>NC_080025.1:41486251-51486251 GCF_030020395.1 Manis pentadactyla
ACGAACAAGTTCTTACATGGAGAACAAATTCTTACATAGTGAATAAGTTACATGGTGAACAGTACAAGGGCAGTCATCACAGAAACTTTTGGTTTTGCTCATGCATTATGAACTATAAACAGTCAGTTCAAATATGAATACACATTTGATTTTTATACTTGATTTATATGTGGATACCACATTTCTCTCTTTATTATTTTTAATAAGATGCTGAAGTGGTAGGTAGATACAACATAAAGGTAGAAAACATAGTTTAGTGTTGTAAGAGAGCAAATGTAGATGATCAGGTGTGTGCCTGTAGACTATGTGTTAATCCAAGCTAGACAAGGGCAATAAAACATCCACATATGCAGAAGATTTCTCTCAGTACAGGGGGGGTGAGGTTCTAAGCCTCACCTCTGTTGATCCCCAATTTCTCACCTGATGACCCCCCAGCGACTGTGCCTGTCTTAGGTTGTTCCTCCCTTGAGGAATCTTACCCGTCTCTGGCTAACCAGTCATCTTCCGGGGCCACACAGGGAAATGTTAAGTTGGTAAGTGAGAGAGAAGCCTTATTGTTTGAAATGGTTAGCTTTTTATTTCTTTGCATATTTATGCCCTGTGGCTTCTATGCCCAGCATTTGTCTTGAGGTATCTTTACCACTTGGAGGAGTTATGATACTCGGTAAATTTGATATGAGGCACGAATTCTATTTAAGAATTCGTTGTAATTAGGAAGGAAGAAGAAAAGCTATAGAAGTAGCAGGCGGGAGAAAACATGGGAAGATTGATTATTTCTTTGACATATCTTCTTGTAGAGTAACTTCAGCATGTATATATTTTAAGCTACTACTTAAATTGCGCACACACATTAACATAATAGGAGTATAGTTACATAACCAAAGCATACCTGTAATTACCAGCCATCTCCAGTGAAACCAAGAAAACCAGTTAGGCACCCTAGGCATTTGTGAAAACTTATCAATGATATGATGGTTATTATCTAACTGAATTTGAATAGTTTGAGAAAAATCAGACAAATTAAAACAACCCATTCCTGGGCACTGTTCACATCCCATATGTTCTTTTAACAGTAAATAGTCTGTAGTTGTAAGATTTTGGAGCGCTACAATTTGCACTTCTCCTAATTATTGGTTGAGTTCCAACAGTATAGATCCAGTCAAATTTGTTGTTTTACTGTATGCACAGGCCAGCTTAGATATCTCCTTCATTCCCATGGCAAGTCCAGGAGTTGGTGGGATGAGTGCATCTACAGCTGTAGCAGTGCGTGGATCTTTGTTGGGGTTTTTTGATGATCATCTTCTGGCATGAGTCTTCCCGAGAGTGCTGATGTTGGAAGTTCTCTTTCATATCGTTTCTTAGTTCATTTTCGGGGTAGCCAAATTAGGCTTTGATCCTCTGTATAAACACAAACAGACCCTTTGCCTACACTTTTATATGTCCTTTATATTATTGTGTAGAACTCATTAGAGGTCACCACATAGGAACTGCATTTTTTTTTTTTTTTAATCATTAATCTACACTTACATGACGAATACTTACGAATACTTTGTTTACTAGGCTCTCCCCTATACCAGGTCCCCCCTATATACTCCTTTACAGTCACTGTCCATCAGCGTAGCAACCTGTTGTAGAATCACTACTTGTCTTCTCTGTGTTGTACAGCCCTCCCCTTTCTCCCACCCCGCTATGGATGCTAATCTTAATACCCCCCTACTTCTCCCCCCCTTATCCCTCCCTACCCACCCATCCTCCCCAGTCCCTTTCCCTTTGGTACCTGTTAGTCCATTCTTGAGTTCTGTGATTCTGCTGCTGTTTTGTTCCTTCAGTTTTTCCTTTGTTCTTATATTCCACAGATGAGTGAAATCATTTGGTATTTCTCTTTCTCTGCTTGGCTTGTTTCACTGAGCAAAATACCCTCCAGCTCCATCCATGTTGCTGCAAATGGTTGGATTTGCCCTTTTCTTATGGCTGAGTAGTATTCCATTGTGTATATGTACCACATCTTCTTTATCCATTCATCTATCGATGGACATTTAGGTTGCTTCCAATTCTTGGCTATTGTAAATAGTGCTGCGATAAACATAGGGGTGCACTGATCTTTCTCATACTTGATTGCTGCATTCTTAGGGTAAATTCCTAGGAGTGCAATTCCTGGGTCAAATGGTAAGTCTGTTTTGAGCATTTTGATGTACCTCCATACTGCTTTCCACAATGGTTGAACAAGTTTACATTCCCACCAGCAGTGTAGGAGGGTTCCCCTTTCTCCACAGCCTCGCCAACATTTGTTGTTGTTTGTCTTTTGGATGGCAGCCATCCTTACTGGTGTGAGGTGATACCTCATTGTAGTTTTAATTTGCATTTCTCTGATAATTAGCGATGTGGAGCATCTTTTCATGTGTCTGTTGGCCATCTGTATTTCTTTTTTGGAGAACCGTCTGTTCAGTTCCTTTGCCCATTTTTTAATTGGGTTATTTGTTTTTTGTTTGTTGAGGCGTGTGAGCTCTTTATATATTCTGGACGTCAAGCCTTTATCGGATGTGTCATTTTCAAAGATATTCTCCCATACTGTAGGGTTTCTTTTTGTTCTATTGATGGTGTCTTTTGCTGTACAGAAGCTTTTCAGCTTAATATAGTCCCACTTGTTCATTTTTGCTGTTGTTTTCCTTGCCCGGGGAGATATGTTCAAGAAGAGGTCACTCATGTTTATGTCTAAGAGGTTTGTGCCTATGTTTTCTTCCAAGAGTTTAATGGTTTCATGACTTACATTCAGGTCTTTGATCCATTTTGAGTTTACTTTTGTATATGGGGTTAGACGATGGTCCAGTTTCATTCTCCTACATGTAGCTGTCCAGTTTTGCCAGCACCATCTGTTGAAGAGACTGTCATTTCGCCATTGTATGTCCATGGCTCCTTTATCAAATATTAATTGACCATATATGTCTGAGTTAATGTCTGGATTCTCTAGTCTGTTCCATTGGTCTGTGGCTCTGTTCTTGTGCCAGTACCAAATTGTCTTGATTACTATGGCTTTATAATAGAGCTTGAAGTTGGGGAGTGAGATCCCCCCTACTTTATTCTTCTTTCTCAGGATTGCTTTGGCTATTCGGGGTCTTTGGTGGTTCCATATGAATTTTTGAATTATTTGATCCAGTTCATTGAAGAATGTTGCTGGTAGTTTCATAGGGATTGCATCAAATCTGTATATTGCTTTGGGCAGGATGGCCATTTTGACGATATTAATTCTTCCTAGCCATGAGCATGGGATGCGTTTCCATCTGTTAGTGTCCCCTTTAATTTCTTTTAAGAGTGACTTGTAGTTTTCAGAATATAAGTCTTTCACTTCTTTGGTTAGGTTTATTCCTAGGTATTTTATTTTTTTTGATGCAATTGTGAATGGAGTTGTTTTCCTGATTTCTCTTTCTGTTGGTTCATTGTTGGTATATAGGAAAGCCACAGATTTCTGTGTGTTGATTTTGTATCCTGCAACTTTGCTGTATTCCGATATCAGTTCTAGTAGTTCTGGGGTGGAGTCTTTAGGGTTTTTTATGTACAGTATCATGTCATCTGCAAATAGTGACAGTTTGACTTCTTCTTTGCCAATCTGGATTCCTTGTATTTTTTTGTTTTGTCTGATTGCCGTGGCTAGGACCTCTAGTACAATGTTAAATAACAGTGGGGAGAGTGGGCATCCCTGTCTAGTTCCCGATCTCAGCGGAAATGCTTTCAGCTTCTCGCTATTCAATATAATGTTGGCTGTGGGTTTTTCATAGATGGCCTTTATTATGTTGAGGTACTTGCCCTCTATTCCCATTTTGCTGAGAGTTTTTATCATGAATGGATGTTGAACTTTGTCAAATGCTTTTTCAGCATCTATGGAGATGATCATGTGGTTTTTGTCTTTCTTTTTGTTGATGTGGTGGATGATATTGATGGACTTTCGAATGTTGTGCCATCCTTGCATCCCTGGGATGAATCCCACTTGGTCATGGTGTACGATGGTTTTGATGTATTTTTGAATTCGGTTTGCTAAAATTTTGTTGAGTATTTTTGCGTCTACGTTCATCAGGGATATTGGTCTATAGTTTTCTTTTTTGGTGGTGTCTTTGCCTGGTTTTGGTATTAGGGTGATGTTAGCTTCATAGAATGAGTTTGGGAGTATCCCCTCCTCTTCTATTTCTTGGAAAACTTTAAGGAGAATGGGTATTATGTCTTCCCTGTATGTCTGATAAAATTCCGAGGTAAATCCATCTGGCCCGGGGGTTTTGTTCTTTGGTAGTTTTTTGATTACCGCTTCAATTTCGTTGCTGGTAATTGGTCTGTTTAGATTTTCTGTTTCTTTTTGGGTCAGTCTTGGAAGGTTGTATTTTTCTAGGAAGTTGTCCATTTCTCCTAGGTTTCCCAGCTTGTTAGCATATAGGTTTTCATAGTAGTCTCTAATAATTCTTTGTATTTCTGCGGGATCTGTTGTGATTTTTCCTTTCTCATTTCTGATACTGTTGATTTGTGTTGACTCTCTTTTCCTCTTAATAAGTCTGGCTAGAGGCTTATCTATTTTGTTTATTTTCTCGAAGAACCAGCTCTTGGTTTCATTGATTTTTGCTATTGTTTTATTCTTCTCAATTTTATTTATTTCTTCTCTGATCTTTATTATGTCCCTCCTTCTGCTGACCTTAGGCCTCATTTGTTCTTCTTTTTCCAATTTTGATAGTTGTGACATTAGACCGTTCATTTGGGATTGCTCTTCCTTTTTTAAATATGCTTGGAGTGCTATATACTTTCCTCTTAAGACTGCTTTTGCTGCGTCCCACAGAAGTTGGGGCTTAGTGTTGTTGTTGTCATTTGTTTCCATATATTGCTGGATCTCCATTTTGATTTGGTCATTGATCCATTGATTATTTAGGAGCGTGTTGTTTAGCCTCCATGTGTTTGTGAGCCTTTTTGCTTTCTTTGAACAGTTTATTTCTAGTTTAATGCCTTTGTGGTCTGAAAAGTTGGTTGGTAGGATTTCAATCTTTTGGAATTTACTGAGGCTCTTTTTGTGTCCTAGTATGTGGTCTATTCTGGAGAATGTTCCATGTGCACTTGAGAAGAACGTGTATCCTGTTGCTTTTGGATGTAGAGTTCTGTAGATGTCTATTAGGTCCATCTGTTCTAGTGTGTTGTTCAGTGCCTCTGTGTCCTTACTTATTTTCTGTCTGGTGGATCTGTCCTTTGGAGTGAGTGGTGTGTTGAAGTCTCCTAGAATGAATGCATTGCATTCTATTTCCTCCTTTAGTTCTGTTAATATTTGTTTCAGGTATGTTGGTGCTCCTGTATTGGGTGCATATATATTTATAATGGTTATATCCTCTTGATGGACTGAGCCCTTTATCATTATGTAATGTCCTTCTTTGTCTTTTTTTACTTTCTTTATTTTGAAGTCTGTTTTGTCTGATACCAGAATTGCAACACCTGCTTTCTTCTCTCTGTTGTTTGCTTGAAATATCTTTTTCCATCCCTTGACTTTAAGTCTGTGCGCGTCTTTGGGTTTGAGGTGAGTCTCTTGTAAGCAGCATATGGATGGATCTTGCTTTTTTATCCATTCTATTACTCTGTGTCTTTTGATTGGTGCATTCAGTCCATTTACATTTAGGGTGATTATTGAAAGGTATGAATTTATTGCCATTGCAGGCTTTAAGTTTGTGGTTACCAAAGGTTTAGGGTTAGCTTCTTTACTGTCTTACTGTCTAACTTAACTCGCTTGTTGAGCTATTATAAACACAATCTGATGATTCTTTATTTCTCTCCCTTCTTATTCCTCCTCCTCCCTTCTTCATATGTTGGGTGTTTTGTTGTGTGCTCTTTTTAGGAGTGCTCCCATCTAGAGCAGTCCCTGTAGGATGCCCTGTAGAGGTGGTTTGTGGGAGGCAAATTCCCTCAACTTTTGCTTGTCTGGGAATTGTTTAATCCCTCCTTCATATTTAAATGATATTCGTGCTGGATACAGTAGTCTTGGTTCGAGGCCCTTCTGTTTCATTGCATTAAGTATATCATGCCATTCTCTTCTGGCCTGTAGGGTTTCTGTTGAGAAGTCTGATGATAGCCTGATGGGTTTTCCTTTGTAGGTAACCTTTTTTTTCTCTCTGGCTGCTTGTAATACTTTGTCCTTGTCTTTGATCTTTGCCATTTTAATTATTATGTGTCTTGGTGTTGCCCTCCTTGGATCCCTTGTCATGGGAGTTCTGTGTACCTCTGTGGTCTGAGAGGCCATTTCTTCCCCTAGTTTGGGGAAATTTTCAGCAATTATTTCTTCAAAGACATTTTCTATCCCCTTTTCTCTCTCTACTTCTTCTGGAATGCCTATGATTCTTAAATTATTTCTTTTATATTGATCACTCAGCTCTCTTAAAATTCTTTCATTCCTGGAGATCCTTTTATCTCTCTCTGCATCAGCTTCTCTGCGTTCCTGTTCTCTGTTTTCTAGTCCATTAATGGTCTCTTGCATCTCGTCCATTCTGTTTTGAAGTCCTTCCAGAGCTTGTTTTATTTCTGAATTCTCCTTCCTTAGTTCTTGCATATTTCTCTGCAAGTCCATCAGCATGGTTATGACTTTTGTTTTGAATTCTTTTTCAGGTAGACTGGCTAAATCTATCTCCCCAGATTCCTTCTCAGGGGAAGATGTAGCAGATGCCGAAGCTGTCTGGGTTAGTCTTGTCTGAATCATATTTTTTTGCCTTTTCATGTTGACAGGTGCTATTGACTGTCAGCTGGGAGGGCCAAAATTTTCACTTACTACTGGCCTTTCTTTACTGGGGCAACTGCGACCCCTAGTGGCTTGTGTTGGGTAATTGCGTGTAGAGTGGGTCTTTGTGTCTTGCCTGGCCGGAAGGGAGAAATTTCCCTTTCTGTGGGCGGAATTTGTCTCAGGCTGCTTCTCTGCTTTCGCAGCGCCCGGTGGGGTGATGGATGGGGGGGCTGCTTGACTGTTTGCCTCCGTGAGGGGTCTCAGAGCTGTTGCCCAGGGGGTTAGTGCACCCGGTTTTCCCTGTAATTTCCAGCTGCTGTACTGTGACCTGGGTTGTTTCCGTCAAGCTGTTAAGTCCCTGTCCCTTTAAGACTTTCAAAAAAGCCCCCGCTTTTCTTTGTCACAGGGGCATCAGCTTCAGCACCCGCTCTGAGGTCTACCCCCTGTTCTCCCAGTATCCAGGGCCCCCTGGGCATATACTGTGTCTGCGCTCTGGCCCGGATGGCTGGGGCTGGGTGTTCGGCAGTCCTGGGCTCCGTCTCCCTCCCGCTCTGCCTATTGTTCTCCCGCCGGGAGCTGGGGGGAAGGGCGCTCGCGTCCCGCAGGGCCGGGGCTTGTATCTTACCCCCTTCGCGAGGCGCTGGGTTCTCGCTGGTGTAGCTGCAGTCTGGCCACTGTCCTGCGTCTTCTGGTCTCTCTTTTAGGGCTAGTTGTGTTTGTTGTATTTTCAAAAGTATATATGTTTTTGGGAGGAGATTCCCACTGTCCTACTCACGCCGCCATGTTGGCTCCGCCTCCTCATTTGGTTTTTATACTTGATTTATATGTGGATACCACATTTCTCTCTTTATTATTATTATTTTTAATAAAATGCTGAAGTGGTAGGTAGATACAAGATAAAGGTAGAAAACATAGTTTAGTGTTGTAAGAGAGCACATGTAGATGATCAGGTGTGTGCCTGTAGACTATGTGTTAATCCAAGCTAGACAAGGGCAATAAAACATCCACGTATGCAGAAGATTTCTCTCAGAACGGGGGGGTGAGGTTCTAAGCCTCACCTCTGTTGATCCCCAATTTCTCACCTGATGACCCCCCTGCGACTGTGCCTGTCTTAGGTTGTTCCTCCCTTGAGGAATCTTACCCGTCTCTGGCTAACCAGTCATCTTCCGGGGCCATACAGGGAAATGTAAAGTTGGTAAGTGAGAGAGAAGCCTTATTGTTTGAAATGGTTAGCTTTTTATTTCTTTGCATATTTATGCCCTGTAGCTTCTATGCCCAGCATTTGTCTTGAGGTATCTTTACCACTTGGAAGAATTATGATACTCGGTAAATTTGATATGAGGCACGAATTCTATTTAAGGGTTGTAATTAGGAAGGAAGAAGAAAAGCTATAGAAGTAGCAGGCGGAAGAAAACATGGGAATATTGATTATTTCTTTGACATATCTTCTTGTAGAGTAACTTCAGCATGTATAGGTTTTAAGCTACTACTTAAATTGCGCACACACATTAACATAATAGGAATACAGTTACATAACCAAAGCATACCTGTAATTACCAGCCATCTCCAGTGAAACCAAGAAAACCAGTTAGGCACCTTAGGCATTTGTGAAAACTTATCTATGATTTGGTGGATATTGTCCAACTGAACTTGAACAGTCTGAGAGAAATCAGACAAATTAAAACAACCCATTCCTGGGGAATGTTCACATCCCTTATGTTCTTTTAACGGTAAATAGTCTGTAGTTGTAAGATTTTGGAGCGCTACAATTTGCACTTCTCCTAATTCTTGGTTGAGTTCCGACAGTATAGATCAAGTCAAATTTGTTGTTTTACTGTATGCACAGGCCAGCTTAGATATCTCCTTCCTCATTCCCATGGCAAGTCCAGGAGCTGGTGGGATGAATGCATCTACAGCTGTAGCAGTGCGTGGATCTTTGTTGGGGTTTTTTGATGATCATCTTCTGGCATGAGTCTTCCAGAGAGTGCTGATGTTGGAAGTTCTTTTTCATATCGTATCTTAGTTCATATTCAGGGTAGCCCAATTAGGCTTTGATCTTCTGTATAAAGACAAACAGACCCTTTGCCTACACTTTTATATGCCCTTTATACCCTTGTGTAGAACTCATTGGAGGTTACCACACAGGAACTGCCCTTTTCTTTTTGTTTTGTTTTGTTTTTGGTATCACTAATCTACACTTACATGATGAATATTATGTTTACTAGGCTCTCCCCTATAAACCCCTTTACAGTCACTGTCCATCAGCATAGCAAAATGTTGTAGAATCACTACTTGCCTTCTCTGTGTTGTACAGCCCTCCCTTTTCTCCCACCCCCCCATGCATGTTAATCTTAATACCCCTCTACTTCTCCCCACCCTTATCCCTCCCTACCCACCCATCCTCCCCAGTCCCTTTCCCTTTGGTACCTGTTAGTCCATTCTTGAGTTCTGTGATTCTGTTGCTGTTTTGTTCCTTCAGTTTTTCCTTTGTTCTTATATTCCACAGATGAGTGAAATCCTTTGGTATTTCTCTTTCTCTGCTTGGCTTGTTTCACTGAGCATAATACCCTCCAGCTCCATCCATGTTGCTGCAAATGGTTGGATTTGCCCTTTTCTTATGGCTGAGTAGTATTCCATTGTGTATATGTACCACATCTTCTTTATCCATTCATCTATCGATGGACATTTAGGTTGCTTCCAATTCTTGGCTATTGTAAATAGAGCTGCGATAAACATAGGGGTGCACTGATCTTTCTCATACTTGATTGCTGCATTCTTAGGGTAAATTCCTAGGAGTGCAATTCCTGGGTCAAATGGTAAGTCTGTTTTGAGCATTTTGATGTACCTCCATACTGCTTTCCACAATGGTTGAACTAACTTACATTCCCACAGCAGTGTAGGAGGGTTCCCCTTTCTCCACAGCCTCGCCAACATTTGTTGTTGTTTGTCTTTTGGATGGCAGCCATCCTTACTGGTGTGAGGTGATACCTCATTGTAGTTTTAATTTGCATTTCTCTGATAATTAGCGATGTGGAGCATCTTTTCATGTGTCTGTTGGTCATCTGTATTTCTTTTTTGGAGAACTGTCTGTTCAGTTCCTCTGCCCATTTTTTAATTGGGTTATTTGTTTTTTGTTTGTTGAGGCATGTGAGCTCTTTATATATTCTGGACGTCAAGCCTTTATCGGATGTGTCATTTTCAAATATATTCTCCCATACTGTAGGGATCCTTTTTGTTCTA
The DNA here is from genome assembly GCF_030020395.1 of Manis pentadactyla. Lineage (NCBI taxonomy): Eukaryota > Metazoa > Chordata > Mammalia > Pholidota > Manidae > Manis > Manis pentadactyla. Next base: position 41,496,219 of record NC_080025.1, read on the forward strand.
TTGATGGTGTCTTTTGCTGTACAGAAGCTTTTCAGCTTAATATAGTCCCACTTACTCATTTTTGCTGTTGTTTTCCTTGCCCGGGGAGATATGTTCAAGAAGAGGTCACTCATGTTTATGTCTAAGAGGTTTTTGCCTATGTTTTCTTCCAAGAGTTTAATGGTTTCATGACTTACATTCAGGTCTTTGATCCATTTTGAGTTTACTTTTGTATATGGGGTTAGACAATGGTCCAGTTTCATTCTCCTACATGTAGCTGTCCAGGTTTGCCAGCACCACCTGTTGAAGAGACTGTCATTTCGCCATTGTATGTCCATGGCTCCTTTATCAAATATTAATTGACCATATATGTCTGGGTTAATGTCTGGATTCTCTAGTCTGTTCCATTGGTCTGTGGCTCTGCTCTTGTGCCAGTACCAAATTGTCTTGATTACTATGGCTTTATAGTAGAGCTTGAAGTTGGGGAGTGAGATCCCCCCTACTTTATTCTTCTTTCTCAGGATTGCTTTGGCTATTCGGGGTCTTTGGTGTTTCCATATGAATTTTTGAATTATTTGTTCCAGTTCATTGAAGAATGTTGCTGGTAGTTTCATAGGGATTGCATCAAATCTGTATATTGTTTTGGGCAGGATGGCCATTTTAACGATATTAATTCTTCCTAGCCACGAGCATGGGATGAGTTTCCATCTGTTAGTGTCACCTTTAATTTCTCTTAAGAGTGAGTTGTAGTTTTCAGAGTATAAGTCTTTCACTTCTTTGGTTAGGTTTATTCCTAGGTATTTTATTTTTTTTGATGCAATTGTGAATGGAGTTGTTTTCCTGATTTCTCTTTCTGTTGGTTCATTGTTGGTATATAGGAAAGCCACAGATTTCTGTGTGTTGATTTTGTATCCTGCAACTTTGCTGTATTCCGATATCAGTTCTAGTAGTTCTGGGGTGGAGTCTTTAGGGTTTTTTATGTACAGTATCATGTCATCTGCAAATAGTGACAGTTTGACTTCTTCTTTGCCAATCTGGATTCCTTGTATTTTTTTGTTTTGTCTGATTGCCGTGGCTAGGACCTCCAGTACTATGTTAAATAACAGTGGGGAGAGTGGGCATCCCTGTCTAGTTCCCGATCTCAGAGGAAATGCTTTCAGCTTCTTGCTGTTCAATATAATGTTGGCTGTTGGTTTATCATAGATGGCCTTTATTATGTTGAGGTACTTGCCCTCTATTCCCATTTTGCTGAGAGTTTTTATCATGAATGGATGTTGAACTTTGTCAAATGCTTTTTCAGCATCTATGGAGATGATCATGTGGTTTTTGTCTTTCTTTTTGTTGATGTGGTGGATGATGTTGATGGACTTTCGAATGTTGTACCATCCTTGCATCCCTGGGATGAATCCCACTTGGTCATGGTGTATGATCCTTTTGATGTATTTTTGAATTTGGTTTGCTAATATTTTATTGAGTATTTTTGCATCTACGTTTATCAGGGATATTGGTCTGTAGTTTTCTTTTTTGGTGGGGTCTTTGCCTGATTTTGGTATTAGGGTGATGTTAGCTTCATAGAATGAGTTTGGGAGTATCCCCTCCTCCTCTATTTTTTGGAAAACTTTAAGGAGAATGGGTATTATGTCTTCCCTGTATGTCTGATAAAATTCCGAGGTAAATCCATCTGGCCCGGGGGTTTTGTTCTTTGGTAGTTTTTTGATTACCGCTTCAATTTTGTTGCTGGTAATTGGTCTGTTTAGGTTTTCTGTTTCTTTCTGGGTCAATCTTGGCAGGTTGTATTTTTCTAGGAAGTTGTCCATTTCTCCTAGGTTTCCCAGCTTGTTAGCATACAGGTTTTCATAGTATTCTCTAATAATTCTTTGTATTTCTGTGGGGTCCGTCGTGATTTTTCCTTTCTCATTTCTGATACTGTTGCTTTGTGTTGACTCTCTTTTCTTCTTAATAAGTCTGGCTAGAGGCTTATCTATTTTGTTTATTTTCTCGAAGAACCAGCTCTTGGTTTCATTGATTTTTGCTATTGTTTTATTCTTCTCAATTTTATTTATTTCTTCTCTGATCTTTATTATGTCCCTCCTTCTGTTGACGTTAGGCCTCATCTATTCTTCTTTTTCCAATTTTGATAATTGTGACATTAGACCATTCATTTGGGATTGCTCTTCCTTTTTAAAATATGCTTGTATTGCTATATACTTTCCTCTTAAGACTGCTTTTGTCCCACAGAAGTTGGGGCTTAGTGTTGTTTTTGTCATTTGTTTCCATGTATTTCTGGATCTCCATTTTGATTTGGTCATTGATCCATTGATTATTTAGGAGTGTGTTGTTAAGCCTCCATGTGTTTGTGAGCCTCTTTGCTTTCTTTGTACAGTTTATTTCTAGTTTTATGCCTTTGTGGTCTGAAAAGTTCGTTGTTAGGATTTCAGTCTTTTGGAATTTTCTGCGGCTCTTTTTGTGGCCTAGTATGTGGTCTATTCTGGAGAATGTTCCATGTGCGCTTTAGAAGAATGTATATCCTGTTGCTTTTGGATGTAGAGTTCTATAGATGTCTATTAGGTCCATCTGCTCTACTGTCTTGTTCAGTGCTTCCGTGTCCTTACTTAGTTTCTGCCCAGTGGATCTATCCTTTAGGGTGAGTGGTGTGTTGAAGTCTCCTAGAATGAATGCATTGCAGTCTATATCCCCCTTTAGTTCTGTTAGTATTTGTTTCACATATGCTGGTGCTCCTGTGTTGGGTGCATATATATTTAGAATAGTTATATCCTCTTGTTTGATTGAACCCTTTATCGTTATGTAGTGTCCTTCTTTATCTCTTGTTACTTTTTTTGTTTTGAAGTCTATTTTGTCTGATATTAGTACTGCAACCCCTGCTTTCTTCTCACTGTTGTTTGTTTGAAATATGTTTTTCCATCCCTTGACTTTTAGTCTGTACATGTCTTTGGGTTTGAGGTGAGTTTCTTGTAAGCAGTATATAGATGGGTCTTGCTTTTTTATCCATTCTGTTACTCTGTGTCTTTTGATTGGTGCATTCAACCCATTAGCATTTAGGGTGACTATTGAAATATATGTACTTATTGCCATTGCAGGCTTTAAATTCGTGGTTACCAAAGGTTCAAGGTTAGCCTCTTTAGTATCTTACTGCCTAACTTAGCTCGCTTATTGAGCTGTTATATACACTGTCTGGAGATTCTTTTCTTCTCTCCCTTCTTGTTCCTCCTCCTCGATTCTTCATATGTTGGGTGTTTTGTGCTGTGCTCTTTCTAGGAGTGCTCCCATCTAGAGCAGTCCTTGTAAGGTGTTCTGTAGAGGTGGTTTGTGGAAGGCAAATTCCCTCAGCTTTTGTTTGTCTGGGAATTGTTTAATCCCACCGTCATATTTGAATGATAGTCGTGCTGGATACAGTATCCTTGGTTCAAGGCCCTTCTGTTTCATTGTATTAAATATATCATGCCATTCTCTTCTGGCCTGTAGGGTTTCTGTTGAGAAATCTGATGTTAGCCTGATCGGTTTCCCTTTATAGGTGACGTTTTTCTCTCTAGCTGCCTTTAACACTCTTTCCTTGTCCTTGATCTTTGCCATTTTAATTATTATGTGTCTTGGTGTTGTCCTTCTTGGATCCTTTCTGTTGGGGGTTCTGTGTATTTCCGTGGTCTGTTCGATTATTTCCTCCCCCAGTTTGGGGAAGTTTTCAGCAATTATTTCTTCTAAGATACTTTCCATCTCTTTTCCTCTCTCTTCTTCTTCTGGGACCCCTATAATACTGATATTGTTCCTTTTGGATTGGTCACACAGTTCTCTTAATATTGTTTCATTCCTGGAGATCCTTTTGTCTCTCTCTATGTCAGCTTCTATGCGTTCCTGTTCTCTGATTTCAATTCCATCAATGGCCTCTTGCATTCTATCCATTCTGCTTATAAACCCTTCCAGAGTTTGTTTCATTTCTGCGATCTCCTTTCTGGCATCTGTGATCTCCCTCCGGACTTCATCCCATTTCTCTTGCGTATTTGTCTGCATCTCTGTCAGCATGTTTATGATTCTTATTTTGAATTGTTTTTCAGGAAGACTGGTTAGGTCTGTCTCCTTCTCTGGTGTTGTCTCTGTGATCTTTGTCTGCCTGTAGCTTTGCCTTTTCATGGTGATAGGAATAGTTTGCAGAGCTGGGACGAGTGACGGCTGGAAGTACTTCCTTTCTTGTTGGTTTGTGGCCCTCCTCTCCTGGGAGAACAGCGACCTCTAGTGGCTTGTGCTGCGCAGCTGCGCGCAGACAGGTTTTGTGCTTCCTGCCCAGCTGCTATGTAGTTAATCTCGGCTGTTGCTGTGGGCATGGCCTGGCTCGGGCAGCTACTCCAAAATGGTGGAGTCACGTTGGAGCAGGAGCGGCTGGGAGGCTATTTATCTCCGTAAGGGGCCTCCCTGCTCCCTGCAGCCCAGGGGTTAGGGTGCCCAGAGATCCCGGATTCCCTACCTCTGGATTAAGTGACCCGCCCTGCCCCTTTAAGACTTCCAAAAAGCACCCGCCAAAACAAAACAACGACCACCAAAAAAAAAAAAAAATTTTTTTTAATTAAAAAAAAAAGGTGGTCGCTTGTTTTTCTTTATTCTCCGGTGCCAGCCTCAGGCCTCTGCTCCCCGGCCTTGCTGCCCTGTTTCCCTAGTATTGGGGTCCCTGTCCCTTTAAGACTTCCAAAAAGAGCTCCCCAAAACAAAACAGCAAAAAAGCAAAAAAAAAAAAAAAAAAAAATGGTCGCGCGCTTTTGTTATGTCCTCTGGCACCCAGCCTCCAGTGCCCGCTCACTGTTCTTGCTGCCCTGTTTTCCTAGTATCGAGCGCCCTGCACTCTGGCCCGGATGGCTGGGGCTGGGTGCTCGGCAGTCCTGGGCTCCGTCTCCCTCCCGCTCTGCCTGCTCTTCTCCCGCCGGGAGCTGGGGGGAGGGGCGCTCGGCTCCCGCGGGGCCGGGGCTTGTATCTTACCCCCTTCGCGAGGCGCTGGGTTCTCTCAGGTGCGGATGTGGTCTGGATATTGTCCTGTGTCCTCTGGTCTTTATTCTAGGAAGGGTTGTCTTTGTTATATTTTCATAGATATATGTTGTTTTGGGAGGAGATTTCCGCTGCTCTAATCACGCCACCATCTTCCGCCCCTCTCTCTTCATTTTCCTACAGATCTTAACACATTGTATTGCTGGTTGTTTTTATGTTGTTGTTTTTTTTTCCCCACTAGACAAAATGCTCTCTGGGGAGAAGGACTATTTCTTAATTATCTCTCCATGTCTTTACCCTAGCATATTCCTTACAACACAGGAAGTTTGTAAAAAATGTTTGCTGAGTTGAATTAATGCAGTTAAAATTAGGTTAGTGTTTTATTATTGTAAGAAGCAGTCATACATTTCCACAGAAAAGATGAAAAAGTGTATGCTAGGATTCATAAATTGATGCTTTAAATATTTTTATTATTTTTCTCAAAGTGCAACTTTGCAGAAAATAAACACACTCATTCAGATTTATAAATAAAAACAAAGCAAAACACATCTGGACCTGGTTGTGCCACAGATTGCTTAATGTAATTCCCAAGTTACTGTATTTTCTTTCTGAATAAAGATTGTTTACACAATTTCTCAAGCCAAACTCGTAGAAATGTTAGTTTCTTCCTTGTGTTTATAATGCCTTTCCATTGCTGATTCAATTTTGTCTTTAATTCTCAGTCATTACTTTATTGCGGAATCTCATCTTTTCCTACCTAGCCTATAGCAATGCTCTATTAATTTATTCTTTTGCCTTTTGTTTAACTTCTTTGGCCTTTAATCCAATCTCCATACTACAATAAAATGCACATATGACTAAATCAATGTCATGCTTAAAGCCAGTTGATGGCTCCCAGCACTTAGATGCCTTCTGATATAACTTTCATGACCTGACCTTGCCTAGCTCCCTGTAAACATTGCCTGTCGTCCCTGCCCTCTTTCCTCAAAATGAAAGTCTCAGAACTTCACACTTATGAAATTATCTTCAGTGTAGTCATATCAACTCACCACTTCAAGTGATTATCACTTGCACTTCTGCACAGTATTGCTATGGGATTTGCATACTTCCATTATTTTAGTCACCATATTCTGGTACAATTATTTAGCCACAAGTCTGTCATTGCTTCTCTTCTTTAATCTGTCCTTATCCCAGCCAAGAATCTTACTGTCTTTAAATCTACAGAATCTAAAAGAACAACTAATACATAATAAACTCAGAATAAGGATTAATTGAGTTAAAGACCTTTGGTTTGAGAGACAGGAAGATCTTCTTTAGCAAACATTTAGATTTTTGTCTTCTCTGATCTTAGACAATAATTATGAATGATTGTACTCAGCATTTATTAGCCCAATATGCATTTCCAGTCATGTCTTCCCAAAGACAAATTAGGATAAATATACAAAATTATGTAAAACCATTGCAAGGATGAGAAAATCATTTATATTCTTAACTTATTCTGACTGCATCCTCGCAAACAGATGTTGTAAGATATCCTTCCTGAATTCAGGCACTATTGCTACTGTTGAAATGACAAAAGAATCGATTCCTATTGTGTGTGGGTTTCTGTTTTTATTTATTTTATGAGCAGCATAAACTCGAACTGTTATTTCTTTACCAGGTGAGAGGAGAGATGGGAACATTTTTTTTTTCAGTTTTATAACCACAATAAAATTTGAAAATCTTGAAGGTACATGTTTTATATACTATTAGGGAGTGATTTCATGAATCATTAAAATGGACAGGTTTAGGAATTACTATTAAGAAAGGTAATCACTGTGGAAAAGAGCTTCTTGTATGATTGTTTTTAAATGATTTACCTGTCACTATATGTTAGCTAGAGATACTTTGTTGTTAGAATCATGACACAGATAAAGATAAAGCCTTCAGCCTGTGTACCAAAGATAACATAAAAGGCAGTCAAGATTCCATTACTTGAACAAATCCTAACTCAGCTGCTGCTCTTGAGCAAAGGTGAGGAAAACCAGCTTTATGAGTGTCTTTCTGCTTAGAGGTCAAGTACTAGGAAAGAAATATGAACTGAAAAAGCATTGTGTAGGGGTACTTCACAGTGACAAGGGAATGCTTACTTTTCTCTCCCACAGAGGTGGAATACTGTTGAATAAACGCAATGTGTATTCTATGGGCTTCATGATTCCATAGCAGTAGGAGGGGGAACGAGTGAAAGAGAGTGTGACTAGGTCTCAGCTACTGTCTCCCGCCAAATGCTTACTAAAATGACAGACAGATTTGTTAGTTTGGCAGAAAATCTTCAGCAACTTTGGCAATCAGGAATAGATGTCATCTTGTTTCAGGAAGGAGAAAGCATTTCTGCTACCTTTACTGCCAATGGAGTCAACTGGAGGTAAACAATAGGTCAAAGAAAGACAAATACCATATGATTTCACTTAGATGTGGAACTGAAAAAACAAAGCAAATGTGCAAACAAACAAATACAAACCCAGAAACAGACTCATAAATACAGAGAGTAGACTGTATTTAGGAACAGGTTACCAGGGAGAAGAGGGTTGGGGGATGGGTGAAATAGGTGAAAGGATCAAAAGTACATACTTTCAGTTATAGCATAAAATGCATATAGAATAAAGTCAATAATACCATGATAACACTGGTGACAGGTGGTGACCACACCTACAGTGGTGAGCATTTTATAATGTATATAAATGTTGAATCAGTATGTGGTGCATCTGAAACTAATAAAATTCTGTCAAATATACTGCAATAAAATAATAAATTAATTAAAAATTGAGGGTATGCAAAGCTGAGGAACAAGCCCCTCTAAGGGAAACAACAAGCCTAAGGAGGAAGTGGAAGAAAAAGACGGCCCCCGAGGAAGCCCCTGAAAGGGCCTAGCTGGGGGCAGGAGGGACGGAGGCGCGCCTTGTACAGCGACAGTATGCAGACTCTGAGAGAAGCATCTATATAAATAGTGCAGTAAAGCACAGGAGTTGTGGCGCCTTTACCTGTATCACACTTAGGTTGTCATGGAGGGAAAACCCCTAGAGAAACCCTCCTTAGTCCCCTCGGACCCCGGGACTGAGACGGGAGCCTGCCTCCACTTATTTTTCTATATTCCTCCTACCCAGATCAAGAAGAAACAACACGAACACTATGAAAATCTGTAGAGTAACCGTTAATATGACCTTAGAACACTTTTAAATTCCTGTTACACGTAAGTCCAAACTGGATAAGTGTAAATCTATATTTTTGACAATAGATTAAAGGGAAAAAGCACACAGAGCAACAGATTCAAATAGGACACTGCCTCTGTAATGCCAGCGTCTTCAGTAGGCTCAGGTTGCTCGAAGGAAAAGGGAAGTGTAGAAAACACAAGATTTATGCCTTCAACCAGATTTAAAAGGAAATAGTAGCTACAGCATTGTTTCTTAGTATTTATTAAATAGGAGAATCCTTTGAGAATTTTATGAAAATTATGGATATTCAACCAGAAAAATACATATGCCAACATTTACCCAAGAAATTTTTGAATAAAATTTCATGGGCCTTTACAGTCTCCATAAAATTCACCTACTGTTCCCAGATTACCTCAGTATTAGTCTGTGCCCTCCAGAGAAACAGAACTAATTCCCATATATATGAATTGACTAATGCAATTATGGAGCTGAGAAGTCCCAAGTTCTGAAATACGCACGCTGGAGACCCAGGGGACCATACAGTGTTAGTGCCAGTCTGAGTCCATGGCCAAAGTCAGGAGAAGATCAATATCCCAGCCTGAAGACAGAGAGAAAGAATTCTCCCTTAATTCCTTATTGTTCTATTCAGACCTCATCTCCCTGGGGGAGGCCCACCCACACGGGGAAAGGCCGTCTGCAGTACTTCACCAATTCAGAGGTTACTCCCATGCAGAAACATCTTCACAGAAACCCCAGAATAATGTGTAACCAAATACCTGGGCACCTTGTGGCCCTGTTCAAGTGATACATAAAATAAACCAGAACCTCTGATCTAGAGAAAGATGCCATGAATATACCATGATCCAAGGGAAGCTGATGTTGGCATAGGCTTCTGAGTTGGACAGATTGGTTTAAGCGTATTGGTTCAGTTTTCTTTACTGTCTCTGTAATCTTGGGTACATATCTGTCAGCACATTGCCTGGGCTCAGTGAGGAGCACCTAAAAAGGACTGGTATGGCTGTTATAGCCACAGAGTTAAAGAATATGATTCTTGAATTTACAGTTGTAATGTAAGTGACAGGCATTGTATTGTACACTGAACACATTAGAAAAATCTAAGAAAGTCTTCTAAAAAAGAGAAAAACAATCAGGTTACACATAAAGGAACAGAAAGCAGATTGTTCTCATAACTCCCCAAAACAGCAACTGGGTTGCACTGGAAAGAAAGCCAACATCTGAGAAGGAGCAAGTGTCAGCCAGGTAGTAGCCAAGAGACCTTTGTTTGTGGAGAAAACTACAATGTTTTCAGATGCTGAGTATCAAATACACAAGTGTACTTCATGAACAAGTGACTGAAGCATTTTCTCCAGAATAAAAATTAGTCAATATTGACAAAAGAAAGAGAAAATTATAATTGGATTGTGACAAAATGCTATCTAACATGTCTAACAAAGCCAAAAGCATTGAAATCAATGAAAATGCAGAAATGTCAAAGAATCATCCTCAATATAGCTACAGGACTGATTATAAAATGTTATTTTGTTTGAAATAAGGGTGTATAAGCACAGATGAAATGTTTAAAAATTAGGATACTGGAAGAGAGAGTGTCTAATAACTCATCTTTGAAAATAACATTTAAAAATGACTGAGGCACTGGATAGGTAAATTCTATTAGAATTAGAAATCTGATCTTAATATTATTCCAAAAAATGACACCTAGCAGAAAAGCCTGTACAGATCCACAAAACTGAAAATAAGTCCAAATAGTCAAAATTAACATTTGTGTGCTGTTCCCTTTAAGGTGATCACATCAAATTTTCAGGAAGGGCTAAAGTCTGATACATTTTCTGACTCTTTCGGATCTCAGAATATTTGCCTATCACCTTGACATGATGGTTCCATTGGGCCTGGGTAAAGAGCTCCAGGTTTACATGACTTTCATTTCAGAGCTCAGTAATATTACCTATTGTCTTCTGGTGTCTAGACTGAGGAAAGTAAACATGGAAGTGAGTCTCATTCTTAAACATTTTTCATCAATCCATTCCCCCCGCTAAACATTCGAATAGATGAAGTGTGAAAGAATATAAGGTGATTGGCAGGCACATAAATTCATCAACATACTGGTGCGTCTCCTGGGGAGCCCGAGTGCCTGCTCCGCGCCTTCCCTCCTGCAGGCTGCCTCCCAGCTCCTGGTCTACGCCTTCAGGCCCAGGAACAGTGGGCGCATGGGCGCTGGCTTCCTGCCAAGTCATCTCTCTTCGCTCTCTTCCACGGACGACAAGTGCATTTCCTCCTTGCAATGGGCAGCTTCTGTGTTTCAGACAAGCACTGGCATTGCTTTGCATCTTCCCTGGCCTCACGCCCCTCAGGTCTCCCACTTGCTGCCCGGAGCCTGTGCCTTCCAAGAAGCCTAGAAGAGCCTTCATCCTTGCCTCAGGCCAAACTGCTAGTGAAAAATGTAGTGGAAATAGTTGTCCTCATTGGCAATTTTTGAAACAGATAATTAATCAAGTTATAAAATAATCATGATAACTATTGTGACTCTATTAAACTGGCAAAGTATTGTTTTCCCCTTAAATGATGATGTCAAGGTAAGAGATGATCATAAAAGATGTGGGGGGGTGGGCATTCATGTGCATGCCAATTTATTTCAATTTATTAGAAAGCAATTTGGCAAGAAATTTAGAAACATTTCTGTCCTTCCCACCATGATTCCACATCCTAGAAAGTATTCTAAGTAAATAATGCAAAAAAATCTTGATGCAGAAAAATGTACATTTCAGCATAATTATTAGCAGACATATAATATAAGGGGGCTGAACATTGTATGTTTGACAAATTAAAATGAAATGAATTCTAGTTGTTGAAGATATTATTGCACCTAGCATGCTTATAAAGAATTTATGGTAACATGGAGAAATTCTGTTTTATAACATTTAGCTAAAAATAACAGAGCCAATAACATATATGGACATACATTAAATATAGAGTTTAGCTATGTAAACAGTACAGGAAAATATTTAAAAGAAATGTGCCAAAATGTTGAAAATGGTTGATTTTTTGTCATAGAAACTGAGTGTATCTCTGTTTCCACTTGCATGGCTCAAATTTGAAATTAAAGAAAATACATTTATTTATAATGAGAAATGCAAACAAAAGGTGTATAATTTAAATATACAAAATTGGTAAGACAAAAAAATTTTTAAAGAAAATTTAATTAAGCAATCTGATTTTTCTGGATCTTTGGAATTTTATTTGACCAAGTGCCTTTTTTTTCATGACGTTTTCTTCAAAAACGTAATATTTGGTGTGCAAAAAAACACCTCACATATCCTCAGATTCTGTGTCTTTGAATTTGGTTTTTTAACCTGCAGAACTAATTCAGAAAAACTGGTGTGATGTGTCTGTGCAAAGTCAAGAGGAAAATTGTTAATATGTAGGCAATAAACCTTCTTGAGGTTCTGAATACTGGAGGGTGCAATACCCACAAACAAATAACGCAGTGACACTTAGGTGGTGGAATTTAACCACCTAAAAAGGGCAATTTCTTTTTCTGCCCACAAAGATCAGGAGATATATTTTAATGAAGATAAACTATATACAGCATTAAGATTCGTGAAAAGCAATTGGTAAAGCTGCAGGAGAGAACATCATCTTTGTTGTGATTGACTGATAGGCATCTGTACATATGCGCTGTTGACCAGTTCTTCCACTTCTCTGCTTCTAAGGAAATATTACTCTGCTCATAGGAAGTCTTTAAACATTTAAATCCATTCTTTCATGATTTGACAAAGGAAAATGGTAGATCGAGACAAAAGTCCTTAAAGCTAAGTGTTTGTCACAGATTTGGACAATATGAAATAATTACTAAAATTCACTACAAAACCAGAAACCTATGCAACCTATGTTTCCTCATCCATACTTAAGGCTAGGAAGTAACAAGTGATGGTACTGAGCTACGTTACGTAACTGTTGTGGCCATGTGATGCTGCATGGCATCTACATTCTCCCCTCAGCTTTGCTTCCCTACCCTTCTGCATCATCCAGATGCATCAGAGTATCATCCAGTTGGTTCTCTCCAGTTCCAGGGTGTTATTAATTGCTCAGTCAAGCAAGAGCATAATGTGTCACTCTCCTTTCTGGCCCCACTGACCACTCCTGCCATGACACTGCATCCCAGTGTATGGAAATGTACTGAGCCCACATCCTGTTGCTGCCCATTTCCCAGTCTTCTAGTATCGTCTGTGTCCTTCTGTCACTGCCAGGCACTTCTGCCCTGCTACCTGCAACCTCTACTGGCCCTGTAGAAGTGCTAAATATCACAATGTGCTAAAACTTGCCAAAGTGTAAACAGTGTTACTGTATTACTGGAACTTTCAATAAAGTTGAATGAATTTGCAAATGAACACATGATGTGCTCTATACGGAGTGGGGAAGAATTTTCTCTTGCCTTTATGCTGTGCTTAATTTGAGGGGTAGCTAAGTGATATTGGCTTGAACACTGTTGCTTGCATTGTATAGAGTTAAAATAGCTATTTACATTTTCAATTACATTTCCCCTTCTCGCTGGAAATCAGATAGGAGCCCTCGATAGACCAGGCTGAGTAAATTATTGTGATGTAGGCTACACAATACTCAAAATTGCCTTTCTTCACCACCTGCTATGATTTTATTTGTAGGCTTTTCTGACCAACTTCTTCTTCTAGAATTAATTTTGTCCTAGGAAGCCTCCTTTGTGAATAGACTCTGGGTGGGGCCCCTCACTAGTATTAACTATGTGGGGACTCAGCTTTGATTCAAATTTATAATCCTAAAACATAGCATTAGGCCCCAAATCCACATTTTCATGCTGTGTACTTCTTAATTATACCCAGAAACAGTTTTAGATTGATACTTTTTTGGTAAATCAGAAATACAAGTTAAAATTCAAATGCAAAGCAAAGAAGTTTATTTTAAGATACAAGTACATGTGAAGAGGACTTTGCATTAGTTTCCCATGTTCCTGTAGCAAGTTACCCCAGACTTAATGACTTAAAACAAAACAAATTTATTATGTTACAGTTCTGCTGAAGTCCAAAACAGTTCTCCCTAGGCTATAATCAAGAGGTCAGCTGGGCTGGTCTCCCTCTGGAGGCTCTTTGGGAGAGCCTGTTTCCTTGCCGTCTGAGTTTCTACAGGCTGTCCACAGTCCTGGGCTGGTGGCGGCCCTTCCTCCTCTTCAAAGCCAGCAATGGAGGCCTTTGAGGCCCCTCATGTTGCATTTCTCTGATCTTCTGTGGTCATATCTCCCTTTGAATCTCCTCTGCTTCCCTCTTCCACTTCTAAGGAGTCTTCTGATTACTGTAGACTCACACAGATAACCCAGGAAAATCTGATAATAAGTCAGCTGACTAGCAATCTTAATTCCATCTGCAATCTTATTTCCCCCATGCCATGCAACCTAAAGTATTTACAGATTCCAGATACTTAGATATGCAGATATTTTGAGGGGAGAGAAGGGCATTGTTCTGCCTACCACAGACTTGTGAGTTTTTTTTAAAGGATCTGATTGTGCACTTTTCATTTTTTGCCCGTGACTCTTTACAACTCACACCACCACAAGGTTAGTGCTAACAGGAAGCTGGGAGCTTCCCTCCTCTGCAGCAATTGCTCTTTGAGGATGTCATCCCTGACCAATGATTTCTTTCTCCTCTAACATCTCCTTCATTATGTCACTTCTCACAAAAATTCAAAAATTTGCAAGATCTCCCAAATAAGAGGAAGACTGAGGTGGCTGCTGCTTCTTGTACTGTAAGAATAGAAATAAGTTAGCATAAGAGTAGCCATTTTAAGGGCCTAGAAGCCTTTTTAAAAACTGGAGCTGGGTAAGGCCTAGAAAAACAAGTTAATCAATCATAAACACCGGAATAAGGCGGAACTGCCCTGACAATTGAAGAATGGTCTTATCCTGCCTAACCCAAGGATGTATGTTTTGCAAGAATACTAGCTGTGGGAAATTACTATGAGTTAAGTGCTTTGAAAATGCTATATAAACCCTTAGTTCTAAGTGCTCGGGGTCCTTGTTGAAACCCGCTGTGTCGGGCAGACACTTGGACACCAGCTAGCTGGAATAACAATAAACCTCTTGCTTGTTGCATCGATCTGCCGTGGCCTTCGTCTCCTCACTGGGGGGGAAGTGCAGACCGGAATAAGGCCGTTGGGTCTTACAGTACCAGACATGACCTCCCAAGTAATGTGTGGTAGTCCCTTGGCTCCAAATCACCACTTAGATCCCACACGGCTGCTGATGCTTGCATTGTATAGAGTTAAAATAGTTATTTATGTTCTAAAATAGCTATTTACACAGGACAGTGTGGTAACCCCACCCAGACTACATCCATTCTCTGTGCCTTACCTGCCCTTCCTGGGCTGATGATCTTTGCATGGAGCCGACCCTTTACATATCTTCTAGCCATCCCCTCTCCCCTCATCTGCCTCCAGATTGCTGCCGGTAACACAGCTCAACAGTGTAGGGTTCAAAAACACCTTTTGAAAGAAACAGATACAATAAAAATATATTTGTGTATGTTGTGTTTGCAAAAGGAAACCCTGGGCAAATTAAAAAAACAACTAATAAAAATAATTGTATTTGGGAGCAAGGAATAAAGAATGATGACTGAGAAAGGAGTGAGACTAGGCGTCTCCATGCCGGCCTTTTATTAACCTGTGCCTCATTTTTAATTATGTGAGAATATTGAAGAGAGGTGAATTAAAAACTAAAACAGACGAAGTTAAGACAAATTCCTGGAAAATGTAAGCTATAAAGATAAAATCAGAAATGGTTAAAAACCATTAACAATATTGGATCAGTGTTTGAAAAATCTTCCTAAAAAGAATCCAAAAACTCAGGATGCTTTATAGGAGAGGTCTGTCAAGTGTTCCAAGAACAGTAATTCAGTGTCTTACAACACTTTAGAAAATGGAAAACAGAGACTACCATAATTCATCCTAAGAGTTGAGCTTAACTTTATATCAAACCATGAAATCCATAAAAAGAATACTAGAGACCAATTTTATTAATAAACATAAATGCAAAATTGTGCAACATTAATAACATTAATAACAAAATATCCAAAATATATAAAATGAAATCTGTCACCAAGTTGTTTGTGTTCTGGAAAGCAAAGATTATTTAACGTCAGAAAATTAATTAAATAATGCATCAAAATTAAAGATGTAAAGGAGAAAATATTTATAAATATATGTGGAAAAAGTATTTGGTCAAATTCAGCATGTGTATATCATCAAAAAATAACTCTTTGCAAACTAGAAAAAGAAGGACTTTTGCTTAATTTGAAAAGAATATTTAAAAACTCACAAAAAATTATTCTGTGAAATTACAGGAATGAGACAACAGTGTCCACTATCACCAGTACTATTCCAAATTTTATTGGAGACACTACTCAGTGCATTAAGATAAAAAGAAGTAAATAAAGGGTATGAGTCTTGAAAAGACATAAAGTCAGTATTGTTAGATGGTATGTTTATTTAAAAATAATCTTTAGACACATTAACATTAATAAGAATTTTATTATTGGTCCAATATAAGATATTCAAAAATCAATTGTATTTCTGCATGCCAGAAACATTACAGTTAGAAATTTATTCTTTAAGGTTGCCATTTATAATAGCAGCAACAATTAGAACAGAAACAATTACTTAAGGAAAAAAAATCTATTTTCAGTTTTGTTAGAAGCAAATCATATATAATTTAAGATTAAAGAAGGTTTAAATAAATGGAGGTGTTTACTGTATTTATAAATAGGAAGATGTGCTAACTAATAAAGATAAAAATTTTCACAGTTTCATCTACAGATAAACTGCCTCTAACAAGAGTCCTCAGAGAGTTTGTCACTTGACAAACTGATTCTAAAATTAATATGAAAAATCAAAGGCCTGAAAATAACCAAAGTACTCCTCAAGCAAAAAAAGGAAGTCGTTTTTCCAGATCATCAGAGCTCATGCGGATAGAAATTAAGATAATGTGGACAGGGATAGATACAGGCAAATTGACCAGTGGACTAAGTAGACCACAGAAACACAAGCATGCACGGACGGCTCCACGTGGTTCATCTCAGATGTGTTAGTGCAGATAACCGCGGGGTAAGAGCCACCCCACAACGGGGCAGGCACAGCTCCCCATGGGGAAGAATGAAGTTGTATGTCTACATCATGTGATATAGAAATATCATTTTCTGATGAAGTCTGATGTGTGAGCTTAAACCTTAAGGAAAATACAGGAAATGTGACAGGAAGAATTCTACAGTGACCCTCAAGACTCCCGCCTTCCCGCCCTGCTTGAGTGTGGGTGGGACTAATGAAATGAGGGGATTGTACCCTCCTGATTAGCTTATCTGACAGGTGAGAGACTTTTTAAGGTGTAATTGAGTTCCTTAATCAGTTGACTAAAGTTAATCAGAAGGAAGATTATCTTGCTTAGGCCTCACCTCACTAATTAGTGAGAGGCTCACTAATGAGCGAGCCCTCTAAGGGAAGGCCCAGGTCTCCTCAGGGAGAGGTCCAAAACACAGAGACAGCCTCCTGCTAGTCCTGGAGAGGCAAACAGCCATCTGTGGACTGACCACGGAGAGGCCAGCCTCTTGGAGCCAAAGATCCCAGTCCTACAACCGAAAGGAACTGAATTCTGTCAGCAACCTGAATAACCCTGGAGGGAGACCCCGAGCTCCAGCCCTGATTTCAGCTCTGTGGGACTCTGAGCAGAGGACCCAGCTAAGCTGTGCCAAGACTCCTGCCCCATGGAAACTGAAAAACGTAAATATATGCTGTTTTAAGTCAATTAATTTGTTAATTTGTTAGGCAGTGATAATAAATTAATCCAGAAAATGATTACTGTGACTTTAAGAGGCTTGTTAAGTGGAACATAAAACAATCACATAAAAGAATAAAATGGATATTACATTAAGATTTCATGTTTCACTTATGGGAAGATGGGGTAGATATACTTTCCCCTATTCCTCCTGCTTAAAACAGCTAAAAATCTTGGATACATTATATAAAAGAAACATAAAACTTTGAAAGGTAGAGAGAGGAAGGCAGACTGGCAGGTGACACTGGGACCCGAGCGATGACGCAATGTTGAGTTCCCAGATTGTCTTTTTGCCTCATGCATTCAAGACTTGGAGATGAAGAGGCTGGCAACCCAGAAGTGCTGACAGGTGCAGACATAAAAAGCCCCAGAAAGTCTGCTTTCTCTACTGAAAGGACCAGGAAAGGCACAGCCTTCTGATGCCGGGGTTCTTGTTCACGGAGCCGAAGAATGAACTTCGCAAACAGTCAAGGTAGAAGAGCAAGGGAGAGGCTTTTATTTAGGGAGAAAGCAAGAGGACAGAGCTCCTGGCTCAGGCCAGAAGGGAACAAGAGAGCCGCTGGTGCATTATTTAGGGGATTTATAGGCGGTTGAGAGACAAAGGGCTAGGGATGCACACCTGCTAAGTGGTCCCAAATACCTCTGAAGAAACACTAAGTTTCTTATTAGTCTCCCTGGTTATTTACAAGAATCTTACTGCTCTGATTTCCTCCCAGGTTAGCAGCTTCCTGGTCTGGGAGGGTATCACTCAAGGCTGCCTGCTTGCTCCCAAGGTGGGCTGAGTTATTGTCTGTTTGTTAAGAAACTTACTTTTTAACTAATTAGGTTTTAAGATGGAATCCTTCCTGTTTTTACTGTGGTGTTTTGGGCATGCTTGCTACATTGCCCAAGCTGCAACAAATCATTTGTTTAGGGCTAGAGGAAGAAAAGCAGCACTTGGGTAAAGTTAGAAAAATAACTTTCAAAATTATAAGAAAATTTTGAAAAGGAATAACTTTTGGCCCCCCAGAAGGCCAAAGCAAATCTCACAATGGATTATCTTGCTTTTGTTTTTTCCAGAGGCCATCACCCTACTCTGTCTAGGCCCATGGTCCCTGTCTCACTACTAAGAGAAAACATTTTGCTAATGCCTCTAACTCCAGCTTAATACTGCAGAAAAAATGGTGATCCTATTTCCACTCATATCAGCAAAGTAGTGGGGCTCCTCGCTCACCAGGCAGTGATGGAACCTTCCCCTCTCCCTCTGTGTAGGGAACTAGGACTTTCATCCACTCTCTTCACACATACACTCCTTTGAAATAAATGAAAGAAGGCTTAAATAAGGGAGGGACATACCATATTCATTGTTTAGGAGACTAAACATAGTAAAGATGTCAATTCCCCCTAAACTGATATACAAGTTTAATCCAATTCTTATCAAATTCACAGTAAGCTTTTTTTGTAGGCATAAACAAGATTAATATTTAGACACAGATAAGAAATATTTGTATGTAGAAGCAAAAAAAAAGAATTACTAAACAATTTTGAAAAAGAAGAATAAAGTGAGGGGAATCAGTTTACCCAATTTCAAGACTTGTTTTATAGCTACAGTAATCAGACTGTGTGGTATTAGTGGAGAGAGAAACACACAGAGCAATGGGAAAGAATTGTGAATCCAGAAACAGCCCCACACAAATATTCCCAACTGACTATTGATAAAGGTGCAAAAGCAATTAAAAGATAGATTTTTTTTAAACAAATGGTGCCAGAAAAAGTAGACATTCATAGGGAATTAAAATGAACTTCAAACAAGTTCTAATGCTTTCTAAAAAAAATTATCTTAATATGGGTCATGAGTATAAGTGCAAAATTATAAGAAAATTTTGAAAAAAAATAGAAAAATCTTGTAGATCTAGGGGTAGATATGACACCAAAAGCATTATCCATAAAAGGAAAAATTGGTAAATTGGATTTCATCAAAATTAAAAGACCCTGTTAAGAGTATGAAATGACAAGCTACAGAATGGGAGAAAAATATTCCCAACCCACACATCCAACAAAGAATCATTATATATAAAATCAAGAACTCTCACAAATTAACAGTAATGAAACAATTCAAGTAGAAAATGGGCAAAAGACATTGAAAAACATTTTACTGAAAATGTCATGAGGACTTAAAGATGGTAAAGTAAGCATGTGGAAGATGCTCAACACCATTAAGGAAATATAAATTAAAACCACAATTAGACATCACTACACACCTATCAGATGGTTAAAATAAAAATACTGACACCATCAAATGGTAGTAGAGGATGTAGAGAAAGTAGATCACTAATACTTTGCTGTTGGGAATGTAAAATAGAGTCATTTCTAAAAAAGTGTGAAAGTTTCTTTATATAGTAAATATGCAATTACCATAAGCCCATTAACTGCACTCCTGGGCCTTTATCCCAGAGAAATAAAAAGTTATGTTCACACAAAACTTCTACACCAATATATTATAGATTTGTAATAGCCAAAAATGTAAACAGCCCACATGTCCTTCAATAATTAGGTGATTAAATAAATGGGCCCATTCACACCATGGATTACTATTCAACAGTGAAATGGATTGAACTGTTGGTACACGTAACCACCTTGATGAAGGTCCTGAGAATTCTGTTGGGTGAAAACAGCCAATCCAGAAGTTACATACTCGATCATTTCACTTATATAATATTCTAGAGATAGAAAATATTAGAAATGTCAAACAAACTAATGGTTTCCAGAGATTACGGAAAGGGCGGGAGCAGGAGGAGGCAGGTGAGGCTCTACAGGCAACGTGATGGGCCTTGTGGGTCAGTGGCCGTGTCTCGGTTGTATATTATACTAGAGTTTGCAGATGACTACCACTGGGGGAACTGGATAAAAGATAAATGGGGTCTTCTTGTATTATTGCTTACAAGTGCATTGGAAGCTATAATTATCTCAAAATGAAAAAAATTAAAAGCTTATGATTCTTAAATGATAAGCCCCAAGGTGAGAGATGTTCTGAGTAACAATTCTCTCAGAGAATTAGATTACAGACCACCTTCTATGAAGCAGGAAGTATCTAATCAGGAGAAAACTTGGTAGAATACCCAAGAGTTTTAAAAATTCATTACAGAGATGGTGTGACTCTGGGGGGAAAATATTTTCCCAGCCCTGGGCAAATTACCTTTGAAACCAAAATCAGCCAAAGGGAGAGATAAAGTGGCAGAACCTTGTATATTGCTTACAAGCAGGCATCCATTTCTGCTTGCCCATGTCTTTCATAATCCAGCTGCAAAAAGGGACCCCACCCAACCTCTCCAGGCTAGATATGCCCTCACTTCCTCATGTAATCACTTATTGATATGGATATGGGCTACTTTTCTCCACCCCTTGGAAACACCTATCAATATGGAGATGAACTAAGGCCAGGCTAAAGATTCAGAAATACTGCAATTTTACCAACAGCCCACCTCTCCAGAAATCTTGCATCACAATCTACTCATTCCCCTTCTTCCACAATGGCCCCTGTGTGAGAAAACTGGGGCACTGCAACCGAACTCGTAATATACAGTAACAACAGCAATAAAATCATGATAACCCTCAAGCTGGAGGATTCAGCTAGGATTGAAGTCCTATGCAGAGTAAGTCCATAGCTCGTCCATTCCACAGGCAGGCAGTAGCTGAATGGGGAGGGTGGGGAGTTCAGATCAATCATCATGCAGCAGCTGCAGCCAGGGAGTTGGTCCAGACCACAGGGACTATAGAAGAAAATAACACTAAGGACACTAAGTTACGTTTTAATGACACCAGGATAGGCAAATCTTGTCCTTCAGGTAGGATGCATGCAAGAAATTTATCCTGTGGTAGGACAGTGGCAGGAATGGGATCTTGTCCTGCTCTAGTATACCAGATCTTTACTCCCCTCCCTGTGGGAGTTACAAATGGGTCAATATACAGGGCTATGGGAGGTACACACACTGACCAGAAACATAAAATAAAACTTCCCTGTAAGATTTACTTACCTCCTGTACATTTGGGATGCACTACCATGATCTTTGGGGGCCACTCTGTTGCCACTCCAGGAACACACAGGAGGCCAGCTTCCAGGCTTTCCCCCCAAGGTGCCAGAGGGCGAGCCATCACTGGTCCATGTGTTGAAATGTCCAGGGCCATGTCCACTCAACAGCATCTCTAGGGTTTAATGAAGTTGGGGCTGGCAGCAGGATGTTGCTCTGCTGCCATATCCTGGCTTCAGTAACTCCTCTTTGGTTTGCATGTACAATTGTATAGGAGAGGCAGCAAAGTGTGTTAGCATGTCCACAGGGCTCAAGGCTCCTTTTTGGGGCTTCTCATTCAAACGCCATAGCACTGTCCATAATGAACTGAACAGCCCCATAGACTAGTGGTGTCTGATTTCAGGCCACATTTCAACAAATCATTGTACCTCTCTATCATGACTGACCTGGTAGGGTTATATGGTACATGAAACTTCTACTTCATTCCTAATTGCTGCACCCATTCCTGTTATGCACATCCAGTCAAGTGGGTGCCTTGATCTCTCAACCCCTTGGAAAAACCTATTGATATGGAGATGCAATAAGGCCAGGTGAAAGATTCTGTAAATACTGCAATTTTACCCAGAGATGGCCAATAAATGTATGAAAAGCTAATCAAACTTGTTAGTATTTGATAAAATATGAATTATGATTATGTTTTCCATCTCCCCTTTCACCCTCACCTCCATGCAACTACTAATCTACCCTCTGTCTCTTAGGTTTGCCCTCATTTCACATCTTTTTCTTTCAATATTTTCAGTGTCATCCCACTGCCTTTTTTCTTTCTGTCCTTCAGATTGGATGGTCTGTTGATTTATCTTCAAGCTCCCTGATGTTTCTTCTGCCATCTCAAATCAGTCGCTCAATCCCTTGGCAAAATTTTTCATTTTAATTATTGTACCTTTGAATTCCAGAATTTCCATTTGATTCTTTAAAAAATATATTTGTATGTTTTTCACTGAGTTTCTATTTTCATGGATTTCTTGTCATCACCCTTGGTTCTCTTTTTCTAACAAGGTTTAATTTTCATTCTTTATATATTTACAATAGCTACTTTGAAGGCTTTATTAACAATCCATTATCTAATGGCACTCAGGACATTTCCTTTTAACTGCTTTTTCTCCTGAATATTTGGCAAATTTTTCTTTCTTTGCATGTATAATTTTTGGTTGAGTATTAGACATGTTAGATAGCATTTTGTCACAATCCAATAGTCATACATTTTTTCTCCCTGACACTTACTGTTTTATTCTTCTTGTTTTTGTTTTTGGTTACATGGCTGGACTAAATTATAAAGGCTTTGTTCTTCCACAATGTACATTTTCATATCTCTGCTTAATTTATTTAATTTATTTTTTTTCAGGAAAAAATAGCATTTTATTTATAGTCAAATAAAAAAGATCTGGGCCAGGTTGAGGGCTCTGTGGTTCTCCCTTCAAGACGTGTTTTGTAGATGCTCCAGCGGTGTTAATATCCCAAATATTTGAAGTGGTTTCTAATAGTGGGCCCTAGGTTTGAAATTTTATGTCCTTTACCATGTTTTTACTGTGGCAGCCACCAGTGTCTTCAGCATCATTTTATGAAAGAAACGATTTTTGTGGGTCCTTGTAAGTATCATGGAGCTGAGGCCCCTCACCTCCTGTGCCTGATGGTTAAGTGCCTTCCATTTCATATTTCTGGAGGACACCTAAAAATCAGCTAGAATGTGGTGACTGACTAATTCACTTTTTTTCTTTATTAATTTTTTTCTTTTTTTAAATTTTGGTATCATTAATCTACAATTACATGAATGACATTATGATTACTAGGCTCGCCCCTTCACCAAGTCCCCCCACATACCCCATTACAGTCACTGTCCATCAGCATAGTAAGATGCTGTAGACTCACTACTTGTCTTTTCTGTGTTGCACATCCCTCCCTATGCCTTCCCCCCCACATTATACATGCTAATCGTAAGGCCCCCTTTCTTTTTCCCCTCCCTTATCCCTCCCTACTCACCCATCTCCCCCAGTCCCTATCCCTTTGGTAACTGTTAGTCCCTTCTTGGGTTCTGTGATTCTGCTGCTGTTTTGTTCCTTCAGTTTTCTTTTGTTCTTATACTCCACAGATGAGTGAAATCATTTTGTACTTGTCTTTCTCCACCTGGTTTATTTCACTGAGCATAATACCCTCTAGCTCCATCCATGTTGTTGCAAATGGTAGGATCTGTTTTTGTCTTACAGCTGAGTAATATTCCATTGTGTATATGTACCACATCTTCTTTATCCATTCATCTACTGATGAACATTTAGGTTGCTTCCATATCTTGGCTACTGTAAATAGTGCAGCGGTAAACATAGGGGTGCATCTGTCTTTTTCAAACTGGAGTGCTGCATTCTTAGGGTAAATTCCTACAAGTGGAATTCCTGGGTCAAATGGTATTTCTATTTTGAGCATTTTGAGGAACCTCCATACTGCTTTCCACAATGGCTGAACTAATTTACATTCCCACGAGCAGTGTAGGAAGGTTCCCCTTTCTTCACAACCTCGCTGACATTTGTTGTTGGTTGTCTTTTCGATGATGGCGATCCTTACTGGTGTGAGGTGATATCTCATTGTGGTTTTAATTTGCATTTCTCTGATGACAAGCAATGTGGAGCATCTTTTCATGTGTCTGTTGGCCATCTGAATTTCATCTTTAGAGAACTATCTATTCAGCTCCTCTGCCCATTTTTAAATTGGATTATTTGCTTTTTGTTTGTTGAGGTGTGTGAGCTCTTTATATATTTTGGATGTCAGCCCTTTATCGGATCTGTCATTTATGAATATATTCTCCCATACTGTAGGGTATCTTTTTGTTCTATTGATGGTGTCATTTGCTGTACAGAAGCTTTTTAGCTTGATATAGTCCCACTTGTTCATTTTTGCTTTTGTTTCCCTTGCCCCGGGCGATATGTTCATGAAGAAGTCACTCATGTTTATGTCCGTGAGATTTTTGCCTACGATTTTTTCCAAGAGTTTTATGGTTTCATGACTTACATTCAGGTCTTTGATCCATTTCGAATTTACTTTCGTGTATGGGGTTAGACAGTGATCCAGTTTCATTCTCTTACATGTAGCTGTCCAGTTTTCCCAGCACCATCTGTTGAAGAGACTGTCATTTCCCCATTGTATGTCCATGGCTCCTTTATCGTATATTAATTGGCCATATATGTTTGTGTTAATGTTTGGAGTCTCTATTCTGTTCCACTGGTCTGTGGCTCTGTACTTGTGCCAGTACCAAATTGTCTTGATTACTGTGGCTTTGTAGTAGAGCTTGAAGTTGGGCTGCGAGATCCCCCCTACTTTATTCTTCCTTCTCAGGATTGCTTTAGCTATTCGGGGTCTTTGGTGTTTCCATATGAATTTTTGAACTATTTGTTCCAGTTCATTGAAGAATGCCGTTGGTAATTTGATAGGGATTGCATCGAATCTGTATATTGTTTTGGGCAGGATGGCCATTTTGACGATATTAATTCTTCCTAGCCAGGAGCATGGGATGAGTTTACATTTGTTAGTGTCCTCTTTAATTTCTCTTAAGAGTGTCTTATAGTTTTCAGGGTATAGGTCTTTCACTTCCTTGGTTAGGTTTATTCCTAGGTATTTTATTATTTTTGATGCTATTGTGAATGGAATTGTTTTCCTGATTTCTCTTTCTATTAGTTCATTATTAGTGTATAGGAAAGCCACAGATTTCTGTGTGTTAATTTTGTATCCTGCAACTTTGCTGAATTCAGATATTAGTTCTAGTAGTTTTGGAGTGGAGTCTTTAGGGTTTTTTATGTACAATATCATGTCATCTGCAAATAGTGACAGTTTAACTTCTTCTTTACCAATCTGGATTCCTTGTATTTCTTTGTTTTGTCTGATTGCCGTGGCTAGGACCTCCAGTACTATGTTGAATAACAGTGGAGAGAGTGGGCATCCCTGTCTAGTTCCCGATCTCAGAGGAAATGCTTTCAGCTTCTCGCTGTTCAGTATGATGTTGGCTGTGGTTTTATCATATATGGCCTTTATTATGTTGAGGTGCTTGCCCTCTATACCCATTTTGTTGAGAGTTTTTATCATGAATGGATGTTGAATTTTGTTGAATGCTTTTTCAGCATCTATGGAGATGATCATGTGGTTTTTGTCCTTTTTGCTGATGTGGTGGATCATGTTGATGGTTTTTGGAATGTTGTACCATCCGTGCATCTGTGGGATGAATCCCACTTGGTCATGGTGTATGATCTTTTGGATGTATTTTTGAATTCGGTTTGCTAATATTTTGTTGAGTATTTTTGCATCTACATTCATCAGGGATATTGGTCTGTAGTTTTCTTTTTTGGTGGGAGCTTAATTTATTTTTTAAAGATTGGCTTTTGAGGGATATGTGATATGACCTGTGGATATGGAGCTTAATTTGTTGGAGATGGGGCTCACAAACCTCAAACCAATAAGGCTTTTGCTCAGTGTTGATCGACTTATTTTTGGGTAAATCTAGCTATTTTTAAACCTACCCCAAATTTTACTTTCATTTTACTCCCTTCATCTTGTCTATAGTTTTCAGTATCCAGGCTCCGCTGGCCAGCCCTGTCTGTTGTCTTGGGTGCTCTCTGATCTCTGCTGGGCGTGTGCAAATCTCCAGTCAACCAGTACATACGTGTAGCTTATCAGACCCCAGTGGCCATCTCACCTTCCCAAACTTCCTTTTTAAACCAATGCTAATCTGGGCCATTATGTGCTCCAAAGAGAACTACAACCCAGGCAAGCTGCTAGTTTTTCCCATGTGCTTGCCACAGAAATCCTGACTAGCTGACAATGCTCCCAGTCAAGAGAGTGTCCTCTACCTGTGCCATCAAAGGGGCTGGTTTTCAGAGTGTCCTGTCCTGGTCCAATGCCCACTGGTAGCGGTGCTGGGAAACGGATGGGCGGAACTCCAGGCGAGAATGCAAAAGACTCATGCTGTTCCAGCCTGAAATTCAATATTCTTTTTGGTTTGGTGTGTGCCTTTGGTCAATTTCCAGTGTTGAATCCAGTGATGTTTTTTGACAGTTTTAGCCACTTTAGAGTAGCTTTTTGGAGAGAGGATTTGTTGACTTCCATATTCCACCATGCTGGGAATCAGAACTGTGAAGCAAGAATTTTATAACATGCCATATTTTTAAAAACATTTGAAAATGAACAGAAGACATACCTTGAAAATGAGTCATAAAATAAACTGCCTATGTATCATTACTTAACACACGTCTTGAGGAAAGATTCCAGCCAAAAGAGAGATCAAAATTTAGAACTCTAGAACAGAGACATCATGAAAGAAAGACTTGCAGATCTTTCTTATCTTGTTCAGAAATCAGATTCAGAGGTTAGGTGTTATCATGGCCTGTCTCATGGACTATTTTCCTGGGGGGGGTTTTGGGTTGCTGCCTGCAGTGCTTCCTTCATATGGTTTTTACCTGTGTTGACTTTGCCTCTTCCCTGGGTCACTAGGTTCTGTTTTTCCTGTCATGACCCTCACTTGTCAGTTCTGAAGCCCTCTCTTGTCAATTTAATACACAAATGGTGCTCTTCTTCAGCATGTTCTAAAAAGGACAAGATTATTTGCATACTTGGCAGCTTGTACCAGGAGACTTAATTGTATAAAGATATTTAATTTTACTCTGCAAAAGCAGAATCAAATAAAACAGCATAAAAGCCATTTTTACTTCTAATTAATTGGAATAATTTTCCTGTCTTTTAAGAGTTTCCATTAAATTACCTGAGTCACTTTAAAAAAAGGGACAAAATCTCCTAAAAGCCCTTCTTTTTATCTTTTCCTTCTGAGATGTATGAATGTTCCTGTATTAACAGTTACCATCTAGAAATTACATTCTCTGTTAAATATTTTTTAAAGATTGCTGTGGAAGATTTCTGTTAATGATTTTGCATGGAAAACATCATTGGTAGGAAATATATTAAAATATTTGCCATTTAAAAATTCCTGTCTGGCTTGCAGCCCATGCTTCAGTTCCCCATCCCCTCATTTAAGAACCTACTTATAAAAACCAGGAAAAGAAGAAAATTCATAACATTGAAAAGTAGAAGCTATAAAATATTTTAAGATGCTGGGAGGAATTTACACCATTTATGGAGTTGAGTTGGAATTCACAGTCCACAGCTGATCTTGACAAATATTTTATGCCCGATTTATTTAAAGAATTTGTCTTCTTCATAGGTACAGAGACTAAAAATATATAATACTTAGAAACTTAAACAATATAGCAGGTACTGTCTAAAAAAGCACCTGTATTAATAATTTCCTTCCAAACTAGCCTTTAAGTACTACCAGGATTGTCACGTATGTGGGCAGCATGACAGTGATGGTGCACATGAAGCCGGGAGTAGGAAGGATCTTGGCAGGAAGTGTTTAGGAAAGGGCAAACCTGGGATTGAGGTTTTGATTTGCACATATCCAACCTTCTTTGGACCAAAAACACCATAAAGAATATAAAAGTAATATAAAAATATAAATCTTGGAAACAATATGTCCATGAATTCCAAGATTAATGATCACTTTGTAGGGGTCCCCTATTCTACTCCCATGGGTGTTGTTTCTCTGGAGAACTGGCATTTAGTCACACTTACAGCTGAGATGATTACCAAGAAAAGATAGTGAACAACATCAGCAAAGGGGAAATGTGTGTGGGTAAAGCCAGAGGAGACCAGGTGCCAGCTTTTAAGACTCTTTCCTAATAGAGTCATAGAAGCCTTGCTAATCCCAAACAGCATAAAATTGTGACAGCACATGTGAAATGTTTTCTACTTGGTAAACTTGCTGGAGACTCAGTGCCCAAGGGTTTTATTGGTGCTGGTCCTGAGGGCACCCTCTGCCTAGTATGTACCAATATTCCAGACCCTCAGAAGAAAAGCAGGTGGGCAGCATAAACCATAGTCTTGTATAAACATTTTCAGTGCAGTGAGACACTCTCATCAGTTAGGGAATGGTGAGAAAACCCCAGAAGTGTAAGTTCCCAGGTGCTTCCCAATGGCCTTCCTTACACGCTGGCCTCTCTAAGGATTGCAGTCTCAAACCTGCTATTATAACTCTTTTGTGCACAATACACAATTTATATTTTAAGATAATTCTCAGGTTAGTTTTAAAAAGGCCAACTTTTTAATACAAGCATGATAAAACACATGGATAGACAATTAACAAATTTTAAATATAGCAATGTATAGTACAAGTATGGAAATATTTCCATCTTGCCAGAAATAAGAGGTATATAAATCAAGTGTTTCAAATTAGGTTTTTTTTAAACATGATATTCCCTAGTGTTGCTAATAGTGCTGGGAAATTTGTACTTCCATGGACTACTTCTAGGAGTATAAACCAGCACAATTTTCTTGTATGTCTCATTCTCTGTCATGATAGATATGGAGATATGGACATGGATATGCATATAGATATTGCTATAGCTTAAGGTAAGAAGATACATATATAGATGTAATTTTTCTACTTTTGGAACATTGAAATTCATTTAAATTATATTGGGAAATAATTAGGTATTCCAAAAAATCCTGGGCTAAGAATATTCACTACAACACTATGTATAATATTAAAACTTAGAAATAACCCAAATGACCTCCATTGAAGAAATAGACTACATTTGTATAATTCCTTATTATGTAGCCATTAAAATCATGTTGTAGAATAATCATCTTCATAAGAAAAAGAGCTATCATAAAAGGGAAAGACTGTAGCAACGATGCCACAATGGATGGTCATAATAAGGGGTCATAAGAGCTTAAAACTGGAAGGTAATCAAGAATAATATGTGACAAAGGATAATTGCAAATCAGTTTGGATGAAATAAATGAAATGTTTACATGTTTTTGAAAAAGTTTTTATTCATTTTTGTTGTAGTAAAATATATGCAACATAAAATTTACCACTTTAACCCCTTGTGGGTGTGCATTAAGTGGTATTAAGTATATTCACAATGTTGTATAATCATACCACCATCCATTTCTAGAGTTTCTTCATCATCCCAAACAGAAACTACCCATTCAAACCCCTCATTCCTCCCTCCTCCCAACCCCTGATAATCTCTATTCAGCAGTAAATCTCTATAAATTTGCCTTTTCTAGGTACCTTATTATAATGAAAATGCCTGACATTAAGCTTCTGATTGCATAGTCTCCACTTTCAATGTCCGTCTTGAGTAAACATAGTGACAGCTGCACGCTACAGTTACTAATAAAACAACTAGATAAGAAACCAGGCCTGTAGAAAGCCTTGGGTGACCTAGATAACTGACCTTTTGAAAGACCCTGCTTTTCCCTCCCCATACCTTAATTCCTGTTATTGTGTTTTAAATTCACCAATCTAGAGTGAACCCATGAAATTCTAGACACTCCACATTCAGACTCCAGTGAAGGAGAACCCCTGGTCTGTGCTCCCTCCTTCTGTCTTTACCCATGACCTTTCCCAGTAGCCTTTGGGTATGCTATGTGTGACTTGTGGGTAATTAATCTTCTATCTGGTGCATTTCACTTAGAATAATGTTCCAAGGTTCCTCCATGTTTTATCATATCTCAGAGTTTCATTCTTTTTAAAGGCTGAATAATATTCCAATTTAATATATTTCACATTTTATTTATTTATTCATCTGTTGATTCCACCTTTTGGCTATTGTTAATAATAATTCTGTGACAAGTTCATATATTAGAAAAGAGGATAGATCTTAATCTATATGTAAGTTTTCACCTTTGTTTCTTAAGAAACTAAAAAAAGTAGAATAAATTAAATCAAAATAAGCAGAAATAAAAAAAAAGAATTAGAGCTGAAATCAACAAAACTGATGACAGGAAAACAATAGGGTAAATCAACAAAACCCAAAGATGCTACTTTAAAAATTTCAATGACACTGACAAGTCTCTAGCAAAGCTAACCCAGAGGGTACAAATTACTAACAACAGAAAAGAAAGATGGGGACATCAAGACAGACCCTGTGAATATTAATATGTGCACAAAATAAAGGAATACTATGAACAACTTTATGCCCACAAATTTGATAATCTAAATGAAATGGACCAATTTCATGAAAGATAATTTTTCAAGACACACAAGAAAGAACAGAACTGGTTAGAAATGGAAATAGTTTTGAATACAACTGTATCTATTAAAGAAATTGAATCAATAATTAGTAACCTTCCAAAACAGAAAGCACCAAGATCAGATGAGTTCACTGGTGAAATCTACCAAACGTTTAAGGAATACACAAAGTTATACCCACTTTGGAATACTGCATCATGGTTTCCTACAAAACTAAGCATACTCTTAACCATACAAGCCAGCAATCACACTCCCTGGATTTTACCCGAAGGAGTAATGTCTGCACAAAAATACTGCATGCAGACATTAGTAGTAGCTTTATTCATAACTGCTGAAACTTGGAAGCAAGCAAGATGTCCTTCAGTAGGTGAACAGATAAACTGTGGTACATCCAGACAGTGGAATATTATTTGGCACTAAAAAGAAATGAGCTATGAAGCCATGAAAAGATAAGGAGGATCCTTAAATGCACAGTGCTTAGTAAAAGAACTCAGTCTGAAAAGACTACGATACTTATGATTCCAACTATATGACATTCTGGAAAAGAAAAAACTAAATTTTGGAGACAGTAAAAAGATCAGTAGTTGCCAGAAGTAGGGGGAGATAATCTTACTTCTTTTCCTACTTGTAAGCCTTTTCCTGTCTAGTTTTGGCTAGAACTTCTAAAACTGTTGAATAGAAGTAGTGAAAACAGACATCTTAATTTTGTTTCTGATTTTAGGGGAAAAACGTTTGGTTTTTCACCATTGAGTTTGATGTTAGCTATGAGTTGTTTACATATGACCCTTATTATTTTGAGGATGTTCCCTTTTTCTAGTTAATTCAGAGTTTTTATAATGAGGAACTGGAATTTTGTTAATTGAACTTTTTTCTTTTGTCTGTTGAGATGACCATGTGATTTTTTCCCCTTTATTCTATGAATGTGTTATATTATACTGATTCTCATTTTTGAGCCATCCTTGCAAACTAGTAATAAATCCTATTGGTCATGGTTTATAATTGTTTTAATATGTTGCTGAATTTTGTTTGCTAGTATTTTGTTCAGGATTTCCACATCAATATTTATAAGACATATTGGTGTGTACTCTTCTTTTCTTGTAGTATCTTTGTCTGGATACTGCTGGGATAATGCTGGTCTCGAGAATGAACTTGGAAGTGCTCCTTTCTCCAGTTTTTTTTGTACATGTTTGAGAAGGACTGGTTTTATTTCATTATTAAATGTTTAGTAGAACTCACCATTAAAGCTATTTGGTCCAAGACTTTTATTTGTAAAGAGGTTTGTGACTCAGATTCAATCTCCTTACTAGTTATAGGTCTATTGAGATTTTCTACTTCTTTCTAATTCAGTTTTGGTAGATTATGTGTTTGGTAGATTTTATGTGGGTTGTCAAATTTGTTGATGTATAACTGTTCATAGTACTCATAATGTTTTTATTTTTGTAAAATTTGTACTAATATCCCCACTTACATTTCTGAATTGAATAATTTGAGTCTTGTTTTTTTTTTTAGTCCCCCTAGCTAAAGCCATGTCAAGTTTTAAAATCTTTTCAAAGAACTAATTTTTGGTTTCATTGATTTTCTCTATTGTTTTTCCATTCTGTATTATATTTTTTGCCACTCTAATCTTTATTTCCTTCTTTCTGCTAGCTTTGTGTTTAGTTTGCTTTTATTTTTCTAGTTCCTTAAGATGTAAAGTTAGGTTATTGATTTGAGATCTTCTTGTGTAACGTACAAGTTTAAGCTATAAATTTCCTTATTAGCACATTTTCACTGCTGTAAGGTTGAAGGCACTGGGGGGAGGGGTGAGCACGAGCACATCAAACACTGATGACGTGCCAAATTCCCTGGCTGCTGCCCCCTCCCAACCTGAAAAATGTGCCTTAGGCTAGCGAATCCTCTCACTGCTGTAGATCTAAGCTCTGCCTCCCCCTGCCTTCTTTAAAAACTCGCTGCCTGTCTACTTTTGTGTGACTTCCGTGACCTGTGACAGGGAGGCCATGGAACCTCGCCAGGGGGTATTCAAATAAATTACCTGGCCCTTTGTTGCCTCTCTTTGCCTGCTTATTTCGGCTAGAATTTATCTTACAACTGCATTCCACAAGGTTTGGTATGTTCTGTGTGCATTTCCCCAAGGTATTTTCTAATTTCCCTTGTGATTCTTCTTTGACCCATTGGTTTGTTAGCCAGTATTTGACCCATTGTGTTGTTGAATTTTCACATATTTGCGAATTTTCCTGTTTTTTTCCTTTTAGTGATTTTTAGTTGAATCCTATTGTGATCTGATGGAATACAAGACTAACTTTGTATGATTTCAATCTTATATATATTCAGACTTGTTTTGTGGTCTCACAAGTGTTTATCTTGGAGAATGTTCTATGTGCCCTTGAGAAAAATGTGTATTCTATCATTGAGTGAGGGGTATTTATTGGGTCCAAATGTTATTCAAGTCCTCTATTTCCTTTTTGCTCTTATGCCTGGTTGTTCTATCCATTATCATAAGTGGGATATTGATGTCTCCAAGCTACTGTAGAACTGCTTACTTGTCCCATCAGTTTTGTCAGTGTTTACATCATGTATTTTGGGACTTCGATGTTCACTGTGTGTGTGCTTTTTTGTTTGTTTGTTTCTTATGTCTTCTTGGTAAATTGACCCTTTTATCAACATATAATGTCCTATTTGTCTCTTGTAGCAGTTTTACACTTAAAGTCTATTTTGTCTGATATTAGTATAGCTATTCCATTACTCTTTTGATTACTATTTGCATGGGATTTCTTGTTCTGTGCTTTCACATTCAGCCTTATCTGTGTCTCTAAATCTAGAGTGACTCCACTGTAGACAGCATATAGTTGGATCATATATTTGAAATATTTTTGCTAGTTTCTGCCTCTTGAGAGAGTTTAATATGCTTATATTTAAGGTAATATTGGTAGACTAACAGACACTGAGAAGTTATTCATGGTTATCATGGGGGAGGTGTTGAGGTAGATGGATGGAGAGGGTGAGGGGGATAAAAGGGCACAAAAATTCTCAGTCACAGTATAAGTTTGTCATGGGGTGGTAGTACAGCATGAAGCGTATAGCCAGTGATTTTGTGATATCTTCCTATGTTGACAGATAGTAACTACAATAATGGGGTTGAGGACTTAATAATTTGGGTAACTATTGAATCATTGTGTTGTATATTTGAAAGCCATGTAAGATTGTATATAAGTGATACATCAATAAAAGAAAAACTAGTTGCTGATAAGGAAGGACTTCTGCCATTCTATGGTTTTCTGTATTACTCTAATAGTCTTTTTGAATCTTATTTCTTACATTCCTGTTTTCTGTTTACTTGATTTTTTTGTAGTGACATGCTTTAACTCCCTTCTATGGATATTTTCCTGGTGGTTAATATGGAGATTACATATAACATTGTAAAATTATACCAATCTAAATGGAATTGATACCATCTTAATTTCAATCACATATAAAAATTCTACTGTTATATAGCTCCAACCCTCTCCTTTTATGTTATTGATATCACAAATTATATCTTCATACATTGTGTGCCCAAAGGCATAGATTTATGATTATTTTTATAGATTTATCTTTTAAGTACTGCACAAAGTAAAACGCAAAGAGTTACAAAGGAAAATAATAATAATACTCATTTTATATTGCCTATATATTTACCTTTCTGGAGGTATTTATATCTCCATATATTTGCAAGTTATTGTATAGCCTCCTTTCATTTCAACCTTAAGTACTCCCTTTAGTATTTTGTGTAGGGTAGGTTTAGTAGTAAACTTGAACTCAACTCAATTTTTGTTAATCTGGGAATATCTTAATTTCTTCATCATTTTTGAAGGACTATTTTGTCAGATATTGGGTTCTCAGATGACATCTTTTTTTTCATCTCTTTAAATATATCATCCATCTGCTTTTGACCTCAAAGATGATTTCTGATGAGAAATCTGCTAATAATTTTACTGAGGATTCCTTGTATATTACAAGTCACTTCTTTCTTGCTGTTTTTAGGACACTCTCTTTGTCTTTTGACATGTCAATTGCAGTGTTGCTTAGTGCAAGTTTTTTTTGGAGGGGTTCATTGAGCTCTGTAGATTTATGCAAATGATCAAATTTGAGAAGTTTTTCATCATTTCTTCAAGTAATCTTTGTGTCTTTTTCTGTTTCCTTCTTCTGGGACTATCATAATGTATATATTGATCTACTTTATAGTGTCCCACAAGTCCCTTTGGCTTTGTTCATTTTTCTTTATTCTGTGTTTTCTGTTTCTCAGACTTGATAATTTTAATTGCCTATCTTCAAGTTAATTGGCTCTTTTTTCCTCATTCTTCTGTTGAACCCCTATAATAATTTTTTCACTGTAGTTATAATTTCAGGTTCACAATTTCTACTTGGTTCTTTTTAATAGCTTTTATGTCTGTTTATATTCTCAGTTCCTGAATATATTGTCTTCCTTATTTCCTCTACTTCTCTGCCCACATTTTACCTTAGCTCTTTGAACATATTTTGAGATATTGTTTTAAAGTCTCTTTCTAATATATATGGTACTGATAGGCTTCCTCAGGCATGGTCTCTTTCAATTTACTGAATTAATTTTAAAGTTTTGAATGAGTCATCTTATCTTTTTTCTTTGTATGTCTTGTGATTTTTTAGTCAAAAATTGGACTCTACTATTACAATGTGGTAATTCTGGAAATTAGGTTCTCCCTGTTTCCCAGGATCTGCTTTGTTGTTACTGTATTTGGTAATTGATGGCTACAGTTGTCCATCAATGCAAAAGTCCATTTAAGACTTTTCCAGACTATTTTTACAAAGACTGTTTCTTGTCCTGTGTGATCATTGAAGTTTCTGTTTCTTTCACTCATGTTCAGCTAATGTTTTGAAAGAGATTTTCTTGAATGCCAGGAGCTGAAATAAATAAACAAAAAACACCAAAGAATAAAAAGAAAGAAAACAGTCAACTTTCCAGTCTTTGAAGACTGACTGTGCTGGGACATTCCTTAATCACTCAGGGATGCTCGCTCTGAGGTCAGGGCTCACCCAAAGCTGAAAGCTGAAAGTCTTCCCAGCACTTTCCTGAGCATGTCTTCTAAGGTCATGCAAGCGGTTTTCTAAATTACTCTGTATACTTGGATGTCTTTGAGTGTCCTAAATATTTCCCACAGCATCTTGTCCCAGCCTCTCTTCAGAGCCTCTGATGGCCTGTTGTATGTCCACTCACCATCTCGTGCCCCAGGTGTTTGTGAGATGTAGTGACCTTGTAGCTTTTACAAACATTGCCCTTCACCTTTCCTGCTTACATTCCAAGTCATGTAACAGAGTGAGTACCTTGTCATTCCTTCAGGTATCCCCAGACGATTTAGACCAGGGGCACACAATAATTTGTAAATAACATCTGCTCAGGTGCCTCAGGTTCAAGGGAGGGGTAGATCTAGGGACTGGGCTGCCATCTACTCAAGGCCAAGATCGCCACTGCACGGGGAAGGGTGTGGCACAAGGACGAGTAATAGTGCCACGAAACCTACCTACTACGTGAAGATGGCTCTCCTTGACTGGGCATTTGCATGCTCCCTGGGAGCCTCTGACTGTTTTCCAGAGTACCTGCACAGTTGGTTCCGATAAACTGTTTTTCTGGTTGTTTCTGTGGGGGACTGAGAGCTTGGTTTCCTAGTCCACCATTTTGTTGCTCTGAAATTGTTATAAATAATTTTAAAACACATATCAAAATGACTTTTTCTAGAATTTAAATTATGTAGGTGCACAAATAGAACAGACAAAAATGAAAATAAAAACAAACCTCTGTTGCCTCCTTCTCCCAGTGTGGAAAATGGAGAGAAAATATAAACAACTGTCAAACTTCCCAACATATCATGGATAATTCTATTAAAAAATGCAGGAAAAAGGAATTATTAGAAAAATGGAATGAAAAGACACACAAAATCCCACTTTTTTATTAGGCTCCATAACTATAAAATTACTCTCATATTGCTATAGAAGTTTCTAAATAGTTCTTCTCAATTTCTGTTACTGACCAGTAACTACTAGTGCTCAGCCTGACATTGGTCAGCAGACCACACTTTGACTAGTCTAGATTAATGATTATCTGTCCTCTGAATTACAAAGACTCATAAGAGCAAAAGAAGAAATTACTAAGATTACTATGATTGTTTTGACTAAATAAAATACTAAAACCATCCATTTATGAAATCATCCAAACACTGAAGGCAAAGAATCATTTAGAAAAAGATTTGCCTCAAATGTTTTGAAAAGTTAATAACTACATACTAATTTATAAAGAATTCATGACAAAGAGATATAAACCAGTAAGATCCTAACTGTTAATTGAACGAAGAGCCATGTACAAACTATAAAACTGAAATTGGTAATAAAAGTGGGAAGCATATCATTTCCTTGGAGGAGAAAAATTATCAAACACAATAAAACGTAGATAGAACTGTTGGATGTAAAATTATTTAAAAAGTGATTGTCCTAACAATTTAGAGAGTAGGTCAAATAAATAAATGTGTTGTTAGAGATAAATTGTGTTGAGAGATAGATACGTAATTGTTACAGAAGCAAAACAACTCACATTAAACAAGACTTTAAATTTCTAAAGCATGAGGGTGCTCAAGAACAGTTTTGCTGAAAGTGTGTCTATCCCAGTTAAGAGCTTGGGCTCTGAAAGTGAACTGTCAGGAGTTGAATTCCAGCTGTAAAACGTACTACCTGTGTGACCTTGAGCAAGTTAGTCTTCTGTTCCTCCCCTTCTCCATTTATACAGAAGTGATAATAATTCATATTTCATAGTCTGTTGTGAAGACTAAGGAGGGAATACATATAAAACCATGCTTGACTGATACAAAACACTTGATAACTAATAACCATGATTATTATGAAATATCTCCACTTGTAAGTATAAGTATGCAAGGTTTGTTAAAGTTAAAGGCCTGTGGGCTAGAATTGTTCTTTACTCATTTTGACTCAAAAAGTACCATGTAGACAAGAGAGAGAGAAAGGATCAGACAGAGAAAAGTAGTCTTGGTTATGTTCTATCTGCATTCTGGTTCCTCAGCTCTGGGCTTCACATCATGACTGTATCCCCAAAGATCACTTCTCTAAGGATGCATTTTTTACAAATGTTACTCAATAGTCACACTCTTACTCTTCTCAAAGTAGGAGTATTAGAGCTGGGAACGGTACCTTCTAGCCAGATCCTGAAGCTCCAGGAGGGGCCACCTGTGTGTAGGAGAGGTTGTGGATTCTCGCAAAGCTGCTGACTTTTTATCATGACAGTTTGTTTTTCCTCAGGAATGGTGAAGTCAATGAAGAGATCACATCTAGATTGGAGCTTTACTAATGACTATTAACTGTCTTTTCAATACTTCTAAAATATATCCCACACTTTCAACTGCTCACCTGTTATTATAAGAAAAAAAGTGAAACAATGTCATAATGATAAAATCACACTTAGAGAAATTTCCACATGTGACTTTTAAAAAACCATCTCTTCTCACTTGGCCTGCAAGGGACTTCAACATGTAGAAGCTGGAGATCTTTCACAGATCCCTTCCTCTGCCCTCAACCCCAATGGTGCCATTGAAACCCAAAAGTTCCTGGTCATCTGGGAGGTACAACTTGAAAGTCTTATTGTCACTATATGCTTGTCCCGGCAAGGACCCAATTGACACTCCTCTCAGCTTTTTTCCTATTGCACACAGAATTAATGACAGCAATCTCACAGGTTTTCCAATCCATACTGCCATCCTCCAAAGAGTAATTGCTTTGAAAAATATGCATGTTTGAAGAAAAGGGTCCAGCTTTGAGGCCAGGTTCCATTTTCAGTAACAAGCAGGCTTTGTTAGGGGGATGGGGAAGCAATGAGAACTACATATTCAGCTGGAGTGAAAAATTGCAGATTTTTAACCCAGACTTACTCACTTTTATTTAGATTCTATGATTACATCTGTGATTTCCAACTACAGCCTGTTGTTTTGACTCAGTTTCTCAACTTGGTTGTCTGACTTCTGAATCTTCCTTGAAATGGCTCTCAGCCTCCTTGTGTCAACCCTCTATCTGACCCCTGCTTCTGAAGCACATCCTTAAAGGATTTGGTGCAAGTTTGAAACACAGTATTACTATAGTTACAAGCTGGGGTTATGGCTGATCTCTGCCTGCTCACTCGGAGGACAACCTGAGTTTCTTATTGCTATAACACTATTCACAATCATTGCAGAAACACTTCCAAATAATACATAAAATCTCTTGTCAGGAGACTATAATGGCATTTATCAAGAGTATTAAGACAAAAAAATTAAATTACAGAAGAATCTTCTGATTCAAAAAATTATCTGAAGACACATGAGTGAGTAGATTACACTGAAAGCCTGGCCCACTTCCATTCACCAGTTATCACAGTGGGGAGAACATGACTTTTAGCTATAACATTCCTGTAGGTGTGATGAATTTATCTGTGATGGACCAGTTGAGATTTCATAGTTTGAAGAGTTATGCATTTGTCAGTTTTGTTCAATTGTTTTCAGCAAAGTGACTCAATCATATTGTTCATGTCATTCAGGAGGAAAAAAATTAAATGGTCTAAAATTAGCTTGTGTGCTAACTCCAGGCAATTGGTTTTTGTCCAGATGCAATTTCCTATCTGTTCATAGATTCTTGTTATAAAACTTAGAACCCATTTTTGGCAGGTCACAGCCCTTTACGTACCTTTCTTCTTATAATGTAAGGATTTGATTTTCATGATATTTATCTAAAAATGTCTTACATGTATTAAGAAATAACAGCAAATGCGATCAGCATCTCACATTGCAGCAATCATTTTGATGAACATATGTGGAAGGATAAAAATGATTAAAACAGGGGACCTTCATATAAAATTAAAACACACAGAGAAAAGCACAAAAATAGCTTCCCATAATTAATGCATTATAGAAGAGGCACTCTTCTTGTATTACAAAACATATGAGCAATCAGCACAGCTCTATGGATTCAATAGAAATATGAATGCTTTGCAAGTGTGTAATACATAGAAGAGGAGGGAATACTTCCAAACTCATTGTAAAGGCTAGTATAGTGCCACCCATAGTGCATGGCATAAGAGCTAGCAGTGGGGTTTATGAGAAAGTGGGTCCCCCACACAATGCACCAACAATAGTTCCACCTCTGCCACAAAGGGAGCACCACTGGGGCATCTGGATCTGGATAAAAGGGGTTTTTGTGCTTCTGGGCACCACAGTTTGCCTACCATACAAGGCCACTACTTTCAAGACCAGGAGGCATAGCTGAACTATCTAATGCAGAGAAACAAACACCAGACAGCCAGACAAGAAGAGGAGGTAGAGGAAAATGTTCCAAAAAGGAAGAAAAAAGAACAAAACAAAACACCAGAAAAAGTGAAATGAAGATAAGCAATCTTATTGCTGAAGAATTCATTGTGATGATCACAGAGATGCTCACAGAACTGGGAGAAAACAAACGGTCTCAGGGAGGACTTCAGCAAAGAGACAGAAAATATAAAAATGGGCCAGTCAGAGCTGGATAATACAAGCCAAATGAAAAATATAATAGAGGGAAAGAATGAATCAGCAAGCTGGAAGACAGGGTGATGAAAAGTAACCAAGCTGAGGAACAAAGAGAAAAAAGAATGTTTAAAAATGAAAAGATGTTAAGAGAGCTCTGTGATAATGCCACAGGAAACAATATTTGCTTTATGGGCTCCCAGAAGGAGAAGAGAGAGAAAGGGTTAGAAAGTGTATTTAAAGAAATAATAGCTGAGAACTCTAATCTGGAGAAGAAAACAGACACCCAGATCTTGGAAGCACAGAGAAACACTAACATGATGAATCCAAGGAGTCCATACCAAGACTCATAGCAATTAAAATGGCAAAGATTAATGATTAAGAGAGAATATTAAAAGCAGCAAGAGAAAATTAGAGAGTTATCTACAAGGGAAACTCCATGAACCTAGCAGCAGAATTTTTAGCAGAGACTTAACAAGCCAGAAGAAATTTCCATGAACTTGTCAAAGGGCTGAAAGGGAAAATATACAACCAACAGTACTTTACCCAGCAAGTTTATCTTTCAGAATTGAGGGAGAGGTTAAAAGTTTTCCAGGCAAACAATGGTTAAAAGAATTCATCACCAGTAAATTGGCTGTACAGAATATGTTAAGTGAACTTCTTCAGATGGAACTTTTTATAAATTTAGATGTTTTTCATCATCAGTGAAAAAAAACCTACAGTAAGGGCAGTAGATCAGTCACAATTCAAAAAAAAAGAGTAAAATCAGTTTTACACAATATTAGTCAAGTGATACACAAAATAAAAAGATGTAAATTATAAATCACATACATCAAATTAGGAGGAGAAATAACAAAAATATTACTTTTAGAATAATAATATTCTAAAAGTGTACAATATTAATTTACCATTAACCTAACATAAATTGTTTTATGTATATATAAAGCTATGTGTGAGTTTTATGGTAACAACAAACCAAAAGCCTCTCTTATATACCCAAGAAATAAAGAGAAAGGAATCCAAGCATAATACTAAAGAAAATCAAATCAGAAGAAAATAGAGAAAGAGAAGAAAAGAACAGAAAAGAACTACAAAAACAATCAGAAAACAATCAACAAAATGGCAATAAGTCCATATCTATCAATATCTACTTTAAATGCAAATGTACTAAATGCTCCATTGAAATGACAGGGTGGCTGTATGGATAAAAAAACAAGATCCATCTATATGCCTCCTGCTAGAGATTTACTATAGATCTAAAGACACATATAGACTAAAAGTGAAGGGATGGAAAAAGATAGTCTACACAAATACAAGTGATAAAAAACAAGAGTAACAATACTTATATCAGACATAATATGCTTTAAAACAAAGAAAATAACAAGACACATAGAAGGACATTATACAATGATAATGGGATCAGTCCAACAAGAGGACATGATAACTGTAAATATCTATTGATCCAACATAGGGGCACCTGAATGTATAGAACAAATGCTAACAGACCTAAAGGGGGAAGTAGACAGCAACACAAACATATTAGGAGACTTTAACACCCCATTTACATCATTTGATAGATCATCCAAACAGAAAATAAATAAGGAAACAGAAGCATTGAACAACACATTAGACTAGATAGACTTAACAGGTATATACAGAACATTCCACCCAAAAGCAGCAACATACACATTCTTCTCAAGTGCACACAGGACCTTCTCCAGAATAGATCACATATTAGGACACAAAAAGAGCCTCAATAAATTAAAAAAGATTGAAATTCTATTGAGCATCTTTTCAGATCACGATGGTGTGAAGCTAGAAATCAATTATATAAAGAAAACAACAACAACAAAACCCCCCACAAACACATGGAGGCTAAACAATGTGCTTGTGAATAATAAATGGATCAATGAACCAATCAAAGAGGAAATCAAATTACATAGAGACAAATGAAAAAAATACAACAGTTTAAAATATGTGGGATGCTGCAAAAGTGGTTCTAACAGGAACATACATAGCAATATAAGCCTACCTCAAGAACAAGAACAATCCCAAATAAACTGAAAATTAACAACTAAAGAAACTAGCAAAAGAAGAACAAAGTTAATAGAAGGAAGGACATAAGAAAGATCAGATCAGAAATAAATAAAATAGAAAATAATAAAAAAATAGAAAAAAAAGTCAGTGAAATCAAGGCCTGGTTCCTTGAGAAGATAAACAAAATAGACAAACCCCTAGCCAAATTTATTTAAAAAAAAAAGGAGGGGGTACACAAACAAAATCAGAAAGGAGAAAGGAGAAAAACTGACACTATAGAAATTCAAATAATTATGAGAATTTTATGAAAAGATATATACCAATAAATTGGACAACCTAGAAGAAATGGATAAATTCCTAGAACCATACAGTCATACAAGAATGATCCAGGAAGAAGGAGGAAATCTGAACAGACCAATTACTAGTAACAACAATTAACTGATAATCAAAAACTTCCAACAAACAAAAGTCTATCATCAGGTGACCTCATGGGTAAATTCTACCAAACTCTTAAAGAAGAGAAAATACCCATACTTCTTAAAGTATTCCAAAAAAACAGAAGAGGAGGGAATACTTCCAAACTCATTGTAAAGGCTAGTATTAATTTAACACCAAAACCAGACAGACTTTAAGAAAATTACAGATCAGTATCCCTGATGAACATAGATGCATAAATCCTCAGTAAAATATTAACAAACTAAATAAAAAAATACATCAAAAGGATCATCCATCATTAGGACTTATTCCAGGGATGCAAGAATGGTTTAATATCTACAAATCAATCAATGTGATACACCACATTAACCAAAGGAAGGATAAAAACCATATGATCATCTGAATAGATGTTGAAAACCCATTTGCCAAAATTTAACATCCATGCTCAACAAAGTGGAAACAGAGGGAACATACCTTAACATAATAAAGGCCATATATGACAAACCTGCAGGTAACATCATATTTAATGGTAAAAGGTGAAAGCTTTTCCTCTAAGATCGGGGACCCACTCTCACCATTTTTATTTGACATAGTACTGGAAGTCCTAACCATGGCAATCAGACAAGAAAAGGAAATAAAAGGCATCGAAATTAGTAAAGAAGAAGTAAAACTGTCACTATTCGCTGATGACATGATATTATATAAAGAAAACCCTAAGGACTACATCAAAAAACTATCGGAACTAATAAATGAATTCAGTAGTTGCAGGATACCAAATCAATATACAGAAATGTGTTGCATTTCTGTATAATAGTTACAAATTAGCTAAAGGGGAAATTAAGGAAAGAATTCCATTTACAAGTACATCAAAAAGAATAGAATACCTAGTAATAAACCTAACCAAGGAGATGATAGACATGTACTCTGAAAACTATAAGACACTCATGAGAGAAATTAAAGAAGACAGAAATAAATGCAAAGCTCTCCCATGCTCATGGATAGGAAAAATTAATATTCAACCCAAGCATATATGGGAGGGGTTGACGAGGGTGGATGAAATAGGTGAAGGGGATAAAGAGTACAAAAGTCAATTGTAATATAAATTTGTCATGAGGATGAAAGTATAGCATAGGGAATCTAGTCAATAATACTTTAACATCTTTGTAGTTGACAGATAATAATTATATTTATTGGGGTAAGCACTTAATGCTGTTAGATAACTGGCAAATCACTGTTGTATACCTGGAATCAATATAATATTTTACATTTACTACACCTCAATAAAGGTAAAAAAATTTGAAGGAACAATATAATTTACCAAAATAACTCAGAATGTGGGAATTATGATAGAATAAGCAAATATTGAAAAAATTGCAAGTAACCACTACATTCATTTGTAATGAGTCACAAGATTTTTCTTTGAAAAGAGTGGTAAAATAGAATCACAAGTAGACAGTTATTGAGGAGACCAAAAAAGAGACAAAAGCAGACATGTAGACTCCATGAGAAATGAAAAAGGTAATGCAATATAAAGGGGGAATTTAAAAAACCTTGGAACACTGCTGCTTAAAAGTGAAAAGAATAATTCTGAAAATCCAGCTAAATTGAACAATTTCCTTGAAAAATACAAACTACCAAAATTACCTAAGCAGAAGTGGAAAATTCAAATTGGAAGAAATTCAGGAGGTAGTAAAATATATCCCACTGATAGGACATCTGGACTAGGTCTCTTTACAGCTAAGTTTTTAATAACCTATTAAAGACTGACAATGCCTTTGAAACTATCCTTGGCCATAATGAAGATATAAATCTTTCCTTTTACAAAGCCAGTAAAATTTTAATAATAAAACTTTATTGTGATAGCATCTAAAGTGAAATTACAGAAAATAATAAGTAAAAACCAAATTGTTTTTAAATAAAATGTTAGCAAAAGAAGCCAGAAATACATAAAATGAGCTATGACAGAGTAGATTTTAATATGGAAATAAAAGAGTAGTTAAATATGAAAGTATGATCAAATAATCCATTACATCAGTAAATTATAGGAGAAAAAATACAATCATATCCAATGATGCTGAAATGGTATCTCATAAAATTTATAAACCATTACTTTTTTTTCTAAAATTAAAGCGATGGCATAGGTAATGAATTCACACCTCCTCAAAATGGGGCTTACAGTGAAAAGTAAGCCCAATATCACCGTGCTGACATTGAAACTACAGAACATCAAAGAGAAAAAAATCTTAAAAGCAGCTGGAAAGGCAATAAAGATTGCCTACTAAAGAGTGACCCACTTCCAGCAAACAACTCAACAATAGAAATGAACAAAATAATATCTCTTCTATGTAAAGGAAATAACTATATCAAA
This sequence comes from Manis pentadactyla, assembly GCF_030020395.1. Classification (NCBI taxonomy): domain Eukaryota; kingdom Metazoa; phylum Chordata; class Mammalia; order Pholidota; family Manidae; genus Manis; species Manis pentadactyla. The sequence continues at coordinate 41,540,763 of NC_080025.1, forward strand.
TTTCTGCACTGAAAAAAAGTATATTTCTAGAACTGGTGTAAAATAAATACGTTTTCAGAAAAAAAGCTGAGAGTTCACTATCAGACGACCATTAGAGGAAATTCTGAAGAATATACTCCATAAAATCTCCCTGATAGTCTGTAAGATGCAAAACAGAATAATGAACAAAGATATTGGTGAAATTAAATAAAATTATGTAAACAAAAATAAAATGACTAATTATAGAGTGGGGAAATCATGAACAAACGATATGCTCCTGGCAATATAGCATACAAGTTGAGAGGAGATGATTGTTGTTAAACCTATCTTACGTAATTTAAAAAGAAGATAAAAGTATTGATTAAGTTCAGGGTAATCACTAAACTTTTAGAAGCAGAATAAAGAACCACACTGTGTTGTAGTACAGGTGATCCTCTGAAACCTAGACAAAGCAAAGCCATCTTGTTGAAAGACACCATTTTAGAATAAGTTTCTGGGCTGCACTCCTGGACTGCAGTTCCAGGAACAGGGAAGAACTTCTGTTCTCACTATGCTGGGGCAAGACACAGAATGAACTGCTTTGTGTCTGAAGAGAAACGTCGAGATAGGATGAAGGAACTGCATGCTTGCCTGCTTGCCTACACACAGTGATTGCCTTCCTGCAGGTAGCATTGTTGTCCTATTTCCTGATAAAGGCTAGCCTAGCAGCAGTCGGGGTGGCGACTTTTGTAGGGCTTTTCCTGAGTGTCCGCAACTGCCCTATTGTAACCCCTTCATAGAACTCACTGACTCTCCAAGCTGGCCTTGGAGTCGTTCTTTGGCCCGGTGGGTTCCCTCACAGTTCAGGGGGAAGGTGTTTCTTTTATGTCCGTCCTAGAAATTCTTCTAACAGTGTAAGGAAAAAATATAATTGCAATAAAATAAACAATATTACAAAAATTCTTAGTTAAGGTGAAAGAAGACATATGGGGGACATACAGGAGTTTAAAAAGTGGGACAAATACATGTAATAAGAGGGTCAAAGTAAATCCAAATATATCAATGTTGATGTTAAATGTATGCGAACTAGAATCCTCAGCTGAAATACACATTGTGAAGATGAGTTAAAAAAATCTTCATGACATTTCCAAATAATACATCTAAAACATAAGGGAAAAGGAAGATTGAGAGTTATAGACTGAGAAATAGTGTACCATGCAGATATTAATAAAAGAAACTAGGTACAATTGTGATATCATACAAAATTGTTTTTTAATCAAAAATCATTACTAGAGATTAAAATGTTTACTACTTGATGATAAAGGTAAACATGTATATAACTAAAAACATAACTTCAATATATATAAAGTATAAATAGAAAAAAGTTACATATAATATAGCTTTTTTACATGATTATTAATATATTATTTATAGATATTTATAGACCTAACAAGAATAATAGATTATTATTTTTTATTGAATATTATTATTATTGAAAACTGACAAGATTACAAGCGGTCTAAAATCAATAAGAACATAGAATTATTATTAGGATGATTAACATGGCTTACTAATGAAAACATTTAGGATATTATGCCCAAGAACTAGAAAATGCACATAAAGCATTTATGGAATGTCACCAAAATATAGGCCAAAGAGCTGTGTTTAATACATTTTTAGGAACTGGTAATATAATCATTTCCTGACTATAGTGAAATTAGGCTGGAAAACAACCACCAAAAGATTGATTTTAAGTTTCCAGACAACTAGAACTTCTCAACATCTCATGAGGAAAAACAAAAGTAAAGTAGAAAATTATTAGATCTGAAAGATTTTCAAAATACTTTTTATTAAACCTTGTGGGATGCTAGTATCAGGAAGACAAGAAATAACCAATGTGGCTAAGGAGGTAGAGAAAAGGGAACTTCCATGCACATTGTTAGGGGGTTTGTAAATTGGTGCAGCCACTGTGGAAAACAGTATGGCGTTTCCTCAAAAAATTAAAAATAGCAATATCATATGACCCAGTAATTATAATTCTGAGAATTTATCAAAAGAAAAAAAAGATCAATTCATAAAGTATGTTTATGTTTATTGTTTATTGCAGCATTATTTACAGAAGCCAAGATATGGAGGCAACCTGTGTCCATTAATAGGTGAATGGGTAAAGAAGTGGTGGTACATATGTACAATGGAATATTAGTCATAAAAAAAGAATAAAATCTTGCCATTTGGGACAATATGGATGGACCTAGAGGGTATAATGCTAAGTGAAATAAGTAAGAGGAAGACAAATATTATATGATTTCATTTGTATGTGGAATCTAAAAAATAAAACAAATATATGATTTTATTTATATGTGGAATCTAAAAATACAACAAATATTATATATTTCATTTATATGTGGAATCTACAAAATAAAACAAATGAACAAACAAAACAAAATAGACTCATAAACATGGAGAACAAGCTAGTGGTTACCATGGTGGGGCATGGGTGAGATAGGTGAAAGGGTTAAAGAAACACAAACTTCCAATTATAAAATAAATAGGTCACAGGGTGAAAAGTACAACATAGGGAATATAGAAAATAATATTATAGTATCTTTATATGGTGACAGTAACTACAGTTAAAAATGGTGAACATGTAATATACATAACTGTCAAATCATTATGTTGTACACCTGAAACCAATATAATATTGTATGTCAATGACACTTCAATAAAAATATGTGATATATAAAAATAAGTTTCATGGGATGCAGCTAAGGGTACAGTTAGAAAGTTCTGGTTGTAAATTCTTAAATTAGAAAAGAAATCCTACAATATAAGGAGCTAATCTTTCAATTTAAAAACGTCTCTGTAAGAACAATAGAATAAACCAGGGAATGAAATAAAGATATCAGCAGAAATTAATGAATTAATATCAAACCCAAAGAAAATAAGGGAAACGTATTTGCTACACAAACCAGTAAAAGGGTGATTTTTCTGTAGGATATGAAAAGGGCCCACAGACCTATTAGGAAAATAATAGTACCCAATAAAAAATTTGGACAAAGACAGATAGTTAAGAATAAACAAGTAGTTCAGAATAAGGAAATATCAATGAATCTCAAGTATGACAATCAACGTTTTTGTGATAACAATAATGCAAATTAAATCTATGGAGTGCACTTTTCCTACTGAAGCGTGTGTTCTGTTGGCAGAGTTGTTGGGTGAAAGGCTCCGCCCTGTGCGGCCGTGGGGGCATGCATTACTGGTGACTGCTGCATCAAATTACCAGGAGGTTGGTGGCTTAAATGACAGAAATGTATGCTCTCACATTTCTGGAGGGCACAAGGCAAAAATTAATTTCACGAGCCGAAATCAAGGTGTCTGAGGATGGCACTCCCTCTGGAGGCTCCAAGGGAGAACCAGTTCCTTTTCTCCTCAGCTTCTGGTGCCCCCTGTTATTCTGGGACTGGTGGCCTCATCTCTCACTCCCTGCCTCCAGGGTCCCGCGTGTCCCCTCCTCTGTGACTCTGATCTCCTTTGGCCGTGGGCACTTGTGATGGCATTTAGGGCCCTCCTGGGCATTCCAGGACCATCTCATCTCAAAATCCTTAACTTAATCACGTCTGCAAAGACCCTTTCTCCAAATAGGATAACAGTCACAGGTCTGGGGATTAATATGAGGAAATGTCTTTGGGAACCATTTTAGGTCTACCACAAAGTTTTACTTGAAAATCATCTTTGTAGGGCAATATGAAAATAAATTAAAATCTGTCTTTTTGACACAGCAATACTACTCTTAGCAAAAAGAGTAAATGTTTATAACATCAACATGTATTAAAGAGGGTAGAAATGAAAGAAAAACAGTTTATCAATATCAGACTAAGATAAATTGTGGTATAATTTAGCTACTCATTTTTTTGTCAGTTGTATTTGTTATAAACACATTCCAGTTTAGGATTTGTTTTTCATTCTTTCTCTGGTGTCTTTTTATGAACAGAAGTTCTTAATTGCATTGTCAAATTTATCAATTTTCTACTTTTGGATTACCCTTTTAATGTCTTATTTAAGAAATAAATTTTAATTTCTTAAAGATTTCCTGCTCTATTTTCTTCTAATAATTTAAAGTTTCACTTTGAAGTTTAAATACTTAATTTACTTGGAATTTGTGAAAAGTGTATAGTGGAAGTCAGCATGCTGCCTATCACATACTCTAGCTTTTTATTTCTGCCTGGGATTGTTTCTAAGATCTGTGTTCTTTCTCTTTTGTTTATTTACCTATCCCAGGACATAACTCCACACTCTCTTAATGACAACTGTTTTATAATCAGTCTTGAAGAACAGTAGGACACAGGCTCTCACATAAGTTTACTATTCAGGAATGTCTTAGCTTTTCCTATCTATTTTGTCTTCCATGTGAACTTAGGTTGAGTTTATCATGAAAAACTTAGGTTTTATTTCATGAAAAAACTAATTTGGGGAAAATAGACAGTTATATGAGATATCTTCCTTTCCAAAAACATGGTATGTTTCTTTAATTCTTTAATATTTATAAAATAACTTAATGATGGTTTAAAATTTTCTATATAAATGTTATGTCACCCTTCATTAAGCAGTTTTAATTTTTGTCACTATATCAATCTTTAAAAAATTTTCTGTTTATTTCTAACATGTAAAATGCACATGATATTTTTATATTTGACATCTGGCAATGCCATTTAGCTTCGCTAGTAATTCCAATCAGTTTTAAATAGTTTCCATTTTTACACAGTTTTTACATAACCATGACATGTGTAAATAATGGAAATTTCTTTTTTTCTAAGTCTTATACTTATTGTTTCATTTACAAATTTACTCTATGGGCTGTATATTCTAGAACACTGGAGAATAGGATTGTAAGATGGTCTTGCTATTCATATATACATTGTTTTATTTTAAAGTCAGATTTATTGAGGTATATTTTACCTGCAATAAAATTCACCCTTTTCAGATGTACACTTCAATGAGTTTTGACAAATGTATATATTTGACAAACTCTACCACCATATAAAAATACATAGAACATATTTATTATCCCACCAAGTTACCCAAACCTCTCTCTCACTTCCAAGCAGCTTTCAGTCTGATTCTGTTCAGTGGTCTAGAATGATATATCAATAGAATTGTAAAATATGTAGCCTTTATGCCTCTTTTTTTTACACTCAGCCTAATGCTTTTGAGATTAATCCATATTGCTGCATTAATTAGGAAACACCCACCTTCCATAGAATTCAGAAATCCCATTCCTAGGTATTTATTTAAGAGAAAGAAAATATATGTTAACACAAGATTTGTAGGCAAACAGTCATAACAGATTCATTTATAATAGCCCCAAACTGGAAACAACTCAAATGTTTACCAGTTAGTGAATGGATTAACCTGCTATGGGACAACCCCACAGTAAAATACTGCTCAGCAATGAAAAATGAACTCTTGATCTTGATTTTAAAATGAAGTTTTAACATCTTTCATGATAAGGAAGATGGTTGTGTAAGGTTTTGATCAGAGTATTCCTTCATGTTTAAAAAGTTGCTGAGAATGAGGAACAACTGGAACTCTCATATATTGCCAGTGAACATGTAAATTGATATAACCACTTTGGAAAATGTTTGATAGTATCTAATAACCCTGAATCAAGCATACCCTCTGCCTGGCAGTTGCAGCCTGATGTATATACCCGAAGAAATGTGTACTGGAATGTTCACAGCTGTGCTAGTAATAGTAGCCCCAGATGGAAAACTACCCAAATGTCCAACACAGACAGAATAGATTAAATATATTTAATAACATACATAACTGTCAAATCAGTATGTTATATATTTGCAACCAACACAATATTGTATATCAACTATACTTCAGTAAAAATATAATAAAGCATGAATATTCTCACAATGGAATGTTGAACAGCAATGAGCATGCATGATAGAAAACTACATATAACTCTGTCTTTTCCTGACATGAGCAACCAGTCCTCCAACCCTCCAACACTCACTGTCTAATTCAATTGAATTCTGACACTAACTCTCTGGAGTCAGCGCAGACCCATGCCACCGGCGAAACGCCTGCTTTCACAAAACCACCCCCACTTCAGGTGACATTGCAAGTCCCAGAGCATCTGTATTTCTGACTGACTGGCTAAAAATCTGGGGTTCCTATGACCCTCTCTTTGAATTTGATAATTCACTAGAACTCACAGAGCTCAGGAAAGTGCTTTGCTTACTATTAGGTGTTTATTATATGTGAAAACACATATTCTCCAGTATTTTGGTGTAGTGTTCTATACATGTCCATTAGGCAATGCTTTTTAATTGCTTTGACTAAATCTGCAATATTCTTACTGATTTATACATTGTAAAGAAAAGTGTGTTAAAATCTTCCACTAATTTCTCTTTGTAGTTCTGACCATTGTTTTATGTGTATATATATATATATATATTTGAAGTTATTAAACAAATTTCAAATTAAACAAATTTCAAATTTGTGTATTATCCTGGTGTTTTAAGCCTTTATCAACACATAATGCTCTCCAAGCACTAATAATGCTGTCTGGATCAATTCTGCTTTGCAGTGGCATGCTCTAGTGAATGGCATATAACTGGATTAAAAAAATTTTAATATGGTTGGTAATCTCTGTATTTAACTGATAAACTTAGTTATTTCTGTTTATTGTGATTACAATAAATACATCACATTTGTATTTATTTCTAAGATCTTATGGTTTGAAGTTTTCTCTCTTTTGTGTGTTTAATTTTTTCCTTTCCTGTCTTTGAAAAAAAGTTACCGCTTTATTCCATTTAAACATTCTACTAATATATAAATTAAATACTTTAAATTCCTAGATTACCTAGAAATTTAGCCCCAAAGATTAGGGCTAAGTAATAGCTTACCCTCCACTCCCCAAATACAAGGATATTGGAACACTTGGATTCTGTCCACTTTAATATGCTATTTTGTCCAGTATTTTATCTTTATTTAACCTTAAATTTGAAATTTATTATAAGTTATTTTTAGTGTTTTATATGATTAAAGTAACTTAATTTATATATATGTCTCCTATGCTCCACTCCACTTTCCCTTGCATTCAATCTATGGTTCCTAGGTTATTTTTCACCTGCCAAAAACACACACTTTAAAAATGAAGCATGAGTGGTAGTCATCTCTTCCAGTTCTCATATTCCTGGAAATGTTTCTACCTCAACTTTTTCTTGAAAGCTAGTTCTGCTATTACATATTTCCTGTATGCTAAACCATGCCTTCCTGTACATTAACAGATGCATGACTGTACATCTATATGCAGCTGCCTGTACAAATTTGCACTGTGTTAATTTTGGAGGTTTATCATAATTCCTGATACCTGGCAGTGCAAATCCAATCACCGGGAGGGTGAGTGCACTCACAGGAATATTGTTTTTGTATTAAGCAACTAAAATGAATAACTTATAATTTCAAATTCTTATTGAGTCTAGTAATTTTTCCATTGTTGATTTTGGGGCATTTACATAGACAAAGAGATAACCTAAGAATAATGATAGTTTTGTTTCTTTTTTTCATCTCCTGATACATTTTTTTCTCTTATGGAGCAGCTAGAAATCTCTAAGGCAAATATGTTAGTCTGCTTGTGCTGACTGGGCAGGTTGGATGACAGGAAGTTCTTCTGTGACCATCCCGAAGTTGGGAAGTCGGGATCAAGGAGCCGGCAGGGCGGGTTCCTCTGGGCCTCCCTCCTTGGCTGGCAGGGGCTCCTTCTCACTGTGCTCTCACGTGGACTTGACTCTGTGCACACATCCCGTGTCATTCTCTCTCTTCCTCTAAGGACACCAGTGCTATTGGATTAGGGCTCTACCCTAGACCTCATTAAACCTTAATTGTCTGCTTAAAGACCTTCTTTCAGTTCCAGGGATCAGGGCTTCAACAAGTGTGCATTGGGGAACACAATTCTGTCCACAGCCCCAATATTGAATAGAAATGTGATCCTCCTTTGGTTCTGTATTTTAGTAGGAATGTTTTCATTATTTTACTATTACTATGACGCCTGCTTTACATGTTTTGTAGCTTATCAGGTTTAACAATTTACCTTTTTTTCTTCATTTGCAAAGGGTTTTTTTTTTCTTTCCAGAAACAAATGTGGATCCTCTTATTAAACGCTTTTTCTGTTATTAGTATTTGATCTGCATGCACATCTGGACTCATGGTTCATAAAGACCTTCATTTAGTGGGGCTCTGATGGACTATTGCTGAGCCATCACGGCCACAGATGGATGGGACTCACAGGCACTGTGCGCTTTCAGCAGGGGCATCTCCTCTCTGGTTCTGCCTTAGTGTTGCCCTGGGGAGCTTATCTCTCTTAGGGTGCAAAGTCCTGTTGTCAGTCCTATTCTTTTTGTTGTTTGCCGTGAGCTCCAGTTCCTGAGTGGGTGACCTGCTGTGCATGGCCATTGAGTAGAGAGATCAGGACTCTGGCCCTCTGAGTAAGTACCTGCCATGCAGTTGAGACAAATGCCTCAATTTGGGGCTCTGGTCACAGGCCCAGGGTCCTTTTGTCATCTTTCCATCTGGTGCACGACCAAATACAATGGACCTTTTACTGAGCCATTGTAGCTTGAAAGTGTGCAAAGCAGAAAAAAACTTTATTCTTTGCCTGTTGTCTTTCAACCCCCAAATTTGGGGTCATTTTTTCTTGCCCCTCAGATGAAATTTTGGACAGAACCCCAAACTTTGGTTACTTTCAGATAATAAAATTCCCTTCTATGTCTTTAGTCCCAAAGACAGCCCCTGTGCAGTAGTAATAAAACACCCACCCCTGTAAATCGAAGCTCCAAATGTCCTTTGACATCCATTTCACACTCCACACTGCTTCACACAGAGCCCATGACTGGGGGCAGGCGATGCTCGGCTTCCTTCTCTGCTAGCTTTTCTGTAACTTTTCCATTGCTTGCTCATTTCTTGGACTCTATGAAAGGGGTGGAGAGGGCGAAGAGGTGAAGGGGTGAGGACAGTCTTGCCTCCTGGCACTGCAGTGATCTGGTGAGAGCCAGAGCTGGTGTCCTTGCTAGCTCATGGGCTGCTCTGGGGGGCCCTCTTGACACATCTGCTCTGGGAGCCACTGAATTGCTCCCCCCTTAGCTTCTGCATTCAATAACTGATGGTCTCTTTCTCTTCAGAGTTGCCTCAGCCCTGGCTGGAGCCTTTCTGGCCTGGTAAGGACAAGACAAGTTGGGCCTAAAACAGGCTCCTCCCTGGGCAGTGGCTTTTCTTGACCCAGAAGGAAACACAGGCATTCCTGCCTCCTCCAGCCGCCTCCCTTCAGTTATTCAGTCAGTTGCATCTTTACTCTTTCCAAGGAGGGTCATAACTGATTCTCATGCTCCCTCAAACCTTAGGGTAGCAGTTCCCAAATTTTGTTGCACTGAAAATTACCTAGGAGCTTAAAAACCACTCCTACTTCCAGACATTCTGAGCTAATGGACATTTTTAAAGGTCCTCAGTGAATCGAATATGCAGCAAAGGTTACATCCATTGCTCTGGGGGTATGAGTGTCAGTATATTAGAGTGGTCTTCTTGTGACCCCCCCTCATGGGCTTAAAGTGCATGCAGAGGCCCCCACCCCAGTTACTGGCAACTCTCTCTGACCATCCTCTGAAGTGACCCACCGCCTAAGTCACTTTGGCTGTGGAAGTACTGAGCACTTGTCATCTTGTCGTAAAGTTTGGGGGCTTAATTAAATCTGAGTCTAAAAGAATCACATTTAACATCCAGATGTTTGAAAAACCCTCCTGAAATTATGAGTACAAAGAGATGAAGTCAGTGATTATGCAGTTCTCATATATGTATAATCACAAGAACCGACTATTGAAGTAAGTACACTGCTACCTGGAAAAATAGAAATAATTTTAGTCCTGTTCTTACTAATTGTCACATTATTCTGAGTGCTTATTTTATAACCCATCCTGAGATGCATTTATTTTTGCCTATATTCAGATTTTGAATATTTTTGAAGAGAAATAAAATGTGTTAATTTCTTTGGCTAGCTTGTTAAAGAATCTTTAGAAATTCTGACTCAGCGTGCTAAGAACAGGGTGCTGAATTGACATCCTCAGCTGGGCAGCACAGAGAGAGAACTATGGTTCTGATTGAAGTAGCTGCAATAACTGAGCAAATGAGCTCAAATGAATGGCTTAAATACTGTTTGTGGTTTGCAAATTAGATATACACGGGCTAGAAAAATGTTTCTATACTTTCCTTCTACAATTATGCTCAGTTTGTTACAATATTTCCCTTAAATAAGAGGATTGGGACTCTCAAACCTGGTTTCTGATTTTGCTAAAATAAATTTGCAAATAACCTTGAGTCTGGGGCATACAATTCCAAATCAAAGCTATTTACAGTGCAATTTGGCAGACTGCAATCCAAAATCAGGGCTATTTAGAATTTCTTCATCCCAAAATGTAAAAAAAAAAATCATCCAAAATGAGTTATTCTTTTTGGAAACTTTTCTTTTAATTAAAAATTCCTAAATCTTTTTAGGTAGCAAAAGCATATAAAGAAAAATCTCATTAAGAGAACTGTATCAGTCAGGGTCCTGGCAAAAACAGATGGCACACTCAGACTGGGTAATTCGAGGCAATTTTAATAAAGAGATTTGTTATATGTGTGGGCAGGGTAGAGGCTGGTGCTGGTGTCTTGGAGAACTCCTGGGCCTGACAGGGCAAATGCAGAAAGCAACTAACCAGAATCAGGAGAAGTGGGCTGTCTGGAGGGGCCCATCACCCCAGGAAGGTAGGTTGCTAGGCCCGGCAGCCCCGCAGGGAGAAACCGGGAGAATAAAGATGTGCCTCCCTCGCTGCCCTCGCCCTCTCTCTCTGATTTCTTGTTAATGCTCCCTCTTGTCTAAACTCAACTGGAAGCCAGAGGTCAAAGGCTCAGTGCTATGGGTCAGCCTCTTAGGGCACGCAGCAGGGGGAGAAGGGCAGACAGTGGTTCTGGAGCGGCATTGGAAGGTCTCCATACAATATGTTCCTTTGGTCCCTTGCCTCCACCCTGGAACTTCACCCAGTGAGAAATCCATGTTCTTAATATAGGAAACACAGAATATCCCCAAAGCTGACATACCATCATGGGGGATACCGAGACAGACACCCTTCTGCCTGAAGCATAAGACATTAGCTACAACTTGGGGTCTGTACATAATATAGCAGAGAATAAAAAGGAAAGAATACACAGTGAATATAAATAAGAACTGCTAAGGTCTCCAGCTGCGTGGCTCACCTGTGCTGGTCACGCCGTCTCCTTCCCCGCCTGTCCTGCGCTCTCCTTACACTCTGCCGGCGCTCGTCTGGGCAGGGCTCTCTGCTTGGTGGGCTGGCCCAGATATTCACTTAGTTGGGCCTGAGATCTTAGAGGTCCTACTGTCTCGGCGTGGTCACGGTTCCCTGACTCTGGGGAACCCCGTGTTCTCAGGGTAGTAATGGCCTCCGCGGGATCAGTTTTGATGATTGAGTCACCCCCTTCTCTGTCTGTCGGCTTGGTGATAAGAGGGGTTCAAGATGGCCAAGGCTGAGTGTCAGCTTCCCAGCCTTGCAGTCAGGACTCTGTTCTCCAGTGAAGCATCCCTTCCCTGGGCATAAGACCTGTAAGGACAATGAAGCTGAGATTGTGAGACTGAAAGCAAATACTCATCAAGAGTTTAGTAACTAAGGCCACTGCTACCTGCATGCCTTGGTTCCTGAACCCAGGCACAGGTAAGATGACACCTCATGTGAGCCACTGGTTAGGGAATGTACTGCAGGTCATTCTAGGACTGTGTCTAGTCTAGCAGAATACTTTCTCCCAGCTGGTATAGAAACTGAGCTTTCAGCTTCTGAGATGATGAGCAGGGGCCAAGAACAGAATCGCATTGCCATACATCCCTCACCACAAAACGACTTCCTTGAACAGAAGCAATATGTGCAGGCTAACATGATGGTGGAAAAGGCACCTGTCAGTCCATTTGTAGTGGCACTGGCAGAAGCGGGGGAAGGAAGACTGCTTTCTGCAGAGCATGTCTCTCCCTGTGAGGACCAGTCACCGTTCCCTCCCTTATGAGAGGGGCCCAAGGTAACGACTTCTGTCGTAGCAGCTTGGTCACCCTGAAGACTGACGTCACATTAAGGGCTCAGTGTCCACCTTTGGTGAGGGGAAATCCATGGCCCGTCTTACTTTTGTATCAGCCAAACAGGCGAGGTGAACAGGAATGTAACAGGTGACCCAAGCATCTTTCAAGTATGCCATGGAGGCTTTGGTCTCCTACCTTCCTTAGAGAGGTGGTGTTTGACCTTGGTTCACTATCTCAGTGAGGTTAGTGGAGGGGGAGAGTTTCCAGGGGTTTCCATCTGCCCTTGCCTAGTGTAATAGTCTTTATTCCACGGGCCAGGAAATAAACGAGGAAATTCTCTCAGTGAGTAAGTATATTTATCATCACCTTATTTTCTGGGCCTGGGGAACACCACAGGATGCAGTCACCATCCCACGTGCCCAACTGAGGGAGGAGCTCTGGTCAGGGCTCCATCTACCACTTGGCCTCCCCCACGTCGATCCTGCCAATGGGCCAAAGCCACATCCTAGGTCTCCAAGGGTTAGAACCCAGTCAGAGCTCATGTCTAAAAACCTTGGGATATCCTTATTTTCATTGCATAATTATACTGCTAACATTCATAGACAACTCTAGAAAGAATGGGGAAGATCATGACATATTCCTGGGATTGCTCTGCAGGAAAAACCTCTTCTGGACCTTCAGCCCCCTTTGTCTACTGACTGTCAATCTTGTCTGCATATTACAATCACCTGGGAAGCTTCAAAAATTACTGTCGCCTGAGTCCCTGCCTCAGAGTCTGATTTGCTTGGTCTAGCATGTGACCTAGGCTTTACAGATTTTGAAAGCTTCCCGAGTGCTTCTGATGTGTCTGAGGTCTGAGAGTCCCTGCTCTAGAGAAGTAGAGTGGAGTCGCGGTAGAGGTTTGGAATATTTACCAAGTTCCCAGGTGATTCTGATAGACCCAGAAAGCCTCTGCTAGAACATGTCAGGGAAGTTGTAGCATTTGTACTTCACATACTGTAAACCGCTGTGGAGTTCCAGCTTCAATTAGTTAACCTAGAGGGTGATTTAGACCCCTGCCCCCAGGTGTCTGGAGTAACACATTAGACCCGAATCCTGCAGTGAGTACAGGTGTTTAATTGAACATGGCCTGCTCAAACCTTATGTCTAATCCTCCTTGGTCTGACCACTTAGCATCTGCTCTTTCACATGCTCCCTGGGCTCTTGCCAGGAGAGATTGGCTTCATATATATAATTTGGTGTATATCTGCTTCCACAACCGAACTGGTACTTCTTTTCCTGTCGATGTTGGAGTCTAACTCTAATTAGAACCCTCTAGGCATGGGGTACAGTGTATGTGTCTTGCCAGTGGGTTTTCAGCCCCAGACAAGTTCACTGTCAATGAGACCAAAAAAATGACAGTGGAACGTTCTTGGAGTGAAAGGGTTTCTACCCAACTTTATTTCCACAGTGGCAGGTCAATCACTAGAATCCCGTCCACTCAGAGCGAGTCTGCATGCAGCAAGGTGGTCTCTGTCTCTGGGCCCTTCTGCCCACACAGCCATCCTCTGAGCCTCTCTGCCACCGCAGTTGTCTCAGTCTCTGTCCTTGGCACTGCCACCACTCCAGCTTCTGCTCTGCTCTCCTGCAGCCTTGCAGCTGTGCCATCGTGTTGCCCAGAGCACTGGGTGGAGCTCTTTATATAGAGTGAATAGCAGCTTATTGCCCACACATGTGTAGTGAGCTAGCCGACCAGGGCCAGGTGACAATCCTGGCCATAGGGACCTTCACTTTATCCACAGTGTATCGTGAAGGCTATTAGCAGCTGGAGTGGCTCCTGGCTTAGTTGAAGTCATTCATAAGCTTTCATACTAGGGGAGACCAGCTCCTTCTGAAGGGGAAGTCAAGGGGCTCTCTCCCTTTGCGTGAGTTTCAGAAGGATTTGAGAGTTCCGTGTTCCCTGTCTTGTCTGTTTCGGCACAAACATTCCCATCCCATGCCTCAGGGCTCCATGCCTCTTCAGAAGGCCCCTCTTCTTGGTATGTGTGAGACTGAGCAGGGTAAGTGTTTGTCTGCCATCCTTATGACCACACCACTGCGTGGTCTCCAGCCTTCCTGGACCCAAACTCCAGGAGATGAGGAGCTCTCCATCCATTGTGGAGACTTCCTGATTTCTACTCAAGTTCTTACTGCTTTTCATGCAGGTTTCTCAACTCATCACTGCAGACATTTGGGCCAGAGGGTTCTTTGTGATAGACTCTGCACTGTGACAGCTTAGCACCATCCCTGGCTTCTATCTTCGGATACCAACAGCAACTCTCACTCCCACATTGTGCCAATCAAAATGTCTCCAGACATTGCCAAAGTTCCCTGGGGGACAGAATTGCACTAATGGAGAACCTCTGCTCTAGAGCTATCAGAAGAAGCCACCCGATGCCACAATCTTTTAATTCACATTATTACCATAGAAACTAATTGCTACAGTGAATTGATTTTCCAATAACTTGCCCTCCACCTGCCCTTCATTGTATTCTACTTTAATTTGAATAATCACAATCCCCAGATGCAGTTAGTTACTCATGCCCCCTTTCCTGATCCCAGAACCCCAAGTTGAAGGTCTGTTTCCTAGAGCTATTTTCAGTACCAATTTCTGCATCAGTTAATATCCCAGCAGGAAACAGATGCTACACTCAATTTGAGCAACTGACGACAGTTTAATCAAGGCACTATTTACATGGATATGGGCAGACTATAGGGAAATCAAAAGGGAGAGCGTAGGACCCTGAGCTAGTAATGCTAATGGGTGCTCCATTCTTACCTCTAGACCCAAGGAGGCAAGGGCAGAAGGGAAAGAGAAGTTCCCAGGATCTCAGAACCAACCTGGAAAGAGAGAACAAGTGAGCCAGAGAGATGTGGTGGCTGAGGTCTCCCTCCAGTAGCTCTCTGTAGTTGGTTGGGGGATCGGATATTTACCCCCATCCTATCTGCTCCTTCTGCTGCTCCTTGCTGGAAGAGGTCACCTGAAACACAGGGAGCAGGGAAGCACCTGGATGCAACCCCTTGATGAGGGTGCCTTTGATGGCCCCACACTGACTGATACATGCTTCTGGAACACATGGTGGAGAAAGATGAGGACAGTGCAGGAAGGCAAAAGGGAGGCATGAAGCGTATGAGCTGTGTTTCCAACAATGGAAACAAGAAATTTTCAGACATTTTTTTGAGAAGATTGTCAGTACCACTACAGACTGAAGAAAGAATGAAAACTAGGGCAACTTGGAGATGACAGCAAAAGTCACCCAAATAAAGGATTATTATAAAAAGCCATATGTACATGTGTGTTTCTCTTCCCTCCTTTATAGTCTCCAAACAATTATTACAAATGCCTATTTTGCTTGATAAAGGTAAAAATTTCAGTCCTGAACTTCCACTTAGCACTGAAGTCTAATGCTCACCATCCTATTGATTTTGCCTCTGAAGTGGCCTGGAACCCATTCCCATCACTTCTCCACTGCCACTGGCTTTGTTCAGCCAAGGCCTTCTTTCTCCTAGATGATTTTGAAGGCCTGATACTTCATGTTGGCTTTCTCTTTTCCAGCTTGTTCTCTTTACACCATCACTTATTATTCTAAAATGAAATCTAATAATGCAAATTAACTGATTAAATAATTCTCAATGTTTTCTATTACTTACAGACAAAGTGTACATAGCTTATAATGAACCTGCTTTCAAACTTTTTGACCATTCTTGTCTCCTAAAATTCTACCCGTACTACTTACTCTACCTGGAAGACTGTCCCGCGCCCTGACCTAAGCACCCCTCATGTTTCCCACAGAAAGATTAGCAGTTGAGTTTCAAAAGTCAACCCAACCACCAGTCTTTACTGAAAATGTAACTAAAGTATTTGGGCAGAATTAGTGCTCAGAAATGGAACAAACACACTAAAAACATTCTACACTGTTAACATAAAAAATTCAAATTAAAACACTGTGGTTAAATTAAAATCAAATTAAAACCTATTATATGGTCATGCAGAAGTGCTGTGCTGGGAGGGGTGTGGCTGAATGGCCACTTCCATAAGTTAATGTTAGATAATAAATCAATAAACCTTTTTTTGAAGGGAAAGCAGAAGACTTAACCAATCCAATGTTGACTCAGTATGTTTGGTTTTGAGAATTTTAAGACCCAATAATAAGAAACACATACTCTTGAAATCGCTGTGCTATCCTGCAACTTCACTCTCCTTTAGCATTATTTTTATAGTATGTAGTGAATTTTTTCATTTCTCTTAAGTTTTAATATTAATTCATATTCCTATGTTTAGTTATAATTTATTCCCTAGTGCTACTGCTTAGTGTCCCGTTATGCAAAAGTAACAGTTTATCTGTTCTTTAGCTGACAAATTTTGGATTGTTTCTAGTTTTTGTGTTATTATAAAAGCACTGCTATGAACATTCTTATACATGTTTCATCATGCGCATGTGTGAGATGGAGCTTCAGAAGCAGAACTGTGGGCCTGCAGGGCATACACATGTTCAACTTCACAACATAGCGCCGCACTGTTTTCTACAGAGGCTGTAACAAGCTACTGTTTTTGCCAGCAGTGATCAAGGGCTAGTTACAGCCTAGGTGTGGATGGGCACTGTACCAAGTGCTTCACACATATTATTCTGCTCAGTCCTTGTGATAAGGAAAATATCCAACACAGCCATCAAGGTCAGCAAACCGCTTTTTTCCTCCAGTTGGCAAAGCCCTCCCAGCTCCCGCCTCCCCTCCTCCAGGTTCCCCTTTTGCCCTGCGCATGCCGAAATGCCACATACCAAATAATATAAATTGCTCCCCTTGCTTGTGCTCAGGGCTCAGACCTTGGGAGATGACTCCCCTCTGAGCCTCCTGGTGTAAAATAAACCTCAAAACTACAAGACCTCCGAGTGCTGCTTGGTTCTTCTGTCAGTGACCCAGTCCAGGTTTTCCAGTATTTTCCGTAACACTTGCAACAACTCTGTACGAAGAGAATTAATGTCCCCACTCCATAAGAGGAAACGGCCAGTCTGTGTAGGCCACACCCGAGCTTGCACACACCCAGGAGCGACACCGAGGGCTCTCGGGCAACAAGGTCTGCACTCGCAGCCGTGACACAAAACTGCAGAAAGGAACTGGGATGAAATTTGTTGCAGCATTAGTGATTTTTTTTTCAAAGAATTAGAGAAACCTTCAATTTCCCTTGGTAGAAGCACAGCTTTATAAATCATACTGCCATTACCTTATGAAACATGCCATCAGTAAAACAGGGTTTTGGAAGCTATTTCAATAACATGGGATGTACTCATGATATAATATTAGATTAAAAGAATATAAAAATGTACATTCCACAAGTCATGTATGTGTATGTAAGAATAACATGTTCAAAGAAATGTACTGCATTTTTCTGGATTGTGGAATGGTAGATGCTTTTCCTTTCTCATTGATTATTTTCTCTGGGTTCCAAGATGTCAACACAGAGTTTGTATTATTTTAAAAATACGAATGAAACTCATTCAAAGAATAAAGGTCCATGTTTGATGCCTCTGGCAGAATTTAGGGAAGTAGCTGTGACCTGAAGGACGGCTGAGCACGAGGCGCACTGACCTGTGGCTCTCACACTTGGCGGCTCCACAAGCAGGTAGAGCGCCTGGCGAACGTGGATGGCTGGGCCCCTGACCCCAGGGATTTTGATCCAGAGCAAAGCCAGGAATTTACCTTTTTGACAAGTTCTCTGGTGAATTGGTGGCTACTCTGACTACTGATAAGGCACAGTGGTCATGAGGCCCTTTCTTGGCAGCAATAATTATGGCAGTGCTCATAGCTGCTCCTCTGAGTTCGTCCTTCCCTTCCCGCCCCGGAATCCCAGGTCTTCCCATTTATTTGTCTTTCTGCTACTTTTCTCCAGTGGAGTCTGTTCTCTAGTAGAAGAGAAGGAGTGGATAGAGGGCCATCTTTCTTCTCTCCTCCTCCTCCTCCTCTTCTTTTTTGAGATTTTTCAACTTTGAACTCATTGCTACATTGTTTTCTGGCTTCCAACATGCTGCCAGGAATTCATGCCCTACCAATTACCAGTCCTTGCCAAAGGACCTATTTTTCTTTTTGGGGACTTTTAAGGTTTGTTCTTTATCTTTGATGTTCTGAAATTTCACAATCATGATCCTTCATGTGGTTCTGTTTTCATTCATTTCAATCTGGTCAAGTTCTGTGAAAAGCTCTGTTGAGATTTTTATGATAACTACATTGAATTTGTAGATTAATTTGGGATGCATTGACGTCTTTACAATATTTAGTCTTTCCACCCACGAACACAGAATAAATCTCTTTGCATTTTTAAGATCTCGTTTTATGTTTTGTAATAAAATGTTTCATAATTTTCTCTTGAACAGCTTTACATTTCTTCTAGATATGTTCTTAGGTGTTCAGTATTCCCAGGTATTCCATTTTTTTTCCTATTGGGAATGTATTTTATTGAGAATACATTTTATAATTGGTTATTGTTAGTACATAGACAAGCTATTAAGTTTTATATATTGATCCTTGACTTGTTAAAGTTATTGCTTACTGGTAAGTTTTAATAACTTTTTCCTAGTAATTTTTCCATGGGGTAACTTTGATTTTCTTTGTAACCAGTCTGCAATTATCTGCAAATAGCAACTTGTTTCTTCCTTTATCATTGTAAACCTCTTATTCATTTTCATACCTGCTAAGGACTGTTAGCAGGGTCCTTGAGTTATCCCTGACTTGGAAGGGAATGCTTTAACCACTCTAATATCAAGCAGACTAATTTCTGGGGCTCTTTGGTAGATACACTGTGAGGTTCAAAAAATTCACTTTGATTTCTAGGTTGCTAAGTGCATTCGTTTTATCATAAGTGAATGTCAAAGTATCCATTGTTTTTCCAGTGTGTGTTATGGTAAACTTACAATTTTTCCTCATAGTATCTGTTAATAAGGTAGATCATATTAATTGTTTTTCTAATATAAAACATTTTGGCTGCACTGGGGTCCCTTCTTGGTCCTGGTGTGCCTTGCATGTCTTGGTGCTGGCCACCCGTCTACTGGGCTCGGTGATGCCGTTAGATGGCTTGGACCAATGACAGGGCTCTGATTGCAGTAAGTCCAGTTCCTCTTTCCCTGCCAGCACGGATCACCCTCAGGATTAATTCTGTGCTGCCCTACATCTCTGTTTATCTCCATTACCAAAAGTCTTCTGGATCCTGCTTCGTCACCCGGACTCTCACCTCCATATGGCTATAGATCACCTAATGACTTTCATCCTCCTCAACCTTACAGATTCTTCCAGGGTCTAGAGTTGGCAAAATACTCCATATATTTTAACTTCCTCTTTAGCTTCATGGTGTAATTACATGTTTTATTCTCCAGAAGTCCTTTCAAATAGTATATGTCTTCTTTCCACAATTCTCATTGCTTTGATCCTAGAGTTGAGGTAGGAGGCTGTGGGAGACTACATTTTCCAAAGATGGCTGTATCATTATGTATCCCAACCTCTGTGCTCTTCATAAAGTAATGATGCTGACACTCCTTTAGGATGCAGGGTCTATGTTCTCTTTGATGAGATGGAACTTTGTAACTACTTGAATCTCCAGAATGTGGC
Source organism: Manis pentadactyla (assembly GCF_030020395.1). Taxonomy (NCBI): domain Eukaryota; kingdom Metazoa; phylum Chordata; class Mammalia; order Pholidota; family Manidae; genus Manis; species Manis pentadactyla. Next base: position 41,560,456 of record NC_080025.1, read on the forward strand.
AGAAGTGCAGCCACCTGACTTCCAAGGCTGGGTAATAGAAGGCACTGCACCTTCTGCCTAGCTTCCTCTCACTTGGGAGCACTTGACCTTGAACCCAGCTACCATGCCCTGGTGTGGCACAGCCCTCCTGGGGAGCCACATGTGGGTGCTGCAGCTGACCATCCCAGCTAGGTTCACAGCTAACAGCCAGTGTCAGGAAGCAAATGAAACTTCACATGAATCCAGCCCCTGGCCTTTATGTTTCCTGGATGGGGCCCCAGATCTCATGGGGTAGAGATTAGACATTGTGGCCTAAATTCTTGGTGCGCAGAAACTATGAGAGGATAAATGATTATTGTTTTAAGTTTTGAGCTAATTTGTATGGAACAATAAATAACTAATAGAGGTCCTTAATGTTTCTCATTACTGTTTCCAGATCATAATCCAGCTTCCTCTTCACAAAACCCCAGATTCTTTGAAGCTCATGCTTTTTTAGTACATCATTCCTCTTTACTTCTATCCCTCATCCCTAGGATATTTTAAGTACTAATTTGTCTTCATCACGTCTGACAACTCATGATTCATACTTATTGTTATGTCAATATTTTCATAGAAAATGTTTCCAATACCCAGGGGCCTCTCATTTCCTTGATGTTTCCACACACACACATATACACAAAAGGCAACTATGCAAAGTTATGGATGTGTTACCTAAAGTTATTAAAATCATTTTGCAACATAGGTGTTTATCAAATTATCATATTATATGCCTTAAATTTTAACATTGTTGTATGCCGACTATATTTCAATAAAGTGGGGGGAAAAGTTTATCCACTTGGGTTCTAGGAATGTTTAAATTAATCCCCCAACTCAAGGTGTTTCTGTCAATGTAGAATCTCTTGAAGAAAAATTCCCTAGAAATCAGGTACATCTAGGGATTATTAAGCAGAAGCCATTTTCATAAATAGAAATTATCTTTATTCATATACATGGAGGAGTGAATAGGTATCAATTATTTTTTCCCTTTAAATTTTTTTCTCCCATTTGATTATTTATCTCAGGAATAAAGCATTTTGTGGTCAGCAAAGTTTCCTCTTGTTCAATCAATGCAATTACATTTTGTTGTTTTGTTTAATGAGTTTAAAGCACACAATAAAGCATGTGATAGGATGTGTTCTGGTTTCTTACTGGGTTGTTCAGAAAGAGGTGTCCTTAAAATGTGAACAACTTCAAATGGGCAGAGTGGCCTTCCTGGTAGTAGCTGTCTGGCCCTGCTGTTTGTTTACACATACAGCATCTTTTTTTCTATAAAAGATGTATGATACCTTCAAAGAGAGTAAAAGCCAAGTAAATGATAAGTGTTAAAAGTGGAAGTGACAAAAAGAGAATAAACCAAAAATGCAAACATAAAATGGTGCCAAGAGTGAGACAAAATTGAATGAACTGGGTCAGCCATGAGACTTTCAGCAGACAAAGCAAACAGGAAAATCTGTTAATTATATAACTGAGTTTCCTGAAAGTAAACTACATTTTCACAAGATGTACAACTAGTCTATTATGGGTCCCAAGGAGAACCTCTCAGGAATAATCGTGACATGCTGTACATGAAACTACCCTTATGTAAGCTCTACTGAAGTGTTTATAGCTTCTTTATTTTTCATACTGACACTCAGAGATACATATATTATCATGCTAAAAAGAACTATAATAAGCAAGAGTTCTCATGGCCAGTGTGACATAGTCCAAGGATCCAGCACTCAGGTTTCCTTTGTCTTAGACAAGGAGGGCAAATTATCTCAACGAAGCTTTTTATAAATACTGGGTAGCAACAAGCTCAGGGAGGTGTGCCCCAACATGCAGTGTGGGTGTACATAGTCTATGCACCCCAGTGGGTGCCAGTCCTCAGGACCTCCCAGATAATGACTTGTGGGTAGAGGTGATATTCTCTTTTGAAGGCTTGAGATTAACAAGGCATCTACCTGAATAGAAATAGGCTTTCATGTCTTTCAATGATTCTGTCTCTTACAGGTGGCAGAGTGATCAAGGAAACCAGAATGACAGCAAAGAGACTGGCTCATCGAGTGAAAGCGGAAAATTAAAGTTGTGTTAGGATGCAGGGCATCAGCCCAGGCAGTTAGCACCTGCTCATGTCCACACAGAGCGATCAACACAAAGACAAATGAAGTATTTGCTAGGAAAATGAGAGGTTCTAATACTATTTTGGAAACTGATGTTTTGGGGAGTTTTAGATGGCTCCAAATTAAAATTGGGTGCCTTTTCTGCTTGTGAGTTTAAAGGTGCCTTAATGTTTCTATCATCTCAGGTCCCATCTCTCTTTTCAGATATGCGTTAAGCAGTTGTTGCCGATGTGTAGTTGTAATACTGGAGTCTTCTAGATCGTGTTCAATTAAACAAATCACCAGTGCATAACAAACAGCCTCCAGTCACATAAAATCACTCCTGCCTTGTTAAAATCTCATTTGTTATAGGAACTCTTAAAAACATAAGATGCCTCTGAGGAAAAATTATTACTACTCATATTGCAACAGGAAATAATGCTCCCTATAAATCAGTACCAGCAGGGATGTTCTTATTAAAAAGGGATCCACAGGTCAATTGCTAATTTCCAGTTGACAGCATAATTTAGCAAGGCCTACTGTGCCTGCATGCGGGCTAGTGATCATTTTCCAAAAGAGCAGAGGTTATTGTAGTCAGGTTCTGATGGAGCAATTTGCAACAGAAATAAAATAGAATCAAAGTTTTATATGCCATCTTGTTTGAGATATTGTCTGTTTTTAAAAAACAGCTTTAATGAGATATAATTTATATACAAAGAACTGCACATATTTAATATGTACAGTTTGATGTTTGGACATTGAAAGAAGAGAGGGGATGTGAACTCAACAGTCCAAGCAGGTTTATTGCTGAACCTGAGAGGGTTCCCACTGTCCTGGCAGGCAGAACAAAGAAAAGAGGGTCTGTAACTGGTCAAGAAGCTTTTTATGGCCAGGGCTTTGGCAGGCTCTTAGAGGGGAGGGTCAGGGGAAAGGTGGGCTCATGGCTTGCTGACGTGTCCTCTGGAGGATGCTTGCAGCCTAGGGAGGATGAAACCTAGGTCCCTCTGAGATGGTGGGTGGGCTTGTTTGAAAGGTGGTACTCAGGTCCGGATTCTATCAGACATATTCAGGTCATTTAAAATACAATTAGAGGAATAAAGAAAATCTAAATAGGAAAGAATGGGAAGAGGAAGCCCCAAAGCTGACTCAACTTGGGGAAGACAGCTCATCACTGAACCAACATACCCTTTAACATAAATAAAATCTATTCTGATTTGGCTGCACAATTATACAGATGATATCTTTTATATCATATATGTTAATTCTATCACTTGTGTAGATACATGTAACTTCTTTTTGAATAAAAGGACTTCTACATTTTAGAAGGAGCAGTTTTCTTAAATAATTAAACATCACTAAGTTGAGAAGATCTATAAATATCTTTGAATCTCATAGTTCACTACAATGACCAAAGTAATATTTTGTTTTATATCATTCCAATGTTAATCACACATACATATTGTTATTGTTGCACTTGTTGTTAATATAGCATTGTCATTATAAGTGAAGAATCTGAAACCAGAAAGACTTGTTTTAAATCTTGATTCTGGCCCAGGAGCCAGGATGGTGGCATGAGTAGGACAGTGGGAATCTCCTCCCAAAAACATATATATTTTTGAAAATACAACAAATACAACTAACCCTAAAAGAGAGACCAGAAGACACAGGACAACTGCTAGACTACATCCACACCCGCGAGAACCCAGCGCCTCGTGAAGGGGGTAAGATACAAGCTGCAGCCCAGCGGGACCCGAGGCCCCTCAGCCCAGCTCCAGGCGGAAGGAGAGGAGTCGGAGCTGGGAAGGAGAGGGAGCCCAGGACTGCTGAACACCCAGCCCCAGCCATCTGCACCAGAGCGCAGACACAGTGCATGTGTGGGGTCCTGGATACTAGGGAAACAGGACAGTAAGACCGGTGAGCGGGTCCTGAAGCCGGCACCCCTGTGACAAAGAAAAGCGAGTGCTTTTTGAAAGTCTTAAAGGGACAGGGATGCCACAGCTGGACAGAAGCATCCCGGGTCACAGTCAAGCAGCTGGAAATTCCAGGGAACTCCGGGCGCATCAACCCCCTGGGCAACAGCTCTGAGACCCCTCACGGAGGTAAACAGCCAAACAACCCCCTATCCATTACCCCTCCGGGGCCCCACCATAGCAGAGCAGCGGCCTGAGGCTGGCCACGCCCACAGCAAGGGAGCTTCCTCCATACCGGCCGAGCAAGACACAAAGACCCAGTCTACATGCAATTGCCCAACACAAACCACTAGGGGTCGCAGTTGTCCCAGTAAAGAAAGGCCAGGAGCAAGTGGAAAGCCTTGGCTCTCCCAGCTGACAGAAAGTCAATAGCTCACCATTGCACCTGTCAACATGAAAAGGCAAAAAAATATGATCCAGACAAGACTAACCCAGACAGCTTCGGCATCTGCTACATCTTCCCCTGAGAAGGAACCTGGGGAGATAGATTTAACCAGTCTTCCTGAAAAAGAATTCAAAACAAAAGTCATAACCATGCTGATGGACTTGCAGAGAAATATGCAAGAACTAAGGAGGGAGAATTCAGAAATAAAACAAGCTCTGGAAGGACCTCAAAACAGAATGGACGAGATGCAAGAGACCATTAATGGACTAGAAAACAGAGAACAGGAATGCAGAGAAGCTGATGCAGAGAGAGATAAAAGGATCTCTCCAAGAATGAAAGAATTTTAAGAGAACTGAGTGACCAATTGAAATGGAACAATATCCACATTATAGGGGTACCAGAAGAAGAACAGAGAGAAAAAGGGATAAAAAGTGTCTTTGAAGAAATAATTGCTGAAAACTTCCCCAAACTAGGGGAGGAAATGGCCTCTCAGACCACAGAGGTACACAGAACTCTCAAGACAAGGGATCCAAGGAGGGCAACACCAAGACACATAATAATTAAAATGGCAAAGATCAAAGACAAGGACAGAGTATTAAAGGCAGCCAGAGAGAAAAAAAGGTCACCTACAAAGGAAAACCCATCAGGCTATCATCAGACTTCTCAACAGAAACCCTACAGGCCAGAAGAGAATGGCATGATATACTTAATGCAATGAAACAGAAGGGCCTCGAAACAAGATTACTGTATTCAGCACGATTATCATTTAAATATGAAGGAGGGATTGAACAATTCCCAGACAAGCAAAAGTTGAGGGAATTTGCCTCCCACAAATCACCTCTACAGGGCATCTTACAGGGACTGATCTAGATAGGAGCACCCCTAAAAAAAGCACAGAACAAAACACCCAACATATGAAGAAGGGAGGAGGAGGAATAAGAAGGGAGAGAAATAAAGAATCATCAGACTGTGTTTATAATAGCTCAACAAGCGAGTTAAGTTAGACAGTAAGATAGTAAAGAAGCTAACCTTGAACCTTTGGTAACAACAAACTTAAAGCCTGCAATGGCAATGAGTACATACCTTTCAATAATCACCCTAAATGTAAATGGACTGAATGCACCAATCAAAAGACACAGAGTAATAGAATGAATAAAAAAGCAAGACCCATCCATATGCTGCTTACAAGAGACTCACCTCAAACCCAAAGACATGCACAGACTTAAAGTCAAGGAATGGAAAAAGATATTTCATGCAAACAACAGAGAGAAAAAAGCAGGTGTTGCAATAATAGTATTAGACAAAATAGACTTCAAAATAAAGAAAGGAACAAAAGATAAAGAAGGACAATACATAATGATAAAGGGCTCAGTCCAACAAGAGAACATAACCAATATAAATATATATGAACCCAATACAGGAGCACCAACATATCTAAAACAAATACTAATAGAACTAAAGGAGGAAATAGAATGCAATGCATTCATTCTGGGAGACTTCAACACACCACTCACTCCAAAGGACAGATTCACCAGACAGAAAATAAGTAAGGACACAGAGGCACTGAACAACACACTAGAACAGATGGACCTAATAGACATCTACAGAACTCTACATCCAAAAGCAACAGGATACGCATTCTTCTCAAGTGCACATGGAACATTCTCCAGAATAGACCACATACTAGGACACAAAAAGAGCCTCAGTAAATTCCAAAACATTGAAATCCTACCAACCAACTTTTCAGACCACAAAGGCATAAAACTAGAAATAAACTGTACAAAGAAAGCAAAAAGGCTCACAAACACATGGAGGCTTAACAACACGCTCCTAAATAATCAATGGATCAATGACCAAATCAAAATGGAGATCCAGCAATATATGGAAACAAACGACAACAACAACACAAAGCCCCAACTACTGTGGGACGCAACAAAAGCAGTCTTAAGAGGAAGGTATATAGCAATCCAGGCATATTTAAAGAAGGAAGAACAATCCCAAATGAATGGTCTAATGTCACAATAATCGAAATTGGTAAAAGAAGAACAAAAGAGGCCTGAGGTCAGCAAAAGAAGGGACATAATAAAGATCAGAGAAGAAATAAATAAAATTGAGAAGAATAAAACAATAGCAAAAATCAATGAAACCAAGAGCTGGTTCTTCGAGAAAATAAACAAAATAGAAAAGCCTCTAGCCAGACTTATTAAGAGGAAAAGAGAGTCAACACAAATCAACAGAATCAGAAACGAGAAAGGAAAAATCAAGACGGACCCCACAGAAATACGAAGGATTATTAGAGACTACTATGAAAACCTATATGCTAATAAGCTGGGAAACCTAGGAGAAATGGACAACTTCCTAGAAAAATACAACCTTCCAAGACTGACCCAGAAAGAGAAAGAAAATCTAAACAGACCAATTACCAGCAATGAAATTGAAGCAGTAATCAAAAAACTACCAAAGAACAAAACCCCTGGGCCAGATGGATTTACCTCAGAATTTTATCAGACATACAGAGAAGACATAATACCCATTCTCCTTAAAGTTTTCCAAAAAATAGAAGAGGAGGGAATACTCCCAAACTCATTCTATGAAGCCAACATCACCCTAATACCACAATCAGGTAAAGACCTCACCAAAGAAGAAAACTACAGACCAATATCCCTGAAGAAAGTAGATGCAAAAATACTCAACAAAATATTAGCAAACCGAATTCAAAAATACATCAAAAGGATCGTACACCATGACCAAGTGGGATTCATCCCAGGGATGCAAGGATGGTACAACACTGGAAAATCCATCAACATCATCCACCACATCAACAAAAGGAAAGACAAAAACCACATGATCATCTCCATAGATGCTGAAAAAGCATTCGATAAAATTCAACATCCATTCATGATAAAAACTCTCAACAAAATGAGTATAGAGGGCAAGTACCTCAACATAATAAAGGCCATTTATGATAAACCCACAGCCAACATCATACTGAACAACAAGAAGCTGAAAGCTTTTCCTCTGCGATTGGGAACAAGACAAGAATGCCCACTATCCCCACTGTTATTCAACATAGTACTGGAGGTCCTAGCCATGGAAATTAGACAAAACAAAGAAATACATGGAATCTAGATTGGTAAAGAAGAAGTTAAACTGTCACTATTTGCAGATGACATGATATTGTACATAAAAAACCCTAAAGACTCCACCCCAAAACTACTAGAACTGATATCGGAATACAGCAAAGTTGCAGGATACAAAATTAACACACAGAAATCTGTGGCTTTCCTATACACTAACAATAAACTAATAGAAAGAAAAATCAGGAAGACAATTCCATTCACAATAGCATCAAAAAGAATAAAATACCTAGGAATAAACCTAACCAAGGAAGTGAAAGACCTATACCCTGAAAACTATAAGTATAAGACACTCTTAAGAGAAATTAAAGAGGACACTAACAAATGGAAACTCATTCCATGCTCTTGGCTAGGAAGAATTAATATCGTCAAAATGGCCATCCTGCCCAAAGCAATATACAGATTTGATGCAATCCCTATCAAATTACCAATGGCTTTCTTCAATGAACTGGAACAAATAGCTCAAAAATTCATATGGAAACACCAAAGACACCGAATAGCTAAAGCAATCCTGAGAAGGAAGAATAAAGTGGGAGGGAACTCACTCCCCAACTTCAAGCTCTACTACAAAGCCACAGTAACAAGACAATTTGGTACTGGCACAAGAACAGAGCCAGACCAATGGAACAGAATAGAGATTCCAAACATTAACCGAAACATATATGGTCAACAAATATTTGATAAAGGGGTCATGGACATAGAATGGGGAAATGACAGTCTCTTCAACAGATGGTGCTGGCAAAACTGGACAGCTACATGTAAGAGAATGAAACTGGATCACTGTCTAACCACATACACAAAAGTAAATTCTAAATGGATCAAAGACTTGAATGTAAATCATGAAACCATAAAACTCTTAGAAAAAAACATAGGCAAAAATCTCTTAGACATAAACACGAGTGACCTCTTCTTGAACATATCTTCTCGTTCAAGGGAAACAAACGCAAAAATGAACAAGTGGGACTATATCAAGCTGAAAAGCTTCTGTACAGCAAAGGACACCATCAATAGAACAAAAAGATATCCTACAGTATGGGAGAATATATTAGAAAATGACAGATCTGATAAAGGGTTGACATCCAAAATATATAAAGAGCTCACACACCTCAACAAACAAAAAGCAAATAATCCAATTAAAAAATGGGCAGAGTAGCTGAATAGACAGTTCTCTAAAGAAGAAATTCAGATGGCCAACAGACACATGAAAAGATGCTCCACATCGCTTGTTATCAGAGAAATGCAAATTAAAACCACAATGAGCTATCATCTCACACCAGTAAGGATGGCTACCATCCAAAAGACAAACAACAACAAATGTTGGCAAGGTTGTGGAGAAAGGCGAACCCTCCTACACTGCTTGTGGGAATGTAAATTAGTTCAAGCATTGTGGAAAGCAGTATGGAGGTTCCTCAAAATGCTCAAAACAGACTTCCCATTTGACCCAGGAATTCCACTTGTAGGAATTTACCCTAAGAATGCAGCACTCCAGTTTGAAAAAGACAGATGCACCCCTATGTTTATCACTGCACTATTTACAATAGCCAAGATATGGAAGCAACCTAAATGTCCATCAGTAGATGAATGGATAAAGAAGAGGTGGTACATATACACAATGGAATATTACTCAGCCATAAGAAAAAAACAAATCCTACCATTCGCAACAACATGGATGGAGCTAGAGAGTATTATGCTCAGTGAAATAAGCCAGGCACAGAAAGACAAGTACCAAATGATTTCACTCATATGTGGAGTATAAGAAGAAAGAAAATCTGAAGGAACGAAACAGCAGCAGAATCACAGAACCCAAGAATGGACTAATAGTTACCAAAGGGAAAGGGACTGGGGAGGACAGGTGGGAAGGGAGGGATAAGGGCAGGAAGAAAAGAAAGGGGGCATCATGATTAGCATGTATAGTGTGGGGGGAGCACGGGGAGGGCTGTTCAACACAGAGAAGACAATTAGTGATTTTACAACATCTTACTATTTTGATGGACAGTGACTGTGAATGGGGATGTGGAGGGGACTTGGTGAAGCGGGGAGCCTAGTAAACACAATGTCCTTCATGTAACTGTAGATTAATGATACCAAAATAAAAATAAAATAAAATAAATCTTGATTCTGCCATGTTTTCTTTGTGACATTAAGTTTTAAATTACTTAATCTCTTTGAAACTGTTTCCTTATTCAAGAAAAGGGGATAAACAGTGCTGAATTCATGTTTATAATTAAAAGTTAACATATGTAAATATTTAGAATGTGCTTGACACATTGTGAATACTTAATATTAGTTACCATCATCACGTTTTTCATAAAATTTCACATTTTGATATTTTTCAATAATCTTTTCCATGATGTTACAAACTCCTCAATGTTTTTTTACATAACAATTGAACTAATACATAGATCATTTTTCCTAAGGTTGAGGTCATTTATTTTAAAGTAGACTATTAGAAATGGTTACAAATAATTAAAGAATTTATATATTATATTTACTTTAAACATTCCAATAACATATGCATATGATTGATTTTTGTGAACAGTATGAACTCTCTTCATTAAAGATAACTGCGTTTGGTTGGATTGTTTTTAAAATTTATTTGTACCTGAGTTTTTCTCTTGGTAGAATCTGAACTGATAGGGCCCTACGAAGGCCAGCTGTTGGCTCTCAGGCTACGGGAACCACCCTGGTTCCTGGTGAGTTCTCAGCGCCAGCCCGCAGCTGCACAAGCAGAACCCCTACATAAGCGTCCAGGGATTCATCTAGTGTTGGTTCTGCTGGACTGAAATGAGGTCACCCTGCCCTCCACTGACACCTGGCTTGTTTTTGATACTGAAGAGATAGTGGCAGAGATGACAACCCTCGGCTCCCAGATTGCTGGGACAGGACTCTGCTGTCTTCTCCTGCTTGAGTCCTCCTACTTGGGGTGGAGAGTTCTCTGGGCACTTCCCAAGCAGACACAGCTCAGCAGAACACCCTCTGCCCTTTCCTGAGAGCTGCACAGGGAGCGGTGGGGGTCCGGTGACTGCTGTGTCAGTGTGGCAGACCCCCAGGGCAACTTTACACCCAGCTTTGTTGATGTTACAGCTAATATAAAATCCTAGCAAATTCTGGCAATGATTGTCAATCTTAGGCTTTAGAAATGGAAATTGTTTTCATCTGTCTTCATAGGTGTTATGCTGGAAATTCCTATTGAGGCTTCAATTTAATCTCGGCACAGTTGGTTTGCTTATTCAAAATCTTAAAACACTATACTCTTAGGAAACATGTTTCTAAGAATTCCTAAACACTTAATCTTTTGCAAGCTCGGTACTTCTTTTGATATTCTTAAAGGCTATTTTAATTAGATATTGAAAAGCAAGATTCGGGCATCAGTTTAATTCAAATCTTGATTCAGTCCTTAGTAGGGACCTGGGTAGTAAGACGTTAAACCTGGTGTTTTTAATCCCAGTGCTTTTCAACTGTCTTCCACATGAAGATAATAAAATAACACTTAAAAATTTTTATTAACACTTCAGAAACTCCTTCACATACATTCTCTCTTTTGCTTCCTGAGGGCTGCCTGTGAGATAGGCAGGGTGGCACTCATAGTTTCCACTGACCAATGAGGAAATTGGGGACCAGTTAGGTGAAGTGGCTAATTGTAGGCATGCACTTCTCTGGTGAAAGGCATCATTTTTGTAGAAAGGAGCAGGATATGGGAGAAAAGACAGCAGTTTAGGAAACAGTGTGTCTTAGAGTCTTGTCTTTTCCCATCTTCCACACTGTCTTGGCCACGTTATTTCAATTCCCTGAAGTTTGTCTTAAATGAGACGCCTAAAGTGAAACACACCAAATAATAGGAATACTTTATGTACAAACCCAGAGGGATATTTGAAGTTTCAGGTAATGAATATGATGAACAGAAAGTAGGGAAGGCAGGCAAGGGCCGGAGCCGACCGGCTACCAGGGGAAAGTGACAAGACGGGATAAAAATGCTGAAAATGGAGTGCAAAGGTAACTTTTAGTATTACTATTTGTACTTATTTCCTGGGTTGAAACACTTCTCTGGGTGTGTAATTGATCACAGACCTATGGTATTTTGGGTGATGAGGGATGTGTGGACATTTAACACTTTCCCGTAAGATCTGCCACTTCTTGAAGAGAATAGGATGGGCAGGTGTCATTTGGGGAGAGACAATTTAGAAATAGCCTGAGGTGTGTAGCTCTGAGATTTGCGTGATGTGTTTGTGGGTCTTAGAGTGTTGGGGAGCAATGAATAAGGTTTTGGCTGGAGCAGAGAGTATCTGGGGGGAATCTTTATGGGATGGAACTGAGATAGTGAATTCAGGTCTCGGAGACTTCCAACTGCCCTTTTCTGTAATTTGTGCTCTATTGACAAATGAGAGAAAAGTTTTGAGCAAAGTAATACTGTGTATTCATTGAATGCATTCACTTGCTTCCAACTGGATCAACAAATTAAGTGACTTTAAAAGTTTCCAAACTATTTTTAATACGTAGTTTGAATATAATCATCATGGTGTGCATATTCCTTAATTTATTAGATATTTACAATAAATGTGTAAATATAAAAAATATATAAACTAATGCCTTGTAGTAATGGTTCATGAAGTTATTCACTCTTAACGTTCTCTACTGAGTATTGGGGGAAAATCGCGCTGGACCTACGCTGAGTGACAGCACATCAGCATCCAGCTCAGCGTTTACTGTTGCTCTGAGTTTGGTGCTCTCATCAGTAAGGTTCTCTCTCCTAGTTCTCATTTTATTGATGTAATTTTTATTTTGTTTTTAGAGATTTTTTGTATTGAATTCTTTTTTATAATGCTTCAAGATGGTTCATCTACTTTCTTGTCCAGTGCCAAGAGCATATTCTTTTATTTTATTTATTTTTTTATTTTGGTATCATTAATCTACAATTACATGAAGGACATTATGTTTACTAGGCTCCCCCCTTCACCAAGTCCCCCCCAAATCCCATTACAGTCACTGTCCATCAGCGTAGCAAGATGCTGTAAAATCACTACTTGTCTTCTATGTGTTGTGCAGCCCTTCCCATGCCCCCCATGCACTATACATGCTAATCATAATGCCCCCTTTCTTTTTCCCCCTCCTTATCCCTCCCTTCCCACCCATCCTCCCCAGTCCCTTTCCCTTTGGTAACTGTTAGTCCATTCTTGGGTTCTGTGATTCTGCTGCTGTTTTGTTCCTTCAGATTTCCTTTGTTCTTATGTTCCACATATGAGTGAAATCATTTGGTATTTCTCTTTCTCCGCCTGGCTTATTTCACTGAGCATAATACCCTCTAGCTCCATCCATGTTGTTGTGTATGGTAGGATTTGTTTTTTTCTTATGGCTGAGTAATACTCCATTGTATATATGTACCACCTCTTCTTTATCCATTCATCTACTGATGGACATTTAAGTTGCTTTCATATCTTGGCTATTGTAAATAATGCAGTGATAAACATAGGGGTGCATCTGTCTTTTTCAAACTGGAGTGCTGCATTCTTGGGGTAAATTCCTAGAAGTGGAATTCTCGGTCAAATGGTATTTCTATTCTGAGCATTTTGAGGAACCTCCATACTGCTTTCCACAATGGTTGAACTAACTTACATTCCCACCAGCAGTGTGGGAGGGTTCCCCTTTCCAAGAGCATATTCTTTACAATTTTGTTTCTGTAGACTTATTTCCCAATGCCCAAAAACGATTCTTCTCAAGCTTATGAGTTTCTCTTCTCCACCTTCTCACTCCCTGAAGAGTAAGAAGAAAGATGATCAAACTGATATACAACACACAAAGATGTGTCACTCTCATTGGAAAGCATACTTAATGTCTCTACAGTTAGGTGTGATTTTAGGAGATTGTACAAATCACTTTCATTCACTACCCCCAAACCATGGAGAAGAAGATGCAAGGATTCATCACAGCAGACTTAAATGATCACTGACAGCAAAGGAGTGCTGACCATTGCAGCCGTGCCGGCAACATGCCTGTGTCTGGGCTGAGGTGTAGGGAAAACACACTGTTGCTGCCAATTAAAAAGTGAAATGAGGCTGTCATGAAAAAAAAATAAGGCATCACTGTCTTAGCATAATAAGATATTTCACATGCCAGCCTTGTTCAGAACTGTCACTGAAGCAATACATACACAAAGTAGACGCTTTAAGAAAAACCTTCATGAAGCGGAGGCAGAAAGGAGCTCAGTTTCAAGGCAACCAATTGTACATCTAACACTTTCAATATACTCTCAGAAATGTGAAACAAAAGTTGAATACAGAAGAGTTCGACTATTTTATGATTCCCCAATGTTCCTGGACTGTCCAAAGGCTGGTGATGTGCACAAGGAGTTAAAATGCTCAGACCTCCATCAAGCTTAGACCAATGAATTCAGGCATCTGCAGAGACATCCTCATCAGTGCATCTTCCTTCCTTCCTTGTATTTCTTTTTCTTTCCTCCTTCCCTTCCTTTCCCTTTATATACTGCAAACATTGTATTTCTACTCTAGACGAGAGCTTATACTGCTACTGGGGATATAGAGATCCCTCTCATGGGGGTGTATGGAGTATACCACTGGCTTCTACCCAAAGATCTATGATTCACTTCTTCAAATTTTTGTATTTTAGATGCAAGTGAAGAGAAATCTTACAGCAAAGGAATTCCAAACTATGACTGGTGAGAAGTGCTCATGATGCTGGATCATATAGTAAGACTATATTTATTATGTAAGAAACAGTTAAACTGTCTTTGAAAGTGGCTGTTGTGAATTCCCACCAGCAATGAATGAGAGTTTCTGTTGCTCCTTCTTCACTACCATTTGTATTGCAGTTTTCTCTGCATAATTATCACCACAATTTTTTAAAGTAGTGTAAGTTTTTAATGTATTTTTTGCATCTTGGTGTGTGAAGTGTTAATTGCTGTTTGGCTTGAGTTTCAGTTGAGGATACTGACCTCCTGACTCAATTAGTAACATTGGCATGGAATTTTAAAGACACACAAATAATAGTAGTGTGATTATTGCAACCCTATCAAAATCTCTGACCTCAGTCAAGCTGAATCAGTCTGTAATCAGAATATCTCCTTTTTTGAAACATAATAAACTATGTTGACATATTTTAAAGTAAGTTAATCACCTTTTTCTTTTAAATAAATTTATTTTTAAGGAAACTTTTAGGTGTACAAAAAATTGAGCAGATGGTACAGCAAGCGAAGATATACTTTCTCTTGCTTCTCTCTCAGTTTTCCCTTTTATTAACAACGTTCATTTGTGTGGTGCACCACAAATATTCACCCATCCACGTCAGGAGGCACAGCTTGGTCCCTTCTGGTTTTTGACAATTACAGATAAAGCTGCTGTACACATTTATGGGCAGGATTTTGTATGGACAAACTTTTCAACTTATGGGCATATAGTTAGGAGGGTGATTGGTGACACATGTAGTAAGACAATATTTATTATGTAAGAAACTGTCAAAGTGTCTTCTGAAGTGGCTGTTGTGAATTCCCACCGGCAATGAATGAGAGTTTCTGCTGTCCCATATTCTCACTAGCATTCAATGTTGCTGGTGTGTTGGGGTTTAGCTGTCTTAATAGATGTGCAGTGGTATGTATTTCTTGTTTCAGTTTGGTATCACCCCAGTAACTTTAGATGTGGGGTACCTTGTCACATGCTTAGCTGCTGTCAGGGTGTTTTGTTTCTTTTGGCTGATGTGTCTGCTCAGATCTTTGCCCATTTTTGAAATGGGCTATTTGTTTTCTTATTATTGAGTTTTAAGCCATCTTTGTGTATTTGGATACAAGTCCTGTGTTAAAAATGTGTTTTACAAATACTATCTCATAGTCTGTGGTTTGTCTTTACAATCGTTTATAACAGTGTCTTTCATGGAAGAGAGATTTTTAATTTTAGTGCAGTTCAATTTACCATTTTTTTTCATGGGCTGTGTGTTGTACCTAAAAACTCTTCACTGAATCTATGGTTACCTTGAGTTTTATTTTTTAAAATTTTTTATTAAGGTATTATTCATATACACTCTTACGAAGTTTTCACATGAAAAAACAATGTGGTTACTACATTTACCCATATTATCAAGCCCCCCCATACCCCATTGCAGTCACTGTCTATCAGTGTAGTAAGATGCCGTAGATTCACTATTTGCCTTTTCTGTGCTACACTGTTTTTCCCGTGACCCCTCACACCATGTGTACTAAACATAATACCCCTCAACCCCCTTCTCCCTCCCTCCCCACCTGCCCTCCCACACCCCTCCCCTTTGGTAACCACTAGATCCTCTTGGAGTCTGTGAGTCTGCTGCTGTTTTGTTCTTTCAGTCTTGCTTTGTTGTTATACTCCACAAATGAGGGAAATCATTTGGCACTTGTCTTTCTCCACCTGGCTTATTTCACTGAGCATAATATCCTGCAGCTCCTTCCATGTTGTTGCAAATGGTAGGATTTGTTTCTTTCTTATGGTTGAATGGTATTCCATTGTGTGTATGTACCACCTCTTCTTTATCCATTCATCTACTGATGGACACTTAGGTTGCTTCCATTTCTTGGCTATTATAAAAAGTGCTGCGATAAACATAGGGGTACATATGTCTTTTTGAATTTGAGAACTTGTTTTCTTTGGGCAAATTCCAAGGAGTGGGATTCCCGGGTCAAATGGTATTTTTATTTTTAGTTTTTAGAGGAACCCCCATATTGCTTTCCACAATGGTTGAACTAGCTTACATTCCCACCAGCAGTGTAGAAGGATTCCCCTTTCCCCGCATTGTCGCCAGCATGTTGTTCTAAGTCCTTTCGATGCTGGCCATCCTTACTGGTCTGAGATGATATCTCATTGTGGTTTTAATTTGTATTCCCCTGATGATTAGTGATGTGGAGCATCTTTTCATGTGCCTGTTGTCCATCTGAATTTCTTCTTTGGAGAATTGTCTGTTCATATCCTCTGCTCATTTTTAATCGGGTTATTTGCTGTTTGGGTGTTGAGGCTTATGAGTTCTTTGTATATTTTGGATGTTAACCCCTTGTTGGATATCTCATTTACAAATATATTCTCCCATACTGTAGGATGCCTTTTTGTTCTGTTGATGGTGTCCTTTGCTGTACAGAAGCTTTTTAGTTTCATGTAGTCCCATTTGTTCATTTTTGCTTTTGTTTCCCTTGCTTAAGGAGATGCGTTCAGAAAGAAGTTGCTCATGTTTATATTCAGGAGATTTTTGCCTATGTTATCTTCTAAGAGTTTTATGGTTTCATGACTTACATTCAGGTCTTTGCTCCATTTCTAGTTTACTTTTGTGTATGGGATTAATCCAGTTTCATTCTCTTGCATGTAACTGTCCAATTTTGCCAACACCAGTTGTTGAAGAGGCTGTCATTTCCCCATTGAATGTCCATGGCTCCTTTATTGTATATTAATTGACCATATATGGTTGGGTTTGTATCTCGGCTCTCTACTCTGTTCCATTGGACTATTGTTCTATTCTTGTGCCAGTACCAAATTGTCCTGATTACTGTGCTTTTGTAGTAGAGCTTGAAGTTGGGGGGCATAACCCCCCCAGCTTTATTCTTCCTTTCAGGATTGCTTTGGATATTTGGGGTCTTTTGTGGTTCCATATGAATTTCAGAATGATTTGCTCTAGTTCATTGAAGAATTGGTTGGTATTTTGATAGGAATTGCACTGAATCTGTAGATGGTATTACCCCTCTACAGGGTAATATTGTTAAAGGATGGCCACTTTGACAATATTAATTCTTCCTATCCATGAGCACAGGATGTTTTTCCATTTATTGGTATCTTCTTTAATTTCTCTCATGAGTGTCTTGTAGTTTTCAAAGTATAGGTCTTTCACTTCCTTGGTTAGATTTATTCCTAGGTATTTTATTCTTTTTGATGCTATTGTGAATGGAATTATTTTCCTGATTTCTCTTTCTGCTAGTTCATCATTAGTGTATAGGAGTGCAACAGATTTCTGTGTGTTAATTTTGTATCCTGATATTTGCTGAATTCAGATATTAGATCTAGTAGTTTTGGAGTACTATCAGATATTAGATCTTTAGGGTTTATTATGTACAATATCATGTCATTCTCAAACAGTGACAGTTTGTCTTCTTCCTTACCAATCTGGATGTCTTTTATTTCTTTGTATTGTCTAGTCACTGTGGTGAGGACCTCCAGAATTATGTTGAATAAAAGTGGAGAGAGTGGGCATCCTTATCTTGTTCTTGATCTTAAAGGAAAGGCTTTCAGCTCTTTGCTGTTAAATATGATGTTGGCTGTGGGTTTGTCATATATGGTCTTTATTATGTTGAGGTACATGCCTTGTATACCCATTTTCTTGGGAGTTTTTATCATGAATGGATGTTAAATTTTGTGAAATGCTTTTTCGGCATCTATGGAGATGATCATGTGGTTTTTGTCCTTTTTGTTGATGGGGTTGATGACGTTGATGGATTTTCTAATATTGTACCATCCTTGTATCCCTGGAATAAATTCTACTTGATTCATGGTGGATGATTTTTTTTGGTGTATTTTTGAATTCAGTTTGCTAATATTTTGTTGAGTATTTTTGCATCTATGTTCATCAGGGATATTGGTCTGTAATTTTCTTTTTTTGTGGTGTTTTTGCCTGGTTTTGGTATTAGAGTGATGCTGGCCTCTTAGAAGAGGTTTGGAAGTATTCCCTCTTTTTCTACTTTTAGGAAAACTTTAAGGAGGATGGGTATTAGGTCTTCATTAAATGTTCGATAAAATTCAGCGGTGAAGCCATCTGGTCCATGGGTTTTATTGTTAGGTAGTTTTTTTGATTACCAATTCAATTTCCTTGCTGGTAATTGGTCTGTTCATATTTTCTGTTTCTTTCTGGGTCAGTCTTGGAAGGTTGTATTTTTCTAGAAAGTTGTCCATTTCTTCTAGGTTATCCAGTTTGTTAGCATATAATTTTTCATAATATTCTCTCATAATTCTTTGTATTTCTGTGGTGTCTGTAGTGATTTTTCCTTTGTCATTTCTGATTCTGTTTATGTGTGTAGACTCTCTTTTCTTCTTGATAAGTCTGGCTATGGGTTTATCTATTTTGTTTATTTTCTTAAAGAACCAGATCCTGCTTTCATTGATTCTTTCTATTGTTTTATTCTCCTCAATTTTATTTATTTCTTATTTAATCTTTATTATGTCCCTTGTTCTACTGACTTTGGGCCTCACTTGTTCTTCCTTTTCTAGTTTCATTAATTGTGAGTTTAGACTGTTCATTTGGAATTGTTCTTCTTTACTGAGGTAGGCCTCTATTGCAAAATATTTCCCTCTTAGCACAGCCTTCGCTGCAACCCACTGATTTTGTGTTGTTGAATTATTGTTGTCATTTGTCTCCATATGTTGCTTGATGTCTGTTTTTATTTGGTCATTGATCCAATGATTATTTTGGAGCATGTTATTAAGCCTCCATGTGTTTGTGGGATTTTTCATTTTCTTTGTGTAATTTATTTCTAGTTTCATACCTTTGTGATCTGAGAGATGGTTGGTACAATTTCAATCTTTTTGAATTTACTGATGTTCTTTTTGTGGCCTAGTGTATGATCTATTCTTGAAAATGTTCCATGCGCACTTGAGGAGAATGTGTATCCTGTTGATTTTGGATGGAGTGTTCTGTAGATGTCTGTTAGGTCCATTTGTTCTACTGTGTTGTTCAGTGCCTCTGTCTCTTTACTTATTTCCTGTCTGGTTGATCTGTCCTTTGGAGTGAGTGGTGTGTTGAAGTCTCCTAAAATGAATGCATTGCATTCTATTTTCCTAAAATGAATGCATTGCATTCTATTTCCCTCTTTAATTCTGTTAGTATTTGTTTCACATATGTAGGTGATCCTGTGTTGAGTGCATAGATATTTATAATTGTTTTATCCTTTTATAACAGGACTGACCTCTTTAATATTATGTAATGTCCGTTTTTGTCTCTTGTTACTTTCTTTGTTTTGAAGTCTATTTTGTCTGATACAAGTACTGCAACTCCTGCTTTTTTCTCACTATTAGTTTCATGAAATATCTTTTTCTATCCCTTGACTTCCAGTCTGTGTATGACTTTGGGTTTGAGTGAGTCTCTTGTAGGCAGCATACAGATGGGTCTTGTATTTTTATCCATTCTTTAACTCTATGTCTTTTGATTGGTGCATTCAGAGCATTTACATTTAGTGTGATTATCGATAGGTATGTACTTATTGCCATTGCAGCCTTCAGATCTGTGGTTACCAAAGATTCAAGGGTAATTCCCTTACTATTTAACAGTCTAATTTAACTCACTTCATATGCTATTATAAACACAACCTAAAGGTTCTTTTTCTTCCCCTCCTTTTTCTTCCTCCTCCATTGTTTGTATGTTATGAATCATATTCTGTACTCTTTGTCTATCCTTTGGGTGACATCTATTTAGCCTTAGGAATACTTCCATCTATAGGCGTCCCTCCAAAATGCACTGTAGAGGTGGTTTGTGGGAGATAAATTCTCTCAGCTTTTTCTTATCTGAAAATTTTTTATCCCTCCTTTAAATTTAAATGATAACCTTGCTGAGTAGAGTATTCTTGCTTCAAGGCCCTCTGCTTCATTTCATTAAATATATCATGCCACTCCCTTCTGGCCTGTAATATTTCTGTTGAGAAGTTTGATGATAGCCTGATGGGTTTTCCTTTGATGTGATCTTTTTTCTCACTCCAGCTGCTTTAAAAAAATCTGTCTTTATCCTTGATCTTTGCCATTTTAATCATTATATGTCTTGGTGTTGTCTTCCTTGGGTCCCTTGTGTTGGGAGATCTGTGCACCTCCATGGCCTGAGAGACTATCTCCTTCCCCAGATTGGGGAAGTTTTCAGCAATTACCTCCTCAAGGACATTTTCTATCCCTTTTTCTCTCTCTTCCCCTTCTTCTGGTACTCCCATAATGCAAATATTGTTCCGTTTGGATTGGTCACACAGTTCTCTTAATATTCTTTCATTCTTAGAGATTCTTTTTTCTCTCTGTGCTTCAGCTTCTTTGTATTCCTCTTCTCTAATTTCTATTCTATTTACTCTCTCTTTTACTACATATAATCTGCTTTTATATCCCTCCATTGTATGTTTCATTTCAGATATGGAATTTCTTAATGATTGAATCTCTGACTTAAATTCATTCCTGAGTTCCTGAATATTTTTCTGTACCTCCATAAGCATATTTATAATTTTTATTTTGAATTCTCTTTCAGGAAGATTGGTGAGTTCAGTTTCATTTGTCCTTTTTTCTGTGGTTTGTGAGATTTTGGTCTAAACCATGTTCTTTTGACATTTCATATTTCTGTGTGGTTCCCACTAGTGCCCAGAAGCTCCAGTCTCTGGAGCTGCTCAGCCCCTAGAGTGAGATTGGGGTTGTAAGGGAGTGGTGCTGGTGCCTGGGGTGAGGAAAGACCTGTTTCCTGATTCCTGTCTGTGGTGCCTGTCTCCAGCATCAGAGCCAGTGGGCCAAGCACACAGGTGTAAGCTTCCGTGCTTTGCATCTCTAGCTGTTGTAGTTGGGGCCTCCCTCTGGCTGGCCTGATGCCAGAACTGTGACTTCCAGTTTGTGAACTGGTGCCAATAGGCTAGGAGGGAGGCTCAGGTGGCTGCATGTCACAGTGGGGGGCCTCAGAGCTGAGTAGGCAGCCAGGGGGATGGAGCACCTGAAGCTCCTCAAAGTTCCCAACCAGCTGGGCAGAGTGTGCCCAGACAACCTTGTCTAGCTCTCCCTTCTCCCGTGCAGCAAGCTCTGTGCAAACCCCACCCCTTCAGCAGCCTTCTCACTGTTTGGAAGCCTCTCAGACCATCTGCCTTTCCTCTGATACAGAGCAGTCGGATGTGGACCCCCGTCCTTCACAAATTGCCAGAATCTCAGTCTCTCAAGCACTCTGCCTGTCTGAGCTCCCCAACACCCGGAGCACCACACAATATAGGTTTCTGCTCACAAAGCAGATCTCCAGGGCTGGGTGTTCAGCAGTCCCAGGCTTCCACCCCCTCCCCGTTCTGTTTCTGTTCCTCCCACCCATGTGCTGGGGTGAGGGGGGAAGGTCCTGGGTCCTGCTGGTTTAAGGCTTTTTTATGTTACCCTGTTTCATGAGGTCTGCTTTGTTCATGAGCTCTGTATGCAGTCTGGTTCATCCTTCTTTCTTGTTGCTGTTTTAGGGTTAGTTTTATCAATTAACTATATTTTTGTACTATTTGTGGTTTTGGGAGGAGTTCTCCATCTCACCTCTCACACTGCCATCTTGAATCTCTCCTCTGTCACTGTTTTTTATTGCCTATTTTCATAGAGAGGAAAAACTCCAGGGTCTTTCAAAAACACAGCCATTACTTTATTGGACAGGAAGTCAATGTAGAGTTTTTCTTCATTACCAAAGGTAAGCATTTCAACTGTGTTTCTAGGAGTTGGGGAAATAATTACAGGTGGCTATAGTGGTCTCTGTGGAGAGACAATGGGTCATGATAACTATCCTATTAGTCATCTGCCCCCTAAGCCTTGGACTAATGCACCCCAGGGACCACAAGATGATGGTATTAGTTCTGAGCCGCTGCCTAGTGACACAGGAAGGCCTGAGGATTATTCTTCCTTTGATGCAGTTACTCTCCAAACATCTCAGTTCCCTGTTGGGGAGGCTGGGAGTATATTCCTAATATGCACCTGAAATATTGTCAGGGCCAGTGATACCATCAATGAAGTGACTCTGGTGATAGGTGTGGATGAGGAGTATGGCTTTAGTGTGGTGTCAAAACTCTGTTTTCAAGAAGTGGAAGATTTTTCTTACAAGGTTATCATACAAATAAAGTGTGACTCCAAGAGGTTGCTCTTTTATTTCCTGAAGATCCCACAATCAGCTATTCAAAATGGGGTCAGGCACTCTGATTATCTTTTTTGGGTTTTCTTCTTATTACAATAATTCTATGTGCTGTTCTTCTAGTGATTAAATACCACCACCCCAATGCCTTCCACCACTTCTCTGGTATCTGGGGACAACCACAAAACTGGACTTTGGATATCCCGATATGCTAACTCTTCGATGTATTTCCCAAAGCTTTGGAGAGGGAAATGTCTTCCCCGGGACCACATCAGTTGTAACGAGGGTGGGAATATTTCAAAACAGGAAGAATGTTCAGATGATGATAATCAGGAGAGAAAAACATACAAACCCAAAACAGAATACAAAGACCACAACATAATATTTGTCATGTAAGTGTAGATTAGTGATACCAAAAAAAAAAAAAAGGGCAGTTCCTGTGTGGTAACCTCCAACGAGTTCTACACAAGGGTATAAAGGGCATATAAAAGTGTAGGCAAAGGGTCTGTTTGTGTTTATACAGAGGATCAAAGCCTAATTGGGCTACCCCGAAAATGAACTAAGATACGATATGAAAAAGAACTTCCAACATCAGCACTCTCTGGAAGACTCATGCCAGAAGATGATCATCAAAAAACCCCAACAAAGATCCATCCACTGCTACAGCTGCAGATGCATTCATCCCACTGGCTCCTGGACTTGCCATGGGAATGAAGAAGAGATATCTAAGCTGGCCTGTGCATACAGTAAAACAACAAATTTGACTGGATCTATACTGTTGGAACTCAATCAAGAATTAGGAGAAGTGCAAATTGTAGCGCTCCAAAATCTTACAACTACAGACTATTTACTGTTAAAAGAACATAAGGGATGTGAACATTCCCCAGGAATGGGTTGTTTTAATTTGTCTGATTTCTCTCAGACTGTTCAAGTTCAGTTGGACAATATCCACCATATCATAGATAAGTTTTCACAAATGCCTAAGGTGCCTAACTAGTTTTCTTGGTTTCACTGGAGATGGCTGGTAATTACAGGTATGCTTTGGTTATGTAACTATACTCCTATTATGTTAATGTGTGTGCACAATTTAAGTAGTAGCTTAAAACCTATACATGCTGAAGTTACTTTACAAGAAGATATGTCAAAGAAATAATCAATCTTCCCATGTTTTCTTCCGCCTGCTACTTCTATAGCTTTTCTTCTTCCTTCCTAATTACAACCCTTAAATAGAATTCGTGCCTCATATCAAATTTACCGAGTATCATAATTCTTCCAAGTGGTAAAGATACCTCAAGACAAATGCTGGGCATAGAAGCTACAGGGCATAAATATGCAAAGAAATAAAAAGCTAACCATTTCAAACAATAAGGCTTCTCTCTCACTTACCAACTTTACATTTCCCTGTATGGCCCCGGAAGATGACTGGTTAGCCAGAGACGGGTAAGATTCCTCAAGGGAGGAACAACCTAAGACAGGCACAGTCGCAGGGGGGTTATCAGGTGAGAAATTGGGGATCAACAGAGGTGAGGCTTAGAACCTCACCCCCCCTGTTCTGAGAGAAATCTTCTGCATACATGGATGTTTTATTGCCCTTGTCTAGCTTGGATTAACACATAGTCTACAGGCACACACCTGATCATCTACATTTGCTGTCTTACAACACTAAACTATGTTTTCTACCTTTACCTTGTATCTACCTACCACTTCAACATTTTATTAAAAATAATAATAATAAAGAGAGAAATGTGGTATTCACATATAAATCAAGTATAAAAACCAAATGAGTATTCATATTTGAACTGACTGTTTATAGTTCATAATGCATGAGCAAAACCGAAGGTTTCTGTGATGGCTGCCCTTGTACTGTTCACCATGTAAGAACTTATTCACTATGTAAGAATTTGTTCCCCATGTAAGAACTTGTTTGTTATGCCTCAGAAGATTGGAGACTGACGAAAATTAGGCTTGGGGTGGATTAATGATTGTGTATTGAGCATTGACTCCCCTATACAGAATCTTATTTTTGTTAACAACCATTTGATCAATGAATATGAGAGATGCCCTCACACACACACACAAAAAAAGTACACACTTCCAATGGTAAAATAATAAGTAACCGGGATGTAATGAATATAGTCAAGATATTGTAACAGCTTGGTATGGTGATAACTGGTACCTAGAATTGTCATGTATATAAATGTTGAATCACTATGTTGTACACCTGAAACTAATGTAATGTAATACTGTGTGTCAACTACCCTTCAATAAAAAATAATTATCTACAAAAAAAAAAAGAATACAAAGACCACAGACATGAACAATGACCCTATTACTCTCTTACCCCCAATGTGAGTCATGCCACCTTAGCAGCAGTCATGGAGTGCGCATTTTTCTTCCTTGGGTCATCTCTGACTTCCCAGTTTTTGAAAACATAAGTGTTCAGAACTGATTTAAATTACTGTTTATATTATATATCATTTAATTATGCTTGCCAATTGTACTAAATTTTGGAATAAAAGACACCTGTGATTTTTTTTCTAATTTTGGGTTGCAAAATCAGTTTAATATTTTGTGACAAGTGCTATCAAAGAAGAAAGAAACAGAACAAACTGGAAAACCACAGAGTGCATTTCATTGCATGCACAAAAAAAGGGTAAATGTTTTGTGAAACTTTTGCTTCTTTTCATATACAGTGAAATATAGTAAAATAGTCAATGATCCTTTAGATTTAACAGTTTCAAAGCTCATGTGGTAGACAGTTTATATAATGTCTTTTTGTTAATCAAATATGAATCAAATATTCTTTTCTTTCTTAGGGCATATAGTAAGCACAGCTTTCACAAAGATAAACATGCTGCTTTTCTATGAGCCTTGCCTATCTCAGAATGATTTTATATTTTTTAATAATGAAATTTAACAATAAAATTATTTTGCCACAATTATTTTCCCTGCTGTACTCTTTGATCCATTGTCTTCTAGGATTTGGATTGTGGAGAATTATAAGGTCTTATTTTTTGATTTTTTGATTAGTCTTTTTCTGTCTGTGTACATGTAGAGGTGCTTTTCCTTTCTCTCCATCTTTTTAATTATAATGTTTTACCAACAATTGTCTAAATTTCTTTCAATATGTACTCTCACTTATATATTCATGTTTTTATTTCAAATTTCATTTGTAATTACTGCAAATAGTTCAGTGCTACACCAAAAGCAGTCCAATTGTCTTTCAATTTTCCATTTCCTCCTCAAAATTATCATTTGTATTTCAGCACTAAAATACTGAGTTAAGTTCCCTCATGCCTAATATATTCTTATAGCTTCTATATGAGAATATAACTTGACTGTGTGAAAGACTCAGTTTTGGTCACAGCTGTCTTGCTTACGTCTAAACTATACAGAGTAAGAAGTCAGCTTCAGATAGCTTGTGCTCTGACTTCAGAAAACAGCTAACACTGGAATTTTCACAAACCAGTTCTGTTCCTCTTGCTCTTGGCTTGGTTTTGTCTGGCTTCCCTCACCCAGTCTCATCTCACACTACTCTCCCCTCAGTTATCAACCTTTGCCTCTCTCTAGTCCATGAACAAGCTTGAATGGATGTCATGGTAGGAGTTTTGCAAAAATTGTTCCCTCTCCCTGGAAGCCTCTTCTCCCAAATCCTCCCAACTGATTTCTAGTCAATCATTCAAGTTTTGCTTAAATGTCACCTCCTCAGAGCAGCCTTCCCTGATCTGTCCAAGTCACACTCCTTTATATCATTCATTGGATTTTCTCCCAGAATTTATTACTTTCTTATATTTTCTCATTTTTAAATGTTTATTTTACTGTCTGTCTCTCCACAGATAAAGGAAAGGACCTTATCCATTCCTTTGCTGAAACAATGAAGTTTATATAACACTTCCTGAATGATAGGTGCTCTTCTAATTAATAAGCAGTTCTAAAATTAAAATTATTTGGGCTTGCTATTTGAAAATATATGCACACATATTTTATAGCTTCATAGTCTTATTTCCATGATGCAATTATCAGAGTTTAAGTATTATCTCAAAGAGATTACATTTACCTTTTGCATTTTTTCACTTATAGAAACCACTAAGCTATATTTAATATTTTGTTTTGTTTTTTACATAGGAGCAATGCCAGGACCACTTATTTGAATGGTATCCATGTATATTCTGTAAAATTGTATTTTAAGCTCTTAGTATTGGTTCTAAAAATTCAACAAACATCATCCCATATGTTATTCTTTGCTGTATATGAGAAATCTAAAGGAAATTTTTTTGGGTGACTTAAAGATACAGTTCATCCTAGAACAATGCAGGGGTTAGGGGCACTGACACCCCCACAGAGTTGAAAATCCATGTATAACTTTTTGCTCCCCAAAAACTTACTGCTAATAGCCTAGTGTTGCCTAGAAGCCTTCTGATAAAATAAAGTCAATTAACATGTTTTGTATGGTGTATGTACTATATACTGTACTCTTACTATATACGAAGTTAAAGAAAATGTTTTTTCAAATTGTCTCACATCTCCAAAACTTTTTCCAATTTTATTGAAAAATATCCACAGATAAGTGATATAAGTGGACATGTGCAGTTCAAACCCATGTTGTTGAAGGGTCAACTGTATGTTTTCTTTGCCAAATACCTATAAACTATTTCTCTAAACATATGTTGCTCCCAAGAACTTTAAGGTTAACTTGGTTCAAAATTATAATAATCAGAAGCATCTAAACATTCTTTTCAGTCAGCAAATCATAAGTCATTTTCATAATCAGTGAATGTGAAGGACCATCTTCATAAGACAAATACATATATGCAAAAATATGCACATAGTTTCAGTGCGTTCACTGACCCACCAAGCTTATTTATGCACTCAGATGAAGAACTCCTGTTTTACATGGTTTTTGTTATAATTTTATCCTCAAATATTATCATTTGCATTGTTTCATTTGTATGTCTTCAAGCAATTTTACGACTCCCTCTTATGAAAAACATTATATAACCTTGGAAATCAAGGTTGAGAAAATCAGATAACTTACTTTTCAATCTTTATTTGTTTTTATAGTCATGGATACATACAAGAGTCTCAGAGGGATGCAATATAAGGTGAAAACCACTAGACAACCTCCTTAATTGGTTACAGCTTCTGTTCCAATATTTAAGGTTCCATATTAACTTTTCAAGTTTGGAGAAATAGAGTGCCATGTTCTTTCTCAAAGAGGCCAGTCAGACTCTTGGTAGTGCACTGACAAAGAAGTCTTCATTATTTTGGAAACCAACAGAATGAATTAATGAAGATTCTTTCCAAGCTAGCAGATATTTTTTATTACGAGTGAGCATGGCAAACATCATCAATACAGATATACATCTGTCTTGCTTTAGAACTGACCCATCTCATGACCTGAACTTTGGGTAAAAGTAAACTATATGAAAGAACTTCCCAGCTTCACTAAATTTAAATCAGTATACTAATTAATGCTTGAATGCTTGTAATCTTGAAAGCCCAGATATACTTAATAAATAATATTTATCTTAACATTACTTAATGCATTCTAAGTATTAAACTTTGAAAGAAAATAAATTTCTAGGTTAATAAAATAGCACAATCAATTCCTTTATTTTTCTCATTAGACTGAGAAATAAACCAAATGAACAAGGAAAATGTGAATAAAGATTTAGCATGAAACATTATTTCTCAGAAGATAATATGAAAATATGCACGCTTCTTATAATTGAATTTCAGAAAATTTACCTGTGAAAAGCAGAGGTATTCATTGCCTTCAAGCTTCAGTTTAGAACCTTAATCTGGGAGCTGACAGTCCTACACAGATGATCTTCTGTTTTTTTAATGAAAGAAAACAGAAGAATCTCTCTGGAAGGAAAACTTAGGTCATATCTCAACCCATATCTATTCCATAGCATATATAGAAACATTAATAGTTCTGTCTGTCATTCATTGCCAGAGTAGAAAATAGGTTCTAAATAAAAGTCTAATTATCATAAAGCCAAAAATAAGTATGGAATATTTAAAATTATGTCACTTAACTAGTGAAAACTGAACACATTGTCTTCTTTAGTCAGGGATTTGCAGTCATCTTTTGCATATTGTATTTAGCCAACAATCAAATCTTAATTTTTAATTAGGAGACATTAAAACAACTAGCTTCAAATAACAGATGACAATGCTACAAAAATTCATAAAGGTCAAAGGAAGCAGCATTTTTAGTCAAGCAAGAAGTGTTCTTCCATGAATTTAGTAAATCACGGTGAGCACTTCACCTTCCCCACAATCATCTCCAAGCCAAATTTTCTAGAAGCAACATTGCTTTTTGACGATAATCATGATGGTAATAATACTGTGGTAGCTGTCAGACCAGAGGGTATACAGTCTTCAGAATCAAGAGACCCTCAAACATCAATAAACACCACGTAGAAAGGAACATAGCAAATTCCAATACAGCATACACACAAAATTAATTCACTGATCAGAGACCAATACAGTTTTGGATATGCATTTCCAGAAGGAAGCAGAGGGCAACATAAACCCTCTGCAGCTGTCAAACCTGTGGAAGTGAAACAATGTATTACAAAATTCACACAATATATGAATTATAAGTGAAAAACAAATGCTTTATCCAAAAAAAATTGGTTGGTGGCCCAAAATAGTTATATGTATGTATCATATCTGTAATGATAAAAATCAGCTTGCATGAGGATCACAGTCTACCTACTTTGAAGTTATATCACACATATGATAAGCAATTTATAGAATTTATCAAGTTTGCATATACAGGAATTGCAAAATGAATTGAAATACATTGAAATATTGAACACTCAAAATGTAGTTATAGAAACCTCCCAGGATTGACAGGGATTGGCCGTAATCAGCACTTGCCACTATTGAACAAGAACTAATCAAGAAAACGGAGAAAAATTCAAGAAAAGGAAAATTAAAAAATAATCTTTATTATTTCTCATTTTAAATAATGTTCTTGTTGACTTGTGGTGTGGATAATTTTGTTCTCGCCCCCAAACGGGGGATTTGTTTGATGATAGTTTCTGTCCTGTAGCCTTTTGATCTCTGTTTGCTAGGAGCAGGAAATGGGTCTCTTGGCAGGAAATTAGTGGGATGTGTAGTAAATATTTACTATACCGATGACATTCAGGCCAACCCCTGAGTAGTCAGTGAGATGATGCTTTAAGTAGCCAAAGGAAAATGAAAAAAATAGGTCTTGCTATTAGAAAATGTCCTATGACTTCACACTAATTCTCTTGAAATAAAAAGATCAGCGATTTGCCCAAGAAAATATTATGAACAAAGCGTGTGATAGCTTCTTCGTTAATGCTTCCGGAAGCAGGCGCTCCATGTGTAGGTAATTAGAGTACAGTGGGTGCAGAGTGGTGCTTGGAGTTTAGGGTCAACTTTGCTGTCCGCTCCGTAGATTTTACAGGCGATTTGCTCTTTGCTTTAAGAAGAGAAAGTGATATTGGAAAAAAGTCAGCACTTTAGATTAAAGCAAAGCACCCTTCACAAAGCCACAAACAAGAAGCAGGACAGAAAGTCCATGGCTTGTAGCTATCCTCGCACCTGCGGAAGAAGTTATAAGATATTCGCTCATCTTGAAGATTTCCAATGCTCCTTATTAGGCTGTTTAAACACATACATATATATATTTAATTAGCTCGCCAGCTTGGCTCTGGTGCCTCATGAATGTCTTGGCATGCACTGCAAATAACAATACATACAAAGTATTTCAGTCCCAGGAAGTTGGTCTCGTTTGTTTAGTCTGTTTTCAAACAATGCCATCCCCAGTTGGGAACACTGAGAGGAACAAATCCAAATACTTTTCCCTCAAGTAATTCTTTTGAGGATCATTCCCCGTAGTCATTTGGTTGTTCCTATACTGGAACTAAGAACACATCCCCTGCGTTACAAGCATGAGCACAAGAACACAGGAGATAAAACTAAAGTTGAGGACAGTGGACTTCTCAAGGGCAGGAGACTGTGTTCTGGGATTGAGTGCATTTGGGCATTTTCTTTTAGAGGAAGATTCTCAGTCAATTTCTTATCTTTGAAATCTAAGGAAAAGTTAGTGTATCAAAATTTTGGAAGTTTTTGAAACAGTTCTGAGATTATGTAAGGGGGAGAATTAAATTGTATTTTTGCATTTTTTCTTCAAATATTTTATCCAGTAAGCTTCTAGCTACAAATGATGTATTACATTCCTTTATTAGTAAGAAAACAAAAATGTGATGTGGCTCAAAGCCTCTCTCTTTTTTTAATTGGGAAAAAGTTTAAAAGGTTTGACATGGATAAGGGTATGGAAATTCAATATTCCAAATATTTCAGTAAATCATGTTCAGGTCCACATTGGCAGTGATAAAAAAATTGAGGCAAAAACACATGCTCTCAAAAAGTCACTGCAGAGTAAGTATTTGGGGGTTCTAAAATGGCCAATATAAGGAGGCTCATATTACTGTTTTTTGGTTAGTTTACTTTAGTGTTGGCATTGTTTTGCCTGTTTGGTAAGTGAGCCATATATTTAACACAATTATCTCCCCACAGAAGCCCAATGGCTGAAGACCCAGAGGTTAATGGTGGGTCTCTGGAGAGTTGCTCCTTCATTCAAGCTGGGCGACAATGTTCAAAGTGCAAAAGTGACAGTCCAGTCCACATGCAGCTCTAAGTACAAGGTCATGCAAGGAAAAGAAAAGCCATCTGTGTGACACCACTAATATCAGAGCCTTCCCACATTAAATATGTTCTTGTTAACTTTTGAAGAGAGATTCACTTAATGAAAAAAAGAAAAAGGAAAGAAGTCATTATAATGGCACTGGATACAAAGTATATCTGATACAGAATTTGAGTAAAAGTTTCAAAAAATACTGAAAGCAATAAAACCAAGTAAAATTATTTACTTTTCAAAACAGACATTTTGTGAAATAATGGTTTCCTTTTCAGCATGGCTCTGGGGACCGGCTCAGACTATGCTGCCCCTTTCTCAAGTCATCAGCCACTCCTAGGAAATGCCTGGCCCCATCATGCCTGTAAGATGTGCAGAGAACAGCTACTGCATTGTGACCTAACATTCCCTTTCATACTATGCTCAGCATGTGCAAGTTAAAACAAAATTTACATGAGCAGAATAATTGGAAAGACATCTTATACTGCAATAATATAATGTAAAGAGTATTATAAGGCAACTAAAATTTTGCACTGCCATCAGATATATACCATTGTAAGATCCATTTTTTCTCAGATTATGATCATTCATCCACTTTAGGTACATGCATTTCCTAGCATATTTTTAAGCAAATGAAATTTCTGTCTGTCAGGCAAATTATAAAGCGTTTTTTTTCCTGTACAGCAAATCTGTTTTGTCATCAAATCAACGATTGTTTTTCTCTTCTGTGTTTTACTTATGCATTGAATGAAGAGATATGTACTCCTTTATCTTTGTAATCCCAAAGATTTAGACAGTGAAATCTGAGGATCTAAGATTTATAATTTTTCTTGTGAAGTTTTAACAAGTAGTTATTGCAGTCATTTTCATTTAGATATACACTATTCTGGCATAACATTAATGTTTATCAAACATGTGATAGTCTAGTCAGTACAAAGTTTAAAAAATTGATTTTTCAGAATGGAAACTTTGGCCACTCATCATGCTCTATTCTTATTTTTACAGATGGAAACATTTTACTTTTGTGAAATAATGGGTGCCAGAAGTGCATTCAGGGATCCTGAGTTCTAATTTCCTCTGTAGTCACTCACTTCTGACTCCCAAATATGATCTTATTTTTTCTGTGTTTCCTAAAATAAGCATAACTGTTTGTATTGTTTTATGTATGTATTTTTCATATTACATATCGCGTGGTGTTGGACCACCTGTCCTGCTGTGTTTGGTCTTTTGGCTCTGTGCCCAGGCCATGTAGGATAACCTATTATCACCCTAAAACAGTTCTTGCCTGGGAACTACCTGCTGTCCACGGTGTCTGTTCCCACCAGCTGGTGTCTCTCCCCTCTGAACAGCAGCATTATTTTGCTTTCCTTTCCTACAGCCTCAACATGACCTACACTGACTTATAATTCATGTTCATATTTTATCTCACTGATTAAACAAGGCGCGGGACTTTAGCAATTTTTTTTTATTACTCTCAGTGTCTAAAATAATGCCTTGAGAGTTTTTAGACTTTTGTCCCCAACACAAAATACCCTGTGAAGAAAAAAAGATGTTATTATCTAAATTATGTGAAGAAAATGTACATGTAGTGTGTCTGGATGAAGAGACTTCTCTCTGACTCAGACCGCCATTTCACGACATTCTTTGGCTTCTGACATGATGCCTTTCATTTGTTTTTATGCTTAAAATTTTTTTTCATACCACTCTCTCAGGTGTAATGCTCCATGCCTTTTATGGCAGGGGAGGTATTTTCTTCATTTTGTGATTGAAGAAGTCTCAGGTAGCCTCTTAGAAGTCTGAGGAGTACAGAAACCTAGCTTCCAGGTTTCAGCCCTTCCTATACCTCATTGAATAGCCAGGGCCACATTGCCTCCCTGAGACGTGGACAAGAAAGCATTTCTTAAGAGAGTGTCTGTGACAAATAAGAGTATGGCCAAGGAGAAAAATACAGAAAAAAAGCCTCAAATATTTAATCTTCACCATAATTATTACTTCAGAGAATAATAGAAAATTCCATCTACTTCTTTAAAGAAAACAAAACAGGATAAAAACATCACAACGCAGTGTTGAGACCTGGGCATCCTCAGCAATCAGGTAGAGACGGTATGTGGTTTTACACTGCATCACAAGCCAGTCACGGCCACTGAGAACTTAGTCCCCGTCCACTTGCCTCATTGAACTCGGCAAAACTTCCCAGACTGAAAATTCTGCTCTGCCCCTCTCCTCTGTTTGCCAGCTGGAAGAACTTAGCTCCTTTTTAGCCCCTTCCTTTTTAGACCGTCCCATCTGTATCAGCATTTCTGCCCTGGATCTGCAACTATGAGGCTGGATGCTGTGGGCATATCTAACAATGCTGCATCCCTCTGCTGCTCACATCAGTCTCCAAAATGACTAAAATGAACTGGGCATCCACCCTGTGTCAGGGGCATCTGCAGTAGGCACTTTACATGTATTGTCTCAGTTGATTCTCTCGACAACAATGTACAGCAAACATACAGAGCAGGAGTGACTCAGAGAGATGGGATAACTCACCTACGGTTACACAGATAATAGGTGGTAAGGACAGAAATTAAGGAACAGCAATATAGTCAGATAAACTTAGAATATGGATGTGCTTATTTCTGAAACAACCTGAGACAAGCAATATGCCCTGTTGTCTCCATATCTGTTAAATCAAGACATGAAGTTATCTGAATGAACACTATTTTTTTTTCAGGGAAAATGCATAGGCTATAACATGCTTTAGAGGAAAAATATTTTATATAAAATTTCTTTTCCCCAGCTTTGAACTGATAAATATTGGATATAACAACATCATCAGCTTTAGTTTCCCTAAGTATTAGGTAAAATTTGTTTTGCTCTATGCAGGGACCAAATGATATATCGTAACATTTTGAACTTTTCATACTGCAGACCTTTAGGGCTTAAAGGTTTCTCCAAATTCATCTAAATGTTTAAGTGAGAGGTGGTTTTCCCATTATGCTTCCATGTCTTCTTCTTTCTAAGAACTCTTTTCCAAGCTTTCTTTCAAATTTGATGACCTGGGATCAAGAAAGGTTAAGTTGACTGTTGAAAGGGCTCCCATTAGTTAGTGACAGGGACAGAAAGACCAGAGTTCTTATCTACCACAAAAGATCAGAAGAGGGCATGAATATTTAGTTAAAAGAAATCAGGGGAGCATTGAGACAGCTTGCTAGATAAATTACCCTCTAACTTGTACCAGCTCTTCAAACATCCCCTTTCTCTTGGCTGTATCTTTTGATGGATCAGTTTCCTAGTTGAGTACAACTTGCTGTCGATTTAGACAATTTGGGGCATCTGTCTGACTTAGGTACAATTCTTGATAGGGTTTTCTCTTTATTTGGTTTATTTATATTATTTTCTTGATTCTAGTAACTAGTAGAATTAAAAGGAGCAAGGAAAGAGGAAGAAAACATTTCTTTAACACTGTGACTCCATGGTCTGACTCCAGAATCTTCATTTTGTAAAAGTGAGTATTAGTGATGCTTATCCTAAGAACAAACCTAAGAATGTAAATTCTCCAAGAATAAAAGCAACAGCTGAATAATTTTTTTGTTTGTGAGGAGGCCAAACATAAGGAGAAGTGTCCACTGTAACTCCAGAAACAATCAGGCCCTTAATAAAAGACACACTTGTCTTTTATTACAGAGGTCAGCCCTAAGAAATGAAAATGGCTGTGACGAAAATGAGCTAGCATTTAATGCTATTTTTATTCAGGTTTGCTCATACTAGCCACTGTTGAAGGGGAAAGGTCAAGTAATAGGAAGATTTTAACCTATAAGTTTTTTGAAAATAGTATCTTTTTATTAGCATTTGTATGGTCCAGTGCCAAATTCTTCCAGAAATCCATTTTTTTAAAAAAGAAGCATGCTTCATTGTGACCTAATGCATACATTGCCTATTTTACTGTGCTCTGGCATGTCGGCAGAAGCTGTGTAAATTTCCTCCCTTTCTTTCCTTTCGTCAGCAAACGGACACCTCTATTCTAGTTACGAGGCCTCACTATAGCTGAAGAAAAATGTTTCCTTTGGACACAAGGACTAAGTGACAATGCACAGGTGATGTCCCATTCACCACAGAATGTTCCAGATCGCCTTGCTCACAATCTGTCCTTGCAGGCTTCCAGGGTTTCTACCTTCCACAGTGGCTCCAGAACAAGCACATAGGAGGGAGGCTGCCCCACCACCTGCTAAGACCATGGTGCATCTTAAAACACACATTTTCATTGTAATTCACGCACCCTGGTAAGAACAGTCGTAGTCTACACAGGATGATGCCTTTAACAGCAGCAGCTAGTATTTCCTGAATACTTGCTATTTCTTTATCTCTGACCATGAGCCCATGAAGTCATTATAACCATTTTGCTGATCAGGGAACTGAAGCTGTTGGACTCAGCAACTAGGTAGTGCAGCTGAGACTCAAAACCTGCTCTGTTTGACTCTACAAATGAATTTGTGTCTTAATTTCCTCTGGCAGTCTCCTGAAAACTATACTTGTTCAATTCTGCCTCTTAGAAATACATACAGAAATATGAATGGCTTTGATAAAAAAATAGCAGGAAGGACACTATAAATTAGTGGAAAAACAACTAAAATGTTTTTTTGAGGAACAAAGTTTTAATACCACATATATTTAATAAGTAATGCAGAAATGAGACTGATTTATTATTGGCATTATATTTGCCGGTATATAAATGCTGCTAAAGTACTTGAAACGATTTACTTGAAAAGCTTAAATGTGCCTCCTGCGTGCGTGTTTTCATTACTGATCAGCAAGCTCGCTCTTCACAATGCGGGGTGGATATCAACCCCCACCTTGCTGGAATGGTCCCAAGTCCTAGGGCTGCACACACATGTGGTTTTGTTGCACTGACGACAGTGCTGAACATTGCCTAAGGGCTTAAATCAGCACATCCAGCTTGGGGAACGGGCATGAGGAAACGAGGACAACGGACAATCAACACGGACCGGCTTAGCTGCAGGCACCGGCTCTGAGCACGGAGGGCCCGCGTGAGGACGCTGACCCAAGTGCCCGCCCCCTGGTGTTCCCGACTACTGCGCAGAGACTGTACAGGAGGTATGTTTTCATTTGAACACTCACGGATTGGTAAGATAAAGGATATCTCTTCCTGCCACACTCTTTCTGCACATCTCTGAAAAATCCCTCATCCAAGGAAAAGCATCTCATATTTTTAGAGAAATGGCAACTGAGGGACTCAGAGTCAAGAAATAGAAGTAAAAGAAAGAGAAGGAAAGAAACATGTAATTTCAAATTTCATGTATATTCTTATATAAATTGAAAAGTAAAGATATCACCATAATGTATAAATACAGTAATCTGCATAAATTAAAAAATTCAGTTTAATTGTTCAGAAATTTTGCTTTTGAGGAAAAAATTATCTGAGGATCTAATGCCAATAGGAGATAGAAAAACATCAATTATATAGCTTTCGAAAACACACTTCCTTTAACATAAGGTAATGTTTTAAGACTACATATATTTTGCAGGCTTGAGCCAGTAGTTTCCCCCTTTTCTTTAATCTAGCTATTTCAAAATTATCTAAATTAGAATGCTTTATAAATTATATTCATAACAGAAATGATCTTCTTCTGGAAGGAATGAAGTAATTAACAGAGATAGTTGAAGCAAGATTTTTTTATCCATATCCTATTTATCAAGGCATACAAATACAGTGATAAAAGTACACAGTTGCCAGGGACCATTCATCAAACTTCCTAGACATAATTTGTCATTAAATATAATTAAAAATAAATGAATATTATTGCTGTCATATGTATGTCATGAAGGTTGGCCCCAAAGCTATTTTTCAGTCCTCTTTCTCCAGTCACACAGAAGTGGTCTGGGTTGTTTACTCAGAGTGACCGAATGACACACAGATTTCATGATCTTCCTAACAGTAGCAGTCCTCCTAAGTGTTTTGCATGATACATAAAACAAGCATGGTGTTCCATCCCCTAACACTTGTTTACCTCTGATTACATGCTAAGCACCGTGCTTGGTTCTGCAATCACATCAAAAGTACCATGGCACAGTCCCCATCTTTGAAACCCTGATGTTTTCGAATCGTTTGAAATGGTTTTAATAAAGTTCTTTTTCTTTACTGGTTGTCAATTCTACTGCTCACTCCCCAGTGTAGCACTTTTCAAATAACTATTTACAATGTTAAGATAAATAAGAGATCGCCTTCACTGCCTACACATTTGTTTAACCAGAAAAATTTAAAATATTTTCCAAGTGGTTGAAGGAGATGCCACCCAGGATGGGACTATAGCGTCAGACAACTCAATGAAACAAAAAAAGGAATCAGGCCCATAACAGACCCCTCATTGCAGTGCTTGAGACCCTTATATTTTGAAATTTGGAGTATCTGTATTACTTAATTTCATTAAAATGCTGTGTCTGGGGAGATAAGATTGCTTAGCTTAATTTCTTATTTTTTATTTTTTCATAGCTTCATAGTCAACAGCTTCATGGAATGAGGAATCCTAACTCCCAGTGCTATAATTCACTTTAATGCAAGCACTAAGATTTTAACCTGTTCATGCAAAAATGCTCTTTCAGACTCTTTGAAGCAATCGCATTAAATAAAATATAATTATCTTTCATTATTCTTCCAGTGTGTTGCTTTTCTTTGACTCCTAATGACTGCACCATTGCTCATCCCTTTGAGCTCCCTCTGAATTGTAGGCCAGTGAGTCATACTACTGAGAGGAAAAAGGATTGAAGGATATTTTACTTATGGACTTTATATGTGTTTTATTTGTTTATTAAAAATAGATGTATTACAACTATACCTATATTTTTAGAAAAACAGAATAATTTGGTGGTCAGATTCTCCACCCATCTCCCAGGAAACAAGATGCAATGTACCTAATTTCAATGCTACCAGCAACTTCTGAGTACACCATTTTCATAATATTTTTAAAACACATGTGAACACACATATGCATGTATGTATTTGTACATTTACATATATGCACATGTACATAATTTTAATTTGTCATGAGCTCCACAGCCACGTATTAGTTTATCTTTCTTTATTTGTTGAATACATTTTGTTTATTAGTTCATTTTCTCTCTCATAAGCTGCCATTGGCCTATTTTAAAATTTGGGAAATTTTAAATAATGTTTCTTTTTTTCCTTAAAACAGAAGTAATAAACTATCATTGTACAAATGTTATCAATATAAGATAATCAAATAATTTAAAAATCATAACATCTTGACCTTTGATGTACATTTTCCTATATTGTTATTTTTCAATGCACATTTCAGATTTATTTAAAGTACTGTATTCTATATTTCTCATTTTGAAGTTTTGTAGCCTACATTTTTTTCACATTTTCTTATGTATTGACTCTTTTCTAATCTTATTAACCATTCTTAGAAAGTGTGATTCTAGAAGCTGCTTAATATTCATTGTATGATTTTAACACATTCGTTACATAACTTCTCTACTCGTGGTTATCTGAGTATTTCCAGGTATTTTTGTGACAAGCATTTCTCTTCAGGGGCCTGGGTCTGCCTCACCACCCATCTCCTTGGGATTTCAGGGGCCTCGTGATCTAATGCCCTGTGACTGATCCTCCTGCCAAGGTTTTCTCCAGAATGGGCGCACCAATCCGTGTGCAAGTCATAATGCAGCAGAATGCCTGAGTCACTGTCATCTTGAACACAGGCGCTGATGTTAAAAATCTTTGCTGAGATTATATGAGTCAAATTTTCAAAAGTAACTAGGGTTTTGACTAGGAAGTCTGTAAATGCTTTTGAAAAAGCTGACATTTTTATGATACCATGATTGGCCACCCAAACACAAAGCATGTTTACTCATTCAAACCTAAACTCTCTTAACAAAGTGTTCTAATGCTCTTCATATTTATACTACTTATTTGTTATTTTTTTAAAAGCCTGGATATTTTATACCTTTTTGTTGTTGTTATTGTTATTAATGAGGACTGTATACTATGCCTCAAATATTTTCCATTTGGGTAATGCTGTCATATACAGTATTGATTTCCATTTATATCTTTATCTTGTCCTTATCCATATTACATGATCACTTTGGATATCTCTAAATCATTTGGTGTGGATTAAATAGCTATAGTATCTGTAGAACTGACATATTTTCTTTCTTTTGCTAAGTATTAGACACAAATATTTCCTTGTCTGATGTATCACTTTTTAGTGACATTTGACTTAAAGTGTTTTAAATTATTTATAGTAAAATGTTATTCTTATTTGTATATTTTGTAACTTTAAACTTTCAAGGCTTCAGGCCTCTGATTTTATGTTAATCTTCCTACATTTGATTTTTCTTTTCTGCTTAGCTCTTTACTAGAAGTTCATTTGTATATATCATAAATTCTGATATTTCCTTTTATCACTTATGAATTAAACAAATCTTTATCATCATTTTGAATTCATCAGATTCAATATTATTTTACAAAATTTTAGAATTTCTAGGCTTTTTATTTTTTTATCTCTATTCATATTTATGTTTCTTTATTATCCTCTGAATTCATGTTTGTTTAATAATATAATTTAATACTTGATAGAGAAAGAGAAAGCTAACAATTGCTGTTCTCACTCATGTGCCAGGTTTACTAGACATTTAAAATACATTATATCATTTAATGCTGAAATGCCCTAAGGGCATGCGTTATTACCTGAGTTTTATAAATAAAGACTCTTGAGTTCCAGCCAGTTTTGTGTGCAGCTCTCTCAACAAACAAGCTGGTAGTTGAATGAATCTAGGAATCAAATCTGTGCCTGTCTACCACGACAAACTACAGCATTCTTATTACAGGATTTTAAGTCCATCTTATTTTTCTCTTTTGAAAGTTTTAACAATATTCTGACGTATGTTTTCACATCTATCTATAGTCATATTATGATTTTAAAAATCCCAAGGGTCTTGCTTGAAAGCTTGCATTTAATTAAGACAGCAAATTTGTATCATTACAGTTTCCAAGTGTGTGTTGTTTATTCAGGTCACATGGCTCAAATTCTTAAAGTTCCTTTGGAAGTTTATTATGTTTTCTAATAATGATCTAGTTACAAACTTGGGCAAGACAGCTGGTGGCTAATATGGTATGGTTATATAGGGGGAAATTTATAATCAATTAATGGCACTGCGACAGAAGAAGCAAGCTCTGGACTTATAAACAATAAAACATAAGCCAGGAATGAAGACCCAGTCTTCCTTCTTTAACTCATCACCTACATATACCCAACAAGGAAAACAGTCACCACAGTAGAGCCA
The DNA here is from genome assembly GCF_030020395.1 of Manis pentadactyla. Taxonomy (NCBI): domain Eukaryota; kingdom Metazoa; phylum Chordata; class Mammalia; order Pholidota; family Manidae; genus Manis; species Manis pentadactyla. Next base: position 41,600,847 of record NC_080025.1, read on the forward strand.
GTGTGGACCCTTCACTCTCATCATTTCAATGTTGCTGCTGCTGCTGATGATATGTAAGCACATGCAATAATAGTCATGTTAATATAGCAACTAGTTACCATTTATTGAGGGCTTGATCAGTGCCATGCTCTCTATGTATATAACTTCATTTAATCACCAAAATTTTGTGAGGATTGTACTACAGTTCCCATTTAACAATTGAGGAAACAAAGATGCTCACAGCTGAGTGACGGACAGAGATGTGAACAGTCTTCCTCCTTAACCTCTATGCCTGCTGCCCCTACTGGTGAATGTTTGGGACCAGAGGCAGAAGCTCTAGGGAGCATTTTCCTGCTTATTTCTGTCCCTTTGCAGCTAAAATGAATGAACGTGCCAGGCTACTGGTGGCAGCAAGTGCCTTGGGACAAGGAGCCCTTGCCTTTCTTTTCTTTCAGGACATGTGTTAGTTTGACTAACAGAGTGAAGTCTTTCCAGCAACTTCTCAACCCTTTGGTCATCTATCCAGAAAGCGGCTTTTCTGGCAGCTCCCTGAAATCTCAAGGATCATGAAGTCATTAGAGATAGGAGCTTAGCACATTGGCAAATTTTGCTTCATGTCTCCAAAATTACAGAACGCCTGGTAACCACAAGTGAACCTGAAAGTGGCCAGCCACCCATTGAAAAACCCTTCCAGCAGACAGACCTTTGGTTTTATGGATCCAGACAGTTTCTAATGAGTTACATTAAATGTGGTTTGTGAGAGAATTCAGCCAGTATAGACTCCATCTACATAACTTCAGTTCAAACATAACTCTAGCAGATTCCTTGACCTGTATTATCCAAAGCATTGCCTCAAGTCTTTTTCTCATCTTATTCAGAGACATCTGATTTACATGGCAACTACTTAACTGATAGAATTAAAATGATTGAATTAATGTAACCTGTGTAGGCAGCCAAGGTGGACCATTTAAACCAAAATCAACATTCAGGTCTGAATGATATGACTGGCTGTCTACCTAGAGGCAGCGCACCACTCCCTCACATTTTAAATCAGGAGAAAAATCTGCTGCAAAAACCTCTGCCCCTTATCTCTCTCCCCACCCGGCTCTGAATTCTGTCTGGGGATGGCTCCTCCTAAATCCGGCTGCTCTTGGAAAGCTGCCATGTTATGGCGGCAGGGGGCCTTGGGGAGCTCTCGGCTTCTAGCAGCTGTACCAGCAGCTGCCTCTCAGGTTCACACCACGGTGAGAACACAGTAATCATAGTTTGGAGTTCAGAGAATCAGATTCCTGCTAAGTGACTAGAGACTCAACATATAGGGACAGAACTACACTTTAACCATGGCCGGCTTTCTTACAAGCACCAGCTGTTGATCACAGAATAAAGAGAACAGTTTCACAAATGTCCATCCCAACACAGAAAAAAATAATAGCAAAAGACCGGTACATTTTTCTAGAGAAAAATAGTTTTCTCTAGAAAACTATTTTGTACTATCACACAGACGCATACATCTCTCATAGTAAAGAGGAAAAATTATCTCCTCACCCATAAGAACATTTTAGAGCTAATGATTCTCCTAATTCACCTGCACATACAAATGCTTATTTCTGGTTCTGGACTTGGAGATTTTGATTCAAGAGTTGCTGGGTGGAATATGAATTTTTAACAAGCTCCCTGGTGAGTCTGGTCATCTACACTATACACTTTGAGAAACACTGTTTAGGAGTCATGATTCGTTTTAGATTAATGGCAATGTTTCTATTTATGCAAATATAATTTTAAGAAAAATTGGATAAAAACAAGATAGCTCTGTCCCTCTTTCTTCCTTTTCCCCCCTAAACATGAGCTCCACATGTTCTAGGACTTGGATGCAAATACAAATTGTAATATTTGTAGCCATTTTTGTTAGGGGGACCAACTATCTATCCTGTTTTGTCTGACACTGGGAGGTTTCCTGGACTATGGGATTTCCAGCACTACAAGGAGGAAAGCCCCAGAGAAGACTTACTACAATTCAAGGCACAGTGGGAGCTTCAAAGTAATGTGCAGAAATTGCTATGGAGACCTGAGTGAGGAAATAACCAATTCTGACTAAGACAATAGGAGAAAGGTTAAAATATGCACATTTGAGTAGGAACTCAGCAAACAGACAAAACAGCATCTGCAAAGTGTTAGAGGTAAAAAAGTACATGAAAACATTCCGGAAGTACCAATCAGGAAGATTATGGGTGAGTATTAGGAACTCAGGAGAAATGGGGCTGGAAATGAGACCATGAAAATTAGTGATGATGCTCTGGAAGCAGTAATTCTCTAGCACCTGCTCGCTGTGATCTGTTCTTTGTACTAGAAACAGCAGGTGACCTGTTCGGAGCTGTTGGAATAGATTAGGAGAGTGCACAGGGCCTGCGCTGAGAACTAAGCCAGTGTTGATGGAACAGAAAGGAGATAGTAGTTCAGGGATGTTCTGAAAACACAATTAGTAGGACTAAATGATTGTATCATTGTGGTGACAATGGAAGAAGAGAAGAACATTTTTGTGGATCCCACAAGCCCCGTGATTGTGATGGTTGTATTAAAGGAATCTGGGAACACTGCAGTAAGATACTTTTTGGTGAGAGAGCCAAGATAACGAATTCTGTTTTGAATATTTGAGTTTAGGGGCCTGACCTGGTATCTGCGGTCCTGAAGCAAACCAGCCTAAAACCTAGTGCCTTAAAACAAGGATGTATTACTCTCCCCCAAGGGCGCGTGTGGTCTGGGCTCTGCTGGCACTGCCTGTTTAAGATCTCTCGCGCTGCACTGCGACGGCAGGGGGCTCCGGCCAAAGGCTGGCTGGTGGGCTTCCCCCATGAGGTGGTCTCAGGGAGGATGCACTTCCCTTGTGGGGGCTCGCCTCTCAGAGGCCAAGGCAGAGGCAGCCAGGCCCCTTGAAGGCCAGGTCCGGAATTGGTCCCACATTACTTGTACAGAATTACTTCTTTATACTTAATAGTCAAAGTGGTTGCAGGCTAGCCCAGGGGGTAGAAAAGAGGCACCACACCTTATGGATGGGATGTCAAGAGAGGTGCACTGTCTCTACTCTGCCACATGCTCATTGGACATATATGTGAACATGTGTTGGGGAATAACAGTGAACCCTCATCTGACTCTCTAGAAATAAATCAGAATTAGAAATGTGAATGGAGTTTTCTAGGGAAAAGTTAGCAGTCAAAACCATAGAAATGGATAAGAAGAACAGGGGGTTGAGAATGGGAAAAGGATCCCATTTAGCAGAAGCCAACAGAGAATACCGACAGTCAGTAATTAGGGGCCCAGAGGACACATGCTGCCTGGAAACGTGCAGAACCAGACTGGAGAGGTACGGGAGGGGCGGGTTAGGGGGCCAGTGAGACCAGAGAGCGTTTCCAGGAGGCTGTCTCAGGAGCAGAGGAAGGAGAGATGGGGAAGGAGGTGTGGGCAGAGATGAGCTACAGTGCCCTCTAGTGGAGGCGCTGGCCCCCGCGGAGGAGCAGAGGGCTGTCCTCAAGAGTTTTGCTTCTCTGTTGGCAGTGGCTTGGGGACAAGGGCGCCAGTTGAAATGAATGAAGACAGGAGGGGGGCTAATGGTTTGGATGTCTGGGCTCTGAAAGGAGTGGATGTAGCACTGATGAGACAGGAGGAGACACCGAGGTATTGGGGACGAGGTGGAGGGGAGGGAGCACTCTGCATGCCCAGTGAAGACAGAAAGAAGCCATCTATGCTAGAATCACGAATTCTTCCTGCTCAGAACATCTGTGGGACATTCTTCCATGGTGGTTATGGGTACACAAAACTGGAGGCAGTTCAGAGGACTGGAGATGAGAAACAATGAAGGGATTACAAAAGCCAAGTTTTGTTTCTCTGTTTGCCTTATCATTTATCTTCATTATTTCATTTTCAATTGTGGATTAACAAATGAAAGTAGAACTAAGATAATTAAAAGAGAGATGTGATAAAGAAAAACAGTTTCAAGCAGGAGGGGACAGTCACATGCTCATTGACTTTTGGCAAAATATCTGAAAAAATAAAGGACTACCTATATTAAATCATGATGAAATCTTTTTATCTTGTGATATGCAGGTGTAATAGACTATCTTTTTCCATCTTCTTTTATTCATGTTAATTTCTGCTTTAGAAAAACTGGTTGAGGGGAATGTATAACAATTTGAATATTATATTTTTGTATACATATACAGAGTTTTCAGGTTAATACTTTTCCTTCATAGAGACACAAATTTTTTGACAGAAAAATAGTATGAATTATGTGCTATTTTGTCCTAACTTAGTAAATTAAGTCAAAGACTATGATGAAAGCAAAGTAGACCAAGCTATTGTAACACAGGCTGATAAGGGTCATATATACCAAGGACGAAACATGCCTCCTGGTACCAAGAGAACATGGATAGGAGGCTGGGTAGTTCTTGGCCTGTAAAAGCAAGAGTTTAATTTTTCTGTCTTCCTCATGCTTTTCCTCAATTGAATAAGAAAGGAAAGATGCATGAGCAATGGAGTTTACCCATATTTTACTTTCCCACAACTAACACATAAACTCTTTGAAGAGAGGAAATGTACCTTCCATTCTGTGTCACTCTGCCTGGCATGTAAGCTCGACAGGATGAAGGGTGATTAAATGAATGAATAAATGAAGCATGGGTATTGAAATCAGCTTTATTTGAATATAACCTGAAAAATTATAAAGCAAAAATATGAATCAGGATGTGGGTTTACAGTGAATATAATATATGTAAATATCCATCCCAGACAATGTATTTACATAGTAATTGTGCAAGCACAGAAACTTACACACGAATAGATGGGTGGCTGGGCCATCCCAGCTTCTGAAATAGAAGTCAGAAAATGTTGCTAGATGTATATAAAATATTTCCAGTATTCACTGGTAGAAAAAATAGAAACTAAAAATTGTGATATATTTCAGATGAATCTTTGCTATAAGGCAGATAATTTTTAGTGAAGATGGCTTTTAATGAATATAGGCTCATGCACTACATGACACTGTACAGGTTAATGACTCAGCACCCTTCTCTCCTCTCACCTTGCTTTAGATAAAGCAATGAGTGAGACTGGTGGTTGGGTGAAAAGCGAGCAGTGATGGTTCATTTGAATATGATTAGAAGATATCTAGAGTTTACCATTTCCTTCATTGGAATAGGTAATCAATTTAATTTTATTCCACAGAGCCGATTTACAATCACTGGCTTGGAATATTCTATGTAGGCTAATATACTGATTTCCATGATTTGGAGTTCTCACTAATGAGGTTGGAAAGTGTCTGCTGTGGCTATTGGGAAATTTTCCATATAGTGTCTAGTTTCTTCTTTTGATAGCATGAAAGGGAGTGGTCAATGCCTCCAAAGATATTAAATGTTTATCAAGTAAGGGCTACAAAATTATAACCAGTAGGTACATATATATATATATATATATATATACACACACACACACACACACACACATATATCTGTGTTATATATGTAACATTCTATGTTATATATGTATCTACAAAATTATAATCTGTAGGTGCATATATATATATATATACACACACGTTATATATGCAACATTCATATGTTATATATGCATCTATTCAATAGACATATATATATGTTTATATATTTGAGCTATGGTTTTGTTATTTTGGGAAACAAGGGAGATGATAAAGAGGAAAGTGAGACTTAGTCACACAAACCGTGCTTCAGAGAGGCTAAGCTATATATTCATTAGACTGACATAAATTGCCATGGCCAAGGCATGCTGGAATAGTTGCTCACTTATATTTAAAGGCAGTGCAAACTCTCAGGGATCCTTAGTCAAGCTCTCTGCAAATCATACCCACTTGTACATGAAGCATGAGGAGAAAACCTAGGTTGGCACACATTTATTTTAAAAGTGTTATTCACAAATGAGGATTTAAAGATGTATGTGTACATATTTATCTCTCTTTATGTATATATAAAATCTATATGTGAATATGTGAATGAATCTCTCTATATACATATATATACATATATGTGTGTGAATGAAATCATCCTGATGAAATGAACATATTTTTTAAAATTTAATGAATTAAAGAGAACCTGAATGTTAGCAATGTAATTTTCTGTTACCTATAGTAGTATCAGTAATTCTTCAATGATAAAACTATAGAGGGGAAAGCTTAAAGAATGATAAATTAAATATGTTTATGCTCCCTTCCTCTTATAATAGTACATCAAGTGTTTGGGCAAAATACAGAACAGTCATGTGGGTACTGCTCATTCCAGGAAGCCTTATCCCTCATGAAGTTTAAAACTTCAGGGAGCTTCCACTGGCTGAATGATGTATAAATTAATGCTATTCAAAAAAGCTTTAACTTGCACAGCTGACTTAGGAAATGTGTGACTAAGCTTTCAAACTGGTATCAAAGGCTCACTGACAGGAGATGCCTTATCTCTGCGCCACTTACTGCTTTGCACCCTCCTTACTTCCCCCATTATCATTATCGCTTTCATCCCAGGCAGCTGAAATCAAAGGCCTTGGAGAAAAGTCCTGCTTAAAGCTATGGGTTGCTGAAAATGTGGTGTCTCCTTCATTTACCTTAGGTGAAAGTCCCTTAGTTTGGACTGTTATGGATACATAAACCATATGGAAAATGAACATGCATTTATAATGCAAGCAACATTATTGTTTTTGTAATCTGTAAATACAGAGGGAAAAAAAAAAGTCCAGCTCTCAGGTCCCCAGGACAGGAAGGACTGCCAGCAACTGATGTGCGAAGGGCCAGCCAGGCTCCCTGTGTCTCACCCTCATTCCAGCTGCACTAGGCCTCCAAATTTAAAACCTGTCATACACAAATCTGTCTACTCTACTTGACTGATCTTCCTGTGGAGGGCTTGTGAGTGGGAAAATGAAAGGCTCAAAACGGTTTCCATACCTGATTGAGGACTTTGTTTGGGGATTTTGGCTACCGCTTGAGGGCTTGAGGTGGAGTGCATCCGCTGGTTGGCTGAGCTGTGGATGCCGCTGGGAGCCACCGCGGAGGCATTCTTGCGAGGCTTCATATCCTGCAGCCACATGGGGGAGGCTTCGAAGGCCTGCATCCTCCGGGCATGGGTGTTGGGGTTGACTTTCAGGTAGGCCTGGGCCTTGTGTTCCTGAAGCTCTCCGTAGTTGGCATCGGTCACCCTGCACTCATATAAGCCTTCATCCTTTCTCCTCACTTTGGAAATCTGAAGCTTGTGAGAGATGTCATTGCCTTGGACTTTCACTGTCTGAAAAATTGCAGGTAAAAAGATAAGGTGCAACATGACATGACTTTGTTACCATCCTTGTTACTGACCTTGCTAATATTGGAAAATTAAAGGGTTTTAATGCCCTCATAGCCACAATCAGGGAGGTATTTATTTTCTCAATAGAGTAATCTGAAGGTCTTATTTATACCATTCTCCTAACAACTGGCTGCACAAAATCATGGAGTGATTAGTTCAAACCAGCAGGACCAGTTTCTGTTAGCCATGTGGTCCCCATTTCTCGTGTTCTGGGAGCAGCTCTGCCATTTTCCAATCACGGAATTGGCCTCTGCTGGTTAGCTCGGCTGAATGAAGCATGTACCTAAGGAGGTCAGGGTTATAGTTTATACAGCCTCTTTTCTTCACCATGGGTGTGGGAGAGCACAAAAATATTTTGTCGGTCACAACAGAGTTTCAATGAGAATGTGCCTTTATCCCTACACTGGGATGACTGCTAATGGTACTGACAAAATGGACTTGGGTATTGAAAATTCTTCTCAGCTCAGGGTATTAACATCACTTGAAGTTGTAACAGATCAGAGTACACACTGCTGGAGGTCTTTATGCTGCTGGGACTGGAGATGCTATCAGTTGAACTCTAGTTTGACTCTCAAAAGTGAAATTGGCTCTCTTCTTCTAATAATTTTATGCCAGATTAATAGCAAAATTATGTAATATATATGATTATGTATAATAAAATTCTGTATTCTGTATAAGTGTATATATATATATATATATATATATATATCCATAAGCATTTTTACTATAGAACAGTGAGATTTAAATACATAGCATATATTATCCATGAGTAACACAATGATGGATTTTATAAGACATTTAGGATTTAAGGATTTGAATGATTTTGAAAGGTAGAGAAAAGTGAAGAAGGCAGGAAGTTTTTCTGCTACTGGCCACTACATTTTCAAATGGCCAAAAATAATTAAGAAAATTTGGGAAGTGTTCATTTAGTTTTTACATATAAAGTTGTATGTACAAATAGCTTTCAACACTTGAACCACAACCATATTTATGTGTATGCAAAATTACATATAAATGTACTATATAATACATACAACTGTAACTATAAAAATAATGGAAATTAATAGTTTCAAATATATTCTCAGCTGAGCCTCCTAATAACATTTGAGGTAGCCAGAGTACTGATTATTATCCTGTTTTACAGTAAACTGGGATGTAGGAGGTTTGGGTCTGTGATTCTCAACATTGACTGTACATTAGAATAATCTGGGAGTTGTTAGAAATTACTAGTCTGCACCTCCAGGGGGCTAAGCTCCTATCAGCGTTTTATAAAAGCTCTCCAGGGGGTTCTAAATTAACATTTGCTGGTTTAGGGCACATGTCCAAAGTCACACAGTAGGTAAATATGAACAAACTACTTTCTACCTCAATTTGCATCTAGAACTTTTTCTAATTCACCAGATTTTATAAACTATTGGCATAGATAATCCTGTTAGTAGTTGTGGGTGTGACTGTGTATTTAAGTGTGTGCTTTCCTGGGCCTGGACAGGAGAGGTTATTTTTGTTGCTGGTCTTTGGAAGATATGAGCATACCTGAAGGGTGAAAGATGGATGGTCAATAAACAATCTAGTCATTTATACATGTATATAAAAAATGAAACATTTAAGAGAAATAGTCAACAATTGATCTTACCAGTAAAGCTTCTAACATTGTATGAAAACAATAGTTTCTGTTATATATGAGTCATTGAATTGAAATAGTCTAAAAAGTCAGTGAGTTTATGAAAATAAATGGAAATTTTTGGTTCATATCTTATTTTTGTTTGATATCTTTTTCCATGTTGAAATTATACATTTAGATCACAGAATTTGATTCTATGAATACAATATACTTTTAAACTTTTATTTATGTTGTAACCCCAATCTTATAGCACTTTTTTGCTATTGTAGAGCATCAGAATAAATTTCCTTTTTAAGTAAAAGTCACTGGATTTTTAGATTCCTTAAACAAATGAATAAAATAAATAAGAGCATATATGTTCCTATTATATATTATATATGCATAAATATAACATTAAGCTGGCAGACCTCATCCTTTATTATGTAACTGTTTCATTTCTAGTAATATAAACCTATTTTTTATTCACAAGTTAAGTTCTATTAATATAAAGTGATTGTATGAGGCTTCTTTGAGGTAAAGAAAAGCGAGACTTTCATTTTTAAAAAAATTTCAAACACAATTACTAAAAGTACTAACTAGTAGAGTAGAAATACATGATTGTATTTTCAAAAGGTCTCTTCTAATTACGCTTTTATATTTACATTGGCTTTTGGTTTTATGTTTAATTTTATGATTTTTGAACGCTGGCATTGCATGCATTAAGAATGACTTTGACAACTGAGTTGTTTTCATTACAATTTCAATATCTATTGGATGCTTTAACTTCTTTTTGCCTAGATTTTCATGCGGTAGTGTTTTGCTTCCTATTACAGATTATTTCTATGATTTTGAATAGATATTATGGTTGTAATCCTTACTCTTACAGTTACATAATTGTTAAAGAGAGAAAGAAAACAAGTGTCACACACCTCCTTGGGGAACAAAATGATCCTGTGGTAATTGCTTAAATATTTAAGTGATTTTATTGTATCGACTGTATGTGTGGTTCAGTTTTTATGTACCCGGTGAAGAAATCTGCCCTTGCCCTGCGTCGTGGAGCTGCCGCGTTCGGGGACGACAGACACAGTGAAGGGCTTTCGGGGCCCCACGCTCCTCAGCTCCTTTGCCCACGGGCCGCTCGGCAGCTGCCGGGAGGCGCCCCCTGTCGCCTACCGTCGGGATACTCACGCTGATCTTGGTCCCGTCGTCCGGGTCTCGGTCGGGCACGAGCTCCACCTGCGGGAAGAAGAGGCGAACGCTCAGGAGGGGACCGCAGGCCCCGTTCCGCGCCGAGCCGCGCCCGCGGGCGTAGGCACCTCGCCGGCGGGGCGACTCCGGGCGGGCACGCTGCCCAGGGCGCGCTCGGGGCGTCCGGTCGCGGGGACGGGCAGCGCGGGAAGGGCGGGGGCGCGCAGTGTGCCGGGGACGAGGCTCCGCGTCCCCCTCCCGGTCTCTTCCACCGGTTTGTCTTCTCTTGCTCCGACGCGTCTTCCGCCTCTGGCTGAACTCTGGGTCCACTTTCCGCCCCGACCCTCCTTTTCTCTCCCGTTTCTCCCAGGGCTTCCCTTTTCCTTCCGCCCCTCCCCCGGCTCTTTCCCCGCCCTGCTCCTGCTCCCTGTCGTTCGCTCTCCAGGGGCCTCGGGTCCCCTCCTTCGTTCCAGGTTCCCGCTCCCTCCTCACCCCCTTCGGGCTCTTTCTCCCTCTCTCCCTCCTCTCCCCCACCCCTAGTCTCTCCTCTCCCTCTCCCTCCCCTCCTCCCCCCGTCTTTCCTCCTCCCTCCCTCTTCCCCTCCCCTCCCCCATCCTCCCCCCTCCCCCATCCTCTCCCCCTCCCCCCTTTTCCCCTCCCCCCTTTTCCCCTCCCCCTCCCCTCCCCTCTCCCACGCCCCTTTCCGTCCCTCTCCCGGCCCGTCTCTCCTCTCCTCTCCCCTCCCCTCCCCCTCCCTCTCCCCCCTTCCCATCACCCCCTCTCCCTTCACTCCTCTGTCCCTGTCCCTGTCTCCCTCTCTCTCTCTCGTGCCCCCCAGTCTCTCCCTCCCCTTGTGTCTCCCCGTCCCGCCCCCACCGCCTCCCCCTCACCCCCTCTGTCTTTCCTTTTCCCTCACTCCAGGGTCTTTCCTGCCAACCTCAGACGTGAGAGGAACTGACAGGTTGCCCGGCGGGGGTGATGGGGAATCCACAGAATTCTCCCCGCTCGCCGTCCCGGACGGGGGGCAGGGAGCGAGTGTCCCGTGATGTACCGGTACCGCAGCGCCCTCGCCGACAGCTTGACCCTAACCGGCACTAAAAGGAGGACGACATCCCTCCCAGTTTTAACCGGGAACGACTGGACGTGATTTCCCCTTAGTGTCACCACCACTTTCCGCTCACTCCCTGGCATTCCTGCAACAGCGGGCATCACTCACGCCGGGAGAGCCAGGAGGTTCCAGGGCCCCTGACTGGACACTCGGAAGATAAGGGAGCGAGTGGGACAAGCGCTGCGGGCGGCGCGACGCGGCTACCTGCGCACCGGCCACCTCGGCCCCGGGCTCCAGGTCCTCGGGCCCCCGCAGGAACCACCACTGGATCTCCAGGTACACTGAGGCGGAGCCGCTCTGGAAAGCGCAGGACATCTCCACATTCTGCCCTTCGGTCGCCGTCACGTTCCGCGGGAACTCGGTAAATTTTGCTGCAAAACAGAAATGAGTCCTGTTGGAATATCCACAGCACTCTTTCAGTGTCTTCCCTTGAGAGCTGCCTACATCTTTTTTTTCGACTTAAAAAAACAAGAACAAAATCCCTGTGTGACATCCCCGACTTTGCCTGGCCCCCACCCGCCTTCCTTTCTTTTGCCTCCTGCCTGCCTTCTTTCGGTCTCCTGCCTAAAGCACATTGTTTTTGATCAGGTCCAGATAATGAAAAGGTTAACAAGCTTGCCAGCACGTCCCCTCTGTTAGCCAAGCTGCCCAGTTAGGTCCCGATACCTTCTGTCAGACTGCAGTACTCCCCCAAACATAGAGAGGGATTCAGTGGGGGTACATTTTAGACAAATCTGTCAAACTGGTACATGACGAGAGCCTCTTGTCTCCAAGTTTCTAAACAATCTTTGACTAAATGGATATTCCATGAAATAGAGAATGCATCATGATTACCTGTCAAAATGCACATTCCGGGTATATTAAAACAATTGTTAGCAATTGTGATTCTGAGGCTACAGCAGTGAAACAAGTTTCACACTTTCTAAGCTGCGAATCTTTCCTTCTCTTCAAATTTATCTTCATACATGTGCCCATCAAGCCATTGTATTGTAAATTACCAGGCATCAGGGTCTTTAAGAGCCACACATCTCGCTTTACCTCTCTCCGGTAAGGTTTTTTCAGGCTTTTCATTGTCAGTCTTGATACTGCTAGTTTGCAAGACTCACGGAGTCAAGGAGAAACTCAAAAATAAAATGTTCCCTTTCTCTCAAACGCATTTCTTATAACATGGAATGCTTTGGATGAATGTTCTCATTCTGTCTAAGGGACACTTTGCAAAGAGCTGATGGGTCCCTAAAAGTAGTCTTAGATTTGTGACTGACTCAAGTGCAAAGCTACGACGTGCACCCACGGAGCGGAGGACGGCGGCCGCAGGACTGACTCAGGGTGGACGCACTACCCGGCCCCCCTTCCCCCCACTGCTTAAACAGATACATCAGTAGTGTCTCTGTACAAAATTTTATGTAATCCCAAAATGATCTCTATTGAAGTGTAACTATATCTCTACTTAGAGAAATGGTAGACGTTAGAAGACAGTGCGATCTGAAAAGAACTCCTCCGTTCAAGCTGGAAGGAGGACTATGGCATTTCTGCTTCCAGAAGTGATGCGGTCTTCTGGCAGCAGAAATGAGATCCTACTGCCGAATCTGTTGAAACGATCACTGCAGCCTGCGAGGTCCTGAACAACTGGATCCAGCAGGCTGCTGCTGCTTGTAATGCAACCTGCCTTTGTGTGGGTCCTCAGAAGATTCTGTCCTCTGAGAAACACACATGCAGACGAAGTCACACGGACCCAGAAAAGGGAAACTCAGACCCATCTTGCCCACTAAGAACTGAGGACTGCAGTGGAGTGCCCCAAGACCCAGGTCTGTTTGTTTGCAATGATTATGTATGCATGAGTGGCTACTCTGTGCTTGCACACAGATGGAAGGCGCGCGCACACACACACACACACACACACACACACACGCCCCTGTGCTGGTGCTCACCCAGGAACCCACCTCGTCGTCAGGCACCAACCAGATTTGCTCTCAAATCTAGCTTACCTACTATGTAATAAACTTTAAAGAAAAATGCCAAACTGGACACGATTGCACTTACTTGCTAGGAATCTCACTACATCTGCCTGGCCTTTCTTTGAACGTAGACAACACACACACACACACACACACACACACACACACACACACGCACACTGCAAGCAAATGTGTATTTGCCAGTGAACGCAGACTTACCTTGAGAAGAAAGCCCTTGCTGTACATATAAAACGGAAAAGAAAACAAATCCAACATACGCCAAAAAGATCCCCATCATTCCAAAAAGGGGAGGACGGGTCACATCAGTGTGACCAACAGCCAAAAGCCCTAAAAGAACGGAAGGCAAATGTATCCGAGGCTGGGTCTCAGAGCCCGGGACTCAGCACTGCCGCCATCCCGCCGCGCCGGGCGAGGACTGGCCGCACGGAGGGGTGCAGCTCGCGCACGGAAAGCGGCGGCGGGGCCGGGCTGCGCGTCCGGGCTCGGGCGGGCGGCGCGGGGAGTGCCTCGGCTGCCGGCGGCGCGTCCTCTCCCGGCGCTCGGCCACGTCAGTCCGCCGCTCCGGCTGCGCGATCACTGCCCTGCCTGCGCGCCGAGCCGGCTCGCGAGTGGGGAGTGCGCAGGGGGCGGGCGCCAGGACTCCGCCGGCTCGCCGCGCCGCAACTTTTCCCTCTAATGGCTGCGATGATGCCGTTAACCCCGTGCGCGCCGGCGGCTCCTGCCGCCGGGACTCCGCGGGCCGTCCGCTGCGGCGCGGGCGAGGGTTCGGGCACGGGTGCGGGCGCGGGCGCGGGCTCGGCGGCGCGCTCCCCGAGGAGCAGGGCCTTTATCCCTTCCGATTTGCTGCTTCCCCGCGTCGGCTGCATCTTCCTCGCCTCGGCGGGTCGTGTCGCTCGCGGCCTCGGAGGGCGATGCCGCCGTAGGATCGCGTGTGGGACTGCCCGGGGCTGGGAGCCGGGCGCCGGAGGAGGAAGTCGGGGCGTCGTGGAACAGGAGGGGAGGCTCGGGTTGGGGTGAGACTGCCCTGGGGCGATGAAAACAGCCATTCGAGGGGAACGTTGCTTACCCAGTTACTAACTGCTCTAACCAGAGTGATCACATGCTATTATTGCACCCGGATTTATTGCTGAACAGCCTCCAGTGGAAGGGAAGCAGCGGAGGCAGGCAGCCGCTCTGCTGGCAAGTGGAAAAGACAAAAAGTGCAGAAAGTCACGTATTGAAAGAATGTTCCAGAAAGAAAAGCCCACCATACCACGTTTACTTTATTTTTAAAATTCATATACTCCTCTGCCTTCCCAGCTTCTTCCTTTTCACACGTATTTTGGAGTGGGGGAGGGGTTTTAAATACTGATAAGATTTCCTTGCATGATTTGTTTTGTTTATTTGCTTTTCTCTTGCATACCACAGTAATCATTTAATGTTCCCTAGAATTATATGAATGAGGAATACTGTTTTAGGAATATAAAGCACAATAAGTTTTAGAATTTGGAAAAAATCTAGTTATCTGCCCTGGAGAAGGTTTGATATATCTATTCTGTTTCTTATTAAGAATATAAAAACATTATTCATCATGTTAAAAACTCTTGAAATCCAACCATTAGTGAATTTAATTTTTAACAAAATTAAAATAACTTTTTAATCTATGCAGAGTAACAGCTATTTTATTCCCATTGTTATTTCCATGCAACTATATCACAAATCTTCAGTTTTATTTGGAAGTATGACTTAGTCCTAACAGCACTGTCAGGAAACCAATGCAGTATATGCATTTTCATTTTACTGATAAAGAATTGGTAGTTGACTAATTCCTTCACTGACCAGAAAAAAAGTAACCTTAATAGTTGTGGATTTTTAAATCACTTACCCTTCCTCAGCTAAATGAAGCAGTAACTCAAACGAATAGAAAACGAAGACACAATAACTTCAAAACAATATCGTTTATTTTCTAAGGATATATTTATTTTTCACTGTGGGTAGAGACAGAATATGATTTGGAGAAAGTTGTGGGTGATATTTGACATCTGTTTATGTTTAGGCCCCAACAAGACTCCACATCCTTCTTGTACTGAGAAAAGGATTCTGAATAATGTCGTTTGAAGAAAATAAGTGTATGCCCAAACACTCATTCACGGAGAATGTTTTCAGAGTATAGGAACAAATGCAAACTAATAGTCTACCCCATACCTAACATTATTTGGAAAGTAAACAAGGCTTTACAGGTAAAATATCCTCAGAGGTTAGTCATCTCTAGCTTTCAATTTTATGCCTAAAGGATATGTTCAAAATTTATTACAGGGTTTTAGCTTTCTTTGAACATTTAACATAAACATTACAATAACGTGCCATAAAAATGACCTGACTTAAAGGTTATCTGTTATTAGAACAGTTGCCAATATGAAGAAAAGGGCTTGCATTTTAAGCAAGCAAGTTCTTAATTAATTTAGCAAGCACTTCAACTTCTTTTAAGGGGAACTTGATCACTGGAACTGCCAAAGTACAACAAAAATAAGTTTAAAAGTGTTCAAGTATGAGAAGAGCTTTTATAGGGCAGACATACCATCAAGCTACTTTAAACAGCCAGTTAAAATCATTCAAGTAAAAAGAAAGAAAAAGAAAGGGAGAAAGGAAGGAAGAAAAGAAGGAAGGTAGGGAGGGAGGGAAGGAAGGAAGGAAAGAGAAAATGAAAAAAGGAAGGGAGGGAAAGTGGATAAAGTAAGAAATGAAGAAAGAAGGATGATAAAAATTGAAATGGATTCATGTTCTTTTTCTTACGGGAGTGCCTGAAAGATATTTTATCTTCAGGTTTCCTGGTGTAGTCCAAAACTTGTGTCTTAAATGTCTGTTATGTCATCTCAAGGGCTGTAAATACTCCTGGTAAACACATTTACATTAACTCCTTTCGAACATTTGCTTAATTAAAGGCAAATATCTCTATATTAACAGTTTGCAATGATAAAGTTTAAAAAGTATATATATCCAGTACATCAAATGACAGTTCTGAGACTATGTCCTATTATTTTCAATAAGTCCTTGTAAAACACTATATTCTCCTACAAGACTGGAGGTAACTTATCAGCAAAGACAAGTTGTCTGCATTCAGATGTGCAGATGTGAGAGAGATGTTTCCTGTCCATTTCTCCTTCCCCAGAATGATCACTGATGCCTTATCCTATAAAAATGACTGCAAAACTCATCTTTTAAACAACCTATTTATGACTGAATGCACCAAAAATAAAACTTCACAATCTCAGTTTCTGTTTTCTTACCTTTTAAGTTAGCTTTAGGTGTGTGTTTTTTTTTTTTAAATTTTGATACCTGTGTCATAGCTATTTTTCACCTGAAATTTATAATAGGAATTCTCATTTGAATATTCTCCCTCCTCAGGCTTAATTCAATTGGTTTGAATCTATTGCTTTGTTTTCCTCTGGTATGTAATTTAGATTGAATTTTATTCTCATGTACAAAAACTTGTTTAAATTTGCTTTTCAAACACTGCTCCCTTACAATGTCCTCAGACTTTTACATAAGTTCTCACAGTTGTTGATCTGTCCAAGAAGTAAAAGGGACAGAGGATCTTAAGTTCTGTGATGATAGAATACATCATCCCTTTCTCCTAAGAGGGCTTTGGGGGCATTGGTGCATCTTGAGCTTGATGGGGATCACTGTATCACCGTATTTCATGCCCATAGGCTCCTGATAGAATGACTTTCCATTTTCCATTTTCATAATGTCCTGAATTGGGGGTTAAGCGCCCAATGTAAACTTTAAAAATTTTCTGAACAACTGGAAGACACACAATTGTGTATTTTCTTTAGAAAAAACCTTTAATATAATTCCATTCTGGGGACTGGAAGACAGTCCTTATGAATCCAGAAACATAATGTTTAATTTCTTCACCTGTCTTGCAGGCATCTTACTGGGTTAATTGAACGACACGGGCTTTCCCTTCCGTGCACCTAGAGGGGCCTCCTACTGTGTTCTTGAACATTCCTTGGAGAAGATCAAAAGTGCGTAGGAGACAATATTTCAGGATACTGAGGGAAACCATCACCTGTAACCTCAGGCCTACATTATTTTTTTCTCACTTGGGGAAATAAAATAGTACAGTCTTTAAATATAGAAGCAATATATAAAATACACAGAGAAACCCCATTTCAACTAAAGAAAGTAGGAATCCAAGGGGAAGTCACTAATGCATACCAGCTAAAGAAGAGCTTTCAAAATTTATTTTCCACTCTTTTACAGTTGCCAGTGGCTCAGTAGGTTTACCTGTCTCCTCCACACCACATTTTCAGAGAGAGAGAGTCAAGAAGAGATAATGACAGAAGAAACACCATAAATAATACCTCTTTCCATACACATAAACAGGATGTCTTCATAAAATGAGTGAATTTCAGAACTCGAATTATTAATCTGAATTTCTCATTTCGCATATGACAGACCAGGAGCTGTTAGTGAGGGCCCGCCACCTATGTCACAAAAGCAAGTCCAGACTTCGATTCTCCAAGATTCCATGATCTACAATGGCTAAAATGAAGGTGAGAAGATTAAATTTTAAGGCAAAAAATGAAACTTACTTATGCTTTTCATTCTTTCAGCTCTACTGGAAAAGTAATCCCTTTTAGTTTTTAACAAGATTGCACCCAAACTCTTTCCTGGACACTAGTACACAAGTCACATGAAATTCCAGACTCTGAGAATACTCTTCTTATCTCTTTCACACAATTTCTGGTTGTCTCATCTCTTGTGTTATGAAGTAAACAATTCAGAGAGAAAGAATAGTGGTGGTCATTGGAAATGATGGAGCATTTTAAATAGCCAGGTGGCCCATATGGATTCTTAACTGCCCATTGTATGGCTACTGTTCATTTTAATCTTCCAGACAACATTTCTCCTTTTATCCATGACTGAAACGTAAATTATCTAGATCTAGCTGATATCTTGTGGAACTGTAACTTTGCAAGTGAAGTTCATGAAGTTAGTCCTCAAATTATTCATGAGGTCATTTTTCGTCATTTTAAAACTGTCATGTTCGAGCTAGAGGTGCCTTCTGGAAACAGTAAAGGGAAGCTTCACATTTTCTGTGAAAGTTAATAGATGATCTGCTTAGATGCCCTGTATAAAGTGGACCCTTACATTTATTTTTCTTCTTTTAAGGGATTAAAATGGACTGGTGTTCAAGTATAAACTGTTAGTTCTTGCCTTTGTGAAAAAAAGGTGAACATAGATATTATGTGTCCATCCCCTACTAAAAAATCTATAGCAAGAAGCAACAAACTAAGAAAAGCTGAGGCTGGTGTAGCCCGGGTACTATCTCCAGAACTTTGTTCTGGCTTCATAATTATGTTGCAGCTGAAACTTGGGATTTTGTGATGTTTATTAATTTCAATATATGCTTTTTTCATTAAAAATTCTGTGGGTTTGATTTGACATGAATAACTACATTCTACATCTATTTTTGTGCAACAGATAATTATTTCAGGAAAGAAAACCAAAATACAAGAGAAGCAGCAATTTTTGGTAGAGTCTATAATTTCTAATATTGTCCATGGTTCTTTGCTCACATTTACAGTTTGAATGAAAGTAAACAATAACTTATAAAAATGCTGTTGAACATCTTTCAAGAAGCGAAACAATTTCTAAACATTTAACTAGCCTTATGTTTTTAAAAAATTATACATGTTTGCCAATTAATCGAGTAGTCCTGAACTGTGTTAAAGCTTCTCTTCAGTTCAAGCTTAGCTTCTCTGTGTGCTTAACCAAGGGATTTATCTTCCCAAGATGTCTCCCAGTGTTCCTGTAAATAACAAGTTCTTGCTTCATATTTAGTGAGGGCAATGTCAGGTATATAGTAGGTGTTCAATAAAAGCTAAGAATTATTTTTATTGTAATTTATCCCTATTGTTGCCTGAAGAAGCTAAGGTATTATAAAATTCAGACTGAATGAAAAGAGCAGTTTTGGTTTTTTTTTTTTTTTTTACCAGGAATGTATGGAAGTATTCTCCAGAGGCAAATGGTGGTAAGTTATAACCATTTGTATTGGAGGAATAAAGAACTAGCATTTGAGTGAAAAACTGAAGTTCAAAACAAGATTAAATAAAAATACAGTAGGATATTGAGGCTATATTCATGAGATGTTATGAAAAGGGTCCTAATGTAAGTGTCAGAGTTCTATAGTTGATTTAGCAATGTTCTAGCACAGAGTTATACTGGGGAAAGGGCTTTGGTCCCACTCCAGTATGCCTAGAGGTCCCAAACAACTCCAAGTAAACTAATCCAGGTTAATGCACAGCTTTTAAGTGATTGTGTGTGTTAATAAACTTAACTAGAATTAGTCTGATGTAGTAGGAAGGGCTCAATAACTCAGATAGGGATTCCTGCCATCATGAGAACTTGGTGCTTTCCCCAACTCAGACTCCTGAGCCTTTTAAGGGAGCATCACTCAAGTCCTAGGTTGGTTAAAAATATATTGATTGCACTGGAATGGTGTTGGATCATGTCAATTGTTTCACCATAATTATTAACAAAATGTGTTTTTGCTTTCAAAGCATCCCTCTTTGGGTGATAAATGATATGACCACCTTTGTTGAAGAGGAATATGAAGCCCTTAAATTAGTATCAAGTTCAGGATCATGACTGGGTAACTTGCAAGGCACAATGCTAAAGATTATTTAAGAGTCCTAATGCTCAGGATTTACTTGTGAGGATATGTGAGGTTGGGTTAAAGAAAAAGCTGATCCCAAGTCAGAATGTTCTAAATTCAGAGAGTAGGAGTCAGCTCACAGTCACTTTGGAGAGACCCACAGACTCTGTGGGAGTAGCCCCTGATGGCTGGGCTGAATCATCAATGAGTCTTGGTAATTGCTAAGAAGGAACAGAAAGGCTTTAGGTTAAGGGAGCTTGAGTACAGGAAACTATGCTTTGGAAAAATGCTTTGCAGCTTAAGGAGAAGGAAAAGACAAGGAGGTCTTTAGAATTTCCTGAATGTGCTGTGTATTTGGAGGGTTTGATTGGCTAGTATGAAAAGTGTGTTCACTATCCCATTTTGAGAGCAGAGGGAGGGGTGTGTGTGTGCACGCAGGTACAGAGTGCTTCAACAATGAAATTCAAGGGTAGAAAAAAACATGGGAAAAGGTAATAAACACAGGATCAAAAGAAAATGTGTAGCTGGATTTGGACTAATTATCTTGCAATCTTTCCACCTGAGGACTTTATTGGACCCAATGTTGTATCCACTTGTTCTCTATGGAAACTGTGTGAGCCTTTTCTACTCTTTGGAGCTCCCATTCCTATGCTCTAACCGACATTCTCCATTGGTTCTCTCTACTGTGGCTTAGAGTTCTCTTTTCTAAGGTGACAAACTTGTCTACTTCTTCACCCTCTTCATCAATTTTTTTCTTTTGCACACATTCAGTACTTAATAAAAGCCTGGTTCTCTCCAACTGACATCGTACCACTTAGAAACATATTTGCCTATGGTGGAGACCATTTGCGCTATCACACTTCAAATAACTAAAGATCAGAAATTTCCAACCTGATTTTTCCACCTTGAACTAACCCACATACCTTTGAAGCTCATGTTGTTCAACTTAGAGCACATCTCTTTTCTTATTTACAGATGATCTCCTTAATTTGTTGAGTGCTCAACACTTCATCTCTTAATCTCTAACCTGTGACCTTCCATCATCCCTCACTTCAACCTTCAGTTGGATGCTTTCAAAATACTGATATTTCAAAGTGTAATTTCATATAAAATGAAAGTATTGTTCACCCTACTTCAACCACACACATTTCTACTTCCTCATTCCTAGAACTGTTTTACCTAATAATAATAATAAATTTAAATACCCTATCACTTATCAAAATCTTTTATTTTTAACTATTTTACTTCACTATTCTCACAACATTAGTTGGTCAACTATTTCACAAAATCCACCCATTTCTTCTCTGACATTTCTACATATATCATCTTACTCCTGTCTTCACTTCCTTCCCTCTCAAATGTAGGTTCAGTGTGCTATCACTTAAACCAGTCTTAGCCTCATTTGCTATGTAAAGGAGCCAATCTAAGGGTTCTGCAAGTTTCTAAGTATGTTTATCCTACCATTCATTCAGAAGGAAGGGTAACAGCCCAGAAATAATCCGAAGACTCATCAGACCCAAGACGCTGTGTATGATTTCCGTGTCTTCCATCTGGTGAACTGTGGTGACATTAGAGGTCCCCAGGTAGTGGTGTGTCAAAGGACTCATTGAAGAAGACCCAGAGACTCCATTAATAAAGGAGTGTTTTGCAGTCATTTATAATCTGGGGGAAAAAAGAACTGATACTTGAGAGAAAAAACTCGAGTTAGTTCAAAATGAGAAAACAAAAGAATACCCTAGGGCACTGAGACAGTTCATGAAATGTATGTAGGAAGGAGGCCAAGGGCTAGCCGTCTTCTATCTAGTGTGAAGTTATGTCAGAGAAAAAGCTTTGGTATAACTCCAATATGTGTGAGATCCCATTTTTAACTGTGGGAATTTGGTGAGAGGATTTTTTTTCTGGTAATGACCTAAGTCATGTTTCTGCTCATCAGATATAGTGTTTTTTTCTTCCCCAGTTGTATAGATTGAGTAACATTTTGAAAGACTAGTCATCTATTTAATATTTAGGGCCATCATGATTAATTGGCCACAATCAGCCATCCTTGGAGGTCAAGGCCCTCTGATTGCCAGGAATTTCTTTGGCATATTATTGTGCTTTTGTGGTTAAGAACTGCCACCAAGTAATCATTCCCATGTGAAAAGAGGCTCATTACAGTGGTGCCTTAGGGAGAATGACCCCGTAAACCAGTCTAATGAGCACTGGTGATATTTTTCTAAGGTACTCGGCAATACCTTAGTGAATAAGTTGTTTTCTGAGCCCTCTCAGGAGATAGGTTAAAGGTTATTGAGTTTCACATAACACATCCACAACATTCCTGTGTTCCTAAACCATTAGATATCTTCCTCACATTCTATCATGGAAGGTCATCATTTGGGTCTCATTGACTATAGGCCATTTTTAAATACAATTTTTAGTCAACTAGCCAAATAAACTCTTAAAGTCATTTTCAGTGTTGGATGTTAGCATCTTAAATCCTGAATCTCATTTAGTGAAGCATTTTGATAAATTAATAAACATGTGATAAACTTAAATATCCACTTATGATTATTGTAAAATTAATCCCATAGCACACAAGGAATATAAAAGAACTTCTTTAATCTTATGAAGGACATCTATTAAAAACCAATATTAAATATCATGTTTAACAGCAAAATGCTAATGTGTACCTCTGAGTTTGAGAGTTAGACAAAGATGCCCAAAATCTTCAATACTGTCCCAACATTGTACTGAAGGTGCTAGCTAATGAATTAAGTCAAGAAAATGAAATAAAATATGTAAGGATAAAAAGGTTACAATATTTGTAGTTGATATGATTGTATATTTTATATTTATATGGAAAATATAAAATCTAAAGATAAATTGTCAGAATTTATAAGTAATGTTTTTAAATTATTGGATGTGAAGGCAATATATAGAATCAATTGTATTTCTATATCCTAGCAACATAAGTTAGACTAAAAAATTATTTAAAAGTACAGAATTTACAATTGAATAAAATTATCAAATACCCAGGAATAAACCTAATGAAAAACATGCAGAATCTCTTTACAGAAAACTATATACATAGTGGGAGAAATAAAAGAAGAGCTAAATAAAATGAGAATACTCTCTATTGATTGGAAAACAAATTAATATATGTATCTATGCAATTGTAATCAAGATGTCAAGATGTCATTTGTGGTAATTGATGAGCTGATTTGAGATCTGGAAATTTTTGAGCATAAAAATAGCAAAGATTAAAAAAAGAAGAGAAATGAAGACTTGATCTACTAAATATATTAAGACAGCATATAAAAGTTTAAGGTCATCACATTAACATGATTACAAATGGACAAATGAAATTAAAAAAGAGAATCTAGAAATCTTCCTGTGTATATATGGACTTATGCAAGAATATTCACAGTAGCATTACCTTTGGTAACTAACTCACAGCTGGAAATACACCAGATGTCTATCTACAGTGGAATAGATAAATAAATTGTGGTATATTCATATATCAAACATCAAAGAAAACTAACAAATACAACATCTTTTTTAGTGTACATATACACAATTCTTGTCGTATATGTACATGGGAGTAGAATTTGAGTTCATAATGTAAGTACATCTTAAACATAATAGATATGTCAAACTATGCTTCAAATTGTCAATGCCAATTTGGTACTACTCACACTTAATCATATGAGCTTTTCTATATTGCATCACCTCCAGGCCAACACTTAGGAATATCAATTTCTTTAATTTAAGCTATTCTAATGGGGTGTACTTCTATCTCATTGTGCTTTCCATTTGTATTTACATTACTATTAAAGAAATTTGACATCTCTTCATATTTTTACTAACTTTTATTCTCTTTTGTGAAGTGAAATGTAAAGTTTTCTGCCCATTTTAAAAAGCAGTATGCCTTTCTTATTATTTATGGTAATTCTTTATATATTCTAGGTATGAACTTTTTGTTCGTTATATGTGTTCCAACTTTCTGTTCCATTCTGTCTTTCATTCTTAAGTAATGGTGTGATTTGGTTAACAGAACTTCTCAATTTTAATGAAATCCAGTTTATCAATCTTCATGGTAATGCTTTTTGTGCCCTGTTGAAGCAATCTTTCTCTGTATCAAAATTAGAAGGCTTTTCTCCTGTACTAGCCTTTAGAAACTTTAATGTTTCAATGCTCACATTTAGATCATAATCAATCTGGGTGATTTTCTTCATTAAATTAGGGACTATGTTTCCCTTTATTCCATGTAGATAGTCAATTGACCAACTATTACTGATAGAAAAGATCTTACTTTGACCATTGATCTGAAATCAAATCATTGATGCATATAAAAGTCCATATATACACAGGAAGATTTCTAGATTCTCTATTTTAATTTCATTTGTCCATTTGTAATCATGTTAATGTGATGACCTTAAACTTTTTTATACTGTCTTAATATATTTAGTAGATCAAGTCTTCATTTCTCTTCTTTTTTTAATCTTTGCTATTTTTATGCTCAAAAATTTCCAAAAGAAATCTCAAATCAGCTCATCAATTACCACAAATGACATCTTGACATCTTGATCACAATTGCATAGATACATATATTAATTTGTTTTCCATTCAATAGAAATGACAGTGTTCTCATTTATTTAGATCTAGACATTGTTTACAGACAGATGAAGTTCAATCTTGCCTAAGGTATTATGATGTGGGGAGTTTCATCACTGAGCAAAATTTAATTCTTAACTGATAAACCTGCCCTCTCTAACTTCAGTCATTCAGGTATGTTTGTGTGTTTGGTGATAGAAACTTGGATGAGCTTTTCTTTTGATAGTTCCTATTTAATATTCAGAGTGAAAATAGAGGGTATTTGCACATCCTAAAAGGGGAACTCTTGAGTTGAAGGTTTGAGGTAGCTGATAAAATTTTGAAATAGTAATAGACACTTCAACTAGGGAAGTAATAACTTTGTATTATTACTACAAAAATTACAGTTACAGGCATCATAAAGGGCCATTTGAGGCTGGTGAAATGAATGTTTAATGATGTCAGTTCAATGATAATGGCTTTGAATTTCTTGTTGCTTAACTTTTTATTTAACTGCAGGAAACATGAATGTCAACAAGTACAGTTGATTTTACTGGCTGTTATTTCTTGAATTTCAAACCTTATCTTCAACACCTCTCACTACAATCCCTTGCCTGGATTGCTAGACCATCTCTGAATGTGATTGTCTCACTCGACTCTTAACTGTTCCATTTCTTCCCCCTCTCTAGTAATAGGGAGTTTCTGAAACTACAGTTCGGGAAGTGTCACTATTCAACCCTGGAATAATTGCTATAATGGCTTAGGGCACCTTTCATGATGAGATTCCTGCCCACATCTTATGCATTGTCAGCACAGGACATTTTCTTTCTCTGTGCAATACCTCTTTTACTTCTCCCCCTCTTTCTGTTTTTCCCCCAGATCACTCTAAATCAAAATAAAGATAATACGTTAACATCCCCTCAGGATACCCTTCCTGATCCTTTCATACCAGAATACACTTGTTCTGTGATTCTCAATCATACCATATTTCTCTTATAAAAGCTGTCATACTACATGGTAACTGCTAATTTAATTTCCCATCTTTTGATAATTTTAATTATAAAATAATTAACATAATTTTAGTCTTCTGTCCTACTAGACTATTAGTTCTGGGTGTGCACGATTTGAGTTACTTTGCTCAGTATTTTTTCTTCAGTACCTAGCTCAGTGTGTGTCAATAAAAAGTGGTCCTTGGGAAAGGATAGTAAATACAATACAATTAAGAGATACATGCCTAGAAGCTAGACATATTTTTTGGCTCAATTTATGGACCATTGCCAAGATAAATAGTTGTTTGTTTAATAATGAAGTAGGTTTAAATCTATTATTCCTACTTCAAGAGATTTTCAAATATGTATCCACATCAGTGAAAAAAAATACATGAAGAGACAAAGGCACAAAGACAACTCAACGGAGAGAGGACAGTATTTCAACAGGAAGTACTTTAATAATTGGACCTCTATATGTAATGTAGTGAACTTTGACTTCCACAAAACTTATTGAAAATCAAAAAATGATAAATAAAAATGTAAAAAGCAAAACTATAAAACTTCTAGAAGAAAACAGGAGGAAATCAATTCAACCTTGGGTTTTCTGATTATTTTTTAGAAACAGTGCCAAAAGCACAATCTATGAAAAAAAAAATGATTAAATTTGAATTCTTAAACTTAAAAATGTCTGCCCTTGTAAAGACATTCTTAAGAGAATGAATAGGCAAGCTGCAGATTTGGAGAGGATATTTGAAAAACACGTTTTATAAAGGACTTGTATCTCTAACCTATAAATAACTCTTAAATCTCAACAATAAGGAAACAACCAAATTGAAACATGGTGAAGGATTTAAACAGATACTTCTCCAAAGAGGTGAGGAACTCCAAAGAGGGTATCTGCAAAAAGGGCATGCAGATTACAAATAAGCATGTGAAAAGACAGTCTTTGCCACTTGATAAATGCAAACTAAAATTAAAATGAGATGTCTATTAAACCTATTTGCATCTATTAAAATGGCTAAAATCCAAAAAAATTAACAATACCAATTGCTGAAAGCATGCAGAACAAAAGGTCTCATAAATTGCTTGTGGGAACGAATATGGTACAACTACTTTAAAAGACAACTTGGCAGCTTTTCACAGAGCTGAACATTGTTTTACTATATGACCTAGCAGTCATGTTCTAGGTATTTACCCAACTTATGTGAAACATATTTCTACACAAAAAGCAGCATACAAAACTGGTACTAGAAGTTTCATTCATGGTAGCTAGAAGCAACTAAGATATGTTGCAGTAAGTTAATAGGTAAAGAAATTGTGGTATACCTATATAATAGAATACTCTTTAGTAGGAGAAAGGAATTAATTTATAATCCATACAACATAAATGAATCTTAAATCCATATTATTAAATGAAAAATGTCAGTCTGAAGAGGCTGCATGAAGTATGATTTCAGTTATATGACATTCTGGAAACCAAACAGTGTTTGCCAGGGGCTCAAAAAGGGTGTGGGGGGATGTTGAAGGGGAGAGCATAGTATTTTTTGGTTTTGTTTTAGTTTTGTTTTTCAGGGTGCTAAAAATACTATGTATGATATTGTAATGATGGATACATAGTATGTATTTTTGAAAAGTCATAACTTTACAGCCCAAAGACTGAATTTTAATATGTGTGCAATTAAAATAATCAATTAAGAGTTTGGGGATTCCAGGTTGGAATGCAGAATAGAACAAAGAATCTAACTCTATTACAAATGTGTGAAGCACTTTTCCTTAACTGCAGTCAGGGAAATGGTGCTGACCTAGGGGAACTTGGAAATGATTTGGTCTGTGAGATTAAAGGGAAAAAAAAGTATGCACAAGCACTGTTTTCTAGTTGGTAAGGTTGTTTTCCATGAGGGCACACATTCACAATCATCAAACACTGTACAGTTGAGGGAGGGGGTGGAAGATAGCTGCAAGCCAGGTAATTCACTGTCGGAGTGGAAAGTTACAGACAAGGAGAGAAAGCTGCAGTGGCCCATGCAATAATGGGTTAGATTTGGAGACTGCCAGTGAACTCATGTTTATATTAATATAGATACAATTGGTTACCCATAGAAATAAATATATATGTGTGTACCTGCATGGGTTAGCACACACTTACATTTCTTTGTTCTGTCAGTAGGGAAGGCCCAGATGCAAGAGTACCCCAGTAGCTATGAGCACATCTATGCCTTAGAACATGGTTTCTGATACCATTCTTCAATAAAAGTAACCACAGATCCTTGGAGGAATGACTGATTTTAGGACTGGAAATATATAAGATGAACCTAAAGAAAGTTGTAATATCAGAAAGAAAAAAGTGTTCAAGACAACAGTAAATGATGGGGATATGTCAAAAGGACACAGTCAATGGAAAGAATTCTCAACTGGGGCAATTTGAATAAAAATTAAGTAATATTGTATTATATACAAAGTATAAAATGAATATACAGGAATCTATACTTATATAGACCCTTGATATAGCATGATGAAAATGGCATTTTACCTCTGTGGTCTTCCTCCCTAAAACTTATAACCTAAGTCTAATCATGAAAAAATTATCAGATAAATTACAATTGAGGGACATTTTACATAACACCTGGCCAGTACTACTCAAAACCTCTCAGGCCGTCAAAAGCAGGGAAAGCCCGAGAAACTGCCAGAGCCCAGAGGAACCTAAGGATGTGTGATGACCACGGGTGCTGTGGTGGCTTGAATGGAATCCTGGAACACAAGCAGGGGAGTAGGTAAGAACTAAGGAAATCTGGATAAAATATCAACTTTAGGTAATAATAATTTATCAGTATTTGTTTATTAAGTATAAAAATGTTCTATAATAATCTGTTAATAACTGGGGAAATTGTATGTGGGTATATAAGAATTCTTTGTACTATCTTTCAATTTTTTCTGTAAATCTAATCTGTTCTAAAATAAAAAGTTTACTTAAAAATAAATGCTACTTTGTGTTACTTTAAATGATTCATTGTAGAAATTTAGGGAATCACCGGCAGATGCAAAGTTGAATATAACCACTAGTAAGTTTTTTTGCTGTTTTCTTGTTTTGAATTTGATGGGCCATTCTGCTCCATATAGTCACTTTTCTATGACTTGAGAGTTATTTTTTTTTTCATTTACAACTTTGATTAATAATCCAGATCCATTTGATTAGTTCTCTTAATAAAGTTTGTCACTATTCTTTGTCTTCCATAGCTATTATCATTTCTTTCATTATATTCCATTATGATGTTCTCTGCTGCATTTTCAAGTAGTTTCCTAAGATTCCCACTTATGATTACTAATTCAGTTCTCCAAAATGCCTAGTGGGTTGGCCTGAATCTAGAGAAATATTTAATTCTGCTTTGATATTACTATGTTATTATTTATCACAGCCTTCTTGCCTTTTCCTCTCAGGCTATTATCTTATAATGTAGTGTTTCAAATGTAATCCACATTTTATTTAATTTGTAATTTGAGTGCACCGAGTGTAACTATCTAAAATTTGCTCTTCTTTTATGTATCTTTCATGCTATATATTCTTTTATGAGCTAGAATTTTATGTTATCTGCATAGTTTTCTCCAAGTTTTTCTATAGATGTCCCCATTATTTTTGCTAGTTTTCTGTTTATTCAATTTGTTTTCAGAGAAATCTATTCAGACACAGCTGTCCCACAATGTGTGATTGCTTTCTGGGCAGAGCCCCTGGGACTGATTTATGTAAATGACTCAGCAACTTGATACCCCAGTTCATATCTCATTATAAGCACACTGTGCCCTATGGATTTTTAGATATATCACAATAACAGATATGTAATATTTAATTGGCTTCACGTTTTTCTTCATACTGGAATATAAAATTCAAGACCACATCTATTACTTACTTCTGTATTCACAGCACCTAGCTCCTTGGCTGAGGTAGACTCTTGATATTATTTGTCAAATGAATGGATGAGCTGCTAAGACCAAGGGAAATCCCAGAATAGAATCACAGTGTTGGCAAAGCCAACAAACACATAAAAAGTAAACAATTTATGGGGTATATTAGTTAGAAATATTTAAAATATTTATTCTTTTGACTCATAAGAATGAAATATTATTGACAATATTGTATCATTGATGAATAAATTAATATTAATATAATTCACTTTGACTCTTCAACTTTTAGATTTATTTTCCTTTCATTGGATTGGAAATAGGTCATAACATTTGGTTATTTTTGTGTGAAATAAAGTTGGTAAATTTTCCTATTTTCTCTATGGTAGGGATGTCTATCAAAGGATATCAAAGGATAGGGCACACTATCAAATTCAGTATGGGGACTACACTAACAGTGGTAAGATGATTTAAACATGCAAGTAATGTAGATACCTTGAAAAAAGTATTTCAATGGTCTTTAGAGAGAGTTAACAACAAACTGGAAGACACTACATAATTTTCTTTCTGTTCGTTTTACTTGGAAAAGTTTCTGTGCTCTTGCCAATAGTGGTCTAAAAACTGTTGGAGAGGAAAACAATTTTCCTTCTACCCTTCTTTGGCTGGTCTAGTAATCAAATTAACATGAGACAGATTAAGAGGAGAAAAGCAACTTTAATTATGTATGTATGGGGGTCCCATAAGAATGTGGGACCCAAGGACAAGATGGGCAGTTGAGGCTTAAATGCCATCTTAAGCTAAGGAATGGGTTGGGGGCTGGGAGCTTCAAAGGGGAGAGGGGTGAGTCACAGAATGATAAGAGCAGATGCTTGGAGATTAGGTATTTGTCCTGCCACACAGATGCATCGTTCAGATTGAAACATTATCTCTTGGTAATAGACTCTTCCTGGTAGAGGGCCCCTACCTAAATTCTTTTAGCTAAATTCTTTTAGTTTAAGAGAGAGGTAAAAGGTTTCTTGAATCTTCTGGGTACTGATTTCCTTTAGCTCAAAATAGTCCACATGCCTAAGTGGCACATTTTAGAAACATTTGTTCTGAACTCCTTCAAAACCCTTGTAATTGTATTGAAGAAACTGTGGGTATAATGAAAATTTGATAGTGTAATTAGGGGAAAATTTTTTTTAAAAGCCAAAATTCCCATTTGTATTTTACAATTTTATGATTTTTTGAGTGAGTTTTTAGTCTGTTTCTGGGCTTTCACTGACTTTTGTGCTCTGATTGTTCTTTAATTTAGAAAATACTTTAAAAAATACTGGGCATTATAAATATTGTACAAGTTGGATTTGAGAATTAGAGTTTTCCATGAATTTGTCACATTATTTGGGCCAGATTTTGGATTTTGTTATTTTTTGATTTTTAAAAATGTTTTTGAGTACCTCAGAGAGTACAATGTAACGCCTAGGTAAACTATGTTCCCAGCCTGGCGCAAATAGCCTTTGAAGCTGAAATCAGTCAAAGGGAGAAATAAAGTGTGTGAAATCTGTTTATTGCCTACAAGCAGTTGTCCACTTCTGCTCGCCTGTGTCTCTCACTACCCATCTTCAAAAAGGGACTCCACCCAACCTCTCCAGTCCAGATATGCCTCTGCTCCCCCAATATACCTATTGATATGGAGATGGACTACTCTCCATCCCTTGAAAACACCTACTGATATGGAGGTGCACAAACTCAGGTGAGAGATTCTGGAAATATTGCAATTTTATGCACAACTAAGTAAGATGAAACATTTGAATGTATAATAGAGGATGTGACAGATGGTGTGAGATTAGGAAAGAATCAATGTTATTAATTAAATGATCCAAAAGATGTAAGGTATTTGTTTAAATATAAAATCATACAAAGGAGTTAATACGAACAAACCTATGCAAAAAAGGAGCATCCTAATAATATAGACAATTTTTTTTTACAAATTTATGAATTGCCAAATGGTCTTCAAGTAAAGAATAAAGTGAATAATAATGAAAGAAATGTTTAAAAATTGGTAAACTAGTTATATGCTTCCCTCCCACTCTATTCTTTGGTGATATCTCACCCTGGTAGTTTTAGATCTGTTATTAAAGTATTAAGGGCCAGAAAATTTCTGCTGCAGAAAATAGAAAAGACCAAAAGAATCCAAATAATTTTTCAGAGTGGAACTAATCTCATATCAATATAATTGTACACCATAATTATATTACCAACTATTACAATTTAATTACAGCAACTGCTCAGAATTAAGCAAACATTTTATAATTTATTTCTGCAATTAAGTTGTGGTTTAAGGGAGATTTTAAAGCCTTGCACAAGCTTCTTTTGTGGGATTTATGTAATAATAAAGTTTACCTCATCTTTTACATGTTGGAGTTGGAGAATAAGAACAGCATGTCTGCATAGTGTCTCTTGAAGTAGGAGCTGCATAATATAATATAAACACAATAAAATCCTCAGTTGATCCCTCTAAAACAGAGCTTTTCTGTAAACAGCCAGTCATTATTTGGCATGGTGATGGCAGTAAACTGAATTGGGAAGAATATGTAAATGATTTTGCATTGTTCAGTGGGGCTTGTATTATTGAAATGTCTCATGAAACTATTTTTGTGAACTGTTATAAGATTCTTGCATTGCTTGGAAAGATTTTAAAGCACTCATTTTGGATAGACTGTAACAAGGAAATAACTAATATTGTGCTCCAGAGGGTACTACTAAATAAAAGTTGGTAAAAAATAACTAAAAAGTAGATAATATAAATGACAACTAATTTAAAAGAAGTCAAGAAAGGCAAAATAAGGGAACACCAATGAAAGGGACGATCAAAAAGTGAATTAAAATATGGGAGACTCAAACCAATTATCTCAGTAATTACATTAATTTTAAATGGACTAAAAATTTGAATTAGAAGACAAAGATTAGGTATTAAAAAAGGAATATAACCCAGACAGCTCTATTTAAAAGAGGCAAACTTCAGATATGAGGACACAGAGAGGTTTAAATTGAAAGGAGAGAAAATAGATGTACCCTTAGTGATCATTATTCACAGATTCCAAATTTACCTACTTGTTAAAGTTTTTGGAAGCCTGACACCAATACTCCCACCACTCTTGCAGTCCCTGTGAGCTTGTGCAGAGCACAGAAAACTCTCAGTCTTCTAACACCCAGTTTTCCAGCTGAGGTTGGACAGGGCTGAAGAGAAAAACACAGTTTTCCACTCCACCTTCTTGTTTCAGCTCCCAAACTGTAAACAAGTGTCCTTTCATATTCTATTGAGTGCCACTTTTTTTGTTTGCGTTTTTGTACTTCTTGTTTGTGATTTGTGTGCTTAAATGGTCCCCAGATATGATTAAATGATGTCCAATGTTCCTAACAGCAAGAAGGCTATGATATATCTTTTGGAGAAATAGTTGTAATTGATTCATTCAAGCATGAATTATAGTTCTGTTGTTGAATTGTTAATGAATCAATAATATATTAAATAAGGGATATTTAAATAGGAACACACATAAAACAAGGTTATGTAGTGATTAGTTGATGAAACTGTTGTGACCAGAGGCTCACAGGAACCTAACTCTGCATTTCCTATAGGAGCAATGATTTAGTATTTGCTCACTCAGCATTCACAGTGACTTTACAGACTGTAAGACTGCAAATAACAAGAATCAGTTGTACCGAGAGACACTAACCAATAAAACCATTGTGTGGCTATATTATAATTAGAAAAATTAAAACTGATAAGTATTCCTAGAAATAAAGAGGGAGATTTTATAATTTAACAAGAAGAAATAAAATAACAAGTTTGTATTAGTTTAATAATATCCAAATATTTGAAGCGGGTAAACCCATAATCATAGAGATTTCAACACACTCCTTGAGTAACAGAACAAGCAATCTCAAAATCAGTAAAAAACACAGGAGTTTAGAACAGCATGATTAAAATAATTTGACTCACTTGACATGTACAGAATGCCAATTGTAGCACTGGCATTCATTTCAAATACACATAGTCACATTGATCCTTCACCAAAATAGACTGCCTGGAGGGCCATAAAGCAAACCCTAACTAATTTCAAAAGAATGGTATAATGTAGATTACAATTTCTGATTGTAGTGGAATTAAACTAGAAATCAACAATGGAAGGGTAATTAGAAAATTCCTAGATTGTTGAAAATTAAGCAAGAAACTTTTAATAACACATAGGGTACCAAAGTAATATCAGTAAAAATTTGATGTATCTTTAAATGAAAAAAAAAACCCCAAATGCATATCAAATCTGTGGGACACGGCTGAAGGAATGGTTGAAAGGAAATGTATGGCTTTAAATGCATATATGAGAAAAGAAAAATAATGCTGAAAACCAGTGATATAAACTTTCATCTTAGGAACACAAAAGATATAAAATATGAAGATAGAAAAATATAAAGATATAAAAAAATCAATGAAATAGAAGACATACAATAGAGACACTCAAACAAGAAGCTAAAGCTTTAGTTTTAGAAAAAAATAATAAAATTAAATAAATCCACATGAGACTACTACATCTACCAAAACAATAAGATATAAACACTTATGTGCAAATAAACTTGACAATATAGACAAAATGGAAAAATTCCTTGAAAACCTACACAAGAATAGAAAATCTGAATATACTGTATCTATAAATAAATTGATTCTGAAGACATTTTCATGTCACATCTTCACCAGTGAATTTTTCCTAACATTTAAGAAAAATAATACCAATTTTACACAAATTGCTCCAGAAAATAGAAAAAATGCGAACACTTCCATCTCATTTTCTGAAGTTAACATGATTTTTTAAATTGAAGTATAGCTGATATACAATCTTATATCTTATATCGGTTTCAAGTATACAACACAGTGATTCAACAGTTACCCATATTATTAAATCCTCACCCCCACTAATGCATTTACTATCTGTCAGCATAGAAAGATGTTACAGAATCATTGGGTATATTCTCCATGCTGCACTTCCATCCCTGTGAGAAATCTATATTATAATTGAGATTTTCATGCCTCTTTATGGCCCCAGCCACCTCACTGATGTACCCCAACCCCTCCCCCATGGTAACCACCAGTCACTTCTCAGTGTCTATGAGTCTGCTGCTGTTTTGTTCCTTCTATTTTGTTTTGTTTTCAGATTCCACATACAAGTAAAACCATATGGTATTTGTCTTTCTTTGCCTGGCTTATTTCACTTAGCATAATACCTTCTAGGTCCATCCATGTTGCAAATGGCAGGATTTCTTTCTTTTTATGGCTGAATAATATTCCACTGAATATATCTACCACTTCTTCTTTATCCACTCATCTATTGATAGACATTTTGGTTGCTTCCATATCTTGGCTATTGTAAATATTGTGGCAATAAGCATAGGGATGCATATATTTTTTTAATGAGAGATTTTGTTTTCATCAGGTAAATTCCTAGGAGTGGAGTTACTGGGTCATATGATATTTCTATTTTTAGTTTTTGTGGAACCTCCATACTGCTTTCCATAGTGGTTGGACAAACTTACATTCCCACCAACAGTGTAGGAGGGTTCCTTTTTCTCCATATCCCCTCCAACACTTCTTATTTCTTCTCCTTTGGATGGTGGCCATTCAGACTGGTGTGATGTGATATCTCATTGTGGTTTTGGTTTGTATTTCCCTGGTGCTTAGCAACGTGGAGCATCTTTTCATGTGCCTGTTGGCTATCTGTATTTCTTCTTTGGAAAAATGTCCATTCAGGTCCTCTGCCCATTTTTTAATCAGGTTATTTGTTTCTCTGGTATTGACACATATGAATTCTTTATATATTTAGGATGTTAACACCTTAACAGATATGTAATTTACCAATATATTCTCCCATACTGTAGGATGCCTTTTTGTTCTGCTGATGGTGTCCTTTGTTGCACAGAAGCTTTTTAGTTTGATGTAGTCCCCCTTGTTCATTGTTGCTTTTGTTTCCCTTGCCTGGGGAGATGTACTGAGAAAAAAATGGCTCATGCATATGTTCAAGAGATTTTTGCCTAGGTTTTCTTCTAAGAGTTTTGAAGTTTCATGTCTTATATTCAGGTCTTTCATCCATTTTGAGTGTACTTGTGTGTATAGAGTTAGACAGTCATCTAGTTTCTTTCTCTTGCATGTAGCTGTCCAGTTTTGCCAACACCAGTTATTGAAGAGGCTGTCATTTCCCCATTGTATATCCATGGTTCCTTTATTATATATTAATTGACTATATATGTGTGGGTTTATTTCTGGGCACTCTATTCTGTTCCATTGTTCTATGGGTCTGTTCCTGTGCCAGTACCACACTGTTGGAGGTTAGCATAATTTTGATAACAATACTTGACAAGACAGGAAAATTACAGGTAGTCACTCTCAGAAACATAGGGACAAAAATTCTATACAAATTTTGCAAAATGAATTATATATGAATAGGCTGGCTATTCACAACATTGGATTTATTAATGGAGAGTAAGTTTGGTTTAAAATTTTAATATCAACTAATAGTCAAGAAAGAAATAAGAACATTATCATCTTAATAGATGCACAAAAACTAAAAACAGAAGGAAATTGATCTATTATCAGGCTTTTTACCAAAGACCTATAGCTAACTGCATACAGTTAAATGGCAAAATATAAAGGCTTTCCCTTATCCTCAGCAGCATGGCACATATTTGCTTAAAATTTTGATATTTTGGTACGCATGTTTTTTTTGCATTAATTTTTATTTTTTAAGTTATTGCATACATACACTGCTGGTAGAAGCATGAAATGGTACAACCAAGTGGAAAATTGTTTTCAGGATCTCTTAAACTAAATATGCACCTACCTTATAACTCAGCAATCTTATTTCTTGGTATATACCCAGTATACTAAGTGAATGAATAAATATGTCTGCCAAAGGGCTTTCATTAACCTGATCCTAGTACTTTCATCCTAATGGCTCCAAATAGGAAAGAATCCAAATGTCCATTAATGTAGAGTCGGGGGTAAATACATTGTGGTATATTCATATAACAGAATACTGTACAACAAAAAGAGCAAACTGCGGATGTCCAAAACAACATGGAAACCACATTGCTGTAATAATCTGCAAAAAAGATTAAATATGATAGTGTAATAATGAATGATTCTGTTTTTAGGAAGTGCAGGTACAAGTTAAAGTAGTCTATGGTGATAGAGGACAGTAATGGTTTCCTCCTGTGTGAAGGGGAGGATTGACAGGGAAGAGAATGAGGAAATTTTCTGGGTGATGGAAGCATACTATATCCTGATTGGGTGTTGGTTTAATATGTATATCTTTTGTCAAAATTCATAATTTAAGATTGTATATTTACCCATAGGTAAGCTACATACATCATATATTTATTTTAAAAAGCAACACATATTTTATACTTTAGGAAGTTAGAAATTTATTTATTGGATTGGGTCATTCTTCAATTTTATTAAGTTACATCGTCTAACTTAAAGAATATGGTATGGATTGCCAGGCTCTTTGTTTCCAGTCTTTGTCTCCAGGGTGATTCTGGCAGCTCCTAATCGTGGAAACCACTGTGCACGTTTACAGGACTTTGTCTTCCTAACAGCTGGCTCCACCCTATAATTACATACACTCTGGACTTGATTTGTAAATTTAATTTAGAAAAATAGTGATCTAAAAAGTAGCTTTTACACATATTTGTGCCGACAGTTTAAAGCATAATGTAGCAAATGGAAATTGTAAGAAACCTGTTTAAGCTCTATAAAGAAAAGAAAAGGAAAACAAAGCCACAGTTCCTTGGTAAATGTGAGGTACATTTAAGGAACCACGGCCAAAAGAAAGGAACTAAGAATACATCACACTTAAGTCCGGAGCAAACAAGTTCCTAAAATTCATTTAAAATGTGTATATTCGCCATCAATATTCTGTGAGAATTATTTTGAAACAATAGATGTAATACTCCTGTCTTTAGCCATTTACCTATAGTGTCAGCTGTTCTAGAACATAATCATCTGTCTTTCCCTTCCCAATTACTTCACAGACCAGAAAGGTACCCAGTTGGTGTTCTGTGTTCTCTCTAATGGAGGCAAAACAATGGCAGATAATGACTCAGGCTGTTCCATCAAACATATTCCTTGTGAATTTAAGCACAGAATATAAATTAATTTGATACTCCACATTGTTATAAAGATTTCCACATATTCCTGCAATAGTAAAATATTCTTAAATTGTGATAACAGGTGAGACATGTTTATTTTTAAATGGATCAAAATAGGCATTATCAAAATGAGTCTGTTTTGTTTCTTTCTTTAGCAACCATTAGGCAGTAACAGACTTCTCTAAGTAAGACAAATCTGTTCCTAGTAGGGACAGATAATGAAGGACTGTAAAATGGCTGAATAGATTCCTATTAGACTGTATAAGGCTTTTGAAATTTACAGACTATGCTTTTAAATCTACTCATTTTATGATTTCTAAATCCCTTCTTTATATATTTGACTAAAATATGAATTTCAAAAAGGGGCTTGATTCTCCTTTATTCCACTGTCTTCCTGAATTATGCTCCTAAGAATCACCTTCTTGACAATTTTGTTTCTCATATTGTTCCAAAAATGTTTTCATTCTTATCTTTCCACATCACCTCTGACACCAATAAATCTCCAAGTCTAAGATAATTGAATAAGTGTTTCTGATTTTTTATGAAACGTAGCCAAATCAGATGAGTATCTTATTTTTAAGCTTCCCACTCGGAATTTATCCCTAAATTCCCTGCTTCTGTTCCCCAGCACATCCTCTCTGATACTTTATCTCATCAAAACCTCCAACCCATTAACCCAGTCACCTTTTCATGGCCCACCACCCTAATTCTCCAAATTTTTCTTCTTATCCAACTTACATTCCATGGTGCATATAATAATCAACTTCCTTTGTCCTTTCTCCCTTGCCTGACATGTTGATATATAACAGACAAAACTGGACAAAGAACCTCCTTGTGCTCCTGTGACTGAATCAACAAACTTAATTGCCTCTAGTCTGGTAGATTTTGTCTTCTCTTTCTTTCAAGTAGATTTATCCTCTGTGCTCTTAAGTAATGACAACTATTCTCATGCCTGAATCCCATCCTTCTCATCTATTCAAGGACTTCACTACTGCAACTTCTCTACTTTTACTCTTCTTTACAGCATCCCTCCCAATAGCTTACAAACACATTGGATATACCCAGTACCCACCTTAAAAGAATCTTCTTCTGATTTCACATTTCCCTCCAGCTCTAGTATTTTTTTTTTTTTGGGAAGCATGAGTAGTTCGTAGTTGCTGCCACTATTTCCTCTCATTCCTTTCTCTTTTCCTTTTAAAATGTTTTTACTTTGAAACAATTTCAAATTTGTCAGAAAGGTTCAAGTACAGGACAAGTAAAATTTTTTTCCTGAATTATTTGAGAGAACATTGCTGACCTGAAGTTCATGAGTCTTGAACACTATAGTGCGTAGTTTCTACAAGCAAAGGTATTCTCCTGTGTAAACACAACCAACCACTTAAATTAGTGATACATTATGTCCCTCTGACTCTCAGATCCCAAACGGGTTTCACCAACTGTCCAAATAATGTCAGTTACAACAAAAGGACCAAATCCAGGATCACATATTGCCTTAAATTGAAATGTCTCTTTAGTTTACTTCAATCTGGAATGGTTCTTCATTCTTTTCTGGACTTCATGACATTGATCACATTGATAAATCTTATAAGGACACCAATCCTATTGGATCACGGCCCTACACTTATGACCGTAGAGGTCCCAGCTACAAATGCAACATGCGGGGAGTTAGGGCTTCCACATATGGGTTTAGGGAAGGACACAAAGATTCCACCCACCACCCTCTCCAGGGATATGCCCACCTTACGGTCCTCCACATCCCCTTCTGGGCTGCTGTAGCTCCTCATCACCCCACTCCTTTGTGGACACTTTATGTTATTGTGGGTAGCTCTACTTTTTTAAAATTTAATTTAATTTTAATTTTAATTTTTTTGTTTTGATATCATTAATGTACAATTACTTGAACAGCATTATGGTTACTAGACTCCCCCTATTGTCAAGTATCCCCCCCACATACCCCATTACAGTCACTGTCCATCAGCATAGTAAGATGCTATAGAATCAGTACTTGTCTTCTCTGTATATACTGCCTTTCCCCTGTCCCCCCCACCACTACATTATAGTAGTGTACTAATTGTAATGCCCCTTTTCCCCCCTTCTCCCTCCCTTCCCACCCATCCTCCCCAGTCCCTTTCCCTTTGGTAACTGTTAGTCCATTCTTGGGTTCTGTGATTCTGCTGCTGTTCTGTTCCTTCAGTTTTTCTTTGTTTTTATACTCCATATATGAATGAAATCATTTGATACTTGTCTTTCTCCACCTGGCTTATTTCACTGAGCATAATACCCTCTAGCTCCATCCATGTTGTTGCAAATGGTAGGGTTTGTTTTCCTCTTATGGCTGAATAATATTGCATTGTGTATATGTACCACATCTTCTTTATCCATTCATCTACTGATGGACACTTAGGTTGCTTCCATTTCTTGGCTATTGTAAATAGTGCTGCGATAAACACAGGGGTGCATCTGTCTTTTTCAAACTGGGCTCCTGCATTCTTAGGGTAAATTCCTAGGAGTGGAATTTCTGGGTCAAATGGTATTTCTATTTTGTTTTGAGGAACCTCCATACTGCTTTCCACAATGGTTGAACTAGTTTACATTCCCACCAGCAGTGTAGGAGGGTTCCCCTTTTTCCACATCCTTGTCAGCATTTGTGGTTTCTCTTTTGGATGTTGGCCATCCTAACTGATGTTAGGCGATATCTCATTGTGGTTTTAATTTGCATTTCTATGATGATTAGTGATGTGGAGCATCTTTTCATGTGCCTGTTGGCCATCTGAATTTCTTCTTTGGAGAAGTGTCTGTTTTATTTATCCATTTTCTGGTTAATGGGTATTTGGGATTTTTCTGTGGGTTTCTGTTGAACTTTTATGCCCATTACTCCATGAAAATCATTTTGTTAAGTAACCAATAGATTAAAATTGACAAATTCTATTGATTAGTCCTCAGGATGGATCTTATACAACTTCTCAGAACCCACTCTTAGTTACCATGCCATTGTAAAAACACTTCCTTCATTTGGCTTCTCTGACACCCCACCATAGTTCAGTTTATACTTGTGACTCCTATAGCCTATCTGGCTTAACACTTTTCCAGGATTTTTCATTTTAAAAACATTATTACTAATAGTCACTAAATTAAAAAAGTTGAATAAATTTGATATAACTCACCATGAACTTCTACCTTCGACCTTCTGCCATGGTCTTGCCTAGCTGTAAATGAGAATTGTGTTCAGGCACAGTGAACAGATTTCACTTAATCATATAATTAAAACTAAAAGATGATCAGTAATAACCCAGCTATCTCCTCTTTATTCTTTGCTTATACAGCATAACTAGTATCTCCTTTTTAAGAATGACATGGTTGGTGATTACGGATGAAACCAAATGCATTCAGACCCAAGTGGCGAGAGACGGCTGCTCCCTCTGTCCCATGGCACAGGACAGCCTTTCCTTGCTGGCCACTTGTACCACTCAAGACCTATGCTTGTGCTCCATGCTTCCAGGCCACCAGAAGTCAGCTTCCTTCTGGAGAATGGTTGGTTTTGAAATTCGTGTGGGAGAAATATAAGCCAGGCAGTCTTTCTGCAGAGCTATAGAGAGCAGGGTGAATACTTCTGCTCAGTGATTTTGGCATTAATTGCATGGTCTGAATTCAGAATTTTATTGTCTTATGACTGTTTAATCCTCTGCAACAGTCCCCTGTAGCAGTAAAAGACTTTTACAAAGTATGTGTTCAAAGGAAAACAAATACTGAAATCTATATGTCTCAGGAAAGTTGATTTTGAACACGTAACTTGCTTAAAATGTATGTTGATATTTACTAATCCTAGGTGCTATAGTGATATTGATTATATGAAACCAATAGGTATAGATCTTTGGAGTTATTTTATTAGAAGTTACTTTCAGAAGACTGTGCCGAAAGATAATGAATTATCACATGCAGTTGCAGAAGATGAAGAAGGTTTTTTAGAAATATGTCATGGCTGCAGGCTAAGAAGTTTATTCAAATACATGAAAATTACCAGGAATAATTATTCTGCCTTTTATTT
Source organism: Manis pentadactyla (assembly GCF_030020395.1). Taxonomy (NCBI): domain Eukaryota; kingdom Metazoa; phylum Chordata; class Mammalia; order Pholidota; family Manidae; genus Manis; species Manis pentadactyla. The sequence goes on from NC_080025.1 coordinate 41,642,362, forward strand.
TTAATTTTCTGATGATCAATGTATAGAAAACTTTTTAAATTTTTCTTTGAAGTACTTAAATATGTTATCTTAATTTTTTAGAAATAGTTTTGTTTTTGAAAATAATTTTGAATAGAATTATTTTTACAGAACTACCAATAAAATGAATTTGTCAGTTGAGAAATAAGTATTTTACAAACATGTTTGGAATTATTTCCAGTGCCTTCTTTCACTATCAAAAACTATACCAGTTAGGACAATGAAGTATATTGTCACTTTTTCCATGCTTCAGTTCTTAGAAGTCTTTTCTTCATTTTTTACCTTTTTTTTGCTCTGTGTACATTCACTAAGTGATTTTATCCAGCCCCACCATTTCAAATACCATCTATATGGTGTTAACTCCCATATTTGTTACTCTATCCTCAATCTCTCCTTTGAACTTCAGACTGTATACTTGTCTCCATGTAAATATCCACCTGGCATCCCAAACTCAATGAAAGCCACACTGAATTATTGCTTTCTTGCTTTCCCCCCAGACCTGCTCCTCTCTCAGCTTTCCCCCTCTCAGTAAATGCCTCTAATATTCACATGGGTTTTCATGATAGAGCCTTGACATCATCCTGACTTCTCTCTTCCTTGCATCCTCAGCATTCGCTCCATGAAGAAAACATATTGGCTCTACTTCAAATATATGCAAATCTGACCTCTTACCTTGTCCTTTATTACCATCTTAGTTCCAGTTACCACCATCTCTTTCCAGGGCTCTCATCAAACCCTCCTTGCTGGAATTTCTATTCCTACTTCGTATGCCCACTCCCATCTGAACACTCCCCACAAGCAGCCATTGTAATTCCTTCAAAATTTACGTCACATCAGGCCATTGCTGATCTTAGCCTGGCCTTCCTGGTGCCACTCAATGATCTGGGCCTATCTCTGACCTGCCAGTTTTCAAAGTGCAGTACCTGAACCTGAGGACTCTTTCAGGGGGTCAAGTGAGGTCAAACTATTTCATAGTAACACCAATACATTATTTGGATTTTCCATTGCGCTGGCAGTTTCAAAGATAGTTAAAAAGCAAGAGTGGGTAAAACTCCAGGCACATTTGTAGACGTCAAGGCCGTAGCTCATACTGTATTAGTAGTCACCATATTCTTCAATTCCATGCAACTAAGATTCTCAATATTACCACTTGTTGAGTTCTGTTATACTCATAAAAAGGAATGTCTACAATTACCTGAAGATTCATAAAATATTCCCTATTTTCCAACTATATATTTATGGGAGATCAGATTTTCTTCATCTACTTAACTAAAACAATGTATCATGAGAGCTGAAGTGCTGAAAGAAATGAGTGTGAGAATCTAGCTGTCTTCTCTTTAAGCCAAACGTTACAGAGATTTGCAAAATGATAATACTACTTTTCTTGCTAGTAATTTCTTATTTTGGAGAATATGGCTGTTTTTCATAAGATAGGTTATTTCCCATGTAATACAATATTATCTTTAATGGTTTAATAAATATTTCCTGTTTTAATTTCTACATACACTCTATCAACACATATACCACATGTAAATATAAGATATTTGAGGTTATCAATTATATTTAAGAATGTAAAAGAGTTCTGACATCAAAATGTTTGAGAACTTCTCTGCTCTGTCTTTTCCTATGTTGCCCCTTTATCTTCTCTAACTAAACACACAGCCATCTTGCTGTTCCTCAACCACACCAAGAAAGCTCACCCGATACATTCTTTAAACCTGAAATTTCCTCTGTCTTGTCTGCCGTTACCCCACGGGCTCTCTCGGCCTCTTCTCAAAGCCTGCACACACAGGCCTCCTCTGATGACCATCCAAAATCATAGGCCCTATTGCCCTCTAACTAGTCACACGGACCATTCGGTCATCACATTCCTAACGACCTAATGTGCGTATAATAGATATAATCCCATGTGACAAAATGAGATACATGTGTGCGTATTTGTTCCTTGTCTCTTTGTTTAGTGCTAAGAACCGTATCTGGCACAAAGCAGGTGCTTAATAAAAATGTTTTGAATGGAAACTGCTATGTGATCATGTGATGGAAGTGAAGACAGCAGAGCAGAGCCTTCCTGCGTTGGCAGCACCTGGGGAGCTCGCGGGCTGAGTCACCGGGTTGGGATCCCTGGGAGCACATGTCTTAGGGTGCAGGGACTTGGCGCCTGGTGAGGTATAAGCTACGTGGGGGGAAATCAACTTCGCATAAGAATTAAAGGAGCTGATGGCCAAAAAGGGTAGAGCAAAAAGAGACAGAGCCATGCATAGCCCTGGATGGAAACTGAGAGACTGAGGGGTAGGTGACATGACACCAAAGAAGACAGCTGGGGCCAGAGCTCCCTGGGGCTGATCCAGGGTCTGGGAGGAGGGAGGTGCAGGAAGCCTGTTCTGGAGTGTCAGAAACAGGGTAAACCGAAGTCAGTTCCTGCTGACAGGACAATCAGTGCCTCGGGGAAGGAGCCTCACTGGAGAAACTCTGGGAAAATGAGGCAAAGTGGGAACAGACAGCAAACAGGACAGAGCAAGTCCTTGCCACGTCTTACCCTTCCAGAATCCATCTAATGCCTGTTGGCTCAGCCTCCCCTCATGACAGACACAAATTTGGTTTGCAGGTTTCCGCCTCAGGCAGGCAGAGCAGAGTGGGGAAGAGTGGGTTTGAAGCTGAGAGGGAAGCTGGCAGCTGCACTAAGCTCGCCTCGAGGAACTGAACTAATGGAATCACCCCTGTCACAGAGAGTCAGAAAGTAGTGACACGATCATTGTGGAAACATTATGCAATCATCAAATATCATACTTACAGTTATTTCTAATATTGTATTAAAAAAGGACACTGTATAGAGCATGATTCCTAAGAGCGTTTTAGCAGAATGGTGATGATGATAATGGTCCCTATTGCTTTTCAGTAGCAAAAGGAAATACAGTGATAAAGGGGCAATGACAATATAATAATGTAAAGCAATAGCTAGAGTAATAATAATTAATACAAATTATAATGAGGGAACTCACACCTTTTCACCAATACTAAGATACCTCTCACTTTTTGCCAGGCATTTTGCCTTTTATTCATTCTCTCTCTCAATGCTTAGCACGTACCTGTAAGGCAGCTGTTGTTCTTAACTGAGCGTCATAGGGAAAAAGTAATTCTCAAAGTGGCAGGCGAAGACATTGCCTCAGGTGTCAGAGCCCTTGCACTTCATATCCAATAGGTTTCAATATCATAATAAGATATATACATCAAATGTGTGTATTAAAATTAATATATAATACAAATAAAGGTTTATCTCCAAATATCACAGATCTCTCTCTCTCTCTATGCAGATGTAAAGAAAGATCGCTGGCAATCTTCATATCTGGTTTTAAAATTATCAGATATAATTTATTTTTCTTTGGAAATTTTTTTATTTCCACATTTCTAGAAGGATCTGTTTTGTTATATGTAACATTGATATATTCTCCCATGTCGTTAAAATGTGATTTTCGAAGCTTACCTAATATCACTTTGCTATAGCATGGTTCATTTAATTCCTATATTGCACATTTTGGTCGTTTCAATAAATTCACTATTGTAAATAGCACTGTAACAAAATTCTTTTATAGAGCCAATATCTCTCACTTTCGTGGGATAAATTTCTATAAGTGTATTTTGAGGATCAATGATATGATCATTTTAAGGGCTTATGGGTGAAAAATATGGCCAGATTATCTCTAAAAGCCTGTCAGTTCTCATCATCACCAGCAGTGCATGATATAGCAATATTTTTTTGATTTTTTTGTGTGTATTTTCTTGAATTTTTCATTTTATTATGATGTTGGCTGTTTATTGAAGTTAATAGTCTTAGTATTTTATTCCTTCATTTCCTATGGTTAGGTTTTATTTTACACAGAAATACTCTTAAATTTTAACAAATAAGTTTAAGACGTCTATTAAATGGTGATATAGTTCTTATAAGATTAGTCCCCCAGTGATTTATTAGAATTCATACTACTTTGCATTAAATAATGAACTTATAACTGCAGATAAGAAGGAGAAATTCTTAAAAATGAACGTTGGAGAAAACAAATAATCCAGTTATAAATATGTGGGCATATTCCTGAACAGACATTTCAAAAAAGAGGAAAACATATCTAGTATGCATATTAAATGGTGCTTATTTTAATTAGACATTAAACAATGAGAGTAAAATCCACAATGAGATGCTACTAAAATAGGCAAAGTTGAGAAGACTGACAATGCCAAGTGTTGGAAATGACTTGTAGTTTGTGACTGCAGGTGATACAGAAAATGAGCAGAGACCATTGAGTTTTTACTCCCAGATGTAGAGACAAGAGCTTCCCACAAATGTGGCAATGGAGCAGTTTTGAGGAGCTGACTTAGGAACTCTGGGCCTGCCTGGGCCGCAGAAGGCAGTCTGATTGGAATCTGTGTAGGCTTGGGCTGGTTATCCGGGAAAATACGGGCAGATCTCCATGGTCAGGAATTTTGTGGGAGAAAGCTTTCTATTACCCGACATGTGCTTAGGGGCTCAAGTTTTGGTCACATTTGAATTGTGTTAACTGGGGTGAAATTCTGGGAAGTGCTAATAAACTGCTGGGTAAGGAGTAAATGAAGCAAGCCAGATCCAGGTTCCCCTTGTATTTCCTCACCTGGTGATTGGAAAACGAAATTGTCACTTCCCAGAGCTGCTTTCTCTAGGGGATAAAGTGAATGTGCACAAGGCTTGCGGCTGTTTTTAGGCTTTGGTGTGCCCATGATTTTAGGCTTTGGTGTACATCCCTTATCCATTCTTTTTTCTTTTCTTAATTTTTTAAAAGTATATATATATATACTTTAATTTTTTAAAGTATATATGCATATTGTTTTTTGAAGTATAGTAAATACACGATATTATATTGATTTAGGGTGAACAGCATAGTGATTCAACAATTATTACATTATTAAATGTTTACCCCAATAAGTGTGGTTGCTATTTGTCAACACAGAAAGATATTATAGTATTGACTATATTCTCTATGCTGTACTTTCATCTTGTGACTAATTTATATTATGATTGCGATTTTGTGCCTCTTTATCCCTATCACCTATTTTACCCCCCAACCTCTTTCCCCTATGGTAACAGCCAGTCTCTTCACTATGTCTGTTAGTCTATTTCTGGTTTGTTCATTTGTTTTCTTTTTTTTTTTAATATTCCATACATAAGTGGAATCACTGTATTTGTCATTCTCTGCCTGGTTAATTTCACTTAGCAGAATACCCTTCAGGTCCATTCATGTTGCTACAAATGGCAAGATTTCATTCTTTTTTGAATTTTATTTGCTAATATTTTGTTGAGGATTTTTGCATCTATGTTCATCAGGGATATTGGTTTATAATTTTCTTTCTTTTGTATTGTCTTTGTTTTTGATTTTCGAGTAATGCTGGGCTTTCAGAAAGAGTTTGTAATTATTTCTTTCTCTTCTGTTTTTTTGGAATTTAAGAAGGATAGGTATTAACTCTTCTTTAATGTTTGGTAGAGTTTACCTGTGAGGCCATCTGGTCTCAGAATTTTGTTTGTTGACAGTTTTTGATTACCAATTCAATTTGTTACTACTAATCAGTCTGTTCAAATTTTCTGTTTCTTCCTGGATCACTCTTGGAAAATTGTGTGTTTCTAGGAATTTATCCATTTCTTATAGGTTGTCTGATTTATTGGCATATTATTTTTCATAGGATTCTCTCATAATTCCTTGAGTATCTGTGGTGTCAGTTGTAACACCTTATTTTTCATTTCTGATTTTGTTTGTGTCTTTTCTCTTTGTTTTCTTTGCTGTTTTTTCTTTTTTTATAAGCCTGGCTAAGGGTTTGTCTATTTTGTTTATCTTCTCAAAGAGCTCTTGTTTTATTGATTTTGTTCTATTTTCTTAATCTCCATTTCATTTATCTATGCTCTGATCTTTATCATATCCCTTTTTCTTCTAACTTTGGGCTTTGTTTTATTTTTTTAGTTCTTTTAGTTGTAAGGTTAGATTCCTTGAGATTGTTCTTGTTTCTTGAAGTAGGCCTGTATTGCCATGAACTTTTAAAACCACTTGTACTGCATCCCACATATTTTGAACTATTGTGTTTCTATTTTCATCTTTCTTAGTGTTTTCTTCTATGTCTTCTTTAATCTATTCATTGATCCATTTTGATTTAGAAGTATCTTGTTTAGCACATGTTTGTGTTTTTTCCATTATTTTTCTTAGAATTCATTTCTAGTTTCATACTATTGTGGTCTGAAAAGATGCCCAATGCTATTTCAATGTTCTTAAATTTATTGAGACTGGTTTTGTGCCCTAATATGTGATCTATCCTGGCGAACACTCCATGTGAATGTGGGAAGAATGTGTATTCTGCTACTTTTGGATGGAGTGCCCTGTATATATCTGCCAAGCAATCTGGTCTCATACGTTGATCAGTGCCACTGTTTTATTTATTTTCTGCCTGTATACTCTATCCACTGTTGTAAATGGTGTTAATGCTATGGTGTTACTGTCATTTTCTCCCTTTAGGTCTGTTAGTATTTGCTTTATATATTTAGGTTCTCCTGTATTGGGTGCATAGGTATTTGCAATTGTTATATCCTCTCCTGGGGCTGATCCCTTTATCATCTGTAATGCCTTTCTTTGTGTCCTGTTACTTTCTTTTGAGTCTATTTTGTCTGATGTAAATATTGCTACTCCTGCTTTTTTCTTGCTTCTATTTGTATGGAATATTTTTTCTATCCCTTCATTTTTAGTCTCTATATATCTTTAGGTTCTGTAGTGAATCTCTTGCAGACAACATACAGATGTGTCTTGTTTCTTTATCCATGTTCTAAGTTTTTGGATTGGAGCATTTTGTCCATTTACATTTAAAGTAATTGTTGATAGCTATGTACTTGCTGCCATTGTTTTAATTGTTCTCTGGTTGTTTCTGTAGTTCCTGTATTCCTTTCTTCCTCTTTTGCTCTCTTCCCTTGTGATTTGATGGCTCTCTTTAGTGTTATGCTTGGGTTCCTTTTTTTTATTTCTGTGTTTCTGTTATAGGCTTTTGGTTTGTAATTACCATGTCCATGTATAGTTTCATATACATATATATAAAACAGTCTACATTAAGTTGATGCTTATTTAGTTTCAAACACATTCTAAAACTACTACCTCTTTATTATTATTCCCTCTTCTACATTTTAGGTATGTGATGTCATAATTTACATCTTTTTATTTTGTGTATCCCTTTACTTACATTGCATGCAATTGATTTTACTATTTCAGTTTTTTGAACATCATACTCAATTTGTATTGGTCTAGTACCTTTACTGTAGGTTTGTTTTTGCTGATGAAAAACATTTAAGTTTAGAAACATTTCCATCTAAAGAATTCCCTTTAACATATTCTGTAAGGCTGGTTTGTGGTGATGAATTATTTTAACCCTCGTTTGTCTGGAAAACGTTAAATCTCTCCTTCAATTCTGAGTGATAACTTTGCTAGGTAGAGTAGTCTTGTATGTAGATTTTTCTCTTTCTGCACTTTGCATATTCCATGGCACTCCCTTCTAGCCTATAAAGATTCTGCTGACAAATCTGCTGATAGCCTTATAGGATTTCCCTTGTAGGTTACGGTCTTCCTTTCTTTTACTGCCTTTAAGATCCTATATTAATATCTTTACCATTTTAATTGCTATGTGTCTTGGTGTGTACCTCCTTGGGTTCTTGTTAGGATCTCTGGGTGCTTCCAGTACCTGGATATCTGTCTCCTTCCCCAGACTGGGGAAGTTTGCAGCTATTATTTATTCAAATAGATTTTCTGCGCTAGAATCTCTCTCTTCTCCTTCTGGGACCTTTATAATGTGGATGTTGTTTCATTTAGTGTTATCACTGAGCTCTCTTAGAATCTTCTCTTTGTTAGAAATTGCTTTTCCTCTCTGTTCCTCAGCTTGTTACTTTGTATCCTGTCTTCCCACTCACTGATCTGTTCTGCTACATCCTCTAGGCTACTATTCATTCTCTCTTTTGTATTTTTCAGGTAGGTTATTGTATGCTTCAGTTCTCACTGGTTCTTTTTATATTTTCTATGTCTTTGTTGAAGTTCTCCCTGAGATCATCTATTTTTTCCAGTTATCATCTTTATGACCACTGCTTTGAATTTTTTATCAGACAGATTGCTTATCTCCATTGCATTCACTTGTTCTGGTGTTTTGTCTTGTTATTTCTTTTGGAACATATTCCTTTGCCTCCTCATTTTGTTTGGCTCTCTGTGCTCATTCCTTTGTTACATAGATCTGCCATGACTCCTGGTCTTGAAAGTAGTGACTATGTGTAGTAGAAATCCTGTTATGTCCAGAAGTGCAAAGGGGTTTCCTTTGTTCATCAGAGCCAGCCACTCCAGGGGTGTTCTCTGCTGTGGCTGAGCCATGACTGTTGTTAGTACACTGTGTGTAGGGCCTTCTCTCAGCCTGGCTGCCAGTGATGATAGATTACTACTGGGATTGGCTGGGCGTTTTGGGAGGGGAAGATCTACAGGTGAATGCTGGGGTTGAGAAAGTGGGATAGGTGGAGAGTTTCAGAGCCATCTCCCACAAACGTCTGGCCAGTTGCACTGGGAGAGGGCTGGAAAAATGGTGTCCACCAGCCCTTTCACCTCTGCGGAGACCTTCCTCAGACCCCCACCCCTCCAGCACATTTCCCAAGGCTAACAAATCTTCTTTCAAACTGCTGCCTCTGTGTTGGGTCTCAGAGGAATTAACAGGCTGTGCTACTCCTCCATAAATGAGACTCAGCTCCCAACAGCTCCCCAGCTCCCTGGTGCTCAGCCCCATTGATCTTAAAATCCAGTGCAGTGTTGACTTGTCTTCCGAGAGCAGATCTCCCAGGCCTTATGCTGGGTTCCTCAGATTTTTGTCCTCTCTGCTCCTTTCTTTTCTCTCTCCTGCTTGTGGGCTGGGATGGGGGTATGACTTGGATCCCAGTGAATCATGGCTCTCCCCCTTCATCCTTCTCAGTGTGGTCTTCTCATTTTCATCTGCCTGTTCTGTGGTCTTCAAGTCATTTTCAAAGTTAATTGTGTTATATGTGGCTGCTCCCTCAGTGTGTAAGTGCAAGGGCATTATCATAGTGATCCCCTAATCTGTCCTCCTCCACCTCCCACTCACCCCTTCCTGAAACTCATTTCTTCCTGATAAACATTTACTAAACTTTTCAGAAACAAGTGTTCATATCCAATGAGTATAAGAACCGTAAGAGCAAGAAAAATGCATTGAATAGCCAATGTCACATGAGGAAGAATAAATGAAAGAAAAAAGGATTAGGAATTTAAGTAAGTACAATACATATCCCTTGCAAGACAGGGGAATATTTTTGTGTTTTGAAGCCGGAACAAGAGCCAAATGGAAATATTTGTTATAAAAGTTTAATAATTCAGATAAAAAACATACATTTTGGGGGAAATAAAGGACCATACTCTGATGAATAAAATCTTAGTGAACTGGTGGTCAGGTTGAGATCTCCAGACAGAAGTGGAAAATTATAAAGCTATAAAAACATCTTTTCAAATGGTGAGAAAGATATTACAAAGGTCATCAGAAGATACTATAACCAACATTATGCCAATACATTTTAAAGTTACATGAAATGGACTAATTCTTTAAAAACCCGATCTTGCCAAAACTGACACCAAGAGAAATAGAAAATTTGTTCTCTTAGCTGTAACTTTTAAATCTTCATGAAGTAAAAGTACATATTCACATAGCTTTACTGATTAATTCTTTTAATAATTAGAATAATTGTATCAAAATTACACAAATTTGTCTAGAAAGTAGAAAAATGGCATATTTTTCAAGAGGTTTTGTAATCTTGATAGCAAAATCTGATAAACATACAAAAAGGATTGAAAGCTGGTTGTTTGAAAACATAAAAATCTCTGGAAAGACTGGCCACCAAAAAAGAAAAAAGAAATGAAATACAGAATGAGAAATAGGAAAGAAACAAGGAAAACTTGTTTTTATAAAAAGTATTATGAAAACTACAATAAATTAAAAAAACAGAGGAAATGAATAAATTCATGGAAAATATAAAGTTCTAAAAGTAGCACCAGAAGAAACAGAAAAAATGATTAGGTTAACTTATACTGGAGACATTAAGCTGGTGGTCAGTTACTTTCACCTTCTAAGAAAAAAACACATACACATGCACACATTCTCAGATGATTTTTAGGTAGGTTTTCACCAAGCCTTATAAAACATCATATTTTCATATCATATAGTAAATACAGTACATGTAGTAAAGTTGAAAAAGAGAGAAATCCTCGCAATTTATTTTCTATGGATGGTTCCATTTGTATTTTCAAATCAGATAAAGACAACATTAGAAAAGAAAATTAAGCCCATTTGTCTAATGAGCACAGGTACACAAATCCTAAAAAAATATTGACTGAGTTCAACAGAGTCTTTAAAAGTAAACTTTAGGATATTCATCAAATTTATAATCTCAGTATTGCTCAATATATATAGAAAAGGCTTTAGATAATTTTCAATGACTATTTTGCAAAAGAAAATCAGTAATTTCAATGTTATTTTGATAATGAGATAATTCTGTTTTGCTGTATAAAAAATTATCACAAAGTTATTGGCTTAAAAGTCACGTTTATTATCTCACAGTTTCCAAAGAACAGGAGTTGGGACATGATTTAGCTCACATTTTGCTCAAGATATCACCAGCTGAAATCTACTTGCTAGCCAAGCTATATTCCATCTGGTGGTTTGACTAGGCAATAAACCTTTTCCAAGGACATTTTAGTTTTTTAGCAGAATTAAGTGCCTTCAAATTACAGAGTGCATTCCCTGTTTTCATGCTCTCTGAGGCCAGGGAGTCCTATCAGCTCCTAGAGGTCTTTGTCATGGGCTCCCTCCATAGGCAGTTGCCAGCGTGGCTGTTTGCTTCTCACAGACCTGCGAGAGAATCTTTCTAGAAATCTCTCTTTAGGAAAGGGCTGACCCTCTTTTTTAGAGGGCTCACTTGATTGGGTCAGATCCACCCGGGCTGACCTCCTTTTTGATGAACTCAAAGTGGACTGATTAGTAATTGTAATTGCATCTGCAAAATCCCTTCATTGTTTGCCATAATTGTGGTAATGAAATTCTACCATATTCACAAGTCTTGCATGCACGCAAGAGGAAGGGGTTATATGGGGCATATACAACAGGAAGCAGGAATCTTGGGGGCCATCTTAGAATTCTGATGATCACAGTTGATAAAGACTATATACCTAAAACCTATAGAAACCATATTTAATAGAGACGATTTAGAGTCATTTCCTTTAATCTGAAAATGCTTCTATTTCTGCTGCTTAACACTGTACAGATGTCCAAGCCTATCCTATAAAACAAGAAAGGAGAATAAGAGGTTTAAGATTTAGAAGAGGAACATTAGAATCTATAGACAAAATCAATAAAAGATTCTGGAAAGGTTACTATAGGCAATTGATTCATTTGGAAAACCAGTTTCATTTCTTTAGAACTGAGTAAAAACCTAGACATTATAAAAAGAGGGAAAGATTTACAATACAATACAAACAATAGTTAGGAATAACTGTAGCTTAATGTATACATAAGACTCTTAGAGTTTTAAAGAATATAACAGAAGACATGAATAAATAAACGTCCATACTAATGGATGGGACAACTTAACATTATGGAGCTGCCAATTCTCTGTTTTAATGGTTATATCTAACATAATCTCAACAAAAATGTGTATTTTTAACAAGCTCCCAGGAAATTCTAATATTATTACCCAGATCCCACCTAGAGAGAGATTGTCCGAGGATGACCTGCCCAAATTCATACTCAGCTCTCTTAATGTTTTCTTCCAATGTTCAGCCAGATTTGGAATAAGAGCTTTCAAACATAGTGAGCTATAGATAAGTGCTGGCTCTTGGATTTCAGGTTCTCCTTGAGAAGAAGAGGATTCAAACAATAATTCCCATCAAACAAAACCAGACCATTATCTGTGACCAAAAATAATCAGATGAGTGAAGGAGCTTCCAAACAACACAGATTCTAGTCGTTGGAGATTGCATGACACACATGAATTTGTGTGTGGAAGCCATTTCTTCCATAAGTTTTTATTAAAACATTCCAGTATAAACCAACACACAAAGTAATTTTATGCGAAGTATTTTATATATTTAAACAATTAGTATTTTAAAACTTTTAGTTGAAAGATTTTTTGAAGACTCACGTATATTTAAAGCATTTCAGTACTATGTAAGTTACTGTCTTTTGTCTATTTTCTTCAGCCATTACTTTTTAGATTTTTTTTTTACTCTTGTTAGCCCTGTGTAAAAGTAAGTTTTGGCTTAAATGATCTTGGTCTTATCCCAGATAGTTTCTCCTTATGGATCAAAGTAATGAGGTTTATCCCCTTTATTTTTTGTATTTTTATTTCATATGAAGGAGGATTTAAAAAAATCTTTCTTAGACTTCATTTGCATGGGACACAGAATAGTCCTTTACCCAACTCGTCCATTTCGGTTAGGACTTGTTAAACTGCGTGCTGTGTTAGCACTGTCCTAATGTGGCTGAATAAAATACCCACCTTGCTAAGGCTTCCTTTTTGGTAAAAAATTAATTATATTTGATGATCAAATTTATTTCACCAAGACATATAACAGGGAGACATCTATCCTGTTTGCCATAATTCTTTTGGTAGCTGAGGAGATGAAGCCATCTAGAAGCCTCTCTGTTTTGACTGTTTTTGAAAGTTTAAAAAACTTTTCCTAAAATCTGTAGCACAGAAAATTTTTTATAAATGATGTAAGTAGAGTAGGCTTCACTTTCAAGGTACTTCAATTCAGTTCAAGATTATTGAAAGATGATCTACTTTGACTGAAGAAAGTTGTAGTGATAATTTCTAAATCAGGCCATTAATACAATTGTGATACTTTCAATAGGTCACGGAAGAGAAAATTGGATTTGAACATAAACTAATCCTTTTGCATGGTATTCTTACATTAAATATTAATGAATCAGGCAACTGCATAGCTGGAGGGGACTAAAATATAACTGACTTCAGTCCCTGACCCCGTACATTTTACACATTCAGAAAAGCCCAGATAGATTAACAAGTATTCAGGTAATAAACTCCATCATGGCAGATAAGAGACTGGGACCTGCCTTGCATACCTCCTAGCCTTCAAGCCTAGGGTTTTCTGAAAAAAGAGAAGTAATGTCAGTAACTTGGCCTCTTCACCCTTGATTTTATAACACATACAAACATCTCCCCCATTAAAATCATTATCACCCAAAGCCAAAAAAAAGATCAACATTATACTTGCTTTTCCAATTTTCTAAGCAGGGCTTCCATTAACTGTTTGCATGGGAAGAATAGTGAGAGCTCTTAGAGCCACACCCTTGGATAGAGGGGAGCAGTAGGGAAAAATAAGAACAGGCTTCAGGTTTGTGATTCAATTCCACAGATGTTTACTGAACTAAGCTCTCACAGAGGCAGTGTAACAAGGGCTAGATAAACAAGAGTGAATAAGACCTGGGATTTCTGTCCAAGGATTTTGCAGTCAGAATATAATACAGATATTCAACCAAATGCAGCTGGATAAGTGCAAAGGCAATGAATGGTGTTTGAAAGGAAGCAAAGAGCTGACTGTCGGGCTGTGCATTAGGAGCAGGTAAAGCATGTGTCTGGAAGAGAGCAAACAGCAAGGGGAAGATGTTTATGCAGAGGGAGAGTTGCTTACAGGGGAAAGTGTTAGGAACAACTTGCCACACGCAGGGAATTTTTGTAGTTTTGTTAAAGGGTGAAATGTTATAAGTAATGGAAGAGATGATTTTGGAAAATTCATCAGGGCCAAAATAACTAAAAAAATGTGTTAAAGATGCCAAAGTAATAAAAATTATTTTGTGTGTCACTAGGGGCCATTATTTGTATTTTAAAAGATTTGCATCAGGAGCCCCTGGGAGAAGTGACCAAGATTGTGGCCCAGGATTTGATTTTAAAGAGACTTTCTGAGGATGGCCACAGAAAAGACAGGGCGAGAAGGAAGCACAGAAGTGTCTCTTAAGTAAAAGCATTTGCCAAAGCAGGGTAGCTTAGTTCAGTTATCAAGCTCAGGTGGCAGGTTCTTGAGGAAGACCTAACTCAGACTTCACTTGATATCACTGAACTCTAAATATCTTCCTAATATTAATAAAGTCATATCTTCCTAATCTTATGCAGTTGGTGCTGTATATAACAAACACCCTTTCAAGTTTCCAATCTAAATTACAGTTCAAATGACATAATTTGGTGCAAAGCAGTGATAGCTACAGGATGAAAGTCAAAGATGCTGGCTACCAAGTGGACTCTCAAAGTCTTTAATATTGAGGGGATCACCCCTGCAGGTCTGGCCCTTGCCTTCTACCCAGGGAATCCTGGTTTTGTCAGTTAGCTAGGGAAAGACTCATTTTTCACCTGCAGGCTCACATTAAGCCAGCTGATAGGGTGTGATATGTAAAATGGCAACTTGTGAATTCATGATGAGAAGTGCATCTGTCAGACAGAGCGAAATGTCTGAGTGGACAGATAAGGGCATCTGTTCAGTGAGTTCACGCGGCAGAAGCTGTAATGGTAGAACGTTTGCCTGCAAATATGGAGTGAGGAAAGTGCTGCATATTTATGATCTAGCAGAGCAATGTGCCCGATACAGGAACCCCTGGGCTTGATTGCTGCAGAGATGTCCTCTCACTTTTGGAACCGTGCACCAAGGGCCGCCAGCACACTGATGACGGCTCTCTGGGTTCCTTGTTCCTGCATGGCTGCCTCGCCCCTGGGCACAGTCATCACACCAACACATTTGCTGTAATTGGTTGGATTTGTACTTATCACTAGTCAAGCTTTCTGAGATTTGACGTGGGTCATGGTAACTCAGGGTTGGGTGTTTCCAAACACTGGTGGAATCTTGATACACTCCCATGGATGACTAATGCTATCGACTATACGTGGGCTTCGTTCTTTCTGAGAAAACTTTATTTCACTTCTTTGCAAGTTGTGAGGAAAGACAGTATGAACTATAGAAATGACCCCTGAAAGTATAGTCGTAATGTAAGTTGGTCATGGGGATGGAAGTGCAGCATGGAGAATATAGTCAGTGATTCTGTAACATCTTCCTGTGTTGACAGATAGTAACCACAATAGTTGGGGTGAAGATTTAATAATATGGGTAACTGTTGAACCACTGCGTTGCATGCTTGAAACCAATCTAATATTGTGTATCAACTGTACTTCAATAAAAAAAATTTTTAAACCCTCTTTTTCTGTAACCCTTCAGAGCATCTCTGTACTTGCTAGAGGGGATATTGCCTGATTCATGGATCACTTAATAAAGCCAAATAAATCCCCAAAAAAGAAAGAAAGAAAGACCATACCACAACCTACATGCACCAACAGTACAAACAAAACATTGAAGGACAATTGTAAGCATTTGAGTTCCGGCACTGAGGGGTTTTCCCCTGCTTTTGCAAGTCGTGAGTGTGCTCCTGGAACTTTTAAATTGGGAGAGTTGTCACCTGCACTGTGCTGACATCTTTTTTGAAACAATCTCAACCTAGAAGCAGTGGAGAGAAATCCAGGGCATAAAAATGGGAGCTGAGATTCGTGGTCTCTAAGAAATACAGTCCTTCTCTGAACACATTTTTTAAAGAGTTGGTGTGTAAGGAATAAGCTATTGTAGAGCAAAATAAGGTTGAGGAATGTGGGCAGGAAGCAAATGAAGTCCTTGTATTTTAGAGAAGGGAGCCAAGAAATACTATTTTTTTAACTTTGATATTTAATGGATATAAAATACGCTTAGGGACAACTTGCACAAATGAAAATGAGAGCTTTGTCTTTCTAATCATTTCAGACTGAAATAAAACATAATACAATACAAATAAAATGAAATACAATACAAATAAAACAAAATACAATACACAAGGTGAAATGTAAAGTAGGGTGTCCCTAAACACAGTAAGTACAAGATATACAGTGATCTTCAAAGAGAAGATGATTTCTAGGCATCTTTGGTAAGAGTATCAAATACCTCTGCAAACTGGGGACTTCTTAGTATCACGACAAGAGGACATTCCAAACAGAACTGAACAGTCAGACGATGGCCAACAATGGCAAATAGTGAGTTCAGCCACCACCAAAAGTTATGGTCACTTGTTGCTCAGATGAAGACAGCTTCTCGTGCTTCTGGAGCTGATACTGAGTTTGAATTTTGCAAAGACATTTCTATCATTTCAATTATTATGTAAAGCCACATTCATTAAAAGAGCATTGTAAATAGCTTTATTATTTGCTTCTAGGAATGAAGTACTGTAAGAAAAAACAGATTTACAGTGAAAAGTGAGTGACTTTAACAACATAGGCTGAAATAATTATTTCTAAAAAATAATGTATTTCTGGCTCTCCTCTTTCAGAGGTTGCCCGCTCTTTCTAAGTGTGTAACCTTTTAATCTTAAACTTTGTCTCTCCAAACCTTTCAAAGTGACTCTCCTTGCTGAGGTTGCCTGCTGCACTTCTCTAAGTAACTAAATAAAACTTTCACTCTGCTTAAAAAAAATAATAATAATAACATATTCCTACATTTTCTCAGCGCTAAGTCAAAATGATAAACTTCAGTTCATTGATTGAGGAAACAAATATGGAACATCTATGGATTTTGGGGAGCACATGCAATGTAATGATATTAAATTATTAAATAATTTGTGACCAGAAAGATTTTATTTTATTTTTGTTATTTATATCTTTTGTTCTTTCTCTTTCAACCTTCATGGCACTTTTGGTAGGAAAGCACTATAATAAATCTCTACCCCATGCCACTTAAATATCTGACTGGAAACATACCTTAAAAGCCTTTTTTTAAAATTGTTATCTTTAGTTTCAAACATTTTGGAAAACCCAGAAATTAAAGTGTGATATAAAAGAATTACATGTACATGCAGCCTGAGCTAATAAATGATAAATGACAATGATATTCTGGGCACACTGCCTTTAATTCAGCCTCTTGGTTAACATTCACTCTTGATAAAGTTTTGATTTTTCCACTTGCCTCTTTGTTACCAACAGTGACACTAATAGAGCTTAATTTCTCTTCACAATTCTTATAGACATATTTCTGGGCCAACTGAAAAAAATCTTTTGAGACTGGAGACATCAATTAGGGTTGGCAGACTTTTTTTTTTTTTTTTGAGAGGGCATCTCTCATATTTATTGATCAAATGGTTGTTAACAACAATAAAATTCTGTATAGGGGACTCAATGCACAATCATTAATCAACCCCAAGCCTAATTCTTAACAGTCTCCAATCTTCTGAAGCATAACGAACAAGTTCTTACATGGTGAACAGGTTGGCAAACTTTTTACCAAAGCATTGAAAATTAGTTACCCCAGTTACCTCATATTTCAAAATAGGATCTAATTTTAATACAAAATTAAACTGAAAGAAAATCTCCAATGTCTTTGGAAGGCTGTTGCACACTGCGGGCACTACCCCACCCAGTAGAAGGCAACCTGCTGTGGGGGCTGATGCCTCTGGGTGAGTGGTATGTGGAGGGATTCTCTGGTCTCGGAAACGTTACTCATCTTGCAATCACAAAGCAGATATGACCTGCACGAACGTGAGTCTGTGTGCACCAGTTCCCCAAGTCAGGCTTCCTTTCGCCCTTCCCTGTTTGATGGGTCGTCAACCAGAGCGCACTCATTTGTCACTGTCAGGGGCAGGGCCTCTCTAGCCAGGGCTGTGAGGCAGCTCAGAAGGACGGCAGAGACCGAGAGCAGCGGCAGGTCCAGGTGCTGAGCGCGCGGTTCCTCGGTGTTCTGTTCCCTGCTTGCCCACCTCACCGGAGAAAGTGGTCTTGCTAATCTAAGGAAGACTGACAGGGTGAAAACTGGTCGTAAATCACTGCAGGGACACTTTTGATTACACAGGGCTGGTCTGGCAGCACCAGGTCAAAAGAGAGGTAGATGTGACCATAAAGTTGACAAAAGTCTTTTGAGAAAAGCTTGTCTCTCCTGTTGATTGTTTAGGTTTTGCTCGGCTACATTGCATCTGTGAATGGGGTGTGTTCGTGTCTGGCACAGGGATCTACCCTTCTGCCTGTTGTGTTTGTACCTTATTGTGTCACTTATTTGTGTCTGTTTAGTGGAACATATAAATTATGGTAATAGATTTCTGAATTTTAATTTATTCTTAAAACATTTCTTTGGTCATTGAAATTTATTTTTTTTGCCATAAACCTGTAGGCAATTTGCTACTGTTTGTGAATCTTAAATGACATGTTTTTCTCTTTGTAAGCTATCTCTATTGGGTTTCATTGTGTGTGCTAACTTTTTTTTTAAATGAAAAATGTAGCAGCAAAGCCATGGAAATATTACAAACTTAAATAAATATAATTTAGTAGCTACTGGTTCATTCAAGGTTTTTATTTCTTACATGGGTCAATTTATTTACTTACTGTCTTTTCATGAAAGTTGAGACAATTTGAATACTTAGCCTAAACAAAATAGTCAAGTATCATTTTCTGAGTCCAGATTATTAAAAAATGTCTCTAAATGATGTGTTAAGATTAATATGGATTTGTCTTAAACCAGTGGGTGTGGTCCTGTTTGGAGTCAGAATACATTCTTTCTCATTTTCTAGTCCCCACAATTTAAAAGACCCATCACATGACAGTATACTCCATCTAAAAATTATTCCAAAGTCCTTTATGACAAAGTGCAAATCTGGGCTCCCCAAGTTAATCATATTCAGGGAATGGGCAGTTTTGGTGCAGCTATATCATTGGCTATTTTATCACTTGTGGGGATAAACATTAGTTTCTGCTGATCTATCTATCATCAGACTTCCATTTGTGAATAGGAATCAGGTTTTAGATAACCCTGCCTCTTTCTCCATCCTCACTAGCCCCTCTCCATTTCAATTCATCATCTTTTGAATGAAGAGTCTCTTAAAAGGTATTTTCTGTCCATTACTCCTTTTCAATCAGTTATCAACTCTTCCACAACTCAAGAAAACTTTCAAAAATGCAAATATGATCAAGTTATTTCTCTACTTGAAGCCCTAATGCTCTGAACACTAACACTCTTCCTAAAAGTAGCTGAAAGAAGCCCTGAAAATAGCTTCTGGCCTCCATATACCACAGAGCACACAGAATGTCAAGGTCTGGCCCACCCCGGGCCCAGTCACATCTTCTGTGCGTCATCACGCATCTGCATGTGCTTCTCTCAGGACACTTAGTTCCCGTTTATGCTCCAGCCTCTCACCGCTGTTAGCTGATGTCTCATTATTTGTTCTCATGGCATCTTCTTATGTGCTCTCCATAACAGTCACGCCATTTCATTGGAACACATTGGTCAGTGTCTTTATTGCCCACCAATCCATATAGTGGAGACATGACAGTGAAGTTCTTACTCAAAGCCTGTAACTATATGGCTCGTTCAGTGCCTGGCTTGTAGTAGGTACTTAATGTTAGTTCAAAATACATCGTAACAAGGAAATAAAAATAAAAACTACAGGATTTTCTGAAAGACATAAGAGAAGATATGAATAAATGGGACATAGTGTCTATATGAGAGATCATGTTTGCTCAAATAAGTGTGCATAATAAATATACCCTCAAAACTTATGGAATAGATGATAGAATTGGAAAAAGGTATGCCAAAGTTCATTTGGATGAATAAACACAAAAGAAAGGAAAGAAATCTCAAAAGCTGTATGGGGATGTTGCAGACTAACCAGACATTAAAATGTGTAATAAAACTAAAATAATTCAAATAATGTGCTTCTCGAGCAGGAATAAACAGAAAGATTAATTTAACAGAATAGAACTTTTGGCAATCACTCTAGACACAAATAAAATTATGTGAATACAGAATGGCAGCCTAATGGCAGTGTTGTGGTAACTAAATATCCACTGTTAAGGTAAAGCTAGATTCTCAAATCCTGTATGTAACAGCAAACAATTTTACTATAAAATTGGTAGTGTTTATAAGTGAATTCACACACCATCATTGGCTCTCCAAGGGTTTTTTAAGAAAGGCACCAAAAGCAAAAAACATCTATGCTTAAAAAACAAAGACAGGTACAAGTATATACATTTTAAAATATGGCAGAAATTCCACAAATAAAGTTATAGGCTATCTACCTATAATCTTTAGACATAAGTTTGTCATAAATGCTAGATACTGGATTAATATCCCTAAAGATTTAGTTTTCTTCCAAATCATTCTGAAGACTGAGACAACATAAAATGAAAGGCCAATGGCAATTGATTTTCAAAATTTGCAGGGTGGGCATTATAGATTACATTAATTAGTGTCAGAAAAATATACCAAAATACTATCCTTCCACTTTTTTCCTGCAATTAATATTTCCCTGTGTAACTGAAAATGGAAATAATAGGATTGTTTTGGCAATAACAATATTTTAATATACATATGATGAGGCCCAAACTATTCTCAGTCAGAATTCAGACTTACATATGTGTCACATGGGTGTAATGAATTTCTCTAGGCTAAGGCATAGAAACCACAACTTACTGATTCAGTCCACAAATATTTAGTAAGAAATCTTCTCTGGACTAGCCACTATTCTTGGGTTCCCCCCAGAATCAAAGACTCCTGACTTCATAGAGCTTTTCAGTTTATCCTTCTGCTTTCTTGTGATTTGGAGATAAAAGAGAAGAGAAATTTCTGCAGAAAGGTGACCACCGTAAATAAAAAGTGAATGTGCAACCTTATCCAAGAAGAGGTTAGTTGCATGCACCCTTGTGTTCAGTGTGAGGGATGTAATCGCTGCTCCTAAAACTCCGTATTCTAGTTCAAGAAACACCTAGTGTCTGAGTTTGTTCCTTCACCCTTGCCCTGGAGAAGCAGTGGTGAGGGTGCCGGGACAGCCCGCTTGCCAGGGGAACTGCTGGTTCCCAGGCATTGCCCAGAACACTAGCAGAGCAGCCACTGCCGCTCCACGCAGGGCAAAGCCCATATGTGGGCAGGGGCATGAGGTTCTGGAGAATTTCTCTGCTCTTAAGCTTGGGCTAGTATGTTATATTTATTTGAATAAATGGGCATTATCATGCTTGACTTGCTTTTCCCTGTGTAAGAAGGAAAATAGACTCCAAGATCCCTGTATTATAGGCGTCTGTGGCTACCCTCATGAGCCCTTCATCACAACTGGAACATTAACTGACTAGAATTCAGCAGGCAAAGAATTCGTCTCTGGAAATCCAGTATTCAAGAGGCACCTATACTCATAAACAATGTTCAGTGACTCAGCAAAGGACACAGAAATATGTGACCACCACCTAGGGGAAGAAACTGAGCATTACTAGCTGCTAATGTAAAATGCTTCTAAGACAATAGTACCATAACAAAACCTTGTTTCATGGGGACAAAGCATGTCTGCAAATTGATTACGGGTTGGTACAGATTCATTTAAAATTTTATTTTCCCCTCTAAGGTATTTTTACACTTAAATTTTTTTCCTACGATAAGCATATGTCATGTTTGTATCAAAAAAAATAAAATAGGTAATAATGAATTATTTATAGGAAAGCTATTCATTGACGAACTTTTGAAAAGGATCATGAATCCTTCAGTGTGAATGAGCTTAGTTTTGCAAAGACAAGATCCAACTATGGGTGTTTGACCTACTCTTAGGTTATGGGTGAAGAATTCAGGACAATCGAGCTATAAGTGAATCATTCTAGAAAATGCAGGCAACTGACCTAATCACAGTAAACTGTGATGATGTTCTGAAGAGAGTCAGATGGAAGTTTCTAGAGGTCTGATTCTATTTCTATTAAATATTTATATACAATGTAATTGAGGTAAAGTAAATTCAGCTCCTAATTAAGTTTTCTACTCAGGGCCAAATAATGCTTCTGACTGATGTGTATTGATATATGTGTGTTCTTGCTTCACTTAGTATATTCCTGGATTGAAGGTATCTTACTGATGGAAGTGATCTATCATCTCTTCTGTGCCTATTGTTACATCTTTAATAATGTCCTTTAGAAGTAATT
This sequence comes from Manis pentadactyla, assembly GCF_030020395.1. NCBI lineage: Eukaryota > Metazoa > Chordata > Mammalia > Pholidota > Manidae > Manis > Manis pentadactyla. Next base: position 41,664,419 of record NC_080025.1, read on the forward strand.
CTTTTAATTGCTCTCCAAATTTATACAGTTTTAGGGTAATGCTAATTAAAAAAGCATTCTTGGTTTTGATGAGATAATAATTGTTTCCCATGCTAAAAAATAAAAGGGAAATAGAAAAGATAAATTTGATTTTGTGGGAGCATTACCTTACTTATAAATGTATTTTATTCATAACCTGTCTTTCTGATCTTTCAATTCACTAACAGCTCAGCAATCTAAGACCTCTAAACGTGGGTGGAGTTTTGGCCCAAGTGCACATTTTATGACACAATTTCAATCTTCTGCACAAAGAGGCTGCTTTGATTGGCACTTAGACCTGATTTATAAGGATTGATAATTAGCTTAATAACCAGTGAATCAGAAAGCAAATTTCAACCTGGGTGGGAAGAAGTCCAATTAAATTAGTATCTTAATATCTGAACCACCTCTCATTTTTAGTACAAGTGAGGGAACTGTTGATTAAACATTTTAATGCATTCATTTATTCATTCAAGTGTTCATTGACTACTTTAACGTGTGAAGCGCAGTTGTAAATTTATTTCATCATGTATTCCACTTCAAACTATATTAGGACTATTGTGTAAAAGAGTCAATCAAAAAAGTATATTTTTATTTCTCTAATATGCAAGAAGATTTTTGACATAAACATTTACTTACCCAAAAGAAATATGCTACTTATATTGTTCTACTGAGGAATGCTGAATTATTCCTTGAGCTTGCTTAGATCTTCTTTTTGGGAAGTTCCATCTACATTTAGAAAAATATAATCATAACGCACCATCTGCAAAAGGGGGAATTAGCATTTTGCAAGAAATAGTAATGAGCAGGGTATAGTTAGAATAATAAGAATACTTAGAACTATGCATATTGAGTAATAAATACACTTCTCTGTTTGATATTTCCCTCAAAGGGATAAATCTCAGCAGTCACAAAGTATATTAGGCAGCAAATACTTTCAGCATCTATCTTTCACTAAATAGCCATATTTCTCCCTGGTTATTTTTAAATTGCTTCCTCATTGTGTAGTCAAATGAAAAATTTTCAGCTTTAAAGTGTGGGTGATTATGTCTAGCTAATTTCTAAAGGGAGAATGAGTCACAGATGGGCAAAATCACAAATTTTATTGATTGGGAATGTTTAAAACCTTAATTTTCAAGGAAGAAATAGTGTAATTTCTATGAACTTTGAGTCACATCAACCAAAGGTGTAATTCCTACTACATTTCCCTGTCTCAAGTCCTGAAAAGCAGGAATATTTCAGACAGAACTTGTTTTTATCCCAAGGATTGTCCAAAATCAGAATGAGACTTATTATGAGAGAATAAACTGCTATTTGGAAGGTATTCTTTGGTGTTACAGGAAGAGCATGGACAGTTCAGTGCCTGGGGGCTTGGATCTCATTGCCTCAGAGCCTCTTTACCATTCTATACAGCGGCAGATACTGAGATGGTGCAAAGTAGGAGTGGGGTATTGGCATATCTGCCGGCTTCAACTGAGATCTTAAAAATCCTTTCATAGGAGGAGGAAGGACAGTCAAGTGACATAAGCCTGGATTAGTCAAAAGCCCCCTTCCTGTTCTCTCTGGATACTGAGTTCTTCCCCATGTCCACTCAAAAGTGAACCTACCTATCAGCTCAGAGCTGTAGTACCTGAGCCTGGAGGGAATGGTTTTGAGATGTGGTCATAAGATGTCACTGAAATTTTTAGAATTGCAGGCTAGAGACCCAGCAAGGAAGCACAAAGGGAGAACTATTCAGGGTTTGAAACATCTACCTCCCCTAGGTCTGCAGTTGGTGCCCGAGCGCAATCGGTGACATGGAGATCAGCTGGGACTCATGTGCAGAAGTTCTGGCTCGGCAATGACAGAAAGGAGAACAGGATTCTGACCATGTGCGATATTGCAGGGGCAGGGGAAATGCAGCGACATGTGATCGAGGGGGCAACAGGGCAAGGCTCCACCATGACAAGGCTCTCCAAGGGCTGTGGATGCTGAAACTGGGCTGCAGAAGAAACACAATGAAAACACACAAAATAGTACTCTGCCTCCATGGGTGACCTGAAAACTCTGGAGGTTTTCATCAAATGTGCTTTTTTTTGTAGATAATAGCACAGAGTGTCAGCATTCGCCCTGGATGTGCCCCAGCCCTAACTGGGGAGCGCATGAGGATGTAAAAGTGTCTGACTCTTGTCCACCAACCCTCTCAGCTTAGTCTTAGTGCCCTGGCAGGACAAAACCACCCAGTTTTTCTGTACTCTAGCAGGTGGTCACACACAGAATTACAGCCCCAGCTGTAGTACCTGCTTGTATTGTCTGAATGGAGTAGACCAGGGGCAAGACCGGATTGTGGAGATGTTGCTGCCAGGGGCCCAGGGACGCAGAGCAGGGGTCCCCAGGCTTCCACGGGCAGAAGAGCTGGCTGGAGAGCTTGCTGTCCTCAGCGTCTTGGACTTTATCCAGAGAGCTTCTGACCAGTGGGGGAGGTGAGGCCCTTTAATTTGCATTTCTCACAGATTCCCTGGACTTTGTGCAGGTGTGGGGCTACCACCTGTTTGTTTCTTCAATGAAGGGACTTCATGCGTGGAGTTGGGCCCTGTCATGGAGGGCTGCCCAGGCTTGATATTCAGCACCGTCCTTCATGAGCTGTTGCCTGCTTCCTTGACAGAAGGTCTGCTAGGGCTTCTTTCCGTGGAGGGGAACCGCTGCCTCGATGCTGAAGAACCAGACGCAGGTGGCCCGTGTGTGACTCTGGCCCTGGGAGGGATGCTGGCGCTGTCCCATGTGTAGCCAGTGGAACAGAACTGGAAAGAAATTTGAGAGGAGTCAAAAGGAGAGGTGCTAATCACAACCCTGAAGGTCAGGTTGGAGGGATCGGGCGAATCAGAGGAAGGTGGGAGGCCAGCTCTCAGGCCTGAAGATCCAATCTCCAAGTGAGGCTCACAGGAACTGAGACCTTGTATCAAGGAAAATAGGCGAGTGTTCTCCGCGGATAAACATCTGCATTTCCTTCCTGCTCAGGGAAGATGAGAAATTTGTCCTAGATTTGACAGAACCTCAGCTGCCCCGGGAATCAGCCTCACACAGCTTAGTTCTGCTGGGCACGTGGAGGTCACCGTTCTCTGGAACTCCACTGAGGGAAGTGTTCAAAGCTTCTCAGATCCTGTGTTTTGACTACTCATTTGCTGCTTAGAGCACTGCCACATGTCCCAGTAATGACAGAAAATAAAAGGAGAAATAACTAAGAGTCATCAGCTACGTTCAGATGCGCCCAGTACACCCACAAGCTGGCCGTTTGCAGAAGGGAGTCTCCTGGTGCCCCTTATCCTGCTCAGCCCAGGAGCTGAGCGTTTGGGCTGGGGGCTGGCTTTGCACTCCCGAGGGTCAGACTCCCCGCAGGGGCCAGGCTGCACCTACTTCCCCAACAGCCTGTTCTCTCGTGGTCACTTGGGGTCCCTTATGTTACTTCCTCATCCCTAAAGCAGTGTCCCCCCACTAATGTCAAGATTATAATGACCATAAAATAATCAACTATTTTGTTCACATTATTATCTGAGAACAAAAGCTGACAGGATAACTTTACTGAGGGAACCCTATTAACAATTACAATTACCATGTATAATCTGACTTGGAAATGACAAGATACAACTTTACTCTTTCATAGAGTTTTGTAATTGAAATTACAGAAACCTGAGTGGAGAATTTAAATGAAGTGTCACTTTTAAAGAAGAGGTAATTGAAACCAAGACACCCAAGTATGCTTATCAAATATGTTAGAACCTCATTAATTCAGTTCCTTCATAGTAAAAAAAAAAAAACCAAAAGAACCCAAAAAACAAAAAATCCACAGGCTCTTAATTATTAATAAGTTTAAATATTATTTTTCCCCAAATTAGTCATGATTGAGAAGAAATTTACTTAGAGCAAAATCTGTGTAAAAATATTCAAACTTAAACATTTATAAGAAAGCTCTGAAATTCTAGGAATAGACATTAAATTTATATATTAAAAGTCCTTGAAACTTTTTATGTGGTCTAAATGAGGTCTAAGCATAAAATCTCCATTTTCATAAGCTGATTTTATTCACTAGGTACTTTCTGGTAATATATTTTGTATTAGAAATGACTGAAACTGTCTTTAAAAATATCTTCTAAAATATACTCGATTTTTTCTGAATAGTTTCCTTTTTTTTTTTTTTGCCTAAAATTCAACTTTTCTTGCTCCAACGTGCTTTCCTTACTTTACTGAGTTTCCTGCCTCCATGAATGGCTTCTCTTGCCTTTCAGTCAGTCAAGGCAGAACGTATTCTATGAACAATTCCTCTCACCCTTCACAATAGTTCAGTCCCTAAGTTCAGTACATTCTGTCTGGATTTGTGACTCGCCTTATGTAACTGAAGTCCTCTAACATCCCTCTGCTGCGTCTCTACCTGCCATTAGGGGCTTCTCATTTTTTCCTGTGCACACACACACTGGATTTATTCACCTGATGGCTTATCTGCTAATAGTGCATGATACACCTCTGCTTACATTCCAGTAAATCTTCCTATAGTCTCCAATTATATAAATCAAATTTCTTAGCATGCCATGTAAAGTCCTACACCTTTAGCTCCTGTTTTATGTTTTACCTTTCTATTCTGATGTCCCATGGGCTCTCTGTGTACATACATCTAGCTTTCCTGTCTTTTGGACATTCTGCTTTTCCTAACTGTACCTGGCCACCTCAAGCCTTTGCATGTGTTTTTCCATTTCTAATACTTTCGGAGATTTTCAAACTTTGTTATCTTTCAATAAACAACTCAACCTTCACCTCTTAGAGGTTGCACCCCTTTCTTCCCCTGGGATAAGCCAACTAAATCTAACACTTTCATAGCAAGTTTATGCAATTATTTACATGTATAAATCCCAACCTTTCTCATTTAACTCCAGTTTGTCAGTGGGAAGCAGATGACTCACAATTATTGACTGGTTGGCTGAATGAATGGCTAAAGGGATAAAGGCTGAAGGAAGATGGACATAGGTAATCATGCTCTTTTTTCACACTTTGATGATGTTGCTCATTCTTAATACTGTTCTCTAAGGATGCAGATAACTGGAGAACAATTAAAGGATGGTAAGAAGACTTGAAGCTCTGAAATTAAAGAAGAGTTGAAGAGGGGTGTTCAGACTGGCCCAAGAGGATAAGCAGAGCTGTCTTCAAGTGCTTGGCAAGTGTATCAACTGAAAAAAAAGTAATTCCTATATGTAGCTTCAGGGATTAGAAGAGGCCTAATGGACTAAGCTACAGGAGATAAGCTATTCACTTTCTTTTGTATGTACTTTCTTGGAAATAATATTGGCTACCTAACTGTGAATTTAAAAATCTATACATATTACATATGTAATGCCAGCAGAACATGTCTTTCAGTTCAAGTCATTGAACAGTCAGACTGGCAGTAAGAGTTCTATTTAGAGAGGTGTGCAAAACTGTCAGAGACTAATCACATTAACTTTTAATCATGTTATTTAACTCCCTCTGTTAAGGCTGTTTATAGTAAAACCTCATAAAAATTTACGTTGTTTTCCATTTGATCAATAAATATGAGAGATGCCCTCTCAAAAAAAAATTTACGTTGTTTTGAGCAAAGTATGTTCTAGTTGAGCTGACACAAATGTCTAGTTTGATTAACAATTAAAATTTGAATTTTAAATTACAAATTAGTTTTGTCAATCAGTCTCCTGTGATTTGGTTAGCATTAGTAAGCATCTGGGAATCTTATCAACTCTGGGACATTGATAAAATTAATTTTCTGAGTAAGAAAAAAGAAGAGGGAAGCCCTGAACAGTAGAGAATTAAAATAGATGATGCCATGTTACCCAGGAGAGCCAGGAAGCTCTAGAAGCCACCCTTCTGGATTTCTTTAGCCTTTACAGAGTAAGGGGAGTCTTTAGATCTCACCAGCAAGGCAGTAAGAACTGGGAGGGAATGAAAAATGCCAACAGTGTCATCTAGGGAGATTTAGTGTGCTCTGTCTATGATGGATGACAAGTCATTTGCAGAGTCCCCATGTAGGTCGGAAATACAGATGGCAAAGGGAAGCTGGAGGGAATCTCAGCACCTGAAGCCTTTGGTAAGACATTCATCGAGGGAAAAGAAATACTTTACGAGGGTAGTCTTTATCAACCATACTACATTAGTTAGCAGATCATTGAATTTCTTACCTGAATATGTAGTTGTGTTATTTTTTGTAAAAAAGTTATTGTAGTCATATAGGACACATTTAAAAAAAAATTAAGTAGCTCAAAAATGTAAGGGAAATTCCACAGAGATATTCTTTAGAATGAACTCCTTTAATATGAGAGAAAAGTTCCATTTGCTTTATGAAACTACTGATATCCTCAGATCTGCAATATGTAAACACCTATAAACTTTTTGATTACCTATCACCCATCAGAGATTTCTTTCTGAGTACTTGAAGCTTATCTCACTCCTAGCTACAATTTCTCTCTCTCTCTCTGTTTCACTATTCCTCCCATAGTCCTGGTACTAAAATGTAAGGTAGTTACATAACATATATCAATGTTAAAAATTGCTTGAATATTTAATTAGAAATGCTAATTTATTTGCAAAATGTGGATATCAATTATACTACACACAGAGATTTTGGTTGAGAACTATTTTTTTCTTTTACAGGTGAATTTAAATCAGAGTCCTCAGGTAAAGACATGAGATGTAATGGTAGCATTTAGTGTATAGTCACAGCCATATAAGGCTACAGGGAAATATATGGCTATGTCACCAAAAATTAAAGAAATGGGGAAGTAAGGGAATCTAATGGGCACTAAGTAGAGTGTATGCAAATAAACATTTACAGCATATTGTAATAATATGTTGAACTGATATGTATATAATTCAGTAGGAACATAGAAAAAGAAGCACCTAATTTGTCTCAGAGAATCAGGACAAACTCCTGAAAGAAAGTGTTATTTCATTTGAGACATGAAAAATGAACAAGAGTTCATTCATGCAAAAATAGGAACAAGTTATTCTAATCAAGCATCATGGGTTATCTTGTGCAGAGTTAAGAAGCTGAGGAACATGAAATATAGTCAAGAACTGGTAATAGTCCACTGCACCCTGGAATGGAAAACGTGAGTGGAAGTGAAGGAAAGAAGGTTATGTTCATAGGCAGGGGTCAATGCATGAAGCACTTTGGTGCAAGAGCTTTTATATTTTTCTATTAATTAAGGAGGATACATTGAAGCATTTTGGGTAGGTGAGTGAAATTTTCAGATTTTTGAATGGAGAAAAATAGGGCAACAATAGGATGATGAACTGGAGAGAGGCCTGAATAGAGATATTCAGAAAACCTTTCTAATAAACCAGGCAGGAGATACTGTGACACAGGAGTAACAATAAGGAGAGGTAAAAAAATGGCAGATTTACAAGATTTTCTATACTTCAAATTGACATAATTTAGGGATTGATAGGATTGGAGGCTAAGAAAATGATTCATTCATTTCCAAAATACTTAGCTGTTTTTGCGTGTGTGAAATCTTAGATAATTTCAGCCAAAATTCTTAATTCCTTATTTGGACCTCTACTTACATGTTTGGTAATCCCTACTAATTTTAGCTGGTTTATATTGTTTCATCCTTATGTACATTGTATTACAAATGGAACTACAGTGTATTGTTTTATTTTTCACAAATTTTCATTCTTACCTTCCTCAATAGGAGGAATATGCTTTCTGACCAATCCTTGCTGGGCCTGGCCATGTAAAATACTTCATAAAATGGAATGTGCATGGATATGACAATGCTACATCAGTCTAGAAGCTTTAAATGTCACTGTGGGGTTAGGGTGTTTCTGTTGTCTTTTGCCCTCTACTAGGAAACATATATATGTACTAGACATCTTTTTTGTGTTGTGTCTTAAAGAGGATATTTCAAAAATGGGGTATACTAAAATGAAGAATTAGTTTGAAAAGCAGAGGAACTTTAAGAGTGCCCTCTTTAGATTGCAAACCAAAGATCTTGTACTTTTTGCAGAAGACAAATTTTGAATGACTATCTGTTTGCATAATGGTTTTTCTTGTGTTTCCTTTGTATTTCCAGATAATTACTTTAGAACACCTTTCTCATATTCAGCATCAGTACGGTCCTTTTCTTAGGGATCTGGCCATTCTGGATCCACTATATGATTTTGAGAGAGTGCTTTGGAAATAAAACATTGTAAGGTGTGAGGAGGCTGACATAATGATAAATTATCAATATAGTTGACTGTGCAGCAGTAGGAAAAGAAACACAACCACAATCTTCCCCTTGTCTCTTTGCTTCCATCACTATGCAACATGGGCTGTGGTGATAGTAAGGACAAAAAAGACCGTATCTAACATTTGCAAAGTAAAAAAACAAAGCCTTTTTGGGAAGACTCCTGGATGTCTTGAATTAGTCTGGTCCCTACTGCCATGATGTGGCAGATCTCTAAGACTTAACTTGGGCCCCCAAAAGAAGACATTTGACCTTCAGAAACAAGATTATGCTAGACTCATAATAATAATTCCTTACACACTTCCTGAAATAAAATTGTTGTATTTATTTCAATGGCAGTATTAGTTTTACTACTACTATTTCCATTACTTCTACTAGTAATAGCTGCCGTTTCTGAACATACCAAGCACTGTAGATTTACCTACACTGACTTGTTGAAGTCTGGCAACATACTTAATAATATGCACTGATATTCCCACTTCGTAGACAAAGAAGCTGAAGTTGAAAGAAATGAAGCAACTGCCTTATTAATACTGTAAGACTTTGAACCTAGGTCTGTCCATACTCGCTGCAAGGGATGTTCAAGTCCACATAACTCTAAAAGAAAATTGTGATTTATGGTCTACCATTGTTTTATCCCCTGATTTTTGTTCCTAGTTCTTGACTTTTTCTTCTTGAGCTCACACATGGGTCATTTAAAAAAAATCACAGCCTATGGCACGTATCTTCTGTGGTGACATAATAAAAACATATCTAAACTGGAAGTTACTTCATTGGTGTTCCAGATTCGTTCTGTGTGGACTTAGCTATTAGGTATTATTCTTTTCAAAATGAGTTTCTTGTAATTGAGAGCAAAGTGTAGCTCAAAATAATTTTCATTATTTAATTTTTAGGACATTTATTTATTAAAAGAAGAGAGTCAATATGACCACTAAAGCTCAGATTCAGTGTTGATTAAAGATACCAACCATATCACAGGACAGAGCAAGGGTCCAGTGTCATCTTTCATGGCTACTAAACTAATAAATATTCAGCTATTGAAATGCACACACACAAATATACGTACATCAACAAAAGTCATTTGAAATTTGCATTGCATTTCATGTATTTTTATCCTACATGTGAAATAACAAGCATGGTGTCTATTTTAAAGAACTTTAATTTCCAATATTCAAATTTTAATTTGTGAGTTAAATGCTTAAAAAGTCAAATTAGAAATCTTACCTTAATCACTGTACAGTTACTATAGGTTTTGTAACCTATGATAGTGATGTATCTTTTTTAAAAATAAACAAATCAAGTTGCATATTAAGTCAAATCTTAAGCTTCTTGTCTTATATTTATTTTTAATACAATTCCATTTGTGTTTGTTGAAAATTTACCAAGACAGGAACTTTGAGCATACCCAAAGGATATTGAGCTGGGCTATGTAATAAGGAAATAAAAAACTCTTTGTGTTTTTTGTATTGCTAAACTTTTAAAATTCTGTAGTCCCTCACTATGTCTATCTGCATGTGAACAGTTTATTAAGTTTATCCAATAAAATGCCCACAAAAAATGCTACTTTCTATAGTGTAATAATGAGGAAATAAACACAGGTACCTCCTGTCTGAGGGGATGGCTATTTGCATAATATTTTTATCTCCTTTCATGTGCTCATGAGTCCCTACAGATTTTAAATAATATAAATTATAAGTGTTCTGAAAGACTTCCAAGTGCAACAATATTCCCCTGGAATGGAAGTCTTGCTCTGTTTTCAGTATTATTGAATTCTCAAAGCTACTATTCTATAAAAATGCAAAGAAAATTTTAAAGAGTCTGTGCCTTTTTTTCCCTTCCAACTACTGATTCTAAATATTCTCATTGGGCTGGTTTTCATGCAAAATTAAGGTGAGAAGGAGAAAGGATTTAGAATGAAATAATGAATGAAAAAGATAAAAGGAAGAAATGAAGTAGGAAAAGAAAGATAGACAAGACAGAAGGAAAGAAAAGAGGGAAGGAAAGAAGCTGTGTACGATATTCACTTTTTAAATACTTTTATAGCTCTGAAATCAGTATGTTTTTCTATTGATGGGTCTTATCTTGCGCATTCACCAGATGGAAGAGCAATGACTGGCATGCACACAGTTTGTTCTTTTTCCTAGTGATATGACAAGTTAGCTGCAGTGTTTCAGTCGGCAAAATGTTAAAGAACCATTTGAAGAAGTAATATGAGTCCTAGTTGTTATTTGTTAAAATCAAGAAGGTGAGAACATCAGAATTTGCTGATGGGTGTCAGGGGCTTGAAAAAATTCTCAGAGATGACAGTGAAGCATTTTTATGAAATGCGGCATGACAAATGCTTTTGATGGACAAATGATAACATTGTGTGGAAACAAGAGGATATCAACCAATATTAAAAAGTTATTCAAAACAATTAACATCTGAAGATGAAGAAGCTTAGGAATATATTAGTCAATTAATTTTGCTTGTATTTTTCTTCCTGTGTATGTACAAGAGTGATTTCTGATCAAAATTTATCTAAAGAGTTTTTTAAAAATGTAAACTAATAATTCTGAGTTATTAGGAAACTGTGTCATTGTTTTCTGTTTCTCTGCTATACACAAATTAATATTTTAAACATTTTATTTGAAAAATAATATTCACTTAATTTTACTGGGGTTTAATTTTAAAAAGTAAATATACATTAAAAGGCAAAATATTTATATAATATGAAGAGAAACCGGAGTGTACTGGAAGTTGCTCAATGTCACTAATCATCAAGAAAATACAAATCAAAACTATAGTGAGGTATCACTTCACACCTATTAGAATGGATTATCAAGATAAGAGGTAACAAGTGTTAGGAAGGATGTGGAGGGAATGCTTATATGTTGTTGGTGCAAATTGGTATGGCCATTATGGAAAAAAATATGGTAATACCTCAGAAAATTTAAAATTGAAATGCAGTATAATCCAGTAGTCCCACTTCTGGATATATAACTGAAGGAAATAAAATCAGTATTTTGGAGAGTATCTGCACTCCCATGTTATTGCAGCATTACTCATAAGACTAAAGATGTGGAAACAGCATAAATGTCTCTTAATGGATACTGATAAAAAATGTGGTGTACAAGATGGAATCAGGAAGAAATAAAAAACCTGAGAAGACCATAACAAGTCAAGAGATTGAGTCAGTAATGAAAAACTCCCAACAGAAAACTGCAGGACCGGATGGCTTCACTGGTGGATTATACCAAATATTTAAAGAATAACTAACCCCAATCTTACTCAAACTCTTGAAAAAGTAACGAGGAAAAGGGTACACTTCCAAACTCATTCTATGGAACCAGCATTACCTTGACACTAAAACTGAATAAGGGTACCACAGGAAAAAACTATAGACCATTATCACTGATGAATAGAGATGCAAACATTCTCAACAAAATATTAGCAAATCAAATTCAAGAACACATTACAAGGATTATACACTATGGCCAAGTGCAATTTATTCCTGGATTCAAGGATTATTCAATATATATAAATCAATAAATTTAATTCATCACATCAATAAAATGAAAATAAAATCACATGATTTCTCAATAGACACAGAAAAAACAATTGACAAAATATAGCATCCTCTTTGGGTATAGAAGGATCTTACATCAACATAATAAAAGCCATACACAACAAACCCACAGCTAAAATTATACCCAATGGAGAAATACTGAAAGGGTTTCCTCTGACCAGGAACAAGACAGGGATGCCCACACTCACTACTCCTATTCAATATAGTACTGGAAGTCCTAGATAGAGCAATCAGACAAGACAAAGAAATACAAACTGGGAAGGAAGAAGCAAAATGCTCACTACTTGCTGATGTCAATCAAAAACTGTTGGAATTAATCAGTTATTTCAGTAAGGTGGCAGGTTATAAAATCAACTTACAGAAGTCAGTGGCATTCTTTTACATTAATGATGAAGTGTCAGAAAAAGTAATAAAGAAAGCTACTACAATCCCAATAGAATAAAAAACAATAAATCCCTAGGAATAAATTTAACCAATGAAGTGAAAGATCTGTACAATGGAAACTCCAAGATTTGCAAATCTTGATTTGAATGAAATCAAAGAGATAGAAAAATATCCTGTGTTCATGGATTGGAAGAACTAATATTAAAGTAGCCATGTTACCCAAAGCAATCCAGAGATGCAACACAATCCCCATCAAAATATTAAAGGCATCATTCACAGAAATAGAAGAAACCATCCTAAATTTGTGTGGAACAACAAAAGACCATGCATAACCAAAACAATCCTTAGAAAAAAGATTAAAGCCAGAGGTGTGTGTCCTGGTTTCAATCTATACTACAAAGCCATAGCAGTAAGAACTCTAGGGCACTGGGACACAAACAGACACATAAACCAGTGGAATAGAATAGAGAGCCCAGAGGTAAATCCTGGCAAACATAGTCAACTAACATTCAACAAGGGAGACAGGAACAGTTTCTTCAACAAATGGTGCTGGAAAAATGAGAAATGCTTGCAGAACAATGAAATTGGACCTCTCTCACATCATTCACAAAAATTCATTCAAAATGGATCAAAGACTTAAACATAAAGATGTGATACCAAACGTCTCCTAGAATAAAATGTAGGGGAAAAGTTCTTCAATATTGATCTTGACAATGAAATTTTGTATATGATTCCAAAAACAGAAACAACAAATGCAAAAATCAACAGACAGGACTACATCAAACTTAAGAGCTTCTGTACAACAAAAGAGACAATTAACAAAATGAAGCAGTATCCAACAGAATGGGAGAATATTTTACAAATCATATATTGGAAAAGGAGTTAATATCTAAAACATATAAAAGTAATACAATAAAAAATCTGGCTTAAAAGTGGGCAAAGGAACTCAAAAGACATTTTTCCAATGAAGACATTGAGATGGCCAGCAGGCACATGAAAGAGTGTTTAGAAATCATCAGAGATACAAGTAAAAACCACAGGGAAATATTATTTTACACCTATTAGAATGGCTAAGACAAGAGCCAACAAGTGCCCTTATACACTGCTGGTGGGAATGTTAATTAGTCCAGCCACTATGGGAAACCATATGGCGTTTCCTCAAAAATCTAAAAATAGATTTACCGTATGATCCAGCAATCCCATTTCTGGGTGTATATCCAAAGGAAATGAAAACAAGATTTTGATGAGATATATGTACTTCCATGTTACCATAGCATTAGTCACAATAACCAAGATATGGAAACCATCAACAGGTAAATGGGCAAAAAAGATGTGGCATATGTCACAATAGAATATCATTCAACCATGAGAAAGGAAGATATCCTACCAACTTACAATGATATGGATGGACCTTGAGCACATGTGTTTGCATATCAAATCATGACATTGTATGATTTAAATAGATACAATAATATTTCTTAATTATTCTTATTCACTTTATTAGTTTAAGAAAAGAAACAAAAGTTAAACTAAAGGAAGTGTTAAATGTCAAATAAATGTTTCTTCAGTAGAGGTCTCAGTACCTAAGATTAGGACAAGGGGAAAGAGAAGTTCTTAAAAATGAGTTTGGTGTCCTTAATCCCTTATTATATAATTCTACGGTTGTATATAGATATTTAAGACATTTGACCAATGAAATTTGTTTTTATGTTTTGTTGAGGTTGTTAGCATAAATCACTAGTAAACTCTAAAGAGCACTGAACTATAAGTCACATATCCTTAATTTCAGTCCTGCAACCCAATTAACTTCAAGAGCTTTGTCCATTATATTTACCAGGTTTTCTTTTTTCCAATCATACTCCTGATTCCTGTGCCATTTTTCATTTATCTGATTTTGCATTTATGATTAGCATCCATCTAGTCTGTGCTCATGTTGCTGACTAATGGGCCACCCCTTAGCATCGAAACCTTCAGAAAGATCAGTGTTCATGTACCATCACCACATTCTCTTCTGGGGGCTCTAACTTCTATGTTTGTTATTTTTGTTTCCTATATGTTATAAAGGTCTACATCTTGGTATTCCAAATTGGCCATTAAAGCTTTACTCCTCTAAAAGTACAATAGGGAAACCAATGTGTACCAATTTCAGGGTATTGTTCAATGCCTGTCTACTTAGATCTAATGAATACAAAATATGTGAAATCGATTTAACTGATTTTGAAAATATCTTGAACATTTCCCAATGGTAACTGTTACGGATTTAATGTTTGTGTTTCCTTGAAACTCTGTTTGAAGCCCTTGACCCCAAATATGTCTGTATTTGGAGGTAGGGACTTTCAGATGTAATTTTGTATAGATGAGGTCATAAGAGTGGGGCTGATCCAGTAGAACAAGTGACCTTATAAGAAGACAAAGGAGTCTGCTTGAAATCTTATGGATAGAACTAGTGACACCTGGTGAGAATGCTGCTGTCTCACAAGCCAAAAAGAGAGCCCTCACCAGACTCGATCCTGCTGACACCCTGATCCAGGACTGCCAGTCTCCAGAACTGTGAGAAAATACATTTCTCTCAAACTGTGGTATTTGCCAAGGCAGCACTGGGAGACTAAGACTGTGACTCTCTTGGTGACTCCCTAGTGTGCTTCTAACGTTCCTTCTCCTTACTGAAACTTTCTTCCAAACTATTCATAACCTCTTTACATCTCTTTGGACAAGAAAAACAAAAGCAAAAATAGACAAGTGGGACTACATCAAACTAAAAAGCTTCTGTACAGCAAAGGACACCATCAGCAGAACAAAAAGGCAACCTACAGTATGGGTGAATATATTCATAAATGACATACCCAGCAAGGGGTTAACATCCAAAATATATAAAGAACTCACAAGCCTCAACACCCAAAAAGCAAATAACCCTGTTAAAAAATGGGTGGAGGATATGAACAGGCACTTCTCTAAAGAAGAAATTTACATGTCCAACAAGCACCTGAAAAAAATGCTCCACATTGCTAATCATGAGAGAAATGCAAATTAAAACCACAATGAGATACCACCTCACACCAGTTAGGATGGTCAACATCCAAAAGCCGAGCAATAACAAATGCTGGCAAGGATGTGGAGAAAGGGGAACCCTCCTACACTGTTGGTGGGAATGTAAACTAGTTCAACCATTGTGGAAAGCAGTATGGAGATTCCTCAAAAAACTAAAAATAGAAATACCATTTGACCCAGGAATTCCACTCCTAGGAATTTACCCAAAGGAAACAAGATCTCAGATTCAAAAAGACATATGCATCCCTATGTTAATCGCAGCACTATTTACAATAGCCAAGATATGGAAGCAACCTAAGTGTCCATCAGTAGATAAATGGATAAAGAAAAGGTAGTACATATACACAATGGAATATTATTCAGCCATAAGAAGAAAACAAATCCTACCATTTGCAATAACATGGATGGAGCTAGAGGATATTTTGCTCAGTGAAATAAGCCAGGCAGAGAAAGACAAGTTCTAAATAATTTCCCTCATTTGTGGAGTATAACAATAAAGCAAAACTGAAGGAACAAAACAGCAGCAGACTCACAGACTGCAAGAAGGGACTAGAGGTTACCAAAGGGGAGGTGTGCAGAGGATGTGTGGGGGGGGGAGGGAGAAAGGGATTGAGGGGTATTATGATTGGTACACATGGTGTGGAGGGATCACGGGGAAGACAGGGTAGCACAGAAAAGAGAAGTAGTACTCTGTGGCATCTTACTACGCTGATGGACAGTGACTGCAGTGGGTTGTGGGGGAGGCTTGATAATATGGGTGAATGTAGTAACCACATTGTTTTTTCATGTGAAACCTTCATAAGAGTGTATATACGTTAATAAAAATAAATAAAAAGATTCATGCACACCTGTGTTCATTGCAGCATTATTTATAATAACCAAGATATGGAAGCACCTCAAGTGCCCATCAATAGATGAATGGATAAAGAGGTCATACATAATGCAATGTACCACTACTCAGATATAAAAAATGAAATATTCCTTTGTGATTGGATAGACATAGTACACTCTAGGATGGTACTAGGGCTGTTATGGTAAGTGAAATAAGTCAGAGAAAGACAAATATCATATGATTTCACTTATATGTGGAACTAAAAAAACAAACAAAGAAGAAATAGACCCATAAATATTGACAACAGACTGTTGGTTACCACAGGGAAGAGGTTGGAGGATGGGTGAAATAGGTGAAGGGGATAAAGAGGTACAAACTTCAAATTATGAAATAAATTAGTCATAGGAATGGAGTACAGCATAGGGAATATAACCATAATATTGTAATATCTGGGTATGGTAACAGCAGGTAATCACACTTACCATGGTGAGCATTTAGTAATGTACATAAATATCGAATCACTACACTGTACATCTGAAACCAGTATAATATTGTATATTAACCACATTACAAAATAAACTTTACTGAAAAAAAACTATTCATAACTTTGAGTCAACTTAAATGAATTTATTACTTGTTTGAAGGGTGTCTCCTTAACCTTTTATTCTCTTTTTCTTAATTGTGGGTAACTGTCCTTTTTTTGCTAGGTACACTATACTTTTGTCATATATGCAATATTAATCATCTACATTTAATTTTTTAATCTGTAAGACTTTGTATATGCAATATATCAAACATCTCATTTAATCCTTCAACAACAGTTTGAGGCAGACAGTATTACTGTCTCTGTTAGAAAAGAAACTCAAGTTTAGGGATTTAAATAGCATACTAAGGTCACTCAGTTCGTGAACAGCTAGATTAGGGCGTACGCCTAGAAGGGTCTGTGGTCCAGCGTCTGTGTTGACAGGCATCACACTTCAATGCCTCTACATAGACAGTTCATCAGATCTACTTCTGGGAGGTGGGTCACTTGAGAACTTCTTGAGGTCTTGAGACATAACTGTGCAGGTATATTGGTCTTATTCTAAGCACAGTGGCTCTACAGGGAAGGGAACGCTTGGTCTGGAAGAGTGTCCTTCCGCCCAGGCTGACTCCTAGTAAATACCAGACCATCTGCCAAATGAAGAGGGAAGGAGAAAAGGCAGGAAATGAAGCATTTTAGTAGAGCTGGTAATAGAGGATTGTGTTATTGATCATTTCAACTCATATTTATTATTCATTATTATTATGTTTATTAAATATTTATTAGGTTATCTATGTGTAAGGTGTCTATAATTTACTTTCCAAAATGGAGCTGTTTTGAGTAAGGGCACTGAAAATAATTAAAATTATAAATTTTTTCTATATTTATTGGGTATAGAGTAGCTTTATTATATTGTTGAATTTGTAAAATGTTTTTTGTAATTCCATAAAAATGGCATATGTCTCTATATTTAAGCAAAATCAAAGTTGTTTCTATAATTTTTGCTGAACAGTTATGCTGAACAATAATGTATGCAGAACATTTATTGTTGCTATATATTCACATACTTTAGTAAGCCATATTTATCCAATATCATGTTAATTGTATTTTTCTGAAGTACATAGTTTTTCTACAGTTATATATTTATAATGTCTTATTTTAGATTATTTTTATAAGTTGCCTGAAATCTTTAAGGTTGTGTTTCATGATTAATATGTTTAAAGTCATCTAATAGTATATACTCAATGCACTACATTCCTGGAGTTTACTGGGAAGATTTATATCACTGAATGTCTAAGAGATTAGGTTGTAAGTATGCAAAACGGGGAACTATCCAGGTGCTCCGAGGCTAGAAAGGTTACTTGCTGGGCAGATCTCAGGAGAGCACTTTTCCACATCCCTCCAATGGGAAGGAAGAGGGGAAGCCACTTGCCGAAGGGGGGTCTAAAAGGTGACCTTTCTCATGTACAGGTGGGGTCAGGACAGCAGTGACTGAGATGGTCAGTTGGTGTAACAGTGTAATCTCAGGATATAGGATTTATGAAACCTGGACTCTTCATGCCTTGTCAGAGAAGGCCTGGCACCACCGGGGACTTCTAGAGTGTTCCGTATCTTTCAGTCTTTCTTGGAGAGACCCCTCTCACCTTTTATTCCCATGTTGGAGCAGCTGGAAGTGGTCTGACTCTATTGGGAATGGTTGGTTTTGGAAAGCCAGCAGTAGAGCCACCAATATGCATGGTGGCTCAGTGCAAATTAGAGGATACCCTACTGCCATCTTCAGGGAAATTTTCTAATAATGATGATAATGTTATTGAGAATGAAGCTCCCAGGTAACACTCCAGCTGCCTTGTTACACTTCATCTCTATTCCCATTGATCCAGATATGAGCTGATTGGACTGGCCTGTGGGATCTATGTCAGGCCTTCACTCTCAGAACCTTTCACATTCCTGTTTGACTTTGACGGCATCTGGAGGCACATCTTCATGTTTGCAGATTGACATTATTAAAGATATAGCCTGTGTCATTGAAAACAGAGCCTGGTTTGTTTTTCATCCTCCTTTTTCTTTTCCAAGTAGAAATTTATCAGAAGGGGCAATACCAGCTTCCCTCCGCTCCCCCACTACAGGCATACCTCAGAGATACTGCAGGTTCTGTCTGCTTCAGACCGTCACCATAAAGCAATATCAATAAAGTGAGTCAAATGAAGTTTTTGGTTTTTCAGCTTCTCAGTGCAAATAAAAGTTGTCTTTATATTGTAGTCTGTTAAGTGTGTAGTAGAATTGTGTTTAAAAAAAGGACATACCTTAATTTAAAAAAATACTTTATTACTAAAAATGCTAGCCGTTATCTGAGCTTTTAGTGAGTCATAATCACTAATCACAGATCACCATAACAAATAAAATAATAATGAAAAAGTTTGAAATATTGTGACAATTACAAAAATGTGACACAGAGACATGAAGTGAGCAGATGCTGTTGGAAAGATAGTGCCAACTGACTTGCTTAACTCAGAGTTGCCACAAACTTGAATTTGTAAAAAAACGCACTGTTTAGCACATAAAGCAAAGCACAAATAAAATAAGGTTTGCCTGTACTTGAAAACCAGAGACCCCATAGCTCATCTTTATGTTTTACTTTTCTGAATAAATGTCCATTTGTCCAAGGTCCTTGTACTGTACTCCACACTTTCCCCACTGACTTAGAATACCATTTTCATATTTATGAAATGTTCATATTTAATTTTTTTGTTCCATTATTACTTTTATTTCCATCAATTATTTATCCCAGCAACACTTTTGTTATTGAAGCTAAATAATATGTTTAACTATCATATATGGCAGAGTTTCTTTTCAATGATTTTATTTTTCCAAAACCTTATACTCTTACAGAATCTTCTATTTGTGAATTTACCTTTATGGATATAAACTCATATATGTGTGATTTTATAATATTATGGATGAATTTTGGAAGAAATGCATGCAAGTTTGTAATTTTGAAATTTTAGCTATAAATGTAGTAAATAACTTGAGGTATTCAAAATTTACATATTCCTTTATGTTCCACAGTAAACTTTTGTAATTTTTGGTAATAGAAGAGCCCAGTTAACTTTATTACTCAGTTTTTAAAGCTTTTTATTTGCTGGTTTGAACTAACTTAGTTCCTCCATTGCATTCTAATGTATTATTCCTGGTTTATGAGAAAAAAATTCATTGTGGTGTTCTACTTTTTGTTACTGTTGCCTTACTAATTTTCTTAACTTTTTAAAAACAATCAAGCACTATTTTTTTAAATGCAAAAGGAACAGAAAAAATATGTTTATTAAGGGAATTTTAAGATTTATGGACACATATAAGCAAGCATAGTCACTCACCATCCCACACTTATTCATTCATTCTTGCTTTTATCTATGTATACACATGCACAAATACTAAAAGTGAAGTTATATTGGATATGAAATATGTATCTTAATTTTCCAGTTAAGAAGAATATTTTCTCACACTTTCCAAACATAATTTATAAAGGCTAAAAAATAGTTTAGACTATGGCTGTGACTGTTATTTTAATTTATTTTGACAATTTATATATTTTCTATTATAATTACTATTTTCATTAGTGTCATTGTACATAAACTTTTATTTGAATTCCACATTTTTCTGTATTTTTCAGTTCATAGCAATGAAATTACTAGATCAGATGAATTTTGTGTTACATAGAGGAATTAAGCTAGAAAAGTAAAATACCTGGCTTTTGGAAAAGAAGGGTAGAATCCATACATACATACTGGGAAAAGTCATACAGATCAGAAGGGAAGGTAAATAAAAGTACCCAGAGCCCATGCAAATGTAGAACCAAGAGAATGAGAATGTAGCAAATTGGTTACATATAGGTGGAGAAATAGCCTCCCTATACCAGATTTGGAAGTGAGGACTGGAAGAAAGGAGCGTGTGGTGGGACTCTAGTGTTAATGAACTTAGATAACAATAATTAGAGTTTGTCCGCAAGAAGAAGAGGCATCTGCCTGAAAGGGAGGACATTGAAAGCCCATGTGAGACCCAGTGGTCTGTAGCACTGGTCACTGGAGAGTTGAAAGATGGTGCAGTGTTTGGTAGGCACAATGCTCTGGAAGAGGAAGCTACCTTGGAGGGAGAAGACACTTTAGGAGATTTGGTTATAAAGGGAAAGAAGGAAGCAGGCCCTACTGAATTAAATTAATTTCCAAAAATCTGAAAAAAAAACATATCAAATTAACAGCAGTGACATCTGTTTCCATTTATGAAAGAAAGTGTTCTTACCATAGCAGCAGAAGAGGGCAATCATGAATTAAGAACGAAGACATCCACAAAACTATTTTTCCCACCCCAGGATTGCCTGTTATTACTAATCCAGGAATATCTAATTTAGAAACTATGTAAAGATCATCATGAACATCCATACAAAGTAACTAAAAGGATTTTAAAAGGAGAACCATCCAATACAGAAAACTGTAGTACAAGATAACATAAGAAATCAAATTTAATTAAATGAAGCAATTCCAAACCAAAAAGAATACCATGTATCTGTAATTTCAAAACTCAGAATACAAATGGGCAACTAGGAGAAGTGAAAGGTGAGCCAGACAAATTCTTGTTGTAAGTTGAAATACAAGACAGATAAAACCGCTTCTGAAATAATACCTTAATTGCAAAGACCCCATGGTAGAGTAGATATGACCAAAAGTACCACAAAGTGTATCAGGGACAGGAATTAAAAGAACCAAGAAAATCAAAGTTCATTTTTTTTTTTTTTGGATATTTATTTATTTATTTATTTATTTATTTTTTAAATAATTATTTTTTATTGAAGGGTAGTTGATGCACAGTATTACATTACATTAGTTTCAAGTGTACAACACAGTGGTAGAACATTTATATACATAATTCGAGGTTCCAGCTATCACCCTACCAAGCTGTTACAATATCTTGACTATATTCCTTATGCTATACATTACATCCCGGTTACTTATTTATTTTACCATTGGAAGTCTGTCCTTTTTTTTTTTTTTTTTTTTTTTTTTTGTGAGGGCATCTCTCATATTTATTGATCAAATGGTTGTTAACGACAATAAAATTCTGTATAGGGGAGTCAATGCTCAATGCACAATCATTAATCCACCCCAAGCCTAATTTTCGTCAGTCTCCAATCTTCTGAGGCATAACAAACAAGTTCTTACATGTAGAACAAATTCTTACATAATGAATAAGTTACATGGTGAACAGTACAAGGGCAGTCATCACAGAAACTTTCGGTTTTGCTCATGCATTATGAACTCTAAACAGTCAGTTCAAATATGAATACTCATTTGGTTTTTATACTTGATTTATATGTGGATACCACATTTCTCTCTTTATTATTATTATTTTTAATAAAATGCTGAAGTGGTAGGTAGATACAAGATAAAGGTAGAAAACATAGTTTAGTGTTGTAAGAGAGCAAATGTAGATGATCAGGTGTGTGCCTGTAGACTATGTGTTAATCCAAGCTAGACCAGGGCAATAAAACATCCACGTATGCAGAAGATTTCTCTCAGAACAGGGGGGGTGAGGTTCTAAGCCTCACCTCTGTTGATCCCCAATTTCTCACCTGATGGCCCCCCTGCGACTGTGCCTGTCTTAGGTTGTTCCTCCCTTGAGGAATCTTACCCGTCTCTGGCTAACCAGTCATCTTCTGGGGCCATACAGGGAAATGTAGAGTTGGTAAGTGAGAGAGAAGCCTTATTGTTTGAAAAGGTTAGCTTTTTACTTCTTTGCATATTTATGCCCTGTGGCTTCTATGCCCAGCATTTGTCTTGAGGTATCTTTACCACTTGGAGGAGTTATGATACTCGGTAAATTTGATATGAGGCACGAATTCTATTTAAGGGTTGTAATTAGGAAGGAAGAAGAAAAGCTATAGAAGTAGCAGGTGGAAGAAAACATGGGAAGATTGATTATTTCTTTGATATATCTTCTTGTAGAGTAACTTCAGCGTATATAGGTTTTAAGCTACTACTTAAATTGCGCACACACATTAACATAATAGGAGTAAAGTTACATAACCAAAGCATATCTGTAATTACCAGCCATCTCCAGTGAAACCAAGAAAACCATTAAGGCACCTTAGGCATTTGTGAAAACTTATCTATGATATGGTGGATATTGTCCAACTGAACTTGAACAGTCTGAGAGAAATCAGACAAATTAAAACAACCCATTCCTGGGGACTGTTCACATGACATATGTTCTTTTAACAGTAAATAGTCTGTAGTTGTAAGAGTTTGGAGCGCTACAATTTGCACTTCTCCAAATTCTTGGTTGAGTTCCAACAGTTATAGATCCAATCAAATTTGTTGTTTTACTGTATGCACAGGCCAGCTTAGATATCTCCTTCCTCATTCCCATGGCAAGTCCAGGAACTGGTGGGATGAGTGCATCTACAGCTGTAGCAGTGCGTGGATCTTTGTTGGGGTTTTTTGATGATCATCTTCTGGCATGAGTCTTCCAGAGAGTGCAGATGTTGGAAGTTCTTTTTCATATCGTATCTTAGTTCATTTTCGGGGTAGCCCAATTAGGCTTTGATCCTCTGTATAAACACAAACAGACCCTTTGCCTACACTTTTATATGCCCTTTATACCCTTGTGTAGAACTCGTTGGAGGTTACCACACAGGAACTGCCCTTTTTTTTGTTTTTGCTTTGTTTTTGGTATCACTAATCTACACTTACATGACGAATATTATGTTTACTAGGCTCTCCCCTATACCAGGTCTCCCCTATAAACCCCTTTACAGTCACTGTCCATCAGCATAGCAAAATGTTGTAGAATCACTACTTGCCTTCTCTGTGTTGTACAGCCCTCCCTTTTCTCCTACCCCCCCATGTATGTTAATCTTAATACCCAACTACTTCTCCCCCCCTTATCCCTCCCTACCCACCCATCCTCCCCAGTCCCTTTCCCTTTGGTACCTGTTAGTCCATTCTTGAGTTCTGTGATTCTGCTGCTGTTTTGTTCCTTCAGTTTTTCCTTTGTTCTTATATTCCACAGATAAGTGAAATCATTTGGTATTTCTCTTTCTCCGCTTGGCTTGTTTCACTGAGCATAATACCCTCCAGCTCCATCCATGTTGCTGCAAATGATTGGATTTGCCCTTTTCTTATGGCTGAGTAGTATTCCATTGTGTATATGTACCACATCTTCTTTATCCATTCATCTATTGATGGACATTTAGGTTGCTTCCAATTCTTGGCTATTGTAAATAGTGCTGCAATAAACATAGGGGTGCATCTGTCTTTCTCAAACTTGATTGCTGCGTTCTTAGGGTAAATTCCTAGGAGTGCAATTCCTGGGTCAAATGGTAAGTCTGTTTTGAGCATTTTGATATACCTCCATACTGCTTTCCACAATGGTTGAACTAGTTTACATTCCCACCAGCAGTGTAGGAGGGTTCCCCTTTCTCCACAGCCTCGCCAACATTTGTTGTTGTTTGTCTTTTGGATGGCAGCCATCCTTACTGGTGTGAGGTGATACCTCATTGTAGTTTTAATTTGCATTTCTCTGATAATTAGCGATGTGGAGCATCTTTTCATGTGTCTGTTGGCCATCTGTATTTCTTTTTTGGAGAACTGTCTGTTCAGTTCCTCTGCCCATTTTTTAATTGGGTTATTTGTTTTTTGTTTGTTGAGGCATGTGAGCTCTTTATATGTTCTGGATGTCAAGCCTTTATCGGATGTGTCATTTTCAAATATATTCTCCCATACTGTAGGGATCCTTCTTGTTCTATTGATGGTGTCTTTTGCTGTACAGAAGCTTTTCAGCTTAATATAGTCCCACTTACTCATTTTTGCTGTTGTTTTCCTTGCCCGGGGAGATATGTTCAAGAAGAGGTCACTCATGTTTATGTCTAAGAGGTTTTCGCCTATGTTTTCTTCCAAGAGTTTAATGGTTTCATGGCTTACATTCAGGTCTTTGATCCATTTTGAGTTTACTTTTGTATATGGGGTTAGACAATGGTCCAGTTTCATTCTCCTACATGTAGCTGTCCAGTTTTGCCAGCACCACCTGTTGAAGAGACTGTCATTTCGCCATTGTATGTCCATGGCTCCTTTATCAAATATTAATTGACCATATATGTCTGGGTTAATGTCTGGATTCTCTAGTCTGTTCCATTGGTCTGTGGCTCTGCTCTTGTGCCAGTACCAAATTGTCTTGATTACTATGGCTTTATAGTAGAGCTTGAAGTTGGGGAGTGAGATCCCCCCTACTTTATTCTTCTTTCTCAGGATTGCTTTGGCTATTCGGGGTCTTTGGTGTTTCCATATGAATTTTTGAATTATTTGTTCCAGTTCATTGAAGAATGTTGCTGGTAGTTTCATAGGGATTGCATCAAATCTGTATATTGCTTTGGGCAGGATGGCCATTTTAACGATATTAATTCTTCCTAGCCACGAGCATGGGATGAGTTTCCATCTGTTAGTGTCCCCTTTAATTTCTCTTAAGAGTGACTTGTAGTTTTCAGAGTATAAGTCTTTCACTTCTTTGGTTAGGTTTATTCCTAGGTATTTTATTTTTTTGGATGCAATTGTGAATGGAGTTGTTTTCCTGATTTCTCTTTCTGTTGGTTCGTTGTTAGTATATAGGAAAGCCACAGATTTCTGTGTGTTGATTTTGTATCCTGCAACTTTGCTGTATTCCGATATCAGTTCTAGTAGTTTTGGGGTGGAGTCTTTAGGGATTTTTATGTACAGTATCATGTCATCTGCAAATAGTGACAGTTTAACTTCTTCTTTACCAATCTGGATTCCTTGTATTTCTTTATTTTGTCTGATTGCCGTGGCTAGGACCTCCAGTACTATGTTAAATAACAGTGGAGAGAGTGGGCATCCCTGCCTAGTTCCCGATCTCAGCGGAAATGCTTTCAGCTTCTCGCTGTTCAATATAATGTTGGCTGTGGGTTTATCATAGATGGCCTTTATTATGTTGAGGTACTTGCCCTCTATTCCCATTTTGCTGAGAGTTTTTAACATGAATGGATGTTGAACTTTGTCAAATGCTTTTTCAGCATCTATGGAGATGATCATGTGGCTTTTGTCTTTCTTTTTGTTGATGTGGTGGATGATGTTGATGGACTTTCGAATGTTGTACCATCCTTGCATCCCTGGGATGAATCCCACCTGGTCATGGTGTATGATCCTTTTGATGTATTTTTGAATTCAGTTTGCTAATATTTTGTTGAGTATTTTTGCATCTACGTTCATCAGGGATATTGGTCTGTAGTTTTCTTTTTTGGTGTGGTCTTTGCCTGGTTTTGGTATTAGGGTGATGTTAGCTTCATAGAATGAGTTTGGGAGTGTCCCCTCCTCCTCTATTTTTTGGAAAACTTTAAGGAGAATGGGTATTATGTCTTCCCTGTATGTCTGATAAAATTCTGAGGTAAATCCATCTGGCCCGGGGGTTTTGTTCTTTGGTAGTTTTTTGATTACCGCTTCAATTTCATTGCTGGTAATTGGTCTGTTTAGATTTTCTGTTTCTTCCTGGGTCAATCTTGGAAGGTTATATTTTTCTAGGAAGTTGTCCATTTCTCCTAGGTTTCCCAGCTTGTTAGCATATAGGTTTTCATAGTATTCTCCAATAATTCTTTGCATTTCCGTTGGGTCCGTTGTGATTTTTCCTTTCTCGTTTCTGATACTGTTGATTTGTGTTGACTCTCTTTTCTTCTTCTTAATAAGTCTGGCTAGAGGCTTATCTATTTTGTTTATTTTCTCGAAGAACCAGCTCTTGGTTTCATTGATTTTTGCTATTGTTTTATTCTTCTCAATTTTATTTATTTCTTCTCTGATCTTTATTATGTCCCTCCTTCTGCTGACCTTAGGCCTCATCTGTTCTTCTTTTTCCAATTTCGATAATTGTGACATTAGACCATTCATTTGGGATTGCTCTTCCTTTTTTAAATATGCTTGGATTGCTATATACTTTCCTCTTAAGACTGCTTTTGCTGTGTCCCACAGAAGTTGGGGCTTAGTGTTGTTGTTGTCATTTGTTTCCATATATTGCTGGATCTCCATTTTGATTTGGTCATTGATCCATTGATTATTTAGGAGTGTGTTGTTAAGCCTCCATGTGTTTGTGAGCCTCTTTGCTTTCTTTGTACAGTTTATTTCTAGTTTTATGCCTTTGTGGTCTGAAAAGTTGGTTGGTAGGATTTCAATCTTTTGGAATTTTCTGAGGCTCTTTTTGTGGCCTAGTTTGTGGTCTATTCTGGAGAATGTTCCATGTGCACTTGAGAAGAATGTATATCCCGCTGCTTTTGGATGTAGAGTTCTATAGATGTCTATTAGGTCCATCTGCTCTACTGTGTTGTTCAGTGCTTCCGTGTCCTTACTTATTTTCTGCCCAGTGGATCTGTCCTTTGGGGTGAGTGGTGTGTTGAAGTCTCCTAGAATGAATGCATTGCAGTCTATATCCCCCTTTAGTTCTGTTAGTATTTGTTTCACATATGCTGGTGCTCCTGTGTTGGGTGCATATATATTTAGAATGGTTATATCCTCTTGTTTGACTGAGCCCTTTATCATTATGTAGTGTCCTTCTTTATCTCTTGTTACTTTCTTTGTTTTGAAGTCTATTTTGTCTGATATTAGTACTGCAACCCCTGCTTTCTTCTCACTGTTGTTTGCTTGAAATATGTTTTTCCATCCCTTGATTTTTAGTCTGTACATGTCTTTGGGTTTGAGGTGAGTTTCTTGTAAGCAGCATATAGATGGGTCTTGCTTTTTTATCCATTCTATTACTCTGTGTCTTTTGAATGGTGCATTCAACCCATTAACATTTAGGGTGACTATTGAAAGATATGTACTTATTGCCATTGCAGGCTTTAAATTCGTGGTTACCAAAGGTTCAAGGTTAGCCTCTTTAGTATCTTACTGCCTAACTTAGCTCGCTTATTGAGCTGTTATATACACTATCTGGAGATTCTTTTCTTCTCTCCCTTTTTGTTCCTCCTCCTCGATTCTTCATATGTTGGGTGTTTTGTGCTGTGCTCTTTCTAGGAGTGCTCCCATCTAGAACAGTCCCTGTAAGATGTTCTGTAGAGGTGGTTTGTGGAAAGCAAATTCCCTCAGCTTTTGTTTGTCTGGGAATTGTTTAATCCCACCGTCATATTTGAATGATAGTCGTGCTGGATACAGTATCCTTGGTTCAAGGCCCTTCTGTTTCATTGTATTAAATATATCATGCCATTCTCTTCTGGCCTGTAGGGTTTCTGTTGAGAAATCTGACGTTAGCCTGATGGGTTTCCCTTTATAGGTGAACTTTTTCTCTCTAGCTGCCTTTAACACTCTTTCCTTGTCCTTGATCTTTGCCATTTTAAGTATTATGTGTCTTGGTGTTGCCCTTCTTGGATCCTTTCTGTTGGGGGTTCTGTGTATTTCCGTGGTCTGTTCGATTACTTCCTCCCCCAGTGTGGGGAAGTTTTCAGCAATTATTTCTTCTAAGATACTTTCCATCTCTTTTCCTCTCTCTTCTTCTTCTGGGACCCCTATAATACGGATATTGTTCCTTTTGGATTGGTCACACAGTTCTCTTAATACTGTTTCATTCCTGGAGATCCTTTTGTCTCTCTCTATGTCAGCTTCTATGCGTTCCTGTTCTCTGATTTCAATTCCATCAATGGCCTCTTGCATTCTATCCATTCTGCTTATACACCCTTCCAGAGTTTGTTTCATTTCTGCGATCTCCTTTCTGGCATCTGTGATCTCCTTCTGGACTTCATCCCATTTCTCTTGCGTATTTCTCTGCATCTCTGTCAGCATGTTTATGATTCTTATTTTGAATTCTTTTTCAGGGAGACTGGTTAGGTCTGTCTCCTTCTCTGGTGTTGTCTCTGTGATCTTTGTCTGCCTGTAGCTTTGCCTTTTCATGGTGATAGGAATAGTCTGCAGAGCTGGGACTAGTGACGGCTGGAAGGACTTCCTTTCTTGTTGGTTTGTGGCCCTCCTCTCCTGGGAGAACAGCGGCCTCTAGTGGCTTGTGCTGCGCAGCTGCGCGCAGACAGGGTTTCTGCTTCCTGCCCGGCTGCTATGGAGTTAATCTCCGCTGTTGCTGTGGGCGTGGCCTGGCTCGGGCAGCTACTCCAAAATGGTGGAGTCGCGTTGGAGCAGGAGCTGCTGGGAGGCTATTTATCTCCGTAAGGGGCCTCCCTGCTCCCTGCAGCCCAGGGGTTAGGGTGCCCAGAGATCCCGGATTCCCTACCTCTGGATTAAGTGACCCGCCCTGCCCCTTTAAGTCTTCCAAAAAGCACCCGCCAAAACAAAACAACGCCCACCAAAAAAAAAGAAAAAAAAATTTTTTTTTTTAATTAAAAAAAAAACAAAAAAAAAAAGGTGGTCGTTCGTTTTTCTTTATTCTCCGGTGCCAGCCTCAGGCCTCTGCTCACCGGTCTTTCTGCTCTGTTTCCCTAGTATTGGGGTCCCTATCCCTTTAAAACTCCCAAAAAGCGCTCGCCAAAACAAAACAGCAAAAAAGCAAAAAAAAAAATGGTCATGCGCTTTTCTTATGCCCTCAGTCGCCCAGCCTCCAGTGCCTGCTCACTGTTCTTGCTGCCCTGTTTTCCCAGTATCGAGGGCCCTGCACTCTGGCCCGGATGGCTGGGGCTGGGTGCTCTGCAGCCCTGTGCTCCGTCTCCCTCCCGCTCTGCCTGCTCTTCTCCCGCCGGGAGCTGGGGGGAGGGGCGCTCGGCTCCCGCGGGGCCGGGGCTTGTATCTTACCCCCTTCGCGAGGCGCTGGGTTCTCTCAGGTGCGGATGTGGTCTGGATATTGTCCTGTGTCCTCTGGTCTTTATTCTGGGAAGAGTTGTCTTTGTTATATTTTCATAGATATATGTTGTTTTGGGAGGAGATTTTCGTTGCTCTACTCACGCCGCCATCTTCTGCCCCTCTCAAAGTATCATTTTTAAAAATGTAAATAACATCTGATAGAAATATCATGACAGATATATGACACAGATGATTTATAATATTAGTCCATTATTTTCCAAAGTAATTATATAAAAATCATTTTCCACATGTAGAAGGACTCAACAAAATCATTAAAGAACCAGCATTAATTGACATTTATAGAATACTACACCTAAATCTTCAGAATAAACATTGTTTTCAAGTACTAATAGAACATATACCAACATAAACCATATCCTGGACCACTGGGTGAGAAAAACAAAACCTTATAAATTTAAAAGATTAGAAATAATACAGAGTATGTTCTCTGATCACATGGAATTAATCTAGAAGTCAATAACAGAATGACAATAGGAAAATCTCAACACCTGGAAATTAAACAACACACTATTAATTAATCTATGGGTTAAAGAGAAAGTGTCATGAAAAATAAACTAATATATTGAACTGAATAAAAATACCGCACACCAAAATGCCTGTAAAGAAGTTCTGTGTGTGAAACTTACGAAGCTAAAAACATGCATTGGAAAATATAGTCTCAAATCAATAATTTAAGTAAGCTCTCACCTCAAGATAAGAGAAAAAAGAAGAGCAAAGTACACCCAAAAGGAGACAGAAAGAAAGAAATAATAAAGATAAGATCAGAAATTAACGAAATAAAAAAAAGAAAAATAGAGAAACAGATTGTTTTGAAAAAAAAAATAAAATCCAAAAATCTCTAGCAAAACTGACAAAAAGAGAATGAAGAAACAAATTACCAATATCAGGAGTGAAATGGGGTTACCACCAAAGACCTTATGGAAATCAAAAGGATGGTAAAGGTTTACTAGGAACAAAATTACGCACATAAATTTGATCAGTTAGAAGAAATCTCTATTTTCTTAAAAAGCACAAATGCTACAATTTCTCCATGATGAAACAAGTAATTCAAATATCTCTATACGTACAGGAATTGAATTTGCCATTTAAAAGATCCCACAAACATCTTTCCAGGCATAGATAATTTTACTAGAGAATTCTACCCAATACTTAAAGATGGGACATGTCTGAATTCAAGTTATAGTGAGCATTCTCTGATATTCAAAAACAGAAAAAAGCAGTACAAAAGAAGAAACCACAGACCAATATTCTTAATATATAAAAATGCAAAAATCCTTAGCAAAATATTAAAAAACCAGGATTTAGCAACATATGAGAATTATACACCATGATGAAGTGTATAAGTCTGGTTCAATATTCAAATATCAATCAATGTAATCTGCCATATTTATAGACTGAAGAAGAAAAATCACATGTTCATATCAATTGAAGCAAAAAGAGCCTTTGACATAGTCCAACAACAGTTCATGGTAAAAAAAACAACAACTCTTGGAAACCTAGAATTAAGAGAGACTTCCTCAACTTGGCAAATAGCATCTGCTAAAACCCTACAGCTAAAATTATACTTAATGGTATAAAAAACTTTTCTTCTAAGATTGAGAACAAATCAGAGATGTCTATACTCATCATTATTATTCAGTATAATGCTAGTAATTGCAGCCAATGCAATAAGGGAGCAAAGGAAATAAAAGCATACAGATTTAAAAGGAAAAATAAAACCTGTCTATTTATGCAGATGAAATGATTGTTTATATAAAGTACATCCCAAAGCTTCTACCAATTAAAAAAAACACTCTTAGGACAAAGCTGAGTTCAGCAAGGTCACAGAATACAAGAAAAAAATACAAATATTTATTATATTTCTATATATTGTCAATGAACACATGGAAACCAAAATAAAAAACATCATAATTACAATCACTCAAGAAATGAAACACTTAAGTGTAAATGTAACAAATCATGTACCAGATATATATCCTGAAAACTAGTAAATGTTGATGAAAGAAATCAAAGATCTAAGTAAATGGTGAGACATACTGTGTTCATGGATTGGAAGACTCAACATAGTAAAGATGTCAATTCTCCCCAAACTGATATGAAGGATTAATGAAATACCTACCCAAATCCCATCCCATCAAGAAATTTTATTTGGATATAAACAAGATTATCCAAAATTTATATGGAAAGGCAAAATAACTAGATGTAGCTAAAACAATTTTGAAAAGGAATAAACCAGGAGAATCACTCTAGTTGATTCAAAATTTATGATATAGCTAATTAATCAAGGATGTATGGTATTGGCAAAGGAACTGACACATAAATCAATGGAACAGAATGGAGAACGCATAAGTAGACCCACGTAAGTACAGCCAATTAATTTTTGACAAAGGTGAATAACCATTTAGTGGAGGAAGGATAGTCTTTTCATCAAACAATGTGGGTGCAATTGGATATGCACAGGTAGAACAATGAACCTAGAACTAAAACATACCTTACATAATAATTAATTCAAAGGGGATCATATACTTAAATATCAAATGAAAATACTGTACAACTTTTAAAGAAAATATGACAAAATATTTTGACCTTGGGATTTGGTGAAGAGTTCTTAAACATAACACAAAAGCATTATCTGTAAAGGGAAAAATCAATAAACTGTACTTCAGCAAAACAAAAATTTTGCTCTGTGAAAGATTCTGTTAAGAGGATGTAAAGACAATGTACAGACTGGGAGAAGATATTTGTGAACTACATATATTACAAAGGGCTCGTATCCAGACTATAAAAGAAACCTCAAAACTCAAGAGCAAAAAAGCAAAGAATCCAATTAGAAAAATGGCTAAAAGACATGAAGAGGCCTTTGACCAAAGATGACATATGTAAAGTAAATTCAAGAGAAGATGTTCAACATCTTTAGCTGGCAGAGAAATGCAGACTAAGACTACAATGTGATATCACTTCCCAGAAGAGGTAAAACAAAACAGAGTGATGGTGCCAAATACTGGTGAGAATGTGCACATGATTTCAGATGAATTTTGGGTTACATGGAGGAATTAAGCATGAGAGGAGTAAAATATTTGATTTTTGGAAAAGCAAGGCAGGATCCCTCCAGACATCCCGGGAAAAGTCCAAGAGATCAGTAGGGAGAGTAAGCAAAAATATAATACTGTATGTAAATCATACTCCAATTAAATTAAATAAGAAAAACATGTTTTGTGAAAATATCTGTAGCCATGGTTGCGTAGAACTGGAGTAAGAGTATGAAACACATTTTATTTACATATGAGTGGGGAACTATGCCTCTGAGCCTACAGACCTGGAGTGGAAGAGGCTGTGGTCAGACCCCAGGGCTAAATATGGAGAACAGTGACTAGAGTTCATCCGCAGGAGGAAGGGATCTCTCTGCCTGGGGAAATGTTGAAAGCATCCTTATGATATGTCTTCTTACACTGTGGCTCAGAGCTTCAAAAACTCTTCCCATTCAGAAAGAAACACTCAGGTAGAAGATGCATTGCCCTTTAAAAATACAGACTTTATTTTTTAGAGCAGTTTTAGGTTCACAGCAGAACTAAGCAGAAAATACAGTTTCCATATACCCCCTGCCCTCACACACCACTAGCCCTTCCCAATCACACCATCAACATTCCCCACCTAGTGGTGCATTTGTTACCACTGATGAACCTATATTGACACATCTCAATGACCTAAGTTCCATAGTTTACATTATGGCTCACTCGTGGTGTCACACATTCCGTGGGCTTTGACATGTCTCTACCCCTGTAAGGCCACACAGAATAGTTTCACTGCCCTAAAAACCCTTTGTGTTCTGCCTATTCATTCCTCTCTCCAACCTGCAGCAAACATTGATTTTTTTTTACTGTCTCCATAGTTTTAGCCTTTTCCAAAATGTCACAGAGCTAAAATCATACAGTATGTAACTTTTTCAAATTGGTTTCTTTCATTTAGTCATATGCACTTAAGGTTCCTCTGCATCTTCTCATGGCATGGCAGTTCTTTTCTTTTTAGTGCTAAATTGTATTCACTGACTGGATGTAGCCCAGTTTACGTACCCATTCATCTATGAAGGACATTTTGATTTTTTCCAAGCTTTACAAATAAAGCTGCTGTAAACATTTCTGTACAGTTTTCTTTGAGTGGACTTAAGTTTCGACTGCTTTGGATGAATATCAAGGACTGGGATTGCTGGATTGCAGGTAAGAATATGTTGAATATCATTAGAAACTTCCAAACTGTCTCCAAAAGTGGCCTTCCCTCCAGCAGTGAATGAGTTCCTGTGACTCCACGTGCCCGGCAGCACTTGGCGTTGTCAGTGTGCATAACCGTGGACGTTCCAGCAGATGTGTGGTGGCAGGTCATCGCGGCTTCACCTCGTATTTCCCTGATGTATGGGGCAGAGCGCCTTTCCTATGCTGATTTCCTATCTGCATATCTTCCTTGGTGAGGCTGCTTTGCTCTTGATGACCCTAGGGTTCACACGCTGTCACATCTGGAGTGAAACCATCAAAAGCCTCCCCAAATTGAAGGAGAGGCAACATAGATCCACTCCTGGATAAGAAGGTGGCAAGGTGACCTTGGAGAAAAGCATGTAGGGTGAGTATGCCGATGCAGATGTCTCTGGGAAATACAATCTGCCACAGTGTTTAAGTGAGACAGAAAAGAGGTACATAGAATGCGTAGAGAAACTGGGCCAGAGTAGGAAATGTATTTGGAAGAGAATCTTCTGAGGAAGTGATAAACGTGGTCTGGGCTGCTTGACAGATCACCATTTAAACCCTGGCTGGTAACCAGGAGATAGTGTCATAGACCAGCCCGCTACCCCCCAGGGTCTGATTAGGTTTCAAGTCCATGACACTAAGAGTGGTGTATTGACAGTGTCATAGAATCTACACAGGTCCTCATTATCTCACGCTTAAAAAGTGGGTACTGAGCTAGACTCTCTGAGTTCTTCCAACTTATCTAAAGCTATACGTTTTTACTGCTAGTTACCAGGAGGCAGATTTCTCTGTTATATAAAGACAAAAACCAGCTATGATTAGGGGCTTTTAGAAAGTGATAATGAGGGTTATCTGGCACTTCTACTCATTTAGAGGAAAACCGTAGGGAAATGAAACAAATACACCACACCGCGCAGTCTTGCCTTTCTGTTTTGTCCTCCAGCCCCTATTCTGTGAGGCCTTCCTTCTTCCACAGACCCCAGCAGATGCAGAGAGAGGCATTCTTCCTATTGTGACTTGTTCAAAGGAGCAGTCCAAAGATGAACATTTCCTGTAAATTCTTCACCCAAAGAAAACTACATAAAAGCTCTGAGAAGTCTTCTTATAACCTTCAGGTCAAAGTTTAAAAAGAGAGGAAGTAAATAGGAAAAATCTTAGTGACATCATTTCCTTATGAGGCTTTCATTTCTTGCCCTGCTTTACTTTTCTGTCATTTCCACTGACTTTTCAGGTCTAAATGTCAGGTATCAGAATTCAAAGTGAAACATTTTCCCTTACTTATGTGTGTTTCTGTTCCCCGGAGTCCTAAGCCTGAATTTCAGATCCTATTTTTATAGTCCTCACAGAGGAGAGTGGTGTGGATCATATTGATTGTAGCCAGTTAGGTGGAGGAATGTCTTTTACTAAAAGCTTTGCCTGGCTTGCAAGAGGAGGGTGTCAGGCAAGCAGTACAGGCCTCTGCATCCAGGGGCACTGGTTTCCGGCGAGGGCCTACAGTGGTTCCTTTGAACCCGGTGCTCCGAGGCATCTGAAGTTCTGTCCCAGAGCTGGGGCCTGCTGGTCTCACATGACTTCAGTCTGAACTTCACCGGCGTTTCCGTAGTGCTGTAGGCTGATTGTTGTTCTTGCATAAAGTAAGACATTTGTACTGAGCCCTTAATTAATGGCAGGTAACAGGCTATTTTACAGGCTGCTCTTCTTGCTGGTCATCTGCTGAAAATCATTTCTTCAGAGAAAACCTTCCCTTCCTGTCATCCCACAGCTTCAAGCACAGTCTGGCCCAGGTTTCTGTTTTCTATAACTCTCACAGAATATTCTGAGCTTCTTTAGAACATCTACATGCTTATGAATTATTACTCGATGACTATGCTGTCTGCACAGCTTAGAAAGTGTCAGGGAATTTTCCCTTGCTGATTTTTCTAGCCCAGTGGGTTGTCACAATAGATACTCAAAATATAATTGTCAAATGAATTAATAAATGGAGAACTTCCATGCCATTCTTTTTCTAATCTCTACTTTTTAAATAAGAAAACAAAAACTTAAAACATTTAAGTGGTTTCTTTGTGTTCTGGTGGTTAATGTGTGGTAGAGTTGGCATGGAACTGAGGTCTCCTGCCAGCTCCCAGCCCTGCTACGTGCTGACGATACTCTGTGTCAGCTATCTTTAAACCTATGTGTCTGATTTGATTTTGGCTGAAAGCAACAAAAATGTTGCCACAACAAAAATTTTGTGTCCAGTGTAACGTACTGGTCACTGAACAAACTGAGAACTAACGTCCTTGGGTCTAGAGTGAGCCTCCTGCCCAGCTGCCTGTCAGCTGAGACTGTAGCACTCATGACTGGAGGGAAATGGAGCAGTTGGCTTTTCCCAGACTCTATAGTGAAATCATTATGGCCTCTCTAGAGTCCTAGCAATAACAAGTGCTTCTTGAAGTTAGGCTGTAAATGCATTTTAAGCTGTTTTTCGCTAGAAGTTTCTAGGTGTCTGTATAACATTTAAGTTATAAATCCTCAAGAATTAGTATATAAAGATATGACTGAAATAGTACACAGTAGCCAAGTATTTTATATATCCTTGATGGTATGTGTTTGTGTGTGTTTCTCAACATACTATTTTTAGAATTTTTCTTGTAGTTATAATTCTGTTTAAAAAAAAAATTCAATTGTTTTGTGCCTCACCTTTTGACATATTCTGCCTGGTGACTATTTAGATTATTACTAAATTTTATTGGAAATAACTGATTGAAATCTCCAGATGGATTTTTGTTTCATGTGTGGTTATATTTTTATGACAATGTATTTGATTTCTTTTAGTATTTAATTTTGTTCCCATTTTAAATGAAGACATATTTATATAGAGTAAAATTCAGCTCTTTAAATGTACAGTTCTGAGAGTTCTGATATACAATATGATCTGTAACTGCCACAATATTTAGCTCCATCACCTCAATAAATTCTTTGTAGGCAACACAAACACGCAGTTCCTGGTCCCAGCCCTGACATCCACCTATTTTTTTGCTTTGCTTTTAGAATGGCACATACCTAGAATGATGTTGTATAAACCTTTTTGCATGTAGCATTTTCCACTTGGTACAATCCATATGAAGTTGATCTATGCTGTTGCATGAATCAGTAGTTCATCTCTTATCATTGCTGAGTTGTATTTCACTACATATTTGTGCTTGTTTGTATTTGAGGAACATATGGGCTGTTTCCAACTCATGAACAAACCACTATAATAATTTGCGTACAGGGTTTTTCTTTTCTTTTTCTTTTTTTTTTGTGTGTATGAACATAGGTTTTTTTTCACTTGGCTAAGTGTCTAACCATGGTAAGCATGTTAAGCATGTATTCAATTTTATAAGAGACTGCCAAACTAGTTTACAAAGTGATTGTGGCATTCTGCATTGGCTCTAGCAAAGTATGACAGTACAGTTACTCAGCATCTTTGTCAGCCATTAGAATTATTTGCTTAAAAATTTTATCCATTACCATAGGTGTATAGCAGTATCTCATCACAGTTTTAATTTGTTACCCTAATGACTAATGTTGTTGAGCAACTTCTCAGATTGCAATCTCACACTTATTGTTACCTTTCTCTTTGTGTTTATTTTGGGTAATTTCTGCTGATTTATCTTTAAGTTCATTGATTCTTTCTCCCACTGTGTTCCTAGGTCTCTGAGTGGGGCTTTCCCAGTCACCCTGCCCTACACTCAGGTGCAGATGTGAGCTCTGCATATATGCTTTCCTGCCTTCCCTGGGGAGCAAGCCCCCCCTCCTCCACCTCATCTGCAGCAGGTTTTCCCCAGTGCTCCAAGGCCAAGAGGGTTTGCTGCCCATTATCCAGCAGCAGGAGTGAGGGGACCAGAGTCTGGCTGAAACTGTGCCTTTGCAGCTGTGTCTGCAGTCCCTGACCACTAGGAACACCTTCCCAGGACCCTTGTGAGCATCCTGTGAGGTCCACGGAGAAGAATTTCCCTTGTGTCTATAATGTCTAGGGTTTTGTATTCTCCAGCAAGCCCACTGTCAATTTTTGCAACTCACTACAAATTTCAGATAAATTCCAGGTGGATTCTTTTTACCAATGCCCACTAGCTTCTAACCCAGACAAACAAGAGCTTACACCTTTTCTGTCTTTCCTTAGATTTCAGGTTAATTGGCTGCCCAGTGATCTCAGCTTTTTGACATGTTCAAGAGAAGCTGTGAACGTACAGATTTTCTATAATGATTTTATTGTTGTTGTTAGTATGGGAGTGATCCTCTTTCCATCCATCTAAAGCACAAATAGAAACACACATGTGGTGGTCAAACCTATGTGTGTAGAACACTACACATAACCAAAATGAGAAATATGAATAAAAATAAATTCTAAGGACATTCTTAGTTACAATGATCATTATTTATGGGGTGTATTAGAACAGATGTTTAGAAAGTCAAGATAAGTATATATATTTTAAAATTCTGTACTTTCTGGTTTATAATATCTACAGTTCTGGTTTCTTTACCAATGTCTTCCTTCTACAGGTTATTTCTGTTTTTTTTTTTTTTTTGCAACTGCTATTTTTCAGTCACCATTATTGATACTAATTAATTTCTTTCTTTTATATTTAGTTATAAAATTTGAAATCTTTTTCATTTTAGTGCAGCTAGAGCAAATCTCAGTAATGATCAATTTCTATATATGAGAATAAATAGTCCTTCGAAGTTTAAGTTGAACTTTTCTGTATATGTTTTCTGGGAAAACATAGCATAACTATTCAAATATTCTCGAAGAGCATGGGAGCACCACAAACGTGCTGTCTTCGACTTACCTACAGTTTGAACAGTACTCTTAAGTGTTATTTTTGCTCTTCTTTTCTGATACAAATTAAATCATAAGCCTTTATATATAAGCCATAAATAATTAAATCTATGTGCTTAAGGAGAAAAAAAAGAAAACTCATCTACAGGAGAGAACTACTTCTGTTTGAAAAGTTATCCCAAATAAACATAGGCAGATCATGCCTTGGTACTAGTCCCACACATCCGGGTACCATCAGAGTCCTTTCCATAGTTTTCACCAAGGCTGTGGATGGAGTTAAGCTTCTGTTTCTAGTTTATTTACCAGGTGCCCCAGGAAGATAGGGAAGCACACAGATCAGTGCCTCTCCAGGAAGGGGACTCCTAGCCATTGGCTATTTTTTTTTTTTACTGTATTTTCTGTGGTCACCTTGACATTGACTGGCTTTCTTCCCAGCCATCTTTCTTGGCCTGGCTTCTACTCATAGTACACCATTTCCATTTTATTTGATTATCTCCCTCTTTTGGGAAGAGCATCTCCACCTCATAAGAACCACTGCCAAGGAGAAACCCAATTCCCTGCAAGTATAGTCACGGATGCCTGGGATCTGTTCAGGGAGCTGCTGATGGACAGACAGAGTTCTCCAGGTGGCAGGCTAACCGAGAAAGGACTGCCACCCTCTCTCCAGCAGCTCCGTCACTTCCTCCTTTCTCCCTTCCATATTACAGTGTTTGGATGGAGTTCTAATTAAAGCTGCCCTACTTACTGTGACAACAAGCTACTATCTTTGTTACTTTTACTGGTTCTTATGTCTCCCTGGTACATGGTAAGTTGCTGCCTACCTTTTAAAATGTAAATTAGATCTCTGCACTCCCCTGTTCCAATAACCTTAAAATAAAATCCAGAGGCGTGACCTACATGATCAGAAGCTAGACCAATTTTCTAACCTCATTACCTTCAAAATGTCCCCTTCCTTTCTCCTGTCCAACCACCCCGGTTCCTCACTGTCTTTAAAACATGCCAAGGGTATGCCTTTTAATCTTGCTATCTTCTCTGCCTATTCCATAAATACCCATTTAAATAGCTCCCTTTCTTTCTTGTAGGTGTCTGCTCAAATGTCTTTTATTCTCTTCTTCCCTTCCCATTACCTCATACTGCATTATTTTCCTTCCTAGAATTTAGTGCTACCTTATACTACCACAATTTATTTGTTTGCTATTGTCTATCTCTCCCAAATAGCGTGTGAGTCTTATGAGAGGAAGGACTTTGTTTTATTCACTGCTGTACCCCCAGACACCTGTAAATAGCTGTGGAGGCACTAATTAAATATTTGTTGAATGAGTATGCGAATGAATGGATAAATAACAGGAAATAAATCTCAGTGCATAAAGGTCATTATAAATTAGGGAGGCTCTTTCAGTTTGGTGTGACTGTTTCCCTCAGAGCCTCATGCATGTGGCTACATATTGACCTACAGTGGAAAGTGAGATTCCATGTGGATTAATTCTTCTTCCAAGGTAAATGTTTTTCTTGCCATCTCTGATCTTCTAATTTAGGCTGTATTAGGGGGTCATATCAGACCTAGATATTTCTATTGACTCCTTGAAATAAATCTATGCTTTATCTAGAAGATAAAATCTGAGTTGGAACTTTGAGCTTTTCTTTAATCTACTCCTTCCTATCTTATTTGAAAGAAAGTATGTTGATAATATATTCCTGATTTCTACAGTTACTGAAGGTGTTTTTCATTTCTGTTAGCTCCTGGGAAGGGAGCTCTGGATGCTTATGAAAATATTTCTGTTATTCCCAGAAACCTGGCTGTGTCACTGTGGTCGGTAAAATAATGGTCCCCAAAGACGTCCACACCCTAGAACCTGTGACTATATCACCCTGTATGATAAAAATTATTTTGCAGGTGTGATTAAGGATCTTGATCTGCAGAGATTATCCTGTATTATTTGGTAGGTCTAACATGGTCACAAAGGTCTTTATAAAGTGAAGGAAGGTGTCAGAAGAATGACAGAGAAGGAGATACGAAAACAGGGGGTCGGTGCAGTATGAGAACAGGGCCTGGAGTCCAGGAGAGCAGCCAGCCTCCAGTAGCTGGAGGAGCCAAGATGCTGGACTCCTTCCCTCAGGCCTCCAGAGGAAACATTCCTGCCTTCACCTTGATTTTAGGCCAGGGAAATCCATTTTGAACTTTGGCCTCCAAAACTTTCACGTAAGTTTGTATTGTTTTAAGTCACTAAGTTTGCAATGATTTTTTTATAGAACCAATAGGAAATGAATGCAGATTTGGGTACCAGAAATGGGCTACTGATGTAATGAATACCTAAAAATGTGGAAGTAAATTTGGAATAGAATAGTGGGTAGAGGCTGCAGAAATTTTGAGATGCATGATAGAAGTAGCCTAGATTGACTTTAATATACAGTTAGTAGAAATATGAATTCTAACCACTCTTCTGGTAGTGAAGACTCAGAAGGAAGTGAGGAGCATTGTGCAGAAAACTGTGTTGTCCTTGAGAATACTTAAATCATCACAAGTGGACTTTTGGTGGCAATGTGGACATAAAAGTTGAGACCTCGGAAAGGAAAGAGTAGTGTGTTATTGGAACTAGAGGAAAGAGGATCCTTTTACTACAGGGACAGAAAGCTCAGTTAATAGTATCCTGTAACTATACAGAAACAAAACTTGTAAACAATTAACTTTGACATTTAGCTTAGGAGATTTCTGAACAGTGTTGAAAGTATGGCTTATTTTCTTCTTATTGCTTATAACAAAACATGAACAGAAAGAGACAAATTGAAGGGGCAACTGTTCAGCAAAAAGAAACCAAGACTTGATGACCGTGGGAATTCTCAGCATATCTAGATTGCAAAAGAGGCTAATATTGTGAAATTCTCTATCAGGAAAGCATGCTTTGGAGAGAAAGCTAAGGGTGTGGCTGTGGTGCCTTTTAGCTAGTGCCTCAGAAAGAACAGAAGGGTATTGTAGTATTCGGTCACACAGAGAGAGGGCTCCTTGAAGAGGTAAGACAAGTGGTGATGGATGCCTTCAGCCATCTCTACAGAAGCCGAAAATCGGGATGCAGTTATGTATGAAAGACCTGTGTTTGAGCCTTTTATCTAATGAAATGAATCCCTGTAACACACACAGGAGATCCACAGGTTTTGAGAAGGTTATCCTAGTGGAAACACTGCCTGTTTGGTCTGACAGGGACAGGAGAGAAGACAAAAACGTAGGATGACTGTTAGACTCCCAAAATTCTATAGGCAGGACATTTGCTGATAAAACTACTGAGCAGCAAACAAATGATGCCACAGACTGAAGAGAGTTTGCCCAGACCTTGAAAACTGTTGTTTGCCCAGCTGGAGTTCAAAATTACTTGGGACTGGTCACTCCTTTTTTAGATGATATATTGGATTTACAGTTGACACTGTCCATGGATGTTGGAATGAAATGAATGTGTTTTGCATGTAGGAGCCTCGGTCTTTCTGACAGCCCCCATGGTAAAGCTTTCCAAGGGCCTCTCACTGCCAGTCATCTCATTAACATACAAAAGACATTCCTGTCATTCTGGAGATTCCAGGGGTTTTAGGAGCGTGAATTGAGGAAAAGACCAAATATTTACTTATTGTCATAACATGGCAAAAGAGTTTTTGTAGATGTGAGCAAATAATATCTCTTGAGACAGAGATAGTACTCTGGATTATCTGTGTGGGTCCAATGTAATCATAAGGGTCCTTATACGGGAAAGAGGGAGTAGGGAGGTGGGCGTCAAGGAAGCTGAGGTTGGATGGAGGGAACGCCTCTAGAAGCTGAAAAAGGCAAGGGTGAGTATTTAGTCTGGAGCCTATGGAGGGGATATAATCCCACCTGAACCTTGGCTTTAGCCTGGGGGAACCCATTTTAGACGCCTGACCATCAGAACTGCAAGATAATAAATTTGTGTCATTTTAAGCCACGAAATTTGCAAGAATTTGTTGTATCAGTAATATAAACCTAATGCAGTCATTTACAATCTTGTAAGTATACCAGAAGATGAACAAAAACCAACACACAAACTCTCAACTGATTGTTTTAGGAAGGGAAAGAAAGTATCTCAAATGTGTGTAACAGTGCTTGGCCCACCCATTCCCCACATACCCAACCTGCCTCTAGTTTGTGTCCTAATTCTTTATCAGGCCAAGAGCACCACACCAAACCTTAGTCCAAGCCTCCATTCCTCTGACCAAGGTTCTTCCAGTCTATTCTGCTCTTTGTAAACCCTTTCCCCAGAATGGGATAGATCATGTTTTCATGTGCTCCTTCACTGACTTGGGTCTTGCTTCACCGTGAATAAGGCCCAGGATCCCTCTGCTTATCACAGACACAATTTGAATGTCAGGAAAATACATAAATAGTCCTGTTTCTATAACTTATCTCTGGGATTAAGTTGCCCTCAACATCAGTTTGTGATTAAATTGAGTCTGGTTTCTCTCATCACTGGAAATCAGACTTCTGGTCAATTCCCTGATGGTTTTGTCAGTGAACAGCTCACTGAGTCAACAGAATCTTTGTGTCATTTTCCTGCTTCATGCTTGAATCATTTTGCATTTTTCTAAAATGAGCTGCAAATTCTTAATGGAGTCTTACAAGCTTGCCTATCTAGGTCTTGTCTGGCTCTCAAGCTTATCTTGCTCCATTTTATCTGTGGATTTTTATGCACCAACCGCACTGACCCACTTTCCTTCCTTCTCAAGTGCTAAGAGCTCTCAACTCAGGGCCTTTGCACATGCAGTTTTCTTGGCTGGAGTATCTATCCCCCAACATTTTTCTTAGTTTATGCCTTTGCACTTTGATTTTCTGAGGAAAGCCTTCTATTATTATTCAAACATTAGCCCTTCTACTTATATTCCCATCTTATATCC
Source organism: Manis pentadactyla (assembly GCF_030020395.1). Classification (NCBI taxonomy): domain Eukaryota; kingdom Metazoa; phylum Chordata; class Mammalia; order Pholidota; family Manidae; genus Manis; species Manis pentadactyla. The sequence goes on from NC_080025.1 coordinate 41,707,788, forward strand.
CAGACTTTTCTTTTGAGGCATTGATCCCAAATGTAATTAATCGATCACTTGATTTTATTGATTGTCTCCTCCACTTGGTAAAGACCAGCACTGTGTCTATCTTGGTCTTTTATTTGCAGCAATTAGCAAAGTACCTGGCACCTAGAAGCATTCAATAAATGCAGTTCATATATCTCTTTTTGTGTCCTCTGTCGCTGGTGTGGGCCCAATCTAAGTTACATTTATTATTAAGATTGTGCATTAGATTTCTTGTCAACCCAAGGCCTCAAATCCCGCTGTTAATTAACGCATCATGATATCCCATTATCCTAACCACTAAGCAATGTTCTCTTTCTATAATTGTAATTTGAATGACAGAAGAAAATTGAAATAGCAGCAAAAAATCTTCAAAAGCTTCATGGAGAATGGCCCAGCTCATAAAATTTAAAAATACGCTTAAGTCATCCTTCTTTCCAACAGCAATTATTTTCTTCTCTATGTTTACACAAAAAATAAATACACCTTTTTTTCCACATAAGACTATTCTACACATAAGAAATCCTTCATTTCAACAACAGATTGAAATGAGCACATATATTAATTCTTCCTCTGTAGGCAATTTTGTCATTACACAGTTGGCTCTGGGTTCACTTTCATGCCTTCTGCTATAATATCTTACATATATACCACATTTTCTCTGCAGTGTTCTTCACACAGTCATTTTCTTCCCCCTGATTAAATTCTTGGTTTCTAAAGCTATGTTAAACACTTGGAACTAAGTTGCAAAAGCCTTGAGATTACCTAATTTTAATATCAAATAACACTGAATTAGATTATGATATCTTTTGTTATAAGGAACAAAGACTGTTTTCTACAGGAAAACTGACAAATTAGTAAACAACATCATTAAAAAAAAGCACTTTCTAAAAGAATATCTTATAAGAGCTGAAGCCAGCTTAACTAGGGATGAAAGTAAATTTCCCTTGCCAACTGTTTCATTACTTAATTTGCCTTATATTTAAAAAGCATTTCCGTATATTTAATCTATCCTTCATTTACCACTCACTCAGCCATTTTTTATTTCTGTTATTTAATCTAATAATAATAATCGCTATCTTTTCTCTGTACCAGACATTAATAGTAGTTTGGGGAAATTTTTATCATAATAGTATGTTATTATTGCTCCTCATCTAGTCAAAATCATTCTGGTTTCCTTCCATCTTGAAATATGGCCATACAGTTTATCTCACTCCATTTCATACATAGCTTGAAAAGACAGATTGTATTTTTAATGATTTATGTATATTCATATTGCAATTTCCTACTGATGCTCAAGATATAATTTATGGCATCTCACTGAAGGGCACCTCCATGAGTCATGCCTCGGGTAGAATGAGGTGGAGAGTTGCTGCTTTTCCATTGAGTTTGGTCACATCCTGATGCTCAGATATAAAGTGAGTAACTTTATATTTGAGTAAAATAAAAATAAAAATTTTTATATTTTTATATTTGAGTTAAAAAATTCAAAAATAAAATTCAAATATTCTGCTTTAAAAATAACTAAGTTTAGTTTATCACATAAAGGATATCTTTAATAATTTTGATATATCTTTCTGCTTCATTAGAATGTTACTAATAATTAAGGCTTTGTTCTTGAGTTTCAGTTATTTTTTTTTCTGATAAAGCATCAACATACCCAAATCAAAGTAAGCAAACTGGAATGGGAGATGGAGACATCTAACAGCTGGCATTGATACCTCTGACATTCTTCTCAGATACAAGAGAATCTCACATGAGTTTGCAAGACTTTTTTAATGCCTAAAGTTGATTTATATTTCTAGTAGGCTCAAGGAATTCTTCCACGTGGCTGCATGTTCAAGTGTTGCAGTATGCAGTGCGGTTTTAAAAACTGCAGAAAGCCAAAAGCCCCTGGAAAAATGACTAGATTTTAACACTCACACTTGGGAAAATTCATTCTAAAATTTTTGTTAATTCCTATAGAAATTATTTTCAAGGGCTGTTACTTGGTAGCGTTTTCCCTGCCTAATTACTGGTGGTCATACCATTAGTACAGAGGTTATCCTCTACTGTGTTTAAATTAATTGGCACAACTAGTATTTAACCTCACATATCAAACAATGCGTGGGTAGCCTGCTTAAACCAATTATTTCTAAATGACATTTATATACAAATTCTATTAATTTTACCAGCAGTCAGAATATGTTTCCCTGAGCAAGTAACACGGTGGGGTTACTTCTTAAGTAAATTTCCAGCAGAGCCATGAGAAGCCTCCTTGCTTTCGGTAGAATCAGGAGTTCTCTTTCAGCTTTGCCTGCGTTAATTAGCTGTTGCCTCTCTGCTCTTCTGCTGAAACCAAAAGGGGAGGAGCTGAACCCCTCTTGCGGGAGGCTGCCATCTTGTTTTGCCTCAGCTGTCCCACCACATAGTCCCTGTTGAATTAGTGCGGTCTTTGCTCTAATTCCTTCATATGCTGAGTTTGGATCAGCCTCAATTTTGTGACAGGATCTGAAGCAAAAGTATAAATGGCTTTTGAATGTATATAATTTTCATTTCAATTTTAATTTGTAAAAGTTTCATTAATTAATCTAAAGGAGGAGGTGAATTTCAAATTTTTGAAAGGAAAATTGTTTCTAATTATTGAGTTGGTAAAATATTGAAATTCATTTTTATATGTAAAAGTAAGAAGGAATTTCCTTTTATATATTCTGACCTACACTCAAATGTTTGTTTCAATGCAGGCTGCAGGTTTCCAGAATTTCCCTTTAGTCTGGGCTTGTGTTGAAAAATAGCAGAGGAAAGTTGGTGAGGGAAGGCGTTTCAACCAGAAGCTCTGCACCCACTTCTTTCAGACACTCTTCAGTGCAGAACATGGAGCTCTTCAGTGTGGACAGGCACCATGGAAGGATTTATTAAATGTATGATATTGGACTATATGGAAATTAAGAAACCAGTTTTTAAAAATTTTCACTTAATGTCTTCTAAATTTGTGATCAGCAGTCTTTAATTGGTGTTTAGCTTGGCTTATGGCATGTTTCAGTGCAGAAAAAGGATTATGAGTATCTTTAGTTGTAAACATGGCAAGTATAGACTTTACGAATTCAGCAAAGTGTAGAAGTAATACAGCAATAAATTACTGCTAAGTACTGGCTTAAACACACACACACACACACGCATGCAAGCACATGTGCATGTAAGCAAAATAAGCACTGCACTGCAGAATCCAAATGTGATCTTTTCTTTCTTATTTATTTGTTTTTTGAATAATATATGTGCATTCTCCCCAGAACTATCACAGCTTGAGTTGAAATAATCACTCTAATTTGTAAAGCAAAAAAAAGCACCCTCATTTGCGCTGATAAAATGCAACTTATGGCAACTCCAATCCTGTGGTTTTAATGTGATTCAAAAAGCTATCTGTAATGAAGGCATGTATTAGAGATGCTAAAAGCTGATACCATGTTGTCTTTGTTAAGTTTTAGAGCAGTTCAGATGATGGGGTTAAGTGTCCATTAGATTTTCCAGTAAGTAGTTTTCCATTCACCTGAATTTGTTCCCAGATCCAGAAACCTAATTTTGTGGAGACTCGTCAATGCATGGAGTACTCACAGGCTTTCTAGTCCTGTTCATTGAATGAAACTGCAGTTTGAATGAGCCTCCTAAAAATGGCAATTTAAAGTTCTAAGAGATGGAAAATAAATCAATATGTCTAACATAAAATATTTTCAGGTGGTCTACATTACTTAAAACTGTTTCAAAGGACACTTAAACCATGAAGGGGGTTTACTTAGCTGATGCTAACATCCATATAAAAACTTGAAATACATCTTAAACAAATCTGGGGTTTTGGGTCCTCTGAAAAATTGAAGCATATAAACCCTTGTGCCCTCCTGGCCCTTTTAAGTCAGGAAGGGCAACTAAGATGCTCAGGACTTGGAAAACTCAAATGTTTCAAATCGTCTTCTAATGGAATTCAGTTCTGGCAGCCCATTTTAAGGATTTCTGTTTTGACTCCACCCCATCCCTTACAATGATTCCCCCCAAACTTTCATCTCCTTATAACATTGGGTAATGCACTTGTTTTCATGCATATTGTTGATCCTCTGTCGTTCCCATTAGATTGCATGCTCCACAGGGCAGGGGTTTTACCTTTTTATTTCTCAGTGCCAAATCAGGGCCTGTCAGTGCTCCATAAATGGTAGTCAAGTGAATGGGCAGCTCCTGTGGCCAGACCAGTTAAGCCCCAGTGTTTCAATGTGAAGTTAGTTCAAGGCTGCCAAATCCTGAAAGCTGGGTCATTGGGAAGCCCCAGAGCAGTGGCTGTAGGCTGGAAATGGAAACTTCAGCAATATGTTTGTTCAATTCCTCTGCCCCAGGGAAGGGACGACCCAGGAGTGCTGGGTACTGGACAACAGATGTGTTGGAGGAGGCCACTGAGAGGACATGACTGCTGGTTGATCTGAGACTGCATCTGCAAGAAGGCCCCTCCCCTGTCCTTGGAGTGTACAACCCATCAGAGTCTGCCGCAAGGACACAGCCTTGAGACAGTGATGTGGTGTTGAGATCATCTGGACAGTGCATGTGACAGTCCCATTAAGACATCTATGTAAATGGTTAAGATTTGGGGGGCTGGTGGTGGGGTCTTTTCTTGTGGGCCTCCCCTCAGAAATACCTTGTGTGTTAATTTCTTTGCTTGTTACACCTGCCACCTGCCCACCTGGAGTGGCTGCCTCTTTCTGCAGCCTCTCCCTGCCCTCTGTTCCAGTGCCAGCTTCAGATCACAGCTGGGAAACACCAAGAAAACATTAATATTCTGGTGACATACACAAGATAGTAGACAATACTTTATCTTGTACAATTTTGTAGTCTGTTCTTCAATTAATTTTATGTCATGTGTACCTTCCAACATGAGAAAAGTAACATTCTTGATGACTGTATATTATTGCGAACAATGAATTCAGCATAATATTTTACTGTTCTCCTACCTTGGGAATTATTGAAATGTTATTACTTTAATCTTTGACTATTTATTTCCTCAGGGTGGATTCCTCAAAGCAATTGTACAATAATTTCTGATATACTTTTGACACTTGCGATGTGGTTAAAAATTTACTCTAATTATTGTTTTATTGTATCTCAATTTTAAATATGAACTATTTTTATTATTCAGATCAGAATATTCTCTGATTTCCCTTTGATTTGTTATTTTACTCATGGGTCATTTGATGTACAGTTTTCCATTGCCAAACGTGTTAGGGTTTTAGTCAACTTTTAGATATTTACCAGTAGCTTAATAGCCCTATAATCACAGAATGTACTTTGCATGCTTTAAGTTCTCTGAAGTTGTTGAGAATTGCTTTATGACTCAGCATATGGTGATTTTAAAAAATGACCTGTACATATTTGAATAAATTAGTGTAATATACCTGTAAGGTTAAGTTTGTTAATATTTTTCAAATATTTTGCTTTCTTGTTGATTAGTTTTGTTCATTCAATTTAGAATGACAGATTAGTATTTCCAACTATGATTATAAATTTGACATATTAATATTTCCAATGATGACTATAAATATGTTCTCCTTTAATCTATGAAGTTCAGTTTTATTATTTTAAAACTAAGTTATCAGATGTATAGAAATTTAGAATTTATTTGTCTTCTGACAGTTCTGGGACTAGGCTGAGTCAATGGAAGCACCTAATCTACAGAATTTAAGGAGGTTCTCACACCCAGAGCAAACAAGTGCAGGGTTGGCACCAGCAAGTGAGTCCCTCCTTAAATGTTGTGCCTTGGTGACTTAGCTGTCTCACCCTGGTCCAAGCCCTGTCTTCTGGTAAACTAACATGTTACCATTATGACATCATCTTTCTCCTCTATCTAGTGCTTTTTTTCCTTAAGTCCCTTTTGATATATTTCAACATATTTGATACATATGTTTTTGTCCTTTTAATTTCTCCATTCTTTTATTTCTATAAAGTAAAGCTCTGCTATGTGAAAGCCTTGCTCTCTGCAGACAGTCTTTGGCTTTTAATTGGGAGTAGAGAAATCATTTGCTCATGTATTTGGGTTTCAATTGTCCATCTTATTATTGGTTTGCTATTTATATCACCTGTTTATCTTCCCATTTCTTTCCTTTCTTGTCTTCATTTGTATTTTTTAAGTAGTTTTCTATTACTCTGTTTTCTCTCACGACTAGCTTAGAAGTTATGCTGTCAGCTGCTCCTTTGAAGTAACATGCCCTTTTCTCCATCTGCTTTCAGTTTTCCTTTTGACTTTGTTTTTCAGCAGGTGTGCTTTTCTTTTTGTTTATACTGCATGTAGTTGAATCTTTGATATGATATCCTTTGCTATCTTTTCAAATATTGCTTCTGTTCCAGTCATTCCTCAGACTCTAAGACTCCAGTTTGCATGTATTGAATCTTTTCTGTATTTCTCAACATTTGTTTCTCTTTTCTTCATTCTGGAATTTAGGTGAGGAGAAATTATCCAGGATGCATGGGCCACACTTTGAAAACTGCTCCCCTATGGTGTTGCCCTAGAAGATCCCAAACAGCTCTCTGCTCTTAATGAGCTCTGAATCCTGATTTTTTTTCTTAGCCCTGTGTGTCTTTAGAATACACTGTTCATCTTCTCATCCTCTATGTAATCTCTGTTATGATGAGTAGATTCCTCTAGGATAACCCTAAAGACCAAGGGTCATCTCTGGATTTGTTTTTGGAATCTCAGCACATAATTCCTCACCATCTTCTCAATTCTACTTTAAAAAAAATATGTATGATTTAATTTTTAAAAAATATTTCCAGTTGTTCTTTTGGGGAGCCCAGTTCAAATTCTCTGTTCTGCTAATACTGTTAGTAGATCTCCATTTCATTTTGAAAAAAAGAACGATTTTCTGTCATCTTTAGTGCAAGAGTAATCTGAAAGTTAAAATGTAATTATTTTTAAATGTTTTCTTTAGACATTGAAAATATGTGTAGTGTTAAAATCTGGGCATTTGTGTAGAGAAGGGTACATGTCACCTCCATGGTTAAATTCGTTACTAAATAAAAAACCATGATTTAACTTTTTCTTTTGGGCAGTTCCTGAGGTCTGCCCCAGAACACAGAACAAACAAGAAAACACTCTTGAATATTAACACTTTTTAAAAGATGGCATAGGGTTTGAGGAGGTATGAGGAGACGTTTCCTTTTTCTATTTGAATAAATCTTCTGTATATTTTCTCAGACCACAGTGAAAGTGGGCTCTCAGATAACTCCGAGATTGTCACCCAGATACATATCATTGCATTCACCTAGCTAAAGAGTGCTTCATTTCCTTGTCATAGATGCCACTCCGATTCTGATAAAAACTGAATCTCTTTATTCAAAAGATAAGCCTATTCATGAACACCAGGTTAAACCTGGTTTAAACAGTCTGGAAAAATTTATTTTCATTCAAATTCTTCAAATATTTTCATTGGCCTTATTGGAGAATCCAAATGTGAATGTGTCCACACATACCTGTGTGTTCATATACTGAGAAACATTACTTGAATTTCTTTCATCTTGTTCTAGCCAGATGGTCTGAAACCAGTCGTTCAGAAGCCCACTTTTATAAACAACAACAAAAAGCATATATGTGGGCAAAACAAATGTTTAAGAGTATTTATTTTCATTATAAGATTATGATTAATAATATTTAAAAACTACACTCACATATTCAAAATGTAAATATAATATATATTTAAAACCTATTTGTTAATTCTTAACTTCATTGCTGAAATTTTTATTTTCTTTTTGTAAGACCTTATAGGTATCACCTATACCACTTTATATGATTAGTGTCTATATGTCTAGAACATGGAAAAGGTTAAGTTTAAAAAAATGATTTTAAGTATTTCTGAAAGGAAGGGAGCGACACACAGCAGCAATTCACCAGAGAATTCCGGTTTATTGGGGAAAGGTGCTGGGTTATATAGGAAGGGGCATGGGGTGAATGTGGTGTTACTTCTACGGGGCTGGTGGCTACTGGCTAGGTGCTGGGATTAGGGGGGCGAGGGGTGATTGGGCTTCAGGTGGCGCCGTCGGGAACTGAGGACCCAGAAGAGAAGCAGGAAGTTCGCCATCTTATGGGTGGGGGCCCTTCATTCCCCCTTTCTCCTCTATGGGGTTGTGGACGTTGCTTTCTCTCTGACTGCTTCCTGCTGAATGGGGGCGGAGAAGGGAGTGAGGGCTTGAGGACTGGGGGGAAAGGGTTGATAGGACTCCCCACAGTAAGGACGAGTAGATGTGGACTTCTTCAGGTTGGAAATCAATGAAGATTCCTTGTAACTATAGGTCGAGGACTTGTTGATTCCAATGGTGCCAAGAGGATATGGGTGCTAGAAGCCGGGCGTCTGCGGCCATTGTTTCTAGGAACAGTTTCTAGCGGAGAGAGGGGTCCATCTCAGCGTATGGTGAGGAGGTTACGTGAGGGTGAGGGATCTTCTGTGGCCAGAAGCTGATAGTTCCTGAGTAAAAGCTGGTTGAAAGTTTGATTAGAGATTTTTCCGACTTGGGATTTGATGAACTTTATTATACAGGGTAAGAAGAGACAGGCGAGAAGAATGATTATTATGGGGCCTGCAATGGGCCAGAGCCAGGTAAGAAGGGGGTTTGTTAGTATTGAAGAGAATGGATTGGAATTGGAAGCAGAGTGAGGCTGGAGGCAAGGTCGGTGAGTTTGGTAATGTCAGTTTCTACAATGCTGGATTCATTGATGTAATAGCAGCACTCTTCCTGAAGGAAGATGCAGGTGCTGCCCTTCTCGGCTGTAAGCAGATCTAAGGCCCGCCGGTTTTGAAGGGTGACTTTAGCTAGCGAAGTGACCTGTCTTTGGAGAGAGGCTAGGGAATCGGCAGTGGATGTCAGGGCTCCCTCAAGTTTGTCGTTGAGATTTCTAATTGCCCATAGAGAGTGACCCAAGGCTTTTCTCGAAAACCCTGCCTCAATGGCTGAGGTGGTCAAAGAGATACTGACCATGATGGGAAGGAAAGCAGCCCTTTTTTTGCACGAGGGCAAGGGAGGTTGGAGCTTAAGAAATTCTGCCATGCTGTAAAGTGTAAGCTGTGGGATTAGGGTGACGAGAATGCAGGGTATATCGGAGTTGGGAGGCAGTGAGTTGAAAAGACTGCCATTACACTAAAAGAAGTGTCCCGGTTGAGTGAAAGTCTTAGAGCTGGAGATAGGGGTGTAGATAGAGAGGCAGTGAAGTGTGCTGGAGGGGGGTGGAGATGGGCCTACACAGTGGTGGATGGTGAGATTATCTGCGTATTCTGGTTCCTACAGGGGTATGTCTGCCAGGAGGCAGAGGGGTTGTCCTTCTGCATGGAAGGAGTAGTTGGAAATATTAAGGGGCACAGTGAGCAGCAATGGGCGCTGTAGTGATGCACACAAGAAACAATTGGCGGTGTTGAGGGTGTGGTTGAGAAAGATGGTGGTGTCTTGAATAAGCTGTAACTAAGAGTAGGAGGAATAAGAAGATGAAGAAGTGCCGTCAAGAGTTTGGATAATGACTTTTTCGGAATGTCCGATATCTGATGCAACTTGAGAGATCTGGGAGTGAGAGGGAACATACTCTGGAGAGATATGAAGGGTACTGTGGGGGGTCAAGGACCCCCCATAGTAAACTGAGGCTGTGACCCTGGCAGCCTATCGAGAGTCCCAGGGATCTGGGATTGATAAGGAGAATGAGCCGTTGGGGTATTTCATGAAACGGTTGGAGGAGTAATACTGTGGGTACTGGGAGTTACTCATGTAGTGAATGGTGCAAGACCAGTAGGGACATCCCCCGTAGGTGTCTTGTTATCCCCTGCAATAGGCTTGTCTTTGGTCATAGAGGAAGCAGAGGTAGGGAGAATAAAGGTAGCTGCTAGTGAACACTTCAGTGGAGGGAGGAAAGTGGAGGTATAAAGGCTCAGAGCAGCTTGTCAGAGGGCAGTCTGATGTGGCAATGAGGGCAGTAACTTTTGTTTGATGCTGTGTGTAAGTCTGTCTTACTTTGAATCGCCATACAAAGGAGGCTGGGGTGGTGGGGAAGACAATAGGAATGAGGAGAAAAAGCAAGAGAGCGGTAAAGGAGGAAAAAGTCATGATTCGGGTATGGATGGCAAAGGGGGTGAACGGGATTTTGGAGGAAAGAGGACAGTAAGGTCAGGAGACTGGAGGGAGGGAGAGTCTGTAAACTTTTGTAGGTTAAGAGATCTTTTAGGTGATGTGGGGACAGAATGGTAAGGGGCACCCCGAATATCAGTTTATGAGCTTCTTTCTGCAAGAGCTGTCCAGCGGCTAATGCCCGTAAGCAGGGGGCCCATCCCCGAACTGTGGGGTCTAATTGCTTGGAAAGATAAGCTACTGGGGCAAAGGATGGGCTATAATATTGGCCTAGGACTCCTAGAGCTTGACTGGACCTCTCATGAATGTATAATGAGAAGGGCTTTGACAAATCAGGAAGATGGAGAGCTGGGGCTTCTACAAGGGCTCGACGGAGCTTAGTGAAGGAGTGTCGGGGTGAGGAGGATAATGGTTCTTCGGGGGGGCCCTTGCTGAGGTCACATAGGGGTCTTGCCAACAGGGAGAAGTTAGGGATCCACGCTCTAAAATACTTAGCCAGGCTTAGAAAGGAAAGGATTTCTGTCTTGGTTTTGGGAATGGGCAGGTCAGAGAGGAGCTGTTTTCTGTCTAAGGTAATGGACTTTCTTTGTTGAGATTGAAGAAATAGGAGGTAAGTGACAGAAGGGGAAGAGATTTGAGCTTTGACGGGGGATACCCGGTAACCTCTGGAAGCTAGAAGGTTAAGTAGGGAGGCAGTGTCTGCAGAGTAGAAGATCGTCCACGTATTGTAATAAGGTGGACTCGGAAGCTTTTTGGCAAAACTGTCCAAGTGAGTTGTTCAGAATGTCTTGTGTATGGGTCCGTCCAGGTGAAGGTGAAAAAATCTTGGGAGGAGGGGTCTCGGGAGGCTAAGGCAGGGCAGCGATAAAAGGGTGTATGGATTTGGGACTAAGGGATGGATAGGGACGATGGCCATGTTGATGAGGCGAAGGTCTTGGACGAGGCGGAAAGATCTGTTGGTTTTTTTTTAACAGCTAATATGGGGGTATTAAACGGGGAGTGAGTGGGTCTGAGGTAATTTTGTTTAAAAGATCTTGAATGATGGGTTGGAGGCCTATGAAGGCTGAAGTGGTTGGGGGGTACTGGGCCTGACAGATATACTGAGAGGGGTCACATAATTTGATAGAGGCAGGAGGACATAGAGCCATGGAAGGGCTTGTAATGTCCCAAACTCTGGGATTTACAGGGTGTATGAGGGCGGAACTGGAGCTTTCATTGGGTAGAGGGGGGTCGTTGGCTATGAGGGCCATCAGAAAGGGAGTACTGGGGGCTGTGGGAGTGGATATAGTTATGGAAACATGGAGGAGAGAAAGGATGTCCTGTCTTAGTAAGGGGATGGGACACTGGGGCATAACCAGGAAGGAGTGGGAGAAAGGTATGGGATTGTTGAATTGTGCATAAAAGGGGGGGTTTTAATGGGAAAATCTGTTTACTTCCTACCCCGACTATAGGAGTAATGGGAGGCGTGGTAGGGCCCCAGTATTCCCGCAAGACTGAGAAGGTGGCTCCTGTATCTAGTAGGAAGGAGATGGGGCTACCGTCTACTATTAAAGTAACCCTGGGCTCCTGTTTGGTGATGGAAATGGTCGGGCGAGAAGCCCCCGGGCCCCATCAATCTTCTTCTGCCAGCCCCACTACGGCGGGCTTAGGATGGGGGTTGTTCGTCCAGCCTCCCCTTTGAGTGGCTGGGCAATCAGACCTCCAGTGGCCCTTTTTGTGGCATCTGGGGCATGGGGTGGTAGCCCTTGACTAATGTCTTTCTTGTCTGCACTTGAAACAAGCTCCTGTGGGGGGCTTGTTTGTAGAGGAGTGCCCAGGTTGTGGTTTTATCAGCTGGGCCAACATTTGGAAATTGGCCTGATCAGCCTTTTGTTTATGGCGTTCTTTCTCCTCCTCCCGGTTATGGAAGACTTTAAAGGCCACTGTTAGGATCTCAGTCTGTGGGGTAGCGGGGCCCTGTTCTGACTTTTGAGTTTAGCTTTAATGTCGGGGTAGCTTTGAGCTAGGAAGTATGTCATAAGGACATGTCTCCCGTCAGGCGTTTCTGGGTCCAGGCTGGTAACTGTAATAGGGCTTGAGTGAGTCTGTCTAAGAACTCGGAGGGAGCTTTTTTGAAAATTGACTATTTACGAGCTGCTTTTTTCAGACCTGCTATTAAGCAGCAGGCGAAGATATCTCGAGAGCGGAGATTCACGGTGGTGTTATAATCTCATGGGTCTTGTTTGGGGACAGCGGTGGGGCCAGGGGGATAGGTGGTGTCAGTCCTGTGGGTTTTGGTGGCGTGCATTTGGGCGAAGTCTCAAACTCGTCTATGCTCTTCAGGAGGGAGGGTGTTGGCCAGGAGCATGAAAATGTCATGATGTGTGAGGCTGTATGACTGGAGGGTGTATTGAAACTCTCTGATATATGTTGTGGGATCAGTGGAAAAGGAACTTAGGCGTTTTTCAAGTTGGGCTAAATCTCCTAAGGAGAAAGGGACGTGAACGCGCACGATGCCTTTGGATCCTGCTGCTTCCTGGAGGGGGGTGATAATTTTAGGAGGCCCTCGGGACCGAGTCTGAGGAGGACTGAAGGGTTCAGGCTCAGTCTGTGGGGGAGAAACAGGTGATGGGGGCAAAGACAGAGGAGGCTCTTGGAACTTAGTTAGAGGGGGGCTGAAAGGCTCAGGCTTGATCTGCAGGGGGGTGAGGTGGGGGAGGAGATGGTGGTGGAGGAAGGGGGAGGGGCTGTGGTAAGAGAGGAGGGGGAAGGGAGTGAACGGGAGGCTTCTGCAGGGGAGACGGCTTGCAGGCTAGGAGAACTTGGGGGGGGCAGGGGGAGGAGGTGGAAAGCTTCGGTATAGGGAATCTCCTTCCATTTTTTCAGGTGCTGGCAGTAGTTAAAGAGATTGCGAGTGATGTTAGGATCAAGAGTTCCCCCTGCGGGCCATTGGTTGTTATTGTCTAGGGGGTATGTCGGCCAATCTTAGGAGCAGTATTTGCGGAGAAGGTTTGGTTTTATATCAGGCGTCAGGGAGAGGGTGGCTAGATGCTTGAGCAGGCATTCAAGAGGTGAGCTTCCAGGGAGGGATGAGGAGACTCCCATGGCTAAAGGACAGAGAAGGAGAGAAACAGGGGAAGACGAACGGAGACCCTCAGACTGGGAGCAGACGGCAAGGAGACAAAGGGCGTCCCCGATGATCCTTGGGGGTCTGCGGAAACTCGTATACGAGTCGGTTTCTTAGGCAGTGTGGGTCGTCACCCAGACTTCTCTAAGAAGGCAGAGTGCCGGAGTCCGAGGTACCTAGTACTAGGAATTTTCGGCGGATGGAACGGATTTTGGCAGGTAGAACGGAAGGAGGAAATGGAAAAGGGAGCGTTCTCATCCACAAAGGAGTCACCTCGTTTATGGCTGTTGGAGGGGGGCCTGAGGGTCCGCTGCAGCCGTGAAGGCCAGAGGCGGGGAGAGTTCCTTCTTCATCCCCGAGTGTCAGGGCCTTGCCGGACAATCACAGTCAATGGCGCTGCGATAGCTCGGGGAAGAGCGGCCCACTCTGGGGGAAAACTTACCTAAAGGCCAAAGAGGAGTGCTGAGTGTGAGGAGCCAGCGCCGGATAAAGAGGACGAGGGCAAGCTGCTGCTGGTGTCGGGGGGAAGATGGGGCCTAGTTGGGGTGTCCCGTCTCCTGGGTTTCGGCACCAATGAAAGGAAGGGAGCGACACACAGCAGCAATTCACCGGAGAATTCCGCTTTATTGGGGAAAGGTGCTGGGTTATATAGGAAGGGGCATGCGGTGATTGTGGTGTTACTTCTATGGGGCTGGTGGCTACTGGCTAGGTGCTGGGAGTGGGAGTGGGGAGAGAGGTGATTGGTCTGTAGGTGGTGCCGTCGGGAACTGAGGACCCAGAAGAGAAGCCGGAAGTTCACCATCTTACTGGTGGGGGTCCTTCAATTTCTTTATTTCATTCTCTTGTACATTTATTTCAAAATGTTATCCTGCTGAGAAACAACTTAAAATAGAAATTTTTAAGCATATAACTAAAAGCTATAAATCTTTTAAATTATTTTCTATCATAGTGCCTAAAAATGATCAGAAAAGAGATGTCCTCATATAGTTTAAATTGCATTAGTTTTTGCTATTTTTAGTTTTTCTTTCAAAATTAAAAGAGTAAATCTAAGCTGATAAAAAGTGCTGGTTTAATTAGCAATAACTGAAATACAGTGAAGCCTTATTAATTTAGAGCCAATTAATACAGTATTTGAGACAATTTGAAATGCAAAAGTGCTATTTATGCAATTTATGGAAAAATAATTTTCACTAGTAAGTTAAGTATAAACAAGATTTTATAGGAACTATTTACTGTTTCAAGAGAAGGAATTTTCAGTCACATTAACAACATGAATTTGCTAAGTTAATTCATTATCTGTCCATTACTGAAGATCTATTAGGTCTTCTGCTCTGCCATACTTTATTAGCATAGTTCATTATTCCTTCTACATGTAGTAGAAAGGCTCTTCTTTTTAATATTCTAGAATTTATTATTTTCTTCCTATAGAGGCCATGTACCTCTTCATCCAAGTGAGCATACACATCAGTCTTTGAAATGAATTGGGTTAATGAGTAGAACATCAGGCCTAGTACTAAGTATAAAAACATATGACCAAGTAAATCTGGTAAATGTAAAAAACAAGTAGCATTTATTTACAGTAAGTGTATACTTAAATGTCATCATATGGAAAACCAAAACCAATAAAAAAAAATCATTAGCTAATCTAAGTAGGTAAAAGAAACCTCTATCTCAGCTATATGTACCTGTATGAATGAGGAAGCCAGAGCAAGCTGACAGCGAATTGAAGGTTGAGGCTTACAGGGTTCTGAGAGGTTCCCTTTTAAGCTATTATTAAGGATTTAAAAATCTCATCTATTTCATGTCATTTATCTAATTAACTGACAAAGAAAAATACATTGATCATTAAAAGTTACAGGCAATGGAAAAAGATAAGTTAAAAAAAGCTAAGCAGTGATCTTTCATTCTCTTACATGTAGCTATCCAGTTTTGCCAGCACCATCTGTTGATGAGACTGTTATTTCCCCATTGTATGTCCATGGCTCCTTTATTGAATATTAATTGACCATATATGTTTGGGTTAATGTCTGGAGTCTTTATTCTGTTCCACTGGTCTCTGGCTCTGTTTTTGTGCCAGTACCATATTGTCTTGATTACTGTGGCTTTGTAGTAGAGCTTGAAGTTGGGGAGTGAGATCCCCCCCACTTTATTCTTCTTTCTCAGGATTGCTTTGGCTATTTGGGGTCTTTGGTGGTTCCATATGAATTTTAGAACTATTTGTTCCAGTTCTTTGAAGAATGCTGTTGGTAATTTGATAGGGATTGCATCTAATCTGTATATTGCTTTGGGCAGGATGGCCATTTTGATGATATTAATTCTCCCTAGCCAGGAGCATGGGATGAGTTTCCATTTTGTTAGTGTCCTCTTTAATTTCTCTTAAGAGTGTCTTATAGTTTTCAGGGTATAGGTCTTTCACTTCCTTGGTTAGGTTTATTCCTAGGTATTTTATTCTTTTTGATGCTATTGTGAATGGAATTGTTTTCCTGATTTCTCTATTAGTTCATTGTTAGTGTATAGGAAAGCACTGTCTAACCCCATACACAAAAGTAAATTTGAAATGGATCAAAAACCTGAATGTAAGTCATGAAACCATAAAACTCTTGGAAAGAAACATAGGCAAAAATCTCTTAGACATAAACATGAGCAACTTCTTCATGAACATATCTCCCCAGGCAAGGGAAACAAAAGCAAAAATGAACAAGTGGGACTATATTAAGCTGAAAAACTTCTGGACAGCAAAGGACACCATCAATAGAACAAAAAGGTATCCTACAGTATGGGAGAATATATTCATAAATGACAGATCTGATAAAGGGCTGACATCCAAAATATATAAAGAGCTCACATACCTAAACAAACAAAAAGCAAATAATCCAATTAAAAAATGGGCAGAGGAGCTGAGTAGACAGTTCTCTAAAGAAGAAATTCAGATGGCCAACAGACACATGAAAAGATGCTCCACATCGCTAATCATTAGAGAAATGCAAATTAAAACTGCAATGAGATATCACTTCACACCAGTAAGGATTGCTACCATCCAGAAGACAAACAACAACAAATGTTGGTGAGGTTGTGGAGAAAGGGGAACTCTCCTACATTGCTGGTGGGAATGTAAATTAGTTCAACCATTGTGGAAATCAGTATGGAGGTTCCTCAAAATGCTCAAAACAGACATACCATTTGACCCAGGAATCCCACTTCTAGGAATTTACCCTAAGAATGCAGCACTCCAGTTTGAAAAAGACAGATGCACCCCTATGTTTATCGCAGCATTATTTACAATAGCCAAGAAATGGAAGTGTCCATCAGTAGATGAATGGATAAAGAAGATGTACATATACACAATGGAATATTATTCAGCCATAAGAAGAAAACAAATCCTACCATTTGCAACAACATGGATGGAGCTAGAGGGTATTATGTTCAGTGAAATAGGCCAGGTGGAGAGAGACAAGTACCAAATGATTTCACTCATATGTGGAGTATAAGAACAAAGAAAAACTGAAGGAACAAAACAGCAGCAGAATCACAGAACCCAAGAATGGACTAATAGTTACCAGAGGGAAAGGGGAGGATACCAAAACTGGGGAGGATGGGTGGGAAGGGAGGGGTAAGGGTGGTGAAAAAGAAAGGGGGCATTATGATTAGCATGTGTAGTGTGTGTTTGGGGGCACGGGGAGGGCTGTACAACACAGAGAAGATGAGTAGGGATTCTGCAGCATCTTACTACGTTAAAGGACAGTGACTGTAATGGGGTTTGTTGGGGGGACTTGGTGAAGGGGGGAGCCTAGTAAACATAATATTCTTCATGTAATTGTAGATTAATGATACCAAAATAAAAACAAAAAAAGCTAAGCAAATTAAAAATAATAAAGGGAGAAATAAGGTAACAACTTACAAAGTAATACAATTTTCAAAAGAGAAAAACTTAAAAGAATATAAGCAAAAGTGTATTTAGACTAATAATAAAAAAGTGTTTTTGTTAATATATATGTCATTACCAGTAAGTTGTAGAAGAGCTTAGAATAAAAATCATAATGTATCTAGGAATAATTAAAAATTAGGAAGAAATGTACTCATGTATATGAAGGGCACATAAGAATACCAGAAAAATGGGGAAATGGGTCATTTTTTTCTATAGGAAAACTAATGAAAAGTCAGTTTTACCCCCTCTTTAAATTAAATGCTCATCCAATAGAAATGCTAAGCATATTACATTTTCCTTACACTTCACACTTACATTGTCTTTATTCACCAATTCGCCCAAAATTTTGACTGAGCATATTCTATGTGCCAGTCACTTCTCTGACTGCAGAGGGTACTGTAATGAACAAGACAGGTGATATTCTTCTTTCAAAAGTGAGTTATCTCCTGAGATAAGACAATAACACACCAGCAGTGAAAAAATGAATAGACAACAAGAAAATGATCAGATGTGATAAGTGCTGTGTCAGGAATGACTCCCCTATGATGTGCTAGAAACAGGTTGCTTTCAGTTCTGGGAGTCAGAGGGATCTGCAGGTCCACACTCCCTAGGTGAGACTCCAGGGTTTGTCACTCAAGACTCCAGGTCTTATGCAGACTCCCCATTCCTGGAGTCATGGGATTAGTGAGAAGGGATAGATTGGTGATTTTTTCTGCAGGTCAGCAGAACATGTCGACTGTGGATATGATTTTTTTTCCTTTCCTGTTCTGGAGGTTTCCATTGAGATATCCTCAGTGTCAGGGATTCTTACCACAGTTGTGCACAATCGACTAAATAAGCCTATTAAAAGCACTTTTCAGATTCTTTTACAGTATTTTTGATCTCTAACATTTTTGTCCTTTGGCTCTTTCTTAGGATTTCCATAACTCTGCTTCCAGTGTCTGTATGTTCTTGCATGCTGTCTACTTTCTCCACCAGAGTCCTTAGCATATTAATCATGGGTGTTTCTTAATAATTCCAACATCTCCTCCATGTCTAGTTCTGATGTTTGCTCTATTTCCTCAAAAAGTGCTTTTGACCATTTAGTATGCCTTGTAATGTTTTTCTTCATAGGTAGATGTGATTTACTGTGTAAAATGAAGTGATGTAAAAGGCTGCTAGTGATGTGGTGGTGAGGTACTGGGCGAAGGGCAGCTGTCCATGGCAGTTTGTTTAGTCCTCGGTCTTTTGGTGAGCCCGCGCCTCTGGACTCTGGACTGCAGGCAGCTCAGTTTCCTCTCCTGCTTTGGGTGGAAGAGGATGGTTAGAGAGGGCTAGAGTTCACTATTTCCCTTCTCCCACATGGAAGGCTAGCGTTGGTTGGAGTTGGGCATTTCTAGGTCAGTTAGACCGATAAAACCCCAGCAAGTTAAATCATTTCTCCTGAGGCCAATGAGGTTGAGGACACAGTGCTCTGGCGTATTTCAGCATGGCGCTTGTCCCTGCACACTACTAGAAGCACGAGGGGGTTTTCTGTGGTCTTCATTGTGAGAACCTGATGCAGCTCCTGAAGGTAAAACTTGCAAAAGTGTGGGCACCCCTGATGATAGGGTCCCCCTGGAGGTTTTGACTCTCACTTGTCCATTCTGAGCCACCAGCAATTATGATTCTGGTTTTCTACTCCAACACTGGTTCTTGGGGGGGATCTCAGAGTCTTAATTTCTGCTCTGGTAACTTGTGATTCTCTGTATACACATGTTGGCCTCTCCAATCTTGGGGACATGAGTTTGCTCTGTGACTTCATTTATCTTGTGAATCTAAGATGAGCTGTTGATTGTTCAGTATTTTTAGCTTTTTAGTCATTGATAAAATATGCTGATGAAAAAAAGGGTACTTTTTCAACATAATATAGGTATTTGAAACAAAATTTGACATACACATTCTATGGGAAGGTTAGAAGAAAAAAGAATAAGATATATTAATTTTGGATTAAGTTATATATTTAGGATGATTATAAAAATCATCTTAACATTTGAGAAAATTTGATTTGCTATGTGGCATAGTATTTTCATGATTTTGAAAGGTAATACTTGTTACCCTATTATAGGAGAAACTGATATTTTTATAAGGAGAAATTTAAGGAACAGAATGATAACATTGGAATGAATGGAGCAATTTTGTTTACATCTTAAATATCAAAATAAATATCACTTACTTTATGAGTTAAATGTAAATAAGCAAAATTCTTGAAATGAAATATTTACTGTATTTTGAAAACCTAATATATTTGCCTTTGACATATTTGATGGATCAGAAAAGCAAGTATTACCAGGTCTGAATATATGCATTGGGGATCCTATTTAATAGATTGTTATAATGCATTCATTAAACATGAAGGTTATGAAAACACTATAAATATATTTTAAGCAAGCAGTTGAACTCAGAATAATGTATAAGTGATTGTTACAACTATGTGAGATACTATACAAAAATGTGAATAGGTCCTGTATGTGCCATATTAGCAGATAGTTTTGTTATTAAGCATTTTGTAGGTAACAGATAGATCTAAGCCTTCATCTATATTCATGTATTCTAATGTATTTATCTACATCTATATGTACCAAAATCAAAAAGACCAAAAAAAAGAAGTAAAAGGCAAGTTACATAGACTTAAAGTTTGATTGCTCTCATTACAAAAGTTATATGTATTAATCATAAAATATAAAATCTAATGACCAAAAATGAGAATAATAGATTGGTAGAGCAAGAGTGAGAAGCTGAAGGGGCAGAAAAGGAAAGCATTTTTTACTAAACATACCCACTATAGATATTTTGGAGAATATTCTTCAATGTTTCAAATGTTTTCTGTGTCTCTTTCCACGTCAATAAATACCTATTTTCCATTATGCAAACCTTAAATTTCATTGTTGAGATGCTCCATGACTTACAATTGCTTACTTCTGCACAGACATACGAGGCTGATGTTTGTAAGGGGACCCCCTTTGTACGTGTACCTTCAATGCCTACTCCCTCACACACATCTATGGAACAACTGCTGGATCAAAGAGTAGTTTTTTAAAGGCTTTGATTGTAAATTTATATTATGAGACAGTGAGCAAATTTCCCACAGTTGGATTTTAAGAGTGCCAATTTAATCCATAAAGTTTCCCTTGTTCTGCTAATCATAACCCATTTTTCCTTATATTTTGTGTCTTTGAATACTTGTGCCCTTTCCCTTGTTTATTGAATTCTCTGTGTGAAAATGAGTTACTTTGTTAATTTCTTTTTGGAATGAGGGTAGTGATTTTTTAATCTATGGATGTGACTTTTACATTTCAGAGTTAGTATTTCATTTTTTCACGTATGTTAAAAGTATTTTCTCTCGATTGGTCCTGTTATAGGTGATATTTTTGAAGTATAGGACTTATTTACCTAATATGGTCTAGTGTTTAGGTCATACTTAGAAACACTCACTATTCCTTGCCAGAAGACTATATTCACCCATGTGTCCTTCTAAGAGTTTAACGGTTCCTTCCTTAATACTGAAATATTAATGTCTCTGAATTTGATTTTCTTGTTGCTTGCAGTTTTAATTCCTGCTGCGGCGCAGCAGAGGCCGGTCTGCGTGTAATGCGAGTGCAGAACCCCGAAAGTACCGTTCGTTTATGTACAACATTGTATGGACACTATATTCTCTCTGTATATATAGCAATTGCATTCGTATGAAGAAAAATATATTCATATTATGTTCTGGAACATTACTTTCAAGCTCACCCTGCCTTCCTCCTCTCCCCCTACTTAATACCCTTCTCTTAGGTTTTTAGATTTCCCCCCACTGAATAATGTACTCTTTCTTTATTGATACAGAAAGTCTCCATTTTCAAAAACAAAATTCTTGCAAAATTTTAGTCTGTCTAGATTCACTTTTCTGTTTCTTCTGTCACATTTTCTGTGGTCTGTCAGTTACAGTTACATTTAGAAATACAAACGCTCCTTATTTTCTCTTGCAATATTTTCACAACTATTTGCACAAATATATTCTCTAGATATACCTCAGAAATACTTTAATAGATATTAAACCTATTTCTGGGATTTTGAATGCTTCATATAAAATATGTAAATTAATTTGTGAAGAATTGACATATTTAGATGACTGAATTTTCTCAGTGGCTGGTACAGTGTATTTTCTGTGTAATGAGATCCTTTTTAGAATTATAATATCTTCACATATGTATCATGTTTTTTATTACTTTTATTCCTAAGTATTAATCAAATTTTGTTACTATTGTCTATTTTAATTTGTATTTTCTATCATTAGTTTTGGTATAGAGAACAATGTTGCTTTTTCTTTCCATGAAACATATTTTCATTGAAATACATTTGACATTATAACATTGCTTAACTTTAAGGTGTGTAGCATATTGGGTGTGTACACTAAATCTTGCAATATGATTGCCATTGTAGTGTTAGCTAATGCCTCTTTCCATGTGTCTCTTTAAAAATGCATCAAACTGATCTGTTTTATTAGTTTACTAGTAATTTTCCATTTTATTCTCATGAGTTTTTTTCTTGCAACAATGATTGTTTGTCGTGTCACTTGTGAAACATATAGTTATGAAAATCTGTTGTATGGTAAAGCTTCCTAGTATTAACATTATAATGGTTAATTATGGTTTCTATTTTAATTATGGTTTTGACTGTTTTTATGACAGTTACTCAACCATGTTATCGAAACATCCTTCTAGCTAGATTATTCTCCCTTTTTAAAATTAAGGATGGATTTGAATCCTGCCCATGCGTGATGTTTTGCATCATCTGAGTGTATTTCCTAATGGTACTTTGCTAGGTTACATCTATACATTAACTTTTAGTAATTTGTATTAGTTAGTAAGTATGTGTTTTAGATGTTTCCCTGACCTCAGTTTCCAAGATTGCTATTCTTTTTCCTTCTCTATTTGCCAGGTTTAAGAAAAGAGACTGTTTCATGAAACAAGCAATATTCCAATTTCCTATTTTGGAATTGTTTCCATGAAATGACAATCATCTTTTTCTTGGTTGTTTTAAAGAACATGAAACCAATTCACTATATTTCTAAGGATTCTTGACACCTCTGTCTTTTGCATGGTTATTGGTCTGCTTAGAATTATGTGTAATTGACTCAATATTGGTGTTTTATATTTCCAAAGAAAACCAGGAACTCATAGAGGTGATGTAATTTATTACTTATTTTTACTTTGTTATTTATTATATGCTTTTCTATCTACCTATATAGATCCCTTTAACTTTTAATTATAGTCGTATCTCTTTCTCATCTGATTTATTTCTTTTTTCTTTATCAGACTAGCTAGAGATTTGGTAACGTGCTTTTATTATTTTATTTTGCTGTAGAAATTGAACTCCCAGAGTTTTTAAATCCCAGGTAAAAAAAGCTACCCTTAACATCAATTTTCTTCTTAATCCCTTCTGTTACCTCTCTTATTCTTTCCTTCCACATGTCCAAAATTATCTTTCTAAGATTTTGAGTGAAATGTTTATCTCATTTCTTTCCTTCTTGATTAAAAACTTCTTGAAAAAAAGTTGCTGTTTTATTGTCTTTCCACTTTTTCCTATGAAGACTAATTTTTCTTAAATTAAAAGAAACCTAGTTTTTTGGGTTATTTACCCCATTTTAAAATTATTCTAGTGGCTACCTTTACATTTATTTTTTAATGTGAAATATCTATGAATGCCCTTTTCAAGTTAAGCTGAAGAAATTAACCCACTTTAACTTCCTTCTTACCACTTTCTGACTTCCCTGACTCTACCAGCATAGTATGGTTTTAGATTCTGTTTACATATTAGATTACTATTTAATAACCCAGTTCTTCCTTCAAAATTAATTTACAGTGTTGAGATTCTATGTATAACTACATAGTGAAACAGAATTAATATAGCTCTGCAAATACTTGGAATGCTTACGGCCAATCCTTTCCATATCATGACTTCCTTCTGTGAGAAACACACTGACTGGTCCAAACTTGGTAAGTGGACACGGAGACAAAGAGAACAGTGGAGCGAGGCCTTAATGGCGGTCTTGTAAGATCGGGTGTCTGGTGAGCAGGCACTCCTCCGGCAGCTGGCGCAAATAATTTATTCCCTGGTATGTGAGTCCCTCCCCTGGTTCCTTGTTGGCTGAGTACCACAGGGTTCACATTCTTTCCCAGATGTCGCCTAAGCCAGTTATATCCATATTGGGCCTTCTCTTACATTTGTCTTAATTTTATTGGTAGGATTAAAACCTCTTTGTCTTCTCAAACAGGTACAGCCAGGTCCTTATCAATTCCCCCCCACCCCGACTCTCAGTCTGAGCAGCTTCCTGGTGTATTTTCCACCACATGGCCCTTTGTTAATACCTTACTGTTAAAATGTTTAAACCTGCTTGGGGGAATAAACCCCATTTAGGTTTTATGCTTTTTCTAACACCGCTGTTAGGGTATTTACTAGTTATGTTGGTGAAAAGTTCATATTTTCCTTGTGTGGCATTTAATTGGAGTAGCCCTTCAAGGATTTTTTTTCCTTTAACAGTAAGGGTACATTGTTACCCTGAATTGTTACCAACATTAGGATTTGTTTATTAATTTGTTTGCTATTTAATATTTGAATAACAATGTTTGCACTTGGCATTTTTTGTTTGCAATTTTTCTTCAAAATTATACACATGGAATTTACTTGTTTTGTCATATTTATATATGAGTTTTCTGGAACTTGTCTGTCAGGGAAATTTTTGGCAATGTTTTTACAAGGTCATTTTATTAAGTCATTAAATTTGGGGGATGGGAATCTCCAAATACTTGGGATGGTATTACATAGCAAATTAGTTTTCCACCAAATATTCTTTGTATTATTATCTGTTTAATCTATCTTTTAATGTGGTTTGCACAATAATAACCTATACTTAAGGGTTAATTAGTTCCTTGGCATTTGAGGACCTAGTCTTTCTTCCAGATCTTTTATTTGAAACAATAGCCATTCTATCATTTCCCAAACTGCTTTAGAAAAGAATCTAAAACAAAAATTGCTCCTAGTGAAGTAGAATGTTTGCACAGTGAGATGAGGAGGTTCTTGGCAGTCTGACCCATGCCTACGGCAGTCATGTCTCCTTTGGAAGACAGACCAGGATATGAAGGACACAGATTGCCATCTTTGTGTCTTTCTCCACTGATCAACCTTCTTAGATTTTATTCAGAAGAAGCTATTATGGAAAATAACAATGCAAATTCACAATCTAAAATAAGGCTTTATCACCTAAAGAAGGAAGAAAGGTCAAGCTCACCAGTCAGGGGCTGTGGACTCCCACATCTCCATTCCTTGACACCTCCCAATAACAGTCATCTTTATAAAAGTACAACCTAAATCTCTCCAGGAATAGTGTGTGCTTAACACAGGGGGAGGGGCCAGGAAGAGAGACCTTAGTGTATTAAAAAAGGAGGGGGTGAATATGGAAAAATATGAATAGGCAAAACAATTTTGAAAAAGACTGAAAGTAAAGAAAACATATTACCTAATTGAAGATTTACTATGAAGCTACGTTAACCAAAAAAAGTGGGGTTTTGATAAAAGAATAAATAGAGGAACAGAAAAAGAAATCTAGAGATAGATCTACACAAATATAGTCACCTGGTTTTTGATGAAATTTACAAAGACAATTTAATGGAAAAAGGATAACCTTGGAGGTGGGACAATTCTACATCCTTATGCAAAAAAATGAAGCACAACCCAAACCACACACCTTATATGAAAATTAAGTAAAAATAAATCATACACATAAATTTAGTGTAAAGTTATAGAACTTCTGGAAGAAATCATAGAGGAGAAAATCCATATAAACATTATGCAAAAAAATATTGTAAAGATTATGTAAAGAGAATTTAGAACCTACACAACAGGAAAGCCAGTAAAGGGATAAACTGCTAAATTGGACATATCAAAATTTAAAAATTTTCTCTGCTAAAGAAAATGAATGTTAAGAAAATGAAAATACAAGCCTCAGATTAGGAGAAAACATTTGCAAACCAAATTTCTGTCAAAAGATTTGTATCCTGAATATATACAGAACTCTCAAACAACACCCCGCCCTGCCAACACAGAAAAGAAAACTTAACCCAATTTTTAAACTGGCCAAAACATCTAAACAGACTTCCCCCAGGATATAAAAATGGAGATTTAATGTATTCAAAGATGCTCAACATCATTATTTATCAGGAGAATGCAAATTAAACCACAATGTGATACACTACAAACCTATTAGAATGGTTAAAATGTTAAAAAGCGATGATAAAATCAATGCTAGAGAGGCTGATGAGCAATGGGAATTAGTCCTGTCTGTTGCTTGAAGGAGTACAAAATGGTACAGACACTATGGAAAATGATTTGGTCGTTTGTTACAAGTTAAATACATGCTTGCTGTGTGGCCTAGCCCGCAGGGCAGTAGTGGCTTCCACGAGTCCCTGGGCCTACTGGTCAGATACAGGCTTAGTGGCAGAAACTTCCCAAGAACTAGTGGCAGATTTGAGATAACGGGAGGGAGGAAGGACAAAGTGGAATGTGGACCAAGTAGTCGGAGGCAAGCACACTGTAAGAGAAAGAATTGAAAGGGGTGCTCATGACTTTTGCTTATTTATCCAGTAGGACAGTAAAGATCTGTTATTTTGTTGACACTTTCCATTTCTTTAACGTTTGACATAATGAGCTCAGTCTCCTCATGGCGGGACTGATTTTTTCCCCTCGGGATTCAAGAGCGTAAGACCAAGAGTAAGGAAAATAAGAAAAAGATGGGAAGAGAAGCCCTTTGGAGGTGTTTATGCAATAATGGAAATTTTAGTTTGGAAAAGACCTAATAATTTATTTTAGGGCTAAATAAATATGTCAAAATTTTTAAGAGTTAAAAGAAAATACCGTTATCATAGCTCTATTATCATCCATATTTTCTTATTACCAAATTTAAACTCTTTGGTCACATTGCAGAAATAAAAGAATAGAATGAACGTTGTCACAGTTATGTACAGATGCCATATACCTCTTCCTGCCCACAGAGCAGTCCTTTTTTCCTTACAGAGCACGGATGTTAACCCTTAGGGCAGAGATCAGGGCTGAGCACCCTCATGTATGTCTTCCTCTTTCCTGTTTAACCATTTTTTTTTCTCTCTAGCTTGAACCGCCCACTCAGTTTCTGAAAACAGACAGGACTACATTGGGTTAAGTCCTTAGTGTATTTTAATTAACTAGTCTTTTATTTTGAAATTAATTGTGTCAAAGTAATTAATTATAATAAAACACAACATTTGACAGTTAAGGGTACTTTTATTGCTCAAAATACTGTTTTCCTTAGTGTTTTATTGAACTGAGTTCAGGATTTCAAATCCATTTTTTTTCAAGAGAATTCTTTTTGACTATGAATTCATCCTGATAGTTATAAAGCATATAGGAATTATGTCACATTGAATTTATGTAGTTGTGCAACTTGATACACTATTATGCCCATTTTTACATTGCCACTATCATTTTTTGAATAGTGTATCATATTATTTAAAGTATTGGCTTTATATAGCACTTGTATTTGTTTAGATATGAAAAATATATTTTTGTCTTGTTTCAGCATTTTTCTTATTAATTATAAGACAGCTTAAATTAAATGTGTTTTAATAATACTTATAGTAGATTTTTAAATCAAATTTCATTTTATGTCACTTTCAGTAAGTTCCGTCAGGTGTTATGCTTGTAATGATTAAGTGTGAATAACCATTAAATTTATTATTTTTTTTACAATCTCTACTCCATTCTAGACTGACTGGAATGGAATCATTAAGCTGACGTTACCTCTGTAAAGTTTTCAGAAGCATTATTTAATTTGTATAAGATATGCCTGCAATTAAATTGTAGATAATTAGAGAAAATAGAGGCCTGACAAAGAGCTAAAGATTCTATTAGTGCTTCTGGCGGCTCATCAATCCTCAACTAAAGAAAATGCTGAAAAATACCAACCTTAGAGGAGTATTGATCTCCCCAATGCTCTTTAGCCTCTCTATAAATAGTTTTCTTAAATGTACAATAAATATACAAATTAAATGAACTAGAAAAGAAAATAAGCTTTGGTTTACTAAATAAGATTGAAAGAATTTTATAGTTGCTTTCTTCCTAAGCTTTAACAGATACCAGAACTCATTTATGATGACTGAGACAACTCTCATATAGTTTCACAATTCATAACTTAATTTCCATGAATTAACCAATGACTTAATTTTATGTCAATTGATGATTTTCCTTTAATTTATAAAACTTTTTTAAGCCAATACATTTATTTGGATGTCTTGAGACTGTTAATTTAAGGAAGATAAATCAATGATGTCAATTATATTTGCTAGAATAAAGAATGCTTTATATAAAATATAAAGTTGCCAAACACTAAATTTTTATGTTTCAGTGGGTATTTCATCCAAAAGTATATAAAAGAATGAAGTAAAAGAAATAATTCTCCACATTTTAAAGTTCCATGTTACACTTCATGTGTTAACTAGCAGGTCAAGTAAATCACTGTCTCCATCAAGACTTGAGGAGTAAGATAAGGACTGCAATATATACATTCTTCTCAGTGATACTTTGGGGAATGAAGGGAGAGGAAATAGGAGAGTGAAGATAAAGAAGTTAAATTTAAGGAAATTAGGGGAAAAAGAAAAATGAGAGAAAAGGTAGAAGGAACTTTATGACTGATTCATATCCAATCAGAAGAAGGCCAAATTTACACACAGGACGAGAAAAAGGTAGAATCCTCTTTTGGCTACAGACCCGTCTCCTTCTTCAACCCCCAGATACTGGCATATTTATACACATATGGGTATACACGCACACACACACACACACACACACACACACACACACACACACACACTTTTTTTGACTCAAGTCATCTTTGTCAGGATTTTACAGATATAATACAATTCATGTGAAAATTTATACCTATGTAACATGACAATTTATTGGGGATTAAGTTTTCCCAGGACCAGAAAAAACAACTGGAACACATTATATTCTCTTCCACTTAAAATGAGCTATATAAGATATTAACCTCAACTAGAGACAGAAATGATGGTCTATTACTTTTATGTGGCAATTATTTATTTATTAACGGTATATATTCTAAAAGGGTGGAGAACTTTTAAAAAAGTGTTGTACATTTATCTCTCAGCTTAATCTAAGTGTTTTGGGAATTGGTATGTTTCATAGGAAAGAGATGAAATCAGACATATTTGTACTGAATGCCTGTTTAGCTATTGATTTAGTAAGTTTATACAAAAGGCTTGACTTCCCCATGCCTCAGTTTTCTCATCTGTAGAGATGAGCATTCTTTTTATATGATCGCTGTATTAAATTAGACAATGTCATTTCACAATGTAAAAGGTTTGAATAGTGCTATTACATTAGTAATTGCAATTCTCTAAGACATACTAGCCAACAGCGCTCTCACGATTCCAGATAACTGAAAATCTGTATTATCCCATAACCAGGCTCACAGCATGATTCACTGAAACAGTTGTCTGTGTCTGTTGTCTCTTCAAGGTCGAGGGTATTTTTAATGCATCTCAGCACCATTTTTTGGTACATTTTCTTTTTGATTTCTTGGTCTTATAGGTCACTGAGGTATAACCATTCCCTTCGTCACTTCCTATGGGGCCTTAGTCCATTATTTATCATGAGTCAGTGTTACAGCCTTGAACTCAAATGGTGTTGATATTATTGCCACATTCCTCCAAAACATTTGTACCTTGTTGCTTGGCACCATCATCTAAGTCTAGGGAAGAGATGTGGCTGACGTGTCCTCCCTTCTTTTTCCTCAAATTGCCAAAGCCAGATTTCAACTATTGGGTTCAGACAACAGGCAAAGCAGCATCCAAGTATTTTCCTGTCCATTCCTCCTGTGGAACTTTACCCTCGTTAAGGGAGTCAGTTCATGTCTCCTGCCTCTCTTCTGTAACTTCAGAGTACCTGAACTTTCTCTGTATTTTCTACCTTCTGCTGACAGGCTTCAGCATCTCATAACCCAATGTTTTCTCATCTTCTGGCAAACCACATGTCCTGAAGTTCAGTTGGACGTGTTAACCTAAACCAAATCTTATGTTTGATATTTCTATTTTATTATATTTTACAGTGAACTAGATAGTAGGATCATAACTTGCTTTTGTAAATGTATTACATACAGTCCAGTATTGGCTAGCTTGAGTCAGTCCAGGTTGCACCAGTCAGTGAGAACCAAATTTCAAGTATAGCATCTGAACTTTAATACAGCATTACTAAAACCATTTTTGGCCCAGGACACTACAGTTTAATTCAGAGCCTTCCAAGTGAATGGTAGTGATGCTTTTGGATTCTGATCAAAGAAGATCAGTTTTATCCTAATTTTATTCATTTTTCTATTATGAAGCACACATATGTAATTTTGACTTTCATTGCTATCTCTCCACTACTAATGGAGGGCTGATGACCCCTTCCTTACCAAGAAAACATGTATTACCATAGGTTAACTATAGTATTGTGTCTGAGCAGAATATTGTCTAGGCAGCAAATGCTAAGTGTAAAGTGACAAAAAACAATTTTCTGGAAAGTGTTTCTATAATGATAGATATTGAGATAAAAATGAAAAAAAAAACAGTGTATTAACTGTGTACTTCCAAATCTTTTTCAAGCAATTGTTGAATATTTGTTGGGCATTTTCTCTCTCTTTTTTTTCTGGATTCTTGGCATTGTTTAGACATAAATTTTCTTATTTTACAATATAATATTAAATAACTGGTCATTTTAAACATTTTTAGCAATTAATACATCTCTCTAGAATATATTTAGCTCTAGAATACCTCAATTATTACTATTAACAGTTAACAATTAATGAGAAGGGACACAGTCAGTTGCACAGAATCCTCTTCCTTTCCATCCATGAAAGCAATATTCAATTAAATGGTTAAAAGTATATTATTTAAATAATTGAATTAAAAAGTGATTTCATCAGGACAATTCTTGCCTCAAAGACATTTGTTTCCAACTTGAAACAATCCACTCAGGCATTCTAGATTGATCAAATGCCTTAAGCAATTGCCCATCTCCACTTAATTTCACTGTCCATTGCATGCACTTCTAAAATTCAATTCTACATTAGTGTTATTTTATGTACTGGGTTATTTATATTAATTATTTGTGTTGATCCTGCTCTGTAGATACTTGATGAAGTTCTATTTTGCTGTACTGCTCAGATACAGAGTAATGAAATTCTTCTTCATTTAAGTTCTCCAAATGTGTGTAAAACTTAAGAATATGAAAACCTACCATAAAACATTCCCCTTAAAATAGGGCAACAAGGAGGTATCCTGAGTTTTGGACAAGTAGGGACATTAGATCTAGAATCTCAATAGAAAAAGTGCTCATCTCGAGGTAACGTAATAGAACGTTTGAGAAAATGGTTCACAAATGGTGCATCCTAAGAGGTGACAGTGAAGGCGAATAGAGAATATGCAGATGATGTGGGAATATACAAGATATAAACAGTCTATCATGAGGAAATAGCAGGCAGAAATTGACTGTCAAACAAGATTTTTTTGTTAGGACTCAAGGATGCCAAAATAAATATTGGAAGGGAGAGGGTAAAAAATAATATGAGAGGGAGGAAAATATAGTAAATAAAAATCAGATTAGAACCTCAAATGGAAGATGCAAAAAATAAATTAAAAAGTATAGTCCCATAAAAGGAGAGAGAAAGAGGAGAAGGAGGAGCAGGAAGAAGAGAAAGAGGGAGAGGAGGGAGAAAAGGAGGAGAAATTGGAGAGGATAAGAAAAAAATGGAATCATTGTTATAGAAATGTGTTACATACATATCCTCTTGTAAGGTGCCCGAAATACTGTAGTAGGCAGAGTAGACTAAATGGCCCTCAAGATGTCACATATAATTTCTGGAACCTGTGAATTTGTTAAGTTACACAGCAGAAGCGAATTTTCAGATACAATTAAATTAAGGATCTTGAGATGGGGAGGTTATACTGGATCATCCAAGTCCTTATAAGGGAAAGAGGGAGGCAGGAGAGTCAACGTCAGAGCGACGCACCAGGAGGAGGACATGGCCGCTGCTCTGGCCTTGCAGATGGGGAAGGAGCCATGAGCCAAGGAACGCAGGCAGCATCTGGAAGCTGGAAAGACAAGGACAGGGATTCTTCCCTACAGTTAATTTACATTTAAGCCTGTAAATGATAAAAGCGAAATCTAACGGTGACCAGCCATAAACAGCAACTGGGCTTTAAGCTATACCAGATCAATAAGTTCCTTAGTTTGCTTACATTTTTTTCTCCATGAAAGTCTTTCCCTGAACTCCTAACCACTTCCAGTTTGGCACTGCTTGACTGGAATCAATTTTTGCTCAAATAAACTCTTAAAAATTTGAATATGCCTCAGTTTATCTTTTAAAGCATTAATGTTTTATTGAGCCAGTGCCCATGAGCTGTGACCTTTACAAGTGTTTCCAGTGTTTTTCCCCAGTAGGGGAGATATTAAGTCCAGGGTGTCGGTGCTGGGTGTTTCCATTACCCACATTAAAGGTTAGAGTGTGTTTGATTTAGTGGGTTAGTTAGACTCTGGTAAAATAGTTTCTTTTAATGGCAGTCCTTTGTTGAGAGAAGAGAATGTGCTGGGCACATTTCAAAATACTATTTTTTTTTCCCCTTTTCCTGCTGGAAGCACAAGCAGAAAGGGTTTTTTCTGCCATCTTCATGCTGAGAACCTCGTAGGGCTTCTGCTGTTAAAATTCATGAAGTGTGAGGGCTCCAAGCCTGGAGGTCTTAACTCCCGAGCTAGGTCACATGGGCAATTCCTCAGTACACTTGAGGTTCCTGCAGGGACTGGCTCCCTCAGCGGGCTTCTGCTCCCCACGACTTGTGATTCTCAGTACCTGTCTGACTCACCAGTTTTCAGAGCAGTGATTTGTTCTGTGAGCTCAGTTCTCTGATGCATCTAAGAGGAGTTGTTGATTTTCAGTTTGTTCAGCTTTTTCCTTTTGTGAGGACAGAATTGATTATTTCTGAGCCCTTTTCCTGTTGGACCAGAAATATGCTGTGTCTTTTTGTCATAACTTTATTTGATCATCTCCCTGCTTTCCCATGGTCTTATGTATTTCTTGCTCAGTCTTAGAATAAAAGATTATCCAAGATCTCCTCTTTGTTTGAGACATTCTTTCTTTTTTTACTGAAATATCATTGATATACATTCTTATATTGATTTCAAGTATACAACACAGTGGTTCAACAGTTTCCCACATTATTAAATCCTCATCCCCCTCTAGTGCAGTCACTGTCTGTCATCATAGGAAGATGTTACAGAACCATTGGCTATATTCTCCAGGCTGTACTACTATCCTTGTGACCAACTTACATTATGATTGAGAATTTTTGTGCCCCTTTATCTCTCTCACCCTCCCCACGCATGTATCCCAACCCTTCCCCATGGTAACCACCAGTCACTTCTCAGTGTCCATGAGTCTATTGTTGTTTTGTTCATTTTGTTTTGTTTTATTTTTACATTCTACAAATAAGTGAAATTATTTGGTACTTGTCTTTCTCCACCTGGCTTATTTCACTGAGCATAATACCCTCTAGGCCCATCCATGTTGTCACAAATGGCAGGATTTCTTTCTTTTCTTATGACTGAATAATATTCCACTATGTGTATGTACCACATCTTCTTTATCCATTCATCTTTTGGTGGACACTTTGGTTGCTGCCATACTGTCTTAGGGTTCTTTTATTTTTGCTTCTCTTAAAATACCTATAGTCAGGTGTATAGTAGTTGGGCTAGGTCAGGAAAAATAATACCATGTAAGGTTTTGCTTGATTTTGTTTTTCCTAAAAGCTTTGAGAAAATTCTTATCGAATAAATTTGACATGTATAAGTTTTAAGATGCACAGTGTGTTACTTTGATGTATTTATTGTAATATGATTGCTGATGTATGAATATGTATTATTTTACATCATTACAGTTCAATGCTCTTGTCCATATTCAGTATGATGTGCATTACTTCTCTGGGGCTTATTCATTACTTGCTGCATGTTTGTGCCCTTAAACACCATCGGTTTTATTTCCCACTGGCATCCCCTGGTAACCACCATTTTACTCTCTGTTTTTCACTTTTTTAGGTTTAACATTTTTCGATTCCACATGTAAGTGATATGTAGTATTCATCTTTCTCTGACTTACACCACTTAACAATGTTCTCAAGTTTCAGCCATATTGTTGCAAATGGTAGAATATCTTCTTTTCTCATGGCTGAATAATACTCCATTGTGTATATGTACCACATCTTTTTTATACATTCAGCTGTTGATGGACAGGTAGGTTGTTTCTATATCTTGGCCATTGTGAATAATGCTGTAATAAACATGGAGTACAGATATTTTGTTGAAATTATGTTTTCATTTCCATTGGCTATATACCCAGAAGTTGAATTACTGGTAGATGTATTTTTAATTTTTTGAGGAACCTCGATGTTGGTTTCCATAATGGTTGGACCAATTTGCATTCTCACCAATAGTGTATAAGGGTTCTTTTTTTTTACCACATTCCCACCAGCACTTGCTGTCCCTTGTCTTCTTGATAGCCAGTCTTATTATGTGTCTGGTGATTACTCACTGTGGTTTTGATTTACATTTACCTGCTAATTGCTGATATTGAACATCTTTTCATGTGTCTGTTGGTCAATTTAACATCATCTTGGGAAAAATGTCTAATTCTGCCAATATTAAAATTGGATTGTTTGCTTTTTGGTGGTGGTGTATGAGTTCTTTGTTTATTTTGGATATTAGCCCTTTATCTATATATGGTTTGCAAAAATTTTCTCCTATTCTGTAGGCTGACATATCATTTTGTTAATTATTTATTCACTGTGAAAAAGTTTTTGAGTTTAATGTGGTCCCATTTGTTGATTTTTGCTTTTGTTGTTTGTGCTTTTGATATTATGTTAAAAAAAATTATTGCCAAGATACATACTGATGAGTTTCTTCCTTACATTTTCTTCTAGGAGTCTTATGGTATCAGATCTTATTTAAGTCTTTGATCCATTTTGAGTTAATTTTTGTGAGTACTGTGAGATAGGGGTCCTGTTTCATTCTTGGAATGTGTTTTTCATTTTTCCCTTTTGTTGAAGAGACTATCCTTTTCTCATTGGGTATTCTTGGCTTCCTTGTTAAATAGTGGTTTATATATGCTGGGATTTAATTCTGGTCTCTCTATTCAATTCTGTTGGTCTATGTGTCTATTTTTGTGCCAGTACCATATTGTGTTTATTACTGTGTATTTGTTGTATAGTTTGAAATCAGCACATATTCCTTAGTGTAAAGGCATACAGTTGATTTCTGTATTTTGATTTTGTGCCCTGCCACTCTGCTGAAATTGTTCATTAATTCTAATAGTTTATTTTGTCTTTTTGAGATCTTCTATATGTAAGATCATATCATCAGCAAATGATGACTATTTTACTCCTTCCTTTCTGATTTGGACGTTTTATTTATTTGTCTTGCCTAATTGCTCTGTGTAAGACTTCTAGTACTCTTATTTAAGAGGAGTGGTGATAGGGGGCAGCCTTGGCTTGTTTTTAGATTTTAGAGGAAATTCTTCCAATTTCTCTCCATTGAATGTAATGTTATGTGTAGGTTTGTCATATATGGCCATTATTATGTTGATGTATGTTTCTTCTCAGTTGTGTAATTTGTAGGCATATAATTATTTACAGTAGTCTAATGATCTTATGTATTCTGTAGTATCAGTTGTAATGTCTCTTCTCTTATTTGTAATTGTACTTATTGGAGTCTTCTCTTCTTTACTTTTAGTCTAGCTAAAGATTTGTCAATTTTGCTTATCATTTTGAAGAACCAAGTCAGTCTCATTGCTCCTTCCTTTTGTTTTACTAGTCTCTATTTCATTTATTTCTGCTCTGATCTTTATTATTTTCTTCTTTCTACTAATTTTGGGCTTAACTTGTTCTTCTTTATCTAGTTCCTTGAGGTGTAAAGTTAGGTTATTTATCTGAGATCTTTCTAATTTCTTAATATGTGTGTTTATTGCTATAAATTTCCTCTTAAAACTGCTTTTGATGTGTCACACAATATTTGATATATTTCAATTTCAATTTTCATTTGTTTCAAGATAATTTCTAATTTCCCATTTGAGTCCTTCTTTGATCCAATGGTTGTTTAAAAGTGTGTTGTTTAATTTCCACATATTTGTACATTTCCTCATTTTCTTTTGATTTCTAGTTTCATACCATTGTGGTCAGAGAAGATGGTATGAGTCAGTCTTCGTAAATTTCCTAAGATTTATATTTTGGGCTATCATATCATCTATACTGGAGAATGGTCCATGTGCACTTGAAAAAAATGTATATTTTGATACTGTTGTATGGAATTGTTTGTATATGTCTATTAAACCCTTTTGTTCTAAAGTATGGCTAAGTACCAACATTTCCTTGTTGATTTTCTGTTAGGGTGATGTATCAATCAGCAATAGTAGTGTATTGAAATCTACAATTATTGCATTGTTGTGTATTTCTCCATTAAAATCTTTATTATTTGCTTAATATATTTTGGTGCTTAATCGTTGGGAGCATATATATTTATAATTGTTATATCTTCTTGATGTAATGACCCATATATCATTATGTAATGAACTTCTTTGTGCCTTATTACCCTTTTTGGCTTGAAATCTTTTTTTTCTTAGATAAGTACAGCTTTGCCTGCCTTCTTTAGGATTCTGTTTGCTTGTGTAAGAATGAGAATAAGTTAGCATAAGAGTAGCCATCTTAAGGGCCTAGAAGCAGTTTTCTGAAGTTGTGACTTAAAAGAAAAAAAACTGGAACTGGGTAAGGCCTTGGAAAACAAGTTAATCATGAACACCGGGATGGGGGCAGCTGTGGCCTTCGGTCAGCTAACCTTGGTCAGTTAATCCTACATACCAAGCTTATCGTGCAGAACCTCCCTAACAATTGAGGAGTGGTCTTACCTTGCTCTCGCTTAACCCCAGGATGTATGTCCTGCAAAGATAATGTGCAGCTGTGGAAAATTACTAAGAGTTAAGTGTTTTGAAAATGCTATATAAACCCTTGGTTTTGAGTGCTCGAGGTCCTTGTTGAAACC
Source organism: Manis pentadactyla (assembly GCF_030020395.1). NCBI lineage: Eukaryota > Metazoa > Chordata > Mammalia > Pholidota > Manidae > Manis > Manis pentadactyla. The sequence continues at coordinate 41,744,114 of NC_080025.1, forward strand.
CGCTGTGTGGGGCAGACACTTGGACCCCAGCTAGCTGGAATAACAATAAACCTCTTGCTTGTTGCATCGATCTGCCGTGGCCTTCGTCTCCTCACTGGGGGGGAAGCGCAGACCGGAATAAGGCCGTTGGGTCTTACATTTGGGGGCTCGTCCGGGATCGCGTGCCCCCCCCCGGAGGAACGACAAGCCAAGGATCGGAGGCTTGCCCTGGCCAGGTATTACTGTGTTTGTGTCCGTGTGTCTCTTGTCAAACCTGTAAGAACGTTCTGTGTTTAATCAGAAAGTGCCTTGCCGGCTGGTGAGTGCACCCAGTGTTTTTGTTCGCGAACAAGCCTGAAACCTGTATAAAGCCTGTGGGAGCTCCAATCTGTGTCTGGGTCGGCATAGACTTAGGCGGACGCGCTGGCAGGTCGCCGACCAGGGGTCTTGGGAGACGTCCCTTGCCCCCGTCTGGAGGACGAGGTCCTCATCTGTGAGGAAAGTTGGCTGCCACTGCAGTCTGACAGGCCCTCAAACCTGTGGGAGCTCCAATCTGTTTCTGGGTCAGCATTGACTTAGGTGGACGCGCTGGCAGGTCGCTGACCAGGGGTCTTGGGAGACGTCCCTTGCCCCTGTCTGGAGGACGAGGTCCTCATCTGTGAGGAAAGTCGGCTGCCGCTGCAGTCCGACAGGCCCTCAACTTAACTTTCAGGTTTGTCTCCGCGGCCGCGGCAGATTCTTCTCTGTAGGCGCCTGGTTGTTGTTTGTCGTGTTTGTCTTAGTCTTTTTGACAGAAGAAATGGGACAGATGCAGACGACCCCCTTGTCTCTCATGACAGACCATTTTTCTCAGACTTTAGGGAGAGAGCTCACAATTTGAGCACGGACATCAGGAAGAGAAAATTTCGTGTTTTCTGCACCTCAAGTGGCCATCCTTTAATGTTGGCTGGCTGCCGGAGGGAACCTTATCATTATGTCTCAGTCTGTAAGTTTGTGTGTCTAAGTGTGTAAATGAAAATATCTTTCTACCTCCGGATGGTATTAATGAAATTGATTTAAAGACAAGCGCTTGTGAAAATTGGGCATTCTAAAACTTCCAGAAAATCTGATGGAAAATGTTAAGCATTAATGCTAATTTGGGTTTGCCTGAGGCGGGCATGTCATTGTAGTTATCAGCTGCCAAAGTTTACTTAAAGTCATTTAAGTTGATGTTACCAGTTAAACATTTCAAGAAAATGCTTGAAAGAAAGCTTGACTTTGTCTAATGTTTAGTAAAAGTTTTCTAAGTAATCTGGCATAGTTGCTAAAAATAAGTAAACAAGTGTAGCAAATAAACATCTTAATAATAATACTGTATTAATGTATAACAGTGTGTATGTATGCAAACAGCTTGAGAATTTTTGTGGTAACCAAAATGTTTAAAGTTTGCTAAGTTATATAGACATATTTTGTGCCTAATGAGAAATTGTGTTGTAAAGCACATTTCCAAAAATGATGATATATGTTCATAGAAGAATGCTAGTGTAACAGTTTACGGTGGCCTGTTTTTCAGTGTTCACTGAAAGTTAAAGTATCAAATGATTTTAAGTTCTAATGAAAACTACTTAAATAAGGAAAACATTTCTCTATGCTAAAAGATGTATGTTTTAATAAGAGAAAGTATAAAGAATAGAAACTCATCTGCATGCTAAAGAATGTGTTTTTTGATAAAAGAAAGTGGCTTTGTTCTAAAGTGCAGCTGTTTATGTTAGAGAGGGACGGAGAACAGAGACATAGAGAGAGCAGTGTGGTGCAGCAGCGTGGTGCCTTTTGTTGTAGCGGATCCACTCAGCCTGTTGCTTTGGAGGAAGGTCAAGATGTTTAGAGATAAGGCGGGACAAACCCCGGCAAGCCCAGGCATAATTCTCACCCGTTTATGTGCTTGAGACCATGGGGCAAATGAAGAATAAATTACTATATTCTTACAGATATAGTCATGCTATGTGAAATTAAAGCAAGTGAGTCTTGATATCAAGTGCACAGCAAAATTAGAATTTTGTTTCCAGTTAAAAAAACAAAACAAAAAACAGTTTTCTTTAACTGTTAGTCTGCTCTTAATGTTGAAAGATTGCAAAGAGTTCTCTAATTGTTTTATCAAAGCAGTTTCTCATGCTTAAAGTCTCAGTGAGTTGCCAGAATATTTTTTTAAAAAATGAAATCTTAATATTAAAAAGACTAAAAGCTAAAGTTTGTTAACAACTGTGTAACCTTTATTTGCCTTTGAAATATTTTGTTATTGAAAACGATTGCATGGCATGAGAAATTTAATTATTTATTCCTTATATTTTTACAAGTAGAAAAATCTCTCTAACCAACAAATGATTAAAGTTGTTACTGATTATTTGTTTTCTTAATTTATCCTCCTAAGCAGAATAGTAACAAAGCTTTTTTTTAGCTGATTAAATGCACTTAGTTAACAAACCAAAATTTATTCTTAAAAATTAAATTGTGTAGAATCTGGACAAGATTATGTTTCTCCCAGAAAAACAGGTTTCACTGTAAAAGTTTAGATGGGCAAACGTGTGACCACTTTTGAGGAAAGTTGTAATAGATTTTTTTGAGAACCACCAGGTCTTCTTGTTTAATTTATATGCTGTGGATATGTTTGTATGTTTTAAAAAACATGGAGGACTCTCCATATTTTTTAATGCAAATGATCTTATAAGTTGCTATGCAAATTCTATTAAAAGCTCTATCTACTATTAAAGAGTAAAACATTCTTGAAGCTTTCAGGGAAGACCTGTAGACTTAAGCACTTTCTCTGCTTTTTTGTATCTGGTCTTGGACACTTATGCTGAGTTATGTTCTTATTATTTTCACTGTTTGTAAGCTATTAATTGTATATAATCTTTAAACCATCCAAATATCCAGCATACATTTCCATGTCACCACAACCCACTATTGATGCCATGAATGAAATGGCTGGTTAGAAAGCCAAAGGTCATCATTTCTCAATCCCTAAATGAAGAAGTAAGATGCCTGATCTCTTTCATCTCAAAGCATATTTCTGGTCAAATCTGAATATCTGTGTGAAAGAAAGAGACATTTAAATTTGAGATTCTGCTTAAACTTTTAAGTTGAATTTGACTATAGCCATATTCATTCTTTGTATGTATCTCTAACAGGTCTTTTGTATGCCTGGTGATATTATAATCTGCCTTGAGTTTGGACAGTTCTTTCAGCTAAATGTGAATTCTTATTGTAGCTTTTTTCCCTTCCTGAAGATGAAAGCAGAAAAATCTACCATCTGCTACCATTCTCTCAAGAATGCTTGGTAACATAGATTATTTTGACTTTGTATATATTGTCTTTAAAAACTGACAGCAGCAGTCTCCCCTGCTGCCCCACCTTTTTAAGATATCTCGTTTACTGTGCTGGGTATATAGACAATAAATGTGTAATGATAGACAGTTCTAAAAGAATTAAATGCAAAAAAGTGCTTTTACCTCTAGTTAACTCTGATATTTTCCAGAGGGCCCCTGGAACATGTCAGAAGAATTTTTTCTCATTAGAGAGAGTATTTGACTAATTTGGCTTATTTATCTGATATATATATATATATTTACCAGGAAAGCACTGTCAAAGAGAATAATGCTAAACTTTGTTATTGAATGTTTTGTATTACAGAAATATCAGAATTTCCTTATGTCAACTGTCTTACAGTGAGCTCTCGTCAGATCTTTGACCATTGTCATTTGTAAGTTTTTTGTCATTTATAGTCACTGTTTTGTTGTTCCTGGACTGGTAAAGAACTGGATTTCAGCAGAACAGGTATTAGTTGCATAAGATTTCATAAACTAAAGAAAATGGTTTTGTGTCTTTTTGTTCCGAATGTTGCTGATAGTGTTTTGAGCTTGTTCTCTTAAGCTGACAACAGTTTAGTAGATAGCTGTCTTTATAAGCAGAATTGAGACATCCTTCTCTCTACCTGATCCCTACAGAGTTTAAAAACTTTTGGTGACTGTTTTTGTATTCCATGGCAGTATGTTTATTTGCACGAGTTTAGTAAGAACCTGCTTTCCTTGTGAGAAGACTAATTAAGAACACTGGTTATACTGCCAGGGCTTTGGCTGGAATGTCATACCTGAGAGACATGTGCATGGACTCAGATGTGAACAACTTTAAGGAACTAAGATTGACTTTATAGGGCCAACAAAGCCCCTTGGAAGAACTAGCCTGGTACCTTGCTTGCAGAGTTCCCAGCAGCCTTACCAGGTGAGTAAAGAAAGTCGCTTCCTGGCAGGTGCAGAGACCTCGAGAAGAGAGGAATTCATCCAAATCTACAGGTACTGCAGGCAAAGCCTGATGGCAGGTCTGGCTTGGCTGTCTAGCCTCAAGAGGCCTTTAAAGGTTCAATCTGAGGTTCCTTGCAAAAAGTTCCAGCAAAGCATATTTAAAAGAGCCTGTGTAATCAATTGCTCTTCTTGCTGCACTTGTGCAAATAATCAAGCCAGCTGTTAATTATTTTCTTAACCTGGTTACTTCTAATAAAAATGAAAGTGATTTTAAAGTATTGTTTCAATAACGCAGCCTTCTTCCAGAATAGAAAATCCAACTCCAGATGTTGGTACATAACCTAATAACACAATTTGTTTTATCTTGCCTAGAAGCCACAAAACTGCAAATAGTAATAGAAACGAAACCCAGAATAGAAGCGCCAACCTTCTGAGGCCCTCTCAACTGACCAGTGATAGAGACCTAGCTGCACCCTTTACCGTGCCCCCTTCTCAGCACGAAGCAGCCAGAGCGGTCATCGCCCCTTTTCCCTAGCAGCAGCTAGAGTCTCTACCTGTAGAAGAGAGAATGAGACAGGGACCATAGGCTTAGACAGAATAAAGTGAGAGCCTCTGGAAGAGGCGGGGCGGGATATTTGCAATCAGAGCAATGTAACTACATGCTGGAACTCCCCCCTACTGGAACTATGTTGAACATGGAACTCTAGAATCATTCTTCAGTGAGATCAGTTAATGTTCCCCAGATAGAGAAGAGTAGCACATGTTTTGTTATGCTAGTCATTTGTAATCGTGTATGGGATTCGCTTTAGCATACTGGAGGGCCCGGGCCTGTGTGCTGTCTTTCCTCCTTCAGATCTGACTAAGTAATCTTGCAAGCTGAGCAATTGACTTAGCATGCAGACCCAGCTGTAGACGGCATAGTAAAAAGCAAGATTCTTTAGCAAATAGACAATATCTCAGCCCACCTTAGAGGCTGAGCATGCAATCTTTTGACATGCACCCGAACCAAGGCGCCAGTGTCCCAGAGAGAAATCAAGGAAAGAAATTATCTTTAATATTCAAAGACCCCTTCCCCGTTACCCAAACTGACAACCGCGATTTATATAATAAGTTAAAAGCTCTTCAGGCAGTCCAAAGAGAAGTGTAGACCCAACTAAAAGCAGTCTATGAGCCCGGCACTTCAGAAGCAGCCCACCTGTTCCAAGTTAAAGACTTTGTGTTTGTAAGGCGACACCGAGCGCAGACCCTTGAGCCATGGTAGAAAAGACCCTACTTAGTGTTACTGACCACCCCAACAGCAGTCAAAGTTAGTAAGATTGCCACCTGGATCCACGCATCTCATGTGAAACCCGTTGTCTCAGCCGAGACAGCTGACGACCATCTCACGTGGAGAGCCCAACCTACTGAGAATCCTCTCCAGCTTAAAAATCACCAGAAGACCCCTAAAGTGACCAGGTGCGCGTCCAGAGACACCAACGCTGTTTAGCTGACCCACACACCGTTCTCAAAAACTATTCCAAGATAACCACGTCAGCTGGACAAAGACAACCTTCAAAAGCTAAAACTGCGCCGTTCATATTGTGCCTTTCCCCTATTGCACTACCAAACAGATGACCTCTAATTTCATGATTGAAATAGTTACAAGAAGAAGAGGGGAATGTAAGAATGAGAATAAGTTAGCATAAGAGTAGCCATCTTAAGGCCTAGAAGCAGTTTTCTAAAGTTGTGACTTAAAAGAAAAAAAACTGGAACTGGGTAAGGCCTTGGAAAACAAGTTAATCATGAACACCGGGATGGGGGCAGCTGTGGCCTTCGGTCAGCTAACCTTGGTCAGTTAATCCTACATACCAAGCTTATCGTGCAGAACCTCCCTAACAATTGAGGAGTGGTCTTACCTTGCTCTCGCTTAACCCCAGGATGTATGTCTTGCAAAGATAATGTGCAGCTGTGGAAAATTACTAAGAGTTAAGTGTTTTGAAAATGCTATATAAACCCTTGGTTTTGAGTGCTCGAGGTCCTTGTTGAAACCCGCTGTGTGGGGCAGACACTTGGACCCCAGCTAGCTGGAATAACAATAAACCTCTTGCTTGTTGCATCGATCTGCCGTGGCCTTCGTCTCCTCACTGGGGGGGAAGCGCAGACCGGAATAAGGCCGTTGGGTCTTACACTTGGATGTCATCTTCCATTCTTTTATGTTGAGAATTTGTGTGTCTCCAGAGCTGAGATGAGTTTCTTATAGGCAGCACATAGTTGGGTCTTGTTTTTTTTTTTATCCATTCCACTCTGCGCTTTTGGATTGGTGAGTTCAATGAATTTACATGTGGAGTGATTATTGATATATAAAGATTTACTATTGCTGTTTAATCTTTTGACTTCTGGTTATTTTGTTCTCTCCATTGTTTCTTTTTCTTTTTTTGTCTACCTTTGTAAGTCGGTGATCTTATACTGTGATTTTCTCAGTGTCCTCTTTTTTATATTTCATGTCTCTATCCTAGATATTTGCTTTGCAGTTATCTTAAGGTTTACAAAAACATTTTATAGATAAAATAGTAATTTTCCTGATGATAGCAATTTATTTTCATTTACTTTAAAGTTTCCATTCTTTATATTTTTAATGTCACAAATTATCTTTTTATGCTGTGATTTTATCTAGAAAATAACTTATGGATAAAGTATCTTGGCTGGAAGTTTTTATATTTAATATTTTGAATAGGTCACTTCACTCTTTTCAGGCTTATGGAATGTCTTCTGAGAATTCTGCTGACAATCTAATGGGAATTCCTTTGTAGGTTACTGTCGTTTTTTATTCCATGGCTGGCTTCAAATTCCTTTTTTTCTTATCATGACTTTTGACAGTTTTAATATGCTGTATTTTGGAGAAGGTCTTTTTGCATTGAGTTAATAAGGTGTTGTATTAGCATCATGGACTTTATATCCATTTCTTTCTCCAGGTATGAGAAGTTCTCAGCAATTGTTTCTTTAAACAAAATCCCTACCCCTTTCCCCCTTTCTTCGCCTTCTGCAATACTTATTATTTTTAAGTTGGCTTTTCTGATGCAGTCTGATAGCTCCTACAGAGATTCGTAACTTTTTTGTTAAATCTTAGTTTTTTTCTCTTTTTCCACCTGAATCATTTCTAGATTCCTATATTCCAGCATGCTAATTCTCTCTTCCTCCTGATCTCCTCTTTCCAGTGCATTCTATTTCATCTTCATCTCATTTATTGAGTTCTCTGGCTGCAGAATTTCTATTTGATCATTTTTAGAATTTTAATTGCTTTGGGAAAGTACTTCTCCTGTGCATTAATTTTATTCTTGTTGTCATTGTGTTGCCATTCTGAGTTTTCCTTTAGCTTGTTAAGTTTCTTCATAACAGGTATTTTGAATTCTCTATCAGTTAGAGCTTAATATTCCATACCTTGTGTTGGCTGCTGGAAAATAGTTATTTTCTTTTTGTGATGCCATATTACTGCTTTTCCGTTTCATGATGTTTGATTAAAAGTGCCTCTGCTGTTGCATTTGAAGTAGTGAACCTTTCCTGTTTAGGAAAGGCTTTGTTTACATTGATTCTAACAGTTCAACAGGGTTGGTAACTAGGAGCCTTCCTTTTGTTCTTCAGAAGGTGGCACTGTAGCACACATTTTTGGTTTCCTACTCATTGTGTCACCTTCTACTCCTCTGCCAGAATGGTCCTCCTGTCCTGCTGCCTTCACTTTCAGCACTGCCTCCCCTCTCTTCATTACCTCCTCCTCAGTCCAGTGCACCCACTTGTGAATGCACAGCTGTATGACTATCTTGGGTGAGATGGTATTCTGTGCAGAGGTTCTTTTTCTTTTCTTGTTGTGGATGTGTGATTCATTGTAAATTGAAATGGAGAGAGAAAAAAAGAAATGACCCACAAAGATGCAATGCAGATGTTGCTCCAATATCTCTTTTTATTGGGGTAAATATTTGAAGACCTCACTCAGGGTATTAAAGATATTTACTGCTATGGAGTTTTCATTTATTCTAGGCCTTTTCAGAACATACAGTTGGATAAATGTATATTTTTGAGGGGAAATAAGTTTGAGTTTGTATCAATATTTTAACTGAAATTTAAGATTACAGGGAATTTACCTAATTGCTTTGAATTTATATTTTTAATTTTCTTTTGTCACTAAAAATTTTGTAATGATATTAATACATTTATTACTGATTTGAAATACTTATTCAATACTATAAGAATAACAAGTTCAGTGTTAGTTCTAACAACAATATTACTGAATGCTAAAACCTCTTTCAGTTCTTTTTGTCCTTATTCAACTCATTTTTAAAAGTCACTTTTGGTGGGTTCTGCCACTCATTTGATACAATCAGGCTCTTTTGCATGACATCATTTCCTTAATTTTTGCCTGATTATTTTTCATAGGGAATCCTATTTCTTCCTGCTTCTTTGGCTTATGTCAACTAGGCAACATTAAGGAAGAATCTATGTTTCACTCTACGATCAAGTACTTAATAAAAATCACTTAGGTAGCAGGAATAAAAAAAATAATAAATCTGAACATCTGGACCTAAAGTAAGCTTGTATGGTAATAATGCACTTTCATGAGGCCAGGTGATACATGTTGGACTGACTCTTACATCTTGTCATAGATCAACACTACAAGTGGGAATATCCACTACATTGAAAATCACACATTCTTACCACTAGTGCTGTCTCAAGACAAATTACAAAAAGAGGTATAAAGAATACAAATACTGTCTAGTCATTAAAACTCCAATAAAGTGTTAAACAAGTTCTACAGGGTGCATGTGGGAATTGAAAAGCAATCCAGAAAATCCCAGTATTTCACATATCAATCACTTCACAGATATTACAAGTCCTCAATCATTTTTCAGAGACTGTTCCATCTTCCTTACTTTCAACACATTAGAACATGTGCTTTTAGCTTCTTATTCACTCACGTGGCTAGTGTTGTACGTGTAGACTTTCTTTTCCCTTTTAGCATGTCCTCATCTGTGTGCCCTGATCCTTCATGTATCTGGAAACTCTTAACATTTAGTATATCATTTAAGAGACAGTTTGAGTGTAAGCAACAAATAAACAATAAAAGAGTAAGTGAAAACTTCAACAACTTAAAAAAAAAAAAATACTTTCTTATTATTTCCTGCTTTTTTTCCCCCCACACTAAGAAATTGGTGTCTTTCTGGAATTGACTTGGAAGATAATATTTCCATATCCCTCTTTTGTAGATGGATGAACCATTTAAAATTACTTAGTTATATTTAGGCATAGTCCACTTTCCCATTTCACAGAGGAATAAACTGAAGGACTAAACAATTAAATATGTCAATGATTTCACTGCTGGTCACTAAAGTAAAATACACCAGTGACACATTGAGAAGAATATGCACCTAAATCTGGGGGAGGAGATAAAAGGTATTTCAGTGTGATGGTTACCTATATTAAACATAAAAGTGTAAGTGATATTATAAAGTATTGTCAAGATTTTTGAAGTAAGTGGCTGTGAGGACAGAAGTTTTATGTTGAAAGGATCAATTGCTAATAAAAATATGGCAAGAGGGAAACAAATCCTTATTATCTCTGGTCACTAGGGAGGCTTATCATCAGCCACACAGAGGAACTTTTGAGAGATGCAGTGCCATCAACACCAGAAAAAAGGTGCCCCCGAGAGGCTGGCTGAAGAAGTCCTACTCTTGAGGACATGACCGTCTCTGGAAAAGGGGTAGAAATAAACTTCACCGGGTCCCTTCATTATAGAGTCAGTTTCAAAGACCACTACACGCAGATCTCATTTTGAATTGATAAACTCATACCATCAGAAGCAGCAGTCTGAGGGAAAGTGGAGCTAAGTCCAGGTCTTCCTGCTGGTGGGGTACGGGATGCCAGAGAGAATCACTAGAAATAATCTTTACTGCAGTCTCTGCTGGTAGCTGATATATGTTATATGATGATACAGTTGCTTATTCAAGCTCAGAGAATAACCACAGAGTTGATGAGAACCTTCGTTAAATAAGAGTCAAAGTTGAGTAGTGAATAACCAGCAAGAATAAAGTGTGGACAAAAAACGAATGACAACATGATGTCTAAACACACCACTAAACATAATGACAGGAATTTATTAAATTTCCCTATTATGAAGGACCTTAATTTTATAAGACTACACAGAAGAACATAGATTTGCTTGGGGAATAGAATGCTTTTTTTAAACATGACAAAGCTCAGAAGTCATAAGAAAATGAACATTTTTTATAGGAAAAAGATATCACTAACAAATCAAAAAGTTGTGATGGCATAGAATAAATTATTTACAGCTTATTTTAGGCATGGTTAACATTCAGAATATATTAAGAACTTCTGTGGATCAGTAAGACAAAACAAAAGACAATGTTATGGTATATAAATAAAATTCAAAGCACAGAATTAGAAATACAAGTGGCAATGTTTACATGAATAAATGTTCAGTCTGATAAGACATCTAGGTTTCTACTTTTTAAGAAAAACATCATGCACAGATACTCAAGAGGAGGCATAAATTAGAATATATTTGAAGAATTTATTATAAAAGTGAAAAAGTTGAATAACTTATAAATAATGATAGGAAATTTTTAAATCAAGTTTTAGTATACCTATTTTGTGAAGAGTGACACATTTAGTAGTTCTAACATGAAAAGATACTACACATACTTCTAATTGGAAAAAAGTTCAAGAAAACAGATTTAAAAAACTTATTAGGCACAGATATATGTAAATATATAGTGAAGAAATACATAGCAAAGAGGGTATATAAAAGTAATACATTAAAATTTCCCAGTGGCAATTACTTTATGGAAGAGAAGTAATGTTTTTGGATATTTAAAGGAGATCTTTATATTTTTCTGTATATGTTTTTATATTTTTAATCTTCTACAAACTCATTAATAATGATTTTGTGTAACATTGCAAAATTCATAAATTAAAAACTAACCATAAACAATGAACATCAGAGAAAAATAAAAGAAATGAAATTCTTTAACACTACTTTCAATCCTTAACAAATTAAACAGGCAATAAAAACAGGCAAACTTGAGTGAATAATAGAATTAGTAAGAAGGAGGATGGAGTGGGTGGGGAAAATGAGGAGACAAAGCATGGAGAAACAAGGGAAAAGAGAGTGACTAGGAACATAGGACAAGCAATCAGATGGCATGGACACAAATACATCATGTCACTTACTATCTGTGTAACCCTGGGTAAGTCACTGGCCATGTTCATACCTCAGTTTTCTGATCTTTTGAAAAGAAACAATAAAATACAGCTGTTTAATGTACATCTGAAACAATATAATATTGTGTATCAACACTATTTCATAAAAAAGTATTAATAAATTGTTATGAAGATGAAATGAAATGTGATGTTCTTCATCTGAAAAATAGTAAGTCTGTAGTATATAATATATTGCATATAGTGTATAAGTAATATCTATTTTGTATCTATGTGTGTGTATACAAATATATATTATAGAAAACCTTATAAGTTCTCTTTTATTGATATAATTTTACTTATGTTTTTTTTGTTTTACAAATTTGTGTTCTATTTTAATGGGCATTAAATAGGCATATCTTTCTTTATGTCTTAAAAAATATACTTATTCTACAGTCATAATGTTCCATAAAATTAATTTCATTTGAAATGCATTCCTGTTTCAATTAGTACTATGTTGAATAAATGTGGGGAGAATGGGCATCCTGGTCTTGTTCCTGATATTAGGTGAAAAGCTTTCAGCTTCTCACTGTTATGTATGATGTTGGCTGTGGGTTTATTATATACGGCCTTTATTATGTTGAGTTACTTGCCCTCTATATCCATTTTGTTGAGAGTTTTTATCATGAATGGATGTTGAATTTTGTCAAATGCTTTTTCAGCATCTATGGAGATGATCATGTGGTTTTTGTCCTTCTTTTTGTGGATGTGGTGGATGATGTTGTTGGATTTTTTAATGTTGTACCATCCTTGTATTCCTGAGATGAATCCCACTTGGTCATGGTGTATGATTCTCTTGATGTGATTTTGAATTCGGTTTGCTAATATTTTGTTGAGTATTTTTGCATCTATGTTCATCAGGGATATTGGTTTGTAATTGTCTTTTTTGGTGTGGTCTTGGCCTGGTTTTGATATTAGAGTGATGCTGGCTTCATAGAATGAGTTTGGGAGTATTCCCTCCTCTTCTATGTTTTGGAAAACTTTAAGGAGAATGGGTATTATGTCTTCTCTAAATGCCTGATAAAATTCAGCACTGAATCTATCTGGTCGATCGGTTTTGTTCTTGGGTAGTTTTTTGATTACTGATTCAATTTCATTGCTGGTAATTGGTCTGGTTAGATTTTGTGTTTCTTCCTTGGTAAATCTTGGAAGGTTGTATTTTTCTAGAAAGTTTTCCATTTCTTCCAGGTTATCCAGTTTTGTTAGCATATAGATTTTCTTAGTAGTCTCTAATAATTCTTTGTATTTCTGTGGGGTCCTTTGTGACTTTTCCTTTCTCATTTCTGATTCTGTTTATGTGTGTAGGTTCTTTTATTCTCTTAATAAGTCTGGCTAGGGGCTTATCTATTTTGTTTATTTTCTCAAAGAAACATCTCTCGGTTTCATTGATTTTTTCTATTGTTTTTTTCTTCTCAATTTTATTTATTTCTTCTCTGATCTTTATTATGTCCCTCCTTCTGCTGACTTTCAGCCTCATTTGTTCTTCTTTTTCCAGTTTCAATAATTGGGATTTTAGACTCTTCATTTGGAATTGCTCTTCCCTCTTTAAATAGGCCTGGATTGCTATATACTTTCCTCTTAGAACTGCCTTCACTGCATCCCACACAAGTTGGGGTGTTGTGCTGTTGTTTTCATTTGTCTCCATATATTGCTTGATCTCTTCTAATTTGGTCATTGATTCATTGATTATTTAGGAGCATGTTGTTAGCCTTTGTGTGTTTGTGGGACTTTTTATTTTCTTTATACAATTTATTTCTAGTTTTATACCTTTGTGATCTGAGAAGTTGTTTGGTAGAATTTCAGTCTTTCTTAATTTACTGAGGCTCTTTTTGTGGCTTAATATGTAATCTATTCTGGAAAATGTTCCATGTGCACTTGAGAAGAATGTGTTTCCTGCTGCTTTTGGGTATAGAGTTTTGTAGATGTCTGTTAGGTCTACCTGTTTTAGTGTGTTGTTCAGTGCCTCTGTGTCCTTACTTATTTTCTGTGTGGTTGATCTGTCTTTTGGAGTGAGTTGTGTGTTGAAGTCTTCTAAAATGAATGCATTGCATTCTATTTCTATTTCCTCCTTTAATTCTGTTAGTATTTGTTTCACATATGTTGGTGCTCCTGTGTTGGGTGACTAGATATTTATAATGGTTATATCCTCTTGTTGGCTGACCCCTCTATCATTATGTAATGTCCTTCTTTATCTCTTGTTACTTTCTTTGTTTTGAAGTCTATTTTGTCTGATACAAGTACTGCAACTCCTGCTTTTTCCTCCCTATTAGTTGCATGAAATATCTTTTTCCATCCCTTGATTTTTAGTATGTGTATGTCTTTGGGTTTGAGCTGAGTGTCTTGTAAGCAGCATAGAGATGGGTATTGCTATTTTTATCCATTCTATTACTCTGTTTCTTTTGATTGGTGCATGCAATCCATTTACATTTAGGGTGATTATCAATAGATATATACCTCTTGCCATTGCAGGTTTTGAATTCATGGTTACCAAAGGTTCAAGGGTAGCTTCTTTACTATCTAACCATCTAACTTTAACTCAGTTATCACGCTATTATAAACAGTCTGATGATTCTTTTTTTCTCCCTTCTTATTCTTCCTCCTCCATGCTTTATATGTTAGGTGTTTTATTCTGTACTCTTTTGTGTTTCCTTTGACTGCTTTTGTGGATAGTTGATTTTATTTTTTGCCTTTAGTTAGTATTTGATTGGTCTGCTTTCTTTGTTGTGATTTTATTTTCTCTGGTGACATCTATTTAGCCTTAGGAGTACTTCCATCTAGAGAAGTCCCTTTAAAATATCCTGTAGAGGTGGTTTGTAGGAGGTAAATTCCCTCAACTTTTGCTTATCTGGAAATTACTTAATCCCTTCTTCAAATTTAAATGATATTCTTGCTGAATACAGTATTCTTCTTTCAAGGCCCTTCTGTTTCATTGCATTAAATATATCATGTCATTCTCTTCTGGCCTGTAAAGTTTCTGTTGAGAAGTCTGATAATAGCCTGATGTGTTTTCCTTTGTAGGTGACCTTTTATCTCTCTCTCTGGCTGCCTTTAATACTCTGTCCTTGTCTTTGATCTTTGCCATTTTAATTATTTTATGTTTTGGTGTTGTGTTCCTTGGGTTCCTTGTGTTGGAAGATCTGTGAACTTCCATGGCCTGAGAGACTATTTTCTTCTCCAGCTTGAGGAAGTTTGCAGCAATTATTTCTTCAAAGACACTTTTATCCCTTTTTTTCTCTCTCTTCTTCTGGTACCACTATAATGCAAATATTGTTCCATTTGGACTGGTCACACAGTTCTCTTAATGCTCTTTCATTCCTAGAGATCCTTTTCTCTCTCTCTGCCTCAGCTTCTCTGTATTCCTGTTCTCTGATTTATATTCCATTAACAGTCTCTTCCACCTCATTCAGTCTGCTCTTAAATCCTTCCATTGTTTGTTTTATTTCTGTTATCTTCCTCTTGAATTTATCCCTTAGCTCTTGAATAATTCTGTGTAGCTCCATCAGCATGGTTATGACTTTTATTTTGAATTATTTTTCAGGAAGTTTGGTGATTTCATTCTCACCATGCCCTCTTTCTGATGTTTGAGGGAGTTTGGACTGAACAAGGTTCTTCTGCCTTGGCAATGGGAGTGGTCACCGGCAAGTGGAGCTGGGAGAACAAAGTCCCTTCCTTGCAGGCACCTTGCATGTCTCCACAGTTTGTGATGATTAAACACACACAGGGAGTAGCTTCTGGGTTAGTCCCCTAGGCTGCTATGGGCTGGCAGCCCTCGGGATGGCCTAGGGCACTGGCGGGATTTGCAGGTGAGCGGTGTGTGTTTTGCCTCAAGAACAAAGCCTCTTCATGCCTCCCAGACTGTGTGTGTCCACTGTCTGTGCCAGTCAGCCGCATGTAGTACCCCCCCTTTGGGTCTGGGCTGGTTAGCCCCATGCAGGGCGAAGCCTCTGTGTTAAGCTGTGTGGTTGCTGTAGGCAGGGTTGCTCTCCGGCTGGTCTTCAGCAATGGCGGTGACAGCCAGCTTGCTCTCCAGTGCTGGCGGGGAGGAAGGAACGGCAGGCTGCCTATCACTGTGAGGGGCCTTGGAGCTGCATTGGTACCCAGGGTGATAGGGTGCTTGAATTTCCTTAAAGTTCAGCCTGCTGGGCTGAGTGTGCCAGGATGTTTTTGTTCACCTGTTAAACCCGTGTCCCTTTAAGAATTTTAAAGCGTGTGCTTTTCTTTTGTCCCAGGGCAGCTGGCTGTGGGAACTTGTTTGCAGTCTTAATCTCAGATTTTACTTTTCCACTCTTCTAATATCCAGAGAACCATACAATGTGTGTCTGTGCTCCTGGGACAGATTATTAGGGCTGGTTAGTTAGCACTCCTTTGCCTCCACTCCCTCCCCACTCTGATTCTTTTCCTCCTATTGGTGAGCTGGGCTGTGGGGAGGGCCCGGTTCCCACTGGGTCATGGCTCTGCACCTTACCCTTTTCCATGAGATGTTGGGTTCTCACAGATGTAGCCTGGCTGTTGTGCTGTATCTCCTAGTCTCTCTTTTAGGAATAGTTGTATTTGCTGTATTTTCAAAATACATATGGTTTTTAGAGGAGATTTCTGCCACCGTACTCATCCCTCCATCTTTGGGTTGAGTCCTACATGGTATATTATTCTGGTTTTCCTCTTAGACTTTTGGTCATGGTTTCTTGTTACCTCTACACATTATTTTGGTTTATCTATCTTCTAAATGCCAAGTTACTTAGCACTAAGTCTTGTGCTATATTTTTTCCTTCTCACAGCATCATTGGTATAGTGGTTATGAGTCCCAAATTTTATGCAGAATGCAATGTTTTGAATTTTGAGTCACAGGTTTTATGATCTCTGCTTGGCAAGTGGCCTAATTTTCCTGTGTCTCAGATTCATCACCTATAAAATGGAGTTGATAACATTATTTAGATTAAAGGGTGTTTTGAGAATTAATTGAGATAGCAATGTAAAGCCCTTAGTATAGTGGTTTAGTTCTCATAAATCTTAGCAAGTATTTTTAATATTTTGTGTGATACATGTGCCAATAACTTCCAGATTTATAACTCCTGCCTAAATTCCTCTTGAAATTTTGAATCTTTTTTCTCATGCCTAACTTGACATATCCTATTGGCTGTGTATGAAACATGTTCTTCAAACATAAGGTGTTCAGAATTGAACTCCTGATGTCTCACTCACCTGCTCCCCTTTCCCATTTCTATATTTTAGTGAAAGGTAGTCAGTATTAAAATCCAATAAAAAGACATTATTCACATTATTCTTTTTCTTCAGCCCTAGTTCAGTCTATCACTAAGTAAAACCAGTTCTGTTTAATTGTTTTAATGAGGTCATTCCTGTTCTTACTCCTACATCTACAACAAAATCTACATCTCCTGCTTTGATAACTTTAACAATGGATTCATTTGCCTCCCACCTCTAGCTCATTCTCTAAACAGCAGGTAGAGTAATTACTTGTAAGTTAATGAGTAGAAATGAAAGGTGACATATACATGGGTTTAACATATAATTTCGAAGTTATTTCATTGTTTTTGAAACTCCTATTTTGAAAATAGGCAGAGTTTTCAATGTACAGAACTGACCCAAATATCATATCCACACAGACTTTTCATTAGTTTGGATGAAACAGGCTGAGATTAAAAAGTAGTATTTTCAAATTAATAAATAGCAAGTACATCAGGCCATTCAGAAACATGCTAGATACAATGGAAAACAAATACATGGAAATTATATGGGGAAACTCATATGCAAAAATAAAGAAATGATATAATTAAATGATAAATGAGTCATAATAGCCATTATAGATGTTTTAGGGATATAAATACAATATATGTAGAAGGGAATCAAACTGAGGAAATAAGAGAAAAAAAATCACAAAGTCAAAGAAAGAGAATGATTTCAAAATTAAAAATCTTCACCAATGAGCATTAGTGAGTTTAAAGATTCCCATACCTAAACAAACATTTGTGAGGGGTGGGAAGAGAAGTTGATGGGGAAATTATCTTTCAAAATGTTTGCCTTATCTGAAATAGTAAGTAATGGATAAATATGAGATATATTATGTGATAATGTATTTTAAAAAATATGTCATAGTAAGAATTTTTCTGGGAAAAAATAAATATTCATGAAGAAATTGATCTATTTTGAAATCTTAGTGGTAATAATGACATCAAAGACTTGACTACAAGGTATTCATGCAACATCACAGAAATATTAACAGAATTTTAAAATCCATAACATATTGTTCCAGAATGATAAGTATGATCATATTATAATGGAGAAAAGATAATAGAATGTAATAAGTAAATAGTTTTGGAAGGCTAAATTTAAAAATATGCACTTTAAAAATGCTAGAAACCTGTCCTTAATTATGGATAATAGGATTATGAACAATACTATTATAAATGAAACTTTTATGTATGTTTTTACTCTATTTTCAGATTCCTCACAGTCACTTTTATGACTACATCTAAAGGTTGAACATATGTATGTGTGTTTATTGAAGTGTGTAAAATTAAAATAGCACTGTTCTCTGTGTAAATGTGCTCAGTTATGCAATAAATCAAAAATATAGCCTAGAACTCATTTCCTTCCCTTCTATGGTCTAATGGGAAAAGAACTAAAGAGGAAAGGATTACATTTTCTTCCTACTCTAACATATGGATGCTCATTTGCAGAACAATGATATGTCCTGAATAGACATAAGAAAATTTCAGTAAATGAAAAAAGATTGGTGAGCATTTTTAGTTTTTTCTTTTCTATATCTAATTAGAATTGCACTTATCTGATGGGCAAACAATTGATGTCTGGAAATAATTATAGAGTACCCATGAATACTTGATTTAGTCTTCTTGGTAAAATTTTGAAGAAAAATAAGGCTATAATGTCATTAACTACATAGAACAGTGCAGTCATCATTTCCTATTTTCAAAAGAGTGAGGCTGACCCATAATAATATCACCAGGAAAAAAAAGCCTCAGAGTGAACTAGGGCTTGAAGAAAAAAATTAAGGGAGATAAAATCTCCTTTTAGTTTTAATCTACATAAGAATTGCTAATGCCATACAAAAACAGCAAGCATGGTATTAAATTTGTATTTTATTTCTTTGTAAGTCACAATAAATTTAAAATTTAAGAAGTGTAGAACTATTTTCCTATCTGCCATATAGAGTTTAGAAGTCACCACTTTGTCCTACAAAGTAAAAAGCTGAACAAACAAGATATTGGTACTTCTTCTTTGATCCTTAAGAGAAGTAAGGACATGAGGCAAATTGCTGCTCCCCAAATTGGAGACAGGCACACAAGTTACTGGGGCAGAAACCCACAAGCAAGAATTTTCACAGGAACTAGTGCCAGGGTAGGAAAACCTAAACATTTATTGACAAATTTCTAGATGCTCAACGTGGAAAGGCCTGAGAGTTAAAATCTCTGTGGTACCCATTCTTTAGTAAGTGCACATCTGGGAGCTGAAGCAAATTCTCACAGGGAAGATCAGGAAAATCCTGTAGTATTCCTGGCAGGGAGAGGAAAAGGAACTATTTGAAATAAACCAGATCATTCGAAATATACCAGAGCATTCTGTTCTAATAAGGTCTGCACTCAGGAGAAACTATTTAACCAGAGCCTCATCTAATAGGGTTTCATCAAAATTTAACTGACCCCCTGGGAGAAAGGAAATATTCAATTCAAACCCACCATAACCATTCTGTCCTACCTAATGGGGGAATAATCTGAGAAGCACTTATGAAGTTCACAGTCCAGAGACACAGACCCACTAAAAGATGACACCAAATCATAGAATATAGAAAACTTCCCTCCCATCCCACACGCCTTCCCACTACACTACTAGAGGCTCTTTTTCAGCAGTCCTTTTATGTATTACATCATGTCTGGACATTAAGAAAAAACTACAAGGCACACTAAAAAAGCAAAAGCATAGTTTGAAGAGACAGAGAAAGCATCAGAACCAGACTCAGGTATGGCAGTGATGTTATAATGATCAGATTGGGAATATAAAACAACTATGACTAATGCAATAAGGGCTCTAATGAGTAAAGTAGATAGCATGCAAGAACAGATGGATGATGTAAATGTCCCGATGGAAAACCTCAGAGAGAACCAAAAAGAAATGCTGGAGAGAATAAAAAGGAAAAAACTCCACTGTAACAGAAATTGAATGCCTTTGATGGGTGTGTTAGTAGACAGGATTTAGCTGAAGAAAGAAGTTCTGAGCTTGAGGATATCTCAATAGAAAATCCAAAACTAAAAGAAAAAGAGAAAAGAACACTTAAAAAAATAGAACAGAATATCCAAGAACTGTGGGACAATTATAAAAGATGTAGCATACATGTAATGGAAACAGTAGATGCAGAAAGAGAGAAATTTTTGAAATTATGATAGCTGAGAATCTTTCCCAACTGAATACACAACAGCAAATAATGAATCCACAAAACTCAGAGAAAATCAAGTAGGGACTTGTTGCTCTCCTGCCTGTCTTGGGGAACTGATGGAAACTGGCAAACTACATACTCCTGGGGCTGCTAAGAACAAAGATAATAGCTTGGATGAACACAGTGGTTTGAGACACACCCAGAATCTGACAGGAATGATTGATGAATGTCTTCTCATGTATGATGCCAGCTTGAGAAGATTGGGAGAAAGAACTGTCTTATCTAATGCACAAACACCAACACAGAGAATTAAGGAAAATGAAACAGGATACTATGTTCCAAATAAAACAAGATAAATTTCTAGAAACCAACCCTAATGAAATGGAGATATATTATTACCCAATAAAGATTTCAAAATAATTTTCATAAAGGTGTTCCTTGAGATCAGGAGAGAAAGGAATGAAAAAAAATGAGAATTCCAGCAAAGAGACAAAAAAAAAGTACAAAGCAGAAATCATAGAACTAAAGAAAACAGTGATGGAACTGAAAGTTTCAGTAAGGCATTTCAATAGCAGACTAGATCAATAGAGAAAAGGATCTGCAAACATGAAATCAGGTTACTGGAAATCATTCAGTCAGAAGAGCATTAGAAGGAATGAAAAGAGTAAAGATTATTTAAGGGACTTATGAGACATCACTGAATACAACAACGTGTGCATTATGGGAGTCTCAGAGGGAGAAGAGAGAGAGAAAGGGACAGAAAACTTATTCAAACAAATTATCATTGAAAATTTCCTCAATCTGGGTGAGAAAATAGACCTCCAGATCCAGGAAGGTTAAAGAACACAAAGATGAATACAGAAGGACTCACAGTGAGACACATTAAAGTGAAATTGTCAGGATTCAAAGGAAAAGAAAGAATTTTGAAAGCAGCAAGAGAGAAGCAGACAAGAAAAGATTCTTATGGAATCCCCATAAGACTATTAGTAGATTTCAGCAGAAATTTTGCAAGGCAGAAAGGGAGTGGACTAATACATTCAAAGTGTTGATGGAAAAATACTGACAACCAAAAATTCTATACCTGGGAAAACTGTCCTTCAGAAATCAAGGAGAGATAAAGACTTTCTCAGACAAACAAAAGCTAAGGATTTCATCACCACTAGACCATCTTTCAAGAAATGCTAAAGGGAGTTACTCAAGTTGAAACAAAAGGATGTTAAGTAGCAACATGATAGTGCAAGTTTGAAACTCATTGGTAAAGGTAAATACATAGAGAAATACAGAATACTGTTACCATAGTAGTGAGTAAATCACCTTTAATATAAGTACAAATGTTAAAAGACAAAAGTATTAAAGTATTATAACTAAGATTACATTAATCAATATATTATATAAATAGATGTAAGTTGTGATATCAAAAACATAATATGGAGTGAGAAAGGCAAAAGTGTAGAGTTTTTATATGGAAGTGAAGTTGTTATCAGCATAAATTAGATGGTTATAGCTATAAGATATTTTATATAAACCTTAGGGTAATCATGAAGAAAATACCTATCAAAGTTTGATAAAAGAAAAACAGAAGAGAATCAATTGCTTTCATTACAAAGACAACAATAACAATAACAAAATACACAAGAAGACAGCAATATTTTAAAAGAGGGTAAAAAAGCTATGATTAATAGAAAATATTTAACAAAATGGCCCATAGTACATCCTCTTTAAGCAATTACTTTAAATGGAAGTGGGTTATACTTCTCAATCAAAAGGCATAGAGTGACTGAATGAACAAGATCTAACTGTATGCTGCCTATAAGAAACTCATTTTAGACTTGAGGTCACACATAGATGGACAGTGAAAGGACTGAAAAATGCAAATGGTCATCAAAATAAAGCAGAGGTGATTATATTTGTATAAGGCAAATAGACTAAGTTAAAAATTCTGTCTAGAGACAAAGAAGATCATTATAGGTAAAATATTCAATTTGATAGGAAGATATAACAATTGTAAATATATATGCTTCCTACATCAAAGTTCCTAATCATATAAAGGAAACATTGATGATCTAAAGGGAGAAGTTGACAGTAATACAATGGTAGGAGGAAACTTTAAAACCCCACTTACAATAATGGACAAATGAGACAGAAAACCAAAAGAAAACAGCAGACTTGAACTGCATTTTATAATGCACTTATAAATAATAAAGTGCATTATTAACTTTATAATCCACTTCCAAATTCATTTTATGAGGTCAGCATGACCCTGATACCAAATCAGACAATGATACCACAGGAAAGAAAAAGAAAAACTTCATGCCAATGTCCCTGATGTACATAGATGCAAAAATCCTCAATAAAATACTAGAGAAGTGCATTCAACAGCACATTGGAGGACTTATACATGATGACTAAGTAGGATTTATTCCTGGGCTGCAAGGATGTTTCAACATATGCATATCAATCAGTGTCATACTCCATATTAAAAGAATGAAGAATAAAAAGTACATGATCATTTCAATAGATGCAGAAAAAGCATTTGTTAAAATTTAACGTGCACTTATGATAAAAAACATAACAAAATAGATATAGAAAGAACTCACCTCACTATAATAAAGGCCAAATATGAAAAGTATGGCTATTATTATAATTACAAAAAACTGAAAACTTTTCCATTGAGATCCACTACAACGTAAGGATGCCCACCCTTTCCACTTCTACTCAGCATATTGCCAGAGATCTTAGCCAGAATGATCTGACAGGAAAAGAAATAAAAGGAATTCAGATCAGAAAGGAAGAACTTAAATGATGTTTGCTGTTGATATGATTACATATGTAGATAGCTCTAAAGACTCAAAAACAGGCAAAAAACTGTTAAGAATTAATAAGTCAATTCAGTGAAGTAGGATACAAAATGAACATGTAAAAATTGATGAAATTTCTCTACAGAAATTATAAAAATATCCAAAAGGAAACTGAGAACCAATTCCATTTACTATTGCAATGAAAACCATGAAATACTTAGAAAAAAATTTAAGGAGGTGAAAAACTCTTACAATGAAAACTGTAAAACACTGATGAAGTAAACTAAAACCATAGGTAAATGGAAAGACATTCTATGTTCATGGACTGGCAGAATTCATGTTTAAATATCTTACTAACCAAAATGATTTACCTATTTAATGCAATTCCTATCAAAATCTCAATGGCATTTTTTGCAAAACCAGAAAAAAACCCTTTGAATTCTTATGGATTCACATAAAACCATAACTAGCCAAACCAATCTTGGACAAGTAGAAAGCAGGAGGTATCACATGTCCTGATGTAAAAATATTTGATGGGAGTTGACTGACCAAGTTGGTAACATAGATTGTTCTTGACTTTGCTCCTCCTCACAAGAACAACAAACAATTACGCAAGAACAAAACACCGCTGAGAGAATCTGGAATGCAGCGGTGAGGCTGAATCACCTTCTGCACTGTAGACACTAGGACAGGCTGCATTTGAAGGGCTGCATGTTAACTAGACTGTCCTTCCCTCAGGCCAGTGCAGCTTTGCCCACCTGGAGAGTCTCCCCTGAGCTTCCCATTCCTCCAGTTGGAAAAGAGAACCCAGTGGGGAACAGCCAGCCCCCCAGCACTGTGGGTCCCTTCGTGGAATCCCCTACTCTTGAACTTGCCCCATGGGTATTGCAGGTGTATCTGCAGGGCCTCAACCACTGGGAATCTGACTCTCATGAAGTGACAAAGAAGGGGACAGTTGTTTGTAACAGTCACCACAGGGATCTTGGCAGCCTGAGTTCATACGTGCATTGCCCAAGTAGTAATCCCAATGAATGGCTTTGCATCTGCTGAACCACGTCAGGGACATACCCTGGCCAGGGAACATGGCAGGTACTTACTCATCTGTTTGATTTAGATCCTCAAACAAGGAATTTTGCTGGCTCCACAGCTGGTTTGCCTGTGCCTCGGCACAGAGCTGAATCATAACACAGCTGCTCTGGACAGTATCGTCCAGCCCCATCTGACAACTTCTCCTGAAGGCACTGTGGCCTAGTGGTGATTGAGCTGAGAGGAGGGCAGGAAGACCTGACGGTCTCCAGAGCAAAGCCAGTACTGGGTGTGGAATGCGACCATGACATAAACAGGCGGAGGGGGGTGAGTTTATAGCCAAGACCAAGGGTAGCTACCAGCCCTTCGCAGCTGGAGAGCCTGCTTGGGAACTTGAGAGTAGCTGGAAGCAGCCCCACCCTCCTGTCCAGGCAGGGTTGGTGAGACAGACCCCCATGCTGTGAAGAGTGTTTTCAGGCCCCGCCTAATCAGAAGGGTTGGAGGCAATCCCTGGAAGCTGTGCATGACAATGGCGCCTGAGGAAAGACGGTGGCCTTGTTTGGTCAGGAAATTTGGGGTGGTTGGCTTGAGTTAAGACAACAAAGAGCTTTACTGGCTTTTGAGCTACTTCTCCCAATGCATCTGCCTGGCCTGGGAATCTAATCCATAGCCCTGCTCAGTGCTGACCATGGTCTTCAGCCTGTCTGACCTGGGGACCTGGCGGGAAGCTGCACAGCCCATGTAACAGCCCTGCACACAGGGGCACCTGAGCAGGGAGGTTTCACTTACGTGTTGGAGCTGAAATAATCAGACTCATAGAGGAGACAGTACAATGGTGGATACCATGGGCAGGGTGGAGAAGGAAAAGCTTCAGTTATGCCAGGTGGATAAGTTCTGGAGATCAAATGTCTGGCACATTGACTATAATTAACAATACTGTATCATATACTTGAAACTTGCAAAGAGAGTAGAACTTAAACTTTCTCACCACACACACACAGGCATGAAAATAATAGTAACTAAATGTGGTGATAAATATGCTAATTAGCTTCATCATGGCCATCATTTCAGAATGTGTGCATATATATATATATATATGTATATATATATATGAAAACATCAAGTTGTAAATCTTAAACATATCAAATTTTTATTTGTCAATATTAATAGCAAAGCTGAAAAAAGTATAACTGATATGCTAAGAAAGGAGAGAAAATGGAATTACGTGAAATCATAAATGTGGTAGATGATAATCTAACTATATCAATACTCACTTTGAACATTAATGTCCAAATGCACTAATCAAAAGACAGATTGTCTGAGTGGATCTAGACTAAGACTCAGCTAAGTTATTTATGAGAAACTAACTTTAAGGACATATATAAATTAAAAGTAAATAGACGAAGCAATGAAAGCTATTAGGGATAAATGCAGAACTTATATAATGATAAAGGGGTTCAGTTCTCCAAGAAGACATAATAATCCTTAACAAGTATGCACCAAACAACAGAGTATCAACCTAAGTGAAGTGAAACCTGATAGAACTGCAGGGAAAAGTAGATTAATCCACTATTATACTTGGAGACATTAACATTTTTCTATCAGAAATAGATCGATCCAGCAGACAGAAAGTCAGTAAAGGCATAGTTTAGCTCTACAGCTCCTATCAGCTGCATGCATTTGATACACACAGACACTTCATGCAACAATAGCAGAATGCACATTCAGCTCAAGCTCATATGGACCATCCACCAAGATAGATCTCATTCTGGGCCATTATGAAAATGCTAATACATTTATAAACATAGAAACTATACAATATCTGCTTTCAAACCTCAGTGAAAGGAATTAAATTAGAAATCAATGTCAGAAAGATAACTTGAAAATCCCAAATTTACGTGGACATTAAATGACATGCTCCTAAATAACACATGAATTGAAGAAAACCGAAGAAAAATTAAGATACATTTTGAACTAAATACAATGAAAACACAACTTATCAAAACTTGTGGGATGCATGAAAGCAGTTCTTAGAAGGAAATCTATGGTATTGATGCATATGTTAGAAAGGAAGGTAGATATAAAATCAATAATCTAAGCTTCCATCTAAGAAATTCAAAAATGAAGAGAAAATAAATTCAAAGTAAGTAAAAGAAAATAAATAATAAGAATTAGAGCAGAACTCAATGAGATTGAAAACAGGAAGTCAATGGAAAAAAATCAATGAAATCCAAAGCTGCTTTTTGGAAAAGATCAATAAAATTGATAAGCCTCTAGTCAGGCTATCTATAAAATGGTAAAACTATACCCACAAATTTGATCATCAAGATGAAATGCACACAAAAGAACCCACAAAAACCCTGCTGGAATTAATAAATAGTTATATCAAGGGTGCAGGATACAAACTGATATACAAAAGACAATCACCTACAATATTCCAACAACAAATGATTATAATTTTTAAAAAAAGCACAATACCATTTATATTAAAAACCCCCAAATGAAATAAATCTAAAAAATATGTACAATATTTATATAAGGAAAACTACAGAAAACTGGTCAACAAAATCAAAGAACTGTATAAAGGAGAGATATTCCATGTTCTTGGAAAGGAGGACTAATATTGTCGAAAGAGAAGTCCTTCCCAACTTGATCCCTAGATTTAATCAGAATCCCCTCTAGTTATTTTGTGGATATTAACAGACTATTTCTTAAGTTTATATAGACAGGCCAAAGACCCAGAATAGCAAACAGAATATTGAAGGAGAAGAAAAAAGTTGGAGGACTAATATAACCTGACTTCAAGACTTACTGTAAGTTACAATAATCAAAACTGTGGTATTGTCAAAAGCTAGACAAATAGCTCAATGGAACAGAAGAAATAGCCCAGAAGCAGAATCATATGAATGTAGTTAACTGATCTTCGACAAAGGAGAAAAGTAAAGGCTATGGAGCAAAGATAGTGTTTTCCATAAGTGGTGTTAGAATGACTGGACAACCACATAAAAAAACAGACAATTAAAAAAAATCTAGATGAGAACTTACACTTGTCACAAAAATTAACTCCAAACAGATCACAGACCTAAATGTAAAATACAAAACTATAGAGGTTCTAGAAGATAAGAGAAAAACATCTAGATGATCTTGAGTTTGGTAATGACTTTTCAGATACAGTATAATCCATGAAAGAAAGAATTGATAAGCTGGACTTAATTAAAATAAAAAAAGTCTCTGCTCTGTGAAAAACACTGTCAAGAAAATGAAAAGACAAGCTGCAGATGGGGAGGAAATGTTTGCAGGAGACCTATCTGATAAGGGGCTGTTATCCAAAATATACAAAAAACCTTAAAACTCAATAACGAAAACTAAATAAGAAATCTGACTAAAAAAATGGGCCGAAGATCTTAACACACACCTCATCAAAGAAGATAAACAGATGGCAAATAGGTACATGAAAAGATGTTCTACATTGTATGTCACGCAAATTAAAACAAATGCAAATTAGATGAAGAAGAGCAAATCAAAATAGGAATGAGATATCACTCCATATCTATGAGAATGGCCAAAATCCAGAACACTGACAACACCAAATGCTGAAGAGGATGTGGAGCAGTGGAAACTCTCATTTGTTGCTGATGAGAATGCAAAATGGTAGAGTTATTTAGAGAAAAGTTTGTTTCTTATAAAACTGAACATACTCTTACCAAACGATTCAGTAATTGTACTACTTAGTATTTACCCAAAAGGAGTTGAAAGCTCATGTCTACACAAAAGCCTGTACATAGATGTTTATAATAGCTGTATTATAGTTGCCTGTACTTGGATAAATCAAGATATCCTTCAGCAGGTGAATGGATAAGTAAATGGTGGTACATACAGATAATAAAATATCCAAAATTAAAAAAAAATGAGCTAGCAAGCCATGAAAAGACATGAAAGAAGCTGAAGTGCATATTGCTAAGTGAAAAAAAACAATCTGAAAAGTCTACATACTGCATGCTTCCAACTATATGACATTTTGTGAAAAAGCGAAACTGTAGAGGCAGTAAAAAATGGTTGGGGAAGGGAGAGGGATGAATAGGTAGAGGTTAGAGGATTTTAAGGTTAGAGGTTAGAGGATTTTTAGGGCATTGAATTTACTCTGCATAATACTGTAATGGTGGATGTGTAACATTGTACACTGTTTAAACAGTAGAATGCACACCACCAAGGGTGAACCCTGATATTTACTCCCTGATATCTACTCTTGAACTATTGAATATGGATGATAATGTGTCAGTGTAGGTTTGCCAATTATAACCAACATATGGCTCTAGTGAGGGATGGTAGGTAATGGAGGAGGCTATGCTGGGAAATTTCTGTACCTCCAGTTTAGTTTTGCTGTGAACATAAAACTGCTCTAAAAAAGTCTTAATTTTTTAAAAAGAATTATTGTGCTTTAAAATAAAAGGATAAAGGATCATGAATAAAATGAAACTGAACTTCAAGGTAGGTAGGGAAAGAATAAAAAATGGGCTGGTTTTCTAAATTATATTTACTTATTTCTTTCAATTTTCACAAAAGTGTGATATGATCAGCAATTTGTTTTAAATTATTAGTATTTAGAGTAGCTGAAATTCAAATGGGAAATTTTTAAAATATTGAGGAAAAATATTCACTTTATATTGATTCTGGAGGAAGAAAATTAATACACGTTATTGCTATTTACAAAGTATTAAGTACATAATTTATTTCCCTAGTTTTAATATAATGCATATTTTATTTATATGTAGTAGAAAATTTGGTATACTCAGAAACCATTAAATAAGAAAATGAAAATCATTCCTAGTAACTCATTACTCAGAGCTAAGCACCATTCTTTATTTTCTTCCGTGTTTAATGAGTGATTGCTTAGATACATAGAGACAAGTAAGACATTTACAGTTACATTTCACAAGACCCTGAAGTGAGAGCTGGTCTAACCCAGTGCTCCCTATCCCGCCCACACGGCTTTGCATAGTTAAGCTATTAACAGCTTTGCTCTGGAAGCACAGGAACATCTGTCATGGTCACAGTGACCCAAGGGTGTGGAAGAACTACTTTCATCTCCTCTGGCATCTCCTGCTCTTGGTCTCTTGGCTGTGCTGTTGCAGGGTTGGGTGCCCCCTCTCAGCGTGGATGTGGATTGCCAGTGTCTCCACCTAGACCCCGGTGGCTTTGATGTGCCTCAGACCCACTGTGGTTACTTGATAGGGTGGACCTGAAGGACCCTGGGGAGAGGGTGTGTGCACAGCGCCCTTCCCTGCACGGGGCCTTGGGGCCCTGTCTGCCCTTTCCTCCACTACTGTGAACAGAAGCAGGGCTTTGCTCTTCCCTGGATCCCAAAGGTCAGTACTTCAGAAACAGGAGCTTTACGTCACGAGCCTATTATTCCTAATGTTAATACTACAGATTTGGGGAGTTAGTCCTTAGTCAAATCATGTCCACTTTTTTTTTAAATGCAGCAATTATAAACTCTTCAGGAGCTAACACTTTTCACCGAAAGGTATTTGTTTTTTTCTTTTACAAACAGTACTTGGAAAAACCTATTTTATATTTAATTTACTTATTTAGTTATCCATTATCTTTTGTTTGTAATTTATATTTTTATTATTAGTCTTATTAATCATTCTTTATATAATGAGAATAGGTTTTGGCCTAGCATGTATACTCCATGATGGGAGGGATTTTTGTCTCTTTCTTTCACTATTGTGTTCCTGGTGAATATACAGAATCTACCTGATTGACTTCATTACTATGCAAGTCATTACTCAGGGAGGTTTACCTGGACTATTCAACTCAGCAACCACTCCCATCCTCTACCCAAGTCTCACTCAGGTTCCCCTGACTGCATCCTTTTTTTTTTTCTGATAACAATTATGATTTTTTAACATAGGAATTCAGTTTGGGATGTCTATTAAATGGAGAAGATTAATAGACAGTTGGATATATAAATCTGGATTTGCGGACAGGGTGTTGGACTATATATATAAATTTTGGAGTTGTAGGCATGCAGGAGATAGATAAAGCATCGAGAGTTGAAGATGTTGCCACGAGAATGAGTGTGGCTCACAAGAGAACAAACACGGGGCTCAGGGAGAGTGTAGGGTGAAAAGAGTGAGTCAACCAAAGGACAAATGGGAAGAGCTGGTGAGGTAGGAGAAAACTGTGTGTGTGGTGTTTGGAGATCAAGTGAGGCAATGTTTTAAGGAGGAGGGACTGACACACTGTCAAATGTCAAATGTTGCATGCCCAAGAGCAGACAACAGAATTCAGTGAACTATACAAGAGCAGTTTTTGTTGATGTGCTGAGCCAAAGGTCTAATTAGAGTGTGTTTAAGGGGATTGAGGGGGAGAGGAAAGCTGGGGAGGTGAAGTGATTTTTGTTTATATAGGAGAAACTAAACGTATTTGTGTACTGATCGGAATGAGCTGATAAACTAATTTTATATTAAAGAAGTCAAGAAGGATGGGACGTCCTGGTAGGCTGGAGGCATTAGCTTTAACGGCAGTCTGGGCTGTACTTTGATGACAGACAGAAAGGCAGAATGAAGGCGGAGGTGCAGGTAGGTGGGTAGATGCGGATATGTGGCTTATGGAAGTTCTCTTACAATTATGTCTCTCAGTAGTAAATGTGCAACTGTTTTTGAGGAGAGAGGGCAAAGTGCAACATAGATGTATAGCACAAAGGGAGAGAAATGGATTAAGGATTTATAGTTTAATAAAGGTTGATGATCATGAGTTTAGTACAAGATTACTCAGTTTTGGTTGTTTTTTATCCAGCCATTCAGCACATAGGCTCAAGGGAGGAGTGGTTATAAAGGTGGGCTAGGTTGGGTTGTAGTTTTGCCAAACAATTTTGACAAAATAACCATAGTCATCGTAATGATTGACTGTGGAGTTTAAGCCGAGTAAGGTGGGGATGGGCCCATAGAAAGAGTTGTGGCTAGAGAAAAGTGTTGGTAGAACCAGTACGGAGGAAGTTCCAGTGGGTGGAATGGGTGTAAGAGGGAGTAGCTGGCAAATAGGAGGTGGAGTTCACAGAATGGGATGCATGGAGTTAAAGTTTAAGAGGAGTTAAAATGATGAAAAGAGCTAAGGTAGGATCGTGGGAACAACCAAGGGAGGGTGGAGAGCATGCATCTGAGCAGAATAAGGCAAGGAACTGAGAGTCCTCGGTGTTTGGGTATTGAAATTACCTAGAATTTAATAGGGTTAGTGATACAGTGAGGAAACGGATGCTGCTGTTTTTGGTGGACAGCCACAGTGAAGGTTGTGAGTGATGTCAAGTTACATAATCAACCTGTTTCTGTTTCATTTCTTTGGAGCAGGAAGGAAAGGGGTCTGAAATTAAGGCAAGCATCAAGAAGGACACCTTCTCCACTTTCAGTCTGAGTGTCCTGAGGTTATAAGAATGAAATAAAAAAGACAGCCAACATTTAAAGAGAAAAGCAGGGAAGAGTTAGTGTCCTGTTAGATCAAGAAGGTAAATGAAATATTCAGAGAATATAGGTGTGAAGATATAGGGAATTCTGGGCAATGAGCCATAAATTCCATGGAAAAAATGGAAGGGTTTCTGGAGTTGGGGAGGAATAAGAGGTCAGAAATGGGGACATAAATTGAATGGGTGTTTTAAAGGTTTAGATGGTAGTGGATGAAAGGAAGGGAAACGTATTTGATCTTGGGGGGACTTTGTATTTTCTAAGCATGTAGTATCTTTCTTTAATTTATGTGTACATGCCTATGCCTCTGATTGTATGTATTTGTATTGTAGATAGTTTTTCCAATCTGTTGATTGTCTTTTACTTTTTCAATAGCAGCTTTCTGTGTTAGTGTTGAGTTTATCTACTTTTATTTTTTAAGTTCAGTTTATTTAGTGCTTCAGCTTTTGGAATTAAGAAAATGTTCCTTTCTTAAATTGATAAGCCAATTGTCCTAACACATAAATACCACTTTTTTCTCCTTTTGTCTTTATTCATCTGAAGCTCTTTTTATATTCACTTGATCTACTTGCTGATATTTGTGCCAGTGCACTTTATTTTTATTACCATAATTTTTAAACATAGTTTGATACATGGTGGCCAAGCCCTCTTCCCCAGCATTTACAGATATTTCTAATTTTTTTTTTCAAAACTGCTTTGGCTATTCTTAACCACTTACCTTCCATATGAATTCTGAGTCATAATGTGAAAAAAGTAAATTATAAAGTGCTATTTAATGTAAGATACATTTTTTTAAATAGGAAGATATTTCAAATTATTTTAAGTTTTTAATTAATAATAAAATTTTTAAGATAATTTTCTCAAGGAAAATGTCAGAAAGAAAAATGCATGACAGTTGAAAGCCAGTATGAGAACTATTAGAAAATTATAACAAAGAATTTTTTAGCACTGCATATTTAATGCAACATTTATTTTAAGTCCAAAAAAGCATATTGTATTATACTGCACTGTAAATGTGGAATTAAAATGGTCAAATTCAACTGTTGGTTACACTTGCATTCTTGGAATAGACCCAACTTGATCATGTGTGTTATTTTTACTTATATTTTCTGAATTTGGTTTCTAATATTTTTTATATATTGTTTTGCTTCTATGTTCATAAGAGAGATTGATTTGTAATATTTCTTGCTTTTTATGTTCTTGTTAAATTCTGGCATCAAGTTTATTTCAGCCTCATAGAAAGCAGAGCTGTCCCTCATTTTCATTTTCATTAAATATTGTGGAATTTTTTTTAATGCTTGAAAGAAGTTATTGATGAGGTCTCTGGCTTGTAGATTTGTACATTTAATGCATCTTTTAAATTACAGATTTAATTACTTTAAAAGAAGTAGACCTATTCGTAATTTCTTTTTCTTTTAGTATCAGTTTTGATAAATTGTGTTTTTTTGAAAATTGTAATTGTTATTTATTTTTAATGAAGTGTAGTTGATATACCATATTATATTGGTTTCAAGTATACAACATAGTGATTCAACAGGTACACACATTATTAAATGCTCACCCCAACTAGTGTAGTTATTATCTCTCAACATAGAAAGATATTACAGTTATTGAATATATTCTCTATAATGTACTTTCATCCCCATGACTAATTTATATTATGACTGAAATTTTGTACCTCTTTATCCCCTCCACCTATTTCACCCTTTCCACTGCCACAGTAACCACCAGTCACTTCTCAGTGTCTGTGAGTCTACTGCTGTTTTATTCATTTTGTTTTGTTTTGTTTTTAGATTCCACAAATAAGTGAAATCATATGATATTTTCCTTACTCTGCCTGCCTTATTTCACTTAGCATAGTACCCTCTAGGTCCATCCATGCTTTCGCAAATAGCAGGTGTAGGTAAAATTGCTTTATTTCCAGAATCTCTAGCCTGGCTTTAGTGCATCTCCATATCAATAGGTGTTTCCAAGGGGTGGAGAGAAGTAGTGCATCTCCATATCAACAGATGATTATGAGGAAGGGGATTGAGGGTTTATCTGCACTGGAGAGGTTTGGTGGAATCCTTTTGCAGCTGGGTTGCAAGAGACACCAGCGAGCAGAAGTAGATGACTGCTTGTAAGCAATAAACTGTTTTCTTCTATTCTATTTCTCCCTTTGACTGATTTCAGCTTCAAAGGTTATTTGTCCCAAGCTGGGAACATATTTCCCCCCAGGAGTTACAGCAGATTTCTTTCTTCTTACGGCTGAATAGTATTCCATTGTGTACATGTACCACATCTTCTTTATCCATTTATCTACTGATGGACACTTTGGTTGCTTCCAAATCTTGGCTATTATAAATAATGTGGCAATAAACTCAGGGTGCATATATCTCCTCAAATCAGAGATTTTGTTTTCTTCAAGTAAATTCCTAGAGGTAGAGTTACTGGTATTTCTATTTTTAGTTTTTTGAGGAACCTTCATACTGTTTCCACAGTGGCTGCACCAATTTACATTCCTTTATAACAACTTGTTATTAACCTTGTAATGTCCATAGCTCTCTAGTGATATTTCCCTTTTCTGCCTTTTTCCTATTAATCAGTTTTCCTATAAGCCAATCAACTTTATTAGTCTTATTCAATAACATTTGTTTTTCTGGATTTCTATATTGTATATTTTCTTTTTCTAAACATTTCTGTAAAATTCTATTCCTCATATCTTCTTTTTGTACTGAATCTGCTTGTTCTCTAAATTTTTGAATTTGGTGCATAAATAATTAAATTTAGCTTCCTTAGTTTCTAATATCATATGAAATACTATGAACTTTACTGTAAGCAGATGTTAAGCTCCATTCTACAAGTTGTATGTCATCACATTATGTATTTTACACAGACACGCACCCCCCCACACACATGCACACACGCACATACACACACACACTCACTCTAGTAGAGCAATATAAGCTTCCTTCAATCAGGTTTTGCATGGTAGCTTTTTCTTTATTTTTACTTAAACTTTCATCTTTACATTTAAAGGGTGCCTTCTATAAACAGCATATAGTCACCTTTTCATCTAGTATGACATTCTTTGTCTTTTAATTAAAATATTCAGGCATTTTCACTTTATGTAATTACTGCTATATTTGTTTCTTTTTCAATCTTGTGTTTATTTCTTATTTAAACCACTTGACCTATGTTTCTTTTTACCTTCTTTCTTTCCTTCCATTGGATTAACAAAGACTTTTCACACACCATTTTCCCACCATTAGCTTGTTAGTTATGTATTTTTAATGTATTCAATAATTTTTTCCTATCTCTTAAATAAATTATTTATAGCTTTTAAAAATACTTGCTTGAAAGCTCTAATAACTAGGCCAACTTTGAAATTGTTTCTCTGAAATTGTTTTTTACACTTCTTTTGTGTTCATTTGATCCTATTTTTTGGAAATGACTTGAAGGTTTTATTAAATGATAAACATTGTGTTGGAATAAGTGTAGAGACTTATAAGGTTTCTTAAAACAGGTAGGACAGGGCTGATGGCCACAGTGCAAGTACAGACTGAGCTAAACTGTGACTCACAGGGCTCCAGCCCCTCACACCCCATGAGTCTTAAGGTTTATTCCATAGGTGCTTGAGAGACTAAGGTGATCCCGGGACCCTGCTTTTCCAGAGAGAGGACTGGACCCTGAGCACTAATCCTTGGTTTATGGATTTTAAGAATGTCAGGCTCTTTGTTTGGCTTCTTACTTTTTGTTGAGTAGCTTCAGGATTTGGTGAGTGATATGGTAAAGGGATTGTGAGATTGGAGTGCGGAGTTTAGAGTTCTCTGACCTTTCCTTCTTACTAAAATCCTGGCCCCTCAGATCCCCACTCTCTCTCTCTCTTCCTTGTTCTGTAAGATTGTAAGCAATTTCAGGTTTCTCTGGTTTCTGTATTTGTGTTCTGGGTGGATCTCAGTTTTCTGCTATAGACCTAGAATTGGCAAATGGCCTGAGGGAATGTTGCTTCACCTCCCTGGAAGGTACTCCTTCCTCTGGGATTTTGTTCTTTTAGTATCTCTCCAATGCTTTCAAGCAGTTTTTCCTCTCTGTATTTTCTTCAGATTTTTGGTTGCTTTCCACAGGATTATTGGACTGCCAAACTAAAAATGAGTGTGGATGTTCTGACCTGGAGGTTCTCTGTGGACTGCAGGGCCCTGAGAGCAGTGTGCCTCACTTAACTCACATCCAGAGACTGCCTATCGAGACACCATCTATACAAATGAACACACAGTATGGTTATGTGTTGGTAGCCATACCTGCCGCACCCAAAAATGGCGCCCAGCTTGAGAAAAAGTTGTAGGCAAAACAAAGACTACTTCTGGATAATCCCGCCACTTCCTGGCCGCATACCACATGCTAATTAGACCTTCACCTGCTAACCAATTGGCGTATCGTAGCAGCTATGCTAATGAAGCATCACAGGCAGCGCGCAATCAGCTTGGAGCATGAGAACTATATAGCTAGCCCAGTCTTTCCCTTTGGGTCCTTCCCCTGATGATTGTATCACAAAAGAGCTGAAGATTAAAGCTTTCTGCAGAAGAATCCTGCTGTTGTTGCGTGCTGTTCTTGCCGGCGAGGACAGGGCGCGCGACAAGTGGTGCCGAAACCCGGGAACCAGAACATCACCGGCACAGGGAGGACCCTTCAGACATCTGGAGAGGATTCAGAACTGCAGGACAGAAGAAAGCCCGGAGAGGTAAGTTCCGAGAGACGCGCTTTTAAGGGTGGTGGCTGATGGTTCTCTGTAAATAAAGAGGCACCATGGGAAACGCACCATCGTTAGTCTCAGCATTACAGGCAGTTCTCAAAGAGCGAAATTTGAAGGTCTCCACCAAAGTTTTAGGATCATTTGTAAAAGAAGTAGACCGTGTTGCCCCGTGGTTTATCTGTTCAGGGTCCCTCTCCATCCCGAGCTGGGACAAGTTAGGGAAAGATCTTGATAGAGAGGAAGAAGAGGGACACTTGAGAGGAGGCACTAGACCACTATGGAAACTGATTAGAGCTTGCCTGCAGGATGAAAAGTGTGAAAAGGTGATAAAAGCAGGTCAGAGAGCCTTGTCAGACATCCAAGAAAGTATGTCAGAAACGGAACGGGAGACAGAGCTAGCTCGTGGCCGAAAAGGGGCCGCTAAAACGAAAGTTAAAAAGCCCCAGAATGAGGGAGAGAGCCCGTCCAGGGCAAAAGCGAAAGAGCCCCGAGAAGCAGGTGACGACCGCCTCGGAGAAAATAGCAAATACCCCTGGAAAGAGTTGAGGGAACTCCAACTTTCCAATAGGGAATCAGAATATGAATTAATGTCCTCGGAACAGGAGGAAGAGACCAGAGTCTCTAGAACTGCTAAGTGCAAAGGTACAGAGGCCAGCAATACGGAGACGCAAACTAAAGGGAAAATGAAAGTGAGACGCTCCTCATCGCCCTTAGCCCCGCCGCCCTATGCGAGCGGCGCACATTCCTTCTGTGCTCCGGAGGATTTAAGGGCAATTAGACAGATGTTCCCCGTAATCGAAGGCAATGGAGCACGTGCCCATCAGCCCCTAACCCATAAAGAAGTCAAAGACCTAGCAGAGGCCGTTCGGACCTATGGAGTCAGTGCTAATTACACCCTAGCACAAATTGAGAGGCTGGCAGAAACGGCTATGACACCCTCAGACTGGCAGTACGTAGCAAAAGCCTGTCTTTCTAGCATGGGGCAGTATATAGAATGGAAAGCATTGTGGCATGATCTTAGCCTGACACAAGCACGCACCAATGCTGCTGAGGGACAGCCTGTGTGGAATTTTGACATGTTAACAGGTCAAGGACAGTGGGTTGCTAACCAGACCGCCTTCCCCGTACAAGTGTATGCGCAGATAAATGCTTGCGCAGCCAAAGCGTGGAAGGCTCTCACTAACAAAGGGGAGGTTTCAGGCAATTTGACAAAGATTATTCAAGGGCCAAGCGAGCCATTCTCAGACTTTGTTGCTCGCATGATGGAAGCTGCAGGCCGAGTGTTTGGAGATCAAGAACAGGCCATGCCCCTCATCCAACAACTAGTGTTTGAACAGTGCACCAGAAAATGCAGACAGGCAATTACCCCCTGGAAGCAGAAAGGATTGACTGCTTGGTTGAAAGCTTGCAGGGAGGTAGGAGGGCCCCTCACCAATGCAGGCCTAGCTGCCGCTATATTGCAGAGTCATAGACAAGCTAAGAACCTTAATAGGAATGTTAA
Source organism: Manis pentadactyla (assembly GCF_030020395.1). NCBI lineage: Eukaryota > Metazoa > Chordata > Mammalia > Pholidota > Manidae > Manis > Manis pentadactyla. Next base: position 41,781,536 of record NC_080025.1, read on the forward strand.
GTGTTTTCAATGTGGGAAATTAGGACATATAAGGAGAGAATGTAGAAGCCCAACTTTAGAGCACACAACCCAAAAGACCCCTGGATTGTGCCCTAAGTGCAAAAAAGGCAGACATTGGGCCAATGAATGCCGATCTGTTAAAGACATAGAAGGGAAACCCTTAGAGTCACCAAAAAACTCCCAGAGGGGCCCCCGCCGCCAGGGCCCGCAAATATATGGGGCAACCAGCACACAAGTATCATTTGGGAGCAACCAAGCCCCCCGAGGAGAGCCACTCCAGGTTCCGCGGGATTGGACATCCGTGCCACCACCAGAATAGTGTTAACTCCACAGATGGGAGTTCAACCCATCCCCTCAGACTTTAAAGGCCCCTTACCACCAGATACAGTAGGGTTGCTCTTGGGGCGTTCTTCTGCTACCTTGAAAGGCCTTGTAGTCCACCCCGGGGTTATTGATCAAGACTATGAAGGACAGGTAAAAATCATGTGTTCAGCCCCCAGAGGAATCTACCCTATATCCCCAGGAGACCGCATAGCCCAACTCTTAGTGTTGCCTAGTCTCCATGCCAATTATCCAGCTACCACCACGGAGAAAGGAGAAAAGGGCTTTGGTTCCTCTAATTATAACTCAGCCTTTATAGTATTAGATTTAGCAGACAGACCAAAATTGACCCTTAAAATAGAGGGAAAAAGTTTTGAAGGAATCCTAGACACTGGAGCAGATAAAAGTATTATCTCTGCAACCTGGTGGCCCTCCAAATGGCCTATAACACAGTCCTCACACTCTTTACAAGGTTTAGGATATGAGTCTAGTCCTACCATTAGTGCCAAACCATTGAGATGGCAGGCGCCTGAAGGGCAAAAAGGTACAGTTACCCCTTATGTGCTCCCACTGCCAGTCAATTTGTGGGGGAGAGATGTTATGCAGGGCCTAGGCCTTAAACTCATTAATGAATACTCCACCCCTGCCCAAGGCATGATGATGGATATGGGATATATTCCTGGTAAAGGACTAGGGAAACACCAACAGGGACGCACAGAGCCTATCCTTCCCAAAGTAAAAAATGACCGTCATGGCCTGGGTTTTTCGTAGGGGCCATTGAAGACGCCATGCCCATACCTTGGCTTACAGAGGAGGCCATATGGGTTCCTCAGTGGCCCCTATCCTCTGAGAAATTAGAAGCAGCTCACCATTTAGTACAAGAACAGCTCCAATTAGGACATTTAGAACCCTCTGTATCTCCATGGAATACGCCCATATTTATAATCAGAAAAAGGTCAGGATCATGGAGATTGCTTCATGATTTGAGAGCAGTAAATGCTCAAATGAGGCTATTTGGACCTGTCCAGCGAGGACTGCCACTTCTCTCTGCTCTACCCAAAGAATGGAAAGTAATCATAATAGACATCAAAGATTGTTTCTTCTCCATACACCTAAACACCAAAGATAGAGAAAGGTTTGCTTTCACCCTGCCAGCTATTAACCATGAGCAACCAGACGCCAGATTTCAATGGAAAGTCCTCCCTCAAGGGATGGCAAATAGCCCCACCATATGTCAACTGTATGTTCAGCAAGCGCTAGCACCAATTCGCGAAAACTACCCCAAACTGAAAATCATTCACTATATGGATGATATCCTTCTCTGCTCCCCACAATCAGCAGAGGTAGAAGAGGCCTATGTAAAGCTCACTAAATCCCTAGAGACTTGGGGACTGAATATAGCCAGTGAGAAAGTCCAAAAATCTAGTGTTAGCAAATTCCTAGGAGCCACCATTTATACAGATGTAATTTGCCCCCAAAAGCTTGAGATAAGACATGATCAGCTGCGAACTTTGAATGATTTCCAGAAACTCCTAGGAGACATTAATTGGTTGTGGCCATTTTTAAAGATACCTACCACTGACTTGAAACCACTGTTTAAAATCCTAGAAGGAGACTCACAACTAACATCTCCGCGCTCCCTTACACCTGAGGCAGTGCAGGCTATCCATAAGGTAGAACAGGCCTTAATGACAGCACAATTGAATAGGATACAATTAAATGAACCCTTTGAATTATGCATCTTTCCTACTCCGGGACTGCCAACTGCAGTCTTGTGGCAACGAGGGTCACTGATCTGGATCCATCCCCAAGCCTCTCAGGCTAGAACGATAGAATACTACCCAGCTGCCATAGCCAATCTCGCTCTGAGGGGAGTAAAAAACTCATTTACATATTTTGGGAAAGCTCCAGCAACAATCATAACCCCTTACAATATGGAGCAGATACAAATATTATGTGCTATGAATGATGATTGGGCCATACTTGCTTATAGCTTCTCAGGAACCTTTGATAATCATTTCCCAAAACATCCCCTCATCAATTTTGCTAAAAATCATCCCCTGGTGTTCCCTCGAGTCACTAGCTTAACCCCGTTGCCACATGGAAAGACAGTCTACACAGATGGGTCCAAGACAGGTACAGGTGCCTATGTCCATGATGGCGAAGTTGTAACAAAGAACTATACACCCAATACTCCACAGATAGTAGAATGCCATATAGTTTTGGAAGTACTACAAACCTTTCATGGGCCTTTAAATATTGTGTCAGACTCTAGTTATGTTGTTAATGCAGTTAATTCCCTAGAAGTAGCAGGACTGATCAAAGCATCTAGTTCAGTAGCTACCCTGTTCAAACAAATACAATCACAATTACTCCTTAGACGCTCTCCTTTATATATGACTCACATTAGAGCACATTCAGGCCTTCCCGGGCCTATGACCCAAGGCAACCACTTAGCAGATCTTGCAACTAGAAGCATAGCTTTCCCTCTGCTAGACCCTGTCGCCACAGCTTCAAAATTCCACTCACAATTCCATGTCACTGCTGAAACATTGCGCAAGCGGTTTAGCATAACCAGAGCCGAAGCTAGGAACATTGTTCTTAGCTGCCAACACTGCTGCAGTTTTCTTCCCACACCTCATGTTGGGATCAATCCTAGAGGTATTAAGCCTTTACAGGTTTGGCAAATGGACGTAACACATATTTCTTCCTTTGGGAAGCTGAAATATGTACATGTATCTGTAGATACTTGTTCGGGAGTCATATTTGCCTCCCCATTGTCTGGAGAGAAAGTTTCCCATGTCATTCACCACTGTCTTGAGGCTTGGAGCGCATGGGGGTTACCCCAAATCCTCAAAACGGACAATGGTCCCGCCTATACTTCTGCCAAATTTGCTCAATTTTGTCATCACATGGGAATTAAACATATCACTGGTCTTCCTTACAACCCACAGGGTCAAGGGATTGTGGAGCGCGCGAACCGCACTCTCAAATCCTATCTAATTAAACAAAAAGGGGGAATTGAGGACATACCCCCCACACCCAAAACAGCTATAGCCCTAGCACTCTTCACTCTCAATTTTTTGAACCTGGATGCTCAAGGCCATACAGCGGCGGACCGCCATAATCAGTGGCCAAAAGACCCACAAGAACTGGTAAAATGGAAGGATGTATTATCTAACCAATGGAAAGGCCCGGATCCAATTATAATAAGATCCAGGGGAGCTGTATGTGTTTTCCCCCAGGGTGAAGAAAACCCCTTCTGGATCCCAGAGCGCCTGACAAGGAAGGTCCTGGACAAAGGAGATGACCTCTCTGTGCCTACTGATCCTGCTCTCATCGCTGGGAACCCCGATTCAAGGAGTACTGAGATGGGGAATATTGTCTGCCTTCCCTAAGCCTATGCCAGTCCGCTACAATGCAGCAGTGTTTCCACGTTTTTTCACTACTAGCTCGAACATTAACCTGCCATATTTAGCCCTAGACACAGTGACAGCGCCTTTGGGAGAAAACCGGACCTTTGCTACCAAAGGGACGTTATGTTTCACCACTGGTGTGAATTGTACAAACTGCATTCCCCTCACACGGAAAACATATGGCTGGTATGATCCCCATGACTGGCATTCTGACGCCTCCTCTTCCAGAACTGCATTCATTTATGCCGACCTTACCCTTGAAGTTATTTGGATCAATGGTACTTTTGTCCAGCCCCATACTCTTAACATGACCCGTTGCTATAATACAGCCAAGTCCTGTGGCCAGTCTGAAAAGACGACCCAGTCACCGTATTGCCATAGACCCTACCAGCCCAGATATGCCCCCCAGTGTTTGGGAGACTATGAAAGAGAACCATGGCCCTGGACGGAGTGTCAGTCCCGAGTAACTACGTGGGTTGACGAAGCACAGTACTTCTCTTTATCGCCAGATATGTCTAGAGAAACCCTGTGGAGAACCCAGGGAGAGTCTAGCATCTCAAAGGACATATCGCTTAACCCATTCCATAAATGGATGCTATGTGGAGCTAACGGGTCATGCACTGACCTTTCTCCCCTTAGTTTTCTCCTGGGAGGGAACAGTAGCGTAGGGAATGTCTCCCTCCTCACAAAGTTGGTAGGAAACATAGCCCCATACAGCGCTAGCATGGTTCAGCGTTACGTTGGAGCAATGAGCATGGGCAACCTCTGCGCTTACCGCCTCTATCAAATTATTAATAACACTGTCTCTCAGACTATCCCGCCTACCCCTGTTTGTCTCCATCCCCCATTCCTGTTTATCCTGTCCAATTATAGTTTTGATCTGTGTTCCAATTCCACCTGCTTTTTATCACAATGTTGGGATGCACGTAAATATACCAATGCCTTAGTAGCCCGCATTCCTCGTTGGGTCCCTGTCCCAGTTGATGCTCCTGACTCCATGACCTTGTTCCGCGAAAAACGCGACTTTGGCATCACTGCCGTCATAGTAACCATCATGTCTGTGGCTGCAGTGGCTGCCACTGCAGCCGCCATTGCCTTGGACACCTCTATAAAAACAGCTACTGAACTCAATGATCTTGCAGAATCAGTGACCTCTGCCCTTGAACGGCAATCCACGCTTGATGGCAAGCTAAAGGGGGGAATAATGGTCCTCAATCAGCGAGTTGACCTTGTAGAAGAACAAATCGATGTGCTGTGGCAATTAGCCCAATTAGGTTGTGAGCAAAAATTTCGTGCTCTCTGCATTACCAGCGTTCAATATGAAAACTTTACGCGAGCAGCTAATCTGTCCCGAGGCCTATCTCGGTATCTTTCAGGAAACTGGTCCCAAGATTTTGAAGGAGCATTAGAAGAGCTACGGCGAGAGATAATCCACATCAACTCTACCAGAATAGACATCTCCGTGGCAGAAGGACTCTCTTCCTGGTTCCACAGAGCTCTCTCCCATGTTAAAGAGTGGGCGGGCATTGCTGGGATGGGTGTATTCATGCTTGGAGGTCTCATGCTCCTATTCTGGTTGTTGTGCAAGCTCAAAGCCCAACAACGGCGAGATAAGGTGGTAATTGCTCAAGCCTTGATGGCAGTAGAAATGGGCGCCTCTCCCCAAGTATGGCTCAACATGCTCAAGAAAGAAGCGCAACTTTAGGTTAAGGTAGCCCTTGCACCCTGAGCCCTTGTGGCATTGCACCAGGTTAGGGTACCTGTTCGCTTACCCGAAGCTTCTCATACGAAATTCGGTGCAAGAGGGTCATTGCACAGGCCCAGACCCTTTGTACCGGGCGGTCCCAACGTCAGCTAGAGGGTACGAGGCACTGCACTGCAAGAGGTCATGGGCCCCTCTGTGAGACATGCCTGATTGCATAAGGGTCAGTGCCCGCATACCCTTCTCCACTAATAGGACATCAAATGTTTCTGGAGATCAGGCCTCTATCTCCACCTCAGCTGACAAGTTCCGCCCTGAGTTTCAACAAAACAAAAAGGGGGGAGATGTTGGTAGCCATACCTGCCGCACCCAAAAATGGCGCCCAGCTTGAGAAAAAGTTGTAGGCAAAACAAAGACTACTTCTGGATAATCCCACCACTTCCTGGCCGCATACCACATGCTAATTAGACCTTCACCTGCTAACCAATTGGCGTATCGTAGCAGCTATGCTAATGAAGCATCACAGGCAGCGCGCAATCAGCTTGGAGCATGAGAACTATATAGCTAGCCCAGTCTTTCCCTTTGGGTCCTTCCCCTGATGATTGTATCACAAAAGAGCTGAAGATTAAAGCTTTCTGCAGAAGAATCCTGCTGTTGTTGCGTGCTGTTCTTGCCGGCGAGGACGGGGCGCGCGACAGTTATGGTTATCACAGTTTTAAATTAAGTCATCCCTTTGAACTGCTGTGAGATTAGCCATATTTGGAGACCTCTGCAATCTACGTGCAGATCACAAATGCGGATGAGGGAATAAGATAGGGTGAGTTCCAGATATTTCGGATCCTCTCTCTTTGGCTATTAAAATGATCTGAAAACCAAATTGGACCTTCATTTACACAACTGAGTTCGTACAACTTGCTTGACAAATGACTGCTTCTGAAGCCCTGTGTGCCCTGTGTATGCTTACATTGCATTTTTAAACTACACCTTGAAAATTCTACTCATTCCTGACACTTAACAAGCAATACATAGCCATTCAGATGAAAAGAAGTAGTAGCAAGGGAGGGGTCATTACTATTAATATGTTACATAGGGCTGCTCTCAACACAAGAGGGTATCACAGATATACTGGAATAGGTTCAGCAAGAACCATCGCAGAGTTTGGAAATGAAATAGATGGTAGTATTGGTATATGTATTTGTTCCTAAATCTTAACTTGCCAGATTATTGTGTTAAAAAGTGTGGTAGCCTCTATGGTGACTTATGTGACTAATGAAAATAGGTAAGGATATAATGTCCCAAGAATTCTCTCTTTTCATACATATACAAACATGAACATGAAACAAAGAATTACCATAAATTTCTGGTAACTCAGTAGTGTGAAAGCGGGTTACCAAATTCAACTATTAATGAAACAAACAAAAAACCAGACTTGGTATAGTTGACCATGTTATTATTATCTGAGTCTTTTGCTTCTAGAAAGCAGTGAAGGTTGGGAAATTCTCCCACATTCTTGTGTTCTGAGAAACAGCTAAGCTCAGTGTACTGTCATCTATTCTGAAGGAAGACCTGCCTCCATGTTTTTTAAGACTAAGTTGTTACCTGCCCTTATTAAACTCAAGATGATGCCCTCCCTTTTCTCTGCGACATTCCTCATTAATGAAAATTATTGCAATAGGCAGAATAAAGTCATCTCCTTAATTATCTGGTACATTTTACTTTTGACAACAGAAAAGAGAAGACTTTAATGAAAACATAATTTCCATTCTTGAAGAGTGTTATTCTATACGATAAATGAGTACAATAATGTGCAAATTGTTTTAAAAATTACAAGTACAAATGCCCCAAGAATACAATTCAAAGCAGCATTTACAGGGTGAAGAATTAGTGATCTGGATGGTTAAGCTGGAAGATTTCAGGAACATATCATAAACAGACAAAGCGACAGAAACTGAAAAGTGAGATTAAGTCACATGGAACATCAATCATGAACTTCCAATACCTACATAATAGGAGTTCTGTAGGGAGAGCCGTAAGCATGCAAGAAAGGCAGAAATCAAAGAATTGATTGTTGAGACATTTCAAGAATTGAGGAGACACAGGCTTTTGGATCAAAAGGTTTACCAAGTGCCAATGCAATACATTTTGGGATAATGAAAGTTTCATATCTTGAGCTATTCTAGTGAAATTTCTATGCTCCAAGAGAAAATCTTAAAGCTTTTCACAGGGGAAAATCTTGAAAAGGTGACTTAATAAAGTGACAAGACACATAATATACATAATGTCATTAAATAATGAGGGTAGTTGACATATTTAGCACAGGTGTTGGTTTAAGTTCTTCGTACAGGTTTCCTCTTTGAATGTTCTTAACAACCTGATAAGATGAGTACTTATGATTAGCTTCATTTTTCAGAGAAGGAAGCTAAGACACAAAAATGTTAAATAATTCTACTAAAGTCACAGCTGGCAGGTGGTATAAAGGGATTCACGCGGAAACAGCCTGGCTCCAGAGTTCATGTTTTGGTCCAGCTGGAGGGAAATGCATTTATGTAAACCAAGGTGTCATCAAAATGTGAGGACAAAATAAACATATTTCAGTCATGCCAGAACTGAGACATTTTACCTGGTGAAGTCACATCGGAAGAGAATGTAGACACAGAGAGATGAGTCCTGTGTGCTCTAAGATTTAGATTGGCTCAGGAGCTCGGGAACAGTGGAGTTCCAGACACTACGCGAAGAAAGTGTTCCAAGAAAAAGGGGTGGATGTCAGCATCAAATGCAGCTGTCAGGTTGTGTGGAAGATTAAAGCATAATCACTGATTCAGTTATATGAAGATGACTGGAGAAGTTGGTGGAGACACAAATTGTCTGAGGCAGTGTGGGTAAAAGTGCGGTATTTCCAGAATCTCTCACCTGGCTCTAGTGCATCTCCATATCAACAGGATTTTCTAAGGGGTGGAGAGAAGTAGCCATCTCCGTATCAGTGGGGAATTACCTGGGCAACCAAGGGCTTATCTGGACTGCAGAGGTTGGGGGGAAGATTCACTTGCTTCTGCTGCAGCAGGAGTGAGAGACGCCAGATGGCTTTTTGTAAGCAATAAACGGGTTTTAAACTTTATTTCTTCCTTTGACTGATGTCAGTTTCTGCTAGGTATTTTGCCCTGGGATTTCCTCTTCCCGGAGTTACAGGCAGATTCATGAAAGAATGGGAGGGAAGGCTGTAAAAACAGGAGGGATGAACCCTGCCTGATTACAGGTTCATATGTGTACATAGAATAAAGGCCAAGTTTAACTTGATGAAAGATCTCAACTTAAAGTACAAAATTCTGAAACACTGCATAAAAGTATAGAGGAATGTATTTGTGTCTTATAGTGAAGTCTACATAAGCAAGGTGTGAAACAGAAGTTGGACTACAGAAAAGTAAGATAATTGTAAACAAAAAGTAATAATAGACTGGTGGAAATATTTGCCACCAATAAAGCAAGGAAAATACTTCTATCTTCAAAAAAAAGACAACTGAATATAAAACCTTCATATAATTTGAAATAATAATTCGAAGTAATTTGAAAACATGATTTAAAGAAGAAATACAAAAAAGTAGTATAAATATTAAGAAGAAAATCTTATTCACAAGCAAATATGGGAATGAAGTTAATAAAATTGGACACCGTTCTTGTCCATTAATTGTGAAAAAAATTAAGACGGTTTTAAATATGCAAATTGGTGATCATGTGAGGAAAAAAGATTACTCTCCTATACTCTTAGAGGGAATATAAATTGACCCAAACATTTTGGAATCAGTTTGGAATGCTCTGTCAAAATTTAATTGATAAATTAAATTTTAGAATAATATTCCCTTATGTAACTCTTGTGTGAAATGAAATGTGCCCAGGAACATTTGTCCCAACATTATTTACAATAGAATAGAAACAAATTAAATACCAACCCATGGCTGCACAGTTAATTGCGTTATGGAACATACTCTAGAATATCATTTCACAAAATGATGTAAATTATTTTGGTAACATGAAGTGATCTCCTCGCAAATGGTAAGTATTATAAAGCAGGTTGTGGAATAATTTATTGATCAAAAGATAACTGAGCTCACAAATGATATGTAAAAGAATGCCTGAAAATCTACATGGAAAATGTAAATGGTGTGGGTTTAGTTGTGTGGGGAGAGAAGCAATAATGCTTACTATTTCATTTTACTCAAAGGTTCATCAACTCACTTGAATTTTTAAATGAGTACTTAATTTTTAAAGGAAGAAAGAGTAACTTTTTTTAATTTAAAGGGAAGAGAAAAGCATAAGTGTAATTATACCCTCACATTACTGTGCAGTAAAACCAATTCTATGTGGATAAAAGGGATAGAAGAAGTGAGATCTAAAGACCTGAAGGGTTTCTCAATAAGGATAGCCATAAGGCTAATGCGCTGGAAAAAAAATCAGTAAATAGAGTTTTAGCATTTTTTGCTCAATATGTACATTTGCATAAAGTATGCACACATTTTAATGCATAGAAAATTAGACACATGGAAAAATGTGTTAATGGTTTGAATGGCTATTTCTTGAATGATATTTTCTACTTATATTTTTTCTGCAAACTTTTTTTTTCCCTGAAGAGCAGGGATTGCGTTTTATAGTAAAGTAGCACATAGTATCAACTGTATTTGGTGTAACTGCTAGGCAAGGTCTGAGAACCAGACTGGCATCAGAAAGCATGTCTTGTTCAGCCTAACCAAGAGTGGAACAAAGGTGCAGGGGAACAGAAAGAGTAGCTGGGCCGTGATCCTCGTGTCTGTGCTGGCTTTGGCATCATTAGATTAAGTAATGAGGACTCGAACTAGGAGCTTGGACGTTATTTGCATTTTTAGCTGTTTGAGAAGATGAACTGGTCATGAACCTCATACAACCATTGAGTGCTTTTTAGATTCTGAGCACTTTTGTTTTGCATCCTTTGACACTTCTTTAGAACTGTATCTGTCCCATGGATGGAACCACAGCTCACAGGGAGAGACCAGGTCGCTGTGAAGCCACATGGATCATAGGCATTTTATTTGGTCAGTCTGTGTTTGGGAACTTCATGAGTAGAGGGAAAGCCAGCCCCGAGTTCTTTGTATTCCTCTTTCTCCTGACCATGATCTGCATTCAGTAGGAACCAAGCTACCCCTGGCCCTTCTGTGGAGCAGACACAATGGCAGGCACTTCTGACTCAGCACTGAACAACAAGCAGGAGAAGGTGGGGAAGTTTAGTAGCAATACAATTCCAGTAAGAACTGCAATGTAGACATTTGTTATGGGATGATTGTGTTTCCCCAGAATTCATCTGTGAAGCCCTAACACCCAGAACTTCAGAATAGGACTTTATTTGCAGATAGGGCCTTTAAAGAGGTAATTAAGCTAAAATGAAGCTTTTAGGGTGGGCCTGAATCCAGTCTGACTGGTGTTTTTATGAGGAGATTAGGACGCATAGAGCTGTGTGCTTGTGCAGAAGAAAGGCCAGGGGAGCACACAGCCAGAGGGCGGCCACGAAACAGGGAGAGAGTCTCCTCAGAGGTGGGGAGAGGGGCCTCAGAGGCGGGGAGACGGACCTCAGAGGCAGGGAGGGAGGCCGCAGAGGCGCAGAGACAGGCCTCAGAGGTGGAGAGACGGGCCTCAGAGGCGGGGAGACGGGCCTCAGAGGCGGGGAGATGGGCCTCAGAGGTGGGGAGACGGGCCTCAGAGGCGGGGAGACGGGCCTCAGAGGTGGGGAGAGAGGCCTCAGAGGCAGGGAGAGGGGCCTCAGAGGTGGGGAGATGGGCCTCAGAGGCAGGGAGACAGACCTCAGAGGCAGGGAGGGAGGCCGCAGAGGCGCGGAGACAGGCCTCAGAGGTGGGGAGACGGGCCTCAGAGGTGGGGAGACGGGCCTCAGAGGCGGGGAGACGGGCCTCAGAGGTGGGGAGACGGGCCTCAGAGGCGGGGAGACGGGCCTCAGAGGTGGGGAGACGGGCCTCAGAGGCGGGGAGACGGGCCTCAGAGGTGGGGAGACGGGCCTCAGAGGCGGGGAGACGGGCCTCAGAGGTGGGGAGAGAGGCCTCAGAGGCGGGGAGAGAGAGGCTCCTCAGAGGCGGGGAGACAGGCCTCAGAGGCGGGGAGACAGGCCTCAGAGGTGGGGAGAGAGGCCTCAGAGGTGGGGAGAGAGGCTCCTCAGAGGTGGGGAGACAGACCTCAGAGGCAGGGAGGGAGGCCGCAGAGGCGCGGAGACAGGCCTCAGAGGTGGGGAGACGGGCCTCAGAGACGGGGAGACGGGCCTCAGAGGTGGGGAGACGGGCCTCAGAGGCGGGGAGACAGACCTCAGAGGTGGGGAGACGGGCCTCAGAGGCGGGGAGAGAGGCCTCAGAGGCAGGGAGAGAGGCTCCTCAGAGGTGGGGAGACAGGCCTCAGAGGTGGGGAGATGGGCCTCAGAGGTGGGGAGAGAGGCCTCAGAGGTGGGGAGACAGGCCTCAGAGGTGGGGAGACAGGCCTCAGAGGCAGGGAGAGGGGCCTCAGAGGAAACCAGCCTGGGCATCAGGAACCTTGAGCTTAGATTCCAGCCTGCAGAACTGTGAGAAAACACATTTCTCTTGCCGAAGCCATCCAGTCTGTAGGATTTTGTTAGAGCAACTCTCATAAGCTAATACAAAGTCAGGGTGTTCTTAGAAAGTTGTAATGGGCCAGGACCGCTTTGTACCCAGGAAGCTTTAAAACCTCCGTGTGAAGAATGACTCATTACTAACTATATGTGGCTCTGGAAATGCAATCTGGGTGAGAGAAGTGAGAATAACTTTAAGGAACTTAAACAAGGAATTCATATCTTATTGGGACTTTGAGGATATAAACTTGGCTACAGTGTGGAAACCAGTGAGAAGACTCCATCACCAAGAGACTGGGAGTGAGCCAACGCACTGGCATCTGAGAGCAGGGCAAGGGTGTGGTTCTCACCAACAGCCCAGCACAGAGCATCAGCCAGGGGCCTCGAGGTGGAGAGGGCTGCAGGATGCTGGATGGCTTGGTAACCCTGCCTGCAGCCTTGAAGCAAGCCTGAAGCAGACACCAAATTGAAGTGGCCAGAGGAGGGCATGGGAGGTCAGGAATGGGTACAGTTTTCGGATGGCTTCTTTGAGAACCTTGGCTTTGAGAGCCTGGAGGGAGTTTGAATGGGAACCACTGGCCACTGGACAGGTGCGTCTGCAGATCCTCATTGTGTACAGAGGTTCTCAGCTTGAGGAAACAGCCTCAGCAGCACCTGGGGCTTCGGAGAACCCAAACCAGGTCCCCTGCCTCAAAGGAACCGCTGCTTTGGAGTATTATTTAAAGTTCATGGGGGATAAATTATAGTCGTAGAAAACCCTCAGAATTGGTGGTGTTCTGTCTCATTTTTAATTGTTTTAGGTCATTTATTGCTGTCCAGTGAGGAGAGAGATGCACTCATCACACACACCACCACCTACATCTGTGGTAGTGTGAGTGGATCCAAGAGATGTGAAAAGCTGCCCAGAACATCACAGCCAAGCATGTGAGGTTGCTGTCTTATTACACATTCATAGATGTTTGCTTTTTTGGTGCATTTCTTCTTCTCTATCCACTCCCACCCCTCCTCTCCCTGCTTTGCCTTCATATAATATTTATTATGTGCATTTAGTTTGAAGACATTTTTTAGCTTTCATAACCTCGCTCTCCCTTTGATAAAGTTGTTTCCCTGTTAAGTGATTCTTCAAAACCTCTCTCAGATTTTGAACTCTGAAATATTTATCTCCTTTAGATTAATATCCAGATACCCATTGTCTTTTAATTCATACTTTTGAAAATGTTGGCATAATTATGATTTAGCCATTTATGTATTTCATAGCTTTGTTTCATGTTTAATGGTGTTCCTCCATCTCTGACCACAGCAGTGATGTATTCTTTACCCTTTATCCTATTACACTTAATCACCACTAGTGAATGTGAATAATAGTGAAGGATGGATTCTGTGTGTCCCTGTGTACTATATACAGGCTTAGCATTTAATTGGGATCAACGAACTGTAGCTGTGATTATCATGATCAGAACATTTACAGCCACTACAAGTGCTAACCCTGACACCAGAACTGTGCTCTGCAGGGGATCTGCATTATTGATCAACGCATGGCTCTTCCAAACCCTAGTCAGCTTTTTGACTGTGTGAACTTGATCTTGTTTAGCTTTGTAGGTCTCATATGCAAAAAGCTTTTTTGCTATTTTCTTTCTTAGTAGAACTATAAAATAACCATAATCTTTTCCTTGTGTATTCAAAATACTCTGTCTGAAAGTGTACTTAAATTCTAGAAAGCTTTACACTAATTTAAATTACAATGGCACCATCTTTTGTGCTTGTCATTATCTCTCCGAGGCTTTGTCACTTCCATGGCAACACATACTGTATTTTACTTTGTGTTTAAAAATTATTTATGCTGAGCAATAAACTAGTTTTTATGAATATTCAATAATGCCTTCCAAGTGGTGACATGTTCTGAGCCTTCTCTTAAGTCCTTCCCACACACAACTTCTAAATTAATCCCTTAAAGTGCAGCTCTGATCATGTCACTCTCGTGCTTAAAACCCATCAATGGCCCCCGCTGTTCCCCTATTAAAGCCCACACCCCTCACTCTGGCTTCTGCCTCCTTGGTAATCTTAGCTTGACCTGCTGTTATAGTCTCACCACCTTCTTTTCAACATCCTAGCATACGTCTTTGCCTGCAAACAACAGAATGGAATATTAACAGTGGCACGAACAACAAAGACATTTTTATAACATAAAAAAGGAAATGTGAAGGTAAGGGGCAATGGTTGTTTACACACTCAGTATTACCATGTTTCTGGTTCATCTCTGAAATTCTCTGGGCTTTCTCCTAATAGCGCTGGGATGGCTGCTTCCATTCACACTGCTGTGTGCACAAAGAGGGAGAACAGAGACTGTCTTAAGTCTGTAAGCAAGAATGAGGAAAACCTTCCTAGCACTTTCCAGCAAACTTTCCTTATTATCTGTTGGGCAGAGTTTGTTTCACAAACCTGTTGAAACCACACACCCAGTAAGGGGGAAAGACCACTGTCAGTGGCCGAGGCTGATGAGCATGCAGCTCATGGCTCTGGGAAGATCCCAGCTTCCCGTTAAGGCTATAACTGCTCAGAGGTAGAGGAAAATTAGGGCTCAGTTCTGAAGAGAGGAGGGAACAGCTCTGTGTAGACAGCCAGTTGTGTCTTCCACATCAACCAAGTTGTTTATTTTAAAGTTTAGACTAAAAATCAAACACTTTTTGTCGCGCAATTATACTGCATGGCATGCATGACACTCAGCCCTAGAAAAGCCTCTGTTATATGTACTGTGCCATTTCTTCCTTAAACCAGTTCATGTAGTGGCCATGAGATACTGAGTCTGTTTATCTTCACTTGCATCTTTTCGACTTCCCTTTGGTCAAGGGCTCCTTCACAGATTCCACCTCGGTACCAGTTTTCTGAGGTAAAGCTTATTTATGAACTTACCTATGGCTAATCAGTCCTAAAATGATGCTCATCAGGTTGCTTTCCGGTGAGGAAATGGCACTCATGCGTTCATATGAGGGGTTCAAGCTGGGCCAGTCCTGAACTTTTGAAGACTTTAGAGTCAGTGGACACAGAAGACTCCATATACTGAATATTCACTCATTCTTGGGCATACGCACCTGTGTCACCCTCCTTGTTGCTGTTTATAGTTTCCTCTCCTTGAACTGCAGTTGTCTCCATTCCCCCCTCCCTAAATACAAGTGTATATTTGATTTATTTAGTTTGTCAAATAATAGTTTGTTTTATCAAGTTTTGTCATAAAAATAACATTAGAAGAGTTTATTGTAGGGGACCCAGGCAGTTGGATTACTTTGGTCATAAGTTAAATAAAAACAAATATAAAATACTTTTACAGGATTATTCATGGTTTTCTTTGAAATAAATTAATTACAAATATATTCCTAAAGGCAGGTAGACATTTGCCTTTAGGTCTGTATCTATCTATATCTATATACAGAGATTTATTTTTTAATGCATTAATGAGGGAGATATACATGTTTACACGAACTTGACAAAGTAACTCTTGGATTATTTAATAAGTATGTCTCCAGCAGTATTTTCCTGTTTTAAGATGCAACATTACTGATTACATATCTAACATAGATAACCATTCACTCATTCTCATGGAGGAAATGTGATACTAGCAAAATACACTCCTTGCATTATTTACAGGAAGCATTATTTATCCACTAGTTTAATTGATTTGAGCTATACAGAGGAATAAAACATAAGAGCCTTTTACAATAAGTTTAGAGTGTGAAGATTTTAATCTTATGAGTATTGTAGTAAATGATTTTTCCCTTTATTACCCTGTCTCCAGTAAAAATAGCTTGAGAGAGACTTGTAAATTAATGTTTTAATTATTTGAAATGCCATACAAAGCACACATAATTAAAAGCTATTATTTTATGGCATCATTAAATTATTGAAAACTGAAATATCTATTCATTAATCTGAGTAAGGCTGAATTGAATACCTACTTATTCCATTTCACTGATGTCCTTTATTTTCCAAGGTAATAATGTATTGTTTGTCATTTTACTTTTATTCTCTAGGCTGTGCCTAGTAAGTGGTGTATTCCCTATAAATACCTTTAATTTTGAGAAAATGGATACCATACATAGTATTTTTAATGCTCTGTAAAAACTGATGATACTTCCAGGTAAGAAACAAACAAAATCTGTTTTAATTTGTATCAATTTTTTTTGTACATATTCTTTATTGGGTACTCAATAATTAACACCAAATATTATGATTTTTTTTACAAATCTCATTTTAATAATAATCTGGAGAAAGATAAAATATACTTTCATCTTCCTCCAGAAGGTTGTCTTTCTAATTAATGTACGCCACCCATAAACACAAGTGTCCCAGTGGTCATCTCTAATGATGCTTATTCAATTCACATACTGGTTCAGGGAATTTTGTACTCTCTGATTACTTTTAATTCAGGGAAACTTTCTCAAAATGAATTTATTCACCGGCTCCCTGCTGTTCTAGGAAGGCCTTTGTCTTGATTTGTGCTCCAGATGTGCTCCCTTCCTTCCCAGCTAGTAGATCTCCTTGCACTTTTCCCTACTCATATCACACAGCAGATGGAGCCTTCTGGGGAAGGAAACCAATCTGCTTCTCTGTGACTCTACGTCGGAACTTGCCTGAGTGAAGAATAAAACTGCTTGACTGACATGGTATGCTGATACCACACACTCGTTACAATCTTGTAAACGGAGAAAGTAATTTTGGAAAATAAACTAATGATTTAACTTGGTAGGAGAGGTGATCAACAGCTCTTAAAAACTTAGCAGGAATTTTTTACTTGCTATCTATTTATAACTGGAGGAAACTTCTTGTAAATTATTTTTCAGGAGGTAGCCTCTGCCAGGGACCATCTTCGGTAGATATCTTTTATAAAGAAAAGTGGTTGTGGTGAGTATCCCAGAATAGCATTTTCTGTTAGGGAAGTTTGATAAGTAGGCCACTCAAGTAGAATTTCTATTCATTTCACTGTGTGCCGCTGAGGACACTGGTCCAGAGTCTGTTTTTAAAGCCACCTCTGTGGCCATTACTTCTCCTCTTTTCTTGCCGGAGGGCCTTCATGATGGCCAGTCAGTCTGTCTTCTGTACACATTATGAGTCTTCTTGTGTCTTAAATCATCTTGTAACATCCGTTTGACAGAGTTGGGACCAATGGACAAATGCTGCCACTCCTCAGATGCCATGAGTCCATTAGATCAGGGAAGGACCTGTGGCTGGAGTTCCAGTTTTGGTTGCCTATCAGTCACCATCAAGGTCCCGATGTGTTCCAAGTGTCCTGGCAATACTGCTTCCTCTGATGGGACGTGGATCGCTGTTATGTTGGCTCAGCTGGGAGGCGCTAAGGACAACCACGACGACGGGTGTGTGCTTTTCCAGTGTGACCTTAATCTGAACTTGAGATGTCCCATAGCCTTAGTGCCATGGGTAGGAGGTTACATATACATTCTTGTCACTCCATATACTCCTTTGTCACATCACTGCTATAGCACATCGTTTTTTGATTACTATTCTAATACAAACTTGAAAGGCCTGTGTTTTGCTTACCACAGCTTCTTTAGTACCTAGTAAACAATGGTTTGAGTGAATGAGTAAGTAAATGATTTAGTATTTAAATGCAGAAAAACCTCCTTGATTTTGGTCTTGATGATGATTTTTCAAATATGACACCAACACACAGGAAGCAAAGGGCATAGATTTTAGAGACTGGTAGTCATTTATGTGTACTTCCTAACCAATATCTTAAGTCCTGAAATAGTTGCCAGTTAAACAGAAATGCTTTAATTATTGGATTAGTATTATTCTAAGTAAGTTTGATTTTGTAATATGCAAATGTAGATATCTCCCAAAGCTAATAATTATATTAAAGTTCCTTAACTATCAGAACTTATTAGTAAGGAATTTGTAAATTCCAGGAATTACTGGATTGCCTTCAGGCTACTTCACTTAGACTAATTTGAGTAAATTATTTTATTTGGCCCCTTTCTTATATTGGACATTAACACATCTTTAAATTTTAAGCCCTGTTTGGTCCCTGACATCCAATATGACACATTGCAAAATGATTTTTCAAAGGGAAGTTGATAATGCTTTCAACTGGACACTCTTTTCATGATTTTTAATGGGCACTAAATGGGGCTTTATATGCAATTACAGTCATTAAATAAAGGGAATATTCTCTCTAGGATCACTGATATAAATAGCACATCCCCTTCAGTTGTTTATTTTCATGTAACTTTCTCTTGCTCCTCTGGGTGTATGAAAGCTTACATGCTATTCACTGAACAGACCGTTACATATTACCGATCTTCCTCTAATACAAGGAATAATGCAAAATTATCAATCTTTTTCAAACATAGCAATTGCAGGTGGGGAAATAAAATAAATGCGGCCCTGAATACAGGACAGATGAACACATGGCATTACTTTTCCTCACACCCAAAAGGCCCTGAAAAAATCACTCTTCACTGGGTAATACGATTAAGCTGAGGTAAAACCATGACCTGATCATCAATAACTTTCATTTCCTCTCCACTGCTGGCTAAAACACATACTTACAAGATGCACACTGATCCTTTGTACAAGAGGCTGTTAAAGTGTAGAAGAGGCAGCAAAAGAGAACGAGAAAGGGAGGGGAGGGGGGAGAGTGAAAGGGGAAACGAGGCGACTTCCTGAATCATGAGAGTGTTCCGCACGAGCGGGCAGCCACGCCCGGAGCACTTGGGAAAGGCGGGCGAAACGGCTTTTACATGCACATGTGACACGAATAAGGACTTCAGATAAAACTCTGTTTCATTCTAAAATGTTAATAGTCTTCTCATAGGTTTATGAAGAGTAAGCCTAGTCTATTCCCTTTTTCATTTGTTAGTGTTTGGACATCTGGTTTAAAATAGTAAATAAATGAGTTTGGTTCTTGTTGGTGGGAACTGTCGGCTCTGATATCTGAATGTCCCAGAGGCAAACCCTTTGGCGCTCTCTCAAACCCGTTTGCTTAATATTTAACTAGAAGAGACAGACAGAGCATGATAGTCTGTCAATACATCATTCCCTACTTCCCTCTTCCTACGTGTGCATCTCACACATCCCCACTGCCCCACCAGGTTTCTCCTGACCAGACTCATCTCACATGGGAACATCAGCGATGAGACAGACTCGCATATCAATCCAAAAGGAGGAAAGGGCCCACCTCAACATTCGAAGCGATTTCCGGTTTGTGCTTAATTATTATTTTATCAATCTTATACTAGTACATACTTTTAAAACATCTATTCAAGATAAAATTCACTGTGATGTTTTCCATTCTTATTTTTCATGTGAAATTTGAAAGCTCCAGAACAGTCCCCCACCAGTTTTATTGAGATATAATTACCAAATAACATTGTGTAAGTTTAAGGTGTACAACAGGATGACTGGATATATGTATATATTATGAAACGATTATCACAATAACGTTAGTCCACACAGCCAGCACCTCACATTATTACCATTTATTTGTGTGTGTGGTGAGAACATTTAAGATTTACTTTCTTAGCAAGTATCACGTATACAATATTGTTAACTACACATTTAAGTATACGGTATTGTTAACTACTGTCTTCATGCTATGTATTAAATGTGCATTTCATAACTGAAAGTACCTCTTGACCAACTCTCCCGATTTCTTCCACCCCTCAACCCTGGCAACCCCCAATCTACTTTGATTCTATCAGTTTGACACTTTGAGATTTCACACAGAAATGGAATTATACAATATTTGTCTTTCTCTGTCTTATTTTACTAAGATATCACTTCGCTCCTGTTAAAATAACTTAAAGTTATCTTAAAGTCCATCCATGTTGTTACAAATGGCTGGATTTCCTTTTTTATGATGAATAATAATCCATTACATTTCATCTACATATATCATATCTACACATATAATATGTTATATGTAAAATACATTCTATATATAATGGATTATTATTTATGATAATAATATTATTTACAAGGCATGGAAATAGCCTTAGTGTACATTAACAGATGGATAAAGAAAATGAATAATGCTGTAGGGAACATAGAGGTGCAAATAGTTCTTTTAAGTATGATTTAATTTCCTTTGCATATATACCCAGAAATCAGATTGCTGGATCATTTAACAGTTACATTTTAAATTTTTTGCAGAACCTCTTTACTGTTTCCCTTATGGATACGGTAATTTACATTCCTACCAACGTAAACAGAGCTTCTCTTTTATTCACATTCTCACCAACATTTACTTTTGTCTTTTTGATAATAGTTATTCTAACAGGTGTAAGGTGACACCTCATTGTGGGTTTGATTTACATTTTGTTGATTATTTCAACCTGTTTACATCACTCACAAAAGTCAACTCAAAATAGATTAAATACTTACATGTAAGATTTGAAAGCATAAAACTCCTAGGAGACAATGAAGAAAAACCTCCTTGATTTTGGTCTTGATGATGATTTTTCAAATATGACACCAACACACAGGAAGCAAAGGGCAAAAATAAGCAAATGGAATGGCAGCAAACTAAAAAGCTTCTGCACAGCAAAGGAGGCAGCCAACCAAATGAGAAGGCAACCTCCTGTGCATTTCTTGTTTCCCACCACTTTTTACCAGAGAATACTTTCCATCAGTTGCCAAAAAGGCAAATTAGTTGATAACTTGCATGTCTGAGCATTTCTTTATTCCACCTTCAAAATTAAATAATACCAGATATAGATTCTTAATGGCAACCATATTCCGTCTGAAATTTGAAAGCATTCTTCAACCATGTTTTAGCTTCCAGCATTTTAGTAGACAGACCTGATGCTATTCTTACTCTGCGACTATATTTTACTGTTCTTTCTAGAACAAAACTTTAAGTTCTCCCCTTTATTTCTGATATTCTGAAATTTTACTACATTGAATTAATATTTTACATAGGTACACATTTATACAGTTGTTAATTGTACTGTGCAGTTAGTGAGCCCTATCAATTTGATAACTCAGATCTTTCAATCCTGGGATACTTTTCTGTAATATATATTTGAGGCTTTCCCCAGGATTTTCTTAATTCCTCTTTCCAGCATTCTGACTGTTCTAATTTGAAATCTCCTGGATTTATAGTCTACATTTCTTATATTTTTCTTCTAGTTTCATTTCTTTTCCTTTTCTGCTTTTTGGTTGAAATTCAACAGTACTCTCACAAGTTTTATTTATGTATTTAAACAAAAATCTGTTCCTATCCCAAATATCCAGGAGCTCCAGTGTTCTCAGTGTTGTGTGTCCCCTTTCCCTCCCCTTCCCTCTCTTCCCCTCCTGCTTTCCCTGCCCCTCCCTCCCCCCTCTGGTTCCCTTCCTGCCCTTCCCTGTCCACCCTCCTTCTCTTCCTTCTTCTCTCTCCCTCCTTTTTTCCTTTTTTCCTCAATCTTTATATAATGGGTGCAGACCTTTTCTATGTTTTCTGAGCATATTATCATCGATGTTCTTCAACTTCGCTTCTGCTTTCTCCTTCCAGTTTTCAATATAAGCTGTAACCCAGCAGGTGGAATTCTCTAAAAAGAAAATACATTTTTAAAAACATATTCTTTAAGTATATTTTACTCATCACCTTATCACCACGTATCCCTAAATTATTTCTTCATGTCCCTTGTTTATATCTAAGATTATCTTGCTTGTTTATACTTACTCGTGCTGAGAGTCTTGACTCCCTCCTCAGCATGAATGCCTGCAAGGAAGGGAACTTCTCTGTCTTATCACCACTAGTGTTCCAGAATCAAGAATAGGGCTCAACAAACACATAATAATGGACCCATAAAAATTAACTGAAAATATGCTGACTTTCTCTGGCAAACCATGAAGATACCTTTCCTTGAAAAGATTGCTCGACCCCTGCTTACAGTCCTCTCCCCTCAGTCTACTCAGCCACCAACCCCGTGACTCTAACAACACGCAAGGAGAAAATGAGCGGAAATGTTGGCAAGAAGAGACCACGTGTATAGCTTTTGATTCAATCTCAAGGTTTACATAGAATTCAAGTAATTCTAGTATGAAACAAGAAACAAAAAAGTAAAATAATGTACCTATAAAAAGTTCTCAGAATGCAATGGCAGAAGATTGGTGTAATCAAGGGCAGAATAGAAGCTTCCACAAAATGGTAACCACACAATGAACAAGCAGTGGATTCCACACAGACTTACAGCGCAGGAGCCAGGAAGGGGGCCACCATCTATATGCTGAAACTTTGGCCAATTTATGGGTGAAATAGAGGAAGAGATTAGGAAAATGCCTCTTAAATACCACTTCCTTCTTGAAAAGGAGAGTCCTGAAAGCCGTGTTGTTAACAGGAGCATGCAGCCGCTCCCCCTGGCTCCACACAGGACAGGGGTGGAGGGTGGTACCACATTCCTTCTGATGATCGCAGGCGTGTACTTGGAGAAGAAGGCTGGAGGAGTAGGAAAGCAGGCACAGTGTGGATTATTAATGGTGAAAGGCAGCAAATTTTCCTGTTAAGAGTCAATCACTCCAGCAAGCACAGGAAATGCAATTTGGGCCAAATATAATGTGCACTCTGGCGATTTCATTTGGTTTAACTCTCTGCTGTCTGACTATCTCATCCGGCACAGGGAGCCATTTTTAAGGGTAAATTTCCCTTTCTCTCATTTGTGAGAAATTTGAACAGGTGTTTAAATTTTTTTCTGAGAGCACCAATCTTGGTTTGTATCAAAGAATATTCTGGGTGAAAAAGTCCTATGCAAAGAAGTCCTTCTTGCTGAGAATGAAATTTAAGTTAAATAATACATTTAAAATGAGAAAAGATATGCACTTACAAAATTGTGGTGCATAAACACACCTTTGCTACTCTGATTTACACTAAATAAATTATGTGCCACATACACTACAGACAAATGATTAGACACTACAGACAAATGATTAGTCTCCACAATTTCAGTAAGTGATAGATTAACCTCCCCCCCAATGAAATGAAATGATGTAAAATATTTATGCTCAGTAGCAATTTAAAAAAGTTATTTGGAAAATGAAAGATAAGTTCTCCGCCCCTGCCTGCTCACTTCATCTGAAAAGAAAGCTGCCTTTGAAAAGAATGGGGACATCATCTGACTAGACTGTGAATGTGGTAGAAACGTTTTAAAGAGATGCTAGCGAATGCATGTGAAAAATTCTTAATATTTTGCATAGACTTTGGTGAAACAATTCCTTCTCCAGTGAATCTCCACAATTTTTATGTGTAGAATAAATGTTTTAGCATTATTTATAATTGCTAAAGATGTTAACAATTTTATACAGTATATAAATAAGATTATATAAAATAATAATAAGTAAGATACATATCTACATAGAGAAAGAGGGAGAGAGAGAAATATGCCCTATGAAATATTATTCATCTCCTTTTCTCCATAGTTCCATGAAATCACTGCTGGCACAAGGTGCTCCTCTCCTTCCAGGGATGGAGAGACGTCCAAACATACCCAATCCCAGGCCCTCTTCTCACATCCAGTCCCGTATATGTGGTCTGTCTGTAAAATCCAGAACATTGCACAGTGAAGTCATGAAAATACGAATTATAGAGTGTTATTCACTGAATGGTGAAAATGTTCATAGTGTATTTAAAAAATAGAGACAAAACAGATTTATGTCACAGCATTGTTTTTCAAAAGCATGTACAGATATGTAATGTGCTGTTTGTGTATATGTAAATATGCTGTTGGTGAGATTAAAACACAAGAGACTAAAATTTAGGGATGAACTGTTTGTGTTTTTCTTATTTATGCATTGAAGGCAGAGCTCTACGTAACACAAAAACTAAGCAAAATTCTGATCAATTGTGATTTTCTTAGAATTAAAAAAAAAATTGATCAAGCCTGCCACCAGGCCCACCCTGCTGTATTGTTCCCTCCACGAATGATGTCAAACTCTCGCTTTATACCTCACTTCTCAGTGCCACAGGTTTAGTATTATTTCTGTTGGAAGCAACAGAGTCTGGAAGGAACCAGTAATTTTCCCCATGAAGGGGATCAGGGCAATAATCAAAGGAAGCTACATTTCAATTGTTCTTTAAAGAAAAGCATCTTTCCAACGAGTGAAAGTGCAAACAGAGGCTCACTTTAAGCACTAATAGCTGCATGGCAAAAAGCAAGGAGGCGTGCACATCTCTAGCGTCTTTAATAGCATTTTCGGAGCAATTACTGGGTGCCAGGCCCATGATGACTGACTTCCTCTGGGTTTCACACGCGACCCTCCCGTCATCTCACAAGGCATGATATTTTTCTTCTCCTTTCTCTTTCCTTCACCTCCACTGCCCTGACTCTGGGAAAAGTGAATACCCAAGCTTGACAAATTCTGGCAGAACGTTACCTGAGAGGAAGCCCCGTGAGCCACGTGGGATGGGCAGGGAGCGGCCTCCTTCTCCCTTTGGCCGGGCCATTTGGAGGGTGGGAAAGAACCCCTCCAGGCACACACGGAGGAAGCTCGTGTCTGCTGGCCTAATAATACATTTTTTCATACTTACTTCAGATACACTTGGTAACTGTCTGTAAGGCAAAGAGTGTTTGTTGACTCCACGAAGTCCGGGGAGTACAAAGAAAATCAGAATGGTGCTCTGTCCGAGACCTCCTGGTGGGGCTGGTTTATTCTGCTTTGTAACTACCTGCTCACGTGTCTGGCTGACGGACGGGCGCGCGGATGACTGGCTGGTCTGCCTGGCTAACAGAGGAGAACAGTCTCCCTGTCCTTCAGCACCAAAGTCGGGTCAGTTAGAACCTCTGTTTGCCATGCAATAAGTAGGTAAAATGGCTGTAGGTCCAAAGGAAAAGAAAAACATTATTTAAAAATAGTGTCTCCTCAAGTTATAAATTTATGTACTTTAATTCCAGTTCTAGTATGCGAGTGCCCCAAGCCTGCTCCCCAGATGGGGCCCCTGAAGGGCGCGGTGGCGCACTGAAGGGGGATCAGGAGTGGGGGTAATGGTGCCGGTCCTCCGTTTGGCAGCAGGAGGGACGAAGGGAACAGGGAAACCAGAAACAGGACCATAACAGGAAGTCTCCCTTTTACCTCAACTGAACCTGGTCCGGCTGTGCTCTCTAGTTTCCGTATGCAGGTATTTGAGGAAGAATTCCTGACAAGTCATATTAATGCATTTTATTAAATACAGTATTTCATTAAAGAGATGAGGATGTCAAGCGTTACATGGGAAGAAAAATCGCTCTCTGTGAATGAAGAGTTGATCAAATGCATGCAGACCAGAAACATTCTAAAATACGTTAATTAAAATTACAGGCTTCATTCCCATCTCATGATTTACTATACCGCAGTGTTGCTCACATATAATGAAGGATACAGCCCTAAATGAAAGTATGGGAAAATAAAATCCAGTTTACTCAGTGAGGTCAGAGTTGAGGGAGGCTCTGGGCTCCTACTTTTAGTGCTTGGCGGCTATTGTTTGTCCCTCCCCTTCCTTAAATCAGCACTGTCACCCCTCCCTCCCATTGCCCTCTGGCCCCCGCCCGGCTGCCTTTGGCATCTTGCCCCTGAGTCCTCACTGCAGAACAGAGCACTCCAGGATAGGGCAGCAGGATATGTCAGTATCCTAAGGAGGGTGTTATGTCCCTGTTCTATGACATAATGCCCATATTGTACCTCAAAATTGCGTTCATTTTCCTATGTAATATTTGAGCTGGAATTTGAAGCCCTTAACTTCTTTGTTTTCCCCATTTTGCCCAACATGATTAAGAGCAACCGGCTAATCTCATTAGACTCACTAGTTTGGTAGAAAATATTTGAAGGTATCAAACACATGGTTACCCAGAGCATCATCACCTCTTATAAGTATTTGATTGAAAATATCCAATGGTGGTATTTTGCACATCTCTATTACTACACCATGTCAGGGACTATCAGTGCTCTATTTACCAGTAGATATAAACTCATTTATGACTCATTAATGCTTTAAGTAAAAATAGAAGACCAATTCCAGAAATCAAGAGAATCAATTCAGAAAAATCACCCTTAAGATTCTATTCCTCCAGAAGCACTATAATCTGCATAAGTCAGCATTCTCTAGAGAAAGAGAAACAACAGGACATATAATGTATAGATATAGATATGGATATGGGCATAATGATATAGATATGGGGATTTATTTTAAGGAATTGGCTCACTTGATTATTGGGGCTGACAAGTTCAAAATTTCTAACGCCATTAGGCTGGAAGTGAAGAGAAGAGTTGATATTGTAGTATTGGATTTGAAGTCTGCAGAGGCCATTAGGTTATAAACTCAGGCAAAATTTCCATGTTACAATCTTGAGAGGAATCCCTTCTCTCTGGGAAATCTATTTTGGTCTTAAGGCCTCTGCTCACATGTTTGGATGAGGCCCACCCACATGGAGGGTAATTTCCTTAACGTGAAGTCAGCTGGTTTGTAGATGTTAATCACATCTGCAAAACCCCTTCACTGCAACATCTGCACTGGTGTTTGGCCAAACAGCTGACACCATGCCCAGCCTAGCCAAGCATTCTGTGCGGTTAGCCGTCATACCCCCATGGTCATGCTGAGGCCAGCTGCCACCGTCAGCACCCTGTGGTCTTCTAGGGATGAGTGGGCACCTGGCCCTGGGAGAACCTAGGCAGGGCCTGGCAAGCAATTTATGTCTTGATACATTGATGGAAAAAGTACATTTACCAAAAATATTTTTGCCCTGGGAGTTTATAATTGGAATATATAAAAGGTGGAGAACCAACCAGAAAGTCACAGGGCAGTAGCATCTGTAACTTTAAGCAGGACCGAGGCAATCAAAATTACATAAAACTTAAAATCATGAGGAAACAGTAAAATAGAAAGTGTTCAAGTATTGAGAAGAAGGTCCTGGCTTCAGAGAGATCAGGAGTGATGTAAGGTAAAACAGAGACAAGGTGAAAAGGGATAGGATGGTGCTCCCACTGTAACTGCAGTTTCCATGAAATCTATCATCATTGAAATTCTTATTTTTAAATAACCTGAAGTATCCCGAAAAGCCCCTACTAGTTCCCAACTTGAGTTGTTTTGAGCATTTAAAAAATGAAAAGCCCTAACTAAAAGAGGAGCCAAAAAGAAAATTTTACTACAGGAAGTGTTGCATAATCTGAAGTGTGAGAAATGAGTTAAGTGCTGCAAACCACGGGAGCAAGTTCAAACACAACCTGCATTTTCCTCGCTGCGCTGTCTGTTCTCCCGTGCGCGGGGAACCAGGCGGAAGGTCCAGACACAGGGGCTGTGAGGAGAGGGTAACTGACCCTGTCAGCACTGGGAGGCCGCTGAAGAAAGGTTAGTTGTGGGGAGTACACAGCACACGGCTGACACTGATCATTCTTGACTAGGTGAGCACAGGATGGGGGTCTTTCCATTTCACATTTAAAAAACACAGATTTGAACTTTTTAAAAGCATGTATTTTTTTTTTCAGTAAATAAAGTGAAAATAATATTTGCATGTCGCTGTAGCATATGATACAAAATTTAAAAGTGTGTCAGAATTGTAAGTGTGTCAGAAGTGACTTTATAATCATGAAGAGCTGAATGGAATGCCAAAACGACTGAAATCTTCAGATCTGATTTACTTAAGGTCTCTCTGGAACCATGGAGAGAGATTGTGGCCAACCGGAAACGCACACTGGGCAGGGGCACCAGTCAGAGTCAGAGGCAACTGGGGGCCGGCCTGCAGGAGAGGCGGGTGGTGAGACAATACAAAGCAGACTGCGGAGATTTGGCAACACTTAGTGCCCTATGGAATGTGGGAAGAATGGAAATGGAAAACTAAAGATGATTTCCAAGTTGCTGCCTTAAAAGTGAGGCAGATATTAATTGGTGCAAATGTAAATGCAAATACATTATGGAGTTATCACAGTTTAAAGGAAAATGAGACAGGAATGTTTTGAATTGAAGAAATACATATTAATTCTCAAATAATTGGGACTAAGAGCTAAGAACATTTTTACTGAGGAATAATTATGAGTTAGAGTTGCCCTAAGAAGTATTTAAGTTTTATTTACAAGAGAGAGCATATATGGGGCTGTACTGTTGTCACTGAGGAGCACTGAAGCCAGGTAGGACAAACTGCACCGTGAATGATTCAACATTGAGTTGCTTAGACACTGCTGCATGACCTCTCATGACCTTCCTTTAAGTAGGAATGGGAGGGCGCGCGCTCAGGCTGCTTGAACCTCACATTATACCATCTTGAGTCAATTTTCTAAAACTCACAAGGATGTATATACAGCTTGTAGTGTCTTGATTGGAACACATTTTGCTTTAAGTCATCTACGTTTAACATAAATATTTAATCAAAGTTGCCAAGTATAAAATATCAAGCAACAGTCATTTTTCAACTCAGGTGTCTAGCCTAATCAAACCTTAAGAAAAAGTGCCATATTCATAATGATACCATCATTTTATTGAATCATTCCAGTTAAATTTGATTTCAGTGTGGAAATCACAACATTTGCTTTTCTTTGATAGAAATGCAGCCCAGGGCTATAATTTTCATTTTGATTGAAAGGTATACAGCTCGTGATGTTTGGGGCACCAAATGAAATTCAAAACTGTGACTCTTATTCAGCCCCATGTTCTACGACCCTTTCTTTAAACTGAGGAATGCAAAGGGGAAATATTTTCTATATTGATTCTTTACCTTTTCCCTTTTTTTCAAAATGAATTTCTGTTCTGCTAAAGGAGGTAAATCTTATTTTAAAGCTGTTAAACTGTACCAATACCTCCAAATATGATTCCTGAACATTAAGAAAATAATGTTATTCGGGGTTTTATTATCCTGTGTTGACTCCTAGAGTTGAGTTGACAGTTAAGTGAGATGATATACATGGAAGCTATTGATGGAATCATTCTTATGAAAAAGAAACTATAAAACTGTGCAACCCCCTGTTATAATGTTATTAAACAGCATTTCTTCATGTATTCTACTAACTCATCTAGAATGATCTGAAGACCATATTTGAACATTGAGATATACACTTTTGGATATTGCCTAAACACATGAAAGTGCCATATTTGAACATTGGAAAGATGTGTCAGACTTTGGTAGTCAACCAGGTGCAGATACAACTGTAAAGTACAGCTGTTAGGTTTAGGGAAAGAGAAATCTGCTTGTACTTGTATGGAAAAATAAGTAAAAATATCAGACAACAGATATTGTTATTAGTAAGGCACATGGAGAAGGTGTGCTCAGCACGGGGACAAGTGTTCGGCAACACCAGCCTGCAGACATTTCTGCTCGGTTGGTTGAGGCCAGATTCTTCCCATCAGAGAGGGAGGCTGGTGTGCATGATCCCCATGAAGTAGCGTGAAATCAGTAACAGCGAATGAAAGGCAGTATGAGGGCATAAATTCACTATAATATGCAAAAGACTAAAATCTATGTATCTAGAAATACCTGTGTAAATTTGAGGCAATGTAGAAGAAGCTACTCAGGGACTAAGAATAAGCAAGTGGGTGTAAACCAGACCAAGAACCAGAGGCGGCACGGCGACGGGGGTATGTCCGCGGCATGGCAATGAGGATATGTCCGACAGTGTCTGGCACTAGAAGTATGTGGGGCTGGAGGAGCAATAAGGCTGGGAACATATGCAGCCAGAAGCCAGTTTTTGAATATCTACAAATTCTAAAATGTGGTTCATCATTCTGACAACCAATTTTATGATATCTTCCCTAAATTTTATGAGCTCAAGTCCCCCTAAATGTGAATTCCTCCCTGGATACATGTGTCTGGAGAGGAAATGGTATTTTTTTGGAGTAAGTACACAGCTATTTGTGGGACTGCATACCCAAAGGGCAAGAAATCCCATTATGTAGTTTCGTTATAGCAGCTTCTACAGAGATCATGATGCTGATTTTGACTCAACAAGGAATGCTGTCACATAACTTCAGTTAATATTTCACATTGTTATCAACCTTGGGGATTTGGGGGATTTTGAGCCACTGTAGTGATAGATTTAATACTATGTGAAATAATGGACAATTTAGATGACACATTTATCTTCCATGATTAATCCAAAGCCTTAAATTAGTTGGCCAGTTCTGCATCTGCTACCATCCTGTGAACCCATCTCTCCTTTCTCATTGTGTAGCCAGAACATGGTAAGTAAACTTCCATGGAGTATTTTTATATTCATGAGTTTGTGGAGATGAATCCTATCTAAAAGCAAACACCAAAGTGTCTTCAAAAATCTTCCAACTATCTCAGTCTGTGAGTTCTATGTATTTTCATTAGTCACTGAAAAAAAGGAAATTAAACTTTATATGCTGCTGTTGATATAAATGTGTATTTTCTCTAAAACATTGTTAAATGTGCATGTGTGTATATAGTTCACATTGTATAATTTGTCCACTTATGTTTATGTATGTCTGTGTTTTGTATAATTCCAAAAGAGCTGAAATCTTAACTACATTAGGGTCATTGATATTTGATATTTGTTATTATGTGTTTATGTAAACTTAGTTCAACAGTCTTCTAAAATATGATCTCTTTTTCCTTTATTTTAAATCACTGAAAGTTAGATTAAATTTTCCTAATTCAAACAATAACTCCTTTATCCACAACTTTGAAATAGAGTGTTTTTTGATGTCAAATGAAAATCCTGATATTGGCCGCACAAATTTAGAGAGTTGAGTTTTTGAATCAAAAATTGATTTCTGAAAAGCATATGTTGATTTTATGAAGAATAAGTTTCTAACATCGTATTCATTTTATACCAGATACATGCAACTCTAAGTGATTTTATTAGTGACTCACTCAGTAAATGGCTTGTTCCCATCAATTTTGAGGCCTAAAGTTTTAAGGGCATTTTAAAAGGCAGCAAAATCTCATTGATTCACGTCAGCCAAAGATATATTTAATTTCTTCTACTCCTGTTGTCCACCATGTAAGATCAGTACTTTATCAAAAAGTCAATCTTAAGAAAGGATATTTTTCAGGAAATAGCAAAGTAGAAGTTAGAGAACTTTCCATGGGAAGACTGGACATAAATTTTTTTTACAATACTCTTGTCTTTCTGTTTCTTAATAGGAATGAAAGAAAAAACATAAATGAAAAAAGCAACATTTATATGATAAGCTTATATTCAGTGAAGCACTGGCTTACACATTGGAATCAATTTGATGAGTATTAGGTACAAGCTGCTAAAGGTACAAAGATGATTCAAGTATTGTTCTTTGAAGAGACAGATAAGTAAACAAAATCACAACTGTGTAGAGAACATGCCTGTCTTGGTCTAGGGCTTAGGTGTGAGAAGACAACTCTTAATTTCTCCCCTAGGCTTCTCACTCTCTCTCCAAATGCCAGTTTACCTCAGAAAACAATCCCTGGTTGTTTCCCCTCTCCAAACTCTGTTAAAGTTTGTGTGAGATTATTCTGTCCGTGGTCCTAATTGTCAACTTTAAGCTGAGAGTATCCGAATGTGTGCCTCTAGCCCGGCCTTCTCTCCTGAGGGCCAGACTCACCCCACGCAGCTCTACCAGCTACCTCCCAGGCAATGTCCTAGAAGCCTTTCATGTTTATCTGGTAAGAAACAGAGCTCACCTTCCCTGACGTTCCTCTCGGATTTACATCACCTGTGGTCTCAACAATTCATTCATTCTTTATATTTGTATATTGAACCCCAATTTAGTCAGGTCCAGCATAAAGTTTTATGAATAAAAGTTTAACAGGACAGACTGCATTTACGGAACTTATACATTTGTTATACACATCTGCACACACACACACAACTAAATCACCAATCACAGTTCTGATAAGTGATTTGAATTATAGAGAGTTTTAATCATTAAATAAGTCAAAAAAATAATAGTCCATCTTAGTAGGTAGGCATATTATTGGGGACTGGCTTTGAATAGGAAGTGAGAGAGAATTCTTTAGTAAGTCACATTCAGTTCTAGAGGCGAGGAGGGTTCAGGTAGAGGAGATGAGGCCGAGGCACGCTGGAGGAAGAGGGAATGACTGAAGATGTGAAACATTTGAGAAACTTGCACCCATAAAATTTTATAAAAAGTCACCATGTTCCAATCCATTAAGAAATCTGAGAGAATCAGTATGCTAGACACCACATTCTCTGACCAAAGTGCATCTAAGTTGAAAAGCAATAGTGGCAATGATGGCCATAGCCAAATGGGGTCAAAGCAAAAGCGGACTTTCTTCTTTCTTTGGTATCTCAGCAAAGAGCTGACTTACACCTGTGGGTTAATTCGGTGGAAGAACAGGCCATGCAGTCTTGAGAGTCATCGGCTACACTTGCCCTTCAGGCTACATTAACGGTAAGTTTCCATGGTTTTAACTGCTTGGGTGCCCCCGCCAATCCTTCATGCTTACACATATGTGTGGGGTTATAGGACCAAGTCCTCCAGCTGAACTTCTTTCCGGGCGTACCTGGTCAGCTCGTTCCCCACCCGCATGCATACTTTCCCCTGGATGGTGACAGGAAGAGGGCTGAGTCTTCTATTGTCTTCTCTGCCTGTGCATTTCCCAGTAACACTTATTTTACATGTATTCTGTGTGTCTTTAATGATGCGTGGCTGTGCCTTCTTTCAAATGTAATTACAGAAACAAAACTTTACATTTAAGATCTTGTATGTAGCATTTTTAATTTTGGAAAATTCTTAGCCATTGTTCTGGGGCTTTTTTATTTTCTGTTTTGGTATCATTTACTGTTTTCTCTCTTTTTGGCATTCTTATTAAAAGGCTGTTGGCACTGGCACACTTCAGTCTTCCTTCTATTTTAAATTTTCTTTCATTCTTTTCAACCCTTTATTCTGTCCTAATAGCTTTACGTAAGTCACTAATATACCTTTAAAGTGTCAGCACTTACTAATGTCCTAATATTACTCCTGCTTATGAAAATTTGTAATATATTTATTTTGTCTGATTAATTGCATACTACTAATAATTGAAACACAAAATTAAGAACAGCATTTTAACTCATTGCCTCATGGCATGGGGCCAATTTTAAAGATCATAAAAATTAATAGGTGTAATTTTGTTTCAAAATACTATAAGAAGACCAATGTAAAATAAAGATAGAATTGAAAATACATTTCAAAATAAAATATGTTTCATGAAAATAAAGTTTTACAAAGGAAATGAAACAGAAATAAGGGTTCAAGGAGATGAAGAAATATGAAATTATTGACTGTTGAGGAGTGTATTTTTAATACTAGATTTAAGGTATCAAAATGCTATGATATTTAGATAACATGATACATTTAAAGGAGAAGTGAAACAGTTTTTTTTTAATGGGAATATTCACATGTTAGAATTACATCCTTTCTAATTGTTTACAAATTCTTGAAGTCAACTTATTGTGAAGTATAAAATTGCACATAGTTTTTTCAAAAAATATAAGGGGTTGTAGCAAGCAGAAAATAAATGTTATAGTACTGGATTCCTAACCTTTGCAATAAGACAAAATTTTTAAAGATATGGTTGTATGAATAGAAGTCTAAAAATATTATTGGATGTATTATGAGACTTAATACATGAGTTTAGCAAATTTGTGGAGGTAAAGACTAACATAAAAACTATATAATTTATTTGTATACTTTGCAACAAATGGGAAAATGAAGTTTAAAATGATACCATTTACTATAGTATTACAAACTTAAATATCTAGGAACAAAAGAGTTATAAGACCTTTAAGCATAAAATTTTTAAATAACACTGAAAGAATTTCAAAAAGGCTTAAAAGTTAACGGAGGGGTATACCATGTTTACCTTTGGAACGCTCAGTATTATAAATATGTAATTTCCTCTGCAAATTGGTATATTGACACAATGCAATCTCCACAACATTTTTGCTTTTGTTTTATTTTTATTTTATAGAACTACATGAACTGATTCTAAAATTAGGGCCAGGAATACCAAGACAATTAGAGAATGAGAGGCTTGGTTTTAATCATAAAAAATCTCATGATTTATTAAACTGAGTAATTAATACAGGATATAATAATAGAAAATAGACAACAGTAACAAGATAATAGATCCAGACACTCAGTCCCATATATATGGAAATTTGATTTATGGTAAAGGTGGCTGTGCACACCAATGGGGGAGGGAATTATATCTAAATAATGCTGGGTCACCAGGAAATCCATAATGAAGAAACTGACTCACAATGCACAAAAATCAATCTAAATGTTGCCAGGTTAGGGGCTTGGTACTAGGTCTTCTCTTCATGTACACAATATTTCCTGCATGATTCCTTCCAGTCCATGACTTGAAATACCATCTAAATGCCAACTATAAAAATGTAGCTATCTCTTTAAGTTCTAACCTGTTCCCTGATTTCAGAGATAAACGTCTAACTGCTTTGGTAGTTCTACTTCAAAGTGTAGCAGGTGTTTCAGATTTAGTAATCAGATTAGCCTGATTTGCTCAAAACAGACCCCTGGGTTCCCCCAAGGGTGTTCTTCAATAAATTTTCCCTAACACCAGCAAAACCTTTTTCTCTTCCATTTTCCCAAATTTTAATTTTCATGGAGCACCAAAATCCATGACGTTCCTAGGACTCAGCCTTCCTTTTGCTTTTGCCATCCATGTCCAATCCATAATGTACGAAATAAATCTCAAATCTGTTCACTTCTTTTTGTCTTAACTCCTTCCATGCCAGTGAAAGTTCTCATCCTTTATGCTCTAGCTGGCCTCACCATTCCCACTTTTGCTCCCCATAGTCCATGCTATACAAAGTATTCTTTTAAATCCTACATTAGGTGATTTCTTCTCTTTTTGAAGTCCTCTAATAGCACCAATGACAGTAGAATATAACTCAAATTAGTTCTCATGGCTTACAAACCTCTATATTACCTCACCCCTGCCTACCTCTCCAGCTTTATCACTCTCCTCTTAGTTAAATATATTTGCCAAGTTATTTGTCCAATTATATTGAAGATCGTTTTTGTATTTCCTATGTTTGTATATTGTGGATTTGTAAGGATTGCTGTTGTATTGACACTTTTCCTCAGCCAAAACTGCACTACAGAAATAGGTTGGCTATCTTCATATAGTGCTTTTCAAAAGTACCTTGCAGAAGTGTTATAAGCATAATTGTTTGCAGTTTGATTTGAGACCTGCAGGCGGAAAAGGTGAAATGTAATTTCCAAGTAGTTATGTTTACCATTATGGTTTAATGACATATATTAGCCATACAATCCCAAGGGAGACATAGCCTGGGGACAGGATTCTAGTGCTTTATGCACAGAGGCAGCTGAGCAATTCTCATTAGTGTTAATAGGAGTCAAACCCACTGTAAACCTTAAGGCAATGATCACAACACGTTGCCCAGTGCTACTACAAGTAAACACCAACTATGAGAGAGAAGTTTCTGCACATGCATTTCAAAAAACTACTTTACTACATTATTCGCATGAGTATAAACTGAAAATGGAAGTAATCTAGGCACAAGTGAAATTTACTCAGTTTTAGTTAGTAGTATTTTAAAAGCTGCCATTCAGTATTTTCAAGCAGAAAAAATAACCAGAAAAGTACCAGTGTATTTCCTGTTGTAGTGACCTACTAGATGTAGTATCAGATTTCTTATTCATTACATCTGAAATATTGGGATTTCCTACTATGTACTAATAACTGAGACTAATACTAGGGATAAGTTACTCAGGGTATTTAAATGTCTGTTTTTTTGAGTTTCATAGGAGATACATAAAAATACAGTCACAAAAAGAACTATTCATAAGTTGTGTACTTGAGAGGAAATGTGGTTTTAGTTCTTGGTCTAGCAAGTAATGAGCTTGGAAGTTGTCACTCCATCCTAACAACAGGTAAAAAGCTCAATGTTCTGGAAATAAATAACTCTTCTTAGATACATCAGAGAAATGAAATCACAGGGCAAACTGCAACTCCCTAAGTTAAGAGAGATAGGCAGATAGAGAGAATTACAACTTATGCAGAAACCATGACCAGAAACTTCTGCAGGAAACACTACCAGGTATATAATGTCTAGCTTTCAACAAAAAACTGCAAAACACGCTTAAAGGCAAAAAGTACATTTTAAAGAGACAAAGCAAGCATCAGAACCAGACTCAGATATGGCAGGGATGTTGGAATTATAAGACTGGTAATATAAAACAGCAATGATTAATGTGATTAGAGCTATTATGGATAAAGTAGACAGTATGCAAAAACTTATGTACAGTTAAGCAAACAGATGAGAGTCCTAAGAAAGAACCAGAAATTGTAGAGATTAAAAAATGCTGTATTTGAAATGAAGAATGTCTTTGACAGACTCATAACATGGCTGAGGAAAGAATCTTTGAGTTAGAGAATATGTCAATACAAACTTCCAAATTTGAAAAGCTAAGAGAAAAAGAGGCTGAAAAAAAATTGGAATAGAATAACCAAGAACTGTGAGATAGATACAAAAGGTATAACATAAGCATAGTGGGGATACCAGAAGGAGATGAGAGAGAGAAAAGAAAGGAATAAATATTTGAAACAATAATGATTGAGAATTTCCCCAAACTGATGTCAGACACCAAACCACAGATTCGGAAAACTCAAGAGAACATCAAACAGGATAATGCCAATAAAAAAAACTCTAAATACACCTAGTCACATCATATTCAAACTATAGAAAAGTCAAGGTAAAGAAAAAAGTTTTAGAAGAAGCCAGGGTGGAGGGTGGGGTGGGGGAGTCCTACCTACGCAGGGGTAAAGATAATAATTACATCTGACTTCTCAGAAACTGTGCCAACAAGAAAAGAGAAGAATGAAATATTGAAAGTGTTAGATTAGAAAACCCCACCAGCCTAGAACTCTGGACCCTGTGAAATTATCCTTCAAAGATGAAGAGAAAATACTGTCACTGAAAAACAAAAGTTTAGGGAATTTGTTGCCAGCCAGACCTGGCTTACAAGAAATGTTCAAAGAAGTTTTTCAGAGAGAAGGAAAATGAAATAGCGTCGAAGTAGAAATGTGAAGGTAAA
This sequence comes from Manis pentadactyla, assembly GCF_030020395.1. NCBI lineage: Eukaryota > Metazoa > Chordata > Mammalia > Pholidota > Manidae > Manis > Manis pentadactyla. Next base: position 41,818,558 of record NC_080025.1, read on the forward strand.
ATTAAAACTTTTCATTTTCTTATTCTTAATTGATCAAATAGATATGTTTATTCAAAATAATTACAGCAGCAAGGTATTAGATAATTCTAGTTAGTATATAAACGCAATGAGTAACAATAATGTTACATGGGACAGGAGGAAGGAATTAGGAACATTTTACTATTATAAGGAAATGTGCAGATTGTTATAAAGGAGTAAACAGGGAAAGAATTTGAACTGGGTGGTTAGGGATGGCCTCATATAGAGGATTGATCATTTGCTGGAAAACAAGATTAGAAACAAAGAGAAATTATGAGGCTACTGTCTATAGTTCATGGGAGAAGTGGTGGCTGTTGATTCTTTCTATAATAAAATAACTAAAACTTTTGGTTGGCATTAATTTCAGTAATAAAGTGTTTCTTGACTATTTTCTGGAAACATTTATGTTTTTATTGAGAATCTGTGTTTTGAATTTTATTTCAAGCTGTTTCCCATTTTCTCCAATATAGCCTAATTTTCTGCCAAGGATTCAACCATTCTGAAAGTCCCTGAGATGATCTCTGAATTCTCTCATTTATCATCTTCCAAATTTAACTGTTCATTATATCTTCACATTTAGATATTCTCACATTTCTTCAATATATTTGAAATGACATAGTATCATGCTTATATTCACACCGCAATAAACATTCTTGCACTTTTTCCTGATGCACTTGTGCAAAACATCTTTATGATATCTTACTGAACAAATGCCAGTCAGCAGCTCTGTGATGGAGAATTAGGGAAACATGATTTCCTTGTCTCTTGCTTTCACTGGTTCATTGGTGAGTGGACTGTTGGTCCGACTGCCATTCTTAATCTCTCTCTTCTCTTGGCTGTTTTACATTCTTTTCCTTGGCTGTCACGTTCTATAGTTTTACTCTGTTCTTTTTGTGTATCTGGTTTGACATTCATTAGTCACCTTGAATCTATGAATTGGTTTTGCTCATTAATCCTAGAAAATTCTCACCTATTGTCTCTTAGAATATTGCTCCACCCCTGTCTTTTGATTCTAATAATTTGTTTTGAATCTGATCAGAAGTATGTTTGACATCTTTGTTTTCTCCTTTCCCTGTTATTTTTGAACCTGCAGTTTATATTTCCTTTTCTTTGTCTCTGGGTACCTTCTAAGCAGTTTCTTCAAATCTATCTTCCAGTTCAGTAAAGCTCTTTCCAATTTTGTCTCACAGGCTGTTAAACCAGTTATTGTATTTGTAGATATTCTTTTAGGCTTGCTTCCCAATTCACCTTTTCACTTTCAGTCAAAACCTTTTTTATTTTTGAAAATATTAAGGCATTTTATTGTATGTTCTCCAAATGATGATTCAAAAACCTCTGTAAATTCAATTCTGAAATGTATTGATTCTTCTTTCTCACTCATGGCAGTTTATTTCCTTCTGCATTCTTCAATTTCTGATTCTGAGATCATATTGTTATAACTTTACCTATATAAATTTCTTAAGGTTTAGGTTTAAAATGCTTTCTTCCAAGTAAGATTGTGTTCACTACCAGTTTAGGGTCATTTTAAACTGAATTTTGGTTTTGATGTTTTTAGGTCCACACAGTGTTAACTCCAATCCCTAACAAAAAGAGCCGTTTATAGTTTGAACTTCATAGGGATGGTTGGTTTTGGCTTTGTTTGTTCGCTTGATTTCTTTTGCTGTCTCCTCAGGGAGGGTTTGGGAACTCCTTTACCAGCAGGTGTCCCACCCCTTTCCCCCGGAGCAAATATTTGCTTTAATATTTTTTCGATTTTTTAAAATTTGTGAGGTTTCATTTATTTGGGCTTCAGATTTTCCTTAGTTTCCATGTCTTTCACATGATGTTTAAAAAATATGTTATCTGTGATTTTTAAATGTTCTTAATCGGAAGAGTTTGCTCATATATCATATTATTTTCTTATGCCTTGCCTATTACATTTCTGTAGTTTATATTGTAAACTCTATTCACCTTTAAGGACTTCTAGAGAATTCAGTCTCCTATTCTCTGCAAAATTCATTCTTTCTTACGGAATTTCGGAGTTAATAGTAGTGTTAATATAGGATAGTGTTAATAAAGTGTGAAACCTGACAAACCAAAATCAAAATGGAGTCAGTGTGGCTAAGGGAGGCAACTAAAATGGATCTGGGAGGCCATTAGGTAAATAGGGTCTGTACGTGTCGGCAGTTTACATCTCTGAAGAGTGTTAGACAGAGCTTGCTGACAAGCCGCGCTCCTGAGACCACGGCCGGTTCTGGACTTCGATGGACTCGTACGTGGCTTTGGCTATAGCAGCCAATCAAAACGGAACTGTGCACCAGCTTCTCTGCTGTCTCCAAGCACAAAATGTTCGAAACAATTTATATGAAAGAATATTTCTGCTGTTTATCTTTAACAATCTCAAATTTTGTCAACAATTCAGAGTACTATTTGGGGTGCTACTCTAAATCTGTATCTCCTAGAGTGTGATCTCTGAGACCCCAGTAAACACAACTGATGGTTTTGCAACTTTGTGAGTTTTTTGTTTTGTTTTTGTTTTGTTTGACTCTGCGTGGTCTCAGAGAAGTGGGGTCCAGACAGCCGACCTCTGGTTTTGGTACCACAGTGGCCACGAGCAAGGGGCCTGCCAGAGGCCATTGCTCCCACTGTCTCCTCGACTGCCTGGGTTCCCAGTGGCAAGTGCTCCTGGAAGAGAGCTGCCCCCTTGGCTGAGGCTCAGGCCTTCATCTGGGCATCCGCAGGCTGTCAGCTTCTGTCCTCACTCATCTCTGGGGAGAAGATTTATCTTCACTGCATTTTGAGTGGAAGATTTGGGTTTCAGTTTCTTATTGCCATTCTGGTCAGTGCTCAGTTATGGGAAGGAATTCTTCCAAGGGACTTTTTTATGATCAGCCCTCTTTGAGCCCTCTAGCTGGATTTTGTGTTCAAAGAATATGGTCCCTCATCCTGTCAACTTCTTCCTCAATGCACCCACATTACAGGGGACAGCTTAAAACACTAGGGGCCACTTTGGGGATCTTTTGAGTTTCTGAAATTAGTTTATTTGATGCACAATTGGAAAAAGAAAAGAAAACCAAGCATCTGGAACAGGAGTATATTTCAGCTGGTATTTGGAGGTCTCTAAGAAATTAAATGATTTAATCTTGCCTCCTTACAAGAAAAGAATTCTAAGATTTCTAAAGCTAACTGCTGTCTCCCAGAGACTAACCTAGAAAAGCTCACTGAGACCATTTAGCTAAATGCTTAAGGTCCTGCTCCTCCCCCACCCCCTCTCCTCCCTCCCGCCTATACATCCTAGTTTACCTGAACTTCTCTTCTATAATGACAACCTGGAGGTTCCCCTAGACCCTCCTGCCATACAGTCCCCTTTTAAAGTCACACCTAATGAAGGAGGCTCTGAGACTTCATCAGTTACTTATACTGCTTGGATTAAGGAAGAGTTACACATCATCAAGGACTTTCCCAAATGCTTGAAAACTCTAGGATTCACTAAGGAATTCAATTCAGTTATTCAGACCTATGAACCTGGCTATTCTAACCTTTATCAACTTATCCACATACTTGTAAGTGAGGGTCATGCAAAAGAATGTATGGAAAAAGCAGGCTGAAGAAAGTTTGTGATTATTTTTCTAAGTGAAAAGTTACAGATAAAACAGAAGCTTTTAAACTAGCTAAAGATTTACACAAAACCATCCTTAAGATTTTCCAAATACTATAGATTGGAAAAAAGTTAATAATGTGACCAAATAAATCTCTTTTTGATTATGATGACATACAGGAAAAAAAATTTTAAACAATACTCTGTAAATGACAAAATTAAACATGAAAACTTTTGAATTCAGTAAGTTAGTTAAAAGATAGCAACTTTAGGCCCCTGATTAGGCCACTAACCTGGGTGATCAGTTATCTCACACCACCGAGGGAGCATCACAAAAAGAAAGCAGCCCAAGCTATGCGCTAACATATTCCTGATTACAAATCTAATTACAACAGCTAACAACTCTCAGAAATTCCTCTGATCTTCTCTTGTCAAATATGTTTATAATTACTTCAAGAAACCTGGACTTTGGAAGAATTGTTATAAACTTAAAAGACAAACAACTAGGGAAAGAATGCTGATATGATAGGACAGGTCATCTCTGGAGACAAAATGGGAATCTCCCTATTAGTTCTAACTGACAGCTTAGGGGAAATAGATCTTATTATTGGAAATGATGTGACCTGAGTTTGTAGATGGAAGCAACCCTGCCAGTTTTGAACCCCACAAGCCTCTCTTTTCCATTTTTTCAGAGTACAGAAATACCACAAACTGCAGGAGAGTTTAATACCTTTATGAAAGTTTCTAAATTCTTACCTCTCCCTTTTGAGCTTGGGACCTTACTAGACTTTCAGTCCCCTCTGGCCCCTACAGCCACCATTCACTTATTAGGGTGTGATTTTCTTAGATTTATCAGACACACGTTTCCTTATCAAAAGGGAGAATATGTTTTTGGAAACTGAACAACACAAATAGCTTCTGTGTTGTGAAACTTCTTTAAAGTTTCTCAGGTAGTGCTGAATGTGTTCAGAGCAAGTCTCCTCAAAATGTGATTATTTAGCACATGACCATTTTGAGCTGGAGGCAATTGAGACCCTGCAGACTCAACAGAGTAGCTATTGCCTTCCTTCTTGTCTTGCTTCATCTGCTTGCCTGGGACATGCAGGCTGTTGGTTCTTTCTTTTGACTATCCCTGGAACTGACTCTGAATCTAGCGAATGTAGTATCTTTTGCATCTTCTCTGGTGACCTTTCTTAGTCATTCAGTATTGCCAGAAATATTTACTGTTTGTGGGTAAAACTGCAATATTTCCAGAATCTTTCCCCTGGCCTTAGTGCATCTCCATATCAATAAGGTGTTTCCTAGGGGTGGAGAGAAGGATAGCCATTTCCCTATCAATAGGTGATTATAAGAGGGGAGCAAGGGCATACCACTGGAGAGGTTTGGTGGAGCTGAATTTTTGGAGCAGTGTGGTGAGAGACATAGGTGAGCAGAAGTGGACTACTGCTTGTAAGCAATAAATGGGTTTCTCCCACTTTATTTCTCCCTTTGACTGATGTCAGTTCCAAAGGTAATTTGCCCAAGCTGGGAGAAAGAGTTCCCCCACAGAGTTATACTGTTTGTCTCATCTGAAAACTGACAATGTATTTAAAAGATCTTTTAGTAATTCTGTCGAAAAAAGTCCAGATTAGAAACTGATATTTAGATAAGAGTTTTTTTTAGACCTTCTCCCTTGAGTTTAACTTAGAACCATGCACGCAGAGGTGAGAAGCAAATTGAGGATAACATCCTTGGATAAATGGATTAACCTATAACATCATTTAAATTACAACCAAATTGTTTAAGGAATTGAGAGTATCTTTACCTATCCTACAATCTTTGCAAAACCAGAAGTTCAAGTCTAGAAACAGGTCAAAGTCTAATTATCTTTACTAATTCCCAAACCTTCCATACTGATTGCAAAAGGCTTTTAACCTCTCAGGGAACTCTCATCTAGATCATCTTCAGTTCCTAAGACTGAAAAAAAAAAGAAAAAGAGACTTTTAAAAAATACAAATGATTATAGAAGCACCCTTGCCTAAAATCTAGCCCACAACTTCTATAAAGTTTACTTGTCAAGGGCAAATACAAATCTTAAGTGTCTTCTCCACAAATATTAATTGAAAAGCTTTAGCTATTTGAGCAGATAGCCTTAACTTATTTCCTCTGCCATAAAAACAGTTTGAACCCAACTGTATTTTTTTAAAGTGGTGAATTTTGTATGATTATACCCATTGCATGGCTAAAAAAATTTAAAACAATAATATAAAGCTTCTACATATGTTCATATAGGTCTGTCTGTATATATGTGTTGTGGATACATATTTTTCTATCTCTGGATAATATTGCAAAAATTAATTGTAAAAGAGTTCTATTTAGTTGGACTGAAGGCAAATGCTTATAACGATTGGCTATCCTAAAATTCTCAGAAATATAAAAACTAACCCAGAAGTTTTTCAAGTTAACATGATCCAGGATTAATCCTTAATAAATAAAAGCTAATTGAAGTTCATTAGTTTAATTAAAATAGAAATGTCTTTAGAGGGAACAACATTAAATATAATGATATTATTCTTGCTAGGTCAAATAAACTCTAGTTACCTTGTCATGGACTTAGTTAGCAAGAAAGATAATTTAAAGATGATGGTTAGCTGTGTAATACCTCAGGAAATTTTCATGACTAATTGTGGGTAAAATTGCAATATTTCCAGAATCTCTCACCTGGCCTTAGTTCATCTCCATATCAATAGGTATTTCCAAGGGGTGGAGAAAAGTAGTCCATCTCCCAATCATTAGGTAATTACGAGGGCGAGTGAGGGCTTATCTGGACCAGAAAGGTTGGGTAGAGCTGGTTCTTCTTCTGTAGCCAGGTCGAGAGAAACGTGGGATGACTGCTTGTAAGAAATAAACGGGTTTCTCCCACTTTATTTCTCCCTTTGCCTGATTTTGGCTTCAAAGGTATTTTGCCCCAGGATTTTCCCCCTGGAATTACACTAATATTAACATATTTTTCAAATGACATTAATAGATGTAAGTAAAATAAAACTTTATAAATGAAATTTTCAGCAATATTTATGTTTTATGGTATGTCTATTTAAATAGTTTCCTAAATCTCTTTGGTGACTTTCAGTACTAGAATTTAACTAAGTTAAATTAAATTGTGGGAATCCATTGAATATCTAGATTATTTCCAAATAAGATAAAATATTGAGATATTAATTGTTAAACTAATCTAAGTTTACCTACTTATGTCTTCTTATTACAGAGAAACTAAAGATAAATTTGGGTCTGTTGGCAATCATGTTTTGTATTTCATTAAAAGACTGTACTATGAAGAAGCATGTTTCCAGAAATTATGAGATTTATTAATAAAGTTGCCAATTTAAAGAATGATGGTGTAACAGATGGTTCATAATTGCTTACTACTTAGTTTTCACTGGAAATTAAGGTTTGTAAGGGTTAAATTTATAATGAAAATATTTGGTTAAGGCTACTTGAAATAACTAGGGAAATATCTCTGTATGCAAAAAAAAGTAATTTTCTCCTAAAAGTGAGTCTGGTTATTTAAAGAGAGAAAAATAGGACAGATCTGAATGTTAAAAAAATAAAGTTATAGAAGATTTGTGAAAAAGGAATCTTTTAGAGATAATTTAATGTGTGGTCAAGCTGGCCAAGGTTAGAATGAATTTATTTAAGAGTTTTAATATCAAAAGCACTCTGGTACAAAGTTAGAATGTAGTTTTCTCTCGGTTAAAAAGATAAAGTTTTCTGATTAGCCTACTTTAAATAAGAAATTATAAATGAAGATTTTTCTTTATCCTTAATGTAATTTGTCTAAAAACAAAGATCTACATTTTTTTCTTTACCAGGTCTTTGACTGCTTAGAAGAAAAGAAACTTAGTCTTTTCAATAGTGAAAAAGCTAAGGCTTTTTAATTTTCTGTATTTGTCTACAGAATTTTGAATAGTCACTTTGGTTAAATGGCTAACTAAGTATGTATCACAATGACCTATGATCCTATTTTAAGTGTTTTAAAAACCTTTTAATATTTTTCAGTTATTCTTAAAATACTGAATGTTCACATAATAACTAAATTTTTTTTTTAACTTAATTACAGTGAATTCTCATTAGATCTTTAATGGTGGATAATAAATCTATAAAGGTAGACTCCAATCTGCTCCTACAAAAATATTGGCCCTTTATTACCAGACTTTTGCCATCCTGGTATTTTTATAATGTGGCAGTAGTCTGCTCCTGAATCTGAGAAGTTAAAATGAGTAAATAACGGCTATCAATTAAATGAATGGTTAGGGCCACAGGAAACCTAAGAAAACCACTTGGTTCTTCCAAGCTCCCTGGCAAACTCTGTTTTTGGCTTTTGTATTCCTTCACCCACTTTTTAAAAACCAGTTTTGTCCCCTCCTGCCTCTGGACCTTCCTCTGGACCTGTAGCTGGACTTAATTCAACTGCCACTTACTCTGATGTTATAAAATGTTCTTGTTATTTTAAAATGTTTCTCCCATTTGGGCATACCTCCCACAGTCTCTAGTGATCAGGGCACCCACTTTACTGGGCATATTACATTAGCCTTAGTAAAAGCCTTGCAAACTTCTTAAAATTATCACTGTCAATCATCAGGTGAGGTAAAAAAAATACTAATGTAAAAACTTGCTCTTCATACGTGCCAATGACTCCCTGTATTTTCAAAACATGACTGGCTTACTTTGTGTACCTCACAGATATATTGTTGTGTGTGGATATAGTCATCAAGCCTGAGCAAATGAAAGCCTTGGAACTGGATGGGCCTCAGAAGTGCCTGCCTTTTAGGACATTTAACCACCCCTTCTACTATTCTTAAAATGATCACAGGCACCAACAATGAACCTTATTTTTTTAAGAAAGCATCTTACAAATAATACAAAATAATCTCAGTGAAGATCTCTCTGAATATGAAGATAATTCCTGTGGTCAATATTATAGATGTGACCTTCCTGGGGGGTATAATGGTGCATAGAACATTACCTTGTCCAAATACTATTTTCCTGGACAGCAGTTACAATGGCCCAACATGATCTCATGATTAGCAACTTAACCAGGACTGTTAATAGAATTGCTAGAGTCACTGCCTGGGCTCTTAGAACCCAGCAGTGATCCTTAGATTCCTTTAAAAATGTTGTTCTTGGTAAGAGAATTGTCCTAGATTACTTCCTGCTGTAATTGTATAACCACCTCTCAGTAAGTAGAGTTAGAAACTACCAAACCTTTTAACCTAGCCATGTGCCTTAAAGGACTTCTAGTTGCTCATTAAGATGGTCAAAATTTAAATTCTTTGATATTTTTATCTGCCTTCTTTTCAGAACTCAGGGCATTCTTACAATGGACATTACAAACTCTGCTAATAATTATTGTTTTAATTTTTTGCTTGCTTTTTCTAGGCTACTGTTTTGTGTTTCTCACTGCTGCACCACAACATAAGATGTCAAAATCAGGATGACCTAGAAGCTCAATGCAATCCATCAACCATATCCTTTAGTTACTGAAATTGAGAAACCATTGACGTCTCAGCCTCACTTTGCCAAAACCTACCTTTTGTTCAAATTTGACCATAAGCTCCCTATAGCCAACTCCTCTAACACTACGCCAACTGTATGCCACTAGTGAGGGACACTATGGGTCCTGAGTGGATAAAATAACCACTCTGACAAAACAATGGGAAAATGAAACAATTTTGATCATTATTGCTTTCCAAGAAAGATTTCAGTCAAAAGGGGGAAATGTGAAATGTGACAAACTGAAATCAAAATGAAGTCAGCTTGGCAAAGGGAAGCAATTAAAGTGGAGCTGGGAGGTCATTCAAGAAATAGGGTCTGCACACGTCAGCAGTTCACATCTCAGGAGAACGCTGGGTGGGACTGGAACTTGCTGCCAGACTGCAGTCCTGCGACCACCAACTGCTGTGGACTTCTTTGGCCTCATACCGGGCTTTGGCCATAGCAGCCAATCAGAAACTGAATAGCGTGCCAGCTGTGCTGGCTCCAAACACAAAACATTCAAAACAGTTTATGTAAATGAGTAAAATTACTGCTGTTAACCTTTAAAATCTCTAAACTTTGTTAACAATTCGGAATATGTTTGAGTTGCTACCTGCATCTACATCTCCCAGATTGCAAATCCCCAAGACCTCAAATAAACACAACTAATTGTTTGCAGCTTTGCCTTCATAATATTTTTTTGGTTGACAAAAGGAATCCAAGGGGGAGGAATGCCCGAAATGGCTAAAAAAGATAGGCCAAGGGAAAATTCTGAGAAGGAGCACATGGCTTTGCTTTATTCAAAAGGAATGAATTTCTCACTGTAGATTTTAAGTGGATTTTAGGATAGACTCAAAGAAAAGTGTCCCAAAGAGACCAGGTAGGTAGGAACAGTTCTAATGCTGTTGCTCAAAGAAGGAAACATGGATAGACATTTTCAGAATTGTAATCAGTCCCAAGATCTAAAAAATAAAGAATGTCAGGAGCATAAACATACATAAGAAAGAAGGAAGAAATACAGGCACCACAGGAAGAATGTCACGATTTTTCTTATTTTATACTTCATACTTAGTTCATAATACACTCAAATACAATCAGAAAATGAAAAACTGTTGTTAAAGCCCAACATCAGTAATGTAAAAAAAATCTTTAATAATGAACTGAAAAAAATATATAGTTAGCACTTCCATAATCTTTGATTTGTCAATGAATCTCCAGTTACCTACCAGTATAGTTGTTACTTTCATCCCAGAAATGCATTCATTCTTCCACCAAAATGCTTACCTGTGTCAGGAAGACCTTTGATATCAAGCAGTGAACAAGGTAGAGAAGGTCCTTGTCCTCATGGGAATCACAGACGGGGTGGGTGGAGGAACAGACAAAGACACAGGTCCATAGGTCAGTAGGTCAGTAGGTTGGTAGGTAGAAGATGAGTAAAATGACTGCAATGGTGGTAACTGTTTAGAGAAAGTAAAGCAGGGGCAGGGAGGGTCCAGTAAAGGGTCACTGTATTAGCTTAGTCTGAGAGCTGGCCCACGAGGGGAGACACTGAGCATGACGGAATAATGAACACCAAGACTCACAGGGAGCCACAGGATTGAGAGGCTCAGGTAATAACAATGGGTCTGGCACACGGCTGGAGAATGATGAAAATGGCGAGAATGTTCAGAGCTGAGGAAAAGAAAGTTTGGACACTGTTACAATAACAATTACACCTTGGCCTGAAATACTGTAGGACCCCTGACCCAATTTCTGTGTCTTCTTTTCCTTTCTGGATAGAAGAGAGTGGTTAAATTACTTGTAACATCTACTAGAGATGGCCTTTAGGTCTGTAATTGCTTTCTGATGTCACTTAAGGATAAGATAAGGAAAAGACACTGGGAAAGAGGTTGAGAGGCAAAATGTGGTTTGAATGCACATATTATTCTTGGTTTCTTCATAAAGTACAGAAAAATTAGTATCAAAAAGAAAGACAAAACAGTAGAGGAGAACAGAAAGCAAAGAGATGTCAATGAATGTTTGGAATCTGTAGAGCCAGCACATGAGTGGAAGCTGAATAACAACAAAAATGCTGGTCATGCTCTAAGTCTGAGGGTGTGGGGAGACTAAACAGTGCTGTCCACACTGCCGAATCCTAGAAAGGTGGAGGATTTGTCTGTGAGGGATATTTTTGAATGTGGGGTGGAACAGCTTACATTCTCTGTTGTATTTTCTTAGAAGTTTGAAAATAGACACTCAAAACGTTGTCAGAAAGGCACTAGGGGTTGAGTGAAATTCAGAGCACTGTGAGGCCATCACCCTTCCTCCCCCACCTGTGCTCATGAACATGGCAGTCAGGCTCATGACCTGCTGAGACCCAAAGGAAGGCCTTAGATGTGCTGAAATGAAGATAACCGTTGGCCACAGGATGAAGTCCTGCACACAGCTCTGTTCAAGCAAATCCAGTCGGCCTTTTCAGGAGCTCGCTCTTATGTCTGTTGGATAATCCAGGAGCACCAGGCATGAGAGATGCAGTCCAAAACCAGGACTCACAGGCAACAAAACATATCAGGACGCAGAAACACTGTAGGGGACAATGGAGACATATTTTTAAACTATGAGATAAAAAATTTTCAACTGCTGTTTATGGCCATGCTGTTGATTAAATGTGAGATTAGCATAAAGATATTTTTAGCGGTACAAGATCTCAAAGCATTTATCTCCTGTGCTCTCATTCTCAATAATTATTTTAAAATAGAATACAGAGGCATGGACCTGAGTGATTAAAAACGGGGCAGAGGCAGTAGGAGCTTGTAGTGTAACAAGTGTGATTGTCCGCAGCTGTGCACCAGGAATGGGGACCGACCAATCTGACTGGAGTGGCAGGACGGAGAGCAGGAAGGGCTGCCCCCAAGGGAGGGTCGGGCAGAGGGCTGATCTGCACATGCTGAGGAAAGAATTTGGGTTCTACTAGAAATCTGGGGGATGAACTGGTGAAGACAGCAATCCTAGAACAAAATACTTATAAAAGTTTGAAGTTTAATGAATGGGAAAAAAATTGGGGAAGGAATGTCTAGACCATAGCCCATCACACAGTTACATTATGGCTAATGGGACAATAAGTATTTAGATTCAGCTGACTTACTGTTGAGTTCTGACCCTCTCACTCACTAATAAGGTAATTTAGAACAATTCCTTGGACCATTCTGAGTCTTAGTTTTAATTTACCTTTAAAAGGTGATATTAATGCCTATTTCAAAAGAATGCTGTGTTAACTAGATTAGCTAATGTATTATTTATTCAGTATTTATATTTTTCAGAGTTTATATATTTGTACATTATATATTTCAATATTTACATATTTATTCAGAACAAGACATGGAAAATAGAAAATGCATTTGATGAAATGAGATAGAAGGAAAACAAATCAATAATTGATATGAAGGTTATTTCCTAAAAAAAAAACTAATTTAAAAGCCACAGATTTCCCCAAGAATGGTTCAATTAGCTCTTTTAGCCTTTAGGAAAGATAATTGTATAAGTAAATTACTAACAGAGTAGAATGGAGTTAAATTGGGAATAACAAGTGCTGTGGAAAAAAATCAAACAGAACTTTAGAAAAAGGGGTATGACAAAAAATTACACATTATTAAAACATGGGAAGGATATCTGCAAAATTTAAATGGAAGGAAGATAATAAATGCTAAATTAAACTATTGTTATGACTGCTCACAGTCTTATGTTGAGGTAATGTGCCTTGAATCTGTGTTCCCTGAAAAGATGTTCAACATCAGTTACTGATGTCTGGGGTAAGTGCCAGAAAAGAGAGTGAAATCAAATGGAAAATGTCACACCTTAGATAAAAAATGGCCTTAACATTGCAACTCTTGTTGTCTGCTCCAATTCAGTTGAGCTGGACCTTTGTGGTAGGGGCCAGACAGCATTTATCCAAAACGAATGCACCTCAGTCAGCGTGCAAGAATATTGAATTTAGAGCCAGGCAGTACCACTAGCAAAATGAAAAAGAGTAATTAAAATTCTTCCAAAAGTAATATCCAGGTGGTTTTACAGGTGATTTCTACCAAAACATTAGTAACAAATAATTAGAATTTCATGGAAATTCTTTCAGAGAATAGAAAAATTAAAATACTCACCAATTTTATGACTATAAGAGATATCATTTAAAAATATTTACTGGAGAGCATTTGTTATGCCTGTGTCCCAGAAGAAATATAAAAGAATATTTTTGGCAGCATTAGTTGTCATGGCCTCAAGTGGAAACAATTAAAATGTCCATCAATGCATGAATAAATCTTGGCTTATTCAGATAATAAATTCAGAGGCAAAAGTGGTGAATCCTAATTAAAATCATCAACATCGATGGATCAAAAAACCTAATATTAAAGGGAAAAAGCAAGTCACAGAAGAATAAACACAAAATGATTCCTTTAACACAAAGATCTAACCCCCAAACCCGAACAATACATTCTTTGGAGAATCATTCACACGTGGTAAGAATTTTAAAGAACTTCAAGGAAACATTTCACAAGAATTGAGAATAGCAGTGGTTCACCTCTGGGATGGAGAGACCAGTGATGTGATATGGAGGGGCACAGAGCAGGTTTCAACGGGGCTGATAACATTCTGTTTCTTAAGATGGATTTGTTGGTTTTAACATCGTTCTTTGTCCTGGAAAATACTAGACATACTGTGATTCTGTGATTTGTAATAAGAAAGATATATTTGTCTTCATCTGTATTCCTATCACAAAGCTCCTAAAACCCTTGGCATTTACTAAGTATGAGAGCAATAAAGGTGTCTTCTATGTTAATGAGGTGACTTTGGAAAGATCAGAGATAACCTAAGGATGGACTGGTTGCCAGGGGGACCAGGGGAATCACCTCATGAGATTCAAAGACTGGAGTTTACTGTCCCATCCCTGACCTCTGTGATGGAGAGCAGAGCTAGAGGTTGAATAGACTGCCAGTGGCCAATGATTTAATCAATCGTCCTACATAATGAAATTATGAAAATAATAAAATGAAGTAAACCCCAAAAGGATGGGATTCAGAGAGCTTCCAAGTTGGTGAACAGATGGAGATTTGGGAAGAGTGTTGCCCTCAGAGAGGATGGAATCTCTGAGACCTTTCCTCACACCTTGCCCAAAGCATCCATTCCATTGGGCTTTTCCTGAGTTACATCTTTTTATAATAAACCAGGGATCTAGTAAGCAAAATGCTTTTCTGAGTTCTGGAAGTTACTCTAGCAAGTTAATTGAACCCAAGTAGGGGGTCATGGGAACCTCTGACCTATAGCTGGTTGGTCAGAAGCACAGATGACGCCCTGGCCTTGAAATTGGCATCTGAGAGGGGCAGGAGGCAGTCTTGGGACTGAGCCTTTAACTTGTGGAATATGGTGCTATTTCTGGGTAGTGCCAGAAGTGAGTTGATTGTAGGACATTCACCTGGTGTTGAAGAATTGCTTGGTAGTGGTGGTAGGGGACCTGCGTATTGGAGTTGGAAGAGACTTGTATATACTTTTGTATGTGTGATAAATATTTTTTAGCTTTACTGAGGTATAATTGGTAAATAAAATTATAACATTTTTAAAGTATACAACATTGTGGTTTGACATATATATAAATTGTGAAGTTATTAGCAAATCAAGTTAAGTAATGCATCACCTCACATAATTACCTTTTTTACTTTTTATTTATTGGTGAAAATGCTTAAGATCTGCTCTCTTGGATATTTTCAAATACATAATATAGAACTATTAAGTATCATCATCATACTGTACATTAATTCCTTAGAATTTATTAATCTTTTAATGAAAAATTAGTACATTTTGACCAATATCTCTCCATTTCTCCCAATCCCCAGCCCTGACAGCCACCACTCTACTGTCTGTTCATATGAGTTTGACTTTATTTTATTTACTTGCTTATATTCCACATATAGGTGTATCATACAGTATTTGTCTTTCTTTGTCTGGCTCACCTCATTTAGTATACTGCCCTCCAGTTTTATCCATGTTTTTGAATGTGGCAGAATTTCCTTCATTTTTATGGCTGAATGATGCTTCAGTCTATGTGTGTGTGTGTGTGTGTGTGTGTGTGTGTGTATGTATATATAAAGTAGAAGAGAAGGGAGTACTTCCAAACTCATTCTGAGAGGCCAACATCACTCTAATACAAAAACCAAAGAAAGACACCACATACACAAAAAAATTATAGACTAATATCCCTGATGAACATAGATGCAAAAGTATTCAACAAAATATATAACCAAGTTCAAAAATCGAAAAGATCATCCATCTTGATCAAGTGGGATTTATTCCAGGAATTCAACGATGTTACAATATTAGAAAATCCATCAACATCATACACCACATCAACAAAAAGAAGGACAAAAACCACATGATCATCTCAATTAATGCTGAAAAAGTATTCAACAAAATTCAGTATCCATTCATGATAAAAACTCTCAACAAAATGGGTATAGAGGGCAAGTACCTCAACATAATAAAGGCCATATATGATAAACCCACAGCCAACATCATACTTAACAGTGAGAAGCTGAAAGCTTTTCCTCTGAGATTGGGAACAAGACAGGGATGCCCACTCTCCCCACTTTTATTCAACATAGTTCTGGAGGTCCTAGCCATGGCAATTAGACAACACAATGAAATAAAAGGCACCCAGATTGGCAAGGAAGAAGTAAAACTGTCCCTGTTTGCAGATGACATGATGTTGTACAGAAAAAACCCTAAAGAATCCACTTCAAAACTACTAGAACTAATAACTCATACAGCAAAGTTTCAGGATACAATATTAATACACAGAAATCTGTTGCAGTGCTATATACTAACAATGAACTAGCAGATGGAGAAATCAAGAAAACAATTCCATTTCACAATTGCATCAAAAAGGATGAAATACCTAGGAATAAACCTAACCAAGGAGGTGAAAGACCTATACCCTGAAAACTATAAGACACTCATGAGAGAACTTAAAGAAGACACCAATAAATGGAAATACATCCTGTGCTCATGAATAGGAACAACTAATATTGTCAAAACGGCCATCTTTCCTAAAGGGATCTAGAGATTCAGTGCAATCCCTATAAATATACCAGCAGCATTCTTCAATGAACTAGAACAAATAATTATAAAATTCATATGGAACCACAAAAGACCCCAAATAATCAAAGCAATCCTGAGAAGGAAGAATAAAACTGGGGCGATTACACACTCCAACTTCAAGCTCTACTACAAAGCCACAGTACTCAAGATAATTTAGTATTGGCACAAGAACAGACCCATAGATCAATGGAACAATAGAGAGCCCAGATATAAACTCACATATATATGGCAAATTAACATATGATAAAGAAGCCATTGATATATGATTGGGAAATGACAGCCTCTTCAACAACTGATGTTGGTAAAACTGGACAGCTACATGTAAGAGAATGAAACTGGATTACTGTCTTACTCCATACACAAAAGTAAACCTGAAATAGATAAAAAACTTAATGTAAGTCATGAAAACATAAAACTCTTAAAAGAAAACACAGGCAAAAATCTCTTAAATATAAACATGAGCAACTTTTTCCCAAACACATCTCCTTGGCCAAAGGAAACAAAATAAAAAATGAACAAATGGAACTACATCAAAATAAAAAGTTTCTTTATAGCAAAGGACATCCTGCAGTATGGGACAATATGTTTGTAAATGACAGATCCGATAAGGGGTTAACATCCAAAATATATAAAGAACTCATATGCCTCAACACCCAAAAAGCAAATAACTTTATTAAAAATGGGTGGAGGATCTGAACAGATACTTCTCTAAAGAAGAAATTCAGATGGCCAACACGTACATGAAAAGATGCTCCACATTGCTAATCATCAGGGAAATGCAAATTAAAACCACAATGAGGTATCACCTCACACCAGTTAGGATTGCCAACATCTAAAAAGCAAGGAACAACAAATGCTGATAAGGATGTGAAGAAGGGGGAACCCTCCTACACTGCTGGTGGGAATGTAAATTAGTTCAGCCATTGTGGAAAGCAGTATGGAGGTTCCTCAAAAAACTAAAAGTAGAAATACTATTTGACCCCAGAAGTTCACTCCTTAGAATTTACCTGAAGAAAACAAGATTTATGATTCCAAAAGGCATATGTACCAGTATATTTATCGCATCACTATTTACAATAGCCAAGACAGGGAAACTACCTAAGTGTCCATCAGTAGATGAATGGATCAGGAAGAGGTGGTTCATATACACAATGGAATATTATTCAGCCATAAGAAGAAAACAAATATTACCATTTGCAACAACATGGATGGAACTAGAATAAACCTAATTATGCTCAGTGAAATAAGCCTGGCAGAGAAAGACAAGTACTGAATGATTTCACTCATTTGTGGAGTGTAACAGTGAAGCAAAACTGAAGCAACAAAACAGCAGCAGTTTCACAAACTCCAAGAAGGTACTAGCGGTTATGAAGGTGTGGGTTTGTGAAGGGTGGGTGTAGAAGGAGGGAGAAAGGGATTATGGGCAGTATGATTAGCACACATAATGTATAGAGGTCACGGGGAAGGCAGTATATTACAGAGAAGGAAAGTAGTGACTCTATAGCATCTTACTATGCTGATGGACAAGGACTGCAATGGGGTGTGTGCGGGGACTTGATAATATGGGTGAATGTTGTAACCAAAATATTGCTCATGTGAAACCTTAATGAGATTGTATGTCAATGATACCTTAATAAAAAAACACATAGAGAACTGTTGTACCTCAACACCAAAAAACTAATAACATGATTAAAAAATGGGAGAGGACCTGAACAGAAATATTTCCAAAGAAATATAGATGGCCAAGAAACACATGAAAGATGCTCCACATGGCTGACCATAAAGGAAATACAAATCAAACCCGCAGTGAGACACCACCTCACATTAGTTAGAATGGCCACTGTCCAAAAGACAAGAAATAAAAAGTGTTGGTGAGGATGTGGAGTACAGGTAACATTCCTACTCTGTTGATGGGAATGTAAATTGATGCAGCCACTGTGGAAAACAGTATGGAGTTCCTCAAATAACTAAAAATAGAAATTCCATTCAATGTAGTAACTCCAGTTGTAGGAATTTACTTGAAGAAAACAAAATCTCTGATTAAAAAAATACATGAACCCTTATATTTATTACCACATTCTTTACAATAGCCAATATATGGAAGCAACCAAAGTGTCCATCCATAGATGAAAGGATAAAGAAGATGTGGTACATGTACACAGTGGAATATTATTCAGTCATAAAAAGAAAGATATCTTGCCATTTGCAACAACCTGGATGGACCTAGAAGGTATTATGCTAAATGAATTAAGCCAGCTGGGGAAAGACAAATACTATATGATTTCACCTATTTGTGGGATCTAAAAATAAAACAAAACAAAATGAGCAAAACAACAATAGATTCATAGACACTGAGAAGTGACTAGTGGTTACCATGGGAAGGCATTAGGGTGGGTGGGAAAGGTGAGGGGGATAAAGGGGCACAAAAATCTCAGTCATAATATAAGTTGGTCATGGGGATGGTAGTACAGCACGGAGAATAAAGCCAATGGTTCTGTAACATCTTCCTTTGTTGACAGATAGTAACTGCACTAGTTGGGTGGGGACTTAATAATGTGTGTAACTGTTGAACCACTGTGTTGCATACTTGAAACCAATATAATATTGTGTATCAAGTCATCCAATAAAAAAGCACAATAAAAATTAGAAGCCATTTGAAGGAATTTATATAGCTACTCAATAAGGTCATTACTATACTATCATGACCTCTTAGTCATGATACTGACTGAAATTCAAATGAAAATCTCTAAACCAAATGTTGTTTTCCTTTTTTTTTTAAATGTAAAGGCAAAGGAATTTTATAGTCCTTGGCTTACAGGGTATCTTACATTCAAATTCAGTAGATTATGCCACTGACAAATATAAATATTTTCAATTTCTTCCACGTGATGTTACAGGTATTTAAACTATTGCTTTCAGAAAGCTATCGTATTTCTTCCATGATAGACTATTTCCAAATACTTTGGTCATATGAATAGATTTAACTAGGACTCACTGACATACACATTTTTGTATGTTTTCTGAGCTAATAACAGGGTTTTGCTTCAGTCTCTCTGTTTCTGACACTGCAGACAATCCCACTGGCTATCGGCACTGGAAATGCAATCTTTTGATACTGAATCAAAATAGGCCCTTTCCTTGGAAATTGTTTTCAGAAAGAGTGTTCTTTGAAGCAGAACATTCTGGAATATTATCTCCCTCAAAACATTTGGGTCCTTTGGCTTAAATGTATATCTCTCATCATAAACCATTACCTACCTTGAAATTCCAGTGTGCAAAAATCTGTTGCTTATAAATAGCATATTTATATGTTAAATATTTACAGCTCATGGACCTTCATTCCTTTTTTATTCTTATTGCCCTGAAGACAATTTCTATAGTAATTTTAGAGATATGGTGTAGTAAATGAGGTAGTCCTGAGAAAGAGCATAGAGTGAAAGCAGTTTAGTTTGAAATGCTCCAAGTAAACGTTTGGTTTTGTGTGTGTGCTTCAAGGTAGATTAAGATGGAACAAGGCAATGAGGGCTTGCTCTCTCACCTGTAATTAAAAATATAGGATCTCAGAATTTTATGGATAGAATCATATGGCCAATAAATTACTAAGAAAAATAGAATATACTCTTTGTGTTACCAGACAACATTTATTGGCAATATGATGTAGATTTTGACCTAACACTTTGTTATCAATTTCTATGTTATATAAAATAAATAGTAGTTTCATAATTTGTACATTTAAGTACATATTAATTTAACAGTGACCAGTGTGTAGCTTTGTTTCCTGCTTTCCAACTTACTAAATGGCTCAAAATAAAGCAACAGTTAATGAAAACTGTGTTATTAACATGGAGGTTTGAAATATGTGATTTTCTCCTGATGAAAACAAAATAAGAGAAATCTCATGTGAATAACATATGGCCTGAGACATTTACTATGGTTTTATCTTGAAATATTTTGATGGGTCACCGTATTTACTTCAATAGTTGTCTTGGGGCTTTGTGTCTGTTGGAATGGCAACCACCAGTCAGACATGACAGGCAGTCAGGCTCATTATAGTCTTAACTGATTTCCTAAGTAATATCCAAGTCTGGTTAACATTGCAAATAAACCTTCAAAATACTTAGCTATTAGCACTGATTTCTCTTAGCAAAATTTAGAGAAAATTGAAGAAGGGTTTTTAGCAGGGAAATGGCAAACTTTTGCAGGAGAAATTCTTTTTATTTATCCTAATTATTAAATTCTACCACTAATAACAATTTAATAAAGAAAAACTTTTTGAAATGTACATAGATATGTGGGTATTTCTTAATATAAATATATGTGTGCATATAAATATGCATATACAACTACAGAATAAAGTAATATTTCTTTTTTTCCATTGAACTGCCTTTGTTCCTCTCTTTTATTTATTTATTTATTTATTTATTTTATTTTTTAAATTTTTATTGAAGGGTAGTTGACACACAGTATTACATTAGTTTCAGGTGAACAACACAGTGATTCAACATTTATATACATGATAATTCTAGGTACCAGCTATCATTATACCAAGTTGTTACAATATTTTAACTATATTCCTTATGCTATACATTATATCCCGGTTACTTATTTTATTTCACAATTGGAAGTGTGTATACATATATATATATATATATTTTTTGTGAGGGCATCTCTCATATTTATTGATCAAATGGTTGTTAACAACAATAAAATTCTGTATAGGGGGGCCAATGCTCAATGCACAATGATTAATCCACCCCAAGCCTAATTTTCGTCAGTCTCCAATCTTCTGAGGCATAACGAACAAGTTCTTACATGGAGAACAAATTCTTACATAGTGAATAAGTTACATGGTGAACAGTACAAGGGCAGTCATCACAGAAGCTTTCAGTTTTGCTCATGAATTATGAACTATAAACAGTCAGTTCAAATATGAATACTCATTTGATTTTTATACTTGATTTATATGTGGATACCACATTTCTCTCTTTATTATTATTATTTTTAATAAAATGGTGAAGTGGTAGGTAGATACGAGATAAAGGTAGAAAACAGAGTTTAGTGTTGTAAGACAGCAAATGTAGATGATCAGGTGTGTGCCTGTAGACTATGTGTTAATCCAAGCTAGACAAGGGCAATACAACATCCACGTATGCAGAAGATTTCTCTCAGAACTGTGGGGGGGAGGTTCTAAGCCTCACCTCTGTTGATCCCCCTTTTTCTCACCTGATGGCCCCCCTGCGACTGTGCCTGTCTTAGGTTGTTCATCCCTTGAGGAATCTTACCCGTCTCTGGCTAACCAGTCATCTTCCGGGGCCATACAGGGAAATGTGAAGTTGGTAAGTGAGAGAGAAACCTTATTATTTGAAAAGGTTAGCTTTTTACTTCTTTGCATATTTATGCCCTGTGACTCCTATGCCCAGCATTTGTCTTGAGGTATCTTTACCACTTGGAAGAATTATGATACTCGGTAAATTCGATATGAGGCACGAATTCTATTTAAGGGTTGTAGTTAGGAAGGAAGAAGAAAAGCTATAGAAGTAGCAGGCGGCAGAAAACATGGGAAGATTGATTATTTCCTTGACATATCTTCTTGTAGTGTAACTTCAGCATGTATAGGTTTTAAACTACTAATTAAATTGCACACACACATTAACATAATAGGAGTACAGTTATGTAAC
The DNA here is from genome assembly GCF_030020395.1 of Manis pentadactyla. Classification (NCBI taxonomy): domain Eukaryota; kingdom Metazoa; phylum Chordata; class Mammalia; order Pholidota; family Manidae; genus Manis; species Manis pentadactyla. Next base: position 41,840,464 of record NC_080025.1, read on the forward strand.
CAAAGCATACCTGTAATTACCAGCCATCTCCAGTGAAACCAAGAAAACCAGTTAGGCCCTTAGGCATTTGTGGAAACTTATCTATGATATGGTGGATATTGTCCAACTGAACTTGAACAGTCTGAGAGAAATCAGACAAATTAAAACAGTCCCTTCCTGGGGACTGTTCACATCCCATATGTTCTTTTAACAGTAAATAGTCTGTAGTTGTAAGATTTTGGAGAGCTACAATTTGCAGTTCTCCTAATTCTTGGTTGAGTTCCAACAGTATAGATCCAGTCAAATTTGTTGTTTTACTGTATGCACAGGACAGCTTAGATATCTCCTTCCTCATTCCCATGGCAAGTCCAGGAACTGGTGGGATGAGTGCATTTACACTTGTAGCAGTGAGTGGATCTTTGTTGGGGTTTTTTGATGATCATCTTCTGGCATGAGTCTTCCCGAGAGTGCTGATGTTGGAAGTTCTTTTTCATATCATATCTTAGTTCATTTTCTGGGTAGCCAAATTAGGCTTTGATCCTCTGTATAAACACAAACAGACCCTTTACCTATATTTTTATATGCCCTTTATATCATTGTGTAGAACTCATTGGAGGTCACCACACAAGAACTGCCTTTTTTTTTTTTTTTGACATTAATCTACATTACACTTACATGATGAATATTTTGTTTACTAGGTTCTCCCCTATACCAGGTCCCCCCTATATACCCCTTTACAGTCACTGTCCATCAGCATAGCAAAATGTTGTAGAATCGCTACTTGTCTTCTCTGTGTTGTACAGCCCTCCCCTTTATCCCACCCCCCTATGCATGCTAATCTTAATACCCCCCTTTTTCTCCCCACCCCTTCTCCCTCCCAACCCACCCATCCTCCCCAGTCCCTTTCCCTTTGGTACCTGTTACTCCATTCTTGAGTTCTGTGATTCTGCTGCTGTTTTGTTCCTTCAGTTTTTCCTTTGTTCTTATACTCCACAGGTGAGTGAAATCATTTGGTATTTCTCTTTCTCCACTTGGCTTGTTTCACTGAGCATAATACCCTTCAGCTCCATCCATGTTGCTGCAAATGGTAGGATTTGCCCTTTCCTTATGGCTGAGTAGTATTCCATTGTGTATATGTACAACATCTTCTTTATCCATTCATCTATCGATGGACATTTAGTTTGCTTCCAATTCTTGGCTATTGTAAATAGTGCTGCGATAAACATAGGGGTGCATTGGTCTTAATCATACTTGATTGCTGCATTCTTAGGGTAAATTCCTAGAAGTGCAATTCCTGGGTCAAATGGTAAGTCTGTTTTGAGCATTTTGATGTACCTCCATACTGCTTTCCACAATGGTTGAACTAACTTACATTCCCAAAAGCAGTGTAGGAGGGTTCCCTTTTCTCCACAGCCTCGCCAACATTTGTTGTTGTTTGTCTTTTGGATGGCAGCCATCCTTACTGGTGTGAGGTGATACCTCATTGTAGTTTTAATTTGCATTTCTCTGATAATTAGCGATGTGGAGCATCTTTTCATGTGTCTGTTGGCCATCTGTATTTCTTTTTTGGAAAACTGTCTGTTCAGTTCCTCTGCCCATTTTTTAATTGGGTTACTTGTTTTTTGTTTGTTGAGGCGTGTGAGCTCTTTATATATTCTGGACGTCAAACCTTTACTGTATGTGTCATTTTCAAATATATTCTCCCATACTGTAGGGTTCCTTTTTGTTCTATTGATGGTGTCTTTTGCTGTACAGAAGCTTTTCAGCTTAATATAGTCACACTTGTTCATTTTTGCTGTTGTTTTCCACGCCCGGGGAGATATGTTCAAGAAGAGGTCACTCATGTTTATGTCTAAGAAGTTTCTGCCTATGTTTTTTTCCAAGAGTTTAATGGTTTCATGACTTACATTCAGGTCTTTGATCAATTTTGAGTTTACTTTTGTATATGGGGTTAGACAATGGTCCAGTTTCATTCTCCTATATGTAGCTGTCCAGTTTTGCCAGCACCATCTGTTGAAGAGACTGTCATTTCGCCATTGTATGTCCATGGCTCCTTTATCAAATATTAATTGACCATATATGTCTGGGTTAATGTCTGGATTGTCTAGTCTGTTCCATTGTTCTGTGGCTCTGTTCTTGTGCCAGTACCAAATTGTCTTGATTACTATGGCTTTATAATAGTGCTTGAAGTTGGGGAGTGAGATCCCCCCTACTTTAAGAATAAAGTAATTTTTATGTATAAAATATAACTATACACATAAACTTTGCACATGTAAAATACAGAAGAATATAAAATACCTTTTTTTATTAAGATATTATTGATATACACTCTTATGATGGTTTTACATGAAAAACAATGTGGTCACTACATTCACCCTTATTATAAGTCCCCCAATACCCTATTGCAGTCACTGTCCATCAGTGTAGTAAGATGCCACAAAGTCACTATTTGCCTTCTCTGTGCTACACTGTATTCCCCATGATCCCCCCTACACCATATGTGCCAATCACAATATCCCTCAATCCCCTTCCACCTCCCTCCCCACCCACCCTGCCCCACCCCTCCCCTTTGGTAACCACTAGTCCCTTCTTGGAGTCTGTGAGTATGTTGCTGTTTTGTTCCTTCAGTTTTGCTTTGTTGTTATACTCCACAAATGAGGGAAATCATTTGGTACTTCTCCTTCTCTGCCTGGCTTATTTCACTGAGCATAATATCTTCCAACACCATCCATGTTGTTGCAAATGGTAGGATTTGTTTCTTTCCTAAGGTTGAATAGTATTCCATTGTGTATATGTACCACATCTTCTTTATCCCATTCATCTACTGGTGGACACTTAGGTTTCTTCCATATCTTGGCTATTGTAAATAGTGCTGCAATAAACATACAGGTGCATGTGTCTTTTTGAATCTGAGGAGTTGTATTCTTTGGATAAATTCCTAGGAGTGGAATTCCAGGTCAAATGGTATTTTTTTAGTTTTTGGAGGAACCTCCATATTGCTTTCCACAATGGCTGAACCAGAGTATGTAAAATATCTTAAATGGATTTTGCTTCTGGGTAAAGACACATATCTTCCATTCAAATTTTTTATTAGCATCTTTCATTTAAGATTTTTCTAATCTTGTGAATTAAATGCAACTTTGTTCTTTCTAAACTGCATTTTAAAAGCTTATACAAACTATAAGTAATAGACCTCCTTGTCCAACATCTTGCTGACTCCTCTACTGTATACTGTCAAAAAAGGTTTATACTTTTATTGTATTTCCCTTCTTGGTTATTTCTTTGTAGACATCATCTTAGAAATAGAAACTGAAGAAAAAGGCTATTTTCAAAATGTTTTTGAATTTACAGGAGAAGATTGTTCTCATTTGTTTCCACAGGTGCATATAGAGTTTTTTGTGTTTGTTGCTCTTAGCCGTAAAGGCTGCAGTATAATGTGTGATGTATTACATCATTTTTTTCTCCACACGTCCTTTTTTGTAGCACCCTACATTTTGAGGAAAGATGCTTTCCAGACTGAGGAACAAGTTCAGAACACTGAGTGAGCACGGCTTCAAGTACGTAATGTAAAGACTGGGCCTATCAAATTGCTTCATATCTGCTCAGCTTCAAAAGAAATCAGTTTACTTGCAGAACCTTCAGTAGTTGAGGGGTACAAAGTTAAAAGATTCTTGTTCTCATTATTTTTTACTGATATCACAAAGGCTAGTTCTTAATCTCTCATTCGAAAACAGCATTTTAGTTTTATTCGCCTTACTTGATCAGTTGTGCAAATGGTAATGTTGGAATCCTACATCTCTTCTTCTTGATAATTTTCCTAATTATGATTGATTTTATATTTTGAATTTTGTACAGCTCCCAGAAAATGTTTTAACAAGTGAGGATTTTGTAAAATACAATCAAAATTCATAAACAAATTATCTGCCTCTTCAGTAACAATGTAATGATTTAATGTGTGAGAAAATTGCCAAGCATTTTTTTTAAACTCTTTTATGACTGGAAGGATAGTTGCAAATGAAACAAAAACCAAAATAAAAACAACTAATTTACATGTTCCAGAAATTTTGTTTTTCTTTGGCAATGAAGAATGATCAAAACATACTCCTTTTCTCCATTTATAAAAGATTACACATGGTATTTTATTTTAGAAAACATTATAATAGTTACATAGTATAGGTAAAATTTATAGTATTTTAGAAAATCTAGAAAACAAAGAGAAATATAACAGCTCAACAGTATTATCCAAAATCCCTCCAATCATGGAAACTCTGAGAACATTTTGCTACAGGGATTTTCAGTTTTTCTTTCCTTTAAAATATTCCCATAAAATTAAAACCTAGTGCATTGTAATTTTATATCTATATTTTTCTTTGTTTACTCAACATCATAGTATAAGAACCTTTCCCTTTCTTTAAATGTATTATGAGAGTGTGTTTTATATATTAGCCCAGAATTTAATTAATAATTCTCCTATTTTGGATTCAGATGTGATTTTACAATTTTAACTCCCTCAAATATTATACAATAAATCATGGTTCTTAAATCATCAGGTGTATATTTTTTATACCCTTGGGTATATTCTCAGACATTAAATTATTGAGCACATGAACACTTTTAAGAGTATTGATGGTTACATATCTTACACACACACAAGTACTTGTCTTAATATAATTTTATCAAGAAATTGGTCATTTCATCACTCTCTACTGAACTCTAAAAATAAAAAAGGCATTGTGAGTTTAGAAATGAGGTCTGAATAACCTCAAAATGTATAACATATTTATCTGCACACTAGCTAAATATGGGGAGTTATTTGGTTCTAAATTTCATAGCAAGCAAAGGCAAAACAGTGATCTTCCTGGTCATTTTATCTGCACTGTCACTGATAGAAATTGAATGGTTCTTCTTTAGATAACAATCCTCCTAAAGGAGGAGGATTAATAATTTATGATTATTTATCATATAAAATAATTTATAACTACCATAAATATTTACTATTTACATAATCATGTTTTTATGGAGTGGTTTCTTTTAAGAATCATGAATACGGGGTACTGGCAGCAAATCAAACTTCATTTCAATAAAATTACACAGGGGATCAATATGATTTGTTTACATTCTACTTGCTTTGGATCTTCAAAGGAAAATAGGGAAAAAGTAAATTTTAGAATATAGTGCGAAGGCAAATGGGTTGTATTTCTTTAAAAAATTTCTCTTTGAGCAGTGCATGTCAACTGAGCTTTGGTTAAACATGAAGAAGAGTGTGTTAGAAATCATGCCTTTCAAATCAGCTGGAATCAGAGCACCTTTGCTTACAGGGTTTCTTTATGGTGAAAGCTTAAGGAGAGGAGCAATATTAAGAAAGCATTTGCAACTCAGGAGCATCTTAATTTTATCTTGCTCATACCCAGAAAGAAATTACATGTACAGAAGACAAAACTAGAATACAGACATTATTAAGGGCAGCGGGCCATGGCACCAGACTCCAGTATGGGACCCGTGAGTTATGGGGCACTCATGGAGAGGTGTTTTTCCTAAAACAGAGATCTCCTAGGAGCCTGGAAACCAGAGAAACAGCTGGTCATTTGTTTTACTTCATGTCTAGCTGACTTGAATCTCCTCTCTTAAAATACTTTTAATTTGAAAAATGCCACAGGAAAAAAAGCTTGTGAATAAAAGAGAAAATGCATTCAGTTCTTAGATCTACCAGTCCTGGGCTTTCTCTCTCACTTGATATACAATTTGCACGTAGATTCTATCTTTTAACATTGCAGGGGGCCTCCAATTCTTTCAAAAAATTATCAGGTAATTTAGAATGAAATTATAAAGCCACGAAGGTGGCACTGAGCTCCAGCAGAGGTGCCCCGCTGGCTCTGCCACAGACCACGCACGGCACAGATCCCACACCTACAGAGAGGCAGCAAGGATCACTGCCTGTGAAACCAAAGGCCCATAAAGGCCAGTAATATCACAGCAGCTCTCATATTATTCTTGATACACACAATGTTCCCAAAGAATGGGTGTGTCTCGATGATCATCCCTGGTGTGTCATGGATGATGTCACAATAACCCTGCAAGCTCATTATTGTAAAATAGGACAGTATCAACTTATTTCTCTTTTAGCATAAAGGAAGATAAGAAAAAATAGGGTTCTTTTAGCTGAAAAAGAGTAATGGATGTTTATATATGTTCTTAAATTATATACATAAATTAAAAAATGTAAATATCACCCACGATGATAAATTAGGGGTAAAAAGTGCCTTGGAGAGTAGAGGTCACCTGGCAGAAGAAATTCAAGACCAAGTCATTTCATGGTTACTATGCTCAGAAAAAAAGATGATAGTCTAGTGTCTCACTTTTCATTTTCTAAGTCTAATCAATTATTTCTTTCAACATGCTTTCATTATTTAAAATTCCATTTCATCCACCAAAATCAACCACTCTTTTCTCTTTCCTGCCTGTCCCATGTTGCTCTCAGAAGCAGCTTCTAATTAGGAAAGCCCGAAGGCTCAGGGCTCTGTACAAAACCCCACTTGGCAGAACTGGGTGAAACAGTGAACCCTGAAGGAAACAAAGGGCTTAGAAATTAGCAGAAAAAATAAAAATGGATTGTAGAGGGGATATAATATTTTATTTCCATATAAGTTTTGCAAATATATTTTTAGTTTGTTTACCTTTCAATTTTTTTCATCAGTAAAAGCAAAGTGAAAGGAACAGTTTTCATATTACTGACATGAACACAAGCAAAACTACCTGGAACCAAAATCCCAGAATCTCAACAAACTGTACACCATGAAGTGAGGGAAGAGAATAATTGTATATTTTTCCACCTGCAGACACTGAAAATTCATGAGATTAGAAAAGTATAGATTGATAACTGTAAAATATGAAGGGTGACAACTTGGAAAATAAAATAACATTCAGAATGTAAAAATTAACTTAAAAATAAATTGTAGTCTAACAACAAACTGACGTTTAGGGGAAGAAAGAGTACGAAATACAGTAAAGATTTAAAATAAGAGCAAAATTAAGATATATATGATTATTTTGTTTAAGGACAAAGAATTTTGGTTTGAAGAAAAAAATTTTAAAAAGGCCAGAATCACATGCTTTCTGCAATGGTTACATTTAAGTCAGAAAAATGAGTGTGAGGGGATGAAAGGGCATAGTTGGTATAGCAGGACCCAGAAAGCATGCTACCTTATTCTTTTGTCCCCTATAAAACAAAGCAAAAGAAAAACAAAACGAAGTAAAGCAAAATGAAAAAAGATTGTATTTTAACACCAAAGTTCTGAGAGAAATTCTAAGAATTCAGAAATGTATTTTTTTCTTTCCACTTATGATACTCTATACTCTGAAAGCTAAATATTTACCTGAACAAATAGCTGTTCCATTTTCAAGATGAAGGCGCCAAGGAGGAAGGGGAGAAAGATGGAGGAGGGTACGGGGAGGCCTGGGATGCCCCAGTAGCTCTGGCGTGCATGTGGTGGAGTCTTCTCAAGAGTCTAGGTTTCAAAATTGAGCATCAGTTTGGTGATGGATCAAGGGAACAAGAGAAATGGGGTGAAGGCATCCAATTTGACTCTCTATCTAATCACAAAATATGGGGCTGGATTTGCTTAAATTCTGTGCTTTGGGTAATTATGAGTTGAAGGTAAAAATGAGTTTAAGATGAGTCCACATACTTAGTTCCATTAAAATTAAATCTAGTTAAAGTTTACAAAATGCATCAAATCTGTTTCATATCTTAGCTTTGTCATTACAGAATTCTGTGTTGTTTTTCTGTCCCATATTCTCAATAAAACCCTTCAATGACTGGCTCTAATTCTGTTTTGCTTTTTTTATATTAAATGAATTAGAAAATCCATTAAACAAATGGGAGGAAATAGCATTAATGATATGTTGCACTTGCATTATGAAGTTAATTGGATTAACTAAATTAGCTCTTTTATATTCAGGCCTGCATATGTTTTTAACTTTAAAACAAGAAATTATCAAGGGAACTCAGGTTTCTGTGATTTTCTCTCTTCATTATAAAGCAGAGGTCAGTAATGCATTCCTTTCCCAAACACAGCAGTGAGACCACATACCATTAACAGACTTAAAGTTTAAAGAAAACAGAGAATAAGAAAAACAAAATTAAAGAGAGCAGAAGAGAAACAAGAAAAGAATCAGAAACTTCAGTAAGTCATAGTCCTACAAACCAACGTAACTTTATTTAGAGAGCAACAAAATCATCCTGGACATTGTGGTCTGGCTTCAAGATACCATGAAATTTCACGGTGAGACCTCACTGGAATCATGGAAAACTCCCAGGTTCAGAGTTCTTTTGTAGCAGCGTAGGGCTTTTCTGGAGAGTAAGATCCTACTTGGGAAATCTCGAATACTTTTCCTCAAGGCTCAGACCAACTTTGAATTCACACTGCCCAGATCACTGTGGTTTTCCCAACGGCACAACCCAAGTTTCCCAGTCAAGCTTAGTGACGGAAATTTGAACTCCAGGGTAAAAGGACAGTCTGTTTATTGTCCACAGAGGATGCTCAAGTATTCACTTCAATGTGATAGAGCTCACGGCACTGTGAAATAGTACTTTCTATACTACATACATTATCCGTAACATTAAGGGTGTTCCATTCCATCAAATATTTACATTTAGAAGCAAAAAATGATTTTGGATTTTATTCATTCTAATTTTCTAGTATGTGGCAAACTTTGAATGTCTTTGAGTTTATAGCTTTTGCTTTGAAGCAATGCTAGTCCTCACTGAGTTCTGCCCATAACAGATAACGGGTTAAGATTTTAAGGTGTATGATACTTTCATTTTATCATTATTACTGTTAGATTTAATAAAGTGGTGAATTATTCAAGATAATTTATATGGATCTAGCTTTTTTTTCAACCATAGGAAAATGTTCCAAAGTATGTACACACTGCAATTTCTGAAGCCATTCTCCTGTTAACAGATAGACAGGTTGTTTCTAATTTTTTGTTATTAACTCTTCTCTGGATGTTGCTTGTGTTCCTTTGTGCAGTTGTTGTAGTTGTGTAGTTGGCTCCATTTCTTCTTAGAAAGCATTGAGTCAAATTTTATTATTCTATTATTAATTAGTGTCATTTGGAAGTTCTTTGCTTTGCTATTATGAACTTAATTTCTTTTTGATCTGCCCAACACTAGAACAAAGGAAGACACGGATGGAAAGGGGAAAGTCCTAATGAAAAATAGCATATATGTCTGTTATTCACAGTAAGACAAAATATTTCAAATCATTAGTACCAAAAATTGATATTGGGACTGAATAATAGACTGTATATATAGGAAATAAGATAAATTTCAACTTTTCAACTCACTGTGTTGCAATAGTGCAGTTTAGTAGAAATAAGTACGTTTAACCTTTAACCATATATGTTATATATTTTTGAAATATTTCTGCAGTACTCAATATAATTGCATGTAGGTAGGTAGAATAACTTATGAAGTAAAAAGTAAGAGTACGTGTTGACCAAGATGTGGAGAAAAGGAACCCTCAACCCTGTTGGGGAGAGTGTAAGTTGTTGCAGCCATTATGGAAAACGGTATGGACGTTCCTCCAAAAATTAAAAACGGAACTACCATGTGATCTACCAGTTCCATTCCTGGGTATAACAGGAAACACAATCACCATCTCAAAGACATATCTTCACCCCCATGTTCATTGCAGCATTATTTATGATAGCCAAGATATGAAAATAATGCAAGTGCCCATTGATAACTTAATAGATAAAGGAAATGTGATTTATATATACAATGGAATACTTTTCAGTCATAAAAGGAAGGCAATCCTGCCATTTGTGACAACATGGATGGGCCTTGAGGACATTATGCTCAGTGAACTGAGTCAGGGAAACACAAATATTTCATACTCTTTGATGTGGAATCTTAAAAAGATGAATTCATAGAAACAGAACAAATTGGTTGTTGCTAGAGGTGGGGATTGGGTTGGGGGGAATGGGTGAAGGTGGTCAAAAGTTACAAACTTCTGTTTATTAGATAAATAAGTTCAAGATGAAAATTTTAAAATAAATGAGAAAGTACATTTTATAGTGTAATACCCAATCTTAATAAACATGGAATATTAAACATACAAAATGTATCCTAAAAATAATGAAGAATTTAAAATTAAAAAATCATAGAACAAAAAGTTGTTGTATGATTATATAGGGCATATTTTTCTTCAAATTCTAAAAATTGTCCAAAATTTTCTTGTTCCTTCTAAAATACTGAACACATTTGTTTTTATAAACTCTTGTGATACAGTTGTTGTAGAAGTTGGAATTATTATTCATGTTTCACTTTGGATATTTAAATGGCTTTCTGTAGATTTTCTTTTAGCAGAGATAAAAAGGATTCATTGCTTATAATTGTTTGCAAAGCTTTTTAAGATGTCCTGGTATACTGTTGGCAAGGGTCCATTAGAATGCTGATAATGATGGAAGAGTAATATTGGTGTTGAAACTATCAAGATTTGTTTGCATTTCCTCAACATGTAAAATACTGAGGCGTTTCAGTACAATAATTACACATATTTCCTTGAAGGCATTCTATCTGTACATGTTTCAAACAGACAAGAGAATTGGAATCTGAATGTTTTGATTATTCTGAGTACTAAATTTTAAAGCAACTTTTGTGAAAACCACTGAAGATTTTTTTCTGGAACCAATTTATTTTTATATTTACTTGGTAATGAATGCTCGTACTCGATATGAACTTGAAGCATAATACTTGAATGCATAGCTTAAGTATTACATGAATTAATAAGCATTACAGTTTGATGTGTGAATTTACACTTAAATCAGGAGGATTTAAAGAAAATTATCTTTCCAATAAAATACACTATGACTGTATTAATCAATTTTGTAAAAATTGATCAATTTTGTAAAAATCATTCAGCCTATCTGTTTTGGGCTGAATTGGGCACCCTCAAAATTTATATGTTGAAGTCTTAAACCCCAGCACTTTAGAATGTAACCACATTTTGAGATAAGGTCTGTAAAGAGGTAATTAAGTTAATCTGAGGTCGTTAAAGTGGGCTCGAGGGCAATATGGCTGATGTTCTAAGAAGAAATTAGAACGCAGACCTTCCCAGAGGGAAGGCCATGTGTAGACAGAGGGAGAGGACGGCAACTACAAGCTATGGTCCTCGCCTCCGTCCCCAGAAAGTGAGTCAGCTGAGGCACTGAGGCTGGTCTGAACAGAGGCTGGGATTGGAGCGTTCAGTGTGAAGCAGGCAAGAAGGAGACCAGGGAGGAGCCCCCCAGCACTGCCCTCCTGGGATGAACAAGAGGTGTGTGTGTGTGTGTGTGTGGTGGTGGTGGCATTTCCTCAATATCCTATCTACATCAACACGGAATCCATGCAGATGTTGGGTGTGCAGGGGAGGATATATTGCTTTACCTCTACCCTTCTAAATTCTTGCCTGAGACCTCCCTGCAAAAAAATACAAATTAATAGAGAAAAACAAATTTAGCTGTGTACATACCATAGGAGCCCCATAAAAATATGAGACTCAAAGAAGAGACCAGAGCAGGAAGCTTTCATAAATTTTAGACAACACAGCATTGCATTTAGAAGAGTTGACAGGACCAAGGGGTTTGTGCTTATACTTGTATTTGTGCTTGTAATGAGGTCTGCTTATACGGCCTTTTCAGCCCTAAATTCCCTGACTCTGGTGACAGGAATGCCTCCTTTCCTCCTGGTACAGGGAAAGAACTTTTCACATGGAAAATTTATCTCCTGCTGTCTGGGAGGAAGAGCAGGGATGGGGGTTGGAGTCGCTATATGCCAGGGTGCCAGATTTTGGGGGAGTGTGTTCTGAATCCCATCAAGTACTTACAGAAATATATTTCTCCATCAATCAATAACAAATAGCCATAAGGACAGAATAGTCCGGTATGAAAAACAGTGGGTGAAAGTCAAGTGAATTTCTCTGATATCGGAGCTGGCTAAGTAAGGGAAAACTAAACAAAAGAGACAAGAAGAAAGTAAAATATGCATTGTAAAGGCTTTATGTAGCCATTAAATAACTGCTTAAATAGGATCTTGAAGGCATGTAGATATATTCAAAACCCAGAAAAAAAGCTAAATCTTCAGTACGTATATGTAAAAAATACCCATATGAATTGTGGATTGTCTCAGCATTTTAAATCAGCACTTAAATATAGCTGGTTTTGATTTTCTTATGTAAGTTTTTTTGTGTCTTTCGCATTCTCTTCAAATAACAATTATTTAAAAATGGAAATAGTTTATTTGAAATATGGGTGAATTAAATGGTGGTCAAGGGGTTTAAAAATATAATCTACATCTAATCTAGAGAAAACATTTGGTGTCTTCATTTTCTAATATAATCTTTTACAGCTGCATGTGCTTTGTGCTGTGTGATTGACTTTATCCTTACTGAAAAGCTTTTCTTCCTTTTATTCAACTATTCCACATAATAACAGCTAATATTGGACAGATGTCTATGGCTTACATGATACTTATGCTTAACTTCTTATTTGATCTTCCCAAGTCTCCTGAGAAATAGATAAAGTAGGAATTCCTCTCACAGTTTTAGAGACGAAGAAGCAAACCAAGGCAGATCATTTAAAAGGGCTGAGGATACGTACCTAACATTTGGTGGGAACCAGACCTCTTAGGCTTGATAGGAAGGACAATATTCTAACCATCCATAAACTGTCTCCAAATTTGCACCACTCCAATGTAACCTATCTCCCCCCCCCATCACTGCAGTGCCAATGACAGACAACTGGGGACAGTCCCTATCCTCCAGCACATAGAAATTATTCAAAGGAGTCAATCCCAAGCCTGCTTCTCCTGCCCTACACATTTCTTCTTGCAGACACCTCAGAAAAGGCTCTTGCCTATGCTAGTCCCTCATTTCCTAGTCCTCCTGACTGACCCTGGTGCCTCCCCTCCCCCCTGGGGCCCTGCACAGGTGCCATACTTCTTGTCTCCAGGGACTGTGGGGGACCTACTATTTCATCACTGTCATTTCCATGTCTGCCTGTTTTCCACAACTGATTACAGCAAACCTGGGTATCTTTAAAACCCAGGTCAAAACGACATGATTATTTCAATAGACAGAAAAAAACATTTGACAAAATCTAACACTCTTTCTTAATTAAAACCCTCAGTAAACTAGGTATAGAAGGGAACTTTCTCAACCTAAAAAGAGTACATATGAAAAACCCACAGTTAATGATCATACTTAACATCAAAAGATTGAATATTTATCCATAAGATCAGGAACATGGTAAGGATGTTCATTTTTGCCATTTTTATTCAATTTTGAATAAAAATGGCAATAGTCAAGAAAAATAAGTAAAACTATCTAGATTGGATAAAATAAAATAGTCAAGAAAAAGAAGTAAAACTCATCTAGATTGGAAAGGAAGAATAAAGCTATGTCTACTTAAAAATGATATGACCTCGTGTATAGAAAATTTTAAGGAATTCACTGAAAGACTATTAGAAAAATGAGTGAGCTCAGCAAGATCACAAGATACAAGGTCAATATACAAAAAAATCAATTTTGTTCTTTACACTAGTATAGCTGTTTTTTATTGCTGTAACAAATTACCACAAAATTTATGGCTTAAAACAAAATAGATTCATTATCTTTCAGTGCTATAGGTCAGAAGTCTGACATGTATCTCAATGGGCTGACTTCCAGGGGTCCGCGGGGCTGCATTCCTCTCTGGGAGAATTAATTTCTTTGTCTTTTTCAAACACTATATGCTGCCCATATTGCTCGGCCCATGGCCCCTTCCTCACATCACCCCAACCTTGGCTTACAGCACACCTCCTGCTTTCCCTCTGGGAGCTTGAGGGGGAATGAGGAGTGATCACTAATGGCTGTGGGTGTTCTTGGGGGAATGAAAATGCTCTCAGATTGATTATGATGATGATTGCACAATCCTGCGAACACCCTAAAATAAGTTGAATTATAGACTTGAAATGGGTGACCAGTATGGGTAGTGAACAGAAAGCTGTTTTTAAAAAGATATACAAAAAATAAGGACAATGACATGAACAGTATCTTCAAATAAGAAAATAAAAATGGATATCTATTTCTACAATATAGTGTTTTCACAAAATGAAATTTTCATTTATAATATTATTTCTTTATACATATTTTAAGTTCATAGTAAAAGTTACAGGAATGAAGATAGGAAGGCAGAGGACTATTTGAAAATAATTGAGAAAAAATTACCAAAGAAATAGCCATAATGCAAATTTTAGAGTATAACTTTTCATTCTCTATTAAGATAATTTTTCTATGCTGAAGTTAAGATGAGAAGAGCTTATGTAAACTGCATAGCTACAGTTTTTTCAAATGTACTGCAAATTGTTTACTTTGACTATTTTAAGCATAATTTCACATCTAAATGAATGATTATTTGAATCATCTTATGTGTTAGTGTGTTTAAACAAAATGTGCGGAAGTTGGCAAAAAGAGCCACAATATCCAAGCACTTATGGAAACGGGAGAGTGCAGCCCCATGAAGTGATGAAGCATTTTAATCATGGTTTTAAAGTTTGGCATTTAAACCTGTTAAGGTCTAGGGCAGCACTCCAGCAATTGCCGAGAGATATAAAAATTCTGGTTTATAAATGAGTTATGAGCAACACGATAAATGAGTGTGACTTTCCAAATGCCTGCGTATAAAGTTTGTCATAGAGACACTAAGAGAAATTAAGAGGCTGGTAAATTTAGAGCATAGAAAAATAAATATTTCTTTATGCAACAGATAGTCACCTTGTGGAATTCATGGTCATGGTAAGATGGCTAAATAAATATTGAATCTCTAATTTTATGAGTAATAATAAAGGTTTATGTTAGTTTGTACATTGATAAAGTGCTGGCAAAAAGACTGTAATAAGTAAGCTGTGTTAAGATCTGAATAGAAGCCGATGTATTAGGGAAAAGAGATTTGGTTCTAAGAGACAGTAAAATGTGGAATTTGAGAGTAAAATGCACATTCAGCTATACTGACCAACAAGGTTATCCACCTGTCAGTGTCCATTTGCCTGTATCCTATCCAAGATGTTCCAGCCTAAACATGTTTATTTCCCTTGTGCTGTTCCTTGATACCTAAGGGTGACAGCCTCACCTGGAAACCACACATAAAGGACTTAACCCCTTAACTGTCACATTACAGTGATAGGACAAGAGCAGGCATGAATGCCATTCTGGGATGGGTATGGGGAGGGGGCGTACAACAACATGCTGAAGTCAAGTATCCCCTGCTCAGTGTTTGCTTAGAACTGGCCTTGGAAAGTCCGGACTAACCTAGTAGCAGACAATATATTTTTTATTTGTTTTCTGAGTATTCATTAAAACATTTATGAAAATGATAATAATCATTGTCATTACTGTATAGAAATACTAAAGCCTAATGTTCAAAGAATAGTTTAGGCCAAAGTCCAGCTGGAAAACTTACCAATTTTGACATTGATGGCATCAGTAGACTACCAATGATACGGTTTTCCTGGAAGCACAACACTGATGTCCCCAAATCACAGAAGCCAACATTCATTTAATGTTCACTGTGACAGACACCATTATATGTATGAAATAGAGGTAACATGTTTAATTCTATAACATCTATAGTATTGTGCCCCTTTTACAAATGAGAAAAGAGGAATGGGGAGGAAAAGGAATGCAGGGCCTTGCACCCAATCATTGAAAGAGCTCAAATTCACTCGCTGAAGCCGCCATCTGTATTTTCAATCACTCCTGTGTTGTTGTTCTGCACACGGCTACTTTTCCTCCACATTCTTTTAGAAAATGAACTTCTCTGCATCTACCTTGATCAGAATTTGGGGTGAGGCAGTCTGTCTGTTTCAGATATAAAAAGGCCTTTTAAATTTAACTGTTGTCTTTTATCTATTCATTCATGTTTCTCTCTGTCCCACAGATTTTACATGTTCTATTTCCTCTGTCAGCTTCTCTGTGTCTTTTTTTATTATGAACCTTGATTCACGTGTTTTCTGTCACAAGGCTGACTGAATCCTCTATGTGATTAACTACCTCCAGTTGGGGTTTTAGCTTTTTGTTATTTTCAATTGTGTGCTCAGTTCACCACTGTTTCCCTTTAACTCAGCTCCTCACCTGTCTTTGGCCGCCCTCAGGTTGCAGTGTCAGCACACGAGCTTCTGTGCAGATGCTGCCCAGCTGTGCACTGCTGTCCAGTTATTTGGTGTCCCCTTGAGCTGAGCACACACGTCTGCTTCTTCTGGGCAAGACATGCTGCTCATGGTATTGTGCTAGGATTTTTCAGTTTGTTAACCATCTGTTGACATGAGAACTAAGTGACCCAGGTTACAAAGAAATGTTGTGAGGAATGCTCTGGTCCTGCTCATTGCCCATCTAGATGTCAAAGTGTGCTGCTTCCACTCCAAAGATGTCTCAGTACCCATGGAGCTGTGCTATCTCAGCCTAGTTCTGGGTTTGCAACAGGATGGTCTCGAGACACATTCTGCTCCCTAGCAGTGACCTGGTCGGGTGAGAACACTCCTTCCCCTATCCATGGGCCCAGGCCAGGAGCAGCCAGCCCTTCCCACGCAGATCCCCGCAGCAGCCATGGCCCTGCCCCACTGTCCAGGCACTGCCCAGCACTCTCCCCATGAGTACAGTTTTTCTGCCTGGGCAGCTGGTGTGCTAGGGAGTTAATCTTCAGGTAGTACCTCCAACCAGGGACCAACAGGAACTGGTAGAAATTGTCTCCAGTTCCCTGTTGCCACAGGTTGGGGAGAGGTCCCCAGGCCAGAGCTGATGTCCCTTAAACTCCCATACAGTTGCCTTTTCATCCTTGCAAGGGTTTTCTGGAGTTTTGCCATGGTGGGTGATCCTGTTCCATTAGCAAGAGAATCCCCAATTCTCAAAATCCAGTGCCTCTGGAGGGTGAAAAGCCAGAACTCAATCTCCTGTCTGGCCCCACATGATGAGTGCTGACTGGGGTACCCTGGGCTGGGCAGGGAAATAGCGACTTCACATGGGTCATCTCAGCAGGGGTCACAGAATCCCGAGGGCAAAGGAAAGCAGTGATGTGGCTTCCTGCGGGGGCTGAACTCATCATTGTCCTGCCTTCAACCATCACTGGGGTCCCCACCAGGTGGAGTTCTTTGTGTGACCGTGTGACCAGTGCCTGGCCGGAGTTGGCCTAGGCGCAGCCTGCTCACTGGACCTCATGGATGCTTGCACTACTGGGTGCCAACTCAGTTGGGGCCCACTTGATTCATCCAGAAGACAGATGTGGGACAAGGCAAGTAACCGCCTCTCTTCCTACAGTAGATGAGGAGGGGTCAGTGCATTTCAGCTCTAGAGAAATGGTTATGTCTGATGAATCCCTGGAGTCAGAGGGTGGGCTTTGAGAGGTGGTGACTGGCTAAGTACCTGAGAAGATAAATCAGCTGGGGCAGGTGCCCCTCCCCACAACGCCCTAGGCCACTCGGAGCCACCTACACCTACAGCTTTGCCACTGGGCCCAGAGTGTCTTATTTCTCTCTGCAGGCCCTGTAGGAAAGGGAAGGATGTGCCTCTGAAGGAGCACCCATCCACAGGCGTCTGGGCATGCTGTGGGGAGGCACTCCCGTGGGATGCGGAGAGGACAGGGCTGTGTACTGGGAGACATTTCGCCCTCTGCCCTTTGTTTCAGCTTGTCACCAGTTTGTCCCAATTCTGTCACAGTCACAGGATGTAGCTCTGCTCAACTTTAAGATAAAATCTTCTCTTGCTCACTACTTACTTCACTGATAATAAAACCAATATGCTAAAAATCGGAGGGATTCTAATTTTTCTACCAAATTCAGGGCATGAAGGTGTGTATCTAACATGTATGTCACCTCCCAGTGGGTGGACTGACTATGTCAGGGTGGAATAGATCACCACCGATACTAGTTTCTGAAGGGAAAGTACCTCCAAATTGTTGGGTGGCTACTCGTTCTCTGAGCAGCTTGGAAATGAGAGTTCTGAGCTGTGAACAGAATATAATTCTTCATATTCCTGTATTTTCCTGCTTCATTTGCACAATATTGCTGCTGTATTCCCCAGTGTGAGAGATAGGCCACCTGATATTATTATTGTTTTTAAAATCTACTTTCATTTTTTCTGTATTGCAGTTAGCCAAAAAAATGTTGAATTCTGCCAAACTGAAAAATGTTGGCCTCTCTCCTCATTTTTCTCAGCAGTTTTGGTTGTGTGCAAGGATGGTGGGCCACTGCTTCAGGAGATTTCAGGTTTCCTAATCAGCCTTTTCTGACATTAGTGAAAGTAAAGGCTTTTCACAAGGAGGTTCATGAACTACCTGAATTCTTCTGAATTTTGTCCACAGCCCCTCAGGGGGTCTGAGCTGGGGTATGGTGTCCTGCAAGGTACCTG
Source organism: Manis pentadactyla (assembly GCF_030020395.1). Taxonomy (NCBI): domain Eukaryota; kingdom Metazoa; phylum Chordata; class Mammalia; order Pholidota; family Manidae; genus Manis; species Manis pentadactyla. Next base: position 41,858,862 of record NC_080025.1, read on the forward strand.
GCGAGGAGAGGTTGCTTCTCCCTGGAAGCAGGAGGAAGAGCTGCCCTTGGGCAATGACACATTCTCTCTGAAGGTCCAGGGAGAAGCAACTTACTTCAAAATTTATAATTACTTCAAAATAAAATGTTTCATTAACAATTTTCTCCTTTCCAATCTATTACTGTACAAGGCTAAATTTTCCTCAGATGTTTCAACCACACCGTAAGGCAAATGAAAGAATGCAGAAGTCCATCTGAGAATCTGGCTGACTTCTCTTAAGCCAGGTACTAAAAAAAATGCAAGAACTTAAAGTCATTCCCCTGTGCCACTATATATATATGTTTGTTTTTGAAAATGTGCTTATTTTTATTTAAAATATGCTTTTTATAGCAAAAGATAATAGCTTTATAGTTATTATTTTTAAATAAGTTATACATATTTTGACTATCTCTGTTTCTATTTCCATACCACAAACAATGACAGGTAAGGCCCACATGAACAGAAGCTCTTTAGGGTCTCTAATGATTTTTAGCATTCAGAATAGGTCAGAAAGTCCATAAACTTCTCAAACAGCTGAGTAGCATTGGTCTTAGTTCGCTGAACCCACTCAACCTGTGGTTTATTTTGCCTATATAGACATATTAAAATAATTCTCCTCTCCAAAATGTAATGCAGTGAGAAAGAATGGTCAGAAGATTAGACACTGATGTAGTATTTAATTACAAAACAGATACCCAAAGATTTCCAAACAGAAACCATCAAAAGCCTTTCTTCCAAATGTCATTTAAATCTTTGTCTCATTTTCTGATTAGAAATTGCAGACTTCATAAGCAGTTATTTAATTCATTGAAGACTTTAAGAGTCAATGGTCCTCAATGGCAACACATTACCCTGTAGGCAGCCTGGAAATTAATGTTTCTCATGACAGATCTCTCTGATGAGGCCTTAAATATTGAAATTGTATTTATTTATTATGCAGGAAGATGACACTTTATACCTGAAGCCAATTGACAGGAAGACTGTAATTATTCTATCCTCCTGGTACCCATTTTTCTCCCCACTCATTCCTCTGAGTATTGAAAATTATTCTCATCTGTGATTTTTCTATTCAAATCTCTCTCCACCTGGCCACAGATAAATTAACTTACAACAAACAGCAAATTCAAAGGCCAGCACTTTGCAAACAAGTGTTTAAAGCAAAATTTTGCTTTGTCATAGATTACCATTAAGAGAAGTCTGGAACTGCACACAGTTGCAAATGTGTGACAGACAACTGGGACTTCTCAGTGGATCTGTGGGTCCCGGTCTCCTGGTGCAGGTCCTTGCCTGTGTCTGCACACCCATTTGGGTTTGGAGTGACGGGTTCTTGGGCAGTGGTTTCTGTGCTGTGCCCCAGATCCTTCCCACTGCCCTCCGGTACTGACACCCATCACTCAGGGACCTGGAGTGTTGACAGTTGGGAGCTTGGGATCGCCTATCCTCTACAGGTGATTATCCTTCTGTGATATAATGAGTTACGAAAAATACATATTTGGTCATGCAGATGACCAAATTTCTATTTCTCAGGTATTTTTGGTCTCATCCATAGTTCCTGAAAACACTTCAGAGCCTTAAAGGTGAAATGGGTGTCTTGTCATGTTAACGAGAGACTTCTGGACCCCCCACCCTTGGGTGGGAGCTGGAGGCTGAATCAGCCAATGGCCAGTGATTTAGTCAATCATGGCTATGCAATGAAGCCCTCATGAAAACCCCTGAGAAGAGCATTTTTCTCTTTTGCACCTTGCTTCTCTGTTGAAGAGAGCATCTGTACTTGGGGAACTAGAACGCTTCCTCTAATGTGCCTCAGAGCCAGGTCTCACACTCTACCAGGATAGAAGCTCCTTTATTTGGGGACCTTGCCTTAGTATCTTTTCATCTAGCTGTAAACTTGTATCCTCTGTGTTATCCTTTATTAAACTGGTAAACATAAGTATTTCCTGAGTTCTGTGAGCTACTAGAGCAAATTAACTGAACCTAAGAGGAAGATTGTAGGAATGTCTAATTTGTAGCCAGTTGGTCAGAAGCACAAGTAACTGCCTGGGGCTTGTGACCTGTGTCTGTAGTGTGATGGTGGAGGGCAGTCTTATAGGATGGAGCCCTTAACCTGCCGAATCTGGTGCTGTCTCAAGGTAGATAGAGTCAGAATTGAATTGAGTTCTTGGATACCCTGCTGGTGTTCAAGAATTGCTTGGGGCTGTGTGTGCATAACTTTGGGGGGAAAAATATGTTTCCAGCCCAGGGAAAATTACCTTTGAAACTGAAATCAGCCAAAGGGAGAAATAAAGTGGGAGAAACCCATTTACTGCTTACAAGCAGTTGTCTGCTTCTTTTTCCCTCTGTCTTTCACAAACTGGGGGTGCAAAGGGACCCCCACCTAACCTCTCTGGTCCAGATATGCCCTCTCCCCCATCCCCTTGTAATCACCTATTGAAATGGAGATGAACTACTTCTCTCCACCCCTTGGAACACCTACTGATATAGAGATGCACTAAAGCCAGGAGAAAGATTCTGGAAATATTGCAATTTTACCAACAGTGTGGGAAGATCCCCTCTGACATACACACATTGGAATTAGGTCCAGAACCCAAAAGGAGTTGTACTACTGCTGTGTGTGAAAAAAACACACCTCCCACGAGGAAACTTGCCACAGGCAAGATCACACTCTCTCCCAGAGGCAGCCTGACTCAAAGACAGGCCATCCAGTGGATAAAGGCCTGAGCCCCTCATGAAATCAGGACCCTAAAGGGGCACACCTCCATCTCTAGGCTCCCTGTGGGAGAACCTCCTGGAGGCCTTTACTGGGATGTCGCAGCTCAATATCACCATCCGTCAGTATTCCCCCTACTGTGGTGCAGGGAAATATCAATCACAGGGGCCACTTCCCACATCACTTGGCCCCAAGCTCCCACCCAGCCCACTGTGGCCAATCTTTTCAAGCTTAAGTTCTACCTCCTCCATCTCATGTTCTGCAAGTAACACCCCCTCTACTGAGGAGAAAGCAGACATCATTAAATAAGAATTTCCATGGATTCCATCTCCTCAGACACTAACCCTCTGTTTATTTTTACTTAACACTTGTTATCTCACTTCCCTAGTCAGAGGAAGCTCTGTGATTCCTGCCAATACTCAAATTTCTGTCTATGCTCTAGAGCGTGACAGGTCCTGGAAGGAACATGCTCAAGATATCACAAATTATTTAACAAGTATTTATATTTATTATGAGAGTGATACACACTGATCTTAGCTTCATCTTTTTGCCCTTCTCCTTCCTTCCTCAGCCTGGTCATCCGTGGAGCAGTGCCCAGGATACCCAGACCAGTTTTGACTTGCCTTTTCTTCGTCCTTTATGGGGAATATTTGATTCAGGTAGGTTCCCCTAACACACGTTAAAACTATTGGGTAAAAGTTGGATGAGGAACAGCATATTTACATAGCTTTGAATACTGACCCACAGAAAGTTACTCATTAAAACATATTTATACATAACTTTTCAATGGAGAAATCTGACACACATGACCTTAACCAAAGTGACCAGCAATGAGAGAAATGTATCTCTTGCTAGGATGCATTGGGAGCAACACGCACCACTTCTGCAACGCTCCTATCAGAAACACACAACCTGGCCCTAGTCATGAGAAACATCAGAGAAACCTGAGTTGAGGCATACTTAAAAGGGGAACTGACCTGCATTTTTCAAAAATACAGGTCATTAAAAATAGGGAAAGACAGCAAGAACAATTACAGACTAAGGGAGACACAAAAAACGTGAATGGGCCTGGTTTATCAGAACTTTGCTGCAATATAACCATTATTTCCTATTTTACTTTAATATTGATATTAATATGGAAAAATCTATTTCCAATTATTGATTTTGGTCCTTTATAACAGTACTTCATTGTATAAGCGTTTTACTTTAATTAATGTGCTTTATTAATTCTGAGCTTGGTTAGTCATATATATTTCATTCTAAGGTTTATTTCTTTGTCCCTTTTACTTTGACTTCTCTCTTCAGATGGTGTGGTGCTGTATTTATTTTTGTAATTTATTTTCTAGGAAGGCTTTTTTTGAAAAAAAGTTTTTCTAGGGAAGCTTAATTGGCTAGTATGTCCCGAGTTTACCATATATTTGATTTCTGATCCCTTTTTCCTCAATCTAGTTTTATAATTATTGGGTCAGAATTCTCAAATCTCTGTACATGGTTTTCAGTGTGTTTTGTGTTAGGCCTAATGCTCTCCTGAATTGAACTTCATCCATACATTCATTTGGCAAATGTTTATATTTATTGTATACCTATTATTGTCAGGCATTATGTTATTCTGGTAATATGGTAGTGAACAAAACAGACACTGTATTTTCTGATTATGTGCTTTTTAAGATTTTTCTCTCTACTCCCAAGGTTGAAAAATTTCACCAAGTTGTGTGTTGTAATTTGTATATTTTTATTAATACTAACTGTTCTTTTTTAATCCATGAATTTATAGCTCTCTTACTCTGTAAAGATTTTACTATTTTTATTATTTTCCTACTTTTTAATTTATCTTATATTTTATTCAGATGAGAATTTCTTGATTCACATCTTACCTATCCTCTCATTAATACATTATTTTTTTCTTCTGACTTAAAATGTTTTTCTCTGACTTATGTTTCTTTAGCTTTCAGCCTGATATCCATTCATCCTACATAATTTTTCTACACAGCCATTGTATAATTTTCTTGTTCTTGGATTGTTTCCATTTTACGACAGTCTGTTTTTCTCCATTGTGAAAAAATTTTCTAAAAAATTCTCATTGCACTTGAAGAAATTGTAATAAATAAGAATTTGGTTTGATTTCTTAATGTGATACAGTATTCTGAACTGCAATCTCATTCCCTATATATGACTATTTTATTTTTGCCTATCTTACCTTCACACAGAGTAATTTGTATTCATCCCACATTTGAAATTTAGCTGGTCTTTCCACACCATTTTAATGGTGTGAATACAGGATAAGGGACTATGAAGATAAGATATGAAGGATATTGCCAATTTACTACTGTTTTTACTGCCTCATAGATTCATTCAGTAGGTGCTTGGATAAGGAATTTCATACACAGTCAAGGGGTTCACAGGAAGACCAAGGGGTATCCCTACACCTTTGTTAGGGCACTCAGAATTATCCAGGACAATGCTAATTTCTTGCTGAAATATTGTCACAGCACCTCTTCTTCCCCAGATAATATTTTAGCTAAAGTTTACTTGAAGGTCTTTAAGCATTTAAAATAAATATAATGATTCCTCTCTTTGCACTAGTAATATAATAAAAAAGCCACGACGAAAATAAAATAAGTAGACTATTTAGAATGTACCCTCAAAATGGATTTTGCTAAAAATAGTTTCATATTAGCTGTAAACAAAATTACCAACAACCTTTAAATTCAAAATGTCCATAAGTCATGCTGAAAACAAACAACATGGGGTTCTGTCCTCAAATGTCCTGTTTAAGTGTCAGGTGATGTCCACCAAATGTCTTTTTTCTTACTAATACATGATTTACTTATTTGGAATTACAAGGGATCCTAAATAGCTAAAACAGTATTGAAGAGATAAAGTTGGAAGTATCACATATTTTTTTATTAAAAACTTAATATAAAACTACAATAATCAAAACAGTGTGTACTGGTTTAAGGATAGACATGTAATCAATGGGATAGAATTGAATGTTCAGAAATAAGCTTAAGTATCTATGACCAGTTGATTTTCAACAAGAGTGACACAACTATTCAATGGGGAATAGAATACAAAAGAATGAAGTTGAACCCCTAACCTCACTCCATATACAAAAATTAACTCAAAATATAGTGATGATTTCAACATAAGAGCTAAAACTCTAAACTCCTATGAAGAAAATATAAGGGCAAATCTTTTTGATCTCAGATTTGGCAATGGATTCTTAAATCTGCAATAATGCATGAGCAATAAAATAAAAAAAATAATAAATTGTGCTTCATAAAAATGAAAAGCTATTGGGCATCAAAGAAGATTATAAAGAAAGTAAAAAGACAGAATGGGAGAAAATATTTGAAAACTGCATATGATAAGGGTTTACTATCCAGAATAGTTAAATAACTCTTAAACTGAAGAATAAAAACACCAACAACACATTTCAAAACAATGACTTAAATAGACACTTCTTTAAAGAAGATACCCAAATGGCCAGCAAGAACATGAAAAGATATTTAGCATCATTGGTGATTAAGGAAATTAAGTCAAAACCACAATGAGACACCACTTCACACACATAAGCATGGCTATAATTAAAACAATGCAAAATATCAAATGTTGGCAACATTTAATTATGTCCTGTAAGCACACATCTCATTCATTACAAAATGGTTCAGCCACTGTTGAAGGCATTTGAACCATTTTTCAAAAACTTGAACATAGATTTATCATATAACTCAGCAATTCCACTCCTAGGTTTATATCCAAGAGAAATGAAAACTTATGTTCATATAGAACTTATACACAAATGTTTATAGAAGCATTATTCAGAAGAGTCCAAAAGTTGGTGCCTCAGATGTCCTAAATGTCCATCAACAGATGAATGGATGGATAAATTATGGTATGTAAATACAATGGAATATTGTTCAATCACAGAAAGAAATGAAGTACTGATACGTGCTACAGCTTGGATGAGCCTCCAAAACATTAAGCTAAGTGAGAGAAAGTATACACAAAAGGTATTATATGGTTCTATTTATATGAAATATCCATGATGGGCAAATCCATACAGACAGAAAGCATATCATAGGTTACCAGAGGATGGGGGAAGGGAGAAGTGGGGCATGATTACTTAATGGGTTTACCCATTAATACACAGTGAAAACTAGGGAGAGGTGATGGTTGCATAGCATTGTGAATGCACTAAATGCCACTGAATTGTAAACTTTAAATGGTTTGTTTTATGTTATGTGAATTGTGTGTCAAGTGAAAAAAGTATTAACAATCAACAACAAAAAATCCAAAATTTTTTTTCTTAACAGTGTCATTTAGTTTCCAAATTTATTGACATATTAAACATCATTAGTTTTCAAAGAGAAATGGATTTCTTTCAGTGTAATGACTATCATTACAATAAGGAATTTTGGTATTAACAGCAATATGCTTTTCAGTCATTTTTAAAACCAGTAGGTTAATTTTGTTAACACAATTTGCCTCTCAAATAAGAGCTTTTCTCTTTACAAATAGTTCTGGTTGTTATTATCTATGAATTTATGTTAGTAGTTTCAATATGTGAGATGCTATAGTAATGCAAAAGTATCAACAAATTATCCTTCTGCTTATAATACATAGTACAATTGGAGAAATTTACTTCTAATTTTAAATTAAAGAAATGAAACTTAGTGTGCTACTGCCTATTAAGTCTAAAGATATTCTTGCCCAGTAATTACCACAATCAGTATATAAAGCAGAATAAAATTGTTACCTTGCAGTGGATTGTGGAATTCCTGGTTCTTGTCTTCTCAAAGGAAAAAATTCAATTGAGAGACTTGATAGAGAGTAAAAGCCACAAAGGGTTTTTTATTTAGCAAAATGAGTGCACTCCACCGGGAGAAGCTTGTTGACACTGAGTAGCTGCCTGCTGAGTTATGCATTGAGTTTTTTATGGTGGTTTATTTGTTTTCCTCCCTCCTATTTTATCATTATCACACCATCCCTGGGATAGCCTTGGTGACTGGGTGCCTCTCCTCCAGGTCTTTGCACAGGTCTGTGTCTGCCATCCTCCCCTGAGCATCTAAGTGAGAACCACAGTTGTGGGTGTGTGAGTGGGGTGTCAAAACTGCTACACAAGTGGTATCATAATGGCCTTCTGGTTACTGGCAGACACGGCTTTCCCTAAGGGTGCATGCTCCCAAACTGGGACAGTCTCTGCAGCCCATAGCTTTCCTTACTGGTATGTCTTAAACTGCAGAAGGAGTTAAAAGGAGCTGGTCTGAGGAAGACAGGGCAGTCTCTGGGTGGAGGTCTGCCACTCTCCCTCCTCTCCTGCTCTGTGTAGCTGGTGACCTACCCTAACACAATCATCCAGTTTCATTCTTCCGAATCCCCACGTAATGTGGGAGGCATGAAGACTTGGAGCAGTGGAAAGTAAGAATAATAAAAAAAAAACTCACATTCTGTTGGTATTTTTAAGAGTACAAGAAAATTCAACTCTCTCAGATCTAACGAGAGATACTTCAAAAATATGCTGCCTAACAGAATATTCCTTTTGACAGAGTCCTACTTACTGAGTCTTTTGCAATCCAGGGATGCTCCTGGTATTCGATCAAAGAGAATGAACATAATGTAAGAATGTTATCTGTGAGTGAACTTGTGAACACAGAAGCCCCTGGCAAGTCTTAGAATAGAAGCCATTGTAGGTGAGTTCCTTTGTAGAGGTATTTGGATGGGTTCTTAGAGACTAATGAAACAAATGTACCCAAAAAATATAAAGGTGAGGTTTCAGTAGCAATACTTAAGTGTCTTCTATCTCAAAAGTAAGATCAAGAAAAATAGTTCTTTTCAAGGTTAATTTTGGAAACATGTTTACAAGTATTTTTGAGATCATACTAAGAAAATAAAAATACAGCCCCAGTGATTTAGTTTTTCTCGTAACAAATCTGTGCATTTTATTTTTTGGGGGGTGAAAAGATGGGTGGGAGAATCCTGTATTTACTCTGTTGAAAGCTCTCTGACCTTGAAAATAGTCATCCCATTGAAAGTAATTTAATCAACATATGTATCAAAGAACTTGGAAATGAATTTTTTCCTTTAATTGTGAAATATTTCCCTTTTAGTATTAAATTTTATCATGACATTTGCATGAAAGTCAATTGTAGAGTCTCAGAGGTGACTTTGAATATGTTTCATTTGAATAACAATGTGCATCAGTGCATAATACACAAATGCCGTCTTCATCATTTCAAAATCTATGTATTTTTTAAAACAGTGTTCCTCTTAATTCTACAAACAAAATTATTTCATCTTTGGAAAGGACATCTGAAAATTTTAATCAACTTGCCTATACAAATATTCTCAGATAATGACATATGGTGTAAGTATTTTTACATAATCAGTCCTAAAATAGGATTAGCTAGTCATGTGTAACCAACAGATGTGTGCTTACAATAAATATACTTTGGAAACTATTGTCTCTCTGTTAGATGCACATCTTTCTGGATTAAATATTTCTAGACACTAGGCTTGAATTCATAACTGTACTCAAGATTGCAAACATGGTAGACAGAATGTTTTAAAAGAATGTAATCTCTGTTAAATATCAAACTTACTTTTTAAATATTTTTAGTAGATATATTCTTACTCAGTACAATATATAAGTGGTTCAATAGAATCAAGTAAGAACTAAAATTCCAATGTAAAATAGGTTGTCAGGGTTGTCCTGTCTGTTTATTGGGAAGTGTTACCAGTGTCTGTTCAGTTGTCCACTTTGACCTTAATCTAGCAGCAATGGCAGATCCGACAGATATTTGAAACAAGCAGTTGCTTGACATATTAGAGAAACATTCTGATTTTAAAGAAAGAACAAAAAATATTTTCTTTAATAATGTGATCTGTCAGTGAACACAGCAATACTGACCCCAGAGGATTCATTCTTCATTCAAGATGGGTTAGGGCAGTGCTGAGTTCTGGCAGAAGCTATACTTTCATAAGTGAACTACTCAGATTTAAATCATAGAACTGGTATGTTTGTTAGAAAAACTAAAAGCTGGCATTGTAATGTATAAAATGTTCGGCGAGTTGTTGATGGATATTTCATGATTCATACAAAGTGTGTCAGTACAAAGCCACCAGGAATCTAGTTTTGTCGAGACAACAAACAGGAAGTGACAATTCCTGTAGAAAGAGGCTTACCACCCTCCCACCTCATGGCCACACTTGGGCTGCTCAGCTGTGGGCAAAGCACAGCTGCCAGGGAGAACGCAGTCTCTCACAGTCCAGTGGTAACAACAGAGTGATGCATCCTTTACTGAACATTTCCTTGGTCAGATTTGCCTGACATTGTAAATGAGGATCCTGAGGGAAGAAACGTTTGTGTGAGTTCCACCATGGAGAACTTGAAAAGAAAAATATTCTGACTGAGCAAGATTCTAGCCACTGTGATGAAGAAATGTTATTAGTTCTTCAATGAGAAGGAGCTGAAGACACATTTCAGTATACTTTGAATTCTTCACAGTTCATTGTATATAAGCTCTTGTAACAAATAATCTGGCGTTTTCATCACAGAATGTGTGTTCAGTCAGTCTCTTCTTCTTTTTGTAAGACTTCGGTTAGCAACTCCTCCGCATGTCAGTATACACAGATAGGTATTAGATGGATGTATCCTAATAAATATAATCAAAATTCTAGTCCTCACACTGGGCAAAATCACTTAGGGAATACTTTTTTGTTATTGATTAATTATGGTGGCTTCTGAAATCAGTGGAGCCTCGTCTTACAATGTATGTAAAGATGCCAAGTATGCTTATTTATCCACTTACATGTTGTAATCCAACCACAGGTGAACTGAAGAAAACACAGTAGTTCCGCTAATCTGGAGTTTCCCTCTACGTGGTTTCACTGACTGACAGTCAGCTGCAGACTGGAAGCAGATGATTTTCCTTCTGACCTAGTGCCAGATGGTCAGCAATAGCCTACGGCTACATCACAGGCCTGTGTCCTGCACCTCACCCCCTCTCATCACAGAGGCACTTTATCATCATCACAAGAGGAAGCATTGTTTTACTATAGGACCTTGTTATGTTGTTAAATCTCTTACTTTGTCTAATTTATAAATTAAACTTTATCATAGGTGTGTGTATAAAGGAAAAAAACATTGTATATACAGGGTTTGGTTCTATTTCAGGTATCCATTGGGGGGTCTTAGAACATATCCCCCACAAATAAGGGAGGACTACTGTATCAGTGAATATTTTCTTATGTTTGAAAATACCCTTAAGTCCACAAAATTTGATTAAAATGGATGTTATTTTTATTCTATCATGAAGATGGTGCTCATGAAGAGTGAAAAATGGATTATTCAAATACTAGTCTTATTTTAAAAGACTGCTTGGAGGACAATAAGCAAAAATAGTGAAGCCACTGGCTGTTTTAAAATTCAGAAAATGAGTTAACAGCAAGTAAGAGTAAAGTAATGAAAAGCAAAATAAGATGCTGATAAATACTTTTGAAGCATGAAGCAAACAAAAACTTCCCTAGAAATATCAAAAGTGAAACCATGTGCATGTCAAAAATTACTATTGGCACAAGATGAAATCATGTGACAAGCTTGGGTGACAATGCAACACATCTTCCTGAAGATGCTCTGAGGGATGGTGCTGCAAGACACATGCTCCTGACAAGGCATGGGTGCAAATGCAAAAGAGCGATGCACTCAAAACACACATTTGATGGGCTAATTTTTCAAAAATATTCAAATGCCCTTGTAACTAAAGAAAAGCAACTTAAAATAGTTAAATATTACTTAAGGGCTATTAAACTGGCAAATGCTTTTGAGAAAATATGTCCAGCATTGATAGAGATATGAGGACAATAGGTTTTCACACACAACTAATGTTTTTGTCATTTCTTTTTTCCCATAGGTTATGTGGCTATGTGTACAAGAGTAAAAACTCCCATAAGTCTCCTCTAAGAATTCATCTTAATGTGCTCCTGCAGGTGTCTGTGGTTTAGTAAGTTACAGTATGTCCAGACAATTAAATCATTGGAATTGTTAGAAACATGTATAACATCACAATGGTGGTGGTTTTACTGTAATAGTAGTTCTTTACTTCTGAGACTAATATTGGTGTTTATTTAAGCTTTTCCCTTTCTCTATTTCTATTAATTTATCTTATAAAAATTACCTGGATTCTGAACAAAGGTTGCATATGAAAATATTTATTTCAATATTTTCATGTATATAGACATCCGAAGCTTCCTATAGGTCTCACATTTGAAATTGGTGTATATATTATGACATATTAAAATGATAACAGCCTGTGGAAGAGAAGTTTCAACTTTTTTATAATACATTATTAATATGAAGTCTATTTACACATTTATGCACACGATATATATATTATATATTCAGATACACATTATAAAGAGGAAGATGTCTGAAATATACAGCATGATTTTAGTTGGAGATATTTTTGACTAGTATCAGTTGGGCTAATTTTTAAAATATTTCTTTCCACTTTCAGGAATTGTCTGAAATTCATACAATAAATTTTAATAAATATAAAATATATAGTAAGCTATTTTGAATGTACTTAATGTGTATGTGATTAGGTTAGGTTTAAAAATTAGATTGAGACTGGGGATAAAAAGATGGTGGAGTGAGAAGTGAGGCAGAAATTTCCTCCCCAAACCACATATAATACAAAAATACCCCAAAATGCAACTATTCTTAAAAGAGTGACCAGAAATAAGACTGCACCAGCCAGTCTATATCTCATAAAAGAGAACATCTCATGGAAAAGGGTAAAGTAATAAGGCCCCAACCTGGCAGGACCTGAGCACTTCCCCCACCCCAGCTCTCTGGCAGGAGGAAGAGAATCAGAGTGGGAAGGAAGTAGAAGCCCAGGACTGCTAAATAGCCCTAGAAATATACTCTGGGAGCACAAACCCACATTGCATGGTACTCTGGAGATCAGAGTGGTTAAAAACCAAAGTCAGAGACTGAGATTCCAGACAGTTGTGACAAACAGTTCCCCACAACCAGCTGCTCTGGGACAAATGAAAGGCAGGTCCTTTCCTTTGAAAGGCTTCCCAACAGTGAGAGGGCTGCTAAAGGGGCAAGGATTCAGGAAAGTAACAGGTGAGGCCCCCAACAGCAATAAGCTGGAACAATGGCACTGGTTGCAGGCAAACAGTGCTGTCACTATTTCCTCCCCACTGGCACAGGCCCACAAGCCCACTGTCCCTGCCATCTCTCCAGGCCAGCCAGAAGGCAGCCCTGCCCACAGCAGCTTAGGGAATTAACCAGAGGCTTCTTCCTGCACATGGCTCACTGGCACAGACAGAGGAGGCAGGCACTGTGGCCAGGAAGCAGGAAAGGGCTTTGTTCTCCCAACAGGAACTAGTGCCGCTCACCTATGACCCCTGCCATTGCTGCAGGCCAGCAGGAGGGCAGCCCCACCCATGGCAGCTTAGGGCATTAATGCAGAGTGTGCTCCCTGTGTGTGGCTCACTGGCCTGACAGTGGAGGCAGGCACTGTGGCTAGGAAGCAGGAAAGAGCTCTGTCCTTAAGGTAGGCACCAGCACTGTTTGCCTGCAACCACTGCCATTGGTCCAGGTACTGGGAAGCTCTGAAAAGCAGAGTTTCTCAGCATTAGATAGCTCCACCTACAAAAATGTAATATGTCTGACTATGCAATAGGATTATGAAAAGGCAGAAGACCCTTGTTTACTCCAAAATCCTTCAAACAAACACCAGGAACAGGGCTCAATGAGACTGAAATCACCAATCTTCCTGAAAAAGAATTCAAAATGAAGTCATAAGCATGCTAATGGAGCTACAGAAAAATATTCAAGAGCAAAGGGATGAATTCAGGAGAGAGGAAGACAGAAAGACCTTAAAAAATATATTAGCTGAAATGAAACATACAATGGAGAGATTTAAAAGCAGAGGCAGTAAATGGAATAGAGATTAGAGAACAGGAATACAGAGAAGCTGAGGCAGAGAGAAAGGATCTCTAAGAATGAAAGAATATTAAGAGAACTGTGTGACTCATCCAAATGGGACAATATTTGCATTACAGGGGTACCAGAAGAAGAAGAAGAGAGAAAAAGGGGTAAAAAGTGTCTTTGAATAAATAAATGCAGAAAACGACCCCAATCTGGGGAAGGAAATAGCCTTTCAGGCTGTGGAAGTGCACAGATCTCCCAACACAAGGGACCCAAGGAAGATAACACCATGACATATAATAATTAAAATGTCAAAGATCAAGGACAAGGACAGAGTAATAAAAGCAGCCAGAGAGAAAAAAAGATCACCTACAATGGAAAACCCATTAGGCTATCATCAGACTACTCAGCAGAAACCACACAGGCTAGAAGGGAGTAGCATGTTAAATTCAATTCAATGAAACAGAAGGGCCTCAAACCAAGAATACTCTTCCCAAACAACCTAAGACAGGCACAGTCGCAGGGGGCCATCTGGTGAGAAAATGGGGAGCAGCAGAGGTGAGGCTTAGAACCTCCCCCCTCATGTTCTGAGAGAAATCTTCTGCATACATGGATGTTTATTGCCCTCGTCTAGCTCGGATTAACACATAGTCTACAGGCACACACCTGATCATCTACATTTGCTCTCTTACAACACTAAACTCTGTTTTCTACCTTTATCTCGTATCTACCTACCACTTCAGCATTTTATTAAAAATAATAATAATAGAGAAATGTGGTATCCACATATAAATCAAGTTTAAAAATCAAATGAATATTCATATTTGAACTGTGTATAGTTCATAATGCATGAACAAAACCGAAAGCTTCTGTGATGACTGCCCTTGCACTGTTCACCATGTAACTTATTCACTATGTAAGAATTTGTACTCCATGTAAGAATTTGTTCGTTATGCATCAGAAGATGGGAGACTGATGAAAATTAGGCTTGGGGTGGATTAATGATTGTGCATTGAGTATTGACCCCCCTATACAGAAATTTATTGTTGTTAACAACTATTTGATCAATAAATATGAGAGATGCCCTCACAAAAATATATATATATATATATATATATGTATATATATATATATACACACTTCCAATTCTAAAATAAATAAGTAACCGGGATGTAATGTATAGCATAAGGAATATAGTCAAAATATTGTAACAACTTGGTATGGTGATAGCTGGTATCTAGAATTATCATGCATATAAATGTTGAATCACTGTGTTGTACACCTGAAACTAATGTAATGTAATACTGTGTGTCAACTACCCTTCAATAAAAAAAAAAAAAAAAAAGAATACTCTTCCCAGCCAGAATGTCATTTAAATTTGAAGCAGGGATTAAACAATTTCCAGATAAGCAAAAGTTGAGGGAATTTGCCTCCCACAAACCATCTCTACAGTGTATTTTAAAGGGACTGCTATAGATGGAAGTGTTCCTAAGGATAAACAGCTGTCACCAGAGAATATAAAACCACAGTGAAAGAAGTAGACTAATTACTTACTAAGCAAGTGCAAAATTAAATGAGCTACCCACAATATCAGTCAAGGGATACACAAAGAATACAGAATATGACACGTAACATTTAAAAAGTGGAGGAGGAAGAAAAAGAAGGGAGGAAAAAAAAGAATCTTCAGACTATTTTTAAAATAGAGTAATAAGTGAGTTAAGTTAGGCTGTTAGATAGGAATGAAGCTGCCCTTGAACCTTTGGTAACCATGAATACAAAGCCTACAATGGCAATAAATTCATATCTATCAATAATCACCATAAATATAAATGACTGAATGCACCAATCAAAAGATGAAGAGTTACAGAATGGATAAAAAAGCAAGACCCATCTATATGCTGCCTGCAAGAGACTCACTTCAAACCCAAAGACATACACAGACTAAAAGTGAAGGGATGGAAAAAGACATTTCGTGCAAGCAATAGAGAGAAAAAAGCAGGAGTTGCAGTACTTGTATCAGATAAAATAACCTTCAAAACAAAGAAAAGTAACAAGAAACAAAGAAGGACATTACATAATGATAAAGGGGTGAGTCCAATAAGAGGATATAACCATTATAAATATCTATGCACCTAACAAAGGAATACCCAAATATGTGTAACAAATACTTACAGAATCAAAGGGGGAAATAGAATGCAATGCATTCATTTTAGGAGACTTCAACATATAACTCAGTCCAAAAGACAGATCAAACAACAGAAAATAATTAAGGAGAAAGAGGCACTGAGCAACACATTAGAACAGATGGACCTAATTGACATCTCCAGAACACTCCATCCAAAAGCAACAGGATACACATTCTTCTCAAGAGCACATGGAACATTTTCAAGAATAGATCAAATACAAAAAGAGCCTCAGTAAATTAAAAAAGATTGAAATTGTACTAACCAACTTCTTAGATCACAATGGTATGAAACTAGAAATAAATAGTACAAAGAAAACAAACAGGCCACAAACACATGGAGGTTTAACAATATGCTCCTAAATAATTGTTGTATCAATGAACAAATAAAAACAGAGATCAAGAAATGTATGGAGACAAATGAAAACAACAGCTCAACACCCTAACTTCTTTGGGACACGGTGAAGGCAGTTCTAAGAGGAAAGTATATAGCAATTCAGGCGTATCTAAAGAAAGAAGAACAACCCAAAATTAATATTCTAAATTCACAATTAATGAAACTTGGAAAAGAAGAATAAATGAGGCCCAAAGGCAGTAGAAGGAGGGACATAATAATGGTCAGAGAAGAAATAAATAAGAAGAGTAAAACAATAGAAAGAATTAATGAAACCAAGAGCTCATTTTTGAGAAAATAAACAAAATAGATAAACCCATAGCCAGACTTAGCAAGAAAAAAGAGTCTGGACCCATAAACAGAATTAGAAATGAGAAAGGAAAAATCACTATGGACCCCACAGAAATACAAAGAAGAATTATTAGAGAATACTGTGAAAAATTATATGCTAACAAATTGGATAACCTAAAAGACATGGACAGCTTTCCAGAAAAATACAACCTTCCAAAACTGACTCAGGAAGAAACAGAAAATCTGAACAGACTAATTACCAGCAATGAAATTGATCAGTAATCAAAAACCTACCGAAGAACAAAACACCCAGACCAGATGGCTTTACTGCTGAATTTTATAAGACATTTAGAGAAGACATAATACCCATCCTCCTTAAAGTTTTCCAAAAAGTAGGAGAGGAGGGAATACTTCCAAACTCATTCTATGAGGCCAGCATCACTTTAATACCAAACCCAGGCAAAGACATAAAAAAAAAAGAAAATTACAGACCACTATCCCTGATGAACATAGATGCAAAAATACTCAACAAAATATTAGCAAACACAATTCAAAAATACATCAAAATTATCATACATCATGATCAAGTGGGATTTATTCCAGGGATGCAAGGATGGTGCAGTATTTGAGAATCCATCAACATCATCCACTACATCAATAAAAAGAAGGACAAAAATCACATGATCATCGCCATAGATGCTGAAAGAACATTTGACAAAATTGAATATCCATTCATGATAAAAACTCTCAACAAAATGGGTATAGAGGGCAAGTACCTCAACATAATAAAGGCTATATATCACAAACCCACAACCAACATCATAGTTAACTGAAAAGCTGAAAGCTTTTCCTTTAAAATTAGGAACAAGGCAAAGATGCCCACTATCCCCACTTTTATTCAACACAGTACTGGATGTCCTAGCCACAACGATCAGACAACGCAGAGAAATAAAAGGCATCCAGGTTGGTAAGGAAGAAGTTCAACTGTCACTGTTTGCAGATGACATGATATTGTACAGAAAATACCCTAAACAGTGCACTCCAAAACTACTAGATCTAGTATCTTAATTCAGCAAAGTTTCAGGATACAAAATTAATACACAGAAATCTGTTGCTTTCCTATATACTAACAATGAACTAGCAGAAAGAGAAATAAGGAAAATAGCTCTATCCACAATTGCATCTAAAATAATAAAATACCTAGGAATAAACCTAACCAAAGATGTGAAAGACCTATACTATGAAAACTACAAGACACTCTTGAGAGAAATTAAAGAAGACACTAATAAATGGAAATACATCCCATGCTCATGGGTAGAATTAATATTGTCAAAATCACCATCCTGCCTAAAGCAATCTATAGATTCAATGCAATCCCTATCAAAATACTGACAGCATTCTTCAATGAGCTAGAGCAACTAGTTCTAAAATTCATATGGAACCACAAAAGACCCTGAATAGCCAAAACAATCCTTGGAAGAATAAAGTGGGAAGATTATGCTTCCCAACTTCAAGCTCTACTACAAAGCCACAGTAATCAAGACAATTTGGTACTGGCACAAGAACAGACCCATAGATCAATGGAATGGAATAGATAGCCCAGATAAAAACCCACACATATATGGCCAATTAATATATAATAAAGGAGCCATGGATATGCAATGGGGAAATGACAGCCTCTTCAACAACTGGTGTTGGCAAAACTGGACAGCTACATGTAAGAGAATGAGACTAACTCAGAATACAAAAGTAAACTTGAAATGGATCAAAGACCTGAATGTAAGTCATGAAACCATAGAATTCTTAGAAGAAAACATAGGCAAAAATCTCCTGAATATAAACATGAGCAAATTTTTCATGAACATACCTCCTTGGGCAAGGGAAACAAAAGCAAAAATGAACAAGTGGGACTACATCAAACTAAAAAGCTTCTGTACAGCAAAGGACACCATCAGTAGAACAAAAAGGCATCCCACAGTATGGGAGAATATATTCATTAATGACATATCTGATAACAGGTTAACATCCAAAATATATAAAGAACTCATAGGCCTCAACACCCAAAAAGCAAATAACCCAATTAAAATGTGGGCAGAGAATCTGAACAGCCACTTCTCCAAAGAAGAAATTCAGGTGGCCAACAGGCACATGAAAAGATGCTCCACATTCCCAATCATCAGGGAAATGCAAATTAAAACCACAATGAGGTATCACCTCACACCAGTTAGGATGGCCAACATCCAAAAGTCAAACAACAGCAAATGCTGACAAGGATGCAGAAAAGCGGGAACCCTCCTACACTGCTGGTGGGAATGTAAACTAATCCAACTATTGTGGAAAGCAGTAAGGAGGTTTCTCAAAAAATTAAAATAGAAGTACCATTGACCCAAGAATTCCACTACTAGGAATTTACCTGTAGAAAACAAGATCCCAGATTCAAAAAGACAGATGCACCCCTATGTTTATCTCAGCACTATTTATAATAGCCAAGAAATGGAAGCAACCTTTGTGTCCATCGGTAGGTGAATGGATAAAGAAGAGGTGGTACATATACACAATGGAATATTATTCAACTGTAAGAAGAAAACAAATCCTACCATTTGCAACAACATGGATGGAGCTAGAGGTTATGCTCAGTGAAATAAGCCAGGTGGAGAAAGACGAGTACCAAATGCTTTCACTCATTTGTGGAGTATAAGAACAAAGCAAAAACTGAAGGAACGAAACAGCAGCAGACTCATAGACTCCAAGAATTGAGTAGCAGTTACCAAAGGGAAAGGGGTTCGGGAGGGTATGTGGGAAGCAAGGGATAAAGGGATTAAGGCATATTATGATAAGCATACATAATATAGCGGGGGCACAGGGAAGCCAGTACAGCACAGAGAAAACAAGTAGTGACTCTATAGCATCTTACTATCCTGACTGACAGTGACTGTAATGGGGTATGTGGTGGGGACTTGATAATAGAGGGGAATGTAGTAATCACAATGTTGCTCAGACAAAACCTGAGCATAAGATTGTATATGAATGATAACTAAGTAAAAAAAATTTAGGTCGACATTTTTTCTGTACAATATGATCAAATTTATATATGTTTATATGCCAATTAAAAATACAGCATAATAATGAAAGACAAATTTATTCTTTGTATTCTTTGGTTTTCCACATTATTTAAAATTAGGAAGATGTTATAAAGTAACATTCATTAAGTATATTTTTCTTCAAAATTAGTTAAGTAGAATAAAAACTCAGAGTAAATATTCTATATTTTATCTGAAATCCATAAAAACAGTTCTCTGTAAACACATTTATGTCAAAGTAGATAAGGAATTTTGTGATGTGATGGAAACATTGTCTGATATTGATTCCCAAAGCCACATGGTGAGAATTCTTGGTGACATGATTTTTATTTTTTTATGACAAGGTCATTATTTGGATCCTTGACATTTAGAATTAACAAATTTGTATTGGACTGTTCATTATGTATTTATAGCATTGTAAGGATTTGCTGAGAAGTTAAAGCAGCAGAAACCAAACAATGTATTATATCTAACTGTGCTGTCTGATTCTTTAAATTTGAATGAAGCACATAAATTTCAAATAAAAGGAAGTCTCATTAGCCACGGCAACACACGGACTGGTCTGCTTCACTTTCTCAAGGTCTGTGATGCGCCAGTGGGCTAATGGACTGAACTGGTCCTCAGCTTAATTACAAGGTCTTTGGTGACGTATAGCATTCTTGTGTCACTGGACAGATTAAACTGGCCTATTTAAAATACTTACAATATTCATTAGATACCCTAGCATTATTCAGTGTTGATGACCTTGGACAGTACTGCGTATAGCTTCATTTGGAATAGTGATAATAACGAATGTTTTTCTGACATTGTGGAGCAGAGGAACAATGTTATGAAACTAAAAGAATATGCTGAGCATCTTTTCTTTGTAATTACTTTTTGGAAGATTGTGATTTTTTCTTCTGCAGTATTTTTTTTCTAAGTTAATGTATATCAGTTGGGATGAGGAGCATACAAAACTTTAAAACAGGTTATGGTGTATCACATGTGCAGCCCCACCTACTTGCTTTGTTTTATTTCAGGCAATTCAATCATTTATTTACTGTTTTATTTTTTAGAAGATTTGTTGAGAACATATTCTTTCAAAACATTTGAAGTGGATGATGTAATTTTAACAAGCTTTATGTAATTACCACCAAAAGGGAAGAGGCAAAAAATCAGATATTTGAATTTTGAAACAAGTACTTTTAGTGCATTTCTTTTAGGCTTTTAAGACTTATGCATGCTTTTACTTAAAGTAAGCAATTCGTTAATCTGCAAGCCTTCCTCTTATAAAAAAGTCATCATTAAAAGTTGGCCAATTTCATTGTTCTTCCCTTCCCTTTGGCATATGTATGTTAAAACATTTCGCAGCAACACGAAGAAGCAGTTAGAACTATTTAGCATTGCTTATTTAAAGAACGATATCCTTGTGTTGCTGATATAGTGACTGGTGCAGGTAAGTGGGGTTTCAGTGGCTGAATCATTTTCCATGAGGTTAGTAACTGGGAGAGGGGCTCTGATACCAGCCTACCTCACTGCAATGACAAAGCACGGTTCTGAACTGCCTTGTGAGATTTGTACTGGTTTGAGTCGGCCAAGTATTGAATTCCTGATTTTAAAAAGTTTCTTGTATTGTGTCACTGGACAGGTTAAACTGGCCTATTTAAAACACTTATAATATTCATTAGATACCCTAGCATTATTCAGGGTAGCAGTTGATAATTATTTAGTGAAAAATGCAGATTTTATAATGATTTTATTGAGATAACTGGTTAACCAAGCAGTGGAAAATACTCTATTTCAATTTCAAAACTTATAATAAACAGGTAAATTTTGTTAACTTTAAAAAAGTATTTGCTAACATAAAGGAAAACAGTTGACATTTGTATATTTATTCTACAATTTACTATCTAATGGACTCTTACCTGTTCTATCAATTTTCAGTTTATTTTTTTTTGGTATTTGAATATGCAATTACATCTTGCACAAACAGTGAAAATTTTGTTCTTGTGTTTTCAATATATATCATATTGTCATATTGTCTTTTAGAACTGCCAGAAAACTCTGTTACAAATACAAAGGAATACAAGCATCCTTTCCCACCCTTCATGTTAGGGAAAGTCTTTGGGGATTTTTGAGGATTAGTTGTAAGGCCAGCTGCAGTTTTGAATTAGTGTTTTGCAACTAAAGAAAACATACTTTGAATTATTGTATACTAAGAGTGCTTGGGTCAGAAATTGATTTGGAACCTTACTTCTACATCAATAATTAAAATGTCTGTTTATATTCTACTCTTAACAAAATGCTTTCATTTAACTCTGTCTTTAATATTAATCATGTTCATAGGAAAATAATAAAAATACCACAAAAAGCTAGTTAGGAGAAAGTGATACTACCTATGAGCCCACTAAAAAGCAAACTGACATGAAATGTATAGATTTTAATTTATTTCTATGAGATATCCTTGACACATAAGACTTTGTAAAACTGGGATTTTAATATTCAATTTTTTGGTTGCATTGTTTTAATATAATGATACCCTGTGGTCACGTATCTGTGCAAACAGAACATAGGCTTTCACCATCATTTAATTACTGAGTAATTTTCATTTGTGTGGCTACCTCCTGTTTATTTTTTAAGGCCCAAATTTAAATATTCCTGTTGTGTCAAATTTTGACTTTGGCTTCTAAAGACATATATTTATATTTCCTTTTCATTCTACCTGTCTGTCTCTCCCTACACACACACACACGGTGAAAAGGAAATTCCCCATGTTCAAGAAGAGCAGAGTAAGGGCTCCACTCAACCCCCAGTGGCTATGGCAGTGATGGGGGGGCCAGAAGCTGAGATTTACTACCCACCTGGGCTGAACACATTCATGTGAGAGACAAGAAAGAGTAATAGTTGAATATGACCTGGAGTAAATGAATGCATTTAGAAACAATAAAAATAATTAGCCTGATGCCTGGAAGATACACATCATCCTATGTATGTCTAAAAGTCACAGGGTACTTTTTAAATAATGGGTACAATCCTTGTACTTTTTATATGGTGAAAAATACTGGCATAACCATTTATCTTAAATTCAGCTTATTTGCTTTGAACTTAGTGGAAAAAGTATTTTAGTAAGTTATGTAGCAGAATGTACTTATTATAATTGTTCATAATGTTACTAATGTAAACTGAAAAAAAATCAGATGTTTGGGATTGAGGAAGAAGAGAGAACAGGAAGAACTTTTTCACCAGAGATTCCTTAAAACCTGTCATAGGTCACAGTAGCAAAACTAAAGACTGATAATGAAAAATAGTAAGAGCATTAGGGAACAATGTTTATGGAACAAGAACAGGGTTACTGGAGAAAAATTAATTCTTTGATGTCATCGTTAAAAGAAGGAAGAAAAGTATAACAAATCGACACTGAGCTTATGATAATATAGAAAGAAGAAAAAGTGAACTTATGTAAAGA
This sequence comes from Manis pentadactyla, assembly GCF_030020395.1. NCBI lineage: Eukaryota > Metazoa > Chordata > Mammalia > Pholidota > Manidae > Manis > Manis pentadactyla. The sequence goes on from NC_080025.1 coordinate 41,881,921, forward strand.
AAGAGAAATACAGCCATTTATTATATAAACCATTCTAGATCACCTGCTGCACTGTGGTAGAATCTACTTCTGATCCCGGATCACACGGTGAGCAAAGACAACAGGCCAGGTGTCTTCCCCGCAGAAGTCACAGTCTGGTGAAGGAGACACAGCGAGCACACAGCCCATGTTATATCGAGGGACGACGAGGGCTGTGAGAAAAACACGCCAAGACGAAGTGCAGGGGGAGCTCCGGGGCAGAGTGAGAAGAGAGGGTGTCACTGTTCATCCTGATGGCCAGAGAAGTCTCCAGCTAAGGCAACGTTTGGGTGGAGATCTGAAGGGAGTGAGGTCATGCTGACATGTCAAGGTGGATGCAAACCCTGGGATGTGAGGACGCTGCATGTGTCTGGGACCCAGTTAGACCAGCATGACTCTGGATGAGTAGCCAGTGGGGAGACGGTCAGAGCTGTTGTGACCAGCGGAAGCCACTGGGGGTATCTCTCGGACATCCCTTTGCGTCGCAGTGATTCCTAACTTAGGCTGGACACTGGGATCCCCTGAGGAGCTTGTAACACTGCAGATGCCATGGTCTCACTTTCAGAGATGGGTCTGGGAAGTGGTCTGAGCATTGAGAATTAAACAAAATTCCCCAGGTAATTGTAATTTTCAGCCAAAAAAGGACTTGGTTTAGAAATACGGAAAACTAGAGGAATTCAGTGAGATGAAGTAAGAGAAACTCAGAGAATGATGTTCTGTAATTCAAGAGAAAAGAGTGCTTTGAAAATGGGGAGGGATTAGTTCTGTAAAATGCTGCCTTTCTGAGTTCAGCAAGATAAAGCTAATTCCACTATTGGAACTGACAACACAGAGATCATTACAGATTCTAAGAGCTGTGCGTTTGAGCTGTAGAGATGAAATCCTGATCTGCAAGGGTTCAAGAGACAAAATGAGGACAGAGAGAATGGACTAAGTATACACAACTGTTTCAAAGACTTTTCCCATGGCCCTGAGCAGAAGACTGTCCCATTGCCCAAGAGGGATATGTGCATGAGGAACGCTTGCTGGAGGTGAGAGTCATATTTTCTAATAGAAATAATTTTGGAGAGAGAAAAATCTGATGATTAAATTAATCGATAATTATAAAGTGTTTTGCAACATTGCCTGGCTCATAATAAATGTAATATAAGTGTTTGTTTAATGAATGAATGATTCAAGAGAATGGGTTGGGAGGGGAACTTCCAAGAGGAAAATCATTGACTAGCATGAGAGATGTGACCCAGCCCAGTGCAGGAGGACTGTCCTCAGATGGGCGCTCAGAGAATTCCCGTATTTACAGAGTATTAGTTATGGTACTAGATTTCATCGTAGGAATGTAAAGATTACTTTTTGAGAATTTTTTAATTCAGGTGATTTAAAAAGCAAAGTCATTTGTTGAAAGTAAAAGGGTGGATGTGTTAGAGTTTGAGGAGCATGGCACTGGGAGAGGGAAGGAACTTGGTCAGGAAGTTCATGGGAGCTTAGCCAGTGAGGGTGCATGCTTCTCTCCATGCACTGAGCTATGTATTTTCTTTTATTTTAAAAACACCTCCATATATGGAGTTCTTCCTAATTCCATTTTGATAAACTGCATAACACTACATAGTATGGGTGTGCCAACATTTATTCCACTGTATCAAACAGTACATATTTGAACTGTTTTCTGTATTTTGATGACAAAAACAATGCCAAAACAAACAGTTGTATACATATGCTATTTGAGGTTTTTGCTAGTGTTTATTTGGGAGCTAAAGGGTAAATATATATTACTTTGTGCTCACTTGTTTTTACTTGATATTTGCACTATATCAGAGCATGTAACACTGTCCTAGAAAATCTCATAAACACAGGTAATTCCATAAATACATGATCATTTCCCTCAAATAGACCCTCGACATTACCTAGCAAGCTAATTGATTTTCTCTGTTTCTCTTTTCCAACCTGCCACACACCTTCCTTCCTGTCCCCTTTTTGGTGTTTTCTCCAGACAGGAACTTTCTGTTACTCTATCTCCTGCCATCTCCATTTGCACAACCCTCTTCTTTTCTAATGTAATAGGGAAGTTATACCTCCTCCAAATACGGTTCAGTCTTCACATCCCTTTCTACTTTATCAAAAAACATTCATTATCCATTACCTCTCCAGTATCTTGTAAACTTTTTTTCAATTGAGTCAGTCTCATTAGCATTTAACTGCCTTGAGTTTTCACATATTAAACATAATTGTCAGGGCCTTTCCCTGACTTCCATAATGCCAGGTACTGTTTTCTTACCATTTCTCTGGTATCCTCTGTGTGGGCTCTTTTTTCTCTACTAGGCCATTGGGTACTACAGTTCCTCAACACTCAGTCACTGACTCTCTCCTCTTTTCACTCTATAATTTTCCCAAGGCAAATTCATATATATCCACAGCTTCACTTACTGTATAAACACCCACCTGTGGTATCTAATGTTGAACATTCATGTTGTTAGCTCAGACCAGCCTTCACTCCAGGCACTTCTGTTTACTTACACAGCTACTTTTTATATATTTAGAATCCTTTAAAAATATAAAAACCATCCTTAGCTACTGGGAAATTAAAAAATGGGGACAGGATTTGGGCTGTGGACTTAAGTAGTCAACAAAAGACTATGTACAATGACCATACAAGGCCTGCAGAGCTTCAAATATTTACTCTTCACCTCTTTACAAACTTTACCAGTCCCTATTTTAGGTAACCCATAAGTCTCCTGAAAATCAACAGACTAAGACAGAATTTATAATCTGGATCTTCCAGCTTTCTAAATAATGTTCCTCAGTGAATGACATCCTTGTACACCTTTACTTTCTGTATCCAATCTATCATTACGTTTTGTACTCTAAAGCATTCGGGAAACTATCTCTCAGTATTTATTTCAAAGTCATCCTCTCGGTCCACTATATTATCACCATGCGCCTAGCCTGGGTCCAAACCACTCCCCAGCCTACCTTTAATTGCTACTTTCACAGTTGTCAGTAAATGGCTAATCCTTTAGAACATGATTAATACTCTTCAATGGCTTCCAGTTGATTTAAAGTTTTTGAGACTCCTTACAATGTACAGTCCTCTAAGGCTCTGCAGGATCTGACCCCTGCTCATCTTCCAGTCTCAGCCCACACCACCCTGCCCTTCCCTGTTCCACTCCAGCAGTACTAGCTGACCCTATAGCTTCATTAGGCCATCTCCCTCTGAACACAGGGCATTTCGGTTAATGATTCCCAGATTATAACGTTAAAAATGAAAATGTGAAAAACAAGCTATAAAACAGAACACTACTGATCTTCCCACATGTAAAACTTGCTCCATTCCCATTCTTTGTTACATGCATTTCAGGTGAAATCCTAGTAAAAAGAGATTGCTGTGTTTATTTGTGCAGCTTCATGCCTACCTAACATTCCTTTGGACCTCATTTTCTGTTAAATTTTTCAATGGATTGTTAGGAATTAATAATGGCTAATAAGCAGTGGTAGTCATCAATATGGAGAGGAACTTAAGGCTGCTTTCTTAGCTTCTCTGGAATGCATACTATCCCACAGAAGGAACAGACTGCAGACAGACATAGAAAAATCTCCATCCAGTGAACAATGTTCTATTAAGACTTCTTTCATTAATAGAATGCTTCAAGAAATGCACCTTATGGGACCTGCATGTTTTATTTCCTAAGAGACTATTCTTTTCCTGCAAAGAAATGAGCCCATCTTTTGAGACTTTGGATCATTAAATCTTCTGTGTTCTGTAACTTAAATTTACTAAAGAACTTCTTTTCTTTCTCCTCCTTGTGTATAAATCACCCTATATTGGGTGGTTGAAAAGTGAAAGCCCCCATCATTTCTTTAAAATTTTTTCATTTAATTTAGACATTAATTGACTGTTCAGTATTTTGTGGGTATATAAACAAACATGTTGATTTGAACATGAAATAATTATATTGTGAGGATTAGGAAACACATTGTTCCTTTTCCATAAATAGGACCAGATTTAGGATTAAGATAGATTTTTGAGAATAGCCTTTCATTATTCAATAGTAACACTTTTTTGAAGAAATCGTACAGGCTTATTTTTTTAATCAGTGTTAATACTTTATAATAATTATTATAATTTTTAGCATTTTATTTTTCTATAATTTTTAAATCAAAGCAAAACAACATAATAGCAAAAACTATAAAAATTTAATGAGCACTGAAAGAAATTTCTTGGACTGCTATTGCCAAAATTTAAATGTATTGGGACTTTGGAGACCTGTGTTATGGCCTTTTCTTAGCTGTAATCATTTAGAAACAACTTAGATCCTCTTTAATTGAGTCCACATTTTGCTGACCATATTAGGTTTAGACAACATGTTATTGAAGTCAAAATCTATCATTATTTCATTAAATTAATAATGTGACTGATAATCTGAAAATTAGGGCATTGTATAAAATATTCCAGGAGAGGTAGACAGATAAATTGGACCCAGCACACACAAAAAAATGAGGCATACTACAAAAGATGCTTATTAAATAATTTAAGAGGACAAAAAAGAACAGGCTTCTCTTATCTAATTTATTCCTTCTGTTTAAATAAAAGCTTTATGGTTAAGAACTACCTTTCCACCAAAAATTTTATATGACCTCACAGAACAGTAAAACAACAAAAAATTCCATTCTATTCACTATAAAAAATAGCGGTGAACAAGTGGGGAAAATAGTTTCCATTAATGTCTAAATTAAAACAGGGTGATATAACAGACTTTTTGTTGTAGTGAATGTGAAGCACAGCTCAGTGCATCAGGGAAACCTTGGTAGAGGGCTTAAGGGCAGTGGTGTTTGGGCACAGAAGCTCAGTTTGTAGAAGGCCAGCTTAGCTCAGCACTGTTAACAGCGATCTCTCCCCAGTCAGTCTTAAGTTAGCAATGTCCCTTCTAAACCCAAATGGGTAAGTCAACAAACCATTTGGCCATTTTGACTGATATAAATATGGCTCAACCTAATAATGAGACTGTAGGCACCAGAGGAATTTCTTTCTTAATTCTGTTGTTCTGATAAATCGAAATACATCCATTTGACAAATTCACATAGGGTACTGTGTTTTTCCTTGAATTTCCTTGTTTTCCCAAATGACTGGTTTCATAAATCACTAATTACAAAATTTGAAGTATATTTATAAGCCAAATTACTTCATTCTAAACATGAGACAACAGTGCTATGAATAATAACAGTGAATTTTTGTTGAACTTAGTAAGTGCTCAATACTTTATAAAATGCTTTGCATAAAACATCTCCTTTAATTTTGGCAAAAACCCTGTAGCCTCATTATTGCGATTATCCACATTTTATATCTGAAACTAAGGTCCAACTTTATTTAGCATCTTTGTTCATGCTCTTAACAGCTTTACTGCAATGTTACCATCTGAAAACCCAAAGATAGGCTTCTAATCTTAACTTCATTTCCTAGATGAAAAATCTCAAACCAAAAAAGGTTATGCACTTACCCCCAGTCACATTTCATACTCTGTTCCAGTTCTGTTTACAGCTGTGTCTAAAATGGATTTAAATGTCAGAGAAGTGTTCTTTCTCATAAATACATATGTAACTCAAAATAGTCCTCTATTTATTCTTTCAATCACATCAGATGATAGCACCTTAATCACATGCAATTTTGTGGTTCCTATTTGTCAATTAGGACTTCTTAATGTTACAAATAATCAAAAAACCCCACAAGACAAATAGGTTTAAATAAACAAATTTAACTGACTCACTCATAAAACTGTCCAGTCTGCAGGCAGGGCAAGTTCTAGGTTTGCTATGATTTAGTGCCTTCAGCTTGGCAGAGACCCAGTTTCTTGTCCTCTTTCAACGAGACAATTTTCTTTTTCTCCTTCAGATTCTGGTAGCTCTTTCAGATGATCAAGGAACCTATTTCACAAAAGTCTCAACAAATCTCCCTTCATGGTTCAGTTTAATTCAGTCAGATTCCAATTTCTGATTCAATTCTTTCAGCCATACAGATTTCTGTGTGTTGAATGTTTAGACCTGATTAGATTAGTTTAGGTTCTAACTAAGGGTATTACTGTGGTTTGATTGAAGCAATCATTGGTCAACCATGGAACTGGGTGAAGGCCATTCCCAAACCCACCCACCAAACAAACAAACCCTATGCCTGCTACACAGAAAAGGGACAGGAGGATTGTTGTTGAGACATGAAATGACCTCAAAACAAGCCCAAGGACCAGGAAATTCATGTGTGAGGGTGATCCTTAGGGATGTACCCTGTGGAATCTTTGCATTTTTGTTCTTACATGCAATTAATTTACATACTTAAAAGTCCATTAAATATAAATTATGATATCATTGATCATTAGAAGTTAAACATTGGTATAATTGTTATCCTAGGTCAGGTAAAACAAACAAAATTATCAGAACAGAAGAAGCTACCCAGGTGTGCCTCACAATCACAATCCCTTCCAACTTTCTGAAAGGTTACCATTCATATAAATGTTATGGTAACCATTTCCTTAGTATGAACCCCTAAGCATTGTAATTTAGTTTTTCCCATTTGTGGGACTTTACAGGAATTGAATCACACAATGTAGGGGCTGGCTCTAAAAATCTGTAGAGTTCCTTCATGGTTTTGTACGTGTGTGTTGTTTGCATTCCACTGAAGGAAAATACCATATTTTATTTTTTACATTTGAATATTAATGGATATGTGTTGACTGTGAAGAACATTCCTAAGTATGTCTCATGACATGTACATGCCTTCATGGACTACATGCTTGCAGATTTTTTGGATCATTGGAAATGTATCTGTTTAACCAATTATACTCTCACTAATAGTGGGGGGTTTCTTTTCTTCCACATCCTTGCTAAATCCTGCCATTGTCAGTCACTGAAATTTCAGCCATTGTGGTGAATATCCACCAGTGATATCTCATTGCAGCTTCGCTTTGTATATCCCCAGCTAGAATTGAGACATACTGGTTTTCTGCTCTTTTCTATTAAGTGACTGTTGAAGTCTCTTACATAATTTTTTCAGTTAGGTTGTTTGATTTCTTACGTATTTGGAAGTCTTTGTACATTCCAGTATGAGATATTTGACAATTTTATTTTGTATTGCAAGTATCTTTTCCCACTCTATGATCTCATTTTCTCTTTCTTAATGGTATCCTTTGATAAAGAGTTCTTAATAATGTAACTAATGTATCAATCTTTTAATTTATACTTATTGTTTTTGTGTTCCATAAAACTACCTACAGATAGACCAAAAATTTTTCTTCTAATCACACAAAAATCTTGTCTTTTTTGTTTAGGTTTTTTTTAGGTTGTATTATTTATTCTTTGACATATATGGCTACAACCAATGTGGAGTTGCTATTGTGTATGGTATGTGATAGACATCATTTTATATTTATCTTTACATGTAGATCACCAATGTCACAGCCTCATTTAATGGAAAAAAATCCTTTCTATCTTGGCTAAAGCAGATAATGCTGCAGTGAACATAGGGGTGCCAGCTCTCTATATATTCTTTTGGATATATACATAAAAGTATAGTTGCTGGATCATACTGTGGTTCTATTTTTAATTTTTTGAGAAACTCCTATACTGTTTTTCCAAAGGGCCTGTGCCTATTTACATTCCTACTAACAGTGCAAATGAGTTCCCTTTATTCTATACCCTAATAATCACTTGTTATTTCTTGTCTTTCTGATAACAGCCATTCTATGCGGGCTTTTGATGTGCATTTCTCTGATGATTAGTGGTATTGAACACCTTTCCATGTATCCATTGGTCATTTTAATATATTTGAAAAAAATGTCTACTCAAGTACACGGAAGCATTATTTACAATGGTCAAGACATGGAAATAACCTAAGTGTTCAGTAATGGATGAAGTGATGAAGAAAATGTGGTATGTAATATACAATGGAATGTTACCCACCCATAAAGAGGAAAGACAGCCTGCCATTTGTGACAACATGGATGAAACTTGAGGGCATTATGCTAAGTGAGCTAATCAGACAGAGAAAGACAAATACTGCATGGTCTCACATGTGGAATCTAAAAAAGGAGGAGAAGGAGGAGATAGAAACAACAGAAACAGAGAGCAGATTATTGGTCACCGGAGGTGTTGGGTGGGGGTAGGAGAGGGAATGGGTGAAGGTGATCAAAAAGTACAAATTTCTACTTATAAGAAAAATAAGTTCTGGAATTTAATGCAGAACTGGTGACTATAGTTAACAATATTGTATATTTGAAAGTTGCTAAAAGAGTAGAACTTAAAAGTCCTCATTACAAGGAAAAAAATGTGTAGTTATGCGAGATGATGGATGTTAGCTAAACTTATTGTGGTAATCATTTTGCAATATATACATATATCAAATCATTACATTGTATACCTTAAACTTATACAATATTATATGTCAAATTCATTTCAATAAAACTGAAAAAGAAAAAAATTCTTTTCCAATGATCTGCAGTGACAATTTTTTCACACATTCGTATTCACATTGCGTGTGAATCTATTTGGGGATTCTCACTTTTGTTCCGTTGGTTCATTTGTTTCTTCTTGGTTCAGCCGACCACTTTAAATAGTGTTGTATAATAAGACTTGATATTGGAAAGTATGAGTCTTCTCTCCTAGTTTTCCAGCAAAAGTACCTTAGCTCTCTTGACCCATAGTATTTTCATGTATGTTTTGTCATCAGCTCATTGGCTTCTACCACAAAATGTGGTAATGGTTGAGAATAAATTGAATCTCAAGGTCAATATGGAGAAAATTGTCTTCATACTCAGACTTCCAGTGCATGAATGTGTTCTATTTTTCCTCTTACTTGGGTCTTCTTTAATTCTTTAAATGTTATAGTTTTCTGTATATTTTGTACCCAATTAAAAAACACATTAGTATGTTTTCGATTTTGAAGCTACTGAAAATTGTATTTTTCTTAATTCTCAATTTAAAAATTTTGTTGCAAGTACATGACTATAAACTGTTTCTGTGTCCAGTAGTTTTGCTAACTCACTAATTTTACAAGCTCAATATTGGTAGATGATTTTGTTGGTACCCCCATTGTGCCTCCTCAGGAATTTCACAATTTCTTCAGCAGAAGCTATCAGAAAGATGATTGTGTACTTTCTTCTTTCTCAATATTTACTCATTTACCCATTCATTCACTTTTTAATTCCCTCTCTCTTATTTTATTGTACTGGTAAAATCCTCAAACACAATGTGGGGCTGGAAGTATTTCAGTCAAACATCTTTGTCTTGTTCTCTCTCAGATGGAAAGCTTTCAGCATTTTACCATTAATAAAGATAACTATTTTAGGTTTTCCTATATATACTCTATCACATTTAAAAAGTTCTTTTCTATTCAAAAATTACTAAGATATTTCATTATGAGTGTTTATTTTTATTAAATACATTTCTGCATTATTAAGTGATTATAAAATTGTTTTGTTTCATTTATGTGGATAAATATACTATTTGATTCACTACATTTTCAGATGAAATCCTCTTAATTGGATCCCACCTTCCCCAGAGGTAATAATAAAAATAGTAAACAACTGGTACAGCAGAGGCTGATGCATCAGAATGGATGCAATTTGTAGATGAGTAAAGCCTTGTAGGTGCACAGCGGTTTCATATTAGCTCAGCTCTGCCCCTCGAAGCATGTAACGTGTACCCAGGTCTGTGGTCAGGTCCCTTCATTTCCGATTGATCTTTTTCTTTTTCTTATTTTGGATTACTATTTTTACTCCAACCTTTCATATGAAGCATAAGCCTAACTTGATCATACTGTACTGTCCTTTTATATATAATTGAATTCATTTGCTACTAATTGCTCAGAATTCTTACATTTAAGTTTATAAGGAAGAATAGACTTTCATTTGCTTTTTACATACTTTATTACATTTTTGTATCAAGATGTGAAGCAAAGTAAAGATTATATGAATTGCAAGTGTTCATTTAAACCCCCATTATTAGAGGTGATTATGTCAATTGAAAATACTTGGTCCTTGAATGTTTGGTAGAATTACCAGGAAGGCCACTGGAAACTACAGACTGTGTGTGTGTGTGTGTGTGTGTGTGTGCGTGTGTGTGTGTGTGCATGTGTGTGCATTTGCATGTTGCTGCATGTGTATACGTGTATGTGTGTGCAAATGTTTTTGATTACTAGTTCAAATGAATAATCATAAGCAAATTCAAATTCCCTAAGTTTTCACAAGTCAGTCTTGATAAGTTACATTTTTCAAGGGATTTGTATATTTCAAATATATTTTAATTGAGATAAAGGTATAAATTTGTCTATATTATCACATTATTTTATAATAGTTGAATGATCTGAAGTAATGCATTTTATTCATTTCAGGCATTGGTTGTTTGTGCCTCATTATACTCTCTTCAGATTTAATTTTGCTATTTTTTCCCCTTTTTGAGATACTCAGTTTCTGTTCTGTTCTCATTATGCATAAAAGTGATGAATTTCCCTCATAATGCTGTTTAGCTGTACCATGCCTTCTGATGTTTGAATTTCTCTTATTATTCAGTTAAATTTTGTCTAAGAGTTATTTAGAGTTCTACATTTTAATTTTGACATATCTGTAAATGCCTTTTGCTATTTATTTTTAATTTTTATTAAACTGTGGTCAGAAAAGGTACTGTTTATGGTTTCCATTTTTTCAATTCTTTGAAACCAGTTTTATGATTTAATAGGTGTACAAAGATTTCACATGTGCTTAATGGAATGTTACATTTGTGGATTCACTTGTGGGTTCATGAACATCTACTTATGCTACTACATGAAGTTGATTGTATTGCTTAAATCATATTTTTTATTGTTTTTTAATCAGATATAAGAGAGGGAAAACAAATGCTTCAGTATGATTGTGGATTTGTCTGTACTTATACTTGGTCAATTTTGTGCTTTATTTATTTGAGGCCATGTTTTTTGGTGCCTACTAAATTAGAATTTCAAAATGTTTCTGCTGAATCCATTCTGGTAAATGAAAACTTCTTTTCTACTTTATTTGTTTTCTGAAATTAACATAGGTATTTTTCTATGATTGGAGTTTAAATGACCTATATCTTTTACCATTCTTTGACTTTCAAGCTTTCTGTAGCCTTATGATTTGGCCATGTATCATGAAAATAGCATAGTTTGTTTTGTTTTATTTTACATTTTATGCAGTCTAACAATTGTCTGTTCATTGGAACTTTGACTCAAATGTATAATCAATACAAATATTAAGACACTTTATTTTAAATCTACCATCTTACCCTCTGTTTTTCTCTCTCTTGTCTCTTCTGGGTTTCTTTTTTCTTTTCTTACTGTCTTTTATGGGATTATTTTTGTTATTTGATGTTTCCTCAAATACTTTATGAGTTATGTATCCTCTTACTATTCCTGGGGATTTCAAAATACATCCTTAGCTTTCAAAATCCAGCTAATATAACTTGTGCTATCTCCTTCTTCTCAATCAATGCAAAGATCTTATAACATGTAAACTCAATTGACCTCTATTTACTGCCTCATGATACAGATTTTATTTTATTTCTCTGTCTCCTTTCTCTCTCTCTCTCTCTCTCTCTCTCTGTGTGTGTGTATAGTGGGACTAGTAGAAGAAAGGCCTTCCCTTTGCATACTGATCCCTAGAGGAGTGAGAACTTCAGTGACACCAGCCCCTGTCTTCCCATGTGGTTCCCCTGCCCAGATGAATGCCCTGTCCTGGAATATTGGAGGGAGACCCTAGGCCAGGGACAACATGGGGAGACCTTGCCTCAGGAAATAATGTTTCTCTCAGCCCCATCTGGGGGTGGGGAGTACAGGGAAAAGACTGCCCTATTCTCCCCTCTAAAGTGACGGACATATTTTGGTAAATCTATTTTCACTTTGGAAAATATTTATGAGTAAATAGTTCTGTATGGAAAAATAGTGAGAAAGAAATTCAGTTAGATATAACATATCTGTATTTATTAATATATACATATATATAATTAAACATATATACAAAAAACATATATGTACATATATACTTATTTTTATGCACATGTTTATATATACATATATTTTCTCATAAGATATTTTTATTATTCTTTTTGAATACTTAGTCACAACTTACATATTTATCCATTTATATCTTCAATCACACTCAGGTATTTTATTATTTTTATTATCCTTCATTTCTTCTTGAATTTCTCACCCTTTATTTGGAATTACATTTCTCTTCCTTAATAAATAATCTCTTGGTATATTTTTAGTGTGGATTTGTTGGTTACAATTTTCCTATGCTTTTTTTCCCCTGAAAATATCTATTTTACCTTCATTCCTGAAGGATAATTTTCCTGGGTGTCTGTCTCCAGGTGGCAGTTATTGCATCACCACGCTCTTGAGCACAGGTGCCATTGCCTCTCTTTGGCCTGAATTGTTTCCACTGAGAAGTCATTTTTTTTAATGATTGTTGCTTTTAAGATAATTTATGTTTTACCTTTGGTTTTTCTTCTAAGATTTTTTTTCTCAGTAATTTTTGCCTTATAAATGTTCCAAGATGTGTTTTTAAATGTATTTTGAATTATGTTTGAGTTAGTAGGGCTTCTTGGATCTATAAAATGGTGGTTTTTGATCAGTTTCAAATACTGCTTCTTTCCCCATCTCTCTTTTCTCTCACTGTGGGACTCCTCCTAGGAGGCCAACTAAGTACATGTCAGTTTTTTCCACCATATTCCCTTTGTTTGTTTGTTTGTTTTCAATGTATCATCTATTTGTTTTCCTATCAGTCTTTCATTTTGAGTAGTTTCATTGATCTTTTTAGGTTATTAATTTTTAACTATTCTAATCTGTTAAACCTACTAGGATTATAATTTAAACTATTATAATTATTTTCTTGCAATTTTTTAAATAGATTTGCCTGGACTTGTATGGTTTTTTTAATGGATTAATCACTTACTTGTTTTTTGTACATAAATATATAGTAGCAATAATAATTTTAATATAAGAATATAGAGATAATTACTGAACATAGGCCAATTATTTTAGCTTGTATTCCTTATACAATTATTATTGTTGTTCCTAATTATTCCTTATTATTCTTAATAATATTCAATATTATAGACTTTGTTGACCTATTTCTGTTGTAGACCATTTCTGTTATTTATTTTTCTTTGTGTGCCAACTTATGTAATTTGCTTTAAGAGATTTTTGTAGAAGTAGCAAAAGGGTTAGATCGATGTTGTCTTCTTTCAAAGAGAAATTCTGTATTTCCTGTAGGTTCATGGGGCCTAGCATCAGGTAAAACCTTATTTCAACTTCAGATATTGATTGAGTTTTTCTGGGTTGGTCAGATGACTAGAAGCTGGGGTAGTATGTTCAAATGGCTGTTTTATTTTCAGTTCTCCTTATGACACTTGTTCTAACATTTGGCATTTTAACTTCAAAATACACAAACCCATCCACTCCTGCTGGCAGACCCCAGATTTCAGCATTTGTACCCCTGGGACTTTATGCTGACAAAGACAGCATGCCTCCTCCATGGCCCCCCGAAAAAATAGTCTTTCCAGGTGTTGGGTTCACTCTCCTGAACTTTTCTGGCCCAACATGACCCAGTAATTCTCTAATTCGTTAACTGTCTGATGCCTTTGATGTTTCTCTGTATATTTTACTTTTATTTGCTCAGTCTGGGTTCTCCACAGAGAACCAGTAGTGGATTATATGAGGATTTGACTCACACAGTTATGGAGGCTGAGGAGCCCAGGTCTGCGGTTGGCAAGCTGGAGAGCCAGGAGGGCAGGTGGTGTGAGTTCCAGCCCAAGTCTGGGTCCAAAGGCAGGACAGGATTGGTGCCCGAGCTTAAAGACAGGCAGAGAGAAAGAATTCTTTGTCACTTAGCCTTTTGTTCTATTCAGGCCTCCAGTGGATCAGGTAAGGCTCACCCGTCCTTACTCAGTCTTCTGGTTTAAACGTCAGTCCCGTCCTGCAACACCCTCACAGGCACACTCTGAAATAATGTTTAGCCAGGTATCAACTGGGCACTCCATGGTCCAGTCAAGTTGACACATAAAATTAATCACCCCACCAGGTTCCACATTTTCCTCAGTGGTAGAGATTGTCTGAATTCCATAGTCTGCCATTATTGGAACTGGAAGTCTTTACAGAATCTTTTAAAAATATGGACAGAGTCTGTTTTCAAGAATGTATTTTCTTACAGATTGAGAGACTCTGATACAGCCATGGTAATCTCCACATTTCCAATATGAATGACATAGAAATGTTGTTAATAACTATACTTTAAATGTTCTATGCAATAAACATGTCTTTTGTCTTTTAATGCTCCACTGAAGCTAAAGAATTCTCAAATTATGAACTATAAATCTTGTTTGTAACATTTCTACCTATTACTGGTCAGTATTACTTCACAGTCTTTGAAGGCTGACACTTGGACAGAGTTCCTTGAAAAATGAGAAGTATTATAGTTCAGTGCATATTTTTTATTTAAAAAATATATTATTCCCTTAAGTTTTGATTATCTAATAATGTTTTTTAATGAAAATATATCAATTTGGTATACTTTAAGCTGAGATAAAATTGTACTGTAACAACTATCCTTAAAAAAATAAATTGCTCCTTGTTCTCAGATAGATGCATCAGTGTTTGATTCTGACTCATCAATCATTCTAAACATGTACTGTGTTATTACCACTCACCATCTAAACATTTTTTACTTTCTCTTCTGTGTCTATTTACTCAGAAGTTTGCAAAGTAAGTCAAATGCAGAGTCATGGAATTGTAATTAAAGTATATCACTACAGATGAGAAAGTAAATAGATGTTTAATTTACATTCCTTAAATATTAATGGAGATATACAATAGAACTAAGTTCTATAGCTTGAAAATGAATCATACATCATCTTCCATGTGATATTTTATGCTACTTTTGTAAAATATCTCATAATGTAATTACAAACTTTTAGTTACATCACACTCATTATAATTTACCATGAGAATAGTTCTTTCTCAAGTGTCATCTTAAGGATTTAGAGAAAAACTGTACTATTCAGAAATGTATTTTTTCGCATATTTGAAATTTGTACACATATAGTTAAAATATATAAATTGACTGTATTTCCCCCACACATACATCTCCAATATAAAGCACATAGTATATTTTTAATAATTCTGTAGAATATATTCCCTTCAGTATGCTTTACCAGTAATTGGCAACGGGAGGAAGGTCTTTGAGAATTACTGCTGTATTGCAACACTTTGTTTTCAAGAGTGGGTCTAATCCCTCAAGTTTGTTAGTGCTGGTAAGAAAAAAACTAAAGATTTAGCACTGTTGACCCACAACAACACTATCAATTTTTCGAGGATTAAAGTCCTAATGTTTAAGTTAGTCAAGAAAGGTTTCCCTTAAGATCAGATAAGAACACAACCTGCTTTGAGCATACAAAGTCACAAATACTTACAGGTAGGTACATGTTGCCTGGAATCATTTCAAGAGCACTTGAAAAACTGAACAGTATCGCGAGATGACACGAGCTGGTCACGAGGTGACACGAGCTGGTCGCGAGGTGACACGAGCTGGCGGCTCGGCAGCGACTGTCATCTTGCCCGGGTCACTCCTCAGGCCGAAGCAGGAGCGTGCAGCTGGGGGGCCCGGGGCCCAGCTCATCCCGCGCTGACCGGAAGCGCGCCGTGGTAATCGCTACACGGAGTCGGTAGCCCTCTGTGAAGTTTACGCAATGGAAACCTTTTCCAGAAGTGCGGCTCGCCCTTCAGTTTCATCCCAGCAAACACATTGACCTAAGCTTTACTGGGTGGGACAGGCCACTGTGCTTCACCTTAAGCTTTCTGATTAAATTGCTTGTAGGAGTTTACAACAACATCACAGACTTCAGTGGGAATCCTTTTTTAAAAATAGGGAACACTAATTTAATTTTTAGTGAGAAAAGGCAGTAGAAACGTCAGATGTTTCCCCTGAGGCAAACACTTAGCTCCATTTCATCCATATTACTGCCTCGTGGATCTTTCACCTAGAAAGTTTGTACCTGTCTATTAGGTACCCATTTATATTTTGTAGGTTTTTGTGTAAATTTTGAACCCGTTTCCAAGTATGTTTTATCTATGTATGGAAATCTTTATTCCCCGAGGATTATTCATTATTTCCGTTCATCTTTGGGAACTTGTAACTGACGCTAAGCTGTACGCTGGTATTTCATTAGTCTCAATTATGATTTGACAAAACCATCAAAAAGCACCTACACCATTTTCTGACAGAATGGCCCTGATTTCACCCAGAAACAGCCTGCCTCGCGACCACCCGCACCGCCCATCCTCACCCCCGCAGGAACACACTGCTGCACACAGCTGTGCCCTGGAACCAGCTGTGTCTTTGGGGAGAAACAGTGACCGGTTGCTTGTAGCAGAAGTTTAGAGCTGGAGCTACAGGCCACCGGACCTTGGGACTGTCACAGCGATTTCAAGAGTTCAACTCTTGGGAGAAATAGGTTGCAAAAGGAGGGACCTGGAGAGCCTGTGTAAAGGAGGCTGGTGCTGGCCCCTGTGCCAGTGAACAAAGGCTGGAAAAGATGGGAACCACACTTTGGCACACCTTTAATGAGAAACTGCTACCCTGAAAGGTGGCATAAGGTAGCATAAGAGGAAAAAGCTAGACAGCGCTCAAATTGGAAATCAGCCAATCCATGGGGAGAATTCTCTGCATCTCTTACAGCCTCCAGTGCCTTATCAGGGATCCCGAGTGCCTCAATTAAGGTAACTACAAAACTGCCCGAAATGAAGAGAGGACCGAAAAAAGAAAAGAAAAAGGTCCATTCAAGATTATACTCAAATTAAAATTTTATAAGCAAAATTATACATATAAGTTATATATACATATTATGAATATATGTATGAATTATATGTATTATAGACATTATGTGCATATAATTTATGAATATTTTAGGTATATATTTTATGTGTAAACTATATATGAATTATATATTTTAATTTGTATGTTAGCTAAATATGTTAGATATTTTTATATATAAAATATATGCACATATCTTATATACAAAATCCAGAGAAATTCTTACCTAAGAAAGCAAAATAACAGACACAGACAATTACTGTAGAATAATGACTTCACAATCTTTAAGGAAATAAAGGCAAGAGCAACTTCCACTGAAAATGAAAAAAAGAGGTGTGTCGACGGATAAGGTAGCAGCAGCCAACAGCTTAGTTTTTAAGTCCTACCTAATCCCTCTCACCCCGCCACCCACCCACCACACACTGTATTAGGTGAAGCAGCCTCACTATCTAAAGGACGGTATGCCCAGAGACCCAAAGACATGATCTAAAAATGATACATGGTGATAAGACAGCCCTGTGCTCTGCACACCCAGGAGGAGGGAGACAAACCTGGGGCGACAATACCAGTCATTTCTGCAATTTTGAACAAGAAAGTGGATGGAAGGTAGAGCAGCTCCTAATGTCCCTGTGACCCAGAGGACATAACATCCATTAGTGGTTAGTTGCCACAAGTGAAAGAGAAAAATTGAGCAGGGCAACAAAACGCACCATAGAATTTGCAGGCTCCAGTTTGTAGGTGAGTGAAAGCTTCATAGAAACAGCTGGTGCCAGGACAGTCTGGGCCTTAAAAGCTCTATAATCAGTCAAAGATCCCTCCAAAGAAAAGTGGCACACAGAAGTGGGATTTCTGTGAGTGGATTCCATCTAAGAAAGACAGGAAGTTAGGGGTAAAAGAGAAAAAAGATCCAGACAAAATGTGATAGGTAACTGTATTTGAATATTTCAAAAAGTGGGAGCCATATTTTGGAAATTCTATATAATAATCAGAGGAAATTCCAGAACTATAGAGCTCTAGGGTAGTGAAGCTACAAAGATTGTCAAGTTCCACCTCCCTTTCTAAGAACAGAGGAAATGTGACCTCACATAAGCATGAACTACTGAGAAAATATTACAGTCAGATCCTATAAAAGTTTTATGAAAAATACATGAAGAGTAAAGAGAGTAAGAGTCCTAAAAAATGATGATGCCATCTAGGAAGACAAGACCTCAAAGCAGATATAATCTGTAGCCTAATATTGTAAATGAGATAAAGTAAATTACAAAAACAAAATCTATGAAAGCAAAGCACACTTTAGAATTACAAATAGAAGTAAGATAATTTGAGAAAAGTGGGATTTGAAAACAGCTGCAGAACTAAGAAGGAATTGCTAAATATAAATAAAAATAATTTTTGAGAAGAAGATTAAACTCAATAGAACACAGAGTGAATTAACACCAGGGATAATGACATAAGAGAAATAAAATATGGATAAAAGCTATTTGACACAAAGTGGGAGCTGTGCATCCAGGCCTACATGTGACAGGACGCATGGAGGAAGGGAGAGCCAGAGCAATGGAATGGGACAAAAGGCGACATCGCTAACTGAAGGAACCTTTCCTCAAATAAGGAGACTTCTGAGAGCAAAAGGCTGCTGTTAATAAGTGTGGTAGAACAATTGTTGCACACCAGGAATATCCCAGCAGAAAGGAAAATTTGAACATCCTATTTATAAATGAAAGAAAATCCAGTTGACATTTTGACAGCCTAGTTTACACCCAGAGACAGTGGAGTAACAGATTTAAGTCCATCAAAGAAAGAAAATAAGAACCAAAGATTTGTGTCCAAAGATTTTAAATTGACCTTCAAGCTGCCAGGGGAGATGTAATGAATATGCAAAAACTCAGGACGTGTTTTTCCCTTGATCTGTTTCTGTTATACCAAAAGCTCCATATACAAAGAAGAGACAAAACAAATAAAATAGTTTACGTAGTCAGACTATAATCCAATAAGGAAAGAACATGATAGAACTAATACCAAACATTTGATCACATAAAAATGCAACTATGCTTATTTAACTCACCTATTAAGATTTTTAGATAGCTAACAAAATTTAATCTGACATTGTACTATGTACAAGAGACCCACCAATACTGTCTAATATTCAGAAAGTTAAAAACAGAAGAATGACATATATATATATAGAGAGAGAATAAATAAATGTAAAGGAGTATCAAGCTTGATATTTGACAGTAGACTTCTAATAAGGAAGCATTGAAAGACAAGGACACTTTGTATAGCTGAAAGGTACAGCTTACAATGAAAATATAACAATTTTATCATTTATTATTGCTCCCATACCACCACATCTTTCTTAGAGGAAAAAATACAGAACTACACATGCTAAGAGGGATAAAATTAAACTAAGTTGAGTATAAATTATCACATATTTCTCAATCCCAGACAGATCAAGGAATACAGAACTAAATAACAGACAATGTAGATTTTAAAGATGTGTCTCAAAATAGCAACACAAAGAGAAGAGAATATTTGCTCTTTTCAAGTTTGTGTGAAATTTTACCAGGGTTTAGGCTGCAAAGAAAACCTTACTAAATTAAAGTACAAAAAATTATCCAAAGAGCATTTTCTGGAACAATCTTACCATAATTAATTTTAAATAAAATATCCTTTTCTTAGAAATTTAAAAGATAAATATCAAAAATATATTCTGGGAAGAGGGAGCCAAGATGGTGGCATGAGTAGAGCAGCGGAAATCTCCTCCCAAAACCACATATATCTATGAAAATATAACAAAGACAACTCTTCCTAGAATAAAGACCAGAGGACACAGGACAACATCCAGACCACATCCACACCTGTGAGAACCCAGCGCCTCACGAAGGGGGTAAGATACAAGCCCCAGCCCCGCGGGAGCCGAGCGCCCCTCCCCCCAGCTCCCGGCGGGAGAAGAACAGGCAGAGCGGGAGGGAGAAGGAGCCCAGGACTGCCGAACACCAAGCCCCAGCCATCCGGGACAGAGCGCAGACACAGTGCGTGCATTGGGGGCCCTGGATACTAGGGAAACAGGGCAGCAAGAACAGTGAGCGGGTACCAGAGGCCTGGCGCTGGAGGACGCAAGAAAAGCGAGCGGCCATTTATTTATTTATTTATTTATTTGCTGCTTTGTTTGGGCGAGCGCTTTTTGGAAGTCTTAAAGGGATAGGGACCGCAATACTAGGGAAGCAGGGCAGCAAGACCGGTGAGCAGATGCCTGAGGCTGGCGCCGGAGAATAAAGAAATCGAGCGGCCACTTTTTTTTTTTTTTAATTAAAAAATTTTTCTTTTCTTTTTTTTTTGTGGTCTTTGTTTTGTTTTGGCGGGTGCTTTTTGGAAGTCTTAAAGGGGCAGGGCAGGACACTTAATCAAGACGTAGGGAATCTGGGGATCTCTGGGCACCCTAATCCCCTGGGCTGCAGGGAGCAGGGAGGCCCCTTAGGGAGATAAATAGCCTCCCAGCAGCTCCTGCTCCAACGTGACTCCACCACTTTGGAGCAGCTGCCCAAGCCAGGCCACGTCCACAGCAACAGCGGAGATAAACCGCATAGCAGCCGGGCAGGAAGGAGAAGCCCTGTCTGCACACAGATACCCAGAAAAGCCACTAGAGGTCGCTGTACTCCTAGGAGAGGAGGGCCAAAAAACCAACAAGAAGGGAAGTTCTTCCAGCCATCACTCATCCCAGTTCTGCAAACTATTCCTATCACCATGAAAAGGCAAAACTACAGGCAGACAAAGATCACAGAGACAACACCAGAGAAGGAGACAGACCTAACCAGACTTCCTGACAAAGAATTCAAAATAAAAATCATAAACATGCTGACAGAGATGCAGAGAAATACGCAAGAGATATGGGATGAAGTCTGGAGGGAGATCACAGATGCCAGTAAGGAGATTACAGAAATGAAACAAACTCTGGAAGGGTTTACAAGCAGAATGGATAGGACGAAAGAGGCCATTGATGGAATTGAAACCAGAGAACAGGAACGCATAGAAGCTGACATACAGAGAGACAAAAGGATCTACAGGAATGAAACAATATTAAGACAACTGTGTGACCAATCCAAAAGGAACAATATCCATATTATAGGGGTACCAGAAGAAGAAAAGAGAAGAAAAGGGATGGAAAGTATATTGGAAGAAATAATTGCTGAAAACTTCCCCAAACTGGGGGAGGAAATAATTGAACAGACCACGGAAATACACAGAACCCCCAACAGAAAGGATCCTAGGAGGACAACACCAAGCCACATAATAAATAAAATGGCAAAGATCAAGGACAAGGAAAGAGTTTTAAAGGCAGCTGAGAGAAAAAGGTCACCTATAAAGGAAAATCCATCAGGCTAACATCAGACTTCTCGACAGAAACTCTACAGGCCAGAAGAGAATGGCATGATATATTTAATGCAATGAAACAGGAGGGCCTTGAACCAAGGACACTATATCCAGCACGACTATCATTCAAATATGATGGTGGGATTAAACAATTCCCAGACAAACAAAAGCTGAGGGAATTTGCTTCCCACAAACCACCTCTACAGGACATCTTACAGGGACTGCTCTAGATGGGAGCACTCCTAGAAAGAGCACAGAACAGAACACCCAACATATGAAGAATGGAGGAGGAGGAATAAGAAGGGAGAGAAACAAAGAATCTCCAGACAGTGTATATAACAGCTCAATAAGTGAGCTAAGTTAGGCAGTAAGATACTAAAGAGGCTAACCTTGAACCTTTGGTAACCACGAATTGAAAGCCTGCAATGGCAATAAGTACATATCTTTCAATAGTCACCCTAAATGTTAATGGACTGAATGCACCAATCAAAAGACACAGAGTAATAGAATGGATAAAAAAGCAAGACCCATCTATATGCTGCTTACAAGAAACTCACCTCAAACCCAAAGACATGTACAGACTAAAAGTCAAGGGATGGAAAAACATATTTCAAGCAAACAACAACGAGAAGAAAGCAGGGTTTGCAGTACTAATATCAGACAAAATAGACTTCAAAACAAAGAAAGTAACAAGAGATAAAGAAGGACACTACATAATGATAAAGGGCTCAGTCCAACAAGAGGATATAACCATTCTATATATATATGCACCCAACACAGGAGCCCCAGCATATGTGAAACAAATACTAACGGAACTAAAGGGGGAAATAGACAGCAATGCATTCATTCTAGGAGACTTCAAGACACCACTCACCCCAAAGGATAGATCCACCGGGCAGAAAATAAGTAAGGACACGGAAGCACTGAACAACACAGTAGAGCAGATGGACCTAATAGACATCTATAGAACTCTACATCCAAAAGCAACAGGGTACACATTCTTCTCAAGTGCCCATGGAACATTCTCCAGAATAGACCACATACTAGGCCACAAAAAGAGCCTCAGTAAACTCCAAAAGGTTGAAATCCTACCAACCAACTTTTCAGACCACAAAGGCATAAAACTAGAAATTAACTGTACAAAGAAAGGAAAGAGGCTCACAAACACATGGAGGCTTAACAACATGCTCCTAAATAATCACTGGATCAATGACCAAATCAAAATGGAGATCCAGCAATACATGGAAACAAATGACAACAACAACACTAAACACCAACTTCTGTGGGACACAGCAAAAGCAGTCTTAAGAGGAAAGTATATAGCAATCCAAGCATATTTAAAAAAGGAAGAACAATCCCAAATGAATGGTCTAATGTCACAATTATCAAAATTGGAAAAAGAAGAACAAATGAGGCCTAAGGTCAGCAGAAGGAGGGACATTATAAAGATCAGGAAGAAATAAATAAAATTGAGAAGTATAAAACAATAGCAAAAATAAATGAAACCAAGAGCTGGTTCTTTGAGAAAATAAACAGAATAGGTAAGCCTCTAGCCAGACTTATTAAGAAGAGAAGAGAGTCAACACAAATCAACAGTATCAGAAACGAGAAAGGAAAAATAATTACAGACCCCACAGAAATACAAAGAATTATTAGAGAATACTATGAAAACCTATGTGCTAACAAACTGGGAAACCTAGGAGAAATGGATAACTTCCTAGAAAAATACAACCTTCCAAGACTGACCCAGAAAGAAACAGAAAATCTAAACAGACCAATTAACAGCAATGAAATTGAAACGGTAAACACAAAACTACCAAAGAACAAAACCTCTGGGAAAGACGGATTTACCTCGGAATTTTATCAGACATACAGGGAAGACATAATACCCATTCTCCTTAAAGTTTTCCAAAAAATAGAGGAGGAGGGGATACTCCCAAACTCATTCTATGAAGCTAACATCACCCTAATACCAAAACCAGGCAAAGACCCCACCAAAAAAGAAAACTACAGACCAATATCCCTGATGAACGTAGATGCAAAAATACTCAACAAAATATTAGCAAAAAGAATGCAAAAATACATCAAAAGGATCATACACCATGACCAAGTGGGATTCATCCCAGGGATGCAAGGATGGTACAACATTCGAAAGTCCATCAACATCATCCACCACATCAACAAAAAGAAAGACAAAAACCACATGATCATCTCCATAGATGCTGAAAAAGCATTTGACAAAGTTCAACATCCATTCATGATAAAAACTCTCAGCAAAATGGGAATAGAGGGCAAGTACCTCAACATAATAAAGGCCATCTATGATAAACCCACAGCCAACATTATACTGAACAGCTAGAAGCTGAAACCATTTCCTCTGAGATTGGGAACTAGCCAGGGATGCCCACTCTCCCCACTGTTATTTAACATAGTACTGGAGGTCCTAGCTACGGCAATCAGAGAAATCAAAAAAATAAAAGGAATCCAGATTGGTAAAGGAGAAGTTAAACTGTCACTATTTGCAGATGGCATGATACTGTACATAAAAAACCCTAAAGACTCCACCCCAAAACTACTAGAACTGATATCAGAATACAGCAAAGTTGCAGAATACAAAATCAACACACAGAAATCTGTGGCTTTCCTATACACTAACAATGAACCAACAGAAAGAGAAATCAGGAAAACAACTCCATTCACAATTGCATCAAAAAATAAATACCTAGGAATAAACCTAACCAAAGAAGTGAAAGACTTATACTCTGAAAACTACAAGTCACTCTTAAGAGAAATTAAAGCGGACACTAACAGATGGAAAATCATCCCATGCTCGTGGCTAGGAAGAATTAATATCTTCCAAATGGCCATCCTGCCCAAAGCAATATACAGATTTGATGCAATCCCTATGAAACTACCAGCAACATTCTTCAATGAACTGGAACAAATAATTCAAAAATTCATATGGAAACACCAAAGACCCCGAATAGCCAAAGCAATCCTGAGAAAGAAGAATAAAGTAGGGGGGATCAAACTCCCCAATTTCAAGCTCTACTATAAAGCCATAGTAATCAAGACAATTTGGTACTGGCACAAGAACAGAGCCACAGACCAATGGAACAGACTAGAGAATCCAGACATTAACCCAGACATATATGGTCAATTAATATTTGAAAAAGGAGCCATGGACATAAAACGGCGAAATGACAGTCTCTTCAACAGATGGTGCTGGCAAACCTGGACAGCTACATGTAGGAAAATGAAACTGGACCATTGTCTAACCCCATATACAAAGTAAATTCAAAATGGATCAAAGATCTGAATGTAAGTCATGAAACCATTAAACTCTTGGAAGAAAACATAGGCAAATACCTCTTAGACATAAACATGAGTGACCTCTTCTTGAACATATCTCCCTGGGCAAGGAAAACAGCAGCAAAAATGAACAAGTGGGACTATATTAAGCTGAAAAGCTTCTGTAGAGCAAACGACACCATCAACAGAACAAAAAGGAACCCTACAGTATGGGAGAATATCTTTGAAAATGACACATCCGATAAAGGCTTGACGTCCAGAATATATAAAGAGCTCACACGCCTCAACAAACAAAAAACAAATAACCCAATTAAAAAATGGGCAGAGGAACTGAACAGACGGTTTTCCAAAAAAGAAATACAGATGGCCAACAGACACATGAAAAGATGTTCCACATCGCTAATTATCAGAGAAATGCAAATTAAAACTACAATGAAGTATCACCTCACACCAGTAAGGATGGCTGCCATCCAAAAGACAAACAACAACAAATGTTGGCGAGGCTGTGGAGAAAGGGGAACCCTCCTACACTGCTGGTGGGAATGTAAATTAGTTCAACCATTGTGGAAAGCAGTATGGAGGTACATCAAAATGCTCAAAACAGACTTACCATTTGACCCAGGAATTGCACTCCTACGAATTTACCCTCAGAATGCAGCAATCAAGTATGAGAAAGATCAGTGCACCCCTGTTTATCGCAGCACTATTTACAATAGCCAAGAATTGGAAGCAACCTAAATGTCCATCAATAGATGAATGGATAAAGAAGAGGTGGTACATATACACAATGGAATACTACTCAGCCATAAGAAAAGGGCAAATCCAACCATTTGCAGCAACATGCATGGAGCTGGAGGGTATTATGCTCAGTGAATCAAGCCAAGCGGAGAAAGAGAAATACCAAATGATTTCACTCATCTGTGGAATATAAGAACAAAGGAAAAACTGAAGGAACAAAACAGCAGCAGAATCACAGAACTCAATAATGGACTAACAGGTACCAAAGGGAAAGGGACTGGGGAGGATGGGTGGGTAGGCAGGGATAAGGGGGGGAGAAGAAGGGGGGTATTAATATTAGTATGCATGGGGGTGTGGGAGAAAGGGGAGGGCTGTACAACACAGAGAAAACAAGTAGTGATTCTACAACATTTTGCTCTGCTGATGGACAGTGACTGTAAAGGGGTTTATAGGGGGGACCTGGTATAGGGGAAAGCCTAGTAAACATAATATTTGTCATGTAAGTGTAGATTACTGATACAAAAAAAATAAATAAATAAAGGCAGTTCCTGTGTGGTGACGTCCAATGAGTTCTACACAAGGGTATAAAGGGCATATAAAAGTGTAGGCAAAGGGTCTGTTTGTGTTTATACAGAGGATCATAGCCTAATTGGGCTACCCCAATAATGAACTAAGATACGATATGAAAAAGAACTTCCAATATCAGCAGTCTCTGGAAGACTCATGCTAGAAGATGATCATCAAAAAACCCCAACAAAGATCCACTCACTGCTACAGCTGTAGATGCACTCATCCCACCAGTTCCTGGACTTGCCATGGGAATGAAAAACGAGATATCTAAGCTGGCCTGTGCATACAGTAAAATAACAAATTTGACTGTATCTATACTATTGGAACTCAAACAAGAGTTCAAACAAGAATTAGGAGAAGTGCAAATTGTAGCACTCCAAAATCTTACAACTACAGACTATTTACTGTTAAAAGAACATATGAGATGTGAACAGTCCCCAGGAATGGGTTGCTTTAATTTGTCTGATTTCTCTCAGACTGTTCAAGTTCAGTTGGACAATATCCACCAAATCATAGATAAGTTTTCAAAAATGCCTAAGGTGCCTAACTGGTTTTCTTGGTTTCACTGGAGATGGCTGGTAATTATAGGTATGCTTTGGTTATGCAACTATACTCCTATTATGTTAATGTGTGTGCACAATTTAAGTAGTAGTTTAAAACCTATACATGCTGAAGTTACTCTACAAGAAGATATGTCAAAGAAATAATCAATCTTCCCATGTTTTCTTCTGCCTGCTACTTCTATAGCTTTTCTTCTTCCTTCCTAATTACAACCCTTAAATAGAATTCGTGCCTCATATCAAATTTACCGAGTATCATAATTTTTCCAAGTGGTAAGGTTACCTCAAGACAAATGATGGGCAAAGAAGCCACAGGGCATAAATATGCAAAGAAGTAAAAAGCTAACCTTTTCAAACAATAAGGCTTCTCTCACCAACTTTACATTTCCCTGTATGGCCCCAGAAGATGACTGGTTAGCCAGAGACAGGTAAGATTCCTCAAGGGAGGAACAACCTAAGACAGGCACAGTCACAGGGGGTCATCAGGTGAGAAATTGGGGATCAACAGAGGTGAGGCTTAGAACCTCACCCCCCCTGTTCTGAGAGAAAACTTCTGCATACGTGGTTGTTTTATTGCCCTTGTCTAGCTTGGATTAACACAGAGTCTACAGGCACACACCTGATTATCTACATTTGCTCTCTTACAACACTAAACTATGTTTTCTACCTTTATCTTGCATCTACCTACCACTTTAGCATTTTATTAAAAATAATAATAATAAAGAGAGAAATGTAGTATCCACATATAAATCAAGTTTAAAAATCAAATGAGTATTCATATTTGAACTGTTTATAGTTCATAATGCATGAGCAAAACCAAAAGTTTCTGTGATGACTGCCCTTGTACTGTTCACCATGTAACTTATTCACTATGTAAGAATTTGTTCCCCATGTAAGAACTTGTTCGTTATGCTTCAGAAGATTGGAGACTGACGAAAATTAGGCTTGGGGTGGATTAATGACTGTGCATTAAGCATTGACTCTCCTGTACAGAATTTTATTGTTGTTAACAACCATTTGACCAATAAATATGAGAGATGCCCTCAAAAAAAATGTACACACTTCCAATTGTAAAATAAATAAGTAACCGGGATGTAATGTATAGCATAAGGAATATAGTCAAAATATTGTAACAACTTGGTATGGTGATAGCTGGTTCCTAGAATTATCATGTATATAAATGTTGAATCCCTGTGTTGTACACCTGAAACTAATGTAATGTAATACTCTGTGTCAACTACCCTTCAATAAAAAATAATTATCTACAAAAAATATATATATATATATATTCTGGGAGAAAGAGATTCTAGTTAGCATAGAGAAAATAGAGAAAATGGTTAAAGAGCTTCCTTGTAAAGACCAGCATGACCCAGTGGTTTTCACAGGGATATTGCATCCAGATTTTCCACATTTTCTGATAGATGCACATCTGGGAAATCAGACTGGTTTCCCTTAACATCCTGTTAGTACCTAACATTATGTCACTGGGTTAATAATTTCCAGTTCTTTTGCTTTCCCAGTGAAAAATTTGACTTTTGTGATTTCTGTTTTCATTAATTTATTTAGTCCATAATTCTTTGAGTTGCCATATTGTCTCTATAGAAAAATTTGGAAAATTACTTTTCTCCTTTTTCTAACTGAAGTATATTTGATATTCAATATTATATTGGTTTCAAGTAATAGTACATTATTAAGCGATTGCCCCAACTTGTGTAGTTACCATCAACATAGAAAGATTTTATAGTAATATTGATTATATTTTGTGTTGTGCTTCCATTCCCATAACTAATTTATACTGTGATTCAGATCTTGTGCCTCTTTACCTCTTAACCCACCCACCCCAACCCCTCCCCCATAGTAACCAACAGTCACTTCTCAGCATCTATGTGTCTATTTCTGTCTTGTTCACTTGTTTTGCTTTGTTTTAGATTCCACATATAAGTGAAATCATAGTGTCTCAATTACTGAAAGGTACAAATGTGTTTAGTGGGCACGGATGTGGGGTTTGAGGTGATATTTGAGCTGGTCTTGTCCATGAAGAATTTTTTGCATTACACAGGGCAATATGATTTCTCAAGAACATTCACATAAATGAAAAACTGTCTATGATTATTTTAGAGGTCAACAAATTATATTTTGAAGTATTTCTAATTTATGGAATTATCCAGGCATGCATATACATTTATTATTGGGGAAATATATTTTTGCTTAGAACTTTCCCAAGAATGTACTATTTTGGAAAATTATGTCAATAACTGTTAAAGCCACCAACTCAACACACCTGTGTAAGCCTTTATTTTTGTTGTCACATTTGTGATTATTCTACATATATGTATAAATAGATGTTTTAAAACTTCTTACATGTAATAAAGTTTAAGCATTGATGCTCAGTTGAATAATTAAAATTATTTTTATGTTTTTGTGCACAGTTCTTACCATGTTAAAGCACTTTTTTAATGAAGCAAGGAAATAGTCAAGGTTAAGAAAACATTTTGGCTAAGTGTACTAAAAAAATCTGAGAAAAATGTATCTTGTTCTGAAATGCAGAGGAAAACCAAGAAATATTATCTTTGAAAAATCTAAGTCTTCTAATCAGCAGGACAAAAACATCAATTTTACATAAGAAACAGCAAGAAGCAATAACTCTAATAAGCTATGGAATATTGGAGGAAAATTAATCTTAGTAAGTGTGAGGTTATTAATACTGATAAAAAAATCCAGATTAGGTAATATCTTCTGCCTAATTGAGCAATGATACTGTTTTAAGAAGAATCAATGAGATGTCAGAAAACATTTCAGAAATAACCATGTAGCAGACTATTGTCCAACAACTTTTTATTATAGGTCAATGAAATCATTTGTGTGACAAATGAAGTTTAACTATTAGCATATGTATGTTTAAGGGGTGAAAAATATCACAGAGGAAATGTTATTTTAGCATAAAATGGCATAACATAATTACAAAGGCGTTGCCAGTACACAAGTCCTTAATATTATTTTATTTTAATAAAATTTAAAAATTACTTTTACCAATGTCATTGCTTCTATAACAGAGGGACTGGCAATTATAGCCACAAAATGAATTTACAAGAATTTTAGAGATCACACCAAGTATTTTAGCTATTTATTTCATTATTACTGGTTATATTAATTTATTTAAAATATTAGTGTAATACTTGGCACATGATGGAATTACAGGATATGAATGCTATCAATTACCATCAATCCTTTGAATGACTGATAAGCTGCAGCAATGATGAGGAAGAATTTATGTATCTTATCTACATAAAAGATGGGTCTCTAAAGGAATTGTTTAAATATATAATATTTACTATATTATAGCATTAATGACATTTTTATGTCAGTTTAAAATTAAGGGTAAGATTTCCACTTCTAGTTAGTATATGTAAGGATGTTAATGATCATCACTCCTAACAAGAAGAGAAGAAAAAGTTAATGAATAAAATAATACGGAACTTTTCAATCAGGCTGTTGAAAAGCAGCAAGTCCAAGAAAACCTTGGTCATTAAATCTAGAAGGACCAAACCTTCCTGTGTGCCAGAGAACCATGGCATCTCCTACACAAGGGGTAGGCAGAAGAGGGGGCCTATCAACTTGTAGACTGTAAATTTTTTTTATTATTAATACTTTTTTTAATAAGGTGTTATTGATATACAATCTTACCAAGGTGTGACAAGAAAAACAATGTGGTTACTACATTCACCCTCATTATCAAGTCCCCCCATACACCATTGCAGTCACTGTCTATCAGTACAGTAAGATGCCACAGTCACTACTTGTCTTCTCTGTGCTGTACTGACTTCCCTATAACCCCACACATACCATGTGCACTAATCATGATACCACTCAATCCCCTTTTCCCTCCGTCCCTATCTGCTTTCTCTCACCCCTTCCCTTTGGTAACGACTAGACACTTCCTAGAGTCTGTGGGTCTTCTGCTAATTTCTTCCTTCAGTTTGGCTTCATTGTTATACTCCACAAATGAGGGATATCATTTGGAATTTGTCTTTCCCTGCCTAACTTATTTCACTGAGCATAACATCCTCTAACTCCATCCATGTTGTTGTGAATGGTAGGATTTGTTTCTTTCTTATGGCTGAATAGTATTCCATTGTGTATATGTACCACATCTTCTTTAACCATTCATCTACTGATGGATACTTAAATTACTTCCATTTCTTGGGATTGTAAATAGTGATGTGATAAACATAGGGATGCATATGTCTTTTTGAATCTGAGAACTTGTATTCTTTGGGTAAATTCCAAGGAGTGAGATTCCCGGGTCAAACAGTATTTCTATTTTTATTTTTTTGAGGAACCTCCATGTTGCTTTCCACAATGGTTGAACTAGCTTACATTCTCACTAGCAGAGTAGGAGGGTTCCCCTTTCTCCGCATCCTCACCAGCATGTTGTTCTAAGTCTTTTCGATGCTGGCCATCCTTACTGGTCTGAGATGATAATCTCATTGTGGTTTTGCATTTCCCTGATGATTAGTGACGTGGAGCATCTTTTCATGTGTTCGTTGGCCATATGAAGTTCTTCTTTGGAGAATTGCCTGTTCATATCCTCCACCCATTTTGTAATTGGGTTATTTGCTTTTTGGGTATTGAGGCATATGAGTTCTTTATATATTTTGGATGTTAACCCCTTGTTGGATATGTCATTTACAAATATATTCTCCCATTCTATAGGATGACTTTTTGTTCTGTTGATGGTGTCCTTTGCTGTACAGAAGCTTTTTAGTTTGATGTAGTCCCATCTGTTCTTTTTTGCTTTTATTTCCCTTGCTCAAGGAGATGCATTCAGGAAGAAGTTGCTTATGCTTATATTCAGGAGATTTTTGCCTATGTTATCTTCTAAGAGTTTTATGGTTTCATGACTTATATTCAGGTTTTTGCTCCATTTCGAGTTTAGTTTTGTGTTTGGGGTTAAACAATAATCCAGTTTCATTCTCTTGCATGTAGCAGTCCAATTTTGCCACCACCAGTTGTCATTTCCTCATTGTATGTCAATGGCTCCTCTATTGCATATTAATTGACCATATATTCTTGGGTTTATATCTGGGCTCTCTATTCTGTTGCATTGGTTTTATGGGTCTGTTCTTGTGCCAGTACCAAATTGTTTTGAATACTGTGGCATTGCAGTAGAGCTTGAAGTTGGGTAACATAATCTCCCCAGCTTTATACACTCTTCTCAGGATTGCTTTGGCTACTTGGGGTCTTTTGTGGTTTCATATGAATTTTTATACTATTTGCTCTAGTTCGTTGAAGAATGTTGTTGGTATTTTGATAGGGATTGCATTGAATCTGTAGATTGCTTTAGGCAGGATGGCCATTTTGACAATATTAATTCCTCCTATCTATGAGCACAGGATGTGTTTCAGTTTATTGGTATCTTGTTTAATTTCTCTCATGAGTATCTTGTAGTTTTCGGGGTGTAGGTCTTTCACTTCTTTGGTTAGGTTTAATCCTAGGTATTTTATTCTTTTTGATGCAATTGTGAATGGAATTGTTTTCCTGATTTCTTTTTCTGCTAGTTCATTGTTAGTGTATAGGAACACAACAGATTTTTGTGTATTAATTTTTTTATCCTGCAAATATACTGAATTCAGATGTTAGATCTAATAGTTTTGGAGTGGATTCTTCAGGGTTTTTAATGTACCATATTATGTCATCTACAGACAGTGACAGTTTAACTTCTGCTTGCCAATCTGGATGCCATTTATTTCATTGTGTTGTCTGATTTCCATGGCTAGGACCTCTAGAACTATGTTGAATAAAAGTGTGGAGAGTGGGCTTCTTGTCTTGTTCCTGATCTTAAAAGAAAAACTTTCAGCTTCTCGCTGTTAAGTGTGATGTTGGCTGTGGGTTTGTCATATATGGCCTTTATTATGTTGAAGTACTTTCCCTCCAAACGTTTTTTGTTGAGAGTCTTTATCAAGAATGGATGTTGAATTTTGTCAAATGCTTTTTCAGTATCTATGGAGATGATCATGTGGTTTTTTGTCCTTTTTGTTGATGTGCTGGATGATGTTGATGGATTTTTAAATACTGTACCATCCTTGCTTCCTGGAATAAATCCTACTTGATCATGATGGACGGTCTTTATGACATATTTTTAAATTTGTTTTGCTTATATTTTGTTGAGTATTTTTGCATCTATGTTCATCAAGGATATTGGTCTGTACTTTTCTTTTTTGTGGTGTCTTTGCCTGGTTTTGGTATTAGAGTGATTCTGGCCTCATAGAATGAGTTTGAGAGTATTCCCTCCTCTTCTACTTTTTGGAATATTTTAAGGAGGATGGGTATTAGGTCTTTAGTAAATGTTTAATAAAATTCAGTGTTGAAGCTATCTGGTCCAGGTGTTTTGTTTTAGGTCATTTTTTGAGTACCAATTTAATTTTGTTGCTGGTAATTGGTCTTTTCAGATATTCTGTTTCTTCTTGGGTCAGCCTTGGTAGGTTGTATTTTTCTAGAAATTTGACCATTTATTCTAGGTTTTCCAGTTTGTTAGCATATGATTTTTCATAGTTTTCTCTCATAATTCTTTGTATTTCAGGGGTGTCCATAGTGGCTTTTCCTTTCTTATTTCTGATTCTTTTTATGTGTTTAGACTCTCTTTTTGTCTGAATAGTCTGGCTAAGGGTTTATCTATTTTATTTATTTTCTTAAAGAACCAGCTCCTGCTTTCATTGATTCTTTCTAAAGTTTTATTTTCCTCAATTTTTAAAATTTCTGCTCTAATCTTTATTCTGTCCCTCCTTCTACTGACTTTGGGCCTAATTTGGTCTTCTTTTTCTGGTTTTGTTAATTGTGAGTTTAGACTGTTCATATGGGATTGTTCTTCTTTCCTGAGGTAGGCCTGTATTCCAATATACTTCCATCTTAGCATGGCCTTTACTGTATCCCACAGATTTTTATGCTGTTGAATTAGTGTTGTCATTTGTCTCCATATATTGCTTGATCTCTGTTTTTATTTGGTCATTGATCCATTGCTTATTTAGGAGCATGTTGTTAAGCCTCCATGTGTTTGTGGGCTTTTTTATTTTCTTTGTGTAATTTATTTCTAGTTTCATACCTTTGTGGTTTGAGAAGCTGGTTGGCACAATTTCAATCTTTTTAAATTTACTGAGGCTCTTTTTGTGGCATAGGATATGATCAATTCTTGAAAATGTTCCATGTACACTTGAGAAGAATGCATATCTTGTGGCTTTTGGGTGAAGTGTTCTATAGATGTCTTTTAGGTCCATCTGTTCTAATGTGTTGTTCAGTGCCTCTGTCTCCTTACTTATTTTTGCCTGGTTGATCTGTCATTTGGATTGAGTGGTGTGTTGAAGTCTCTTAAAATGAATGCATTGCATTCAATTTCCACTTTTAATTCTCTTAGTATTTGTTTCACATTTGTAGGTGCTCCTGTATTGGGTGCAGAGATATTTATAATAGTTATATCCTCTGGTTGGACTAACCCTTTAATCATTATGTAATGGCCTTCTTTGTCTCTTCTTACTTTCTTTGTTTTAAACTTTATTTTGTCTGATACAAGGACTGCAACTCCTGCTTTTTTCTCCCTGTTAGTTGCATGAAATATCTTTTTCCATCCCTTCACTTTTAGTCTGTGTATGTCTTTGGGTTTAATGTGAGTCTTTTGTAGGCAGCATATAGATGGGTCTTGTTTTTTTATCCATTCAGTGACTCTATGTCTTTTGATTGGTGCATTCATACCCCTTTACATTTAGGGTGATTATCAATAGGTATGTACTTATTGCCATTGCAGTCTTTAGATTCATGGTTACCAAAGGTTCAAGGGTGGTTCCCTTACTGTCTAAAAGTTAATTTAACTCACTCAGTGTGCTATTAAAAACACAAACTAAAGGTATTTTTTTTCCTCCTTTTTCTTCCTCCTCTGTTATTTATATATTAGATATCATATTCTGTACTCTTAGTATCTCTTGACTGACTTTGGGGTACTTCCTTGATTTTGCAACTGCTTAGTAATTCATTGTTCTC
The DNA here is from genome assembly GCF_030020395.1 of Manis pentadactyla. Lineage (NCBI taxonomy): Eukaryota > Metazoa > Chordata > Mammalia > Pholidota > Manidae > Manis > Manis pentadactyla. The sequence goes on from NC_080025.1 coordinate 41,916,371, forward strand.
CTTACTTTACTGTGGTTTTATTTCCTCGGGTGACAGCTATTTCACCTTAGGAAGACTTCCATCTATACCAGTCCCTCCAAAATACACAGTAGATATGGTTTGTGGGAGGTAAATTCTCTCAACTTTTGCTTATCTGAAAATTGTTTAGTCCCTCTCTCAAATTTAAATGATAACTTTGCTGGGTAGCATATTCTTGGTTCAAGCCCTTCTGTTTCATTGCATTAAATATATCATGCCACTCCCTTCTGGCCTATAAGATTTCTTTTCAGGAGTCTGACGATAGCCTGATGGGTTTTCCTTTGTATGCAATCATTTTTTTCTCTGGCTGCTTTTAATACTCTGTCTTATCTTTGATCTTTGTCATTTTAATTATTATATGTCTTGGTGTTTCTTCCTTGGGTCCCTTGTGTTGGGAGATCTGTGTATGTCCATGGCCTGAGAAACTATCTCCTTCCCCAGATTGGGGAAGTTTTCAGCGATTACCACCTCAAAGACACTTTCTATTCCTTTCTCTATCTTTTCTTCTTCTGGTACCCCTATAATGTGAATATTGTTCTGTTTGGATTGGTCACACAGTTCTCTCAATATTCTTTCATTCCTAGTGATCTTTTCTTTTCTCTGTGCCTCAGCTTGTTTGCATTCATCTTCTTTAATTTCTATTCCATTTACTGTCTATTCTACTATATCTAATCTGCTTTTAAATCTCTCCGTTGTATTTTCATTTCAAATACTGAATTTATTAATGATTGAATCTCTGTCCTAAATTCGTCCCTGAGTTCTTGAATATTTTTTTGTACTTCCATGAGCATATTTATGATTTTTGTTTTGAAATCTCTTTCAGGAAGATTGATGAGTTCAGTTTCACTTGGCACTATTTCTGATGTTTGTGTGATTCTGGTTTGAACCAGGTTCTTTTGACATTTCATATTTTTATGTGGTGCCCTGTAGTGCCCAGCAGCTTTACTTGGTGGGGCTGCTCAGCACCTGGTGCAATGTCGGGGGTTGCAGGGGAGTGGCACTGGTGCCTGGGGGAGGAAAGAGCTATTTCCTGCTTCCAGGCTGCTGTGCCTGTCTGCACTGTCAGAACCAGTTGGCTGAGCACACAGTTGTAAGCCTCTGTGTTTTGGATTAGTAGCTGCTGGAGGCGGAGCCTCCCTCTGGTTGGCCTGATGCTAGGGCAGGGACTTCCAGCTTTGCAAGCCAGTGCTGGGAGGCCAGGAGGAAGGTGCAGCAGGCTGCATATCATGTTGGGGGGCCTCAGAGCTGCTCCATAGCCAGCAATGGGGATGGAGCACCTAAAGCTACTAAAAGTTCCCAACCTGCTGGGCAGGGTGCACCTGGACAATTTTATCCCCCTGTCCTTTCTCCTATGTAGGCAGCTCTGTGCAATCCCTGGCCTTTTAGCATCCCTCTCACTGTTAGGAAGTCTCTGACTGTGCACCTTTCTTTTGTCCCAGAGCAGCTGGATGTGGATCCATGTTTTCCACAAGTGGCTGGAATCTCAGTCTCTCCAAGTATTCTCTCAGTATCTGCCTGTCTTAGCTTCCCAACCCCATAAAACTCCAGCACACCATGCAATGCAGGTTCATGCTCTCAGAGCAGATCTCCAGGGCTGAGTGTTCAGTAGTCCTAGGCCTTCATCCCCTCCCCGCTCCATTTCTCTTCCTCCCACCCATGAGCTGGGGTGGGGGAAGGGCTTGGGTCTTGCCAGTTGAAGGCTTTGGTATGTTACCTTGTTTCGTGAGGTCTGTTCTGTTCTTCAGGTGTGTGCAGTCTGGTGCAGCCTTTTTTTCCTGTTGCTCTTTTAAGATTAGTTGTAGTAACCATATTTTCATATTACATGTGGTTTTGGGAGGAGGTCTCTCTCACTTCTCATGCCGCCATCTTTAGTCTATTGTAGACTGGAAAATTTCCAGGACTGAGAAGAGATTGGCTTTGGGTCACAGTATAAGCCAAAGGGCTGAATTGGTATCTGGAGAGCCCAAAATAGGAAAGAAATCGTTGATTTGAAATTATTCTTTGCCATCCTCCCATCAGACAGTAAGCAAGGGAGCATCAGTGAAAAGGTAGTAAATCAAAGAGTAGTGTCATGTGTTCTTGATTTGCTTGGAATCCGGGGTCCTGACAGAATTGAATCCAAAGTTCAAGAAAACTGTCTGAAACTGGAACATTCCCTCTCAGCTCAAACCACATGAGGGCAAAGTTTCAGCCCTTTGGTGCCCATGGCACAGAATTTAAAGACTGCTATTCTGAAATGAATGCCATCTAAATAAAAATGTGGTCCAGCCCAATTCAAATCAACCCTGGGGGAACCAAAATGATCAGTCCCTTATCAAAACTGCCAGTTAGAAGACAGGGCTTGACTCTCTGGGAAAAAAAAAATAGTAAATAAAATTTAAAAATATACTCCACTCTGAACTATCCTTTTTAAACAAACAATATGTGGGATGAAATACAAAATTAAAATTTAGAGAAAGGAACAAGAAAATATGATTCTCAGTCAAGCAAAAACCCATGAATACTCAGACACTGGAAGAAATGTAAAGGACTTTAAAATAACTATTAAAAAGGTTTTTAAACTATAGGAAGGAATGGGTGAATAGATACAGAATTTTATAAGAGGCCTGGCAACTCTGAAAAGGATCAAATGGAAATTAGGAAAGAATAAAATAAACTATCTGAAAAAAATATTGGATGGACTTAACAGTAGGTTGTGCATTGTAGAAGAACCAATCAGTTAATTTAAAGACAGATTATGAGCTGATCAATTATAAAATGTCCAACTTGAAGCTCACAGAGAAAAACAACTGAAAAAAAAGAAGTAGTAAATGACCTGTGAGACAGTGTCAGGAAGCCTAAATTATATGTAATTTGAGCCCCCAACAGATAAGAGAGAGACAAGGGCAGAAAAAATTTGAAAAATAAGATAGAATTTTTACAGCAATGAAAAACATCAACCCCTAAATCCAACAATCCTAATGAATCCCAAGAAAAATAATTGAAAATGAAATATCACTTAGGTTAGAGTCAAACTGATGAAACCAAAGTTGATAAAATATTTTTAAAAAACATAAAAGCAAAATAACACACTGCATACTAGAGACAAACAGTAAGAGTGTGAGCTGACTTAAAAAAAAAAAATTAAGGCCAGGATAAAATGGAATGACAAATTTAAATAGTTGAAAGAAAAAATATACTCTAAACCTACAATTTTATATCCAGGTAAAAAATCTTAGATACTGAAAGAAATTAAGATGAAGATATTTTTAGATATATGAAAATTGAAAGAGTCTGTCACATCTGTTGCACACTGTTTGAAATTTAAATTCTTCAAACTGAAGGAAAACATATTGGAAAGGAAGCTTGATCTACAGAAGGAAGAGAGGACTGCTGGACACAGGAAACGTGCATAAATATGGGACTACTTTTTTCTCATAATTATTTCCTTTTGTTGTTAATTGACTTTTTACATGTTTTTATTTTCCACTTTCTAATTTTGAAATAACTTCAGGCCTGCAAAATGTTGCAAATAGTGCAAAGAAATTCTACTATAGACTGCTATCTGTCCCTTCAAAATTCATGTCTTCCCTCTGTGCAAAATTTATGCATCCCATCCCAGCATCACCAAACATCTCAATCCATTAGAGCATTGACTCTAAGTCTTAAATCTCATGTAACCATCATTAGCTCAAAAACTCACAAATCTCATATTTTAAATAATCTAAATAAGGCATTGGTGAGATTCTGTGTGTGATCCATTCTTGGCCAAGTTCCCTTCCATTTGTGAACCTATGAAACTAGAAAAGAGATTGTACACTTGCAAAACAAAATGTGTGACCATCATGGGATCGACATTCCCATTCCAAATGGGAGGAGATGGAAGAAATGAAGGGGTCACTGGTGCCCAGGAGGGCAAAGCTGATTACATCTCAAGGTCTAAGAACGATCTTCTGTGGCTTGGTGCTTTGTTCTCTGGGGCCCAAGAAATCTCCCAGCCTCAACTTTCCAGCCTCTGCCCCTTCCCTGAAGCTCTTCCCTTAGTTCCTTCTTCCTTTTCCTTGACAAGCAGCACATGATTATTGCTTAGTTGCTCTTCATCCCATTTCCTCCCTCTAGAACCCCAGAGTCTGACAGCCTTCCTAGATTTCGTTCCACCTCTGTCCCTTTCAGTCCAGGCTGGCAGTGTTTTCAGTGGCATAATATTGTCAAAACCCTTGTCTGTCTCCTTTTTATGTCAAGAGAATTTATACCATTAGACAGAGGCATCTTCTGCATAATTTTCCTGGAAAATCCCATCTTTATTCCTGGCTTCTCTACAGGGAATATTTTCCCAATAACAGATTTCCTAATTTCAATATCCTTTGCAATCTGAATAGGCTGAGAATTTATAAAATCATGAAGTCTTGGTTCCTTTTTGCTTAACAGATCTTCCTCCATCTTTCTTTGTCCTCTAAAAATTTACTCTAAGCAGGAAGGAGAAACCCTGCTGCATTCCAACATTTTGCTTGAAAATATCCTCAACTAAATATCCAAGTTCATCTCTGACCAGGTCAGCTTTCCACCCAACAACAGAGCACAATTCGGCCAGTTTCTGCCACTTTTTAACAAGGATGGACTTGACTTCAGTTTCCAATATTATGCTCCTCATTTCCTGAGATCTCAGCAGAAGCACCTTTCATTCTCATATTTCTACAACATTGTGTTCATGACATCATAGTTCTTCTCTATGAAAATGGAAACTTTATCTTGTTCTTCTATCTGAGCCCTCATTCTAATTAACTTTAATGTTCATTTTTCCTACTAACCATCTCTTTAAAGTAATCTAGGCTATTTCTGTCATACACCTCAACATTCTTCTAGTTTCCACCATGATCCAGTTCCAAAGCCACTTGTACCTTATCAGGATTTTGTCACAGAAGCACCCTGCATCTCTGTACCCACATCTGGATTAAATTCACAGGGCTGCCACAACAAATTACCACAGCAGAATTTTACTCTTGCACAGTTCTGGAGGCTAAACTTCAAAAATCGAGTCGCTCACAAGGCTGGCTCCTGGAGGCTCCCAGGAGGGTCAGCGCCATGCCTCCCCGTGGCCGCCGTCAACCACAGCCTCTTGGCTTGTGCCTGCCCTCTGCTCTCTTCCTCCACTTTCAGGGGGCCTTTTTTTCTGTGTATTTCTGTCTCAATCTGACTCTTTTACAGACATATGTCACTGGATTGAGGACATGTTCTTAACTTAATTAGATCTGCAAAAACCCTATTTCCAAATAAGGTCATAAAATAGGTACGAGGCATTAGAGCATGGGCATGCCACTTTAAAGCCAGTATTCAACCTGTTATACGCACACACACACACATATGTACATATACATATAAATACACATATGTGTGTATATCTGTGTGTTTTCACATTATATGCGTGTGTATTCCATTATTATTTATTAGAAATTATCTCTGTTGTAACTACTCCAGTTATGTAGCACAAAACCAGAGGCTATTATAGAGTATTAGGACTAATTGATCATTGGTGATTGGTAGAAATACTTTGTCAAACTATCTGTCATTCTTTAGTAAGTTTTCTATATCATTCATAGAATTTGGCTCTTTAGTTTTTCTATCTCTATTGGGTTGTCTTAATCCATATTTCAATATGAAATTATCCATTCCAATGTGATGTCCAAGTTTGTGTGTGTAGAGGTCCTCAAAAGAGCCTTTTAGTTTTTCTGTATTATTTCCCTTTGCTTATTTCTTGTTTTGTATTTTTGTGTTTCAGTAACTTTTTTTTAAATCAGGAAAAATATGTAGTGACATATGTTTAATAATATTTCCCACAAAACAGGATTTTGATTTATTCCTTAGATCTACTCTTTTTCTATTCTCTGTCACTTTAATTGATTCTTTTATTACTTCCTTTATGTGTCTTCAGGCTTGCTTTACTGTTCTTTTTCTGGGATTTTGGGCTGGTATGTATATTCACTTTTAAATTTTTTCCTATAAAAATATATATTGGCATCAAATATCCTGATTAATGCTTTCAATATATTCTATAGATTCTAATACATTGGTTTTCCGCCATCATCTTTTGTTTGTCACATTAATTTGTATATTTCCTTTAATACAAACATTGCTTAATAGCAGATGACAATTGATAAGTTTAAGCAAAAATTCCAAACAAGTATTATGGGCTTTATAAAGTATTTGGAAGCAAATTATTTAAAAGCAATAGCACAAAGAATGATAGGGGATACAAAGTGTGATGTAATATTAACTCAAGGCAGTTGTGAGAATTTAAGGGCATGTATTGAAATGTCTAGAATATTTACTTAAAACACAAAATTCCAAAAGATATACAGTTGAAAAACAATAGAGCATACAAAAAAAATGCTAAAAATAGACACTTGATTAACAAAAACAAAGCAGTAAAGGAAGAGAAAATAAACAAATGGAAAATAAATTGCAAGATGGTAGAATTAAATTTAATCACATATATAATTGGATTCAATACAATTGGACTTAAACACTTCAATGAAAAGACAGATATTGTTAACCTGGTTTAAAAAGAAGAGTTAAGACTCAAATAATTCAGCTTGAAACAGAGGTGCTTGAAATATAAGGACACATCAAAAGTAAATGATTGAAAAATATACAACATGAAAACTTCAAGTATAAGACAGTTGGTATGGCAATATCAAAAATGAAGACTTCCAGAAAAAGAAGGGAATTTCAAAATTTTTTACAAGGAAACTAAATTACTTACTGTGACAATTCTCAGTTATATGTTTGGTTAAAAGAGGTTGCAGTGTAATCTTGTAGTTTATATGAAAAAAGAAAATCAATTTTAGAGTATAAGGTATTTAGAACTAATATTATTAAATTAATATGAATGAATACAAAAATCTCATTAACTTTATTAACTATTAAATCAAAATAATTATTTCCAACATATATATTTTTATAGTTGAAGCAGAATGAAAAAATCCATGTTTTGAAAATTGAATATTATTATTATTATTTTATTTATCTTTGGGTTGCCTGTTGTTCTTTGGTTTTGCTCCAGTATTGTCCACTAAGATTGAATATTAAATTATATTTTCTGTCTTCTCTCCTTATCATCTATTTAAAAAGTCATTTCTAAAATTAGATGTACCTGTCTACATGTGATAGGTCACAAGGTTTAAAATTTATTTACTGTCGTATTTTGTTACAATCATATTACACAACTTGACATTTATTTTGCTATTACACTTTAAAGAGGGTCAAGGTCATATGCAGGAATACCTCTTCTCCTCTTTGGAAGTAGTTTGTCATGACTTGTTTTCCTTAAATATTTATTTCTTCTCATATACAAAAATGAATGGCTGATTCTTACTTATCCCTAAGCTAATTTTTATTCTAGTGTCTAATTTAAAATCTGTATCTGCTCTTCTATTTCTTTTTATGTTTTGCAGAAAATGGTATATAGTCATTTTAATTATCTTAAATCCAAACTTACTGATTGTAAATAGGTATAAGCATTTATATACATTATACATATATACATTATATCTTCTGGTTTTTAAATTTTCTGTTCTTCCTGTAAAGTAACTCTTATAAGACCTTTATATTATAATGAGGGTACTATAAATTAACTTAGGACATATGTATATGTACACAGTTTATTATTAATGAAGTCTATTTAAATTTCAGTGTGGAAACAGACATTACAGAATACTGGCTAAAATGGGATGATATGTTGGGTCTGATAAAGTTGACATCTAGTTTAGACATTTTATCATTTAATTTTTGGTTTAATTGTCATTATTCTAAGATTTATTTTCATAAATTTCCTAAATATAGTCCTCTAATTCTCTACTATCATGTATTTCAGTCTATATATTATTTCTGTCTGAAATTCTCTTCGAAGACATTAATTTTGTAACTCTTTTTTTTCTACATATAATATGTATATTTTTAATGGCATGAAGCTGTAATTTTTGTTTGCTTGTATTAATCTGTGGGGATTTAAAAAATTTGTTTTAATGAAGTATTGTTGATATACAATCTTATATTGGTTTCAAATATACAACACAGTGGTTCAACAGTTACCCATATTATTAAATCCTCATCCCCTCTGGTGAGGTTACTATCTCTCAACATAGGAAGATGTTACAGAATCGCTGACTATGTTCTCCATGCTGTGCTACTATCCCCGTGACTGACTTACATTATGATTGAGAATTTTTGTACTTCTTTATCCACCTTAACCTCCCAATCTGCCCACCCCAACCTTCCCCCATGGTAACCACTAGTCATTATTTACAATAGCCAAGATATGGAAGAAAACAGGTTTCACATTTACCTTCCTTTGGCAAAATCCTGTAACAAGATCTTCTTCTCAAATACCTGTCCACTTTCCTTGTGCTCTAGTTCTTTACTAATACTTGCCTCTAATTGCAGATTAAAAAATCTTATCTGAAAAAGGCTTCCAATGCCTCTTTGCTATCACTAATAATAATATTACCATTTAAAAATACATAAAGGAATCATCTGGGATGTTGTTACAAGGTGGATTTCTGGGCCCCACCCCCAGAGATTCCAATTCTGTACTAGATAATACATAGGCCTCTGTTCTACTGGCCACACACTGAGAAGTACTGGTCCAGTTCTCAGACAGCACGTCACCCCTAAATGGCTATATTTAAGAGAACACTTGGATTTCACTTTTGCTCATAGTTTTTCTAACCTCTAAGAACTTAACTTCATGAATCACTTCTCTCTTTAAACCTCTCCCTCCCTTAGTTCTTTCTGCCCAAACTGGAAACATCTGATTAAAAATGACCACAATAACAATATTGCCTCTCCCTTATCTCACCTCCCTTTCTTACTACTGTTTCTGTCTGCCTTCTCCACTCCTACCTTTCTCAACCAAACCTCTGGCAGAGTCCACACTTCTACTGCAATCCCTTCTCGTCGTCTGGTGACTCAAGGGTCATAATCTGCTGTGACCAATGCTGCATACACTGCGGTGACTGATGAACCACCCCAGGCTCCACCCCCACCAAACGCGATGGGTTCTTGCAGTTCTCACTCTCCGGTAGCGCAGCCTGACGAAGCCACTGTTCATACTCTGGGCCACACACTCATTGAAGCTCTGTCCTCTTGGATCCCGCTGCCAATCTTTCTCATGGTTCTTCTTACCCTTTAAATTCTAATTTTTCTGCTTTTTTCCACAAAATCCTCCTCCTTTGATTATGGATAGCACCTAAAATCCTCCATGACTCTGTCTTTAGCCCATGTTCTTCCTGATTTTGCACCGTCTGACTCCCACTTTTGCTCTGACACCCTTCCTGATTCCCAGGACTTCCTGAGTCCCAGGACTCAGTGCAGAAGTACTTGTCCTGGATTTCTCACAGTCAAGCTTAGCATGTTCAAGAATTTCCCTTGAAGCCCTATTTCTTCCTGTCTCAATCTATAGAATCACTCCATTGTACCTCTAATCGTGACGGCCAGACACATGGAATCACTCTGGTGTCCCACCATCACCAGTCTAGCCATTTTCTTTCTTTATTGCTTCCCTCCTAAGCCCTGCTCTCACCAGCCCTAGGTTTACTGGTAAGCATCATCTCCCATTTGAACTACTATTGTGTTCTTCGAATTGTTTCTGTGCCTCTGCTCTTGTTAGACCTCTTTACCTTATGCATTGCAGACAGGGTGAATTATGCAGAACAGGAATCACGATCACTTGCTAAAATTCATCAGAAATCCATCTACCTTAAACTCATTAGCCTGACAATCATTGGAATTAGACTATTTCTCCAGCTGCATTTCCAGGCACATCTTATTTGCCTCCTACCTGACAGTAATAGTGAATGAACACTGCTGTATTTTGCCACTAAACTTCTGCCTACTTAGAATATCCTTTGCTTTATTTCTTCTAATTAAAAATTTTAATATAGAGACAGTGCAGAGCCTTATATAACAGAGACATCCACCAAGAATTAAGTACTGCTGCTGTTTTCTCACATTTGCAATTTGTACAGATACATGGAATGTGTGCTTGTTCAGAGCCTAAACTGTGGAATAGCTCAGGATCACCACATTGCCACCAACTAGCTGTGCAGCCATAATCTCTTGACTTAAATTCTCTGTGTCTCAGTTTCTACATCTATAACATATATTTAATAACAGTACGTTCTTTATGAAGCATATTTTAAGGACTAAACAAATTAATATATTAAATTTTCTTTGATATTCTGAAAATAAGTCTTCCATTAAAAATTTGAGAAATATTTTGCCTTTTGCTTTTTAAAATCAGAGTTGCATTAAATTTTTAGTTTAGAATTAGAAAGTGTACATCCCACCTGTGTTTCTTATTGTCACTGTGTAAGTAATTGTTAACCTCTGCCTGCCTGGTTCCTACACCTTCAGAATGAACATAATCACTGCACACTCTTCAGGATGATGTTGTAGGAATCAAGTAAAACACATTTTGTAAAATACTTGCAAGAGGTACCTGACACATGGTAGGTGTTCAATAAATGTTGGCTTTAATTGTTATTATTATTATTAATTTTATTAAAATTGCATTACCTCATTCATAGAATTGGAAAGTCTCCTTTTTTCATTTCATGTTTTATGTACCTCAATGATGTTTTTATGTTTTTTTCCAAAATTGTTTTACAAATCTAAGTAGATCTTTTTAATATGAAAAGGTAAGGTATCTTGTTGGTTCTTCTATTTTTCTGTTAGAATGTTGTTAGTTTTCCTATTTTTAAATTTATTCAGCAAATGTGCTTTCTCTACAACTTATGTGTAGATTCTTTTGTATTTTCTGGATAGACAAAAGTATAATTTAAAACAAGGAAAAATTAGCTTTTTCTAAATCTTTTACTTGTTTTTTTGTTTTTTTTTTTTTTTGCTTGTTTCAATGTTTGTCTTGGATTTCCAATAAAATACGGTGATAAGATGCTCTTCTTGACCAGACTTTAGCCAAGCTCTTCTTGACAAGGTCTTGAGCTTGGCCCCCATCCTTTCAGACCTGCATAGCCCAGTTTTAGCAAGATTACTGCTGTCAATTTAGAAAGAATCTCCCCACCCTTATATCTGATCAGTTTCAAATATTTAGTTAAATTTCTCATCCTTTACTCTTGATGCCTGGTCAAATCGGCCTGACCTTGGGAAGAATCCTCTTATACCCATCCAGCAAGAATTCCTCCATCTCTGGTGTCTCCACTTGGTAACTTTCCACCCACTGAGCACCCCACCCCGTATCTTTGTCTTAGCTGTAAATCTTCAGTTGGCTTAACTGTCCAGGTCTATTCAGAGGTCTCTCTTCCCCTATTGCAGCATTTTCTGAATAAAATCAATTTTTGCCCCTTTAACTAGAGTCTGGTGTCAGTTCTGTTTGACAATGGAACATTGTTGTAATGGTTACAACTGGGTTCCACCTGAGTTTAACTGGAACACTTTGAAACTTGAATACTAAGTGTGGAGTTTCCTATAGGTCTTGTAAGAAAACATTTTTTATTTTAAAGTTATTTTTCATCTTCTCAGAACATTTTATCAGTAGTATGTATTAAAATAATTTTTCACTATTAATATTTATTAATTTTGTTCTTTATATGTTTTCTTTTCTTCTGATCCTAGTCTTTTCTGTATAAATCCATTAATGGAGCGATGTGCACAAATAGATCTGTAATGTTGAAATATTTTTGCACACCTGAGACCAAGTTTCCCTAGCAATGGTATTTTGCTAGTCTTACTTTGTTGTTCTTATTTAGGATGTTTGCATCTATGCTTGTTAGATTGGGTCATAATTTTCTATTTTTTTTATCTCTACTTGTCTTATCTTTGTATCAATGTTACACAACACTCACATACAGAAATTAGTGGTTTCATCCCTTTTCCTAGTCTCTCAATCACTTTGCAATTACCTTCTTTGGGGTTGGAAGAATTTCTTTATAAAACTGTCTGTAACTAGGTCTTTGATCAAAGGAGTAGAAGTGGCCAACAATTTAATTTCTTAAATTTGTTGTTTTGCTTAGGCTTTCTACTAATTTAAAAATAAACATTTGTAATTTATAACTTCTGGAAACTTATTCCTTTCATAATAAAGTGAGTAAGTTCAAAATAAAATGGTATAATTTGTACAAAGTATTCCTTTTTAATTAGGAACATTCTAGCTATAGTTGTGCCCCAATTTTATTTTTCATAGTTTTTATTTAGGTATTTCTTTTCTTATTTAATTATTCTTGTCTTCAGTCTGCCCTTCTGATGAATTTTGTTGCTGATGTCTTTAGAACCAACTTTTGGTCTGTAGATGGGGGTGGGGAGCATTGCTGGCGACTACTTTGTATCCATCCTCTTTCATCATTTCCAAAGAGCTCTAGTTATTTCAGGGATCTCTTCCCTTGCATACCACGAGACTCAGAGAATCTAACCCTTGGTCCAATGGACCTGGTCAGACCAGGGGCAACCGTAGTGCTAAGACACCCCATGGACTAGGAGGACGTATTTGGAAATGATACACAATAGACAAGGCACTTGTATTCAGAATATATTAATAACTCTTGTAACACACAATAAAAGACAAACAACCCAATTTTTAAAGCTGGACCAATTAGCTGATCATTATCTATAAAAGATACACAAAAATCCAATAGTGAATGTGTGTATTAATAAATTTTTCGCATGCCTAAAACGATCTCAATATTATTTTCATTCTTTAACACTTATTTTATTGAGTGTAGATTTCTGAATTGACTATTACTTTACCCTTCTACTTCTAAAATATAATTCCAGTAACTTCCATCTTCCATATATTCTGATGAGTGGGATGCTTTCATTGTGATGTTTGTTCTTATTTAAATGACCCATGTTATCTCTTTAGTATTTTTAATCATTTTTCATTTTGCTTGCTATTGTGTAGTGTCACTAGATGTATCCAGAGATGAATTTAGTTTTATGTTATCTTTCACAGGATACAGTGTGCTTTTTTTATCTTAGAAAAATTCCCCAAAAAACACCCCAGATCCTATTTTTAGTATTGTCTCTTCAGGTATCTTAGTTTTGTGAAAGAAAAAACGAGACTTCTAGATCCCTGACATGCATGGGTCATGCAGTTTGAACTACTAATTCCTCAGGTAGTCATGAAAATCCCAGCCGTTGAATTAGTTTGGTTTTCCATATACTCTTGAGAATTTGATTCCAATCCCCACTTATTTTCCTCTCAATTTATGATATATTTTTCTCTCTCCTTAACACCCAGAAATTTACATCTATTTCTTTGATATTTACATATTTGTGTTAGTGTATCAATTATAGTGTTCTGAATTAACTACCTATGTGACTGGTGTGTGAGTAGAGTGGTCAGTACAGGAATTTCCACATGATCTCCATCGTCACATTGATTTTTTAATTGTTTTTCCCCCTGGAGTACTTCTACTTACCTTTCAGGACTCGTTGTCCTTGTTTTTTCTTTTTAAATGTGGGTGTCTTTTTTTTTCTTGAGTTTTTTTTTTATTGAGGTATAGTTGATATAAAATCTTATATTGTTTTTAAGTATACAACTTAGTGGTTCAACAGTTACTCACATTATTAGATCCTCACCCCCACTAGTGCGGTTACTGTCTGTCAACCTAGGAAGATGTTACAAACTGTCCTTTTTTTCACCATCTCTGGAGAAACAGGATGTTTTGAGCCCCTCCACTGTGTTCCTGTGGGTCAGCACATATACGTTTAATAGTAGTGTATTGTATCAACACAATGATCTATTATTTTAACTTAACTGCATTGCCAAGCTACATTTTGCTAGGCGTTAAGAAGAAATCTTCAATGTATCTACAAATATTAAATGTTTCCTTTCCTGTGCACAGAGAAGCCCATATAACTTTTATATATTTAATCCCTAAAAATAACTAATATTAAATAAATGGTTAACAAGTTTATTATAAAGATTCTATTATAGAGAAAAATTTGATGTTAAAATTATAATGTCATATCTCCACAATAATCTTTGTTTTCCTGCAAGCAATCAGTTTCTGAGGGGTACAGGTAAAAGATTGTTCATGAAGAATGGCCTCAACTTCTAGACCAATTTAACTTCAAAGCTTCTGATATTGGTTATTTCTCAGGGTTTGTGATTTTTTTACTCTATCATATCCACAGTTGGTCTAGAGGTAATAATTTCCTGGGCAGGAATCCAATTTTGTAACTATCTCTGTCAGCATGCCGATTTTGTATTGTGCCTATAAGACTCAGTAGGATCCATCAACATAGCTCAGGTAGTTCTACCACAATACTTAACTGTGTTCTTAAACCAAGGACTTAGAAACAAAGTTAACTGGAAATACCTACAGTAAATTTCAGAGATGAGCATTTTGAAGTTTACTGACAGATAATTATTTGCATATATCATCTAAGTTTGCCTTTTATTTACCTGCCAATGTCTCTCTACAAAAATCTTAATTCTCTTTTCTACTCTACTGATATTCTTATTAATTTCACTCCCTTCTTTGCCCAGAATTCTTCTTTTGGCTTCATGGTCATTAATAAAGATGAAATAACCACAGAAGGTGATTTGAAAAGAATTCCCAAGTTTAAAGAGATGGTATATTTGAATACCCATATGTAATCCAGGGAAGTGAAGAAGATAAAGTTGTAGAAAAGAGAAAGAGGTCAGACATTTATTATTACTGAAGAAACCTGGTTTGGGGCCACAAAGACCACCAGTGTTGAAACTTATGTAATCACACATACTCAAGGGACACAAAAAATGTGAACACAATAATTGCACCAATAATGTTCAGAAATAGTCATTTACAAGCATGTGAATGTTTAAATTTCTCTTGAATACTCTTCTACCTTGAGGCAGAATTAATCCTGTATCTAAACACAGAGACTTGGGTGATATTAAGGAAGCATTTTTTGGGCAAGACAGAATGAGCTTCAACCTTCTCACATACTGAAAGATGGACCTACATTTCTTTAAAATGCTCAGGAAATGTAGAATTTTTCATCCTTTGTTTTCCCTCTCTGAGGTTTTCCCTTTTCCCATTTCCAGGACAAGTATTAATACAAAACCACTGCACTCTAACATGGCTAAACTGGGTATTATTTATAGAACAATTTTTAAAAGATGATGTTAAAACTCAGTGTTATGTTTTTCACAGATTTACAAGCAAATGTTTGATTTAACCTTCTTGTGAGTTTTTGAAATAAATATGACATACTAATTGGACAATTCTTATGTTTTTCTTTCTCTTATAAAAGGAATAGAGGTGATATATGTTGTATGTGTATCTGCATATTTGTCAGACACTATAATTCAGGATTTTACTTTGCAGTGAGTCTCAAGAAATATAGGCTGCCTTTGACTGAGGTGAACAACATACACCCTAAATCTTTAGTCTTGGACAATTTTTTATAATCTTATAAGTCATAATTTGATGTTGGGACTAATCATGAAACAAAATTAAAAATGATTATTTTTAATGAAACCAGTTCCATATAGTGACCATTAATAATTTATTAATCCTAAAATATTGAGTAAGCAATTAAAATTTTATATCCAACTGCAAATATTAATTTGAAGGTACAACATAATTGATCCATATTATGATGTAAACATTGAAAAGGAGCAAATTAAGAGTTCACTTTTCATGATCCAGGTGATCTTCTGATGTATAGTTGATGTTATAATTCATGAATTCCTCTCAAATGAGAAGGATATCAAATCCAGAGGCACTCTGTTATCAGTCTGGAGGCATAAACTGTTATAATATGGGAGCGCCTCATATCTAGTTATAAACATTATGTATATTTCTCAGTCTGTTCTTAAACTTGAATTAGGTAACTTGACTAAATGGAAGTATATACATCTATGTAACTTTTCTTCAATCTAAAATCCCTTTGAATGGGGTACCTGGAGAACCCTGAAAGACTTCTTCAGTGGAGGAGGTGGAACTAGGAGTCTGGGAAGACTCAAAAGCTAGAGAGAAGAGATCTGCATAGAAGGTTCTCTGGAGATCTGTGGAATGTCCTCCTTTGGTATTACTCAGCTAAGTGTGATCAATGTGTGAGACAACCACCCCCAAGTTTGGGGAGAGACAACTTAAAAGATAAGTGATAAGACTGTCTAAAATTCACAGTGCCCAAAATAGTGTGAGTATCATTGGAAAAGAGGAGAAAACTTTGCATAAGTAGTGGGACACACACTAGAGCCTTTAATACCTATCATTTGTCAGAGAGACAGAAATCCAAGAATCATAAATATTTTATAAAAACAAGTAGTATGAAAACTAGGAAAAATATTAAATATGCACAATGTGCTGAATGAGGAAACAGGAATAAAATAAAATCAATATAATTCATATCTAAAGAGACAGAGCAAGAAATGAAAATAAAAAAGAGTAACAAGACTATCATATCTATAAAACAAGAACAAGCTGTTATATACAAGGAACAGTCATCAATCTTGCAAAACATATTTATATGATTGCCCCCAAAATTAGTGAAATAGTGGAATAACATAAGATGTATGTTTGAAGACTAGTAACACAGGAAAAGCTTGATGTGAGGGAAGAGTATAAAGAATAATTGAAAAGAGTTCTATCAATTTATGTGCATCAATTTCCCCTGTTAAAAAACAATGAGAAAATTCTAATATAATGACAATGGCATAAAGCTGTTACTTTCCACCTTTATTCCTGGAAACTATGTAAAAGCAATAAAAATAATGTGAAAATAACACAAATTCAATTATTGTTGAAAGTAGCAAACATTTAAAGTTATGTACCTGCAATGTTCAAGGCTGTCAAAAGCAGTGGAAATTGAAGAGGAAGACCTGTAAAAGGAATAAGATGTTGCAACTGCTGCTTTCAGAAAGAGCCAGTAAAGCATGATTCTTGGAGGTTAGGTCCACTAATGCAGCATCTAAATTACTTATTTATGATTACAGAGTGGGGTCCAACAGCTGAGAGAAGAAGCTTCCCTGGACTCAGTTTGGTTCCAAAGAGCAGATGATATGGAGCTAAATGACACAGTCACACCATGTTTGCAAAAGTCTGTCAGTTTCTGTGGCCAAGTGGAAGAACTGAGGATTCACACTATAAACCTTTGTAGCTGCTCCTCTCCACTGGGCAGTTCTGAATGCATCCTTACACAGACTAAATCTTTTGCATTAACTAGGTATGGGACATATATAAATCTAACATATTTTGCTACTAAAAACTCTTAGAATGTAGCTTCTCAGCATGGCCACTGAGTTATGGTTACATAACTCAAGACTGACTAAGAACTAAATAGTGGACAGCTGGAAAAAGAAAACAACAGCGCATGATTTTTGAAAAATACTGAATGTGGTCTTTGGCTTGAGATTACATCCCTATTTCAAAATGAGAAAATTGAGCTCTAGAGAGTTCGCTTAACTCTGTCACAGTCGTTTACTAGAAGAGGAGATTAAGGACTCAAACTTGTGTCTATCAAACCCAAAAGACATTACCTTCTATATAATGGGTTCCCTGAAACTAGGAATACTGAAGCACTCAAGAGCAAACATATATCAAGGCTGCCTAGGAGTGATCCTCTCATCATTTGTCTACTGATTCCTTTCCAAACTGTGAGAATCTGTGTTTCTTTTTTAGTTTCTAACATCTTATCAGGCATAATCCCGTCGCAGGCCTCTCAAAGAGCCTGGTGTCATATATTTATGGATTTCTGTCATAATTTTCTTTACCAGAGTGAAAGACAAAGCTCAAAGGAAGGAAGGATGGTGTGCGGAGGAAGGCCGGACACCGTGGTAGCTCCATTTCTCCCTGCTGTCACTGACACATAAATTGCTCTCAGTGTTTATTTTTTCTCCTTTGCCTTTTCTTGGATCCTCTACACCTTCTTCTATACATATGTCATTAACACCAGATGTTGTCATCTCTGATTTTCTTATGTGGTGTTTGAGTTCCTTGTTTAATAGAACTGTTGCCAACACAGCAAAATTCAGAGCAATCTTTCAGGTCTGAATTGCCCATGTGCAATTTGGGCAGCATGTAGATTATGCTTAGTGTAGACTGTGACATGAATTCAGTTTCTTTGAAGTTAATTGCCAGCTTTTACAGCTATAGTGATGGCAGAATAGTCAGCAAAATGCTGCAATCACCATCATTAAGAAATTTTGAATGACTGCCTTTAGATGCAGCATAAAGCTTATTGATGTGGGGAAAAAAGATCATTTCAGAATGCTGAACATTTATCATGGTGCTCTTGCCAAGTTCCTAATTATATCTTAAGGCATCATTTTATGAAAGAAACTGCATAGAACTGACTCTACTGTCAAACTCTACTGATGTTGGTAACAAGAAATGACAGAGCGACATCAAGGATAGCATGCATAAACCATCCATTGTTCTACTAATAATTCATTAAACTTGATTATTAAGTAACACAGATAAATGACTAAACAGAGAGCAAAGAGAGTCTGTCTTGCAATAGCCAGGTAGGAGGGAAACTGTCAATATCAAGATAAGAATTCTGTCCTAGATAATGTCTACACTGTCTAGAGTTGTAACAGTGAGTAGGTAGAGGCCAACCTGAACGCAAGGATTCCTGCTAGGTCTGTAACACCTATTCAGAAAATACAGCAGTAGCTGTGAGGCCAAGTACTAGCAAAAGAACTAGATGGAAATACTCTAAGCTTTAAGGATAAAAAAAAATGTTTTACAAAAATTTCAATTCATAGAGAACAGATTATACTTTATTAACTTTTAAATGCCATCTAAGAAATTTGTGTGCTTGTAGTCAAATATATGATTGACTCGCATCGCTATTTGGGTTATCTCTTGACATCTCCTCCTAAGTAATATTTTCTAAAGCCAATGGTGATTTACCCATAATTTCCATCTCATCTGTATATGCACATTTTGATCTTTTGACCCTAATACTCAGGTTAATATGGTGATGAGCTAACAAATTTTTCTATCTATATATAAATTTCATCATGTAATAGCAGTGCTCCATTTAGATGCTTATTTAGAGCTTGGTAACACCAGCTTATCTCATTTAAGGCTCTCAACCTACTTGTGAATTAGATGTTACTATCCACCTAGTTGTCAGGTTAGAAAGCTAACTATCAGGTTAATAATTTATACAAAGATGAATAACCAGTAAGTGTAAGATCTGGGGCTTAAGCCTAATTTATTAAACATAAATTTCATGATCTGTCCTCAACACTTTAGGTAGCCTCCCAACACGATGGCCTTCATTTCCTTCAGAGTATGTCTTCTAGATACTAAACAATTATCAAGAATTTCAAGGAAGGGGATGTATAGACTCAAATAATTTACATTTTTATCATTTCATTTTGCTTTGTGAATTAGCTTAAAACTGCAGGGTGATTCATAAAATTAAGAAATACTAATATCTTTCATCTTCATATACATAATAGGAAAATTCTATAATCCTGTAATAAACAGTTATCTTCTTATATCTTTCTTCTTTTGACAAAGGTTGACGTTGCCTATTGTAGGAGGTAGTGGTCTATGAAAAGATGCTGCAATTTAAGGGAAAGGGGGACCTGGGCAGAAGCAGAGCAGCTTACTTTTGAAATTGTGTATCATAAGGCAAGTATGAATGAAATTGCAATGAAAGCAGGGGTAAAAATGGGAAGAACAAATTTGAAGCTGTAGGTATAATACCAGTCTTAAAATAAATGACTTGACTTAAGAGTTTTATGGTTTCAAGACAGATGCACCCCTATGTTTATCGCAGCACTACTTACAATAGCCAAGAAATGGAAGCAACCTAAGTGTCTATCAGTAGATGAATGGATAAAGAAGGTGTGGTACATATACGCAATGGAATATTATTCAGCCATAAGAAGAAAACAAATCCTACCATTTGCAACAACATGGATGGAGCTAGAGGGTATTATGCTCAGTGAAATAAGCCAGGTGGGGAAAGACAAGTACCAAATGATTTCACTCAGATGTGGAGTATAAGAACAAAGAATAACTGAAGGAACAAAACAGCAGCAGAATCACAGAACCCAAGTATGGACTAACAGTTACCAAAGGGAAAGGGACTGGGGAGGATGGAAGGGAAGGGAGGGATAAGGGCAGGGGAAAAGAAAGGGGTCCTTACGATTAGCATGTATAATCTGTTGGGGGAGCATGTGAAGGGCTGTGCAACACAGAGAAGACAAGCAGTGATTCTACAGCATCTGACTATGCTGATGGACAGTGACTGTAATGGGGTTTGTGGGGGGAACTTGGTGAAGGGGGGAGTCTAGTAAACATAATGTTCCTCATGTAATTGTAGATTAATGATAACAAAATAAAAAATAACAAAATAAAAATGAAAATAAATGACTTGAAAAATCCTTAGAACAGGAACTAATGCATGCAAGAAAAGAAACAATAGATTAAATTTCCAGTTTAAGGTCAATCCCCCAAACTGTAGTCCAGACTCTGGAACCTCTGCCTTCTCAGGGATAAACTGCTATCACTCTATTAGTTTCTTTTCCCTGCTGGATCCTTCCTATCATAAAGGAAGCCTGTATAAGAGTCTCCAATTTAAATGTAACCAGCATAATTCCTATGGTCCACCATCAATAGCAGCTACTGGCCAACATGGGGCACCATTGATTCAGTAACTCTTCAACTCATGACTCCTCTCACATCACTGAAAAACTTTGCAAAAGGCATCACTACCTTGATGACTTTAAGTCATACAACATATTTTATGGTCTCATCACGCTTGGCTGCTGTATGACATTTGCCAGGTGAGCCATTCAGACTTCAAACATGGTCAGTCCTTGGCTTCCTGGTGCACCTCTTCAACAAAAGCTGGGCTCTCCCTTCCTTCTTTGGAGCACCTCTATCACCTCATGCTTGAAGCTGGAGTTCATCGTGCCTCTGCCATAGCCTTCTCATTTCATGTGCATACATTTCCTGAATGTACCCCATTCATGACCTCCTTTACCAACATAGGCGAATGGCTCATTCATATAGTTATTCAGCACACACTTATTGAAAGCCTAAGACAGGACAGTGCAGACAGCATTCCTGAGCATAGGACCATATATCTTCATAGGTACATGGATCAATTTCAGTCATTTCAAATTTCACAGATCAAATCTTGTTTTTATTGAAATAGAGTCGATATATAATATTATATTTATTTTTATTTTATCTGTTACTAAATGTTAACCATGATAAGTGGTTACCATCTGTCATCATGCAAATACATTCCAATATTACTGACTATATTCCTACACTACACTTTAATTCCCATGATTAGTTTATTTTATAACTGGAAGTTTGTTTCTCTTTATCCCCTTCACCTATTTCACTTCATCTCCCAATATCCTCCCCTCTGATAACCACCATGTTATTTGTGTTCATGAGTCTATTTCTATTTTGTTCATTTGCCTTCATTTTGCACATATAAGTGAAATCATATGGTATTTGTCTTTCTGTCTGACTTATATGACTTAGCTGAATACCCTCTAGGTCCATCCATGTTGTCATTAAATCACTTCTGTTTATAGCAGCATTATTTACAATAGCCAAGATATAAAATTGTCCATCAATAGATGAATGTGTAAAGAAGAGGTGGTACATATTCATAGAACAAATCTTATCATTTTCGCCACTTAGCCTGCCTCTACTGAATGTATCCTGTTTCAGAAAATATGAAAGTTGAGCTGATTACTCTAGGGATTGTTAAATATCTTTCATATATCACCAAGCCCTCTAGCAGATCTCTGTTCATATCTAATATTTGTACCAGCAGTTTATTTTACTGTCTTTAAAAGAACAGTCCTTCATAAATGAAAAATCTAATTACAGAACTGCAGTCATATAAGTCTTCAGTGGTTTCCCATTGCTATTAAATTCAAATCCTCCATCTTTGATATTGCACCCAGGCACATGAGTGTTTGGACTCCATTTTCCTCTTTATCCCAATCTAATTATTTCCTACTCAACCTTCTGTTTATCTATACTGGATTACTTTTATTCATTGAAGGAACCAGACCATTCCACAATAGAATTTTAGTGTATTCATTATATCACTTCACATTTCCTAAACACATTCCTAGAAATTTAATTGTGGTTGTTACTATCATAATTAAAATCCATTTTTCTATTATAATTTATAACTAGTTTATGTTTTTATGTAGGAAACACATATTTCAATGCCATTGGTAGTTGCAGAGGAAATAGCCCATTCACATATTTTGAGATGAGTAGGAAATGATACCTGATGTGGGTCTGAAGTGTGCTCAGGGTTCTAACAGAAGTGGGTTGGAAGAGAGGGAGCAGCACCCAGAGCCCAGGTGTGGGTGCTGGGTGGGTGATGTAAAGGGAAGAGTGGGCGGTGAGCTGCGGTCCAGGTAAAAGTGATGCGAGTGGGGAAGCGTGACAAGCTGCGAGGTGGCATTCACTGAAATTACCAGGCAAAGTGTAGGTGAGTTTGAGTTTTTGATAGTTGATTGAACGTCTCACTTTTCTCTCAGAAATAATCAGACATTTTTGAAAATACAGTGACTTTTAAAGATGAAATACTAGAACACTAGGTCTGCTCTCTCTACTCTCCAATGAGATGGGACTTTCATTTGAAAATGCGATTATGATACAATTTGATATATCATATTAACATACATAAAGCACAAAATTTAGTCTCTTTCTTGGAAAGATGTTGATACATAGAAGTTGTACAAAATATGAGGGTGACCCATCCTAGCCATCCTGTGATTAAATTGACCTAACTACCATTTACAGCAGATTCTTCTCATCTTTCCTTAGTCTCTCCTGCTGGTATTGACGTCCACTGGCTACAGGAGATCATTTTCTCTGCCGCAATTCTCTCTCTTCATAACTTGTTCCCTTGCAGTAGAAAGTGTTTCTTATTTCATAGGACTTGCTGAATCTACTAGTCCTACAGGAATTTAAGGTAAAAAATGTATATGTTTTACTCTAGCATCTATTGTGCTCTCTGCTCATTGCCCTGTGCTCTGCTCTGGTTACCTCAGACTGTTTCGGCACTGTTTGTGATTCTTCTGTGTGCATACAGATTTTTGCTTTTAAATTCCTTTCCTCTCCCACATGTTGTGACCTAATGTATTCTGTCTCAGAAAATTCTCATTCAATGGATAAATATTTATCATGTGACTTTAAAAACCTACCATAAGATAAATGTTTACCAAAAATATTTACCAAAATGTTTACCTCCAATTGGAACTAAATTCCAGGCTTTCATATCTGACAGCTAATTAAAAATTCCACTTGGATATGTATAAGGTATGTCAAATTTAACATCTCCCAAACTGAAATCTTTATTCCTACTTTAAATTCAGTGAGGCTTTATCTAAGCAGCTTCACTGAAACACCTCTTCTTCTGTCTCTAAAAACTTAGTTATCTCATAGCCCTTGTAAATTTTTTGTAACTATTATTGTTTTACTTTTGAAATTTCCACAATGTATGATAATATATGTAAGGACAGTTTCAGTTACTTATTGCTGGATAGCAGACACACACAGAAATGTCGAGGCTGAAGCCCGCCCGGTTATCCTGGCAGGAGTGAGGGCTAATGTGGTGCACACAGGCCTTCCACCCACTTGGGGCTGGGTTGGAGCTGCGCTCACCTGGCTGCTTTCCTGAGGAAGGCACGTCAGATGGCTCGGCCATATGGCTCTCAGCTGAGAGCTCAGCAAAGTCTATCAGCAGGGACACCTGTTTTTCTGCTTGTGGCATGGCATCTCCATGTGGTTTAGGCTTGTCTCAGCATGGCCACTGGTTCCCAGAGGGAGAATCCTTATCAGCACAGGCAGATGTCATAGAAGATACATGGGATCATGTGTGCCTCATTCTACTGGTCAAAGCAGGCCACAGGGCCAGCTGTGATGGAAGGATATGTAAACAGACCCTACCTTTCAACAGGAGGAATGGCAAAGAATTTGTAATCATCTTTGATCCCCAGAGTCAGCCCCAGATCAGAATTATCTCATTTCTCCCCTGTGAAAATTGCATTCACACCTCTGAAAGCATCCTGAGCTCTCCTTCAAAGATGCTCAGGCCTAAGGTCCAGGACTTCATCATCCAAAATCAAGTCCAACTGCAGATGAGGTTCTTTGCATGTCTGCTTTTTCCAGTGCCGAGATCAATGCGTCTCACTGCCCCTCACTCCCAGTATTGAATGAGGAGACAGAAACAGAATCACTGCAATAAGACATTCCTGTCAAAGGGGGTGTTGTGGCTGAATGAATTATGTGCCCCACAAATTCCTATGTTGAAGCACTAATCTGCAGTCCCTCAGGAAGTGAATGGGGATAAGACCTTTAAAGAGATGATTCATGTAAATCGAGGCCATTAAGGTGGGGATAAATCCGTAACACAGGAGGGAAGTATGGAGACCCAGACCAGCCACTGGGCTACAGCATTCTGAATGCTCCCACCCTGCTGGCTCCAGATACAGAGAATGGTCCTGGGTTACGAATCGATTCTGTTCAAGAACAGGCTTCTCCACCCGTCTTAGATCCACCCACTGGGGCCTGGGCGCTCCTGTTCCGCAAGAAATGGCCTGAGTCTGCGACAGAGTAATTCTCTAACCCTGCTTCCCGACTCTAGAAGTTTGGGGGCTCAACTACATTGTCTCATTTTGAACTGTTTCTGTCAGTTCCAGTTCAAGTAAAACAGCTCCTTTTAATACTATTTAAATTTCTATGTATCAGATTACAATCCACTCTATGCTCTGAGGGCAATGCCCAAAAATCCTATGAGGGGGCCCCTCTCGGTCTGACACGCCGGACAGCGGTGCCCTTATGGCATCTTCACACTGGCAGCTCCCTGGATTTGCTCTTTGTCTTGAAACCATTTTTTCCTGACCAAATTCTGGTTAGTTGGAGGAACTATTACATTTTTCAACTTAGCAAGTCCTAGGTTTTAAATTTCTAAATTCTCCTTAAAAATTTTTTAGATCTTTTTTTATTTTTCTCTATATTTTGGGACACGTAGTTTTTCATAGTCAGTTAACGAACACCAGTTAGTACTTAACAACATTCTGTCTGGAAATCTCCTCTTTCAGATCCACAAGTTCATTTCACACATTTTACACAATTTACAAGATTGCTTACATCTTACTGCAAGTAACATTTAGTTATCAGTTATACTATACATAAATGGGGATCCCTTTTCTGAAGACTTACATAGGGATTTTATGAGGAACAGTGTCACGGCCTTTGTGGCTTCACAAATAGCCTGTGTTAGCCCTTCAGGTGAGGCTTCTTTCCGGCCCCAAAGCCAACTCCACAAGTACCGACTTCTATGTCAGTTATGTATAGATGAATATTAAACCAATGTTAATGGTTTCAAATATTCAATATCTCTCACAGTTCTGTGGGTTGACTGGCTATAAATTATTTACATTCTTCCCACATAAAAATGCACACAGCTGCTCCCAACATTCCCCAACTCTCATTCCATGACAGCGCCAGGTGCAGGCGACAGGTGGTGAGGGTGGGCCCTCGGAGACGGCTGGTTCACACCACAGGCATTTGTGGGGGTCTCCTCGGAGTTCAGCGAAGGCTGTCACCAGAGCACCTGGGTTTCCTTCCACTTGAATAAGCCATGTGCCTTAGGCTTCTCGGTTCAGGACTGGGCTCCAAAAAGGGGCACTCCAGGAAATGAAGAACTTTCAGATCTCCTAAAGGCTCTGACTTGGAAACCACGTGGCCCCTTTTGCACCCTGTCAGTTGAAAGAGCACTAATTTTTCAAGGTGTGTTTGAATTATCCATTCTCTGGGAAGCCTTTTTAATTCATCTATTAGATAATGGCTTACTTTTCAATTTAATTGAATTATAATCCTTTTCATGCCCAGAATAGTACTTGAATGATGTATTCACTTTTATCTTCACTGGAATGTAACTAAGTTGCTAAGAGAGCTGTGTGCTATTCATGTGTTTTAACCAAGTGCCTAACACTGTGCCTTCTTTATTGGTCCTTTATAAATAAATGTTGAACATTTGATGCTCTAAGTTACTGACATTTAACCATGATTTAACATAGGTTTACAAGGGAAAATTTGTTGATAGGAATATATATTTTTAAAATAAACATTGTATTTTAAAGTAGTTTTAGATTTACATGAAAATTATGAAGATGTTACACATAATTCCAGTATAACCAACATGAGCTTCCTTTAGTAGTAACATCTTGCATTAGTGTAGTACTTTTGTTACAATTAAGAACTAGTATTGATACATTATTAAAGTCCATACTTTGTTGAGATTATCCTAGTTTTTACCTCACATACTTTTTTGTCAGAAATACCATCCAAGAAAATATCATTTGTATAAGCCATATTCCTAGGTTCTTTTTGGTTGTGATAGTTTTTCAGACTATCTTTGTTTTTGGTGACTTAGACAGTTTGAGAAGTACTGATCAGGTATTTGTAGAATACTCTTATTGTGATTTATCTAATGGTTCTCTCATAATTAGACTGGGCTCATGGGTTTTGGGATGAAAGATCACAGAGATAAAGTGTCATTTTAATCACATTGTATTATTATGTAATCACAAGGATGCATACTAATGACAGGATTTGTCTCTGTTGTGTTAGTCTTGATCACCAGGCTGAGGTAGTGTTTTTCAGTTTTCTCCACTGAAATCTCTTCTCATCTTTTCTCCACTGACATCTGTGACATTCTGTCCACACTGTACTCTGAGGAAAGATGTTGGGACATGCAGCCCCCTTAAGGAGTGAGGAATTATGCTCCACCTCTTTGAGGTCAAGTATCTTTATCAATTATTTTCAGCTCTGTGCAAAGGAGGCCTATTTTCTCCATTTTTTAATTCAATTGCTTGTATCAATCAGTAGGGACTCGTGGATATAAAATAATTCTATTTTAATTATTGTTCTGTACAAATTGTTCCAGCTTTGAGCATCACGATCTCTCTCATTTGGCTCTTGTGTCCCTTTGAAATACCTCCTTCATTGTGGATTTTTTATTTTAAATCACTTGCTTACTCCCTGGCACTAAGAAGGTGCCTCATGCTCATCTTGTATGCTTTCTGCTCTAGTTCTAGAATCAGCCATTTCTCCAAGAAGCCATGGCTTCTTTTATTAAATGATGGTATGTACAGAAACCAAGTCTGGGTGCTGAATGTCGCTACTGGATGTCCTTGTTCCTAGGTCCTCTAGCTGATAGAGCAAAATGTATGTACACAAACCCCTGTATACACACATATCTATAAGTGTGTCTCCAAATATCCACATGTGTCCATATTAAGCTAAACATGAGTTCATACAGATAGATGTCTTCAACTCTAGTCCATTATCATTTGGATCACTGTACCATCCCCTGCTTGTTTACCTATAATATAAATCTCCAACTGTGGGAAACATGGCTCCCACTATCTGCCATCCCTTTACTTTACTCAATTCCAGTGTATACTGGTAGTGGTTGCAGAATTGTTAACCTGTAACCTGTTGGAAACAATTTATCAACTAATGTGCAGTGTTATGTACAATTTCTTTGCCTTTATCTTACAGAATCCATTCATTCCCAGCACTTTTTCCACCCCTTCCCCTTCAGTGAGGTTCTTTCATACATTTTGTAATACATTTAGATTATTTTGTCACATTCTACATTCCATC
Source organism: Manis pentadactyla (assembly GCF_030020395.1). NCBI lineage: Eukaryota > Metazoa > Chordata > Mammalia > Pholidota > Manidae > Manis > Manis pentadactyla. The sequence continues at coordinate 41,943,997 of NC_080025.1, forward strand.
CTGTGATCCCTGAACTTCTCAATAACTTTTTAAAAATTTGTGCACATTCAGGTTAAACTTTATCTTGTAAGATTCTATGACTTTTTGACAAATACTCAGTATGTTGCATTTACCATTACAATATCACACAGGATAGTTTCACCACCATAAAAATCCCCTGTCCTCACCTATTCAATCCTCCTTTCCCCAGACCTTGGCAACAATTAGTTTGACAGACAATTGAAATCACACAGTTTGTGGTTTCTCAGACTGGCTCCTTTAACTTAGTAATTTGCATGTAAGTTTCATCTATGTCTTACTGTAGTTTGATCGCTCATTTCTTTTTATCTCTGTACAATAATCCATCATATGTTGTATAATTGTTGATTGTTCACCTATATTTATCTTGGTTGCCTCCAGTTTTTGGAGGTCATAAACAAAGTTGTTGTTAACCTTTACATGCAGGTTCCTATGTGGACAAACATTTCAAATCTGTGGGATGAATATCTAGGAGCACAACTGCTGAATCATATGGTAAGACTGTATTTTGCTTTATAAGACACTGCAATATTAGGAGGACTATTTTAATACTTATTTTAACAATAGGCATTTTTATTATAAATAAAAAAGAAGTATATGCTGTCAACCTAAAAAAATTTAAACTAGATAAATACAAAAAAGAAAATATGTCATCCATAATCCATCATTCAGAGACAATCATGCAAAATTGTGTTGGATATTTCTTTTTAGGTATGTTTTTAACTTTTTCTAGAAGTAATGCACATGGTATTTTGCATTTCAAATTTTGCACTGATTCACCCAACTTGAATACTTTTCAGTAATAATAACTGAGGAAGCCAAAAATCACATTGTAACTAATATTTGAGGGCTGGAGTCAGTTCTTCAGTTTAATCTATAGTACTGAGTAAATTCATAGAATATTACTTTTTGTGTCTTCAGTTGTTTGTGAAATGTGTGCTATAGTAACATTTTATAATTTTAATTTATAAAATTATAATAAAATTACGCCAAATCATCAGTATAAAATTCTCTCAAATTCCAAAATAATTCTGGCTGCTCTTTTTTGACACCATTTTAATGGAATTCATAGTTTTCAACTTCAAAGTTGCTTTAATAAGAACCATCAATGTTTTGAAATTATTCTTAATATTGGATTATATAATTTTTAGATAAAACTGTGAGCATTGGTGGTTTTTTGGATAAATTATTGGGAGTGGGATGGCTTAGAAAAACAATGACTATATTCATAGTGCATGAAAAAAATTAAAATAGGGAGCTTATTTACAAATGGATACTCATCAATGGTTTCGTTTTAATAGTCAATTTTCTGTAATATATTTTATAATGGTATTTGCTTTGTGGCACATTTATGTTAATGCACATATGTTGCTTTTCATAATTGCTTATAATTTGTCTCTAAATTAACAAACAAGATTTATTTTAACTTAAAAAACGAAAAGCATGATAAATTAGAATGCAACAGTAGTTGTGAAAGTTTAAGAAATTAGAAGTAATTTGAACTTAATATCACTGAAGTTATCATAAGAGCCATCAAGAAGGCAAGTGTTGATAATACCATATTACCATAGTTCAAGTAATTCATAGTTGCCTTGGACCATGACGTCACATAATATTGTATGGGTTTATTTTTTCAAAGGGAAGTGATACCATAATGAGGGAAAATGCTAACTCCAAAACACCTTACTTTCTCTGTCTTAAAATGATTGATTGGTATTAATATAAAAAATAGAGAGTTCAATAAATTGTTGAGGGCAGAAAAACTACATGAAAAATATAAATAGACAAATAGCTTCTGTCCAGAAGAAATGCCATGAATGTATGACACTGAAGTGCATTGACGTTTGGAGAGCTATTACATATTCTATATCTTAAGTATTCCAAATATCCCCAGTACCAATATGCTGTGAATAACTGATAAATTAAAATACTACTACTTCTTTCCTGATGATTTACAAAGAATACTGATGTCAAGAAGGATATGTTGGCTATTCACTTTGGAAATGGCATATTTGACATCTCCATTATCATTATTGATGATGCAGTTGGGTGGAAAGAATTTGACAACAGTGATGGGTTCTACTAAGTGAAGGAAAGGTTAAAATGATCTGTAACACATCTGCATCATTTTGGATGCACAAAGTATACTTTCTCTTTTAACACCCAGCTACTTTATTGTGTCTTTAAAGCAGTATTTTAAAATACTGGTCTTCAGAACAAATCAAAATCACCTATTTTACTGGCAAAATATGTAATATATGAGCCTGATTATAGCAAATATGCAATGCACAAATATAAACAACATATCAGCCCTGTTACATTACTAAATCTGAACCATTGGGGGTAAGATTTGGACAGTAGTGTTTTTAGTCAGCTCACCAAATCTTTTTTAATAAATTGTGAAGTTTACTAAAGTATGTTTTCTTAGCTATAAGTTAGAAAATAAAGTTGTCAAAAGTGACATATTAATAGATTGACACCCACATCACATGTTTACTTTGAGACTCTAAAAGTTAAACTTTGCCATGGAAAACTGGACCCTCCAAATAAGTCCAAAGAGATGTCAGATAGGACAGACCCCTTAACAATGACATTTATCTAGTTGCTGATGCCCTTCTTACCCTCAGTATTCAAGAATAATCATTAAGACATTCTCTCTGGCAAGATATCCTATGCATTCAATATGAATGTCATAACAAGATGATCATGATGTTGGTGATGAAAAAATAAAAAGTTCCTTGAAATATGTAATGAGAGACAAGGTGAAGTGTAAAAATAATGATAAGAAAGAAATTAATGTAATGACAGAGTTTAAAAAGTGAAAATTTTTTGTTTTCTGAGAATACTTAAATTTTTTTCAAACCTCTGGTGAGGAGCAGGGTAATGTAAATATAGTTATACAATTGCCTTGGCTGGTAAGCAAAGCAGTGAGAATTTGTGGACCAATCATATGGAAGAGGAGGAAGCAGTGAGAGGCCAGTGATATGTGATCTGTTTTTCCTTGTTGATGTAATTGCAGACTCCCCAGGTTTAAAAGGCATTTAAGATAATAAGGTTAGCATGACTTTCAGCAGGCTTATGGGGCAGAGTTCAGGACCTGCCAAGGATGGGGGGATCCAGGGAGCCCCCAGATTTCACTTGTGAACTCCACAGGCTGTTTAAAGGGCTAAAATGAGCAACCCATAGAGGAAACACATCAGTCCCTCATTGGATCATTATTATTATTATTACTAAGGTATCATTGATATACACTCTTATGAAGGTTTCACATGAAAAACAATGCGACTATTATATTCACTTTTATTATCGATTCCCCCCCTTACCCCATTGGAGTCACTGTCCATCAGTGTTGTAAGATGTCACAGAGTCCCAATTTATCTTCTCTGAGCTACACTGTCTTCCCCATGACCCCCCACACACCATGTGCACCGATCATGATACCCCACAATCCCCTTCTCCCTCCCTCCCCACAAGCCCTCCCACACCCCTCCCCTTTGGTAACCGCTAGTCCCTTCTTAGAGTCTGTGAGTCTGCTGCTATTGTGTTCCTTCAGTTTTGCTTCAATGTTATACTCCACAAATGAGGGAAATCATGTGGTATTTGTCTTTCTCTGCCTGACTTATTTCACTGAGCATAATACCCTCTGGCTCCATCCATGTTGTTGCAAATGGTAGGATTTGTTTCTTTCTTATGGCTGAATAGAATTCCATTGTGTGTATGTACCACCTCTTCTTAATCTATCTGTAATCATCTGTCTACTGATGGACACTTAGGTTACTTCCATATCTTGGCTATTGTAAATAGTGCGGAGATAGCATAGGGGTGCATATGTTTTTTTGCATATGAGAAGTTATTGTCTTGGTAAATTCGTAGGAGTGGAATTTGCGGGTCAAATGGTATTTCTATTTTTAGCTTTTTAAGGAAACTCTATATTGCTTTTCCCAGTGGTTGAACTAGTTAATATTATTACCAGCAGGGTAGGAGAGTACTCTTTTCTCCACATCCTCACCAGCATTTGTTGTTCCTAGTCTTTTCTATGTTGGCCATTATAACTGGTGTGAGGTGATATCTCATTGTGGTTTTTATTTGCATTTGCCTGATAATTAGCAATGTGGAGCATCTTTTCATGTACCTGTTGGCCATCTAAATTTCTTCTTTGGAGAAGTATCTGTTCATATCCTCTGCCCATTTTTTAATAGGGTTATTTGCTTTTAGGGTGTTGAGGCATGAGTTCTCTACCTATTTTGAATGTTAACCCCTTGTCGGATACGTCATTTACAAATATATTCTACCATACTGTAGGATGCCTTTTTGTTCGGCTGATGGTGTCCTTTGTTGTACAGAAGTTTTTTAGCTTGATGTAGTCCCATTTGTTCATGTTTGATTTTGTTTCCTTTGCCCAAGAAGATGCATTCAAGAAAAGTTGATCCTGTTCATATTTAAGAGATTTTTGCCTATGTTTCCTTCTAAGAATTTTATGGTTTTATGACTTACATTCAGGTGTTTGATCCATTTTGAGTTTACGTTTGTGTATGGGGTTAGGCAATGATCCAGTTTCATTCTCTTGCATGTAGCTGTCCAGTTTTGCCAACACCAGTTGTTGAAGAGCTGTCATTTCCCCATTGTATGTCCATGGCTCCTTTATCATATATTAATTAACCATATATACTTGGGTTTATATCTGGGCACCCAAGTCTGCTCATTGGTCTGTGGGTCTGTTCTTTTGCCAGTACCAAATTGTCTTGATTACCATGGCTTTGTAGTTGAGCTTGAAGTCGGGGACTGTAATCCCCCCTGATTTATTCATCATTTTCCTGATTGAATTGGCTATTTCTGGTCTTTTATGGTTCCAGATGAATTTCAGAATTATTTGCTTAGTTTATCGAAGAATGCTGTTGGTATTTTGATAGGGATTTTATTGAATCTATAGATTGCTTTAGGCAGGATGGTCATTCTGACAATATTAATTCTTCCAGTCCATGAGTATGGGACGTGTTTCCATTTATTGGTATTTTCTTTAATTTCTCTCATGAGTGTCTTGTAGTTTTCAGGGTATAGGTCTTTCACTTCCTTGGTTAGGTTTATTCCTAGGTATTTTATTCTTTTTGATGCAATTGTGAATGGAATTGTGTTCTCTTGATTTCTTTTTCTGCTAGTTCATCATTAGTGTATAGGAATGCCACAGATTTCTGTGTATTAATATTGTATCCTGCAACTTTACTGAATTCAGATAATAGATCTAGTAGTTTTGGGGTGGATTCTTTAGGATTTTTTTTTTATGAGAGGGCATCTCTCATATTTATTGATCAAATGGTTGTTAACAACAATAAAATTCTGTATAGGGGACTCAATGCACAGTCATTAATCAACCTCAAGCCTATTCCTCAACAGTCTCTAATCTTCTGAAGCATAACGAACAAGTTTTACATGGTGAACAAGTTCTTACATAGTGAATAAGTTCTTACAAGGTGAACAGTGCAAGGGCACTCATATCACAGAAAATTTTGGTTTTGATCATGCATCATGAACTATAAACAATCAAGTCAGATATGATTATTTGTTTGATTTTTATACTTGATTTATATGTGAATCCCGCATTTCTCCCTTATTATTATTTTTTTAATAAAATGCTAAAGTGGTAGGTAGATGCAAGATAAAGGTAGAAAACATAATTTAGTGCTGTAAGAGGGCAAATGTAGATGATCAGATCTGTACCTATAGACTAAGTATTAATCCAAGCTAGACAAGGGCAACAAAACATCCACGGATTCAGAAGATTTCTGTCAAAACAGGGGGGGGTGTGAGGTTCTAAGCCTCCCCTCTGTTGATCCCCAATTTCTCTCCTGATGGCCCCCCTGCGACTGTGCCTGTCTTAGGTTGTTCCTCCCTTGAGGAATCTTACCCGTCTCTGGCTAAACAGTCATCTTCCGGGGCCATACAGGGAAATGTAAAGTTGGTAAGTGAGAGAGAAGCAATATTGTTTTAAAAGGTTAGATTTTTACTTCTTTGCAGATTTATGCCCTGTGGCTTCTATGCCCAGCATTTGTCTTGAGGTATCTTTACCACTTGGAAGAGTTATGATACTTGGTAATTTCGATATGAGGCATGAATTCTTCTTAAGGGTTGTAATTAGGAAGGAAGAAGAAAAGCTATAGAAGTAGCAGATGGAAGAAAACATGGGAAGATTGATTATTTCTTTGACATATCTTCTTGTAGAGTAACATAAGTATGTATAGGTTTTAAACTACTAATTAAATTGTGTACACACATTAACATAATAGGAATACAGCTACATAACCAAAGCAGACCTACAATTACCAGCCATCTCCAGTGAAACCAAGAAAACCAGTTAGGGACCCTAGGCATTTGTGAAAACTTATCAATGATATGATGGATATTGTCTAATTGAATTTGAATAGTTTGAGAAAAATCAGACAAATTAAAACAACACATTCCTGGGAACTGTTCACATCCCATATGTTCTTTTAACAGTAGATAGTCTATAGTCGCAAGATTTTGGAGCGCTGCAACTTGCACTTCTCCTAATTCTTGGTTGAGTTCCGACTGTATAGATCCAGTCAAATTTGTTATTTTACTGTATGCACAGGCCAGCTTAGATATCTCCTTCTTCATTCCAACGGCAAGTCCAGGAACCGGTGGAATGAATGCAGCTACAACTGCAACAGCGCCAGGGTCTTTGTTGAAGTTTTTTGATGATCATCTTCTGGAATGACTCTTCCAGAGAATGTTGATGTTGGAAGTTCTTCTTCATATCGTATCTTAATTCGTTTTCTGGGTAGCCAAATTAGGCTTTGATCCTCTGTATAAACACAAACAAACCCTTTGCCCACACTTTGATATGCCCTTTATACCATTGTGAAGAACTTATTGGAGATCACCACACAGGAACTGCTTTTATTTTATTTTTTTATTTTATTTTTTTAAGAGAAAGGAATATTATCAGAAAAATGTACTTCTATAGCTGATCATCTGACACCCTTTAAATGATCAAAATTAAGGATACTTAAAGCATGAATTAATCATTGATTTACAGTTAGTTTTATCCTATCAGGGAGTAATCCCCCTTTTCTTTATTTCTTCCTCTTTTTTAGTTATCATTAATCTACAATTACATGAAGAAAATTGTGTTTACTAGGCTCTCCCCTATACCAGGCCCCCCCCCCACAAACCCCTTTACAGTCACTGTCCATCAGCATAGCAAAATGTTGTGGAATCACTACTTGTCTTCTCTGTGTTGTACAGCCGTCCCCTTTCTCCCATACCCCCATTATGCATGCTAATCATAATATCCCCTTTATTCTTCCCCCCCTTATCGTTCCCTACCCACCCATCCTCCCCAGTCCCTTTCCCTTTGGTACCTGTTAGTCCATTCTTGGGTTCTGTGATTCTGTTGCTGTTATGTTCCTTCAGTTTTTCCTTTGTTCTTATACTCCACAGATGAGTGAAATCATTTGGTATTTCTCTTTCTCCACCTGGCTTATTTCATTGAGCATAATACCCTCTAGCTCCATCCATGTTGTTGCAAATGGTAGGATTTGTTTTCTTCTTATGGCTGAGTAATATTCCATTGTGTATATGTACCACATCTTCTTTATCCATTCATCTACTGATGGACATTTAGGTTGCTTCCAATTCTTGGCTATTATAAATAGTGGTGCGATAAACATAGGGGTGCATATGTCTTTTTCAAACTGAGCTCCTGCATTATTAGGGTAAATTCCTAGGAGTGGAATTCCTGGGTCCAATGATATTTCTATTTTTAGATTTTGAGGAATCTCCATACTGCTTTCCACAATAGTTGAACTAATTTACATTCCCACCAGCAGTGTCAGAGGGTTCCCCTTTCTCCACATCCTTACCAACATTTGTTGTTGTTTGTCTTTTGGATGGTGGCCATCCTAACTGGTGTGAGGTGATATCTCATTGTGGTTTCAATTTGCTGTTCTCTGATGATTAGCGATGTGGAGCATCTTTTCATGTGCCTGTTGGACATCTGAATTTCTTTGGAGAGGTGTCTGTTCAGATCCTGTGTCCATTTTTTAATATGGATAGTTGCTTTTTGTTTGTTGAGGTATATGAGCTTTTTATATATTTTGTATGTCAACCCTTTATCAGATTTGTCATTTATAAATATATTCTCCCATACTGTAAGGTGCCTTTTGTTCTACTGATGGTGTTCTCTGCTGTACAGAAGCTTTTCAGCTTGATACAGTCACACTTGCACATTTTGCTTTTGTTTCCTTTGCCTGGGGAGATATGTTCATGAAGAAGTTGTTCATGTTTATGTCCAAGAGATTTTTGCCTATGTTTTTTTCTAAGAGTTTATGGTTTCATGACTTACATTCAGCTCTCTGATGCATTTTGAGTTTACCTTTGGTTAGACAATAATCCAGTTTCATACTCTTAAATGTAGCTGACAAGTTTTGCTAACACCAGCTGTTGAAGAGGCTGACATTTCCCTATGGTATATCCATGGATTCTTTATCCTATTGACCATATATGCTTGGGTTAATCTCTGAACTCCCTTTTCTATTCTACTGGTCTATGGGTCTGTTCTTGTGCCAGAGCCAAATTATCTTGATTACTGTGGTTTTGTAGTAGAGCTTGTAGTTGGGAAGCAAGATCCTCCCTGATTTATTCTTCCTTCTCAGGATTGCTTTGGCTATTCAGGATCTTTTGTGGTTCCATATGAATTTTAGAACTATTTGTTCCAGTTCATTGAAGAATGCTGTTGGTATTTTGATAGGGATTGCATTGAATCTGTAGATTGCTTTAGGTGGAATGGCCATTTTGACGATATTAATTCTTTCTGCCCAAGAGTGTGGGATGAATTTCCATTTATTGATGTTCTCTTTAATTTCTCTTAAGAGTGTCTTATAGTTTTCAGGGCATAGGTCTTTCACTTCCTTGGTTAGGTTTATTCCTAGGTATTTTATTCTTTTTGATGCAGTTGTGAATGGAATTGCTTTCCTGATTTCTTTTTCTGATAGTTCATTGTTAGTGTGTAGGAATGCAACAGATTTCTTTGTATTAATTTTGTATCCTGCAACTTTGCTGAATTCAGATATTAGTTCTAATAGTTTTGGAGTGGATTCTTTAGTTTTTTTATGTACAATATTACATCATCTGCAAACAGTGACAGTTTGACTTTTTCTTACCAATCCAGTTGCCTTCTATTTCTGTGTTTTTTCTGATTGCTGTGGCTAGGACTTCCAGTACTATGTTGAGTAAAAGCGGGGAGAGTGGGCATCCTTGTCTTATTCCTGATCTTAGGGGAAAAGCTTTCAGCTTCTCACTGTTAAGTATGATGTTGGCTGTGGGTTTGTCATATATGGCCTTTATAATGTTGAGGTATTTGCCCTCTATACCCATTTTGTTGAGAGTTTTTATCATGAATGGATGTTGAATTTTGTCAATGCTTTTTCAAAGTCTATGGAGATGGACATGTGGTATTTTTCCTTCTTTTTGTTGATGTGGTGGATGATGTTGATGGACTTTCGAATGTTGTAACATCCTTGCATCCCTAAGATGAATACCACTTGATCATGGTCTATGATTCTCTTTATGTATTTTTGAATTTGGCTTGCTAATATTTTGTTGAGTATTTTTGTATCTATGTTCATCAGGGATATTGGTCTCTAGTTTCCTTTTTTGTGGTGTTTCCATCTGATTTTGGTATAGAGTGATGTAGGCTTCATAAAATGATTTTGGCAGTATTTCTCCTCTTCTATTTTTTGGAACCCTTTAAAGAGAATGGGTATTATGTCTTCTCTTAATGTCTGATAAAATTCAGCAGTGAATCCATCTTGCCAGGGCGTTTTGTTCTTGGGTAGTTTTTTGATGAGCAATTCAATTTCATTGCTGGTAATTGGTCTGTTTAGATTTTCTGTTTCTTCCTTGGTAAGTATTGGAAGGTTGTATATTTCTAGAAAGTTGTCCATTTCTTCTAGGTTATCCATTTGTTAGCATGTAGATTTTCATAGTATTCTCTAACAATTCCTTGTGTTTCTGTGGAGTCCTTGGTGACTTTTCCTTTCTTGTTTCTGATTGTGTTTATGTGTGTAGATTCTCTTTTTCTCTTAATAAGTCTGGGTAGGGGTTTATGTTTTATTTTCTCAAAGAACCAGCTCTTGGTTTCATTTATTTTTTCTATTGTTTTATTCTTCTCAATTTTATTTATTTCTTCTCTGATCTTTATTATGTCCCTCCTTCTGCTGACTTTCAGCCTCATTTTTTCTTCTTTTTCCAGTTTCAATAATTGTGACTTTAGACTATTAATTTGGATTTTTCTTCCTTCTTTAAACAGGCCTGGATTGCTTTATACTTCCCTCTTAGAAGTGCCTTTGGTGTGTCCCACAGAAGTTGGGGCGTTATGCTGTTGTTGTCATTTGTCTCCATGTATTGATTGATCTCTTTTAATTTGGTCACTGATCCATTGATTATTTAGGAGCATGTTGTTAAGCCTCCATGTGTTTGTGAGCCTTTTTTGTTTTCTTTGTAAAATTTACTTCTAGTTTTAAATCTTGGTGATCTGAGAAGCTGTTTGGTAGAATTTCCGCCTTTCTTAATTTACTGAAGCTCTTTTTGTGGCTTAGTATGTAGTTTATTCTGGAAAATGCTCCATGTGCACTTGAGAAGAATGTGTATCCTACTGCTTTAGGGTCTAGATTTCTGTAGATGTCTGTTACGTTCATCTGTTCTAGTGTGTTGTTCAGTGCCTCTGTGTCCTTACTTATTTTCTGTCTTGTTGATCTGCCCTTTGGAGTGTGTGCTGTGTTGAAGTCTCCTAAAATGAATGCATTACATTCTATTTCCCCCTTTAATTCTTTTAGTATTTGTTTCACATATGGGTTCATAGATATTTATAATGGTTATATCCTCTTATTGGACTGACACCTTTATCATTGCATAATGTTCTTCTTTGTCTCTTGTTACTTTCTTTGTTTTGAAGTTTATTTTGTCTGATACAAGTACTGCAACACCTGCATTTTTCTCTGTATTGTTTGCATGGACTATCTTTTTCCATTCCTTCACTTTAGCTCTGTGTATGCCTTTAGGTTTAACGTGAGTCTCTTGTAAGTAGCATATAGATGGGTCTTGCTTTTTTATCTATTCTATTACCCTGTGTCTTATGATTTGGTTCATTCAGTACATTTACATTTAGGGTGATTATTGATAGATATATACTTATTGCCATCACAGGCTTTGGATTCTTGGTTGCCAAAGGTTCAAGGGTAGCTTCTTTACTATCTAACCATCTAACATAACTCACTCATTACACTATTATAAACACAGTCTGATGATTCTTTCTTTCTCTCCCTTCTTTTTTTTTCCTTCTCCACTCTTTATATGTTAGTGTTTTATTCTGTACTATTCTGTTTACCTTGAATGATTTTGTGGGTAGCTGATTTTATTTTCCATTTAGTTAGTATTTGGTTGGTTTACTTTCTTTTCTGTGGTTTTATTTTCTCTGGTGACATCTATTAACCTTAGGAGCCCTTCCATTTAGAGAAGTCCCTTTAAAATACACTGCAGAAGTGGTTTGTGGGAGGTAAATTCCTTCAACTTTTGCTTATCTGCCAATTGCTTAATCCCTCCTTCAAATTTAAGTTATAATCTTGCTGGATACAGTATTCTTCGTTCGAGGCCCTTCTGTTTCATTGCATTAAATATATCACACCATTCTCTTCTGGCCTGTAAAGTTTCTGCTGAGAAGTCTGATGATAGCCTGATAGGTTTTTGTTTGTAGGTGATCTTTTTTCTTTCTCTGGATGCTTTTATTACTCTGTCTTTTTCCTTGATTTTTGCCATTTTAATTATTATATGTCTTGGTGTTGTCCTCCTTGGGTGCCTTGTGTTGGGAGAGCTGTGGGCTTCCATGGTCTGAGAGACTGTTTCTTTCCCAGGTTTGGGGAAGTTTTCAGCAATTATTTCTTCAAAGATACTTTCTATCCCTTTTTCTCTCTCTTCTTCTGACACCCCTACAGTGCAAATATTATTCAATTTGGATTGGTCACACAGTCCCCTAATTTTCTTTCATTCCTAGAGATCCTTTTATCTCTCTCTGCCTCAGCTTCTCTGTATTCTTTTTCTCTGATTTCTATTCCATTAACAGTCTCTTCTACCTCATCTACTCTTCTCTTACATCCTTCCATTGTTTTTTCATTTCTGTTATCTCCCTCCAGAATTCATCCATTAGCTCTTGAATATTTCTCTGTACATCCATCAGCATGCTTATGACTTTTATTTTGAATTCTTTTCCAGGAAGATTGGTGATTTTGGTCTCACCAGGCCCTCTCTCTGGTGTTTGAGGGATTTTGGATCGAACAAGGTTCTTCTGCATTTTCATGGTGTTAGAAGTGATGGCTGGTGAGTGGCGTGTGTGTCAGCTGGGAGAACAAAGTCCCTTCCTCCTTGCTGGTTGCCTTGCCCATCTCCGCTGCTTGGGTGGGTCAACTGCACACAGGGAGCAGCTTCTGGGTCAATCTCCTCAGCTGCTGTGGGCGGCACAGCCCTTTGAATGACCTAGGGCACTGGTGGTAGTTGTAGGCGAGCAGCACGTGTTCACTGTAAGAACAGAGCCCCTTCATGCCTTCCAGACTCTGCATTGGCTTCCTCTGCCTGTGCTGGGCAACTGGATTCAGTGGACAGCCTCTGGGTATCCTCTGTGCTGCTGTGGGCGAGGCGGACCTTGGGATGGCCTAGGCACTGGTGGGGGTTGCACGTGAGCAGTGCAGGTTCACTGTGAGAATAAAGTCCTTTTGTGCTTTCTGGATTCTGCATCAGTCTCCACTGTTTGTGCCAGACAGCTACATGTGGGGGACAGCCTCTGGGTCTGGCCTGGTTAGTTGTGTGCTGGGAGAAGACTCTATGTGTTTGCTGTGGGTGTGGTTGCTCCCTGGCTGCTATGCAGCAATGGTGGGTCAGCTGGTTTGCTTGCAGTGCCGGTGGGGGGGAATGAATGGCAGGCTTCTTACTGCCATAAGGGGCTTCAGAACTGCCTTGCCACCCAGGGCATTAGGGCATCTGAAGTTCCTTAAAGTTCCCAGCCTGCTGGGCTGAGTGTGCCAAGACGATTTTGTCCACCTGTTAAACCCTTGCCCCTTTAAGACTTTTAAAGCGCCTGCTTTTCTTTTGTCCTAGCCAGCTGTGGGGACCTGTTCGTGGTCTTAGTCTCGGATTTTGCTTTCCATTTCTCTAGTATCCCATACACCATGCAATGTATGTCTGTGCTCCCAGTGTGGTGGTTATTTAGCAGTCCTGTGCTTCCACTACTTCCCACTCTGATTCTTTTCCTCCCACCAGTGAGCTGGGGTGGGGGGAGTGTTTGGGTCCTGCTGGGTCATGACTTTGTATCTTACCCTTTTTTGTGAGATGTTGAATTCTCTCAGATGTAGATGTAGCCTGGCTGTTGTACTGTAAATTCTGGTCTCTCTTTTAGGAGTAGTTGTATTTGCTGTATTTTCAAAATATATATGGTTTTGGGCTGAGATTTCCTCCACCCTACTCATTCCACCATCCTGAGAATCTCCTTTTTTTAATTGTTTCCTTATTCTCTTTTATTTCTGCTCTGATCTTTATTATGACTCTCCTTCTACTAACTTCGGGCTTTGTTCTTTTTTTCCTCTAGTTTCTTTAGTTGTGAGTTTAGACTGTTTAGATGCGATTGTTCTCATTTCTTGAGGTAGGTCTGTATTGCTATGGACTTTCCTCTTAGAACTGCTTTTACTGCATCCCACATATTTTGAACCATTGTGTTTCTGTTTTCATTTGTCTCCATGTATTGCTTGATTTCCTCTTTGATTTGTTCACTGATACAGTTGGTTATTTAGAAGTATGTTGTTTAGTTTCCACATGTTTGTGTTTTTTTTTTCTTCATGTAATTGATTTCTGGTTTCATACCATTGTGATCTGAAAAGATGCTTGATACAATTTCAATTTTTTTGAATTTATTGAAACTCTTTTTGTATCCTAATATGTGTTCTATTCTGGCTAATGTTCCATGTGCACTTGAGGAAAACGTGTATCCTGCTGTTTTGGGGTGGAATGATCTGCAGGTGTCTCTTAGGTCTTCTTGGTTTAATGTGCTGTTCAGTGCCACTGTTTCCTTACTTATCTTCTGTTTGGTTGATCTGTTCATTGATATAAGTGGTATGTTAAAGTCTCCTAATATGAATGCATTGCATTCTGTTTCCCCTTTTAATTCTGTTAGTATTTGTTTCACATATGTAGGTGCTCCTATGTTGGGTGCATAGACATTTATAATGCTTGTATCCTCTTCTTGGACTGATCCCTTTATCGTTATGTAATGTCCTTCTTTGTCTTGTGTTACTTTCTTTATTTTGAAGTCTATTTTGTCTGATACAAATTCTGTGACTCCTGCTTTTTTCTCCCTTTCATTTGCATGAGTAATTTTTTTCCGGACACATCTCCCTGGGCAAGGGAAACAAAAGTAAATAAGTGGGGCCACATCAAACTAAAACGTTTCTGAACCAGCAAAAGAAACTATACACAAAACAAAATGGCACTCTTTAGTATGGGAAGATATATTTCATAAATGATGTACCTGATAAGGCTTTAACACCCAAAACATATAAAGAACTCATATGACTCAACACCAGAAAATAGTAACCCAATTAAAAGATGGACAGAAGACCTGAACAGATATTTTTCTAAAGAAGAAATGCAGAAGGCCAACAAGCCCATGAAAAAGATACCCCACATCACCAATCATCAGGGAAATGCAAATCAAAACCACAGTGAGGTATCACCTCATACCAGTCAGAATGGCTAATATCCAAAAGACAGGAAATAACAAGTGTTGGTGAGGATGTGGAGCAAAGGGCACCTCCTGCACTGTTGGTGGGGATGCAAATTGGTGCAGCAACTATGGAAAGCAGTATGGAGGGTCCTTAAAAAATTAAAACTAGAAATACCATACAACCCAGTAATTTCATTTCTAGGAATTTACCTGAAGAAAACAAAATCCCTGATTCAAAAACATATATACACCCCTATGTTTATTGCTACTTTTTTTTTAATAGCCAAGATATGGATGTAACTGAAGTGCCTATCACAAGATGAGTGGATAAAGAAGTGGTACATACACACAATCGAATATTATTTAGCCATAAAAAGAAAGAAATCCTGCCATTTGTGACAATGTGAATGGTATTATGCTATGTGAAATAACCAAGCAAAGAAAGGCAATTACTGAATGATTTAACGTTTTTGTGGAATCCACAAACAAAACAAAACAAAATGAACAAAACAGCAATAGACTCATAGACACTGAGAAGTGACTGGTGGTCACCATGGGGGAGGGGCTGGGGTGGTAGGTGAAACAAGTGAAGGGGATAAAGAGCCACAAAACTTAATTATAATATAAAATAGTCATGGGGACAAAAGTACAGCATAGAGAATATAATCAATAGTTTTGTAACATTTATGTTGACAGATAGTAGTAACTACACTCATGGGAGTGAGCATTTAATAATGTCCCATTTTATTCAATGTAGCTAACTGTCACACATTGTGGTGTATACTTGAAACCAATGTAACATTGTGTATCAATTTTACTTCAATAAAAATATATCAAAAAAGCTAATAGAGTAGATACAGTAATAGTAACTTGGGAATAATCATGCTGAAGCCGGAAGTCTGCATCATCTTTGAAGGAGGGAGTGTCCTCTTCCTTCAGAAGCTCAGCCTGGCAGTGTGGACTCCTAAGTCCCTTCTTTCTGGGCCTCAGTTTCTCCTTCTGAGTAGGCAGATGGCCACTACATGCACTTTTTTTGGCTTTTCTGTCTCCTTCCTCCTGTCAATTTTTCTGAGTTGTTCTGTCTGCAAGTGAAGAATTACATCATTTTCTCCTAACTTGAACAACATTTAGAGGTTTCACTACCACACTTCTGGGCAGAATATTTGCTGCTGAGCTTTTAGTGTAACTTCTTGGTACTTTATTTTTATTCAAAGTGCATGCAATTTTGAAGGGGTGCAATGTTTTAAAGTATTTTCTAGATTAGTCTTACAATCATTTCTTGTTTACAGAACAAGATCAATGAAATGTCTCATAGTTGAACTGTTTGTGTGAAGCCTTCCTTAATATTAATTGTTAATAATTTCATTGTTGTATCAAGATTTTCTGGAAACACCCATGGCACACAGCATGAGGGAGGGAGCCTGTGTTCAGAGTTAGTCTGCTGTAAGTGTGCATACATGTGTGTCTGGGTGCTGGGCTGGCATGCTGCAGGGGTTTGAGAGGGTAGTGGCCACATGTGGCTGAAGCAGGAACCTCCTGGCAGAAAGGTATGAGGGCATGAACACCCATCTCTGGCAGTCCACAAGAGACCTCTTAGTGCCAGGATGAAGCTGGTGCTCTGCTCCAACTGAGACACACCAGCCCTGTGTTGAGTTCCTTTTAGGATGGTGTAGATGTGATACAAACCTTGAATAAGCAGAGCACTTGGTGACAGATAATCTGAACTATGTGCATCAATTGCTAACACAGCCACTGCTCAGTACATAACATCCTTAGGGCCCATGGGGCAGCTACAGCCCCTGGGACTTTGGGGGAATCTACAGGGAGCTCCATTCAGGCACACCCCCTCCCAGGTGGCAAAGGTGACCCCATCTCCAGAGTCCAGGCAAGCAGCCCAGGGCCAGTCCCTGACTTGTGGGGTAATTCTGACTGCTTCTCTTCAAATTTGAAAGTTTGTCCTTTTCTCTGAAGCCCGCCATGTTCCTCCTCATGAATCCGCTAGTGATTAAGTCCTCACTCTCCCTTGCAGCTGGTTCCTCAGGCATTGGAGCCACTTGCCTGGACTTGGCACTGGAGCCAGTGACACCCGGCGAGGCACAGCCCTCCCCTGCCCCCTCGCGGTGGGGCTTCAGGGAGAGTGAGCCTCCGGGGCCTCAGGGCCAGCGGCTGGAGGCAGGAGCAGGCCGAGCCCCGTGCTGTGGTGTCCTGCCCCACAGGCTGCGGCAGTGGCCTGACCTGGGGCACCTTCGGCTCGCAGCCTCCAACCAGTTCTCATGGTGAGTCTTTGCATCAGCGGATACAATTATGAAATGATGAAAGCAACCGCAGGGAACCGGTCACAGGAAAAGATGTTTGTTAGCTCGCACATGATGGCACGGAAAGATGGAACTGGTTTACACCCTCCTAACACTTAGATTTCACTTACACCTGCCATGTCTTTTTTTTAATAATAGTAACATTTATTCCCCTACTTCTTGTCAGCATTTCACTACTCCTTCAAGGTTTGGTTTTTACTACTCTTTCATCATGAATCAGAAAGAACTCCTAAGGCACTCCAACCCCTTTGAAATAATGTAATTAATATAATTACCATGCAGCACAGAACACATTGTGCCAAATAGATCCTGACATGGCTACATTCTGTCCTGGACAAATAAAATCAGAGAGTGAAATGAAGATAAATAGCAGAAGAGAGTCTCTGTCTCTATATCTGAAAAACTAAAATGAGTCATCATAATTCATGATCACCAGCAAAACAAAAACAAAATGTCAACTTTTGAGCCTAATTTAAAAATAGACATTTTTTACACACTTTATTAAAACAAAGATGGTGCAAGTTAAAAATGATTCAACTTTCTATAGAAAAAAATGTGTTGCACAAATTTTGGAATAAAATTAGGGTTGATGTGATACAGTTAAATCATTTTACACAATACTGAGGAAAGCTCAGCTGTATAAATCAATTTGAAGTCACAAAAAGAGCAAATAGCCTTTTAAAAAATTATCAAAGATGCTCCACTAACATAGGGAAGGTATGAGGATGCTACTCACTTTTACACTGGGCACTGTAATTCACGTTAGCCCACAGACCTCTCTGTGACATGGGTATGTATTTTGCATATTTTAGAGCCCACTAAATACTTGACCTCTATTTTCATAGCCGTGGTAGGAAGCAGAGAACCCACTTAGGGGGTAGTGAGCCCTGCATTACACATGGAGAGGGAGAGGCAGGGAGGGATGTTTGCCAGGAAGGAACCTTGAACAGTAGTTGGTGAGATGAAAGAACAGGTGCCTGACCCTGTTGGCTCTGTGTTGTATGCTGTGTCAGCTCAGTGTCAGCACAGGGGAAAGGCCAGCTCCCATCTGTGGGGTGAAACCATGCTATAACCATGTCTGTCAGCCTCTCAGTGGGTGAAATCACATGCAGTTTTTCACCTACAAGGAGTTCTGCCCACAACACCCGCAGAAAATGAACAGAGCTGTGGGAAGTGTACATAGAGTCTGGGAAAATCCCATGTCTGATTGTATATCTATCTGTGTAAATATTAGATTAAAAAAAATAACCCTGAGATGTTGGAAATGAAATACTGCAGGATAAGCAAAGGAGTGATTTTCTCATTATTGAAAAGAAAAGCCCATTTGTGAAAGTAACTTAATCCCAGGCATCATAAAATAATTTCAGCAAACTATTTGACTTCCTCAACAGAACAGAAGACATAGTCCCTTGGAATAAGACCAAAACTTGTAAGGAGACAGTAATTTAAGATGACAAGAAAGTATGGTCCAATGAATGAAAGTAGGATGGGAGGTAAAGTCTGAAAGCTCAGGTTAATGTTTACAATGGAAACAAACATTAAAGAAAAAGAGAAAAATCCTCACTGACAGATTTGACATAACAGTGGTGACCCTGGAAGAGAATAAAAACTTGAAAATTTATCTAAGAAAACAGAGGAAAATTAAGACAAAGTGATGAGGAAAAAGATGATATATATGTACTGAGGCCAGAGAACAGAGATTCAAATTTTAAAAAATGTGCTTCTGGAGATAAAACATGAATGATTGCAATGAAAACAATTAAAGATGAATTAGATTAAATATAATTCATGGAATAGGAGGGAAAAAAAGCCTGAGCAAAGTTTTAAAATATCCCAAATTGTAATTTTGATTTTCTATTTTTACTTACAGCACTTTTAAAAGTGTTTTGTTTTATTTAAGTATAATCCTTTTTAAAATTTTTCTGGCATTAAAGAGAACTTAGTTGGGAAAATTCTTCCTACAAATCTAACTTTTAAAAATTTTATAAATGTTTCTTTTTCTTTAACAAGAACTAGATGCTGGGGTAGTGATCTGTGCTGGTGTCCGCTAGCCAGTTCTCTGCTCATTCACGATGGAATCCATGATTAGCAGGGCTGTGTGCCCGGTCCTGGCCAATGAAATGGGAGACAGAGCCTGAAAGAGCTAAAGACCACATTGCTGTAGCCCAAGAAATCGTGAAAACAAGCATGTGCAAGAAGCAGAGGCAGGCTGTAGGCTCATCTTGTAAGGGGAGTAAAAGAGACAATAAATGGTCTGTGTGTTCAGCCTCTTAGATTCATGGCTGTTTCTTGCCACAGCATATCAGCCTATTAATGTATATGCTTCCTGCAGAAAACATGACAAAAGCAGAAACCTTCCCAAGGGAATAGCTCCAATCCCATCTCCCAACAGTGAGGCTCATCAATATTTTGGTGCAGTTCTTTGCTAATCTTCATTTGCACATACATTTATATTTAGCTATGAATTACATCTGGTAACTGTCTTCTTATTTGTTAACACATATTCTCCAGTACCATCATCATAACCTCTACCACTCCATCAAATAGATAAAATTATTTCAGTTGAAAAAGAGATTCTATTGGTTTTAATTTCTTCAGTGTGCTGCAAGATATAAATTCTGTTCCCCTGTGACGTCCTCTGTGGGCGGCGGTGTACTCTGTCTCAGAGGCAGAACGTGCCCCTCCGTTGTCCCCTGTCCCCTGCTGCCTTCCTGGCACTGACAGTTGCCCGAATGTGGGGCATGACCTCAACAGCTTCGGCCCTAAGGGCTGACCCTGATGCCTTGCTGTCAAGCTCATTTGTCTCTGCCACTAGTAGCACCCTGACAATCTCCCAAGCCAAGTCTTCAGCTCCTTTTTGGTGCAACAAATAGGAACTTTTGGTTATTCCAACCCGCATCAAAAACAAGAGCAGCTTATGATCACTGCTCAGAATCTCTGCCTGTTGCTGCTCCTCCAAGTTATTTCAGGGACATGTGACAAAATGCCAACCCTTCTCTTTCCTTGGAGCCTCAGCCGGGATGCTATCTAAATGCTCCTTTGATTTTGTATTTCTCTTCAAGAAATCCGGCCCAAGAGGGAGCTCATCTTTGCTTGCTTGCTTACTTACTCTCCCTCCGCCCACCCTCCTTTCTCTCTGGCTATACCCTGGTCTCCTGTGTGCTGCCCAGGAATCCACTCTCCCTCCCTTTCTCCCTAAACCCATTCTAGCAGATGGGATACAAGGAGAGAGGAAGTTCCTAACTAATAAAATAAATCAGGAGAATAAATATTTCATTCATTGCACATGAAATGATTATGCAAATAAATAATTAAAAGTTCTGTAAATAATTTTAAAGCTTCCTATGCTTTCATTTTTCTCTGCAGTGCATTCCAGGTATCCAGACTAACTTCTTCATATATATCTCTGATTATTGCTACCCCAGTCCTGACTAATGTAATGCAGGAGCCCCATCTCTCCTCTCTGTTGGTGCTAAGAAAGACAAATCACCCCTTTCCCTGACACACAAACTAAATATTTTATAGCTCATCCCTTTGGAGACAAGAGTTTGAGTGGAAAAGCCAGTCAAAACATGGCAAGACATATGCTATGTGACCTTCATTGTTTTGGGTTTGTTTCTGTCTTTTCTGATTTTCCTGATAAGAGCTAGAAGCTGCCACTTTTATCCTAAGAGAGGAATATCTCAACTTCTCTCCATTTTCACTTCAATTTCAGATCTCATTAAGGTCTGATAATAAAAGCAAAGCTGAGAAAGAGGTAAATGGGTCTTCTTTCCCTTAAAAGGTGAAATCTCACTGAGTAATGCACAATTTACTGATTTGGAACCTTACAGCAGATATCCCATTTTTGGAAATTCTTCCTGCAAAACTTACTGAATTTAAAGTAAAGTTAGGGTTACTGTGTTTGCCCACTACTTGCAGGCATAAGGTAGCAAAATTATTAATTTAATAGCACAACTGAAGTGTAAAAATACGGATGAGCAAAGAGTGGGCTGTAGGCCTTCACAATAACTGCTATGAAGGCTTTGTGAAGCCTGTCCCACCATTGGACCTGGAGGGGTGAACACACTGACCCCTGCTGAAGGCTTAGTGGGCCTTTGTCCTCTTCCCTGTGGTCTTCAGCAAATTAGCTACTTCAAGTTTGATTTCTCATAAAATGTCAAAGTACGAAGTGGCCTCAGTTTACAACTCACTAGCTTCTGAATTTTTACCTAGGACATTGATGTATGAACACTTTCTTTTTAAATGTTGGTTGGTAATAAAATCTAAGGATTTTGGAGAGGGTTTTCTGAGTAATGGTGATTAGTTTTATTTTTTAAAATGTATCTCAGGACTGTTTTCGAATAACACAGTAAATTATACCAAAGACTTTGAAAAGTCATATTCCTTGGCATTTTATTGTTGTGGGGTTAATGGGAGACAGAAAAATATTGTTAGGAGACCAAAGAATGCATCAAAGATGGATATATATACATATAAAGGACGGATCTATACTATACATAAACATGAGGTTTGTTCCCAAACTCTGGATCAGATGCACAGTCAGCCAGGGTCACCACAAGGAGACCCAGTTTTTGGAACTGATACTGGTTTTGGAGAAGAAGCTGGACAAATGTCTGCTGTGACTGTTTCCTCCATAATCCAACTGTACTCCATAATCCAACAGGGCTCACCACCCAAACATGCCAACACTTCACTGTGGCAGGCCCGAGAATTTGGTGTGAAAGGGTCCAGGTTCCACTGGCAGACGTTTCAGAAAACAGAGCAATGGCTACAACCCCAAAGGCACGTTTGCAGAGGCCCCCAGGAGGCGCCCAGAACAGCAGCCCCATGAGCTGGAATGGGCAGGTGAGGAGGATGCCTGCGTCCCCCTGGGAGCCATCCGTGCTGAGGAGAATAGGGTACGCCTGTGCTGGGGTAAGGGTAGGGCACATGCCCGACGCAGCCCCAGCAATGCAGTATAGTGGCAATATGGTATGTTTGTTAGAATTCCTATTTCTTTTTATATATGGCACCAAAAAAGCTAGAGGCAGAGACTGAATGTGGATTTAGTTGAACTGACTTTGCCCTTTGAGTCTTGTCCCTACCTACTTTTAGGATAAGCCAAGACTGTATCCTTAGAAGATGTGTGCCTGCCAGGCTGAGGGAGCAGCGACGGGAAAGGGCCCCGTGCTTCCAAATACACTCACTTTCCTACCACGCAGAGAACTTCCTTTATCAACCCTTTATTTGAAAACTGGTTAAGGTTTGTCATGCAGTTATTCCTACTGGGCAAAAACTTGATTTATTAGTCAAATTTTTAAAAATGAAAATAAGGTCGAAAAGTGACAAAAGAGGCAAAAATTTGATTAAAAGGAGCAGATCAGGAAAACTTTAAGTCAAGACTGCAGGTGACTATGCCCAGGAGGGAGGTTGTCCAGACTTGGGAAACTGAATACACTTGAGAAAAATGGTAACAGAAAAATGATGGAATCATGAGATCAAGCTTTACCTACTTCAACATTTCTGTTTTTAGAAAACTGTTAGTGGAGTCATGAACTTGATCCTTTCTGTATTACCTTTATTATCTACACTAGAGAAAAACAAATAAAGTGACCTGCTGGCACCGTGGATTCTCTGCATGATTTGCCAGCAGTACCCTCTGCCCCCTGCTTTTTACCTTAAACTGTCATCTCCATCTTAGAAATGTTACAGAACAGTCAGGCCATTCCTACTGTTTTGCTTTCTGGGATCCTAAGTTTCAGGACTCAGGTTCTGTGGCCTTTGGGGTGGGCTGGGACTACCAGCTGGGTCCTGCTTCGCTAGCGCAGGGATCTCTCTACTGCCTGGGCCTGGAAAGCTCTGACCATGCCTGCTCTGTGCCCCTAGGACCTATGCTTTAGTTGGGGATATTTTAGAAAAAAATGAAGTCTTAATTTAGACATTATGAAAATCAATCTAAGAAAGTATAGAACATGAAAGGATGATACACTCCACATTAAATACCTACTGAATGATTTTCAAAAGCTATCATGTCTAAATTGTATAAATAATTCATTTTAAAATGTGATCAATCCCTACACTTCAACATGATTACAATTTCTACATCTTTAATAGCACTAACGTTAAGTACATTAAATAATTTTTTATTTAATAAAAAGAAAGAATCATAGTTAACAAGGAAAGAGGAAGCAGATGTCTCATCTTCACTATCAAACAGAGGGAGTTGAGTCAGTGAGTTGAACTGTTCTATTCAGAACCTGGTATAGCCAAGGATGTCTTTTTCAGTGTGAGTCAATTCCATTAAGAATGACTCCAACCCTAAAAACGCAGCAAGTTGTACCCCTTCCAGTGCAGTGTTCTATTCATGGACTCCTGGAGTCGGTGGCTTTGAGTCCACCTGTGTGCAGATCCAGATCACCTCTGTGGATCTCTCTGGAGAACAGCAGCTTCCCTGTCACAGATGCGAGGAGCAGAGAGAGAGAGACCAAGTGTCCTGCTGTGCATCTATCCTAACTTTCCACATCTACAGATCCAGCTGAGAGCACCTGAACTGTTATTAGCTTTAGACTTGGAGATGCTTAAAAAGTACAAGGCTGAGTGTCATGAAATTCCAAGTGGAGGTGCTCTTCAGAGACTCATAGGCTTGTTGGTTTCTAACGTGCATTTGGCCCACGATGCTGGGCCAAACTTTGTGATGTGATTACACACACATTAAAGATGCTGCATTACATACAGGGGCTGCACTACAGATGCATCTTTATCACTGTGAGAACATGAAAGAACCTGTGTATTTCCAGTGGAATTTCTGTATTCACCTTATACTCCTATTCAGAACATATAAGAAACAAACATTTCAGTGGCAATGGTGACCTGAAACTAAATGACCATTGAATGAATGGATTATGAACATACTGAAAACACCTGGTAATGTCATTCCAGGAATGGCTCCAAAAGAAATCTGAAACTCTCAGATGGAAATCTGACACATTTTTCTACACAAATGTTAAAGAAGGAGAGAGTCACATTAAAACTATTTAAGTTTCTTTAAGGCACCACTTCTCTTCAAAGCCAAGTGACTAAGACAGACTCAAAGACAAAATGATTTTCTGAATTCTTGTCTGTTAAATATGCACATATGTAGAACTGCGTGAAGGGGCAGATGGAAAATTCATTGAACATATATGACGGAGAGTTGGTTACCATGAATGTTACATCCAGATGCATTACAGAGCAATGAGAAGATGAACACTATCACAGAAATAGTCAATGGACACAAACGCAAACTCACCGAAAGAGTCATCCATCCCATGAAAAGTGCCCAATCTTATCAACAAATTTAAACTCACCAAAACAAAAATATTCTAAACCTATCAATTATCAGAGATTAAAGTAATATCTCAGCTTATTTTTAAAAACTCATCCATCATTTATGTAAGGAACAGTACAGGCTAATTGTTATATAGTGTTTGTAGAGGATATTTTGGCAAATCAGCTTAAAGTCCTCTGACTTGTTCATACATTTAGTGGGACAATTCCAATTAAGAAATTATTAGAAACATCACAATGACTGACTATCTTCAAGTGGGTTCATGGAAATGTTTTTTATTTTTAATGGCAACAAAGTATTAAAAAAGTAAATACCAATAATTACGCATTGCACCTTATTTAAATTTTGATGTCACAACATATGGTATCACAAAACATTGTTATTCATATATATATCATGAACTAAAGAAATTTTGTTAATTTGAAATGATGGTGTGCTACATTGTGAACAAAATGTGTTTTAATAATATATGTAGTATATAAAGCCCATTCACTTTGATTCATGCTACAAGGCTGTAATTTCATGATTATATATCTCCAACTGCTGGTTTTATAATGTGTCAGAAACATCCATATAGTTTAGTTAAGTATAAACAGTGCCCTGTTTGGGGCATATATTTTAGGCTTTCTAAACCAGATCATCTGAGAAGAAGGATATGATGGGGGTCTTTTAAGTGTAAAATACAAAATTCTATCATCTATACAACATCTACAAGTGAAAGCTGGAACATGTGGTCTTAAATACTCAGACCCAGAGGGTATGGGTTA
The DNA here is from genome assembly GCF_030020395.1 of Manis pentadactyla. NCBI lineage: Eukaryota > Metazoa > Chordata > Mammalia > Pholidota > Manidae > Manis > Manis pentadactyla. The sequence continues at coordinate 41,969,188 of NC_080025.1, forward strand.
GGGCCAAAGCATTTTATAAATTCCTCAAGTGATTCTGTAGCCTTAATGAAGTGAAAGAGAAGAGAAAGAAATTAAAAACACACTGAGCTTGGTGATTTGAGGATAGACTCTCACACTGTCTAGGTATTTTTCAGGGTGTATTTCAGGAAACTTCCTTAACTAAGTAACTTCCATAGTCCACTTAAGTGTGAAATGCTACTGATTAACCTGGGGCAACAATTAGAGGAGGGTCCATAAAATTGTGTATCATCTCTTAGAGCTCTGTGGTTTGGAGAGAGGTGAGACCAAAGCAGAGTCACTCCTGTCACGAATTTTCCTGTCAAGGACTCCAGAACTATTCAGTTTCTATACACTGACCTGCTTCTTTGATGTACATGCATCTGTTGGTCAAGGTTCTAAACAAACAGATGTAAGACTGATTTATTAGCTGAGTGGTATTTTGAAGCATTAAATATCAGGTCTATGAATTACTCTTCCCTGTCCTATTCTCAGCCCACAACATGGGTTATAATGAACTTAACCAAATACTAGATTTTAGGTTAGTGTGTTTCATGTTTTTATTATATAGTTCCTCAATTATTCAAAAATCAAGGAAGTAACAAAAAAATAATTCTAAGTTTAGCTTATTTTGGTGGAATTATTCTATTGCAGGGTAAAAAAACTTTCTTTATCAAACCTTCATAAAATTTACTTTGCTCACTACAGAGAAGTATAATCTTTCCTCCTCTTAGTTCCCAAAACATATTTTCTGTACCTCCATGAAATCCATTCCTGTTCTGTTCTGCTTGGTCTCACATATATTTCTCCCCATCTTCTTCCTACAACCATGCATTACAACCACTGAAATGAAGCCCCCTTTGAAGGCAGAGGCCCCACCCAATGCATTTCCATGGACCCTTGCCTGGCAACAGAAAGGCTGGTACAATAGTCAGTGAGTGTTTATTAAAGTTGGATAACATATGGTTAGATTTTGAAAATGTGTTTGCCCAATTTAAAATAAGTGTGAATATGTTATAGACTCATTCAAAGTCTATAATGTAGACCTCAGAAGCAGAAGTACTTTAAATTCATATAATAAATCCCTAGAAAGGTTATAAATGCAATGAGAAATGTTATGCAATTTCATTTTCAGAGGCCAGAGGATAGTTTTTCTTCATTTGCAATTCTAGCTTTTACATTGCTGCTCCTGGTATTGCAGGAAAGATTCTAACTACCAGTAGAATTACAGGCAAGCGTCTTACTGAGAAAGTTATTTACAGGCACACCTCAGAGATACCGAGGGCTCAGCTCCACTGCACCACAATAAAGCGAATATTACAATAAAGTGAGTCAAATGATTTCTTTGGTTTCCCAGTGCATATAAAAATTATGTTTACACTATACTCTATTGTGTGTAATAGCATTATGTCTAAAAAAACCCAATGTACCTTAATTTAAAAATCTTTATTACTACAAAATGCTAACCATCTGTGAGTTTTCAGTGAGTCATATCCTTTTGCTGGTGGAGGGTCTTGCCTCAATGTTGATGGCTCCTGACTGATCAGGGTATTTGCTACTGAAGGCTGGAGTGGCTGTGGCAATTTCTCAAAATAAGGCAACAATGAAGTTTGCTGCATCGATTGATTCCTTCACAAATGATTTCTCTGTCCATGCAATGATGTCTGATAGTGTTTTACCCACAGTTGAACTTCTTTCAAAACTGGAGTTAATCTTCTCAAACCCTGCCACTGCTTTATCAACTAAGTTCATGTAATATTCTAAATCCTTTGTTTTCATTTCAATGATCTTCACAACATCTTAGCCAGGAGTAGATTCCACTCTCTTTACTCATCCACTAGAACTCCTTTGTCCTTTCAAGTTTATCATGGAAGATGGCAGCAATTCAGTCACACCTTTAATCTCCACTTCTAATTCTAGTTCTCTTCCTGTTTGCACCACATCTGCAGTTATATCCTCCACTGAAGTTTTGAACCCCTCACAGTCATCGATGAGGTTGGAATCAGCTTCTTCTAAATTCTTATTCATGTTGATATTTTTATCTCTTCCCATGAATCACAAATGTTCCTCATGGATCTAGAATTGTGAATGCTTTCCAGAAGTTTCTCAACTGAACTTTGCCAAGACCCATCATGAGGATCATTATCTATGGCAGCTATAGCCATAAAAAATGTATTTCTTAAATAAGAAGGCTTAAAAATAAAAATGACCCCTTGATCCATGGACTGCAGAATGGATGTTGTTAGCAGGCATGAAGGCAGCATGTACCTCATTGTCCATCTCCATAAGAGCTCTAGGGTGCCAGGCGAATTGTCTATTAGCAATAATATTTTTTCCTCTGCAGTAAGTTTCCACAGTGGGCTTAAATATCCAGTAATCCATGTTTTAAACAGATGTGCTGTCGTCTAGACTTTGTTATTCCATTTATACAGCATAGGCAGAATAGATTTGGTATAATTCCTCAGGGCCCTAGGATTTTCAGAATGGTCAGTGAGAACTGGCTTCAACTTAAAGTCATGAACTACATTAGCCCCTAACCAGAGAGTCAGACTGTCCTTTGAAGTTTTGAAGCCAGGTGTTGACTTCTCCTCTCTAGCTATGAAAAGCCCTAGATGGTATGTTCTTCTAATAGAAGGCCATTTCATCTACATTGAAAATCTGTTGTTCAGTGTAGCCACCTTCATTAATGATCTCCCGGATAGCCTTCTGTAGCTTCTCCATCAGCACTTGCTGCTTCACTTTGCACTTTTATATTATGGATATGGCTTCTTTCCTTAAACCTCATGAACCAACCTCTGCTGGATTCAAACTCCTCTTCTGCAGCTTCCTCACCTCTCTCAGCCTCTACAGAATTGAAGAGTTAGGGACTTGCTCTGGATCAGGCTTTGGCTTAAGGGAAGCTGTGGCTGGTTTGATCTAACCAACTACTAAAGCTTTCTCCATATCAACAATGAGGCTGTTTGGCTTTCTAATCACTCCTGTGTTCGCTGTGGTAGCAATTATAACTTCCCTCAAGAAGTTTTCCTTTGCATTTACAACTTAGCTGTTTGGCACAAGAGGCCTATCTTTTGTCCTGTCTCAGCTTTTAACTTGCCTTCCTCACCAAGCTTAATCATTTCTAGCTTTTGATTTAAAGTGAGATACATGCAACCCTCCTTTTCACTTAAACACTTAGAGGCCATTGTAGGCTTATTCATTGGCTCAATTTAAGAAATATAGTGTTTCAGGGAATATGGAGGCCCCAGGAAGAGGGAGAGAGATGGGGGAGTGGCCTCTCAGTGGAGCAGTCAGAGCACACACAATATTTATCAAGTAAGTTCAGTGTATTATACGGGCATGGTTCATGATGCCCCAAAACAATACAGTGTCACATCAAAGATCATGGATCATAGATCAACATAATAAATATAATAATAATGAAAAAGATCAAAATATTGTGAGAATTACCACAGTTTGTGACAGAGACATAAGTGAGCAAATGATGTTGGAAAAGTCATAGAGTTGCTCCATGCTGGGTAGTCAGAAACCTCCAACTAGTAAAAAATGTGTATCTGTGAAACACAACAAAATGAAGTATGCCTGTCAGTTTCCTTTCTCCAGCAAGAGAGATTCTAGATATTTTAAGTACAATGCTATTTGTGTAAGGTGTAAATTTCATCTTGTTATATGTAGTATGTGTATACAGGGTCTAATCTCAATATTATGATTAATTTTTTTTATTTAACATTTTTCTAATAGGAAAATCTTAAAGATAAACAGGTTCTAGTATTTAGAATGCACTTAAATTAATTATGTTTTAATCATACAATATAATATTATGCAGATACTAACTATAATTTTAAATGGTTAATGAAGTATTTAATGAAATTATTAATTAGATAATCAATGTTTTAAAATTGATATGCAAAAATACAGACTAAAAAAAACCCCTAATTTTTTGAGTGTACATGTGCACATATAAATAACAATGTATCAAAATGTTTGCAATAGTAATTTTGACTGTAGAAATTACAAGTGCTATTTCTTTATATTTTTCTATGTTTTCTAAAATTACCTTTTTTTATCAGAAAACTCTATTTTAAAACACTGTAAAGTCATTGTATATATAAATATTTAATTTGTTATACCACTAATAGCAAGAAAAAGCTACTGAAATTCCTCATCTGTGACAAATAGCTTATAGTTTTCTGGAAATGATGGAATTGCATACGTGAAGGGGGGCAGCCTCAGTCAATAACTCCTGGTACTATAAATACTCTAGGAATCATATGCTATTGCCAGATAGGTTCAGTTTCAGCCACCACAAGAAATAAATCAGCAACAAAAAACAAACGAAAATGTACCTTTGTGTTTTGACATGAATACCTGTGCCTATTTAAATATGATGTGTTAGGAAAGTAAGCTTTTTACAAATCACATAAATTACACTTGCAATGATTTTTTTCCCCAACAAAAGATGGTTTAGAGAAAACATTGTCAGAATTATTATGTGACTTTATCTCCAGCTACACAATAAAAATTTTAATTATCAATCTGTTATTATATAACTGAATAAACAGGGACTCATTTAAGTACAATTTTTAAATTTGGGAACAAAGTAGCTTCTTTCATCTTTCAATATGGAATGTTTCCCTTTCCAGATCATTCTGTACCTCAGTGTGTTTGTGTGTGTGTGTGTGTGTGTGTGTGTGTGTGTGTGTGTGTATGTGTGTGTGTGTGTGTGTGTGTGTGTGTATAATCTTAGAAATACTTCATGTTGGATTTTAAGGATTAGCTTGATTGGTTTCATTTCAATTCCTTAGTTTAATTTTCCATTATTTTTGAAGAAAAAGGAGTTCACATTTGTATAATAACATAATTCTGTGAGACAAATATAATACTTTCAAGAATAGGGTACTTGATCATACTTCCAGTATCAGATCTTAACTCTACTACTGGTTAATCATATTTCCTCTTTTTAAAAATGAAATTAATAACAGTAACTAATTAATGACATTTTGAATGCATACATATATGCATCTGTCTTATTGGAGTGATTGGCCTATAATAAATTTGATAAATATTAGCTTCTCAAAATATCCACCAACAGGAAACTTTGAATGTAATCTAAAGAACAGGTTTAGTTTGAGACTTCAAGAAGTCTTTGAGTAGTCACTAAAACTTCTGATAACATTGAAGATGTTTGAGAGATATTATTTCTAAGACTGATGATGTCATTGATTGTATGAAGAAAGGCTGGCTCTTTGAGGACAGGATGGTTCTGCATGCAGTTCATTTCATTATTAATTTGACATACATCTATTGAGCACATGCTAGGTACTAGATATGCACCAGATTACAATGATTATAATATCTAAAATACATACCTTGCCTTAAAGGAGCTCACAAATCTTCAGCTGCAGAAAAGAGTATGAGATCCATGGGATGTTTGGTATTCTTAATCTGGAGGTCCTCAGTTCCAAGCCCCTGTAATTAATACACAAAACTTTGTATATAAGTGTTTAGGTAAATTAGGAGTCTTTATAACTTTTATTAGATAGCTAGAAGCTTTTATGGCTTCAAAATAATACTGTAACTTATATGCTAGATTAATATTAAAAATGTAGCTATGCATCAATGAGAAAATGATGAACTCTGCTTGAATTGAGTGCAGGAGGCTTTCCAGTGGATGCAACCACATAGCTGAGAATTCAAAGGAGGCTGAGTTTTCACTTGGGAGACAAAAGAAGATAATTTCAGATAAAGTGAATCATGGAATTTTAGGGTAATAGCAAGAAAGCAGTAATGGATGGAACAAAGGGTGAGTAGAAAAATTAGGATAAATAGGGATACTGAATTAAAAGTGACACCACAGAGGATATTTATGCCATAAATAAATGGGGCTATCCTAAAGTAACTGGCAGCATGGAGCAATTTTTGCAGGGAAATAGCCTTATCTGTTTTTTTTTTAGAAATACAATTCTGAAAAGAATGTTGGAAGTGACTTAAAGCAAGACAATATTCCAATTAAGATTTATTTACCAAAGTCCATTTCATATATAAGGGAAGTGTGGACCAACATGGTGGCATAGGAATGGGAAAGAGGTTGATGGAAGTGGCATAAATGTTTACCTATAGATTTCAAAGAAAAGAAAATATTATATCTAACGTGTTGTCCGAGATTCGGGCTTGGTGACCAAGAGGATGGTGAAGCAACCCACTAAGAAAAAAGGCGATCTGTGATCAGAACTCGGTTTCGGGTGCGGTGAGCTCAGGTTGGAGCATGTAGTTAGAGCTCAAGGGACCAGGGACAGGACTTGGACTGTATTTCACCTTGGCTTCATATTCCTGCCTTACTTCAGTCTTTCTGAGTTCAATGTCACAAAAAGCGATGAGATAAATGGGTTCAGAAGTCGGGGGAAAAGCATTGGTAAGGAGAATTTTGTCAACATAGGAATTCTGAAGAAAATAGTGACTAATGAATAAGGTGTTTCTTTCATTCTGTGTCATCTCAACAACACTGTGCTGGGGGACAGTTTTCCATAAGTCCCTTATAAATCATACACTGTCTTTATTTTGGAATTTTTTTAAAGGAAGTTTGTACAGCTGATAGAGATAGTGTCTTCTCTGAAACAGAAGTCAGGCAGGCTTGTGAAAGGTTTGAGCTCCATAAACCCAGAGTCCTTTTTATGCAGCAAACTTCATGTAGAGATGCCACCTGGCACATCTTACGTCACCTTGTGGGAATTGGAGATCAGATTACTGGCATGTGAAAATGCTTGTATTCCGTCTATAGTTATTGTTATGAATAATTTTTAAGTCCTTTGTCTAAAAGATTCTGTCTTCAGCCAGAATCTGTGAAACTGAGTCAGGCCAACACTTCAGCTGGCAAATTGAATAAAATCTCAGGTTCTTTACAATTCCTTACACACTTCGCTTTTAGCAATCAAAAGGGATTATTTTTCAGTAACCTAAACAACAATCCGCACCCAGATATCTCCTTTCCATAATACCCATCTTAACGAAATCTCAACACTGGCACTCTGCTGTTAAAACACATTCCTATTCTGCGGGACACAGCCTATAGAAGGGCTTTTTTTACATTAGATCCTTTATTTAATCCTGATTCTCTATTGGATTTCAAAGATTAATGGCTGAGATTTACTTGAAAAAGAAGAAAATATGAACCCCTGCCATGAATCAAAAAGGACTTTACTAGATTAGAAACATTTTAATTTGAATAATTTCATAAAACATAATGTTCTCATTTTAAACCATTTTCCCAGCAACATTGCAATTTCAGCATACAGAAAATGTTTTCATCCTGTGAAGGCAAAGGGCAATTTTGTTTGAAATAATGGAAAACCACAAAGAAAACAAAACATGGAAGATATTCTAGGTAATGTACCTTTATAATACTAGCTGAGATAGAAGTTGTGAAAGTATTGAACTCAGAATTTAAATAAACAGTTTTGAACAATATAGGTTCTGAAATCGTTACCTATTTTCCACCATCATTACTTGAAATGATCAATGACACCTTCAGGCTCTTGTAATGAACCACAGAATCATCACAGTTCAGCACTTTAGAGATTTCCAACATACTGACAAAACAAACTGCAATGGGTAGGTCCACAGAGTTTCATAAAGTGAGCTCTTAATGGCAAGGAAATCAGAACATTAGTTATTTTTAGTATTTTACCTAAGAAAAATTCCCAGGCCTCTCTGGTAGACCCTTTCTTGTATTTAAAATACAGTTTTCATGTATTGGCCCTTGAATAATGTGGTAGTTAGAAGCACTAACTTCCCCTCCCCCATGTGCAGTCAAAAATTCATGTATAACTTTTGACTCTCCCAAAACTCAGTTACTAATAACCTACTGTAGACTGGAAGCTATAGAGATAACCAAAAAAATAGAGTAACATATATTTTGTATGCTATGCATATTATGTACTGTATTTTCACAATAAAGTGAGCTAGAGAAAAACATTTTTCTTTCAAATTGTTGCAGATCTCCAAAATATTTTTCAAATATATATATCAAAAAAAAAATCCCCATGTAAGTGTGCCCACACAGCTCAAACACATGTTGTGCAAAGGTCAATTGTATATCTTTAATTGAATGATGAATACATATTTTTTTACATTGAACTCACTCTTGTCTAAGTTCTAACACTGCCCTCGTGCTTTCCAAAACCTTTCTACTCATCAGCATTCTTCTGTTTGAGAAACTGCATGTGGTCAGGTTTAATGGCTCTGTCATTTTTGCTTTATGTAATTTCTTCATCAACTGACAAATAGTTCTAGAAAAAGTGACACTTTTTTAGAGTTCCATGAGTCCAATATCCTGTTTTATACATAGGGTAATCCAGACCCAAGTATTTAAAAGTTATTCGCCCATAAATCACTCATAAGTATTTGTGTCTGAGTCCAAACTGATGTCCCAGACTTCTTCCTGGTTGGCAGTGTTCGTTCATGTGACAGGAACAGAGCTATGTACTGGCACTAAAAAGAAATTTGTGGACATGGCTGCTCTTTGTGACTAAATATTTCAGTGTCCATTTCCTATAAACAACATTCTTATAAATTCTTAAAGTTAGACATTACAAAAGAAAGATTAATGCTCACTCAGTGTTATTTTCTAATCTGAAGGCCTTATTCATATTTTACCGATTTCTTATATGTTTTTTATTGTTGGAGTATGGTTGACACACCACATTATATTAGTTTCATGTAAATAACATTATGATTAAACATCATGACTTAACATTTGTATACATTGTGAACTGATCACCACAATCTAATTATCATATGTCACCATACAAAGTTGATAGAGGATTATTTAACGTATTCCCCATGCTGTATATTTCATCCCATGACATTTGTATTATAACTGGATGTTTGCACTTCTTCATCTCCTTCACCCATTTTGCCCTCTCCAACCTCCCTCCCCTCTGGCAATCAGTACTCTGTTCTCTGTATCTGAGTCCAGTTTTGTTTTATTTTTTAGATTCCATTTACAAATGAAATAATTCAGTGTTTATCTTTCTCTGATTTATTTCATAATAAGCCATCTGACTTAGCGTAATACCATCCAGGTACACCCATGCTGTTGCAAATGGCAAGATTTGACTCCACTATGGCTGAGAAATATTCCATTATGTATATGTACCACAACTTCTTTATCCATTCATCTATCAGTGGACACTTAGGTCATTTCCATATCGTTGCTATTGTAAAGATGCTGCAGTGAGCATAGAGATGCATATACCCTTTTGAATTCGTGTTTTAATTTTCTTTGGGACAGATGCCTGGAAGTGGAATTGCTGGATTATATGGTAGTTATATTTTTAATTTTTTGAGGAAACTCTATACTGTTTTTCATAGTAGTTGCACCAATTTACATTCCCACCAACAGTCCATGAGGGTTCCTTTTTCTCCACATCCTTGCCAACACTTGTTATTTCTCATCTTTTTGGTAATATTTATTTTGATTGGTATGGGGATATCTCACTGTGATTTCAATTTGCATTTCCATGATGATTAGTAATGTCGAGCATCTTTTCATGTGCCTGTTGGCCATCTGTATGTCTTTGGAAAATGTCTATTCACATCTTCTGCTTATATTTAAATCAAATTGCTTTTTTTGTGTGTTTTAGTTTTTGAGTTGTATAAGTTCTTTACATCTTTTTGGATATTAATCCCTCATTGAATATATAATTTGCAAATATCTTCCCTCATTCAATAGGTTATCTTTTAATTTTTTGGTTTCCTTCACCATGAGGAAACTTTCTAGTCTGTGGTCATCCCATTTGTTTACTTTTGTTTTTGTTTCCCTTGCCTTTTTGGGGTCAGGTCTGAAAAAAATCATCACCAAGACTGATGTCAAGGAACTCACTGTCTATTTTTAATTCTGGGAATTTTATGGTTCAGGTCTTATGTTCAAGTCTTTGATTCTTTCAGTTGATTTTTTTATGTGGTGTAAGGTAGTGTCCAGTTTCATTCTTTCATTCCTGTCTGGATTTTGAAGTACCACTTATTGAAGAGACTTCCCTTTCCCCATTGTATATTTTTGGCTTCTTTGTTGTAAATTCACTGACCATATATGCACAATGGGTTGTTTCTGGGCTCTCTATTCTTCCTTTGTTCTATGTGTTTTGTTTTTATGCCAATAACATGCAGTTTTCATTAGTATAGTTTTATAATACAGTTTCACATTAGGAAGGATGATATGCCTGACTCTGTTTTTCCTTTTCAAGACTGCTAGGGCTATTCAGAGTCCTTTGTAATGCCATACAAATTTTGTAGTTATTTTTTCTCGTTTAGTTAAAAATTTCATTGGTGTTATGATAATGATTGCACTGAATTTATAGATTGCTTTGGGTAATATGGAGATTTTAGTAATATTAATTCTTGTAATCCATGAGCACAGAATATCTTTCCATTTAATTGTGCCTTTAATTTCTTTCATTAGTGTCTTATAATTTTTAGTGTACAAGCCTTTCACCTCAGTTAAATTTAGGTATTTTATTCTTGGTGCAATTTTAAATGGGATTGTTTTCTTGATTTCTCCTTTTGATAAGTTGTTAGTAGTAACAAAAGGTTTTTCTGCATTTTTGTTTCTTTCTGTACTAAATTCATTTATTATCTCTTACACTGTTTTATTGGAGTCTTTAGGGTTTCTATGTTTATAGTACCATGTCATCTGCAAATATTTCTCTACACCTATTCAGATGATTGTGCACTTTTTAGTCTTCACCTTGTTAATATTATATATCACAGTAATTGATTTTTGGATGTTGAGCCATTGTTGCATTCCTGGAATAAATTCCACTTGAACATGGTTTATACCTTTTATGTTGCTTATAGGAAAAGAAAATACTGACTCATGTATTGCTTTTAGTTATTGTGTCTCATTTAACTGGAAATAGTTCCTTAGTCTTATTTGTGTTTTGTTGATGTGGGCTTTTTGAAGAGTGTAGGTTAGTTATTTGTAGACTCTCTCTTCATTGAGTTTTTCTAATAGTTTCTCATGACTAAACACAGGGTATGCATTTTTGGTAGATATTGTTTTTCTCTGTGTATCATGTTGGTGTCCCATAATGTTGATTTGTCCAGTTACTGGTAATATTAACTTTGATAACTTGGTTAAGGTGGTGACTGTGAAGATACTGTTCCTTTGCTCTTTGTAATTCCTAAGTATTTGTTGGGGAAAATACTTTGAGACTGTAAATACTCTCTTATTTCTCAAACTTTCACTCACTGATTTTTGCATCCACTGATGACTCTTGACTGATTTATTATTCATATATTTTACTATTAGATTTTATAATATAAAATTACAAATGTACATTAATTAGGAGAGTGTTATATTGGCTCAGGATTAGGCAAATAGACCAATGTAACAGAATAAGAGAGTTCATAAATAGACTGACACGTATGTGGTCACCTAATTTATGGCAAGGGTGACTCTGCAGTTTCATGAGGAAGCTTGATATTTCATTAAATAATCCTGCTTCAATTGGATATCTGCATGGAAGGAAATTAATATTTTTTATCTCATGCTATATATAAATATCAATTCATGGATATAGATGTATGTACCTTTCTAAGGAGATTGAAGAGTTATTTATCAAATTTCAGGTACTGGGAATTTTTATGTCTCCTGACTTTTCTTAAATAGTCCCTTATACTCTACATAGTGGTTTAGTAAAGGATAATTATCGCTTTCCTTTATACCACTTACTAATTCCATCTCTTCCATATGCACTCAGATTCAGATATCTCATGGTATATACAAATATCAATTCATGAATATAGATGTATATGTGAAAGTAAAACAATAAAACGTTAATAAGGAACATCGGAGGTTGCTTTCCTTATGTTGAGATATGGAACAGTATCTTTCAAGAATACCAAAAAAAAAAAAAAATCCAAGCATAAAGGGAAAAATAAGCAAATCAGACTCAATGAATAGGCCTCCTGTTCGCTCTCACTAAGAACAATGCACAATATTGAAGTACACATCCAAAGACAGGACTCTTTAAACCAGAGGATGACACCTAATCCAATAATCCAAATGGCAAAACAATTGGAACACTCCTTTGACAGAAGAGGGTAAGCTAATGACCAAAAAACATTTGAAGGGTGCCAGTTCATTGGCTATCAAAGGGATGCTAATTAAAGCCACAAGGAGGTTTCACTACAGTCATTCAAACAGCTAGTGTGTCTCACTGGCCAGACCATGAAACATAACTGGAATTCTGTGTCCTGTTGCTAGGTGTGCAAACTGTCACAAACATTTTTGAAAAATATAAGGCTAGATGTACATATTGCAGGTACATATCTAACAGAACTGCTACCAATATGTGTATGTACACAAAGGTTAGTAGCAGCCTTAATCATATTGGCTGAAAATTGGGGAAAATCTAATGTGCAACCACTGTAGAATGGACACACTGTGGATACACACACAGTGGAATGTTTTGCATCTACATGAATATCTATTCAATTGCTGGAGGAGACAATATGAATAAATCTCACAAACGTCATGATGAGCAAACTATTTCAATCACACGCTGGAGTTCCTATACTATTTTCTTCCATTTGTATAAAGTTCAAAACTAGGCAAATCTGATTTATGAAAACAAGTCAGGATAATGGTTGCCTTGGGAAATCCAAGGTAATTAGTGACTGGAATCAGGTACAAGAAGAGTTTTTCTGGGGTGGTGCTAATTTCTATTCCTTTACTTGGTTTCACGTGTATATTCATTTACCTTATAAAATTCATAGAGAAAAGCATTTACCATTTGTACACTTTTTGAATTTTATACTTTGATAGAATAATACTTTAACATTTTACACAATGGCTCAAAGCCTTCCTCTTAAACCCCAGGAAGAACACTGCACCCTTCTAGGGAGATTGAACTCTTACAAATTATTTGTCAAATTTCAGGTACTGGGCATTTTTTTTTTTTTATGTCTCTTGACTTTTCTCAAATAGTCCCTTGTACTCTACGTAGTGGTTTAGTAAAGGATAATTATTGCTTTCCTTTATACCATTTATTGATCCCATCTTTTCCACATGCACTCAGATTCAGGGGCTGGGGGCTAATTTTCCTAACCTTTTGCAAATTGAGAGTATTCTTAAAAATCCATTTTCCTCCTCCCTCCTCGTCGAAGTTCAGATCATTGCACTGTTTCCTCTCATTGGTGGTAAACTTTGTGCATCACTTTGCTTAGCTTTACAAAGTCTTGCTTCAAACCAGGCTGTTCTTTTATATCTCCTGGCCTATCACCACCAGCAGTGCAACTGATAATCCCTAGTAGGATCCTGATGAACTTGGAGGCCATAATGTGATATTTGCCTCTTAGTGGAACATAGGAGCTCTGCTGAGTGAAAATAACTTCATTAGGGACAATGAATTGTTTCAAATTATTTTGACATGCTCGACTTCATGGAGTTTATTCTAAAATTACTAAAGTCTTATCCAGAGACATAGCATGGTTAAGGTTTATGTTATATGGAATTTAGAATATTTACCTCCTTTCATAATTATGATTTGGTATTTCTTTGTCCATTTCATACTTTTGGGCTTTTAATCTATCTGAAGGCCTTTAGCCATCAGGAGGGAGAGAAAAGCTTTGGAAACAATGAAGTAAATCGGTGATATAGTGCTGTATGACTATGTATCTATGTATGGCTAACACAGCAATGTTCTTTTTGGCCAATTATTACATGAATTCCTTTGCAAGCTACGTATGATTTTTCTCCACACTAAGATTCCCCTTTCAGTTTGTGTGGGAATGTTTGAATACACTGCTTCATTTATCTGATCTCTCAAGTTTATTCTGCTTATTCTGCATATGCCATGGCGAATCTGTTATTGAGGATCTCAATGCCATAACTGGTGCTGAGCGAAGGGAGTACCACATGAAGTACTTTATGATATGAGTGAAATAGATTTGTTATATAAAATTGAGAAACTGCAAATATTAATATAGGATAAAATTAAGATAATACATACTTCTGCCCCTCCTGATAACTCATTGTGGCATAAATTTTTTATGTATTTACAAGGGATGTCCATGAATGTTTCTTAAAAATTAGATCTCAATATGATGTTTTCATTTGCATTGAATTGTGAAAATTTTTACTTCTATAAATATATTTTTTATCACATAATTTCAATAGACCAGCACTCCTTAGGTCACCCCAGGGCATGAGAAGAAAGGTAAATAACATATATTGAGCCTTTGTCCAGAACAAGATATTCACCTCCTTAGCCAGGAGACACCTCCACTTCGAACAGGTATCTCTGATTCTCATACTATCTTTTGATAGACACAGGGTTAAGTGAAAAAAAAAGTGGGTTTTTGGTGCTATTCCCCTTCTTGCTCATTACTTTCCTTGACATTTTTAAATATTCTTCAGATTTTTATAAATGCTTTATATAATGAATGCTGAATTCATTGAAATAAACATATTGCTGGAGAAGAGTTAACTAAAGTAAGCTAGATTTTTCCTTTTATTATTCTATGACCATAATTCTATGAATGATACACAGTAAATTCAAACCCAAAGTATTATTCAGGTTATGGTAGAAACTATCTTTAAATACCAGGCAAAATTAGAGTGCTAAACTGAAAAAAGAAATTGAGAACAGTTCCAATCTTTAGCCCTACTCTGGGAATAAAGACACTGATAATAAAGAATCAAATACATAGTATGACTTAAGGGGAATAATATATTTTATATATTACATTGAGTGGTTTTCCAGGCATCAAATATTTTAAGATGGAAATTGTAGAAAATACTATTTAGATTTTATTTTTCATTTTTAAATCTCAAATTTGAGTTGTCTTATTTGCTTCCTCCAAATATAATCCTTCCCCTATTATTTTTATATATACTCCCAAACCTTGCCTGTAAATCAGTATGATCTAATCACCAAAATGCCATGCCCACAGGAATCTTCTTTTTTCTAACTCTAAGTTTACACTTCCCTGAATTTCTCATTGTGCATGAAAAGTCAGAATAATGGGGATTTAAATTATTAATTCTTAATTAAATTATTAATCATTATGTCTTACTCAGTTGGTAGTTATTTTAGCCTAGTTCCTATACATTACAGATAGATACCAAAGGTTAGGACTAAAAGTTATTGCTTCATTTAGAAGTTGCAATCCTAGGACATGAGGGTGAGAGAAAAGCAGTGTAAGGTGACATAGTAACAGGTTAGTCATTGTTTTGCAATGAGACACAAAGCCCATTGCTCACCTATGTGCATTCCCTCAACCAAGCAGGAAATCTCTAAATACACTGCACAAAGAAACCATGCTTGAGGGAAGTCCTATGTGAGGAGGAAGGAGAGGAAATTAGTCTGCCTGAAAGACTCCCTTCCATCTCTGGTTTTTCTTTGTCTAATATTTGTCCTATTGGCCTTAACTTTTCTTTCCAGATTGGACAGACTGGGACATTTGACCTGTTTGACAGTTTCTCAATAAGCCAGGCTCTTCCCCCTGGGCTCTCCATGTACTGATGTGATACATCATTGTGGGGTAAATGGCAGAATTTCCAGAATCTCCTGCCTGGTCTTAGTCCATTTGCTTATCAATGAGTATTTACTGCTGCAGAGCCTCTGAGCTTCCAGGGCAAGGGATGGAGGCAAAATGGCCATTCTCTTCTCCCCTCTGTTCCTGGTGAGTAATTGGTCTGACATTTGCCAGTTACCAAGGACCTGCCCATGGAGTTCCTCCCAGAAGCAGTGGGTGAAGTGAGCATGCACTGTGGCTGCAGAGGAACAGAGCAGGGAGCGGGTTTTGCTAGTGGGGACAGAGGAGAGAGGACTTGGGGAGTAAGTGCTGTAGCCAGAGAGGACAGACAGAGCCAGGCCTGGCTAGTGAATTTGAGCAAGATGTGAGCAATAAAAAGAGTTTCTCCCAACCTACTCTTTTCCCTTGACTTATCAGTTTTACCATATTCATAGGGAATTTGTTCTGGGAGGGGAACCCCCTTACTCCCAGAGCTACATTTGGGGTAGTTGGCAGCATCGGGTGAGCCCAAAATCTGTCCTCATGGGCCTTGGGGGATTGGTGGGTGCCTCTTGTGACAGAGGCCCCATGTTAAGTAAATGATCAATCTCCAGTGGATGCATAGTGGGTCCTGGTTTTGGTGTACGCAAGAGCTGAATGCTCCCTGATTTATTGTGACCCTGAGTGGTACCCTGGGGCCCCCACTGTTTTATATGGATGAGGCTCTCAGACTGGAACAAGTGTGAATCCTCTTGCGAATAGGGGAATCTAATGTTTATGAGATTATGCTCACCTTTGATTCTCTTACTGTGGCATTATTGCAAGAGGTTTTGGGTCCTGTAGGCTACTGGAGAGTGTTTATCCTGCACTTGGCACAAATTCTGAGGCCCTTGTGTCCCTTAGCATGGTGGGGCTGAGATAAAATATGTGCAGCTATGCCCACTGTTGCCAAATGAACCAGCTAGATGTCCATATGACTAGGGCCTTTAGCAGCAGCTTGCAGGCCATTTGCCTTGGCATCCTCAGGGGATGATGAAGCAGACAACTTGATCCAAGGCAGGAGACAACGTGGGCTGTAGTCCATTGGTGAGACCTGCCTCTGACTTTTGGAGAAGTCAGTAGAGCCTGGCAGAAATGTATTGTGTGACTCAGGCCCACAGAGACCTGGAGACTGCTGGCCCTGGACCAGTGATGGTTGGCTCTCCTGGTACCTTGGGGACAAAGCCTGGAAGCTGGCCTGGGTATTCCTGGAGTAACAGCAGATCAGCCCCCAAGGTCAGGGTATTGTGCCCAAGGCTGAAAGGTGAAAGCACTTTGTGGGAAGTCGTGTCTTATTACTGTGACCAGTGCCTGTGTTTCCAGTAGCATTGTGCCTACCCCATTCCCACCACAGTCCCATCAAAGGACCAGTCCATGTAAATCTAGTATTATATGGACCTTACACATTTCTAATAACACTGCATAATATTTTTATTCTTTGTGAAGTTAGTAGAGTTGCAGGTGGTGGTAAGCTGGACCATTTTTATTCTGGTATTTACTCTTTTGATTGAAAGACATATTTTATTTTTGCCAATGTAAGTTAATAAAATTATCATCAATAAATACTGTTTACATGCAAATTGTTCCCTTCTGCAGCAGATTTTCCACACAAATTTCTCAAGTCTGAAATGATACTGTCAATCTGTTCCTTTTCTAATCATTTTATGAGATCAGATTAAAGGCTGTCAAAGTGGGTAACTCACATGACTTTTCAATTCAATATTTCTTCAACTTTCTCTTAATGTATATTATCTGTCAAAAGTAATCAACTAGGAAATTATCCTGTCAGAAAGCTTCATGCCTAACATCTTCCCTAGGAGTTTATAAGTTTTTGTATAGTTTTGTTACTGTTATTACTTTGTGCCAGTTAAACAAAGTTTTGTTGATAAACTAAACTCAGTAAACTTTGAACAGTATCAATATACACCAGTATATTTTTGTTTGAATGTACAAAAAGCACACAGCCTTGCCAGCTCCCATCTCCCACTGCTTTGCGCATCTCTCAGTGGGGTCACTGCCTCCTGTCCTTCCCTCCAACCCTCCCTCCCTTGTTCACCTTTCCTCTTCTGTGCTCTAGTACTTCTTTTCCCTCACTCGCTTTTACTTGAAGGGGTGTTCTTTTTCATAATTCTTATAAAAAAACAATGTAGTTTCACAGGTAATCCCATCTAGGAATGGTATCTTTTTTCCTCAAAGGAGAATAATGAAAATAGCATTATTTACAAATAATTCATCTCAAGATATGTTTACCAAAGTCAAAGTACAAAATGCATTCTCTAAAACATCAAAAGACAACTATAAAAAAGAAAAAAGAAAGAAAGAAAGAAAATGTAATTCTTATCAAGTTGATCTGACTGGGAAATATGTCAGGGGCTCATACTGAGTTCATGTACCCATAGGAAATTGAAAATATAGACCAAAGATATAAAGTCAATAGGAGATTGATTCAAGATGGCGGCATGAGAGGTGAGAGAGAGAACTCCTCCCAAAACCACACATAGTCCGAAAATATACTTAGAACAACTAACCCTAAAACAGCAACAGGAAAGAAGGCTGCACCAGACTGCAAACACCTGGAGAACAGAGCAGACCTCATGAAACAGGGCAACATACCAAAGTCTTGATCCTGTGGGAACCAAACTCTTCTCCAACCCCAGCTCACTGGCTGAAGGAAGAGAAACAGAGTGGGGATGGGGTGGAAGCCTAGAACTGCTGAACACCCAGCCCTGGAGATCTGCTTTGGGAGCACAAACTTACATTGTGTGGTGCTCTGCACGTTGGTGGGATTGGGGAGCTGGGACCGGCAGAGTGCTTGAGATACTGAGACTCTGGCCATTTGTGTAGGACTGGGATCCACATCTGGCAGCTTGGGACAAAGGAAAGACGGGCAGTCTGAGAGGCTTCCTAGCAGCGAGAGGGCTGTGGAAAGGGTGCGGTTTGCATGGAGCTTGCTGCACTGGAGAAGGGATAGGTGGACAAGCCTGCCCAGAAGGTTGGGAACTTTGAGGAGCTTCAGGCACACCATCTCCCTGGCTGCCTACTCAGCTCTGAGATCCCCCACTGTGACACGCAGCCTGCTATGCTTTCCTCCTGGCCTGCTGATACCAGCTCACAAACCAGCAGTCACTGTGCTGGTGTCAGGCCAGCCAGAGGGATGCCCTGCCTACAATAGCTAGACACAAAGCACAGAGGCTTACACGTGTGTGCTCAGCCCACTGGCTCTGACACTGGGGACAGGCACTGAAGCCTGGAATCAATAAACAGCTCTTCCATCACCCCAGGCACCAGTGACACTCCCTTGTACCCCCAACCTCACTCCAGGGGCTGAGCAGCTCCAGAGACTAGAGCTTCTGGGCACTAGAAGGTATGACATAAAACTATGAAATGTTAAAAGAACATGGTTCAGACCAAAATCTCACAATCCCCAGAAAAAGGGCCAAATGAAACTGAACTCACTGATCTTCCTGAAAGACACTTCAAAATAAAAATCATAAACATGCTTGAGGAAGTATAGAAAAATCTTTAAGAACTCAGGAATGAATTTAAGATAGAGATTCAATCATTAAGAAATTCCATGTCTGAAATGAAACATACAATGGAGGGATTTAAAAGCAGATTAGATGTAGTAGAAGAGATAGTAAGTGGAATAGAAATTAGAGAAGAGGAATACAAAGAAGCTGAGGCACAAAGAGAAAAAAGGATCTCTAAGAATGAAAGAATATTGAGAGAACTGTGTGACCAATCCAAAGGAACAATATTTGCATTATAAGGGTACTAGAAGAAGAGAGAGAAAAAGGGATAGAAAGTGTCTTTGAGGAGGTAATTGCTGAAAACTTCCAAATCTGAGGAAGAAGATAGTCTTTCAAGCCATGGAGGTGCACAGATCTCCCAAAACAAGGGACCCAAGGAAGACAACATCAAGATATATAATTAAAATGGCAAAATTAAAGATAAAAGTCTTTTAAAAAGTAGCTAGAGAGAGAAAAAAGATCACATACAAAGGAAAACCTATCAGGCTATTGTCAGATTTCTCAACAGAAAACTTACAGGCCAGAAGGGAGTGGCATGATATATTTAATGCAATGATAAAGAAGGACCTCGAACCAAAAATACTCTACACGGCAAGATTATCATTTAAATTTGAAGGAAGGATTAAACAATTTTCAGATAAGCAAAAGCTGAGATAACTTACCTCCCACAAACCACCTCTACAGTGCATTTTGGAGGGACTGCTATAGATGGAAGTGTTCCTAAGGCTAAATAGCTGTCACCAGTGGAAATAAAACCACAACAAAGTAGAACAATTGATTACTAAGCAGATGCAATATCAAATCAACTACCCCAAAAGTCAATCAAAGGAAAGACAAAGAGTACAGAATATAATGCCTAACTTATAAGAATAGAGGAGGAAGAAAAAGGAGGAATAAAAAAGGAACCTTTAGGTTGTGTTTGTAATAGCATACTAACTGAGTTAAATTAGACAGTTTGATAGTAAGGGAATTACCCTTGAACCTTTGGTGACCGCGAATCTAAAGCCTGCAATGGCAATAAGTACATACCTATCGATAATCACCCTAAATGTAAATGGTCTGAATGCACCAATGAAAGGACATAGAGTCAATGAATGGATAAAAAAAACTAGACCCGTCTATATGCTGCCTACAAGAGACTCACTTCAAACCCAAAGACATACACAGACTGAAAGTAAAGGGATGGAAAAAGATATTTTATGCAACTAATAGGGAGAAAAAAGCAGAAGTTGCAGTCCTTGTATAAGACAAAATAGACTTCAAAACAAAAAAGTAATGAGACAAAGAAGGACATTACATAATTATAAAAGGGTCAGTCCAACAAGAGGATATAACTGTTATAAATATCTATGCATCCAACACCAGGATTACCTACATATGTGAAACAAATACTAACAGAATTAAAGGGGGAAATAGAATGCAATGCATTTATTTTAGGAGACATCAACACATCACTAACTCCAAAGGATAGAGCAACCAGAAAGAAAACAAGTACAGAAACAGAGACACTGAACAATGTATTAGAACAGATGGACCTAATGGACATCTACAGAACGCTCCATCCAAAAGCAACAGAATACACATTCTTCTCAAGTGCACACAGAACATTTTCCACAATAGATCATATACTAGACCACAAAAAAGCCTCAGTAAATTCAAAAAGATTGAAATTGTACCAAGAAGCTTCTCAGATCACAAAAGTATGAAACTAGAAATAAATTGCACAAAGAAAATGAAGAAGCCCACAAACACATGGAAGCTTAATAACATGCTCCTAAGTAATCAGTGGATCAATGACCAAATAAAAACAGAGATCAAGCAATATACAGAGACAAATGACAACAATAATTCAACATGGCAAAAATCTGTGGGAAGCAGTGAAGGCCATTCTAAGGGGAAAGTATATTGCAATACAGGCTTACCTCAGGAAAGAAGAAAAATCCCAAATAAACAGTCTAAGCTCACAATTAACAAAACTAGAAAAGAAGAACAAATAAGGCACAAAGTCAGTAGAAGGAGGGACAAAATAAAGATTAGAGAAGAAATAAATAAAATTGAGAAGAATAAAACAATAGAAATAATCAATGAAAGCAGAAGTGGATTCTTCAAGAAAATAAACAAAATAGATAAACCCCTAGGCAGACATACAGAGAAAAAAATAAAGTCTACACACATAAACAGAATCAGAATGAGAAAGAAAAAATCACTGTGGACACCACAGAAATACAAAGAATTATGAGAGAATACTATGAAAAAATATATGCTAACAAACTGGATAACATAGAAGAAATGGACAACTTTCTAGAAAAATACAATCTTCCAAGGCTGACCCAGAAAGAAACAGAAAATCTGATTAGTCCAATTACCAGCAATGAAATTGAATTGGTAATCAAAAAACTACTTAAGAACAAAATTCCTGGACTAGATGGTTTCACTGCTGAATTTTATCAAACATTTAGTGAAGACCTAATACCCATCTTCCTTAAAGTTTTCCAAAAAGTAGAAGAGGAGGGAATACTCCCAAATTCATTCTATGAGGCTAGTATAACTCTAAAACCAAAACCAAGCAAAGATACTGCAAAGAAAGAAAATTACAGACCAATATCCCTGATGATTGTAGATGCAAAAATACTCAACAAAATATTAGCAAACCTAATTCAGAAATACGTCAAAAAGATAATCAATCATGATCAAGTGGGATTCATTACAGGGATACAAGGATGGTACCACATTCAGAAATCCATCAACATCATCCACCACATCATCAAAAAGAAGGACAAAAACCACATGATAATCTCAATTGATGCTGAAAAAGCATTCGACAAAATTCAACATCGATTCATGTTAAAAACTCTCAACAAAATGGGTATAGAGAGCAAGTACCTCAAAATAATAAAGGCCATATATGACAAACCCACAGTCACCATTATACTTAATAGCAAGAAGCTGAAAGCTTTTCCTTTAAGACTGGGAAGAAGACAAGGATGCCCACTCTCCCCACTTTTATTCAACATAGTTCTGGAGGTCCTAGCCATGGCAATCAGACAAAACAAAGAAACCATAGGCATCCAGATTGGCAAGGAGGAAGTCAAACTGTCCCTGTTTGCAGATAACATGATATTGTACATAAAAAATCCTAAAGAATTCACTCCAAAACTGTCAGATCTAATATATGAATTCAGCAAAGTCGAGGGATATAAAATTAATACACAGAAATCTGTTGCATTCCTATACACTAACGATGAAGTAGCAGAAAGAGAAATCAGGAAAACAATTCCATTCACAATTGCATCAAAAAGAATAAAATACCTAGGAATAAACCTAACCAAGGAATGGAAAGACTATACTCTGAAAACTACAAGACACTCATGAGAGAAATTAAAGAAGATACCAATAAATGGAAACACATCCTGTGATCATGGATAGTAAGAATTAATATTGTCAAAATGACCATCCTGCCTAAAGCAATCTACAGATTCAATGCAATCAATATTCTTCAATGAACTAAGCAAATAGTTCTAAAACTCACATGGATCCACAAAAGACCATGAATAGCCAAAGCAGTCCTGAGAAGAAAGAAGAAAGCAGGGGGAATTACGCTCCCTGACTTCAAGCTCTACTACAAAGCACAGTAATCAGGACAATTTGGTACTGGCACAAGAACAGACCCATAGACCAATGGAACCAGGTAGAGAGCCCAGATATAAATGCAAGCATATATGGTCAATTCATATACAATAAAGGAGCCATAGATATGCAATGGGGAAATGACAGCCTCTTCAATTGCTGGTGTTGGCAAAACTGGACAGCTATATGCAAGAGAATGAAACTGGATTATTGTCTAACCCCATACACAGAAGTAAACTCAAAATGGATCAAAGACCTGAATGTTAGTCATGAAAGAATAAACTATTAGAAGAAAACATAGGCAAAAATCTCTTGAATATAAACATGAGCAACTTTTTTCCTCAACGCATCTCTTTGGGCAAGGGAAAAAAAATAAAAAATGAACAAACTGGACTACATCATGCTAAAAAGCTTCTGTACACCAAAGAACACTATCAGCAGAACAGAAAGGCATCCTACAGTATGGGAAAATATACTTGTAAATGACACATCTGTCAAGGGGTTAACATCCAAAATATATAATGAACTCATATACCTCAACACCCAAAAAGCAATTAACGCTATAAAAAAATTGGCAGAGGATATGAAATGACAATTCTCCAAAGAATAAATTCAGATGGCCAACAGGCATGCATACTAAATACTGCTGTATATGCTGTTGTATATAAGGCTCCACATTGCTAATTATCAGGGAAATGCAAATTAAAAGCACAGTGACATATCACCTCATGCCAGTTAGGATGGCCAACATAGAAAAGAGTAGGAAGAACAAATGCTGGCAAGAATGTGGAGAAAGGGGAAACTTTCCTACACTGCTGGTGGGAATGTAAACTTGTTCAACCATTGTGGAAAGCAGTATGGAAGTTCCTCAAAAATCTCAAAATAGAAATACCATTTGACCCAGGAATTCCAATCTTAAGAATTTACCCTAAGAATGCAGTTTCTTAGTCTCAAGAAGACATATGCACCCCTATATTTATCACAGCACTATTTACGATAGCCAAGAAATGTAAACAACCTGAGTGTCCCTCAGTAGATGAATGAGTAAAGAAGATACACAATGGAGTATTATTCAGCCATAAGAAGAAAACAAATCCTACCATTTCAACAACATGGATGGAGCCAGAGGGTATTATGCTCAATGAAATAAGCCAGGCAGAGAAAGACAAGTACCAAATGATTTATCTCATATATGGAGCATAAGAATAAAGCAAAAACTGAAGGAACAAAACAGTAGCAGACTCATAGAACTCAAGAATGGACAAATAGTTGCCAAAGGGAAAGGGACTTGGGGGGTTGGGTGGGAAGGGAGGGAGAAGGGGAATAAGGGGCATTGCAATTAGCACACATAATGTAGCGGCGGGGGGCACGGGGAAGACAGTATAGCACAGTTAAGACAAGTAGTGATTCTATAGCATTTTAATATGCTGATGGACAGTGACTGTAATGGGGTATGTTTTGGGGATTTGATAATGGGGGTAATCTAGTTACCCCAATGTTGCTTATGTAATTGTATATTAATGATACCAAAAAAAAAGATATAATGTCAATAAATTTTAGAGCAAAGTTACTACTTATCATACATCCCAATCCAATAAACTGAATATTTAAAATGATTCAGGCAAGCATCCTGTCATGTAGAATGTTTTCTCTGATCTTTCTTAAACAATCTTTGAGTGAAAAAGAATTGCAAAATCTAAGTTGCCAAATATATAAACAATTATCATCTCTTCCTCTTATGCAGGCATACTAAATACTGTTGTATATGCTGTTGTATATAAGGCACAGGTATTCAGTTCTTAGAAGAAATGCTTAAGTTTATGAGCAAGAGAAACCAAAAATATAAATCAACTTAATAGTCCAGTTCAAGTACATAGAACAGCAAAACATACTCAAGGCAAGTAAAATTAAGCAACAAAGAAAACAAAAATAAATAAATAAGAATAGAAAAATATAACAAATTAGTTCAGGAACAGTTTCCTTGAGGAAAATAACTAAACAGTTATTCTATCAGTTCACCTAATCAAGAAAAAGAGGAAGGGGTTAGAAAAGACACAAAATAAGAAATTAAATGTGGAAATAGTCAAATGTATGAGGGAATGAACAAGAGTATTACAGACTACTTTGATCAGTTCTAGACTAATAAATGTAAAACAGATAAAATGAATGATTTTCTAGCTTATAAATTATTAAGTTGACCTTAGAGAAACTAAAAATCTTAACCATCCAGTTGCCAAGGAATACATAAAATAATTTAATAAGAATCATCCCTAAATAGCAATATGCTCAATTAGAAAAAAGCTTCAAAAGAAGAAATAACCTAATATTTTTAAGTCTTCATAGTGTAGAAAAAGGAATTTCCAAAAGTTACTTCAAAATGTTTCTTTTCTATTATAAACTTGATACCAAATGCAAAAATATTAAAAAAAACACCCTATAGACAATACCTCTTATGAATATTTATGTGTAGTTCCTAAATAAACAGTAAAAAATAAAATGAAGCAGCATGTTAAATAATAATAATACATGACATTGATTCCCATTTTCTTAAGTCTTATATTTAATACATTAATATTTTGATATTAAAAATATCCATCTATGTATGTATTTACATAATGTTCTTTAGATACATTAAATATATCAACATTAATATATTTATGAGAGAAATTTCATTGTTAGAAGAAACCAACTTTTTGTAGTGATAAAAACATAAATACAGGGGCCAGTTAGAACTGGGTATATATCCCATTCCTGATACTTTTTGATTTGATAACTCCAGGTAAAGTGACTTTCTTATGGAGTAGCGGGGTCTTAAATGATGAAATGCTTATTAGCCAACACGATAGGTCCCCTAGCACAATAGCTGTAGGTATAGCTGTCATTGTAAAGAAGCTATCTAATAATAACAAGCCACTTCATTAAAATTTCACATTGCATATTTTTACATTACATTTGAAAACATTGGAGAACTTAAAACATTCAAAAGACAGCTAATTTCTAGGGAATAGTGAAATAAATAGAGGAATGGGCAACTATGAAAAGTGGTATATTCCATGTTTGAATATATTAAACAGATATGTGAAAACTTGTTTGTTGAACTGAACTATTAGATGAGGATTTGAATGATATGACCTCCAAGTTCCCTGTGGTCCTAGAACACCAGATGTTAACAGCAGTGTGCAGGATAGCAAAAATGGGCGTGTGCATTTACTCTTAGGCTTCTGTTGACTTGCAGTGAAACCTAAGATGAGAAGAAACCTGTAGTCTTTACTCTCCATTTAAATATTGATTTGAAAATAATAATCATACACTCATTAAGTGGATTTCCCTTAATCTGTAGCACAGAGAAATTCAACTGAGCAAATATTTAATGATTTTGTATGTTCTTAGGAGGCTCTGTCTGAACTTACTCTCCTGGAAGAAACTGATGTGCAGCCTGTTTTGTAGGCTAAGAATGCCGCTGCAGGGTAATACATGCAAGGTGATTATCATATTTTATCTAATGATTTATTTTTATTGAACTATTCCCCAACTGGCACACAATTTTTCCCTCTGTGCATTCCACTTTTAATAGGTAAATGACAAATATCCAACAGGTTTAATGTTATTTCACCATTAACCCATCTGGAGTTTTTCATGGCCCAGCCAGCTCTAAAACACTTTATACCGAAAGAAATTTGAATAGAAATAAAACATAATTCCATTCTCCCTTGTTTTTGAAATAAATATTAAGATTAGACAGCAGATTAGTACATACAGAAAAGTAAATGAAAAGCTACTTTAGGTGCCCAATCGCCTGTGACGGCTGTGACCTTGGGGCCAAGCACCTGAGCAGCAAGCCCACGCCTGGATGTTGGTGTGAAGGAGGCTGACTTCACCCCCTCACCGTCAGTGCATCTCGTGCCTTGGGGCCTCCCGCAGTGGTGACTCAGTGCCTGGCTCACCTTTTGACTTGAATCATGCATAGTGTAATGTTCATCAGAATTTGGGAGCTCCCTCTAGAGCTTGTAATAAAGCAAACTGGCCCATCCAAAGCTCAAAATGTTAAACTAGCCACACACTACCTGATCCCCTAGATACCTGAGCAAACCAGCTACGTAATTTGCTGAAGATATAGAGAAAAGAATATGGAGATGGTGAGACACAAATTAAAGCACCTGTGACACAGATTTAAATGGCAAATATCTTTTGAATGTTTTTTAAAATTTTAAAGCTCTCACTTTATTCTGATTTAAGCATCTTTGAGATTATAGAAACATAGCCACATACTGTGTTGTTTAAGAAAGAATGAAGGTTTTTGTGGGTTCTTTGTGAGGTTGCCTATGAAGTTATTCAATAAACTCTATCAGTGTAGATTATGTTGTTTTATTCTTCGTTTTAGCCCCTATTAAATGCCCAATTCACACATGTTCCTTTGAGATCATTGAACTTGTACCTATATGCTTGGTTTAAAAAGTCCATGTGTAGAAAATTCTACTTTGAACATTCATCTTCTGCATTTGCAAAAATCTATTCCAGGTCAGTGATCTGGTGACTTATGAGTTACAATTATATTTGGCTACAAGTGACAGAAAGCTCCAAATAACTGTCTTAAATAGGATGAAAAATACTTATCATGCACATAACAAAAGTTCTTTGAGCCAGAGTTTAGAGCGGGAAAGAATCACCATTCCAAAGCAGGAAAGGGCTTTTTCCAGGGATTTGGGTCTCCCTGTGTCACTGGAAGGGTGGAGGTCACTGTTAACAGGCTGGGAGCAAGAGGTGTCCCGTGAGGAGAGCTCCTGGCTTGCTGTCACCGAGGACCTGCCCTGGCCCACAGCAGTCTCAGAACATATGGCAGCTGGGCTGGCCACTGAAGCTATGATCCTGGGGGTGGGAAGTGAGAACAAACAACTGGCCATGCTTACAACTGCTCTTGGCCCTCAAACTCTGGAGAGAGGGCACTGGGCCCTGCTGCAGGGTGCAGGGCCTTGCTGCCAGTCGGCATCAGGCGGGGCCTCTGATGCAGGCCTGCGCTTCATTCCCAAATAGCATGTGAGCACCTGTAAGTGTCAGGACTGAAATCATGCCAGGCTGTCTATGATGGGTTCTGTGAATGCAGAAGTTAGCTTCTCTAATTCTTTAAATAGAAGGCAAAGGGGAAATGCAGGTTGAGAGCTAACCAGGAAAGTACCCCACCTGGAGGTGTGGAGTCAAACTGATGGGCCTCCTCCAGGCCCCCAGGCTCTCAGGCTCCTTCCTGTGTGCTTTGTGATCCCAGGGACCTCGCCCTTGCTCTCCTGGTCAGTCTTTGCTAGTAGGGTTGGAGCCATCCCACCTACTTTCCTGGCAGCAGGTGAACGAAGGGGCACAGGATGCACACTGGCTGTCTGGTAAGGGGACTCCGAGGAAGCTGCTACCCAGTACTAATCAATGAGCAGTAGCTCATTGACTACAGCTTAGCATATAGCTGACAGGAAAGCAGAACATATAGAAAATGGAGTTTTTATTGCAGGCCACTGTGCATCACACTGAGTGCTGGGCCTCTGCTCCAGGCAAGGAAAGAATCAAACATGTTCCACACAGTAATGCATTCAAGAAGGGACCTAACATTTATTTACCTGCCTTTTAATGCCAAGTACTTGGCACTCTATTTACTACTTGACTTGAGTACTACAA
Organism: Manis pentadactyla; assembly: GCF_030020395.1. Classification (NCBI taxonomy): domain Eukaryota; kingdom Metazoa; phylum Chordata; class Mammalia; order Pholidota; family Manidae; genus Manis; species Manis pentadactyla. Next base: position 41,997,552 of record NC_080025.1, read on the forward strand.
TTATATCAAACTGGTAGTTTAACACCTCTTCATGAATAGTGAAATTTTAGGTAGGACAGATTAAAGTTTCATATTTGCCAAAAAGCTTACTTCAATACTAAAGCACACATTTTTTTAAAGAAATTAAGAAGCCACCAGATTTGGACATAGAATGGAAAATCACAAGAATAAAGTCTTTGATAAAAGACAAAGAATAAAGATTTACTGTTCTTTACCCTGTCCCACCTGAAACGCGATCAGGATCAGCTACATCTGGACCATTAACATCACATCATTGTTGTGCGGACAAGTGCCAGCTTGTGGGGACTTTCTTAGATCCCTTCCATAGTCTTTACAACCAACACCCTCTTTCTTTAAAATGAAAAATTGAGTAGTTTTCAACCTTACATAAATTACTTAAAAATTACAGTTTTGAGACAGTTCCATCTTCTATGTTGATTGCTGAATCAATCATATTTAGAAATTGTGAAGCTATGACCTATTTCAACATGTTTAAGCACAGTTTTACTGAAGAGAGAAGAGAATGCATGTGGAATAACATGTGTATTTTCTTTTGCATCTAGTGTCCTCCCAAATTTGTGAGTTTTGTACATGTTGAGCATGGAAAAATATTTCCCCCCCATTTCTGTATAAGAATAGCATTCCATTGTTAAACCTGCCACAATTGATTTATTCATTTTAATATTCACTACTTTGGATAATTTCAAATTTAGAGCTCTTATAAATCTATGTTTATTTATGGTTATTTATATAGCTGCTTTTTTAAAACTCATATATAAATTTCTGTTGGGTTATAGAGTATATCTATATTCAGTGTTAGTAAATATTGTAACAGATTTCCACACTGGCTATCACAGTTTAAGGTCCCATTAGCAGTGTCTGAGAATTTCAATTTCTTCTCTATCCTCACCACTGTGGGTATTCTCTGTATTTTTCACTTGAGACAGGTTTTCTATTTACTGTTATTTTTAATATGCAGTTATTACCAAAGCAAATGTTTCCATTTCACATAAAAATTATTGGTTGGTGAAAACTGTGAAGTGAGAGAAACAAACAAGCTAATTAAGACTAATCAGAATGGGGCTCTGACAGACTGACTGGCATGTGTGCTTTTTCGTGTCCTGGTAACAAAAGAGATTCAGTTACATCCATTGGCAGCAAACAAGGTCATTAAGATTTCAGTTGTCAAAGATTTCAAGCAGGGCGAAAAAAGTCAAGTGATCTGTGATCACGATGGTTTTCTTCAATTGGCTGATGTATTTTATTTTGATCAAATCAGAGCTGGTTGTTTCAAGTATTGTAGTACAGTTTTAAGAATGCTGTAGCTGTTTGATATGTAACCTAGCCAGCGTCTTTGGGGCTATCTGCTGCTCTTTTTCTGCTCAGTGGGCCTTATTCTGTGAATGTTGTGGGTCAGTCAAAGGAACTCAGAGCTTTTACCCACCATCCCATGGGGTTGTTCTCTTGGATGCTTGTAGTCAGTCTTGTCGAAAAGGCATCAGCCTGGTGAAATGATGCTCCAGCATAGTTAAATGAGATCAACTGGAGTGTTTCACCTGGCAGAGGTACCAACAGCTGACAAAGAGCACATAGGAAACCTAAAGTCTGCGATGGCCCCATGAGGACCGAGCAGGGCCTGGTCTTCCTTTGAAATAGATGATCTTAAGCTGAGAGTTTCTGATTCTTTTATTTACTAAGCATCCATATTAAAAAAAATATTTAAGCTCTTATTCTTCACTGCATAGTCATTCTCCTGTGTTTTCCATTCCGCTATGTTTGTGTCAACTTAAAAATTATTTTATTGTAGTAAGAGCACTTAACATGAGATCTTTCCTCTTAGCCGATTTGTGTGTGCCAGACATTATTGTTGACTATAGGGACATTGTGTACAGCCGATGTCTAGAGTTTACTCATTTTGCTTGACTGAACTTTATGTCCATTGATTATAACTCCCATTTTCCCCTGCCCTCAAACCCTGACAATCGCTGTTCTACTCTTTGATTCTATGAATTTCACTATTTTATCTGCCTCATATAACTGCAGTTTGTCCTTCTTCAACTGGCTTATTTCATTTATCTTAATGTCCTTAAAGTTCATCCATGTTGTTGCCTATTGAAAAAAGTTTTTATAAATCTGAATATATTCTATTGTGTGTGTGTGTACCACATCTTTATCCATTCATCTGTCATAAGACATTTAGGTTGTTTCCACATTCTGGGTATTGAGAACAGGGCTTTCATGAACATGGAAGTGCTTATAGATGGCAAAACTGTATGGAAAATATTATGGAGGTACCTCATAAAATAAAAAATAGAACTACCATATCATCTAGCAATCCCATTTCGGGTATTTACCCAACAGTGTTGGAAACAAGCATTCATCTTTCACACTTTGGTCTGAAGCAATGAGAATAGAAAAGTTAATACATCATTGTCTCTTGTCTTAAAGTTCTTGCAATTTAATGAAAACTATGCAACATTTTTGTAAAATTGAAAAGTAGTAACATGAAATATAATAACATTCACATATCTAAGTATGTGAATATTACTTTGTAACTCTGGGTTTAAGAAATGCCACAACAGTTTATTTTTCTAAATAAAATTATACCTGTTTCTTGTTAACACTTGGCAAGGTAGTGGGAGAAACTCACCCTTGTGAGGCACATTATTTATTGGAAAATAAGAAACTCAAGTAATTCTGAGCCAAGTTCAGATGTGAGTGTCTTTGATGAGTCTGAGGGAATTGCCCTCACTAATGAGCATCTCTGGGAGCACAGAGAAACATTTCCCCTTGAAGTCCCATCTGGTCCTTGGGGATCCTCCAGGAGCACCTGCTTCTCCCTGGATGGCCTCTAAATAGTTATCAAGAGGGAGCTGGTCAAATACGTGATGATATGCACATGCAATGCTGCTGTGAAAAAGACACAGAAAACATTTCATGGGCTGAATTGGAATGATTAACAAGGGGATTATATTTGTACATTGCATTATTTATTTAATTATATTTAAGAAAATGGAAAAGAACACTTGAGTGTGTGCTTTTTCTTAGGTCTTCCTAGATGCCATCTAGATGGATCCACAGGAATCAAGAATATTGGTTGCCTCTGAGGAAGCAAATCAGTGACAAGTCCAATAGACTTGGAAGGGAAATTTTACTGTGTATATGGTGAATCACTGTGTACATACTGACTCACACCAATTAACAATGTAGTACATATTGAAAAAAATTTAGTCATTGCCTTGGATGGCTACAGGTTTTCTTTTTTTGTGCATGGTTTTGCATCAACCAAGACACAGCCAAAAACTGAACATGTAGTTCTCCTAAGTATATCACAAAATAGTAAGGTCGATATGGATAGAAATAGACATAACTTGAAAAAATGAGAGCACAAACTCTGGTCCTCGTGAAGAAGATTGAATAGTTTAAAGATTCTAGTTATAATCATCATAGAAGAAGAGATAGAGAAAGTCCCTGAAGATGTCAACAGGATTTTAATTTGTTCTTAACAAAATAGCTTTCAGATATGCATCTGGAAAAAGAAAATAAAAGCAAACAGTATTTTGAAAATAAATCAGGAAATTAGTTATATCAAATAAAAAAACACTTAAAAACTTAATATTCAAATTTTTTAAATGTAGAAAGAGGTGAAAAATGAAAAGGTACAGCCTTTTATGCCAGCAAATATTAAAATTTTTAAATGGTAGGTAGAGGAAAGGATATTACAAATCAGAAAGAAAGTGAAAAACTTCTCATTATAAAGATGATTTAGTCAGTTTACACAGATATCAAGTCATGATCCTAACAACACACCAAGAAGCAAACAAATGAACAAAAACACATAATTAAATAATTCTGGATAAATTAGAGAATCATTTATATAGAAGTCAAACTTTAGGATACCAAGAGGAAAATAATTGAATGGTAATCAAACTTTGAAAAAAATTATAGGAAATTTTAAAGTTAGAATTGACTGAGAAAATGATGGAAAATATGATCCATTCTGTTAGCATAGAATTTTAAAATTCATATGCATGGATTACAAATATAATTTTACATATAGATTATTTACATAATTATATATTCCTATTTAGATCACATGATATCAAGAATGTATTCTTATTCAATTCATTATTAAAAATGTAAAATAAACTAACATATTTTTCTATCATAACTCCAAAATGCCATTGAAATTATAAAAATTAGTAAATGTTAATAAATTTCAAGCATCACTGAAAGAAAAAGAGGGTGTCATATTCAAATACGAAGTTTTAGGATTTTGTGAAAATGAAAAGCTAATGGAATCTGAGAAACTTGTTGTAAAATATCTATACCTTATAAGCCATAGAACTCTCACTAACACAGCAGCAACCAGCTCAAATTACAACCTTATCAATGATCAACCGAGAACTGGCCAGGATTTGTTAAATGACTGATAGACTCCCTAATATTTGTCCATTTTCATCTCAGGATAGCCAAATTAAGAAAAAATTGAATACTCAAATCAATTATGAAATATGCTTTGTTTCCTGTTGGCACACCTCCAGTTTCCCATTCTAACAACTCTTTTTTTCAAAGGTGATCAACATTTAATTAAAAAATAAATTCTGTCAGATTCTACTCCAAAATTGAAATTATATTAACAATGAATGAGAATTATTTTCTCCAACAAGCTTTCAAAACTGGACATTACTATTCTTAATCTTTATCAATCTGATGTGTGAAAATAGTTTCCCACTTAAAGCATTAATTTCCTAACTCCTTGGGCAGTTAAATATTTTTTCCATAATCTTATTAGCAATTTTTAACTATTTATTTTTTAACAATATCTTCCCAGCTATCTATTGGCATATTTCTGCATTTCTTATTCATTTAGTGATGTTTTCTATATTTTTCCATCTTAACAAATATATTTTTTCCATCTGTCAATTTTATTTTTTTCTTTAGTCACAGTATTTCTAGTAACACAGAGGTTTTTGATTTTATGTTTTCATATATGTCTTTTGTTTGATAAGTAATATATTTGTATTGTTAGCACATTATACTTTTAAGTATTGGATTTTATCAAAAGCCCTTTTATTTTTAATGAGATAGTCATAGGGTTTTCCTCCTTTAATGGGTTATAGTAGCCATGTGCAGAAAGATGTCCTCATGTTGGAGAGGCTCACATTCTTGGGATAAGTACTTGGTCCATAAGATTTGATTGCTAATGTTATATTTAATAGTCTTAATATTTTATTCATCATTATGCTTGGTTTTTGCTAGTTTTCTTTTTGGTGCTTTTTTTATTTGGTTTATTTTCACATTATATCAATCTCTATAAGTGTGAAACTTTTCATATTTGTAGGTGGAAGAGATTGTATAACATGCAGATTGCTTGATCTTTGAAAGCATGGTGAAACACATTTATAAAAAGTGTTTGTTCCTGAAGTTTTTTCAGGTATAGATATTTTATTGCCCTGAAGAACTCTTATAAGATAATTTTTCTATTCTGGTTTTCTATTTCCAAGTAAACCCTGTAAATTTAAATTTTCTTGAAAATGAATCCATTTCATCTAGTTTTCCAAGTTTTCAAGTTTTATGGACATTTTCTTGTAAGTTATTTATTAGTAGTCATTTCCTTTTCAGCTTTACTGAAGTACAGCAACTTTTTTATAAGAGTATAAATAATATACCTGAAGGCTTCCTCAGGCCCCACTTTTTTAACTATAAACCTTTCCCACTCTGTGTCTGCCTTTGAGTCTATCAAAGAGATATTTACATTACATATCAAAGAGATATTTACATTATCTCCAAAGAGATAATACATTCTATTTTATTTCAGCATTGTTCATAATAGCCAACAACTCATTTAAGTTGGATGAATGGATAAAAAAAGCAAGTTTGCTTTTGAAGCAAATGTGTGTTTGTGTGTGTACACATTATATATAATAGATAATGGAATATTATGAAGCTAGAAAAGGAGATTCTGCTGTTTACAACATAAATGAATGGTAGTGGAATCTACACTGTAAGAGATAGTGTCTATATCTAATATTAACCAAATGCTTCAGCTCTACCGATCCCACCTTCACTCTTGGGTTTAGCTTGGAATGAAATCTCAAATCTAAGCTGCTGATTTTTCAAGTGTCTGACTCTCTGGCTAACTTAAATAAGCCAGATGCAGAAAGACAAATACTGCATGATCTCAGTTACATGTGGTAAAATAAGACTAACTCATGAAAGCAGAGAGTAGAATGGTGGTTTCCAGGGCCTGGGGTGGAGGTAGAGGAAATGGGGCGATGCTGGTCAAGTGGTACAGAGTTCAGTTATAAAAGGTTATAAGTTCTGGCGATCTAATGTATAACAGTGTGATTATAGTTAACAATATGTTTTGTATACTTGACATTTGCTAAGAGGGTAGACCTTAAGGGTTCTCACCACAGAAAAGGAAGGAAGGAAGAAAAGAAAGAAGGGAGGGAGAGAGGAAGGCAGGTAGGAAGGAAGAAAGGCAACTGTGAGGCTATGGATACGCCAAGTAGCTTGTGCTGAATATTTAACAATGTATACATATATCAAATCATCAAGTTGTACACTTTAAATACACACAAATTTAAATTTTAAAGTGTCAACTATACCTCGATAAAGCTAAAAAAATACCAAACTGAAACACAAAGTAGGAAAATGATGGAAGAATAAGATTGAAGGGGCAAATGGCACACAATGAAGAAAGTGGGATTTGAATCTTAAAACTAGAGGAGAGACAGAAACATCAGCCTATATTTGGGATTCAGAAAGTTCTCTAGACCCCCAAGCTAAATCCAAGAGTGAAGGTGGGATTAACAGAGCTGAAGTGTTTGATTAATATTAGGTTAATTATCTAATTAATTAGACACTGTCTCAATGTGTGGAATCCACTACCAAAGCAACATACGTCTTTAACTAGCAAGTGCAAACCACCTACAGGTGAAAGTTGTCACTATTATCCAGATCTAAACATACTATATACTCTAGAGAGGAAGGAATTAATTCCTGAGCAGGTTCTACTGACTTTTGTTTTTTGGAAAACTCAATAATTTAAAGATTAATTTCCCCAAACTGATTTATAGTTTTCTTACAATCCCAGTAACACCTTAAACAGATTATTTTGTGTAAATCAACAAGCTCATGTTAAAATTATGTGGAAATGCATAACCAAATAGCCAAAGTAAAATCAAAAAAGAACAAGATTTGCACAAATATTGAAAGAAAGGAAAATGGAACAGTTAGATGGGACCATAAGACTGAGTTCAACCCAATCGAAAAGGGGCAAAGACATTAGTTGCCTTTTGCAGGCCTGGCCTCCAAATTGTCTTACAAGATCCTGAGCATAATATCTCTTCTCTTGCTGGCCACCTGGATTCAGAACAGCAGAGTTATTTAAGGCGGAGAAGGTGGTTGACAATACATTGTATTTTTGGAGGAATGATTTGCTATAAGTTTAACCATGAAATCAGAATAAAAACAATACATGTCTATATTTGAAGGGATGCACTGATCGTTTTTCTAACCTGAAATGCTTTTTCCTTGTATTCATTGACACCCTGTCTCCTGATTTTCCTTCCAAACTCAGTCTTTCATTCCTCACCTTCCTTTCTGAAAGCTCTCTTATGTACCTGATCTTTAAGTGTTGGTTGTGGAACCTCGCATTTCCCTCTGCACACTTTCTCCCTACAGAAGAAACATAATATCACACCTCCTCTTTTTGAGAAGGGGAAACTTTCAAACATTAATAATCTTTAATTAAAAGGAAGCTATGAACAGAATCAGTTGGCCCTTGCATCAGTTAGGAAACCCTCCGGAAGCTGGCCACCATGAATGACACGGAAAACAGGTATGTGAGAGCCACCGGCCGCTATGCTGTGGGGGAGCAGGCGAGCACGTATATGGAGAGCTGCTGCTGCTGTGTGTGCTCACAGGCCTGAGTCTGGCTAGGACTCCAGGGCCAGCAGGCAGGAAATCAGGAGACAGCAGAGATGACGCAAAGGAGAAATGACACTCAAATCTGCCTCCATCACTTCTCATCTTCAGCATGTGCATGGCATGGCCGTGGCTGTTCAGGGTCACAGAGAAGCTAAAACAGGAGATGGACAAGTGCAGGCTCTGCGAGGGGAGCAAGCCTGCAGTGGCGTCTGGTGCCCCACCATGGCTTTCAGAGCATTGGATGAGTGCCTGTCCCTTTTCTCCTGCCCTCCACATTTCTATCCTGGCCAAATACTAGCATAAACCATGCAGGAAAGAAACGTGGGAAATGTAGCCCCAGTCTAGCTCAGCACACATAGTACAGAACCACTACAGTTTTCAAACTTTGTGTGATACTGGGATATAAATTGTATTCTGTATAAATAAGAAAGTATAAGTAGTAGACTGTTTTCAAATCAGAAAGCTAAACAATGAATTCGTTTACTAAGCCTGAACAGGGAAAGATAAATAAGATTAAATATGACTAGGCTCCTTCTTTGTCATCAGCGACAGCATCCCTGTTGTGTTCCCTGATACTGTGCACAAAGAGATAAGGAGTCTTGGCTTGTCAAACCAAGGGGCTCAGAGACTCTCTCTCTCTTGTTCTAGGATTAAAACAGATTTCTTTGTAAGAAGGTCAAAATTGTGAAATATGTTTTATATAGTTGCAGGAAATTTTAAAGGATGACTAGCCTGGGTGTAGTGGTCATTTGTAAATTGTACATACTGACATCACTTTGGTCTAATTGGATTCCCAATGGACTCATTATTATTTTTCTTCCTCCTTCCTTATATTGCATAGTGCTTAGAATTGTAGAGGCCTGTGTCAGAGGGCCTGAGTTTGAATCCTGGCTTTCCCATATGACTAGCCATGTGACCTTGAGCAATTTTCTGTAACCCAATTTCCTAATATGTACAATCATAAGGATTACATTTATCTCGGTGGGTTGATGTAAGGATGGATGGGTTAAAGATGTAAATCAATAGAAGAAAGAGATCCTATTACAGAGCAAGTGCTCTGTGAGCCATGGCTTTTATTTTGACTCTCCAAATTGAACCGAACCCTCTCTGCCACTCATTATCAGAGCTCGGCAGAGCATCCAGTGCCCAGCACAGCTGTTAAACTTGATGTCTCTATGTCCTAGGGCCTTTTCAGCAAGACTGAATTAAAGTGCTATGGACAGCTCTGAATCAATTTGTAGCTGTATCTTTGACATCAGGCAACCTCTCCAATCTTATGGATTAATTACTATAAATATTCTGAAAGTTCTCCAATGTGCTTTTACATTTTGAAGTCTGGACTTAAAACGTTCCCCAAAATCTTCATCTGGAAGTCTTGCCAGCATTTAGAATGTCATATTTCCAAAACATATGTCCCAATCAGTGCAACCACATTTATTACTTTTTCCTGGTTAAGTAACTAACACGGTCCAGTTGCCCGTGTGAGAGTTGAACACAATAACTGGCCCTTGTTCTCCTCCTATGTCGACAGGCAGTAGGCCCCTCTACAATAAAATTAATGGCTTCTTAAAATTACTAACAAAATATTCTCAGTTTTTTCCCATCCTAAATAAAATATGCTCTAAAGTTTCCAGCTTGTCCACATGTATCCACCCCTTGGCAATTTGAGTTGTGGAGATTATTAATCCCATCCAAAGTTTCCTGTTCCTCACTTACTTTCATCATTAATCAAAATTAAGTCTGTTTCTTGTTTCCTTTCAACTACTAAAACAGTGCTCTCCAGAGTAAAAAACAGCTTTCTTGTATTTAATTTCAGGAGATAACTTTCAATCCCTTCTTAACTGATGGTGAGATTCTGACTGGACCGTCCTTGCAAAATACCCTCTTTCTCTTTCTGACTCTGTCATCCCCTGTCTTCCCCACCCACTGGATTCTTTTCTTCATCCTTCTTTTCTTCAGACTCCTCTTCATCCTACTTAAAGGTGAATGTTGCTCAAGGTTCTCTCCTCGGTACTCTCCTCAATTTGTAAAACTCACTGTCTATCTCATTCATTGCTGTATATTCTGTATTCATGTATGTGCTGATGTATAATAAATATGCATGTAAGGCACAGTTTCTCAGGTTTAGACCCCTTCCCCAATTACATCCTGAATATCTCCACTGGGATACCTCGTTCATGCTACAAATTCAACAAGTCCCAAGTTAGACTCATTACTCCTCCTCATTCTCTGTCCCTTGCTCAATGTTTCCCACTGTGGTGGATGGTCCCATCATTTGCCACTTTCTCTATTCTCTTCCATAGTTCAGCAATCACCAAGTTCTACCATTATACCAATTCAGTATTTATCAAACTTGTTTTTATTTATGTATGTATGTTTTCTGTATCCTGTTCCTCTGGGAGGAAGAGCTTCCCTGCTTGGGGCAAGTTCTCTATGAAGCCAATACCAAAGGGGAACAAGGGCGAGAGGCTGGGGAAAGGTTTTCTATGTCTCTCGGCTCAGTCTTTCTCTTCCGCTCTCCATCCATCCCCTTTCCCTCAGCTCCACCAGCAGGCTCTGACCTTCCAGCAGGTCGCTCCTTCCTCCCCCACCCCGCCCCTCCCTGGAGTAACTCCATGGGCTGGTCCCTGGTGACTTGCAGTGCCTGACCAATTACCTACCAGGAACAGAGGGGCCGAAAGAATGGATGCTGCTCTCCACCTCTTACCCGGGACCTGGAATCCCTGAAGGACCTGCAGCTGAAGTAAACATCACATTGATGTGTAAACAGGCCCTTACATGCACATCACTATCAAGGCCAGGTGAGAATTTCTGGTTGAAAACTTCCATTTACTCCACAATCCACAACTCAAGTCGAGTGCACCATAATTTCCCCCTTATTTATTGTAAAATCTTCATCATCAGAGTTTTACCTCTGGTTTCGCTTCTTCCCATTGAAAATCTTTAAAGTAGTCAAAGTGATTCCTCTAAAATGCAAATTTTAACATTACAACTCCCTTTATAAAACCTTTCAGCTTCTTTCCACTTCACTTCAGATTTTAAAAAGTCATGTTCACTGCATTGATATGCAAGTTTTTACCAAGGAGCCCTCTACTCCACTGACTACAACCTCATATTATACTCTCCCCACCTGATGTCTTATTCTACCCTGAAATGCCTTCAGTCGTGTGAGCTTGCTTTGTATTGCCTCTCCTGGGAAGATTCATCTTCCATGTCTGTCTGGCTTGTGGCTACTGGTCTCTCACCTAACCTCAGGCACAGTGGAGGCCCTTCTCTGGCTCTTTGGAATAGGTTCTGTCTCTATTTTTATCAACTCTCACACTGAACCTTGAACTTCCCTTTATATAGCACAATGCAAACTTTAATGTTAGTCATGTCTAACTATCAATCTTAACCACTAGATTCAATAGCGAGGAAGGGACCAATCAAATACCTGTTTCTCATCACTGAATCTCCACTGCCAATCCCAGCCATGGCATTTAGTAGTGGCTTAACTATTGTTAATTTAATTAACAAATGAGTACTTTATTTCCAACTCAGTGATAGTCATCCTTTTTTTATTTTTATTTTTTGGCTTTCTCATTTCATTGGCTAAAAAATCCATTTAGAATATTATAAAGTAATTATAGTTTCATTAAAAGTTTTCTGGTCCTTTGCTTTAATGGAACAATTGTGGAATCAGTAAGTATGATTTTAATTATTGTTAGAATTTATAGAATACTTATTAAACTAGTGAGCCATTGTTTACTTTTAGTGTACTAAGAGGTTTTAAAAATCATGTATTGATTTTGAGTTTTATCAAATAGCTTTCTATAGTAATAAAGCATAATGGTTAAAAGCCTGCATATTTAAAAGTTGTATAATTTGGGGCATATTTCTTAATTACTTTGTGAATTGGTTTTCTTATATGTGAAGTGGACATCATTAGAGTAATGAATACACATATTCAACAAAACGGTGGAATCTGGACATGAAATATTGGTATTTAAAATGGCAGTGAAGAGGTATTGCCAATAAAAACAAGGTATAGAGCTCAGTCTTGGAAATGAGTACATAAAATCCAGTGGCACTGAAGGGAACTGAGGCTGAGTTCATGTAAAAAATAACACACATCATATCTGACTTGATTGTTTATAGTTCATGATGCATGATCAAAACCAAAAGTTTCTGTGATATGACTGCCCTTGCACTGTTCACCATGTAAGAACTTATTCACTATGTAAGAACTTGTTCACCATGTAAGAACTTGTTTGTTATGCTTCAGAAGATTGGAGACTGCTGAGAATTAGGCTTGGGGTTGATTAATGATTGTGCATTGAGTCCCCTATACAGAATTTTATTGTTGTTAACAACCATTTGATAATAAATATGAGAGATGCCCTCTCAAAAAAAAAAATAACACACATCATTGGTAAATGGGATAAGATCCCTAGGACATTTTCATTTCGAGGGCTAAATGGACATTATCTGTTAATTCCCAAAGGGGTCTAGCCTTAAACCAAAATTTCTATCAGTTTATTTCCTACAAGTAAATATTTTTATACATTAATATATATTAACTAAAGGTATTATTAGTAACATTATTTGAAATTTTGAAAAAGAGGTAAAAATATGAATTTGTTAAGAGCATGTTACATGAATACAATGACTAATGTGATGTGTGAAGACTAGAACAATATGTTCTCATAAGGAAAGGTATCTACAATATTTTATTAAGTACAAAAGCAATTTTCAGTTCATGGTACTTTGCTATGATGCTGATTTTCAAATAATTGTATCAAGTAATGAAACTTGTCACCAAGTCTTTCATCCCTGCTTTTACCAGTCAATGCTAAAAGTGTGAAAATATCTGATCTTGTCACCCACCTACTTATAATGCTGCATGATTTCTCCTTTTTAGGATAATAAAGATATTTCTTATCATAGCCTGCATTTCCCTGTGTGATCTGGCTGTGATTCAGCTCTCCAGACTCATTTCAAAATGTAAGTCCTCTTTCTGTCTGCACTTGAACCACTCTAATGGTCTGTTCATTCTGTAAATCATATCTCACTACCCACTAGTCTCAGAGCACTGGGTCCGGCATCTACCTCTTCACCTTCAGATCTCAGGCAAGGTTCTATCTTCAAAAAGTAAGTAAATAAATAAATAAATGCCTATTCCTCAGGTTATATCAAGTTCCCACCTTATAGACTTTCACTGAGCACTGATCTCCCCATTACAGTTCTTATCATTATCATCACTTAATAAAAGTGTGTCATTATATGACACACATCTGTCAGCTCCATTGGATCATAAACATCCTGAAGGGAAAACCTCGTATCTGTTATTGTTCATCATTTACTAGCATCCCCTGCACAGTATCTGCCACATTCATATAAGGAAAAAGTAAACACTTGGTTGATGAATAAGATTTGTATTTATCAGACGATATATTTATCAATCATAAAAGTGTTTTCTTTGGAGGATCAGTTTATGGTGATTGCCATTTCTTCCTCTATACAGTAATGCACATTTTGACTGATTTTGCAATGAACATGCATTTGCTTGTACTATTAGAAAAATAAAAATATGACAGAGATTTGCTTTTGGTAGGAACTCCTGCCAGCCTGCAGACTCCTGAGTGTAAAAACTATTGCTGACTCTTAGGAATAGAGTGTCTGTCAGAGATGTGCAGCTGGAGTGAAGGAACGTGACACATTATATCTGACCTGCATATTCTGAAAAATAGGATTTCAGTCAAAAGATAGGAATTTTCTATTCAAGTTCCTTGTAGAAGTATAGCACAAACAGTAGCAGCTTTACTGTCAGTATCTGTAGTTATAGCTGTAAATTCACATTATCAGTTCATACTATAAGCACAGTTAATCTCTTGGTATATTTCTCTATTTTAAACCATTGATTCACTGTTCTTGTTGAATGTGTTTATGACATTATTTTCTCTATTTCTCATACAGAGTAAAATGCATTCTTATTTTCCTGAATATGCCTTATATTTCAAGAGGATATAGTAAAGTAAATGTAAGGAATTACAGCTTTGGGCAATTTAAAACTATTGGCATGCTACTGATTTGCAGATCAGTCCTTGTAAGTGTTCATCCAATATTTAAGTAGCTCCATGTAGCTCTTCTTAAATTGGCTATTTGCAACAAATAAACATTGGAAATTGAAAGAGAGGAGCACTTATGTCTTGCAGATATACCCCTGGGAAGTTTGCAGTCTTATAGTGATGACTGAACAAAAGAAAGAGATGTCAGAATGCAGAGTTTACAATTACCAAAGCATTAAAGCTAATTTTAAAGCATTTATGTTTGCAAGAAAGTCATCATTGCTGTCATTTAAAAATACCTACCCTTGAATAACTTTAAATTACTAAAATCTCATTTACCACTAAGGAAAAGTAAAAGGATGGTTAAGCCTTGGTTCAAATTATGTTTCAGTTGCTTAAATATTCATATTGATTCCTGGCTTACACTGATATAATTTTAAACTGGTGCGTGTATGCGTGTGTGTGTGTAAAATTACTGATGTACAGTTTACATAATGAATTGTTGTACAAGCTCTGTAGGGTTGAAAGAGCATTACTAAATGTCATGAGTGGAAGACGTAGCACTGTCTTTCAGGGGAAAATGTATGAGTTATGGTGAGGGAGAAAACAGATTTCAGCTGCTGATGAAGACAGAGTGAGGAGGAATGTTTTTGAGCATCTGGACGTACGCAAGTGGGAAGTGCAGAGTGCTGCGATGGTCTCCTGCTAGACGGCCAGGCAAACTCTCTCAGGAGACACACAGCGAAAGGCATAGGGGCTGAATAAGAGGCATCTGAGCACAGGGTTTCCTGACTCAGAATAAAACACAAGACAGAGGCGGGGACTGAGAAGAAGAAAGTCACCAATGAGGCCCGGTCATCGGCAGGGTGAAAGGGCCATACTGCCTGACTCCAGCGTCCTCTGGAGGAAGGCTCAACAGCCAGGCCAGTCCAGGTTAGATTATTATTCAATGGTTTACAAAGGGAAGTAACTATAATTATTAGAGTCCTGATGAAAATGGACATTTGGTGTGTGTATGTAATCACTAATCACATGTATCTTGCTCTTCTCTGTTGCGTTGGCCTTCACTGTGGACAGCTGTGGTGGTTCAAGAGATCCGATACATTCTTGTTCTATTGAAGAGATACAGGAGCAAGAACATCTGGCCACAGCTTGTAACCTGCCAAAAACCAGCTGAGCAGCTATCATTTTTACATGCAAATCTTGGGTAGAGGATGCCGAGGACCGTTTGAGCATCACCAATAGGTGGCCAATTTATAGATGTAATGACAGTCAGGAATTCCTGGTGCCTCAGGAATATTTGTTACTTAATTGGTCCCTTCCTCCACATTCCTATCAATTTTTAGCACACATATGCTCTCTTTAATTTATCTCTAACGTGCCTCACAAGCTAGGTGCTGACTTATTCTCAACAAGAAACATACTTAGCAGGTTTTATCCATCCCACTTGATTTACTTGTCTTTTGTAGCTGGAGTGAATAAATGACATAGTAAGCCCACATCACAGGTAACATTATAAGTTAAGAAGGAAGACCGGGAGTGGGGAGCAAACTAGATCAGAAAGGATATTCTGGGCACCCACACCCATATGCCCATGTTTGCTTCTGAGCAAAGAGCCTGCAGAGCACCCTCCTCTCTGGCCAGAATTGAATGACTTGAACCAGCACAAGTCCATGCAGGCTGGCCTTTGCCCTGGGAACCGAGATGTGCAGCTGACACACTCTGCTCGACCTGTGGATCAAATAAGTTTAAATTGAGTTTCAAGAGACTTATAGAGACACAGATAACAGTTTAGAGACCAATAATGTCACTTTAAAAAATGCACGAGGTGAATGTGACCACAAATATACCAAACGTAAAAATAAACTGAGCTTTTTGTAAGGACAGTAAAGAGTAAAAACAGTAGAAACAATAGAAAGAAAAAGTCATTAAGAGTAAAGTCAGCAGCGTCAAGAAGATAGTGGAGACAGTAAGAAGAAAGAAATCAACAACAAAAGCAGGGTGCGCTTCTCTGGTGGGATGGGGATTGCATTCTGAGCAGTGTCTTAGTTCCCTTTCGGTGCCTCTTGCTGCATTGTCTTTGTTAATTTATTGTGTTATGTTGTGTTTGTTTATTATTTTTATATAAGTGATTTTCCAGTTCAGGAAAGGGACAATATATAGAAGATTCTCTTTTCATAAAAAAATTACTTGAAGAGCTGCACTTTCTAGAGCAAAAAAAAACCAAACAAACCAAAAAACAAACAAAAAAACCCCAAAGATATTTCTATTATTCCAGTTTAACGTGTAGTAAGACTCTGCTTTACATAGGAGGGTTAGCAAAGGTGTTCTCCCCTTGGAAAGCAGTGTTCAGAGAGCCTGGAATGTCCAGAGACTTGTGAATTCAGAACTTCAAATGGGTGTTCACCAAGAGGACAAGGATAGCAGGAGTAAGAGACTTTACATCAATACATGGATGATCTGGGTTTACAAAGATGTAATTTACCCTGAAGCTCCTCCAGATCTAGCAGGATGGAGAGATGGCTGCATTCAGGGAAGAGCGTGGGAGCACAGGCCTGTCAATCAAAGACAGTATCCATGTGGAGAGCCGGGGAAATAGGGGGGTTTGTGGGATCCAATGTTAGACCCCAGTATTGCTTAGGCAGGTGTCAGGACCAGAAATACACCCTCATAATTTAAGTCATAGAGGATCAATCTTTAAAAATCAGTTGAAGTCTACAAGAAGCAATAGTTTTGGAATTATCAAAGCATAGTTCCACCACTTGGGTTTTGCTGATCATCGTCTGCCTTCAGAATGATTAAATTCTTAGGATTTCTGGGCAATTCATAAGCCATAAGTCAAGACTAAAGTATTGAGTTTCCTGCCTTGATGTCTTGGCCTAGTCTAGCGATAACCTTCCTACAGCTTTCTCTGCATGCATACCAGCACCCTGAGGGCCTCCTATGAAACCTGTGCACACTGAGGAGAAGCCTCCACCCAGTGCAGCCCCACCCAAGCTCCACGCCATGTTGCTGGTTCCTGTTGCCCCAGTGCAGATCTCCACTGCTCAGTGACTTGCAGACTAGCTCCAGCCTGGGTAAACCTGCAAACTTTGTGATGGCCCAGGGGTCTCTGCACCTTCCCCAGTAAGGGGGTTGTCTCTGCGGATTGTCCAGCCTGTGTACTCTCCCTCAGCCCCAGGCTACCGTATGGTTTTATAATCATGTTTTATTGCTGACATCTAATGATCCTTTACATTACCTGCTGTGTGGTTTCTGTCCCCTGACTGGACCAGGACCATACAAGACTGTGAGGAGGATTGTCAAGGAAAACAGCAGCTGAAGGACCCCAAGGACTTTGCTCTTGGTGGTCTGCAGTAACCCGTGTTGGGCCCCCGGCTCAGTTTTAACTTTTCACTACTGGATTTCAGCCACTCCAGTTCAGTGGGACTGTGAAACTTTAGGGCACATGGCAGGCCCCTGCAGTTTGTAGCAGCTTTGTCCAGATGTGAGTGGTTATTTTCACACAGGCAGGGGTGTGGAGCTGAGTGTCCCTTAGCCACATGGCAGTAACCCCTAGGGCATAGACTACTGGAGCTTGACCTTGAGCCATGTAAGTGTAGCCTGGTTTCATATTGCAGGCAAGATTGAGGCAGGATCTTACCTAGAATATTTTAGACATCAGTGAGTAAAACAACCTTTCATGTCCTTAAAAATGCAATGTCACTGGACTTTAGATTCATTACAAATCATTCTTAGGTTGTACCTTTAACTTCTTATAGCCTAGATCCAGGTAAGTATCACTAGCTACACCCAGAGTTAATGGAAAAATGAAGAGGGCTCATCTTGGATCCCTTTAGATGACATTTAGACATGGCAGTGGTCTGTGGTAACACTGAGGAGGGTATTCAGGGAACAGACTCTGTCCTGGGATTTCTGCTTTAGAAAATGGACATTGATGCTGTGGGTAAAACTGCAATATTTCCAGAATCTCTCGCCTGGCCTTAATGCATCTCCACATCAATAGGTGTTTCCAAGGGGTGGAGAGAAGTAGTCCATAGGTAATTATGAGGGGGAGAAGGGCATATCTGCACCAGAGAGGGTGAATGAGGTCTCTTCTCCTGCAGCCAGGTTGTGAGAGATGCGAAAGAGCAGAAGTGGATGACTGCTTGTAAGAAATAAATGGATTTCTCCCACTTTATTTCTCCCTTTGATTGATTTCAGTTTCAAAGGTATTTTGCCCTGGGATTTTCCCCCAGAGTTACAGTTACTATTTCTTCCCGTTTAGCACTCAGTTACAAGCAAGTTGCTAAGTCCAGCAATCAAGGAATTTGTGACAATATAGTAAAACCACCCCATTAATTAATGTATGTATTTAAGGAGATATTTGAGGCTATGTAAATATTTTGTTTGTTTTTAAAATTTTGCCCGCTGAGTCTGACGTTCATCCGTGGATCTGGCCTGCAGCCATTCTTGCTAGGGTACTACCATGGTGATTTTCTATTCCCCTTATTCATATGTATTAATTATTTGGAATTTTTCTGCAAGATTATTTGTCCCTATCTTCCATTTATTCATTTATTTAATAATTTATTATATTAACATGGACTCCAGAATTCTTATTTTTCCTTTTGTCTACAATACAACATCATTGCTGTTTCTTTAACCCCCCAAGTTATCCCACTTGGTCACTGACAGCTCTTTCAGACTGACTCCTGTGCCTTGGCAAGCCCTCATCTTCTAGCACATCATTGTTTCCTGGCACTACAAAATGACCTACCTCATCTTGTGTTTTTACTACCCTAGTGGGAATCATGTGATGCCCCAGAATCAATCATTTATGAGGGGAGCTCTGGTTGGATAATGGGATTTTAAAAAATAAGTATGGACACTGTGTCTGTTTGCTGTTACAGGAATATCGCTGTATCTATGCTTTCCGAGTGGGAGAAGGAGCAATATTCATGTATACTAAGCCATGTGTACATATGATTCTAATTATCTTACCTATCTGCCTATGTCTGTCTATCCATACATCCATCTACCTACCCTTCTATCATCTATCATCTCTCTCTCTATTAAAATAAACATGAATGTATACTGATACCTCCTACTGTAATCCAGTACTACAGGCTTTATTCTAACCTTCTCTTTTGCCTGTTTATAACTCACCCACAGTGAGAAACCTGGTTCCCATTAACTATAATTTATTTACTTATTTGTTCAATCCTAGTATACACATAGCTTCAGAATTGCTAACCAGTACCTCTGAGAGAAAGAAACTTACCAAGTCGAGTAAGGTGTTGCTGCCATCCTTTTCATCCACGGCCCTCAGGTATCGGGCTAAACACTGCGCTCCAGGGGGACTCGGGTGAGCTCCTTTCCCCCTCTACGCTCAGTGAAATCAGGCTGTACATTTGTAAAGGTTTTATGCTCCTTTGTCACAGTCCGTGGTCCATCCTGGCATTCCCAACCTTCTGACTGTTGTTTTAAACTTGCCTGCAGTAAAGTTCATTCTTTATGGTATATGTGTCTATGGGTCTTGACAAGTGGATGGAAGTATGTATGGATGCACCCAGAACAGCTCTTTCAGCATAAAAATTTTAACGAATACGTTTTGGAGAAAGTACACGTCCAACCTTGTGAGAAAGAGCCCAGCACACAGTTGTGGATGGATCCCTGCTCCATGCCAGCACTTGCTTGGCTGCAAATGAGATCAAGGAATGGAGGAGGGCCTGATGTCTTCATAACCCACATACAGGGGTCATTTGGCATTGAACTTAATTCTTTTATAATTTTACATCTTTGGACTTCAACCTAACTTAAAGGACACAATTGTAAATATTTGTGTGTTCCTTAAACATTGATTAAAAAGAAAGAGTATGTATTTAAATTTGGGCTATCTCCTTGTTGTTAGCACTTTTTATTGAGGTACCTTTATATTGTCATGCAATTTTATCGCTGAATTTCTGATGTCAGACAATGTGGCTGGACATAATTTGGGATGAGAAACAAAAAGCAGAATTGAATACAAAGTGACTTAGAGGCTAATTTAGGCCCACTCTGTTTATGAGCATTACAAAATGAACCCCAACAGAGCAGTCTTTGAATTTCATGTTTTGAGATCTATTTAATCTTTTTAAATCTTTTTTCTCCCTTGTTAATTTTATGTGCTGACCTGACTGGAGCGACGAGACAACGTCGTTTCTGGGTGTGTCTGTGAGGGCGTCTCTAGATGAACTGGAGACAGCAGACCTCCCTCCCCAGTGTGCGTGGGTGTCGTCCAGTCCTGAATAGACAGAAAGCTGAGGAAGGTACAATGTGCCCCTTCTTTCCTGCCTTCCTGTTTGTGTTGGGGATGTCATCTCATCTTTTCTGCCCGTAGGTCTTCAGACTCAGACTCAATTACACCCCCAGCTTTGCTGGGCCTCCAACTTGCAGATGGCACTGGGGCATTCTCAGTCTCTATAATCACATCAACATGAACCAATTTTTCATAATTCTCACAATCAATTTCTCCATATATATACACACATATGTATGTGTGTATATATATGTATATATATATCTTGAGAGACAGAGACAGGGAAGGAATGAGAGGAGATAGATAGTTAGAGCTTAGTTCTGTCCCTGGGCAACCCTAGTCCCTCTACCCCCTCTTTCACCCTTTTCCCCCATCAGGAGGCATAAGTTTTGTTGAGGAAAAACAGGGCAGACACCTGTCCCTCGATCTCTCCTTCATTAACTTACACTTAGAGTCATTAAACTCAGGCCCCTATGTTGAAGGCCTTCTAGCCCAGCACTGTCTGTAAAAAAGGTGACTAAGTCCACCTAATTCTAGGTTTCTGTTCTGAAAACCACTTTTGGTTATAGACCTAAACAACGATTACAGCACCTCTAACAGTAACCGAGCTCCCTTTTTAATCTCCATCTTCTTGACTTGTTTATTTTTTTCATTTGGTTTTTAACTTTGGCAGGAGAGCAAGGATGGCTGGAAAGCCTGTCAGTCGTGCAGCACTGAGCGTGCTCCTCCGTGGAGCCCGGGGCTGCATCCCAAGGGACTGTGCTGAGAGGCCAGGGGAACAGGCCGCAGGGGTCAGCAGGGAGGGGGCGGAGCAGCTTGCCCACCGTAAGCTCTGCTCCTGGTGCGGTTCCCTTACGGGGCACTTGCAGCCTCCCCTGAGCATATCCTCTGAAACACAGTGAGTCCGAGGCCTAGAGGCCAGCTGTCTGAGATGGTTCTTTGGGCCATGCAAGGGGATAGGGACAGGATATCCTGTCAGGATTTTCTATAGTACTATTTGAATTCTATTCATGAGGAAACTGAGCCTAAAATATTTAAGTAACTTGTCTGAATCATAGAGCTGAAGAGAGACTAAGTCTTTAAACCTAGATCAGACTGAGACTCATTCCCACTGCTCTCTGCTCTATGTGAAGTCTCTCCTAGGCTCTGCCTTATCTCTTGCTGCTGGGCACTGCAGAGAAAAGGTGTGGCGGTCTCTTGGTGGGGGGAAACAGCAAAGGAATATCATAGAATGAGGTGGGAATGAGGAGCCTGGGAAGCTGAATGCAACTGATTCTGTAGAATGCCGCACTGAGGAAAATGAGCTCTGCCTATGCCAAGATAATCTTAATGGAGCCCTGACAGTTTCTCTTAAGTGAAGCTAACATGAAGGGATGCTAGTGGAGACAACTGTAAAAATCAGTGGGCTAACTGCTTTAGTTGGTTTTTGTGTAAACTGAGCACACGCCTGGGTCTTCAGTCTTTGTACATCCAGCTGGCAGCTGGGTAAGTTGAGGAGGAGACTCTGGCCACAGTTGCTTTAGAAAACCAGAGCAGTGAGAAAACACAAATTTCAGCTGGGTTGCAGTGTTAAACTTGAACCATGAGAAGAACATGTGGAGTTCCAGTAAAGAAAGCCCTTATATTATGGGGCTAAGTCTTGGCTACTATCTTTTTTCTCATGGATTGATTTTAAAGGGTTGCTTAACAGATGTGTCTCATGAGGTCAGAGTGAAAGAAATGCCACTTTGCATATATTTCTTATGACATAGCTCATAAGAAAATATTCCTTCTCGAGACTGATACCTAAGGATCCACATGTGTACTGTGATTGGCTTTCATTTGCTAAAACCACCTGAGGACACACTGGGTGGAGACGGGGGTGTCTAGCCATCTGGGCAGTTGAGTACTGAGGTTGAAAAGTTGAACAGGACTTAACTCACTAGCAAATATTATAAGGAAATATTACTTGGAATAAGTCACTGAATCTCATTAGGAATTATTAGCATCCCACCATTTTAACAAGCAAATTTTTTTCTTTAATAACCAAATAGTAAAATGTTCATATTGGTAAATACAAAGAGAATGAAAGAAAATAAGAATCAAGTCAACATGGTCACCTGATATTCATGTAGTTTATGTTCATCTCATACATCTGTATGCATATCTTCTACATTGGAAAATATATGTGTGATTTTTTTATAATCCTGGACCTGGAATTTACATAAGTTTTATAATTATTTTTAATAAATTATGTATGAGTGTTTTCTTCCTTAATTTTGTACTGGATACATATGATCTTACATGACATATGGATAATAATTGAGACCATGCATATTAAGAAAGGCTTTGTTTTCTGATAACAAAGTTTATATATTTGATGTTAATGTATTTCTTTTCATTTTTCTGCATTTTGCCTTCTTTTATTTTTTATTTTTTGGTAGTTGAATGCAGAATATGGCTTAACTGTTACTCATGTACATATCTAGTGAGTGAACAAGCAGCCATTTGCCAACTTGAAGATGAATAAGACCAGAAACATAGATACTCTCACTTAGGGAACAGCTAAGGAATACATGGTTCAGAATAGGGATTAACTTCCAGAGGTGCACAACCTATCTAAGGATTCTTGCAGAGACTTTCTGTCATCTTATACATGCCATCCTAATACAATATTGCAAGTCTAATATCTGTATTTGTTATTGATACTTTCTGGCATGTCCTTGCATGGTCCGAGCTTATATAATAACCTCTGCAATAGCAGGCCAATCTACACACATCACACACAGACGTAAGTCTGAAGATGACATCCTGAGGAAAACGGGGTTCAGGCATCCTTTTCTCTTGAATGTCTTTTGCGTTTCAACCACAGGCTTGTCACACATCTCCTAGACAAGACCTCCCACCGCAAGCCATTCACCTGTCTTCCTTTTTCTTTTCCAATGATTTGAATATGTTATATATTATATTGTGGCTTTATGCTATTAGCTCTTTATGATTGTATGTCTATTTCTCCCTAGTTATGAATGCCCAGACAACAGTATCTATTCAGTTTGTAGGTATAAAATACAAATTTGCATTTGTTTTCTCCTTACTTTCTTACATAGAACTCACATATAAATATGATCTAGTTTTTAAATGTATATTTTAATGTTGCTATTAAAACTTATTTTATCAATATTAGGTTATTTCTTACTTTTACATTTTTACAAAAGCATTTTAAATAACACCCTTTGTTAGTTGATGTATTTCATCACTGATCACATCTTCCTTGTTTGTGAGTTTCTGTTGACTCATCTCTCAGCTAGAGTATGTGTTAAGATATGCAAGTATATGAGAGTTTTTCTAAAAGTGTGAGATACATAGTTTTCATTTATTTTTTATTTTTCTTATAACAACTGGCTTGATACGGAAATATCTGGTAACAACATACTCAACACAAAGCTCTGTATCTTTTTAACTATATTTAGTCATTTAGTGTTTTAAAATAAAAATCTGAAACTCTTCTGATTTTAAAATGTATTTGGACAGGGAGGGGCGGAAGATGACGGCGTGAGTAGAGCAGCGGAAATCTCCTCCCAAAACAACATATATCTATGAAAATATAACAAAGACAACCCTTCCTAGAATAAAGACCAGAGGATACAGGACAATATCCAGACCACATCCGCACCTGAGAGAACCCAGCGCCTCGCGAAGGGGGTAAGATACAAGCCCCAGCCGGCAGGAGCTGAGCGCCCCTCCCCCCAGCTCCCAGAGGGAGAAGAATAGGCAGAGCGGGAGGGAGACGGAGCCCAGGACTGCCAAACACCCAGCCCCAGCCATGCAGGCCAGAGTGCAGGGCCCTGGATACTGGGAAACAGCGCAGCAAGAACAGTGAGCGGGCACTGGAGGCCGGGTGCCGGAGGACATAAGAAAAGCGCGCGACCATTTTTTTATTTGGTGGTCGTTGTTTTGTTTTGGCGGGTGCTTATTGGAAGTCTTAAAGGGGCAGGGCGGGACACTTATTCCAGAGGTAGGGAATTCGGGGATCTCTGGGAACACTAACCCCTGGGCTGCAGGGAGCAGGGAGACCCCTTATGGAGATAAATAGCCTCCCAGCAGCTCCCCATCCAACGCGACTCCACCATTTTGGAGTAGCTGCCCGAGCCAGGCCACGCCCACAGCAACAGCGGAGATTAACTCCATAGCAGCCGGGCAGGAAGCAGAAACCCTGTCTGCGCGCAGCTGCACAGCACAAGCCACTAGAGGTCGCTGTTCTCCCAGGAGAGGAGGGCCACAAACCAACAAGAAAGGAAGTCCTTCCAGCCGTCACTCGTCCCAGCTCTGCAAACTATTACTATCACCATGAAAAGGCAAAGCTACAGGCAGACAAAGATCACAGAGACAACACCAGAGAAGGAGACAGACCTAACCAGTCTTCCTGAAAAAGAATTCAAAATAAGAATCATAAACATGCTGACAGAGATGCAGAGAAATACGCAAGAGAAATGGGATGAAGTCCGGAGGGAGATCACAGATGCCAGAAAGGAGATTGCAGAAATGAAACAAACTCTGGAAGGGTTTATAAGCAGAATGGATAGAATGCAAGAGGCCATTGATGGAATTGAAATCAGAGAACAGGAATGCATAGAAGCTGACATAGAGAGAGACAAAAGGATCTCCAGGAATGAAACAATATTAAGAGAACTGTGTGACCAATCCAAAAGGAACAATATCTGTATTATAGGGGTCCCAGAAGAAGAAGAGAGAGGAAAAGAGATGGAAAGTATCTTAGAAGAAATAATTGCTGAAAACTTCCCCAAACTGGGGGAGGAAATAATCGAACAGACCACGGAAATACACAGAACCCCCAACAGAAAGGATCCAAGAAGGACAACACCAAGACACATGATAATTAAAATGGCAAAGATCAAGGACAAGGAAATAGTGTTAAAGGCAGCTAGAGAGAAAAAGGTCACCTATAAAGGGAAACCCATCAGGCTAACGTCAGATTTCTCAACAGAAACCCTACAGGCCAGAAGAGAATGGCATGATATATTTAATGCAATGAAACAGAAGGGCCTTGAACCAAGGATACTGTATCCAGCACGACTATAATTCAAATATGACGGTGGGATTAAACAATTCCCAGACAAACAAAAGCTGAAGGAATTTGCTTTCCACAAACCACCTCTACAGAACATCTTACAGGGACTGCTCTAGATGGGAGCACTCCTAGAAAGAGCACAGCACAAAACACCCAACATATGAAGAATCGAGGAGGAGGAACAAGAAGGGAGAGAAGAAAAGAATCTCCAGACAGTGTATATAACAGCTCAATAAGCGAGCTAAATTAGGCAGTAAGATACTAAAGAGGCTAACCTTGAACCTTTGGTAACCACGAATTGAAAGCCTGCAATGGCAATAAGTACATATCTTTCAATAGTCACCCTAAATGTTAATGGGTTGAACGCACCAATCAAAAGACACAGAGTAACAGAATGGAAAAAAAGCAAGACCCATCTATATGCTGCTTACAAGAAACTCACCTCAAACCCAAAGACATGTACAGACTAAAAGTCAAGGGATGGAAAAACATACTTCAAGCAAACAACAGTGAGAAGAAAGCAGGGGTTGCAGTACTAATATCAGACAAAATAGACTTCAAAACAAAGAAAGTAACAAGAGATAAAGAAGGACACTACATAATGATAAAGGGCTCAGTCAAACAAGAGGATATACCCATTCTAAATATATATGCACCCAACACAGGAACACCAGCATATGTGAAACAAATACTAACAGAACTAAAGGGGGATATAGACTGCAATGCATTCATTCTAGGAGACTTCAACACACCACTCACCCCAAAGGATAGATCCACTGGGCAGAAAATAACTAAGGACACGGACAAAAAACTACCAAAGAACAAAATCCCCGGGCCAGATGGATTTACCTCAGAATTTTATCAGACATACAGGGAAGACATAATACCCATTCTCCTTAAAGTTTTCAAAAAAATAGAGGAGGAGGGGATACTCCCAAACTCATTCTATGAAGCTAACATCACCCTAATACCAAAACCAGGCAAAGACCCCACCAAAAAAAGAAAAGTACAGACCAATATCCCTGATGAACGTAGATGCAAAAATACTCAACAAAATAATAGCAAACCGAATTCAAAAATATATTAAAAGGATCATACACCATGACCAAGTGGGATTCATCCCAGGGATGGAAGGATGGTACAACACTCGAAAGTCCATCAACATCATCCACCACATCAACAAAAAGAAAGACAAAAACCACATGATCATCTCCATAGATGCTGAAAAAGCATTTGACAAAGTTCAACATCGATTCATGATAAAAACTCTCAGCAAAATGGGAATAGAGGGCAAGTACCTCAACATAATAAAGGCCATCTATGATAAACCCACAGCCAACATTATATTGAACAGCGAGAAGCTGAAAGCATTTCCTCTGTGATCGGGAACTAGACAGGGATGCCCACTCTCTCCACTCTTATTCAACATAGTACTGGAGGTCCTAGCCACGGCAATCAAACAAAACAAAGAAATACAAGGAATCCAGATTGGTAAAGAAGAAGTTAAACTGTCACTATTTGCAGAAGACATGATACTGTACATAAAAAACCCTAAAGACTCCACCCCAAAACTACTAGAACTGATATCGGAATACAGCAAAGTTGCAGGACACAAAATCAACACAGAAATCTGTGGCTTTCCTATATACTAACAATGAACCAACAGAAAGAGAAATCAGGAAAACAACTCCATTCACAATTGCATCAAAAAAAATAAAATACCTAGGAGTAAACCTAACCAAAGAAGTGAAAGACTTATACTCTGAAAACTACAAGTCACTCTTAAGAGAAATTAAAGGGGACACTAACAGATGGAAACTCATCCCATGCTCATGGCTAGGAAGAAATAATATCGTCAAAATGGCCATCCTGCCCAAATCAATATACAGATTTGATGCAATCCCTATGAAACTACCAGCAACATTCTTCAATGAACTGGAACAAATAATTCAAATATTCATATGGAAACACCAAAGACCCCGAATAGCCAAAGCAATCCTGAGAAAGAAAGAAGAGTAAAGTAGGGGGGATCTCACTCCCCAAATTCAAGTTCTACTATAAAGCCATAGTAATCAAGACAATTTGGTACTGGCACAAGAGCAGAGCCACAGACCAATGGAACAGACTAGAGAATCCAGACATTAACCCAGACATATATGGTCAATTAATATTTGATAAAGGAGCCATGGACATACAATGGCGAAATGACAGTCTCTTCAATAGGTGGTGCTGGCAAAACTGGACAGCTACATGTAGGAGAATGAAACTGGACCATTGTCTAACCCCATATACAAAAGTAAACTCAAAATGGATCAAAGACCTGAATGTAAGTCATGAAACCATTAAACTCTTGGAAGAAAACATAGGCAAAAACCTCTTAGACATAAACATGAGTGACCTCTTCTTGAACATATCTCCCCGGGCAAGGAAATCAAGAGCAAAAATGAGTAAGTGGGACTATATTAAGCTGAAAAGTTCTGTAAAGCAAAAGACACCATCAATAGAACAAAAAGGAGCCCTACAGTATGGGAGAATATCTTTGAATATGACACATCCGATAAAGGCTTGACGTCCAGCATATATAAAGAGCTCACACGCCTCAACAAACAAAAAACAAATAACCCAATTAAAAAATGGGCTGAGGAACTGAACAGACAGTTCTCTAAAACGGAAATACAGATGGCCAACAGACACATGAAAAGATGCTCCACATCGCTAATTATCAGAGAAATGTAAATTAAAACTACAATGAGGTATCACCTCACACCAGTAAGGATGGCTGCCATCCAAAAGACAAACAACAACAAATGTTGGCGAGGCTGTGGAGAAAGGGGAACCCTCCTACACTGCTGGTGGGAATGTAAGTTAGTTCAACCATTGTGGAAAGCAGTATGGAGGTACATCAAAATGCTCAAAACAGACTTACCATTTGACCCAGGAATTGCACTCCTAGGAATTTACCCTAAGAATACAGCAATCAAGTATGAGAAAGATCAGTGCACCCCTATGTTTATCGCAGCACTATTTACAATAGCCAGGAATTGGAAGCAACCTAAATGTCCATCGGTAGATGAATGGATAAAGAAGAGGTGGTACATATACACAATGGAATACTACTCAGCCATAAGAAAAGGACAAATCCAATCATTTGCAGCAACATGGATGGAGCTGGAGGGTATTATGCTCAGTGAAACAAGCCAAGCAGAGAAAGAGAAATACCAATTATTTCACTTATCTGTGGAATATAAGAACAAAGGAAAAACTGAAGGAACAAAACAGCACCAGAATCACAGAACTCAAGAATGGACTAACAGGTACCAAAGGGAAAGGGACTGGGGAGGATGGGTGGGTAGGGAGGGATAAGGGGGGGGAGAAGTAAGGGGGTATTAAGATTAACATGCATGGGGGGGTAGGAGAAAAGGGAGGGATGTACAACACAGAGAAGTCAAGTAGTGATTCTACAAAATTTTGCTATGCTGAAAGACAGTGACTGTAAAGGGGTTTATAGGGGAGACCTGGTATAGGGGAGAGCCTAGTAAACATAATATTCATCATGTAAGTGTAGATTAGTGATACCAAAAACAAAACAAAACAAAAAAAAAGAAAAAAAAAAGGGCAGTTCCTGTGTGGTAACCTCCAATTAGTTCTACACAAGGGTATATAGGGCATATAAAAGTGTAGGCACAGGGTCTGTTTGCGTTTATACAGAAGATCAAAGCCTAATTGGGCTACCCCGAAAATGAACTAAGATACGATATGAAAGAGAACTTCCAACATCAGCACTCTCAGGAAGACTCATGCCAGAAGATGATCATCAAAAAACCCCAACAAAGATCCACGCACTGCTACAGCTGTAGATGCACTCATCCCACCAGCTCCTGGACTTGCCATGGGAATGAAGGAGATATCTAAGCTGGCCTGTGCATACAGTAAAACAACAAATTTGACTGGATCTATACTGTTGGAACTCAACCAAGAATTAGGAGAAGTGCAAATTGTAGCGCTCCAAAATCTTACAACTACAGACTATTTACTGTTAAAAGAACATAAGGGATGTGAACATTCCCCAGGAATGGGTTGTTTTAATTTGTCTGATTTCTCTCAGACTGTTCAAGTTCAGTTGGACAATATCCACCATATCATAGATAAGTTTTCACAAATGCCTAAGGTGCCTAACTGGTTTTCTTGGTTTCACTGGAGATGGCTGGTAATTACAGGTATGCTTTGGTTATTTAACTGTACTCCTATTATGTTAATGTGTGCGCACAATTTAAGTAGTAGCTTAAAACCTATACATGCTGAAGTTACTCTACAAGAAAATATGTCAAAGAAATAATCAATCTTCCTATGTTTTCTTCCTCCTGCTACTTGTATAGCTTTTCTTCTTCCTTCCTAATTACAACCCTTAAATAGAATTCGTGCCTCATATCAAATTTACCGAGTATCATAACTCTTCCAAGTGGTAAAGATACCTCAGGACAAATGCTGGGCATAGAAGCTACAGGGCATAAATATGCAAAGAAATAAAAAGCTAACCATTTCAAGCAATAAGGCTTCTCTCTCACTTACCAATTTTACATTTCCCTGTATGGCCCCGGAAGATGACTGGTTAGCCAGAGACGGGTAAGATTCCTCAAGGGAGGAACAACTTAAGACAGGCACAGTCGCAGGGGGGTCATCAGGTGAGAAATTGGGGATCAACAGAGGTGAGGCTTAGAACCTCACCCCCCATTCTGAGAGAAATCTTCTGCACATGTGGATGTTTTATTGCCCTTGTCTACCTTGGATTAACACATAGTCTACAGGCACACACCTGATCATCTACATTTGCTCTCTTACAACACTAAACTATGTTTTCTACCTTTATCTTGTATCTACCTACCACTTCAGCATTTTATTAAAAATAGTAATAATAAAGAGAGAAATGTGGTATCCACATATAAATCAAGTATAAAAACCAAATGAGTATTCATATTTGAACTGTTTATAGTTCATAATGCATGAGCAAAACCGAAAGTTTCTGTGATGACTGCCCTTGTACTGTTCAGTATGTAACTTATTCATTATGTAAGAATTTGTTCTCCATATAAGAACTTGTTTGTTATGCCTCAGAAGATTGGAGACTGATGAAAATTAGGCTTGGTGTGGATTAATGATTGTGCATTGAGCATTGACTCCCCTATACAGAATTTTATTGTCGTTAACAACCATTTGATCAATAAATATGAGAGATGCCTTCACAAAAAAAAAAAAAAGGACAGACTTCCAATGGTAAAATAAATAAGTAACCGGGATGTAATGTATAGCATAAGGAATATAGTCAAGATATTGCAACAGCTTGGTAGGGTGATAGCTGGAACCTAGAATTATGTATATAAATGTTTTATCACTGTGTTGTACACTTGAAACTAATGTAATGTAATACTGTGCGTCAACTACCCTTCAATAAAAAATAATTATCTAAAAAAAATAAAAATAAAAAAATAAAATAAAATAAAATGTATTTGATGATTTATGCCTGCATCTTTATGGGACTTCTTTTTTTCAATAATACTAAAATTCAACAGTTTTGGCTTTATTCACTAATTGTGTCTTATTAGGGGAGTTAATTTTAAAATATACAGTCTTTATAGAAGGACACATACTTCCCTTATTTATCTTCATATTCTACTCTTTCTAATGATCTGTTCTTTACTCAGATAATTCCTGTGCTACAAGAGGAAGAGCCTCATTCTTTATCTTGTAAAATTCATATATTTTCTTTCACAGTTTTCATTTTATTACAGAGGTGATACTGCTTATTTCACTTATTTGGATTTCACAGAAGTTTATCTACTATTCTTTGTTTATTTCTTTTTTGTTTTTATTATTTTGGTATCCTTTATCTACAATTACATGAACAACACTGTGGTAACTAGACTCCCCCAATCATCAAGTCCCCACCACATACTCCATAACAGTCACTGTCCATCAGCGTAGTAAGATGCTATAGTATCACTACTGCCCACATTATGTGTGCTAATTGTAATGCCCCTTTTCCCCCCTTATCCCTCCCTTCCCACCCATCATCCCCAGTCCCTTTCCCTTTGGTAACTGTTAGTCCATTCTTGGGTTTTGTGAGTCTGCTGCTGTTTTGTTCCTTAAGTTTTTTCTTTGTTCTTATACTCCACAGATGAGTGAAATCATTTGATACTTGTCTTTCTCCACCTGGCTTATTTCACTGAGCATAATACCCTCTAGCTCCATCCATGTTGCAAATGGTAGGATTTGTTTTCTTTTTCTGGCTGAATAATATTCCATTGTGTATATGTACCACATCTTCTTTATCCATTCATCTACCGATGGACATTTAGGTTGCTTCCAATTCTTGGCTATTGTAAATAGTGCTGCGATAAACATAGGGGTGCACTGATCTTTCTCATACTTGATTGCTGCATTATTAGGGTAAATTCCTAGGAGTGCAATTCCTGGGTCAAATGGTATTTCTATTTTAAGTTTTTTGAGGAACGTCCATACTGCTTTCCACAGTGGTTGAACTAATTTACATTCCCACCAGCAGAATAGGAGGGTTCCCCTTTCTCTACATCCTTGCCAACATTTGTTGTTGTTTGTCTTTTAGATGTTGGCCTTCCTTACTGGTGTGAGGTGATATTTCATTGTGGTTTTAATTTGCATTTCACTGATGGTTAGCGATGTGGAGCATCTTTTCATGTGCCTGGTGGCCATCTGAATTTCTTCTTTGGAGAAGTGTCTGTTCAGATCCTCTGCCCATTTTTTAATTGGATTATTCACTTATTCTTTGTTGAGGTGCATGAGTTCTTTATATATTTTGGATGTCAACCCTTTATTGAATATGTCATTTATGAATATATTCTCTCATACTGTAGGATTCTTTTTGTTCTATTGATGGTGTCCTTTGCTGTACAGAAACTTTCAGCTTGATATAGTTCCACTTGTTCATTTTTGCTTTTGTTTCCCTTGCCCGGGGAGATATATTCATGAAGAAGTCACTCATGTTTATGTCCAAGAGATTGTCGCCTATGTTTTTTCTAAGAGTTTTATGATTTCATGACTTACACTCAGGTCTTTAATCCATTTCAAATTTAGTTTTGTGTATGGGGTTAGACAATGATCCAGTTTCATTCTTTTACATGTAGCTGTCCAGTTTTGCCAACAACAGCTGTTGAAGAGACTGTCATTTCCCCATTGTATCTCCATGGCTCCTTTATCAAATATTAATTGACCATATATGTTTGGGTTAATATCTGGACTCTTATTCAGTTCCACTGGTCTGTGGATCTGTTCTTATGCCAGTACCAAATTGTCTTGTTTACTGTGGCTTTGTAATAAAGATTGTAGGTGGGAAGCAAGATTTCCCCTTCTTTATTCTTCCTTCTCAGGATTGCTTTGGCTATTCAAGGTCTTTTGTGGTTCCATATGAATTTTAGAAGTATTTGTCCCAGTTTGTTGAAGAATGCTGTTAGTATTTTGATAGGGATTGCATTGAATCTGTAGAATACTTTAGGTAGGATGGCCATTTTGGCAATATTAATTCTTCCTAGCCAAGAACATGGGATGAGTTTCTATTTGTTGGTGTCCTCTTTAATTTCTCTTAAGAGTGTCTTGTAGATTTCATGGTACAGGTCTTTTCATTCCTTGGTTAGGTTTATTCCTAGGTATTTTATTCTTTTTGATGCAATTTGAATGGAATCGTTTTCCTGATTTCTCTTTCTGCTAGTTCATCGATTGTGTATAGGAAAGTGACATATTTCTGTGTATTAGTTTTGTATGCTCCAACTTTGCTGAATTCAGATATTAGTTCTATTAGTTTTGGAGTGTAGTCCTTAGGGTTTTTTATGTACAATATCATGTCATCTGCAAACAGTGACAATTTGCCTTCTTCTTTACCAATCTGGATGCCTTGTATTTCTTTGTTTTGTCTGATTGCCATGGTTAGGGCCTCCAGTACTATGTTGAATAACAGTGGGGAGAGTGGGCATTGCTGTCTTGTTCCTGATCTTAGGTGAAAAGCTTTCAGCTTCTCACTTTTAATTATGGTGTTGGCTGTGGGTTTATCATATATGGCCTTTATTATGTTGAGGTACTTGCCCTCTATACCCATTTTGTTGAGAATTTTTCTCATGAATGGATGTTGAATTTTGTCGAATGCTTTTTCAGCATCTATGGAGATGATCATGTGGTTTTTGTCCTAATTTTTGTTGATGTGGTGGATAATGATGGATTTTTCTAATGTTGTACCAGCTTTGCATCACTGGAATAAATCCTACTTTATCATGATGGATTGTCTTTTTGATGTATTTTTAAATTCGGTTTGCTAATATTTGGTTGAGTATTTTTGCATCTATGTTCATCAGGGATATTGGTTGGTAATTTTCTTTTTTGGTGGGGTCTTTGCCTGGTTTTGGTATTAGAGTGATGCTGGCTTCATAGAATGAGTTCTGAAGTATTCATCTTCTTCCATTTTTCGGAAAACTTTAAGGAGAATGGATATATGTCTTCTCTGTACTTCTGGTAAAATTCAGCGGTGAATCCATCTGGCCTGGGAGGTTTGTTCTTGGGTAGTTTTTTGATTACAGATTCAATTTCATTGCTGATAATTGGTCTGTTTAGGTTTTCTTTCTTTCTTGGTCAATCTTGGAAGGTTGTATTTTTCTAGGAAGGTGTCCATTTCTTCTAGGTTTTCCAGCTTGTTTGCATATAGATTTTCATAGTATTCTCTAATAATTCTTTGTCTTTCTGTGGCTTCTGTCCTGATATTTCCCTTCTCATTTCTGATTCTGTTTATGTGTGTAGATTCCCCTTTTCTCTTAATAAGTCTGGCTAGGGGTTTATCTATTTTGTTTATTTTCTCAAAGAACCAGCTCTTGGTTTCATTGATATTTGCTATTGTTTTATTCTTCTCAATCTTATTTATTTCTTCTCTGATTTTTATTATGTCCCTCCTTCTGCTGACTTTGGGCCTCATTTGTTCTTTTTTTTCCTATTTCAATAATTGTGTCTTTAGACTATTCATTTAGGATTGTTCTTCCTTCTTTAAATAGGCCTTGACTGCTATATACTTTCCTCTTAGAACTGTCTTCACTGTGTCCCACAGAAGTTGGGACTTTGTGCTGTTGTTGTGATTTGTCTCCATATATTGCTTGATCTCAGTGTTAATTTGTTCATTGGTCCATTGATTATTTAGAAGCATGTTGTTAAGCCTCCATGTGTTTGAGAGCCTTTTTGTTTTCTTTGCAGAATTTATTTCTAGTTTTATACCTTTGTGCTCTGAGAAGTTGGTTGGTCCAATTTCAATCTTTTTGAATTTGCTTAGGCTCTTTTTGTGGCCTTGTATGTGGCGTATTCTGGTATATGTTCCGTGTTCACTTGAGAAGAATGTGTGTCCTGCTACTTTGTGTAGATGTCTGTTAGGTCCATTTGTTCTAGTGTGTTGTTCAGTGCCTTAGTATCCTCACTTATTTTCTGTCTGGTTGATCTGTCTTTTGGATTGATTGGTGTGTTGAAGTCTCCTAAAATGAATGCATTGCATTCTATTTCCTCCTTTAATTCTTTTAGTATTTGTTTCACATATGCTGGTGCTCCTGTATTGGATGCATATATATTTATAATGGTTATATCCTCTTATTGGACTGACCCCTTTATCATTATATAATGTCCTTCTTATCTCTTGTTACTTTCTTTGTTTTGAAGTCTATTTTGTCTGATACAAGTACTGCAACACCTGCTTTATTCTCTCTATTGTTTGCATTAAATATCTTTTTCTATCCCTTCACTTTTAGTCTGTGTATATCTTTGGGTTGGGGGTGGGTCTCTTGTAAGCAGCATATAGAAGGGTCTTGCTTTTTTATCCATTCTATTACACTGTGTCTTTTGATTGGTGCATTCAGTCCATTTACATTTAGGGTAATTATTGATAGATATGTACTTATTGACATTGCAGGCTTTGGATTTGTGCTTACCAAAGGATCTAGGGGTAGCTTCTTTACTATTTAACTATCTAACTTAACTCTCTTATTATGCTATTATAAACACAGTGTGATGATTCTTTATTTCTCTCCCTTCTTATTCTTCCTCCTCTACTCCTTATGTGTTAGGTGTTTTTTTTGTATTCTTTTGTGTTTCCTTTGACTGCTTTAATGGATAGTTGATTTAATTTTTTGACTTTAGTTAGTATTTGGTTGGTCTCCTTTCTTTGTTGTAATTTTATTTTCTCTCTTGACATCTATTTAGCCTTAGGAGTGCTTTCATCTAGAGCCGTCCCTTTAAAATATCCTGTAGAGGTGGTTTGTGGGAGTCAAATTCCCTCAACTTTTGCTTGTCTGGGAATTGTTTAATTCCTCCTTCATATTTAAATGATAATCGTGCTGGATACAGTATTCTTGGTTCAAGGCCCGTCTGTTTCATTGCATTGAATATATCATGCCATTCTCTTCTGGCCTGTAAGGTTTCTGTTGAGAAGTCTGATGATAGCCTGATAGATTTTCCTTTGTAGGAGATCTTTTTTCTCTCTCTGGCTGCCTTTAATACTCTGTCCTTGTCTTTGATCTTTGTCACTTTAATTGTTATATGTCTTGGTATTGTCCTCTAGGGTCCCTTGTGTTGGGAGGGCTGTGGGCTTCCATGGTCTGAAGACTATTTCCTTCCCCAGCTTTGGAAAATTTTCAGCAGTTATTTTTTCAAAGACACTTTCTTTTCATTTTTCTGTCTCTTCTTCTTCTGGTATCCTTATAATGCAAAAATTATTCCATTTGAATTGGTCACACAGTTCTCTTAATATTCTTTCATTCCTAGAGATACTTTTATCTCTCTCTGCATTAGCTTCTCTGTATTCCTATTCTCTGATTTCTATTCTATTAACAGTCTCTTGCTCCTCATCCAGTCTGCTCTTAAGACCTTCTGTCAATTGTTTCCTTTCTGTTATTTCCCTCTGGACTTCATCCCTTAACTCTTGCATATTTCTCTGCAGGTCCATCAGCATGGTTGTGACTTTTATTTTGAATTCTTTTTCAGGAATATTGGTTATATCCATCTCACCAGGCCTTCTTTCTGGGGTTGTCTGAGTGATTTTTGATTGGACCAAATTCCTCTGCCTTTTCATGGTGATAGAAGTGGTCACAGGCAGGTGGCGCATGTGTCAGCTTGGAAAACAAAGTCCCTTCCTGTTTGCTCATTGCCTTTTCTTTCTCCACTGCCTGCACCATCTACCCACACACTGGGATCAGTCTCTGGGTTAATCCCCTGAGCTTCCATGGGTAGGGCGGCCCTTGGGATAGCCTAGCACACTGTGGGGGGTGGCAAATGCATTGGGTGTGTTATCTTGTGAGAACAGCACCCCTTCCTGTCTTCTGGACCTTGCTCTGGTTTCCTCTTTCTATTCTGGGCAACTACGCACTGGTGGCAGCCTCTGGGTCTGTTCCAGTTAACTGTATGCTGGGAGAAGACTGTGTGGTTGCTGTGAATGGAGCTGTTTTCCGGCTGCTCTGCAGGTGTGGTGGGTCATCTGGTATGCTTGCAGTGATGGCATGGGGAAATGAATGGCAGGCTACTTATCACCATGAGTGGTTTCGGGGCTGTGTTACACCACCCAGGGGGTTGATGTTCCTCAAGATTCCCAGTGTGCTGGGGTGAGTGTGCTGGGATGATTTTGTCCAGCTGTTAAGCCCTTGTCCATTTAAGACTTTTAAAAAGTGCCCACTTTTCTTTTGTTCCAGGGGAGCTGGCTGTGGGGACCCACTCACAGTCTCAGTCTTGGATCTTACTTTTCCGTTTCTCTAATATCCAGTACACCATGCTGTGTGTGTCTGTGCTCCCAGTGCAGATTACTAGGGTTGGTTATTTAGCAGCCCTGTGCTTCTGCTTCCTCCCCACTCTGATTCTTTTCCTCCCACTGCTGAGCTGGAGTGGGGGGAGTGCTTGTGTCCTGCCAGGTCACAGCTTTGTTTCTTACCCTTTTTGTGAGATGCTGAGTTCTCGCAGATGTAGATGTAGCCTGGCTGTTGTACTGTATCTTCTGGTCTCTCTTTTAGGAATAGTTGTATTTGTTGTATTTTCAAAAATATATATGGTTTTGAATATTGCTTCTCTCTCACTTACCAACTTTACATTTCCCTGTATGGCCCCGGAAGATGACTAGTTAGCCAGAGATGGGTAAGATTCCTCAAGGGAGGAACAACCTAAGACAGGCACAGTCGCAGGGGGGCCATCAGGTGAGAAACTGGGGATCAACAGAGGTGAAGCTTAGAACCTCACCCCCCTGTTTTGAGAGGAATCTTCTGCATCCATGGATGTTTTGTTGCCCTTGTCTAGCTTGGATTAATACTTAGCTTATAGGCACACACCTGATCATCTACATTTGCTTTCTTACAGCACTGAACTATGTTTTCTACCTTTATCTTGTATCTACCTATCACTTTAGCATTTTATTTAAAAAAATAATAATAATAATAAGGGAGAAATGTGGGATTCACATTTAAATCAAGTATAAAAATCAAACGAATATTCATATTTGACCTGATTGTTTATAGTTCATAATGCGTGGTCAAAACTGAAAGTTTCTGTGACGACTGCCCTTGTACTATTCACCATGTAAGAACTTATTCACTATGTAAGAATTTGTACACCATGTAAGAACTTGTTTGTTGTGCTTCAGAAGATCCGAGACTGATGAGAAATAGGCTTGGGGTGGATTAATGATTGTACATTGAGTCCCCTGTACAGAATTTTATTGTTGTTAACTGTTAACAACCATTTGATCAATAAATATGAGAGATGCCCTCTAAAAAAAAAAAACAATTTTATTAGTTCACCAAAGGGAAATGGACTGGGGAGGATGGGTGGGAAGGGAGGAACAAGGGTGGGGGAAAAAGAAGGGGTTATTAAGATTAGCATGTATGGGGGGCATGGGGAGGGAGGGCTGTGCAACACAGAGAAGACAAGTAGTGATTTTACAGCATCTTACTACACTGATGGACAGTGACTGTGAAGGAGTTTGTGGGGGTGACTTGGTGAAGGGGAGAACCTAGTAAACATAATGTTCTTCATGTAATTGTAGATGAATGATACCAAAATAAAAAAAAATATATATATATATATATGGTTTTGGGTGGAGATTTCTGCCACCCTACTCACTCCGCCATCTTGAGCCCCTCCCTTCTTTGCTTCTTTCTTCATTTTAAATTGTAGAGAGTATTTAGTCTCTGAATATTTCCTTTTTATGAATTCACAGGGGCATTTTTTTAACTTGTGGTTTTTGCTTGTTTATTTCTAGACAGGATGTGGAATTTTGCCCTGATTTTATTTTGTGTTATGTTTAACTTTAACTTTGACAAGCTCTCCTTTACTCCTGTTTTGTTTTGTTTTTCCAGGCATGACAATCTATGCCATGAAACTTTCAACTGTCTGAGAGAAGGTAACCTGTCTCTCTTAGTCACTTTTGTGGCTATACAATATGTAGTATAACATATGACAAGTAATTGAAATGAAAAATAATATTATTAGAAATAAATGTTATGACAAGCACAGGAAAGGGACCTCCATGAGATCATTTCTTAGTGTGACTTATTACACACTTGTGGGTGTGGATCAAGTGTGCATTCCAAGTGAATTGTCTACACGTTGATCCACATGATAGTAGATCTGACTGAGAATACATACATAGGATGTCTCAAATGGCAAGCAAAGGGCCCAGACCAATGAGAAACATAAACAAGTTGAGACCATGATTTGTTAACAACAGTAACAAAATAATCAATTCTATTTGCTGTTTTTCTCCTCCAGCATTTGTGCTGTCCTACAGACACAACTGTAGTATTGTTTCAATGTAAAAAAAGGTGCAACTGAATCCCAGAAAATACCAAATGCTAAAATTGAAATGGATTTTCAGAGGTACGTTAGATATGAATTAAGCCATCTAGAAATACAAAATTTTACTACTCAGAACTGTTACTTTAAA
Source organism: Manis pentadactyla (assembly GCF_030020395.1). Lineage (NCBI taxonomy): Eukaryota > Metazoa > Chordata > Mammalia > Pholidota > Manidae > Manis > Manis pentadactyla. The sequence continues at coordinate 42,036,857 of NC_080025.1, forward strand.
AAGTTAGGGATGAGTGAGACTATACAATTTTCATTCAGAATGGCATAGCTATCTAGAAATGATATGGCAAAAGCTAAGGGTCTGTTTCAAGGTTTTTATAAGATTTATAAATCAGATTTATGAAAATGTTATTACTTCCAACATATCTTTAATCTTAATATATTTTTCTCCCTGAATAGTCTGATAAGACCTGCAAAAGTAATATGTTTTTGAAAGAGCAAATATTTGAGGGAATTATTAATATTAAATAAAATACATTTCTCAAGTGTATCATCGAGACATGTAATCTAGAGAATAACATTAAATTTAATATTCCCCATCCCAGTTCTGCAGGCATTACTGATCATATCCACAGCTCTGTGTATGATTTCATATTAGTGAACTTGAATGGATGATGGGCTGTGTTTTTCATGTTGAATCTGATATTGTAGTGATATTATTAGAACTTGATGAAGTATATTTCCATACTAATTCAGTTGATAAATGTATTTTAGTCATGAATTTACATTTGGGTTCAATTTCTTTGGAACCGTTCTCTATACCATTGCTTGCAGTGGCCTACTAATCCCAACTAATACATCAAATATAGAAACATCCCATGGCAATCATGGAAATTTAAAGACAGAGTGATTTAGATGAGTTACCATGAGTCATGTCACCTGGCTGTGTGTCTTGTGGTCTCACAAAGTGTTGTGAGTGAATCACAGTTTATGGTGTTGAAATTCCATTAAATAAAATGATATAAAATTTTACTGCAATTAATTAATTTTTCAGTTAAAAATTGAAAAAATTAGCAGGTAACCATTGTAATAGTGACCAGGCCAACACGCTCTCTCCTTGGAGACATAATAGAGAGATGATCAGTCATGAGTTTGTTTGGTGAGTATATACTCTGAGCAAAAATATACATATATTTGTATATGGTTTAAAGATTCAGAACATCACATCATGAAAATCTGATATAACTATATATATCCTCAAAGTGGATAATGAAGCAGAGGGAATATTGGTGTCTGATTTTTAAGAGCAACATCTTCACAAGAGGATGCTTTTGGGGTTACTTCTTTAATAGTAATTTATCCTTGCTTTTAACTGGTGTGTCATTTCTCTTCATTTGTCAGTTACATTATATGGTAATCTTTCCCTGGCCTCTAAATTAATCTTTTTTTTTTTTTAATTTTTATTTTTAAAAGTCACAATGCTTTATCACTCATCACGTTTCTTAAGAAAACAAAGGTAATGATACTGGAGGCTTTTCTTTCTCTCTAGACAACTCCAGGTCACTGAGAGCTGTGTGGCCTTGGCGTGTGATCCCTTAGGGTTCAACTCTCGGCCAGTCAGAGAGCTTTCCTCACAATGCGTAGGACACTCTATTCTGCTGCATAAAAGCTGTAGGTAACACCAAGGCAGAAAACGTGAAATACAGTATATTAGACTAATAAAAGTATATGACATCACTTCTCTCTTCTCTGGTATCCAGCAACACACCCCCGTTGATCTCTACAGAAATCTTTTTTTTTTTTTTGTAGATAATTATTTTTTATTGAAGAGTAGTTGACACACAGTATTACATTAGTTTCAGGTGTACAACACAGTGATTCAACATTTATATACATGATAATTCTAGGTACCAGCTATCACCATATCAAGTTGTTACAATGTTTTGACTATATTATTTATCCTATACATTACATCCCGGTTACTTATTTATTTTACAATTGGAAGTGTGTACTTTTTTTTTTTTTGTGAGGGCATCTCTCATATTTATTGATCAAATGGTTGTAAACAACAATAAAATTCTGTATAGGAGAGTCAATGCTCAATGCACAATCATTAATCCACCCCAAGCCTAATTTTCGTCAGTCTCCAATCTTCTGAAGCATAACAAACAAGTTCTTACATGGAGAGCAAATTCTTATATAGTGAATAAGTTACATGGTGAACAGTACAAGGGCAGTCATCACAGAAACTTTTGGTTTTGCTCATGCATTATGAACTATAAACAGTCAGTTCAAATATGAATACTCATTTGATTTTTATACTTGATTTATATGTGGATAATACATTTCTCTCTTTATTATTATTATTTTTAATAAAATGCTGAAGTGGTAGGTAGATACAAGATAAAGGTAGAAAACATAGTTTAGTGTTGTAAGACAGCAAATGTAGATGATCAGGTGTGTGCCTGTAGACTATGTGTTACTCCAAGCTAGACAAGGGCAATAAAACATCCACATATACAGAAGATTTCTCTCAGAACAGGGGGAGTGAGGTTCTAAGCCTCACCTCTGTTGATCCCCAATTTCTCACCTGATGGCCCCCCTGTGACTGTGCCTGTCTTAGGTTGTTCCTCCCTTGAGGAATCTCACCCGTCTCTGGCTAACCAGTCATCTTCCGGGGCCATACAGGGAAATGTTAAGTTGGTAAGTGAGAGAGAAGCCTTATTGTTTGAAAAGGTTAGCTTTTTACTTCTTTGCATATTTATGCCCTGTGACTTCTATGCCCAGCATTTGTCTTGAGGTATCTTTACCACTTGGAAGAGTTATGATACTCGGTAAATTTGATATGAGGCACGAATTCTATTTAAGGGTTGTAATTAGGAAGGAAGAAGAAAAGCTATAGAAGTAGCAGGCAGAAGAAAACATGGGAAGATTGATTGTTTCTTTGACATATCTTCTTGTAGAGTAACTTCAGCATGTATAGGTTTTAAGCTACTACTTAAATTGCGCACACACATTAACATAACAGGAGTTTAGTTACATAACCAAAGCATACCTGTAATTACCAGCCATCTCCAGTGAAACCAAGAAAACCAGTTAGGCACCTTAGGCATTTGTGAAAACTTATCTATGATATGGTGGATATTGTCCAACTGAACTTGAACAGTCTGAGAGAAATCAGACAAATTAAAACAACCCATTCATGGGGACTGTTCACACCCCATATATTCTTTAACAGTAAATAGTCTGTAGTTGTAAGATTTTGGAGCGCTACAATTTGCACTTCTCCTAATTCTTGGTTGAGTTCCAACAGTATAGATCCAGTCAAATTTGTTGTTTTACTGTATGCACAGGCCACCTTAGATATCTCCTTCTTCATTCCCATGGCAAGTCCAGGAGCTGGTGGGATGAGTGCATCTACAGCTGTAGCGGTGCGTGGATCTTTGTTGGGGTTTTTGATGATCATCTTCTGGCATGAGTCTTCCAGAGAGTGCTGATGTTGGAAGTTATTTTTCATATCGTATCTTAGTTCATTTTCGGGGTAGCCCAATTAGGCTTTGATCCTCTGTATAAACACAAACAGACCCTTTGCCTACACTTTTATATGCCCTTTATACCCTTGTGTAGAACTCATTGGAGGTCACCACTCAGGAACTGCCTTTTTTTTTTTTTTTAGTATCATTAACTACACTTACATGATGAGTATTATGTTTATTAGGCTCTCCCCTATAGCAGGTCCCCCCTATAAACCCCTTTACAGTCACTGTCCATCAGCATAGCAAAATGTTGTAGAATCACTACTTGCCTTCTCTGTGTTGTACAGCCCTACCCTTTCTCCCATCCACCCATGCATGCTAATCTTAATACCCCCCTTCTTCTTCCTCCCCCTTTATCCCTCCTTACCCACCCATCCTCCCCAGTTCCTTTCCCTTTGGTACCCGTTAGTCCATTCTTGAGTTCTGTGATTCTGGTGCTGTTTTGTTCCTTCAGTTTTTCCTTTGTTCTTATATTCCACAGATGAGTGAAATCATTTGGTATTTCTCTTTCTCCGCTTGGCTTGTTTCACTGAGCGTAATACCCTCCAGCTCCATCCATGTTGCTGCAAATGGTAGGATTTGCTCTTTTCTTCTGGCTGAGTAGTATTCCATTGTGTATATGTACAACATCTTCTTTATCCATTCATCTATCGATGGACATTTAGGTTGCCTCCAATTCTTGGCTATTGTAAATAGTGCTGCGATAAATATAGGGGTGCATTGGTCTTTCTCATACTTGATTGCTGCATTTTTAGGGTAAATTCCTAGGAGTGTAATTCCTGTGTCAAATGGTATGTCTGTTTTGAGCATTTTGATGTACCTCCATACTGCTTTCCACAATGGTTGAATGTATTTACATTCCCACCAGCAGTGTTCTCCTTTCTCCACAGCCTTGCCAACATTTGCTGTTGTTTGTGTTTTGGATGGCAGCCATCCTTACTGGTGTGAGGTGATACCTCATTGTAGTTTTAATTTGCATTTCTCTGATGATTAGCGATGTGAAGCATCTTTTCATGTGTCTGTTGGCCATCTGTATTTCTTTTTTGGAGAACTATCTGTTCAGTTCCTCTGCCCATTTTTTAATTGGGTTATTTGTTTTTTTTTATTGAGGCGTGTGAGCTCTTTATATATTCTGGACGTCAAGCCTTTATCGGAACTGTCATTTTCAAATATATTCTCCCGTACTGTAGGGTTCCTTTTTGTTCTATTCATGGTATCTTTTGCTGTACAGAAGCTTTTCATCTTAATATAGTCCCACTTGTTCATTTTTGCTGTTGTTTTCCTTGCCCAGGGAGATATGTTCAAGAAGAGGTCACTCATGTTTATGTCTAAGAGGTTTGTGCCTATGTTTTCTTCCAAGAGTTTAATAGTTTCGTGACTTACATTCAGGTCTTTGATCCATTTTGAGTTTACTTTTGTATATGGGTTAGACAATGGTCCAGTTTCATTCTCCTATATGTAGCTGTCCAGTTTTTCCAGCACCACCTGTTGAAGAGACTGTCATTTCGCCATTGTATGTCCATGGCTCCTTTATCAAATATTAAATGACCATATATGTCTGGGTTAATGTCTGGATTCTCTAGTCTGTTCCATTGGTCTGTTGTTCTGTTCTTGTGTCAGTACCAAATTGTCTTGATTACTATGGCTTTATAATAGAGCTTGAAGTTGGGGAGTGAGATCCCCCCTACTTTATTCTTCTTTCTCAGGATTGCTTTGGCTATTGGGGGTCTTTGGTGTTTCCATATGAATTTTTGAATTATTTGTTCCAGTTAATTGAAGAATGTTGCTGGTAGTTTCATTGGGATTGCATCAAATCTGTATATTGCTTTGGGCAGGATGGCCATTTTGACGATATTAATTCTTCCTAGCCACAAGCATGGGATGAGTTTCCATCTGTTAGTGTCCCCTTTAATTTCTCTTAAGAGTGACTTGTAGTTTTCAGAGTATAGGTCTTTCACTTCTTTGGTTAGGTTTATTCCTAGGTATTTTATTTTTTTGGATGCAATTGTGAATGGAGTTGTTTTCCTTATTTCTCTGTCTGTTGGTTCATTGTTAGTGTATAGGTAAGCCACAGATTTCTGTGTGTTGATTTTGTATCCTGCAACTTTGCTGTATTCCGATATCAGTTCTGGTAGTTTTGGGGGGGAGTCTTTGGGGTTTTTTATGTACAGTATCATGTCATCTGCAAATAGTGATAGTTTAACTTCTTCTTTACCAATCTGGATTCCTTGTATTTTTTTGTTTTGTCTGTTTGCCATGGCTAGGACCTCTAGTACTATGTTAAATAATAGTGGGGAGAGTGGGTATCCCTGTCTAGTTTCCGATCACAGAGGAAATGCTTTCAGCTTCTCGCTGTTCAATATAATGTTGACTGTGGGTTTATCATAGATGGCCTTTATTATGTTGAGGTACTTGCCCTCTATTCCCATTTTGCTGAGAGATTTTATCATGAATGGATGTTGAACTTTGTCAAATGCTTTTTCAGCATCTATGGAGATGATCAAGTGGTTTTTGTCTTTCTTTTTGTTGATGTGGTGGATGATGTTGATGGACTTTCGAATGTTGTACCATCCTTGCATCCCTGGGATGAATCCCACTTGGTCATGTTGTACGATGGTTTTGATGTATTTTTGAATTCGGTTTGCTAAAATTTTCTTGAGTATTTTTGCGTCTACGTTCATCAGGGATATTGGTCTGTAGTTTTCTTTTTTGGTGGTGTCTTTGCCTGGTTTTGGTATTAGGGTGATGTTAGCTTCATAGGATGAGTTTGGGAGTATCCCCTCCTCCTCTCTTTTTTGGAAAACTTTAAAGAGAATGGGAATTATGTCTTCCCTGTATGTCTGATAAAATTCCGGGGTAAATCCATCTGGCTCGGGGGATTTGTTCTTTAGTAGTTTTTTGATAACCGCTTCAATTTCGTTGCTGGTAGTGGGTCTGTTTAGATTTTCTGTTTCTTTCTGAGTCAGTCTTGGAAGGTTCTGTTTTTCTAGGAAGTTGTCCATTTCTCCTAGGTTTCCCAGCTTGTTAGCATATAGGTTTTCATAGTATTCTCTAATAATTCTTTGTATTTCTGTGGGGTCCATCATGATTTTTCCTTTCTCCTTTCTGATACTGTTGATTTGTGTTGACTCTCCTTTCCTCTTAATAATTCTGGTTAGAGGCTTATCTATTTTGCTTATTTTCTCGAAGAACCAGCTCTTGGTTTCATTGATTTTTGCTATTGTTTTATTCTTCTCAATTTTGTTTATTTCTTCTCTGATCTTTATTATGTCACTTCTGCTGCTGACCTTAGGCCTCATTTGTTCTTCTTTTTCCAATTTCGATAATTGTGACATTAGACCATTCATTTGGGATTCTTCTTTCTTTTTTAAATATGCTTGGATTGCTATATACTTTCCTCTTAAGACTGCTTTTGCTGTGTCCCACAGAAGTTGGGGCTTAATGTTGTTGTTGTCATTTGTTTCCATATATTGCTGGATCTCCATTTTGATTTGGTCATTGATCCATTGATTATTTAGGAGCGTGTTGTTATGCTTCCATGTGTTTGTGAGCCTTTTTGCTTTCTTTGTACAGTTTATTTCTAGTTTTATGCCTTTGTGCTCTGACATGTTGGTTGGTAGGATTTCAGTCTTTTGGAATTTACTGAGGCTCTTTTTGTGGCCAGTACATGGTCTATTCTGGAGAATGTTCCATGTGCACTTGAGTAGAATATGTACCCTGTTGCTTTTGGATGTAGAGTTCTGTACATGTCTATTAGGTCCATCTGCTCTACTGTTTTGTTCATTGTTTCCGTGTCCTTACTTATTTTCTGCCCGGTGGATGTATCCTTTGGTGCGAGTGGTGTGTTGAAGTCTCCTAGAATGAATGCATTGCAGTCTATTACCCCCTTTTGTTCTGTTAGTATTTGTTTCACATATGCTGGTTCTCCTGTGTTGTGTGTATATATATTTAGAATGGTTATATCCTCTTGTTGGACTGAGCCCTTTATCATTATGTAGTATCCTTGTTTATCTCTTGTTAATTTCTTTGTTTTGAAGTCTATTTTGTCTGATATTAGTACTGCAACCCCTGCTTTCTTCTCGCTGTTGTTTGCCTGAAATATGTTTTTCCATCCCTTGACTTTTAGTCTGTACATGTCTTTGGGTTTGAGGTGAGTTTCTTGTAAGCAGCATATAGATGGGTCTTGCTTTTTTATCCATTCTGTTACTCTGTGTCTTTTGATTGGTGCCTTCAGTCCATTAACATTTAGGGTGACTATTGAAAGATATGTACTTATTGCCATTGCAGGCTTTAAATTCGTGGTTACCAAAGGTTCAAGGTTAGCCTCTTTAGTATCTTACTGCCTAACTTAACTCACTTATTGAGCTGTTATATACACTGTCTGGAGATTCTTTTCTTCTCTCCCTTCTTATTCCTCCTCCTCCATTCTTCATATGTTGGGTGTTTTGTTCTGTGCTCTTTCTAGGAGTGCTCCCATCTAGAGCAGTCCCTGTAAGATGTCCTGTAGAGGTGGTTTGTAGGAAGCAAATTTCCTCAGCTTTTGTTTGTCTGGGAATTGTTTAATCCCACCATCATATTTGAATGATAGTCGTGCTGGGTACAGTATCCTTGGTTCAAGGCCCTTCTGTTTCATTGCATTAAATATATCATGCCATTCTCTTCTGGCCTGTAGGGTTTCTGTCAAGAAGTCTGATGTTAGCCTGATGGTTTTTCCTTTATAGGTGACCTTTTTCTCTCTAGCTGCCTTTAAAACTCTTTCATTGTCCTTGATCTTTGCCATTTTAATTATTATGTGTCTTGGTGTTGTCCTCCTTGGATCATTTCTGTTGTGGGTTCTGTGTATTTCCGTGGTCTGTTTGATTATTTCCTCCCCCAGTTTGGGGAAGTTTTCAGCAATTATTTCTTCCAAGATACTTTCCATCCCTTTTCCTCACTCTTCTTCTTCTGGTACCCCTATAATACAGATATTGTTCCTTTTGGATTGTTCCCACATCTCTCTTAATATTGTTTCATTCCTGGAGATCCTTTTATCTCTCTCTATGTCAGCTTCTATGCGTTCCTGTTCTCTGGTTTCAATTCCATCAATGGCCTCTTGCATCCTATCCATTCTGCTTTTAATCCCTTCCAGAGTTTGTTTCATTTCTGTACTCTCCTTTCTGGCATCTGTGATCTCTCTCCGGACTTCATCCCTTATCTCTTGCGTATTTCTCTGCATCTCTGTCAGCATGTTTATGATTTTTATTTTGAATTCTTTGTCAGGAAGACTGGTTAGGTCTGTCTCCTTCTCTATTGTTGTCTCTGTGATCTTTGTCTGCCTGTAGTTTTACCTTTACATGGTGATAGGAATAGTTTGTAGAGCTGGGATGAGTGACAGCTGGAAGAACTTCCCTTCTTGTTGGTTTGTGGCCCTCCTCTCCTTGGAGAACAGCAACCTCTAGTGGCTTGTGCTGGGTAGCTGCGCGCAGACAGTGCTTCTGCTTCCTGCCCTGTTGCTATGGAGTTTATCTCCGCTGTTGCTGTGGGGGTGGCCTGGCTCAGGCTGCTGCTCCAATGTGGTGGAGTTGCTTTGGATGGGGAGCGGTGGTAGGCTATTTATCTCCATAAGGGGCCTCCGTGCTCCCTGCAGCCCTGGGGTTTAGGGTGCCCAGATATCCCCGGATTCCCTACCTGTGGATTAAGTGTCCCGCCCTGCCCCTTTAAGACTTCCAAAAAGCACCTGCCAAAACAAAACGACCCCCAAAAAAAAAAAAATTGAAAAATTGAAAAAAAAATAAATAAATAACAAATGGCCACTCTTTTTTCTTTATTCTCCTGCCCCAGCCTCAGGCATCTGCTCACCAGTCTTGCTGCCCTATTTCCCTAGTGATGGGGTCCCTATCCCTTTAATACTTCCAATAAGCGTTCACCAAACAAAACAGCAAAAAAAAAAAAAATGGCCACTCGCTTTTCTTATGTTCTCCAGCGCCAGACCTCCAGTACCCACTCACTGTTCTTGCTGCCCTGTTTCCCTAGTATCCAGGGCCCCACGCATGCACTGTGTCTGTGCTCTGGCCTGGATGGCTGGGTCTGGGTGTTCAGCAGTCCTGGGCTCCTTCTCCCTCCGGCTCTGCCTACTCTTCTCCTGCTGGAAGCTGGGGAAAGAGGAGCTTTGGTTCCGTGGTGCCAGGGCTTGTATCTTACCCCCTTTACAAGGCAGTGGGTTCTCACAGGTGTGGATGAGGTCTGGATGTTGTCCTGTGTCCTCTGGTCTTTATTCTAGGAAGAGTTGTCTTTGTTATATTTTCATAGATATATGTGGTTTTGGGAGGAGATTTCCACTGCTCTACTCTCGCCGCCATCTTGGCTCCCTCCTAAATTAATCTTTCTTCAACAGTTAAACATAAATACTTATCATCCAATTTTTAAATGTTCTATTGTTCAGTTACCAGAAGGAAATCTTATTATTTCTTATTTCCAACTTGTCAGGACTATATGTGTTTATGAAAACATGTGAACTGGGGTCAAGAATTAGAATGTCATCTCTTCAGTGCATATCCATCAATATAACTGGAAATTCGAATATTTACAACACTCAGGATTGCTCAGTAAATATATAATCATATGTTAGTACGTCCTGTGTGAGTTTTAACATTTTTATAGCATGTATAGAGATTTTATTCATTTATTCAATTGTCACCTATTTGTTATACCTCAAAACTGATATGAAATATTGAACATAACAATGAATCAATGCATATTAAATGTTCTCCTTTAAATATTTTTGTCTTATAGCTATGTATTTGAATTTCAACATTCATAAATTGCTTTATTCTGTGAAAATATCAGTAAAGGTTAAACATGAAAACAAAAATGTAAAGGAAATTCCAAATCCTGACCATCTTATGATTTCTTCATCCCTAAATTCAAAATATTTCCATATAAAATTATATTTAAAGATTTTTTTCCAGTGTCCTAATTTTTAGCCTTGACATGAGGGATAATTGACAATATTCAATTATCATAGTGCAAATTCTCCAGTGTACTTTTCATAAACAACTATTTTCTGTATTTAAACTTCAATTGTCTGTTGGGTTTACATGGAAGGTAGCCTGCCATTGTGAAAACCTATGTCTTTATTTTATTATGTTGGGATCATTCAAAGTTCTCTTTCCCCTATGAAACATTGCCTTTCAGAGAGTGCCATGTTCACTCTGGTTGAGCAATTTAGGCACTCCTCTGACCTTTAGTTTAAGTGTTTCTAGTATGGTGTGACAGGTCTCATACTCCTGGAATCTCCCCCTACCTACTGTTGTCCTGTATGTCTCTCCCATACTGGGGTTCAGCACACCTTTCTGTGTTCTTCTAGCTTCGCTGGGGGGATCCATGCTGTGTCACTCCTACAATGCCGTATCCTTGGAGCAGTTCCTGCAAGTGGAGAGGATGTTCTACACTCTAGGGTTTCCATCTGGTTATTTTTTTTCTGCTACTTGGAACTACTTGATATTCGCAATATGCAAAAGGCTTAAAAATAGAAAAATTATATACAAGAGCAGCACATAGCGACATTGTTTCTATCAATCTCTCATCTCCCTGTCATTTATCTTTATATTTGTGTGTGTGGAGAGAGGGGTGATTTACTTCTCAAATACTGATTGAATTGAGTGGATATTGACAATTTATAAGCAAGCAATGTTTTTAGTGACTAAACAAGGTTCAAAAATTGCACAATAATGGATTTAACTTGCTGAATGTAAGGATTGAACCTCAAGTCACTGTAACTTTAGTAATTACTCATTGTATTAGTTTAGATGCTAACACCACATATATCGTGCATACTCTGATTTAATTCAAATTAAAAGTTTAATTGCACACACACAAAAACCTAAACCCTTTACCTATTTCTTTCTCAGCTGTCCTACTATGGTGTTTATGAAGTGTGCTTAGCTCAGCAATCCAGTAGGGCCAAGAGGGCCCACCTCCAGGCCAGGGTGAACTCTGCACCTGGGGGCCACTGTTTCCCCGCCCATGCCTGAAGCTTCCTGCCCGGGGCCCTGACCAGCGCTGGCCCCAGCTGTCCAACAGGGCCATCGACTGGTAGAAGAGACTTGTGCCTCATGGGTGGGGTCTGCAGGTCTGGAGAACTTGAGGCCCTACCTTCAACTCCTGCTCTTCCCCAGGAGGCCACACCTTGTTAAGATCACTTACTATTTCCAACTTTTTTCTTGATTCTTTGGTATTTTTATATCGATAGTCATGTAATCTATGAACAAAGTTCTATTTATTCTCAATGTATACATTTTACTTCCTTGTCTTCTCTTACTTCATTATCTAGGACTTCCAATATAATGTTAAAAAGGAATGGTGAGAGAGGATGTTCTTTCTGAGTTCCTGATCTTCTGAGAAGTTTCTCAGCATTAAGTATGATATTAAATGTAGGTTTTGTGTAGATGTCCTTTAGCAAGTTGAAGAAGTTCCTTTATATTCTAGTTTGCTGTGGGCTTTTATTATGAATGGTTGTTGGATTTTGTCAAATGTTTTTTTCTCCATCTATTGATATGGTCATATGATTTTTCTTCTTTAACTTATTGATATGATGGATTGCATTAATTGATTTTCAAATATTGAACCAGATGTGAATACCTGGAATAAATCCCATTTGGTTGTGCCCTATAGTTCTTCTTATATATTATTGGATTCAGTTTGCAAATATTTTGTTGAAGAATTTTGAATATGTGTTGATAATAAATATTAGTGTGTGGTTTTCTTTTTGTAATATCCTTGCATTGTTTTACTATTAGGGTACTGTTTGTCCTGTAGAATTAGTTAAGAAGTATTGCCTTTGCTTTTATTTTCTGGAACAGATTGTAGAGAATTGGTTTTGCTGAGTTCATTTTATCGTTGAAGATATTTACACATAACCAATAGAATAATTATGTGGATTATAAAAATTATATGTTTAGAGTGTTTATTGCATTGTTGGGCACTCCGGTAACAGTCAATAAACTGAATCCTTCGTAATAAAAACATTATTATAGCACTTGCTTCTGATGTGGTTTATACTGGTAATTAATTTCTTGAACTGTCATTTTCTTCAATTTGGGATAAGAATGCGGAGTGTTTACTCTGGAGTCAGAAAGACAAATGGCCTCTTGACTTCAGCATTTACTGGTTACTAGTTGTATAACCTGATCAATGTACTTAATCTCTTCAAACTTCAGTTTCATTTTAAAAGAGGAAATGACAATAATCTGCCTCTAATGGCTGCCTAGCGGTTAAACATGAGATAACCAATGTGATAAGCTCAGAACACCCAAGGCTCTTAGGAAGTGTTCATCACACATAAGCTATAACCATTTTCTCAGACGTAAGGATAAATAATCTTGGGGAGAACTTTTCTGAATTACCTCAGTTTTGAGATTTTTGTCATTTCTCCTTTGACTAAAAGACCAGTCTCAGAACTTAGAACCTTGTACATTCCATCGAGTACAAGGGGACCTGAGAGTAGGTGGAGGAGGCAGGTGATACGAAGACTGTCATAGACTGCAAAGGGCAGGGATATGATACTGATGTTCTGCTTCTGTTTGATCTAATTCTGAGAAGAAATGCCTGAGGGTGTTGGCATATGTTTTAGATGCTCTCTGGTCTCACACTTCTATGCAATCACACCTTCTCTAAACAAAGTACACCCACACAAATGCAAAAGGGTCATAGTGATGACAACGGAGATGACTGAGATTAGCACACTCTTGTTTCAAGGGTAGGAGAAAATGAGTTTGTGTTTATTAAGAATACAAAATAGGACTGTTTTCCTTTGAGAAAAATGGTAAAATTACTTCTGTATATTTGCATATAGTTAAAACAGATGGTTGGCCCTAAATGTAATGTCCCTGTTTTCATACCCATCATTCTCTGTACATTCTTTTTAATCACATTGTCATATTTTAATTCTTTGTAGTTATATTGATGCATTTTTATATTTTATAAAACATATTTTCTGCAAAAGATGATATAACATGAATTAGAAAATAAAATATTTTTGGAATTGTATTTAACATGCACAAAATGTGAGGTCTGGAAAATCTCACTTTTCATAACTTTAGATTTGCCAAAATGGAAACATGTAGACAAATGAAAATCTCTTTTCTTATTTGGGGTGGTGGGAAAGAGAAATCAGGAACACAGCACTTACCCTTTACCCTTTTGACTTTACCCTTCAATTCATGGTATCATTCTATTATAATTTTTCATAGTGTCTTTCATTTTATTCTATTTTCAATTATTCTCCTTGGTTATCCAACAGACTTATACTGCCTTTCTTCATTGTCATCCATTTTTGTGTGTTCAATGTGTGTATGTCCAATTCATACTCCAGAAAGTATTTTTTCACATGTGTATCCATTTAGAAAGTCTATCAGTATTTTGTGTTTCAAATTTACATTAATTGTCTTATCTATGAATATAATTCCATATTTTCACTCAATATGTTTTTAAGATTTCTGTATTTATCTATATGTCATCTTAGTTCATTCCACTGAATGGTACTTCAGTGCACATACATACCACATTCAATTTGTTCATTCACTCAGAGAAGGCCGCCCAAATTTTAAAAAAGTCTTACCCCTACAAATAACACTATGGCAAATGTCCTTCTACACGAATCTTTGTGCAGCGATGAAAACAAGTTTACGTGGAGTTCACACCAAGGTGTGTGTGTGTGTGTGTGTGTGTGTGTGTGTGTGTGTGTGTGTGTGTATGTGTTTATGTAAAGGCAATGAACATATGGAACTCTTTTCATATGAAAGGATACACCAAATTCAGTATGCATTTGCCGATGACTAGAGATGTGAGGGTATTTAACTAGGGTGGGTGGTGAGCAAAGGAGATTACAACTTGTCTAACAATTTTTTTAACTTTAATAAAAATATCTGAAAAAAAGATACAGTAGGAACAATAATAAATTCTTCAAAGTGTGTTCATTAACTTTTGGTGTATAATTCAAACATCTTTAAGTATTTTAATGTTGAAAAAATGTATTGCTGCTTTCAATAAATTGATGACCAGAGCAAAAAATTACAATACTCCAAACATACTGAAAAGTCCAATAGTAGGAATATGCTTGGCATGGCATTCATGTGCATGTGAAATATAGAGGAGGGCTCCAAAAAATACATGAGTGAAAATATGCTTCCAAACATATTAAGTAAATTCTGGAGGATTGAGTATGGGTGTGCTAGGGATATAGAAAAAAGTGAAGTTGTAGGTATAGAGTTTTGGAAATTTTAGTAGACTCATGGAGAGTATTTTGTATTTGCAACAAGGTTTCTTGACATAATAGAGGCAAGTTGAAACTGAATGTTCAGCAGGACAAAGTCCTGCCAGGTTCTGTCAGTCAGCAGTGAAGCCTGAAGACATGGTCCTACTCTGCGGGCCAGTTAAAGCAGTCTGATACTAAGAGAGCTGAACTTCAGAGACACAATTCTCTTGCATAAGAAGACTCTTGGAAATTCCTGCCACTCTGATCAAAATACTTGGCAATAAACTTTTAACAAGGTTTATCTCAACAGGAAAAATATGTACTGTTCACTTTGCATTAACTTGGTATAGATCACCCATAGGGCTGGCCCTCTCCTGTCCCAGAAGGAGCAGTGACATACAGGAAGGGAAGCAGGAGTTCCTCTGCTAAGTGGCATAGGTCAGTCGCTGCCCTGAGGAATTGTCTTCTTGATACTTCCATCTGTAAGAAATAAAGAAACTCAATGTAGAACTCCAAAGGACAAAAAAGTGCTGAAAGTGGTGTTATCTTATTCATGCACCACAGCTGTAACTGAGGACTAAGTAGATCATGTTTGGAACTTAAACGTGAGTGGAGGCCTCTCTTATTATGTTTCCTAACTTGAGTCTTCATTGTTGAGAATTTTGAGTTCTAATAGAAACCAAGCTTATCTGTCAAGGATGAGAGGATATTGGGTGTAATAACTCTTTGATTATTTTTACCTTGAGTAAAACACACAGGGCTTTCTTGGAATAAAATATAGATTGATAACTATACTTTGGAATTCTAGTTCCTTGCTCAAAGTCATATAAACTAAATAATTTATTAAGTTAGCACCTTATAAGGAAAAATGCATCTCCCTGATATTTGACAATGTTTGCCCAAACTGGCAGTATCTATATGGTAAACTAAAAGAGAAATTCCCTTTTTCCTTGAGAGTCACATCTATTTCTTTGGAAATGAATTATCAACCAAATACAATTAAGAATCCCAGAGAAGAGTAGTAATTTGGCTTAAAGCTCCTCAGTTTCCCAGGTGTAATCTGAAAGCAGTCCCATTCACGGAGGGCAGGGGGAGACTCAGGAAAGAGGCAGGACACTCCAGATGGGCAGATGGCAGGAGTAATAAGCAAGGGGGCTTGTCTTGGGCAGCCACAAGATGAGATCTCTGTACCCACCCTCCAGAACCTTAAAAGTTTATAAAGAGAACTTAATGGGGTTCCATCACATGTACAATCCAGAAGGTCCCAGCATCACACCGCTCTCTTAACCGTGTCCTTGGGGAAGCTTCTGGGAGTTGGGGTGGCAAGCAGATCCTACCCTCCAAGGACAGGGGTGGGCCACCAATTGCTGGAGTGCAGTTCATGGGTGCACTGATGCTCACATACTCTCAGTGACCTCCGTCAGCAGTCACACTGGCAATATTTCACATCTGATGTGGTGGGATTCTAGAGGAGGCAATTCAAACCAGGGGTTAGTTGAAGTTCTCCAGTAGGAGAACTCAGGACATTCAAAATCGGTAATTCTCCCTTTACTCCTGTTTCTGTTCCATGCCTCCATAGTTCTACCCCAGAACTTAAAGAACAACAGTTTTATTGTACTTTGTGGATTAACATTCCAAGCAAAGCTTAGACTCCCTCTTCACATGGTGTTGACTGGAGTCACTTGATGTATGTACTTGGTTTGACTTTAGATCCAGGGAAGCTGGGACAGCTGGAGGGCTGGGCTCAGATGGCTTCCTCCCTTTTTCCAAATGGCCTCAAGACATCAATACACCAAGACAAAACCAGCCAGTCTACTTAAATCAATATAGTATCCACTATCCGCCCCTGTTCCTGCTAGTCCAGCTCTGGCTCAAGACAAGGGGAATAAGACCCCATCTTACCATGGGAAGAGTGTCAAAGGATGATGCATGGTCATCTAGAATTTGCCCTTGTTTTGTCGTTAGAAGCAGAGATGGATATTCTACAGTCCCGCAGTCAAGGTTGCACTTGAAATGCAGAACAATTCCAGGTGGCTAGTGATGCTTGGAAGGGAACAGCAGCAAATGGGTATAGAAGACTAGCTTTCGATTCCTGAGTCAAAGTCAGGCTTATCCCCAGCTCACACTGAACAGAGTGGAGGACAAAGTCCCAGAATTCACTTCTACTTTTCCTTTCAAGATAATGGAGGGTTACAGGGTTAAAGAAATTAAGGAAGTTGAGTATAATTTGAACTGCAGGTACACTCACATTTTAGATTATTTACAATAATTCAATAAATACAGTGTCTTATCCTTGATAAATATAATAACCAGAAAAGTCTATCAGAAACGTGATTCCACCCCGACACATAAGCAAGGTTATTTCACCCATTTATCTGCAATATGACATGATCAAGAATTCAAGAGTACGGAAAAGAAATAAAGGCTAATGTCATAAAACAATGAAGTAAGCCATTTGCTGAAAAACTCAGTAGATGTTCTGAATAGGTGACTGGATACTGCTGAACAGCAAATTATTAAGCTCAAGAATGAAACTGAATAATTGACTCAGGATGCAGCACAAAAATCCAAATTTGGAAAAGAAGGTAGAAAGATTCATAAGCATGCAAGGGAGGTACAGAAGGGAAAAATAGATTGAATAATGGAGAAATAGTGTGATAATAAATTACATCTAATAACTTATCAGAACATCTTCAAAAGGGCTTAACATTTGCTATATAGGATAGATTAAAAGAAACTCATACATAGAAAAATCGGAGATAAATTTCCTTATGTTATTTATAGAGAAGTATTCTTAAACTCCAAGAGTGATGGAATAAATATGCAAACTAAGGAACAGGACTCACATTGACATGAGAAGCCAGCCTGGCTTACCACCTGTGCACCATTAGCCAGTTCACCTAATTTTATGGCTCCAGATTTCCTATCTGTAAAATGAAGATAATAATTACTTGTCTTATTAGACTGGATAATTGAGTTAGGTAATAGTTATAAAATTATTAGAACAGTGGTACACAGTGCTAGCGTGTTGTGATTGTTAGTTTTTTATATTATTACCAACACTGCCTGTAATAGGACTATAAACCAGTATTTGAGAAGTGTTTAGGTAAATTAGTGTTTAGTCCATAACAGCCAAATGATCATTCAAACTTGAAGATGATATAGAGATCTTTCAGACATTTAAGGACTGAGGAAGTTTGTTACCTACAGACTTTCTTTGAATGACTGCTAGAGGTGTATTTCAGAAATCCAAGAAAAATAATAAAATTACATAGGGTAAGGGAAAAGCATATGCCAATGGTGACCTAGAAATAAGTAAACTGTGTTGGTGCCTAAATAAGAAAGGGTTGTTAAGGTAACTACTTCACAACAGTGAGACACTGACCTTCCTGAAGTTACCATTAGTAAAGGTAGAGGAGCTAGTGAAGATGGAAGGATGTAAATTTAATATGCTAAATTTTAAAAATCTTATTATGGAGTACAAGAACTGGATTTTGGCTTAAAATAGATATTTTCTAGTACTTATATGAAAACCAAAATTTTCTGGTTAGAATAAAAAACCTAAGTAGCCCAAACACCATTAAAGAATATCTACCCCCAAAAGAGCACCGGGCCAGTTTCATAATAGACGTCTACCATCTGCACCCTGAGGGGATGGATGAGTTCCCTCTGATGCTGTCCCCAAGGCACACAAAACAACCTGCTGATATCATATTAGGAGTCTAGAGCAACTCAGCTTTCAAATTCAGAACAGGACAACTTATGAAAAGAAAACAGAAGGATAACATCTCTAAAATAAACATATACCAAACACTGTA
Source organism: Manis pentadactyla (assembly GCF_030020395.1). NCBI lineage: Eukaryota > Metazoa > Chordata > Mammalia > Pholidota > Manidae > Manis > Manis pentadactyla. Next base: position 42,055,164 of record NC_080025.1, read on the forward strand.
ATATTGTATTTCTGTGTATTAAAAATAATAAATGAATGGATTTGACAAACCAAGAATTATTCTTTGTCATTATGAAATGAACTGATGTAATTTTTACATTAACAAATAAAATAAGAAAAAATCCATTTACTATGTATGAAGGGCCCCCACCCATAAGATGGCGAACCTCCTGCTTCTCTTCCGGGTCCTCAGTTCTGAACCCCAATCACCCCTCACCCCCCTAATCTCAGCACCTAGCCAATAGCCACCAACCCTGTAGAAGTAACACCACAATCACCCCATGCCCCTTCCTATATAACCCAGCACCTTTCCCTAATAAAGCAGAATTCTCCGGTGAGTTGCTGCTGTGTGTTGCTCCCTTCCTTTCATTGGTGCTTAAACCTGGGAGACGGGACACCCCAACTGGGCCCTGTCTTCCCCCGACACCAGCAGCAGCTTGTCCTTGTCCTCTTTTTCCTGTGCTGGCTCCTCACAGTCACCACTCCTCTCTGGCCTTTGAGTAAGTTTTCCCCAGGAGTGGGCCACTCTTCCCCGACGAGGAGGGAACTCTCCCCACCTTAGGCCTTTACGGCTGTGGCGGACCCTCAGGCCCCTCCTCCAACAGCCATAAATGAGGTGACTAATTTGCGGATGAGAACGCTCCCTTCCCCTCCTCCCCCTTCCGTTCCTTCCACCGAAAATTCCTTCCGCCAAAAATTCCTAGTACTAGGTTCCTCTTGATTCCGGCACTCTGCCTTCTTAGAGAAGTCTGGGTGATGACCCACACTTCTTAAGAAACTGACTCGTATACGAGTTTCCGCAGACCACCAAGAATCATCGGGGACGCCCTTTGTCTCCTTGCGGTCTGCTACCAGTCCGAGGATCTCCGTTCGTCTTCCCCTGTTTGTCTCCTTCTCTGTCCTTTAGCCATGGGAGCCTCCTCATCCCTCCCTGAAAGTTCACCTCCTGAATGCCTGCTCAAGCATCTAGCCACCCTCTCCCTGACACCTGATATAAAACCAAAACTTCTCCGTAAATACTGCTCCCAAGATTGGCCGACATACCCCCTAGACAATAACAACCAATGGCCCTGAAGGGGATCTCTTGATCGTAACATCACTCGCGATCTCTTTAACTTCTACCAGCGCCTGAAAAAATGGAAGGAGATTCCCTATATAGAAGCTTTTTGCCTCCTAGTTCAAAATCCCAGCCTCTGCAAAACCTGTTCCCTGCACCAAGTTCTTCTAGCCTGCAAGCCGTCTCCCTCCCCTCCACACACTCCCAGTCCCTCTTTGATTACCTTTGACCCAGCTGAAGAACCTCCGCCATACAGGCTTCCCCCTCCTCTCCTACAACGGCCCCTCCCCCTTCCTCCACCACCATCTCCTCCCCCACCTCACCCCCCTTGAAGTTCAAGCCTGAGCCTTTCAGCCCCCCTCTAACTAAGTTCCAGGAGCCTCCTCCGTCTTTGCCCCCATCACCTGTTTCTCCCCCACAGACTGAGCCTGAACCCTTCAGTCCTCCTCAGACTCGGTTCCGAGAGCCTCCCCAAAATTATCGCCCCCCTCCGGGAAGCAGCAGGATCCAAAAGCATCATGCGCGTTCACGTCCCTTTCTCCTTAGGAGATTTAGCCCAACTTGAGAAACGCCTAGGTTCCTTTTCCACTTATCCCACGACATATATCAGGGAGTTTCAATGGACCCTCCAGTCATACAGCCTCACACATCATGACATTTTCATGCTCCTGAAGAGCGTAGACGAGTTTGGGACTTTGCCCAAATGCACGCCACCTAAACCCACAGGACTGACCCCACCTATCCCCCTGGCCCCACCGCTGTCCCTGAACAAGACCCATACTGGGATTATAACACCGCCGTGGGTCTCCGTTCTCGAGATATTTTCGCCTCCTGCTTAATAGCAGGTCTGAAAAAGGCAGCTCGTAAAGTAGTCAATTTTCAAAAGCTCCAAGACATAATTCAAAGGAGGGAGTAGACTCCCTCTGAGTTCTTAGACAGACTCACTCAAGCCCTATGACAGTATACCAGCCTAGACCCAGCAACGCCTGACGGGAGACATGTCCTTATGACATGCTTCCTAGCTCAAAGCTACCCCAACATTAAAGCTAAACTCAAAAAGTTAGAACAGGGCCCCACAGACTGAGATCCTAACAGTGGCCTTTAAAGTCTTCCATAACTGGGAGGAGGAGAAAGAACGCCATAAACAAAAGGCTGATCAGGCCAATTTCCAAATGTTGGCCCAGCTGATAAAACCACAACCTGGGCACCCCTCTACAAACAAGCCCCCCCCAGGAGCTTGTTTCAAGTGTGGACAAGAAGGACATTGGTCAAGGGCATGCCCCTCCCTCAGATCTCCTACCACCCCATGCCCTAGATGCCACAAAAAGGGCCACTGGAGGTCTGATTGCTCAGCGACCCGAAGGGGAGGCTGGATGAACAACCCCCATCCTAAGCCCGCCGTAGTGGGGCTGGCAGAAGAAGATTGACGGGGCCCGGGGGCTTCTCGTCCGACCATTTCCATCACCAAACAGGAGCCCAGGGTTAATTCAATAGTAGACGGTCGCCCCATCTCCTTCCTCCTAGATACAGGAGCCACCTTCTCAGTCCTGCAGGAATACTGGGGCCCTACCACGCCTGCCATTACTCCTATAGTCGGGGTAGGAGGTAAACAGATTTTCCCATTAAACCACCCCCCCTTTTATGCACAATCCAAGACAATCCCATACCTTTCTCCCACTCCTTCCTGGTTATGCCCCAGTGTCCCATCTCCTTACTAGGATGGGACATCCTTTCTCTCCTCCATGTTTCCATAACTATATCCACTCCCACAGCCCCCAGTACTCCCTTTCTAATGGCCCTCATAGCCGACGACCCCCCTCTACCCAATGAAAGCTCCAGCTCCGCCCTCATACACCCTGTAAATCCCAAAGTTTGGGTCATTACAAGCCCCTCCGTGGCTCTATGTCCTCCTGCCTCTATCAAATTACGTGACCCCTCTCAGTATATCTGTCAGGCCCAATACTCCCTAACCACTTCAGCCCTCATAGGCCTCCAACCCATCATTCAAGATCTTTTAAACAAAAATTACCTCAGACCCACTCACTCCCCATTTAATACCCCCATATTAGCTGTTAAAAAAACCAACGGATATTTCCACCTTGTCCAAGACCTTCACCTTGTCAACATGACCATCGTCCCTATCCATCCCTTAGTCCCAAATCCATACACCCTTTTATCACAGATCCCTGCCTCGGCCTCCCACTTCTCAGTCCTAGATCTCAAGGACGCATTTTTTTCTATCCCTCTGGACCCCTCCTCCCAAGATTTTTTCGCCTTTACCTGGACGGACCCATACACAAGACATTCTGAACAACTCACTTGGACAGTTTTGCCACAAGGCTTCCGAGATAGTCCCCATATTTTTGGACAGGTCCTAACTCAAGACCTCAAACAGTTTCATCATGATCACTCCGAGTCCACCTTATTGCAATACGTGGACGATCTTCTACACTGCAGTCCCTCGTGGGAACAGTCTCAACTTGACACTGCCTCCCTACTTAACTTTCTAGCTTCCAGAGGTTACCGGGTATCCCCCGTCAAAGCTCAAATCTCTTCCCCTTCTGTCACTTACCTCGGATTTCTTCTATCTCAACAAAGAAAGTCCATTACCTTAGACAGAAAACGGCTCCTCTCTGACCTGCCCATTCCCAAAACCAAGACAGAAATCCTTTCCTTTCTAGGCCTGGCTGGGTATTTTAGAGGGTGGATCCCTAACTTCTCCCTGTTGGCAAGACCCCTATACGACCTCAGCAAGGGCCCCCCTAAAGAACCATTATTCTCCTCACCCCGACACTCCTTCATTAAGCTCCGTCGAGCCCTTGTGGAAGCCCCAGCTCCCCATCTTCCTGATTTGTTGAAGCCCTTTTCATTATACATTCATGAGAGGTCCAGTCAAGCTCTAGGAGTCCTAGGCCAATATTATAGCCCATCCTTTGCCCCAGTAGCTTATCTTTCCAAGCAATTAGACCCCACAGTTCGGGGATGGGCACCCTGCCTACGGGCATTAGCAGCTGGACAGCTCTTGAAGAAGGAAGCTCATAAACTGACCCCTTACCATTCTGTCCCCACATCACCTAAAAGACCTCTTAACCTACAAAAGTTTACAGACTCTCCCTCCCTCCAGACTCCTGACCTTACTGTCCTCTTTCTTCCAAAATCCAGATATTTCTTTCCTCCCCTGCCTGCCCCTGAATCTGGCAACTCTTCTTCCTCTACCCTACTCTCCTCATACTCCCTCGCATGATTGCCTGGAAGCCCTTCACAACTTCCTTCCATGCCACTCCACGATCTCCGAAGGAGCCCTCTCACACTCCGACCTCATCTGGTTTACTGATGGGTCCTCCTTTAAACATGAGGGCACCCATTATGAAGGATACCCAGTAGTCTCCCTCGAAGACGTCATCGAGGCACAAGCCCTACCTCCCAGTACAACCAATCAACAGGCCAAACTCATTGCAGCCACCAGAGCTTGCACTCTGGTGTGAGACACATCTCTCACACTATACACTGACTCCAAATACATATTCCACATTCTCTTGTCTCACACAGCAGTATGGAAAGAACGAGGCCTCCTCACCACAAAAGGAATTTCCATCAATAATTCAGCCTTAATTACTAAACTTCTAGAGGCTTCACAACTCCCACACCGACTGGGCATAGTCCACTGCAAATCACATCAAAAGGACGACTCCCCCATTACAAGAGGTAACAATAAAGCTGACAGAGTAGCCCGGTCAATTGCCCTATCAGAAGAAGCACCAGACAGCGATCCGTCTGCCCCTGTGGTTTTAACCCTATCACAAGACACCCTCTGTTCCAAGGACAGAGAGTCTCTCTTCCGCCTCTTACACGATCTGTTCCATCCTAGCCCCCAATCCTTAATCCATTTTTTACAATCCTTTTTTTCTCTCTCTCCTGAAGACAAAACCCTACTTGACCAGATCACCTGCAGGTGCACCATTTGCCAATGCTCTAACCCTAATACCCCCCTCAAGGCCCAACCCTTCTGGGCTGGTCAAGCACAGGGTAATGTCCCCACCGCAGATTGGCAAATAGACTTCACTAACATGCCCCCCGTACAGCGTACCAGATACCTACTCATGTTAGTAGATACATTTTCAGGATGGGTCGAGGCTTTCCCCACCACTAACAAATGAACGTCCGCAGTTGCCTCTATCCTCCTCACCCAGATCTTTCCTAGGTTTGGGATGCCCACTTCCCTCCAATCAGATAACAGCCCTGAGTACACTGCCCAAATCATTCAGAACCTCTCCAAGTCGCTCTCACTCCCCTGGCATCTACACTGTCCTTATCGACCACAGGCTTCGGGAAAAGTAGAAAGAGCCAATAGGACTCTAAAAGACATCCTGACCAAACCATCTCTAGAACTACACCTTGACTGGGTTTGCCTACTTCCCTTAGCTCTACTCTGCATTCGGGCCCTCCCAAAGAAACCTTCCTTCTTGTCACCCTTTGAGATCATGTACAGCAGCCCAATTCTACCCCCAGGGCTCCCTTCCCACAAAGGACCGATTCCTCCCAATATGGCCCTTCTGCTACTCTCTCTCCTCCGCACTGACTTGTGGAAATATCAGGATTGGCTCTTTCCTGATCCATCCACCTCCCAAAATCCTCCTGTCTTACAGCCCGGCCAACTAGTGTTTTATAAGCCGACAGAGGATCGGCCCTCTCTCACCCCAAAATGGGAAGGTCCACACCCAGTTATTCTCTGCACCCCCTCGGCCGCCAAGCTCTTACTGCCTGATAACTCTGTCACCCCTTGGATTCATATCTCCAGGTTGAAACCAAACACCCAGGACCCACCTTCTCTGGACACTCAAGACCCATCGGTCACAATCCAGAGTCCTTCGGATACAGCCCAAGACGCTGTCTACTCTACCATGCCTCATCCCTCTGATCCCTTGAAACTCCGCATCTCCCGTTCACCCCCTTTGCCATCCATACCCAAATCATGACTTTTTCCTCCTTTACTGCTCTCTCGCTTTTTTCCCTCATTCCTATTGTCTTCCCCACCACTCCAGCCTCCTTTGTATGGTGATTCAAAGTCAGATAGACTTACACACAGCATCAAACAAAAGTTACTACCCTCATTGCCACATCAGACTGCCCTCTGAAAGGCTGGTCCGAGCCTTTATACCTCCACTTTCCTCCCTCCACCAAGTGCTCACTAGCAGCTACCTTTATTCTCCCTACCTCTGCTTCCTCTATGACCAAAAACAAGCCTAATGCAGGTGATGGCCAGACACCTACGGGGGATGTCCCTACAGGTCTTGCATCATTCACTACATGGGTAACTCCCAGTACCCACAGTATTACTCCTCCAACCATTTCATAAAATATCCCAACGGCTCATTCTCCTTATTAATCCCAGATCCCTGGAACTCTCGATGGGCCACCGGAGTCACAGTCTCAGTTTACTATGGGGGATCCTTGACCCCCCACGGTACCCTTCATATCTCTCAAGAGTATGTTCCCTCTCATTCCCAGATCTCTCAAGTTGCATCAGACATCGGACATTCCGAAAAAGTTATTGTCCAAACTCTTGATGGCGCCTCTTCATCTTCTTATCCCCGCTCCTACTCTTGGTTACAGCTCATTCAAGACACCACCATCTTTCTCAACCACACCCTCAACATCGCCAATTGTTTCTTGTGCGCATCATCACTACAGCGCCCACTGCTGGTCGCCGTGCCCCTTAATATTTCCAACTACTCCTTCCATGCAGAAGGACAACCCTTCGGTCCCCTGGCAGACATACCGCAATGGGAACCAGAATACGCAGATAATCTCACCATCCACCACTGTGTAGGCCCAACCCCTCCCCATTTCAGCGCACTTCACTGTCTCTCTATCTACACCCCTACCTCCGGCTCTAAGACTTTTACACAACCAGGTCACTTCTTTTGGTGCAATGGCAGTCTTTTCAACTCACTGCCTCCCAACTCCAATATACCCTGCATTCTCGTCACCCTAATCCCACAGCTTACACTTTATAGCATGGCAGAATTTCTTGAGCTCCAACCTCCCTTGCCCTTGCACACAAAAAGGGCTGCTTTCCTTCCCATCATGGTCGGTATCTCATTGACCACCTCAGCCATTGGGGAAGGGTTTTCAGGAGGAGCCTTGGGTCACTCTCTATGGGCAATTAAAGATCTCAACGTCAAACTTGAGGGAGCCCTGACATCTACTGCCGATTCCCTGGCCTCTCTCCAAAGACAGGTCACTTCGCTAGCTAAGGTCACCCTTCAAAACCGAAGGGCCTTAGATCTGTTTACAGCCGAAAAGGGCGGCACCTGCGTCTTCCTTGGAGAAGAGTGCTGCTATTACATCAACGAATCCGGCATTGTAGAAACTGACATTACCAAACTCACTGACCTTGCCTCCAGCCTCCACTCTGCTTCCAATTCCAACCCATTCTCTTCAACACTAACAAACCCCTTCCTCACCTGACTGTGGCCCATTGCAGGCCCTATCATAATCATTCTCCTCGCCTGTCTCTTATTACCTTGTATAGTAAAGTTTATCAAATCCCAAGTTGGTAAAATCTCTAATCAAACTTTCAACCAGCTTTTACTCAGGAACTACCAGCTTTTAGCCACAGAAGATCCCTCACCCTCATGTAACCTCCTCACCACATGCTGAGATGGACCCCTCTCTCCGCTGGAAACTGTTCCTGGAAACAATGGCCGCAGACGTCTGGCTTCTGACACCAGTAACCTCCTGGCACCATTGGAATCAACAAGTCCTCAACCTATGGTTACAGGGAACCTTCACTGATTTCCAACCTGAAGAAGTCCACATCTACTCGTCCTTACTGTGGGGAGTCCTATCAACCCTTTCCTCCCAGTTCTCAAGCCCTCACTCCCTTCTCTGCCCCCATTCAGCAGGAAGCAGTCAGAGAGAAAGCAACGTCCACAACCCCATAGAGGAGAAAGGGGGAATGAAGGGCCCCCACCCATAAGATGGCGAACTTCCTGCTTCTCTTCCGGGTCCTCGGTTCCCGCCAGAGCCATCTGAACCCCAATCAGCCCTTGCCCCCCTAATCCCAGCACCTAGTCAATAGCCACAAGCCCCGTAGAAGTAACACCACAATCACCCCATGCCCCTTCATATAACCCAGCACCTTTCCCTAATAAAGCGGAATTCTCTGGTGAATTGCTGCTGTGTGTCGCTCCCTTCCTTTCAATGTAGTTGCATAAAAAATTGACAAGTTTAAACGCATATTCACTTTCTAAACATCTTGGGACTCAAGGAATAAGAGTAAATTTCCTTGATGTATTAACAGGATTGACCAGGAAATACATAAAATATCAAGAGTTATTATGAAATATCATGTAACCCTATTATCATCCGAAAGGGAAAAAATTCAAGAAATTACATTATTAAATGTAACGTTAAGGTGTTTGGGGGCCTTTGTTAATATAATTGGTGAAGATAAAAAGGCTGAGATGTAAAGGAGATATTACTTGTGCCACTGCTGGTCTTAAAAGGCAATTATACTTCCCCTCTTAGAAATTAAATATGGCCAGTTTGTGCTGAAATACTAGTAGAAGTGATTTTTCTCCCTTCTGTGACTGAAAATATTAAGAGCCGATATGCTATTTGTCATGTTCCCTTGACCTGCAGTAGTAAATGTGAGCTAAGTATCGATATTATGATAACCCAGAGCTAAAGAAGCCTGGGTATAGGAATCACACATGAAGTCACCTGCTGTGGATCGTCATCCAGCCTCACAGAGACATTTGGATTAATGAAAAATAAACTTTGTTTTTTTGCAGAGAGCTTGGGGTCATTTTTATTATAGAAAATAATCTCTTTGAACATGACTAGTATACAATGCATAAAAGCTGAAAGGAAAGATTCAAGTTGAACTATTTGGAGAAATTATGATTATCTAGGAAAAGAAAAGATAAACTTACTTTTTTTTAATTATAAGAGTTTAGGAAGGTAAATAGAACTATGATCAAAGCCTAACACTCTATGTGCAAAACTCAAAGGTTCTCTATGTAAAAATAAACATGATTCACAAATATATTAGAATAAAAATCCCACTCATAATAGAAATAACAACAACAAAGATAAAATTATGACAGATACACATATACAGAGAGGGCAGAAATAAACCTTGCAAAAGTTAAGTGCACCTTTACATGGAAAAATTTTACGTTTTTACTGAAGAACCCAAGATAAGATCTGACTAAATAAAGAAAATATTCAACATTATAAAGAAATTGATTTCCCAAAATTAATTTCTAAATTCAGTGCACTTTTAAACAGTCTGTATAGATGTTTTAAATGAAATCGTTATAGAAATTTATGAAAATCACCATGAATGCAATCGCAAATTTCCTGTAAAACCACAAACATACCATTTCTGCCAAAGCAAATTTGGAAAAATAATCACAAAGAGAGAGACATGACCTAGCATATGTTAATACATATGATAATTTTTAAAAATAATCCCTTGGTTTGTAAACATTTGCTTAATTATTGAAAATTTATAAAGGAAAAAAATTAATGTATACATTTGATTTTACTTAAACCCACTGTAAATTAAAACAGACCCTATACAAAGTGGAAAGATAATAGAGTAAGAAAAAAATATTTGCAATATAAAAAGGAAAATCTAAAAACAAAATTCCTTAATAAGAAAAATGACAGAAAAAGCAGTCATCATAACAGGAAAAATACAAATTGAAAATAGGTTCATTACATTAGAAACATATTACATTGTTCATAATATTGCAGTATTAAATTTGTAGGAAAATGTGTTTATTTAATATTCAAATAATAGCAATATGAATTGGCACAACACAAACCTTTTGGAATATGCTTTCATAGCATAATTTAATCTATTTATTGTGTATGATAAATCTGTATCTTTAAAAAGAGCAAGAAACATACAACATATGTATCCTATTTATATAAAGCCCATCAAATTATTTCATCTTATATATGTTCTATGAATATACATATGTCTATAGAGAAATAATTTGTTTTTGGTCTGAAAAAAATAGATATCAAACTTGTACTTTGGGATATCAGGAAGGAACTAGCATTCCTTTTCAAATAGGGGGTTTATTCAATCTATAAAGTGGTAATTATTTAGTAGGAAATAGATGAATGCTTGAATAGATGAATTGATGTATTCAATTAAAAATTAATTTAAAAAAACACATATATTTGAGGAAAGATCATAAAGGCACCAGTGTTCAGATGTTTGATTGTCAAAGATACAAATCATCAGGTTCATGTGAAAGTCTAAGTAAGGCACCATGTGATTTGATAATGAAACCATGAAGTTGAGAACAGAGGAAATTTGTTCTTTGTCAGAGAAAGTAGATAGAATGAACAAGGCAAAGACACTTTTTAGAATGGGGTGAAGGAGAAAAATAAAGGCAGAATGGTCATGATTGTGGATCTGGCCTTCAGAAGAGGCCTTCAAGGATTGCTTTCTGTTCCTGAGGGTCCTGATAAGAGCTGAACTGTAATGTGTGTGTGTGTGTGTGTGTGTGTGTGTGTGGTAGTTAATCATGTGTCACCTGACACTAACCCTCTGGGGGCCTGAAGAGAACAAAGGTGGAGGGGGGAGGAATTCACATCTTTCTCTCCCTGCCTCACTGTTGAGCTGGGACATCTCATCTCATCTGGATTTACACAATCTGCTGCCCCAGCTCTCAGGGTTTCGGACTCAGACTGCAATGCACCACTGGCTCTTCCGGGTCTCCAGCATGCAGATTGCAGTTCATCAGACTCCCCAGCCTCCATAACTGTGTGAGCCAATTCCTCATGATACAGAAAGTCTCTTATTGGCTAAACACTGCCAATACAATGTAAAATGAGAAAATGGCCTCATGGACTTAACCTCCTTGCAATGAAATTTCCTCATGGAAAAAATAGGATATAGGGTTAAAGCACATAAAACTCTTAAAATAATACCTGATTGTGTATGTAATATATAATATGTAATAGTAATAATATTAAGTACTATACAGGTATCTAAAATTAGGAGGAACAGAAGGGGTGAGAAGAATGGGAAAAGGAGAGAAAAAAAAGAAAAAAAGTGCTGTCCTAAAAGAAAAGCTGTATCAAAATTTTGATGTAGGAAGATGAAGAGCATATGAGAAAATAGAATTTGAGGGAATAATTAGTGTGGTAAGAGGGAATAAAAAGACATCAATCCAGATCACATTTCTAAAAACTTAGTGACCTCTGACTTTAGTTCTGACATGTAAAGGGACTGGAAGTTGTCCCTGATTTACAAGAGAAAAAAGAACAAACTGAAAAATCAGTACATTTTAGATCCTTCAGAGAATTGAGATGAAAGGACAAATTGCCACCCTATAGGAAAGATTTTTCCTCTACCCTCTTAGGTTCTGTGCTTGGGCCTGAGAATTAACTTACAAAAGACAGATTGCCAGGAGAAAAGCATACATTTTTTTTATTAGTTTTATTTTGGTATCATTAATCTACAATTATATGAAGGACATTATGTTCACTAGGCTCCCCCCTTCACCAAGTCCCCCCCACATACCCATTCACTGTCACTGCCCATCAACATAGTATGATGCTGTAAAATCACTACTTGTGTTCTCGGTGTTGCACAGACCTCCCCGTGGCACTCCCCCCCACTATACATGTTAATCGTAATGCCCCCTCACTTTTTTCCAGCCCTTATCCCTCCCTTCCCACCAGTCCTCCCCAGTCCCTTTCTCTTTGGTAATTGTTAGTCCATTCTTGGGTTCTGTGCTCCTGCTGCTGTTTTGTTCCTTCAGTTTTCTTTTGTTCTTATACTCCACATAAGAGTGAAATCATTTGGTACTTGTCTTTCTCCGCCTGGCTTATTTCACTGAGCATAATACCCTCTAGCTCCATCCATGTTGTTGCAAATGGTAGGATCTGTTTTTTCTTATAGCTGAGTAATTTCCATTGTGTATATGTACCACATCTTCTTTATCCATTCATGTACTGATGGACATTTAGGTTGCTTCCATATTTTGGCTATTGTAAATAGTGCAGCGATAAACATAGGTGTGCATCTGTCTTTTTCAAACTGGAGTGCTGCATTCTTGGGGTAAATTCCTAGAAGTGGAATTCCTGGGTCAAATGGTATTTCTATTTTGAGCATTTTGAGGAACCTCTATACTGCTTTCCACAATGGTTGAACTAATTTACATTCCCCTTTCTCCACAACCTCGCCAACATTTGTTGTTGTTTGTCTTTTGGATGGTAGCCATCCTTACTGGTGTGAGGTGATATCTCACTGTGGTTTTAATTTGCATTTCTCTGATGACAAGCGATGTGGAGCATCTTTTCATGTGTCTGTTGGCCATCTGAATTTCTTCTTTAGAGAACTGTCTATTCAGCTCCTCTGCCCACTTTTTAATTGGTTTATTTGCTATTTGTTTGTTGAGGTGTGTGAGCTCTTTATATATTATGGATGTCAACCCTTTATCGGATCTATCATTTATGAATATATTCTCCCATAATGTAGGATACCTTTTTGTTCTGTTGATGGTGTCCTTTGCTGTGCAGAAGGTTTTCAGCTTGATATAGTCCCATTTGTTCATTTTTGCATTTGTTTCCCTTGCCAAGGGAGATATGTTCAAGAAGAGGTCACTCAAGTTTATGTCCAAGAGATTTTTGCCTATGTTTTTTTCTAAGAGTTTTATGGTTTCATGACTTACATTCAGGTCTTTGATCCATTTCAAATTTACTTTTGTGTATGGGGTTAGACAGTGATCCAGTTTCATTGTCTTACATGTAGCTGTCCAGTTTTGCCAGCACCATCTGTTGAAGAGACTGTCATTTCTCACTGTATGTCCATGGCCCCTTTATCGAATACTAGTTGACCATATATGTTTGAGTTATTGTTTGGAGTCTCTATTCTGTTCTATTGGTCTGTGGCTCTGTTCTTGTGCCAGTACAAAATTGTCTTGATTACTGTGGCTTTGTAGTAGAGCTTGAAGTTGGGGAGTGAGATCCCACCCACTTTATTCTTTCTTCTCAGGATTTCTGTAGCTATTCAGGGTCTTTGGTGTTTCCATATGAATTTTTGAACTATTTGTTCCAGTTCATTGAAGAATGCTGTTGGTAGTTTGATAGGGATTGCATCGAATCTGTATATTGCTTTGGGCAGGATGGCCATTTTGACGATATTAATTCTTCGTAGCCAGGAGCATGGGAAGAGTTTCCAATTGTTAGTGACTTCTTTAATTTCTCTTAAGAGTGTCTTATAGTTTTTCAGGGTATAGGTCTTTCACTTCCTTGGTTAGGTTTATTCCTAGGTATTTTATTCTTTTTGATGCTATTGTGAATGGAATTGTCTTCCTGATTTCTCTTTCTATTGGTTCATTGTTAGTGTATAGGAAAGCCACAGATTTCTGTGTGTTAATTTTGTATCCTGCAAGTTTGCTGAATTCTGATATTAGCTCTAGTAGTTTTGGAGTGGAGTCTTTAGGGTTTTTTATGTACAATATCATGTCATCTGCAAATAGTGACAGTTTAACTTCTTCTTTACCAATATGGAGTCTTTGTGTTTCTTTGTTTTGTTTAACTGCCATGGCTAGGACCTCCAGTACTATGTTGAATAACAGTGGGGAGAGTGGGCATCCCTGTCTTGTTCCCGATCACAGAGGAAAAGCTTTCAGCTTCTCGCTGTTCAGTATGATGTTGGCTGTGGGTTTATCATATTTGGTCTTTATTATGTTGAGGTACTTGCCCTCTATACCCATCTTGTTGAGAGTTTTTATCATGAATTGATGTTGAATTTTGTCGAATGCTTTTTCAGCATCTATGGAGATGATCATACGGTTTTTGTCTTTCTTTTTGTTGATGTGGTGGATGATGTTGATGGATTTTCAAATGTTGTACCATCCTTGCATCCCTGGAATAAATCCCACTTGGTCATGGTGTATGATCCTTTTGATGTATTTTTTTATTCGGTTTCCTAATATTTTCTTGAGTATTTTTGCGTCTACGTTCATCAGGGATATTGGTCTGTAGTTTTCTTTCTTGGTGGGGTCTTTGCCTGGTTTTGGTATTAAGGTGATGTTGGCTTCATAGAATGAGTTTGGGAGTATCCCCTCCTCTTCTATTTTTTGGAAAACTTTAAGGAGAATGGGAATTATGTCTTCTCTGTATGTCTGATAAAATTCCGAGGTAAATCCATCTTGCCCCGGGGTTTTGTTCTTTGGTAGTTTTTTGATTACCACTTCAATTTTATTGCTGGTAATTGGTCTGTTTAGATTTTCTGTTTCTTTCTGGATCAGTCTTGGAAGGTTGTATTTTTCTAGGAAGTTGTCCATTTCTCCTAGGTTTCCCAGCTTGTTAGCATATAGGTTTTCATAGTACTCTGTAATAATTCTTTGTATTTCTGTGGGGTCCATTGTGATTTTTCCTTTCTCGTTTCTGATTCTGTTGATGTGTGTAGACTCTCTTTTCCTCTTAATAAGTCTGGCTAGAGGCTTATCTATTTTGTTTATTTTCTCGAAGAAAGAGCTCTTGGTTTCATTGATTTTTCTATTGTTTTATTCTTTACAATTTTATTTATTTCTTCTCTGGTCTTTATTACGTCTCTCCTTCTGCTGACCTTACGCTTCATTTGTTCTTCTTTTTCCAATTTCGATAATTGCGACATTAGACCATTCATTTGGATTTGTTTTTCCTTTTTTAAATATGCCTGGATTGCTATATGCTTTCCTGTTAAGCCTGCTTTTGCTGTGTCCCACAGAAGTTGGGGCTTTGTGTTGTTGTTGTAGTTTGTTTCTATATATTGCTGGATCTCCATTTTAATTTGGTCATTGATCCATTGATTATTTAGGAGCATGTTGTTAGGCCTCCATATGTTTGTGAGCCTTTTTGCTTTCTTTGTACAATTTGTTTCTAGTTTTATGCCTTTGTGGTCTGAAAAGTTGGTTGGTAGGATTTCAATATTTTTGAATTTACTTAGGCTCTTTTTGTGGCCTAGTATGTGGTCTATTCTAGATAATGTTCCATGCGCACTTGAGAAGAATGTGTATCCTGTTGCTTTTGGATGTAGAGTTCTGTAGATGTCTATTAGGTCCCTCTGTTCTAGTGTGTTGTTCAGTGCCTCTGTGTCCTTACTTATTTTCTGTCTGGTGGACCTGTCCTTCGGAGTGAGTGGTGTGTTGAAGTCTGCCAAAATGAATGCATTGCATTCTATTTCCCCCTTTAGTTCTGTTAGTATTTGTTTCACATATGTTGGTGCTCCTGTATTGGGTTCATATATATTTATATTGGTTATATTCTCTTGTTGGACTGAGCCCTTTATCATTATGGAATGTTCTTCTTTATCTTTTGTTACTTTCTTTATTTTGAAGTCTATTTTGTCTGATACTAGTATTGCTTTTTTCTCTCTGTTGTTTGCATAAAATATCTTTTTCCATCCCTTGACTTTAAGTCTGTGCATATCTTTGGGTTTGAGGTGAGTCTCTTGTAAGCAGCATATAAATGGATCTTGCTTTTTTATCCATTCTATTACTCTGTGTCTTTTGATTGGTGCATTCAGTCCATTTACATTTTGGGTGATTATTGAAAGGTATGTACTTATTGCCATTGCAGGCTTTAAGTCTGTGGTTATCAAAGGTTCAGGGTTAGCTTCTTTACTATCTTACTGTCTAACTTAACTCACTTATTGAGCTATTATAAACACCGTCTGATAATTCTTTATTACTCTCCCTTCTTATTCCTCCTCCTCCCTTCTTCATATGTTGGGTGTTTTGTTTTGTGCTCTTTTTAGGAGTGCTCCCATCTAGAGCAGTCCCTGTAAGATGCCCTGTAGAGGTGGTTTGTGGGAAGCAAATTCCCTCAACTTTTGCCTGTCTGAGAATTGTTTAATCCCTCCTTCATATTTAAATGATAATCGTGCTGGATACAGTATTCTTGATTCGAGGTCCTTTTGTTTCAATTCATTAAGTATATCATGCCATTATCTTCTGGCCTTTATGGTTTCTGTTGAGAAGTCTGATGATAGCCTGATGGGTTTTCCTTTGTAGGTGACCTTTTTTTTTCTCTCTGGCTGCCTTTAATATTTTG
The DNA here is from genome assembly GCF_030020395.1 of Manis pentadactyla. Classification (NCBI taxonomy): domain Eukaryota; kingdom Metazoa; phylum Chordata; class Mammalia; order Pholidota; family Manidae; genus Manis; species Manis pentadactyla. The sequence goes on from NC_080025.1 coordinate 42,071,298, forward strand.
CCCTTGTCTTTGATCTTTGCCATTTTAATAATTATGTGTCTTGGTGTCGCCCTCCTTGGATCCCTTGTCATGGGAGTTCTGTGTACCTCTGTGGTCTGAGAGGCGATTTCCTCCCCTAGTTTGGGGAAGTTTTCAGCAATTATTTCTTCGAAGACAATTTCTATCCCCTTTTCTCTCTCTTCTTCTTCTGGTACCCCTATAATGCGGATATTGTTCTGTGTCAATTGATCACACAGTTCTCTTAAAATTCTTTCAATCCTGGAGATCCTTTTATCTCTCTCTCTGCATCAGCTGCTCTGCGTTCCTGTTCTCTGTTTTCTAGTCCATTAATGGTCTCTTGCATCTCGTCCATTCTGTTTTGAAGTCCTTCCAGAGCTTGTTTTATCTCTGTATTCTCCTTCCTTAGTTCTTGCTATTTCTCTGCAAGTCCATCAGCATGGTTATGACTTTTGTTTTGAATTCTTTTTCAGGAAGATTGGTTAAATCAATCTCCCCATGTTCCTTCTCAGGGGAAGCTGTAGAAGATGTCAAAGCTGTCTGGGTTAGTCTTGTCTGGATCAAATTTCTTTTGCCTTTTCATGTTGATTGGTGCAATGGTGTGCTATTGCCTGTAAGCTGGGAGAGTCAAAACTCTTTCCACTTGGATCCTGGCCTTTCTTTACTGGGACAACCCTAGTGGCTTGTGTTGGGCAATGGCATTTAGATTGGGTCTCTGTATCTTGCCTGGCCGGTATGGAGGAAGCTCCCTTGCTGTGGGCGTGGCCAGCCTCAGGTTGCTGCTCTGCTATTGCGGGGCCCCGGAGGGGTAATGGATGGGGGGATGTTTGGCTGTTTACCTCTGTGAGGGGTCTCAGAGCTGTTGCCCAGGGGGTTAGTGTGCTCAGAGTTCCCTGGAATTTCCAGCTGCTGGACTGTGACCAGGGATGCTTCCATGCAGTTGTGGGGTCCCTGTCCCTTTAAGACTTTCAAAAAGCACTCGCTTTTCTTTGTTACAAGGGCGCCGGCTGCAGGACCTGCTCACAGGTCTTACTGTCCTGCTTCCCTAGTTTCCAGCACCCCACACATGCACTGTGTGTCTGCGCTCTGGTGTAGATGGCTAGCGGTGGGTGTTTAGCAGTCCTGGGCTCCCTCTCCCTCCCCTCTATGACTCCTCTCCTCCCGCCGGGAGCTGGGGGGAGTGGCCTCGTGTTCCGCCGGGCCGCGGCTTGTATCTTACCCCTTTCACCAGGCGCTGGGTTCTGGCAGGTGTGGATGTGCTCTGGTTGTTGTCCTGTGTTTTCTGGTCTCTCTTTTAGGGATAGTTGTATTTGTTGTATTTTCAAAAATATATGTTTTTGGGAGGAGATTCCCACTGTCCTACTCACGCCGCCATCTTGGCTCCGTCCCCCGAAAAGCATACATTTTATTTATATGTTAATGTTGTTGTATGTACACAGAGGCCTCCATATAAAATAAATGAAAACCCAAAGAGGTGGATAGGCCTGTATGCTTATACAGTGTTAACTTTGGGAAAGGAACTAGGATGTAAATGGAGTAAACTAATGGAAGAGAAAGATTATTTTAGTAGCATTGTTTGTACAGGTTCATCTGCTCTTCCTGGTGGAAGGAGGGCACCTTTCTCACAGGGAATTGATGACCCGCTTTAAAGCCAGAAGTTGGAGAGCACTCCCTGCATCTGCTGTTCCTCCAAGGCCTTCAATTCAAAGTAATCAATGTGCCAAAGTGATATTTTGGGTGGCCTGTTCCGATCCCCTTCAGCCTCAAATTGGAAGAGACAGGTATGTGAACATAATCACAGCTAAGCTCAGATTACCTGGAGCAGAAGGCACTGGATGGATCCACAAACTGTTAGGAGCACTTCAGTGGTAGTTTTCATTAATTGCCCTAGGAGAAAAATTTGATGAAGGGTTCATACATTTTGGGGAATTTTATCTCAAGGAATCCGGCCAGGTTCTCAAGATGAAGATATGAGAAAAATCCCTTGCCTTCCAGGTATAAAGAGGAGAAAAATAGCCATTTTGAAATATGCTCAGAATGTTCTCCATGACAATGACCTGCTCTCTGTGGGAAACTGCTTTACCAAAAACTAACCCTTACTTGTGTGAAAAGTCGTTAGTCAATTTATGACTTTTCTATTCTTCTTGTTTCACCAAAGAGGAGGAGGAAGAAAAACTAAGAAACACATAGAAGGTCACAGCTCATAGACTCAGCCAACTGAAAGAATGGGGTGTAATTACTTTTTTATAGAAGCTCCCCCTCCACACACCTCACCTCCATATTGACAGGTTTTCATGAAGATAACAGAGGATTGTAACAGAAAGAGCTGCAGGACACAGACTCCAATAAAGAAAGAGATCTATGAGAAAACCCCCCAAACTCATTAGGGAAGGAAAAAAAATAAGAACATTGACGAAAACTGAAACTGAACCCTTTAGCACTTACAGCTCCAGTAAACATTAAACACAGCCCGATTCCTAGCAGGATCACATGAAGTCCCAAACTACCTACCTGCTTACTGCTGTTCCTATGACTGGACACATCATGCCTGGCTTTCAACAAAAAATTCACGGGTCATACGAATGGGAAACAAACAAACAAATAAAAAAGACAATTTGAAGATACAAAACAAGCATTAGAAACACACTTGGCTATCGTGGATGGCAGAGTTATCAGGTAGGGAATTTAAAATAACTATAATTAATATGTTAAGGGTGCTACTGGAAAAAGGAAACAACTTGTAAACACATGGATAATGACAGCGAAAAGATAGAAACTCTAAGAAATCAAAGAGGAAACAAAAAAGGAAGGAGTAAAAGAAATATTTGAAGTAATAGTGGCCAAGACTTTTCCAAAATTAATGGCAGGCACCAAGGAACTTCAGAAAACACCAAGTAGAAGAGACACCAAGAAATCTATTAATAGGCATATACATATTCTAACTGCAGAAAACCAAACACAAAGTGAAAATATTAAAAGAAGACAGAGAAAATGAACATTTATAGAAGGATAGGGATAAAAAATATATAGATATTTTACCAAAAACCTAGGGAGCAAGAAGAGTGAAGTACTTAAGTATTGGAAAAGAAAAAGAAAACTACAACCCAGAATTCCTCAGCCTTTGAAATTATCTTTCAAATGTAAAGAAGAAAGAAAGACTAATTTAGTGATGTGAGCAGTGAACAGGGGATATTTTTTAGGGAAGTCAAACTATCCTATATGATATTAAATGATGATTACATTATGTTAAATATTTTTCAAAATCCATGAAATTTGACAGGACAAAGAGTAACCTTAATTTGTGAAAATTAAAAAACAAATTATTCAGGAGGTCCAGGGTCCCAGGAATGAATGCAGACTGTGCTAAGAGACTCCAACTGCAGTACAGATGTATTAAACAGCTGAAGGGCTGGAGGAATAATGTGCCGACCTAAGTAACTTAGGAAGTGGCTGGTGTCTGTAAGACTAAAATTAGAAGGAGGTCCACACACATGCTGTACTCCAGAAGGTAAAGTTGTTTTTCACAGGTGTATGGGTTGGCAATGAGATTGCTATGCATGTATGCTGGAATTGAACTATTTAGCAAATGATGGCAGAGGATAGGAGTCAGAGTGAAAATTTGCAAATGTAGATTGGAGTTGGAGACATCAATAAAAACTCATACTTACCTTAATGAAGAGACAGGTGACTCCATACAGAAATACTTACTGATATGTGTATATGCACAGGTTAGAATATACATATAGAGTTCTTCGCTCTGTCAACGGAGGGTGCCTAAAAGAAATGATACTACCAGAGTGAGCACCCCTGCTACTGACTAGCTTTTTCTTTTGAATACCATTCTTTAACAAAAAGGAACCAAGGTTCTTTGGAAAGACGGCTGCCTCTGATCAGGAAACATGCAAGAAGAGTCTGAAGCATCCTATAGTTTCAGAACATAAGGCAGTGCTCAAATACATACACGTGTACATGCAAACATTCATGCATGTTGATGGAAGTGTATCAAAAGAGGCAGAGAAGTCAACTAAAAGGACTCCCAATGGCCAGATCTGGGAAAATTTGAGTAACAAAATAATTTAAGTAGTATTGGATAATAACTTAAAGTATAAATAAATATTTATGATCTGTGCTGATAGAAACAAATGACAGACAAAATTAATAAATGTGGGAAAAAGCCAAATCTCCCATGCAAAATAATTCCAGGTAAATCATGTAGATACTCAATCCTAAAGGAGGGTGAGCAGACCTCCTCCTCATGTGCAGACCGCGTGTATTTGACTTCCTTCCACAGAGTTCACTATGGAAAGGGGACGAAAGAAACAACAGTGGTGGAGAAATCTGACCAACCGTTCCTCTGCCAAACAATCAAGCTCTACAGCGGTAGTCATGAATCTGGTCAAGTGTGCCAACTTGGTATGTAATGAAGGTGGAATTTACCTCTGTGGTCCTCCTCCCAGAAACCCTAGCCCACTCTAGTCCTGAGAAAATAACCCGACAAATTCCAAAAGAAGGCATACTGTAAAATGCCTGACCAGGACTCCTCAAAACTACCAAAACCAAGTAAGTCCTGAGAAAATGTCACAGCCAAAAGGAGCCTAAGGAGGCGTGACAAGTAAGTATAATGAGGCATCCTGGATGAAATTCTGGAGAAGCAGAAGAATATTAGTTAAAATAAAGAATCTTAGAGAGGCAGAGAAAACATGGTGGCGTGAGTAGGACAGTGGGAATCTCCTCCCAAAAACATATATACTTTTGAAAATACAACAAACACAACTAGCCCTAAAAGAGAGACCAGAAGACGCAGGACAGTGGCCAGACTGCAGCTACACCAGCGAGAACCCAGCGAAAGGTGAAAGGGGTAAGATATAAGCCCCGGCCCGGCGGGACCCGAGCGCCCCTCCCCCCAGCTCCCGGCGGGAGAAGAATAGGCAGAGCGGGAGGGAGACGGAGCCCAGGACTGCCGAACACCCAGCCCCAGCCATCCGGGCCAGAGCGCAGACACAGTACGTGCCCAGGGGGCCCTGGATACTGGGGGAACAGGGAGTAAGACCTCTGAGCGGGTGCCGAAGCTGATGCCCCTGTGACAAAGAAAAGCGGGGGCTTTTTGAAAGTCTTAAAGGGACAGGGACTTAACAGCTTGACGGAAACAACCCAGGTCACAGTACAGCAGCTGGAAATTACAGGGAAAACCGGGTGCACTAACCCCCTGGGCAACAGCTCTGAGACCCCTCACGGAGGCAAACAGTCAAGCAGCCCCCCCATCCATTACCCCACCGGGCGCTGCGAAAGCAGAGAAGCAGCCTGAGACAAACTCCGCCCACAGAAAGGGAAATTTCTCCCTTCCGGCCAGGCAAGACACAAAGACCCAGTCTACACGCAATTACCCAACACAAGCCACTAGGGGTCGCAGTTGTCCCAGTAAAGAAAGGCCAGTAGCAAGTGAAAATTTTGGCCCTCCCAGCTGACAGTCAATAGCACCTGTCAACATGAAAAGGCAAAAAAATATGATCCAGACAAGACTAACCCAGACAGCTTCGGCATCTGCTACATCTTCCCCTGAGAAGGAATCTGGGGAGATAGATTTAGCCAGTCTTCCTGAAAAAGAATTCAAAACAAAAGTCATAACCATGCTGATGGACTTGCAGAGAAATATGCAAGAACTAAGGAAGGAGAATTCAGAAATAAAACAAGCTCTGGAAGGACTTCAAAACAGAATGGACAAGATGCAAGAGACCATTAATGGACTAGAAAACAGAGAACAGGAACGCAGAGAAGCTGATGCAGAGAGAGATAAAAGGATCTCCAGGAATGAAAGAATTTTAAGAGAGCTGAGTGACCAAATGAAAAGGAACAATATAAGAATCATAGGTATTCCAGAAGAAGTAGAGAGAGAAAAGGGGATAGAAAATGTCTTTGAAGAAATAATTGCTGAAAATTTCCCCAAACTAGGGGAAGAAATGGCCTCTCAGACCACAGAGATACACAGAACTCCCATGACAAGGGATCCAAGGAGGGCAACACCAAGACACATAATAATTAAAATGGCAAAGATCAAAGACAAGGACAAAGTATTACAGGCAGCCAGAGAGAAAAAAAAGGTTACCTACAAAGGAAAACCCATCAGGCTAACATCAGACTTCTCAACAGAAACCCTACAGGCCAGAAGAGAATGGCATGATATACTTAATGCAATGAAACAGAAGGGCCTCAAACCAAGACTACTGTATCCAGCACGAATATCATTTAAATATGAAGGAGGGATTAAACAATTCCCAGACAAGCAAAAGTTGAGGGAATTTGCCTCCCACAAACCACCTCTACAGGGCTTCCTACAGGGACTGCTCTAGATGGGAGCACTCCTAAAAAGAGCACACAACAAAACACCCAACATATGAAGAAGGGAGGAAGAGGAATAAGAAGGGAGAGAAATAAAGAATCATCAGACTGTGTTTATAATAGCTCAACAAGTGAGTTAAGTTAGACAGTAAGATAGTAAAGAAGCTAACCCTAAACTTTTGGTAACCACAAACTTAAAGCCTGCAATGGCAATAAACTCATACCTTTCAATAATCACCCTAAATGTAAATGGACTGAATGCACCAATCAAAAGGCACAGAGTAATAGAATGGATAAAAAAGCAAGATCCATCCATATGCTGCTTACAAGAGACTCACCTCAAACCCAAAGACACGCACAGACTTAAAGTCAAGGGATGGAGAAAGATATTACAAGCAAACAACAGAGAGAAGAAAGCAGGTGTTGCAATTCTGGTATCAGACAAAACAGACTTCAAAATAAAGAAAGTAACAAAAGACAAAGAAGGACATTACATAATGATAAAGGGCTCAGTCCATCAAGAGGATATAACCATTATAAATATATATGCACCCAATACAGGAGCACCAACATACCTGAAACAAATATTAATAGAACTAAAGGAGGAAATAGAATGCAATGCATTCGTTCTAGGAGACTTCAACACACCACTCGCACCAAAGGATACATCCACCAGGCAGAAAATAAGTAAGGACACGGAAACAATGAACAAAACAGTAGAGCAGATGGACCTAATAGACATCTACAGAACTCTACATCCAAAACCAACAGGATACACATTCTTCTCAAGTGTACATTTAACATTCTCCAGAATAGACCACATACTAGGACACAAAAAGAGCCTCAGTAAATTCCAAAAGATTGAAACCCTCCCAACCAACTTTTCAGACCACAAAGGCATTAAACTAGAAATAAACTGTTCAAAGAAAGCAAAAGGGCTCACAAACACATGGAGGCTAAACAACACGCTCCTAAATAATCGATGGATCAATGACCAAAACAAAATGGAGATCCAGCAGTATATGGAAACAAATGACAACAACAACATTAAGCCCCAACTTCTGTGGGACACAGCAAAAGCAGTCTTAAGAGGAAAGTATATAGCAATCCAAGCATATTTAAAAAAGGAAGAGCAATCCCAAATGAACGGTCTAATGTCACAACTATCGAAATTGGAAAAAGAAGAACAAATGAGGCCTAAGGTCAGCAGAAGGAGGGACATAATAAAGATCAGAGAAGAAATGAATAAAATTGAGAAGAACGAAACAATAGCAAAAATCAATGAAACCAAGAGCTGGTTCTTCGAGAAAATAAACAAAATAGATAAGCCTCTAGCCAGACTTATTAAGAGGAAAGGAGAGTCAACACAAATCAACAGTATCAGAAATGAGAAAGGAAAAATCACGACGGACCCCGCAGAAATACAAAGAATTATTAGAGACTACTATGAAAACCTATATGCTAACAAGCTGGGAAACCTAGGAGAAATGGACAACTTCCTAGAAAAATACAACCTTCCAAGACTGACCCAAAAAGAAACAGAAAGTCTAAACAGACCAATTACCAGCAACGAAATTGAAGCTGTTATCAAAAAACTACCAAAGAACAAAACCCCCGGGCCAGATGGATTTACCTCGGAATTTTATCAGACATACAGAGAAGACATAATACCCATTCTCCTTAAAGTTTTCCAAGAAATAGAAGAGGAGGGGATACTCCCAAACTCATTCTATGAAGCTAACATCACCCTAATACCAAAACCAGGCAAAGACCCCACCAAGAAAGAAAACTACAGACCAATATCCCTGATGAACGTAGACGCAAAAATACTCAACAAAATTTTAGCAAACCAAATTCAAAAATACATCAAAACCATCGTACACCATGACCAAGTGGGATTCATCCCAGTAATACAAGGATGGCACAACAGTCGAAAGTCCATCAATATCATCCACCACATCAACAAAAAGAAAGACAAAAACCACATGATCATCTCCATAGATGCTGAAAAAGCATTTGACAAAGTTCAACATCCATTCATGATAAAAACTCTCAGCAAAATGGGAATAGAGGGCAAGTACCTCAACATAATAAAGGCCATCTATGAAAAACCCACAGCCAGCATTATATTGAGTAGCGAGAAGCTGAAAGCATTTCCGCTGAGATCGGGAACTAGACAGGGATGCCCACTCTCCCCACTGTTATTTAACATAGTACTGGAGGTCCTAGCCACGGCAATCAGACAAAACAAAAAAATAAAAGGAATCCAGATTGGCAAAGAAGAAGTCAAACTGTCACTATTTGCAGATGACATGATACTGTACATAAAAAACCCTAAAGACTCCACCCCAGAACTACTAGAACTGATATCGGAATACAGCAAAGTTGCAGGATACAAAATCAACACACAGAAATCTGTGGCGTTCCTATATACCAACAATGAACCAACAGAAAGAGAAATCAGGAAAACAACTCCATTCACAATTGCATCAAAAAAAATAAAATACCTAGGAATAAACCTAACCAAAGAAGTGAAAGACCTATACTCTGAAAACTACAAGTCACTCTTAAAAGAAATTAAAGGGGACACTAACAGATGGAAATGCATCCCATGCTCATGGCTAGGAAGAATTAATATCGTCAAAATGGCCATCCTGCCCAAAGCAATATACAGATTTGATGCAATCCCTATGAAACTACCAGCAACATTCTTCAATGAACTGGAACAAATAATTCGAAAATTCATATGGAAACACCAAAGACCCCCAATAGCCAAAGCAATCCTGAGAAAGAAGAATAAAGTAGGGGGTATCTCACTCCCCAACTTCAAGCTCTATTATAAAGCCATAGTAATCAAGACAATTTGGTACTGGCACAAGAACAGAGCCACAGACCAATGGAACAGACTAGAGAATCGAGACATTAACCCAGACATATATGGTCAATTAATATTTGATAAAGGAGCCATGGACATACAATGGCGAAATGACAGTCTCTTCAACAGATGGTGCTGGCAAAACTGGACAGCTACATGTAGGAGAATGAAACTGGACCATTGTCTAACCCATATACAAAAGTAAACTCAAAATGGATCAAAGACCTGAATGTAAGTCACGAAACTATTAAACTCTTGGAAGAAAACATAGGCACAAACCTCTTAGACATAAACATGAGTGACCTCTTCTTGAACATATCTCCCCGGGCAAGGAAAACAACAGCAAAAATGAACAAGTGGGACTATATTAAGCTGAAAAGCTTCTGTACAGTAAAAGACACCATCAATAGAACAAAAAGGAACCCTACAGTATGGGAGAATATCTTTGAAAATGACACATCTGATAAAGGCTTGATGTCCAGAATATATAAAGAGCTCACACGCCTCAACAAACAAAAAACAAATAACCCAATTAAAAAATGGGCAAAGGAACTGAACAGACGGTTCTCCAAAAAAGAAATACAGATGGCCAACAGACACATGAAAAGATGCTCCACATCGCTAATTTTCAGAGAATTGCAAATTAAAACTACAATGAGGTATCACCTCACACCAGTAAGGATGGCTGCCATCCAAAAGACAAACAACAACAAATGTTGGCGAGGCTGTGGAGAAAGGGGAACCCTCCTACACTGCGGGTGGGAATGTAAACTTGTTCAACCACTGTGGAAAGCAGTGTGGAGGTACATCAAAATGCTCAAAACAGACATACCATTTGACCCAGGAATTGCACTCCTAGGAATTTACCCTAAGAATGCAGCAATCAAGTATGAGAAAGACCAATGTACCCCTATGTTTATCGCAGCACTATTTACAATAGCCAAGAATTGGAAGCAACCTAAATGTCCATCGATAGATGAATGGATAAAGAAGATGTGGTACATATACACAATGGAATACTACTCAGCCATAAGAAAAGGGCAAATCCAACCATTTGCAGCAACATGGATGGAGCTGGAGGGTATTATGCTCAGTGAAACAAGCCAAGCAGAGAAAGAGAAATACCAAATGATTTCACTCATCTGTGGAATATAAGAACAAAGGAAAAACTGAAGGAACAAAACAGCACCAGAATCACAGAACTCAAGAATGGACTAACAGGTACCAAAGGGAAAGGGACTGGGGAGGATGGGTGGGTAGGGAGGGATAAGGGGGGGCAGAAAAAGAGGGGTATTAAGATTAGCATCCATAGCGGGGTGGGAGAAAGGGGAGGGCTGTACAACACAGAGAAGACAAGTAGTGATTCTAAAACAGTTTGCTACGCTGATGGACAGTGACTGTAAAGGAGTATATAGGGGGGACCTGGTATAGGAGAGAGCCTAGTAAACAAAGTATTCATCATGTAAGTGTAGATTAATGATTAAAAAAAAAAAAAAAGCAGTTCCTATGTGGTGACCTCTAATGAGATCTACACAATGATTTAAAGGGCATATAAAAGTGTAGGCAAAGGGTCTGTTTGTGTTTATACAGAGGATCAAAGCCTAATTTGGCTACCCCGAAAATGAACTAAAATACGATATGAAAAAGAACTTCCAACATCAGCACTCTCGGGAAGACTCATGACAGAAGATGATCAGCAAAAAAAAAAAAACTCCAACAAAGATCCACGCACTGTCACAGGTGTAGATGCACTCATCCCACCTGTTCCTGGACTTGCCATGGGAATGATGAAGGAGATATCTAAGCTGGCCTGTGCATACAGTAAAACAAAAATTGGACTGGATCTATACTGTTGGAACTCAACCAAGAATTAGGAGAAGTGCAAATTGTAGCACTCCAAAATCTTACAACCACAGACTATTTATCGTTAAAAGAACATATGGGATATGAACAGTCCCCAGGAATGGGTTGTTCTAGTTTATCTGAATTCTCTCAGACTGTTTAAGTTCAGTCGGACAATATCCACCATATCATAGATAAGTTTTCACAAATGCCTAAGGTGCCTAACTGGTTTTCTTGGTTTCACTGGAGATGGCTGGTAATTACAGGTATGCTTTGGTTAGGTAACTATATTCCTATTATGTTAATGTGTGTGCACAATTTAATTAGTAGTTTAAAACCTATCCATGCTGAAGTTACTCTACAAGAAGATATGTCAAAGAAATAATCAATCTTCCCAGGTTTTCTTCTGCCTGCTACTTCTATAGCTTTTTTTCTTCCTACCTAATCACAACCTTTAAATAGAACTTGTGCCACATGTCGAATTTATCGAGTATCATAATTCTTCCAAGTGGTAAAGACACCTCGAGACAAATGCTGGGCATAGAAGCCACAGGGCATAAATATGCAAAGAAGTAAAAAGCTAACCTTTTCAAACAATAAGGCTTCTCTCTCACTTACCAACTTAACATTTCCCTGTATGGCCCCGGAAGAAGACTGGTTAGCCAGAGACGGGTGAGATTCCTCAAGGGAGGAACAACCTAAGACAGGCACAGTCGCAGGGGGCCATCTGGTGAGATAATGGTGAGCAGCAGAGGTGAGGCTTAGAACCTCCCCCCTCATGTTCTGAGAGAAATCTTCTGCATGCATGGATGTTTATTGCCCTCGTCTAGCTCGGATTAACACATAGTCTACAGACACACACCTGATCATCTACATTTGCTCTCTTACAACACTAAACTCGGTTTTCTACCTTTATCTCGTATCTACCTACCACTTCAGCATTTTACTAAAAATAATAATAATAGAGAATTGTGGTATCCACATATAAATCAAGTTTAAAAATCAAATGAATATTCATATTTGAACTGACTGTGTATAGTTCATAATGCATGAACAAAACCGAAAGCTTCTGTGATGACTGCCCTTGCACTGTTCACCATGTAACTTATTCACTATGTAAGAATTTGTACTCCATGTAAGAATTTGTTCGTTATGCATCAGAAGATTGGAGACTGTCGAAAATTAGGCTTGGGGTGGATTAATGATTGTGCATTGAGTATTGACCCCCCTATACAGAAATTTATTGTGGTTAACAACTATTTGATCAATAAATATGAGAGATGCCCACACAAAATATATACATATATATATATATATATATACATATATATATATATATACATATATATATATACACACTTCCAATTGTAAAATAAATAAGTAACCGGGATGTAATGTATAGCATAAGGAATATAGTCAAAATATTGTAACAACTTGGTATGGTGATACCTGGTACCTAGAATTATCATGTATATAAATGTTGAATCACTGTGTTGTACACCTGAAACTAATGTAATGCAATACTGTTGTCAACTACCCTTCAATAAAAATAAAAATAAAAAATAAATAAAAAAAAATAAAGAATCTTAATACATTATGGGCTTTAGTTAATATGTCAATACTGGCTCACTAATTCTGACAAAGGTACTATACTAATGTAACAGGGGAAACTGTGAATGTGCATAGAGGGTGTATATTAAAATTCTACTATCTGCTCCTGTTTTTCTGTAAACGTGGTTCTGTTCTAAAAAAATTGTCTATTTATTTTTTAAAAAATAGGTGGTTGTCACATGCCCCCCAGGGGGGCTTTGAGTTGGAGAATGACGAGTAATGAGGGAGTGTCCTGAGCTGTGGCGTCAGGAGGTCACCAGTAATTTCTGCAAGTATATTGTAGTTGACATCTGGTGTGGGAATCAAAAGAGGAAATGAATGGTGGGTTTAGACAGGGTTTTGTGTCACAGAACACGATTTCATGGGTGACATTTGATCTTACTTGCTTCCAAGTTCACTTATCCACGTCGGCTGTAAACTTCCTGAAAGCAAGGAATTACACAAACTGTAATTCTGTGTGGAAGGATGGAAGTACCCTACAGTGTGATTTGCCCATATTATACATCTAATATATATTTTTCAACCTGTGTAAATCATGAAATGAAAAAAAAAATAAGAGAAGTAATCAAAGGGTTTCAAGGAACACTAGATTGCTGACTTCACAGGAAGCTGTTCTGAGCTTTCTTTAAAGTAATTTTTGTTAAAATAATTTCATGCATATATCCATTTTGTATTTTAGATATTGATAGTTCTGTCAGTGAATTTTTTTCACTATTGCTAGAACTCAGGGATGAACACAGGCCTTATGTAGCAATACTTCAGTAACATAAGATTTTTTATTGTCATATTGTGAATATGTCTTTTTTGTTTCCCAGCACACTCAGAACACAGGAATGGGGCTGAAAAGATAAAAATCTAGAAGGAATAGACTGGAAGACTAAAACTTCTAAAAAATTAGCATAAATAGTGACTCATCAGAGATAATTTAAATATCATAATGTATTTCTTTCTTTCCCTATTATAGAAAAAACAACCCCCAAACACCACGAAAGCATGGTATTAATGCCAGTTCTTGCCAATCTAACTATGTTAGGAGAGAAGCAGCCACAGAGTAGACTAAGGAAAGTCTCTGACAGAATATTCTGTGTAATTCAGAGCAGTGTCTGTGACTGATAGGCTGTGAGTCTATGATCTTAGTTCTTTGTCAAAGGATAATTTTAAAACATTCAAGTTTGAAAGTATTAATGTTCTGTAACTTCAGTTATTTGATCATTTTTCCTCTTCTACATGTAGCATTTTAAAGCTAAATTTAATAATGGTGAAAGTCAGCTGATACTAATTACGCTTTTTAAATCATGAACAGTTTTCTAAGATACTTTGGTGTCAATCAGGAACTCAGCTTAAGAATTAGCTAATATTATATTCATAATAATGGCTGCACCCCAGTAGAAAGACATTTTACTCTGGCATCCATATGTATGTCATATGAGGTTATTATAATGAAAAAGTGGGGCAGATATTTTTAGTAAAGTTTTTATGCTTATAAGTAAAATCAGTACAGGACAGTTGTTTGACAAGGACATATTATCCATGCTGATTACCAGCTGCTTTAAAGAACTTAAATATTCTGGTGAGTTCAGTAAATATGAGAAAAAACAGATTGAAATATCTTACCCTGGACTTAAAGATTCATGTAAATCATCCACTTTAAAAAGTATTTCTGTATTGTATTTACATACAAATGGAAATATCCCAACATGGTATGCATAATATTGAAATCTCTTCATTTATAACATTTTAATATAATCTATATGAAGTTGACAATCCTTAATATTTATATAACAAGTTATCTGATTTTATAATTGACTAAAAAGGTATTTTGGTAAATAGCTCCATGATAGGAGAGACATTAATAGAGAGGAGTGATCAATAGTCATCAAAATAATTTTGAATAGTGGAGAACAGATTGACCAGGGATAACTTACTTTTCTGTCAGGGACAATTGAAACCTGAGTTTTGTTGGGAACTAAAATCCGTGTGGTTGAGCACCTGGAAAGGTGGAGAGCTGGGAGGCGCCAGGAACTTTAGCCTGGACTGTGGCACAGATGATGGGAAGAGGGCTTCAAACGATCCCACGGGGAGAATCTCAGCCCCACACCACACCACACCTGCAGGCCCCACTCCACACAGCCAGACACCACCACCACATTTTTTCTAGCATAAAGCTGGAGGTTTACTTTCTGGAGAGATTGTACCTTTCACTTATAATTCTTTAATCATGTTGAAGTTAAAATGAATAAGAGGCAAGAGATAGGAATCCATTTTTATTTTTCCAGGGTTTCTCCACACCATTTATGAGTTTATCTGCCCCTATTGAATTATGTCATCTTCAAGATATATTATTTTCATGCACACCTGGACCTGTCTCCAAGCTATCTTAGTTTGATTTTCTCTGAAATATCTGTTATATTCCATTATCTCTGTTGCAATAATATGCATTTTTTAATGTCATAGCTTTAAATTTATTTTAAATCTGACAAGTCATGTTCCCTATTTTTCACTGTCTTCCAGGTTACTTAGCTATGTGTGGATCTGCCATGTGTGTGTGTATATATATGCTGCAAATTCTATACATACACTGTACAAACACATATGTAAGGCCTACTGAGATACTCAAAATATATTTAATTGAGATTGTACTTATAGATTAATTTTCCAAGAATTTACATTTCAAAATGATTACTGGAATTACTTCATGTATTCATTTCAATTGCCATTTACTTTATTGCAGTTGAAAAGTCTTCTCTGTGGATTTCATCCATCTTGGTTAATAACTTCCCAGACACTTTATAATTCTATTGCTCCCCTAAGTAGTATCTTATGTTTTCTGAATTAAAATTACCAATATACATTTTTATAGTTAAAGCAGTGGAAACACTTCTGACCTCACTAATCAGTTCGAAGAGGTTGTCTATCATTTATTTTTTTTCCAAATAGATAGTCATCTCCTCCAGGATGTACAGCCCTTATTTGTTTTTCTTTATGACACTGGCCAGGAATTGCAGCATTCTGCTAAATAATAAAGGACACAGGGACATCCTGGTAATGTTCCTGATTTTAAAGGGAATGCCTATATTGGTCCCCTTCTAAGCAGACAATTATAGTTTTGGGTTTTTTGTCTATTATCTATTTATTTATTATCTATCTATCTCTCTGTATGTATCACTATCATCATAAAATCTATTCAAAGCTAAGGGAGATCGTTATCCATTCTTTGTGTAAATAAGATATAGAACTCAGATAATCAGATGGTTATTTTTGTTTTGCATTGATAGAAATAATTGTTTCTTTTTAAATAATGTGGTGAATTCAATTTCTGATGTTAAACCATCTTGGAATATTTGATTACGATGCATTATATTTCATTTTCTGTTGTATGTACTTAGCAGCTAATATTTTATTTACGATTTTTGTATCTATATTCTATTTGAAATTATAATTATATTCTACTGTCATTACCCTTTTTTAGGTTACACTACATTAAAACAATGGAAACTAGAGTTCTTTTCTACTTTCTATGTTGCATAAGATAGGAATTTTTTTTTTAATTAATAAGTTTTGCCTACTACTCATCAGGGTCTGGGGATTTTAGGGGTAAGGAGAAGTTTTCAAAAACATTTCAATTTATTTTTATTGGTTTATTCAAGTTCTAAAGGTGGCTTTGTGCCAGCGCTGACAATATATACATTTCTAAAACTTACCCATTTTATCTAGGTTTTCAAATTTATTAATGTTCAGTTGTTGATAATATTGTCCTGTAGTTGATGCTCTTCTGTCTGTAATTATTTCCTCTTTTCATTTAGACATTCCCTTGTGTGCGTCACATACCTCCCTCCCTTCCTTCTCCTTTCTTTCTTTTTTACTTTTCATGATCAAACTTGCTGGGACCAAGAATAACCTACTAATGTAAGCAACAGCATGGGAGAATCTCAAAATCTGTTGAGTAATAAAAGTCACACAAAAATGTATATTTTCTATGATTCCATTTGTACAGAATTCTAGAAAATGCCAACAAATTTATGCTGACAAAAGGCAGATCTGTGGTTGTGTGGGACCAGCAGGAGTGATGGACAGTAAAGGCACAGTAAGCACCTGTTGGGATGATGGCAGTGTTCTGTACTTTCCTTTTGACAGTAGGTTAATGGTTGCATACATTTGTTGAAACTCACTGAGTGGTACACTCTAAATGGAGGTGGTTCATAGTATTTAATTCATAACCCATTACATTTCTCTAAGTGGTTACTAGAAAATTTATTTATTATTTTTATTTTTATTTATTTTACTTTGTATTGCAGTATAGTCGATATACTATATTATATTGACTTCAAGTATACAACAGAGTGATTTGACAGTTACCTACATTATTAAATGCACACCCCAATACTGTAGTTTCTATCTCGCAACATAGAAAGATGCTACAGAATTATTAACTATATTCTCTATACTCTGATTTCATCCCATGACTAATTTATATCATGATTGAGATTTTGTGCCTCTTTATCCCCTTCATCTATTACACCCACCCTCCACCACCCCCATGGTAACCACCGGTCATTCCTCAGTGTCTATGAGCCTATTTCCATTTTGGTTTTTTTTGTTCTGATTCCACAATAAACAAATTCAGTAAAGTTGCTATGAGCCTATTTCCATTAGTTTTTTTTTTTTCTGATTCCACAATAAACAAATTCAGTAAAGTTGCAGGATACAAAATCAATATACTGAAATCTGTTGCATTCCTATATATTAATAATGATCTAGCAGAAAGAGAAATCAAGAAAATAATTCCATTTACAGTTGCATCAAAAGGAATGAAATATCTAGGAATAAACAAAACCCATTAAATTTGATTTTTAAGAAAGTCACACCATTATTTTCTAATCCCTATGCTAGGATTGAGACATTCAATGTTAATATGATTCTTCTCACTTTGTGGATGATCCATTCTTTCTCTGCAGTGATTTTATATTTTTTCTTTGTAATTATTATATTTTATCATAAAGTATCTAGTTTTGAATTTTCTTATGTCTCACATTTAAACACTCAATACAGCTTTTCAACTTGAATGTTTTAATTTTCATTCATTCATTCATTCATTCATTCATTTATTTATTTTGGTATCATTAATATTGAAATAGTCCCCATTTCCTGATTCTCTTTTTTTCGTCTTTAATGTTCTTCTTATTATCTGTAATTCGGTAACTTTTTTTCTATAATTTGTACTTTCTATCTTTATACCTTTGTGATACCACTTAGGAGAATTCTGCAATATGATTTTCAGTTGTATTCATCCTGTTGCTTTCCAAATCCATGTGTTTTTTCCACCTTTAATATATTTCATTCTATTTAGGATAAATATATGTATTCCAAATATATGTATTATATATAAAATATACATAGTATATATGTATTTATAAAATATATATAATACATATACATATATTATTTTCTTAACTACTTAAATGTGCTCAGTATTCTTTTATACTATTCAGTATTTTTTTAATCACCTTGTCTCAGACAGTTTGAGGTATTTTTTTCAGATCCTGGTGATTGTGGCCTGTGAATGCACATTACCCTGTGGGCATCAAGGAGGGGCTTTAGCATTCTGGGCATTATCTCCTGGAGAAGGGAGAGAGTGACTTCAAGGCAGGAGTTCCAGGCAGCAAAAGTCACCATGGGTCACCATTTATTGCCAGTCCCATATTGAAGCTTCTGCTAATGTTTTAATTTCTCATGGAAAAGCTATTAGTTGAGAAAATAGTCTCTTAGTTTTTATTTCACCCCCTGGGATTTTGGAAGGGGTTGGCGTAGAGGCATAGACGAGAGGGTGGCTTACCCACTGAGCGAGCTCATCCTCCGTGCAGCAAGGGTCTGTGCGCTTCCTCCCTACCAGCCCCAAGGCAGGCGATGTTGTCCAGACAATGCAGGAAATATCCCAGTGCATAACTTAAAAGACTTCCTGTGCACTATCAACCAGTATTATCAGCACTCAGAAGCTATTTCATTTATTATATCTGTGCTTTATGGATCCTCGAATCTTTGCTATGTGGGGTAGGTATGTTCTTTGATTTACTCAACTTTGAAACTCCAGTCCTGACACTAGTAAGCATCATTATGTGTCTAATGAATTATCAAAAATTATGTAAACCTTCTATCTTCTTTATATCGCTCTGCAAATGCATTTTTTCTGAGATTACATAATCCAAGGAAATAAAACACAATGATACATTGTTTATTCTCACAAAAATTTGAATACATATCTGAGTTTTCAGTGAAACAAAGGCATGATGTAGATTGGAGCTGACACAGAACAACTGCAAAAATAATCTCACCTAATTTAGAATTACCAGAAAACATGCAACATGCAGGAACACTGCTCACAATTTATATAATATGTTGATATATGGCATTCTAGTTATGTTTCTCTGCACATAAGGCAGAAATAAATTTATTGCACTCTCTTATAGTTTCAGAATGTAGTAGAATATTTAATATAACTGTGGCAGATATCTATTAATAATATGCTTAGATCGACACACCAGTAAACTTAGATTATCAAGGCTATGTGTTGGCCCTAGTTTGCGCACAGGCTAACGAACAGATTTATGTACATTTAACAGGTTACAGAAGTTTGGAGTTTTGAGCTGTCAGCCTGAGAGTAATAAGCCACAGTGGGGAAAGACAAGCCCATGGAGTATACAGCATATAGGACCTAAAGAGAAATCTGGCAAAAGATAAATTTTATGTTAATGATATGTATCAAGGACTTTAAGATGACTAATATTCAAACAAGGAATCTTCCCTATTTCTCTTAACCTGTGATCGTTTTCTGTTACAACCAAATATTCAGAAAAAGTCAGTTCATATGAGAGCCGTGTTAGGAATACCTTTGTGAATGAAGGGGGAAGTACTGATGTGCACGTGGGGGCAAGTGGTACCGGAACATCCAGTGACACTGGGGGTCCTTCAAGAAGCCAGCAAGGGGTGGAGGTGGCTCCTCTGTTTGAAATATCAGGGAGGAAGTTGGCTTCTGAAAGTATATGGGATTTAAGATTAGGTATTTGTGAAAGTAATTAAAGGAGTAAAAATGAAAGGCAAGAAAAATTGGGTTGAAATATTTATCATCTATGCAATATTATAACTTCTAAAAACTTAATGGGAAATGAATACATGCATACATATACAAATATATTTGTATAACAACATGATTGTATCTTTTTAAAAATGCACTTTGATAAATGTATGTGATCATCTCAATAACCTGTCACTTTTTCTGTGAGAAACAAACTGTAATGCTTTTTCTTGGGTATATGTCCTTCATTTTTAAATCAATTCCAGTAAGTAGAATTATGGGGGAAGTCATTTAAAAATGTGTAAGGCTTACTGCACATTTCCAAATGTCCCTCTAGATTATGTGTGTCAGTTTATATTTCCCAATATAATGTGTTATATGCCGCAGCCTTGATAATGCTAGAGTTGGTGGAAAGTTGTGATAAAAATACTGCACAGATTAATTTGAAACAGGTATAACTTTTTAGCATTCAACTTCCATTTTAACTTTTTATTATTTAACCTATTATCTGCTTTAGAAATTATTATTTGCCAATCATTACAATACTGACTGTTTCTGTCAAAAAACAAAGTGTTTCTATTGCTTGAAGATGCCCATAAAGATGCACATTTCTTTATCAATGTATTACCAGGAGCTTTATATTTTTGTTGTCCTCAGGCTGCCAACTGTTCCATTATATTTTTCAAGTCATGTTTGTTTCTGTTTGCGTTTGGTGCGTTAGATCAGAGCTGTCTTTAGAAGAGTGGTAGGAGGGGTCTGCACGTCCAGAGCTCCAGGGATCACCTCCCCAAGCTCCCCAACTCCCTCCCAGATGTCCTCCTGGTCTCCAGAACTTAGAATTCCCTGCGGAGGAGAAATCTAGCCCCCCAAAGGCAGATTTCTGAGGAGTGGCTCCATGGACAGAGGGCCAGTTCCCAATCCGGGCCAGGCTGCTCCCTGCTGTGCAGGAGGCCAGGGCTCTGAGGGAGTAAGAAAGCCCTTCATCCTAGAAATGACTTTATTCTACAGGAACAATCATCTGAGGGTCAAAAACCAGTCATGTTGTCAACAATATTTATACTGTTTTTCCCACAGCTCGAAAGGCTGTACATAAAAATTTAAGAATCCATATCTGGTACTGAGAAAACATATGATTTTTTCCCCCTTTCTCTTAAAAGATAGACTGAGAAGCACACATAAGATATAAAAATAGATCTTTGAGTTTAAAATGTGGGATGGATCATAATTTGCCTGGAAATGAAAAGAGAAATGAAGTGACAATGTCAATATTAATATCCAGCAAAGAAAGATCCAAGGCAAAAGAAAATCTGAGTAGATGAGAAAGATATTTTATATTGACAAGACAGGGTCCACAATGAAACTGATTATCTTCAAATAGAATATTAAAACTTACAATACAACATCTCTCTTTATTACCTGGAAATATAGACTTAAATGCCAATAATAATGTCAGATGTTAACATTTCTGTCACCAACAGATCATAAAAACAAAATAACAGATAAATTAATTATATTGGTTTACTAGCTATTTATCAAAAAATGCATACACTAAGCTGAGATATTAAATTTTATTTGAGTGCTCAAAAGTGTTACAAAACTAATTACTTCCCCCAAATAACCATAAAATAAAAATATTCCAAACACAGACATTATGCACTCAATATACCTAAACACAATGGTAAGGCTGGAGGTACCAGAGGGAGGAAAGCAAGGACAGTGCAAGCGGAACAAAGACAGCACCAAATAGCTCTGTGCCATATAAGGAAGGAATGGACAGCTCTTCCTGGATTCCAGTCCTGTGAGGTGCCGACAAACCCCGGATGCAGACCCCCTCCATCCGGAAGGAGGAGACCTCTGACTGTCCATTACCCAAGCGTGAGCCAATAAAAGTTCCCTGCATACCCCTGGCGCAGCCCACTTCCCCCTCCCTTCCCTGTGCTTATAAAAACTCCCCGCCTGTCTGGCTGGGTGGGACTTCTCCCGTCTGTGTCTTTGCAGGCGGTGAACCTCTCCCAGGATTGCGCTCACATAAATTGCCTGGCCTCTTGTTGCCTCTCGTTACCTGCTCATTTTGGTTAGAATTTATCTTACAACAATGAATAAAAGTGGGCGTTATTCCTATATAGATAAGAACATTTATCTGAAACTTTAAAAAATAATAATAAGGTAAAAAGACATACTATCCTAAATAACCCTTAGGTAATGTTGGGACTAATGTGAGAACTACTAAGCATATGTAGATTAGATTACTCATACATAAGTAAGTGGACTGTGTACAAATAAATTATGTTACATTTGAGCAAGTATTTTACTCATTCAAACTTTTCTTCAGATGGGTGGATGAGATTGCCTATCTGAGGGTGACAGTGTCAGAGCCTCAGTCTGATACTAAGAGCTGCAGCTCAACATGAGGTGAGCTGCTGGAGGCTTCTCTGGGCATGCAGACTCCATGCACCTTGGCCTGCTGCACATGGCACTGTGGGGTGGTCTGTGTCTGGTCATTGCTCTACAATGCTGCTGTCACATAATTAAGGTTAAGTGGAACCACTTGGTTATATTAAAGCATGGTAACTCTAGTCATTTTCATGGAATCCAAAGATTTGGATGGTTCATGTCAGTTACAGGAAACAAGAGCAAATTCTAAGATATGTCACATTCCTTCATACCCTCCATCCTCCTTCCTGTCTTCCTACAGTGGTTAGGTAACTTGCATAAGGTTAGATAAATAGATGGTAAATTTCAGGAACGAAGGATATAAAGAGGTATATTGTTTCAGAAGCTGGGTGAGTATCCAATTTTCACAGGGCCAAAGCTTTAGAATGTGGAAGAAACATAGGTGTGAAATTGTATCAGAGCAAAGAAAGCAAAGAAAAACAGGGTAGATTCTGTTCCTAGCACAGGCAGTGAACAATGGGTAACAGACAAAGTTAGAGAGGGCTGACCACACAACACGCTTCTCTGGGAACTAGAAATGGAGTGCTTTGCTCCTATAGTTAACAGAGCCTGAAAAGACACAGGATGGGAATGTAACTCAGGATGGATGTTGGCCCGAACACTCCACCTCCCCTGCACTGCATCGGTGCAGCCAGGCTGCCAGCTGGGGCAGGGCCTTGAGGAACACTGGGGCTCATTTGCGTTTTTCCATATTTCTGTCTCTCCTCCTACCTAAAAGTCAATCTCCTTTTTCACAGTTTGAGTTTCTAGCTATTGCTAATGTCTCTTCAGTTCTTTTCAACTATATTCTAAAAAAAATCTATGAGAATTATTCTTATGACTTTTTACAACATATGAATTCAGAAAAGTGACTGTGCCTCAAATATGTGGACTCAAATAAGTTTGAACAACTGTGCCATTATTGGCAAAGTAAAAATCCTATTATAAATGACTTCAGAAGCCTTATTAGAAAATTCTGATTTCTTCTGCTACTATGATTAGTTTGAATGTATTCATGAAATACTGTAATGTGTATTTGCTGTCACCTTAAAAACACTTTATTTCTAATTATAACATTGAAATACTATTCGAACAAAGCAATTATTTAAAAAGTTTTGCAAATTCCTTTGAAATATACACACTACAAAAACCTAATAAATTAATACAATACTTATTAAATGAATAAGCCAAACATAACATTTCACAATGACTTGACTATTAACGTTGAAAAACAAACCAGTTGGGTGCAGTATTGTTTTGAGGTATGGAAGCCTGTAATGAAATAACTGAATTACCACTGGAATGAGCCCAATTCAATATCTATTGAACTCAAAGATAATCTGTTGCTCTAATTAAATTTATGAGTTATAAACTAAAAGTTGGTACAAACAGTGCCAAAGGAGTTGATAATGCAGAAGGGAGAAGAAGTCAGAAATACAGGGAAATAATGAATCTTGCTGGAGAAAACAGATTGGCACTGAGGAAGGTGATCATGCTGTCATTTATAACTGCAGATGTTAATTAGTTCAAGGAAGAAAAATATCAATGAATTGGATATACAGACACACATTCTGGTAACTTGAAGTATTTGAGAATTTAACTATTGTTAAAA
The DNA here is from genome assembly GCF_030020395.1 of Manis pentadactyla. NCBI lineage: Eukaryota > Metazoa > Chordata > Mammalia > Pholidota > Manidae > Manis > Manis pentadactyla. Next base: position 42,095,073 of record NC_080025.1, read on the forward strand.
CATGAAACTATAAACTTACATAAACAGTGTTTAAATACAGTTATGTTTAGGAAGCTAGAATTAATTTCTATAATAAGAATATATTGAAAAGATAACTATTTTGTTACTGGTGTACCAATTTTGAAACTGGTGTCTTTGTAAATTAAAGCTCAGCAAAAACAAAAACAATTGTACAAGTTTTTTGATCAACCAATAAATACTAGGATTCAGAGCAGTTTTCTAACCTTCAGATTTACTTAAAATAATGAAATAACTGAGATATTTTCCAAAGAAAAGCCCAGGAAACCATGTTAAGTAGCTGCAATGTATTGAATGCTTGTGCCCTCCCCTCCTCCAAATACATGCTAAATCTTAACCCCTCATGTGATGGCATTTGGAGGTGGGGCCTTTGGCAGGTGATTAGGTCATGAGGGTGGAGTCCTCATGAATGGGGTTAGTGCCCTTTGAAAGAGACTCCTGAGAGCTTCCTGAACCAGGTCATCTCTTAACCCAGAAGTGGGCTTTCATCAGACACCAAATCTGCCAGAGCCTGGATCCTGGTCTTCTCGACCCCAGAACTATATACATTTCTATTGTTTTATGAGCTACCCAATCTATAGTATTTTGTTATGAAAGCCTAAATGGATGAATACAGTAGCCATAAAGACAGAATTATACATGCCTGTTCTGACCAAAAATTAAAACTGTGGAAATTAATTTCCCTCTCATGAACAGGAGGTAACTGGGGATTCATATGGTAATTTTGCTCCATGAATACTGAAGGATCCAGGTTCTTGCATTCTTTCTGCTTTCTTCTCCATGTTACCTTAGATTTGGGCCAATGTTATTAGCTTCTTGTGGAGCTTCATCCTTCATTTCCACATTCTGAGCAGAATAAAGAACACCTCTGGACCTTGCACACAGAGCTTCTATTAGCCTTAACTTAGGCCACATCTCAACACACAGAAGACTGGAAAATGTAATATTTGCTATGGGGTGTAACATTTGAGGTGGGGTGTCACCTCAACTTTTGGTTTGATAAGCAATGAGAAATACCCAGGGAATTAAGAGGTCAATGAAATAAACATCTGGATATTTTAACATATTCCTCTTCTTTCTGTAAATAACCTTCAGCTTGAAAGGTCTAAGTTTTAAAAGTCAGAAGAAAAAGACATTCCCCCAAATCTTTACTTAACTAATAATTCCATTTCATAGAATTCACAAATAGAAATGCTATAATGTTTCCTTTTAGCATCTATTTCTCCATAAGGCTATTTCTCTTATCCTAGGTATGGATGTATTTGGGGTACATATAATTTGCTTCATACTATTGTTTTGAAATTAAATTACAACCTTCAAATTTTTATGGAATACTGTTAGGTTTTCAATGGCAAAATGTGACTAAATTATGACTATATGCCAAATCAAATGTACTTAATTGGCAATTGAAAAGTTGTATGTGAGAAAGAGAAAGTAAGCTAGAATTGCTTTTCTCAGAATTCCCTTCCCTCCGTAGTTTGGCACTGAGGGAAATTTCTGGAGACCCAGAAGTTGGGAGGAGCAGTGACTGACTGTGTGGAAGTCTGTAGCAAGAAATGCCATGAAGGACAGATACGCAGGGGCTAATGGATCCCGGTTTGTCATCATTTCTCTGGCATCTCCTACAGCTTGTCTTTACTTTGGTGTTGATTCTAATAGGTCCAGCTCAACGCTGGATTCTTTGAGCTCCGTGAGGGATGAGCCACGCTAGCCCCTGGACATGCCGCCCTAGCATCAGGGAAAGCTGCCTTCTGGAAGGTTCCAACCAGTTCTTCCTCGTGGGGCTGGTGACCATCTTATCTGATTTTCTATAGTTGTCTATTTCTACTATATAAGGTCTAATTCCCAGTGAGCTTTTATTCCCTACACGGGGTGAATGAAGTTTTCACCCAGAATCCTCACCTGGCTGAGACAGTGACATGCGCATAAGGGCCTGTGTGCGTAGGTGTGATGCTCACAACGCGGAGCCTCGGGCCCCATGGGACTGCCCGTCTGGGGCAGGAGCTGGCAGCGATTCCCTCTCCGATCTGGGCGGCGCCTCTCACCGGGGCACCCTCGGGTTTCTCAGGGGTAGTGGGAGGGCAGGGGAACAGAGAGGGCAGCTGGGGGCGGCTGTGGGGCAGGGAGCAGAGTCGGCAGGTGGGGGGTGGCTGGGGAACTTCGGGGGGCCTGTCTGGGGCGTCTGGGGGCGGCTAGGGAGCAGGGCCAGTGGGCAGAGCAGACGGTTCCCGCCGAGTGCGGAGCAGTTCTGCAATACTCTCGTTTTTCTCCTACCAGTTTTATAACTATCTTCATGTAAATTTTATTTTGCAAGTACTTTATGTAATACAGAGATTTACATGTCATATGGGTGAAGGTCGTCTTTTAATTGAAACAATTTTACACCTAGTGATTTTTATTACTTCATTTCACATGTTAAGAGAATTCAGCAGGGACATCTATTCTCTATAACAGGCAACAGAATATAACCTAAAGAGCATTGTTTCTACTTTCCATAAATCAGCAAATAGGTTCTTATATATTTCGTTATTTTTCCTGTACTTTTTCAAACTAGATGAATGTCAAGCTGCCTTATATGTTCAGAGTAATGTATCTTGTAGTGGAGCATCTGAATATACACGTATTATAGGGCTAGGTTATCTGCTCCATAGTCATGGTTCAACTGAAGCTGATGGTCCTCTGAATAGAAGAGACTCCCTTCTCAGAGACTGTAATGGTTAAAACAGCCAGTATTACGCTGCGGTAGCAAACGACTCAAAAACCTTAGTGGCTTTCGACAAAACACTGTTTTTCACTTGCTCTAGGAATCTATTAACAGATAAGCTGCAGTTTTGTTCCAAATCCTTTTGACAGCAGCCAGGGCTCATAAAGCAGTCTCGGTCTATAACAAAGGGGAAAACACAACAAGTTTTTTTCATGAAGAAAACATGTTACTGCTACTTCTTTTCATTGTCCAGGCAAGTCAGAAAGCTAGGATTGATGTCAGTGAGGTGGGAAAGTATATTTCTCCTCCCGTGAGGGGTAAGGAATATTTTTGGTGTCATAATACACAGGGATCTATCTTTCTATTAGTAACCTCCCCCATAGGCCATATACCCTCCCTCATTAAGGGCATTAAGCCTAAACCCTAATAACATCCTCCATCACATTTCAGTCTCTGCACCTGGTCTCGAGCTCTGTCTTTGTGATGAGAAGACCTATGAACTAAAGCTAAGTTAAGTGCCTCCCCCACTCTCTGTATTCAGTGGAGCAACAGAAACATTAAAACTGCAGTGAAACCCTCATTTGGAAAAGGAAGCAGTTGGAAGCAATCAGCTCTCACAGGTCTGAAGATTTGCTGGGCTGATGAGAAGCCCCTACCTTAAGGATGGAAGATGCCTTTTAGGCCCCAGCTATTTACCTTGGGAAGAGACATTCCCTTTCCCAGTCAGCACCATCCCCCAACCCACCCTGTGGCCCACGGCTCTACTTCTGGTGACCTCCTTCTTTCTTCATCATCTTATTTTGTCATGCCTCAGGACATTAAGAACATGCCCCTCCTGAGGAAAAGATAGATATCTCAGTCTGTTCCTGTCCTTTGAAGTTTGGAGAACCAATGCTTATTTTACATCTTGAATAGTCAATTTCTCTATTGCCCATTCTGATGACTACTGGAAATACAATTCTCTCAGAAACGTCATTGTCTTTCCAGTCTCTCCTGAAAGAGGGAGCAACCATTTTTGAACAACAATATAGTATACAAAGATAGAGCCTATTTATTTATTTATTTTTATTATTTTTATTTTGGTATCATTAATCTACAATTACATGAAGAACATTATGATTAGTAGGCTACTCCCTTCACCAAGTCCCCCCAACATACCCCTTCACAGTCACTGTCCATCAGCATAGTAAGATGCTGTAAAATCACTACTTGTCTTCTCTGTGTTGCACAGCCCTCTCCATGCCCCCCACCACACTATACGTGCTAATCATAATGCCCCCCCTTTTTTCCCCCTTATCCCTCCCTTCCCACCCATCTTCCCCAGTCCCTTTCCCTTTGGTAACTATTAGTCCATTCTTGGGTTCTGTGATTCTGCTGCTGTTTTGTTCCTTCAGTTTTCCTTTGTTCTTAAAGGGCTGACATCCAAAATATATAAAGAGCTCACACACCTCAACAAACAAAAAGCAAATAATCCAATTAAAAAATGGGCAGAGGAGCTGAATAGACAGTTCTCTAAAGAAGAAATTCAGATGGCCAACAGACACGAGAAGATGCTCCACATCGCTTGTCATCAGAGAAATGCAAATTAAAACCACAATGAGATATCACCTCACACCAGTAAGGATCGCCATCATTGAAAAGACAAACAACAACAAATGTTGGTGAGCCTATTTTTTTTTAAGATAGAGTCCTTGATGAACTCAACTTAATGGCTATTTCTACCTGCCTTTTAAATATTTTGTTGTTATATGTAACTTGGCTTTGCTATTAGAAATAACACTTGAAAAGCACTTAGGAATCAAATCTTGTAGCTGATGTTCCTGACAGACACCATTCCTGATCAAATGCTCATTTGACCTACATACGACCATAAACAAAGAAATGGGTTCTCAGAGCCTACTTTAATCTACTCACTTACTTTTGTACTCATCAGCTGTTAGAATATAAATCTGTCTCCCAGGAAGTCACTTCCAGGTACCATTCTTCATTCTGTCAATACATAAGAACACAATAAATTTAAGCCATCTGTGAGCCATCACTGACCAGTCAACATACCTCCTTACTGTGAGCCAATAAATATTGCCTGAAAAAATCTTTACTTATAAAACTGTATTTCATATAGCATATTTTCCCTCTGTCTCCTTTCAGTGTGCTCTATCTCATTTGACATTTTCTTTTAAAGTGTTCATCACAAAGTAAATGCTGATTCCTAGGTATCCTTGTGTAACTATAGAATTGAACAGAGCTGTTATTCTCCTCATTCCAAACACTGTCCATACTTTGAAAATTATGTGTTCACTTTCTCCATTCAACTGCATTATTGAATTGATATTTTAAAGGAACCATCTAAGTCCCCTATTACTTAATCAGTCATTTAACATAATTGGTATATATATTTCCTTGCTAGTAGTCATGCACTTTGATAAAATTGTACAGAGGACTTAGTCAAGGATAAAGCCAGTGGTACCCTACTGGGAACAACCTTTACACATTGACATCTACCCATTAATCACCTCTTTGGGTTAAGTTTTTGATTAGCTTCTAATCCATCATTTTGATCTTGCACTTTTCTAAATCTTGTCCACAAATGCCTAGTCTGACATGATTTGTTCTTTGTGGGTCTATATTCACCTCCTTCTGTAAAGATCCATCTTTCAACGTTAATGATGTGTTCCTCAGAAAGGAAGGCAATTTAGGCTCCATAGCAACAGTAGGCAGGATCTTCAACCAACTTTTCCAAGTGTAATAATTATTTGTCAAACTTCAAACTTACAGTAGTTTGAAGTTTCACCAAGTTTCCTCAAATGTTGTCAATAATATGTGCATGAATTCATTTAAAAATTATTTGAGTAACTTAGATATTAATCCATCAACTTTGGTAGACATTCAAAATAGCTATGTGCATTCTAGAATTCTCTTCACCTATCCCAGGCCTTAAAGTCTTCCACTAGTGCTCAAATTATTTGCCTCTATCTGAGAATACTTCTAGAAATTGCACCCTCATTTTCTCATTGTCAGTCATTGATGTAACAAACCCCAAGTCATGTATTTCTCAGTCATTGTTGAGATTATATCTAAAACAGCCATTATCTCACCTTGTTATTTAATAGTGGGTTTATTTGCTGAATTTAGATTAAACTGGAGCAGCAGGTATTTTAAGGATTAGATGTTACAATGTTTCCATTATTTGTTTTGGTAAATTGTTCCATTTGAGTTTATATAAGGATCTATAAATATGCTTTCAAACAAAAGGAAGCTATTACCATATAGATAGTTAAGTATTTGAATTTACTATTTTTGTTGAAGTATAGTTGATATACAATCTATACTGGTTACTAGTATACAATACCCACCCTTCTTAAAGTATTACAAAAAGTGGAATAGGAAAGAATACTTCCAAATTCATTCTATGAGGCCACCATCACTCTGATACCAAAACCAGACAAAGATACTACAAAGAAAGAAAATTATAGACCAATATCCCTGATGAATATAGATGCAAAAATCCTCAACAAAGTATTAGAAAACTAAATTAAAAAACATATCAAATGTATCATCCATCAAAACCAAGAGTAATTTATTCCAGGGATTCAAGGATGGTACAATATTCCTAAATCAATGTGATATACAACACGATGTGATATATCAAAAAGGAAGGATATAAACCATAGGATCATCTCAATAGATGCTAAAAAAGCATTTGAAAAAATTCTACATTAATTCATGATAAAAATTCTCAAAGAAATGGGTATAGAGGGTACACACCTCAATATAATAAAGGCCATATATAACAAACCCACAGCTACCATCATACTCAATGGAAAAAAGCTGAAAGCATTTCCTTTAGGATCAGGAACAAGACAAGGATATCGACTCTCACCACTTTTATTCAACATAGTACTGGAGGTCCTAGCCATGGCAGTCAGAAAACACAAAGATGCAAGGCATTGAAATTGGTATGAAAGAAGTTAAACTGTCACTCTTTGCAGATAAAATGACATTATATATAGAAAACCCTAAAGACTCCACTAGAAAACTTTTAGAACTATAACTAGATTTAGCAAAGTTGCAGGATAAAAATTAATACACAGAAAGCTGTTGTATCCCTATATACTAACAATGAACTAGCAGAACAAGAAATTGAGAAAACAGTTCCATTTACATTTGCATCAAAAAGAATAAAATACATGGGAATAAACCTACTGATGAGGTGAAAGACCTATACTCTCAAAACTATAAGACACTGATGAGAGAAATTAAAGAAGACTAAATGGAGACCTATGCCATGCTCATGGATAGAAAGAATTAATATTTTCAAAATGGCTATTCTGCCCAAAGCAATTTACATATTCAATCCAATCCTTATCAAACTAACATTGGCATTTTTCAATGAACTAGAACGAATAATCCTGAAAGTCATATGGAACCACAAAAGACCCTGAATAACAAAAACAATCCTCCTGAGAAAGAAGAATAAACCTGGGGGTATTACACTCCCTGACTTCAAGCTCTACTACAAAGCTACAGTAATTGAAACAATATGGTACAGGCACAAGAAAATACCCATAGTTCAATGGAACAGGATAGAAAGTCCAGATACAAACCCACACATATATGGTCACTTAATATATGATAAAGGATGCATGAATACACAATGGGGGAAAGAGAGGCTCTTCAGTAATTGGTGCTGGGAAAACTGGCAGCTACATTCAAGAGAATGAAACTGGATTCCTATTTAAATTCATACACAAAAGAAAACTTGAAATGGATTAATGACCTAAATGTAAGACTTGAAACCATAAAACTCTTAGGACAAAACAAAGGCAAAAATCTCTTAAGCATGAGCAATTTTTTCCTGGATACATCTTTTTGGGCAAGGGAGACAAGATAAAAAATGAACAAGTGGGACTACATCAAACTAAAAAGCTCCTGTACAGCAAAGGACACCATCAACATAACAAAAAGGCAACAACCTACAGTGTGGAAGAATATATTTGTAAACGATTTATCTTAGAGGTTAACTTCCAAAATATATAAAGAACTCGTATGATTCAACACCAAAAACAACAAATAATCCAATTTAAAAATGGGCAGAGGATCTGAACAGACACTTCTCCAAAGAAGAAATGCAGATGGCCAACAGACACATGAAAAGATGCTCCACACCACTAATCATCTCAGGGAAATACAAATTAAAACCACAATGAGAAACCACCTCAAATAAGTTAGAATGGCCACTGTCCAAAAAGCAAGAAATAAGAAGCATTGGTGAGGATGTAGAGAAAAGGGAACATTCCCACTCTGTTGATGGGAATGTAAATTGGTGCAGCCACTGCAGAAAGCAGTTTGGAGTTTCCCCAAAAAGCTAAAAATAGAAATACCATACAACCCTGTAATTCCACTTCTAAAGATTTACTTGAAGCAAACAAAATGTCTGATTAAGAGGGTGTATCACCCCTATGTTTATTGCCTCATTATTCACCATAGCCAAGAAATGGAAGCAACCTAAGTGTCCATCAATAGATGAATGGATAAAGAAGATGTGGTGCATATACACAATGGGATATTACATTAAATTTAAGAAGCAAAAATAGGTCTTGACATGGAAAGAACACTAAATGTGGGTACAGATATATAGGGACAAAAGGAATCACCCCAAAACTTACTATTTCTGTGTTTGATAGGTCATAAGACTCTTTGACCTGTGGTTTGTTCTGTAAAATTCTGAAATTTTTTCTGATACAGAATTTTGTACCAATCATCAAAGAATGTAAATTAACTTAAAGCACAATGCAAATGGGGAACATAAAGCATTCTGCTATTGTCATTACTTAGTAACATAAAGTTGGTACAAGAAGCAAGAATAAGAAATGGGAAATTAAAGCAGCATTATTGAGAACTGAGAAAAGAAATAGATTGTATAGACTGAGATAGTATGTCATGATTTAGCCCATATATATAATTAATATCTGAAAAAAAATCTATCCATCTTCTTTAGTAAATGAAATACCTTAATGATAAAAAATCAAGTCAACAGTGGCATAAATTAAATGGGAAATTTAGAAAAACTTTTTCTTAGTATTAACATTGCACCCAAATTAGCATTTTGAGAAAATTTCAGTAGGGTGTTTTTTAATTAGTAGGTCAGATTCTAAATATTTTTGTAGTTTCTCAAATTTAAAAAGTTTGATTTGATTTCACATTAATATTTGTGATGTGAATTTGGGAATATGTTTCCTTCAATCACTGGTTTTTGAACAATAGACATTGAATTGACTTCATGATAAAATTTACAGATTATTGAACTGGCTGAGGGAATATATTTATTAATTTCCTTTATGGTACTGTTGAATTATTTACAAGTTTGACTATTTATAATTTCAACTTTTTAAATGCGAAGTGACAGAAACTAATTTTTTTAAAGACATTAATTTGGGGCCCAAAATATATGTATTTTATTTTCCAGATAGAGGTTCACCTGAGAAAGCTTTTTCTCACCTGTTTACATAGTTTTCATAGTTCTTTTGTAGTTTATGTGTTTTAAAGAAAGGAAAATACTGTAATAATTATTTCAACACATTTGAGATATTGAAAGGTACAAAATAATAATAATAATGAATAAAATAATACCCTTCATTTATTTTTCATTTACAATTAGTAAGTAGTTTATAATTAGTAATATTTAAGGAACTAATTTTTTCTCAAGTGGAAAATGTATTTTAATTTCAAAGGCATTTAAACCATTTAAAGAGATCTTTAATTTTGCATTCATTACAAGTTAATCACTTTTCTAAAGTATTTCAGTACAGTTGAGGCTTAATTCTGAAGTTTCTATAATTCCTCTTAAATTAGCATTATTGTTCTGTGCTTCTGATGATATTTAGCTAATCGTGATTATTTGATTTAGGCAAATCAGTCTTGTCATGGCTTTAAGATATAGTAATATATATCAAAGCATCATCTATGTGGTTTTAATAAAACTCTTTACTTACTCAGTCTTAATTGTTTATGTCAGTTTCCAACATTTACTATCAAGGGATTTACCATTTGCCATTCAGTGGGATAAGCAATAGTGAATGTCCAACATTTTCCTGTGGGCGTACAGGAAGAGCGAAAGACATGACAGTGTGTGTGTGTGTGTGTGTGTGTGTGTGTGTGTGTGTGTGTGTACACATGCACACATACATGCTGGTATGGCCTTTTGCTTAGGCCAACTTTTACAGATAACTGTGTTTCTTTCTTTCTGTTTTGGATACTATGGGGGAAACTTTTTATATATTAAGTGACAGAAAGTGTCCATGTAGTTTTTTTATTAAGACATTATTTTCCACATAGAAGCTCGCCTATGAATTTTTTTCTCCCTATGTACATATTTTTCATAGCCCTTTTGTAGTTTGTGCTTTAAAGAAAGGAAAAATCACCATAATAATTATTTCAACACATTTAATTATTGGAAGGTAAAGATAATAACAATGAATAAAATACATCTTCACCTGTCCTACATTCTCAGAAGATAAAGGTCCAGAGACAGTTATTTTGAATTTTCTGTTGCATCTATCATTCCCCACCAAAGATGATGAGGATTGGTGGGGATGGTGATTGGAGGGTGCTCTGAGGGTTCTCTTTTTTCAGAGCAGTTTGACATTCTGTCTCATGTGGAAATGATTTCCCTTTTCAGTTGACATTTGTCCTAAATATAGTAATATGGAGGACACTTGGCCCCAGATCTAAGCCCCATTCTCTCATTAGCTGTACTTTGAATTAAGCTGATATTTTGTTTCTATATTTATGATTCCTATGTTTTACTTTTCATTTGATTCCAGGCTACCAGTAGAAAGAGGAATGTAATTAATTGGTGCTTTTAAGTCTCACCAGTTGACAAGGATATGTTTTCTTCTTCCCTTGTAAAATTTCTGGGAAATGGGTATGTAACCACAGGGGGCCCTTCCAGGAACTTCTTTACCAGCATATTTGGGTCAAGCAGTCCTTCCATTGCTGTTGTCATGTCAGATTAGGGGTTGCAGGCTTACACTGGAGCAGAGCTTACCTGAGAGAAAATGAAAGCAGACACCCAGTGAGCACAGTCTGAAGCCACATACACCTCTGTTACTGTTTTCACTTTAAGAGCAGATAAATTTCCATGTTTCTTTAGATTTGCTTGAATTGCATTTCTGTTTTTTGCAACAAATGGAGTCTGTCTAATAGAGAAAACTGTGAGTAAGGAATGCAAAAACCATAACATGAAATTGACTGCGTTGAGGGGAGTCCCTGACAATGAGGGTGTGTCTGCAGCTAAATGACTGCATATCAATATCATGCAAAACATCAACATAAATTGTTAACTGCTTTGTTTAATACTGTGCAGCCCTGATACTGAGTGCCATTGTTAAATAGCCTCTTTTTTCTAATAGCTCTATTGAGAACTAATTCATGTAACATAAAATTTGCCTGTTTAGAGTAACAATTCACTGTATAATAAGTATATTTCAGTACATTTACAGTTGTGCAACCATAACCATAATCTAATTGTATAACTTTTTCATCATCCCCCCCAAAATCTTCATATCTATGAACAGTCAAGCCCCAAATTTTCTCAGTCCACCCCTCGGCCCAGAACTAGATAACCACTAATTTACTTTGGGTCTCTGTAGACCTATTATCCTGGCATTTCATACAAATGGAATCACTTCAAGTCACACCTGCTGGACTATGTGCCAATACTCTCTCTCTTTTTGTTGTGTGATGATATTCCATTGTATGGATTTTATTACGTTCCATTTATCCATTCATCAATTAGTGGGCAGTTGGTTGTTTCATTTTTGCCTGTTACAAATAATCCTTTTACGAGCACTCATGCTCAAGCCTGTGTGTGGACATATATTTTTTGTTTCTTTTGGATATATAACAAGGAGTGGAATTGTTATATCATAGTGTAATTCTGTGGTAACTTCCGAGGACCTGACAAACTGCTTCTCAGAGAAGCTGCCGCATTTTACATCCTCACCAGCAAACTATAAGGGTTCCAATTTCTTCACAGGTTCTCCACCATTCCTTATTATCTGTCATTTTTACTGTAGTCATCCTAATATGTATGAAGTAGTATCTCATGGTTTTGACTTGCATTTCCATGATGGCTAATGATGGTGAGTATTCATATACTTAATGGCCATTTGCATGTCTTATTTGGAGACATATGTATTCAGATCTTTTAACCAATTTCTGATTTTCTTTATCTTTTAATCGTTTACCTGTGAAGATATCTATATATATATATTCAGAATGCAAGCCTCTTATCATGTATATGATTTGCAGATATGAGGGTAAATAAAAGAGAAATATTTATTTTTTTCATCTTTTTAAAAGATAATTGACTGAACAAAAATTGTAATATGTGTAGAAATGTAAATGTATGAGGTATGTAACATGTAGAAATAAAGTAGAACAAAGGCTGAAACAGACAAAAAAGCATAATCTCTCACACTCAGGTAAAATGGTATGTTTTTTTGAAGGAGTACTGTCAAAAGTTAAGATGTATAACATAAATTCTTGAAAATCCTCAAAATAGCTCTAATTAGTAACAATGGAGGACTCAGTGAAGTTATAAGAAACACTAATTTAATTTTAGAAAGGCAAGGAAAGAGAGAAAACTGTGTGAAAGAACAGATGAGTGAAATAATAACAAGACAATAGATTTAAATCCAGCCATAGTGACATTATATTACTTGTAATTGGCATAAACATTTCAAATTTTTTTAAAAAGAGATTGTCAAATTGGATTTAAGAACAACTAAGAAACTCATTTTCAGCATAAATGTGAGAAAGCATAAGTGTGTTTTTGTGTTTTATGATACCTACTGATGTATGTGGAAATGAAATGATACGGTATCTCTGATTTGCTCTAAGATACTTCAGCCAAAAAGAAAAGAAAAAAAGAGAAAGAACAGGAAATGAAAACAGAGGAAACATGAAATAGGTGTGGTTACTGGGGTCTGGCTGACAAGCATGAGGGTGAGGAGTTTAATCTCTATTTTTGTATATGTTCAAATTTTTTTGTAATAAAATGCTTATGATGCAATTATATGGTTTGCTCTTTTTTTTGGTCTTTTCCAGTGCTACCAATCACAAATTATTTCTCAAAAGGTAAGTTAAATGCCAGGAAAGGCAGGGAATGCTAGAAAGCACAGCTGGGATTCAAATGGGGCTTTGATGGAGGCCTGGAGCTGGGGCCCTCCTGTCCTCGGCCACCCCACAACGACAGTGCCAGCAGCTCCTTCCAACTTGGAGGTAAGATGCGAACTTTCTCTGCAGACTGAAGAAGAACAAAACCTATGACTTCCTGGCCAGGCCGCCTCAGGTCCCTCCTCAAGTCAGGAAGGGAGCAGCCTGGGCAGAAAGCTGGTTCTCAAGGAGGCCAGGCAGAGCTAGTGATCAAATAATTCCTGTGAGTATCTTACATTTTGATTTTACTGAGAAGTTAGCAAAAAAGAAAACAATGGTACATTTTTCAGTAAGTCTGAGTAAAATTTTCTGTTACTTTCAAAAAAAATTTCCCAAACGTTCCATTTCCAGGGACAAGTTCTCGGGTGAGCCAGGTCGGTTGATTGACCAAGAGAGCCCTTGCAAGCTTTGTTCTGGAAGCCCTGGACGTGTGTGGAAGTGTAAGTTCTGTTCGTTGTGTCCTCTTTCCACAATTTACTTTGGTTTTATTATTTTGTTTTCCCTTTTCAAATTTTTGTATTTGTTTTTGTTTTGTGCTGTTTTCATTGCAGCTCTCTTGCTGTCATTTCTTTGTTAATGCTGCATACTGTATGCACTCAGGGTAATAGTTACATTTATTATTAGTTCTAATTACTGGATCCCAAGGAGTGCCATGTGGAACTAAGGGATGCCTAGCACCCCAGGGAACACACACATACACAGTGGAAGTTTCTTTTTGTGAGCAGGACATATGCTTGAAGTTTTATGTGTGGAAGAAGGGAAGCAGGTGGAGTTTTGGTGGCACTATTTCTCCCGTGTCTCCATATACTTTACCACAGAGGTGAGCCAGAAAAGGAGTCCTGATCTCTCAGAAGATGCCATCTGCTTTAGCAAAGGACCAGGATTGACACATGCCCTGAAAAGGACCATTTTTAAGCTTTGCTGGGACTTGGAAAACAGTGAATTAATCCTTTTAAAATTCTAATGGAAAATTATTTCCCAATTTCCAATCGGGAGTGAGGTTAACATTTTTGGCCATTTTAGTGTTCGACACATTGACATCCCACACACCTTCCTCACTGAGCTTTTGAGAAATGGGAGTAGACTAACATGAAGAAAGGCCCTGGGAGAGGGGATCCAGCGCAGGAGAGAAAGAGGGGAAGGTAGGGATGACGAGAAGCCCTCAGGGGCAGCTGCGCCGCAGGCAGACAGCAGGCTGTAATGCGTCAGCAAAGAGGGATGTGCAAGGACAGCTCCCAAGGAAGTGGAAAGAGAACGCGGTGATGTGAGCAGGCAGTTTAAGAGGCGTTAGTACTTGCATATATTTGGAAGTGATGAGCATGATGATGGGGATTACAAGACAAAGTTTAACATGAGAAATCAGTACACAATAAGGAAATATAATAATAACACAACATAAAGCAACCATTGAAAAGCTGAAATTGTTACAACAGGAGAGGAGAATTATATGTATACACAGCAAAACCTTAATTGATAATATTTACAATCTGTTGATCTAGATGCATTTTACTTAAAATGATATTATTTAAGAAGAGTTGGAAGTCATCACCACTTCCAGTTCTAGTAATAACAGAAGAGCCGGAGTCAAACTTTTCTTCTGCCATAAATAAACTATACAAGCTGGAAAAGTATATAAAACACTTAATTTAGGCATTACATATCAACTAGTACAAGGCCATGCTCACCCCAGGGGAACCAGCCTCCCAATTTTCTCACTTAGGTTCAAGGGCATAGACCCCAAGCAGGGAGTACAGGACACAGAAACCCAAGTTCAGGGTAGCAGAGGATGTCGGAATTCGGGGAGAGGGCCCCAAGGAGGAAAAGCCATGAAAGCATCCCCACATATGGACAGCAGTCCCCGAGTGTCCTTGGAGGACTCCTGAGCTGGGCGAGGGAAGTCTCGCAGAGGGCAGCGGCTGGGCACCGGTGGCCTTGGCTGCCCGCAGGGCGCAGTTGGCAGGGAAGCCGCAGGCATGAAGGGAACCGACTGAAGGCTGAGAGTGCGCACCGCTCACTGGGTGGGCTGAGGAGGGAGGAGGTGGCGGGGGACCAGGCCGAGTTTCCAGTTTAGCAACTGGAATTTGGCAAACGATTACCAAGGGCAGATGATTAGGAAGACACTGAGAACAAGCTGACTTGGGAAAGAATTTAAATATTTTAGAAAGATGGTGGAACCCAGAAGTTAATGAGCAGACAGTTTGAAGATTCATATTAATAGATTGGGAGAATGATTTGTCCCAGTGACACGGACCTGGAGTCATTTGTGACTAGATCACAATTGAAGTGCATGAGTGAACAGCACCAGAAGAATGAAATTTTTGTAGGGAACATACAGATTAAAGCAAGAGGTAAAGGAAGTGTCTAAATAACACCAACGTTTAGTGGGTGGGCACAGGAAGAGTGAGAGCCAGGTAAGGAATCTGAGAAAAAGTGGCCATAATAAACAAAAATAAGATGGTGTCACAGAATTTAAGAGGAACAAGTAAGAACATTGTTCATCTCTCTGTCTGGAAAGCCAGCAGTCACCTACCTGCTGCTGGGTAAATGTTTGTGGAAGGAATGGTGTGATGAGGGAATCGCTGAGCTGACCAGTAGGGTATGACACAGTGTCCCTGGCGGACAGCAGTTATGAGTTCATGTAATTGTCAGGGGGTCAGCGGGGTGTTCTAAGCGCTTGGTAAATTGCAGAGAAGACTGAAGCTAAGACAGTGAGAGGAGTGGGTTCCCATGAAAAGCAGGCCCGATTAGGGGAATTCAACGAAACAAAAAGGCATGCAATGAAGTAGGAGGGAGGTGTTCAACTTTCACTCCAGGGAAAATGCCCTAGATAATCCGACTGCCTTCTTATAAATCCTGAGAAGTTTATATAGTAAAAGTATATTAAATATACTAAAAAGTATATTAAATATGCTAAAAGTGTACTTAAAAATCCAGTCTCAAAACCAGCAAAGCTTATATTTTCCCTAAAAAAGTGAAAATGGAATCATGTATATAGAAAAGCAGTATCCAAATGATGTTCCTGGGATGGACAGGTACCTAACTTCAGTCTTTTCCTTTTCTGGGAAGAAAGAAACTTTCAGAGGAATCAAAACTACATATAACTTGGTAGTAGAGTATATGAAACTGGATTCATGATAAATAATCTTAGCACCTGATTTCCTTGGGCATCATAAAGGGTGGTTTAATCATATTCGCTAAACTTATTTGAATTGCTTAAAAATTAATAAATATTAATACAATGAATGGAGACAATGGATTAAAGCTCCAAGCCCACTGGTATGCAGTTGATGTGTGAATTACAGACTTGAAAATGTTTCGGCAGATATTCAAAATACAACCATACAGTACAAGCACGTCTTCCAAAACAAATTTGTTTGCAAACCAATTCAAAATGTCACATGTGATAAATTGCAAAGCCCATGGATCAGAAACAAAGTAGGTCCTTTCTACACAAAGTTCCTTGTTGATCTCTAGCACCACATTTAACTCTGAAAGCTGAAACAGTGATCACATTCTCTGTTCTCTGACAGTGAAGGACATGGTTCTCCTCAATGAAATCATTCATTCAGAGGACAGACCAGTCAACAATGTGGCTGAATGAACAATTCAACCAAACTTTTTAAAGGGAAAAATGTTTGAATAAGATTTCAACTCTATTTTTTCCAGGAAAGGTAAAATTAATGAATGTAATTGCTACAACTACAGTGGGGGAATGACTTGTATAAACAATTCTGAGAGGAGGGACTTTTGTTGTGAGATTTGATTTAATAATTCCCTGTGAACTTATCAGAGGGATGTAACAGTGAAATTTAATTTTATATTTAGTTAAATTTCCTGAGAGCATTCCTTTAGGATATATCAGGTCCACCTCTAAACAGTACTCTTCAAATTCCTTCATACCACTTATCACAGACTGGAAGTGTATATTTATATCTTCATTTGATTAATGCCTAATATTGGGAGATACTTTGCCATGGGTCTTTACATCTCTGCACAACTTTCAGCAGAGGCATTTTCTGTCTTTTTTCCTCCCCGTCTTCACCAGGATGTGTGTGGAGGGTGAAGGGCCTTAGAATATGGAGATTGTGCCTTCCACACAGAGGCAGAAGTCAGGGAAGCCTAGTTACCTGCTTTACTGAATTACAGTACAGGTGCCCACTTAAATCTGAATTTCAGATATACAAAAAAATTTTTTTTGCGTGTAAATATGTCCCATGCATTGTTTGGAACATATTTAGACTAAAACATTACCTGTTGCATCTCAATAATTCCAATTTAACAGGATACCCTTTATTTTGATTGGCAACCTTATTTGCTGCCCATTATAAATAATTTGCTGTCCCAAGTTCAAGTCTCTCTCCAGCAGCATGGGTCACACTTTTGCAGCCGTCATCCGACCCTTCAACCGCTGCAGTGTGGGAACGGTGTCTCAGGAGTCCAGTGCCAAGGCTGGGATTGCTCTGAGAAATGGTCCCCCCCCACCACAGGTCTCAAGTCTTCTGTCAGCATCCCTGGAACTGTGGCAGGCTGCTGTAGCTTATAAACAGACGAAAGTCTCAGACACATCATGGTTTTTGACATTCATCTCCCTTTCTAGATAGACTTTGATGGCAGAAACTAGTTTTGTTCTGTTTAACATTGTACGTCTGGCATATTGCCCAGTACCTCTCACTGGATAAATAATTGCAGAAAAGGTGACTGAAAGAATCCTCGAAGGGGCTTCCAAGGGAGTATCAGCTGCTGAGCTCTGGGAGCTCGGTGAGGTGAGTGTGCTCCTTGGTGTCCATCTCTGTCACCATCTCTCCTCTTTTCTCTTAAGTTTCTCTCCATGTTATCTTCATCATCATCTCTTTCTTAAGCCTCAGCCTCAGTTCCCTTCATCCCTAGCTCTAGTTTATGACTTATCCATTCTTGCAGCTAAGAGTGCTTAAATGGGCATGAGGGAATGATGAGTTTGTGGGAACTGCAGAGAAACCTGAGTCCAGAGGTAGTCTGAAGTTGGGCTTATTCCAGCCACTCCACCCAACTCTTATGTATACACCATAGCATTATAGAAACACCTGAAAGTAGTAACTGGCATGCACTAGTTCATAGATTGATATGGCAAAGAATGCCTAATGGCATAATCAGTCCAGAGCTGAGAGTCAATTTCCTTCATAATGATCTGGTCCCAATCCCTCACTGCACCAAAGAAGAAAGGAATATCAGAATTAGAGATGTACCTACCTTTACAGATCTAGAGAGTCAGGAATCCTAACAATGTTGACTTAATCACAAAGGTTTCTGAGATATGCTCAGATATGGTGTAAATAAAGCAGTATAAGCATGGCATATCCACTTGGTTACTTAAGAAGGCATCTATATATATTTTTCTATGTATTTCTGTCTCTATCTCTAGGTGTCTCTGTTTATTGTTAAGGTGACTAAAATGCATCATTACTTTTCAGATGAACATATAACCACAAAGAAATAGTCAACTAACTGTATTCTACTTCAGGCTAAACTCCTTGATCTTTGGGGGTCCTTTATCTTAAAGTTTACCCCAGGAATAAAAAAAAAGGAAGCATGGTGAAGACTCATTCCTATGATTTTTTATTCTTTGCAGAAAGATTTTCCATATTACATTTTCCTTCCTGCCTTCTAGTTCCCTTCTACTGAATCTGCCTCTCACATGGGGATGTGGGTTCTGGGGTCAAGATATTCAACACATTTCCATAGCAAACTGCAGTCTAATGGGAGAGCTTTAGTCAGAATAACCATGGTTTGAATTCTCATTATGCCATCTGTCAGTATGTGATGTCATGGAACTTTCTTAGGCCATGCAGCCTGAGTTTTCTCAACTTTAAATATAAATAATATAATTATAACAATTAAGAAGACTAACAAGATAATATGAATGGTTTGCCCAGAAAGTGGCACAAGAAAGCAACACAAAAATGAGTACAGCAGTTCAGACAGAACCCATGTGGTTACAGCCCCCAGATTAGGTATCACCTGGAGCTTCCACGGACCTGCAGATTTATTTCAAGGAGTTCTTATTTTGAAAGGTGACATGTAGATTTCAAAGAGAAAAAAAAGGGGTCCCAAGTCAGTACTAGAAGAGTAATATGAGGGATAAGATGCCTGAAATAAGCACAAAGCTGAGACAAGGTATAAAATGACAATTCAACTTAGCATAATGTACAAGTGTCACAAAACAAAGTTCAAGGTGAAATGGTTTCTAAAGCTTAAGACTATGAACAAGACAGGGAGGCCCAGGATGAGCTCTCATGGGCTGTGCACTGTGTTTGGGAATGGACAGGCAGGTATCAGACCAAGCTAGTGAGAGACACAATGCCACGGATGCTTTTGTACGGCAAGAAACAAACAGTCAGAAAATATTTTTAACAGACACAGCAAAACCCAGCACCACTGAAGCATTTTAGCTATTATAATTCAGGGCAATCATCATGTACATTATTTTCCAAACTGTATTCTTTAGAGTCCCGGGATTCAATACACAAATGTCCAGGACAAGCATGACAGCAGGATATGACCCTTATGTATTTTAGAATAGTATTGATGTGACACATCTGGATAAACACATGCAAATATCCAGCAATGTCTCCTCACAGTGGCGTCGGACTGCATCAATCCGCACAGCTGACAAGGTTGTCTAACAGCATATTTCTGATGAGTTTATTTGCATAAAAGAAAATGATACAGTCATTCTATCAAATTTTTGACCTGAAGACAGTCATTCTATGACTTCCTCCCTCATATTCCTAAGGGCTGAGTCATGCTTATGTCACAGTTCAAAGCCTATCGTGAGACTATTTTTGTAGTATAAGCTTGGAGAACCAAAATATATGATTATTTTTCAAAAACCACTAGTTGACAATGAGCTTCAGAGTCTACAATATTATACTAGCCTCTGCTTTGCGATTTTTTTCTAAGCTTATTCTAAAATTCCCAATATGACAGTATTTTCTAAAAAGAAACATAAGCATACTTGCTTTCCTTATTTTAATTCTTGAGATAATGTTTTTGGCTAATTAAGTAGCAGCAACTATATTATGTAATATTTAATGAAATACTGATTTTTTTAAGGCAAAGTTAAAATAACAAAAATAAATCATACTAAAATGATAGTTTGCATTTGCAGATAACATATTATACATAAAAAACCCTAAAGACTATACTCCAAAACTAATACAACTAATATCTGAATTTAACAAAGTTGCAGGATACAAAATTAATACACAGAAATCTGTTGCAGTCCTATACACTGATGATGAACTAGCAGAAAGCAAAATCAGGAAAGCAATTCCATTCACAATTGCATCAGAAAGAATAAAATACCTAGGAATAAACCTAACCAAAGAATGGAAAGACCTATACCCTGCAAATGACAAGACACTCTTGAGAGAAATTAAACAGGACACTAATAAATGGAAATTCATCACATGCCATTGAGTAGGAAGAGTTAATATTGTAAAAATGGGCATCCTGCCTAAAGCAATCTACAGATTCAATGCAATCCCTGTCAAAATATTAACAGCATTCTTTAACAAACTAGAGCAAATAGTTCAAAAATTTATATGGAACCACAAAAGACCCCGAATAGTCAAAGCAATCCTGAGAAGAAAGAATAAAGCTGGGAGATTATGCTCCCCAACTTTAAGCTCTGCTACAAAGCCACAGTAATCAAGACAATTTGGTACTGGCACAAGAACATACCCATAGACCAATGGAAGAGAATAGAGAGCCCAGATATAAACCCACACATATACAGCCAATTAATATATGATAAAGGAGCCATGGACATACAATGGGGAAATGACAGTCTCTTCAACAGCTGGTGGTGGCAAAACTTGTCAGCTACATGTAAGAGAATGAAACTGGATTACTGTCTATCTCCATTCATAAAAGTAAACTTGAAATGGATCAAAGACCTGAATGTAAGTCATGAAACCATAAAACTCTTAGAAGAAAACATAGGCAAAACTCTCTTGAATATAAAAATGGGCAACTTTTTCATGAACATATGTCCTCTGGCAAGGGAAACAAAAGCAAAAGTGAACAAGTGGGACTACATCAAACTAAAAAGCTTCTGTACAGCACACAACACCATTAGTAGAACAAAAAGGCATCCTACAATATGGGAGAATATATTCATAAATGACATATCTGATAAGGGGTTGACATCTGAAATATATAAAGAGCCCACATGCCTCAACAACCAAAAAGCAAATGACCCAATTAAAAAATGGGCAGAGGATCTGAACAGACAATTCTCCAAAGAAATTCAGATGGCCAACAGGCACATGAAAAGATGCTCCATATCACTAATCATCAGATAAATGTAAATTAAAACCACAGTGAGATATCACCTCACACCAGTTAGGATGGCCAACAACCAAAAGACAAAAACATCAAATGCTGGTGAGGATGCACAGAAAAGGGAACCCTCTTACACTGCTGGTGGGAATGTAAATTAGTTCAACCATTGTGGAAAGCAGTATAGAGGTTCTTCAAAAATCTCAAAATAGAAATACCATTTGACCCAGGAATTCCACTCCTAGGAATTAACCCTGAGAATGCAACAGCCCAGATATGCATATGCACCCCTGTTTATTGCAGCACTATTTACAACAGCCAGGAAATGGAAGCAACCTAAGTGTGCATCAATAGATGAATGAATAATGAAGATGTGGTACATATTCACAATGAAATAGAGTATTATTCAGCCATAAGAAGAAAACAAATCCTACCATTTGCAACAACATGGATGGAGCTGGAGGGTATGCTAAGTGAAATAAGCCAGGTGGAGAAATACAAGTACCAAATGATTTCACTCATCTGTGGAGTATAAGAACAAAGCAAAAACTGAAGGAACAAAACAGCAGCAGACTCACAGAACCCAAGATTGGACTAACAGTTAACAAAGGGAAAGGGAGTGGAGAGGGTGAGTGGGAAGGGAGGAATAAGGGGTTTCAAGGGCAATATGATTAACACACATAATATAGGGGGGCACGGGGAAGGCAGTATAGCACAGAGAAGACAAGAAGTGACTCTATAGCATCTTACTATGCTGATGGACAGTGACTCTAATGGGGTATGTGGTCAGAACTTCATAATAAAGGGAGTATAGTAATCACGATGTTACTCATGTGAAACTTGAGCATAACATTGTATATTAATGATACCTTAATAAAAAAAAAAACAGTTTGCCAAAAGTGGCAATCATCAAGCATGATAAATCTTTGCAAGATTTATAATTACATTTTTTATTGCTGGTTATTTGTTTACCAAGACATCCATTGATTTTATGCGCTTCTGATTTTGTTTGAAGTCACAAATGACTTAATCAGGGTTTATCAAAGGGAATCTGGGCCTTAACAAGGAAGGAATCAGGCACTAGATGACCTGGTCCTCTGTTGCCTCTTTTATGATACAGCAGATATTCTACTCAGGTGAAAAGTGGCCACATGCTTGTTTCATAATAAGTTGGGTGGAGCTGCTTATGTGATTATTCTGATGGGAAGTTTTAGATCCCTCACTGAGGCTGAATATAATTACAGCTTTGGTTACCCCAAAAATGCAAACTTCAACCAGTCAATCAATCAAAAATCCCCTGATGAGCACTCCTTAGGTTATGTATCCTGATAGACCCCATTCATCCCCTAAGAGAAAGTAACTTTTCAATAACCAAACCACTTTTTTATCTTGTATAATTCCCTTTTTCCTGCTCCCTTCTGCCTATAAAAGTGTTTCATTATTCACACAGCTTCTACCTGCTAGTTTGGAGGCTGCCTGATTCAAATCAGGTTTTACTCTAAAACTAAAAAATTTTAATATGCCACCATTTATCTTTAAACACAACATTAGACTTCATGGATGAAGATTTTTAAGTTTGGCAATCATCTAGTTTTGTGGCATCTCACACATTAAAGAAGAATTAAAACATTTGTTTTCTGCATTTTCCTGACTTAAATTTTGATACCCTTGGACACAGTCTACCACCATTTTTGTATTGGTTGTTCTAGTTCACAAGTGGTAACATTGAAGATTTGGTGATGTTTTAGAGGGTTCTTTTTATGTATAATATTTTAACTACCTCATCAGTATTACTATTCTTTTGTAAAACTTGGTAATATTCACATTTTAAAAGAAAAATAAAAGATGGAAATCAAGTATAAAGCATAGTTCATTCACATTGCTTCCAAATATTAGAAGAAAATGCTATTTACTTTTTTAAAAGTAGTTTGTTAAATCAATGAGACCCTACTGGTCTGGTAATTGTTATCAAGGAGACCAACAGTTACATGGATTTTTGAGGTTTCCTGGGAAGCTAGAATAAAAAATATCTGCAGAGAAGTAAAATATCTGTGTCTGTCCTAAGTCTTAGTCAAGTGAAATGCAGCCTCATCTGGGCTGCCTTTGATTAAAGAGAATGAACAAAGATGCTGCATATGGACACATTGGTGTCACTCATTAAAACTAATAAGTGTAAAGTGAATGAAGACATACCTTTTCATTTATAATCTTGTGTATTCCAAAATGTTTAGCACACTAGTCAAGATGACTTTTGTTGTTCACTATTTATTAATACTTCCCCTTAGAAGACAGGATTTCTGATGCCCTCAAATTAGGCCTCAAATATGAGATTCCTAATTAAATTTCAATTTCACATAATTCATCAATCTTCTAAAACTTTTAGTATATTTCAAATATATATATATAAAGATTACTTTAAATGCATGTGCTGAGAGGAAAAACTCCTCCTCTGTCACTTTAAATGTAAGTCTGACAACAGACAGATTAGCAGAGCAGTTTATTGTGCCTGTGGCAGCAGTGAGATGAAGAGGCTCTCGCAGCAGCCAGGGATGAGGGCTGGTATACCGATTTACTAGAGGGGAGCGGCAAGGTAGGGCTTCTATGGGACACAAATGAGCTTTTATGGGAAACAAACTGGGTTCAAGGAAACAAATGGAGGGTAGGAGCTTGTGATAATGTTTGTTTATGCAATTCCTCCTCCCTGTGCTAAGGGGTCAGTCTGCTTCCTCGCTGGCAGCAGCCCCACAGTAAATTTATGGCAGCTTCACTGGGAAGGCTTTGCCTTTAGTCAGAAAGGAGAAGCTCCCAAAAAGCCTTTTCTGCATCCGCTGTATCTCAAATGTCTTCACTATGAAGTATTTTTATACCACTGTGAGTCCCTTCACATACATTAGTAAACCATGTGGCTAGTATATAGTGCTGTAATATTTTTGGAAGATAATTTGGCATTATCGGTACCATTACCTATTGATTCAACAATTAAGCCTCATGATTTAACCAGCAAATAGATGTGCAGCCCTTGAAAAAGGTACACTTTGTTTTGTAATGTGTATAACATTCTATTTTGTTTAGAATTAAGAACAAAAATGTTAAACAAACCAAAACCTAATTGTTTGTCAAAGGAGGTCTTACAAAATAAATGTTGATGAAGCTGTATAATGAAATAGTAAGTAGCCCTTTAAAAGGGTAAGCTAGATTCATTTGGATAATGTGAAATAAGCAATTTTATAATTTTATGGAGTTTTCCTTATGCCCTTGCTCCTAATAAATATATACAGTAGTAATTTTAAATGAATCATATATGATGTTACATATACTGATCCTTGAGGCACACATTCCCCTGCTGCTGAACACTGAATCCCCCATGAATTTATTCTTTAAAGTATCCTGTTTTAAAAAATGTTATACCACTCCCCAAAATCATTGTATGTTATTTTACTTAAAAGAACATATAATGGTATATCCCTCAGAACATAGCTTTTACACTCCTACTATGGAGAAATACTAGCTTGCTTTTGACCTTCAAAAAGTTTTAGCATTTCTACTTATAACTGCATGGCGAAAATTCTTCAGAATTATAAAGCTGTGTTCAACATACATTTAGTGAGAATGGAGAGTAACTTGAAAACCTGATTTCAGTGGGAAAAGTAAAATATGATTTTTTTTCTATTAGATGTACCACTGTCAAATTAACATTGAAAAATATGTCTGGTCTGTTCCGTGTCCATGGATGAAGAACTGAGTAGTGTGGCCCTCAGAGCACCATGAATATTCCCTTTTTGTGAAGATTTATTATAATCCATTATTGCTCTTTTTTTCACTTTGTTGCCATCTAGCATTTTAGAGAACATAAATTAGACAATAATGGATGATATTCAATAGTAGGAATAAGTTTTTCCACTAATCAATGTTTGAAATTGAGTTTCACAAGTTATATGGGCTTTTTATGGCAAACCAGGATATATTACTGGAAACAATCCTTTATTCAATAAGATGAGAAAATATTCCAATGATTAAATATTCTAGTTACCATTGAGTGACTCTAGATAAAATAATTACTGATTTTCCATCACATACAGTTCACATAATGTAAATACTTGTTTATAAAGGAGGCACTTGGAACTATGTGATAACAAAAAAAGCAGACCCACCCTCTTCTATTAGCTTCAGGTTCTCAGCCACGAGGTCACTGTTCTTGTAAGAGATCATGTTCTGTTAAAGAGTAGTCCTAATTGTGGATTGAAGCCTGAGCTAAAAGAACCTAGGTGATCCCTTATGAATGCATCCAAAGACTAGTCCATATAATTTTTTTTAATTCCAACAATACCACTGAAGTGCTGTAGGTAATTTTTGAAGATTAAGTTTTGGGAAAGGAACCTGGAAGATGAAAACCTGGCACTGGTGTTCTAGTTATTGGGAGTGAAAGGATTATTAAAAAAACCAAGCTTGATATGGAGACTAGAAAAATAGTCTGATGCACTATTATAGGAGTGCTTTGTCTATCCTAAAACAGTTCTGGTTCACCAAGAATAAATCATGTCATGCTGATCTTGTTTCCCAACAATGCTGCTTGCTGCTCAACGATGGAAATGTGTAACATTATTGGGAATACAGTATGAAATTCAATGATATTTCTGTGGAAATAATGAGTATGGGCTAGCTGCTGATTCAGTTAGGGGAGCTGGTAACTATTCCATATGATTACATTGAAAGTTACTCATCAACTTTGTCATAAAAGAGAACTTTGTCTTTAACCTTGCCTTCTCAAGTATTTTTTTCAATGAACTGTATGAAGAAATAAAAGTTATGCTTAACAAGTATGTTCATTATATGAAGGCATATAGGAGAATCTGAGTTTGGGATGACTGAATGAAAAATTAATGAAAAGTCAAGGGGCTACAAAACTAGAATAAACCTAGGGAAAGAAAAATGCAAATGGTGCTATAGATGAACATCAAACTAAGTGTACAAGAACAGGAAGGGAAGGCCCTGACTCAATAAAACTTATAGAAAGGAATTGTGGAAGAGGTAATTGGCAGTAAGGGAAATATGAATGAACAGAACAATATTGCTACTACTTCAAGTAACTAAAGCCATTAGCAAAAGTGTAAAACAATCCAAATTCAGGGTTATGTAGGTGATTGCAATGCCTTGTGCCTGGTGTCTGGTCTTCTGTTTTCAATATTACTCTTTAAAGAGAATAATAATCCTGGAATATGTGTAAACACAAACAGCCAAGACAATGAAGGATCTGGATATATTAGGCTTGGAAAAGAAAAGAATGCAGGCAGAAAAACCAAAAAGTAGGTTATGAGAAGGGCTGCCACATAGAATTGGCTATTCAGCCCTAAGGGGAAGCAGGAATCAAGGAGCAGCCTCTACAAAAAAGAAAAGCAGGCATCAATAATTAATCAGTCACTATTGAAGGGACCCCAGAAACAATGATTTGCTTATAATTAAGATTGTACAAAAGTAGGAAGGCTCAGGAGTAGGGAGGTGAGGAGCATGGAGGCATTATTGTGAAGGCGCATTGCGGACATCACCATCACCTTTAAGGTCTTTCCAACCTTTTCTTGTAATGAGTATGGACTGCATTTTAAAGTCATTGGAACTCCTCATTCCCCCCAAATAGGACTTTTCCTGATACATCAGCAGGAGATACAAATACATTTTATTCAGAATGAAGATCTTCTGGAAACTTGCCTATGCCTCTGGCCATGGTTCTTCCAATCAAATATTAAGATATTATAAAATATTAAGATATTATAATATCTCAATAAATGGTAATAATTTTTTTCTCCTTTTAAAAATTTTTTATTAAGGTATGATTGATATACATTCTTATGAAGGTTTCACTTGAAAAGACAATGTGGTTCCTACATTTACCCTCCTTATCAAGTCCCCACCCATACCCCAATGCAGTCACTGTCCATCAGTGCAGCAAGATGCCACAGATCCACTATGTGCCTTCTCTGTGCTACACTGTTCTCCCCGTGATCCCCCACACCATGTGTAATAAACATAATACCCCTCAGTCCCATTCTGCCTCCTGCCCCATCCGCCCTCCTCCACCCCTCCCCTTTGGTAACTGCTAGTTCCTTCTTGGAGTCTCTGAGTCTGCTGCTATTTTGTTCCTTCAGTTTTGCTTTATTCTTTTTTTTTTTTTTTTTTTTAATAATTATTTTTTATTGAAGGGTAGTTGACACACAGTATTACATTACATGAGTTTCAAGTGTACAACACAGTGGTAGAACATTTATATACATAATTCTAGGTTCCAGCTATCACCCTACCAGGCTGTTACAATATCTTGACTATATTCCTTATGCTATACATTACATCCCGGTTACTAATTTATTTTACCATTGGAAGTCTGTCCTTTTTTTTTTTTTTTTTTTTGTGAGGGCATCTCTCATATTTATTGATCAAATGGTTGTTAACGACAATAAAATTCTGTATAGGGGAGTCAATGCTCAATGCACAATCATTAATCCACCCCAAGCCTAATTTTCGTCAGTCTCCAATCTTCTGAGGCATAACAAACAAGTTTTTACATGTAGAACAAATTCTTACATAATGAGTAAGTTACATAGTGAACAGTACAAGGGCAGTCATCACAGAAACTTTCGGTTTTGCTCATACATTATGAACTATAAACAGTCAGTTCAAATATGAATACTGATTTGGTTTTTATACTTGATTTATATGTGGATACCACATTTCTCTCTTTATTATTATTATTTTTAATAAAATGCTGAAGTGGTAGGTAGATACAAGATAAAGGTAGAAAACATAGTTTAGTGTTGTAAGAGAGCACATGTAGATGATCAGGTGTGTGCCTGTAGACTATGTGTTAATCCAAGCTAGACCAGGGCAATAAAACATCCACGTATGCAGAAGATTTCTCTCAGAATGGGGGGGTGAGGTTCTAAGCCTCACCTCTGTTGATCCCCAATTTCTCACCTGATGGCCCCCCTGCGACTGTGCCTGTCTTAGGTTGTTCCTCCCTTGAGGAATCTTACCCGTCTCTGGCTAACCAGTCATCTTCCGGGGCCATACAGGGAAATGTGAAGTTGGTAAGTGAGAGAGAAGCCTTATTGTTTGAAAAAGTTAGCTTTTTACTTCTTTGCATATTTATGCCCTGTGGCTTCTATGCCCAGCATTTGTCTTGAGGTATCTTTACCACTTGGAAGAATTATGATACTTGGTAAATTTGATATGAGGCACGAATTCTATTTAAGGGTTGTAATTAGGAAGGAAGAAGAAAAGCTATAGAAGTAGCAGGCGGAAGAAAACATGGGAAGATTGATTATTTCTTTGATATATCTTCTTGTAGAGTAACTTCAGCATGTATAGGTTTTAAGCTACTACTTAAATTGCACACACACATTAACATAATAGGAGTATAGTTACATAAACAAAGCATATCTGTAATTACCAGCCATCTGCAGTGAAACCAAGAAAACCAGTTAGGCACCTTAGGCATTTGTGAAAACTTATCTATGATATGGTGGATATTGTCCAAATGAACTTGAACAGTCTGAGAGAAATCAGACAAATTAAAACAACCCATTCCTGGGGACTGTTCACATGCCATATGTTCTTTTAACAATAAATAGTTTGTAGTTGTAAGACTTTGGAGCGCTACAATTTGCACTTCTCCAAATTCTTGGTTGAGTTCCAACAGTATAGATCCAGTCCAATTTTGTTGTTTTACTGTATGCACAGGCCAGCTTAGATATCTCCTTCCTCATTCCCATGGCAGGTCCAGGAACTGGTGGGATGAGTGCATCTACAGCTGTAGCAGTGCGTGGATCTTTGTTGGGGTTTTTTGATGATCATCTTCTGGCATGAGTCTTCCAGAGGGTGCAGATGTTGGAAGTTCTTTTTCATATCATATCTTAGTTCATTTTCGGGGTAGCCCAATTAGGCTTTGATCCTCTGTATAAACACAAACAGACCCTTTGCCTACACTTTTATATGCCCTTTATACCCTTGTGTAGAACTCGTTGGAGGTTACCACACAGGAACTGCCCTTTTTTTTTTTTTTTTTTTTTTTTGCTATCACTAATCTACACTTACATGACGAATATTATGCTTACTAGGCTCTCCCCTATACCAGGTCTCCCCTATAAACCCCTTTACAGTCACTGTCCATCAGCGTAGCAACCTGTTGTAGAATCACTACTTGCCTTCTATGTGTTGTACAGCCCTCCCTTTTCTCCTACCCCCCCATGCATGTTAATCTTAATACCCCCCTACTTCTCCCCCCCTTATCCCTCCCTACCCACCCATCCTCCCCAGTCCCTTTCCCTTTGGTACCTGTTAGTCCATTCTTGAGTTCTGTGATTCTGCTGCTGTTTTGTTCCTTCAGTTTTTCCTTTGTTCTTATATTCCACAGATAAGTGAAATCATTTGGTATTTCTCTTTCTCCGCTTGGCTTGTTTCACTGAGCATAATACCCTCCAGCTCCATCCATGTTGCTGCAAATGATTGGATTTGCCCTTTTCTTATAGCTGAGTAGTATTCCATTGTGTATATGTACCACATCTTCTTTATCCATTCATCTATTGATGGACATTTAGGTTGCTTCCAATTCTTGGCTATTGTAAATAGTGCTGCAATAAACATAGGGGTGCATCTGTCTTTCTCATACTTGATTGCTACATTCTTAGGGTAAATTCCTAGGAGTGCAATTCCTGGGTCAAATGGTAAGTCTGTTTTGAGCATTTTGATGTACCTCCATACTGCTTTCCACAATGGTTGAACTAACTTACATTCCCACCAGCAGTGTAGGAGGGTTCCCCTTTCTCCACAGCCTCGCCAACATTTGTTGTTGTTTGTCTTTTGGATGGCAGCCATCCTTACTGGTGTGAGGTGATACCTCATTGTAGTTTTAATTTGCATTTCTCTGATAATTAGCGATGTGGAGCATCTTTTCATGTGTCTGTTGGCCATCTGTATTTCTTTTTTGGAGAACTGTCTGTTCAGTTCCTCTGCCCATTTTTAATTGGGTTATTTGTTTTTTGTTTGTTGAGGCGTGAGAGCTCCTTATATATTCTGGACGTCAAGCCTTTATCGGATGTGTCATTTTCAAATATATTCTCCCATACTGTAGGGATCCTTCTTGTTCTATTGATGGTGTCTTTTGCTGTACAGAAGCTTTTCAGCTTAATATAGTCCCACTTACTCATTTTTGCTGTTGTTTTCCTTGCCCGGGGAGATATGTTCAAGAAGAGGTCACTCATGTTTATGTCTAAGAGGTTTTCGCATATGTTTTCTTCCAGGAGTTTAATGGTTTCATGGCTTACATTCAGGTCTTTGATCCATTTTGAGTTTACTTTTGTATATGGGGTTAGACAATGGTCCAGTTTCATTCTCCTACATGTAGCTGTCCAGTTTTGCCAGCACCACCTGTTGAAGAGACTGTCATTTCGCCATTGTATGTCCATGGCTCCTTTATCAAATATTAATTGACCATATATGTCTGGGTTAATGTCTGGATTCTCTAGTCTGTTCCATTGGTCTGTGGCTCTGCTCTTGTGCCAGTACCAAATTGTCTTGATTACTATGGCTTTATAGTAGAGCTTGAAGTTGGGGAGTGAGATCCCCCCTACTTTATTCTTCTTTCTCAGGATTGCTTTGGCTATTCGGGGTCTTTGGTGTTTCCATATGAATTTTTGAATTATTTGTTCCAGTTCATTGAAGAATGTTGCTGGTAGTTTCATAGGGATTGCATCAAATCTGTATATTGCTTTGGGCAGGATGGCCATTTTGACGATATTAATTCTTCCTAGCCACGAGCATGGGATGAGTTTCCATCTGTTAGTGTCCCCTTTAATTTCTCTTAAGAGTGACTTGTAGTTTTCAGAGTATAAGTCTTTCACTTCTTTGGTTAGGTTTATTCCTAGGTATTTTATTTTTTTTGATGCAATTGTGAATGGAGTTGTTTTCCTGATTTCTCTCTCTGTTGGTTCATTGTTAGTATATAGGAAAGCCACAGATTTCTGTGTGTTGATTTTGTATCCTACAACTTTGCTGTATTCCGATATCAGTTCTAGTAGTTTTGGGGTGGAGTCTTTAGGGTTTTTTATGTACAGTATCATGTCATCTGCAAATAGTGACAGTTTAACTTCTTCTTTACCAATCTGGATTCCTTGTATTTCTTTATTTTGTCTGATTGCCGTGGCTAGGACCTCCAGTACTATGTTGAATAAGAGTGGAGAGAGTGGGCATCCCTGTCTAGTTCCCGATCTCAGAGGAAATGCTTTCAGCTTCTCGCTGTTCAATATAATGTTGGCTGTGGGTTTATCATAGATTGCCTTTATTATGTTGAGGTACTTGCCCTCTATTCCCATTTTGCTGAGAGTTTTTAACATGAATGGATGTTGAACTTTGTCAAATGCTTTTTCAGCATCTATGGAGATGATCATGTGGTTTTTGTCTTTCTTTTTGTTGATGTGGTGGATGATGTTGATGGACTTTCGAATGTTGTACCATCCTTGCATCCCTGGAATGAATCCCACTTGGTCATGGTGTATGATCCTTTTGATGTATTTTTGAATTCGGTTTGCTAATATTTTGTTGAGTATTTTTGCATCTACGTTCATCAGGGATATTGGTCTGTAGTTTTCTTTTTTGGTGGGGTCTTTGCCTGGTTTTGGTATTAGGGTGATGTTAGCTTCATAGAATGAGTTTGGGAGTATCCCCTCCTCCTCTATTTTTTGGAAAACTTTAAGGAGAATGGGTATTATGTCTTCCCTGTATGTCTGATAAAATTCCGAGGTAAATCCATCTGGCCCGGGGGTTTTGTTCTTTGGTAGTTTTTTGATTACCTCTTCAATTTCGTTGCTGGTAATTGGTCTGTTTAGATTTTCTGTTTCTTCCTGGGTCAATCTTGGAAGGTTATATTTTTCTAGGAAGTTGTCCATTTCTCCTAGGTTTCCCAGCTTGTTAGCATATAGGTTTTCATAGTATTCTCCAATAATTCTTTGCATTTCCGTGGGGTCCGTCGTGATTTTTCCTTTCTCGTTTCTGATACTGTTGATTTGTGTTGACTCTCTTTTCTTCTTAATAAGTCTGGCTAGAGGCTTATCTATTTTGTTTATTTTCTCGAAGAACCAGCTCTTGGTTTCATTGATTTTTGCTATTGTTTTATTCTTCTCAATTTTATTTATTTCTTCTCTGATCTTTATTATGTCCCTCCTTCTGCTGACCTTAGGCCTCATCTGTTCTTCTTTTTCCAATTTCGATAATTGTGACATTAGACCATTCATTTGGGATTGCTCTTCCTTTTTTAAATATGCTTGGATTGCTATATACTTTCCTCTTAAGACTGCTTTTGCTGTGTCCCACAGAAGTTGGGGCTTAGTGTTGTTGTTGTCATTTGTTTCCATATATTGCTGGATCTCCATTTTGATTTGGT
This sequence comes from Manis pentadactyla, assembly GCF_030020395.1. NCBI lineage: Eukaryota > Metazoa > Chordata > Mammalia > Pholidota > Manidae > Manis > Manis pentadactyla. The sequence continues at coordinate 42,127,757 of NC_080025.1, forward strand.
CATTGATCCATTGATTATTTAGGAGCGTGTTGTTAAGCCTCCATGTGTTCGTGAGCCTCTTTGCTTTCTTTGTACAGTTTATTTCTAGTTTTATGCCTTTGTGGTCTGAAAAGTTGGTTGGTAGGATTTCAATCTTTTGGAATTTTCTGAGGCTCTTTTTGTGTCCTAGTATGTGGTCTATTCTGGAGAATGTTCCATGTGCACTTGAGAAGAATGTATATCCCGCTGCTTTTGGATGTAGAGTTCTATAGATGTCTATTAGGTCCATCTGCTCTACTGTGTTGTTCAGTGCTTCCGTGTCCTTACTTATTTTCTGCCCAGTGGATCTATCCTTTGGGGTGAGTGGTGTGTTGAAGTCTCCTAGAATGAATGCATTGCAGTCTATATCCCCCTTTAGTTCTGTTAGTATTTGTTTCACATATGCTGGTGCTCCTGTGTTGGGTGCATATATATTTAGAATGGTTATATCCTCTTGTTTGACTGAGCCCTTTATCATTATGTAGTGTCCTTCTTTATCTCTTGTTACTTTCTTTGTTTTGAAGTCTATTTTGTCTGATATTAGTACTGCAACCCCTGCTTTCTTCTCACTGTTGTTTGCTTGAAATATGTTTTTCCATCCCTTGACTTTTAGTCTGTACATGTCTTTGGGTTTGAGGTGAGTTTCTTGTAAGCAGCATATAGATGGGTCTTGCGTTTTTATCCATTCTGTTACTCTGTGTCTTTTGATTGGTGCATTCAACCCATTAACATTTAGGGTGACTATTGAAAGATATGTACTTATTGCCATTGCAGGCTTTAAATTCGTGGTTACCAAAGGTTCAAGGTTAGCCTCTTTAGTATCTTACTGCCTAACTTAGCTCGCTTATTGAGCTGTTATATACACTGTCTGGAGATTCTTTTCTTCTCTCCCTTCTTGTTCCTCCTCCTCGATTCTTCATATGTTGGGTGTTTTGTGCTGTGCTCTTTCTAGGAGTGCTCCCATCTAGAGCAGTCCCTGTAAGATGTTCTGTAGAGGTGGTTTGTGGAAAGCAAATTCCCTCAGCTTTTGTTTGTCTGGGAATTGTTTAATCCCACCGTCATATTTGAATGATAGTCGTGCTGGATACAGTATCCTTGGTTCAAGGCCCTTCTGTTTCATTGTATTAAATATATCATGCCATTCTCTTCTGGCCTGTAGGGTTTCTGTTGAGAAATCTGACGTTAGCCTGATGGGTTTCCCTTTATAGGTGACCTTTTTCTCTCTAGCTGCCTTTAACACTCTTTCCTTGTCCTTGATCTTTGCCATTTTAATTATTATGTGTCTTGGTGTTGCCCTTCTTGGATCCTTTCTGTTGGGGGTTCTGTGTATTTCCGTGGTCTGTTTGATTACTTCCTCCCCCAGTGTGGGGAAGTTTTCAGCAATTATTTCTTCTAAGATACTTTCCATCTCTTTTCCTCTCTCTTCTTCTTCTGGGACCCCTATAATACGGATATTGCTCCTTTTAGATTGGTCACACAGTTCTCTTAATATTGTTTCATTCCTGGAGATCCTTTTGTCTCTCTCTATGTCAGCTTCCATGCGTTCCTGTTCTCTGATTTCAATTCCATCAATGGCCTCTTGCATTCTATCCATTCTGCTTATAAACCCTTCCAGAGTTTGCTTCATTTCTGCGATCTCCTTTCTGGCATCTGTGATCTCTTTCCGGACTTCATCCCATTTTTCTTGCGTATTTCTCTGCATCTCTGTCAGCATGTTTATGATTCTTATTTTGAATTCTTTGTCAGGAAGACTGGTTAGGTCTGTCTCCTTCTCTGGTGTTGTCTCTGTGATCTTTGTCTGCCTGTAGCTTTGCCTTTTCATGGTGATAGGAATAGTCTGCAGAACTGGGACGAGTGACGGCTGGAAGGACTTCCTTTCTTGTTGGTTTGTGGCCCTCCTCTCCTGGGAGAACAGCGGCCTCTAGTGGCTTGTGCTGCGCAGCTGCGTGCAGACAGGGTTTCTGCTTCCTGCCCGGCTGCTACGGAGTTAATCTCCGCTGTTGCTGTGGGCGTGGCCTGGCTCGGGCAGCTACTCCAAAATGGTGGAGTCGCGTTGGAGCAGGAGCTGCTGGGAGGCTATTTATCTCCGTAAGGGGCCTCCCTGCTCCCTGCAGCCCAGGGGTTAGGGTGCCCAGAGATCCCGGATTCCCTACCTCTGGATTAAGTGGCCCGCCCTGCCCCTTTAAGACTTCCAAAAAGCACCCGCCAAAACAAAACAACGACCACAAAAAAAAACAAGAAAAAAAATTTTTTTAATTAAAAAAAAAAAAAATTTTTTTAATTAAAAAAAAAAAAAGGTGGTCGTTCGTTTTTCTTTATTCTCCGGTGCCAGCCTCAGGCCTCTGCTCACCGGTCTTTCTGCCCTGTTTCCCTAATATCGGGGTCCCTGTCCCTTTAAGACTTCCAAAAAGCGCTCGCCAAAACAAAGCAGCAAAAAAGCAAAAAAAAAAAAAATGGTCGCGCGCTTTTCTTATGTCCTCTGTCGCCCAGCCTCCAGTGCCTGCTCACTGTTCTTGCTGCCCTGTTTTCCCAGTATCGAGGGCCCTGCACTCTGGCCCGGATGGCTGGGGCTGGGTGTTCGGCAGTCCTGGGCTCCGTCTCCCTCCCGCTCTGCCTGCTCTTCTCCCGCCGGGAGCTGGGGGGAGGGGCGCTCGGCTCCCGTGGGGCCGGGGCTTGTATCTTACCCCCTTCGCGAGGCGCTGGGTTCTCTCAGGTGTGGATGTGGTCTGGATATTGTCCTGTGTCCTCTGGTCTTTATTCTAAGAAGGGTTGTCTTTGTTATATTTTCATAGATATATGTTGTTTTGGGAGGAGATTTCCGCTGCTCTACTCACGCCGCCATCTTCCGCCCCCTCTGAAGTCATGGTTTTGCTTTATTCTTATACTCCACAAATGAGGGAAATCATTTGGCACTTGTCTTTCTCCACCTGGCTTATTTCACTGAGCATAATATCCTCCAGCTCCATCCATGTTGTTGCAAATGGTAGTATTTGCTTCTTTCTTATGGCTGAATAGTATTCCATTGTGTATATGTATAAATGGTAATATTTTTGATTCCAAGGTTAACTGTTAAATTTAAGTTATATTGGGAATTGGAGTAACATCTATACACATAGATGTATAAATAGTATATTTATAATTGATAGAAAAGTCATTTAAAAATCCAGGAGTGATTCACAGTGGTTACTCCTTTAGTTTGTTTCATTTACTTTTCTCTCTTTGGAAAAGTTTTTACTATTAAACACCTGATATGATGAGACATGATAGGAGAAGAAAAGTTGGTGTAGATATTCCAGGAATTTGAAAAACAATCTTTATTTTCATAAAGTTGATATGATTGAAAATCTCATACTGAAAGATGAGTGCATTTTACTGAACGAAACCCAGTTTCATATTGAAACAGTCTAGTTTGCAAATGAGAATGGTAGCATAGACTACTCTTTCATGCATACTGTCCTTTTCTCTACCTCCCTCTGCAACTCCACACCAGCATGGAACATGAGCCAGACAGGGCCTTTTTAAGTATGTAAAACTTGGCACAAATGTATATTTGAAATGTAAGTCATTTTTTTCTTAGCAATTGTAGTAGGTTGAATGATGGTTCCCAAACAATATGTCCACCTAGAACCTCTGAATGTGACCTTATTTGGAAAAAGGTTCTTTCCCAACATAATTAATTTAAGGATATCAAAATAAGATGATCCCCATTGTCTAACCCCATACACAAAAGTAAACTCCAAATGGATCAAAGACCTGAATGTAACTCATGAAACCATAAAAGTTTTAGAAAAAAACATAGGCAAAAATCTCTTGGACATAAACATGAACAACTTCTTCATGAACATATCTCCCCAGACAAGGGAAACAAAAGCAAAAATGAATAAGTGGGACTATATCAAGCTGAAAAGATTCTGTACAGCAAAGGACACCATCAGTAGAACAAAAATATATCCTACAGTATGGGAGAATATATTCATAAATGACAGATCTGATAAAGGGGTGACATCCAAAATATATAAAGAGCTTATGCACCTCAACAAACATAAAACAAATAATCCAATTAAAAAATGGGCAGAGGATCTGAACAGACAGTTCTCCAAAGAAGAAATTCAGATGGCCAACAGGCACATGAAAAGATGCTCCACATCGCTAGTTATCAGAGAGATGCAAATTAAAACCACAATGAGATATCACCTCACACCATTTAGGATGGCCACCATTCAAAAGACAACAACAAATGTTGGCAAGGATGTGGAGAAGGGGAACCCTCCTACACTGTTGGTGGGAATGTAAATTAGTTCAACCATTGTGGAAAGCAGTACGGAGGTTCCTCAAAAAGCTCAAAATAGAAATACCATTTGACCCAGGAATTCCACTCCTAGGAATTTACCCTAAGAATGCAGCAGCCCAGTTTGAAAAAGACATATGAACTCCTATGTTTATCGCAGCACTATTTACAATAGCCAAGAGATGGAAGCAACCTAAGTGTCCATCAGTAGATGAATGGATAAAGAAGATGTGGTACATATACACAATGAAATATTATTCAGTCATAAGAAGAAAACAAACCCTACCATTTGTAACAACATGGATGGAGCTAGAGGGTATTATGCTAAGTGAAATAAGCCAGGTGGAGAAAGGCAAGTACCAAATGATTTCACTCATCTGTGGAGTATAAGAACAAAGAAAAAACTGAAGGAGCAAAACAGCAGCAGAAACACAGAACCCAAGAATGGACTAACAGTTACCAAAGAGAATGGGACTGGGGAGGATGGGTGGGAAGGGAGGGATAAGGGGGGAGAAGAAAGGGGCCATTATGATTAGCATGTATAATGAGGGAGGGCATTGGGAGGGCTGTACAACAGAGAGAAGACAAGTAGTAACTCTATAGCATCTTACTACGCTGATGGACAGAGACTGTAATGGGGTGTGTGGGAGGGACTTGGTGATGGGGGCAGTCTAGTAAACATAATGTTCATCATGTAATTGTAGATTAATGATACCAAAAAAAAATGAGATGATCCTAGATTATTTGGGTGAGTCTTCAGTTTGGTGACATGTGTCCTTATAAGAAAAACAGACAGAGAAGGGGGCGGCTATGTGAAGCTGGAGGCAGAGATTGGAGTTATGCTGCCACAAGTCTCCGAAACTCAGGAACCACCTGAGGCTGGAATGATTCTCTTAGACTCTCAGGAGAGTGTGTCCTGCCTTCATTTTTTAACTTGTCTATGGAAATAACTCTGTTGCTTTAAAACACCAATATGTGGCAATTTATTATAGTATCCCTAGAAAACTAAAATAGCCATCATTTGCATTAGACCAGAATCTTACTTTTAAAACATGAAGATTCTATATTCATGGATGAAAAAGAAATATATATAAAAGTCAGCCAAAAAACTAGTTGCCTGACACAGTAACCAGTGTACTAGAAAATTAGGAAAGTAGGATCTGTGAGAAGCTGTGGAATAGCTATTCTGTCTCCACAGAGACTGGGAGCTGCCTAGTGAGCTCTTTAAACTTGACCTGGAATGATGTTTTATGATGGATAATTTTAACTGCTTATTTCTAAAACAAATTGTGGACCAGAAGATCAAAGTATGTGAAAGAGTTAAAACGTCAGTCTCTGGTCCTGGAACAGCAAACAAGCAGTCCTGAATGGCAGTTTACTTAGTGGGCAAGGCATATGTCAGCTATTTGAAATCCAATTCTTAGTTAAAGCAAGTGAAATTCAGAGTGGTCAAAAGAAGCTACTTCAGGCATGTTGTCAGTAAAAATATATACACTAGGCAGGCCTAAGTGCTCCAACCCTGTGGCCAGTAATCTATCACACAGCTGCTACATCCCTTTAAATATTAAAATGATGAAATATAGAGGAGACATGCCATGGAAATGAAATTGGCAATAACAGTGGGAGAGGAATGGGAATTGGTCTAGCAACACATACAGATTTTGTAAGGGTTGCTGATTGTCCAAATGAGATTGAAGGCCATTGATGTGTAAGAACTCTCAGCTACAAAGTAGATGGCTTAGATTAGTCCTACTCTGGAATTTGAAGAGAAACATATGGTAAATCTGAAGTTAAATTATTACTAATGAATATAGACACTATTAAAAATAATGAACATGGGAATTTTATATTCAAGACTTGTAATTAGATCAAAGATGTCAGCTCAAAGATTTTATATCCTTTGTTTCTTGTTAAAGAAAGAAAATGAAAATGTGAACTTAATAATGTAGATAAAAATATAATTAAGGTATGGATGTTCTTATGCACTTTTTCTTACAAATAAATCTGAGAATCAGTTTCTCAAGTTTCATCACAAATGATACTATTTTGATTGGCACGTGTTGCCTCTGTAAAGCAGTGCTTCTCTCCTCACTTAAGAACTTTGGCTTAAAATCATAAGTAGCTTTCATATTTTATCAAGCAGCCTATTTACTACCATCAATGTCATTTTAATCTTTTCTCCATTAGTCTAATGGTTTGATAAACTGGTAAAGGACATCTACTTTGGTAATATATTGGTGGAACAGGATAGCTAATTTTTTTAAAAGTTGCACTTATGGTCACATGTGAAATTAATCTCTCTACTTTTCTGTATTAGTTAAATTTAGTGTCACTGCTTTTCTGGATTTATGAATTGACGTTTTCTATATTCAACAATCTTTATGGTTTCTTAGAAATTTCATGTTAGATATAATATGTAATTAAAACCATTTACTAGATCTTCTATGTAGGTACTTTTAGGGCATTTGTAATTTCTTTCATGGTCATATTGGTCAATTTGGATTTTTAAAAATTGTTCTCAGGCAATTTTGATCATTTAAAAATTTAGAATAATTCACCTTCATTGATATAGTCAAAATAACCAACATGTACATGTATTACCATACACTGTGCTCATGAAAAAAGTCAAAACCAAACAATTCCATCCCCTGAACCAGCATCCTTCTTTCCATATATCAATATTTTTGTTTAACTTTTATTTTTAATGAGATATTTCTCCAGAAAGTTGTGTATATTTTAAAATAACTTATTGTAAATTGTTTTCTTCAAATCTTCATTGTGGTTATTTTACTCAACTTTAGTATTCACTTATTTCTAATTTTTCTATTTCTTTTCAAAATCAAGAAATTAGTTCAGAGTTTCATGTGATTGCACACTTGTTCATGTTTCACAAGCACTTATGAGTAATATTCTTAATGCTGTCATATTTTAAACATTCTGTAGGTGAAATTTAAACTTATTTACAGGTGTATTTTGTTATTTTCCAATTTGTTAAAAACCTTTTTAAAATGCGTTACTATTCCAGTTACAAAAATGGACTCTGACTGACTCTGCACTTGGGTTCTGACGATTAGGTAATGAACTCACCCATATTTCTTATTTCACACAATGTTTGATACATACTTAATACTTAATAAAAGTTGGTACCATTACTAGTTTCTATCTATATTATCACTGCTTTCTTTGTTCCCAAAGATAATAATCTGCATTTTAGGATATTTAAAACTTAGTGACATTTGATTTGTAGCCCAGGATATAAACACATGTATAAATATTCCAGGGTCACTTGTCAAAGGTATATCATATTATTGATTGATTTAAAAAATACCCATACAAACACTATTTTTATAAAAATCTTTCCTTTCTGAAAATAATCTCATTATGAAAGCTTGAGAAATATGAGATTCTCCCACTATAATTATTTTTTTAATTTGTCCATTATATGATCTTCGTATGAGTTAAGTTTCTTCCATTCCAATGATTTTGCCACTCTTATTTAATTCTCTGTTGCACGGCTTAAAACTTCCATAACAATACTGTGTAATTTGAAAGGGATACCCAGTGTTTAGTGTGAAATAATACTGTTGCAGAATCACTTGTGCCTTGTTTCATGTTATTTTTCGTGACACAAACACATTTACAATTGATGTGAATCAACACTTTAACAAATATAATGATTTTTTAAAGAAGAAATTCTTTTTTAAAGGAGGAAGTTTAAAGAAAATATTGTAAAACTATTGGCCTTAAAGAAATCTGATAACACTTATTGTTTCACTGTGAAATACATGTTTTGAAACAGGAAACTCACTCTAACTTAATTAATTGAAAATTTGTAGCTTGTAATAAACAAGCACTAACAATGCTAATGTTTGTAGTGCTAAGTGTTTCAGTAACATTTCCTCAATTCAACAAGTTTATTTAAGTGTGCTGTAAAGTGTCATTCTCAAATAGCAGAAGACCCAAATTTGCTAGTAAAATATTGTAGAAAGCATACCCAATTTCACTGTATTATGGGATAGATAACATTTCTGTTTAATGAACAACATTGAGTTGAAGAAATTCTTTATATAATGTATTATCATTAACATGATATGATTATGTTATGATGAAATCGTCCTAGAGATTGATTATCATTAGAAAAGATTCAATATCTCTTTCATTGGAAAGTGAGTTATTGTGTTTTAAGGAAAGGATAAAATGAAACAATCTTCCTTGGGTTTAACAAGCTTCTTTGGTCCATATAATTACATGAATAACTGATTATTTGTATAAAAATTGGACAACTTTCTTTATGTATCTTTTCAAAGTTGTTTCTAATTACTTGCTAAGGCAAACTTGGAAGCTAACTGCACAATAACATTTAATTTGGAATGCATATTGCTAATAATTTGCAAATTCATTTTTATTTATGGTGAGTGTAACAAAGTGCCTGTACAAGATGGGCTCCATTCAGTGGTCACACATTATTACTATTTGTCTTAATATTTATTCTTATTTTTAAACTAAAACATCCAAAATAATTTTAATTATCAGGAGGCAAAAGCCAACATGTTAGCTGTGCATTGGTTCGAGCTCACTTTTGTCACTTAAAGTGAATCTATTTATTCTCAACTGTGTGCTTGTGTATTTTATTTATGAAATTCCTGAGGTAAGCAAAATTGCCTCTGGTTATTGAGAGGCCTGAAGAAAGGTGAACTCAAATGAGATTTCCTGCCAAGATCTGAGTGTGGAGAGTTGACAGAGCAGACAAGCAAAACCTCTCTCAGAGAATGTCCACTTGGGGACCAAGTGTCATAAAGTCTTTGAGCAACATCAAGGTTGCACTTGGGACTCTGATTTGCTTGATTGCATAAAGAACCAATCCAGAGCAAAACCTCTCAGATTTTGAATCTTTTTACACTTTTTACCAGAATTAAGCACTTCAGTAAGTACTCTCCAAGCTGGTATGGACAAGGACAGAGTGAAAATGCCAAGCGTGTGACAGGTAGGGGTGAGCATTCCTTTACTCAGAGGGTCATCCAAAGATCCCATGCCTTGGAGCTGCCATGGGGCAGGTACACCATCAAGAAGGCAGAAGGAAAGGTGGGCAGGACTCCTGTATAAAAACAGCAAATGGAAGAGCTCAGGCAAGGAGTCCTGGGATCTTATCTCTTACTATCCTCGATTCTGGACTCCTTAGAAATAATGAAGGACTGAAGTGTAAAAAGGTTGACTGAGATAGAAATATTCCTCTAAAACAGTTCAGCTACTTTCACTAACATTGGCAAAAACAAGAACAATGAAGTTTATACAGATTAGCTTAGCAGTCTTGAGAGAGAATTATCAGATATGCATTTTGCTTTTACCAGACATATAGTGAGAACAAGCTGGAGGAATGGAGTGAAAGTGTGAAAATATTGTGCTTATTGAATTGATTTATTTTGAACTGTGCCCATTGCTATACTGTGGGGACAAAATTTGTGACAGCAAGGGTATTTTTATAATTAGAGGATGTTGTGCAATTGCAAAAGTGTTGTGGCAAGCACTTTGTTTTAAAGACAAATTATTCTTGGGAAGGGTAATGCTTCACTGAAACTGTGCAGTGTGTGGAGGTCAATTGTTGCTTCACTTACCTAGTCATTCAATCAATCAGAGAACATACTAATGGTCTTAATGATGTGGCATAAGGGTTTAAATCGTGAGTGCATCTCCGTCTTGGGGCTGCCTTTTTTATTCCCAAGAAAACAATCAGTAACTATCCATCAAGTGAGATTGAAATGCAGCAATAAAGAAAGATTATGTGTCCCAGGGAATTCATCTGTGGTGCTAAACCGAAGGAACCCAAAACTAAAGTTTACATCTAAAAGGCAATATAAGCACAATTTCAGGGATATTCAATACTAAATTTAAAAAAATGAAAAAAGATGCATTTACTAATGCTGTCGTTTTTAAGTTTATGGCTTGTCCTTCACTGTTATTGACAAGATAAGAAAGGAAAATGGTTTCATCTGAAAAATTCAGTGCCTAGACTACAAAACTGTGGAATTGTGCACTTTGATATAGCCCACTTTATCAGGCACACAAAAATCATATCAGAGTATTTGTTGCTTTGATGCTTAGTTGATTTATTTATTTTCAGGTCAAATGGAATTCAAAGCAACACTGTCAAAGAGAACACAGGCTGTTTATATTGTAAAACAGGCCACTGTGGGGTTATGTGTGGGAAAGTATAACAAAATTTTTGAAATAAAATATTCATGGATTTGAGGTTTGATTTGACACGTCAAAATCCATGAAGCCCTTCCTTGAAAATGTATAGAGATATGTAGACATAGTTCACATGAGCACATGCACACACGATGATATGGTACATGATTTTTAGGAGAGCATAAGAAAGAAACAATTATTCATAAAGGAACCACTGAAAGGACAACTTTCTGAAAAGCCTAACAAGGAATATATGGAAAGTACATGATAAAGACCTGTAAATGTTGTAATAAAAGATTTTTTAAAAATAAGTATAACTTGTGTCTGAATGTTTCTATCTTTGCCTGAATATTCTAATGGTGAAAAACATTACAAACCAACTTACACAATAAAAATTTTAAGAAAATATATTGAAATTTTCTAATAATAAGAATAAAGGTGTGTTAACCAGAAGAAGAAATGTGAAAAAGGCTAAAACCAAGTTTAAGAATAAAAATAAATTGGTGAGATTAAAATATGCTAGAATAAAAAAAAATCAACTTCTAACCATTTTTTGAGGGTATATTTTGTACCAGGAACTATTTAAGTACTGAACACATATTAATGCATTGATTCCTTACAAATACCTTTGAGACACATAAATAAATTGAAGCAGAGAAATCTTACACTGAAAGTGGACTTATCTGGGGTTTAAACACAGATTACCTGCACCACAACCCCATGATTACCACAATATACTTTATTCTCATTCTGTATAGAACTATAATCATTAAAAGTGAAAATTCCACAACTAATGGGCATCAAAAGTTTATGGGCATCAAATGTACTCCTGAAACAGAACCATTTGTATAAAATCACACTTGTATATAAAAGGAAGTCTCATAAATAAATCTGTTGTTTTTGAGAACCATAAGGAGGAAATAATTAGTTAGAGTGACCCTCTTTAAAAAAAAAGTCAGATGCTACTACTCAAGGGCTGAAATCTTCTAATGATTTCTTATATCACTCAGTGTTCAAGACAAAATTCTTAACAAGGATCTACAAAGAGCTCAATTGTTTGGTGCTTTGCCCTCTTCCATTCTGTTTTTTTTTTCTCAGAATCCACGTCCCGTCGCTCCATTAGCAGGGGAGTCCCTGGAGGTTTTGCTGCACCCGTGGGCCTCCCATCTTGGATTATTTTTCCCCGACCCCCATGCAGCTGGGAGTCACTTTGTGGAGAAGTTTTCGCCGCACCATACAGGACAACATGTGTGAAATACCATCTCATGGACGTTAGGAGTTCCCTACCTGCCGCTTGTCTTTTTCACTTCGCTGTGGGCTGAAGCCTTGGAACATGATCTTGCTGCTGGTGACCCTGCTTTGACCATGAAATGAGTTCAAGACTAAAAAATAATGAAGCACACTACAAAAGGAAACTAGGGAGGGTGGAGCCAAGATGGCTGCGTGAGTAGAGCAGCGGAAATCTCCTCCCAATACCACATATATCTATGAAAATATAACAAAGACATCTCTTCCTAGAATAAAGACCACATCCACACCTGCGAGAACCCAGCACCTCACTAAGGGGGTAAGAAACAAGCTCCTGTCCGGCAGGACCCGAGCACCCCTCCCCCCAGCTCCCGGCAGGAGAAGAGGAGGCAGAGCAGGAGGGAGAGGGAGCCCAGGACTGCTGAAAACCCAGCCCCAGCCATCTGGACCAGAGCGCAGACACAGTGCATGTGCGGGACCCTGGATACTAGGGAAACAGGGCAGCAAGAACGGTGAGCAGGTACCGGAGGCCTGGCGCCAGAAGACATAAGGAAAGCGAGCGGCCATTTTTTTTGTTGTTGTTGTTATTGTTGTTTTGTTTAGGTGAGTGCTTTTTGGAAGTCTTAAAGGAACAGGGACTCCAATACTAGGGACACAGGGCAGCAAGACTGGCAAGAGGGTATGGGAGGCCGGCGCCGGAGAACAAAAGAAAAGCAAGCGGCCATTTTTTGTTGTTGTTGTTGTTGTTGTTTTGGCGAGCGCTTTTTGGAAGTCTTAAAGGGATAGGGATCCCAATACTAGGGAAACAGGGCAGCAAGACTGGTGAGCGGATGCCTGAGGCTGGCGCTGGAGAATAAAGAAAAATGAGCGGCCATTTTTTTTTTAATTTAAAAATTTTTTTTTTTAATTAAAAAAAATTTTTTTTTTTTATCTTATTTTTTTTTGTGGTCATTGTTTTGTTTTGGTGGGTGCTTTTTGGAAGTCTTAAAGGGGCAGGGCGGGACACTCAATCCAGAGGTAGGGAATCCAGGGATCTCTGGGCACCCTAATCCCCTGGGCTGCAGGGAGCAGGGAGGCCCCTTATGGAGATAAATAACATCCCGGCTGCTCCCCCTCCAACGCGACTCCACCACTTTGGAGCTGCAGCCCAAGTCAGGCCACGCCCACAGCAACAGCGGAGATAAACTCCATAGCAGCCGGGCAGGAAGCAGAAACCCTGTCTGCGCGCAGCTGCCCAGCACAAGCCACTAGAGGCCGCTGTTCTCCCAGGAGAGGAGGGCCACAAACCAACAAGAAGGGAAGTTCTTCCAGCCGTCACTCGTCCCAACTCTGCAAGCTATTCCTATCACCAAGAAAAGACAAAATTACAGGCAAACCAAGATCACAGAGACACCAGAGAAGGAGACAGACCTAACCAGTCTTCCTGATAAAGAATTCAAAATAAAAATCATAAACATGCTGACAGAGATGCAGAGAAATACGCAAGAGATATGGGATGAAGTCCGGAGGGAGATCACAGATGCCAGAAAGGAGATCCCAGAAATGAAACAAACTCTGGACGGGTTTAAAAGCAGAATGGAAAAGATGCAAGAGGCCATTGATGGAATTAAATTCAGAGAACAGGAACGCATAGAAGCTGACATAGAGAGAGATAAAAGGATCTCCAGGAATGAAACAATATTAAGAGAACTGTGTGACCAATCCAAAAGGAACAATATCCATATTATAGGAGTACCAGAAGAAGAAGAGAGAGGAAAAGGGATGAAAAGTATCTTGGAAGAAATAATTGCTGAAAACTTCCCCAAACTGGGGGAGGAAATAATCGAACAGACCACGGAAATACACAGAACCCCCAACAGAAAGGATCCAAGGAGGACAACACCAAGACACATAATAATTAAAATGGCAAAGATCAAGGACAAGGAAAGAGTTTTAAAGGCAGCTAGAGAGGAAAAAAAGTCACCTATAAAGGAAAACCCATCAGGCTAACATCAGACTTCTCAACAGAAACCCTACAGGCCAGAAGAGAATGGCATGATATATTTAATGCAATGAAGCAGAAGGGCCTTGAACCAAGGATACTATATCCAGCATGACTATCATTTAAATATGATGGTGGGATTAAACAACTCCCAGACAAGCAAAAGCTGAGGGAATTTGTTTCCCACAAACCACCTCTACAGGACATCTTACAGGGACTGCTCTAGATGGGAGCACTCCTAGAAAGATCACAGAACAAAACACCCAACATATGAAGAATGGAGGAGGAGGAATAAGAAGGGAGAGAAGAAAAGAATCTCCAGACAGTGTATATAACAGCTCAATAACCGAGCTAAGTTAGGCAGCAAGTTACTAAAGAGGCTAACCTTGAACCTTTGGTAACCACGAATTTAAAGCCTGCAATGGCAATAAGTACATATCTTTCAATAGTCACCCTAAATGTTAATGGACTTAATGCACCAATCAAAAGACTCAGAGTAATAGAAAGGATAAAAAAGCAAGACCCATCTATATGCTGCTTACAAGAACCTCTCCTCAAACCCAAAGACATGTACAGACTAAAAGTCAAGGGATGGAAAAACATATTTCAGGCAAACAACAGCAAGAAGAAAGCAGGGGTTGCAGTACTAATATGAGACAAAATAGACTTCAAAACAAAAAAAGTAACAAGAGATAAAGAAGGACACTACATAATGATAAGGGGCTCAGTCCAACAAGAGAATATAACCATTCTAAATATATATGCACCCAACACAGGAGCACCAGCATATGTGAAACAAATACTAACAAAACTAAAGGGAGAAATAGACTGCAATGCATTCATTCTAGGAGACTTCAACACACCACTCACCCCAAAGGATAGATCCACCGGGCAGAAAATAAGTAAGGACACGGAAGCACTGAACAACACAGTAGAGCAGATGGACCTAATAGACATCTATAGAACTCTACATCCAAAAGCAACAGGATATACATTCTTTTAAGTGCACATGGAACAGTCTCCAGAATAGACCACATACTAGCCCACAAAAAGAGCCTCAGCAAAATCCAAAATATTGAAATTCTACCAACCAATTTTTTAGACCACAAAGGTATAAAACTAGAAATAAATTCTACAAAGAAAACAAAAAGGCTCACAAACACATTGAGGCTTAACAACATGCTCCTAAATAGTCAATGGATCAACGAACAAATTAAAATACAGATAAAGGAATATATAGAAACAAATGACAACAATAACACAAAGCCCCAACTTCTGTGGGATGCAGCAAATGAAGTTTAAGAGGAAAGTATATAGCGATCCAGGCATATTTAAAGAAGGAAGAACAATCCCAAATGAATAGTCTAACATCACAATTATCGAAACTGGAAAAAGAAGAAGAACAAATGAGGCCTAAAGTCAGCAGAAGGAGGGACATAATAAAGATCAGAGAAGAAATAAACAAATTTGAGAAGAATAAAACAATAGCAAAAATCAATGAAGCCAAGAGCTGGTTCCTTGAGAAAATAAACAAAATAGATAAGCCTCCAGCCAAACTTATTAAGAGAAAAAGAGAATCAACACAAATCAACAGAATCACAAACGAGAACAGAAAAATCACGACAGACTCCACAGAAATACAAAGAATTATTAAAGACCACTATGAAAACCTATATGCCAAAAAGCTGGAGAACCTAGAAGAAATGGACAACTTCCTAGAAAAATACAACCTTCCAAGACTGACCAAGGAAGAAACACAAAAGTTAAACAAACCAATTACGAGCAAAGAAATTGAAACAGTAATCAAAAAACTATCCAAGAACAAAACACCCGAGCAGGACAGATTTACCTCGGAATTTTATCAGACACACAGAGAAGACATAATACCCATTCTCCTTAAAGTTTTCCAAAAAATAGAAGAGGAGGGGATACTCCCAAACTCATTCTATGAAGCCAACATCACCCTAATACCAAAACCAGGCAAATAACCTGCCAAAAAAGAAAATTACAGACCAATATCCCTGATGAATGTAGATGCAAAAATACTTAATAAAATATTAGCAAACCGAATACAAAAGTATATCCAAAGGATCATACACCATGACCAAGTGGGATTCATCCCAGGGATGCAAGGATGGTACAACATTCGAAAATCCATCATCATCCACCACATCAACAAAAAGAAAGACAAAAACCACATAATCATCTCCATAGATGCTAAAAAAGCATTTGACAAAATTCAACATCCATTCATGGTAAAAACTCTCAGCAAAATGGGAATAGAGGGCAAATACCTCAACATAATAAAGGCCATATATGATAATCCCGCAGCCAACATTATGCTGAACAGCGAGAAGCTGAAAGGTTTTCCTCTGAGATCGGGAACTAGACAGGGATGCCCACTCTCCCCACTGCTATTTAACATAGTACTGGAGGTCCTAGCCACAGCAATCAGACAAAACAAAGAAATACAAGGAATCCAGATTGGTAAAGAAGAAGTTAAACTGTCACTATTTGCAGATGACATGGTATCGTACATAAAAAAACCCTAAAGACTCCACCCCAAAACTACTAGAACTGATATCGGAATACAGCAAAGTTGCAGAATACAAAATTAACACACAGAAATCTGTAGCTTTCCTATACATTAACAATGAACCAATAGAAAGAGAAATCAAGAAAACAACTCCATTCACAATTGCATCAAAAAGAATAAAATACCTAGGAATAAATCTAACCAAAGAAGTGAATGACTTATACTCTTAAAACTACAAGTCACTCTTAAGAGAAATTAAAGGGGACACTAACAAATGGAAACTCATCCCATGCTCTTGGCTAGGAAGAATTAATATCGTCAAAATGGCCATCCTGCCCAAAGCAATATACAGATTTGATGAAATCCCTATCAAATTACCAGCAACATTCTTCAATGAACTGGAACAAATAATTCAAAAATTCATATGGAAACACCAAAGACCCCGAATAGCCAAAGCAATCCTGAGAAAGAAGAATAAAGTAGGGGGGATCTCACTCCCTAATTTCAAGCTCTACTATAAAGCCATAGAAATCAAGACAATTTGGTACTGGCACAAGAACAGAGCCACAGACCAGTGGAATAGTCTAGAGACTCTAGACATTAACCCAAACATATACGGTCAATTAATATTTGATAAAGGAGCCATGGACATACAATGGCAAAATGACAGTCTCTTCAGCAGATGGTGCTGGCAAAACTGGACAGCTACATGTAGGAGAATGAAACTGGACCATTGTCTAACCCCATACACAAAAGTAAATTCAAAATGAATCAAAGACCTGAATGTAAGCCATGAAACCATTAAACTCGTGGAAAAAAACCTAGGCAAAAACCTCTTAGACATAAACATGAGTGACCTCTTCTTGAACATATCTCCCCGGGCAAGGAAAACAAAATAAAAAATGAACAAGTGGAACTATATCAAGCTGAAAAGCTTCTGTACATAAAAGGACACCATCAATAGAACAAAAAGGTACCTTACAGTATGGGAGAATATATTCGTAAATGACAGATTCGATAAAGGCTTGACATCCAAAATATATAAAGAGCTCACACACCTCAACAAACAAAAATCAAACAATCCATTTCAAAAATGGGCAGAGGAGCTGAACAGACAGTTCTCCAAAGAAGAAATTCAGATGGCCAACAGACACATGAAAAGATGTTCCACATCACTAGTTATCAGAGAAATGCAAATTAAAACCACAATGAGATATCACTTCACACCAGTAAGGATGGCTACCATCCAAAAGAAAAACAACAACAAATGTTGGCGAGGCTGTGGAGAAAGGGGAACCCTCCTACACTGCTGGTGGGAATGTAAGTTAGTTCAACCATTGTGGAAAGCAATATGGAGGTTCCTCAAAATGCTCAAAATAGACTTACCATTTGACCCAGGATTTCCAGTTCTAGGAATTTACCCTAAGGATGCAGCACTCCAGTTTGAAAAAGACAGATGCACCCCTATGTTTATCACAGCACTATTTACAATAGCCAAGAAATGGAAGCAACCTAAGTGTCTATCAGTAGATGAATGGATAAAGAAGAGGTGGTACATATACACAATGGAATATTATTCAGCCAGAAGAAGAAAACAAATCCTACCATTTGCAACAACATGGATGGAGCTAGAGGGTATTATGCTCAGTGAAATAAGCCAAGAGGAGAAAGAGAAATACCAAATGATTTCACTCATCTGTGGAGTATAAGAACAAAAGAAAAACTGAAGGAACAAAAAAGCAGCAGAATCACAGAACCCAAGGATGGACTAACAGTTACCAAAGTGAAAGAGACTGGGGAGAATGGGAGGGTAGGGATGGATAAGGGCAGGGAAGAAGAAAGGGCATATTTTGATTAGCATGTATAATGTGTGGGGGGGGCATGGGAGGGGCTGTGCAACACAGAGAAGACAAGTTGTGATTATCCAACATCTTACTATGCTGATGGACACTGACTGTAATGGGGTTTGTGGGGTGGACTTGGGGTAGGGGAGAGCCTAGTAAACATAATGTTCTTCATGTAATTGTAGATTAATGATAACAAAATAAAAAATAAAGAAAAAAGTAGTGAAAAAAAAATAATGCAGAGGCAGTGTACCTGAGTTTCCACACTAACAGCCTGCTCTACATTTTAAACTTGACATCCCCCACAATCACGTGAGCTAATCCTTTAAACTGTATGTCTTTTTTTCCTATTTACAGTAGTAAAGAAAGCACTAGAAGTCTATGGCATGATATGGTAATAGAGATAATCAAATTATTACCATTATCTAGTCCTAATCAAATACTTACTAAAAGCAAAGGTCCTGGGTAAGCATATGTTTCATACCTTAGAATATTTTTGTCAAAATAATGAGTGTTTTGAAAATGGCTGGTTGTTTCTAACTTAACTGCACTAGAGCAAGAAGATAAAGAAAAGGATGAGATCAGGTCTTCAAACTCTCAACTGAAACCTGTGTCATAATTTAGCCTGCAGGGACCTGATGAACTTTTCCTTCCATATGGAATCACACTCGTCCATTAAACTGATGAAATTTTGCTGATTAGACTTAGCGAGCAAGAAGTAATAGCTGCTCTAGACTTACTGATAATACATTTGTGATTCAGAGGGATGGAAAATAAATCTGACCAAAATTCAGAGACTTTCCACTAGAGTGACTTTTCTAGGGGTCCAGTTATGGGGAGCTTGCTGGACTATCCCTTCTAAGGTGAAGGAAAAGTTGTTGCACCCAGCCTCTCCCACAACCAATAAAGAAACACAAATTGTAGTGGTGTGAGCTGCTCTAGCCCATTTACTGAGTGACCTAAAAACTTGATAGTTTTGAGAGGAATCCATAACAAATTAAGATTCTGCAAAAGGTCCAGGCTGCTTGCAAGCTGCTTTTCCAATTGGGCCTCCTGATTCAGACAACGCAATGGCGCTTGACACATCATTCTGGACAGAGATTCTGTTTGGAGGCTTTGGCAGGCCTCTGAATGTGAAATCCTAGGTCCTTAGGATTTTGAAGCAAATACCTGCCTTGTTCTCAGAAAACTACCTTCCTTTTGAGAAAAAGCCTGTGGCCTGCTACTGAGCCTTAATTGAGACTAAATGCATAATCATGGGCCATCAAATTATCATGACCTTAGCTAATGTTGAACTTAAACAGCTTCCATCATAAAATCAGCAGCCCTTTGTTCTGACTGGAACAGACACTTTCCATGGCTGTAGGCTGGCCTTCCCTACATGCAATGCTTCTGCCAAAACTACCACCTGTGCACTTGAAGATGCCTTGTCTATGCTCACAATATTCCACATAGGACTGCTGCTCTCAAGGAGCTCACTTCACAGCAAACGGTCTTTCCGTGCTGCCCATCATCCTGGAGGAGCTGCGTTGACAGGGGTAGAATGGCCTTTTGCAGATTCAGTTAGAGTCAGTCAGATGGGGGTACCTTGCAAGGCTGTGTCAAGGCCCTCTAGAAGGCTGTGCATGCTCTGAATTAGTATCAAATAAGTGGTGCTTTTCCTAGATCTCCAGGATTCACAGGTGCAGAAATCAACACATGGAAATGAGATTGGCACCATTCACTCTTTTTTTCTTTTAAGTCTATATGACTTTCTATAAAAACTTTTTTTTTTTTTCCAGGAAGATCTTTTGGCAGCCCACTTCATCTATGGTCTGTCAACATACAGGGGGACCCTGACCATGCTTAATGGAACTTGAGTGCCAGACAATATTACTTAAAATGTTATATTGTGAATTATTCTGGTGAGACAGCTCTTAAGTACAATTTCTTATTTAAAATACTTCCTGTATTTCAAATTTAAGATTTTTTAGTACAGAGAACCATGATACATAGAAGACACCAGTCGGATGTTTTAGAAATCTTTTTTTTACTGGTTATGTTGAGTAAAAGGATTTATACAATATTCTTTTTTGCCAAAATATAGGTTTTATAATCTAGCCCCATCAAAATCCATCTCTACTTAAATTAGATTGAAATATTTAAATTTAATTTGTAAGAGGTTTGATTATTAATTTTTAAAACTGAATTATCCACAAGTAAGTAACCACTACTATTTAGAATGTATAATCAGGTTTTAAAGTAATATTTTGAAAAATTTTCAAAGTATTCTCATTTACTCATTCAGTGAAATTGAAATTTCAGGTAAACTTGTAGTATCTTGACAATGTTCTCATTGTATAAATTTACCATGTATAATAATAAAGACAGAAGGGAATGATCCTTACTTCTAGCCCCAGGGAACCAAAAAATCATAACTGTGTAATTTACTCTTCCTCTTGTTCCTTTCTTTACTTATTTCCATGAGCTCAGAAGTGAAGGAGGTACCTGTTTATGTACAAAAAGCAATTAGCAAACTTGTATTTCATTTCTCTCTACATAGGACTTAAAACCTTATATGTTATTTGCGTCAATCAATTAATTCTCACTGTGCAAGTCAGTAACATTTACTTAAAAGTATCTAGAAAGTGTTTTTTGGGTCACGTTAATTAGAAAAAAATAGTTTTTATAAGTGATTCCCTAAACAGTCGCCCTGCATATACAGGGGTGTCCCTTTCTTTGTGGAGCCCCCTCTAAGAATGATTTTGGCTCCACCCTGCACCAGGAGCCTCTTAGCGCCATATTCACATTACCCACCCACCCTCATATTTAGAATGTACAGGACTTTTGTTTATTGGATTAAAACCTGATTATTATACAGCAGCCTATAAACTAGTTCACATATGTGGTGAATTGCTTTGTTACTTGCAGAAATCAATGCCTGTCTCTAGGGAGATATTCCACACATATATCTGTCCTGCTTTGGTCTCCTATTTCAAGATTATTTTCACAATTCAGGCTCTAATGATTCTTACCACCAAATGCTTATGTTCACACCACTTTAATAGCAGTTTTAAATCTTTGGGAACTGGCCAAATGCATGTTCTGGGTTTTTTCTTCATAAATGGGCTCTTATTTTAGTAATAAGGAACCCAAATCACATGGTGCACTAAGAAGAAAATTTCTTTCCCCTAATTGTCTGATGAAATGATAACACACATACACACACAAATACATGCATATATAAACTGAAATTTGAAGTAGCTCTGAATTATCAGAATGTGTTTGACTTTTATTATCTTTGTGATATTTTTAGTGATCTCTATAGAAATGAACAGATGGCTTCATATTATAATGGAAAAACAATTATCATTAAATGGGTAATGATCTACAACATGTGAGAAAGAGAAAAATATTAAATTTATTTTTATAGGTTTTCAGGAGATCTTTCTTTCATGTACAGGTAATAATTCAAGGCACTGCTCTGTACTTCTTTTGAAAAAAAATGCAAAATGCCAATTAAGAATGCTTGCATAGCTTTACTTACACCGGTAATATTTGCTCCTAGATACGTGCGCCTTCTTCACCAAATTATATCCCCCATGAAGTGTCCCTCCAGCTCACATTACCGACAATCACGTACACGAACAAGTGTGGGAAAGGCTGCGGATTCTTGTACAAGGTATAGAAAGAAACAGCACAGAAAGAATAAATTCTCTGAGAGGTTTCTGGCTGGGGACAAATCAAATAGTAAAGTTTTGAAGGAATTTGGAAAACAACAGTGTTGGGGAAATCAGTGTGTGAACATTTAGCCAAATCATGCTTGGCAAATACAGACAGGTGTTGTTCTTGGGGCATAAAAAATAATGCTCTCATCAGAAGAGAGGATTTGGGGATAGAGAAAGAGGTGAAGCAAGGAATCAGCTCCCTGGCCTAGCTCTTGCTCTGGGACCCCTTGAGGTACTAGGCTGGGAAAGCATGTACGTGACACCAAAGAAGTAGCATTCAGGAAGAAGGAGATAAGTCATCGAACCCAGAAAAACTAGATATAATCAGGTGGAATTTTCAAAGTCATGCCTTTTTTGTCTTTAATCTTTGGGTACTAACACAAGAATTATATGCACTCTAGGGATCACCAATTTCATTCTCATACTAGTCTGAACGCATAACCCTTTTCTCATTTCCCACCTAGAGTCCTCACTCCCAGTTTCCACCGTGCCGTCTGGAATGGACATTCCATTGTAAACAAACTTTCCCTCACCTTTTCCCTCTAGAAAACACTGAGCATATCTTCTCACCTTAACAGAAGTGTTTTTTTGACTAAGATATTTATTTTAAAAAGTGCCTTCTCTCACTCCCCACCCTGCTAGGAAGAGGTAGTTCCTTGACACGGTTGGGAGTTAATCAGACCGGCTCACGCAGGAATATCACCCTTTTGCACAATGCTGTTCTACTTGTTTGTATAAGAAGGCTAACAGCTTGTCTTGCTGTCTCAAGAGGCCAGTATGCTGAGCTGGAAAACATGGAGACTCACCAGCACATTCTGAGCAGCAGAGTGCTTATCAGAGCTAGATTTATATTTTAAAAAGATCTGTGGGCGGTATTGTTGAAGGGAGTCTGGTAACAGTAAGGAAAAAGAATTTCATCATGATTCAGATAATAGCTAAATACTACCGGAGAGGGAATGCTGGAAATGAGAGGCAGGGTGGGGTTAAAATAGTTTCAAGAGGTGGGGTTAGAATCATTAAAACCTGGTGAGTCATATCGTGATAAAGTGGAGGGTGTACCACGCAGTCGTCTTCCAGTTTCTCTGCTGAACGGCTGGGATGGTGCTCACCAGATGAAGAATCACAGGCTCAATGGCATTTCCAAGTAAACGTTTTGAGTTATCCTGGATGTATTAAATTAAAGGAACCTAAATGTTCCCATGTAGATGCACGGTAGTCAATTGGCTGTGCTTGACAGAGAGTTCTGGGTTTTATACAGAGAACAGTTATTCTTCATGGCAACATGTGGCTTCATCCGATGGGTGAGGGCAAGTTCACCAAGAATTACACAGAGAAAGAGAAACAGCTGGGTGCAGACAGACACCCCCTGTCTTAGATTACTAATATTTTATTGTTGAAGCAAAGAAAAGGACCCTGCAAAGGAGACAGAAAAGCAATAGAATTAAAACCAAGAAAAAGCTGTTTGCAAAACTGTGAGGTAAATGTGTTCAAGAAACAGGTTCTTCTGTACAGCATCTAATTCCGGAGGAAATAAAAGTTTTGTTTAGGTCCATGCTTAATTTTAGGGATCTGTTAGGCATATCAAATAGAAAGATATAAATTCAGTACTAGAAAAGTCAGGTGTAAATGGGCATTTTTGAAAAACTTTTACTTTGAAATAATTTTGGATTTATGCAATAGTTGCAAAAATAGTATAGCTCCTGTAAACATTCCACCCAGCTTTCCCTAATGTTAACATCTGACAAATCAGAAACTCTAAAGAGTGAGGGATCTCTGAATAAAAATGTTTACTGAGCCTTTAAAGATGCCGCCAGATAAGGATGGAGTCCTGGGACAGGAAATTTCCTCTTCACCAGCAGCAAGACTCGTTAACAGAACTTGTCCACCAGGCTCGAGAAATAGGGCACATTTATGTGTGAGGAATCTCAAAGGAAGAAAGTTCTTTAAATTCACACTGGCTATGGACAAGGAAGGTGAGCTAATGTGAAACATGAAAAATTGTGGGATAGGTAGGTAGTCCAGAAAGAAGCCTCGTAGATTGGCTGTTGATAAGGGTGAGATGCCAATTATGTCCAAGGGGGATACGGTGGTCCTGCAGGGGACCTTCTAGATGATTGTTGAAATGATTTCATCCAAAAACTTCGAGTTTCTGGTTAGCTACGGTCTGTGGCTATCGACTATGACCTTCCCTTGTCTTCCTCATTCTCTAGCCCTTGTGTCACTTAATTTAGGACATTTCAGAATTTTTACCTTGTCACATCTTAAACAACTAAGGTATATTTATTAAAACTAAGAAATTAACATCAGTAGAGTGCTATTGTAACACCAGAACCTTTATTTACATTTCAGTTTTTCCACTTTATGTCCTTTCTACAAATGTTCCTTATGTTCCAGGATGCAAAATTGGGATAATGCCTGGTATTCACTTGCCATTTTTCCTTAATTGTTTCTAGTCTGTGGAAGCTTCCTTTTGTTTTAGTACTTGGATACTTTTGAAGATACTGATCATAGATATTTTGTAGAACATTCCTCAGTTTTGGTATCTCTGACATTTCTCACAGTAAGATGAAGGCTCTGGGTTTTGGGGAAGAGAAGCTCTCCTCATTACATCACATCAGGGTGCACATGACAGCAATGTGCCTTTTACTGGTGATGCTGACCTTGGACTCTTGATTAAAGTTTTGTCTCCCAGTTTTCCCCACTGCAGTTTTTAGTTTTCATTTCCCATACTTCACTCTTTGGAAGCAATGCATTAATGAAGAGAACATTATTCAAAAAGCTCACTTGGGAATTTTGGAATATGAGGACAGAACTAGGAGTCTATAAGTGGAAAGACCCAGGTGGATCTCCAGCAAAATAAAAAAATTAAACAAAGAAGAAATCTGGAATTAAACATTCAACTCTCATCACAGAGATTAGAAACTTGAATAAGGAAATCTATAATAAAACACTTTCCTCAGACACGTAAAGACTTGCTGTAAATAAGGATGTGTATGGGAAAAAGAGAAGGCGGTCTAGAACCTGAGCCTTGATGAGTGGAGGTGAGGGTGAGGCCATGGACACCGGGCTGAGACAACCAGCACAGACATTCGTCCCGTGCCTTGGCCATAACCCACAGAGGCCCACGGAGAAGACTGGAGGCCAGGCCAGTGCCTCCCCAGTGGGGGGCAAGCAGCCCTCTCCTCGCATCAGAAGCAACCAGGAGAAAAGAGGACTGCGAAGAAAGGAATGGAGAATCCTGAACTGATTAAAGAGTCATTTGAAAGAATTCTAAAGGAAAAATATCAAAAAGAAATAGCACCAGATGCTCGGAAAAGGTGGCAAAACAGGTTTTCTCCAGATGATCACTGGAGGGGAGAGACTCCAAGGTAAACTGGCCTCCATTCCAACTAACAAAGGTGACCAAGGTTTTAAAAGGGAGCACAGAAAAAGAGCCAAAAAGGGCCATGGGGTGGGGGCATGAGTGACAGAAGGATTGGGGGAACTTTGGGAAAATGGAAAGTCCTAGTGGGAGGAAGACGGGAAAGCAACTGAAGTAATTTGGCTCTGTGGGTTGAGTATGTTGTGATTTGTCAGCATTTTCTTGAGCAAAGATTCAGCACAGGATGTGGGGCTGCACAGAGGCACAAGGCCTAACACAGGCTGAAGCCTGGCCAGCATTGGTCAGTTCTCTTAGCAAAGTGTTTGGACCTGTCTTTGTGCTGCATGGGAGTTCTCAGTCCCAAAGGAACAGTGTTCCTGTAACTTAAAAGACTCAATTTTCAGTTACCAAGCAAGAATGGGACTTGGATTTTGTTCAATTAGAAAGAAAGAAAGAACATTGTTTTTCATACCTGAATTAATTTTTTCCCAGTCTGAGAAGTGTAAAATTTAGCATCATTACAAACCAGTGACATTCAAAGCTCTCTACTGCATCACTGAGAGCAGAGGAGAGGATTTTGGAAGCAGCTGCAGAGGCAAGTTCCATTCTGATTCATCTTACACCATACAGCTTGCAGAAGACAAACAGAAGAAAAGCCAGACTCCAGACCACACACAGGGGAGGGACAGCCTCTCCAGCCCTACAGGCAAAATTAATTTTAAAGCTAATTCAAACCTCACCTGGCAAATGGAATGCAGTTCTTGCCATGTAAAATTCCATGTAAAATGCTCAAATAATTTACATACTGAGAATAGTATAGCAGGTTACCTTTCTTTCACAGAATGGGTGGAAATCACCCATAAAAATGAAGGAAATCCCTTTATTTGCAAAAAAGTGGTCAACTGGAGGGCATTATACAAGGTGAAGTAAGCCAGACTGGGAGAGAGGAACACTGTATGGCATCAATCACGTGAGGAATCTTGACAAAAAAGAGTTGAACTCAAGAACCAGAGAGTAAAATGGGAATTTCCAGTGCACTGGGGATTGGGGAAATACTCCCACTTTGTCAAAGGATGCAAAATTTTAGTTGTAAGATGAATAAGTGCAGAGGATCTAAAGTACTGCATGGTGACTGTAGCTGTGTGCTTGTACTTGGCTAAGAGAGGAAATCTTAAGAGTCCTCAGCAGAAAAAAAAGTAACTGTGGGGTGATGGAGGTGTTAATTAGCTGAATGGTATACATACATCAATGTATCACATTTATACTTTAAATATACACAATTTCATTTTTCAATTATACCTCAATAACCTGTAAGAAATCATAAAGGAACAATTGCTTTGTGGCATGTAATGGAGTTACAATCAATGGAGTACTGTAAGTGCAGCGACAGGAGCCATATGAAATGCAGTTATTATTCAACCTTTTTGATATGATTTATTCATTCTAATTTTCAGTGAAATTTCCAATTCGGTTTAGAGATAACTGTGACTTGAAGGACCATGAAATTAGCAGGAATAACACACAGCTTAAACTATTGTGTTCTTGATCAGTACATAATGTCTTCTTCTGGATACATATAAATCTCTTATTTTGTTTCTGAAAAATTCTCTATTAATGTGAATTAAACTTCATCATTTCTCCACAATTAAGTGAAGAAAAATATGAATCTTCTCACTGCTAGGCAGCTTCTCAAGTCCCCAGGACAAACCATCATGCAGCCAATCTTGCCCGTCTACAACTTTCATGATGAAAGTAATATAGCTATTTTGGTAAAAACAATTCCAATATTGATGGTACATAGAATTATTGCTTCATACAACTTTCTTCAAAATAAAATATTATATCCATATATTTCAGAACCAGATTACTCACCTATCACTGCTCTGTGGATTCATTATTCTTTATGTTATAATTTTAATTTTCATTTTTCCTACTCATGCTTTATTTCACCTACTAATGTTTATCTTGTTTGCCTGCTGCCTTGTTTATATATGTTTGAGAATTGTGGATCCACTTACTGATACAAGATAAGTTATAAAACTATGAATAATGAAGTACAGTTCGTAGATATTAGATATTGACATCACTGAATTCATTTAAATAACATATTCTGTTATGATTGTGCTAATTAACTTTTCTCCTGAGGAAATCACAAGTCAAATTACTCATCAAGAGGTTAATTTAGTTCCCCATGGCTCTGTTTAATGACCCGACAGCATTTGCTTTAACTTTATGGGTTTAGGCATTTAAGGTTAGTTTCCCAGAGGCTGTTTTATTTTTTATCATTTTGCCTTCATTTTGAATAGTAAGAACTAAGCGATAATTCTGTACTCCAAATGAACAAATTGAAGATAATTTATAATGTTCTATGCAAACAGCATTTCTAGAAACATAAAAAAAAAGCAGTGACAAAATTATTCATATAACCAAAACTTTTTGTTTTTGCTTTGTTTTCTGTTTTTGATTTTATTAAATATACTTCTTATTAGTCTGGTACTGAGCTCTGAGGATAGACAGGTGTGGGTTCACATTCCTGGAGTCTGCTTTTACTTACTGGCACTCTCACCTATTGGTAGCCTGGTTTTTATGAGAGCATAATGCATGAGATTATATATACATATAACAAATATGTTATTATGAGAGCATAAGAGATTCGATATATGATGTACTCAGTACTTAAGAACATGAGCAATTATTATTTATTCCCCACCAATATGCTGAGTAACACATTGACCTGCTTTATACCTGAGGAGATACACTCCTTTATAACCTTCAGTTTACTGTGCACTATGTCCTTTTTTCACAGGTCATTGTTAAGACAGAGCCAAGAAGTCTTACCAGTTGTTAAAATCTCTTAATCTACAGTTGACATTACACTTACTAGGACTTTAAAACTTGCCTGTTGGCTTTGCCATTTAGTAGGACAAAGAAAAGTAGGCCACTATCACTAATTAATTTAATAATATTTCAAAGATTCTAGCCAATAGGTAAGATAAAGAAATAAACTATGAAAATAAGAGAAAAGAATAGTAGGAAAGAGAGTTACCATCACTATGCCTGTGCACAGTGCACAGTGTCCCAGAAGAATCACTTGCAGTGGCTGTGAAGCCTTTGGCTGACCTGGCATCTTTCTTTCTCTTGGTGTTAGAGTCAGCTTTTACCTATGTGGTCACACATGGTGACCTCAGGGCAGGTGGTTGCTCACATATTGGCTCAGGACTCCAGAGAACAAAACTGAAGCCGCCTTACCCTAATAACCTTAGAGGTCACTCTGTCATACTCACCCATTACAGAGAAGTCATTGTCCCGCCATTCTTGTCGGGAGAAATACCAATGTCACATTGTAGAAAAGAGCTGAAGGTGGTAGAGATTCTTGCAGCTCTCTCTGGGAAATATGATCTGCAAATACAATATTCTACCTGAAAAAATTAAAATAGCAACTGAAACACTTGAAATCTTGTTAGAGTTATTACATGGACTCAGCCATGTTCCCTATATGAAACAGACAAATTAATCAATAGTTGGAAATATATATGTTATTAGAGACAATCACAAACTTATAGTCCATTTTAAATAAATTATTGATAATTAAAAAATAAGTACAATAAAAATAGCTTAATTAAATTAAAATGCAAAAAAATCAGAAGATTAAAATTTAATATTTCAGAAGCCTTCAAAGCAGGAAGTAAAGGAGGAATACATTAGATTCAATACTGTCATAGTTTTTTGAACAGTAAGTTTACAAAGGAAATTCAAATACTGCAAATCAAGCATGTGTTTAGCATTATATACAGTCTTGCTCTTATAGCAAGTTGGCAATGACTGAAAGAAATTACATAATGATAGATGAAAGAAGTTAATTCTCTCACCCTCTACCTATAGAAATTAAAAATCAGTACATCCTTTCAAGGAGGCATAACAATGCATCAAAATAGATGTATTTTTGTACAACCAATGCACAAAAGTGGCTGTGCAAAAATAGTTTCCCAATATTCACTTTTAACTGCCCACTGGAATCACTTGGGAAGCATTAAAAATTGTTGATGCCTACATCACACCCAGAGTTTCCGACTGAATCAGGCTGTTCCCTTCAGGATTTGTAGAAATTCTGTGATCCTATTTTGCAATCAAATTGGAGAACAATTAACCTAAAGATATGTTCAATAAATTCTTGCTTATACTAATGATGATTTTGAATAAACTAAATCCTAGCAGAATGAGAATACTTAAAGAGTTTAGGGGTATGGACTTCTTAAGTGGACCCTGAATATTAAAAATTAACATAAGGAATTTCCTGCCTTAGTTTCTCTCCGGGACACCGGCACCTGGGTCCGGGAGCATATCAAAAGGCTGCTTGCTCAGCTTCACAAGCGCTTGCCTTTAAATCAGTTTCATTAATACCATCCGGAGGTAGAAAAATCTTTGATCTACATGCTTAGACACACAAACATACAGACTGAGACATAATGACTACAGTTAGCAACACTCTTCATAAAAAGAACATATACACAAACAGATAAACTGACACAGAGACTTGAGTTACTGATATTCAATTGCCTTCCCTTTTAGCTTATTTGACTAAAAGTATCTCAGTTTTCAAGAATACACTCTATAGGCAAGCAGTTTATATAACTGAGTTAAGGTTTAGATGGCCCCAGACTAACAGGACTAATGAAGGCTCTGAACTCATAGGGACTGTGTCTCCAGGTGGCGGGAAATGAAATGCAAGCACAATTTTAGCTCCAGTCATTTAAAGACTTGAATGTGGTAAAATATTAGTGTGATGACAATTTTGAATCATGAAATATAACATGGTTGAGAACTAATATGGATTATTTTAAATCCACACATTAGTTAATAAATTATGTCATATTTAAATATTGAATATTTTTACCCAGTAATATGGTTTACCATTTCATTTACTTTCCTCCTTTCATACACTCAATAAAGTTGCATACATTTCTTCTTAAGTGTTCAGTTTATTTTGTTTATTATTTATTATTTTGTTATTCTACATGGATGCCCTCTCTTCACAACAGTTTTAAGCTATTATTGCTAATGTAAATATATTGCATTTGACAAATAATTTGTATGTTATTACATTCAATTATTATTGCAATGACTCATTTTGGTGAATATGTACTTTATTTCTGTTTCTGCTCCTTATTTCTTGACCAGGAAATTTTAAGCAACTTTAGTTTGGATGGTTAAGCATCGTTTGCTGGGAAGATTTTAAAATCACATACATTTTTAAAAAATATCTATTTTGGATTTTGAAAGTGATTTTACTATGAATTTCTTAAAATTGAATCAAATTATTGCAGACTTATATTTAGACAGTTATTGATGTATTGATCATCTAATATACCAATTATATTCTAAAATTATCAACCTTACATTACTGTGGTTAAAAAGTAGTTGGTATGGTGGATAATTATTTTTACATCTTTTTCAGTTAACTTGCTGGTAGGCTTTTTGGTTTAATTTTAGCATCTATACTTAAACATGCAATCATCTATAGAGTTAATTTATCATGCTGGCTATGTATTTGCTTTTAATTCAGCATTATAGTTTCAATATTGATGTATTTTTAGTATTCAACTTGGGAAAATTTGAAAGGGTTTGCGTCTTAATTGTTTTCCCCAAGAATCTGCAATGAGGCCATAGCATCTGCCCCCTTGTTTCAGGAGTGAGTGGTTCCTGCATGATCCATGGCAGCACCTCATGGCATTTCTGGAGCTCACAGTGTCACTAAATGCAATTTGGATCTCGTCCCTTTTGAATGTTTGGTTGTGTCTTGGATCATCTTATACTGCCTGATTTCCTGATTGGGCAGCACAGACCTCTCTACTCCCACCCACGCCTGACAGTAGGACGGACGCCTCCAGTACATCCTGTGCTCTGGATGCCACTACCATTCCTGGAGTGAATCCTTAAACTTCTTCTTTGATCCATGGTGACTTTGTCCATCTACAAATCATGCCTCTGAGATGAAAACTGTTGCCTTGAGCAACTGCGAAGGTTTTTGTACAATTAAAATATTCAAAACCCAAATTAGTTGTATGACAAAACTGAAAAGATGTCTTCCTTTAAGGATGAAGTTGGAACAGGTTATCTGCATGACTGTGCAATCTATTAAAAATTTTTTCTCTACAATAAGGGTGCAGTTGATTCATTTTGGAAATAAGTAGGAATTATTTTTTTATCTGAATTTTGGAGCATGCAAAAGTTGGTTAATATTTCTGGGCTTCGTTAGTTTGTTTCAATAGCTTTATTGCACTGTCCCTGTTGTTTAGGGTGAAAAACTAGGGTGTCTGTGGGTAAAGATCTCTCCCTTTAGCCACCTCATTCCTTTACTGTTTCAGGGCCCTTGCTAATTTGTCTTGTATTTACTGTCCCACAAACACTGTAATGTGAACTTCAGACAGTATTTATCCAGCGAGACAATTTAACGTGGAATTAGCTTGAGGCCTGACTTAAGATTCTAACTTCTTGCTCAGATTGGTCTGCGCCTGCTCTGAGAACTCTTTGATACAATAAAAAGGCTGCCTCAGGGGTTAAAGATGTATTCCTATAATCAGTCGAGTGTACTTAGTACTTATATGACACACCCTTGGAATTTTGAGGCTATTTATCTGATATTAAATGCTTTGTATAATTTAAAATAATTCAACAACGGTTTTTATTACTGTGTATACTGAAATAAACTATTGTTTCTCTCACTTTCTTTGGATTCTGAATACTAAAGTGAGAGTTGAAGACTATTAAAACACTAGGTAGCATACTTTACTCAGTACCAATTTTAGTCTCCCCCCAAAATAAAATTGCTATGAGATACTATAGTAAATGATCCCTTGCAGTGTAGGAAAGGTGAAAGGGAAATAGTAAAATTTATAGAGTGAAATTTAGGGTTTCAGAAGTATTTTCATCATTATCAAAAATACAATTATATTTGGTGGAAAGATTGTGTCAAGCTTATTTATTTTAGTTGAGTTTGGAATATGAAAGGATCATATCAAATGTTTTGATCCGTTTCAATTGTATTTTTTATCCCCTTTTGAGTATTCCGTTATTTGACAAAAAGAGTCATTTGCCAGTCCAAGGGTCTTTATTTTGCTATGTAAGATGATAAATCTGGATGCCACTCTAATTCCGTATTTTCTTCCATTCTTTCAAATATTCTCTTCAATGATCATTTATATTTCATTCTAAGGTAATGAAAATTATTCACAGTAAATAGTGTTAAAAAAAGAAATGAATACTTGTCTGCAGGGAACCTATGATAACTAACATGATTTAAATAAGAAAAGGCAGAGGAGAACATAACAGCAGTTCACAAGGATTTGAAAGCTGCATACCCCGGCTTTACTAAATAATAAATTGGAGCAATA
Source organism: Manis pentadactyla (assembly GCF_030020395.1). Lineage (NCBI taxonomy): Eukaryota > Metazoa > Chordata > Mammalia > Pholidota > Manidae > Manis > Manis pentadactyla. The sequence goes on from NC_080025.1 coordinate 42,160,317, forward strand.
GCAATTACAATGAAGAGTGATTATAAATGCGTACAGTGGAATATGAATTTTAATTAATAGTTTATTAGTTTCCTATTGCTGTTGTAATAAATTACCACAGACTTAACAATACTAATAATGTATTGCCTTACAGTTCTGAAAGTCAGAAGTCTTAACTAGGTCTGATGGGCTAAAATCATGGGGCTGGCAGAGCTGTGCTCCAACCTCTGGTACCCACTCACATTCCTCAGCAAGTGGCCCCTTCCTCACATAACTCCATCGTCTCCTGCTCCAAATGTGACCTTCTGCCGTATAAGGATCTTATAATGATAAATGACTCTTGTAAGGATACTTGTGATTACATTGGACTCACTCAAATAACCCAGGAAAATCTTCCCATTTCAAAATCCTTAGATCAATCACATCTGTAGAGTTCCTTTTGCCATGCAAGGTAGCATATTTACAGGTTCCATGGATTAGAACATGAATACAGTTGGGGCTCAGCTTATCACAAGGAGTCATCATATATTTTCTCCTTAATTATTACATGAGTAAGAAAAATAGCTCGTTTCTATGCATCAATATCATCAGTGATCATAGGGTAGAAGTTCAAATGACCTATATTATTATAGATTACCTCTTATTTATTCATCTTTAGGGTCTAGATTTATGCCTTGTACACTGCAAATAATCATATTCATTGGAATATTGAGTGTGAGTTCTCCAAGACAGTTTTTGCTTTTCCCTTCCTGTCCACCCTTCATTGCTCTATCTTTGACACTTAAAATAATGTCTGGAATTTAGTTGGTGTTCAAAGATATTTGTTGAATAAAAAATATTAAATGTGATTATATTCTGCAAGAAGATTTATTTTCATGTAACACTTTTGTAAAAATGCTGTCTTGGTGAATGAATATCTCCTCGAGAGGAAATATTTTTACTAGACAAAGCAATGGTGTATTTAAGGGTCAATTCAAGAGTTGTATTATTTAAATTGGATAAAACTGGTCATGCTGCTGATACACTATTAATACATTCATACTTCTCTAAAAAGTACTGTTGAGTTTTCAAGATATAACCAAAGTCCTTTTTTAGTTTATCAAATGCCATTTTAACTCTTAAATGGCAAACTAGAAATACTAATCTAGAACTAACATTCATGTGTGCAGCACATTTTAGTATTTAATAGAGATGCTTTCAAATATAGCAAGACCCACCCAGTCTCGATCAATTGTCAGCTATTCAGTAGAAGATTTTACTACTGCTAAGATAATTGACAAAATAAAACTAGACACCTGTTGTTATCATGCATATATTTTTCTAACTGAAGAGAAATGATAATTTCAGAAGTATTAGACGAATGTTATGTTTATTCGCATGATCTATGACTCAACTATTTGGAAACCTTTATTTCATAAGGACTGCCTTTTTGTTTTGTCTCTCAAAGGTTTAGTATATTGTAATTCATTGTCAAAACATATTCTTTAAGAGAGAAATGTACAGGGCATATAAATGCACTTGGTAATAACTAAATAAGTAGAAAATTTGTGTGTCATACCTTCTGTAACTTATTAAAAGGGGAACGTTGCATATCATACCATTAGCTGAATAATGCAGTGATGCATCTTTAATAAATTCAATAATTATTAATATATGAATTAAAAACCTGCCATATTCAACTCTGCAGCAGCAAAGTGCCTATGACAACTTTTCTTTAAAAGAATACAAAAGAACAAGTATCATTTCTTGATTCACATTTTTAAGTTACTGTTATATCCCATAGAAAAATGAATAAATATAGATGAAATATATATACATATATGTGTGTGTGTGTATGTGTGTGTGTGTGTGTGTGTGTGTGTGTGTGTGTGTGTGTGTGTATGGCAAATATTTTGAGAGGTGGAAAATTATAGACTTCATATATTTATGGAAAATTTTAGTCAATTTATTACTTTACAATGTTTTTCCACATGGCAGACTTCGAATTTATATGCAGTTGCAGTTCACCAATTATCCAATACACTTGAAAATTAGCTAACATTTCTAAGAGGAATTTTGATAGAAAAATAATTTTATAAAGCACTTTGGCATTAATTCATGGGTGTATATTGTATATCTTCAGTGTGTGGAAAATAATTATACATGCAATGAACAATTACCAGGAATAAATTTGTGGTATTTTTCTCCTGAAAGGTGGTGTTCTAGTTCTTTCTATTTAAAGCAATAATAACGTGTTGAGAGATGGAGAATTCTGTCTTCCAAAATTTACTTCTCCAACACAATAAAATCTGATTTTTAACTCTTGTTGGTAAAGTCTGATCTGTGAAATATCACAACATATTGCACACATAAATATTTGACAGAAAGTGCAGTAAACAAGGACCTAGGGTAAGTAATGAGGAATCCAGAAAATTGGAGTGTCCTTGGGTGAATCACTTTGACAATGCTACAGAGGCGCACAGCATGGATCTCGTGGTACTAGTTGATGAGGTATAAACTGAGTGTTTTGGAGATAAATACAGCGACCCTTGAATAACGCATGGGTTTGGAGCACCAAACCTCACACAGTAAAAAATCTGGGTATAATTTTTGACTCCCCCCCAAAACTAAACTGTAAGTAGCTTATTGTTGCTTGTAAGCTTTATTGATAACATAAGCAGTCAACACATATTTTGTTTGTTATGTGTATTACATGTTGTATTTTTGTATTAAAGTAAACTAGGAAAATAAAATGTTTTATCAAATTGTCAAAAATCTCCAAAAATTTCTAATATATTTATTGAAAAAAAAAGCTGTGTATAAGTGGACCTGCATGGTTCAAATCTATATTGTTCAAATGTCAACTGCAATTTCAGAAGCACTTTACACATTTGTCTCATTACTTAATCTTTAAAAAAAGAGGTAGGTATTATTATCCCCATGTAAGGAACGAGAAAACAAATACTCGAGATGAAAAGCAATTTAATAAGATCTTAATCCAGATTTTCAGAGAACATCCGGAGCCTTTATTATAATTTGGAAGTTGTACTGTTAAATTGCAAACTGAATTGAACTGGCTTACTGGAAATAAAGTAATTTATTGGATTAAATAAGTAAAAATCAGAAATGTAGTTTACAGAGAAAACCAGACTGCCAGGACTCCCTTTCTCTTGACTATCTCTTGCCTTTACTTTTCTTAGCTTATGCAATTCATCCTTTCAGTTCCTCTGTATCCATGACATATGAGGCAGGAATGTTGGAGAGGAGCATGCTGGGGACCATCATGACCACATGCCCATCTCAGGGTTAGCCACCTTTGCCTGGCATATGACTTATCTCCCTGTGTGTCAGTGCCATTTTCCCACTATGGGACTAGAGTATGTGCTTTAGTTTGAATGAATGAGTTGTTTTCTAAGAAAAAGGATGTCCTATTCTGGACATAAGAAATAGCAAACATCAACTGTAGTCAATTCCTGGCTGCCTGGTGCATACCCACACATGCATAGGTATATCAATACCTTTCTTTCTGTAATATCTAAATTTGTCCCTTGTTATTATAATGCAAATACATTACATACAATCAAAGACACACACACACACACACACACGAAAAAAAAAAAAAAAAAAAACTAAAAAAAATGGCCAATCATTAGACTAAATTTTAAGTTCAAAATCTCTTGGTCTTTTCTATTTCTCTGAATCCAAACCTCGTGTAGCTTCTTAATCATAAGTTTGAAATCTGAACCAACAGAAAAATTCAGTTACACCTAATACACTCAGTTAAAAATAGTAGAGACATAGGATGTCTTTGAAGAAAATTCCTATTTAAAATAATGGAAATTGTAAGGAACTTGTCTGGATCCAGTCCAAATCCTTCATTCATCCATTCATTCCTGTGAGTAAATAGCTAGTAAGCCTGCTATGTGCCAGCTACAATTCTAGGTCCTGAGTAAATTTTAAGGAGAAAAATAGCAAAGGTTACTATTCTCATGGAGCTTGCACTCTAGTAGGTGAGGAAAGAAATTAAAAGTTACTAAGTAACTAAATACAGAAATAATAAAATGTTATGAGAACAAAAAATCAGGGGAGTTATTTGGAATGTGGCTGGGGATGAGATGTTATTAACTTTGATTTCACTGGTAATCAAGAAAAGTCTGAGAAAGGGGACTTGATTGCTGAGGAAGAGCCATCTACGTGGGGATCAATGAAAAGAGAAGCCCAGAAAAAGGAAATAACATCTTCAATCTCTCAAGTTTTGTGGATCCAGGAAACAGGAAGAAGGCCAGTGGGTGGGAGTGCCTGAGGCGGGCTGAGGCAGGGTGGTGGTTAAGGCCAGAGAGGTAGGCAGAGTTCCCACACTTTAAAATTTTATAGACCGTATATAAGAATTTATATTTTACTCTAAGTATAATTTGGGAAGCCAATTAAAGGTTATAAGCAGAAAAAATAATTTATCTGTTTCATATTTTAAAAGTATAATAGCTTATCATACTCAAGGTGAAGGTAAGGATCTAGTAAGAAAATAGATAGGCTAAAATACCTAGTTTCTAAGGTGATAATGGTGATAGAGGAGGAGGATGTTTTCACTGAAGAAACAATAAGACCTGTTAAAGACTGAGCCTGGTGGCTGATTCAGGTGGCTGAAGTATTTAGTGAGGGTTGTCATTAAGTAGGGATCCTTTTTGGGCACATTCATCTCTTAATGTGTGTATGGAGCAAACCATAAATTTATTGTAGTAAGTAACTTTAGAGATATGCACGTGGGAACTATTAGCAAACACATTTGAATTTACCTGGCAAAGGAATATAGTCAAAAAAGCATAGCCATCCAACGGCTGCAAGAATTCCTTCACTTCAATGGTAGAGGTTGTGCTCCTTGGCCAGCCAGTTTATCTGCCCCAAATGCTGCTCAATGAAGGGACCCAAGAAGCCTACTTTCTCTCACGGCCAATGAGAGAAAGTACTGTGAAATCACTTTAGATATCTAGTCTATTGAAGTAGCAGCCAATCTTCAGCTGTTTCTATACATCAACCATAAAATGGCATTCATTCACAGCTGGGTCAGCACAGGAAGGCAGGGCCCACATATTGAAGTTCAAGAGGCTGAGAACAGAGTGATGGAGACATTTTGGGCCATGAAGTTGAGTGTTGGAAGTTGAAAGTGGTCATGCCTGTTAAAGCTTTAGGTTCCAACTACAAAGTCTTTTCCTGCTTCCTTAAATATTGCATATATCTCCAATAGATTACATAATATATACATATATACTATCTATACATTAGATTATATCTATATCTATAACCTTATTTAGTGTTATTGTCTCAGAAATATGGTGTACTCTAGGTATTTAGTAAACACATATTAATTTGAGAACACTAATTTTGCCCCATTATCACTATAATCTTAGATGATCTGGGGTTTAAAATCTAATAATAAAAATCAAGGACAACATAACACATTATCCATAAGGCCCCCAGGGAAATGTGGGTGACAGAAAGTAACAAAACTGTTTGGCTTGGTAGAATCTTAAGAGATTTTCTTGTCTTGTGCTGCCCATTTTTAGCAACATATCCATGTTTCCATGGCCCTGTACCAAAATGAACTTGACTCTCTGAGTCAAAGAGTCTAAAACTTTCATAATAAATATCCAAAATCACTTCTATTGTCTTCCAATTCAATGTTCTAACCACAGAGATCAGTATGATTTGGGAGAGTATGAGGAGGGGAGCCTTCTTTACTAGACAACCCGCTTGTGGCTTCTACAATTTCCATTTTCTTACTTAGAGGATATTGATCCTTTCTTGTTCAATTGAGATTTCTCATTGTATAATCTTTATCATCTACACACAAAAATAGCCCTTGCTTAACATTCTGAAGCTAAGACTAAACCATGATAATTATAAATTTACAGAGAATGAGCATTTTTGCTTTTTACATGTACAAGCTCCTTCACAAACTATTGTAATGGGGACAAAGCCAAGTAAAGAAAAAAACCTGTTTTGTAGATGAATTATTATTTAAATCTACTCTGTTTTGAGATTTGCTGGCACTGAACTGGTGCAAAGTTTGGTACAAAAATATACAAAGCCTGAATGTTTAGTGTCTTCTCTAACATTCCATATCTGATCTCTCTGTGACCATTAAGTTGATGGCTCAACAAAAGGCTAATTGCATTTTGAGAAAATTGCTAATAGATTAATCATTTAGTAGTTATTTTACAGGCCTACTAAGGGTCTTTGGCTGGGGACAAAGTGGTAACCAACACAGTACATACCACTGACCTCCACACACCTAAATCAAATAGGAACAATAGACCGTGCAAAAAATAACTGAAATACATTACTCAATTTATCATGTAATTCTAAACATGCTAATGGAATTGAATATGGCTGTTTCACAGAGAATATCATGGCAAAATGTTCAAGGACCAGAAAAATGGGCCAATGAAAGAAACTGTTAAAAAAGCAGAGACGCCTGGAGGAATGGTATTTCTAAGGACACAAGCAGAATATGTCATATAAACAAATATGTCTGGCATATTTGTTTAAAGGAATGTATCACCTGAGGAATAAAGGGATGAGTAGCCACAGTCCTATTCTCTAGACTTAAACACCTGAAGGAAATATTTAGTTAGTACCAGAGGAGACAAAATATCCAGGGTTACTGCAAGGCTCAGCTGAGAGCTTACACTTATATTAAAGAAAATTATGTTTGTATCAAATCAAAATGTATTTTAACACTGGATATGCTTTTATTGTAGAGTTTGCCTTTAAAAAGACTTACTGTTTTAAATTCTAATCTTCCTAAAATAAAATATCTATTAAATATCAACTTTTTGTGGAATTAGAAAATTTTTTAAAAATTTAAGTATATAGGTGAGAATAACTTGAAAACATTTGAAGAAGTTGCAACTAACCTTATAACTATTAAAATATACACTAAAGCTCTGGTAATCCAAAGAGCATGGGCTTTTCAAATAAATAAAATCCAATCAAATAAAAATAGATTAATGGACACATAATAACTTAAGGTGTGACAAAGTAAATTTAAAATAATTCTGGGAAGATGGATTATTTTATGAATTGTGCTGAGGAAAAGTTGTTAGAAAATTATTTTAAACACACTGACATACATAGGACCAGTTTCCTTAAAATTAAAAAAGTTTGTAATGACAAACACTCATAGAATTAAGGGCAAATGATATAAGCAAGTAGAACACAGATTTAAAAGGAAAAAAATTAGCTAATAAGCCTGTGAAAAAATGACACAGAACATAAAAAACAAATATAAAAATGAAAATAACATGACACTGAATGTTTTACTTGTCAATTTGGAAAAGATTAAAAATTATGACAATATTGGCTAGGAAGAGAACCCATTATTTACTTGTTTAAATAGTTCCAAAAGTTTACATAATTATATGTATATATAATTACATGGATTTATATATAAATGTAAACATATATCTGTTTAGATGTTTTATATTTTTGTTTATACATATTTATATATATATATTAAATAATTCCAAAATTTGTCATAATTATATATATACATATACATATGTACACATATGCACATTTGCATACACTACATATATGTACACACACACATTATACTCTTACTGACTTTTCCTTAGTTTTCTTTATTATTTAATTCAGTATTTTACATCTCACCTGCCTCAGATGTGGGCTACCGGACATGGGGAAATATATCAAGGATGGTAAAGTAACCAGTGGAGACAATCAGCGACTCACTATATTTACAATCAAAGACAGCTTGAGCAGAAGCAAATTATCTTTGCTGGTTGCTCAGAATTTCCTAAAGGATTTGTGTGGCTTCACCCCCTAGGATTCTCTAATATTTAAATTCTCACCATTGCTGGTACAGCTCGGCATAGGAGAGAATGTAGGCCTTACATGTGTATCTGAAGAGCCCATTTCAGAAAAGGAGAACATATGTAAACACGAAATGTGAGATGCTTCCCTTATAGTCCCGTTCCCTACATTAGGAAGTTAAGTGTTATCTTCCTCAATCACCATAGAGGTAAATCCTAGCAATAAGAGGAAATAATTTTAAATGAACTTGGAATAAAATACTTTGGTTTGTTTCCCTAACTGTGCAAAGGTGACTGATAGTAGAGACATGGTTTCTAAAGAACAACTTAACCTATTTCACATCTCTTTTTAGAAGGGATACCTAAATATTATTTTTCATCTTTTTTTTCCTTCATTATTATTTCAACTAGAGGATGTGGGAAGATGGTTCTCCATGGGTCTCTGGTGTTTCTTCACATCTTGTGAGCAGAGAAACTGACTGCTCTTATTTATCTCGTCAAGGATGTTTTGCACAGTGAAAGCCTTGAAATAGAGAAATAAGAGAGAAATTATAGTTGCTTGCCCTCCAGAATGATAAATATAAATATAATGCCCCCTCCGGGACAGAAGCAAGGGAGGCCCCATCTCCACTGTGACCGATTCAGACTCCCAGGCCTGGGTCCCCTTTCCGGGGCCACTCGCTGCCTGTGCAGGCACAGCCACCCAGGGGGACTTAGGGCTTGAGGAATCATGGCAAATGCTCATATTTCCACAGCCTCCGCTGTGTGTATTAATTTCTGAATTTGTATTAATCTCTGTATTTTTTCTGATTCAGGAGGTTTGCTTCTTCAGCCTACATCCATGCAATGAAGGCAAATTAATTAATTAATTAATCTTCCAGAAGCTAAGCAATACAGAAACAAGTAGACAATATTAGGGAAAATTTTCAGTTTCTCACATTTCTGCAGGTCCTGAAAGTGAGACTGCTTTTTGTTAGACTATCTTTCCAAGAATGTTTGTATAATGAATGACATTGAAGATAATGTCTTCCCACACCCCACACCCCACACCTCAGAGTAAAGGGTGGGGTTGTTCACTGTCCGGTATAATACAGATGTCTTCCCTTAAGGCAAAAGTCAGGCAGGCTGTGATGCTTAACTTCATATGTCAGTTTGACTGGGCTAAGGATGCCCAGAGAGCTGATAAAACATTATTTCTGGTTTCCTGAAAAGATTAGCATTTGAATCAGTAGAGTAAATAAAGAGCAACACTCATGTGCTCACCAGGGGTGGGCTGACAACACCCAATCCCTTGAAAGCCTGAAAGGTGGAGGAAGAGTAAATTCTCTCTTTCCAGCTGGGACGTCTGTCTCTTCCTGCCCTCAGACCTCAGAGCCCCAGGCTCTTGGGTCTTCAGACTCCTACTGAACCACACCACTGACTTTCCTGGGTCTCCAGTTTGCCAAAGACATACCTTGGCAAGTCTCAGCTTCCATAATCATGCAAGTCAATTCCCATAATAAATCTCCTCTTATCTACATATATAAAATATGTGTGCATATCCTATTGGTTCTGCTTATCTGGAGAACCCTGACTAATACATAGGCTTACTTACCTGATCCTCTTTGTGTCTCTTGGGTGATTTGAGGCTTGAGGAACCCACACAAACACCGGTATTCTGGCTGCTGCTATTGCTCTGAGTACTAAACTGTCCTTTGACACCGAAGACTTGTATCTTCTGCCAGCATCGGCGGAGCTGTGGCAAGTTAAGTGATTAGCTTGCAAATAAGGTAAAGTCTCAGACCCTTCATAGTTCTTGATAGAGGATATTGTTAATATATCATAAAATGATTTATTACATTTTAACCATATATGATTGATATTTATTATCAATGGTCCATCCTCAGAATGCAAAAGTGCACTTTAATTTAATACTTATTAGCTAATACAAAGATACTGTGGGTGATATTTATTGACATTTCTATGGTGAAAAATGTCCACAACCCATTCTTATATTGGGCCTAACATGGAACATGGAGGAATGAATTGTCTAAAATATAAGGTCCTTCTCTGTTTAAGTCCTCTGTCTCCCATGCCCTCTCCATGTGAACCCATCGAGCCTCACCAAGCAGTTGAGCCTGTGACTCTGGACACAGCAAAGAAGCAGTAAATTCACGGAAGTGGAAACAACCCCGTGAGAGAAGGAAGCAAAGAAAAAAGTCTCATTGAAGTTACCTTGAAAATGCCTCATTTAAGAACAAGACAGAGGAAATACAGTCACCAAGAAAGACTGAAAATGAACATTTTGAGAAAAGTACTAAAGTCGGAGGGTGTGCTTACCAAGGAAGCAGGGAGAAAAGGGTACAAAAAGGTCTGGTGTTTAACAGGGTCAAGGAACGGTAGAAGGACACTTAGCATAAGAACTGAGGAGGCCTGTGGTCTCGGCAGTTAAGAGGTCATCGATGGCATTTAGTCTTGCGAGTCACCACATAAGTCAGCTAATGAAGACAAAGCTGTCTAGTGCCCCAGTGTATCGTAACATCAGCCCTACAGTGAATGATATTATCCACAGGGTAGCAATTAATGATGAATAGTATTGTGATTAAATTGCTGTGGAATACCAATGGGAATGTTCATGGCAACCCTTTAAATACCAAGTGCACAATTAATACTTAGAACAGACATGCAAAAAATAGATAGAGGTTTGCCACCTATATCACTGTCAAATTTTATGCCACGCTTGGGGGTTTATTGATGTGAAATGAAGTGCATTTATTCAAATAGAGTTAGTTCTGCTTTATAAGGAATACAAAACTATTAAAGTAGGCCTATACATAAAGAAAAAGTGGAAGTGTTTTCTAAAAAGCATATGTTGTTGCTCTTCTATAATTGATATGGCTTTTTTAATATAATTTGGATATTTTTAAAAGAACTATAATGACAATTGTCAGGTGGCAAACATGCTGTTAAGAAAAGTCATCTTTTATGATTCCTTGAAGAACTATATGCTACTATCCTATAGGTACTTTCTGTATTAAGAAATTCATACCTATTTGTGTTTCTCTCCTACTTTATTGTGAAAGCATAATTTTCTTTCAAAAATACATATATTTGTAGTTTTCCCAGATTACCTTATATTTATTCTTAGACTTTTAAAAGTAACCTTTAAGTGTTAGATCCATAGTATATAATAGTAAATTGTTTGTATTTTATCTTGTTGCTTGAAATTTGTTTTATGTGTCAAAGGAGAATGTTTGCATGTATGTATATATGTGTGTGTGTGCATGTTTACATCATGAATAGACAAATATTTTATGTAAAGGGATAGACAGTAAATGTTGACTTGATAGCTATAAGATCTCTGTCACAATTATTCTTCTCTGCCATTAGAGTGAGAAAACAGTCATAGACAATATGTCAACAAATAGTGTAGCTGTATTCTAATAACACTTTATTTATGAAAATAGGCAGAGAGGGACAAATTTGGCATGAAAGGCTGTAGTTTGTCAAACTATGTTATCCCCCAAAATATAGTGGTTCATTAATGACAGTCATTGTTATTTAGAGTAAGATTGAAGCAGGTGTTTGTAAAGAACTCAGAAAACTTTAAGCTGGTTAATAGTAAAAGAGTTATAATATTCAAACTACAAAATGACTCAGAAAATAGCAAATTAAATATTCTATAAAGCACTTTACAACAAAATGAATGTACCACACAGAAACCATGCAGACCGATGGTACAAGTGACACCAGTGTCTTCAGTGATGAGAATAGAGGTAACTGTGTATATACACATGTTTCCTAAGAAAGGGAAAGACACTGTAGTTAATTTTTCCTTTCAAATCAAAATTATTTCTAATATCATATATGGAAAATGGAGACATTGATTTTTAAAGTATAAAGATATATCAATTAAATACAGCCAGATAAGAGATTAAATGACAAAGTAAAATAATAATATTAGATGATAGAACAAAGAAAAAAAGAACAAAGGAATAAATTTGCTACAGAGAAAAATACCAAAACTGTCCAGTAAGAATATTTGTGTGCCAAGTGTTGCAAAAGGTAATCGGGTTTAAATGTGAAAAGTAAAAGAAGAAATTCATACATGTGAAATGGATATATAAGAGATAAACAAATCAAATAATTAAAGAGGGCTAATAATTTTATCATATTTTACCCTTTGGAGAATATTCTTAAAAACTTACATTGGATATTTGTAAGAATAGATTTATACTAGACTCCCTAAAAACTTCCTCAATAATTCCATAAAATTCTATCTGTCTTTGCTTTCCCGGTGTCAGTGAAGCATCTGCCTCCTCATCTGGTCCTTCCTCCCAGAAGTTGGATCCGAAGGCTGGGGGCGGAGCCCCACCTTAGAGGCATGTTGCAATCATGGAGTGAAAGGAAGAGCAGAATGACAGAAATTTGAGTCTATTATGGAGCTGCTTCGCCAGCCCTTCTCTGCCCAACTCAGTCTTTCAATGATACAAAACGAACAAATAAGCAAACAACAAATATTTTTGGTTGACCTTCATCAGTGTGACGCTTGTTACATGCTACAAACTGCAATCCATAACTGAAAACAGTGCGGGAGATTTTTGCTTAAGTTCCATTTCGCAGCTGGAGATGGAATATTCTATTACCACCACACACATTTGCATTCTGACACTGCAAATAGATTCAGCACAAAAAAACCCCCCACAGATCTGTGGATCCTCCTGCCTCCGATTCTGCTCTCTCAGGTGTATCAGATTTATCTCCCTCCCAGAACACAGTCCACCAGGGCCTGGCACTATCCTTCTCCTTTTTCATGTTGTCTGTTACATGTCAGAATCAAATGGGTGTATCATGAGGAGTACGGTGATCAAGCTAGATCTCCAACTATCCAAAGAGCTACACATTGCAGGCAATGGGTATATTGCATTTTTGAATCACAGAACAAATAGTAGGGAACAACTAAGGTTTTTACTGTTCAATTTCAAGCCATAAAATGTTTCATTTTCCTTTCTCTGGATATTTGCCTTCTACTGATTATATCTTCACTAGGCATTTTAATTCTCTCAGATAATTAGTGAAACATTTCCCAGATATGGGCAATAAGTTGATGAATTTTTAGTTTTGAATTTTTGTATGATTCTTTGAACTTTGAAGTCAATCTCTGAAGAGGAAGCAGAAATTTAGTTACATGGAAGCTGAATAAAATGTTAACATGGCCCCAGCCCAAGAATGACCAAGAATTTCTCATAAACATGCATGATTTCAGTCTTGAGTCCTACAATATGAATGAGACAATTTGCCAAAGGGTTGTATATTTCACAGCAGATGTATAGGTGTCATGGAGCTGTATAGGGCAATGATGTGTTTTAAATCTCTATCTTGTAAAACCTGCACATGGCTATTTATAGAAGTTCTATTCATAATTTCTATAACTTGGAGGCTACCAAGATATCCTTCAGCAGGTGAATAGATATATTATGGTACATCATCTAATGGAGTATTATTCATCACCAAAAAAAAATAAGCTATCAAGCAGTGAAAAGACATGGAACAAACTTAAATGCATATTACTCAGTAAAAGTAGCCAATCTGAAAATACTATACACTATATGATTCTAATTATACAAAAAGGCAAAACCATGAAGATAATATAAAGATCAGGGTTAGAGTAGGGGAGGAAAGAAAAGGCATAGTACAGAAGATTTTTAGGCCCGTGAAACTACTCTGCATGAACCATAACGGTGGACACATGTCATTATACAGTTGCCAAAACCAATAGAATGATCAACACCAAGACTGAACCTTAAGGTGAACTATGGACTTTGGGTGAAATTGGCTTGTAATGAGGGTCCATCAGTTGCAGCACGCACTACTCTGTGTTGGGTGTTGATAGGAGGGTAGTCTCTGGCAGGGGTGGGTGTATGGAAACTGTGTACCTTCTGCTCTCTTTTGCTGTAAACCTAAATCTTCCCTTTAAATAGTCTATTTAATAATGAACAAATAAAACCCTAATCTTGTCAATATGAAGGTTCTTCTGGGAACATTTATACACTCATTTCCATATATGATAAATTTACTTTGTAAGGAAAACCATGGAGGCCTATATAAGATTGTATGATGTCTGTTTACTGTATATCATTTAACTCCAGGGCCCATTTATTACTTACTGTACTCTCCTCATTTGCTATGAATCTTTACCTATGTATTAAATGGTGAGTCATTGTTTACCTCAAGACCTCTTCCCAATACAAGAAGTTCTCCTAGGCTCATGTGGCAGGATGGAAAGTAGCCCCCACAAAGACTTCTGTGTCCTGGACCGGAAATCTGTGAGTGTCACCTTATATGGTAGAAGAAAGAAGGGGTATTAGCAGATGTGATTCAACTGGGGATTAAAAAAATTTTTTTTATTAAGGTCTGATTGATATACACTCTTATGAATGTTTGCCATGAAAAAACAATGTGGTTACTACATTTACCCATATTATTAAGTCCCCATCCATACCCCAATGCAGTCACTGTTCATCAGTGCAGCAAGATGCCATAGATCCACTATGTGCCTTCTCTGTGATACACTGTTCTCCCCGTGATCCCCCACCCATGTGTACTAAACATAATACCCCTCAATCCCCTTCTCCCTCCCTCCTCACCCACCCTCCCACACCCGTCCCCTTTGGTAACCACTAGTTCATTCTTGGAGTCTCTGAGTCTGCTGTCATTTTGCCCTTCAGTTTTGCTTCATTGTTATACTCCACAAATGAGGGAAATCATTTGGCATTTGTGTTTCTCTGCCTGGCTTATTTCACTGAGCATAATGTTCTCCAGCTCCATCTATGTTGTTGCAAATGACAGGATTTGTTTCTTTCTTATGGCCGAATAGTATTCCATTGTGTATATGTACCGCATCTTCTTTATCCATTCATCTACTAATGGACACTTAGGTTGCTTCCATATCTTGGCTATTGTAAAAAAGCTGCAATAAACATAGGAGTGCATATATCTTTTTGAATCTGAGAAGTTGTATTCTTTGGATAAATTCCAAGGAGTGGTATTCCTGGGTCAAATGGTATTTCTATTTTTAGTTTTTTGAGGAACCTCCATATTGCATTCCACAATGGTTGAACTAGATTACATTCCCACAAGCAGTGTAGGAGGGTTCCCCTTTCTCCACATCCTCGCCAGCAGTTGTTGTTCTTAGTCTTTTTGAGGCTGGCCATCCTTACTGGTGTGCTGTGATATCTCACTGTGTTTTTAATTTGTATTTCCCTGATGATTAGTGACGTGGAGCATCTTTTCATGTGTCTTGTTGGCCATCTGAATTTCTTCTTTGGAGAACTGTCTCTTAATATCCTCTGCTCAATTTGTTAATCAGGCTATTTTCTTTTTAGGTGTTGAGTCATGTAAGTTCTTTATATATTTTGGATGTTAATCCCTTGTCGGATATGTCCTTTACAAATATATTCTCCCATACTGTAGGATGCCTTTTTGTTCTTTTGATGGTGTCCTTTACCATACAGAAGTTTTTAGTTTGATGTAATCCCATGAGTTCATTTTTGCTTTTGATTCCCTTGCTTGAGAAGATTCAGTTCAGGAAGAAGTTGCTCATGCTTATATTCAGGAGATGTTTGCCTATGTTGTCTTCTAAGAGTTTTATGGTTTCATGACTTACATTCAAGTCTTTGATCCATTTCGAGTTTAGTTTTGTGTATGGGGTTAAACAATAATCCAGTTTCATTCTCTTGCATGTAGCTGTCCAGTTTTGCCAACACCAGGTGTTGAAGAGGCTGTCATTTCCCCATTGTATGTCCATGGCTCCTTTATCATATATTTCAATTAGGGATCTTGAAATGGAGAGATTATCCTAGATTATATGAGTGGGCCCTAAATACAATCACATGTGTTCTTCTAAGAGAAGGCAAAAGGAGACTTTACACACAGACATACACAGAGGTGAAGGGGGTATAGAGACGGGACAGAGAGAAACCTGAAGGCGGGGCTATGCAGCTGCGTGCCAAGGAATGCAGCACCTCTAAGAAGTGGCATGGCCTCCAGAGAGTGGGGTCCCGACACACTTTGATGGCAGCCTAGTGATACAGATCTCCAGGGCCCACTGGCCTCCAGAACTGTAAATTTGTTTTAAGAGCCAAGTTTATGGTAATTTGTTATAGCAGCCACAGAAAACTAATATAGCTCACAAATTGTTTTGGAATAAAATGCTATAAAATTATTGAACCTAAAATGAAGGCATTGAGCTGAGCCCTCCCAATCTGTTCCCAAATTCCTTTTTAGAAGGATCGTATGTAGAGACTGTGTTCTTCTAGAAAATTCAAAATAGTATGGACCCATCATGAGTCAGTTCATCTCAGGGCTCTACCTGGTTGATCTTGAGCCATGCCTCCCCAGTCTTTGTGTCCTGAGGTTAGTGTGTGTGTGTGTGTGTGTGTGTGTGTGTGTGTGTGTGTGTGTGTGTGTGTGTGTGTGTGTGTTCTGCTTCTGCAGTTTACACTGCAGGTCAACATAGGGCTGTACTGAATGAAGAATATAAAATCATATGCACAGTACAAAAATGCTCTTGCCGAAGAAGTCATTTCTGTGTACACGTGCTCTCTAATGAGCACTTCCTTTCATTTATTTGAGCAGAGTAATGGAGACATCTCTTTTACCCCTTGGGCACTTCTTTCAGTCAACTAAATCAAATCCTACTCGTGTCTCCTAGTCTTTCAATTATTTTTATTGCTTGCTTTACTTTTTTCTTCAATTTACTTTTTGCACATTTAAAATTGGGAAATTAACCATTGAATTTAGGTTGCATTAATGTTTGCCTGCACCATTAAGATGAGGCATAGAGCTTCCTAAAGTCATTGGAGAATTCTTTATTTTGCTTTGTTTGATCAGCAATAAGATTCTATTTTTAAATAATCATAATAGTACACGCACTGAAAAATACCACATCTCCTTACAGCAACTGCTTGTAGAGTCAGTTTTCAGGTTGTGCAATAAAATAGACATCTCATTGCTTGAAAGTCACAATTCATTTTACTATGGTAAAGAGCAATATTCAAACTTATCAACTATCACTGTTCACCCATTTATAGAATTTTAATATATATTTTGGGATTTTATTTACCACATCTGAGGATATTTTAAATGAGGATTTTATGTTAAAATTATCTCATTATTCTGATTAAATGCAAAATGCTTGCCCTTGCTGAGGAGTCCTTAGCCCCAGGCAGGGAACTGGGAGCCTGGAGCCTTAGGGGAGCCCCAGGCTTTGGAGAGGCTTCCTGGAATTGTCCGAGACCCCCTTGGGTGCTTAGAGCCAGTCTGCCCACACTGTGGGCTGGCCAGGACTCTCTGAGCACCTAAGAAGGTGCTGTCTCAGCCCCTGTGTCTTCCCTCAGAGACTCAGGGACTCCCCTGCTTGCCCCCCGTGCTCTTGGGGATGACCAGAGGGTGCCCTGCATGGCTGTCCCATATCTCAGATTTGAGAGAACCCATCTGCAGCCTAAAGACTTCAAGAGAATGGGTCAGACCAGGCATTTTTCTACATTTACATTATGAACTAATGAATGAAAAAAAGTAGCATGACAAGGAAAATATTGCCATTCACATTTTCTACACATTTTGGGTATGACTCACACTTGGGGTCATCACCGAGGAAGAATCTTGACAGCCTCTGAAAGGGACATTGCCACACATCAGACACGAGAGGTGAGGCATCAGGGGTGATCATGTAGCCTGAATTAGGTAAACGGCATTAGGGAAACAAAGGCAGGAAGCTCTGTCCTGCTTCTGTGCACACAGGGCCTGATAAGCCATGAGATGAATAAAAGTGCTACCCCCTTTCTCCTAGGTGGGAGGCACAAAGTTATGAAGAAATGTGCATTTGACCACAAAGGACATGAGGACATGGGCCCTGCACCTCAAGAGAAGTTGGTGCATGGACACATGAAGACTTCATTTGCACAGATTGGATACTAAACACATTATGTAGGAGAGTACATTTCTTTACACATCATTTTAATCTTCACCAATGATCACTATACTTTTCATAAGGCCATACATTTTGAAAAATCTATTTTTTTAACAAAATTGTTTATGTACAGAATAGGGCCTCACCCACAGAAAAATATCTACATAGGTCCCTTCACACCCTTTGGGCCACCACACTCTAGGTTAAACTGTACTGACTCCAGATTCACATGATAGTGACTGTGATCTGTGCTGTAATTCCTTTGTCTATTCAGCTATTTAGTATTCATTATTGAGCACCTACTAGGTGCCAGATAATATTGGGGACAGTGAAAAGGAATGTACATTACAAGAACATCCTTTCTGAAGAAGTACCATTTGAACTGAAGCTTTTGTGAAATAAAGAGTAAACTATACAGAGATCTGGGGAGAAATCATTTCAGGCAGAGTAGGCAGAAAATGTAGAGTGCCCAGAGTTGGAGCAACATGGCCAATGTGGCTAGTTCTAAATCATTTAGTAATCTGAGCATCAGTGTATCACACTGGGCTGGTTTATATGGTGAAGATTATCTATCTATCTATCTATCTATCTATCTATCTATCTATCTATCTATCTATCTATCTATCTAGCTAGCTAGCTATCTATCTATCTAGCTATCTATCTAGCTATCTATCTAGCTATCTATCATCTATATCTATCATCTATCTATCATCTCTCTCTCTATCATCTATCTACATCTATCTATCTATCATCTATCTATATATCTATTTGTCTATCTAGCTATCTGTCTATCTATCATCATCTATCTGTATCTATCATCTATCATCTATCTATATTTTTTTCTGAGTGTGATGGGAAAACACTGGAATATTTTGAACAGTACATTGTCATGATCTGATTCATATTTTCAAATGATAATTTTAATTCTTGAGTAGAAATAGGGTACAGAGGGCAAGAGTAGAAGCAAAGACCTGTTAGGGATCTGTTGCAATAGTCAGGATTAGATTGATGATGACTTTGAATAGGGTAGTAAATCCTAAATCATCAGTCAAAGGCAGAGTTGAAAAACCTTGCTAATAAATTGGTTATTGAAGATGAAATAAAAAGGAGAAAAAGGAATAACTTTTAGGAAATTTCTCTGGTGCAGTTGAGTAAATTGAGTGCCATATTATAAGAAGTGTAAAACTGGGAGAAGGAGGGAAGCAGGTTTTGTGTTTACTTATTTGGAAGGGGAGGAGACTCGACAGAACAGTCTTGGAAATACTAAATTTGGCTAGCCTATTAAACACATAAATAGGGATGAAAAGTAAGCAATTACATTTTTAGGTCTAGAGTTCAAGTTAAAGATCAATGCTCGGGGTATAAATTGGAGAATCACTAGCAAAGATGGGATTAAAAGCCATAGGATGATACAAAATAGATCATCTAGAGAATGATTGTTAAGGAAGGTGAGGATACAAGAAACAAGCCAATATTTAGAAGTAAAAAAGAGGAGAATTTTGCAATGAAGACAGAAAAGGATCAGTCAGTTATGTAAATGGATAACAAGGAAAGGTCTTGGGAGTCAATTAAAGAAAAATTGAAAGATAAAGAGAACTATCAACTCTATCAAAGGTGTCAGAAGAGCAAGTAAGCTAAGAATTAACAATAGTCATTAAAATTGAAAATGTAGAAATTGTTAGTGTCTTTGAAAAGAGTAGAATTCACCTTGGTGGAGATGAAAGTGTGATTTAAATAGCTTCACACTGACTGGAAGTTGAGAAGTGGTGACAAAACATAGATAATAGAGAATTCTATTATAATGTGGCTTTTATATAGAAAAAAATTACCAGAGATGAAGACAAGAAAGTGAGTAAAATAAAAAGAACCTAGACTCCTAATAAGCATAATAATAATATGCATGAGATACATATGCAACATACATACCTTAAGTAGGTTTATAATATGTTATAGAATAGTTAATACATATGATAAGAAAATATAATTGTAGATTAACTCATTTATGGAAAAATGTTTTTTGTGGGATATTATGTTTATCTTGAAAAGTCTAGAGGCTATTTCTATTCAAATTTGGGGGTAAAAATGTTTTGACTAGATTCTAAAAACTCTCACACTCTACCTAAAATCTCAATGATAACTATCACACAAGTTTCTGGATTTCAGGTTAGAGATACACTGCAAAGAGAAAGCAAAATATAATATCTCTTAGAGTAATACTTTCTCTTGATAATAGCACAGATGTTTTATGCTTCTAGTAAAATAATGAAAATGTTTACAATTGAAATAAATTGTGTTGAATAAAAAGATGAAAATTCTATTCTCAATAGCAAATCTTTACTAATTAAGATGAAGTTAAACTAACAAGAGTGGAGTCTCTTCTTTAACCTCATAACCTCAATTACAAATAATCTGATCAAAAGAGACACCCTTTCTGAAGTATTAATGGTGAAGAACAGACTTGGAGTGACTAGGTTCCTAGTTCTGTCATCTGTTGTTGGGGTGTAGATAGAGAAAGACTTAAAAAATAAAACTGAATTTTAGCCCTGGGTTGGAAATCTAGAAAGTGAACTCCTGAATCCTGCTTTTTCCACATTATGCTTGCAGTCCAGCTTTCCCTTTGTTTTGCTTTGTTCTTCCCAGAAAAGCAGCCAAGCTGTGGGGAACTAAGAGCTATTGTCCATCCTCTGCCATCATCTTTAAGAGGATCATGCTTAGATGTGAAAAGCATCATATCTTTGGATGAAGATCTGAGGTGGGAGGAGATGAGTCTGCTATTCTGCCTTATATCACCCCATGTATTTCTTCTAAAAGAAGTATTTTGTAACTTTCATGTAGTTTATCCAATTAAGTCAATAAGATGCAGGTAACAGAATGATTGGTTGCTGGGTCATTAGGCTTTCTTAAATTAGCAACAGGATTTAAGGTGTGATATGGAATGAGGGACAGTTAGGCTCATTATTCGTGCATCTGAATGAAAATAGATCTACACCTTGAGATCATGTGATCCATGTAGCACTTCAGTACAGAACTTTTTACACAGGGCATGCCAGCTGTTAAACTGTGACACACTAAACAACTTATTGAGTTCATTATATGACCCTATGATCACTAAGAATTTAACTGCATCCTGCCCTCTCTGAGCCAGGATCCAATCTTTTTTGGGGGGTGTAGAGGTTAATTCACTTATTACTAACCAAAAATTCATTTTAATACATATGGTACATACAAAATTCAAATGTTACAAAGGAGGATACAATAAAAAACAAGTCTCCCACTTCCCAGTTCCCTTCCTGGAAGGCAGCCTCACGTACCAGCCCTTGTGTTTCCTTCCAAAGTTAATCAGTGCACAGTTAAGTATATGCATGCATATTCTTTTACTTCTAAAACACATCTTGCACACATATACCCTCTTCAATTACTTGCTTTTCCATGTAACAATGTATTTAGTGACTGCTCCACATCAGTTCCTGGGAGCTGTATATGGTATGTTTTAGGATGCAGTGATGAAATAAAACCAAAAAACATCACAGCACAATGCCCCATACTCAAAGCACATCAAAAGCAAAGCCTTTCCAGTATGGAAATACTGGAATTATTATTTGGGACAAGGGAAATGTACACAAAAGCAAAATCCCAAATACATTCTGTGGGGGCTTTTGCTCTGGCCAAGTTTATTACATGGTCAGTCTGGTGCTTAGAGAAGTGGTATTGCTTGGGTATATAAACTGGTGAATTGCTAGCCTGTAGGTGTTAAGAAAAGGATTTCCTACTATTAGAAAAGGAAGTGCCTGTATAATAAATTAAAAATGAACATTCCAAAGAAAATCAGGAAAGTATGCTTATCAAGAAAGCAAAAATAAGACTGTCAAGAAGGAGTCTCCAGTAAGTCCAGAGGACAGAGAGATGGGGGTTCCTCCTTCCCTCTGACCACAAGGATGGCATTCCTGCCATGAGGCAGCAGCCAGGTGCCAGGCTCTCTTCCACAGCAGAGGCTGCTGTAAGCCTTGCTGCCTGTGCAAGTGAAAGGAAGAGTTAGAGAGTCCAGGCAGTTGCTCTCTAGGGAGGCCAAACGACACAGATAATCTCTCTCAGATTACACATGAACCGCTGGCTTGATATCAGATTTGTGCTGTCCATGGAGTAACCACTTAGCAAAGACACCTATAAAAATATAGTCCCAGACCGAGAGGAGATCCCTATAAAGCAACCAACATAGAAGAGAAAATACAGAAACAGTGTTTAAAAACTAAATGTAACAACAAAAATAAAGAAAAAAATGATGCTTAATAAATTGGATTTTCAAACAAAATTGTGAAAACATACAAAGAATAATAGCACTAAGAAATAAATCCAATAGTATCCATAATAACAATGTGGATTTGTCTCAGGTCAAATGAAAATAACAGAAAAACTACAACTTTAAAGTAAGTTTTTCTTACGATTCTCAAAAAGGTAAAGGAAGGAAAATTATCCCAAAATGATAATATGAAGTTATGAAGCAGACAGAAAAAGGAGACAAGGGTATTAAAATAATTTTAATCTTAGTTAATTATACAAACTCAAATATAAAAAAAAATAATTGTCACAATAAGCAGTGGGCAGGATTGGAAACAAGCACTTTAATCAATGGTAAAATGACACAGAAGTTATCACTTGATAACTAAAAATGGCAAGCGGCCTCAGTAATTATGGAACTTAAAGGAAATGCTGGTTGACTCTATCTCAGCAAGGAAAAGCATTCCCAAGACAAAGCTGGAAATGTTAAAGATGTGTACAAGCGAAAAGCAAATGCAGCATATATGTAAATTAATTTAACTATTGACTGTAAAAACTTGACTAGTGTTCTCTGTGTATAAGGCAAAAACCACCTCTCTAGGCAGCAATAACACAGAAAATAATTGCAGAGACAGTGTCTGTAAGAGGCTAAATTTTGCTAAGGACCTCATTTTATTCAGAGGAAGGAGTTGCTGAGTAATTTTAGACTTTATTAGAAACATTGAAAATTTAATTAAGCATAAAATTTTAAGGGCAACAGATAAATAATTGAAACTTTCTCCATACCTTCCAAATAAGCAGACGAAAATAAAAAGGAATATAAAAACTTGAAAATCTAACTTAAGCAAGATAAATAAAAAAGAAGCCAAGAAATGTGAAGGCAAATGAAAAATGCAGACTATTATGAAAGAAATAATTACAAATATATGCTTAAATGCAAATATGACCATTTTACCAATTAAAAGAGCTAGATCACATTAAAAATTTTAACTGTAGTCTAAAAATATTTATAAGAGGCATAACTAATAAACAACACTGAACAGTTGAAAGTTAAAGATTGAAAAAGATATGTCAGATAAAAATTAACTAGACAGGTATACTTTATGTATAGCTTGGATGGGCTATGGTGCTCACATATTTGGTCAAATAATTTCCCTGGATGTTTCTGTGAAGGTGTTTTTAAATGAGATTAGCACTGTAGGCTTTGAGCGAAACAGATTCTCGCCACAATGTAGCCACTCCATAGGATCAGTTGAAGACCTTATTAGAACACAGTCTGACCTCCCCCAAACAAGGAGTTCTGCTGTTAGGCAGCCTTTGGACTCAAAGAAACAATTCCCTGAGTCCCTAGGCTGCCTGTCTTCCCCACTACATGTGGATAACCTCCAGAATCATTTGAACCAATTCTTTAAAATACAGATGATAGATATAGATATAGATATAGATAGATATAGATATAGATATAGGCATAGATATATAGATATGTAAATGTACACACATACACACCCTGTTGGTTCTGTTATTCTGGAGAACCTTGAATAACTAATACACTAAGTGAAATTAAATCTACATTTTCATATTAAATTATGGAAAAGTTTTATTTGAAACTGAAAATACAAGTTGGTCAGTAATAAGTAATAACAAGTTAACCAAAACCAATTTACAACTGCAAAGTGTATATCATTAAGGGTTCAACCAGAAAAACAGAATTCCTGGTAGTGATATATGTATGTATACATACAGAGAGAGAGACACACACACACACAGAGGGAGAGAGAGAGAGAGATCTATTACAGGTTTTATCCTCATGTAATTGTGGGAACTGGTTAAATAGTATTCCTAAGGCAATCATTTGAATGTCATGTTGGAGTCTGAAGCCACTGTACAGGTAGTCGGAATGGGAGGAATGATGTAATATGGGAGAGATCAAGAGCATGGTGGAACCTCCAGGCATGACTTGGAGCTTCATGACGATGGATTCATGAACCTATGTCAATTCCTGCTGCCTCTGAACTGGGTGGTGTGGACATTCTGCAGAAACTGGGACTCATACACCTGGCACTAAACACATGCATCTGACCCAGGGAAAAAGGCTCCAGGAACGCCCAGGGCAAAGTGGAGCAATTGCAGGCCCAGCTGCTCTTTCAGGCTCCCAAGATGAATCAACAGACGAGCAACAGGTGGGGAAGGTGGGATATAAAACCTCCAGACAGTAGCAGGCAGTGGCCGTGTGTTATACATATGCAAAGGAGGAACAGCTGAAGTGCTTTAGAAGATATCTGTCCTTTCCAAACAAAATGAAAAAGTGTCCCACAATGTAGAACTTATCCCATGTGTGTTTGGGCCCTTGCCAATTCCACACTCCTCCTTCCTGGAATACTAATGCAAATCAAAATGCTCAGCAATTGTTTTGAGATCTGAAGACAAAAGATTTGTGCTTAAAGTGAGTCCTTAATACCCTCTTTGAGAAGATATGTTGATGTTGAACTATCTACTTCTAGATATCTTCTTTTATTGGAAGAAAATTAATTCCTAATGCTTTTAACTGCAGTAATTTTGTCTTTCTGTTACTTAAAACCAAACTTATCTCTTCTTATTAAGCTTTGTATCTCAGTGAATAATATAGGTAGGTAATCACTTCAAAGGAAAGATGGGGGAGAAGGTATTGATTTTGAACAGAGGTGAGAAGCCTTAGTCAAAAGAGTGGGGGATAAATGGATGAAGAGAATATACTATAATTGCTGGGCTATATTAAGGAAACATTTACTGTTGCTGGCCCTGATTTAAGGTAAACGAGACAAAGATGATTGTGTTTTTCAAATCCAAACACCTAAAAGCATAAAGTTAGTGAGTATACTGTACCAGTTTGTACCTGCATAATAACCAAAATACTTGGGTAAATTTATATCATAGAAGATGTATCCATTTCTGCACAGGTACTTCTGATTATAACTTAATGAATTATAACTTAAAAATAGGCAAGTTCTTTCTATGTAAATTGTACATCAATAAAACTGACTAAAGAAACTGCTATGCTTGAAAGCTAAAATGTCAGCCTTAAATGATGAATTCGGTAAAAGGATGAATTTTTGAAATACGTATAATTGCATACAAAGTGATATATAACAAAACTTGTGAGATAATATTAACATACTAATTAGAAATATATGTACCTTTTCACACATAATGGTGAAGAAAAGTCCAAGGGAAGTAGACATAAAATTATAAAGTTTGTTGGCTATAAACTTGCTGAATTTAAGATGAATATATATCAGCAATAACTAATTTGAAAACATAAGAGAAAAATAATAAAGGGGCAAGAGTGGCTAATATGAATGAAATATGTATAAGATGGTAGAATCTGCTTTTCCAGGTATCAAAAAAATTATTATAACTAAGACACTGTGTATTGGGGAAGGTGGGCTAATAAGTCAGTAGAACCTACTAAAGAGTCCAGAAAAAGTCTCACATCTAAAAGTCATGTAGTATGTGAGGGGGAGAGCATCACAAATTAATTGTTAAGGATAATTTAACAATGGATTACAACTGACATCAATATGACACCCCAAAATCAGTTTTCATTCTCATTTTATCCCCTATAAAATAATTTTATATGTTAGGCACTTAAATATGAATAATAAAACTAACAAAAATCTTCTAGGGAATTATAAAGAAAATATTAATAATTAAGATTACATGAAAAATAAAGCACTTATATTTTAAAAAGACATATAAGTTGACTTAAAGTAAGGGCACAGCCTGCAAGATGATAGTTTAAGTCATATACTCATCAAAGAAATAGATCCCAAAATATGTAAATTAATCCTAAATTTAGACAAAAGCATATAACCTGACAAGTGGCAAAACAGGTGAAAAAGTAATTCATGGAAGAGGGAACCCAAATGTCCAGTATATGAAAATGTGTCAAGTATAATGATGATCAGGTAAATTCAAGTGTGAATACATTGGGCTGGCAAACATTTCAAAAGCCTTACTGTATCATTTGCTTTTGGAATGTTGGAGGAAAATGAATCCTCATGGCGCTGGTGGTAATGTAAACCAATCAGACCAATTTAGGGAGCAATTTGACACCATCTACTTAAGTTGGGAGTGAGCCTATCTAATGAGCAATTAATTCATAATCCTGGATATTTCATGGAAATGGTCATACATGTACTTTAAGAGACAGGAGAGTGGATTTTTCAGCACAGTGTGGTTTGGAGTAAGAAAAAAATAGAAACAGCCTTGTTTTCCATCAAAAGGAATAACCAAAACATGATAGCTCCAGTCAGTGGAATAATGTAAATGATATAATTCCATGTAGAATTGTATGGATAAACCTCAAAAGCTTAAGAACTACAATTTGCAGCAGAAAGCTGTATAATGTGCATGGATCTAAACAAATGTAATAAAAAATATAAAAACAGGATTAGAGGGTGAAGAAAAAGATGGCAAAATAGAAAGGCAAGGCAGAAACCTCCTTCCATAAACACATAAAAGAAGAAACTACAACAAATACAACTAAATCTGAAAACAACCTGAAGACTGCAGAACAGATTACCTAAACCTGGGAAAGAAGAGAAGACCACACAGAAAAGGTTAAAGTGACAAAGTCATTACTGAGCAGGATGTAAGCCCTTCCTGCATCCCACAAACAGGCAGGAGAAAGAGACATGGAGCAGGGAGAGTGTAGGAGCCCAGGAGTGCTGCCCAACTGGCCCTGGGGATCTATTCTGGGGCACAAGACCACATTACCTTGGGTTCTGGTGATTAGTGGTGCTGGACACCTGGGACAGGTAGAATACTCAGGGAGGCTTAGATTCCAGCCACTTGTGGAGGACTGGAACACTCCTTTGGTCTCACTGAGACAAAATACAGAGGTGGCAGTTTAAAGACTTTCCAGCAGTGGGTGAGGTGCCAGAGAAGCACGGGTTGAACAGAGCTGTCTCCTCAGAAGTTGAAGGTGAAGGATGCATCCCTTGGCCCAACAGGTCAGGAACTGTAAGGAGCCCCAGATGCTCCACCCCCCTTGCTGGCAATTCAGCCCCAAGGCACCTCTCTGTGCACACTGCCAGTAGCCAGCCCACTCGGCCCAGCAACAAAATCAGACTTTGCTGCCTGGCAGGCAGGGGTAGCTCTCCCAGCCTTCTCAGCTCTATCTAAGCCCAACTGGGGAGGCACCTGCAGGAGCCAGCCCTGAGCTCCTTCCTCCCTGTGGGTGTCCAACCCAGTGCTATATGGCCTGCCCTGCCTCAGAGCTGCACAATGGCCCTACCCACCCTATTAACCCTGAAGGTCTCCCATCACTGTAGGGTTTGCAGAGGATGGCCCCATCCACAGTGATCCCAGCAGAGGCCTCTGCTCTGATCACAAAGGCTGCTGAGGCAATCTGCTGATGCTGCAGACTCAGACCAGTACTGGCAGACAGAAAGAAAGATGTCCCTGTCCATTGCACATCAGCAGCAACTGAGGAACCCACAAAGTAGAACTGGGCACTGGAGAGTAGAGTCTTGAGCTTCTGGGCACCACAGGATGCCTTCCTCATAAAGCCATTATTCTCTAGGCCAGAAAGCATAGCAAATTAGCATATCCATCTAATAGAAAGGAAGGCACACAGAAACCCTGACAAAATGAAGAGGGAGAAGAATATGCTCCCAACAACTACAGGAAAGGACACCAGAAAGAGGGCTAAATGAAACAGAGAGCACCAGTCTCGTTAATAAAAATTTCAAAGTAAAAGTCATAGATATGCTCACTGATCTGTGAAAAAGTATTGAAGATCTCAGGGAGGACTTAAATAAAGAGGTAAAATATTTGGAAATGAACCACTTAGAGGAGAAGAATACAGTAACTGAAGTGAAACATATAATGGAGGGATTGAATAGTGGGTTGCTGCAAGTAGAGGAGATAGTGGATGAGATGGAAATTAGAGAACAGAAACACAAGGAAGCTGAGGAACAGAGAGTAAAAAGGATCCCTAGGAATGAAAGGATGATAAGAGAGCTGTATGACCAATCCAAATAAAAAAAGTATTTGCATAATAGGGATACCAGAAGGAGAAGAGAGAGACAAAAGGGAAAGAAAGGATCTTTGAGGAAATAGTTGTTGAAAACTTCCCCAATCTGGGGAAGGAAATAGGCACTCGGGTCATGGAAGCACAGAGAGATCCTAACAAAAGGAACCCATGAAGACAACATCAAGGCATATAATGATTAAAATGGCAAAGATTAAGGATAAGGAGAGTATTGAAAGCAGCCAGAGAGAGAAAAATGATTATGTATGAAGGAAATCTCATCAGGCTATCAGCAGACTTCTCAGTAGAAACTTTACAGGCCAGAAGGGAATTGAATGATATATTTAATGTACTGAATCAAAAGGACCTCCAACCAAGAATCCTCTACCTGGTAAAATCATCATTTAAATCTGAAGCAGGGATTAAATAATTCCCAGATAAACAAAGGCTCAAAGATCTTATAACAACTAAGCCAGCATTACAGGATATATTAAAGACACTGTAGATGGGAATGTGACTAAGGCTGACTAGTTTTCACCAGCAAAATCAAATCCACAGAAAAGGTAGCAGAACAATTAATTACCAAGCAAGTACAAAATTAAAACAAAACAAAAGTAGCAAAACCAACCATACACAAAATCAGTCACGGGATACACTAAAAGTGCATATTATGACATCTAATACATAAAGTGTGGAGGAGGAAGAAGAAGAAAAGAAGTACTTTTAGATTGTGTTAGAAATAGAACAATCAGTAATTTAATATAGACTATTATACAGTAAGGAAGCTATTCTTGAACCTTTAGTAACCAAAAAACAAAAGCCGGTAATTGATACACAAAAAGTTAAAAAGGAGACATCCAATCACAACACTAAGTAAAATGATCAAATAACAAGAGAAGACTATAAAAGAGGAAGAAAGGAACAGAGAAGACAACCAGAAAACAATTAATAAAATGGCAGTAATTACATTCCTACCAATAGTTACCTTAAATGTAAATGGACTGACTGTGCCAATCGAAAGACAGAGTAACAGAATGGATAAGGAAATAAGACCCATTTATATGCTGCCTGCAAGAGACTCATTTCAGATCCAAAGATATATGCAGACTAAAAGTGAAGGGATGGAAAAAGATTTTTCATGCTAATAGCAGGGAGTAAAAAGCAGGAGTAACAGTATTTGTATCAGGGGAAATATAGTTTAAAACAAAGCAAGTAATAAGAGACCAAGAAAGACATTACATAATGATAAAGTGATCAGTGCAACAGGAGGATATAAATATTATAAATATCTATGCACCCATATTTAGGAGCATCTAAATATGTAAAACAAATACTAACAGAATTAAAGGGAGAAATAGATTGTAACACATAAATTTTAGGAGACATTAACAACTACATCAATAGATCAACCACACAGAAAATGAATAAGGAAAACAGGCATTGAACAATATATTAGATCAAATGGATTTAACAAGTATCTACAGAACATCCCACCCAAAAGCAGCAGGATACACATTCTTCTTAAGTGTACATGGAATGTTTTCCATACTAGGCCACAAAAAGAGCCTCAATAAATTAAAAAAGATTGAAATTGTATCAAGCAGCTTCTCAGACCACAATGATATGAAACTAGAAATAAATTACACAAAGAAAATAAGCCTATAAACACATGGAGGCTAAACAACATGCTTCTAAATATCAATAGATCAATGAAAAATTAAATCAGACACCAATCAATATGTGGAAACAAATGAAAACAAAAAATCAACAGCCCAGAATCTGTGGGAGTCTGCAAAGGCAGTTCTAAGAGGAAAGTACATAGCAATACAGGCCTACCTCAAGAAAAAAGAACAATCCCAAGCAGTCTAAACCCACAATTAAAGAAACTAGAAAAAGAAAAACAAATGAAACCCAAATTAGTAGAAGGAAGGACATAAAGATCAGAGCAAAAATAAATAAAAGAGAATAATAAAACAACAGAAAAACATCAATGAAACAAAGAGCTGGTTCTTTGATAAAATAAACAAAATAGATAACCCCTTAGCCAAATTTATCAAGAAAATAAGAGAGTACACACATAAAATCAGAAATGAAGGAGGAATAGTCACAACAGATACCACAAAAATAACAAAGAATTATTAGAGAATACTATGAAAAATTATATGCCAATAAATTGGACAACCTGCAAGAAATGGGCAACTTCCTAGGAAAAAACAACCTTCCAAGATTGACCCAGAAAGAAACAAAATCTGAACAGACCAATTACCAGTAATGAAATTGAACTGGTAATCAGAAAACTGCCCTCAGACAAAAACCAGGGCTGGATGGCTTCACAGCTGAATTTTACCAAACATTTACA
This sequence comes from Manis pentadactyla, assembly GCF_030020395.1. Taxonomy (NCBI): domain Eukaryota; kingdom Metazoa; phylum Chordata; class Mammalia; order Pholidota; family Manidae; genus Manis; species Manis pentadactyla. Next base: position 42,190,703 of record NC_080025.1, read on the forward strand.
GAAGAGCTAATACCCATCCTTCTTGAAGTTTTCCAAAAATTAGAAGAGGAGGGAATACTTGCAAATTCATTCTACACAGACAGCATCACTCTAATACCAAAATCAGACAAACACAACAAGAAAGAAGAAAATTATAGACCAATATCCCTGAAGAACATACATGCAAAAATACTCAACAGATTATTAGCCAACTGAAGTAAAAAATATTATCCCTCATGATCAAGTGGGATTTATCCCAGGGATGCAAGATTGGTACAACATTCTTAAATCAGTCAATATTATACACCAACCACATTAACAAAAAGAAGGATAATAACCATGTGATCATCTCAATAGATGCTGAAAAAGCATTTGACAAATTTCAAGATCCATTCATGATAAAAACTCTCAACAAAATGGGTACAGAGGGTATGTAGCTCAGCATAATAAAGGCCATATATGACAAATCCATAACCAACATTGTACTTTGTAGAGACAAGCTGAAAGCTTTTCTTCTAGATCAAGAATAGGACAACAGTGTCCACTCTCACCACTTTTATTCAGCATAGTACTGGAGGTCCCAGCCATGGCAATCAGACAACACAAAGAGAAATAAGGCATCCAAATTGGTAAGGAAAAAGTTAAACTGTCACTATTTTCAGATGACATGAAATTATGCATAGAAAACCCTAAGGCTCCCCCAAAAAACTGCTAGAACCAATAACTGAATTCAGTAAAGTTGCAGAATATGGAATTAATACACATAAATCTGTTGCATTCCTATACAATGAATTAGCAGAAAGGGAAATCAGGAAAATAACTGCATTTACATGCCTCAAAAGAATTTAATGCCTAGGAATAAACCTACCCAAGGAGGTGAAAGACCTGTAGTCTGAAAACTGTAAGACACTCATGAGAAAAATTAAAGAAGACACAAATAAATGGAAGGCAATATTGTGCTCATGGGTAGGAAGAATTAGTATTGTTAAAATGACCATCCTGCCCAAAGCAATTTACAAATTCAAGGTAACCCCAATCAAAATACCAAAAACATTTTCCAATGAAGTAGAACAGTCAATTCTAAAATTCATATAGTACCAAAGAAGACCCCAAATAGCCAAAGCAATCCTGAGAAAAAGAACAGAGCTGGGGGGATTACACTCCCTGACTTAAAGCTCTACTACAAAGCTGCAGTAATCCAAAACAGTTTGGTACTGGCACAAGAACAGACCCATAGATCAATGGAACAGAATAGAGAGCCTGGATATAAACACACAAATATATGGTCAATTAATATATGATAAAGGAGCCATGAATATACAATGGGGAAAAGACAGCCTCTTCAATGACTGGCGTTGGGAGAACTGGACAACTATATGTAAGAGAATGAAACTGGATTATTGTCTAACTCCATACACACAAGTAAATCCAAAATTGATCAAAAACCTAACTGTAAGACATGAAACCATAAAATTCTAAAAGGAAAACAGGCAAAAGTCTCTTGAATATAAACATGAGCAGCTTTTTCCTGAACACACATCTCCTCCAGCAAGGGAAAGCAAATAAAAAATGAACAAGTGGGACTACATCAAAATAAAAGGATTCTATAATCAAAGGAACAGAACAAAAAAGGCATTCAGCAGTATGGGAGAATATATTCACAAATGACTCATCTGATGAGGGGTTAACAGCCAAAATATATAAAGCCTCACATGCCTCAACCCCTAAAAAACAAATAGCCTGATTAAAAAATGGGTGGAGGACCTGAGCAATACTTATCCAGAAAAGAAATACAGATGGCCAACAGTCACATAAAAAGTTGCTCCACAACGCTTTTCATCAGGGAAATGCAAATCAAAACCACAATGAGCTATCACCTTATGCCAGTTAGGATGGCCAACATCCAAAGGACAAGCAACAACAAATGCTGGCCAGAAAGCAGAGAAAGGGGAACCCTCCTACACTGCTGGTGGGAATGTAAACTAGTTCAACCATTGTGGAAAGCAGTATGGAGGTTCCTCAAAAAACTAAAAATAGAATTAACTTTAGAGTGGAAAGAGGAAATGGTTAATTTGAGAATGGGGGCACTAGCATTTCATTTGACCCACTTTTATTTCATTTTTTCATTAAGAAAACTTTGAACTCAGTGTATTTGCAAAATAACAATTATTAAATCTCAGGCAATACCGTTGGTAGTTAGGCACTCATTTGGAGTTTTCTATAAGAAGAAAACATGTCAAAATTCAAAATGAAGAAAACAGGTAATTACATGCAAACTATTGGATTAGAAAACAACTGATGATTTAGTTGGGCAAAGAAGCATATTTTTATGGTTAAGAAATCAGTTTTTTATTTTGTATTTCCTTTGATTTAAAGATAGGAGCTACCTAACATGTTTGGGTGTTGTTGAGAACTACCTAGCCAGCAGAGATAAAGATGCTGGAAGTATCAAGGAGGATGCAACACATGGGGGTATAAGTGGGTGATGCTGGTCCTTAGCAGAAGAAGGGTCTCCTCTTCCAGGGTGTCAGAATACTCTAAAAATGGGGTGGAGGACAACCATTTAGTTCTGCAAACAAAGTAGCCAGAAGATGAGGGAGATCCTTACATGTTTTCTGATTTTCTATGAAGTAAGGGCAAGACTGTCTTCTGAAGAAAGGGATGAATGGCAGTGTGTTAAGTGGCAAAACAGTCATTGAAGATATTGGGAAAACACATTTACTAGAAAATTTTTGCAAGTTTGTCAGGAAACAGTGCAATCCTGAAGTTATAATCATGAGCTTATAGAACTACCATCTCTGCAGTATTCATTTATTTATCCTAACAGTAAAAGATACATGGGCAGGAAGTAGGCCAGTGTGAGTGAAAATGTATATCAATTCTTATGGTGTTTTAATACTTCATAGTGAAGTATCTGAGTGAATGCTTCTTTGCTGTGAATGCTTTGCTATATTTATTTATTTTAAACGGGGCTCTTTATCTAAGGTAATATTAGATCTAAGGTAATTGTAAGGTACTTCCTTTACAATTAAGTTTTAAATTCTAAATTTTCTAATTTTATGAATATACTCCCCAGCTTGTTCATTGTTTATTCACACACATAAATTATTTAATACAATATGCATTCTTACCCTTTTAAAATTGTGTGTGTCTTAATCTGGTTGACTTAGATATTAGACCAATTGATTTGTTTTTGCTTTGCTACTGCTTTAGTGAATGATTATCCACAGTTATTGTGGATTAAGCAAGTGGAGGATTTGGCTAAGTAACACATTTTCCTGTGTTTCCTGCTACATTTTTTAGGAAAATGTGCATGTAGATTTCTCTCACCTTGCAGAAGGAATATAGCCTCAGCAGGGCTTGGCAGCAGCTGAGTAAATAAAGCTATTCTTGCAAAGGAAAGCAGTAACATCTACTAGTTCTTTATAATTGTATGAAAGCATTAAAGGTGCTGGTAAAAATGCACTGTCTACACATAATCCCAGTATCATTGCCCAGGACTGGTGTGTCCTGATATCATGTCTGTACCTATGTTCTGATTTCACATTTTATGACTGGCATAGCCAGGTCAGTTTCTTCCTTCTAAGTCAGAATTTCCTCACCTATAAAGTGGGCTAACTCCTGAGGAGACTTGAATTTAATGGTTTAATGGTTAGGAGTAAAGGAATTGTTGTATATGCAGTACTTTTTAAAGGAAGAGTTATATAAGTAAAATATTTTGGCTATAGTGATCCAGTATGTGAAACAGTGTGCTATAGAAATCCACACAGTTTACAGGATGTCCTGCATTTTGTAAAATACACAGTTATAGACAAACTATCAAAACCAAGGCAAAATGTTAAATGTGGTCAACTTTAAACATGGTAGAGTTATTGATGAGTTTTCTTTTCATCATACTTTTTCTAAATTGTCTATAGTTAACATGAGATACTTTAAGAGAAAGAAAAGTAAATTTACAAAAAAAAAAAAGTTGATAGTATTCAGGGAACTGAATTAGCTTTATATTAAAGACAATCATAACCTTGAATTATCACCATAGACATGATTTGCAATATTTTTATACAATTCAATTAATTTGAATACAGGAAGTGTATTAAACATCTTCTCAAAGCACAGTGCTGGACAGTGGAGGATAAAAAGACGGATGGGGCTGATTTCCTGTCCTCCAGAAGTTCAAACTCTCAGTACACACATCCATTTGATCAGTTATTATATTCATGATAAAAATCATCACTATCTTAACAGTGAACAATATGTCTGCAATGTCATGGATGTCTACGAGCAGCTACCATATGGAGCTTACAAACTAACTTTTTTTCTTTTAAAGAGAAATTTCAAAGTTATGAACCCAAACTGATCAATAAAGACCTTTATTCCAATTATAAGGAGAATGTATGAACCATACAAGAGATAACAACTGCTAGATAATGGAAGTTGAACAACACATGAGAGTACTCAAATATTTATTGACAAAAGCCCACAGTCAGACACTGGGAAAAAACAAAACAAAACAAAAAACCTCATCTTCTGGCATTGAGGAATCAGTTTCAAAAAAACACTTTTTATTTTAAAATAATTTGAAATGTTACACAAGCATATATGGTCAATTAATATATGATAAAGGAGCTATGGACACACAATGGGGAAATGACAGTCTTCAACAGCTGGTGTTGGCAAAACTGGACAGCTACATGTAAGAGAATGAAACTGGATCACTGTCTAACCCCATACACAAAAGTAAACTCAAAGTGGATCAAAGACCTGAATGTAAGTCATGAAACCATAAAACTCTTAGAAGAAAACAGGCAAAACTCTCTTGAATATAAACATGAGCAACTTTTTCCTGAACACATGTCCTAAGGCAAGGGAAACAAAAGCAAAAATGAACAAATCAGACTACATCAAACTGAAAACCTTCTGTACAGCAAAGGACACCATGAGCAGAACAAAAAGGCATCCTACAATATGGAAGAATATATTTGTAAATGACATATCCAACAGGGGGTTAACATCCAAAATACATAAATAACTCACATGCCTCAACACCCAAAAGCAAATAACCCTACTAAAAAATGGGCGGAGGATATAAAGAGACAATTTTCCAAAGAAGAAATTCAGATGGCCAACAGACACATGAAAAGATGCTCCACATTGCTAATCATCAGGGAAATACAAATTAAAACCACAATGAGATATCAGTTCACACCATTTAGGATGGCCGACATCCAAAAGACAAAAACATCAAATGCTGGTGAGGATGCAGAGAAAGGGGAACCCTCCTACACTGCTGGTGGAAATGTAAACTAGTTCAACCATTGTGGAAAGCAGTATGGAGGTTCCTCAAAACACTAAAAATAGAAATACCATTTGACCCAGGAATTCCACTCACAGGAATTCACCTAAACAAAACAAGATCTCAGATTTTTGCAGCACTGTTTACAATAGCCAAGATATGGAAGCAACCTAAGTGTCCATCAGTAGATGAATGAATACATATACACAAATCCTACCATTTGCAACAATATGGATGGAGCTAGAGAGTATTATGCTCAGTGAAATAAGTCAGGCAGAGAAAGACAAATACGAAATGATTTCCCTCATTTGTAGAGTATAACAGCAAAGCAAAACTGAAGGAAGAAAACAGTAGCAGACTCACAGACTCTAAGAAGGGACTAGTGGTTATCAAAGGGGTGGGGTGGGGGAGGGCAGTTGGGGAGGGAGGGAGAAGGGGATTGATGGGTATTAGGATTAGTACACATGGGGTGGGGAGGATCACGGGGAAGACAGTGTAGCACAGAGAAGACAGGTGGTGACTCTGGCATCTTGCTGCACTAATGAACAGTTACTGCAGTGGGGTATGGGGGTGGGCTCAAGAACATGGGTAAGTGTAGTAACCACATCGTTTTTCCTGTGAAACCCTCATAAGAGTGTACATCAATGACAACTTAATAAAAAAAGAAAGGAAGAATAAATAAATTAATTAATTTTAAAAAAAGCTGAACGAACAAAACATCAGCAGACTCATAGACTCCAAGAAGGGACTAGTGGTTACCAAAAGGAAGTGGGTGGGAAGGGAGGGAGAAGGGGATCAGGGGTTATTATGATTAGCACACAAAATGTAGGGGGGCCATGGAGAAGGCAGTACAGCACAGAGAAGACAAGTAGTAACTCCATAGCAGCTAACTATGTTAGACAGTGACTGCAATGGGGTGTGTGTGGGATACTTGACAACACGGTGAATGCAATAACTACAGTGTTGCTCATGTGAAACCTTTATAAGATTTTATATCAATGATACCTTAATTAAAAAAATTAAAAAAGAAAAAAATAATAATTTGAGATGTTAGAGAAATGTTGCAGGTAAAAATACAGAGTTCATGCATACCTTTCACCCATAATTTCTTAATGTTATCAAACAGCATGACCATAATACAATTATCAGAACCAGAATATTGATATCCTAATGCATTTTTAGCCCTGTTGAATTAGATTTTGTAAAGGGATTCCCCATTTTTTTTCCTATTCATGTGGGACTGTCTCTAGAAATTGACTAACTAAGTAGAGTATGACTCAAAGAGAAAAATAATCAATGAATTTCTGATTAGATTGAAATCCTAGAGCTTCCTTTAGAGAACAACGTCCTTCATCTTGGTGAGACAACCAGTCCCGCCCTGTCTATTGATTCCTCATACCTCCACCTTCCTGCCTTAATGTGATTCCATTCTCCAAAGTGAGAAATCTGGTTTCCTTTATTTATTTACAATCTATTTATGCATTTGATCAAGACTAGATACAGAGAAAACAAATTCAGAATTGCTGATTCTAACCACTGTAAAAAACAAATCAACCATCTAAAGCTCAATATATTTATAGCTCTATTTTTTAAATTTACACAGAATGTTTAAAATTCTTACATATCTTAAATGCATGATTTGATGAGTTTTAACAATTCACAGACTTAAAAGAGACATAATCCCTTCAAGATGTAGGACATTTTCTTCAAGGAATTTCTCTGGTACGATTTTGCAGTGAATCCTCTTACTTAATCAAGAACAACCATTTATCTGAAGAAATGGTTGTTAAAATCTCCAGCTAAGGTTATGGGTTTTGACCTTTATTTCTGTAAGTTTGCTGCATCATCTACTTTAAAACTCTACTATTACATACATACAAATACAGGATTGTTGTGGTAAATTATTTTCTTGATCAATGCCATCTTGTCCTCATGAAATGTCCCTTAATACTTATTCTCCTTGTCTTGAAGTCTATATTTTCTGACGTTAATACAACTGATCTGGGTTTCTTTTATGTTTCCAGTTGGCAGGTAATGCACTTTCCATCTTTTCATTTTTAACCTGAAACTTTATATTTGAAGGATGGCTCTTAAAGGCAGAATATCTTGGTTCTTGCTTATATTTCCATCACTTTGGCCATCTCTTTTTTCTTTATTTTATTTTGGTAAGAATAGTTAACATGAGATCTACCCTCTTAACACGTATTTAAGCATCCAATACAGTATTGTTATCTATGAACAAAATGTTAGACATCAGATCTCTAGAAGTAGTTCATTTTGCATAAGTGAAATTTTATGCATATCATTTAGCAACTCTTCATCATTCCCTCCACACCTGTCCCTGGTAACCACCATTCTATTCTTTGCATCTGTGAGTTTGAATATTTTAGATACTGCATATAAATGGAATCATGCAATAAAAAGAAGATCTTGTCGATAAAGAAGTGGGACAGCATCAAAGCCACTTGATAGTACTTAAATGGGATTATTTTCTCAATTTAAATTTTGGACTGTGAATGGCTTTATATAGATTCCCAAGTGATTTTTATACATGTACACCACATCTTCTTTATCAATTCATTCATTGATGGACACTTTGGTTGCTTCCACATCTTGACAATTGCAAATAATACTGTAATAAATGTTTTTGAAATGTTGTATGGTGTTTCTGTTCTTATTTTTGAGGAATCTCCATTATATTTTTCATAGTGGCTGCACCAATTTATATCCCCATCAGCAGTGCACAGGAATTCCCTTTCATCTACATCCTCACCAACAATCAAACAGTGTGATACTGGCACAAAAGTAGAAATACAAATCAATGCGACAGAATAGAGCACATAGAAAAAAACTCACCCTTACTTGGTGAATTAATTCATGACAGAGGAAGCAAGAATATACAATGGAGAAAGAGCAATCTTTTCAATAAATGGTACTGGGAAAACTGAATGGCAACCTGGAAAAAAATGAAACTGGACCCTGTCTTACACTATACACAAAAATAAACTCAAAATGGATTAAAGACCCACATGTAAACAAACCTAAAAACATAAAACTCCTTAAAAAAAAGTAAGCAATAAACTCCTGGATATCAACATTAGCAGGTTTTTTGTGGTTATGTCTCCCTAGGCAAGGAAAACAAAAGCAAAATAAGCAAGTGGGACAGCATCAAAGCCACTTGATAGTACTTAAATGGGATTATTTTCTCAATTTAAATTTTGGACTGTGAATGTCTTTATATATATGCCCAAGTGATTTTTTTATATTGATCTTATATCCTATTTCTGGTTCATGAAGCTAAATTTTTATGGTTTGTTAATCTTTTTCAAAGAACTAACTTTTGGTGCCACTAATATTGTTTTCCTGTTTTATGTTTCAACTTCCGTCTGACATGAATTTTCACTCTTATGTTCATTATTTCCTCTCTTTTGTCAGCTGAGTGTTTAGTTTTCTCTTCTAGCTTTTTGAGGTGCAATCTAAGGACCATTCTTTAGCGTTGTTGTTTTCCTAACGGAGGTATTAACTGCTACAAATTTCACCCTAAAGATTGTCTTTAGCTATATCCTGTAAATTCTGATTTTAAAAAATTTAATTCAGTTAAAAATTTTTCCTAAATTCCTATTTTATTTATTCTTTGATCAGAAGGTTATTTTGAAATGCGTTAATTATTTACCAATATTTGATCATTTTCCAAGGATACTTCTGTTGTTTATTTAATTAAATTGTGGTCAAAGAACATATCTTATACAACCTGAGTAGTTTTGAATTTGTGTAGTTTTGAATTTGTTGAGACTTGTTTTATGGCCAGGGTATTGTCTATTTTGGTAAATGTTTCATAGACCCTAGAGAAGAATGTGGATCCTACTGTTTTTCAGTGGACTTTCCTATAACTATCAATCAGGGCAAGAAAAATCAGCAAAGCTACATTAGACTTGAAAATACTACCCTGTATTTTATATTAAAGAGAAAGGTTTTTGAAATATATAACTATAATTCTGGATTTATTGATTTCTGCTTGCAGTATTATTTGTTTTTTGCTTTGTATATTTTGAAGGTCTGTAAGTAGGTGTATTTAGGATTGTTATGTCCTCTTGATTAATTTATCCTTTTATCATGAGATGAGTTTTTTATCACTAATAACATCACTTTTTCCAAAATCTACTTTTCTTGTTACTAATATAATCATTTCACTTTTCTTTCAACTAGTGATAAAATGGTATACATTTTTTCATCTTACCTATTTATGTTTATATATTTAAAGAGTATTTCTTATAGGTCATTTATGCCCTTCCATTTTTATGCAGTCTGACAACCTCTACCTTTTAACTGAAGTCTTTGGTCCATTGCATTTCATGTGATTATTGATAAGGTTAAGTATAACTATCACCTTGCCATGTGTTTTCTATTTTTCTCTGTTCATTTTTCCTTTTTGTCATCTTTTAATTAATATTTTAAAATTCCATTATCATTTCATTATTGTTTTATACCTATTATTGTATTTGTTACCTTATTTTTCAGTTTTAGGTTAATATCTTATCTCAATCTAACATTGACTAATACCATATAACTTCACATACAGTGTATAATTGTATAGTATTCCTCCCAGGATATATGCTATTTATGTCAATAATTTTGCTCTAATATGCATTATAAACCTCATGATGCATCATCTAGCTTATTTAAACAATCCCTTTTTAGAGATACCTCAATTAAATGCTGCCAGCTGAATAACAGCCTCACAAAAATATCCATGCACTGATTGCCAAAACCTATGAATATATTACTTTACATGGTAAAAGTGAATTTGCAGGTGTGATTAAGGACTTTGAAATGGTAAATTATCCTAAACTGTCAGGTTGCCTGATGTAATCACAAGTGTCCTGATGAGAAGCAGGCAGGAGTATCCCTGTCAACAGTAGGAGATACAGGGACTGAAGCAGAGGTCATGACAGAGGGGAGAAGATGCTATTTTGTTGACTTTGAACGTGGGAATCCACAGGCCAAGAAGGTGGCTTTTGAAAGCTGGGAAAGGCAAGGAGAGAGATTCTGCAGTAGAACTTCAAGAGGAAACTCAGCAGAATCATTTTAGACCTCTGACTTCAGGAAATTTAAGGTAGTACATTTGTTATTTTAAATTACTGTTTATGGTAATTTTACAACAGCAATAGGAAACTAATACAAATACTGAGAAAACAACTGTGTACTTACTCACGTAGTGACCCTTTCCAGTCAGCTCCCCGTTCCCCTTGGTGTCCATATTCACATTGAGGATCATTTATCTTCCTCCTGAAGAAAACCTTGTAATAATACCAAGAATAATCTTGTATTGCAGATTTGCTAATGATTAATATTTTCAGCTATTTCCCATGTTTGACAATGTTTTTAGCTCACCTTCATTTTTAAAGAACATTTGTCAGGTTTGGAAATCAGGTTGATGGCTTTTTTGCTTTCAATACTGTAAAAATGTTGCTTTACCGTTTTCTCATTTTCATAATTTATAATGAAAAATCTGATGTCATCTTCACATTTTTTTCTGTGTATCATATAACCTTTTTACTGTATGCTTTTAAGATTTTCCCTTTATCACCTTTTTAAAGCAATTTGGTTAAATATACTTGGCTCAGATTTCTTCATGTTTCTTATGTTTGACATTTATTGCATCTGTAGTGTTTATAATTCTGATTAAGTTTGGAAAGTTTTAAACCATTATTTCTTCCAATACTTTTCTTACCCCTCTTCTTCATAGATTTTAATTACTAATATTAAGATATGTGAAGATGCCCCATAGCTCACTGATGTACATTACTTTTTTTCTTTCAGTATTTTTATTTTAGATCATTTCTCTTCATGTATTTTTGAGTTCACCCCATTCTTCCATGTCTAATATGCCACTTAGCCTATCCAGTGTATTTTTTGTTTCAGATCTGGTAATTTTTGTCTCAGTTTGAAAGTTCAGATTGGGTGTTTTAAAAAATATTTCTCTCATTTCTACTAAATTTTTTGAATTTAGGAAGTTCAGATACAGTACTTTTAATGTCCTGCTTTCTAATTTTATCATCAATGTCAGTTCTGGGATAATTTTGATTGATTAATTCTTCTCCTTATTCTCCTTATTATGGGCTATGGTTCCCTGAATTACAAGTCTACTAAATTAGCCACAAGAATTATTAGTTTTATCAGTCTGTTTGACAGGACCAGAGAGTGACACTGATCTTGTTAAAGTCTTGAGCACCGTTTTTACTGTTTCTGGTGATTCTTTCCTTGGCCTCAGATGTTTTACTCACACACATGATTTTGATGTGACCCCCTCCACAAAAAAAATAGAATTTTTTAGTATTTACTGATTACAGTAGACACCCTTAACCTACCACAAGCATCTTAGAATTGATATTACACCATGTTACTTAGAATGCGGAGAACTTGAAACTGTGATTCATCTTTTGACCCATTTAACCACTTTTTGTTTGTTTGTTTGTTCCCTCTGGCACTTTACACTTGTCATATGATTTTCTTCTTGCCTCTGTTTTTTCTGATATGCTGTCAACCACCCTTTATCACTGATTATTTTTATGTCATATATCTAAAAAAACAACTAGTTTCATTCAACAGTTCCTGTTTATTTTTGGTTTTCATCAGTTTTTAAATGATATATGTAAGTTTAGTTTTCATTTATAATCCTTGGGTGTTGGGGGTTGCTTAACTGTCTATATATGTAATTTGAGGGCTTTTTTTAAAGTTTTTATATTTCTCTGTCTCTATTATAATGACTTTTCTAATTTTTCTCTATTTTCCTGCTGAGTCTCAATTACAATTACATGCATGTTAGGTCATTTGGTCATTTATATTCTTGCACAGATAATTGTGTCTCTGTTCTCATCACTTTCTTTATCTTTGTTCTTCAAACTGGTTAATTTCTGTGTATCTCTTCAGGTGCATTATCCCTTTCTTCTTCCATCTCCAATATGATATCATCTGTTCTAGTATCAGACATTTTATTTTTAAGTTCTAAAATTCCCATCTGTTGTTTGTTATAGTTTAGATCTCTCTTCTGATTAGCCAGCCCATATGTTCATTTTTCATGTTCATACATTTTATAAAAGTCTTAAACATACTTTTAGCAGATTTTTTAGTATACTTACCTGCTTATTTCCACATCTGGATTATTTAATGTTCAATTTATATTGGTTCAATTTTCTCTTTAAAATTGGCCACATATTCTAGATTCTTCCTGTATCTATAGATTTGCATTAAGACCGAACATTGTGGATTTCGTGTTGTAGAGACTATGGTTTCCACTACTTTCTACTGAAGAGTGTTTGTTTGGTTCAACTGTAAATCAAAACTCTGCCTTTTCTGTGGACAGGAGCCCAAGTGTTGCTACTTTCCATCCTCATAACTTTATTCCCATACATACACTGTTTATAAGCCATGCAGATTTGGGGTTTCCCTTGTAACACCATCCTTTTTGGAATTTCTGCTATCATTTTCCTGCCATTCTGGAAGCCCTGATTTTTGTTGTCTGCCTCCTCAAGCCAGTAAAAGTGTAATGCCTTATGCAGTTGCTCTCTAATCCAATGGGAAGAATTAAAAAAACATCTACAGAAAAAACACACAAACACAAATTCTCACTCAGTGCCATTCCTTTAAGTTTCTACTTCTCTTCCCATTTTATATATGCTTTTAGTTTTCCAGCACTTTTGTGTAGTTATTTTTCAAGAATGTACAATGGGTTTCTATTAGAGGGAGAGCTAATCCAACATAACTTCTACTGCAGAAATAGAATTCCATTCTGCCCAAATCTGCAAATCCAGGTTCAAATGTCAACTAGTCCGTTCTGTATTCTTTTATGCTATCCTTATTATGTGAGCCATCTCTATAGACTGCTTAGTCCCATAGGTAGTTATGGACTTTGTAGCTCAGTCATATGTCAGACCACATTTCCTCTCTCAATGAGACTGTTTATTAATTGACCTATTATTTTTTCATGAGCCTGGACACCCAATGGAACAATATTTTCTCTGTAATTTCCAAGCTGGATTCACAAATGGAATAAGCACTCAGAACTTTAAGCAGTACAAACAGTAGTGACAATGCTTCCTTCCCCCACCTGAATTTAACTTTTCCTATGCTCCACAAACTGCTCCACTTTACAGCAGCCCCATCAACTGTGAAGACCTTATAATCCTCACCCATCGAGCCAACAGGTATGATGAAGGAAAAATCCCAAATAAAATAATAAGTACATAAAAATCTATGCCATTCATTTATTTTCTAATTATTACTCATGCTCAATATATGATATTATATGATGGAGAAATACATTTCAAACATTTCCAATGAGATACAACTCAGTAGAGGTAGAATGTGTATAAAGCAATCCATGTGATGATAATAGTAACAAAATTCATGGTTACATTCTACTTTTATTATGGATATAGCATACTGTCCAAATTAGAATCCCAGGAATTTAGCAGAGCTATTAACCCTGAAAATAGATGCACAGCAAAGTTGTCAAGGAATGATGCCTTGAAAGTTAGTTTGCAGTTGCATGAATCTACCTCAACTTCATATAGACTTGGAACCAACCCAGTATTGCAGTTGGTGGTTATGCTAGTCACATTCTTTGGATCTTGTTGTAAAATTAAGGATTTCAGGAATAGGAAGAGTGCCTTCCAAACATTGATACCATCTGAAAAATGGTTTAACGTCAGAGCTGTTTTCTGTTCTCTAAGTAGACTCAGCTGTTACCCAAAGTTTCCAGACGCTTTACCATTTCTCTTTTGTGATATGAGGAACTAGGTGAATATGGAAAGAATGTAACAGACTTTCAATAATATACATAAGCATCCAGTTCCAGAGAGGATGCATGCCTCTATTTCCTGTTCACATAGCCATCTGCATAGCTACCTGAACTTAATTTCTTTGTCTAAGTTAGCACAAAGTCTGTACCTACAGGTCTTCCTTCATTAGTAAAGTTGGAGAAGAGGAAGGCCATGAAAATTTGTAAACCAGATATTCATTTATGTTTATGAATTTTATTTCAGTTTTTATGAGGATGGTTAATCTGCCCTGCTTATGAAATGAGGCTTAAAGCATTTTATCCACCCAGAAGTTGAAGCTGGTCATCCACCCCCTCCTACTCACAGAAATATAAAGAAACAATTGGTTATCTTAAATGGCCTTATTTTCTACAGTCTAGCATAACTAATAACCTTGCTGATTGTTTTTATCCTGGGAAAAATAGTTAACAGCACACAGAAACAGTAGGGAATAAGAATTAGTCAGGCAAACTCATCTTCTAAGAAACTCTTGAGAGAATGAGTCTGGATATTCCAAAGACCAGACATTTATGTGTGCCAACTCTTCTGATATATTTTACTTACTAAAACATTTTTGTTCTATTCCTATCCAGTTTTGACCATAGCACAAATAATTTGATGTTTTTTATGTATAGTTTCAATGTAATTCTTTACAGATAAAAATATTGTTATAACATTAAATGTACAATTAGTAATAAGTACTGAGATTATACATGACAATGTAATCATTTTGTAGGATAATAATAAATTCTCATTTATATGGAAAAGGTCTCTTCGTTAGATATCTGTAACTTTGCAGCTTTAAATAAACAAAATGTATTCCCTTCCATTCTGATTATCTTTGAATTTTCTGCTATTTTATGAACGTGTAGTGTGATACATCTCAGTATTAGCCTAGGCAGAGCGTTCAGTCCTTCTTTGCCTTTCATCTTTTTGCATATATCTATCATACCTTATTTATAAGAGGTCCTCTATTATTTTTTCTAGAATGTCTTGAATAATTATTTATCTGTTGAGGATATTTTTAGATGAACCCCTCCTTTATGACTTAGTCCATCCTTCCTCTCCTCTTTTCTTACTTTCTTCCTCCTGTACTCTCTTCATGCTTTAGACTTCATTTCTTTATAGATGAGATATAAATTTAAAGAAAGGGTAGAAATATTCCAAACCACCATTCATAATAAATCCTAAAATTTGATGTATCTTTTCCTCCATTCTTTTATAGTTTTCCATTACAAGTGATAAAATTCTATATCACATACGTATATCTGTGTGTGCATTTATGTGTACCTGTGTATCTGTGTAATACTGCATTGTGTGTTCTGAAAATTTATATACATGGCATGACATAGTACATTACATTCACATCTTGTAATTTGATCCCCCAAAACCACTTTTTTTTAGATTTATCCATGATGAGATTTGTAGCCTAGTCTGTCATTTCAGTCACCAGCAGCAGTGTTCCAAATGGTTCAGATATTATAGAAGATAGTGTTTCCAGATCCCCAATATCATTGTGTCTTTTCTAAATGTAATCTTTCCTGGGTGTTAATGCTTGGTTAAGGTCAAGGGGTTACTTTGTCAATCACCTTCCTCCTATTTTACAAAATAATTGAAAATGATTATGCCGAAAAAAAAATATATTTTTTGAATCATTATTTTGCTTTCAATAACATTGAAGAAGGAAGTAATCAAGCTGTCAGCTATTCAGTCACTAAAAGTAATGATTAATGATAAACCACTGTGTCATTTTTGGCATATGACTCAGGAGGAATTCTATGAATAGAGTGACAAAACTCACTTGCTCATCTATTGATTTGTGTGGACCTAGATACAGTGACCACATCCAGACAGAAATGCTGTTGCAGCCTCACTCATTCAAGCTGCAAACAGTACTCACTCAGAGGCACAGAAACACAATTTAAAATAAATCA
This sequence comes from Manis pentadactyla, assembly GCF_030020395.1. Lineage (NCBI taxonomy): Eukaryota > Metazoa > Chordata > Mammalia > Pholidota > Manidae > Manis > Manis pentadactyla. The sequence continues at coordinate 42,206,728 of NC_080025.1, forward strand.
TAGTGTCTCTCATTTAGATATCAGATAGAGTTACATGATGTTTCCATTTTTGTATTTAAGACTTATTAAAATTTGTCTATAGTTGGGTCAACATTTAATACTAATCACTGTGATAAATCAAAACAGACTATTTATTGATTTGGAGACATATAATTATAGAGACCCTATAAATCAATTTTCCTATATAACTTTATAGTAGAGACATAATTGAGTGATTAATAAAGTAACTTCAGGTATAAAATATATTAGGGTAAAATTCTGTGGGAGAAATGGAATGGAGTCACATTAGAGGGAAAAAGATACAACATAAAATATCTGACTGGTAAAGAAATGCTTGTGCATTATGGAAGGTAGCAAATCACTGTAGTGTTTAGACTCTTTTGGAAAGATTTCAGAGAGCAGTATAACAGCTCTATTTTAAATGTTTAATCAGGTTGGAAATTTCATCCCTGGTGACTGTCTAAGCTGTGGATGAAATAATATTATTTCTCAACTAAAAACATCCAGGGTAGTACATAGATTTTCAAAATCCTTTAATATAAGCAGCAACAAAACCCTGAGGAAAACTGCTGTGTAGTTTCCTGTGTGCATTTTTAATATATTGGGTCAAGGATTCATGTTAGTTTGTTTTTATACAGTTCATCATTCCCTGCCAATTACAAAATCATCTTCCATCATATTTCAAGTTCCCACATTGATGTCAGTTTGTTTCAGGGCTCAATAGTTTTAACTGGTCTACTTGTACATTTCTGTATCAAAGGGAAGTGGTCTCATTTTTACAGTCTCAATACCTGGTAAGTCAAATTCTCTTCCTTTAGTCTTATTTAACTTTGTGGACTGTATGTTTTTCATGCCTGAAAATATTCAAATTGGTTTGTAATGTTATGTGAAACAAATAGCTCTCTACAAAAATTTTGATTGAATTTTAAATGCATTTTCCTTTAACTGTGCTATATATACAGTTTTTCCCTCAGCGGACATAATTTATCACTCCCTTTATTTAGTTTTCTGTTTAAATAATATTTCACTTTTTCCTCCATAATGTTGTTTAACCTCATTTACTGGATTAATTCCTCAAATCTTTGAGTTAGTTTACTATCATAGTTAAGGCTTTCAAAATCCTAACATTTTCTCATTGGTGTTTCTTTTTGTGTTGATCTTTGTTTTTACTGCTGTACATAGAGCAATTTTAATTTACTCTGGTTATTTTGAATTATTTTACTTCTATGGATTCTCTTGGGTTTTAATCTGTAGAAAATCAAGTTATTGGTAAAATAAATTTCATTATTTTTTTCCATTCTTAGGCATATCTTTGTTTTCATTCTTTTAATTTCATTGGTCTCTGATTTATTGTTTTACACTGCATTGGCAAACTACATGTGGGACTATTCTGTAGTCTGTAAATGAGTTTAATGGAACACAGCCACATTAATTTGTTTACATATTGTTATGGGTAGACTGTGGTAATTGGAAAGGAAACCCTTTCAAATACATAAAGCTTGAGAATTTTGAGGAGATGTGACAAACAGAAGCAAAGTCAGAGAATCAACCCTCGATCACCACACTAAAGCAAAATTTCCTGCCCAGCCCCTGCCCTCACCACCTCTTATTTTAGTCCAAAACACAAAAGAGTCTTGGCTTTAACCACACGCCTCTGATTAGAACATGGGTGCCTGAACATCTTGTCAAGCCCAGAGGTACATGCCGCCACTTTGCTCGAGCTTACAGGTACCATAGGGCAGCATGCCATCCGTGAGCTTGAAGAACCTGGCAGCCCCTTACACCTTAAGGTAGAAGAGAAGAGCTCAGAGGAAATGGATCAAGTGTTGACACAGTTTATGCTGGAACTTTACTAACTGCAGAAATGAAATAAGACCTCGGAGGGAGAATAATCACTGGACATATGATATGTGATGCACATCTATAGCCCAAGGTAAAAAAATAAAAAATCAGAATAATAATATCAGGCCAACTTTCATTATATTCTAAGATGGAAAGAGTAAAAATGCAGAACAGTTGAAAGAAAATATAAAGGATGTGAAGTTTAAATCCAGTGATCCAATATTGTGTAAATAGGGTTTTGGTAAGAAAGAGAAGGTAATATGGAAAAATATTGATTGGTAAAAAATAATTTTACAGATTTAAATAAAGACTGGATTCTCTAATTCAAAAAAGTAAACTAACTAATGACAGTGACTGAAGCAAAACAACCATAACATACATTCAAGAAATTTCTGAATGTCATTGAAAAAGAAAACTCTCAAAACTTCTAAAGAGGGAAAAACATTTAAAAGGAAAATCAGATTCACAATCTTTTCATATAAAACAATGAAAAATTAATACTATAATGAAACAAAGCAACATATATAGAAAGCAGAAATAGGTTACAAAGTTGGAATTATAATTCTAATATATTTTTATGTTTGAGAAAGAAGGAAATGCATTTACAAGCATATAACAATTAAGATGTAATATCAGTATTTTAACAGTCTAAGTAAATCAACAAAAATAAAACAATATTACATATATTTAACAAGTGAGTGTTCTTAAAAACTACAGAGGAAATATTGAAAACCTTCCTTTGAACTAGGAAAAAATCAAGTGTATATCACTACTCCTGTTCAGTATTATCTTAGAAATTTGAGTAATAAAGTAAGGCAAAAAAAAAAAAAGAAACAAGGGAAAATAAAACTGTCACTATTGGTATATGATGTAATTGTGTATCAGTAACTAAAAACTGTTGAAACAAATTATTAGAATTAATAAGAGATTATAGCAATTTGTTGGATGGAATGTCAGTAAAAGAAGTCAGTTGCAGTTCTATAAACCAATAACCAAGAATTAATAAATATTTTTAAATATTCCATTTATAATAGCAACAAATTAAATACTTAAGAATAAATATAATAAAAGATATAAATGATCTTTATGCAGTAAGTTACAATATAGTTTGGCATAAACTAATGAAAGCATAAATAAATAGAAAATATTATGTTTACATTGATTAGGGACTCAATAAAAATGTTAATTCTCTGCACATTCATCTCAGATCAAGTAAAATATCAATGAAATTCTAAATAGATATTTTTTGTAGAAAATGACTTGCTAATTCTAAAGCTTGGATAGAAAAATCATAGGGACAGAAATGGATGTGTTCTCTTGCAAAGAAGAAAAATATAGGAGAAGTAGATATAATAAATCAAGTTTATTTTAAAAGCTACTTTTAGGACTGTAGTTCTGCAGATGTAATGGTCCTACTCTTCCTAGCTTCTCTGCTTACAATGAAAGGATCCTTGAGATAACACAATAAACATAGAAATCCCTGAAATGTGGAGGGAAGGAGGAGGTCTGCCCAGGGACTTTGGAATTTGAAGGATGTCCCTGCTCCTTCCATATATCCTAAGCAGGGTGCTGCAGAAACCTCTACCCTGAAACATGCAACAGGAACAGATAAGAGAAGCTTCAAGAAAGCCTGTTCATGAACCAAAAGATGGCTTGACAAAAAATGCCAGTCCTCCTTCAGTCAAACACCAGTGGAAAAGCCATCCATCTCCCAGGGTTTAAGAGGAGGCCCCATAGGAAACTGACCTTGCACACCCCCGCCACCCCCACTCCTCAGGCAGTGATGCTCAGAGTCTGCAAAATGGTGTCAGCGAGCTGAATAAGGAGCTGATCTTCCATCCTACACAATGGAAACAAGAGACACACCAACTTCCCTCTAGGGACAGTGTTGGTGGAACTGGCAAGGAAGTGATTTTCTACCCACTCCTGGGAGAATCAGGTGGAACTCTGATTATTCCATAGAGTTAACAGGGTCCTGTGTCAAACTGAACCTCCTGGTCCCTTCAGCAAACAGACTCAAAAAGGTGGAATAAGGTGCTGCCCATCACCACTAGGCTTCCCTTTCCTCTCTGCCCACTGCCGTGTTATGAGCCTTGGCATCACTCTGGCATCCACAAGATTGAATAAGATGCTGCAGGTCAGGGCTTAGAAAACACTCCGGGCCCCACTCAGGTCCCACCCCTGGTGTCAGCGAGATCCAGGGGGAAGCTGAACCTCCATGTCCCGCTGACGGCATGTAGTCAGAAAAGGTAAAGCTAGAAATGTGTTGCTAGTAAATCTGCTCTGAGAGAATGACTATAGAAAGTTCTCCAGGTGGAGAGGAAATGATAACAAGAAGCTTGGAACTTCAGAAAGGGAGAATAGCACCAGGATCAATAAAAATAGGAATAATTTGAATATACTACACTTATTCTCTGGAGTTTTTAAAATCATATTTAGTGCATTAAACAAAAATCATAATACCATTTAATGTGATGCTTAACATATTTAGAAGACATACAGTTATATTTAAAAAGTGGGGAGATTAAAGGGGCATACACATCATTCTAAATACTGAAACACTGATACCAGGAGACTGTGATAAGTTATATATAAATAATAATTCATTACCTACAGCAACCACTAAAAAACTACAGGCAGTGATATACCCAAGAACACTATAGATAAATCAAGATGGAATTCTAAGGAAAAAAAACAGAAGTTCAAACAACCTACACAGTGGTAAGAAAGGATAAGCAGAGAAATGAAAAGAAACAAATAGAAAACAACTAATGAATTGGCAGAGTTAAGCACTCACATATCAATAATTACTTTAAAAGTAATTGTTTAAAATTCAATAATTAAAAGACATAGATTAGCAGAGTAAATTAAAAAGTAAAACATGTTCCAACAATGTGTGATCTCCAAGTAACTCACCTCAAACAATGATGTAGGTACATAGAATGCAAAAGGATGAAAATGTATACCACACAAACAATTTAAAAAGAAGTGGCCACATTAACATCAGGTAAAGCAGACTTCAGAGCAAAGAAAATTATCAGTTATATTGCATAATGGCAACCTAGCAGGAAGGCATTACTAACAATCCTAAATATGTATGCCGTGAAGAATCTTAAATAGGAAGCAAAACGTGAGAGAGCCGAAAAGAGCATTAGTTAAATCCACAATTATAGTTGCAGCCAGTAACACCCACACTCAGCACCTGACAGAATTACTAGACAGAAAAATCAGTAAGAAGAGAGAACTGCACACATCATCGACTGATGTGATCTGACTGGTAAATGTAGAGCATAAACCCTATAACAGCAGAATACACACTTTTCAGACACCAGGGGAAATTACCAAAATAGAGGGTATTCTATGCCATAAAGCAAATGTCCACAAATTTAAAAGAATCACAGTCATACAGGTTTATTGCACCACAATTGAATCAAACTAGAAATCAGTAACAGAAAGATAAATCAAACTCCAAAAACTTGAAAACTAACCTTCTGAATACTCCATGTGTCAATGAAGACAGAAAAAAAGTAGAAAAATACATAAAACTGAATTACCAAAATATGCATCAGTGTATAATACATAAAGAAATTATGGTATATTCATACAATGAAACACTATAAAGCAATGGAAATGAATAAAATATTGCTTTCTGCGAAATATGCTGAAACTTAAGACATCATGAAAGAAGCCAGATATACCAGACTATACTGGATATTCCCAGTTACATCATTTAAAAATGAAACTTTAAATTACAATGCATAGGTATGAATACAAAAGTGATTAAATTTCAACAAAATAAATAACTTCTAAGAAAGTAAAGTTAGTAGCTGTCTTAAAAAGAGAAGGAAGAGTTATGATTACCAAAGTTTACACTGTGGTCTTCTGATGTGCTGTCAAATTCTATTTCTTGACCTGAAGCCTAATTCTATGGGTGATATATAGTAATTATTTAAGATGGGTGTTTCTGTTTTATGTGCTTTTCTTTATGAAGGATATATTTCAAATTTACAAAGTTCAAAGGAATTGATAAATAAAAATATAGTAAGCCATGCAAATTAATCATTGAGACCAATGCTATTTTTAAATCTCAGTAAGAATGGATAATGATGTAGTGAAGCCCCCAGCAATTATAAAAGAGTGATTTTTTTAAACTAGAAAAGGTAAATAATTAAAAGAATTCTGGAACAAATCTAAGTCATAATATGATATATACCATTTACTCTCTTAAACAATAATTATATAAATAAATCATTTAAAAAACCTATACAAAAAGATTATTTCATTTTTTTTAAATACCAGCGCTACCCTCAGCTGCCTTGAAAACTTTGATCCCAGAAAGCTATTCCCAACACATAATTGACAATATTTTTCCTCCAAGATTCCTACCAAGTGTTGACACCTAATTGTCATGCTTATTATTTCAATTTTGCATATGAAGGGAGCAGAAAAGGATTTTAAGAGTGGATGGATATTCAAACTATTCATCTAGTAGGACCTATGCTTGCTTTGTGGATTTTGGGTTGGACCATACTCAGATACTCAGATTTCTGAATTTAGAGGTAGGAAATGCTGATGAATGGAGAAGTGCAAAGAACTTTTAAAAAAATGCTCATCATGTTCATTTCTAAGTGGTGAACACTTTTCAAATGCAGCTGTTGTCTGCAATTTATTTAAATATGCCATGCATGTATTAGAAAATTACTCACTTTATCAATTGGCTGCTATTTTGTTTTGCATCTGTGGTGCTTCATGCTGCACTCCCCCCAAATTTAAAGAGGGTTTTAGTAGGAAACTGGGAAAAGATAAGCCAAGGACTTAGATAGCATCTTAAACAGGTAATTTGCTCTGATATTTTAGTGCAGAACAGACAAATATCAACATACAGAATTCTTCAAATTTCTGGAATATTTTTAATTCTCAGTTTTAATACAATTAAAACTTGAAAATATTTTATATATTACTCAATTAATTTGAAAAGACACTCTAAGCATTTATAAATCCTCTAAGATAATTAACAGCCAGCCATTATTTTAACTTCCCCAATGACTATAACATCTTTATCTCTCTTTTGTGCAAACAGCTCAAAGTTAATTACATGGTTGTCCATCCTTAAATGCTATCATTATTATTATCTTTTTATTAATGTGTGGTGAACTGCTCAGCTTAGCTTGTAATAAGAATTTGAGTTATTATCAGAGCCATAGAGAATTGAACAGTTGGAAGTCATAAGCTAAATGACTGGAGAAAAATAATGTCATATTGTTTAACCAGCTCATGTTACAAAATAGTTAACTTGGCTCCATTCTATACAGAGATAAATATTACCCAAATTTGTTTAATTTTCTACAAGTCAGATTTCTAAATAGAAATGTTTAAAAATTCTTTCCCAGCAGCATAGGTGGTGAGGCATGAAATGGTTTGCAGAAAACAAATGTACCCATTAACTGGGAAAATTGCCCACAGATCAGTGCTGGCAAATGAAAGAAAGGCAGTGATAGGATCCTGAAAGAGTATAAGAGGTATAACAAAACAAAGACTAAAATGACATTTTTTAAAGTAAAATACATTTCATAAAGAAACAAGTATCTGGTTGAATATATAGAATTCTTTTAAACTTTTTTTTTTTGAGAAAATTTTAGGTTTACATGCAGTTATAAAAAAGAATACAGATATGCTTTGCACCACTCACCAGCTCCTCCACAGGTAGCAATTTGCAAAGCCAAACCGGGATATTGACCTTAATACAGTGAGGATACAGACCCACAAGGATCCCTCATGTTGCCCAGTAAGAGTTGTGCTCATCTTACTTTCCCCATCCCGTCTCTGACACTTAGTGAGCATTCATATTCTCTATAGTTATGACATTTCAATAATGTTATATAAATGGAATCATTCAGCTTGTGGCATTTCATGTATGGCTTTTTTCACTAAGTGTAATTTTCCGGGGAGTGATCGAGGTTGTTGTACATCAGTAATTTGTTACTTTTTATTACATTCCATACTTTGCATAAATTTTGCAGCCATTCACCAGTTGATGGACATTTGGATTGTTTGCAGTTTTTAACTATCACTAAAAAGGCTGCTATGAATATATACAGGTTTTTGTGTGAACATGTTTTGTTTCTTTGGGATAACTACTCAGGAGGGCAACTGTTGGGACATACAGTGGTTACCTGTTGGTTTTGTAAGACACTGCCAGAAAGTTTTCCAGAGTGTTTGTGTCATTTAAAATTCCTACCAGTGATGTGTGATTGATGGAGTTTCTCTGCATCATCGTCAGCATGTGATGTGGCCACTGTTTTCTAAGAATCCAGTAAATTTATAGTAAAAACTCTTCGTGGTTTTAATTTGTACTTCCCTAATGATGAAATGTGTTGAATAGATTTTCATGTGCTTATTTGCCTCTGAAGATTTTCCTGAGTGAAATTTCTGATATTGTCTTTTGCCCTTTTGGTAATTTTATTTTATTTATTTTTTGATCTCTGAGCTTTGAGAGTTCTTCCTATATTCTGGGTACTAGTCATTTGTCAGATAGATGGTCTGCAAATACTTTCTCCCTGTCCACAGCTGGCCTTTTCATCTTCTCAACAAGATATTTTCAGGACAAATGCTTTGAATTTTGAGGACTTATTTATCAACTTTTATGGTCTATATTTTGGTGTCAGGCTTATGAACATGTTGCCTAACACTAGATTCTAAATATTATCCCCAAAGTCTTTTGTTCCAAATATTTAGGAAGTTAAATTTTTCATTTAAGTACATGATGCATTTTTTTTATATAAGGTAAGAGGTTTAAGACAATATGCTTTTTTTTTCTGTGATGCCTAGTTGTTCCAGCACCTTGTTGAAAAGGCTCCCTTCTGTTAGGCTGGAGAAAGGAAAAGCAAGGACATGCTAACAGAACAGAGAGATGCCACAGGGGGAGAACAGACCAGACCCCAAAGCCCGTGCCGTATATGGAAAGGGGACAGCTCTCCCTGAATTCCATCCTGATGTGCCAACTAAGACCCGGATGTCAGCCTCCTCCCTCTTGGAAGGAAAAGAGTTTCTAGTTGTCTATTATGTCTCCTTTACCCAATCATACCTCTCAACACCCCCTAAGATAGTTTGCCCACTCCTCCCCCTCCTAACCCCTTATAAGCGCCCCACCTCCCCAACCAGGTGTGACTTCTCTGGCCTGTGACAAGAAGGCCACAGAACCTCACCCGGGGGTATTTAAATAAATTACCTGGCCCTTTGTTGCCTCTCTTTGCGTGCTTATTCCGGCTAGAATTTATCTTACACCTTCCTCATGGAATTGCTTTTGCACCTTAGTAAAAAGTCATTTGGGCATATCTGTGAGTGTCTATGGGTTCTCTGGTTCCTTCAATCAATCTAGGGTCTGTTTTCTGTAAACACCACAGAATCCTGCATGTGTAGTTACATTTAAGTGTAAGAATTCTGTAAGTTTACTCTTCACAATTTATTCTTTTTCAAAATTTGTTCAAGCTTTTGTTCCTTTGTCTTTTTCTGTAAGTTTTAGAATAATACATGTGCAAAACATCTGTGAGATTTTGATAGCAATTTCTTTAAAGCTGCACATCAGTTTAGGGAAATTGACTTTTTTAGTGTGTTGAGTCCCAGTATATAAACATGGTATATCTTTCCATTTTATCAGATCACCTTTGATTTGTTTCATCATTTTTTATAGCTTTCACTGTGAAACATATGTGCACTTTTTCTTAGACTTACACTAAGGTATTTTACTTATGGAATTATTTTAAACAGTATCACATTTTTAATTTCTGTGTCAAAGTGCTCATTGATAGTGAATTGAATAACGGTAGATTTTTCTATGTATATCTTGTATCCTGTGAACTTTTGAAACCGCTTACCAGTTCTAGATTTTTGGTATATTTCATAGGTTTTCTATGTAGACCATTGTGCCATCTGAAAATAAGGACAATTTTATGCCTTTGTTTCAATCTTCGTGACTTACTGCCTTTTCTGTCTTTACTGCACTGGCTGAAATGTCCATCACTATATTGCGTATGAGGCGCAGAGAAGATTCTCGCCACCTTTCCAGTCTTAAAGCAAATGCACTGAATTTTTCATTATTAGTTGTAAAGTTAGCTCTTGACTTTTGTAGTTCTTCTTTCAAGATTAAGAGGTTCCCTTCTACTCCTTTCTTTAAGGGGATTTTTATTTTCTTATTGTTTAATGAATGGATATTGGATTTTTTATTTTTGCCTCAGTCATTATGATCATCTGATTTTTCTCTTATGGCCTGTTAATACAGTATGTCATTTCAATTAATTTTCAAATGTGAACTAGTTTTGTGTCTTTGGTATAAACTCTTCTTCATCATTTTGAATATAGAAAGATTTATATGTTGCCAAAATCTATTCACTAATATTTGTTAAGAATTTTTCCATCTATATTCATGACTGATATCAATCTATTTTTCTTTTTTTACTGCCTTTGTCATATTTTAATATGCAGGTAATACTAGATTCATGAAATTAATTTGCATGTGTCCCTTCTGTTTTCTAGAGGACATTATGTAGAATTGGTATTAATCAGTTTTTAAGTGCTTAGATAAATATTCAAATTACACTAACTAATATTGGATATTTCTTTTTTTAATTACAAGTTTAATTTCCTTAATATCCATAAGGTTAAAATTGTATTTTTCTATACTGGTAAGTTGTGGTAGTTTATAGTTTTTGAGGAATTAATTGAAGTTGTAAAATTTATGTGTGTGAACTTGTTTGTAGTATTCCTTTATTATTCTTTTTATATTTGCAGGCCTAATGGTAACATCTCCTCTTTCATTGCAGATTTTCTAATTCTGTAATTTGTGATTTCTGTCTTTTATCTTGTCAATCTATCTAAAGATTTGTCAATTTTATTGATCTTTTCACAGAACCTGTTCTATGTTTCATTTAATTTCTATATTGTTTTTCTATATTACAATTCACTAATTCCCACTGTTATTGTTATTATTTCCACCTTTCTCCTTGTTTGGGTTTATTTTGTTCTTTTACCAGGACTTTTAGGTGGGGCCTTAAAAGATTAATTAGAGACTTTTCCTTATTATAATGTATGTATTCAGCATTAGAAATTTTCCTCTCAAACTGCTTTAGGTGTGCCTTACAAATCTCTGCATGTTTTATGTACATTTTCATTGAGTATATTGAGTATTCTCATAACCCTTGAGACTTCCTCTTTGACCCGTGGAATATCTGAAAGTTTGTTGTTTAGTTTCTAAGTATTTGGAGGTTTTCCCTTTGTCTTCTAGTGATTAGTTTCTAATTTGAATTCATTGTGATTGAGAATATGCTATTTCAATTCTTCTAAATTTGTCAAGATGTGTTTTATGACACGGTATATCTTTTGAGATAGGGTGTGCTGTTGAAAATATTTATGATTCCAATGACAGGAATGGGAGTTTTTTTATACTTCCAAAAGTCTAGTTCTCCTCTGCTGTCCAAACCAGTCAACTTCAAGCTGCTTGCCACTGATTCTTTCTCCTGTCCTCTCTGCTTCGTGCCGCTGAAGTTGTATTTTCACTAACATTTCTATTTTGTTCCTCGTATATTTTAAATCTTTGCTGAGACATTCTATATATTTATGAGCCTTTCTATTTTTTTTCACTGAAGTGTATTAACAAGACTCATTGAAGATTTTGTGATGGTTGCTTTAAAGTCTTCATTTGGTAATTCTAATATTTCTGTCATTTTGGTCTTGATGTCTGTTGTCTGTCATTTTTTCATTCCATTTAAGATCATAACCCATTTTGGGTAGGGTGAATCATGTTCTGTTGAGAGCTGCAGGTTTTAGTGTTGTTATGACACTGTAGATCTTAAGACATTTGTTTTAGACGGCTTCCTCTGACACTGCTGTAACAGGGGATGAGAAGGTAGAGATGGTGCACCACCTGGATACCAATAGGTGGGGTTAGAAGTCTGGGTTTTGCAATTGTCCTTTGACATCTAGTGTGTGTATGGGGTGGGGGACTTGTCAGTCACTTGCAGAGGGAAGGGCATGCTTTCATTCTGCTTCCCACATGCCTTCCTCCAGTGCCACAGGGTGCAGGGTAGCTCCTTGCTGTCAGGTAGCAGTGAAGGTCCTGATTCTCCACTGGGCCTCCTCTGACAACACCAACCCAGTAAGGATGGAACTCCCAGGTTCCTATTCAGCTCCCTCCAGATTCCACTCCAGCAAAACCTGTGTTTTCTTGTTATAGCCTGGTGAGTGTGGGATTCCCAGCTTTTCAGGGTGTCTGCTGTTAAAGTGAGGACATTGATGGGGAAGGCATGGGATCCTCAGAAGTGGGATGGGGACATATAGGCAGATCCCGGTGTAGCTGGGGACATTGATCCCCTCGGTTCTGCTGTCTTCTTGCAAGGAGAAGCGACCATCCTATCCCTAAGGAGGCAGCGGCTTTGCCTGAGGAGACTGGAATGGCCATCCCCGGAGCAGCTGCCTTGCAGGGCCATACCTGATCCTCCTCAGGAGCTCTCCCACCACCCTTCACTGCTTCTAGACCTATAATTAGACTTGGGGCCAGCAAGCCCCAAAAGATGAGCTGTGAAGTGTGGCCCATGAAGAGGAGCACTAGGAGAACTGAGTGAGTTGTTCAGTGCATACAAGCAGAAATATGGGGCCTGGGTGCAGAAGTGAGTATTCAAGGTGTGTGAAAGTGGTAGAAAGAATATAAAGTTGATTCAGGCTGATACCTGGTGGCCCACAATAGCAACGTCAAGGAGAGAATTAAAGAAAAAAATGGGGAAATATCATACTAATTAAGGAAACGCTGAGCCAAACATGTGCACTTTCAGCCCAACTGATTGATGGTGGGAATAAAGCAGCAAAGTAAACCCAAGCCAGATAGTACTGCTCAGAAAGCCTCTGGCCTCCCTGAGTCTGTGTACTAATGAAATCTAAACGTAACAGCCCCTGGGCAGCTGACTGTGCCTCCGAGAGCACTTCCCTTAGACACAGGGAGCAAGTGCACAGCTGTGCAAGATCTCTTCTGCTTCATCTTGAGTTACCAGTGGAGAGAATTTTGCAGGATGCATGAACGAAATTAAAGACTCTTTAAAATTTAATTGGTTAATTCTTGGGATATGAATTGAGGTTTGGCTAAGTACACACACAGAGTTTGAGAACAGGGCCCAGATACATGGTGATATTGCTCCAGCTTGGAATGGCATGACATAGGAATAGTATGTGATACAGTGAAATACCAGCTAATCATTGATGTCTTGAAAATAATCAAACTAAGAATTTCTTTACCATTCAGTATTAGATATTAATATCAACACCACTATGTATTACTTATATAATCATGATTGATTACAGCAAACTAAATATCATTCTCATATTAAGTGCATGTTAAGCCATGCAAATACTTCTTTTAAGTGACTTCATAATAACTAACACAAACCTATACAAACAGCTTAAGTAATTTGGAAATAACTGCATCTACTACCTTGCTCTGCCAATTATTTCTCTCCATCCCTGCCTCTCCTATTCATATCACCTAGAATTTCCTTGATATGGAGAAAAAATAAAAGCACGTTATATTTCAAAACAAAATTTCTCATTGTGTTGGAGTTATTGAATATCTTTAAAGGGCAGACTTGTAACACTCTAACCCCTGATTTCTTAGACCTGTGAGCAAAAATACACATATGCATGACCATGAACTTTCATGACCACAATTTTGATCTTTTCTCAGTAGGAATTGCCTTAATCCTGAAAAGTGGATCTGGAATATCCAGTTCTCTTCAGGATTGCTCCTTTTCACTCTCTTCTAAATTTTCTGTTCTGAAATATAGACATTTTCTTTTGTTTTCCAAGTATAAGAGCTCAATTGCGACTATTTTAACTGATATGCAGCTTCAAGCCAAAGGCCCGATCATCTGGCTGCTTTCTTGTTGGCCATCTGCCTTTTGAGTCTAAACACACCTACAACTCAGAGACCTAGGAGAGAAGACCGTGATTCCAGTTTGCAGCATTTGGGGTCCTGATCCTGCCCACAGCCATGTTATGCCAGCTCATCTAGGGACTCCTTGTTGTGCCCTGCAGAAGTTACCCTGTATCTTCCCACCTTCAAGTCTAAGTCCAATCTCACCACCTTTCACTCAGCAAATCATTGAAAACAGAAAACAATAAAGAAAGCTCACCCTACATTCCAGTCAAAATAATTATAAAGCTACAGGAATTAACATAAGCACAATAGTATAGGAATAATCGACTGATTTAATACAAAGTCAAAAATGAAGAACCAAATATATACAAATTAAAGTTCAAAATAAAGGTGGCATGCAGAGGGAGGGGGGGTTGTTGAACCACTATGCTGTACATTTGATAATAAAAAATAGTAAAAATAAAATAAATAAGGGTGGTATGTCATAGCAGTGGGGGTATAGAGGTATTACTCAATACATTCATTGAGAATAATTGACCCGGCTAAATGTTTCCATGCCGCACTCTTATCTACACCCAAATAAACTATGCTTGCACTGAGATCTTTAGGAATGCTAAACTATTTGTCCTCAGAAAATTACTGCCTGTGTCACACCTCCGGGCTCCTAACTATCCCGGTCCCTCTGCCTTGGATTCCCTTCATGATTGTCGTGCAAACTCTTCATCTTTAAAGTGATTTCCAACTCCTTCAGACTGTTTTTGCTCATTTGTAGCTCCACTGGGACTTGTATATTTTTGTGTTATTTCATTGTTTATAATATTTTTGTCCATATCTGAAATCCCTTCAGTTGCCAGGGATGTGTTATGTCGTGTTGAGCCTTAGGGCCCTTTTCTGATAGCAGACCTTGATCAAGATCACCCTAAAAATCTCCCCAAGTTTTTATTCTCAGGAATAAGTCATTGAATTCTTGATGGGTGCGGTAGAGCAGGGACATGGGACAAACATCATGCTATTATAAAATAATCTATTTAGCCTGGAAAAAAAGCCTGGTCTATTCTTTAATTTAACCTTTAGCATGTTGTTCTCTTTTCTTCCAGTCATATTAATCAATCAATTAACATTGTAACCAGGACAGAATATAGATCTCCAGAGTGTAAGTGAAACTATATGTCAATTTTAATGGATAAAGAAGGCAGAGATCCTAATGAATACAGTTCCCTAGATAACCCTATTTGTAAGACAAAACTTCAAAGGAAATAGTATCACCTGTATACATCATGCCTTATTCTGACCCATTCAAAACCTCTATAAAATTCCAAACCCTAAACCCTTTAAACATATCTCTTTTCTAAGGTTGCTCACACTACCCTCTTCAAGTGTGCACTTTGCTTTAAATAATATTTTCTTGCTGTTTATCTTATTATGCTTTGTCTCTGAGTCCTTTCTTATGACAAAGACAAGAACCTGGACCTAAATTGGGCTCAAGGGAGCTCCTCCAACATCCAACACCAGTGGCAAGTGTCTTTGTCACTTTGCTATTTCATTCAACTTTCTAGTCCTAAGTGCAAGCCTTTTCTCTCTTCGTGTTTTGTTTCAGACAAGTAGAAAAGTGGCTGTGGGAACCTCTGATGCTGGGGGCTTGCACATTCCCATCCCACAGACCTGGAAGGGACTGTGACCATATGGTCACGTTCTTTAGCAGCTTGCCCAGTCGTTTCCTTTCCTTTGTTTTGAAAAGTTCTAAGAACATAAACTCACTTTATCCAGTGCTTCATGGCTCCCCCCATTCTGCAGTGAAAGGAATATAATTCCTGTGCAGTGCAGATTCAACTGGATATTAGAGACCAGGTGACCCTGGCTTTAGAGGTTGACAAAGGCTAGGCCCTATGCTGAGAAGGAGTTCAATGAATTTTCTTTTCTCTCCCTGTTCTTTCTTGCTTTCCATCACTTGCATGGCTGCACAAATAAAAGAGCCACTCTTCCTAACACTACGCCTCTGCATATGCTATTATTTCACTTTATGAATTTCTTTCTTGTTGACACTCGTTTGACCTGTTCTAAAATTTTTTCCTGATCAAAGTCGAGAGCACTTTTCTGGGTTAAAGTCTTATCTAGCTGGCAGGGAGACCTCCTCAGATGGGACTGCCTGACAGCAGTTGGGAGCTCGTGTAAATGCATCTAATTATTCCAGAGTACTCCTTTTTCAATCTAAGCAGTGCTTCAAATAATGAAGGATGTAGGACTATTTTAAATTCCACTTTTGGTATAATCAAGATGGCAACCACCCTAGGAGTTGTTTACTTTATTTCAAGAAGACATGATAATTTTAAGAAAGCTAATAAGTGAAGGTGGAATTTGAGGAGTCAACCACTGGCCCCATTATAGAAATTTGTGTGAAGTGTCTTTAACTGAAGTTCTATTTTAAAGTATGTCCAACTTTAACCTCAAGTATTTCAAGTTTCTTGACAACATGGGGACCCACTCAGGATCCCAGAATTGGTTTGAAGATTATTTTAAACTGAAGAGATTTGAGATTCAATGCATGAAGGGAGAAGCTTTCTGGAGCTTCCCTTATCTGATTAAAAACAGAAACTTCTTGGAAATGAGGTCACAGTAAATTCCTCTTTTGGGCAGGTCTACTCCCAGAAAGAGGACCGAGAGATTAAATCTAATGTAAATTCCCCATCTTGAGGAGTTTCAGGGCCTGGCAGGAGATGGAAAGAACACTCCCACCTACATAAACAAACATTATCACAAACTTTCTCATCTCCTAGTTGTTCTAAAATCCCGTTTGTCTTTCCTAAAAGAACCTATTTATTCTTCTTATAGAAATCTTTTCTGTTCCATCCCTTTTCCCTACCAAGTTAGGTAGAGAAACCTCCAACTCAAACCATTTAGTAGCCCTAGCTACTTGTTGGCTTCCAACATTTATTTGTTATCTATACAAAAGAATAAACCTTTTTTTCTCTCTTTCTCTCTCTCTTTACTATTAATCCTTTGTCAGTTTAATTTGCAGACCACCAACTGCAAGTGTCAGTGGGACCTGGGCAATTTTTTTCTGTCCAGAAAAAATCATGAGACTTTCTGTCATCCCATGAACGTTTCCTTTAGTTGGTGTGATGGTTGATGTTATGTATCAACTTGACTTGGCTAAGGGACGCCCACATAGCTGGTCGCACTTTATTTCTGGGACTGTCTATGTGGGTGTTTCTGGAAGAGATCAGCGTTTTACTCAATGAACCGAGCAAACAACATCCCCCTCACCCGCGCGTGTGGGCAACGCCCTGTTCCTGAGGGCCTGGACAGAAAAATAAAAAAGTGGAACAAAGGGCAAGTAACCTCTGCTTGAGCTCAAACATCCATCTTTCCCTGACCTCTGGCTCTGTAGCTCCTGATTCTTAGGCTTTCTGACTCACACCATCAGTATCCTGATTCTCAGTCCTTCAGACTTGGGCTGAATTACGTCACTAGCTTCTAGATCTCTGTAACTATGTGAGAAAATTCCTGTAATAAATATCCTCTAATCTGTCTGTCTATCTATCTATATTATATTGGCTCAGTTTCTCTGGAGAACTCTTACTAACACAGTTGGGGAAGGAGACTTTTTGCATTCCAGTGCCAGTTTCCTCCATTGGAACAGATAGTTTAGACCATATAACAAATCCTATAACAGAAAAACAAAAAACCCACGATAAGATTTTCAATCTGAACTGTTGTGAGAAGGATGTGTCTGAAGAAATTCATTTCCTCGCACTGATAAGAGTTGAAATAGAAATAGAATGGCAGAGGAAACCTTTTTCAAGATCATGATTCACTCCAATTTATAGACTCTACACAGTAGTGTAACATCCTACAAAATTCCTGAATTGTTGTCCAAATTGAATAGAAATCTGTATTTGTCTTGTGAACATCAGTAAATGGTGTTGGGAAACTGGACAGCTACACCTGAGAGAATAAACTGGGCCACTGTCTTGCACCATACACAAAAATGAATTCAAAATGGATTAGTGACCTAAACCTCTTAAAAGAAAACATACGCAGTGTACTCTTGAACATCAGCATTAGTTGTTTTTTGTTTTTTGTTTTTTCTGGATGTCTCCCCCTAGGCAAGGCAAACAAAAGCCAAAACAAATAACTGACTACATTAAACTAAATATCTTTTGCACAGCACACAAAAAAGGAAACCATCGACAAAACGAAAATGTGACCTACTGTATGGGAGAAATATATTTGCAAAAATATATCTGACAAGGGGTTTATATCACTCCCAGTTTTGAATTCTTAAATTTGATTCACTTCTCATTAAGTTAGAGGTTTCAAGTAAACTTTTCAATAGTAGTACAAAGATTCTCTATCAGTTAGGCTTAGGTTCAGCTATGAGTAGCAGAGATCTTAAAAACAGTAGCAAAAGGAATTCAGAGTCTGGTGCAAGGCAATAACTGGCGGGGACTGCAGCTCCAAGGTGTCAGGGTCTAGGGTTTCTTCCTGAAACATGCTCTTTTATCTCCAGGCTGTGGCCCTTACATATTAACTCCAAAAGTACATTATTAACAATCTCAGGGTACCTACATTTCTAGACAACTTTTTTGCATATAATTTTAAACTTTTACTGCCTTTTTGTTCCTTAGCCATTGAAATCCTTTGTATATTCTCTATATTATGCTCTGTACTTTGTATATTTTCATTCCCTTATCAGCTACTTTATATGATTTCAATCCTTGTAAATTTATTGAGATTGTTTTGTGGCCTAACATACAATCTTTCTTAGACAGTGTTCCCTGTGCACTTGAGTAGTATGTTTATTCTGTTGTTGGGTGGAATGTTCCATGTATATCTGTTAAGTTCATTTGGCCTTAGTGTTGTCCAGGTCCTTTATCTCCTGATTGATATTCTATCTACATGGTCTTCCCATTATTGAAATTGGGTGCTGAAGTATCCAATTATTATTGTAGCACTACCTATTCCTCCTTTCAGTTCTGTCAGCATTTGCTCATGTATTTTGGGGCTCTGTTGCTTGGCATGTACATGTTTATAATCATTATACCAATTGACCGTTTTAAGACTATATCATTTCCTACTTGTGTCTTATAAGAGTTCTTGACCCAAAGTCTATTTTTCTTTCCGATATTAATATAGATATCTTGTTCTCTTTGATTACTATTTGCATAGAATATCTTATTTCCATTCTTTCACTTTCAACCTATTTGTTTCCTTGGATATAAAATGACTCTTTAGTAGACAGAATATAGTTGGATTATATTTTTTTACCTAAAAAGTTGTACCAATTTTTGTGTATTGATTAGAGAATTTAATCTATTTATATTGAAAGTTATTACTGATAAGGAAAAGTATAATTCTGCCATACTTTTATTTCCTTGTGCATGTCTTTATTTTTCCTCATTTCTTCTATTACTACATTCATTTATGTTTCATTGAGTTTTGTAGTATAGCATTTTGAATCTCTCTTACTTCCTTTTGCATATATATGTTTAGATATTATTTTAATGGACACTATGGGGGATCAGCTTAGCTTTAAAAGTACAAAATCTCTGTTCTTATATAGTTCATTCCCCATTCTCTATGTTGCTGTTATTGTAACAAATTGGATCTTTATATATTATGTGTCCATTAACATTGATTATTTTCTTGCATTTGTCTTTTAAATTATAAAGGAAATAACAAGAGGCATTAAAAATAAAAAATAAAATAACACTACCTTTTATATTTACCTGTGACATTACTTTTACCAGATTATTTCTTTATAGAGTTTTGAGTTACTTTCTAGTGTCATTTCATTTCAGCCAGAACTCCCTTAAGTCTTTATGCACAGATGACAGATTCCTTGATTCTTGTTTACCTGAGAATGTCCTAATTTCTCCTTTTTTGAAGGATATTTTTCTGAATATTAAATTCTTGGTTCACATATTTTCTTTACGTATAGCATGTTACATATGTTGCCCCACTGCCTTTGGGACTCCATTGTTTACAATGTGTCTCAATGTGGATATCTGCATTTATCCTTTTGGAGTTTATTGAGCTTATTTGATATGTAGATTAATGCCATTCAAAGCATTTGGAAAGAGTTCAGCCATTATCACTAAATATTCTAGCCCTTTCTCTCTCACTTTCTGGAATTTCAATAATATGCATGTTTACTTTTACTTTAGGCTCTCTTACCTTTTTAAATTTCATTTCTCTCTGCTCAGATTGAATAATCTAAATTGTCTGCTTTTCAAGATAATTGATTCATTCTTCTGTCTTCTCAAAACTAGTATTGAACTTTTCTACAGGGTTTTTTCAATTTAGTTTTTGTGCTTTCAGATTCATGATTTCTGTTTGGTTCTTTTTAATCATTTTTACCTCTTTATTGAAATTCTCATTATGTTCAGACATAATTTTTTAATTCTTTGTCCACTGTTTTCTTTAGCTCTTTGAGCATAATAAGACAATTGATATAAATTGTGCAAGTTAGAATCCAGGAAGAATCATTGAGACTTCTCTCTCCTTCATTCTTTCACTCTATCTTAATTATCAGCACACCTTGTCTTTCTTACATTTAATATATATCTTGATTTCACATATGTTTTTTTCATCTTCATTGTCACCATCCACAGGCTATGCACTTCCTTTCTCACTAAAGTAGTACAATATATTCTTAATTTGTCTCCATGATTTCCTTCTCCTTTATCTGATGAAATGTCTCCTAAGATGAACCAGGGACATTTTTGCAAAATGAAAACAGGATCCTGCCACTTGTCTGATAAAATTCAACAGTGACTCTATCTATTATATAGAATGAAAGAAGAAACAGAAAATGAAAAAAGAATGGTAGGCTTAAATCTTAATATATTCATATTTACATTAAATATAAAAAGTCTAAGCACACCAAATAAATACAAAGAATAGTAAAAGTGATTAATAAAATTAACTTGGTTGATTTTAAAAATTAATCAACTGTATTCTGTCTATAATAATCTTAATTCTATTATAACAAATAATCCTCAAATTATCAGGTATGCACATATTCAAAAATTCACATTGATTATTTCCTCTTGGCCCACTCAAAATTTAATTAAAGATGTTTCAGATAATTAAACATAATTAAAACCATAAAGCTTCTATGAGACAACATAGATGCTACCATCACAATTTTAGTGAATACAAAGAACTCAAAGGGATGATACATAAAACGTTAAGTTCAAAATAAAACCTGATAAATCCAACTTCAAAATTAAAGGCTGATGGTCATCAAAAATAACCACTGAAAAACTAAAACTGTAAGCTTACATCTTCAGAGTATATATTATACACACACATATATATATATTTAGATTACACATATATCTATCTGACCAAAGAACTTTTGTTCACAATATAAAAGAACTCTTGCATCTCAACAATAAAAAGTCAAATAGTCTATTAAAAATTGGCAAACAACTTGATAGACATGTCACAAATGAAGACACGAATGGTCAACAAGCATATGAAAAGATGCTCAAACTTGTGACTCATTAGGTTATACAAATTAATATCACATGTATATACTTTACAAATCCCCGAAGAAGGCTAAAATTAGAAACTATGGGATTTCCAAATGTTGATGAAGATGTGGGAACAATCAAAACTCTTATGAATTGTTGGTAGGCCTATAAAATGGAACAATCAATTTGAAGAAATATTTGAGACTTTCTCATATTGATACATGCATGTTAACCATATGGCTCAGCAATCATTTTTCTATGTATTCCATGGCTAGAGAGAATGAGATCTTAAATTCACAAAAAGATTTGTAAATAAATGTTCATAGAAGTTTTAATCATAATAGCCATAATAATCAAACGGTGGAAACATCTTAAAGATTAACCAAGAAGATTATGGATAATCAAATTGTGGTATGTTCATACAGTGGAATACATCTCAGCAATAAACATAAGATAAACAATTGATATACACAGTAACAGATTAACTTAAAGAGATTTCTGGTATTTGTAAAAAGCTATATAAAGACTTTATACTTTATGGTTCCACTTATATGAAGTTCAATAAATGGCAAAAACAATCTATGATATTAGAAATGAGAACAATGTGCAGGGAAGATTAACTGGAAAGGACATAAGTAGTCTTTCTGGGTGGTGGAAATATTTTGTATCTTGACTGTAGTGTGGTGGTTACATGAGTGTACACATTTATCAAAACTCATTAATTGTGTGCACTTAAGACCTATGCATTTCTTCATATATAAATTTGAGCTAAAATATGTAAATATTAAACTTATTTATCACATATCATGAAATTTGAAGGTAGGCAATCTTAACTGACAAGGTAGTACCTACTATTATCTCTATCCCAGAGCCCTCTCCCTCCTTAGCATCCTTAACATGGACTTCCACTATCAAGACCACCTAGTGGTCACTTGGTCCCCAGAAGGTCAATCCTCACAGTTCCTTTGCAATTAGGAACATAGTCTGAGGGGGAAGGTCAAAATGGTGACTTCCAGTAGTATATAAGTACAATTTTAAGACTTTGCTAGATGTGTCATCTAAAACCTTTCATTTACATGTAATTACACTGATTTTCAAAAGAACCAACAGCATGTAAATAAACTTATTTACAAAAGAAACAAGCAAATATAATTTTCAAAAATCTGATTTTTCAATGAACCAATGGCATTTATCAATGAAATACAACAGGTCATCCTAAAATTCACAGGAAACTACAAAAGACCCTGAATAGCCAAAGTCATTCTCAGAAAGAACAAAGCTGGGAGCATCATGCTCTCTGACTTCAAGCTATACTACAAAGCTACAGTAATCTAAACAATATAGTACCGGCTCAAAAACAGACCCACAGGTCAGTGTAAAAGACTAGTGAGACCAGAAATAAACCTACATATATACTGTCAATTAATATATGAATATATGATAAGGGAGACATGGATGTTCAAGGGGGAAAAGATAATCTTTTCAATAACTAGTGTTGGAAAAACTGGACAGCTACATGCAAGAGAATGAAATTGGATTACTGTTTAACTCCATACATAAAAGTAAACCCCAAATGGATTAAAGACCTAACTATAAGACATGAAACCATAAAACTCTTAGAAGAAAACATTGGCAAAAATCTCTCGAACATAAGCATGAACAATTTTTTTCTGGACACATCTCCCTAGGCAAGGGACACAAAAGCAAAAAATAAACAAGTGGAACTACATCAAACTAAAAAGCTTCTGACAAAAAAACACCATCAGAAGCACAGAAAGGTATCCTACAGTATGGGAGATAATCATTAGGGAAATGAAAATCAAAGCCACAATGAGATATCACTTCACACCAGTTAAGATAGCCACTACTCAAAACATAATAAATAACCAGTGTTGGTTAAAATGTGGAGTAAAGGAAACCTTCCTACACTGTTGGTGGGAATGTAAATTGGTGCAGCCACTATACAAAGCAGTATGGTGGTTCCTCAAAAACCTAAAAACAGAAATATCATAGAATCCAGTACTCCACTCCTAGGAATTTACCCAAAGAAAACAAAATCTCTGATTCAAAAAGTTATATGCACCCCTATGTTTCTTGGCACATTCTTTGTAATAACCAAGATAAAGAAACCAAGGGGTCTATCAACAGATGAATGAATAAAGATGTGGTACATATACACAATGGAATATTATTCAGCCATAAAAAGAAATCCTGCCACTTGGGACAATATGGGTGAACCTGGAGGGTATTATGCTAAGTGAAATAAGCCAGGTGGAGAAAGACAAATACTGTGTACTTTCATTTATATGTGGAATCTAAAAACAAAACAAAACAAAATGAACAAATATATGTAGACTCATACACACTGAGAAGTGACTGGTGGTTCCATGGGAGGGTTTGGGGTGAGCAAGAGGGATAAAGAGGCACAAAAATCTCAGTCAATCATAACATAAGTTGGTCATAGGGATGGAAGTGTATCCTGGAGAATATAAATATAGTCAATGGTTCTGTAACATCTTTCTATGTTAACAGATAGTAACTGTGTTGTATACTTAAAACCAATAAAATATTAGATATCAACTATACTTCAATGAAAAATAAAGAAAAATAAATTATGTTGCAACACTAATTTAAAATTTTATACACTTTATTATTTTATGTATGTATATTGTAATTAAAACTAATATATTATACTAAATGCCAATTAAAAATCTAAGCATAATGCTATTCCTTAAACATAGCAATTCTATTATTAAATATGAAGAGGTAAACATTGGGAGCAAATACTAGGCTCCAATAGGAGCCCCTCCACATTAAGGTTTCCAAACTTTCATGTGCATCCTTCTCACATGTATATATAAAATTCAGTTTCCCCATCTCCAAAGATGATGACCTCAAAGTCTCATCTAGACACTTCAAAAAGGATTGTTTTCACATGAGAAACAGTCCAGAATTTATGAATGATATAAAGACCTCTTCATTGTTCTAAAGAGACTTGATCCTCACTCTTTAGTAACCAATACATTTACAATTCATCTGCTCCAAAAACATTTCATGTAAAGTGGTTGAGAATAGACAATGTAAGTAATATAATACTTTCATTTGTAAAATAGAAGCATGGAAAGCTCTCAGCAGTCACTAACTCATAGCAAGTATGAGTTTTCTTTGGGAAGAAATAGTAGACAATATTTGTTCCATACTTTTTAAATTGTGATTCACATTAACACAGAACCAACCAATTGCTGAAGAGTACTGTAAGCAAGATAGATTGTGACCTGGGACAATGAGAACTTAGCTAAACTTCCAATTACATTTTCTCTGTCCTCTTCTCCTGCAATATTTTCTCTTTTTGTTTTTGTTTTCCTTTCTTTTCTTTAGATCTTAGCATTTCCTTTCCTTACTAAGCTCCATGAAAACATGTGCTTTCTGTGTGCAGATAAGGTCACTGTTACTGTTCTGTCCCCTTCGTGCCTCTGCATTTCCGCCCCTTGCTGAACATGATGGATAAGAAGCAGGTACTGGACTTATTTCTCCTTCAGTTCCAAAGAAATTTTCTTCTGTGCATTTGGTAGGCCCATAGGTTAATTTTATTATTGCAATTAACAAATGGTTGGATAGACCTTTTAAAGCAATGATACTCAGGTCAGTTGGTATTTTTCCTGAGGTTCAAGATACTGTGTATCAGCTCATGTCCTTCCTGGACTTAGGTCCAAATTAATCAGAATTGAATAAGATTTGCTTCACTGGTTTTGGTATGGTGCTTTGTTTCTCAATTTCATTTAAGCCAATTATTTATTTTTGTTATTTTTTATATTTTGGGTTAGATTCAAAGAGAGAGGACAAGACTCCTTTATTGTGTCAACTTTAAATAGATGACGTGAAAAGATTCTTAGCATTTAAGCTTTTGGACAGACAGGCTTTCCACATTCTCAACAGTAAATAACTAGCTGATCTGAGTCATGTCCGTAGATTTCTGACAGGCTAAAAATACCCTAATTGTACTATCCTTGTAGTAATGGGAGCATGCCAAACAGAATAGCAGAGAAACTATTCAGAATTCATTCAGTTAAATATTTTACTTGAGAAATCTTGAATAAAATAAATCCCAGTGGGAACCTCTTGGATTACTTGTTAAGGCTATTAATAAGATAGGTTCTAGGGCAAAGTTGCCTGTGGTTATGATAAGAATGACTGTGGAAGCTCAGATTTCCATAGACATCTGGTTGACCTAATTCTCTGAGTTTGTAGAAGAAAGTAACTGAAAGGAATTTTCAAGAACTGAATACCTCTCCAGAATGCACCTCATAACCATTTCTGTGAACTTCATTGATATTTTTAATTGATTAGAATGTTTTATTGGGCAAAATTGTATTGCACTGACATTTATTGAATGTTTATTTTTTCCCACAAAAGTTCTCCCTTTTGCTAAGTGATACCCTTTAATGAACTTGTGTGATTTAGTTACCTCTTATAATATACAAAACTTCTATTTTCCCAAAGTCAAAGATTTAACAGATCTTTCTGGGCTACATAGATTTTTAATCTATAACTATAATACAGAAGGAATAGTAGAAGGCATGTTGAACCCTGACAACAATGAGATGCATCTGAGCAGGAAAGTCATGGGCCAGAGCCACCTTTCCCTGCCCCTGGGAAAGAGACTAGCTGTAAAATCATACTGTGTTCAAGGTTGAGTGAGTTTCCTTCTTGTTGTCTGAAGCATGAAAGGTATGGCTTAAATATTTTCTTGACAAGGTCAAGAATAACAATATTATTATTACAGGGATTTCTAAATATTGAGATGGTACATTTTATCTGACCAAGGCATTGAGACAAGCTATATTGTACTTCAGATTTGTGAAAGGCTTGCAGCTCATGGTTAAAGGACACTCTCTAAAGCAGACCTAAAGTGAACTTCCACATTTTAGGTCTTTATCCATACACCCAACACCTGGCTCAAAATACTTATAACTCATAATGCTTTCAGTTGCAGGTGTTAGAAATCCATATTGAACTACCTGAAGTTTCCAAATAGGATGGGCCAGATATCAGAATGAAGGCAGTTGTTTTAAGAACTGGCATAACATCCAGGAACCTCAAAAGCAGGAGCCAGCAATTCAAAGGTATAATAAGCGGACATCAAAACCACAAGCTTGAAACTGCGAGGGCAATTTCAGATCGAAGAGAAGTATAAATATTTCCATAAGACCTAGAACGATCGGTCCATATAGGTATTCACTTCCCCATTGCTGTTATTATAGAATTCTCAGTGAAAAATATATCAACATCATTTTGTTCGATTTTAAATAATAAATCACCTCTAACTATATTGCAGTCTTCCTTGCTTATTTGGGAAATTATAATAAACCTGATAATTCACATGTGTTATAAGAACATGTGCTGACATTGATGGTAACTGAACTGAGTAACATGCTTCTAGACTGAAGATTTCTTCAGGATACCTGCAACAGTTTAGAAGTCAAAAATGCGTAAGTGCGGGTAAAATCGCAGTATTTCCAGAATCTCACCTGGCCTTAGTGCATGTCCATATCAATAGGTGTTTCCAAGGGGTGAAGAGAAGTAGTCCATCTCCATATCAATAGGTGACTACCAGGGGGAGGAGGACATATCTGGACCATAAAGGTTGGGTGGGGCTTCTGTTTTGCAGTTGGGTTGTGAAAGACATGGGCAAGCAGAAGTGGATGACTGTAACAATTAATGGGTTTCTCCCACTTTGACTGATTGTGGTTCCAAAGGTATTTTTCCCTGGGCTGGGAAAATATTTTCCCCCTGGAGTTACAGTAAGATGCCAGAATACTTTATGAACTGCCTGACAATGAAACCAGTATATTTAGTGTGTGTCTGGTAAGACCGTTTGACATGCCTGAGGGCACATGATGGACATGTTGCAGGCAAGCCACGGCTGATACAAGTACAGATCATCAACAGTTAATACCAGTTACTAGGTTGATTGTGAATAACTCGAAGGTGAAATAAATGTTCTGTAGCCATTATACAAAATTATCTGTTGGGAGAATTGAGAAGATATGGAAAGGGTAATCCTGAAATAAAAATCAGAACTAAATAAATGATTTAATGTGGCTTCTGACCCTCCTTATTTCTATATTTATTCAGTTATATTACCCAGACTTTTTTTTCCCTGGGGACAGTGGAAGATAAAAAGTAAGAAATGACTAAATTTAGTTCTTATCTGACTCTTTGTAGTTTTACAGTCATAGGCAAACTACTCAATCTGTCTTTACATTGTGAGGATCTCCCTCAATACCCCAAACCTTCATCTTCAAAGTTTAACAATAAGAGAAAACTGTAACTTGAAGACACCCTTTCTAATTTCCCTTCCTCCAAACTATGGGACTCAAAGGACACCACTGGGAGGTACAATCTGCCATGAGCCCTGAGAATCTTTGCACATTCTTCATTAATATTCCAAGAAAACAAGATTTAATCACTTTTGGTCTGGGTCACTTCTTAGGATTGTGTTTCTAGTGAGCAAACTTGAAAAAGCAGGCTTATTTTCACCCATTATGAAAGTAGTGAAATCCCCAGCCCAGTGTTCCTCCCCAGGAGCAACGCCCACGGTGTGTGCAGGATCCACGAGGGGCCTTTGTGGAACACTCGGGGAGCAAGCGACCAGCACGGGGAGGATGCTGACCCTTCAGGTCCTGCTTTTTAGGTATTGCCTCTGATTCGGAAGGCCTGTGTATTTATGAGATGTGTGGTAGGCTTGTTAAGGTACGCTTACATGTAGGGTAATATTTCACTTTCTCATACTCTTTACAATTATTGACAGCTATACCTCTTTGTGGTGGTGAACAAAAAAAGTTAATTTTTTTTTTCTTAATTAAGGAGAGAACACTTTTGAACTGGTAGAGGATGAGCAATTTATAAAAGGCATTCCTGAAGAGCACCTAGCATGACCTGAAAAAATATGGTGTGACAAAACAGAGACTTTGGGGAAAAATAGTGTGTTTACAATAAGAGAAAAAAGTTAGCACTTAGAAAGAAGGCATCTTATTTGGGAAAATCTAAGCATTACAGGTAGTTAGGCTGCTACATGGTTCAAGTGGGGCAAATTGTTGAACTGCATGCACAGCAGGGTTTTCAGGTCCATATACTGAAAAACAGATCATGGCCCCCAGTGCTGTCCCACGGCATGCTGCTGCTGTTAACTAATGCAAATCCTTCTAAGAACAGTGTGGAGACAGTGAGAAGAATTTCTTGATCTGCAGTATGCAGCAAGTGCAACAAAAATAGCTGATAAACATAACAATCAATGAAAAAATAAGATCATCTCTCTAAAATCTATTTTAAAGATCAGAACTCAGCAACTTAAAAATGTTAGCTGGGGGAAAAAAGTAAATATACTCTATAACCCATTTCAATATGCTTACTATAAGCTATGTACAAATTGATAAATCTTACCTATAGTCAATTAAGGAAACAAATATGGTTAGAGTTGTCCAAGGAATGTATCTCAGCAAAAGTTAAAAAAATACCATTGCACTATGACTTATAAAATTAGAAGACAGACACAACTTTCAAATGGTATAGATACAATAGAGGGATATACTATGATCACAATTTGGAAGACTCAGTATCGTAGGTGCCACTTCTTCTCCAAATGATTATCATGTCAGTGCATTCCCAATCAAATCCCTGCAGAAGTGTGTGGGACTGTGCGGTGTGTGCAGTGTATGTGTGGCATGACAGTTATTCTAAAATGCAAATGTTTATCTCAACTTTATTCATAATTGCCTATACCTGCAGTAACCAAGATGTCCATCAATATCTGATTGGATAAGCAAACTATGGTGCATACACACCATGGAATATTATCCAGTGATGAAAAGGTGCAATCAAGCCATGAGAAGACATGGAGGAACCTTAAATGCATATTGTTAAATGAAAGAAGCCAGTGTGAAAAGGCTACTTTTGCATGACTGCAGTCATGCGAAACTGGTATAAGTACAGAACTATGGGGACTATGCAAAGATTAGTGTGCACTAGATGTGTGAAGAGGGCAGGAATGAATATGTGGAGCCCAATACTTTTTAGGGCAGTAAAATTACTCTGTTTGATTCCATACTGATTAGCCATCAAGTAGGCTGTGAGGCATTATGCATTTGTCAAAACCCATAGGACCGTACAGCACAAAGTGTTCAACTAAATTAGGCAAACTTTGAAAGTTGGGGGAATCCTTGCAAAGAATGCAGCCTGACAAGTCAATTCAACTGCAAGCAGAATGCATGAGACCACCTCACTGACAGAGGCGGAGGGAAAAGTGACCTAAACACCCCTGGACATGAGTGCAAGGTGAGAGGAAAGGGATTGCACATATTCTCTGACTATAGTTGATGAGGTTTTTCCCACAGAGGTGCATGTTGACAGTTCTGACACTGCTGCAGGTAAAGAAGGGGAGGAAGAGAATAATTTTGCAGTGGAGAAAGGAGACACACTACCTCAGCCAGATCATCAGGGCCAACATCAGCACTCGTAGATCCTGTGGATAATATCTACACTTGAAACATTGCCATGAAAATGACACTGAACCTCTGTGATCTTCCCTCCACCAAGCCATAACTCCAGTCTTTTCCTGAGAAAAAGATTAGATGAATTCTAATAGTAAGCACTCTAAAAATGACCTGACCAGTCCTCAAACATTGAAGGTCATAAAAATGTGAAAGATATTTTATGATAAAACAAAGACATAGTTTAAATTACTTCCAGTGTAAATTTTTATCTAAGGTGACAAACATTTCTGTTTTGTTAGATAGCTCCCATGAAAAATACTGAACTTACATTTTTTTCTAGAACATTTGAGTGTTCGTTCTTCATTCTTCCCCAGACATAGACCTGTACTGGGATTCATCATTTTTGTTCATCATCAACAATTTGAAGAAAGCAATAAAAAATGTGTCTTACACATTTCTCAAATAATTGTTTTTATTTATTAGCCACATACATTTCTTCTTTTGTGAATGGCTTTTCAGGTCATTGTGAATTACAGCATTTTTATTAGATTCTAAGAGCTGTATATATGTACAGGATATTAGTCTTTAGTCTTTTATACATTTTGGTATTTTTACTCATTCCATTTAAAAAAATATTTTTTCATAACTCTGATCCTGTTTGTCTCTCTATAAATAATTTCCTTCTCCCCTTCTCCCCTTCATTTCCTCTTCCTCCCTGGCCTTCCTTCCCTCCTTTTTTTCCTTTTTCACTTGCTTCTTCACATTTTGCTTCCTTCTCTTAAAGGAGTAATATGTTGAATTGTTAAATCTATCATTATTTCATTTAATAAATTTTACCTTGGATTCAGGCTTAGGAAATTCTCAAACTTGTTAAATTATATAAAATTCATCTATTTTATTCAAATTTTCATATTTTTACACCGTCATTTCTTTTTGAACACATCCTTCTCTAGTATTTGACACATTTTAAGGGATGAGAATAGTATCAGTGCTTATGAAATACTGCCCTTTCATTTGGGAACATGCTTTTCCTAACATTTTGGTAAGAAAGTCTTGGAATTTAGCCTGGAAGAGTGGTTTGAAGAAGTAAGAGACATAAATTATCTAAATAGTTATTTTTAAACAAAAGGAGAGGGATGATTATTTCTGCAGACAGATGTAGTTTATTTTGGAGTATAAGGTCACTTCTGATAAGTCAGTAGGTAGAGATTTGTGCCCAAAAATGATAAGGGAAAAAGGAATTGATGATGGAGACCTTAATTTGAATAAAAGGTATGTCTCAGAAACAGGACCTTAGAGCTGGTTGGGTCTAAGGAAACCAGACTGCCGACAGGAACTCCATTCACTGGAGAGTGGACACTGTTCTGGTGGTGGTGGTACAAAACACGTTATTTTAAGTTTAGTTTTCTATGTTCTGAATTCCTTGTAATGCCTTCAACTCTTCTGTCAGGTTTATTATACAATATCAACTTACTGTCAGCTTTTTACTAATTCTACCTCAGTAACAGAATATATGCATGCGAGTTAAGGCAGCTGACGTGGCGGTTATGATCAATCACTTGAGAGAATCTGGTGAAGCCGAAGGCCACAGACTGGGCCAAAGACAAGGCACAGTAAAGCAGACACATGAGTGTTCTTACATAACCTCCTTAAACACACTGAAAAAATGCTGAATTATTCACAGTCAAGTACAATATCATTCAAACAACTAGAAAGAAATAGGAAGCCCAAGTTAGGGTAAACTTAGATGTTATTTCAATACTTGTTAGAACAAGAGCCTTTCTTTCATTCTCTCCATGATACTTATGTTATTATAGTGTTCATGTTACAAGGTGAATTTTAAAATTATATAAATATATTAAAAAGCAGTAGAGTTTTCATTGAAAATGCTTTCTATTTATTGACTAGTTTGGGTAGAACTTATCTATTTTCAATATTAATTCTTCCCGTAAAGGAGTAAGGCAGTCTCTCACTCTATTCATATTACCTTATGTCTCTCAATGGTGTTGTGTAATATGTTCACACAAGTCTTACATAGTGAACAGTTCTAAATTTTTTGAAATTTTATTTATGCTACTACAAATGAGCTTCTGATTTTTTAAATCTGTTTTTCCACACATGCTACAAAGGCATAATGCTTACTTCTCATCCTGTCATTTTCCAACTTAGTAGATTTTTGTTTTTGTTTTGTTTTGTTTTAGTTCCAAAGTGTTTCAATAGATTACTTGAATTTTTAGGTGCACAATCTTTCCACTGGCAAGTAAGGATAATAGTGCTGACTCACTTCTGATGCGTGCATTTAATTAATTTTTTCATCCCCAATTAGAATGGCTAGAATCCAAGAAAAATGTTCTATAGTGATGAAAATGAATAACATAGTCTTCTTAGAGGATTTAATGGTGAAGTCTGCAGTGTTTCAGCATTTTTTATGATGTTTGCTGTTGACAATATACCACATTAAGGAAATAATTATTTTTCATATTGACTTTTTATAATGAGAAGATATTAATTTTTCAATGACTTTCTTTACATAATAAACTAAGAAGTTTTCCAAATAGTCTTCCTGCTTTAAATTTAAAAATAGATTAGTACCTCATGATTATTCTTGCTGTCTTTTAACACACTTTAATGGACACTTAGTTTCCTTCCATATCTTGGCTATTGTAAATAGTGCTGCAATAAACACAGGGGTGCATATGTCTTCTTGAATCTGAGAAATTATATTCTTTGGGTAAATACCAATGAGTGGAATTCCCGGGTCAACCGGTATTTCTATTTTTAGTTTTTGAAGAACCTCCATATTGCTTTCAACAATGGTTGAACTAATTTACATTTCCACTATCAGTGTAGGAGGGTTCCCCTTTCTCTATATCCTTGCCAGCATTTGTTGTTCTTAGTCTTTTTGACACTGGCCATCCTAACTGGTGTGAGGTGATATCTCACTGTGTTTTTTATTTGCATTTCCCTGATAATTAGTGATGAGGTGCATCTTTTCATGTGCCTGTTGGCCATCTAAATTTCTTCTTTGGAAAACTATCTGTTCATATCCTCCACTCATTTTTTAATTGGGTTATTTGTTTTTTGTTTGTTGAGGTGTGTGAGTTCTTTATATATTTTGGATGTGTCTTTTTATGAGATCTTATTGGATCTGTCATTTATGAATATATTCTCCCTTACTGTAGAATGCCTTTTTGTTCTGTTGATGGTGTTGTTTGCTGTACAGAAGCTTTATAGTTTGATGTAGTCCCATGTGCTCATTTTTGCTTTTGTTTCCCTTGCTCAAGGAGATGCATTCAGGAAAATGTTGCTCATGTTTATATTCAGGAGTTTTGCCCATGTTGTCTTCTAAGAGTTTTATGGTTTCATGACTTTCATTCAGGTCTTTGGTCCAGTTTGAGTTTATTTTTGTGTATGGGGATAGACAATAACCTGGTTTCATTCTCTTGCATGTAGCTATCCAGTTTTGCCAACACCAGGTGTTGAAGAGGCTGTCATTTCCCCATTGTATGTCTGTGGCTCCTTTATCCTATATTAATTGACCACATACATTTGGGTTTATATCTCTCTAGTCTGTTCCATTGGTCTGTGGTTCTATTCCTGTGCCAGTACCAAATTGTCCTGATTACTGTGGCTTTGTAGTAGAGCTTGAAGTTAGGAAGCATAATCACTCCCACTTTATTCTGCCTTCTCAGGATTGTTTTGTCTATTTGGGGTCTTTTGTGGTTCCATATGAATATTAGAACTATTTGCTCTAGTTTGTTGAAGAATGCTATTCATATTTTGATAGAGATTTCATTGAATCTGTAGATTGCTTTAAGCCGGATGGCCATTTTGACAATATTAATTATTCCTATCCATGAGCACAGGATGTGTTTCCATTTATTGGTGTCTTCTTTAATTTCCCTCATGAGTGTCTTGTACGTGGCTAGGTTTATTCCTAGGTATTTTATTCTTTTTGGTGCAATTATTAGTGGAATTGTTTTCCTGATTTCCCTTTCTGCTAGTTCATCATTAGTGTATAGAAATGCCATAGATTTCTGAGTATTAATTTTGTATCCTGCAACTTTGCTGAATTCAGATATTAGACCTAGTAGTTTTGGAGTGGATTCTTTAGGGTATTTTTTTATATATAATATCAAGTCATCTACAAACAGTGACAATTTATCTTCTTTACTTATCTGGATGCCTTTTCTTTCTTTGTGTTGCGTGATTGACATGGCAAGGACCTCCAGAACTATTTTGAATAAAAGTGGGGACAGTGGGCATCCTTGTCTTGTTCCTGATATTAAGGGACAAGCACTCAGCTTCTTGCTGTTAAGTATGATGTTGGCTGTTGGCTTTTCATATATGGCCTGTATTATGTTGAGGTATTTTCTCTCTATATCCATTTTGTTGAGAGTTTTTATCATGAATGGATGTTGAATTTTGTCGAATGTTTTTTCGGCATCTATAGAGATGATCATGTGGTTTTTGTCCTTTTTGTTGATGTGGTGCATGATGTTGATGGATTTTCGAATGTTGTACCATCCTTGCATCCCTAGAATAAATCCTACTTGATCATGATGGATGATCTTTTTGATGTATTTTTGAATTTGGTTTGCTAATATTTTGTTGAGTATTTTTGCATCTATGTTCATCAGGGATATTAGTATGTAATTTTCTTTTTTTGTGATGTCTTTGCCTGGTTTTGGTATTAGGATGATGCTGGCCTCATAGAATGAGCTTGGGAATAGTCCATCATCTTCTACTTTTTGGAAAACTTTAGGGAGAATGGGTATTAGCTCTTCACTAAATGTTTGGCAAAATTCAGTGATGAAGCCATCTGGTCCAGGAGTTTTGTTCTTTGGTAGTTTTTTGATTATCAATTCAATTTCATTTCTAGTAGTTGGACTGTTCATATTTTCTGTTTGTTTCTGGGTCAGCCTTGGAAGTTTGTATTTTTCTAGAAAGTTGTCCATTTTTTCTAGGTTATCCAGTTTATTAACATATAACTTTTCATAGTATTCTCTAATAATTCTTGGTATTTCTGTAGTGTCTGTAGTGATTTTTACTTTCTCATTTTTTATTCTGTTTATGTGAGTTGACTCTGTTTTTTTCTTGATAAGTCTGGCTAGGGATTTATCTATTCTGTTTATTTTGTCAGAGAACCAGTTCCTGTTTTCATTGATTCTTTCTATTGTTTTATTATTCTCAATTTTATTTATTTATGTTCTAATATTAATTCTGTTCCTACTTCTACTGACTTTGGGCCTCATTTGTTCTCCTTTTTCTAGTTTCATTAATTGTGAGTTTAGGATGTTCATCTGGGATTGTTCTTCTTTCCTGAGATAGACCTGTATTGCAATATACTTTCCTCTTAGCATGGCCTTTGCTGCATCCCACAGATTTTGTGGTGTTAAATTATTGTTGTCATTTGTCTCCATATATTGATTGTTCTATGTTTGTATTTGGTCACTGATGCACTGGTTATTTAGGAGCATGTTGTTAAACTTCTATGTGTGTGTGAGGCTTTTTGTCTTCTTTGCATAATTTATTTCTATTTTCATACCTTTGTGGTCTGAGAGGTTGATTGATACAATTTCAATCTTTTTGAATTTACTGAGACTCTTTTTTACAGCCTAATATATGATCTTTTCTTGAAAATGTCCCTTGTGCACTTGTGTAGAATGTGTGTCCTGCTGCTTTTGGGTGTAGAGTTCTGTAGATGTCTATTAGGTCCATTTCTTCTAATGTGTTATTAAATGCTTCTGTCTCCTTACTTATTTTCTGTCTGGTTGATTTGTCCTTTGGAATGAGTGGAGTGTTGAAGTCTTCAGAATAAGTGCATTGCATTCTATTTCCCCTTTTAATTCTGTTAGTGTTTATTTCAAATATGCAGGTGCTCCTATGTTGGGTGCATATATATTTATAATGGTTATATCCTCTTATTGGACTTACCCCTTTATCATTATGTAGTGTCCTTCTTTGTCTCTTGTTACTTTCTTTGTTTTGAAGTCTTTTTGTCTGATACAAGTTCCGCAACTCCTGCTTTTTTCTCCCTATTAGTTCCATGAAATACCTTTTTCAATCCCTTCATGTTTATTTTGTGTGTGTCTTTGGGTTTGAAGGGAGTCTCTTATAGGCAGCATATAGTGGGGTTTGTTTTTTATCCATTCAGTGACTCTATGTCTTTTAGTTGGTGCATTCAGTCCATTTACATTTAGGGTGATTATTGATAGGTATGTACTTATTGCCATTGCAGGCTTTAGATTTGTGGTTACCAGAGCTTCAAGGGTAACTTCCTTACTATCTAAGAGTCTAATTTAACTCGCTTAGTATGCTATACACGCACAATCTTAAGGTTCCTTTTTTTCTTCTCCTTTTTCTTCCTCCTCACTTCTTTATATATTAGGTGTCATATTCTGTGCTCTTTGTTTATCCCTTGACTGACTTTGGGGGCAGTTGTTTTAATTTTGTATTTGCTTAATAATTAACTGTTCTACTTTCTTTTCTGTGGTTTCATTACCTCTGGTGACAGCTATTTAGCCTTAGGAACACTTCCATCTGTAGCATTCCCTCCAAAATACACTGTAGAGATGGTTTGTGGGAGGTAAATTCTCTCAGCTTATGCTTATTTGCAAATTGTTTAATCCCTCCTTCAAATTTAAATGATAATCTTGCTGGGTAGAGTATTCTTGGTTTGAGGCCCTTCTGCTTTATGGTATTAAATATATCATGCCTCTCCCTCTGGCCTGTAAGGTTTCTTCTGAGAATTCTGATGATAGCCTGGTGGGTTTTCCTTAGTATGAGATATTTTCTCTCTCTCTGGCTGCTTTTAATATTCTGTCCTTATATTGATCTTTACCATTTTAATTATTATATGTCTTGGTGTTGTCTTCCTTGGGTCCCTTGTGTTGGGAGATCTGTGTACCTCCATGGCCTGAGAGTCTATCTCCTTCCCCATATTGGGGAAGTTTTCAGGAATTACCTCCTCAATGACACTTTCTATACATTTTCCTCTCTTTTCTTTTTCTGGCACCCCTATAATGTGAATATGTTCCATTTGGATTGATCACATAGTTATATCCATATTCTTTCATTCCTAGAGATCCTTTCTCCTCTCTGTGCCACAGCTTCTTTGTTTTCCTCTTCTCTAATTTCTATTTCATTTATTGTTTCCTCCACCATATCTAATCTGCTTTTAAAAGTCTCCATTGTGTTCCTTAACGATTGGATCTCCATCCTAAATTCGTTCCTGAGTTCTTGAATATTTTTGTGTACCTCCAGGAACATGTTTATGATTTTTATTTTGAAATCTCTTTCTGGAACATCTGATTAGTTCTTTTTCACATTTCCCTTTTTCTGGTGTATGTGAGATTTTTGTTTGAACTCAGTTCCTTTGACTTTTCATATTTGTATGTGCTCGCTCTAGTGCCCAGAAGCTCTACTCTCTGTAGCTGCTCAGCCCCTGGAGCGATTTTGGTTTTTGCAGGGGAGTGGTGCTGGTTCCTGGAGGGAGGAAAGAGCTGTTTCCTGCTTCCTGGCTGCTATGCCTGTCTCCACTGCCATAACCAGTGGCCAAACACACAGGTGTAAGCCTCTGTGCTTTTTGTTTGTAGCTGCCATAGGCGGGGCTTCCCTCTGGCTGACCTGACACCAGGGCAGGGGTTGCTGGTTTGCAACCCAGATGCAGGCTGGCCTGGAGGAAGGTGAAGCAGGTTGCATATCATGGTGTGAGGCCTTGGAGCTGTGTTGCCAGCCAGGGTGATGGAAACCTGAATATCCTGAAAGTTCCCAACCTGCTTGGCAGAGTGCACTCAGACAATTTTGTCTACCTGTCCTTTCTGAGCAGTAAGCTCTGGGCAGGCCTTGCCCCTTTAGCAGCCTTTTCACTTTTAAGAAGTCTCTCAGACTGCCTGTCCAGAGCAGCTGGATATGGATCCCCGTTTTCCACAAGCAGATGGAATCTCAGTCTCCTCAGGTATTCCTCCTGTCTTTGCTTTACAACCCCACTAATCACCAGAGCACCATGCGATGTAAGTTTGTGTTCCCAGAGAAGATCTCCAGGGCTATGTATTCAGCAGTCCCAGGCCTCCATGCCCTCCCTGCTCCATTTCTCTTCCTCCTGCTGGTGAGCTGGGGTGGGGGAATGGCTTGGGTCCCACCGGGTCATAGCTTCGGTACATTACCCTGTTCCACAAGGTGTGTTCTTTTCTCCAGGTGCATGCAGTCTGCCACAGCCTTCTTTCCTGTTGCTCTTTCAGGACTAGTTGTATTAATTATCTTTTCATATTATATTTGGTTTTAGGAGGAGGTCTCTGTCTCACCTCTCCTGCCACCATCTTTAATCCTACACATTTATTTTATTTCATACAGTTGTGTCCTGGCTAACATTTAGCAATTGATGGTAAAATATATATATATATATATATATATATATACTTTTTATAAATTATATGTTTTAAATACTTATATACTTGTAAGTAAAAAATATATAATAGACTAAATTTATAATATGAAGTTTATTATGTATATTATTTATTATAATATATACATTTATTACAATATATAAATGTTTATTACATTTTACTAATATATAGGATGTATAACAATCAACTTACAAATAATAATAAAACATTTTTAAGCATTCATTCATCCATTTAGTTCTCATAGAATGCCTTCACTGATTTTTTGACAGCATGTTCTATCTGCAGCCAAATTATAGCTGAAATGTGTATGAGTGGAGTTTTGACATGAATGTTGGTTAATGCTTTTTTCTACACTAATGAGAGAGATAACAGTAAAACAATAAAGATATATGTAAGTTGAGATGACATCATTCATGGCAATGACTTCTTAAACTAGATATTAGCTTTTGATTACTAAACCAATTTTTCTCAATATTTTTGCAATATATTTAATGGCTACAGACATGTCACAACTTTAAGATTAATCCACATAATGTCATATCTCCATAACTTTTTTAAGGCAAGTTAACAAAACAATATTTCAAGCACTGATTTGGAGTGTTTTCTGATTTCCATACTGCAACTACACCTACTGTGGCCAATTTGAAGCTAACAGTATGATTTACAATGTATATTATTTCCACCACACAGGTTCAAATAGACATAGTTAACCTCAACAGTATAGATTAATAGAAAAATATAGTATAACTAGAAAGAAAATAGTTTGAATGTGTATTATTTTTAATATTATTTATTAATTGTGTTTAACTTTCAATAATAGCAAGGAAAGTACAGCATATGGAATATAGACAACAGTTTTGTAGTGTCATTGTGTGGTACACTTCTTGTGGTGGGTATTCTGGAATGTATATAATTGTCAAATCATTATCTTGTACACCAAACCAATGTTGTATTTAAAATACACATCAATTAAGAAAATAAAGAGTAAGAAGATTTGATGTGCACCTTACAAAGGATTGAAAGATATAATCAAATGTTTACTTTTGTTATTAAGCTCCAGAAGAAGAAAACATGGCTGTTTGAAACCAGCTAATTTTTTCCCTGAAAATATAACTGTTGTGTGTGTGAGCCTATACAAAGCAGCCACCGTTGACACATCACTGCTTCCATGCTTGTCCTGATATCAGCTCGGTCAATCCCAGCCCACCCACGCAATGGCTCTTCACTGAGTGCTCTGGGGTGTGATCAGTGTGACCTCTTTGGTAGCATAATTCACAGTAAGAAGAAAATGAATCCTATTCTCTCATTTTGTATTTACAAAGAAAGGACTTATTAATCCAAGTGTTGAAAAGCAGGCATTAAGGAATAAATTTTGAATAGTGATTTCCTATCATCTAGGAAAAATCTATGCCAATAGACTGTCCTTTAATTATTCTTTTTAAATCTCACAGCCAGTTTGCCTACATACAGAGAAAATGGAACAAGCATTATTGACAAACAAATAATTGGCTTTATCATCATACAGGAAGTCTCCTAGCAAACACAAAAATAACAAATATGAATACACTGGTGAATAATGTTATATAAATAAGTGGAGGTCAACATAAGGAAAGATAGTTATATATGTATGTGTGTATATACATATAATCCTAGTGATCTAAGAGTATACAAGGGAATATGAATATAAAAATGATGAATTTCAAATAACTTTCCAGTATTTTATGTAATGTCTTCATCTCTTTCCTCTTTTCAATTAGGTGGATATGATTGTGCAAAACTGAATGATTTATCAATTATATGCCAGTCAAATCTCCATAAACTGATGATTGCAATTCTGTTTCAAAATAATCATACATTTGAAGTTCTCCCAATGGCTCATTAACTGGGGGAAATAAATTTCAATATGAGTGAATCTATTGATATGCCACCGTATGGATTCATGAGTTAAATACTTGTATGTATTTTGTCAATAAATTCCTTAACATACATTTTTAAGATAATGAATAAATGAACATACTATTTCCTAAGATGCAAACAAATTTGAGAGATCTCTACTGTGAGGACAGTAGGCTGGCTTTGCAGGTTTGCTGTCTCTCCTTCTTGGTGGTGGTAACACTGACCATTCAGCTTTAACTCACTACCCAGAAAGGCCTCCACCAAATTAAAACAGTAGTAAGATACGTACATTTAAAGTTCTCCTCACCTGAAGAGACATGTTACTAGTGCTGTTTTCTTTTAATTTGACCTTTTCCCTAATTTTCTCTTTAAAATTTTTAAATTTTAAATTTTCCTTCTCCATCACTAAATTTATGAATTAACCTTAATTATCAATGATAGTATTACTTCTGCCTTTGGGCAATTTCTTTAATTAAAGATGTGTATTTTAGATCTATAATACAAATTGCATGGACTCCAGGTAATTGCATGGACTACCTTATTTTGTGACAGTAAATTAAATGTTATTAGGAAGAATGTCTTTCCTGCTATCTTTCTAGCATAATATATCTTTCAGTACCATATTTCTTATGAGACATATCTGTCAAACATTTAAATTGGATTATTAATTTATTCTCATAGCTCAGGGGTAAAGTTTAAATTTATATGCAAATGTCACAACTTCTAATGGTCTGAATCCATCTAGTTTGTTGAAGTGTGACTTTGTATTGAAGGTAGTATACTTGTAATCCCCTGGAATAGAAATGACATTTTCCAGTTATCTTTAGTATAATAACTGAACAAGAACATTTGAATACTCATAAATGTATAACTCTGTTTTATAATTCCATAACTATTTTACATAAGTGAGACTTACATATAATATGTGTTATCATTCACTTTCAAGTTGATATCATTAAATGTCAAGATTAAGGCAAATAAATATCCCTTTGAATTTATTGTCAAGCACTAATAAAATTAAAATTATAAAATATGCATAAAATCATGGCAAAGCAAAGTCTATTTCCACCCAATCCTTTGTCAGGAAAAATTATATGCAAGTTGATTCATTCTTATTTTGAAATATCACCAGAAATAATAGCTGTGCACCCTGAGTTAACCTATTTTTTATAACAACTATTTATAGAAACATATACTTCACATAGTACTTTATAGTCTTTTTAGGTCTTCAGAAAGACAGAGAGCTTAGATAGATAGATGTTCAATTCATCTCCTTTCTCAACCTTAAAATGATCACATTCTGTTATTAAATCATCCCTAATGGTTCTGTTTTTCAGGCTAAGTGCATCGAGACCCTTTTTTTTATAATAAATTTTTCCTGCAGGTCAAACTGCCTCAACCACTGGGCAATGCTGGCACTCCAGGGCAGGTTCTTGGGCTTATTTATCATCATTCTGTTTTTCATAACTCACACCTTCCTTTACATTTATAGTAGACACTCAGTAAATGTTTGCAGAATGAAAGATTCCCAAATCCAAATTAGTACACTGCTTAGCCCTTATCATGCATGGGCTAGGGGTAGAGATAAACTGAAGGGGATCATTGTGTGTTGTCATTTTCACAAAGTGAGGTCTCTTTCTGAAGCAACTAGTATGGAAAATACTAGGTTAGCCTCCTCTGAAAACTTTTTTTTCTTAAGACCAACTTTTCCTTGATTTCCCCACTTCGGGTCAGGAGTGTCTACATGCAGTTGGAGCTTTTATGTTTTGTCATTCCCACAAAGTCTCATTGCTCATGCCATTTATCTAAACTGACTGACAACCTATCTCATCTCTACTAGTTAGCACCAATGTTGCCCCCATCCAACATAATAAATTCTCCTTTTGATCAGTGCTGTCCATGCCAATAGTAACCTCATTTTCTTTGGCAGGTGGAAAAAATATATGTTCTCCTCAGAGGACTGAGGCCTCTCTGTCCATCCTCAGCCAAACTGCACCTTACCTACAGGCTACTTTCTGCATCTGTGGGCTCTCATTTGCCTTCAGCTCACAATAATTCTTATGCCAAAGATTCATGCTTTGGATGGTCTAATCTGATCCCCTATGAAAGAATCCTTGGGGCGCTTATATTTTTCAGCCCTAATTTTACATCTCCTTGGAGTTTCTTGGCACTTACTGTCAAATTCTCAAATTTTGTTTATTAATAATTACTTGCCTTGCTTCTCTTACTGCAACATAAAATTTCCTGTAGCCTTTTTAAAGGGGTTAAGCTGACATAAAAATGAAATAACTTATTGGAAGTTTTTACAGGGAACATTAGGTATTTTGACTTACTTCATTAAAAGCCAGAATGATTACAATATTTACTAAGTATAATAAGTATATTCTGGGTTAACACTTTTGTATTTTACTCTTAACAAGATAAAATGTCTTAAGATGCAGTGTCTTAGCTATGTGCATGCCTCCACCACCAAGGAAAGAACTCAACAAAAAATCAATGCTTTTAAACAGGATCATCTCCCAAGCATTCCAGCTGTTAATAATCATCCATTACAGACCTGCATGGGAATGATTTAAGGACTATCCGGGAAAAGTAACTTTAACCTTCCACTGGATATGCAATAGATTAATACAAGAGAAAAATCTTTATAATGAAATTGTGAATCCTTTCTTGCATGGCGATCGCTTTGAAATGTAATCATTAAGCAGAGTTGGTACATGTCTCCCAGTGTCTGTCGGGGGTGGAAGCGTAACTTCCATTAGGTGCCATTTTGCAAACACAGGTGGTCTCATTACATTGACCAGCTTCCCCCATTTAACATCCTTGTACTTTTCCTTTAGCATACCTCAGTGTTTAAAAAGTTTTGACTCGTTGTTTCCTTACTGATGAAGTTTATAGATAACATCAAGGAAGGCTGTAGACATCGAGGATACTAAAGCATGGGCCAACAAAGCTATCCAGCCTTGAACATGCCTTATCCTTTATAAAATGGGAAACATGATCTCAAAGGTGGCTCAGAGGTCAGCAGGGCTCCACTGACACCACAGGTCCAGAGGAGTGGGACTGTTTTCTTCTCACTGGCTGGGGTACAGGGTGCAACCCTGCTTCCAGAAGACAGCACAACCCCGGAGGAGAGCAATTACTGCATGGATATTTATATAGCAACATGGACCACCATCCTGCAAAGCTGGCAAGGAAAGGAAGACCTGATATGAAAAGTACAACAGCAAAACATGGGTTCTTTGGAAAATCACTGGAAGGCATATGAAAAACACTTGAAAAAGGGACTGCTCTGGGAAATTCCATTAAATTTATAATACAGTATGGCCTTTCAGTTCTCACTGAGCCACATGGAAACCTCTGGTGAGCTGTGAATTTATCATCATCTGAGAGCTGTGTTGCACATGCGTGCTTTTGTGTGCACACATTTGAGTGAGTGTGGGTGTCTTTGTAAATGTCTGTAACATTTTATGATTCACATTTTTGTTACAGATGTAACTAAAAATTTCACTAAGTGTCATCAATACAAAATATATCCATCACTTAGTTTGGTTCATAGGCATATATTCTAAAGTTCTCTTCTCTTGCTTTGATGTAGGTGGGGGTGGATTGGAGAATAACTTGGAGCTTCATAGCAAGGGCTTGGGAGTCAGAGTAATTTGGCTGTGATTCCAGCTCTGCTGGTCCCAAGAGTGATGCTGGACAGG
This sequence comes from Manis pentadactyla, assembly GCF_030020395.1. Taxonomy (NCBI): domain Eukaryota; kingdom Metazoa; phylum Chordata; class Mammalia; order Pholidota; family Manidae; genus Manis; species Manis pentadactyla. The sequence goes on from NC_080025.1 coordinate 42,250,471, forward strand.
TTATTTAATATCTTAGAGCTTGTTTCTCTATCTCTGTAATAGAGATAATAGTACCACTTTTATATAACTGTTATGATAAATGACATAAGGCATTTCAAACACCTAATACTGTAGCTGGCATTACTGTATGTCCTTAGCAAAGTATGGCTTTTGATGTAACTTCAAACTGATTTTAGTTGAAATATCAATTGATTTGTCAAAATGCTTACTGTAACAACTTGTTTTATCCTGTTCTACAAAATTCAATACTGTTATGAAGAGAAGAGATTTTATTCAGAGGCAGTGATAATAATCTGGTTTTGCAGTGCAAAGTACATTATATTTAAAATTTAAATGGTCTTGAAAAAGATTTTCTTCCTTACTCCATGAACACAGAGCTCAAAAATCAATTTTACTCAGTTTAAAGCATCCTTTATTGCCATGTCAACAAACAAAATATGCCAATACATGACTTGATAACGTTCTTCAATTTTTATTACCTAATACATGTCAGTAGCTCACAAATTAATCTTTATGTTTATCAATATATTCATGCAGATGAATAGATACATACATATTTTGATTTTGGAGTATCATATTTTGTCAATTATGGTAATAAATCAGCAAATCCAAAAGACGTTTTGTACGATCAGTCACCTTAAATGTTTAATAACTAAAAAAAATATTGAAGTCTGTTATATGTTTGGCCCTGACCATAATACTCCAATCAGTGCTTACCTTTTCCCTGCACACTGTTTCACAGACTTTCTCCTCAAACCAGGATTCTCCTGGTTTCTGCCTGGCCCTCGTTCAGCCTTCCCTGCCCTGGGCCTTGTCTCCATACTGCCAATGAACTGATTCACTTCTGTTCCTTATCCTGGCTTTCTCTTCCTTCCTTTCCTGACTATACCATCTGTTGTTAATAAAAAATGCTGAGATTGGAAAGTGTCAAGGACGAAAGGACCTCACCACGCCGTTGGGATTCGTAAATGTGGTGCGCGCTGGCCTTGGGGTCGCAGATGCTCAGCAGCTGCTGGATTCCTTACTATGCAGCACTTTGGGCCGCGAGTTCTTACTGGTGAGCGGAACTGCGCTGGCCCAACTTCTGTTCCCATGTGCTCTGTGCCCATGGCCAACAGGTAGACTTTATCTAATCGCGCGTATTTTCCTGCAGGCCATATAAAACTAGTGTGTGTTATTTTATACTCTGCACAGATACAATGCTAGATCATTATTATTTGTATTTTAAGTTATTTTTTCCCAAATTCACAGAAAAATATTGCCTGTGTAACCTTTTGAATTTTAAGTGTTACACTACTTTAGCAATGCCATTTTATGGATGTTTCGAGGTGAAAATTTAAAACCAATAAAATGATAAAGTGTTAATTCCAACAAATTTTTAAGCCTATCAGCTCCCATGTTTAACTCATTCTAATTGTGCAGAATCTCAGGTCCTTGACCACACCTATTTCTTCAACTCTTTCTTAGCTTTGCTCCTAATCAAGTTTTAACCCTTAGAATGTCAAATCACTTTTTTATTTTTGCTAAAAATCTAAACCGCTTGGCCTCCTGATCTTTATCTTGCTCTCATAGTACAAAATTACACCATAGTACTGACCTCCCACCTGACGTTTTGCTATTTAGCACCTGAGTGTGAGCAAAGAAAAGCCCCCAGGAGATCCTAAGATGCTCAGCAACCTACTTACCCACTGTGTCTGTGCCCTGATCCCCCTCAGCTGTGATCAGAGACGCCCCGTGTGCATGCTTCCTCCCCGGAGGTCACTGGCAGGAAAAAAATACATCTGAATCTAAGGCCCCCGACTGCACTTTGCTGTTTCCTGTCTCTGTGTCTTGGTACCTGTACCCTTCTTTCTAGTCCCAGAGCAAACACTCTGCTAGGAAACGTTTTCTGTTCTCCTCAAATAGACGTTGACCCTTCAACTTCTGGCCACTCTTCAGTTTTGTACGTATCTTGTGGTATTTGCCAAAATGCACTACAGTCATTTCTTACAACTCCCCCTCTTCCACAGACTATGTTTTAATCCTCTGTTTCTTTACTCCATAAACACAAATCACTGAATGCTGAAGGACTGTAGCAATCACAATTTCTTAGGACTATTAGCATTGAATGTTTATTGAAAACAAGCTTAGGTGTTGAATTTTACTTGACTGATTCAAGCTGAATATTTAACACAACTTTTTTCTTTGAGACCAGAAGCTATCCAGAGATTCGTAATCTTCTCATTTAATAGTCCATCCTGAACAAATGTAGTATCAGCAGACAGTTTGAAACCCAAGTAAGGATTTGGAGACTTATTGAGTCTTTTTGTAATGCTTTTGAGGAGAAGTTTCAGATCATTTACTTCCTAGGTATTGTTCTTTTGTGCTGTTGAGCTAGGTGAGGTGAGCACGTGTAGAGACCCGCAGCTCTGAGGTCGGAATGGAACTCTATTCAAACCCCAGCTCCACTACTTAAACTGGGCCTTCGGACAAGGTGAGTCACTGGACTTCTGGTAGCATCAGTTTTGTCATATATCAAATGAAAATAATAGTATCAAACTCATGACAATGCTTTAAGGTTTAAATCTAAGAATTAAATCTAACTTGGAGAAAGATATATACCTGGACTAACATTAAAAACTTTAGAATGAGAACTTTATGGCCTGTTTTACTTCAATTAAATATATTTTATCTATGGTAGCTATTCCAAATCTTCCCCATACTCTGCTCTGCAGACCACAGCCTAATAGACTACCTGAACATCAGAGCCAGTGCATCTACGCATGAAGGTACTAAGATAAATACTGCTCTCCTGATGTCATGGTAGCCAACTCCCATACCTCACAAATATGTTAAATAGTCTAGAAAAAAGGGTGGTCACCTAAGAAAATTCTAGAGTACAGCAAGATCTCCAGAGCAGTTCTGAACAACAAAAATATAATGGTAGTCATAGATAAAATTACGTTTTCTAGTAGGCACATTTAAAAAAGTAAAAAGAAAAAGGGGAAATTAATTTTAATAGTATATTCTCTATTCAGCATGACATCCAAAATATCATCTCAACATGGAAATAATATTAAAAATTATTAACGAGATACTTCTCAGTTTTTTCTGGGTGCTAAGTCTTCAAACTATCTTGTGCACTCTACATTCACAGCACATCCTTATCCAGATTCTTAACATTTAAAATGTTCATGAGCCACATGTGACTAGTGCTGACTGAGCTGAATAGGGTAGCTCTACAGGGTCAACCCTGGAGTCACTGACCTTCCCTATCCAGGATAATGGGCATGAGAAAAATGGGCTGTTTTCTGCTCTACCTCAAATATGCTGTAATGTGCGCATAACAGCCATTTCCAGGGAGTGTATGGCTCTTCTTTCTCCTTACTGCCGTCTCCTGCTCCCGGCTTTCATAGACTCTTTCTCATGCTATCGGTGCTTTCTCTTCAGTGACACCTGTGTACTCATCCTTAAGCACTTGTTTGTTGTTTCTCCTGTATTATTATTATTATCCTCCTCCTCCTCAGCATTATTACCTGCTGCTGAAATTGATTTGACAATGGATTACCTCTTCCCTTCTTCAGCAAATGGATCTAAAGCTTTTGTATACTCTGATCTTGGCTCTGTGTATGTGCCTGTTGTCAGTCAGCTGCCATGAGGGTCTCTACATTGCAATAGGGACAGAATTCCAACAGCTGAGCTATTCCTTAGCTGTTCACATCATTTCCCACTGGGGAGAGCACAAAAGGTTTTAGCAATCTTGACTGTACTAATTTCTTGACAAGGGGAGAAAGGAAAAGCAGGGATAAAATGGAATAAGAATGGAAGTAACACTAAAGAAAAAGCGACTGCAGTTAAGAATGTTGATATTGATAATCAGAGTCATAAAAAGTATCTGCTAAGCATTGGACATTTACATAAAAGGCCTTTTGCTAAACCTAGTATCATTTTGTTTTATTTACTCTCCATAGTAGCCATTTGAAATAATACTTGACTTTCTACTTCTCTTTGGGTTCAAACCTGTTTATTATTCCTCAGAACAGGCATATAATTTCTTGGAACCTATCAACTGTCCCTTCTTTTCTTCTATCATTGTTTACAAAGCACTTAGAATTAAAGTTGTCTATCCATGAATGTTTCTTCTGAATGACCAACTGAAGACTTATAGAGAGGCCAGATCTTTAACCCCAAATCTCATGTGCTAACATCCTGAACACATGCTGAGTCCCCTCTGTCCCCTGTCTAATTGCTGTGCCGCTGGCTGACCTGAATCCTCTCTCTGTGCATCCTTGTGTGACTCAGCACCCAACAGGATCACAGCAGTGTCTCTACAGCCATCACCCTGACCCCTTTGCCTCGACAGCTCAGTTCCTGGAAGCGCACCATCAGCCTTCCCCAAGCCTTCTAAACCCATCTCTCACCAACTGCATAAAAGTAATTTAAAAAAAGAAACCAAACCAAACAAACAAAAACTGCAAACCAAACCAAACAAACAAAAACTGCAGACCATCAATGTAATTGTGCCTAGTGTTGTAAAATGGAGTTAAACTGTGTCTCGATTGTAAAAGAGAAATCAATTTAGAAAGTATTGACTTGGAAGAACTTAATTGCTCATAAAATTAATTTATGGATGACTTTATTTGGTGTTTGGAAACAGGAATACAAATGAGCCCACTTGGATGTGTCTGAATTTCGGTGGCCAGCCAAGAAAAGGTAACTGACAAGAATAGAAAATTGAAACAGATGAGAAAGTAATATGCTTTCTCTCTTCTGGAAACATCCCATATTAGGTTATAAGCAGTGGACAGTTATAAAATATTTCAACTATATGAGTTGCAGACAAGCTAAAAAATAAAAAAAATAAAATAAATTGAATGATAAAACATAGTGATTGATATGTCTTAAAATAGGTATAGGTGCATGTGAGTTTATAAACAAAATAAAGGAAATAAAATCTTCTGAAGAAGTTATAGGATAAATAATTTGAAATCTGTTAAATTCCCAAGAGCCATCAAAGCAGAATCTTCTTGCTGAGAGAGCAGAACCTTTATTGTAAATTATTTTGTAAGAAGAGAAGCAAAGTCATAGCAAAAAATAAAAAATGCAGAATGAGAATACGTATGTATACACACATCTTTGGCAGAAGCAACAAAAGGATGCTTGTTAACATAAGAAAAGACTATAGGAGCAAAAAGAAATAGAAGAGCCTCATGCATGTGTGACACTATATATTATTTACATTTTTATAATTTGCATGATAAAAGATAAATGAAACAATGGTTTAAATTATCTTGAAAGCTTAAAATCGAATGTATATTTATATGAATGGGAAAATGAATGTAATTGTGGTCATTCTTAACAATGAACAAATATCAATAACATAGTTGTTGATATTAACCTTGTATGTGATCGATATCCATTTGGCTGGTTAAATTCTTCTAGTGTCTTCTCCTAATTTTCCTAGCTTAAGAGGCTTTTTCCCATGCTTAATTCACCCCACAATATGACTGGGTGGCCTTTCCTCATCACCCTCTGGATACAGTGGGCCCATGTGGCCTAATGTCCTGGTGATTTTTGAGAATGACGATCAGATTGCAGGCACAGCTCCGTGCTCAGGACATTGTCCTCTCAGGGATGACTGAAATGTAATCAGCGGATGTTTGGGGTGCAGGTGGTTGGGTGCATAATGCCACCATCTCAATGGCAGGCACCTTGCTCCTGCAAGGCTCCCAGCCCTTCTCAGGGTGTTTGGGCTTGTTGTGCTCAGTGGAATGCTCAGCCTGGCACACTTTGTGACAGAATCCCTCTAAGGACATGTCTGAATGATGCCTGGTCCTTATCCGTTTTCGGCAAAAGGCATGTGTGCTTCTTTCTTACCACAAAGGCTTGATGTTTCTTAGGAAGCCTCTCCCCTTCACTTCAGCTGGAAACTCAACTACTCGGCTATGTATAACTTTTCTTTCCCTTACTAAACTATAGAGATAGCTTGCCTTTCAAGAAAAAAAGTCCCATGTCATAATACAGCATGAATACACAATTAAGCAACATATGCGCGCGCACACACACACACACACACACACACACACACGCACACACACAGGCACACTGAAAAAGAGGTTTATGGCCTCCTGTAGACATTTCCGTGCAGACTGCATAATTGAATCCTTAGAACAATTCTGTGTTGCAAGTTTTATCCCTTTTGTTTTATAAAAGAGAAAAATAGGATTTTGGTAATTAGCTTACCTACAGTGACCAACCGAAAATACACAGAATTCAGGGCTTGTGTGCATGTGTCTATGTTCTTGGGAGCCACACTGTCCCAAGAGCTGAACTTCAGGGAGTAATGTGGACTTTTGTTCTTATATCCCTATGACGTCCTCATCCTTTAAAGTACTCTTTTCATATCACAAGACTTGCTTGAGTAGGTGAGATACATCAGCTTATACATGTAAGTGAGGCAGTGTGTTGTTCTGTGTGTGTGGTGTGTGTTCGCACATACATTTATGTTCATCCGGATGAGTCAGCACAGGAAATGAGGGCACAAGGAAAGTCAGTATTTACATCAATTACTGTAGAAGAGGATGATTATTAATTAATTCTGCCTATTGTCCTAATCCAGAGCTCCAGGCACTTTTCATTGTTAAAGTCTTGATACTTATATTTTGTTTAAAATCTTTGTAATAATTAAAGGGATATTTAGCCATAGGACATATTCTTTTTAAAACCTAGCATTTACAATTTATTATATTAGCCACCTAGTAATGCTCAGAAGATAGAAAGAACTTAAAAACCTACTACATAGAACTCCTAAGTGAACCAAGGTGATTTGAGGTACAGTAAATATTTAACATAATTAAAAACAATAAACTCAAGAATAAAATGGCAAGAGTCAAGAAGAAAAGGGGATTATGGGATAATTGTATTTAAAACCAAGACTAAAGAAAGTTTCTATCAATTTAGTGGAAGTCCATCTCTATTTTCTGTGGTGACTAAGGTCAAAAGAGCACCTCTATTCACATAGATTTGATAGATTATTTAAAGGCCAAATTTTTCTAGCTAAAGGCTCTTTATAAAACCAGTGGGGGGGAATCCTTGTCATGTGCCTGTCTTGGTTGGCACACTGCAAGACATAAATGATTATATCTCACATAGAAATGTTACTCAAAAATAAAAAATTTCCAAATGTGATTATGTATAATATTAAGGGAAATATGGTTGCTACACTCTATCATGAATACTATAAAACTTTAGGCATGTTTAACAGCAAGGACACATTATCAAGTTCTTACTTTGAACAAAGACTCTCATATTCTTGTTGCATGTATTAATGGTATGATGATGGGAACTTTTGCAGACTGTGTAGAATTGGTTGGGATTGTCCATGGAGATGAAATGCCTTAAATACTCTGGATTTGTTCTAAGGTTTAAAGATTATTTTCATGCAAATCAAAACCACTATGAGACATCACCTCATACCTGTTAGAATGTCTATTATGATAAATGATTACAGATAACAAGTGCTGGCTAGTATGTGGAGAAATGGGAATTCTATATGGTTGATGACAACGTAAAGTGGTGAAACCACTATGCAAAAGAGAGTGAAGATTCCTCAAACAATTCAAAATAGAACTACCACAAAATCTAGAAATCCCTCTTTTGAGTATATATTCAAAGGACATAAAATCAGTACCATGAAGAGATAACTGTGCTCCTGTGTTTACTAGTGTTTTACACAAATAGCCAAGATAGAGAAACAATCTAAGAGTCCACTGATGGATGAAAGGATAAAGAGATAGTGGCACATATATATCCATTCCATTCAATACATTATGTCAGTGTTTACATATGTATGTATGTATAATACTCCATTACATACACATGCACATATATATGTATGTAATGGAATATTATTCAGTCTTAAAAAGGAAGGAAATCCTGCCATTTGCAACAGCATGGATGACCATGGAGGACATACAAAGTGAAATCAGCCAGAAGCCAGACACAGAAAGAAAAATACTGCAAATCTCACATACATGCGTAATCTATGCAAGTTGAATACATAGAAGCAGAGATAGAATGGTGGTTACCAAGGCCGTGGGAGTCGGGGAAATAGGAAGATGTTGGTCACAGGGTATGGAGTTACAGTTTTGTGGATGAGTAAGTATAGCGATCTAATGTACAATGTGGTTACAATAAGGAGCTATACTGTATTGAGTACTGGAAATTTGATAGAAGAGTAGATTTCAAATACGGACACACAGAAAGGTTACTGTGAGGAGATACATTAGTGATCTTGAAGTATCGTTTCACCATACATATGTATATTAAAAAATCATGTGCACGTTAAATATATATAATGTTTATGTAATAAAAATGCAGATTCAAACAAACTGTGCATGCACTGTGGGCGGTGTGACTTGCATGACTGGCTCAGTGGGCTCGGCTGGCGCTACAGGCGTGGCGGTGGTGGCGGGTGGCTGAGAGCATGTGGAGCTGCAGCCGGGCTACCCAGCCCACCAGCCCCACATGTCCGGGGGCAGGGCCGGACTGCAGCTTTCAGAGGCGCTTCCTGTTGGCCAGGAAGGGGAGCACAGAGAGGCCCTGGTCGCCACCCGCGGTGCCCATGGATGATCAATGTGCAGCGCCTGCTGAGGTGGCCGTGGGTTTGGAGCGCCGGGACTGAGCAACCTGTTACCACAAGGATTTAAGATCTGTGAATCCATGAATATGGGTCTATGCATAATGAGCTGGAAAAGAATCGACGAGCTCAACTGCGCCTGTGTTTAGAATGCTTAAAAGTTTTGATTCCACTAGGACCAGACTGCACCAGGCACACGACGCTTGGTTTGCTCAACAAAGCCAAAGCCCACATCAAGAAACTTGAAGAACCTGAAGAGACAGCACCAGCTAGAAAACTTGGAACGAGAACAGAGATTTTTAAAGCGGCTACTGGAACAGCTGCAGGGTCCTCAGGAGATGGAACAAATACGAATGGACAGCATTGGATCAACAATTTCTTCAGATCTTTCTGATTCAGAGCGAGAGGAGATTGAAGTGGATGCTGAAAGCACAGAGTTCTCCCATGGAGAAGTGAACAGTATCAGTACCACCAGCATCCGTGACATTGATGACCACAGCAGCCTGCAGAGTATCAGGAGTGACGAGGGTCACTCCAGGGCCCGTGTCAAACTTCCTTTCCCTTCCTGAAACCCAGAATGAGGTAACAGTGCAGGGCAAAATATTCACCTGGCTAGTTCAGTCCAAACAGCCTCCTAAATCGGGTTCATGCTGCAGTCTCCTCTTAAAGCAAACAAAAGTATGCTTGAACAAAAGGGTCAAAAGACCACAGCAAATACTTAGCAAAAAGTGGGGCAAAGCCTCCCCAGCAGAACAAATATTCTTAATACTCATATTTTGAAAATCACAATTTCTAATGGCAGCAGAAAAACTTGTGTGAATTTTTCTTGATTTGAAAGACGACATTGGAGATTCCTCTTTTCCTTTTCTAGTTTGCTCTCCTACATTGAGTAGACATTTAATTTAAGGATAGGATTATGAACTCTTCCTGAGTTTCATGGTCCTTTAAAAAATCAAACCTATAGTAATGACAACACATGATAATCAGGCATTAATCTTGGATAGCTAAAGAGTTATTAAAACTCAGCCTGGGACAGTTTATCATGAAGCTTATGGATGATCAATTATTTAAAAAATAAAGCTCATTTCATGTTTTGCAAAAGGAGACTCCCATGAAGCCTTTTGAAAGGGATCATCGTGCAGCTCAGCTTTCTGTTGGATTCCACGCTAAAGGCAAGCTAACCTTATCCTGCATTGTTAGCACTGATAGGGCACCCAACCGCCAGTTCGGCAGTCAGCCACCCGGGGGTCTTGGGCAGCATGGGGGCAGTCCACGCATGACAACCTCCACCAGACAGGGCCTATGAGTTTGGATTGAGAGGCCAGAAGGAAAAAGCTCCAGGTGCCTGTCTGAGTGGACCAGAAGAGTTGTGCATGCAGATTAGCAGGCCAGGGTCTGAGCCACCACAGCATTTTTATTTCAGATTTTGATAACAGTTAGAATGTGTTGAAAACCAAAATGACATCTTTTTAAAGCTTGCCCATAAAAAACATAGATGTCTTTTATAGTGGAAAAACACATGAGAAAAAATCATCTATTTTGATGCAGCATTTGATAATGATAAAATACCTCATGCCTCACTCTTTACAGTGCACAAAATGAATGAGGTCTGGGCTACATAGGAAAAAGGTCAATGCTCTTTTTATTTCTTTTAGAATCATTAACTTTCACCAGCTTTTAACCATCTGATACCTGTAGTAGACACACTATCATAGTTAACATAGTTAAGTTCAGCACTTGTGTCATTTTAATGTAAAGATTTGCTTCCATTTTCCTATAGGCAATCTCTCTCCTTCCTCACAGTCCCACTGTGCAGGTGCTATTGTTGCTCTTATCAATATATTTAGAAATGTTATTTTCTTTTTAAGTGAAATTTATTTTCTAGTCTGCACTTAGATGTCATATGTTTCTTTTGTTTTTCAAACTTCAGAGTTCCCTCTTGACCCCCTCCCTTACCCCAGGGAAGCCTTCTTAGAGACATTACCCCTGGGCTCTTTGGACTTTGTATACTTTAAATAATTTAACTATCCTTAATTACTTTAAAAAAATGCTTTATGATTTTCATAACTTATTGCTGATTTTAATGGGTTGTTAATTTCAGTCCTGTACTTTTATTTTGTTTAGATAGGGCTGGGCAAGGAAAAAGAAAATAAAGACAACCGTATTTAGCAAAAAAAAGAAGTGCAACTTCATTTCCAGATTCAATATTCCAAGCAAGGGCATGCTTGGAATAGACAGACTAATAATTTTTAATTTTTAGTTATTTAAAAACTATCATAATCATTTAACTCTTTTTATATGTAATGCATGAGTTTTTAACAATTTTAATTATGTAAGTATTTATCAAGACTGGATTGAAGAGCTTTTTCAGTAACTAGATTTGCAAATTGTAATTATTTCTCTTGTTTATTATGAATATTTCTTTTAAAATATCCAGGATTCAGTAGATGGGGTTGAAAATTGAACCTGCTCCTGGTCATCTCTGTGGCTTTGGGTGCATCAGCCAACTTCCCAAAATTCCAGACATATCCTCTATAAAATAGGAAAGGAAAAAAAAAACAGCCTGGAGAAATAAATAATACCTAGTAAAGGGTTGTTAAATGTTAGTTTTGTTTGCTCATAAAGCCATCCCTTTAGTATGAAAAACTGTTTATCAGCTTTACAAAACTTAATTTACATAGCCATTTCCTCACAAAGGAATAATGATTTGTTTTCAATTTTATCAATTTTCTACTTACCTTTCGCCATTAGTGTAACTGAATACAGATATCTTAATTATCTCATTCGTTTCTTGAAAAAAGAAGTAATTTGTTCGGACAAATGCATTTTAAAATATTTATTGGCAAATTGTTTTCTGAAAGAACACAGTTATGGTTGAATATTTGATTTTTTTACCCAAAATTTCCATATAACAGTAATATGCTTTTAATATATTTTCCTAAGTAGTAGACATGAAAATGTTAAATTCTTATTTTAATTTACATGTGTTTGGAAATTAATAGATAGAATGATTTTAAGCTTTTCCTTTCCTTTTTATCTCATTGATAATATATCTTCCTTTAAAATAATGAATAATACACATATAAATAGAATAAAAATAATGAATGTTCTCTTACTTCACAAATCCATCTACCCAGAGTTAATCAGCTTTGTCTGCATGATGACATGATATTTTCATTCATTTCAAATTATGGAACTTGATAAGGTATCAAATGACCAAATATGGTTAAAAAATAATTACAAAAATATAATTATAAAATCCATGCTCTACAATATATCTTTTCCATATATTATATAATATCAGTTTTATATTCAGCTTATTATTTTTTATAGCTGTTTATATTTATAGAATCTTACTGCTGTACAATTTATTTATAAAGACTCACATTTACTGTTGATAGAAATGCATTTACTGCAAGTTACAGACTAATCTACTCATGATGATTTAAAACTGTAATAGGTATTATTTTTGTAGGAAATCCAAAAATGAAGAGCGCAAGGGTTTCTGCAGACTCACTTCGATGTCATGGGCCCCAGAAGCAGATACCTCCTGCCTCTAGAAACTGCACCGGAGGAGGGAAGTGAAATGTGCGTCCAACATTCAGGGAGCCGAAGGGCAGGTGGGGGTTCCTGTACTTGCTTTGGCAGGCCTCATACTCCTCTTTCCTGGCACTCGTGAAAGAAAATGCTGACCTGACTTGACCACATGCTGAGCAGGTTCACTTTGCCAGCTGACTCTTCGCTCATTGAGAGACATCAGGAAGATGCCATTATGAATGGCGGAGTAAATGTTGTCCCCTGTTGAGTCTGGTTTTAGAGCGGGGCTTGATCATTTCTGCTGCCTTGCACGTTGGATAGGTTGAAAGCTGCTCTTCAGGTATGTAGTACTTCAAGGTGGTGTAGAACTTTTTCACCTTGGCAAGCTCATTGTAAAATCCCTGTCCTGACTTCCCTGTAAATGTTTTCTTAGAAATAAGTTTAACCTTAATATATTTACTCCAGAGGAACTTCTGGGCCAAAAAGAGTAATGAATTGGATCCTAATTAATTAACTGAGAATTTAGCTGTCAATTATAGCCCATGGGGAGGGCAGGATAAAGGGTAATCCCAATGAATATGCAACCCAAATACAAGAGTTGGCCATTTATTTTTACGGATGAAATGAAGGAAGAGAATTGAATATGACATTTAACTAGACTTCTCAGGCATCGACTTCTCAGGCATCAAAAGTCTCCATATTTTCATGTAAGGTCTTTTTACAGAAGCATACCAAGTGGCATTATAGATATATCAGGAAGAAGTAGCAGTTTGTGCTTATTCAGTCTATTAGGTTAATAATAATTCCTCTGAATTATCAGAGATCATGCTGATTACTGCCTAGCTGTATTTATTCCTAGAACTGTTATGCCACTTGCACTTTTTATGATAATTATATAATTTAATTAAGCTGCTAAATGAAAATGGGAAAATAAAGAGTTACACTCTTTTGAAGACTAACTTGAATAATTTGGAAAGACTTGATAAATATTACCAAAAAATTGTCTAATTGTGAGCTGTTAAACTATAAATTGGTTAAATAATGTAAAAAATGTAGATTCCTCATTCAAGTTATTTCAAGAGTGTCATTAGGCTCAGGGTAGATTTTTAAAACATTTTTATTGAGAAAAGCATCAAACATTAGTAAAAGCAGGGAATTATATAATAAACTGCTATTTACTCAGCTTTATCAATTATTAAATCATAAACAATTTTGTTTCAACTGTATTCCTACAGACTTTTCCACCCTCCTTGGAGTATTTTGAAGTGAACATCATATTGTTTCATAAATAAATATTTCAAAATATGTAACAAAATGTAATGATTTTCGAACTTGAGTAAAATATCTGTATCCCTCCTAAAAATTAACAATGAGTACTTAATATCATTAGATTGTGTTTGGGTGTTTTATTTATCTCTATTTGTTTTTGCAGTTTAAGAAACCTGAATTTTTTGGTCATAACTTTTCTCATCTCCTCATCAAGTATTTTGATACCCACATCTCCTCATCAAGTATTTTAGTCCCTCTGATATAAAACTTGAAAAAGAAAGTCAAGGTAAATGGTGTTTGTTTTTGTTTTCTTTTATTTACCTAGATAATGAGTTAATTAGCAAATATCCTCCAAATGGGAAATATCAGGGATATCAGTGAGTGTTCATGAATATTTGGGGAGTGTGTGTGAGGGAGCACATGTTTTGGATCGTTACAAGTTATATATTTTAACAAGTGTGGTAAGTTTCAATGCATCATCCTTACTTTTATGGTTGTACATTGATCCCGTTTAGTCACTGGGAGCCTCGTCAAGTTAACTACTGTGTCCTTTGGACAGTCACCGAGTGCTTCCTCACCTTCTGCTACCAGGCCATCTAGGCTTACTGCGTACATTTCCTGTGCCAGACAAGGACCCGGACATTTCACTACAGAGCCCTACTGACTTTTATTTGAGATGGCATTTGGTGACTGTCATCTAGAGGCTGTGGATACTCTTTGGTGCATTAGTCTTTGTTTTTAAGATTTTGGAGAAAATTCAAGGTTGATTTTAAAGAAACAAAATAAGAAAGTATGGTACTACATTGAAATATTTGTACTATTGGGAGTTAAACATGTAAAACAGCTGTCCTCAAGGAGCTTACCAAAATGTAAACCTAAAATTTAATATGAATTGAAATCCATGGTAAGTTCTATGAGAAATGCAAGAACTGGACATTAACGTATATGTTTAGTTCATCAAAAAGTTACATATGCATTATTGGTAGATATTTCAACAGAATTTTCTAACCTGGAGCTTTAGGTGGTTTGTAAATCCCACAAAACCAAGTGCAAAATTCCTGCTAATGTAATTTTTTCCTGGATAGAGATCTCTTCCATTCTGTGCTAGATTCTGTGACTCAACAGTTTATGAGGTACTTCTTGCTATCCTTTTACCTGCTCCTTTAATTCTTACTTTATCAGTCAACAAATGAAGTAATTGTTATATGAAATAATTACACTTTACATGGGCACTGATTTTAGATATTCTTTCATCTAGTGCTTACAGACTTCATTTGTGTGTTTTGATGTTATTTATGACAAAAATATGCATATTTTCCATTTTTACAATTTCATTTTATGTAGTATGAATAAATACTACATTTGTCCCATTTAATATTCTGCTTTTTTGAAGTAAATATCATCCATGCATTAAAAAATGTATTTACTTTCTATAACTTATTTAGTACTTTATAATGTTTATATTTTATTTCACATAATATGTATTTCTCATAAAAAGCACACAAATGGGTTTGTTTCTATTTTAATTCAATATGACAATATTTAATTTTTAAAACAAATAACATAGCAGTCACTAGATTTAGTATCTAATCATAAAAACTTGAGGTGAGATTTTCATGCTATTGCATAAAAATTGTTTTGCAGAATAAAAATAAAAAACACCTTAACTATTAAAAAACTTATTAACTATTAAAAAAACACTATACTTACACTTAGGTAAGGCCTGAATAGAATGTCCATGGAAAGACTTGTGCATGAATCTAAGAAAGTTCAGTGGGAGTACAGGAAACGGGTCTGGATCCAAGAGGCAGCCGGGCAAACCCCCTTAGACAAGGGAAATCATCCCGTGATATACTGTATATGCTCCCTTCTTATTCCTATGAAATTAGAAATGATGTTTGCATCACAGCTACAGTGAAAGAAAGAAAAAAATGATAAAGCAAAGAAACTGGGAAAAAAGAGGAAATGGAAGCTCTAAGCATGAATTAAACTGCAACTGTAATTTCAAGTACTTGTATAATTTGGGTTTCTTTGGGAAAATCCAGGTCAAATTTCCCATTAACTGGGTCATTTGACTCAATTGCAATGATTTAAGTACATTTCAATTTGCATCATGATTGTCATTTCTTATAACATTAAATCTGACTCTAAAACAAAAAGAATCTCAATAGTTGATAATTGGTTGAATGTGAAGAGGTTGGAAGGGAGCCTCAAAAAGCTATGGGCTTCTTAGATCTAAACGCTCATTAAGAGTAAAATGATGCATATGTTTGTCATTATAGGGTATTATGCATTTACTTTAAATGTATTTATAGCCTTTGGGATAATAAGATTATCTTAATAAGATTTGCTAACTCATTAAAGAAAGAATAGAGTGCTATAAGCATGAAAAAATAAAACATAGAATTCGTATCTTAGTTCAGCTTTGAATCTGGAAAGGTGCTGCAGCAGCTATCTCAGAGGGCCCTAAATCCAATGGCAAGTATCTGGACAAGAGACCCACGTTGTTGAGAGAGACAGTGGAGATGGCAGAGACTGGAGTGATGTGCCGGGAGCTAAGGGAAGCCGAGGACTGCAGGACCCACACAAGGTAGGAGAGGCAGGGAACTCTCTCCCCTAGAGCTTCCAGAGGGACTGTGACCTGTGGACATGCTGACTTCAGGCTTGTGGTTTCCAAGGACCTTCCTGGAATTGGCCGCAAGGAAACTGGGTCACATACAGAGACTTCCCCTCCTTCCCGCCCTCAGCTGAACATAGATACTAGATGGATGTGTAAAAAGAGAAATACTCACAAGAAACACTCTCAACAAAGAATTCCTCCAAATGCGAAATTCTGAGATCACGGGGACAGAAACCTCTTGTAGATCAACTCCAAAGTAGTTAAAAAGGAAAGAAAAGGGATCAGTGTGCTGATAGGAAGCCAGCTTGGTACAAGGCAACATCATATCCCAAATGTGGAGACGTTACAGGAAACTTTCAATCAGGAAAACCCTCAAAAGTGGCTTTTGTGGTTCACATTTGTGTTAATGGTGCATTCTCCACAGAATAAGAAACTGAAAAATGTGGTCTTTTCATTCAAGTTCCTATTTGAATACCTGTACCGAAACCTTCCAATAAATAATTTACTGCTACATTCTTTATTAAAAATTTCAATCTTTGGTGAGTAGTCCTCAAATTGCCAAAATATTACTTATATTGGGTTATCTTAAATGCAAATATAAATATGCAACTGAAATATCAGCTCTCTGTGTATTTGTGTGTGTAAAGCTATGGTCCCTTAAAACACAGTGCATTTAAAACAATGGACCAACTTAGGAAAATCTAATGATTCTTGAAATTACATTACTTGACCTCATTAACTGACTTTTGAAGATAGTTCTAATGCAATATTGAGATAAAAATTATCTGTAATTATATAGATTATATACCTATATATATAAAATTATGTATTATACACTAATATATATATAAAATTACCAGTGAGAAAAGGAAAAACAATCAGAAACTCCCATTACAGTCCTTTCATATGACACTGCTGGAACAATTACATGGTTATTCATGATCTGTTACTTTCAACTAACTCTCTTTATTTGTTTCAGCTTTTAAAATTTCAATTTTGATATAGTTTTAAGAAAAAAATGTGCAAATATAGTACAGAGGCTTCTTACATAGCCTGAACCCATCTTCCCCTAATCCTAACATAACTGTGATGTTTTATCAACTACACAATATACTCTGTCACAATATTAACTGAACTGTGACTTCACCAGTTTTCTCACTGATGAGATACTTCTGTTCCAGGATCCAATCCAAAGTACCACATTGCCTTTATTGCTGCATCTCCTTAGTCCCTCCCATTTGTGACTTTGACATTTTGAAAAGGGTCAGATATTTTGTGGGAAGTATTGCAGTTTGGGTTTACCTGTTTTCTCTTGACTAGACTTGGATTGTGATTTTTTGATAAGAATACCACAGCAATGAAGCCACACTTGTTACTGGGAATGTAAACTGGGACCACCTGTTAGGGTGTGTCTGCCAGGTTTCTCACTGTAAAGCTAGTGTTCTCCCCTTTTCCTACTCCATCCAGCTCGTTCTTGAGGGGAAGACTATCCAAGAATCTGTGGACCTGTTAGAAACTCTACAGTAATTACAAACTATGCTCTGGAGTTAACCTGGACTGTGCAATTAACCTGTTTCTAAAAGTCTTGCCACTGATTTTGCCATTCATCTAGGGACACTTATGACTTGTGTGTTAGTGGTGATATTCTATTTGCATCATTATTTCTATGATGGTAGTTTGAAATTCTTCTGTAAGGAAGACGTGTCCCTTTCCTTCCAGTTAAAATCCATTCCATCATTTATTTATATCAGTTTAGGCACATAGATATTGGCAATATTGTGTGCATATCATTACTTATTTTGTTGCTTGGCCACTAGGAGCTGTTTTAGGTATCTTCCTCTGTCCCTTTGGTCAAGAATCAATCTTTCTTTTTTCTCCCCCTTCCTTTCAAGCACTCCCTTTCTTACTCTCTGGCTTCTCTCCCATCTTGCATTTTCCCTGACCTGCACTAGAATAAGTCATTTCTCAAAGGAGCCGACAATTTGGCTACAAGCATAATAATAAAAGCTGTGGTATAGGTCTTTGAGAATGCAACAGAATGTAAGAATAGGTCCACAGGAAAGTAAGCAGACAAATACCAAAACAGGGAGCAGTGCTGCTCCTGGAGAACAGAGTGGGGAGGATGGTGGAGAAAGTCAAGGGCGTCGCTGTTCTTCTCTCTCTGCTCTTCTTCCTTCCTCTCATTCCCTTCATCTCTCTTTTCCTCTCCCCCTTTCGTCCTTCTTTCCTTCTCTTTATCTTTCCTAAACGTTGATTTCTGCTTGATCTCCACTGCGGTCAGGCGTCATACTCTGTGCGATCTCTCTCTTCATGCATGTGTTGAGTCTGCCTTAATACCTAGTCTCTGGTAAACTGTGCATTTGAAAAGATTCTGTATTCGACTTTGGAGGAACCGCATTCCTTAATATGAACTAACCTGGTATTTAAGTCAGGTTGTGTAAGTCATCAGGGATCCTGAAATTGCTATTAGACTGAACTGTTTGGTATTGAAAGAGACACAGGAAAATCCCTGCAAATGATTAAGGTTTCTTTTTATCCTTCCTTCTAATTGACTTTTATTTCTTTCTATATTATGAAGCCTGTTATCAGGTGCACAAAAAATTTAGAGTTGTTATATATTCCTGGTGACTTGAATATTTATTATTATGACAATGTCTATCTTTATCCCTAATAATTTGTTCACATTTTTTGTTTAATATTACAGTAGTAAATTAGTATAGTGTGTCTAGCATTTTTTGTGTGTGTGTTTCTCTGGCATATATATTTCCATTCTTTTATTTCCATCATCTTTATATCTATAAATATTTATGTGTTTCTAAAAAAGCACATCGTTTTTTTATTCAGTCTGGCCATCTTAGTTTTTATACTCCAGTTATATTTAATTTGAAAATTGATATCTTTGAACATCATACATTCCCTCCACATTTCTTTGTTTTACTTTTCCAACTTGCTGTATATCCTTTTTTGTTACTTATTGCTATCTTTTTAGTTCACAGAGTATTGTTTATTATTCTAATTGTTCCTACTCTCTATTTTTGTTCTTGTTTTCTGTAGATACCAGCAGTTAACCTCACTGCAATTTAGTTCCTGCTTAAGCTTAATCTATAGCTGAAACTAATATAAGAGAAAATAATAGGTACTGCGTCTTGGAATCTGGTGCGATTCATGAGCGATATGACAGGAACTGCAAACAGGTCCCGGGGTCCTTTCTGAGGCAAACCTGGATGAGGAGCACATCGTGAGACTCACGTGGCTGATGACCTGACGAGACATAAGAGAAACTTTAAGAGGATTAGTTTGCGATTGTTTAGCTTGATGATACAACTTATCCTATAATCATGTCTTTTCGTTTGCTGTAACTTAATGAAAGCACAGGGGAGTGCTGACTTGTTGCTTAGTCTCCAAGGAAGTCTAAGCCCTCTGCATTAAACATCATTCTGACTCGGTTTCTCATTTTCGTGGTCCCCAACTGCAGCAGTTTACGTATTTTATTGTCTTCTTTCCTCCAATTCCTGGTTATGTCTTATTTTTTCTGGTTAATGATTATAAAAATATTGAATTAATTTACAGCATAAGGTGGTATTATTTTCCTTCAGAAAGGGTTTACTTTCCTTTTGACAAGTGATTAGGGACTGGCAAACATGGACAGTGTTAATCCAGTTAAGAATTGAGGTACTCTTACTCTGTCCCTGCAAGAGTGTCTGTAAGTCCCCTGCGGCCTCTTTAAAGCGACGGTTGGCAAAGCTCCCTTCAGCAGGCCCTGGGTCACCTTATCCCTGAATTTGCCCAGAGTTCTTTCTTCTTTCTCAGCAGCCTGGGGGGAAAGTGGCCCAAGTAACAACCTTATCTATCTTCTAATATATTATCTTCTTATATTTGGCACATATTTTCTACATTCCCTGAATATTTCTAATCTCATTTTCTAATCTCATTTTCTAATCTCATTAGATTGGGTCACTTAGTTTCTGGTGTTGGAAGTAAATCTATTAAACCAAGTTACATGGGCTTCTATCATGAGGTAAAACAATTTGTTGGCTTTTTCCTTTGAGTTTGAATTTTAAAGCCATTGTATCAACTTACTCGCAAATAGTGATGTGAAAATTATGATGCATGGATAATTGAAGGTAATGGAGGATCTGAATTAGCTGAGTTTTCTCCCCTCTGGCATTCCTAGACAATGAGGTATGTGTCATGTCTTGTAGATTGGAAGACCCTGGAAATAAATTATGTGTGTGTCTTGAGAGGAATACTACTCATTGCTGTAACTTTTCATCTTTGTCTGTTTTGTAAGAACTCAGATGTGGTGAAAACTGCTGTTTCTGTTCTGCTTTTGTTTATGAAGATGTCAGAATAGGTCATTGACTATTTAAGCAAGTCTTTTTTAAGCAAGTTGAACTGAATTCTTGGTTTTCTGGCAAGCAGCTGTCACAACAGTGCTACAGCCCAGAGGCTATTTGTCACAGTTTTTTCAGATTCATAGGCTGATTCTAAAATGTCCATTATTTAGATTTCTAGCTACTTTGGCATACTTTCGTTCTGCTTTTAACTTGCAGAAATTAAGACCAAGCCTCTCTTATTCTAGTAAGAGCCTCACTGTGTTTTTCAATATAATTTAAAAAATATTTCTATTGTTTACTCTGCTTGTGGAGTCTACACTTCAAAAAGTTCTAGGCCTCCAGGAAGAAGTGTCATTAGCTACCCTGAAAGAAATCTTTTTTCTCAAGATATTTTAAGTTCTAAGTATTTTGGTTATTAAGTGTCTCTCATACATGTTTTTCCTCTTGAATGAATCAATATGGAAATACACTGAAATAAGTTTAAATTGGCTATTTTATATCAAAATATATGCTGCTGTATGATCTGAATGAAAGATTCAGAATTCACCTCTCCTTAATTCATGATAGTTTTCCTGAACACTTAAAAATCAGGTGGTGACACATCTTTATGTTTCTTTCATTTAGTCAAATAAAGTCATAACTAACCAAGCTGTAAAATGATTCGGTGAATATATCTAAATTGTTATGCAGCATAATATTCAGGCTCAGCTTATGAATACCTGAGAACATGTAAAAATAAGAACTACAGTGCACAAAGTGTCACTATTTCTATAATCAAATTGTGCATTTGTCTCTATTTTCAAATAATGATAAATAAAAACAGTTTCTCTGTTTAGAACATGGAACTTCAGTATAAGATATGCAATTAAAAATATAAAATTTAGGTATAGATGAGATAATTTCCTTCCTCTTCTGAAACAATTACTATTTATGATGAGTCATTTCTTTCACAAAAATCTATCTTGAATCCTGCTCTTTCATCTCCTTAGTCCAGGCCACAGACATTTTTCACCTAGATTACTTCCAGAGCCCCCTAAATCTTCACCCTGATTCTTCTCTTGGCTTCCTCATCCACTCAGTCTGCAAACAAATGTCAGAGTGATCTTTATAAATATAAATCAAAGTAAGCCATTATCTGATGAGAACCTTGAGTATATGACAGACTCGTACCGTTTTTGTCTCCTCATCACCCACTATCGGCTCCTGTACCCGCGTCTATCATCAGTTCATTGTGTTCACTTTTCCAGACTTCTTTCTACACAGTTACTACTTTGCAGTAAATAAAAATAATGACTATGTCTATTGTTTTAATAATGTTATTACAGAATTGTAAGCACTCTTGTAGGAAGAAAGCGTCTAACCCCTCAGAAAGAGTGGAAAAAGTCTACCAAAAAAGCTGATCTGTAAACAGCTTAAATGGGAGTCTATTCTTCAGGAGAAAATGCAAACAAAATCAAATTACAATGACAGCCGGAGCTCCCACACCATGTTGCCTAGGCTTTTCGAGTGTAATTCTTCTTGGGCAATTTCATTACGGGGTTTCGAAACTCAGATGAAGAAAATCAAAAAAAGCAATAATGAGAGATTTAGGTATAATAATAATAGAAACTAGCCAACACTTACTCAGTCCTCAACCTATGCCAGGCTTTGCTATAAACTCTTTGTGGGTATTGACTCATTTAATTCTCACACAGGCCCCTTTGGGATGGACTTGGGGTAGTTATTTTTCGAGGCTATTGAAAATGCTTTGAGAATCGTGCTGGAACTTTGCAAACTGCATTTCTAATACTCCTTTTTCTTTTTGGTATCATTAATATACACTAACATGAACATTGTAGTTACTAGATTCCCCCCATTCTCAGGTCCCCCCTACATACCCCATTACAATCACTGTCCATCAGCGTACTAAGATGTTATAGAATCACTACTTGTCTTCTCTGTGTTGTACAGCCCTCCCCTTGTCCCCCCCACCCACATTATGTGTGCTAATTGTAATGCTCCTTTTCCCCCTTATCCCTCCCTTCCCACCCATCCTCCCCAGTCCCTTTCTCTTTGGTAACTGTTAGTCCATTCTTGCATTCTGTGAGTCTGCTGCTGTTTCATTCTTTCAGTTTTTGCTTTGTTCTTATACTCCACAAATGAGTGAAATCATTTGGTACTTGTCTTTCTCCTCCTGGTTTATTTCACTGAGCATAATACCCTCTAGCTCCATCCATGTTGTTGCAAATGGTAGGATTTGTTTTCTTCTTATGGTTGAATAGTATTCCATTGTGTATATGTACCATATTTTCTTTATCCATTCATATACTGATGAACACTTAAGTTGCCTCCATTTCTTGGCTATTGTAAATAGTGCTTGTGATAAACATAGGGGTGCATATGTCTTTTTGAATCTGGGATCCTGCATTCTTAGAGTAAATTCCTAAGAGTGGAATTCCTGGGTCAAATGGTATTTCTATTTATAGTTTTTTGAGTAAACTCCATACTGCTTCCACAAAGGTTGAACTAATTTACATTCCCAAGAGCAGTGTAGGAGGGTTCCCCTTTCTCCACATCCTCACCAACATTTGTTGTTTGTCTTTTGTATGTTGGCCATCCTAACTGGTGTGAGGTGATATCCCATTATAGTTTTAAATAGTATTTCTCTGATGATTAGTGATGTGGAGCATCTTTTCATGTGCCTGTTGGCCATCTGAATTTCTTCTTTGGAGAATTATCTGTTCAGATCCTCTGCCCATTTTTTAATTGGGTTATTTGTTTTTTGTTTGTTGAAGTGAGTGAGCTCTTTGTATATTTTGGATATCAACCCTTTATGGTATATGTCATTTATGAATATATTCTCCCATACTGTAGGATGCCTTTTTGTTCTGCTGATGGTGTCCTTTGCTGTACAGAAGTTTTTAGTTTGATATTGTCCCACTTGTTCATTTTTGTTTTTGTTTCCCTTGCACATGGAAATATGTTCATGAAGAAGTTGCTCATGTTTATATTCAGGAGAGTTTACCAAAAAATTTTCTTATAAAGGTTTTATGGTTTCATGACTTACATTCAGGTATTTGATCCATTTTGAGTTTATTTTGTGTATGGAGTTAGACATTAATTCAGTTTCATTCTCTTACATGTAGCTGTCCAGTTTTGCCAACACCAGCTGTTGAAGAGGCTGTCATTTCCCCATTGTATATCCATGACTCCTTTATCATATATTAAGTGACCATATATACTTGGGTTAATATCTGGACTCTCTGTTCTGTTCCACTGGTCTATGGGTCTATTCTTGTGCCAGTACCAAATTATCTTGATTACTGTGGCTTTGTAGTAGAGCTTGAAATTGGGGAGTGAGATCCCCCCTACTTTATTTTTCCTATTCAGGATTGCTTGGGCTATTCGGGGTCTTTGGTGGTTCCATATGAATTTTAGAACTATTTGTTCCAGTTCACTGAAGAATGCTGTTGGTATTTTGATATTTTGATAGGGATTGCCCTGAATCTGTAGATTGCTTTAGGCAGGATGGCCATTTTAACAATATTTATTTTTCCTACCCAAGAGCATGGGATGAATTTCCATTTATTAGTATCCTCTTTAATTTTCTTAAGAGTGTCTTGTCATTTTCAGGGTATAGGTCTTTCACTTCTTTGGTTAGGTTTATTCCTAGGTATTTTCTTGTTTTTGATGCAGTTGTGAATGGAATTGTTTTCCTGCTTTCTCTTTCTGCTAGTTCATCATTAGTGTATAGGAATGCAACAGATTTCTGTTTATCAATTTTGTAACCAGCAACTTTGCTGAATTCAGATATTAGTTCTAGTAGTTTTGCAGTGGATTCTTTAGGGTTTGTTATGTACAATATCATGTTATCTGCAAACAGTGACAGTTTGACTTTTTCCTTTTCTTACCAATCTGGATGCCTTTTATATATTTGTGTTGTCTGATTGCCGTGGATAGGACCTCCAGTATTATGTTGAATAAAAGCAGAGAGAGTGGGCATCCTCATCCTGTTCCCGAACTTAGATGTTGGCTGTGGATTTGTCATATATGGCCTTTATTATGTTGAGATACTTGCCCTCTATACCCATTTTGTTGAGAGTTTTTATCATGAATGGATGTTGAATTTTGTCAAATGCTTTTTTAGCATCTATGGAAATGACCATGTGGTTTCTGTCCTTCTTTTTGTTGATGTGGTGGATGATGTTGAAGGATTTCTGAATGTTGTTCCATCCTTGTATCCCTGGGATGAATCCCACTTGATCATGGTGTATAATCCTTCTGATGTATTTTTGAATTCAGTTTTCTAATATTTTGTTGAGTATTTTATTTTTGTATCTATGTTCATCAGGAATATTGTTCTGTAATTTGATTTTTTGTGGAATTTTTGCCTGGTTTTGATATTAGAGCAATGCTGACATCATAGAATGAGTTTGGAAGTATTCCCTACTCTCTTATGTTTTGGAAAACCTTAAGGAGAATGGGTATTATGTCTTCTTTAAACATCTGATACAATGCAGCGGTGAATCCATCTGGTGCAGGGATTTTGTTCTTGGGTAGTTTTTTGATTACCAATTCAATTTAGTTGGTGGTAATTGGTCTGTTTAGATTTTCTCTTTGTTCTGGGTCAGTCATGGAAGGTTGCATTTTTCTAGGAAGTTGTCCATTTCTTCTAGGTTATCCAGCTTGTTAGCATATAGATTCTCATAGTATTCCCTAATAATTTTTTGTATTTCTGTGGAGTCCATCGTGATTTTCCTTTCTCATTTCTGATTCTGTTTATGTGTGCATATTCTCTTTTTTTCTTAATAAGTCTGGCTAGGGGTTTACCTATTTTGTTGATTTTCTCAAAGAACCAGCTGTTGGTTTCATTACTTTTTTCTATTCTTTTATTCTTCTCAATTTTATTTATTTCTTCTATGATGTTTTATGTCCCTCCTTATGCTGACTTTGGGCTTCATTTGTTCTTCTTTTTCCAGTTTCAATAATTGTGACTTTAGACTATTCATTTGGGATTGGTCCTCCTTCTTTGAGTAGGCCTGGATTGCTATATACTTTCCTCTTAGAAATGCCTTCACTGTGTCCTCCAGAAGTTGGGGAGTTCTGCTGTTGTTTCATTTGTCTCCTTATATTACTTGATCTTGGTTTTAATTTGGTCATTGATACATTGATTATTTAGGGCATGTTGTTAAGCCTCCATGGATTTGTGAGCCTTTCTGTTTTCTCTGTACAATTTATTTCTAGTTTTATACCCTTGTGATCTGAGAAGTTGGTTGATACAAGTTCAATCTCTTTGAATTTACTGAGGCTCTTTCTGTGGCCTAGTATGTGGTCTATTTTGGAAAACGTTCTGTGTGCACTTTAGAAGAATGTGCATCCTGCTGCTTTTGGGTGGAGGGTTCTGTAGATGTCTCTTAGGTCCGTCTGTTCTAATGTGTTGTTCAATGCTTCTGTCTTCTTATTTATTTTCTGTCCAGTTGATCTGTCCTTTGGAGTGAGTGGAGTGTTGAGGTCTCCTAGAATGAATGTATTACATTCTATTTCCCAATTTAATTCTGTTAATATTTGTTTCACATATGTTGGTGCTCCTGTGTTGGATGCATAGATATTTATCATGGTTATATCCTCTTGTTAAATTGACTCCTTTATCATTATTAATGTCCTTATTTGTCTCTTGTGACTTTCTTTGTTTTGAAGTCTATTTTGTCTGATACAAGTACTGTAACACCTGCTTTTTCTCCCTATTAGTTGCATGAAAAATCTTTTCCCATCCCTTCACTTTAGTCTGTATATGTCTTTTTATTTGAAGTGAGTCTCTTGTAGGCAGCATATAGTTGGGTCTTGTTTTTTATCCATTCAGTGACTCTGTGTGTTTTGTTGGTGCATTCAGGCTATTTACATTTAGGGTGATTATTGATAGGTATGTACTTATTGCCATTGCAGGCTTTAGATTCATGGTTACCAAAGGTTCAAGGGTAACTTCCTTACTATGTAAGAGTCTAACTTAACTCACTTAGTATGGTATTACAAACACAATCTAAAGGTTCTTTTTTTTCCCCCTCTTTTTCTTCCTCCTCCATTCTTTATATATTACATATCATATTCTGTAGTCTTTGTCTATCCCTTTTTATTATCTCTGGTGACAGCTATTTAACCTTTCATCTATAGCAGTCCCTCCAAAATACACTGTCGAGATCATTTGTGGGAACTAAATTCTCTCAGCTTTTGCTTATCTGGTAATTGTTTAATCTCTCATTCAAATTTAAATAATAATCTTGCCAGATAGTGTATTCTTGGTTTGAGGCTCTTCTGCTTCATTGTGTTAACTATATCATGCCACTCTCTTCTGGCCTGTAAGGTTTCTGCTGAGAATTCTGATGATAGCCTGATGGGTTTTCCTTTGTATGTGAACTTATTTCTCTCTCAGGCTGCTTTTAGTAGTCTGTTTTTATCCTTGATTTTTGTCTTTTTAGTTATTGTATATCTTGGTATTGTCCTCCTTGGGTCCCTTGATACATTGATTATTAAGGAGCATGTTGTTACCTCTATGGCTTAAGAGACTATCTCCTTCCCCAGATTGGGGAATTTTTCAGCAATTACTTCCTCAAAGACACTTTCTATCTCTTTTTCTCTTTCTTCTTCTTCTGGTACCCCTATAATACAAATATTGTTCTGTTTGGATTGGTCACACAGTTCTCTTTGTATTCTTTCATTCTTAGGAATCCTTTTTTCTCTCTGTGCCTCAGTTTCTTTGTATTCCTCTTCCCTAATTTCTATTTCATTTATCATCTCCTCCACCATATCTAATCTGCTTTTAGTACCCTCCATTGTGTTCTTCAATGATTGGATCTCCATCCTAAATTCGTTCCTGAGTTCTTGAATATTTTTCTTTACCTCCATTAGCATGTTAATTATTTTTATTTTGAAATCTCTTTCAGGAAGATTCATGAGTTCAATTTCATTTGAATCTTTCTCAGGTGTTTTCATAATTTTGGTTTGAACCAGGTTCCTTTGACATTTCATGATTTGTCTGTGGTGCCCTCTAATTCCCAGAAGCTCTACTCTCTGGACCTGCTCAGCCTCTGGAGCAATATTGGGGGTCACAGGGGAGTGGTGTTTTTGCTTGTGGGGAGGAAAGAACTGTTTCCTGCTTCCTGGCTTTTATGCCTGTCTCCACTGCCAGAACAGTGGACCGAAGACACAGGTTTTTGCCTCTATGCTTTGTGTTTGTAGCTGCCATAGGCATGGCTTCCCTCACCCTGGCCTGATGCCAGGGTAGAGGCTGCCAGTTTGCAAGCCTGACCCATGTGCAGGCTAGCCGGGAGGATGACACAGCAGGCCATGTATCATGGTTGTGGGCCTTGGAGCTACGTAGTCAGCCAGGGGGATGGAGCACTTGAAGATCGTTTAATCTCCCAACCTGCTGGGCAGAGTGCACCTGGACCATTTTGTCTACCTGTCCTTTTGCCTGAGCAGTAAGCTCTGTGCAATCCTTGCACCTTTAGCAGCCCTCTCACTTTTAGGAAGTCTCTCAGATTGCCCATTGCCCATCCAGAGCAGCTGGATATGGATCCCTGTTTTCCATGAGCAGCTGGAATCTTCGTCTCTCCAGGTATTCTGCCTATCTTAGCTTTCCAAGTGCACTAAATCACCAGAGCACCATGCAATGTAGGTTCATGTTCCCAGGGCAGATCTCCAGAACTAGGTGTTCAGCAGTCCCAGGCCTCCACTCCCTCCCTGCTCTGTTTTTCTTCCTTCTGCCAGTGAGTTGGGGTGGGAGAAGGGCTTGGGCCCCTCGCTTCACAGCTTTGGTACATTACCCTCTTCCATGAGGTCTGCTCTTTCCTCCAGGTTTATGCTGTCTGGTGCAGCCTTCTTCCCTGTTGCTCTTTCAGGATTAGTTGTATTAAATTATGTTTTTGTATTATATGTGGTTTTAGGAGGAGGTCTCTCTCTCTCATCTCTCATGCTGCCATCTTTAATCCAATCTAACTTGCTTCCTTTCTGAAATTAGAGGTGACTCACAGAACACTTGGAAAGGCCCTAGCTGCCTGGCGAAGAAGAAAAATAGGTAGATTTTTCCCCTCAAGTGAGTGCCTGAAATGCCAGGTTGGGCCAATCAGGAAAGGATGGCCTCTAATACTCCTTAATTTGTTGGCTTTCTACTGGGTTCTCCCCATAGGAAGTCCTTTCTTCCTCTAGTACTAGGGGCTATGTATGGTTCCTGAGGTTATTAATTTCTGGGTAACTTTAGCATGGGTTTACTGAATTTTCAGCCTTCCCTTGTCTGTGTAACCAGTTTTCCATGTTAGATTTCCAAAGCTTGAAGCATCTAGATTTCTGCTGAGTTAACCTGACTGTTGCAGTATTATTCTCATTTCTGTTTCACTGATGAGAAAACTAGCATAAGAAGGTTAAGTTACTTACTCAGTGTCAAACTGCTAGTAAGTGGCAGAGCTAGGATTAGAACCAAGTAATCTCCTTCAGAGTTGATTTCCATAATTGAAATGGTCTGCATCTTTATATCATATTTATAACTATATTATAGAACCTCTTACACGATTAGTGCAAGGAATAGTAGGAATAGTATACATAAAATTATATGTATGCATAGATAATTTCTTCTCATCTGCAGTAATAAAATCAAGTTTTAAAAACTAGAGAAATCAGGAAATAACCATGATACACATTTCAGGTAAAAGATTCAGGTTACAATGCAATAGTTATGGAGAGATCACTGTATCATTGAGAGAATAATATAACATGGTCATGCATGAAAGGGGACCGTGGTGGACAGAGAAAATGGACAGTAGTTATAATTTAAAGTTTTCTTTATTTTTTACAGATGTCTTATAATTAAGGTTTCTTGAATTACAAGATAAAGAAAGAAGGCAATGAGGTTGGCACAAATTCATTACATGGGTTGGTATGACTTCAAATTTTTTGTTTTTAATTTCATGCTTGATTTTTTGTGTTTTCTAAAGTCTTCAATCTATTAAATGGCAATAATGTTTTTTAACATCATTTCACAAGAATATTATAACAAAAATACTGCATATTATAATTGCTAATAAAGTAGGAATTAGAACTGCATATTAGGTTCTCAATTAGACAAAAAGCAGACAACATTTAAAAACATAAAAATATCAGTAATGGAATGTTATGGGGTTCTATGATGGGCTATTTTATATCTTTATACTTGTCTCTGCTATGGATTATTCTGATGATCAGTGAAAAGTTCTTTGAATTAATGCTTTTATAATTTTCCAATTGTGTTCATAACTCCCCTCTTTTTAAGTAATCCTTATTGCATTTAATAGTTACTCTTTTAAGAAAAAGTCAAACTCCAGTTTTGAATATTTTCCTCCAAACTCATATTTAATGTAGGACAACAATCATATTTTAGTTATATTGTTTATGCCATGAAAACTTGACCGATTTTGAATACACAGTGTTGTAATTGCTTGCTTTTTGCCAGCACCACATTTAGGCACTTAACAACAGGCTGACAAGTGGCATCGTTGCAGCTGATCACAGAAGCACACTGCACAGAGCCACCAGTCTCCCACAGGCAAGTCAGAGCAAGAGAGCTCATTTTGCTGTACAGATCCCACTGTGCAGGCAGAAAGACTGCCAAGGGGATAGGTTGATTTCCTATTTTGTTTCTTCTCTGCATCATGAGCTCACCCAGAAATAAAATGGGGTCTTCATTATCTCTGTGTTACCAGCCTTTCAAGTAGGGCCTGGACCCCTAAGTGATGGTATATTATTGAATGAATGAACGACTGGTGGATGAACAAGAGAACTTTCACATGAAAGTTCCACTTAATCAGGTGGGAAGGAAAAGGCTTCTAGATGAAAAAATACAGGAAGGAAAACTTCTAGAAAGAGTGGATTCATAAATATTTTCCAGACCCTATGATCTTCCTAGGATTATGTGGTTCCTTGTAGAGAACAGCCTTTGTCTGGGATGCAATGTCCTAACTATAACGGTCACCATGTCCCCTATAGGTCCCATAGCCTCAGACAATATCTTTATCTTAATTGTTTTGTTGGCCTCAGGTTTTCCTGATTACTCCAACTAAGTCCACATATGCAGAAGCCCTTAAAGAAGTTATATAAAAGTCAAATAATTAGGACATCTTTTTACATGTTAAAGCATTTTTTAAAAAGATGTAGTAGTGTCAGAGTCCCTAATAGGGACAATCACGCACAGAGATCACAGCTTCTAGAACCATGGGTTATGGTTCTGGAGCCTAATGTGCTATTTGTTATTTTAATTATGAAACTCCGTCAAATAGCTTTGGCCTGTGTCCCAAAATTACAACATATTGCTGGAAAGAAACAATTTCATAGAACATGTCATGCTGTATGTCCTTTTCTGAAATTAAAAATAAATGACATATGAATTGTGTCTCATTGGTATAAACTAACCAGCAAAGAATGAAATGTAAATGAGATTGAAAACAGCTGAATAGAATAATGTATTTTAGAGAAGTTCTGTGCACATGAAGTGTAATGATACTTCTCTCCATTAGCTACAGTTTAAAATCAAAACATGCTCCATTAGGTTAACTATAAAGTTGTTGTAAAAAAACCCCAGCATTATGACGGAATTAAACTATCTTGAAATCGAAGGTGAATATATACAGTTCATGAGGATAATATTAAGTGCCATCTCATAAGACAGTATATCATCAGAATGTCAACACACCAGCTACCTTTTTATGTAATCGAGTTAATTCAAATTGCAGTGCTAGTTACCATTTTTAACTACTGTTTCTACAGAGTTTCCTAAAAATTGTTGTCTTTCAGTGGGTTTCAGCCCCAGGCAAGTTCGCTATAGATTCAATGTGACCAAAGAAATTGACAGCAAAACGTTCTTAGGGTGAAAGGGTTATACCCAACTTTATTTCCAGGTGGCAGGTCAGTCATTAAAATCCCATTCACTCAGAGCGAGTCTGCATGCAGCAAGCCCATCTCTGCCTCTGGGCCCCTCTCTCTGCACAGCCGTCCTCTGGGCCCCTCTGTCCACATCCTCTGGCCTCTCTGCCTGCACAGTCATCCTGAGCAGCCATCCTCTGGGCCTCTCTGCACAGTTGTCCCACACAGCCGTCTTCTGGGCTCTGTCCTCGGCACTGCCATCAGTCCAGCCTCTGCTCTGTTCTCCTGCAGCCTTGCAGCCCGGCCACTGTGTCTCATGCAGAGCACTGGGTGGAGCTCTTCATATGGAGTCAACAGCCATGTATTGTCCACAGGTGTGCAGTGAGCTAGTCAACCAGGGCCAGATGAGAATCCTGGCCACAGGAACTCTCATTTTATCCACAATTGTAAATAAGCTTCCAGTTGCTATTAACTAGAGAAGGAAGTTCACAGAACTGAGGAATAGAAGTCATACACAAACATAACTGAAGTTTATTTGGCTAGTGAAGAAGAAAATTTAAATGTGAAGGTACCTTAGAATTGGACCATTCTAATCCATTCATTTTCCAGGGAATAAAGGATGACACAGGACATTTACACTCAGGGTCATACTAATGAAATGTGGCAAAGCTGCAACAAAACCGTGGTCTCTTTACTGTTCACTCTAAAAGGGCTCAAAACTGACTGATGGGACGCTGTGCTGTGTATCCCTGTGTCTGCATGTATGTACTCCTGTGCTACCAGGAATGCTTTCTCAAAGCCATATACACATGAGAAACAAGGCATAGAAAAAAGTAGAGTGACAAGAGTGACTCTGGTTGATCCCTCAGAACCTGCTGCTGAGCAGTCCTCACCTCTCTGCCTCAACCCCCTCAACCAGGAAAAGGGTACCTGCAAGAGAACTCCCTGCTGCCATCACGAAGGCCATTTGTGGGCAAAATTGCAGTATTTCCAGAATCTCTCACCTGGCTTTAGTGTGGCTCCATATCAACAGGTGTTTCTAAGGGGCAGAGAAAAGTACTTCATCTCCACATCAATTCTAATGACCTAGGCTCTCAAGGGCTTACCTGGACCCGAAAGGCTGGGGGAAGATTCTCTGGCTTCTGCACTGCAGGAGAGAGACACCAAACGGCTTTTTTGTAAGCAATAAACGGGTCTTAAACTTTATTTCTCCCTTTGACTGATTGCGGTTTCACCTAGGTATTTTGCCCAGGGATTTCCTCTCCCCAAAGTTGCATCATTTATTTTTCTTTATAAATGTAATCCCCAAATTCTTTTAATTTGGTCTGAATTACATGGTCTTCTATCACTAAAAGGGGAGCTCACAAGTCTGACATTGTGAATACCTGCGAAATGTGTGCATACACTCCTATCGTAATAAATCCATCATGACAGAAACAACAAAGTCCCCTTGCCTCTTCTAACTTCCCTTCCCCTTACTCACATTTGCTCTTTTGAACCTCCCCGGAGCATTCCAATGAGCTGACATATGTGTCCTTGGTAAGTATTTAGAATTTGAACTTACTTTACATAAATTCCATCAGTGAGTTCAAATTAGGGAACTTGTTAACATCATGTCTTGAAACTCATAGTTTCACACATAAATTTTATGCTTCTTAAGTTGCAGAATAAGATTTTTTGCTATATGTAAATCATAGTTTTTGTTATTACCCTATCACTTACTGATGACATATCATTTTTAAAATTTCATAATACAAATTGGTTCTTTAACATATATACATTATTTGTACGGCCGCCTCTAGAACATGAGAGAAGTCTTTCATTTTCTACCAGTTTTTCTCACAATGCTACCAAATGTTCTAATTTTTTGTATGTGTGTTTCAATTTGCTGTACAAGTCGGAGAGTACATAAACCTGTAGAAATTTATTTCTTGCACGTGGACTCGCTTTAAGGCTCAGGTGACGTGCAAGCTCCTGTTCTCCCTGTGATAGCGCAATTTCCCCTGCGGAGCAGTACTGCGCGCTACCGCGCTGAGGCAGAGGGCGGTGCTGGAGCATCGCACGCTGGGAATTAGGTGCCTCTGCTGAAAGGGACATTGACGGTCCGCTGGCCAATGTAGTCTTGTGTCCACACTAAATTCCAAAAGTATGGGGAGTGGGAGACCTCTAGGTACCTAGAGAGGAGAGCAATAAGGGCATGAATCCAGGAACAAGAAATAGATCAGGTTGGATATGCTGTGTTCAGAGTAAGAAACGTGAAAGGCCCATCTGGCACCAAAGTTGGAAGCCATGAATGGCGCACATGGCCTGAAATACTTTGTCCAGATATTTTCTCATAATTATGATAATTTTTTAATATGGCAAGATAGAAAATGTACCTTTTCATCCATCTTCACATGTACCATTCATTGCATTAAATACATTCACTTTGTTGTTCAACCATTACCACCATCCATTTCTAGAACTTCTTTATTTTCTGAGAGGAAAACATTTCTGAGTATAAAACAATGACTACATATTACCACTCCAGCCCTAGTAACCATATTCTATTTTCTGTCTCTATGCATTTGACATACCTCATACAAGTGGAATTAAATTTTTAGCTGCCATTTTTTAAAGCTTTAATTTAAATTTTAAACTAAAGTTGTTGCCATTTTGTGCTTGCCTTATTTCATTCAGGCTGAGTAATGTTCCACTGTACATATACCACATTTACATCCCATTGTATCCATTTTGTTTATCCTTTTGTTTATCCATTCATCTACTGATGGACACTTGGGTTGCTTCCATCTTTTTGGCTATTTTGAATAATGATTCAAAAACATCAGTGTACAAATACCTGTCCAGGTCTCTGCTTTCATTTCCTTTGGATACAGACCCAGAAATGTAGTTATTGGATCACATGGTAGTTCTGTTTAATTTTTGGAGGACCCCTCACACTGTTTCCACAAAGGCTGTGCCATTTTACATTCTCACCAGCAATGGACAGTGGTTCCAGTTTCTTCCCATCTTTGACAATGTTTGATAGTTTTTGCTCATTTTATGTAGTCATCTTAATGGGTGTGAAGTGCTATCTCATTGTGGTTTGGATTTGCATTTCCCTAGTAATAGAGCATCTTTTCACGTACTCATTGGCCATTTCTATATCTTCTTTAGAGAAGCATTTCTTTGAGGCCTCTGGCCATTTTTTTTAATTGGGCTTTTTGTTTGTTGTTGAGTTGTTATGAGAAGTATTCAATTGTATCTCAAAATTATCCATTTTATTTGGTTGTGAATAGGTTACACAATATTAAATTGTCAGGATATTTTTAAACAGTCTGTTTTTGCAGAACCCTATGTATACGTGTCTTTTTATCTGAGATATTCCAGTCTTTTTTCTTTTTGAGAAATTTGTCTTCTATCTATTTTATTTTAGCCCACATGAGGTTTTGTGGTTTACAAGTATATGACTGGAGAGTCAAAATAGTGAATTATTTTGCTGATATAGAATTTATGATTTCTGACACACAGTCTAAATTACCACATAGGAAACGTGGATATGCTATGATGAAATGTATCTTGCTAGTTTCCTTTTGCATGTGGTCCTTCTTTAAAAACATAGTATATTATGTGACCCAATAATTACAGCTAACCAGTTATACTACTGATGTGTAAGCTGTTAAAAATAGCTGAATGAATTTCCATCTGCTTGCAATCATTATCTACTACACACCATTGGCTTAGTGACTTTCTTATTATAAGTCATGCTTGACACAAAATAAAAGAAAAATGTAAGCTTCTCAAATAACATAATACTGTTGGGGGATAGTTCCTTGATTTCAATGTCAAAGCCAAGTGGACAGGCTTCTGGCAGTTATGTTTTATTTTGACCATTTTTGTTCAGGTGTGGATGGAGAAAAGGGACTGAGATTAAGTCACTAAATCAGTGTATATTCTCAGGCACTACTGAGCATTGGCATTGCACCTGCTACAGGGATGACCTATCCACACAGTTTTTATTTGAGCTGACAGTTAGTTATGTGGAGAAGAGAGTTATAAAACAAAAATGTATATGCATGAACAATTCTAAATATGCATAGATTATCTGAAGGACAATAACAGGATTCTTTTCGAGAGAGTTGTCATGTGCTATATATCATATTCAGTGAAGCTGACAAACTTACTCAGAGATGGGGAAAGACGTGGCAACAGAACCACATGAGTAAACCTGCATGAGGGTTGCTCTCCTAACATATGGTAAAATAATATAGGAAATTCCAATTTATTAGGCTTATTAGCATATACTGGTTAGTAATATCATGACATAAATTACTTAAAGAAAACACAATAAATATGAGCAACCATGACTTTTGTTTCCCATATTCATCCCCATATTCCTGTAGGGATGTCACAGCATGTAAAATATTTGAAACATAAATCAATGCATCATGGGGATGACTCCTCAAGCAGATTCATTGTTGCTCTTTTTTTTATAACCCACTTTCCCCCAAGGTTATATTGCAACCCAGGAAACTCCTGAGAATACTGTAGAGGCACATAACAAGTTACGGTATTTGGTCGTGAAAGTTCTTCACAAACAATTTGGCTTTTTGGGGACCTTTGCAGTTTCATTTAAGTTTTAATATGAGCTTGACAGCTTCAGCATCTTTGATTTTGACTTTCAATTGTATTGATTTTATTGAGAGTTCTTTGAGAGAAAATGGACATCTTTATCAGAATGGATAATCTAATCCATATATGATGACTATTCCTCAATTTGGGTTTTATTTAGTTTTCTCAATATTGTCTCATAGTGTTCTATTCTAAGTCTTATATATCTCTAGGTTTTAATCCAGGTATTATAGATTTATTTTTATTTAAATATTTATTTTTATCTTTAAAGTTTTTCTTCTAACTATATGTTGTTTGTTGTCTTAGTCTGCTATAACAAAATGCCATAAACTAGGTGGCTTAATCAACATTTATTTCTCACACTTCTGCAGGCTATGAAGACCACAGTCAAGGTGCTGGCCTGTTTGGATCCCTGGGGGAGCCCTCTTCCGGGCTTGCAGACAGCTGCCTCTCACCATGTCCTCACATGGTAGAGAAAGAGCTCTGTACTCCTTAGTTCTTTCAGGGACACTGATACCATCATGGGGCCCACGGTCATGATCTAATCACCTCTCAAAGGCCCCCACCTCCAAATAACATCATATTTGGGGTTAGGGCTTCAACATATGAATTTTGGGGGGACCCACACATTCATTTCATAACATTTGTATATAGGAAAGAATTGATTTTCATATAGTGACCTTATATTGAATAACCTTTGGATTCTCTTCCATTCTAAAAATTTATTTATAGGTAATTGTGGATATCTATATCCAACAGTTCATATACAACTGAATGACTCATCTGAAAAAATTATAGGTTTAATTCTTCTTTATTAATTATCTTATGAGTGCTTTTCTTCTCTCACTATATTGTCTAGGCTACCTAATATAATAATGTAAGAAAGTGGAGATGGGGGAGGAGCCAACATGGCGGCGTGAGTAGGACAGTGGGAATCTCCTCCCAAAAACATATATACATTTGAAAATACAACAAACACAACTAGCCCTAAAAGAGAGACCAGAAGACGCAGGACAGTGGCCAGACTGCAGCTACACCAGCGAGAACCCAGCGACTGGTGAAAGGGGTAAGATACAAGCCCCGGCCCGGCGGGAGCCGAGCGCCCCTCCCCCCAGCTCCCGGCGGGAGAAGAATAGGCAGAGCGGGAGGGAGACGGAGCCCAGGACTGCCAAACACCCAGCCCCAGCCATCCGGGCCAGAAAGCAGACACAGTACGTGCCCAGGGGGCCCTGGATACTGGGGGAACAGGGAGTAAGACCTCTGAGCGGGTGCCGAAGCTGATGCCCCTGTGACAAAGAAAAGCGGGGGCTTTTTGAAAGTCTTAAAGGGACAGGGACTTAACAGCTTGACGGAAACAACCCAGGTCACAGTACAGCAGCTGGAAATTACAGGGAAAACCGGGTGCACTAACCCCCTGGGCAACAGCTCTGAGACCCCTCACGGAGGCAAACAGTCAAGCAGCACCCCCATCCATTACCCCACCGGGCGCTGCGAAAGCAGAGAAGCAGCCTGAGACAAATTCCGCCCACAGAAAGGGAAATTTCTCCCTTCCGGCCGGGCAAGACACAAAGACCCACTCTACACGCAATTACCCAACACAAGCCACTAGGGGTCGCAGTTGTCCCAGTAAAGAAAGGCCAGTAGCAAGTGAAAATTTTGGCCCTCCCAGCTGACAGTCAATAGCACCTGTCAACATGAAAAGGCAAAAAAATATGATCCAGGCAAGACTAACCCAGACAGCTTCGGCATCTGCTACATCTTCCCCTGAGAAGGAATCTGGGGAGATAGATTTAGCCAGTCTTCCTGAAAAAGAATTCAAAACAAAAGTCATAACCATGCTGATGGACTTGCAGAGAAATATGCAAGAACTAAGGAAGGAGAATTCAGAAATAAAACAAGCTCTGGAAGGACTTCAAAACAGAATGGACAAGATGCAAGAGACCATTAATGGACTAGAAAACAGAGAACAGGAACGCAGAGAAGCTGATGCAGAGAGAGATAAAAGGATCTCCAGGAATGAAAGAATTTTAAGAGAGCTGAGTGACCAAATGAAAAGGAACAATATAAGAATCATAGGTATTCCAGAAGAAGTAGAGAGAGAAAAGGGGATAGAAAATGTCTTTGAAGAAATAATTGCTGAAAATTTCCCCAAACTAGGGGAAGAAATGGCCTCTCAGACCACAGAGGTACACAGAACTCCCATGACAAGGGATCCAAGGAGGGCAACACCAAGACACATAATAATTAAAATGGCAAAGATCAAAGACAAGGACAAAGTATTACAGGCAGCCAGAGAGAAAAAAAAGGTTACCTACAAAGGAAAACCCATCAGGATAACATCAGACTTCTCAACAGAAACCCTACAGGCCAGAAGAGAATGGCATGATATACTTAATGCAATGAAACAGAAGGGTCTCGAACCAAGACTACTGTATCCAGCACGAATATCATTTAAATATGAAGGAGGGATTAAACAATTCCCAGACAAGCAAAAGTTGAGGGAATTTGCCTCCCAGAAACCACCTCTACAGGGCATCTTACAGGGACTGCTCTAGATGGGAGCACTCCTAAAAATAGCACACAACAAAACACCCAACATATTAAGAAGGGAGGAGGAGGAATAAGAAGGGAGAGAAATAAAGAATCATCAGACTGTGTTTATAATAGCTCAACAAGCGAGTTAAGTTAGACAGTAAGATAGTAAAGAAGCTAACCCTAAACTTTTGGTAACCACAAACTTAAAGCCTGCAATGGCAATAAACTCATACCTTTCAATAATCACCCTAAATGTAAATGGACTGAATGCACCAATCAAAAGACACAGAGTAATAGAATGGATAAAAAAGCAAGATCCATCCATATGCTGCTTACAAGAGACTCACCTCAAACCCAAAGACACGCACAGACTTAAAGTCAAGGGATGGAGAAAGATATTACAAGCAAACAACAGAGAGAAGAAAGCAGGTGTTGCAATTCTGGTATCAGACAAAACAGACTTCAAAATAAAGAAAGTAACAAAAGACAAAGAAGGACATTACATAATGATAAAGGGCTCAGTCCATCAAGAGGATATAACCATTATAAATATATATGCACCCAATACAGGAGCACCAACATACCTTAAACAAATATTAATAGAACTAAAGGAGGAAATAGAATGCAATGCATTCGTTCTAGGAGACTTCAACACACCACTCACTCCAAAGGACAGATCCACCAGACGGAAAATAAGTAAGGACACAGAGGCACTGAACAACACATTAGAACAGATGGACCTAATAGACATCTACAGAACTCTACATCCAAAAGCAGCGGGATATACATTCTTCTCAAGTGCACATGGAACATTCTCCAGAATAGACCACATACTAGGACACAAAAAGAGCCTCAGAAAATTCCAAAAGATTGAAATCCTACCAACCAACTTTTCAGACCACAAAGGCATAAAACTAGAAATAAACTGTACAAAGAAAGCAAAGAGGCTCACAAACACATGGAGGGTTAACAACATGCTCCTAAATAATCAACGGAACAATGACCAAATCAAAATGGAGATCCAGCAATATATGGAAACAAATGACAACAACAACACTAAGCCCCAACTTCTGTGGGACAAAGCAAAAGCAGTCTTAAGAGGAAAGTATATAGCAATCCAAGCATATTTAAAAAAGGAAGAGCAATCCCAAATGAATGGTCTAATGTCACAATTATCGAAATTGGAAAAAGAAAAACAGATGAGGCCTAAGGTCAGCAGAAGGAGGGACATAATAAAGATCAGAGAAGAAATAAATAAAATTGAGAAGAATAAAACATTAGCAAAAGTCAATGAAACCAAGAGCTGGTTCTTCGAGAAAATAAACAAAATAGATAAGCCTCTAGCCAGACTTATTAAGAGGAAAAGAGAGTCAACACAAATCAACAGTATCAGAAACGAGAAAGGAAAAATCACGACGGACCCCACAGAAATACAAAGAATTATTAGAGAATACTATGAAAACCTATATGCTAACAAGCTGGGAAACCTAGGAGAAATGGACAACTTCCTAGAAAAATACAACCTTCCAAGACTGACCCAAGAAGAAACAGAAAATCTAAACAGACCAATTACCAGCAACGAAATTGAAGCGGTAATCAAAAAACTACTAAAGAACAAAACCCCCGGGCCAGATGGATTTACCTCGGAATTTTATCAGACATACAGGGAAGACATAATACCCATTCTCCTTAAAGTTTTCCAAGAAATAGAAGAGGAGGGGATACTCCAAAACTCATTCTATGAAGCTAACATCACCCTAATACCAAAACCAGGCAAAGACACCACCAAAAAAGAAAACTACAGACCAATATCTCTGATGAATGTAGATGCAAAAATACTCAAGAAAATTTTAGCAAACCGAATTCAAAAATACATCAAAACCATCGTACACCATGACCAAGTGGGATTCATCCCAGGGATGCAAGGATGGCACAACATTTGAAAGTCCATCAATATCATCCACCCCAACAACAAAAAGAAAGACAAAAACCACATGATCATCTCCATAGATGCTGAAAAAGCATTTGACAAAGTTCAACATCCATTCATGATAAAAACTCTCAGCAAAATCGGAATAGAGGGCAAGTACCTCAACATAATAAAGGCCATCTATGAAAAACCCACAGCCAACATTATATTGAATAGCGAGAAGCTGAAAGCATTTCCGCTGAAATCGGAAACTAGACAGGGATGCCCACTCTCCCCACTGTTATTTAACATAGTACTGGAGGTCCTAGCCATGTAAATCAGACAAAACAAAAAAATACAGGGAATCCAGATTGGCAAAGAAGAAGTCAAACTGTCACTATTTGCAGATGACATGATACTGTACAAAAAAACCCTAAAGACTGCACCCCAGAACTACTAGAACTGATATCGGAATACAGCAAAGTTGCAGGATACAAAATCAACACACAGAAATCTGTGGCTTTCCTATATACCAACAATGAACCAACAGAAAGAGAAATCAGGAAAACAACTCCATTCACAATTGCATCAAAAAAAATAAAATACCTAGGAATAAACCTAACCAAAGAAGTGAAAGACTTATATTCTGAAAACTACAAGTCACTCTTAAAAGAAATTAAAGGGGACACTAACAGATGGAAACGCATCCCATGCTCATGGCTAGGAAGAATTAATATCGTCAAAATGGCCATCCTGCCCAAAGCAATATACAGATTTTTATGCAATCCCTATGAAACTACCAGCAACATTCTTCAATGAACTGGAACAAATAATTCAAAAATTTATATGGAACCACCAAAGACCCCGAATAGCCAAAGCAATCCTGAGAAAGAAGAATAAAGTAGGGGGGATCTCACTCCCCAACTTCAAGCTCTACTATAAAGCCATAGTAATCAAGACAATTTGGTACTGGCACAAGAACAGAGCCACAGACCAATGGAACAGACTAGACAATCCAGACATTAACCCAGACAAATATGGTCAATTAATATTTGATAAAGGAGCCATGGACATACAATGGTGAAATGACAGTCTCTTCAACAGATGGTGCTGGCAAAACTGGACAGCTACATGTAGGAGAATGAAACTGGACCATTGTCTAACCCCATATACAAAAGTAAACTCAAAATGGATCAAAGACCTGAATGTAAGTCATGAAACCATTAAACTCTTGGAAGAAAACATAGGCGAAAACCTCTTAGACATAAACATGAGTGACCTCTTCTTGAACATATCTCCCTGGGCAAGGAAAACAACAGCAAAAATGAACAAGTGGGACTATATTAAGCTGAAAAGCTTCTGTACAGCAAAAGACACCATCAATAGAACAAAAAGGAACCCTACAGTATGGGAGAATATCTTTGAAAATGACACATCCGATAAAGGCTTGACGTCCAGAATATATAAAGAACTCACACGCCTCAACAAACAAAAAACAAATAACCCAATTAAAAAATGGGCAAAGGAACTGAACAGACGGTTCTCCAAAAAAGAAATACAGATGGCCAACAGACACATGAAAAGATGCTCCACATCGCTAATTATCAGAGAAATGCAAATTAAAACTACAATGAGGTATCACCTCACACCAGTAAGGATGGCTGCCATCCAAAAGACAAACAACAACAAATGTTGGCGAGGCTGTGGAGAAAGGGGAACCCTCCTACACTGCTGGTGGGAATGTAAACTAGTTCAACCATTGTGGAAAGCAGTATGGAGGTATATCAAAATGCTCAAAACAGACCTACGATTTGACCCAGGAATTGCACTCCTATGAATTTACCCTAAGAATGCAGCAATCAAGTATGAGAAAGACCAATGTACCCCTATGTTTATCGCAGCACTATTTACAATAGCCAAGAATTGGAAGCAACCTAAATGTCCATCAATAGATGAATGGATAAAGAAGATGTGGTACATATACACAATGGAATACTACTCAGCCATAAGAAAAGGGCAAATCCAACCATTTGCTGCAACATGGATGGAGCTGGAGGGTATTATGCTCAGTGAAACAAGCCAAGCAGAGAAAGAGAAATACCAAATGATTTCACTCATCTGTGGAATATAAGAACAAAGGAAAAACTGAAGGAACAAAACAGCAACAGAATCACAGAACTCAAGAATGGACTAACAGGTACCAAAGGGAAAGGGACTGGGGAGGATGGGTGGGTAGGGAGGGATAAGGGGGGGGAGAAGTAGGGGGGTATTAAGATTAGCATCCATAGCGGGGTGGGAGAAAGGGGAGGGCTGTACAACACAGAGAAGACAAGTAGTGATTCAACAACAGTTTGCTACGCTGATGGACAGTGAATGTAAAGGAGTATATAGGCGTGACCTGGTATAGGGGAGAGCCTAGTAAACAAAGTATTCGCCATGTAAGTGTAGATTAATGATTAAAAAAAAAAAAATAAGCAGTTTCTATGTGGTGACCTCTAATGAGTTCTACACAATGATATAAAGGGCATATAAAAGTGTAGGCAAAGGGTCTGTTTATTTTTATACAGAGGATCAAAGCCTAATTTGGCTACCCCGAAAATGAACTAAGATAAGATATGAAAAAGAACTTCCAACATCAGCACTCTCGGGTAGACTCATGACAGAAGATGATCAGCAAAAAAAAAAAAAAAAAAACCCAACAAAGATCCACGCACTGCTACAGCTGTAGATGCACTCATCCCACCAGCTCCTGGACTTGCCATGGGAATGATGAAGGAGATATCTAAGCTGGCCTGTGCATACAGTAAAACAACAAATTTGACTGGATCTATACTGTTGGAACTCAACCAAGAATTAGGAGAAGTGCAAACTGTAGCGCTCCAAAATCTTACAACCACAGACTATTTACTGTTAAAAGAACATATGGGATGTGAACAGTCCCCAGGAATGGGTTGTTCTAATTTATCTGAATTCTCTCAGACTGTTCAAAGTTCAGTTGGACCATATCCACCATATCATAGATAACTTTTCACAAATGCCTAAGGTGCCTAACTGGTTTTCTTGGTTTCACTGGAGATGGCTGGTAATTACAGGTATGCTTTGGTTAGGTAACTATATTTCTATTATGTTAATGTGTGTGCACAATTTAATTAGTAGTTTAAAACCTATCCATGCTGAAGTTACTCTACAAGAAGATATGTCAAAGAAATAATCAATCTTCCCATGTTTTCTTCCGCCTGCTACTTCTATAGCTTTTCTTCTTCCTACCTAATCACAACCTTTAAATAGAACTCGTGCCACATGTCGAATTTACCGAGTATCATAATTCTTCCAAGTGGTAAAGACACCTCAAGACAAATGCTGGGCATAGAAGCCACAGGGCATAAATATGCAAAGAAGTAAAAAGCTAACCTTTTCAAACAATAAGGCTTCTCTCTCACTTACCAACTTAACATTTCCCTGTATGGCCCCGGAAGATGACTGGTTAGCCAGAGACGGGTAAGATTCCTCAAGGGAGGAACCACCTAAGACAGGCACATTCACAGGGGGCCATCTGGTGAGAAAATGGGGAGCAGCAGAGGTGAGGCTTAGAACCTCCCCCCTCATGTTCTGAGAGAAATCCTCTGCATACATGGATGTTTATTGCCCTTGTCTAGCTCGGATTAACATATAGTCTACAGGCACACACCTGATCATCTACTTTGCTCTCTTACAACACTAAACT
This sequence comes from Manis pentadactyla, assembly GCF_030020395.1. Taxonomy (NCBI): domain Eukaryota; kingdom Metazoa; phylum Chordata; class Mammalia; order Pholidota; family Manidae; genus Manis; species Manis pentadactyla. The sequence continues at coordinate 42,294,493 of NC_080025.1, forward strand.
CTGTTTTCTACCTTTATCTCTTATCTACCTACTACTTCAGCATTTTATTAAAAATAATAATAATAGAAAAATGTGGTATCCACATATAAATCAAGTTTAAAAATCAAATGAATATTCATATTTGAACTGACTGTGTATAGTTAATAATGCATGAACAAAACCGAAAGCTTCTGTGATGACTATCCTTGCACTGTTCACCATGTAACTTATTCACTATGTAAGAATTTGTACTCCATGTAAGAATTTGTTCGTTATGCATCAGAAGATTGGAGACTGACGAAAATTAGGCTTGGGGTGGATTAATGATTGTGCATTGAGTATTGACCCCCCTATACAGAAATTTATTGTGGTTAACAACTATTTGATCAATAAATATGAGAGATGCCCTCACAAAATATATATATATATATATATAAACACTTCCAATTGTAAAATAAATAAGTAACCGGGATGTAATGTATAGCATAAGGAATATAGTCAAAATATTGTAACAACTTGGTATGGTGATAGCTGGTACCTAGAATTATCATGTATGTAAATGTTGAATCACTGTGTTGTAAACCTGAAACTAATGTAATATAATACTGTTGTCAACTACCCTTCAATAAAAAAAAAAAAAAAAAGAAAGTGGAGATGGTGGTTGTAGTTCCAGGGCATAAGGGTGTTCCCAGCCTGGGGCAAGTTCTTTATGAATCTAGTGAAACTGAAGTAAGTCAAGGGAAAGGGTAGCTTGGGAGAAAGAGGTTTTATTTTTTACGTTGCTTGAGCTTGCTAGCCAGGCCTGGCTCTGTCGGTCCCCTCCAGCCACAGCTGTGTTCTCCTTCCCTGCCCTCCCCTCCTGGAGGAAATCCCCCTCCATCTCTTGCCCCAGAATGACCAGAGGCTCTGAAACATCCATTGAGATGTAAATGGACTAAGGCCAGATGGGAGATTATGGAAATTCTTCCATTTACACCAGTGGGGATTTTTATCTTGTTTTCAATATTAAACCATTGAGAATAACATTTCTACAGGTTTACTATAAACACAGGGAGTTTTTTTCTATTGCACATTTACTCATTGTTATTAATATCGATGTATGAAGTTTATTAAAATTTGCGTATCTACTGAAATAGCTGTATAGTATTCTGTTGATATAGTGAAGTATACTTGATCTCTTTTAAATGTTATATTAGCTCTCCTCCTCTGAAATCAACATAATTTGATAATGAAGTTTTGTTCTTTGCTGCATGATTCCCTTCCTTCTACTTTCTTTGGGTTTATTTGGCAGTTATTTTTTAAAAAGCTGATTATATATAGCTTTTCCATCACTTTTGACTTCTTTTTTATGTATTTGTTTTGGATGTATTTCTTTAAATAGCATATGGTTTGGCCAGTCTTGTTATTTTGTCTTCCAATAGCATAGTCTACTTAGTTCTTTTTTTAAACAAGGTTATTTAAACAGAGGTATAATTGACATACAATAAAATGAACACATTTAAGGTTCAAAAATGTAATGACTTTGGATATACGTGTACGCACATGAATTCATCATAACAATGGAGAGAGAGAAAATTCTGATAATCCCAAGTGTTTCCATATGCCCTTTCAATTCATCCACTTACAGCACCATAAACCCCAATCTTCAGCCACTAGCAACCCGTGTTCTGTTACTATAGATTATACAACAATTTCCAGGATAGAGCAAAATGGATCATAAGTTATGTACTATTTGCATAGCTTATTTTGAATAACATAATTAGTTGATATTAATTCAATTTATTATCTAAATTAATAATTCAATGCTATTTACTGCTACATAAAAGTCAGTTACTTGTTTACTTCAGGTTTTGGCTGCTATACAAATATTACTGCTATGAACATTTGATTTAGTATGATTTGTCTTTTTAATATTGGCTCCTCTAATGAATACATATCTTTTAATTAATTTTAATTCATTAATGACTATATGATTTTGATATTTTCAAATACATGTTAGTCATTTGCATGACTTTGTGAAATGTTTGTGCAAATATGCTACCCACTTTTTCATTATGTTATTTGTCTTGCCATGAAATCTAAGAGTTCTTTATATATTCTACATACTACCTTTGTAAATATCTTCTTTGATTCCTCAATCTGTGGTGGGGTGGGAGGAGAGGGAGCTCTTTACATACACAGGTAGGTATACACATGCCCCATCAGAAACTCATTTTGTTTTGTTCAATTTTCATGTAGGCTTACCAACATATTTATTATTGTCATTTTCTTTATTCTTTGCTTAACCACTAGCCTTGCATCCTGGATCACTTTACTTTAGCCTGAAGACATTTGTGTGTATTCCTGTTGTTATAGATCAAGTGTGATGAGTTATTTCAGATTTTGTTAGTCTGAAAATGTCATGATTTGAACTTTATTCTTAGAGGATATCTTCACTTGGAATAAAATTCCATATATGCATTTTTTTTCTCAGGTATTACAGATATTGTCCAATTTTCTTCCAGTTACAGCTGTGAAAAGGAAACTGTTAGCTTGCTTTATGTTGAAAATATCTTTTTTCTCTCCCTCTTTCTGGCTGCTTCCTCTTTACTTTTCCACAGTTTATATAACAATTTCTAAGTAGCATTTATATTTTCCATAGGCTGTTTATAGTGTTGTTTTGGGCATTTGATTTTACATCAGTCTTCAATTTTAGAAGTTACCAGCTCTTATATTTCCAAACTTTTGGTCTATCCATTAGTCTCTCTCCTCTGTCTAGGACTCCAGTGAAATACACAAAGAATTTCCTTTACTATTTGGTGTCTTTCCTACCATTTTTCCTCAGTTTTTTGAATTACTGCCCTGCATTACAGACAATTTTTGTGTGACATTCTCCAATTCACTATTGTTTCAGCTGGGTCTACACTGCTGTGAAATTTATCCATTATTTCTTAATTGTCATTATTTTATTTTAACTTCTATAATTGTTATTTATAGTTCCATAGTATTTTCTTTAATTTTTTTATTTTGCTATCTGCCCAAATCCTCAACTTCTATTTGGTTCTTTAAGCAGATATATTTTAAAGTCTCTATCTAATAACTTCATATCTGGAATCCCACAGAGCTTGTTTTTTGTTATCTGTTTTATCTGCTGCCTGATTCTTGTTAGTTTTATTGTTGTCATGTCTCTTCATCTACTTCAAATGTTCTCTATTACTGAATAGGCATTGAATTTCAAAAATTATTTGTAAAAATAATTTGCAGCCTAGGATGATTTTTATTGCCTACAAAGATAGTTTTTCTTTGTTTCTATCAGATTTCTAAGTAGCCAAGATTCCAAAATCATCTCAATTAAATTTCAGAAATAGATAATTTAAGCTAAGCTACAATCTATACAAGGTCCTGCCTTCTACATGTTAGACACTAAGACAGAGTTTTTCACTCAGAGGTTCTGGCCTAAAGTGAAGAGTTTTAAAAATCTTAAGTTTTCACAGTTGAGTAGGGTCTAGATTACAATCTCTTTTCTCCAGCTTTTAGTGTATTGTCAAAAGTTCTGTTCAACCTCTTATCCTTGTAAATGTCCACTGTAGAATAAGTAGAATCCCACAGCCAAAAAGCAGCACTACAGGCTAGGCTCATTTCCCTTTTCTTAATCCTCCCCCAGGCCACAGCCACTTAGATCTCATCAACCTGGTCACTCTCCAGTACAGTCAAGTAAATGTTTTTCTATTTTTTTCAAGATGTTTTTAAACATTTTTTATTGGAATATAATTGATATACTATATTATATTGGCTTCAGATATACAACATAGTGATTCAGTAATTATATACATTACTAAATGCTCACCAAAGTGTAGTTACCCCTGCTATTATACCAAGATATTACATTATGGGTTATATTTCCTAAGTTGTACTTCCATTCCTGCAATAAATTTATGTTATAATATGAAGTCTGTATCACTTTATCTCCAGGTCCATCCATATTGTTGGAAATTGAAAAATTTCCTTATTTTGTATAGCTGAGTAATATTCCATTGTGTATATTCTTTCTTCATTCACCTACCCATGGGCACATGGGTTGCTTCCATATCTTGGCTATTGTAAATAATACTGCAATAAACAGAGGGGTGCATACAACTTTTCAAATTAGGGATTTCATTTTCTTTAGGTAAATTCTCAGAAGTTGAATTGCTGAACTGTATGGTATTTCTATTTTTAGTTTCCTGAGAAACCTCCAAACTGCGTTACACAGGGGTCTTCTCAATGGACATTCCCACCAACAGCATAGGAATGTTCCCTTTTCTCTACCAACTTGCCAACAGCTGTTATTTCTTGTCTTTTGAATAATAGCCATTCTGACTGGCATGAGCTTGATATCTCACTGTGGTTTTGATTTGCATTTCCTTGATAATAAGTGATGTGGATCATTTTTTCATGTGTCTGCTGACCATCTGTATGTCTCCCTTGGAAAAATGTCTATTTAGTTCCTCTGCCCATTTTTCAATCAGATTATTGGATTTTCTGTTGTCAAGATTATTTTCTTTTTTCTTATTGAATTATAATTGATATGAAATCTTATGTTGTTTCAAGTATACAACACAGTGGTTCAACAGTTATCCATATTATTAAATCCTCACCCCCATTAGTGTAGTTACTGTTTGTCAATGTAGGAAGATGTTACAGAATCATTAGCTGTATTCTCCAGGCTGTACTACCATCCCTATGACCAACTTATATTATGATTGAGAATTTTTGTGTCCTTTTATCCCCTCACCATACCTATCCACCCACTCCAACTCCTCCCTCATGGTAATCACCAGTCCCTTCTCAGTGTCTATGAGTCTACTGCTACTTTATTCATTTTGTTTTGTTTTGCTTTTAGATGCCACAACTAAGTTAAATCACATGGTATTTGTCTTTCTTCGCCTGGCTTATTTCACTTGGAATAATACCCTTGAGGTCCGTCCATGTGTTGCAAACGGCAGGATTTCTTTCTTTTATGTCTGAATAGTATTCCACTGTGTATATGTACTAACTTCTTCTGTATCCATTCAACTATTGTTGGACACAGGTTGCTTCTATAAGTTGGCTATTGTAAGTAATACAATGTTAAACATAGGAGAGAATATACCTTTTTGAATGAGGAATTTTATTTTCTTTGGGCAAATTCCTAGTAGTGGAATTACTGGGTCATATGTATGGTATTTCTATTTTTAACTTTTTAAGGAACCTCCATTACAAAATAAAAAATGAATAAGTGGGACTACATCAAATTAAAAAAGCTTCCTTAAAGCAAAGGATACCATCAACAGAACAAAGGCAGCCTACTGTATGGGAGAATATATTCATAAATTATTTATCTGATAAGGGGTTAACATCCAAAATACATAAATAACTCATACCCACAACACCAAAAATATAAATAACCCAATTAACAAATGGGTGGAGAATTTGAACATTTATCCAAAGAAGACATACATATGGCCAACAGGCACATGAAAAGATGCTCCACATCACTAATCATCAGGGAAATGTAAATCAAAACCACAATGAGATACCACCCCACACCAGTCAGAATGGCCACTATTAAAAAAAACAAGAAATAGCAAGTATTGGCAAGGATTTGGAGAAATGGGAAGCTTCCTATTCTGTTGGTGGGAATGTAAATTGGTATAACCACTGTGGAAAGCAGTAATGAGTTCTTTGTATTTTTCAAGATTTTTAGCTATTGTGATTGGGAAAATTGGTCTGAATTATCTGTTCTACCCTTATGAGAAGCAAAAGTTCAAAAATGTTTAGAAGATGCTCAGTAAAATGCTTCGAGGTTGGAGGAATAGAATAATTGGTGAATTCTGAAAGAAAAGAAACATATAAGCATATTGATTTAATTACAACAATTAGAAAGAATAATAAATGGAACAAGACCTGGAGGGGCTAAAGTATTTGAATTCACTCTACTACTTTTGTTAGTTATTTTTCATCTCCAATGATTCTAACACTCCACAAAACTGCTAAATACTCCAAGTTTTGTGGTACACATAGTAAAGTATCAAAACATGAAATTCAATGACTTTTGTCACTGAGAATGAAAAGACAGTGCAAAATAAATACAAATGAGTTCAAGGCAGTAAATACATGGTAAGTGTCTACTCTTCTCTGTTTCCTATTTAAGTTCACAGGATAACTTTTCATGTCTCTTTTCCTTCTCAGTTATTTAATTAGTTACAACCTCTGTCAGCATTTTCTTACCCACCTATAACACTTTAGTCTGAAATTTGCCCCATCTTCTATTGGAATTTTTTTTTTTAGTTTCAGCCTTAATTCCCTAAAAGCCTCATCCAGAAGAGAATTTCAGTTTCTTTACCATGTGCTACATTGTCTGTATCCTGCATCTTTATTTCCTATCTTCTTTCTTCTTTTACCTCTTTGACCAAATTCATCCTACTATTTTGGTTTTGGTGCTTTTTTATATTTTCTTTGTTCTTCTCTTATGATTTTATTCATCTACAGAAATTAAAATATTGCTTCTGTAATAATGGTTTGATACAAAGCTTTCTAATCTTGCTTTTTCTAATCTTGCTTGCCTGAACTAGAGACCCAAATTCCAAATTACCAGCAGAACAAACACCATGTAGATTTTCAATGGTTTCTCAGTTTCAACAGGCTCAAAGTGGTACACTTTATCTATTAACTGCCACTGTCTACTTCATGCCTGTTTTTCTCCTGCACTACTCAGCCTATCACTGTCACACAATACTCTATTGTAAATAGTCCTGGGAAGTCAGAGACATTATTAATGTGAATGCAGGGAAGAGATGAAAATTCAAATTAGAAAAGATTTCTAAGAGAAGCTGACAAAATAACAGAATGTAGATACAGTAAACAGGATAGAAAACCTCAACAGCTTCCCAGTTTCATAAGTAAGAAGCTTGGAAGTCACTCTGCCCCATCAAGTAAAAAGTTTGAAAATACTGAAAAATCAACTCTTGTTGGATTAGCAAGTGATGTGAAGACCTGTGTAAATTGCTGGCTCAAGGATTTAAAGAGACAGATGGATTATTTGTTTTCTGCTCTTCATTTTTATGAATAATTTTTATACACTATAAATATTAACTCCTTATCAGGTATTTGGTTTGCAAATATTTTCTTCCATTCCAAAATAGCCTTTGCATTTTCTTGATTGTTCCCTTTGCTGTGCAGAAGCTCGAAGTTTGATGTGATCTCACTTATTTACTTTTGTTTTTGTTGTCTTTTCTCTTGATGTCAAATACCCCAAGAAACATTGCCAAGACCAATATCAAAGAGCTTATCCTCTAGGCATTTTCTTCTAGGAGATTCATTGTTTCAAGCCTTACAAATAAGATTTTATTTTCTTGAGTTGATTTTTATGAATGGCATAAGATAGGGGTTCAGTTTCAGTCTTTTGCTTCTGAGTATCCGGTTTAACCAAAAGCATTTATTCCAAAGGTATAATTTTGGGGCCTTTGTCAAAATTTAATTGACCACATATGCATAGGTTTCTTCCAGTCTCTCTATTCTGTTCCATTTGTCTATGTGTCTGTTTTTGTGTCAATACTGTATTATTTTGATTAGTATATATAGTTTGAAATAAGGAAGTGTTATGTCTTCTTCTTTGTTCTTCTTTCTCAAGATTGATTCAGCTATTCAGTGTCTTTTGTGGTTTCATATACACTTTAGGATTGTTTTCTATTTCTGTGAAAAAATGACATTGGAATTTTGATAAGGATTACATTAAGTTGATAGATAACTTTGAATAACATGGACATTATTACATGTTAATTCTTCCAATACATGAATGCTGAGTATCTTTCCATTTATTTGTGTCTTCAATTTATTTCATTAATGTTTTATAGCTTTTTGTTTACAAACCTTTCATCCTCTTGATAAAATTTCTTTGTATTTTCCTTTGTGATGCTATTTTAAATGGGATTGTAAGGAACACATATAGATTAAAAATAAATGGATGAAAAAATATAACATGCTAATACTCAGCCAAAGAAATGAGTTGTACCTATAGTAATTTCATATAAAGCAGACTTCAAAGTAAGGAAAGTTATTAATGATAAAGAGTGCATTAAATAAAGACAAAGGGTTCAAATCTCCAAGAAGGCATAACCATCCCTAACATGAGTCTAACAATACAGCATCAAATTGCATAAAGCATAACTGTAGAAGAACTGCGAGAAGAAATAGATGACTCCACTATCATCACTGGGGACTTCAACACCCCCATCGGAAACAGGGAGGCCCAGCACATAGAAATCAGTAAAGCATAGTTAAAAACCTCAATAACCAAAATAACCCAGTTTAAGATATTTCTTCTCCAAGTAACTTCTTGTTTCCTTGAGACTCCTATGCTTATTACTCTACTCCTTGTTTTATTACTATTACTACTACTAAAGCTACCATCAATAATTATGACAGCTGACAGAGATCATCCATTTTATGTCAGGCAATTGGTCAGAGTGTTTTAGATATATTTATTCAATTAATTCTTACATGAGGCAAGTAAGACTTTGTATATAGATAGTCTACAAATATAAGAAAATATTTAATTTGCTGAGGTTTACACTGCTTATGGCATAGTCTGGATTCAAATTATAGCATTCTGTTTCTAGAGTCCAATCTCAGAATGAAGTATCTTCATATGGAAGTGTTTTTAAGAAATGGAAGAGACAGATGATAATGCTACAGGCATGGTTTTATTTCATGAGGAAAAGATTGCTAGAAATAGCCTTTAATGTTTATGAATTTTTCTCTTCTCACTGTGTCTCACAGTCTTCTTATACTCATACTGGAAATCTTATCTGAAGGTTCTACGGTCTGATTCTTATATCCTGCTGAGAAGATAACCTCTTTCCAGAAACTGTCACCAGCTATCGGGTTCCTTTTGTTGACATCCCATGTTCAGAAAAAAAAAAATCAAAATATAATCAATCAACCATAACTGTTATGCAGAAAACTCATGTGCTTAAGAATCCATATGCATGTTGTTTAAATCAATTTCTTTTAAATTCACATTTCTAAAATTAAGGGAAGAACTATATTTCACTTTTAAATGACAAATTTGAAAATATCTCCAATCTTCTTCAGCAAAATTTTCCACTTTTACACATATCTCCCTGTATTGTCTACTTTATGGATTATAAACTGCTTTTGCATGCATTCTCTCTGTGACAAAATTAATGCTACTGTAAAATGTACATTTATTAAATTTATGAAAAATGGTAAGTAACTGGTTCTGTAACCTTAGGCAAGTAATATAATTTCTTTGTACTTTAATTTCCTCATCTTTGAAATAAAGTTTTTGGAATAGGTTATCTTAACTGTCCCTTCTCAGTTTTACCATTCTGTGATATGCTATAAAATTAACCAAGTCACCATCCATTTAGGGACGTCACCAGTAACATAATATATATGTTTTCCCTCTATGGATGACTATGCTCTTTAATGGTCTTGAGATAGCTTTTCCAGATTCAGACACTGCAGCTAATATATAGATATATGTGCATTTAGCTCCACTCAACATTATGGCATCAGGGGAAAGAACAACAGAAGTTGAATCCAGTTCTTGAAATTTTATAATCTCTGCTTCTAAAAATCTATATTTAGCAATAAAAATGTAATAAACACTTTGTGGTGCCACTCAGTTAAGTTAGTTCCCAGGATTCTGCAATGACGTCTGTAAAAATAAAGTTGAAAATAAAACTCAAAAGATCATAGAGACAATATGTGTTTGTATTTTCTAGGGGTGAATCTGCCTGGAAGCTGTTATTCCTCTGTCAAATCTGAAAAGGCAGATAAAGCATCCCCCTGTCATGCTGAGAAGAGGGAGCTTGGGGATCCTTGGGACGTGTGAGACCAGCATGGTTTAGATCTGAGGTTTTCATCCAGAGTGTCAGAACTCAGCTGTGAGCATGGACCTGCTGGCAGGAGGGAAGTGGGTACTGTATGTAAGAGAGCCTATACTTTTCTATAACCTGGCCTGACAGAAAAAGAATACCTGTGGACAGGTAAACCTGGGTATACTTTCAAAAAAAGATGGACGTGTCTCTGTGAGGGCCAAAATGTTAGGCAGGACAGAATGATTACAGACGAGCAGACGAGAACCATGTGAAAACACCACCGGCGAGCCCCTGTCCACACGAGAGCCTGGTCTGACAAGGGGCCCATCTGAGCTGGGCGCGTGGGAGCTGGCCTTAGTGCCCACAGAAATGTGGACTAAAAACGCGTCCTATGCAATGCAGCCTGAGGGCACACCAACACGAAGGGGAACGGAGGTCCTCAGCAGGGGATGTAATAAAAAATCTATAAAGATAAAAGAGAAAGTTCCTCAGTAGTGGGAGTATATTTTCAATAATAATGGCTTTCTAAAGTGTTGAGTAGTAAATCTTTACAACTTGATCGCTGTGTGCAGAGTGAGTCAGAGTCACAGCAAACTGTCAGGAGGGACTGACTGCAGCCACAGAATTTGACATTTTTAAGAACAGAAAATGACACAAAAACCCTGTAACTACCACATAGAATAGCGGTTAATAAATTTGGTGTGCTCCAGCATCACCGGAGAACTGTTCAATGCAAGATCGCTGAAGCTCCCTCCCCCGACTTGGAAATGATGGCCCTGCCGGGGCTGGATTCATAAGCTCCCCAGACGGTCTGCGCGCTTCACAGAGCCAGGCCTCTGTGGTCTGCGTTCATACCGACAGACAGACACGCACTGATTATACATGTATGGGTTCATGTTCATATTGGCTGCTTTCTTTTGAGGATGGAGGGAGTGAACATAAGCAAAGGGATTATAACAGCGCTGGACACAATGTAATCGCTCATAAGCATTAGCTGTATACGTTTATAAACATTCATTCAGAAATAAATATGTACTATATATTTGTATATGTACGGGTATATTTTCCTACTTAAATTATACACATGAAAATAAAGTGAAGCAAAACTTCTTGGATCTCTCTCAAGTAATATTTTTGTTGTTCACTACAGCTATAAATTATTAATATCTCATCCTGAGCCCAGACAGGGACACCCAGTGAAACAGAGCCCTGTCTGCTGCAGTTACAACAATTACACTTTTCTTGTTGTCTCGATTCAGATAAATACACTGAAAAATGAATGGGGACAAGATCAATTTTAGGTAGGAAAATTTGCTTTCCTTTGGATCTTCGCAAAATTACCTAACTCCTATTAGCATATTTGATCTGTTCTTTTAAATTTTTTCATCAGTTCCAACTACTGCAGTAAAATTCTCATGTGCAATTTAACTGCAGCATTAATGAAGCTGATTGGTCTATAATGTGCAGGGTCAGTTTTATCACCCTGTAAAACACCTGAATTAGGATATTTTTACCTCAACCACTAAATGAAAGAACTACTGCAATGCATGTTCCTTAAGAAAAAAAAATTGAGAAAGTTAGCCTAATTTAATTCTTGATAAGATCTTTAAAGCTTGAATGTCACAAAATGTAATAGGAAACCTACTTTTTAATTTAATTTCCCAAACGTAACTGTAAAGCCTGTGCAAATTATATTCACTATAGTGTGATTTTCAGTGCAGCAGCTGACACAGGGGGAATAACGTCCTTTGGAGCTACATTAATTCAAGTTGCCAAGTTATTAAAAACTGTGGCCTTCTGAAAATTCCCATGAATACATTTGCTGGTATAAGGGAAGCCAGAGTTTCAGTTGGTATCTAAAAAGATGATACAATAACTAATTGTATGTTTAGTGACAGGTAAGGAGACTGAGGACATAAAATCACTTATAAACCAAAAGCCACATACACTAAATAATAAAAGTTTTAACAACAGAAGGGCCCCATCACTTTCTGCTACTGGAGAAGCCAAATCAGACAACAGTGAGACTTACTGATATTTGAAGAACTGTGTAGAATATATGACATATACTGACTCTGAAATCAAAGGCAAAGAAAGGGCAGACATGCCTAATTCATGCAGGCTCTTGTCTTTAGAAGAATGTTCTCCTCACGAAGTCAATTTTCATTTAAGTATAAAAGTTAATATATTTTCAATAATCTCATATCCCAATTCTCTTTTAGGTATATGATACTTCTTATTTTCCTTGAACACTTGTGTCTTTTTCTCTTTTCCTGTCTTCTGTGATTTTATTCTTAAATATCTTCCCCCAAATTTTTTTTCTGGCAGATGCTCATTTATACAGAACTTCTTTCACAAAATAAATTACCCTCTCTCTTATAAATCAATAGTAATTTGTATAGCCTATATTTACAATTTTCACATAAAAATGGTTATTTTCATGATTATCTTTTCCACCAAATATTTCTAGAGTGCAAGAATCATACATTAAATATGCTTATAACTATCAATATTCTCAAATATATTAAATGCTGGAAGGTTAAATGAAACGTATTTATCTTGATTAAAAGATACTCAGACATTAAATATATGCACAAATATTAAATTTGAAAAATATAATTAACTAATATAACAAATGAGTGTAACTGTTAAGTTTTTAATATGGCATCTTTTGAAATTAAAATAAAAAAGAGAAAATTTGATGGACAATATTCACTACCAGTCAGAAACAACCTCAACAGGAAGCTGAGTTACAGTGTCTTATAATGCTAGCACCTTACAACTTGGCAAGAGATTTGAAGCTGGCAGAACTGTTGGAACATTCCTGTGCTAGCTGGTTACTATGGAAACACAAGCAAAAGTGAAACAGAGTGTTAAGGGGGGAAAATCAGCAGGATCACTTTTTCTTAAGTTTTGGGCAAAAACATTACCTAAAAATCACCATAAGAGATCAGTCTCTCTTATAATGATATTGTTGATCCCAAGGACTAGAAGGCTTCCTCCTCTGCATCTTGACATTCTTTAAGTATACAACTTCTATGTAACTATCCAAACAGAACATGTATTAAACGTTATAGCATCCTCGTAATAAAATAATCAGAGTTGGTTGAGCATCAGCCTAATAGTTATCTTAATATGAAAAAGTATATGCAAGATACTATAAAGCAATTATTTAAGATATTGTCATCACATTCATACTAAACTTTCTTTACCTATTGGTTTTACTGGCATAAGAATAGATTAAATGACACTTAATTTATGCAAATTAAAACTCAAGAGAGCTTTCAGAAAACTCAGCAGCAAAACACCTGTTATATACCTTGAAAACATTTTATTTCTATCAGGTAATTAAATTCCAGCATGGATTGTTAGACTCTAGTATCTGAAGATGAAGCTCTGTAGAGGAAGTCTGAAGAGGTGAAATGTGAATGACAAAGGCTGAATTACTACATCACTAGCTGTATCAAAAGGTGATGCAGAGCTTATGTAGGCCTGCTCTCCTGATAGATTACCACTTGGCTGCACTCCTTTACCAATTCCACCAATTCCTATTTCAGTTTGAATGAGAAGATAACCCTCGAAGCATGCTGCTGCCACAATTCACTAATTCTAAAGTCATTTAAATGTATTCTAAGTTTAAACTTATTATGGAATAATTTCTTAATACAATAAAAAGTATGGCTCGATTTGCCATGACTCTGATCTGGTTTAACTTGTATGGATAGCTGAGTTTGAGCTATTGTGCAGCGTAGCTGCAGTATTCCTTTCTATTCATCCTGGTATATGTTGACTTTGGATTTGAAGTGGCATATAGCTGACAGAACCAACTCAATCTTTGTCCTCCCTTAAAATAAATCTCCCTACCCGACTTTCAAAAAAAAAAAAAGACTGAAAATGTGTTAACGAGTATTTAAAAAAAAGAGACAGCATAACACCAGAAATTTAAACTATAATTTAACGTGCCACAGAATCTGAAAGGAACTTAGGCCACTAACCTTGTGGCTGTAAGAGCAAAGATAAAAATCACATTGAAGGAAGGATGCAAGAGTCACTGTGGGTGTCTTGCCTGCCTGAAAGAAGTCATTCATTTCTTCCAGTGTCCTTGGATTCTGGGACTCATGGTCTCTCAATAATCTCTCAGCAGCATAAATGTGGCATTCTGAACACAGCAGACTGTGTCACACAGAAACCCTAAGTCAGAAAGTTGGCAGATTGAGTGAAGACTTGCATTTTGAAAAAATGCCTTCTGTGTTTACTATGTACATGTCAATGTGTGAGCATCTCAGAGAACCAAGTATAAGATACATCTTAATGTGAAGGTATGTCACATAGTGGGACTGAAGTATAGATTTAAACAAGACTGCTTCCTTTCTTCGGATTAAAGAAGAGGATTCTAACAACCACCAAAGAACAAAGGACAGGACCCAACACAAAGCAATCATCACTGATGATGACAAACAGCGAATCTGTAGTCATGCTAATTATAGGTTGGATAAGAGGAAATAAAATAATTAAAAATTTTTAAATGAACAAGATGACTTCTAAAACATGAGAGAAATACAAACTTCTTCTTTTAGAGCCAGGATATAGACATAGCTCTGAATGTTTCCCGGAAAAATGAGAATAAAATTTACAAAGTGTCCTAGTCTCTGCAAGGCAAGGCAGCACAACTAAGAGACGAAGCTAAAAAGGATGAGGCAAATCAGTGATTATAGTACCGAAAAAATTTCACAGAAATAAGATACGCAATAGCAACCTAAAATTCTTGCTGGAAACAATAAAAATGCAGATCAAACAATATGGAAAGCAGTCAACACTGTCAAGAACAATCTCTAGAATTTGCTCCCGGAAAGAGGATGTGAAAGGCAAAGAAAACTGAAAAAAGTGATTGAAGTAGACAATGTGAACTTCACCTGCTTCTAAGATGGCTAAGAAGTTCTCCATCGTTCTGTGTTCTGGTGAAGGACTCACTGCACAGAACCACCCTTTCACTTATGACTTAGCTAAAACCCTCTTGCTTATCTAAGACAGGACTAGACTATAGACGTTCCAAATTCCGATTCTTTGTCTCATAAGTGATTAGCTAAATTATTTGACTTCATTAGTATATGGACAAAATCCTTTCTAATTTGACCTGACCCAATTTTAGTCAGGGTTTATTTCTCCCCCAGGCCTCTGGACTTTGACAGCCCCACTGAGCTTAAGCAGCGACAGAAAGTGGAACAACCTTTCCTTAAGGAGCCCTCCCAAGAATCCACTGACCTTAGAGGAAAATTCTGTGATCAGCGAAATCTAGCACACCACCTGCTCAACTCAGTTCTTTCCAGCCTTGCTTACTCCTTGCTATAAAATAAAACCCTTTCTGATTAACCTCTGAGATACTTACAGGTCTGACAATTGGAGGGTTCTCCCTAGTGTAATATCCCTTTTCCCTACTGCAGTAATTTACCTCTTCTTATTGCAAAAGTCTTTCTGAATAAAGTCACTCTTTGTCTAAATTCAGATTTGCTTTTTAAAAAAAATTTTTTACAAAATTAAGGGAGATAAAGGAAAATTAAGCCTAAGGCTTTTAGGTACCCCTAAGGGGGATGCTAAATCAGAATAGATGGGACATAAAGCAAAACAAAACAACTTTTTTCAGCTGAAAGAGAAGCTGACTTTATAGAGCTCCCTACAAAAGATACATATATTCCAAATGTGGAAGATGAACTGAGAAGAAAAATCATAGAAGCACCAGAAGAAAACATACACAGCACAAACAGAGGATTCACTGTGTACATCTGTCCTGTCCCCTAGCACACAGTCTCTCTGAGACATCTCATTAGTTCTGGTGGCTTTAAATGCAAAGCAAGTGCTGATTGCTCATGATATGTTCTAGCCCATTACTTCCATGGACTCCTGGCTCACATATATGAGTACTTGCTTGATTTTTCCATTTAATATCTACAAAGAACCTCCAACTTACCAAGTTCAGAGCAGGATAATTTATTTTCATAGCTCTTTCCCAAACCCGTTTCTCCAGTAGGTTTCCAACTGGAGAATGTGAGCTAATGCTAATTGTTGGAGCAAAAATTCCAGGAGTGATTTTTCTTTTTAGTTACCAAATTTTGCTATGTCTGTGTTTAAAGCATATCCCACGTCAGACTATGCCTCTTACCTCTGCCTCTAAGGTGCAAGATAACACATTTCTCACCCAACAAACCCCTGTGACCTCCTTTCTGGGCTTCCTGCTTCTTCAGCAGCGCTTACCCTAATTCTTGTCTTCATATAACAGACAGAATGATCTTGTAACCACACATCAGATCATATTACTCTTTTCTCCAAGTCTCCAGTGATTCCCCTTTCCTCAGAACAAAATCTAAAGCCCTTACCAGGCTCCCCATCAACCAATCTCCTATCACTCCTAGTATGAAAACAGGATTCCTTCTGCCCCTCCAACCCACCTGGCTCATTCTTACCTCAAGGTGTTTGTACTTACTGGGTTAACATTCCATAAATTCCATATACAGTAACTTTGCAGTTTTTAAATTCCTGATATATCATGTTGGGGACTTTTAAAAAAATATTTAATGGTAAAACTAAAAGCAATATATGTATATGCAAGTTGAATGTTCTCACTCCGTGTCTTCAAGAAAACAAATAGAAAATATGCCCTTGGAAGGAAAAAAACAAAAACATGTGTTTGTTTTCTAGTAGTAGGTAACCTTGTAGTAGAACAAATAACACAGTTGTAATATAGTTTAAGAAACAATAGAAATGGTAATTAGTGATGTCAAAAATAATTTCCTGCCATGAGCTACCTGGTAAAGTCATAAACCACACTGTTGTAGGGTGTTCAGTGTCTGGGGCTGGCCAAACAAAGGCAATGCTGTAAAGTGATTAGCTGTGTTTATTTGGAGTCTTAGAGATTGCAATTCAGGAGCGTAGATTTGGAAAGAAACATGAAGGTGTGCTCTGCAAGGGCTTAGAGTTCATAAAGGCAAAATGGAGAGCCCCAAGAGGGCTTACATGAGCTGTTTTGAAAGAATTACAATTGGCTAAAGCTATTGTAACCTACACTTAGCCACACATAATTGGTTGCTAAGGCTGCTCCACTTTGCACGAAGTCCACTTTGCAGCAGGCAGAAGATGTTTATCCAGGATGTTTGACAGAAACAGAGTTTAAGTTCTTAGGAGGACAGTCTGTTTCAGAGAGGAGGACTTGCAAAGACCCTTTTTCCTGGATGACCCCCTGACTCTAAGTCGCTGTCGTTGTCAATGCTAACTCCTTTTTGTCCACATTTACTTCCTGGTGTGCAAAATCTACATCAGCACAGATGCCCAGGTAGTATGGTAAAATGTCAACTCCAAAAGGTAAATGTCATAAAATAAAATCCCTGAAGATAAGACTAGAAAACAGATGTCTAAATGCAAACTTATGTATAAGGACTGGAATGTCTTTTACATGTAATTAATCTGTAACATTAAAACTAACTTTTAAGATAAGAAATAAGGAACTCCCAGTACTCAATTATGCCCTCAGTTTAATTGAAGCAATTATGGGAGTTCATTAAATCTTTTAAGTACAATAATATCACTGCATTTAACACAAAATAAGGTTTTCTGTGACAATCTTTATTTCTCATATTCAAAAAAGTGTAATATGTCTTCAACATTTTTAAGTTCATCCAAAGAATGTATACAAAAATAACACCAGCATCTTGCCCTGGGAGAAAGGAGGCATTTTCTTTCTCTAAGTCATCTGTTAACACAGATTCTATTTATGACAGAACATTAGAAAACAGGATTTTTACATATTACCTGACTCTCCTACAGACATAGGTTGAATCCTCTATTGTGTAAACAATTTTCTTGGGTGTCCAGAAATATTATTCCAAAGCATGTTATGAAAATTTATTTTGTATTACAACAGGAGATTATACAAAGGAAGATATAAAATAAAAAATTGCTACCAATATTTCAATCATGTTGGACAAATTTGGGGGCCATAATTGCAGAAAAATTTCTTCAAGGCACACTGGTTGGAAATGAAATGAAGTGAAAAGAAACTTAAATGGGCTTGAATCATTTTCTCTGCAGTAAGTTGGGGACTCCAGAGGTCGGAAGTCCCAGAGGATACCCAGAAGGGGCACAGGAGTCTTGTGGGGTGGATGCACTCTCAGCAGCTTTCCCCAGGACTTGGGATAGGTCTCTGTGTTCCACACACCGGGAGTAGTCATCCCCACTCTCTGTCTGATAACTGGAAACCATACAGATATGTTATTAAAGTACATTTATAATAGCATCTGTACCAACTTGAATAATTTCCTGCAAATTTTTGATTCTTCCTACCAACATGTCTTTGGACCAAACTGAATACTTTCCATAACACAATTTTTAACAAAATGAACAGTAATTTAATTGACCAATTTGAACCAAGATGATTTGACCCAACTATCTGTTAGTTACTGTCATTTTATCTGGCCAATTCCTCTTTTTATGACTATGACTGAGGGGGTGTGTGGGGACTAATGTTTTTTTATGGGTGTTATTTCAATACTGAATTCAGGTCTCCTTTCTTCATTCAGGAATAGTATAATAAAATAAAAATTAGGAAACACAACAGAACAATAGGATTGAGTTTCATAACCATATAAAACCAAAGCAAATACACTGTCACCTGTGACTGGTTACAGCCACTGCTCAGGACCTGCCACCCATCCTCGTTTATGACTTGTCCCAACATAGGCTACTCAGCTCCTTTGCCAGGTCTGTCCCTTTGGAAACACTGCCTCCAGAGCAGCCCATCGCGTCCCGCCAGCCCTCCCTCCTCAGAGCTCGTCAGGGGCGATGGAGAGGGAACAGCCGCTCATCAGTGCACCTCCAGGCCATCTGCCTGGGCAACACAGATTGTTTTGCTATACTAAAAATCAAGCTTTCACTCTGGCCTGGTTTGGTGATTCAAAAATAATCAATATCTAATCTAAACTTGGTACAACATTGGTATTTCTTCTTCTAGGGGAGGAAATCATAACAATATTATGCAGGAAAATTCTGACACTTCAGCTGACAACTATTTTATCTTTATCATCCACAGCCTGATTTTTTCTGATAGTCTTAGAGAATAATTTAAAAAGACTCATAAAGTAGCTTCCTAGAAATTTATTTTAAATCAAAAACATTTTAAAACAGTTTTCTCAAGGCAAGTAATGCACATTCACTATAGAAAAAGGGAAGTAAACAGAATGAAAGGAGAAATACAATTCCATAAGCCAGAGATGATGCATATGAAAATATAGCTATAGCGTTCCTAGTTTTCCAGAAACCCCCAAAGTGGCCCTATAAATACATTAGCCTATTCCCCCAGTGTCTTGAACCACTTTTTTATCACGTTAAAAATAAAGCTAATTTCGGACACATTTTTTGACATCTGAAAGAAGAAAGATGTTTCAACCATTTCATACACCAAAAAATGAGTAAAACATATATATATGAAACTTTATTACCATCACACCTTTTCAAACTATTTTAAGGATGGTATCTGAATAATTTTAATGTAAAATAATGCAATCAGTTTATACTTTGGTACATCCCCTCTTCTCCAAACACATAACATTGGTAGATTAAGCAGAAAACAGAAAATAAATAAATATACAGATATATATAAGAAAAAATATATATGAGAAATATGTTAAAAAAATGTCTCTGTGTACCATAAACAGAGGGGAAATGCTAAGAGGTAAAGAGATAATGTGACAGCTTGCTGGGGTCTGGGGAGGCGGTCAGCAGATGGAACTCAGAGTTCAGTATCTGCTGTACAGGACTAACAGTGGTGATTCACACACTATGGGGAACTGAGCAAGTCTTCCTGGGATACAGACTTCTCATAAAAGAGGAAAAAGGGGAAAAAGAACTGCTGACCCATGGCTGTGAACTATTTCTTCAGAAGAAACTTTGGTGTTAGGGAAGCAGGACTAACACAGTATTAAACTAGGCTGCCTGATAAACCATTGTGTTATTAAAGTAGAAATCAAGCTGGTACAGAAGAGACCCCAAAGTAGAATGGCTTATATAAGTTGGAAATTAATTTTTCTGTCTCCTGTTTGTCTGTACTGAGTAAAGAGGTTTATTACCTAACAACATTCAGAGTCCACAATGGCAGGTGTGTTTGGCCATCCTTAATCTGTAGCATATAGCTCTGGGTCCAGGGTGGTAACAACAGTTGCATTCATTTCCCAGCTAATGGGAAAGAAGTTAAGAAAAACTTTAGAGTAAGATTCTTTTTTTTTTTTTTGAGAGAGCAACTCTCATATTTATTGATCAAATGGTTGTTAACAACAATAAAATTCGGTATAGGGGACTCAATGCACAATCACTAATCAACCCCAAGCCTAATAGTCAACAGTCTCCAATCTTCTGAAGCATAAAGAACAAGTTCTTACATGGTGAACAAATTCTTACATAGTCAGTAAGTTCTTACATGGTGAACAGTGCAAGGGCAGTCATCACAAAAACTTTCGGTTTTGATCACACATTATGAACTATAAATAATCAGGTAAAATATGAATATTCGTTTGATTTTTATACTTGATTTATATGTGAATCCCAAATTTCTCCCTTATTAATGTTATTATTATTATTATTATTTTTAATAAAATGCTGAAGTGGTAGGTAGATGCAAGATAAAGGTAGAAAACATAGTTTAGTGCTGTAAGAGGGCAAATGTAGATGATCAGGTGTGTGCCTGTAGACTATGTGTTAATCCAAGCTAGACAAGGGCAACAAAACATCCACGGATGCAGAAGATTTCTCTCAGAACGGGGTGGGGGGAGGTTCCAAGCCTCACCTCTGTTGATCCCCTTTTTCTCACCTGATGGCTCCCCTGCGACTGTGCCTGTCTTAGGTTGTTCCTCCCTTGAGGAATCTTACCCGTCTCTGGCTAACCAGTCATCTTCTGGGGCCATACAGGGAAATGTAAAGTTGGTAAGTGAGAGAGAAGCCTCATTGTTTTAAAAGGTTAGCTTTTTACTTCTTTGCAGATTTATGCCCTGTGGCTTCTATGCCCAGCATTTGTCTTGAGGTATCTTTACCACTTGGAAGAATGATGATACTCGGTAATTTCGATATGAGGCACGAATTCTACTTATGGGTTGTGATTAGGAAGGAAGAAGAAAAGCTATAGAAGTAGCAGATGGAAGAAAACATGGGAAGATTGATTATTTCTTTGACATATCTTCTTGTAGAGTAACATAAGCATGTATAGGTTTTAAACTACTAATTAAATTGCACACACACATTAACATAATAGGAATACAGTTACATAACCAAAGCAGACCTACAATTACCAGCCATCTCCAGTGAAACCAAGAAAACCAGTTAGGCACCCTAGGCATTTGTGAAAACTTATCTATGATATGATGGATATTGTCTAACTGAACTTGAATAGTTTGAGAAGAAGCACACAAATTAAAACAGCACATCCTTGGAACTGTTCACATCCCATATGTTCTTTTAACAGTAGATAGTCTATAGTCGCAAGATTTTGGGGCACTGCAACTTGCACTTCTCCTAAATCTTGGTTGATTTCCGACAGTATAGATCCAGTCAAATTTGTTGTTTTACTGTATGCACAGGCCAGCTTAGATATCTCCTTCTTAATTCCAATGGCAAGTCCAGGAATCAGTGGGATGAATGCAGCTACAACTCTAAAAGCGTCAGGATCTTTGTTGAAGTTTTTTTATGATCATCTTCTGGAATGACTCTTCCAGAGAATGTTGATGTTGGAAGTTCTTTTTCATATTGTTTCTTAATTCATTTTCCGGGTAGCCAAATTAGGCTTTGATCCTCTGTATAAACACAAACAAACCCTTTGCCCACACTTTGATATGCCCTTTATTCCATTGTGAAGAACTTATTGGAGATCACCACACAGGAACTACTTGTTTTGTTGTTGTTGTTATCATTAATCTACAATTACATGAAGAATATTATGTTTACTAGGCTCTCCCCTACACCAGGTCCCCCCGACAAACCCCTTTACAGTCACTGTCCACCAGCATAGCAAAATGTTGTAGAATCACTACTTGTATTCTCTGTGTGGTACAGCCCTCCCCTTTCCCAAACCCCCATATAGCATGTTAATCATAATACCCCCTTTTTTCTACCCCCCCTTATTCCTCCCCACCCACCCATCCTCCCCAGTCCCTTTCCCTTTGGTACCAGTTAGTCCATTTTTCAGTTCTGTGATTCTGCTGCTGTTTTATTCCTTCAGTTATTCCTTTGTTCTTATACTCCACAGATGAGTGAGATCATTTGGTATTTCTCTTTCTCTGCTTGGCTTATTTCACTGCGCATAATACCCTCTAGCTTCATCCATGTTGTTGCAAATGGTAGGATTTGTTTTCTTTTTATGGCTGAGTAATATTCCATTGTGTATATGTACCACGTCTTCTTTATCCATTCATCTACTGATGGACACTTAGGTTGCTTCCAATTATTGGCTATTGTAAATAGTACTGCGATAAACATAGGGGAGCATCTGTGTTTTCAAACTTGAGTGCTGTGTTCTTAGGGTAAATTCCTGGAGTGGAATTCCTGGGTCAAATGGTAAGTCTATTTTGAGCATTTTGAGGAACCTCCATACTGCTTTCCACAATGGTTGAACTAATTTACATTCCCACCAGCAGTGTAGGAGGGTTCCCGTTTCTCCACAACCTCGCCAACATTTGTTGTTGTTTGTCTTTTGGATGGTAGCCATCCTTACTGGTGCGAGGTGATACCTCATTGTGGTTTTAAATTGCATTTCTCTGATAATTAGTGATGTGGATCATCTTTTCATGTGTCTGTTGGCCATCTGTATTTCTTTTTTGGAGAACTGTCTGTTCAGTTCCTCTGCCCATTTTTTAATTGGGTTATTTGTTTTTTGTTTGTTGAGGCATGTGAGCTCTTTATATATTTTGGACGTCAAGCCTTTATCGGATCTGTCATTTACAAATATATTCTCCCATACTGTAGGGTACCTTTTTGTTCTATTCATGGTGTCTTTTGCTGTACAGAAGATTTTCAGCTTAATATAGTCCCACTTGTTCATTTTTGCTGTTGTTTTCCTTGCCCGGGGAGATATGTTCAAGAAGAGGTCACTCATGTTTATATCTAAGAGATTTTTGCCTATGTTTTTTTCTAAGAGTTTTATGGTTTCATGACTTACATTCAAGTCTTTGATCTATTTCAAATTTACTTTTGTGTATGGGGTTAGACAGTGATCCAGTTTCATTCTCTTACATGTAGCTGTCCAGTTTTGCCAGCACCATCTGTTGAAGAGACTGTCATTTCGCCATTGTATGTCCATGGCTCCTTTATCAAATATTAGTTGACCATATATGTTTGGTTTAATGTTTGGAGTCTCTATTCTGTTCCATTGGTCTGTGGCTCTGTTCTTGTGCCAGTACCAAATTGTCTTGATTACTGTGGCTTTGTAGTAGAGCTTGAAGTTGGGGAGTGAGATCCCCCCCACTTTATTCTTCCTTCTCAGGATTGCTTTAGCTATTCAGGGTCTTTGGTGTTTCCATATGAATTTTTGAACTATTTGTTCCAGTTCATTGAAGAAAGCTGTTGGTAATTTGATAGGGATTGCATCGAATCTGTATATTGCTTTGGGCAGGATGGCCATTTTGACAATATTAATTATTCCTAGACACGAGCATGGGATGAGTTTCCATTTGTTAGTGTCCCCTTTAATTTCTCTTAAGAGTGACTTGTAGTTTTCAGGGTATAGGTCTTTCACTTCTTTGGTTAGGTTTATTCCTAGGTATTTTATTCTTTTTGATGCAGTTGTGAATGGAGTTGTTTTCCTGATTTCTCTTTCTATTGGTTCATTGTTAGTATATAAGAAAGCCACAGATTTCTGTGTGTTGATTTTGTATCCTGCAACTTTGCTGTATTCCGATATCAGTTCTAGTAGTTTTCGAGTGGAGTCTTTAGGGTTTTTTATGTACAATATCATGTCATCTGCAAATAGTGACAGTTTTACTTCTTCTTTAATAGTCTGGATTCCTTGTATTTCTTTATTTTGTCTGATTGCCGTGGCTAGGACCTCCAGTACTATGTTAAATAACAGTGGGGAGAGTGGGCATCCCTGTCTTGTTCCCGATCTCAGAGGAAAAGCTTTCAGCTTCTCACTGTTCAGTATAATGTTGGCTGTGGCTTTATCATAAATGGCCTTTATTATGTTGAGTTTCTTCCCTCTATACCCATTTTGCTGAGAGTTTTTATCATGAATGTATGTTGAATTTTGTCAACTGCTTTTTCAGCATCTATGGAGATGATCATGTGGTTTTTGTCTTTCTTTTTGTTGATGTGGTGGATGATGTTGATGGATTTTCAAATGTTGTACCATCCTTGCATCCCTGGGATGAATCCCACTTGGTCATGGTGTATGATCCTTTTGATATATTTTT
The DNA here is from genome assembly GCF_030020395.1 of Manis pentadactyla. Classification (NCBI taxonomy): domain Eukaryota; kingdom Metazoa; phylum Chordata; class Mammalia; order Pholidota; family Manidae; genus Manis; species Manis pentadactyla. The sequence continues at coordinate 42,318,752 of NC_080025.1, forward strand.
GAATTCGGTTTGATAATATTTTATTGAGTATTTTTGCATCTACATTCATCAGGAATATTGGTCTATAGTTTTCTTTTTTGGTGGGATCTTTGCCTGGTTTTGGTATTAGGTTGATGTTGGCTTCATAGAATGAGTTTGGGAGTATTCCCTCCTCTTCTATTTTTTGGAAAACTTTAAGGAGAGTGGGTATTATGTCTTCTCTGTGTGTCTGATAAAGTTCCAAGGTAAATCCGTCCGACCCGGGGGTTTTGTTCTTGGGTAGTTTTTTAATTATCATTTCAATTTCTTTGCTCATAAATCGTTTGTTTAACTTTTGTGTTTCTTCCTTGGTCAGTCTGGGAGGTTGTATTTTTCTAGGAAGTTGTCCATTTCTTTTACGTTTTCCAGCTTGTTGGCGTATAGGTTTTTATAGTAGTCTTTAATAATTCTTTGTATTTCTGTGGAGTCTGTCGTGATCTTTCCGTTCTCATTTCTGATTCTGTTAATTTGTGTTGATTCTCTTTTTGTCTTAATAGGTTTGGCTAGAGGCTTATCTATTTTGTTTATTTTCTCAAAGAACCAGCTCTTGGTTTCATTGATTTTTGCTCTTCTTTTAATCTTCTCAATTTTGTTTATTTCTTCTCTGATCTTTATTATGTTCCTCCTTCTGCTGACTTTAGGCCTCATTTGTTCTTCTTCTTTTTCCAGTTTCGATAATTGTGATGTTAGACTATTCATTTGGGATTGTTCTTCCTTCTTTAAATATGCCTGGATCGCTATATACTTTCCTCTTAAGACTGCTTTCACTGCGTCCCACAGAAGTTTGGGCTTTGTGTTGTTGTTGTCATTTATTTCCATCTATTCCTTGATCTCTATTTTAATTTGTTCATTGATCCATTGATTATTTAGGAGCATGTTGTTATGCCTCCTTGTGTTTGTGAGCCTTTTTGTTTTCTTTGTAGAATTTATTTCTAGTTTTATACCTTTGTGGTCTGAAAAGTTGGTTGGTAGAATTTCAATCTTTTGGAATTTACTGAGGCTCTTTTTGTGGCCTAGTAGGTGGTCTATTCTGGGAATGTTCCATGTGCACTTGAGAAGAATGTATATCCTGTTGCTTTTGGATGTAGAGTTCTGTAGATGTCTATTAGGTCCATCTTTTCTACTGTGTTGTTTAGTCCTTACTTATTTTCTGCCCAGTGGATCTATCCTTTGGGGTGAGTGGTGTGTTGAAGTCTCCTAAAATGAATGCATTGCTGTCTATTTCCCCCTTTAGTTCTGTTAGTATTTGTTTCACATATGCTGGTGCTTCTGTGTTGGGTGCATATATATTTAGAATGGTTATATCGCCTTGTTGGACTGAGCCCTTTATCATTATGTAGTGTCCTTCTTTATCTCTTGTTACTTTCTTTGTTTTGAAGTCTATTTTGTTTGATATTAGTATTGCAACCCCTGCTTTCTGTTCTCTTTTGTTTGCCTGAAATATAATTTTCCATTCCTTGACTTTTAGTCTGTGAATGTCTTTGGGTTTGAGATGAGTTTTTTGTAAGCAGCATATAGATGGGTCTTGCTTTTTTATCCATTCTATTACTCTGTGTCTTTTGAACGATGGGAAAGTTTGAGAATGGGAATTCAGTACTAAAGAGGACAGGGTTTCTTTTTTGGATTGATAAAAATGATCTAAAATTGGGGGTGGAGCCAAGATGGCAGCATGAGTAGAGCAGCAGAAATCTCCTCCCAAAACCACATATATTTATGAAAATATAACAAAGACAACTCTTCCTAGAATAGAGACCAGATGGCATAGGACAACATCCAGACCACATCCATACCTAAGAGAAACCAGTGCCTCATGAAGGGGGTAAGATACAAGCCCCGGCCTGGCAGGACCCCAGCGCCTGTCCCCGCAGCTCCGGGCGGGAAGAGGGGAGTCGGAGTGGGGAGGGAGAGGGAGCCCACGACTGCTAAACACCCAGCCCCAGCCATCCAGACCAGAGTCAAAACAAAACAAAACAACAACAACAACAAAATTAAATAAATAATTAAAAAAAAAAAAGCTGCTTGTTTTTCTTTGTCCTCAGACGCCAGCCTCAGGGACCCACTCACCGGTCTTGCTGCCCTGTTTCCCTAGTATTGGGGTCCCTATCCCTTTAAGATGTCCAAAAATCACTCACCAAAAAAAAAAAGAAAAACATTTCCTCTACCCTCTTAGGTTCTTTCTCTAGGGCAGTATGAGTTAAACTGACAAAAAAAAAAACAGATATAGAAAAAGAATACAAATTTATTCATATTTTTTACATGCACAGCATTCACAGAAAAGAAGTCAAATTCAAAGAAGCAGTGAGAACATCTGTAGTCTTTTAACTAAGGAAAGAGGGTTTGAGCTTTAAGGAATAACAATTGTGGGGAAGTGCCTAAGATTTATAAAGAATAATTAACGGAAGGTAAGAGTTATTTTAGTAAGGGTTGTTACACAGACTCATGATATCCAGTGATAAGAACTGCTCTCATCCTGGCACAAGAGTTTGGGGAAATGCATAGCACCCTCACCAAGTATCTAGCTTAGATGCCGTGGATCTACATAAAGGTAGGCAGGGTGGACAAGTGAAGAGTGGTCTATTTTTAAAAGGAAGAGCAATAAGAATGGACAGTGGGAGACAGCTGTTTCCACCACAGTGTTACTCTGGCCGTTTAAAGTTCCGTTCCATCACACCTCCACACTCCAACCAACCATCTGGATGTGGAGTGTTACTAAGGGGAAGGGCACATGGAACTATAATCTGTTTTCTTAGGCACTGGGGTAGACAGCAAGGAACAGATATTTCAGCCTGGAAAACCACTGTCCCTTGTCATGCTGTAGCAAATATTTACTAAAACGGTCCCTTTAACAACTTGGAAGACAGAGCATGTTACTAAGAACCTAAGTTGTACAGAAATGGATATAGAAAAGCAAAATGCGGATGGATGTTGGAGGCTCCTATGCTGCTTTGAACAACCTACCACAGGTGACATCAACCCAGGCAGTGGGCTGGCTAGTTTGCAAACTGGGGATTGAGAAAGCCCTGCTCAGAAGGGCACCTATCCTCTAGGTTTCTGAACTCTAAACATTCTGAGGAGCCACTAAGGTGAGCCTCACACAATCAGAGGAGTCACCCAAAGAACAGAAAATAGGAGTTACTCAGAGCCTTTCCCAAAGGTTTACCCTCCCTTTAACACAAGAAGGACCAGTCCAAAAGCAAATATTAGTCCCTTGCCTCCCCAATGTACACTTTCAGAGAGTCCAAAGCTAGCCATTAGCAAATCAGTGAAAAGAAGGTTAGGCCATGCATGGAAGCCAGTGGACAAAAGAGTTCGGCAAGTTAAGATGCAAAATAGGAGTGAAATTTGAGTGTTGTTAAACAAGAAAAGAAAGGCTTAAAAAAGCAACCCCTTGGCTTAAAATTGGCTCTGCAAAGAGATGCTCTATTTTGGAAGGAGCGCATCTCCCTGAATGAACTTGGCAGAGGGCGTTGCAGGGAGGTGGGTAAGAGGGAGACTCTTAGAAAAAAGTCAGCTGGCTCCCGTTGTTTTCTCTCAAACTACAGGTCTAGAAACTTCTGATGCTGCCTCTGCTTTCTTAGCCACAGTGATTTCTCACCTACAACTTTGGTGGTTAGAGTTGGTCCTGAAAACCTTTGAGGGCAGCCACAAATATTCATGCTCTGCAACCTTTGAGCACCAGCAAGGGCTAGAAGATGTCTGTTGCCTCAATTTTGTTCTTTAATCTTGTGTGAATTTCACCTAATTGCTGGAACATAATTTATAGTTAAAGCTATGACAGATGGTAAAAGACATTAAAATGATATTTACAAAATGGGGAAAGAAAATAACTAAAATTTTTAGAAGAAAATTTCAGAGAACATTTCATGATTGTAGGTTAGGTAACAACTTGTTAAACATGATGCAAAAAGTAAAAAAAATAAAATGAAAGATTGATATGTTTTTCCGTATTAAAAATTAACATCCATGCAACATAAAGATACCAAAGTATATAAAAGTTAAACAAGCCACAGACAGACATAAATATGTGCACAAAGAATAAACAGACAATGGATTCATATTCAAAAAATAGAATAAATGTGAATCCTTAAAGAAAAGGAATCAACCAAGGAGAAATGTGGGCATAGATCATCAATAGACCAATGTTGTTAGATAGTAACTGCACTAGTGTGAGTGAGGGTGTAATAATATGGGTAATTGTTAAACCAATGTGTTGTATATTTGAAACCAATATGAGACTGTCTTATCAATAATACTGCAATTAAAAAACAAAACAAAACAGTGAAGTCTGCCAAGGTGGCAGGATGTGACTATAATTTTGAAAAGATGAAATATTTCAAAATTTAAATGCTGTAGACCAGAACATATAATGAATTAAATATTTCATATGTAGATAGCACAGGTATGTCTACATCCTGAAACTCAGTAGCCTCAGTCTACTTGTCAATAATCTGAGGATAATTTTACATAATTCGTGGAGTTGGTATATGTGTTAAATAAAAAAAGTGTAAAGAAAAAAAAGCAGAAACCCTAATGCCTACTGAATAGCTGAAAACTTTCTCAACCTTAACAGAAAGAATGAAAACAAGAATAAACAGTGGCTATAATTGGTAATATTTTAAAAGTCTAATTAATCCTAAGATGGGAGAGGAAAAGGAAATACAGTGTAGATCACCTTTCTGGTGTATATGACCAACAATTCCACTTCTCATTATGTACCCAAAAGAAACTGTGGCTCATGAGCATGAAGGGTTGGGTAGAAGTCTGTTTATGGCAACATCATTGTAAGACAGAAAAATTAGAAAAAAATTATCACCCATCCATGTGAATGGGTCAATAATTTGATCTATATTGTTAAAATGGAATTGCACATAGCAGTTAAAATAAGCCAAAACTACCTGTTTCAACATGTGTCAAATCATGTCTCAAAAACACAATGATCAGTGAATAATGTGAACTGTATGGTACCATCATTATGAAATAAAAATAATAGTACATATAATACCCATGTAGTAATGTTGTGAGGGTACATAATTTCAGAATAGTATTTTTCTTTGAAGGAAGGGAGCAGTAAACATCAGTCTTTGTATCTGCGAAGTTTTTCTTTTTCAAAAAAAGATAATTAAGGTAAAATGTTAATCTTAAAAACTAGGTGATGGAAATACAAAAATTAAATCATCTCCATGAGATAAAAATACTGCATAATGAAAATAGTGATAATAATAGCAGTAATAGCAACAGCAATCATGAAGATCATTCAGGGAATTCGGATGCTGAAATCTCCTCCCAGTCCCTACAGTGCTGGGCGTCTCCTTGACTTTTGTATCTGGGGGTCTTCATAGAAGGCTCAGCCACATGTAGATGTTCCTTCACTCCTCTCAGTACATGCCAAAAAAGCAAAAGCTGAATATGATGATTCACATTCATCACATACCATGAATGTTCAGTGGCTACACATTTAAAAATTTTATGACATTCTAGGTACAATTTTTTCACATTTTTGTAAATTCAATTCTTTTTAAAATTCATTTCTGTATATTCAAACTTCATGACATTTTAACCATGAAGCATGATCAATTTTCAAATTTAAAATATGAATTTTTGCGAAGCCATTAATTGTGATGTATGGAAATTGTATGTTCTATAGTTCAGTCTCTGTTACTTGATACTGGAGAATCAAAACACAATTCGTAAAACTAATAGAGCAGATGGAGGCAAAGCCACCCTGGATGTGACCTGTGATCCTCTGGGTCCTGTAGGTGGGTCTTCCCCATGTGGTTATTTGTGTGGGTGCAGGCCCATTATTCTCACGGCCTTCCTCCCCGACCAGCAAGTGCAGAGAAAGGAGGTTGCTCTTTCCTCAAGGAGATATTGTCATTTAATGTCATTCCTTGTATATAAAATATCTTTTGGAAACATTGAGTTAAATACTCAGGAGGAAAGTATTTGGAAAGAAAACCCCTAAGTTTAGAACATCTAAACCATCGGCCACTGTAGAATCTAGTCTGTACCTAAACACTACATGACTGTATTAGGCAGTTACACTTAGAAGGCTAATGAGTATATGTAAACTAGTACATATTTATAAGTATCTTAATATCTTAATGGGAAACAATTTAGAGACATAACTTTTCAATTTGAACTGAATAATTTTTTCTTCCCTGTTAGAATTATAGTGGAAACTGCAGGAACACTTTCCATAATGGCCATCACTCTAAATAATTAACCTTGACCTTCATTAAGGCCCCTGCTCAGCTGGCAGTGTTTATAACTGTTGAAGCGAGACATATTCTTGCTGATATAATAATTTCATGGCTAGCAGTACTACCCAAAATGGGAGGACATTAAGAGTGACTTCTGAAGCCTTTATTTTTCTCCAAGTGAATCTATTAGTGAGATAATTTAATCCCTTACTGACTCGAGAATTACAAAGCAGAGTACTTACGTGATGAAATTATACTCAACTACTAATTATCTGTTATACATTTGAAATTTAAATAATTTCACTTTCCATAATTACTTTTTTTTCTCATTTTAGTTTGTTAAAATGACATTACAAAGACATCTTTGGAAAAAAAGTGATTCCACATAAACACTGATTATAACAATTTAAAGCTAATATTGTCTGGTGTGTTGTACTTATTACCAATAGAAAATCCCCCATTGATATTATAAAGGAGTACATTAATTTTCAAAGTGGTTATGAAGTTGCTGAATTGGTGACAGTTATACTTTTATAGGATTATTTTTTATTGGTGTCAAGTTGAAAAATATGTTTAGAAACTTATCCTAAAGTGTTTCCATCAGCATTTATTGTATTAATTATGCAAATGTGCTTTAAATTTACTCACAAGGAAGAATTGTGGCTTTAACACTCTTGGTGGATTGTAGTGTCTACATTTTAGATGTAAATTGTTTCTAATCTTGCCTTATGTGTATACATGCAATTGTTGCCACCATGTGAAGCTTATATCCAAATTCCAGAGGACTAACTTCTTATTATGATGCAATCATTCTATTATGAAGAGAGAGAACAGAATGATTTAAGGTTATTGTATACATTTGGAATGATCAGTTATATTTCTATGAATGCCTTTTATCAACTACTGAGATCCAGAAAAACTTCTCATGACATATTCACTACATTATTTAACAGAAAGCTGATTTTAATTTTGCATTGATAGGATTGTTTTCTTTAATTCATTAAACAATTAAGAAAGAAAAACCTATCACTTGATAATTGCCACTTATAAAACGTTTACTATTTCATTACCTTTATATACATAGATACACTGTCTCTATTATTTATACTCATTAGGTTAAGTATTATGAAGAGCATTTTACAAATGAGGGGTTGAACATGAAATGACTTGCAGGCCACAGGTGGCAAAAGGCTGAAGCTCTGAGCAGAACCTTGTTTATTTTGCAGCTGTATCTGAGCTTCTTGCTCTACATCACATTCAGTTTATTACACAAGGTCAGCCCTAACCAGGCCACAAATCACACATGTGTCTTCTCTTCGCCAAGATAGTGAAACAGATAGAGTATGGCTCTCGGGAGAACTTCAAAGGCACTCCAGGATCTGAAGGAAGTCTTCTGTGTGTGTGTGCTTGAACTACTTCAGTTATTGAAGCAGTAGAAATACTGTGTACAATGCTTTATCTGAAACATTTGGAACCAGATCTATTTTTAATATTATAATAATTCTTTTTTATTGACGTATAGTTGATATATAATATTATATTGTTTTCAAGTATACTGCACAGTATAAAAAGCCTATTTCTTTTTTTATTGAAGCATAGTTTATATACAATATTATATTGGTTTCAAATATACTATACAGTGTAAAAATCATAATGTTTGAACTACTAGAAATACAATAAACATCTCTTGAAGGGATTGGTAGAGAGAGAGCATTATTCAGGCACTAATATTTCTGCAGAGAGGCATACCAATCTTCATGCTAAGATAAACATTATAAATAGTTTCATTTCATTTTCAATAAGGTTTAACTAGCAAATAAGCTATTTATAAAACTTGGCATTGTCTTTCTTTTTAAATTTCAGAATTTTGGATAAGAGAGGGAGTTCTTGTAGAAGGAGGGCTCTGGAAGGAAGGATTCAGAGCAGGGCACTTTGTGGCATGGCTGGATACTGATTCGCCTTGTCCATACATCTATGCTACACCCATGGTTAGGGCATGTCTCTTCATTTTACTTTAACCTGGCCTAAGATATTTCTAGTAATTAATAGATTTAAAAAAAATGAGGAGGGGCTGCAGAGAAATTACAAAAAAACTAAGTTCATAGATTATCATAGCCTCCTCTTGGAGTGTCACAACGGGTCTGAATGTGAATTCTTAACGTCAGGTATGTCCATATTCACATTAACATACTCCAAAGCCAGCAGACTAGTATTAGCTCTCATTCTGATGTTAGAACTTCAATGCCCTTCCTTGCAAAGACAGCAATGTTGATACTTAGTCACTCACTTCAAGGTGCAGCTTTGATGGGACAAGAATGTGTACACTGGCCCCCAGGCGTTTTCAGTACAGACCATGACAAGTTCAAGAGTCCAGCTTGCTGGCTCTCCCAGGGATTGGACCTCATACCTGCTCCTGTTTGCAGCAATGTCCACCTAATTTAATGAACCCCAATCCCAGTGAGTGGCAGAGAAATGAGCAGGCATTAGTTAGCATGCTTATTCTAAGTAATGATAGAATTTCAATACCAGACATGTAGAAGGAATGCATCCAATCTCCTTTTTTCTTGGTCTTTCCGTTTCAGAGGCCTGTTTCCTTTCACATTTCTCCTTTATGATCATTTACTAACAAACATACCCATGGCTTGGTTTGTTAACAGAAGAGATGACTAATGGAATCTAAATAGTCATAAAAGGAAAATTCCCATGAACTAGATAAACATAAGAATTACAAATGTGATGAATAGGAATAAGATGCTACAGAAATTGATATTGCCAAGCGTATCATTTCAACCACATTTCAATACTCATAACAATTACTTAGAATCAGCAGCGATGCGCAGCTAACCGACTGCATCTGTTCATCTTCACAGCTGTTATCCTGGAAAAATGCCGCTCTCCTCCCCAGTCGTCCAAGTACACTGTGATTGTAATGAACACCTATCCTGATGAGGAATACAGCCTAACATTTTGGAGAAAATTCAAACAGACGCTCATGTGAAAGTCGGAGATGTGTAGTTACCAAGGAAACTCGCTCGTGAGGGAATAAAATGGTTTAACTTTGAGCTATATGTGTTTATTTTTTATCAGAATCGTTTTCATTTCTCTAAAATGGCTATAAAGCAAAATAAAAATTTAAGTAATGTAACAGACATGTGCTTAAAAGACAAAATCATTTATTCATTCATTCATTTTGAAGAAAATATGTATTATTTTCCAGCCTTTACTAATGCTCTCAACCATACACACATACATACGTCTTCATGGTTATTAAGTGGAAACAAAAGAATGGTAAGAAAAATGCAGAATGGTGATTAAGTAGTTAACTCTAACTCTAAGGAGAACTCACCTCATCAGGAAGTTCTGAGATTGATTGCTTTCTTTGAAAACATATCATTGAAGCAAGATCTGAATCTTATTAAGTGAAGAGGGTGGGAGTAACACGAGAGAAGTTCAGAGATGGAGAGAAGCACAAGATTGCCATTTTTAAGTAAAATGGCATATGGCCTGGGTATGAATGGTCAAAAGTAAAGTGGAAATAGGTCAGGTGAGGAACAGAGCAGGCCCTGCCTGTTCACATTTGTTATGGGTTCTGGGCTTTATCCTAACATAGGAATAGCCATTATTTCAGGGACTCTAATTTAAAGGTCAGTGTTTCCTCTGAATATCTCCACATAGTCCATCACGTGCCCACTTGCTCTTTCTCTTTTCCTTGTCCGCCATGTGATAACCTGTGCTGCCTTTTCCTCCTGCTACCTGGAACCGGACCTCTCACAGTCCTCAGGACAGTCTGGAGTAATGTTTAGTTTCTTGTCTACTCTTCAGACATCATATCCTACAGATGCTGCCCTTTGCAGTCTTGTTAAATAGGATTCTTCTGAAGCCTTTCTACAGCCCTCATCAGGTCTCATAATTCCCATCAGGCCTACAGCAACAGCCTCCTGTCTCCAGTCTCCCACTTTCCAGACCTGCCTCTTACCACAGGACTGTGCTACTTTTTCATTTGAAAATTCAGATTTGATTTTAATCAGTTTTATTTTCTAAATTTTAAAATATGGAAAGCTCAATAGCTTTCATAGCATGTGTGCTAGAGTTCTTTCTGGTATGACCTTAATGTGTTTCTCCAGTTCTGTTTCCACAAAACTCCACTTCCATGCGATATTGTACTTTCTTTACCATTCTCTTTCTTTTCCAGTCTTTACCAATTCTTCAGTGGTAGAGATGCCGAATATGCAATATGCATTTTTCATTAAGTCTCCAGTTTCACAGGTAATAAGAAAAGCTACCATTTATTGAGGGCTTACTCTGTGCCATGCACTGTTCTAAGCAAGTTCATTTACAACAGTGTTCTGTGCAGTTTCACTGCTCATACATTTTACAAATAAGGAAATAGAGGCCTGGAGTATCATACAGTGAGTGGTGGCAGAGCAGTTTCCAATGCTAAGCATCTGCCTCTAGACCCACCTGCTGATTCACAATGTCATTCATTTTCACATTCTTCAGCACTATCACACCACACTATCCTGATATGATTTCTACAATTTTCTCACCTATTAAATTATTATCTCTTGTGTCAAGGTTCAAGTTTTATTTTGATTTTTTTTCTTCCCTTTTTTGCCTTCTATGAAAGAATGCAATAGGTTATTAATAGGAACATGTTGAACTCTGTGCAGTAGTACAGAATGTGCTAGAAGCCTGCATGTCAGATCCTGGCTGCCCAGTTTCTAGAAGTATGACTTTGGGAAACTTAAACTCTTACCTCCTCAGTTCCATCATCTGCAAAGTAAGGATGAAATCACATAGTATAAACTTTCCATAAAGGGTTAATGAGGATTAAATAATGTGTGTGTGTGTGTGCACGCGCGCATGTGCATGCACATGTGTGTGAGTCTAGAACAGTCCCTGGTCCAGATCAAATTAAATGTGACAAAAAGAAAAGGCAACTTATTGTAAGATAGAATATATTTGTAAATGATATACCTGATAAGGGGCTAATACCTATAATAATACCTCATAAAAGTCAATACCAGAAAAATAAAAACTCCAAATGAAAAATGGGTAGAGGACCTGAATAGATATTTTTTCAAAGAAGACATACAGATGGCCAACAGGCACATGAAGATGTTCCACATCACTAATCATCAGGAAAATGCAAATCAAAACACCAATCAGACTGGCTATTATCCAAAAGAAAAGAAAGAACAAGTGTTGGTGAGGTAAATAGTGGAGAAAAGGGAGCCCTCCTTCACTGTTGGTGGGAATGTACGTTGGTGCAACCACTGTGAAAAACAACATGGAGATTTCTTGAAAACTAAAAATAGCAAATCTGTATGACCCAGCAATTCAACTTCTGGGAATTTATCTAAAGAAAACAAAATCCCTAACTCGAAAAGATATATGTACCAATATTTTCATTTCAGCATTATTTATAATAGCCAGGACATGGAAGCAACCAAAATGTCCATCAATAGATGATGGGTAAAGAAGATGTGGTACATATATATCATGGATTATTACTCAGCCATAAAAAAGGATGAAGTTTGCCATTTTCAACAATGTGGATGAATCTAGAAGCAATCGTGGTAAGTGAAATAAGTAGATAGGGGAAGACAAATACCATATGATTTCCCTTACATGTGGAATCTAAGAAAAAAAACAAAAAAGATATAGACTCATACATTCTGACAATGAATAGGGAAGTGGGGGGAATGAATGAAATATGTGAAGGGGATAGAGAGACACAAACTTCAAATCATAAAATAAATTAGTCACAGGAATGGAAGTACAGTGTAGAGAATATAACCAATAATATAATATTTTGGTATAATAACAGAGGGTAACTACACTTTGCAGGGTGAATGCTCAATAGTTATATAATTATTGAATCACCAATATAATATTGTATATCAACTATATCCCGATAAAAATAAATAATTATAAATAATAAAATGAAATATGCTTATGTAAGTATAATTTATATATTGCCAGTATTATTTGTTATTTTTTTAAATTTTCTCTTCTGTTTCTAGCTGGATATTCTCCCAGTTATATAAACTCTAAGTTTTCCTTTTTTTTCAATAATGAGCAGAACATTACAGAAGGAGGAAATGAGAGATTATACATAACCGGTACCTTGTCATGTTTAAGGTCCACAAATTTCCAGAGCTAGAACTTTTGATCCTGTATCCTCATTGTAGTCCTCTAGGATTGGTAATCAACTCTCAGGGCATCTAGCTAGACTGCTGAACCTGAAACAGAGAGATTCTCATACTCCAAATTGCCCTTCCTGTTACCCTGTTCTGGCAGGTCCATCACCCATTTCCAGCCTGTCCGACATGCACAAGCCTGGGTTCTCCACACCTTGGGGGATTTTACCTTTCTCTTGCCCTTAATTCCCTTCTCCCCTTCACCTGGTCCCAAGTCCTACTGTACTACAGGTTTGCACCTTCCTGATCAGAACAATACTGCCTTTCTCTAGGGCAGCTATGAATATTATTCATTCTCAGAAATATAATCCTTACTGATTCCTCTTTGCAAAGAAAGCAGGTGAATTCTTCCAGCAACTAAATACTCTCTTGCTACTTCTTTTTATTTCTACCTTGCCAGGAAGACTGAGAAAGAAGGCAGGAAAGCAGTGAAAACACAAAAATGGAATATTTGAATAAAACTTTATATGAAGACACTTCTTATCCCCAACCAAGGAACTGAACGGATAAATTTATGAAATAGGTAAAAACCACATGTTCCTTAAGCACTTTTTAACTTCAATATTATTTTATATGTTAGTCTTTTTGCCCCAAAGAAAATATTTCCCATTTTGTTTCTGAGTACTCACTCTGCCTGGACTATTAATTTTGATCCTACCATAACTGTAACAAAAGCTTATCTTTCTGGCAGAGGTTCATCTCTCCCCACAGTCTTTCTCATTAGGGGCTATAAATAACCATTATGAGGTAACTCCTCAAATCTGTCTTCACTCATAAACTTTATTTAAGTCCCTCTGAGGTGCTTAAGACAGCATCTCAAACTAAGCTCTGTCCTGAAATACGTGGAAACTTTTAGAAAATATCACTTATTAATGTATAATTTAAGATAACAAAACACTGGATGGAAACCACTATAGCATGTGAAAATTTTGTAATGGCAGGAATTTCCAATCATCAGTAATGAATTCTGTATAGGGAAGGGAAAGAGCAATAGCAGCGAGGTCTCCTTATCTGTGCACAGATGCTCCTTCACAGAGACATGTGGGAAGGAAACGTGGTGTACTGCCTGGACTGGTTTCACCTTGTCTGTCTGTCCATCACATTCTGATTCCAAGTTTTCAAATCCCTACTGCTGCTTTCTTACCAGGCTCACAAGTGCTGAGAAAAGAGTAGTTGAATAGAGCGTATGCAGTGGCGATTACCAAGGCTAGTTTAAAGGTGTAGGAATTGTCCTCTAAATAAGTTTGAGTTCACTATTTTATACATCAACATACATGAAGATTGTTCAGACCAAATTCTCTGTAAAATACAGCCACTGCTTTGCACGTTTTACTTGCCTTTGCACACCTAATTTCTTCAATACTGTGCTCAATTTTAAATGCCCATTTTACTGTAATTATGTGGACAGCGCCCTTCTCTCTTCCTTAACTGAAATCTTGCAGTGGTTCTGATGGCAAGTCTTCAGGTGATCGTCCATCAGGATTAGCTTAATTCTTCACTTCTCTCTGTAACCATAACGTTCTCACCCTTGTGCCCAAACCCTTCCTTTGTCAAACTTCAGCTAACTTCATGCTGTCCCTTCATCTTCATTCTCATTTTCTCTATGAAATTAAAGAAGTAGACATTTCCTGGGCATTTCTGAACTGTCCTCATTCTCTTTGTCTAGATCACTAGAACAGTATATGCAGATACCTGCAGTCATGTTCATACTCTCTTACAGGAGATTTATATAATCCCAGGATGATGTCAGGAGGTGCTACTTTATACTGCATCACAGCTGAGTATTTGAACCAGACTCCTGCCTGACCCAAGAACAGCCCAAATGATTGGTTCATCAGTGGAAGATTTGTTTGCTTTTCTGAAAATCTGAATTAAGGGTCACACAGACTTGAAGAGTGATATAACAATGGATTACAAGTGTAATGATCTATTATCACCTGTGCTGAGCTCCTCAAATCTAACCTGGCACTCTGCTGCCTGAAAGCTTGGTTTGAGATTTCCCCTGTATGTAATGCATTGCTTCTGTAATCTCCCAACAATACTGGTGCATCTCTATTTGGATGATCATCCCTATTCTTACCTCACTTCCCTTTCTTCCAAAAAGATTGTTTCCCTGGTAAGTAGCTCGAGGACTTGATATCAGTGAGCTACTGCCGAGTAACAAACCACCCACAACTTTGTGCTGTTGAAATAACAATCATTTATTTATCCACAGTTATTCCATTTAGTAATGTAGTCTGGTCTCAAATGCGACGTCTCAGGCATCTGTACTCAGTAGCAAGCTGGCCAGGTGGCCTTCCTGTCCTCACTCTTCACACATCACTGGGGACTTGAGCTGAAGCAGCTGTTCTGCATGGTGCTAGCCTGGGGTTGGTGCCCTGGTACAAGCAGGGATCCACAGGGAGAAAGACGGAAAGCCTTCCAGTGTCCTCAAGGCCTCTGCAGGAAACCTGCACATCACCGCTTTTGCAACATCTGTTGAGCCAAGCCAGTCGCGAGGACAGCCCAGACTCAGAGGAAGAGAAATAGATGCCGTCTCTAAAGGGGAGCAGGTAAGTGCTACTTACCACAGGGAGTCGGGAAGGGTGAACAGTTATAGCTAGTTTTGGAGTCTTCTACAAACTCACCCGAAGGCCGTCTCAGGTGCTGGTCTCGAACCTTGGGACCGTGTGCCCCCCTGTGCCCTTTCTGAGGCTGCGGCGCTGCCTGGCGAAGTCCTACCAGCATGCAGATTAGTCCCGGGGCGAATCAGCGTTGTCATTTTGAGGTGAGTTTTTAACATGCCTCAGAATATTAAAGTCTTTCAGGACTTTCTCCCACAGCCCTCCTTGACTATTTTAAACTCTTCCTACTTTCCTTTAACCACACACATGCCTACTTCAAATCTGGGGGAGAACGAGATGTATGCAACCTGCGGGAGGCTTTGTTCTTTGAGTGCAGGCGCCATTACTCTGCCACAGTGCAGTAATGTTGAAAGGCCCACGAGGGGCAGATATGCCAAACTTCATAAAGAATGGGTGTAATCTGAAAAATGGAATTATTTGTGGGGCCAATCACCTGCAACTCTTTAAATTAATGCATCATTTAAATACAGAGTGGAGACAATGTAAATAGGGTAGAAAAATGGAGAAAAGCTAAGAGTTTTCAGCTTTCTACTTACCTCTCTCAATTATTGTGAACTGTAGGAAAGACATGATCTTTTCTTGGCCTCCGTTTATTAATCTGTAAAGTAAGCAGGTTGAATAAAGTGATTGGTAGGGTAATTTTTAGTAAGAAATATATTCAGCCAGGGAATTTGATCTGAAGATATTACAGAAACATAAGTTTAATGTTCTGAAAAGAAAACAAAACAGACCATTTGATGTTTAATGGATAAATATTTCAAAACACTCTTTTTTGAGATATATCACTCATGTATTTTTAAGACTTCATTTCTTTCACTCTAAGCACATTTAAAGAAAGACAAAATTATTCTACAACAGACACCCATCTGTTACTCCTTTTCTCTTTTGTAACAGTTAACATCTTTTCATAGATACAGTATAATCTCTCCCCTGTAAACAAGGATTAAATCATCATTTAGTATGTCCGTAATTCAAAGAAATAAGGAGTGTACAGATACAGTAATGTTTCCAAATATGTAGAACATAATGACCCAGTGGACACCACTACTTAGGTTTCAGGATGGCCAGTTTAAAGTTACTTAAAATTTTCTTTACCATAGATTACTCAGACATGTATGAGGAATTGAGTGCTTGTCCAAAGTCAAGTGGAAAAAACCCAGGTGAGAGTTTCCAAGTTCCCCAGTGATGGCAGCAGCACAGGAGTTCCCTGGTATTTACAAAGCAAATGTCAGCTCTCTCGCCCTCTGTCAGAGGTCATCCAGAGCCCGGCCCACCATGGAGGCCACCCTCTGAAGCACATCCGAAGGAGGGTTGCTGTGGGGAAGGTCTAGTAGATGTTCTTATTCCATCCATCCTGTTGACTTAAGTTACTGACCTCTAAATGGCACTTTCAGAAGTTTCTCTAGATTGCAGGGCATTTGCCTTTATTGTCAGAATATGGACTATGTTTTAGACCCTTTTATTTAATAAATTAGGATTCTTGGACAGAAATCAGAAAGCAATTCAATAAGCCCCTCCACCACACTCCCATTTCCATATAAAAGTACTTTGGAGTACCATTTCTTTCGAACTCTTGTGCGGACAGGTTCTGTTTTTAACTCTGGTTATACTCAGATAATAAAAAGTCCGCCAGTATCATTCAGTCACAAAACCATTTTAGTTCAGCAATTAAAATGTGCAGCCCATGTCATAATCTAAACCCTCGTTTAGATTCAGTTCCTCCCTGTGCCCACTGTGGCCTCCTGCTGCAGGAAAGACAAGGAAGGCTGGGCTTCTATCTTCTTCCCTCTCTTTGCTCCTACCCCACCTCACAGTGATCTCACCAGCACTGCATCAGACCTGCCCAAAGTAGGTTTGGGAAGGGGCAGAGAGGGAACAGAGGACAGCGAAATAGACAAATCACTCAGAGGAGTACTGTGGTAAGTTCCAAGGCTTTCCGCATGTGGCTGGTATTAAAGCTGACTCTTGTCACAGTGGGCCTGTGTGTGTTCTTTAGGGACTCCTCCATCTTCCTTGTGACATTTGAATCCAACAAAGCACTTCTTTACCTGTCACCCACTTTCACACATCTCCCTAGCTGCCAGGCCTCTTGTGATGCGCCTCCCACATAGCCTACTGCCGTCCGTCAGCCCTCTCCTGAGACCTCTAGAATAGAACCTAAGGGCGACCCCTTGTCAGCTCTTCTGCATATACGACCCATTGCTGGACCATGAAGACATGCTGTGCACCTCAGTTTCCTAACAAGTTCTGGCAGCACAAGCCCATTCTTCGGCAGTTACATCTGCTTTGCTCCATCATCAGAGTTCCAAGCCAGTCATACTCTCACACCTTTATTTTCCTCAGAAATGTGTGAGAGTACCTGTTACTGGCAGTGCCAGGCACCTGGACCCCAGTACCTTCTCTGGGTAGTCTCTCTGAGGTTTATAGATGTTAAGATAAAAGTGGAATTTCTACCCACCCTCCACACTCAACCTTGGGGGGAGGGCAAGACCCACTGCATGCTGACAATTCTGTCCAAGTACACATTCCTAGACTGTAGTTATATTCTCAGTCTCTGAACTATTTCATAAGCTGGAGATCAGTTACGAGGCAAAGCACTGGTTTTCAGGTACTTTATTATCCTGAAGGGAAGATTACTGTGTGACACTTCACTTTGGAATATGTCAGCTAAAATACAGGAAATACTGGGGCCAAAAGAATTATAATTCTAAACATACTGCTATAGATGTTGTAGATGCAAAACAATGAGTAGGGGTGACAACCTCAGGCGTGGTGAATTCCAGGTGAATCTCAGGCCCAGCAGCAGGAAGTACAGATGAGACTGTGGATCTGAAATGAGCAAATATTGAGGGTGGTCCACTCAAGAGTGAGGACTAGAATGGTGCCTAC
The DNA here is from genome assembly GCF_030020395.1 of Manis pentadactyla. Classification (NCBI taxonomy): domain Eukaryota; kingdom Metazoa; phylum Chordata; class Mammalia; order Pholidota; family Manidae; genus Manis; species Manis pentadactyla. Next base: position 42,336,686 of record NC_080025.1, read on the forward strand.
TGGGGAAGGCAGAGAATGCAATAGGCCCCCCTAACTCACGGCCTGGTGAGGCCCTGTGGCCCACGGAGAAGGGGAGCACAGCTTCATCCTCACTGTCAGCTGGGAAAGAAAGAGGAATTATTCTTGTTATTCTGGTTCCTGCAGCGCTAGCAGGGGGCTGAGCAGGTGGGTCTCAATGGCCGGTGCATTTACACCAGGGAAATCAGCAAATGCTTCAAATAGCTGTGTTTTACCCTGGCAATTGACTGATAAACACTTGCCAGTCCATTAGCATACATAAATATATATGGAACCCATTACAAAGATTAACATGAAACCTGGAAGTGGTGTTTTAATATCAGACAGTATCAATGAGAGGCAAAATCTTAACAGAGCATCGTGGCTAAACTCTCATAATTTATACAATGACACCAGAGGGAACAAAAGTCATGAACATGTATTTTAAAATAAAATATATAGAAAAAGAACTGTTGGGAATGCAAGGAAAAATGAATAACTCTCCAAGTAAAAGGGGAAATTTTAATAAATTCCTCCTATGAATTGATCAACCCATCAGGCAAAATATTAGTAAAAAGATAGACGCTTTGAACAAGAAAATAAAGGGCTAATTTAATTGAAACTCTATGCACACACATAATTTAAACAACAGGCATTTTAATGCCCACTTTTGAAGATTATGCTAAAAATTTATGTTCATATTGAATATGATTCAACCAGGTATATATATCCTAATAATTTCCAGCTATAACAAAAATTAAAACAATGTGATGACCATGGTGATTTTTAATTTGTGTTGCCATTTTCTAAGGCTGTGATCAAATTATTCCACTCTATATCTGACATTTGTGGGCACCTATGTATTCTATAGTGATAGCATCAGACTTCAAGTCTCACTTTAAAACACACAAAGAATTTCATGCAAAACTAATTAAAAATTTTTAAAGCAGGCAAGCAAAAACTAAATTTTCAACTTCAGTTGTAAATATTAAGCATCTTACTATTATCTATTATATATTGGTGAGACCACCATTGTTGTAAATTCAGAAAATCTTTTGATGTTCATCAGGCTAGAAATGTAAAAAAAGCTGTGAAGTTATAGTATTCTGAAAAAGAAATATTGCTGACTTGTAGAACTAGAGTGGAACTTTAAAACGATAGCATACTCTGGGAGCAGTGCACTTGCATAAATAAGAATAAGACAAATGCAAATTTTTGTCCAATAAGAGGCTTTCACCCATGTTTCATAGTGTAATATAAAAGAGAGGTGTTCTGGCTGAAGATGTATTTAGGAAATACGTTTGTGAAGGCTGGGTAATTGTCTACAATACTGAGTTAATGAACATTTTTATTTTTTCTCAACTTTACAAACATATGAGTGGAGATTAAATTGGTTACTTGTTTTATTCTCTAGTTCATTGATTCTTATTAAGGGAACATTTATTATTTTATTGATAATCATAAGAATTTCAGTAACTTTTAACTATAGCTTTCAATATTGAAGATTAATGTCAAGCACAAAATGAAAAATTGTGTTAAAAAAACATCACTCTGAAATGAAAATTTGTATATCAATGCTCATTTACATTATTTTGTATAAAAGTATTTTGTGTTGCGGTGTTCAGCTCTTAGGGGATTTATCAGTCTTTTTGTTCTTTTTGCCAATCTGCACATCTGAGTCTGGGTTTTCTCAATGCCAATTACATGCAAAACTCAAACAACAACTTTATTTTAGGCATAGAAGCACACTGCAGCATGTTTAACCAAGCAATATTGAGCCAAATATCCCTTCATTACTGAACAATCATAAGTATTTCAAGATTTCTCATTAAAGAAACTGTTTTCTAAAGAGGACTTTTGCAATGATTGAATGTGCTTTTACACTTTATTATTTTTATTTCATAACTTAATTTTTAGTTGAATAAGATTGTTTTGTTACCTTTAATTCATGGCAAGTGCAGTTTCCATTAATACAAATGATATAAAACTTTCATTCTAATTATATTTTGCAGCTACTGTGTCTATTTAAAGCAAAACAATATTAGATAGGTTGTAAAATATGTCATCAACAATTATTGTAATATTGTATAATTTGGTAAGAAAATAAATGAAGCCTGGAAAGTATTTTGCCATATAATAATAACTCTTAAATATTATAATGTTCTTATTTTATAAGAAACTGCAAGAAAGAGGGGAAAAGAGAACTTTTTTTAAAAAAGGGAAATTACTGATTTTCTAATCCATGTTGGGTGCTCTAGTTGGTGTGTTGCAAATAATATTTCACTTAATATCTGTGCAAATTTGAAACTTATTTTTGTCCATCTAGTTTTACAGTGAAATATAAAGCCCAATGTGGCTAGTAATTTGATCAAAGTTACATTAATAATAGATCATATGAAACACATTTGAATTCCAGCCTTTCTTACTATGCTGTCTCAGGTGCATGTATTGAATGGTACAGCTGACATCAATGGTATCATGCCTTTCCTCAAGGAACCCACAGAAGAGAGGGACATAATAAATAATAACATGTTTCACAAACACAGTGTGATTACCGTGCAGCAGCATGCGCAGGTAAATTCTCTGGGCATCAAGAAGACATGGAAGAGGAAGTAACTATTGCTCATGACCTGAAAAATAGACCAAGGCCTTCAGTCAGAAGTGAATGAAAAGGCCAGTCCAAGCAGAAAGCTGTGCAGATGGATAGAGAGAAAAGGTATGGCTTAATGACCTAACTGTAAAAATAAAATTTGGATGCTTCAAAATAAAATCATAAAATTTCTCTGTAGCAGACACTGTGGCTAAGACATGTTGCCAAGTGCCTTCTCCCTGACACTTGCCTGAAGAGGAGTCTTGTGACTGGTTCTTGCCAGTTGGCTGAGAGAACAGTGTGTTTTCCAGACTGGAGCATTTAAAAGGATGCTATCGTCTGTGGGTCTCTGCGCCCTGGTGCAGTAACAAGGCATGTGTCCTATGCAGCGGTCATGCTCAAATCAAAGCACCCCGTATCCCTGCTCTCCTTCCTGATAGTATTTGAGGTGGAGGGCCACACCATCTGCCTTAGGAGCTGTCGTCTTGATAAATAAACCTTTAGTGTGCTAGGTCACTAGGTCACTTTAGTGTGCTAGGTCACTAGGATTTAGGGATTAATATGTTACTATAACAAAGCATAGATATTCTGACTACTAAAAATAAAACAAATGAGGTTCTACTTCAATTGATAAACTGGAAAAATAATTGCAAAACAAGACAGAAAGAGGCTAAAATTAATAACATGAAAAGTTCATACAAATCAATTAGAAAATGATTAACTGCCTAATAGACAAAAGTCTCAAAATATGATGAATATGCATCATAAATAACTCCAAATTATGTAAATAGATGATTTCATCATTAATTACACAGATGAAGACCTGTTAAACACTTACAGATTAACTAGTTTGTCTTCAGAATTGGCTACTATTCCATATGATAGTGCCGAGGACTTGAATAAAGCATGCACAGTGTAATAGGGCCATCCTATGGGGGGCAGCTTAAGTTCTCCTCGCTTTCTCCAATGGAGTTTTGGACGTTCCATATTTTTCAATAAGCATGCAATGATTTCGTTATCAGGAAAACATCATTTAAAAACTGAAATAACAAAAAGAAGTATTTAGGATAATATGTGATTAGTACTTATATGCTGAAACCTTTATAGGTACAGAGCTATCTCAAGAGTTCTGGAAGAATGTATTCATTTAAATATACTTAAAAAGTACCTCAGTTCTTAAGCCATCATTAATAAATGGAAAAGCACATGTTTTATGTGAACATAAAATAGGATTCCAAATTCATTAAAAGTGAGATAAAATTATCTTAATAATGTATGTATATCTAAATGTCCAGAAGGACAAAAGAAAGTCACCAAGGACCTACTTTGGTAAAGAAACCACCCAGTTCTGGTCCAGATCCGGGGACTCTGCTAGGATTGGGGGTGGGGTGAGGCAGGGGGCTCTGCATCCCGGCAGGAGCAGTGCTGAGCCTCCACCTGCACCGGTAACTTCTCTCTGCCCTGAAGTGTTGGATGCACTCTGCAGACAATGGCCTGGCAGCAGTTCTTTTATAACAAAAATGTGTCCTACTGAGATGAGAGTGTAATAAATCGTCATTTCTGCCTAAAAATATGACTAGAACAGAGAAGTCATGTCTCGAGTGAACTTCACACATTGAAGATGTCACGAGGGACTTTTCTACTAGCCGTGGAAGCTGTAAAAACAGATTAAATTCTACCACAAGAGATATCATTACAAGTCTTATAAAAAAGATCAAGATGGATACAGTGCTGCCTTTGTAATTCGAGCCTCTCAGATCTCTCAAGGTTCCGCAGGGAACATTAAACAAGAGTGAAGCACCCACAGCTGACAGCATGGAAACTCTCAGAGGAATACTGTCTTCCCAATATCACATTTACAGATCCTGCCATTTACAGGCAACATTTTCAAGGCGGTATTTACCTATACACACCGATGTCTCCTATTTCAGCTGGTTCATGCAAGCTGTCGGTTGTGTTTCTCATCCCTGAGGACATTCTGAAAAAAATAGTGAGTATTTTTACTCACTTAAATCCTAAAATATTACTGATTATGGAAAGTGTGATAATCTTCAGTTTGTTGAAGAAAAGAAATAAGACACCTGTTGAAGAACCATACCAATCAAACTTCCAAAATATAGTCATTGACATCAATGGTTGCCAGACTATAGTAGAGGTGAGATTCAACACACCACCTATTTTTGTACCATGAGCTAAAATAGTATGCTTTTTAAATGGTTAGAAACAAACAAAACAAAACAAAAGGGCATACTGTCTTGTGACATGTGACAAGTATATGAAATTCAACCTTAAATTGTTTGTAAGTAATGTCTTATGGGAACACAGTCACACACATCTGTTTATCAATTGTCTACAGCTCCTTTCACCTTGGGATGGTAAAGTTGAATAATCGTGGAATTATGTGTCCTGTATATCTGAAATTACTTATTATCTGGCCCTTTTCAGAAAAAGTTTGCTGAACCTTGATCTATACCATTATACCTGAAAATAACTTCATTCTCGAATTGCTTTCTTTTTGTAAGATACAAAGTTCAAACTACAAAAATTTCAACCTCTTGTTTAATTTACAAATAGATAGTATAAGATATGTGGATAAAAAATTAAATTAGTATCTACCACATGAAAATAATAGAAGGCAGTCAAATGAAAAGTGGGAAAACTGTGCCATGGAATGTAAAATGTGGCAGACAAGGGAACCTCACATTCCACATGTAATACTAAGAAAAGAAAGTGGCTCCAAAGTTTAAGACCTTTTATCAATATTAATCAATTCCTGGGAAAAATAGAGTATGGATTGGTTAAGCAGACTGGAGAAAATAATGAAGCCAAACCGTGGATATGGATCACACTTAAGGCATCATAGACCACAAGGAGTCCACCTTGGCTAAATCTGCTGTGAATTGGAGGAAATAAACCCCACAGGGCAGGCAGAATGTGCCTCTAGCTGGGTAAGGGGGTCATTAATGAATCACAGTTCTAGACAGCTTCATGGATGCTAAGAGAGAGTCACCTGTGGCTGGATACAAGTTAGGAAGTCATTCTTGCCTCAGAATTCCTCACAGTGATAATCAATGCCAGAAGAGCAAAGAATTGCGTTCACAAAGAAATTCAGAAAATAAAATATAATCTAATAATATTTATACCAAGCTAAGTTGCCATATAATATAAACAATATTCAGAGATCCTGAAAGAAAAAAACAAGCAACCGTAACTAAATAAATCTAGGAAAATGATACTAAGTTTCAACTCAAAACAAAACAAAACAAACAAAAATGGCTAAATGAAAAAATCCAGCCAATACAAGATGAATCATAAGAAAAATCTCAAGAATGGAGGATTTATTGCAGAAAGCATAGGTTATAAGCACTGAGTCCATTTAAGTATAGAATCAAGTCCACACAACTAGAAATATTAAGTTTCCAGACAGGGAAGTAAATATTATAAATCTTAGCAATGTAAAACAATTTAAAAAATGCAGACTGTGCAAGAGAAACAATGTTGTCCAATTAAAGCATGATTATACAATTTTTAATAGTAGATATCAGCCAATAATAAGAAGTTTGAAATATTACATAGAAAATTTTTACTAAAAACTTTGTATGTGTGCGTACAATAATTATAATCCTGGTACAGATAAGAGGTGAAAAAAGCAACTTAAAGTATATTGTATATTTTTAGAATAATAATTAAAGAAAAGATATGCAGAAAGGGAAAATTCTTAAAAATGAGTGTCATTCCAACGTTTAGAAAGGTTGTGGTATATCGGTTAATCTTTGCTTTAATCAGTATCTTTCAAAGAGTCAATAGGTACATACACTATTATTTCCAGTTCACAATTTCTATTTACAAATTATGAAAAAGTTAGAAAACAGAAATAAATGGATAAAGTCACAAAAAATTGAATATACCAAAGCAAATGACTAGTAAAATTGGTGTCTGTATTTACACTCTCACCATATGAAGCTTACTTTTAAATGATATGATGTAGTACTGCATTAATCAATGTTCCTATCAGTATTTTCTCAATATATTTCCACATCTGTAAATACTTTTGTAACTATCCTTTTAATATTTGTTGAACCTCCATTATTTGAATATTCCATTCTTTTCCATAAAGTTGTTTTGATGTTTTCTCCTATCCTGGTCATGAATCCATTCATTTAGTCCAGAAAATATTGATGCCCAATATGTTCTAGCTCCTTTCTGGGCACTGGCTGGAGCTACAGTGATGAAGAGCCTACATCCACTACTTAAAGGATCTCACACTCAGTCCTTAATAAAAAGCAGGCAATCTCACACTTAGTCCTTAAAACACAGGCAGAAGAATGGTGTGATAAGAACCACTGAAAACTTAACTAAGAAATCAGGAATATCTTTCTATTTAGCACTTTCAGAATCTGACAGCTAGGCCAGCACTGTACTAGGGATTCAAATGTATTCTTGAATTCACTGTTGAGTAGATGCATGAATATTTATAAATGAATGAATGATAGGAGGCGTTAGGAAGTATTATGGGACATTCTCTCACTTGATTGTATATTTGCAAATATACATATGTGTATGTGTGCATACATGTCTGTTCCTTCCAGTTGTCTTCCTGCCTCTCCCCCACCTTCCTCTCCCTTCTGATAACTGGCTTATGTGTGGGTATGTGTGTGTGTTTCCCATCTTTAAACTGCTAGGTCACATACTTTACTGATTATCCTATTGGGTTTTCTAACATAATCTGTGTTTTGGTAGGCTCTTTATATTAAGAACTTGTCTGCAAACATTTTTACTATACTTTGGTTTTCCTCTTTAAGGATTTTTCTGAAATTTTTTCAGAGATTTTATCATTCTATTCAGTCAATTTCAAAATGAATCAGTCTCAAATCTAACAAACCTTTTCTATAAGATTTTTGTCATGGGGTCTAAAAAAATTCCTCACTTACTATGAGATTACTTAAGAATACATCAATACTTTTTGTGGTTTTATTTGTTTTCATATTAAATTTTATATTTAATTTTTTATTGATTAGGAATGTACTAAAAATCTAATTTAAGTCTTTTCCAAATGTTAACCATTAATTAACTAAGCCCCCCAATTTCTATTGCTATGCAATACTACTCTGTCTCTCCACCCATCTTGCTATCATTTATCTCTGTCTCATTCTACTGGATAGTGCTTGAGCATAGCAAAGCTATTACATCTTAAAATATTAATTTATTCTTGCAATTAGCCAACTTCCTGAGCCCTTATAATAGTTTTTATAGATTTTTCAGATTTCATGAAGTCAAAAAATAATATGCAAATATTATTTTCCTTTCTGATAATTATATCTCTAATTTTTCCATCGACTTTAATAATTATAGTAGTTATTAGAAGTTATTCAACAATACATATAGTGTTGCTGATGAACATACCTTTTTTTAGTTACTTAACACTTATGGTTCTACTTCTCTGATTAAATAAAATACTATATTTGATTTAAATATCCTTTATAATCTCAAGGAGTTATTTCTGAAGCAGGTAATGGTGGAGGCAGGCAGATAGAGTTTCAAGGCCCTTGTAAGTTTCAGAAATCTCCAGTCTAACTCAGCCATTCGAAAATACACTTAGTTGGATAGACCTCAGCTGGGATTGGTTATACCCTATGCAAATGAAACATTGTACTTTCAGCCAATCAGGAGTAAGCTGTGATGTCATTAGTTCAGTTGTCTTTTAGGTCCTGTGGGGTGGCACTTCCTCATTTCAAGAAGCTGTGTAAACCCCTAGACATTGCCGCTTTAGTGGCATCCACCATTGGAGCTCCTCCTGATTAGCAGGAGACTTTCTTTTCCACTTCTTAAACTTTTTGCTGGTTGCTCTGTACTCTTGTCTCCTGACTTCATTCCTCATTGCTTCTGGGACAGAATCCTGGGAAAAACAGCATCTCAGCAAGCAACATTACATTCGGTTTAAAGCTTAATACATTTAAATTCAAAATTGCATTTAAACTCAATATAGGATGTTAAGTTGTAATTTTTTTTGCATTTCTGTACATTTGGTAAAAATATTATTTGAATGACTGGTCAATTGTGTCTCTAAATATTAGTATCCTCTATGCCTCATTTGGAGTTTCAGAATTTCTTCCTTTACATTATTTGTTAGTTATGTCTTTTAAATATTTTAAGACACTGTTTGCAATCATTCTCTAGTTGGCTGTATGTAGAATTACAAGTTTTGTGCCTTAATGCAATTCAATAATTTTGTTATTTAACAAGGATGGAGCATTTTAATCTATTTAAATCTATTCTCATAGCTAAATAATATCCTTACTCTCTCATCATGTTTCATGATTTTTGTATGCTTTTTAGGTATTTTCTATTTTTTGGCTACTTCAGTACACTTCTTTGGGTATTTCCATATGTACACATATGTGCATAGCAGCCTTCTTCATAATAGATGACATTGGAACTAATCTGACTGTATCAGTTTTAGCAGAACTGGTGAATAAATTACAGTATATTCATATGTTATACTCCATGAAACAACAAATAAAACTAGAAAATAAACCAACTGATCTAGGACACATAAATTAATTAAAAACACCTGTTTTTATTTTGATCTGTTCCATAGTTATTGGTTGACACATATTGTTGCTCTCATTGTTTCATATTTGACTTTTATCTTCTTAAATTTATCAGTGGTCTTACAATTTTCTAAAGTTAACAAGTAGTGTCATTTACACATTTAGATAGCATTTATTTAGTGCTTGCTGCATTGCAACCTTAATTGTAGTGAAGATACTTCATTTTTTCACATCTTCAATTTTGATAACCAAAACAAATAATAATAATAACAATAACTTTGCAGTATTAACTGTATATCAAGTTTGTTTGTGTAATTAATATGGATGATCCCACCTAAACTCTATGAGGTGGACATGTTTTTATACCCTTTTTATACATGAGGGTACTGAGGACAGAGCAATTAAACAATTTAGCAAAATTATGCAGTGAGTAGGAATGAAAGTAGTAGCTGGAGATGTAACTTATAAGAATGAACCAAATGATGTTTATAAGACACTTACCATAAAACATAATAAACAATAAAAATGGTAGATTGTTTTGTCTGACAAATGATCTGTAATGGTCTTACTGCCAAACCAAAAAGGTTTCCTACAGTTTTGTGTCAATCTGGAGCTAATGTTGTTCTTAGGATCTATATAGTAATAAACTTGTTTGCTTCAGTAACTCTGTTACAGTCATTATTATATTAAATTCTATGGCACTATACTAATCAAATTATAAATTACCTTCCTGTATAGTGAGGTAGTAATTTTTTTAACTTAAAGAATAAGGGGTATTTTTTTTTAATTCTCATATCACTTTGAAGAAATTAAAAATGATATCTTCATTATTTTCAGGAAACAGTTTATATAAATATTATCTAAAAATCTTAGTAGATAAAAAAATGTAGAAATTGGAAATCATTAATTTTTCATTCCTTCCATTGGACATTAAGGAAGGAAGAATTGTTATGACACAAAATACATTTATCAACAAAAGTAATTCTGTTTTAAATACAAATTCATTTATTAAACAAGAATTTATTTGTAGGTGAAAATAATCTCTGCTCTAATGGAATTTATAATTTAATGAAGGGACACAGACAATAAATAAGTAAATATTTAAGTTACACAATATATTGTATGAGCTCTGTGAAGAAAACTAAAGCAGGGGAGGAATATAGGCACGACAAGGGGACTGCAATGTTAATACTACACATACAGGTACAGTAAGTTATAAACACAAACACACACACACTAAATTTATACTTCAATTTTGTAGGTTATAATTTTAAAGTGGTTTTAATATTTTCTTTCATTTTGGTAAGAACATTTAATATGAGATTTATCCTCTTAAATTTTTTTTTTTTGAGAGGGCATCTCTCATATTTATTGATCAAATGGTTGTTAACAACAATAAAATTCTGTATAGGGGACTCAATGCACAATCATTAATCCACCCCAAGCCTAATTCTCATCAGTCTCCGATCTTCTGAAGCATAACGAACAAGTTCTTACATAGTGAATAAGTTTTACATGGTGAACAGTACAAGGGCAGTCATCACAGAAACTTTCGGTTTTGATCACGCATTATGAACTATAAACAATCAGGTCAAATATGAATATTTGTTTGATTTTATACTTGATTTATAGGTGAACCCCACATTTCTCCATTATTATTATTATTATTATTTTTAATAAAATGCTGAAGTGGTAGGTAGATGCAAGATAAAGGTAGAAAACATAGTTTAGTGCTGTAAGAAAGCAAATGTAGATGATCAGGTTTGTGCCTATAGACTAAGTATTAATCCAAGCTAGACAAGGGCAAAAAAAATCCACGGATGCAGAAGATTTCTTTCAAATCAGGGGGGGTGAGGTTCTAGGCCTCACCTCTGTTGATCCCCAATTTCTCACCTGATGGCCCCCCTGAGACTGTGCCTGTCTTAGGCTGTTCCTCCCCTGAGGAATCTTACCGTCTCTGGCTAACCAGTCATCTTCCGGGGCCATACAGGGAAATGTTAAGTTGGTAAGTGAGAGAGAAGCAATATTGTTTGAAAAGGTTAGCTTTCTACTTCTTTGCAGATTTATGCCCTGTGGCTTCTATGCCCAGCATTTGTCTTGAGGTATCTTTACCACTTGGAAGAATTATGATACTCGGTAAATTCGATCTGAGGCATGAATTCTATTTAAGTGTTGTAATTAGGAAGGAAGAAGAAAAGCTATAGAAGTAGCAGATGGAAGAAAACATGGGAAGATTGATTATTTCTTTGACATATCTTCTTGTAGAGTAACTTAAGCATGTATAGGTTTTAAACTACTAATTAAATTGCACACACACATTAACATAATAGGAATACAGTTACATAACCAAAGCAGACCTACAATTACCAGCCATCTCCAGTGAAACCAAGAAAACCAGTTAGGCACCCTAGGCATTTGTGAAAACTTATCTATGATATGATGGATATTGTCTAACTGAACTTGAATAGTTTGAGAAGAAGCACACAAATTAAAACAGCACATTCCTGGGAAATGTTCACATCCCATATGTTCTTTTAACAGTAGATAGTCTGTAGTCTCAAGATTTTGGAGCATTGCAACTTGCACTTCTCCTAATTCTTGATTGAGTTCCAACAGTATAGGTCCAGTCAAATTTGTTGTTTTACTGTATGCACAGGCCAGCTTAGATATCGCTTTCTTCATTCCAATGGCAAGTCCAGGAACCAGTGGGATGAATTGAGCTACAACTGCAACAGCGCCAGGATCTTTGTTGAAGTTTTTTGATGATCATCTTCTGGAAAGACTCTTCCAGAGTATGTTGATGTTGCAACTTCTTCTTCATATCGTATCTTTGTTAGTTTTCTGGGTAGCCAAATTAGGCTTCGATCCTCTGTATAAACACAAACAGACCTTTTGCCCAAACTTTGATATGCCCTTTATACAATTGTGAAGAACTTATTGGAGATCACCACACAGGAACTGCTTTTCTTTTTTTTTTAAGAGAAAGGAATATTATCAGAAAAATGTACTTCCATAGCTGATCATCTGACACCCTTTAAATGATCAAAATTAAGGATATTTAAAGCATGCATTAATCGTTGATTTACAGTCAGTTTTATCTTATCAGGGAGTAATCCCCCTTTCCTAACTTTTTGTTTTTTTTGTTATCATTAATCTACAAATACATGAAAAATATTATGTTTACTAGGCTCTCCCCTATACCAGGTCCCCCCTATAAACCCCTTTACAGTCACTGTCCATCAGCATAGAAAAATGCTGTAGAATCACTACTTGTCTTCTCTGTGTTGTACAGCCCTCCCCTTTCTCCCACCACCCCCATTATGCATGCTAATCTTAATACCCCCTACGTCTCCCACCCCCTTATCCCACCCTACCCACCCATCCTCCCCAGTCCCTTTCCCTTTGGTACCTGTTAGACCATTCTTGAGTTCTGTGATTCTGCCGCTGTTTTGTTCCTTCAGTTTTTCCTTTGTTCTTATACTCCACAGATGAGTGAAATAATTTGGTATTTCTCTTTCTCTGCTTGGTTTATTTCACTGAGAATAATACCCTCTAGCTCCATCCATGTTGTTGCAAATGATAGGATTTGTTTTCTTCTTATGGCTGAGTAATATTCCATTGTGTATATATACCACATCTTCTTTAACCAATCATCTACTGATGGACATTTAGGTTGCTTCCAATTCTTGGCTATTGTAAATAGTGCTGCGATAAACATAGGGGTGCATCTGTCTTTTTCAAACTGGAGTGCTGCATTCTTAGGGTAAATTCCTAGGAGTGGAATTCCTGGGTCAAATGGTAAGTTTATTTTGAGCATTTTGAGGAACCAACATACTGCTTTCCACAATGGTTGAACTAATTTTCATTCACACCAGCAGTGTAGGAGGGTTCCCCTTTCTCCACAGCCTTGCCAACATTTGTTGTTGTTTGTCTTTTGGATGGTAGCTATCCTTACTGGTGCGAGGTGATACCTCATTGTAGTTTTAATTTGCATTTCTCTGATAATTAGCGATGTGGAGCATCTTTCCATGTGTCTGTTGGCCATCTGTATTTCTTTTTTGGTGAACTGTCTGTTCAGTTCCTCTGCCCATTTTTTAATTGGATTATTTGTTTTTTGTTTGTTGAGGTGGGTGAGCTCTTTATATATTTTGGACATCAAGCCTTTATCGGATCTATCATTTTCAAATATATTCTCCCATAATGTAGGGTACCTTTTTGTTCTATTGATGATATCTTTTGCTGTACAGAAGCTTTTCAGCTTAATATAGTCCCACATGTTCATGTTTGCTGTTGTTTTCCTTGTCTGGGGAGATATGTTTAAGAAGAGGTCACTCATGTTTATGTATAAAAGGTTTTTGCCTATGTCTTTTTCTAAGAGTTTTATGGTTTCATGACTTACATTTAGGTCTTTGATCCATTTTGAATTTACTTTTGTGTATGGGGTTAGACAATGGTCCAGTTTCATTCTCCTACATGTAGCTGTCCAGTTTTTCCAGCACCATCTGTTGAAGAGACTGTCATTTCACCATTGTATGTCCATGGTTCCTTTATCAAATATTAATTGACCATATATGTTTGGGTTAATGTCTGGAGTCTCTAATCTGTTCCACTGGTCTGTGGCTCTGTTCTTGTGCCAGTACCAAATTGTCTTGATTACTGTGGCTTTATAGTAGAGCTTGAATTTGGGGAGTGAGATCCCCCCTACTTTATTCTTCTTTCTCAGGATTGCTTGGGCTATTCGGGGTCTTTGGTGTTTCCATATGAATTTTTGAATTATTTGTTCCAGTTCACTGAGGAATGTTGCTGGTAATTTGATAGGGATTGCATCAAATCTGTATATTGCTTTGGGCAGGATGGCCATTTTGACAATATTAATTCTTCCTAGCCACGAGCATGGGATGAGTTTCCATTTGTTAGTGTCCCCTTTAATTTCTCTTAAGTGTGACTTGTAGTTTTCAGGGTAAAGGTCTTTCACTTCTTTGGTTAGGTTTATTCCTAGGTATTTTATTCTTTTGATGCAACTGTGAATGGAACTGTTTTCCTGATTTCTCTTTCTATTGGTTCATTGTTAGTGTAAGGAAAGCTACAGATTTCTGTGTGTTGATTTTGTATCCTGCAAATTTGCTGTATTCTGATATCAGTTCTTGTAGTTTTGGAGTGGAGTCTTTAGGGTTTTTTATGTACAATATCATGTCATCTGCAAATAGTGACAGCTTAACTTCTTTTTTACCAATCTGGATTCCTTGTATTTCGTTTTTTTGTCTAATTGCCGTGGCTAGGACCTCCAGTACTATGGAATAGAGTACTGGAATAACAGTGGGGAGAGTGGGCATCCCTGTCTAGTTCCCAATCTCAGAGGAAAAGCTTTCAGCTTCTTGCTGTTCAGTATAATGTTGGTTGTGGGTTTATCATATATGGCCTTTATTATGTTGAGGTACTTGCCCTCTATCCCCATTTTGCTGAGAGTTTTTATCATGAATGTATGTTGAATTTTGTCATATGCTTTTTCAGCATCTATGGAGATATTCATGTGGTTTTTGTCTTTCTTTTTGTTGATGTGTTTTTGCTAATATTTTATTGAGTATGTTTGCATCTACATTCATCAGGGATATTAGTCTGTAATTTTCTTTTTTGGTGGGGTCTTTGCCTGGTTTTGCTATTAAGGTGATGTTGGCTTCATAGAATGAGTTTGGGAGTATTCCCTCTTCTATTTTTTGGAAAACTTTAAGGAGAATGGGTATTATGTCTTCTTTGTGTGTTTCGTAAAATTCTGAGGTAAATCTGTCCGGCCCAGGGGTTTTGTTCTTGGGTAGTTTTTAAATTATCATTTCAATTTCTTTGCTAGTAAATGATTCATTTAACTTTTGTGTTTCTTCCTTGGTCAGTCTTGGAAGGTTGTATTTTTCTAGGAAGTTGTCCATTTCTTGTAGGTTTTCCAGCTTGTTGGCATATAGGTTTTCATAGTAGTCTTTAATAATTCTTTGTATTTCTGTGGAGTCTGTTGTGATTTTTCTGTTCTCATTTCTGATTCTGTTGATTTGTGTTGATTCTCTTTTTCTCTTAATAAATTTGGCTAGAGGCTTATCTATTTTGTTTATTTTCTCGAAGAAACAACTCTTCGTTACATTGAGTTTTGCTATTGTTTTATTCTTCTCAATTTTGTTTATTTCTTCTCTGATCTTTATTATGTCCCTCCTTCTGCTGACTTTAGGCCTCATTTGTTCTTTTTCCAGTTTCAATAATTGTGATGTTAGACTATTCATTTGGGATTGATCTTCCTTCTTCAAGTGTGCCTGGATCGCTATATACTTTCCTCCTTTGCTGTGTCCCACAGAAGTGGGGGCTTTGTGTTGTTGTTGTCATTTGTTTCCATCTATTCCTTGATCTCTTATTTTAATTTGTTCGTTGATCCATTGACTATTTAGGAGCATGTTGTTAAACCTCCATGTGTTTGTGAGCCTTTTTTTTTCTTTGTAAAATTTATTTCTAGTTTTATACCTTTGTGGTCTGAAAAATTGGTTGGTAGAATTTCAATCTTTTGGAATTTACTGTGGCTCTTTTTGTGGGCTAGTATGTGGTCTATTCTGGAGAATGTTCCATGTGCACTTGAGAAGAATGTATATCCTGTTGCTTTTGGATGTAGAGTTCTATAGATGTCTATTAGGTCCATCTGTTCTACTGTGTTGTTCAGTGCCTCGGTGTCCTTTCTTATTTTCTGCCAGGTGAATCTATCTTTGGGGTGAGTGGTGTGTTGCAGTCTCCTAAATTGAATGCATTGCAGTCTTTTTCTCCCTTTAGTTCTGTTCGTATTTGTTTCACATACACTGGCGCTTCTGTGTTGGTTGCATATATATTTAGAATGGTTATATCCTCTTGTTGGACTGAGCCCTTTATCATTATGTAGTGTCCTTCTTTATCTCTTGTTACTTTCTTTGTTTTGAAGTCTATTTTGTCTGATATTAGTACTGCGACCCGTGCTTTCTTCTCACTGTTGTTTGCCTGAAATATGTTTTTCCATCCCTTGACTTTTAATCTGTGCATGTCTTGGTTTTGAGGTTAGTTTCTTGTAAGTAGCATATAAATGAGTATTGCTTTTTTATCCATTCTGTTACTCTGTGTCTTTTGATTGGTGCATTCAGTCCATTTACATTTAGGGCGACTATTGAAAGATATGTACTTATTGCCTTTGCAGGCTTTAAATTCATGGTTACCAAAGGTTCAAGGTTAGCCTCTTTAGTATCTTACTGCCTAACTTAGCTCGCTTATTGAGCTGTTATATACACTGTCTGGAGATTCTTTTCTTCTCTCCCTTCTTATTCCTCCTCCTCCATTCTTCATATGTTGGGTGTTTTGTTCTGTGCTCTTTTTAGGAGTGCTCCCATCTAGAGCAGTCTCTGTAAAATGCCCTGTAGAGGTGGTTTGTGGGAAGCAAATTCCCTCAGCTTTTGCTTGTCTGGGAATTGTTTAATCCTGCCATCATATTTAAATGATAGTTGTGCTGGATACAGTATCCTTGGTTCAAGGCCCTTTTGTTTCATTGCATTAAATATATCATGCCATTCTCTTCTGGCCTGTAGGGTTTCCGTTGAGAAGTCTGATGATAGCCTGATGGGTTTTCCTTAATAGGTGACCTTTTTCTCTCTAGCTGCCTTTAAAACTCTTTCCTTGTCCTTGATCTTTGCCATTTTAATTATTATGTGTCTTGGTGTTGTCCTCCTTTGATCCTTTGTGTTGGGGGTTCTGTGTATTTCCGTGGTCTGTTCGATTATTTCCTCCCCCAGTTTGGGGAAGTTTTCAGCAATTATTTCTTCAACGACACTTTCTATCCCTTTTCCTCTCTCTTATTCTTCTGGTACCCCTATAATATGGATATGGTTCCTTTTGGATTGGTCACACAGTTCTCCTAATATTGTTTCTTTCCTGGAGATCCTTTTGTCTCTCTCTATGTCAGCTTCTATGCATTCTTGTTCTCTGGTTTCTATTCCATCAATGGCATCTTGCATCTTATCCATTCTACTTATAAATCCTTCCAGAATTTGTTTCACTTCTGTAATCTCCTTCCTGGCATCTGTGATCTCCCTCCGGACTTCATCCCATTTCTCTTGCATATTTCTCTGCATCTCCATCAGCATGTTTATGATTTTTATTTTGAATTCTTTTTCAGAAAGACTGGTTAGTCTGTCTCCTTCTCTGGTGTTGCCTCTGTGATCTTGGTTTGTCTGTAATTTTGCCTTTTCATGGTGATAGAAATAGTTTGCAAGGCTGGAAAGAGTGACGGCTGGAAGAACTTCCCTTCTTGTTGGTTTGTGGCCTTCCTCTCCTGGGAGAACAGCGACCTCTAGTGGCTTGTGCTGGGCAGCTGTGGGCAGACAGGGCTTCTGCTTCCTGCCCAGCTGCTATGGAGTTAATCTCCGCTGTTGCTGTGGGCGTGGCCTGGCTCGGGCTGCTACTCCAAAATGGTGGAGCCGCATTGGAGGTGGAGCTGCTGGGAAGCTATTTATCTCTGTAAGGGGCCTTTGTGCTCCCTGCTGCCCAGGGGGTTTGAGTGCCCAGAGATCCCTAGATTCCTTACCTCTGGACTAAGTGTCCTGCCCTGCCCCTTTAAGACTTTCAAAAAGCATTCGCCAAAACAAAACAACAACAGCAAAAAATGAAATAAAATAAAATTCAATAAATAATTGAAAAAAAATAAAACTGCTCGCTTTTCTTTGTCCTCAGGCACTGGCCTCAGGCATCCGCTTGCCGATCTTGCTGCCCTGTTTCCCTAGTATTGGTAGTATTGGTGTCCCTGTCCCTTTAAGACCTCCAAAAAGCACTCGTCAAAAAAATATATATATATATGGCCGCTCACTTTCCTTTGTTCTCTGGTGCCGGCTTCCGGTACTCGCTCACCGGTCTTGCTGCCCTATTTCCCTAGTATCCAGGACCCCACGCATGCACTGTGTCTGCGCTCTGGTCCGGATGGCTGGGGCTGGGCGTTCAGCAGTCCTGGGCTCCCTCTCCTTCCCTGCTCAGTCTCCTCTCCTCCCACCGGGTGCTGGGCGGAGGGATGCTTGGGTCCCGCAGAGTTGGGGCTTGTATCTTACCCCCTACGTGAGGTGCTGGGTTCTCGCAGGTGTGGATGTGGTCTGGATGTTTTCCTGTGTCCTCTGGTCTCTATTCTAGGAAGAGTTGTCTTTGTTATATTTTCATAGTTATATGTGGTTTTTTGAGGAGTTTTCTGCTGCTCTCCTCACGCCACCATCTTGGCTCTGCCTCCTATCCTGTTAAATTTTTAAGTGCACAATAGAGTTGTTAATTGTAAGCACCCTGTAGTACATAATATCATGAGAACTTATTCGTCTTCCATAGCTGCAACTTTATGCCCACTGAAAGCCAACTCCCACATCATTCTACCCCAAACCCCTGGCAACCACTACCCTACTCTCTGCTCCTGTAAGTCTGACTATTTTAGATTCCTCATATACCTGGAATCAGGCAGCAATTGTCCTTCTGTGACAGGTTTGTCTCACTTAGCATCATGTCCTCCAGGCTCACCTGTGTTGTTGTTACATATGACAGAATTTCGATCTTTTTTTCTTAAAGATCTCATTTTCTTATAGCAGTTTTAGGTTTCACTGTAGAACTGAGAGGAAGGTACAGAGACTTCAACACCCACTGACCCTACATGCATTTATTCTCCCATTATCAATATCTTCCACCAGAGTAGTGCATTCAGTATAATTGAGGAACCTGCATTGACAAATCATAATCACTCCAAATCCTTAATTTACATTCGGGTTCACTCTTGTTGTGTAATCTATGAGTTTGTGCAAATGTGTAGTGACATGCCTCCACCATTGTCACATCCTAGAGAGCATTTTCAATATACTGAAATCCTCTGTGCTACATCTTTCAATTCCTCTCCCTATCACTCTGAGTACCACATATCGTTTACAAATACGTCCTCCTATTCTGTAAGTTGCATTTTACCTTGTTAATTGTTTCCTTTGTTGTGATGACCTTTCTAGTTTGAGGTGTTCCAATTTATACATTTTTACTTTGTTTCCTGTACTTTTGGTATTATAGCCAAGAAATTATTGCCAAACCAATGTCATGAAACTTTTCCTTTGTTTTGTTCTAAAAATGTATAGTTTCAAGTCTTATATGATATTCAACCTTTCCATTTAAATACTTAGCCTTACAACTAAATACATTCTGAATTCACTTTTTTGGATAGATTTTCCAGGTTATAGGAAGGTTTTAGGAAGTAGACACATTACCCTTTTCCATTCTTTCCTACTACACATGCATAATAGGAAGAAAGAACCAAATTCCCTGAAAAATTAGAAATTTTAAATCATAAACTTGGAAAAATGACTTATTTCCTCAAAACTAAATAGAAATAAACCTCCTAGCAAACAACTCTGAGATTTTCAAACATATAAAAGTGCCCATACCATTTAAACCAAATGGCAATCTTTTTCCCATGCTTCAAAGAATAATTAAGTGATACGTGTTTTTTACGAGTGTTATTTTGTTCCAAAAAATAATGCCTATTAAAAGGTACTTTTCTCAGTATTGTAATTTCTAAGGAACATGTGTTAGAAATCTGAACTATGTTTAAATTATTTAAGACATCATTTATTGCCAGCCAAAAAATTGTAATAAAATTGTAACTTATTGACAATGAATTATGAAAAATACAAAATTTTAAACAGAGGATAGTTTTAATAATTGTTTTCCTATTTCCTAGCAAAGGTAAATTCATGTTTTAATCTTGCCTGACTAATAAATTGTGAGATACCTCCCCTATTTGTATATATTAATTTTATACATAAAATTGTTCCATGTATAATCCTTGTACAGACGATCCATGACTCACAATGACTTGATTTAAGATTTTTGATCTATCGTTTGAATGATGAATTTTGATCTTTTCTCAGGCTAGGGATATGAGGTATGATATTCTTGTGATGCTGGGTATCAGCAGTGAGGTGCAGCTTCCAGTCAGCTATGTGATCATAAGGGTAAACAACAGATAGACATACAGCCATTCTGTTTGTCACTTTCAGTAGAGCATTCAGTACATCACATGAAATATTCAACGCTTTATTATAAAGGAGGCTTCATGTTAGAAGATTTTGCCCAAATGTAGGCTAATGCAAGTGTTCTGAGCAAGTTTAAGGTAGGCTAGGCTAAGCTATGTTGTTCAGTAGGTTAGGTGTATTAAATACATTTTCAACTTATTATATTTTCAGCTTTTGATGGGTTTATATTGATGTAACCCCATGGTAAGTCTAGGAATATCTGCATATGGAACATTGCATACATCTTTCTTATCTCAGTGAAAATAGCTATTCAAAATATTGTTTTTATATAAGCTAAAAATCTTGCCTTCTATTTATTAGAAATGTGTAAAGACTTTTAAAATTCTCTTAAACTATAAAAAATGTTACTTTTCAAAAGTCTTCTTAATTTTGTTTGATTATCTTTATGGCTTCATTTTATTATGTTTAAATCATTGAAACTTTTAGGATTTATTTTCAAATACTGGAGGAAGATATGGATCCAGATTACTTTCAGATTGGTAACAGGTATTCCACCAGCACTTTTCAAGAAAACAAAGAAAATTTTATGTGATTATAAATGCCACATTGTATGAAATCCCCTTATCACTGGGAGCTATCTTTAGGCCTTCTTGCCCTTTCTTCTGTACAACAAGTTCTTATTTACTATCATTTCATAATTCATGTTAGTATTTGATGGGGCTAATTTCTCATAACTCTTGATTTTAGTCTTTTCTAGCCTATTCATATTTATTTTTTAATAGAAAAAATTCATCAAATTCTTCAAATTCGTAGCATGTATACAGAAATTTCTGTAGAGTGAACAATGCTTTTTCACTATGAGTATAACTACATAAGAAATTGTAGGTATAGTTGTTAGTTTGAGACATCTTTATGTCTCTTCATAAAATTTTGAAGTTTATTTTAAAATATCTGTACATTTTTAATATTTATTTCTACATTTTTTTAACAAATGCAATTTTAAACTACAAATTGTATCTAATATTCATGGCATATATATGAATAAATATATACATTTATATTCATGTAAACAAAAGGAGATTATTTTGTTAAGGTTTCATTGATATAAAATCTTATGCTCAAGTTTTACATGAGCAATATTGTGGTCACTAGATTCCCCCCTATTATCAAGTCCCCACCACATACCCCATTACGGTCACTGTGCATCAGCATAGTAAGATGGTATAGAGTCACTACTTGTCTTCTCTGTGCTATACTGCCTTCCCCGTGTCCTACCATATTATGTGTGTTAATCATAATGCCCCCTTTTCCCCCTTATCCCTCCCTTCCCATCCACCCTCCCAGTCCCTTTCCCTTTGGTAACTGTTAGTCCATTCCTGGGTTCTGTGAGTCTGCTGCTGTTTTGTTCCTTCAGTTTTTTCTTTGTTCTTATACTCCACAGATGAGTGAAATCATTTGGTACTTGTCTTTCTCGACCTGGCTTATTTCACTGAGCATAATACCCTCTAGCTCCATCCATGTTGTTGAAAATGGTAGGATTTGTTTTCTTCTGAATAGTATTCCATTGTGTATATGTATCACTTCTTAGAATGTTTTATTAAGACAGAAATATAGCATAAATATTCAAAATAATCTGTTAAACCAAAAATTAACTTTTGAGCTTATACCCTGTGGCAGAAAAAGTTATAGCCAAGGACAATACAGTGTATAAGTAAATAGAGCTGTGCCCTCATTAACCTTACAGTTTAATAGGTGGAATAGATTATGAAGAAGTAAGAAATTACATATGAATGAAAGACCTCAGCAACAGAATCTGATCTTTTGGTGCCAGCGCCTGAGCATTTCCAGCTTCTCCACTTTGTCCCATTTTCAGGCTAGCTTATGGGTCTCTGTGTGCTCTAGTCTGTCTATTAGAGAAGCCAAACTAGCTGGCTTGGTCAGGCTACACAGTTAACCCAACTCAGAATGTGGGTTAAGTTCAATATACAGTATAGAGTAAGGAAGTGCACAGTTATTCAGATAAATATCAGCAATAGTAAAGTTGTTGAAGCAAAATTGATTATTTCAAGTGCCTAAGTAACTGGTCAAATTTTTCAGTAGCCCTGGATTAGTGTGTGTTTGGCTACAGGAAATGCGACCGTGGAAACTGCCACATCACTGATGTAACCGACTAGATCAAAAAATGGCAGTTGAAAATGTTCAACCATTTCTTTATGTGGGAAAGCTACTCATATAATTTGATTTGCAGGAGTAATTCATAGTTAATTTTAGGAATAAGGAGATAAGCAATTCTGTGACTAACACTTCATTATTATTCATAGAATTGAACTTTACAGTTTATTAAATATTTTTCACATTGTTTTAATTGATTCTCAGAGCAAATTGTTAGAATCAGAGGCCACACTTTATTTATATATTTTGTGGTATATATATATATATATATATATATATATACACACACACATGTATATGTGGTAACTATATATATATATATATATATAGTTAAAAGGCACAGTGTTTTGTGTAAGTTTTCATTGTTATGAAGCAGTTTGAAAGTAGGATTTTCAACAGAATAGTAACATAAAATTATGGTATGAATAGCAAAGCATATTCTATTTTAAGGGTTAAAAGTCTAACTGCTATTTCCACCAAGCAACATAGTTTTCAACATGTTCTTCCCCCATCACTCTATTTATCCAATTGATAATGGTGCTGAATATTATTTCTTAACATTTTCTGATCAATGCAATTTAAATATGTAAATCTTTTATGTGTGTTAAATGTGTATTCTTATTTATGCATAGTCTTTCATTTGGAGCAAGTTGTTAGGTGCATTTGAGAACCAACAACGAAGAAAATCCATACTCATTAAATTTCTATATGCAATAAATCATACATCTCTAGCTAAAAGTATCTGAGATTAAGAAGACAATTTTCCAATATAGTAATAACCAAACTAAGACAATTTGCTTAATGTATTGTTCTTAAAGACTTTCATATCCATGGAATCCATATAGCTCTTTGAATATAATCAATTATGGAAACAAATAGAAGACCAGACTAATAACTCCAATACTATAGAGATTACAAATAAATATATTGTGTTCCAAATAAAACTTCAATAATCTCTTGTTGGGTAGCACAAAACTTTGTAGTACAGGAAAATAACTTCAAACAATACATTACTATCACATCTACTTTTTATATCTCTTGAATTTCTGTAGTGTTGCCTCTTCCAGAGCAGAAAGTGAAATTTCCAATTTTCACTTCCAAGCTCATTCACGTTACAATATTCCATTTCCTCTGAACAAATTTTTGATCACATTATAGGCAAAGACCAGGTTTCTAATTTGGTGAGGTGAAATATTTAGTTTCTCGATGTTGTTGGAAGTTACATCTTACTGTAACCATTATTAGGAAAAGCGTGACTTGGGAAATGAAACCACATGGCCTCTTCCTGTAAGAAGTCTCTTAAGTATTTGACAAAAATAATTTCAATATATATTTTTAAACATATATTTTACTTGTAACATTTTTGGCATATATTTTGAACTATATTGCCTTCTGAATTTCATTAATTGGAACACTAACTCTATTGTTTTGTTTTACCTTTTTATATCATCGAAGCTGTTATTTATATCTGCATATGTACTCAAAAGTTGCCTTCTACATTTTTAAATTTTTGTAGAATATTTTTAATACTAAAAAACATTTATATGCAAGTGCAAGTGACCCCTATAATTCCTAGATTGTATCTGGCTAAAATGAATATGCTTACAGAGAAAACACTTACTACCTAGACTTTTACATGTATGTGATGTGCTATACATTGTTTTAGGCATTTTTATGTACATTATTTTTTAATCTACCTAAGAAATATATATATTCATTTATCCCACTTTGGAAACAAACCAGGATTAGCTAAATAAAATTTTGACTCAATCATACAATAACTTAGAGTTGAAAAAATGCTTTTAACTGAGGTCAGCCTAACTCCTGAGGCATCTTCTGGCTCCACTGTCTTAATGATCAACCTTCAGGTGTGGATGTCTCCGTCTAAGATATGGTTTTGTATTGGTCTGTGCTGGCCATAGGAAAGTTTGCCTCTGGTCTCATTCCAACATTTTAAGCTCCCCTTTGTTCTGAATCTCAGCTCTCTTGTTTGGTAATACCTATCAGATCACCTCAGACAAAAGGAAATGAAAATCAGAACTCCAGTAAGGATATATTTAGCAATTTTTGTCAGTTTATTTTAATTTGGCCTTAATGAAACAAAGCAGTTTAATTGTTACTGAAGTCGGGATCTGAGTCCCTACTTACCACTTAACCAGGTAATCCTGTGGCTGTTGTACAAGAGCCATCACAGTGATAACATACCAGGTTCAGAATAAATAAATGCACTCACATAGTCATGGATTTTTAAAAAGTGGAAGAATAACTAGATAAAAACAATCTGTATTGAGGAAAGAGTAAAGTTCTAAATTTGGGTGAGCAGAGACTAGAAGAAATGGGTCTCCCATCTTCCATCCTCCCAAGAGACGTGCATGTGGCTGACCTTGCCGTGGAGCTAGTTATCACACTGGCTCTCACTTTCTCACAAGGCAAGTGTGTGAAAGTGGCCTTCCAGCAAGGAATTAACAGACTGCTCATTGCTAACTAATGTAGTTTGGGGCGCTATCTAAGAATGGAGTTCTGTGGGACATCTTCCCCGTGGCCCCTGCTAGCCTTGGAGACATTGGGCTGTTGGAGTGCCTCGTGCTGGGAGGAGGAATGCACACACCTCCTGAGATTTAACTGCTCTAGTGCAGCTCCCACCCTGGAAGACACGGTTCCAGCAAAGAAGTTTCCAGGGCAACCTGAATTGTTTCAGATAGTTACGCTCTGTGCATCACAATGCCTCATTTACTTCTTTAATAAAATACATATCCTTTTTCTTTTTTTTTTTTTTTTTTTTATACTTTTAACTATTTTTCTGTTGACTATACAGTGGGATATTTGCTGTAAATAGAGACAGAAACGAGGTTCTAGGGAAATACATGAGAGCTTTTGGTGTTTGGCACAACTGTTTTGCATTCAGTTTATGCTACTTACTATTTGAGTGGCTTTGAACAAATTAGCCACTCTGAGCCTCAGTTTCTTTATTTGTAAATTAGTTAAAATGTATATCCTGAGGTCTTTAGGATAACAAAATTAGATAATGTTAGAGCACTGTCTTTTGTATTATGAGTGCTTAATTGATGCTAAATCCCTCCTTCACTCTGCACATGATAAACAGTCTTCACAAATGTGAAGTTTATTTAAAACCAAAATTAAGATTTATTTGATTTTAAAATTGCTTAGGAAGCCAGACACTTTGGCCATTTAGTTGATTCAGCGGCCTGGTGGAGTTCTTTAAAATTAGAGTAGTGTTACTGCTCGTGAATTTTTTATGAGAGTGAAGTTACTTACATAACAGACGCTGTGGCTAAAACTATAATGTTAATAGTGAATTATGCTCCATTTCAGAGGCTTCAGTAGATTTAAGCACTTTTGAGTAGGATGTTTTGTATTTGTTTAACACTCCAAAATATTCAACCAAATCCTCTAATAGTTTCCAAACATTGTGAATTCTGAGGACTGCAGCACAGTCAGTGCCCGTGAGACTCACCAGTGTGTAAGAGCACATTCATCACAGCCCTGCCTCACCCCAACCCAACTCTCCAGAGGATGGACGTTACCAAGAGTAACAGAATCATCAGACTTGAGGACACCACATCTCTGCTGCTGGATTCTCTCACCAGACCACCGGCCAACGTCACTGCCTCATCAAAGCCTTTAGCAGACCTCTCTGACATCACAGAAATTGTCACTAGCCTGCAGCCTGGTCTTGAACAAATTGTCTCTGTATTGAACCTATGTATCCTTTCTTAAATTCACCACCCTTCATCCTTTCTTATTTTCTAGAAAATATGCTGCTTTGTGTGCTGGGAGACATTTAATCTCCAAACCAGAACACTTTGAGAGTGAAATATGGCACTATTGAAAATTATCCCAGTATAGCAGGAGTCCCCTGGGAACTGTTTTGAGCAAACGTGGACACATGGTCCCCTGGTGGTGCAATTTTTAGGAACTGGTCATGTATGCTTACTTGCATCTCAAGCTTTATATGTGGTAATTCTCTTATGGGGCCCCAAATCCTGTCAACTCACTACACAACATGCCAATAAGTCTGGAGACAAGGTATTCGGGGAAGGAAAATGGCTTTTCAGCAAGCCAGCACACTGAGAAGATGATGAACTGATGTCCTAAAGAACCATCTTAACTTAGGGTTGATTTTGAACTTCCTTTACACTAGGGAACTGGGGCGGAACAGCAGGTTGAGGTCAGGAGGTGACAACTGGTCTGACATCTGGACATGAGCAAGGGTCTGAGGAGGGCTGTGAAACTCCCTGTGCTCGGTTAGCTGACTTGAGTCATGTTGTTGGCATGGGTGTGGCCGTGATGTTCCTGTAAGTCCTTGACAGCCAGTCACCATTTTTGTACATCTCCTCAGGATAGGAAGGAGAGTATCAGGTAAGGGAGGGACTGGTTGCATCAATCTTAAGTCATGAACAAAAATCTTTTTGATGATTAATTAGCTTATGTGCAGGACTGAGCAGTTTTTACCTCAAAGATTAAGTCAGCAGTGGAGACAGATAAAATGTGGAGGCAGAGATGCCAACTGTTTTCACTCTTAAAATTCTAGACATTTTTTCTATATGTTCTGGCTACAGTCAGTTGATAAAGTGCCCCGAATGAGCTATTTTGTCCCATTTTCTCAAACCTTAGCTAAAGACAACATGATCTGTCCTCTTAGACCAAATTGCTACTTCTTTGCTCTCATCTCCAATGCTTTACTTAAATGCTCATCCAGTCACACTGGACTTCTCACTCTTGAGTATACCAGGCTCACTCCAGCTCAGGGTTCTTAAGTTGCTGTACCTTTTACCTAACTGGCATTTCTCTCAAGCATGTGCTTCCTCATTTCCTTGAGGTCTTTACTCAATATCACCCTCTCAGTGCAACCATCCCAGTTTACTGCAGCTACAGTGGTGACCTTCCCTCTCTCTGCACTCCATGTCCCTTCCTGCTTTACTCCCTCCTTGGCACTTATTTTCAAATAAACTCCACATATATTATTTGCATGTATGTGTTGCATTCCCTGATGTAGTTCCAGCATCTACAACAGTGCTTGGCACATACCATTAAATAGATACTTGTAGATTTGAATGCACCTATGCTCTTGTACCTACTTTGTACCACCCCATCCTCCCTTCCTTATATGGATAAGTCAGATTCATTCTTAAAAATTCATCCCAGTTGTAACCTATACTAGGAAGTCTTTCCTGACCTCTTTGTATGTTAAGGGCCATTAGGGGCTGCCACAGGCACCCTTTGCTCTGAACTTGCATCTTCCTTATCATTGTTTTCATCTTGGCTACTTCAGCCTTAGACTGAGAGCTGCTTCAGATCAGGAAATGAATGGCAATGATTTCTGTCTGTCTAATGTGATACAATGCCTGCAACACTGAGTGAGGTATTAATCACACACCTTCAGTGTTGGGAAACCACTACTTTTAGAGCCAATCCACCTCATCTTTCGATGGTTCTAAGGTTCACAAGTTTCTCTGAAATTTCATAATTAATAGTGGCTAACCATTCACTTGCCTAAAACCCCCAAGGCTAAGTTCAATCTAGTGTTTTACATCATTGTGCTTTTGTTGTCCCACTTAAGGAATCTTTGTCTAACCTACCTAAGGTCATACAGATTTTCTCATGTTTTCTTTTAGTTCTATATTATATCTTACATTTAGGTCTATAATATATTTGGATTTATTTTCTTTTTCTGTGTGGTATTAGGTAAGGGTAAAGATTTTCCTCCCTGCCCTGCCACCCTGTCTTCCTCCTCCTTCTGTTTCTCTGTGTATATCCACTTGACACCATTTGTTGAAAAGACAATTCTTTCCTTCTTTCAATTGCATTGGAACTTCTGTTGAAAAGAAATTGACCATGAATGTAAAGGTCTGTTTCTGGGCTCTCAGTTCTGTTCCGTTGACCTAGTCTGTTCATTTGTCAATACCACAATGTCTTGATTACTATAACTTCATAGTAAGTTTTGAACTTTGGTAGTATAAGTCCTCTAACTTTGTTCATCTTTTCTAAAACTCTTTTGTCTTCTGGATCTTTCATTTCCACATGTAATTTTTTTGGGAAAACCTTCAATTTCTACAAAAAATGAAGAATTTGTACGGTAAGTTAATCAGTTTGCATAGAAAATGGCATTTAACAATAGATATCAAGTCTTCGAACCATGAATGCAGATTATCTCTTCATTTATTTAGATACAGAATTTCTCTTAGCAATATTTTGTAGTTTCCAGTTTATAAATGTTATACTTCTATTAAATTCATTCCCACCTATGGTGTTCTTTTACAATGCTATTGCAAATGGGATTGATGGTTGTATGTTGATCTTGTATCTTGTGACCTTGCTAACTTATTTTGTAGCTCCAATAGGCTTTAGGGTGCTTTTATTTGTTTTCTTTTTAGTATATATCATAAGAAATTTATATTGTATATATCATTGGACATTTTTATCTCCATTTTTTTCTGCATGTTTATTATAAATGATTTAAGATTATTTCCCACCTCACAAGTCCTAGCTATTAGACAAACTTACGTATCTTGGGCTTGTTTCATTCACTTCAGCAAGAAGCAATGGGTCACCATAACCAAAGAATTCTTCCTGATGCATTGAAGAACAATATCAAGTCAGGTCTGAACACAAAATTGTAGTGTCTTTCACATATCTTTTGCTGCGGTATTATTTTATAGTTTTCATATTGCTTTCTCTCATGATATCTGATTTGATTATTCCTCAATCAAAAGAGCAATATGTAAGGCAGAGAAATGGAGGGCTGTACCTGGCAAATTAGTGTATTTGCTGGTTCAGCAGTCTATTCTGAGGGCAGATTTACTAGGAAAACTCACAATAAATTGGAAGGGAAGGTTGAGATCATAACCTTTTCCAAAATGCAGCACCTCTTATATATGATACATCAAACACTGGTTTCAATATTACAGTCTAAAATATTACATCCTAAAAGTAAATAAGTAAGTAAAAAGTTTCCTTATGCTTCTTCCCTTCTCCAGTCTTTTCATTATCTTCATATTAGAGCTGAAGGACAGGGAAGGGAATATATGCTTTGTTTCACGTTACTTATTTGCTAGTCATGTGCTAAAGTGGAGGCAAAAAAAATGGGGATTAAGATGCCCAGTGACAGAGCCAATGTGAATTTCTTACGATGTATAAAGCTCAGAAATCATGTTCCCCAGTACTTTGCAAAGTCTGGATGAAAATCAGGGATCCTTGGCCTGTCTCTAGAGTTTTCCTTGACAGGAGAGAATGTATGAAAATACACATTGTCTCATTATTTGGTAATCTACCTTCGGATGATGTGTTCTTTCCTGATGATTGAGAGTCTCAAGCCATACTTCATGATGTGGGGTAAATTATTCAGAAATCAAAATTGGAATCAGTGACTGAGTCATACATTCACTGGTGTCATTCTACACTGAACAGTATTATAGTTAAGTTATTGTCCATGAAAAAATGTATCAACTCTTTAAGAATACTACTGGCTGTCTATAAAAATTCTTCTTGAGTTTATAAAGGTCTATACATTTATTTTTATAAGAGTCAAGTTTGGAAAATAGGCAAAGCTTCTAATTTATATTCAATGTAATCATCTGTTATTTATTTAATCCAGATAAAGAAAATGAGATAAAGGAAATAGGCACCAATTTACACTAGCTATTAACTTTCCCAGGGGTATGCTATTAGAAGTAAAAAAAAAAAAGTTTGTTGAGATTGTCCTTCAGTTTAATTTCATTCAGTAATATCCCTAATGACCCCATTAAAGACATTAAAACTTTCCTTTTTTTGATCAGTCTTAAGAATACTAAACTCTATAAAATGTGTACTGACTAATCAGCTAAATAAATAAAGGTCACCTTGAAGATGGCATCCTAAAGCCTAATGTGGGTATGAGACTTGTTACACACCTACCTCCTGAGACACCTGTTTCCTTTAAGCACCAGGGTTGCGCCAGACAAATTAGTCTATTTGCTGGCTCAACAGCCTATTCTGAGGGCAGGTTACTGGGATGACTCACAATAAATTGGAAGGGAAAGTTGGAACCATAACCGTTTGCAAAATGCAGCACCTCTTATATATGTTACATCCAGTATGTGTTTGGATGTTACAGTCTAAAATCTTACATTCTAAAAGTGAATGTGTAAGTAAAAATTTCCTTATGCTTCTTCCCTTCTCCACTTTTTTCATTGTCTTCATATTAAAGCTGAAGGACTGGGAAGGAAATATATGCTTTGTTTTCAGTTATTTACTTGCTAGTTGTATGCTAACACTGCCTAGTACTAAGGCAACTTACACAAGTTTGATCACAGCTTTGAAATTCAAAGTTAATTATTTTCTCTCTCAAAATAGGTTTCTCTTTTTTTGTATATAAGAGCACTTCACTGTGTTTTAGCAAAACTACATACTACATAGTTTATGGATCAGAAAATATATATTGCTGTGCTGTTATTAATGTCTATAGCTCTGTGTGTGTGTGTATACATATATATATACACACACACACACACACACCCCTTGAAGGTATATATATATATATATATATACCGTTATAATGAACTTGTACTATCTGGAGACAAATATATGGGCTATGAACAGAATTTCTCAAGAGTTTACAGATAGAGGGGACCCAAACCAAACAACAAATGACTGTAGCCTCTCATAAGGGAGAAAAATAGGAGCAAATTCTATTGACCTTTTCTAGACGGGATCATATTGGTGGCCGAGATTGGTCCTGAAGAAACTTTTCATTCCCAGATGTCCAAGTTGGGTTTTCTAGAAAGCAAACTGTGAGACTGATGTGTGCAAGATTGAGGGGTGCTTTGAGACAACCACGCCTCACAAAGGGAAGGAAGCGGGACTGGGCAGAGAAGAAGTTGAGCCATTTAGTGCTCCTACAAGAGCCTCAGCCACTCCTTCCCTACAGAGGACTCCACAGCTGGCGAGGCATGCCAGTTCTGTCCCCAATGGATCAAATGAGCGAGACTTTACTCCCTTGCACTGGCTGGTCATCCTATGCAGCCACCCAGGAAGGAGGCATGTCATGACTTTAGGATGAAGGGGGCTCTCTTCAGCTAAGGGGAGTCTCAGAGATGGACCCAGCTGGGAGCTGCCTAGGCTCACTCCTTGCAGCAGCTGGGGATGGGCAGCTGGGGACTCCACTTTGTCCTTGGGGAGTGCCTGAGAGGTGCCCCACCTCACACACTGCATTGAAATTGTGCTTTCGACTGGAAGAAAGGGTCTCCCGTCTTGTCAAGAGATAGACGCTGTAAGGCCCGTCTTAACAGACACATCAAGAATGATCCTGAACTGCATATATTTCCCATCAAAAAAATATAGTGCTGAATAATAATATTTCAAATAACTTTTTTAAAAAAAATTAATTATGTAGCTTTGGAATTATTTTTTAAATATCCTTATAGTGTCTAGATTTTAAAATTATAATATGAAACATTCCTAGAAAGAAATGGTGGTAGAATAAACTTAACATTTTTATTCTAACTTTAAATGTAATAAGAATATATTAGCTTCCTAGGGCTGCTGTAACAAATGATCAGTAACTGGGTGACTTTAAAACAGTAAAACATCTGCTCTCCCACAGTACAGGAGGCCAGAATCCTCCTGTATTGTGACAGTAGAGTCATTTCTAGGGAGTACCTGTCCTATGTCTCCCTCCTGGCTCATGGAGGCTGCTGGCACTCCCTGGCTTTCTCATTCCAGTCTCTGCCTTTCCTCTGAGGTGGCCTTCCTCCCTGTGTGGGTTTCTGTCTGTCCTTTTCTTATAGGTATACCATTTAGTAGATTTAGGGCCCAAGTGTCCAGTATGACCTTATCTTTACCAATTACTTTTGTAAACACCATTTCTAAATAAGTTCTGAGATTCCATGTGGAAAGTTACCTCTTGGGGACAGTGTTTAGCCCACTACATATGCACTAAGTCTTCTCATTGTCATTGCAATTAGCAAAAAGAATAATAAAAGGATCAGATTTCCCAGGAATATACAGTTGTATTAGAAGTCCACGTTTCACGGTATACTCACCATTGTGATATTGCATATTCTATCGTATGAATCTTTATAGTAAATATGGAAAATCATTAAGTTGAAAGCAAGCACAAAAGTATGCTCTCAGCACCATCCGAACATCACCAACACACTGAGGTCGTTCACTGCAGGCAAGCAGGCCCTGTGTACTGTAAACAAGGAGACACAGGATGAGCATATAACATATCCTGAACACGGTCATACATTTAGTATGAAAGAAACATGAGAGATTAAATAAATCTTCACTTAAAATTTAATAAAAATATATTGCTCGTCTTGAAAATAAGAGCACCATGTGAAATTATTTAAATGAAATATACTTCTTTAAAAATACTACATACCGAAGTTTGATCTTGTGTCTTCCTTTTTGGCTAAATTTTTTTTTTCTCTAGAAGCAGAGATATTCTAATGCATGCTACTGACCTTGGGGTTACCTCATAGTAGTTTTCTAGACATTTCATAAATGCTGTGGTTATTTTCATTTTCTTGATGATGATGTTTTTCTCAGTGAAAGATGCTTTACAATGTAAGGCCTGACCCAGGATTTCTCTCCTCATTTGCTCTTACTTCCTCAAGTTATTCAAAGCTGACCTCAATCTTACCTGTGAAAAGTTATTAGCAAACTGGTGCCTACCACTGACTTGATGGGTGACTCAGCATGTTAGGTATGACAAAAATTACATTTCAATTAACTCTAATTAAATGAGGAGAAGAATTGAGGCTTATAAGACACTTTAATATGTTGGAAGAATGGACAACTTGATACAACAGGACTACGAAAGTCAATCAACAGATGTTTAGTTAGAAATCAAAAGACTTTTTGAAACTTTCAAGAACGCATTTTTAAGCAGAGTTTGGCTACAACATGCTATTCTCTAGCCTGTTGATTAAATGGGTCACTCTTTTCCTCTTTCTTGAATTCCTCCCAAAACTCTCCATGGAAGCAAGTGGATTTTACTTTCTTAAAAAGGAATTCTTCCATTAGATATTTAAGTGTAGACACATGAATAAATATAGATATATGATAGATGATGGGTGATAGACACATAAATGGATCATAGATAGATGGTAGACTATAAGACTCTATGCAGGTAAAGAAAATATTTGGACATCAAGATACAGATGACTGGAATGAGCTACCTGAGGCTGTATTGTGAGCTGACTCCAGAAACAACACAGGCATTCTATGAGACTTCTTTCCACCTTGACACGTACCTGAGATGAATACCACTTCCTGCTGAGAAACGTAGATGACGGTGAAGAGGGCTGTATCTGACAATCTAAGTCTGTAAATCCTGGCACTCCAATGAGCAAAGCAGTTTAGAAAATGTGCTTTTAGTTAAAATAGATTCTTCCAAAGAGAAAATGTGGGAACAAGAGGGACACTGGAATTAAAATTTATGAGGTTAACTAGTTATGGGGGCTGCAGTTAAGGGGAATTGAAACAGTGTTTGAGAGCAAACAGAAGCTAAGAAGAATTTGGGTCCCATTTGTGAAGTGGACATCAGCGACACTCAGCAGGGGGTACCCAGAGGACTAACAAAAGGGCTTAAAAGAGAAAAGGCCAGTAACATTTAAATATCTGTTTGGCCCCAAATAGTGAAGTTATCTTAAAAAAGAGTGATAATAAAACTTTGCTAAAGACTTCATTTCCATGCAGGAAGACACAGTGGGGACAAGATTTACCCTCTCACCTGAAACACAGTATTTGACAGTATCTGTGGAACAATAGGTTTAAGGACAGTTGACATAGGAAGTAGTAATACAGAAATCCCTGACACAGAAGAAGTAAACGAGGTGGGTGCTATGCTTGCCTCAGTTCACAGCTTCCAGAATGAGATCCCAACACAGTGTATTATGTACTCCAGAGAATTCTCACAAATAGCTTAGAAATAGGTACATACCTTTTAAGGAATTCACTTCTGCAGCTGTGGAAGGTGCTGGCAAATCGGAGATCTGTAGGACACGCCCACAGCTGGAAAGTCAGGCAAGATCCCCAGTTGCAGTCTTGAGGCAGAATCTCTCTTTCTTTGGGAAACTTCTGTTTTTGTTCTAAAAGCCTTTAACTAATTAGATGAAACCATCCATGTTATTAAGAGTAATCCTCTTTACTTAAAGTCAGCTGTATGTAGATGTTAATCACATCTGCAGATGCTTACACAGGAGCATTTATACTAGTTTTTGACCAAACAGCTGGGCACCATAGCATCACCAAACTTAATCATATAATTCACCATGATGTACAGGAGTCCATGGACATCTTACAAGACTCCCTGCTTTGAAAAGATAGAACAAGAACCTAGGAATAACATGGCAGCTAGCATTTGTCAGAGAGAGTGTCAGAGAAGAGCAAACTACACAAAGAGAACACCAGAGAACTAAGAAGGCCGTTCTCGAATATTCATCATGGAACTGATCAGCACATATATGTGAGAAGACTATCTGAGACCAGGGAACGAACTATTCCAAAACATTAAAGATGACAGTTCCTGTGCTCACACAGATCAGGGGTGGTGTCTATTGTCATCAGCCAGACTTGAAAAATTCATTGCAATGAGGTACCATATTCAAAAAGCTCACTTCCTGAGTGGGGAATAATTAGCCCTGTGTTGAGCTCTGCTCTGGACTTTATCAACTGGTCATGAAAGTAAAACCTGAAAGGATTAAATTATTTCCAAGTAACATATCTGCATCCATCATAAACCTTAAGGAGATTTATATGGATACAAAGATATGTAACATCCAACAAAATAAAATTCACCGTATCTTGTCTAACAAAAAATTAACAGACATACAAAGAAGCAAAATATAATCCATAAGGAGAATGAAAATTAGTCAATTTGAATTTATTACTACTATGATCTGTTTCTACTCACAACACTTCTGACACCAATTGTGTGGGTTTTCCACACGAAAAAAATTCTCAAATTCTCTGGGGATAACAACTGGGTGTCGTACAATTTTATTCTGACACTGACTACATGGAATTTGCACAGATCCCACAAGTTAAGGGCTCAGCCACATAACACTGCCTCCCTCTTCAGATACCAATCCCAAGTAGTGTGTCCCCAGGTTACCATACCTCTGTCTGTTTTGGCTACAAATTGGGTGTTCACATGATCCCCTCCTCAGTTCAGTAATTTCCTATAATGACTCATACATCTCAGGGAGACACATTACTATTATCAGTTTATAGAATTGTATCAGTTTATTGTATAAAGGATACAAATGAAAAGTCAGATGAACATGTATATAGGGTAGGATCAGGAAGGGTACAGAACTCAGGAGCTTTTGTCCTGATGGAGTTTAGGGTGTGCCTCCCTCCCAGCATGTGGATGCATCCACTAGCCTGGAAGCTCTCCAAACCCTTTCATTTAAGGTTATGATGGAGGCTTCATTATGTAGGCATGATTGGTTCAATCATTAGTTATAGGTGATTAACTCAATCCCAAGCTCTTTTCCCCTTCCCAGAGGTCAGAGAGTGAAGCTGGAAGTTCCTACCCTCTAATCACATGGCTGGTTCACCCGGCAACCAACCCCCATTCTGGAGCTACCTGGAGGCCTGCCAAGAGTCATTTCATTAGCATAAACTCAGATATGATTGAAAGGAACTTGTGAATAACAAAAGATGGACTTCTCACCCCTGTCACTTAGGAAATTACAAGGGTTTGAGAATCTCTGTGCCAGACACTGGGGGTGAAGATAAAGTATATGTTTTTTATTATATTACAATATCACTGATGCAAAAATGGCATAATTTTAGAATGAACAGAAAGGGACACTGATATAGTTAAAATAATCTGTATTGCAAATATTTCAAATGATAAATACAAACATAGAAAGTATAAAAAGACCAATATATAATGCATAGGAATATTAATTATCTTATCTGTGAAAAGAGGTACAAACTTCCAATTGTAAAAAAAAAAAATCAGTCAGGGTGAACATATAGCAATAGAAAGTATCTAAAATAAAAACCAAAGGGAACCAAAACAACTGAACTCAAAACAGAACAAACATAAATTAACAGAACATCAAGGACATTGTGAATTCACTTAATGAAAATGAACCCACAGGACTTAGAAGCTGAATAAATCCTATGACAAACAACGTGAAAAACTCTACTCTGACTTGCACAGTGATCAAATTGTTCAAAACGAGTGGTGAAGAAACAGTATTAAATGCCTTCAGGAAAAAGAAAAACATGCTATCGCTATGCACAGAATAAAAGATGAAGGATAATTTCAGGTTCCTCATTAGAAATATTCATGTAAGAAGAAAAGGAGAAGCATCCTCTGAATCATTGGTACTGAAAGAAAAACAAATAACAAACCCACAAACCTAGAATCCTATACCCAGCAAAAATTCTTTCAGAACTGAAGGTAAATTCATGGCATTTTGAGCCACAGGATGATTGAAAAAATGAATCACAAGATGATCTGCGCTATATGAAATATGAAAGGAGGTCTTTTAGGCAGAAGGAAAATTACATCAAATGGAAATACGAATACAGAAACAGAAATTAAGACCTTTGGAAATGGTAACTACATGGGTTAATATGTAAGACTGCTCTTATTACTAAAATATCTTGAAATAAAATTGAATGCTATATACAGTGAATAGCAATGTAGCATGGGGTTTATAAGATGCAAATATATATGTACAAATATATATATAAAGGTACATGTTTATGTATTCTGGACAAATGTCAGTGTATGACAACAGCAGTACACAGCTGTAAATATGGAAATGGAAGTGTACAATTGTAAGATTCTTACACTACTGGAATTGATAGAATATGACATGAAGACTGTAACAGAATGTGACTCTTAGTAGATTCTTAACCCTAGAGCAAACATTAAAGTGACAGAACAAAACTGTTGCTAATAAACCAACAAAATTGAACTGAATTATAAAAAGTAGTCAATCAAGAGAAATCAGAAAAGAGAAAAATGGGAACACACAAAGATAGGACAAAAAGGAACAAAATGGGAAAATGGGAAATAGTAAGATGATAAATTTAAATATAACTATCAATAATCATATTAATTTTAAATGATCTAAATCACCTTTCATCTCTAAGGGATAGTTTTGTTGAATAGAAAATTCTTGGTTGATAGTATTTTTCTTTTAGCACTTTGAATTGCCTCTACAATTTTTCATGAGAAATCAGCTGATAACTATATTGCAGATCACTTATATGTGATGAGTCACTTCAACTCTTATTGTTTTCCAGGTTCTCTTTCTATTTGTGTTTCCACAGTTTGTTTATGAGTGAATGGATGTGCATCTCTTTATAGTCATCCTATCTGGAACTTGCTGAGCTTTTTGGATGTGTAGTTCACATCTTTTATCAAGTCTGGAAGGTTTTCAGCCAATATTTCTTCAAATATTCTTTCTTCCCTTTTGCCTCTCTCCTGTTTTTCTCTCACTTCCATTATGCACAGGTTGGTATGCTTGATGGTATCCACAGGTCTCTGATGCTCTCTAATTTTTCTTCATTCTTTTTCTTTCTGTCCTCATACTGCATGATATCTTATCAATAGACCTATCTTCAAATTACTTGATTATTTCTGCTTTTAGCTCAAATCTACTATTCAGCTTCTCTCATGAATTTTTCATCTGCAGTTATACATGTCAACTCCAGAATTTTCACTTGGTTCTTTGTCATAAATCTTTTTTATCTTTATTGATATTCTCCATTTGGTGAGACATCATTCTCATACACTCTTTTAGACTTTTACATGGTTTCCTTTAGTTTGCTGATATTCTTAAAAGAACTGGTTTAAAGTCTTTGTCTAATAAATCTAACATCTTCATTTCTTCAAGTAAAATTGATAGTGATTCCTCCCCGCTCCACCCCAGCCTCCACATGCAGGACAAACTTTTGTATTTCCTTGCACACATTGGGTTTTTCTGCTGATAACTGGACATTTAAAAATAATATAATGTGGCAATTCTGAAAATTGGAATCTTTTACCACATAACATGTCCCATATATCATATTTGTGGCTTGTTTATTTAGTGACTTTCCCCAGTTAAATCTGTAAAGCCTCTACCCTTTATCACTGATTGCCACTGAAATAGCTGTTTCACTGTGTTATTAGTAATTAAATTATTGAGCAGAGATTTCTTTAAAAACTTGAACATTTAAATTTCCCAGCCTTTGCCAAGGAATTCTGTGTGTGTGTATTGGTGCATTCAATACTCATGCAGGCAGTCTACAACTCTGGCTTAACTTTCTCTTCCTATTTGTGTAGAACATCAAACTGAGCCACAGCTGAGAGCTTAGGTCCTTCTCAGGTCTTGCCTA
The DNA here is from genome assembly GCF_030020395.1 of Manis pentadactyla. NCBI lineage: Eukaryota > Metazoa > Chordata > Mammalia > Pholidota > Manidae > Manis > Manis pentadactyla. Next base: position 42,375,382 of record NC_080025.1, read on the forward strand.
GCCATGTCAACAACCCTGCCCACATATATGAATTTCTAAATTCCCAATAATATGTTGGAGCTTTCCAAAGTCACCTATGGATAGCTCATTCACCAGCTTATTCTTTTAAATTTGTCGGTCACCTTCTTTTTTGCCATAAGTGTTATTACTGCCTCAGGCAGCTATGTTATTAAACAATTACCAATCATTTTTCTTTACAAACACTGTTGGGAAAACATCGTGTAATTGGAGGTTTTCAGTGAACTTCCAGAGAGATCTGATAACTATAACAATCAGTGGGAATTACACCAAATATGTTCTGTTCCCTCAAGTGACTGGTAAGCATCTATTTATCACAGTGATTGTGAGGCTGTTGGTTTTCAAGGCTACTGTGGATGTAGGAAGGGGAGGATAAGAGTAGGCTTAATCAAAGTGCAACAAAGCTTGCTGTCCTTATTGATATTCAGTCAATTTTGTTAAATAAATACCAATTATTGTAAACCTTGAGTTAATTCTCAGAGTTCTAAGAAATTTGGCTTCACCATTTTTGCCAATGCAATTATGGTACTTGAAGAGGTGAAGGTTTTTGGAGGTCCTGATCTCATTATTCCCACTGATATCCTAACCTATCTTTATTGCTATTGTTTCTTCAATATTTACATTTAAACTAATCAATTTGTTTTATTTACTCATCCTAAATAATAACATATTAAATCATTTGTTTCACATTATATTACAATTAAATCATAAGTTCAATAATAACAATATTTTTCTGTATTACCTGTTATGGCCTAAATGTTTATGTTATCCCAAAGTTCATCCCCTGAAGACCTAACCTCCAGTGTAATGGTATTTGGGGATAAGGCTCTGGAGAAGGTAATCATAGTTAGATGAGGTCATGAGGGTGGGGTCCTGCCTGAGTGAACTGGTAACCTAATAATAGACCCAGAGGGCTTTCTCTCACCCTCATCCTCTCTCCTCTCCCTACCCTCCTCAACTCTCTACGTCTCCTTGTCTTGTGAATATATAAAGAGAAGGTGGCCAGCTGCAAGCCACGAAGAGTTCTCTCCAGGACTCAACTCTCTTGGCACCCTGATCTTGGACTTCCAGCCCCCAGGACAGTAAGAAAATAAACTTCTGTTGTTTAAGTTACCCAGTATTTGGGCTTTGGTTGTGGCAGCCTGAGAAGACTAACACACTACTTGAAATATTTTCCTATCTTGCCAATGTTATAAAAAGTTTTGAAACACTGTTTGAAATGGAGAAATATGAAAAATATAATTTGTTATTAATGGATGAATGGTATTGAAAATATATTTGATGACATAATTTTAATATGTGTGGAACTTAAGTATTAATTTTGTAAAAATTTCCCTTTTGGAATGGATTTTTGACAGGCAGACTAATCCCTTCATATGATGCTGGGTATAATCTAGCCAGTGAAACCCTTAAACTGATATTAATACAAAAGAGTAGGGTATTCTTAGTAAGTGAATTATAGGATTCAATCAATATTCATTGAATGCTTGTCATCATTTTAATATTTTGCTGAAGAGTTAAAATAAGAAAGAATCAGAGTGCTAAGGAAAATATGGTACTGGGTAATCAATTATCTTTTTCCGGTATTTCATTTTTTTTTCTTTTTTGCTCTAGTCATAGACATATTGGTAAAATTATTTCTGGCCTTTGTGACTCCCTACCATGTAGTGGTGTGTGGCCTTCCACATGGCCAGGACCATGATTAAGATTCCTCATTGTTTCACAACAGACTTTCAAACCTGCTTTCTATTTATCTGTAACTAAAGCATTCATATCTTTCTTTAGTCTTATATTTATTCAACTGTGGATTGGCAAAAAATAAATTGAAGTATTCCCTATATCATGTTGACCATCTATGTCTGGAGTTTGTTCTCTTCTACAGCTGCTTTGCATGAATTAGTACAAAACAGAATATGTGGACTATGTATGTAAAATCAAATCACTGCAAAAACATCTCTCTACAATTAATTATATTACATCATCTTCAAAAGGTGGAAGGGCTCAAGAGTATGTTGTGCCTTATCCTTCTCTTACTGCCATATTAATTAACCCAAAGAAATAAATACCATTATCTAATGTCTCTGCTCTTTCATTAGAACATAATTGAAAGAAGTGGTTCCTCTACAAATGCATGCCTTTTAAATTATTCAGACATTCTCTGGTGAAAAAATTAATGTATTTGCTGTTGGGCTCCCATGACATCTATTCTGACTTCTCTGAACTTCTTGTTGTGTCCACATCTCCACTCACCAAAAAATGCCTCTTAATTGAACATAATTTTAATTTCCTTATCTATAAAATGAGAAGATATATATTGTTACCTTCCTTTCAAAAGGATATATCCAGACTTTTCCCCTAGATGCTTATTGAGAAAAGCTATATCATATTCTGTGAACTATCAAATTTATTGATCTTTTAATTTTTTTCTCTTATCTCTAATAATTTTCTTTTGTGGAGTCACCCATCCCATATTTAATAAATAGCATTCTCTCTAACCCCTGGATGCCTTGCTTTCTTATTGATTCCTTTATATAAAACATCATTTTCACCCCATCTTTGGCCTCCTACCCTTCATCTAGGTACTTTTTAAAGATCTCCCCACACCAATGTATTTTACTTTCACTATTATACAGGCATGACATCTGTCTTTCAATTTCTCATTTTCTTCTCCAATTTCACATCTTATGTCCTTTCAACCAGGCCTTTGCACTAACCTGTCTTCCAAAATGGCTCTCTGGAAAACATCAGTAACCTATTTGATGTATACTATGGCTTTTTCCTTTCCTAGTTTTCTTATGTTCGTAATATGCCAGAATTTTTGTTTTAGACTCTGGCCTCTCTTTGATTTCCATGATATGGGATAGTTCCAGGTTTCTTATCACTGAGCACTCTTTTTATCTCTTTTCTCCAGACTTTTAGGAAATATTTTTCCTGACCTACTATCTTTCATTTTTCGCTGTTTCCTTTTTCCATCCACACCTCCTGGTGGATGACTCCCTAATAGTACATCCATGTTTGTTCTCTCTTCCAATTTACAGTTTCACACTTTAATTACTTTGTGGTCATTTCCATCATTATCTTATCTTAAATTCAGAGTCTTCTATAACTATTAAATCTGTTCCTAATCCTAAAATGTGTTTTCTGTACCACCTTCCACCCCCCACTTCTATCTTATGCTGTATCATCAAAGTAATTAATACCAGTTATTATACCTGAGAGTTATTCTCTTATTTCTGTCCATCTCTCAGCTACCATATCCATCATGGTGACAGACTGGTTATATATTGCCTAAGCTACTGAAATTGTTTCCCAGCTATGTCTTTTCCATTGTCTCTGCCCTCCAGCATATCATAAGTAGAAGTCAGACTTATGCTTCTAGAGCACAACCCTGGTTATACTATTGCCTTTATGAATGTTTGCTTTTCAGCTTATGTGACCTAGAGTGTTCTGTGGCAGGTAGGAACAGCATGGGGAACAGAATGTTCAATTTGCAATGTTTGAAAAAACCTTTGTAACTTTGGCCACGGAAAAATTTCTGAGGTTAATGCAGGGAAATTAAATCAAATGCAGCTGTTTGGTAAGGGTTGAAAAATGAGGCAAAAACAATTTGTCTAATTGCTGGCAAGTAGACTGCATGCACATCAGTAAGGTTATTGTGTTTTATCCATTCCAAGGCCTCTGGCTACCTTCTCTGTCTGTCAAAGACCAATCATTTGTTCATGGTGTTTGGGCAGACAAATGAAAACCCCACCCTACTCTCAGTCCTTCTGCCCATTGCTCGCCACAGTCCCCCTGGCTCTCCGCAGGGAAGTTGTCCTGCTGGAGAGTTTCCAAAGAATTAAATCTGTTGTGTTTAGAAGGTTTGAGGGGAGAGCACAGTTAGTGAAAGCTGATGTTATGAAAGGGAATTTCAAGAGAATTTTTGAAGTTATCAATTAAAAATAAATTTCATGTTGGAAACTGTAGCAAAAAAAATAGTAGTTTACTTGTATTATTTTTTACAATGTGCTCGTCACTATAAGAAAATGTTAACTTGTGGTGTGCCACTGAAATTTTACAAAACTCCCTGAGTTATTGAGTTGATTATCCTCATGTTATGGATAAGCAATGACTTACAATAAAATATTTTGTACCTTGTCAGGATCACAGAGTTATTGAGGTAAAACCAAAACTTAAGTCCAAATTAGAGGGATAGACTGATGCCCTGGAGTTGGAGGAGCTATGACAATGCTTACTTAGATGGGCTGCAAGTCTGGTTTCTGTGTGTTAGAGAGAAAAACATGGGTGCGGAGGGCCTTCTATGCGGGAAAACTCTGGTTTGGGCAATGTTACTTTGGGAGGCCTCCATGACAGCATCTGATGTCTTTGTCCAGCAATGGAGAAGAGATGCATTTGTGTCATAATTCTGGGTGTGACATTTTCATAATTCTTCTTCTGCTAGGTCAGACAGGTCCACTGTCATTTGTCCCACCTGCCCAGCAGCAGTATCACTGCCTTACACTCCCCTTAGGTCAGGGGAGAATACACTGTCACTGGCTGGGACCCACAGGCCTGACCCCTCAGGTCAGGGGAGAACACACTGCCCTCTGGCTGGGATCCACGTACCTGACTCCTCCAGTCAGGGGAGAATATACTTCCCCCTGGCTGGGACCCAGAGTGTGGTGAGACTCGAGTCACAGCAGGATGTTCTCTGTGGACTGGGCTCCTTCAGACATGGAGGGCTGTCTCCTCTGAAGTGCACTGTTAATTATTTAGACAGATTTCTGAATTCTCAGCCACCAATGGAGAGTGGAGGTTGACAGCCAAGGCCCCAGGTCCCAGAGGGTGTAACTGTACCTGGAAAGAGTGCTTCTGCAAAATAGAAGTGTAAGACACTTGATTGTATATCCTGCCCCTATTTCAGAGATATTATACAGTGAGAAACTCCATGGTCAAGCAAAAAACAAGAGATACCACAGAAGGGGGCAGGTATGCTAGATGGTATTGTTTTCCCTTTTGAAGAAGGGTATTTCAGAGGCCATGTGAAAAATCTCTGCCAAAATGAAGATGAGTGTCCTTTATTCAGAAGTAAAGAGGATCGGTGATCAAGATGACTTTTGATATGCATTTCAGATTTTTATTTGATTTTGATTGCTAAGTTCTTGGGGGAAAATAATACATTCAGAACTCAAAGAGGCAAGGCAGATACTCCACTTGTAAGCAGTGTGGGTAAACTTCATGCAATGGCAATCTAACAAGCTTTTAAAATTTAGCACTGGAAAAAATCTGGCACAACAGAAAAAGGCATGTTGTTGGTTTTTATGGATTGTTAAAGATAGTTTCAACTAATTGATGCATTTGTTGACGTTGATAAATTAACCATGTAGATATTAAAATATATCTGTAAAATAACTATAATTCAAACAATGTCCAGGCAAGTATAAATTCTATATTTCATTTTTATATACAAGCAATATATATATACAAAGATTGAGAATTATATTAGTCACTTTTGTATACTGTTTATTAATGAAATACAGTTATAGTAACCAAAGCTCATTTTTTTTCCATGTGACACCTACTTCATAGCCATGTGGGAAGGACTTCTATTGTCAGTCATGTTATGGAAATGATTAAAGGGCACATGGATCCATAGATTGTTGGCTCAGATAAAAATTGCAGAGGATTCCTGGTCAGCAAGTCTATGAAGTCTGTGGACATATTATTTTGGGATTTTCTCAAAGTTTTCAGCGCAAAGCTCCCCACACTCTGGCTGCCTGCTAATTATTTTTCAGAGGTAGAAATAAACTATTCAAACTATTAATGAGGCAGTAACTACATATACTTCTTAGGAGTGAAGCTAACATGTGTAAGGAAAACCATATCAGCAGATCCAGTTGTTCAAAGATACCCTTTACTGCAGAGTCACAGTGCTGTGTTCTCCCATTCCTGAAGGACAGCTCTACAGGGCACCTCAGAGGGAATGTACCTGTTAATTGACTCATCAAGTAACCTCCCTCCCCCTGATTACTAGGCACCCTCAAGACACAGCTGTTAGAAACTTGATCTCTAGAAAATAACCTCTATTAGCCTTTTGATTAGGCTCTGTGCTGTAATTCTTGTCAAAAAAATTGTGTCATTATTTTCTTAAACAGAAGACTATCTGAAATGATGTCACTATCTTAAGGGCAAGATTAGTGATGTCATGTGTATTTTGTTTCTTTCTTTCTTTGAAATTTTATGTCCTCCTTAGATTGTCCCTCTGTCATCAGCTTCTATTCATGTTAACAGTGCCCAGGTCTAGCCTTGTCCATAATCTAGAATGGAATTTTTGTTTCAGTTCTTTCTACTTGACATTGCAGTCTAAAGGTGTTATTCTGAGAGAGATAAATATGAAATAATTTAAATAATTGGAATGAGTCTAGCCACTTTCCATTTTAGAAATTAGTAAGAAGGAGGTGAGTTGTTAAAACATATAATTACAGAACAGTGAGGATCAAGACAATGAGTTCCATTTTAGGAATTTTGAGGTTAGATAAAGTACAAGGAATATAGTTCAGAAAAGAGATAGAGCTGGGTGATGGCAAGAGGCACAGTAGAGCCAGAGAGACTCAGCTTTGGCTCCTGGTTTTGTCTCCTGGGTGCGCTCTGGTGCAAAACCTTTCCATTCACTGGAACATCGTTTCTTTAGAATTGGTATAACAACACGGAATTTGAAGTTGGAAGTTTTTGGAGGAAATTGATTGCTGTTGTAATTATCATTTTGAGAATTATTTCACAATACACATTTTCAAATTGCTGTATTGAAGTACTGCTACAAGTTCTCATGAGCATGAATCCAAATTGTGTCTGAAGCTTCCTGGGTAAACCGATTTGACTTGCGTGATTTACATTTTCATGTGCTAGTTTCCTCATGTATAAAATGGAAATTGTAAGGCCTACTTCATAGCTTTTGTTTTTATTGAAAGTGACTATTTCATAGATGCTGTTAACCAAGAGCTGGGGTGAGGATAAGATGGTTCAGAGCCAATGTGCAGAATGAAGAGCCACTTCAGGTAACCTAGGTGGAGAATGGGGATGAGAAGCCCATGCAGACAGCTAGGAAGAGGGAACCCATACAGAGTCACATAATGCAAAGGATGAGATAACCTGAAAAGAGGATAAGGACTAACATTAATCTGTGATGTGGAAATAAGGACTGAAATGCCCAGTGATTTAGCAACAATAATGGCATTGAATTTTGATTAACTGGTCATTAGCGTAACTCAGGAATAAAATCAATTGTTGAGTTATTAATGGAAGCCCCAGTGTGAAATATTCATTCAAGAAACTTGATTGTGCAGGGAATGTGGGGGTAACAGCAAACAATAAGCAATGACTACCTGAGCTCATATAATCAAAGGAGGGCATTTTATATTGGTTTTGTTTATTGTTGCTTGTGGTTTTTCTTTTTCTTATTGTCTTGGTTTGGTCTGGTTCTTCATTGTTTCACATGGAAATGACCTGAGTATACTTTCATGGGAAAGATGAGCCACTGAATTGGAAATGAAGAGGAACAAATGGGCGAAGGCATCAGTTTTTATTTGTTAAATGTATTTTTATTTCTGTTCTGCTTACTGTTTTGTCCATTAAATCCTTTTCAGTATTTTTTAAATTTGCCATATGCTGCCTAATTTAACACAAGATACTGGTTAAGAACATTGACTCTGGGCCAATTGCCTGAATTGGAATCCAGATTTCACCACTCTTTTGTTTTGTGACATTAGTCCATTTGTTTAATCTCTCTTTAATGTATAAGATGGGATGATCATAGTATTATGATGTATTACATGATACTATAATTATAGAATAATTCAAAGGACTGGCATAAGCATATGTAATGTACTTAGAATGGTTCTTAGCAGTTATGTGTGCCTTTTTATTACTGAAGAAGCTTATACTTACTGGCCTATATTTTTGTTATGTAGTACGAAAGCTCCTAATCTTTCATGTTTCATGTTGTGTTTAACTCCACTCCATTGTGTATCCTGAAGTTTCTTACCTTCTACTTCTCCCTGTTCCAGGGAAAATCATATCCCATTTTTCACACACACAATACTTTGAAACTGTGAGTAACAACATCTCTATGAGGGTTTTCTGATGACTTTTTACCTCTCATACCTCTCAATGCTTATGAAGTATTCTCTCAACAACTCTCAGAAGATTTATATTATAAAATGCAGCAAGGTACCAGATCTAATCTCATGAGTTGGAGAACAGACCGCCCAGGCCCCCATCTCAGTACTGTGGCTCCTCGGTTTTATCTCCTCTGTACTGTGACTGTTTCCTGACGTGCACGATAATAACCTTTGTCATGGGAACATTGTGATGATTAAATGAGTTAACACAAGGTAACACAAGTTGTAGCAGACTTGTTTTTTCCAAAATGGCTATACAAATATCCCCTATTGCCCATGAAATTCCAGTACCAAAAGTTCTTCCAGTTACTATTGCTGAATAAATATCACCCCCAAATTTACTGGCCTAAAACAGCAAATATCATTTGTTTCACTTACAAGTATTCAATTTGGTAGGATTCAGGAGGGACAGGTCATCTCTGCTACATAAGGTAGCTAGCTTCTAAGGCAGCTCACGAGGAAGGCAGTTTCCAGAAGGCTGGCACACGTGGCTGGCTGCCAGCCAGAAGTCCAGCCTGGTTTGAGCCGGAGAAGCTTCAGGCCTCTCCATGGCTCTTCCCCTGGCTGCGTGGGATTCCTCTTGGCCTGGTGGCTCACACAGGCCGCCTTGTTCTTCAGGTTCAGGACAACAAAATGGAAGGGTCGTGTTTGCCATTTTTTATTGGTTAAGAAACCACAGAGCCTGCCTTCCAATGAAAGGAATGCCCAACAATTGGTAGACATGATTTAAAACTGCCCAGAAATAAGCAGTTTTTCTTTCTCATGATCTAAAATATTCATCTAATAAACTCATAATAGATCTTTATATCTACATTTACTTAAAAATTTGAAAATACATCCTGTGACTTCAGAAATGTTTGCCATTACTTAATTGCTGTTAAAAAATATATTCAAGAGAGTTTTCCATGAATGCGTAATGAAATGTGTTATAAAATATAACTGTTTTATTTGTATATATGTAGAATATATTGTAGGTCTTCTATAAGCCACTGCTCATTAAATAGGAAGTAAAAGAAATCTATGTTTCTAAACATGCATTTCCATTCCCATTAATACCTCTCTACCACCATAAATAAATTTTTATGGAAAAAAACCGTGCATCTGTGTATGTGTTATATTCTAAAATGGTGCTTAAAATAACCTAGAAAGTCCTTGCAAAAAGACACAAACACATGTTTTGAAGCCGTGTTTGGAATACTAATAAAACAAAAGGACCTCCTTCCTTCCTCTCACCCAGGAACAATATGAATTCACCATTTCTAGTCAGTGGTTGGCCATCGTTGGTTCTAGCTTTACAGGTAAATGTATACAATCACTATTCACACTTGTGTGAAATTTAATATTTTAACATCATAGATGTGGAAAGAGAACAGTGTGTGACGGTAATTAGGATGGAAGGAATAATGTGATTTCAGCAGTAGGAGCTGGGATGGAGGAAGAGCTGAAGAGCCCGCTGTTCCTTTCCTCCAGTAGACCAGATGGCCATGATCAAAAAACGGTACCTGAGAGCTTTGGTCGTGAATTTGAGTAACATGTTTTCTACTGAAATTTTATTTATTTCTGGCTAATGGATAGCCTGCATACAAGGAAAGTTAAATATAAAATTCCTTAAACAGATAAATACTACATGGAAGTTTTAACAATTTTTGATTCTAAAAGTGCCACAAATAATCTAATATTGCTTTCCAGATGCTATTTTGTAAAAGTATTAAATAGCATAGTATAGGAACATAAAGGCCTAGAAAACACAGATGCATATTTTAAAAACCAATAAAAAGAACATGATGTTCCTAACACTCAGGTTAAGAAACATCTCTTTATTACACTCTGTAAATTGCCCTGTGCCTCTCCATGGCTGGCATCTCCTTCCCTCTCTCACAGATTTAATCTCATTTCTGAGATGACGTTGTCAATAAACATCTTATCTTTATTCTTTCTCTGTCCTCTCTCACTCCAATCTTTGCATGTGAGTAATTCTGCCAATTTTGATCTTTTCTTAAAATTAGAAACATACTATGTGCATTATTTTGTGACTTTTTTTCTCTCTCCATGTTTCTACTTGAAATTCATGCAATCTATTGAGGTAATCCATTTTTTTTCATTTCCACTGCTGATAGTATTCCTTTGTACGACAGAATCTCTTCTGTTGATGGATATTTTGATTGCTTAGTGCACATGTGTTAGCATTTCTCTAGGTTATAAACTAGTAGTGGACTCCCTGTATCATAGGATATGTTAATTTTCAAACATACTAAGTATAATTGTTAATTTATGTGTTGACTTGATTGGGCCATTGAGTGTCTAGAATTTGGTCAAACATTGTGTCTGTCTTTGAGTGTGTTTCTGAATGATGTAAATATTTGAATTAGTCAACTGACTAAAGCAGATTGTCCTCTTTAGTGTGGGTGGGCCTTATCCAAACATTTGAAGAACTGGTTAGAAGAAAAGAGCCAGGCAAAAGGGAACTTCCCCTGCTGAGTTCTCCTACCCTCAGATGGGAACTTGTACCACCAACTGCTCTGTGTCTCTGGTTTGCCAACTGTACATCTTGGGATTTCTAAGCCTTCATAATTATGTGAACAAATTTCTTACAATAATCCTTTACCTGTGTGTCTGTGTGTGTAGCATAATCTCTCTGGATATATAGATATCCAGAGACATATGTATCTCCATATATATATATATATACTGTGTGTATAAATGTTTCTGTTTCTTAAGAGAACAATGACTAATAGACTAGGTGATGGCAAACTCTTTTCCATCTTGTTCTTATGTGTTCTTGGTTTGCTTTCAATTCCTTCATATCACAAAGAAAACTGGGATGAACAACTTCATACATGTCTTCTTAAGGACTCAAAGGGGGGATGACCATATATTTTTATCTTCCAAATCAGGAAGTTTGAGAGTAAAAGAGGATTCTGAAATGACTAAAATTACAAATATTTTTGAGTGTACTTTTTGATACCAATTGTGTTTTATTCACAGACCTAGAAAATTGTTCTTTCTAAAATGTTTTTCAAAATGGAATACTTTATGTAATTAAAAAAATTAAGAATTAAGAGTGTTCATTAAACAAAACTTATATTTCCAAATATAAGTGTGATTCTTCCTGTTTTAATCTGCTTGAGATTGGTTTGGCTAGTCTGGATCTTTTGTGGTTCCATTAATTTTAGGATTAATTTTTTTTCTATTTGAATGAAAAATGCCTTTGGAATTTTGATTGGGATTGCATTCAATCCATAGATCTCATTGTGTATTATGGATATTTTAACAATATTAATTCTTCCTATTCATGAACATGGAATGTCTTCCTATTTATCCACGTACTCTATCATTACTTTCATCAACATTTTATAGTTTTCAATGTGAAAGTGCTTCATTTTTTTGGTTTGTTTGTTCCTACATATTTTATTTTTGTGTTATAATTGTGCACATATTTTCTTAATTTCCTTTCAATAGTTCATTAATTTTGTAAGAAATATGACTGATGTTTTCACATTGAATTTGTATCCTGCATCTTCACTGAATTCATTTATTATTTCTAGTACTTTTTTTTATAAATCTTTAGTTTTTTCTATGTATATGATTTTATCATCTGAAAAAAGGATCATTTTCCTTCCTTTCTGTTTTGGATGGCTTCCATTTCTATTTCTTGTATAATTGCTCTGGTTAGGACTTCTGATAACTCTTTTGAATAGAAATAGGGATAGCAGATATCCTTGCCTCGTACAGTATCTTAGATGTAAAGTGTTCAGATTTTCCATTTATCGTGTTATTAACTGTGGGCTTTTCATATATGACCATTATTATGCTGATGTAAGTTCCTTCTATATCAATTTTGTTGTAAGTTTTAAACATTAATGGATGTCTGATGTTGCCAAATAATTTTCTGTGTTGAAATATTTTTTTCATTTTTAATGTGATGTACCAAATTGATTTGTATATGTTGAACCATCTTTGCATTCCAAGGATAAATATCAATAGGGTCATGTTGTATAACAATTTTAATTTTCTGTTGAATTTGGTTTGCTAGTATTTAATTGAGAATTTTTGCAATTATGTTCATCAGATATATTGGTCTGTCATTTTCTTTTCTTGTGGTATCTTTGGCTGTGGTATCAGGGTGATGCAACCTCATAAAATGAGTTGAAGTTGCTAGAATATTCCAAATTTAAGTATATATTTACCTTTATGACTGAGTTGTATACACACATGTTCTTTATGCTATTAAGTTGAAACTTTTTTTTCACCTTGAAGAATTCTCTTTAACATTTTTTGGTTTGGTTTGTCTTGTAATAAATTCCTTCAACTTGTTTGTCTGGGAAATTATGCATCTCTCTAATTCTGAAGGAAAACTTTGGTAGAGTATTCTTGGTTGGCACTTTTTTTTTACTTTTAGCACGCTGAATATATCATCCCACTTTCTTTCTGGTGTACAAGGTTTCCTCTGAAAAACCCCAAATCCAACAATCTTACAGGTTGGATTATGGTTTTATAGCCTTTCTTGTACACAAGAAATTACTGTTTCCTTGCTGCCTTTAAAGTCTCTATGTGCCCTTAACTTTTAGGAATTTAATTATAATGTGTCTTGGTATGGGTCTCTGGATTAATTTCATTTGGTACATTTTGAGCTTCCAGGATCTGGATGTCTTTATTTTACCTGCAAATTAAATTTGTCAGTGTTTATTTCTTTGAATAGGCTTTCTGTGATTACTTCTGTCTCTTATCTTTTTGGAAATTCTATAATGTATAAATTGGTCTCCTTGATCATATACTTTAGCTATCTTCACTCTTTTTCATTCTTTTCCTTTTTGCTCATCTAATTAGATGAATTTACTGTCTTGTCTTCAAGTCTGCTGATTCTTTTTTCTGCTTCATCTAGCCTGATCTTGAATCCCTCACAACCACCCTATTACTTTTGTTTTCAGTTTAGTTACTGTATTCCTCAATTATGTTGTTTCTCTTTTGGACTTTTTAATATTTTTTATCTCTGTTGAAATTATCACTTTGTTTATGTATTTCTCTACTGGTCTCAATAACCATCTTTATGATTACTTTTAACTCTCTAATATGTAAATCACCTATCTCTATTTCATTAAGATTAGTTCCTGAAAACTTAGCTTTGTTTTACTTTATTTGGAAACATCCCCCCTCTTTCTTCATTTCCTTTAGTCTCTGTGTTCATTTCTGTGTGTTAAATAAAATAGCCACTTCTCAAAGTCATGAAAGACTGCTCTGATGTAGGGCATGAACCTTACTAATCCCCCTGTCATGAGTTCCTGACTGATTTCAAACCTTTGTAGATTGTCCAAGAACCATCTTGGTTCTTGCGGATCCCAGTAGTTGAGGTTGATTGAGACCCCCATCTGTATCCCAAAGGGGAGGATTGCAGTCAACACTTAGATGAAGGTTGATTAGAAGTTAGACCCTCAGGCAACGGCAGAGAAAGTTTTTATTTAAGACCATTCTAAGGAGAATCTGTGGATGTTTTTATCTGATCATTTTTTCAATTAATGTAGGTGTATAGACTCAGGTGGTTCTCCTGCACTCATCTTTGCTATATTCCTGTGAGATTCATGAATGCAAGCCTGTTAGCTATCAGAACTAGATGAATTTGAGTTCTGTCTCTTAAGTGGCAGCCTTAAGATTTGGGGTGCTAGATGTGTGGTCAGTGCGTTGTAAAGAAACACTGGTTACTTGTTTTTATTGTTAGGGTGAGCCAGAGGGAGAAGTTAGAGGAAGTGCCCACTGGCTCTTTTGGGCTCCTGGGAAGGTCATGATCAGTATCTAGGTGCATACTGATTAGAATCCAGACCCCCACATATCAGTTTATGAAATATGCTGTCAAAGCCCTTCAAGAGGAAGATTGGGAGATTGACATTTTTGACTGATCCCTTTGTGCTGACTCCTAGGAGAGAGGCACAGAGAGTGCCATGTGCCCATTAATAAACGCTTCTTTGTGTACTGCAGTCTTCTGGGACTCATGAGTGCAAGTCCTGTTAGTTTTTAGAGCTAAGTGATTTGTGGCCCTTCCCTTGGGTGACAGCCTTAAAAGGTGGGCTAATGACATGTGGTCCAAGCCCTTCACTCCTCAGTGAAAATATGGGAGTGTGGGGTTCCCTCCTTTCCTGAGTGTACGGTGGTGTTCTGAGGGTGGAGTTGTGGTGAGATTTTTTTCTCAGCGTTTTCTACCTGTTTTTATGTGGGTATTTTCTCAGGTGCTCAATTAATAAGAATCAATCATCCAGTTTCTAGATTTTTCTCAGAAGAAATTGCTCCATGTGTAGCTGTGTATTCAAGGATGAGGGAAATTCAGGAATCCTCTTATGTTACCGTCTTGGTCTAGAAGCTTCAGCTCCAATCTGAAACAGGTGGTTAAACCACTCATGCCTAAGAGTGTTTGCAAGCTTCAGAGTTCTGTCGGTGAAAGATGCAGACTATAATATGAGCCAGAGTACGTGGGTTCCTGTATCAGAGGAACATTCTCAGCCTTTGTGTTAATTGGCAATCACCCCAAAAGTCAGAAATCAGATTCTTCTCACGGTAGTCTTCTGCATATGTTTGTTCATAGTTTTAATGGGACACGTGAGTTCTAGGAAGAACCAAGTGCAGCCACACATATCCCTTCCCAACCCCATTGTATGGTCCTCTGCCAGTGTGGTGACTCTCCTGCTGCTTGATCCTGGATGCAGGAAGTACAAAGGGACCTGCTGGCCCCTTTGTATAGTAGGCAATACTTATTGATTATAGTATAAGCCTATAATCAATGGCAAACTTGCTGTCCTGATAAAAGTGTATCACCTTTAGGGACCTAGGATCTCTAATCCTACAGTGTCCAGGGTGGTAGGGATGGGAAACAATGTGTGATCCAGAGGATCAAGGGGAGTGATGGTCAGTGGAGCCACTCATGCTTCTACTGTTTGGTTCCTGGACCCATGTGTTTTTCTTATTTGCTGACACAGTACCATATAACAGCCTAAAAGGGGCCCCACATCCTTGAGTGTTATCTTTATGCTAGCACCTCTTCTAGTCCTCTAGAAGGCAGTGCTAGTGCTGTATCTGTATGTATCCTTCAAGAACTCTATTTCTACCAGATTCTAGTAACATGCTGGGTGTTGTTCTAAAAAGGCAGAGAATTCTCTGCTGTAGAAATCATAACCTTCCTATAGAATCTTATGGGTCTCTGTGGTTATTTTCCCATAAGTGCTTACCATAAGAGTCACATTGCAACTTTTTGTATCACTAAAACTTCCAGCACCATAGGAACTACTGGATCACATCGTCTAAATGTAAAGGCTGCTTGCTACATTCTGGACCTGCTGAAGGATCCTTTCCTGTGCTGGGCATGACTCAAAGCTCATAAAATTCCTTGTCAGTTGGAAAACTGGGACACTTTTAGACTGGAAACCATACTCCTGCTTGCCTCTAAAAGCCAAGTGCCTGACCTCTTAGGCACTGTTCTTCCTTCTTGTGCTAGAAGATTATGATTCAGTAATTTGTTTAACTTTAGAGTGCATATCCTGGCAGATTATTATCTACTGGACCCCAAAGACTTTTACTCAAGTGACAGGTCCCTGAATTTTAGTAAGGTTTATCTTCTATTCCCTGGAGTACATGTATCTACCAAACCACTTGGTGTTCATTCTGGCTTATCTGCTTGATGTTACAGATATAATGCATATGTTTATAAATTTCCTTTAAGCGTCATCCAGTAAATATTTATTTCAGAAATATTTAATTCTCTCAAATGTCTGTTACAACTACTCAACTCTGCCTTAGCACAAAAGCAGCTATAGACAAAATATAAATGAATGGGTGTGACTGTGTTCCAATATATATACATACATATGTATATGTGTATGTGTATGTGTGTGTGTGTGTGTGTGTGTGTGTATTTACAAAAATAGACAGCAGCCATATTTGGGCCACAGTCTATAGTTTGCTTACTTCTGATGTAGAAGTCAATGTGATGTTCTATAGAATCTACAAATTCCGTGGATCTCTTACTATCATCATTATTATCTTAGACAGCAGAAGGGTTAAATTATTCTTGTTCATTACATGTAAATACAGAGTCTTTCTGGTTGATCTTCTTTTCTGATAGAAATGGAAAGAATGAATTTACCAAATCAATGGCTACCCTGTAGCTGAGAACATGATAATATATCCAGAACAGCAAGGGTGAGCAGGGCTACTTCTTGGTTGAATCTGTGGTCATCTGCAGCCATTCTTCCAGAACCTATCTCACTTTCTTCTGAGGTAACACTGTGAAAAAATGAAGTATTTAATGGTAGTACCATTTAAGTGTTTAATGGTAATACCCAGCCCCTCCATCCCAGCTAGGAGGCAATATTGTTTTTGATTTTCTGTTTGTTGGGGTTGCAGTTGCAGAAGTGTCCATGTGGCTGACCCCACTATGATAGTTCTTAATGCACAGGGAAGAGACTCAGTGTGAGCATCACACTGACTACCAAATGTATCATATTACACAATCCAGGACCAGAGAAATGATAATTGGATGGGTCCGCAGTTCCAACTGGTCCAAGGTGAACCAGACTTTAGTCACCTCTTTCATGGTCACATTGATGATTCTTTGGTTCTCCAAGCACTGATGTCTATTCAAATCCAGTATCTGTTATTCTCCAGAATGTCAGAATATTTCCCTGTCTGCAATGGTTACTTAGCCAAGAAAAGGTCATAGGTCCATTTGGGGAAGAACTGGGAAATCAATGATACAGAGTCCTTTCATTTCTAAGCAGCAGGCTACCCTTCAGCTAATGGGCTCTGGACCTGGACATCGGCTTAGTCCAGGAACTGAGCAAGGAATCAAGGTTTTTCATTGGGTAGTCAGTCACCTTGAGCTCCTAAGTTCTTCCATTTTTACTCTTTCTTTTCTGGTTGTAGGTGAAAAGCAGCACTCTTTTTGGCCACCACTCGATTTCATCTCTAAGAATGTTGAGTCTATTAATCATCTCCACAACGACCTGCAGATGAAGCACCGTGGGCTGCCTCCCCAACCTTGCAGGTCATTGTGATAATTGAACTTTCCTGGGTTCTGGCAGGTAAGTGCTGCCATCTGGCTTCTACTTCTGTGGGGCCTTATTCCAGTGGATAGCATTTGAGCCTCGACTAGACTATGACTGCCTTAACTGTGATCTTCTCTGGCTTATAGAGGGCAGATATGACTGAATTTCTCCATGACTGTAGTGTCCCTCTCTTCAGAGCACTTGTTACAGCCTTATGGAATGCTCTCTGAGCCCTCTTAGAACATAACTGATTAATTTTCCAGTTTCATGTAAAATACCCATTGCCAAATTACCATTTCTCTCAATCTCTAACTTTCTTCTAACATCTTCCAGGACAATGCAGGCATTTGCACGTTACTCTACCTTTACTAGCACCTCATCCACCTTCTAAAATCCACTCTACATCAAGTTTTTCCCATAGTGCATCTCTTTTCCCTCTTAACAGGCCTGTCAGTCTCCTAGTTAGCAGATTCTGGGTGTTTACCGCAGGTATAGTCCTGTCATCCAGCAAAAGAGACGGGCCATCCCTGAGGAGCACATCTATTGTTTTGTGGGGCAGAGGCTTCTGCACTCACTCCTAGATGAAGAAAGTCAGCTTTCTCTAGGGGAGATGGGCAGCCTCTCAGGTTGTGGGGTAGGAACAGGTTTTTAAAGAGTCAGTGTTCCCAGGAGAATCTAACCATATGTCCTTATCCTATTTTCAAGAGCCCCAATGTAGTTAGTTATCCCAAATAGGACCTTTAAGTACGCAAGTGCCTTCTTATCTCAGCATTACAGCTGTGGAGCTCTCTGACCCTATCAGGTCTTCAATTTGCTGCTCAACTAAGTACCAGATATAAGAAACTCTAATATGGATGCTGCTCAACAGGGCCCCCTGCTCTTGTGTTTGGCCTTTAACTAGCTCAGTGCAGTGCACAAGTGACACTTAACTGTCACCAGTTATGCCATATTTTTGTAGGAATTTGCTCGTATACCTGAGACACCACAAGGGACAATCCCCCCTACAGGAGATTTTTCCAAGTCATCACTGGTGAAATAAAATCAATTGTCCTGCTGCTTAGTGCATGGACTTTTCATGTCCCACTTAACACCATAGGGTAGCAGCTTCTTTATCCACTAGGCAGGAAGTGAGAATCACAAAGCCCCATCTTATGACCCATTTTGTCAGACAATTCCTGGCACCACTTATGTGGGTAGTTTGAGTTTATAGAAAAGCAGACATCAATGCCAAATTAGATATGCAAGGGATCTGTTGAAGGGTGTGTCTTTGAAGGGAAAAGAGGACAAAGTCAGAGAAGTGAGGACCTTCATACCTCTATGTAGGTCTCACATTTGTGAAAAAGAGATGGATGGGAGGATTAAGTGGAAAGTGTCTTATACTGCAATGCAGAATGTTTCCTCAGGCTGATGGGGGTCACTGGGTAAGCTACCCACCAGAAGTGTCATCCGTCTTGCAGAAACAGACCTTTACTCGTATCCCTGCGATGCTCAGCCACTGGTTGGGAGCAACTATGAGAAAAGGGTACTCTCAGTGTGACACAGTGCTGGAGCCAGGAAGGAAGCCATCAGGGCTACCAATCAATCCTGGGATTTATAGTTGTGTATTCTGTGCATTTCATGGTCCTAAACCTAGAGAGTTTTCTTAGCCAGTCTCAGACTTCTCCGAACTTCCTCTGTATCTTATAGTTATCTGTACCCTTTGAAGTATTAGCAAAATTTGATAATTGAGTAAAAAATCTGATTCTTATGAGTCTCACTTGACAGTCTTGCACTCTATATTATCTTAATTCTATCAGCACCACAAGAATTTTGCTAATAGTTAATAATGATAGTTTTAAATCATCTAATGCTTCAAATAAAAAACTGGCTAATTCCAAAAACAGTTAAAATATTTTTCATCTAATTTATAAAATACAAGGAATATTTTGGAAATTCATTTAGTCAGTTCAAAGGTATAATATCAGACAATTGTAAATTTACTTTAAATGTTTGGGAATTGGTTGTTGGAAGACATGTGGCCTAGCAACATATCTTGTCAATTTACCACAGTAGAGTTAGAAAGTTAACTTAAGATTAAATTATCTTACAGAAAAGGGAAAGTTTTTATATCTAGAAAGAAATAGAAGCATTAAATAGAGATAATAGATAATACAGTAAGCTTTCTATATACTGTTTAATAATGTTTGCTATTACTTTGTGTTTAATTATTCATCTTTTTAAGTTCATTATTTCATGCCTTCTAATACTTTCTTTGCCTGGTTATATTTAAGGGGAGAGTTTCTTTTTAAATTATTTACTTTAAGAAAAATTTAACCATAGAATATCCTATTTTGTTTTTTTCCCTCCAAATCCCTCTCCTATCTCCAACCTCTAGATTACTTTGAATTAAACACCACACGTGTTTTCACTTTTATATTGTATTGAGTAACTGAACGTATCTATAAGTAAGGAAATATTGTTTATGTGCAACTAAAGGATGAACTGAAGATTAGATATTATATCATTATCATTCTTAAAACATTAATACAATTTCTTAATATTTATCAAACATTCAGTCAGTGTATGCTACCCCTAAATGTGGGTTGATGCTTTCTTCAATAACTCATCTTAAATATCTATTTTTAATGTTTTATTATTTTCTCTTCTCATTTTTGTTCAAATACATTTCCAAACAATAACCTCCAATTGCACATAAGACAGAAATACTTAGAATGGGGAAAACTTGCAGCAGATATTTCTTCCCCTTAATGCCCTTCTGAAGTCCATGAATTCCATTGGTTGTTGTAGTTATGCTCTTTGTACAACTGAGAATGCACCAGGACAGTTGTCTGCATTCTGGTAAAGGGAATGGAGACAGAGACCCAGTCTTCCCTGAAGCTGACAGGAAGAGCAGGGATGGGAGATGCCCAGTGGGGTGGGCCCCCTTCATTCACTTGATCAGATTATGTATTTATACAGGATTGAAAATGTGGTTTTTTTTGTTGCAGAATTAAAAAAAAAATAAGTTCCAAAGTCTAGCTATTCAATCTAAAATTATGAGGATATAAACAGTTTTTCTGTGACATTATGAATTAATAGGATTAATAAGTGGCCATAATAATTTGCCATAACAACCTCAGAAACATACAGTAATGTAATTATTAGCATGCTTGACAAGCATTTGAGTTTCACCTACAGATTTCAGCATGCCACTGTGCTTAAGGGAAGAACCCAGCTGCCCCTAACCTCCTCTCATCTACAGAAAAATCTCCCCAAAAGTAAATAGATATCTGAAGTGTTTATCACACCTGCTTCTTGAATCAAGCTCTGCCAAGAACATAGATCTATTGTACATAAAGTCCCTGATTAAGGGACACTCTTTCAAACAGAAGATTAATTACATGAAGCTGTTCTCCTCGTCATTCAATCAGGAACAAGTGAGGGGAGACAGACCCTCTTCCATATACAGAAGTAGATTAAGTGCCTTATATATGTCAGTAAAAGTCCTAATTGATTCATCTCAGGATAAGCTGCTGTCAACTTAATTGCATGAGAAATGCCTTTAAAAGTCTAATTAAATTTAATGCACTTGAAATGCATTTAATACATTGCAACTTTAGTCATGAAATCAAAAGTCTAATTTTCATTTATGTTCATGTGAATGAGTTTAGCTCAACTTTTCAAGGACTCCCTACAGGTCTGAAATTTAGAATACAAATGGTAAGAACAAAGTTAAGAGAACAATATTTGACATGGGTTCATTATTTTAGCTATTAAGTAATGTATCAGGTTTAAATAGAAAAAAATTAATTCAGAAATCAACATTTACTTTGTCAGTCTTTCAGATAAATGTACATTTGCAAGTCACTTTTATATTTACAGTTCAAGTTTGGTTAATCATAGATTAATTTATATATTGAAATATGATTTCTGGAACCGAGAGAGCTTTAGTATAAACGATAGCAGGATTTGAGGAAAAATTTGACTTGGGTGTATGTGGGCAGGGATTTAAATTGACCTTCTCCCCATTCAATGTGTGAATTCACATTCTCAATCCTAGGTCTGCATGTCCTTATCACATCTCTGATTGATGTCCACAGCCTTGCCGTAACTGAACGTCACACATTTCATCCTTCTCAAATTTACCCTCTAAACAGCCACCAGAACAATCAGCCAAAAAGGTATGTCTTACATCTCACAACAAAATAATTTCAGAATGATGAAATTTGAATATAATATGGGAAACCACTAAAGCATGCGATAAAATCATATTATTTCTCCATTTAAAAACCTACAAAACATCTGATTTTCAGACAAAAGATTCAGTTCACATTATGACTAGTCATTAAGCATTTTTCATCACTTCTTATGCCCTCATCTCATTCTTTGTTCATGCTCCCCTACTGCCTCTAGTTTTCAAATCCCACATCATTTCTTGGTCTTTGACTTAGCTCCTATGGTTACTTTGCCTGAAACCTCCATCATCTTTAACAACCAGACATTTTTCCATTTCTCTATCATTTTCTTCCCTTTATTCCCTCCCTTTCTGTTCTCAGAAATAATATTCTTCCAATATTATTCTATTAACAGAACTTAACACATAGTAGATAAAAAAAAAACATTCTTGTACATAATACCCAAATGAATAAATTTCCAGGTGTAAGCCTGATCCAGTCGTGTCTGAGGCATCTACACATTTGGATAACCATTTGCTTAGTGGCTGTATGTAGCTTCCTAAGAGCTGATGTGATGTGGAACAGTTCCATTTTTATGTACTAGCACAGTTTCTCACAACTACCTCAGCATGTATTCTTAGACTTGCCAGGATAATGTACTAGAGAACTGACATTCTTGTAGAATTTGTAATCCTTTGGCATAATGAATCATCTTGTTTCATGCCAGAACCAGAGGAACATTAATTAGAGTTTGGCTCAAGTTAAGCTCCAGTAATTTATATAGTACATACATTATAATTAAGCTCTCAGAAACCAAAGACAGAGAACTTTGAAAGCAGCATTAGAATAAAGATTCATCACATACAAGGAATCCTGATGAGTGTATCAGCAGATTTCTCATCAGAAACTTTACAGGCTAGGAAAGAGTGGGATGATGTATTCAAAGTACTTAAAAAAAAAAAGAAAAAGAAAAAACTCAACCAAGAATACTTTACCCAGAAAAGGTGACCTTCACAAATGGAGAGATAAAGACTTTTTCAGAGAAGTGAAAGCTGGGAGGTTTTATCATCACTAGACTTGCTTTATAGGAAATGCTAAAGAGAGTTCTTAAAACTGAAATAAAAGGATGTTAACTAGTAACATGGAAACATATGAAGTGTAAGATCCACTGGTTAAGGTAAATATACAGTCAAATTAGAAATACCATAATACTGCAAAGTTGTGTAAGTCACTTTGAATTCTAGCATATACTTTAAATGTGTTAAAAATAACAATAGCTATAAAATTTTGTTAATGGATACAAAATATAAATATGTGTAAATTGGGATATCAACAGCATCTATTGTGGAGGAGCAAATAAAATAAGTGTGTAGAGCTTTTTCATACAATTGAAGTTAAGTTGTTATCAGTTTAAAACTGACTGTTTTAAATATAAGTTGTATTATGAAAGCCTCATGGTAATCACTAAGTAAAAGCTGCTAATATATTTAAAAAGTGATAAAAAGAAAAGAATTAAAGCCTACCACTAAAAAAAAACATTAATTCACAAAGAAAGATAGTAAAAGAGGAAAAAAGAAACAAAGGAATTACAAAGTAATCATTAAACAATGAAAATGGTGATAGTAAGTCCTTACCTATCAATAATTAATTTAAATATAAGAGGCTTAATTTGTCCAATTAAAAAACAGAGTGCCTAAATAGATTAAACAAATAACAATATCCAATTATATGCTATCCATGAGAGACTCACTTAAGCTTTAAGGACACTCATAGGCTGAAAGTGAAGGGATGGAAAAAGATTTCCCATGCAAATGGAAAGCAAAACAGATCAGGGCTAGCTACACTTACTGTGTATATATTAGTAAACTATCTCTAATTGTAACATTCTGGATGCTGGAATTCTGAAATCAGGGTGCCAACAAGGCTGGTTTCTGGTGAACGCTTTCTTCTTGGCTTTGTTGAATTCTCTTTGTGTCTCTTTCTACCTTCACTTTTAATTTGGGTAACATTTAGTTCATTATTATGGTCAAGATGCTTTCCAATGGTGACTTTCAATGTTTCTCAAAGATCAGAGGGCAGGACCATATTAGTCTGATGGAATCAATCTGCTCTTTTCATCTACTAGGAAAATAATCCATAGAAGGAAAGCCAGAATGAATGCTCTGAGTTCATAAAGTGTGTGCCCTTGTGAGCAACTTCGTCTCATGCAGCTTCCTTGCAGCTTGGTGTGTCTGCAGAGAGCACCTCCTCCTCACAGGGCTGCACATGCACTTGGGGCAGTTGTCCTGGCCATATTTCTTTTTCATTCTAGGAGTAATACAATTTTGTTCATGCTTTATATTACTTATCAGCAGATAGAGATTTTCCCATTACCTAGAAAGAGAAATCACTAACAATTTAACTATAACCATGAGCTAAATTTTCATCATGAAAATTTATAGCAAAATTTAAATTTTACTGTCCCCCTTAATTTTCAGTAAGAAATCTACCTAGTGCATTAAGAGTATTTTTGTCATTGTTCTTGTTCATATCTTTAAGGATATGATATTTGCATTTTTGTATTTGACTTTGCTACCTCAGACTCAATGTTTCTAAACCTGAACAAATGAACTTTATCCCTCCAAACCTTCATCTCCTTCAATTTTCCATATTTCTTCAGACACAATGATAAGCCGTTGGTTGTGCTGTCCAACAACATGACTCTGTCTTGCTGGCTGCTTGTTTGATCTTCACTATCCCATCTGATGCAGAGAATTAAAGACAGTATTGCCTAAATATCTCTTGAATTCCTCTGCTTTACTACAAATCTATCAAAACCACCCTAGTGTTAATAATAAAATAATTAGTTATATATATATATATAGAGACTATTATTTATATTTACTATTGTGAAAGTTAACCATTTTTAATATTTACTCTCACTAATACTGTTCTAAGCTCTCAACATGCATGAATTCATTTAATCCTCAGATTAGTCGTATCTACTGGATGCTATGATCCCCATATTATAGATAAGGAACTGAAGCACAGAGGATTTAGCTAGTTTTCCATGAGCTTGCACACACAGAAAAATGGTAGAACCAGGATTCAAGCTCAAGTATCTGGCTCCTAAATGGAGAGCTTTTCCACAAGCCTTGTTTTACCATTTCTCATGTCTTTGGGATAAACAACGGCAACAACAAAGTCCTGTTGTTTCGATCACTGATTTTGAGTGTCAGCTGGAGCCTTTCTTTTTCTAATTCTTTTTTGGTCCAGTTGTTTTTTACATATTTGAATTTGGCATTTCCACAATCTCACCTGGTCCCCAGACAGGATCTTGGTCTTCTCTCACTGACCATATTTCCTCAGATTTTATACCATGATGCCTCCAACTCTGTATACTCATCCTCCATTAGTTTCATACTTAATAGGTGGTCTCCACTGCAGCAAGTGCAGTGTCAATGACCTACTGCTGTATTTTATCACCTTCCATCACATAGTGTCAGCTGCTGGGCATTCCATTCCCATTGCTTCTGCTTTTTTATTTCCTTCTGTAATTATTAACCTGGAGCCAATTAATGGGATAAAACACTTGAAAATACCATTCAAAATATAGATGATAGATAGATAGATAGATAGATAGATAGATAGATAGATAGATAGATAGATGATAGATGATAGAGCTAGAAAAGAGAGGAGAGGATAAAGGAAGGAAAGGAGGTAGGTAGGGTGGGAAGAAGAGAGAGGAAGGTAAGAAAAAAAGAGAGAGGAAGGCAGATAGATATATACTTACATATTCAATCACTTTCTGGAAATGAGATCAACTTAATCAAATTTTAGAGGAATTCTAGATAGGCATACCTATGGAATCTTGAAAGAGGAATTGGGAGGCACACCACGTCATATCCACAAACTCATAACTTCATCTAATTTTTTTTTCTGTTTTTCCTCAAGGATATTCTTCCAACATTTGTATATTCAAGACATCAGTTCTTCTTTCTACAGGGTCAGAGATGAAGCACTTAGGCTATTAAGCCAGAGGTTCAAAGGTCCCCTTTGCAGGCTCTGTCACTGTCAAATGGCTTAGGAGACCAGACTGGGTGTACTTAGTTCCCTGATTAAAAGCTTGAACTAGACTCTGTAAAAAGTATAGATTCCTACTGTTTTTCAGGAATGAGAACATTTTCTAGGCGATGTGTTTATATTTTGTTGGGTTTCCCACCTAGGCAGTACTCTCTGCCTGTAGTAAAAGGTCCCCCTTAGGCTGAGAGCCTCAGAAGGTGCCTGCTGTGTGCCCGTGAAGTGGTCCTTCATTCATGTGTGCCCATATTATTTTGCTTTTCTCTAGCTCCACAGTGAAGAAATTGGAATGATCTTTTCACTCACTACTCACAGTTCCACATTTTGAGCCATCCCCCAGTGAGTTTCAACATCACCTTTTCCATCAAAGTACAGATTATTCATAGTCAGTGATATACCAGCACCCACGATAGGCTGTCACAACAGCCCAGGGCCCTCAGTCCTCATGGCACTGACATTCCACAGCACCCCACATGGAAGGACCAATATTAACACTTTCCCACACATGCCATATCACTTTGGCCCCTCAAAGCCATATATTCCTGCGTTTGGGTCTTCTGAGAAAAAAAGTGAGCATGAGATTAGACGTTTAAGAAATTTAGTGGGGAATGTGCCTATTCTATGATTGAATTGTGTGCCTCTGAATTCCACATTGAAGCCCTACCCGGCAATGTTATGGTGTTTAGAGATGGAGCCCTTGGAAGGTAATGAGGCTTAGATGAAGTCATGAGAATGGACCCTCATGATGGGATTAGTGGTCTAATAATAAGAGATTAGACAGTCCTCTCCCAGTCAGTGAGGACACAGAAAGAATATGGCCATCTGCAAGCTAGGAAGAGAGTTCTCGTGGGGATCTGACCAGCTGGCTCTTTGATCTTAGACTTCCCAGCCTTCAGAACTGAGAAACAAATGTCTGTTTGTTAAGCCACCAGTCTACCATCTTTTGTAGCAGCCTGAACTAATACAGTAATGGTTTTGGGAAATGGGCTGCTGCTGTGATAAATACATAACTATGGGAACTGGCTAACAGACAGAAGCTAGAGGAGTTCTGAAGTGCATGTTAGAAAAAAACGTACATTGCTGTGAGTCTGTCAGTAGAAAATTTACATTACAAGTGATCCTGAGGGTAGCTCAGAAGAGCTATCCAGAAAGCCTTTTCCTTCTCAGAGAAGATATAAATAAATCATGTACAGAATCTACCAGGAACTACAGATGTAGGAAGCTTCGCGATGAGGCCTCAGATGGAAATGACAGATGTGAGCTGCGGGGTGCGGTTGCCACTGCGGGGTGCTGTTGCCGCTGCAGTGGGCCCGCAGGGCAGAGCGTCAGGCTAGAGGGGATCATCCTCCAGCTCTCAGGTCTAACGGAACAGCCGTGCTGGGCTCTGACTTATTTGGGCCCCATCACTCTTCCTTTCTCTCTTATTTCTCCCTTTTGAGGTGGGTGGGAATATCCAACCTATGCCTGTCCCACCACTATATTTTGGAAGCGTATGTCCTTTCTAGTTTCACAGTTTCACAGATGGAGAATTTTGGCTCAGAATGAATCATATCCTTAGTCTCCCTCACACCTGATTTCGATGTTATTTAGTGCAACTTTGACTTTAGATTGAAATTGATCCTGAAATGAGCTAACATTCTGGAGGTATTGGAGTGGAATCCATGTATTTAGCATGTGATAAGGACATGAATTATGGAAGGCCAGAGACAGAATACAATGCGCTGAATATTTGTGTCCTCCCGAATTTATGTGTTGAAGCCCTGTCCTTCCATTACGGTATTTGGAGCTGGGGTTTGGAGAAGGCAGTTTGGTTTGGTTTATATTAGATGATGAGGTGTGACCCTCAGGATGGGTTTACAAGAAGAGGAAAACTGAGATTTCTCTCTCTCCACGCACACTCAGCAAAGACAGCCCACATGAGCATGTAGTGAGAAGCGAGTTTCTGCAACCTAAAAAGAAGAACTTCACTGGACACCAAATCTGCTGGCACCTTGTTTTTGGACTTCTAAGCCTCCAGAACTGTGGGAAATTAATGTCTGTTATTTAAGCCATGCAATCCATGGTATTTTGTTACAGAAGCCTCAGCTGAGAAAATGATGATGGGGCTGGACAAGGCTGGTAGAACAGCATACTTGGATGCAAGACTAGATCCAAAGAAGCAGAAAAGGAAGAAAACAAATTTGGGTAGGAAGAGTCAGAGGTGACAGGACAGTTCTAAGAAAATTTGGCAAAGCTGATGAGAGTCATCCAAAAAAGTCACCCTGAGCATAGTGGCAGGGCTCTGAGGAATGTGTCTGCATTAACTTTCCTGCCATAAGCAAGTGAGGAGCAGCCTGCAGGAATTTGGTGGTAGGGTCAGAGCACAGCAGCTGGGGTCGTCAGTCACCTTTCCTGTCCATGGTGGGAGATGTGAGGGACACACTGTCCTGGATACCTGAAGTGCCTTGGTTCAGAAGATGCTGTTCTGGATCAGAAAGCCAAGGCCTCAAGTCTGAGGTTTGATATTTTCTACCTGTGAGACATGAAGCAAATAGGCATTCAAAATTCAGTTTTCGCATCTGAAAATTGGATAAAATGAAGGACCTCTTCTGTGGCTTTATTTACAAGATACACACACACACACACACACACACACACACACACACACAAAGTACACTGTACAGATACAATGCATTGACTATTATGATTACGCACATACAGTCTATGCTGTCACAGCCCAGAGTCTCAGGTAAACAACCAGAATTCCATTCAAATGCAAATGACTGCCAGTCATGCCAGTCTCCTTTCATCCAGTTAAAGCACCAGGCCAGTTTTTAGCAGAATGCTCAACTTAAGAGTCACACAAACACTCAATTCCCACAGGTAAGTTGCTTTGATCACAGTTTGTAGATAAACTTTGAAATGCTTACAACTCTTTTGACCAATGTTAAATTCCTTAGAATTGTGAGTCCAGACAGACATTAAAACATTTTAATTAAGAAAAAAGAACACTTGAATTTACTAGGGAGACAAATAATTTACTGGTATTTCACAAGGCAAAATAGTACAAATGAAGTGTGAGCTGCTTTGAAGCAGATATAGTTTGTGAACTCATGATACATTAAAACAGCAAATAATTAGCTGAATATTGTAAAACAGTTTACAAGGAGGCATCAGTCCTAGTGGAGTTCTCAATGGGGACCCACCTATGGTGTGGGACATCAAAATAGGCCATGCTAAAATAAAAAAGGTGAAGGATTCTACCAAAGATCTTGATCTCCCAACTACCCTTACAATTCTTTGCAAAATTCAAGTGAGGGATATTATTTTTCCATGAATTATTTTTTAATCCAAAAATAAAACAAGACTTTCCAAACCCATGCCCACAAGGGGCTCTCAGTGGCTGGAGGCATGTCCAAATCCCGTACTCCACATGCTTTTGTGTGGTCCCTTTTGGAAAAGGAAGAAACTAAAACCAACTGAGCACAGTCCTCTGCTAAGAGCTCTAACTGGTAATGACAGATTCTGAGGAGTTACCTAAGCATTACACCCTTGTGAACTTGGAACCCCTCTAGATAAAATATTAGCCTATATTACTGCTCCACTGGAGGTGCTTCTTTTCTGTAAGAGGCAATTAAATGACTGGTTCCTTTGAAATCATGGAAATGAACACATCATGCACTTACATATAATCGTGTAGCATTTAAACATCTCTATATAGGGCATTTGGGTTAGGCATCTTGAGCATCTCCTTAGATATAATGAGAGGATACTTGTGAGGAGGCTATGAATCTAGAGCACAAACCCACCAGCACTGATCTGTTATCAGACCTGGGCTGAGGCCCACTGGCAGCTGCTCATGGGGACCGACTGCTGCTTCAACATCTCTGGAGTAGATAAGATTTGATTCCAGATACTCAGGTTTACCACATGTATTTCATTGCATATCTTATGAAAAAATAAATGAGAAACTTCTAGAGACAGGGATTTATTTAAAAATTAAAAAGAAATACACACAGCCTTGAGTGCTGCCAATCTAAGGCAGTGGGTACTGTTTGTAAATCTTGCCTTTCGGACCCAGTAAGTGGTAATTATCTGAGGTCTATAGTAGCAAAAAACTGAGTATTTCTTGGCTTGATCCTTTTATAGAGGACACTCTATGTGTTTTGCTATTTGAATTATTAAAATATTAACTGGTTTCATAATCTTTCAAAGAAGTTCTGTGATTCTTAAAATGGCAATCAACCTATGCTTTAAGTCCTTATTATGAAATTACATAACTTTTATGAACAAAAATTTGTTTCTCTTTGGCTTCACTAAGTAGATATTAAACCAATATTTGAAAAAAAAAGTCTAAAGGACTGTCACAAGATTAGGTAGTCTAAGGTTCTTATGAAATTTTGATTGACCCTTGATGTTACTAGGATATGTCTTGATAAAGGTGATGGCATATTTATTTTCAGCTCCGACTTCAAACACAAAATCATACTGCAAAGGAGGTGTGAAATTACCTTCATGCTCCTGCGGCATTAAGACACTGATCAAGGCAGAGAATGAAGGCATGAAAGAGAGGAGAAGTTAAAAGTTAAAACTGAAATACGGACATTAGAGAAAACATGAAAATAATTATCTTATTTTCATTAATTTAAGTAACAAACAGTCTGGAGCCAGTACTTTGTGAAATATACTGAAAATAAAGCCATCTGGAAATTAATTGTTAAAGGGTGTATTTTAGAAAGTGCTTTAAATCCCACATGTGTAGTCTCTGGGGCCGGCAGCAGAGAGCATCTGTGTGGGGCAATGGTGTGGGGCCTGAGGCAGTGATCCAGCCTGACCTGTTTGGGGGCTATTCCCAGATATCACTGTGAGGTGTGTGATCTGCCCCTTATAATGGGGAACTAGAAATTGGTATCAAATTTCCCAGAGTATCCCACATAGTCTACATATATGTATATGTAGTTTCATTTATTCTGAACTGTATATGAGAGATGTGAATAGTAATTCTCAGCCAAACCATTGTCATATTTATAAAACGGGAACTGAAAATCCTTAGTGTTACATATAATTGTATCAGTTTGCTAAGGCTGCCAAAACAAGGCACCACAGACTGGGTGACTCAAACAACAGAACTTTACTACCTCCCATTTCCAGAAGCTGGAACTCTGAGATCAAGGCCGTCCAGGGCTGGTTTCCCAGAGGCCTCTCTCCTGGGCTTGTAGCGGACGGCCCTCCCCTCCCTGCATCTTCCACGGTCTTCCCTGTGTGTGTGACTGTGTCCTTATTTCTTCTTGTTAAAAGGACACCAGTCAGATTGGATTAGAGCCCACCCTAATGAGCCCTTTTAACTTGAGTACCTCTTTAAAGACCCTGTCTCCAAACACAGTCCAATTCTGAGGTGTGCGGGGATTAGGACTTTAACATTGAACCTGAGGGGGAGGGGCACTTTTCAGCCCATAGTAAGAATTGATCTTTATATAGCTATACATACATATATATATATCATCTATGTATAATCTATCTAATCTCTACCCATATTGATATCTCTGTCTCTAAGATGTACACATATTCATCTTGAAAAAAATCAAGATTCTTCAGAACATTTTATAAGTTTTACAAGGGAAAAGCATCATATGAATATATTTCTGAAACAATGTCAAGGATCTTAAAATATCATAGATAATATAATTTAAGCCTAAAACAGACAAAATTATTGTATTTATTCAGAAACTATAGATTAGACAAATTTTAGAAGAGTTGGGTGTAATCCATAATATATTCTAGTTTTACTTAATAAAATCATATTTTCAGATCCATATATGTGTGTATGTGTGAGTAGATATGAAGAGAGATGGACAGAGAGAGTGAGAGGGACAGAGATTTTCCATTGCTAGGAACAAACATGTAATCTCTAATACAAAGGACATTTAATTTATGATTTGTAATTTTGTAATCAATACTAGATAGATACATATTTGATAGACCAATTTTTTAAGCTCAGTTTCACCAAGGAAATGGGTAAGATCTCTCTTCAAATCACTGACAAGATGGATGCCTGTGTGCTGCATATACCATTCAGTTGGGCTGTTCTCAGAAATTGTAAGATAGCATGTTAACCTGGAGGGAAATGACACAAATTGTATTTTAGAACTCTGTCTTCTAACAAAGCTTATTTTTAATCTGTGATTCAGCTAAGTACATTGATAACATTACATCTCTAAGGATCATAGAAAGAAAAAAGTATAAGTATTCAAATCAGTTTTGAAAGGCAATTGTAAGAGTAATTGTATAATGGCAATAAATAAAACTTTTATTTACTCTAGAAAACAAAATTGGGATAAAAAATGCTTATAAGAAATGTGCGAAAGTGAAGTGAGTATACATCAATGTATTTCAATAGTGGGATGAGCTTTAGGAATTTAGTTTTGTTAACACATAAAAGTATGTAAATAAGAGAATTTTTGGCTCCTTTTAAATCTTTGCCTATCAAACTATACTTCACATATATTGCATTCAAGTTAGCTTCTAAGATATTAAAAGTAATGTATAAAGACTTATAAATACTTTGAAAGAACAGCCAGGGCTCTTGAAATAAGAAGAAAGTCTTAGGATTATTTACCCTGGCAATGTAAAAATGTTGAAGGATACAGCTATTTAATTCTGTCAAAAATAAGAGGCTGATATGGAACCACAAAGGACCCCACATAGCCAAAGCAATCCTGAGAAGAAAGAGTAAAGCTGGGGGGATTATGATCCCCAACTTCAAGCTCTACTAAAAAGCCACAGTATTCAAGACAATTTGGTACTGGCACAAGAACAGACCTATAGACCAATGGAACAGACTAGAGAGCCCAGATAGAGACCCAAGCATATAAGGTCAATTAATATATGATAAAGGAGCCATGGACATACAAGGGGGAAATGACAGCCTCTTCAACAACTGGTGCTGACAAAACTGGACAGCTACATGCAAGAGAATGAAACTGAGTTATTGTCTAACCCCATAGACAAAAGTAAACTCAAAATGGATCAAAGACTTGAATGTAAGTCATGAAACCATAAAACTCTTAGAAGACAACATAGGCAAAACTCTCCTGAATATAAGCATGAGCAACTTCTTCTTGAATGCATCTCCTCAGGCAAGTGAAACAAAAGCAAAAATGAACAAATGAAACTACATCAAGTAAAAAGCTTCTGTACAGCAAAGGACATCATCAGCAGATCAAAAAGGCATCCTACAGTATTGGAGAATATGTTTGTAAATGACATATCTGACAAAGGGTTGACATCCAAAATATATAAAGAACTCACATGCCTCAACACCCAAAAAGCAAATAACCCAATTAAAAAATGGGAAGAAGATATGAGCAGACACTTCTCCAAAGAAGAAATTCAACAGCCACATGAAAAGATGCTCCACATAGCTAATTATCAGGGAAATGCAAATTAAAACCACAATGGGTTATCACCTCACACCAGTTAGGATGACCAACAAATGCTGGTGAGGATGTGGAGAAAGGGGAACTCACCTATGCTACTGGTGGGAATGTAAATTAGTTCAACCATTGTGGAAAGCAATATGGAGGTTCCTCAAAAAACTCAAAATAGAAATACCATTTGACCCAGGAATTCCACTCTTAGGAATTTACCCAAAGAAAACAAGTTCTCAGACTCAAAAAGACATATGCACCCCTATGTTTATCACAGCACTGTTTACAATAGCCAAGATATAGAAGCAACCTAAGGGTCTATTAGTAGATGAATGGATAAAGAAGAGGTGGTACATATACACAATGGAATACTATTCAGCCATAAGAAAGAAACAAATCCTACCATTTGCAACAACATGGATGGAGCTAGAGGGTTTTATGCTCAGAGTTATAAGTCAGGCAGAGAAAGACAAATACCAAATGATTTCCCTCATTTGTGGAGTATAACAACAAAGCAAAACTGAAGGAACAAAACAGCAGCAGACTCACAAACTCCAAGAAGTAACAAGTGGTTATCAAAGGGGAGGTGTTGAGGGGTATGATTAGTACATATGGTATGTGAGGGGATCATGGGGAAGACAGTGTAGCACAGAGAAGACAAGTAGTGACTCTGTTGCATCTTACTATACTGATGGACAGTGACTGCAATGCGGTATGGGGGGGACTTGATAATATGGGTAAATATAGTAATCACATTGTTTTCATGTGAAACCTTCATCAGAGTGTATATCAATGATATCTTAATAAAAATAAAATGAAAAAATAAAAATATATATAAAAAATAAGAGGGTGAGAATGGCATGATGGGTAAAAAAATGAAACTGATATTAGCTCAATTGTTAGCTCAATAAAAAGATTTTATGAATCAAGTATCTGGTAATGAGACTCTGGGAGTGTTCAAGGAGAGGATCTATGCAATGCTGTACAAAGAATTCAGATATAGACTGATTATATTACAGTTAAGTTCCTTTGTAAACTTAAAATGTTACATTATATTATGATATAGATCAGACAGGAATTTTGATGAATATTTAAGTTTCTTTCTTTAGATTCTAAACAAACTCAAGTTGAAACCCTAAACTTGCACGATGGTAATCAACTCTCAGGCCATTTCCTTAGTGCACAGCTGAAGTTTTTCAGATTATAGGTGTGTGGTACTTGTGGTATAAGAACTACATATATTTTTTAAGCTTTTTATTTTTGAATAATGTTAGGTGTGGAGAAGTGCAAACTTAATAAACAGAGTTCCCATGTAATCTTCACCCAGCTTATCCTACTGTTAATATTTTACATAACCATAGCATAATTATCAAGATAAAGAAATTAGCATTGGTACAAAGCTATTATCTAAAGTACAGACTCTGTTTGGATTTTACCAACTTTCCCATTTATGTTTTTGTGTTCCAGGATCAGGATCTGATCAGGACAATATATTAAATGCAGTCTTCACGTCTCCTTAGTTTCCTCCAGTTTGTGAAAGTTCCTCAATCTTTCCTTGTTTTTATAACTGAGAATTTTGGAGTACCAGTTAGGCATGTTAGAGGACACCCATCAGTTTGGGACCCTTTGGTGTTTTATCATGGCCTGACTGGAGTTATAGATTGTTGGGAAGAATGCCACACAGATGAAGTGTGCTTTTCATTTAATTGGGGAATCCATTGTATGGGTGTATGAGAATTTGTGAATCCATTTGCCTATAAAGGTTATCTTGGTTTTTAGTAATTCTGAATCAATTGCCAGAAACATTCATAAGTAGGCTTTTGAGGGAATGTAAGCTTTCAATTTATTTGAGTAAATAATTGAGAAGGAAATTTCTTGGACTTGTGTAAGTAAGGGTACATTATATAAGAAATCGCTGACTAGCCTAGCAAGGTGTATCAGTTTCCTTTCTTACTAATGATGGATGAGATTTCCTGTTGTTACCACAAAACAGACTTTTTATTTTGCTATTAAAATATTAAAAAACAATAGAAAATATTCATTTCCTCAATTTTTCAAAGAACAATAACTCTTTAGAATTATTAAATGCTTATAAACATTGGCTAATTTATTTTTTGTTCCTCTCTCAATACAGGGGCTAAGTGTCATTGTTAGATATTTACAGTGGTGTTTAGAAAAATTGCAATATTTAGTTTAATACCAATCTTAAATACTACAGAAAAAATATTCATTGTATATTTACAGATTATGATTTTTCTAATATATATTTCTATAATTAATACCTGTGTCAGTATGATTTTGTAATACTTTGTACTTACTACAACATATCTTTAATGATTTCAGAAACTGATAAGAGTTAAAGTATTATCATGGTCTTTTAAAATTATTTCATTTTCTGTCTCCAAATGTCTGTCACATTCAACCCCAACATCTGGCATAATGTAGGTATGCAGAAGTTAAATATATATTCATTTTTAATGAAGAAGTGAATGGAGATTTTCATGTGACATTTTCAATGACTTAAACCACTTAAATCTGTTATCAATTTCACTATAGAACTTAATTCATAATGCCAACAGGATCAAATAAAACAAAAGAGGCTGTCCTTTT
Source organism: Manis pentadactyla (assembly GCF_030020395.1). Lineage (NCBI taxonomy): Eukaryota > Metazoa > Chordata > Mammalia > Pholidota > Manidae > Manis > Manis pentadactyla. The sequence continues at coordinate 42,410,811 of NC_080025.1, forward strand.
CTGTGTGATTTACACTTTATATTGACAATGGTTAGATATAATCTTGCTAAGATAAATATTTGTGTTTTATGTTGTTCTAGATTTATTGAAACTATACCTATTCTGTGAATATAGATACACAGGGGCTGGGAAGACACTGACATAAGAATTGACCTAAAGATAATATAGTACATTTAGAAATGAAAGTATCTGAAACTTTGTGGAAGAAAATAAGATTAAAAATTGGAAATGATCTGGAAAGGCTCCATGATGAGAATGTAGTAGAATGAAGGAGAGATGCTAGAGCCAATGGTATATTTGAGGAGAGATAAATTCAAGCCACATTATTGAGTAATTCTGAAACCAGATTTGCGATGTGACCAACCTAATAAAAGACCTATATTAGAATACCTCTAAATTTACTTTTCTGCACCAATATACTCATATTCTAGGATCACACCCCTTTCTTGTAAATGAGAATGTCTCATTATTATCTGTACCATTATGGTGAGAGTGATTTTTAACACAATTTGTACCACACCTATATAGGATTAAACTTAATTCACATTAGAAATCACTCTGTATGATGTTGCAGTAGTATTGTCTCAGGGAATAATGAAGATTTATTTACTGTATAGCCCAGTTTAGATGATATTTAGCATTATGATACTGATTATAGGGTTGGACAAATTCTCATACTTCCAAAAACAATTTATTTAAAAACCTTGTAAATTAGGACATTTAATTTTATTCCTTCCCACTATCTCCTTGAAGATATAAATTTGACTCAATCATAATTAACACAAGGAAAAGTTTAAAATGAACAAGTTAAATATATATTCATTTTTAATGAATAAGTGAATGGAGATCACATTTTCATGTGACATTTTCAAGGACTTAAACCACTTAAATCTGTTATCAATTTCACTATAAAACTTAATCCATAGTGCCAACAGGATCAAATAACAGAAGAGCTAGAGGACTGACTGAGGAAAACTTGCTGAATTTCATTCATAGCCACTGTGAGACTGACAAGACAAATGGATTAGCACCCTGGCTGCATCGGGGTGGTCTCTGCTGGTCAAAAAGGAATCTCAACCTTAAAAGTATAGCATAAGTTGGGAACTATTAATTTCCTCTCTCTTACAAATTATTTTTTATTTTTAAATTTTTTTAGATTTTTAAAGTGTTGTTAATATACAATCTTATGTTGGTTTCAAATGTACATCACAGTGATTCAACAGTCCCTATGATCAACTTATATTTATTGTGAATTATTGTGCCCTTTTATCCCCCTCCCCACCATCCTGCACCTACCACAACCCCTCCCCCTTAGTAACTACTAGTCACTTCTCAGTTTCTATGTGTCTAATGCTGTTTTCTTCCTTCCTTTTTGCTTTGTTTCTATACTCCACAAAAAAGTGAAATCATTTAATATTTGTCTTTGTCTATCTACCTTACTTCACTAAGTATAATACCCTGTAGCTCCATTCATGTTGTTCCCAATGGCAGGATTTCTTTTCTTTTTGTGGCTGAGTAATATTCCATTGTGTATATGTACCACTTCTTTTTTATCCATTCAACAGATGGACACTTAGGTTGCTTCCACATCTTGACTATTGCAAATAGTGTGACAATAAACATAGGGGTGCATATGTCTTTTTGAATCTGGGATTTTGTTTTCTTTGGGTAAATTCCTAGGAGTGGAAATACTGGGTCAGATTGTACTTCTATTTTTAGTTTTTTGAGGAACCTCCATACTGCTTTCCACAGCAGCTTCACCAATTTGCATCCCCACTAAAAGTGTACGAAGGTTCCTATTTCTCCTCATCCTCACCAGCACTTGTTGTTTCTTGTCTTTTGGATAATGGCTATTCTGACTGGTGTGAGGTGATATCTCATTGGGGTTTTAATTTGCATTTCCCTGATAATTAACGATGTTGAGAATCTTTTCATGTACCTGTTGGCCATTTGTATTTCTTCTTTGGAGAAGTGTCTATTCAGGTCCTCTGCCCATTTTTTAATCAGGTTATTTGTTTTTTGGGGTGTTGAGATGTATGAGTTTTTATATAGTTTGGATGTTAACCCCTCATCAGATGAGGTTTTTATGAATATATTCTTTCATACAGTAGGATGATTCTTTGTTCTGCTGATGGTGTCCTTTGCTGTATAGAAGATTTTAGTTTGATGTAGTTTCACTTATTCATTTTTTATTTTGTTTCCCTTGCCTGAGGACATGTGTCCAAGAAGAAGTTGCTCATACTTATATTTAAGAGATTTTTACCTGTGTTTTATTCTCAGAGTTTTATGGTTTCATGACTTACATTCAGATCCATTTTAAGTTTACTTTTGAGTAAGTAGTTAGGCAATAATACAGTAGCTGTCCAGTTTTGCCAACACCAGTTGTTGAAGAGGCTGTCTTTTCCCCATTGTATATCCACAGCTCCTTTATCATATATTAATTGACCATATATGTATGTATATTATCTCTATTCTCTTCCACTGGTCTATGGGTCTATTCTTGTGCCAGTATCAAATTCTCTTGATTACTGTGGCTTTGTAGTACAGCTTGAAGATGGGAAGCAAGATCTGCCCTGCTTTATTCTTCCTTCTCAGGATTGCTTTGGCTATTTGGGGTATTTTGTGGTTCCATATAAATTTTAGAACTATTTGTTCAGTTTGTTGAAGAATGCTGTTGGTATTTTCATAGGGATTGCATTGAATCTGTAGATTGCTTTAGGTAAGATGGCCATTTTGATAATATTAATTCTTCCTATCCATGAGCATGAAAGATCTTTCCATTTATTGTGTCTCCTTTATTTGTCTCATGAGTTTCTTGTAATTTTCAGAGTAGAAGTCTTTCACTTCCTTGGTTAGGTTTATTCCTAGTTATTTTATTCTTTTGGATGCAATTTGTAAATGGATTGTTTTCCTGATTTCTCTTTCCACTAGTTCATTGTTAGTATATAAGAATGCAATAGATTTCTGTGTATTGATTCTGTATCCTGCAACTTTGCTGAATCCAGTTATTGGTTCTAGCAGTTTTTTGGTGAATTCTTTAGGATTTCTATGTATAATATCATGCCATTTGAAAATAATGATGGTTTAACTTCTTCCTTTCCAATTTGGATGGCTTTTATCTTTTTGTGTTGTCTGATTGTCATGGCTAGGACCTCAAGTACTATGTTGCATAAAAGTAGGGAGAGTGGGCATCCTTGACTTGTTCCCGATTTTAGAGGAAAAGCTTTTAGCTTATGGCTATTAAGTATGATGTTTGCTATGGGATTTTTGTGTATGGCCTTTACTATGTTGAGGTAGGTACCTTCTATTCTCATTTTATTGAGAGTTTTTATCATGAATGAATACCAAATTTTGTCAAACACTTTTTCAGCTTCTATTCAGATGATTATGTAGCTTTTATCCTTCATTTTGTTAATGTGGTATATGATATTGATTGATTTACAAATATTGTATCATCCTGACATGCCTGGAATAAATCCCACTTGTTCATTATGCATGATCCTTTTGATGTATTATTAGATTTGGTTTGCTGATATCTTGTTGATGATTTTTGCATGTATGTTCATCAGGGCTTTTGGTCTATAATTTTCTTTTCTTGTGCTGTCTTTTTCTGGTTTTGGTATTAGAGTGATACTGGCCTCATAGAATGAATTTGGAAGTATTCCCTCCTCTTCTGCTTTTTGGAATACTTTAAGAAGGATGGGTGATAGCTCTTCTTTAAATGTCTCGTAGAATTCAGCTGTCACCTGGACTTGGGTTTTGTTTTGTGGTCTTTTTTTTATTACCATTTGGTTTAATTGCTGGTCATTTGTCTGTTCAGATTTTCTGTTTCCTCCTTGGTCAGTTTTGGAAGGTTGTATTTTCCTAGAAAGTGGTCATTTCTTCTAGGTTGTCCAATTTATTGGCATACAATTTTTCATAATATCCTCTAGTAATCTTTGTGTTTCTGTGGTATCCTTTGTGATTATTCCTTCTTCATTTCTGATTTTGTTTATGTGTGTTCATTCTCCTTTTTTCTTGATGAGTATGGCTAGAGGTTTATCTATTTTGTTTATTTTCTCAAAGAACCAGCTCCTGGTTTCACTGATTTTTTTCTATTGTTTTGTTCTTCTCTATTTTATTTATTTCTCCTTTGATCTTCATTATTTCCCTTCTAATACTGACTTTGGGCTTCGTTTGTTCTTCTTTTTCTCATTAATTGTGAGTTTATAGTGTTTATTTGGAATTGTTCTTGTTCCTTGAGTTAAGCTGTATTGCTATGTACTTTCCTCTTAGAACTGCCTTTGCTGCCTCCCACAGATTTTTCAGGCTGTTTTGTTTCTGTTTTCATTTGTCTCCATGTTTTGCTTGATTGCTGTTTTAATTTGTTCATTGATCCATTGATTATTTAGAAGTATATTGTTTAGTCTCCATTGTTTCTAGGTCTTTCTTCTTTGTGTAATTTATTTCTAATTTCATACCATGTGGTCTTAGAAGCTGCTTGATTCAATTTCAATTTTTAAAATTCATTTAGGCTCTTTTATGGCATAGAGTGTGATCTATTTTGGAGAATGTTCCATGTACACTTGAGAAAAACGTATATCCTGTGGCCTTTTTGTGAAGTGTTCTATCAATATCTGTTAAGTCCCTTTGATCTAATGTATTGTTCAGTGCCTGAGTTTCCTTATTTATTTTCTGTCTGGTTGACCTATTGATGTGAATGATGTGTTAAATCTCCTAAAATGAATGTGCTGTGATCTATTTCCCCCTTTAATTATGTTGGTATTTGTTTTACATATTCAGGTGTTTGTATGTTGGGGTCATAGATATTTATAATGGTTATATTCTCTATTTCCCCCTTTAATTATGTTGGTATTTGTTTTACATATTCAGGTGTCTGTATGTAGGGTTCATAGATATTTATAATGGTTATATTCTCTTGTTGGACTGATCCCTTTATCACTATGTAATGTTCTTCCTCATCTCTTGTTAATTTCTTTGTTTTTAAATCATTTTGCCTGATATAATTTCTGCTAACAAAACTTTTTCTCCCTATTACTTGCATGAAATATCTTTTCCATCCCTTCACATATAGTCTATGTCTTTGCTTCTGAAATGAGTTTCTTGTAGGCAGCATATAGATGGGTCTTCTTTCCTTATCCATTCATCCACTCTATGTCTTTTGATTGGTGCATTCAGTCCTTTTACATTTAAGGTGATATTGATAGATATGTACTTATCGCCATTTTATTAATGTTTTTTTCTGGTTGTTTTTTATTGCTCCTCTTTATTCCTTTCTTCTTCTCTTATAGTCTTCTCTTGTTACTGATGGTTTTCTGTAGTGTTGTAATTGGATTTTTCTTTTTTCTTTATGTGTGTGTGTGTGGGTGTGGGTGTGAGTGCATTTATTATAGGCTTTAGTTTTGTGGTTACCAAAGTTTCAAGGATGGCTTCTTTACTATGTAATAGTCAGTCTTAAACTGCTGATTATTCTATTTTAATCACAATCTAAAGGTACCTTTATTTTTCCTTCTTCTTCTTCCTCTACATTTTTCATATTAGATGTTGTAATCTGCACTTTTTGTATATCCCTTTAATGATTTTGTGTGTAGTTGATTTTTCCTCTTTTGTTTTGTTTTAATTTCATATTTGCATGGCAATTAGTTGGTCTTCTACCTTTACTGTGGGTTTATTTTCACTGGTGAAAGCTATTTAGCTTTAGGGCACTTCCATCTACAATAGTCCCTTTAACATATCCTGTAAGACTCGCTTAGTGGAGGTGAATTCCTTCAATTTTGGTTTATCTGGAATTTATTTAATACCTGCTTCAAATTTAAAAGATAATCTTCCTGGATAGAGAATTTTTGGTTGGAGGACCTTCCGTTTCATTATATTAAATATATCATGCCACTCCCTTATGGCCTGTAGAGTTTCTGTTGAGAAGTCTGATGATAGGCTGATGGGGTTTGCTTCATAAGTAATCTTTTCTCTCTCTTTGGCTGCTTTCAACACTCTCTTCTTATCCTTGATCTTTGCCTTTTAATTGTTATATGCTTTAGTATTGTCTTCCTAAGCTTCCTTTTGTTAGGGTATCTCTTCTTAGGATCTCTTCATAGGGTTCCTTTTGCTAAGAATCTTGAGTTTCTGGGCACCATACAATGCCTTCTTCATAAAGCTGTTATTTTATAGGCCAGAAAGCACAGGAGAGGCCTCTAACACAAAGGAAGATACACAGAAACATTGACAAAATGAGTAGGCAGAGGAATATGATCTAAACAAAACTACAAGACAGAACCCCAGAAAGAGGGCTAAATGAAACAGAGATCACCACTCTTCTTGATAAAAATTTCAAAACAAAAGTCATAAACATGCTCATGGATTTACAGAAAGGTATTCAGTATCTCAAGGAGGATGTCAACAAAGAGATAGAAATCCTGAAAAAGAGCTACACAGAGCTGAAGAATACAGTATCTGAAATGAAACATACAATGGAGGGATTTATAGTAGATTAGAACATGCAGAGGAGACAGTAAATGAAATGGAAATTAGAGAAAAGGAAAACAAAGAAGCTGAGAAACATAGAGATAAAAGGACCTCTAGGAATGAAAGAATGATGAGAGCTATGTGACAATATTTGCATAATAGGAGTACCAGAAGGAGAAAGAGAGACAAAGGGATAGAAAAGCTCTTTAAGGAAATAATTGTTTAAAACTTCCCAAATGTGGGGAAGGAAATAAGCACTCAGGTCATGGAGGTGCAGAGATCCCCTAAAAAATTATTTTTGAACAAAAATTACAAGGTTCATATATTGTTGCTTTTTAAATATTATATGTTAATTATCACTGCTGTGGGGCTGAGGGTTGGTAATACATCAGCTTAGTATTCCCTAGTAATACTATACTGATGACTGGTAATACATTCCCCAGTCTAAGTTGTATCAATAAAGCAGCCTGGTGAATCATTAAAAATGACTAGTGTTGGCTTTTATTGTTTATTTCCTGGTTAGTGAATAAGTCTAGGCTATAAATCATCACCCAAATATTGTCTATAATTTAATTTGTGTACTTAAGTATTTCTATATATATATATTCATATTCATAACATATACATACATACACGTATGCATAGCTAGTTAGCAGTTATCCTAAATTTAGGCTCATAAGAGAAGCCATAAACTGAAAAGAATGAAATGTTCATCTGTCTTCCTTTTATCTGTACTTATATCCGTAGTAGAATGAAACTCAAAAAAACACTACCTTGGAAATGGCCCATGGTTTCTGAGGGAAGATAAAGACAGCACCCTGAGTAAGTTCAAGACCTAGGTTAGGGCTAGGAACTTTGATTTCCCAGTAAAGAGGGCTCAATAATTTGCTGAAATGGAGTTAAATCTTCTAAAGGAGTAAAACACAAGCTTAACTGAGGGAAGAAGAACTATAAAGGCAATAATCCTGAGGCAAAGGGATAAAACTTCAAATAATGTATGTTGGTGTGTGTTGTGGTCTCAGCAGACTCATTTATAGAGACATATGTTTTATGTTTAATATATGAAGCTAAGTTTTATCCAAATTAAGTGCATAACAACCAGTAGGTTAGCCTAGAATTAGTTCTAATAAATCCTTTCCAAGACATTAAGCAAAAGGAGAGCCTAATGACCCTCAAATTAGTAGAGAAAGATTTGAATAGAACTTGAGGTGTCATTAGGAGCCCTGAGTACTCTGAATAAAGTGCCTTTATGTAGTAAACCATATTACATATTAGCTTCAGAGTGGATCAGTGAAATAATATTTGCTTCAGATAATCTCATGCAGAGTCCTCCTCTGTTCTCTCTCTAGTGGGTGCTGTGAGCAGGGAGACAGAGTATCCAAGATAACTAAACCTCCTTGGGAACCAGGAAACATGTGTCTTTTTCCAAGCAACCAGGAGAATCCCTGAGTGTGTCTTTGCACACATAACAACGATGTTGATAAAGTGAATAAAAATGTTGAAGAAGCTCATGAATGCATTGTACCTATTCCGTTTGCTTACCCACCCTCTGTTGCTGAGGACACATGAGAGGGAGGATGGGCAGGGATAGAACTGAGCCTCTGTTATGCCTGCTACCACATCCGGACACACAAATCTCAGCATCCCAAATCAGTCCCCAATCTCTGATTTAAAATCAAGTACCTTTGCATTAGTCATATCTCAGTAAGATGTCCCCAGGGTGATGGCAGAGCTGTGTCAACCCCTGAGCCTTGCAACACCTTTTGTGGTAACAGGACTTTCCTGCCACATATTCTGATATGAGCCATCCTTGATGTCTACCTGTGCTGGAATATGGGCTGGCCCTGGGTTTACAGAGATGCACATGATGACAGGGCTCCTGAAGCCCAGATCCTATATCTCACCTTATTTTCTCCTTCTGCACTGGCCCACAACATTTGCAGTTCCTTAGACTGTGCTTGTGTTGAGGGGCTAGTCCAGTGTCTAGTTCAGGAAGCTGCCTTCTTCCCCACAAGGATTTGAGACTTCTTTCTAAAAGTGGGATCCTGACCCTGAATCCTAGTGCACACCCCCAGCTTATCTAAAAAGAAATGGTACTGATGGAGATTGCCTTTGTGGATTGTTAGGAGCAGTTCTGTGGATTCTCCTACATAGGTGTGGGGAGCTGGGTACTTATTATTCAGTCTGTCCACTACCCCAAATCGTGCTTTATTGAATCTGGCTGTTGGAACCTGGTCTATTCCCTGTTCTTGCACAGTATCATTTGTTGGAAATAATAAAGAAAAACTAATTATAGGATTAGTTCAAGGTATACATTTTAAACAGTTGGCTGAAACAAATTATTTGTGAAATTTCACCAGTTTCAAAAATAACATAATAGAAAAACTACATAGAAAACTAAGACTGTGTTTCCAGAATAAAAAAAAACTCAAAATTGGGATGAAGAAGGAAAGGGGGGAAATTCTAGTCTTAGTTTTCCCATCACGAGAAATAAGTACTCACACTGACCACCTCCAGAGCTACTTGAGTCTCCCTAAAACCCATTCTGCTGTCCTCATCACATTTCAAGCCCACGCCCTAGGCCAGCGGCTTTTCTCTGTGTATCAGTGATTTCTGCATCCTGCTAGTGCAGGCAGCTGTGTCTAGGACATCTTCATCTGGGCAAATATTTAAGCCCATACTTCAGGAGATTTTCTGGAGCTCCTTCTGTTCACTTCCTGAGACCTATTAATTACTGAAAGAGTCAAATTAGATAAAGTGCTGAAGCCTTTAATATACTCTGACTTAATTCTGTAGGTTCTTAGTTGTGTAGTTTCTTTCAGCTGCCACTGTGAATCACTGTAAGATGCACATCTATTTTCAATAAGGCAAATGGAATTAGAGCCTGGAAAGGAACAAGGTAGAGATGCTATTTGTCTTTCCCATCAACAATCACCAAAGTGGAACTAAGACTTTGACAGCTACTTGCTCAATTCACCTGAACAGGTAAAATCTCTACAGAGCAGCTGTTGCTTGTCTGTGTAAAGTAGCTCACTTACCAGTTAAAGAACATCCATGACAATGACAAGCTAAGCACATGGACTCCCACCAAAACCAGCGCTCTTTGCAATATCCCTGCTCTTGAGCCGTCCCCAGCCTGTTGTCGTGATTGGTTCCTGTTCTTGTGACTGGAGTTCCGTGTGGGAATGCCAGCCTCTGGGTTCAGAAGAGTCTCCGACAGTCCTCAGCTCCTGAACTGACATATCAGTTCACTTTAGTTAAGGAACTTGAGCATCTCTGGGTCTTATATCTTCATTTGTAAGATGAAAAGATTCATCTTTTCTATTTGCTTTACAAGGTATGACAGATAAATAAAGTTTTAATACAGGAACTTTAATATTTTCCCCATGGGACTAGAGAAAGCCCCTGCTAGTGATTCTTTGTCACCTTTTCTTACATCTAAAAATGAACTTTAAGTACTTCAAAAATGGCTATAAAATTATTAGAACCCCTTAAATGCAATATATATGCACTACTATGCCTTTATATTCCATTTCATGAATAAAATGATTAAATATCCCCAGTACTCTAACAGTCATATAACAAAAAATATTAAATTTGAGTTTAATGTACCATTGCTACTCACCTGATATGTTAGTATGTGATATGGATTTATAAATTAATTTGAATGTTTATCAAGGAAACTGGTATTTAGGACCAGATCATCTGAAGCACATAATAAACATTCAGCAAGTGCTTAAAGCCTGGAGCCCACAGCGTTAGCCTCACCATTGTTCTGTGTAATTTACTACATTTCTGCTTCAGAAAGCTGGGTATCCAGACTGTGGTGGAAAACTCAGAACTGGTGTGTTAACCTAAGAATACGCAGATTATGACCTGCTGAGTGAAGAAGCACAAGCGCCCCTACGGGATCAGCAAGTAGCTCCCTGGGCATCTGCACTCCCACCCTGGAGAAGTGAAGACCCTGGGTCATTGGGTTTGAAGGCATAGTTTCAATACACTTACACCAAGGAAGTAAAGTCATTGATTTATGATTTACATGTCCTAAAATGGGGTGCAATGAGTCAAGGGAAAGGCATTCCTCTGCTCCAGGTCATGGGAGAGCAGGAGATAGCAGGAAAACAAGCCCTATTACTTACAAGGTAGTTGGGGTGGCAGAACCCGATGTTTCACAGGCTCAGCTGTGAGTGGTCATGTTGAAAGGTGCTCCAGGGAAAGCAAGGTGGGACCTTGGGGAAGGAATCCTGAGCTCGGGTCCTGATCGAAATATTCAGCCTCTGGGTGTGAGCAGGGTTGTCAAACTGAAATGCCCAGGTAGCAACTCAAAGAGGCTTTTTTTCTCTTCACAGAGTTAGACAACTTATGCTGTCTTCCCTTGGGCCGTGAGCATGTGAACATTATATTTGTGAACCCTGAACAGCCTCTAAAACTGTTTCCTTTCACCGTGTGATTGGCTCAATATTCACTTTCCAGCTGCCAAAACATCACTCCAGTGACTGCAGTGGGGGCCCCTCTGATGAAGCCCCTTAGACTTCTCCTCAGCAAAGCAAAGCCCATGTCCTTAATAGTGACCCAGAGTGCGGGAAGTAGACTGTGTGATTAGAGATTAAAGAATGGGGGTTTGTGGAGCAAACTGAACAGATACTCACGGCGCTAGATAAAGTCTTGACTCATGCATCTTTGAGATGGTTTGCAGGGATTCAGAGACAACAAGCAGTGGATCCCAGACTGGGCTGAGCCAGAAGGCTAACTAAGCTTCTGAAACAGTCCTGGCATTTCACAACTGACCACTCAGAAGAATGGGTACAAGCTGAGAACATCCCCTGCCACCCTGTCCCACAGGCTTGCCCTAAAAATCCCTGCTTGTAACCCTATGGGGAGTTCAGGATCTTTAGCATTAGCTGCCCATTCTCCTTGTTTGGTGCCCTGCAGTAAACACCCAGGTTTTTCATGCATCCCAATGTCAGTGTTTGGTTTGCTGAGATTTGTCAGGAGCAGACCCAGGTTTGTTTGGTTTTGTAACAATCTTTTGTTGCAAGGAACCAAGCCTTTTCTCACGTCCTTTACATTATGAGTAAAACATTGATATCACACTTGAAACTCAAAATCAGCCAGTTTCTGAACATGATAATTATATTAGGATTCTCCAGAGAAACAGAGCCAAAAGGATATTATATATATATATATATATATAATATTATGTATTTTTAGATATATATGTAATTTATTTTAAAGAATGTTCATGTAATATTGGGGACTGGCACACAAACAAATACATATACAACATAATTGTGCTTATTGCTATGGGGTAAATATAACAGGATGTAATAATAAAGAATAGCAGTGTCAGAGGAAGAAGAGAGAATTAATTTTTATTTGGGTTCTATGAATGCATCCTTGAGGAAAGACTTCCTGTAAAGGATGAGAACAGGTCAATCTCACTGAGAATGGAAAAAAACAATTGAAAGGGATAATTTCGATAAAATCCCTAAGTAATAAAAAGCTTTCAGTGTTCCATGCATGAAAGATGGTTGAGTCTAGGTTTAGGAGGAGAGGGAAGCCCCCGCGTGGTGACTGAGCAGGGCTGGTGACCTGAGTACTCAGGGAGGAGAACACAACCGGTGCACGGCCTGGAATTAGCACATGGATCAATGTTAGCTTGTTTCCCACAGTGAGAAAGATAACACTCATCCACTGAAATGAGGGAAACAAAAATGAATCTGTAGGGCCTTGGAAGGACCAGATTGGAAATCCTAGGTTTAACTTTTAAATGTAAGATATTCAGGTGTAGTTATCAGGGAGGCATAGATAAGAGGAATCTGGACCTCAGGAGACAGGTCTACACTAGAGACAGTCTGCGACGAGGGCAGGTGATACCTGACAATAGTACCGCAGGCCCTCAGCTAGAGGTGGCCTGACTCCCTCTGTATAGTCTATCACTAGTGTGAGGAATTTACCACTATTGTTAACCACTTCTAATTGAGGACCTAGAACATGATTTAACATCCTATATTTATTTCAATGACAGGTCTATTGATTTAATTTTTAAGTGAAGATTTCAGAGGACAGCAAGGTGTGAATTTAAATAAATGAATTTAGAAAAATTAAATCAAGTCATTCCCTGTCTATGTTTTGATCAAAAAACCAAAAATAGTTAGAATTTGAGTAAATTACTAAGTGCTATAAGTCTAAAGAGATGCTAGAGTTCCCTCTCAGTGAGTGCCACATTTTTCTTAAAAATGTATCAAGTTGACATTAACAAAATAACTTTTGTAAAGAATGATTTTACTTCTCAACAGCTGTTTTTTTAAAAAAACTTTTAAATTGGTGTTTAAAAGTCTTAAAAGTTAAATGCTCTTCCAAGACAACTGGGTTATAACTTCCATCTATGGAAAGCTAATGCTAAGGAAAAAAATCAAAATGTTGGCAATTTACTGAAAAACAAACATCAAAACTTACACGATAACTCTGTAATATGAAATACAATAGGAAATATTTAGTGTAAGAACAACCAATGTTGATTTTTTTAAGTGATTACATATTATTTACTTTTACCATTCCAATAGTTCTTAAATGAAACATAGTTGCAGTATACAAGGCTTTATTGTGGAACATATTTGCCTATAAAGGAAAATACATTATATAATTCTCCCTGGAGTATTTAAAGTCAAATGAAGCTGGTGTACCATTTTTCTGTTTCTAAGGATGTTCCTTGGGTGCCCTTTTTATATCAATTAAAGAAAATGTAACCCTGCTGCAAATATGTTTGTCTCAGAGTTCCTGGATGTTTGTCCCATTCCCTGCTCCTATAATAGTGTTACTTTGGAGATGCTAATTAGTCTCTTTAAAGCCCTTGTTTCTTCAGCTATGAGAGGACCAACTTGTCTTCAAGGCTTTTTGAAAGTATTGAATGAGATACCACAGTGGCACAATATAGAAGCTTAAAAGTGGTATTATAAGAGCATACTGATTATTTTTGTATTATATGATGTACATTTTTCACTTAGAGCCCGGTCTCACTGGAGCCAAACGGACATGACTAGGCCTGGGCTTGTAGTGTGCATAGCTGGTAAAATGTCTAGTGCATATGCATGTGTGATCCTACTGAGTGAAGGAACACATCTCTACTGGTCAGCGTGCAGATAAGTGATGGAGAAACTGGTCCTAACGGAATGATTCCTTTCACTCTGTGACTCCCATCATTCCTCAGACCAGCTCCTCTGCTGTCCTTTATCATTTGGTAATTCTGGAATAAGAGGAACTGTTAGTTCTCACAACATGGACCTGAATCAGGGTTATATAGCTGATATGAAGCCATCAGCCCAAACCCTGTAATATCCAATTTGTATCTCCTCTGAATTTAAAATGATGATATTTACAGCAGCATTGATATTCCTGTGGCTGAGGCCAAATTGTCTACATTTCTATTTTCACATGTTCTCATTAACCTGCAGAATGTTCGAAGCTCATTCAAATATTCTGAGCAATCAAATGGATACAGATAACTAATATTTTTCCATGTTTCACTGGCTTAATATTCACAACTGGAGAGAATGAATTCATAATACATTAATTTAAAACATAAAACAATTTTGTACAGTATTATTCGAAAGGTCTTGGTGGGTGCTCAAGTAGATATTAAGACTTGTTTGACAAGAGGCTTCTGCCTGAAGAGTCTGGATCCCGTTAAGAACTTATGTGTGACCTTTTCTGTTGCTCCATAGTAATTACAAAGGCTTTACCTGGTAGACCTCTGGAAGGCTGCCCTCCCTGCAGCCTGGTGCCCAGCCAGTGTACCACAGCCTCAGAAGGAGCAACAGGCAGCAACCTAGACACCCTGCCTGTCATGGTCTTTGCATATCTAATCCAGCCATGCCTTAATTTCCAGGTGTCCTTATCTGAGATTTTGGCAAAGTTCTTCAGGCGTGTCTGCTGAGTCCTACTTCTGAGGTGAGAAGGGGGAAACCTTGAAAGTCTCCCTCCATTCTGACTCATCCTGAGTACTTTTCTACCCCTAGCCCTTCTCAGGGTCCATAAACGCCTGTGCAGACTTGGGGACTCCCTCGTAAGTCTGTAAGTGGATAGAAACCTCCACGTCTGCACAGGCTTACGTGATGCTCAGCTAGTGTGCCACTGCATGGGAAAACATAACAGGGTAGTCCGCTCTTCCCCGGTTTTAGGCTGCAGCTTATTCCCGTCGGCGAGGGGCTGAAGGATTAACTCTCCACCTTTGGGTGTTGCGTTAACAGGTCACTGCCACCTGCCAGCTCAGCGCCTCTCCCAGCTTAGCTGAGCTGACACTGCCAGACTTCCTTACTCTTCTGACAACTTGGACACGCCAAGGACATTTTTTGTTGCTATTATAGACTTCCCCATGTATAAACCTGTAAGAAAGCAAGATTCCAGGTTTCCTTCTAATCTATTGGTTTCATCAAACTCATGATCATTATTTAAAGTTAAATGTACCCTACATTAATTTTCCCAGGTCAATACAATCTTTTGAGTAATTTTTCAGTCATAAGTGAAGCAAGCATGAGAAATCATTAAATGGAAATAAGAAAACAAAAGAGAAAATTCCAGGAAATTAAAAAAAAAATTAAGTAACTTTTCTTGTCTAAAAAAAATGGTTCCTCTAACCACTTTTTATTTAATTAATATTACTAATTAATAATACAGGCAATAATGAATAATATAGGTAAATTAATAATATTTTTATTATTAAGATCATTTATTCATAAATGTATGCTGAAAACTAAAATGTAATATTTTATATAGTCATATTTCTACAGTATCAATGTAAAAATGAAATTTGAGGAACTACTTTCATTTGTGACCAAAGAAACGAAGGGTTAATTTTTTTTATTGGGGATATAATTCTTCAATTAATTGTATGAAGGCTGTAGAGTGTGGGGTTCAAAGCAACCAAACTGCCCGAGTAGAGGCCCCAGCTGGGGGACATACTACTTCTGCACATGTAAAGCAGCAGCACTGTGCTTCCACGACAGGGTGATCAGGGCCCTTCAGTTGGTTACTATTTATAGAGGTCCTGACATGATTCACTGAAAACATCGAATACCTGTTTGGAGCAAAGCCTTTGTTTTCTTTCTGATCACCCACATCCTTGACTCTGTCAGCTATTTGCATTCTTCAGATGATGCTGGGTGCTCAAACTAAAATAACTTAAATTGTATGGATTTTCCTGATAACTTCAGGTTTTACATATGTGTGTGTGTGTATTTGATGTCTTATTTGTACTTGTAATTTATATTTTTATGTATATAAAATACATGATCTTATAATTCATTTTCCAAAATGGGATACCTTTGAGAGGGAAAGGGGCACTATTAATACAATTCCACTGTGATAATTAGAAATCTTTACATGTGTTTACATTTGTTCCTCTGTTTTAGATGAGGTTAAATATTATCCTTATGCTTTGATGACTCTCATACATGGTAGGGACTCTTGTGTGCAAATACATTTATAGACACGCTGTGGCAGGGACTGTCTGTGCCTTACATGCTCCCAGTATTCACCTCCTTCTGTAATACAGCAAACACCTGCAGCTCTGCCTGATTTGGAATTCCTTCTGCAGGAGCACACAGCCAGAGTGTAAGAGTCGATGTTCCTGGAAGCAGTCCAGTCCATTACCAGTGAGATGGGGAGCTGAATGAATGACCCCGCCTCCGCCCCCTCAGCTGGAATGGCCCTGGGCCCTACCTACCTCAGCCCTGCTGAGCGGCAGGCCACAGCCTGGAGAGCACATCCTCACTGGCCTTCTCTCTCTTCTCTTGCTTCTCTGTGGCTTCCCAAGTATTGACATGTGGATCTGTGTACCGCTGGCATCTGCAGAAACTTAAACCAAAGTATGTGAATAAATAAATATATTGGACAAACCTCAGTGATTATCTAACTTGGGAACTCAAATAAAACAAATGACTTCCGCATAACCTTTAGACTCATTGGTAGAGTACAGGATATAGGTACATGCCATTTAAGGTAGAATGGTATACCCTAAATTTAGCACTCTTAAATAACAAATAATTAGTTCCCGTGTGTGGTATATTTATAGTGTTTGCATATGTACAGGTGAGAGAGAGAGGGAGGGATAAAGAGATGACATCAAAAAGATGATAATTTTACATTTGGCTAACCTGACAGAATCAAGATTTCGACAAAAAATAAATTAAACTAATGTGTCTAAAGAAGGAAGTTTAAAGCACCACTTTTCTTCTTTCTTTTCTCCAAATTTTCTCTGATCCCTCACTACATGCCTTCTAGTACATAAAGAGGGTTTCAAAATCTTATTAAATGGTCCTCAAAATATTGGCACCTTCACTCCTTAGAAGTGGGGTTTTAGAATAACCTTCCTTGCAGTTGAATTATTCTGACATAAAATGAAAGAGTTTGGTATACAGATCACCCAGGTCTCCTGAGTTCGGAGTGTTACTGTTGTTCTTTTTTTCATTGAGAGAGAGTTCACCCACTATCCACGTCACTGTTAAAAGTACAAGTCAATGCTTTTTACTACATTCACTAGGTTATGCAATCATCACCACTAACTAATTACAGAACATTTTTATCAGCCCCCAAACAAGACCTGTGCCTCTCAGCAGTCACTTTCCCCTCTCCCTGCCCTTGTGAACCCTGACAGCCACTGATCTGCTTTCTCCATCCAACCTGCCTATTGTGGTCCTTTCATATAAATGAAACCACATGATATGTGGCCTTGTTTGTCTGGATTCTTTCACTTAGCATAATGTTTTCAGGGTTCATTGATGATTTTATGGCTCAACAACATACCATTCTATGGATACCCCGGTTTTGTTTATCCATGCATCAGTTGACGGACATTATATTTTTGGCTATTATAAATAATGTTGCAGTGAATATTCATGTACAAGATTTTTTGGTACACATATTTAGTGTTTAATTTTTGACAGTAAATTTTTACCCCTTCCTTCTTCTAGCTCCCTTCTTTTTTCCTAGTTTTATTGCTATATAATTGACATAGAACAAACATTTTTGTTTAAAGTTTAAGCATAATGATTTAATACATGTATATATTGCAAAATGGTTACAATAAGTTTATATCCATCACCTCACATAGTTTCCAACTGGCACACATGTTTTTAATTCTCTTGTATATGTTCCTAGGTTATAATTATTGGATTCTATGGTAACTATATGTTACCTTTATGAGGAACTGCCAAATTGTTCTCCGCAGTGGCTAAACTATTTTATATTCCTACCAACAATGTATGAGGTTTTCATTTCTCCACATTCTCCCTGCTCTGGGCTGAACTGCGTCCCTCCAAAATTCGTGTATTGAAACCCTACCATTACCAATGAATGTGATTGTATTTGGATAAAGGGCTTTTAAATTGGTGATTAAGTTAAAAAGAGTCTCTGAAGGTGGGCTGAAATCCAGTCTGACCAGTGTTCTTAGATACACAAAGAAATATATAAAGTAACACTAGGGCCTCATTTGCCTAGAGAAAAGGCATGTGAGGAGACAACAAGAGGGCAGCCATCTGCAAGCCCAGGTGAGTGGCTCAGAGGAAATGCCTTCAACCTGGCTAATGCTTTGATCTTGGATAGTTAGCCTCCAGGATTGTGAGAAAATAAAATTCTGTTATTTAAAAACCACTCAGTCTGTGGTAGTTTTACATGGCAGAACCAGCAAATAACACCATCTCCAAAATTTGTTTCCTTTTTTCGTTAATAGTCCTTAGGAGTAAAGTGATAGCTCAGTATGGTTGCAATTTGACAAACAATGACTAATAATGTTGAACACCTTTTCACGTGCTTATTGGCTAATGTGTATCTTTGGAACACTGTCTATTCACAGCCTTTCTCTAATTTTAACTATATATTTGTCATTTTAATATTTATTTGTAAAAGTTCTTTATTCCAAATACTAGACCACTGAATATCAATTTTGTACCGTTTCCCCCATTCTTTGGAGTCTTCTCATGCATGTCCTTTGATAGTGCTCTTTGACACACAAAGGATTCTAATTTTAATGAAGTCCAATTTATTCATTTTTTTCTTTTGTGGCTTGTGCTGTTAGTGTAATATCTTGGAAACCATTGCCAGTCCACAAACATATGTACATGTATGTTTCTTTTATAAATGTTATAGATGTTAGCTTATTGCATTTAAGTCTTGATGCAAATTGAATTAATTTTTGCATATGATGTGAGATTTGGCTCCAAATTCACATTTTTGCATGTAGATACCAAGCTGTGCCAATGATATTTGATGAAAAGACTATTCTTTCTCCATTGAATGTACTTGGGAATCTTGTCAAAATCATAGATTCATTTCTGGACTATCTAATCTATCCTTTGTTTTGTATATATTATATTACATCCCAAGTGCATCAGTTCCTGTAGATTTGAAATCAAAGAGTAAGTCTTCTGTCTTTGTTCTTTCTTTCAATATTGTCTTGACTATTCTCATTTTTTCATTTGGATTTTAGGATTTGTTTGCCCATTTCTGAAAAATGACATCATTTTGATAGAAATTGCACTGAATCTGGTAATATCATCTTAATAATATTGAGTCTTCCAATGCATAAATACAGGATAACTTTCCATTTATTTAGGTTCTCTTTAATTTCTTTCCACAATGTTTTTTTAAGTTTTCAGTGCACAAGACTTGCATTTATTTGATTAGTTATATTTCTAAGCATTTTATTGTTTTTATTGCTATTTTATATGGATATTTTTCTTAATTTTATATTCAGATTCTTGATTGCTATTGTATAGAAATAGAACTAATATTTCATTATTGATCTAGTACCTTGAAACTTTGATTACCTCATTTATTAGCTCTAATAGTTTTTGAACATTTGGAGTATTTATCTCATCCTTTATCATTTCATTCCATCAATGATTTAAATAATCAACGGGTAAAGAATCTATTTATTTTTGTCTTTGTCCAGTGACTTCATTACCTTTTTTTGATTCTGATCTTTTCTGACTGTACTTTTTTTCCATGTCTTCAAAATCCCAGCTGTACCTCAGGGAAAAATAAATACAAATCTTTGCTGGTGTAGTTATTAGCGCAATAACTCTCATTGGCATGTATGATTTTGGTTATTTCATCTAACCTAATTCTTTTAATTTAATTACCAAGTATAACAGTTTTTTTGTTTTAAGGATAACTCATTGATTTTAACCATCTTGGTTAGTTCATTCACTGAATGGTTTGAGGCTAAGATTTGTTTTTTAATGAAGATTTTGGGAAAGTAGATTGTAATGGATCTTATTTTTAAGTTACACTATTTATTAGTCTTTTACTGTGTTTTATTAGATGTACAAAAATCTCTTAGTATCTACCAACACTGAACTTTCTATTAACTGAAAAACATTGAAAACATGTATAAGTAAATTCGAATATAAATTCTAGCATAAGTATTTTCTAATTATTTATTAGTATGATCCCCATGATGGATGTCACTTATTTCTATCTATTTTCATTAAAAACTAAATGATCTAAAGTGGCTTAAATTTTAAATAAATGAATACATAAATATATAAATATAGTGTATTTGTTAATATGTCAGTCACATTTTGAATATTGCTTAAAAAACTAATAATAAATCATCTGATTAGCACTTTACATTTCACAAGACTCATCTGATTTTATTTATACAAAATATTTTATAATACATTTTACATTAATTTTAAATATATAAAATACTAGCAGGGACTGGTAGGCACTACTAAATTGACGAGGACTGACAGGCAATTTCTAGTATGAGAGACAATGTGCGTCTTCTTGTTGGGGCCTGTGATTGGTGATCCCTTCTTGCTGAAGATCCTTCTGTGGGTCTGAGTGACAGCCCCTCCGGACCTCTCCGCGCCTCTTTAGTCAAGTTTCCCTTTATTAGTCTTCACAGTGTGAACGTTGTTTGTCTATTCTAGGTACAATTCTGTTATCAGGATAGTGTTTTGTGTATATTTTCTCCTAGTCTGGATCTTTGGTTTTCATTTTGTAGGTAGAGCCACATGTCTTGATTTTGATGAAATCCAGGTTATCAAAAATTGTATTTCATGGATCATGCTTTTAGTAACCAAGAAATCACCATCTTACTCAAATGTAAAAATGCAATTTTCTTCTGTTTTCCTCTAGAAATTTAATAATTTTAGGTTTTATACTTTAGTTGCATGATAGATTTTGAGTTACATTTTGTATTGAGTGAGAAATCTGAATCAGTGCTCATTATTTTGCACATGGATATCCAAATGCACCATTTTTGAAAAGACTATCTTCTCTCTAATGGTCTTTGCACCTTTGGTGAAAACCAATTAGCCATATATTAACACATCTTTCTCTGCAATCTCTTTTACTTTCCATTGATTGATATGGAATTCTTTCTTCAATACCAACCGTGGATTGCCAGGATAAATCTTATTTGGGCATGATGTCATATATAAAATTGGTAAGATGCCCATTTTTTCTCTCAGTTCTATCAGTTTTGGACTCACTTATTATGAAGCTCTGTTGTCAGGGACATACACATTTAAGATTGTAGTATCTTCTTGGTGAACTGCAGTCTTTTTCATGAGAAAATATCCTTCTTTATCTGTGGCAAATTTTCTTTTCTGAAGTCTGCTCTGTCTGAAGAATATTAATCTGCTCCAACTGTCTGCTTAGGTTACAGAGTACATGTTTCTCCATCCTTCTAACTTATGTCTTTATGTGTAAAGTGGTCTCTTTTAAACAGCATATAGCCGAATCTTTCAATTTTTAATCCTTTAGGCAACTTGTTTTTAAATTGTTATGTTTAGATAATCTTGTTCAATATAATTTTTCATTTATGAGATAAAATTGTTACCATAATGTTGGTTTTGTGTATTTTTAATTTCTTCTTTGCTCATGTCTCCTTTTCTGTCTGCCTTCAGATTAAGTACTTTTATGATTCTATTTTACCTCTACTACTAGCTTATTATTTATATCTCTTTATGTTTAGATTTTCAATTGCTACCTTAAGATTTAAAATGTCAATTATTTACTCATAATCAACTTTCAAGAAAGTTATGCTGCTTCTTGCACAGTGTAAGAATCTTAACAGAGTCCTAATTACTTGATCTCTTCATTGATACTATTTGTCATATATTTTATTTTTATTTATGCTATAAATCACAAAATTTTAATGTTTTGCTTTAGACAGTTATACTGAGTTATTTAAAATTAAAAATATTTATTTACCTTTATTTTAACAATTCTCCAAATTCTCTTTATTTTAACAATTCTACAAAACTATCTTTGTGTAGACCTCAGTTGCCTGTCTGGTACCATTTTCTGCTTGAAGAACTTCCTTTAATAATCCCTGTAGTACATATCTGTTGGCAATACATTCTTTCAGTTGTTTTTGTTCATCTGATAAAGTGTTTATTTCTTATTTATTTTAACAAATTAACAGTTTTGTTTTGTTTTATTTTTCTGTCTAGCTTTCCATCGTCTTCTGTGTTAGATGCGTTTCTGTCCCTTTCACAGTCTTCATTAGTCCTCATGTGGCCGAAGGGCATGTACTGTCCTTGCCCCAGGGACCTACAGCCTTCACTCTTTAGAGGAGAGTAAATGGTCCAGGCTTCACCCTGATTCTGAAGCTCATGCCCTTCCTTTAGTCCTGTGCTGCTGAGGAAGGCTTTCCTGGTCTCACACCTTGCCCTCAGGTCTGTATTAGTTACTTAATACTGCATCACAAATAATCTAAAATTTAGACTAAAACAACACATGTATAATAAAACATAATAAAACAGCACACATCTGCTGGCTTCTGTGTGTAAGAAGGCATAGCTTAGCTGGGCCCAGATCTCTCTCAGGATTCAATCAAGATTTCAGCTGGACACATTCATCTGACATGTAGGGAAAATCCCCTTCTAAGGTTGTTGGTCTAGTAAATCCCTCCGGGCCTCAGGTCCCTGCTGGCAGTAGCCGCTCTCGGTCCTTCTCCATGTGAGTGTTTCCAGCTTGCTTCCTTAGAGTAGGAACATGAGACGATCCAGAGCGCAGGAGTCCCAGCCAGCAAGGCAGAAGTAATGTCCTTCATAATCTCATCTTAGACTTCAAACCTATCTTAGTCGGCTAGGGCTCCCATGACAAAACACCTTAGACTGAGTGGCTTAAACAGTAGAAAATAATTTTCTCATAAAGGTTGGTAGCCCAAGATCTGGGTGCTACCATGACTGGGTTCTGGAGAGAGATCTTTCCTGGCTTGCAGATGGCCACCTTTGCACCGTGTTCTCACACAGAAGAAGAAAGAGAGAGCAAGCCCTCTGGTGTCTCTTCTTGTAAGGACACCAGACCCATCATGAGGACCCCAGGCTCATGAACTTATCTAACCCTCCAAGCCCAACCTCCAAATACCATCAGATTGGGGGTGAAGGCATAGATATAAGAATTAGTGTGGTTGGGGGAGCTCAACTATTTCAGCCGATAATGTCCTATCACTTTATCTGTTTTCTGATCGTTAGAATAAATCAGTAGGTCACAAAAGAGGATGTTGCATAAGGGAGTGAAACCAGGGGGTGAAATTCCAATTCCTTGGAAGCTATTTTAGAAGCAACCCCCACCAACCCCCACCCCCACAGAATCTGCAGACCACCTTCCTTCCTTACCAATATTTCCCATCTCTTCTAAATGCAAAACGCAAACGCAAAATGCAGAATGCATCACTCCCTCCTGAGGACCCCACAAATCAAGTCACATCTTGGTTTATGGAAATGAACCTGAAAAGATCTCCCGCATCTATGGCTACCTAGACTGTTGTATTTTTCATGTTGGGCTACAGTTGATCCTTAGCAATCTATTAAAAATTTTAGCTAGGTTCCTACTGGCTTATAGGTACCATCCTGTCTTCTTTCCATGCTGCTCAACAGATGAGCCAGGGCTTACATTTCATATCCATTTGGAGACACTTGTCTTTCTTGAAATTTCTGGGTATTTAATTGTCCTGAAGCTCAATTGCCCTGGATTCTCTCACAGGTTCAGAAAGTTATGAAATTGTATGTCATGGATTTTTTAAAATACAGTTTTGATAGGAAAGACACCTTTATCAGCTGTCCACACCTTCAGTAGAAGCTGGAACTTCTGGCAATAATTATTTGACTTTATATTTCAGAAATTTTAAAAATCAAAATATTGTTGTTTTGACCTTAGTACCCCTGAGATGGTTTCTTGAACTTCCTCCCTTAAGATTAAGTGTTATACTAATACAAACTTCAAATGTGAGGATGCTTGTGATGGTCCTGATGCAGCATTTTTCAAGACAATTGGTGTGCTCAGCACATTTTCTCAATAAGCATCTATTTTTCTTAATAGGAACTATCATGGAGATAAGTTCCATTATGGAAATAAGTATATTAATGCATATGTGTCAAACTAGTTAATATATTTCTTTTTACTATTCCTGGAAAGATTATGAGTATCTGGAATACATTTAAAATTTTTTCAGTTTGTGCTTTATTTTATTGAGTATCTTTTAACATTATGGATTGACTTAATTTCTTGAAGAATGGCTAAACTGGTAAGTACTTATAGCATATCATGTCCAAGGATGTGGAATTGTAAGAACAGCAACAACTAAAAAAATCTATATGGTATAGCTTAAAATGGCAGGTGATGAATGAAACATTTTAATAAAATATGCAGTATGATTTGGTGAAATTCAATTTTTAAAGAAAAATCAATATTGGCTAAATAAATTATAAATTTATGTCAGTTTTTTGAAAACTCTAAAAAATCTCATAATGAAATAGGCAATTTTTGTAACCAGTATTAACTTTTAATATATCACCTTGAAAAAGAAACACATGTTATAAAGCTGTCCCTTGCTAAGTGTTTAGCAAAGTGAACAAAATATAAGGAATTTTCAAAGGTGGCTAAGATGAATCTAGTCTGCACTGTGGCATGGATTCTCCTTAGGATTTGGATGCTCGGAATGTAAATGTAGGTAACTAGGAACCCCATTTTCCAGCCACTGACATGTCTGGATTTTGGTCAGACCTAGCAGTCACCCATGGTTCCAGTCTTGGGCTTCTTGTTCTTGTTGCTCTTTCTCTTCAGCTACTATGTGTGCTTCTGGGTGAGGACATACCTGGTAGTTTGGTTCAATAAGAGAACTGCTGCGGAGGTTCCTTGCTTCCTGCTTCTATGCTGGAGCTGCTGCTGTGACAAACGAGGGACCCTGGGCACTTGTGGTATCTTATATACCAACCTAGGTACTTAGTCTAAAACACTCCTGAAATTGGGCAGTTACAGGCTGCCGTTTGTCCAGGACCTCATTCAGCTTGCCTGTAGGTCATAGTGTAGTGGCTGTTTCAAACCAGAGGGACGCTCCATCAAGCCTCGAGGGCCACTTAGAAGTCTTCCTATCCCCAGTAAAAATGTCATGATCACATCACTCAGTGTTCAGAATCCATTGCAGTTCCTATGCGGGAATTGGTTGCTCTTGGCCAGGGATCTCCCGATAAGACTGGATACTACTTACCTAGTGACTGGACCTCCATTCTCTCCTACCAATGTTTATTCGGGAGGGAGGGTTATCATATTTCTTCATTCATTTGCTAAAACATTAAAAATAACTTGCAAAGGAATGTTCTTCCATGTAAGCATTTCACTTTTCATTAAAAAATATACTAAATGCCCATGATTGAGAAAATTCATTTCAAACATTAAAGAAATAGAAGTCTCCCACTGTGCTACAGTTATTAAATTCTTTTTATAAAATATACAAAGGGGAAATATACACCAGCACAATGAGCATTGTGCTAGATGTTTTAGGATAGTTTAGAAGGGAGGAGATTTAAAATTAAAATTCATAAAAATTTAAAGGCAAATACAGACATGGATATATTGGATTGAGTCAAGCAATGAGCCTTTGGAAATAATGTTTATATGCTCCTCTCCAATTTAATTTAAATAAAATATGTTAGAAACAAAATAATACATTAAAAAAAGAAGTAATTTGCAATCATGCAAGCTTTACAACTGTACAAAAACCTATCCATATATGAAGCCCAAATCGCTCCAAATTGATGTTTTTATCTGAACTTAAGAGCTCTTGTCTCAACTAGATAGATCTGTCATGTATAAAGTATAGAGGTTATTAGATTTCACCTATTGCAACCTTGAAGTTCAATATATTGACTCAACGGCTTGACAATGCACGTTCACATGTTTTTAACTGTTCTTTAAAGACATAGACGGTGACAATCTGAGCCTGCAGTTTCCCCAGGGAAGTGAACATAGGCAGGGGTAATGGCATTGGGAAAACATCTAACTTTCAACCTTAGCTAAAGCTTCTGTCTTCCTACTTTCCTGAATAACCTTATCACCACTATCAACAACTTTTTAGGAGCTTTATTTTGTTTTTCTTGATATCACATGTTCCTGTCCTGCAAATACCTACTTAGAAGCATTTGAGGCATGACTTTTTGGAAAACTGTCACCATGTATTTTTTATTTATTGTTATTTTCATCGGTAGTCCTTCACTTCAGTGTCCTCAACAATCTATATTATCAATATTATTTTCTAAGACTCATAATGGAAGTGTCAGATTTAATGAAGTCTGACGTGGCTTCCTCATTTGGGGAGATAACTGAAAATAGTGTAGCTCTGCATTGTAACAGCCACCTGGTAAGATGTAGATACATTGAAAGGAAATACTGCTGTCTGTGTGACAGTGCATAGTGAGCAAGCCTGCAGCCTCAGAAACTGAAGCAACAGAGTGACAGTAAACCAACCATGACCTGTCACGGAAAGCACACTGGATACCAGTGGGTAACCCCCTGCATTCAGGCTTCACTTGCAGGAAGATTTACTCAGAAGCAAGTTGACAGATGAAAAATGGACATAAGGAAATGATTATATCTTTGATCCAGAAAGATAAGTAAACTTCAAAGTATTGCTTACTCGCAATAAACTATAGCTGTAAGTGTAACCATTCTGATTTCAGCTAAATTTAGTTTCTCAAAACAAATTCATCTCTTTCTTGATACATAAATATGTATAAACTTGTATTTCATATGTGAAAATTAAATAGCTACACTATAGTCCTTTCCACAAACTGAATATTGGGAATTTTTTTCTGCCTTTATATTTACTTGAGTAAGCTGCATCCTGCCATTGGAAGTAATAAGATATGGTTTCGCTTCAGAGTAGAAGTACTGCAAATAGTTAAACATTTAGATGAAAATATTCTATTAATGCAATACTACCCATGGAGTACTACTAATAACGGTCTGAGATATAAGCATCCTACTGGGCTGTCAGTTTCCATCATAAAAACATGGAGTGTTGTGACAAAGATCTCTTGGAGTGAATCATGGCTACCATGATTCACAAGGGTTTGTCTGGCTTCAGACAACTAATTTCATTCAATAAGCCTATGATGGAGTGCAATGGAATGAATTGTTCTCTCCCTTCCACAGCCAAATTTAATATGTAGAAGTCTTAACCCCAGTATTATCTTAGAGTGGGGCTATGTTTTCATACAGTCTTTACAGAGAGGTGATAGAGTTAAAATGGGGTCATTGGGGTAGGCCCTAATCCAATATGACTAGTACCCTTGTAAGAAGAGGCAATGAGAATACATGCAGACACACCCAGAATCAGACCCTGTGAGGACACAGGGAAGGTCGTCACCTACAGCCGAGGAGAGAGGCCTCAGAGGGGGCTAACTGCCACACCTTGACCTCTGACAGGTGGCCTCCAGAACTGGGAGAAAAGTTTCTGTTGTTGAAGTTACCCAGTCTGTGATACTTTGCTATGCAGGCTTAGCAGGGGAGGGCCCAGGTGTCCTCTGAAGAATGGGAAAAGATGAAAATGTCTACTTGAGAGTGGTTCTGATGCCTGGTTCTCGCTCTCTGATACTCTGGTTGCATCCCCTCATGTTCCACTGTTTGGGTTCTCATGTCTCGCTTCTCTGATCATCACTTACATGACAGGCTGCCTGGGCTTTTGCTCTGTTCAGTGAATGTGACAATATGTCGCTCCACAGGGGCCACTCTGCCCACATTGGTGTAAATTGATGGGGTCCATGGCTACATTTTTATATGCATCAGTTTATAACCAAAGTCTCACTGTGTAGAAACTTGACTTATCCAGAATATTTATAGTTATATCATGATTGTTCAACTCCAGACACATAATATCTGCAGCTGTGCATGATTTATACAATTCAGAAATAATAAGGCTTAAAAAAGTTATATTGGTAAAATAATAATAATAATGCCTAATTACTACTAAGCAAGACAAAAATAAAAGTTTGAACAATGACTCATAAGACTAGAAGTGAGAGAGCTTTTATTATACTAGAGATGAAGAAAGAGAACATTATGGTCTTACAAACTATTAAGTAAAAAAGGCATGAAATAATTCTAAAATAATCATTAATTGACTAGAAATATGGTGTATTGCTTCTAAACTAAAGGAAGAAAAGGTATTCTAAGAAATAGAACAAAATTCATAAAAGTCACCCATAAAGGAAAAACATCAAGACAAGAAAAAAAAATAAAATTTGAAAAAGCACAACATGAGATTAATATATACCAAATATGTGGTGTGTATACATACATTTAGAGAAAAAGAGAGAGCCACTACCAGCATGATTACTGGAGGTAGTTCAAGATATTTTTGTTTTCAGATTATATTCCACACAGATTGTTCATTTTATGTAAACATAAAATTTTTACATTTTATAGGTATATGGAATTCCATTTTGTAAGGTTTTTGCATCAAATTGATGGACTTCTAGTTCATTTAGTTTTGAGTTTAAGAGTTTGATTTTAAAATAAAGTGTTTCATTTTTATGTAAGTTAATTACATGATTCCCAGATAAATTTATGAAACAAGGTATATTTGAAAAATTTTGGCTTCTCTGCCTTTTCACTAGTGTTCCCTTCTTTTTTGTATAATTAATTCAAAATACTTTGACTTATTCTTCCAGTTGTGAGTATAAACATGTATGTGTATGTGTATATACTTTACTTCTTAGATGAATAGTAATATAATCTACACTTTTATCCAGTTTGCTTTTTTACCTTGGAAAACAATCCAAAATAGTTTTTAAAAAGCTTTATGTGTTATTAGCTTTTTAGAACCGCATGACAAGCCATCATGTGGATCTTTTCAGAAACTTCTTTAATAACTGATGTTCAGTTGTTTCCAAACTTCTTACCAATAGTGTGTACTAATAGAAAATAATATGTATTTTGTAATTTTAATACAAAATTGAGTAGTTTTGAAATTTGTTTTGCCTCCTTTAAGATGTATGAATTGCAGTTTGTTTTGCTGATTTGCTGTTTATCTTATGAAATATAGTACACAATTTTAACTCATTCGCGTCTACCTCAAGAGCTAGCCTGCTGCCTCCATGTGCACAGTGCCTGCTGCTCATCTTCTTGGCGTACACCACCTTCTGTCTGCTGTATTTTCCTTTTCCCTGAAGAGCTCCCTTTAATGTTCTTGTAGTGCATATCTTGCATCTTCTTCTTGCAGCTGAAATAGCCCTTATTTTTCCTTCCTTTTTGAAAGATGTTTGTATAGAATTCTAGGTATTTATTTTTATTTTCGCTTTTGCTTTGTTAAATATTTTTCTCCATTATATTTCTGGTTTGCATTGTTTCTGGTGAGAAATCCATTTCTGTATGCATGTGCCCCCACACACACCAATTTTGAGTTTTTAAAATATTTTATATTCATCAATAATTTTAAGAATTTTTAGTATGATGTCCCTGAGTGTAGTTTCTTTTTTCTTTTTGGAGTTCATTGAACTTCTCAGATCTGTGGATTCATAGTTTTTAAGAATTTTTTTTTAACGGACATGGTTCTTCAAATATTTTTCATGCCCAACTCCTCTTGCGTTGGAACTCCGATTACATACGTATCAGGCTGGTGGACACAGTTCACACACAGCTCGCTGATGCGATGCCATCATGTTCACACATCTTTTCTTCTGCAATCTATTTTTCATCTCAGCCATTTTATTTTTTATCTCTAAAGTTCCAGTGTGAATCTTTTTTATACATTCCTTGTCTCTACTTACCATGTTCAATCTTTATTTTCTTGAACATGTGGAATAATATTATAATACTGCTTTCAAAGTCATTTTCTATTAATTCTGGCATTTGTGTCATTACGGGTCTACTTCTGCTGATGAATTTGGTCTTATAATTCTGGGTTATATTTTATGCCTTCGTCGAGTGGCTTTATTTTTGATCAGTCGCCAAGTCTTGTGAACGTTACCCAGCTGGGAGCCTTATATGCAGGACAGGACACCTCTAGTCTATGGCCAACTTACACTAACGCTGAGTGAATACACTTGTGAGTATCTCTGTTTCAGCTGGACTTACAGAGCTTTCCACAGTGATGAGGGGAGGGAATATCAGTGATTCCTGTGCGAGCTCTCGGATCCATCCCACTGCTACTTCGGGGGTCCTTGCCCAGCCTTAGGTGGACTCCTGTGCACTGATCACTACCATGCTTAAGACCCAGGGGGGCCCTCCCTGCAACTCTGAGGCTTTGTCACGCGGAAGCCCTCTCCTCTCTGGCCCTCACATGGGGAACTCCGGCTGCCTTGGTTTCCTGGACTACCAGCTCTACCCTTTCAGTTTAGGGAGAATACTGCTCTCTACTGAGGGCCGCCTTAGTGGTCTGTGGCCTGGAAACTCTCTCCCAAAAGTTAGCTGGAAATATCATACAGCTCACATTGTTACCCCATCCCAAGGATCACTGTCCTGTATTGCCAATGTTTGGAAACAATTTGTTATAGTGTTTTCAGTTCAGGTGGAAGATATTTTTATTGGGTATTATATAAGTTAGCATTTTTTTCCTTTGACAAAGATACTGTTCAATTTATTCTTTTTTCTACCATTTTTGAGAAGTTATCTGTTAATATTACTATTGTTTTATTTCAGATATTATATCTTTTTCAAGATTTTTCTATTTTTAATTTTTCAGCAGCTTCAGTGTATGTCCTTAAGGAGGTTTTCTTGATCTTTGCTTACCCTAGGTTGCCCTACCATCTTGAAACTTTGAGATGATATATTTCACCAATTTTAGAATATTAAGCATTGACAACATTTTTTCTATAATTTTTCATTTTCTCTATTTAAAAAAAAATTACCTTAAAGTCCTTTGTACTTTATAGTCCTTTGTACATTTATCTTTGTCAGAATCTCTACACAGCCTGTGATTATGACCCTATTGTTATTATTTTCTCTATCTCTAATTTTCTTACTGTTTCTTTGGTTATTTGGTTAATGTCACTTTACTTCTATTTCACTCTCCTTATTTCAAGAGACAAAGAGATTGTACTTTTTTTGTATTTCTTTAATTTCATTTTTTTGCTCATATTTATTAAATATTTTCTATTTTATTTTTTACTTAGATACACAGATAATGAAGTTTTAAATAAACTTTATTTTAAAACATTTCAGGTTTACGAATATTTGAAAAAGTAAAAGAGGATACCTTCTGCCCAATTACCCCTATTGTTAGCAACTTAAATAAATGTTTGCTGTTCATTTGTTAAATTAAAATACATATATTGATACATTAGCAACTAAAGAACATATTTTACTTAATTTTTTTATTAAGGTATTATTAACATACACTCTTATGGAGGTTTCACATGAAAAAACAATGTCATAACTACATTCACCCATATTATTGTGTTCCCCCACATACCCTATTGCAGTCACTGCTCATCAGTGTAGTAAGATGCCACAGAGTCACTATTTGCCTTCTCTGTGTGACACCGTCTTTGCCAAGATCCCACACACACAGGTATGCCAAACATAATACCCCTCAATCCCCTTCTCCCGCCCTCCCTCCATTCAGCTCCCCACCCATCCTTCTGGTAACTACTAGTTCCTTCTTGGAGTCTGTGAGTCTGTTGCTGTTTTGTTCCTTCAGGTTTACTTCATTGTTATACTCCAAAAATGAGGGAAATCATTTGGTGCTTGTCCTTCTCCACCTGGCTTATTTCACTGAGAATAATATCCTCCAGCTCCATACATGTTGTTGCAAATGGTAGGCTTTGTTTCTTTGTTATGGCTGAATAATATTCCATTGTGTATATGTACCACTTCTTCTTTATCCATTAATCTACTGATGGACACTTAGGTTGCTTCCATATCTTGGCTATTGTAAATATTGCTGCAATAAACATAGGGGTGCATATGTCTTTTTGAATCTGAGAACTTGTTTTATTTGGGTAAATTCCTAGAAGTAGAATTCCCAGGTCAAATGGTATTTTTAATTTTATTTTTTTGAGGAACCTCCATATTGCTTTCCACAATGGTTGAACTAGCTTACATTCCCACCAGCAGTGTAGGAGGGTTCCCCTTTCTCCACATCCTCACCAGCATTTGTTATTCCTAGTCTTTTCAATATTGACCATCCTAATTGGTGTGAGATGGTATCTCATTGTGGTTTTTATTTGCGTTTCCCTAATAATTAGTGATGTGGAGCATCTTCTCATGTGCCTGTTAGCCATCTGAATTTCTACTTTGGAGAATTGGCTATTCATATACTCCACCCACTTTTTAATCGGGTTATTTGCTTTCTGGTTGTTGAGGCATGTGAGTTCTTTGTATTTTAGATGTTAACCACTTGTCGGATATGTCGTTTATGAATATATCCTCCCATAGTGTAGGATGCCTTTTCGTTCCTGCTGATGGTCTCCTTTGCTTTACAAAAGTTTTTAGTTTGATGTGGTCTCATTTGATCATTTTTGCTTTTGTTTCCCTTGCCTAAGGAGATATCTTTAGGATAAAGTTGTTCATGTTTATATTCAGGAGACTTTTGCCTATGTTTTCTTCCAAGAGTTTTATGGTTTCATGATTTACATTCATGTCTTTGATCCACTTCAAGTTCACTTTTGTGTATAGGGATAGACAATAATCCAGTTTCATTCTCTCCCATGTAGTGGTCCAGTTTTGTCAATATCAGTTTTTGAAGAGGCTGTGATTTTCCCTTAGTATGTCCATGGATCCTTTGTCATATATTAATTGACCATATATGTTTGGGTTTATATCTGGGTTCTCTAATCTGTTCTATTGGTCTATGGGTCTATTCTTGTGCCAATACCAAATTGTCTTGATTACTATTGCTTTTGTAGTAAAGCTTGAAGTTGAGAAGGTAATTCCCCCACCTTTATTCTTCCTCCTCAGGATTGTTTTGGCTATTTGGCATGTTTTGTGATTCCATATGAATTTTAGAACTATTTGTTCGAGTCCATTGAAGAATACTCAGTATTTTTATAAGAATTGCATTGAATCTGTAGATTGCTTTAGTCAGGATGGCCATTTTAGCAGTATTTATTCTTCCTGTCCATTAGTATGGGATGAATTTCCATTTATTAGTGTCCTATTTTATTTCACTCAAGAGTGTCTTGTAGTTTTAAGGGTACAGGTCTTTCACATCATTGTTAGGGTTAATCCTTGCTATTTTATTCTTTTCAATGCAATTGTGAATGGAATTGCTTTCCTGATTTCTCTTTATGCTATTTCATCACTAGTGTATAGGAATGGAGCAGATTTCTGGGTACTAATTTTGTATCCTGCAACTTTGCTGAATTCAGATATTAGATCTAGTAGTTTTGGAGTGAATTCTTTAGGGTTTCTTTTTTTTATCTTAATGAGGTTTTTATTTATAGATTAAATAGTTTATTGCTATTCAAATTTTCTATATCTACTTGTTTCAGTTTTTGATAGTGTTTTCTAGCAAATTGTTGGCTTCAAATTTATTGACAAGTTTTTCATAGTATCAGTTATTATGGTTTTAATGTCTATAGAATATTTGGTAACATCCCATTTTTCATTCTCAACATTGGTTATTTCACCCCAGTATTTTTTTTTATAGACAAATGTTTCATATCCTTTACTATTCAGATAATGTATTCAGCATTCATCACATGCCAAACATTGGGTTAAATATTTTTTTAATTTTTATTTTGGTACCATTAATCTACAATTATATGAAGTACATTATGTTTACTAGGCTCCCCCCTTCACCAAGTACCGCCGCATCCCCATTCACAGTCACTGTCCATCAACATAGTAAGATGCTGTAAAAACACTACTTGTCTTCTCTGTGTTGCACAGCCCTCCCTGTGCCCCCACTACACTACACATGTTAATCGTAATGCCCCTTTTCTTTTATTCACTGCTCTTATACCTCCCTTCCCACCCGTCCTCCCCAGTCCCTTTCCCTTTGGTAACTATTAGTCCATTCTTGGGTTCTGTGTTTCTGCTGCTGTTTTGTTCCTTCAGTTTTCTTTTGTTCTTATACTCCACATATGAGTAAAATCATTTGGTACTTGTCTTTCTCCACCTGGCTTATTTCACTGAGCATAATACCCTCTAGCTCCACCCATGTTGTTGCGAATGGTAGGATCTATTTTTTTCTTATGGCTGCATAATATTCCATTGTGTATACGTACCACTTCTTCTTTATCCATTCATCTACTGATGAACATTTAGGTTGCTTCCATATTTTGGCTATTGTAAATAGTGCTGTGATAAACATAGGGGTGCATCTGTCTTTTTCAAACTGGAGTGCTGCATTCTTGGGATAAATTCCTAGAAGTGGAATTCCTGGGTCAAATGGTATTTCTATTTTGAGCATTTTGACGAACCTCCATACTGCTTTCCACAATGGCTGAACTAATTTACATTCCCACCAGCAGTGTAGGAGGGTTCCCCTTTCTCCACAACCTCACCAACACTTGTTGTTGTTTGTCTTTTGGATGGTAGCCATCCTTACTGGTGTGAGGTGATATCTCATTGTGGTTTTAATTTGCATTTCTCTGATGACAAGCGATGTGGAGCATCTTTTCATGTGTCTGTTGGCCATCTGAATTTCTTCTTTAGAGAACTGTCTATTCAGCTCCTCTGCCCATTTTTTAATTGGATTATTTGCTTTTTGTTTGTTGAGGTGTGTGAGCTCTTTATATATTTTGGATGTCAACCCTTTATCGGATCTGCCATTTACGAATATATTCTCCCATACTGTAGGGCACCTTTTTGTTCTATTGATGGTGTCCTTTGCTGTACAGAAGCTTTTCAGCATGTTATAGTCCCATTTGTTCATTTTTGCGTTTGTTTCCCTTGCCTGGGGAGATATGTTCAAGAAGAGGTCACTCATGTTTACGTCTAAGAGATTTTTGCCTATATTTTTTTCTAAGAGTTTTATGGTTTCGTGATTTACATTTAAGTCTTTGATCCATTTCGAATTTACTTTTGTGTATGGGGTTAGACAGTGATCCAGTTTCATTCTCTTACATGTAGCTGTCCAGTTTTGCCAGCACCATCTGTTGAAGAGACTGACATTTCCCCGTTGTATGTCCATGGTTCCTTTATCAAATATTAGCTGACCATATATGTTTGGGTTAATGTTTGGAGTCTCTATTCTGTTCCATTGGTCTGTGGCTCTGTTGTTGTGCCAGTACCAAATTGTCTTGATTATTGTGGCTTTGTAGTAGAGCTTGAAGTTGGGGAGTGAAATCCCCCCCACTTTATTCTTCCTTCTCAGGATTGCTTTGGCTATTCGGGGTCTTTGGTGTTTCCATATGAATTTTTGAACTATTTGTTCCAGTTCATTGAAGAATGCTGTTGGTAGTTTGATAGGGATTGCGTCGAATCTGTATATTGCTTTGGGAAGGATGGCCATCTTGACAATATTAATTCTTCCTAGCCAGGAGCATGGGATGGGTTTCCATTTTTAGTGACCTCTTTAATTTCTCTTAAGAGCATCTTGTAGTTTTCAGGGTATAGGTCTTTCACTTCCTTGGTTAGGTTTATTCCTAAGTATTTTATTCTTTCTGATGCTATTGTGAATGGAATTGTCTTTCTGATTTCTCTTTCTATTAGTTTATTGTGAGTGTATAGGTAAGCCATAGATTTCTGTGTGTTAATTTTGTATCCTGCAACTTTGCTGAATTCCAATATTAGCTCTAGTAGTTTTGGAGTGGAGTCTTTAGGGTTTTTTTATGTACAATATCATGTCATCTTCAAATAGTGACAGTTCAACTTCTTTACCAATCTGGATTCCTTGTATTTCTTTGTTTTGTCTAATTGCCATGGCTAGGACCTCCAGTACTATGTTGAATAACAGTGGAGATAGTGGGCATCCCTGTCTTGTTCCTGATCACAGAGGAAAAGCTTTCAGCTTCTCGCTGTTCAGTATGATGTTGGCTGTCCATTTATCATAAATGGCCTTTATTATGTTAAGGTACTTCACCTCTATACCCAGTTTGTTGAGAGTTTTTATCATGAATGGATGTTGAATTTTATCGAATTCTTTCTCAGCATCTATGGAGATGATCATGTGGTTTTTGTCTTTCTTTTTGTTGATGTGGTGGATGATGTTCATGGATTTTCGAATGTTGTACCATCCTTGCATCCCTGGGATGAATCCCACTTGGTCATGGTGTACGACCCTTTTGATGTATTTTTGAATTCGGTTTGCTAATATTTTATTGAGTATTTTTGCATCTACGTTCATCAGGGATATTGTTCTGTAGTTTTCTTTTTTGGTGGGGTCTTTGCCTGGTTTTGGTATTAGGGTGATATTGGCTTCATAGAATGAGTTTGGGAGTATTCCCTCCGCTTCTATTTTTTGGAAAACTTTAAGGAGAATGGGTATTATGTCTTCTCTGTATGTCTGGTAAAATTCTGAGGTAAATCCATCTGGCTGGGGGGTTTTGTTCTTGGGTAGTTTTTTGATTACCGCTTCAATTTCGTTGCTGATAATTGGTCTGTTTAGATTTTCTGTTTTTTTCTGGGTCAGTCTTGGAAGGTTCTATTTTTTTAGGAAGTTGTCCATTTCTCCTAGGTTTCCCAGTTTGTTAGCATATAGGTTTTCATAGTAGTCTCTAATAATTCTTTGTACTTCTGTGGAGTCCGTCGTGATTTTTCCTTTCTCATTTCTGATTCTGTTGATTTGTATTGACTCTCTTTACCTCTTAATAATTCTGGGTAGAGGCTTATCTATTTTGTTTATTTTCTCGAAGAACCAGCTCTTTGTTTCATTGATTTTTACTATTGTTTTATTCTCCTCAATTTTATTTATTTCTTCTCTGATCTTTATTATGTCCCTCCTTCTGCTGATCTTAGGCCTCATTTGTTCTTCTTTTTCCAATTTCTATAATTGTGACACTAGATCATTCATTTGGGTTTGTTCTTCCTTATTTAAATATGTGTGGATTGCTATATACTTTCCTCTTAAGACTGCTTTTGTATTATCCAAAGGTAGTTGGGACTTTGTGTTGTTGTTGTCATTTGTTTCCATATATTGCTGGATCTCCATTTTTATTTGGTCACTGATCCATTGATTATTTAGGAGCGTGTTGTTGAACCTCTATGTGTTTGTGGGCCTTTTTGCTTTCTTTGTACAGTTTATTTCTAGTTTTATTTCTTTGTGGTCTGAAAAGTTGGTTGGTAGGATTTCAATCTTTTTGAATTTACTGAGGCTCTTTCTGTGGCCTAGTATGTGGTCTATTCTGGAGAATGTTCCATGTGCACTTGAGAAAAATGTGTATCCTGTTGCTTTTGGATGTAGAGTTCTGTAGATGTCTATTAGGTCCATATGTTCTAGTGTGTTGTTCAGTGCCTCTGTGTCCTTACTTATTTTCTGTCTGGTGGATCTGTCCTTTGGAGTGAGTGGTGTGTTGAAGTCTCCTAGAATGAATGAATTGCATTCTATTTCCTCCTTTAGTTCTGTTAATATTTGTTTCAGGTATGTTGGTGCTCCTGTATTGGGTGCATATATATTTATAATGGTTATATCCTCTTGATGGACTGAGCCCTTTATCACTATGTAATGTCCTTCTTTATCTCTTGTTACTTTCTTTATTTTGAAGTCTATTTTCTCTGATACTAGTATTGCAACACCTGCTTTTTTCTCTCTGTTGCTTGCATGAAATATCTTTTTCCATCCCTTGACTTTAAGTATGTGTATGTCTTTGGGTTTGAGGTGAGTCTCTTGTAAGCAGCATACGGATGGGTCTTGCTTTTTTATCTATTCTATTACTCTGTGTCTTTTGATTGGTGCATTCAGTCCATTTACATTTAGGATGATTATTGAAAGGTATGTACTTATTGCCATTGCAGGCTTTAAGTCTGTGGTTACCAAAGGTTCAAGGTTAGCTTCTTTACTATCTTACTGTCTAACTTAACTCGCTTATTGAGCTATTATAAACACGGTCTGACGATTCTTTATTTCTCTCCCTTTTTATTCCTCCTCCTCCCTTCTTCATATGTTGGGTGTTTTGTTCTGTGTTG
Source organism: Manis pentadactyla (assembly GCF_030020395.1). NCBI lineage: Eukaryota > Metazoa > Chordata > Mammalia > Pholidota > Manidae > Manis > Manis pentadactyla. The sequence goes on from NC_080025.1 coordinate 42,448,578, forward strand.
TTTTTAGGAGTGCTCCCATCTAGAGCAGTCCTTGTAAGATGCCCTGTAGAGGTGGTTTGTGGGAGGCAAATTCCCTCAACTTTTGCTTGTCTGGGAATTGTTTGGTCCCTCCTTCATATTTAAATGATAATTGTGCTGGATACAGTAGTCTTGGTTCGAGGCCCTTCTGTTTCATTGCATAAAGTATATCATGCCTTTCTCTTCTGGCCTGTAGGGTTTCTGTTGAGAAGTCTGATGATAGCCTGATGAGTTTTCCTTTGTAGGTGACCTTTTATTTTCTCTCTGGCTGCCTTTAATACTTTGTCCTTGTCTTTGATCTTTGCCATTTTAATTATTATGTGTCTTGGTGTTGCCCTCCTTGGATCCCTTGTCATGGGAGTTCTGTGTACCTCTGTTGTCTGAGAGGCCATTTCCTCCCCTAGTTTGGGGAAGTTTTCACCAGTTATTTCCTCAAAGACACTTTCTATCCCTTTTTCTCTCTCTTCTTCTACTGGTACCCTATAATGCAGATATTGTTCCATTTCAATTCGTCACTCAGTTCTCTTAAAATTCCTTCATTCCTGGAGATCCTTTTATCTCTCTCTGCATCAGCTTCTCTGCATTCCTGTTCTCTGTTTTCTAGTCCTTTAATGGTCTCTTGCATCTCGTCCATTCTGTTTTGAAGTCCTTCCAGAGCTTGTTTTATTTCTGTATTCTCCCTCCTTAGTTCTTGCATATTTCTCTGCAATTCCATCACCATGGTTATGACTTTTGTTTTGAATTCTTTTTCAGGAAGACTGGTTAAATCTATGTCCCCAGGTTCCTTCTCAGGGGAAGATGTAGCAGATTTCAAAGCTCTCTGGGTTAGTCTTGTCTGGATCAAATTTTGTTGCCTTTTCATGTTGATAGGTGCAGTGGTATGCTATTGACTTTCTGTCAGCTGGGAGAGCCAAGGCTTTCCACTTGCTCCTGGCCTTTCTTTACTGGGACAACCTTGACCCCTAGTGGCTTGTGTTGGGCAGTTGCATGTAGACTGGGTCTCTGTATCTTGCCCGGCCAGTATGGAGGAAGCTCCCTTGCTGAGGGCATGGCCAGCCTCAGGTCGCTGCTCTGCTATGGTGGGGCCCTGGAAGGGTAGTGGACTTGGGGCTGTTTGGCTGTTTACCTCTGTGAGGGTTCTCAGAGCTGTTGCCCAGGGTATTAGTGTGCCCGGAGTTCCCTGGAATTTCCAGTTGCTGGACTGTGACCCGGGGTGCTTCCTTCCAGCGGTAGCATCCCTGTCCCTTTAAGACTTTCAAAAAGCACTCGCTTTTCTTTGTCACATGGGCGCCAGCTTCAGGACCCATTAAAGATCTTGCTGCCCTGTTTCCCTAGTTTCCAGCACCCCACGCATGCACTGTGTCTGCACTCTGGTCCGGATGGCTAGGGCTGGGTGATTAGCAGTCCTGGGCTCCCTCTCTCTCCCTGCTCTGACTCCTATCCTCCCACCGGGAGCTGGGGGGAGGGGCCTTGGGTCCCGCCAGGCTTGTATCTTACCCCTTTCACCAGGCACTGGGTTCTCGCAGGTGTGGATGTAGTCTGGCTGTTGTCCTGTGTCTTCTGGTCTCTCTTTTAGGATTAGTTGTATTTGTTGTATTTTCAAAAATATATATGTTTTTGGGAGGAGATTCCCACTGTCCTACTCACACCATCATCTTGGCTCCACCTCTCTTTAGGGTTTTTTATGTACAGTGTCATGTCATCTGCAAATAGTGACAGTTTAACTTCTTCTTTGCCAATCTGGATGAAGAGTGGCATTTCTTCATTTCTGATATTCTGGATATTTCTGGATATTTCTTTGTGTTGTCTGATTGCCATGTCAAGGACCTTCATAACTATGTTGAATAAAGGTGGGAAGAGTAGGCAGTCTTGTCTTGTTCCTGATCTTAAAGAAAAGGCTTTCAGCTTCTCACTGTTAAGTATGATGTTGACTGTGGGTTTGTAATATATTGCCTTTATTATGTTGAGTTACTTGCCCTCTATACCTATTTTGTTGAGAGTTTTTATCATGAATGGATGTTGAATTTTGTCAAATGCTTTTTTGGCCTCTGTGGAAATGATCCTGTGGTTTTGTTCTTCTTTTTGTTGCTGTGGTGGATGATGTTGATGAATTTCCTAATATTGTACCATTCTTGCATCCCTGTAATAATCACACTAGATCATGATGGATGGTCTTTTAGATGTATTTTTGAGTTTGGTTTGCTAATATTTTGTTAGGTATTTTTTCATTTATGTTCATCAGGGATATTGGTCTATAATTTTTTGTGTGTGTGGTGTCTTTGCCTGGTTTTGAATTAGAGTACTGCTGGCCTCATTGAATGAATTTGGAAGTATTCCCTCCTCTTCTACCTTTTGGAAAACTTTAAGGAGAATGGGTATTAGGTCTTCACTAAATGTTTAATAAAATTAAGTGGTGAAGCCATCTGGTCCAGGTGTTTTGTTCTTAGATAGTTTTTTGTTTACCAGGTCAATTTCATTGCTGGTAATTGATCTGTTCAGATTTCCTGTTTCTTACTGTGTCAGCCTTGGAAAGTTGTATTTTTCTAGAAAGTTGTCCATTTCTTTTAGAGTATTCAGTTTTTAACATATAATTTTTCATAGTATTCTCTAATAATTCTTTGTATTTCTGTGGTGTCTGTAGTGATTTTTCCTTTCTCATTTTCTATTCTGTTTATGTGTGTAGATCTTTTTCTTGATGTCTTGGGAGGGGTTTATCTACTTTCTTTATTTTCTTGAAGAACCAGCTCCTGCTTTTGTTGATTCTTTCTATTGTTTTTTCTTCTTGATTTTATTTGTTTCTGCTCTGATCTTTATTATGACCCTCTTTCTACTGACTTTGGGCCTCATTTGTTCTTTTTTTTTTCTAGTTTCATTAATTATAAGTTTAGAGTGTTCATATGGGATTGTATTTTTTTCCTGAGGTAGGCCTATATTGAAATATATTTCACTCTCAGCACAGTATTCGCTGTGTCCCACAGATTTAGAAGTGCTGAATTATTGTTGTCTTTTGTCTCCATATATTGCTTGATCTCTGTTTTTATTTGGTCATTGATCCATTGGTTATTTAGGAGCATGTTGTGAAGCCTCCATTTGTTTGTGAGCTTTTTTGTTTTCTTTAGATAATTTAGTTCTAGTTTCATACCTTTGTGGTCTGAGAAGCTGGTTGGTAAAATTTCAATCTTTTTAAATTTAGTGAGGCTCTTTTTGTGGCCTAGTGTATTATCTATTCTTGGAAATGTTCCATGTGCACTTGAGAAGAATGTGTATTCTGCTGCTTTTGGGTGTAGAGTTCTGTAGATATCTGTCCGGTCCATGTATTCTAATGTGTTGCTCAAGACCACTGTCTCCTTACTTATTTTCTGTCTGGGTGATCTGTCCTTTGGAGTGAGTGGTGTGTTGAAGTGTCCTAGAATGAATGCATTGCATTCTATTTCCCTTTTTAATTCTGTTAGTATTTGTTTCACATATGTAGGTGCTCCTGTCTTGGGTGCATAGATGTTTATAATGGTTATAGTCTCTTGTTGGATTGACTCCTTTCTCATTGTGTAATGTTCTTCTTTGTCTCTTATGACTTTCTTTGTTTTGTAGTCTATTTTGTCTGATACAAGTACTGCAATTCCTGCTTTTTTCTCACTAGTAGTTGCATAAAATATCTTTTTCATTCCCTTCACTTTTAGTCTGTGTATGTCTTTGGGTTTGAAGTGAGTCCCTTGTAGGCAACATATAGACAGGTTTTGTTTTTTTATCCACTCAGTAACTCTGTATCTTTTGATTAGTGCGTTCAGACCATTTAAATTTAGGGTAAATATTGATAGATATGTACTTATTGCCATTGCAGGCTTTAGATTCATGGTTACCAAAAGTTCAAGGGTAACTTCCTTACTATCTAAGAGTCTAACTTAACTCAGTTAATATGATATTACAAACACAATCTAAACGTTCTTTTTTTCCTCCTCCTTTTCCTTCCTCCTCCATTCTTTATATATTAGGCATCATATTCTGTACTCTTTGTCTATCCCTTGACTGACTTTGGGGATAGTTGTTTTAATTTTGCATTTGCTTAGTAATTAACTGTTCTACATTTTTACTGTGGTTTTATTACCTGTGGTGACAGCTATTTAGTCTTGGGAAGACTTCCATCTATAGCAGCCCCTCCAAAATACACTGTAGAGATGGTTTGTGGGAGCCTAATTCTCTCAGTTTTTGCTTATCCAGAAGTTGTTCAATCCCTCCTTCAAATTTAAATTATAATATTACCAGATAGAATATTCTTGGCTTGAGGCTCTTCTGCTTCATTGCATTAAATACACCATGCCATTCCCTTCTGGTCTGTAAGGTTTCTGCTAAGAAGTCTGATGATAGTTTGATGGGTTTTCCTTTGTATGTGATCTTTTTTCTATCTCTGGCTGCTTTAAATAGTTTGTCCTTATCCTTGATCTTTGCCATTTTAATTATCATACGTCTTGGTGTTACTTTCCTTGGGTCCCTTGTGTTGGGAGATCTGTGCACCTCCATGGCCTGAGAGACTATCTCCTTCCCCAGATTGGATAAGTTTTCAGCAATACTTCTCCTCAAAGACACTTTGTATCCCTTTCTCTCTCCCTTCTTCTGGTACCCCTATAATACTAATATTGTTCCATTTGTATTGGTCGCAGAGTTCTCTCAATATCCTTTCATTCCTAGAGATCCTTTTTTTCTCTCTCTGTGACTCAGCTTCTTTGTATTCTTCTCTAATTTCTATTTCATTTATCATCTCCTCCACCATATGTAATTTGCTTTCAGAACCCTCCATTGTGTTCCTTAATGATTAGATGTCCACTCTAAATTCGTTCCTGAGTTCTTGAATATTTTTCTGTACCTCTAGGAGCATGTATATGATGTTTATTTTGAAATCTCTTTCAGGGAGATTGATTGGTTCAGTCTTGACCCATTTTCTGATGTTTGTGAGATTTTGGTTTGACCCAGGTTCCTTTGACATTTCACATTTGTATGTGGTGCCCTCTAGTGTCCAGAAGCTCTACTCTCTGGAGCGATGTTGGGGGTTGCAGAGGAGTGGTACTGGTGCCTGGGGGAAGGAAAGAGTTGTTTCTTTCTTCCCAACTGCTATGCTTGTCTTCACTTCAAGAACCAGTGGGCCAAACACACATGTATACACCTCTATGCTTTGTGTTTGTAGCTACTGTAGGCAGGGCTTTTCTTTGGGTTGCCTGATGCTAGCACAGGGGTTGCTGATTTGGCTGAGAGGTAGGCTAAGCAGGCTGTGTATCATGGTGGGCATCCTTGGAGCTGCATAGCCAGCCAGGACGATGGAGCACCTGAAGATCCTGAATGTTCCCAACCTGCTGGGCAGATTGTGCCCAGACAATTTCATCTACCTTTCCTTTCTCCTGAGCAGTAAGCTCTGTGCAATCCTTGCCCCTTTAGCAGCCTCTTGCTAAGGGCTTCCTTATTAGAAAGTCTCTCAGACTGCCTGCCCAGACCAGCTGGATAAGGATCCCTGTTTTCCACAGCAGCTGGAATCTCAGTCTTCCCAGTTATTCTGCCTGTCTTAGCTTCCCAACTGCACTAATCACCAGAGCACCATGTAATATGGGTTGGTGCTCCCAGAGCAGATCTCCAGGGCTATATATTCAGCAGTCCTAGGCTTCTTCCCTCTCCCTGCTCCATTCCTCTTCCTCCTTCTGGTGAACTGGGGTGGGGGAAGGGCTTGGGTCTCGCTGGATCATGTCTTTGTTATGTTACCCTGTTTCGTGAGGTCTGCTCTGTTCTCCAGGTATGCAGTCTGGTTCAGCCTTCTTTCCTGTTGCTCTTTTAGGATTAGTTGTATTAACTATATTTTCATATTATATGTGGCTTTGGGAGGAGTTCTCTGTCTCACCTCTCACGCCACCATCTTTAATCTACTCTCCAAAGAACATATTTCATTCAGTGTTTTCCAGTTTTTCACGATGCCATCTTTCTGTTTCAGGAAAGCATTTTACATTTCATCATTCTGCCTGCCTAGACTACCCTTGTCTCTAACAGTTTTTCAGAGTTTCATTGGTTTGATAATCTTGACAACTTTCATGAATTTTGTAGGATTTTTGTAAAATGCATCTCAACTGGGTTTTGTCCAATGCTTTCCCCATTACTAGAATGCATTTATATGTTTTTGGAAGGAAGGTCAGAGGCAAAGTGCCGTATCCATCCCATTATATCAAAGGTACAAGTTAAGAATAGGACTTAATCACCATTGATGTTGACCTTGCTCACCTGGCTCAGATGGTTTGTCATGTTTTCTGTGTAAACTCTCTTTCCATATGCACAGCTCATATTTGATGAGTGAGGAGTTATGCTTCACCTGATTGAGAGTGGATTATCTTCATAAATTATTTGAAATTATTCTTCATATGACATTATGGCCTTTCCTTCATTGTATTGTTTATTCATTTATTTATTTATATCATTATGGACTCACGTATACTTTTCATACTTTTGTTAGCAATCCATTGCTACTTCATTTAGGTTATTGCTCATGTTTTTTTGTCATTTGTTTCAGGTTCTTCTACTGGACTCTTAGCAGGCTCTGTGTCCTGACATACTCCATCTTATTGTGTGTATGTGTGTGTGTGTGTGTGTGTGTTCAGTAATTCAATTCCCTGCATTCTGCTATTGGAAGATCCTCCAGGCTAATATTTCATAGTTCTTGATCAAACTCTAGAAGTACCATTTCTCCAAGGAGACATATTTCCATTTATTGGCGAACGGTTTCAGACAGCAAGGTGTAGATGCTAGAAGTACACATTTTTATTGAGGTGTCCTTGTTTCTAGACCCTCTCAGCTAGCAGAGCAAGGAAACATGTGTGTACACTGACCCATGTACGTCCACATAGCCATAAACATTTCTATATGTAGTCATCTGTACCTATATTTAACAAAATATGAATTCATACTGATGTCTCTAAATCTGATCCATTACCTCATGGACCATTCTAGCCTCTTCTCAGTCTTATCTATAAACTCACACCAACTGGCACCCAACAGTAAAACTCCTTGCCCCACCATTCAAAACTGTTAACTCATACACCTGGAAATGATTTGATCAATGATAGTACTGTGTTTACGTTCTGTCTTTACCTTATAGACTCCAGTAATTATCATTTATCAGTTTCTTTCTAGTTTTCTTCAGTGACAGCATACTTTTCATGGTGGCCCCAGTTGAACATCATGATTTACATTTGCTATTAAAAAAATGTACTTTATTCAGAAATTTATATTTTTTCAATATATCTGCCCATATGCCATATATTCTCTGTAATTGTTTCAAAATATCTGCTTAGAAAAACATGTTATATATTCACACTTATAGAACATTTTCTTTGAGTTATTTGTTGTCTTATATAAAAATCATGCAACCTCCTTGCATATACACAATTGAGTGTTCTTACTTGGAAGATATATTCTTACAAGTGAGTTACTAGATTAAATTGACTTGTAATAAATATTACAATACATAGTATTGACTTGCTTTCTAAAGGAGATTATATTAAGTTCACTATTCATGAGATTGCCAATATCCACAGACTATGTCTAAATATTGCAAAATATTTCCCTAAGATTTGTTTTGCCAAACTGATAAGCATATCACTAGTATTGAATTTGTATCTACTTATTATGACCATGCCCAAATTTGAACATTGTTGCATTCCTAATATATATATATATATATAATTTTGTAATATACTCATAAACCTTTTTTTAAGTCTTAGATTCTGTGTCATTTTTTGACAATCTAAAAATATTTAAATATTTTACATTTTTTTGAAATATTAACATTTTAATTTTGCTCCCATGGAACTTATTTCAAGGAGTGAGTCTGAGATATTTTTCTAAAAATATCTTGATATTTGGGCTACTGATATAAATTGAGGCCATTATCATATTCAAAATCCCTACAGAGTATGGATTTTTTTCTTGATAATCCATTATGTTTCACTGATCTTTCAATCTATGCTTGTGTTTGAAACAAAGGGTTAATTCATACATCTCAATATAATCCTATGAATTTGTGAGCTTATTCTGCTGCCATGAGGTATTTTAAAGAAACAATTTTTAATTATGTTACTATATTCAATTATTACAGCAAAATAGAATATTATACATGCATTTTGTTCTCAATCAAAACACCATGACCAAAAGCTGAGAGTAAAATGCATTAAGGTACAAGTTTAAATAATTTTGGGGGTGATCATACAAAAAGTTATAAAAACCATTTTTAATTTTCCAAATTTTGTATATTGATTATATGTTAGTATTAAATCTGAATTAACAAATTATTAAAAGAAAAAATAAAATTCTACAGAATAATTATAAGGTTATATATTCATTTTAGGTTTCTTTACTTAATTTTTCCTATTATTTTTGGATACAAAAGTAGTTTTTGAGAATCCTAGATCTTAAACTGTTTTGTGATCTACAGTACATGGAATTTGTCACATTTTAATTTTATTTGTTGGCTATTTTTAGCTTCAGTCAGAAATCTTGAACTTCTGCACACTTATTCACTTGTTAAATGTGGGCCAGTTCTTTCTTTCCATGGTGTCTACATTTCACTGATGAAAGAAAATGCATGTAGCATTTGATGCTAATTCAAAGCTGCCCTCTAGAAATATAGTTTGAGTTGGTAATAATTCATTTAATGGATTGCTCAGCTAATCAGACAAAATTAATTCATAGTCTTTGATGCAGAAAGAAATTCAGAATGATAAGAGAAGCCAGTCACTTTTTATAATCATGCCCTTTCACTGTACTGCAGTAACTCAAATCAATAGGTAGTCACATCTGATCAGCATCCCAGATTTAGAGTGCACTGCTCTCTCAATCTCAGCTTTCTCAGTAAGTGAGAATCTTACATAGATTTGGCAAATCTGTGTGTTTGTGTGTGAAACAAGCCTGTATTAATCAAAGTACTTCATTTGAAACAAAATTCTCAATTCAACAAATAGGTATTTTATAACATCCAGATACTCTACTGGATGTCCCAAGCTCTTCAAATGAATATAGAGCATTCATTCATTCATTCACTTCACTCCCATTCTCTCCAAAGCCAGTTCCATCAGAGCTCTTAGTTCTCAGGGTATATGTCCATGTGTATGGGGCTTTTGAAATCCAGCCCCTCAGGTGCCTGAGCTCATCTTCTTCGATGTACTTGACCTCTGCTTGCTTTAACTGCTCATCCTGATGGTTATACCCGAGGACTTCATCATTACCTTCATCATTACCCCAGAATATCATTTAAATTTTTTCACTCTCCTTCTGCTGATTCCTGTCTTTTCATATAAATTCCTAAATACTACAACTCCAAAGAAAGTTTAGCTCCAAATAGCTTCCAAAGCACTGATCCTGCATTTGTAATCTGCCCCCTTATTGTGCACTTCCTTATTTATCCAGTTTAAATTCAATGGCCAGTCTCAATACCACTTCTTGTACCTACAATCAAGATTACCTTTACCCCTTGATAGGGCAATACAAACTCTTGCCAAATCCATGCCTTTAATAATCATATTCCTTACCCTGGTAAGTATAATGGCTGTAAAAAATGTATAATTATGCTGAAAGGGATCCTTTTAAATTCACAGTCACCATGCTGAATCAAGTAATTGATCTTGTCAAATAAACCTATATTTCCCTATTTTGCCCCTTCCTCCTATGTTCATGGTGGACACATTAATTGCCCCAGTTAAGGCTGATGATCCCACAGATGAATAACCTGTCTTGCTTGCCCCTTTCAGCCTATTCTCAATACAGCAGCCAGAGCATCCTGTCCACAAATCAATCACATCATGTTGCTCCATCACATTATTGATGAATGGCTATAGAAGAGAGTCTGGTTTATTCAGCAATAATCTCTTTTTCCTTGAACCCTGGCCTCCTCATTTCCAGTGACCCTAAAACAATTTATTTCAATTGCTTACGAGTATGCATATACCCTGAATCTTTTCACAACATTTGATATATATTATATATATATAATTTATGCACACATCATTTGTATATATTACAAGCATATATAGCTTATTTCCATTTTCCTTCATTATTGTGGTGATACAAGAAGTTTGACTCTTCATCTTTTCCTCTATCTTAAGGTTTTTGATCATATCCCTGCAGAGTGCTGACAAAACTTTCATTCCTGTGGACCTGACTGACTATTTTTTAAGCTAGGCTTGAGTTTTCTTGGAGTATTTCACTCAAAACCCCACATTTATGCTACTGTAAATTCACGATGACAGTTTCCTTTGGGCCGTCCTCCATAACCTTTATTTTGCAGGTTAGTTCTTTCTCTCCCTCCTTGTCCACAGCAGGTGTTTTGCCCATTGTCTTCATGCCTCACATTCAAACATACTCTCCTTACTCTTAACAAATGATCTTAATTTCTCTGCAGTGGAAACAGAATCCTTAGATAAAATCTTCCATAACTACTCTGTTCGTGAAGCTCATCTTTAAATACCTCTTTCTTCCCCGTTAGAGTGGCATGTCTTCAGAAAGGCTGGTCCTTTTCTTTTACTCTTTGGCTCTAATTCCTCCCTGGTTTTATCAGAACATGGCCCTTGTGGCACCACACTTTTGGTGCACAACATTCTGCTTTTGTTGCTACTTCTAAACTCCTTTTCCACCACCACGCCCTCAATTTACCTCATGAATATCAGAGATCCTGGCACCCTCTGTCCATGGTACCACCCATGGCCCTCTTTCAGCTAGTTTATAAATAACACCACTCTTATGTCTCCATGGCTCTATATGTTACCACTTCTTTTTAGATTCCCATACTTGAGTGACTCACATTCACAGTAGTCTGTCCAAAACTGAGCTTACCTTCTCCATAAAATCTACTCTTCTTATTCTTGTTGTAATGAAAGGCACAGCCATCTATCTATAAGTTTGCCCAAATTAGCTACCGAGTCATTATCTTTAAATCTTGTGTATCACTTGTTTTCACATCTGAACAACATGCTGTGTAATTTCTACTCCTTAAATACTCATATCCATCCACTTTTTTCCTTATCCTTTCTTCGAACAGGCACTGCCATCTCTTCCCTAAATTCCTTCAACACACTCAGCCCTGGCTGCATGACTCATTCCACTCCTGGTTCACAATGCGTTAAAGTGATCTATCTTTGACCAAAATATGAGCCAGTAATGATCTTTTTACCATTCAAGTCAAATACAAACTTGATTTACATGGCCCAGCTTCCTTTCATTTCATAGACTTTGCTCATCATTGTATCCTTGGCACACTATTCCCAGATAAACCAGATTATCAGTTTAGTTCTTGGGCATATTATGTTGGCATTCACTTTTGGAAATTATTATATATGTTATATCTGTCTAGAATACTGCTGCCCTCCACTCACTCTTTCTCTGAAATCCCTGTTCACACTACATACTCACAAACTTTATTTTGTGAGTAATTTTGTTCTCTTGTCCTATGTCTCCCTAGCACTTGGTACCCCCCTCCTCATTTATCATACTTGTTTTGTTTAAAGGAATGTCTGTGTAACTGATATAGTGTGATATCTCTGAGAGCAGGAGCCAGTGATTCTTTTGCATCTCATGTTTATCTCTCCACACTGACAAAGAGGAGACACTCAATAATTATGAGCAAGATGAACTAACTGACTTTTCTTCTCAGCTAGTATATATAAAACATTAATCTAAAGAAGATATGCTAACTCTTTAAATATTTAAGTAGATTTCACAAAGTATATTAAATTTCTTGTATGGCTTTTCAGTGCAGAATCAGCATTAAAAAGCAAAAGTTATAAAGAAAGAAAATTCATCTGGATACATTGAAGTCTTTCTAATGGTCAGATGTGTCTACAAATAGAACGTGTTAGCTCAGGGGAGAGTAAGCTCCCAAAATCAGAGGCTGAACTACTCCAATGGAGGAATAATATAGTCAGTCTTACCAGGATTTCCACAAAATTTTGCTATATTGTGAATGGTTTGAAGGCACTAAAAATGGTCAAGAATCACTTATAAAATATTACCCAAAGTCTGCTCTTGCTTTTGCCAAAGCTAAGTGTGATCTTATTCTGCATATATGGCGAAACAGTGCAGGTACCCCTTGTTGGCTACATTAATATCATTCCCGCAGGTCTGAAACTATGTGACAGTGTTAGTGGGAGCGACTGTGGGGTTACATTTGTAGTAAGACATCTCCAGGACATTCATAAATGAATCATGATCTCCATACTCTGGAGGAGGATGTCTTAACTTTCCCAGAACTATGAGAATATAAATCTAGAGACAGAAAAAGCTTCATGCATCGCTACCGATGTAGTCACATTGGGCCCCAGCCTGAGAGGGTCCCATGCTTAGGGGTTTAATGTTTCATGTCATTGTTTTGAAATTCTTAATAATTTTTTCTTTCACTTTGTTTTGTAAGTTTAAAGTCTGGTGGAACAATGGAACATGTGTGAGGGGCTTGGAGCTTCAGCACATAAGCAGCCCCAACTGTCGCTGCCTCCCTGCCTAGGCGTCTCGGCTGCCTCCCCTTCCTGCCCCTGCCCCATGACCACTATGCCCTCTACCTGCAGCAGTGACCAGGAGGTTTGGGAGCATGAGGTGGGGGTAGACACATTCTTCTGTCACTCTCTGCCCTGGTTGATCTCCAAGAGGGTTGGGGTTAGGCATGATCTCTGGGTAGGTTGAGGCAGTGGTCATCTATCCTAGGATGATAGCCCGTGATGCATTTGATAGATAACCCTGCTATGACCTCCTCCTCATCCACAATCTCAGAACTGAGAGCTTTAGTCAGGGAGGTTGCAAGGCCTTGAGGTCACCCTTCCACCGTGGGTTGGGATGGTAGGCTCCTGGAAAGGGTGTTAACTTCCCCTTCCCCAGTGTGGTTCCTGGATTTTCATTTTGCAGCACGCACACAAATTCTGTAGCTAACAATGTCTAGAAGCCAAATGCATATTCATTTAAAATACAGCTTTTAAGTCAATGGGAGCAGGTTAATGACATGTGTACATGTGATTATATGTACAAATGCTGTATACAAACACACATACACCCACACACATAGATATATATACACACAAATGCTGTATATATATATATATACCCATACACACACACAAAGATATATATATATATTTGCATGTGTTTGGGTTTAATGGCATATTTTCATGTGGATGAGCTTGCCAGACACATGGAAAGTTTTGAGTACATTTAAACAATAGACACTGAAAGGAAAGAAATAGTTAAGAATCAGAAATGTGGGGTATATTCATGCTTGAATTTGACTTAACATTATATATATATAAATATATATGTTCATCAGTTTTTTAGTCAAACATCCTCCAGAAATTGGTGGTACTTTTCTACTGAGATCCTAGCTGTTTGCTTCCCTGCTTCCCACTTCTCAGTGGTGTTATTCCACAGCAGCACAGGGTCAGGTTAATTGCACCTGTGGCTACTGTTACTTCAAGTCTTTGGAAGGTTATTTGGGTACATAAAGTGAACAGTTGTCTCCCAGGTGGCAGGGCTAATATGATAAACTCTAGCTTCTTGAATCTGTTTCAGAAAACTTAATAAAAATGTTCACCTTTAATTCACATTGCTAGAAATTCATTTTGCTTCTAGGGGCCCCAAAATACTAACTCTCTATTGCTCCCATCCTTATCTGGAAGGCTTAAAATCCCTTGGATGTCTCCTATGAATGCAAATAAACCAGAAGCTGTCTGGATAGGATGCATCCCAGTAACTTCTTGCGAGATACTAACTGATTAAATTTCAAGTGCCAACCACTTTTTTGGTCCATTACCTCTTGGGACTAATTCATGGAAATTAAATGATACATTAACTTATAGGTCAAAGTCAAATGTGCTGCCCCAGGCAGGAATTTTTGCTCAAATTTGCCATTCTGCTTGAAATAAACCTTTCCTCTTACACTTCAGCAGTCTGAGTCCAACTTCCAAGCTCTGTGAGGCGCCACCACAAATCCTCCAAGGAACAGATTCTTTCAGACAGAACTAGGTGCTGACATGTCCCCTGAGTACACTTTCTGCTATGCATGCTTCCTGTAACAAGCAGTGGGCTTCCTAGCAAGCAACAAATTACAAAGATTTTGTCCGAATTAGGGTTAGGTAACTAAGCTTGAGACAGTTTAATTTAATAGATACTGCCTCTTTTTTTCATTTTACTATACAGTATTCTCTGAAGGTAAGATCTATAGAACTATGGAAACATAAAGTGAAAAGTCAAACAGGTTAGCCAAGACTCTAATTTAATACCAAGATAAATGATCATTTTATTTAAAAGTGATTAAGATATACATTAGGGATATAGTCAAATGCATAACATATTTAAAATTATAACAAAATCATACGAGACAGTTGAGTACCGTAAGTGTAAATAAGTGCCAACATTATATGATTATGTTAATAACTTTTAACTCAGAGCCCTGCTCTCTTGTGAACAGATAACTATATTTTCCTAAGTAGTATTTCTTTGCTTCCAATCTTGAGACAAACTTGGTTGCTTCACACTGGCATAGGATAGGATTTTCACAGACATCCCTCAGGTAAGGTTTCCATAGTCCCCACACCTGTTTCTTTCACTATCTGTTAATCCAGACTCACCCAGGGCTTCCCTCTAAGGTGGGAATTCACAGTCCTGTTTCAGCATTCAGGTGTATACCTTCCTCTGCACTGGTTAAATACCCTCCTACTTCCCAATTCTGACGTCTTTTCCTGAAATTCACACCAACCCTTTAATTTACTGATTTTCTACACTCCTTCCTTCACTTACTCACCTGAGTCTATCAAGGCACTGTAATTTGAATAGATTTTTTTCAGAGGGAAATGTGGAAAGTTGTATCACAAACCTTGATTCCCTGAGTCAGATCCCCGCAGGTCAGCTGAGTTCAGCTACAGCTGTGGTCAACAGTTTCCTAGAATGAAGACTCAGGCCAAAGGTGTCCTACTTCATGGACATTCATTTCTGTCTAATAACCACCTCAGACTTACCATGAAATATGCTCAGTGCATTGAGACCCAGTCTGAGAATGAAAAGAGCTAACACTCTTGTATAAATTATTTGTAGATAAATACTTCAGTCCCCTTTCCTTCATACAGACAATTCTGAAAGGCTATAATAATGTCTCATTAGAATTACACTTGTCAACATGTGACCATATCACCTACTTCAATTGCACCAGTGAGGTGTATTCAGGTCATGCCTATTGCTTCTGGTGATTGCTGGCAAAGGAGAAATAAACTCAGGCCTCATTCACAGATGGGTCAGTTCAGTTTTTCTTGAATGACCTGATCATGGACTGATGCAGTACTAACTCCCAATAAGAAAAGAGAATTTAAACATTAATGATGGGGAGAAGCTCTTCTAGTGGGTAAAATGGTGAACATTATATGGTGGTTGTCTCCTCTCAGTGGATCAACAAATGGATTGAGATAAGTACATGCAGGCCTTCTGTGCTGTAGCAAATAGCTTGGCTATCTCAAATAATACTCATTGGAGAGTTTTGTAGAACAGGAACTCAACCAGTAAGTGGTCACTCTGCTCAGAGGATGTCAGAGATGTCAGCTAGAGTCCAGCGCTTGCAGATGGGCTCATAAATTGAGTGGTCATGATGACAGAGATGATCCATGGTTCTGGTAGCAAGGGCTCATGCTTACCAAGGCCAATTTATTCATTTTTCACAACTATCCCTTGAGGAACCTAGATAATCACTGAATGACAGATTGATCACTTTTGGAGACTCCAACCTTCGATTTGTACATACTGGACTTCATATCTACCCCATAAATATGACTTTGTTTCTCTATGTGATTTTTTTTCTGATTTTATCCCATCTGCAGGGCTAAGGAAATTCTGATCCTGCATACCATTGCTCGTCAGGAGGTGCACTTCACACTGGAGGAGGGTGCAGGGTATGTACACAGCCACGGCCTCCAGCTGGAAGCTGTTAACCCAAGGGAACATTGGAAGGGCCTAGAAAAGCTCAGCTAAGGGGCCATCACACTTGTTAGGTTGAGTGATACTTCCAGAAAATGTTATATTCACCGAGTCAACATCCTATATGGGCTGCTGGAGTGTCACGAGTAGGAACACAGGGCACCTACGATGGAGGAGAGGAAGTCTGGCGGACCACTCTCAACAGCCTTTGGTGATTGTAAATAAGTCTTCACTTTCTTTTCTCATGCCTCAATGTCTGTTGGATTAGACTCCAGCAGAGGGAGTGTACATAAGGGTAACCTGAAAAATGTTTCAGTGTCTGAAGTTACAGTGACTATCTTGTTAATTTGGTCTTATCATGATAGTGAAACAGCAGGCAAAAATAACAATAATTACTCTTATATATATCCTTATAACAATGGGGATAATTAGCCCTGATTATCATAAGGAACCTAGTTACTGCTACTTAATGGGATCTGACAAAAGCATGTTTGGAACTCAGGATAATTACTTGGACATTTGCTGGTGTTTCCCAGGCTGACAATCATTGTGAAAATAAAATTTCTCGATCATGGCTTAATGAGAGCAAGACAGTATATGATCTGACCACTGATGGAGAAAAGTTTGTTTCACCCTCCCAGAGAAACTAGATGAGTCAAAACACTGAATGAATCTGAAGGAGTGAGAGGACAAGTCAAATGTAACCTGGGGGCCTTTGCAACAGAAGACATTATATCTAATTTCACTAAATTTCCTACATTAAAACAATAAGGGAACTACCACTTCAGGAGCTAACTTACAGTGTGGGCATTAGTGCAGAGCAATGAGAGAGATGAGCAGTGCCAGGGGCGGGCTGTACTGGGGCTCCCGGCACCTCAGCCCACCTGGTTTCAGTTGCAGCTGTACTGCACAGCTCCTGTGAGGAAGGATTCATGATGATAGCCTCCTGTTTCAAAACTATATCATGCACTTTTCTCCTTTTCTGCCTTAGATTTTTCCTGAAGATGTAGTAAGCCACTTGACCTGAGCAAAAGCAAAGCCCAGGAAGGCAGATAAGTTAATACCTCTCAGAGGCAACCCTCAAGGAACGGCGATCGGAGCTGGTGGACCACACACCAGCCTCCAGCTCTAAGTAGAAAATTTCAAGCATTTGTAAGTTCATCAGAGGTCTGTGTGGGGTAATAATTCCATTGCCTACTGCAACCTCAATTATGTATCATTAACATTATATTTTTCTCTAATCTTATCACTCTCCTGATTCCTGGGATCATTTCTCAAATAACTCAGCTTCTTCCAAGATTCAGGTTTAATATGAAATTAATTACTACTAAAAATATGTGTCTTAATTTATCTTTAACTGTGTACATTATAAAAATGATGCTAATTCTTATTTTTAATGAATGGCCCTGTATCTAGGAAAGTTATACTAATATTTTTAGTATTTTTCATTTTCAATTGTTTTTTCCATCATGTATTCCTTTCTACTATCTTCCTTTCATTCTAAGAAATGGCAGATATATTTTGAGATTAGATGCTATATAACATATATGTTTAAAAAATGAAATAAAATAACTCTTTATATTTATCCTGGAACATGGGCATATTTGTTTTAATATGTGTAGTTATGCATGTGTTTCTACTTTCAGCTTGTAAATTCCTCGAGGTTAGGGGCATAGATGACTTTTCCCTTTTTTATTATATTGTCAAGCAATGAAATTTTTTTGGCATTAAATTAAGTTTAGGTGCTCTCCACTTTACAACTTCATTTTACAACAACTCCACTTTATAACAACTTTACAACTTCAACTTGCTGAAAATCCTTACTCTAATCTAAGATAAATACTTTGACTTAAACATTTAAGTTCTTATCCACAGTACCAGTGAAATTAGGCCATAATATGCATCAATTAAAAAATAAAACAAAGAAGAAATATGGGAAAAATAAAAATACTTAAAAATTTTCAGAGAATAGAAAATTCTGTGTGGAATGTAATGTAGTTCTAGAATACATACTCTAGAATTTTATAGAAGTTATTAATGATAAAACAACATAAAACCCTTGAATATGCTACCGAATGAGACTAAATCTTTTACATTTCCAGCTGTTGGTGTTGAGGCAATTAGGAAGAATAAATAAAATTAAACTTTTCTAATTAAACTACTTTCCTCATCCCATAAGTATGTTAGTTGCTGGAAAAAGGAATAATTTGTCCTCCAGTCACTTCCACGAAGCAAATCTAGCATACCTTATTTGACCACCTTAAACAGAGCAGAGATGAAATGATGAAAAAGATAAGGCAAAAAATGGATGGTTGTAATTTTTATACAGTAAGAAAGAGCGAAAAGCATTTTTCATTTGGGTTGATATATTCATAAAAGATTGCCCTTGAACTGGAATAATTTAGGAAAGGTACAAAAGAGAAAATAATGCCTTGGAAAAGGAATGCAGAGCACAGAGGAAACTAAAGAAAGATAAGAAATATATGCAGAGTACAAGGGATAATTTGAAATCAGGAAAAATGTTGTAATGAATAACAGTGGGAAATATTACTAAACCATGACAATAAAGGAAATTTTACAGAATATGTTGAAAACCAGCCTGAGAGGTATATATTTAATGCAAGAGTAGAAGCAGCAATAATAGTAAGTAAATTTTTGTTCTTTTGAAAGTTGAGATTGGAAGGAATCAAAGATAACTACAGGTTTTCAGTCATGATACTAGAAGAACATGGAACCGATGACCAAAACATGGCAGCTGATAGTGGGCAAAGTTAGAAATCCCATTTAATGAGGGTAAAAAAATGGGCCCTAGATCTGCAGGTTAGAGAGGTGACTCATATGAGAGGAAAAGCTGGAGACACTGGTCCTTTTCATTTAGAGGTGATTGTTGAATACATTAAAGCAGAAGAATTTATTAATGAAGTTAATTAAATTATAAGAGCAAAAGAATGAAACCAAAGTCTAAGCTGTATGCCTATTTAATAAAAGAAAATAAAGCAAAGACACAAAAGTACAGAGAAAAGAGTAGTTAGAAATGAACTTAGAATTAAATATGAAAACCAAACAAAATCAAATAAGACCCATACCTGACATTGAACACAAAAAAGTTGCAGAAATGTTAGTAACTTTGGTGTCCACAGCTGTTGAGTTATAGTCAATATTTATTTGTAATTCCTCTGGTTTCATACTATATCTCACTAGGGATGTAGACTGAAAACATTGTTGTAGAATCATTCAAAATAAATATTTTTATATGAAGATAGGTTACCAATTTCATACATATTTGGTTGAATTATTAGTTTGCTTTCAGTTCCAGAGTGTGTGGAATTGAATATGCAAAACAATAATATGACTAAAAATCAAAACTTGTAAAAAATGTATATACAAGGGATCATGCAGCTTGCATGTCTGCACCCTCTATCCTATTTGAACATCCCGTATCCTAGAGACAACATTGAAATGAATGTCTGGTTTATTCATACAGTTATATAGTACTGTATTTTATACACAGTACAGGATGAATATGCAAAATAAATCTTTATTATTTATTTTTTTCCTGTTCTTGCACAGGATGAAGCCTACTATGTACATCAATTTTCATTTAATTATGTTACCTGGAGATCACTGCATATTAGCTATATGAACAGCTTCCTTATTTGTTTTTATGACTGCATACTATGGATGCAACATGGAAAAATATGAAAAATTCACTTTTCTCCAATCTTTTACTGTCACAAATAATACTACAGTGAATCGTATTACTGAGTTTTACTTATCCAAGCTCAGACCGAGGATAGATTTCAAGGGAAAGAATTGTCAGGACAAACCTATGCACAGTTATGCTAGATATTTTCACAATGCCAGTCCACCCCCACTGCCCCTCAAAAAGGACATTGGATTTTGCATTTCTACAATGTATCAGACTTGATTTTCCCCCATGGCTTCATATCACCTCACTGAAAAATATTCAGCTCAATGAAGTGACATACCTATGCATTTGAGACCTCATGCAGGTAATTTTTAACTTTGTTTTATTTCATATGACTAAATTACCTCCAATAATCAAAAAATGAATGATACTAAAGACAAAATGCAGATGGTGAATATTTCATTTTATTTAACTTCATATGTATATAATAAAGTCATTTAAAATAAACAACAGAAAAATACAGGAAATATCATAGTACAAAAATGAAAAAAATACTTAAATTACATTAGCGTATTAAAAAAAATTTTTTTCTTAAGGTATGATGGATATATACTCTTATGAAGGTTTCACATGAAAAAACAATGTGTTACTACATTTATCCATATTATCAAGTCCCCACCCATACCCCAATGCAGTCACTGTCCATCAGTGCAGTAAGATGCCACAGATCCACTATGTGCTACTCTGTTCTCCCCGTGATCCCCCACACCATGTGTACTAAACATAATACCCCTCAGTCCCCTTCTCCCTCCCTCCCCCCCACTCTCCCACATCCCTCCCTTTTGGTAACCACTAGTTCATTCTTGGAGTCTTGGAGTCTGCTGCCATTTTGTTCCTTCAGTTTTGTTTCATTGTTATACTCCACAAATGAGGGAAATCATTTGACATTTGTCTTTCTCTGCCTGGCTTATTTCACTGAGCATAATGTTCTCCAGCTCCATACATTTGTTGCAAATGGCAGGATTTGTTTCTTTCTTATGGCCGAATAGTATTCCATTGCATATATATATACCACTTCTTCTTTATTCATTCATCTACTGATGGACACTTAGGTTGCTTCCATATCTTGGCTATTGTAAGAAGTGCTGCAATAAACATAGGAGTGCATATGTCTTTTTGAATCTGAGAAGTTGTATTCTTTGGGTAAATTCCAAGGAGTGGGATTCCTGGGTCAAATGGTATTTCTATTTTTAGTTTTTTGAGGAACCTACATATTGCTTTCCATAATGGTTGAACTAGCTTACATTCCCATCAGCAGTGTAGGAGGGTTCCCCTTTCTCTGCATCCTCACCAGCATTTGTTGTTCTTAGTTTTTTCGATGCTGACTATCCCTACTGGTGTGAGGTGATATCTCATTGTGGTTTTAATTTGCATTTCCCTGATTAGTGATGTGGAGCATCTTTTCATGTGTCTGTTGGCCATCTGAATTTCTTCTTTGGAGAAGTGTCTGTTTATATCCTCTGCCCATTTGTTAATTGGGCTATTTGCTTTTTGGGTGTTGAGGTGTGTAAGTTCTTTATATATTTTGGATGTTAACCCCTTGTGGGATATGTCATTTACAAATATATTCTTCCATACTGTAGGATGCCTTTTGTTCTGTTGATGGTTTCCTTTGCCATACAGAAACTTTTTAGTTTGATGTAGTCCCATCAGTTCATTTTTGCTTTTGTTTCCCTCTCTCAAGGAGATGCATTCAGGAAGAAGTTGCTAATGCTTATATTCAGGAGATGTTTGCCTATGTTGTCTGCTAAGAGTTTTATGGTTTCATGACTTACATTCAAGTCTTTACTACATTTTGATTTTACTTTTATGTATGGGGTTAAAAAATAATCCAGTTTCATTCTTTTGCATGTAACTGTCCACTTTTGCCAACACCAGCTGTTGAAGAGGCTGTCATTTCCCCATTGTATGTCCATGGCTCCTTTATCATATATTAATTGAGCATATATGGTTGGGTTTATATCAGGGCTCTCTAGTCTGTTCCATCGGTCTTTGGGTCTGTTCTTGTGCCAGTACCAAATTGTCTTGATTACTGTGGCTTTGTAGTAGAGATTGAAGTTGGGGACCATAATTCCCCCAGCTTTATTCTTACTTCTCAGGATTGCTTTGGCTATTCAGACTCTTTTCTGGTTCCATTTGAATGTTAGTACTATTTTCTCTCATTCATTGAAGAATGCTGTTGGTATTTTGGTAGGAATGGCATTGAATCTATAGATTGCTTTAGGTAGGATGGCCATTATGACAAAATTAATTCTTCCTATCCATGGGCATGGGATGTGTTTCCATTTATTGGCATCTTCTTTAATTTCTCTCATGAGTGCCTTGTATTTTTCAGAGTATAGGTCTTTCACTTCCTTGGTTAGGTTTACTCCTAGGTATTTTATTCTTTTTGATGCAATTGTGAATGGAATTGTTTTCCTGATTTCTCTCTCTACTAGTTCATTGTTAGTGTGTAAGAATGCCACAGATTTCTGTGTATTAATTTTGTATCCTGTAACTTTGCTGAATTCACATATTAGATCTAGTAGTTCCAGAGTGGATTATTTAGGGATTTTATGTACAATATCATGTCATCTGCAAACAGGGACAGTTTAACTTCTTCCTTGCCAAGCTGGATGCCTTTTATTTCTCTGTGTTGTCTGAATGCTGTTGTGAGGACCTCCAGTACTGTGTTTAATAGAAGTGGGGAAAGTGGGTATCCTTGTCTTATTCCTGATCTTAAAGGAAAAGCTTTCAGCTTCTTGCTGGTAAGTATAATGTTGGCTGTGGGTTTGTTATATATGGCCTTTGTTATGTTGAGGTGCTTGCCCTCTATACCCATTTTGTTGAGAGTTTTTATCATGAATGGATGTTGAATATTTTCAAATGCTTTTTCAGCATCTATGGGGATGATCATGTGGTTTTTGTCCTTCCTTTTGTTGATGTGGTGGATGATGATGGATTTTTAAATGTTGTACCATCCTTGCATTGCTGGAATAAATCCTACTTGATCATGATGGATGATCTTTTTGATGTATTTTTGAATTTGGTTGGCTAATATTTTTTTGAGTATTTTTGCATCAATGTTCATCAGGGATATTGGTCTGTAATTTTCTTTTTTTGTGGTGTCTTTGACTGGTTTTGGTGTTAGAGTGATGCTGGCCTCATAGAATGAGTTTGGAAGTATTCCCTTCTCTTCTATTTTTTGGAAAACTTTAAGGAGAATGGGTATTAGGTCTTCACTAAATGTTTCATGAAATTCAGTGCTGAAGCCACCTGGTATAGGAGTATTGTTCTTAGGTAGTTTTTTGAATACCAGTTCAATTTTGTTGCTGGTAATTGGTCTGTTCAGATTTTCTGTTTCTTCCTTAGTCAGCCTTGGAAGGTTGTATTTTTCTAGAAAGTTGTCCATTTCTTCTAGGTTATCCAGTTTGTTGGCATATAATTTTTCATAGTATTCTCTAGTACTTCTTTGTATTTCTGTGGTGTCCATAGTGATTTTTTCTTTCTCATTTCTGATTCTGTTTATGTGTGTAGGCTCTCTTTTTTTCTTGTTAAGTTTGGCTGGGGATTTATCTATTTTGTTTATTTTCTCAAAGAACTAGCTCTTGTTTTCATTGATTTTTTTCTATTGTTTTATTCTTCTTGGTTTTATTTATTTCTGCTCTAATCTTTATTATGTCCCTAATTCTACTGACTTTGGGCCTCATTTGTTGTTCTTTTTCTAGTTTCATTAATTGTGAGTTTAGACTGCTTATATGGGACTGTTCTTCTTTCCTGAGGTAGGCCTGTATTGCAATATACTTTTCTCTTAGCATGGCCTTGGCTGCATCCCACAGATTTTGCAATGTTAAATTATTATTGTCATTTGTCTTCATATATTGCTTGATCACTGTTTTTATTTGGTCATTGATCCATTGTTTATTAAGGAGCATGTTGTGAAGCCTCCATGTGTTTCTTGGATTTTTCATTTTCTTCCCATAATTTATTTCTAGTTTCATACATTTGTGATCTGAGAAACTGGTTGACAATTTCAATATTTTCGAATTTACTGAAGCTCTTCTGGTGGCCTAGTATATGATCTATTCTTGAAAATGTTCATGTGCACTTGAGAAGAATGTGTAATCTGCTGCTTTTGGGTGTGGAGTTCTGTAGATGTCTGTTAGTTCCATGTGTTCTAATGTGTTGTTTAGTGCCTCTGTGTCCTTACTTATTTTCTGTCTGGTTGATCTGTCCTTCAGACTGAGTGGAGTGTTGAAGTTTCCTAGACTGAATGCACTGCATTCCATTTCCCCTTTTAATTCTGTTAGTATTTGTTTCACACATGTGGGTGCTCCTGTGTTCGGAGCATAGATATTTATAATGGTTATATCTTCTTGTTGGATTGACCCCTTTATCATTATGTAATGTCCTTCTTTGTCTCTTATGACTTTCTTTGTTTTGAAGTCTATTTTGTCTGATACAAATACTGCAACTCCTGATTTTTTGTCTCTATTCGTTGCATGAATTATCTTTTTCCATCCCTTCACTTTTAGTCTGTGCATGTCTTTGGGTTTGAGGTGAGTCTCTTGTAAGCAGCATACAGATCGGTCTTGTTTTTTTATCCATTCAGTGACTCTGTGTCTTTTGATTCATGCATTCAGTCCATTTACATTTAGGGTGATTATCGATAGGTATGAACTTATTGCCATTGCAGGCTTTAGATTCATAGTTACCAAAGTTTCAAGGTTAATTTCCTTACTATCTAAGAGTCTAACTTAACTCACTTAATATGCTGTTACAAACACAATCCAAAGGTTCTTTTCTGTTTCTCCTCCTTTTTCTTCCTCATCCATTCTTTGTATATTAGGTATCATATTCTGTACTCTGTTTATCCCTTGATTGACTTTGGGGATAGTTAATTTAATTTTGTATTTGTGTAGTAATTAGCTGTTCACTTTCTTTACTGTGGTTTTATTACCTCTGGTGACAGCTATTCAACCTTAGGAACATGTCCACCTGTAGCAGTCCCTCCAAAATAGACTGTAGAGATGGTTTGTGGGAGGACTCTCAGTTTTTGCTTATCAGGAAATTGTTTAATCCCTCCTTCAAATTTAAATGATAATCTTTCCAGATAAAGTAATCTTGGTACCAGGTCCTTCTGTTACATTGCACTAAATATATCATGCCATTCCCTTTTGGCCTGTAAGGTTTCTGCTGAGAAGTCTGATGTTAGCCTGATTGGCTTTCCTTTTTATGTGATCTTATTTCTCTCCCTGGCTGCTTTTAATAGTCTGTCCTTTTCCTTGATCTTTTCCATTTTAATTACTATGTGTCTTGGCATTGTCTTCCTTGGGTCACTTGTGTTTGGAGATCTGTGGATCTCCATGGCCTGAGAAACTATCTCCTTCCCCAGATTGGGGAATTTTACAGCAATTACCTCCTCAAAGACACTTTCTATCTCTTTCTCTCTCTCTTCTTCTTCTGGTACCCCTATAATGTGAATATTGTTCCATTTGGATTGGTCACACAGTTCTGTCAATATTCTTTCATTCTTAGAGATCCCTTTATCTCTCTGTGCCTCAGCTTCTTTGTATTTCTCTTCTCTAGTTTCTATTCCATTTATCGTCTCCTCCACTGCATCGAATCTGCTTTTAATACCCTCCATTGTGCTCTTCAGTGATTGAATCTCCAAACGGAATTCATTCCTGTGTTCTTGAATATCTTTCCAAACTTCTATTAGCATGTTAATGATTTTATTTTGAACTCCCTTTCAGGAAGAGTAATAAAGTCCATGTCATTTAAATCTTTCTCCAGAGTTGTATTAATTTTACTCTGGACCAGGTTCTTTTGGTGTTTCATATTTGTGTACGGTGCCCTCTAGTGTCTAGAACCTCTACTCTCTGGAGCTGCTCAGCCCCTGAAGCAATGTTGGGGTCACAGGGGAGTGGTATTGGTGCCTGGGGAGAGGAAAGAGCTATTTCCTGCTTCCGGGCTGCTATGCCTGTTTCCACTGCCTGAACCAGTGTGCTGAGCACACAGGTGTAAGCTTTTGTCCCAGAGAAGCCGGATATGGATCCCTGCTTTCCACAAGCAGCTGGAATCTCAGTCTCTCCAGCAGTTTTGCCTGTATTAGCTTTCCAAAATTATAATCATATGAGTCTCATGAAAGCACTATGAAATGTACGTTTGTGCTCCCAGAGCAGATCTCTGGAGTTAGGTATTCAGCAGTCCCAGGCCTCCCACTCCCTCCCTGCTCCATTTCTTTTCCTCCCGCCCATGAGCTGGGGTGGGGAAGGGCTTGGGTCCCACTGGGCCACAGCTTTGGTACGTTACCCTGTTCCATGAGGTCTGCTTTTTTTTCCAGGTGTGTTCAGTCTGGTGCAGTCCTCCTTCCTGTTGCTCCTTCAGGATTAGTTGAATTAATTATATTTTCATATTATATGAGGTTTTACGAGGAAGCCTCTGTCTCACTTCTCATGCCGCCATCTTTAATCCTCCTCCATTAGTGCATTTTTAAACAAGAAAACAATTATACTTATATTTTAGTCTGTTTTGTTAATGAATAACATATTTACCATTTATGTTAAGTTTCAACTTCTGCAAATGTGTGAATGGTTTTGTTAAAATTGATGTTATTGATTTCCTTGTTCTATATTACAGTATAGACAGAATTATCAATATTCATTCCTGGGTGATGAGTAACATTTTCATTAATTTGTAAAAAGTAATATTTTTTCTTTTCCATGAGGAACACATACATGAATATTAAGAAAGTATTAAATATAATTAATTTATTAAAAGCTCATGTACAGAAATTTTGCAACAGATTCCAGAAATTTAAATATTGTCCATTACTTTGTTCCTACTAGAGAGGCTTTAATGGGATTCAAATCTCTCCATAGTCAGAAAATATAAAACGTAAATTAAAATGTCAAGTGATTTTTGTATGCTATGACGTAATCATTGTAATTTGAGTTATTTTGCTTTGTATTTGCAGTATGCTATCATTGTTAATTGTATTTACTATTTAAATATATATTTACTACATATATATGTATATGTAGTATTTAAATACATATGTGTATAACTATGCAGATATGTAAGTACATACAGATGTGTATGACCCACAGAGGTTGAAGTCATAAGCTAAGTGAATTTTAATGATTTGGAAGCTTTAAGAACCTATCTTTAGAAAAAGTTGTCTCTCAGCCTGCATTTCAGGGAGCTGGCAGTATAATTAGGAGGCCTCTGATTTTTTCCAGTTTTATTTAGATATGATTGACATACATCAGTGTATAAGTTTAAGACATACAGTATGATGGCTTGATTTACATATATTGTGAAATTATTATCACAATAGGTTCAGAAAACATCCATCACCTCATATACATACAATAAAAGTAAAGTAGAAAAGGAAACACATTTTTTCCTTATGATAAGAACTTTTGGATTTACTGTCCTAACAATTTTCTTATATATCATACAGCATAGTCATCATGTTGTATATCACATCCCTAGTACTTATTTTTATCTTACAGCTGTATGTTCATACTTTGTGATTACCTGCTACCAATCCCTTCTCCATCACTTTCCAACTCTGGTAACCACATGATATCTGGTAACCTCTTTTTCTATGAGTTAATTTTTTTTAGATTCCATGTGTAGGTGAGATAATAGAGTATTTGTCTGTCTCTGAATTATTTCACTAAATATAATGACTTCAAGTTCAAATCCATGTTGTCACAAATGGTAGGAGTTCCTCATTTTTTCTGGCAAATTGCATCACTTTTGGTGATTATAACATTTTTACAATGTTAATTCTTCCAATCCATTATCATTGAATAACCTTTGCATTTGTTTGTCTTCTTCAATCTCTTGAATCAATGCCTTATAGTTTTCAGAGTAAATACCTTTCATATCCCTGGTTAAATTTATTCCTGAGTGTTTTATTATTTATAATGCTACTGCAAATGGGACTGATATCTTCATTTCTTTTTCAGAAAATTAATTGTTAATGTATATAAATGCTACTGATTGTTTTATGTTAATTTTGTATGCTGCTACGTTACTGCAATAATTGGTTAGATCTAACAGGTTTTTCTTAGGTTGAGTATTTAGGATACTCTCTATAAAACCATGCCATCTGCAAATAGATCATTTTACTTCTTCCTTTGCAATAATGATGCATTTTCTTTCTTTTTCTTCCAAACTGCTCTTCCTAGGACCTCCAGTGCTACTTTTAATAGGAATGGTGGAAGAGGGCACACCCTTGTCTTGTTCTTGATTTTTTAGGAAAACCTTTCAACCTTTAACATCTTTGAGGATGACATCACATATGGCCTTTACTATATGCATAATTTGTTAAGATATTTATCATGACTGGATGTGTTGAATTTTGTCAAATGCTCCTTCTGTGTCTATTGAGATAATCACATGATTCTTTTCTTTCATTTTTTTAATGTGAAATATGACATGGATAGATTTGCATAAATTGAACCATCCTTTAATTCTAGGAATACATTCTACTTGATCATGATGAGTCATCTTTTTAATGTGTAGCTGTATTCAGTTTTCTAGTATTTTGTTGAAAATTTTTACATTCTATTCATCAGAGATATTGGCCTATAGTTTTCTTTTCTAGAAGTGTCCTTTTCTGGTTTTTGTATCAGTATAATGCTGGCTTCTTAAAATGACTGGGATTGTTCAATTATTGGGAGAATCTGAGAAGGATTGGTATTAATTTTTAAAATATTTTTTAAAATACACCAGTGAGGCCAACTGATCCTTGGTTTTTCTTCATTGAGAGAATTTTGATTGCTGATTCAGTCTCTTTATTAGCAAATGTTATATTCAGATTTATGTTTTTTCTTGTTCCAGTCTTGCTAAGTTTGTATGTTTCTAAGAATTTTTTCTTTTCTTATAGGTCATCCACTTTGTTGTCATAGAGTTGTTGAATGGCTTTATATAATCCTCTGTATTTCTATGGTATCAGTTATGTCTCTTTTTTCATTTATAATTTTATTGACTTGGATAATTTCTCTTTTTATCTTTATTAATCTAGCTAAGAGTTTGTAAATTTTGTTTATATTTCATAGAACCAACTCAGTTTGGCTAATATTTTCTATTATTTTTGTTCTGTGTCATTTCATTTACTCCTACTCTAATCATTATTTCCTGTCTTCAGCTAATATTGGATTCAGTTTTCCCATTTCTAGTTCCTTAAGATGTAGAGTTAGGTTGTTTTGGAGGGATCTTTCTTGCTTCTTATAGTAGGTGTTTATTGCTATGAAGTTCACTATTAGAACTGCTTTTGCTGTATCTCATAAGTTCTGGTATGTTGTATTTTCATTTTCAATTGTGTCAAGAAACTACTTCATTTCCCCTTTAATTTCTTCCTTGGTCCATTGGATTTTAAGGAGAATGTTTAATTTTCACATGTTCATGAACTTTCCAGTCTTTCTCTTGGCATAGATTTCTAGTACTGTGCCACTGTGGTTTGAGTAGATATGTGCAATGATGTTAATTTTCTTGAATTTTCTGACTTGTTTTGTGGTCTAACATATTGTCTTCCCTATAAAATATTTAATGTGTTCTTGAAAAGAATTTATATTCTGTTGGTGTTAGATAAAATGTTCTGTACATGTCTGTTAGGTCCATTTGGTCTACAGTGCTGCTGAAATCCATTGTTTCTTTATTGATTTTGTGAATGGAGGGTATATCCATTTTTGAGAGTGGAGTACTAAAGCTTCAGTATTACTCTTCATATCTCCTTGTATCTCTGCTAGTTTTTTTTTTATATATTTAGGTACTCTAACAGTGGATCATAAATATTTACAATTATGTTTTCTGGGTGGATTGATCTCTTTATCATTATATAATGACCTTCTTTGTCTCTTTTCACCATTTTAAAGTCTATTTTGTCTAATGTAAGTATAGCTACATATGTTTTTTTTATTTTTTGTCATCATTTGCTTAAAATAGTTTTCTATTATTTCAACCTTAGTCTGTATGTATGTTCAAGGCTAAAATGAGTCTCTTTGGATCTTGTTTTTTTATTCATGCAGCCATTCTGTCTTTCATTGCATAATTTAATTTGTTTCCATTTAAAGTACTCACTCATGCCATTTTTTAATTGTTTTCTGGTTGCTTTGTAGATCTGTCATTCCTTGTCTTATTCTGCTATCATTTTTCATGTTTTGATGTCTTTTGGTATCAGTATGTTTTGACTTACCAAGGTCTTTTTTGTAATTGATACAGATTTTTCCCTTGTGGTCACCTTCAAGTTTACATAAAACATCTTAAAGTTATAACATCCTATTTTAAGCGGATAACTTAACTTGATAGTATTCCTAATTTTTACTCTTTTACTTCTCCTCCTACTCACATTTTAGGTTGCTGCTGCTACAATTTACATATTTCACATTGTATAACTAATAACATTATTACAGTTAAGATTATTTTTACTTCATTCTTTTTCCTAAACAAAAATAAATGAGTTTTAAGTGCATTATGCCCTACTATTATCATTTACAGATTCTAACTATGACTATACATTTACCTTTACCAATGAGTTTTATACTATATTTTTATGTATTTATGATATTAATTAGTATCTTTTTACTTCCACTCAAAGAATTCCCTTTAGCATTTCTTGTTAAGTTACATCTAGTGGTAGTGAACTCCCAGCTTTTCTTTGGGAGAATCTTTATCCTTCCCTCATTGCTGAAGAACAGTTTTCACAGCTATAGTATTCTTGGTTGATAGTTTATTTATTTCAAATACTTTGAATATGTCATCCTATTCTCTCATGTTCTGAAATGTTTGCTTGTGCTGACTTTCTTATGTGGATTTCCTTGTGTAACTTCTCTATTTTCTCTTGCTGCTTCTACAATTATTTCTCTGTGTTTGACTTTTGAAAATTTTATAATAGTGTGTCTCAGTGTAGCTCTGATCATGTTCAACCTATTTGGTGTCCACTAGGCCTTGTGGTTCTGGTAGCCAATTTCCCTTTCAGGTTTAGGAAGTTTTCAGAATTACTGCTTTAAATATACTTTCTGTCCCTGCCTCTTTTTCTTTTCCTTCTGGAATTCCCATAATGTGAATATTTTTTTCTTTTAATTGTGTCCTATAAGTCTTGCAGGCTTTCCTCACTTTTTCATTCCCTTTTTCTTTTTCCTTTACTGACTGGGTGATTTTTAATGTTTAGTCCTCCAAGTCAATGATTCTTTCTTCGGCATGATTAAATCTGCATTTACAACTCTATTGAATTTGTCAGTTCAGTTATTTAATTTTTCAAATTTAAGACGTTTTTATGTTCTTATTTTGTTTATGCATTATTTCCCTAATTTCATTTAGTTGTCTATGTGTCCTTGTAGTTCACTAAATTTCATTAAGAGGATTATTATAAATTCTTTGACAGTTCTTAGGTTTCCATTTTTTTAAGATCAGTTATTAGAGTTATGATATTAATAAATGTGATATTGTTTATTACTTTCCTTTTTTGGAGTTATCTTTATTTTTTCATGTCCTTGATTTCCTATGGAGCAACTATGCAACTTCAGTTATACACATTACATACAAAGCTTCAGTTATTCTTATACACAAATAAAGGCCAGCCTAACTAGGCCTACAGGTCCATTGGCACCTCAATTGTGTATATATGCTTCATGAAAAAGCAGGAATGGAATTTGAACACATCATTCCTTCTCCATATCGCAGTCTACTCCAGTTACATAACAGTATGGAAAAGGGCAGTGCATTACATCTGATCAGTTTATGATTGCTTAGTTAGGTCATTATATGAACTTCATATTTCTGGATTGGAAATATGCTATTCTTAAGGGAACCAATGGATATTTCTACTCTATGGTTAATTTCAGAGCAGGGAATAAGATTGAACCTCAGATCTAGGGGTGAAGAATGTTGTATCTGTGATCACTGGTATAGCCTGTCTTAGGAGAATTCATTTGATGACATTGGGTTATGCACGGTTTCATGGAGACTAATCAGGATATAACCACACCGGCAGCATGAGTGGAGCTAAATTACCAGCATTTTGGAGCATTAAATATTAACAATTTCAAGCTCAAGAAGGGTGGGTTTGGAGGATGGTGTGATTTTGTGTTCCATTAATGAACTACAAGGACAGCTGACAGAGGGGGAAGAGTGACTGCAGTAGGTCACAGCATGCATCAGCAGTTCTGAACAGCACAGGCCTCTACACTAGGTGAGTGGAACTCCCACACAAGTAGCCTGAATATGGGAGAAGGAAGACAATCAGGAAGAAAAAATAAAGCAGAAATTTCTCTGAAATGTACAAATGACAACAGAAAACTCCAGAAATAGCTGGGGACATATTCAAGTGTATCTAAGTCCTGGCAAGGAGTTTTTCTAAAGCAGAATGCATTATTGCTTCAAATTTACCTAGTATAAACCAGCTGTAAATGGATTATAATTAATTTTGGTGTTTCTTCTCTTCATGAAAAGAGGCTGGGGTAATCATTTCTCCATGTTTTAGGCTGTTTTCTAGTTATTTTGATTTTATATTATGGAATATTTCCAATTATATTTATTCATGTGCTACCAGATTATTTCAGTCTCTACTCATAACATATCAGAAAAATAACAAAGCTAACTCTGTATACCACACCTAAATAACCAATATTTCAAATCACACAACACTAGGAGTATGACAGAGACTTATCTTAGGTTCAGTTGAATGATGTCACATAATATCAAACACAAATTAGGGGGTTTCAGACTTGTTTTCCCTAAAAATATTTATTACATCTCTCCAGCCTCATAAATTACAAATTTTTTATTTTAGAAATGGAAAGGAAGTAAAATAAGAATTATTGAAAAAATTAGATATATCAAATGCTTTGAGGTTCAAAACCACATAGATTCAAGAATGTAGAGTTAAGAAGAAGAAGAAGAAGAGAACAAACAATATTGCACTTTGAAAATGCAAAATTTTGCAATATGTGCTCTCTGGGAAGCTTATTTTGAGATGATTAACATCATGAAGTTTATTCAGAAAATTCCTCAGAATTAACCCCATAGAAGGGAAGTAAGAAGAAAACTGACTGATCTGTGACTTTGTCTCTAATGAGCCCATAGTAAGTAGGGAGTTGCAAAGAGTGGTCCTAAGTTGCAGCTAAGGAACCAGGACTCCATTCTCCCCCATAGGTTAGTCATTAGATACGGGCCATCCTGTAAGAAGGCATGGGCTTGGCTGAGTCCTAAGTCCTTTACTAAGGCTATCACTGCAGGGGGCTTGCAGCTACATGCTTTCTGCTAGAAGTGCTCCCAGCATCTGAGGAAGTCAGTCTCCCCTTCCTGCAGGGATATTGGCTGGCCACGTCTCAGCATTCCCCATGTGAGAATAAGCTGCTCAAGTGATACCTAAGAGAGGAAAGTTTCTGTCAGCTTGGGGACAGGTCCAAGATTGAAGAGAGAATTTAATATATTTGGAAATTTCCAGTAGTTCACATGGCATAACCACAACAGTGAAAGACAGTAGATGAGATTAGAAAGATAACTGTAGAAAATGGTTTGTATGTACCACTAAAAATTGTGCTTTTTAAAATGTGAACCATGAGAAGACACCGAATGATGGTAAAACTGAGATTGGAATAATGAAATTTATATTTTAAATAATGAAATATATATTTCCTGATTTATTTATGATTTGCAATGCCTTTGAGTCTTTACCATAAACTATGAAAGCAATCAAAGTGTAGGTCTTGTTGACCATGTTCCCGTATTACACTGTCTGGTACATACTAGATTAAAAGATTTGTGGAAATAAAAAAAATGCAACTATTTGCATGATGATGGGTTTGATTTGAATATGTTGGGTGCCTTGAGTGCAATATCATAAAGATCAATAGTACATACTATGAATTGCATGCTACAGTTTGTCAAAATAAATATTAAAATATTTTAACAGTTATTTTTAGAGTAGAAAGGTCATTAGGCAAAATTCAGCACTTTTAAAATGCTCCCAAGAGTGCAATGCTTTACATTCATTGCAATAGTTTGTGATTCCTATGTCACCACTAATTGGCAAATGTCTCTTATGTATGTTACCTAACATAGTTATTATATTAGAACAAATGTTCATAGCATTTTCAATCTAATTTCTTGGTGAAGACAAGCAAGGTCAAGAAAGAGAAGCAAAAATAACTTCCTATTGCAAGAGCCACTATCAAATAAGAGTAACTAAAAAATCATAAATGTTCGAAGTTATTCTTAACTGTTGAATAGTGCTTATTTTTGTAGAATGTGACTACTGTATAAAGTGCATATCAATTTACAGTGAGAACTAGTTTTAATATTCAATCAAAAATAGCTTATCCATATAACCATTTCTCTTATAATTTTCTTTCTTCTAATGTGTGGTAGTATTATAAAGGTTTCCATGACTATACTTTTAGTACTTAAAGCCAGATAATGAGAGAATGAGAAAGAAAAGAAATACTTCAGGGATTAATGGCTGAATATTTCATTTTTTCAATTTGTAAAAAGTATTAATCTAAATAATCCAAGAAACTCAATGAACTCTAAGTAGGAAAAGAGGATTCCAATAGCTATACCGTAGTCAAAGTTCTGTAATTCAACCATGCAGAAAATATGGTAAAAGCCATCAGTGAAAAAGAGTATGTATCACATTTAAAGGAGTACTAGTATGAATAGAATGAATGTGCATTCTGGGGAATAGGGGATTATTTAGCCTACCATAGCTAAAATGTAGAAACTGAACAGAAAAAAATGGGATAGACTGAAAATAAATAGCAAAGTGGCATACTTAAACTCAAATATGTCAGTGACTACATCAAGTATAAATGAGCTAAACTTTGCACTTATAGGACAAGTACTACCAGAAACATTTATTTTAAATGACCTAAAAATATGGTGCATTTAAGAAATGCATTTGGTCTATTTTATTGAAGTACAGTTAATGTATAATATTATAGTTTCAGGTGTATAGCACTGTGATTCAATATATATTATGAAATGTTTATCGTGATAGGTGTAGTTAACATCTATCACCATACAAAGTTCTCACAATATTATTGACCATATTCCTTGTGCTGTACTTTTCATCCCCATGACTTATTTATCATATTTATTTTTTAATTTTTTTCCTTTTTATTGAAATATATTTCATATACAATACTATGTTGGTTTCAGATTAACAACTTAGTGATTCATCAACTGTATATATTATTAAATACTCACTATTATGAATGTAGTATTCATTTTTCACCATACAAAGATAATACAATTTTAGGAGCTATATTCTCTATGACATACTTCCATCTTGTGACTAAATTATTTTAAAATTTGAGTTTGTACCTCCTTATCCATTTCACTTAATTCATACTGCAATGGTAACCAACCATCCAGTCTCTGTTTATGTCTATTTCTATTTCATTTTTTCATTTTTTCATTTTTCAGATGCCACACATAAGTGAAACTATATAGTATTCACCTTTGTCTGACTTGTTTATTTTACCTAACATAATACTCTCTAGATCCATCCACATTGTTGCAAATGGCAAGATTTCTTTCTTTTTTATGGATGAATAATATTCCATTGTATATAGGTACCACATCTGTATCTATTCATCTATCCATGGATACTTTGCTTCCATATCTTGGTTATTGTGAATAATGCTGCAATAAACATAGGGGTGAACATGACTTTTCAAATTAATGATTTCATTGTCCTTAGATAGATTCCCAGAAGTAGAGAATAGCTGGGTCTAAAGTTTACTTCTATTTTAGTTTTTTGAGAAACCTTCATACTGCTTTCCATAGTGGCTATACCAATTTTCAATCCCATGAACTATGTATAAGAGATTCCTTTTCTCCACATCCTTTCCAACACTTGTTATTTCTTGTTTGTTGATATTAGCAATTCTGACTGGTGTGAGGTGATATCTCATTGTAGTTTTAATTTAGATTTTCCTGATAATTAGTGATGCTGAGGACCTTCTCATATGTCTATTAGCTATCTTATGTCTTTGGAAAAATGTCTATTCAGTCCTCTGCCCATTTTTTATTGGATTATTTTGGTTGTTGCTGTTGTTGAATTGTATGAGTTCTTTATATGTTTTTCGATATTAGACCCTTAAAAGATATATCATTTCCAAATATACTTCCCCATAGAGTAGGCTACCTTTTAATTTTGTGGATGGTTTCCTTTTCTGTACAGAAGCTTTTTAGTTTAATGTAATCCCACTTGTTTTTGCTTCTGTTTCCCTTACCTGGGAGACATATCTAGAAAAATGTTTCTAGTGCTGATGTTTAAAAATGTATTGCCTGTGCTTTAATCTAGTAGTTTTATGATTTCAGGTCTTATATTTATGTATTTAATCCATTTTTATATTATTTTTGTCTATGGTGTAAGACAATTAGCCAGTTTCATTCTTTCACAAATAGCTGTCCAGTTTTTCCAACACTATTTATTGAAAAGACTGTTGTTTCCCCCATTATATATTATTCCCTCCTTTGTCATACATTAATTGACCATATAGGTGTAGGCTTATTTCTGAACTCTCTTTTCCATTCCATTGGTGTATGTATGTATGTGCTCTTGTACAAGAACCATACAGTTTTGATTACTGTAGCTTTGTAGTCTAATTTGAAATCAGGGAGCATGATACCTCCAGATATGTTCTTTCCCAATATTGCTTTGATTATTCAGGGTATTTTGTGTCTCCATACAAATTTTATCACTATTCTCCCTAGTTCAGGGAAGAATGCCATTGGTATTTTAACATGGATTACATTGACTTTGTAGGATGCTTTGAGCAGTATGACTGTTTTAACAATCTTAATTCTCCCTATCCATGAACATGGAATAGCTTTTTATTTATGCCATCTTCAATTTCTTTCATCAGTGCTTTATAGTTTTCAGAGTACAGGTCTTTCACCTCCTTGGTTAGATTTATTCCTAGGTATTTTATTCTTTTTGATGAAATTATAAATGGGATTATTTTCTATATTTCCTTTTCTGCTAGCTCATTATTTGCATATAGAAATGTAACCAATTTCTGTATGTTGATTTTGTATCTTGCAACTTTACTGAATTCCTTTATTAATTCTAATAACTTTTTGCTGGATCCCTTACTGTTTTCTAAAGGTATATATGTATATCTATTACATCATGTTATGTACAGATAGTGACAATTTTACTTCTTCCTTACCAATTTGGGTGCCTTTTATTTATTTTTGTTGGCTGATCACTGTGGTGGGGATGTCCAGTACTATACTGAATAAAAGTGGTAAGAATGGGCATCCTTGTCTTATTCCCAATCTTAAAAGAAAAGTTTACCATTTTTTTGTCATTGAATATTATGTGTGTTTGCTGCATATGCCTTTATTATGTTAAGAAATAGAGATACCCACTATGTTGAGAGTTTTTATCATGAATGTATGTTGAACTTTGTCAAATGATTTTTCAGCATTTATTGAGAGGATTATATGGTCTTTATCTTTCCTTTTGTTAATGTGGTATATCACATTGATTTGTGGATATTGAACCATCTTTGCTTCCTTGAGACAAATCCTGCTTGGTCATGGTGAACCACTTTAATGTATTTTTGCATTTGGTTTGCTAATATTTTAATCAGGATTTTTGCATCTTTGTTCATCAGTGATATTGGCTTGTAATTTTCTTTATTTTTTTGTAGTGTTCTTGGTCTGGTTTTGGTTCCAGTGTTATGCTGGCCTCATAGGATGAATTTGGAAGTCTTCCTTCCTCTTCAATTTTTTTTAGAATAGTTCCTGTGGAAGACAGACAAGTTCTTTATGTGTTTGATAGAATTCACCTGTGATGCCATCTGGTATTGAGCTTCTGTTTTGGGGGAGTTTTTTATTACAAATTTAATTTCATTACTTGTAATTGGTCTGTTCTAATTTTCTACTTCCTCCTTATTCAGTCCTAGAAGATTGTGTGTTTCTAGGAATTTATCTATTTCTTCTAAGTTGTCCTATTTGTTGGCATCAATTTCTTCATAAGACTGTTATAATCATTTGTATTTGAATTTCTGTGGTATTTGTTGTAACTTATTCTCTTTCATTTCTGATTTTATTTGTTTAAATCCTCCCTGTTTTCTTTTTCTTGTTGAGTCTAGCTAAAGCTTTATCAATTTTGCTTTTCTTTTCAAAGAACCAGCTCTTGGTTTCACTGATTTTTGTATTGTTTTTATTTTTAGTCTGTGTTTCATTTATTTCCACTCTGATTTTTGTTGTTTTCTTTATTCTACTAACTTTGAGATTTGTCTGTTCTTCTTTTTTTAGTTTCTAAAGTCATCAGGTTAGATAGTTTATTTGAGATGTTTCTTGCTTCTTGAAGTAGACCTGTATTGCTATTCACATCCCTCTTAAGATTTCTTTTCCTACATTCCAAAGATTTTGAATTTCTGTATTTCTATTTATTCTCCAAGTATTTATTAATTTCTTCTTTGATTTACTTGATGATCCATTTGCAGCTCAGTATTTTGCTGTTAAGCTTCCCTATGCTTGCCCTTTTCTCTTCTCATTCTTGTAATTGATTTCCAGTTTCATAGTGTGTAGTTGGATAATACACTTTTTATGATTTCACTCTTCTTAAATTTATTGAGGCTTGCTTTGTAGCCTAACATGTGATATAGTCTAGAGAATGTTCCATGTGCATTTGAAAATAATGTGTACTCTACTATTTTTGGATGTAATGTTTTATATATATCTATTAATTCCATTTGGTAGGAAGTATACACTAAATACTTATGCAGACCAAGTGGAAAGTAAAAGATAAGAAAAATGACATATCATGATAACTGGCATGACTCTGTTAATATGAGATAAAGCAGACTTCAAGAAAAGAAAGTCATACTGATAAAGAGGGATGTTTTATAATGATAAAAGGGTCAATTCTTCAGGACAATAATCTTATATACCTAATAAGAGAGTCTCAGTTTGAAGCAATAACTGATAGAATAAGTGGGAAAGTATACAAATTTCCAAGAATAGCTGGTAATTTTAACACTCCTCTCTCAATAGTTAATAAGGCAAATAGACATGATTCAGAAAGGATATATAACATATGGATAAGACAAACTGTGAGTCAAAACAAATTGACATATATAAAACAATAGAAGGACCTATAGAATATACATATTTCTCAAGTTCATTGAAATGTTCATTAAGATGACAGTAGCCTAAGTCATAAGCAAGTCTCAGTATTTTTAAATGGTTAAAATATTATAGTATCTCTGTACAGATGGAATTAAATACAAATAAGTAAGAATATCTAGAAAGTCCTTAAATATTTGAAAACAAATTGTATAATAATAAATAATGAGTCATAAAAAATCACAGTGAAATATTAAAAAATCAAAGTGAATGATGAATATTAAAGTACTGATGAAAGTGTATGCATTTAAGTGCCAGTATTATAAAAGAAGAAAGACTTCAAATTAACGTTTTCACTTTATTTAGTGAAAGAAGAGCAGATTTAAGCTAAATTCTATAAAAGCAAGAAAACTACAAAAATGTATCTTAAAAACATCGTGTGATATAAAACTGACACAAAAGGTAGATATTGTATTTGTTTAATTCTTACACCTATTGGAAGCTGAAGAATAGGTAAAAACTAACCTATGATAGTAGTAATAAAGCAAAAGAAAATGACGCCATTTATCTAATCATCTAAACCAAATCTACGTAGTTTCTCTCTCTACCTCTCAAAATTTATAGTAAATGTATGACTGTGTCTCATTGCTTTTATCTTTTCAGCCTCTTCCATGTAGTCTTTTCAATTCTTTACTGCTTTGTTATTATATTAGTGTAAGCCATGACTCATCATGGGGGTTATGGTAGTTTAGAGCCAGTATTTCATTTTTTTATTAGTCAAATATTAAGTAAATGACATTATATAACAAGCTCTGATATTCAATAAGGAAAAGAAAGTTAGCAAATGTGCTTGGCTTCTGGCTGGCAGAACTGGAAGGATACACCAATGTCTTCCTAAAAAGTAACAGCTAGGAGTAGAAAGAGAATACCAATTTAATTCCACAGGAAAAGCTTCAAGAACAACACAGAAGAAAACAGTTTGAAGTTCAAAATATAAGGCAAGAATTATGCTCCTATGAAGACCAAAGGAAATTCAAGAGAATTAAACTATAGAACGTTATCATTCATGAATACATTTACAAAGTATCTTTTAAAAATGTAGGAAATGGATTCCTGCAAAATACAAAATGTTAAAACACCATAACAATTATTTTCCAAACTAGGAATGCAAGAGACATTTATTAATGAAAACTAATCAGTGTAATTTACCTCATCCTCATAAAGGGAATCTATGGAAAACATACAGCTAACATCATATTTAAATGGTTGTATACCCCAAGATAGGGAATAAGGTAAGGATATCTGCTTCATAACTTTTATTTACTAGTATTTACCAGTAACTAGAAGTTGTAGCTACCACAATATGGTGAGAAAAATAAATAAAATACAGTTATTGGAAAGAAATAAGTTAACATATTTATATGTTTATACAACATGATTATCAAAGTGAACAGCCTAAGAAATTAACCCCAAGTATATATATCATGATATATTATCATTAAATAGAGAAATAAGTTAAAAGAATGTGATCTAAGAAGTCCATACATGTCCAAACTCTAAGTGTAAGAAAACTATAACAAATGCATTAAATAATATTTAATTGATTTTTATTCTCCAAATTCACTAAAATATATTATTTATAATAATCAGGATATAGGGAATTATTTGTAGTCAGTGATTTTGAAGTGTAATTTGAATAACTTTTGGAGATATTGGGAAAGAGTATTGAATCGTCAGTTATGTAAAGTTTAGGTTATTTTCCAAGCCTGATATTCTACTTCAACAAATTGTACAGTAAGAAATAACTGAAAAAAAGCATATTAACAGTACCTTCTTTTAATGTTAATTTTATGTTGAAATAAATGACACATCTATAAAATAAAAGAATTATGACTAATGTCAGCAGTGTGAAAAGACATATTATGGTCATCATGGCAAAATGAGCAAAGAGAAGGTTAAAAATGCGATTAGGAGACTTTTCTGACAAATACTTTATGCTTCCACTTACAACACATAATTTTAGAATGCTATAGGGAACCCATCAAATTTATTCATAACAGTGTAAAATAGAATATCTTAGTGGTACTAAAATTAGTATGGCACTGGAAAATAAATGCACTTTGCATTCATTATTAGGTGGAATGTAATGAATAGTCATTAATCAGAATTTATATCTCATCTCTCCTACCATTGATGAAAGATGTTAGGACACATTCTAAATGGATGAACAAATGATATTTTCATTTATAAGATATAGCCAGAGTTCTGGAAAAATGAAACATTCCAAGCTTACCAGAAACCATTGCCATTTCAGGAAAATATAAATTTGAAAATTCAGATAAGCATTATGGCCAAATCTGCCCCCAGTCCTATGCTTTTAATTTTAACTGTCACTCTTTTGGTAAGCTACAATATTTTTAAAAATAGTTTTACATAGGCATGAATATGAGTTCAGTTATAACTCTAAGTAACTTGAAGTTAAATGAAGGAAACAATTGTCAGTCCAGCAACTGGAATCGGAGAAAATGTTCACTTCTGCCAATTTATTATTTCCCTAAATTAGCTCATTAAACCCTTCCCACACCCGAATCACTTCCCCTCTTCATTTTTCTCCTCCTCAATATTATTACTTTTGTATATAAATAACACTCACATGCAGTTCCTGGCACTTCAATTCCTATTATCATGTCTGGAAATTTTCAAGCTCAAAATCAAGCTTACTTTTTCAAAAATGTTAGAAAATATTCTCATGAACCCTTCAGTTTAACTTTAGAATCTAGCTTTCCTTGTCGCAGTAG
Source organism: Manis pentadactyla (assembly GCF_030020395.1). Classification (NCBI taxonomy): domain Eukaryota; kingdom Metazoa; phylum Chordata; class Mammalia; order Pholidota; family Manidae; genus Manis; species Manis pentadactyla. The sequence goes on from NC_080025.1 coordinate 42,490,146, forward strand.
CCCCACTATATCCTGTTGAGTCATTATAATTTTACTGTAATAACATTGTTAACACATTCAAATAATTCCCCCGTATTAGTTGACTTTATATTTCCTTGGCATGCGTAGCATGTTAGACACCACCTGTTGAATAAATGATGTTGAAGGAATGAATAAAACATTGCCTGCAGTATTTTCTTGTTTTCTTCTTCCTTCTCTTCCCTTGTTTTTCATAATCTTTGCTCCTGCAGCTTCCCTCCACCGCCCATCCTCATTCTGCTTGGAGAACGCCTTTACTTCTTCTATTTTAAATGTTATATTTCTAAGATGTCTATCTAACATACCCTTTCTTTTCATCATCTGTTTGTGCTATCTTGTTGATCTCATTCATTCTCATGACTTCAGTATTTTCATAAGATGACCAGATCAAATATTACAGATAAAATTTATCTTCACGGCTCCAGGCTATTGTTCTTACCTTCTCAATAGAAATCTCCACAACCGAAATAATGTATTCTTTCTGCTAATCATAACCTTTGTCCCAGATCAGCTATTCTGGAAGCACATTCTGTGGCAGAGATTAGTGTACAGGATATTTATATGGGAGTGCCTTTGGGATTTACACCTGCAGAGGGTATGAAAGCAACAGGGTCAGACAGAGAGAGAAGTTGATCTGTGATGCAGGCCTGAGAATAGCGTTGGTCAATGACAGTGGGGAGTTCAGAAGCTAAGACGATCCATCTTATTTATTCTGAGTTAGGTCAAAATGGTCATACCTTTATAACCTAAATGACTGCATGGGTCATCCCACAAAGAGGCAAGGCAGTTCTCTGACGAGGCAGTCCTGAAGGCGTGACAGTGGCAGGCTATCTTCTGAGAGCATTCCCTGCATTTAGGTTAAAGTTTGCCCTACAAGAGACAACTGGACAGTACAGCTAATGTCCATCACACCACTTATATTTTATTTCCAGTCACTGAAACACATTACTAATAGCTCAAGCACCTCATTTACTAAAGTGTCTTCATTTACGTCTTGTTTACTGTTGAGTATAAAGATCAAGTATTTGTATATTTTTTAGTTAAGTTACTTTTTGAGGGCAATTCCAGACTTAGAGAAAAATTGAAAGATAGTCTATAGAGAGCTTCCATATAAAGAATGGACCCTAGAGTCACAGAAGTAAGTGTGGTTCATCAGTGAGAGGAAAGTGGATGCACTGATGGTCTTCAACATCAGCTCCCCTATTATTAACATTTCACCTTAGTATGATCCTTTGGTTACAATTCATAAAATAGCATTGATACATTATTGTTATATAAATCCCATACTTCATTCAGAACCTTAGATTTTACCTTCATTTTAAAATTTCAGTATCCCATGCAAGATACTACATTAAAATTAGGAGCCACTTCTCCTTAGGTTTTTCTTGGCTGTGATAGTTTCTCAGACTTGACTTAATTTTGATGAGCTTGGCAGTTCTAAAGAGAGCTGTTCACGTGTTTGTAAAATATCACTTCATCTATTTAGCCCTCCCCTTGAATCTCTAGCAGCTTGTTTTTTTTTAATTCATTCAGCAATATGCATTTAAGATTCAACCATGTCTTTTCATGACTTGATGGCTTATTTATTTTTATCGCTGAATAGTATTCCATTGAAAGGCTACGCCAAAGTGTAATTCATGCACCTTTTGAAAGACATCTTAGTTGCTTCAAGATTTGGCAATATGAATAAAGTTGCCATAAGCACTCACATGCAAGTTTTTGTTTGGGAATATGAATTTTTAAATCAGGTAGGTAAATACCTAAGAAAACAACTGATGGATCACATGGTAAATCTATGTTTAGCTTTGTCTTAAATTGCTAAACTGCCTTCCAAAACGGCACATGACAAACTGATTTATATTTATCTTTTTCTGTGTAATACCTTTGGCCTGGTTTTTATTATTAGTATAATACTGGCTTCGTAGAATGAGTCAGGGAGTGGTTCCTCTGCTTGTATTTCTTGGCACAGATTGGAGAGAACTGGTGTAATTTCTTTCATAATTGTTTGATGGAATTCACAGTGAATCCATCTGAGAGTGGCATTTCTTGTTTTGGAAGTTATTTATTAGTGATTTGATGTATTCAATATATACAGAGCTATTCAGGTCATCTATACCTGTTTGTGTTGATCATGCTGTATTTTGTGAGTTTTTGTATAAGAGTAACCCTGGCCTAATAAAGTAAGTTAGGAAATATTCCCTCCTATATTTTTCAAATAGACTGTGAAAGATTGGTAATTTTTATTTAAACGTTTGATATAAAATTAACCACAGAACCCACCAAGGTTTAAACTTTTCTTTGGAGTATTTTAAAACACTAACACAATTCCTTTATTGTTGTAGGTCTATTCTGATTATTTATTTTTTCTGGAGTCAAGTTTAGTAGTTTGTGCCTTTAAAAGAATTTGTCCATTTGATGTAGGTTATTAAATTTGTGAGCATACAATTACACATAGTGTTCTCTTAAAATCCTCTTTTTATTCCCATAAGATTAATAGTAATATATTTTCTTTCATTCTTGATTATAAAACATGAGTCTTCTCTTTCTTTCTTGATCAGCCCAGGTAAAATTTGTATATTTTGTTAATAACTTCAAATAATTAAATCCTGGCTTCACTGATTTTCTTTTGTTTGCCTTTGGTTTATTCCATTTATTTCTGCTCCTGTCATATTATTTCCCTTCCTTCTACTTGATTTGTTGTTAATTTGCTCCTCTATTTCTAGTTTCTTAAGGTAGAACATTTATTTGAGATCATTTTTATTTTTAATATTGGCATTTACAACTATAAAGTTTTCTCTGAGCACTCCTTTTGTTGCATCTCCTAAATTTTGATAGTTATGTTCTTCTCTTCACGATTATCAAAATATTTTCAATATCCTTTGTGGCTTTTTAGTTTAACTCCCTGGTTATTTAAACTGTGTTTATTTCTACATATAAGTGATTTCATAAATTTCATTCTGTTATTGATTTTTAAATCTCAATCTATTGTGATAAAGTACATACTTTATATAATTTCAATCTTCTTGAATTTATGAAAACATTTTGTGGCCTAATATATAGCTTATTCAGAAATATTCTCTGTGTGCTTTTGAAGAATATTATACTGTTCTTGAACGAGTATCTTAGATCTTGTTTGTTATTATTGTTTGTTGTTCAAGTCTTCCATTTACTTGTCTAATTTTTTCTATCCATTATTGTATGTTAGCTATTGATATATTCCATTATTATTATTTTATTGCATATGTTTCCCTCCAATTTGGTCAGTTTTTGCTTCATGCATTTCAGGGCTCTGTTGTTAGGTGCATGTGTTTACACTTCATATATGTCCTTGATGTATTGATTCTTATCATTATAAAATGTCCCTATCTCCTGCTAATAACATTTGTCTTAAGCTTTTTTACATCTGATATTAATATAGACAGCTATTTTATTACTTTTGCCATGTTTTACATTATTTTAATTTCAACTTGTTCATGGCTTTGAACATAAAGTATGTTTCCCTTAAACACCATATAGTTGTATTATATTGTTTAATCCATTCTGATAATCTCTCTTTTAACATAGTTTTTTGTTATAAATACATATATAATTTGCCATTATAATAATTTAAAAGGATACATTCCAATGTCATTTAGTACATTCACAATATTGTCATATCACAGCTATTTAGTTCCAGAACATTTTTATTACCAAAAATGAAAAGCTATACACATTAAGTAGTCACTCACCATTTATTCTTTCCATAATCCTGCTAACCACTGATTTCTTTTCTGTCCCTCTGGATTTGTCTATTCCAAGTATTTTATATAAATGGAGTCCTATATGACCTTTGTCTGGCTTTTTTTACTTTGCATATTTTCAAGGTACCTCTATGCCATACCATGTATCAGGGCACTATTCCATTTTGTGGCTGAATAATATTTCATTTTATGCATGTGCCATATATTTTATTTATTCACCAGGTGATAGCCATTTGGTTATTTCCACTTTTTTCTATAACTTTTGTCAGTAGCCCTGGTATGAACATCCACAAACAAGTTTATGTTTGAACATATGATTTTGATTCTTTCAGTATATTTAGAACTGTAATGGGTGGATCATGTGAAATTCTCCTTAACTTTTGATGAAACTAAATTTTTTCCACAATGGCTGTGCTTTTTCATATTACCATCAACAATATATGGGGGTTCTAATTTCTTCACATCCTCATCAACATGCTATTTTAGTTTCCTTTCCAATTATACTGGTTGATATAAAGTAGTATCTCACTATGGATTTAATTATGTTGCATTTAATGTAATCACTGATAAGAGAGGACTTATATCTGCCATCTGCTATTTATTTTCACTATGTCATGTCTTTTATTGTATTTCTATCCTTCTATTATTCTCTGCTTTTATGTTAAATAGATATTTTCTAGTGCACCATTTTAATTCCCTTTTTGCTACTTTTTCTATATTTTTCCACATCATTTCTTAGTACTTACTCTGGGGGTTATGATTCACATCTTAAACTAAACCAATATAGTTCAAGATTAATATCAACTTAATTTCAAAATTGTACAAAAACCTTCCTCCAAAGTGATAGTTTCCTTCTTACCCTCTTTCAATGACATTCTCATGTGTTACATCTTTATATTCCAAAAGATCACCAACAGTGTCATCACTGTCCTATGCAGTACTGTATTTTACACCTGAAGTTATGTTAAGTCATTTATTCATATACTTTAGTCCTCATCATGTTTGCTATAAGCAAGGCTCATTCCAGAGAAGATGAGAAAATGAAGGCTGAAAGAGGTTATAAACCTTTGTGATTTAACACAGAAAGGTTGAAAATTCTAATTTATTAGGGAAGAAAGTTAGGGATTACTCTTCATTTTGTCTAATTTCAAAGCTTATCTATGCATTAATATTTACCCTTTATTGCCTCCCAATGATTACTGACTTGTATTTTCCAAAGAGAAAGACTTGTGATAATATTGTACAAAAAGCCTGAAAAATATTTTGATTTTTACTCTTTTGATTTAGTTGAGTTAAATCTGTATACTTACTTGGTAGCATGGCACAGTATAAAGGGACTGAAGAAGAATAAGGAAACCTCCAGATCAATCTCATATCAACATCTAAATATAGGAATGAGATGGTGAAAAATGCAAAAGAAACTGCAATTTTAGCTAGGTCAAGAAAACATTTCCACCTAAATAACATTAGTGAAAACCAGCACATTCTTTGATTATCCAGAATTGCTCTATTTTAAAGAAGTTGATTGATGCATTTTTAAATTTTCTTTTTATCTGAAAAGCCTTTTGACTGGGTGGAATTTATAAAGGAATCAGTAGGCGTCAGTGGCAATTTTGCTGATTAATTTTGGATAAGTTGCAATAACAATACTGGATAATTAAGGATTAGGCCACATGAAGCATTTTAAAGATTTTTTTTTAACTCTGTTGTGTCTTACAAATCCCAGGAATATTTATATGCATCTATCTTTGTCTTTTTCTCTGTAAAAAATGGTATTATAAATCAGTCATTATATATATTAGTATTATAAAATCAGTTACTACAATATTCAGAAATTTTGACTGAGCCGAAATATAAATGTAATTTTATTCTTCAGTTAATAAACTTATTTCAGATGACCATCTTAGCATTATATTTAGAGCATAGGATGATGTGTTTCCCTATTAGGCCTTTAAAAATGGTTGGTCTTATCTATTTGAAATGTTTATAACATACATGGTTTGAGTCACAAATATATGGATCACACTAACTAACACGGTTCCTATGAATATTTACTGGCAAAGGGGAGAGAAAACTCAGTGACCTAACCAGCTGTGTAAATTACAGCATAACCTTCGATCTCATCAGTATCATCGACAGTATTGAATTAATAGTATTCTGATATTATATTATGCTACTTGCATTTGAATAATAATTTATACTTTTAAACACATTTTCAATAATAATCTTACAAGCATGGGACAAAACTATGCCTATCTCGAAGACCAAGAAACTAAACTCATATTAGTACATACAAATAATGTTAATTTTAGCTCTAGAGCATAGGTTGTAAATTCTCTTCTGTATCACATTTATACAAGAATATAATATACATACACATATATAAACATATATGATTATGTAATTTTGTTATATATTCATATATGGTTCTTATATACTAATGTACATGATTACTATATGTTAACATAATAGATGGTATATTATTTTATATTATATATTAATATAATAAATGTGTTTTATATTTTATTTATATCTTTGTATATATTATTTATATTTTCTAACATACCTAGCATACATTATTATAACAGAATATATCCAACATACAACTTGCACTACCATTTATATTTAATTTTGTTATTATTTACTAGATATTATATTTCAATTAAGAATGTCACTTCAAATACAGAGGATTAGGACATGAGAATGAGGCAGAATAAAGTAAATGCTCGGACAGTTGTAGGTGTGTTTTCAATTGAGTCTATGTCATGTTCCACAAATCTGTGGCATTATAAATTGAAGTTTGTAATCAAATCCTTTAACTTTATACTGGGAAGGCGGCATTTGATATAATCAGAAATTTAAAGGAATCAAGTTAGGATCTTCAAGCAGGTTCTGTGTTGCTAATGCAGAAAATTGTCACAGGACCAGTTAATGCTACATAACCCTTTGATTTAGGAAATCATTCATATGGAGACCTCCCTACTAACCATAGATCTGGTTATGGCAACACCTATCGGTAACATATTCTATCAGCCATGTCCTGATAACAAAGATGCGTTTTGTTGTTTGATTCACTGGAACAAGTACCTGATGGGAAAATCACTAGAGGAATGACATCCATTAAGTTGAGCATTGTGTATTCTGCTAAAAGTAGTACAAGATGGGTCACACTGAATTACCTTAATAACATACTATAATTCATTATTTTGGACAGTTATTCAAATAAAACTAAATCATATCAGGATATAAATTAATAAAATTAGCAATCCTTTTGAAACAATCGGTAATGAGTTTTAAGTCTGCATATAATACACACAGAAACATACACACACAGATATATGACTTAGAATTCCAGTCCCAAATTCTTCCTGTAGATAGAAAATGAATGGACTGCCCAGGCCTGCTCTGTTATGTACTGGGTACAATGAAAGTCATTAAATATTTAGGGCAACTTAACTATCCTGATTTTCAACCTATTTTCAAAGTATAATTTTCTGATTGTGAGTGGTTTTATAATCAGGTCTCCCTAAAGAAAATAACACAAACATAAGACTGACTTCATATATTTAAGTTCCTAAGACACACTTTGTTGTCAATCAATGTGTCTGTCATACTGATGTTCACTCCAGCCTCAGATGCACTTTGACAAGACAGGATAATGGTGGTGAAGACTAATAAACACCAAGCATAAGCAAGGGAACTTAGGACTTTCAAAGCTAATAGCCAGTCTTCTGGGACTTCCCCTAGGACATCATCCTCACCTCCATGTCTCTCCTTGTACTGAATTTCAAAGTCTGATTTTCTCCTGTTTATTAAAGAAGCAAAAACAAAAAATCCTACCACTGACATAAAACATTATTTATGGTTTTTAAAACAAATGAAATAGGGTAGTAGTAAAAGTTCACATTCTAAAACATCAGCATAAAATATGTTTTATTTTTGCCAAAATACATAGCATGGGCTTTATTTTGTTACAGTTGATGGATGAGAGCATTTATCATTGAATTATACCTTTTAAAAGTTGGTCATGAATATTTCTTTTGGAACAGAGATATAGAAAAACTAAAATAAGTAATTCTAGAAATAAACCAGGTCATGCAACAAATGAAGTAGCAAAGATAAGATGAGCAAAGATTTTACAGTATTAGGATACATAAAATAAAAATAAGACTTGTGAATATGCTTTAAAAATAATGTCAGGAATTCTGTGACTATTCTTAACAGCATTAAGGGCCACTAGACATTACTTTTAGGAAAAACGTTCTAAAATTAGGGTCTTTCATTCTTATGTGGTATAATTAAAACACAGGCTTTATTTTAGCTCATTGTTTTTCTTATTTTCCATTTAAAGGGGAAAAATAATATTCAAGAAGAGAAAAAGAATCGTTAGGGAAAACCAATAATAGACCATCTTGCCTAAAAAAAAAAAAAAAAAAAATTTGTGCTCACGAAGACCTCCAGGAAAACCCCAGGCCAGCAGCTGAAACAACCTGTCACCAACGGGAGAATATGCTTGTGAGTGAGGATTCCGTAAATCTCATTACAGAAGTATATGAACAGAGTTTTGTCCCAACCATGATCATTAAGAAATCATTCAATTACTGTGGATCCTATCAGACTGGTCCCTGTCAGAATTGATGACCTCTTATTCAAGTTTCAATATGGTAACAGGGAAGGAACAACAAATAAGTCAGTTACAATATAAAAGGTAATATGAACCACATCTCTGAGGTATATAATGGTGATCTTAGTCTGCTGCCAGAGACTGAGTGACTTGAACAATTGAAATTAATTTTCTCAAAGTTCCAGAGGTTAGGAGTCTGAGATAAGATTTCTCTGGGCTTCTTTTATGACTTGCAGGAGGCTGTCTTCAGGATGTATACTCCTAACCTTTTCTCTGTGTGGGTGTATCACTGGCCTTTTATGAAGACACCACATAGATTGTATTAGGGCCACATTATCAGCCTCAGTTTAACACTTCACCTCTACAGAGGCCTCCATTTTATCTCCAAATATAGTCACATTCTGACTTACTGGGTTTTAGGATTTCAACAGGTAAGTTCCATGGGTACAAAATCCAGCAGTATCAATGATGTTAGGAAAATACAAATGGCCAATAGACATGAGGCATTTAAAAAAATTTCTAAAAATGTGTCTTATTGTGATTTCATTACAGTTCAAAGATTCAGATGATTAACATGTCAAACAAAATAATTCAGCACTGAGAAAATAAAACTAAGTGTCCTAATTAATTCAGTGATGCAGACTTGCTCTGAATCTTAAACTAGACAATGGTACATTAAAACAAAGACAACAGACTCCGTCTGTCTTCTCCAAAATTACTCTTTTAGAAAATAAGAAAAACAATCTCTAATTGAATCAGTGTTTCTAACAAAAAAAGAACGCATTTTTTTGCAGATTTGTCTACTCTTTTTTTCTTATAACCACTAGGTAAATTAATTAAAGCTGATAAAACATATGAAAAACTTCCATGATTTAGGGCTAAATGAAAACAACATCTGAAAGACAATAGCTATTTTAAAGCTAGAAAAATTAAGTAGGAAAAAAAGAAAAAACTTTTTATCACAGATGGAAAAATATCAGAAATTTAACAAGAAATATGAAGTCTAGAGATTAATCTAGAAAGGCTCAAGAAAAACTAATGTTTTATAGTTTTGTCAGTCATGCTTCAATAAAGCTGAAGTAGTGATTATTAAAATGGAAACAAATTTTTTTTCCAAAATTAACTTAGTAATGTAAAATACTTTATATTCAAAATCCAAAAATATCTTTGAGGATCCTTAAATAATGATTATAAATTCTTTCTTTAAAACAAGCCAACTAACCAGTGATAATAGCTAATTATTGAAAAGAAGAGAAATAGATTGATAGAGAAAAGAAAGAGCGACTGAGACTGGAACCGTTGTAGGACCCTCACTTTAATGCCTACCACTTGAGCAATTGAGTGTGTGTGTGTGTGCGTGTGTGTCTATAAAATTATACTGTGGAATTTTATTTATAGTAAGAATCTTTTAAGACTCAGTTATTGTCGCTGTTACCTGCACAATTATCTAGAATCTCTAAAAAGCCTTTTATTTTAGTGGGTTGTTTTGCCTGATAATGCTTCTGATAATACGAGATTACTTGACATCTCTTTATCCTAAAATTATCTATAATTGTGCAATTTCTTTTTCATTTCTTCTGTGTTCTCCCTGTATGCATGAGAGGCTAAAAAACATTCCTTTGTAGAAGTCTTAATCCAAATGAAAAATTTGAAGGTCTTTGTTTAATTTGCAATGCTTTCTTTATTCTTTCTTTTTGCTGACAACTAAGTGTCCCTTCCCTGTCTCTTTTTGATATTACCCCTTCCCAGTGGCGAAGGAGGAGCAACGGTATCTCGGAGAGGAAGACATCACTTCCTTTTCCTTAATGACAATGTTAAGTACTTTAGTCTGTGTGACAGTACAAGGTGCATATGTCCAGTGCCTCCTGTAGGTATGATGCTGCTCAGTCTCATATTTTACACAGTTGTCTACACCAGAGAAGTAAACAAGACTACCTCTTGTGACTGTTCCAGTGTGACAGTTTATGTCATGACGCATCCATTGAGTGTCTACTGTTACCCTCATGGGGTTGACATGTAAGGTAAGATGCTCTGCACTCTTTCTACCCCAAGGAATGGAACATTCTCTTTGCAGGTGCAAGAAAAGTGGGGGAATTCCTGGCTCCTTTTCTTATGGAATTCCAATTTAGTAGCAGTCCTTTCTTACGGATTCAACTGGTAGTAAGGAAAGACAAAGACTGCCATAGTTCAAATGTTATATTTAGGGAAATGAAAAGAGACAAAAGATTTTTAAATAAACAATATATGAAGCATGAATTGTTTCTTATATATAGTGCTAACATTTATAAGTGACAAGAGTAAAACTTGTCTTTAGTCTCTCTCTCACACACACACACACAAACACACACACACACTCACACACAAGCTTGCTCCTATATACTTTTTATTTTTCTTTCTGGCCAACTGAGTACCATGACAGGGAAGGGACTGAGTTTGATATTGAAAGATGGATAGAAATAAAGCCTTGATACATTTATCAAGATATAAAATTTTTGTCAGTTTCTTGTATAGGCAAAGGTGCTTTAAATTCAGAGTTTGATAGGAGCTTTTTTCTGGGGAAAAATCTCAAAATAGTAAAAAGTATCTATTTTCATGGCCTTATCCTCTTAGCTTATATATATCTTAGGAAAGTTGGGAGTAACAGCACAGAGCTGGTTTATGATTCAGAACACCCACAATCAGGATCCACAGACACAGCAAACTATTTTTCTCTATATATCTAGGCAGGAATTCATACAAGTCTGTATCTTTATAAGTCATTTTTTGAGAAGAGCAATTTGCTGTAGCTATTTCTTGTTACATTCACTTTAAGTATTTCATATTTCTATACAAAATTTGGACTGTTTATTTTTCTTTTTTAGTTGAAATTTCTATTTGGTTTATTCCTTATGTATTGATTTATTTATGAAACTTCCCGATATACTGAAATTTATAATTAATTCTTATAGTTCATCAATCAGTTCGTTTGGACTTTTCAATAAAATTTTAACAAAAGGAAATAATGATAATATTACCCCCTAACATCTGATGTTTAGATCTAAATTTTTCTCGATTTACTACATGGAAGAATATTGATAAAATCAGTCATTGTGGTTGTAGAGAGCAGCCATACCCGGAATTTAATGAACATTTATCAGATTTCCATCAATTAATATATTGCACATAAATGTTTGCCAATTTATCAAATGCCTGGTATGTGCCAGACATTATATCAGGCACTGAAAATCCTTAATTTGTATCTTTCTTAGAAATTAGTATTCTTTATTGAGTTGAGGAAATGTGCTTCTGCTTCATGTCTACCATGGATTTTTTTATTAGAAATAGATAATAAATATTATGCTTGGGCATCAATCAAAGTAATTCATGACTATAGTAATTATATCCTGTAACCTAATTATGTAATTAATTATACCAAAGTAATTTTATATGTTGAAATATCCTCATGATATTTTAACAAAATTGATCATAATATAATTTATCGTATTGCTGGAGTCTCTCTGCTTGATTTAGAATTTAAATGATACATGGATACATAAAGTAGTTTGGTTGTCACATATTTACATATAAATGAGCTTACATTGAATGTGTATAACATGAGAGAATATTGTAACATATTGTATATATGTGTGATATGTGTGTGTATATGCATATATATTTATATATATACAGCCTAATAAAATTGGTGGTTACTCTGAGTGGTAAAATTATAGTTTATTTTCTACTTAGAAATGGCTTTATTTATTAGAATTTTCCAATGGAGCTTATATTTGTTCTCACAATTATGTTTTGATCCATAAAAAGGCCAATGCTGCAGTTAAAAAAAATGACAGATGAATGAAAAGACAAACCACAAAAAGGTATGGCATATATTATAAATATAAATATACGGAAATATCTGACTTTACTGGTAATTCACAAAATGAAAGTGGATTAAAACGAAATGTTCATGTTTCTAACTAGGGATTTAAAATGTTATTATCAAATGTAAGCAAATATTTGGGGGAAATTAAAATTCTTTTGCTCAGGAACAAGGCGACACTGTCCCTTGTCACTACTTCCAGCATAAGACCAGAAGCCCTACCCTAATGTAGGAAGGGAAGGAAGTAACAGGTACATAGATTAGAAAGGAGGAAATAAAATTGTCTTTCTTCATAGACGATGTAATTATCTTTGTGGATAATTCATAGGAACTGAAACTCCTAGAACTAAGGTTACACGATACCAAGCTAATATTTTAAAAAATCACTTTTTTATGTACTAGAAGTGAACAAATGGAATTTGAAATAAAACACGATACCATGTATATTCTGGCTTGCTTTTGCTGTGAACCTGAAATTGCTCTTGAAAATAAAGTCTATATTAAAACAATTTAAAAGTATCTACAGTAGCCTGATTATACAAACTTTTTCAGAAAAATTTATATTATTTGAACATAACAACTGGATTCCTATGAATGCAATTGTGAAGAGGTACTACACAGCTTTATTTATGATGAGGGAAACTAAAAATTATGGAAATGCCAAAAATAGTAGATTGGTTATTTTAATTACAATTTTACACTTATGGCAAAATAATGTTAACATTATATTTATAAATATTCAATTCAATTAAAAAATACTTGTGATATAGTTCTACTTTAAAAAGTAATATATTATCATAAGTGACACATTTATTGTTGCATATTAATATTTAATTATTACTTATTCATGAATAGCAGGTCTAGGAATGTTACTTTTCTTCTTTATCATTCTGCATTTCCCGAATGAACATAATTAGCACATAAATTTTTCTAACAGAGCGATGTGTTTTATAATTATCTTTTTCTGAGCTTTAGCTAGGTCCTGAACTGAGTCAGTCTTCTTTTTTTTTCTTATAGCCTTCTGCACACTTCTGAATCCTTTTGGGTTTGTTCTCTCTTTTTACCCTTTTATGCATTATCAGATGAGAGGGTGAGAGAATTCATGTTAAAGCAGTCTGTAGATTAAAAGCTGTAATAATCTTAGGAGAATGACCTTTCTGTTCTAAAACCAAGTGATTTTCTTTGATGTCTCCTGCTCTCCTTATGTTCTGAAACTCATGATTGATGTTCACAGCTCTAACTACTACTATTATTATTATTACTACTACTCCTACACTGTTACCAGTACTACTATTATTAAGAATTAAATAATTTTGTGCTGACATTTTTTAACAGAGTGCATGATAATGGACTCACATCCTGAAGTATTAGAGCTCTTCAGTGGGATGGTAGCCCTGTTTAACCAATGAGTGAACCACTAGACTAACGATCATTTATCAGGCTAGTGCAATTAAACAAATGAATTATAATCTGACATATGTAGTCCTCTTAAAATTTTTATTAACACTTTAGCATCATGTAATTCAAAAGTATAAAAAGTAAAAAGATAACACATCTATTACCTATCAGTTCCCTCTGAACAAACTACTGTTACTAATTTTGTATGTAACCTTCCAGATACATAGTATGCATGTAAGAGCAAATTCAGAGGCAGTACTTGTTTTCCTCTCCCTACATGTAGTTGTAGTATACTGTCCACAATATTGTACTGTGATGTTTTTCCCAGTAGTTAATATTTTGAATGAATTTTCACATCAATATATAGTGAGATTCCTTATTTTGACTTAAGTACAAAATACTATATATCTTAATATTTCTGGACCTTCCTCAAGGGCATTTGAGTTGAGACTGCACTTTTGGTATAAACAATATTATAATGAATTAGTTTTAACATAGGTCATTTTAAAAATGTGTATATGTATCTATAAGATACATTTTAGAAATGTAAATACTGGATTTATCTTATGTACATTTTGACAGTTTTTATGGTTTTATTCTCCACAGTTGTACCAAAGGAGATTCCTACCAGCTACAAATACTATTTACTCTATAACCTTTTTCCTGCACATCCCGATATAGTTTACTGTCAAGCTGTGGGGTTCCTGTAAACTTAATGGGAGGAAAATATATGTACATACTCTATAATACAGATGTTCTTTCAAGATAACTGACAACTTCTCTTCCTGTTCATATCTTTACTCATTTTTCTATTGGTTATTTTTCAAACTAATTTGTAGGACCATATTATGTATTAGACAAGTCATCTTTGTGTCTGTAATGGGCGTTGGCTAATTGTTCTGAATCAGTCTTTTATTTTTTCTGCTTGGCTTCTGATACTTTTTTTCATGCAGACTTATTAGTGAATTAATCAATCTTATATATAGGTTATTGAATTGGGTTATAATTATTAAAATATTACTCAATCTGAAGCTATAAATAATTGGTTGTTTTGTTTTTAATACTTTATATTTTTATTATTTTATTTTTATTGAAGTACAGTTGATATACAATATTATATTGGTTTCAAGTATAGAACATGGTGATTCAACAGTTATACACACTATTAAATCCTCACCCCAACTACTTTTATTATTTTAAAATAATTGCTTTATTACAATTGTCCTCAATCAAGATAGGAGACTTGTATCAAAGTTTCTTGATTTTTCAAATGATGTTCAGTTATTAAAACATTTGTATTAAAGTTAATTACTTTTTGCACTGATTCAAACGCTGCCTTTATTATATTTTAGCTGCTTGCATTTATTTTTACATACTTATGGCCATTCTGGTTTTATGGAAGTATAGTTGATATGTAATCTTATGTTGGTTTCAAGTATACATCACAATGATTAAACAGTTACCCATGTTACTAAATCCTCGCCCCAACTACTGAAGTTACTATCTGACAACATAGGAAGATATAACAGTAAAACGGTTTATATTCTCCTTGCTGTACTTCCATCCCTGTTACCAACATATGTTATGACTGAAAATTTTCTTGTGCCTATATCCCCTTCACCCTCCCCACACACCCACCACAACGCCTACCCCATGTAACTTTACCAGTCCTTTCTTAGTGTCTCTGAGTCTACTGCAGTTTTGTTCATTTTGTTTTGTGTTGTTTTTATATTCCACAAATAAGTGAAATCATATGGCATTTGTCTTTCTCCACCTGCCATATTTCACTTAGCATTATATCCTTTAAGTCCGTCCATATTGCTGCAAATGGCAGGATTTCTTTATTTTTATGGTTGAATAATATCCCTTTGTGTATATGTACAACACATTCTTTTTTTATTATTAAGGTATCATTGATATACACTCTTATGAAGGTTTCATATGAACAACATTGTGGTTACTACATTCACCCATATTATCAAGCCCCCCACACCTCCATTGCAGTCACTGTCCATCAGGGTAGTAAGATGCCACAGTCACTACCTGTTTTCTCTGTGCTATACTGTTTTCCCCATAATTCCAATACCATGTGTGCCAATTAATGCCCCTCAGTCCCCTTCTCCATCCCTCCCCATATGCCCTCCATGACCCACCCTGTTGGTAATCATTAATTCCTTTTAAGAGTCTGTGAGTCTGCTGCTGTTTTGTTCCTTCAGTTTTGCTTTGTTGTTATACTCCACAAATAAGGGAAATCATTTGGTACTTCTCTTTCTCTACCTGGCTGATTTCACTGAGCATAATACCCTCTAGCTACATCAATGTTGTTGCAAATGGTAGGATTTATTTTCTTATGGCTGAAAAGTATTCCATTGTGTATATGTACCACATCTTCTTTATCCATTCATCTACTGACAGACACTTAGGTGCTTCTATGTCTTGGCTATTGTAAATAGTGCTACAGTAAACATATGGGTGCATCTGTCTTTTTGAATCTGGGATCTTGTTTCCTTGGGTTAATTCCTAGGAATGGAATTCCTGGGTCAAATGGTATTTTTATTTTTAGTTTTTTAAGGAACCTCCATATTGCTTTACACAATGGTTGAACTAACTTACATTACCACCAACAGTGTAGGAGGGTTCCCCTTTCTCCACATCTTCGCCAGCATTTGTTGTTACTTGTCTTTTGGATGTTGGCTATCCTAACTGGTGTGAAGTGATATCTCATTGTGGTTTTAATTTGCATTTTCCTGATAATTAGCTATGTGGAGCATCTTTTCATATGCCTGTTGGCCATCTGAATTTATTCTTTGAAGAAGTGTCTGTTCAGACCCTCTGCCCATATTTTAATCAGATTATTTGATTTTTGGATGTTGAGGCATCTGAGTTCTTTACATATTTTGGATGTCAACCCCTTGCCAGTTATGTCATTTATGAATATATTCTCCCATACTGTAAGATACCTTTTTGTTCTACTGACCATGTCCTTTGCTGTACAGAAGCTGTTTTGTTTGATGTAGTTCCATTTATTAATTTTTGCTTTTGTTTCACTTGCCTGAGGAGAGTTCAGAAAAAAGTTACTCATGTTTATATTCAAGATATTTTTGCCTAAGTTTTCTTCTAGGAGTTTTATTGTTTCATGATTTACATTCAGATCTTTGACCCATTTTTAATTTACTTTTGTGTGTGGAGTTAGACAATAATCCACTTTCATTGTCTTACATGTAGCTGTCCAGTTTTGAGAACACCAGTTACTGAAGAGGCTGTCTTTACCCCATTGTGTGTCCATGTTCCTTTGCTTAGAAGTCTATTTTGTCTGATTTAAATACTGCAACTCCTGCTATTTTTTCCTGCTATTATTATTTGTATGGATTATTTTTTTCCATCCCTTCACTTTTAGTCTGTGTTTTGAGTTTGAAGTGAGTATTTTGTAAGCAGCACATAGATGGGTCTGGTTTTTTTATCCAGTAACTCTATGTCTTTTGATTGGTGTCTTCAGTCCATTTACATTTAGGGTCATTATTGAAAGACATGCACTTATTGCTGTTGCAGGATTTAGATTTGTGGTTACCAAAGGTTCAAAGGTAGCTTCTTTACTATCCAGTCTAACTTAACTCACTTAATATGCTATTTCAAATACAATCTAAAGGTTCTTTTTTTTCTTCTCTTCTTTGTCTTCTTCCTCCACTCTTTATATATTAGTTGTCATATTCTGTACTCTTTGTGTATCCCTTGACTGACTTTGTAGGTAGCTGATTTCATTTTGCATTTGGTTAGTAATTAATTGGTCTGCTTCCTTTACTGTGGTTTTATTTTTCTCTGGTGACAGTTATTTAGTCTTTAGGCACACTTCCATCTATAAGAAGTCTCTTTAAAATACACTGTAGAGATGGTTTGTGGGAGTTTAATTCCCTCAACTTTTGCTTATCTTGAAATTGTTCAATACCTTCTTCAAATTTAAATAATAACTCTTGGTTTGAGGCCTTTCTGTTTTATTGTATTAAATATATCATGCCACTCCCTTCTGGCCTGTAAGGCTGTTGTTGAGAAATCTGATGATAGCCTTTGTATGTGGGGTTTCCTTTGTATGTGATTTTTTATCTCCCACTGGCTGCTTTTAATACTCTGTCCTTGTCCTTGACGTTTGCCATTTTAATTATTATATATCTTGCTGTTGTCTTCTTTGGGTCCCTTGTGTTGGGAGATCTGTGCACTTCCCCAGATCTGAGAAACTGAGAGACTATCTCCTTCCCCAGATAGGGGAAGTTTTCAGCAATTATTTCTTCAAAGATACTTTCTATCCCTTTTACTCTCTCTTCTTCTTGTACCCCTATAATGAGAATATTTTTCTGTTTGGTAACAAAGTTCTCTTAATATTCTTTCATTCCTAGAGATTCTTTTTTTCTCTGTGCCTCATATTCTTTGTATTCCTGTTCTCTAATTTCTATTTAGTTTTCCATCTCCTCTACCTTATCTAATCTTTTAAATCCGTCCATTGTGTGTTTCAATTTGGATACTGTATTTTTCAAAAAGTTTCTCTTTCTTGAAGTCCTTCCTGAGGTCTTTAATATTTTTCTGTAGCTCTATCAACCTGTTTATGATTTTTCTTTTGCAATCTTTATCGGGATGACTGGTGATTTCATTTTCACTTAGCCTTCTTTCTGGTGTTTGTGGGATTTGGGTTTGTACCAGATTATTTTGACATTTTTTATTTATAATGAATAAAATGGAATAATCACTTTGTGTAGGTGCTGCCTACTAATGCCCAGAAGCTCTACTCTCTGGATCTGCCTAGCCCCTGGAGTGACGGCGGGCACCACAGGCATGGAGCACCCCTGCCTGCCAGGATGAAAGAGCTCTTTCCTGCTTCCTGGCTTCACTGATTGCCTCCACTGCCAGGGCCAACTGGCTGATCACATAGGAGGAATCTCTATGTTATGCCCCTGTAGCTACCACAGGCAGGGCTGCCATCTGGCTGGCCTGGCCCTGTAGCAGGTGCAGCAGGTTTGTTAGCTGGTGCTGGCATGGAGGAAGGAGCAGCAGGCTGTGCAGCACAGTGGGTAGCCTCAGGGCTGTATTGCCAGCTGTAGGGATGGAGTGCCTGAAGCTCCTGAAATTTCCCCACCTGCTAGGCTGAGTTTGCTGGGACAGTTTGTTCACATGTCCTTTCTCTTGAATAGCAAGCTCTGTGTAGTCCTTGTACCTTTAGCAGACCTCTCACTGTTGGCAAGTCTCTCAGAGTGCCTGCCTTTCTTTTGTCCCAGAGAGGCCAGTTGTGGCTACATTTTCTCCACAAGTGGCTGGAATCTCAGTCTCTCTGAGTATTGTGCCTGTCTTATCTTTCCAACCCCACTCATCTCCAGAGCACCATGTAATGTAGGTTCATGTTCCTAGAGCAGATCACCAGGGCTGGGTGTTCAGCAGGCCTGGGCCTCCAACCCCTCCCTGCTCCATTCCTTTTCCTCCTGTCATTGGGCTGGGGTGGGCAAGGGCTTTGGTCCTGCTGGATCATGGCTTTACTACTTTACTCTTTTCCATGAGGTCTTCCCTTTTCTCCAGATATAGTCAGTGTGTCACAGTCTTCTTTCCTGTTGTTCTTTCAGGATTAGTTGTAAACCTAGGGGTTTATCTATTTTCTTTATTTTCTCAAAGAAACATCTCCTGGTTTCATTTTGGTTCTTTCTACTTATTCTTCTTAATTTTTCATATTATATATGGGTGAGGTTTCTGTTTCTCACACCACCATCTTAAAGCCCCTCCCCATCATATTCTCTATCTATTAATTTAATTATGGACACCTTGGTTGTTTCCATATCTTGGTTATTGTACATAATGAGGCAATAAACATAGGGGTGCATATAACTTTTTTTTTTTGGTATCATTAATCTACAATTACAGAAAGAACATTATGTTTACTAGGTTCCCCCCTACACGAAGTCCCCCCCACATACCCCTTCACAGTCACTGTCCATCTGTGTGATAAGATGCTGTAAAATCACTACTTGTCCTCTCTGTGTTGCACAGCCATTCCCGTGCCCCCCACGCACTATACATGCTAATGGTAATGCCCTTGTTCTTTTTCCCCACCCTTATCCCTCCCTTCCACCCATCATCCCCAGTTCCTTTCCCTTTGGTACCTATTAGTCCATTCTTGGGTTCTGTGATTCTGCTGCTGTTTTGTTCCTTCAGTTTTCCTTTGTTCTTATACTCCACATATGAGTGAAATCATTTGGTACTTGTCCTTCTCCACCTGGCTTATTTCACTGAGCATAATACCCTCTAGCTCCATCCATGTTGTTGCGAATGGTAGGATCTTTTTTTTTCTTATGGCTGCGTAATATTCCATTGTGTATATGTACCACATCTTCTTTATCCATTCATCTACTGATGGACATTTAGGTTGCTTCCATATCTTGGCTATTGTAAACAGTGCAGCGATAAACATAGGGGTGCATCTGTCTTTTTCAAACTGGAGTGCTGCATTCTTAGGGTAAATTCCTAGAACTGGAATTCCTGGGTCAAATGGTATTTCTATTTTGAGCATTCTGAGGAACCTCCATACTGCTTTCCACAATAGTTGAACTAATTTATATTCCCACCAGCAGTGTAGGAGGGTTCCCCTTTCTCCACTACCTCGCCAACATTTGTTGTTGTTTGTCTTTTCGATGACGGCGATCCTTCCTGGTGTGAGGTGATATCTCATTGTGGTTTTAATTTGCATTACTCTGATGATTAACGATGTGGAGCATCTTTTCATGTGCCTGTTGGCCATCTGGATTTCTTCTTCAGAGAACTGTCTATTCAGCTCCTCTGCCCATTTTTTAACTGGATTATTTGCTTTTTGTTTGTTGAGGTGTGTGAGCTGTTTATATATTTTGGATATCAATCCTTTATCGGATCTGTGATTTATGAATATGTTCTCCCATACTGTAGGACACCTTTGTGTTCTATTGATGGTGTCCTTTGCTGTACAGAAGCTTTTTAGCTTGATATAATACCACTTGTTCATTTTTGCCTTTGTTTCCCTTGCCGGGGAGATACGTTCATGAAGAAGTCACTCATGTTTATGTCCATGAGATTTTTGCCTATGTTTTTTCTAAGAGTTTTATGGTTTCATGACCTACATTCAGGTCTTTGATCCATTTGGAGTTTACTTTTGTGTATGGGGTTAGACAGTGATCCAGTTTCATTCTCTTACATAAAGCTGTCCAGTTTTTCCAGCACCATCTGTTGAAGAGACTGTCATTTCCCCATTGTACGTCCATGGCTCCTTTATTGAATATTAATTGACCATATATGCTTGGGTTAATGTCTGGAGTCTCTAATCTATTCCACTGGTCTGTGGCTCTGTTCTTGTGCCAGTACCAAATTGTCTTGATTGCTGTGTCTTTGTAGTAGAGCTTGAAGTTGTGGAGCGAGATCCCCCCAACTTTATTCTTCCTTCTCAGGATTGCATTGGCTATTCAGGGTCTTTGACAGTTCCATATGAATTTTTGAACTATTTGTTCCAGTTCATTGAAGAATGCTGTTGGTAATTTGATAGGGATTGCATCGAATCTGTATATGGCTTTGGGCAGGATGGCCATTTTGACGATATTAATTCTTCCTCGCCAGGAGCATGGGATGAGTTTCTATTTGTTAGTGACCTCTTTAATTTCTCTTAAGGGTGTCTTGTAGTTTTCAGGGTATAGGTCTTTCACTTCTTTGGTTAGGTTTATTCCTAGATATTTTATTCTTTTTGATGCTATTGTGAATGGTATTGTTTTCCTGATTTCTCTTTTTATTAGTTCATTGTTAGTGTATAGGAAAGCTACAGATTTCTGTGTGTTAACTTTGTATCCTGCAACTTTGCTGAATTCTGATATTAGTTCTAATAGTTTTGTATTGGAGTCTTTAGGGTTTTTTATGTACAATATCATGTCATCTGCAAATAGTGACAGTTTAACTTCTTCTTTACCAATCTGGATTCCTTGTATATCTTTGTTTTGTCTGATTACCATGGCTAGGACCTCCAGTACCAGGTTGTATAACAGTGGGGAGAGTGAGCATCCGTGTCTTGTTCCTGATCTCAGAGGAAAAGGTTTCAGCCTCTTGCTGTTCAGTATGATGTTGGCTGTGGGTTTATCATATATGGCCTTTATTATGTTGAGGTACTTGCCCTCTATGCCCATTTTGTTGAGAGTTTTTATCATGAATGGATGTTGAATTTTGTCAAATGCTTTTTCAGCATCTATGGAGATGATCATGTGGTTTTTGTCCTTCTTTTTGTTTATGTGGTGGATGATGTTGATGGATTTTCGAATGTTGTATCATCCTTGCATCCCTGGGATGAATCCCACTTGGTCATGGTTCATGATCCTATGATCCTCTTGATGTGTTTTTGAATTCAGTTTGCTAATATTTTGCTGAGTATTTTTGCATCTATGTTCATCAGGGATATTGGTCTGTAGTTTTCTTTTTTTGGTGGGGTCTTTGCCTGGTTTTGGTATTAGGGTGATGTTGGCTTCATAGAATGAGTTTGGGAGTATTCCCTCCTCTTCTATTCTTTGGAAAACTTTAAGGAGAATGGGTGTTATGTCTTCTCTGTATGTCTGATAAAATTCCCAGGTAAAGCTAACCTTTTCAAACAATATTGCTTCTCTCTCACTTACCAACTTTACATTTCCCTGTATGGCCCTGGAAGATGACTGGTTAGCCAGAGATGGGTAATATTCCTTCAAGGGAGGAACATCCTAAGACAGGCACAGTCGCAGGGGGGCCATCAGGAGAGAAATTGGGGATCAACAGAGGTGAGGCTTAGAACCTCAGCCCCCCTGATTTGAGAGAAATCTTCTGCATCCATGGATGTTTTGTTGCCCTTGTCTAACTTGGATTAATACTTAGTCTATAGGCACACACCTGATCATCTACATTTGCCCTCTTAGAGCACTAAACTATGTTTTCTACCTTTATCTTGCATCTACCTACCACTTCAGCATTTTATTAAAAATAATACTACTACTAATAATAATAAGGGAGAAATGTGGGATTCACATATAAATCAAGTATAAAAATCAAATGAATAATCATATTTGACCTGATTGTTTATAGTTCATGATGCGGGATCAAAACCGAAAGTTTCTGAGATATGACTGCCCTTGCACTGTTCACCATGTAAGAACTTGATTGTTATGCTTTAGAAGATTGGAGACTGTTGAAAATTAGGCTTGGGGTTGATTAATGATTGTGCATTGAGTCCCCTATACAGAATTTTACTGTTTTTAACAACCATCTGATCAATAAATGAGAGCTGTCCTCTCAGAAAAAAAAATGCACAGAAAAAAAAATACACCTTTCAGCATCTCTGTAAATAAATGGCAGTCTACAATATGCGAATTGATAACACTGTGTTGAAAGTAAGTGGCATTAACGTAGGGTGCATGTATTAAGGTGAGACTTCCTAGAGCAGGTTACAAAAGACTGGGAGTTCCTATTCTGACTCTTTCATGCCTTGTTGACAGGCCTAGTCTCAGAGTTGGAAGGGATAGCTGAGGTTATTGAGTCCACCTTACAGGGAAGTTTTAAATGCATGTTTTTTCATTTTAATCACTTAAAATGTTATGGAAATGCAAATCAAGGAAGGCCCAGAGTTTTAGTAGTGCTTTATTCATGTATGGCCCATATGTAATGGGAGCAATAGGGTGGGTAAGCCTCACATCAGATACTGTTTATTGTTTAGTGGCCAACCTGATGACCAGCTGAAATAGAATCGAGAACTACCCCCATGGGATAATGTTGCATCATGCACTGTGGTGGAATTTCCATTATCTTCTAAAGCAGGAAACATTGGCCATCATATCTAATAGGAAAGAGATCTAGAAGGTTTAGAAATGAATTTAGCGCCATTAATCATGTACTCCTGTGTCAGGAAATACCACTGTTGAAAAAAAAAAAATTCCGAGGTAAATCCATCTGGCCCGGGGGTTATGTTCTTGGGTAGTTTTTTGATTACCAATTCAATTTCGTTGCTGGTAATTGGTCTGTTTATATTTTCTGTTGCTTTCTGGGTCAGTATTGGAAGGTTGCATTTTTCTAGGAAGTTGTCCATTTCTCCTAGGTTTTCCAACTTGTTAGCATATAGGTTTTCATAGTGTTCTCTAATAATTCTTTGTATTTCTGTGGGGTCCATTGTGATTTTTCCTTTCTCGTTTCTGATTCTGTTGATGTGTGTTGACTCTCTTTTTCTCTTAATAAGTCTGGCTAGAGGCTTATCAAATTTGTTTATTTTCCCGAAGAACCAGCTCTTGGTTTCAATGACTTTTTCTATTGTTGTATTCTTCTCAATTTTATTTATTTCTTCTCTGATCTTTATTATGTCCCTCCTTCTGCTGACCTTAGGCCTCATTTGTTCTTCTTTTTCCAATTTTGATAATTGTGACATCAGACTATTCATTTGGGTTGTTCTTCCTTCTTTAAATATGCCTGGATTGCTGTATACTTTCCTCTTAAGACTGCTTTCGCTGCATCCCACAGAAGTTGGGGTTTTGTGTTATTGTTGTCATTTGTTTCCATATATTGCTGGATCTCCATTTTAATTTGGTCATTGATCCATTGATTATTTAGGAGCATGTTGTTGAGCCTCCATGTGTTTGTGAGCCTTTTTGCTTTCTTTGTACCATTTATTTCTCGTTTTATACCTTTGTGGTCTGAAAAGATGGCTGGTAGGATTTCAATCTTTTGTAATTTACTGTGGTTCTTCTTGTGGGCTAGTATGTGGTCTATTCTGGAGAATGTTCCATGTGCACTTGAGAAGAATGTGTATCCTGTTGCTTTTGGATGTAGAGTTCTATAGATGTCTATTAGGTCCATCTGTTCTAGTGTGTTGTTCAGTGTCTCTGTGTCCTTACTTATTTTCTGTCTGGTGGATCTGCCCTTTGGAGTGAGTGGTGTGTTAAATTCTCCCAAAATGAATGCATTGCGTTCCATTTCCTCCTTTATTTCTGTTCGTATTTGTTTCGCATATGTTGGTGCTCCTGTATTGGGTGCATATATGATTATAACGGTTATATCCTCTTTTTGGACTGAGCCGTTTTTCATTATGTAATGTCCGTCTTTATCTCTTGTTACTTTCTTTATTTTGAAGTCTATTTTGTCTGATACTAGTACTGCAACACCTGCTTTTTTCTCCCTGTTGTTTGCTTGAAATATCTTTTTCTATCCCTTGACTTTAAGTCTGTGCATGTCTTTGGGTTTGAGGTGAGTCTCTTGTAAGCAGCATATAGATGGGTCTTGCTTTTTTATCCATTCTATTTCTCTGTGTCTTTTGATTTGTGCATTCAGTCCATTTACATTTAGGGTGATTATTGAAAGATATGTACTTATTGTCATTGCAGGCTTTAGATTTTTGGTTACCAAAGGTTCAAGGTTAGCTTGTTTACTACCTTACTGTCTGACCTCACTCGCTTATTGAGCTGTTATACACACAGTCTGATGACTATTTCTTTCCCTTCTTTTTCCTCCTCCTCCATTTTTCATATGTTGGGTGTTTTGTTCTGTGTTCTTTTTAGGAGTGCTCCCGTCTAGAGTAGTCCCTCTAAGATACCCTGTAGAGGTGGTTTGTGGGAGGCAAATTCCCTCAACTTTTGCTTGTCTGGGAATTGTTTAATCCATCCTTCATATTTAAATGATAATTGTGCTGGATATAGTATCCTTGGTTTAAGGCCCTTCTGTTTCATTGCATTAAATATATCATGCCATTCTCTTCTGGCCTGTAAGGTTTCTGTTGAGAAGTCTGATGATAGCCTGACGGGTTTTCCTTTGTAGGTGACCTTTTTACTCTCTCTGGCTGCCTTTTAATACTCTGCCCCTGTCCTTGATCTTTGCCATTTTAATTATTATGTATCTTGGTGTTGACCTTTTGGATCCCATCTCTTGGGATTTCTGTGTGCCTGCATAGTCTGAGTAACTATTTCCTCCACCAGTTTGGGGAAGTTCTCCACAATTATTTCTTCAAAGACAGTTTCTATCCCTTTTTCTCTCTCTTATTCCTCTGGTACACCTATAATGTGGATATTGTTCCTTTTGGATTGGTCACACAGTTCTCTTAATATTGTTTCATTCCTGGAGATCCTTTTGTCTCTCTCTGCATCAGCTTCTATGCGTTCCTGTTCTCTGGTTTCTATTCCAACAATGGCCTCTTGCATCTTATCCATTCTGCTTATAAATCCTTCCAGAGTTTGTTTCACTTCTGTTATCTCCCTCTGGACATCTGTAATCTCCCTCCAGATGTCTGTAATCTCCCTCCGGACTTCATCCCTTAACTCTTGAGGATTTCTTTGCAGCTCTGTCAGCATGTTTTTGATTTTTATTTTGAATTCTTTTTCAGGGAGACTGGTTAGGTCTGCCCCTGCAGATCCTTTCTCAGGTGTAACTATCTTGGACTGAACCAGATTTTTTTGCCTCTTCATGGTGATAGCAGTGGCTGTAGGCAGGTTGTGGGTGTGTCAGCTGGGAGAAGAAAGTCCTTTCCTGCTTGCTGGATGCCTTGCCCTTCTCCTCTGCCTGTGATGGATACCTGCACTCCTGGAGCAGCCACTGGGTTAATCCCCTAAGCTTCTGTGGGCGGGGTGTCCGTCAGAGCAGCATGGAGCCCTGCGGGAAGTGGCAGGCATGCCAGGTGCGCTCCTCTGTGCTAACGGCGACCCTGCCGGGCAGCTGTGTAGCAACAGTGGCCTTTGGGTCTGGCCCAGGTGGCTGTGTGTTGGGCTAGGATTATGGTCGGCTGCTGGGAGCATGACTGCTCCCTCTGGCTCTGCTGCAGGTGCACGCGGGGCTCTTCTGCACAGGCTTCTACTGGGCTCTGGCTTCACTGCTGCCGGTGCACGCCAGCCACACCTGGGCTGTTTGGTCACGCTGCTGCGGGCTAGCACAAGCCTCTCCTGTGGGGCACGGACCTGCTCTTGGTTCCTTCCGGCACTGCTGTCCCTGGCGCGCACTGCCACTCTCCTGCTACTGTCCCCATGTGTCGGGGTCTGCGCCAGTTGGAGGAATGACTGGCAGGCTGCTTAGTGCTGTGAGGGGCTTCAGGGCTTCCCTGCCTCTGTTTATGGTGCCTAAGTTTCCCCAGTATTCCCAGCTGCTGGGACAACTTCGTCCAGCTTTGGGGTCCCTGTTTCTTTAAGACTTGCAGAAAGCACTCACTTTTCTTTTGTCTCAGGGGTGCCAGTTGCAGGGACCTGCCCACATGTTTTGCTTTTCTGTTTCTCTAATATCCAGCACCCTGTGTACCTTGTGTCTGCTTTCCGGGTGTGGATTTCTAGAGCTGGTTGTTTAGCAGTCCTGGGCTTTCACTCCCTCCCCGTTCCAACTCATTTCTTCCTGCCGGGTTTGGGGTGGGGGAGCATTCGGGTCCTACCTGTCTGTGGCTTGTATCTTACCCCCTTCGTGTGATGCTGAGTTCTCGCAGATGTAGATGTATCCTGGCTGTTGTACTGCATCCACGGGTGTCTCTTTTAGGAATAGTTGTATTTATTGTATTTTCATAAATATATATGTTTTGTGGAGGAGATTTCCTCTGAACTACTCATGCCGCCATCTTCCTGTGATCCTCTCAGGGTGCATATAGCTTTGAGTCAGATATTTTGTTTTCTTCAGAAAAATTTATAGATGTGGAATCACTAGGTCTGTGGTATTTCTATTTCTAGTTTTTTGAGGAACTCCATACTGATTTCCACAGTGACTGCACCAATTTGTAGTCCCACCAACATGGTAGGGGTTTCCTTTTCTCCACATCTTTGCCAACACATATTATTTCTTGTCTTTTGGATAGTGGTCATTCCTTTCTATTTTTTTTCCATCTATGTTAATGTACAAATAATTCAATAGCCTTCTTCAAAGTTTTCCTGAGAGCTTCAAACTATACATAACTTATTAAGTATATTCACTGGTATTTTACAATTTTTTGTATCATATAAAGGATATTTCTTTTACTAAATATTTTAACTATGTGTTGGTTGCATAACTAAATGGTATTGATATTTTTGTCTGCTAATTTTTTGAATCATTTTCTCCTTATTCTTTCATTGTTTGACATAGCTTTTCAGCTTTTTTTCCTTTTAGGTTTTTCTGATAAACCAACCATATCACATGTAAATAATCATACATTTATTTCCTCTTTCAAATTTGTATATCTTAATTTTATTGTTGTGTCTAATTGTTTGTTTAATATCCCTATAGTAATATTTGATAATAGAGAGATGATGAGAATGATTCTTTTAGTGCTTTGAGTATGATGGAGAAACATCAATTTTTGTCCCATTACATCTAATGTGAAGTTTGTGCTGACTATTAAATTTATCATGTTAAGATAACAGAGGCTTACAATATATTGTGTTTGATGTGTGGAAAGATTCTTAAGTACAAACACTCTAATGTCAAAGTAAAAGATAAACAAACATAAATAAAAATTAAGATCTTTTGTTCATTGAAAGGTCATGGAAAGAAAGAAAAGGCAAGCTACAGAATGGAAGACAATGGGCTAGCATACATAATAGCCTTTATATATCAGTAAGAAAAATACAACTCAATAGAGAAATAATGAACTACACACTTGATCTGAAACTTCAAAAAAGCATGTCCAATATTAAAAAAAAAAAACATGGATAGGTGAATAATTTCATAAGAAAACTGCAATTCAAAACAATAATTGTTAATTAATGGCTAATTAATTAATGGTTATGTTAAATTAAAAATGTTTAAAATTTGTCAATATTAAATATTGACAACATTGATAATACCAAGTATTGCCTCAGTTGCATAATAAATTAAACTCTCATATTATGCTGGAGAGATTTTAACTGATAAAATATACTTTATAAAAACATTTGGAAGAATATAAAGTATTATCTGTATCTGTGAATATGTGCATATTTCATGATTCAGAAATTCTGTTTCTAATGATCATTTAAATCAGTGAATAACTGTATGCATCTGTGCAACAGGAGATACAAGCTGGAATGCTCTAGTTACAATCTTTATAACAGCATGTAATGAAAACTATCCAAATGGCTGTCAACAATAAGAATAGATAAGTAAATTACCAAAGAGCTATTGATAGGAACAAAAATAGACAATAAAAATAGACAAGTTTGTGCACCTGATAACAATTATCAGGAATCTTACAGGCATTACTGAGATAAAGATGCAAGACAAGCAATAATACTTATACACTATGTGAGTCCATTTATGTACATTTCAAAACTAGGCAGAACTAAGCTCAATTATTAGGGTAAATGTGATTTCCTTTAGAGACAAAAAGAAGTGAAGGACAAGAAAGGGGTTGAGATATTGGCTGCATTTTTGTATCTATCCCCTTTCAAGTGTTCACTATGTAATAACTCACTCATGTGAGTTGTGCACTTATATCCTAGGAAATTTTCTGTATGTGTTGTTATATTTCAATTTTAATAAGAATCTCTGTATTGACTAATCCAGACAATTTCTCCTAACATATGATGTACTTTTCAATATGTATATTTGCATCTTTATTTTTTAAGTGAAATATAGTTGGTATGCAATATTATATTTGTTTCAGGTGCACAATATAGTGCATTATATGCATTATACACATAAAAATAGTAATGCATAATATAAATGTATATACTACTTTTAATTGCTTGTGGATTATATACATTTCTAAGTGTTCAGCATGATATGTATAGTTACCTCTGTCAACATACAAAGATATTAAAATATTATTGACTATGCTCCTTATGCTGCATTCCTATCCCTGTGAGGAATTTATTTTATAAATGTAGTTTTGTACCTATTTATCCCCTTCACTGATTTTACTCACTCCACCCTCCTTCACTCTGCCATATATATTTAAAAAATTTAATTATTTGTTGCATTAAAAATTATTTTTCACTTATAAGCTCCAAAATTCCTATGTTGTCTCTACATTTGTCTTTCCTTTTCTCCATAACCATTTTAAATTCCTTGTTTCCTTTTAATACTTTTCTTGTGTCTATCCTTTTCTATCTTTATTGGGCATTTCATACTGGTTATTTTCCTACATATTTCTTCCTATTTGCTTTAATATAAGGAATTAATTTTCCCATCATTTTCTCAGTTCTACCAGCTTCTACTGCATATACACACATATATTTTTTAACTTTTTCTAAATGCTTGTGAATATGCTTTGTTGTCTTATTCAAACATATGATGGATTCAGAATTATTAAACTTGAAATTCAATTCCACTTCTAGGAATTTACTCACAAAAATCAAAATCTCTGATCCAAAAAGATATATGCAGCCTATGTTTATTGCTTTATTGTTTAAAATAGCCAAGGTATGGAAGCCACCTAGGTGTCCATCAGTAGATAAATGGATAAGGACAATGTGGTACTTACACACAATGGAATATTATTCAGCCATAAAAAGAAAGAAATCCTGCCATTCGCAACAACATGGATGGAGCAAGGGGATATTATGCTCAGTGAAATGAGCCAGGCAGAGAAAGACAGATACCACAGGATTACACTTATTTGTGGAAGGTAAACACAAAGCAAAACAAAATGAACAAAACATGTCTACTGATGCATAGACACTGAGAAGTGACTGGTGATTCTATGGGGAAGGGGTTGGGGTGGGTGGGTGAGGAAGGGAAGGGATAAAGGGGCTCAAAAATTCTCAATCATAATGTAAGTTGGTCACGGGATGGAAGTTCAGGCATGGAAAATCAGCCAATGGTGCTGTAACTTCTTCCTATATTGACAGACAGTAACTGCACTAAGTGGGGGTGAGGATCTAACAATATGGGTAACAGTTGAACCACTGTGCTGTATGCCTGAAACTAATATAAAATGTATATAAAAATATTTTTATCTGTTTCCAGCTATTTTTCTTGAATGTGTTTTGTTGGTACGTTTCTGTGCATTTTTCCTCCCACCTCCTGTTGGGTGGTATTGTTATATGGATGATTTTTAGTAGTTTTTAAAATATTACTTATTTTCAAAACATATGTTATTTCTTGGTCTGATGTTTGGAAGAATGTGGAGACCTCTGGAGGATGAGGAGAAATCCAGACTAGTGTTGCAGGCTATCCAGGTTTCATAAAGCAAACTCTCCCCATTCACGATTTTTCTTTCTGGCTATGTTGCTTTCTCAGTAGGAATGAAAAAAAAATGATTGCTGTTGCTAGCCTGCTTCCAGGCCCCAAAGTTTTATTGTTATTATTATATTTTAATCCATGCGCTTTTGAGCGTCCCACTGCAAACAGATGCAGGTTGTTCACCTTAGTTGGTTCTGTCAGCTTTAGGGAATGTATTTCTGCCTGCTCTTTCTCCTCTTGGTGTCCTCACCACCTATTTCTCTGTCTAGGTCATGTGATCTCTCAGGTCCTTCCTGCATAGAACGTCTCACCTGTGCCCATCTACACCTTTCTTTGATATGTATGAACTAACTTTGAACTTCTCTCTTTTTCTAAAAGTCTATATAGTCACAGAATTTCAATTATAATCTATATTAGTCATGGGAATGAAAGTACAGCATAGTCAATGGCTCTGCAATATCTTTCTATGTTGACAGATAGTAACTGCATTAGTTGTGGTGAGCTTTTAATAATGTAGATAACCATTGAATCATGTGTTGCATGCTTGAGACCAATATATTATTACATATCAGCTTTACACCAATAAAAAATATTTAAAAAGAATAAAGGAAAAGATAGTGTTCAAACCATCAGTATAAAGCATCTGTTTTATATTACATATGAGTTTTTTGTGAATTCTGTATTATCAGCAAATAATAACTATCATAAATGCTTACTTCAGCTTTGCCTTATATAAATGACATAGTTATCTATGTATCTATGCACTTATCTGACTATGCTATGGCATTTATAAAATATACTTCTGTGTAAAACATTCAGGTACTTATGTGTTTGATGGAAAATTGCATTTCTATCAAGAAGAGGACTAAATAGGGGAGTATACACTATTCACTGATGTTATTCTATAGCAATTTATATTAAATAACCATTACTGGAATATCCAGCTGATGTAACATGACTTCCACCAATGCAATGGAAGATTGGAATTAGTTAGTCCCTTAGAACATCACCCAGAGGACTCAGGTAACTTTGAATATTAGTGATAAGTATTAATCTTATGAAAAAAAAGAAGTAAATGTAGAACACAACTTTTATGTATAATAAGTTTTCTCTTTTTCCAGGCATAGAGTCTGAAATCCACAAATTGATTTTCTTTAAAAATCAAGGATTGAAATATGAAATAAGTTGGATTAACATTATTAAGAATAATGCCTTAGGGAAAAGAAGAAAAGCTTCTCCAGTCCCCCATGGATATACGTTAATCTTTGCAGATGTCTTTACGTCATTTGTGCATTAATCCAGTTTAATGAAAAGTGCTGTGTGTGAAGGAGTCAGTGTGTTTTGAACAGCATATCTGAAGATAAGCGTCACATCTTCCTGCTTTAAGAGCTTTCCTATTGGATTTATGGATCAGGTTACATGTTATTAATTGTGCCATTGCACTATCTTGATACTGAAATTTTCTTAAACAAAACCTTATTTTCCTTTTGGTTATTATGCCTTTATCCATTAGGACAGTTAAAGAACTTTGGTTTGTCTTATGGGTTGAACTGTGTCCTCCCCAAATTTATATGTTGAAGTCCTGACCCACAGCATCTCAGAATGTGACTGTGTTGAGAGATAAGGTCTTTATAGGTAATTAAGTTAGAATGAGGCTAGTATGGTGGTCCCTCATCCAATGTGATTGGCAGCCTAATAATAAGAAGAAATTAGGAAACAGACTTTCAGAGGAGAAATCCATTTGAAAACAGAAAGGAAAAGAGAGCCAAAGAGAGGCCTCAGAGAATCCAACCTTGTTTACAGCTTGATTTCAAATTTCTACTCCCAGAACTGTGAGAAAATAAATTTGGGTAGTTTGAGTCACTCAGAGTAGAATTTATGGGAGCCTTAGCAAATAAATACGGTTTGTAGGTAATTTGTGGATATTGGTGTAGATAGAGGAAACAAAGGAATACATAGATAGTTGGGGCAGGTAGAGGATAAAAAAACTGATGTCTCCGGAATCTTAGTTGGAAGAGATATTGTGCCTTCTTTCTAAGATGCCATAACTAGTACCTGACAAAATCTCTAACCGTCACCTGCTGTGATCTACACTCCCTATCCCATACCAGCCTCTGCGAGGTGTCTCAAATCAGTTTATGCCACCTGGGAGAGACGTCCGGAGTCTCAGACCTGAGGTTCTCACTGCAGTGTTATTTACTAGTATGGGAGTGTGCATTTAAATGTGGTTTTAGGTCACTAGACCCAGCTGTGGCCTTGAAAGGGTGATTGCAAGCCCTAAAACAACCTGAATCTCACCTTCACTGATACTTATTTTCTTTAAATCAAAAAGTCAAAAAAAAAAAAAAGAATCTCCATGGATTAACTGTCATACTAATAATATGTATTGTTTCCTGCTCCTTCTGTATTCCCCTATTTTTGTAGTTTTAATAATATTTATACAACTTTACTTCTTCATTTCACATAATACAACTTACTTTTTTCACATTCTTAAGTTACTTCTTGTTCATTCAGTTTAAACATAGAATCTCATCCAAAACACAGGCTACAATTTTTTAACCTCTCCTCTATTGTTGGGCACTCAGGACTTATTTATTTATTTGTTTGTTTGTTTGTTTATTTATTAAGGTATGATTGATATACACTCTTATGAAGTTTCACATGGAAAAACAATGTGGTTACTACATTTACCCATATTATCAAGTCCCATCCCATGCCCCAATGCAGTCGCTGTCCATCAGCGTAGTAAGATGCCACAGATCCACTGTATGCTTTCTCTGTGCTACACTGTTCTCCCCGTGACCCCTCACACCATGTGTACTAAACATAATGCCCTTCAGTCCCCTTCTCCCTCCCTCCCCACCCACCCTCCCACACCCCTCTCCTTTGGTAACCACTAGCTCATTCTTGGAATCCCCGAGTCTGCTGCTATTTTGTTCCTTCTGTTTTGCTTCATTGTTATAGTCCACAAATTAGGGAAATTATTTGGCATTTGTTTTTCTCCAACAGGTTTATTTCACTGAGCATAATGTTCTCCAGCTTCATCCATGTTGTTCCAAATGGTAGAATTTGTTTCTTTCTTATGGTCAAAGAGTATTACATTGTGTTTATGCACCACATCTTCTTTATCCATTCATCTACTGACGGACACTTAGGTTGCTTCCATTTATTGGCTATTGTAAGAAGTCCTGTGATAAACATAGGGGTTCATATGTCTTTTTGAATCTGAGAAGTTGTATTCTTTTGGTAAATTTCAAGGAGTGGGATCCCTAGGTCAAATGGTATTTCTACTTTGAGATTTTTGACGAACCTCCATATTGCTTTCCACAATGGTTGAACTAGCTTACATTCCCACCAGCAGTGTAGGAGGGTTCCCCTTTCTCTGCATCCTCACCAGCATTTGTTGTTCTTAGACTTTATGGTGCTGAGCATCCTTACTGGTGTGAGGTGATATCTTATTGTGGTTTTAATTTGCATTTCCATGATGATTAGTGATGTGGAGCAACTTTTCATGTGTCTGTTGGATATCTGAATTCCTTCTTTGGAGAACTGTCTCTTCATATCTTCTGCCCATTTTTTAATAGGGTTATTTGCTTTTTGGGTGTTGAGATGTGTAAGTTCTTTATATATTTTGGATGTTAACCCTTTATATGATATGTCATCTACAAATATATTCTCCCATATTGTAGGATGCCTTTTTGTTCTGTTGATGGTGTCTTTTGGGCACATAGGATTTTTAAAGAGGTTGCTGTTCTAGTTACTGTTGCAATGCCCAGCTATAATAATCCATAAGCCTTGTCATCCTGAGAGGCTGAGTGCATTTCTCCTGCCTGTTTCACAACAATGTTCTCAGCATGGCCACTCACCAGGAGACAGATCTGGATAAGCCCTTTACCACGTGTCCACCAGAGAGTGATCTCTAATTCTGCTGAATTAATTTAAGATGTTTTGTTATACAATACATGACTCTCTGCTTACAAGGAGGAAAAGCATAGAAAAGCAATCTCTTCTCTTTAAAAATATGGCATATGAATGTTTTATATAGATGTAACCTATATTTCATATTTATCAGGAGAATAAGAATAGAAAAATAATCTTTGTTTGCTGAAGTATAAATATAAACTAGTATTTTTGGTGGCTTCTTAGATCCCATAATAAAATATATACTGAATATAAGAAAGACAAAAAAATCTTATTCTTGAGGGATTAAAGATGGCAGCATGAGAAGAGAGATGGAAGCTTCCTCCTAAAACTGGATACAATTAGAAAACATAGTTGGTGCGACTATTCCTGAGAGAGCAACAGGAAAGAGGATGGCGCCAGACTGCACACACCGGGAGAAAAGAGCAGACCTCAGCGAATGGGGTAACGTACCAGAGCTGTGGCTCCACGGGACCCGAGCCCCTGCCCCACCCCAGCTCAGCAGCGGGAGGAAGAGAAACGGAGCAAGGAGGGAGTGGAAGGCCTGGGACTGCTGAATACCTAGCTCTGGAGATCTGTGCTGGGAGCACAAACCTACATTTCATGGTACATTCATGAGAATCACATGACTGCTGGGTTGGAAAGTTAATACAGGCAGAGTTCCTGGGGAGACTGGAATTCCGGCCACTTGTGGAAAACAGGGATACATATCCGGCTGCTCTGGGACAAAAGGTTATACCTGTGTGCTGGGTCCACTGGTTCAGGCAGTGGAGACAGGTATAGCAGCCAGGAAGCAGGGAACAGATCTTTCCTCCACCCAGGCACCAGTACCGCTCCCCAGCAACCTCCAACATTGCTTCAGGGGCTGAGCAGCTTCAGAGTAGAGCTTCTGGACACTAGAGGGCGCCATATACAAACAGTAAACGCCAAAGGAACCTGGTCCAGAGTAAAATTATTAATACAACTCCCGAGAAAGATTTAAATGATATGGACCTTGTGACTCTTCCTGAAAGGGAGTTCAAAATAAAAATCATCAACATTCTAATGAAGGTACAGAAAGACATACAAGAACTCAGGAATGAATTCAGGTTGGAGATCCAATCATTGAAGAGCACAGTGGAGGGTATTAAAAGCAGGTTGGATATGGGGGAGGAGATGATAAATGAAATAGAAACTAGAGAAAAGGAATACAAAAAAGCTGAGGCACAGAGAGAAAAAAGGATCTGTAAGAATGAAAGAATATTGACAGAACTGTATGACCAATCCAAATGGAACAATATTCACATTATAGGGGTACCAGAAGAAGAAAAGAGAGAGAAAGGGATATAAAGTGTCTTTGAGGAGGTAGTTGCTGAAAACTTCCCCAGTCTGGGGAAGGAGAAAGTCTCTCAGGCCATGGAGATCCACAGATACCCCAACACAAGGGACCCAAGGAGGACAACACCAAGACACATAGTAATTAAAATGGGAAAGATCAAGGATAAGGAGAGACTGTTAAAAGCAGCCAGAGGCAGAAATAAGATCACATACAAAGGAAAGCCCATCAGACTAACATCAGACTTCTCAGCAGAAACCTTACAGGCCAGAAGGGAGTGGCATGATATATTTAATGCCATGAAGCAGAAGGGCCTGGAACCAAGATTACTGTATTTGCCAAGATAACCATTTAAATTTGAAGGAGGGATTAAACAATTTCCAGATAAGCAAAAGCTGAGAGAGTTTACCTCCCACAAACCATCTCTGCAGGCAATTTTGGAGGGACTGCTATAGATGGAAGAGTTCTTAAGGTTGAATAGCTGTCACCAGAGGTAACAAAACCACAG
This sequence comes from Manis pentadactyla, assembly GCF_030020395.1. NCBI lineage: Eukaryota > Metazoa > Chordata > Mammalia > Pholidota > Manidae > Manis > Manis pentadactyla. The sequence goes on from NC_080025.1 coordinate 42,526,617, forward strand.
TAAAGAAAGTATAGCAGCTAACTAGAAAACAAATACAAAATTAAATTAACTATCCAAAAATTAAATCAAGGGATACACAAAAAATACAGAATATGATACCTAATATATAAACAATGGAGTAGGAAGAAAAAGGAGGAGAAATAGAAAAGAACATTTAGATTGTGTTTGTAACAGCATACTAAGTGAGTTAAGTTAGACTCTTAGACAGTAAGGACATTAACCTTGGACTTTTGGTAACCACAAATCTAAAGCCTGCAATGGCAATAAGTACATACCTATCGATAATCACTCTTAATGTAAGTGGACTGAATGCACCAATCAAAAGACATACAGTCACTGAATGGATAAGAAAACAAGACCCATCTATATGCTGCTTACAAGAGACTCACCTCAAACCCAAAGACATGCACAGACTAAAAGTCAAGGGACAGAAAAAGATACTTCATGCAAACAACAGGGAGAAAAAAGCAGGTGTTGCAGTACTAGTATCAGACAAAATAGACTTCAAAACAAAGAAAGTAACAAGGGATAAAGAAGGATATTACATAATGATAAAGCGCTCAGTCTAACAAGAGGATATAATCATTATAAATATATATGCACCCAACACAGGAACACCAGGGTATGTGAAAAAAATACTAACAGAACTGAAGGACAAAATAGAATGCAATACATTCATTTTAGGAAACTTCAACACACCATTCACTCCAAAAGACAGGTCCACCAGACAGAAAATAACTAAGGACACAGAGGCACTGAACAACACACTAGAACAGATGGACCTAATAGACATCTATAGAACTCTACATCCAAAAGCAACAGGATACACATTCTTCTCAAGTGCACATGGAACATTCTCCAGAATAGACCACATACTAGGCCACAAAAAGAGCCTCAGTAAATTTCAAAAGATTGAAATTCTACCAACCAAATTTTCAGACCACAAAGGTATAAAACTAGAACTAAATTGTACACAGAAAGCAAAAAGGTCCACAAACACATGGAGGCTTAACAACATGCTTCTAAATAATCAGTGGATCAATGACCAAATCAAAATACAGATCAAGCAATATATGGAAACAAATGACAACAACAAAAAGCCCCAACTTCTGTGGGACGCAGCAAAAGCAATCTTAGGAGGATAGTATATAGCAGTCCAGGCATATTTAAAGAAGGAAGAACAAACCCAAATGAATAGACTAACATCACAATTATCAAAATTGGAAAAAGAAGAACAAATGAGGCCTAAAGTCAGTAGAAGGAGGGACATAATAAAGATCAGAGAACAAATAAATAAAATTGAGAAGAATACAACAATAGAAAAAATCAATGAAACCAAGAGCTGGTTCTTTGAGAAAATAAACAAAATAGATAAGCATCTAGACAGACTTGTTAAGAGAAAAAGAGAATCAACACACATCAACAGAATCAGAATGGAGAAAGGAAACATCACAACGGACCAACAGAAATATGAAGAATTATAAGAGACTACTATGAAAACCTATATGCTAAGAAGCTGGAAAACCTAGAAGAAATGGACAACTTCCGAAAAAAAATACAACCTTCCAAGACTGACCAAGGAAAAAACACAAAATCTAAACAAACCAATTACCAGCAAAGATATTGAAGCGGTAGTCAAAAAACTACCCAAGAACAAAACCCCCGGGCCAGATGGATTTACCTTCGAATTTTATCAGACATACAGAGAAGATATAATACCCATTCTCCTTAAAGTTATCTAAAAAATAGAAGGGGACAGAATACTCCCAAACTCATTCTATGAAGCCAACATCACCCTTATACCAAAACCAGGCAAAGACCCCACCAAAAAAGAAAACTACAGACCAATATCCCTGATGAATGTAGATGCAAAAATACTCAACAAAATATTAGGAAACCGAATTCAAAAATACATCAAGAGGATCATACACCATGACCAAGTGGGATTCATCCCAGGGATACAAGGATGTTACAACACTTGAAAATCCACCAACATCATCCACCACATAAACAAAAAGAAAGATAAAAACCACATGATCATCTCCATAGATGCTGAAAAAGCATTCGATAAAATTCAACATCCATTCATGATAAAAACTCTCAACAAAATGGGTGTAGAGGGGAAGTACCTCAACATAATAAAGGCCATTTATGATAAACCCACAGCCAACATCATACTGAACAGCAAGAAGCTGAAAGCCTTTCCTCTGAGATCAGGAGCAAGACAGGGTTGCCCACTCTCCCCACTGTTATTCAACATAGTACTGGAGGTCCTAGCCACAGCAACTAGAGAACACAAAGAAATACAAGCAATTCAAATTGGTAAAGAAGATGTCAAACTGTCACTATTTACAGATGACATGATATTGTACATGAAAAACCCTAAAGATTCTACTCCAAAACTACTAGAACAGATATTGGAATACAGAAAAGTGTCAGGATACAAAATTAACACACAGAAATCTGTGTCTTTCCTATACACTAACACTGAACTAATAGAAAGAGAAATCAGGGAAATAATTTCATTCACAATTGTATAAAAAATGGTAAAATACTTAGGAATAAACCTAACCAAGGAAGTGAAAGACCTATATCCTGAAAACTATAAGACACTCTTAAGAGAAATTAAAGAGAACACTAACAAATGGAAACTCATCCCATGCTCCTGGCGAGGAAGAATCAATATCGTCAAAATGGCCATCCTGCCCAAAGCTATATACAGATTTGATGCAATCCCTATCAAATCACCAATAGTATTCTTCAATGAACTGGAGCAAATAGTTCAAAAATTCATATGGAAACACCAAAGACCCTGAATAGCCAAAGCAATCCTAAGAAGGCAGAATGAAGTGGGGGATACCTTATTCCCCAACTTCAAGCTCTACTACAAAGACACAGTAATCAAGACAGTTTGGTACTGGTACAAGAACAGAGCCACTGACCAGTGGAACAGAATAGAGACTCCAGACATTAACGCAAACATATATGGTCAATTAATATACGATAAAGGTGCCATGGACATACAATGAGGAAATGACAGTCTCTTCAACAGATGGTGCTGGCAAAACTGGACAGCTACATGTAAGAGAATGAAACTGGATCATTTTCTAACCCCACACACAAAAGTGAATTCAAAATGGATCAAACACCTGAATGTAAGTCATGAAACCATAAAACTCTTAGAAAAAATCATAGGCAAAAATCTCTTGGACACAAACATGAGCAACTTCTTCATGAAAATATCTCCCTGGGCAAGGGAAACCATAGCAAGAATGAACAAGGGGGACTATATCAAGCTGAAAACTTCTGTACAGCAAAGGACACCATAAATAGAACAAAAAGGTATCCTACAGTATGGGAGAATATATTAATAAATGACAGATGCGATAAAGGGTTGACATCCAAAATACATAAAGAGCTCATACACCTCAACAAACAGAAAGCAAATAATCCAATTAAAAAATGGTCAGAAGAGCTGAACAGCGAGTTCTCCAGAGACGAAATTCAGGTATCCAACAGAAAGATGAAAAGATGCTCCACATCGCTAGTCATCAGAGAAATGCAAATTAAAACCACAATGAGATATCACCTCACACCAGTAAGGATTGCCACCATCCAAAAGAGAAACAACAACAAATGTTGGTGAGTTTGTGAAGAAAGGGGAAACCTCCTACGCTGCTGGTGGGAATGTAAATTAGTTCAACCATTGTGGACAGCAGTATGGAGGTTCCTCAAAAAGCTCAAAATAGAAATACCATTTAACCCAGAAATTGCACTTTTAGGAATTTACACTAAGAATGCAGCATCCCAGTTTGAAAAGGACAGATGCACCCCTATGTTTATTGCAGCACTATTTACAATAGCCAAGAAATGGAAGCAACCTAAGTGTCCATCAGTAGATGAATGGATAAAGAAGATGTGGTACATATACACAATGGAATATTATTCAGCCATAGGAAGAAAGCAAATCCTACCATTTGCAACAACATGGGTGGAGCTAGAGGGTATTATGCTCAGCGAAATAAGCCAGGCAGAGAAAGACAAGTACCAAATGATTTCACTCATATGTGGAGTATAAGAACAAAGAAAAACTGAAGGAACAAAACAGCAGCAGAATCACAGAACCCAAGAATGAACTAACAGTTACCAAAGGGAAAGGGACTGGGGAGGATGGGTGGGAAGGGAGGGAGAAAGGGGGGTAGTAGAAAGGGGGCCTTATGATTAGCATGTATAATGTGGGGGGGCATAGGGAAGGACGTGCAGCACAGTGAAGACAAGTAGTGATTCTACAGCATCTTACTACGCTGATGGACAGTAACTGTAATGGGGTTTGTTGGGGGGACTTGGCAAAGAGGTGAGTCTAATAAACATAATGTTCCTCATGTAAGTGTAGATTAATGATAACAAAATTAATTTTAAAAATATCTTATTCTGTAAATGAGAATAAGAAATATATTACATTCAAATGGAATTCCAGTAGATCTAAACTCATGCTTTTGTTGATTCCAATACTGACCAAATCTACCATCACTAGCCTTGCATTTTGATTAATCTAAATCTGCCTTTTTGCTTTTATTGCTAGATACCAGATATCATGTCTCCTTATTAATGTAGGCGAAATCTATCCAATGCAATTATTAGGTCAAATACTCCTTACTACTGTCCCTTCAACATAAATACTTGTTGTCAATGCACACATAGAGAACTTATATATAATGGATATAGAAGGAGCTTACTTTATCATCATCACCACTGCCTCATAAACAATGCACACATAGATAACTTAAAAAAAAATTTTCCTCAAATTAATGGACCTAGAAGGAGCTTACTTCATCACCATCACCACTACCTCATAAACACCATTTATGAAAACACTTAGAGAGATCATCATCAATGGAGAAAATTTGAAAGCTTTTCCTCTAAGATTTGGTACAATGCAAGGACATCCACTCACCCCACTTCTAGTAGCACAGTACTGAAAGTATTAGCAAGAGTAATCAGTCAAGAAAAATAAATAAAAGACATCTACATAAGAAAGTAAGAAGTAAAATTATCATTTTTTGCAGACATGATATACATGTTAAAAAACAAATACTTCATTAAAAACTTAGAACTAATAAACAAGTTTAGTAAAATTATATGATACAAAATGAAAGACAAACATTCAAGAATCAGTAGTATTTCTTTACACAAGCAACAATCTACCTGGAAAGAAAATCAAGAGAACAATCCCTTTTAAAAGAGTATCAAGTGGAATAAAATACATAGAACTAAATTTAACCAAGGAGGTTAAACATCTGTGCACTGCACTGTATAAAACATTGATGAAAGACATTGAAGAAGACACAGATAAAAAGGTATTTTGTATTCATGGTTTGGAAGAATTAATATTGTTAAAATGTCCATACTACCCAAAGCTAGCTGCAAATTCAACAACATCTCAGTAAAAATTCCAGTGGCATTTTTCACAGAAAAAAAAACAATAATAAAATTTTTACAGAACCATGAAAGACTCTTAATAACCAAAGCAATTTTTAGAAATAAGAACAAAGCTGAAGCATCACACTTCCTGAAATCAATTTATAGTACAAAGCTATAGTAATTAAAACAGTATGAGACTGGCATAAAAACTAACATATAGACTAATGGAACAGAATGTCCAGAAATAAACCCAAGCATATATGGTTAATCATTTTCAATAAGGGCATCAAGAATACATAATGGGGAAAGGATAGTGTCTTCAGTAATGGTGCTAGGAAAACTGCACATCTACATGAAAAAAAATTAAATTGGACCTTTATCTTACACCATACAAAAAATCAACTTTTAATGGATTAAAGACCTGAAATTGTAAGTCTTCTAGAAGAAAACACAGGGTTCTTGATATTGGACTTGGCAATGATTTTTTTCATACATTACACCAAAATCACGGGCAATTAGAGTAAATATAAACAAGTGGAATTACACCTCTTTTCCTGGCATAAGAAATAATATTGAAATCGTAACTTATATAATGTGAGAAAATATTTGCAAAACCATATTACTGATAAAGGGTTAATAGCCAAAACATATAAGAAACCTATACAACTCAATAGTAAAAAATAAAATAAAAAAATAAAAAGTAAAAAGAATCCAAACAACCTGATAAAATTGAGCAAAGTACCTAAGTAGACATTTTTCCAAAGACGTAAAAATGTCCAACTGATACCTGAAAAGGTGCTCAACACCACTAACCATCAGGGTAATGCAAATCAAAACCACAGTGAGACATCACTTCATACCTGTTAAGATGGTTATTATAAAAATATAAAAAAATAACAAATGATGAGAGTGTTAAGAAAAGAGAACCCTGTACACTATTGGTAAGAATGTAAATTAGTACAACAATTTGTAAGAAGATTCCTTAAGAAGTTAAAAATAGAGCTACTGTGTGATCTCGCAATTCCTCTTCTGGGTGTAGACAAAGGAAATGGAATCTACCTCAAAGAGTTTTCTGAGCTTCCCTGTTAACTGTAGCATTATTCACAGTAGCCAAGATATGGAAACAACCTACTGATTATTTGATGGATACATCCATAAAGAAAATGTGGTATGCATGTATACACACACACACACACGTACACACACACATATATATATGTACAATAAGATATTATTTAGCTTTTAAAAGGAAATTGTGCCATTTGCAACCACATAGGTAGACCAAAAGGACATTATGCTAAGTGAAGTAAGTCTGATATGGAAAGAAAAATAGTGCATGATCTCACCTATGTGTAGAATCTCAAGACGCCAAATTCATAGAAGCAGAAAGTACAGTGGCGATTACCAGGGATGAAGAGGCAGGTGAAACAGCAGACAGTAGTCCACTGGTACAAGGTTGCAATTACTTAGGATAAATAAATTCTAGAGATCTAATTACAGCATGGTACTGTAGTTAATAATGTTGGACATGTGCTAAGAAAGTAGATCGCGAGGGCTCTCACCATCCTCCCCCATGCAAAGAACAAAGGTTAACTATGTGAAGAGATGAATATGTTAATTAGCTTGACTCTAGTAATCATTTTATTATGTGTATGCATAACAAAACTTCACGCTGTATGTCTTAAACACATATTTTTTTATGAAAACATTAAAATATAAAATAACTTTCTTTTAATTAGGATAATAAAAAGTATAATGTAATACTTCACACTCACTAAAAATGCAAAAATGAAAATATCTATTGAAACTCTGTGTTAGATAGAATATGAACTAATAAAATTACTTATGTATAGATTTTTGAAATTATTTGACATTATTTATTAAAACTGAAACTCACACACCCTATCAGACAGAAATGCCATTCCTAGGTGAATATCCCAAAATAATTATTTTTAGCGAATTAATTACATATTTGTACCAGATCATAAGACAATGTTTGTAACATAACTGCTCAAAATATCAAAACACACACATGCACACACACAGAGATATTGTTGCATATATCTCTCACAGGAATAAAAATGTGAAATTGAAAATATTACTTAACTTCAGGTAGAAACTGGTAAGGAAATCAAACTCTCAGTAATCAATAAAAATTCATGTGACATAACCTTAACGTTGAGGTATCTGATTATTAATTTTTAACTTTTGTATTTCTTTTACAGTTATTCTCTATTTCAAATCTAGGATAATACTGTAACCATTTTGTAGGTCCTAAATATTTTACTAGACAAATATTGGAACCTCTTTTAAGTGTGCATCATTATTACCTTTTCCTAATGGCCTTTTGAAGTCCACTTTCCCTTCCCTTGCTGAGTCACTAGGTCTCATCTTCTCCTTGTAATATCACAGGAGTTATATTAACCTAATACAATTAGTTATATTCGGTTAACGCTGTTAACCATAAGACAAACTGTAGTAAAGAATAAAAGAAAACCTGTCACGCTGATGTACCAAGGAAGTGGTACCTGGTGGTCCTGTCTCTGGCTGGTACGCATTCTCCTCCTCCCAGTTTCTGCAATGCAATTTGTAAATATGTGTACATGTGTGTGTGTGTGGAATATTATATGTAATAATGTTCATTATTATGATGATTTTGGTTTTGTTTTTCCAACACAAGAAAAAGGGGGATAGGATAAGGGATAAGTATGCAAGATTGTTTTCTTAAAAGTACTAGTTTATAAGTTGGGGTACGTATATAAAGTGTCCATTATTAAAGAAAATAAGATGAATAAAAAAGAAAGAATGGAAGAAAGAAGAAAGGATGGAAGGAGGAAGGGAAGAGAAATAAGTACAAATACACTAAAGAAAGCAGATTTTCTTTAACACTAATCCAAATTATGCACCTGATTTCTGTAATAGATTTCACAAACATTTCTTGAGTCCTGATTGTATGATAAATACTGGTTAGGTTTGGAAATATAAAACTATAAATATCATTAATGATACTCTCTGTTTGAAAATATAGTAGGTGACAAATAATTTCAGACATATTATTACAACTGTATGTAGATTTTAATGACTGGTTAAGTCCAAGATGACTCATTTGTCAACATCCACATTTGAGGATGGAAAGATTCATAGACATTATTTAGCTGCAAGAACATATCCAGTAGCTGGAAACTAGATCTTCTTCAAGATATATTTTTGTATTGACAATGTTTACTTTATCTTCTCAAAAGGTCAAGTGAAAAATGATTTCTATAGTTAACAGACATCTCTTGCTCATTTTCTTCTGTTGAGCAAAATATAAGTGCTTTTTTCTTTCAGGAAATGTATTATTTTAAAAATATAATATAAAATAATAAAATATGACCTGAATTATAAACTATAGGTTAAAGAAAAAGTAAATAAAGAAAAAGCCACATAGGGTCAATTTCAATCAATTAAAATGTGAGATAGAAATAATTCCCTGCAGCCCTATAGAAGGTAGTATATGTTATTGTTATTTACATATACCAAAGTAGAGAAAATGTAGATAATAACATATGTTTATTTATTTTCTAAAATCCTCTTGCATTTTATCTGGAATACTATAATGTTGCTTCCCCATCTAATTTCCAAATGGTGTTATTTGCACTTTCTAAATAATCTCCTAGCAATTTCATCCTTATTTTAGGGTTTACTGCTAGGAGACTTCAAACTGATGGAGATTACATTTTAAGACAAGAGTATATATAGTCCTTAACTCAAGAAATTGTAGCTGAGGGTATGTGTGATGAGTGGACTTAGAAGTAAACTTAGAGAAGTAAACTTAGAGAAGACACCTATGGATAAAAAATAAGATATAACCATTCTTTTTGCAAATACAACAGATTTTAAGACAGACATTCTTTTGAAATCACTGTAACACTAATATTTCCATAGACGTGTGTTAGGGTTCATTATGTTATAGGAACACCATTTTTATTTATAATGGTGAAATGTGTTTATCCCCAAAAAACTTGCATTATATGATTATCATTTTTATTTTTTATTTATCACTTTTATTGGAATATAGATTATATACAATATTGGTTTTGGTTGAACAACTTAGTGATCCAACAATTATATACATGACTAAATTCTCACTGTAAGTGCAGTTGCCATCTGTCACCATACAAAGATTTTACAATATTATGAGCTATATTTCTTACACTGTACTTCTATCCTTGTGACTAAATTATTTTATACTTTGAAGGTTGTACCTCTTTATCCTTTTCACTTACTTAACACCCTGTGGTACCCAACCATCTGTTCTCTGTGTTTATGAGTCTATTTCTGTTTTGTTTCTCAGATTCCACATATAAGTGAAACTATGCAGTCCTCAACTTTCTCCACCTAGCTTATTTCACCTAACGTAGTACCCTCTGGATCCATCCATGTTGTCAAAAATGGCAGGATTTCTTTCCTTCTTATGGATGAGTAATATTCCATTGTGCATATGTACCATATCTTCATTCATTCATCTATTGATGGACATTTTGGTTGCTTCCATATCTTGGTTATTGTAAATGTGGCAATAAGCACAGTGATGTATGTATCTTTTCAAATTAATGATTTCACTTTTGGGGGAAGGGGTAGATTCTCCAAAGTGAAATAACAGGGTTATATGGTATTTCTATTTTTAGTTTTTTGAGGAACCTCCATACTGCTTTCTACAGTGGCTGCACCGATTTACATTCCTGCCAACAGTGTAGGAGGGCTCCCTTTTCTTCACATCCTCACCAACACTTGTTATTTCTTGTCTTTTGGATGGTGGAAATTCTGACTGTGAGGTGGTATCTCATTGTAGTTTTGATTTGTATTTCCCTGATGATTATTGTTTTTAATTAGCAGTGTCATATGTTGTATTCCATTTTCTAAGAATAAATTGAAAAACTTATTTTTCTCTATACTACATGCATATCTCATTTTATCGCATTTCACTTCACTTTATTGTGCTTTGTAGTTCTGCAATCTTTTACAAATTGAGGATGTGTGGCAACCTTGCATTAGCAAATCTATCAGTGCGATTTTTCCAACAGCATCTGCTCACTGTGTATCTGTTGTCACATTTTGGTAATTTCCACAATCTTTTAAACTTTTTCATTATTATTGTATTTGTTATTGTGATTTTTAATCAGTGATTATGACTCCCTGAGAGCTCAGATGATGGTCAGCATTTTCTAGCAATAAAGTATTTCTAATTAAAGTATACATTGTTCTTTAAGACAAAATGCTATTTCATACCTAATACATTATAGTGTAAACATAGCTTTTACCTGTGCTGGGATACCAAAAATTTCAGTTCATTTGTCTTGCTTTATTGTGATACTTACTTAATTGCAGTGCTCTGGACCTGAACCTACAGCATCTCTGAGGTCGGCCTCTATAGCTAATTTGAAAAATAAAAGAAGAAATAACACTTCCTTCCATTCTGGTGTCTTGCTTTGATGATCACCTAAGCATTTCCATTTATCTCACCATATTTTAAAACTGCAGTAATTTTAAGGTGTACTTGGAATTGACATTAGAAGATAAACAATTTCAACAATCACTCAATGGAAAGGACTTGCCTCTGTATCATCTCTTACAGTTTGTACAGCCATTCCTCCTCTGTGCAAATGCCTGTGGAGATGGACAGTTTACCACTTTATATCATTGTTTGAAATTGGTGATTCATAGATCGCATTTTCTTGAATTAAAACCAATTCTGATCAAACTAAGATAGTTCCTTGCTTATATGATTTGAAACATGTTCCACAACCTTTCAATTCTTATCTTTGTCAATGCTTCAAATTGGCTGGTTAAATGTAGATTTTTTCCAATTGTCAGTTATAAGCTTTTAAGCAGCTTCAAATATCATGAAAATAAAATAATACCATTAACACTGTGCACAGATGGTCAAAGCAGTATCCAAGGAAATGCTTTTGGTGAACACAGCCCGTGGTGTTACCAAGATACTTGCCATGTAAACAGGGAGTTTATAAAAATGCTAAGTTTTTTAGTATCCAATGCTAAGAGTAATGAAAATTGTCTAGAATAAATGAGATGTTATCTATTCAGTATGTTTCTTAAACTTTCTGTTTTTTGTATTAGTCATATAAGCCTAAAATTTGGATCTTGAGATGGATACATTTATACATTTTATGCATATTATGGGAAAATGCCAATAACACTATCTTATTTGTTACATCCCTCAAGAGAATCACTCTGACAGTTTCAGGACATCATATCTATAAATTCTATCCCATGGTTATAGAGAACCTCCTCATCTTCCTAGGTGCCTTTAAGAAGATCAGCAGTGTATTGAATCATTTGTAAAGGGCAAGTAGACATATTAGATCAACGGAATTTTTTAGGCAGAATAATTTATGTGTACATATAAATGTTTGTTTTAATTAATACATTTTAAAGCAAAGATATTGAACAAAAACAAGATCTTCATATATATAGTATTTGTTACTTTTTTTCCCGAATTTATGAAGCCATCTCCATGTTGGTGACAATTTATGGCATATTTAACTTCAATTCCTGGTGTGGTATCATTTGTCATTTCTGCTTTTTAATTAAAATAGATAGGGAGCAATAGAAATAAGTTGCCAGACATATTATTATGACACCCAGTAAAGTTTGTGATGGAGTTCAATATATACCCTGAAGAAGTTTGCATAGCCTAACCACTTCCACATAGCGTATTTACATATGAGCACAGGATGATTAAGGAAATGACTTACAAATTGTTAAGAAACAAAATATGGCAAGAAAAAGACTCTGGGCTTGTGATGTTCAGTTTGCATCCAAGCATCCCAACTTTGATTTCTTTCCAGTGGTAAGTGGAGGGTTGATTATCTCATAGAAACAATGTACTTTCCTCTTGAGGTAAACTCACATGAGAGGAGTTTATAGACTATAAACTAAGGTATCATTTCAAAATAATATATTGTTTCCAATTCTTTTTATGTGAGGTAAAGCGTGATTAGCTGATCCAGTAATTATGGAATATGAGTCACATGCCCATAGTCATTTAGAAGTCTAAGGGAGCCGTGTACTAGTGTCATGACAAAGTTTAAACAAACAAGACAAGAATTAAAACCCAAGCACTCTTCAGTTTGAGAAGTGACTGAAACTCTATCGCCATAGATTTATTTTTCTGTAGAAAGGAATTGAGAGTGGCTGTGAGCTTAGAAATGACAAACATACTGTACAGAGCACAGGGGAGAACAGATTCTCTGAGAGAGGTAATGGTATGCAAACCTTACACTATACACAGGTGTTTCGGAAATGGGTACCTGTGTTAACTGTGCTTATATGGTTAACAGTCTCACCTTTTATATTTTCCAAGACAAATAAAGATTTTTTTGTTATCATTAAACTACAATTACATGAAGAACATTATGTTTACTAGGGTGCCCCCTTCACCGAGTCTCCCCCACAAACCCCATTACAGTCACTGTCCATCAGCGTAGTAAAATGTGTAGAATCACTGCTTGTCTTCTCTGTTATTTTATGTCTTCTCCCAGAAACTTCTTGCTATTCAGTTCCTGGCTGTACAGTACAAGCATTAAGCTGGGGCAGGTATGACCCTGTGATGAAGCTAAGCAGGTTGTGGCTTAGGCAGCCAGGGAGAAGTTGGGAGTTACGTGGATGTGGTCAGACAGGTCTCATGCTTTGGCAAGATAGTGTTTTGTCACAGCCAAGAAAGACAGAGGCCTCATCTGGAGAGGAATGTTATATAGAGAAGAAGCTCTACCATGATTCGTTATCTACTGGGGTGGAGACCAAGAACAGTCTCTGTACATGAGAGAGTTTAACAATTAAGGCCTAAGAAAAGTCCTGTCAATGACTCCAGTGGAAGCCATTATTCCTACTGAAGAATTATTCTCTCTGGAGAGAATAATGACCCATTTTCTGCAGTACAATGATACACTTAAATTTTTCTTAGAAACAGCTAGTCCTTTTAGAGGGAGCCATGAATTCTATGACTAAATGACATCCTTGGCATCTCCAAAGGATACGCCACTTGCCTTGTGGATTCATCTCTTCTGTAGACACATGAGGAATGGTGTTTTGAGACTCCTCATTCTTAACTCTTGGGTTTTTTTCCTGAACCTGATTGCTTGTGTTTTTATAAAACATTTCATGCAAATACACTTGTATGCATTATAGCTTACAAAAATCTATTTTATTTTGTGCTAAAACATGGATGCAAACAGAGCAGAGAGCGAGAGGATGGGCATAGATAATTGAGAATTTAAATTATATTCTTGCCACTCAATACAGACAAGGTTTATTTTAACTTTGACCCTTTTATTTACTCTGTGAAAATTGTTTTCCCTTTGTTTTGTTCAAATAATACATGCACACACTTCTCTAGATAAATCTATCCACCTATGGGACAAAGATCTTTGCATGGTTTATCAGAGTTTAAAAACTGATTCAGACAGGAGTCTCAGATGGTGAACTTTAGGCATCATACAGCCATAAAGTCAATGAGCTGTAGCTTTGTGGGGTGAAGTCTTTCCTTTCAATTTTCCCATTCTTTCTCCAAGGAATGCTACCTATCTTGATGACCTGTGTTTTTTTTTAATTCTCATTAGTAAAAATTTTTAACATGACAACTGATCTTAATAATTATTTTTTTGCCATCAATTTTCCTACCCCATTGTAAGCATAATTTTTTCAGTCGAATGTATCAATATGAGCTCACAAGTCAAACAAAATAATCTAGATTCAGTTAATTCCATCTAAATATTTGGGTTAAGTTTCCTTGACTTTCAAGAAAGCACACTCTCTAATTCTTGATTTGCTTCCTACCTCCCTGGATATTGTTTCTGAATCAACTTTGAGGACTTTGATTCTTCTATTTTTTTCTGAAATTTCAGCATTTCTTAGGACCTTGTTCTAGATCCCCTTTCATTCATTCTTCATGAGTTCATCAATCCCAGAGGCTTTCATGAATATGCCAATGATTCTCCAACATTTTCCTGTTGCTCAGTTACCTCCTGAGATTCATCAAGGTGCACTCAACCGTCCACTGCTATTGTTGCACGGATGCCTCACAGGTTCCCAGACTCTGCATATCCACCTTGAATTCATTCTCAGTTTCCTTAAATTTCTCCTGCAGTGGTCCTCATCCCCTTCTGGTACTTAGATCAGAAAAGGGGGTCATACTTGTTCCCTCCACTTCCTTCCACATCTTTACCTTTATTCAACTAGCCAGCCATTAATTCTATTTTTATATACCTTTCTTTTTATCCATGCTGCTAGCAACAGACAGCACAGTCCGTGCTATTTCTCACCAGGACTGGAGCAGCCTAGTGAGCCTGAGGTCTCTCTCCTCTCCACTCCAGTGTCCTCTTGGGAGTGAGAAGAGGTTTTGAAACTCACATTGGTGATCAGGGGCAGACAGCTTCTGAAAATCCTCCATGGTATTCTGTTTTCTGGGCTACATTTCTAGCTCCTTTAATGTCTCATCTCCACATAGTGCTTTGTATTCTTAACTATCCAAGCTACATCTAACAACCCCGACCTTCTAACTAAATTTTTAATAGGTATTTCTGTTTCATTTTCTTTTTAGTCTCGTGCCTTATTTTGCTTGCAAAATTCATGTATGGTGATTAGTACTGGAACACTCTGTTTTACTGTTTTCTCTTATTCTCCACTTCCTTTCATCTTTAACTTACATATCACTTCTCAAGGAAGGTTTTCACTCTCTTCCTGAAGAGTTCAGTTTTCCCTAATAGATGTTTTCATAGATTCCCTTTTTTTCCAGCCCCTCTGTATTTCTTCTTTTTAAAGACTTTATTTATTTTTTGTTATTCTTTCATTCGATGTCAGCCTTAAGAGGGCAAAATTTCTGTCCACCATGTTCAACATAGTAGCCAGGGAGCCTAGATCAGTTAATGACACACAACAGATGGTTGTACAATACAAAGAAGTTTATCTGATATTTGTTCTGGGTTTCTTGGAGGGAGCTTCTAAATTCTTATATGTTACAAGTTGTAAGATTGTTCCTATTATTTGTGGTAGATATTTGGAGCACACCTGAGTTTATTCATCAGGATGGAGGCTGGTCATGTTGGAAAGACCAATCATACTATTAGAGAGCTTTGAGGCACATGACATTGGCCTAACATCCTGGGAAAGAAGGAGCTACAGATGAAATTCACTTACATTACTAATGGTTCAACGTATCATTCTTACAAAATGAAAGTACAATTTAAAACAGAGAAGCTTGTGTGATCTACCCAGTTGATGAACACATCCAGGAGGACTGTGTGTCCTGATTCTTGGGGACAAGTTTTAAAAACTCTGGATTTGAGACCCTCGCCCTTGCCCTCTGTGTCTTTGTGGTTGGTCCTGATTTGTATCCTTTATAATAAAGGTATACTATAAATACAGTCTTTACACAATTCTTTAAGTCATTCTAACACATTTTCAAACCAAGATATCAGTGGAACTCCCCACATTTTTAACTAGTTGGTGAGAAATGAGCGTGGCATGGGGACCCCAGAACCTGCGGCTGATGTCTGCAATAAGTTCAGTCTAGCTGGTGACTGTGGCTTTAGCCTGTGGAGTCTGTCTAACTCCAGGTAGTTAATGTCAGAATTGCAGTGCAGTTTTGCAGAGGCACTTTTAAGTCTTTACTGAAGAAATGAATAAATGTGTGACTGAATTGAGAACTAGAGCTTCTAAACATTCATAGGGAATGGAAGAGAGAGATAGAGATTTCTGTTCATTAGTGTTCATGATGCTCAATTTGAGAGCAGCAGGACCTGCACACATGATCCACCTGCTCCCTTAATTAGGTCACCCCGTAAAGCGAAGGCTCTGAGACTCCATCTTAGAAGACAAGAGAGAGTCTCCTTCTGGCCCAAGAAGTAAGGTGCCAGCATCAGAGGGCCTTTGTGTAGAACTTAAGGGCAGCCTCGAGGAGATAAGAGCATCACTCTGGCCGACAACCAACAAGAAAACAACTGCAAGGACTTGATTCCTCTCAACAACCTCACTGATCCAGGAAAAATACTTGTGCCCCCATTGAGAATGCAGTCTAGGGGACACCTTGGTTTCAAACTTCAAAAACCCTGAGGAAAGTCCAGTCATGCTGTACCTGGACTCCTGACCTACAGGATTTGTAAGACATAAGTGACTGTTGTACCTCACAACTTTTAATACTCTGTCATACAACAATAGAAAACTATCATACTTCTCCACCTACATTTCCCATAAAGCATAAAAAAATAGTGTTAGCAACTTTAATACTCTTTTTAAAAATAAAAACGTAGAAAGCAAATAGGTTGGTCATTAAAGGAAATTCTGTATGTTTTGATACTCAGCCAAGCATGGGAAAAAGTTGCTAACTTCTTAGGAAAATTAAAAAGAAAATTTTATTTTCCCTGTGGTATCTTAAAATAGGTGGCTTAGAACTTAACATTCACATGCAGGGAGATTTATACATGAAGAGGACTATGTAGGAAAATAAGCAGCCCTAGACACAAACCTTAATTCCACTAGATATGCTGGTTTACAAAACAATCAAAAGCTAACAAAAATACAAATGCAACTTGTTTAAAAATCATGTTCTCAGGGCACCAAATTAGAAGTCCCCATCATGTCAGTAACATAAATTGCAAACATAGAGATGGGATTAAAGATGGCAGCATGAGAGGAGAGACAGAGGCTTCCTCCTAAAACTGGATACATTTAGAAAATTTAATTGGCGCAACTAATCCTGAGAGAGCAACAGGAAAGAGGATGGCATCAGACTGCACACACCGGGAGAAAAGAGCAGACCTCAGCAAACGGGGTAACACACCAGAGCTGTGGCTCCATGGGACCCGAGTCCCTCCCCCACCCCAGCTCACCGGCGGGAGGAAGAGAAACGGAGCAGGGAGGGAGTGGAAGGCCTGGGACTGCTGAATACCTAGCTCCAGAGATCTGCTCTGGGAGCACAAACCTACATTTCATGGTGCTTTCATGAGACTCGCATGACTACCGGGTTGGAAAGTTAATACAGGCAGAGTTCCTGGGGAGACTGGGATTCTGGCTGCTTGTGGAAAGCAGGGATCCATATATGGCTGCTCTGGGACAAAAACTTATACCTGTGTGCCCGGCCCACTGGCTCAGGCAGTGAAGACAGGCACAGCAGCCAGGAGGCAGGGAACAGCTCTTTCCTCCCCGCCAGGCACCAGTACCGCTCCCCTGTGACTCCCACATTGCTTCAGGGGCTGAGCAGCTCCAGAATAGAGCTTCTGGACACTAGAGGGCGCCATATACAAACATGAAACGCAAAAGGAACCTTGTCCAGAGTAAAATTGTTAATACAACTCCCGAGAAAGATTTAAATGATATGGACCTCGTGACTCTTCCTGAAAGGGAGTTCAAAATAAAAATCATCAACATACTAATGGAGGTTCGGAAAGACATCCAAGAACTCAGGAATGAATTCAGGTCAGAGATCCAATTAACAAAGAACACGATGGAGGGTATTAAAAGCAGGTTGGATATGGTGGAGGAGACAATAAATGAAATAGAAACTAGAGAAGAGGAATACAAAGAAGCTGAGGGACAGAAAGAAAAAAGGATCTCCAAGAATGAAAGAATATTGAGAGAACTGTGTGACCGATCCAAGTGGAACAATATTTGCATTATAGGGATACCAGAAGAAGAGAGAGAAAAAGGGATAGAAAGTGTCTTTGAGGAGGTAGTTGCTGAAAACTTCCCCAGTCTGGGGAAGGAGAAAGTCTCTCAGGCCATGGAGATCCACAGATACCCCAACACAAGGGACCCAAGGAGGACAACACCAAGACACATAGTAATTAAAATGGGAAAGATCAAGGATAAGGAGAGACTGTTAAAAGCAGCCAGAGGCAGAAATAAGATCACATACAAAGGAAAGCCCATCAGACTAACATCAGACTTCTCAGCAGAAACCTTACAGGCCAGAAGGGAGTGGCATGATATATTTAATGCCATGAAGCAGAAGGGCCTGGAACCAAGATTACTTTACCCAGCAAGATTATCATTTAAATTTGAAGAAGGGATTAAATAATTTCCAGATAAGCAAAAGCTGAGAGAGTTTACCTCCCACAAGCCATCTCTGCAGTCTATTTTGGAGGGACTGCTAAAGATGAAAGTGTTCCTACGGTTGGATAGCTGTCACCAGAGGTAGTAAAATAATGGTAGGGAGGGTGGAGCAGCTGATTGCGAGGCAAATGCGAAATTAAATTAACTATCCAAAAATTCAATCAAGAGATAGACAAAAAGTAAAGAATTTGATACCTAATATATAAAGAATGAAGGAGGAAGAAAAAGGAGGAGAAATAGAAAAGAACCTTTAGATTGTGTTTGTAACAGCATACTAAGTGAGTTAAGTTAGACTCTTAGATAGTAAGGAAAGTAACCTTGAACCTTTGGTAACCACGAATCTAAAGCCTGAAATGGAATAAGTACATACCTATTGATCATCACCCTAAATGTAAATGGACTGAAAGCACCAATCAAAAGACATAGAGTCACTGAATGGATAAAAAAACAAGACCCATCTATATGCTGCTTACAAGAGACTCACCTCAAACCCAAAGACATGCACAGACTAAAAGTCAAGGGATGGAAAAAGATATTTCATGCAAACAATAGGGAGAAAAAAGCAGGTGTTGCAGTACTAGTATCAGACAAAATAGACTTCAAAATAAAGAAAGTAACAAGAGATAAAGAAGGATATTACATAATGATAAAGGGCTCAGTCCAACAAGAGGATATAACCATTATAAATATATATATGCACCCAACACAGGAGCACCAGCATATGTGAAACAAATACTAATTGAAGTAAAGGAGGAAATAGACTGCAGAGACTTCAACACACCATTCACTCCAAAGGATAGATCCACCAGACAAAAAATAAGTAAGGACACAGAGACACTGAACAACACACTAGAACAGATGGACCTAATAGACATCTATAGAACTCTACACCCAAAAGCAACAGGATATACATTCTTCTCAAGAGCACATGGAACATTCTCCAGAATGGACCACATACTAGGCCACACAAAGAGCCTCAGTAAATTAAAAAAGATTGAAATCCTACCTACCAACTTTTCAGACCACAAAGGTATAAAACTAGAAATAAATTGTACCAAGAAAGCAAAAAGGCTCACAAACACATGGAGGCTTAACAACACGTTTCTAAATAGTCAATGGATCAATGAACAAATTAAAATGGAGATCCAGCAATATATGGAAATAAATGACAACAATAACACAAAGCCCCAACTTCTGTGGGATGCAGCGAAAGCAGTCTTAAGAGGAAAGTATATAGCAATCCAGGCATATTTAAAGAAGGAAGAACAACCCAAATGAATAGTCTGATGTCACAATTATCAAAATTGGAAAAAGAAGAACAAATGAGGCCTAAGGTCAGCAGAAGGAGGGACATAATAAAGATCAGAGAAGAAATACTTAAAATTGAGAAGAATAAAACAATAGAAAAAATCAATGAAACCAAGACCTGGTTCTTTGAGAAAATAAAGAAAATAGATAACCCTCTAGCCAGACTTATTAAGAGAAAAAGAGAATCAACACACATCAACAGAATCACAATGGAGAAAGGAAACATCACAACGGACCAACAGAAATATGAAGAATTATAAGAGACTACTATGAAAACCTATATGCTAAGAAGCTGGAAAACCTAAAAGAAATGGACAACTTCCTAGAAAAATACAACCTTCCAAAACTGACCAAGGAAGAAACATAAAATCTAAACAAACCAATTATCAGCCAAGAAATTGAAGCAGTAATCAAAAAACTACCCAAGAAAAAAACACCCAGGCCAGATGGATTTACCTCGGAATTTTATCAGACATACAGAGAAGATATAATACCCATGTTCGTTAAAGTTTTCCAAAAAGTAGAAAGGAGGGAATACTCCCAAACTCATTCTATGAAGCCAACATCACCCTTATACCAAAACCAGGCAAAGACCCCACCAAAAAAGAAAACTACAGACCAATATCGCTGATGAACGTAGATACAAAAATACTCAATAAAATATTAGCAAAACAAATTCAAAAATATATCCAAAGGATCATACACCACGACCAAGTAGGATTCATCCCAGGGATGCAAGGATGGTAAACATTCAAAAATCCATCAACATCAACAAAAAGAAAGACAAGAACCACATGATCATCTCCATAGATGCTGAAAAAGCATTCGACAAAATTCAACATCCATTCACGATAAAAACCCTCAGCAAAATGGGTATAGAAGGCAAGTACCTCAACATAATAAAGGCCATCTATGATAAACCCACAGCCAACATCTTACTGAACAGCGAGAAGCTGAAAGCTTTTCCTCTGAGTTCGGGAACAAGACAGGGATGCCCACTCTCCCCACTGTTATTTAATGTAGTACTGGAGGTCCTAGCCACAGCAATCAGACAAAACAAAGAAATACAAGGAATCCAGATTGGTAAAGAAGAAGTTAAACTGTCACTATTTGCAGATGACATGATACTGTACATAAAAAACCCTAAAGACACCACCCCAAAACTACTAGAACTGATATCAGAATACAGCAAAGTTGCAGGATACAAAATCAACACACAGAAATCTGTGGCTTTCCTATACACTAACAACGAGACAATAGAAAGAGAAATCAAGAAAACAATTCCATTCACATTTGCATCAAAAAGAATAAAATACCTAGGAATAAACCTAACCAAAGAAGTGAAAGACCTATACCCTGAAAACTATAAGACACTCTTAAGAGAAATTAAAGAGGACACTAACAAATGGAAACTCATCCCATGCTCATGGCTAGGAAGAATTAATATTGTCAAAATGGCCATCCTGCCAAAAGCAATATACAGATTTGATGCAATTCCTATCAAATTACCAACAACATTCTTCAATGAACTGGAACAAATAGTTCAAAAATTCATATGGAAACACCAAAGACCCCGAATAGCCAAAGAAATCTTGAGAAAGAAGAATAAAGTGGTGGGGATCTCACTCCCCAACTTCATTCTCTACTACAAAGCCATAGTAATCAAGACAATTTGGTACTGGCACAAGAACAGAGCCACAGACCAGTGGAACAAATTAGAGAATCCAGACATTAACCCAGACGTATATGGTCAATTAATATTTGATAAAGGAGCCATGGACGTACAATGGGGAAATGACAGTCTCTTCAACAGATGGTGCTGGAAAAACTGGACAGCTACATGTAAGAGAATGAAACTGGATCACTGTCTAACCCCATACACAAAAGTAAATTCTAAATGGATCAAAGAGCTGAATGTAAGCCATGAAACCATTAAACTCTTAGAAAAAAACATAGGAAAATATCTCTTGGACATAAACATTAGTGACTTCTTCATGAATATATCTCCCCAGGCAAGGAAAACAAAAGCAAAAATGAACAAGTGGGACTATATCAAGCTGAAAAGCTTCTGTACAGGAAAAGACACCATGAAGAGAACAAAAAGGTACCCTACAGTATGGGAGAATATATTCATAAATTACATATCCGAAAAAGGCTTGACATCCAAAATATATAAAGAGCTCACACACCTCAACAATCAAAAAGCAAATAATCCAATTAAAAAATGGGCAGAGCAGCTGAACAGACAGTTCTCCAAAAGATATTCAGATGGCCAACAGACACATGAAAAGATGCTCCACATCACTAGTTATCAGATAAATGCAAATTAAAACCACAATGAGCTATCACCTCACACCAGTAAGGATGGCTACCATCCAAAAGACAAACAACAACAAATGTTGGCAAGTTTGTGGAGAAAGGGGAACCCTCCTACATTGCTGGTGGGAATGTAAATTAGTTCAACCATTGTGGAAAGCAATATGGATGTTCCTCAAAATGCTCAAAATAGATTTACCATTTGACCCAGGAATTCCACTTCTAGGAATTTACCCTAAGGATGCAGCACTCCAGTTTGAAAAAGACAGATGCACCCCTTTGTTTATCGCAGCACTATTTACAATAGCCATGAAATGGAACCAACCTAAGTGTCCATCAGTAGATGAATGGATAAAGAAGATGTGGTACATATACACAATGTAATGTTATTCAGCCATAAGAAGAAAATAAATCCTACCATTTGCAACAACATGGATGGAGCTAGAGGGTATTATGCTCAGTGAAATAAGCCAAGTGTAGAAAGACAAATACCAAATGATTTCACTCATCTGTGGAGTATAAGAACAAAAGAAAACCTGAAGGAACAAAATAGCAACAGAATCACAGAACCCAAGAATGGACTAACAGTTACCAAAGGGAAAGAGAGTGGGGAAAATGGGAGGGTAGGGAGGGCTAAGGGTGGGGAAGAAGATAGGGGGTATTATGATTAGCATGTATAATGTGGGTGGTGGGGGAAAGGGGAGGGCTTTGCAACACAGAGAAGATAAGTAGTGATTCTACAGCATCTTAGGATGCTGATGGACAGTGACTTTAATGGGGTTTGTAGGGGGGACTTGGGGTAGGGGAGAGCCTAGTAAACATAATGTTCTTCATGTAATTGTAGATTAATGATAACAAAATAAAATTTAAAAAATTAAACAAAAAAAAATTGCAAACATAGAAACAGACATTTTCTAAGAATAAGGAGGAGCTTGAGGAATAACAAGAACTAATGATAAGGTTTTAATAGTGATTGGATCCATGTATTTGTGGGATTATGGTATTGAACATATGCAGCCTTGTCTTCTTCAGCCCTTTCACTTAGAAGCCTTGTAATAAATGAATTATCACTCTTTTTCTTAAATCCAGAGCATGGTTAATGCGATGCAAGATCCAGAGTTACCAAGATAAATAACTGTGCAGATGGGTTTTATTGCACTCAGTCCTTTTCACATAGTTCTCCCTTCTGCTTATGATATTTGGACTGTATTTAGAGTGGTGTAGTGCCTTTATGGGGAACAAATGGATATTCTGTTAGAAAATCAAAATGAGCTCTCTGTGAATACTACCATCATACACAGCTTAGATATTGCAATTTGGGTCTCATATAATTGGATAAGCATGTTGTTTATGCCATCTATGATTTGGTAAAAACGTTGAACAGAATACAGCTAAGGATGTTATCATGAATCATTGCATAGAGAATCCCATTATTTGGACATTTTCCTTCTTACTCATCAGGTGATTGCTCAACCCTTTCTTTACTAACAATCACCACAAATATGACCACAAATAAATCCTCAGAGGTCTTGAAAATTGTTTTGTTAAATTCAAATAAACTACAAATTGTAATAGTTCCTGGATGAAATTTTGGATTTATGCAAATTTCTTGGAATAGACATATAATCTTTCTTATAGACATATAAGAAAGCTCTGATTTCAGCCTACTTTTGCAAAATTTAGATAAGATTATGTAATCAGTCAACCCCATTGTTAGTATATGAAGACCTCTCTACCCACTTCAGCATAATGACCTGTGTCCTTTTCTACATCTCTATGGTGATGTATATTTCTTGCCAGTCCCTAGACACCAAGGGGAAAAAAATGATTTATCACATCAACGTCCCATTTAAAAGTTTGCCTACATCCTATCTAGTTTCATTTTGTTGCATTAGTAATTTGAAATGGTCAAGTATATTTTTGTGTACTTTGTAATTCCTTTAATTTTTATATCTGATGGTATAATGAAATTTGTACTAACTTATATGGTTTTTCCTGATAAAATTTGGAAAGTTCCTGTTTATACATAGCCCCAGAGTTTCACATTCTTTAAACTGGTGAAATGAAGCCTCTAGGACAATGGTGTTATTTATTATGGTACGTTATCCAATTGCACTGCACCTGTCTGGATCATAGGTTTGCAATAATGCAATGAAAATGATTTGAATGGGTCACAGGTCTAATGTGTTAAGCACATAAACAAAGACTGCCCAGGGAGAGTGTTAATCCATGCTCATTAATTTTTGAATTCACATTCTGCAACTTCATCCAAAAATTTATGAACCGTATCAGAGTTTGGCTTCAACAGCCAAAGAGACATACTGAAACATATGGTTGGGGGGCAAAATAGAGTCCTTGGCAGTACTCCTGCAGAGAGCCAGGTGAAGTGAGACACATCAGAACCTCCACATGGCCACGAGAGGTCCAGCCCAGAGAACAGTTCCCACAGTACAGGAAGCTTTGCAAGGTCTCTGAAACAATGAAAGGCAAAGCAGATTCATTTTCAATTACTCCCAAGGAGGATATCACTGCTTTAGTTTAATGGGTCTTGTTTCTTAGAGTATATATGTGTGCATGATAATTTAAATTATATAAATCCATAGACCTTATTTTTCCATGTTCCATGTATATACATCTGTATACATAGATATACATGTATACATGTATATGTGGTAGATTATACATACACATGAACTGCTGCTTTAACATAATATGCAAATTATTTTAAATATACAAAATCAATTTCTAACAAAAGCAAAGTTCAATCTTTTACAATTTAGTAATGGCATAAACATTCTTGACACTAAAATATTTTAATTGCCTTATTTTTAATGAAAAGAAGGGCATTAAATATGATAAAAATTTTTTAATTTTGGCTTAATACTTGGTGATGTACACTAGTCTGATTATTTTAATGAGGTATTTTTTGCCAAAGACTATCTTACCTGGAATGATTATGCACAATGTATCAAGATCCATATGGAAGACTAAGTCACACTATCCATTTTTCTGTAACATACATTGTTGCAAAGTATTTCACTGAAATTTAGAAGTGCCATCTTCCATAGTGGCAGTTTTTTCTATAAAAAGGGAATAATTTTATAAAATAAAAATGAGTGTACACAAAATTTCTTATTTCATAAGTTTGGGCACAGGTTAGAAAAGTAGAAAAGTTTCTGTTTATTTAAATGATACAAATCTTTCCCAGATAATACATTTATGTGACTTGTTCACTGACATCCAACAAGTGGTAGTTGTTTCAAACTCTGCACCCCAAACGCACATGCTATTTGCCACCATCACACTGACCTGGGCTCTGTTCTGTATGCCCCAAGCTGCTTTTCCCTAACTCCCCCAACATATATGATATGATATTTCTTATTATTATTTACACGTTGCTATTTTTCACTCACTTCCCTGGGGAAGCCTTCCCTGAACACCCAAGCAGATTCATCACTCCCTCCCAGGCTCTAACACAATCAGTCACTGTTGTGTTTCTGTCCTTAGATTGCAAGCAGTTAGGACAGAGGCTGCCGTCTGTCCTGCTCACCAATGGTTCCCAATCTTAGCCCAATCACTTTTCCTTATACAGTGAATATAGGGTTAACAAATTAATAATAAGACAATCCATGGCAAAGAAAATCTTTTCAAGGGTAGATATAATTTATGTTAAAGAAGACAACCAAAGTGTCCATTCACAAGGTAGTCAAGTAAGAAAGAATTGTGTAAATACAATAAAGTCTAAAAAAAAAAGTACTCGTCTGGAGCAAAATGGCAGTAATAGTCTATATTCTTGACAGAATTCCTTTTGTTCAATTAATGAATGAAATAGGAACTTGATTTTTAGCTTTCTCTCACTCTGTGGTGACTGTTACACTCCCAGTAATAAAATCTTACTGCACATAGATTCTTAAACAAGTAGTTACGCTGACAAAACTTCTTGGCTATCAGAAGTGCATTCAGAACATTCATTCCTAAAGGGAAATTTGTAGCAAAACTGTTGTTAGTCTTAGAAACCTTCTTCTGATACTTGTGTTGTAGGGCTTGGAATTCAAGTGGCCTAGTGTGATGGGAGACAGTCTGCAGCTTGAGGAATGAGACGGTCGGATCCCAGACTCGCCACAGAACCAGGAACTACGCAAGGCATGCAGAGCCTTATATCAATTGGTAAAATAGATAAAACGCTCCTAGCACATCACCATCCTTCGCAAAACCCTCCAGTGCCTACCCTTCTCATTCAGATAAAAATGCAAATCCCCGAAAGGTGACTTAGCCTTCAGGTAAGGTAATTCAGGCCATAGCAGAGCCCTACCTCATCTCCCCACACACTGCCCCTCACCCACTCCCCTTTGCCAAACTGGTTTCTTGCCTCCATTGAAAATTTCCACTTGATTTCCACCTCAGGGCTCATTAAATTCTATTTCTTCTTCAAAGAATGCTCTTTGTTAGAATCAGTCCAATATTCTTTCTATCACTTCATTTTAGCATCTGACCAAAGCCTTCCCCAGACAGAACATTCCTGAATGCGCCACCTAAAGCAGCATGCGCCACCTTTGCCTCACGTTCAAGCCTGCTTTGTATTTCTTCATGGTCATGGTACTTAGCATTGTCTATTACCTTGTCTTTTCATACCATTATACAACATGGTGTCATATTATATTCATGTATTTATTACTCCTTCTACCTCTCCAACACATCATGGCCACTCTTGCTTACATCTGTACTTAACAATAAAGTGTCTGGCACACAGGTGGCACTTAGTATTTACTGCAAGACAATGGACTTTATTCACCTGGATTTTATTTTGCTATGACATATAGTAAGAATCTAGTTTGGGTTTTTTTGCCCCAAAGAGAGCTGAGCTTTTGCTATAGATAACCACTAATCATATCCAAAAATGGCTTCAAATGCTACTTATGAGAACAAATTTCCATATATATTTCACAATTTTGTAAGATATAAGATAAACTCAATTATCTGTGCCCCTCATAAATAAGACAAGTCATTCAGCCTGATGCGTCCTTTCTCTGAATTCCCTTTCTTTGTACATAATTTTATTTCATGTTTAACAATAAATGTAATAATTTTTAAAGTTTGTTATTTATTTTTAATTCTATGGCTAGGATTATCAAAGCACTTTATCAAATGCTTTTGCATCCCATTTCTTCCTTTGAGTTTGCTTCATGCCAAATTATTTCCTTAGAACCTTTCTGGTACCTACTGAGAAGTCTACCTTTGACCTACCCTTTAGTTCATTCATAAATGTGTATCTATCATTCTGATCTCCTAAAATCCCCTCATTTTTACTGTTCTGCAGTTTCACTGCATTATAACCAGTACTGGTGTGTATTTTTAATTTTGATACATTATCTTTTCATATATTGCTTCTCATCATTCTTTCAGTTCCTCACTTTGAGAACTCTGGTGAGAAGTGTAGTAGAGTTGTCAAGTTTCTTCTATGCCCCTACACTTTTTCATGTTTTCCATGTCTTCTCTTATTTGAGGGGCATGCTTGATGCTTAACTCAGCACTATTTCCAAGTCAGTGATATCAACACCTGTGTCCAGATTATCACTGGACTGATCGCTGTGCGGGGATTGGATTAGTTTCTTATTGCTTCTATAACAAATTACTATAAATTCAGTGGCTTACAACAACACAACTGTTTTATTTAAAGTTCTGGAGGTCAGACCAAAAATAGTTCCACAAAACTAACGTCAAAGTGTCTGCAGGGCCGGGAAACTCTGGAGACTCTCGGGGGGAACCTGCTTCCTCACCTTTCCGAGCCTCTGGAGGCCACCCGCATTCCCTTTGGTTCATGACCTTCCCTCCATCTCCAAAGCCAAGACCTGTATCCCCAGGACCTCTGCTCCCACCAGCTCTCTGTCTCTGATTTCCTGCCTGTCTTTCACTTCTCAGGGACTGCGTGATCACATTAGAGCCAATTCTGCAACCCAAGATAATCTCCCCACGATCTTCTTAATCTAGTTACATCTGCAAGGTCTCCTGCCCTGCAGGGGAATAGATTACTGGGGGGAGGTTAGGACGCCGGTGCCTTTGGGAGAGCATTGTTTCCTGTTACAGGATTAGGATTGTTGGACAGTATCACATAAGAATCCTCTCCTTGTAAGATTGCAAATTAACTAAACCTGGCGTTTTTCTTTCTTTCTTTCTCTTTTTAGTTTTGTTGTTGTTGTTGTTGTAAGTTTATTAGGGAAAGATTCAAAATGCCAAGAGTTACAAATCAACTGAAGCATTTTTAACATACCTCATTTAGTTTCTACTTAAAATGAGGTTCAGATACAATCAGACATACATTACTTTCTGAGTCCTTCCTGGTAAGGCTGGTCTTCCTGAACTGTTTTCAAAGTCCAAGCAGAGCTGAGGGACTCCCCACGTTCAAAGGAGAAGTTTGCAGATTGTCAAACTCTGGGTATATGATTAGGTCATTGCTTCCCTCTCTGGGGTAGACTACTACAATGGTGACCCCCACTGAACCATACTTCCCTGTAGTCATGTCTGTGGATAGTCCTGCCCACCTTGACCCTGGGCTTGGCCATGTGACTTATTTTGGAAATTTGATATTAGCAAGAGTGATACAAAGAGGACTGACAGTGTTTGTGACCGGAGCTTGTCATCTTCGAATAGTCCCTCTTGGGAGCCAGTTGCCATCTGTTTTGCCAGTGGGTTTCAGCCCTGGGCAAGTTCACTATGGATTCAATGTGATCAAAGAAATGACAGTAGAACATTCTTGGGGTGAAAGGGTAATACCCAACTATATTTCCATGGTGGCAGGTCAATCACTAGACTTCCATCCACTTGGAGCAAGTCTACATTCAACAAGCTGGTCTCTGCCTCTGGGCCTCTCCGCCTGCACAGCCAATCCCAGTCTCTGTCCTCGGTGCTGCCACCACTCCAGTCTCTGCTCTGCTCTCCTGCAGCCTTGCAGCCATGCCACCATTGCCCAGAGCACTGGGCGGAGCTCTTTATGTAGAGTCAATAACAACATACTGCCCACACGTGTGTGGTGAGCTAGCCAACCAGGGCCAGGGGAGAATCCTGGCCACAGGAACCTTCACTTTATCCACACCATCCTGTAAAGAAAGTTGGACTAGATTACTGAATGAAAGACTTTGTGTAGGCAAGTTTTGGATTTGAAACATCTTGGAAGTTCATCCATCCCCTGGTCTTCTGGCTAAATGCAAATGCAGGCAACTTTGGCAGTACCACATGGAATGGAACAACTGCCCATATGATCACAGCCAACACCCTTGGACTGCTGTTTCATCCCACTTAGTTGTGAGGCAGCAGATGGCTTAAAGACCCTTCATAGTTTTATAATCGGTGTTAATGTTCTCTTCCTCATTCAATGCATGGTGAGGTTGGCCCATGCAAGATATTGGAACATGACACACATGACAGAAATCTTCATGTCAGTTAATGTAAGTTGCACAGCCTATAGAAGGTCTCATAATTTAGCATCCTTCCTTTGTCAAATTTACACACAGTGTCTCAGGTCACTGGGATCTGCTTGAGATTCTAAGATTCTAAATGCTATTCAATATGAAATTTGTTGCTAATTACTATGCATAATTGGTGTTAGGTCCATGTAATATTCAGTTCTGAAACTTCCTCTTCTTCATCACCTTGAGTGCCAGTGAGTTTTTCATGTCTGGTATCTGGTAGTCCCATATTAACATGACCAAGAGATGAAGAAAGCTTATCATCCCCATTGAGTCATAAGATCTTACTCCCACCATGAAGGCCCTGATAAGGAGGGATTCCTATAGACTCTCTGCGACCTTGCAGGCCACAGTCTTTTTAGGAGCACTAACAATGAGTAGAGAAGCTTTAATTACACTGAGTAATCACATCTTACCTAGTGTTAGAATTATTCATAATTTACCCACGTCAGTGTAGTGGGTCAACATGGCACTCTATCAAAGCCAGATAATTTTACAGGATCTGCTGTGTGCAGGAGTCTAAGGCTCTTGGGTTAAGCAAGTAAGTGAACCCACAATAGCTTAAGTACTGACACACAGGACAGATTCATTACAGAGTAAAGTTTAATGGTTGAGCATCTGGGGTGTGGAGTTAGAGCACCTGGATCTGTTCCCAGATCTGCTGCTTTTCAGATCATGACTTTGGGAAAGTTACCCCCTGTGCCTCCACTTCTTAATTTCTAAAATGGTATAATGCCACATGCCTTATAATACTGTCCTAAGTTTTAGGTATATTCATGAGGTGTCACGTAAAGCACTCAAAAAGTATCTGGCAGTTAAGCACCAGCTCTATGTTACAGATGATTATTTTTTAATATCATAATTACTAATATAATTTAATCACTTGGAGGAATAAAAATGAACATGGACTGTCTCTTAATCAAGTTTCTTCTATCACAGAGACCTCTATTGATACAGACATGCTATGGATAAAGCATTATTTGATATCCAACAAGTTGTGCTATTTCTCAACATAAATTGTGAATTTCAAATCACACATGTTCATTGGTTGGGACTATTCAGGAAAAATAAAATGTAATGCCAATAAAAGTACTAGTATAGCCATCAGAATTAGCTGGGCTGGAGGGCTGTACTGGAAAGGAAAACAAATTTTCTTAGTTTCAAGTGACTGACTGGCCTTAATCCTGTCACCGTTTGATGAACAATATTTTTATGGGCCTGTACGGCTTCTAACTTATACTGTTCAGGATCCTTTATAAATTCTGATGCAGCTGAAACACAACATTCAGAAAAAAATTAAAATCCTTTTTTAAGTTTCCTTGAACTGGCACAAAAAAGTGCTACTGTAAACTAGGTGGCTTAATAGTTGTCTCACACTCTGGAGACTATATATAAATTGAGGAATCAGCAGGCTAAGCTCTCCTGAAGGCTCCCGGGGTGAATCCGACGCAGGCTGTCTCAGCTTCTGGTGTCAGAGCGATCCCTGGGCCCTTCACCTGCAGCGACATGACTCCAGTCTCTGCCTCTGTCCGCGTGCCATGCTCCCTTTGTCTCTCT
Organism: Manis pentadactyla; assembly: GCF_030020395.1. Taxonomy (NCBI): domain Eukaryota; kingdom Metazoa; phylum Chordata; class Mammalia; order Pholidota; family Manidae; genus Manis; species Manis pentadactyla. The sequence continues at coordinate 42,557,792 of NC_080025.1, forward strand.
CTTCACATGGCCTCTTCTGTAAGGGCCACCCGCCACTCCGGATTAGGGGCCCCTGCTCACTCCAGCATGACCTCAACCTAACGATCTACATGCACAGTGGCCCTCTTCCCAAGTAAGGACATAGTGTGAGGTACATGGGTTGAGATTTAAATATATCTTTTATAGGGGAAACAGTCCAACCCATAATAGTCTACTCTTTGACCCTCCCCCAAATTCATGTCTTCCCTACATAAAAAAGACATTAACCTCATCTTAATATTCCTAAATTCTTAGCCCATTCCAGCATCAATTTCAAAGTCTCATCTAAATATAATCAACTCGAGAAGTCCCAGAATTTCATTCTCTAAATCATGTAAATCAGTTATGGATGAGACAGGTTATGGTTCATTCTGAGGAAAAATTCCTTTCCATCTATGAGCCTGTTAAACTGAGAAAACAGGTTGTCTGCTTCTAAAATAAAATGGTAGGACAGGCATGGAGTAGGTATTCCCATTCCAAAAAGAGTTTGGAGTGATAAAAAGGGGCCACTTGTCTAAGGCATGCTCACAACTCAGCCCAACAAATTCCAAGGCCTGAGAATAATTCTCGTAGCTTGATGCTCTGTCTCGGGACTGCAGGTGTGGCCCCACCCACTCAGCCCTGGGTGGTGTCCATGCCCTGGGGAACCAAGCAGGTGACCACATTTTTGGAACCTAGGATTTCCTGTCAGTCCAGGCCTCTGCACCTGTGCCTTTCTGCCCTGGAGTCCTCCTTCATGTCCACTCATTTCAATGCCTTTAGCCCAGGCTAGAAATACGCTAGTGTACATTTTTCAAACACTCTGTTGGTTTTCTGTGGATGTCAAGAGAATAGATAACAGTAGATGCAAGAATTTCTCACGGATTCTTCCTGGGTAACTACATCTTTATTCTTGGGGTCTTTCTGCTGAGATGGCTGCTTGGATCCAGGAGTCACACACCTAATCCCTTTAGTGAGTGACTGGCCTTGTTTCCAGAGGAAGCCCTCTGGATGGCTGAGCACCTTCCAAATCACTGAGTGCTGGTTTCTTTTTAAAATTTCCTTCAGTTTAGCTCTCTCTGCTCATAGTTTACTACAAGCAGAAAGGAGAAACCCGGCCACATCTTCTACATTTTTTCTTGGGAATTTTTCAGTCAAATATCCATGTTCATCACTTAAAATATCCACTATCCACCACTGAACAGCAGAACATAACTTAGCCAAGTGCTCTTCCACTTTATAACAAGGATTGTCTTTCATTCCATTTCCAATAACAAGCTGCTCATTTCAGCAGAAGCAGCTTTCACATTCACATCTATCAACATTCTCTTCTTGATGTTGAAGAGAATCAACATCTTTTCTTACAGTAAAAGCTTTCTGTACAGTCTCCCTTCTCTTTTCTGAGTCTTCTCCAGAAATGCCTGTATTGTCTGTATTTCTACAAACAATCTCTTCAATGCAGTGTAGACTTTTCTAACAAGCACCTCAAAATTCCTGTAACCTCTACCCATTTCTCAATTTTAAAGTTACCTCTATATTTTCAGCTATTTGCTATGACAGTATGCTATGACAGTATGCTATGACAGTACCACAAACTGTATTAGTGTCTTATGGCTGCTGTAACAGAGAATCACAGACCAGGGGGCTGGAAACAACAGAAACTTACTGCCCTATATTACTGGACGCTAGAAGTTCAAAATCAAGGTGCTGACAGGTCTATGCTCACTTGAGGACTAGAGGGGGATCCCAGGCCTTTCCCTTAATTTCTGATGTCACCAACAGTAATAGATCCTTGGCTAGCAGCTGTTTTACCCAAACATTGCTTCTGCTGTCACATGCCATTCTCCCTTTGTCTCTGTGTCTTCACATGGCCTTCCTAAGATTTCACCTTAATTTAGTTAATTAAATCTGCAGCAAACCTACTTATAAATAAGGTCACATTCTGAGGTATGGGGTTTAGGATTTGAACACACAGCCTCATGCACTTCTCAAGTAGGAGAGTTAAGGGGACATTCCTGGTCCCAACAGAAAAAGAAAAATAACAAATTCCTGAGCACTATGCATCTATACATTGCAGTATTTATAAGATGATTTTAAGCAGGATGGTGACTAGAAACCCCATATCTTATCGACCTTACCAGCTGGCCAGTATGACTAGTAACAGGCATAGAAAATGAAATGAACTACCTCTTTTCTCCCCAACTCAATATTCTTCTGTGATTTTGTGCAATTTTCCTGGAATTAGAGTGTTCCACACTTTCATGTGGTGGAATGGAGGAGCCCCACAGTTTGCCGTTTGGCATGTCCATTTTTTAAGTGACATGCAAAATACAAATCAAACCCATCCAAATAGTGTGACTATATTGAGCATCTGCTGCACACAGAGAACATGGCACCAGCTTGTAAATATTTTTCTCATTAGCCATTTAAATAGCAGCCTCTCTTAGAAAATAAGTTGTTCATTTGGGGGAGTGGAATCAAGAAATAATTTCAGTGTAAAGCTGGAGCACTAGTATCCGTAGGAGATGGGTGCCTGGGAATCCCGTCTTCACAGCCTTCCATGGAGAGACTTTTCCTCCTCACTCTCAATTTGGGATAAACTTCCATGCTTAACTCACAGAAAGTTTATTAATTCCTTAAGATGTTGTCACTAATTTTCGAAACTACCATTTCAGTTTATTAAGCTGTGTTCCTTTTATCTTCAAATTATGTCTTTTTGTACAATCACGTTATTTGAATCACATTTTGTTGTACACTGCAGCCAGAACAAAGATTCTTCAGTGAAGTTCAGATTTTTTAAAAATCATTTGTTCATTAGCTGTGGTAGCTTTTCTTCTGAAATTTCTCATTCATCTGGGCATACCTATTTGGACAGTATGATGTGATATTTAAAGAAAGTTTGAGTAATTTACCAAAGGCCTGTTAAGGAAGGAGGGAGCAGAGTCTGACCTTTCTGTCTTAGCAGGGACCAGCTACACTTCCTAAGGCGGGAAGACCTCTAAACACATGTCCCAGTGGATCCTCTGTTGGGATCCAATCTCATAATAAAAGCTTATTCTACCTCCCTAACTTCCTCACTCAAAGATGGCAACTGTTACATAAGTTGCACTTTATACACTCAAGTCTCTTTATATACTGAAACATGACTGATTCTGCCGTGGAGAGACAATTAGAAATGTCTTCGTGGCCACCTTGTGAAGATCTTTTCAAGAGCCACATGAGTGTTGCTTGAGTTGTTCATGTAGATTAGCTTCCTTGGCATGGTGTTATTTTGCAGGTATAGTTTGCTGTGATGCAGACCTAAGCCTCAGTATGTGAAATATTGAGCTTTTCAATTATAACTTTTTTTAAAGCCTCAAAGTATGACTCTATTTTTGGCTAATAGAAAATATATGCATTTTATTCAAATATTGCTCCTAGATATTTTCTTCTATAAGGGAAAATTGCACAGTTCCTCTGGGTCTTCAGAGCATTTTTTCAAAGCATGCCACAAGATACAACACATGCAGTATTTTCATGATACACTGCAAAGGATAAATGTTCTCAGGCATCTTATTCTTTCATCTATTGTATTTCTAGATGCTACATAAACTCTGTTAAGAGAATCAGAACAGTAAGCTACTCTTTGCTGTTCCTTGTCCCTGTATGGTTAGCAAAATGGCCAGGACTATGGGCCCACATATGCATTTACCTTGGCATCCCTCTGAGTTATCAATTTAATGAGTTTTTCATTTACATGGCAACATTTTCAGTTTCCTGTATTCCCTTTTGCTTTTTTCGTTTAGATTTCTACTGCTCTTGACTCATACCCTCTTAGGTTTGTTTTAATAATTTCTTTGCCTTATCTCCTAGAGGACTCTTTTCCTAGTCATCTCATGAAAAAACTTTTGAGATTGCTTGGGTGCAGAAATGAGGCCATTTCGATCAGTAAATAAAGCAAATATGCAGAGGACCCTAATTCCATGGATTTTGGGCACAGAATGTCAGCTTGACCACTCACCTTTTTGTAGCATTTGCAGGAGGGAGTGAAGGGGGGTGTGAAATTTTCTGCAGATCACCTCGTCACTGATGAGTTTCTAAGCAAAAGAGCAGGAGGGAAAACTTCCTGACAAGGCTTCTATGATGTAGCACCAAATACAGGGTGGATCATTCTGGAAGCTGTAGATTGAGAGAGTGGTGCCAGTCTCCAGTTGTTGGCTGGCAAAAATCAGATGCTTCTGGTCAATAGAGGTGCCTGCCTTACACAGGGCGTTACTGCTTCGACGGTACACAGCGTCTCTCCCTGCTGCTGCCTGCTGGGGTCCCACGAAGATGTGTGAGATGGAAATGGGGCATCTGCTTCTGGCCACTGCACAGAAGGGAAAAAAAAGGTTGGCAGATATGTTTGAGCACTTTTAATGTGTACATTTCATGGCATTTTTATGAAATTCCTTCAGAGTAAAATATATTCTTTATTGAATTTGCATAGTCTTTCACACAAAATTTTTCATAACTTTTCTCACATTTTGAAATTTTAGTTTACAATTCCACCTTGATTAGGCTCTTCCCATCTGTGTGTGTGTGTGTGTGTGTGTGTGAGTGTGAGAGAGAGAGAGAGAGAGCTTTTTCACCCTTTGCCCAGGCTCTCTCCCGTGACCCTCTCCCCCACCACATTCCCAGTTAGACGCAGGTTCTGGTGGTGGGGTGACAAGCAGAGCAGCTCCTAAATCCCTGGCGGACATAGCACAGGTTCTGATTGTGCAGTCATTTCTTCCCTTCTTTTGACCTCAGGCAGAAGCTGGGTAAATTGCAGGAAGTAATGGCAATTTTTCCCCTGTTTACATTTTGGGGAGTTTGGAGGTGAGAAGTTTCCAACAGGAGCCTTCTTCCTACCAACTGTAATTATCTGACTTTTTTATTTTTAGCTCCCCCCACCCCCATGGTTTTGAACTGATATACTGTTGTAGTTTTGACTTCCATTTCCCCAGTGACTAATGATTTGGGGCATCTTTTTTATGTGTTTATTGGTTATTTGTATATCTTCTTTAGAGATATGATTATTCAGATCTTTTGCCCATTTTTTTAAATGGGCTATCTTTATATTTTTGAGTTGTATTAGTTCTTTTAAATATTCCTACAGGTGCCTTGTCATGTACATGATTAATAATTCTTTTCTCTCATTCTGTGAGCTATATTTTCACTTCCTTATAGTGCCTAAAGTGCAAAAGTTTAAAATTTTGATGAGGTCAAATTTATCTCTTTTTTTCTTTTGTTGGTCTCGGATTAGGTGTCATACCTAATCAACTGCTAAATTCAAAGTCCTAAAGATTTACCTTTGGTTTATTTTCTAATAGTTTTATTACTTTACCTCTCACATTTAAGTTTCTGATAAATTTCAAGTCAATTTTTGTATATGATATGACAAATGGGTCCACCTTCCTTGTTCTGCATGGCCATCCATTTCACCCAGCACAGATGTTTGCCCATTGAAAGATCTTGGTACCCCTGTCAAAATCATTTGGCCATAAATCCACGGCTTTATTTCTGGACTCTCAATTCATCTCCACTGATATATGTGTGAAACCTAGTACCTGTATCACTGTCTTGATTATCATTGCTTACTTTGAAATCAGGAAGGTGGAGTCATATTTTGTTATTCTTTCCCAGGATTGTTTTGGCTTTTCTGGGTGCCTTTTAATTTCATACAGACTCTTGACACTGTTTTGTCAGTTTCTTCAAAGAGTCAGCTGGAATTCGAATAGAGATTGAGTTAAATCTGTAGATCAATTTAGGGAGTATCATTGTCTTAATATTAATTCTTCTGGAGTATGGAATATTTTTTCCAACCATCTTTACTGTCAGCAATGTTTTGTAGTTTCTAAAATACACGTCTTGCACTTTTTTGTTGCATTTATTCCTAAGTATTTTATTCTTTTCTGAAGTTATTGCACATATAATTTTTTTCAGTTTCTTTCTTTTTACTGGTTTATAATAATAACCTTAAAATCTCCATTACACCCATAAGCCCCCACAGGTGAGATGAGGGAGGTGAAGTATGAATGCTGCCATATGCGGACAGCGCCGGAAATGCAGGCATTCCCCAGGGGCAGGTGGGATGGAAGCAGGGAGCCCCGACCCGGAACTACGTTGCAGGTGGAGACTGACTGGCAGAGGAGGAGAGGGGCTCAGGGTGAATGAGGAAACATCTCTCACCCACAGTGAAGGTAGTCGTCGGGGTGCTGTGTGGGTGGGGCTTGGGGTAGTGGTGGTCACTATACATTTTCCATGCAGACTGGGGATGAATGGGAGTGAAAGATTTAGAGATTTGCTCCCCTGCACGGGAAGAGACGGGCTTGAGGTTTGATTTAATGCCCCCACGTTGGTGTCTGGTCCAGTTTCCTAAGGAGGCCGAGGCCCAGATCGCTGAGGAGTGGAGGACGCAGCTGGAGGAGGCAGCGGGGAAGCGCAGAGCGGCCTGGGCAGCCCAAGCCAGGGACCCCAGACATGCTGCCAGGACTGGGCCAGGGCGGCGGCGGCCACCGCTAGGGAAGGTGTGGTGGGTGCGGCACCACCGACCTTACCGCTGACCCTGCGTCCAAGCAAAAGCCCAGCCCAGGTTTTGGGGACTCCAACGCGTGGAAGCTGCAGGCCGCTGCTCTGATCCCGGCAGGAACTCAAGGTTAGGGCTTGAAGCCACATCACTGAGTCTTCTGCCCTCATAAACCTGCCCTTCGGGCTACAACTCAATAAAGCTCTTGCGTGCTTAAAAGAAAAAGAAAAATCCATTTTCATTTTGTGCATTGCTGGTGTGAGGAAACACAGCTGTGTTTTACATTGTCTTTTATCCTGCCTGTGACCTCGCTGAGCCTGTGTTAGTGGTACTCACATTGCGCTGATTCCATAGGGTTTTGTACATGTGACGTTACGTCCTCTGCAAATAGTTTTATTTTTTTCTTTCTAATAGGAATGCTTTTCAATTATTTTTCTCACCTCAAACTTTGGCTAAAACTTCCAGTTCAAGTCTGAATAAAAGTTGTAAGAGGAGGCCGACATTTTTGTCTTGTTCCTGATCGTAGAGGAGACCATCCAGTCTTTCACTGTAAGTCTGATGTGGGTTTTCATAGATTTGTTTTGTCAGGTGGGGTAACTTTTCTCCTGTTTCTAGTTTTTCTGCATGATTTATCATGAAATGATGCTGCAGTGGTTCAAAGGCTCTTTCTGCATATATTGAGATAATAATGTTTGCTTTTAATTCTAATGAGGTGGTATATTACATTAATTGATTTTTCGATGTTAAACCAACTTTGAATGCTAGGATAAATCCTACTTGCCAAGGTGTATAATTATTTTTACATGTTGCTTAATTGGGTTTGCAGGTATTTTGTTGAGCATTTTCATATCCGTATTCAGGAGACATAAGAACTCCAGTACTCTGTGATGTTTTTAGTTTTGGTGCATAGCTAATACTAGATTCATAGAATGAGTATCATAATTATTTTTTGGTTATTTTGATGAAAGAAATTTTTTGAGAAAAATCTTAAAATTGTCCATTAAATTGTCAGGCTTTTTTTTTTTTTTAACAAGCCCAGCAATTTGCAAGTGTAATGATAGATTGATGATGTTATCTATACTCCATAACTGAGCTTCCTTTTATCTTTAAATCTCATTTTGATGCATGGTGATAGTATTAGTTAATCAGCGTTCTCCACAAAAACAGAAACAAGACATATCTATGTCTCTATCGATATCTATGTCTGTACCTTCACCCAGCCATACCTATACCCATCCATCCACCCATCTTTATCTCAATCATCTGTCTATTATCTATCATCAATCAATCTGTTTGCCTACCTATCATCTATCTATAAGGAAAGATTTGATGTGAAGGAATTGACTTATGGGATTGTGTAGGAGCTGGCAAGTCTGAACTCCATAAGGCAACCTGGCAGACTGGAAAATCAGTGAAGCATTTATATTCCAATCTTGAATCCAGATCCAACAAGGCTCAAAACTCACAGGGTACCTATACTGCAGTCTTAAGCCTAAATTTCCTGTCCTTGGAAACCTCAGTTTTAAGGCCTTCAACTTCTACTGTATGAGGTTCATTGATATCATGAAAGGTAATTTGCTTTACTCAAAATCTGTAGATTTGTGTCAATTACATCTAAAAAATACCTTCCCAGCAACATCTAGACTAGTGTTTGACCAAACAGCTAGGCACCATAGTGTAGCTAAGTTGACATGTAATATTGATGTATAATATAAACAATCACAGCAATTTTTCTTGTGAGATAACACAGATCTATGTGTCTGTATTCCCAATTATACAGCTCATTGACTACACATGTCCTCAATGTACATTGTAGCCCTGATCAGAAACATCAAAAAATCCCTATTACCTACTTATTCCCAGTTGTCTGTTTTGGTTTTATACATCAAAGTTCATAAAACTGTTACCCACAAAACAAATCCAGATAATCATCTGCTTTCATAAGTAAAATTTCATTTGAACACAGCACACATATTCATTTCATATTATGGCAAAATTCTGTTTTTGTCCACAATATCTATATCTACAGCACAATGTTTAAAGCAATAGTCATGACATAACTATGGAGTTAAATCACTGGAACAGGGATGATATGGCTTGCAAAGCCAAAAATATTAACTATCTATATTTTTACATAAAAAGCTGGCTAACCTCCATTGTACCCTGTAGGTCTAATCCATTATTTTATGACTCCACTCTGCATATGTGCCCTAACTGTGCTTCCCCACATGTCTGCCTTTCACCCACAATTTCCTCTGCAGGCCTATCCTATCCCTGGTTCATCTGTTATAGGCTAAAATTGTACTTTTTACAGTTATATCAATCCCAGATAATCTCTTTAGATATGAATTGGTCTTTTTCCTATCATCTTTTTAATAATGGCTATTTAAATATGTCTATTTTTATCACTTATGTTGCATCCTTTATTTTATTATGATAACCTCATTTGTCTTATTTCTCCCTTCTAAATGATATGCTCTTTAAAGATAATCTACTTATTTGAGATATACTGTAGTTTCTAGGTTTCCTAGGTACATTGCAAATAGTAAGTAACTGAAAACAGTTCCATTGAACTAAACTCTGCTAAATTGTATTGGATTACATTTTGTATGTGTTAGCCATTTTCCTAGCCATTTTAGAAGAAACATTTTATCTGGGCAATAGGAAAGCATTTTTACTCAGTTAAAGTAGTTATCAGAAAACTTTTTCTGTAACTAGTCAGAGAGTAAATATTTTAGGCTGTTTGGACCACAAATGTCTCTATGTCTCTGTCAATGTTTTACTTTTTTTGTTGTTGTTATTTAAAATTGTAAAAAAAAAAATACCCCATAAAACAAAATAACATTCTCAGCTCATCAGCAGCACCAAACAGTTCCTGGGTGTACATGAGAAACCTTTGCCTTTGCGGAGCAAATCTTTGCATCCCTCCTTCTCATGCGTTCTCAGAGTTGAGAAGCACTACTACAGAATGGTTGCCTCAGGACCAGGGAACAGAGTGTAGAGGTTGAAAGATGATATATATACAGAACTGGTCTTGACATTTGTATTTGACTTTAGACTGTTTAATGTAGACTTCTAGGCACTTAATCTTTCTTTCTTTATGATACCATATGTAACCATGTTTATGACCTAGTAGGGAATTAGTGCAAGCACGCACTCACGGTTGTTTAAAAATCTCTCATGTCAATGTGCACCTTGTAGAGTGTTATAATTTTCTGGTCATTTCTACTAAGAATCTAAATAATAGGCCTTTCTACTGCATTTTGAAACTGCAGCATAATTTGAATATGGGGAGTGGGCTCCTTTATACACAGGGTTCATGTAAAGAGAAATCATGTTCTTCAAATAACACAGTAGATTGGTTTCTACTCAAAGACAGGTCATTTGACCCTACAATGTAAAATTTCTTCTCCTAAATGTATAGCTACTGCAGGTTTTGATTTGCCCAATATGCTGTCCTCAGGAAACAGACACTCTGATGCACTTCACTGGGTGTCTCCTGAGGACCACGTGGGAAGGAGTGGTTCGAGCCTCTCTGTGCCTTCCCCTCAACAGGCTAAATTTCCTGTGAATATTTGATCTCGTACAAGTTGATTTGTTTCACTAGTTTTTAAGAATTAATTATTAATTATCAGATGACCAATAAAAAGTGACTGCATCAAAGACAATTTTAAAAAGTGGAGCTGTAGAATGGTAGAATGTAGAATGTAGAATACCCATGAGTAAAACTGAAAAATCAGGTTGGCTAATGAAATTGCAATCTTCTTATCTTCCAGTTATAAATAGCCCACACATCTTTATTTGTCCTTCAACATTCTCACAGCATCTTTACCATGGCTGAGTAACAATTTATTTAGCAAACATCAAATTTTGAGCTGTGCAAGATACTCATCATTATTTGAGTTTTGCTTTTTCCCATAGCCAGTAATTTTGGAAAGAGTACATTGTGAAGATATTGTGTAGAGAAAAGGCAGAATCTGTAAAACTATAACATCCCTAATTAAACAATGAGTTAGATAAGCAAAGTTATAATACTGAATAACATTCAAAATAATCTTAATTTTTACAAGAAACATTGCTTTGTCCAGAACAATTGAATAAACATTTTATCCATTCTACAGAGTGTATAAAATTGAATCTAATCATATGTCAATAGCATGTTGAGTTGAATGGCCTAATTAAAAGCTTCATTATACCTATCAGAAAAAAAAAAAAGGGAGGCACATTTAACAAGAGAGGTAAATGAGAAGAAGTAAAACTATTTAAAAATTTTTATATAGCCAAAACCAAAAAGTAGTGGTAAAGCAGAGGGAAAAAGGCCCTATGTGATGAGCAGTTTATTCACAGGAACATAAGCTTTACTCAGTGTTAATCAGGAAGGGAGATTTTTGTTTTGTTTTATTAATTGCTGTACTCCCAGGACCAACACAGATGCCTTCATAGAAAGTTCTCAATACTGAGAATATATTATTACATTGTTACCTTTCTCTAAATTCCTAGCATTCTTAATATCTGTTCAAGTCAACTGGTCTACATATATACACACATTATACATATATTACACATATTTTATATTAAATACCCACTCATATACATATACACATTTTATATTAAATATACATATATGTACACATTTTATATTAAGTATATACACATATACATATACACATATTATATATTACATATATAAATATTACATAGATATATGTACGTACATTTTTCTTTTTTAGGCTTTCTGTATGGCTGCTGTGACAGTTACATTTAGTGCTTGCCAAGCAGCCTTCTGGTGCCATAGCCTCCCCTACACGACTTTTTGGTCAGGTGCATTTGATCACTGGTATATCATTTTAGGCTAAGGCTGTGGGTGGCTGTGTGTTTCCTCCCTCCTTCTTGTCCCCTAATACAGCAGAATTCTTACTGATAGTGACAGAAAGGGATTTCCCAAGATTTATTTGCCTTTGATATTGGATACTTGAGAATCTGAGTTGACATGTTATACCAACAAAGCTTGGTATTACCATCTGACTAGTGTGCTATTATTTCATCTTTCAGGATATTATGACACTTCTGGATGATAAATCCTGATAAAACTATGATCTTTGTATAACTTGATGTTCCTTAACATGATCTGTACACAAAGACATTTGTGGAATATTATTTGAATGGATTAATGCTTAATTATATCTCTGCTGAATGTCTGCTGCTCTCTTCTCACTCGATAATCTGTCTAGACATAGAGACCCCTGTACTGTAATCTCAATTCCAACTTTTCCTATTTTCACTTTCTTGGGGACTTATCTTCATAACCTGACAAACAACCCACCTTTAATGCTTATTCCTTCTTACTTCACTCTATAAAGAGATGCTTTAAAATTTTTTTGCTATAAATTATTCTCATTCATGCAGACCTCTACATGTGCATCCTTCTATTTTGGGAAACAGTAATTTATACTCATTACTTTCCAGACTCACTACCTAGTCATTCAATTATCCTTGCAATCTGGCTTTCAAACTCACCATGCTCCTGGAAATGCCTCTATTAATGTTTCCTGATCCTTATGCTCACCCTCATTTGCTTCGCTGACTTATTTATTACAAAATTTCAGTAGAACTTAAAAAAGTAGATCATATTTTGGAGGACTATCCTTGATATGAATTGTAAAACACCAATTAAGGTATGTTTATGTTTCTCAGCACAAAATTTTGTCCATATTCCACATAAACATGAATTATCACTAAACCAAAGGTTTCACACCTATTAAAAGTTATTTTTCTTCCTTCTTTTTTCTACAACCAAAGGAAAAAAAAAGCAGTGAAAGAGCATAAAAGGTGCACGTGCTCTTTGCTGGTGTTCAGTTCCTCTAATTTTAAAGAATGTAAAGACAGTATATTATCAATGAGAATTCTGAACTGAGCAACTTTGTCTGCAACCATACACAGAGACGTGGACAAGAAAGTTACCCTTGTGGCATTTTGAAGTTAGTATTCTACAAAACTGATATATTATGAGGTTCCTTTTCAAATCTCTTCCCCACTTATTTAAATATTTTTGTGACATGAATTTATGATTTGAGTTCTCTTACAAACTCCCCCAGCACGACTTAGCTCTTACCCACCCCATTTCTGAATGGACAGCTCACTCACTCATCTTGTCTGCTCCAAGTTAGCATTGCTATTTCTGCGAGAGCACTAACTCACTTCCCATCTTTTGCATAAAACTTTGTTTAAAACTGTTAGGCTGTTTCAGAGATGAGGCCTCCTTATCCTTCTAAAACCTGGTTTCCTATTATCCTTTCCTTCCTATTTATTTGTTCTCTAAACTTCCTGATTTATTCATTCCATTCATTCCTGTGATCAATTATGCCTTTCTTGTAAATGTCGCCTCCTACAGCAATCCACTCAACCCTATAATCTCTTCAAAAAAAAAAAAACAACCAGCTCTGTGATTTTCAGTGTTTTTAGACAGCTCAGTCACTTTATTTATGAGACAGAAGTTAACATTAAGCTATAGCCTGTTACAAGGCAGATTCAGTTGATTTACAGGGTGACAAATTGTTGCCTATGGTGATTGGTTGTAGGCTTCCTAGATGAATTTTCTTATGAGTTCTGCTGGCTTATTAGGAGTAGAAATTTCTATATGTATGAGATTATGGCAATTGTATAATTGATGAGAGTAACATTTTAGATTTAGGGGAAAGGCTGATAATCAGACATTGCTCTCAAGAACTCATAAAAAAAAAAACCTAACAAGAAAACAAAAAGGTAGGTATACTTGTTAATTTTAATGTTACGTGTAATGATACATCAGTGAGGATTATACTTTAAATCTCGTATGCACCTAAGTAGACATTTCATTATTGAAAATGGCACTAAAATAATGGACACTGTTCTCTATAATCATGATATGTTAATCAGCCTGTTTTATAAATTAAGAAATAAATTGCATGTATTCAGTCTTAAATAGGCATGCAGAGGCATTTACAGTCTCTTCCACAGCTAGTTCATTCTCCTGCATGTTCTTTCACAGAAAACGGGAACCTGAGTGAGTCATGATTTTAATATTTGACTGGAACATAGCATTCTCAAATTCTAGACCAGATTCCTGCTGTCATCACTTATTCACAAGTGTGATTCATTCAATCATACGTTGATTCATTCAACAGATACTCATCTGATGCTTTCCATGTGACAGGTATTGCCTTTAGAACTGGGGATTCATAAAAATGGGAGACATTTCTTATGCTACACATTCTGGATGATAGCCTTACATGGTAATGCTAAGAGCACTCCTGATTCCTGGAAGACAGCATATCAGTTACTGAGGTTCTGAGATGGGAGATATCTTGGTTTAGACAAAAACTAGGAGAGGAACACACTGTGACTAGAGCATCCTTACCAACTGGAGGAGTCCTAGTTTCAAAGCAGAAAGAGCAGGGTCCTACAGTGTCTGATGGGCAGTGGAGAACACTGAAGGGATTTTCAAAGTAGCTTTATTATAGATTGGGACAGGACGTCAGTAATGGATTTCTTTGGCTTCTAGGGCAAAACAGAATACAGATGAAGAAGTGGAAGCAGAGCGACCAGTGTATCTCCCGATAACAGATAAGATTCCTTCCGTTATGGTCTTATCTGTAACAATGAGGCACAATTTTGCTTTATTTCTTGAGGTACTAAATCTTGCTTCTCAAGTATGGTGGGAACACTATTTGAAAATTGCATGAGCTTCCCCAAGAGATCAGTGGCATATTTTAAATCAGTTCTCAAACTTTCATATGTAGCAGAATCACCTGGAGGGCTTTACACGCCTTGCTGGAGGCATGATTAAGGAGGCATGTGAAAGAGCCCAAAATCTGCATTTCTGACAAGTTCCCAGGTAAGGCTGATGCCTAACATTTTAAGCACATTTACAATACTGTTTTACAATTATAGGAATGCCTCTGAAATTTTCATCAGAAGATGACTGCTTAATGATTTTTTTAAATTTTGTTGTTATTATTGGAGCAAATAATCAAAGGGAATGGTACTTTTGATTCAGAAATTATTGTTGGCTGTCATTCTAACTTTATATGCTTTTGGATTTCTTCTAATTATTAACATAAGGAAAGGGTGCTGAATATATATACATTCACATACTTCCTGAAACTTAGAAAGAAAGAAGGTGAAAAGGAAGAGGAAAATGAAGAATGAACAAAAAGAGAAGGAAGAAGAAGAAAAAGAGGAAGAGGAAAGGAAGAGGAAGAGGAAGAGGTAGACACCTAGCTTGTAATTGGCTGGAGGCAGATGAATATTGAAAAGATTCTATTCATCTAGGTGTGCCTTCCTGTAAAGAACTTCTTTGTATAAGATTTTTTATTGATAATGTAAACTAACTTTTAAAGAACCTTAATGATATTGCCAGAATCAACCATTAGGAAAATAAGAATTACAGTTTGGTATTCCTTTATTACTATAAACTTTTCTTGGCCTCACTTCACAGTAAGATCTTTAGCTTCAGTTTTTCACGTGGAAAGTGGGGAAACTTACCCATATATTAGTTTGTAATGAAGATGAACCTAGAAATGGTATACAAGGTATTTAACACACTACCTGGTCCTCAGCATTGCTTATCCTATATTCAATATCCTAGGGAATTTTTTAATAAAATGAATATACTCTAATGGGTTAAATAGTGCCCCCTGAAATTCATATACATCTTCAGAATGTGACCTTATTTGGAAATAAAATCTTTGCATATGACTCTGTCATGGATTTTTCTGCACACAAAAAGTGTGTGCAGAAGCACTAAAATATCTCATATTTCTTTATATATATGTAAAAATAGGTAAACCACGATTGTTAATTCAAGGTCATTGTAAAGTTGCCAAGATAAATCTCCTGTATGAACTAGCAATTCTCATGGGTCAGTGACTTTTTTATAAATTGTTCCTGAAAGTGCTAAGCAATTACAGTGTAATTATTTTAAGGATAGGATTTTTTTGGAAGTCCATTTTCATGGATAATAACTGAGTAATAATGATTCATTCAAATGTTGAGCATTGAGGAAAATCTACTTGGCCTAAATGAAGAGCAAGGGGTGTCCCAGGCAGGTGAGGCCGTCTTGCTAAGATGCCGAGGGTTCAGTAGGGTCTTATTAGGAATCAAAGTGCTCACCACTCTGTTTGCTGTTGTTTGCCCGGCAGAGATACTGATGTGAACTTGGACCATTTTTTATAAGCATTGAAGCTAACGGTATAAATAAATCATGAAGGAAGCAGAAGGAGAGATCATATTATTTCTTCTATTCTCAATAGATTCCCTCCGACCTCTTGATAGAATGGTTTTTCTTTAACACTCTGGTAAGAAATGTGCTCACAACGTAAGACTTGGAGAATGATGCCTTATAATCACCTATAAAACAGGCTTCTATTGTGTTTTATAAAGAAAGAAAATGTATACAATTGTATATGCAGTACCATGCTAGTCATGTGAAAATATGAGGAAAATATTAAGGAATATATATTAAATTGTATCAACTATGCCTTTTGTTGGTATTAATATGTAATTTTCTGTTTCTGTTTCTATGTTTTCTAAAACATCAATGAAATAAAAAAATATAAGTAGAACAAAGTTATTGGAAGAAAACAGTGGATAAATAAAAAAATCTATTGATGGTGCTTACAAAATAAATGTGATATTGACTTACAAGAGTAAATCTTGATTCTGAAATGCCAATACTTGATTTGCCCCTTGACAAATTTATAAATTTTCAGCTATTTGATGAGCCATTGGAAGGGGGTTGCTGGAGCTCTGTGCATAGGCAGTGTGCCTCAATTTCTCTTACTGAGCTTCAACTCTACCCACAAGAGTTCTGCACTCCCAATCTCCCCATCTCATTAAATGGCACCAGAAATGCCAAAATATGAAGACATATTTGATGCTTCTCTCTCTTTCCCTCTCTTTCATTCCTGTTTTCATAATTTTCCTCCTAAATCAGCTATTTATAAATACATAAAGTTTTACATTTTATCTCCATCCTCATTACAACTTTGTTAGTGTGTGCATTATATATATATATACAATGTACCTTTGGGGTTAAGGTGGTACCCCTCTGGGGCAAGTTCCCTATGAATCTGGTGAAACCGAAGGAGGACAAGGGGAAGGACAGGTAGAGCAAAAGAGTTTTTATTGCTCAAGCTTGCTCGAGTGCACTAGCCAGGCCCAGCTCCGTCCATCCCCCCTGGCCATGGCTTACCCTCTATTCCCCTCCCACCCCTTGTAGCAGGAACTCCGTGGGCGGGTCCCTAGTGACTAGTGAGCACCAGACCAATTAGCTACCACAAATGGAGGGGAGAGGGGTGGCCATTTTCTTTCCATCCCTTGCCCCAGATCGACTGGAGGCTCTGCTGTCATAAATATCTATTGGTATTTAAATGGACTAAGGCCAGGCAGGAAATTCTAGACATTCTGAGTGAAAATTTCCATTTACCTCACAATATACAATCATCATACTTTTAGACTGGTGACCTTCCTATGCTCCTTTCGGTGCAGAAGTGACAATGTTCTTTAAAAATAATTGTGTCATGTCATATCCACTTAGGATATTTCAATGACTGCTTTTCTCTCTACCAGAATGAGATTGTAACACCTCCAGAAAAGCTTGAAATCCCTACATACTAGCATCCCCACTGTTCCAATTTCATGTGATATCAGTTATTTCCTTGCTCAGATCACTTTATCCAAGAGGGAGGTTAAGGATAAATATTCCAAGTTACTTTAACTAGATCAACATCTATCATGGAGAGAACAACCTGAAGATGGCTGAATAGGGGTACACACAGAGATACTTTTTTTTTTCCAGGAAGCTAATGGTTTTTGTGTAGTTTCCATCCGTAACACCCAAAAGAGGTCCTGTGTTTATACATGGTGTTGAGCTGACAGAGACCAGGGATTTGTCATTATAGGCATAAATAGAAAGCATGGGTCACAGAGGCCAAGGTGCTACTCAGAGATGGCTGGCAGCTGGAGTCAGGCAAACTAGAAGTGCCAACTACATTTCTGTGGACAGAGTGACATATACTGATGCCACAGTGCAAAGGAAAAACAGACTTTTCTTTCCTATCTAGGAGAAAACCCAGTTCTCTTTCTGGGCATTTCTTTCCTGTGAGTCCTTTTTGTTACTCACACAAAACATTTACTTCTGATCACCAAATGTGTAGAAGTTTGTCCCCCACAACTAGCAATTCTCCACAACACTAGCTGGGAGTCCTACACTCAGAGATAGCATCAGATCCCACAGGTTGCTCAGTACCACAAGACTGTCCCCACCCCACCATGCCCCCTGACCACACACACACACTCAGATGCTAGTTGCAAACCCAGGTTATCACCTGTGCTTCTGACCACACGGTAAAGACTGGAGGTCCCAAAGACCCTCTCCTTGCTTCAGTGAGTCAAAGAACCCATGGAAACACTTCTTACGTTTACCAGCTTATTAAAGGATATGACAAAAGATTCAGATGGCCATCCAGGTGAAGGGATGCCTAGTGTGAGATCTAGAAGATTCCAAGAACATGAGCTTCTGTCCTCATGGAGTCAGCCTGTGCCACCCTCCCTTAGTGCATGTTATCACCAACATGGCAGTTCTCCAAATGCCCTACTATTGGGACTTCATAGTGGTTTCTTCATGTAGACATGATCAATTGTTAACTCCATTTCCAGCCTGTCTCCCCTTTCTAGAGAAGTGTGTGGGGGGTGGGTGAGGCTTCTGATGGAGCTTCTAATCATAGCTTAGTCTTTTGATGACCAGCTCCATCCAGGAGCCATCAAGGAGGTCACTTAGAGTTACCTAAATAAAACAAGAGATGTTCTTATTGCCCTTATCACTTAGGAATTTACAAGGGTTTTAGTTGC
This sequence comes from Manis pentadactyla, assembly GCF_030020395.1. NCBI lineage: Eukaryota > Metazoa > Chordata > Mammalia > Pholidota > Manidae > Manis > Manis pentadactyla. The sequence goes on from NC_080025.1 coordinate 42,576,207, forward strand.
CCTGTATTCAGGGACAGGGTCAAAGACTAAAATTGAAACAATAGATACTCCTAATACTCCTATCACTTAGGAAATTATTGGATTTTAGGAGCTCTGTGCTAGGAACTAGTGATATCATGTGTATGTGTGTGTGTGTATGTGTGTGTGTGTGTATATATTTATGTATAATGTTAAATATGTATTTATATATACATTTTTTTCTATGATCTCATAGAAAGAATTGGGAACTCACTAGTATCTATTAATTCAAGAGAAGCCTGGAACTTGGAAGACAAATGGAACACTCTAACGTATTACTTTCATCTGATATCACATAATGAAGTAAACGATTTTGAAGTTTTTTATTACATATCTAATTCCATATTTAAAATTAATTTCTGTAAGTATCATTGATTGTTTTAATTATTGATTTTTGCTGCTAACTCAAAACACAGAATGTAAACATAACTGAAGGAATTCTAAAGAAAAATATTTGACCTTCAGTAACTAGGAAAAAAGTTGCAGGGGAGTAGTTTTGATTTATTTAGAATGAATTGAAAGTACATTTTGGAAATTATATATGAGAAGAAAGAAACCTGGGAAAGATAACCAATAAGTTTGGAGAATATCATCACAGATAAAACAGCTTCTGTTAGGTCACTCATTATAACAATCTATACATTTGTTAGTGATGCACTACTCTTTTTGTTTGGGGAGTATGGAGAGAATGAGTCACTTTTATGATCATTTTTTATCAATAACAATTAGATTTTAAGATTACTTTCACCACAAAAAATTTTTAGGAGTCTAGATCATATATATGGATGAAGTAGAAAAATATTCTATTTGTAAAAAAATTACTTAATGAAAGTTGACTTTGCTAAGCAGAAATAAACTGTAAGTAAAAGAAACTGCAAGCAATTAAAAAAATTCCCACATACCACAGGCATATAACTTTACCTTTTTAGTGTAAACAAGTTCTTTAGTTTTCATTTTCAGGAGAATAGTCCAGGTATGAATGGAACCTTATGAAAAGTAGGTTTGATTTACAATTTTTTGTGAGCACATAACCCCAACGGGATTAACCTATGAACCCAATGTTCAACCAAGGTGTAACCAAAGGAGATGACATGACTTTAAAACACTTTAATTTTAGAGTCTTAGATTCTCTTCTATATATGAATTCATTATTTGATTTTCATATTCTTATGGTTTATCAACAACAAATTAGGAAAGACTTCCTTTTACTTATACTTTATTTCCATTTGTCCAAGCTGCATGATAGATTTTAGTGATATAGCAAGTTTTGTGTCCCTTTGCATGGTTTTAAATTGCATCATCTGATGACAGCCATCTGCTCAGGATCTCACTTATCTTTTCCACTGAAGCAACTTGAAATTAAAATTGACAGGAATGCTCTTCTGCAGACACCTATCCAGAAAGCAATGTGGTGTACATCTGTACATATATCCTGATTGAAAACAGACTATCTTAATACTTATGCAACTTTGTATTTAATTTTAATGTTATATAGTGTGTTCTGCACTGTATAACCAATAAAAAAGTGATTCTGCAAAAGCAAAAACAAAAACAAAAACAAAACAAAAGATCTAATAAGGAAATGGTATGATTCTTTCAGGAAATAACAACTACATCCCAGAATATTAAATGGTGGATACTTAGATTTCTTGAACAAGCATGGAATCTGCTAGGATTAAAACGGTGAAAACTCAAACAATCACATAATTAATTACTTTTATTAGTAAGGAAATTTAAATAAATGACTTCTTCCAATATCTCTAAAGGTTGTTAGATGTGATGCTTAGCTTGTACAATAAAAATTGTACATGCTAAATCTAAAAAGCAATACTGTATTTAGATTTAGCATGAATTGGTTTCAATTTCTACCCTGTGGTCTCTTAGCATAGTATATGTGAGGAAATATATTTAACCTCTCTGTATCTGTCTGGTCCTTTGTTAAATGAGGATTGTTTATAAAATTAAATTATGCAGTTTGTCAAAATTTTTTAGCAGCAAATTATTCCATAACTGAAATGCTGAAAATATTTGCAAGATGTAACAGAAAAACACAGAACTGAATTGTTAAAGGGCTAAAGACACAGAACCTTCCCTCTTGGACCTTTCTAGTTCCTCTAAAGTGGGCTCAGAGGCACCTGTGAGGAGCCTTAAAGATGGATGGAAGTTGATAAGGAAACCATTGAAGTGTGACCTGGAAAATCATATTCAAATAATATTTGAAAAGTATTAATTATCATGCAATTGTCAAGTGTTAAAACAAGGTTATGAAGCTTGTGAATGTTTGCAAAGTGCTGTTTCAAAATAGGAGCAGTTGCATTGATGGGGAGTTGTAAACAGGTGCTGTGTTGTGCCACCTGATGCTGTTTGCTAGACCAAGGTACTTAGTCCTGCTCCTGATGGGAGGGCTGATCCCAGCTTCCAGCCACTCTCTGGGAACCAGCCAGACAAGTTGACTTGCTCCTGAGTGAATACCCCTCCAATGATTAATCCATGTGAGGTACGAATTTCTGGTCCTTGCTCTTCAATTCAGAACATACTGAAATTGCAACGTCTGCTTCAGAATTCCATAAACAGCTCTTAGCTCTTTTGCAAATTAATCACAGTTCCACTTATCCCTATACTCCATCCTCCTTTCCTCATCCCACAGAGGTGTTGGTTCTTGGGCGTCTCCCCGAGCCTCCTGTATGCCATGCTCTGTCTCAGGGTCTATTTCCAGGCAATCATTCTAAAACATGTTTTTCTGAGAGTAGGAATAGGAAGCAAACTCCAAAACAGGAGTCAGGAGTTGAATGTCCTACTGGTCAGTTTGCACCATTCTTGGTGGTAGATAAAATATAAATAGCCCTTGGGATGCTGCAGTAGAGCAACTGATAAAAACTTTCTGTTGTGAGCAATGTGAAGGATGGTAGGGCTGGTAATGTCTCAGAGTTCCAGGTGTGGGGAGGTAGTTCTTATAAATACTTTGGAACTATTGATATTTTGGAAAAATATTATAAAGGCTGAAGGAAATTATGAATTTACATCCTTCTTGGCAGCTTAAAAAGGTCCTCTGACCTTCTGCAGCAGGAGTGAAGAGCATGCTAAGTGCCCAGGACTTAATTATGAGGGCAGATGATCTCACAAGAGTGTGTTCTCAATTCCAGCTAGTTTCTTACATCCAGGTCAGGGCTGTGACTTGGAATGAATGGAACCTTGCAACTGCACCTGCGGTATCTGGATTGAAGCACTTTGAACTTTGAGATTCTGATGAGGCCTGCTGAGGTGGCTCAAGACTCAGTTAAATGTTAGTACTTCCTGTTTGCTTGTAGATAACGAAGACATGAGGCACCTCACACAGCATCTGAGGCTACCTGAGCCTCTGCCCACCAGACCAGTAACTAATTCCACCAGGCAGGTGCTGTGTCTGCCAAGGGAGTAAAGAAGGACTACACACCACAGGAGATACAGGGCCTGGCTAGCACGCACTGACAGTAGCCATTAGATATGCAATTGGGTCCTAGGGTGATGCAACAGGAATGGGGAATACAAATCTAGATAAGGGAGAATTCATCAAAGTATGAGTATTTTGTATCTTTACAAAGAGCCCTAGAATCTGTTGCCACAAAATCTTCTGTAGAGTATCCTTGGAATCTTGTACAAAGTGATTACATGAAGTAGAAATGTAAGAACTTTCAGAGGAAAGAATCAAATGACAGGAAAGTTGTCATGTTAGCATCATTTGAATAGAGTGACAATCCCACCAGCTGACTGTGTTCCACAGGAGAGCACAGAGCACGCGCTGCTGACACAAGCATCCAGAATGCCCTGGTGACGAGCACCATAAGCGCCTGGAGGTGTAGCAGTTTGCTGACCTCTTCAGGATGGGATCACCGAGGGAGATAGGTTCTCCGTGGAATGAGGACAACAGAATGCTGAAATAATGGAAGCTCAGAGCTTGGCTGTTCAGAGCAAATGGACACAATTATCCTAATGAGCAGCAAGGTCTGAGTGACAGCCAGGGGCTTCTGACCTGAAAAAACGACAGAGATGGTTAATAAAACATAGTTTGCATAAGGGTGAGCTAGACGGGTGGCCAAGAAGAGAGATGCTTAGCTTGTACAATAAAAATTAAGGAGAGGCATTTTCAGCTCTGACTTGTGAAGAGTTTGCAAGATGTCAATCAGCCTTACAAGAAAAAGCTGAAAAAATGGAAAATCAACAATTTAGCTGCATCAGAGAATTGGCTACTCCAAAACTCAAGATTAAGACGAATACCGAGAGCCTCAGCTGAGCTCTGCTCACCCGGGGCAGAAGCTGCCAGAGCCAGTAACGGGACGTGCACTTACAGGATGATTCCAATGAAATGTAGGCAGCCGATGGCGGACTGCCCGAGAATTAAAAGCTGCTGGGATCCAGTGTTGGGGGGGAGCACATTTCACAGGTTCAACCTCCAGGATCTCAGGATTTCATGGTAAAGGTCATAGGAAAATCCTCTCCTTTTCTGGGCCGTGGGAAGGGAAAAGTCACCAACGGAAATACTTCCAGAGCCGTCTGCGTAACAGAGGACTGTGCGCCAGGAAGACTTCTCTCCCCAAGGCTCGGACCTGGCCTGACTTACAGGCAGTGAGATGTCAAGCCCCTGAGGGTCAGAGCCCAGGGACTCAGGCCCACTTAAAAACCGTGATTCAAGCATGCTTTCCTCCTGAACTCTTACCAGCAGTATAATGACAGTGCACTACAGCTGAGAGAGCTGCACTGTATAAAAGACCCTATGTAGGAAATTCTTAAGGAAATCCAAAGAAAACAGTGGAGAAAAAAATGAAAACAAGAAAACTAAAGAAAACTGAAGCCTGAGGCACTAAGAGTAACAAACATTAAATGTAGCACAGTTCCTGGCCAGACTACCCTAAAACTTGACGCTGAAAGCCTAATTACCACAGATCCTATCTGACACATCGTGTATGGATTTTAACAAAAACTCGTGAGGCATGTCAGAGGCAAGAAAAAAACAGTCTAAAGAAACAAAACAATCATTATCACCGTACTCAAATATGACACAGGTTTTGAATGATCAGATATGGAACTTGAAATAATTATGATTAATATGTTAATGATCTGGAGGAAACAATAGACAACGTGTTAAGAATAGACATGTAATGTGAACGGGGCTCCAGATAATATAGAGAACATTAAGCAGGATAAATACAAAAATTTCCACGTGGTTATATCATATTCCAACTGAAAGAAACCGAGACAAGAGAAAGTTTTTAAAGAAGCCAGAGAAGAAAAATCTTACCGATAGAGTAATAAGGATAAGAGTTACATTGGACCCTGCATTAGACTTTAGAAACCTTGCAAAATAGATGAGAGCAGAGTAAAAAGTATTTAAAGTGTTCAAAGAAAAAAAAGATAAATGGAGATATTCATCCGGTGAAATTACCTTTAAAAAGTAAAGAAGACAAACATTTTCTCACATGAACAAAATTGGAGGGAATTTGTGGCCACTAGACTGCTTTTCAAGAAATGTTTAAATAAATTCTTCATAGAGAAAGAAAAAATGTTATATGTCATAAAAGAGATCCACATAAGAAAAGAAGAGCATCAGGGTAGAATAAATGAAAGGGAAACAAAACCTTTCATTTTTCTTATTCCTAGTTGATCTAACAGATGATGTTTAAATAATCATGGCAATGGATAGAGTGATTATAGCATATGGATGACAACAATATCATGACGGAGAGGAGGGTAACATTCTGTTATATGGTATCTGTACTACATATGAAGAGGTATGATGTCATTTGAAAGTGAATTTAGATTAGCTGTAAATGCACATTGAAAATTCTAAGCCATCACTAAAATTTTTTAAGAGGTATATTTGATATATAAGGAAATAAGAGATATAGAATCATATAAAACGTTCAATTAAACCAGATAAGGCTTATACACGTACAATGGGTATCATTCATCCTTAAAAAGGAAGGGTGTCGTGACACACTCTGGGATACCGCTGGGCCTTGAGGACACGGTGCTGAGTGACATTAGCCAGTGAGAAAAGGTGTATTATATTATTCCATTTGTATGAGGTATCCAGGGTTGTCAAATCAAGACAAAAAGGAGAATGGGGGTGACAGGGGCTGCAGGAGGAGAAAATGGAGAGTTAATTTTAATGTGTACAGAGTTTCAGTTTTGCAAGAGGAAAGAGTTCTGGAGGTAGATGGAAGTGAAGGTTGCACAACAGTGTGGATGTACTTAATGCCACTCAACTGTATAAGTAAAAATGGCTAAGATGGGAAACTATCTGTTGTATGTATTTTATCACAATTAAAAGAAACAGATAAGGACAAAAAGAGGATGGAAAAAGAGCCAAAGAACAGTTTCAACACATAAACAACAGTTATAAAAGTGGTAGACATTAATCTAAATAATAGTAATAATTTAAATGTGAATGGTCTAAATGTATCAATTGAATGACATAGATTGTCAGAGTGAATAAAAAACAAAACCCAACTCTACGCTCTCTATGAGAAATCCACTTTAAATATAAATACCTAGATATTTAATAAATAAAGAGATAAGGAAAGACCTTGCTAATTATGATAAAAGTAGAACTGGAGTTATCTAAGGTATTAAGATAGTGGACATAGAGTTGTCCATAATAGTCTTTTATTATCCTTATGATCAGTAGTGATAACTCCATATATCAATACTTCATTCTTTCTATTTTTGACTAGCGCATTTTTATGGATGTACAGCATATTATGCCAGAATGTATTATGATGCATATGTTTTCCTAAAATTTGCCATACAATGCAAAGTTGTGCAACCAATTCCATATAGGTTATGAAATAAATGGTGCTAGGTCCCCACAACTCAAAAAAAATGAATTGTGAACACATTAAAAGGACAAGATAATATATCTTTTAAAAATGTTTATCATGTTAAATAGTTTTGTGCATGTTAAATGTTTAAGAAATACATCAGTACTATAAAAAATATGCTCTTTACCTTGAAAAACACCTGTTTGCTTATGGAAATGGGTATCAGAAAGGTTGCAGCTTGTGAGTTATTGTGAAGTGGTTAAAGGAGCAATATTTGACATCAGTATTTAAAACCAGACAATGAAGGATATAGCTCATAACATAAATGGTGAACTTACCAGTTAAGACTTTTTACACTGATATTGATTTTTCTGCCTTTCCTGTACTTATTTTGGTCTTAATATGTTCTTTTCTAAAGTCATTTCTTCAGGTGGAACCATAGTTAATTGATTTGAGGTATCTTCTTTTTAATTACATATTCAGTGCTGTAAAATTTCTTCCAAATGCTGCTTCAACAGGATTCTACAGATTATGTTAATTAAAAAAATTTAGTTCAATTAGAAATAATTTTTAATTTACCTTCTTCTTTAACTGAGCATTATTTAGAGGTATCCTACATAGTTTTAAATATTTGAATATTTTCCAGATGTTTTTCTATTACCAATTTCTAATTTAAATCAATTGGGTTCAGAGAATATACTTTGTATTATCCAAATTGTGTTTAAATTTATCGATATTTGTTTTATGGCATAGAATTTCTTATCTTAGTAAATGTCTCATGTTCACACATTTAGAAAACTATACTGTGCTAGTTTTGAGTGGAATTTTTCTTGGAATTTTTTAATATTATGATTGAGATTTTGTGCCTCTTTAACCATTTTACTCACCCACCTAACCCCTCCCCCATGGTAACCACCAATCACTTCTCAGTGTCTATGAATTTATTGCTGTTTTGTTCATTGTGTTTTGTTTTGTTTTTAGATTCCATAAATAAGTGAAATCATATAGCAATTATCTTTCTACATAGAATAGTAATTCTAGTGGAATTACTAGAAGTGGGTTGTACTGTATTTCTGTTTTTCGTTTTTTAAGGAGCCTCCATATTGCTTTCCACAGTGACTGCACCAATTTACATTCCTATCAACCATCTAGGAGGGCTCCCTTTACTCCATATCCTTACCAACACTTATTTCTTGTCTTCTGGATAGTGGCCACTCTACCTGGTGTAAAGTGGTATCTCATCATGGTTTTGATTTACATTTCCCTGATAATTAGCAATATGGAGAATCTTTTCATGTGCCTGTTAGCCATCTGTATTTCTTCCTTGGAAAATGTCTGTTAAGATCCTTTGCCCATTTTTTAATTGGGTTATTTGGCTGGGGGATGTTTTCTTTATATCAGGTCAATTCTTCTTTGTCTTTGTATCCTATTGATTATTGAGCAATTGTTACTGACTCAACAGTTATAATTGTAGATTTGTGTATTTATTTTTTCAGTTCTATCAGGTTTTTGTGTTTTGAAATTTTGATACAAGGTACAAAAATTATGTCTTTCTGAAGAACTGACCCATTGCTATTATAAAATGTCTTTCTTTATTCCTGATGATTTTCTATGCTCCTAAATGTATTTTATTTGATATTAACATAGTCACTCCTGAATTTTTTTATTGTAGTAAAATATGCATAACATATAATTTATCATTGTAAGCATTTTAACTATACAATCCAGCGACACTAAGTGAATTCACATTGCTGTGCATCCATCACCACTATCCATCTCCAGACCCTTTCATCTTCCACAACTGAAATCTGTCCCCACTAAACACTAACTTCCCAACCTCCTATTTCCAGCCCCTGACAAACACCATTCTACTTTCTCTCTCTATGAATTTGGCTACTCTAAGAACATAATACAAGTGGAATCATACAATATCTGTCCTTTTGTGACTGGTTCATTTCACCTAACATAAAGTCTTCAAATTTCATGGATGTTCAGCATATGTCAAAACATCCTTCCTTTTAAGGCTGAATAATATTCTGTGTGCATACAAAACATTTATCTATTTATCTGTTAATGGACACAGGGATTACTTCCACCTTTTGACTGTTGTGTTGTGAATAATGCTGCTATGAACATGGATATAGAAATATTTGTTAATATCCCTGCTTTTAATTCTTTTGGGCATATTTCCATAAGTGGAATTCCTGGATCATATGACAATTCTCTATTTATTTGAGAAATTATTGTACTATTTTCCACAGTGGCTGCACCATTTTACATTTCCAGCCAGCAATGCACAAGATTCCAGTTTCCTCATATCCTTGCCAACTTGTTAGTTTCTGATTTTGTTTTGTTTTGTGTTGATAATGGCCATCCTAAAATGCTTTCTTTTGATTAGTGTTAACAGTATATGTTTTTTCTAGGCTTTTACTTTTAACCTATTTATGTCTTTAAATTTAACATGTATCTGTGATAGCAGAACACATTTGGTCCTTGTTATTCATCCAAAATCTTAATTGGAGAAATACTATCATTTATATCTAAGATAATTAATTGATTATGTGTATCTATTATTTTTGTTCTAGTTTTCTATTTCCCCTAGCTGTTCTTTGTCCCTAATTTTCTCTTTTTGTCTTTTTTATTGAGCATTTTTTATTATTTTATTTCATTTCTGTATTTGGTTAATTGTCTTTAGCTCTTTTAATAAAGTATTTCCTGTCTACCTCCAAGTGATAATACTCACTTCATGTATAATGTAAGATTCTCAGAATTCTATACTTCTGTTCTATCCTCTCATGCTTCATTTTGTGATTACCATGATTTACTTTTATATGTTACAGACCCCCAATATATAGTTATTATTTTAATTAGTCGAGTATCTTTCCAAAATATTTAAATTTTAAGAAAAATAATATTTTTTGCCAATTTGGATTATTATTTTTTTGATCTTTATTCTTTTGTGTAATTCCCTGTTTCTGTCTGGCATAAATTTTTCTTTGCCTGAGGAATTTTCCAGAACATTTCTAAGAGTGCAGTTGTGCTATTGATAAATTCTCTCAGCTTCTTATGTCTGCAAAATTATTTTATCTGCTTTTTGGAAGGTATTATCTTTGTGAATTAAGTTTTAGGTTTATAGTTTGGTTTTGCTTTGGTTTTACCTAATTACTTTTAAGATGCTACTTACTTTCTCATTTCATTTGCTTCCAGTAAAAATATTTTCTCATCCATAGCTTTGCTCTTCTGCCTGTAATGTGCCCCTATACACAAGCACACAACTTTTCACATTTTTTCTCTCATTACTTTTGAACATTTTATTGTTATGTGCCTCAGTGTAGCTGTATTCATATTTCACATGCTTGGGTTTTATGGAGTTTCTTGACTCTGAGTTTACAGTTTTTGTCAAATTTGGAAACTTTTCATCTATGATTTCTTTAAATATCTTTTCTGCCCCTACTTCCATTTTAAATATGCAAATTACCCATGTATGAGGTCCCTTTAATTGTCTTACAGCTCACTGAAGACCTTTTCATTACCTTTAAATTTTGTATTCTTTGTTTTATTTTGGATAGTTTCTATTCATGTGTCTTTAAGTTCATTATTCTTCTCTTATGTATTATAATTTGCCATTAATCTCACCCAGGGTAATTTACATCTCAGATATTGTAGTTTTCTAGAAGTGCTATTGGGGTCATCTTTAAAATACCTTCCATGCTTCTTAATTTTTCAACACAATGCATTTATAGTGACTGTTATAATGTCTCTTTCTGCCAAATTTCACATTTGTTTCAGTTTTGGGTCAATTCTGATGGCTGATTGGCTTTTCTATCATTTTTTAATGTGTGGTATAATTTTCCTTCTTTGCATAGCTGGCAATGTTTGATTTGATTGCAGAAATTGTGAATTTTACCTTTTGTGACTGTGCATTTATTTCCTTGTAAATATTTTTGAGCTTTTTCCTGAGGCACAGTTAAACTCATTTGGAACAGTTTGATCCTTTTGGGAGTTCTTTTGACATTTGTATGTGTGCTCAGTTCTTCAAATGCTTGTCCACTAGAGCTGGGTGTGCATCTCCAAGGAAGGCTTGGAGGCTGCTTGTCCAGTGATTGCACATGTAGGCACTCGTTAGGTTTTTAAAACTTTGAACTTCAGGCTTGGAAGAACAGAGAACTTCTTTTGTCAGCAATTTGCATATGGATCACTAAAGAGTTGTCTGACCCACTATGCTAATTTATTAATTCACAATGAATAATTTACCTGTCAAAAGAGCCAGAATACTCACCTTGTTAAGATCAGCTCATTCTCTCCCAGTAGCCAATGTGTAGGGCAAGCTGAATGACAGCTTTTCAGTTTTCAGTGAGAAACAGCTGCCAAGTTTGTATGACCAGTGAATTCTCTCCTTCTGTGGGAAACTAAATGAGTTCTAGGTGAAATATATATATATATATATACATATGCTACACACATAAACTGAGGACAATGGAAATGACATAATTTGAATTTGAATATGTAAGACATCCAATCCTAACAATTTAGATAAAAATATTTCATTTTTTTTCCCTTTTTATAATTCAAGAATTAAATACTTGTACTTCATAGCCAAAGCTGCTTCTCTTGATATTTTTTCAAATATTTGTTTTTTTCATAATTCTAAAATTGCCAATCTTCCACATTTCTGATGAATATATTATTGCCTTACTTAAGTTCATAAGTTCAATTCTTTGCATTTCCAAATGTAATATCTTCTGAGTTACTTAATCCTACAAAGTATTTATTCATTTTTGTCCACTAATCCACTTTGTCTTAACTTTGTAGTTTAGCACAAATGAGCAATCATCTTTTCATCTTTTTCAAATTATTAAAAAATTATTCTTTAACTTAAAATTCATGAGAGTAGGACCTGTCTTATGTTATGCACTTCCCAGTCATTGCATCATTTAAGTTGTATTACTATTCAAATTGCCATTGAATATTTTTAAGCGATTGAGTCACGTGAACACATCACAGGTGCCCTTTGAAAACTAATCCCCACAGTGGTTTGAGGGGGCAGAGCTGACATTCCAAACGTCATTGCCTGGAATGGCAGGGACACTGCTCAGTCAGAATGGACACAGGCCTTGATGGTAAGAGCAAGTCTTTGGAAGCACGAGAAAAATGTCATGGAAATCCTTGAATGGCTGCATTTTTGGAAGATCCTGGGTGGTCAGAGGAGAATATCTGGGGAAAGCTCATGAACCTTTTGTTCAGAAAGAGATTATTTATGCATTTAAACCTGGCTTTAGTGATGAGTATTTAGTAAACTTCATACTAGTAGAACAGTGAATGGAAAGAAGAAAGACATGCATTAATCTAACTTGGAGAAAAAACAAACAAGATTAAGAATCCTAACAACAAAAATCTATTGCATTCTGTATTATCTTTGGAGTCCATATTTAAATAAACATAATAGAGTCTTTTCCTGCCTCCTCAGTCACATAATGCCAATTCTTTTTTGTGATGTTATTGTATCATTTAAAATACGTCCACTATTAGTCATTGTTCCAGGCATTAAATAAAGCTTGGGACATAATTTTTTGTCTATTACATGTAAGAAAAGAGCTTTTACTTCCTTAGTTTTAAGGAAAATGAGGCAGGCACCTGTGGAGCTGATCATTTCAGTCACACTTCTGCCTAGCTTTAATTAAATGTTTATTAGGAGATAAAGATTTCTCATGCAGATTCATCACAATAAAAGGTTGTTTTAGGAGTTAATGACATTCAAAATCTATTAGAATTTCATCAGGAAACAGTCAACAAAATTTACATATTTGTAAATGCACATATTTGGTAATCTTGATGGTAAATTCCTGGTGTCCTATAAGATTTGTTCATTCCTAGGAACTTTAAAGGGGAATAAGAATAATTTGTATTACTCTAAACAAGGCTGTAGGGCATGTTTCAAATATATCTGCAGTGAGTATGAGCCGAGTAGTGAAGCCCCTTTGTCCACTCTGAAGAAGATCTCTCTAAGGGAATTGACCTTAGAGAGCCACGTAAACATAAGAATCATCGCCCATAGTATCATTTGATGCTGGATATCCACTCTACTTCATCAGCTATTTCATCTTGTAAACATAAGATTAAAAAAAAAAAAGGATAATTACTTCCACAGTTACCAAAACTACTGAAGTAGAGATATCTGGGTTTTCTAGAAACACCTCAAGACTCATAGCCCTGTCTCATTGTAGGTTGCTTGTGTAAACTACTGTGTTCATAGATCATGCTGGCATCTAGAGGTGTTATGCTACGACACATTGTGTTTTCTTCCAGATTTCTTTTTTGCTCTGTCAGGTTCTATTTAGTGTTCAAATTTATACAAGATTATACAATGTTGCATACAATTGTAGATTATAAAATGAAGGGCACATATAAGATAAAAATTAAAGGTTTTACAAATGTTTGTATCTGTTCTTAACCTCCTATTAACATAAACTTATAAAGAAATTTAAAATTATGTTGAGAAAATATATCTAAGAGTTACACATGTAGTAAAGTCAATAAGACTTTTGGTAATTTGGAGGTGAGCATGATCTCTGCAAGCTAGGAGTGGGAAGGCTCTGTGGGACCGTTAAGAAAAGAACAATGACAGAGGTAACACTGGAACTGGTTCCCTTAAAATTCAGCTTTTGTATTGATGTGAAGGATTAGAAATATGTTATGGCCAGAGGTTTGGTGTGGAAAAGAGAAAGGAGATAATATGAATTGTGTCAAGACCTGAGAGGAAGAATAGGTCGTTCTCAATATGATTGGAAGTTGGCAGCACTGGGCTGGCTGTATAAGGCTTTCACCCGCAGGCTAAAGGGTTATGATTCTGTATCACAAGTTTGGCAGAACAGATTGCATTTTGAAGCAGCAAATTGAAAATACTGTTTATTCACATTTGTAATGTACCCAAAAAGATTTCTTGTTCCTTCTCTTTAAGTTATTAGTCTGTTAGCTCCTTTGCTTACTATTGAGGCTAAGATTTTGAGAATCATCTCTGCACACAGCTTCGTATTTTGGCAAGGTAACATTGTGTAGTCCTAAACTCAACTAGCATTCTTGAAAAAATGTGTGTGTGTATCTCCAAATTTTCTTTACCACTGATGTATACCCCTAATTGCTTATTCAGCAAGATGAAAATGAGTATGTCTAAAGAGAAAGCCACAGTTTTCTATAAAAATCTGGTTTCTATGCAGTAATTCCTATCCCAGTGAATGGTGCCATTGTCCAACCACTGTGTGAAGCAAATGTCTGTGAATCATCCTTGACACTTATCTCTCCCTCACCTGCTATCCCCACATTTAAACAAGTCTTCTAGATTTTATCTACTACATTTCTTTAATTCTATTTACTTCCTTCCATATCTAATGATGACATGCTGGTCCAAACTATCCCTATCTCTATCCTGGAACACTGCCAGGCCCTCAACTGTTTTCTCCATATCCCTTTCTGCCCTTTTAATCTATTCAGAGCCAGAGTGAACTTTAAGCAACACGCATATCTCCAGCCTCCTTCAAGGCTTCTGTGGTTCACCATGTGATTAGCTGCAAAGACCAGAGTGGTTCACAGCGAGCTTCAGGTGCCCTATGCTCTAGCCAAATATGCCTTCAGCTTAACTAGACACAGGTATGTGTGTCTTCTTTTCATCTATTCCTTAAAAGTATCACATGCCCCCTTTGCCAGTTGCTTTTTGTCTGTAATAAATGTTACTTATATTTCTTCCCCTTCCCTAAAAATGCCATTTTTATCCTTCAATTAATCTTTTCCTATCTTAGTTCATGTCACTTAGTTAATGAAACCACCCCTGAGACATTCCCTACCCTGAATAGGATCCTGTTTATGCTCTCATAGAGGCTATCTCAATGTGTAGTTATCTACTGACTGTAGTAAACTCAACATCTTGCACATTTGTTCGATATCTTCCTCTTTTGTTTATAAATTCCTGTTTTCTTTACCAGATAGAGCAATTAGTACATGGACAACCATACAGGGAATTTCAGTAACTATGGTAGAAGAATAAACAAATAGAAGAATCAAAGGCAAAGAGAAGGATGAAATGTCTGAAGAAATATTCATTCCTTCGGGAAATAGAGAAGTCAAACCCATTCTGATTTCTGGCCTAACATATTCAAGAACATGATTTAATTGCACATGCAGCAAATTATAGTCAGGCATGAAGGACTGCTCAGGGTTTATTAATAATGCCCAGTGACATTAAAACAGCTTGTACAATCTTAGAAAATCCACAGAGTATCCAAATCTTTAATTTCATATGCTTACACTGCTTAGATACTTATATCAGGTGATTAACTATTTCCATACACAAATCAGGTTGTGATTCAAAGAGCTGCTATGCTGTATTCTGGAGCCAGCACCACAGAACAAGCCCTACCATAGGTTAAGCAGTCTCACAGTACAGGAATAGCTTTGTAATGCACATCTTTATTTTAAATACTTATAAAAAGTGACCACAGGTATGACCCTTAAATTAATATATAATTAATTGCTAATAGAATCTCCAATACTCAGTTGCTATTCTAAAAGATCTAGGCTGTCTTATAACTTACATTTAGGTCAGTCATATATACAGTAAGCATTACATATGTCACATTTGAACTTAAGTGTCACGTAAGCACCCTAAGGGCAAGGATTACTGTCTCTGTTGTCTGTTGCTGCTTTGCCAGTACCTGGAGGACTGACAGATACATAGTGGTTTCTACTTGTTCAAATTAAATTAAGTAACTCTGCCTATGTGTACATGGGCATCTACACATATATCACAAATTAGTAAGTTTTATACCTACTATAAATAGTGTACCCACTGGATACAAGGAAGCCTGTCCACCACTGATAATGAGATACCACAAATTCTTTTCCCTCAGGGAACCCCAAGTTCAGTGGGAGAAATTATAATACATTATCATTAGAGAGACAGAGACACCCAGCATTGTGGGAGAGGCTAGGAAGGAGTCCTCGAGAAGGAAATGGCTGAAATGCATGTGGAATGAAGGAACAGAAGCCAAGGAGAAGATGTGTCCGGGAGGAGCAGGGCTGAGGAAGGACAGGCGGTCCAGCCACGTGCTCATCATTTCAAGAACCACACGAGACCTGCTCTTGAGGTCATGGCACTGAAGGGGTGTTGGTGTATTTGGGTTTGGAAAACATGCCAATACTGGTAGCATTTCAGAGTCTGATGCTGATGGGCAGGGCACCAAGGCAGAGATACCATGTGGTTATTATTGGAGTGCTTAGGTAAGAGAGAAATGCTCTGGTGGAAGCAGTCAGACTTGGAACAAAATGAATGGACTAGATTCAAGATAAATTAAGGAAGAGAACTGATCAGTATTTGAGACAATTTGTATGTAGGCCTGAGGGAGTATGAAAGATAAATATTTCTTATCAATCCAGGGATAGCAGTCCCAGTGACCAAAATTAAGCATAAAATTGAGGGACAGTTTTGTAAGGAGGATGGGGTATGTTCTCTCCTGGATATCTGATTTTGAAGACTGAAGATTAGAAGAGAAGTCTAAGCTTTGATATAGATCTGACAATCATCAGATACAGATAGATGAAAATTATCTCAAGGGCAGAACCTTGGAAACACAAAGATTTAGGCCACACATGAAAATTGTAAGAAGCAGAGCCCAATTTCAGATAAACACATTAAATTTTAAAGCACAGGAACAAAGAAGAATGAATATTAAGAAGGCAGAGATCTTCCATATAGAGTTAAATTTAAGTAAAAATAAGATAAATATTAATAATTTTAATGGTTGCTAGATGAAGAAAATAAGAGGTTATAGAATATATGAGTTTAGATGAAATAAAACTATTGTATAGGATCACAGTATCTTCTGAGTAGAGCAACCTATTTTAAAATCTGAGACACTGGGATTCTTCTAGTTCTCTAGAATGATAATCACCCCTAGTCCTAGTCTTATTAGGATAGAAACTGTAAAGATCGAGCAATTGGTAATGAAGCAGTGCTTGAACAAACACTTATCTTCATAGTGTTTCTAAAGTCTTAAAGAATTCTTCAATGCACAGTGTGAAGTTGACAGAGACACAGCGACAATGATTCTTTTATGACTTTTTGTTTGTTTGCTTGTTTGGAGGCCAGAGGGAGAGAGAGGTCAAATTTCATACAATACCATCTCAGTCCCCTTCAGCAGCCTCAGTCTGTCCAAGAAACTAGAACTTTCTAATGCCATCTTCTGAGTGTTTAATAAATGAATTATAATTTAATCATCTTAGCCTTATGCAGTCTCATTCATTTGTTCATTAAAAATATATTAAGCTGTGTACCAGAAAGTGCTATGTCAGGGTACAAAGAAAATGCAGTCTTGGAACTCAAGGGGCTCAAGGCCTGGTGGAAAACAGAATTTAAAAATGAGAGACAACAATAGGTTAGTTGAATTTCTACAAGTAAAATGATAAAGAAAGTAGAAATCATTGCGTGAAGGAGGGAATGGTTAAGATTACCACTCTTAGGAGGAGAAAATAGTTGTTATAAAGGAGATAATTTTTTAGATGTATGTAGTAAAGATAAAAAAATAAGCAGGTCTCTACCCGGAGGGGGTTTTGGTCATTCTCGGATGCCGGGCAAAGCAACAGGCCTGCAGAGAGGCATCTGCTCTGCTAGACCAGGGGGTCTGGCTGCCACCATGAGCACTGGAGACAGTCATCAGAGTGTAGAAGATGCGGAGAAGTTACACTTTCTCCACTTTCAGACATGTAAATTGTTAGATTTGAATCAGCTTTCCGGTTACTGTTATGGCTTTTCAGGGTCCAAATGAATAACAAATTAGCCTGTGCAGTTTAGTATATCAGGATTGCTTTTAGAAGAATATGGAAAATATCCTAATAAAATGAATTTAATTTATACACAAATAAACTGCTGCTCTACTTTTATCTAACAATCCAAAAAGTTCTTTAATCAGACCATTATTATTTCATCCTAACTAAATACTTTCTTATTATTCAGACTATGCAATACCTGATACATTAAGTACAGCTTTAAATTTTTATTTAATTTTATAAACAAAGTAAGAATCTATCTTCTGTACCATGTTCATTTTATTCAGATATTTGCCTTTTGATGAAATTATCAATAACCTTGTAATATTCACAAAATGAGGGTTTTGTATTAATGGCTTTAATAATATTAACGGTTAACCTCTTTGTTTTTAATAGAACAGTTGAAGTACAAACATAAGTAAGTCTTCAGGAGCTAAAACCACCAATTAAGATATCATTTAAGAGTATCTAATGTTTCAATGTTGAACTATTTTTCCTGGTTTCAGGGGGACTTTGCATGGTACCTAAGCAAAACTGTAATCCTGGTGCCTCGATCTGAAAGCCAGCAATTTTTCCAAACTTGATTTTGGTGCTTATCATTACTAAATTGACTAGACACTTCTTAAACTATGTCTAACAAGGATGCAGAAAAGAAAACTAGTTTGAACTCTGGCTCTGGTGCCAACAGCATTACCTAATGAGGTAAACACTGGTAACTGTGTTTAGTTCAATAACACTTTTAATTATGGTTGAGCTCTCCTTCAGAGTCTATGGATTTTACTGATGTGAAATAAACAGCTGACGACCCAGTGAAGGCAGCCTTATGGATTTCTATTGCCTAATTAAAAGTACAGAAGCATTGCTTTTTGCACTGTGGCCCTAAGCAAAATAGGCTTTTTGCTCACAGTTTCACAGTCAAACCCTTTTTGTTTGAAAAAGGAGACTCACACAATTATATCTTCAGTTTCTGTACATCCTATGTGCTTATCCTTGGATCTGGGACATAACAGGCACTTGGTGAATGTCTGCTGAATGAAGAAAAGGCTACTAAAATAAGCAGACAATACAGGGTAAATAGAATTTGTTGATTTGGGTGACTATTTCTAGGCCCAGAAAATGAAGGGTTAATGACTCATATTTTCAGAACTGATTTTATCCTTGTCTTTCCACTTTTAACTCATTAATTATCCCACAGCCCCCTCCATGTTCACTTTAAAACGATAAATGGAGACAAATGTTAATACACCTGAGCCTGCTGATCCCCGGCCTTCTAGCAACATTTATTTCCATTGGACAGTTTCATCCATATTTGCTAAATACATAGTGACAAAGTAAATCAATGACAATGCTAATTGGAATCAGTCTTAGGCCTTCTTGTTCATCCTCCAACTGTCCCTCTGCTTCCTGTGAAAAGAGCCATCTCAAAGGGAAGGACACAGGGGTCACAGACCCTTCTGTCCTTGCTTCAGAATTCCTGAATGAAGCATGACAAAAGACAAGATGTGAAACCAATTAAAAGATGATATTTATACTTTTTTTCTTCTCTGTGTTTCAGGTTTATGTCTTAAGCATCTGGCCAAGGGAAGTGGGCTAATTTCTAGAACATCTGGCTAGGGAGGCAGGTGATAGAAGAAGGATCTATACAAACCAGATAGAAAAGAATCAAGTGTCTGCATTTTCTCAAGGACTGGGAAATGCAAAGCATTTAATCTCTTGTCACCGGTATGATTTTCCTTGGACTCCCCCAATTTTTGACACAGATGGACAGATTGTCAGAATTTCTCCCAGGAAAGTTACATTTCTTAAATTTGCAGCATCAGTGAGGAGTTTCTGCAATAGAAAATGACCATTAAAACCTACAGTAAAACAAACAAAAAATCCACTCAGAGATTGCCAGTAGAAAAAAAGTTGAGATCAATAGCACCACTGTTTTGTAAACTCAGAAAATGTGTGATCCCACCCCCCAGGTGCTGGGGATCACCCTTTTCAGCAAAGTGACTTAGGGGAACAGTCTACTTTCAGATTTAGGAATTTCTACCTCTTATTTCCTCTACTCATTCCTCTAAAATGAGATGTATTTTCTCTGAATCAACATGGATACCATATGCACTCAAGCAGATATCATTCTTAATGAATCAGAGCATATCCCATTTTTCATTTAAAACATTGAAACATCAGAATTCAGAGTTTTGTTGACATAAGTGGACAATTAAGCAAAATATTTACTGTAGATACATAGATGTAATTATACCAGTGGCTGTTAAAGTTAAGAGGTTTTCTATTTGTATCACAGATTAACATTTTTAGGATGTAAGTGAATAACAACAATAAAAATTGCAAATGAATATATTGCTTTTATATTCTAATTTAATAAATCAGAATATATCATTTTTGATGGTATTTGCTTTTGCACAAAATAGGCTTTATTTAAAAACATATGTCATTTCTATTCTACCATTCAGGTGAATTATATGTACTCTTCTTTTCGTCACTGAAATCTTGTAAGATTTTTCAGTCTTCCAATGTAATAAATATAGTACTCAACATGTGGCTTACAAGACAATCTCTTATATAGTCTGTGGGAAGGTAAAGCTGTGCAATGGAAAGAATACACACTAGAAATTTTTAAAAGGCTCACATGAATCTTTTCTATCTCAATGCAATTATTTTATAGCACAGGTGGCTTTTCTTCAGCTAAGTAAATCAGTATCCACAGAGTTGATCTAGTCCAATTCTGCCACTCACACATTTATCTCTCCTGATTGACACATCTCTAAATTAGCAGAGTCACACTCAAGAATAAAATGATGCAAGTCTTTGCCTTACTGGGTTAGTCTGACAGAAGAGTTTCTATACCAATTCTTGTAGGGTCACAGTTGAATGAATTACTATAATAGGATGTAGAAGAATGGATGGGCATTTACGAAGCTGGGGTTGTCCATTACAGGTGTTTTACAGGGGCAATGTGAAGGTATCCCTACACAGAAACAGGTGATACCAAAAGCTAGAATACTCCACCTGTAGTAGTTGAACCAGAACCAAGGTAGAAAGGATTGTGTTGATATTTGGAAAGGGGACTAACAGATTTCAAGAACAATCCTTTAATCTTGTCCCACAGTAGACCAAATCTCTACTCTATAAAACTGCAGGAACTCATCAAGTATGAAGTCTTAACACTAAACCATAGTTCCATCTGGTAAATATGCTGGTATGTTGGTTTTTCTTCTGGGCAATGAGGTAAGGCATGAAATGTGAAAAGTGCTCATATTGAAAAGTTGAATGAAGAGAGAGGGATGCATGTGTGTGCGTGTGTGTGTGTGTATATGTGTGTGGGTCTCAGAGGGGAGAAAAGGAGGAAGGAATGCAAGGGAAGGATGGCTTAGGTATATGGCCAAAAATGTAGAAGAAAAATTGAGGAATTTAGCACTCTGAGAGATGCAAAATGTTGGTGTATACAATTTAAAGATAAAGAACCCAGAATCATAGCTCGCACATTTAGTAGAAAATGAAAAAACAAAAATACAGAATACAAGAAAACTCTGTGATAAAAGAAATCATAATTCTTGTCAAACATACTTGAAGACTACATGGGAAGACTGCAATTTTTTCTACAGAAGAGAAAGAGGTGGATGGTGCACTGAATAGAAAATACTTTTCTTCTGAGACTGTATTTAAACCCAGGATGGAAGAAACATATGAAGCAACCTAAATGTTTCTAAATATACATAGGGCCTTAGAAAGCCAGGTTCTCAGTGAAGAAGCACAGGCTGTTTGTGAATCTGACACCTGGCTGCAAATGCAGTATACATCTTAAGGAAGCGCAATTATGTAGGAGTGAGAACAGTAATTTTCATCGTATTTTCTCTTCCTTACTGAAACTTCTGTTAATAAAGGCAGACAGTAATTTTAAAATATATACTGACATTCCCAAGAGCAAAAAATAGCTTTTGAAACTTTTGACTTTTATCTTAAATGTTGTAGTGATTGTTTACAATTCCAGCATATAACTATGCTTGTTTTAATATAGTGATTTACTATGGAGCACAATGGCCACTCCAGGAAGATGTGTCATGTGTATTCTGTGGTTTGAAAGTATGGCCCAGTGCTATACGTACCTAGGAATATTCTGATCCAGTCTTAGACAAAAATATGCTGGTCTATATTTAATGAAATAATTACTGCTCCATCATTGAAGAGGTTTTGATTAGGAAGTCAGGATCCTCATCTGCCCTTATTTGTCCAATAGAGTTAAATAATCTATTTGTGTTTTGGTTACTTTCTCTTATTTATAATAAGAGAAAGTATGTTTCTGGTATACATGGCACATTTGTCACTGCAGCCACTATAGGTGCCTATTGGCTTCTTCTGGCCTTCCACCCTCTACTCAGACATAGCAATCACAAGTCTTCCACAGAGCAAGTGAGGATGACCTTCCGAGACCATGGGATTTAAACTAGATGTACCTCTTAACCAGGTCCTATCTTCATCCCCATTTCACAATGAGCACACCACATAACAAGTTATGGCTCATTAGAGATTTCATCCCAGGGAGACACGTGCAGATCTCAAACACTACCTCTGTTATGATCTGCTGGCTGTTTCAGAAACGAGAATTAGTCCAGCAAGTGTCCACTTTCTGAGCAAAATGAGGTCCCTCAAAGTTGAAGGCCCTTTCTCTTTCCACTGTGAGTGCATGCTATGGGTAAAATTGCAATATTTCTAGTATCTCTCATCTGGCCTTGTGCATCTCCATATCAATAGGTGGTTCCAAAGGTGAAGAGAAGGTGATTACAAGGGGAAGTGAAGGCATATCCGGATTGGAGAGGTTGGGTGGGGACCCTTTTCTGCAGCCAGGTCACGAGAAGAGCAGAAGGGGACGACTGTTTGTATGCAATAAATGGGTTTCTCCCACTTTATTTCTCCCTTTGACTTATTTCAGTTCAAAGGTATTTTTCCCAAGACTGGGAAAATATTAGGCAGTAGTCGGCAGGACCTCTGAACCAGCAATAAGTCTTCATGGGTGCAATAATTGGGCAGGCTGCCCCTAGAGCTGGTGGGGAGATGCCTGGAAACCTGCCTGTGGATGGTGGGGAGGCCCCAGTGGCTGCAGTGGTGGAGAGCGTGGCTTCACCTGGGAGACCCCCATCTGTGGGGTTACCACTTGGGGAGACCCTAGGAAGCAGTTGATATGGGGTAAAGCAAATCCTAGTGGGGTGGAGCCTTCCCCAGAACTGAGGAAGGGTGGAGACACTGGAAGCTGTGGAATTAGCCCTCTGTGAGGTAGAAGACGGCTTAGAGGCCCTGAGTGGCTGTGTAGCAGCTGGGATTGTGCGGTATCTGTTACTTGAGACAGTGCAAACGGCCTCATAGAGAGACTATGGCAGGAAGAGACACACTTCAGCAGCGCTTGGAGGAGCTGGGCAATGACCTACGGGCTGCCATTAAGAAGGAGACACAGTTATTGAGAACACAGGTCACGTTCCTGGAAGATAACATTAGCAGAGAAGGAGGAGGAAACCAGGAAATACACACTGCAGGAGGCCACAGGGGAGGAGTAGGAAAGAGCAATGTCTTCAGTCCTGGAGATGTTGGGAGAGGATGAGAGGGTATGGCAGAGGGCCGATCTGTTGCCAAGGACACCGCCCAAGGCACTAGCTTCTCCCATATGAAAAGCATTCCCAGTTGTAATTAAGAAAATAAAAAACAACTGCAGGCTCCTCAGAGGGAGGAGCTGCCCTCTCCCAAGGTTGTGGAGCACTCCATGCTCTGCTCCCATCCCCAGGATGAGGTGGTGGGCATGAACATCCAGTTTGGGCAGAAGCCACCGGAACCTTTGCCTACACGGCTTTTGCATCTCTGGGATTTAGGGGTGGAAAACATTGTTATGTCAGGTTATGAAATGGGTAGACTGGCTTCCCTGATGAATCACCCTTCCCTCTGGCAGCAGTTGCAAAATGCCTATCATATCTCAGGGAATCAGGTGATTCCGGAATGGCTGACAGAAGCCATCAGAGCAGTTTGGCCTAATCAGGGTGATTACCATACTTACCCACTAGCAAGAAAACGTACTCAGAGCTCCAGCAGGTGTTGCGGAAATTGGGCATGAAAAAACTCATCTCTAATATGGACTCCCAGGGCCCCGATGAGGATTTCTCATTCACTGTAGGAATGAGAAACCTGGTGCTGCATATAGCTCCCCCAAACCTGGTGCTGCATACAGCTCCCCCATCTCTCTTTGGGTCCCTAATGTCTATTCTTGTCCCCAAAATAGGGCAATGCTTAAGTGAAGCTACCCGTACTTTAGCAGATCTGGGGGAGGTTGAAACATAAGAGCACAGAAGGAAGTGTGGGCTATGACTGAAAGGACAGGTGCAAAGGGCTCTATGAAGGTCTCAAGGACCCAGATGTGGGTTGATTTGATAAAGGCTGGGGTAGAGAAAGAATAACTTGATGGGCAGCTCAATAGGATCTTGTTAGAACTATTGTACCAATTAAAGCCAGAGCAGCAGTTCTGGCCACTGAGGTCCAGGACACAGAAGATGGAGGCAAAGCCCCATGTCCAGCCTGTGTCCCAGCAAGACTTCCTGGGGAACAGTACACAGGCTCTGCCTGGGCCCCAACACCAACAAGAGAATAACTGGGTGTCTCAGTTTGACTGGGGGGCAGTTCAAGGCCAACATCTTGGGGGATGTAGTGGGGAATGGAGGCCACATGTAGAATTAGCAATTCATTGATCCTCTATGAGTGTAGAATGAGTCCTGGCACTGGTGGACACATGAACTGATTATTCTCTGCTTTATGGCAACACTGAGCATTTTCCTGGACTCTCCGCTGTGACAGATGGCTATGGGGTAAGCCAGTTAGAGTGAAGAAAGCCCAAATCCCATTCAGGATAGGGCAGTTACCCTCAAAAGACTATACTGTGTACATTTCTCCCATCCCTCAATATACTTTGGGGGTAGATATCCTGCAAGGCCTATGGTTACAGACAATTGCAGGTGATTTCAGACTGAAGGTTCATGTGGTCAAGGTAGTTCTGAAGGGACATGCTAAGCACACATCTGTAGCTCTGCCTATACTTCAGTGGGTGACAAATACTAAGGAGTATAAATTGCCTGGGGGACACAAGGAAATTGGAGAAATTCTACAGGGGTTGGAGCATGTGGGCATCACAAAGCCCACTCATAGTCCTCTTAATTCCTCAGTGTGGCCAGTGAAAAAGCCAAACAGTTCTTGGTGTATGACTGAGAATTACAGGAAAATGAATAAATTCACACCGCCTTTGCAGGCTGTGGTCCCCTCTATAGCAGCCCCTATGAACACCCTCAGTCATGATCTAGGAACATACTATGTTGTGGACCTTGTTAATGCTTTCCTCTCTATTGACATAGCTCAGGAATGTCAGGAACAGTTTGCCTTCACATGGGAAGGCCAGCAGTGGACATTCACAGTCCTTCCACAGGGATACCTCCCCAATCCCATCATTTTCCATGGACATGTACCCCAGGACTTGGCCACATGGAAGAAACCACAAATGGTATGGCTATATAACTACATTGATGATAACATGCTCATGTCTGATTCTCTTGAAGTTCCTAGACTACTACAACGTCAACAGGATAGAGGATGGGCTGTGAGCAGCACCAAGGTTCAGGGACCCAGTTTTCAGTAAAGTTCTCAGGAAGAGGTAGAACTGAAGTTATCCTAGAAGCAGCCAGACAAGGTCCAGACTTTCCCCACCTCTACCACTGTGGCAGTATTATAAGAGTTTTGGGATCTTTTGAGATACAGGAGAGGGTTTATCCTGCACTTGGCACAAACTCTGAAGCCCTTATACCAGTTGGTACAAAAGGGCATCAGGTCGGACTTGAATCAAACATGTGCAGCTGCTTTTATTGCTGCAAAGTGAGTAGTCAGGGCCATACAGGCCTTGAGTGTAATGGACTCATCAAGGGCCTATGAGTTAGATGCCTATGTAACTGAGGATGGTTGTGGATGTGGTCTTTGGCAGTGGCTTGAATGGACATGCCAGCTTATTGGATTCTGGCTATGGAAAGGAGTAGAGGTCAGGTACACCTTGATAAAGAAGCAACTGGCTGCTGTGCACCATGCCTTGCTAGTACAGAACCCATCACCAGAACAGCTCTGACCAAGGTAATAACCACCTATCCCATCTCAAGGTGGGTGCAAGACTGGACCCAATGGCCATGGAGGGTGTGGCACAGACACCTACACTGGCCAAATGGGGAGCATACTTACAGCAGCATAGTGCTCTCTTCAATAGCCCCTTAAGTGGAGAACTCCAATGCTTATTGGGGCCAGTGACATATACCAGTGGAAAGCACTTGCTTCTCAGCCATTGATAGCTGATAGTCCTTATCAACAGGGAAAAGCCCCTACACTGAAGATGCTTGGTATACAGATGGCTCCAGTTCTGGGCAGCCCTCGAAGTGAATGGCTGTGTCTTTCCAACCTAAGCCTGAGATAATATGGAGGGAGGATGGAAAGGGGAAGAGCAGCCAATGGACTGAGTTGTAGGCAGTATGGCTTGTGATCACCTAGCAGCCTTCCCCTATAGTTGTCTGCACTGACAGCTGACCATCTATCAGGGCTTGACTCTGTGGCTACCAACATGGTACCATGCCAAATAGATGGTTGGTCACCCACCCCTTTTGGTGCAAGAGTTGTGGTAGGACCTATGGACCTCTGGTCAGACTAAGACTGTTACTGTATATTATGTGACTGGCCATTTGCCTCTGGCATCCCCAGGGAATGATGAAGCAGACACACTGGCCCAGGTGTGTTGGCTAGAAGGAAAGCCTGCCTCTCATGTAGCCCAGTGGTTATATCAATGTTTGTTGCACACAGGGAAAAATTCAATGGGGGCTACAGCCCATCGATGGGGTTTGCCGTTGACCTTTGAAGAAGTCAACAGCCTGGAAGGAGTGCCTTGTATGCTCTAAGAGGACTTACACTGAGTCCTGCAGCAACATGGGACAATAGTAAGGGGGCCAATAACCCTTGTCAGGTGACAGATAAACTATATTCGGCTTTTGCCCATATCAGAAGGATATCAGTATGCCATGACTTGTGTGAACACAGCTACTGGCCTGTTGGTTGGTTTTCCTGCACATCATGCAGATCAGAAAGCCAACAAGAGGGTCCTAGAATGTTCCTTTGCAGACTGTGGCCAGCCTCAGGTGATTGAGAGAATCAAGGCACCTACTTTACTTGTATGTGTGTTACAAGAATGGGTGTAGCAATAAGGAATAAAGTGGAAGTTTTATGTATCATATAACCCTACTGGGGCAAGCATGGTAGAAAGGTACTACAGTTTGTTGAAATCTGGCCGGAAGTCAGACACCAATAGTCTTTGGGGCTGGTCAGTTTGCTTATGGACAGTGCTATGGTATTTGAATGAGAAGCCCTGAAAAGGACCCTTGAGCCCTGTGGACATGCTAGCACACCTTGCTGCCTCTCCTATACAACTATATGTGAAAACCAAAGAGGAGTTTTTGCAGCCAGGATATGGCCAGCAGAGCAACATCCTGCTGCCAGCCCCAACTTTATTAAATCCTGAAGACTCTGTTGAATGGACATAGACCTGGACATTTTGTCATGTGGACCAGGAATGGCTAGCCCTTTTAGCAAGTTGGGGAAAAGGCCTGGAAGTTGGTCTCCTGTGTGTTCCTGAAGTAACAGCAGAGTGGCCCCCAAAGATCACTGCAGTGTACCCAAAATATCCAGAAGATGAGAGCATCTTACAGGGAAGTGTTGTTTTATCTTTATAGCCAGTGCATGTACCTCCTATAGCCCCATACGTTGACCCATCTGTAACTCCCACAGGGAGGGGGGTGAATGTCTGGTATACTAGACCAGGACAAGATCCCATTCCTGCCACTGTCCTGTCAGAGAACAACTCTCTTACATGCATCCTACCTGACGGAAATGATTTACCTATGCTGGTGTCATTAAAACATGTATCTTATCGCCCTTAAAGTTACTTCCTTCTACAGTCCTGTGGCTACGACTTGCTCCCTGGCTGCAGCTGCCACATGATGAGTGCTCTGAGCTCCCTACCCTGTCAGCTTCTGGTGCCTGTGGAATGGGTGACCTATGGACTTAATCTGCATAGAACTTTGAGCCTAGCTGAATCTTCCTGCTTGGGGATTATCATGATTTTGTTGCTGTTGTTATTGTATGTTATTAGTCTGCATACAGTGCTCCAGTTTTCTCACACAGGGGCCATTATGGAAGATGGGGAGTGAGTAGATTGTGAGGCGAGATTTCTGGAGGGGTGGGCTGTAGATAAAATTGCAGTGTTTCCAGAATATCTCTCCTGGCCTTGTGTATCTCCATATCAATAGGTGTTTTCAAGGGTGGAAAGAAGCAGTCCATCTGCATAGGTAATTACAAGGGGAAGTGAGGACATACCTGGATCATAGAGGTTGGGTGGGGCCCCTTTGTCTACAGCTGGGTTGCAAGAGACATGGGTGAGAGAAGTGGATGACTGCTCATAAGCAATAAACTGGTTTCTTGCACTTTATTTCTCCCTTTGACTGATTTTGATTTCAAAAGTATTTTGCCCTGGGCTGGAAAAATATTGTCCCCCCAGAGTTATAGATGCTTAAATCCATTTCAGTTTACAGAAGTGTGGAAGGTGTCACTGGATTTATTTGGCTCTGCCTGGAAGATGGCTAAACTTTGAGAGGGAGCTCAAATAGCTCTTTCCATTCACCAGCAGGCTGGCCAGCATTTCAGGTGTCTATTCACATCCTTCTCTTTTGCTGTCCAGTAGGCCGGCTTTCTAGACATCAAAAGTTGTCATCTTATCTGTTAGGAGCCAAAAGCTGGAACTCAAGATGAAATTCAGGGAGGCTAGTTTACAGAATAAAGTAGAACAAAGCAGAATGCGATGCCCAGGGACAAGCTGTAAGTCTGGCTTTGTGACTCCAGGTATGATTCACAGGTGTTCTGTGATGTCAGCCCAGTGTGAGAGGCAAGCAGTAGGGCATTTTTTTCTTTGCAGTGCCTTGACTATTAAAAATCATGAAGGGTGGATTTTTTTTTGAAACAGATTTTTAATACCTTATTTTATTATTCCAGAGATTTTGTAACTTGAGGGGAGGGAATGGAAATTGGAGAATTTTAAAGTGACAGTCTTTTAAATACTAGCTTTCTTTACATAAAAGGCATAAATGTGATATTAAATGTTCTTATTATGTGATCTTTAAGATGCTAGTAAGAAGGATCTCTTCATCATTATTATTTTAACAGTCAGAACCCCAGGCTTAATATTCAGAACCCCAGGATTAATATGATCAGAAACTTGCTTTTTTAAATTGATCACCTGTAAATGAAGTAGTAATGAAGAATGCAAAATGACAACAAAAACGTGATAGGCAATTTATGTATAGTAAAACTTGAAAACATCTCAGTGCTTGGTAGGGGAGAAAGAGTAATTTCAGTTTTGAAACAATGAAGATCTGTGGTTGTTACTTTGAATTTCCCTTTTTTCCCAGACAAGTTTAATTAATTTTAGAGTGTTCATGTTGGGGGAAAACAAAACAAAAAACAAGCAAACAAACACACAAATTTTAAAAGCCCATTAATTGTGGGGTTAGAAATTCTGTCTTACCCTGGCTCTAATTGCACTGTGACCTGGCTTAAGGCATCTAGCCATCCCAGGAGCCAGTGCCATCTGAGGGAATCACAGCTGGTCATGCTCACTAATGCTGAGGCCTGCGCATTTTCCATGCCTCTTGGATGTGACTGTGGCACAGGGCAGAGATGACAGGCGGTGCCCTCCTTGCCTCATTCCAGTTTTCCTGCTCACCGCCTCCTGCTCTCCACTGCAGCACTTGAGACCTGGTGAATGAAACTACCCCACTCTCCAGCCCGCAATCCATTAGTGCTGCAATTAGTACTCTGAGGCTAATGCTATGGAAAATCAACACATTCTGTGCCATGCAGTCAGGAAACTCAAAATGAGCTGAGACATTTTTACAGATTAAATTATGGTTCCAACCTCAGAGGAATTTTTTTTTATCTACACCAAATTTTTTATTATGTCATCTTGTGTTAATTGCTTTTGCTTTTTTTATTTTAATTGTTTTATTTTGATTGCAGAATTGTTGATATACAGTCTTACATTGATTTTAAGTATATAGCACAGTGATTCAAAAGTTACCCATATTATTAAATCCTCACCCCCTCTAGTGCACTTACTATCTGTCAATATACGAAGATGTTACAGAGTCATTGGCTGTATTCTCCATGCTCTACCACCTTCCCTGTGACCAACTTATATATTATGGTTGGGAATTTTTGTCCCCCTTTGGACTCCCTCGCCTTCCCTACCCACCCAGCCCAATCCCTCCCCCATGGTAACCACTTGTCACTTCTCAGTGTCTATAAGTCTACTGCAGTTTTGTTCATTTTATTTATTTCCTTCTTTCCTAGTGTTTTCTTCAGCCTCTCCTTCATTATGTTTCTTATTCAATATTGAGAAACACACCTGAACACTGAGTTGTCTGCTCATTTTGTTAATGGGCCACCAGAAGGTCAAAATTCTTGTCTATGTAGTAGAATGAATAAGCATTTAAACTAAACTACTTCAGTATAAAAATGTAATGACAGAAACAAAGCTAAACTAGAAGACTGAGCAAGGAAATAATTACACTAGAACAAAAAAAGCCCAAGTATTCATGGGAACCACCTGCAGTACCTACAAATGCTTTTTCAAATACTCTTAGCACCTATCTCTCATTCACAGAGATAACAACTCTGAAACAAATGTGTAATTATGAGCGTACAACTAACTCAAGAAATCAGTAAGTAATTTTCATCAAACCATGTTCAAATAAACTCTAGGTCTTAAAAGTGCATATATAATGGCTCTCTGCTATCTTCTCCTTGTAAATTAAGTTTTCAAAAAAGAACTTAGATTAACCTCTTAGATTGTATCCATAGACAGACGTAGGGAGAACTGGTGGGCGGGGCTTCTAGGTGTCACTTTAATGGCGAGGTGAGCTATAACCTAGGTATCTCCTTGAGAAATTGCTAAGCAAGCATGTTTGTTTCTACTATGAAGGATGGTATAAGAAGTTCCCTCTGTGAGATTTTCTTTGGGTGCTACAGGGTAGAATAAAGCCTCACTTTTAAAGAAAGAGGAGTTTACATTTATTTAACACCACTCAAAATGTATGCTACTACATTTTTATCAGAGATGCAAAGAACAAGACTTTGTGGTTTATGTTATAGGGAGGAAGACCAGGAAAGAGTGATGGAGGCTTTGGGGAGAAACTGACTGATGGAGAGTGTGGAGTTCTGGTCTGTTTGGGCAGAAGGAGATATGTGAAAGAGGAGATAACAGCTGACTTGGTATTGGAGGGATCTTGGGTGTCCCGGAGTTTTTTCCAGTTTATGACTATTGCAAACTATGATGCTATTATGAGTCTTGTGTGTGCTCTGGTGTGTATGTGCATGCATTTCCTTAGAGGGTGTGCCCAGGAGTGGGATTTCTTGGCCAACAGAATATATGTGCATATTAAACTTAGGGATGTTAAATTTTAGTAGATGCTGCAAGACAGTTTTTCAAAATAGTTGCATCAGTTTAAATTTCCACTGGCAGTGACTAAAGGTTTCCGTTTCTCCGCACCCTCACCAACACTTGATATGTAACTATAAGCTATAAATTGTTAGTCTTCTGGATGAATATATAGTATATCTATCCTTCCAGGATGTATAGTAGATATATGGCATACCTACTGATTTTAATTTGTATTTTCATAAGTGACTAGTGCTACTGAGTATGTTTGCAAATGTTTATTGGATGAATGGATATCATTTCCTGTTAGAATGTCTGTCTTTTCCTTATTCATGTGAAAGTTTGCCTTACATTCTGAATATGAGTTCTTTGGCAATTATATGTATTATAAATGTCTTCTTCAACTCTATAGCTTGAAACTTTCACATTTAGTTCTATCCATTTCAAATTGGTTTTATGTATGATGTGAGGCAAAGGTCAATGCTCACCTTTAATTTTCCTGTGGGTATATAACTGGTCCAGCACACTTCTTAAAAGACAATCCTTTCTCATTGCATTACAGTGATACCCCTTATGTTTATGTAGTTGTTGTTTGATAAATTAGGTGAACGTACACAAGTAAGATCATTTCTAAAATTTCTATTTTTTTCTACTTTTCTACTTCTCTATCCTATAACATAGCTATCTTAATCACTTTCAATTTCAAATAAGTATTGATAAGAAGTGTGCAATTCTTCTAAATTTCTTAAGATTTACTTGACCATTCTTAGCTACTTTTTTTTCCATATCTATTTTTACATTAGGTTTCCAAGACCCACAGTATCCACAAAATTAGATGTCTTGAGCCCTTTAACTTTGCTTATAGTTTTGAATAATAAAATTTTATGTTTTCTTAAAATCTGTAAGTCTCAGTCTTAAAGTTCTCTCCCTTTCATGGCATTAGAAAAAGCTGTGCAAGTATTAGAGGAAATAACTTAAGCTTTCTCTATTTTCTTTACTATATTCTTTATTAATCAACCCCTGTGTATTATTTCCAATTTGTTTTGGGTTTTCATGGAAAATAGAGTATTGCCTTTATGACTTTCTAAGTTTCTATTCAATAATTTTCAAAGCATATTATAAAATGTCTTTATATGACACAGTACATTTTCTGTAATAGTATGAGGTCAGGAAACTTTTGGAGAAGGAATGAGAGATAACTTTTTTAAAGGGATTATCTGTTGGAATTGGCTAGATGACTGCAAACATTGCATTATCATTAACTTAAGCTGATTGCTTAATTAAGGAAGTAAGGGGCATTTGTCTTATCCAGGTCACAGAGATTGTAAATGCTAAGGTAAAAGAAAAATTATATGATTGTCACTCAGAAATTGCACTAATGCAACATATTATAATATTAAAAATCAAGTTCAGGAGAAATGGAAACTCTGTCCATTACAGCTACTAACTTATTCATCTAAGAATGGTTTTAAAAAAATGATACAGATGGTTTCAATAGTGTTAATAATCGAACATTTTGAAATGAATAATGTTAAATAGAATATTAGATAAATGGAAATTTTTCGGAAAAAATTTTCACAGTTCTTGTGCCTGAGTTTTTTTCCTAGCAACCATTTCCAGTACTGGTATTTTTTAAATAATTACAATATATAATCTCTTTGAAATTCTTTCATTCCTTTTCAAATTCCAAAGCCCTTACCATAATTGAAAAGCTATCAAGGGAACTGTTTGCTATTATAATAGCAAGTAGATTATAATTCATATTCAGACTTTTTTTTAGTGGATTTCTAACAAAAAGGGATCAAATGAGAATTCTATAAGGAACTTACTTCAACTAGTAAAGAAATGGAGGGGATGGATTTTCAGAAACAAGGGTTAAACTTGTTTTGGGAGTATTTAACATTCTTTGTGGAACCCATTTTCTTTTTGCGCACGTGTGTGTGTGTTAAATTCTGTTTATTACAAGGTAAAAGACAAAACCAATGGAGCCTTTTGCTCTAAGGAGTAACTTCTGGGCTCAGCCTGGTCTTCTGCTCCCACACTGATGGATCACGACTTGTTCTCCTGAGGGAAGTGTTCACTTTAGAACAATCTTTGATTAACCTGCTTAGGTCAAAATACCAAAAGAATAAACAGCAGCAGAGAAAATCAAATGTGCCTGTGGGAAACTTCAGGAGCAAAGATCAAACTGACAAGACTTTAGATTTTCAGATTCATCCTGCTTAGGAAAGTTGAAAGTCACGAACCTTTTCAAGACTGTGTTCTGAAAGTGGTGGAGAACATTTTCATAGAAACAGTTGAAACTTCTCACCACTTTGGTTTGTGGCTTGGGGCTTTGGAAGCATATCAGTTCTCCATAATCCACGACTGGGTGATATCAAGTCTTTTATCAATTTGTAAAGCACTGACATGTTTTATTAATATGTTTCTTACTCTTCAGCCAAGGTATTAATGAACAATGAGAAAATCCAACATGGTGGTGATCTCTGTGGCACTGTGCTTGATGAACTCACATAATGTCTGCCATAAATGTTCTTCTAGACCACATTTAAAGTCCGTTTGCTAAGCTTCATTTATAGAACAGTGGAGTTCCTGAAACTGTGAAGACACCATCCCAAACTACACTGAAATATCTGCATTTTGTTCTTTCCATTTTCTAAATGTGCTCATAATAATTCAGAAATGAAAATGATGGATGAGAGAACTAGCTAGTTAGCAGTGTTGGCATATTATTCTACATTTCAGATATTGTTAGTAAACAATAGTAAAT
Organism: Manis pentadactyla; assembly: GCF_030020395.1. Lineage (NCBI taxonomy): Eukaryota > Metazoa > Chordata > Mammalia > Pholidota > Manidae > Manis > Manis pentadactyla. The sequence continues at coordinate 42,610,156 of NC_080025.1, forward strand.
GTAGGTTTAAAAAAAATCACATTCCCATTTTAGAAAATTGCCTTGTGAGGTACATTAACAGTGATTAGAGAACATTCTCTATTCTCATTCTAATGTAATCATTTTATTATGGCAGTATGCATTAATTTAGATGTTTTTAATTGTTGTCTGGCTGATCATTATGTGACAAGTTAACTATCTGAGATATTTACAACTCAATTAGTATTCATAAATACTCCAGAAAATCTTCTATAAACCAGAAAACCCATCAATAAAAAAGCCTACCTTGGTTCTTCCACTAGAGAGAGATTACAGAATATAATTAATTATGATATCACAACAACATCCATGAACACACACTATATAATTCAATTTAACTTCCTTTTTGATATATGTAATGTATCTATATTTGGACCTGTTATGTAACATATTCTCTTTGGAAATCATATATATTTTTTACACAGTAGTTGGGAAAGACATCTAAGTCAATTTATTTTTCAATTTGTAGTTTGTATATAATAATATGTGGTCTAAGATACTATTAGTCTCTTAGAAAATAACTCCAGAAACCACCATTCATCTTAAATAATTCAAACTCATTATGTTACTCCATAACTTATTTTTCACATATAAAATTAAAGTCAATGTTTCCAAAATCATCAAACATTCCCTTCAGTCACTTAGAACAACAAAATAGAGTTTTTGTACCTGTCATGTTCATCTAGCTGTGCCAAGTCCCCAGATTGTCTCTATGTCATGTCCTGACTTCACGGGGAGATGAGGATTTTCAGACTACAAGAATATGAATTAAATGCCCAAGCATCTCAGATTTCAGCAAGTTTGTCTTTTTCTTGTGACCAAATTCCTGCCTTGAACAGAAACACTAATAAATGGATTATTCAATGTTTTCGTCTAGGAAATCATTGGCTTGTTAATATTTTAAATATTCCAGTGCTTATCATCCTATTTATTGACTCTGCTATTATCTTGAAGGAACCAATTTTCTACTTTAAAAATCTCAGTCTTTAGCTGAACCATGGTTCCCTAATAACAAATCTTCTTAAAACTACTGGCCTGATCATTTCTTATATTTTTCTCATCTGTTCTTTTATTTCTTCTTATTGTATAGTGTAAGAACAGTTAAATGAGGCATATTCTGCATAATGCTTGTCTTCTTTGAACACATTTTCCTACCTGAAGCAAGACTGCTGGTTTATATAATCAGAACTTTCACAGTGAGAGCTCTCAATCAAATATCAGCCATTTAAGCACAACCATATCCTTCACCAGTCTATTTTTTTTTTTTTACCAGGAATCAACTCCAGACATACATTAGCTGCTTTCTATCTACTTGCTCCACTCCCAAGCTGAAATATATGTACATGTTATTATTTGGTGTTATCCTTAAGCAACTGAGAAGCAAATAATATCATCTCACAATAAATCAGATACCAAAAGAAGTCACACCTTAAATCTGAACAAAAGAGGTATCTTTCATCCATAAACATTTATTTATACACTGAAGCATTAGAAACATCACTAGTTAACAATCTATCTCTTATGATAAGTTGCATCAATGCTATTAACATTACTTCTTTGCCGGTGTGTGAAACCACAGAGAAGAGAAGAGAAAAGTAAAACTGTAATATACCTTCAGTTCAGCTAAACTTTGACACTGGGATAACACACTGATATTTTTCATTTAGTGCTGTCAGTTTGAACATACTGTGCACTGGGAATTGATATTGGAAATGTTACTTGCTAGAGTTTTTGTATGGACTCTAATGAAATAATTTCAAGGCACCTACACAAGGGGCTCAACCTAATTAACTTTATTTCCATGCAAACCTTTGAACAGTGGCATGCCAGTATAATAAGAAATGGTTTCTTCCAGCCATAGATGACTGGTGGCTGACAAAACACGGCTGTTCAATGAGGTTTGCAATGCCTTACCTTGTCTTTAATGAAAGGCAGCAGAGGGAGAAAAAACAATAACAACAAAAAAAGATTTGAAATGTCAGAAGCTTTCACTTTCTCTTAGGTCCTTTAGTTTATTCAGCACCACTCACAAAATGCAAAAAGTAGAAGTAATGCACACAAACTGCCATACTAGAGCTGGTTATACAGCAAACGATCCCAAAATGTCAGATTTCTCCCAACTCAATGAGAAGTTTCTGATCCTCTTCTACACAGTGCACTGGCTGTAAGAGATCAGAAAGAAATCCTTGAGGGGAGTGTGGAAGCTTCCTTCTAAACACACAAATGATGGTGTGACTTCATTTGGATCTTCTTGGTTTCCATTGACTCTGCTGGTTAGCTGACAAAACACAAATCATAGATTTAATATATAATCACATCTCTTTACATCTCTCCCAGGACTCACAATATTTTGGATAAATTCATTAAGAAGATAGCTAAGTTGACCACTACTCAACATCACACTCAATCCTTCTATGACTCGCCCACAGTGCTGGTGCAGTCCCTAGAGAATTACTGTTTCTGGATTTAGAATATCCTACGTGAGCCAACCTTGAATGTTTATGTAGTTTCAACACAAGTGGATAGAGAAATGGTATTAGGATAATCAAAGAGTCTCCTATGGTTTAAGACTCAAGAAGATGTTTTAAAAATATAGAATTAGGTTTATTCCTTATCAGGAAAGCTTAGGAAAAATAAATTTCCCAAATAAATTGCAGAAGTCTAACAATCAATGTATAACTGCTGGAAGATACCCTTCTCTTCTGTACATTAATACTAATGAATCTTTCATCACAACCATCCACAAGAAGGAAAAAAGACATAATAAAAAAGAGAAACTAAGTTATTTGCTCATTTACAAATACAGTTAGACCCAGATATTATTATACAGATAAATGTTATCTGTATAAATACAGATAATATTTAATATATATTATCCCCCTAGAACTTATCAGGGCAAATAACATTGTCCAAACAAATATGTTATAAGAATTAGCTTAACCTCCAGTCATTTTATTTTCCACTATCTTGTGAGTAGTTAACATTTATGCCACAAAGCACTTCATGTGAATTTTTTTGTAAATCCTTTAGAAAGAGGGCAATTGCAGTCATCTTGTGTTTTGACAGGATCAAATAACTAACAAAAAGGAGGCAGTACAGTTGACTCTTGCACAATGTGGGTTTGAAAAGCACAGGTTCACTTATACATAGATGTTTTTTCATAAATACAGCATCGTCAGCTCACTTGCTCGTGGTCATGAGTTAATACAGGAAGGTCCTGGAGGATTCTCTCCTTTGACTTTCAGCTTAGGGTTCAGGTGAGGCAGAGCTGTTCACCTGGTACGTTGGCCTGGACGAGGGAATATTGAATCTGGACGGATATTGGGGGTTTTCCTAATGACTCGAGTATCTCTCAGGAAATACTGGCAATACGTGTGAGGACACATGTGGATCGGTAAGGCAGCAGACATGTGAGAGCTCTCAGTCAGGGAGTGGAGGTCATCTTTCCAACACCCGGAGAGATGAAAGGTGGGGGACATCCTCAGATGATTGGAAGAGCTGAGGAACCTCTGAGTTTGACCGAATTTCTTTCAGGAATACCAAGCACAGTTTTGGGACTTAGAAAAGGTAGAGGGTTTTGACAATCAATCTAGTTATGTGGGAAAAAAAGTACATTGCTGCATAACTGAGTTCTGAGGTAGGAGAAGTACTGGCCAGGCTGAACTGACCAACAGAATGCAGTTTCTAACAGGTTCAAACCACCTGGACACAACATGGGGAATAAGAATGACCTACATTTACCCCAAAGCTAATTATACACTCATTAACCTACCAAAAGACACACCCTTCCATGCTCCAATAGTTTAGAGACAGACCATCTTAGGACAAAAAGCAGGTGACACTCAAATTCGAAGAAAGCCTCACTTTTTCTCAGAAATAACATGAATATTCCACCCCATGCTTAACACTGACCTCAAAACTGCCAAACCCAGACCTTAATGTCTTGCTGCTGTCTGGTGTATGCCCTCTCTAGTGTGTACTTTCAACTCTCAATAAACTGCCTATCCTTGATTTCACCTTTTTGTGATCTGTTTATGATTTCTACTTGGGCAAGGCCAAGAAACTGATTGTTGTCACCCTGGGTAGAGTTCTCTTCCTCTGCTTAGTGGAGACCTCCTCAGGACACTCTTTTCAGTAATAAAACTAAGAAACCCGTAACCAGTATTCTCTTCTTGTTTTTTTTATGCACTTTCTTTTCTTTTCTCTTTCCTTCCTTTCTTTCTTTCTCTCTTCCTTTCTTCCTTCCTTCCTTCCTTCCTTCCTTCCTTCCTTCCTTCCTTCCTTCCTCCCATTCTTTCTTTCTTTCTTTCTTTCTTTCTTTCTTTCTTTCTTTCTTTCTTTCTTTCTTTCTTTCTTTCTTTCTTTCTTTCTTCCTTCCTTCCTTCCTTCCTTCCTTCCTCCCTCTCTTTCTTTCTTTCTTTCTTTCTTTCTTTCTTTCTTTCTTTCTTTCTTTCTTTCTTTCTTTCTTTCTTCCTTCCTTCCTTCCTTCCTTCCTTCCTTCCTTCCTTCCTTCCTTCCTTCCTTCCTTCCTTCCTTCCTTCCTTCCTTCCTTCCTTCCTTCCTTCCTTCCTTCCTTCTTTCCTTCTTCTTTTCTTTCTTTCTCTCTCTCTCTCTCTCTCTCTTTCTTTCTTAACTCTGGCTGTAGTTGGGTCATAATGGGAAATATAAATAATAATGAATAAGAATCACAATATTTAAGTTTCACTTTAAAATTCCTTTATCCTCTGGCAGAAAAAAATGGTAACTCTATAATTTGTTTTTGAATATTTTTTATGTTAATTTACAGACACCAGCTTGGAATATCTCACCTCTTCAAAGCTTTGAAACATGGAAAATCTTTGAATATTTCAGTATTTCTTCTCTTGCAATGCAGAAGAGGAAAATCTGATTTCCAGAAGCCAAGGAAAAGAATCCCTTCAATCTTTAGCCAATACTTAATTTCACAGAAGCTGGAAGAAATGTGCAGAGCCCTTGGAAAAGTAACACTAGCATTATTAACACCATCAGCTAAACAAAATGTATGGCTCCTTGAAATATGTAGTTGAAGAAAGACAGTTTCTTTGTTCATGAAAACTCTGAGATTAATTTTAAGCATATGATATGTAACTCTGGGTGGAAAATCCCTGGGCAAAATACCTTTGAAACTGAAATCAGTCAAATGGAGAAATAAAGTGGGAGAAACCTGTTTATTGCTTACACACAGTTGCCCATTTCTGCTCATCTGAGTGTCTCGCAACCTAGCTGCAGAAAAACAGACCCCATTCAACCTCTCTGGTCCAGATATGCTCTTGTTCCCCCTTGCAATTACCTATTGATATGTAGATGGTCTACTTCACTCCACCCCTTGGAAACGCCTATTGATATGGAGATGCACAAGGCCAGGCGAAAGGTTTTGGAAATATTGTAATTTTACCCACAGCCCACCTCTCCAGAAATCTTGCCTCAGAATCAACTTGTTACCCAGCTTCTGCAATGGTCTTTGTGCAAGAAAATGAGCATTGTAACCAGACTAATAACATACAATAGCAACAGCAATAAAACCATGATAATCCTGTAGCTGGAGGATTCTGCTAGATTCAAAGTCCTATGAAGATTTAGTCCATAGCTCACCCATTACATAGGCAGTCAGTAGCTGAATGGATGGGGAGCTCAGAGCAATCATCATGCGACAGCTGCAGCCACAGTTGTAGCCAGAATCCAACAGGTTGGTGTATCCACTCAAGTTGCTGCCAGAGACCCCATCCATAACCACCTTCGGTTACATGAACATCCAGCTCACAGGGCCTTGATGAGTCCATTACACTCAAGGCCTATATGGCCTTGACTGCTCACTTTGCAGCAGTAAAAGCAGCTGCACATGTTTCATCCCAGGCCCACTTGATGCCATTTCATAGCAACTGGAATGAGGGCTTCAGAATTTGTGCCAAGTGCAGGATAAACACTCCCCAGAGCCCAAAAGACCCAAAAACTCTTATGATACTGCCACAATGGTAGGGGTGGGGTAAGCTTGGACGTTGTCTATGAGAGCTTCTGGAATAATTTTAGTTTTACCTGACCAGAAAACCCCCAATAATTTTACAGACAAACCAGGTCCCTGAACCTTGGTACTGTTCACAGCCCATCCTTTCTCCTGTTATGTTGCAACAGTCTAGGAACTGCCTCTTCTAAACATGCAAGAGAATCAGATGTGAGCATAATACCATCAATGTAGTATATAGCCGCACTGTTTGCCATTTCTTCCATGTGGCCAAGTCCTGGGCTACAAGTCCGTGATGGATGGTGGGACTGTGGAGGTATTCCTGTGAAAGGACAGTGAATGTCCCCTCCTGGCCTTCCCACATGAAGGCAAACTGTTCCTAACTTTGCTGTACTATGTCAATAGAGAAGAAAGAATTAGCAAGGTCTACGTTGTAATGATATGTCCCTAATTCACGACCAAGGGTGTCCATAAGAGCTGCTATACAGAGGACAGCATCATGCAAAGGGGGTGTGACTTTATTCAATTCCCTGTAATCCTCTGTCATACACCAGGAGCTGTCTGGCTTTTTCACTGGCCACACTGGGGAATTAAAAGGAGTATGAATGGGCTTTATGATGCCCACCTTCTGCAACTCCTGTAGAGTTGCTCCAACTTCCTTGTGTCCCCCAGGCGATTTATACTACTTGATATCTGTCACTTGCCAAGATAGAGGCAGAGCTACAGGTGGGTGTTTAGCATGTCCCCTCGGAACACATACCCTCAGTCTGACCTCACCTGCAGTGGTCTGTAATCACAGGCCCTGCAGGATATCTACCCCCAAAATATATTCAGGGATGGGAGAATTGTACACAGTATACTCCTTGGTGGTAAACGCCCTATCCCCAATGGGATTTGGGTTTTCTTCACTCTAATTCTCTTACCCCCATAGCCATCTGTCACAGCAGGGGTCCCAGGAAAATGCTCAGTGTTGCCATAAATCAGAAAACATTCAGCTCTTGTGTCCACCAGTGCCAGGACACATTGTACATTCACAGGGACCAATGATTTGCTAATTCTACATGTGGCCTCTGTTCCACAGCTCATCCCCCAAAGTAGGGGCCGTGAACATCCCCTCAGTTAAACCATGATGCAGAGCCAGAGTACTGTTCCCCAGAAAGTCTTGCAGGAACACAGACCAGACATGGGGCTTTGCATCCGGCTTCCATGTCCTAGATATCAGTGACTGGAACTGCTGTTCTGGCTTTAACTGGTGTCACAGTTCTCCACAGTTCAAAGAAGATCCTACTGGGCTTCCCATTAAGTTTTTCTTTCACTACCCTGGCCTTTATCAAATCAACCCAGATCTGGATCCTTGAGACCATCACAGGGCCCTTCGAACCTCTCCTTTCAGTCATAGCCCATATGTTCTTCCGTGCTCTTACTGTTTCAACCTCCCCCAGATCTGCTAAAGTACAAGTAGCCTCACTTATGGTCTGTCCTATGTGGGGGGCAAGAATAGTCACTAGGAACCGAAAGAGACATGAGGAAGAGTGAGAAATCTTCATTGGGGCCCTTGGGAGTCCATACTACAGATGATATTTTTCATGCCAAGCTCCTATAACACCTGCTGGAGCCCTGCATACATTTTCCTGCTAGTGGGTAAGTATGGTAAATCACCCTGATTAGGCCAAGCTGCCCTGATGGCTGCTGTCATCCAATCCAGAAGCACCTGATTCCCTGAGGTGTGACAGGCACTTTGCAATCTCTGCTGGAGGGAGGGGTGATTTTTTAGGGACACCAGTCTACTTGGTCCAGAACCCAACATAACAATGTTTTCCACCCCCATATCCCAGAGACAGAAAAACTATGAAGGCTGAGGTTCTGATGGCTTATGCTTAAACGGGATGGTCATGTCCACCAGCTCATCCTGGGTACAGGGGTGGAGCATGGAGTCCTCCACAACCTGAGAGGGGGCAGCTTCTCCCCCTGAGGAGCCTGTGGTTGTGGCCTTTGTATTTTCTTAAGTACAACCTGGAGGGCCTTTAATATATGAGAGGCTGTTGCCTGGGGTGTTGGCCTTGGTGATCGCCTCTACCATCTCCTGGACTAAAGCATCACTCTTTCCTCCCCTCCCCCATGGCCTCCTGCAGTGCAGAATCTCCGGCTGCTTCCTCCCTCACTGCTAGTGACACATCTTCCAGGAATGCTTCCTGTCTCTTCAATAACTGTCCCTCTTTCTTAGGCCATCCCTTAGGTCATTGCCCAGCTTCTTCAAGTGGTGCTGAAGTGTGTCTCTCTCCTTGACATCCCTTTCCACTATCTTGAATAAAAGACATACCACAATCCTGGCTACCACAAGGCCACTCAGGGCCTCTAAGTAGACTTCTATCTCACGGAGGGCCAATTCCACAGCTTCCAGTATCCCCACCCTTCCCCAGTTCTGAGAAAGGCCTCACCCCTCTAGGAGGTGCTTTATCCTAGACCAATTTCCTACTAGGGACTCCCCAAGAGGAAGCTCAATGGATAGGGGGCTCCTAGGTAAAGCTGCACTCTCCACCACAGCAACCACTGGGGACTCCCAACCATCCTCAGGGAGAGTTCCAGGCATCTCCCCACCATCTCTAGGGGCAGCCCATTCAAGTGTCACACCCATGAAGACATATTTCAGGTTCAAAGGTATGGCAACTACTGCCAGATGTAGCTCTGGGGGGAAATCCCAGGGCAAAAGACTTTTGAAACCAAAATCAGTCAGAGGGAGAAGTAAAGTGGGAGAAACCCATTTATTGTTTGCAAGCAGTCATCCACTTCTGCTTGCCCATGCCTCTCATAATCCAGCTGCAGAAAGAGGGGTCCCACCCAACCTCCCAGTTCCAGATATACTCTTGCTACCCCTTGAAATTACCTATTGATATGTAACATGGACTACTACTCTCCACCCCTTGGAAACACCTATTAATATGGAGATGCACTAAGGCTAGGCAAGAGATTCTGGAAATAATGCAATTTTACCCAAAGTGAATTCAAATTTCAATAAGCATATTGAACTTTTTATTTTGGTATCATTAATATACAATCACATGAGCAACATTGTGGTTACTAGATTGGCCCCATTATCAAGTCTCCACCACATACCCCATTACAATCACTGTCCATCAGTGTAGTAAGTTGCTATGGAATCATTACTTGTCTTCTTGGTGCTCTACTGCCTTCCCTGAACCCCCCGCCTATGTTATGTGTGCTAATCGTAATGCCCCTTATTTTCCTTCTCCCTCCCTTCCCACCCACCCTTCCCAGTTTCCCTTTGGTAACTGTTAGTCCATTCTTGGGTTCTGTGAGTCTGCTGCTGTTTTGTTCCTTCAATTTTTTCTTTGTTCTTATGCTCCACAGATGAGTGAAATTATTTGGTACTTGTCTTTCTCCACCTGGCTTATGTCACTGAGCATAATACCCTCTAGCTCCATCCATGTTGTTGCAAACGGTAGGATTTGTTTTCTTCTTATGGCTGAATATTATTCCATTGTATTTATGTACCACATCTTCTTTATCTATTCATCTACTGATGGACACAGGTTGCTTCCACTTCTTGGCTATTGTAAATAGTGCTACAATAAACATAGAGGTGCATATGTCTTTTTGAAACTGGAATCTTATGTTCTTAGGGTAAATTCTTAGGAGTGGAATTCCTGGGTCAAATAGTATTTCTATTTTGAACTAATTTTTAAGGTCAAACTTTTGGTAGTGTTCCATTTTCTACTTTCATGTTTATCATTATCTTCATTATTAGTCCTTGTATGAAATACAGTTGACATAAATAAAAATCTATATATTTAGATAGAGAAAGAAAAAAAGAACTGAAAGCTCTGTGAGGTTCAAAATTGAATTTGATTTCCAGGTTGTTGTTAACTTTCCAGAGCATTGGTAGAAGTGTACACACAGTAATGCTTTGTAAGTATACTCAAATAAATAAATAAGGCATCTAAGTGGCTGTGCTCTGTGTTCACAAAGTTTTAAGTAGGGTATGTTAAACAAAATTAAGCAGATGACTTAATTGGAAGACTTCTTAGAATTACTAATCAGGGCATTATAAACTTCTGAACAGTAACACTGCAAAAATTTTGACAGTGGACTCTGTGCGTGTGTGTGTGTGTGTGTGTGTGTGTGTGTGCTTAAGGGATATTTATTCAGTTCTTGAATAAATGTTTCTTGGAATATCATTGTGGGTAACACTTACTTAGAGGGATTTATAAAAATGGACTCTGAGAAAGCAACTTGTCAGTAAGATATTTTTTCATTTTTTACAAACTTTCTCTGGTCTATGGAAAAAAAGAAAGAATGCTTTATTCTTACAATATATATAATTGTTAGTATGTACAGGCTAAAATGAACAAAGGACAGCTACCAAATGGTATTTCCATTCACAGCCAGAGCTCTGATATCTGTCATCTAATTTCTTAGGATAATTCTTAATATTTACAAATGAGGAAAAGCTCTACAAAAACATGAAAATACAGCATATTTTTGACACACATCAGTCAACCAAAGTATTTTTAAATGAGCCTGGAGTGAAAATAGCAGAGAATACAACACAGTTTTCATAATCTGGAAGACTTTTATGTTTTCATAGAGTTTTTATGATTGGACCAGTTAGTATACATATTTTAGTGCATACAAGTCTGTTTCACATGAATGAGGATAAACATGTTTTAAAGAATATATGAACAATGAATATATATAAAAGCAATCTGAGGAAGTCGTAGTAAAAACGGATGTGCACTTGTTATGTAAAGTTTAATAAGGATATTCTCTAAATGTATGATCAAGTGATTATAACCAAGGGGTACAGGTGTGTAATTTCCAAGTGAACTCAACCCAAAAGTTTCCATGTGCATCAGGAAGTTGTTTATTTTTTAAATTAGAATTAAGTTATAGTAATATCTGGTGCCTATTTTTGATTCAGAAGGCCTACTTAGTTCTGATAAATAAATCAAATTATATTAGAGTTTATTAAAAATAAGTTTTCCACCTTTAGACCAACCCTTATTGTAAACGAGTAAAGATACTTTTGCTGCAAGGAGATCCAGCACCCAGAATAAACTAAATTATACAATTTAATGCAGGGAGATGGTATACAGGTGACAAGCACAGAAGTACAACTTCTCTGAATATATCAATTAATAGAATTTTGCCTTTCAAAACTTGTAAGTTAATGACATATTCAATAGTATAGAACAGCAAATCCTAAAATAAAATGGAAAGAAATGAGACTAATGGTACATCACATCAGCATCATACCTACCTAGAGAAATAATGATTTCAAGTAAATAGAACAAATGCAATGTCCAATGTGGGGAAAATCGACATTCCTATGGTCAGGATCCTCACCTGACCCTAAATTTCTTGATGATATAACTGGCCCACTGCTGGGCTAATGCTTCCACTCCCATAGGCAATGAGTTTATTATTGACTGAGTCACTATATAAAGAGCTCTGCTAATGCTCTGGGTGGAGGCAGAGATGGAGGAGGATTACAGACTTATTACTAACCTCTCCATTGATTAAAATAATGAAAAATTGTGGAGGGTTGGAAGCGATATCACCCTGGAAGTGACATCACCAGATTCTGACACCAGGGAATAATATCAACAGGAAGTAATATCACTGGAATCAGAAATGACTGCACTGGATATGAGATCAGTCCAGAAGTGACATCACTATGAGACTGTATATAAGTGGTGCTCTTAAAATAAACTGTGTCATTCGTCTGCCATCAGCAGGCAGTGAACCTCCTGATCCCAGCTTTGGTTTCCGTGTCTTTTTTGTATATTTCTCTATTTTATCTAGGCTCCTCACCCACTCCACTCAGTTTCAGCTGGTTTGTGGAGCTGGTCTCTGCAAAAAATCAGGGTCTTTTTTGCTTAGGTAAGCAACCAATTTTTTTTTTATTTGTAAATTTTATTTTAAATTTCAAATTATACATCCCCATATTATTATACAGATGAATATATGTAATTATACATTAGGGACAACTACAAGTATAAGCCCTAAAGCAGTGATTCTATATGTATGCTCTTTGCAACCCCCAAGGCTCTTTAATGGGGTCCATGATTTCAGAGCTATTCTCACAATGGTACCAAGATATTTCATTCTTTTTTCAGTGTGTTGACATTTGCATTAATAGTGAAAATGCAATGTGATTAACACTGCTGACACCTTAGAGAGAATGAAAGCATTGCTACGAATCTGTGCCAATCTGTGTAGCATATGTATACCAATATGTAAAACAAAGTATATTATTCACAACCACACTTGTAGTTGGGAAAAAAACAACAACAGCAACAATTTCACTTGGAATTGTCAAGATTAAAAAGAAAAAATAATTAATTTTATTAAATCTTTAATGTCTTGTATACCTCAAAATGGAGTGATCTGAGTTACAAGCTGAGCAAGCCACTTTTTTATGGAACATTATTTTTACTTGAAAGGATGATGACAGGCAAACTAATGCCTTAGCAGATATTTTCATAAAACTTACCTCAGTGAGCCTATCATTTCAAGAAGGCATTTGATGTTATTTATTGCCATGACAAAACGTGAGCTTTCCAGTGATAATTAGAATTTTTACATATGTGTATCTATCATCATGAGCTTAATAGCTTCTCCACACTTAAAGACATCTGCTATGAGATCAGTAGGGATACTAACAAATCCGATTTTTCAAAACATTTTTTCAATAAAAGGTGTCAATTAGAAGATCTGCAAACTTGATATTTTCCAAATGATCAGTGTATGAAGTTACAAAATCATGAATGGGTAAAAAGTCCATTCAAAGTTCAAAATAGATCAATGGATTTTAATATGAAACTGAAATATCCACTAATCCTACATCACAACTAAATTTTAAGAGGTTATCACTTGCTGAGTTTAGTGTAGTATCAAAGAATATCTATAATTGTCTGATAAAGATTAAGATAGCTCTCCATTTGCCAGTTACATATCTGTCTGAAACTTGATCTTTTCCCTTTTGGCCAAAAAACATATTGCAACAAATTTAATGCAGAAGCAGACTGCTGAATACAACTTCCTTGTAGTTCACCAGATATTAAAGAGATTTGCAAAACTGTAAAAAAATCAGTTTTCACAATAATTTGGTTTTTGTTCTTTTGGAAAATATAATCATAGTTTCCATAAAAAGGTTGTTATTGATATCAACTTTTGAGTTTATTATTATTCTTTTAAGTGGATTTATACATACTTCTAATTATCATTTTAATTCCTAATATGCAAACATTGATAAGATACAACTTACATAAACAGAAATTCTCTGAGGTTTTCAAGAATTTTTAAATTGTGAAGGGGTACTTGAGAACCCCTGCCATAGACAAACTCAAGCAGTTGTGTCACAGGAGACAATTCATACCAATATTCTTTGTAATAGCTGAATTTTATACAGTTCAATTCCATCAACACTGGAGTAGAATAAACTATAGTTTATGCATAAAAACAGAATAGAATAATGTCATTGAAAAAATGCCATATATTGAATGAAAAAAGCAAGACACAAACCATTTAATAGAGCTCCATAGATAATGAAATTATAAGGACAAGAAGTAATATGATCATGAACATGTCAAGCGGAGTAGCATTATTTTGAGGAAAGGGTCTATGACTGAGGTCAAGCATATGCAAAGCTTTTAGGCTATTGACAGTATTACACTTCTTGATGTCTGTGGTTGTTTCATGGTTAATCACTTTATAATGAATTATTCAACAAATTCTCTATAATCTATATTAATACAAACAGTATTTGTTAACTACTATTAGATATTTCCCCATTACTCGGTTGATCTCATTCCTGAATATAATTACAGCATTGTATAAGGGAAAGAAGGAGGATTTGCTAGTGAACCAGAGCTAGATATAAATTCTAACTTCACCACTTACTCGGAGAGAAAAGTTAGCCAAGTTGTTTCACATTCCAGAGCTTCATTTTTTATTCTCTCTAAAGTAGGGATGAGAACACTGTTTTCGCAGGGTTGTTTTGAGATTGCAGTGGAGTGCTACAATTTTCATATAATAGAGCAATTGGTGGCAACAGATAAGAGTGTACTTGTATTTCTGTATATCTGATTAAGGACGTCTCTGAAATCTTTGTATATTTTAAAAGCCAGAAGTACTTTATTCAGCAGGTGTGAGGTGAGGGGTCAACTGAGCTTATTGTTTTTCCTGTGACAACAGCTGCTCCCTGCTGAGGTTGGACAACAGTTGGATGGAAACCTGTTACCAAGATGCAGTGGATTTCTTAAAAGGAATTACCAGGTGACTATAAATCAAATAATGGAGTTGGGAAGTCAACAAGAAATTTGTGTGTACGAAATAGCAGTTGGGAGACAGTCTCAGGCAAGCATCATTTAAAGTTATAGATGAACAAAAGGTCTCATTTAGTTGCTTAGGAAATAATAAATACTTCACATTAGCCCTTTGAGAAGCAGCTGTCAGTATTCTCAATATCTGCACATTTTAGAAATAGGGAAATACCCTATGTGGTAAAAAACAGTAACGAGAAACTGTGTCTATGCCCAAATGCCCTGCATCAGTTGTTCTCAAACATTATGGTGTCAGGAAACCTTTGCTCTCTTAAACAGGGATATTCATGTGTTAATTATACTGGACATTAAAATGAGAAATTTAACCTATATGCATGAAATAATTTGTTTTAAAATAATAATCACTAAAGGATAACACAAATAGCATACTTCATAAAAATTACATGCCCAATATATATATATATATATATTGAGAAGAAAACATTGCTTTACGCTTTGCACATGTAGCTTAGTCAAAAATAATGATTCTCAGGTTTGTTTCTGTAACAAATCTATTTCAATATCATGTGTTATAACCCCTGGTAAACTTGACTGAGCACCTGTGAGAGAATGAGAGAGAAAATATATCATTGAAAAATTTTTTGACCTAGCGGACTTTTAGGAAGTTTCTTGGACACCTTAGATTCCCCCAAGGACACTTGGAGGATTGATACCCTCATGCATCTCTGGAGCTGGGCAGTTGGAAGTGTGAGCTTGGTTCATACAAAGTCTTGGCTCTGCTCAGAACGTCAGCACCCTTGTGCTTGCTGTCTTACCAGACTACTGTCTTCTTACAGACAGAATCCTTGTCGATAGAGAGAGAAGTAAGAAAGGGAAGAATCAAAGGACATTTCAAGTTGAAGTGGGATTCTGGACTGCTCAGATATTTTCTGGCGTGACACGCTGTGAGGCCACCCACATAGCATTTCTTCCATCCACCTTATTATCTTCCCACTGTTCAGACTGTGTCAGAGCATAAAGCTTTACATTAGTCTCAAACTTCCTTCTGTCAGTGACCTGACTCAATGACTAAGTATCTTTGTTTCCAGAATGAACTTAACAATTTCCTTGCTTCTGATCACTCACCTGGCTATTGAAGGCGATATGGGTATATTCCATATTTCAATATCAGCAGTGCGCAGATAAGCCTTGGAAGTGGCAGTTGCTAAACAGAAAATTCTCCTAATGCATATTATCATTTACATAATAATGAGCGAGGAAATTCCCCCCTTTTTAGAAACTAAATCAATGACCAGAATTGTTGTGTGTGTAACCTAATTTTCTAACCTGTATTTATTTGTCCTCAAAAAGAAATAGTAATAATATTAACCATAATAATTACATGTACCTCACTCTGTAGCTAAAATAGTTAAATGCAAAACTCTTGGCATGCTGTAATGTTCTCACATATGAGCTGTGCTGATGGTACTGTTTTTCATTTCTCAAGAACAGCATGATTTGTAGTTATAGAAGCAAGACTGAGGAATTCCAACACTTGTAACCTATGGTAATTATGTGGCATTCAAGGGACATGCTACTTCATGAGAGGGAGACTCTGTGGTTAACTCACTCTCACTTCCAGGCCCAGCAATGGGGTCCCCAGATTTCAGATGAAGAGACTTATACTAATTGCTGATATAATGCCTAACCCGTAATTTTCCTAATTCTTTAAAAAAGGACTCCCTTAAATCTAAATCCCTGTGTAGCCTCACAGATATTAGTTGAGTTGTAGTATTTCAGAATTAACTTCTACTGTAAGGTTAGTCATTAAAGGATGTTAACTATTAAAAGTGATATACACATTTTTTATCAAAAGGAATAATAAAAATCTATCCACCTGCCTCACAAGGATTTGATTAAACCAGTGGTTCTCAAAGGATGGTCCCTCAGCATCACCTGGGATGCTAATAGAAATGCACATTATCAGTCTCATCCAAGACCAGCTAAATCAGAAAACCTGGCACCTGTGTTTTAGCAATTTCTCCCAGTGACTTTGATACACTCCAGACGATGATGACTATTGGCCTGAATGTCATGCCCTACTGCTGGGAGATGGCAAAGAAAAGCAAGTGGACAGCTCCACAGGGACACTGGGGCTGGGTGAGCCTCACACCACATCACAAATACTCTGAGCAAATGACAGGCAAGGATGTGTGTCAACAGAGCTGTCAGCATGGGCCAGACAATTTGTGAGACACTTGAGAAATTAGGCTTTTGAAGGAAGAATAGGGAACCTGCATGTTCTGACTTGTGCAGAATGCTGGAGAAAAATCAGAGTAAAGGGAGGGTTTGTCATGGGACAGGTCGGCATGAGGTACAGTCATAACATCGGGATACCCCTGACCTCAAACTCAGTTAAAAATACAGAATGAAAGAAAGAGAAAAAAGGAAGGAAGGGAGAGAGAGAGAGAGACAGGAAGAGAAAGAGAGAAGGAGAAAGGGAGAGGGAGAGGGAGAGGGAGAAATATTGAGGGTCAGAGAGGAGGGAGGGAAGAATAAAGAAGGGATGCTGACGTATCCCAAATGCAGGCTTCTGCTGGCTCGGACAAAGGCTACACCTACAGCAATGGTTCTCAACCAGGAGCAATTTTGTTTCTTCCTGAAGGGGATGTTTGGCAATGTCTGGAGACAGTTGCATTGTCACAACTAGAGGGGGAGAAGATGTTACTGGCATCTAGCAGGTGGAGACCAGCGATGCAACTGCATAACCAAAATGCAGGGCAAAGCCCCCCACAACAGAATATTGGCCCCAAATATCACCAAGACTGAGAATGAAAAGATATGATGTAGTTACACATATGTAACAGTGTAAGATTTTAATGTTGTCATCTGATCCGTGTCTATCTAGTCCTTTTAAATTATATCCATTTTAATTCACAACCTCCTATGAATTTGATAGAATAATTTCTACAATGTTTGTAAGTATAATTAGTACAGGCAATTTGAATGACTAGGTAACCATTCATATCAGTAAAGTACCATGTATTGGCCTGTTAACTTGGTCTGAACTCAGGGGCTTTTTCTCTTTTCCTTTCATTTACTCTTAAAAGTAAAGATATAACTTCAGAAACACTCCTCACTGTGAAAAAGATTATTAGCTTCAGAAAAAAACAGAATGACATGGGGAAGTACAGTTTGCATGTATTGGACTTTCATTTCTTGCTCATTTAGCTTTAGCAATGATAGAAAAAAAGAGTGAAAGGATTTACTAAAAGCATTTTGGGACTGCCGAGTTCCCTCTTTATCATAGAAATTGACTTTTCGCCAATGTTTTACTCCTATTGGCTTCAATTACATAAGAATTAATTTTGCCTGGCAAGGTTAGTCAGCACATACTTAAGGTATAATATTCTAAGATTTTAGTAGTAACTCACTTATATTGTATCTATTAAATAGACTTAAAGCTATCTTGAATTTAATTGGTAGGCCAATATTTTATGCCACTGACTGGTGAATCACCATATCCTTTTTTAAATAAGTTGAAACATATCACATTGATGTTATAGCTACAGATGACGCTTTGTGTACTGACTGTAAATGAGAAAGACCTAGCACAAGGTCTTGAAAATAGGCTTTTCTCTAAGTATTGAGCTCAAGATAACAATGCATTTTTAGTTAGGCCTTTCTTTAAAAACACAGTAAAAATCTAAGACATTGGTGAGGTATTTGTTGCGTGGACATTCTATTTCCCAAAGTGTGAGTTAAACTGCATGTCTGATGTCACTTCTCCTTTTGGAACTGAAATTCTATGACCCTTTGGCTCTATGAATCATATTTAAACACATGCACCATATATATGAGTCAAGTATGCATACTATACCATATTATTATAATTATTATATATAATATACATGCACTATATATGTATATGCATATATAGTTAATAGCAATACCTTAATTCAAGCATAAAGATAATAAAGCTGATCATTTTCTAAAGTGTATAGTTATTCCTTCATTTGTATACATAATTTCAAGGTCCATTACCCACAAATATGAACTTTGCTTAATTTATTGGTGTTCCAGCTAATTCCATAATTTTATTTGTGGTGGATGAAATAAATAGCTGTATGCCATTCATGAACCCTCCCCACTACACACACACACACACACACACACACACACACACACACACACACACATGAAAACATACATTTTTTTTGTATTGCACAGAAGAATATTATTTCCTGGAAACTTCTTTTGCCAGAACAGAAAGAAGGAATCTAAACATCAAGGAATAGATATTAAAAGGATGAAATGAAATACTGGTAGCAAAGTTTTTTCCTTTTTTCTTCTTATTTAATCATTAATTACAAGTTTGAATGGAGGCTTTCTCCTGACTACACAAAAGAAAATCATTTTCCCATTGTCTTGATGCAAAGGTTGCCTGGTCACTATACTTCACTTTTACTCAGACTTTTGGCAAAGCAAGTGTATGATGTGCTGATATTTTATTTTACTTATATGTATACTGAACTGTATACCACTGTGTACTGATATGATATTTTATTATGCTGGAGATTGTACTAGCACTTAAACCACACTGGGAGTTATTTAAAAGTATAAATACATTAAACAATGTTGAAATGGTTTAGGATTTTCTAGCTACCCTCTTTATTGATTTGTAGCTTAATCCCTCTTATAATGGCCAAATAAATTACTGGGAACTAATTCAATTATTTGAAGCTTATTGAAACTTACTTTATATAGGTCATATTTTGGTTAAATTTACTAGTGTCCCTTACATACTTAAAAGAATATGGTTCTGCCACTACAGACTAAAAGGTCACAATCAAGTAGATGAGAGATAGATCTATAGATTTTATATTATAGAAATAATATAATTATGCCTATAAATATGTTACTCACTCTTCATTTCATGTCTTTAAGAAATGAAACAAGGAGATGGCTCTGAGGCCTCCCAAGCCTACCGTAAACAAACTGAAAACCTATACCAGAGTCAATTTTTGTAAATGCCTCAAGGCTAAGAAGAACTACCAATCATAAACAGCCAACTATCCATTTCAAAATATGGTAATTGCTTATCCTATAGCCACTCAAATGATTCATTTGCTTTGTCTGGCATGGTCTTTCTAAAAACCTCTCCCCAGGCACCCACTTGTGGGGCACTGTTGATTGCTTTTGAGGGGGCAATGCTGAATTTGAATTGATGTATGCTCAAATAAACTCAAACAAAAAAATTTTAATGTGCCTAATTTTATCTTTTAACACCGCTTTTAAATGTTAACTTCTACTTTCAGTATGGTTTTCACTAATCTAAGAAACTGCATGTTCTTGTAAAGAAAACAAGTTAACAAATTTATGACCAAAAGAACATAAACTCTTAAAACCAGATAATACTTTCACTGTTAACTTCTTTCTGATTTTTTTCCTTTCCCAAGCATTCACACATATGCGATTCAGTAAAAAGAAATTACAGTAGACATCTCTTTTGAGATATTATTTTCACAAATATAATTCTATGAATATATTTCTATGGCAACCTAGATCCATGTGATCATTTGTAATGGGTACATGAAGTTATTTCATCTGAATTTAACATTCCATTCTCCTTTCACAAAGATGTACAATAAGCCAAAGACTAAGGAAAATGATCTTTAAATCAAATGTGAGGCTATTTTCTGCATGTATGTGCGTGTGGGCTGTGTATGGGTGTTTCTACAGAGTGGATTGCAATAGAGACCTTTTTGAGAAAATTATGAGTTGATATGTCTGTTTCCTGATTTCCCTTAAGAAAAGTCACACTCTTAAAAAATTCATGTTTACATGGAACACAGCATTGTCCTATTCATATGTACATTTTATCTCCATCTATAAGACAATACATCATATTTTCTCCAGGTGCACCTTAAGTTATTGCAACTCCCTTGCCCTTCTCTGGGGTCTAAGGTGATGCCAGCTCATTTCAGGGTTAATACCACGAGGAAAACAACTGAGGAGAAGATGCATTGAGAAAAACAACAGTAGAGGATTTATTAGTTTTTGATTCTCTATAGCAGAATGGTAATTCTGCCATGCCATTCCCAGCGACTCCTCCTGGGCTGGGAGAAGAGGTGTATGTCACCAGAAGAAATTGAATGCAGCTGATGGAAGGGAGCACAGGTGACTCTTTCTTATGTGCTGTGAAACAAATTTACCTTTTTCTCATCTTAGAAGCAAGAAAGAACCAAGTGCATGAATTATCATAAGAACACCACAGAGCATAAAGTTTCTTGGGGAAAAATTTTTCAGTTCTATGAGAAATTCTGATGTTGTTTAAAGAAAGTAAATGTTCGTATTTTTAAAATTCTCATTATTTCATATTTATTGTTGTATTTAGAGTGAAATATGAGTAATTAATGTAGTCTATTATAATTTTAACATTTTATTCACTGTTGAAAACAAGCACCATTAATAAATTTAAAATATTTAATAAATAAAAGTAAATTCAAAATACTCAGGCAGCTATAATTGAAAAAGAATCCAATGTTGGTTAATGGAGCAATCCAGAAAGACATGTGGTTAATAATACATGCTCGTATACATATATATGTGTGTGTGTCCATATGTATATATATGTGTGTGTATGTGTGCATATACATATATATATATACATGTATTCAGAATTGGTGCCAAAAAAAGGTTTATGTAGCCTTGAATCATTAAAGACTTCATTCTGATTAGAACTTTTGTAGTCTAATTGAAGTTATTGCAAGTTATGACTGCTCATTTACCTATGAAATTAAGTATTTTGCATATCTTAATCTAGTTTTAAAGGATTTTAGTGTGGAGCAAAATGGTATTTATTCTCTAGAAAATGTTGGTAAATATTTTAGGTTATGAATAGATTATTTGACATGTTTTTATGCATTTCCAAATGCATGGTCCATCTGAACTCCATATGGATGCTGAATAATAATATGTTCCTCATTTGAATGAGAAATCGTTAGTTCCTATACATTTTTATGTGAAAACATCTTTAAAATCCCTTAAATTGTTCAATCATAGTGTATATGTTTATTTAATGAAATACGAACTTTGAGCCAAAGCCTTTACATTCCTAGTAAAAATTTTAATATTAGGGTCCTAAGACCAAATGCAATATCTAAAAATTTCCAGGCCTGTAGTTTTATGCCAGTCAGACTTAAAAGTAACACTCATATTACATAATCTGTTTCATGGAGACAGATTTTCAAATAAGGAAGAATCATACAGAGAGACAGCTCAAGGTAGAAGAAGATTGTAGACAAGCTCATTTTCTCCTGCCTTATCTGTACACACTGAGGCTTGCTCTTTGAATTAAGTCTTTGTTAATCCTGATATTTAGAAAATATTATTTTTTATAATGTACTTTCTGTTGAACACAGTTTTTACTCTTTCAGAGATGACAATTGTCTTGTAAAATGTTAATTCGTATTGGGAAAATGCATGAGGACTTTAAGAAGTTGACATAAATCTAAAGCTGTCTGCACAATGCCCAAACTTTCTGAATGTATATTTTGTCAGTTATACCAAAGACAAGATGCACACTCTGATGTGAGAAGGAAAATTAAAAAATTGTGTTCACTGTAGTACATGAAGAATTAGAGTGAGATGTGGGAACCTAGATTTGAGGGTAGAGTCAACTCTGCAGGCCTGGACTGCTCAAACCCTGAGTATTTCCAAGAAATGCTTGTTTTAAGGACTGACTCCAGGCGAGCTCCTGAAACTGAGCTCTTGGAATGTTCTGACCAATGAAAGTGTTTGCATGCCTTACAATGTGAGCCACACTGTGCCAGTGTGTCCAAACGTAATGCTAATAATATGACTTGTGATGAATATCTGTTTTTATCTGGGAGCATGAAGCTTAAGTAGCTGAGGTCAGTCACACAGGTGCTATATTCCTATATGATTAACCCCCAATAAAACCCTATACATCAAGGTTCAGGTGAGCTTCTTTGTATGTGTTGTCACACCATGCATCTTTTCCCTTTGCTGTAACCTTTTGCTGTAATAAACTGTAACTGTCAGTTTAACAGCATCTGAGTCCTGTGAGTCACTCATCCTGATGGTGTTCTTGGGAACCCCAGTACAGAGGGGCTGTAGATATTGGACCTTTATATTAATTGCCTTGAAATTGCTCAATCACTTTGAACATTTAAAAGAAAATTTACATAAATGTCAATAGAGAAATTATTCAATGTCATTTACAAGCACCTAAACAAATACATTTCAAACTTAAAGTCTTTAGACAAATATTTTTGGTAGGGAAAAATGTCCATGACATCATTTATTTTTTTATTTTTTATGTTTTATTTTGGTATCATTAATCTACAATTACATGAGGAACATTATGTTTACTAGACTCCCCCCTTCACTAAGTCCCCCCAACATACCCCATTAGGCACTGTCCATCAACGTAGTGAGATGCTGTAAAATCACTACTGTGTTGCACAGCCCTCCCTGTACTCCCCCCCACATTATACATGCTAATCCTAAGGCCCCCTTTCTACTTTCTCCCCCTTCTCCCTCGCTTCCAAAAGATCCACCCTAGTCCCTTTCCTTTTGGTAACTGTTAGTTCTTTCTTGGGTTCTGTGATTCTGCTGCTGTTTTGTTCCTTCAGTTTTTCCTTTGTTCTTATTCTCCACAGATGAGTGAAATCATTTGGTACTTGTCTTTCTCTGCCTGGCTTATTTCACTGAGCATAATACCCTCCAGCTCCATCCATGTTGCAAATGGTAGGATTTGTTTTCTTCTTATGGCTGAATAATATTCCATTGTGTATATGTACCACATCTTTATCGATTCATCTACTGATGGACACTTAGGTTGCTTCCATTTCCTGGCTATTGTAAATAGTGCTGCAATAAATATAAGGGTGCATCTGTCTTTTTCAAATTGGGCTGCTGTATTCTTAGGGTAAATTCCTAGAAGTGGAATTGCTGGGTCAAATGGTATTCTATTTTAAGCTTTTCAAGGAACCTCCATACTGCTTTCCACATGGTTGAACTAAATTACATTCCCACCAGCAGTGTAGGAGGGTTCCCTTTTCTCCCATCCTCACCAACATTTGTTGTTGTTTGTCTTTTGGATGGTAGCCATCCTTACTGGTGTGAGGTGATATCTCATTGTGGTTTTAATTTGCATTTCTCTGATGACTAGCGATGTGGAGCATCTTTTCATGTGCCTGTTGGCCATCTGAAATTTTTCTTTGGAGAACTACCTGTTCAGTTACTCTGCCTATTTTTTAATGGGTTGTTCACTTTTTGTTTGCTGAGGTGCGTGAGCTTTATATATTTTGGATGTCAACCCTTTATCGGATCTGTCATTTATGAATATATTCTCCCATACTGTAGGATGCTTTTTTGTTCTGTTGATGGTGTCCTTTGCTGTACAAAAGCTTTTCAGCTTGATATAGTCCCACTTGTTCATTTTTGCTTTTGTTTCCCTTGCCCGGGGAGATATGTTCATAAAGAAGTCGCTCATGTTTATGTCCAAGAGATTTTTGCCTATGTTTTTTTCTAAGAGTTTTATGGTTTCATGGCTTACATTCAGGTCTTTGATCCATTTCAAATATACTTTTGTGTATGGGGTTAGACAGTGATCCAGTTTCATTCTCTTACATGTAGCTGTCAAGTTTTGCCAACTCCAGCTGTTGAAGAGGCTGTCATTTCCCCATTGTATGTCCATGGCTCATTTATCATATATTAATTGACCATATATGTTTGGGTTAATGTTTGGAGACACTAGTCTGTTCCACTGGTCTGTGGCTCTGTTCTTGTCCCAGTACCAAATTGTCTTGATTACTGTGGCTTAATAGTAGAGCTTGAAGTTGGGGAGCAAGATCCCTCTCATTTTATTCTCCCTTCTCAGGATTGCTTTGGCTATTCAGGGTCTTTGGTGGTTCCATATGAATTTTAGAACTCTTTATTTCAGTTCGTTGAAGGATGCTGTTGGTAATTTGATAGGGATTACATTAAATCTGTAGATTGCTATGGGCCAGACGGCCATTTTGACAATATTAATTCTTCCTAGCCAAGAGCATAGGATGAGTTTCCATTTGTTAGTGACCTCTTTAATTTCTCTTAAGAATGTCTTGTAGTTTTGGGGGTACAGGTCTTTCACTTCCTTGGTTAGGTTTATTCCTAGGTATTTTATGCTTTTTGATGCCATTTTGAATGGAATTGTTTTCCTGTTTTCTCTTTCTATTAGTTCATTGTTAGTGTATAGGAAAGCCACAGATTTCTGTGTATTAATTTTGTATCCTGCAACTTTGCTGTATTCCAATATCAGTTCTAGTAGTTTTGGAGTGGAGTCTTCAGAGTTTTTTATGTACAGTATCATGTCATCTGCAAATAGTGACAGTTTGACTTCTTCTTTACCAATCTAAATTCCATGTATTTCTTTGTTTTGTCTAATTGCCGTGGCTAGGACCTCCAGTACTATGGTGAATAACAGTGGGGAGAGTGGGCATCCCTGTCTTGTTCCCAATCTTAGAGGAAATGCTTTCAGATTCTTGCTGTTTAGTACAATGTTGGCTCTGGGCTTTTCATATATGGCCTTTATTATGTTGAGGGACTTGCCCTCTATACACATTTTGCTGAGAGTTTTTATCATGAATGGTTGTTGAATTTTGTAGAATGCTTTTTCAGCATCTATGGAGATGATCATGTGATATTTGTCCTTCTTTTTGTTTATGTGGTGGATGAAGTTGACAGATTTTCGAATGTTGTACCATCCTTGCATCCCTGAGATGAATCCCACTTGGTCATGGTGTATGATCCTCTTGATGTATTTTTGAATTAGGTTTGCTACTATTTTGTTGAGTATTTTTGTATCTATGTTCATCAGGGATATTCATCTGTAATTTTCTGTTTTGGTGGGGTCTTTCCTTGGTTTTAGTTTTAGGGTGATGCTGGCTTCATAGAATGAGTCTGGAAGTATTCCCTCTTCTTCTATTTTTGGAGAACTTTAAGGAGAATTGGTATTATGTCTTCTCTGTATGTATGATAAAACTCCACTGTAAATCCATCTGACCCAGGACTTTTGCTCTTGGGTAGTTTTTTGATTACCGCTTCAATTTTTTTGCTGGTAATTGTTTTGTTTAGATTTTGTGTTTCATCCTTGGTCAGTCTTGGAAGGTTGTATTTTTCTAGGAAGTTGTCCATTTCTTCTAGGTTTTCCAGCTTGTTGGCATGTAGGTTTTCATAGTAGTCTTTAATAATTCTTTGTATTTCTGTGGGGTCCATCATGATTTTTCCTTTCTCATTTCTGATTCTGTTGATGTTTGTAGATTCTCTTTTTCATTTTATAAGTCTGGCTAGGGGCTTATCTATTTTGTTTATTTTCTCAAAGAACCAGCTCTTGGTTTCATTGATTTTCTCTATTGTTTTAGTCTTCTCAATTTTATTTATTTCTTCTCTGATCTTTATTATGTCCCTCCTTCTGCTGACTTCAGGCCTCATTTGTTCTTCTTTTTCCAATTTCAATAGTTGTGTTTTAAAATATTCATTTGGGATTGTTCTTCCTTCTTTAAATATGCCTGGATTGCTATATACTTTCCTCTTAAGACTACTTTCACTGTGTGCCACAGAAGTTGGGGCTCTGTGTTGTTGTTGTCATTTGTTTCCATGTATTGCTTGATCTCTATTTTGATTCAGACATTGATCCATTGATTATTTAGGAGCATGTTGTTAAGCCTCCATGTGTTTGAGAGTCTTTTTGCTTTCTTTGTACAATTTGTTTCTAGTTTTATACCTTTGTGGTCTGAGAATTTGGTTGGTAGAATTTCAATCTTTTTTAATATACTGAGGCTCTTTTTGTGGCCTAGTATGTGCACTATTCTGGAGAATATTCCATGTGCACTAGAGAAGAATGTGTATCCTGTTGCTTCGGGATGTAGAGATTTGTAGATGTCTATTAGGTCCATCTGTTCTAGTGTGTTGTTCAGTGCCTCTGTGTCCTTACTTATTTTCTGTCTCGTGGATCTGTCCTTTGGAGTGAGTGGTGTGTTGAAGTCTCCCAGAATGAATGAATTGCATTCTATTTCCTCCTTTAATTCTGTTAGTATTTGTTTCACATATGTTGGTGCTCCCGTATTGGGTGCATATATATTTATAATGGTTATATCCTCTTGTTGGATTGACCCCTTTATCATTATGTAATGTCCTTCTTTATCTATTGTTAGTTTCTTTGTTTTGAAGTTTATTGTGTCTGATACTACTACTGCAACACCTGCTTTTTTCTCCTTGTTGTTTGCATGAAATATCTTTTTCCATCTCTTGACTTTTAGTCTGTGCATGTCTTTGAGTTTGAGGTGAGTCTCTTGTAAGCAGCATATAGATGGGTCTTGCTTTTTTATCCATTCTATTACTCTGTGTCTTTTGATTGGTGCATTCAATCCATTTACATTTAAGGTGATTTTTGAAAGATATGTACTTATTGCCATTGCAGGCTTTAGATTCATGGTTACCAAAGGTTCAAAGTTAGCTTCTTTACTACCTTACTTCTAACTTAACTCGCTCATTGAGCTATTATAAACACAGTCTGGTGATTCTTTATTTCTCTCCCTTCTTATTCCTCCTCTTCCATTCTTTGTATGTTAGGTGTTTTTTTTGTGTGTGTGTGTGCTCTTTTCTGTTTCCTTTGACTGCTTTTGTGGGTAGTTGATTTTATTTTTTGCCTTTAGTTAGTATTTGATTGTTCCACTTTTTTTGCTGTGATATTATTTTCTCTGGTAACATCTGCTTAGCCTTAGGAGTGCTCTCATCTAGAGCAGTAGAGCAGTCCCTCTAAGATACCCGCTACAGGTGGTTTGTGGAAGGTAAATTCCCTCAACTTTTGCTTGTCTGGGAATTGTTTAATCCCTCCTTCATATTTAAATGATAATCATGCTGGATACAGTGTCCTTGGTTCAAGGCCCTTCTGTTTCATTGCATTGAATATATCATACCATTTTCTTCTGGCCTGTAAAGTTTCTGTTGAGAAGTCTGATGATAGCCTGATGGATTTTCCTTTGTAGGTGACTTTTTTTTTCTCTCTGTTTCTGCCTTTAATACTCTGTCCTTGTCTTTGATCTTTGCCATTTTAATTATTTTGTGTCTTGGTGCTGTCCTCCTTGGGTCCTTTTCTTGGGAGTTCTGTGTGCTTCTGTGGTCTGAGAGGCTATTTTCTCCCCCATTTTGGGGAAGTTTTCAGCAATTATTTCTTCAAAGACACTTTCTATCCCTTTTTCTATCTCTTCTTCTTCTGGTACCCCTATAATGCGGATACTTTTCCTTTTTGATTGGTCACACAGTTCTCTTAATATTCTTTCATTCCTGGAGATCCTTTTATCTCTATCTGCATCAGCTTCTTTTATGTTCCTATTCTCTGATTTCTATTCCATCAATGGCCTCTTTCATCTCATCTGTTCTGCTTTTAAGTCCTTCCAGAGATTGTTTTATTTCTGTATTATCCCTTCTTAGCTCTTGCATTTTTCTCTGCAAGTCCATCAGCATGGTTATGACCTTTATTTTAAATTATTTTTCAGGAAGATTGGTTAGGTCTATCTCCTCAGGTTCCCTCTCAGGGGAGGATGTCTGTGTGATTGTGATCTGAATCAAATTCTTCTGCCTTTTCATGGTGATTGGCAGATGGCACGTGTGTCAGCTGGGAGAACAAAATCCCTTCCCGCTTGCTACTTGTGTTCCTGTCTTGGGAGAACGGCGACCCCTAGTGGCTTGTGTTGGGCAGCTGCACGCAGACAGAGTCTCTGATTCTTGCCCTGGCTGGCTGTGGGTTCCTGGAGGTTGCCCCTTTGTGAGTCGCTGGGTTCTTGCAGGTGTAGATGTAGCCTGGCTGTTCTCCTGTATCTTCTGGTCTCTCTTTTAGCAATAGTTGTATTTGTTGTATTTTCAAAAATATGCATGTTTTTGGGAGAAGATTTCCACTGTCCTACTCATGCCTCCATCTTGGCTCCTCCTTACATAATTTGAAAATATAGTCAATTCTTGTTATTAGCATAGTTATGCTCTATAAAGTTATCATAAACATTGAATTAGTGAACATTAAAACATTGCTCCTAGACAAAATACAATTAGATCCCTACAAGCCTTTGTTCACAACATTTTCATCAACTGATCAATGTATAACCATGTGTTGTGTGTAAACATGTTTTATGTTTGTCTTTTTAAAGACACCTTATTTTATAAAAAATATATGCATATTATACATGTATATATATAATTGATTTCTTAACATAGAATTCAATAATACATGCATGAACAAAGCTTTTCTCACATATATATTTTCTCAGTAAGGCACCTCACAACCTTCTTGTTTTTAGAAACTGTAGACAGCACTTCAGCACTACGCTTGGGGGGAGCATTTAAAGAATGAAATTACCAATGAAAAGCACATAAATGCAAGATATGTGGCAGTAAATCCATCATGAAAAGGACATGTGTTTGTGGTATTAGAGCTGATAGTAGGAGGAAGAGCACCACGATGTTCAACTCCAGCTGGGAACATGTGTGTCAGGAGACTAAAAATTTTTACCACTCTTTGTGTTTCAAAGATAGTTTTGATTTGGGAGTTATAATTAAGTATTAGTGAGTAGACAGTTCTGCAAATGTAGAATCCCTGAACACTAAGGATTAACTATGTTATATTAAAATTTTTGGTTTAAAAATGAAAAACATTGAGTTAAGATTGGTCGTAAGTAAAATAAAATATTGATGGTCTTTAGGCAGTTAGATTGTGGGTAATTTAAATTTTATTCATAGTTTTATATCTTCAAGTTCTTTTATAGTGAATATATATTTTCTTAATTTTAACGAATTGTTTTTATTAGGAAAATAATGCATACACGTGGAAAAAACTATAAAATACTAAACATTTCAAA
This sequence comes from Manis pentadactyla, assembly GCF_030020395.1. Lineage (NCBI taxonomy): Eukaryota > Metazoa > Chordata > Mammalia > Pholidota > Manidae > Manis > Manis pentadactyla. The sequence goes on from NC_080025.1 coordinate 42,639,357, forward strand.
ATGTCTCTCACTTTTTCAAAACCACAACCTAATTGCACAGAGGAAACAAGCATTAAAATTTTAGTACCCTTATTTTCCCAGAAATTTGTCATTTGTAATGAGATACAGAATACATGTCATTTAAATTTCATATGTTAAAATTATATAACTTGTACAAGTTGAGTATGATATAACAAAAGGATGACTAGCATTGAAAGGTACTTCTAACCGGACCTTAGTGGTGTATTATCCACAAAATAAAAGTTATAAACACAATAAAAAACTTTACCTACCTGATAAATTAAAAGTAATATTTCATTGCTAATATGACCTGCCTTGATTCAATTTGAAAGTCAATTTAACATCTTTGTAGATGTTTTATAAAATTTATTGCTTTTCTTTTGTTAGTTGCTTATTCGTATTTTGTGCCCTATTTCCATTCATTGCTGTGCTAACAATTTGTAAAAGTTCTTTATAAGGAAATTATAAATTTTTCATGTGTATTAAATATTTATTTTCATAATTGCCATTTGAATTTTAATTAATGGATATCAAAATATAATACAATTTTAACTTACACAGTTGATATGGATTATACATCTTACACCTTGTAGCTGTGGGAGGAAGGTTTCCTCACCTGGGGCAAATTCCCTATCAATATGTTGAGGTCAAATTAAGGCAAGGGCAAGATGCTGGGGGTTAAGGAATATGTCACTGGCCCCAATAAGCATTGGAGTTCTCCACTCAAGGGGCTAGTGGAGAGGGTACTATGCTGCTGTGTGCATTCCATTTGGCCAGTGTAGTCATCTGTGTCACACCTCTCTGTGGCCTTTGGGTCCAGTGTCACCACCATAGCACTATGATGTAGGTGGTTATTACCTTGGTTGGAGCTGTTACGGTGATGGGCTCTGTAGCCTGCAAGGCATGGTAAAAGCAGCCAGTTGTTTCTCTATCAGGGTGATCCTGGACCTCTGGTCCTTTTCATAGTTGTGACTAGAATCCAATAAATTGACAGGTCCATTCAAGCTGCTGCCAGAGGCCCCACCCATAACCATATTTGGTTACATGAACATCTAGCTCACAGGGCCTTGATGAGTCCATTATATTCAAGGCCTGTATGGCCTTGACTGCTCGCTTGGCAATAGTAAAAGCAGCTGCACATGTCTCATCCCAGGCCCACCTGATGCCCTTTCTTACCAACCAGTATAAGGGCTTCAGAATTTGTGTCAAGTGCAGGATAAACACTCTCTAGTACACAAAAGATGCAAAAACTCTTGTAAGACTGTCACAGTGGTAGGGGTGGGGAAAGCCTGGACTTCGTCTATGACTGCTTCTGGGATAACTTTAGTTTACTCACCCAGACAACCCCCAGTAATTTTACAGACAAATCAGGTCCCAGAACCTTGGTGCTGTTCACAGCCCATCTTTTCTCCTGTCGATGTTGCAGCAGTTTAGGAACTGCCCCTTCTAAATCTGCAAGAGAATCAGACATGAGCATAATATCATCAATGTAGTGATTTGGCAGCACCATTTTCAATTTCTCCCATGTGGTCAAGTCCTGGACTACAGGTCCCTGGCAAATGGTGGGACTGCAGAGTGATCCCAGTGGAAGGACAGTGAACGTCCTCTGCTGGTTTTCCCACATGAAGGCAAACTGTTCCTGACTTTCCTGAGTTATGTCAATAGAGAAGAAAGCATTAGCAAGTTCCACAATGTATGTCCCTAGTTCAAGACTGAGGGTGTCCATAAGGGCTGCTATAAAGGGGCCAGCAGCATGCAAAGAGTTGTGACTTTATTCAATTCCCTATAATCCTCAGTCATAAGCTAGGGGCCATCCAACTTTTTCACTGGCCACACAGGGGAATTAAAAGGATTGTGAGTGGGCTTTATGATGCCCACCTCCTCCAATTCCTGTAGAGTTTCTCCAATTTCCATGTGTCCCCCAGGCAATTTATACTCCTTAGCATTTATCACTGAGTTACAGGCAAAACTACAGGTGGGTGGTTAGCATGTCCCTTTAGAACTTCCTTCACTACATGAACCCTCAGTCTGAACTCACCTGCAGTGGTCTGTAAGCACAGGCCCTGAAGCATATTTACCCTTAACACAGATTCAGGGATGGGAGAATTGCACAGAGTATACTCCTTTGGAGGTAAACACCTTAACCTAAATGGGATTTGGGCTTTCTTCACTCTATTGTCTTACCACCATAGCCATCTATCACAGCAGGGAGTCCCAGTAAACTGCTCAGGGTTGCCAAAAAGCAGAGAGCATTCAACCCCTTTTCCCACCAGCACCAGGACACATTGTACATGCACAGGGGTCCAAAGAATTACTAATTCAGCAGGTGGCCTCTGGTCCCCACCATGTACCCCAAGGTGGAAGCCTTGATGCCCACTTCAGTTAAACTGCAATGTCCAATCATATTCCTGTGAGAGTCCAGGCAGGGTCTGAGTATCTTCCCCCAAGAAGTCCTGCAGTCACACAGCCTCTGGCTTCCATGTCTTGGACTTCAGCAACTGCAACTGCTGCTCCAGCTTCAATTATTGCCACAGCTCCAGCAAGGTTTTATTGTGCTGTCCATCCAGTTTCCTCTTTTACTGCCCTCACCTGTATCAAATAAACCCACATCTGGGTTCTCATGACCTTTATGGGGTCCTTTAAACCTTTTCTCTCTGTAGCAAACTACATTTCCTTCTATGCTTTCATTGTTTCAACCTGTCCTAGATTTGCTACAGTACAAGTAACCTCATTCATGTGTTGCCTTAAATGAGGGGCAAGAATATCACTAAGAATCCAAAGAGGGATGAGGAAGCTGTCTGAAGTACCAAATTTCTCATTCCCATTGTGAACAGCTCCTCAACCAGACTTTGCTGTTCCATGCTATAAATGATATTCTTCGTGCCCAACTCCCACAACACCTATTGGAGCTCAGTATACATCTGCCATCTAGCCGGAAAAGATGGCAAATCACCCTGATTAGGCCATATGGCAGAGAGCAGCTGTTGTCCAATCAAGAAGGATGTGCTTCTCTGGGGTTTGATAAGTGTTTTGTAAGCTCTGATGGAGAGAGGGGTGAGTCATCAGAGAAGCTAGCTTCCCCATTTATGACCGAGACAGAATAATTCCATCTACTCCTGAGTCCCAAAGGCAGAAAAGCCAGGCTGACATAGTTTCCAAGGGTTTCTGCCTGAACTGGGAACTCAAATCCACCAGCTCAGCCTGGGTATAAGACTAGAGCATAGAGTGCTCCACAGCCTGGGGAGGGGGCTTCTCTCCCTGAGGAAATTATGGCTGTTGCATTTTTACTTTCTTAACTATAACCAGGCAGTCCTTCAACTGGAAGGGCTTTCCATAGGGGAGGGGCTGGTGCCTCCAACAGCAGCTCTACCCTCCAACCCACTCCTTCACCCTGTCCTGGCTCCTCCTCTCCCACGACATCTCTTCTACCATTTCTGGAGCAGAAGACACCACTCCTTTCTTCACCTCCCCCGTGGCTTCTTACAGCCTGTGTTCTCCTACTGCCCCTTCCTATGACACAAGTACACCTCTCAGCAGTGCTATCTCAGTTCTTTATAACTTTCTTTCCTTCCTCATAGCACCCCAAAACTCACTTCTGGTTCTGTCACTTCCCACCAAAGCACATCTCTCTCCTTGGTAACACTTTCCAATGCTGTGAGACCCATCCCACCCACTGATCCTGCCCCCACATGGACACCCGGTTCCCATAAGGAGTCCTCTATTTTGTGGAGAGGCAGCTCCGCAGTTGTCTGACTCCTCAGGCATTCCCAGACCTCCCCAGTTGTGGGGAGAGGCCCAACCCTCTAGAACGCAAGTCACCTCAGACCAAATCCCCACTGGAGGATCCTCAAGTGTTTCCTCACAATCTTTAAGGGGATCCCCAGGTATTTCCCCACCTTCCATAGGGGCAGCCTCCTGCAGTACTCCTCCCATGACGACAGCCCTTCAGTTCCACTGAATCCTGCTGACAGTGCCAATAATGTAGCTCTGGGAGGAGGGGTTCCCCACCCTGGGCAAGTTGCCTATGAATTCACACAGACCAAATTAAGGCAAGGGTAAGAAATCAGGAATTAAGGATTTATTCTCCTAGCTCAGTCTCTTCTTGCTTGTACCAGTTGGGACACCCTGCACGTGGCTGCCGAGCTCTCTCCCTCCAGATGCTTTCATGGCCTTTCTCTTGCACCAGGAGGAGCTCTGTGGGTGGGTCCCTGGTGACTGGCAGTTGCCTGACCAATGACATAACAAGGAACACAGGCAAAGGAGAAAATGGGTGTTCCCTTGCTACCTCTCCCCTGGGCAGGTCCTGTGACTGACCAGCAGCTCTGTTGCCATTAAACATCCACGAATGTGTAAACGTGCTTTATTATTATATATACAGTGTGTGTTATTAAGGCCAGGCAGGGATTCTGGTCAGAAAGTTCTATTTTCCCCATACACTGAAAATTTCCATATTGACAATAGCTCAGTTTTTCTAAGAATTTTATTCATGGTTTGAATACATTACATCAGAAGTATAATTAGTTATTAAAAGTAAGAAATAAGATATTCTGATTATTTTCTTTTGATAATCTCAGTTAAATTAATGAACTTTTTTAAAGGGCTCAAAGTACAAATATCTACTCAAGGAGAAGATAACCTGAATAGTTCCATATCACTTAAGTAATTTGAATGTGTGGTTAAATCCTTCCAGCAAGGAAAACTCCACTACTGGGTAGTTTCACTGGAAAATTTGCATATATTTCAATAATTGATGTTAATACTCTACCATTGCTTTACATTTTTTCCCAGAATTTTCTTGGCCATATTCAAACATTTAATTTTCCACATGACTGTTAGAAAAAATATTAAAGATTATAAATGCATTCTATAATTTTATTGGAAAATAACTACTTTTTATATAGCTCTACTAACAAGGTTTGTATAAAAAGAACACCCATCCATATTTACAATGGTAACTCTTGGCATCCAAGAAAATAATACCTTTTTATGGTTACTTAAAAGTAATTCTGTTCAGGAGTCCTAAAATTTCCTTCATTAAGATCAGTTTAAATGATTAGTACTCATTCTAAGCAGATTATGTGTGTCTTACTACAGGTATGTCTACTTTAATTTATATGCCTTAATAATTTTTTTAAAAAATAATATTAGTCATTTTATATACATAATCTCTCTCCTCTTCACATCAGCTTTGAAACATAGATATATCTACTCCAGTTCACAGATAAGGAGAAGCTAAGTCATTTGCCAATCATTGGGCAGCTATAAATGAGCAACTAGTCTTAATTTATTTTTTTTCTAGTGTACAATTTTATCTTCTTTTGTGTTCATGTGTATTACACTGAAAATTTGGCAAGGCTTAACAGGGTTTATTAAACATATGGCACCTTAATTAAAATTTTATATTTATTTTAAATGAACACACTTATTTTTATTTTTTCAAGGAATACAAGTGAACATAACAGCACATATATATAACATAAAAGAGTAAGAGGAAAGATTAGAGAGAGAGAGGAGACTTCGGACAACAGAGGAGCAAAGACCTAGAATTTTGGTAATTCTTTTGATTCTTAGAATACAATCTGTTTATTCCCTTGAGTTCTATTACTGTAGACATCACTTAAGATGTTTAACCATAAAGTAATTATCTAATTTAACTGTTTCTGAAAAGTACTCTAAATGAATGGCTCCTTACTGAGTTAAATCTAAATTCTTCAATCCAGAAAGGAGTGTTCCTACTCCTCCTTCTCCCAAAGCCTCATATAATTTCCAGGACTCCACTGTTCTCTAGTGACAAGGAGGCAAGGGCTGCTTCTGGCGACAGACTGTGAGATGCAGAGTGAATTGTAACAGCATCAGCATCGGGTAAGACTTGATATTATATGAAGTCTTCCAAGTGAAATAACAACAATAGCAATGTCTCTTTTTTAAACATGCACCCTTGGCAGAGAAAATAAAACTTGAAAGAGGAGTGGAATTTGTTAACAGGCAACATTTTTGTAAAACCTACTCAAGCCTTTAAATGCTTTTACTCAGAGTAACTAATCCAATTCTCCCAGCAATCCTATGAGTTAGGTCCTCCTCACATCCCTATTGTGCTAAGATAATGGGGGCCCAAATATCAGTGACTCATAGAGCTAGGATTAGAGCTCAGAAGTCTGACTCCAGTGACCACAGTGTGCAGCATGATAGTTTGTGCTTTACCACACCTAGTCCATGGTCCACATTTAAGTAAAATATCACATACAAGAGCATAAATACTTTAGTAGTGACTCTCAAAACCTGCATTCTTAATTCATGCAGCAAATATTTATTGAGTACACACTAGGGCTTATAACTATTGAGCCATAGATTACTGCCGCTAAAAAACAAAATTCTGCATTCATCATGTTGCAGGAGATGGACAATAAGCAAGATGAATAAGTAAATAAGAGAATAATGTTAAAGTTTATGAAGAGAAATGAAACTAACATGTCAGGAAGAATTGCAATTAAGTTTGTTGGAAACAGCTATTTAGGGTGGTATTTGAGCAGAAATTAGTGTGTCATATGGATCTCAGAGGAAGATTGTTCCTAAAGGAGGAGTGAGTAAGTGAAAAGGTCCATGGGTACCCTGGCCTCATGTGTTTGAAGAAGGGACAGGGGGCTGATGCTATTAGATGAGTTGGTAAAGTAGAGAGTAGCAGGAGATGCAGCTGATGCCGGGGTTCTTGTTCACGAAGCCGAAGAATGAGCTTCACAAACACTCAATGTAGGAGAGCAAGGTACAGGCTTTTATTTAGAGATAAAGTGAGAGGACAGAGCTCCCGGCTCACGCCAGGAGGGGACAAGAGAGTCCGTGGTTGGCTCATTGTCTAGGGGTTTTATGCGCGGTTAAGGATCTTCGGGAATGAGGGTAAAGAGGTAGGAGTGCAGACTTGTAAGACCACCTGCCCTGCCCCCAAGGTGGGCTGGGTTGTTGTCTGTATGCTTGGTTTGTTTATAGTTGAGATTGCTTACCAAAGTAGTCTTTTGCCTAGGTTGCAGATTACGATTAGAGAAGGGAAAATAGCACATAGTTACAATTAAAATAAACTGGGCCTTTTAGCAGGATAAGGTAAACTTTACATTGTCAAGATGTAACTGATACAATAAAGTGATGGTTTATGCTGAATACTTTTCTTTATCTGCAGAACACTCAAATATTCCAGGCCAAGTTGCTCCTGGCCTTTTGAGCTTTAAGCGATTTTACTGAAGAATGTCTATATTCCTAGTCATGTATACAAATCTTTACCGTAGAGAATTAGTGTGACTCTGACTTTGCATAATGCTTAACACAGAGTTTTGATAGGGACTTCTTTGCATATTGTTACATTGTTCTGACTGTAATTATCTTGCTCTGCTTTTTCTCCAGAGGCCCTCACCCTACTCTGCCTAATCCCATGGTCCCTGTCTCACAGCCAGAGAAATAATCTAGATTATCTAAGATCTTGTATTTCTCTGTAGATGACTTGCTTTTTCCTCTGAGTGAGGCAGGAGGCCATGAGGTTATTTTCATCAGAGAACTATCACGATCTGTGTATATTGTGAAAGGTCCCTGGGCTGCTCTGCTAAGAACATCCTGTGGAAAGGCAGGGGTAGATGTGCAGGACCGGGTAGAAGATAGTGAAGTGCTCAGTCAGGAGGGCCAGAGTTTGAATTTTGTAAATAACAATGGAATTGGTGCAATGATCTTGGTCAGGTTGTATTTTGAAAGTAGAACCAAAATGATGGGATCGCAAATTTCATGTGTGTATTGAGAAAAGTAAACATATTTTTCAACAACAGCAATTATAGGTATTTAGTTTAAATAATCTAGGGGTAGTGGTGATTCTGGAGAGATGGAGCACAAAGAGAGTTTAACTGCACCTTCTCCCACCTACACACTGAATATATACCAACACACAGAGCATTTCAACTTAAGGAAGATCAGAGACTGAACTGAACAGCTTCTATACAATGAGGGACAGAAAGATCAAATAATAAAAAAAGAGCAGTAGAGACAGAGATAAAGTAACCACAGGAACCCCACACCCAGCCCAGCCACAGGCAAAGAGGTGGGGGAAGACTATTGCTGAGTCAAGCATGGATTCCCTGACCAGAGGTACACGAAAAAGCCCTGTGGCTTAAAGTGCAATTAAACCATAAGTGAAATAAACCAGTGTCAGAACTAAACATCCATCCCATAGCAGGGGAACCACTGGAGGCATCTGGGATCGGAGGAGCCAGCTGGCACTATTGTGTGTGCTCCTTTCACACACCTGGATCTGGGAGCACACACCAAATTCAGATGTGTTCTAGGCAGTCCCCTGGCCCCCACCCATACCTAGGTGCCCTACAGGAGATCCAGCAGTCCTGTTTTGGTGCCCACTGCCATCCACTGTCCCAGCCCCCATCAGTGGGATCAGAAAGTTGCTCAGCCCACATGGAAGGTGAATGAAATTGTGGGCCAGTGCCACTGTGGCAACTTCCCAAAGCAGCACAGAGTGTGTATCCACTGCTGGGGAATGGCACAGGGGAATTAGGCCAGTGGCACTGGTGCGCTGTGCTATGGGAAGTCCTTGGAGCATCCCACGGGCTATGGGGAGCTTGTTCATGCAGTGCCTAAACCCAGCTGCAAGGAGGTTGGCAGGCCCCAACACAGGAGTTCCCCAGAGCAGCCCACTGTGCCCAGGAACCTTGGGGGAACTGCACATGCATATGGTGTCTGATCTAAGCTACTAACAGGACTTGTGGGTGCAAACTGAGAATTCCTGGGAGCAGCTCAACGAGTACAGGTGCAAAGGGGAACATGAACACAGCCTGACTCATACCACCATCAGGGCACCTGGGATGCCCAATGTGAAAATTCCCAGAGCAGTCCCTAGGGGCCCAGAATGTGCATGGGCATACAACTGAGGAGGCACAGGGGACTCAGCTGGTGTCAGTCTGGGAGGTATCTGGAGCACACCCATGACTTGCCACTGACCCTCCCTTGCCAGTGCAGAATCTGCAGGTGTCCACCCAGGAGTCTCTCCAACATGTCCCAAAGTATGAGACCCCAGAACCACACCCTGGAAGCCCCAGCACCAGAAGACTTTCTCACATGTGTTCAGCCTCTAGCTTACCAAAACCATAAGGAACATTTGATCTACACAGGGGACACTCCCACACAAAGTCAATCCTTCAAGTCAATCCTTTCAACTAATTCAAAGAATCAAGCACAGAAAGTCATATTTAATGAGGGGACAGTAATATGCTCCAAATGACAGAACAAGAAAAACCCAGAAAAAAAATAACTAAATGAGACAGAGTTAACCTATCTACCCAATAAAGTTTAAAGTAATGGTTATGAAGATACTCATTGGGCTTGAGAAAACAATAGTGGAACTCAAGGTGGACCTCAAGAAAGATACAGAAAGTCTAAAAAGGAACCAATCAGAGATGAAGAATTCAGTGAATGACATAAAAAAATACACTGGAAGTAATGAACAGCAGAACAGAGGATGATGAAGAATGGATCAGTGACTTAGAAGACAGAGTAATGGAAATCACTCCAGCTGAACTGCAGAAGGAAGAAAGAATAAGAAAAATGAGGATAGGACAAGAAAGTTCTGGGACAACATCAAACATATAAATATCCATATTATAGGAGTCACAGAAGGAGAAGAGAGAAAGGAGTAGAAAATACAAAAAGAGAATCTTAAATGCAAAAGAAAAGCAACAAATTACATATAAGGAAAACCCCAGAATGTTATCAGCATATTTTTTTGCAAAAACCCTATAGGCAAGAAGGGAATGGCATGATATATTGTAAGTGCTGAATGAAAAACACCACTCAGCAAAAATGCTTTACCCTGCAAAGTTATCATTCAGAATTGAAGGAAACATAAAGAGCTTCACAGATAAACATAAGTTTAAAAAGTTCATTGCTACTAAACTGATCTTGAAAGAAAATTTAGAAGGGCTTCTCTAAGAGGAAAAGAAATGACCCTAACTAAAGGCAAGAAATTTAAGAAGGGGAAATGTTTCTACTGGTAAAGGAAAAATATAGTAGAGGTTATAGGTCAATTGAAAGCTAGTATGATGGTCAGAAAGACAAAAGTAGGAAAAAACAATTACATCTACAAATTAGTTAAGAGAATCACAATAAAAAGGTGTAAAAGAAGATATTATATACATAAACATGGAGAAGAAGTAGTAAGAAATGTAGTGCTGGTGGAATGCTTTTAAACTTAAGTGATCATCAGATTATTATAGATTGTTTATTCATAGAAGTCATATAAAAACCCCATGAAGACCACAAACAAAAACCAGACAATAGAAACACAAAAAAGAAGGAGAAGGGAACCCAGCCATAACACTAAAGAAAGACATAAAACATAAGACAAGAGAGCAAGAGAGGAAGAATGGTCCAGAGAAGAATAACAAAAACAACTAGGGAACGTTTGATAAAATGGCAATAACTATATACATATACATAATTACTGTAAATGTAAATGGATTAAATACTTCAATCATAAAACATAGGTAAGGTCACTGAATGGATTAAAGAAGAAAAGTCTTTATTTGCTCCCTATAAGAAACTCACTTCATATAGGCACAAAAACTTCAGACCTAAAGACACATAGGCTGAAACTTAAGGGATGGAAAAATATATACCATGCAAATAAGAATGAAGAAAAGGCTGCAGTTGCAATACTTGTATCAGATAAAACATGCTTCAAAACAAAGACAATAACACAAAACAAATAAGGATATTACATAATGATAAAGGGATCAGTACAAGATAATATAACAATCATAAATATCCCAATAGAGGATCACCTAAACATATAAACCAAATACTACAGACCTAAAGGGAGAAATTAACAGCAAAACAATAATAATACAAGACATTGACAACCCACTTACATCAATGGATAGAACATCCAGACAGAGAATTAAAAAAAAGAAACAAAGGCATTGAATGACACAGTAGACCAGATAGACTTAACAGATATATACAGAACTTTCTACCCCAAAGCAACAAAATAGGCATTTTTCTCAAGTACACATGGAATGTTCTCCAAAATAGATCATATATAAGTACACAAAATGTCTCAACAAATTTAAAAAGATTGAAATTGTATTAACAATGGAATGAAACTATAAATTGGTTACAAGAAAAAACCTGGAAAAAGCACAAACACATGGAAACTAAACAGCATACCTCTAAATAAGCAGTAGATCAAGAACAGATCAAAAAAGAAATCAAGCAATACATGGAGACAAATGAAAAGAGAAACACAATGGTTCAAAATATGTGAAATGCAACAAAAGCAGTTCTAAGAGGAAAGTTTATAGTAATAGAGACCTGCCTTGAGAAATAAAAGCAATATCAAATTAATAATCCAACCCTCCAACTAAAGGAACTAAAAAAGAAGAAAAAAAGAAAGTCCAAAGTTAGTAGAAGGAGAGACATAATAAAGATCAGCGAGGAAATTAATAAAATAGAGACTGAAGAAATAATTTTAAAAAATCAATGAAGCCAAGAGCAGATTCTTCAAGAAAATAAACAAAATAGATGTAACCCTATCTAGGCTTATCAAGAAAAAAAAGAGCAGACACAAATAAACAAATCATAAATAAAAAAGGAGAAGTTACAACTGACACTATAGAAATTAAAATAATTATAAGAGAATTCTATGAGAAATTATATACAAATATGTAGGACAACCTAAAAGAAATAGATAAATTCCTAGAAATGGGCAATCTTCCAATACTGGCCCAGGAAGGAACAAAAAATATGAACAGAATAATTACTAGTAATGAAATTGAACTGGCAATAAACATTTCCCAACAAACAAAATACCAATAGCAGATGGCTTCAGGGGTGAATTCTAACAAACATTTAAATACAAGATAATGCCTATCTTTCTTAAAGTACTACAAAAAATAGGAGAGGACCTAGTATTTCTAAACTCGTTCTACAAGACCAGTATTACTCTAATACTAAAACCAGACAAAAACACAATGAAGAAAGAAAATTGCAGGCCAATGTTTCTGGTGAACATAGACACAAAAATATTCAACAAAATATCAGCAAACAGAATTCAAACATATATCAAGAGGATCAATCATCCAGATCAAATTAAATTTTTTCCAGGGGTGCAAGTATATTTCAATATTCACAAATTAATCAAAGTGATACAACACATTAACAAAAGGAAGGATAAAAACATGATCGTCTTAAGAGAAGCTGAAAATACATTTGACAAAGTTCAACATCCATTCATGATAAAAACTCTCCACAAAGTGAGTATAGAGAGAACATACCTCAACACAATAAAGTCCATATACAACAAACCCATAGCCAACATCATACTCAATGGCAAAAAGCTGAAAGCTTTTCCTCTAAGATCAGGAAAAAGTCAAGGATGCCCATTTTCACCACTTTTATTCAACAGATTCTGGAATTCCTAGCCACAACCAGCAGACAAGAAAAGGAAATAAAAGATATCTTAACTGGTAAATAAGAAGTAAAATTGTCACTATTAGCAGATGACATGATACTGTATATAGAAAACCTAAAATCCTCATCAAAAAATTATTAAAACCATTAAGTGAATTCAGCAAAGTTGCAGGATACAAAATCAATGTAGACAAATTGGTTCCGTTTCCATTACTAACAACTAACTATCAAGAAAAGAAATCAGAAAAAAACAATTCCATTTACAACTGCATCAAAAAAAGAATAGGAATAAATCTAACCAAAGAGATGAAAAACCTGTGCCATCAAAACTGTAAGACGCTGATGAAAGCAACTGAAGAAAACACAATAAATGGAAATCTATCTCATGCTTATGGATAGAAATAGTTAATATTGCCAAAATGGCTCTTCCGCCCAAAGTAATAAATGGATTCAATGCAAATGTCTATCAAAATACAAAAGGCATTTTTCAATGAACTAGAGAAAATAATCCTAGAATTCACAAAAGGCTCCAAATGCCAAAGCAATCTTAAGAAGAATAATAAATCTGGTGGTATAACACTTCTTCACATCAAGCTTTACCACAAAGCTACAGTGATTAAAACAGCATAGTACTGACTCATGAAGAGACACATATATCATTGGAAAAGAACAGAGAGTCCAGAAATAAAACTACACAAATATGGTCAATTAATATATGACAAAGAAGCCATTAATATACAGTGGGGAAAAGACAGTCTCTTCAATAAATGGTGTTGAGAACACTTGACAGTTAAGTGTAAGTGAAACTAGGTACTGTTTTACACAAAAGTAAAAACTAAAACTCTACAAGGATTAAAGTACAAAATATAAGACATGAAACCTAAAACTGTTTGAAGAAAACATAGGCAAGAATCTTACGAACATCAGCATGAGAAAATTTTTTTCTGGGTATGTCTCTCCAGATGACAAAAACAAAAGCAAAACTAAATAAATGAGATTACATCAAGCTAAAAGTTCTGCTCAACAAAGAAAATCCTCAACAAAACAAAAGGCAACCTACTGTAATGTGGAATATATTTGCTAATGATATATCTAATAAGAGGCTAATATCCAAAATATATAAAGAGTTCACATGCCTCATCACCAGAAAAAAACAAATAACCTTATTAAAAAATGGGTGGAGGACCTGAACAGATATTTCTCTAAAGAATGCCGATGCCAGCAGACATGAAAAGATGCTTAACATTGTTAATCATCAGGGAAATGCAAATCAAAACCACAATGAGATATCACCTTACACTAGTCAAAATTGGAGAAAAGGAAACTCTCCTACACTGTTGGTGGGAGTGTAGATTGGTGCAGCCACTATGGAAAGCTGTATGGAGGTTTCTCAAAAACTAAAAATATAAATACCATACCACCCAGTAATTCCACTTCTGGGAACTTACACTAAGAAAACAAAATCACTTATTTGAAAAGATATACACATACCAATGTTCATTTCAGCATTAGAGTTACAATGATATGGAAGCCCCCCAAGTGCCCACTGATAGAGGGATGGATAAAAATGTGCTACATATACCAATGGAATATTACTCAGCCACCAAAAAGGAAATCTTGCCATTTGCGACAACATGGATAACTCTAGAATGTATAATGCTAAGTAAAATAAGCCAGGCAGAGAAAGACAGATAGCTTATGATTTAACTTATATGCAGAATCTAAAAAAAACGAAACAAACAAAAAAGAAAGAAACTCGTAAATATTAACAACAGACTGTTAGTTACCATGGGAAGGGGGATGGGAGAAATATGCTGAGGAGATAAAGAGGTACAAACTGTGAAGTGTAAAAGAAGTTAGTCATAGGAATGGAAGTACAACATAGAGAATATAACCAATAATATTGTAATATCTTGGTATGGTAGCAGGGAGTAACTACACTTAATTTGGTAAGCATGTAGTAATGTATATAATTACCAAGTCAGTATGTTGTATATCTAAAACCAATATAACATAATCAACTTCATCTCAATAAAAATAAATTAAATAAAATAAACCCAGAAGAACAATAAATATACTTAGGTCCTATTTTAGCACTATGCATAGAGAAGACTTCCAATGAAGGGTATTTTGAAATAATAACAAAATAATAATAACATGGAGGAAGACTGGGGCTGCAGGTAAAATTGTAATATTTCCAGAATCTCTTTCCTGGCTTTAGTCTATCTCCATATCAATAGATGTTCACAAAGGGCCAGGGAAGAGCAAGCAGTCACCTGGACTGGTGAGGTATTTTTGGGTTTCTTCCAGCCAGAGTGGGGAAAGACACCAGCAAGCTGGAGTAGATGACTTCTTATAAGCAATAAATGGGTTTCTCCCACTTGATTTTTCCCTTTGACTGATTTTGGCTTCAAAAGTTTATTTGCCCCTGGCTGGGAACACATTTTCCCCTGGAGTTACAGTGGGTTGAGTGGATTTTGGTACTCTGCTCAAGTTCAAGTGTCTGACATTCAACGGGTGATGCCGAGAAAGTATGTGGATATGGACCTGGAGTTCAGTGGAGTAGTCTGGAGGAAGTAAACATTTTAGGGTAGAGTTGGTTTCAAGCATGGGGATCCATCAGCTCACCAAAGTTGTGCCTGAGAAGAAAAGAGTTCTAAGGACTGAGATCTGGGCATTGAATTTGGGAGCAAAAAGGAGAATTAAAAAACCCAAAAAAACAGAGAGGCCAGGAGAATGTGGTGCTCTGGAATCCAGTGAAAAGAAAGTTTCTAGAAGAAAAGGATGATCCACTGATCAAATGTTGTTCATAGATCAAGACAAAGGTTGAGAATTGCTGATGAACTTAAGTCAGGTGAAGGTAGTTTCAGGCACTCTTGAACAACTGACTTTAACAGAGTTAATAGGAAACTGAATTGTGGGTTTGGAGAAAACAAAGCGATTCAAGGCAATCCAAGTTAATGACTTTTGCTGTAAATTGAAGTTTACAACACTGAATGCTACCTGTGTGCTGGAAATGCAATCAACTGATTTTTTTTTTTTTTTATGATGGGAGAAACAGCAAAATGTTTATATAGTAATGGGCATTAACAACAGAGAGGTAAAAACTGATGGTGCTAGTAAGAGAGGTGGCGGGAATTGCTGAAACAGTACCTTGTGGTAGGTAAGATTTGCGGCCCAGCACATAAATGAAGGTAATCTTTGCAGAGAGCTAGTAAGGATGGCTGGGGCACTGTCGGTGGTGCGGGGAGGTGGTGGCGATGGATACTCTCTGGAAGTCCCGTTATGTGTAGTGGGAGTGCAGGAGGTGATGAGGCTGAAAGAGCGTGAGCAGAGAATCCTGTAACCGTGGACGGGGAGCATGAATGTGTTACGCAAACTATATTGAAAATAGTGAAACTTTATTGTCAATGTTGAATTTTACTTTGTCATCTGGAGACATTTTACATTCAATTTTTAAATATTCTATTAGAATCTCTTAGATACTTTTTCTTACATCAACATTTCTCTCTAATAAGAATTTGTGGGGTTGCTAAAGTTCCTAGATATCCCTCAAAATAATAATCAATAATCTAGTTGCCATCATTCTTTAAGTTCTGCTATTATACCATAAAAAAGTTGTTAATAATCATTTTAAAAAGCGATTTAGATATTCAGTCAGCAAATCAAAATAAAAACTCAGTCAAATTTCTTTGCTTCTACCTTTACGTGATGGTTCGCCATGACAGCGTAAATCTGTTATAACCTTTAGGCCAGGCATCTCATCCTGAATCTGCCAGGAACACATTAGGTGGAGCAAAATGAGAGAAATGATTGTCTCTCTCAGGAGAACTTTAAAATTAATAATAATTATTGATGCTTCCAACACAAATTATTGGCAGCAAATTGGATTTGAAAAAGGAAATTTCAAAAACTGATGTTATTTAAACAATACCAAATCATTAGTTATTTCTTCCCTGGCAAGAGCTTGTTGACAGGAAAGCACACATTTCTCTGGAAGGCAAGATAGTGAAGTAACTGCTGTCAGACACAAGCTTCTGTGATGTGTTTTCATGTAAACCGGGGTTTGTTGGGAGGCTTAACAATGGGCAAACATGATTCTTTCCATTGTTAATGAAATGGTAGCAGAATCTTCTTCAATATTATTTAATTACTTCTCCATAAAATAATTTCATGCTAAAATGAAGTAAAAAATGATCAAATGTCATCAAATGAAATTCCTGGATAATACGCTTATTGACTTAAATAAGTATATATCTCCATAATATTTATGCATAATATATTTACCTTCTATATTGAAAATGTGCAGAAAATAAGACTATACTTAAAATTGCCTATTATATAATACCCACATGATGATAGAATTAAGTTACACAGCACTTTTACATTATTGAAATTATATTGTAGAGTGACTTTGAAAATTGTCACTTAATCATATGAAGGCTTATGAGAGTGTACAACATATTCTTCAATTATGTATTTTGAGAGCTGTACACAAGTCATTCCATAAAGATATCTCACACATTATTTATCACACATTGTTGAACTTTTAAATTGCTTCCAATTGTTATAATCTCAAATGTTATATTGGTGAACATTCTAACAGATGAGTTTTTGTTGATACATTCAAAGAGAAGGAAGAGTTTGTTAAAATATTGTTAAAATGACAATTTCATTGCTATTGACAATTTTTACTTGAAATGTATCTATTTAAACTCTTACAGTCAGTGTAGAGTGTATGAGAAGTGCTGTTTCCCTGAAAATTATTCTTACAAATTGGGACAGAAAATAGACGTTGTCTTCTTTATAATGTAAATTCTGTGATCTCTAGTGTTTTAGGCCAATGTTAGTTGGCTTATGAGGAATGGCAATTCTTATCAGGTATTTGACTTTTCTGTGGAGGAAACGGGGTAATGGAGGAATCTAAATATTTACACACCTAGTCTCCATCAGGGTTGTCATATAGTTCTTAATGATGTTTACAAGTGTTTATACAATCACCATATCATTCTTATCTTGGTGGGTAGAGTTCAGTTCTTCCTGAAATCTTGCAAAAGATGGACTGAAATATTTTCTATAATATAATTTCTTTCCCTGAAGCAAAACTTTATACTGGGACCTTCTCTTTCTCTTTCTCCTTTTAATATTTCACTTTCATTGTGTTTTTTGTCTTCCTGATGTCATTTTTCCTTTTGTTTCTCACCTTTTTATAGAGTTTAGCTTGTGCTGGAATTTACTGTTAAATGACATTCAATGAGTCAATTCTAAATTCCCCTTGGTTGCTGAGAGAATTAAATCTTCCGACTTTTTAATTTGAGACGATGTCTGATGTGCACAGCTTGTAGCTGAGATTGTGTTGGCTTCCCACTTTTTATTTAGCTTGTGTATTGTTTTTGCATCCCAGGTTGTCTGCTGACCTTGCTCCCTAGCCTGATAAAGTTCTTTCCTATTCCACATACTCCAGATAATAAAGAACACATGGATCTTTATTATCTGTCCCCTGCATAACTCTGCGCCATATTTCTGAGCAATTCCCATTGCCATCTAGGGAACTTCATTATCAGCTCCCTGAAAATGCCATGATTCTCTTCATCTATAGGGATTTGCACACATATGTCTATCTGACTGGATATTTATCTCCACCACTTTTCCTGATTAAAGTATAAATTCACTCAATACACTGTCACATCTTTTACAATGTTCTGTTTATTTCTGATTCCAAGCTTCTTTCCCAGGATTTGGTTTTCTGATCCTCCTCTATGTTCTCATAGTATCTTCTTTATTGGGTTTTTCCTCCTTGTACTTTAATTAATTGTCCTATAAATGACTCTATTCTTATAGGTATCATCTACTGGATTATTCCTTAAAACTGTCATTGTGGTAGTCATCCTTGCATCTCAAACTACTATACTAATACTCTTTACACACAGTAGGTACTCAATAAATTATTTGGAAATTACTTACTGAATAGATACCTTATTGTAAATTTAGGGATTTATTCTTGAGCAGTTAGGTCATTTTGTTGAAAACAGTAAAATTAACAAATAAAAACAGAAAGTGTACACACACACACGCAGTAACACTGCTTGTGGAAGCCCTGGTTGATGTAGTGAATCATGTTTAGAAGCTGTGCAGGCATGTACACTAGTTTCCTGTGTGCTGGAACAGTGGAGATCCTGTCCTGACTTGTTAGATGTCATTTTCCCACTATATTCTGGTTGGCTATGCAATGCAACCCTGAAAACACTCAACATTGTTATCTCTGAGAGATTGATATCTTTCCAGACATCATTTATCAAAATGAAATTTGCTTGCACCTCCTTCACCATGTCTATTCTGAATCGAATTATTGACCAGGTGCATAATTAGAAGGAATTGTAGGCCATGCCTGAGATTTTGCGCAAGGAATGTAGGAAAGCAAGTCTTTGGCTTAAAAGATAATGAATATTATGAATTGAAGTTTGCTAGAAGTGTAAATATAAAATACATACCATATTTCAAAGACTTAGTAAAAAATCCTGAATGTGAAATGTCTCATGTATTTTTTAAATGTGATTACGTGTTGAAATAATACTTGATACATTGGATTAAATAAACCATACTGTTTAAATTTTATATAAAGATAATGGCAATTTAAGGATGTTCTTGCCAAGAACAAAAACAGCTATCCATCATAAACTGAATGTCTGTAGTTTCCTTTCTATTAAAATCAATAAATTAAGCACTCAATATCTAAGAAATATCTCCTCTTTTTTTCTCTAGAGATGATTAGTTTCAAGTAGCCCCCATCCCCTTCAGCACACAAATAATCACTTTCAATCACATGGTTATCTAGCAGAGGATGAAAGGGAGTGGTGTTTGTGTACCTCTTTCTAGCTATGTGATCCTATTGAGTTCCATAAAGCTTCCTTACTCATTAGTAAGTTGAGTATAGTAGCAGTTCCTGCTTTATTGTGTTGAGAGAGGATTAAATAAAATAATGCATTTAACATGATGCCCAGCACACAGGAAAAGTTCCATACTACTCATTATAGGAAGCAAGTAGAAACCAGCTTTCTACCATCTCCCACTGTGTGCTCCTCCTATCCTGCCTCAGAACTACATACAAGACTGTATCCATGGAAGCATTCCAGTAACTTGATGGATCAATGATTAATACTACTAGATGCAGTGGTTCCTAAATCTTTGTATATTGTCATGAATATTTCAGTGTGGATATAAGAAAATAGTGAATAATACATTTTCACCTGCAGTCTAACACTTTTTACAGCCCAATCACTTCTCATTGATCATACTAAATCTACTCATGCCCTGATTCACTGATTCTAAGTATTTATATTTTAGGGTAATTGTCATGAGGGAACTGGGGTTGAAGCAGAGAAATTCTTTATCTACTGTGCATATGACCATTTTTGGTCAGTGATTTCCTTTGCTGCAGCTAGAAGGGACTATGTGCGCATGGGTCCTTCAGTCATTCAGTGATAATTAAAATGACTGCATCCATGGTTATTTACCCAATGTGAGAATTACTCCAGTGTATTCAGGAACACAATCATGAGATGATTAGAAGGAAAGAAGTTCCTATTACTGACAATCTCCCAACCAAGAGTCATATGTTTGTTGTTACAGAGTGTGACTGTGATTCATGACACTCTGTGGAGTGTTCAGTAAGCAAGGATGATCTTTGCTGTAAACATGGAGCATGTAACCCATGGGTAAACCCGGAAAAGCTCTGGCCTCTCTGTGCTTTTCCCCTTCTCCTCTTTCTCTGGGCACCCAGTGCTCCAGTAATCTCTTAGAAAGTATCTGCCCACAGGTTGTCACCCAGGCTTTCTTGCCAAGCAGGATCAGGTGTACCCTGTGATGAGGACAAGGCACGTCCTACAGCCCCTTACATGGCGATCAGTGCTCCTTCAGTTACTGAGCAACGGATGCCCAACCATACCCCTTTCTCATTTGGAACTCTGCTTGGCCCTTGAACATGTATTTACTACACACTTGCTTGGAAATCCTGCCTCTGAGTTATCTACCCTTTTAGAGCCACGGAACTCTTGTCTCAATCATGGCAAACCGTTACCGCTGCAATTCGAACATTTCCCCACCACAACCTATGTCTACACCCAGTTTCTCTGGATTTCCTACACTACCACCTTTATCCACTCAATATCCTTAGGAGAAAGATGAATTGCATAATAAAACAGCATTATTGTATTTTATATGTTTCACGGTGTTTATTAACATTTCAGATTAGACATAAAATAATGTCCCACTATATTAATCAATAGTAAATCACCTAAGTCACTGTATTGTTTATATTTTTCTATTTTCTGTATGTCATGGTATTTTGACATCATAATCTGGCTAGGGAGAGGCTGCCCTTCCAGGGACTAGCCATTTTTTAAAGACAGCAAAAGGCTCAGCCTGGAGTACGCCTCTGATATGCAAAGTAAGCAGTCTGAAGCCATAGCTCCCTGCCTGCCCTGTTTATCCCAAAAGCCAACATTCCTTGGCTTAGACAAAGAGGGATCACCCCTATGGTTTTGAGACACCAAAATTACTCAAATAGCAATTTATGTGAATTCCTTTTCCTAGGAGACTCCATGGCCTTGGAGCCCCCCACCCCTCACTCTGCCCCTTCTGGCTCATGACCAATGCTGGTGATTCCCCACTCGCCCTTTATGTTTGCTGTACCTCCTGTTTCCAGGACCTGTGAGGACAATGCTTTGTTTTCCGGAGCCTCTCCTGCATGTCCTCTTGTGGCTGCACCCGACCATCATGTGAAAAAACATAAAACAGTCACCAACATCAGTCTGGGCATATCATGGGCAAACCCACTGCATAGGTCAGAGATTTATTTTCTTCTCTCTGTATCCAGTCATTCCTCCCAGACTTATCTCCTCTTCAGTTTTGAGTCAGATCAGTTCCCCAAGCCTGTTCCTTTCAAGGACATAGTAGAGGTTTTGGTGAACCGCGGAGCAGACCTGGAAGGGTAGCGTCCACAGGGCAGCTGGCTCAGCCTCAGCACTGAGGTGCAGCACTGCTGAGTCATTTCACAAGTGGCGACTCTCAGATCAGACTGAAGCACCTGCTCTTTGGGGTTTGCTTGCAAGTTAGCTATTGTGAAAAATTATACCCTGCTGGAGAAAAAAGTAGTTATTAGAGAAAAATTGGATACACAGCTTATTTGCACTTTAAAACCTGAAATTAGGGAGAAAACATTCAACCTTCTTCAACCTTCTGATTAACTTCATTCTTTATAAGAAAATACAAATGTAGATTTTGTTGTTTACTAAGATGTCAAATAATTAAAAATTTTTGCCTCTGAACTTTTCTTTGCATTTGATTGGTCTATATGTTATTAAAAGTGTGAAAGGAAATGGCCCTTCCTTGAAAATCAAATTTTTTCTTTCCAAAAATTATTTGTAGCCTGAAAAAAAAATCATGTATAAAAAGTCAAGCTGAGAAAACATTTCTCTTTGGGTGTAAAACTGTTACTATGGTTCTAGAATCTTAAAATCTTAGAAAATATCTTCTTTTTTCCCAATAAGGAGCAAGTTCTCAAAACACAATATTTTAAGAATTTTGTTTGCTTGCAAAGAAAAATGTTGAGAGAAAACTACATATAATCTTAAATAAACATACTTAGAAATCATATTTATTCTTGATATTTGCTGAAATTCATGCATTCTTGTAATTCACCAATAATAAATTCTAAATGCACTCCATATTTGACTATTTAAGTACATATAGCCAGTAGTTCCTTACGTTTTATTTTATTTTCCATCACTGTGGTTCTGTTTACACTTGAAAACAAAAGAAAACTAAACCTATTTAATCCTATTTAACCCAACCCTTTACCAATAAATAGATCTTTAAAAATATAAATAATTATGTGGATATTTTTCATTTGCCTTGCTTATTTGAAATGATAATTACATTTTGCACCTTTTCCCAGTTCTGCTGAGTCTAAAAAGTCTTGGCCTAAAATCCATCTTCAATCATTCCTTTTTTTAACATTCCATAAAAAGGGCTGCAATCAGAACAGGTAATATGTAGGTAGAACTTGGCATTGAAAACAAGCAAGAGTAATGTGAGGTTCGTCTGCTGTGTGATGAGAAGAATTAACGTTTGAGCTACTACAGTTGTCAAAATATGGCAGCTCCCAAGGAAAGGTTGGAATATCTGCATTGCTATGATTTATGGTGTGCTTGGCTCACAGATTCATTAGCAGCCCAACTACACTCACGTGTAAGAAAGGGAGGAATTCAGTTGACCCCTTCAAAGCTTCTCTGGACTTGTATGCAGATGTTTTTAATACAGTTTTTAGTGTATAAAGTTTGAATAGTTAAGCACAGTTGAAATTAGACTATATGACACAAATGATTCACCAACTTTGTTTCCCCATGACCTGGGATATTTGGTGAACTTGTGAGGTTATTGAAAAGTTATTTCTCCAAGGTAGTATTCATTATTGCTCAGAGACTTACATTTCATTCAAGTGATAAACAGAGTAATGAGAGAACTGCTCTTTTACTGCATATTTTACTATACTTGTTAGAAGACTATTTCAGAAATTTCTTATAGTACATATCAAAGGATTGATTGCTTTACATTGTTTACTGTTTATGACAGATACCTAGACTCAAAATATAAACTGAGAATTAATTTAACACTTACAATAGGCCAACAAGAGACTCAAACTAGTAAAACTGCATCACAGACATTAAAAGAGTGGCTCCTAATAAAATGTTATGCCCAATACCATATCTGAAATAATCGAGAATCCTGTCAAATGTATTTATTCCTTTTTCAGATATATTTACTTAAAGATTTCAGAAATTTCCCACATTAAAGCCAATTTGGTAAGGTACATTCTTAAAACTCCATTAGATTATGTTGTAGGAAATGATAAAATAGTCTTTATTTCCTATTACCAGTAACATTGAATCTTAAAATTTTGGAACTACATGTAAATTCAGTCTCTAATTTAATTATTATTTTTTGTTATTCAGGAACTGTGTCATTTACAGACTGGAAATTGATTTTCCTGCAAAAACTGGAAGTGCACAGCCACTTTAATGCTCATTCTGTTTGCAAATTTTATCTAGAAATAGTTCTAGAACTCTCTTATAAGGTACACCATGACAGCATGTATACTTATTGCTGAAGAATGTTCACCTATGAAAAGGTGGATGAACAATAGCGAACATTGATTTCTTTGTTTATCTAAAGATTTCAGATTTTATACTTTTGCAAACACAATCAGAAATTTGTACTCATTAAAATGTCTCATTGCTTTTTCAGGGGAGTAATGATTAAGTTGTTGGGTCTCTAGTGACCAGGATCTGCAACTAATTAACAAAAGTAATCATGAAATCAGCTTCTAATAGTACTTCCAAAGTCCTTCTGGTGAAAAATACTCAGTGTCAGATAAATTACCTGGAACATACATCTGAGCTCATAGCTGAGCTTACAAGAATATAGGACATACATTGAAGTGGGTGAAAGATGATTGTGAATATAAAATCAGATACCTGATATCTTGAGTACAAAGACCCAGGAATAATAGAAGTTTTAGTTTAATTCTCCAAATCATAGGGAAAAGACCACAAGGTCTGAGACATTCAAATAAATTTGGGATTTGAAGGAGCCACAACCCAAAGGCAAAGAGACAAGTAGAAATCAATCAGTCAGTCAAACAAACACACTGCTTGTTTCTGTCAGAGGACAGAATGTAAATTTCCTGATATTATTACTAATGTCAATACTCTAATCTTAGATTTTTTAATTATTAGCTTATTCTAGCAAAACTCTTTTATTTGAGTTTATGTTAGTTTTATAGTTATGAAAACAGCAGATGACAAAATTGTAATAAATAATCAAAACACTCAATGAAAAAGTTAAATTAAAAAATATACGTAATTTAAAAAAGATTTGTTGGGCTAGAATATAGATTAAGAACCATTACCAGAATGAACACAGAGATATAAAAAGATGGTGAATTTGAGAAATAGAGGTTAAGGAAGAGTGGAAGAAGAGGATTGAGTCTAATAAATAGATCTACAGAAAAAAAGGAGTACATTTGAAAACGTAATGGCTGAGCAAGGCCTATTTTGCAGACACAGGAAGAAAAACATACGTCAGTTAAACAAATAAGACATCAGTGTGAAACAGAAATTGTGACACTAAATGAGAGTGAGGGAGAGACAATTTTTAAGGTGGTTAAGAGAGAAAATTACAGTAAATAAAATGTGCATGTTTGTGTCTTTTGGAAGGCAGGAGAAAATGAAACAATCTACACTAGATGGAAAATAACTTGATTAAGAAATGAGTACCAAAATATTTAAAACATTAGAGCAAAATAAAGATAATTTCAGATAAAAAAATAACAGAATTTACTTTAGAATGATACTAATAAAGAACTTCCAAAAATATATATTTTAAGAAGTACAAACTTCATAGAAAAGTTTGAAATCAAGGAAGAGATGAAAATAAAAATAATAAACATAGGCAAATACAAACAAATAAAAATTTATAAAGCAATATATCTTTCACTAAATTTGGAAGTTAAACAAAATTTAAATATGGAGCAATAGTATACCAAAGTATATTGCATATCTTTTATAACAGTATACTAATTTCATACTTTCTTAATACACAAGTTAACATTTTCAAGTGAACCACTAAAATGGCAGTAATAGAGGATATAACTGCTAAGTTGACAGAGAAGAAAAGTGGAATAAGATGCAAAACATCAATAGCATAAAGGGAAATAAATAAATGATGAGAGAAAGAAGAAGAAGGGACGAAAGCAGAGAAGGTGAAGAGGAAAAACAAAGAAAGTAAAATATCTTAGTATATTCAAAGAATGCCAGAAAGTAGAAAAATAGCTTAAAGCAAGCACCAAGTGATAAAAAAATGAAATGTTGAAATAAACCCACATATATTTACAATAATCATAAATATAAGTGGAGTAAAATGCTCAGCAAAAAAAAAGAGAAAGAGAGAGAGAGAGAGAGAGAGAGAGAGAGAGAAAGAAGTTGAAATTGAATAAAAGAATAAGATGTTTGGAGAAATATTTTTAAATATGGGGACAAAATATATTAAAGTAAAATCTGAAAGTATTTTAGAAAAAACTTAAGCAAAAATATACCTATCTGTGGGAAACTTATTTGGGTCAAAATAGTTTTACAAAAAACAGCTATTATGGAAAAGTAAAAATATTATATATTTTATAGACAGATGAAACAGACTAGAAAATCCAGAAGTAGAACTCCACAGGTATGAAATTTTTATACTTGAAAACTGTTAAACAGCATGCCTAAGGGAGAAAACATGGATATTCAATAAATGTGCAAGGTCAATTTCTTAGTCATATAAAAATTGATATCAGATGTCTACCTCAGAACAAAATTGATCAATAAAATATGAATTAAAAATTTATAAATGAAAAAGCATGTTTCTTGGTGATACTTGTGATGGTCAGTTTTATTTGTCACCTTAGACTATAGCACATAGTGATGTAACTAAACATTAATCTATATGCTGCTGTAAAGGAATTCTGCAGATGTAGTTAACATCTACAACCAGCTCACTTAAATTAAGGATCCTCTATATCCCTTTGATTTTCTTTCCTGGAGTACTTCTTATAAAGATGAACATGAACATCTTATAAAGATGCATTTCATAAACAAGACACAGAAAAGCAGAACTTATAAAGGACAAGGCTGAAAATTGTTCTCACATTAAAATTAGTTTTTTGTATATCAGAAGTTACACATAAAAAAGAAGGAAAAACATACTAAAAGAAGATAATGGCATCAAATTTAGCCCATTACATGCTAGTTTCCAGAATATTAAAAACACATACAGAGCTATAAAGAGAAAGAAAAGCAAGTCAGCAGGAAATGAGCAAAAGTTATGAAAAAACAGGAATCCAGAGTGGTTAGTGAACATGAACAGATGCCAGCTTTATTAGTAGTTGGGAAATAAATACTTGAATTAAGTGATATAATTTTTAAACTTAATAGACAAAAATTAGCCAAATGTAACTAAGGCTTATAAGTGGCAAAACTTGCATACCATTTGTGTGAACTGAAATTAGTACAACCACTTTGTGAAACAATTTGGTGTTGTCCGGAGTCTTACATGCATTTGTCCTGTGATGTAACCATTGCACCCCAGGTAAATACCCTAGAGAAACTCTAGGTAGAAACCCTAAATATGTGTAATATCCAGAGCTATATTGGATAAACTAGTAAAACAACAAAAAAAATAAGGAACCATTAAGAGGAAATTAGGGGGACAATGGAAATGCACAAATAAACTCAACAATGAAATATTACATAGCATTAAAAGTCTAAACACATAACATAAATAAATTTCCAAAAACAAAAGAAAAATACTAAGTGAAAGAAGCTTAAAAATAAACTTTTAGTATGATTACATTTTCTGACTCTAAAGAATATAGAAAACTTAATCATATATCATTTATTAATATACACACAAATTATAGTAGGTCAGATATGAAAAGCAAGTTAATGAATAATTTAAGTTATTGTTAGTTATGGATGGCACCCCACTTATGCCAGTATACCTTGTGTTCGATAAAAAATAAACATCTTGAAAAATATTTTAATACCTTGTTTATATTTTAAAATATAAAACACATTTTTGTACATAAATATAAGCCACATGCAATTTATATATTACGTTTATGTACAATCATTTTGTTAAGATAAAATATTTTTTAATAGAAACAAATAGAATGAATATAGGTGGGAAAACTGCCTGTGAAATTCCAATAATTTATAATTGATCAAGTCAATACTTTTGCCCTCTTAAAGGATGTAATAGAAAGTAGTTTCAGTCTATCCCTGCACTTCTGACGACCACCAGTCTGTGCTCTTTATCTGTAAGTTTGATTTGGATTGGTCTCGTTTTTTTGTCTGACCTAGTCCAGTCAGCATAATGCCCTCGAGGTCCGTCCATGTTGCAAATGGCAAGATTTCTTTCTGTTTTATGGCTGAATAAATAGAAAGTTTGCTAGTGAACATTTGATTGCCTACGCATTTATGTTTGTTATGTTTAAGTGAATTGTGTTCAAGACAAATATGTATCAGGCACCACATGCAAATAGCATGTTTTTTTGA
Source organism: Manis pentadactyla (assembly GCF_030020395.1). NCBI lineage: Eukaryota > Metazoa > Chordata > Mammalia > Pholidota > Manidae > Manis > Manis pentadactyla. The sequence continues at coordinate 42,666,956 of NC_080025.1, forward strand.
TGCTGAGACTTAAAAATGCACCACTGCCTGCCCCTCCCCTATTGAGTTATTATTATTTCAGGGGAATTTAAAAAGAAAGATTAGAGAATTTCACAAGCACACAATTGGACAGTGTTATATTTCAAGGGAGGGAGGGTTCTTTGATGAAAGTGTTTCAGAATAGTTCGACATCCCTTTTGTTCTTTCATCCTCATTTGGGGAAACTCACAAAGATTAAAAGGCATTCCGGAAAGTGCTCAGCCAGCATCCAGTGCTACTTTCACACTTCAGTGCTGACCATTTGTCTCCCGACAACCTTCTGAAAGCGCTGGGAGAGCATCTAGGAAGTGCTGTCAAGCGCATCAGCGAGAAGCTGTACAAGAGCGGTGGTGGGAGACAGAAGAGTTGGGGTTTCAGCTTGCGAGAGAAAAAGCAAAGAAGCTAAGGAGCTTGTAGGGAACATTCTAGCACAGGAAGCTCTACTCTTACCTGTCTTTCCTCAGTGTACGGTAGGTTTCGGTTTTAAGAACTATGCCCTTCAATAGCTATTACTATAGTGATTTTTAGAGTAATTATATTTTGCAGACTACTTCATCCGTGATTTACACACCCAGATAATTATAACACTGAGGAAAAGGGAGAGTAATTAGCATTTCTTGAGGTCTTGATGTGTGCAGGGACGTACTACCTCATTTCCCAGCACCTTCTGGCCGGCCCATTCTTCCCTGTCCATTGGTATTTTCAATTCAAAAGCTAGATCTAAGTATGGCCAGGGAGAATATGTATAGGATATCCATTGCTCAAAGCCAAAATTTTCAAGTAAGGCAGTAAAGTTGAAAACCTACATGCACATATCACTTCTGATCATTTAACATACATCACAATATTTATAATTGGTTGGTAATAGTGTTATCAAGAATTTGAATTTTTTGAAATAATACTATCATTCTTTTATAAGTAGGAGATGTTTTAAACATTCAAATTTCTTTTCTGATAAATGTGGTAATTTTATGGCAGAAACTATTGCATTAGGGGACTCTCTTGTCCCCTCCTGGCCTGAGCCAGGAGCTCTGTCCTCTAGCGTTCTCTCTAAATAAAAGCCTCCTAAAAAAAAGAAAAAAAAAAGTGTTGCATTAGAAATCAGTTATGGCAATTTGAAATAATTTCATACTTTAGATTTTATGAGAATAATGCAATTGTTTTTCTTTGAGTAAAATCAACTATCAATGGCATATATGGTATATTCAAATGACAGTTTAAATTAAGACACTAACTGCCTTTGCATTATCTACAGTTTCCCAAGGAGAAGCACAGACATTGAAAGAGGAGAAAAACCAAAGACTTGGCTCCAATCTCATATTTTAATAATATATGGAAAGTCATTCATTTTCAAATGTCCAAATCCCAGATGGCCCATTCAGTTTTCTGGAAATGCTGCTTTTTAAGTCTTTTTATCTTTAGAGAGCATCTTCTCTTTTTGATGTGATGAGCACATATGAATATCCCCCAGTTCACAAATAGGTTATATTCCAAAAGATTGTTTTAATAAATTGAATGCTTGGAGCCATTTCTCTTAGAGATGAGTTTTAAAATGATGCCTGATTCCCATATTAACCACAAAAAAACACACACACTCACACATTTTATCCATTGTGTGAATGGGCCATTATAATAAGGAGAATGTGAAATTGTATTTAAGGGAAATTCTGTCATAATATAAATAGTTCACTTACTTTGTTCCAACAATATTTTTTTATTAAGTAACCTTATGTACACTCATATTGTTAGAAAAAGCATAAAACATAAATGTGATTTATTCCTACCAGGAGGTTTAAACATTTTAACAGTAAGTTATTAACAAAGGGCCACGTGATGGAAAATATGCCAGGAAGCTGCTCAGGCTGAGAGTCAGGGTGGGGTGGGGAATTGGTAAGGACCGGGCTACACCTGTTTGAGATGACAAAGAGGTTTTAAACCTACCAATAAAATTAAGACAAATGTAAGACAAGGCCCAATATGGATATAACTGGCTTAGGCTAGGCGACATCTGGGAAAGAATGTGAACCCTGTAGTACTCAGCCAACAAGGAACCAGGGGAGGGACTTGCATACTAGGGAGTAAATTATTTGCCCCAACTGCCCCAGGAGTGCCTGCTTACCAGACACCTGATCTTGCAAGACCACCATTAAGGCCTCGCTCTGCTGTTTCCTTTGTCTCCGTGTCCACTTACTGAGTTTGGACCAGTCAGTGTGTTTCTCACAATATTAAACCCTGAAAATATAAACATACAAGGCACACACAGTGCCTTGAAGGTTTGACTTTCTAACAGGTTGGTTATTATTATTTTAGGATTGCAATGTATTTATGCAGACAGTTTTCCAGGGGACCAACCACGTAGTACGCATGCAGAAATAAAGTCTGAGTCTTTAGAGAATAACACTAAATCTGCAAGTGTTTGGGAATAATTGACTATGCATGTCATCTCAGTAACATTTTGTTTCTCTAGATTCTCTTCTCAGCTCACGTTTGGCTCAATTTTCTCTGTCTGTTGATCACAATGATGTACATTTCTTCTATATTAATTGTTTAGAGCAGGAAAACCTGAACATCTGCCATGATTGAGAGGCAATGAATCCAGACTGAAGTGTCCAGTCACATACAGCTATGACTTTTGTCTCTCATCTCCTTCCCAGGGAGAGGCAAGGGCTGTCCACAGAAATCACAAATAGTTGCTCACTGCAGAGGAGGGGTGGAGCCTTGACAGGCAGAGGCAGGAGCAGCTCTTCTTGCCAGCGCTGGATTTCAAAGGCTGAAATGAACCTGAAGCTAGGGCTGGGGAGAAGCAAGGTGATGGGGAAAGCTTTAAAATAGAAGAACAATGTGGAGTTTATGATTGTTAAATTGCACTTGACCTTTCCTAATCTGAACTCTCAGAAGGCTATTTGCTGCCAGAGTATGCCTGAGGAACGCTGGCACCCGGCAGAAAATCCAGTCAGAGGCAGAGAGAAGACCATCCATAGAGTGGGGACAGTGTAAGAGAACAAGTAAGGGTGGATAAAGTATTCTCAGTGCAGTCCGCTCAGTTATTCAGTGTTCCCTTATTCAGAATTCTTACCTCTGAAGTTCAAGAAGAGAGAAAAGAGCCTCCGTTCACCTTCGGCCGCACCTTCTCCCTCACCTCTTGGATTGGGTCAGAGGGGCTGTTGATGGAGCTTCTTGGAGGCAATGCTCCTGGCTTGTTTTCCTGGCACCCCTCTGCGCTAGCTCTCCAGCAGACAATGCTTCTGTCCCACTGAAGAGCCATCGTCTCCCGCGAGAGCTACCGCAAAAGACACCACGTGCAGATTCTGATGCTGCTGTACAATTTCTCTTCCCAGGTAATGCCAAAATTCTCTTCACAAGGGCTAGCATAATTGAGCAATCTGGAAAAAAAAAAGTAATTACCCCCCAAAATTAATAAAAAATAAAGAAGCCTAATAAAAAATGTCCCCAACATTGTTTTCCAAATGACTAACTCCACCTTCTTATTTGGGAATTTGAAGACCTTTTACGCTAGCCCTAATTTTTATTTTTATTTAGAATATTTATAGGGAAAATACCCTTTATGTTCTAGCCACATAATACTACTAGGCTGTCCTCAAAATATAACATGATTTTCTCTACTGTGAAGAAATTCAGGGAGTCAAAAAAAGTATAGACTTGGTTTCTTGGACAATTATAGTTTAATACTTTCAATCTTAGTTACACTTGGTTTCTGACAGTATTTCTCACTCTTAGATGGATATAATGGCAAGTGGTATGGGTTAAATCAGGAAATATAATCAGAGGTATTTGTTCTGCAGGTATTTGTTCCAGTATAAACAGCTGCAGTAACTCCATTATGATATGTGTGGTTCTTTTCTTCCTGGAACTCTGGGTAAGCCTGCTGACTTCACAGCTCCAGCCCCAATATCATCTCCACTTTAAATTCCTCACTCATCTTTCATTCTTAATGGAAATTGTAACTCATACGCGTAATGTATTGTGCCACAATTAGAAAAGAGAACTTTTTATGTCCCACTTAGGTATGAATACTTCGAAGGCATGAATAAACTTCTTAAATCTGTATTCTCACCATCTTTGTCACAATTTGGAGGCTTAGTTGATTGAATTACAGAAACTGGTGTTAATTTGATCAATTCTGAGGTAGAATAATAGAAAATCCAGGCAGCCCTTCCCAGCAGAGCTCCAGAGGTTCCTGCTGTTTTTGAGCCCTGTCTTGCTTTCAGGGGCATCTCTTTCCAACTCACCTCTGCAGCAGTTGTGGTTTGGCCCCTGGTCACCTCCACTAATGTCTCAGTGTCGGTCTCCCAGCGTTTGTCTCTATGCTCTTTGGGAGAAACCTGGTGTTCAACACAGGAAGAAGACGATTAATCAGTCCCATGTGTTTGTGTTCAGGTTCAGCTGAAAGGAAATGCATGACCTCTTGAAACATAAAAGAATCTGCTTGCTGCATTTATTCTGTCTCCTGATCTTGCCCTTTCCCTCCCTTTTTCCTACTTCTATTTCCTCTTTTTCCTACTCTTCTCCTCTGTACTTTCCTGTTCGTTCATTTCCTTCAAGTATCTCATGCAGCTCTGACACACGTCCTTATTTTTTATCATGAAAACACATTTCCCTTTGCCATTCTATTTATGTTAAATTCTACGTTTATATTTTCAAACTGTCTGAGTTAGCAAGTAACCTATGCTATGCATCTGTTGCAGGCATCCAGAAAGGCAAAGGGGAGGGTAAGCAAATTGCACATCGAATTTTACCTAATTTGTTTTGTCTGTCTTGTTGGACTTCAAGTGCCAAGAATTAAGTTACCCATTATTCTCAGTGAGCATCAGAATGTAAGGCTGTCCCAGCCACATTTCACTAATGTGAGGGTGCTGCTAGGCCCACATCTTTGCAAGTGTTTGATATTATTCAGCTATTTCTACAAGTGCAATAGATTTAAATACACATACTTATATACACATATTTAGATATGTATTCTATATAATACTATTATACACAAATAATAGTATTATATATAGGTAATGGCTCTTTTTCCTGATGGCTTTGAGCACATCTTCTGCCAGTTAAGGCACAGGGCACAGGGCTTCCTCTTCCATTCAGTGCAACTTCACCCACTTTGCTCTTCTCTGCTGAAGTCGCTGTCTATCCTCTTCTTGGTATGCAGGATTGCTGGCTCATTTCTTCTCAGTTTTAGGTCACTTTCCCAATCTGCCAGCTGTCTATTAACTTTGAAGATGATGTCCTTTTTGAAGAGCAATCAATTTATAATTTTATGTAATCTGATTCACAAAACTTTGTCTGAAGGTTTGTGACTTAAATGCTTTCCTTAAAAGTTCTCCCCTCTTCAAACTCAAAAATACATTATTCTACATTTTTATTAAACAGTGTAGTTCTATATATCACACATCATTTTAATCTACCTAGATTCCACTTTTCAAATTTGTATCCATATAACTCAAGTACAATTTCCCCAACACCATGTAAAACAACTCATTCAGTTTATATTATTAACTTTATTGTATATTTACTTTCTGTACAAACATTGCTCTTTTCTTGAACTCTCTATTCTCCTCAGTTGGTTTATTTATTATTTTATTGATGCTGTAATATATCAGTAAATGGTGTAAACAGTATAGATAATGGATAAGGAGCAAGAATATTTTTTCAACTTCCAAAGCAATGTAGATCTTTCTAGAAATTGAACAATAGATCAGATTTTTATTCCATAACAGACAGGAGTCCCCAAAATTCATGATTGTTAAGAATATTTCTCTAATTGTATTGAAGCGCATATATAGTGACTTCAGGGTATCATGACTGATAAAAAGAAGAGAGACAGTGACTAAGTAGGATGTGTTGATGAGGCATATTCATATTTGTAAATAAGCCAAGTGGAAAATGTGTAGTCATGGAGTCCAAAACTTATGTATATATAATTTGCCAACAGAATAAAGAGTTAATATGAAAAATATGCTATTTGGAAGCCCTTTATCACATAATTAAGAATCAGGTATCTGAAATGTTCATATTATCTCTGAAGAGTGATTTTTTGTTATTCTCATAAAATATACTTTTATGCATTTCTAGGTCTTCCACAAGTGTGTATTGTTCTTACAAACAGAAGTAGATATTGTATTTCTAATGGTACCTAGATCTAGGTCTTTTTCTTGAATGTGAATCCCCAGCATGTCAGAGGCGAATCTGTGGGGGACACTTGTATGTGTGACCTACACTGGCCCTAGGTATTCTTCAAAAGGTCAGCACAAATTGTGATTGCCTGAAGATTGCTTTGACTTTTCTCGGTAAGTTTGTAAATAAAAATATGTCTGACTTTGTGTCCTTTCATTGAACATTTTCCACTTTTCTCACTTGTTCATTGCTTTCTCTGTCATTTATTTTCCCTTCTAACCCCAAGTCCTCCCTGCATTTAGGATTCACATCAGCAGTTTACTCTCATGTCCCCTATCTCTGTGTTTCCTCTTGAACACTCCTTCTCCCGTTGGCTTTGTTAGGCTCAAGAAGAAAAAGAGAGGCAATATTCTATTCATGGAAGCAATAGAATTGTTATTGCCACTCAACAGAAATGGGAATAAGAGGATACAATTTGTAACATAAAATCAGTTGGTACTACTGCTTGAAAAAGTGACTCTATAATAAACAAAAAATGACAATTCAATATTATGGAATGCTGTGTGTGTGTGTGTGTGTGTGTGTGTGTGTGTGTGAGAAAGAGAGAGAGAGAGAGAGAGAGAGTCGATGGTTTTACAGGATGAGACCAATTCCTTAGGAAGAGCTCTTGACTATAGACTTTTTTGAATGCTTTCATGTTAAAAATGTCTTTCTATAGTTCTCAAATTTGAAGGATGTGTTGACTAAACATAACATCCTTTCCTCATGTGTTCTCTCCCAGAGTTCTCTTGAAAATGTCTGTTCTCATGTTTTCATTGTTTGCCATCCTGATGCCATTCCTTTAAACATAAGATAGTTTTTTTGCTAGGTGGTCCAGCTTCAACCAAGTTTAGATGGATATTTTCAAATTTGATAATTTTCAAGTTTCTGATTTGTATAGTTGTTTCATAGTTCCAAATGATTATTTGTCAATATTGAAATTTTGTTGGAGTGTTTTGCAATCATTTTCCTCTCCTTCATGGCTCATATTTGGGAAACTATTGTCATCAACTGATAAGTTCAGTCTTAATTTTTCGTTTCTTTGTGTGACAGGTCTCATGAATATGTTTTACATTTTTAAAGTATCCTAAAATGGATTATATTTTACTTGACTAGAAGTATTTCTATGGCAATGGGAAGTATTTGGGTGAGTTATTGAATTTCATATCTCAAAAATGCCCTTCTTGGTTCAAGGGAAACATTGGGATGGTTTTGGTATGTCCACGGATAACAGGAGGCTTCTGTTTTTTTTTTTAGATAATTATTTTTTATTGAAGGGTAGTTGACACACAGTATTACATTACATTAGTTTCAGGTGTACAACATAGTGATTCAACATTTATATACATGACAATTCTAGGTACCAGCTATCACCATACCAAGCTGTTACAATATCTTGACTATATTCATTACATCCCGGTTACTTATTATTTTACCATTGGCAGTGTGTACTTTTTCTTTTTTTTTTTTTTTTGTGAGGGCATCTCTCATATTTATTGATCAAATGGTTGTTAACAACAATAAAATTCTGTATAGGGGTGTCAGTGCTCAATGCACAATCATTAATCCACCCCAAGCCTAATTTTCGTGAGTCTCCAATCTTCTGAGGCATAACAAACAAGTTCTTACATGGAGAACAAATTCTTACATAGTGAATAAGTTCCTACATGGTGAACAGTACAAGGGCAGCCATCACAGAAACCTTCGGTTTTGCTCATGCATTATGAACTATAAACAGTCAGTTCAAATATGAATACTCATTTGATTTTTATACTTGATTTATATGTGGATACCACATTTCACTCTTTATTATTATTATTTTTAATAAAATGCTGAAGTGGTAGGTAGATACAAGATAAAGGTAGAAAACATAGTTTAGTGTTGTAAGAGAGCAAATGTAGATGATCAGGTGTGTGCCTGTAGACTATGTGTTAATCCAAGCTAGACAAGGGCAATAAAACATCCACATATGCAGAAGATTTCTCTCAGAAAAGGGGGGTGAGGTTCTAAGCCTCACCTCTGTTGATCCCCAATTTCTCACCTGATGACCCCCCTGCGACTGTGCCTGTCTTAGATTGTTCCTCCCTTGAGGAATCTTACCCGTCTCTGGCTAACCAGTCATCTTCCGGGGCCATACAGGGAAATGTGAAGTTGGTAAGTGAGAGAGAAGCCTTATTGTTTGAAATGGTTAGCTTTTTATTTCTTTGCATATTTATGCCCAATAGCTTCTATGCCTAGCATTTGTCCTGAGGTATCTTTACCACTTGGAAGAATTATGATACTCGGTAAATTTGATATGAGGCACGAATTCTATTTAAGGGTTGTAAATAGGAAGGAAGAAGAAAAGCTATAGAAGTAGCAGGCGGAAGAAAACCTGGGAAGATTGATTATTTCTTTGACATATCTTCTTGTAGAGTAACTTCAGCATGGATAGGTTTTAAACTACTAATTAAATTGTGCACACACATTAACATAATAGGAAATAGTTACCTAACCAAAGCATACCTGTAATTACCAGCCATCTCCAGTGAAACCAAGAAAACCAGTTAGGCACCTTAGGCATTTGTGAAAACTTATCTATGATATGCTGGATATTGTCCAACTGAACTTGAACAGTCTGAGAGAAATCAGACAAATTACAACAACCCATTCCTGGGGAATGTTCACATCCCTTATGTTCTTTTAACAGTAAATAGTCTGTAGTTGTAAGATTTTGGAGTGCTACAATTTGCACTTCTGCTAATTCTTGATTGAGTTCCAACAGTATAGATCCAGTCAAATTTGTTTTTTTTCTGTATGCACAGGCCAGCTTAGATATCTCCTTCCTCATTCCCAAGGCAAGTCCAGGAACTGGTGGGATGAGTGCATCTACAGCTGTGGCAGTGCGTGGATCTTTGTTGGGGTTTTTTGATGATCATCTTCTGGCATGAGTCTTCCAGAGAGTGCTGATGTTGGAAGTTCTTTTTCATATCGTATCTTAGTTCATTTTCGGGGTAGCCCAATTAGGCTTTGATCCTCTGTATAAATACAAACAGACCCTTTGCCTACACTTTTATATGCACTTTATACCATTGTGTAGAACTCATTGGAGGTTACCACACAGGAACTGCACTTTTTTTTTTTTTTGGTATCACTAATCTACACTTACATGATGAATATTATGTTTACTAGGCTCTCCCCTATACCAAGTCCCCCCTAAAAACCCCTTTACAGTCACTGTCCATCAGCATAGCAAAATGTTGTAGAATCACTACTTGCCTTCTCTGTGTTCTACAGCCCTCCCTTTTCTCCTACTCCCCCATGCATGCTAATCTTAATACCCCCCTACTTCTACCCCCCCTTATCCCTCCCTACCCACCCATCCTCCCCAGTCCCTTTCCCTTTGGTACCTGTTAGTCCATTCTTGAGTTCTGTGATTCTGCTGCTGTTTTGTTCCTTCAGTTTTTCCTTTGTTCTTATATTCCACAGATAAGTGAAATCATTTGGTATTTCTCTTTCTCCACTTGGCTTGTTTCACTGAGCATAATACCCTCCAGCTCCATCCATGTTGCTGCAAATGGTTGGATTTGCCCTTTTCTTATGGCTGAGCAGTATTCCATTGTGTATATGTACCACATCTTCTTTATCCATTCATCTATCGATGGACATTTAGGTTGCTTCCAATTCTTGGCTATTGTAAATAGTGCTGCGATAAACATAGGGGTACATTGGTCTTTCTCATACTTGATTGCTGCATTCTTAGGTTATATTCCTAGGAGTGCAATTCCTGGGTCAAATGGTAAGTCTGTTTTGAGCATTTTGATGTACCTCCATACTGCTTTCCACAATGGTTGAACTAACTTACATTCCCACCAGCAGTGTAGGAGGGTTCCCCTTTCTCCACAGCCTCGCCAACATTTGTTGTTGTTTGTCTTTTGGATGGCAGCCATCCTTACTGGTGTGAGGTGATACCTCATTGTAGTTTTAATTTGCATTTCTCTGATAATTAGCGATGTGGAGCATCTTTTCATGTGTCTGTTGGCCATCTGTATTTTTTTTTTTTGGACAACCATCTGTTCAGTTCCTCTGCCCATTTTTTAATTGGGTTATTTGTTTTTAGTTTGTTGAGGCGTGTGAGCTCTTTATATATTTTGGACGTCAAGCCTTTATCGGATGTGTCATTTTCAAATATATTCTCCCATACTGTAGGGTTCCTTTTTGTTCTATTGATGGTGTCTTTTGCTGTACAGAAGCTTCTCATCTTAATATAGTCCCACTTATTCAATTTTGCTGTAGTTCCTTGCCCGGGGAGATGTGTTCAAGAAGAGGTCACTCATGTTTATGTCTAAGAGGATTTTGCCTATGTTTTCTTCCAAGAGTTTAATGGTTTCATGACTTACATTCAGGTCTTTGATCCATTTTGCATTTACTTTTGTATATGGGGTTTGACAATGGTCGAGTTTCATTCTCCTACATGTAGCTGTCCAGTACTGCCAGCTCCATCTGTTGAAGAGACTGTCATTTCGCCATTGTATGTCCATGGCTCCTTTATAAAATATTAATTGACCATATATGTCTGGGTTAATGTCTGGATTGTCTAGTCTGTTCCATTGGTCTGTGGCTCTGCTCTTGTGCCAGTACCAAACTGTCTTGATTACTATGGCTTTATAGTAGAGCTTGAAGTTGGGGAGTGAGATCCCCCCTACTTTATTCTTCTTTCTCAGGATTGCTTTGGCTATTCGGGGTCTTTGTTGTTTCCATATGAATTTTTGAATTATTTGTTCCAGTTCATTGAAGAATGTTGCTGGTAGTTTCGTAGGGATTGCATCAAATCTGTATATTGCTTTGGGCAGGATGGCCATTTTGACGATATTAATTCTTCCTAGCCACGAGCATGGGATGCGTTTCCATCTGTTAGTGTCCCCTTTAATTTCTCTTAAGAGTGACTTGTAGTTTTCAGAGTATAAGTCTTTCACTTCTTTGGTTAGGTTTGTTCCTAGGTATTTATTCTTTTTGATGCAATTGTGAATGGAGTTGTTTTCCTGATTTCTCTTTCTGTTGGTTCATTGTTAGTGTATAGGGAAGCCACAGATTTCTGTGTGTTGATTTTGTATCCTGCAACTTTGCTGTATTCTGATATCAGTTCTAGTAGTTTTGGGGTGGAGTCTTTAGGGTTTTTTATGTACAGTATCATGTCATCTGCAAATAGTGACAGTTTAACTTCTTCTTTACCAATCTGGATTCCTTGTATTTCTTTGTTTTGTCTGATTGCCGTGGTAGGACCTCCAGTACTATGTTAAATAACAGTGGAGAGAGTGGGCATCCCTGTCTAGTTCCTGATCTCAGAGGAAATGCTTTCAGCTTCTCGCTGTTCAATATAATGTTGGCTGTGGGTTTATCATAGATGGCCTTTATTATGTTGAGGTACTTGCCCTCTATTCCCATTTTGCTGAGAGTTTTTATCATGAATGGACGTTGAACTTTGTCAAATGCTTTTTCAGCATCTATGGAGATGATCATGTGGTTTTTGTCTTTCTTTTTGTTGATGTGGTGGATGATATTGATGGACTTTTGAATGTTGTACCATCCTTGCATCCCTGGGTTGAATCCCACTTGGTCATGGTGTATGATCCTTCTGATGTATTTTTGAATTCGGTTTGCTAATATTTTGTTGAGTATTTTTGCATCTACGTTCATCAGGGATATTGGTCTGTAGTTTTCTTTCTTGGTGGCGTCTTTGCCTGGTTTTGGTATTAGGGTGATGTTAGCTTCATAGAATGAGTTTGGGAATATCCCTTCCTCCTCTATTTTTTGTAAAACTCTAAGGAGAATGGGTTTTATGTCTTCCCTGTATGTCTGATAAAATTCTGAGGTAAATCCATCTGGCCCAGGGGTTTTGTTCTTTGGTAGTTTTTTGATTACCGCTTCAATTTCATTGCTAGTAATTGGTCTGTTTAGATTTTCTGTTTCTTTCTGGGTCAATCTTGGAAGGTTGTATTTTTCTAGGAAGTTGTCCATTTCTCCTAGGTTTCCCAGCTTGATAGCATATAGGTTTTCATAGTATTCTCTAATAATTCTTTGTATTTCTGTGGGGTCCGTCGTGATTTTTCTTTTCTCTTTTCTGTTACTGTTGATTTGTGTTGACTCTCTTTTCTTCTTAATAAGTCTGGCTAGAGGCTTATATATTTTGTTTATTTTCTCGAAGAACCAGCTCTTGGTTTCATTGATTTTTGCTATTGTTTTATTCTTCTCAATTTTATTTATTTCTTCTCTGATCTTTATTGTGTCCGTCCTTCTGCTGACCTTAGGCCTCATTTGCTCTTCTTTTTCCAATTTCGATAATTGTGACATTAGACAATTCATTTGGGATTGTTCTTCCTTTTTTAAATATGCTTGGAGTGCTATATACTTTCCTCTTAAGACTGCTTTTGCTGTGTCCCACAGAAGTTGGGGCTTAGTGTTGTTGTTGTCATTTGTTTCCATATATTGCTGGATCTCTATTCTGATTTGCTCATTGATCCATTGATTATTTAGGAGCGTGTTGTTAAGCCTCCATGTGTTTGTGAGCCTCTTTGCTTTCTTTGTACAGTTTATTTCTATTTTAATGCCTGTGTGGTCTGAAAAGTTGGTTTGTAGGATTTCAATCTTTTGGAATTTTCTGAGTCTCTTTTTGTGGGGTAGTATGTGGTCTATTCTGGAGAATGTTCTATGTGCACTTGAGAAGAATGTATATCCTGTTGCTTTTGGATGTAGAGTTCTATAGATGTCTATTAGGTCCATCTGCTCTACTGTGTTGTTCAGTGCTTCCGTGCCCTTACTTATTTTCTGCCCGGTGGATCTATCCTTTGGGGTGAGTGGTGTGTTGAAGTCTCCTAGAATGAATGCATTGTAGTCTATTTCCCCCTTTAGTTCTGTTAGTATTTGTTTCACATATGCTGGTGCTCCTGTGTTGGGTGCATATATATTTAGAATGGTTATATCCTCTTGTTGGACTGAGCCCTTTATCATTATGTAGTGTCCTTCTTTATCTCTTGTTACTTTCTTTGTTTTGAAGTCTATTTTGTCTTATATTAGTACTGCAACACCTGCTTTCTTCTTGCTGTTGTTTGTTTGAAATATGTTTTTCCATCCCTTGACTTTTAGTCTGTACATGTCTTTGGGTTTGAGGTGAGTTTCTTGTAAGCAGCATATAGATGGGTCTTGCTTTTTTATCCATTCTGTTTCTCTGTGTCTTTTGATTGGTGCATTCAGCCCATTAACATTTAGGGTGACTATTGAAAGATATGTACTTATTGCCATTGCATTCTTTACATTCGTGGTTACCAAAGGTTCAAAGTTAGCCTCTTTAGTATCTTACTGCCTAACTTAGCTTGCTTATTGAGCTGTTATATACACTGTCTGGAGATTCTTTTCTTCTCTCCCTTCTTATTCCTCCTCCTCGATACTTCATATGTTGGGTGTTTTGTGCTGTGCTCTTTCTAGGAGTGCTCCCATCTAGAGCAGTTCCCTTAAGATGTTCTGTAGAGGTGGTTTGTGGGAAGCAAATTCCCTCAGCTTTTGTTTGTCTGGGAATTGTTTAATCCCACCGTCATATTTGAATGATAGTCGTGCTGGATACAGTATCCTTGGTTCAAGGCCCTTCTGTTTCATTGTATTAAATATATCATGCCATTCTCTTCTGGCCTGTAGGGTTTCTGTCGAGAAGTCTGATGTTAGCCTGATGGGTTTTCCTTTATAGGTGACGTTTTTCTCTCTAGCTGCCTTTAAAACTCTTTCCTTGTCCTTGATCTTTGCCATTTTAATTATTATGTGTCTTGGTGTTGTCCTTCTTGGATCCTTTCTGTTGGGGGTTCTGTGTATTTCCGTGGTCTGTTCGATTATTTCCTCCCCCAGTTTGGGGAAGTTTTCAGCAATGATTTCTTCTAAGATACTTTCCATCTCCTTTCCTCTCTCTTCTTCTTCTGGGACCCCTACAATACAGCTATTGTTTCTTTTGGATTGGTCACACAGTTCTCTTAATATTGTTTCATTCCTGGAGATCCTTTTGTCTCTCTCTATGTCAGCTTCTATGCGTTCCTGTTCTCTGGTTTCAATTCCATCAATGGCCTCTTGCATCCTATCCATTCTGCTTATAAACCCTTCCAGAGTTTGTTTCATTTCTGCAATCTCCTTTCTGGCATCTGTGATCTCCCTCCGGACTTCATCCCATTTCTTTTACGTATTTCTCTGCATCTCTGTCAGTATGTTTATGATTCTTATTTTGAATTCTTTGTCAGGAAGACTGGTTAGGTCTGTCTCCTTCTCTGGTGTTGTCTCTGTGATCTTTGTCTGCCTGTAGCTTTGCCTTTTCATGGTGATAGGAATAGTTTGCAGAGCTGGGATGAGTGACGGCTGGAAGAACTTCCCTTCTTGTTGGTTTGTGGCCCTCCTCTCCTGGTAGAACAGCTACGTCTAGTGGCTTCTTCTGCGCAGCTGCGCGAGACAGGGTTTCTGCTTCCTGCCGGGCTACTGTGGAGTTAATCTCCGCTGTTGCTGTGGGCGTGGCCTGGTTCGGGCCTCTGCTCCAAAGTGGTGGAGTCGCGTTGGAGCAGGAGCTGCTGGGAGGCTATTTATCTCCGTGAGGGGCCTCCCTGCTCCCTACAGCCCAGGGGTTAGGGTGCCCAGAGATCCCCGGATTCCCTACCTCTGGATTAAGTGTCCTGCCCTGCCCCTTTAAGACTTCCAAAAAGCACCTGCCAAAACAAAACAACGACTACAAAAAAAAAAAAAATTTAATTTAAAAAAAAAATTTTTTTTTTAATGAAAAAATAAAAATAAAAAGGTGGCCGCTCGTTTTTCTTTATTCTCTGGCGCCAGCCTCAGGCATCTGCTCACTGTTCTTGCTGCCCTGTTTCCCTAGTATTGGGGGCTCTATCCCTTTAAGACTTCCAAAAAGCGCTCCCCAAAACAAAACAGCAAAAAAAAAAAAAGAAAAAAGAAAATTTGGTCTCTCACTTTTCTTATGTCCTCCGGCGCCCGGCCTCCAGTGCCCGCTCACTGTTCTTGCTGCCCTGTTTTCCTAGTATCCAGGGCCCTGCACTCTGGCCCGGATGGCTGGGGCTGGGTGTTCGGCAGCCCTGGGCTCCGTCTCCCTCCCGCTCTGCCTGCTCTTCTCCCGCCGGGAGCTGGGGGGAGGGGTGCTCGGGTCCCGCCGGGCTGGGGCTTGTATCTTACCCCCTTCGCGAGGGCTGGGTTCTCTCAGGTGCGGATGTGGTCTGGATATTGTCCTGTGTCCTCTGGTCTTTATTCTAGAAAGGGTTGTCTTTGTTATATTTTCATAGATATATGTGGCTTTGGGAGGAGATTTCCGCTGCTCTACTCACTCCACCATCTTCCACCCCAGTCTCTTCTGTTTCTTTGTGATTCTTATATTCTATCACTTCCTTTAAAAAAATTATTGAAGTATCTTTATCTTGCATCTACCTACCACTTCAGCATTTTATTAAATAATAATAATAATAATAATAATAAGGGAGGAATGTGGGATTCACATATAAATCAAGTATAAAAATCAAACGAATAATCATATCTGACTTGATTGTTTATAGTTCATGATGCGTGATCAAAACCGAAAGTTTCTGTGATGACTGCCCTTGCACTGTTCACCATGTAAGAACTTATTCACTATGTAAGAACTTGTTCACCATGTAAGAACTTGTTCATTATGCTTCAGAAGATTGGAGATTGTTGAGAATTAGGCTTGGGGTTGATTAATGATTGTGCATTGAGTCCCCTATACAGAATTTTATTGTTGTTAACAACCATTTGATCAATAAATATGAGAGATGCCCTCTCAAAAAAAAATTATTGAAGTACAGTTGACATACAATGTTACATTAGTTTCAGTTGTATTCATAGTGATTCGACAATTGTATGTATTATGAAATGCTGTCCATGATTTGTAGTTAACATCTGTCCTGACCTATTTTGCCCATTCCCCTGTGTGCCTCCCTACTGGCAATCACCAGTGTTTTTTTTTTTTCTTTATTTTTGTTTCTTTTTGTTTTCTTTTTTTCATTTTTGTTTCTTTATTTGTTCACCTGTTTATCACTTCCTTTCTTCTTTCATTCCATCCTAAGACCCCAGGGTGCACCATCCCGTTCAAGCCACTGCTTTTATTTTAGAATCAGTAGTCTCTCAAGACCACCTCCAACGGGTCCTGCTTAATGCCCAGCCCTTCATTTTAGTTGGTTAGTAATGAGTGTTCTGATCTTCTGTGGCCCAGGTCTTTCTCAGTACATCCCCATTCAGGGGATCTGGTCTTTACCATGTGATGGCACCTATCTTCCATTACCACAAGAACGAACTGCACCTCCCTGCTTCCGTGTGTTCTCTGCCTGCCTTTTTATTGCTATTTGCAGGGTGGAAGGAGCCCTACTTGTTTACCTGAATATTTACAGTTAGTATAATTGAAGCTTGAAGTATTATTTGTAATGGTTTTACATGTTCTAATTTTGAGTTACAAAATTTTGAGAAAATTGTAAAAGATGCATTTGTTCAGTTCTAAGTGTCCTATAAGAATGTCAAGTTCTCCCAAAGTTCTTCTGTTTTGAATATTGGAACATTAAACCATTTTCTTGTCAAATGAATATTTCATAATATGAGTGATGGCCATAGCACCATAGTGAGTTTTCCTATTACCCGTGCATTTAACAAGGATACTTAAAACACTTGAAATTGTTCTACTTTAGTATTTCTATAGTGACACATTTGTGGAACTTGATTTCCAAATACAAGTTCACATATTTAAATACCATCCCCATAAACTGTAAGAAAACAAACAAATATCTTTTTTGAAAACCTGCAACCCAGAAAAGCAGTCACTGCTTCTAGCCAGTGTGAAAATGTGATGCATTACCTGTTACACTAGTTCTTAAAGTTCACTATATTTAAGAAGTAAACAATTGAGGAAGTTACAAAAAATGTGTATTTCTCTACCAGACCTGCAGGAATTCTGATATAACAAGTCTCTGGATTGACCATCAAAAATCCTCATTTTTTACCAAAGGTCATTCTGGTTGAGAAATACTGGCACCTGCCTTTTGTATTGTTTTCATCCCTCACAACGTTGTAGCTTTCCTTCACTGCAATAATTATGGTTCAAACTTACAGAATCTGTTAGTATTATATTTTGATTATTCATTATCCACTCCTCTAGAATGTACATTCCATAAAAGGTCATAGGCCAGAAAGTACTTGTTGTTCATGGGAATTACTGAAAATGACATTGTGCACATTATTAAAATTAATATTGCTTGTTGGAAAATTTTCATATAATACATAGAGCTAAGTTATCTATTTTAACATACATTTCTTATGTTATCAATCCCACACAATTAAGTTATCAGACTGCCTATAATAGTCAAGAGAGAAACATTAGAATGTAAGAGCAAGTATTTCAAGGAATCTTTAGAAATCATCTAAACACCTTCACTATAGCTTGGAGAAAGCAGAGACACACACTACTGGCCTGTTCTCAGGACTGCTGTGGGCCAAGTCCCAGGGCATTTCCTTGACAACTTGCTAAATCTGCAGGAAGTGTCTTCTTGAAGAAATTAAATTTAAGTTGAACATCCAGAGTTTTGCCCTGGCTTAAATGATATTGTGAAGCTAATCTTCAAATCCCAGCCCCCTTCTCCTGCTTTCCTTTTCCTTTCCTATGGTAGATGCTGTTCTCAACCTGTATCCAGTGGATCGCAATAGTCTGTTCCACATAACTCATCGGCACTAATCTCTTCTTCCAATAGATAAATATGGATTAGTGTTTATGTGTAGGGTTCAGATAAATAGTTAATTATTCTACCCATTGTGAAATGCTTTAATTTAATGAAAAGAATTTTATTTGTTGCATCTATTTCTGATAATCTGCTATGGGTAGGGACTTTGTCAGCATCATTCCATTTATTCATCAATACAGCTCTGTAGTGAATATATAACCACCTACAATATACAGTTGAGGTCATTGAAATTCAGACAGCACTAACTTGTAATAAGATTTTCTACATTACATTTGTATTTTAATTTATTACAGAACATGTAAGTTGTCCTTCTTAAAGTTATATTAGGAAAAGAGAACAAATCTGTTCCAGAGGCAAGTCTTAAGCTTTAGGTAAAATAGTCAGAACTCTTTATTGTCATTATTTACTGAGAAATATGTGGCTGGGACTGTCCAAGATGTGAGTCTCATATCTTATTTCCTGGCATTTCCTGGGTCATAGACTGTGCATCCAGGCTTCATGGACACCCCAGAGAGTAGATGCTTCAAGATGACAGTGGTTACCATCCATCTTCACCTTAAATTTAATGAGTCCACTTTCCCTTTTCTTCTGATGTTCATTTCCAGGTCCCCTTTCTCAGTTCTAGGTTTAGTCAAAAAATAAAATGTTTATCACCAGCATCCCACACACAGTCTTGTTCCAGTGTATTGCATATAAAGAAGAATCCAGTCCATAATGCACTTCAGTTATTGAGCCAGCATCAACCTTTAATAAAACACTATCTACTTTCCAGTTTTATGTCACTCCAAAAACCCTGAGAATCTATGTTCCCTTGCTTCCATAAAACTTTTCAGTGGATTATCTTTCTTCCCATTCAAGAATATAGCTTTTTTTATGTACTCCTTTCCTTGAGGGGTTTTCAAGACTTAGAATAAACTTATCTCAATCCTGCCTTACCCAGGCCTCCCAAGCACACTTACCTGAACTTAATTAACAGGCTTCCTGCCCCTCCTGACCTACTAAATCTGCTCCCCTTTTCTTCTTATCCCTGATTAATGGGCACAAATAATATACATGCATTCTCACAGTAGCAATAAAATTCACAAGTATTTACAAATAGCTCATGATTCATTATAGCTCAGTATTGTACAAACTTTGCTTAGAGCTTCTGAGTCTCCAAGGTGTGGGTGTAGACCTCTTGAGCACTGTGAGGTGAGGGAAGTGCGTCGGCCTCCCTGCTCTGTCTGCACGTGACACATGTGACACATAAACACAGTCACTGATCTTTTCTAGAAGCAAGTATCTCTCAGACTTTGAGATTGAATCCAAAGCTCCCGTAGATGGCAATGTTTTTCTGTCCCCAAGACTTTCCCTTCCAGAGGAATATATACTTTTTGTGAAGACAAGGGTGAGAACCACTACATTGCCTAACTTATACTAGGAACGTAGACCCCAGAGACCCAGAGCCCATCCGGAATGTGGTTTCCTTCTCACTGCACTTCCACCGTGGCCTGGGCCTTTGGCACCTCTGACCTCAGGAGGAATCATCCCCACTCAAGGTAGCAAAGGTAAATTCTATTAACACAATATCTATAGCTTCTGCACAGGTGTGTCTTCCCAAAGCTTCCATTTTACAGAGTGTGTGTGTGTGTTGAGAATGAGGAGTGTGAATTCTCCTAAAGGGACACAAATAGAAACAAATTCAATGTAATAAGCCCTGGTTCCAAAGAATGACAGAATCCCAGCAGTTGGTATATCAGACATAGGAAGTGTGTAAGTTTGAGATTGTATGTGTAAGTAGGCAAATAATATGAAATTGTGATTCTTCTCTGACAATAGACTTAACTCAGTTCTACTTCATGGCTTAACACACAGACATCTCCAACTTCTACTTAGAAACAAAAAGCTGAAACGAAGAGTTTCCACCCTTACACAAACACAATAAAACTGCTGGATCATCTGCAAAATACTGGGTAATTTTCAACCTGCTGGGGACAGACAGCATCTCCAAGGCAATCCAGAAGCAATCACTTGCTTTCCTGGAACAGATATAGGACTGAGAGTTTGTAAAGAATTCTGCTAATACTTACAGTGAATTCTTAGGGCCAAGTGTGGGCCAGGGTGCGAGTACAGAAATTATCAGCCTTGCTTTATCCACAGACCTCACCACATACCTCAGCTTATGAGAAAAGCTGGAGGCAGAGAGAGATTTAAAAGACAACCTTTGTGGTGCAAGTATGAGGGAAGGAGGAGCAGCACCCATGGGGGTCCTCCACTTCTCTCTGTCCTTGGTACAAAAGCCAACACTTGTGGGGGCAGGTTTGCAAACCTGTTCTGCTCTTCCTATTGAAAACCAACTGTAGCTCTGGGAGGAGAAAGGGGGGCAAGGAGGAGGGAAGAAGGGAGGGAAGAAGGGAGGGAGGGGCTCTCCCCCTGGTGAAGGACAGGGAAACATCAGATTATCAGATATCCCAGATAGCCACATCCTCTGGAAGTCCTGCCTGTGAGAACACCTGAGATTGTGGCCAAACCAAAACATTTCTTGGAATGCAATATCTTTTTTGCATCTCTGCCTTTTCAAACAGAGATTTCTTAGAAAAGCACTCTCTGAAAAGTTGTTTGTAGCATGTCTGTTAATATATAATCTATGTATGTGAGACATAATCAAATGCAGGCAATGAAAAAGTATTTTTAAATGAATGCAAGGTGATAGTATCTTTGATAACTTCAAAAGACATTTTTAAGAGAAATGATATTTGCTGTCAGACTTCAAAAAAAGGGAGAACTGTTAAAGGCAGGTACATGGATTGAGCAGTTCTTCTAAGCAACATTTTCAGACAGGAATACAAAGGGAGAGCAGGAAGGTATGAATGACCAATGGGGTGAACGCGTATGTATGCTCTGCCGAGGAGGTAATGCTGACTTGGTTTGGATATTCATCAGGTAAGGTCTCAAACCAGTTCAAGGTGTGCATATAATGAAGATAATTTTGGAAGCACATGCTTCTTAAATGAAGGGAATGTTCTAGTATTACCTCTTGGTTGGTCAGGGTTGAAAGGGGACTGGTTACATCTGGATGTTTATTAAACACTGTAACTTCTATAAGGTTCAATCAAAGCTTCAACTAACAGCATTATAGACATAAAAAGGAGGGTGCCTATGTAAAAGCGATTCATTCATGCCTCAAATTAACAGCATGTAATACTAGAATTATGTCATATACAAAGATACAGCAAAGAGAAGCTATTAAAGATCTTTCAAAACAAAGAAGGTTTGGGCAGAATTAAGCAATCTTGATACACATAAAGTTTGTGTCTATTCACATCTCTAGGAAGAGAGCCCATTCTGAAAAAGTCGCCAGCGAGAAGTGTACAGATAATAGTGAATCGGGATCCCTCAAGGGCACCCCACCATGGAGCCAGGGAGAGGAATACGGAAGACCAGCATGAGGCCCCCAGCTAAACGATATAGGAGAGGAAGCCAAACGGTGTCAGCGCCGGGCTATGACTCCTTTCTTTAAAGTCAATCATTTATAATATTGGAGAAATGATAATTGGAATAATGCTTTCTTTGTTTTAAAATGACATTAATGCAAGGAAACAGTAATGAGAACTTGATGCCCTATTAATTCTATGAAAGCCTTATAAATGATCTTGCATCCCAAACTGGTAACTTCTTCCTCTGGGAATCACATTTCACCTTCTGGATGCTGATGCCACGCAGGAATTCTTAATCCACATTCCAAATATTTTAGTACCTCTCAAGTAGTAAAATTTGCTCGTGTTTTAATGCCAGACTTATGACCATTAAATTAGTAATTTATGCACATCTTTAATTTAAATTGTATTATACTCAGAATTTTTGGTCACAAATGCAAGAAGAAATCAATCAACTTGTTTAATTGTCAAATCATTCTCTATTTGCCACACACCCTCTCCAATTAAACCATTTTTCCAACTTTATTCAAATAGTAATAAAAAATCAGTGAAATAATTCACTGATACATGGTAAGAAGTAAAAGTATGATGATAAAAGAACATAGGATAAACAATGTTAGTTTAGTCTTCACGGGAGAATAAGGACATTGCACATGCATCTGGAATCAGTGCAAGGCTTCCATAGTTTACTCGGAGCTGTGAAATCACGTCCATATGTTCCCTGCGACACTAGCTTTCAGGTGTTTGTGTCCCAAATTTCTCTTTCTTCTTGAGTTAATTTGAGAATTTGTCTCTTTCTAGGAATTTGTCCACTTCATCTAAATAGTAAAATTACTGGCAAAATCTGTTCAAAACATTCTTTTATGTCACTTTCAGTCTACTAGATCTGTAGTGATGTCACTTTCATTCTCGTATCGCTGTTTCTAGTATTTTCTCTAATGTTTTCAAGATTTCCCCAGCAAGAGGTTTAATCATTTTAATCATTTTAAAGAACAAGTTTTTTTTCCCTATTTTTTCTATTGCATTTCTATATTTTTATTTCATTGCTTTTGACTATTATCTTTATTGTTAATTCAATCCTATAGTGTTTAATCTTTCTCTAGCATTGTTGCATTGAAATTTGTATCACTGGCATTTGATTGATCTTTTTTCCTAAAATAAGCATTTAAGTAAACAGACTCCCTCAAAAGATTGCTTCAACTGCATCTAACAATTATTGTGCCTTATTTTCATTCAGTTTGAAATGATCTTTAATATATTTTGACCTTAGATATTTCTAATAGTATGTGATTGTATTTACAAATATTTGTAGATTTCATTAACAAATATTTGTGTTGTTGAGTAATAATTTTGTTTTGGCTAGAAAAAATTTCTGTATGATTTTAATCCTTTCAAATACATTCAAAGATGTTTAATGTGAATGTTTCATGTATATTTGAATATATATTCTGTTATGGCTGCAAAGAGCATTTTATATGTATCATTTTCTCTGGACTCCACACAAAACTGAGAAGGGAATGGCCCTCCACTAGTAAGAGGTGCTTCTGAGTTTCAGCTCATCTGTTATATTGGTGCATCAGGGGCCATTTTCAGACAATCTTACTCACACACAAGGCAGAACAGTATCATGTCCTAAATCTGAAGGTTATAAAACCTACATCTTTTGATTGGAAAATTCACTTCTTCCTTACCCCTTTTTCTTTGGGGACTGTGTTTCTGGGTTCAATTACCTTAAGCCTATTTATCTCCCTAATTCAATTGTTTTCTCACTCTTGCACCAAGATTTTGAGGCATTGCCTCTGCAGGGATCCATGTGTAAGCATTTATTCACCTGCTGAAATCAAATAAAACAAATGAGAGGATCATACTTCCTGTCTTTGTTCATGTCCCCTCGGCCAGTCTCAGGGCGTCGGCATCTTACCAGGGAAAGGGGAGGGGAACCAGGACACTGCTCCACTGGACCCCTCCTGTTGGCATTTGTCCTGCAAGTGAACAGATTTGTTCCATCCTTATAAGCAATCCTTCAGCATTGGGCATTTTATTTAGGACTGCTATGTGGGATGTACTCAGAATGTAAAGATAAGCAGGGAACAAATTATAGTTACAAATTTTCCCATATCTAGAAACTCATGTGGAGGCATGTGCGACAGATGAAAAGCATTTTCACTTCAGTTATACCAGTGAGCACCGGCATTTACCAACATGTCAGCCACTCCACACTCACAATTTGAAATTATTACTTTATTGTAAGAATACAGTATATAATACATGTACAAAGTATGTGTGAATTGACTTTGTTATTGGTATGGTCAGTAGTAGGCCATTAGCAGTTAAGTTTGGGGGAGGCAAAAGTTGTACTTTTTTGTAATTACTGATTTGTAATTGCATGGGGGTCGGCACCCCAACCCCTGCATTGTTCAAGGGTCAGCCGTATTTAACTCATGGCGAAGTTGAGAAGTTTGAAGGGTAATAAATAGAGAAAGAAATGGTGGTTATGTTCTGAAAAAGGGCTTTGAAGTTTTTTCTGTGCAAAATAATTTTCCTAAATTCAATTTATATCAAACCAGTCAAGGAAACTTCAAACTTATCCAAGTTTGGGCTTTAAGAATCCTAGCTTCCTACAAGTAGTAACTCATAGCATCTCACTATGCTGATAGATGGTGGCTGCAATGGGGTGGGGGTGGGGGGACCTGATAATATAGTTGAATGTTTAAACCACAATGTTGCTCGTGTGAAACCTTCATAAGATTGTGCGTCAATGATACCTTAATTTAAACACCCCCCGAAAGAAAAAGAAGTCTAGCTTCTTGTGAGAAAGGGATTCAATATTGACGCAAGAAATTTCAGAAACCTGATTGTAACAGATTCATTTCTAAATGAAACCAGTTTGGAATCAATTCCATTTAAAAGCCATTGCTACATACTAGACACTGGGAGTAAGAAGAAGCCCCTTTCTTGGAGTTTACATGCTAGAGATTGAACTAGACAGCAAACAAGGAGTGAAATACAAGGGCCGTGATGGAAGCAACTGGGTGCTGGTTACACTATTTCAAGAAAATCATTTAACATCTGACTTTAACATCCTATGTATCTTCTTGTTTGCACACAGGGTAGACCTGTGAGAAGCAGTGGTGTTAATGCTTCTAGATGAATGGCTGTGGTGAGCCAAGGTGGGATCGGAGGGTTTCCCACGCCAGGGTAGAGGGTTATTCACGATTTACTGAAAGATGTTTCACACCCTCTTGCCCAGAATGAATTATTCATCCCCCAAAGCCCTTCCTATAGGAATTTTAGAGTCATCACTAATTCAGTGGTAGTCTTTATGTAACAGAGTGGTGAATTAATCTTCAGACATGGATACTGAGAGTTTAAAGAAAATGGCAACATTTAAGAATAACTGTAAATCTTATTTCCCTCTCCACCACCCCAACAGGTGCTCATTTTGAAGGTGACCTACTTTTCTTGGAAGCAATATGGGCGAGGGGAGGAAGCATGTCTCAGATTTCAGCTTTGAGGAGGAAGAGTTCAGATTGTCAGGACTGGACGAGCATTTTTTAATTTCCCAGGATGCCAGACCCGGTGGCTTCCTTAGGAAGCTCTGCACCCCCTCCACCCTGTCCCCTCTCTTAATCAAGCCCACCCACCCCTGGGCTGAGGGAATCCAGGGCCACCCAGGTGTGCAGCCTAAATCCCTTCTCTCTTGATTGGAAAGGTGGGGGTTGGGGGGATCTGGTGGGAGGTATTTGTAGCCTTTTTGAAGGGGGAGAGGAGGCTTGGAACCCCATGATTCGGAGCCAATCTCAGCCTAATAAACGTGTCATAAATAGGGTGGGGTGTAGATGGGGGAAGAGTGCACAGTTGCTGTGGATGCGCTAGGGTCAGGGAGCTCTTATGATGGTTCGGCTCTGACTTGGCACTGAGCTGGCGCCCCACCGGCTTGGATTACTGTGCCTGGATGCTGTTTTGGACCCCTGGCTCCTCCTTATGTGGTAACCATTGTGGCTGCTGGTACAGGTAGCTCAGCCTCCAGAGTGGGCTCTGGACCCCGTGCAGCTGACCTCCGACCCCCCTGGGCCAACTGAGTCCTGGTCTTTGCATTCCTCTAATCTGTCCTGAATTGCCCCATGCGCTTAATGAAAGTCTCAGAGCCAGGGGCTTTAATTACCTGGGGCACTCTACTCCAGCCCACATGTTGGGTCCACCTCAAGAGTTGGCATATACTTTAATTACATTCCTGGACACATATTCAGCTGGAGAACTGCCCCAGGGGCCAGAACAGTTTGCTGTTCCACACAAGGGCCAGAATGACAAGCTAACCCTGCATCCAGTGGTGAGTTGGGATAAGAACCAGGTCCCTGATCTGCCTCCTTGACTCAAAAGTAAGACTCAAACTGTAGGTCTAGATCAAGTTGAAAACCACCGATCACTTGAAATACGTGTCCCACCTCTAGGTAGTCATAGTTCAAACCAGCAAGGTTTATTGTTTCACCTTCAAACCTGAAGATATAGCACAGCATTGACGGCTTGCCAAAGTTCTTATTGGAACTCTGGGCCAACTTGCAAAAAAATACTTAGAACGACAATTGCAGGATGATTATTTAGATCCCAGTATGGATATCTTCTCTCCTGAGGAGAAGCTACCTATGGAATTTCTGGGGGACACACATCAATCTCCAGAGGCTCCTGAGGAGGTTGAATTTTTTTTTTATATCATTAATGTACAATTACATGAGCAACATTATGATTACTAGACTCACCCCATGATCAAGACCCCACCACCTGCCCCATCACAGTCACTGTCCATCAGCGCAGCAAGATGCCATAGAATCACCACTTTTCTTCTCTGTGTTGTACTGCTGGCCCCATGTCCCATGCCTACATTATGTGTACTAATCGTAATGTATCTTTTCCCCCTTACCCTTCCCTTCCCACCCATCCTCCCCAGTCCCTTTCTCTTTGGTAACTGTTAGTCCATTCTTGGGTTCTGTGAGTCTGATGCTGTTTTGTTCCTTCAGTTTTTGCTTTGTTCTTATACTCCACACATGAGTGAAATCATTTGATCTTGTTTCACCTGGCTTAATTCACTGAGCAGAATACCCTCTAGCTCCACCCATGATGTTGCAAATGGTAGGATTTGTTTTCTTCTTATGGCTGAATAATATTCCATTGTGTATATATACCACAGCATCTTTATCCATTCATCTACTGATGGACACTTAGGTTGCTTCCATTTCTTGGCTACTGTAAATAGTGCTGTGATAAAAATAGGGGTGCATCTGTCTTTTTTCAAACTGGACTGTTGCATTCTTAGGGTAAATTCCTAGAAGTGGAATTCCTGAGTCAAATATTATTTCTATTTGGAGTTTTTTGAGGAACCTCCATACTGCTTCCACAATGGTTGAACTAATTTACATTCCCACCAGCAGTGCAGGAGGGTTCCCCTTTCTCCACAACCTCACCAACATTTGTTGTTATTTGTCTTTTAGATGGTGGTCATCCTAACTGGTGTGAAGTGGGATCTCATTGTGGTTTTAATTTGCATTTCTCTGATGATTAGCAATGTGGAGCATCTTTTCATGTGCCTGTTGGCCATCTGAATTTCTTCTTTGGAGAAGTGTCTGTTCAGATCCTATGGCCATTATTAATTGAAATATTTGCTTTTTGTTTGTTGAGGTGCTTGAGCTCTTTATATATTTTGGATGTCAACCCTTTATCGGATCTGTTTATGAATATATTCTCCCATACTGTAGGATGCCTTTTTGTTCTATTGATGGTGTCCTTTGCTGTACAGAAGCTTTTCAGCTTGATATAGTCCCACCTGTTCATTTTTGCTTTTGTATCCCTTGCCCAGGGAGATATGTTTATGAAGAAGTTGCTCATGTTTATGTCCAAGAGATTTTTGCCTATGTTTTTGTCTAAGAGTATTATGGTTTCATGACTTACATTCATATCTTTGATCCATTTTGAGTTTATTTTTGTGTATGGGGACAGACAATAATCCAGTTTCATTCTCTTGCATGTAGCTGTCCAGTTTTATCAACACCAGTTGTTGAAGAGGCTGTCATTTCTCCATTGTATGTCCATGGCTACTTTATCATATATTAATTAACCATATATGTTTGGGTTAATATCTTGACTCTCTATTCTGTGCCCCTGGTCTGAGGGTCTGTTCTTGTGCCAGTATCAAATTGTCTTGATTACTGTGACTTTGTAGTAGAGTTTGAAGTTGGCAAGCAAGATCCCCCTGCTTTATTCTTCCTTCTCAGGATTGCTTTGGACATTCGGGGTCTTTTGTGGTTCCATATGAATTTTAGAACTATTTGTTCCAGTTGGTTGAAGAATGCTCTTCGTACTTTGATAGGAATTGCATTGAATCTGTTGATTGCTTTAGGCAGATGGCCATTTTGACAATATTAATTCTTCCTACCCAAGAGCACAGTATGAGTTTCCATTTGTTAGTGTCCTCTTTAATTTCTCTTAAGAGTTTTTGCAGTTTTCAGGGTATAGTTCTTTCACTTCTTTGTTTAGGTTTATTCCTGGATATTTTATTCTTTTTGATGCAATTGTGAATGGAATTGTCTTCCTGATTTCTCTTTCTGCTAGTTCATCATTAGTGTATAGAAAAGCAACAGATATCTGTGTATTAATTTTGTATCCTACTACTTTGTTGAATTCAGATATTAGTTCTAGTAGATTTGGAGTGGAGTCTTTAGGGTTTTTTTTGTGAAGTAGCATATCATCTGCATATCGTGACAATTTGAATTCTTCCTTACCAATCTTGATGCCATTTATGTCTTTGTTTTGTCTGAATGCCATGGCTAGGTCCTCCAGTACTGTGTTGAATAAAAGTGGGAGAGTGGGCATCCTTGTCTTGTTCCCATTCTGAGGTGTAAAACTTTCACCTTCTCACTGTTAAGTATGATGTTGTCTGTGTGTTTGTCATATATAGACTTTATTGTGTTCAGGTACTTGTCTTCTGTACCCATTTTGTTGAGAGATTTTATCATGAATGTTTGTTGAATTTTGTTGAATGCTTTTTCAGCATCTATGGTGATGATCATGTGGTTTTTGTCCTTCTTTTTGTTGATGTGGCGGATGATGTTGATGGATTTTCGAATGTTGTACCATCCTTGCATCCCTGGGATGAATCCCACTTGATCATGGTGTATGATCCTCTTGATGTATTTTTAATTCGGTTTGCTAATATTCTGTTGAGTATCTATGTTCATCAAGAATACTGGTCTGTAATTTTATTTTTTGTGGGGTCTTTGCCTGGTTTTGGTATTAAAATGATGCTGGCTTCATAGAATGAGTTGGGAAGTATGCCCTCCTCTTCTACTTTTTGGAAAACTTTAAGGAGAATCGGTATTATCTCTTCTCTAAATGTCTAATAAAATTCAGTCGTGAATCCATCTCGTCTGGGAGATTTGTTTTTGGGTAGGTTTTTGATTACCAATTCAATTTCGTTGCTGGTAATTGGTCTGTTTAGATTTTCTGTTTCTTCCTTGGTCAGTCTTGGAAGGTTGTGTTTTCTAGAAAGTTGTCCATTTCTTCCAGGTTCTCCAGCTCATTAGCATATAGATTTTCATAGTATTGTATAATAATTCTTTGTATTTCTGTGCGGTCCATCATGATTTTTACTTTCTCATTTCTGATTCTATTTATGTGTATAGATTCTCTTTTTCTCTTAATAAGGTTGTCTAGGGGCTTATCTATTTTGTTTATTTTCTCAAAGAACCAGCTCTTGGTTTCATTGATTTTTTTCTATTCTTTCATTCTTCTCAGTTTTATTTATTTCTTCTCTGGTCTTTATTATGTCCCTCCTTCTGCTGACTTTGAGCTTCATTTTCTCTTCTTTTTCCAGTTTCAATAATTGTAAATTTAGACTATTTATTTGGGATTGTTCTTCCTTCTTTAACTAGGCCTGGATTGCTATATACTTTCCTGTTAGAACTGCATTCACTGCATCCCACAGAAGTTGGGGCTTTGTGCTGTTGTTGTCATTTGTCTCCATATATTGCTTGATCTCTGTTTTAATTTGGTCATTGATCCATTGATTTTTTAGGAACATGTTGTTAAGCCTCCATGTATTTTTGAGCCTCTTTGTTTTCTTTGTACAAATTATTTCTAGTCTTATACTTTGTGATCTGAGAAGTTGGTTGGTACAATTTCAAACTTTCTGAATTTACTGAGGCTCATTTTGTGGCCTAGTATGTGGTCTATTCTGGAAACTGTTCCATGTGCACTTGAGTAGAATGTATATGCTGCTGCTTTTGGGTGTAGAGTTCTGTTGACGTCTTTTAGGTCCATCTGTTCTAGTGTGTTGTTCAGTGCCTCTGTGTCCTTACTTATTTTCTGTCTGGTGGATCTGTCCTTTGGAGTGAGTGGTGTGTTGAAGTATCCCAGCATGAATGCATTGCATTCTATTTCCTCCTTTAATTCAGTTAGTATTTGTTTCACATATGTTGGTGCTCCTGTGTTGGGTGCATATATATTTATAATGGTTATATCTTCTTTTTGGACTGACACCTTTATCATTATGTAATGTCGTTCTTTGTCTCTTGTTTCTTTATTTGTTTTGAAGTCTATTTTGTCTGATACAAATACTGCAACACCTGCTTTTTTCTCCCTATAGTTTCCATGAAATATCTTTTTCTATCCTTTCACATTTAGTCTCTTTATGTCTTTGGGTTTGAGGTGAGTCTCTTGTAAGCAGCATATAGATGGGTCTTCTTTTTTTTATCCATTCTAGTACTCTGTGTCTTTTGATTGGTTCATTCAGTCTTTTTAAATTTAGGATGATAATTGATAGGTCTTTACCTATTGCCTTTGCAGGCTTTGGATTCGTGGTTACCAGAGGTTTGAGGGTAGCTTCTTTACTATCTAACAATCTAACTTAAACTCACTTATTATGCTATTATAAACACAGTCTGATGATTCTTTATTTCTCTCCCTTCTTATTCTTCCTCCAATCTTTATGTGTTAGGTGTTTTATTCTGTACTCTTTTGTGTTTCCCTTGACTGCTTTTTTGGATAGTTGATTTTATTTTTTGCCTTTAGTTAGTATTTGGTTGGTCTTCTTTCTTTGCTGTGATTTTATTTTCTCTGGTGACATCTATTTAGCTCTAGGAGCACTTCCATCTAGAGTAGTCCCTTTAAAACAACCTGTAGAGGTGGTTTGTGGGAGGCAAATTCCCTCAATTTTGCTTATCTGGAAATTGTTTAATCCCTCCTTCAAATTTAAATGATAATCTTGCTGGATACAGTATTCTTGGTTCAAGGACCTTCTGTTTCATTGCATTAAATATATCATGCCATTCTTTTCTAACCTATAAGGTTTCTGTTGAGAAGTCTGATGTTAGCCTGATGGGTTTTCCTTTACAGGTGCTGTTTTTTCTCTCTCTGGTTGCCTTTAATATCATGTCCTTGACTTTGATTTTTGCCATTGTAATTATTATATGTCTTGGTGTTGTCCTCCTTGGGTCCCCTGTGTTGGAAGATCTGTGTGCTTCCATGGTCTGAGAGACTATATCCTTCGCCAGCTTGGGGAAGTTTTCATCAATTATTTCTTCAAAGACACTTTCTATCCCTTTTTCTCTCTCTTCTTCTTCTGGTACCCCTATAATGTGAATATTGTTCCATTTGGATTGATCACACAGTACTCTTAATATTCTTTCATTCCTAGAGATCCTTTTATCTCTGTCTGCCTCAGCATCTCTATATTCTTGTTCTCTGATTTCTATTTCATTAACAGTCTCTTCCATCTCATCCAGTCTGCTCTTAAGTATTTCTATGAATTGTTTCCTTTCTGTTATCTCCCCCCAGCCTTCATCCCTTAGCTCTTGCATACTTCTCTGCAGGTCTGTCAGCATGGTTATGACTTTTATTTTGAATTCTTTTTCAGGAATATAGGTTATATATGTCTCACCAGGCCCTCTCTCTGGTGTTATTTGAGTGATTTTAGACTGAACCAGGTTCTTCTGCCTTTTTATGGTGATAGAAGTGATCACTGGCAAGTGGCACATCTGTCAGCTGGGAGAACAAAGTCCCTTCCTGCTTGCTGGTCACCTTGCCCTTCTCTGCTGCCTGTGCCAGTTACCCACACACAGCATGAGGTGTCTAGGTTAATCCCCTGAGCTGCCATGGGCAGCACAGCCCTTGGGACAGCCTAATGCACTGTGGGCAGTTGCACACATGCCTGGTGTGTTCTCCTGTGAGAACGGTGCTCCTTCATGCCTTCTGGACCTTGTACGGCTTCCTCTTCCTGTGCTGGGCAGCTGCGCCTAGGCAGCAGCCTCTGGGTCTGTCCCAGTTAGCTGCACACTGGGAGAAGACTCTGTGTGGTTGCTGTGGTCGGGTCTGCTCCCCAGCTGGTCCACAGCAGTGGCGGGTCAGTCAGCTTGCTTGCAGTGCCGGCAAGGGGAATGAACGTCAGGCTGCTTATCACTGTGAGTGGCTTCAGAGCTGCATTACCAGTCAGGGGGTTAGGGTGCCTGAGGTTCCTTAAGATTCCAGCCTGCTGAGCTGAGTGTGCCAAGATGGTTTTGTCTACCTGTTAAATCTTTGTCCCTTTAAGACTTTTAAAGTACCTGCTTTTCTTTTGTCCCAGGGGAGCTGGCTGTGGGGACCTGCTTGCAGTCTCCATCTCGGATTTTACTGTTCCATTTCTCCAGCAGTACACCATGCAATGTGTGTCTGTGTGTCTGGTGCAGTTTACTACGGCTGGTTATTTAGTAGTCCTGTGCCTCCATTCCCTTCCCACTCTGATTCTTTTCCTCCCACCAGTGAGCTGGGGTGGGGGGAGCACTTGGGTCGCACCGTGTCACAGCTTTGTACCTTACCCTTTTCATGAGATACTGAGTTCTCACAGATGTAGATGTAGCCTGTCTGTTGTACTGTATCTTCTTGTCTCTCTTTTAGGAATAGTTGTTTTGCTGTATTTTCAAAATATATATGTGTTTGGTAGGAGATTTCCACTGCCCTACCTACGTTGCTATCTTGAGTGCCCTGCCCACATCCAGGCTTTTTACAAGATGACTTAACAAATATTCTTATTATTTAATATAGTTGAATAATCTCTTATTTGAACTCAAAATACCTTGTGTGACATGGGGTCATTTTAATTCCATGTTTATATAGACTTTCTTTGTCCTGACCTTGGTAACTACACAATGTCTTAGCCCACAGAAAGCTCTATCTTTGTGGCAGCCATAACTCTAAGATCACCATGCACTAGTGCACACACCTGTATAAACCCCTCCCCTTGAGAGTGGGCAGGAATGGCAAATGGGATATGCACAGCTTTCTTTAGTTATGTTATATAAGACTGTTGTAGTGGCATTCAGGGATATTCCCTTGTTGACATTCAAGAGGTAAGCATGTCACCATACTGTAGGAGGTCAGTTTGGTGAGGATTTGAGGACAGCCTGTGGGTGATGAGAATGTCCAGGAAGAAAACAGAGGTGTCCAACTTACAACTGCAGCAGCCTAAATAAATTTGGGAGAGAACTGCGAGACTCAGATGAGATTAGAATCTGGCCAGCACCTTGATTTTAGCCTGATGAGAAACTGGGTAGAGGACTTAAACCCGAGCCTCGGACACTGAGATAACAGATGTGTGTTGTGTTGCTTTAAGCAACTGCATTTGTGGTGATTTGTTATCCAGCAAAAAAAGAGTGATGCAATATCCTTGCATCCTCTACTGTACTGCCCACCCTAATTATAAAAGAATGTCACCAATACCTACAAATGTGAAATGTCTATCTTGAATTAGTAATTTTACAAAAATTCATATGAAAATACATGTCTGGAGTTTGCATAAATCTCAGATACTTAGAACTGAGTATAATCAATGGTGATTTTGTACAAAATACCACAATCTAGATAATTCTTATTTTCTAACTTGATTTTTTACTTCTTTCCTTAAGAGCTACTGCTATAGTTTTAAGTATTTTACATATGATATGTGGTTTCTATTACTTACAATTCAACTCATAGTGTCCTAATTCAAGTATAGAATAACAAAATCAGCACTACCTATTTTTTGAAATTCCTAAGCAAATTTAGATGACAGGTGTAGAAATTGCCTGACTAATTTGAGGGTAGGGGATTGAAAAGCTGTATACTAGTTGGCCCATACAATATTCCCATCTCATTCAATTCAGATAACATAGCTCTTAGAATTACCTTTTATTAGCAAAATGTTTGAGGACTGATGTAAATTTAAATAAGTGGCAAAGCAATTTGTCATAGATCAAAATGCCTTTCTTTTTTTCCTACAGAGGCATTTAGAGCCTTTTTGAATGTTTATGTTCATTAATTTCACTCCATGGGCTTACCATAGCATTATAAAGCATTGGGGAAACAAAATAAAGTATTTAATAAATACTTCAAAATGTTTGCAAGCTATAAATTGAATTATTTGTCCAAATAAGTTTCTCTGATTACAAAAGGAAATAAATACCCATTATAGTGAATATGAAAACTACAGATAAAATAAAACAACAGCAGTATTTCTAGAACTCAGTTTTAAACATTCTTTGTAATGTAGAATATATCTGGAACACATTTGAAAATAAGGAATTGATAGGTTAGAAATATTTGTTTATATTTGCATATTTTTAAATATTTTTACATAATATATAAAGCTTCTTTATATAATATAAACAGCATTCATTTTATTCTAGAATATTATTGGCAAATATGTTAAAATACTTTACTTCTTCCCAATGTGGAATTTATTATAAAATATGTTTTCTTTCTTTTTGTTGTTTTAACTGTGTGTTCATTTCTCTGTGTATGTGATTTGATATGTAGAAGATTAAAATGCTCAAGTAAAAATTAGCTGACCTTAACTCTCTGGATTTTGTCTTTAATTTCATACTTAGAAAAACTTTATCCATCACAGAAGCATATTAAAATGATCTAGCATTCCTAGAAAAGTGATCAACAGCACACAGAAATCTATTGAAATACTCCTTCATCTCTTAACCAGTAAATTCAATCAATAAATATTTGCAAGGGGTTTTGCTGAGGGACAAATTTGCCGTGGTGTCCCTACAAAGTGGTTACAAATCCTTTTTTTTTTAATATCCATGAAAGTTTCTTTTTTTAAAACTTTAGGTCTTGATGAATGTCGGATTAAATTCGTGGGGTTTTTTTAAGTTGTAAACACATTTTTCCCCCACAAATACCGTTTTTGTTTTCTACTTATGTTTGTTTGAAGAATGGTTGGGTTCTAAATTCCATTTTTTTATTGAAGTATAGTTGATATACAATATTATATTGGTTTTAAGTGTATGACAGAGTAATTCAACAGTTATGTACATTATTATATGCTCACCCTAAGTAGTATAGTTATTACCTGTCAACATAGAAAGATGTCATAGAATTACTGACTATATTCACTAAGTTGTACTTTCATGCCTGTGACTAATTTATGACTGAGATTTTGTGCCTTTTAATCTTCTTCACTTATTTCCCCACCCACTCTAAACCCTCTCTGAGGTAATCACCAGTCATTTCTCAGTGTCTACAAATCTATTGCTATTTTGTACATTATATTTTGTTTTGTTTTTAAATTCTACATATAATTGGAATCATATGGTACATGTCTTTCTCTGCCAGGCTTATTTCATTCAGCATAATATCCTCTTGGTTTATCCATGTTCTCACAAATAGCAGGATTTATTTCTCTTTTCTTTCTTTCTTCTTTATCCACCCATCTATTGATGGACACTTTGATTCCTTCCATATATCGGCTATTATAAATAACGCAGCAATAAACATAGGGGTGCATATGTCTTTTCAAATCAGAGATTTTGTTTCCTTTGGGTAAATTCCTAGAAGTGCAGTTACTGGGTACTATGGTATTTCTATTTTTAGTTTTTTGAGGAATCTTCAAGCTGCTTTCCATAAATGGCTGGACCAATTTACATGCCCACCAGCAGTGCAGGAGGCTCCCTTTTCTCCACATCCTCACCAACACTTGTTATTTCTTGTCTTTTGGATAGTGGCCATTCTGACTGGTGTGGGATGATATCTCATTGTGGTTTTGATTTGCATTTCCCTGATGATTAGCATCTTTTCATGTGCCTGTTGGCCATCTGTAGTTCTTCTTTGGAAAAGTGTCTATTCGAGTCCCCTGCCCATTTTTTAATTGGATTATTTGTTTTTTGGTATTGAGTCAAAAGTGTTCTTTACATCCATATATAGGATGTTAGCCCCTATTTGGATATCATTTGTGAATATATTTTTCCATATTGCTAAATATCATTTCTAATTCAAACTTACTAAATGTTATGGAAGGCACAGTATTATGATTTTCTATTCATTTTTCATATATGGTTTCTTCATGTTGTAGTTGTATTACAAATATATACTTAAGGAGCTATTAAAACAATGTCAACTCTGTTCTAAAAGAGCTGTTAAGGAGACATATAACCCCCAGTTTTTGTTCCTATATCCTACAAACAAAGCTGAGTTTCAGAGAGTCTCTTAGAATCATCTTGGAAAGAGACTCAAGAAAATAACATAGATCTTCTCGATGACACATGAACTCTCTGAGAATTGCTTCATTTAAAAAGTTGTTTATTTTAATGTTATTAATATAAAAATAAAACTCCTAGCTTATTTTATGACATAAAAACTCTATAAAATAGAGTAAACATGAAAATCGATCAGAAGCCTGCAGCCTAAAGATAACCATTCTTACCGTTGGCCAGTCTTTTGAGAAGGCAGATAAGGCAAATTCTCATGTAATAGTTTTTGAAGTGTCCCATAACTAAGAATTATTGTTATTGTAGTTACCATCTTTATTATCATTATAAAAATACTTCTCTTTATCTGAAACAGTATAAATTAAAAGGAAACATTTTCTTTAGTGCTTTAAACCTGTTTTACTGTTTAAGTTAAATACTGTAAAAGACCATGTTGGACTTCTCTAATTAGTCCTTACCCATTTTATTTTCCTGTGGTTTGGTTATCTCTGATTCTTAAAATGGTTTCTAAGTTAGAAAGGGTGCTCTAGAAATGCTCTTAGAAGAAATGGTCACTTTTTAGAAATTTATGAGAGCTTGTTAATTTTACAGAATTGCCATTTGGGAAGGAAGAGACTTATTTGAGATAAAAGGATGTATTACTACTGAGCTTATGCCCCAAACCTGGAACATGAAGCAACCAAAATTTGGAAACAAATTTAATATATTTCAATGGGAGTCAAATATCCACTGAACCACAAAAATGCCTAATCTCTGGTAATATTACAGGAAATAAACAAAAGCTCCAATTAATTTTAAACTAACATCTTCATTATGGAGCACACAGGGTATTTTCATAAACCACTTGAAATTTATTTATGAATTAGGGAAAACAGGAGTTTCCAATCCTCTAAGCAATAAACTATCCTTTGTTTTTAATTAGATGTTGCTTGCAGTGAAATCCCTTTAAAAATAAAATGCCATCTATTTACTCAGAAGTCCATATATTATCTAGAATAAAACTAATACCTAATTTGAAAGAAAAAAGAGTAAACCATTTATACTGTAAGCATGTAAAGTCTTCTTTATCTGAATAAAACTTGGTATTAAGGATAACAGGAGAAAACTGCCTCAGTCATATAAATAGAATTATGTAAGGTCATTTGTCACTGGTTCTATGATGCCCACACAAATTAATGGGCTCAGAGTCACAAAAACTTATATTAAATGTGAGATGCATGATAAATCTTTTAAAAACTCAAGTTTAAAAATTAATTTCCTTCCTAAGAATCAAATCTGATTATTCTTCTGTTCACTGGTTCTCAATCATCCTCCTGGCTTCTGTACAAACTGGTCTCTAGCAAAAAAGAGAAAGTCAGTTACTCACTTGGTATTTATGAACAATATAAGACCAGAGCATGGAGAAGAGTGGTATGAATAAGGTATATTTTAGATCTCCTGGACCTGAGATTAGATATGGAAATCACATCAAATATATCATTAAGTCTTCATTTCCTGTAAGTTCTTTTTCTCTTTCATTGGCTACTCTAAATATTTGGGTGGAGAGTATTGCTTACTGATTTGAACTCTTGATGCAAAGTTGGTTATCTGCAGTATCAGTGCACCTTATCGCTCACGTAGAGCAGTGTTCAAATGGAAAACCATTTACTGGTTGTGTGACTTTAGCATGCTCTCAACGTCTCTTAATCTCACTCAACCATTTGTTTATGTATTTAACAAATACGTATGGATGTATGAGTGTGCCGATCTATCTATTTGTCATGTATGTATCTATACCTATCTGAGAAAAAACAGGGAGAGACGGAAAGAGAAGGAGGCAGCTTTGTGCTGGGTACCACTGCAGATGCTGGAGCTAGAATAAATCAAGTACATGAAAACACCCATCCCACTGAATATGCTGGATGATGACAACTGCTATTCATGGGGAGGAGTGAGTCATGGAAATGGATAGAAATGGCTGTGACAGGGTGGGTGTTGGAACTTTAAGAAGCATTGCCAAGGAAAGGCCTGCAAGAAAGAGACAGAGACTTGAAGAGGACAAATGAGCCATGAGGCAAACTGAGACAAGCCCAGCCTGGGCAGAGGAAATGCAAATTTGGAACGTGGAGGTGCAAGGGTCTAAGCTGTCACACAAAGCCCAGAGCGTGGGGCTGAGTGTGGTGGGTCAAGCAGAAGGGCAGGAGATGAAGCCTGAGAAGAGCCAGGGCTCCAGACTGTGTTGGGTCTGTGTTTCAGAGATGGTATTGTGACCAAGCTTGTGTTTCCTTCTAAAGAGGATTTTTCACCTAGAGATGCCACTCTATTAAAGTGGATGTATAAGCAAGCAATGAATATTTTCTATCTTTATATTCATATGTCCAGAATTACTGTCCCTCATTTTAATGACCAACTCTCTGCACCAAAGTGAATGACTGTATGGATAGGTAAACCCTATGTAATGTTTCATACATTAATCCTAAACAGTAACATTTGAGGTAGCGACATGTATGGTTTGGGATTTACCAAAGCTAGCTTCCTCTGAACCGTGGAAGAGAAGCCGCCTCAAGTTTCTTTCCCAGTGAATACAACTATCAACAGCCTCAGCATCTTGATAAACTGACTGTAATAACATCTGCTTCTAATCATTCTAACTTGAAAAAACGAAGACACTCAGGTGGAGATCTGTGGAGTACAGCTTCTACTGGGCTTTGGACATAGGGGATCTGGAAAAGTCTGACTTTTGTCCTCATTGAATTTGTGATCAAATCAGGCAGGGAAGAATCATAGAAAATTAATCCCATTCGTTTTGCAAAGCAGACTACATTTAGAGTGATGCTGTGGGTTCGACATCCCTTATAAAGGAGGAGAACCATTGTGTCATGGGACAATGGAAGACATTTTAGGGAAGAACAAATATGAGATAACGTGAAGAATAATTAGGAGTCAGAAAGTGATCAGGTGAGAAAAACAACCTGAAGTAAAAACATGAATAAAGAAAAGTCTGGCTTTTCTTCATTGTCATCTTTCCTATTGTCAAGCTACATTTTGTCCTTTAGGCTGAAGGCTCTGGTCTCATTAGGTGACATAATACAGACAGTGTTTTAAGGATGGTCTAGCATTAATTTATTTTCCTTGCTATCCATTTCAAGAGGTGTAAACCAGAGGAGCCACCCCTCCAGCTTTGCAGTGAGGTTCTTTTCCTCTGAGGTCCAAACTATCACAAGCCGCACAGATTCTCTGTGTCACCCTGCTTGGAAGGGAGCTCCTCCATGGGGCTTTCAGTGTGCTTTCCATGTCAGCTTAGAAGAAAGCATCTCCTTGCCTCTTTCTTCCTATCTTAGAAGGTGCAGCCTGTCTTTGTGGTGCAGGCTTTGCATCTAGCCACCATGTGGGCTTCTACTTATGGACACCAGACCCACGAGGAATCCTGCTGAAAACTTGCTGCTCACAAAAGCCTTTTGCTTCAGGAAGTGGTCTTAGCATGTTGGCCTGTTTGTGCTGCCACTTGCTCCACAATCTAACCTCACTCCATTTAATTAAAAGAGTTTTACTACAGCTTCCTCTACTTCCTACCCAGATTTTTTCACAGAAGAGAAAAAAATGCAAATCATCCTATTATGCCTCATTAAATCCATTCCACTCTGCACTCTAAATGCAGAAATGTTTCTGACTTTGTAAGTTTCTTAGTTTTCAGCATTGCACACACCTTTTCCCCTTATAATTTCTGAAAGTTTCCCAAGAGATGTTGAGAACTGTAGAGATAATATATCTCTGGCATATTATGTTTGAACATATACCCTACCCTATCTTCAAATAGGAAAGTGGACACACACGAAAACACCAAGATGCCAAATTGCACAACAGTACTTGTGTGTCATAAATGTAAGGAAAGGAAACACACTACATACAAACCCTCAGCAGAATATTCGCTGAAAATTACCTCAGTACCAGGTATTGTTTGGGTGCTGAGAACCCAATAAAGAACAGCATGCAGTTGCTGTCCTCTACCTCATATTGTCTAAAAGGGAAAAGAAAAAATAAACATTTCTCCCTTATGAAAAAGTTGGTGGTAGGAGTTAACGATACGCCAAAGGATGTATATTAAAGAGCATTAAATTCAGTCTCTGGAATGAGGAAATTCATCGGCAGAGCCTTTGCATCAGCTCCTTAAGTCATCTTTGTAGGAAAGACAAAGAGCCACTTCAGAAACCATCTCCCCTGCAGCCTTTATGTCAATGGACTTTGGAAAAGGGAAAATATTAGTGACAGTGGCAGTGGCAGAACACAAAAGTGATGGTTCCCATCAAGCATCCATTTGGTTAGCAGTTTGGACCTTAAATCCACAAAGATCTTGGAATATTACTGTTGGTTACCATAAATCTAGCTAAGTAGTAGCTCAACTGCGTGTTCTGTGTCAGATCTCATAAGTGTGCCAATTCAGATTAACAAAATCTTTAAAAAGTTAGTTTAGATCTGATATGGTTTTATTACTAGAGATAATCTAGGTAATTCTTACTTTGTGGTGCTGTCTTCTTTATGACTAAAGATTCCTTCAAGGGGAAGTTAGAGACAGGTGAGACTGAAGAGGTGAGGCATTTTCTAGAGAGGGAAATAAGTTTACCACTCATATTGGGCTAATGTCACTCCTCAGTCATCAGCTGGGGAGTGACACGGAGCTAAAAAGTGCCCTGTAAGCCCTTTAGGTATTTGGATCATCCAGGAAAAAAAAGTCACTAACACATTTTACAGGGATTATTCTGTGGTGTGCTAATAATAAAAAAAAGAGTGGCATGAATATTAGATATTGTTAGTATCTCAATATCTAAACTTCTTCAGATGCTTAGTAAACTCGGCATTCATAGAAGAAATAAACATACACCTTCCCTCAAGACCTGACAGCCAATTCCATGTATTAGAATTTTTAAATAGATTTACTTTGAATCCCATGGCCTCTAAAAGCTTTCCCTGACTTCATCAAATAGGCATTATCATTTTTTGTAAATCCTGTAAATTGTGCCTTGTATTACAGTAATTTATGTTTTCACCTATTAAGAATTTTGTCTTTGAACTGTTCTCATTCTATCCCCATAAAGCCCCATACAATGTTTTTCAAATATTAGCTTGCCAAGTAACACTGAACTTGGATAACATTCATGGACAAACAGAAAACTATGGAAAGAACTAAGGGAGTAGAAGAAAAGGTAAACGGAGGAAGTTGGAAAGGGTGGAAGGGAGGGAGCAAAACCTTTATCAGATACCCTGTATGCTACAACACAGAACTTCTCCCACTTACTGAAACTGATTAGTTTTTATTTTGGAAACTGATTAGTTTTTATTTTGAACACATTAATAATTCATTCTATTGAACTTGTCTATTTTGTCTGTGTTGTTTCACGGTTGCAACACTTCTCCTGTCTTCTCTTTAATCAGACTTCCAGACATGTGGATTTGCTCTCTCAAGCACGTTCAGAGGCATCATTAATTTGACTTTCATCATTCATTAGGTAGTTCACTCTCTATTTTCATTCTTTTGAGTTATTTATTATAATAATAATGTCTGTATTATTTGTATTATTCTGCTTACAAATTTTGGCATTTCTTGTCATTCCTTTTTTCTTCAGGACTCTGATTATATATTGCTATAAAAACCATATTTTATGTGTAGATAGACAAATTTTGGGTAGATCTTCCTTAGGGTAGATCTTACCTAGGGGGACCTAAGCTAGTTGAGTTCTTGTTAATTACAGAAGTCTATTTCTTTTTCATTTCTTTGAAATCTAAGTATTTTGCCATTTAAATGTACTAACATATGCAAGACAGAATTTAACTACAGAATCCTTGCCAAATAAAATGTGCTTTCTTTTACCAGTTGATAAGGTCATCCATTCAGTGGGACAAAGGTGGCAATTCACAACTCTGCCCATTGGCAGTTTTCCACAGAAACTTGCAAAATACCATTGTCTTAAATTTAGCAAATTAGCTTTTAAAAACATTTCATAAATATTTCATGTCTAATAAGATTAAACATGAGAAACATTTTATGAAGTCCCAGCATTTTAATGAAATGAAACTTTAAAAAGTTAGCTTAGATCTGATATGGTTTTATTACTAGAGATAATCGAGGAAGAGCATCTACTGATACTTGTTATATTTTCTGACAATTCATAATAACTTACAAATGACCTTCAGGTTCACTTGTAATTCAGTGTGGAAAACTGCTAATGGGCAGACTTGTGAACTTCAGTTTTTGTTGTTAAATTCTGTCATATGTATGTTAGTAAATTTAAACAACAAAATATTTAAATTCACTAACTTAAGGGTAGACTTTCAGACTCTTTCAAACAAATCCCTGAGTTTCTCTAGGTGATGATGATTACATTATAAGGAACAACATATATTAACTGATAAATGCTTAAATTGCATGTTTGGCCCATTAAAATGTATTTCTTGTTCCCTTCATGGTCTATCTGATTAATATAAGCAGGAGCGGATGGATTTCTGTTTTCAGCAGTAAAAAAAGAGACACATATTTTTTCCAACTTGTATCTATAGCTGTCTGGCCAGGGATCGGGGACAAGAAAAGATCATCATACGTGGGGTTTTATGAGGCACTCATCACTTCTGCTAATGTTTTATCAGACACAACTTCAGGACATGGCCTCACCAAATAAAGGAGACCATGTAATGTCTTCTAGGTGGGGTCCAGAAGAAGGGGAGAACACAGCTGTTGCACGATTCTTCTTTAAAGGGAAAATTACTATGATAATCTCACACTTAAGGAGTGGACAGTCATCTTGACCTTTTAGAGGAGAAGCATCTACATATATTATTTAGAATTATTCTATTTGAGATATTTATTCTCCCACATTTATCTAGTTATGCAATAATTTCCATATGGACTCATGGATATTTATTTATTTAAGTTATTAACAGTACTATTTTATTTTAGCTTTTCAAGTTGTTTGAGCTTTGACCTTGGGAACCTTTCAGTTTTCTCCTCTGTCCTTTGATCTATCCTTACTGTTGTTTGTTTTGTTTCAGATTTTAATCCTTCCTTATTTTTTGGCAGTATAAGATACTCCAGTATTATTTCATATAATGCTGTTTGAGTCCTATAATCAGCCATTTATTTAAGGAATCTGGTTCTACTTATTGGAGAAGGGTTTTAGAAAAGAAGATCTGGAAGCTTGGTGTGCTTTTCACCATGGGAGTGACGTGAAACTCTTAGGCCATCTTAACTCACAGGGCAAGGAAATACATGTGTGCATTGGACCTGAAATTATGCATACCTTTAATTATTTATACATACATATCCATCTTTGTCTACTTTAAGTTAAACATGAGTTCATAGTAATGTCTCCAACTCTAGTGCATTTGTGATCATTCTGCTTCTCCACACTTGCCTGTAACCTCCCACTTCATCAGTGAGAAACCAGGCTCCTACCATCCACTATCCATGTTCTTAATTTTTCAGTTCTGTTGTGAACGTGCCTTGGTTTCAGAATTGTTAACTTACAACCTATGGGAAACAAACTTACCAACTAGAGCCCACTGCTGTGTGAAGGTTCTGTTGGTTGATGAATTGAGCGAATCCACTCGTGTTCAGAGTGACTCAGGCCCACACATTTTGCCTTCTACTGCAGTGAAGTTATTTCATAGATTTTACTTCGGTCAGAGTCCTTTGTTACAGTGAACATGTAATCCTGAACACCTATGTTATAATTAAGTTTTTTGCACATTAAGGTTAACACTTTTTTCTATAAAGATTTTAGCAATGCCTAGTGTCATGTATCATA
Organism: Manis pentadactyla; assembly: GCF_030020395.1. Classification (NCBI taxonomy): domain Eukaryota; kingdom Metazoa; phylum Chordata; class Mammalia; order Pholidota; family Manidae; genus Manis; species Manis pentadactyla. The sequence goes on from NC_080025.1 coordinate 42,710,590, forward strand.
AAATGGTTTCACTATTTTAGAAAAAGTCCTATGCTTCATTATTCAACTTTTCTCTCCCTACTTCCAACAGCCATACCCTGGACAAGGAGTGATCTTGTTATTGTCTTTAAAGTTTAGTTTTTTCTGATAAGTTATGTAAGGAATCCCCCAAGATGCAGGTTTTTAAAGATTTCTCAATGTATTTTCATAGCATGAATTTTACACTGAACAACATTCAGTTTTATGCATGTACACTGTTTGTTTATCCATTCATCTATTGAAAGGCTTCTTGGTTGCTTCCACTTTTTAGTAATTATGAATAATGCAGTTATAAATTTACCTGCATATACCTTTATATATGTATAATTTTACATAAGTTTTGAATCAGCGGCATAAATATCTAAAAGAACATTTGCTAGATCACATGATACTATGTTTAGCTTTGTCTACCACTGTCAAACTGTTATCCAATGTGGCTGCACCATTTTGGATTTTCATCAGCAATTAATGAGAGTTCCTTTTTTTCCACATCCTTGGCAAAAATTTGGTGATTTTCAGTATACTGGTTGTTAGCCATTCTAATAGTTGTGTAATGACATCTCATTGTTTTAATTTGCAGTTTGCTAATGACATAGGATGTGAAGCATCTTCCCATAGGCTCATTTGCTTGCCTTCTTCACAGCTTCATTGATTAGATGTCTCTTCAGGCTTTTGCTTATTTTTAATTGGGATTTTTGTTTTCTTTTTGTTGATTTTTAAGAATTATTTGTATATCTTAGATACAACTCATTCACATTTTCATATGAGTTTCAGAATCAATTTGTCATATCTACAAAATAACTCTCTAAGATTCCATTTGGGATTATACTGGCTCCCTAGATAAATTGGGGAAAGACTAACATAACAATAAAAAGCCTTCCTGTCCATGTATATAGAGCATCTTTCTCTGCCTTTACTCAGATTTCTTTCACCAGTGTTTTGTAGTTTTTCACATATAGTACTGTCCATATTTTGTTGAATTTATATTTAAGCATTTTAGTACTACTGTAAATTATATATATATATTTAATTTCAAGTTCCAATTTTTCATTGCTGACAGATTAGAAAGCAACTGATTTTTGTATATTGACCTTGGGTGGTTTTGTATAATCACTTGTTAATTCTAGACGGTTTTTATAGATATTTTGTGTATGTGTGTGTATGCACTGAAAATACAGTTTTATGTCTTTCCTCCCAAAGAGATAGGGATGATTAATTGTAAATAATATAAATAACACTGTTTTTCACTAGGAATAAAATAAAAATTAAATTCCTTAAATTTCTTTATTTGAGGTCTGAAATTTTAGTTAATGCAGAACACAAGACTAATTCCCTATAGGAATAAAGGTAGGTCCTGCTGACTAACTATTTCTTTGTCATACTTAACTAAGAGTTTTAATTACTTGGTAAAAGGAAACTGGCGTTTAATATCAGAGTTAAAATTTGCATTACACATTTATTACAAATAGGCATTTTTATGCTTCAGATATATGTAAATTGTCATTTGTTTTCAGTCCATGTCTGGGTCTCAAATAGCTCTTCTTAGGGGACCATTTTTAAACATTAGGATTAAGGAATCTCTTTAGGTTTTTTTATGTATTGATATTTAGAACAGTGGAATTCAGTTGATGATTTTAGATATAACTATGTGTGACAAATGTTTGAACCAATAAATATGATCCAGTTTCACTGAAGCATTTTTATTGCAGAAAGTACCTTAAGACTCAGTGGTACATACTTGAAACTCAACAAGTATATTCAAACCAATTTGATAAGTGGAATCAATGGCATTTTCATTAAACTGTAAAATCTTCAACATCTCTTTTAAAGGTCAAATTTTAATGCAATTAAAGAGTTAGCTATTTTATCAAGGGAAGGGAATTCCCTTTATATAATTGTAGTAAAATACACATAACATAAAATTTACCTTCTTAACCACCTTTAAGCATACAGGTCTTTATTATTAATAAGAGACACAATGTTCTACAACCTATCTCCTGAATTCTATACCAGTTAGACAAATCTCCATTTCCCCTTGACCCCACCATTGGCAACCACCATTCTATTTCTGTTTCTACTAACTTAACTACTCTAGATATCTCATATAAGTGCAATCAGACAGTATTTTCTTTGTAATTGATTGATTTCACTCAGTATAATGTCCTCAGGGTTCAATCATGTTATATATAACATGTGTTAGAATTTCCTTTTTAAGGCTGAGAATAATCCATTGTATATTTAAATCCCATTTTGTCTATCCATTCTTCTGCCAATGGACACTTGGGTTACTTCCACCTTTTGGCTACTGTGAACGATGCTGCCATGAGCATGGACTGTAACTATTTCTGCAAGACCTTGCCTATATTTTTTGGATATATACTTACAAGGGAATTACTAAATCATATGATAATTCTGTTTTTAATTTGTTGAGGAATCACCATATTAATCACCCATAGCAGCTGCATCATTTCACATTCCTATAGATATGAACAAGGCTTTTAATTTCTCTACATCCTTGCCTCTGGTTTTTGGTAATAGCATTCTTAGGTATGTGAGGTGATAACCCATTGTGGTTTTGATTGGCATTTCCCTAATAATTAGTGATGTTGTGCATTTTCAGATGTTTCCTGTCCATTTCTGTATTTTCCTTGGTGAAATGTCTATTCAAGTTTTTGGTCCATTTTTTAAAGCCAGTTGATTTTTATTCTTGTTGAGTTGTGTTTTCTTTTTTAATTATGGATCTTAACTCTATATCAGGTGTACTTTTTGCAACTTTTTCTCCTATTATATAGGCCTCCTTTTCACTTGGTTGATTGTATCCTACAGTGCATCAGAGTCTGATTTATCTCATTTACTTTTGTTGTCTCTACTATTTTTGTCATGTCAAATAATTCACTGCCAAACCCGCATCATGAGCATTTTTTTACATTGTCTTCTATAAACTATATAGTTTTAGGATATAGTTTTAAGTTTTTGATTTTTTAAGTTAATTTTAATATATTGTGTAAGGTAAGGGTCAAATTTCTTCTTTTGCCTATGGAAATCTAGTTTTTCAAACATGATTTGTTGAAAAGACTATCCTTTGCATATTGAATGGTCTTGGCAATCTTGTGGAAAATGATTTGACTATGTGTAAAGCTTTATTTCTGGACATTCTCCTGCTCCATTGATTTGTTGTTTTATGTCAGTGCCACACTGTTTTGATTATTGCAACTTTATAGTAAGTTTTGAAATCAGAAAGTGTGAGATCTCCAAATTTTACTTCTTTTTCAGAATCCTTTGGTTATAAGGGATATCTTCAGATTCTATGTGAATTTAGGAAATACTTTTCTATTTCTGAAAAAAAATGTTAACAGCATTTTAATAAGGATTATGCTAAATGTATAGATCACTTTGGGTAATACTGGTATCTTAACAATACTAAATCTTCCTATCCACAAGCACAGGTTGTCTATTAATTTGTGTTCTCATTAACTTATTCCAGCAATATTTTGTAGTGCAATTGGTTAAGTTTATTCCTAAGTATTTTATTTCTTTTGATACTAATATTAATTGACTTGTTTTTTTCTTTTTTGGGTTGTTTACTGCTACAGTATGAAATACAAATTATTTTTGTATATTGATTTTGCACTCTACAACTTTGGTTAATTCACTTAGTATTTAACACATTTTTTAATGGAATCAACAGTTTTCTACATATATGCTTTTATTGTCTACAAACAAATTATTATATTTTTTTCCTTTCCAATTTAGAGAACTTTATTTATGTTATCTGCCTAATTGCTATGGCTAACATTTCTAATACTATGTTAATTGAAGTAGCAAAAGTGGATGTCCTTGTCTTGTTCTTGATTTTAGAGGACAAGATTTCAGTCTTTAACCACTGACTAAAGTGTTAATTATGAGCTTTTCACATACAGTGTTTATTTTTGTTGAGGTAGTTTCTTTCTATTATTAGTTTGTTGAGTGTTTTTTATCAAAAAGGATGTTGAATATTTGCAAATACTTATCCTGCATCAAATGAGATAATAATGTACTTTTTAAACAGAACATCATTCATTCTGTTAATGGGTGTATTACACTGATTTTCATATTTTGAACCATCTTTGCATTCCAGGAATAAATCCCACTTGGTCATAGTTTACAATCCTTTGAGTAAGCTGTTGAGTGCTATTTCCTCAAATTTTGCTATTTTGTCAAATATTTTTGCATCAATAGTCATTATAAGTATTAGTCTTTGGTTTTCTTTTATTGTAGTGTCTTTGTCTAGCTTTGGTATCAGGGTAATGTTGGTCTCATAATGTGGGTTTGTAACTGTTATCTTCCTTAATTTTTTGAAAGGCTTTAATAAAGGTTCATGTTAATTCTTATATAAATGTTTCATAGAATTCAGCAGTTAGCCATCTAGTCTTGAGCTTTACCTTATCAGAAGGTTTTGATTACTTATCAGTCTCTTTAATAGCTGTAGGTTTGTTCAGATTTTTCTATTTCTTCATTGTTCAGTTTTGGTAGGTTATGTTTCTATGAATGTATTTATTTCATCTAGATTATCAACTTTTGGGCATCAATTATTCACAATATTTCCTGTAATCCTTTTAATTTCTTTAAAGTGGGTTGTAATGTCCTCACTCTCATTTCTAATTTTAGTTACTTGATTTTCTCTTCTTTCCTTAGTCAATCTACCTTAAATGGTTGTCCTTTTGTTGACCTTTCCAAATAAACTATTTTTGGTTCTGCTGATTTTATCTTCCCTAAATTATTATTTTTACTCTAATTTCTTACTTATTTCCTTCTGTTTTGTTTATTTGAGTTTTGTTTATTCTTTATTTGTCTAGCTGAATAAGGAGCAGAGTTAGAATATTGATTTGAGATTTTTTCCTCTTTTTTAATGTCAGCATTTACACTTATAAGTTTGCCTCAGCATTGTTATCACTGAATCCCATAAGTTTTGTTATGTTGTGTTTCATTTACATTTATCTCAAGATTTAAAATTTTTCCTTGTGATTCCTGTTCATATGATTGGTTATTCAATAATATGTTCTTTAATTTTCACATATTTATGGATTTCCCAGTCTTCCTTCTGCTATTGGTTTTACTGCATTATGATTGGAAAAGGTACTTGATATGACTTCAGTCATTTAAAATGTATTAAGACTTGTCTCATGTTTTAACATATGATCTATCCTGGAGAATGTTTCATTTTCACATTAGAAATATATGGTCTCTTTCTATTGAGTAGTATTCTGTATATATTTGTGAAGTCCAGTTTTCTATAGTGCAAGTCATGTCTTCTGCTTCCTTATTGATATTCTGTTTGTTTTATACATTATTGAAAATAAGTATTTAATTCTACTACTATTATTGTAGAGCTCTACATTTTTCTCCTAAATTCTGTCATTTTCTTCATATATTTATAAATATGATGTTTGATGCATGTATATTTATAATTGTTATGTCTTCTTGGTAAATCAACACTGTAATCCTTATAAAATATCCTTGACTCCTGACAGTTGTTTACTGAAAATCTATTATGTCTAAAACTTGCGTGGTCACTCTGGCTCTCTTTTGGTTACTATTTATATGAAATATCTTTTTCCATCTTTTCACTTTCAACCTAGATTAACCTTATACCTAAGTGAATCTGTTTCTTTTAGACAGCATATGGATGGATACTGTTTATATTATTTTAATCCAGTCAATCTGTTTTGTTTGGGGAGTTTAATTCATTTACATTTAGAGTAATTGCTGATAGGGCAGCATTTACAATTTTGCCATTTTATAAATTGTTTTCCATCTTATAGATTTTTGTCATTACTTCCCTACATCCTACTTTTTCTTTAGTTGACTTTTTCAAGTGATACATTTAATCCCATTCTCCTATTCTTTTTTGTATGATCTATGGATATTTTCTTTGTGGGTCACATTGACTATCTTAAATTTATAGTATTTTATTTTAAACTACTAACACCTGAACTTTAATCTTATGCAAGAACACTTATCATTTACAATTCTGTTCCTAATTTATACTGATACACAGACTATATTTTTATATTCTGCATCTATTAATATGGATTTACAGTTATTTTTATGTTTATATTATTTAAAACATAAAAATAATTAAAAGGAGGCAATACAAACCAAAATTATTATAGAATGAGTTTTAAATTTGTCCATATATTTACCTTTGGCAGAGAATTTTATATATCCCTATAACTTTGAATTATTAACATCTAGTGTCCTTTCCTTTTATCTGGTATGACTTCTTTTAGCATCTCTTATAGGGCAGGTCTAGTGCTAATGAGCGTTCAGCTTTTGGTATCTCAAAAAGTCTTAATTTCACCTTCATTTTTTGAAAGACAATTTTGCTGCATATAATCTTGGTTTGGCAGCTTTTTTCTTTCTGCACTATAAATATATCAGCCCAACGCTTTCTGTCCTGCAAGGTTTCTGCTGAGGAATCTGATGACAGTCTTAAAAAGGTTTCCTTGTACATGATGAATCACTTTTCTTTTGTTGCATTCAAGATTTTCTGTTTTTGACCTTCATCAATTTGATTATAATGTGTCTCATTATGGGTTATTTTAAATTTTTCCTACTTGGATTTAGTTGAGCTTCTTGGATTTGTATATCCATTTCTCTCTTCAAATTTGGAAAGTTTTAACCCATTATATCTTCAAATAAGATCTGCCCCTTCTTTTCTCTCCTTCTGGGACTTCCATGATGCATTTATTGGTTCATTTTATGGTGGCCCATATCCCTTAAGCTGTTGTTAGTCTGTTAGCTGAAACCTTTCAGTGAATTTTTTAATTCAGTTATTGTATTTTTCAGTCCTATAATTTTTGGATTATTTTATAAAATTTCTATTTCTTTGTTGATATTCTCATTTTTCTCATAAATCATTTTACTAATTTTATCAATTTATGCCTTCTTTTAGCTCATTGAACATATTTAAGATATTTGTTTTAAGTTCTTTGTCGAGACAGAGTCCTGTTTCTTTAGGGTTCATTTCAGGGGATTTATTTTGTTCTCTTGAATGGGTTATATTTCCTTGTTTCTTTGTACATCTTTTGATCTCTTGCTAAAATTTAGATATTTGAAAAAAAACGTCATCTCTTCCAATCTTTGTGGACTGATTTTTTGCAGAGGTAGACTCATTAATTAGCCTACCATAAAATCATAGGGAGATCCTCTGAAACCATCTTTGGAGATACATCTTCCCTGTGCCTGTACATGTGTTTGTATTCCAGTTATCCCTTAAACATAGCTGATTTGAAATAATTTACCTAAGTGTCTCACCACTGCTTATCCAAGGACTTAGATTTCTACTGTATTTCTCTGTCAAAATCAAGCACCCACTGTACTGAAGAGCCTCTGTAGCTCTACTCCACTACGCCCACCACTGCTTTCACACACTTACAACCTGAGTTCTAAACTGTGCTACTTTCCCAGACAAGACAGAAACCAGTCCTACAGACAGCTCCCAGAAAGCCAGAATACTACAAGCAAGTTTCACTCCTCTCCTTCAGTTTCAAGGAGGGATCTGGAAATTCAGCGGCTCAGACCATGCCACAATGTCCTGGGGAAGAGTTCATGAGGGTGAGCAAATTACCATGAAATATCATTTTGAGGGTGGCTTTTTATTTTTTTTGATTAGGCATTTGCTTAGCCATGACAGCTTTTTAACTGGTTTCTAGAGTCCTCACAAAGCTATTTTGGCTCACATATTGTGGTTTATTCAGTGTTTCTGTAGAAAACGAGGACCTGGAACTTCCTAACACACCATATTGATGTTTAAAGCATACAGAATGTCTCTTTTGTGCAGTCCAATTTTTAACACCATGACAATTACAGTATTCTGAAAAATACAAATAGCTGTTAATCTTTTATACAGGATGTTTTCATGAATGTGTACCTTTACCTAAATTTGTAAAATTTCTGTATATATATTCATGAATTTCTACATTTATAGAATGAGATTAAAATAATAGTAATAAGAAGCACACAAATTAACTCATTTAACTTTTCTGAAAATACATGACATAAAACTTACTTACAAGTAGGAAACTGAGAGACAGATCAGTTAAATGACTGGACAACCTTCAGCTCCTCAATAGCAGAGACAGGATTCAAACTGAAGCAGTCTGATTGCCAATTCCATGCTTTAAAAACTCTGTCACATGCTTTTGTGGAGAATCTCAAGGAAACAGTCTTCCAGGAGTCACCTTGATGACCTGAAAATCATACAGCATCAGAGGCTCATGCAAACCACAGAATTTTCGAATTCATTGACAGTGGGGAATCAAAACCTATTTCTCATTAAGACTAATGAGTGCTTTTGTTGCATGAGGAAATGGTAGTATGAAAACTGAGTATGTATTTCACAGAGATGCCCAAGGTCCTAAAATCCAAATATTAGAGCTACAGAATCCCTTGGAGAGACAGAAAAACATTCCGTAACTTTGTACTGATGATGCCTTACCTAGGAAGTCTACACAGGTTTAATTGTGGATAACTGTCAAAGTTCTGCCAGTCTTTGACAGTTACCCACAATTAAACTTATATTTCTATATGTTTAAGAATAGTTGCCTTCTTTTGTATATGCCGTTGCTCTTAGGTGAGTATTAATGCAGTGAGTATGTGATAAATTCTATCTGAATGAAAAATGAACTAACGTGCTGTCAGATTATTCTCCTAATATTAGCAACCTGATGCTTTTTTACTCTAGATTCAGATCAACTCAAGAGTTTCTTTCAATTCTACTTAGGATTTATATTTTAAGGACCCCAATTAAAAAAAATGTATTTAAAAATTTTCCAAATGTTTTCATGTAATATTAAACTATTAAATTGATTAAAGTTTATTAAGTGATTAACCCCCTGACATATTAACAGTCTTTCTGAGAAAGAACATTCCTGGTATAACTCTGGGGGAAAAGTCCCAGGGAAAAATACCTTTAAAACTGAAATCAGTCAAAGGAGAAAAAAGTGGGATAAACCCATTTATTTCTTACAAGTAGTCCACTTCTGCTCTTCCGGGTCTCTTGCACCCAGCTGCAGAAGAAGAGGCCCCCACCCAACCTCTCCTGTCCAAATAAATCTTAGTTTGTGCTAGTAATTACCTATTGATATGGAGATGGACTACATATTTTTAAATGCATTTATATCACTACTTTCCATGAACCATAAAATCTTATGTAAATATATATATATATTTTTAAACAATTTCAATACCTGTTGAAATACCTTGGAAATACCTATTGTGTGGAGATGCACTAAAGCCAGGTGAGAGATTCCAGAAATATTGCAATTTTACCCATATCTGGGATCACAACATATTTGGTGTATTTTCTCAGCTGCTACTAATTACTTTAAAATTGTTTAAAAATATATATATATATTTACATAAGATTTTATGGTTCATGGAAAGTAGTGATATAAATGCATTTAAAAATATGTAAAATTTCAAGTTGTAAACAACTATAAATTGCTGAAAATTCTCCAAGTAGAGATAATGTAGCATGATATCAAAATTATTTCCCCCAAATTCACCATCATATTACTAAACTTTATTATTTAGGATTAATATGTCTAGGAAACATTCCTTCAAATCAATGAAATTAAGTTGAAATTAGGATGTTAGTTTGTATGGAGGTTCAAGTAGCAGGTGATTAAAAATATTTACATTTATTAAATATTATTTATAACATCATTTTCCTAACTTATTTTTGCCTCTTGTTTCCATTTATCCATACAATGTATTGTAAGAAGAGACAAGGAGCAAACATCTTTGTGTGAAAGTATTTATTTTAAGTAGAATCATATGAAGTACAATGGTGCCTTACCTTTGTCCTATTTCTTAAAAGAAGCCAAGACCAGGATGACAAAAATTACTTGGAAGATATTGAAATCCTCAGTACAAAGATCACAAACACAAAATGAATACATTGTTATTTTGATCACTTTGGCTTATATAGAGTATTAAAAATAAACAAATTTTCCAATGCAACAAAATATTTTTATTATGTATATGGAGAAGAATTATATATGGAAGGTTTCAATTTGAACAGTGACTGACTTAAAACAGCCATTTGGAGAAAATTTTCCTGAAGAAAGATCTAATAATATCCCTGATTCTTAATGCCATGACAGTACAGCCATTTACAGTAGGGCAGCCAGGTCTGCCTAGAGGGCTAAATGAAGCTGCAGGATAATTAAATAACCTGAAAATTCCCAGCCTACCATTCACTTTTAGAAATCAAGGAATTATCAGATTCAGTTTTAAAACAATTGGTTTGTTGCAAATAAACCAATACCCACATTCTTAGGTTTGAAAGTTTGATACATGAATGAGATTGGGAAAGCAAGCTAAACTATTCTAAGAACATTTGGGTTGGAGGAAATTAATCATGAATTATGTTTTAAAGGAAGAAATGACTTGTTTTGTTACAGAAAATATGAAAGGATTTCAAACATACGGGGAATATTGAGTATGACTGATAGGAAATAACATTAGGTAAATATGTAAAGGAGGTGAAGAAATTTCATTGATTAAGACAGATAAAAAAATGAAATAACACTTGGTAAATTAGTTGAAGGGTAGTAGGCAAGATAGGGTATTTTAACCTATTATTAAGTTTTTATTCAGCTACATTTGATATAAGATGTACATTGAAATTATTTCCACTGTCTAAAAACAAATTTGATCTAGCTAATCACAGAAGATGGGCATAAATAGCATTGTAAAGAATACTTTCTTATCTTTTCCTATAGAGCCTTAACGTAGAAGATGGTAAAAATGAACAAGTCAAAAAGAAAAAGCAAAGCAAAGAAACACCATGCCCGCTCAGATAAACAGATGCTGATTGTCCAATGTTGGATGTATGACAAGGGCATGAGATCATTGAAATTGGTTATCTTCAACTATCCAGAATTACCACCATATTATGATTTCATCTAATAAAATAATTAAATGTACACTATAAATTCTCCAGAGCCTAACAAAATGAAACGTACTCATTAACTACATTAGTACTTAGTTTATTTTTAAAAGGCAAAAATCTATGAAAAAGTCCAACATCTGTGGCTTTCTTATAAGGTTACTCAGGTGCTAGCACCATCCTTCCCAAGTATACTCCAAGTACCCATGATGTTCAAAACCTACATTCACCCATAGCTGTTTATTTCATATCTCCTGGGAGAACTTGGTGTATTTACATCCTTGTATTTTTGTCTGTACTCTTACTTGGTTATGCGATTCTCATCATTCCCTTTCCCATTCTATTGAATATCGTACATCATTTGAGGTACAGCTGATACATAAGCTATACATGGAATCTCTGATCCTAGGAAGGATTAATTCCACTGAGTCAGGAATGTATTTTATTCTTTCCAAATTTCAGCTTGGGGCAGGGAATAAAGAGCTCATTACATAACTATGCAGTCAATTCAATAAATAAGTTTCTTTTTGATTGGTAAAAATTTTACTTTTTCATAACATTTCTTCCTTCCTGTCTTCTGCAATTAAAAAAAAAAGTTTAATGCCTTTTTTTGCAAAAGAGCCTTTCAAAAATTTGGAATATTATAAATGTCTTACGTTACTATTTACCAGACACATTAATTTGTCCTTGTGACATGACTTATAGACTCTCAATACCATCTTCTTAATGTATTATAATTATATTCATTGATATAATAAAATAGTATTAATGGTATAATAAAATAGTGATTAGATGAAGAAATATATCAAGATCATGAGTGGAAAAAAGTGATACTATATAAATGTCAAATTCATCTACATTTATGTAAAATTATAATAAAATTGTCATCTAATATGTGATTCTAAAATTGAGATGGAAGAATAAATGTCCAAAGAAAAATAATAAAATTTTTAAAGAAAGAGCAAATGTGTGGAACCAAATATTATCATCAAAGACTCATAATTAAAATAATTTCTTACAGTTCAGAAATAGACAAAAAGTTAAACTGTATATTTGTGAATATATATTATATGCATACTTGTCTATATCAATATGATAAAAATTATTTCAAATTAGTGGCAAGAGGAAATATTCCTCCATATATAGTGTTATAATATTGACTACTTTGAAAAGTGAATAGAATTTACTTCAGAATCATCCTATTCAGAAAAATAAATTTCAGAGTACAGCAACATTGGCATGATTGACCATTTTACCCTTGGTCACTGCCTTCTCCACTTTTCCACAACCCACATTCACTTAGTTTTCCTCCTCATATTTTGACCTCCTTCCTCAGAACTTTAAATTTGATATGCACCAAAACTTTATTCTTAGTTATTTTATTTTCTTTATGCACAGTTTCTTCTTAGGGGGGTCTCATTCAGTTTCATGGTTTTTAAATGTCATATACACACCTCAGACTTCCTACTTGAATCTCATATTTAGCTGTATCTTAGGCATCTCCAACTTAACATATCTTTCCATTCCATTCCACCTTACAAAGATATCCCTTAGTGCTTCTGTGAATCCCACTTGTTGGACACCAACTGACATGGTGTCTTTTTTCCCTACATATATGTATAACAATAACAATATTATACACCCCATTCGGGTTCCCAGACCCAATTCCAATGTGTGTAAGTATCTGAGACGGGTTCTTCCCACACACTAACACCAAGCAATTCTCGAATACCAGCAGGGTGTCCAAGAAAAAACCCAAGTCTGATGCTATCTGCCCGGAGACGGCACCAGATTCTGCCGGGTAAGGGTTCTGTCCTACAAGACTTCCCTCCATGCCCCACTCCAGACACCAGTTGCAAATCCCAGGCAGTTCCCTGTGCTTCTGACCCACCGGCTACAGTTTGGAGGGCTCCATGACCTCCTCATCAGGTTTAAATTGCTAGAGCGGCTCAGAGAATTCAGGAAAACACTTACATTTACCAGTTTTTAATAAATGATACCACAGAGAATACAAAGTAAACATCCAGATCAAGAGAGACATAGGGCAAAGTCCCAAATAAAGGAGCTTCCATCCTCGTGGAGCTTGGGGCCTGTCTTGGTGTTCCGGGGAGGCGTTCCGGTTCCCCAAGCACAGAAGCTCTGTCCTACCAAGAAGCAGGATCCAACTGAGTAGAGCAGTGAGAGATAAGCTCTTTTAAGAGTTTTTTGTAAGGGCTTCATTGCATAGTCATGATTGACTAAATTATTGGCCATTGGCTGATTCAGCCTCCAGTCCCTGCCCTTGGCTGGGGGTCCAAAAATCTCTCATTAACACGAAAAAACACCTGTTTCACCTTTAAGACTTTGCAATGTTTTCAGGAACTGTGGATGAAGACCAAATATACTTTGGAAATACATATTTGATCATATAAATAACCAAATATATATTTATTATATCATCATATCACAGCTTTTCATCTCCATAACTGGATATACCAGCCACTTATTAAGTCAGGCCCCAAGTGTAACAGTCACCCAGGATTATTACCTTTCTTCTCATATTATATTCCAATCTGACAATAAATCCTATCTCCTATGCCAGATAAAACTATCTTGAAACCAAGCCCTTTCATAAATTCTACAGCCAAAACCTAATCTTAGTCACCAACTCTTCCCAGGAGCGCTCTGAGAGGAGAAAACGGCCCTGCTGGAGAAGTAGCATAATGCGTCTCTAGAAGCACCTGTGCTGAAGCCAGAGGGCTGGGTTCACATGCCAGGCTTTGCCAGGCACTGAGGTAGGCAGGTGACTCATTCACAGTCTGCTTCCATGTCTGTGCCTCTGTGCCCCTGTGCCTCTGTTTCTTCATCTATGTACGGGGACAGTAATAGTGTCTACTTCACTGGGTTCCTGGTGGTATTAAATGTTTCAGCATATGTAAAGTATGTAGAACACTCTATATTGTAGTACATAATTTTGTGCTAGATAAAGGAAAATTCTCTGATGACCACAACTTCAAAAATAACATTCTTATACATAAAACATCTATTAGTCCTGTTAAAAGACATATGAATACAAATAAAATACAAATAAAATTATAGGATATCAAAAATTATTATAAAGATATGATATTTAAGGGAATGTAGCATTAGAACAAAACAGAAAAAGGAACTCAAATATAGGCCAGAATCTGACACTGGAATATACAGACATGCCTGGTTCATGAAAGTTATGAAAAAAATACACTGGTTATCTGGACTTAAGGAGACTGAGCAACACAGGAAAAAAACCTTGAAAAGGCACCATTATTATTTCTTCATAACAGCAATGGAAATAGATGGTCTTTTAAATATATTATACTGGATTAATTCACTCTGACTGAAAAGAGTATCTTAATTATGAATCCACAACACACACAGAAATCAATTCCAGATGGATGGTATATCTAAATAAAATACAGGATCTTTAAAAATACCTTTAAAGATAATATAAGGAAAAATATTAATTCCAGTAAAGGAGATAAAAATTTCTTAACCTGTTTGAAAAATACTAACCATAAAGAAAATAATTGTATTTATTAAAATAAAAATTTATGTTCATCATGAAAAGTGTAAAAATGAAAAGCAAGCCACCAAGTGAAATGGGAGTGAATACTTGCATATATAATATTGACAAAGAGCTCATACCCATAATATATAAAGAACACAAACAGAACAGTAAAAAAAGAAGACAAATCAATAGAAATGTATGAAATATTTGAAAATGTACTTGACAGAAGAGAACACCCAAACTGACAATAAATGCATTAAAAAGGTGCTCGACATCGTTAAACATCAGGGAAATGTGAAGTCTCCTTACATCTTCCAGAGTGGATAAAATGAAAGAGGCAGAAAATATTAAGTGTTTTGTGAATGTGGTAATACCACAGCTGAATGCATGTATCTTTATGTCTCATTAATTCCTCTCTTAGCATATATTTGTACACTAAAATGCATGCAAGAGAATGTATACAGCACCCTTATTTGCATTAGTCAAACACTGGAAACAAGAATAAGGCCCATTTATAAAGAGAATAGAAAAATATGAAAGCTATGCTTCTTACAGTGAACTAGTATACAACAATAAAAATGATTTAAATCTTCACTGGATCAGTGTCTCAATGTTAACATTGAAGGAAGCAATCCAAATCAAACAATATATGCGCTTATGATTCCATTTAAATACTTCACAAATAGAAACCCTCAAACAAACAAACAAGCAACAGAGTAAGATGGTTATCCTTTGGAAGATGAGTAGCTATTAACTTCAAAGAGAATTGTTGGGTGTTGGTTACATATTATTTCTTTTAGGGGGTGTTGGATGCATGAGATTTTCTTAGTATAAATCATTGCTGTACACTTAGGAATATACAAATAGAACAAAATACACTTAAAAAACAAAATAAAGTAAATGGTAAATAAGTAGCTGAAGACAATATGGATGAGAAATTTCTGAATATTTGGGCTGAGAAAGTAAGCAAAAAAAGAATCTATCAGCTAGAGAGGGAGGTGATATTGGAGAAATGTCTTCTATTTTGTTTGTATTTGTTTATATGCCATATGTTAGTAAATTTTTATATGTAAAGAAAATTGTTCAATAAAGTGAAAGACTAATGTTTCTGGAGTACTGGACACAAGTCTTAGAAATTTGAGGTTTAGTATCCAGGGATTGGCCTCTGAAAAAAGAAAGAACATTTTACCCATTGATAGAAGGGAAGAAGATGATGCATATTATTTACATACATTAATATAAAATACTGCATACCAATAGAGGTTTTTAATTAAAAATATTTTAACAAGTAAAAAGCTTTGGTTTAATGAAACCTGTATTGAAACCCTTTAAATGAAATTATTCCCTGAGGTTTACAATGTGTTTTTTTAACTTAATTTCACACATAGAGATGGTTCTAAATGCAGTGGTCTTCCAGAAGACTACAAAATTGACCCATTCTTGTCAATGGATTGTTTATTCATATATGGCATCCCTCTATGGCAGTACATTTCCACCTGCTTGTTTTTCCTTTTTATTCAGAGAGTTTTCTGCAGAACGGTGGTGTTTTCTTTAATTATATTCTGACCTTCACTTATTGCCAGGATTTTCACCTTCTTTTTCTACATTTCAACCTGAAACAATTATGGTTCTTTGACACATACTTAACCCACCTGTCAGTTACCTAATTTGATAGGGAGATTATTTTGTCATCCTCTCTTCCATGAGATACACTGATAAATTCCCTTTTGACCTGTCTAGAAGTTCCTTTATTATTCTAAATCATTATCTCATCCATATTCACCACTTGTCTTCCAAATTTCATTTTTTTAACTAAAGTTCACTCTTAAAAGCCCAAGTTGTCAGCTAACTGGACTTTCAGTCTGAAGGGCATATTTAAGTTTTGCCAAGTTTAATTTTAAACACAGCCTTGTTAACACCTTTGAAAAATTTCCTAGTGCAAGTTACCTAGTGACTTTTTGGTGAAGTTGGATATCTCTCTTCCTTATTAATCTCTACCTACACAGATATACTACTATTCACCTACCTTGAAATA
The DNA here is from genome assembly GCF_030020395.1 of Manis pentadactyla. Taxonomy (NCBI): domain Eukaryota; kingdom Metazoa; phylum Chordata; class Mammalia; order Pholidota; family Manidae; genus Manis; species Manis pentadactyla. Next base: position 42,727,105 of record NC_080025.1, read on the forward strand.
AAAATCCTTTGCAATGTTTTATTTTGAGCATTAACTTGACCAAGGCATTTTTTCTTTTTTTTTGTGAATACTCATGCAGTTACTTAGAGATATCTCTAGAAATTTGTTCTACCAAGGATCTCCTATAAAATTACCCACATGACTAAATGTCTTCATATTTTATAAGCCAGGACTTTTTCATACCTACAGAATAGCTCAAGAGCATGTTGTTCATAGCATCAGCTTCCCAGAAATTTTTATACTTTATCCTGCCAACTTTTAAGAACTTCAAAATAAATGGCATAATTAAGGGAAATTACATTTAATTAGTGTATATTGCAAGGACCTCAATTCAGGCAGAACCTACCAAGAATCTGAAACAGAGGGAAAAGTGAAAACATTTGAGAGGAACTGCTAAGCCCAGGTAACTTTAGATATCACAGGACACCCCCTTTTCTCAGAGATGACAGATGTCCCACTTGGGGAAGGTATAAGCGAACGCCACCCCGACCAAAGGCCGAAGAGGCTGTGAGACTAGGGAAAGGCGGACAAGTCCCGCTTGAACTCCATGAAGGTTTACGACTGACGGGGTCTTACCTACAGAAGCTTACCTGGGCTACCCCGGGATGCCGATTTCCGTGTCGCTTAGATGTGGGGGCTAATTTGCAAGCCGGGAAAAGGGTCTGGTACGAGCGGCCAGTGCAAGGTGGAACGGGCTGAACCCCTGAGGATTCCTGCTGAGATTGAGTCCTGCCCAGGGAACAGTGTTAATTGTTCCACGCTGGAGTTTGCCTGAGGATACTTGCGCGTCACTTGAGAGGGAGTGTAAAGGCGATTCATCAGCCACCAGGCCCTGCCGGTGCTCAGAGCGCAGGCAGGTCGCAGGTCGGCGGGACCCAGCTTCCTGGTGGCTGGGCCGCAGCACAGCACAGCACGAGTGAGAGTCAGAAATGGAGAATGTTTGAGCATTTACACAAAGAAGGGGGCTCTTATAAACAGCTATTTGATTTTCTGAATTCTTTCTGAAGTGGATTAGACTAGGATGGGGGAGAAAACAAATAGAAAAGACAGAATCTTGCCTGAAGTATTAATCTCAGGTTCATGCTAATTTGTAAAAAGTGCTGTAATTTGGGTTTGAAGAAGAGTTAAATTAAAAATATGAACTGGCTTATGCATTCAGCAAAGCCAGGAAAGCCATATATTTCAAGGATTACTCCTAAATTAAGCAAGAAAGGATTAAATTTAAATCCCTATGCACAGGGTTTTGTGCCATTTTGAGTGACAGTTGATATAAAATCATTTCTTGTTACCAGTCTAAATGGAGAAATGTAAAACTGATTTAACTGACTTAGTTTAAATATATGAACTTCTAAAGAGTTGATATAGCATATGTTAGCCTCAACCAGTTATTTTGTAACTACATTAAATTATCACTGGCTTTCCAATTCCAGGACACTCAGGACTGTGCAGCAATGAAGACAAGGCTGTTGATCTAAATAAAAGCAAATTCTGATGGATGAAAGTGCAATAAATATATAATTTTTACTTGTTATTAAAAATATTTATCTTAGGTATTATGATCAAAATATCCTGGTAAATCCATCATATACATATTTCTATTGATCTTTAATGCATATTTAAAATGTTTAAATTCTTACCAGAAATTTCTCTGAGCACTTGAAAAGCTTTTATATAATTTTGGAACAAGAAATAACTAATTGAAATAGATATATAATGAATTTTGACATCAGTGATTAAAATTATACCACTCAATGAGAAATGGACCTGGTTAAATATGTTAATTGTTTGTTTATTAAGCAAATTAAAATAAATACAGACTTCAAAGTGTTTGTACATGATAATATTTTTCTGAGCTTTTAAATTATAATTTATAAGTTAAATTCTTCAAATTAATAATTTATACTTTCTGTGAGATTGTTGGGAAAAAGATTAAATAGTTTTGTTTTTCATACACATATTAAACATATATGACAATTATGTATATTAAAAGTATACACAAATATATGTAATATATATCAGTTACATACTCAATATTTACATATAAATGTTATATATGTTACCCTATATACAAATATAATATACACATAATAATATTTTTCCACCTGATGGCTATAGATGATTATATTTGTAAAGGTTCTAAGATGCAAAAAGTGAAAACATTGGTAAAATATTGAAAATATACATAAATCAGTTAAATTTTAGAGTAGAAATATTTTTTCAAATGCAAAGTAGCATGTGAACCAGAATGAAAACTTTATTTTGTTTTTTAAATATTTTTAGGTCAAGTTTTCTTATATATAATTTTCTTTATTTCTGATGTAACCCATTTTCCTTAACTCAGTAGACCAACTATAACTCATCAATGCTACTTAGCTTACCCATTCTAGGATACAAAGAAAATACAATTATTTGAGTTTTTCTTTTTTCATTTATATGATTTTGGTTTGTAGAGTTAATCTACCATCACTCCTTTGAAGCAACTGGAAAGGATCATTCTTTGCCTTATTTTCATCAGTCTGGTTTGGAAAGCCTGGCGGGTGTTGAAGGTTGATCTGTTATTTTCAGAGAATGGGCTCTGTGACACCTGCCTTCTTTTGCACTATTTTCAGATGCAAAGCAGCCGTTGGTTGTCTGGCCTTCCTTAGACTGAACAACACGGGGCCTTGACAAAGGACCTTGTTCCTTCCTCAGAAACTCATTAGTATATGCCCTTAGGCAAAACCATCCCCAGGTTTCTACCACAGTGTCTCTACTTGCATATGCAGAAGTTTTACAGCACAATCTTCTAAGTGAATATCTACAGACTGTTGTTTCCTTGACCCAAGAACATGGACCAGGAGAGTTGTCTATAAGCTCCTGAGCACACGCCCACCGCAGCTCAAGGGGCAGTAGTAGTCCTGTCTGAGAGAGTAAATCCATTCTAAGGGCACCTTTTGGCCTTGATCTTCTTTAAACCATTTCTCTGGCTTCAGTAAATCCTGCCTTTCAGAATTTTCTAGTACATCCTAGACTTTCCTCAGTTGTAATCCCCACCAAGGTCCCCTTTTGGGTTTTTTAATTCATTTTTTGGATTTGTTGCCACATCGCACACTTTTGATATGCTGTTAGAGGTAATGAAGTGGACATTTATGGGATTGAGTACAGAGTGGAATGGATGCATTGATTGTAAGTAAAGAATGGGATCTTCACATAAAACTAAATTATTGTATTTACTAAATTATTTTATTCACATAAACTAAAATGTCTAAAATGAGGCGTATTTAACACTGCACAATCAAGTTACCTCAAAGATCTCCTTCAGGGCCTATATAAGAAATTTCTAATTCACATAAATGACTCAATCATTTTAGGATTTCTGAATGTGTTACTTTTTGTATCCTAAGTTGCTTTGAACCTCTTTCTGACTTCCTTCACATCACAGAACATGCTGCATTAACCTGCCAATGAATAGTGACACCCAATTTACATTCCTAATATCCCTAGGAAAGAGAGGGGTAGAAAGCAGAAAGTTTACTTGATTAAATTATGCTATTTAAAAAATGAATTTAGTTTTTATGAAGTGAAAGAACCTAAGAGTCAGAGGGGACAAGTGAAGATTCCCGGTAAAATTTTAAAGGACAAGAACTAACCAGAGGCTAAGTTTTGACTCAAATGCAAGTCTTCTAATTTCAAGGATAGGTTTTCTTTATAATGCAATATTCCTTTATAATAATCCAACAAGCATGGATGAAAGAATGATGAAATGCACTCCATACCTAACTATCAGCTGTAAGGACTGTAAGTTTTGTATAACAAGAGAATGAGGACCAAGGGTGAGTATGTGTAGTGTGTGTTTCTGAGTGTTTGTGTGTTTGTCTATGAGGAACTCCTGCTCATTTCATCTCATTTAAAACTGAAAACATGGTCCATATTCTTGTTTTCTTTTCCTTTTGGCCAATGTTATTGGGTGAGATAACTAGATAACTACATTGAAATCTAGGATTTGGAGGCAAGCTTACATAAATGTAATAAGTTAATTAAACCGAGGAATAGCAACTTGTTCCAGAGTTTTCCAGCGTTTGTGACAAAAAACCTCAACAGATTTTAGAGAGCATACCATGTGCAGAAGTCACTGTAGGAAACTAGGCACCCCGTTCATTCCCAGGCAGTTTTAAGAGCTTGATTCCTAGTTAATAATACCTGAGCTTTTCACTGAAGATAAGGATTTGCTTGGAGATCATAAGTATGATGTGTCCACTCAGTGTCCTATACAAGGACAAATCACTAGTAGTCATTTAAGGTCACTACCTTTTGTTAATGTGCTGGCATCATTCAGCGGCAGGCTTGGTGACCATTGTATGTGTGTGATTTGGAAAAAAACTTCCCATCCTAAACTGGCTCTCATTCTAAGGTGCTGTCATGTCATAAATGTCAGTAGTAGCTACTTTTTAAGTTAATAAAAACTTAAAGACATTTAGGTTTACAGAAAAATTGAGCAGAAAATAGCAAGTTCCCATATACCCACTTTTCCTCCCACCATTTCCACTATCATGAACACTTGGCATTAATTTGGTAAATCTAAAAGAATTAATGAAAATTATTGATATATTATTACTAACCAAAGTCCATAGGGTACATCAGGGTTCACTCTGTGCTGCACAGCCCTGTGGGTCTGACAGATGCATACTGTCAGGTGTCATAGTGGTGCATGACAGCACCACAGAAGACTCTCACTGCCGGGCAATGCCCCCGGTCCACCTGCTCATCCCGTTCCCTCTCTCTTCTCTGAGTCCCTGACGACCATTGATCTTTTTACTGTCTCCATAGCTTAATCTTTCCAGAATGTCATTTAGTTGGAAACACACAGTATATAGCCTTTACAGATGGGATTCTTTCACTTAGCAATATGCATTTAAGACGCCTCGTTAGCATATCTTTTCTGGTTTTCTTTTTAAACAATAAGGGATTTTATTCTTTCACATAATCAGATGTCCAGGGTGTGGGCAAGCAGCAGGCACAGCACTGTCACGCCGCATGAGATCATTAGAGACCCAGGCTCCTCGCGGGGCCTCCCCGTCATCCTCCGTGGGAGGGCTCTCCCCGGGGCTGGCTAACCCAATACTGCGGCCGCTCCGAGAATCATGTTCACATAGGATCCTGTCCAGGGGAGAAAGATGGGACCCTCTTTTCTTTTCGTTGTCTCTATATAAAATAAAATTTATAATTTCAACCATTTTTAAGTGTACAGTTCAATGGCATCAAGTATATTTACATTGCTGTACAACTATCCCTGCATCCATCTCTAGAACTTTCTCATCCTTCCAGTCTGAAATTTGGGGATTCTTACACATTGAAGAATAATTTCCCATTCCTTCTCACTGCAATCCCTGGTAACAACTGTTTTTATACATTTGACCACTCTAGAAAACATAAGTGTAATCATGCAATATCGGTCCTTTTTTGTCTGGTTCATTTCATTTAGCATAATGTTTTCAAACTTCATCCAAGTTACAGCGTGTATCAGAATTTCATTCCTTTTTATGTCTAGGCAAGATCCTATTCTGTGCATGTGTCACACTTTGTTTATCCATTCATCTTTAGGGGCCTTTCAGGTTGTAACCAGCATTTGCCAATTGTGAATAATGCTGATATGAACATTGGTATTCAAATACCTGTTCAATTTCATGCTTTCAATTCTTTTTATTATATACCTAAAAGCAGAATTGCTGGATCATATGATAATTCTATATTTAAGTTTTTGAGGAACTACCACACTTTTCCAGAGCAGCTGTAACATTTCCCTTTCCCACAACCAATACATATGGATTTGAATTTCTCCACATTTTTGCTAGCAGTTCTCATTTTCTGTTTTGTTTGTTTGTTATAAGTCAACCTAATGGGTGTGAAATGGTATCTCATTGTGGTTTTGATTTGCATTTCTGGAGTGATTAGTGATGTTGAGTATCTTTACAACTACTTATTGGCCATTTGTACATCATCTTTGAGTAAATGTCTACTCAAGTCTTTAGTGCACTTTTTTTATTTTGGTATCATTAATCTATAATTACATGAACAACATTATGGTTACTAGACTCACCCCCATCATCAAGTCCCCCCCACATACCCCATTACAGTCACGGTCCATCAGCGTAGTAAGATGCTATAGAATCACTACTTGTCTTCTCTGTGTTGTACAGCCCTCCCCGTGCCCCCACACACATTATAGCTGCTAATTGTAATGTCCATTTTTCCCCCTTGTCCCTCCCTGCCCACCTATCCTCCCTAGTCCCTTTCCCTTGGGTAACTGTTAGTCCATTCTTGGGTTCTGTGAGTTTGCTGCTGTTTTGTTCCTTCAGTTTTTTGTTGGTTCTTATAATCCACAGATGAGTGAAATCATCTGATATTCTGCCTGGCTTATTTCACTGAGCCTAATACCCTCTAGCTCCATCCATGTTGTTGAAAATGGTAGGATTTGTTTTCTTCTTATGGCTGAATAATATTCCATTGTGTATATGTACCATTCATTTACTGATGGACACTTAGGTTGCTTCCATCTCTTGGCTATTGTAAATAGTGCTACAATAAACATAGGGGTGCATATTCCTTTTTCAAACTGGGATCCTGTATTCTTAGGGTAAATTCCTAGGAGCGGGATTTATGGGTCAAATTGTATTTCTATTTTAAGTTTTTTGAGGAACCTCCATACTGCTTTCCACAATGGTTGAACTAATTTACATTCCCACCAGCAGTGTAGGAGGGTTCCCCTTTCCCCACATCCTTGCCAACATATGTTGTTGTTTGTCTTTTGGATGGTGGCCATCCTAACTGGTGTGAGTTGATATTTCATTGTGGTTTTAATTTGCATTTCTCTGATGATTAGCGACATGGAGCATCTTTTCATGTGTCTGTTGGCCAACTGAATTTCTTCTTTGGAGAAGTGCCTGTTCAGATACTGTGCCCATTTTTTAATTGGATTATTCACTTTTTGTTTATTGAGGTGCATGAGCTCTTTATATATTTTGGATGTCAACCCTTTATCGGATATGTCATTTATGAATATATTCTCCCATACTGTAGGATATCTTTTTGTTCTATTGATGGTGTCATTTGCTGTACAGAAGCTTTTCAGCTTGATATAGTCCCACTTGTTCATTTTTGCTTCTGTTTCCCTTGCCCAGGGAGATATGTTCATGAAGAAGTTGCTCATGTTTATGTCCAAGAGATTTTTGCCTATGTTTTTGTCTAGGAGTTTTATGGTTTCATGACTTACATTCAGGTCTTTGATCCATTTTGAATTTGCTTTTGTGTATGGGATTAGACAATGATCTAGTTTCATTCTCTTATATGTAGCTGTCCAGTTTTGCCAACACCAGCTGTTGAAGAGGCTGTCATTTCCCCATTGTATATCCTTGGCTCCTTTATCATATATTAATTGACCATATATGCTTGGGTTAATATCTGGACTGTCTGTTCTCTTCCACTGGTCTGTGGGTCTGTTCTTGTGACAGTACCAATTTGTCTTGATTACTGTAGCTTTGTAGTAGAACTTGAAGTTGGGAAATGAGATACCCCCTGCTTTATTCTTCCTTCTTAGTACTGCTTTGGCTATTCGGGGTCTTTTGTGGTTCCATATGATTTGTAGAACTATTTGTTCCAATTCGTTGAAGAATGCTGTTGGTATTTTGATAGGGATTGCATTGAATCTGTAGATTGCTTCAGGCAGGATGGCCATTTTGAAAATATTAATTCTTCCTACCCAAGAGCATGGGGTGAATTTCCATTTTTAGTGTCCTCTTTAATTTCTCTTAGGAGTGTCTTATAGTTTTCAGAGTATAGGTCTTTCACTTCCTTAGTTAGGTTTATTCCTAGGTATTTTATTCTTTTTGATGCAATTATGAATGGAATTGTTTTCCTGATTTCTCTTTCTGCTAGCTCATCCTTAGTGTACAGGAAAGCAACACAATTCTGTATATTAATTTTGTATCCTGCAAGTTTGCTGAATTCAGATATTAGTTCTAGTAGTTTTGGAGTGGAGTCTTTAGGGTTTTTATGTACAATATCATGTCATCTGCAAATAGTGACAGTTTGACTTCTTCTTGACCAATCTGGATGCCTTGTATTTCTTTCTTCCTTTGGTCTGATTGCCATGGCTAGGACCTCCAGTACTATGTTGAATAACAGTGGGGAGAGTGGGCATCCCTGTCTTGTTCCCTATTTTAGAGGAAAAGCTTTCAGCTTCTTGCTGTTTAGTATGATGTTGGCTGTGGGTTTGTCATATATGGCCTTTATTATGTTGAGGTACTTGCCCTCTATACCTATTTTGTTGAGTTTTTACCATGAATGGATGTTGAATTTTGTTGAATGCTTTTTCGGCATCTATGGAGATGATCATGTGGTTTTTGTCCTTCTTTTTGTTGAATGGTGAATGATGTTGTTGGATTTTCAAATATTGTACCATCTTTGCATCCCTGAGATGAATCCCACTTGATTATGGAGTATGATCCTCTTCATGTATTTTTGAATTTGGTTTCCTAATATTTTGTTGAATTTTTTTGCTTCTATGTTCTTCAGGGATATTGGTCTATAATTTTCTTTTTTGGTGGGATCTTTGCCTGGTTTTGGTATTGGAGTGATGCTGGCTTCATAGAATGAGTTCGGAAAAGTTCCCTCCTCTCCTATTTTTTGGAAAACTTTAAGGATAATGGGTATTATGTCTTCTCTGTATGTCTGATAAAATTCAATGGTGAATCCTTCTGTACCAGCGGTTTTGTTCTTTGGTAGATTTTTGATTACCAATTCAATTTCTTTGCTGGTAATTGGTCTGTTTAGATTTTCTGTTTCTCCCTTGGTCAGTCTTGGAAGGTTATATTTTTCTAGGAAGTTGTCCATTTCTACCAGGTTTTCCAACTTGTTAGCATATAGGTTTTCATAGTATTGTCTAATAATTCTTTTTATTTCTGTGGGGTCCATCTTTGGTTCATTTTTGAATTGGGGTTTATTGTTGAGTTGCGGGTGTTGTTTATTATATTTTGGATATCAATCCCTTATAAGATATAAGATTAGCATATTCTGTGGTTGACTTTCCAGTTTCTTCATAGGGTCCTTTAATGCTATTTATTTGGATGTAATGCAAGTTTTGTATTTCTCTCTTTCTTTCTTTTGCCTGTGCTGTTAGTATCATATTTAAGATATCAATGACAAAGTCCATGTCAAAAAGCTTTCTCTTAATGTTTCTTCTAAAAGTTTTGAAATGGACTTTTAGTTTTAGCTCCTATGTTTAATTATTTGATCCACTTTCAGCTACTCTTTGTATATGGTATAAAGTGATATCCAATTTCACACTTTACATGTGGATATCCAGTTTTTCCAATACCAATTGTTGAAAAGAATATCTTTCCACTATTGTATATTCTTAGAAATCTTATCAAAGAATGATTTTGCCATACCTTGAGGATTTACTGCTGGGCTCTCTAGTCTGTTGCATGGATTTATGTGTCTGCCTTTATGCCAACATCACACTGTTCTGATTATGGGAGCTTTGTAGTGGGATTTTGAATCAAGAAGTGTGATGTCTCCAAATTTGTGTATCTTTTTGAAGATTCCTTGGATATTTAGAAAGGGCTTTGTAATGTTTAGCATTGAATCTGTAGATTACTTTGGGAGTATTGACTGGTGAACAATATGAAGTCTTCTGATCATAAGCAGGGATGTCTTTTCATTTATTACTGTCCTCTCTAATTTAATTCAGCACTGTTTTATCATTTTTAGCATAAGAATATCTTGCCTTCTAGGTTGTTTATCCCTATGCATTTTGTTCTTTGTTATTTTATTACAAATTGAATTATTTAGTAATATCCTTTTCAAATCATTCATAGCACATAGAAATGCAGTTGATTTTAATGTATTGATTTTCTACCCTGAAGCTTTGATGAATATGTTTATTATTTATGATGTGTTTTTATTCTGGGGGTGGGATCTAGAGGACTTTCTGCATTTAAGATCATGTCACATGTAAACAGATCTTTTTTCTTCCTTCTCAATATGTATATCTTTTATTTATTTATTTTGCCATTGCTGTTGGATTTCTCTGGCTAGAATGCCCAATACTATGCTGAATAAAAATGGTGAAAGCTGGCATCATGGTCTTGTATTTTATGTTAGTGGGAAACCATTCAGTTTTTCACCATTGAATATTATTAGATGCAGGCTTTTCATATGTTTATTATGTTGAAGTAGTTTCTTTCTACTCTTAATTTGTTGAAATATTTTTTGTCATGAAAATTAACTACATTTTGGAAAATGCATTTTCTGTATCAATTGAGATAACCCTGTGATTTTTCCTTTAGTCCATTAATGTGGTATATTACATTAATTTATTTTTGTATGCTAAACCATCTTTGCATTTCAGGAATAAATCCTATGTGGTCATGGTGTATATTTCTTTTAATATGCTGCTAAATTTGGTTTCCTAGTAGTTTATTGAGGCGTTTTGTGTCAGTATTCATAAGGTATATTGGTTTGTAGTTTTCTTAAAGAATCTTTGGCTTTCTATCAAGATAATGCTGGGGCAATGGAATGAGTTAGAAAACATTCCCTTCTCTTAAATATTTTGATTGTGAGACATAATACTTTAATTTTTCTTAGAATATTTGGTAAAATTAACCTGTGAAGCCATTGGTTGAGAAGTGTTCTTTGTTGGGAAGTATTTGATTAATTAATCAATCTTTTACTAATTATGTCTATTCATATTTATATTTCTTCATGATTCAGTCATAATAAGATAGTCTGTTTCTAGTAATTTGTACATCTCATCTAGCTTATCCAGTTTGTTGGTGTGCAGTTGCTTATTGTACACTTTCATACTTCTTTTCATTTTTGTGAGAGCAGTACCAATGCCACTACTTTAAATTTTGGTTTTATACATTTGAGTCTTCTCTTCTTTTCTTAGTTAATATAGATAAATTATTCTCAATTTTGTTGATCTTGAAAACAAACATTTGGTTTCATTGATTTTTCTCTATAGTTTTTCTGTTATATATTTTAATTGCATATTTATTATCTATAAAATTTATTCTTTACTTCTTTTCTTCTACTAGCTTTGGGTTGAATTTTTTTATTCAAGTTCTTTAAAGTTTAAAGTTTGTTGTTAATTTGAGTTCTTTACTTTTTAATATAAGCATTTATAAATTTCCCTTTAGCACCGCTCTCACTGAATTCTATAAGACCTATTATATTTCCTTTTTCACTTCTCTAAGTATGTTTTTTGAAAACTCTGTAATTTCTTCTTGCTGTTTAAGAGAGTTATTAAGAGTGTTGAGAGTATGTTAATTAATGTCCAATCATTTTTTGGATCTTCCAGTTTTCCTTCTGCTGTTGATTTCTAGTTTCATGCCATTGTGACCACAAAAGATGGTATGAATTCAATCTTCAATCTTTGTAAGAAATGTTAAGACTTGATTAATGGCCTAGTATCTGAACTATCCTAGAGAATGTCCTGTGTATGTGTGAGAAAATGTGTATTCTGTTATTGTTGAGTGGACTGTTCTGTATGTCTGGTAGGTTCAATAGGTCTACAGTGTTTTCAGGTCCTTTATTTGCTTCTTGATTCTCTGTCTGTTCATTCATTATTGAAAGTGAAGTACTAAAGTCTTCGACTATCCATTTGTCTTCTGCATTTTGGGCCAAACAGGCAAGTTGGATGGGGTTGTTTTGGGAATCACCACCCTTGTATCTTTCAAGTCCCTGAGGATGACACAACCTCTGAAATTCCTCCAGAAATGTTGCACTGCCTTTGGTTTATTATTTTCTCAGTAGAAGCATTTCTAGTAGTTTTCATGTGACCTTTCCTACCATAATAGATTGCACTCCATAAATCAGGGAAGCAATGTGGAAATTCTGCCATTTGCTGACTGTCTGTTCTAAGAATGCATAATAATACATGTAAATGGTAAAATAATCATAGAATGTATTTTGGGCCCCATCAGACCTATGGAGATAGACTTGAGCTAAAGTCCATTGATTCTCTGTCCTCCATAAGCTCCTGGATTTAATGCTAGTTGAGAGGCAGTGTCAAGTAAGCCCCAAAAGGGCTGATTATTTCCTTTTTTCCCAATCCACAGTACCTTTGTACAAAAGGCTGTAGTTACCTTTGGAAAAGGTAGGAAGACACATTAAATTTTGGCAGTGTCCTGGGATCCTTCCTAAAGGAGACCTCATCTCCACTTCTTTTTAAGCAGTTCTGTGCCTGCAAACTGGTTCAAATGTGGGGATTGAATGAAGGACTGTGGCTCTCTGATTTAAAATTTAAGTTGAATCTATGTTCACTTGACAAAACTTTTCTGCCCATACCGATCAAGTAAAAATTTAGTAAGCTTTCTATATATCTCTCTTCTATGACTACTAAAGGTCTACATGAGCCAGACTATTCTGATTGCTGGTTTAACTCTGTTGTCTATTATGGTAATTGTGCTCACCTTGCATTTGATATTTGAATGCTACTACTCAGGCCCTGCCACTTTGAGGCCCAGTTGCTTCCACTGCATTAAGGTTTCCCATTTCATGTAGCACTTCCAACCAGAAGTTCTGGCTTACAGAGAAGAAAGTTCAAAGATGTTGAGTTCATTTACAAATTTAGTTTTCATGGAATGGTGAAAGGTGTGTCCTTTAGACCCTCTCAGGGTGGGTGACAAGCTTACTTTAATATTCCTGAAGTTCTTCCTTTGAATCCCTCCTCTACAGTAAACCAAAAGGGTCCGTATCTTTGAGTATTTGCTGTTAGCCCCTTTTTGTCCCATGTTTCAGCCAACCAACCAAACACTCTCTTAAAATCCCTTCTAACTCCACAAGCTCTAACTCCGCAAGCTGCAATATGAAATGAAGAATCTCTGCTTAGTGGAGCCACCTCAGTAAGTTTGGTCAGATCCAACTTTATGTTTCCTCCACCATTACCCTACATTCTTAATACCCATTCCCACACAAATCCCTCAGATTTCAACCTGCATAAGTTAGAAAAATCAAGTTGTTCTTCTGGAGTCTAGTGTACTTTTCCTCTTGGCTCACACCATGTCTCACCTTTAGGGTCCTGTTTGAACATGAGTCCAGTTCTATGTCTACAAGCAAGGAGGGGTGATATGGATGAGTCCTGAGCGAAATCAGCAATGTCCAGCAGGATAACTTCCTCAGGAGGCTACTACAGTTTCCTTAGGCAATGGATTAATTTTCTCAGACAAGGCATAGAGAAGCTGCTTTTGTTGGCAAATAAATTTTCATCAGAATTTAGAAACTTAATGTTCCCCACTTCATCAGGGTCTTCTTACATACTCCCAGTCCAGTTTTCAGGATCCTATTCCTGCCCTTCATGCCCTTATTTTAACAATTGCCATCTTGGGAGGCTGGCAATCCAATTTATGTTGTAATTCAGCGACTTGAAAGATGAAATTCTGGGAGGCAGAGCCAAGATGGTGGCGTGAGTAGGACAGTGGGAATCTCCTTCTAAAAACATAAATATTTTTGAAAATACAACAAATACAACTAATCCTAAAAGAGAGACCAGAAGACACAGTACAACACTCAGAATACATCCACACCTGCGAGAACCCAGCGCCTGGTGAAAGGGGTAATATACAAGCCCCAGCCTGGCGGGACCCGAGCGCCCCTCCCCCCAGCCTGGCGGGAGGAGAGGAGTCGGAGCAGGGAGGGAGAGGGAGCCCAGGACAGCTAAACACCCAGCCCCAGCCATCCGCACCAGAGCGCAGACACAGTGCATGCGTGGGGTGCTGGAAACTAGGGTAATAGGGCAGCAAGATCTTTGAGCGGGTCCCTAAAACGGCACCTGTGTGACAAAGAAAAGCGAGTGCTTTTTGAAAGACTTAAAGGGACAGGGATGCCACCACTGGAAGGAAGCATCCCGAGTCACGGTCCAGAAGCTGGAAATTCCAGGGAACTCCAGGCACACTAATACCCTGGGCAACAGCTCTGAGACCCCTCACGGAGGTAAACAGCCAAACAGCACCCTGTCCATTACCCCTCCGGGGCGCGGCCATAGCAGAGCAGCAGCCTGAGGCTGGCCACGCCCACAGCAAGGGAGCTTCCTCCATACCCACCCGGCAATATACAGAGACCCAGCCTACACGAAATTGCCCAACACAAGCCACTAGGGGTCGCAGTTGTCCCAGTAAAGAAAGGCCAGGAGCAAGTGGAAAGCCTTGGCTCTCCCAGCTGACAGAAAGTCAATAGCACCTATCAACATGAAAAGGAAAGAAAATTTGATTGAGACAAGACTAACCCAGACAGCTCCGACATCTTCTACATCTTCCCCTGAGAAGGAACCTGGGGAGATAGATCTAACAAGTCTTCCTGAAAAAGAATTCAAAACAAAAGTCATAACCGTGCTGATGGACTTGCAGAGAAATATGCAAGAACTACGGAGGGAGAATACAGAAATAAAACAAGCTCTAGAAGGACTTCAAAACAGAATGGACGAGATGCAAGAGACCATTAATGGACTAGAAAACAGAGAACAGGAACGCAGAGAAGCTGATGCAGAGAGAGATAAAAGGATCTCCAGGAATGAAAGAATTTTAAGAGAACTGAATGACCAATCGAAATGGAACAATATAGGCATTATAGAGGTAACAAAAGAAGAAGAGAGAGAAAAAGGGATAGAAAGTGTCTTTGAAGAAATAATTGCTGAAAACTTCCCCAAACTAGGGGAGGAAATGGCCTCTCAGACCACAGAGGTACACAGAATTCCCATGACAAGGGATCCAAGGAGGGCAACACCAAGACACATAATAATAAAAATGGCAAATCTCAAAGACAAGGACAAAGCATTAAAGGCAGCCAGAGAGGAAAAAAAAGGCCACCTACAATGGAAAACCCATCAGGCTATCATCAGACTTCTCAACAGAAACCCTACAGGCCAGAAGTGAATGGCATGATATACTTAATGCAATGAAACAGAAGGGCCTCGAACCAAGACTACTGTATCCAGCACGATTATCATTTAAATATGAAGGGAGATCAAACAATTCCCAGACAAGCAAAAGTTGAGGGAATTTGCCTCCCACAAACCACCTCTACAGGGCATCATACAGGGACTGCTCTAGATGGAAGAAATCCTAAAAAGAGCACAGAACAAAACACCCAAGATATGAAGAAGGGAGAAGGAGGAATAAGAAGGGAGAGAAAAAAAGAATCATCAGACCGTGTATATAATAGTTCAATAAGCGAGATAAGTTAGATAGTAAGATAGTAAAGAAGCTAACCTTGAACCTTTGGTAACCACAAAATTAAAGTCTGCAATGCAATAAGTACATACCTTTTAATAATCACCCTAAATAGAAATGGACTGAATGCATCAATCAAAAGACACAGAGTAATAGGATGGATAAAAAAGCAAGACCCATCCATATGCTGCTTACAAGAGACTCACCTCAAACCCAAAGACATGCACAGACTTAAAGTTAAGAGATGGAAAAAGATACTTCATGCAAACAACAGAGAGAAAAAAACAGGTGTTGCAATACTAGTAACAGACAAAATAGATTTCAAAATAAAGAAATTAACAAAAGATAAAGAAGGACATTATATAATGATAAAGGGCTCAGTCCAACAAGAGGATATAACCATTATAAATATATGTGCACCCAATAAGGAGCACCATCACACGTGAAACAAATACTAAGAGTATTAAAAGAGGAAATAGAATGCAATTCATTCATTCTGGGAGACTTCAACACACCACTCACTCCAAAGGACATATCCACCAGACAGAAAATAAGTAAGGACACAGAGACACTGAACAACACACTAGAACAAATGGAACTAATAGACATCTACAGAACTATATATCCAAAAGCAACAGGATACATATTCATCTCAAGTGCACATGGAACATCTCCAGAATAGTCTACATACTAGGCCACAAAAAGAGCCTCAGTACATTCCAAAAGATTGAAATCCTACCAACGAACTCTTAAGACCACAAAGGAATAAACTAGAAATAAACTGTACAGAGAAAGCAAAAAGTCTCACAAACACATGGAGGCTCAACAACATGCTCCTAAATAATCAATGGATCAATGACCAAATCAAAATGGAGATCCAGCAATATATGGAAACAAATGACAACAACAACACAGAGCTCCAACTACTGTGGGATACAGCAAAAGCAGTCTTAAGAGGAAAGTATATAGCAATCCAGGCATATTTAAAGAAGGAAGAACAATCCCAAATGAATGGTCTAATGCCACAATTATCAAAATTGGAAAAAGAAGAACAAATGAGGCCTAAGGTCAGCAGAAGGAGGGACATAAAAAAGATCAGAGAAGAAATAAATAAAATTGAGAAGAATAAAACAATAGCAAAAATCAGTGAAACCAAGACCTGGTTCTTTGAGAAAATAAACAAAATAGATAAGCCTCTAGCCAGACTTATTAAGAGGAAAAGAGAGTCAACACAAATCAACAGAATCAGAAACAAGAAAGGAAAAAATCACGACGGACCCCACAGAAATACAAAGAATTATTAGAGAATACTATGAAAACCTATATGCTAACAAGCTGGGAAACCTGGGAGAAATTGACAACTTCCTAGAAAAATACAACCTTCCAAGACTGACACAGAAGGAAACAGAAAATCTAAACAGATCAATTACCAGCAACGAAATTGAAGCAGTAATCAAAAAACTACCAAAGAACAAAACCCCTGGGCCAGATGGATTTACCTCAGAATTTTATCAGACATACAGGGAAGGCATAATACCCATACCCCTTAAAGTTTTCCAAAAAAAAGAAGAGGAGGGGATACTCCCAAAATCATTCTATGAAGCTAACATCACCCTAATACTAAAACCAGGCAAAGACCCCACCAAAAAAGAAAACTACAGACCAATATCCCTGATGAACGTAGATGCAAAAATACTCAACAAAATATTAGCAAACCAAATTCAAAAATACATCAAAAGGATCGTACACCATGACCAAGTGGGATTCATCTCAGGGATGCAAGGATGGTACAACATTCGAAAGTCCATCAACATCATCCACCACATCAACAAGAAGAAAAACAAAAACCACATGATCATCTCCACAGACGCTGATAAAGCATTTGACAAAGTTCAACATCCATTCATGATAAAAACTCTCAGCATAATGGGAATCGAGGGCAAGTACCTCAACATAATAAAGGCCATCTATGAAAAACGCACAGCCAACATTACATTAAACAGCGAGAAGCTGAAAGCTTTTCCTCTGAGATCGGGAACTAGACAGGGATGCCCACTCTCCCCACTGTTATTTAACATAGTACTGTAGGTCCTAGCCACGGCAAACAGAGTAAACAAAAAAATAGAAGGAATCCAGATGGTAAAGAAGAAGTTAAACTGTCACTATTTGCAGATGATATGATACTGTATATAAAAACCCTTATGACTCCACCCCAAAACTACTAGAACTGATATCGGAATACAGCAAAGTTGCAGGATACAAAATCAACACACAGAAATCTGTGGCTTTCCTATACACTAACAATGAACCAACAGAAAGAGAAATCAGGAAAACAACTCCATTCACAATTGCATCAAAAAAAATAAAATACCTAGGAATAAACCTAACCAAAGTGAAAGACTTATACTCTGAAAACTACAAGTCACTCTTAAGAGAAACTAAAGGGGACACTAACAGATGGAAACGCATCCCATGCTCGTGGCTAGGAAGAATTAATATCGTCAAAATGGCCATCCTGCCAAGAGCAATATACAGATTTGATGCAATCCCTATGAAACTAACAGCAACATTCTTCAATGAACTGGAACAAATAATTCAAAAATTCATATGGAAACACAAAAGACCCCGAATAGCCAAAGCAATCCTGAGAAAGAAGAATAAAGTAGGGGGGATCTCACTCCCCAACTTCAAGCTCTACTATAAAGCCATAGTAATCAAGACAATTTGGTAGTGGCACAAGAACAGAGCCACAAACCAATGGAACAGACTAGAGAATCCAGACATTAACCCAAACATATATGGTCAATTAATATTTGATAAAGGAGCCATGGACATACAATGGCGAAATGACAGTCTCTTCAACAGATGGTGCTGGCAAAACTGGACAGCTACATGTAAGAGAATGAAACTGGACCACTGTCTAACCCCATATATAAAAGTAAACTCAAAATGGATCAAAGACCTGAATGTAAGCCATGAAACCATTAAACTCTTGGAAGAAAACATAGGCACAAACCTCTTAGACGTAAACATGAGTGACCTCTTCTTGAACATATCTCCCCGGGCAAGGAAAACAACCGCAAAAATGAACAAGTGGGACTATATTAAGCTGAAAAGCTTCTGTACAGCAAAAGACACCATCAATAGAACAAAAAGGAACCCTACAGTATGGGAGAATATATTTGAAAATGACACATCCGATAAAGGCTTGACGTCCAGAATATATAAAGAGCTCACATGCCTCAACAAACAAAAAACAAATAACCCAATTAAAAAATGGGCAGAGGAACTGAACAGACGGTTCTCCAAAAAAGAAATACAGATGGCCAACGGAAACATGAAAAGATGCTCCACATCGCTAATTATCAGAGAAATGCAAATTAAAACTACAATGAGGTATCACCTCACACCAGTAAGGATGGCTACCATCCAAAAGACAAACAACAACAAATGTTGGAGAGGCTGTGGAGAAAGGGGAACCCTCCTTCACTGCTGGTGGGAATGTAAACTAGTTCAACCATTGTGGAAAGCAGTATGGAGGTACATCAAAATGCTCAAAACAGACTTACCATTAGACCCAGGAATTGCACTCCTAGGAATTTACCCTAAGAATGCAGCAATCAAGTTTGAGAAAGACCAATGCACCCCTATATTTACCGCAGCACTATTTACAATAGCCAAGAATTGGAAGCAACCTAAATGTCCGTCGATAGATGAATGGATAAAGAAGATGTGGTACATATACACAGTGGAATACTACTCAGCCATAAGAAAAGGGCAAATCCTACCATTTGTAGCAACATGGATGGAGCTGGAGGGTATTATGCTCAGTGAAACAAGCCAAGCGGAGAAAGAGAAATACCAAATGATCTCACTCATCTGTAGAGTATAAGAACAAAGGAAAAGCTGAAGGAACAAAACAGCAGCAGAATCACAGAACCCAAGAATGGACTAACAGGTACCAAAGGGAAAGGGACTAGGGAGGATGGGTGGGTAGGAATTTATAAGGGGGTGCAGAAAAAGGGGGGTATTAAGATTAGCATCCTTAGGGGGATGGGAGAAAGGGGAGGGCTGTAAAACACAGAGAAGACAAGTAGTGTTTCTACAACATTTTGCTACGCTGATGGACAGTGACTGTAAAGTGGTATATAGGGGGGACCTGGTATAGGGGTGAGCCTAGTAAACAATGTATTCGCCATCTAAGTGTACTTTAATGATAAAAAAAAAAAGCAGTTCCTTTGTGGTGACCGCCAATGAGTTCTACACAATGATATAAAGGGCATATAAATGTGTTGGCAAAGGGTCTGTTTGTATTTATACAGAAGATCAAAGCCTAATTTGGCTACCCCGAAAATGAACTAAGATACGATATGAAAAAGAACTTCCAACATCAGCACTCTTGGGAAGACTCTTGCCAGAAGATGATCATCAAAAACGCCCCAACAAAGATCCACGCACTGCTACAGGTGTAGATGCACTCATCCCACCAGTTCCTGGACTTGCCATGGGAATGAAGAAGGAGATATCTAAGCTGGCCTGTGCATACAGTAAAACAACAAATTTGACTGGATCTATACTGTTGGAACTCAACCAAGAATTAGGAGAAGTGCAAATTGTAGCACTCCAAAATCTTACAACTACAGACTATTTACTGTTAAAAGAAAATATGGGATGTGAACAGTCCCCAGGAATGGGTTGTTTTAATTTATCTGAATTATCTCAGACTGTTCAAGTTCAGTTGGACAATATCCACCATATCATAGATAAGTTTTCACAAATGCCTAAGGTGCCTAATTGGTTTTCTTGGTTTCACTGGAGATGGCTTGTAATTACAGGTAAGATATGCTTTGGTTACGTAACTGTACTCCTATTATGTTAATGTGTGTGCACAATTTAATTAGTAGTTTAAAACCTATACATGCTGAAGTTACTCTACAAGAAGATATGTCAAAGAAATAATCAATCTTCCCAGATTTTCTCCTGCCTGCTACTTCTATAGCTTTTCTTCTTCCTTCCTAATTACAACCCTTAAATAGAATTTGTGCCACATATCGAATTTACCGAGTATCATAATTCTTCCAAGTGGCAAAGACACCTCAAGACAAATGCCTGGCATAGAAGCCACAGGGCATAAATATGCAAAGAAGTAAAAAGCTAACCTTTTCAAACAATAAGGCTTCTCTCTCACTTACCAACTTTACATTTCCCTGTATGGCCCCGGAAGATGACTGGTTAGCCAGAGACGGGTAAGATTCCTCAAGGGAGGAACAACCTAAGACAGGCACAGTCGCAGGGGGGCCATCAGGTGAGAAAATGGGAATCAACAGAGGTGAGGCTTAGAACCTCCCCCCGCCGTTCTGAGAGAAATCTTCTGCATACGTGGATGTTTTATTGCCCAAGTCTAGCTTGGATTAACACATTGTCTACAGGCACACACCTGATCATCTACATTTGCTCTCTTACAACACTAAACTATGTTTTCTACCTTTATCTCGTATCTACCTACCACTTCAGCATTTTATTAAAAATAATAATAATAAAGAGAGAAATGTGGTATCCACATATAAAAAAAAATGGGCAGAGGAGCTGAATAGACAGTTCTCTAAGGAAGAAATTCAGATGGCCAACAGACACATGAAACGATGCTCCATATCGCTTGTCATCAGAGAAATGCAAATTAAATCCACAATGAGACCTCACCTCACACCAGTAAGGATGGCTACCATCCAAAGACAAACAACAACAAATGTTGGCGTGGTTGTGAAGAAAGGGGAACCCTCCTACACTGCTGGTGGGAATGTAAATTAGTTCAACCATTGTGGAAAGCAGTATTGAGTTTCCTCAAAATGCTCAAAATAGAAATACCATTTGACCCAGGAATTCCACTTCTAGGAATTTACCCCAAGAATGCAGCACTCCAGTTTGATAAAGACAGATGCACTCCTATGTTTATCACTGCACTATTTACAATAGCCAAAATATGGAAGCCACCTAAATGTCCATCAGTAGATGAATGGATAAAGAAGATATGGTACATATACACAATGGAATATTATGCAGCCATATGAAAAAAACAGATCCTACCATTCGCAACAACATGGATGGAGCTGGAGGGTATTATGTTCAGTGAAATAAGCCAGGCAGAGAAAGACAAGTACCAAATGATTTCACTCATATGTGGAGTATAAGAACAAAGGAAAACTGAAGGAACAAAACAGCAGCAGAAGCACAGAACCCAAGAATGGACTAACAGGTACCAAAGGGAAAGGGACTGGGGAGGATGGGTGGGAAGGGAGGGATAAGGGTGGGGAATAAGAAAAGGGGCATTACGATTAGCATGTATTGTGTAGGGGAGGGGCACGGGGAGGTCTTTGCAACACAGAGAAGACAAATAGTGATTTTACAGCATCTTACTATATTGATGGACAGTGACTGTGAACGGGGATGTGGGGGGGACTTGGTGAAGGGGGGAGCCTAGTAAACATAATGTCCTTCATGTAATTGTAGATTAATGATACCAAAATAAAAATTAAAAAAAAAAAGATGAAATTCTGAATTTGGTTTTCAGTAATCTGAGCCTTGTGACTGCAGGAGATAAGGATCTCTTTCAGGGCATACATAGAAATATATGGGTTATTTATGAGGTGATTTGGCTTGGAATTCAGATCACTGAACTGAACATTTTTACTTCAGACTGCAATTCTATTACAGTTTTGCCTGATATTATCTTAGGTTTTGAGGAATACAACATTCCAAGCCTACATGTTCCCTTAGTCAAAGGAAGGTGCAGCTCTTTTCAAATTTAAAGTAGATGTATTGATACATAATTCTCATTGCATAAAGTTTATTTTAAAGTATACAAGTGAGCTGTTATTTACTATACTCTCAGTTGTGAAACCATCAACACTAACATGTTAACATTTTTATCAAGCTAAAAAGAAATGATGGGGCCATTAAGCAATCACTACCCATTCTTTCTCCCTCTACCCCCTGGCAACCACCAGCCTACCTTCTGTCCTCACGGATTTTCCTATTCCCATTTCATATAAAAGGTCTCATACAATATTGCCCTTTATGTCTAATTTTGTTAACTCAGCATAATCTTTTCGAATTTATCCCATGATGTAGTGTGTGCATCAGTATTTAACCCTTCTTTTAAAATGGACAACTATATTCCATTTTATGGATATACATTTATTCCTCTCCATATTGATGGACATTTGTGCTGTTGCCATATTTAGTTTGTTGTGAATAATGTTGTTGTGATGTGCTCAGATTTTTGTGTCTATATATTTCCAATTATCTTGCATAGATG
Organism: Manis pentadactyla; assembly: GCF_030020395.1. Classification (NCBI taxonomy): domain Eukaryota; kingdom Metazoa; phylum Chordata; class Mammalia; order Pholidota; family Manidae; genus Manis; species Manis pentadactyla. The sequence continues at coordinate 42,749,626 of NC_080025.1, forward strand.
CATAAGAGTAGAATTGCTGGATTTTATATTTTCTGTTAAACATTTTGAGAAAATGTTTTCCAAATTGTTTTCCAAAGTGGTTGTACAATTTGGACGTCTGAGCAGCCACTTATGAGGGTCCTCACTTCTCTACCTTTTTGTCTGTGCTTGTTATTGCCCATGTTTGTGATTATAGCCATCCTGGTTGATGTGAAAAGATAATTCATATGGTTTTGATATACATTCCCTTAATGATGAGTAATAGCATCTTTTTCAAATACCTACTTGCCACTTGTATACATATGATATATTTGGAGGTAATTTTGGGGGGTAACAAAGGTACAACTTCATGGTTTTACATGTGGCTATCTAGTCTTCCTAGCAAAATTTGTAAAGGAGACTATTGTCTTCCCCTGCTCTTTGAATTGCACTGGAGTCCCTTCACATGTCAACTGAACACCAATGTGATGTTTTATTTCTGGACTATTGATTATATTTCTTTGATCCATATGTCTATCATTAGTCCAATATGACATTGTTTCGATACTGTAGTTTTTTTTTCTAATGTAACATTTCCTCTTTTTTTTTTTTTTAGCTTTGATGTGAGCTTTGGCATCAGGAAGTGAGTTTAATTTTGTTGTTTTATTTTAAAGATTGTTTTGCTTTTCTGAGTTCCTCACATTTCCATATGAATTTTAACATTAGCTTGTTAATTTCTTCAAATTGAAACTGAGATTTTGATAGAATTACATTGACCAGTAGACCAATTTAGACATTATTGTCTTCTTAAGAATATTTAGCCTTATGATCCACCAGCATGGGATGTCTTCCCATCATTTCACTCTTTTTATCTTATTTCAAATGCTTTATAGTTTTTGGGTTAAATGTCTTATGCTTCTGTTAAATTTGATTCTAGTTTTATTGCTATTGTAAGTGTTTTTTCTTAATTTCACTTTCACATTGCTCATTGCTTGTATAGAAATACAATTGATTTAAAAATATTTATCTTTTATCCTTAAACGTTGATGAACTCATTTATTAGTTCTAAGTTTTAGGTGATACCTTAGATTTTTATATGAACAAAGATAGTGATAATATTCTTGATAATGATAAGAAAGATAACGAAGATAATATCCCACCTGTCAATAGAGATAGTTTTACTTTTTTTTTCCCCTATTCTGAATGCCTCTTATTTCCTTTTCCTTTCTTAATGTCCTGGTTAAAACCACTTGTACAAGATTGAGTAGAAGTAGCAAGAGTAAGCACTTTGGCCTTGTTTGTGACCTTACATGCCTTGTTTATATTGTGTCTTACACAGATGTCAGCTGTGGGTTTTTAAAAACATGTGCTTTATCAGATTGAGGATGTTTCCTTCTATTGCTAGTTATTGGGTGTTCTGATCATCGCACAGCGTTAGATTTTCCCAAATGCTTTTTTTTTGTGACTTTTGAGATGATCATGTGAATGTTTTCCCTGTTAGTGTTATACAGTTAATTACACTTATTGATTTCCTGTATTAAACTATTCTAGCATTCCTGAAATAAATCATACTTTGTTATGATATACAATCCTATTTATATTTTTCTGCATTTGGTTTGAAGGTTTTGTGTATATATTCATAAGAGATGTTGAGCTCTAGTTTTCTTGTAGTGTGTGTGTGTCTTATTTGGGTATCAGGATAACATTAGCCTCATCAAATGAGCTGATGAGTATTCCCTCATCTTATAAACTCTTCTTTTGGAAAAGCTTGGGAATTACTGGTCTTAAATCTTCATTAAAACTTTGGTAGAATTCACTCTAGTGAACTCATCTGAGCCTGGGATTTTCATTATAAGATGTTTCTTGATGAAAAGTTACATATGTATTAAAATATCTTATTTCTTTATTCAGTTTTGAAAATTTGTGTTTTTCTAGGAATTTGTCCATTTCATCTAGGTTATTTAATTTGTTGGCATATAAATGTTCATAGTGTTCCCCTAAAATCCTTTATATTTTTTAAGGACAGTAAAGATATCCTCTTCTTATTACTGATTTTACTAATTAAATATCCTCTTTCTCTTTGTCAGTCTAGCTAAAGTTCTATCAATTTTGTTGATATTTACATAGAACCAACTTTATTTTTTGTTGATATTTCAATTGTTTTCACATTATGTATTCAATCATTTCTGTTGTAATCTTTATTTTCTTACATTTGCTATCAGGTTTAATCTGATTTTATTTTTTATGTTTTTTTAAGGTATAATACTGGGTTTTTACTGGACATTTTTCTTTTTTCTAATATAGCCATTTATGCTGTTTCCCTCTAAGCACCTTTTGTTGTATATCTTAAGTTTTTGTATTTTGCAGTTTCATTTTCCATTTAATTAATTTCCATCTCAAATTAATTTCTAATGTGATTTTTTTCCTTTTATCTGTTAGCTATTTATGGACTGTGATTTCAATTTTTGTTCATATGGGAATTTCTCAAATTTTCTTTTGTTATTGATTTGTAATTTCATTCCATTGTATTCGGAGAAAAACATTTTATGATTTAAATCCTTTTAATTTTGATTTTTCTAGGCTGCTGTTCGTCATAAGTCAGAAGATTATAGAGAGGAGTATCACATGCCTTTTGTTAGTTCCCAGAGTTAGGGAAAAACAGGTATGATCACTTTTGCCATCTCAGTGTTTTCATAGTGGAACAGATTTTTAGATTTATGTGCTGTGCCATTCTGTAAGTAAGTGCTTCTCTATATTAATTATTAAACACATAAAATATTCCAAACATCAGAGACTTTTCCTGTACAACTTTAGTAATATAGCCTGGCAACTTTCTTCCTAAGCATGTTTTTGGAAAGATATTACAGAAATTATCAAATACTTATGAAAATTCAGTTACTCCATTGCTAGCTCCAATTTAACATATGGTTCAGGGCATTGAGAACATATATGGACATATTTTAATTCCCATTAAATTTCTACCACTTTTTTGTGCTGATTTTAATTCATTTGTCTATTTAGTGGGAATGGCAAATAGTACTAAAACTTTCTGAGTAGTTTCAGTAATAAACTCCAGACCAAAATCTTGTGTATGATCTCGTAAGACTGATCATAGGCAATTCACAAGGCTTTACTTGTCAAGGTTCCTGGTGGAAAGCTGCCCTCCCTGCCTCAGATTTGATATACAGTCTTGAGTGAGATGTAATCAAAGACTCAAGAACCCCAGGATGGACATGATCTTACTTGCATCTGCATTCCTACCTGAACACCTCTTAGTCACATTGCTTTCAGCTGAGATCTGAGACCTCCTGGTTGGGGGTCTTGAGGACATTTTCTACCAACCTTTGACTCAGTACTATTCTAAATGAGCCCCATCTCCTTTCCTTTCTCCCAGCCCCTGGGTCCAAATAAATGGCAAGAGCCTTTTGTTTGGGACCCTTTCTACAGTGAGATGACCCTCTACCTACTGGCTCTTGTTAACTTGATCCTCACTCAATGAAATTCAGTTGGGCTCATCTCCCTGACTGGCCACCTGAACACGTGACAGCTTGCTCATAACATTTCCAGTTCTCAAGGTTTTAGAACCTAACACAGCAAAACGATTATTTGGATTTTATCTATGAATCACAGTGCTATGGTATGAGTAAAAACACTGATTTAGCCTCTTTATAGAAGTAGGGAATATTCAGAATCACCTATAATCTTCTCTTTATGCAGATACGTAGGAAGGAGCTCTGAAATACCAAACCCTATCCCTTCCATGTTTCCTTGAGGCTTCTGGCTTGAGGCCCCGACTGCATCATTTTGTGATCTCGTCTCCACCACCACTGCCCAAATTTGCATGTACTGTGCTGCTGCACAGCCCCACCCAGGACCTGGAGAACCACTATGCGTGGAGTGCTTCTGAAAGACTGCAACTAGGAATTCCTGGCAGTGTTCCCTGCCTTCTGTGTTCTTTATCCCACTGGGTGGTAGCAATCTAGGCGACACTGATGTGTCCCTGTGTTTTTCTTCTCAGGTCATACCTCCATAGCACCAGTTCTTCACAAATTTGGGGGATGCCTCTTATCACAGCTTAATTACCAAGGTTTTGTTTCTTCAGAGACCTCTGCTTGTGCTTGTGCATTATGCACTCTTTTATCAGAACCCCAGTAGACATTTGAACAACATGGAAGTATTTTGAAAGTATTTTAGTTCTTTGGCCAAAAATGTATGGGTCTACCTACCCCTAAAATTAATATTTTATTTAAAATTATATTATTAAATCATTTAAAGTATATTAAAACATCAGTTATTAATTGTGTGTTGACAGGTGCAGGTGTTAGAAAAGGAAAAACAGATTACTTAACCACAGAGAAGGGAATTTCAAATACTGAGTGAATTAGTTTTATTATATTGGGACACTGTATTCTATGTCATTTTTCTTCCAACAATAGTCAATTCTCAAGTAACAATGACTTTGACCAGCTGGTCAGATTTTATGGTCATTTGCTGAACATTGGAAAACAGGTAGTGTCTTGTTTTAACACCTAGAGCTTGGATTACATTCAGAATCCCTTTTAACTAGAGAGATACATGCATCTAGACACTTACACAGATGCATGTGTCTGAGCCGCTGCTGATTTCAAAGTTATTTCCTGTACTTATTTATAAACATTTTGAACACATTCCCCAGTGCTATCATGGCATTGCTATAAAACTAAAAATAAGAAGGAATAAAATCTTCCAGATGCTTCAGACTCTTTAAGCAGAGCTGCTGGAGGAAGTAGGCACATAATTCCAGCATTGTGAGCAGTTTTCAGTAGATCTTGTGCAGCATACTATCTATCTGAAGATTAATTGAAATAAAACAGTAAAAAAAAAAAGAACCAACTACTATGAGGATTGTCACAAATCAAAATGTGAGTTGTTTTCTTTTGAAAGAAGCAGAAAACCCAGTTAGCAACTCAATGATCTAAATAATTCAGATTTCCCCAACTCTCATTTTATCTTTTTGCAGCACCTCTATTTTAGCCACAAGTGTTCATGAAACTCATATTTTCAAAATTGAACCATAAGGCTCTGCTTCAATCCATAGAAATGGCTTGATTGATCGACAACAAAGAGCAAATTTAGCACAATCTGAACTTTAGTGTTCTACTTAAATTATAATTCTACAATAGGCAAAACACATCTTCCTATTTAAGTGAATACTGAAGATATTGCAGTAAAAATGTAAGTAATAAGTATTCACTGATGGTCTCATAAGCATAGCCACAAAAAAGTATATGGCAAAAGAAATTTTGCTGTTCCCTTATACATTACATATTGCTCACCATTCCAAAACATGAACCAGATTATAATAAACTCAAAAATAAATAGTCAGAACTGTTTAAAAATAAGTATCTATACATGGGCACAACAGTCATGTTCTAAAACCTATAAAATGTATTCACTTGCATTTGGAAGTAAATTTACTATGAATTTCATTTGATCAGAACAAAAAAGGATATTAGTTATGCAATCGTCTTTGGAAAAAAGTGGGCTCACTGTGTCATCAGCAAAAGCAACTTTGTTTTGGTATTAAAATATATAAAAGAATATATGGCATAGTAAAGGATCATTAATGCTCTCTAGTCAAAATGCATCAATATAGTATTTATTTGAACATTTCTACTAATGAACCTAAAAATAGATGAGAGTAATAAGTAAAAATCAACCCATTGTTAGGATAAAATAAATTATTGTAATGTATCATGTTATGCTTTTTGTTTTTTTCCCCCTTTTAAGATATAATTAATCTTAGCAATGTTATATTTGTTAATAATGGAAGAGTAGATTTTTATGAAGTCTGACAAAGTCCAGGTAACTCAATGAGAGACAATTATTCTTTTCATTGAATAACAGTTATAAAATGATATTACTATACTGTTTTTATTTCTTAAATGTAAAAATTCCATTGAGACATTTTAGTAATAACTCACTCTCAAACATCTATATTTAACAAATTAGTAAACTTAGTTTTGTGAGTTTTACCCTTTTTATTGCAATAAACTCTTTTTTTTTTGTTTTCAAAATTACAGTTTTGAGAAAGATCCCCAAGTTTTACAAATACCAAGAGCTAACTTATATTAAGCACAATTCTTGCCAGAAACTGTACCAAAACTTTATACATTTACATCATTTAATTCACAAAAGAATCCTATTAAGTTTGATTTTTAAAAAAGCATATAGAGATTTAGTAATTTTCCATGGTTACATAGCTCAATTATGTAAAGAGCTCAAACATAAACTCAAATCTATTTGTTTTGAAAGTTTATATTCTTAACCACTACAGTATATTGCAATAAAATATTTAGTTTAACCTTTTACACTGTGTATTAAATACATTCTTTCAAAAGTAAATTTGCTAAAATTGAGAAAATCTTGTAAAGCAAATAAATGATGAACATTCTTGATAAAGTCACTTTTTAGAGTGCCTTAGTAGAAAACCAAATTAACCAAGCAAGAGGACTGAGTCATCTGATTAATGTCTTTCACTAGGATAATATTTTATACTAGAGGAAGTAGATTTGTTGATAACAAAATACCACCGAAAAATTTATAAACAAACCAGTTCTTTTTTCCTGGATTCCAGAGAAATACCATAAGTGGAAATGTTGCTCTTGGAAGGGATTCCTATGTTATTTATAACTGTAAAATCCTAAAAAGCATGAATGTGACCAAGTTATCTTTGTATCTTGATGACTTTCTCAATGTCTTACGCAGAACAGGAGCTCAGTGTGTGTGTGTGTTGGTTGAATGAATAAATTAAGTAGTCAGTGAAGAGGTGTTTCCCTATAACAAAACTATCAATCCTATCATGACAGAGATCTCTTGGCATTCATCAGACCCTTATTCCTTCTCTCCTGTTGGCATAGCCAGACCACATTTTCCAGACTTATTATGGTTGGGGCATGTTCCCATTAAAGGGAAACCCTACAAAAGCTGAATAAAAGTTACATATGTCTGTGCTAAATAGTAAGTTAATTTCGCTCTCAATTTCCATTTCTCTGTATGATATGATTATCAATAATTTGCTTGTTTTATCTTGCCCTTTTCCATATGAGCTCAAGGAGGACCAACTTAAGTCAAGTGAACATACAGTCTGATTATTTTGGTTTTCCATGTTTCACAGAGTTTTAAATTTGAGGGAAATATAAGGTATATACTGAAATGATTAGAGAAACAATCCTACTATATAAAAAACAAATAAATGATAAAAAATAAACTACTGGTTGGGAAACAACATGCAAAATGAGATAAAATGAGGGTTTTGAATTAGTTTTAAATAATTCCTAAATCATTCTTTAACAGGGTATTTAAGAAGTACCAATATATCGCACATTATAAGAAGGTTGGACATAAAGTCTTAATACAGAAAGAAAAGGCTGTACGTATATTTGGAAACATCCCTGCATGTTATTACATGTATTGCAGATATGAGACATCATTTGCTTTAAAATGTAGGGGCTTTTCTTATGTAAATTGTTAACTTCATAAAGCAACTCTGCTGAGATCCTGAAATGCAAATATTAGTGCATTTGTTAAGCTTCTGTCAGATATAGTGCCTTATTAACAGGATTAGAAAGCACTTTGGAAGAATTTCCTGAGACGACACACCTATGTCATAAGCTTGTGGGACAGTAAGAAATTGGTACTGCTTTTTTTGTTTGTTTTTAGATACACTTTTTGGAGTAGTATGAACAAGAAGTTCATGAAGGCAGCATGAGAATGGATGCACATCCACAGTCTGTGCCCACCACCGTTAGCACCCTTAGTTTAGTGTGGTGCTTTTGCCACAACAAATGAACCAGTTTGGGCACATGATTAACCAAAGTTTGTACTTTATTAAGACTTTCTTACTTTTTACCTAATGTCTTTTTGATGTTAAAGTAACTTGTCCAGGATACCACTTAGAATTAGTCATTGTGTCCCCTTTGGCACCTCTTGGTGTTGACAAGTTTCTAAGATTTTCCCTTTTTCTTGATGACCTTGAATATTTTGAGCAATACTCATCAGGTATTTTGTGGAATGGTCCTCAGTTGGGATTTGTCTGGGGTTTTTCTTATACTTGGTTCGGAATTCTGAGTTTTTAGGAGGAGGACTACAGACTTAAAATGTTATTTTCCTCATAGCATACATATATCATGTTACCTGCAACCCATAGGACCCCTCCCTGCTGTTAACTCTGATCACCATGCTGCAGTAGGTTTTCCAGGTTCCTGTACTGTGAAGTGGATCCCAGTGCCTCTCCAACACACACACACACACACACACTGTACTCTTTAGAAGGAAGTCATTATGCACAGTTCACACGTGAGTGGTGGGAGACAGGGATTACCTCTTGAATGAGGAGTGTTCATATAGATTATTTGGAATTTTTCTGCATGAGATAATTGCCTTTCCTCCCACACTTATTTATTGATTAGGGTAAAACATTTGTAATATGGGTAAAGACTCAAGGATTTTCCTTTATATGTTGGGTTATAATCCAATACTTTGCTATTTATTTTGTTGCTCAAGTTGTTCTAGCCTTGGCTATTGAAAGTTCTTCCAGTTGGCTCCTGTATGTTTGACTTAACCCCATCATTGTTTTTGTTTGAGAACTTGCTTAATTTTTGGCACCACAAGGTAATTCAGACTCATTTTGGATATTCTTTTCACCAAACCCTACAATAAACTATTGGGGGAGCCATGGAGAAAAAACTGCCTGCTTCCTTTCATAGAAAATGGTACTAGAAAAAAATATCTGGGTGCAGGATATGCTTTTTACTACTGAATATCTTTGCTTCTAAGTTCTGTCACTTGACAGAGCAAGAAAATATATGTGGGTCCATTAGCCATTGCATATATACATTTCTATAAACTTGTCTATAGGGTATTCATCTATTTACTTAGCCAGATATGAGTTCATATTCATGTCTCCAAATTAGTCCAGCACCACATGGATCATTCTAGCTTACCCACCTTCTTTGGAAACCTCCCACTAAAACAGTGATAGAGCTAACTCATACCATCTGCCAGATACCTACTTAATTTTATTAAATACCAGTATGCATATATAGTGATTACAGAATTGTTAACTTATACCCCATGGGGAGCAACTTCAACTACACACAGTGCTTATACACACAGTTTGTTGCTTTTAGTCTTGCATACTCCATTCATTTCTTAGTCACCAAGATCAACACCACTTTCCCATAATCCTTTTAGTAAGGTTATTTCATATTTTTTCCTAATGGAAATAAATTAATTTCTCAGTCTGCATTTCATCTTGCTATCCCTGACCTCCTAAATATTTATTTTTAAATTTCTACAATAAAGGTGTACTCTTTGTTCTTTAAAGTTCTAGGAATTTTAGAAAATGTGTAGTGCCATGTACCCACCATTATAGTATCTTACAGAGTAATTATGCCATTCTAAAATTCCATGCTTCCTGCATTCAATGCTCCTTACTCCCTAAGTCTCTGATAAACATTGATCTAGCTCTGCAGTTTTATATTTTCTAGGCATTCATACAAATGGAATTAAACAGTGTGGAGCCTTTTCAAATTAGCTTTTCTTCATTTAATAATGTGAATTTTAGATTCATCATTGCATTTGCATTGCTTGATAGCTTATTTCTTTTTATTTTTGAATAGTGTTCTATTGCATTCATTTGCTATAGTTTTCTTTTATTGAAAGACAGATTGGCTGTCTCCCATTTTTGATAATTATGAATAAATCTGCTATAACATATGAGTGTATGCATTTGTGTTTAAATATTAAGTTTTCAGATCAATTTGGTAAATACCTAAGCAACTATGCCACATCAAAATTTAGCTTAGAAAGAAACTGCCAAGCTGTTCTCTGAAGTAGACATGCACTTTTCATCCCTACCAACAATAGTTCTGCATGCACCCCTCCAATTTGCAATGTCAGTTTTTAAGATTTTAGCCATTCTAATGCATGTGTCATTGTTTTGCTTTGTTATTTCCCTATTGATATATGATGTCGGGAATCTTTTCATATGTGTTTGTGCCATCTTGATAGATTTTTGGTGTCTGTTCAATCTTCTACTCATTTTTTAAATTGAGTGTCTTATTTTCTTTTTCAATTTTAAATGTTCTTTGTATATTTTGTGTATAAGTCTTTTATAATAAATGTGTTTTATGTACATTTTCCCCATTCTCTGCCTTGTTTTCGCACTCTTACCAATATCTTTTTCAGAGCAGAAGGTTTTAATTTTAATAAACTTTTTAATCTATTTTCCTTTTGTGGCTCATGCTTTTGGTGTTACATATAAAAATTCGTCACTCAAACCCAAGGTTTTATATATTTTTCAGTATTCTTTCCCTCCAGTATTGATGGCTTTGTATTTTACCTTTAAGACTATGAACCGTTTTGAGTTAATTTTTGTGTATGTGTTATACATATGTCTAGATCCATTTTTTAAACATACATACCCAATTGTTAGAGCACCATTTGTTGAAAAGACTGTCTTTTTTCCACTGAATTGCCTTTGTGCTTTTGATTCCTTGTGTGTATGTATTTTTTCAGTCTGTATTCTATTCCATTGTCTCCTTTTGTCTCCTTTTACTAATACTATGCTAACTATTGTAGCTTTATAGATCTTAAAACTGGATATGTAAATTTTCCAATTTTGTTCTTCTGCAATGTCTTAGCTGTTCTAGGTATTTTGACTCTCCATATAAACTTTGAAATCAGTTTCTTTCATTATATATAAAATAACATTGCTATTTTTATTGTATTTATCTTAAATCTTTAGATCAATCTGGGGAGAATGGACATTTTAACAATATTGGATCTTTCAATTCATGATCATTCACTATCTTTCTATTCAATTTTTTTCATCAAAATTTTGTGGTTTTATGCACACAGATTCTGTAGACTTTTTATTAAGTTTATTCTCAAGTACTCCACTCTTTGGTGCTATTGTGAATGGTATTATATTTTTAAACTAAAATTCCAATTTTTATTGTTGGTATATAGGAAAATAATTGACTATTGTGTATAGACATTTTTGTTATATCCCATATTCAGTTGCTAGTTCCAAGAGGAATTTTTGTAGATTCTTTGAAATTTTATGTAGTCAATCATATAATCTTAAGACATTTTTTCATTTTAAATGCAAACAACTTTTATCATTGCTGTTGTTTTTTGAAGTAGTTGCATGAGGTTGGTCTGGATGTGGACATTCTTGCTTTATTCTGAACATACAGGAAAAGCATTCAATCAATGACCAACAGGCTTTTATGTTAACTGCAGATTATGCATATATTCCCTTTATTAGGCTGAAGAAATTCCATACAATAACTGCTTTCTGAATTTTTATTATGAACGGGTTTTGAATTTCATCAAATGTTTTCTCTGCATCTATCGATATGATGAAATGGTTTTTCTTATTCAGTCAATCATTACGTTAAATTACATTGATTAATTTTTCATGTTGAATCAGATTTTAAATATTTGAATGAACTCCATTTGGTCATAATATATTATTCTTTTCATATATTGCTACATCTGAGTTGCCAATTTTTTTTTTTACATCTGTAGTCATGAAGCTTTACTTTTTAAGAATTTTAAGTTGTGAAGTTCATTCAGAAAAATGTTATAAAATACAAATTACTTATTAATATTAAATAGGTTTAGTTCTGTTCAAAGTATAGTAACTTGAATCCAATTGATGCATCAGCCTGAAACAAAGGAAAGATAATAAGATAAAATCTATGAAACACTGGTTTTGTTGACACTGGCCAGGCAACAATGGACAAGGACCTCTGAGAGATGAGAGGCAGAGAAAAGAGTCCTCTGGTCTTACTAGCTTACAGCATTGAGATTGCAGCTGTTGTACAAATGGAAGAAATCTGATCTCTGACTTGAGATATGCAGGTGAGAGTGTGGGGAGGTTAAGGCATCTAGAGTTCACAGAACATACCAAAGAGCAAAGAGCTGGAGAAAGAGAATATTCACTCTGAAGATCTAGTAGCAGAGTAGTTGTTGGCACATGTGTGTAGGAAATTACACCAGAGGGAAGTAACTGTTCACAATGAGTAGAACTTTCAGTGCCCACAATATACATGCAAGTGAAAATAGTACCTATTTCTACCAGCAAACTAAAAAAACTCAATATTTATGTCTTATCATGTTTAGTACTCTGGAAAGCCTTGTCTCATTAGTGTAAAAAGTCCTAGATTGAACACTGTGTCAAAAACATTGTTGTTTTATAAGAGCAAGAATCATATGTTTCAAACTATCCCCACAGACTTAACCATATTCCAGAAAAAGACTAAAGAATGTTCATAGGAATGTGTAATATCCAGAATTCAACAGTATCTGATATCTAATCAAAGATTAGTAGGCATACAAAAAACACAGGGAAACACAACTCCTAATGAGGAGAAAACTTAATTGCAACTGGTAGAAACACACAGACATTAGAATTAGAAGACTAGGAAAACAGATCTTATAACTGTAATCTATATGTTGAAAAAGTTCAGTAAAGACATTTAAAATACATTTAAAAATTAAGACATGAAAAGGACAAGGTCTGAGATTTAAAAAAATAAAAAACTTAATGGTAGCTTCCAAATGCTGAAGAAAAGATTAGTGAACTCAAATACATAGTCATAGAAACTATCTAATGTGATACACATGAAGAGAGAAAATTAAAACTAAGAAAAGAAGTAAGTGGTAGAGCATCAAATGGCCTAGCGTATGTGGAAATGGAATCCCTAAGGTACAATAGAAGAACAATACAGAAAAAGGAATTGAATAAATAATGGTCATTTTTTCAAATGTGATAAAAATATATACCAAAATTCAAAAAGCTCAAAATTTTTCAAGTACATAAAAAAGAAGGAAAAGAATACTAAGGAATGTAATAATCAAGTTATTGAAAATCTTTGATAAAGAGAAACTTTAAAGCAGCCAAAAGTAAGAAAATATGTTTCAGAGAAATAAAAATAGTGATAACACATCTCACATTGGAAATATATGCCATGAACAGAGATGCAAAGTAATAAAAATACAAAGATTTGAATCCAAGATACTTAATAAGGATAATATTTCACAACTGAATGGAGTTTACCTAAGAATGCAAGTGTGGTTTAACATTTGAAATCCAATCAGTGCACTTCACCATACTAATAATTTAGGAAGTAAAAAACATATAATTATCACCATAGATGCATAAAAAGCATTTGACAAAATTAAACATCCATTCCTGTTAATTGCTTTCATCAAATTAGGAACATAATAAACTTCCTCAAACAGATAAAGGACATCTACCAAAACCCAACACCTAACATCATACAGAATGGTACATGGCTTAATTTTTCTCTCCTAAGATAAAAATCAATACAAAGATGTTTGCTTTCACCATTTCTATTCAGCATTGTGCTAGAGGTTCCAGATATTGCATTAAAGCAAGACAGAAAAGATCAAATGCATACAGATTAAAGAGAAAAAATTAAAACTGTCTTTATCATACATATTGTATAATTTAGGTAGAAAACTCAGTAGCAGCTACAAAAAAACTTATGAGAAATAATCCGAGAGTTTATTAAGATTGCAGTATTTAACAATATTTCTATATGATAATGATAAATAATGATAACTACAAATAAAAGCTATTGTTATGATATCAATTATTTAGAAATTGATCTATAGATTCAATAAAATATCAGTCAAAATCCCAAACACCAAGCTATCTTGAGAAAGAACACAGCTGAAGGTATCATGATGCTCCCTGATATAAACTGTACTAAAAAGCTATAGTAATCAAAACAGTATGGTACTGGCACAAGGACACATACATAGAACAATGGAACAGAATAGAGAGCCCTGATATTAACCCACACATATATGCCAATTAATATATGACAAAGGAGGCAAGAATATACAATGGGTAAACACAGTTTGCTCAATAGATGATGTTACAAAAACTGAATACCTAGATGCAAAAGAATAAAACTGGATCATTGTTATACCATACACAAAAACAAGCTTAAAATGCAATAAGATTCAAAGAATGACCCAGAAAGAAACAGAAAATCTAAACAGACCAATTACCAGCAAAGAAAATGAATTGGTAATCAAAAAACTACCCAAGAACAAAACCCCCAGGCCAAATGGATTTACCTCGGAATTTTATTGAACATACAGAAAAGACATAACACCCATTCTCCTTAAAGTTTTCCAAAAATTAGAAGAGGAGGGAATACTCCCAAACTCATTCTATGAAGCCAACATCACCCTAATACCAAAACCAGGGAAAGACCCAACAAAAAAGAAAACTACAGACCAATATCCCTGATGAACGTAGATGCAAAAATACTCAACAAAATACTAGCAAACCGAATTCAAAAATACATCAAGAGGATCATACACCATGACCAAGTGGGATTCATCCCAGGGATGCAAGGATGGTACAACATTCGAAAATCCATCAACATCATCTACCACATCAAAAAAAAAAGGACAAAAATCACATGATCATCTCCATAGATGCTGAGAAAGCATTTGACAAAATTCAACATCCATTCATGATAAAAACTCTCAACAAAATGGGCATAGAGGGCAAGTACCTCATCATAATAAAGGCCATATATGATAAACCCACAGCTAACATCATATTGAACAGCGAGAGGCTGAAAGCTTTTCCTCTGAGATCGGGAACAAGATAGGTATGCCCACTCTCCCCACTGTTTTTCAATGTGGTACTGGGGGTCCTGGCCACGGCAATCAGACAAAACAAAGAAATACAAGGAATCCAGATTGGTAAAGAAGAAGTCAAACTGTCACTATTTGCAGATGACATGGTATTGTACATAAAAAATCCCTAAAGACTCCACTGCAAAACTACTAGAACTAATACTAAAATTCAACAAAGTTGCAGGATACAAAATTAACACACAGAAATCTATAGCTTTCCTATACACTAACAATGAAATAATAGAAAGAGAAATCAGGAAAACAATTCCATTCACGATAGCATCAAAAAAATAAAATATCTAGGAATAAACCTAACCAAGGAAGTGAAAGACCTATACCCTGAAAACAACAAGACACTCTTAAGAGAAATTAAAGAGGTCACTAACGAATGGAAACTCATCCCATGCTCCCAGCTAGAAAGAATTAATATCATCAAAATGGCCATCCTGCCCAAAGCAATATACAGATTCGATACAATCCCTATCAAATTACCAACAGCATTCTTCAATGAACTGGAACAAATAGTTCAAAAATTAATATGGAAACACCAAAGACCCCAAATAGCCAATGCAATCCTGAGAATGAAGAATAAAGTGGGGGAGGATCTCGCTCCCCAACTTCAAACTCTACTACAAAGCCATAGTAATCAAGACAATTTGGTACTGGCCCAAGAACAGAGCCACAGACCAGTGGAACAAAATAGAGACTCCAAACATTAACCCAAACATATGGCCAATTAATATTTGATAAAGGAGCCATGGACATACAATAGGGAAATGACAGTCTCTTCAACAGATGGTGCTAGCAAAACTGGACAGCTACATGTAAGAGAATGAAACTGGATCACTGTCTAACCCCATATACAAAAGTAAACTCCAAATGGATCAAAGACCTGAATGTAAGTCATGAAACCATAAAACTCTTAGAAAAAAACATAGGCAAAAATCTCATGGACATAAACATGAGTGATTTCTTCATAAACATATATCCCCAGGCAAGGGAAACAAAGACAAAAATGAAGAAGTGGGACTATATCAAGCTGAAAAGCTTCTGTACAGCAAAGGACACCATCAATAGAACAAGAAGGTATCCTACAGTATGGGAGAACATATTCATAAATGACAAATCCGATAAAGGATTGACATCCAAAATATATAAAGAGCTCACATGCCTCAACAAACAAAAAGCAAATAATCCAATTAAAAAATGGGCAGAGGAGCTGACTAGACAGTTCTCTAATGAAGAAATCCAGATGGCCAACAGGCACATGAGAAGATGCTCCACATCGCTAATCATTGGAGAAATGCAAATTAAAACCACAATGAGATAGCACCTCACACCAGTAAGGATCGCCATCATCAAAAAGACAAACAACAACAAATGTTGGCGAGGTTGTGGAGAAAGGGGAACCCTCCTACACTGCTGGTGGGAATGTAAACTAGCTCAACCATTGTGGAAAGCAGTATGGAGGTTCCTCAGAATGCTCAAAATAGAAATACCATTTGACCCAGGAATTCCACTTCTAGGAATTTACCCTAAGAATTCAGCATTTCAGTTTGAAAAAGGCAGATGCACCCCTATGTTTATCGCTGCACTGTTTACAATAGCCAAGATATGGAAGCAACATAAATGTCCATCAGTAAATGAATGGATAAAGAAGATATGGTACATATACACAATGGAATATTATGCAGCTATAAGAAAAAAACAGATCCTACCATTCGCAACAACATGGATGGAGCTAGAGGGTATTATGCTCAGTGAAAAAAGCCAAGCGGAGAAGGACAAGTACCAAATGATTTCACTCATATGTGGAGTATAAGAACAAAGGAAAACTGAAGAAACAAAACAGCAGCAGCATCACAGAACCCAAGAATGGACTAATAGTTACCAAAGGGAAAGGGACTGGGGATGATGGGTGAGAAGGGAGGGATAAGGGTGGGGAAAAAGAAAGAGGGCATTATGATTAGCATGTATAGTGCATGGGGGACACTGCGAGGGCTGCGCAACACAGAGAAGTAGTGATTTTACAGCATCTTACTACACAGATGGACAGTGACTGTGAAGGGGTATGTGGGGGGGACTTGGCGAAGGGGAGAACCTAGTAAACATAATGTGCTTTCTGTAATTGTAGATTAATGATACCAAAATAAAAAAAAATTGCATAGCCATGAAGTCAAATGCAAATTTCACATGAACTATGAAGATGAAGATTTACCAAAAAAAAAAAAAATGCAATAAGAAATATAATATCTGAAACCACAAAACTCCTACAAGAAGACATTGGCAGGAAATTTTTAACATTAAGATTAGTAAATTTTCTGTGTATATCAACACAAGCAAGGGAAACAAAAGCAAAAATAAGCAACAGGGACAGCATCAAACTTAAAAGCTTCAGTGCAGCAAAGAAAATCATCAACAAAACAAAAAGTCAACCTACTATATGGGAGAATATATTTGCAAATGATATATCTGATAAGGGACTAATATCCACAGTAAAAACAAATAATATGATTAAAAAATGAGCAGAAGACCTGAGTAGACATTTTTCCAAAGAAGACATATAGATGGACGACAGATATAAAAAGATGCTCAACATCATTAATCATCAGAGAAATGCAAATCAAAATCACAATGAGATATCACCTCACACCACTCAGAATGACTAATATCAACAAGAACAAATAAGTGTTGGAGGGATGTGGACAAAAAGGAGCCTTTGTACACTGCTAGTGGGATTGCAAATTGGCAGGGCCACTATGGCAAGCTTTATGGAAGTTTTTCAAAAAAATAAAAACAGAAATGTTTTAGTGCCATATGACCAGCAATCCCACTTGTGGGAATTTAACCAAAGGAAAAATATCACTAATCCTAAAAGAAATATGCACTCCTATTATTGCAGCATTATTTACAATAGATGAAATATGGAAGCAACCTAAATGTCTATCAATAGATGAACTGATAACAAAGAGGAAGTACATACAAACACTGGAATATTACTTAGCCATGAAAAAGAATGAAATCTTGCTGTTTCCAACAAAATGGATGTACCTAGAGGGTATTATGCTATGTGAAATAAGTCAGACAAACACCATATGGTTTCACTTACATGTGGGATCTAAAAATAAAACAAAGAAAACTGAAATAGACTCATAATCACAGAGAACAGACTAGTGTTGTAGGAGAGGAGTGTGGAGTAATGGTTGAAATAGGTGAAGGGAGAAGAATTAGAGAAAATGTTTGATATTGATCTGGGCAATGGTTATGGGAGTATATATACATTTCAAAATTAATAAATCTATAAACTAGAATTTGTGCAATATATTGTATGTATCGCAGTATTTTTTAAATTCTAGAATAATTTCTTTTACAAATTGAGAAAATAATATTAAATGCAGATATTAGAATATCTGAGGTCCAAATTTAAAGTCTAAGATCATTTAATTTTAAGAAGAAATCTTAGGAGAAAATAATTCTAATCTCAGGTTATACAAGGATTTCTTAGATACAACATGAAAAACATGATTAGCTATGATGAGTTTCATTAAATTAATAACTGCTCTTCAAAACATACCATTAACAGAATTAAAAGATACTTCACAGAGCAAAAGTATTTGCCCATCATATAGATAGTAAAAAACTTATATCTAGATGTATAAGAATTCTCAGAACACCATGATCATAGTCATAATCATAGTAACCATTTTTTATGGGAGAATATATTAAACAGATGCTTTACAAAAGAAGTTATATAGATGGCAAAAGAATACATGAAAATATACTCAATATCATTAATCAGTAGGTAAATGCAAATTAAAACCACAACGTGGTGCTAATATACAGCTATCAAACAGCTAAAAACAGGTTGATAATATCAAGTGTTACAAAGTATATGGAGGAACTTGAACTCTCATATGCTGCTGTCAGTGTAAAGGGTACAGAAATTTTGGAAAAGTTTGGCAGTTTCCTTAAAAATTACATATATACCTAACATATGATTCATGTGTTCTACTCCAAGATATTTACCATAAATAGAAACTTCTGTCTATACAAAGTTTTATATAGTGATGTTCACAGCAACTTTATTTGTAATAGCCAAAAAAATGAAACAGTCTAAATTTCTACCAATAAGTGGATGGTTAAACAGTCCTTTATTTAAGCAATATGATACTGCACAGCAAAGAAAATAAATGGTATTCATGACATAGAAAAATGTCAAAATAATAATTCTACATGAAATAAGTCAGCAAAAAAGCATACATTTTATGACCCCCATTTCTATAAAATTTTAGAAAATACAAACTAATCTACAGTAACAAAATATAGTAATAAGTGACTGGGATGGGGCTAACCTGCCCAGGAAGTGAGGATTGTGAAGAGATACAGGCAAACTTGATAATGATAGATATGTTCTCTGTACTAATCATGGGGGTCAGTTTAACAGTGTATACATAATACAAAGATTATTAAATTGTATATGTCAGTTATACCTCAATAAACCTTTTAAAACTATTATGACAGGGATCAAATTATCATTTATATCAATCAATGTAAGGGGGTCTAGCTCTTTTATTAAAAGCAAATTACTTTCAAATTTCCTACATGAGAAAGACCAAACCATGTATTGTATGTAAGAGACTGACCATAAACAGAATAATTTACAGATATTCAAACTAAAGATATGGGCAAATATTCTTGGCATATGCAAACATTTAGCAGTTACCACAGGAAACCTGATGTCAGAGAAATTAAAATTAAAATTACATTATAAAATCTTAAATGATAAAAATAAGAACATGTACCCATGTTAAAGATTATATTTCCAGTTGATGTATATCTTTGCACAAAGTCACATAAATCAAAATTATGGACAGAAAAAATAGTACAGAAGATGAAAGGAGAAACAGAAAAATAAATCACAATCATAGATTTTAACATGCTACATTTTGCCCATTAAAGGTCAAAATAAAATTAAGAACTGTGGATATATATATATATATATATATATATATATATATATATATAGTCATTATGTGCACACATATGGTTTATTTTACACAACATTCCTTGAGAATGCAATTTCTCTCACTTGCATATAGAAAAATGATTAAAAAGTGACAAGATATTAGGGCAACAAGAAAAGATGAAGAATACTGTAATTTAGAAATATTTGAAACATTTTTTAAAATTTCTCTGCAGTAAATCTAGGTATTAATGTCAAAAATACAAAAAAGAACACACAAAGATTATTCCATCTGGAACTCAGGAAAAAATCTTTATTAAATTACTGCTGGTAAATGAGGGAATAAGAACTGAAATTGCACAATTAAAAAAAAATAATGACAATGAAACACTACCTATAAGAATTTACAGAAAACAATTACAACAATTACCAAAGAAAACTGTATTGCTTTAAATACACTGATCAGGGATTAGGCAATATGGCAGCATAGCAAGTGAGGCAGAAACTTCCCCCCAAAAACCACATATAACACGAAAATACAGCAAATGCAAGTAATCCTGAAACAGTGACTGGAAAGAAGACAGCAGCAGATGTCCTACATCTGGGAAAAAGAGAAGACCTCACAGAAAATGGTAAAATATAAAGCCATGATCTGGAGGAACACAAGCCTTCCCCCTGACCCCCACTCACCAGTGAGAGGAAGAGAAATGGAATGGAGAGGCAGTAGAAGTCCTGGACTACAGAACACCCAGCCCTGAAGATCTGCTCCAGGAGTACAAACCCATATTACATGGTGCTCTGGAGATTAGAGGGGTTGGAAAACAAAGATAGGTGGTGTACTTGAGAGAGATTGAGATTACAGCTGCTTGTGGAGAACAGGTACCCACAAATGGCTCCTCCGAGAAAAAAGAAAGGTGGAAAATTTGAAAGACTTCCCAACAGCAAGAAGGTTGGTAAAGGGTCAAGGATTAGACAGAGCTTGCTGTTCCAGAGAAAGGACAGACGGACAAAATTGTCCCAGAACACTCAGCCTAGCAGGTTAGGAACTTTCAGGAATTTCATGCACTCCATTCCCATGGCTGGGAAGGCAGTGCTGAGGCCCCCCACTGCAATATGCAGCCTGCTGTTCCTTCCTCCTGGCTGGTGGGGGTTTGCAAACCTGCTGCCCCCTCCATTGCACCAGGCCAGCGGGATGGAGGTTCTGTCTTTGACAGCTACAGGGACATGGCAAAGAGGCTCCTCCACATATGATTGACTCACTGGTCCTGGCAGTAGAGGCAGGCACTGCAGCCAGGAAGCAGGAAAGAACTCTTTAATCCTGGCAGGCAGGGGCACTCTGTGCCTGTGGCACCCACCATAAATTTCAGGGGCTAGGCAGATATAGAGACTAGAGCTTCTGAGCACTAGTGGGTACCACCTGCACAAAGTTATTATGCCAGAGTAATCATTACAAATATGAACAGGAAAAGAACCTGGTACAAATCAAATTCCCTCAACAACAGAAAGAGGGCTAAGTGAAACTGAAATTACCAACATTCCTGATAAAGATTCAAAACAAAAATCACAAACATACTTATGAAGCTACAGAAAATTATTCAGAACCTCAGGGAAGACTTCAAGAAAGAGCTAGAGAATTTCAAAAATACAGTAGCTGAAATGAAACATACACTGGAGGGACTTAAAAGCAGGTAAGATGAGGTAAAGAATATAGTAAAAGAAATAGAAATTAGAGAACAGGAAAACAAGCAAGCTGAGAGAAAAAGTCACAGAGAGAATAAAGGATCTCTAGCAATGAAAGAATATTAAGAGAATTGCATGACCAATACAAACAGAAAAATATTTTCATTATAGGGATACCAGAAGAAGAAGAGAGAGAAAAAGGGATAGAAAGTCTCTTTGAGGAAATAGTTGCTGAAAACTTCCACAGTCTGAGGGAGGAAATATGCTCTCAGGCAATGGAAGTGCAAAGATCTCCCAACACAAGGGAGCCAAGGAAGATGACAACAAGACATATAAGAATGAAATGGCAAAGATCAAGGATAAGTACCGAATATTAAAAGCACCTAGAGAGAGAAAAAAGATCACATACAAAGGAAAACCCATTAGGCTATCATCAGACTTCTCAGCACAAACCATACAGGCCAGAAGGGAGTGGTATGATATATTTAATGCAGTGAAGTCAAAGGCCATTGAATGAAGACTACTGTACCTGGCAAGATTATCATTTAGATTTGAAGCAGGGATTAAACAATTTCCAGATAAGCAAAAGTTCAGTGAATTTACCTCCTACAAACCGTCTCTACACTATATTTTTAGAGGGAGTGCTCCAAATATAGACAGTAGTGCTCCTAAGTATAAATAGCTGTCACCAGAGAAAATGAAACCAAAGTAAAGGAAGTAGACCAATTAATTACTAAGCAAATGCAAAATTAAATCAACTACCCACAAATTTAGTCAAGGAATACAAAAAATGTACAGAATATGACATGCAATATATAAAGAGTGGAGGAGAAAGAAAAATAAGGGAGAAAAAAGGAAAAAGAACCTTTAGATTGTGTTTGAAATAGTATAGCAAGCTAGTTAAGTTAGACTGTTAGAGTAGGAAAGATGCCTTTGAACTCTTGGTAACCATGAATCTAAAGCTGGGAAATGGCAGTAAGTACATATCTATCAATAATCACCATAAATGTAAATGGACTGAATGCAAAAATCAAAAGACATAGAGTTATACAATGGGTAAAAAAAAAGCAGACCCATCTATATGCTGCCTACATGAGACTCACTTCAAACCCAAAAACATACACAGACTAAAAGTGAAGGGATGGAAAAAGATATTTCATGCAACTAATAGGAAGAAAAAAGCAGGTGTTGCAGTACTAGTATCAGACAAAATAGACTTCAAAACAAAGAAAGTAATGAGACAATGAAGGACTTATATAATGATAAAGGGGTCAATCAAAGAGGAGGATATAACCATTATAAATATCTATGTACCCAACATAGGAACACCTAAATATGTGAAACAAATACTAACAGAATTAAAGGGGGAAATAGAATGCAATGCATTCATTTTTAGGAGATGTCAACACATCACTCACTCTAATGGAAAGATCAATCAGACAGAAAATAAGTAAGGACACAGAGGCACTGAACAACACACTAGAACAGATGGACCTAACAGACATCTACAGAACACTCCACCCAACAGCAACAGGATACACATTTTGTCAAGGGCACAGAGAACATTTTCCAGAATAGATCACATACTAGGCCACAAAAAGAGCCTCAATAAATTCAGGATTGAAATTGTACCAACCAGTTTCTCAGACCACAAAGATGTGAAACTAGAAAAAATTATGCAAAGAAAACAAAGAACCCACAAATGCATGGATGCTTAACAACATGGTCCAAAATAATCAATGGATCAATGACCAAATTAAAACAGAGATCAAGCAATATATGTAAAATAATGAAAACAACAATCCACACCACAAAATATGTGGGATAGAGTGAAGGCATTTCTAAGAGGAAAGTATGTAGCAATGTAAGCTTATCTCAAGAAAGAAAAACAACCCCAAATCAACAGTCTAAACTCAGAATTAATGAAACCCAAAAAAGAAGAACTAATGAGGCCCAAATGATATGCGAACAAATTGAATAATCTAGAAGAAATGGAAAACTTTCTAAAAAAATACAACTTTCCAAGACTGACTCAGGAAGAAACAGAAAATCTTAACAGACCAATTACTAGCAATGAAATTGAATGGATAGTCAAAAAGCGACCTAAGAACAAAAATCCTGGTCCAGATGGCTTCACTGCTGAATCTTATCAAACATTTATTGAAAACCTAATACCCATCCACCTTAAAGTTTTCAAAAAAAAAAAATGGTGGGAATACTTCCCAACTCATTCTATGAGGCCAGCATAACTCTAATACCAAAGTCAGGTAAAGACACCACACACACACACACACAAAATTTCCCTCATGAACATAGATGCAAAAATACTCAACAGAACTTTAGCAAACTGAATTCAAAAATATATCAAAAAGATCATCCATCATGATCAAGTAGGATTTATTCCAGGGATGCAAGGATGGTACAACATTTGAAAATCCATCAACATCATCCACCACATCAACAAAAAGAAGGACAAAAACCACATGATCATCCCCATAGATGCTAAAAATCATCTAACAAAATTCAATATCCATTTATGATTAAAACTCTCAAAAAAAGGGTATAGAGAGCAAGCTCCTCAACATAATAGAGGCCATCTAAGACAAACCCACAACTAGTATCATACTTAACAGTGAAAAGCTGAAAGCTTTTTCTCTACAATCAGGAACAAGACAAGGATGCCAACTCTCCCCAATTCTATCCAACAGAACTGGAGTTCCCAGCCATGGCAATCAGGCACACAAAGAAATAAAAGATATCCAGATTGGTTAGGAAGAAGTTAAACTGTCACTGTTTGCAGATGACATGATATTGTACATAAAAAACCCTAAAGAATTCACCCCAAAACTACTAGAACTAATAACTCAATTCAGCAAAGTTGCAGTACACAACATTAACACACAGTACACAACATTAACACACAGAAATCTGTGGCATTCCTATATACTAATGATGAACTTGCAGAAACAGACATCAGGAAAACAATTCCATTCACAATTGAATAAAAAAAAATCTAGGAATAAACCTAACCAAGGAAGTGAAAGACGTATACCCTGAAAACTACAAGATATTCGTGAAAAAAATTAAAGAAGATGCCAATAAATGGAAATACATACAGTGCTCATGGATAGGAAGAATTAACACTGTCAAAATAGCCATACTGTCTGAAACAATCTACAGATTAATGCAATCCCTACCAAAATACCAACAGCATTTTTCAACTAGAACAAATAGTTCTAAAATTCATATGGAACCACAAAAGATCCTGAATACCCAAAGCAATCCTGAGAAGGAAGAGTAAAGCTGGGGGTATTACACTCCCCAACTTCAAGCTCTACTACAAAGCCACAGTAATCAAAACAATTTGGTACTGGCTCAAGAAGAGATCCATAGATCAATGGAATAGCATAGAGAGCCCAGACATAATCCCACACATTTATAGCCAATTAATATATGATAAAAGAACCATGGATATACAATAGGGAAAAAATAGCCTCTTCAACAACTGGTGTTGACAAAACTGGACAGCTACATGCAAGAGAATGAAACTGAATTATTGTCTGTCTCCATACACAAAAGTAAACTTGAAATGGATCAAAGACCTGAATGTAAGTTATGAAACCATAAAACTCTTAGAAGAAAACATACGCAAAAATCTCTTGACTATAAACATGAGTGATTTTTTTCCTGAACATATCTCCTCAGGCAAGGGAAACAAAAGCAAAACTGAACAAATGGGACTACATCAAGCTAAAAAACTACTGCACAGCAAAGGACATCATCAGTAAAATAAAAAGGCATCCTGCAGTATGGGAGAATATATTCAGAAATGACATATCTGACAAGGGGTTCACATCCAAAATATATAAAGAACTCACATGCCTCAACAGCCAAAAAGCAAATGACACAATTAAAAAATGGGCAGAGGATCTGAACAGACAATTCTCCAAAAAAGAAATTTAGATGGCCAACAGACACATGAAAAGATGTCCCACATCGCTAATTATCAGGGAAATGCAAATTAAAACCAAAATGAGATATCACCTCACATCAGTTAGAATGGCCAACATCCAAAAGACAAAGAATAACAAATACTGGCGAGGATTTGAAGAAAGGGGAACCCTTCTACACTGTTGGTGGGAATGTAAATTACTTCAACCCTTGTGGAAAGCAGTATGGAGGTTCCTCAAAAACTAAAAATAGAAATAACATTTAACCCAGGAATTCCACTCCTAAGAATTTACCCAATTAAACAAGATCCCAGATTTAAAAAGACATATGCACCCCTATGTTTATTGCAGCACTATTTATAATAGCCAAGAAATGGAAGCAACCTAAGGGTCCATCAGTAGATGAACGGATAAAGAAGATGTGGTACATATACACAATGGAATATTATTCAGCCATAAGAAGGTAACAAATCCTATTTACAGCAGCATGGATGGAGCTAGAGGGTATTATGCTCAGTGAAATAAGCCAGGCAGAGAAAGACAAGTACTAACTGATTTCACTCATTTGTGGAGTATAAGAACAAAGAAAAAACTGAAGGAACAAAATAACAGCAGACTCACAGACTCAAGGAAGGGACTATAGTTACCATAGGGAAGGGGTTGGGGACAGTCGATGGGAGAAAGAGAAAAGCAGATTAAGGGACATTATGATTAGCACATAATATAGAGGGGTCATGGGGAAGTCAGTATAGCACACAGAAGAGAAATAGTGACTCTCTAACATCTTACTACACTGATAGACAGTGACTGCAAGGGAGTGTGTGGTGGGGACTTGATAATATGAATTAATGTAATAACCACAATGTTAGTCATGTGAAACCTGAGCATAAGATTGTATGTCAATGATACCTTAATAAAAAATAAATAAATACATACATACATAAATACACTGATCAAAATTAAATAATGTAAGTGAATAAATTTGCTCAATTCTATAAAATAATAATTCAGATAACAGAAATACAGGCATAAAATGATAAAAGCAGAAATATAAAAATTAGACATATAAACTCATATTTACTTTTCTTAGAAAAATCAGTGAAGTACCAGGACACTAATCAAAACAATGAGCTAAGCAGAAATCACACATACTTTAAAAAAGATATTTGAAAGGAAATAATCATTGATACAAGTGTATTATTTTTAACAGTGTACCATTTCAAAAATGCACATAAGATAGAAAAATGTAAAGTAAAATCCAAATTACCAAAATTGACCTCAGTATAATTAGGACACCTACCAATGCCAATTCCTACAGATAAAATAGGGAAAAGTATAAAGACTGATCACAACAAAAAGCATCAGAATCAAATGAATACTCCAGTGAATTTTTCTAGCACTTCAAAGGCTAGGTAATCCTAATAGTACTTACATTTGTCAAGAAAATAAAAATAAAACAAAAAATTTAATAGTACTTAAATTTTATCTAGAAAAAAAAGTTTCTGAATTATATTTATGAATCAAATGTAACATTAATACATCAATAATAAAAAAAACTGCATAAAAGTGAAAGAAGACCAAAATATCACAAGGATATCAATACAAAAGAACTACACATAATATTATTTAAAGATTACCAAAATATG
This sequence comes from Manis pentadactyla, assembly GCF_030020395.1. Classification (NCBI taxonomy): domain Eukaryota; kingdom Metazoa; phylum Chordata; class Mammalia; order Pholidota; family Manidae; genus Manis; species Manis pentadactyla. Next base: position 42,776,559 of record NC_080025.1, read on the forward strand.
TTATGGAAAGAGAATCACAGTGTCTTAGATTAAGTACAGTAATGTAAAGGTGTTGTATAAATCATTTATTACAATTCATAACTTAAACTATAATGATGACAATGAGATTGGATTAAAGATGGTGGCATGACAGGAGAGACAGAGGCGTCTTCCTAAAACAGTATACAATTAGAAAATATAGTTGGTGCAACTAGTCCTGAGAGAGCAACAGGAAAGAGGACTGCAACACACTGCACACACCTGGAGAAAATAGCAGACCTCACAGAACAGGGTAACATACCACAGCCGTGGCCTGGCGGGAGCCAAGCCCTTCCCCCACCCCAGCTCACTGGCAGGAGTAAGAGAAATGGAACAGGGAGGGAGTGGCAGGCCTGGGACTACTGAATACCCAGCTCCGGAGATCTGCTCTGGGAGCACAAACCTACATTTCATAGTACTTTCATGATACTCATGTAATTATGGGTTTGGAAAGCTAATACAGGCAGAATTCCTGGGGAGACTGAGATTCCAGACACTTGTGAAAAGCAGGGATCCATATCCGGCTGCTCTGGGACAAAAACTTATACCTGTTTGACTGGCCCACTGGCTCAGGCAGTGGAGACAGGCACAGCAGCTGGGAGGCAGGAAACAGCTGTTTCCTCTGTCCAGGCACCAGTACTGCTCCCCTGTGATGCCCGACATTGCTTCAGGGGCTGAGCAGCACTAGGATAGAGCTTCTGGACACTAGAGGGCGCCATATACAAACAGGAAACGCCAAAGAAACCTGGTCCAGAGTAAAATTATTAATACAACTCCCAAGAAAGATTTAAATGACATACACCTCATGACTCTTTCTAAAAGGGAGTTCAAAATAAATATAATAAACATGCTAATGGAGGTATGGAAAGACATTCAAGAGCTCAGGAATGAATTCAGGTTGGAGCTCCAATCATTGAAGAGTACGATGGAGGGTATTAAAAGCAGGTTGGATATGGTGGAGGAGACAATAAATGAAATAGAAACTAGAGAAGAGGAATACAAAGAAGCTGAGGCACAGAGAGAAAAAAGGATCTCTAAGAATGAAAGAATATTGAGAGAACTGTGTGACCAATCCAAATGGAATAATATTCACATTATAGGGACACCAGAAGAAGAAGAGACAGAGAAAGGGATAGAAAAAGAAAGTGTCTTTGAGGAGGTAGTTGCTGAAAACTTCCCCAGTCTGGAGAAGGAGATAGTCTCTCAGGCCATGGAGATCCACAGATCTCCCAACACAAGGGACCCAAGGAAGACAACACGTATAATTAAAAAATTGGCAAAGATCAAGGATAAGGAAAGACTATTAAAAGCAGCCAGAGTGAGAAATAAGATCACATGGAAAGGAAAGCCCATCAGGCTAACATCAGACTTCTCAGCAGAAACCTTACAGGACATAAGGGAGTGGGATGATGTATTTAATGCCATGAAACAGAAGGGCCTGGAACCGATATTACTTTATCCAGCAAGATTATCATTTAAATTTGAAGGAGGCATTAAACAATTTCCAGATAAGCAAAAGCTGAGAGAATTTACCTCCCACAAACTATCTCTACAGACTACTTTGGAGGGACTGTTATAGATGGAAGTGTTCCTAAGGTTGAATAGCTGTCACCAGAGGAAATAAAACCACAGTAAAGAAAGTAGAACAGCTAATTTAGAAGCAAATGCAAAATTAAAATAACTATCCCCAAATTCAATCAAGGGATAGACAAAGAATACAGAATGATACCTAATATGTAAAGAATGGGGGAGGAAGAAAAAGGAGGAGAAAAGAAAAAGAACCTTTAGATTGTGTTTGTAGCAGCATATTAAGTGAGTTAAGTTACACTCTTAGATAGTAAGGAAATTAACCTTGAACTTTTGGTAACCACAAATCTAAAGCCTGCAATGGCAATAAGTACATATCTTTCAATAATCACCCTAAATGTAAATGGATTGAATGCACCAAACAAAAGACACAGAGTAATAGATTGGATAAAAAAGCAAGACCCATCTATATGCTGCTTACAAGAGACTCACCTCAAACCCAAACACATGTACAGACTAAAAGTCAAGGGACGGTAAAAGATATTTCATGCAAACAACAGGGAGAAAAAAGCAGGTGTTGCAGTACTAGTATCCGACAAAACAGACTACAAAACAAAGAAAGTAACAAGAGATAAAGAAGGACATTACATAATGATAAAGTGGTCAGTTAAACAAGAGGATATAACCATTACAAATATATATGCACCCAACAGAGGAGCACCAGCATATGTGAAACAAACACTCACAGAATTAAAGGAGGAAATAGAATTCAATGCATTTATTTTAGGAGACTTCAACACACCACTCACTCCAAAGGATAGATCCACCAGACAGAAAATGAGTAAGGACACAGAGGCACTGAACAGATGGACTTAATAGACATCTATAGAACTGTACATCCAAAAGCAACAGGTTACACATTCTTCTCAAGTGCACATGGAACATTCTCCAGAATAGACCACATACTAGCCCACAAAAAGAGCCTCAGTAAATTCCAAATGATTGAAATTCTACTAACCAACTTTTCAGACCAAAAAGGTATGAAACTAGAAATAAATTGTACAAAGAAAGCAAAAAGGCTCACAAACACATGGAGGCTTAACAACATGCTCCTAAATAAACAATGGATCAACGACCAAATTAAAATAGAGATCAAGCAATATGTGGAAACAAATGACAACAACAACACAAAGCCCCAACTTCTGTGGGATGCAGTGAAAGCAGTCATAAGAGGAAAGTATATAGAAATCCAGGCATATTTAAAGAAGGAAGAACAATCCCAAATGAATAGTCTAAAGTCACAATTAACGAAATTGGAAAAAGAAGAACAAATGAGGGCTAAAGTCAGCAAAAGAAGGGACATAATAAAGATCAGAGAAGAAATAAATAAAATTGAGAAGAATAATACAATAGAAAAAAAATCAATGAAACCAACAGCTGGTTCTTCGAGAAAATAAACAAAATAGATAAACCTCTAGCCAGATTTATTAAGAGGAAAAGAGAATCAATACACATCAACAGAATCAGAAACAGAAAGGAAAAATCATGACAGATCCCACAGAAATACAAAGAATTATTAGAGAATACTATGAAAACACATATGCTAACGAGTTGGAGAATCTAGAAATAATGGACAACTTCCCAGAAAAATACAACCTTCCAAGATAGACCAAGGAAGAAACAGAAAATTTAAACAGACCAATTACCAGCACCAAAATTGAAGCGGTAATCAAAAAAGTACCCAAGAACAAAACCCCAGGGCCAGATGGATTTACCTTGGAATTTAACCAGACATACAGAGGAAACATAAAAGCCATTCTCCTTAAAGTTTTCCAAAAATAGAAGAAGAGGGAATACTCCCAAACTCATTCGACGTAGCTAACATCACCCTAATACCAAAACCAGTCAAAGACCCCACCAAAAAGGAAAATTACAGACCTATATTCCTGATGAACATAGATGCAAAAATACTCAACAAAATATTAGCAAACCAATTTCAAAAATACATTAAAAGGATCATACACCACGATTAAGTGGGATTCATCCCAGGGATGCAAGGATGCTACAACTTTCGAAAATCCATCATCATCTGCCACATAAATAAAAAGGACAAAAACCATGTGATCATCTCCATAGATGTTGAAAAAGCATTCAACAAAATTCAACATCTATTCATGATAAAAACTCTCAACAAAATGGGTATAGAGGGCAAGTATATCAACATAATAAAGGCCATATATGACAAACCCACAGCCAACATCATACTAAACAGTGAGAAGCTGAAAGCTTTTCCTTTAAGATCGGGAACAAGACAGGGATGCCCACTCTCCCCACTGTTTTCCACATATTACTGGAGGTCCTAGCCACGGCAATCAGACAAAACAAAGAAATACAAGGAATCCAGATAGTTAAAGAAGAAGTCAAACTGTCACTGTTTGCAGATGACATGATATTGTACATAAAAAACCCTAAAGACTCTACTCCAAAAGTACTAGAACTAATATCTGAATTCAGCAAATTTTCAGGATACAAAATTAATACATGGAAATGTGTTGCTTTCCTATACACTAAGGATGAGCTAACAGAGAAGGAAATCAGGAAAACAATTCCATTCACAATAGCATCAAAAAGAATAAAATACTTAGGAATAAACCTAACCAAGGAAGTGAAAGACCTATACCCTGAAAACTATAAGACACTCTTAAGAGAAATTAAAGAGGACACTAACAAATGGAAACTCATCTTCTTGGCTAAGAAGAATTAATATTGTCAAAATGGCCATCCTGCCCTGAGCAATATACAGATTTGATGCAATCCCTATCAAATTACCAACAGAATTCTTCAATAAACTGGAACAAAGTGTTAAAAAATTCATATGGAAACACCAAAGACCCCGAATAACCAAAGCAATCCTGAGAAGGAAGAATAAAGCGGGGGGGGATCTCACTCCCCAACTTCAAGCTCTACTATAAAGCCACAGTAATCAAGACAGTTTGGTACTGGCACAAGAACAGAGCCACAAACCAGTGGAAGAGAATAGAGACTCCAAACATTAACCCAAACATATATGGTCTCTTAATATACAATAAAGGAGCTCTGGGCATACAACGGGGAAATGACAGTCTCTTCAACAGATGATGCTGGCAAAACTGGACAGCTACATGTAGGAGAATGAAACCGGATCACTGTCTAACCCCATGCACAAAAGTAAATTCGAAATGGATCAAAGACCTGAATGTAAGTCATGAAACCATAAAACTCTTAGAAAAAAACATAGGCAAAAATCTCTTGGACATAAACATGAGTGACTTCATGAACATATCTCCCTGGGCAAGGGAAACAAAAGCAAAAACGAGCAACTGGGACTATATCAAGCTGAAAAGTTTCTGTACAGCAAAAGAAACCATCAATAGAACTAAAAGGTGTCCTACAGTATGGGAGAATATATTCATAAATGACAGATCTGATAAAGGGTTGACATCCAAAATATATAAAGAGCTCACATACCTCAACAAACAAAAGCAAACAATTCAATTAAGAAATGGGCAGAGGAGCTGAACAGACAGTTTTCCAAGGAAGAAATTCAGATGGCCAACAGACACATGAAAAGATGCTCCACATCGCTAGTCATCAGAAAAATGCAAATTAAAACCACAATGAGGTATCACCTCACACCAGTAAGGATCGCCACCATCCAAAAGACAAACAACAAATGTTGGTGAGGTTGTGGAGAAAGGGGAACCCTCCTACACTGCTGGAGGGAATGTAAATTAGTTCAACCATTGTGGAAAGTAGTATGGAGGTTCCTCCAAAAGCTCAAAATAGAAATACCATTTGACCCAGGAATTCCACTTCTAGGAATTTACCCTAAGAATACAGCAGCCCAGTTTGAAAAAGACAGATGCACCCCTATGTTTATCGTAGCACATTTACAATAGTGAAGAAATGGAAGCAACCTAAGTTTCCATCAGTAGATGAATGGATAAAGAAGAAGTGGTACATATACACAATGGAATATTATTCAGCCATAAGAAGAAAACAAATCCTACCATTTGCAACAACATGGATCGAGCTAGAGGATATTATGCTCAGTGAAATAAGCCAGGCAGACAAAGACAAATAACAAATGATTTCATTCATATGTGGAGTGTAAGAACAAAGAAAAACTGAAGGAACAAAACAGCAGCAGAATCACAGAACACAAGAATGTACTAACAGTTACCAAAGGGAAAGGGACTGGGGATGATGGATGAGAAGGGAACTATAAGGGTGTGGAGAAAGAAAGGGAACATTATGATTAGCATGTGTAATTTTGGGGGGGACACGTGGAGGACTGTGCAGCACAGAGAAGACAAGTAGTGATTCTACAGCATCTTACTATGCTGATGGACAGTGACTGTAATGGGGTTTGTTGGGGGGACTTGGTGATGGGGGGAGTCTAGTAAACAATGTTCTTCATGTAATTTTAGATTAATGATAACAAAATAAAAAAATTATAAAAAACTATAATGAAAACATTATATGATTACTTCCTTCGATGTTTAATGGCTTTAGAAGAAAATCAACAGTTATTTCCATTAAAAGCACTTAATAAAATAGGAACTGATGGGCAGTTATTTAACTTATACCTCAGGTCCAAATTCACCAAACATCCCACTTAATGAATAACTAAGTATTCCCACTAATTTAGGGTCAAGGCAAATCTGTTCATTGACTTACCCCCCTTTCTTTAATACTTTATTGAAAAGTTTAAGTAATGTGATCAGATGCTTGGTAATTGGAAAATTTCACAGAAGTTTATTTAGATCAGAAGAAGCAGTACTGATAACTATGAATGTGAAATTAATCCTTTTCATAAGTGTAAAAAGTCCTGTCTCTGAGAATGTGAACATCTACTTACACAGATACTACTCTGTGGCTGTAATCCTATCAAGAGAGGACAGTTACGTGCAGTTCTGTTACACTACAACTTACCAAATTTAAAGAGTGACAGAAAATTATCGAGTGAGACCTTTGAATTTGAACAGCAGTCAGTTTAAAAAGACTAAGCCGAAAGAGTTACGGCTTGATAGTCGGCTCTGAATGGGAGTGGGAGGCACTCATCCTGACATACTGACCCCACCCAGACGGGGACCACAGGTATCTTGGACCCCATCTGTAGAGCATGCTTCCGACCCACTGATGCAGGGCTCGCATCCTCCTTTCTTGCTCGCAGCACCTGAGGGCAGCGTGGCTCAGAAGCCCCCAAGAAGGAATGCACAAGGAAGGCAGGATTCCTGGGATTGATGGATGACTGGTAGGCAATCTATATTTCATTAAGAAAAATACAGTCAAGAGAAACTTAGTTGGAAATACACCTAATTTAGATTATAACAGTTACCCAACTTCTAGGAAGAGAAATTCATCAGTATGTACTGAAAATGAAGATGAATATTCCCCGCGACGGGACAATGCAGCTGCTAAAACATTCTTGCATCTGTGTCCAAGGCAACACACACATGGATGATCACTGTAACATTTTTCACAGCAGCCAAAAAGTATAAATGCCCTAAACTGTCAACAGGTGAATCAATGTTTTTAAAATGTTTACATGATGGAGTACTATGCCATGTGAAAATGAATAAATAAAGGTATAGTATCAACATAGAAAAACCTTTAAAAAAAAGACCCTGTGATATTAAGTTAAGCAAATTGCAGCATGATACATGCAATATGATGGCATTCATATGAAGTATTGAAATATGTAAAATAATGCTATATATGATAATGATATATTCAGAGGAGGGAAAAGATAAAATACACACAAAACTGAGCTATTTACTCTGTGGAACATTGAGGTAGGAGAATTTGATGAGGAGACGTACAGTGAAACAAATATTTGTGGTATATCTTAAACTGGGCATTCAAATTTTTTGCTCTACTTAAATTATTTTATAATGTGTTTTTAAAAGAAAGAGTTCAGAAAACACAACAGGCAAACTAATAAAAATAGTTTCTGGGCTAGAATAAGATAACAATTTTAAACAAGATTATTGGAGAACACACTTGGAAATAATTGGAATATTTTAAACATCAGTCCTCTTAATCCTTGTCCTGCATACTTGCTGGGAGCATAAGAGGTGAATGCATTAAATAGTGACACCATTATACTTTGTACAGAGCAGATAAAGAACAATGTGATAATATAGAATGTTTTTCTTTAATTGAGGAAACTACAGCTACCTCTTTAATTGAAGGAGCTCTGGAAATGGTGACATTCTGCTGCAAAGATTGTAAGGTAATGTTTACCTTGGAATGCAAAAGAACAGGATGTCACCACACAGGCAAGAGAAATGGAGGAAGAACCCAAAGATATAAAAAGGCCTTCCTACGGAGTTCTTATTCTCAGGCCTCCTTTACTTTATGATTTTTAAAACATAAATAAATTTAGTCAGTGTATACATCTCAATTATACAAATGCTCTTTTTTAAGTTCAAGAACTTTAGAAAGTGCTGAAAGGTGCAACTGTAAATTATAGAAAAATTTAATGTGGAATCAGGCATTCGATCCTAGAATAAATTGTACTTTGTCATAATTTTAATGTACAGGTGACTTTGATTTGCTAGAATTAAATTAAAATGTTGGCAACTATATTCAGCTGTGAGATATATCTGGAGTTTCATTGTTCATCCTGTCAGCTTTTAGTACTAAGGTTATTCTAGTATTCCTTAATGAAGTAGGACATTTTCCAATTTTTTCCATAATAAAGAATATTTTGCTTACAACCTGAGAATTTTATGGTTCCTTAAAGAGTTTTCTCTGAATATTCTGGACATTGCCTTTTTCATTTAAAATTTTTGATATTAATTATTCCAGTTAGTTTCATAGTTTGTTACAGATTTCCACTTTGGGTGGATACTAGTTATGTTAACTTATTTCCCTAAAAACAAATGTCCATTTCACGTATCATCAGCAGATTGTTATCAGTATGTGTCTATGGACACTTGGGGAGAATTGGTGCTATAGTTTTATGTAGTACAATTTTTCCTTTTCCTTTCTTTAATTATCCATGCATTTTATATCTGTCTAAGAAAGATTTGGCTACACCAAGCACAAAAATCTTTATTCAGTGTTTTCCTGTAAAAGTCTTTTCCCTGTAGGTTAAAATTTAAGTGTTTAACCATTTCAAGTCAATTTTATACCATGAGAGGTAAAGATTGAGGTTAATGTTTTTTGTGGATATCCAGCTGTACCAACACAACTTGGTGAAAAGATTGTCCTTTTCCCAGTTCTTGGAACTTGAATGCTCTTGGCAATATAGTTTTAAATTTCTAGTAGCTCCTTTGTAGACAATGAGAAACTTCTGTGTATCAAACATCCATTTTCTGATAAGCCATTTTTATCCTATTTACCAGCCAGTACACTGTATCATCTCTTTCCCCCTGTTGCATTACCTGGGACCTCCAGTGCTCTGTGAAAGGAAACAGTGAGAGCAGATGTCCCGGCCGTCTACACTGTTCATTAAGAAAGGCACTCCGTCTTTTGTCCCTGTGTGTGATGACGCCTGTATCTGGAAGGCACTTTAACATATTGAGTATGCTTCCTCACATTCCTGACAGATTGAGATTTGTGTCATAAATGGGTGTTTAATTTTATCCCCTTCTTTATCTGTTGTGCTCATGTAGTTTTTCTAGTTTTTCTTTTTTTGGTTTGTTACCCTTGTGAATTGATTTTGTTGGCTTCTGAATGCCAAACCAATTTCATTCTTGAAAAAAACTCCATTTGATTGTGTATAAAACTTTATATATGATTTTATTTGCTTTGCTAATAATTTGTAGAAGTTGGATGTCTCAGTATACTCCCACATAGTAACGTGGTCTGTTCTTCTTGTTTCCAATTTTCTTTCCTCACATTGCTTCATTTTGGATATATTTCATTATTATTTTTTCAAGAGCACTGATTTTTTTCTTTTGTGTTTTCCAGTCAACTGCTATTCATATCAAGTAATTTTTTTCTGATATAGAAATTTCATTTTTACATTTTCCATTTCTCTCCTTAATTTGCTTATTTGCTTATAAATCCTGGTATCTAGTTATAATAATTTTTTAAAATTCTTATTTCTTTCATTTTCTTTGATGTATTTTTTAGTAAAGTATAGTCAATATACATTACATTGGTTTTAAATATACAACATAGAAATTTGACAGTTACCTATATTATTAGATGCTCACCCCAACTAGTATACTTACTGTCAATGTAGATGTTACAGAAATTTTGACTATATTCTCTATACTGTGCTTTCATCACTGTGACTAATTTATGTTATGATTGAGATCTTGTGCCTCTCCATCCCCTTCACCTATTTCACCCACCCACTCCATCTCTCTCATTTTTGAGTCTGTTTGCATGAACTATTTTTTTTCTCCTAATTATTGATCACATTTTGGAGCTTGTTTTTAAAATCATTTTGAGTGGATGTCAAATACTTTGAATAATCTGTATTTTGTTGTTTTTTAAAGGTAGTGGAAGTTTATTCTAGGAGAAAGCTGATTTATTTGCTGATTATCTTGGTTATTTTGTGTTAACATTTATTCTAAGGTAAGTTTTTTCTCACTATTAAAACATAACATTTCTAGAGTCTCTTCTAAATGCAGATGTTCAACCAGGTGTACTATTTTCTGGTTGGTAGGATCTCAGTGCCTTCCAGCCTTGTGTGGACTTGGAAAAATTTCAGCTTAGCTCTGCAGCCTATCTTTACCAGGTTTTGGAGTTTCATTTTACACATGAGTAGCTTTTATTCAGCCACATATTCAAGAGGACTCTTAAGCAGATATTTGGAAATTATTCACTGCATAGCTTCCTCTTCTATGGTGCTCTGTCCACAAATTTCAACCACCTTGATCTCTGCTGGATCTCAACTCCATCCCCTGACACCACGACAGCCAGTAATGCCCTGATTAGATTCTTTCTTGCTACTCCAGAGACCTGATGGTGGTTCTGCATAGAACACTTTTGTTCATTGTGCAAACAGTTGTTTCAAATATTTTGTGAAGATCTCTAATGTTTTATGGCTAGAGGGTAAGTTCTGTGTCGGTTACTCTTTCCTGGCTAGAAGCATAAATTCTAAGATATGCTTTTTTCCTTTATAGTTTTACTGTTTCTTGTGTTTTTTTCTTTTAATTGAATAAAATCACAACTCTCAAGCTTGTATATCCAGTTCAAACCATTTTTCTCAACTTTTCTTCTATACTTCTTACCATCTGTAAGGTCTAACATAGGGAAGTGGGCAAAATTGGCGAGGATGGTCAAAAGGTACGAACTTCCAGTTACAAAAAAGTCCTGGTGATGCAATGTACCATATGGCAACTGTAGTTAACAATTTGTTTATTTTAAAGTTGCTAAGAGAGGAGATCTTAAAAGTTCTCACCACAAGAAAATAAATTGTTAAATATGTGTGAAGTTGGATATTACCGTGATAAATTTCACAACACATACATGTATTGACTTGTTATGTTGTACATCTGAAACTAATATCATACTATATGTCTGTCAATTATACTTCAATAAAAAGAGACATTATTTATTTATTATGTGAGTAAATAATTTCCTGCTGTTAATGCCTAAATTCAAAACCATTATATTCTTATAATGCTTTTATAACTTTCCTCACATTTTCTAAATTTGATTTCACAATGAAATAAATGCTTTTTTTAATGAATTACAATTCCTCTGTTATTTTCATGTTTTTGTTTACAGACATAGCTAAACTTCCTACTATGACATACTTGCTTTTGACCTCTGCCTATTGTCCAAGATTCTTTTCCTTTGTCCATCAAGTTAATACAGTTCTTGAATTACAATCTGCTCTCTCCTGACTCTAGATGTGTACTTATTTTCTTATTAGCTACTTCATCTGGCCAGTAATTACACTTACCAACTATTACTAACTTCAACACTTAGCACAGCTATTGTCTCTGCTCTGCAGTTTTCTTTTTGACTGTTTAATATTTACTAATTTTTCATTAAATGCAGACTTTTTCTTTGCATCCTCAACACGTTTTATATAACAGGTATGACTGCATATTGATGCATATGTACTTGATATTTACTGAGCTGTTTGCTTACTTCTCATAAGAAACAATGCATTTATTGGAAATCCTGAATTTTACCGATTTTTCCAATGTTTATAATGCATTCCTATGTGTAACACAAAGATTTGTCAAACCAAAAGGTAACTGGATGTTCACTAATTTACTAAAGAACAGAGGTTGAGATAATAAAGATTGCTCAGAAAATGGCTACCATTTATCATGAGATTAAGCAGCACTGCAGATAGTTCACTAGAAACAATCAGAGACCCTTGGAATAGGAACATCCCCTTAATTCTGACACGGGAATTATGAAAACACATACACACATGTGTGGATGCAAACATCAACAAATAAGAAAAGGAATTGTTCTGTTCTTCTTTTTGATGATTAGATGTGGCATATAAATGAATATTTATTATTCTGTACATGTTCTCTGATATTTTAATCACCTTCAGTTATGTTGTGATAAGAATAATTGAAAGGTCACTGATATGGGACATTAAGCTCTTCAATGTATATAACTCAGCAGAGTGGAAAGATCAGTAATATGAATTCCCTGAATAATCACTCCATAGTAAGAAATGGAAAAATAAAGATTATATCTGTAACAAGGAACTGAAAAATAAATGAACATATTAATTAGATTAACTACATTTTCTTTTTAGGTAAATCAGGAAAACTTTCAATGGAAAAACAGATAGCTTTGTTCCCTCAACTGAACACAAATCAGTTTATCAAATCAATCAATGAAGTATTTATATGGAACGTTATGCTTACAGAAAACTCAGTGAAAGTCCCCACAAAGTCTTCTTGTCAGGGCTTTGACTCAGCTATGATTAATTATCATGAAACAGCCTCCCGATTGCTCCGTCAGTTGTTTTCTGGAGGAAGCTAAAGAAGTTCTTAAGCTCTACTCATTAGAGAACAATAAAGGTAATGAAAAAATCCCATCAGAAAGCTGGTTCTGGAAGATTTCTGTAGAAACAGAAGATAGGCAGCAGCGTGTCCATCGTGTCTTCCACTTTGGGTACTCCTTCTTTGACCAGACTTACATGGAGCATCTTTGTATTTGAGCAATCACCTTCCCACGTCATAGTGCTGTGCCATTATGAAAAAAATGTGGTATCTCCCTGCTCAGCTACTTCCTAGATTACAGAAAATGATCAGTTATTGCCAATTTTAGTCAAATACACTTAGGATTTTTTCCAGCAGAATTCTATGTGGACAATATTGAAAATATTAAATATTTATGAAATATCAAAGAAATTATTGTCCGTAATGGACCCCCACCCCATCTACCCACCCAGAAACATGATTACAATACACAGCATGTTAAGCTGATGAATGAAATGTGGTTGTGGTTTCTTTGGGGATGCACTAGGGATATGAAGAGAAAATAACACTGAAGCACCATCTGGGCCCTCATCCTCTCACTCGCCCCTGAACCCCAACCAAAGTGTGTACCATAATTCAGAGCCTACAAACTGTGATTGACATCTACAGTAATTGACTGGGATCACCTCCAGGTGATGGAATAGCATTGAACAAACTGACAGGAAGAAACTAAGTCTGAATGAAATATTGGAAAATACATAGCATTAGCCAACTTGGTAATTGAGGTAAGTGCTTTTCAGAAGAAAAGCCCCTGTGTCATGCTTTCAATGTATACGTGTGTCAAGGAACTGTGGGTAGGTGTGCTGAGGCAAAGGCTCATGAAGTAACTCTGAAGTTAGAGTCACTGTCAAGCTACACCAGAACAAAACCTTGGTTCTATTGAGGATTATGGTGAGTGACAGAAACTACAATATGGAAAATCTGAGAGGCAAGAATATGGCTAGTGATTGAGCCTGAAGTTAGTCACCAGACTATTGCAATAGTTAAAAAGGAAAATGGTAAGGGTTCGATTAAGGCCATTTATAGTGAAATGTAACAGGAGGAGGGTATATATATATATATATGTGTGTGTATATATATATATATATATATATATGAATTTGAATTGGGTGAATTAAAATGAATCACAGAGAAGTAGATTTATAGGTAAAAGTAAAAGTTCAGTTGGGATATTTTGAGCTTGAAAGCCAAATTAATGTAAAATGTGAATAATATGTGAGAAACAGAACATATTCAATACACATCAAGTTAAATTAGAAGGTCATCAATAGGGGTAGCATTAGGAACATGGTGCCAGAAAAATTCTTTCAAAGGATGTTTAATTTTTTCCTGAAACTGGAGAAGAAAGAAATGGGAATGTGAACAATACATTACAGCAATTGAACCAATCAAAGATTTACAGCTATTATGATGCCAATCAGAGATGGCATTCCAAATATTTAACAACTGGCATGGCCCACACATCTTCCTTTCCAAACAGATGCAGGTTACATCCCAAAGCATTGCCACCAGAATGTTGAGAAAATATATGTTTTTAAACATTAATAATTAATTTTTGGAAAGCATCAAAGCTTTCACAATAGGACACAACAGAGTTTGGCTGGACTTTATTATATTTCATATATTTTATGATTTATGACTTTTACTTTGAATAACATATGTGTGTGTTGGGGACAGAGAGTCTTTCTCCAAAATATAAGGCACTATTCTCTCTGCACAGTCAGATGGAAGAGCCTCCCCGGAGTTGCCACAGCCACTCTGCATCTTTGGATGTGAAGGATTCTCTCCATTTTCTCACTGTCCAGTTTTGTCAAGAGCCCTACTACTACCAAGAAGTGTGGAGGTCTGAGATTTTTCCCTACTTGCAAGCTAACAGGCTAGACTGAAACAGCTTCATGGATGCTGGCAGAAGGCATGAGAATCCTGAGTCACAGACAAGGACTTTATTCCTCATGGCACAGCCGGCGGTCTAAGCTTCATGTTCACATTGGACGTCTTGCCACAGGTCCCTCTGGGAGGATATGGAGTGTCCCAGGCAGATGATGCCTAAAGAGGCATAGGAAACCAGAACTTAGAAAATGCCTGATCTTATCAGGGAACTGCTGGATAATCAGCCAAAGTTTGTTTCAGAGAGAGGTATTATCGTTCTTATCCTAGTCAAGAGACAAATCTACCTTTTATCTAAGAGGGATACACGATTTTCCAAGGCTGTTTGCTCTACATAAATCTTTGAAATGAATGTCTGTAACCAAACCTGCAACATTTCTTAAGATGTGCAGAAACAGAGACTCATGTAGGATTTTCTCCAAAAATGACCCTTAATTCTCCTCTATGCATCTTAAGAAAGACTACAACATTTTACTAAGTTTTTTTTAACTTAGGAATGCAAAGGGCTTTTACAATGAATAAGAACTAAGTTTATCCTACTTGCAGTGTGTGGAGTGGGACATTTCCCTACAAGGCATCCAGTTTAGGTATGTGGATTGAGACTTAATGACACCCAGTCTCAGAGTATCTCAAAACATTTTTCTGCATTTATTTATTTATTTATTTATTTATTTATTTATTTATTTATTTATATCTACAAAGAATCACCAAGATGCAAAGGGAAATAAAAAAATTATTCTCTAACCCAAAAAGTGCCTGTTTTCAGCATCCTCATTTGATTTCTAATTGTCAGTCTTTTCTATTGATTAAGGTGAAGAATGTATATCCCCTTAGGTGAAAACACCCAGTTTCCATAAACTAAACCACATTAACTTTACCACATGGACAGAGGCAGAAAATCACAACAAAGTTCACTACCTAGACATCACTATGTCCTTCAAAGGTAGGTTATTTCATTTAGGATACACCAGGACATGTCAATATACAGCCAGATTGACCTTCATGTGTCCTATTGCAGATGTGTCCGGATATTGCTGTGTTTCCCACAGAGAAAGGTCAAGGCACTGAGGGTACTAAGGAGGTACAGACATTTAACTTAGACCATGGGGAAGGTTTAAAACCTACTGTCACAGATACTGCCTGCTGCTTTGGCTCCAATGGGATACCATGTTGCTAGGGGCTGAATGCTTGTGTCCTCCACATTCCTGTGTTAAAATCCTAACTCCCAATGTGGTAGGAGTAGGAGGCGAGGCCTTTAACTCGTGAGGGCAGAGCTTTTGGGAATGAGGTGCACCCACCCTTACAAACGATGCCTGAGATGCTCCCTTGCTCCTTTCACCAGGCGAGGACACAAGGAGAAGTTAGCAGTCTGCAACCTGCAAGAGGTTCTTCACCAGAACCCAACCTTGCTGGTGCCCTGATCTTTGACTTCCATCCTCCAGAATGGTGAGAAATAAATTTCTATTTTTTATAAGCCACATGGTCTGTTATATTTTGTTATAGTAGCTGAAATGGGCTAAGATACATGCATAGCTTTCTGCTCATTCAGGAGTAAGTTTAGATTTATTCAGATAGCCTACAACTTGTGCCAGAGGTTGTGAACATTCCCCAAGTCTTGCACATCACAGAACAATGTCTGAGTTTAGTTACAATGCTTTCTTGTTCCTCTTCCCTCTTAAAATCCTTTATTGATAGGGAATTGATAACTTCCAATTAGTACCCATTTCTATGTGTTTCTGTTTCTCCATTCCTCAAAGTTTACATCCTCCTTCACAAAGGAGTAAAGATCTGTCCAGGAAGTTCCCTCTTCTCATTGTCTTGACTTAACTTCTGTCTCAGGAACCACTGCTTAGATATAAGCATCATCTCTGGAAGGACAAACAATAGTTTGCAGTCAGAACCCAGCCCGAATTTATATTTAGAGAAGAGTTATGTCAAGGTTTGGCACTTCAGAAAACAGATCACCTTTACTTCATTGCATGAAAAAAATTCAGTTGCTTTGAGCCTCAAGAGAAACTCCCCTTGAGTTTTTCAAATGTTCTCCTGAGGAATGGGTCTTTGCTTTGTATTTGAATAACTTAATAGAAAATGTTTTTATTTTTCAAAAAGCAAAGGAACAATGTTCATGTTGAACTCAAGTCTTCAGTGCCAACCAGAAAGGAAAAAAATGTACAAATAATTTATCAAATATTTCCTACTTTGAACCATCCTCATGAGATTCAAAACTCTTAGTTTTCAATGTCAGCCACATTTCTTGTTATACACATTTGATGAGTTAAGCCAGTGTTTTTCTTCTCTATGCTTTACATAGGAAATTTCTGATAATCACTAAATGGTCTCAATTAGACAATATGATAACCCAGGAGGCTCAAAATAGATTGTTCTAAAGTAGCAGAGATTGAATGAGTACAGTATTTCAGCTGTGACCACGTTGCATGCACCCAACTAAAACCATATTTAATGAAGCATAGTGTCATATACAGGAGTACATAGCTGTGGTTAGCTTTCATAAAGGGAAATGTTCCTTAGTTCCACAACCTTCTCCCCCTTTTCCCTAGGAAACTCACAAATGCAATTGGCTCTTGAGACAGGATTAAATCCCTGCCTTCAATCAAAACACAAAAGAAATTTTTTACTCCTTTATGTTGCACAGATAAACTTTACTTTACTTTATGTATCCATCCCACCAGGCTGGTGAGCTCTTGAGCCTCAGAAGGGGCCAAGTTATTAGGATCTTACCTACTAAGTAAGAGAGTGTGTGGTGCGTCAGGGGGCAGGTGGAGTTCTGGTCCTATGTGGAAAGCCCACCTTGGTCCTTCTAAGGCCCCGTCGTCTCAGACCCACAGCTCCCTCTGGTGGCTCTGTGCTGTAATGAGCACCTAAATCAACCAGCCAGATCCTTCAGACTCCACTTTTTCACCCTAGTAAATCTTTTTATTCCTCAGGAAAACCCACAGCATCTCCCCAGTTCTTCCCATTTTTCTCTTATTTTCCTCAACAGTGTTCACACATTATTTTTTTCACGAAATTTCTTTATTGTGTATCAAGCACCTGGCCAGAATCTTTAGGACGGTACAGTGTCAAATATAAACAGAGCTGGGCACTAGTTAAAGGCAGTAAAGACCAGTTTTCTTTCATGATAATGTTAAAGCAGGCAGCTAGGCAGACATGAGCAGGAGGGGAGAAAGGAGGACTGCAGACCACCCCTCCTCCAACCAGTCTCTGCCCAGTCCCACCCGAAGCTGCCCTGCCTCCCATAGGTCAACCCCTTTTGCAGTACAGCACAAACCGATAAGCAAAGGGTATGCGTCACTGGGACCTTCTTGATTTTTTTTTTTGAGAGGGCATCTCTCATATTTATTGATCAAATGGTTGTTAACAGTTAACAACAATGAAATTCTGTACAGGGGACTCAATGCACAATCATTAATCCACCCCAAGCTTAATTCTCATCAGTCTCCAATCTTCTGAAACACAACGAACAAGTTCTTACATGGTGAACAAGTTCTTACATAGTGATTAAGTTCTTACATGGTGAACACAACAGTACAAGGGCAGTCATCACAGAAACTTTCAGTTTTGATCATGCATTATGAACTACAAACAATCAAGTCAGATATGAATATGTGTTTGATTTTTATACTTTATTTATATGTGAATCCCACATTTCTCCCTTATTATTATTATTATTATTTTTTTTTAATAAAATGCTGAAATGGTAGGTAGATGCAAGATAAAGGTAGAAAACATAGTTTAGTGCTGTAAGAAAGCAAATGTAGATGATCAGGTGTGTGCCTGTAGACTATGTGTTAATCCAAGCTAGACAAGGGCAATAAAACATCCACGTAGGCAGAAGATTTCTCTCAGAACAGGGGGGGTGAGGTTCTAAGCCTCACCTCTGTTGATCCCCAATTTCTCACCTGATGACCCCCCTGTGACTGTGCCTGTCTTAGGTTGTTCCTCCCTTGAGGAATCTTACCCGTCTCTGGCTAACCAGTCATCTTCCGGGGCCATACAGGGAAATGTAAAGTTGGTAAGTGAGAGAGAAGCAATATTGTTTGAAAATATTAGCTTTTTACTTCTTTGCAGATTTATGCCCTGTGGCTTCTATGCCCAGCATTTGTTTTGAGGTATCTTTACCACTTGGAAGAATTATGATACTCGGTAAATTCTATATGAGGCACGAATTCTATTTAAGGGTTGTAATTAGGAAGGAAGAAGAAAAGCTATAGAAGTAGCAGATGGAAGAAAACATGGGAAGATTGGTTATTTCTTTAACATATCTTCTTGTAGAGTAACTTCAGCATGTATAGGTTTTAAACTACTAATTAAATTGCACACACACATTAACATAATAGGAATACAGTTACATAACCAAAGCAAAGCTACAATTACCAGCCATCTCCAGTGAAACCAAGAAAACCAGTTAGGCACCCTAAGCATTTGTGAAAATTTATCTATGATATGATGGATATTGTCTAACTGAATTTGAATAGTTTGAGAAAAATCAGACAAATTAAAACAACACAATCCTGGGAAATGTTCACATCCCATATGTTCTTTTAACAGTAGATAGTCTGTAGTCGCAAGATTTTGGAGCGCTGCAACTTGCACTTCTCCTAATTCTTGGTTGAGTTCCAACAGTGTAGATCCAGTCAAATTTGTTGTTTTACTGTATGCACAGGCCAGCTTAGATATCTCCTTCTTCGTTCCCATGGCAAGTCCAGGAACCGGTGGGATGAGTGCATCTACAACTGCAACAGTGCCAGGATCATTGTTGAAGGTTTTTGATGATCATCTTCTGGAATAACTCTTCCAGAGTATGCTGATGTTGGAACTTCTTCTTCATATCGTATCTTAGATCATTTTCTGGGTAGCCAAATTAGGCTTTGATCCTCTGTATAAACACAAACAGACCCTTTGCCCACACTTTGATATGCCCTTTATATCATTGTGAAGAACTTATTGGAGGTCACCACACAGGAACTGCTTTTTTTTTTTTTGAGAAAGGAATATTATCAGAAAAATGTACTTCCATAACTGATCATCTGACACAATTTAAATGATCAAAATTTAGGATATTTAAAGCATGCATTAATCTTTAATTTATAGTTAGCTTTATCCTATCAGGGAGTAATCCCCCTTTCGTTTTTTTTTTTGTTGTCATTAATCTACAATTACATGAAGAATATTATGTTTACTAGGCTCTCCCCTATAAAAGGTCCCCCCTATAAACCCCTTTACAGTCACTGTCCATCAGCATAGCAAAATGCTATAGAATCACTACTAGTCTTCTCTGTGTTGTACAGCCCTCCACTTTCTCCCCCCCCCTTTATGCATGCTAATCTTAATACCCCCCTTCATCTTCCCTCCCCCTTATTCCTCCCTACCCACCCATCCTCCCCAGTCCCTTTCCCTTTGGTACCTGTTAGTCCATTGTTGGGTTCTGTGATTCTGCTGCTGTTTTCTTCTTTCAGTTTTTCCTTTGTTCTTATACTCCACAGATGAGTGAAATAATTTGGTATTTCTCTTTCTCCGCTTGGCTTACTTCACTGAGCATAATACCCTCTAGCTCCATCCATGTTGCTGCAAATGGTAAAATTTGTTTTCTTTTTATGGCTGAGTAATATTCCATTGTGTATATGTACCACCTCTTCTTTATCCAATCATCTACTGATGGACACTCAGGTTGCTTCCAATTCTTGGCTATTGTAAATAGTGCTGCGATAAACATAGAGGTGCATCTGTCTTTTTCAAGCTGGAGTGCTGCATTCTTGGGGTAAATTCCTAGAAGTGGAATTCCTCGGTCAAATGGTAAGTTTATTTTGAGCATTTTGAGGAACTTCCATACTGCTTTCCACAATGGTTGAACTAACTTACATCCCCACCAGCAGTGTAGGAGGGTTCCCCTTTCTCCACAGCCTCGCCAACATTTGTTGTTGTTTGTCTTTTGGATGGTAGCCATCCTTTCTGGTGTGAGGTGATATCTCATTGTAGTTTTAATTTGCATTTCTCTGATAATTAGCGATGTGGAACATCTTTTCATGTATCTGTTTGCCATCTGTATTTCTTTTTTGGAGAACTGTCTGTTCAGTTCCTCTGCCCATTTTTTAAGTGGATTGGTTGTTTTTTGTTTGTTGAGGTGGGTGAGCTCTTTATATATTTTGGACGTCAAGCCTTTATTGGATCTGTCATTTTCAAATATATTCTCCCATACTGTAGGGTTCCTTTTTGTTCTATTCATGGTATCTTTTGCTGTACAGAAGTTTTTCAGCTTAATATAGTCCCACGTGTTCATTTTTGCTGTTGTTTTCCTTGCCAGGGGAGATATGTTCAAGAAGAGGTCACTCATGTTTATATCTAAAAGGTTTTTGCCTATGTTTTCTTCCAAGACTTTTATGGTTTCATGACTTACATTCAGGTCTTTGATCCATTTTGAATTTACTTTTGTATATGGGGTTAGACAATGGTCCAGTTTCATTCTCCTACATGTAGCTGTCCAGTTTTGCCAGCACCATCTGTTGAAGAGACTGTCATTTCCCGTTGTATGCCCACAGCTCCTTTATTGTACATTAAGAGACCATATAAGTTTGGGTTAATGTCTGAAGTCTCTAGTCTGTTCCAGTGGTCTGTGGCTCTGTTCTTGTGCCAGTACCAAATTGTCTGGATTACTATGGCTTTTTAGTAGAGCTAGAAGTTGGGGAGTGAGATCCCCCCTACTTTATTCTTCTTTCTCAGGACTGCTTTGGCTATTTGGGGTCTTTGGTGTTTCCAAATGAATTTTTGAATTATTTGTTTCAGTTCATTGAAGAATGTTGCTGGTAGTTTCATAGGGATTGCATCAAATCTGTATATTGCTTTGGGCAGGATGGCCATTGTGACGATATTAATTCTTCCTAGCCACGAGCATGGGATGACTTTCCATTTGTTAGTGTCCTCTTTAATTTCTCTTAAGAGTGACTTGTAGTTTTCAGAGTATAGGTCATTCACTTCTTTGGTTAGATTTATTCCTAGGTATTTTATTCTTTTTGATGCAATTGTGAATGGAATTGTTTTCCTCATTTCTCTTTCTATTGGTTCATTATTAGTGTACAGGAAAGCTACAGATTTCTGTGTGTTCATTTTGTATCCTGCAACTTTGCTGCATTCCGATATCAGTTCTAGTAGTTTTGGAGTGGAGTCTTTAGGGTTTTTATGTACAATATCATATCATCTGCAAATAGTGACAGTTTAACTTCTTCTTTACCAATCTGGATTCCTTGTATTTCTTTGTTTTGTCTGATTGCCGTGGCTAGGACCTCCAGTACTATGTTAAATAAGAGTGGGGAGAGTGGGCATCCCTGTCTAGTTCCCAATCTCAGAGGAAAAGCTTTCAGCTTCTCGCTGTTCAGTATAATGTTGGCTGTGGGTTTATGATAGATGGCCTTTATTATGTTGAGGTACTTGCCCTCTATTTCCATTTTGCTGAGAGTTTTTATCGTGACTGGATGTTGAACTTTGTCAAATGCTTTTTCAGCATCTATGGAGATGATTATGTGTTTTTTGTCTTTCTTTTTGTTGATGTGGTGGATGATGTTGATGGACTTTCGAATGTTGTACCATCCTTGCATCCCTGGGATGAATCCCACTTGGTCATGGTGTATGATCCTTTGATATACTGTTGAATTCAGTTTGCTAATATTTTGTTGAGTATTTTTGCATCTACATTCTTCAGGGATATTGGTCTGTAATTTTCTTTTTTGGTGGGGTCTTTGCCTGGTTTTGGTATTAGGGTGATGTTGGCTTCATAGAATGAGTTTGGGGGTATCCCCTCCTACTCTATTTTTTGGAAAACTTTAAGGAGAATGGGTATTATGTCTTCTCTGTGTGTCTGATAAAATTCTGAGGTAATTCCATCCCTCCCTGGGGTTTTGTTCTTGGGTAGTTCTTTTATTACTGTTTCAATTTCTTTGCTGGTAATTGGTTTTGTGTTTCTTCCTTGGTCAGTCTTGGAAGGTTGTATTTTTCTAGGAAGTTGTCCATTTCTTCTAGGTTTTCCAGCTTGTTGGCATATAGGTTTTCATAGTAGTCTTTAATAATTCTTTGTATTTCTGTGTAGTATGTAGTGATTTTTCCATTCTCATTTCTGATTCTTTTGATTTGTGTTGATTCTCTTTTTCTCTTAATAAGTTTGGCTGGAGTCTTATCTATTTTGTTTATTTTCTCAAAGAACCAGCTCTTGGTTTCATTGATTTTGCTATTGTTTTATTCTTCTCAATTTTGTTTATTTCTTCTCTGATCTTTATTTTGTTCCTCCTTCTGCTGACTTTAGGCCTTATTTGTTCTTCTTTTTCCAGTTTCAATTAATTGTGATGTTAGACTATTCATTTAGGATTGTTCTTCCTTCTTCAAGTGTGGCTGGATCGCTATATACTTTCCTCTTATGACTGCTTTCGCTGTGTCCCACAGAAATTGGGTCTTTGTGTTGTTGTTGTCACTTGTTTCTATATATTCCTTGATCTCTATTTTGATTTGTTCATTGATCCATTGATTATTTAGAAGCATGTTGTTAAGCTTCCATGTGCTTGTGAGCCTTTTTGTTTTCTTTGTAGAATTTATTTCTAGTTTTATACCTTTGTGGTCTGAAAAATTGGTTGGTAGAATTCCAATACTTTGGAATTTACTGATCCTCTTTTTGTGGCCTAGTATGTTGTCTATTCTTGAGAATGTTCAATGTGCACTTGAGAAGTATGTATATCCTGTTGCTTTTGGATGTAGAGTTCTATAGATGTCTATTAGGTCCATCTGTTATACTGTGTTGTTCAGTGCCTCTGTGTCCTTACTTGTTTTCTGTCTGGTGGATCTATCTTTTGGGGTGAGTGTTGTGTTGAAGTCTCCTAAAATGAATGCATTGCAGTCTATTTCCCCCTTTAGTTCTGTTAGTATTTGTTTCACATATGCTGGTGCTCCTGTGTTGGGTGCATATATATTTAGAATGGTTATATTCTCTTGTTGGACTGAGCCCTTTATCATTATGTAGTGTCCTTCTTTATCTCTTGTTACTTTCTTTGTTTTGAAATCTATTTTGTCTGATATTAGTACTGCAACCCCTGCTTTCTTCTCGTTGTTGTTTGCCTGAAATATGTTTTTCCATCCCTTGACTTTTAGTCTGTGCATGTCTTTGGGTTTGAGGTGAGTTTCTTGTAAACAGCGTATAGATGGGTCTTGCTTTTTTGTCCATTCTATTACTCTGTGTCTTTTGATCGGTGCGTTAAGTCCATTTACATTTAGGGTGACTATTGAAAGATGTACTTATTGCCATTGCAGGCTTTAAATTCGTGGTTACCAAAGGTTCAAGGTTAGCCTCTTTAGTATCTTACTGCCTAACTTAGCTAGCTTATTGAGCTGTTATATACACTGTCTGGAGATTCTTTTCTTCTCTTCCTTCTTATTCCTCTTCCTCCTTTCTTCATATGTTGGGTGTTTTTTTCTGTGCTCTTTTTAGGAGTGCTCCCATCTAGAGCAGTCCTTGTAAGATGCCCTGTAGAGGTGGTTTGTAGGAAGCAAATTCCCTCAGCTTTTGTTTGTCTGGGAATTGTTTAATCCCGCCAACATATTTAAATGATAGTCGTGCTGGATACAGTATCCTTGGTTCAAGGCCCTTCTGTTTCATTGTATTAAATATATCATGCCATTCTCTTCTGGCCTGTAGGGTTTCTGTCGAGAAGTGTGATATTAGCCTGATGGGTTTTCCTTTATAGGTGACCTTTTTCTCTCTAGCTGCCTTTAAAACTCTTTCCTTGTCCTTGATCTTTGCCATTTTAATTATTATGTGTCTTGGTGTTGTCCTCCTTGGATCTTTTCTGTTGGGGGTTCGGTGTATTTCTGTGGTCTGTTCGATTATTTCCTCCCCCAGTTTGGGGAAGTTTTCAGCAATTATTTCTTCAAAGACACTTTCCATCCCTTTTCCTCTCTCCTCTTCTTCTGGTATCCCTATAATATGAATATTGTTCCTTTTGGATTGGTCACACAGTTCTCTTAGTATTGTTTTGTTCCTGGAGATCCTTTTATCTCTATGTCAGCTTCTATGCGTTCCTGTTCTCTGGTTTTTATTCCTTCAATGGCCTCTTGCATATTATCCATTCCGCTTATAAATCCTTCCAGGGTTTGTTTCACTTCTGTAATCTCTTTCCTGGCATCTGTGATCTCCCTTCAGACTTCATCCCATTTCTCTTGCATATTTCTCTGCATCTCTGTCAGCATGTTTATGATTCTTATTTTGAATTCTTTTTCAGGAAGACTGGTTAGGTCTGTCTCCTTCTCAGGTGTTGACTCTGTGATCTTTGTCTGCCTGTAGTTTTCCTTTTCATGGTGATAGGAATAGTTTGCAGATCTGGTACGAGTGATGGCTCGAAGAACTTCCCTTCTTGTTGGTTTGTGGCCCTCCTCTCCTGGGAGAACAGCGACCTCTAGTGGCTTGTGCTGGGTAACTGCGTGCAGACAGGTCTTCTGCTTCCTGCCAGGCTGCTATGGAGTTAATCCCTGCTGTTGCTGTG
This sequence comes from Manis pentadactyla, assembly GCF_030020395.1. Classification (NCBI taxonomy): domain Eukaryota; kingdom Metazoa; phylum Chordata; class Mammalia; order Pholidota; family Manidae; genus Manis; species Manis pentadactyla. Next base: position 42,801,490 of record NC_080025.1, read on the forward strand.
GGCGTGGCCTGGCTCCAACCACTGCTCCAAAATTGTGGAGCCCCGTTGGAGGGGGAGCTGCTGGGAGGCTATTTATCTCCGTAAGGGGCCTCCGTGCTCCCTGCTGCCCAGGGGGTTAGGGTGCCCAGAGATCCCGGATTCCCTGCCTCTGAACTAAGTGTCCGGCCTGCCCCTTTAAGACTTCCAAAAAGCGCTCACCAATCCAAAACAACAACAACAGCAACAACATAAAAATTAAATAAATAATTTTTTAAAAAAACGAAAAAAACGCACGATTTTCTTTGTCCTCAGACGCCCGCCTCAGGCACCTGCTCACCAGTCTTGCTGCCTTGTTTCCCTAATATTGGGGTCCCTGTCCCTTTAAGACTTCCAAGAAGCACTCACCAAAAATAAAAGAGAAAAAAAAAATAATGGCCTCTCCCGTTTCTTTGTTCTCCCGCATAGGCCTCAGGTACCCACTCACCGGTCCTGCTGCCCTGTTTCCCTAGTATCCAGGGCTCCACGCATGCACTGTGTCTGCGCTCTGGTCCTGATGGCTGGGGCTGGGTGTTCGGCAGTCCTGGGCTCTGTCTCACTCCCGCTCTGCCTGCTCTTCTCCCGCCGGGAGCGGGGGGAGGGGCGCTCGGCTCCCGCGAGGCCTGGGCTTGTATCTTACCCCCTTCGCGAGGCGCTGGGTTCTCGCAGGTGTGGATGTGGTCTGGATATTGTCCTGTGTCCTCTGATCTTTATTCTAGGAAGGGTTGTCTTTGTTATATTTTCATAGATATATGTTGTTTTGGGAGGAGATTTCCGCTGCTCAACTCACACCGCCATCTTGGATCCGCCGAGACCTTCTTAATTTTAGAGCATGTGCACTTACAGAAGACCTTGTCACTAATGCCCCTGAGGCCATCACAATGTCATATACATTACTGTTTTAGTTTATCTTAAACACTCATGGGAAGAATGACAAACACAAACTTGCATAGAGCCTGAAGGGGAGGGAACAGGACGATCCAAAAGATAGTGTGAGAACGATAGAGGAAACCAATAAGACCCCATAAAAAGCACAATGTAAAACCCTGCTGGTGGCTCCCCATCCTCACGGGCAGCCCACTCTTCTTTCTCTGGAGCTGCTTGCCTTTCGCTTTGCTAAAAAACTCTTTGTGGCTTTTACTTTCTGTCAGGTCCTTGACTGAATTCTTTCCTTCAAAAAGACAAGAACTGAGGAATTCCACAATCCACCCCCAGTAGCAGTAACTCCTGCAGGAGGGAGAGAGATCATGTAAACTGAGTTCAGATTTGGTTTGCATCGAGGTGAAAGGGCATTTTAAAGGGAGATTGAGGGAGTATGGAGTGGGGAGAATGGGGTTCAGCAGTGTCAGGGAAGTGGAAACTTATAAAAGGCAGGTAAGAAGGTTAGTCAAATTCAAGGCAAATAGGCAGTCTGTCTGCTGACTTGCACCAATCAAAGTCGGGCTCCGAGTCTCCTCCAGACACTGGGCAATAGGAGGGGACTTATTGTCCTGACAATGAAATTTCAGGGGACTGGTTTTCAGGTCTCTGTGTTGAAGGACATACATGTGCTCTTCCTCAAGAGACAGAGGAAGGATTTATAATAGGAAGTAGTTCTTTTCTAATAAATATTCCAAGAGAAGGAGGTCAAGGACTTATTAGAGTGTTTACTAGAACAAAAGGTAATTTTTGAGGAAGGCTTGGGCTTTTCCAGGCAGAAACAGAAGGGGAACTGGGTTTTCCTAGGGACTAGATCTTAGGCTGCTTCAAGGATCCCTAGATTTTGGTCAAGGAGAGTCTTTGTCAAAACTGAATAGTCTCTACCCTGGCCATTCTGCACTCCTCGGGTAAGCAAGTGAGGGCGTTGGTAGCTACTTGGATGCTATCTTTCTAGTGAGGACTAGGGGAAAGAAATGTGAGCAATCGATCTCTCTGTTAATACCATTTGAACATTCTCATGGGCAAATGTTTCTTTCTGATGAGCATAATTTATTTTTCCCCTGCATCACTCACATGACCAGAAAATGATTATTAACCTCCTGCTATCTTTATCCCAGACTTTCATCTCTCAAGGTCCCACTTTTATGAAGAAGTTTCTGTGGGCTTGCGAGGAAGGCTTCCTTAATTGCCAACATCTTGGAACTTCACCAGGTGTTTTATTATGTGAAGGATTCTGGGTATTCATACTTAGTATAGTTCAGGTAAAAAACTAACCATAATATTACCCAAACCTGAAATCATATTCCTCTCAGCTTTAGCCATACTTCACTGAGGACTATTAGCACAGCTTTTTGTACCACCCAAATTGCATTTTATTTTAAGGGTAGGAATTAATTTATATCCTTTACCAAAGAATCTTGAACCTAAAGCAAATAAAAATCTTTAGCAATCACAATGCTTTATTTGTGATTACATTACAAACAAAAGTGAAATATTAACCTATCTTAATTTCTTATCATGGGAAGAAATTTTGAAATGGTTTTGCTTAGTCAAATAAACATTTCACAACCAACTGCATTTTGTAACTCCTGGAAAATTTGAAGAACTGTGCACAAATGTGTTTTCATACCGAGATTTTACAGATAAATTATTATACAATTTAATATCAGGGTTTATGTATGTGTATCTAACTTAATTCATTGATAAAGTTACAAAGAGGACACTGACCATATTAGAAATATAGGGGAATAATGAAATTGTGAAAAACTAGTGAAGAGATACTACACTACCATGTCACTCTGAAAGCCACAAGGAAATAACAAAAATCTCTACTTACAATTAATTCCTTCATGTACAACTATAATTTTAAAATTAATCTTTATTCAGAGGGTATATATAAGTAAAATTGGTTTGAGACATGATACATTTTTACATTAAAGGTTCATAGGATATCTGATTACTAAAACATAAATATACAACGAGAAATCAACTGGGTTTGCAGGTTTAGCTGGGACATAGAGCTGAAAAAAGCATCACTCCCACACTTAGAGCAAAAAAGAGTTTGTACAAGTAAGTGTTAGCAATTTTTCACAAGCTCTGTAGAGAAAGGTGGTCATAAAGCAAACATTCAACTCAGTATTTAGACAGTGACAGGAGCTTACAGAGAGAAACAGGTCCTGAGTATTTGTTTATTTGGCATACCGCACACACACACACACACACACACACACACACGTAAATCTGAACACAATATACACTGGTAAGAACATCTGGCTAGTGTAGTAGTCAGAATAATGCTCTCTGCCAAAGATGTCCAAGCCCAAATCACTGAAACCATATATTCATATAATAGAATATGAATATATTATATTGTATGGAAAAAGGGATTTTCCAGATATAGTTAAGATTATAGATTTTAAAATAGGGAGATTATTCTGGATTATCTGGGTGAATTCAATGTAATCACATGAACCCTTAAAAGCAGAAAACTTTTTCTGGCTGGAGGCAAGAGAAATGTGGCAGGAGTCAGAGCAATTCTAATCACGAGAATGAGCCAGCATTCCACTGCTGGCTTGGAGAGATGCCAGGTCCCAGAAACTGAAGGTGGTCGCTAGCTAATAGCCTGCAAGGAAATAAGGGCCTCTGGCCTCCAGCCATGGGAACTATTCCCTGCCAGTGTGTCCATGAGCTAGAAGCTGACAGTCAGTCAGAGCCTCCAGCAGGGGCTGAGAGGCCAACACCGCAATTTCAGCCGTGAGAATCTCCACAGAGAAGCACCTGAGCCTCTCTCTTAACAAACTCTGGAGAACTTTGGAAATAATGAGATAATAAATTGTGCTGTTTTAAGCCACTATTTGTATTAACTTGATATGGCAGTGACAGAACACAAGGGCAGAAGCTTAAATGGATTTGCTCAGGAGAGGCAAGTGCGAGAGAGGAGGCTGCAGACTTGGGGGTGGGGGTTGTACTTTGTTCTGAGGGAATCCTGATAGTACTGCCCTGGCGGGGCTGACTGTGGGGAGGGCAACAAGCCACTGGTGAAACTCCATGCAGCCCGATATCCACTGCTCCCATCCCAGAACCCGACTGTCATATGCAGAGGAAGGCCGTGTGCACACGCACCCTGAGGTAGTAGCTGGGGAGGGGACAAGCCTCCCCACACCCCCATCTGCCAAAACTCCATGAAGGGAGAGCAGCTTCACTCTTCAGGGGCGGGATTCCAAACCACAGGGAAAGAGGACAGGTGGAAATACTTTGCATACCTACCATATGCTCCAGATTTCACTCCCACGTATTTCCCCAAGAGAAATGAAAGCACATGTCTATACCACTACCTGTGCAAGGTGTTTCATGGCAGTTTTATTAATATATAGAAAGTGAAATTAACCCATATTTCCATTACAGGTGAGTGGATGAACAAGCTATAGCATATCCACAGACTGGAATTCTATTCAGCAATGAAAAGGAAGGACTTAATATATGCTATGCGATGGATGAAGCTCAAAGTATTTACGCTGAGTGGATATTACAGAAAATTCAATTTACATTTTAGTGACAAAAATAAGGTTAGGCTTTCCTTAAAGTGGGAGGGGAAGTAAAAGCAATAGAAGCAAGTGATCAAAAGTATCTACAATGACCTATGAGGTCCTCCCATGATTACTTGAGTTCTAACAAAACTTTTAGAGGTAAGAGATGTGTTCATTACCCTGAATGTTATGATCATTTCACAGCTGTATACATACTTAGAGAATGTCAATCATTTGTAAGTATTTATTTATGGAACAATTTTCCAATTAATTGATTTTATAAAGCTTTATTTTCATAAAGTAATTGTGATTGAGTTCTATTTTCCTAGCTGGATAAGCATGATTAGGAAATTATAATTTTACATATTTATGTTCCCAACCTTCAGAATTATTTTTATTATAATGTATTTGTTTAATATTACTTTGCTTATTGAGTTTATTTTAGTTTCATTTTTCATTAAAAGAAAATATAAATGACTCATATCTAATAGTACACCACCTCTCCTTTAATCTTACCTCTCTGAGTCACCATGATAATATTACATTGTGCTGTGCCAGGAAGACACTTTTAACTTCTAAATCCATAATTTAATGGATATATCTTCCCCTAAAAATAAAATTTAAATAATTGAAATAAAAATATTTCTTGATCCTTCTTTGGTGCATATTGCATATTGCTGTGTTCTTGAATACATAACATATTCACTGTTCTTAAATTGTAATAGTCTTAAGAACTTTTAATTTTTCACTGCATCAATGAAATATAGAGCTAAATATGTCCTGCTTAGATGCCATAATTTCAGTTTGACTAGTACCTGTATAATACCAATGATGATTTTAACAGTAACTATAATAAATACAGCAGTGCATTGTTCCTTATAACATCTTCTTGATGAGGGACATTCATGATTGTGATTTTATATGTAAGAAAACTTAAACATCAAGAAATTGAGAAACATGCCGTTGTCACTAGTGAATATGGGACTTCATATGAAATCAGATGATTCCATTAAGAACTCACTGCTGTTCACCAGTTCACTCTATTGTCATTTGATAAGCTGTTCACATAGATCAATTATAGATGAGTTGATGTTCATATAAATTCTAGTATTAAGTATTTATTAAGTATTGGGAAGAAAAGAGAGTTATGAAGGAATCTGATTTTTTTTCTGAGAAATCAGAGGTAGAAATAATAAGCAAGAGTCTAATAAACAAATGATAAAGGACTCTTTAGTCACTACCACATTTTATGGGTACAATGTAAGGTAGCGCCACTTAAGTCACACAGATCCCAACAGAGCTGGGAGTAAAGTGCATGCCACTCATGATATGGTATTAATGGCAAATAATTATTAAAAGCTACATAGAAGTAAATATATATCCCATGGGAAAGGTGTATTGATGAAGGAATTTGGAATTCCTCAGGAAAGAGGCTTTGATGTTCAAGACAATGTGTTCAGTGTCCTTTGATCCTGAAGAAGCCCGCACAAAATTTCAGCATCACTGACTGAGCCCTAAAGGCTGTATCTTGGAGAAGTTCTTATGTGACGGTATAACATTACAGTTTGTTCAGACTATTAGCTAAATGTGCCATTCAGTTAGCCAACTGAAAATTTGTGAAAAGTACCTTCATAAACTCAGTTTTACTTAAAACCATCTTGTTCTGATTGGCCATGTTGAGAAAGATCACAGTTGCTGTACACATATGGCCGAACTCTGTCGCTTCAGGCCCAGTGGCTCTGTGCCCACATTTTCTGAGTCAAAGTAGTGACTCCAGCCAGGAGTCTACTGCAGGCAGGACAGCGTGTCCACTATTTGATGAATCAAAGGACACATTAATTTGTTGAGACACCCACAGAAGGGATATGGCAGGATAGTGAGGTACAATTGACATTACAGACTACTTTTATAAATTTTAGCTTTCCAATTTCCACACTGAACTTTGGTACTTTCCTTTGAAATTTATATTTAGGTAAAATTGAAAAACATTTATTGAACACTTACTGGGTGCATTCAATTATGTAAATTACTATAAATCCCTAAATTACTGGCATATGGAGAGACAAAATAAAAAATTCACAGCAAGTTTTGCTAATTAAATGTTATAGATTATCTTGGTTTGACAAGTTAGTTATAAAAAACAAAAATAAAACAACAATTTATCTCACTGGGGCACTTACATAAGCTTTTGTAAATTCATTTCACACAGTTTACTGGGCAACGTTATTCATATACAAGGTTATTTTCCCACAGGAAATATGTGGTATTTAACCACATCTATAGATATATCCATATTACAAGAGATTGTATTTAACAATCTCTTCTGCATTGCAGGTATATATAACTTATTTAAATGTTTTATGCTTTACATTTGATCTTTTATTAAAATTAATCAAAATGATACGCAGAGACTGGGCTCATACTTTTCTCTGCATTGATCATAAAAGGGAAAAAACTTTTTCAATAGTAATATATTTTAGATAACTTTCCTTCACTGAATATCTTCTACCTCTAAAAGGTCAACTCTTAACATTTTAGAAATAATTATTATTTACTGAAGACATTTGAAATTAAATATTCCAACTTCTCTATAATTTATTTTGGGATTTAGTATTATGAGCATTCCTTGTTTTGACAGATATTGGAGCATCATGTATTATCTGACACTTAAGGGGACAGGGACATTTTCACCACCAATATCATTTTCAGCAATTATAAAGTGATTATTTTGAAGTTTTCTGTGGAAATAAAACTTAAAATCTCATCTTGTGAAGGCAATAAAAATACTCTAGAAAATTCACCACATTTAAGAATTGAAAGACATTATTAGGTAATTTCCCACTCTTGTAAGTAAAACTCTGTCTTCTCAATTTGAAACAGGACCTGAATTTAATTAGAAAAGTGTATGCCCACACTCTCCAGGGCAGTGTATTCATTTAAAGTAAATTAGGTAACTGAAACTTGGAATGAATTTGCAAGGAATGTGCATTGTGTCATTTCAATATAAAGGACTAAAGGAAGGGGAACTATTATAAAAGAAACCAAGGAAGAATGACTTTATTCTAAAAAAATCAGTTATAATTATATTTTAATGTTTTGTCTTAATCGATAATGATTTCTCCAGTTTATAACTAATGACACTTTAAAAGAAATCTGTACTTGAAAATAATGCCAATACAAAAGAATTTATGAAATAATTCTTTTTTCTTTATGCAAATGCTGTATAGTTTACCTTGATGCTACTCTTTCACCTACTCAGGTATTTGCTGAGTGTCCCTGTGTTATAAACACTGCAGAGGATGATGGCGGTAAATAAAACATGTAAGATTTAGTTTTTGCCCTCAAAGAAATTGTAGTCCAATAAAAGGACACACAAGCTCTTTCATTTGACTTTCCGCTCCTTGAGTTTTCTCCTACCATAAATTGGATTATTTATTTCTTATCAAAACTCTTTCATCACACTTTCTAATGGGTATACAGTTCATTCTTGCCTCTCTTGCTACTTTCAACCACACATATTTATGGTGTTCCGGCCCATTTTGTCCGCTGTAACCCACCTCTCCATGGCCACTCAATACCTTGGTGCCATTGGAAGGAACATGCAAGCTTAGACCCCCCCCAGGGCCACCCACTCACCATTTCTCTGATCTGTGCTGCATTCAAAAAGTTTCCAACAAGTAAACTATTGGGATTTATTATATTCCTGTGTATTTATACTTAACTACTTTCACTTACTTGCTCTTACATGTAGTGAATCAGTTGTGTCCTACAACACAGTCTCTTCCCCATGTATGTTGCTTCAATCATTACCTTGATATTTCAAAACCAGGGAATTGTCTTGTATCCCCTTCCCTGAGACAGTTTGAGGCTCCATTGTTTACTATTTTTCAATCACCACAATGTTTTCATATCCACATTTATTTTGAAAGACAGTTATTCTTAAAACTTACAGCTTTCTATTTTGTTCCATATTATATATTTGCTTAAAATTTACATTACTGAATAAAAAAAGTCATATCATTCTTCTACTTTGAAATACATTTTCTAATTTGTTCTTATTCTATACCTGAGTTTACTTTCAGGTTCTGTTTTTCACACTAAATGAAACATAAAATAAACTGTGTCACACGTCATCTCTAAAGCCTTTTAAGAAGTCTCAGGCAGCCTTAAATGTCATCACTTAGAGAAGAAAGACTCTACCTTAGACTTCTGCAAATGCAAACTGAACTTTAAGTAATGGACATACAGAAATAAAAATTAATTCCAAAAGAGAAAAAAATACTTTCTTTAAACTTCAACTTTGACAAAAATTGAAGATAAAGGAGAAGAGAAAACCTTAGATTTATAAAGAGGATTCTGTAGCCAAGAATCCCAAACAGATCCGGTCGTTGTATACAGTAGACAGCAAGGAGAAGTCAGTCTCATATATTTAATGGAAACTTGCATAATGAGGCAAATCAAAATCACTCAAGAATTATAAAAGTGCATTGTAAAATTATAAAGATAAATAGTTGAAAATAAAAGTTCCAGCTGACATTTGTAAATGCAACCTAAAATTGAATAAAAATCAAATAATAATTATTAAAATTAAAAAATTTAAATATATAATAAAAATTGTCAGAGAAGTATAAAGGATATCATGCTCATATTTAAAATTACTGGAAATCTGAAAATAAATGTACTTGGCAAAAAATATTTTAATACAAGAAAACATAAGAAAACATTAAAAACAAAACATTAAAAAAATATAGCTCTGATACAAAACATTAGTTTAAATAAAGATTTGTTAAACTTCAACTAGAGATTAAACTTTTATTATAAAGAAAAAACATGATTCTCATTTTGGGACAAACAAAAATAGGTACCTAGAATTTTTTGTAGAAAGTACATACTTAAAAGTAAGCCAAATAACTACAATTATGAAGTTGGGAAAATAAAATAAAAATATTACACGGAAGCTCTTTTTGATACTAGGAAAACAGAAATCAAGAAGAAAAGAGCATTCAGTTTTACAACCAGCATCAATATATTTTGTCACAATGTAGAATCTATAATAAACAGAGAATCACAGATACTCATATGTAATGAAACACTGAAACCATTTTACATAAGGACAACACATGCAGTAAATGTCAACACATTTTTTTCCTCCACTTTGGGTGATAATATAAGTGAAATGCAAATGAGACTTTCATAAAAGAATAATAATTACATATAATATTGTGGGTAAAATTGCAATATTTTCAGAATCTCTCCCCTGGCCTTAGTGCATCTCCATATCAATAGGTGTTTTCAAGGGGTGGAGAGAAGTAGCCATCTCCATATCAATAGGGTACAAGGGTGAGCTAGGGCATATTTGGACTGGAGAGGTTGGGTGGGGTCATTTTTTGCAGCCATGTCATGAGAGACAGGGGCGAGTAGAAGTAGATGACTGCTTGTAGGCAATAAACAGTTTTCTCCTGTTTTATTTCTCCCTTTGACTGATTTTGTCTTCAAATGTTCTTTGTCTTGGGCTGGGAACATATTTTCCCCCTGGAGTTAAACATATATAATGAAATGCAAATGAGGTTTTATGAAAGAAAAATATATATACATAAATATAAAATATAAAATACATTTTACTATATAGTTAATTCTATAATATGTTATACTGTATAGCCTGTTTAAAAAGCTGTGAAAACTTATACACAGAATAGTTAAGTAACTTGCCCATGGCCACACAGCCAACATGGGAGGGCTGTAAACTGAGACTAGACAAATAGTCTCCAGAGTCTACTCTTGTGATAATGCAGAAAATGAAACAAATTCGTTAGTAGAAAAATGATCACATCAGCAAGTATTATAAATAACATTTTCATCACCATTCTATGAATGCATGTCAATGAAAGTAACAAAACAGCAGAGTTTGAAAGAAAACTTTAATCACCAAATGGTTATCTATAGTTCTGGAGGGATTGATTGAGTGATTTTTTTTTAATTCTCAATTTTCTTCAATAGAATAGCTCTAATAAAGTATACTAATGAAGTTAGGAGAAAAAATAATCACATGCATTTCCATCATTCATCATTTGTCACTCCAATATTTATTTGTCTGTTAAAATTGTAGAAACTTTCCATTTACATCTTCATTTTCCTGTGAGGAGTAAGACTTGGGGCACTGCTGCATGTTGCTCTAGAACCATTTTTCACTTGATCCATGCTGTCATCAGTCTTAATAAGTGATTTTTGCACAGCCAATTGGATAGATCATGCAGTTAATAAAATTTAGTCTGGGCAATAGACAAAATAGTCATAGCAAAATTCTATTATCCAATATTGTATTTTTATTGGAGATAGAAATATAGCTGTTTTGTACTCTTGCCTCCTACATATTCCTTAGAAAGATGTCACAATGAATGATATTTTGCCTTTCATCTTTTAAAAACTTTCAATCCATATTAATATTGTCATAGTCCTTAGCTAAGCACTATTTACATTTCAACTATCTTTAGAACTGGGTTATTGCTTACTATTCAAAGTTTATTTATTCAAACCTTTGTTCATTTTTAAATTACTACAATTCATTTTGTGTCCCCACTATCTAGGACAATGCCATGCATCTAGGACTTGCTAAATACATATAAAGAGTAAATTACTGGGTCATCAATCAATGCAAGGATCATTGTTAATATCAGACACAATATTTCAAGTTAAAAAAAGTATATGCTCTAATAATATGGAGATTTATATCTAAATCTCATCAAAGGAGGAGATTTCTCCCATCTAATATTTTTAGGCTGCTTTGTGCTAGATAAATCCCTGTTGGTGATAATCTTTCTAATATGCAGCTGGAAAACCTTGCTGACTCACAGCCTTATCGTCCTCACTGCCACATAATACCTTTCTCGTGTATCTTCCATACAGCAGATAAATTAATTTATACAAAGATATCAGGGCGTTCATATCTACATTATGCCCTCTACTTATATGGTATGTTACTGACCATGCGAGATAACACATTTTACAGAGGAGTCCACCTACCCCCTCTGGCCTCAACTACCATTACTCTGCAACAAAACCTGTACATAAGGCCACCGATTTCCCCTGACCACTCGCAGCTCCAAGCAGTATTTCATTTCCTTAGGCTAATTTCAGCATGTAATTTCTTTCTTCCACTGTTTTCAAAATGGCCAGCAGAGCTTGTATAAGTGATTATAGACAAATATAATATCCGCTTTCTCTCTTTGATTGAATAGATAGAATGATGTTTGGTAAATTCCTAGGGAAATGACAGCTAAATATCTTCTATCAATGGTGATTGATAAATTCCCAGGAAAATGATAACTAAGTTTAACTTTTTTCCCCCCAGAAAACTACATGTCTTATACCTGAAAAAAAACCCATACAATCACTCATTCAACATACAGTCATTGAGTGTCTATTAAGTGCCAGGATAGAGGACCAGTGGAGCAGATAAGATTCCTAATCTGGTGGGACTTGCTGGTGGAGACGAGGATGGGGAGAAGAGGGATCAGATAATAGACACCAAACCCTTCAATCAAAAGCAATTTCAGATGTTCTACATTTGCTGAGGCCAGACTTATGGCAACATCTGGGAATGAGTGTGAGAACAAATGCAAACCACAAGGCTCCATAGGTGGGGTCAGACAGGGCACACGTGTGGGAAACCAAGCCTAGGGATGTGATAAATGTGTGGAGAGTGAGGCACTTCCTTTCTTTGGTAGCAAACTTAAGCAGATTCAAAAAGCTCTATAATCCAAGCAAATATTTTTATGTACTATAATTAAACAAAAAGACAAATTTAAGGCCAAATATCCATGATGAAGAGAATATAAACATATTACAAAGGCAGGCTGTTGTTATTTGTCTTAAGAGCTTTCATTATTGTGCCAAGGGAACAGACACAGTCTCTATCTACATGTCTGCACTGTCCTCTGCTATGTGAGCTTAGAGGGCATGTAGACTTGGCAACACAGGGATTCAAATATAATAGTCATTTTTTAAACTGCAGTGTTTTATTTCCTCTTCCATTTGGTTCAAGACATGGGAGGATATTTATCTTTGCCCATGGCTCCAGTGAGACTCAGCAGCTCAATGGAGCATCCAGGTGGAAGATCATAAGAAAGAAAGCAGAAGCACAGAGATCATGATAGACAGTCACTGTTCAAGGTTTAAGGGTTAAGGGTTGATTTTACCCAGTACATTTACAGGGTAAGAGGAAGTGAGTTTTGTCTAGGAAAGATGCTAAATCAGTGACATTCAGTATTCCTCTGCTATTTTATTTTATTTATTTAATTTTTAAAAATATTTTAAGACAGTAGCAACAGCTTGACTCCAAGTTCAGAATGTAACATAGTTTTTATATATCTGCTTTTACATTTACTTAAATTCAAGTCTATATGCTATTGAGCCTAATAGGTAGAAGCCTAATACATCTTCTAAAAAGGTGTTGTAGTTACAATAATTCCTGTTCTTTAAAATCATTACATTAGCTTAATACTGTCCTCTCAGAGAGCTTTTTGTTAAGAAATTTTACATATTTATACTTCAACTTTTTGTAATTAATAAAATGTGTTAATAACACTGAATAAATAAACCAATGTGTTGCCCAAGTTTATAAAGAAATAAAATACGGGATTAATTAGCCCTGTCTTTGACAACCCTTTGGAAGGTGTCACAGTCCAGACTATCTTGTTCTTCAACAACACATCTGAAGTAATCCCATTATTTAAATGCTTTGAATTACAAAGGGCACATTAAGGAATTGTACTGTTTAGTACAATTGCTTAATTGGCTAGGACCACTGAGAATAGAAATGAAGATTTAAAAATACTCTTCATTTTATAAAACATGATTCAGGGTATCTCCATTTTGATTCCATCTGATAAACTGTCACCTATGAAAATTAAACTGTAACCTTATTCACCTCTGTCATAGAGAAAGCAGATGTCTAAACTTTCCCATCCTGACATAAGTATATGGAGAGTCACACAATTTGAAATCTAATTAGTGTTTAATAAGCCATTTGAAATGATGTCATTCAACTCTTACAAATTAATCCTGCTCTTTCAACACCTGCTGGTATTTTGCAACAGTAATTATTTCATGACAAAAAGAGGCCTAAACTAGTCCACATTAACATAAGCATCTCTTATGATTACTCCACACATTTCTTTCTGAAAGATATTAATAACCTCCTCCTGGTTTAAGAGGAAGAAACTGCTGCAGACATAATGAGACTTGTTTTGAATGGAAGACAATTTACTATTTTAAAATACAATTTCAAAAAGGTCAAAGGGAGAAAATGACCTTCCCCAACCTATTAAGAATCTTTCAGACATTTCTTAACTAAGCACTTGTCTATGAATTTTTTGAAAAACAGACTTGCATTGATGGCATAATAGGGAAATTTAATAGAAAGTACTCTTTCACTATAAGTAGAATTTTAAAATGAAGTAGAATATCTTCTTTAAAATAAATTAAAATGTGATACAACTAAAACTGTCAAATTATTGTCAAATCTTTCCTGAACCAATGTTTAATATATCAGAATAACTGACTGCTTTGGCTTAACTTAAATTCAACATAGATGTTACCATTTTGTTATTAGCAGTTTTAGTTATAAAATTACCAGCTGCAAAAAAAGAGAATAATACTTATTTCAAAAAGTTTCTGTGATCATAGTCAAAGTTATGAATGTGAGAATTCCTCCCACATAATAGGCATTCAATGAAAGCTGTGCTTTTCTGGCTAGAGTCCACTACTATTCCAGATGTCCAAGAAACTTCCAGAATCAAGGCAAAGTTTAGAGCAACTCCCAAGTCCATGATCTTGTCTCTACACAACTATTATACCTTTATTTGAAAAGAAAACTATCAGCACAGCATATTAATCATGAGCTGTACAATATTCCATTTCTCATTTTAGTAGTTCTAATCCATCTTCTTTCAAGTAAAGAGGAATGTATGGTTGCATCACTCAACTAATTTCATTTGACTGTTTTCCATGCTCTGAGCCCCATAATCATCTTCAATCAAAATAAATTATTCTTCTGTAGCTTAGCTCTTTATTTCAAATATTATATTTCTGTTACCAATTTTTTATTCATATAGAAGGCCTATGTTGTATTATAATCTTTATACATGAGTAAATAAAATATAAAGAGAAAAAATATTTGCCAAAGAAGTTTTGCTATGAAGTCTTGGTAGAATGTGGTCCTGTCTCTAATGGTAAATTTAAAACATGTACATAGACAGCCAAATGGTAGATGGCTCACTTATGTAAGTAGAGTGAGTGAGGACATTGACCGTGTGTGCATCTGGGTGCACATATGTGTGTGTTATCTAAAACTTTTGGGTGCTGTGGTGGAAACTGTTATTTGCCAAACCAGTATCAAATTCTTCTCATGTTTTATTCTCAGGACCATGATTTTGTCAAGTGTAATAGAATGCCTGACCTCCTGTCTTCCTAATGGGTTTTAGCTCCAGGCAAGTTCACTATAGATTCAGTGAGACCAAGAAATGACAACGGGACCTTCTTGGTGTAAAAGGGTTTATATCCAGCTTGTTCTCCCAGCAGTAGGTCAAGCACCAGAATTACATTTGCATCCAGCAGGCTGCTGGTCCGTAACCCTCCTCTGTCTCTGCCTCCTCTCAGAGCACTAGCAGAGCTCTTTATACACTGTCAGTCAATAACAGCTCACTGCCTACGGGAGTGGAGGAAGTAGACTAGCAGCAGGCCAGTTACATCGTCAAGTAGTTTAGGGTCAGGTGAGGACCCTGGCCTTAGGAACTTCCATTTTCCCCGCACCTCCCTTGAAGCTAAGGGCATTAGGTATGTAATTTATTTCATGGAATGGATGCATACAGAAAACAGATCTTTAAAAGGTAATAGATGCTCCTTTTTACATGTCTTTAACTCTGTTGTGAATTAATAGGCAGTATAGAAAGAGGTGCTATCTTGCAACCATGAGACAAAAAGTGCCAAGAAAGTCTAAATCCTGAGATTGGCTGTTTGGAAAAAGTGGGATTCTGGAGTTCTAGCTCCTTTGTGGGGTTGACATACCAGCTAAGTACTGCCTCCATCTCTTCCCTTCCCCTCCTCCCTAACATCTTGTCATGAGAAAAATAAAACCCTGATTTTTAAGGCAGTATTCCTAGGGCTCACATACACCTGTTTTGATATGGCATCCATTATGCCCATAATGAGTTATTTTAAGGACATTTCTTAGGTCTGGAAATATTTGTTGAAGCTCAAATTTGTATTTCAAGGCCTATCTGCAGTCCATCTTTAAGCAAAGACTGAGCAAAGAGCAGAGAGAAAGGGATATATTTAAGAGAATTGTTGGCTTTCAGGGGAAGCTCTTCTCACACTTCTAAGCCAGTGAGGAAGGTTTAGGGAGAATTTGAGAAGTGGGGTTTTTCCATCAGTTATGAAAACTTACAAATGACTTTACGTTTTTGTATCTGTGCTCTTGTTCTTCATTCTAGCAGAGGTTACTTTACTCTCGTGACCACATGCAGGTCATTAAATAGCAAAACATTGTCTTGTTATTTTAAAAAGATGCCTTTCTCATTCTCTGTGCATCTAAGTGATTCTCTTCCTTTTACTCACAATTGAAATCCACCTTCCTGTGGTTCAGCTCTTAACACTTGCATCACACAGTTTGCATCTCCTCCTATCTGTAATACCCTATAGCAGAATATCTATAGTATTATTTTTAAAGTTATAGAGAATTTTGGGAAGATAGACTGTTTTGGATATATATAATGCATCTTCTCAATGAAAAAGAGGTTGGCTTACAATAAAATTGAAGACACATATTTTATGCTTCCATTTACAGGCATACTTCATTCTTTTGTGCTTTGCTTTATTGTGCTTTGCAGATATGCATTTTTTACAAATTGATGGCTTATGGTAACTCTGCATCAAGTAAGTCTATTGGCACCAGTTTCCATAGCAATTGCTGACTCTGTGTCTCTGTGTTACATTTTGGTAATTCTTGCAATATTTGACACTTTTCATTATTATTTTATTTGTTATAATGATTCGTGATTAGGACTAGAACTCACCATAAGCTTAGATGATGGTGAGCATAGCATTTTTTAGAAATAAAGTATTTTTAATTAACTTATTACATTGTACTGTTATTTAAAGACAATGCTATTGTACAGTTAATGGACAACAGTATAGTATAAACATGACTTTTATGTGCACTGGGAAACCACAAAATTATTTGACTTACTTGATTAACAAATCAATATTTGTTTTATTGCAGTGGTCTGGAACCCAACCCATGTATCTTCAAGGTTCCTGTACTAATTTTCAAGTTCCCTCAGTGAATGATACCATTAAGACCATTAATTTGTATCTTCATCCAATTTCAGATTAAATGATAATTATTCTGTTTTGATTGTCATAAGTAAAATTTCCAATTTTCTATCACAGTTGTAGTTTTACTTTTGTTACTTGATGAGTATTTTTGTTTTAAATAAATCTTTCCTTTAGTTGCCATGGATAGCCCAGACTTAAGAGGTGGGAGTTATACACCTCCTTGAGGTTGAAGTTTCTACAAAAAGTATTTGGAATCCTTTTGTAGAAGAGTTTTGTCTATTTTCCCATATTTATTTATTTAATCATTTAATTCTGTAAGTATGGATTCATAGGTATATATTTTGTGTTTATAATATAATCAAATGCTGTTTATTTTGTTGCTTAAATAGTTCATCTTTGACCTTTAGGAACTTGTTCACTTGCTTCCTGTGTCCCTCTGACTTATTCCAATCGTTGTGTTTAGTTGCTGGTTTTGTTTTGTTTTGTCTTGTTTACCACTTTTTCACTTACTGGCACCAAAAATGCATCAGGCTAGTCAAGTGTGATTCTTGCCATTACTGTAGATTCAGTCATTTTTCCATGGAATCCTGTTACTTTTATTGTCAGGTGAACTATCAGGATAATAGGTAGGGGTCAATTAACCTATGTATTTGAACATATTTATAAATACTTCTATATGTAACCACCTGTATCTATATTAAGCTAAGTAGGATCTAATTCTGGCATCTCCAGCTCTCCTCCAGTAGAATATGGGTTGTTCTTGTCTCCTCCCCTTGCTTACCCATGATTTCCAGTTACAGCAGGAGAAACCTAGTTGCTCCTTCCACTAACCATTTATTTAATGGCTTAAAGCCAGTGTGCTTGAATATAGATGTCACAATTGTTAACCCATAACCCTGGGGGAAACAATTTTCTCTGGCAGAGCACAGAACATGTGCTGCTTCTGTTGCCTCACTTTATAGACCCCATTCATTTCCAAAGTTACTTGGGCCACCATTACTTCTCCCAACCCCAATCAGTGGAATTACTTCCTGTATTTCTCATACAGTAGATTATTTTGTCAGGGTCTGTATTTCAACCTGCTATGCCTGGGTCACCTAAATTATTTTTCTAATCTACATGTATCTTTGTTCTATAAAGTTTTATAGATTTCACAAATACATAGTGCCATGCATTCACTGTTACAGTATAATTCATTCCCCTCCTGGAAACCACTGATTTTGAATAGATGTGTAATGGTGACAGAGAATGGATCCTAGTTCTGTGTTTCAATCTTAAGGAGAAAGTGTCCTGTGTCTTACAAATAAGTATAATATTATCTGGGTTTTTGTTTTTTGTATATGTTCTTTATGAAATTGAGGAAGTATGTGTCTTCCTGGTCCACTGAGAGCTTTTGTCCTGAATGCACATTGGATTTTGTCACACATCCACCAATAGTTTTTTGGCATCAATTGACATGATCATATGACTTTTCTTCTTCAGCCTGTTAATGTAGTGGATGCAATGATTGAATTTCCACATTCGGAGTAGCCTTGCATATTCCCATTGTGTTGTGCATAATTCTTTTCATACATCGTTGGGTTTGATTTGCTAGTATTTTTTGTTGAGGAATTTGCCTTTATGTTCATGAGAGATAATGGGCTATAGTTTTCCTCTTTCATTATGTCTTTAGCTGGTTTTGGAATTGGCGTTTTTCAGAATGAATTAGGAAGTGCTCCTTCTGCTTCTATGTTCTGGAGGAAACTGTAGTGAATTGATATATCCTTACTGATTTTCTGCCTGATTCATCTCTCATTATTGAGAGAAGTATTGAAATTCTCAGCAGTGTATTTGTCTATTTCTTTTCCCTCACATGTTCTGAGGATCTCTTATTAGATGCATAAATATTTAGGATTGTTACTCTCTTCTTTGAGAATTAATCATTGTGCAGGTCCACTCTTTACTCCTGATAACTTTTCAGGTTTTAAAATCTGCTTTTATGGAAATTCATGTAGCTGCTCCAGCTTTATGCTGATTAATGTTAATGTGCCATTTCTTTCCCCTTCCTTTTACTTAGCTTATTCTAATCTTTATATTTAAAGGGGATTTCTCATAGGCAGCATATAAGTTGGTCTTGCATTTTGTTCACTCTGACAATTCTGTTCTTTTAGGTGGCCTCTAAAGTATTCAGATGTAAAGGTGTTTATGGATGTTATATTAATATTTACCATGTTTGCAAATGTTTTTTTTCCTATCCTGCTCCTTTTTCTGCCTTCTGGTTTTTTTTCTTGTTTGTTTGTTTTTGTTTTTTTGAGGGCATATCTTATATTTATTGGTCAAATGGTTGTTAACAAAAATATAAAATTCTGTATAGGGGACTCAATGCACAATCATTAATCAACCCCATGCCTACTTCTCAACAGTCTCCAATCTTCTAAAGTATAACGAACAAGTTCTTAAATGGTGAACAAATTCTTACATAGTGAGTAAGTTCTTACATGGTGAACAGTGCAAGGGCAGTCATCACAGAAACTTTAGGTTTTGATCATGCATTATGAACTATAAACAATCAGATCAAATATGAATATTTGTTTGATTTTTATACTTGATTTATATGTGGATACCACATTTCTCTCATTATTATTATTATTTTTAATAAAATGCTGAAGTGGTAGGTAGATGTAAGATAAAGGTAGAAAACTTAGTTTAGTGTTGTAAGAGAGCAAATGTAGATGATCAGGTGTGTGCCTGTAGACTATGTGTTAATCAAAGCTATACAAGGGCAATAAAACATCCACAGATGCAGAAGATTTCTCTCAGAACAGGGGGGTGAGGTTCTAAGCCTCACCTCTGTTGATCCCCAATTTCTCACCTGATGGCCCCCCTGTGACTGTGCCTGTCTTAGGTTGTTCCTCCCTTGAGGAATCTTACCCGTCTCTGGCTAACCAGTCATCTTCGGGGCCATACAGGGAGATGTAAAGTCGATAAGTGAGAGATAAGCCATATTGTTTGAAAAGGTTAGCTTTTTACTTCTTTGCAGATTTATGCCCTGTGGCTTCTATGCCCAGCATTTGTCTTGAGGTATCCTTAGCACTTGGAGGAATTATGATACTTGGTAAATTCGATATGAGGCACGAATTCTATTTAAGGGTTGTAATTAGGAAGGAAGAAGAAAAGCTATAGAGGTAGCAGACGGAGGAAAACATGGGAAGATTGATTGTTTCTTTGATATATCTTCTTGTAGAGTAATTTAAGCATGTATAGTTTTTAAACTACTAATTAAATTGCACACACACATTAACATAATAGGAATACAGTTACATAACCAAAGCAGATCTATAATTACCAGCCATCTCCAGTGATCTGCCTTCTGTTTTTAACTGATCATTTTTATGTAATTCTACTTATGCTACCTCCTTTTCTACAGTATTGAGAACACTTTCTAAATCTTTTAGTCATTTCCCTAGAGTTTGAAATATGAGAAAATCTGTACATTTCCCTCACAGTTGGAGGTATTTCCACTGGATACAAAATTGCATATTGAAGTGTTTATTTTCCTGTCATCCCTTTAATTATGTTGCTCTACTCTCTTTTTGTTTGGTTTCTAATTAATATTCTTAATTCTTGTCCTTGCTCCCCTGCATTTAGTATGTGTAGGTTGAGTTTCCTAATATTTATCTTGCTTGGTGTTCTCTGATCTTCCTGGATCAACAAATGATTCTGTGTGTTTTCTTACCTATTTAGCTTTCAAAAATATATACAGGTCTATAAGATTATTTAATTTTGATTAAAAATATATCTTTAATAATGAAAATTGTTTAATGGATGTTGAGGCTATAAAAAGTTACGTATCTAACCAATATTAGACACAGGTATACATATTTTTTATTTATTGATGGAAATATAACCCAAATTAATTAAGAAGCACAAAGAGCTGTGAAAAATAAATATTTGAAAAAGGAAAATGTCATTCATGCATGTACTATTGTCTAACATGTAACTTTTTATAACCTTAACATCCAGTCAAATGAACAAGTTTGATTGTTAAAATGTTTTTATCAAAATTAAACAATATTGTAGACATGCGTGTACTTTTTAAGGCTAAATAGATAAAAGGAGACAGAGAAGTATGTTTTGTAATCACATAATGCAAATACGACCCAGCCCTTGGGAGGCAGCTATAGAAGTGGCGGTGCTGCCTGGGAGAACAAACCCCACCCAGGGGGGCCTGGAAGAACAAACCCCTTTCAGGGGAGCTTGGGAGAACAAACCCCTCCCAGGGGAGCCTGGAAGAACAAAGAGTGGACCTGGGAGAACAAACTCCTCCCGGGGAAGCCTGGGGGCTGGGTTTTAATGTTGAAGTAAGCCTGAGAGGACAAAATTGTCCTTCTTAGAACTGGTGTGAATTTAACGGTTTCTCATGTACGTTAGCTGATCTGTCCCAAAGTGGACATAAAGTATGTTCACAAGCTCAATTATTGCTATTTCTCTGATGGATAAAAGATAGATGATAGATGAATGCTCAATGAGTGTAGTTTGAATTTTAATTATTGTATTTCAATGCTATTGAGCATCAGTCACTTCATAAAAGCCTTGTTCTGAATGGTCTCCTCATATATGTTGCTCTTTTTTCTAATTGATTGTATTATTGACTACTCAGATTTCTTTGTATCATCAGTCATGTACCAAAAATATAAGGTACAAATATTTTTCCCATTTGTCTTTTGATTTTGCTCCTGGTGTGTGCAGGTGTTATGTGTGTGTGCGTGTTATGCTCTTTTCCTCTGTTTATCCTATACCTTATCCATTCACCCCCTATGTCTGTCTGTCTGACTCTATAGCACAAAGCTGGCCTCTGTGGACTATCAGGACTCTCACCAAATGGCTTCTTGCTGTATTGATCCAATGCAGAAGATTCAGGGTAGGACAGAGAATTACTATTCATCTCTGCTGCTCCCTGTCCTGAGCAAAAACTATGTCATTTTATCACTTCTCCGTAAACCTGTTCGCAGCTCTCAGACCCCAGAGAAATCGTTTCCTTCCCATTACTATATGTAGTCCTGTGAATGACAACTAATGCAGTTAGAACCTGGATGCCTTACCCTCTCATTAACCTTTCTCAAAAAAAGAATTTTTTCTTCTAAACTCTGAAGAAATCCTTTCATTTAAGCCTCTGTATTTAAACCATCTAGATGAATTTTGGTTTCTGTGGACACACCTACATTTTCTGTGTGTTTGCAATCAAGGGCCTTTGGGTTATACTTTCAACCTGCTGAAATATAAACATTCCTCATTACGATGGTTCAAGCTGCCATCATTGTCTGCCCTCAGCACGCTAAGGGCTGGTCTCTTGTTTCCTTCCAGCTTTCATCCTTGCTTTACAGCCCTTCTGAAGGGCATCTTCAGAATTATCCATACACCTTAAACTTACTCAGTGTTATATGCCAATTATACCTCAATAAACCCTGGAAAAAAATACTTAAATCCAATAAGTGGTTAGAACAGTTCCACAGTTTACAAGATTGCATAAGATACAAATTTTACCAAAAATGGCTTTTCTGTTTAATTCCATTGGGGACCTATCACAGTAGTAACTGAATTTTGTGATCTTAGGAATATCTTCCTTGTCCATAAAAGAACATGGAACATCCTAATTAGGACTACACCCTAGATAAGAGTTTGAGCCAGAAAGCTGAATATCACATTTAAACCATCTCTGCCCCGCACTTGACATGTGCATTGATTGTTAAGCCCTGACAGTTCTGCCTCCTAAACTTCACTCCAAAGTCTCAATCCTTTCATTTATCTAACTGTTTCTGCCGTAATTCTCTCCAGCGCATCCTTCATTATGAACCAGCTAATATGCTACCTAATGCTGTCACATCCCTGATTAAATACTTCAGTACTATCCAGCAGTCTTCAGGAGTAAATTCTCTTTATTGCACTTACAATAACATGACCCCATGCTACTGATATCCTCACCATCTGTGCCTCTATTGTGGCCTTTTACTGAGTTCTTACCACATTCTTATCAACTAGATTTTAATCTCCAAAATTCAACATGTTTTTCATTCTATTTTCATTCTATTCTTCCCATCTTTACCATCTGTTCGTTTCCAAAATACTTTCAGGAAGTTGCTTAAATGTCAGCTTTTTTGAAAAGATTCCTAACCACAAATACTACTTGATTTGGATATCCTTTTTCTAAGTTAAAAAACAGTCCCTGATATCACTTAGTATAGGATATTATAATGATCTGAAATTGCAGATATTTTATTTTCTCTTCTTTATTATACTATATAATACCTTTGCGATATCTTATTATATCTTGAGAATAATTCCCATGGCAAAATTAACTCTCTATTCATAGACTCAGAACTGTGCAAAACACAAAATAAGTGCTGAGTACATAGCTGATGATTGAAATATTTTGACATGACATTTTAATGCCTTTGTTATTGTTTCCCTAATTTAAATGTCACAGACACTGGAGACAGGTAAGGCAACTGGCAAGTAGAAAGGGACTTTGTTCTCCCAGCTGACACACGTGCCACTTGCCAGTGACCACTCCCATCACCATGAAAAGGGAGAAGAATCTTGTCCAGTCCAAAATCCCTCAAACACCAGAGAGAGAGCTTGGTGAGACTGAAATCACTACTATTCCTAAAAAATAATTCAAAATAAAAGTAATAAGCATGCTGACAGAGCTACATAGAAATATGCAAGAGCTAAGGAATGAATTAGGAGGGAGATAACAGAAATGAAACAAACAGTGGAAGGATTTAAGAGCAGACTGGATGAGGTGGAAGAGACTGTTAATGGAATAGAAATCAGAGAACAGGAATACAGAGAAGCTGAGGCAGAGAGAGATAAAAGGATCTCTAGGAATGAAAGAATATTAAGAGAACTGTGTGACCAATCCAAACGGAATAATGTTCACATTAAAAGGGTACCAGAAGAAGAAGAGAGAGGAAAAGGGATAGAAAGTATATTTGAAGAAATAATTGCGGAAACTTCCCCAATCTGGGGAAGGAAATAGTCTCTCAGACCATGGAAGATCTCCCAACACAAAGGAACCAAGTAGGACAACACCAAGACACATAATTAAAATGGCAAAGATCAAGGACAAGGAAAGAGCATTAAAAGCAGCCAGAGAGAGAAAAAAGATCACCTAAAAATGAAAACCCATCAGGCTATCATCAGACTTCTCAGTAGAAACCTTACAGGCCAGAAGGGAATGGCATGATGTGTTTAATGCAATGAAACAGAAGGGCCTCAAAACAAGATTACTGTATCCAGAAAGATTACCATTTAAATTTGAAGGACAGATTAAACACTTCCTAGATAAGCAAAAGTTGAGGGAATTTACCTCCCAAAAACCATCTCTACAATTTTATTTTAAAGGGACTGCTCTAGATGGAAATATGCCTAAGTCTAAATAGCTGTCACCAGAGAAAATAAAACCACAGCAAAGGAAGTAAAATACTAACCAGAGCAAAGAAACAAAATACTAACTAAAGGCAAAATAAAATCATCTATCCACAAAATTAGTCAAAGGAAACACAGAGAGTACAGAATAAAACACCTAACATATAAAGAGTAGAGTAGGAAGAAAAAGAAGGGAGAGAAACAAAAAATCATCAGACTAATCATCAGCTTAATAAGTGAGTTAAGTTAGATGGTTAGATAGTAAAGAAGCTAGCCTTGAACCTTCAGTAACCATGGATCTAAAGCCAGCAATGGCAATAAGTACATACCTATTGATAGTCACCATAAATGAAAATGGTCTGATTACACCAATCAAAAGACATAGAGTCACTGAATGAATAAAAAAACAAGACCCATCTATATGCTACCTACAAGAGACTTACATTAAACCCAAAGACATACACAGACTAAAAGTGAAGGGATGGAAAAAGATATTTCATGCAAACAATAGGGAGAAAAAGGCAGGTGTTGCACTACTTGCATCAGACAAAATAAACTTCAAAACAAAGAAAGTAACAAGAGATAAAGAAGACTATTACATAATGATAAAAGGGTCAGTCCAGCATGAGGATATAACCATTATAAATATCTGTGAACCCAACACAGGATCACCAACATATGTGAAACAAATACTAAGAGAATTAAAGGGGGAAATAGAATGCAATGCATTCATTTTAGGAGACTTCAACAATCCAGTCACTCTGAAGGACAGATCAAACAGAGAGAAAATAAGTAAGGACACAGAGGCACTGAACAACACACCAGAACAGATAGACCTAACAGATATCTACAGAACTCTACACCCAAAAGCAGCAGGATACACATTCTTCTCAAGTGCACATGGAACATTTTCCAGAATAGACCACACATTAGGTGACAAAAAGAGCCTCAGTAAATTCAAAAAGATTGAAATTGTACCACCCAACTTCTCAGATCACAAAGGTATAAAACTAGAAACAAATTGTACAAAGAAAACAAAAAGCCTCACAAACACATGGAGACTTAACAACATGCTCCTAAATAATCAATGGATCAATGACCAAATTAAGACAGAGATCAAGCAATATACGGAGACAAATGAAAAGAGCATGCCACCCCAACTTCTGTGGGATGCAGCGAAGGCAGTTCTAAGAGGAAAGTAAATAGCAATCCAGACCTGTTCAAAGAAGGAAGAACAATCCCAAATGAATAGTCCAAATACACAATTACTGAAACTGGGAAAAGGAGGACAAATGAGGCTGAAAGTCAGCAGAAAGAGAGACATGAAAAAGATCAGAGAAGAAATAAATAAAACTGAGAAGAAAAAAGCAATAGAAAAAATTAATGAAACCAAGAGTTAGTTTTTGGAGAAAATAAACAAAATAGATAAATCCATAGCTACACTTATTAAGAAAAAAAGAGAATCTGCACTAACAGATTCAGAAATGAGAAAGGGAAAATCACAATGGACACCACAGAAATACAAAGAATTATTAGAAAATACTATGAAAATGTATGTGCCAACAAACTGGATAACCTACAAGAAATGGACAACTTTCTTGAAAAATACAACCTTCCAAGACTGACCCAGGGAGAAATAGAAAATCTAAACAGACCAATAACAGCAATGAAATTGAATTGGTAATCCAAAAACTACCCAGAAACAAAATCGCGGGGCCAGATGGAGTCACCGCTGAATTTTCTCAGACATTAAGAGAAGACATAATACCCTTTCTCCTTAAAGTTTTCCAAAAAATGGAAGAGGAGGGAATACTTCCAAACTCATTCTATGAAGCCAGCATCACTCTAATACTAAAACCAGGCAAAGATACCACAAAGAAAGAAAACTACAAAACGATATCACTAATGAACATAGAAGTAAAAATACACAATAAAATATTAGCAAAGTGAATTCAAGAACACATTAAGAGGATCATACCTCATTATCAAGCAGGATTCATCCCAGGGATGCAAGGATGGTACAACATTCGAAAATCCATCAACATCATCCACCATGTCAAAAAAAAGGACAATCATTTCCATAGATGCTGAAAAAGCATTCAACAAAATTCCACATCCATTCATGATAAAAACTCTCAACAAAATGGGTATAAAGGGTAAGTAAATGACATAATAAAGGCCATATATGACAAACCCACAGCCAAAATCATACTGAACAGCAAGAAACTGAAAGCTTTTCCTCTAAAATCAGGAACAAGACAAGAATGCCCACTCTCCTGGCTTTTATTCAACATAGTACTGGAGGTCCTAGCCACGGAAATTAGACAACACAAAGATATACAAGGCATTCAGACTGGTAAGGAAGAAGTTGAACTGTCACTGTTTGCAGATGACATGATATCATACATAAAACATCCCTAAAGAATCCACTCCCAAACTACTAGAACTAATATCTGAATTCAGCAAAGTTGCAGGATACAAAATTTATACACAGAAATCTGTTGCATTCCTGTACATTAACAATGAACTAGCAGAAAGAGAAATCTGGGAAACAATTCCATTCACAATTGCATCCAAAAGAATAAAATACCTATGAATAAACCTATCCAAGGAATGGAAAAACCTATACCCTGAAAATGACAAGACACTCTTAAGAGAAACTAAGAAGGACAATAACAAATGGAAACTCATCCCATGCTCTTGAGTAGAAAGAATTAATATTGTCAAAGTGGCCATTCTGCCTAAAGCAATCTACAGATTAAATGCAATCCTTATCAAAATACAGACAGCATTCTTCAATGAACTTGAACAAATAGTTCTAAAATTCATATGGAACCACAAAAGACCCCGAATAACCAAAGCAATCCTGAGAAGGAAGAATAAAGCAGGGGGGATCTCTCTTTCCAACTTCAAGCTCTACTACAAAGCCACAGTAACCAAGACAACTTGGTACTGGCCCAAGAACAGATGCAAAGACCAGTGGAACAGAATAGAGATTCCAGATACTAACCCAAGCATATATGGTCAATTAATATACAATAAAGGAGCTATGGATATGCAATGGGGAAATGATAGCCTCTTCAACAGCTGGTGTTGGCAAAACTGGACAGCTACATGTAACAGAAGGAAACTGTATTGCTATCTAACTCTATACACAAAAGTAAACTTGCAATGGATCAAAGACCTGAATCTAAGTCATGACATCATAAAACTCTTAGAAGAAAATACAGGCAAAACTCTCTTGAATAGAACCATGAACAACTTTTTCATGAACATATCTCCATGGGCAAGGGAAACAAAAGCAAAAATGAATAAGTGGGACTATATCAAACTGAAAAGCTTCTGTACAGCAAAGGACATCATCAGCAGAACAAATAGGCATCCTACATTATGGGAGAATATATTCATAAATGACAGATCCGATAAGGGGTTGATATCCAAAATATACAAAGAGCTCATGTACCTCAACAAACAAAAAGCAAATAATCCAATTAAAAAATAGGCAGAGGATCTGAACAGACATTTCTCCAAGAAGAAATTCAGATGGACAACAGGCACACAAAAAGGTGCTCCACATCACTAGTCATCAGAGAAATGCTAATTAAAACCACAATGAGATATCACCTCACACCAGTTAGGATGACCACCATCCAAAAGACAAACAACAACAAATGTTGGCAAGGATGTAGAGAAAGAGGAACTCTCCTACACTGCTGTGGGGATGTAAATTAGTTCAACCATTGTGGAAAGCAATATGGAGGTTCCTCAAAAGACTAAAAATAGAAATACCATTTGACCCAGGAATTCCACTCCTAGGAATTTACCCTAAGAATGCAGCAGCCCAATTTGAAAAAGTCATATGCACCCCTATGTTTATTGCAAAACTATTTACAATAGCTAAGAAATGGAAGCAACCTAAGTGTCCATCAGTAGATGAATGGATAAAGATATGGTACATATACACAATGGAATATTATTCATCAATAAGCAGAACACAAATTCTACCATTTTCAACAACATGGATGGAGCTAGAGGGTATTATGCTCAGTGAAATAATCCAGGCAGAGAAAGTCAAGTATCAAATGATTTCACTCATCTGTGGGTATAAGAACAAAGAAAAACTGAAGGAACAAAACAGCAGCAGACTCACAGAACCCAAGTATGGACTAACTATTGCCAAAGGGAAAGGGATTGGGGTGGATGGGTGGGAAGGGAAGGATAAGGGGAAAAAGGGACATTACAATTAGCACACATAATGTGTGGCGGGGTACGGGAAAGGCAGTATAGCAAAGAGAAGACAAATAATGATTCTACAGCATCTTATTATGCTGATGGACATTGACTGTAATGGGGTATGTGGGGGGACTTAATAATTGGGGGAATCTAGTAAGCACAATATTTCTCATGTAATTGTATATTAATGATACCAAAATTTAAAAAAATTGCTATCGCATGTGTTCTCTCCCATCACCTTTACTTGTTCTATCAATTAGAACCAAGTCATAAGTTTGCCCCCAATTAACTGGAGGGGGTGACACAATTGTGTGGATTATTGGGAACCACCTGATGGTGCATCTGCCATGTGGATTAATGGCAAATACTATATAGTAAATGTGAAGTAGAGTACAGTCTGTGCCTATAGAATAATGTAAACCATAAGCAAATATTCGTTCAGTAAGTCAGGCTGAAGTAAATCCATCATCAAATTTTCTGAAATGATTATATGTCATTTTGACTTTAAATTTACTTAAAACAGACAAGAGAACATTCGAGAAATCCTGAGGTGAGTTTTAGCAAGAACAAACAAAAGAAGGAAGGAGAAGCTCTAATTGCCATTTAGTGTGCCCAGAAACTCAAAAAGGTCATTTTTTTCTCTTTCCTCACATTCTTAATGTGACTTTCAGATCTTAACTTTATTATTCTATATTACAGTAAGACTCTCACTTATCACATATTAAATACAATTTCAGAGACAGCTTACTATCAGAGGAATTTGTATACGTCCAAGTTTTGATCGCCCCTTTTAAGTTCTGCAACTAAAGAAATAAAAGAGCCTCAAATAAAGGAAAGTGAGTCCTCAGACTACATGAAATCTTACTGAATACCCATCTTTGCTGCACGTTTCTTTTGATATCAGTTATCATACTAGATATGAATGTAAACAATTTATACAGACTTTTAGAATACAAAAAAGGACATGAGAACAATGCATGTACTTGGGGCTCTTCCAAAAGAATTCAGTGGAAAACAGTAGTTGGAATATAAATGAATCCAAGAAAAAAATGTGTAAGTAAATTACTTTTGTTAAAAGAACATATTATTTTAGCTGTAATAATTTCAGTGATTTAAAATTAGTAGCTTTCTCACTTATTCTCTTTGGGGCTGAGCATTGAAGCCTGAACTAGATAAAGTAAGAAACATTAAAACATAAAGCCACAAGGCCCTGCATTTCTCCATGCTTGTCCCCACTGCTAACACAGGTCCCTGGCCTCTGGTAATATCCTCATAGGCATTTATGTGACCATGAGCAGACCAGGAGCATTACCTACTACCTTCCCTCAGCCACTGTGTATCCCTTAATCTCACCTTTACATTGCCGCTTTCGTTTTCACCCAGCAATGGTAAACCACAGATTGCTTGCCAAGAATAATTACCCCTTCTAGGAGCGCCTATGCTCTGATCATGTCAGTGATAGGATGAGTATTTGAATACTGCCTCTGCCCTCCAGAAGGTAATAGCACAACAAAGTAATAAGTTTGGTAAGTCAAATCATCCTCTGGGCTACGGCATTAAGCAAGGTCATCTCTGTTGACAATCTCAATGGGCTCTCATGGCATCTGTACAAACTATTACTGCAATCCTAGCAGTGAAGGGGAAGGAAAGATGTTACAGGGTCTTCAGACTCTAGTAATAGAGAGCCAAATAAGCTAAAAAAGTAAAGCAAGAAACAAACCAAAAAGAAACAATGTTACCATTTCATTTCAGGGAAGTATTCCATGACAGATTCCCATGAGTTCTTCTGAGGAACACATGTGAGAAAGTGCAGAACTTTAAAATAGAGTGAATTACCTTTTTTTATTCCAATCATTGCTGCTAATATTTTTTGCAAAACACAATAAAAATGAAACTTAAAATATCAGACATATAAAAGTCTGGTTTTTATTATTAGATAAAACAAAATTACTTTGTAATAATTTATAAATGATTTCTAAATTTCAAAAATGTTGAGATGCTTATTTTCAATTCCACTCCATCTCTAGTCACAACTGGTGACAAAATCTTGTGGATCTATACCTATGTGCAGGCCACAGTATGAGGAGCAATGATGCTGTAAAATCTTCTGGACATAATTGCTAAAATGCATAGTAGAGTGATTATAGGAAGATTTATCATAGTGTTCCTTAAGGTAGGTCAAGTGAATTATGCAAAATTAAATTTCAATAGCAAACATCCTATGAAGGAACTAAATAATTGTCCAAAGGAACAGCTCTTTAATGATGTAGGCTTAATCTAATAATAAACTTTAGAATATTTAAGAAAAATTTTCACTTACACATTATGTCAGAAAATTGTCTAAAATATCATTTATCCTAAATTATTATTAATAAGGATTGAGGAGCAGGCAGGTAGTCTAAAGTTATATTTTCTCTACAGATCTTGTTTCAGATAGATCAATATGTATTTTCAGTCAGTCACAATTTTAACATTATTTTGAAAATCAAGCTACATAGGTAGGCATATTCCTAAAGAGATAGCCACTTCACCTCTCCAAATAATGTGGTAAGGACTTAAAAGAAGGAATGTAATTTCATTCTAAGGACACAGTTCAAGGTTGCCTTTAACAATTTGAAAATGATGATTGAAAACTGAAATTTTGTATTATTGAATTTTCAATATTGCAATTGATAATTTTTTATTGAAATTATCCATTGCACTCAAACCACATACAAGAAAACTAAATCAAGTCTACAGACATTGTTCCTAAGTAATTTCACTTCCTGGTGAACACTAAGATGAATTATTTGATACATTTACTCCCAGATAACTTATAGATTTTATGTTTCATGCAGTTGCTGGAATAAAGCCAATTACATATTGGATGACATCTGCCAAAATAAGTATTATCGTTTAAATATATTTGACACTGTGCCATCGTGTCATTCTTTCTTCAGTTGATGAGGTTGCAGAGCTAATTGTCGGAGTCCACTTTTACAATGTAAAAATAAAACCTTATATTTAGTGCTGATTAAAATCCATATAATTTTTGACCTACTAGTACCAAGGGGCACTTGAGCTCATTCAAAACTGGGTGTAAATAATTAAGGTAAGCTTAAGTCATTAAAATGTGTAGAAATTATAAAGGTACAATGCATTATACTAAAAATATTAACTTACATTTTGAGACTATTAATTCTGACCCTTTTTATTAAGACATAAGTCCTTTACTTATATAAAAATAATATAGGGATCATGTAGATTTATAAAACTTCCCCCATATTGATTTGTGCCCACAGAACTAAAGTCTGAACAATGAATGTTCATTTTGATACCCACAAAACAAGAGGAAGTATAGCTATGACCTATAAAGGAATAGCCATGTCCGGATCTTCCTGCTCTATGTGGATAATGGTAACTTCAAAACCACATGTGCAACTTATCAAGGATAAAATGAGCATACATTTTAAGGCTAGTAAAATAATCATTGTCCAACTGGAAGTGAAGGCTGCAAGATTTCTATTTTCTAAAATGGGGTGGATGTCATTATGTGTCCAGTGACGTGTTGTTAAAAGTAGACAGTTAGACATGAGCAGGAGAAAGGTGCCAGCCCATCACCAAGGAGGACTCCTCCCTGGCCAGCCTCTAAGCCCTCCTAAGCTCCCAGTTCCACAGCTAAGGATGCCTACCGTATCAGGAGGCCCAGAGAGTCAAGGACACCTCAATTCTCAAGAGGCCCAGGACCACAGGGGCTTCCCTGATTGTAGGGCAGGCAGACCTTGCCTGAAAGTAACCCCACTTCATTAAATAACATCTAAATCTAATTATCATTGTGATTTTTGTCCCCCCTGTGGGACTTGCTTATTTATTTAAGTGCCTGTGCCCTGAGTAAAAGGTTATGTAACCTAGAGCTGTCAATCAGCCTGTCAATCAAAGGATGTGAGACACAGGGCAGGACTTCCTGTATCTTAGGAAAAACTAAAAGCCAACCTATCCTTAAAAGCAGGGATCTTCTGGTTTCCAGGCAGCCCCTCTCCTGTCTGGAGCGTGTACTTGTTGCTTTAACCCAATAAATTCCTTGCTGCTTTTTCTTGCTATCTGGTTTCTCGACTGAATTCCTTCCTTCAAGAAGACAAGAATCAGGGAAGCACAGCACATCCTTGGCATACTAATGGTCACCTACAGAAAATTAAGGGACTCCACCTGTCATACAGACTTTCAGGTGGGCACAGTGTTGCATGAGTACTATTTTAGAGGGGGTGCCTTTGATGTATTCGCGTCTATTTATTCATTTAATTCACTGATTAATTCTTTGTAACATACATGAGAACCAAAGGCACCTGAGTCTCCCTTAAATCTTAAAGTTGAGAGTGTTTCTCATGCTTTATCAGCCTCTGTGCTCTAATATTTCACATGTTCCCTTTACATTTAGTTAGATCAGCAACTTTTTGGCCTTGGGAAGGAGTTGGTGACCCTGGGTAGCCCTAGTCTCTCTCTGGGCATATAACTTCTATATTTTTAAAGTCATCACCTGAGACTTGACTTAGTTTAGAGTAGGCTCACCAGAAAGCAGATGTGGGAGCTATAATTGAGACCTCATTCCCAGGGAGCAGGAGAAAAGGATGGATGGAGGCAGGAAAAACCTGGAATGTATCATCATCAAGCTGGTCATTACTAAGCACAACTGAGTTTTGGTTCCCCAGCGCATTCCCAGGAAACCTATTCACTATAGGCATCTTGAAGTCTGACGTGGTGATGAGAAAAAAAGAATTTGTTCACCACTGTTATCTACTGATCAAATACTTTCCCCATGGGAACTCCAGTTACGAATGCAGGCATCTTGAAGGAGAGCTGCTATTAGCAGCACCGAGAGTTGCCCCTGCTGGAGCTGGTTCCTAGGACAGCAGCGGGTACAAGAGACAGGTCACAGGAAGACAAGTTCATGAGGGCATGAGAGCCCTTTGATGCAATAGCTGGCCAGTTGCTAAATGTTTAACTAGCAATAAAAATGTTAAAAAGTTGCTGCTAAGTCATTTCATTGTAAATAGGCTTTTTTGTTTTAATTATGCTGCAGTTTTTTGTAAGGCTAAACCTTATTAAATTGCAAAGGAAGAACTAAGACTATCATTTCACATGTAATATTTTATAAGTGAAAAAAAAAATCCCAAAGAATCTACAAATAGATTCTGGAACTAACAAGTTACTGGAATTAACAAGTGAGCGTAGCTTGGTCAAAGGGTAAAGGTTTAATATACAAAAGTCAACTGCTTTCCCATATGCCAGCAACTGGAATTTGAAATTGAAAGAAAATAAAACCAGAGCATTGAAGAAATAAAGAAAAAGCAAAGGAAACAAAGGCCTAGGCCTTCATTAGTTTTAATAAACATAACATACAAATGTTAGATCTTAATAATAGGGACAATTTTGTGCGGGGTGTATGTGAACTCAATATCTTTCCAAGTTTTCTAAAAACCTAAAACTTTGAAAATTAAAAAAAGTGTATTTAAGTAACTTTGAGAAGTATTTTTTAAATTATGCTAGAAAATATGTCTTTTGTGTAAAGCAGGCCAGGATGCTCCATGGTAGGCAGGAAGTTGTTGCTAGTTTTGTGGCATTTGGCTGAAGTTAGGAAAACATTATAAGGTAGTTGATCCCTCACCTCTGAAAGGACATGATTAGCTATAAAAACTGCATTATCTTTAATCCTCAGTCTTTTATATTCTACCTTTAATATGTGAAGACATTTACAGCCCCAGCATTTCTATTACTATTCATTCGACTTGATTAACAATCATTTTAGTTCAGAGACTCAAAATGTTATACTACATTTTTAAAAAATATGGTCAATTCTTAGTGGATAGATTGAGGGTTGGAGATCAGTAGGGCAAAGTCACAGGTTAGAAAAAAAATGATGAAACTCATCCTACACAAATGGCCATGTGTTCAGTCTGTTTTCTATATAGTTCAGCACATATTAAATATGATATGCATTTGTATTTTTATTTTTCTCAGGTAACATCTATCTTTTATCCTTTTCATAAATTCTCTTACTTCCCTTGGTTTCATTCTATTTTGTGCAAAGAAATATTAAATACTGACATTCCTTAGTGTTCAATCTGAGTTTCTGAAGTCCCACTCCATTGTCTGAATTTGATTGATCACCCAGAAGGCCCACTCCTGCTGTGTGCCACTCAGATTGGCTTGAAAGGAAACGCTGCTCTTTCAGTTCAGAGGGGACCAACTGGACAAAACTAATCATTTCCTATCAAGTTTATTGTACATATATATTTTACTTCTATTTCAGTGCTCTTTAAGTTTCGTATATAAATATTAATTTAGTATGCCACTTTTCTTTTACAAATATCATTATTTTAATACCTAATACATATCATGATATAAGTTGTTGGAAATCCCTAGTCCTCCTAACCCTCACATTTTACCGGTGCTCAGCTCATCAACATTTTGTCCAGTCAATGCTGGTATTACTTTTTAAACTAATTTTGAGTACTGCATATTTGCTCACATCTGGGCATCATAACATTAGGTGTATTGTGACTAAACATCCCTTCACTTTTGCCGTAGAATGTCTTCACAGACATGTATAGAGTTCATTCACACAGGATGATAGAAATCATTATTTTTCTTACTGATCTGCCTTCCAGTTGGGTTTGGGAGAACCTGCGCCCCTCTGGTCTTCCTGCTCCCGGCTGGCTCCTCGGACCTCCACTCTGCTCTGCTCCACTTGATGTTGGCTGTCTGCCCTAAAAGACTGGCCTTGCACAATGTCCCTGTGGGAAGAGCCATACAGTCTTCATGAGGATTAGCCCTGGGTATTCAGGAAGTTTAAAGTTCAGGTCTCCTAGGCAAACAAACTTGTTTCTTTTTTGGTAAATCTAACTCCCGCTCCCATCAAATAATTTTGATATAGGTTAATGTTAAGCGGTCAACTATCTCACTAGGCATAAAAAAGAAAAGGACCAAGGTCTGCATTTATCCCCACTCATATAGTATATTCTGTTTACATATACAACACAATTTAAGCATTTAGAAATTCATTAAACGGTATCAGTTATTTCAAATTCTGTTATTGATCAGAACTAAAGCTCTCAAGAAAATTCTCAAGCATATCATGGGGCTGTTCGTGCAGACACGTCAGTATTACTTTCTGGTGCTCCATCTCAGTTGTTTGAGAAGAACTGAATGGTTCTACCAGTGGGTTTACACAGTATATAAACTCAGCCATATGGTTGCTGATTCACTTCTGGCCCCATGATTTTCAACTGTACATCTGATTATTGGGATCTAGTTGAAATGAGAACACTGTCCACAAACAAATCAAGGAAAGCTGGATTTTATTTTCAAACTCACGCAGTAGAATCTCATTTCAATGCTTTGCAAAGGTTTCACCAAATCTTTGACTCCTAATACGGTAGATGTGGGAGCCAGAATTTTGCCAGAAGTTTGTTGGGTGAGCATATGTCGCTCAACGTAATTACTCTTATTTCTCATAGCTTTGAATTACCTTTACATAGTCAATTCACTTTTAAAGTCAAATGATATCTAAGGCTCAAATAAGCATTTTTATAGAATATTACAAGTTGAATAGGAAAAGATGTGACCAACCAAAGAGTGACAGACATTCACAAATTATGTAAAATCACAGATATATTTGTTAGGGGGTCTAACATCTATGATATGTGTAAACCACTAGATATTTTTTTAAATTGATCAAGAAAAAAAAAGCCTTTTGCAATAGCTTAGAGCTCTTTTTCGTCAGCTGCTCCAAGTGATAACAAGTGGCACAGCTCATTATGATGCCCAGAGAAGACTGTTTTGAGAAATGGGAAGTGATATGATGGAATGGAATAAAATGTATTGCACTCAATTTTCATTTCATAGCCATTATCTAAGCTGGGTAGCAGAGGTTTTAAAAGGTAGAGAGGGGCAGTCCTGCCTGTGACAGATAGATCTAAGTTTTAAAAACATATTGCGCTTCTAAAGCCCGCAGCCAGGATGACCAATGCCCATGCTTCCCTCATAGCTTATATGCCATTAACCTCTTATGTTGAATGCCATTTAACCAGTATTTTAAGCAAATTTTGAAAGTTTCTACTGGACAAAAGAAATAACTGTGAAACTCCGATGTAATTGTTAAGTTTCTGATCAAAAATGATATATTGATTTTCCACACAGTTATCTCTGGGTGAGTCTCAAGTCCATGTAGTCATCTTGTGACTCAGTCGATGTATACAATTCTTGTCAACAGTCTCTGATTGTGGACCAGGAGAAAGGAGTCTATTTCTCAGTATTGCCAGAGGCATTGTCACAGTTTACTTTAATAAGTCCACGTATTTAAGAGCTTTGTGAAATACAATGGCTTTAAAGAAAAATTGTGTTGCAGCCTGCAAAGGGACTGCTCAAATTAATAATTTAAGAGCCAAGCCTGGAAGCATTCACCAACTTTAAAATCACCACCACAATCACCATCACACACACACACACACACACACACACACACACACACACACACACACAGAACTCTTTTCCTATTTACTGAAAAGGCAGGAATTTAAAGTATTTTATTTTTAAATTTATTCAGCCATAGAAAAGTAAAAAGTCCTGCCATTTGCAGTAGCATGGCTGGACCTAGAGGTTATTATACTAAGTGAAATAACTATGCAGAGAAAGACAAATACCATATGATTTCACTTACACATGAAATTTAGAAACAAAACAAAACATAATGAACAAAACAGCAGTAAACTCATAGACACTGAGAAGTGACTGGTGGGATTGGGGTGGTGGGTGAAATAGGTGAAGTGGATAAAGAGGCACAAAATCTTAATGATAATATAAATTAGGGTGATGAAAGTACAGCATAGAGAATATAGTCAATAGTTCTGTAACTTCTTTCTGTGTTGACACATAGTAACTATACTAGTTGAGGCAGTAATTTAATAATGTAGATAACTATTGAATCACTATGCTGTATATTTGAACTATATAATATTGTATACCAATTATACTTCACTATGTGTATATTTGAACTATATAATATTGTATAACAATTATACTTCAATAAGAAAAGTCCAAAAATAAACAAAATGAAGTGTTTCCTTTTTTATAACAACTAATGCTCCTTCTTGTATTTCTGCATTGATAGCAAAAGATGTCTTGCCTCATCTGAAAAATAAAGACACTGACTCAGGAACAAAGCTCCAGTTGAACCAGTGGCTCATTTCTGCAGGGCTGACCCCCATCTTCTCCACAAGGGCTCCTTCTCAGCTTAGGGCTACAGCTGAGATGGGTAATTTCCTCAGAAGTCAGAGATACAAATAAGATAACAGTGATTGAAATGTTATTTAAGGACACCAGAACAATTATAATATTGCCATTCCAAAGCAAACACAAGGTAATCGATGAACCGATTTTCTTTAAAAAATCTCATTCAATCTTGTAAGTAAAACAATCTTGTTCTACTACTAAATAGCACAAAAAGTGAGTATTCCTTAACATACTATCTTATGCTATCTGTATTTGACTTGGGGAAGAAGGTGTAGAAGAAAGCAGTGCAAAAAAACTCAGGTTATTCTCTTTATATATCAAATATTTATGAGCATCTTCCATGTCTCAAATATTTGGGAGAAAACCATGGAAAAATAAGACATGACCTTCTTCATGGGATTGTTACCACCTGTAGGGGATGGCAGAAATAAAAAATTTAATTAAAATGTGACAGGGAGCAGCCTCTGGGTTAATCCCTTTGGGTGCCATGTGCAGGGTGGCCCTCGGGTTGGCCTAGGGCCCTGGTGAGGGTTGCAGACCAGCAGCGCATGTTCTGCAGCAAGAGCAAAGCCCCTTTGTGCCTCCTGGTCTCCTCGCCCCTCTCCGCTGTCTGTGCCGGTCTACTGCATGCAGGGAGCAGACTCAGGGTTAATCCCGTGAGCTGCCATGGGCAGGGCAGCCCTCGGGATGGCCTAGGGCACCAGTGCGGGTCGCAAGCAAGCAGCGTGTGTTTTGGTGTGAGAACGGAGCCCGTCTTGTTTCCTGGACTCTGCACCCAACTCTGCTGTCTGTGCCAGTCAACCGCGCACAGGGAGCAGCCTCTGGGTTAATTCCCTAAATTGCCATGGGCGGGGTGGCCCTTGTGATGGCCTAGGGTACTGGTAGGGGTCGCAGGCGAGTGGTGTGTGTTCTGCTGTGAGAACAAAGCCCCTTGGTGCGTCCAGGACTCTGCACCAGTCTCCGCTGTCTCAGTCAACCACGTGCAGGGAGTAGCCTCTAGGTCTGGGCTGGTTAGCCCCACACAGGAGAAACCTCTGTGCTAAGCTGTGTGGTTGCTGAAGGTGGGGCTGCTCTCCGGCTGTTCCTCAGCAGTAGCCGATCAGCTGGTTTGCTTGAAGTGCCAGCAGGGGGCGAGGAACGGCAGGCTGCTATCTCCAAGAGGGAGTTCAGAGCCTCGTTGCCACCCAGGTGTTAGGGCACCTGAAGTTCCTTAAATTTCCCAGCAGTACTGGGCTGAGTGTGCCATGATGATTTTGTCCACATTAAACCCTTGTCCCTCTAAGGCTTTTAAAGAGCCCGGTTTTCTTTTGCCCCAGGGCAGCCGGCTGTGGGAACCTGTTCGCAGTCTCAATCTCGGGCCTTGCTTTTCCGCTCCTCCTATATCCAGTGCTCCATGCAATGTGTGTCTATGCTCCGGGGCACACCACCAGGGCTGGTTATTTAGCAGTCCTGTGTTTCCACTCCCTCCCACTCTGATTCCTTTCCTCCCACCAGTGAGCTGGGGTGTGGGGAGTGCTTGTGTCCTGCCAGGTCACGGCTTTGTATCCTACCCTTTTCCATGAGATGTTGGGCTCTTGCAGATGTAGCCTGGCTCATGTACTGTATCTTCTGGTCATTCTTTTAGGAATAGTTGTATTCACTGTATTTTCAAAATATATATGGTTTTGAGAGGAGATTTCAACCACCCTACTCACACTGCCATCTTGAGAATCCACCACAATTTTTTCAATTGAAATTCTGTCTTAGCTAGAAAGAGAGACTTTGCTGCTGGGAGCTGCCTATGGAGAGGGCCCCATGGTAGGGAACTGCCTGTGGGCAGCCCTACCACTGAAACAGCCTCCAGTCATAGCCAGCAAGGAGCCTGGGCCCTCAGCCATGGCCACAAAGAAGTAAACTCCTCGGGAAAAGAGAGTAAGCTCAGGAAAGGAACACAGCCTTGTGAGCACGGGAGTTCAGCCATGGAGACCCTGAGCAGTGGACCCAGGTAATCTGTGGACTGACTCCTGGCAAAGAAAATTGTAAGACAGTAAATATTGTTTAAAGCCATAAAATGGGGTCATTTGTTATGCAGCAACCAAAAAGAAAAAAGACATGTTATTAAAGGAAATATCCCTAACCCTTTTTGTAAAGGTTATGTATTTTCCTGATATTTAAATATTTAATAATCTGCAAAATAATTTGTTGAGTGTTGGACAGTAGTTTGGTTTATAATGTTTTCCATAATGAGTATTACTATTTTATATATTACAGATCATAATTGTAGGATAGAGTTCCAGAAGTATATTTAGTAACATTATATTGACATCAATAATTTTATTGACATCACTGATAAATTATTTTCCAAAAATATTTTTATAGTTTTAAAATATATTTTCTAATCAAAATGTGAAAATGCCCTAGCATTTTGTGGCTATATATGTACATATACATTTATATTATATATAAATTTACATATTTATATCTATAGTTTTGATTATATTTTTCAAGTGTGTGGAATAACATTTCTATTAACTACTTTATTTTAGTGAAATGTACTTAATATAATTTTGCAATATTTTGGTTTGAATTTTTGTTGTTATTGTTTTGTTTTTCATAATTTTCCCATGGTTATTTTTATGTGTGTTTTACATTGCTACTCTTAATGAGATTCTTTTCAAACATTTTAGCAGTCTGCTGATAAACAGAAATAACTTCAAAATTAATAACTATATTTATAAACCATTTTGATATACATTTTGTCTGAAAGAAATGTAGAAGAGGAAAGCATATTTTTCCTTCTATTTCCCTCATGCTTTTTCCTTATTTTTATTGTATGTCTACTTAGGTTTTTACTATGTGTATGTAATGCCTGTTCTACACAATAAATTAAAAGAAAATAAATTTGTAGAATGTGTGCAACTATTTCTAAAATACACACACTAGGACTTCCTTATTCATAAATTCATATTTTTCATTATTTTGTTTAGATACAAAATTTCCACCATGTATGTTTATTTTTCCCTAATTTTGATCTTGTTCCAGCAAATCTTGAGAATCACAGTCATCAGTTACCCCATCCATTCACTTGTCTTTGGATTTTAAATCTTGCTGGCTTGTGCTTTAAAGGCTTTAAATTAAACTTCCTTAATTCTTGCTTATCGAATGACAACAATATGTTGGTTCCAATTTTCAGCAATAATATTTATTAGGTTCTAAGGAATGATCTACAATAACTGTGATGACAGTAAGACATACATTTTTTTATAATTTTTTAACTGTAGTGAAATACTCCTATTAAAATTTACCATCTTACCATTTTTAAATGTATAGTTCAGTGGTATTAAGTACATACATATCAT
The DNA here is from genome assembly GCF_030020395.1 of Manis pentadactyla. Lineage (NCBI taxonomy): Eukaryota > Metazoa > Chordata > Mammalia > Pholidota > Manidae > Manis > Manis pentadactyla. The sequence goes on from NC_080025.1 coordinate 42,842,528, forward strand.
TGAACCATCACCCATCCTTTAGAACTCTTTATTTTCCCAAATTGAACCTCTATACCAATTAAATAATGACACCCCATTCTCTCATCTTCCGGTGCCCGGTAACCACCATCCTACTCAATCTATTCAGTACATTTCCATCTCTTTATGTTTGACTACTTTAGGTACTTTATATAAGTAGAACCATGTAGTATTTGTCTTTTTGTAACTGGCTTATTTCACATAGCATAATGTTCCCAAGGTTCATACTTGTGGCAGGATTTTTAAAGCTGAAGTTCCATTGGACATATACACCACATTTTGCTTATCCCTTCATCCATCAGTGGACATTTGGGTTGCTTCCACTTTCTAGGTATTGTGAACAACTATGAAAATAGTTGTACAACCCTTTTTTTAATTTCTTATACTTAGAAGTAGAATTGGTGAATCATATGGTAATTCTATTTTAAATTTTTTGATGAACTGTCAAACATTTTCTCCACAGTGGCTACACCATTTCACATTCCCACCAACAATACACAAGGAATCTAGTTTCTCCTCTGACAACTTTTTCTGTAGCCATCCAAATGGATGTGTGAGATTACATTTTAGAGTGCAATATTCACAAGTATCTGCTCACTTATTATAAAATGTATCTGGAGGGTCTTATGCTCAGTGAAATAAGCCAGGTGAAGAAAGGCAAATACTGTTATTTCACTTATTTGTAGAATATAAAAACAAAGCAAAACAGAATGAACAAAACAGCAGTCTACTCATAGATACTGAGAAGGGACTGGTGGTTACCATAGGGGAACGGTTGGACTGTGTGGGTGCAGAGGGTGAGGGGGATAAAGGGGCACAAAAATTCCCCATCATAAGTTGGTCATAAGGACAGTTGTACATCATGGAGAATATGTCAATGATTCTGTAATATTTTTCTGTGTTGACAGATAGTAACCACACTAGTGAGGGATCAGGATCTAATAATATGGGTAACTGTTGAACCACTGTGTTGTATATTTTAAACCAATATAAGATTGTATATCAACTATATTTCAATTAAATAAACACATACAAAAGAATTTTACAAATACCTATACTATTGGGTCTGTATTCTTGTTATGCCTATTTAAAAATTGGTGAAATTCATTTCTCTTAACTAGAAACTTGTGGGTTAAGTTTTATAATCCAACTTTTTGAACGTGAAACCATATATTCTCTCCAGCATGCTATTTTGCTATCTCCAGCCATAAAGGTCTATACAACATCAGTGATGTATGTAAGTGGTTATTTTAACAAATAACAAAGGCTGAAGTTTCAACAAAAGCAGAGAAAATCCTGATTGAACAGCATATCCCAGTTTTCGTGTTTCTCTCCACATTTTGAATGCAGCCAGTCGGTTCTTTTCAGCTGCCTTTCAGAGAAACATAGCAGGAAGCAAAACCACAGCATCAGTGCTCTGAGAAATAGCTTGACATGCTGCTTAAAAAGAATCCCAGCTGCGTTGTTTCATAAGTCGTATGTTTGAAAGCTTCTGCTGATTTTCCTACATGTGGGGAATGGTTTTGCCTTATTTGCCACTCCAGCTTGCGTGATTTCAAACATTCTGCTCAAAGAAAATTTCAAGCACTAAGCCCTTTCAGAAATCCAGCAAGCCTGCTCTGCATAGAAAAGGCTGTCACACCCGCAAACATTCTCCTCGGACAAGTTTGCATTTCACGATAGAATGTGCTCAGCCCTTTTGTTCTTTCTTGTTTCTGGCTACTTACCATCATTCAGCTCCGGGGTCTCTGAGACATATTCCAGGGACTGATGGGGGTTGCTCCTGGGGCATGACTGCATGACAGCACCCTTCCCTCTCTGCTTGGCGACTACCTGACAGTGGCGTATGGCAGGGGCAGACCTTCACCACTGTAAGAGAAAGAAAGACTTGTGACTGTGCATCCCACAAGACTGTTTTCTACCATGTTTTCTCACTTTCTTTCTATTGTTTTAAGCTCACCATATGCATTATTTCTCACCAGACTTAGTAGCAGAATGCATTTCATATTAGATTTTATTTTTCCAAGAAATCATCAGTGTTTATTTGTCGTCTCATAATACATTATGTGGCCCCATAGTATATGTACATTATGTGATCCCAATGTATAATTATATATATAATCAATAGAAGGAAAACTATACAGTTTGAATTAGAAAGCTAGTGTTGAAGGAAATAATGTGTGCAGTAAAAATTCAAACTCAGTTTTATCTTTAGATTATTCATAGTTAAAAATAACTATCATTTGGAAATTCTGAAAAGCATATGATTACACACTTATCCAAAATTATTCTTAAAATTTATTTCAACAAATAAAGTATATAATATGTTAAAATATATATTGACACCTATTTAACTATATTAAATTATAATTTTGAAGGCTAATATAAGAAGATAAGAAACAACTATAAAATCTAGAAGACTGCTTCTTAATGTACTTTACTTCCCATGTACACTGCATGGACTTTTGTGACAAAGTAGAGTTTAAATGTGGATCTAGCCCTACAACCACTAATCTAGACTTTTCCTTCTTTTCTCAATACCAAATTCAAAGTGAAGAAATATTTGCTGTCTACCAAATTTATACCTCAGTCCCAGACCTCTCCCTGACATGCTGCCCTCTGTATCCAAGGATGTAAACCTGACACCCCACTGGGATGTCTGTTTGATGTCTGCTCATTCTCAGAGCATGGAAGAGCTGTGGTCTCAGCACAACCCTCCCCCAACTCTGGCAGCCCTCCCCAGGCTTATGCATGATTCTTTCACTCTTTTTAATTGTTCAGGTTCCCACCCTTGAAGTCATTCTTGACTCATCACTTTCTCTTATCCTCCAAATTCAAATGCTGTCACTACTTTCATCAAAATACATCCAGAATCTGGCAATATCTTGCTGCTCCCCCTGGTTTATAGCCCTGGTCCCTCATGAAATCATGACCACCTCACCTGGATTACTGTCTTAATCTCCTAACTGGTCTCCACTCCCGTTTCCACTGCCCACCACACACGGCCACCAGTGCGGTCCTTTTAAAACCTAAATATACAGCACACCACTCCTTTCTCAAAACCCTGCAATAGCTTTCCATTTAACACAGAGCAGGTGCTAAATTACTTAACCATGGTTTAAGAGTCCACTTGGCACTGGGACCCCCACCACCTCTTTGCCATGCTGCGTTACGCTCCCGGCCCCTCAGTTCTCCCTGGCCACATCTCCTCTCACTGTTCCTGGAAAGAGCAGGGCACACTCTGCCTAAGGCTTTTGCACTGGAAGTCAATCCACTGTGAAAGCTCCTGCCCAGATACCACCATGACTTCTTCCTTCAGTTTCCCCAAGCTGATGCTCAGATGTCATCTTCTCTAAAAGGCCTACTACAACCACTTTATTAAAAATTTTAGTTTGAACTTTTCATTCCTCTTCCATGCTCTGCACTATTATTTTTGAATTCCAGAGCGTTTGCCTCTTTCGCTTAGGTTATATAGTTATATCTGCTTATTTATTCTGTGTATTGATTTATTTTATGCTTACTGTCCTTCCCTACTAGAAAGTAAACCACAAGAGCAGAGATCTCATCTTGAGTCACAGCCCCCATAGAGGTACCTGTACGTAGCAGTGCTCCATCTACAATTCCTTAATGAACATATTTACTTTTCCATAGTGGTGTTAAGCAATGATGATAAAAATATAAATTAAGCAAATGATACACATTCATTCTTGTGAATAGTATTCTGGTAAAAAATGCTCCTGGTTTCCAGTCCCATTCATACTCTGAATGAGCTTTTCTCAAGAGCAAACTTTTTCCTAAGAGCAAACAGGCGTTGAGTGCCAAATTTGGTGGCCCCATTATTTGTAAATGTTTGAGCAACTCACACTTCTGAAAGCAAGTTCTCCTGAAGAAAAAGTGAGTGAAGGGCTGATATACTGTACTTGGAAAAATTCTTCATAATGACGATCATTTGTGATCCACCCACAGACAAAGGGTCTTTATGGGAGCTTTGGGATCCATGTAGGGGACTGTGAAACCCCCGAGCAGTCCAAGACCAAAGAGCACCATGTTGATAGGCAGGCTCACATCCAGGTGGCAGACTTACAAACCCGGGCCCTGGTTACAGACCTAGAAACCGATCCATTCCTCTGAGGAACTGAGTACATTCCTGTTTGGTGACATTCTGTCACTAGCTCCATACACCAGGAGACCGTGAGGAGCCATGCCCAACCATGCATCAGGTAACAGGCCTGCAGACCTGTGTCTTGGCTCTGCACTCTGACATGGCCTGTGAACCAGGTCCAGTCACCCTAAGCTACAGTCCAGGATCCCCTGGTGGTGAGTCAGCCAAACTCAGCCCATCGGACTGGACCTCTACCTGGGCTCCACACCATCCCAGCTGCAGTCTCTGAACAGTCCTGCTGGAACTGGGAATCAGAAGGTGACACTCCAACCTGTTCCTAGATATCCTGTACTCACCTCTGGCCTCTCCCAGCCACATCCATGTGCAATACTCCTGGCCGGGGACAGGGAGGGACACTACCATCTTCAACCCTGGAGATCCTGAAAGGGCCCTGTACACAGCTCTAGCACCCCAGTCACTGTCAGGGACCAGGCCAGTCCCCCCAGGGACTTGGTGTGAGGCAGGTCCATCAATGCCTCCAGAGCTAGGGTTGCTTCAGTCTTGGATGTGGAATCTGCAACAGCCCTGGGAGCACTTCTAATCCTCTCAGCTATGATTCAGCCCTCTTAGGGACCTGGCGGAAGTCATACTGCCATGAAACAGGTAATAGGCCCACTGCCTGAGGCCCAAATGTGGACCCTAAAGTGAAAGCTTGTCTCAGCCCCACCCTACTGAACAAGATGCTACAGGCAGTCCCACCCACTGAGGACCAGGCATGATTCATGACCACCCTAGCCCCAGTGCAGACCCAGTGATGGCCTTAACCAGCTCCAACCCAGCATGACTGCAACCCCAGAAGTAACCCCACCAGCCTGAGGGACAGACAGAAATGTCTTCACCTGCTGAAACCAGTCTAAAGACTGCAAGTAGTGTTTGCTCTCAGCTGCATAGACTACAGTACAAGGCTATGTAGATCACAAAGAATTAGGCAAATATGACACCATCAAAGGGAACCAATAACACTCCATTAACAGACCCCAAAGGAATGGAGATCTATGATTTTTCTTGATGAAGAATTGAAAATAATCATCTTAAAAAACTCAATGAAATGAAAGAGAACACATATAGACAACCAAATGAAATTGTGTGAACAGTGCATAAACAAAGTGAGAGGTTTAATAAAGAAACAGAAACCATGAAAAAGAGCCAAACAGAAATAATGGGACTGAAGAATATAATCAGAGAACCAAAAATTTCAGTTGAGGGCTCCAACAAGAGACTTGATCATGCAGGAGAAAGAATCAGTGAACTTTAAGGTGAATCCTTTGATATTAGCCAATTTGAGAAACAAACAAAAACAATGCGAAAGAGTGAAGAAAGCCTGCATGATTATGGGAGACAAACAGGAGAAGGAATATTCACATAATGTGACTACCAGAAAGAGAAGAGAGAAAGGGGCAGAAAGTTTATTTTAAAAAATAATAGCTGAAATTTCCCAAATCTTGGGAGAGATATGGATATCCAGGTCAACCCAAGGAGATTACTCTGAGATATATTATAATCAAAGCATTAAATGTCTAAGTCAAGGAGATAATTCTGAAAGCAGCAAGAGCAAAATGACTCACACAAGAGGAAATCTTCAAAAGGGTGTCAGTGAATCTCTTGGCGAAAACCCTGAAGGCCAAGAGATAGTGGGATGAAATATTCAAAGTGATGAAAGAGAAAAAGAAAAACTGCCAACTGAGAATGTTATATACCTGGCAAATTCCTTCAGAAATGAAGAAGAAATAAAGACATTACCAGACAAAGTGAAGGGAGTTCATCACTAGACCTTCCTTACAAGACATGCGAAAGGGAGTTTTCAAGTTGAAATGAAAAGATGCTAAGTAACAACATGAAAACAAATAAAAATATAAAACTCATTGGTAAAGTAAATATATATCAAATTCAGAATATCCTAATACTGTAATGGTGATATGTAAGTTGGTTTTATCTCCAGTGTAAAAGTTAAAAACTGATAGCATTAACAATAATTGTATCTACTATAATTTTTTAATGGATGCACAATGCAAAAGTGCCAAAAATGCAAAGTATGATGTTGATAGCATAAAATGTTGAGTAAGATAAGTAGAAGTACAGATTTTTTGTGTGTGATTGAAGATAAGTTGTTTTCAGTATAACAGATTGTGTGTCAGCAGGATGTCTTCTGTAGGTCTCATGGTAACCACACAGACAGAAAAGAACATATAGTAGTTACATAAAGATAAAGAGATTAAGGCATATTACAAAAAAATAAATTACAAATGAAGGTAATGAGAGAGGAATAAAGTAACAAAATAAGTTTTAAAAACTGTCATAAAACACTTAATGAAATAGCAGTAGTATATATCTATCATTAATTATTTTAAATATAAACAGACTAATTCCTTAGTCAAAAGATGAAAAAGGCTTAATCGATAAAAAAACAGATAAAAATTATGCTGCCTATACAACACTCATTTCAGCTTTAATAAACATTTGTCAAAATCTATCAGAAGAGACAAAGAAAGTAACCATGGAGTGATAAAAGAGTCAATTCATCAAGAAGATGGAACAATTATGAATATATATGAATTTCACATTGGGGTGCCTAAGTATTTAAAGTAAATACTAACAAATTAAGGGAGAATTAGACAGAAAGTCAATTATAGTAGAGTACTTCAATTTCCCAATTCCAACATTGGATAGAACATCCATTCAGAAAATCAATAAAGAAGTAGTGGAATTGAATGACACCACAGACCAAATGGACCTCTCAGATATTTACAGAACATTTCTTCCAACAGCACCGCAATACACATTTTTTCTGAAGTGCACACAGAACATTCTCTGAGTTATGTTGGTCCACAACACACTTTTGAATAACTAATGATCAAAGAAGAAATCAAAAAGAAAATCAGAAAGTATTTTGAGACAAACAAAAATGAAAACACAAATACCAAAACATATGAGAAGTAGCAAAAACAGTTCTAAGAGGAAAGTTTCTGGATACCTACCTACATTAAGAAAAGAGGTCCCTAGTAAACTACTTAACTTTACATCTCAAAGATTTAGAAATAAAAAATGGACAAAGCTCACAGTTGGAAGGAAAGAAAGAATAAAGATTAGAGCAGAAATAAATAAAATATAGACTTGAATGGTAATAGATAAAAATCAATGAAACTAAGAGGTTTTTTTAAAATAAGATAAATGAAATTTACTAACCTTTAGCTAAACAAACCAAGAGAAAAAGAGAGGAAACTCAACTAAGTGAAGTTATAAATGAAAAAGGAGCCACTATAACTGTAAGCACAGAAATACAAAGGATCATAAAACACTACTATAAACAATTATACACCCAGACAACAAATTGGATAACCTGGAATAATGGATAAATTCCTACAAACATACAATGTACCAAGGGTGAAGCATGAAATAGAAAATCTTAGCAGAACAATAACAGCTAGTGAGATTGGGATAGTAAACAAAAACCCTTCCAACAAAGGAAATTCTAGGACTAGTTGGTTTCACTGGTAAATTTTACCAACCATTTAAAGAAGGATAATTACAATCCTAAAATCTTCCAAAAAATGCAGAGGAAACTACCATTACCCTCAACCAGAGCCAGATAAGGACACAACAAGAAAAGAAAACTACAGGTAGTATCCCTGATAAATGTAGATGCAAAAATTCTCAACAAAATTCTAGAAACCCAAATTCAACCATACATTAAGGGGATCATATGCCCTTAATGTATTTATCCCTAGGATGCAAGGATGATTCAACATAGGAAAATAAATATGTTAAACCACACTGAAAGAATGAAGAATAAAAATCACATGATCCTCACAACAGATGGAGAAATAAGGTTTGAATAAATTTAACCCTTCTGTGATAAAAATTCTCAATAAATTGGTTATAGAAGCAATATACTTCAACACAAAAGCTTATATATAACAAACCATAGCTAACATCATTCTCAAGTGTGAAAAGCTTGAAAAACCTTAAAGCTTTTCCTCTAAATAATGTAGAAAGAAGGAAAGCTCTAAGAAAGAAGGAAATTCACTTGCGACAATATGGGAAGTCCTTGAGGGCATTATGCAAAGTGAAATAAGTCAGATAGAGAAAGACAAATACTGCAAGATCTCACATATATGTGGAATCTAAAAATATATATAAAGGCACAATCACAGAAACCTAAAGTACAACTGCGATTTCCAAAGTCTGGGGTCTGGGGTTAGAGAAAATGGGTGAATGTTATTCAACTAATAAAACCTTTGATTTATAAGGTGAATAAATTCTGGCGATCTAATACTCAGAATGGGGACTATAATTTTATATTATGTATATGTGTGTGTGTGTATATATATCTATACATATACATAATATACTTGCATGTTGCTAAGAGAGTAAATTTTAAATGTTCTCACCACACACATATACACAAGTATAATTATGTGAAATGATGAATGTGTTAACTAACCATATTGTGGCAACCATTCAGCAATATATGCTGCATCATATTATCCTACTGTACACCTTAAACTTATAGAATATTATACGTCAATAATATCTCAGTATAGCTGGAAAGACAAGAATCTTCATGAGGCATATATTTGTTGCAGGTTTAAAAATATTCCTGTAGTATATAAAATTCTTTTACATTATTTGTGGAGCAGACATTATTAAAGATTCTGCATCTCACAGTGCAAGAAAATAGCAAATGGCTATTATATTCCAGCATGAGTAACAAACAAAGGTAAACATTTCCAAGTTAATTTTAAAATAACATCTATGGCTAGTATTATAACATATATTGCTAACAAAGACAATAAGCATCTTTCTCTAGCTGATCTGAAGTATATGGAAAGATTCTAAAAAAGAAACCATTGAAATAAGATTTTTTAAATGTTCAAAGCAAAGCTGGTGGAAGGCTTATTTCAGACAAAGGAATGGCATCTCCACTCCTACCAGTTACTGGAGTGTCTTACGGAAACAGGAGAACAGATCTTTCCTCAGAATGCATTCTCTTCTTCCACAGATTTATGTTTTCACGATTTAAAAGTGGTGCTCTCAGAGGGAAAAAACAAGATGCTTAAAAAAATAACTTATTTTGAGAGTAAGAGTAGGCCTCAGTTTATACATCTATACTGATTTCATTTATTTATCTGTCTTGTTTGTCTTTTACTTTAAAGTTCAGTCAGGTATTTGGCTCCCTTGCTTTATTTTCTCTCACTCTGCAAAGGTCGATGGAGGAATGAATACCTCTTTAAAAGAGAGATTCACAGGAGAATGTATGGAGAGATATAAATACAAAGATAGACTTAAGAAAATATGCAATCCTAAATTTCTAAGGCAAAGAAAGAGTGAAATGTGAAATTAAGACTATAGATCAATATTTTCCATGAAAGCAGATGCAAAAATCCTCAAGTAAATATTAATAAACCAAACCCAAAAATGTATGAAAAGAACTGTAAACCACAACCATGTGGGATTTATTCCAGGTATTCAAGGCTTGTTCAGCTTTTGGAAACCAATTAATACATTGCAATAATGCATTAAAAAAGAAAAATCACATCATAACAATAGATGTGAAAAATAATAATTTGACAAAATCCAATATTCATTCATGTTAAAACCTCCCAGTAAACTACAAATAGAATAGAACTTCCTCAACTTTATAAAGAATATATATAAAATATCTACCATGAAACTTCATGGTAAGAAACTTGAAGCTTTCCAATTAAGATCAAGTATAAGGCAATGATGTCCCTTCTCACCGTCCTTTCCAACATCGTACTGGAAGTCCTTGCTGATACAATAAGGCAAGAAAAGGAATTAAAATCTATACAGATTGGGAAGGAATGCATAAAACTGTCTTTGTTTTCAGGTGACATGAATGCTTATGAATAAAATGCTAAAGAATATACAAAATATTCCAGGAACTAGTGACCAATTTAGCATGATTGCAGGATACACTATACAAAGTAAAGTCACATTATCTTATATACTAGCAATAAATAAGTGGAGTTTGAAATTAAAAACACAATGTCATTTATATTAGCACACAGACTGATAAATCAGATGTGTTCCAGATTTATAATGAAGAAATCCATAAAACTATGATGAACAAAATCAAGGAAGATTTAATAAATGGAGAAATATTCCATGTTCATGAATAAGAAATCTCAATATTATTAAGATGTATGTTCTTCCCAACTTGATCTATAAATTCAATGCAATCTTTATAAAAATTGAAGCAAGTTATTTTATGGATATTGACAAATTGTTTTTGAAGTTTATAGGAAGAGACAAAAGACCCAAAATAGCCAACAAGATATTGAACAGGGACAACCAAGGTGGAGGATTGATGCTATCCAACTTCAAGACTTACTATAAAGCTACAATAATCAGAGGAGCATAGTTTCAAAAGCACAGGCAAGTAAATCAATGGAGTAGAATAGAGAGCCCAAAAATAGACTCACAGAAATATAGCCACATGATCTTTGAAAAAGAAGCAAAGGGAACAAAATGCAAAAAAGATACTTTCACATTTTCAACAACTGATGTCCACATGAAAAAAAAAATGAGTTGTCAGAGATCTTTACACACACCACAAAAATTAACTCAAAATTGATTGTAGACCTAAAAGCAAAATGCAAAATTATGAAATTCCTAGAAGATAAAATAGGTGAAACCTAGATGATCCTGGGGATGGCAATGTCTTTTTAGATATAACGAAAGACACAATCCATGAAAGAAATAACGGATAAACTGCACTTCATTAAAATTAAAGTCTTCAGTTCTGCAAATAACGATACAAAGAGAATGAGAAGAAAAAACACAGACTAGGAGAAAATGTTTGTAATAGACAAATCTGAAGAAGGACTGTTACCAAAAATACACAAAGAAAAACTCAAAATGTAACAACAAAAAAAAGAAACAATTTAGCCAATTAAGAAATGACCCAAAGACCTTAAAGACACCTGAACAAAGAAGATAAACAGATGGCAAATAAGTATTAGGAGGGGCCTACACACCACCTGTCATAAGGGAAATGCAAATTAAAACAATGAGATACCACTATAAAGCCATTAGGATGGCCAGAGTCTGGAATCGGTCAGCATCAATGCTGGTGAGGATGTGGGTCAACACAAGCTCTCCTTCACTGCTGGTAGGTATGTAAAAAGATTCAGCCACTTTGGAAACAGTTCGGCAAATTCTCATAAAACAAAATGAATTCTTAACATAGGATCTATCAATATGTTCCTTGGTATGACCCAAAGCAGTTGAGAGTTCAGCCTATACAAAAATCTGCATGCAGATGTTTATAGCAGCTTTATACATAATTGCCAGAACTTGGAAGCAACTACAACCTGCTATAGTTAGTGAATGGATAAAGAAACTGATATATTCAGACAACAGAATACTATCCAGAGCTAAAAAGAAATGAGCAAACAGGCCATGACAAGACATGGAGAAGACTTAAATGCATATGAGTAAGTGAATTAAGCCAATCTGAACAGGCCACATAGTGCATGATTCAAATACATGTATAGGTGAGATGATTAGGCAAAGCACAGAGGATTTTTAGGGCAGTGAAAATATTCTGTATGATATTAAAATGGTGTCATTATACGTTTGCCTAAACCCACAGGAAGTACAATACCAAAAGTCAACCTTAAGACAAACTATGGACTTTAAGTATTATGATTTATCAATGTAGGTTTGTCCTTGAAAAACTGTACCATTCTGGCAAGTGATGCTGATAATGGGGAGACTATGCATGTGTGGGGGCAAGATGCAGAAAAATCTCTGTATCTCCCTCTAAATTTTGTTGTAAATCTAGAACTGCTCTAAAAAGTGTTAAAAGTAATATAAAATAAAAGGATTTAAGGAAAATATGCAAATTTAAAAGATTACTTTGTCCATGTGGTTAATCTTCTCATTGACTGTTTTTTACCACATTGCTCCCAGACCACCCTTCAAGAATGGCCTCCTGTCATTCTACTAATCATGCAGAGAATGCAAATATTTCACTGTTCCTTTTCCACTAAGAACCTCCCTGTTACATGGCCTTTTGAGAGCAGAGAGATGTAGCTCGTTACACATTTCTTAATCTACTACTGATGCATTTTTGCCAGTTCAGTGAGCAGTGGTTAACTCATCAGAATTAGAGATTAAACAGGACAGCTATAAACTGTAAATTTTCTCTGCATGTAGTTCTGACAAGATTCCACAATAATACAGTCAACAAAAGGCCTGAGATTAACTCTAGACTATGGCACAATTGGTAGAAAAACTTGTGTAAACCTGTAATTTGATGTGGGTGCTGTTCATTAATTTTTCTAAATGCCAACTCTTGAAAGTAAGAAAAAGATGAACAAGGCTGAAGAGGCACTAATGCTTTAGCAACAACTCTGTGAAATACAAAGAAAAAAAGACCATCTTGAATTTCTGTTTCTTTGTAAGTGCTTGGATGCTACTCTTTGCAAACATTTCATGAAAAAATGTTTTCAGGAAAGTTGGTTGAACAAATCAAATCATTTTCCTCCATTGCCTCCCTTAGAAAATCACCAAAACAATAACATACCTTCAATTAAGTAAAGTTAAAGTCACACATGTACATTCTAAACAATCTACCTAATGGTGTAAACTTTGAACTGAAATAAGGGAGGACGTCAGGAGTCAGTGTAGATCTACCCATACATTTAATGTGAAAGCCTCTCTCAAAGTTTGGTGTGTAATATGAAGAACCCCAATCAGGGTGCCACTTATTAAGCAAGGTGGCACAAATGATTTGGAAAGGTCAGCATGGATCCAAATGCGCAGAATGTCCGAGTGTGGGCGATGGGAGTGTGCATGCAACCCGCTGACATGCTTTACCTTTTTCTCCCCCTGGAATTTGGGCTCGCTTGCTTTCCTTTTTGTCCCCACAGAACCATCCTGAAGGTAGAAAGGAAACAGGAAAGAACAATATTCGGAGCTAACTATGCTGGCACCGACTAGAGTCAGTTAAATAGATACAAACATCCACATGCTGAGCAGGAAGGGTTGCCGCCTCCTTTGGGGAAGCAGCAGCAGCTGCGTGCTGACATGGAGGCATTCCAAAAAATGAAGGAGAAAATGGACATAGATTAGAACCAATTTGATGAAAAAAATTGAAATAGTCAAGTCTCTTCTTATAGATGTTCATTTTCTCAAACTCTTACCAAGATAAAACTGATAGAATTAATTACTATAAAAATGAGTTAAAAAAAAAAAAGCTTAACTGCAGTGTTTATACAGAAAAAACAAGGTAAGAATCTAATGAATAAGTGACTAATAAAAAATATGTGACACAGATTTGTTTCAGCAAACAAATTCCCGAAAAAAATTTCTCCTTGTATCCCTAAGGACCCAAAGATTGAAAGGAAGATGATGTGCTCATGATGCAGTCATGCTGCTGGTGATCAAGGGGGACCGGAGATTAGAAAATAGCCTTAGTGACACACAAGTCAAATGACAAGTCCGCAGACATAAAATTGAGGCACATAAAAGTAGTCAGAAAATAAAAAAGATTTTAAAGGAAATTCATGACAACACAAAAAAGAAAAAGATTGATATATATGTGTGTTTGTGTGTATATATATATATATATATATATATGAATTCATATGTATGTAATATATACTACAAGAAATTAAAAACTAAACAATAATGTATAACATGTAAGACATAAAATACAGAACCTAGTTAATTTAAAATGGGGAGATTATCTGAAATTTGCAGACACCATTTATAGGAATGTTATGTATCACTTGCTAAGATCATCAAGCAGAATCCAAGTGTGCTCATTTTATCATGACTACCTATTAGTGGAACATAGTTAAAGGGAATATAATAAAGACAGAGGACAGGGATAAAGACACCCCCACCAGAAACAAATGACTGGCTTCCTTGAAGCAGGGCCATGACAGATTTGACAGAAATAAATATGCAGAAATACAATAAAACTGTCATTAAATCAATGAAAATGTTACTCTGCATATTGAAAAATCACTGTAAATTTCAAAATAAGTATGGGGACAATACGCATTTATATTCTACTGAAGCTATAAACATTAACAGTTAAAAACAAATACACAGAGTAAAAAGAAATAGAACAAGGAGGTGATTTTAAAATGTAGAAACTAAGGAACGAAATCAGTTCGGCCTCAGATTTCTCAGCAGTGATCAAGGCCATATCGTCATCACTCACATAAGGGACTGGTTCCTGAGCCTCCTTTTTTGAATTAACTATATTATGAAGAATTCCTAAAGATGGGGAAGAAGATTTGGAAGAAGTGGAGGGGATATGATCTGTCTGTCCCTTTATTGAAAGGAACACCAACAGATAGTGATCTATTTTTAATGTTATATATAAGAAGAAGAAACTTACCTATGTAATCACTGTGAATATTGAAAATACTTCATAACCAACAGGCACAAATGAGGAAAATTAAAGAATGAAAAGAAAAGAAAGCTAAAACCATATTACAAACAGGAAAAAAATAAAGATTTTAAAAATAACAAATTTTAAATAAGATGAAAAAACTTAGATAAAGCATAACAACTGCATGAAAAAAGTTTAAAATGCCCAACCATGTGTTAAAAAATTCAAACTTGACTTTTGAAAAATACGGCAGCATGTTGTGTATGAGAATAAAATATAATAACTTGAAAGTAAAAATGTGGAAAACTCCTGACAGTAAATGAACTGATACTTTTATATATCTTATCAAACAACATAACAAAGCATCCTGTATATAAAGAAAAAAATTTAAACATCATACCATTTATAATATAGAGACTAAGGAGTCAGGATGTAGAAAATATAAATAATATAAGGAATCAATAAAAAATGATATATTCATGCTTAAAGCTGATCATCTGTTCCTGATAATCAGATATTCTGCATAAAACTGCAGGTCCTGTTTCCCATAATTTTGAGTGGGAGAAGTCAGAAACACACACCACTCAGCTGTGGCATAACAAAAGTAGCAAGTGGGCAGGCTGGGGTGTAGCATGCTTACCCAATACTTTCAGCACCAAACACAGAACCTACTGGTCGGTGCTTGCTTACAATAATGTTTCTGCAACTGTAAGCTTTTGTAACACAAATTGCCCTTCCTTTTGCAGTTTTCTTTAGCACTTGCTCATCCTTTCTGTGACTCCTTTTGCAACACTGAGCAAAATCAAAGGCTGTTTATGAAAGCCATGGTGGAAGCAATTTCAGGACCAGGGACCAATCGGCAGAGAACTGAGCCCACTGAGCAGGCACCTGCTTAGAGGTGTTTTCTTTTCCCTTCTTTTTCCACCCAATTTTATTGAGATATAATTGTCATATGTTACTGTATAAATTTAAGGTGTACAGCCTAATGGTTTGGCTTAAATGTGTTGTGATGTGATTTCCAAATAAGTTTAGTTAATATCCATCATGTGAAATAGATACAATGTAAAGAAACAAATTTTTTTGTTCTGTTATTACTCAGGATTTACTCTCAGCTTTCCTGTATATCATAGATGAGTGTTACTGTAGTGATCATGTTCCCCATTACATCCCTAGTACTTACGTATGTAACAACTTTTGACCACCTTCCTCAATCCCCCTTCTCTCACTCCCACATCTGGTAACCACAAATCTGATCTCTTTTTTTGCTAGTTTGTTTGCTTAGATTCTACATACAAATGAGATCATACAGTATTTGTCTTTCTCTGTTTGGCTTACTTCACTCAGCTTAATGCCAAGTTCCATCCATGTTGCCACAAATGGCAGCATTTCCTCATATTTTTATTGGCTGAATAATACAGGTTTTCAACACTATCCAAAAGTACAGCATTCTGTGAAAACTTTCATGTGCTGAAATGGCATGAAACAGAGAAGCAATTACCATTCACTTATATGGAAAAGTTTTGAGTATCCACAGACCCAATAAAATCACCCTTCTTAGACATTTCTGTTACCTTAGGATGCATTCTAATGGGCACACAAAAGAAATAGAAATAAAACACAGGAGCTCACAGATGCAGCTTAAAGGTCTGATGGCTTGTTGCTGACATGCTGAGCATGGTTCCTGGGAGAGGAGCTTGGAGGAACACTCTCATGTTGGGGTGCATGATGCCTCTATAACAACTTGCAGCAAAACAAACTCTGAGTGCTATGTTCACTTTTCCCCCATCTTTGTAAAAGCAAAAACCCTCTTCAAGTTTCTTACAGCTGCGCAAAGCAGGTACTAATATAAGCCTTTTTTGTAAACACAAAGGGGTGTAATGTGAAGCTTCTTAAACTGGGAGATCCCTGTATATGCTATAGTGTTTTATATATATATAAAACAAACTTCCTTATCCATGCATTTGTTTGCTGATGGACACTTAGTTTGTTTCCCTGGTATTTTCTTTTTGCTGGCACTTCATACACATTTCTCAATGTCTGTATGGATTCTGACATTCTACTATTCATGTTCAGAATGTTAATGCAACACTTTTTCTATGCATTTTAATTCGTTTTTTGGTAAAACACACATAACATAATGTTCACCTTTTTAACTATTTTTTTAAATGTGTAATTCAGCAACATCAAGCACACCCACCCTGTTGTACAATCACCACCACCATTCAGTTCCAGAACCTTTTCATCATCCCAAAGAGGAAACCCCACACTCCAAGAGTAACTCCCAGTTGCCCTATTCCCCTGCCTTACGCAACCTCCATTCTACTTTCTTCTCCATGATTCCACCCTCCACATCAGTCGAACAGTACTAAACTAGTTCTTTCATGCCTGGCTTATTTTAACCACAATGTCCCCAAGGTCCATTTATGTTGTAGTATGTATCAGAACATCACTCTGTCTACCCATTTGTCCACTGATGGACACCTAGACCACTTCCATCCTGTGGCTCCTGTAAACAATGCTACCTTGAACGCTGATGTATAAGTATTTGAGTCACTGCTTTCAAATTTTTTTGTTATATAGAGAAGTGGAATTGCTGGTTCACACAGTAACTTTAAGTTTGATTTATTGAGGACTCACCAAACTGTTGTCTATCAGCAACTGCACCATTTTACATATGCAGCAAATTCCAATTTCTCTACATATGATCAGTATTTGTTCTTTTTCTTTTTTCTTTATTTTGATGATAGCCATGCTAATGGGTGTGAAATGGTTCTCACTTTGGTCTTCATTTGCATTTTCTTAATGACTAGTGATGTGAACATTTTTTAATGTGCTTATTGGCCATTTGTATATCCTCTTTGAAAGAAGTCTTCTACCCATTTTTAAATTGGGTGGAATTTTGTTGCTGTTCTTGAGTTGTAGGGATTCTTCATGTATCTTAGGTATTAATACCTTATCAAATATGTGACATATATATATTTTCTCTATTCTTTGGGATGTCTTTCAGTCTCTTCACTCTCCGGATGCACAAAAGTCTATTTTTTTTTGCTAATTTTTTTTGGTATCGTTAATCCACAATTACATGAAGAACATTATGTTTACTAGGCTCCCCCCTTCACCAAGTCCCCCCCACATACCCCTTCACAGTCACTGTCCATCAGCGTAGTAAGATGCTGTAAAATCACTACTTGTCTTCTCTGCCATCATCGAAAAGACAAACAATAACAAATGTTGGCGAGGTTGTGGAGAAAGGGAAACCCTCCTACACTGCTGGTGGCAATGTAAATTAGTTCAACCATTATGGGAAGCAGTATAGAGGTTCCTCAAAATGCTCAAAATAGACATACCATTTGACCCAGGAATTCCACTTCTAGGAATTTACCCTAAGAATGCAACACTCCAGTTTGAAAAAGACAGATGCACCCCGATGTTTATCACAGCACTATTTACAATAGCCAAGATATGGAAGCAACCTAAATGTCCACCAGTAGATGAATGGATAGAGAAGATGTGGTACATATACACAATGGAATATTATCAGCCATAAGAAAAAAACAGATCCTACCATTTGCAATAACATGGGTGGAGGTAGAGGGTATTATGCTCAGTGAAATAAGCCAGGCAGAGAAAGACAAGTACCAAATGATTTCTACTTTTTTTAAATTTGATCTATTTTCTTTCCTTTGGGCCTGTGCTTTTGGTATTAGAGCTAAGAAAACAGTGTCAAATCCATTTCCCTGGTTTTCCTCAGAGTTTTATAGTTTTAAGTCTTATATATACATTTTGAATGAATTCTTGTATATAGTATAAACTAAGGATCCAACTTAATTCTTTTGCATACTACCCATGGTTTTGATATAAGACATTTTGAAAATTGTATCAAACTTTAAAGTCTCTTTATGTTGACCCTAATTGAAAGATACATTGAGTTTTGTACATTTGAACTCAATATAATATTGTATAGCAACTATATTATAATTAAAGAAGAAGAAGAAAGATGCATTGAGAATTTTTAAAGTTAACAGGGTTGGATTAAGAATTCAAGAAGCTCTATGCTGCAAAAACATTTCCTTCAAAGATGTCCTATGGGATATTTCTATTAATTAAAGGCTGCAACTTTATGGTAAAAATGTGTTTTGCTTCATGAGCATCATTTCTTTTTTTATCTTTTTCTTTTTTGCAAATACTATATAAGATCACTAGGAGACGATTAAAGATGGCAATGTGAGAGGAGACAGAGACTTCCTCCTAAAACCACATATAATACAAAAATATAATTAATACAAGTAACCCTGAGAGAGCAACAGGAAAGAGACTGTGCCAGAGTGTACAACTGAAGAAAAGAGCAGACCTCATGGAACTGGGTAATGCACCAAAGCTGTGGCCCGGCAGGACCCAAGCCTGTACCCCACCCCAAGTTACTGGTGGGAGGAAGAGAAACTGAGCAGGGAGGGAGTGGAAGCCTGGGACTGCTGAATACCTAGCTCCAGAGATATGCTCTGGGAGCACAAACCTACATTTCATGGTGCTTTCATGATACTCGTGTGATTATGGGGTTGGAAAGCTAATACAGGCAGAATTCCTGGAGATACTGAGATTCCAGCCACTTGTGGAAAGCAGGGATCCATATCTGGCTGCTCTGGGACAAAAACTTATACCTGTGTGCTCAGCCCACTGGTTCAGGCAGTGGAGACAGGCACAGCAGCCAGGAGGCAGGGAACAGCTCTTTCCTACCCCCAGGCAACAATACCACTTCCCTGTGACCCCCGACATTGCTTCAGGGGCTGAGCAGCCCCAGAGAGTAGAGCTTCTGGACACTAGAGGGTGCCATATACAAATATGAAACACCAAAGAAACCCGGTCCAAAGTAAAATTATTAATACACACCCAAGAAAGATTTAAGTGACATGGACCTCATGACTCTTCCTGAAAGGGAGTTCAAAATAAAAATCATCAACATGCTAATGGAGGTATGGAAAGACATCCAAGAACTCAGGAATGAATTCAGGTTGGAGATCCAATCATTGAATAACACAATGGAGGGTATTAAAATCAAGTTGGATACAGTGGACGAGATGATAAATGAAATCAAAACCAGAGAAGAGGAATATAAAGAAGCTGAGGTACAAAGATAAAAGGATCTCTAGGAATGAAAGAATACTAAGAGAACTGTGTGACAAAATGAAATGGATAAATATTTGCATTATAGGGATACCAGAAGAAGAAGAGAGAGAGAAAGGGATAGAAAGTGTCCTTGAGGAGGTAGTTGCTGAAAACTTCCCCAGTCTTGGGAAGGAGATAGTCTATCAGGCCATGGAGATGCACAGATCTCCCAACACAAGGGACCCAAGGAAGACAACAGCAAGACACATAGTAATTAAAATGGGAAAGATCAAGGATAAGGACAGACTGTTAAAAGCAGCCAGAGGCAGAAATAAGACCACATACAAAGGAAAGCCCATCAGGCTAACATCAGACTTCTCAGCAGAAACCTTACAGGCCAGAAGGGAGTGGCATGATGTATTCAATGCAATGAAGCAGAAGGTCATGGAACCAAGATTACTTTATCCAGAAAGATTGTCATTTAAATTTGAAGGAGGATTAAACAATTTCCATATAAGCAAAAGCTGAGAGAATTTACCTCCTACAAACCATCTCTATAGTCTATTTTAGAGGGACTGCTATAGATAGAAGTGTTCCTAAGGTTGAATAGCTGTCATCAGAGGAAATAAAACCACAGTAAAGAAAGAACAGCTAATTACAAAGCAAATGCAAAGTTAAATTAACTATCCCCAAAGTCAATCAAGGGATAGACAAACAGTACAGAATATGACACCTAATATGTAAAGAATGGAAGAGGAAGAAAAAGGAGGAGAAAAAGAAAAGAAACTTCAGATTGTGTTTCTAATAGCATATTAAGTGTATTAAGTTAGACTCTTAGATACTAAGGAAGTTAACCTTGAACCTTTGGTAACCATGAATCTAAAGCCTGCAATGGCAATAAGTACATACCTATCAATAATCACCGTAAATGTAAATGGACTAAATGCACCAGTCAAAAGACATAGAGTCACTGAATGGATAAAAAACAAGACCCATCTATATGCTGCCTACAAAAGACTCACTTTAAACCCAAAGATATACACAAACTAAAAGGGAAGAGATGGAAAAAGATATTTCATGCAAGTAATAGAGAGGAAAAACAGGAGTTGCAGTACTTGTATCAGACAAAATACAGTTCAATACAAAGAAAGTCACAAGGGACAAAGAAGGACATTACATAATAATAAAGGAGTCAATCCAACAAGAATATATGACCATTGTAAATATCTATGTTCCCAACACAGGAGCACCCACATATGTGAAACAAATAATAACAGAATTAAAAGGGGAAATAGAATGCAATGCATTCATTCAAGGAGACTTCAACACTCCACTCACTCTGAAGAACAGATCAACCAGACAGAAAATCAGTAAGGACACAGAGGCACTAAACAACACATTAGAACAGATGGACCTAACAGACATCTACAGAACTCCACACCCAGGATACACATTCTTCTCAAGTGCACATGGTACATTTTCAAGAATAGATCATATACTAGGCTATAAAAAGAGCCTCAGTAAATTCAAAAAGATTGAAATCTGGTCAGTTTCTCAGACCATAAAGGTATGAAACTATAAATAAATTATGCAAAGAAAATGAAAAAAAATCCCACAAACAGGTGTAGGCTTCACAACATGCTCCTAAATAACCAATGGATCAATGGCTAAATAAAAACAGAGATCAAGCAATATATGGAGACAAATGACAACATCAATTCAACACCACAAAATCTGTGGGATGCAGTGAAGGCCATGCTAAAAGGAAAGTAAATTGCAATGCAGGCTTACCTCAGGAAAGAGTAACAATCACATATAAGCACTCTAAACTCACAATTAATGAAACTAGAAAAAGAACAACAAATGAGGCCCACAGTCAGTAGAAGGAAGGACATAGTAAAGATTAGAGTATAAATTAACAAAATCGAGAAGAATAAAACAATAGAAAGAATCAATGAACACAAGAGCTTGTTCTTCAAGAAAATAACCAAAATAGATAATCCCTAGCCAGACTGATCAAGAAAAAAAGAGAGTCTACACACATAAACAGAATCAGAAATGAGAAAGGAAAAATCACTATGGATACCACAGAAATATAAAGAATTATTAGAGAATACTATGAAAAATTATATGCTAACAAACTGGATAACCTAGAAGAAATAGACAACTTTCTATAAAAATACAACCTTCCAAGGCTGACCAAGGAAGAAACAGAAAATCTGAACAGCCTAATTACCAGCAATGAAATTGAACTGGTAATCAAAAAACTACCTAAGAACAAAACTCCTGGATCAGATGGCTTCATCACTGAATTTTTATCAAACATTTAGTGAAGACCTAATACCCATTCTCATTAAAGTTTCCCAAGGACTAGAAGAAGAGAGAATACTTCTAAACTCATTCTCTGAGGCCAGCATCACTCTAATACCAAAACCAGGCAAAAACACCACAAAAGAAAGAAAATTACAGACCAATATCCCTGATGAACATAGAAGTAAAAATACTCCACAAAATATTAGCAAACCGAATCCAAAAATACATCAAAAAGATCATCAATCATGATTAAGTAAGATTTATTCCAGGGATGCAAGGATGGTACAACATTCGAAAATCCATCAACATCATTCACCACATCAACAAGAAGAAGGACAAAAACCACATGATCATCTCCATTGATGCTGAAAAAGCATTTGACAAAATTCAATATCCACTCGTGATAAAAACTCTCAACAAAATGGGTATAGAGGGCAAGTACCTCAACGTAATAAAGGCCATATATGACAAACCCACAGCCAACATTATACTTAACAGTGAGAAGCTGAAGCTTTTACTTTAAGACTGGGAACAAGACAAGGATGCTCACTCTCCCCACTTCTATTCAACTTAGTACTGGAGGTCATAGCCACGGCAATCAGACAACATAAAGAAATAAAAGGCATCCATATTGGCAAGGAAGAAGTTAAACTGTCCCTGTTTGCAGATGACATGATATTGTACATAAAAAACCCTAAAGAATCCACTCCCAAACTACTAGATCTCATATCTGAATTAAGCAAAGTTGCAGGACACAAAATTAATACACAAAAATCTGTGGCATTTCTATACACTAACAATGAACTAACAGAGAGAGAAATCAGGAAAAGAATTTTATGCACAATTGCATCAAAAATAATAAAATACCTAGGAATAAACCTAACCAAGGAAATGAAAGACTTATGCTCAGAAAACTACAATATACTCATGAGAGAAATTAAAGAAAATACCAATAAATGGAAACACATCCCATGCTCATGGATAGGAAGAATTAATATTGTCAAAATGGCCATCCTGCCTAAAGCAATATAGATTCAATGCAATTCTTATAAAAATACCAACAGCAATCTTCAATGAACTAGAGAAAATCATTCTAAAATTCATATAGAACCACAAAAGACCTCAAATAGCCAAAGCAATTCTGAGAAGGAAGAATAAAGCTGGGGGCATTACACTCCCCAACTTCAAGCTCTAATACAAAGCCACAATAATCAAGACAATTTGGTACTGGCACAAGAACAGCTTCATAGACCAATTGAACAGACTAGAGAGCCCTGATGTAAATCCAACCATATATGGTCAATTCATATACGATAAAGGAGCAATGGATATAAAATGGGGCAATGACAACCTCTTCAACAGCTGGTGTTGGCAAAACTGGGCAGCTACATGCAAGAGAATGAAACTGGATTATTGTTTAACGCTATACACAAAAGTAAACTCAAAATGGATCAAAGACTTGAATGTAAGTCATGAAACCATAAAACTCTTAGAAGACAACATAGGCACACATCTCCTGGATATAAGCATGAGCAACTTCTTCCTGAACCCATCTCCTTGAGCAAGGGAAACAAAATCAAAAATGAACTCATGGGACTACATCAAACTAAAAAGTTTCTGTACAGCAAAGGACACCATCAAGAGAACAAAAAGGCATCCTACAGTATAGGAGAATATATTTGTAAATGACATATCTGACAAGGGGTTAACATCCATAATATATAAAGAACTTACATGCCTCAACACACAAAAAGCAAATAACCTGATTAAAAAATGAGCAGAGGATAAGAAGAGACAGTTCTCCAAAGAAGAAATTCAAATGGCCAACAGACACATGAAAAGATGCTCCACATCACTAATCATCAAGGAAATGCATATTAAAACCACAATGAGATATCACCTCACACCAGTAAGCATAGCCAGCATCAAAAAGACAAAGAACAACAAATGCTAGTGAGGATGCAGAGAAAGGGGAACCCTCCTCCACTGCTGGTGGAAATGTAAATTAGTTCAACCATTGTGGAAAGCAATATGGAGGTTCCTCAAAATGCTCAAAATAGACTTACCATTTGACCCAGGAATTCCACTCCTAGGAATTTACCCTAAGAATGCAACACTCAAGTTTGAAAAAGACAGATGCACCCCTATGTTTATCGCAGCACTATTTACAATAGCCAAGAATTGGAAGCAACCTAAGTGTCCATCAGTAGATGAATGGATAAAGAAGATGTGGTACATATACATAATGGAATACTATTCGGCCATAAGAAAGAAACAAATTCTACCATTTGCAACAACATGGATGGAGCTGGAGGACATTATGCTCAGTGAAATAAGCCAGGCAGAGAAAGACAAATGCCAAATGATTTCCCTTATTTGTGGAGTATAACAATGAAGCAAAACTGAAGGAACAAAATGACAGCAGACTCAGAGACTCCAAGAATGAACTAGTGGTTACCAAAGGGGAGGGGTGTGGGAGGGTGGGTGGGGAGGGAGGGAGGGAGAAGGGGATTGAGGGGTATTATGTTTAATACACATGGTGTGGGGGATCACGGGGAGAACAGTGCAGCACAGAGAAGGCACATAGTGAATCTGTGGCATCTTACTACACTGATGGACTGTGACTGCATTGGGGCATGGTTGGGAACTTGATAATATGGGTAAATGTAGTAACCACATTTTTGTTTCATGTGAAACCTTCATAAGAGTATATATCAATCATAACTTAATAAAAAAAAATAATAATAAATAAATATATAGATAAATAAATAAATATAAAAGTAAACACTTCAAAAAAAAGATCATTAGGAAAACTTAAATACATTCATTTCCCAAAATATCTATGATGTTGATGATATTTGATTATCACATTACATTATTTAATAAATTTTTAAATATTACTTTATTGTAATAATATTTAAAAATAAATACAGAAACTAAAAATGAAAGTACTTGGAAGTCACAGACACCTTAAAAATTTTGTTCAAAGAGAAAATCAAGACCTCAATTGCAGAATATTTGGAAAAGAATTTTAAAGACAACATTACATATCAATTTTCAAAGCACATCAATTCATCCTAGGTCACAAGAAACGCTTCTGGATTTTACAACAGCCCCAGAGCACACAGCTGAGTCCCACCATAGCGGCCGACATGTCTTGGGCCACGGCCATCAGGGTGAGATGCAGAGCCACCTGGCCCAGGAAGTCGAGCTGCACTGGTCATGCCTGGGTGGGCCAGGCCAGCACCTCCCAAGAGCCCAAGAACAGGGGTGCACATACCTGATGCCAGCTCTTCTCCTCCTCCACAAAATAGTATCTCAGGCATGTGGAGAAGAAATAGCAAAATGCAGATTATTTATAAGAAGAAACAGTCACTCAAAACAGGCAGAGATTTCACCCATATATCCACTGACCTTATTTCTCATCGCCAAGCTCCACTTGCTTTGTTTCTTCATTGTTCCTCAAAGTATGATCTGACCACTGGTGTCTGGGTGACCTGGGATGCTTCTGAAATGCAATTCCTGGATCCACCTCAGACCCACTCAATCAAAATCTCTTAGGGTAGAGCTTGCGAGTCTACACTGCAGCTAAGCAACCTGACTCTGTTATTGGAAACTAAAGTCTGAAAATTGCAGGTCTACATTCTTTGTTTCACATTCTTGAAATATCAAGGGCCACTCTCACCTGTGTATTTTTTATGTTTTATCTCAGTTTCCAATTTTTCAGATTATGGTCATGATCTTAAATGATTTAATGTTCACAGCTATTTTCCTATTTTTCTCCAGTTTTGGGTGGCTGGCTGGGGCTGGGCTTTGGCCCCAGTCCGCTCAAAGCTAAGCAGTGTGCACGGTGGCCTCAGGTGCCCATTCCTCATGCAGGTCATCAGATGAGAGATCTTAAGAGACAGAGCTGCAGGGAAAATTTTCCTGCAGACCAGCCACACAACAGATGAAGCTGCTGGGAAACATACCCCTATTGTCTTTCACTACTATTCTTCCAATGTTATAGTTGATGAGAAACAAGTGAAGCTGGACTTACGAGATACAAGTGGACAAGATTATCCCACCTGTAATAAGGTGTGTTCCTACCTGGGAGAGGTCTGCACCATTTGAAAATGCCTATGCCAAGTGGTGCCCCAAACGGTGACACCCTCACCCCAGCATTCCCATCATTCCAGGGGAAGCCAGACCTGAAGTGAGGAATCACAAAGGCACACTTGAGAAACCCAAGGAGAAGACGGCAACTCAATGACCTATCCAGAGTTCAGTCCTGCCTAAGGAATCAGTGTTATTAAATTTAATACCTAAATACTCCATCTCACACAGCCAGTCCTCAACAGTTTCTGATGAAGTTTTAGAGCTGTTCTAGCCCATCCCTGTAAAGAAAGAGAGGAGACAATATTTTCTGTTGTAAATGATAGAGCCCTGACTTTCATGTCCTACCTGTCCACAAAATTCTACAGCTTTGCTAAACAAAAATAAAGATGAAGCTTATGCCCTAATTGGTAAATAACACCAATGGTAAAGCCTATATACCCTACAGCCTATACTTATGACTATATCACATATTGTTTTTTCCATGAAATTTTTTTGATCCCAAGAGTAATTTAAGTTTTTTTTTGAAAAAAGTGTAACAGTTCATACTTCTGCATTCTATTAAAATTCAGTCTTAAATGACAAACTTTATAAAACCTCATTTTTCAGAAGACCTGTTCTAAATCAGATTAAGTATTACCAAAATGTCTTCTGAAGTTAGTTACACTGTTCTGTTATCAGAGCACTACACTGTTTTCAAAATCTTTATGTTTAAGAGGATGTATCTTTTGAATTTAGGAAATACAGGTACTTTCTAAGTAATGTTTACATTTGTGAAAAGTATTTTCCTGTGTGTCCATGACTTCAAAGTTCCATAACCACTCCAACTCTACTTCTAGAGACTACATGGGCTTTATTCTAGGCCCATTCAACCCAGGATGGACCACACTTGGCCATAGGGCCAAGGGAGTTACTTGTATAGGGTGTGGACAGAGACATGCGTGCTGCTGGGTCCTGACACATGTGTGACAGAGAAGTGTGCTGGCTCAGGCACTCCAAGGAGTCCAGAAATTTAAGTTGTAACATCATTTTGTGGGTTATTATGAAGATGTACTTGTCTTGTATGTTGCAGATTGTGCTGTCTCACTTAAAAATGTGTCCTTTTCAGTTGTTTTAGTTATATATAAAGGTAGTAGTGAAAATTATTACTCACAATGATGTCATGAAAATTAAATTAATTATGTATATACATATAATAATAGGATAATGCGACTAAATAAGTATTGATATATTTTAATGCTATGTTAATAGGCAAATACACTGCTTAGAAACATATCTCATATGATAACACACATTAGTGTCAAATTATTATACAGGAAATTTTGCACTCAGTTGAAAAAGCTAAAGCTTAGAAATCCAGAAAGAACATACAAATAGAATGGAATGCATACAGAGAAGAAGGAAAAGAAATAATTCTGGAAATAAAGCAATTTTTTTCAGAAACTGGAGAACTATTTTATTTTGGAGCTACATCATCATCATTCAAGGAATAAACAAATCATGGCGCAAATATAAGAAGGCATTCATAATGATGTAGAGATAGCTTTATTTGGACTACAGCGAAAAGTAACAACAGTGCCATTTTGTGGGTGGTCCTGGAGATGGATTTCTGCTCCATGAGAACCATTTTTGTGCCAATTTGAGTCCATGAATGGTAGTGGCTCTAAAACAGATCTCATATTTTCCTGGTGGAAGGACTCCAAACTTTATACATGACAGTTGATCTTGAAAGTTGCTTCAAATCTTGACTGTCGCTTTTCCTAAGGAAACTTGAGAGAGTTGTTCTACTTTAAGTAAGTTAATCCTTTTGGATCAGGATAAATCACTTTCCCATCATATGAAGGGCCCTTACAGAGACACTCAGGTAGGGCTGTGAGACTGATGGATTGTGAGGAATTAAAGTGAATGATGTGTTAGAATGCTAGAAAACCAAAATGGTGATGTAATTAAAAAATAGGAAATACAGATGCCACAAATATATGGATTAGTTAGCTTAAAGTGACTCCTAGGCAAAAATCTAAAGCAATTACCAATATTTTGTACTAGGGAGAAGTCCTGGTATGGAAACAAGTTAAGCAGTCTAAGTAAAATCCATGTACATAAGACTAATTTTCTCTTATCAGATGATAATCAGGGAAATCAGAGCCATGATGTCTGTGCCTGTATACATGTATATCTGCATTTGCCAATGCCTGAAAAATAACTGTTGTTAACAATTCAGTAAGATCACAATTCCTATTTTACCATGGAAACAATTCCAACTCCCCAAATGCTTACCAAGAACTGTTGGGAAAATGCTGAGAACTATTTCAAACCACAAATATCTCTGGCGATGTAGAAGGTGTAGTCTTCAAGCTTCGAAAAGTTCATTGAAATACTTGAAGAGAAGAATCCGTAAGAGATCTTACACAAGTAAGGTGATTCCCTATAAATTTTCTTAGGGGAAAACTGACTGTTCTAAGTCCAGTTAGATTTTTCTGAGAAAGGGTAGAATCTCATGATGGTTTTAGAATTACTTTTAATGCACAGTAAGAAAAAAAAAAAAAACCACATTCCCAGTCTCTGTGTGAAAGAAAGGCAGGATTTTAAAAGAAGACCACAAACTTGAAACATGGTAATTATTGATTCAAGTCACAGTTTCGCCACCTGTTAATTCTGTAATTTGGATGAAATGATTAAGCTTAATCACTTATTTTCCTAACTTGGAATACAACATGAATATTAGAAATCTAAAATGGTTAAAATAAAGATTAAATAATACATAGTTTATAAGAGACCTGGCAGGATAACTTCACTTTGTGAATTATTTTTCTTTCCTCACTTTCAGATTTTATCAAACATTCTATTGAAAAGGAAGTGAGAATTTTCATTATTATAATTTTGTCCCATGGAGAGAACCAAGCTTTGCTTCATATGAATTTTAACAAAAATCCAAGGCTAAGAGCCTATTTTAAATATTTTTAAAAATGTATTTTACAAATGTTAAAAATAGTGAAATTGACTTAGACTTCTTTGAGTAAATTTGCATACTTTCTGCAGGAAATGTTAAATAGATGTGTGGATTCCTACCATGCCAACAGGAAATAGTATTCAGTGTGGATAAGTTATTTTAATGTAATAAGCTAAAAATAGACTAAATAAGCACCTATAGTTATTTCATTATCATTGGAAGGGAAAACTAAATTTCACTACACCAAAATAAAAATTTCTATTAAATTAAAAGATATATTCTACACAGACATGTGTACTAAATAACTCAGCAGGTAATTCCAATGTCATGTTTGAAATTATGTTTTATTGATAAAATATCTTGATGGACCCAGAAAGCAGTGCAAATTACAACCAGATGCTCATCTTGGTATAGCAAAGCAATGAGCAACATCTGACTTAAAATGATTCTGGGCCAAACTAGTCACAATTTCATGATGTAGATTCTGTGGGACTGAAAGTGAACTATCTGGGAATTTGAAAATCCTCAGATGAGTTTCAGTAAAAAATAAAATTAAAAGAAAGAAAAAAAGATAAAGCATTGTGGCATGAGTAATAATTTGATTGAAAATAGATATAGAATTTGCTATTTTGAGTTTATTACCCATTATGTTCCACAGTTAGGTATGGTAAATCATTTGTATCAAATCCAGTGGTGATGACTTCTTGAGAGCCTTAACCCTTTACCAGTAGAGCAAAGTAATTTCTGGAATTATTGGACTTGTTTTAAGAGCCATAGTCTATTGAAAATTAAGTTTAAAAGGAGGACAAAACTAAGGACCTTAGAGGGATGGAATATTAATCCATATAAGTGGATTGACATAATCAGGAACAAAATCAGATAATTTCAGAAACTAATCTTTTCTTAAATAAGAGAGGCTTTCTCAACCATTAATCAAGAACAAATGGCAAGAATGAAACAAGGCCAAGCTGCATAATCCAAAAAGAATAACTCTATTAGTGAACATTTTTAATAGGTATATTTATATTTTTCATATAACCTATATATAGTTAACATATAAGTAACTATATTTATGTAGAGTGTGAAGTTTTAAAGTATAAAGATTTTAAAACATTCTTGTGAATAATCAATGAATGAAAGAAGATCTTATAATGAAAGCCTAAATAATACTTAGAAATGAATGATTAAAGCAGTGCATATTAATTCCAGCTGAATGACGTGCAAATGGTATTTATCAGAAGACAGCAAAGTCTGAAAGTAAATGAGATCAGCCACCTACATAAGCACTAAGAAATGGAATGGAGAAAATGGAAGCAAAAATATAAATAAAATAACAGTAGAAATTAATACCAAGGAAAACAAATCTACAATGAAATAATTAAAAACATAAGTTGGTTTTTTAAAAATTATAATTAAAAAACATACGATATAAATAAATGCATGAATAAAAATAAAGGAATGTAAAAAGATAATGTCTGTCAAATTTTAGCAGAAAAAGGAAACAAAAGCAGAAACAGCACAATTAAAATTAAGAATGAAAATAAGAACAGAGTCAAGTATACAATAGAGATTATAAAGTTAGTAAGGAAATTCCAATTGCAATATTAAATTGATAAATTTGGGAGGCTTTTGGAAATAAATAATCTAGAACAATGTAACCTATCAAAATTGATTATTAGTATCTGACTAATCTAAACTTACATTTAAAATTTTTGCATCATTAATTTAAAAATCTTATTAAAAATACCAAACTGAGAAAATGAAATAATTTACATTCTAATTCTTTCTATAAAGCCAGTATAACCTA
This sequence comes from Manis pentadactyla, assembly GCF_030020395.1. Classification (NCBI taxonomy): domain Eukaryota; kingdom Metazoa; phylum Chordata; class Mammalia; order Pholidota; family Manidae; genus Manis; species Manis pentadactyla. Next base: position 42,873,348 of record NC_080025.1, read on the forward strand.
AATGTCAAAAACAGATATGGAACATGTTAAGAAAAGTAGATGTAATCCAATTTTAGTCATCAGCATAAGGACAGAAATCCTAAACATAATATTAGCAAATTCAAGTATATTAACATATAAAGGTATTCTTTTGTTTATTCAGTTTTAGGCCCTGGACAAATGTGTGAATTAAAAATAGAATGGATTTTAGTAAAATTGATATAATTCTATTATATAAAATAAGTGAATATTAATAATTGCCCTCTGTTCATGTCTCCTTCCAAGCAGACTGCACAGCCCGGTGCCCTGCTCTAAGCTCGGTCCCCAGGTTGGTCCCTTACGGCCCCTGCAGGGCTGTCCCAGGAGTGGATTTAGGGCTGCAGCTGCCCTCTGTCAGGTGGTGCCTGCGTGTAACGTGGAGCCAGCTGTTATCCAGGCTGCAGTCTTCTTCCTTTGCCGAATGGTCATGGGGAACTCCCGGTGAGACCACGAGAGCAGGGGTGGGGGGGGGCACAGCCAGGACCACAGTGTTTGAACCATCTCTTTTCTTGTTTCTTTCCTATTTTTACTGAAGCGTGCTTGATATACAGTCATATTGGTTTCAAGTAAACAACACAGTGATTCATAGATTACACCTATATTATTACATCCTCAGCCCCACTAGCACAGTTACCACCTATCAACATAGGAAGATGTTATAGAAACATTGACAATGTTGTCCCGGCTGTTCTCCAAACCCGTGGCCTATGGCTGAGTGCAAAGTCTCTGCTAAGGCCCAGCGGCCCGCCAAAAGCCCTTTCGCAAATTAAGAGTGGTTATCCGTGGAGAATGGCAGGCTTTGCCCCAAAGCGCTATGGGCCTGTGCTGAGTCACACAAAGGGCTCCCGGAGGCCCCAGCAGCATCCCTCGGCCGCTGCTGCGGGAAGCGCCATTGCGTCTGCGGCATCTCGCGGCCCACGCGGCAGCGCAGCTTGTGGGCAGCCGGCCTGTGCACAGCTTTCCCTTCCTCGGGGACTCACTCAAAACTGCCAGCTTTTCATGCCACTTGGTAAATGGACAAGAGTAACACGTCCAAATTAAGAATATGGGGCCTCCAAGAATTCCAAGAGACCCACTAGGCATTAGGACTCTTTTTGTTGGTTGTAGGAGGGATCTGACACAACAACTTGGAAAGGATAGAGCAGCATGCCACCTGTCAGTGGGTCTTTCAAATTTTCACAGAAATAGAAGACACCTAAATTTTTTCAGATTTGTTTTCCATCCTCTGGGTGGCAGGTATCTTGCAAATGTATATGTAAACAAGATCTCTCTCTCTCTCTCTCACCCTGTACATAAAGGAGACCCCTTATGTTCTATGGCTGCAGGGCTGAAATTACCAAAAATCAAAGGCAAGATTGCTTCCTGAGATGATTGAATGACTGGATCACAACACGAGTTGAACTGCCGTGGGGGCCCACAGTTAAGTGAGGGCCGTGACAGGAAAGAATAGGGTCCTGTAAATTGAATGATAACATGTGTGAAGACCAGAATGAGGCTGTGGACACTGAGTCCCTAAATCCTGATGATGCTTCTCTGCCAGTGGGGGAAGGTTCCCACTCCCTTGGAAGCCACTTCCTCATTCCAGTGGGGCCTCTTCACCCAGGGTAGTATGGCCTTTCCACCTCCTCTAGGGGATCCACCCCACATTGCCTGAGGACACTGTAATAGTCTCTCCTAAGGCAGTTACCATGCAAGGTAATGCTGGTTCTCCTCAGGACCCACACCTACCACCCTTCACTTCTGGATCTGTAACCAGACCCAAGTCTCTGCATGCCTCTCAATGTGAGGTACGATGAGGAGGTGTGTTACATTCCCAAAGAACTACTTGAGTTTTCTGATTCATACAAAAAGGAATCTGGAGAACATTTGTGAGAGTGGATGTTAAGGGTTTGGGATAATGGTGGAAGGAACATAAAGAGGATCAGGCCAAATTTACTTACATGGTTCACTAAGCAAAGACTCTGAATTTAATGTTGTAGCTCAGGGAGTTAAGAAGGACGCTGTCCGGTTGCCTGAAACATGGCCTGGAAGGTGGCCCACAGTGAGCGAACTGGAAATGTCAGGTTCGCCTTGCTTCATTATAGTGGAAGGGATTCCAAGGCTCAAGGAGCCCGGAAGTGGATTTCTCCCTGAAGCACCCCCCAGGAATGTCCAGAAGGCATACCTCTCACCACTACTTTGAGAAGTAAATTTGTGAGGGTAGTCCCAGCATTTCCGAAGAGCTCCATTATGGCTACTCTCTGCTGGACAGACCTCAGGGGAAACCACAGTCACTGAACTGGGAAAAATAAATGCAATGGGAGAAACTGGATTCTGGATTGGCAGGGGCTGGGATGACCCACCAACGGCAAGCTTAGTTTGCCCACCACCATGGACAACAGTGTCAAAGCAGCAGTCGAAATAGTCTGACTCCTGAAAACCTTTGATGGCTGTAGATCATACTGTTCCTAGAGGTGAAATAGAGAGGAAGCCTACTACATTCTTATTTGATCTGCATAATCACTTGGTCAAGTGAATGAAAGTCTAACATGAATCATACAAACAGAGAGGAATGGACACTCAATTAATCTTGGACTTGAGCCAGGTTATAGACCCAGAGTCCCATTTGAAGGTGAGGCTTGGTCCCCTAGAGGAGGGATCCCATAACACTGCACAAAATGTATATGTTACTCTTTCTCACATCCTTCTTCAAGAACTATGTATGATCTTTTTCCAGGATAACTGTGAACTGAGAAAAAGGGGAAAACATCAGACTTACTGGGGACCACTGGCCACTGGTTCTGAGTAGGCATTCATTCCAGGAGACCAAAAGTGTCACTGTGGTCCTCCTGTCTGAGGAGGGGTTTAGGGAGGGCAGGTGTCAAAGGAGTAGCTCAGGTTTGTTTCACTGAGGGTCCAGTGGGCCCCAGAGTCTCTCCTATAATTTCCCCAGTTCCAGAATGCATAACTGGAATAGAAATACTCTGCAGCTGACAGAACCCCCATACTGGCTCCCCACCTACACAGGGAAAGCTGTTATGATGGCACAGGTCGTGCAGAAGCCATTAAAACTACCTGGAAAAATGGCAAACTGAAGACAGTATGACACCCCTGGGGGAACTGTGAACATTAGCGCCCCGACCAAGGACTTGAAAGCTGCAGGGGCAGTGATTCCCATCACATGCCTGTTCAGCCCCATTTGGCCTGAGTAGAAGGCAGATAGATTTTGGAAAATGACAGTGGATCACCACAACTTTAATTAGGTAACCCCATTTGCAATGCTGAACCAGATGTGCTTTCATTGCTGAGCGAATTAACCCTCTCTGGTACTGGTGTGCAGCTATGGATGTGGCAAATGTCTTTTTCTCCATCCTCCTCCATCACATCTACTAGAAATAGTTTCCTGCCAGTCAACGAGGCCGGCAATATGCCTTCCTTGTCTTACCTCAGAGGTGCATTGATTCGTCATCCCTACGTCATAATTTAGGTTCACAGGGATCTCGAATCTTTCCTGCCTAATGGATAGTATGTTGGCCCAGTGCACTGAGGGCATTATGGTGACTGGACATCATGAGTGAGTAACAACCACTCTAGACATTGGCAAGATACCTGCCACCCAAAGGATGGAAAACAAATCTGAAAAAATTCAGGTGTCTTCTATTTCTGTGAAAATTTGAAAGACCCACTGACAGGTGGCATGCTGCTCTATCCTTTCCAAGTTGTTGTGTCAGATCCCTCCTACAACCAGCAAAAAGAGTCCTAATGCCTAGTGGGTCTCTTGGAATTCTTGGAGGCCCCATATTCTTAATTTGGACGTGTTACTCTTGTCCATTTACTAAGTGGCATGAAAAGCTGGCAGTTTCAAGTGAGTCCCCGAGGAAGGGAAAGCTGTGCACAGGCCGGCTGCAACGATTACTAGTGCTATGTGGCTTACAGAGGAGTAGGCAATTAGTGACTTTAAATCCGTTTGGCGAAGACAGATAGAGCTTGTTATGATTATTCCTCATAAGGATAATATTAGAAAAGGGTATGTTATGAATGTTGTTACTGGTTCGAGTATAACAGTGATGCGTAGTATGCCGTATCCACCTAGCTTAAGTAGTATGGCTGCAAGTACTATGGAACCTGCAATGGGAGCTTCTACGTGGGCTTTTGATAGTCAGAGGTGTAGTCCATATAGGGGTATTTTTACTATGAATGCTATTATGCATGCTAGTCAAATTAGTATGTTCGATCAAGAGTCATTTATAGGTTTTGCTCAGTATTGTAGTATTAGTATATTGAGAGTTCCTGTTATGTTTTGGGTATATATAAGCACTACTAAAAGGGGGAGTGAACCTACTATTGTGTAGAAGAGAAAATAGGATCCTGCATTTAATCATTCTGCTTGGTTTCCTCATCGTGTGATGATGATTAGGGTTGGTACGAGTGTTGCCTCAAATAAGATGTAAAATATAATGAATTCGGAAGAGGTAAATGTTATAACTAGTAGTAATTGAAGGGTGATTAGTATGGTGATGTATAGTTTTTTTCGGTTTAGAGGTTTATTAGAGAGGTGGGCCTGACTAGCTATTAATATTAAGGGGGAGAAGTCATGTTGTTAGTATGACTAAGGGTGCTGATAGGGAATCTGAAAAGAAGGTAGTTGAGAAGTTTATGCTGTTGTGGTCATGTTGACCTAGAGTGCTTAAGGATGTTAAACTGATTAACATGCTGTATGATGTGACGTTAATTCATACTATGTTTTTGTTAGATAGTCATGTCAGGGGGATTAGTATGGTTGTGGGAATAATTAGTTCTAGCATTGGATATTTTTATCTGCCTGTTGGTTCTGTTTTTCTGGAGAACCCTGACTTAATGCACTGCCACTAAAGGGAATTTGTCCAGATTATGATAAATATTGGAGATTTGAGAGATGCTGATATTCAAAAGGAGAATGACAGTCAAGATAAAAAAAAGAGAGAGAGAGAGAGAGAGTGCCAAGTAAGCAGCAGAGCCAAGGTTTGGGAAACCATAGGCTTTCAGTTTCTGTGCAAATGTATTTATTTATTTTTCCCCCTCAGCTCTTGGTAAAGTAATCAGAGTGACCATTCACAGAATGCATTTGTCAACCCAGCTGTATCTGAGGGATATTTTTTTTCTCACAGAAGTGAATGGCTCTCTTAAATAAGCCCCTTTTCAGCTCCCACCCTGGATTCTTTGAAAAGCATGTTGATTGTATCCATGCAGCTGCAGGCGCGCAGACGTTCACCCGCCCCCTGCGGCCGCCCACCTTCCCGCTCTTCACCGCCCTCAGCATCTGTCCCCTGTTGCGGCACTGGCCACCTTGTGCCATCGTATTGGTTTTCTGTCTCTCCCACTGACTTTTAGACACTTAAGGGCAGAGTCTGTTTCTTTATATTTGTGTTCGCTCTGCTTCTCCACTGCTGTGGAATTTTTCCTGGCAGATTCTACATGTGAAGGGAATGTGGCTGAAAGACTGCAAGAGTGAACATGGGTATGGGAATAGAGGTGCCATGTATGTCCCATCATCCTAAACTCAGTGAATAAGTGAAAGAGAATGAATGAAACTGGTGAGTAAACTAAAATGAAGTATTATTATTTACATTTAAAACATAAGCAAAGGGAGTCGAGATGATATGATTATAATCTTGAACTTGAGATTCAAATAAGTGGCTATTTATATGAATATAGACAAGTTGCTTAAACTCTTTCAATCTCAATGTCCTCAAAATATACAAATAAGGTCATGTCCATACTTCCCTTCATAGAGCTCGAATATTTTGTGTCAAGGGAGATTAAACACATAAATCCCTGAGATTAGAATATAGCCAATACTTAAATATTAGTGATTATTATTGTATAATTTAATTTTCTATGACCTATATAAAATGTTTTATCTGCTCCTTCTACGATATAAATAGTCTTCACTATTCGGATCAAGGGTTAAAAGCAATGAAGTTGATTTTCAAAAGTGGAGACTGTCACACTAAATTCATAATATCTTAACTCCTGTGATTCATTTGCTTAGGCTTGGAATAGCTGAAAAATTATCAAACTATATATATACATATTTTTTTTTTTACAGCTGGTGATGCTCTCTTCCCTACATGCAAATGCATTCAGTATGGTGTGGGGATGTGACCTGAGAGATCTTTGGGATGAATATGAAAAATGCAGTGCACCACATACAATATGGGTAAACTAATGAATTTTGTTAAACCTTGTCAATTGTTATGGCCCCTGCATCCTACACAAACTTACAACACTAAGCAATGTTACTGCATTGTTACTGACAACACTGTGCAGTGTTACTTCTCTTCAGGTCTGACCTGGGATCTCTGCATCAGCAAATCCCTGGACTTGTAATGGGGAGTGATGGCCTTGGTCGAGCATGTGACTTCATCTTCTATGCATCCTGATTTCCATCTGGTTGATTAGGACCCATCTAATTAGTGTCAGACTTCCCATATGGTATAATACAGGAGATGTTTCACAGTGTAGAATGTCTAATGAACACTAAAATACCCCACAGAAGTCCTGATATATCTTATGAATGTGTTAATCATATATTAAATTTTCCTCAGTATCATTAGGGATACTTAAGATGCTGTTTTTAGTTCAGAGGAAAAATTAAATATTTGACAAATCAGAAACAGTTCTTCAAAAGGAAAAGATAAAGGTTTACATTTCAGGTTGATAGCTAGCAGTAGGTTTTAGGCAATCCATGGAAGAATCTGACTCTGGGACAGGTGAGATTTTTGTGTACTCTTGGGATTCCCACCCTCATCTCTATGTTCCTGCCCAGGCACTGAGAGACTCAGAAGCAACACGCTAAGTGCCTTTGGCTCCAGATTCTACCTAAAGTGCATTATTCCATGCTCCTTGAGGCCTGTCCAACAAAGGGGCCTTCACAATGGCACTGAAACATTTAAATGTAAACCTTTACCTACTTACCATAAAAATAGACCATAATTTAAAGTGAGAAAAAGTCTTCTAAGACAATGCATTCACCATTGGTAATACCAATTCAATACTTGTATAAAATGCAGCTCAGTTTAACCCAACATGATTTCTCTAAACCCTGGAAATCTATGAATGCCAAGTTCTCTATGCCTAGAACACTCCACAGCATTCTTCACACTGTGACTGATGTGCTAACCCCCATCACCAGACCTCAGTTTAGATTCTTTTATACTCCTACAGAAAACATTACTTGACTCGCAAATGTGTTAGGTACCTCCTTATGTCATCTTCTACTTAGCTCTGTGTTACACTGCTCTAATTTCCTACACACTAACTTTTAACTATGAGTAGCCTGGAAGCTCCTAGAAGATAGCTCCTGTCTTAGTCACTGCTATAGTCTCAAGGTGAGTGATGTGCCTCCAAATAGAGTTTGTAGTATTTGTTAACTTGTTGACTAAGTGTCAGATAAACATTTTAGAGAATTTACATTGGACTAACCAGTGTATTCAATGCTGAGATGAAAGTATCTATTGGGTTCATTAGAAAGTGCTAATAACTGAATAACCAGAGTTATCTCAATTTATTTGGCTTAGTGATTTGATTAAAATTAACTTACAGCTTCATAAAAATGCTTTTGTGTCCTAAAAATTTGCTGCAAATGGTATGTACAGGCACAAAAACATTTAGAGTAGAATCTTAGTGCAAAAATTCCTTATATAGTTTGTGTTTTACATATTGTAGTAGTTATCATCAACATGTGATAAAAATGGTAATCTACATGTTAACCAATGATAATCATCTAATTAAGGTGAGAGAATTAAAAAACTGGTGGAGAATTCAGAGAGGAAAACAAATTCAATCTATTGTCATAATAACATTCCAATCAGGCAGACAAATCAGAAAATGTGGCTTTCTTCAGTACTTAATTTGAATATATCCATTTCCAGCATCGATTTCTGGAGAATGAGGAGCCTGATCAGACATAGATCAGGAGATAACCAGCACTCAGAGAAAATCAAATTCTCAATCAGTGATAAGCTGTAGCAGGTTAATAATGGAAATGAAAATATAGATGGAGTACAGGTATACAGCTTTCAGCCACACTGGGTACTTACTCCAGATAAATGTACAAAGGCAGGGTGTTTACTCCAATGTATGTTTTTGTTTATTGATGAAGGGGCCCAGTTTAAACTTTATGCAAGACAAGGGGCCAACTGCTCAATTTGCTCCAGTCTCAATTCTATTTAGATCCTTAAACAATAAAAAAATAAAAGCTTTAAAATACAATAAAAAATAGGAAAAGTTTATGAGTTGGTAAGACCTAGGAACAAAGCTTACTTAATCTCCCCTCCACAATTATTTTTTGTTAACTCCTTAGAGATCAGCACAGTAAGTCCAGTTACCATCTGTCACCTTACAAAGTTCATACAATGCTATTGACTTTTCTCTGTGCTCCTTCTGTGACCTGCACTATCCATTTAAAAGGTATCATTTGTACTTCAAGGTGAATGGGGAAATAATAAAAAAGATCCTGTTTGAAAAGTAATACATTTTAAAGGTCATTGTTCAGAAGACAAAGGTGGTAACTTTTTTCCTTATGCAGACTGGTTTCCTCTGGCCAAATCAGCAGTTCTGACTGTGAGATGAGATGGCCTGGGGAAGAGAGGCCGACAGAGGGAACAATAATAGACTTTGAAAGGTACCACATATTTTTTGGTTAGTCTTCTAAGCTAAATACAAGGATGCATGTCTAAGTAAACACTGAGAAAGTGACTGCCTTGCTTTTAAGAAACACCTTTATTAGGCATAATTAGCATGAATTTATTTATTTATTTATTTTTGATGTCACTTTTTTATTAAGGTATGATTGATATTTACTCTTATGAAGGTTTCACATGAAAAACCAATGTGGTTACTACATTCACCCATATTGTGTCCCTCTCCGTTCCCCACTGGACTCACTGCCCATCAGTGTAGTAAGATGCCACAGAGGCACTATTTGCCTTCTCTGTGTGACACTGTCTTCCCCCTGATCCCCCCACACCATGTGTGCCAATCATAATACCCCTGAATCCCCTTCTCCCTCCCTCCTCACCTGCCCTCCCCCACCCCTTCCCTTTGGTAACCGCTAGTCCCTTCTTGGAGTCTGTGAGTCTGCTGCTGTTTTGTTCCTTCACTTTCAGTTAGCATGCATTAATGTTAAGTTTTCAAATAAATGCTTTTTTGAACTATTTTGTAAACATAGATATTAATTCAGAAAGTTCAAGTCAGCATGTTACTAACATGTTACCAAGTGTAGCACTTTAACAGATGATGTTGAATTGCCCATTTCCAGTGATAGAAACCATGAGACCATAAGGAGTTCAATAAAGAGATTTCACTATGATAATTTTTACTTAAAGTTTTGGGGAACGAGGAAGAATTGCCATATTTCTTTAAATATGGGTAATAGCATCTCAAAATATATATTGTCCATACACTGTCCTTTACATAAAGAGTATTCCACTGAGACATTACTGGAATGTTAAGGCCTAGCTCCCATCTGATAACTTAATTAGAAATTACCTTTCACTCTATAAACAATCCTCATGGACATTTGCCTTTCTGGAAAGAAGTGTATTGTCAAATAGTCTCTTTGATGTTCCTGTGGGTAGTTTGACTTTTAATTTGTGATGTGGATACTTCATTATACATTCCAATAATACAACTTAATAAGACAGAATTTCCCATATGAGGTATAAAATGTTCAGATTTCCCAAAGCTTGGAGTAGAGTTTTAATAACATGTATTCTGGGAATGAGATGAAGTAAATTACTCATAGATGAGTGACTTTAAATCAGGAAACTACTAATTAAACATTTTTAAAGATTCCAAATAACGGCAATTAATTTAAGGTAATGACTGAAGAAAAAAATTAAATGCTTTGAAGTTGTAGTAACAAAAAACCCTTAAGATTTAATTTTTACACTTCTTTTATAAGTATTTTTAAAGTGTCCAATTTCCAAGGTATAAAGCCAAAGACATAATATTTGTTGAATTTTGTTCTTTTACGAGAACTTCCTCCCGCAAAATATTTTATTAAAATGGACTAAAAAATGAAAACCTTTATAAAATCCACCAGTTTTCATCCCTAGGAACTGCTTTTCTCCTTGACAACTTAAAAATAAAATTAGCCAATTGAATAGCATTTGAAAGCTTTGGTAGCACTCTTTTTCTGTCAAGTGTTTGTGAAAATCCAGAAATGAATTTTGCAGAAACAAAAAGGTACAAAATGTACATTTTGCACAAATGAAAACATGCCTCTCACATTCTATCACTAAGACCTCCTACATATATGAATAGAATTTTGATTGAGATCTACATCTTTTATTTTCACAAGTGAATCAACTCTTCTTTCCCTTGATTGACTTTCAGAGTATGTAACTCTGACTTTAAGCCTTAATAATAGAACAAAAATCAAATGGTTTGTTATGAAAAATAGTACTGAGACTCTTCTAAAATTTATACAGTATGTCTTACAGTTGCCTTCAATTGTGTCTGTGAGGTGCACCATACTACCTGAGACATATATATGTCAATATTTTAGAATAACTCTAATAAATTAATTTGCAGTAGTATGATTCAGGCTTTAATGAAAATCACTACATAAAAAATTAAGAAAATAAAAAGTACCTATTTTATTTGTGTAAGGTGGCATTGAGAGCATGAAGGGCATTTACTCCTGCATTACACACACCATAGGCCTCCATGCTCCCTCCTGAAATGCACATTAAGGGCCCATTTAGTTCCAGAAATTAATTTCATTTGTATCTAATGAATTCTATATTGTCAGTTATCCAACATAACATAGATGGGGATTGTGGTTCTCCAACTTTGGCATGTAAGGATCACCAGGAGATCTTAAAATATGTTGATTCCTAGACTTGACCATAAAAATGTCTTCTTAGGATTGGTACTGCTAATAGTCACTGGAGGGGATCGGATTCAGGTTGCTTTCCGTCCTTGTTTCTGCTGCCTGACCCCACACAACAACATCCTTCAGAGGTCCTTCACCATCTTTGTAGTTGATTTTGGATTCTTTTTTGCCAATTACCATCTTAAATATGTTTCTGGGATTTTACTAAAACTTTTAAATCTGTGTATCTATTTTAGTTTCAATATTTCTAGTAAGAAATAGCCCTATAGGATTTTTGCTAGAAGTTGCATGTTTGGCTATTAAGCAGATTGTAGGCAGGTAAATATTCTAAACTTATTCCTATCTATCTTATTTACATGAAGTGTTTTCTTTAAAAACTAAGTATTGAATACGTATTCCCATTGCATTTCTTTTTTTTAGCTTTAGCTGTGTGGTTCCAGGCATTCAGCTTGAATCTTCAATGTTAAGCTATTTGTAGCCCTAATTTTATGTCTGAGTATTTCTATTTCTCTTTCACCACCATATTTGGTATTTTCTACATTTTTCTTTTTTGTTAATTACAAAGAAACTATTCTTATCAGTCCCTGATATCATAATTTTTAAAATTTAAAATAGGGAAATTTTCCCTTGGATTGCCATTGCAGCAATGTTCCAAACTAATTGGTCAAGTATTAACATGCATAGTTACATCCTTTTGCCAGGACACAGTGTGACTCCTGCAGACATTTAGGAGGTTATAAAATATCTTTTGACTGAATGTAATAACCAAAAATGTCTAGCTATAGAAAATCTGTTCCTAGTCCTCCCTCCTTGTGTATTGTATTTGTATTTTACCGACTGACTGGAGTAAAGTTCTGGAGCATGGATAATCAAGATTAGTTAATGTTATGTTTTAGTAAGTTTAATGTTTCAAAGTCATGTAACTTTCTTGTGACCAGTACAAGCTAATAAGAGGTGTTCAAATGTGAGTCAGCAGAATTCTGAGAAGCTTACAACTGCTTCATCACATCAGTTTCAGTGTAAAAAACTATGACTAGAAATTGTAAATTTATCCTGGTTCTCATTCAGAATTTATACCAGCTGTAACTATACAGTTCAAATGAGGCAAAAACAAAGCCAAACAATAAACAATCCATGTTTTAAAATCCAGGATTTTCCTCTTACAGGAAATCAATCTCATGAATGCAAGATATTATATGACATTTTAACAGCACAGCTGGAATGTTTTAACTATTTATCAGTCCCCTCCACAGCTAGAATGTACATGCTGTGGACAGAAGCATAAGGTTTAATTTACTGTTCCTAGTGTAACACTTGTTATGAAGAAGAAAATTTTTTTAATGTTGATTATATCAAGGTGGATATAAAAGAGTTCAAAAATCCCCTACCACATATTTGTTCTACTCCTTTTTCCTTTCTTTGTTTCTCCCAAAGAGAAGAAAGGATAAGGAGAAGCTAGGTGTTGTTTCCCTATATCACATTTACAAAAAAGAACAATTTAAATATCCAGGAACTCAATATAGGTTTACATGAACAGCAGTGCTGATAGGGTCTGTAAGTTCAACAATGACTGTTTTAAAAACATATGAATAAATGCTCATAAATCTATTTTCAAACATGAAATGATTCTCTCTAGCCCTCTTTGCCCTTATTCATTGATGGGTGACCTGTACTTTATTCCATTTCTTCTAACTCCTTTCCTTGAGACTGTTTCAAAGTCTAGTTAGGAAAGCTCAAATTGTAGTGGAGCATCGTATTCTTATACTCCTTAGTAGACTGGCTGTTTCTGATGTTGCTTTGGTTATGTGTTATCACAGGTTGGAAACAAATAGCACAAAAGGATTCCTGGGATGAAGGCATCCTTTCCAGCAAAACAACCATAACTAATGAAAATCATTTTTACTTTCTTTTTTATTGAAATATAGTTGATATAAAATATTATATTGGTTTCAGGTATGTAACATAATGATTTGACAATTATATACTTTACTAAATGCTCACCATGATAAGTATAAAATCTCAAATATTTAAAGTCTATCGACTGCAATGGAGAAAAAAATAATCAAGAAAATCTACCAAATTTTGGTAATAATAGTGGGAGCTGATGGCATTTGAACCATGGCCTGCTCTGTCCTCCTACCCTCCAGCTCAGAATGATGGATGCTCAGCTGCTGGTGTGTGCAGCCAAAAATACAAGGTTCCGTTTCCCTTTGGCTTCCATTCTAGAGCTATGAGTTCTTTCCAGGAGAGGCAGAATGCCAGTATTTCTCATTCTTCCATCCCTGCTTTGTGTTGCATAAGCTCTGTTCCAGATAGAAGTAGCTGAGAGGTGTCAGGCTTCTTTCTTCCATCTCAACCCTTTTTATAGAGTAGATGCACTAGCTCTGTCTCAGGCACAGGATGCTAGACTACTGGGACCCTATCACTGTCATCCCAGCTCACTTGTAGAATGAGTTTCTATGCTGGACAGGCAGCCCAAGAAGACTAGAAGTGACCACCCCATGTCAGTGCCTTATTCATAAAGCCAAAGAATCATTCTAAGAGGAGAATCTCACTGTCCTCACTCAAGGAGCAAAGGTACACAGGTGTTTCTCAGAGAGAGAGAAGAAAGGTGCCCCATGTCAGTGCCTTATTCATAAAGCCAAAGAATCATTCTAAGAGGAGAATCTCACTGTCCTCACTCAAGGAGCAAAGGTACACAGGTGTTTCTCAGAGAGAGAGAAGAAAGGTGTGAGAATGCAGGACAGATTATGGAGAACTTTGATCCCAAGCCTGCTGCCAAAAAAAGTGGAGGTTCTCTGGTTAACAATTAAATGGAGGCTGGTAACAAAAAGCTAATCTTTGGACTAGCTAGAATTACAAGGAAGCTAAAACAAAAACAAGAAAGAGACAGCTAAAAAGTGCCCACCAAGGGTCAGAAAAAGTCTCAAAACTGTCCTTGCAAGAACAGCCAGCATCAACTGTATAATAAGTGGAATGAGTAATGCTCCTCTCCACACCCAGGAATTGTCTGAAAGAAAAGCAATCACCTGCCAATTAGTAGAGCCTAACTTTTCGAGTTCAGTATCAACATACAGATTAACAGTTACATCAGGGAAGGGAAGAGCCCGCTAAAACCACTGCCATCCCAGAGCGACTGAATGTACCACATGCTGTACCATCTGAGGACCAACGTTAGGGGCTTCACTAGGTAGATGAAATAGACTTTAACGGGAGAAACTCACAGGCTTTGGTGAGAAGATCAGTCCACAATCACACAGAATTTGTCCAGACTAGCACTGCTCCTTCTACTCTCTCTTGCTTGGGTTCAGTCAATCCTATGGGTTCCTATTTAGCAAATCTAATTAATATTACTTGGAGGGCTAATTTATATTCCCCTGTTTTATGACAGTACATAGAGGAAAAGTTCTCCATCAGACACATTAACCATCTCCATATACATTCCTTTTCCAGCACATTCCTTCAGTAGGGGACTTGAGATGAGAGACTATAGTTTGGATTGGCTACAATCTAAATTTGGTTTATCTTTTACTTTTACCAATTACAGACAACAATAACCCAGGGATTGCTTATGTTACTCTTTCCTTATTTTACATTTCCTTGTGCATCCAATGAGCGCACTCTCTGGGAGAAGGGTCTATCATTTCTAGATTTCATTGGTGACTTTCACTCTCAATAACTGATTGCAACACAGCTGCCATTTAATGGTATGTTTCAGGGACTCAGTGTCTTTCTGGAGAATCTCACTTTGTCATCTATTGTCACCAATTTCACCATTTGATTTTGCCACTTACCACACAGTTAGCAGAGACTCCCACAAGTTTAAAGGGTATGGTACACAACAAGAACCCATAACCCTCCTCAGGTTCAGTAATTCAGTAAAACCACATAAGAACTCAGGAAATCACGCTACTTACTACTATAGTATTATTATGAAGAACATAACTCAGAAACAACCAAATAAAGAGATACACATGGTAGGAATTAGAGGATATGGAATGCAAAACTTCTATGCCCACTCCTCATGCAATAGGTATGTCCCACACTCCTCCCTTGTCCATGTGTTTACCGTCAAGGAAGCTCTATGCAGTCTGAGAGAGGGCTTCCGGCCTGGCACACATCTATACCCTACAGATGTGCTCTCATGGCTCACAGCCAGTAGATGCAATCGTTGCCTCTCTCTCCGCCTCTCTCCAGCTCTCTGTATCTCCCAGAAAAGATTTTATACCCTTGTCAAGCACCTCAATTTTTATGGCTGCCCCCAAAAAACATCTCTACTGGCTCTGGTGGGTCAGTAGGGGTGCACCTTCAGCACACAGAGAGGCGTCAGACTCAGGATTCCAGTCTTTATATGAAAAAGGCCTGTTAGCTAATCATCATAACTATAGACTGAGGGGAAGGCTTCTAATTTAGCACACATCTAAGGACTGACTGTAAACCTTTACAGAGACTTCAGAAGGCAGTGGCATCTTTGCACTCTCCCTCTGCCACTCTCCAGAGCACCAGTGTCCCTCAGGGAGAAACTCTTAGATATGCCTGATGTCCCATATTTTAGGTCTAGAGATTTTGTTGCTGCAGTGCAGAGGACACCCTGAGTGCTCGGCTCTGGTGGCCAAGGCAGGTGTATCTCTGGACCCATGGATCTGAAACAGAGAGGCAGTTCTTGGCAGGCTAGTATCCAGGTACTGCACAGAGAGCTGCCTGAAACAGTTTTCCCTATTTCTTGTCCTGGAGTTTCAGCCTGAGGGGCAGGCTTCAGGTTTAGCACAATCTAGAGGTGCAGAGGTGCTCTTAGGGAACAGAAGCTGGGTCTCCCTCTGCCTCACTACAGCCTGCCATTATCTCCCAGAAAGGAGCTTATGCTCTCATGTGGGGTCCTGAGTTTTGTAACTGCTGCCCAGAGGACACCTGAAGATTTCCTGGTCTGATGGTCAGCAGGGCTAATGCTGCTGTGCCATAGGATGGCATATATTTGCATACTATAAAAGCTGCCTTCCTGACAACCTGGTTCCCAATCAACCTGAATCTAGCTGCTAATTGATCCTCCCTTTTGGGACACTGACTGGTCACGGCACATCCTCAAAAGCTGAGATCTAATAAAAATGAAATAACCTGATTGGACAGACACAAAGGTTCAGGAGACAACCAAGAGCAAGGGAAAGCTTGAATGATAAGTTTCATCTCCTATACAAGACCATTCCTTCAGGACTTGGGGAAGGGGTTGTTTTATCTAATGCATAGAAACCAGCACAGAGAGTCAAGCAAAATGAAGAACCAGATAAAACTTCAGGGAAAAAAATTTACTGAAAAGGAGATAAGTAATCTACCTAACAACATAAGGATAAAGGGGTCAAACCAACAAGCGGTTATAACATTTGTAAACATTTATGCTCCCAACATAGGAGAACCTAAATATATAAAGCAAATATCAACAGGCCTAAAGGGAACAATAGAGAGCAGTACAATAATAGTAGGGGATTTTTAGTATCCCCCTTACATCATGCTTAGATCATCCAGACAAAAACATCATAAAGAATCATCAGCCTTAAATGACCTGTTAGAGCACATGTACTTAACAGACATTTACAGAACATTCCCACCAAAAGCACTTGAAAACAATGTACATTCTTCTTAAGTGCATATTAAAAAACATTTAAATCATATCAAACATCTTTTCTAACCACAATGGTATGAAACTAGAAATCAAATACAAGAAGAAAAACAGAAAATTCACAAATACGGGGTGATTAAACAACATGCTACCTAAACAACCAATGGGTGACAAAAGAAATTAAAATTAAAATTAAAGAAACCTTGTAACAAATGAAAATGTAAACACAACATACCAAAATCCCACTTCTGGGATGCAGCAAAAGAAGTTTAAAGAGGGAAGTTCATAGTAATAAATGCTTATCTCAGGAAACAAGACAAACCTCAAATTAACAACCTAACTTTACACCTTAAGAGACTAGAAACAGAAGAAAAAAGATAAATCCCCCATATATGGTCAACTAATTTATGAAAAGAATAAACAAACAAACTATACAAAGGGGAAAGAAGAGTCCCTTCAAGTAATGGTGCTTGGGAAGCTGGACAGACATACGCAAAAGAGTGGAAGAAGACAACCATCCTACCCCATACACAAAAATCAACTCAAATAGATTAAGGACTTGTATATAAGAACTGGAACCATAAAACTCTTAGAAGAAAACATAGGCAGTGATCTCCCTGACATTAGTCTTTGGGATGATCTTTTGAATTAACATCAAATGCAAAGGCAGCGAAAGGACAAATGAACAAGTGGGACCACATCAAACTAAGAAGCTGCACAGCCAAGGGCAGCACCAGCAGAGTGAAAGGCAACCTATTAAATGGGAGAAGATATTTTCAAATCATATATCAGATAAAGGATTAATGTTTAAAATATATAAAGAACTCATACAACTCAATAGTAAGCAAACAGTCCATATAAATATGGGCAGTGTATCTGAAGAGTCACTTTTTTTTACAAATAAGACATACAGATGGCCAACTAGTACATGAAAAGATGCTCGACATAACTAAACACTAGGGAGATGCAGATTAAAACCACAATGAGGCATTACCTCACACCTGTTAGAATGGCTAGTATCAAAAAACAAAAAATAACCAGTGTTGGACAGGATGTGGAGAAAAGAGTACACTTGTGAACTGTTAGTAGGAATGTCAAATGGTACATCTACTGTGAAGAAGAGTATGGATATTCCTCAAAAATTTAAAAATAAGACTACCATATGACCTAGTGATTGTGCTCTGAGTATTTATTCAAAGAAAACAAAATCAAAATCACTATCTCAAAAAGATATCTGTACTTCCATGCTCATGGAAGAAGTATTTACAATAGTCAAGATATGGAAACAACCTAAATGTCCATTTGTGGCTGAATGGATAAAGAACATACTATATATATATAATGGAATGCTATTCAGCTATAATAAAGAAGGAAATTCTGCCATTTTTGACAACATGTGAGGACCTCAAGAACATTATGCTACGTGAAATAAGTCAGAGAAAGATAAATACTATATGATATCACATAAATGTGGAATGTAAGAAACAAAAACAATGAACTCATAGATACAGCTATTAGATTGGTGATTACCAGAGGCAGGGGGTTGGGCAGGGGAGAGGGGGTAAAATTGGCTAAAGGGGTCAAAAGGAACAAACTTCCAGTTATAAAATAAATACATCATTGAAATATTAAAGAAAAAAAGGAAGGCCAGTGAGCTTCATTGTCTGAATTAACAGCCATAACCTTGAACTGAATATCCAGTTCCCCTCTTCTCCACAGAGGTTATGGGATAAGGTGTCTGGCTGATACCATGTGGCACAAAGCCCAACTCTTAAATATGATTGGCCTTTTTGGCATTACTAGTCCCCATCCTGAAGCTATTTGGGGGCCCAATATTAGTCTCCTAATTAGCATCATCTCAGTTGTGAGCCAAAGGGCTCATGAATATGCAAGACATGTAACTCAGAAAATTCCAAAGGCTTTAGTGTCTTAGTGTCAGGACTCAGGAAAAAGACCAGACAAATTCCTGATTATACAGCAAGAACAAAGAAGTTTAAAAGCTTACATTAAAAAGAAGCAAACCTCAAATGAACAGCCTAACCAACCACCTTTAAACACTGGAAAAAAGTAGAACCAACAGCACATGAAGCAAGGAGAAAAGAATAATAAAGATTAGAACAGAAGGCAATGAAATGAAAAACAGAAAATCAATAGAGATAATCAATGTTACCAAAATCTGGTTCTTTGAAAAGTTCAACAAAATTGACAAGCCATTAGCTAAGTTGCTTAAGAAATAAAAATAGGGGTGGAACCAAGATGGCAGCGTGAGTAGAGCAGCGGAAATCTCCTCCCAAAACCACATATATCTATGAAAATATAACAAAGACAACTTTTCCTAAAATAAATACCAGAGGACACAGGAAAACATCCAGACCACATCCACACCTACGAGAAACCAGTGCCTCGTAAAGGGGGTAAGATATAAGCCCCGGCTCAGCGGGAACCAAGCGCCCCTCCCCACAGCTCCCGGCGGGAGAAGAATAGGCAGAGCGGGAGGGAGACGGAGCTCAGGACTGCTGAACACCAAGCCACAACCATCTGGACCAGAGCACAGACACAGTGCATGCGCGGAGCCCTGGATACTAGGGAAATAGGGCAGCAAGAATGGTGAGCAGGTACCGGAGGCCTAGCGCTGGAGGACACAAGAAAAGCGAGTGGCCATTTTTTTTTTTTTACTGTTTTGTTTCGGCAAGCACTTTTCGGAAGCCTTAAAGGGATAGGGACCCGAATACTAGGGAAACAGGGCAGCAAGACCGGTGAGCAGATGCCTGAGGTTGGTGCTGGAGAATAAAGAAAAATGAGCGGCCATTATTTATTTATTTATTTATTTTTTTAATTTAAAATTTTTTTTTTTTTTTTTGTGGTCATTGTTTTGTTATGGCTGGTGCTTTTTGGAAGTCTTAAAGGGGCAGGGCGGGACACTTAATCCAGAGGTAGGGAATCTGGGGATCTCTGGGCACCCTAAACCCTGGGCTGTAGGGAGCACGGAGGCAACTCACGGAGATAAATAGCTTCCCAGCCGCTCCCTCTCCAACGTGACTCCACCAATTTGGAACACCGGCTCAAGTCAGGCCACCACCAGAGCAACAGCGGAGATTAACTCCATAGCAGCCAGGCAGGAAGCAGAAGCCCTTCTGTGCACAGCTACCCAGCACAAGCCACTAGAGGTCGCTGTTCTCCCAGGAGAGGAAGGCCACAAACCAACAAGAAAGGAAGTTCTTCCAGTCGTCACTCATACCAGCTCTGCAAACTATTCCTATCACCATGAAAAGGCAAAGCTACAGGCATACAAAGATCACAGAGACAACACCAGAGAAAGAGAAAGACCTAACCAGTCTTCCTGACAAACAATTCAAAATAAAAATCATAAACATGATGACAGAGATGCAGAGAAATACGCAAGAGAAATTGGATGAAGTCCGGAGAGAGATCACAGATGCCAAAAAGGAGATTACAGAAATGAAACAAACTCTGGAAGGGTTTATAAGCAGAATGGATAGGATGCAAGAGGCCATTGATGGAATTGAAACCAGAGAACAGGAAAGCATAGAAGCTGACATAGAGAGAGATAAAAGGATCTCCAGGAATGAAACAATATTAAGAGAACTGTGTGACCAATCCAAAAGGAACAATATCCGTATTATAGGGGTACCAGAAGAAGAAGAGAGAGGAAAAGGGATGGAAAGTATCTTGGAAGAAATAATAGCTGAAAACTTCCCCAAACTGGGGGAGGAAATAATCGAACAGACCACGGAAATACACAGAACCCCCAACAGAAAGGATCCAAGGAGGACAACACCAAGACACATAATAATTAAATGGCAAAGATCAAGGACAAGGAAAGAGTTTTAAAGGCAGCTAGAGAGAAAAAGGTCACCTATAAAGGAAAACGCATCAGGCTAACGTCAGACTTCTCGACAAAAACCCTACAGGCCAGAAGAGAATGGCATGATATATTTAATACAGTGAAACAGAAGGGCCTTGAACCAAGGATACTGTATCCAGCACGACTGACATTTAAATATGATGGCTGGATTAAACAATTATAAGACAAACAAAAGCTGAGGGAATTTGCTTCCCACAAACCACATCTACAGGACATCTTATAGGGACTGCAATAGATAGGAGCACTCCTAGAAAGAGCACAGCACAAAACAACCAACATATGAAAATTGAGGAGGAGGAATAAGAAGGGAGAGAAGAAAAGAATCTCCAGACAGTGTACATAACAGCTCAATAAGCGAGCTAAGTTAGGCAGTAAGTTACTAAAGAGGCTAACTTTGAAACTTTGGTAACCACGAATTTAAAGCCTGCAATGGCAAGAAGTACATATCTTTCAATAGTCACCCTAAATGTTAATGGACTGGATGCACCAATCAAAAGACACAGAGTAATAGAATGGATAAAAAAGCAAGACCTATCTATATGCTGCTTAAAAGAAACTCACCTCAAACCCAAAGATATGTACAGACTAAAAGTCAAGGGATGGAAAAACATTTTTCAGGCAAACAACTGCGAGAAGAAAGCAGGGGTTGCAGTACTAATATCAGACAAAATAGACTTCAAAACAAAAAAAGTAAGAAGAGATAAAGAAGGACACTACATAATGATAAAGGGCTCAGTCCAACAAGAGAATATAACCATTCTAAATATATATGCACCCAACACAGGAGCACCAGCATATGTGAAACAAATACTAACAGAACTAAAGAGGGATATAGACTGCAATGCATTCATTCTAGGAGACTTCAACACACCACTCACCCCAAAGGATAGATCCACTGGCAGAAAATAAGTAAGGACACGGAAGCACTGAACAACACAGTATAGCAGATGGACCTAATAGACATCTATAGAACTCTACATCCAAAAGCAGCGGGATATACATTCTTCTCAAGTGCACATGGAACATTCTCCAGAATAGACCACATACTAGGCCACAAAAAGAGCCTCAGAAAATTCCAAAAGATTGAAATCCTACCAAACAACTTTTCAGACCACAAAGGCATAAAACTAGAAATAAACTGTACAAAGAAAGCAAAGAGGCTCACAAACACATGGAGGCTTAACAACACGCTCCTAAATAATAAATGGATCAATGACCAAATCAAAATGGAGATCCAGCAATATATGGAAACAAATGACAACAACAACATTAAGACCCAACTTCTGTGGGACACAGCAAAAGCAGTCTTAAGAGGAAAGTATATAGCAATCCAAGCATATTTAAAAAAGGAAGAACAATACCAAATGAATGGTCTAATGTCACAATTATCGAAATTGGAAAAAGAAGAACAAATGAGGCCTAAGGTCAGCAGAAGGAGGGACATAATAAAGATCATAGAAGAAATAAATAAAAATGAGAAGAATAAAGCAATAGCAAAAATTAATGAACCAAGAGTTGGTTCTTCGAGAAAATAAACAAAATAGATAAGCCTCAAGCCAGACTTATTAAGAGGAAAAGAGAGTCAACACAAATCAACAGTATCAGAAACGAGAAAGGAAAAATCACGACGGACCCCACAGAAATACAAAGAATTATTAGAGAATACTATGAAAACCTATATGCTAACAAGCTGGGAAACCTAGGAGAAATGGACAAGTTCCTAGAAAAATACAACCTTCAAAGACTGACCCAGAAAGAAACAGAAAATCTAAACAGACCAATTACCAGCAATGAAATTGAAGCGGTAATCGAAAAACTACCAAAGAACAAAACCCCCGGGCCAGATGGATTTACCTCGAATTTTATCAGACATACAGGGAAGACATAATAACCATTCCCCTTAAAGTTTTCCAGAAAATAGAGTAGTAGGGGATACTCCCAAACTCATTCTATGGAGCTAACGTCACCCTAATACAAAAACCAGGCAAAGACACCACCAAAAAAGAAAACTACAGACCAGTATCCCTGATGAACGTAGATGCAAAAATGCTCAACAAAATATTAGCAAACCGAATTCAAAAATACATCAAAAGGATCGTACACCATGACCAAGTGGGATTCATCCCAGGGATGCAAGGATGGTTCAACATTCAAAAGTCCATCAACATCATCCACCACATCAACAAAAAGAAAGACAAAAACCACATGATCATCTCCATAGATGCTGAAAAAGCACTTGACAAAGTTCAACATCCATTCATGGTAAAAACTCTCAGCAAAATGGGAGTAAAGGGCAAGTACCTCAACATAATAAAGGCCATCTATGATAAACCCACAGCCAACATTATATTGAACAGCGAAAAGCTGAAAACATTTCCTCTGAGATCGGGAACTAGAACGGTATGAACACTATCCCCACTGTTATTTAACATAGTACTGGAGGTCCTAGCCACGGCAATCAGACAAAACAAAGAAATACAAGGAATCCAGATTGGTAAAGAAGAACTTAAACTGTCACTATTTGCAGATGACATGATACTGTACATAAAAAACCCTAAAGAATCCACCCCAAAACTACTAGAACTGATATCGGGATACAGCAAAGTTGCAGGATTACAAAATCAACACACAGAAATCTGTGGCTTTCCTATACACTAACAATGAACCAACAGAAAGAGAAATCAGGAAAACAATTCCATTCACAATTGCATCAAAAAAAATAAAATACCTAGGAATAAACCTAACCAAAAAAGTGAAAGACTTATACTCTGAAAACTACAAGTCACTCTTAAGAGAAATTAAAGGGGACACTAACAGATGGAAACTCATCCCATGTTCGTGGCTAGGAAGAATTAATATCGTCAAAATGGCCATCCTGCCCAAAGCAATATACAGATTTGATGCAATCCCTATGAAACTACCAGCAACATTCTTCAATGAACTGGAACAAATAATTCAAAAACTCATATGGAAACACCAAAGACACCGAATAGCCAAAGCAATCCTGAGAAAGAAGAATAAAGTAGGGGGGATCTCACTCCCCAACTTCAAGCTCTACTATAAAGCCATAGTAATCAAGACAATTTGGTACTGGCACAAGAGCAGAGCCACAGACCAATGGAACAGACTAGACAATCCAGACATTAACCCAGACATATATGGTCAATTAATATTTGATAAAGGAGCCATGGACATATAATGGTGAAATGACAGTCTCTTTAACAGATGGAGCTGGCAGTACTGGACAGCTACATGTAGGAGAATGAAACTGGACCATTGTCCAACCCCATATACAAAAGTAAACTCAAAATGGATCAAAGACCTGAATGTAAGTCATGAAACCATTAAACTCTTGGAAGAAAACATAGGCGAAAACCTCTTAGACATAAAAATGAGTGACTTCTTCTTGAACATATCTCCCCGGGCAAGGAAAACAACAGGAAAAATTAGCAAGTGGGACTATATAAAGCTGAAAAGCTTCTGTACAGCAAAAGACACCATCAATAGAACAAAAAGGAACCCTACAGTATGGGAGAATATATTTGAAAATGACAGATCCAATAAAGGCTTGACATCCAGAATATATAAAGAGCTCACACGCCTCAACAAACAGAAAACAAATAACCCAATTAAAAAATGGGCAGAGGAACTCAACAGACAGGTCTCCAAAAAAGAAATACAGATGGCCAACAGACACATGAAAAGATGCTCCACATCGCTAATTATCAGAGAAATGCAAATTAAAACTACAATGAGGTATCACCTCACACCAGTAAGGATGGCTGCCATCCAAAAGACAAACAACAACGAATGTTGGCGATGCTGTGGAGAAAGGGGAACCCTCCTACACTGCTGGTGGGAATGTAAGTTATTTCAACCATTGTGGAAAGCAGTATGTAGGTACATCAAAATGCTCAAAACAGACTTACCATTTGACCCAGGAATTGCACTCCTAGGAATTTACCCTAAGAATGCAGCAATCAAGTATGAGAAAGATCAGTGCACCCCTATGTTTATCGCAGCCCTATTTACAATAGCCAAGAATTGGAAGCAAACTAAATGTCCATCGATAGATGAATGGATAAAGAAGATGTGGTACATATACACAATGGAATACTACTCAGCCATAAGAAAAGGGCAAATCCAACCATTTGCAGCAACATGGATGGAGCTGGAGGGTATTTTGCTCAGTGAAACAAGCCAAGCAGAGAAAGAGAAATACCAAATGATTTCACTCATCTGTGGAGTATAAGAACAAAGGAAAAACTGAAGGAACAAAACAGCAGCAGAATCACAGAACCCCAGAATGGACTAACAGGTACCAAAGGGAAAGGGACTGGGGAGGATGGGTGGGTAGGGAGGGATAAGGGGTGGGAAGAAGTAGGGGTGTATTAAGATTAGCATAAATGGGGGGGTGGGAGAAAAGGGAGGGCTGTACAACACAAAGAAGGCAAGTAGTGATTCTACAACATTTGCTATTCTGATGGACAGTGACTGTAAAGGGGTTTATAGTGGGACCTGGTATAGGGGAGAGCCTAGTGATCATAATATTCGTCATGTAAGTGTAGATTAATGTTACCAAAAAAAAAAAAAAAGGCAGTTCCTGTGTGGTGACCTCCAATGTGTTCTACACAACGGTATAAAGGGCATTTGAAAGCGTATGCGAAGGGCCTGTTTGTGTTTATACAGGATCAAAGCCTTATTTGGCTACCCCAAAAATCAAATAAGGTACGATATGAAAAAGGACTTCCAACATCAGTACTCTCTGGAAGACTCATGCCAGAAGATGATCATCAAAATCCCCAACAATGATCCACGCACCGCTACAGGTGTAGATGCACTCATCCCATCAGTTCCTGGACTTGCTATGGGAATGAAGAAGGAGATATCTAAGCTGGCCTGTGCATACAGTAAAACAACAAATTTGACTGGATCTATACTGTCAGAACTCAACCAAGAATTAGGAGAAGTGCAAATTGTAGTGCTCCAAAATCTTACAACTACAGACTATTTACTGTTAAAAGAACATATGGGATGTGAACAGTCCCCAGGAATGGGTTTTTTTAATTTGTCTTATTTCTCTCAGACTGTTCAAGTTCAGTTGGACAATATCCACCATATCATAGATAAGTTTTCACAAATGCCTAAGGTGCCTAACTGGTTTTCTTGGTTTCACTGGAGATGGCTGGTAATTACAGGTATGCTTTGGTTATGTAACTATACTCCTATTATGTTAACGTGTGTGTGCAATTTAATTAGTAGTTTAAAAACTATCCGTGCTGTAGTTACTCTACAAGAAGATATGTAAAAGAGATAATCAATCTTCCCGTGTTTTCTTCTGCCTGCTACTTCTTCTACTGCTTTTCTTCTTCCTTCCTAATTACAACCCTTAAATAGAATTCGTGCCTCATATCAAATTTACTGAGTATCATAACTCTTCCAAGTGGTAAAGATAGCTCAAGACAAATGCTGGGCATAGAAGCCACAGGGCATTAATATGCAAAGAAGTAAAAAGCTAACCTTTTCAAACAATAAGGCTTCTCTCTCACTTACCAACTTTTCATTTCCCTGTATGGCCCCGGAAGATGACTGGTTAGCCAGAGACGGGTAAGATTCCTCAAGGGAGGAACAACCTAAGACAGGCACAGTCGCAGGGGGGTCATCATGTGAGAAATTGGGGATCAACAGAGGTGAGGCTTAGAACCTCACCCCCCCTGTTCTGAGAGAAATCTTCTGCATCCGTGGATGCTTTATTGCCCTTGTCTAGCTTGGATTAACACATAGTCTACAGGCACACACCTGATCATCTACATTTGCTCTCTTACAACACTAAACTATGTGTTCTACCTTTATGTTGTATCTACCTACCACTTCAGCATCTTATTAAAAATAATAAAGAGAGAAATGTGGTATCCACATATAAATCAAGTATAAAAATCAAATGTGTATTCATATTTGAACTGACTGTTTATAGTTCATAATGCATGAGCAAAACCAAAAGTTTCTGTGATGACTGCCCTTGTACTGTTCACCATGTAACTTATTCACTATGTAAGAATTTGTTCTCCATGTAAGAACTTGTTCGTTATGCTTCAGAAGATTGGAGACTGACGAAAATTAGGCTTGGGGTGGATTAATGATTGTGCATTGAGCATTGACTCCCCTATACAGAATTTTATTGTTGTTAACAACCATTTGATCAATAAATATGAGAGATGCCCTAACAACAACAACCAAGAAAAAGTACACACTTCCAATTGTAAAATAAATAAGCAACCGGGATGTAATGTATAGCATAAGGAATATAGTCAAAATATTGTAACAACTTGGTATGGTGATAGCTGGTACTTAGAATTATCATGTATATAAATGTTGAATCACTGTGTTGTACACCTGAAACTAATGTAATGTAATACTGTGTGTCAACTACCCTTCAATAAAAAATAATTATCAAAAAAAAAAAAAAAAAAAAAAAAAAAAAAAAAAAGAAAAATGATATCTAACTCAACAATAGCAAACAAGATTTTATCTATGGGAGAGATAAAACAGTCTACTCCAAATATTTTCTAATTCTTATATGTTATAAACATTGCATGAAATTATTTGGATATGTTAATAAATGCAATCTTATGTTTAATCATCTTTGAAGTATGCATTTAAATGGTCAAGAGCACAGAATCCGTACTGTGGCATCCATATGTGGGTTTGAGCTGTGGCTCTGACCTTACCAGTTTCATGATTTCAAGACTCATCACCACTTCTGAGAACTTCAGTTTCCCTGTTTATCAAATATGGGTAGTTATGCCAGTCATATATAGCATTTTTTACATCAAGAGGATGGAAATCTGAAGATTATGAATAAGCAAAGATGTTAAGAGCACAAAATTTAAATCAAATCTAAGTTTTGATAAAGATTTTATTAAGATTATGTCAAAATGAAGGACTGAAGATGGCGGCATGAGACATGAGACAGAGATATCCTCAAAAAACCACATATAATATGAAAATATAATTGATACAACTATTACAGAAAGAGCAACAGGAAAGAAGGCTGTGCCAGACTGCATACACCTGGAGAAAAGAACACACCTCAAGGAATAGGGTAACATACCAAAGCTGAGACCCAGGGGGATCCAAGCCCTTACACTACCTCAGCTCAACGGCGGGAGAAAGAGAAATGGAGCAGGGAGGGAGTGGAGTCCTGGGACTGCTGAACAACTAGCTCTGGAGATGTGCTCTGAGATCACAAACCAACACGGCATGATGCTCTGGTGATTAGTGGGGTTGGCAAGCTAAGACAGGCACAATACCTGGAAAGACTGAGATTCCAGCTGCTTGTGTAAAACAGGGATAAATACATGGATGCTCCGGGCGGGTAGTATGAGAGTCTTCCAAACAACTAGGGGCATCTTAAACGGGCAAGGACTGACAAAAGTACCCAGGCACAATCTACCCAGCAGGTGGGGAAATTTAAGGAGCTTCAGGTGCTCAAACCCCCTGGCTGGCTATGCAACTTCAAATCGCTCCACCGTGATATGCAGCTGCTGTACTTTCCTCCTGGAAAGCCAGCAACAGGCTTGCAAACTGGTAACCCCTATGCTGGCATCAGGAGAGCCAGACAGAAGCCCCACATATAGCAGTTTCAAACACAAAGCATACAGGCTTACAACTGTGGGTTCAGCCCACTGGTTCTGCCAGTGGAGACAGACACAACAGTTAGGAAGCAGGAAACAGCTCTTTCCTCCCCAAAGGGAGCACCACTCAGCAGTGACCTCTGATATAGCTCCAGGAGCTGAACAGCTTCAGGGAGTAGAGCTTCAGGGTACTAGAGAACACCACATACAAATATGAAGTGTCAAAGAAACTGGTTCAAATATCTCTCAAACACCAGAAAAAGGGTCAAGTGAAACTGAAATAATCAACCTTTCTGAAAAAGATTTCAAAATAAAAATCATAAACATGCTCTTGGAGGTACAGAAAAATATGCAAGAACTTAGAAATGAATTTAGGGAGGAAAACCAACTCTTAGGGAACACTATGGAGGGTTTTGAAAGCATATTAGATGTGGTGGAGGAGACAATAAAAGAAAGAGAAATTAGAGAAGAGGAATACAAAGAAGCTGAGGCACACAGAGAAAAAAGGATCCCTAGGAATGAAAGAATATTGAGAGAACAGTGTGACCAATCCAAGTGGAACAATATTTGGATTATAGGGGTACCAGAAGAAGAAGAGAAAAATGGATGGAAAACGTCTTTGAGGAGGTAATTGCTGAAAACTTCACAAACTGGAGAAGGAGATAGCCTCTCAGGCCATGGAGGTTCACAGATCACACAACAAAGGGACCCAAGGAAGACAAAAAACCAAGATACATGATAATTAAAATGGCAAAGGTAAAGGATAAGGACAGACTATTAAAAGCAGGCAGAGAGAGAGAAAAAAGATCCATATACAAATGAAAACCCATCAGGCTATCATCAGAATTCTCAGCAGAAAAAGTACAGGCCAGAAGGTAGTTGCATGACATATTTAATGCAATGAAGCAGATTGGCCTCAAGCCAAGAACACTCCACTCAGGAAGATTATCATTTAAATTTGAAGGAGGGATTAAACAATTTCCAGATAAGGAAAAGCTGAGAGAATTTACCTCCCACAAAACGTCTCTACAGTATATTTTGGAGGGACTGCTGTGAACGGAAATGTTCCTAAGGCTAAATATCTGTGACCAGAGGTAATAAAACCAAAGTAAAGAACGAACAGTTAATTACTAAGCAAACACAAAAATTAAATCAAATACCCCTTAAAGTTAGTCAAGGGATAGACAAAGAGTACAGAATATGACACCTAACATATAAAGAATGGAGGAGGAAGAAAAAGAAGGAGAAAAAAAAAAGAACCTTTACATTGTGTTTGCAATAGCATACTAAGTGAGTTAAGCAAGACACTTAAATAGTAAGGACCCTTGAACCTTTGGTATCCATGAATCTAAAGCCTGAAGTGGCAATACATACATACGAATGGATAATCACCCTAAATGTAAATGGTCTGCATGCACCAATGAGAAGACATAAGAGTTGCTGAATGGATAAAAAAACAAGACCTGTCTATATGCTGCCTACAAGAGACTCACTTCAAACTCAAGGACATACATAGACTGAAAGTGAAGGGATGGAAAAAGATATTTCATGCAACTAATAGGTAGAAAAAAGCAAGAGTTGCAGCACTGTATCAGACAAAATAAACTTCAAAACAAAGTCACAAGAGACAAAGAAAGACATTACATAATGATGAAGGGGTAAGTCTAACAGGAGGATATAACAATTATAAATATCTATGTACCCAACACAGGAGCACCTACAGCAGCACCTACATATGTGAACAAATACTAACAGAATTAAAAGGGGAAATAGAATGCAATGCATTCATTCTAGGAGACTTCAACACTTCACTCACTCCAAAGAACAGATCAAGAAGACAGAAAATAAGTAAGGAGACTGAGGCATTGAACAACACATTAGAACAGATAGACCTAACAGACATCTACAGAACTCTACAATGAAAACCAGCAGGATACACATTCTTCTCAAGTGCACATGGAACATTTCAAGAATAGGTCATATATTAGGCCACAAAAAGAGCCTCAGTAAGTTCAGAAAGATTGAAATTGTACCAACCAGCTTCTCAGACCAAAAGGTATGAAACAAGAAATAAATTATGTGAACAAAATGAAAAATCCCACAAAAGCATGGAGGATTAACAGCATGCTCCTAAATAACCAATGGATCAATGACCAAATAAAAACAGAGATCAGGCAATATATGGAAACAAATGACCAAAAAAATTCAAAACCACAAAATCTGTGGGACGCAGCAAAGGCTGTGCTAAGAGGGAAGTATATTGTAATATGGGAGTAACTCAGGAAAGAACAATCCATATGAACAGTCTACACTCACAATTAATGCAACTAGAGAAAGAAGAACAATTGTGGCCCAAAGTCAGTAGAAGCATAAACAGAAAAAAGATTAGACCAAAAGTAAATAAAATCGAAAAGAATAAAACAACGGAAAGAATCAATGAAAGCAGGAGCTGTTTCTTCGAGAAAAATAAACAAAATAGATAAACCCCTAGCCAGACTTATCAAGAAGAAAAGAGAGTCTACACACATAAACATAATCAGAAATGAGAAAGGGAAAATCACTACGGACACCACAGAAATACAAAGAATTATTAGAGAACACTATGAAAAGGTATATGCTAGCAAATTGGATAACAGGAAGAAATGGACAACTTTTTAGGAAAATACAACTTTCCAAGGCTGATTCAGAAAGAATCAGAAAATCTGAACAGACCAATTACCACCAATGACATTGAACTGTTAATCAAAAAACTATCTAAGAACAAAAGGCCGTAACCAGATTGCTTCACTACATTTAGTGAAAAACCTAATGGATCCTCCTTAAAGTTTTCCAAACAGTAGAAGAGAAGGGAATATTTCCAAACTCATTCTTTGAGGCCAGCATCACTCTAATACCAAAACCAGGCAAAGACACCGCAAAAAAATAAAATGAGAGACCAATATCACTGATGAACACAGATGCGAAGATACTCAAAAATATATTAGCAAACCGAATCCAAAAGTACACCAAAAATATCATCCATCATGATCAAGTAGATTTATTCCAGGGATTCAAGGATGCTACCATACTAGAAAATCCATCAACATCATCCACCACATCAACAAAAAGAAAGACAAAAACCACATGATCATTTCCATACATGCCAAAAAAGCATTCAACAAAATTCAACATCCATTCTTAAAAAAGCATTAAACAAAATGGGTATAGAGGGCAAGTTCCTCAACATAATTAAGGCCATATATGACAAAATGATAGTCAACATCATACTTAACAGTGAGAAGCTGGGAGCCTTTCCTTTATGATTAGGAACAAGACAAGGATGCCCACTCTCCCAAATTTTATTCAACATAGTTCTGGAGTTCCTTGCCACGGCAATCGGACAACACAAAGAAAGAAAAGGCATCCAGGTTTTTAAGGAAGAAGATAAACCGTTGCTGTTTGCTGATGACATGATATTGTATATAAAAAAAACCCTAAGGAATCCACTTCAAAACTACTAGATCTAATATCTGAAGTCAGTAAAGTTGCAGGATACAAAATTAATACACAGAAATCTGTTGCATTCCTATATACTAATGATGAACTAGCAGAAAACCAGGAAAACAATTCCATTCACAATTTCATCAAAAAGAATAAAATACCTTGGAATAAACCTAACAAAGGAAATGAAAGACCTATACCCTGAAAACTACAAGACACTTGTGAGAGAAATTAAAGAAGACACCAATAAAAGGAAACACATCCCATGCTCATGGATTGGAAGAATTAATATTGTCAAAATGGCCATCCTGCCTAAAGCAATCTGCAGATTCAATGCAATCCCTATCAAAAAACAAACAGGATTCTTCAATTGAAATTGTTCTAAAATTCATATGGAACCACAAAAGACCCCGCATAGCCAAAGCAATCCTGAGAAGGAAGAATAAAGCTGGGAGGATTATGCTCCCTGACTTCAAACTCTACTACAAAGACAATTTGGTACTGGCACAAGAACAGACCCATAGACCAATGGAACAGACTAGAGAGCCCATATATAAACCCAACCATATATGGTCAATTAATATGCAATAAAGGAGACATGGACATACAATGGGGAAATGACAGCCTCTTCTTCAACAACTGGTGTTGGCAAAACTGGACAGCTACATGCAACAGAATGAAACTGGATTGTTGTCTAACCCCATACATAAAAATAAACTCGAAATGGACCTGAATGTAAGTCATGGAAACATAAAACTCTTAGAAGACAGCAAAGGCAAAACTCTCCTGAATATAAACATGAGCAACTTTTTCCTGAATGCATCTCCTCGGGCAAGGGAAACAAAAGCATAAATGAACACATGGGACTGCATGAAGCTGAAGAGCTTCTTTAAAGCAAAGGCCACTATCAAGAGAACAAATAGGCATCCTACAGTATAGGAGAATATATTTGTAAACGACATATCCGACAAGGGGTTCACATCCAAAATATATAAAGAACTCACATACCTCAACAGCCAAAAAGCAAATAACCCAATTAAGAAATGGGTGGAGGCTATGAACAGACAATTCTCCAAAGAAGAAATTCAGATGGCCAACAGGCACATGAAAAGATGCTCCACATCACTAATTATCAGGGAAATGCAAATTAAAACCACAATGAGATATCACCTCACACCAGTTAGGATGGCCAGCATTGAAAAGACTAAGAACAACAAATGCTGGCGAGGATGCGAAGAAACGGGAACCTTCCTACACTGCCGGTGGGAATGTAAGCTAGTTCAACGTCGTGGAAAACAATATGGAGGTTCCTCAGAAAACTAAAAACAGAAATGTGATGTGACCTGGGAATTCCACCCCTAGGAATTTACCCAAAGAATTCAAGATCTCAGACTCAAAAAGACATATGCACCCCTATGTTTATTGCAGCGCTATTTACAGTAGCCAAGAAATGGAAGCAACCTAAGTGTCCATCAGTAGATGAATGGATAAAGAAGAGGTGGTGCATATATACAGCAGAATACTATTCAGCCATAAGAAGGAAACAAATCCTACCGTTTGCAACAACATGGATGGAGCTGGAGGATATTATGCTCAGTGAAATAAGCCAGGCAGAGAGGGTCAAGTACCAAATGATTTCCCTCATTTGTGGAGTGTAACAATGAGGCAAAACTGAACGAACAAAACAGCAGCCGACTCACAGACTCTAAGAAGGTACTAGTACTAGTGGTTACCAAAGGGTAGGGTGGGTGCAGAAGAGGATTGAGGGGTATTATTACTGTTACACATGGTGTGTGGGGGATCAATGGGAACACAGTGTAGCAAAGCGAAGGCAAATAGTGACTCTGTGGCATCTTAGTACACTGATGGACAGTGACTGCTATGGGGTGTTTGGGTGGGGGGTTAATAATATGGATGAATGTTGTAACCGCATGGTTTTCATGTGAAACCTTCATAAGAGTGTATATCAATAATACCTTAATATAAAAAAAAGAGTAAGTCAAAAATGTTAAGAAGATTTCATACCTGTTACACCTGTATGTTTTATGGAAGTCACAGATGTTATTGAAGAGAAAGAACAAGCAACTAGTCAATCATTCTTAGAGATACAATAAAATAATTATACTCCATGATAGCAATGTGACTTGACCTAAATATAGAGCTGACCTTTTTCTAAGCAAATAATGCATTGGAATATCCAGGTAATCAAACACTGGTGAAATTATTAAATAGTAAGCATAAAGAAAATTCAACTATTAATAGCAAGTTGTCCATTATCAAAACCAACAATATTCTAGGATGTTTTCAATAGTTACCTTAAAATATACCAAGAAAGTATTGAATATAGTCACTATTTAGCCTTTAGAAAAATATTGAAGCCAAATATCTGCTAGGGAATTTGGATCCTTTGGTGAAAAAGCACAATTCTTGCTGTGTATTTAGAAATGCAGACAGATGACCAAGCAATGGTTTCAGAAGCATGTGAACATTGTGCTATGTGCAGAATTGTATAAAACCATAAGAGTTTCTGAGATAAAGAAAAAAAATTTTCCTATCTACTTAAATAGGATCAAATCAACAAGAGTAATTTAATAAGTCATCCCCTTAATATTCCCAGGCTTTTTAACTGGCAACATATCTTCCTCCACAAATTTCCTTTTGTCTTGTTTTCAAAATTATGGCGAGAGGTTTAAACTAAATTTAAAGTACCTCTTATTACCTGTTCCTTAAAAAACACATTGTAAAAGTGTTACTTCTCTTATTAGTTGAAGAAACTAAATCATAGACAGAAAGCATGACCAAGTTTCTCAGTCTGCAGGAAACCTGCCTCAGGAGCTTCTGTATGTAAGCACAGTGCTAGGCATTTAAATAGCAACTAAGAAATGTGTTCACCAAGTGCATTTTAATAAAAGAAAATATTTAAAATATGTATTTAGTTTGTTAGAAGAAGTAGAAAATTAGAGCATTTTTAAAACTTCGGTGGTTTATTTGAGTCTTGACAGCTTAATTTCACACTTTAAAGGAATAAAAGATGAATTTTGTTTGGCTTTCACCCTGGAGGTTCATAGTAAAGGCATAAATTCAGAAATTAATAAACATCCAAATAAGCCTAATTAATATAGTGCATCACATAATATGTTCATTCTCTTTAAATTTACAAAACTAGTCTCTTTTATTACTGCAAAGTTAATTCTGTTGAAGTTAATTTTTACTGACTACTTTACATCTGTTTAGTTCTAGAGAGCTATTAATGATTGTGAATACACAAAAGCAAAAATATATTTTGTATATGAGATGGTAGTGCATATAGGATGTTAATTCCTCTATGTGTGGTTACAAAATACCTTCTTTTCTGTGGAAATAGTATCAGTTAAAGTTTGGGAAAGGGCTTTTGACAATTATTCCTACCATATTTTTGTTTTTTTATTAAGGTATTATTGATATACACTCTTATGAAGGTTTCACATGAAAACCATGCGGTTACAACATTCATCCATATTATTAACCCCCCACCCAAACACCCCATAGCAGTCACTGTCCATCAGTGTACTAAGATGCCACAGAGTCACTATTTGCCTTCGCTTTGCTACACTGTGTTCCCATTGATCCCCCACACACCATGTGTAACAGTAATAATACCCCTCAATCCTCTTCTGCACCCACCCTACCCTTTGGTAACCACTAGTACTAGTACCTTCTTAGAGTCTGTGAGTCGGCTGCTGTTTTGTTCGTTCAGTTTTGCCTCATTGTTACACTCCACAAATGAGGGAAATCATTTGGTACTTGACCCTCTCTGCCTGGCTTATTTCACTGAGCATAATATCCTCCAGCTCCATCCATGTTGTTGCAAACGGTAGGATTTGTTTCCTTCTTATGGCTGAATAGTATTCTGCTGTATATATGCACCACCTCTTCTTTATCCATTCATCTACTGATGGACACTTAGGTTGCTTCCATTTCTTGGCTACTGTAAATAGCGCTGCAATAAACATAGGGGTGCATATGTCTTTTTGAGTCTGAGATCTTGAATTCTTTGGGTAAATTCCTAGGGGTGGAATTCCCAGGTCACATCACATTTCTGTTTTTAGTTTTCTGAGGAACCTCCATATTGTTTTCCACGACGTTGAACTAGCTTACATTCCCACCGGCAGTGTAGGAAGGTTCCCGTTTCTTCGCATCCTCGCCAGCATTTGTTGTTCTTAGTCTTTTCAATGCTGGCCATCCTAACTGGTGTGAGGTGATATCTCATTGTGGTTTTAATTTGCATTTCCCTGATAATTAGTGATGTGGAGCATCTTTTCATGTGCCTGTTGGCCATCTGAATTTCTTCTTTGGAGAATTGTCTGTTCATAGCCTCCACCCATTTCTTAATTGGGTTATTTGCTTTTTGGCTGTTGAGGTATGTGAGTTCTTTATATATTTTGGATGTGAACCCCTTGTCGGATATGTCGTTTACAAATATATTCTCCTATACTGTAGGATGCCTATTTGTTCTCTTGATAGTGGCCTTTGCTTTAAAGAAGCTCTTCAGCTTCATGCAGTCCCATGTGTTCATTTATGCTTTTGTTTCCCTTGCCCGAGGAGATGCATTCAGGAAAAAGTTGCTCATGTTTATATTCAGGAGAGTTTTGCCTTTGCTGTCTTCTAAGAGTTTTATGTTTCCATGACTTACATTCAGGTCCATTTCGAGTTTATTTTTATGTATGGGGTTAGACAACAATCCAGTTTCATTCTGTTGCATGTAGCTGTCCAGTTTTGCCAACACCAGTTGTTGAAGAAGAGGCTGTCATTTCCCCATTGTATGTCCATGTCTCCTTTATTGCATATTAATTGACCATATATGGTTGGGTTTATATATGGGCTCTCTAGTCTGTTCCATTGGTCTATGGGTCTGTTCTTGTGCCAGTACCAAATTGTCTTTGTAGTAGAGTTTGAAGTCAGGGAGCATAATCCTCCCAGCTTTATTCTTCCTTCTCAGGATTGCTTTGGCTATGCGGGGTCTTTTGTGGTTCCATATGAATTTTAGAACAATTTCAATTGAAGAATCCTGTTTGTTTTTTGATAGGGATTGCATTGAATCTGCAGATTGCTTTAGGCAGGATGGCCATTTTGACAATATTAATTCTTCCAATCCATGAGCATGGGATGTGTTTCCTTTTATTGGTGTCTTCTTTAATTTCTCTCACAAGTGTCTTGTAGTTTTCAGGGTATAGGTCTTTCATTTCCTTTGTTAGGTTTATTCCAAGGTATTTTATTCTTTTTGATGAAATTGTGAATGGAATTGTTTTCCTGGTTTTCTGCTAGTTCATCATTAGTATATAGGAATGCAACAGATTTCTGTGTATTAATTTTGTATCCTGCAACTTTACTGACTTCAGATATTAGATCTAGTAGTTTTGAAGTGGATTCCTTAGGGTTTTTTTTATATACAATATCATGTCATCAGCAAACAGCAACGGTTTATCTTCTTCCTTAAAAACCTGGATGCCTTTTCTTTCTTTGTGTTGTCCGATTGCCGTGGCAAGGAACTCCAGAACTATGTTGAATAAAATTTGGGAGAGTGGGCATCCTTGTCTTGTTCCTAATCATAAAGGAAAGGCTCCCAGCTTCTCACTGTTAAGTATGATGTTGACTATCATTTTGTCATATATGGCCTTAATTATGTTGAGGAACTTGCCCTCTATACCCATTTTGTTTAATGCTTTTTTAAGAATGGATGTTGAATTTTGTTGAATGCTTTTTTGGCATGTATGGAAATGATCATGTGGTTTTTGTCTTTCTTTTTGTTGATGTGGTGGATGATGTTGATGGATTTTCTAGTATGGTAGCATCCTTGAATCCCTGGAATAAATCTACTTGATCATGATGGATGATATTTTTGGTGTACTTTTGGATTCGGTTTGCTAATATATTTTTGAGTATCTTCGCATCTGTGTTCATCAGTGATATTGGTCTCTCATTTTATTTTTTTGCGGTGTCTTTGCCTGGTTTTGGTATTAGAGTGATGCTGGCCTCAAAGAATGAGTTTGGAAATATTCCCTTCTCTTCTACTGTTTGGAAAACTTTAAGGAGGATCCATTAGGTTTTTCACTAAATGTAGTGAAGCAATCTGGTTACGGCCTTTTGTTCTTAGATAGTTTTTTGATTAACAGTTCAATGTCATTGGTGGTAATTGGTCTGTTCAGATTTTCTGATTCTTTCTGAATCAGCCTTGGAAAGTTGTATTTTCCTAAAAAGTTGTCCATTTCTTCCTGTTATCCAATTTGCTAGCATATACCTTTTCATAGTGTTCTCTAATAATTCTTTGTATTTCTGTGGTGTCCGTAGTGATTTTCCCTTTCTCATTTCTGATTATGTTTATGTGTGTAGACTCTCTTTTCTTCTTGATAAGTCTGGCTAGGGGTTTATCTATTTTGTTTATTTTTCTCGAAGAAACAGCTCCTGCTTTCATTGATTCTTTCCGTTGTTTTATTCTTTTCGATTTTATTTACTTTTGGTCTAATCTTTTTTCTGTTTATGCTTCTACTGACTTTGGGCCACAATTGTTCTTCTTTCTCTAGTTGCATTAATTGTGAGTGTAGACTGTTCATATGGATTGTTCTTTCCTGAGTTACTCCCATATTACAATATACTTCCCTCTTAGCACAGCCTTTGCTGCGTCCCACAGATTTTGTGGTTTTGAATTTTTTTGGTCATTTGTTTCCATATATTGCCTGATCTCTGTTTTTATTTGGTCATTGATCCATTGGTTATTTAGGAGCATGCTGTTAATCCTCCATGCTTTTGTGGGATTTTTCATTTTGTTCACATAATTTATTTCTTGTTTCATACCTTTTGGTCTGAGAAGCTGGTTGGTACAATTTCAATCTTTCTGAACTTACTGAGGCTCTTTTTGTGGCCTAATATATGACCTATTCTTGAAATGTTCCATGTGCACTTGAGAAGAATGTGTATCCTGCTGGTTTTCATTGTAGAGTTCTGTAGATGTCTGTTAGGTCTATCTGTTCTAATGTGTTGTTCAATGCCTCAGTCTCCTTACTTATTTTCTGTCTTCTTGATCTGTTCTTTGGAGTGAGTGAAGTGTTGAAGTCTCCTAGAATGAATGCATTGCATTCTATTTCCCCTTTTAATTCTGTTAGTATTTGTTCACATATGTAGGTGCTGCTGTAGGTGCTCCTGTGTTGGGTACATAGATATTTATAATTGTTATATCCTCCTGTTAGACTTACCCCTTCATCATTATGTAATGTCTTTCTTTGTCTCTTGTGACTTTGTTTTGAAGTTTATTTTGTCTGATACAGTGCTGCAACTCTTGCTTTTTTCTACCTATTAGTTGCATGAAATATCTTTTTCCATCCCTTCACTTTCAGTCTATGTATGTCCTTGAGTTTGAAGTGAGTCTCTTGTAGGCAGCATATAGACAGGTCTTGTTTTTTTATCCATTCAGCAACTCTTATGTCTTCTCATTGGTGCATGCAGACCATTTACATTTAGGGTGATTATCCATTCGTATGTATGTATTGCCACTTCAGGCTTTAGATTCATGGATACCAAAGGTTCAAGGGTCCTTACTATTTAAGTGTCTTGCTTAACTCACTTAGTATGCTATTGCAAACACAATGTAAAGGTTCTTTTTTTTTTCTCCTTCTTTTTCTTCCTCCTCCATTCTTTATATGTTAGGTGTCATATTCTGTACTCTTTGTCTATCCCTTGACTAACTTTAAGGGGTATTTGATTTAATTTTTGTGTTTGCTTAGTAATTAACTGTTCGTTCTTTACTTTGGTTTTATTACCTCTGGTCACAGATATTTAGCCTTAGGAACATTTCCGTTCACAGCAGTCCCTCCAAAATATACTGTAGAGACGTTTTGTGGGAGGTAAATTCTCTCAGCTTTTCCTTATCTGGAAATTGTTTAATCCCTCCTTCAAATTTAAATGATAATCTTCCTGAGTGGAGTGTTCTTGGCTTGAGGCCAATCTGCTTCATTGCATTAAATATGTCATGCAACTACCTTCTGGCCTGTACTTTTTCTGCTGAGAATTCTGATGATAGCCTGATGGGTTTTCATTTGTATATGGATCTTTTTTCTCTCTCTCTGCCTGCTTTTAATAGTCTGTCCTTATCCTTTACCTTTGCCATTTTAATTATCATGTATCTTGGTTTTTTGTCTTCCTTGGGTCCCTTTGTTGTGTGATCTGTGAACCTCCATGGCCTGAGAGGCTATCTCCTTCTCCAGTTTGTGAAGTTTTCAGCAATTACCTCCTCAAAGACGTTTTCCATCCATTTTTCTCTTCTTCTTCTGGTACCCCTATAATCCAAATATTGTTCCACTTGGATTGGTCACACTGTTCTCTCAATATTCTTTCATTCCTAGGGATCCTTTTTTCTCTGTGTGCCTCAGCTTCTTTGTATTCCTCTTCTCTAATTTCTCTTTCTTTTATTGTCTCCTCCACCACATCTAATATGCTTTCAAAACCCTCCATAGTGTTCCCTAAGAGTTGGTTTTCCTCCCTAAATTCATTTCTAAGTTCTTGCATATTTTTCTGTACCTCCAAGAGCATGTTTATGATTTTTATTTTGAAATCTTTTTCAGAAAGGTTGATTATTTCAGTTTCACTTGACCCTTTTTCTGGTGTTTGAGAGATATTTGAACCAGTTTCTTTGACACTTCATATTTGTATGTGGTGTTCTCTAGTACCCTGAAGCTCTACTCCCTGAAGCTGTTCAGCTCCTGGAGCTATATCAGAGGTCACTGCTGAGTGGTGCTCCCTTTGGGGAGGAAAGAGCTGTTTCCTGCTTCCTAACTGTTGTGTCTGTCTCCACTGGCAGAACCAGTGGGCTGAACCCACAGTTGTAAGCCTGTATGCTTTGTGTTTGAAACTGCTATATGTGGGGCTTCTGTCTGGCTCTCCTGATGCCAGCATAGGGGTTACCAGTTTGCAAGCCTGTTGCTGGCTTTCCAGGAGGAAAGTACAGCAGCTGCATATCACGGTGGAGCGATTTGAAGTTGCATAGCCAGCCAGGGGGTTTGAGCACCTGAAGCTCCTTAAATTTCCCCACCTGCTGGGTAGATTGTGCCTGGGTACTTTTGTCAGTCCTTGCCCGTTTAAGATGCCCCTAGTTGTTTGGAAGACTCTCATAC
Source organism: Manis pentadactyla (assembly GCF_030020395.1). NCBI lineage: Eukaryota > Metazoa > Chordata > Mammalia > Pholidota > Manidae > Manis > Manis pentadactyla. The sequence goes on from NC_080025.1 coordinate 42,913,981, forward strand.
TACCCGCCCGGAGCATCCATGTATTTATCCCTGTTTTACACAAGCAGCTGGAATCTCAGTCTTTCCAGGTATTGTGCCTGTCTTAGCTTGCCAACCCCACTAATCACCAGAGCATCATGCCGTGTTGGTTTGTGATCTCAGAGCACATCTCCAGAGCTAGTTGTTCAGCAGTCCCAGGACTCCACTCCCTCCCTGCTCCATTTCTCTTTCTCCCGCCGTTGAGCTGAGGTAGTGTAAGGGCTTGGATCCCCCTGGGTCTCAGCTTTGGTATGTTACCCTATTCCTTGAGGTGTGTTCTTTTCTCCAGGTGTATGCAGTCTGGCACAGCCTTCTTTCCTGTTGCTCTTTCTGTAATAGTTGTATCAATTATATTTTCATATTATATGTGGTTTTTTGAGGATATCTCTGTCTCATGTCTCATGCCGCCATCTTCAGTCCTTCATTTTGACATAATCTTAATAAAATCTTTATCAAAACTTAGATTTGATTTAAATTTTGTGCTCTTAACATCTTTGCTTATTCATAATGTTCAGATTTCCATCCTCTTGATGTAAAAAATGCTATATATGACTGGCATAACTACCCATATTTGATAAACAGGGAAACTGAAGTTCTCAGAAGTGGTGATGAGTCTTGAAATCATGAAACTGGTAAGGTCAGAGCCACAGCTCAAACCCACATATGGATGCCACAGTACGGATTCTGTGCTCTTGACCATTTAAATGCATACTTCAAAGATGATTAAACATAAGATTGCATTTATTAACATATCCAAATAATTTCATGCAATGTTTATAACATATAAGAATTAGAAAATATTTGGAGTAGACTGTTTTATCTCTCCCATAGATAAAATCTTGTTTGCTATTGTTGAGTTAGATATCATTTTTCTTTTTTTTTTTTTTTTTTTTTTTTTTTTTTTTTTTTTTGATAATTATTTTTTATTGAAGGGTAGTTGACACACAGTATTACATTACATTAGTTTCAGGTGTACAACACAGTGATTCAACATTTATATACATGATAATTCTAAGTACCAGCTATCACCATACCAAGTTGTTACAATATTTTGACTATATTCCTTATGCTATACATTACATCCCGGTTGCTTATTTATTTTACAATTGGAAGTGTGTACTTTTTCTTGGTTGTTGTTGTTAGGGCATCTCTCATATTTATTGATCAAATGGTTGTTAACAACAATAAAATTCTGTATAGGGGAGTCAATGCTCAATGCACAATCATTAATCCACCCCAAGCCTAATTTTCGTCAGTCTCCAAACTTCTGAAGCATAACGAACAAGTTCTTACATGGAGAACAAATTCTTACATAGTGAATAAGTTACATGGTGAACAGTACAAGGGCAGTCATCACAGAAACTTTTGGTTTTGCTCAAGCATTATGAACTATAAACAGTCAGTTCAAATATGAATACACATTTGATTTTTATACTTGATTTATATGTGGATACCACATTTCTCTCTTTATTATTTTTAATAAGATGCTGAAGTGGTAGGTAGATACAACATAAAGGTAGAAAACATAGTTTAGTGTTGTAAGAGAGCAAATGTAGATGATCAGGTGTGTGCCTGTAGACTATGTGTTAATCCAAGCTAGACAAGGGCAATAAAACATCCACATATGCAGAAGATTTCTCTCAGAACAGGGGGGGTGAGGTTCTAAGCCTCACCTCTGTTGATCCCCAATTTCTCACCTGATGACCCCCCTGCGACTGTGCCTGTCTTAGGTTGTTCCTCCCTTGAGGAATCTTACCCGTCTCTGGCTAACCAGTCATCTTCCGGGGCCATACAGGGAAATGTTAAGTTGGTAAGTGAGAGAGAAGCCTTATTGTTTGAAATGGTTAGCTTTTTATTTCTTTGCATATTTATGCCCTGTGGCTTCTATGCCCAGCATTTGTCTTGAGGTATCTTTACCACTTGGAGGAGTTATGATACTCGGTAAATTTGATATGAGGCACGAATTCTATTTAAGAATTCGTTGTAATTAGGAAGGAAGAAGAAAAGCTATAGAAGTAGCAGGCGGGAGAAAACATGGGAAGATTGATTATTTCTTTGACATATCTTCTTGTAGAGTAACTTCAGCATGTATATATTTTAAGCTACTACTTAAATTGCGCACACACATTAACATAATAGGAGTATAGTTACATAACCAAAGCATATCTGTAATTACCAGCCATCTCCAGTGAAACCAAGAAAACCAGTTATGCACCTTAGGCATTTGTGAAAACTTATCTATGATATGGTGGATATTGTCCAACTGAACTTGAACAGTCTGAAAGAAATCAGACAAATTAAAACAACCCATTCCTGGGGAATGTTCACATCCCATATGTTCTTTTAACAGTAAATAGTCTGTAGTTGTAAGATTTTGGAGTGCTACAATTTGCACTTCTCCTAATTCTTGGTTGAGTTCTGACAGTACAGATCCAGTCAAATTTGTTGTTTTACTGTATGCACAGGCCAGCTTAGATATCTCCTTCTTCATTCCCATGGCAAGTCCAGGAGCTGGTGGGATGAGTGCATCTACAGCTGTAGCAGTGCGTGGATCTTTGTTGGGGTTTTTTGATGATCATCTTCTGGCATGAGTCTTCCCGAGAGTGCTGATGTTGGAAGTTCTCTTTCATATCGTTTCTTAGTTCATTTTCGGGGTAGCCAAATTAGGCTTTGATCCTCTGTATAAACACAAACAGACCCTTTGCCTACACTTTTATATGTCCTTTATATCATTGTGTAGAACTCATTAGAGGTCACCACATAGGAACTGCATTTTTTTTTTTTAATCATTAATCTACACTTACATGACGAATACTTTGTTTTCTAGGCTCTCCCCTATACCAGGTCCCCCCTATATACTCCTTTACATTCACTGTCCATCAGCGTAGCAACCTATTGTAGAATCACTACTTGTCTTCTCTGTGTTGTACAGCCCTCCCCTTTCTCCCACCCCGCTGTGGATGCTAATCTTAATACCCCCCTACTTCTCCCCCCCTATCCCTCCCTACCCACCCATCCTCCCCAGTCCCTTTCCCTTTGGTACCTGTTAGTCCATTCTTGAGTTCTGTGATTCTGCTGCTGTTTTGCTCCTTCAGTTTTTCCTTTGTTCTTATATTCCACAGATGAGTGAAATCATTTGGTATTTCTCTTTCTCTGCTTGGCTTGTTTCACTGAGCAAAATACCCTCCAGCTCCATCCATGTTGCTGCAAATGGTTGGATTTGCCCTTTTCTTATGGCTGAGTAGTATTCCATTGTGTATATGTACCACATCTTCTTTATCCATTCATCTATCGATGGACATTTAGGTTGCTTCCAATTCTTGGCTATTGTAAATAGTGCTGCGATAAACATAGGGGTGCACTGATCTTTCTCATACTTGATTGCTGCATTCTTAGGGTAAATTCCTAGGAGTGCAATTCCTGGGTCAAATGGTAAGTCTGTTTTGAGCATTTTGATGTACCTCCATACTGCTTTCCACAATAGTTGAACAAGTTTACATTCCCACCAGCAGTGTAGGAGGGTTCCCCTTTCTCCACAGCCTCGCCAACATTTGTTGTTGTTTGTCTTTTGGATGGCAGCCATCCTTACTGGTGTGAGGTGATACCTCATTGTAGTTTTAATTTGCATTTCTCTGATAATTAGCGATGTGGAGCATCTTTTCATGTGTCTGTTGGCCATCTGTATTTCTTTTTTGGAGAACCGTCTGTTCAGTTCCTTTGCCCATTTTTTAATTGGGTTATTTGTTTTTTGTTTGTTGAGGCGTGTGAGCTCTTTATATATTCTGGACGTCAAGCCTTTATCGGATGTGTCATTTTCAAAGATATTCTCCCATACTGTAGGGTTTCTTTTTGTTCTATTGATGGTGTCTTTTGCTGTACAGAAGCTTTTCAGCTTAACATAGTCCCACTTACTCATTTTTGCTGTTGTTTTCCTTGCCCGGGGAGATATGTTCAAGAAGAGGTCACTCATGTTTATGTCTAAGAGGTTTGTGCCTATGTTTTCTTCCAAGAGTTTAATGGTTTCATGACTTACATTCAGGTCTTTGATCCATTTTGAGTTTACTTTTGTATATGGGGTTAGACGATGGTCCAGTTTCATTCTCCTACATGTAGCTGTCCAGTTTTGCCAGCACCATCTGTTGAAGAGACTGTCATTTCGCCATTGTATGTCCATGGCTCCTTTATCAAATATTAATTGACCATATATGTCTGAGTTAATGTCTGGATTCTCTACTCTGTTCCATTGGTCTGTGGCTCTGTTCTTGTGCCAGTACCAAATTGTCTTGATCACTATGGCTTTATAATAGAGCTTGAAGTTGGGGAGTGAGATCCCCCCTACTTTATTCTTCTTTCTCAGGATTGCTTTGGCTATTCGGGGTCTTTGGTGGTTCCATATGAATTTTTGAATTATTTGATCCAGTTCATTGAAGAATGTTGCTGGTAGTTTCATAGGGATTGCATCAAATCTGTATATTGCTTTGGGCAGGATGGCCATTTTGACGATATTAATTCTTCCTAGCCATGAGCATGGGATGCGTTTCCATCTGTTAGTGTCCCCTTTAATTTCTTTTAAGAGTGACTTGTAGTTTTCAGAATATAAGTCTTTCACTTCTTTGGTTAGGTTTATTCCTAGGTATTTTATTTTTTTTGATGCAATTGTGAATGGAGTTGTTTTCTTGATTTCTCTTTCTGTTGGTTCATTGTTGGTATATAGGAAAGCCACAGATTTCTGTGTGTTGATTTTGTATCCTGCAACTTTGCTGTATTCCGATATCAGTTCTAGTAGTTTTGGGGTGGAGTCTTTAGGGTTTTTTATGTACAGTATCATGTCATCTGCAAATAGTGACAGTTTGACTTCTTCTTTGCCAATCTGGATTCCTTGTATTTTTTTGTTTTGTCTGATTGCCGTGGCTAGGACCTCTAGTACAATGTTAAATAACAGTGGGGAGAGTGGGCATCCCTGTCTAGTTCCCGATCTCAGCGGAAATGCTTTCAGCTTCTCGCTATTCAATATAATGTTGGCTGTAGGTTTTTCATAGATGGCCTTTATTATGTTGAGGTACTTGCCCTCTATTCCCATTTTGCTGAGAGTTTTTATCATGAATGGATGTTGAACTTTGTCAAATGCTTTTTCAGCATCTATGGAGATGATCATGTGGTTTTTGTCTCTCTTTTTGTTGATGTGGTGGATGATATTGATGGACTTTCGAATGTTGTGCCATCCTTGCATCCCTGGGATGAATCCCACTTGGTCATGGTGTACGATGGTTTTGATGTATTTTTGAATTCGGTTTGCTAAAATTTTGTTGAGTATTTTTGCGTCTACGTTCATCAGGGATATTGGTCTATAGTTTTCTTTTTTGGTGGTGTCTTTGCCTGGTTTTGGTATTAGGGAGATGTTAGCTTCATAGAATGAGTTTGGGAGTATCCCCTCCTCTTCTATTTCTTGGAAAACTTTAAGGAGAATGGGTATTATGTCTTCCCTGTATGTCTGATAAAATTCCGAGGTAAATCCATCTGGCCCGGGTGTTTTGTTCTTTGGTAGTTTTTTGATTACCGCTTCAATTTCGTTGCTGGTAATTGGTCTGTTTAGATTTTCTGTTTCTTTTTGGGTCAGTCTTGGAAGGTTGTATTTTTCTAGGAAGTTGTCCATTTCTCCTAGGTTTCCCAGCTTGTTAGCATATAGGTTTTCATAGTATTCTCTAATAATTCTTTGTATTTCTGTGGGATCTGTTGTGATTTTTCCTTTCTCATTTCTGATACTGTTGATTTGTGTTGACTCTCTTTTCCTCTTAATAAGTCTGGCTAGAGGCTTATCTATTTTGTTTATTTTCTCGAAGAACCAGCTCTTGGTTTCATTGATTTTTGCTATTGTTTTATTCTTCTCAATTTTATTTATTTCTTCTCTGATCTTTATTATGTCCCTCCTTCTGCTGACCTTAGGCCTCATTTGTTCTTCTTTTTCCAATTTTGATAGTTGTGACATTAGACCGTTCATTTGGGTTTGCTCTTCCTTTTTTAAATATGCTTGGAGTGCTATATACTTTCCTCTTAAGACTGCTTTTGCTGCGTCCCACAGAAGTTGGGGCTTAGTGTTGTTGTTGTCATTTGTTTCCATATATTGCTGGATCTCCATTTTGATTTGGTCATTGATCCATTGATTATTTAGGAGCGTGTTGTTTAGCCTCCATGTGTTTGTGAGGCTTTTTGCTTTCTTTGAACAGTTTATTTTTAGTTTAATGCCTTTGTGGTCTGAAAAGTTGGTTGGTAGGATTTCAATCTTTTGGAATTTACTGAGGCTCTTTTTGTGTCCTAGTATGTGGTCTATTCTGGAGAATGTTCCATGTGCACTTGAGAAGAACGTGTATCCTGTTGCTTTTGGATGTAGAGTTCTGTAGATGTCTATTAGGTCCATCTGTTATACTGTGTTGTTCAGTGCCTCTGTGTCCTTACTTATTTTCTGTCTGTTGGATCTGTCCTTTGGAGTGAGTGGTGTGTTGAAGTCTCCTAGAATGAATGCATTGCATTCTATTTCCTCCTTTAGTTCTGTTAATATTTGTTTCAGGTATGTTGGTGCTCCTGTATTGGGTGCATATATATTTATAATGGTTATATCCTCTTGATGGACTGAGCCCTTTATCATTATGTAATGTCCTTCTTTGTCTTTTGTTACTTTCTTTATTTTGAAGTCTGTTTTGTCTGATACCAGAATTGCAACACCTGCTTTCTTCTCTCTGTTGTTTGCTTGAAATATCTTTTTCCATCCCTTGACTTTAAGTCTGTGCGCGTCTTTGGGTTTGAGGTGAGTCTCTTGTAAGCAGCATATGGATGGATCTTGCTTTTTTATCCATTCTATTACTCTGTGTCTTTTGATTGGTGCATTCAGTCCATTTACATTTAGGGTGATTATTGAAAGGTATGAATTTATTGCCATTGCAGGCTTTAAGTTTGTGGTTACCAAAGGTTTAGGGTTAGCGTCTTTACTGTCTTACTGTCTAACTTAACTCGCTTGTTGAGCTATTATAAACACAATCTGATGATTCTTTATTTCTCTCCCTTCTTATTCCTCCTCCTCCCTTCTTCATATGTTGGGTGTTTTGTTGTGTGCTCCTTTTAGGAGTGCTCCCATCTAGAGCAGTCCCTGTAGGATGCCCTGTAGAGGTGGTTTGTGGGAGGCAAATTCCCTCAAGTTTTGCTTGTCTGGGAATTGTTTAATCCCTCCTTCATATTTAAATGATATTCGTGCTGGATACAGTAGTCTTGGTTCGAGGCCCTTCTGTTTCATTGCATTAAGTATATCATGCCATTCTCTTCTGGCCTGTAGGGTTTCTGTTGAGAAGTCTGATGATAGCCTGATGGGTTTTCCTTTGTAGGTAACCTTTTTTTTCTCTCTGGCTGCTTGTAATACTTTGTCCTTGTCTTTGATCTTTGCCATTTTAATTATTATGTGTCTTGGTGTTGCCCTCCTTGGATCCCTTGTCATGGGAGTTCTGTGTACCTCTGTGGTCTGAGAGGCCATTTCTTCCCCTAGTTTGGGGAAATTTTCAGCAATTATTTCTTCAAAGACATTTTCTATCCCCTTTTCTCTCTCTACTTCTTCTGGAATGCCTATGATTCTTATATTATTTCTTTTATATTGATCACTCAGCTCTCTTAAAATTCTTTCATTCCTGGAGATCCTTTTATCTCTCTCTGCATCAGCTTCTCTGCGTTCCTGTTCTCTGTTTTCTAGTCCATTAATGGTCTCTTGCATCTCGTCCATTCTGTTTTGAAGTCCTTCCAGAGCTTGTTTTATTTCTGAATTCTCCTTCCTTAGTTCTTGCATATTTCTCTGCAAGTCCATCAGCATGGTTATGACTTTTGTTTTGAATTCTTTTTCAGGTAGACTGGCTAAATCTATCTCCCCAGATTCCTTCTCAGGGGAAGATGTAGCAGATGCCGAAGCTGTCTGGGTTAGTCTTGTCTGAATCATATTTTTTTGCCTTTTCATGTTGACAGGTGCTATTGACTGTCAGCTGGGAGGGCCAAAATTTTCACTTACTACTGGCCTTTCTTTACTGGGGCAACTGCGACCCCTAGTGGCTTGTGTTGGGTAATTGCGTGTAGAGTGGGTCTTTGTGTCTTGCCTGGCCGGGAGGGAGAAATTTCCCTTTCTGTGGGCGGAATTTGTCTCAGGCTGCTTCTCTGCTTTCGCAGCGCCCGGTGGGGTGATGGATGGGGGGGCTGCTTGACTGTTTGCCTCCGTGAGGGGTCTCAGAGCTGTTGCCCAGGGGGTTAGTGCACCCGGTTTTCCCTGTAATTTCCAGCTGCTGTACTGTGACCTGGGTTGTTTCCGTCAAGCTGTTAAGTCCCTGTCCCTTTAAGACTTTCAAAAAGCCCCCGCTTTTCTTTGTCACAGGGGCATCAGCTTCAGCACCCGCTCTGAGGTCTTACCCCCTGTTCTCCCAGTATCCAGGGCCCCCTGGGCATATACTGTGTCTGCGCTCTGGCCCGGATGGCTGGGGCTGGGTGTTCCGCAGTCCTGGGCTCCGTCTCCCTCCCGCTCTGCCTATTGTTCTCCCGCCGGGAGCTGGGGGGAGGTGCGCTCGGGTCCCTCAGGGCCGGGGCTTGTATCTTACCCCTTTCACCAGTCGCTGGGTTCTCGCTGGTGTAGCTGCAGTCTGGCCACTGTCCTGCGTCTTCTGGTCTCTCTTTTAGGGCTAGTTGTGTTTGTTGTATTTTCAAAAGTATATATGTTTTTGGGAGGAGATTCCCACTGTCCTACTCACGCCGCCATGTTGGCTCCGCCTCCGAGTTAGATATCATTTTTCTGCGATAGAAATTTCAACTGTATGAATGGAGCACAGATTGAGTGACTAAATAGAAGACTTTTTATTAATTTGACTAATGTAGACAGATAATTAATTTCTAACTAATCCTTATATCCTTCCATCATTTGTGTCAAATGGATTTTTCATAGCCAGGACATCATTTACCATCAGTGACCAATATTTATTAATTAAAAGCAGTGGCTGTAAAGCATCAAACACATTTTTTTCCTATGTTACAAGTTAATGAATGTAGTACTCTGACGAAATATAGGAGTTTGTGAGACATCTTGATAATTTATGTTTAACTGATGAGACAACTTTCTGTAAAACCTAGAATTACCATTTTCTTACAGGCACTGAAGTATACAGTTGATCTTGAACAGCACAGGTTTGAACCTTGCAGGTCCACTTATACTTGGATTATTTTCAATAAACATACCAGAGAATGTTTTGGAGATTCACAATTTGAAAACATTATTTTCCCCCTGTAATAATACAAGATATTATACAATTATATACAATGTATGTTCACAGACCATTTATGTTGTTGTTAAGGCTTCCCATGAACAGTAGGCTGGTAGTTGTTAAGTTCTGGGGTCACCCAAAGTTATACAGGCCCAGAGCTCAGCACTAGGATGCCCAGCCTGGCCCCGAGGCAGTGGCTACCCACGCAGGGACGGTCATGGTAAGGAAGCTGTTGGAAACAGTTAAACGTTCAATGTGAGACAAATGGACACAGTTTCTTTGGAATGAGATGTATGGCATTTATGACTACCATGAAGAAAACTAACTCCGGGAGTTGGCAGAACTGCAGTCGAGGTGGCCGAGTGCAGACGGGCACTCCCAGCCAGGCCCCAGGCAGTCCGGCTACCTCACCGCACACTTAGGCCCTGCTGGGCACGCCGCATCCCCCAGCCTGTGAAGGAGGTGGGGACACGCAGACAGACACCCAGGACAGACTGTGCGGGGTGAAGGTCCCGGGCTTGGCCTGGAGAGAAGGCCGTGAATGGAAGGAAAAGCCAGGGCAAAGGATCCAAGCGGGCAGCGTTGGACGAGGTTCAGCCGCAGCCGCAGGTCCAGACAAGACGCTGAGAAACCTCAGCCTGGGCAGGCGCAGAGCATCGCAGACACGCGCACTGACTGGGCTCCGGGCTGCAAACGCGCTGCACCGCAGGTGTCGTCATCCACCAAGAAAGGAACCGCAAATCCCAGCAGTAGGGGATGAGCCAGAGGTGAGGGCTGCAGACCTTAAGACCTTTCCTTCTGTTCTTGAGCAGATAGATAGAATGGTCTGCGTCATCAATGCCGCGCGGGGCTTTTTTTTATTCTTTTTACACAAAGATGCCCCTTTTTGGTTGACAATTTTTTAAAAACTTTTTCTTAATACAATTTTAAAGATTTTTAAATTATTAAATATATGGTAGATAGAATTGAGATTTTTAAGGAGCTCATTTTTAATTTCTAATAAAGGGTTAAGTTTGACTTAAAAATGTCAATCAATGCAAACACCTGATAATAAAGGTCTAAATTAAAAAAAAAATTATGTGTTAATTTTCAACTGGAGTGGGGGTAAGGTGCCACTAAGCCTCCCACTGTTCCAGGGTCAAGAATAGTTAAAAATAATACAATTTGGTTACAAATGAAGCCTTCTAAATTCACATTTTCTACTAAATATAATCCAGAAATACTATTAGGCCATCCTGAAATTAGTGATTAAATACATTTGGACTTAGATTCTCTACTCTGTATGAGGTCCATCGTTTTTCTAAGACCTTGCATCTCTCCTGGAGCAGTGTCAGCCCACCCTGAACTTAGTCCTATTTCCAAACAAGATTGTGCTAAATTCGGAATCATGTTTCTTACTTTATATAGTGACATTAGAAGAGACAGTTAGATCTGAGAGAGAAAGGAAGGGAGAGGTGGAATTCCTAGGTGGGTTTACATCTATTCTCTGTCAGGAGAGAGACTGTGCTGAGAGGAGTCAGGAAATCCCCAGGCTGATACCTGCACAAAGGACACCAAAACTTGTCTGAGTAGGACTTTGGCCCATTCACATGATCATTAGAATCCCCCCTCATGTTTCTCCTTCTGTATGCATTATGAGTAAGAGCATGCACAGAGCCAGGGCAGTTATATAATCTGAACCTGTCAATCAGCTAGCCCCACCTTGACCCACCCCTCTAATTTTCCTATAAACCAACAAATATTCCGATAGGCAGGGCTGGTCCTGACATCTCAGGCTGCCTGCTCTCTCTTAGAGAGTGTGCTTCTGCCTTGCTAAAATAAAGGTGTCTGCTAGCCTTCTCATCTTGCTCCATATTCCATGTCCCTGTGGTGAAAAACACCCCTCCTAACAGTGAAACATCAACCTTATTATCAGTGATTTGCAACTAGAAATGTTTGAATATACCTTTTCCAATTTCCAAATTTTAAAAGATTTTATAGCATCTTTGGTGTATAATTTTTAATAACTATAATTATAATACTGTTCCATCTTCTTTTGAATGTCCTCTTCAAATAGATTTAAAAATTCCCAATGTAAGAAAAAGAATTTAAGCTTCTCTGCTTGAAAAGGTTGGGATGGGAGGGAACCAGGGTCTCTTTCAACTTCTCATAACTTCCTTAATCCATCTCTGCATCCACCTTTGAAACCCAGAGGGACCTTCACAACCATTGATAGAATCCGGACCTGAGTACCACCTTTTGAATAAGCCCACCCGCCATCTCAGAGGGACCAAGGTGTCATCTTCCCTAGGCTACAAGCATTCTCCAGAAGACACATCAGCAAGGCACAAGCCCACCTTTCCCCTGACCCCTCCCCTCAAAGGGTCCTCCAAAAACCCTGGCCATAAAAAGCCTCTTGACCTGTTAGAGACCCTCTTTCCTTTGTTCTGCTGACCAGGACAGAGGGGTCCCTTTCAAGTTCAGCAGTAAACCTGCTTGGACTATCTACACAGCTATAATTCCAGGGGGGAAATTGTGGGGCACAATACCTTTGAAACCTAAATCAGTCAAGCAGAGAAAGAAAGTGGAAGACACCCATTTATTTCTTACAAGCAGTCCACTTCTGCTCTCCTGTGTCTCTTGTGACCTGGCTGCAGAAGAAGAGGCCCCCACCCAACCTCTCAGGTTTAGATGGGGCCTCACTCCCCCTTGTAATTACCTATTGATATGGAGATGGACTGTTTCTCTCCACCTGCTGGAAACACCTTTGTGTGGAGATGCACTAAAGCCAGGGAAGAGATTCTGGAAATATTGCAATTTTACCCACAACAGCACTTTGACATTTGCATTCACAAAATCACAACATGTTAAAGCTAAAAGAAGGTGATATTGCTTTTTTTAAAAAAAACACTTAATTACATACAGTCTACTGCTATAACAATGCCTAAACCATGTGGTTTAATAAACATTTATTTAATTAAATAGTCATCTAGGGATCCACAAATGCTACTGTTTAGGTATCATGAAAGCCTCTACAGGAAGCTGGGGACATATCTTTGAGCAGTCTCTGATTCGACCTTTTACAGCTCCTCATCTCCCGTCTGGGTTTTTCTGAAGTGGTTATTGATATGCATGCTTTCTGCAGAGCTCCAGAACTTAACAGCTGTCTTCCTGACAGTGCTACTAGCTGCTAGAAGGCTGTAAGGCAGTTTTAAACTTGAACAGAAAAGAATTTTTTAGTCCAGACTCATGCTATATTAATTCCAGTAAGATAACTGTGTCCATAAACACAAAGTTCTTTCAATACATAATTCTAGTCCCTGATTTTACTCGTTTCTCTACCCAAAAGTGTTGTTTTTTCTTGCCATCTCTCTCCCCAAGCCAGCGCCCTGCCCCCACCCTTCTCTATCTCTCCCTCCTTTACAATTCAGTGGAGGCTTCTGAAAGCAAGTAGCCTTTTCAATCCTTCAAAGCCATGGAATCTAAATCTACGTCCTTTCTTTCTCACCTGTAAACTAGCCATTTCTTTCATATGCCCATATCTTTCATCTATTATCCTGCCAGATGCAAATCCAAAAGTTTTGCCGAGGAGTGCAGCATGAATCTCAAATCATTCTGTCTGGTCTGTTTTCTGGTACTTGTCACCCTCCAGATCAGCAATGTCACATGTTTTAGGTGTTTTTGTAAATAATATTGCTTAGCGTGACATTCTGGAAACTACTATAGTGACGGCAGAAATCAGAAAAGGTGTAACATGTCCATGCATCTATGTAATGAAACTAAGAGTTTCCTTAACTTGGGAATTTATTGATAACAACAACCAGCAAAGGATCATTAAGAATAATCAAATTTATGTAATAAAATGAAACTAATGATATTTATGATTTTGTAGCCAAACTATGTGCCAAATACTATAGTAAGCACTTGCAATACACTTTCTCACTTCATCCTATCAAATTTATGACACACACATAATCAGACTTATTTTACAGATAAAGAAATTAAACCTCAGAATAATAAAAACATTTTCTCATGGTCACAGACTGATAGTCTTGTTTTTTGTCTGTCATTATTCCATAGAACAATGCTGCTTTTCTTCACCTATTCATAACAAGCTGTTGTAAATTTGATTTAAAATTCTGGTATGTGGAATTCTAAGATGAACTCCATGACCCATGTAGTATTTTCTTTCTCAGCATTTTATGATGATTTAGCATCTTGGGAACTTTCCTAAGTGGGGAGATACTGCACTTCCTAGGATGAGTAGTTTCCTAGAGCAGTTCTCTTGCTTGAGAAAAAGCTTTTGTATGCAAACTAAATTCAGAGCCATGTCCTACCACCTCCAGGACCTAATTCACACCACAGCTGTAATCTTATGTGCCTTACATCACCCTAGGCCAGGTTCTAAACAACTGGAGACCTTCTCTGACCCCCAAGAACTGAGTCTGCTTCTCTGCTTAACCAGCCTCCGCGTTTCCCATGTAAAACACAATAAAGGCTCTGAGCTGTGCTATCCCTGCCCCCACTGCTGCATCCCACCCCTGCCTTGGCTTTTCCTCTGTGTTCTTGTGTGGTGTCCTACATGGCCCTGTGTGGGGCGGCACGCATCCCTTCTCCTGAAAACCCTCATAAATTCTTCATTCAATAGTACTGACCTCTGTTACCTCTATACATTAGAATCCCATGGATACTTTTAAAACAATCCTCCTCCTACAGACCCCTTCCCACTGTGTGTGAAGAGGATGAAGGAACGTGATCTCTCTCTCTTAATTGTATCATATATTGTGACAGAGAGAGATCCTGGGTAGACGTGACATAATCAGATAATCCATTAAAAGCACTGTTTTCGTAGAATTTCAAGAGATACTGGATAACCTGTAAGAAAGCAAACATCCTGTTGTGAATTGTCTGTGGGTGGCAAGTGGCAAGGAGCTGTGGGTGGCCTCTTGGAGCTGAAAGTGGCCTTTTATTATATATAATTTTTAGCTGCCAAGTCTGTGGGAATTTGTAGCACAGAAATAGAAAACTACTGTAGAAATTCTACTCTATTAAGGTTTTATTTTCTTTTATGGATCTCCTATATAATACAAAACTATATTACCTAATGATTCTAATATAATGTTATTAGTCTATGTTACACATCCTGCAAGTACAGATAGAAAATTACTAGTGCTGGGGTTGGTAAGGCAACATGGAGAATATAGCCAATGGTTCATCTTTCTATGATGACAGGCATTTTCAGGTGAGGATTTAATTTGTGTAATTGCTGTATACCTGAAACCAATATAATACTGTATATCAACTATACTTCAATATTTGTTTTAAATTAAATAAAAAAGAAAATTACTAGTGCTATTTTATAAAGCTCCCTTCTTTTTTATTATTGAGAAGCAGGCATGAATCTATTTCATGTTTTTTTTGTATATACCATTAACTGTTTTCTTTATTTTTTTTTGTACTTTTTTGTCTTAGTCTCCCAGCCTTAAACATAATTTATACAATATTCTATACAGAGATAGCATGCCTTTTTTCAAGCTAATTTTTAATACACTTGGTCCCTGTGTGACTATTTGAAGATTTATACCAAATCCTGAGAAAACATTTAAACTTTCTTTTCCTAAAATCTTGAAGCTGCTACAGTTTACAGTAGGAAAATATTGTTAATCATCTAAATGCCCCATGGTTTAAAGTATTTGAACATTGTCACATATTTTTTGAAACAAACCTTCTAATTATGTAAAAAATGAAAAGTAAAACACTATAAGACTTGTGTGTACAATATAGCAAAAAATAAAAAACTTCATAGTAAATGTTTTAAAATAATAAAGTTGTAAAAACAAGTTCTAGCTTTAAATAAATGATCATAAGAGAATTAAACAAGGCATAACTGTTATTTTAGTACAATGAAAAGGGCTAAACTCAAATATAAAAACGGGATATTTGTTGTACTCTGAAACAAAAAATGTTGACTTTCAGGCTGATGTCAGGAAATATATTAAATAGAAGAGAGAAGAGCAATTTGTAATTATAAAAGTAACATCAATTTAACAGAAATATATAATTGAAGTATTTATCAAACTGCAAAACTAAAGGTGGTAAGTGAGTTTAGTGCAATATTTTGAGTAGGAAATTGTACTTTAGTTCTCCTGGTCCATTTAATAATAGATTATTTTTCTATTTATTGATAGGGAGAAACCAAATAATGAATTTGATCTTAATAATATTACACATATAAAAGCACATAAACAAACATATTATGGAATATGTATAAAACATTTATAATAATAATAAAAGACATAGCAGGCCTTATGGAAAGCAGTTAATGTCTACAGAGGAAAAGGGAAGGCTGACTGCACATATTGATAAAAATAAAACTAAGATAATGCATTTCGAGTTACTAATGGGGAATAAGAAAGGAACCATAAAAAGAAAAGAAAGGATTTAAGGAGAAATTAAAGAAAATAGTAAATTTTTTTCTCAGATATATACAGATGCATTTGAAAATGTGTATCAAATTATGTTATGGTAAAATATAAGTCTTCTGATTCAAATAAAATTTAAAAAAAATTTGTAGTGGAAAGCAAAGTGTTTTAAGTTATCTCTCCCAAGGAAAATCCAAGCCCAGAAAATTTTCTAGACAAAGGTTTCCAAATCTTCATAAAACTGCTTTTGATAATGTTACTCAGTGTTCTACAGTGTACAAACAAATATAAAACTTCCATATTATTTCTATGAAGCAGACTCAATATTGATATATTTAACATAGAAATATATTTAATACAGAAAAACAATACTACAGATAAATGTAACTTAAGTATATGGATGTGAAAGTCCTAAGATTAGCAAACTGAACTAACAGGATTTTGAAAAGGTATGGATGGCATGATCAAGCAAGTTTTTTCCAGAACTATGAGGAAAGTGGATATTCCACAATATATAAATATATTTTCTGTAACCAATACAGGCAATTTTTCTCCATAAATGCTGAAAGATAGGTGCTAAAAGTCAATTCTGTTGAAAAACATAAAAAGTTATAATAGAAATAAAAATATATATACTAAGCTCTCTTGTTTATTCATTCTTAACTAGCATCATATTTAAAGACATTTACATTAAATACAGTAAATATCGTAACTTTTACCAGCATACTGGACATACTAGTCAATGGAATTAGCTAATATAAAGCTCCAAGAATTATAAAAGTTGAAATGCAGATTTAAAATAATAATACGATAACTTGGAACTTATAAGAAAGTCAATTTGTTCGATTAGATAATAAAACAATTCAAGAAACTCATAAATATTCTAAATCTGATGACATTCATTTATACAAACAGAAAAAAATTGGAAATGAAAATTCTAATAAATCACCATTAAAGTGGAAAGACCAATCACCATTAAAGTGGAAAGCAAAGTGTTTAAATTATCTCTCCCAAGGAAAATCCAAGCCCAGAAAATTTTCTAGACAAAGGGTTCCAAATCTTCATAAGAAAAAACATAAAAGTACTGAAACTAAAATGTAAGATGGTATAGTCAACTAGGAAAGGTAATAAATAATTGGAAGATAATGGTGAAGGACATATCCAGAAATTTTCCTATTAGGTTATTAATAAGGAAACTTTATTATATTGAATACCATGTTAACCTTGAAATTTCAGGGATAAGCCTCACTTGATAATGATCCATTGTCTTTTTGTGTATTGTCACACTAGATTATTACATTTGATTAAAAATAATTTGTTTTAATAGAAGTATAGTTGATATGCAATATTATATTGGTTTCAAGTATACAACACAGTGATTTAACAGTTACTTATATTATTAAATCCTCACTCCCACTAGTGCAGTTACTATCTGTCAACACAGGAAGATGTTACAGAATCATTGACTATATCTCCATGTTGCATTACCATCCCCATGACCAGCTTATATTTTGATTGAGATTTTTAAATTGAATCTATGTTTATGATGAAGTTTTCTTTTAATGTTTTTGTTTGATTTAACATTACAGTAATCTTGGTCTCATAGAAATCTTTAAGAAATGTTTCTCCTTTACTTTTCTGGAAGAGATTGTGGAGAATTGATATTCTTTTGTTATGAATTGATTTCTTACATTTTGGTAGAATCCAAAAGTGAAAACATTAGGGTCTTAAATTTGCTTAATGAAAAGTTTTAAATTACAGATTTAATTTATTTAAGTTGAAGAGATATTCAAGTACCTATTTTATATTGAGTAATTTTGGTGGATTTGTCTTTCAAGGAATACTTTTGTTTCATCAAAATTCTTAAATTTATTGGAATTGCTTCTCTTAAATTCCCTTCTTATCCTTCTAATGTCTTTTGGATCAGTAGTAATGTCCTTCTTATACCTGCTAGGTAATATGTGATCATGCTCTTTTTTCTTTATCAGTCAGGTTAGCTTTATCAACCATTGATCTTTTTTAAGACCAGTCATTGATTTCATGTAGTTCCTCTGTTGTTTTTCTGTTTTATATTTTGTTTCTGCACTTATCTTCTTTTTTCCATTTTCTTTTGTTTACTTTGTATTTAAACTGCTATCCCTTCCTAGTTCCATAAGGTAATTTCTCAGATTATTGATTTTAGCTTTTCTAAAGTAAGAATACATAAGTTACATATGAATTTTCACCAAAATATTGCTTTATCACCACCCAAATGTGTTCTGATTTTAAAATTTTCATTCAGGTATTTTTATTTTTTTCTCATTTCCTTTTTGACTTCTTTGACCCATATAAAAGGTACAAATATATTCTTCACTTTATGAATGTTTGGCGATATTTTTCTGTTTCTGATATTTAGTTTAATTCCACTATGGCCAAAGAATATACCTGGTATGTTTTTTAATTTTATGGAAAATTCTCTTCAAGACCAAAGTGTATTCTATTTTGGGAACATTTTCATTTGTTCTTGAAAGGAATGTATATGAAGTGTTATTGGGTGGAACATCTGTAAAATTTCCAAATTGATTAAGTTTATTTAAGTCTTCTATATTCTTACTGATATCAATTATTGTAAGTAGACTTGGAATTTCAATTCTTGCTTCAGTTTTGTATATTTCTTCTTTCTGTTGTGGAAAATACTGGAAACCTGGGCTAAGTCACTGACGGAAGAACCAAGCGGCACTCGGAGGTCTTGGAGTGTTGAGGTTTATTTCACACCAGCGGGCTCAGAGGGGTGTTATCTCCCAAGGTCTGAGCCCTGAACACGAGGAAGGGGAGCAATTTATATTATTTTGCTATGTGGCATTTCGGCATGTGCAGGGAAAAAGGGGAGCCTGGAGGAGGGGAGGGGGGAGCTGGGGGTGCTTTGCCAACCGGAGGAAAAAAGCTACTAACCTGGACGGCTGTGTTGAATATTTTTCTTATCATTTCTAATTTCATACTTAATACACTTTGAAGCTTTCTTGTCCTACAAGTACCTATTTGTGGACCTTTGGTTAATGCCTCTTTAAAAAAATAAAAATTATGAATTTGATCATTGTAATTGCAAGGTGTCTAGTTTCTTGACCATATTTTTATAGGATGGGAATTAATATAATCTATAATATTCAATTATTTTTAAAATTAAGGAAGCAAATTCCTCCTCTCCTTACCTAACAAGACTGTGCCACAGACTAAAAAGTCTTACTCTCTATTAAAGAATCTGAGAGCTTTTGAAGAAATTTATCTTTTTCAGTAATGAGAAGGAGCAAAGGAGACCAATCCATACCCGAACGATCATTTTAACCCATTTTTTATTATCAATAATATTGTAGAAATGAAATAGTTTTCAATAATGATTTTTAATGTAATTTCATTCTAGGAAGACATCAGGCTCTTTCACACTTTCTATGTGCTTCCTGTGCCTCTTCCATATTACGGGGTCTTGAGGAGTCTCACCAGCACCCCTCCTCCAGCCTTCTGCCCCCCACACATGGGAAGAGTAAAATTAGGATGCTCAGGAGTTTAAACTACATTTTACTTCCACTCTCAAGAAACTGTGATACAAACCCACAAGGATTTCCCTTAGACAGTGGAAGAATTTTTCAAAGATGAAGTTTGAAATGTAATCCTAGTGTGATTTTTAACACTAAAAAACGTAAGAATATACTATGACAGGGTGTTTATCAGCAGCTGTTGGAAGATGCCATTAGACAATTGGCCAACCACTTCAGAAAAATAAAATCAAATTTATTAAGGATTGAATATAAAAATAGCACTACAGGTTTAGAGGAATTATAATTATTCTACTTTATAATCCTAGAGGTCAAAGGACTTCGTTAGTATGGAAAGAAAACAACTGTTGAGAAGTAAACTGTAAAATTTCAAATTAGAAAAAAGCACATGCTCTAAATAATATAAAAGATAATGACTAACTGTGAGAATATGAATTATATAACTTAAAACAATGGTTAGTAATATCTAAAAGAAAATTTTTAAAATAAATTAAGAAAATATGAAAATAAAATTTTACCTTGGTAAAAGCTATGAACCAGCAATTTTGAATAGAAATGGAACCAAGAACTTTTTCGAAGGATGTTCACAAAAATTTTAGAAAAATTAAAAATAAGTAAGAATTATACACAGTATATATTATTATATCATTTTTTAAATGTTTGACTTTAAATTTTCTAGATGTTTCAAAGGAAAACAGATGTTGGACCATAATTTGTTTGGCTCTGATACAGGGAACACACTGAAATTTAAAGACTGTACATTGCAATTAAAACAAATCTACATTATTTACTTGAAAACAGCATTGCAATATGTTTTAAGTAAAATATTGCAGGTGTAAAGTGTTTGAATTAAATAATAGTGTAACTCAATTTTTAAGAAATCCACACACATATGGGAACACAGAAGTAAAATGTAATCAGGGAAATACCAATTTGAGTACAGTGATTGTGTATAATGGAATCTGGAATTAAAGGTAATTTTCATTTTATTATTTGTAACTTTTAATGGTTAATTAAAGTAATATGATTTTCAGTCAGAAAAATATATGTAAGTAAACATCAATATACATTTAATAGAGTTCATAAGCATCTTTCTTTTTCAGGCCACATAATGATATTTGATATTATTAAGTCTATATTATGCACTATTCTATTATATGACCAAACCAGTAATTGAACCTGCTTTTTACTAATAACAGCATGGCTTCACAGAAAATACTTATAGTTTTTTTCTTGGTAAATATCTGTGAGAGTGTTTCTGTATGATTAATTTCTAGAAATAAAGTGCTGTTCAATGGTTTAGATGTTATTTCCTTCCCTACAAGAAGAAAATGATACAGAGACCCTTTTGTTAGTGAGTACATTAAACGTGTAGCAGAATTTACATATTGTTATTCCATTTTTCATCTCACTTTGAAAAATTATAATTACCAAAATCATGCTAAAGTCTACTTTGTTTTTTCCATATTGGAGAACCTAAGATAAACAGAATTAGTGAAAACATGCTAATTTGCACTGTAATTTGGAGTTCTATGTTAAAAATGTATTTTTTGCCTTATTTACCTCAAGAGCTAAGGTGAAGAGCAGTAACAAACAAATAACAGAAGCCCCTATCTCTGCACATAGATTCACAAGGAACTTTACCGTCTAGAATGAGCAGAGAACACGAAAATGAACATGACCATATGTTCTGATTGTGCTACCATTTATACTGTTTAGAAAAGGTCATTATCACATATTTTTATTCTAATTGTTCCAAACTGTTAAAAGATTAAACTTTCCTAACCATATATGTTCTCTTTTCTCTCAGAAATAAGAAACAAGTTTTTCTTGGTCTAGTGATCATATAAGAGAGAAATTTACTTAAACACCCTGTAGATCATATTATGTGCATATAAACCCCAACAGTAAAAGAGAATAGAAACTAACACAACGGTTTTTAAATTATTTTTTTTAAAATGTGCATAGAAGTTTGTGTTTTATAAAGTGTTGATATAACAGATTTTCAAATATTGATACAATAGACATATGTATTAATTTTATAAGCATATATACATATACCATGCATATGAAACTTATTTCAGACTTTAAAAGTGCAACTTAACAGAATCTGGACCAAAATGAGATTCTACAGTAAAATTCATTTTAAAAAATTCAGCAGAGTTTCAGTATGATGAAAAAGGTGACTATAAAAGGAATTTTGAAATTCATCCATCCTGACATTTACCATATTCTCACATTTGTTGCTAAACCTACTCTGATTGTTCCTAGAATTCAGATAAAAAAATGCTTCAGAAAGCTTGCAGAGAGTAATTCTAGCCAATTTTGAGTTGTTCAAGCATGAAGAAATGACATTTCATTGACATTTAAAGAAGATTTTCTCTATGAATTCAAGTGTTTCAAAAATACCTTATACTAAAACTTTAAAATAAGAATAGAATATGGAGGGCTGGTTTTAAGTAATATGATACACTTCTCTGAAAGCATGGGCTTGTGATAATGATGCTGCTCCCTTAAAATATCCATCCAGCAAGACTCCAAGGAATCTCAATGCCTTGATTTGACAGATGTTTAGTCCTTGATGTTGAAATAAATTCTAATCATTTCTAAAAATAGAGGTAACTTTGCAAGTATTTAGAATTTATAGTGATTAAATGCATTCTCATTGCATATATAAGACATTTCATATTCAAAGAAAAAGGATTTTTTTCTCTCTCTCTCTCTCTCTCTATATATATATAGTTTGAGATGAGATTATTCATTGTCAAAGTTTACAAAATAATTTGTTTGAAATTGTATTTTGAAAGGGATTTTTATTGTTATACATTTTTATATTATAAAATTGGGAAGGCAAATTTTATGTATACATATGTATATCACATTTTCTTTATCCATCCATTTATTGTTGAACTCTTACAGTGTTTTCCTTATGTTGGCTATTGTGAATAATGTTACAATGATCATAGAACTGTAGATATTTCTTTGAGACAGCGATTTCATTTCATTTGGATATATACCCAAAACTGGTATTATTGGATCATGTGGTAGTTCTGTTTTTAAGTTTTTGAGGAACCTGCATACTCTTTTCCACAGTGGGAATACCAAATACTTAAATTCCCAGCAATAGTACACAAGAGTTCCTTCTTCTCCACATCCTCGCTATCCTCATCCTCATTCACTTGTTATTTCTTGTTTTTTGGACAGTGGCCATTCTAACAAGTGTGAGGTGATACCTCATTGTGGTTTTGATTTGTATTTCTTTGATAATAAGTGATGCTGAGCATCTTTTCATGTGCCTGCTTGTCATCTGTATGTCTTTTTGGAAATAAGTATTCAGATTCTTTGCCCATTTTTTTAAACCAGATTGTTTGTTTATTACTATTGAGTTGTATTATTTAGTCATGTATTTTGGATATTAACTCATTATTAGGTAGATGACTTACAAATATTTTCTCCCATTCAATAGGTTGCCTTTTCATTTTGTTGATGGTCTTCTTTGCTGTGCAGAAGTTTGATGTAGTCCCACTTGCTTACTCTTGCTTTTGTTCCTTTGGCTTTTGATATATAATGCTTATTGCACTTATATTTTATATTTAATTTATATTTTATATTTATATTATTTATATTTAAATAAAAATAATCATGGCCAAAACCAACATCAAGGAGCTTAGTTCCTATGTGTCTTCCTAGTGGTTTTATGATTCCAGGTATAATAATCAAGTCTTAAATTCATTTTGAGTTGAACTGTGTATGGTATAAAATAGTGTTCCATTTTCTTATTTTGCAGATGGCTGTCCAGTTTTTCCAACTCCATTTCTTGAAAATTTTGTCATTTCCCCTTGTATATTTTTGGCTCCTTTGTCATGAATTAATTGACCATATGTGTGTAGGTTTATTTTTGGGGAGACTAACCTTTATGCTGTTAAATAGAAGCACAATTAACCTATAAAGACCATGATTGGTTAACATTAAGTAATTTTAAAACATGTAAACATTAATCATAATACAGGTAATGAGACATGTTAGTATAATAGAAATTAGACTTCCAGAAAAACTATGTAACCAGAGTAGATGATGAAACAGATAATTCAATATAAAATGTAATATTTCAATAATATATCTTTAATGTGTATGCACAGAATAATAGATTTTCCAAATATATTAACAAAACATGAGATAAACAGTCAAAAGAGAAAAAGAAAAGTCCCCATTATTGCTGTAAATTTGAACAATTTATTCTCAATAACAGAGAGAACATATATACAATATAAATAATATATCAATTTTAACAGTATAATTAAGCAAATTCATCTAGAACATTTTAAAATACTATATTAATTACTATAAAATCCAAAGTTTCAAACACACATGACACATTTACCAAATTAGGCCTTATGCTGGGCTCTAAAACAAGTACCAATAAATATAAATGCTCAATAACAATAACAATAAAAGATGCCAACAAAATTCTCAGCTATTAGGGAATTGTTAGCATTTTTAAATAATGTATACAGCAAGAAGATAGGACACTGAAAAATATTTGGGAGTGAATAGTAATAGGAACACAATATGTCAATCATTTTCAGGATTTCAGGGGAATTTAAAGGATTACATGCTTTTCTCAGAAATTAAAAAAAAATTAAAGTATTGCTAACTTTCCACCTTCAGAAGCTGTAAAATGAAGAAAATAAGCCCAAATTAAGTAGAAGGAAAGAAATAGCATAGTTAGGAATGGAAAACAAGGTAGTAGAAACATGTAAAACAGAAAAGTCAACAAATGAAATGTTGGTTCTTTGAAAAGATCAGTAAAATTGATGAATACCTATTTAGACTATTTAGGGGGGAAAATATGTGAAAACAAAATACCAGGAAAGAAAGAACTGTTACTGCCATCCTTACATAAATAAAAAGATAAGAAAATATTATCTTCAAATAATTGAAGTAAATTCAAGAATGCTTCCTATGTGATATCTGATTATTGTTACAATGGAGTAAGTGATAACAGGTTTTGACAGTCCATTATAAAGAACTAGAAAATGGTAAAAGTATGAAATGACTTTTAAGAAATAGGACAATACAATAGGTAAGTAAGACTCTTACTGACAGAAGGGAAATAAGTGAGTTGAGGTCTGTGATCACAGTGAATTGCTTCCTGCACGTTTCAGAAGGTGTAAAGAGCAGGGCAGGGTCAGACGAGCAGACACACACTGATTCTAAGATTAATACAGATATTCAGAAGACCTAATATAACCAAAGTGATCAGAGGAAAATTACTACTTTACCTGAATTCAAGATTTACTCCAAAGCTATTTGAGACTTCAAATCAGTGTAAAATAAATTTGAGCTTAGAGAAATAGACTAAAGGAATTGAATACAAAGTTCGTGTACATGATTAAATCAAATACATACCATAATGTTCAAAAATTACACAAACATAATTAAATTAAGAGAGAATTTTCCAAGAATTGGAGGAAATTAAACTTTGTTTTCTACTATACATAATGAACAAAATTAAATTTATGAAAGAACATTGACGTAAATGTGCAAGATAACATGATAAACTTTAAGACCAAAATATAAGGAAATAACTTTGCAATCTGAATATAGGCAAAGAGATAGCAGGCAGGTACTAAATATGATTTAGAAAAAATGATAAATTGTGATCATCCAAAGGAAAAATTTGGATATTTAAGCAACACTGTTAAGAAAAAGAATAAGACAGACAAAAGGTGGAATAAAATATGGCAAAACATGTCTGATAAATTACTCATGTGCAGAATATATAAAGAACTCTTACAACTCAAAAAATTAAAATAAACCAATAATACAAAAGTAAATAGAAAGTCTTGAATAAATTCCTTACAAGTAAAATGAATGGTTAAAAATTTCAAGGAAATATTCTCAGCATCATTGATCATCAGGAAAATACAAATTAAAACCACACTTAACTATTACTACATAGACTAGGGCAGCCAAATCCAAAAAGTACTGATAACATCAAACGTTGGTGAGATAAAGAATAAACAGTGGAGGAACAGTTTAGGATATGAAGAAGGAAAGCACGAACCAAAGGCTGCACATCCACCTGTTTTAGACAGAAAGACTTGGCACCCAGTACCCTTCAAGGGACCACTTTCTGTGCAAGTGAAGAGTGTCTCAGCGGATGCCTCCCAATGCCACTTCAGCTAATGCAAAGTCACAGTTCAAGGTCGTGCCCTTTGTGGTCCACCTACACCTAGTGACTGACAAGGCATGTTGGGTAGGTCTGGCATTAGGACAGCTCTGATCAGCAATACTGATGGTCCAGCATCATTGAGGACTTGTGGGGTCACATCTCCCTTCCTCTTCCTTTTCTCAATTCTACTTCCCAATCTCCTTTCACAACTGTTGAACCCTAATAAGCATCTAGCATCCCAAACTGTATTTGAACCCAGACTTCCAGCCAAACATCACCAAAGCTAAAAAATGCAGGTTTAAATATGGAAGAATGTGTGGACTTCTCTGTTCATTAGACTTTCCTCAAGAGTCTCTCAGTAGATGATCAGTCAAGATATGAGCAAGGAAATTGACAAAATGAAAAATGGTAACATCAAATACATTTAATAGTAGATCTCAAGTTAAATGGCGCAGTACAGGCGGGAAAACTCTGTAAATATTACATGTCATGACACAGAGAATGTCGTACATCATGCTCTGCTTGCTTGCTTGCACTCCAACACCTGCCACACATTATTTTATTTGTTTTCCCAGGTTTTATAGTCGGTTACATGAAGGGGGTTGGCCCAACATAACTCCAAAACTGCCAGAATGGAAAGAACTTACTATTGCTTAATGTCTACCATAGAGTTTATAGAAGTTTGTTTCATTTTATTTTTGTTTTTGTAGGACACTCATTCCAATATATGCTACTTATTAATAACATCTATAGATGCTGTGGTTGTGTCTACTTTTCTATTCCAGATAATGGTTATTAGTGTGTTTTCTTTATTTTTCTTCATTGTTCTGACTAGAGGCTTGTTACTTTTATTCTTCTTAAAGGTCCACCTTTTGGATTTTTTAAATATACTGTCTGTTTAATTTCTCGCCTGTTGTATACTATTTTCTTAAAAATGTTTATTTTAGTGGTACTCTCTTACTCACTTTAAATTTCTTGTTAAATAGACCAGTTGATGCTACAAATTTCCCTCTTTGTATATTCTAGCTACACTACACAGTTTGTTTCATTTTTTATGTATTAATTTTCCACCCAAAATATACTGTAATATTTATTATCATGCCATTGACCCATATTATTTAGACTTTTTCTAGCTTTCCTTTTACTATTGATTGCTAGCTTAATTACTATTTGTTCAGAAAATATACACTGTATTACTTTATTTCTTTGAAAACCAGTGGGATTTTCAATATGGTCTAGAAAATATCTTGTCAATTTTCTTTATGAACATGTGTCATGCTATTCATGTTTGATATATAACACTTGATTAATTTTGTTAATAAAGCAGCTTCTTTTAGCATTTGCTTTTTTTCTACTGAAAGATGTATTTTTGAAATGTCTACAGTGCTTTGGAGTTTATGTATTTCTTTTCGCAATTATGATTTTCTTTTACTTTACTAATTTTAGCTATATATGTATATGTTAGGTTAGTGCACAAATGAATCACATTTTCCTAACAAAGTTAAACTTTTATAATAAAGAATAGACTCCCTTATTTCAATAAATGACTTCAATTTAAATTCTATTCTGTTTATTATTGCTTTGGCGATACCAACTTAAAAAATATATATTATTTCCATGGTATGTTTCCATTGTTTGAATTTCAAACTCTCTGTCCTTTATTTTGGGTATTCATGTGTAACCATCATAGAGATGGGTTGAAAAAGAAAAAAAAACCTCTTCTGTCAATTTTTGCATTTTAATGGATACTTAGTGTCTGTTGAAAGTAATCCTGGAGAGTTTATGTTTATATTTATATTTTGTGTTTTCTTCTTACTATTTATTGCATATATTATGAATCATTTTCCTTAACTTGTATTTATTAATTCTCTCTTATTATTTTTGAATTGTTACCTTTATTTTTTCTACCATTTTCATGAGTACAATAGAAAAATACGCAATGTCTAAGTTATCTATCAAAATTCCAAGTAATACATAATTGTATCCTTTTCTCAAACACTGCAGAGATCTTTCAACACCTTAGTTCCAAGAATTCTCCACCTGGTTAATCTATTTTAACTATCTTTTAGTTTTAATACCTAAATAATTTTTATTTTGATCTATGCATTATATTGTTTTGAAAGTCTGTAGAACTTTCTTTAAAATTTGTATCCATAAATGCACGTTATTCATTCTTTCATTTCAGAACTTCCCCCTCCATACCCTCTCAGCATTTCTTTGGCATTTCTTAAGTGGGATTCTGCTGGTGGCATTTTGTTTGTCTAAAAATGTTTTTATCCTAGTCTGATGTATATGCATTGCTTGGTTGAGGATTCTAGTACTGTATATTGTTTCTTTCAACACATTATAATGTAATTTTTTACCTTTCATTGTTTCAGTCAGATTTCAATATGATAAAAGGTAATTTGACTTTTTCTACCTTTAGTAAAAAAAAAACTTCTGTCTTCTTGGTCATATGCATTTTCACTCTGAGATGTTTAGATATGTTTATCTTCATGTATCTTATATCTTGCCTGTATTAGATAGGGTTTATTAAAATGTAGATTAGTATGTTTTGAGTCTAGATAACTTTCTTTAAATAACTAAGTAGTGTCCTTTCCTAATCTTTTCTCTTCTGTTAAAACATCCATTAACTGCATGCTGCACTTTCTCACATCATCCCCTATAACTTCCATGATTCTATCCATGTTCTGTATCTTCTCAAATTATCCATAATGCATTCTGAAATATTTATTTTGGCTTACATTTCAGCTTATTAATTTTCACCTTGGCTGTGTCTAATATGCAAGGTCCATCATTAAATTTTAAGTTCAAATACTATATATATATTTTTTTGAGAGGGCATCTCTCATATTTATTGATCAAATGGTAGTTAACAACAATAAGTTTCTGTATAAGGGACTCAATGCTCAATGCACAATCATTAATCCACCCCAAGCCTAATTCTTGTCAGTCTCCAATCTTCTGAAGCATAACGAACAAGTTCTTACATGGTGAACAAATTCTTACATAGTGAATAAGTTCGTACATGGTGAACAGTACAAGGGCAGTCATCGCAGAAACTTTCAGTTTTGATCACGCATTATGAACTATAAACAATCAGGTCAAATATGAATATTCATTTGATTTTTATACTTGATTTATATGTGAATCCCACATTTTTCCCTTTATTGTTATTATTATTATTATTTTTTTTATTTTTATTTTTTTTACTAAAATGCTGAAGTGGTAGGTAGATGCAAGATAAAGGTAGAAAACATAGTTTAGTGCTGTAAGAAAGCAAATGTAGATGATCAGGTGTGTGCCTGTAGACTAAGTGTTAATCCAAGCTAGACAAGGGCAATAAAACATCCACGGATGCAGAAGATTTCTCTCAAAACAGGAGGGTGAGGTTTTAAGCCTCACCTCTGTTGATCCCCAATTTCTCACCTGATGGCCCCCCTGCGACTGTGCCTGTCTTAGGTTGTTCCTCCCTTGAGGAATCTTACCCGTCTCTGGCTAACCAGTCATCTTCCGGGGCCATACAGGGAAATGTAAAGTTGGTAAGTGAGAGAGAGGCAATATTGTTTGAAAAGGTTAGCTTTTTACTTCTTTGCAGATTTATGCCCTGCCACTATTATACCCAGTATTTGTCTTGAGGTATCTTTATCACTTGGAAGAATTATGATACTCGGTAAATTCGATTTGAGGCACGAATTCTATTTAAGGGTTGTAGTTAGGAAAGGAAGAAGAAAAGCTATAGGAGTAGCAGACGGAAGAAAACATGGAAAGATTGATTGTTTCTTTGACATGTCTTCTCGTAGAGTAACTTAAGCATGTATAGGTTTTAAACTACTAATTAAATGGCGTACACACATTAACATAATAGGAATGCAGTTACATAACCAAAGCAGACCTATAATTACCAGCCATCTTCAGTGAAAGCAAGAAAACCAGTTAGGCACCCTAGGCATTTGTGAAAACTAATCTATGATACGGTGGATATTGTCCAACTAAACATGAACAGTCTGAGAGAAATCAGACAAATTAAAACAACCCATACTTGTGGACTGTTCACATCCCATATGATCTTTTAACAGTAGATAGTCTGTAGTCGTAAGATTTTGGAGCGCTACAACTTGCACTTCTCCAAATTCTTGGTTGAGTTCTGACAGTATAGATCCAGTCAAATTTGTTGTTTTACTGTATGCACAGGCCAGCTTAGATATCTCCTTCTTCATTCCAATGGCAAGTCCCGGAACTGGTGAGATGAATGCAGCTACAACTGCAGCATGGCCTGGATCTTTGTTGAGGTTTTTTGATGATCATCTTCTGGTATGACTCTTCCAGAGAGTGCTGATGTTGGAAGTTCTTCTTCATATTGTACCTTAGTTCATTTTCTGGGTAGCCAAATTAGGCTTTGATCCTCTGTATAAACACAAACAGACCCTTTGCCCACACTTTGATATGCCCTTTATACCATAGTGTAGAACTTATTGGAGGTCACCACACAGGAACAGCTTTTTTTTTTTTTTAAGAGAAAGAAATATTATCAGAAAAGTTTACCTTTATAGCCTATCATCTGACACCCTTTAAGTGATCAAAATTAAGGATATTTAAAGCATGCATTAATCGTTGATTTACAGTTAGTTTTATCCTATCAGGGAGTAATCCCCCTTTTCTTTCTTTCTTTTTCTTTTTTTTCTTTGTTATCTTTAATCTACACTTACATGAAGAATATTATCTTTACTAGGCTCTCCCCTATACCAGGTCCCTCCTATAAACCCCTTTAGAGTCACTGTCCATCAGCATAGCAAAATGTTGTAGAATCACTACTTGTCTTCTTTGTGTTGTACAGCCCTCCCTTTTCTCCCACCCCCAGCATTATGCATGCTAATCTTAATACCCCCCTTCTTCTTCCCCCCATTATCCCTCCCTACCCACCCATCCTTCCCAGTCCCTTTCCCTTTGGTACCTGTTAGTCCATTCTTGGGTTCTGTGATTCCACTGCTGTTTTGTTCCTTCAGTTTTTCCTTTGTTCTTATACTCCACAGATTAGTGAAAACATTTGGTATTTCTCTTTCTCTGCTTGGCTTGTTTCACTGAGCATAATACCCTCCAGCTCCATCCATGTTGCTGCAAATGGTAGGATTTGCCCTTTTCGAATGGCTGAGTAGTATTCCATTGTGTATATGTACCACATCTTCTTTATCCATTCATCTATCGATGGACATTTAGGTTGCTTCCAATTCTTGGCTATTGTAAATAGTGCTGCGGTAAATATAGGGGTGCATTGGTCTTTCTCAAACTTGATTGCTGCATTCTTAGGGTAAATTCCTAGGAGTGAAATTCCTGGGTCTAATGGTAAGTCTGTTTTGAGCATTTTGATGTACCTCCATACTGCTTTCCACAATGGTTGAACTAGTTTACATTTCCACCAGCAGTATAAGAGGGTTCCCCTTTCTCCACAGCCTCGCCAACATTTGTTGTTGTTTGTCTTTTGGATGGCAGCCATCCTTACTGGTGTGAGGTGATACCTCATTGTAGTTTTAATTTGCATTTCTCTGATAATTAGTGATGTGGAGCATCTTTTCATGTGTCTGTTGGTAATCTATATTTCTTTTTCAGAGAACTGTCTGTTCAGTTCCTCTGTCCATTTTTTAATTGGATTCTTTGTTTTTTGTTTGTTGAGGCATGTGAGTTCTTTATATATTTTGGACGTCAAGCCTTTATTGGATCTGTCATTTACAAATATATTCTCCCATACTGTAGGGTTCCTTTTAGTTCTATTGATGGTGTCTTTTGCTAGACAGAAGCTTTTCAGCTTAATATAGTCCCACTTGTTCATTTTTGCTGTTGTTTTCCTTGCCTGGGGAGATATGTTCAAGAAGAGGTCACTCATGTTTATGTCTAAGAGGTTTTTGCCTATGTTTTTTTCTAAGAGTTTAATGGTTTCATGACTTACATTCAGGTCTTTGATCCATTTTGAATTTACTTTTGTATGTGTGGTTAGACAATGGTCCAGTTTCATTCTCCTACATGTAGCTGTCCAGTTTTGCCAGCACCATCTGTTGAAGAGACTGACATTTCGCCATTGTATGTCCATGGCTCCTTTATCAATTATTAATTGACCATATATGTTTGGGTTAATGTCTGGAATCTCTAGTCTGTTCCACTCGTCTGTGGCTCTGTTCTTGTGCCAGTACCAAATTGTCTTGATTACTATGGCTTTGTAGTAGAGCTTTAAGTTGGGGAGTGAGATTCCCTCCTACTTTCTTCTTCTTTCTCAGGATTGCTTTGGCTATTCGGGGTCTTTGGTGTTTCCATATGAATTTTTGAATTATTTGTTCCAGTTCATTGAAGAATGTTGCTGGTAGTTTCATAGGGATTGCATCAAATCTGTATATTGCTTTGGGCAGGATGGCCATTTTGATGATATTAATTCTTCCTAGCCACGAGCATGGGATGAGTTTCCATTTGTTAGTGTCCCCTTTAATTTCTCTGAAGAGTGACTTGTAGTTTTCAGAGTATAGGTCATTCACTTCTTTGGTTAGATTTATTCCTAGGTATTTTATTCTTTTTAATGCAATTGTGAATGGAATTGTTTTCCTGATTTCTCTTTCTATTGGTTCATTGTTAGTGTATAGGAAAGCTACAGATGTCTGTGTGTTAATTTTGTATCCTGCAACTTTGCTGTATTCCGATATCAGTTCTAGTAGTTTTGGAGTGGAATCTTTAGTTTTTTTATGTACAATATCATGTCATCTGCAAATAGTGACAGTTTAAATTCTTCTTTACCAATCTGGATTCCTTGTGTTTCCTTGTTTTGTCTGATTGCCATGGCTAGGACCTCCAGTACTATGTTAAATAGCAGTGGGGAGAGTGGGCATCCCTGTCTAGTTCCCTATCTCAGAGGAAAAGCTTTCAGCTTCTCACTGTTCAGTATAATGTTGGCTGTGGGTTTATGATATATGGCCTTTATTATGTTGAGGTACTTGCCCTCTATTCCCATTTTGCTGAGAGTTTTTATCATGAATTGATGTTGAATTTTGTCAAATGCTTTTTCAGCATCTATGGAGATGATCATGTGGTTTTTGTCTTTCTTTTTGTTGATGTGGTGGGTGATGTTGATGGATTTTTGAAAGTTGTACCATCCTTGCATCCCTGGGATGAATCCCACTTGGTCATGGTGTACGATGATTTTGGTATACTTTTGAATTTGGTTTCCTAATATTTTGTAAAGTATTTTTGCATCTACATTCATCAGGGATATTGGTCTGTAATTTTCTTTTTTGGTAGGGTCTTTGCCTGGTTTTCGTATTCGGGTGATGTTGGCATCATAGAATGAGTTTGGGAGTATTCCCTCCTCTTCTGTTTTTTGGAAAACTTTAAGGAGAATGGGTATTATGTCTTCTCTGTGTGTCTGATAAAATTCCTAGGTAAATCTGTCCAGCCCGGAGGTTTTGTTCTTGGGTAGTTTTTTGATTTCCTTTTCAATTTCTTTGCTCGTAATTGGTTTGTTTAACTTTTGTGTTTCTTCCTTGGTCAGTCTTGGATGGTTGTATTTTCTTGGAAGTTGTCCATTTCTTTTAGGTTTTCCAGCTTGTTGGCATATTGGTTTTCATAGTAATCTTTAATAATTCTTTGTATTTCTGTGGAGTCTGTCGTGATTTTTCCGTTCTCTTTTCTGATTCTGTTGATTTGTGTTGATTCTCTTTTTCTCTTAGTAAGTTTGGCTAGAGGCTTATCTATTTTGTTTATTTTCTCAAAGAACCAGCTCTTGGTTTCATTGATTTTTGCTATTGTTTTATTCTTCTCAATTTTGTTTATTTCTTCTCTGATCTTTATTATGTCCCTCCTTCTGCTGACTTTAGGCCTCATTAATTCTTCTTTTTCCAATTTCGATAATTGTGATGTTAGACTATTCATTTGCGATTGTTCTTGCTTCTTCAAGTGTGCCTGGATCGCTATATACTTTCCTCTTAAGACTGCTTTTGCTGCGTCCCACAGAAGTTGGGGCTTTGTGTTGTTGTTTTCACTTGTTTGTATATATTCCTTGATCTCTATTTTAATTTGTTCGTTGATCCATTGATTATTTAGGAGCATGTTGTTAAGCCTCCATGTGTTTGTGAGCCTTTTTGTTTTCTTCATAGAATTCACTTCTAGTTTTATACCTTTGTGGTCTGAAAAATTGTTTGGTAGAATTTCTATATTTTGGATTTTTATGAGGCTCTTTTTGTGGGCTAGTATGCTGTCTATTCTGGAGAATGTTCCATGTGCACTTGAGAAGAATGTATATCCTGTTGCTTTTGGATGTAGAGTTCTATAGATGTCTATTAGGTCCATCTGCTCTACTGTGTTGTTCAGTGCTTCCGTGTCCTTACTTATTTTCTGCCTGGTGGATCTATCCTTTGGGGTGAGTGGTGTGTTGAAGTCTCCTAAAATGAATGCATTGCAGTCTATTTCCACCTTTAGTTTTGTTAGTATTTGTTTCACATATGCTGGTGCTCCTGTGTTGGGTGCATATATATTTAGAATGATTATATCCTCTTGTTGGACTGAGCCCTTTATCATTATGTAGTGTCCTTCTTTATCTCTTGTTACTTTCTTTGTTTTGAAGTCTATTTTGTCTCATATTAGTACTGCAACCCCTGCTTTCTTCTCGCTGTTGTTTGCCTGAAATATGTTTTTCCATCCCTTGACTTTTAGACTTTTAGTCTGTACATGTCTTTGGGTTTGTGGTGAGTTTCTTGTAAGCAGCATATAGATGGATCTTGCTTTTTTATCCAGTCTATTACTCTGTGTCTTTTGATTGGTGCATTCAGTCCATTTACATTTAGGGTGACTACTGAAAGATATGTACTTATTGCCATTGCAGGCTTTAAATTCATGGTTACCAAAGGTTCAAGGTTAGCCTCTTTAATATCTTACTGCCTAACTTAGCTCGCTTATTGAGCTGTTATATACACTGTTTGGAGATTCTTTTCTTCTCTCCCGTCTTATTCCTCCTCCTCCATTCTCGATATGTTGGGTGTTCTGTTCTGTGCTCTTTTTAGTAGTGCTCCCATCTAGAGCAGTCCCTGTAAGATGCCCTGTAGAGGTGGTTTGTGGGAAGCAAATTCCCTCAGCTTTTGCTTCTCTAGGAATTGTTAGTCCCGCCATCATATTTAAATGTTAGTCGTGCTGGATACAGTATCCTTGGTTCAAGGCACTTCTGTTTCATTGCATTAAATATATCATGCCATTCTCTTCTGGCCTGTAGGGTTTCTGTCGAGAAGTCTGATCTTAGCCTGATGGGTTTTCCTTTATACGTGACCTTTTTCTCTCTAGCTGTCTTTAAAACTCTTTCCTTATCATTGATCTTTGCCATTTTAATTATTATGTGTCTTTGTGTTGTCCTCCTTGGATCCTTTCTGTTGGGGGTTCTGTGTATTTCCGTGGTCTGTTCAATTATTTCCTCTCCCAGTTTGGGGAAGTTTCAGCAATTATTTCTTCCAAGATACTTTCCATCCCTTTTCCTCTCTCTTCTTCTTCTGGTACTCCTATAATATGGATATTGTTCCTTTTGGATTGGTCACACTGTTCTCTTAATATTGTTTCATTCCTGGAGATCCTTTTATCTCTCTCTATGTCAGCTTCTATGCGTTCCTGTTCTCTGGTTTCCATTCCATCAATGGCCTCTTGCATCTTATCCATTCTGCTTATAAACCCTTCCAGAGTTTGTTTCATTTCTGTAATCTCCTTTCTCGCATCTGTGCTCTCACTCTGGACTTCATCGCATTTCTCTTGCATATTTCTCTGCATCTCAGTCAGCATCTTTATGATTTTTATTTTGAATTCTTTGTCAGGAAGACTGGTTAGGTCTGTCTCCCTCTCTGGTGTCTCTGTGATCTTGGTTTGCCTGTAATTTTGTCTTTTCATGGTGACAGGAATAGTTTGCAGAGCTGGGACGAGTGACGGCTGGAAGGACTTCCCTTCTTGTTGGTTTGTGGCCCTCCTCTCCTGGGAGAACAGCTACCTCTAGTGGCTTTTGCTGGGCAGCTGCAGGCAGACAGGGTTTCTGCTTCCTGCCAGGCTGCTATGGAGTTAATCTCCGCTGTTGCTGTGGGTGTGACCTGGCTCCGGCGGCTGCTCCAAAATGGTGGAGTCATGTTGGAGGGGGAGCGGCCTGGAGGCTGTTTATCTCCTTAAGGGGCCTCCGTGCTCTCTGCAGCCCAGGGAATTAGAGTGCCCAGAGATCCCCGGATTCCCTACATCTGGACTAAGTGTCCCGCCTTGCCCCTTTAAAACTTCCAAAAAGCACCCGCCAAGAGAAATCAGCGACCACAAAAAAAAAAAAAAAAAATGGCTGCTCGTTTTCTTTATTCTCCGGCTCCAGCCTCAGGCACCTGCTCACTGGTCTTGCTGCCCTGTTTCCCTAGTATTGGGGTCCCTGTCCCTTTAAGACTTCCAAAAAGCACTCGTCACAACAAAACAACAACAACAACAACAAAATGGCCACTCGCTTTTCTTTTGTCCTCCGGTGCTGGCCTCCAGTACCCACTCACCATTCTTGCTGCCCTATTTCCCTAGCATCCAGGACCCCACACCTGCGCTGTGTCTGCGCTCTGGTCCGGATGGCTGGGGCTGGGTGTTCAGCAGTCCTGGGCTCCCTCTCCCTCCCTGCTCCGACTCCTCTCCTCCTGCCGGGAGCTGGGGTGAGGGGCGCTCAGGTCCCGCCGTGCTGGGGTTTGTATCTTACGCCCTTCGTGAGGCGCTGGGTTCTCGCAGGTGTGGATGTGGTCTGGATGTTGTCCTATGTCCTTTGGTCTTTATTCTAGGAAGAGTTGTCTTTGTTATATTTTCATAGATATATGTGGTTTTGTTAGGAGATTTCTGCTGCTCTACTCATGCCGCCATCTTGGCCAAGCCTCTCCTCAAATACTATATTTTTATAGAAGTAATTTTTAAAATTTAGTAAGCCCTTTCCTTTGTCACCTAAAAAATGTATCTAATCTAATAATAATATCTCCAGCAACTTAATTTTTTGTGGATCTTTTTCTACATTATTCCCCTTTTTTAAAAAAATAGAGAATCATTTCCTTGTTCATCTAGATATTTTTGGATTACAAATATTCCTTTCACTTAGAAAACTTTCATGCATTTTGAGTATTAGCTTGAAGGCAACTGACTAAAGAGGATTTGAATTTGTTTCTGAGATTGTCCTAAAGGCATTGCTGTTTGGGGACTGCCTTAATTCTTTGCCTAACAGTTTTTTGGACTTCCCAAGAGGTACAAGTGTGCTGCACATGTAAAGTATGCTTAAATTGCTATTAGTTATTCTTAATTATTATTATTTTTTTACTCTGCTTAGTCTCAAGTCAATTTAGTTGCAGTTTCCTGGCAGCATGAGATGGGGTTGATTTACTTCTGACTCCTCTTTAAACTGAGGGTGTAATCCTTCGGTTTCAGCTTTATGGGACAGGATCCTCTATGTGGCCCCCTATCTTGGGAAAGGCCTCATATAATTCTGTGTGTGCCCGACACAAAAAGCAAACCCATGCCTGTTCATTTTAGTACATGTCCTTAGGACAAGATGAGTTCTAGTGTGAGATATTTTTCTCTAGGTCCTTGCATTCACAGAGTTTTAGACACAAATGTTTAGCACTTTGTGAGAATATCAACATCTTTTAAACATATGTTTGTCTTTTCAGTCACAGGGTCAACTATATTACCAGAAATAGAAAGAGACATTTTTGATAAAACACAAAATCCCATATTTCCTTACCCCAATTGCTTTTACATACAAGCAAATTTCTTTATGTATTTTGACTAATTCTACCCCTCTGGTTTTTGCTTGCTTATTCTTCCTTGATAGGTACACCTAATCAATTTTTTTACAGCCTTAGGCTTCAAGCTTTGATATAAACACAATCTATTTTGTGGACTCTTTTTTCTTCCTACTCATATCTCCCTTTGTAGGCAACACTTACACTTTTTATTGAAGTAGAGTTGTTACACAATACTATTTTGATTTCAGGTGTACAACAGTGGATTCAGCAATTACATACATTACAAAGTGCTCATATCCCAAATTTACATTTTCTCTTCCCCTCACTTCTCCTGTATTCCTACTCTTAAACATTATTGCCTATACAGAAACACAAGCGTTATTCTATTTATTCACAGACTTTTCATCCATCACAGAAAGATTCAATTTTCTACATGTCCTTAAGTACTATTTATTACTTTGGTCTTCCAAACTAATTATAAAATTTCCTATAATACTAATATATTGCAGAAATTGCCTGACTTTGCTTCTTTGTCCCAGTTTAACTTCCTTGCAGTTTCTCTCTTGCCCTGTTAAGAATAAACATCAGATACGCTGTGCAAATAAGATGCAGTTTATGTGCTAATAGATCATGTGATTATTGTCTTTGTTAGGTTGACAAATACCTAATGTTTTTATTTTGTTTCATTTTCTATGTTCTAATTTTCCTTTATTGGTGTATACTATACCTATCATAAAAAATAACAAACTTTTAAAAGCTTAGTATAAAAAACACCTAGAATAAAATGCACAGTAAAATACACAATTAGATGTGAAGTCTTTTTTGTCATTGTAAATTATCTTGACAGAGATCTAACTCTGGGGAATTATTCCTGCACCAAACAGTGTCAACCAGAGTATTTCACCATACCATAATTCTTTCCATCAGTTTCAGGGGAATAAAATTTCAAAATTGTTTAAGGTACTCATTTCTAGTTCATGCACATTTTGACAGGTGTAAAACTGTAGGCAGACTTTTAAAAAGGATTTTAATTGACTCCAAATATATGGAAATTTAAAAAATCTCCATATATCTTGTCAACTTATACATGTGCTCCTTGTGAAATAATTGCTTTTCGTTCTTTAAATAGAATACGTTTGCTTAATCTTCAGCCTTCAGTTCTCTGTAATAAATAAAAAATGTTACATAAGGAGATGCTTATGAAATAAATCCATAATGAGTTTTTCAATTCAGGCATATATGGTTAAAAATGTTCTAATACCCAGAATTTTTCAAAGGATAACTGGATTAGTAAGTTGTTCAGTATGTCACAATTTTCCTTAGAGGCAATGTTGCCTTTATAATAATTGTGGGCACCCAAGAACCCATGTTAACTCAAAAGAAAACAGTGACTGGTTTGGTTTTTAAAAACTTTAAACATGAATATACATATTTTTAATTTCACCTTCACTAATTCAACATCATGTGTTCACCATCTCACTGTCACTATAACATCCAAGGGTATTATAGTAGAAAATTAGGGTTTCAAGTGGCATATATTTGTCCTGGAAGTTCAGGAAAGAAATTGATGTGTTTGGGAAATTTTCTCAAAAGCAGGTGAGCAGGCATAGTGAAAGTGACACAAGGAAGAGAGAGAAAAAAATCAAAATGGTAGAAACACCGTTAATAGATATGTTAATGAATAAATTCTTGGGCTAAAAAGATTCTGTCTGTTGGAAACTGGGCTAAGAGAACACAGACTGAGAAGGTAAATTTAAGAAACACGAGTCAGTTATGCTGCTCTCAGGTGCCACCGCAGTTTTGGAAAGCGCCCTTTCAAAAGGACTCTCCCAGGCCACCTGCAGAGAGGAAATGCGATGCTCAACGTTCGCTTTTGCCAGCATTGGTGAAGGTGTTTGGTCCGACCACCAACCATGTTCCCACAGCCAGGTTTTTTTACCATTAACCAAACAGAATAGATTTCTGAATTTGGCTTTGGTTCTTTAATTTTACAGGCAATTTTGGATTAAAGTATATTATACTGATGCATAAAATAGCAAATTTTCAGAATGAAGAATATCTAGGCTCTAGGAACTGAATTTCATATTGGGTTTTTTTTTCTTTACTGCCTCAAATCAGGGACATATTTTTCCTCATCAAAGAGAAGGATCAGAATTCAGTGGAGTTTTAACTAAATTAAAATTTACTGAAATTGATATGTACCAACATAATAATAATTAGACTTAACAGGTAAATGTAGTCCAAATTAGAGTTACTTGAGATACCACCTATACTGATGAATATATAGCAGTTCAATAAACAGTAATGATTAAATAATAGTATAGAAATATTTTATAGCACTTTGTAATAAATTTAAGAGTTCCTGTGAAATTCTTAAACAGTTCAGATATTCTAATGAAGACTTAAAATAACCAGATATTTTTTAGGTCTCCTTTTGAATATAACCTAATTGTAATTTTCAGTTAAATGTGTCCAGGCTATATAAAAAGCATCAAAAATTAGTAACATTTAATGACATTTTTATATGCCTCTAGAATCTTTGAAAGATTTGCATATTATTACTATCAATGTATGTTTTTTCTACAGAAAATAATGTAATCATTAAAATGAAAATGAAGTAATAACATACTTACCAGTGAATTTTGTCTAAACTCATATCCATAAGAGCAGTAGACTATGGTATTGCAACAGGTCAACTATGTTTTTATATATACTTTATGTGTTAGCATATATAGTAAAATATTGTAATTACTCATCTTAAAACTTACTACCATAAACCATAAATCAGTTAACCTGTTATAGTCATTTGTTATTTAAAGCATAGTATATTTATTTTAATTTGGATGATGCTAAAATAATAAATGTTAAATAGCAAGACAAGAAAACCATGGAGTGTCTATGATTTTTATTTCTGTTTTATTATCTAATAACCACTATTCATTTTAAGATGACCTAACAATAATTATTAATGTGTTTTATCTTAATAAAATTAGGGTTTGTAATACTAACCTACAATTTTATATCCTTTTATGTCATTTATTTTCTGTTTCACAGTAGGGTCATAAGCTGAGCTAAAATTTCATGATTTGATCACCATTATCAAGATAGATTGCCCTACTTGTTTTATAAATTTATTCTCTTTTCCTATATTTACCTTACTAAGTTCATTGATCTTTCTTATTGCCCCTTACTGTGGACATTAACCTGTCTGTGTATTAATCAGCAGTATACGTTATGAGGGGAAAGAAAAAGCACGGAGATCAGCTGGCTTTTTCTAACACAAAGAAATGTGTTCATTTAGAGATTAAAGTATTGATGATTACATGAGAAGTTTGATCAAATCAGAGCCCAAAGCACC
The DNA here is from genome assembly GCF_030020395.1 of Manis pentadactyla. Taxonomy (NCBI): domain Eukaryota; kingdom Metazoa; phylum Chordata; class Mammalia; order Pholidota; family Manidae; genus Manis; species Manis pentadactyla. Next base: position 42,954,488 of record NC_080025.1, read on the forward strand.
CTGGTGATTCAGAATGCATGTTCTATTTAATATTTTTAATCAATAATTGGTGGCTAACATTAACAAATGTCAATATTTTCAGAAAATTTTCTAGTCATAAAATGCTCACAACATGTAAAAGTTTCAGAACCCTGAGCGGAAACATTATTCAGAACTTACTAAAAATTAGTGATTGAGAAAAATGTTTATTTTTCACCTAGACAATTACTTTGTACATAGGCACCATTGCAGGTTTTGCAAGAAATGTCTAAATTTAACAAAAGCAGAGATATGTTCATAGAGTAACTTGAATAATATCTTGACATTTTTCATTATCATGTATTTATTAGATAAATGTTTTATATACACATTATCTAAAGATATTGAATGAAATCCAGAACTTCATAGGCAAGGGTAAATGTTGAGATACAAACACTTATATTTTACATACACACACAGATGCACACATGCACACCCAGTGACATATATGTGTGTGTATAAATATGAATTTACTAATTTAATTAATGTTACATTTGTAAGAGCCAGAAAATTTATGATATATGTTGTGGAACATGTAAAAATGTATGTTATATAAATATTAAAATATACAAGGAAATAAATTGCAAATTAAGTTAGTATTTAAAATACTACAAATACATATTTTAATTTGTGAAAATTTTTTTTATAAATTGTGGCACTAGGTTCATTTATATTGTATTCATTTTTGTGTGGTAATGAAGCAAAAAAATACGTGTCATGTGTTTTTTATTATTATTTTATTTATGTTGTATAGTAAAATAATATGTTTATCAAAGCCTTCCATAAAATCATTCTGTTGAGAAATAAAACCCCTCTCAGATGGCCTGAACATGTTTGCGAATCCAGAGGATCATGGGAAGGAGAATGTGCTGGCTTCTCTGGGCTAGTTTTATCACACCACACTAATAAGACCTGTGAGCTCCTCAAATGTATGTGGGCCACTTGCATGGAGTTAAAATGAGGGTCTGTTTGCTGGAATGTATCAAATGAAAGCATAAAGTATTTTTCAGTAATCACTTTGCTCTTAGTAATCAAAGGGCCATCTGAATAGCAAGTTCCTTAAGAGCCCTGACTGATGGAAATGGTTGTAGGTGCTAAGATTTGGTTGCTAAGAGGCCAGATAGATGAAATGGCCTGTGAGGGTATACAGGGTCCTTGTTTCATGTTCACACTTTAGAGATTCAGTTGGATGATTCCTTCCAATTTTGGTTCCAAATTATGGTAATTTGGAGTGAATCAAAAAAAGATTTAACAAAAGTAGACTTAACCAAAGTTAAACAAATTTTAAAGTTAAGAGCACTGTCCTCTAGACTGGACAAGTCTACCCATGACTTCTGACCCAAACTGCCAAGAGTTAGTGTCCACCTGCAAAGTAAAGGGCGGAGTCCACAGACCATTCTTACTTTAGACACTAGGTCAGTGGTTTCCCTGGGCCTCCCTCAGTTCCAGGGCAAGCACATGGATAAAAACAATAGACTGGATTTATTCTCATAAGTTTTGTAATTATAATTTATGGTTGAAGTAAAAAATTATAACAACATCTAATGTAAAGCTCAATGTATTAAGAAAAAATAATTAAATATATTTTGAAAGCTGGGAAGATAGGGGGACTTAAATGATACTTCTGTTTCTTCACATCACTGGGAGGTAATATGTTTTTCTCTTTGTATCTTTGTATATGTAGTATATATTTATATCTATAGTAATATGTTTTACTATATTAACAGGGCAAACGAAGAAAAGTATTCTAATGGACAGTCTTAAAAACACTAACAATAATAAAAGAAGATGAAATACTTAAATGAATGTTCAAGTCACCTACAGGAAGACAATAAAAGTTGTTCTACTGAGATAAAGGGAGTAATCAGAAAATAATAAAATTATACTTAAGATGTAACAGATCCATAATACCAAAAATGATATAAATGGGTTGAAAATCCCAATTAAAAGAGGGACTGGCAGCCTGGACTCACCAATGTATTATCTTAAGGAAACATAACAAATATAACAAAATAGGTAGTATAAGAAATTAAGACATTTATATAACAGACCAGGAGTATAACCCAAAGCCATTCAAAGAGACAGCTTTTAGCATTTATCAAGTTTCAGTAACATCTCATCTCTGAACTTTTCTAAAATGTGAGTAATGGGTATAAGTATAAGTCTATAACAGGAGAAAATTTGAAATGTACTGCTATAAATGCCTCATTAAGATAGTATACTTTTGCTCTGAAAAGACATTGTTTAGAGAATAAAGAAGTCTGATAAAAAATGACTTTCACATGAAGACACTGGAAAAACATTAGCTATCTAAACTTAAAATAAGCAGAGGAATAAGGAATAAGAAAGGACATAATTGCTACAGCAAAAAATCATGAAATACAGATTGTATATCAAATATAAAATAACAAAGACAGCAAAGGCTGTGTTCTTTGAAAAGATCAACAATATTGAGAGAACCTTAGCTGGACAGAGAGAAAGAGGACTTAAATTATCAGAATCAGAATAGAAGGATGAAGTATTATAAAGAGACTGTACAGAAATAAAAAGGATTATAAAGGAAAACTATGGGCAACTGTTTGCCAATAAATCAGTTAACTGAGATAAAATGGTTAAATTCTAGAAAGTCACAAAACTGACTACATAACTGACTCAAGAAGAGATGGACAATATTAATAACTTTATAATCAGAAGATTGAATTATCAAAGAAAAAAAACTTCCCACAAAGAGAAAACTCAAGATGTAGATAGCTTTGCCACAGACCTTTGCCAAAAATTTAAATAATTAATACTTATTCTTGATTTTTAAAAAATGGAAGAATAGGGATACTTCCCAACTCATTCTGCATGTATTTAGCTAAAAGGTGGACACCACCAAATGTCAATGAAGAGATGAAAGGATAAACAAAAGGTGTTATATCCACACAATGGAGTATTACTCAGTCAAAAAAAGGATAAAGGACTGATGTAGTCTACAACATGGATGAACCATAAAAACATTATGTTAATGAAAGAAATCTGGCCCAGAATACAACATATTATTATATGCTTCTGTTTGTTTGAAATGTCCAGAATAGGAAAATCAATAGAGATAAAAAGTAGGTTTGTGGTTGGTTAGGACCAGGTGGGGTTGGATACATATAAGGTTGAAGTGCATAGGATTTCTTTTTGAGGCAATTCAATATTCTAAGACTGTTTGTTGTGATGATTGAACTTGTCAATGAATGTACTACAAGCCTTTGATTTGTACACTTTAAATGTGTATTGCACGTACTCATAAATGTGAATTGTGTGATATGTGAATTATATCTCAATAAAGCTATTAAAATGAGAAAGAAATGCAGGTCACAGTAAGAAATATTGGAATGTTGCTTGGGGAGGTGACTTGAAAAGGTGAATAATAGGGCAGACTAGGTCTCATTAGGATGTCAGATTGGAGCAAAGATGCAAAGGAGAGGATGCTGGTGAATGGCATATCATTCCAGTCCAAGAAATTAACTAGAGCATGAAACCTAAGGTGAAAGCTTGTTAGTGTGTTCAGTGAAGCTGGAAGAACCGGAGATCAGGCTGGAGATATAAAAGGGAGCTTTGGAAGTTAACCAGTGGGTCAGATCAGGAAGGGCACATACACCATCATAAGAATTTTGACTTTTACTCTAAATGAAATGGGGACACAAATCTTATCTCATTATTAATATTTTAATGAATTGGAAGAATGCATCAAAATCAGTGAGATGTAATTGATTGGTAATATCAAGTGTTTCAATTAAATTAACAAAAATCACTTGTAAATTTCAAGATAGGAGAGGTATGACTCTTTCACCAGCAATGAGATTATTTAATCAGCTAATATCAGTTAATTGAGATTAATTTCAATAGGTCACACATTATGATGTGATCCACAAAAGGAAAATAAGATTGTAATCTTAGGCAACATTTACTGATGTTTAAAACACTCTCAAAGTGTTAAACTCTCAAGACCAGCCCTGTAATTTTCAAAGTCAGCTTGCAAGACAGCAACATTTTATGCAAGCTCTATGTTTTCTGGCACACTGAATCTTCGTCAGCATGGGCGAATTGTTTTCAGGAATCACTAGGTCTAAAAATAGATTACAATGGATCCTAATGAGCACAGGCACTTTGATATCTCTCTGGAAATACTATCAATAACTTTTAATTAAGAATGAAAACATTACAAAGAAAATATATGGGTTGTAGAAATGCCAGTTAGCTTGGATGAAAAAAAAAGATTTTTATTACATTGCATAATTGTTTTACATGAGTTGTGGTACATCATAACTTGGGACCAAAAGCTGAAAGAGAAGAAGAGATTAAGTCTTAAGACATGAAGAACTGAAAAGGTATATCTGAAGGTTATTGATGTAGAATTCTTCATCTTTTGTCACGTTTTCCATTGTCCCATGTATGCCTATGGACAACTTTCACTTAAGTTCAGAGAGCATGTAATGACTAGCCATCAATTAAGCACAATGGAGGGGACTTTAGTAAGGACTTTCATGCATTTGAAAGAGGCATTTCAGTAAATGTTCATGTGAGAGTGGGCCACTCTTAAATATATGAGACACAAGTATCTGTTTTTTAGATGTAGATTAAGATAGCCCATTGAGGGAAAATATTTATTCAAAAGCTAAATAATAAGAAACACAAAGGGCAAATTATATTCCTTTTCCACTTGTTTTCCATATCCTATATAATCCAACTGATCCTTTTTAATTTCCAGTTAACATGGAAAAATGCTGTTTTCATTATTTAAAGTTTCCAGCACAATGAAAGAATTTATTTTTTCTATGAATTGTATCATAACCAAAAGACAGGAAGAGTATCCTATATTTATTGTTCAAAACAGTGCTTCCCAGTTTAAATTCAATATAGAAAGAGAATTTGTTGAACATACAACACATACACAAAAGGCAATAAAGATAAATGGAAAGAGGGTAAAATCTTGACTTACACAGATTGTAAAGCTGAGTTCTCTATCTTGGTTAAGTTACTTTGCATTAAAAAGGCTCATTTACTCTAGTTTAGAATGGAGATACTAATGTGTATCATATAGGTATAAGTATAGCAATTCTATATTTTACATAAATCTACAAAGCTTGGTATGTGCCAGCGAATATGCAGATGTAATATTAGTAAGTAGCTATTACATTTGCACACTGCATACGGAGTAGATGAGCAAGACATGCAGGCCCTTGTGCCTGATCAGCTTTATACTCTGATCTTGAATATAGATGTAAAAAATAGAAAAACTACAATGCTATGCATAATCACATGCATTAAAATGAGTTTTCTAGGAGTAGTTCTGTGCCTCTTTTACAGAAAATCTTATCTGATTTTTAAAAACGTTTCATTTGAGGTATCTTTTTAAACTTTATTTTCGGTATTTCTAAAGTTTGTTTTTCAGACACAGGTAAGGATCCTCGATAGAATTTCAGAGGTGCAGGAAGGACTGATGAGAAGTGGAAGGATAAGCATATGAATACTGACTTAATAAAGTCACAAGGATAGTGATTTCTGGTGATCTACCTACATATCTGTGTAACTGTCTGTCTGTCTGTCTCTCTACCTGTCCTCCATAATTAAAATGTTACATTTAGAGCACAGAAAGCAGAATAGGAGCAAATGAATTTAAAGTTTTTGTATTCTCAGATACCCTCCTATTATTATATAAAAGGAAATTTGTAGGTCAATATCTCTTCCAAAGATGAAATAATCCTAAAGAAAAGATTAAAGTGTGTTGACTTATAAAATGAATAATGTATCACAATCAAGCTGGGTTTATTTTATTCCAGATATGCAAAAAATGTGCATTTCATTTAACAATCAAAATCAATATATTTGAAGTTATATATAATATATATAATATGCATTAATTATGTATATGCATATATATTCATATGTATTTAATAAAAACAGAATTTGTCCAGCCCAAATATTTATAGTGAAATAAATAGAAAATAATTTCATTAGTAAATAATTTCCTAATATTCATGGTGTTGAGTAAAAAGTCAAAATTAAAATTTCAGAGAAATTAAGAAAACCTCTGAAGTTTTATTCTGTTCTCTACACTTCTGTTTAATCATATTCTTTCTTGTTTCCATTCTGTTTCTTCAGGGTTTCTCTCCTGAAAAACACACAATTTTAACTTTTGATCTCTGTTGTTTATTTCCCATATTTGTACACCTTTATCTCTTATTTTCCTTTAGTCGTACTTCCTTTCTGTATTCTTATTGGAATTTTCAGGTTGGTGTTCAACCACTTTTGAGTTCCCACATCAACAATTCAGCTCTCTACCTCTTTGTTATATGAATATTCTTCTCCTTATCACTATTTTGCTCACCCATTTTCCTTACCATTTTGGTTAACTTCCCATATTCATCTGGTTTACTTTCATGTTCCAGATTTCCTCTCACCTTAAGCTGTTCTCTTTTTACATTTTGATGCTGTTTTGTAGAGGCTATGCTTCCTTGCATTTTTTAAAGAGGTCAAAAAAGTTGCTGAATGTTTAAATCATGCACTGGATCAAGTTATTTTCATAGACTTACTTAATCTAAGTACAGAGGCAACCGTGCCAACCAGTATTGTTGCTCATACCACTCAACTCTATTTTTATTTATTTGTATATTATCACTCAGAAGATATTTGTCCAGATCCTTGCTCTGTCTGAGTCACTTTGGTGATATCCTACAGCCATGTTCATATAACGTCTGTATGGGATCAAATCCCCTTCTACATGGTAAAGGTATGACTTGGTTCTGAGCTCAGTTCTTGCTGCCTTGCACTCCAAGGCAATGGATGAGAGGGAGGAATCTTGAGCTGGTCGGCACCTGTGTTCTGTCTGTACACCAACCAGACTGTGGGTTGTACATGGGCTATTACACTTGGCCAGGATGTATCCTGCCAGTGATGTGCCTCATTCTTAGTTTGTGCTCTTTGATTTCTGCAAACCGCCTCCTTAAAAATTACTAAAATGAGAGTTTGGCAATGGGCAATGCTATGAAATTCTTAAAATATAGCACCCATGCCATGGCGACACTTGCAGGTTACAGGACTTAATTCAGGTGCCAAATTATATAAGAAGGAGATCATCGGGATTGCAACGTTTTCTTGAAAATATTTGCTCTTTCCATGACTTTGAAATATTTTTACAAATCTAAGCTGTTTTCAGTGTCATGCAAAAGGATAAGTACTAATTTTCATGTGAGATTTATGCAACATATTTGCTGACAGGCCATGGCAGCCACTCACTTCACAGCAATTTATAGCATTTCTACAATAAGCTGAATTATTTGTAACTAGATTGTCTTTGCCTTAATAAAAATGTAAAAAAGCAGTAGCCTTTTGCTAATTAGGTTCAAAAGTTGACATTCTTTCTCCTGGAAGGTATAATAATATGAGACTTTTCCATAGCTTGGTATGCTTTTACAAACACACAAGATACCCCATAATACACCAAATTCATTCTAGTCTATGACTTCATTTGGGTTGCACAAAATAAAATGATCAGAATGTATACTGAGTACCAAATTTTCTGTATGGATAATTATAGATACTTTATTTCCAAAACATTGAAGCTCTTTAAGAGCTCTTTTTCTATTGCTTTTGGAAATTAACTGAACATTGGTAAATAGGTAGGGTTTTATCCATAATAATGTTATTGCCACCAAAATAGATGGCTGGTTGCATAAATAAAAACTGGGAGCTTGGAACCTGTAACCAAAATTCTATTTCAATCAGGCTGTAACTTTGTGGTCTCAGAAAATCTTCTTACATATTACCAGCTCTAGGTGTAGTTACTGTCTTTTTCAATAAGAGTTTGCTACATGCTGATGAAATACTAGGTACTATAATAATTACTTTGAGTTCTAGTAAATCAGGAACACAGACTCCTTTTGAAACTAGTTAAAGATGGGCATGAAAAAGGATATTCAAAGGAATATAAAAGGCAATGTGTAAAAACATATGAGTGTTCATAGAGTGGAAAGAGGTATAATTTAAGAAAAGGCAGGGATATTTAATAAAGAATTTTAATGACATCTGGCAGAGTGGTGTCATTTACAGTTGTAAACAATACAAATGGTCTTTTAAAGGGTTATTTAATTGAATGTAGTCCCACTTGTTCATTTTTTATTTTGTTTCCCTTGACTGAGGAGATGTGTCCAGGAAAAAATTGCTCACACTTATGTTCAAGAGACTTATGCCTATGTTTTCCTCTAAGGGTTTTATGGTTTCATGTCTTACATTGAGGGAAAATGATCAGTCCAATGTGGAAGCTAATGTTGCCAGAAACAGTGCCTCAAATCAGTGAACAAATTGCCCCAGAGACAACTGCCCTGTCAGTGCTTCCACGATGAGGTCAGGTTTTTCTCTGCCTCTTACTGACCCTTCCATTCCAGCTCTGGCATTGCTGCAACAGTAAGATCAGGAAGACAGATCTTCTCTCAACCACTTCCATCCGGGAGTTGGGAAAAGATTCTTTCATTGCCTGCTCCCAGGACCAACTCAGATGAGGTGAGAGCCTTTACTGGGCATCATTTAGGGTGCATATCCATGAAATAGATGCAAAGGAAGCCTGCAGAGGCAGTACTTGTTTCTCGATATGACTCAAATGGGGGAATAGTCTTTTCAATCAGGAAGGAGGGTTGATGATGGGTGTGCAAAGTAAAAATGTTCCCTGTAGTTCACAATTTGTCCAAGAAAAACAGTCGGGATTATCTAGAGAATGAATACAAACAGGGTTGGCTGATGGAAAGCTGGCTCAGATGGGAGTCTGCCTTCAGTCCCCTTGAAAGGCTGCTTCTCACAGGCTAGCTCTCCACAGCAGCCGCCCCCGGCCCCTGAGGCCCCCACATGGTGGAATTTGCAACTTGCAAAAATATGAACAGAAAATACAAATCATGCTAATCTTCCACAACCTTAATGACTTTGTTTTCTATTTATTCTGTTCACCAGGGATGCAAATTGAAATTTTCCTGTAGGTTAAATTATTTGTCTATTTCTGCTTGTTGTTTTGACTATTTTTTTTCTTTGGATACTTTAAGGTGTTTTATTGCCTTTCATCCTTTCATCAAATATACAGGAAGGTACATGATCAAACATGTACAGTGAACCTAATGAATTCAAACTATGAACCCATTTATTTGTCCATTAACCATAAATGAGAATAGAACTACAGAAAGAATAAAATATTTCTCCTACCCATTCCCAATCATTAATCCCCCTTTAACTGTAGTTATTAATTTCTTTTATCATAGAATAACATTTTTTGTTTTTAAATTTTTAAATGAATTAGAGTATAGACTCAGGTTATATCTTCTTTTCATTTATTTCCATTGTTATTTTATATATGTTGTTTCTGTTCTACTGCTGATAGTCATGATACACTAAAGATAGCTGCCTATATATTTTTAATTAATAGATTTTTTGAGCAGTTTTAAACTTAAAGAAAATATGAACAGAAAAAAATAAAGAATCCCCATATAGCTCATATATGCTCCCAGTTTTCCCTGTTATTAACATCTTGCATTGTGGTATATTTATTACAGTTGATGAACCAATATTAATACATTAGTATTAAGTCCATTGATTCCATTTGGGTTCAGTGTTTGTGCTGTGTGTTGTATGGATTTAGACAAGGGCATACCCACTGTCATATATCCACCATTAAAGGACAGATTCACTGCCCTAAAATTGCCCTCTGCTTCACCTATTCATCTCTCCCAACCTGCAACCACTAATCATCATACTGTCTCTACAGTTTTGCTCCTTTGATAATATTACTTAGTTGAAATCATAAGGTATATACCTTTTTTAGATTGCCTTATTACACAAAGCAATATACATTTAAGTTTTCTTCATACCTTTCATGGCTTGATAGTCTATTTCATTACTGAATAATATTCCATGGTGTGTATGCACCACAGTTTGTTTACCCATTTGCCTATTGAAGGTCAACTTGATTGCTTCCCCAGTTTCGTCCATGCTGAACCAGACTGCTATAAACATTTGTGTGCAGTTTTCAGATCATTTGAATAAGTGTCTAGGACATGGATTGCTGGATAGTAAGGTAGGGCTGTTCATCTTCATAAGAAACTGCTAAACTACATTTTAAAATGCCTGTGTCAGTTTACATTCTCACTAGCATTGAATGAGAGTGACTGTTGCTCCATCTATTCACCAGCCATTGTAATAGTATGCAGCGGTATCCCATTGCTGGATGTAGTTAAAAATGTGTCTGATACACAACAGAAGCTGCACAAAAGAATAGGAAAAAGTGAATTAAAATATGATAAAGCATTTATATTGTTTGCAAATACACTAAAGTACCAATTTAAATTAGACCTTAAAGAGTTAAGAATGTACTCTGTAGTTCTATTAACTGATTCAAATATTCTGAGACTGGATTTTTTTGAAGGGACACCTTTAAGATTTCACAATTTGCATGTACATATGTAGAAACTAAATGATTAAAAAGAGTGCAATGCAGACATTAACCAAACTACAGCCTTCCTTATGCCTATATTAGCATAATGAATTAGGACACAGTTAAGTATCAGCTATTTCCCATACAATGGAGGTCAGTGTGCAGCTAATATTACATGAAGTTCTTTGATTATGTATTAGAAAATAAAAGTTCATGGGTGATACTGGTAAGATGAAGAAATAAGGAATGGACACCTCTAGTAACAGGACTTGATGCCATAACTGGGACTAGATTATTCTTTCACAGGGAAAAGAAATAGTAAACTGAACAAAATAATGAAACAAATATTTTGAAATACTTGCCATCAGGCAGCACAGGAATGCAATCCCTGAGGAAGGGAAAGGGGTAAGGAGTCCCACCTTCTCCACAGGTCAATATCAGAACAACACCATAGAGAGGATCCTAGAGAGGGCGAGGCAGGGCCACTGAGATGGGAAAATTGAATTTTGATCAAAACTCAAAGCGTATGCAGCTGGAGTTTATAATAGAGTGATATAGAGAAAAGGAGCCGGTGATCTTCACAAGGATTCCTCTGAGACCCTTGCTAAATCCTAACCAACCACACAACTGTGAATTTCCAAGAAGCACAACAAAGACCAGTTGCCAAGAAGTTGTAAACTGAACGATTCCTAGACATCACACGGCAGAAAGACAGGATGGCTTTACACAGCCAGAGCACAGAATGCTCTCTGTCCACCCAGGATACTCAGCACATACCCTGGAAGGAAAGGTCATGATGCTAAATTAGCTGTAGGATAAAGATTGCTCTAGACTGACCTAACACAATTTAAAGACTATCCTCAAAAAAAAAGAAAAAGAAAAAGAAAAAGGAAAAACCCACAAAAAACAACTGATTTTCAAGTTAATGAATTGCCTACTACAAGAAAGCCAATGCCGTTTCGAGGAAGGCAATGAAATCCAGGTGCTCAATACCGCTCAGTAAAAAAATAACCTGAAATGCCAAAAAGCAGAAAAATGCAACCCCTAAGGAGGAGAAAAGCTAGTTAATTACCCATAAAATGGCAGAGACTTTGCAAACCATTGAAAATATTATTTATATGTGTGTACTTATACAAAATAAAAATGTGACATACAGAGATGACTAATAAATATTTGAAATAAAAATTTCATTAGATGGAATTAGCCATGAATTTTACACTATGGAAAGATGAGAAAGTTTGAAGGCATAGAAATAGAAATTGTACAAGCTAAGGAACAAAGTGGGCATGGAGAACACAGAACTCATGGACATATCAGATGATGATACCCAGCAGTGTAACGTATGTGTAATCAGTATCCAAAAATAGATGAGGGGAAGAAAAGCATAGCTGAAGAGGTAATAATATAAAAAAATCCCAGATCTGATGAAAAGTATAACACAAGACCCATGTAGCTCAAGGAAAAGAAAGCAAGCTAACTTCTGGGAAAAACATACCAAGAAAGACAAAAAATAGACAACTCACAGGACAACTCTAGGTTTCTAACCAGAAACGAGGCAACCAGAAGTTAACATAATGCCATTTTTAGATATTGAGGAGGTGTCATCTGTGAAAACCTATTAGTTTGCTATCCAGTGAAAATATCCTTCAAAAATCAAGTCAAATGAGAGAATGAAAAGACAAATAAAGGTCTGGGAGAACATATTTGTAGTACACATATGTAAAAAAGAACTGTTATTCAAAATAAGCAAAGAAATCTTGAAACTCAACATAAGAAAACAACAGACCCAATTAAAAAGAGGGCAAAAGATTTGAAGACATCTCTCCAAAGAAGATACATAAATTGCAGATAAGCATATGAAAAAATGATTAACATCCCATGTCATTAGGGAACTGCAAATTAAAACAAAAACAGAACCAAGATACTGCTCTACACTTATTAAAATGGCTAAAATCCAAAATATTGACAATGCCATATGCTGGCAAGGATGTAGAACAGGGTAATTCTCATTCATTCTTGGTGTGAATGCAAAATGCATAGCCATTTTGAAAGACAATTTGTCAGTTACTTACAAAAACTAACCACAGTCTTGCCATACAAACAAGGAGTCATTGAAAGGAAGGGAGTGACACACAGCAGCAATTCACCGGAGAATTCCACTTTATTGGGGAAAGGTGCTGGGTTATATAGGAAGGGGCATGGGGTGATTGTGGTGTTACTTCTACGGGGCTGGTGGCTATTGGCTAGGTGCTGGGAGTGGGAGTGGGGAGAGAGGTGATTGGTCTGTAGGTGGCGCCGTCGGGAACTGAGGACCTGGAAGAGAAGCCGGAAGTTCGCCATCTTGCTGGTGGGGGCCCTTCAGTCATGCTCCTAGATGTTTATCCAAATGAGAAAAAATAACTGTCCACACAAAAATCTTTACAGAAATGTTATAGCAGTTTTATTAATAATTGTCAAACCACATGATATTCTGGAAAACGCAAAATTATGGAGGAACTAAAAAGATCAGTGGTTTCTTTATTCCATTTTGCTTAGTGTTCGTATTCCACAAATAAGTGAAATGATATAGTATTTGTCTTTCTCTGCTTGGCTCATAGACACTGAGAAGTGACTGGTGGTTACCATGGGGAAGAACTAGGGTGGGTGGTGGGATGGTAAGGGGGATAAAAGAGCCCAAAAATTCTCAAGCATAATATAAGTTGGCCACAGGTATGGTAGTACAGCATGGAGAATATACCCAATGACTCTGGAACATCTTCCTGTGTTGACAGATAGAAACTGCTCTAGCAGGGGTGAGGATTTCATAATGTGGATAACTGTTGAACTACTGGGCTGTACATTTGAAACCAGTATAAGATTGTATATCAATGGTACCTCAATACAGAAAAAAAAAAGGTCAGTGGTTGCCAGGGTTTTGTAGAGGAAGAGGGAGAGAACATACCAGATTTTTAGAACAATGAAACTCTTGTGTATAAAACTATAATGATGGATCCAGGACATTATGCCCTTATCAAAACCCACAGAACTATACAACCCAAAGATTGATCCTTAATGTAAATTACAGACTTTAGTTAATAATTCTGTATCAATATTTTTTAGCATTTGTGAAACGTAGCAACTAATGCAATATTTTAATAACGGGGAGGAAAGAGAGAGAGGGAGTATATAGGGATCTCGGTGCTTTCTTCTTGATTTTTCAATGAACCTAGGACTGCTTTAAAAAGTAGAACCTACTGATTAAGACATGAAGAATAAAGAATTTTCAAATAACTAATAACAGATGAAAGCTGAGAGAACCCCCCTACTTGTACTATAGAAAATGTTGAAATTCTTCTGTGAAAATGGAAATTGTATCATTTGGGAGTCAATCCCTCCAAAGGAATGAAGAATCCAAGTAATGGTAAATATGAGGGAATAAGGTATTATTAATCATTTTCTAAGTTTAGTTATGATAATTGATGTTTTTTTCTTTTTAGGAAAGCAAGGTACAGGCTTTATTTTAGAGATAAAGTGAATGGACAGAGCTCCTGGAGGGGACAAGAGAGTCCCAATAATTGATGTTTTGAAGAAAAATTATTATATTGAGCAATTTATAACATATTTAGAAAAAGTGTGGGAAATAGCAAAAAATAAGGTACAATAGAAATATACTTCTGTTATTAATCTTAGCTTATGTGTGAAGAATTTTAATATTTGAGGGCAAAATATAAAGATTAAAGTGAATACTACATTTTTATTAAACTAACCAAAGAGTCTGAAGAATGGGGGGAAACAGAGGACAAATATCAAGATGGTATAGCTGTAAATCTGAACCCATCAATGATTTTACTAACTGACATATCACATCTATACATTTATTGTATGTATCATATATATCTTGTATATTCTCTTGCTGAGAAACTAGAGAAAATCTGGGTAGACATCCTAAGCACTGTGGGTAAAATTGTAATATTTCCAGATTATCTTGCATGGCTTTGGTGGATTTGCATATCCTCAGGGGTGGAGAGAAGTTCATCTCCATGTCAATGGGTAATTACCTGGGCAACCAAGGGTGTGTCTGAAACTGAGAGGTTAAGGGGAGGGGCTTGCTTGCTTGCTTCTTTGGGAGCAGGGGAGAGAGAAAGCGCTGGACTACAGTTTATAAGCAATAATGGGTTTTAAACTTTATTTCTCCCTTTGAATGATTTTGGTTTTTAGAGGTATTTTGCCCCGGGATTCCCTATTCCTGACTTACATCTGGTGGCAGTCGGCAGTGTTCCTCTGAACCCAAAATCTGTCATAATGGGTGTGACCTTTGGGAGGGCTGCCCCTACAAATGGTGGGGAAATGCCAAGAAGCCCCCTGATGGATGGTGGGGAGGCCTCAGTGGATGCAGTGGCAAAGGGTGCAGTGTTACCTGTTATTATCCCCCCAGCTGTGGGCTTCCAATTTTGGAACCCCTACTGGGGAATTGGTCTAGGGTAATGTACCTCTTAGAGGGGTGGGGCCTTCTCCATAACTGGGGAAGGGTGAAAACACTGAAGTCTGCAGAATTAGCCCTTTGTGAATTGGAAGACTGCTTGGAGACCTTAGGGGGTCGTGTAGAAGGTGGTACTATGGGTTCTCTTTTCATCAAGATAGTGGAAAATGTTTTACAGGACTGAGAGGGACTTAGGTGGGAGAAAGTCACACTTCAACATTGCTTGGAGGAGCTGCGTGATAACCCACAGGATTCTATTAAAGGAGAGAGACAGTTACTGAAAAGACAGGTCATGCTCCTAAAAGACTCCTTAGCAGCAGTGAGAGGGGAGACAGCAAGAAAAGCGTGTTGCAGGAGGCCGTGGGGGAGGGGGAGGAAAGAAGAGTGCCTTCAACCCTGGAAATGGTGGAAGAGGAGCGGTGGGTGGAGAAGCCCAAGGGAGAAGAGGAGGAGGCGGGGCCGTTGGCAGATGTGCTACCCACACCACTGCTGGAGGTACCGTCTACTCCCATTTTAAAGGCCCTCCCAGCTGTAATTAAGAAAATAAAAATAAAATAACCACAGTCTCTTCAGGGGGAGGAGCAGCCCCTCCCCAGTTTGTGGGGCACTCCATGCTCTGCCCCTATACCCAGGATGGTCTGGTGGACACGAGGATCCAGTATAGGCAAAAGCCATTGGAATCTCTGCCTACATGGCTTTTATGTCTGGGATATGGGGGTGGAAAACATTGTTGTGTTGGGTACTGAGATGAGTAGAATGGCTTCCCTGATGACTCACCTTCCCTCCAGCAGTGGTTGCAAAATGCCCTTCACACCTCAGGGAATCAGACACTCCTGGAATGGCTGACAGCTGCCATCAGGGTAGTTTGGCCTAATCAAGGTGATTTAACATATTTTCCAGTATTTGGAAAATGTATGCAGAGCTCCAAATGGTACTGTGGGAATTGGGTATGAAAAATATCATCTATAATATGGACCTGCAGGGCCCTGATGAGGAGGTGTTCACTCTAGGAATGAGAAACCTGGTGCTGCACACAGCTTCCCCATCTCTCTTTGGGTCCCTAATGAATATTCTTGCCCCCCACCTAGGACAACCCATAAGAGAGGCTACTCATACTTTAGCAGATCTGGGGGAGGTTGAAACAGAAAGAGCACAGAGGGAAGTATGGGCCACGACTGAAAGGAGAGGTGCAAAAGGCCCTGTGAAGGTCTCGAGGACCCAGATGTGGGTTGATTTGATAAAGAGCCGGGTAGTGAAAGAAAAACTTGATTGACAGCTCAATAGAATATTGTTAGAACTGTGGCACCAATTAAAGCCAGAGCAGCAGTTCCAGCCACTGAGGTCCAGGATGTGGAAACCAGAGTCAAGGCCTCATGCCCGGCCTGTGTCCCTGCAAAACTTCATGAGAGACAGTACTCAGGATTCGCCTGAGCCCTCACCCCCACAGAAGGATGATTGGGCATCGTGGTTCAACTGAGGAGAAGGCCAAAGTCCCCACCTTGGGGGACATAGGGTGGACAAGAGGCCACATTTGGAATTAGCAATTCATTGGTCCCCTGTGAGGTACAACGTATCCTGGCACTGGTGGACACAGGAGCTGTGTATCCTCTGATTCACAGCAACCCTGGGCATTTTCCTGGGACCCCTGCTGTGATAGATGTCTATGGAGGTAAGGCAATTAGAATGAAGAATGCCCAAATATCACCGGAGATAGGGTGTTTACCCCCAAAGGAGAATACCATGTACATTTCTCCCATCCCTGAATATATTTTGGGGGTGGATATCCTGCAGGGCCTGTGGTTACAGACCACTGCAGGTGAGTTCAGACTGAGGGTACGTGTGGTAAAGGCAGTTCTGAGGGGACATGCTAAGCCCCCACCTGTAGCTCTGTCTGTACCTCTGTGGGTGTCAAATACTAAGCAGTATAAATTGCCTGGGGTCACAAAGAAATTGGAGAAACTTGACAGGAGTTGGAGAGGGTGGGCATCATAACGCCCACTCATAGTCCTTTTAATTCCCCAGTATGGCCAGTGAGAAAGACATACGGCTCCTGGTGTATGACTAGACTACAGGGAATTGAATGAAGTCACACCCCCTTTGCATGCTGCTGTCCCCTCTATAGCAGACATTCTGGACACCCTTAGCCATTAACAGTGAATGTATCATTATGTAGTAGACCTTGCTAATGCTTTTTTCTCTATTGACATAGCATACGAAAGCCAGGAATAGTTTGCCTTAATGTGGGAAGGTCAGCAGTGGACATTCACTGTCCTTCTGCAGGGATACCTCCACAGTCCCACCATCTGTCACGGACTTGTAGCCCAGGACTTGGCCACATTGAAGAAACCACAGTGAGGTTGTATCACTACATTGATGATATTATGCTCCCATCTGGTTCTCTTTCAGATTTAGAAGGGGCAGTTCCTAGACTATTGCATCATCTACAGGAAAAAGATTGGTCTGTGAGCAGCACCAAGGTTCAGGGACCTGTTTTGTCTGTGAAATTCTTGGGGGTTGTCTGGTCGGGTAAGACTAAAGTTCTTCCTGAAGCAGTCATGGACAAGGTCCAGGCTTTCCCCACTGTGTCAGTCTTACAAGAGTTTTGGGGTCTTTTGGGCTACTGGAGAGTTTTTATCCTGAACTTGGCACAAATTCTGAAGCCCTTATACCAGCTGGAATGAAAGGACATCAGGTGGGACTGGGATGAGACATGTGCAGCTGCCAGGCAGGCAGTCAAGGCCATACAGGCCTTGAATTTAATGGATTCGTCAAGGACCTGTGAGCTAGATGTTCATGTAACTGAAGATGATTATGGATGAGGTATTTGGCAGCAGCTTGAATGGACACACCAACCTATTGGGTTCTTGTCACAACTATGGAGAGGAGCAGAGATCCAGTACACCTTGATAGAGAAGCAAGTGGCTGCTGTGTATTATGCCTTGCTGGCTATGGAGCCCATCACCAGAACAGCTCTGACCAAGGTAATAACCACCTATCCCATTCCAGGGTAAGGGTGAGATGACCCAAAGGCCACGGAGTGGTGTGGCACAGACACCTACACTGGCCAAGTGGGGCACATATTTGCAGCAGCACAGCACCCTTGCTACTAGCCCTTAAGTAGAGAACACCAACACGTATTGCAGCCAATGACATATACTAGTGGAAAACAGGAAGAACTTGCTTTTGAGCCATTGGTAACTGAGACTCCTTATCATGAGAGAAAAGCCCCTATACCTGAAGATTCTTGGTACACAGATGGTTCCAGTCATGGGCATCCCCCAAAGTGGAGGGCTGTGGCTTTCCATCCTAAGACTGAGACAATATGGATGGAGGATGGAGAGGGGAAGAACAGCCAATGGGCTGAGTGGTGGGCAGTATGGCTCATGATTTCCCAGGAGCCCTCCCCCATAGTTGTCTACACTGAAAGCTGGGCCGTCTATCATGGTTTGATCCTGTGGCTACCAGTGTGGTATCATGCCAACTGGATGGTTGGTCACCAGTCTTTTTGCCTTTGGCATCCCCAGGGAATGATGAAGCAGACACATTGGCCCAGATGTGCTGGGTAGAAGGAAAGCCTGCCTCTGATGTGTCCCAGTGGCTACACCAGTGTTTGTTGCATGTGGGGCAAAAGACAATGTGGGCTGTAGCCCATAGGTGGGGCTTGCCTTTGACCTTTGAAGAAGTCAGCAGAGCTCAGAAGGAGTGTCTTGTGTGCTGTAAGAGGGACTTACACCGAGTCCCACAGCAACATGGGACAATAGTAAGGGGGCCAATACCCCTTGTCAGGTGGCAAATAGACTATATTGGGCCTCTGCCCATATCAGAAGGATATCAGTATGCCATGATGTATATGGACATGGCTACTGGACTATTGATTGCTTTTCCTGCATGTCATGCAGATCAGCAAACCACCAAGAGAGTCCTGGAGCATCTCTTTGCAGCATATGGCAGGCCGCAGGTGATTCAGAGTGATAAAGGCACCCACTTTACTGGATGCACGTTACAAGAATGGATGCAGCAATTGGGAATGAAGTGGAAATTTCATGTACCATATAATCCTACTGGGGCAGGCATGATAGAGAGATACAACGGTTTTTTGAAATCTGGCCTGAAGTTGGACACCAAGTCTACAGGTTTGGTCAGTTTGCCTATGGACAGTGCTGTGGCATTTGAATGAGAAGCCTCTTAAAGGAGCTTTGAGCCCTGTGGATATGATCACACACCTTGCTACCTCTCCTATACAATTGTACACCCAAACCAAAGAAGAGCTATTGAAGCCAGGATATGGTGAGCAGAGCAAAATCCTGCTGCCAGCCCCTACTGCATTAAGCCCTGAGGACATTGTTGAATAAATCTGGCCCTGGACATTTTGACACATGGACCAGCAATGGCTGGCCCTTCTGGCACCTTGGGGGAAAGACCTAGAAGCTGGCCTCGTGTGTATTCCTGGAATAACAGCTGAATGGCCTCCAAAGATCACAGTAGTGTACCCAAAGCATCCAGGAGGTAAGAGCATCTTGCGGGGAAGTTTAGTTTTATCTTTATGGCCAGTGCATGTACCTCCTGTAGCCCTATATTTTCAACCATCTGTAACTCCCACAGGGAGGCGGGAGAAAGTCTCATCTTGGAAAGACAAGGATGAGAACCCATTCCTGCCACTGTTTTATCATAAGACCACTCTCTTGCATGTATCCTACATGATGGACAAGATTCGCCAATGCCGGTGTCATTAGAACATATATCTTACCGCTCTTAGGATTATTTTCTCCTACAGTCCTTGTGGCCTGAATGCGCTCCAGGCTGCAGCTGCCAAATGGTGATTGCTCTGAACCCTTGGCTACTGCCTGCCTATGGAATGAACGAGCTATGGACTTAATCTGCATAGGACTTTGAACCTAGCTGAATCCACAGTTTAAGGGTTGTCATGATTTTATTGCTGTTGCTATTGTTATGTTATTAGTCTGCTCACAATGCTCCAGTTTTCTTGCCCAGGGACCATTTCAGAAGGGGAACGAGGAGACTGTAAGGCAAGATTTCTGGAGGGGTGGTCTGTGGGTAAAATTGTAACATTTCCAGAATATCTCGCCTGGCTTTGGGACATTTACATATCCTCAGGGCTGGAAAGAATTTCATCTCCATGTCAATGGGTAATTACCTTGGCTACTGAGGGCGTGTCTGAACCTGAGAGTTTAAGGGGAGGGACTTGCTCATTTGCTTGCTTCTTCCGGAGCACAGGAGAGAGATGGCCTTGGACTGTAGTTTGTAAGCAAATAAATGGGTTTTAAACTTTATTTCTCCCTTTGACTGATTTTGGTTTTTAGAGGTATTTTGCCCCAGAGTTTCCTCTCTCCAGACTTACAGCACTAAAAGACTAAAAGCGGTTTGCTAGCCAAGAAACACCAAGTAATGCTGAGAGCATCCTGTCTTTTGAGGTGTAAGCCTGAGCAGCAAGATTAACAGGCAGAGTAGGATCCTGGGGACGAGCAGAAAGGTAGATCTGTAAACTCAATATTCCAATAAACAACTTTAGCAGAGAACCTGTAAGCTGACTGCCATTTAATTTTGGACTTTAGGCTTAATATTAACATAATGCAGATCAACAGTTTGAAACATGCAATAACACATCTTGCTTCTGCACTTATTTGAAATTACTGTACGGAAAACCACCAGTGGTCGTGTGTGTGTCACTCAGTCTAAAGAGAATGGGCACTGACATGAGCGACTGGTGCTCCCCTGGGTGGGCTGCTAACACTTCTGAACCTTCATTTCCCCAATTGTGCATCATAGACACACCAGCACCTCCCTGAGAAAGTTAGTATGAGGAACTCACACTAAGGTGGCTATCATTTCAGAGAGTGGTTCTCAGTGGGAAATGATACGTGTCATTTTCTCTTCTGCCTTCCTTGAACCTACAGAGGAGGTGCTTTAGTCCTCCACAGAACATTCCAGAATGTAATGTAAAGTGTGTAGATCCTCCTTTTTAGGAACCACTTAGTGACTACTTAATGAAGCTGCTGATTCATCATCTTGCAAAAGTAGGAACTCTAGATGGGACACTGTAAATATGAAAAAATTTGTAGCATTGGTGTCTGAGTGTGGGTTAGATTTTTGCCAACAATACAATATTAGTAATACTCTTTGGGAGTAGTATAAAAGTGGGTTATCTGTACTCATTCCTTTGTGAGAAATAATATTTTAAACATAAAAGTCATGTCAGGTGGACAGACAGGAAAATACGATTCATTCATTGAATAACTAATTCACAGATCAAAAATAATTATTGAGCTTCTGTATAAATTAGTCACAGAGATATAGTATGATGAACTCATCACTGCTTTAGAGTTTAGTGGGGAAGAATGGCAAGTCAATTAAAAAATGAATATGCTTAAAACAAACCAAGAAAGTATTTAAAGGAATAACTCAAATACAGTAAGGGAAGTAAAAGGGAACTAATATAGAGAATAATATGTAGATACTAACTTAAGGAGTGGATAGAGAATGTCCACTCTGATGGAGTTTATTTGGGACATACAGAATGTTACCACAACATAATTTATATTTCAAACACAATATTTCAGTGAGCAACTATTTATTGTGTATATACTACATGTTATATCTATTTTAGGTGCTGGAAATAGGGAGGTAGGCTGAAATAGGGAAGGTAGGAAACCTTCTTTCAAGCAATTTACATTTAATAAGGAAACAAACAAGAAATACAAAAAATCAGTAAATACACTTCAGATATAATAAAATCTATAAAGAAATTCGTATATTGTCTCAAAAGCCAGTGCTCATAAAGAACTAACCCTCATCCAGGCGATGGACTGTGTGATTTTTAAAATATCTCTGATGACATCAAGGATAGTATTTAAAATATCTTGAAAAAATGACAAAATTATTATATCTCCATAGATAAAGCCAAATATTTCAGCCTACCTTTAAGGAGCATACCCACAGTTAAAACAAAGGGCACTTTGTCTCTAGAGAGTAGAATTGGTTAGGGGTATCCTGTTGCAGCTGAAACAAAGAGTTACGAATAAGGGAGATGAAACATGGGGAGTGGAGACAGCAAAGCCTTGTGTTTTAGACCCTAATATTTGTAGGAGCATTATGGACTGCTTTGGCTGACTCATTATATTTTACATTCCTATCAGGTTGGAGATTTGTTAGTTTTCTTTCTTAGAGCAAGAAATAATCCAGATTCTCTGAGATCTGCACAGGTAGGATCAGATTCATAGCACTCTCTGGGCAGAACCTAGTCTAGACATAAATCCAATCCTTTCAATTCTTCTGTGCTCCCACCACACAATGGTCTACACTTGGAGTCACATGAGGTACAGAAAATAAACCAAAATGGAATCCTCCCATTTGGAATTTCAGAAAAAAGACCAGTGAAATGAATAATCTACTGAGAACTCCAAATATTTACCGCCAACCAAGAGCTAGACATACCCATTTGTTTCACAATATTCATGAAGTTGGAATATTTTGCCACTATGTCTATAACGTCTGAATAGAAGTTAAAGGTTTCTCATCTGGTAAGACAGATATGAAAGAACATTTCTTCAGAAATGAAACTATTAAAACACCTACCTACAAGATATATGGAGAAAAGAAAAGATAAATCATCTTATTCTTGACAGAATAACTCACTAAAAATATAGAGAAAAATACAAGTTTAAAATAATTAACCATAAGATGGCAACTGTAGATTTTTAAAATGCTGATAAAATTATAATTTGCTCCAAGTTGAAAATAACTTTATTGCTGGTGTTTTAAGGCACTTAATGAGCAATTATATCACACATTATAGATTCAGTAGTGAAATACTATCAGATAACAGCTAGAACTCATTAAAGCATACCACTGTGTGTACATTAAATTCGCTAGAATAAACCACCTGCTGAAAAATACTATCCTGCAAATTAAAGTTAAAGCATTATTTGCCTTATTTAGTAGATTTGTGAAAAAAATGATGAGATATTGAAAAAAGTAGGTGCTACCTTAATTAATTTCCTGTCTTAGACAAGTCGGTTATAGTAACACACAGTAAGATGCTGCAAATAACTACAGCCAAATTTCCCACACGTATCTATTGTGTATTTAGCATAAATTATTTGAAGATAAATTTAATAGTTAATGTAGAAAACATATTCAATGTTTTTGATACATATTGCAAATACAATTTTATAAAGGTTTCAGTAAATTGCATTCTAAACATTGTATTAGTCATACTTATGTCTTTTCTTCATACCTGCAATGTCTATTTTGTGATCTTTAATCTTCATTGTTCTATAAGAGAAAGGATATGAGTTTAATTTTCATTTGTCTGATTTCTAGAGTACTTGAACATATCCATGTTACATTGTGAGTGTGTGTATGTGAATGTAAATTTGCTATAGATGCCCCTCACTCAAGTAAGACCAGATATCCTCATGTAATGATTACTGCACTGATATGCCATTATAATGCATATTTTTAAAATGTATTTAATTATATCTCTCAATCTCTTTATTTTGATGTCTGCATTGGAATTTATGCTTATAATGCCCTATAACTGATAGGGAGTATACACACTGTTATCTACATTTTTAAGTAGTTTTCTGATTTCATTTTTAACTATGCTGTTAAATCCAAATTTAACTCAGATTTATATTATTATTTCACTTAAGGATTTAGTTTTTTAAATTTTCCTATAAGTTATCACATTATCCAGCACCATATATTTATTGCCTTTTATAAGGAAATTATAAGAATTATAAGTGCATTATAAGAATTTAGGATTGATTAATTTGCAAAGATGAAAATATGAGAAGTGAATATTTAATCATAACATTTAATAAACTATGTAATCAAGAACTGGAAAAAAGTCTGTAGGTTTGAAAATCCTTATAGTAAGAAAAATGAAGTATTGAATATATAGTGATAATATAAACATTAGAAAATTTATAACTAAAATAAAAACAAGTGGAACAGGCACTTATAATTACTTTATCAGACTGTGAAATTGAATTCCTATAAATACCTGACAGTAATTGTAACATAAATATAAATGATGCCAAGTGGATATGTGTCAAGAAAATTTTTCAAGAAATGAAAGAGAAAAATTTTAGAAAAATAGGATAAAAGTGTCAGAATAATGTAGTTAACTGTGTTATCTAAACAGATAAATGCATATTTAAATCCCCAGAAACTTGAAAATACACAGTTGAAAGCATTTTTAAAATCAGTAAAATTAGCTGTATATCAGACCATAAGAAAATATCAATACATTCTTGAAAAATCTAATAAAGCAGAAAAGACAGAAAAATCTAATAAAGCAGAAATACATCAAAGGAGACCTTGAGACAAGAAAGTTAGGAGTGGAAGTACATAATAAAGACTTACATGTTTAAATAATAAAGAAAAAAAATGTTTGGATAACCTAGGAATTCCATCTACTATTGCCAGATATCAAGAATTGTGGCTCAACTGGTGAAGATCTTATCCTTCTGGGAACCTTTAGCCTAGACATATTTTGGGTTTTCAAGACTGAGTTGGGGGACTGAAATCTAAAGAGTAAATATCCAACACTGCACTGGCAGTTCCACCACAACAAACAATTATTTGGCCCTAAATACCAATAGTGCTCAATCTGAGAAATGCTAATCTAGGATAAAAAAAAATTTTTTTAGGTGTTTGAAATGCTTAGGAAAAAAAATCAGTGCCCAGAGGGAAAGGAAGTGTAAGCACGTTCATTGCTACGTGAAGTTTCAGAAGTCCATGTCGACACGTGAGAAGGAATAGACATAAAGTAGTTATATTTTAGGATTAAGTAAATGGAGAAAAAAAAATACAAGCTGAACCAGATCATAACAGAGAAAAAGTTCATCATAAAGATATACATTTAAAACATATATATATATATATTCAAATAATTTTATGAAACATATATTTTAAATGATCAAGAATGAGGAAATTTTTTTGGTTGGAAATAGAAACATAATTACTTTTTTTTTTCAATCCCTTCTACAAACCTAACAGCAGTAATTATAAAATGCAAGAGGTACCAGAAAAAATAAATATGTAGAGTAAACGTGATTTGTAAATATTAATACAAAAATGCCAAATAAAATAGAAATTATCTCCAGCAATATTTGAAACATTTTAATACAAGAATAGTAAGATTAAACAAATTTCCAATTTAGGAATAAATGTGTGATTCCAAATCAGGTAATCAAATGATATAAATAATCATATTAAATAGACCAAGTAAAAAATAGGAAACTCTCAATACATACTGAAAATTTATTTATTAAAAAGTTATATTCACATCTTTAAATAGTCTAAAAGCTGTAAGAAGTCTGATATTTTATACACACATATGTGTGTGTCTAAGAAACATACTTATTTTCATATTTTACCAGCTAGAAAGAGAGAAGTAGATATATAGAAATTAATTTACATATGCAGAGAAAAAGATCATATAGAAATTATTATATTTAAATGAAACTAAAGTCAATTAAAATATTAACTGATAAATAAAAGTACAAGTATTGGTATTAAAGGTGGTATAAATATTGGAATTTATGTTTACATACTTGTAAAACAGGAAAATTCAAGCTTAACCTAAAACTATATTTATAAAAAGAAAAAATTTAAGGGGGTTGTGTAATAACAAATATATGCTATTTTATAAACAGGTAGATGGAGAGAGATCTTTACTTGCCATACCTGTATTTGTATCTATCCATTTACATATATATTTACTCATGCATATAAATGAAGACTTGAATAAATAGAAAAGCACAGATAGTTCTCAGAAAAAAGGATTTAGTATCAAAAAGACAAATTCTTCCCAAATTCATCTGTCAATCTACTGCAAGGCCAAAGAGAATTTCATCACTATCATTTACCACATCCATTTTTTAAAATTTCCAAGATCCATCTAAAATAATAAATATGTGTACAAGCAATAAAGAGAAATAAAGAGTAAACTAACTTCTTAGCTATTAAATAAACTCAACAACTATTAAAATAAATGATTAGCCTTTAGCAACTAAAACTAAACAGCACTGACTTGGGAACAGGTATTTTGGAGTAAAAGTTACCACAATAGAGTAAAAGCTAAAAATAGACCCACACACCCCAGTGAGTTTAGGATGTGCATTATGTGAAATTGAAATAACAAGGGACACAACCTGGGTTATTTTAGCCTCACTGTCTTGAAGAACCAGAAGAAAAAGTCCAGGCTGCCACATGCCAGCAATAGACTAAAAGAACAGGGCGAGAATGTAAGGAAAGCTATCCATTTCATATGCAGGTGTGTAAAACTCACTTAAGTAAATTGAGACGTTAAGAATAGATACTGTGGGAGGTGGAGCCAAGATGGCAGCATGAGTAGAGCAGCGGAAATTTCCTCCCAAAACCACATATATCTATGAAAATATAACAAAGACAACTCTTCCTAGAATAAAGAACACGGGACACAGGACAACATCCAGACCACATCCACACCTGCGAGAACCAAGTGCCTTGTAAAGGGGGAGAGGAGGGCCACAAACCAACAAGAAGGGAAGTTCTTCCAGCCATCACTCATTCCAACTCTGCAAACTATTCCTATCACCATGAAAAGGCAAAACTACAGGCAGAAAAATATCACAGAGACAGCACCAGAGAAGGAGACAGACCTAACCAGTCTTCCTGACAAAGAATTCAAAATAAAAATCATAAACATGCTGACAGAGATGCAGAGAAATACACAAGAGATATAGGATGAAGTCCAGAGGGAGATCACAGATGCCAGAAAGGAGATTACAGAAATGAAACAAACTCTGGAAGGGTTTATAAGCAGAATGGATAGGATGCAAGAGGCCATTGATGGAATTGAAACCAGAGAACAGGAACGCATAGAAGCTGACATAGAGAGAGATAAAAGGATCTCCAGGAATGAAACAATATTAAGAGAACTGTGTGACCAATACAAAAGGAACAATATCTTTATTATAGGGGTACCAGAAGAAGAAGAGAGAGGAAAAGGGATGGAAAGTATCTTGGAAGAAATAATTGCTGAAAACTTCCCCAAACTGGGGGAGGAAATAATCGAACAGACCACGGAAATACACAGAACCCCCAACAGAAAGGATCCAAGGAGGACAACACCAAGACACATAATAATTAAAATGGCAAAGATCAAGGACAAGGAAAGAGTTTTAAAGGCAGCTAGAGAGAAAAAGGTCACGTATAAAGGAAAACCCATCAGGCTAACATCAGACTTCTCGACAGAAACCTTACAGGCCAGAAGAGAATGGCATGATATATTAAATGCAATGAAACAGAAGGGCCTTGAACCAAGAATACTGTATCCAGCATGACTATCATTCAAATATGATGGTGGGATTAAACAATTCCAGACAAACAAAAGCTGAGGGAATTTGCTTCCCACAAACCACCTCTACAGGACACCGTACAGTGACTGCTCTAGATGGGAGCACTCCTAGAAAGAGCACAGCACAAAACACCCAACATATGAAGAATGGAGGAGGAATAAGAAGGGAGAGAAGAAAAGAATCTCCAGACAGTGTATATAACAGCTCAATAAGCGAGCTAAGTTAGGCAGTAAGATACTAAAGAGGCTAACCTTGAACCTTTGGTAACCATGAATTTAAAGCCTGCAATGGCAAGAAGTACATATCGTTCAATAGTCACCCTAAATGTTAATGGGCTGAATGCACCAATCAAAAGACACAGAGTAATAGAATGGATAAAAAAGCAAGACCCATCTATATGCTGCTTACAGGAAACTAACCTCAAACCCAAAGACATGTACAGACTAAAAGTCAAGAGATGGAAAAACATATTTCAAGCAAACAACAGTTAGAAGAAAGCAGGGGTTGCAGTACTAATATCAGACA
Organism: Manis pentadactyla; assembly: GCF_030020395.1. Taxonomy (NCBI): domain Eukaryota; kingdom Metazoa; phylum Chordata; class Mammalia; order Pholidota; family Manidae; genus Manis; species Manis pentadactyla. Next base: position 42,982,302 of record NC_080025.1, read on the forward strand.
AAATAGACTTCAAAACAAAGAAAGTAACAAGAGAAAAAGAAGGACACCACATAATGATAAAGGACTCAGTCCAACAAGAGGATATAACCATTCTAAATATATATAGGCACACAACACAGGAGCACCAGCATACGTGAAACAAATACTAACAGAACTAAAGGGGGAAATAGACTGCAATACATTCATTCTAGGAGACTTCAACACACCACTCACCATAAAGGATAGGTCCACCGGGCAGAAAATAAGTAAGGACATGGAAGCACTGAACAACACAGTAGAGCAGATGGACCTAATAGACATCTACAGAACTCTACATCCAAAAGCAACAGGATACACATTCTTCTCAAGTGCACATGGAACATTCTCCAGAATAGACCACATACTAGGCCACAAAAAGAGCCTCAGTACATTCCAAAAGATTGAAATCCTACCAACCAACTTTTCAGACCACAAAAGCATAAAACTAGAAATAAACTGTACAAAGAAAGCAAAAAGGCTCACAAACACATGGAGGCTTAACAACACTCTTCTAAATAATCAATGGATCAGTGACCAAATCGAAATGGAGATCCAGCAATATATGGCAACAAATGACAACAACAACACTAAGCCCCAACTTCTGTGGGACACAGCAAAAGCAGTCTTAAGAGGAAAGTATATAGCAATCCAAGCATATTTGAAAAAGGAAGAACAATACCAAATGAATGGTCTAATGTCACAATTATCGAAATTGGAAAAAGAAGAACAAATGAGGCCTAAGGTCAGCAGAAGGAGGGACATAATAAAGATCAGAGAAGAAATAAATAAAATTGAGAAGAATAAAACAATAGCAAAAATCAATGAAACCAAGAGATGGTTCTTCGAGAAAATAAACAAAATAGATAAGCCTCTAGCCAGACTTATTAAGAGGAAAAGAGAGTCAACACAAATCAACAGTATCAGAAACGAGAAAGGAAAAATCACGACGGACCCCACAGAAATACAAAGAATTATTAGAGACTACTATGAGAACCTATATGCTAACAAGCTGGGAAAACTAGGAGAAATGGACAACTTCTTAGAAAAATACAACCTTCAAAGATTGACCCAGGAAGAAACAGAAAATCTAAACAGACCAATTACCAGCAATGAAATTGAAGCGGTAATCAAAAAACTACCAAAGAACAAAACCCCCGGGCCAGATGGATTTACCTCGGAATTTTATCAGACATACAGGGAAGACATAATACCCATTCTCCTTAAAGTTTTCCCAAAAATAGAGGAGGAGGGGATACGCCCAAACTCATTCTATGAAGCTAACATCACCCTAATACCAAAACCAGGCAAACACCCCACCAAAAAAGAAAACTACAGACCAATATCCCTGATGAACGTAGATGCAAAAATACTCAACAAAATATTAGCAAACCGAATTCAAAAATACATCAAAAGGATCATACACCATGACCAAGTGGGATTCATCCCAGGGATGCAAGGATGGTACAACATTTGAAAGTCTATCAACATCATCCACCACATCAACAAGAAGAAAGACAAAAACCACATGATCATCTCCATAGATGCTGAAAAAGCACTTGACAAAGTTCAACATCCATTCATGATAAAAACTCTCAGAAAAATGGGAATAGAGGGCAAGTACCTCAACATAATAAAGGCCATCTATGAAAAACCCACAGCCAACATTATATTGAGCAGCGAGAAGCTGAAAGCATTTCCTCTGAGATCGGCTACTAGACAGGGATGCCCACTCTCCCCACTGTTATTTAACATAGTACTGGAGGTCCTAGCCACGGCAATCAGACAAAACAAAGAAATACAAGGAATCCAGATGGTAAAGAAGAAGTTAAACTGTCACTATTTGCAGATGACATGATACTGTACATAAAAAACCCTAAACACTCCACCCCAAAACTACTAGAACTGATACTGGAATACAGCAAACTTGCAGGATACAAATTCAACACACAGAAATCTGTGGCTTTCCTATATACTAACAATGAACCAACAGAAAGAGAAATCAGGAAAACAACTCCATTAACAACTGCATCAAAAAAAAAAATACCTAGGAATAAACCTAACCAAAGAAGTGAAAGACTTATACTCTGAAAACGACAAGTCACTCTTAAGAGAAATTAAAGGGGACACTAACAGATGGAAACTCATCCCATGCTCGAGGCTAGGAAGAATTAATATCATCAAAATGGCCATCGTGCCCAAAGCAATATACAGATTTGATGCAATCCCTATGAAACTACCAGCAACATTCTTCAATGAACTGGAACTAATAATTCAAAAATTCATATGGAAACACCAAAGACCCCGAATAGCCAAAGCAATCCTGAGAAAGAAGAATAAAGTAGGGGGTATCTCACTCCCCAACTTCAAGCTCTACTATAATGCCATAGTAATCAAGACAATTTGATACTGGCACAAGAAGAGAGCCACAGACCAATGGAACAGACTAGAGAATCCAGACATTAACCCAGACATATATGGTCAATTAATATTTGATAAAGGAGCCATGGACATACAATGGGGAAATGACAGACTCTTCAACAGATGGTGCTGGCAAAACTAGACAGCTACATGTAGGGGAATGAAACTGCACCATTGTCTAACCCCATATACAAAAGTAAACTCCAAATGGATCAAAGACCTGAATGTAAGTCATGAAACCATTAAACTCTTGGAAGAAAACATAGGCAAAAACCTCTTAGACATAAACATGAGTGACCTCTTCTTGAACATATCTCCCCAGGCAAGGAAAACAACAGCAACAATGAACAAGTGGGACTATAGTAAGCTGAAAACTTCTGTACAGCAAAAGACACCATCAATAGAACAAAAAGGAACCCTACAGTATGGGAGAATATATTTGAAAATGACAGATCCAATAAAGGCTTGACGTCCAGAATATATAAAGAGCTCTCACGCTTCAACAAACAAAAAACAAATAACCCAATTAAAAAATGGGCAGAGGAACTGAACAGACAGTTCTCCAAAAAAGAAATACAGATGGCCAACAGACACATGAAAAGATGCTCCACATCACTAATTATCAGAGAAGTGCAAATTAAAACTACAATGAGGTATCACCTCACACCAGTAAGGATGGCTGCCATCCAAAAGACAAACAACAACAAATGTTGGCGAGGCTGTGGAGAAAGGGGAACCCTCCTACACTGCTGGTGGGAATGTAAATTAGTTCAACCATTGTGGAAAGCAGTATGGAGGTACATCAAAATGCTCAAAACAGACTTACCATTTGACCCAGGAATTGCACTCCTAGGAATTTACCCTAAGAATGCAACAAATTCAAGTTTGAGAAAGACCAATGGACACCTATGTTTATCACAGCACTATTTACAATAGCCAAGAATTGGAAGCAACCTTAATGTCCATCAATAGATGAATGGATAAAGAAGATGTGGTACATATACACAATGGAATACTTCTCAGCCATAAGAAAAGGGCAAATCCATCCATTTGCAGCAACATGGATGGAGCTGGAGAGTATTATGCTCAGTGAAACAAGCCAAGTGGAGAAAGAGAAATACCAAATGATTTCACTCATCTGTGGAATATAAGAACAAAGGAAAAACTGAAGGAACAAAACAGCAGCAGAATCACAGAACTCAAGAATGGACTAACAGGTACCAAAGGGAAAGGGACTGGGGAGGATGGGTGGGTAGGAAGGGATAAGGGGGGGGAGAAGAAGGGCGATATTAAGATTACCATGCATGGGGGGGTGGGAGAAAGGGGAGGGCTGTACAACACAGAGAAGGCAAGTAGTGATTCTACAGCATTTTGCTATGCTGATGGACAGTGACTGTAAAGCGGTTTATAGGGGGGACCTGGTATAATGGAGAGCCTAGTAAACATAATATTCGTCATGTAAGTGTAGATTAATGAAACCAAAAAAAAAAGGCAGTTCCTGTGTGGTGACCTCCAATGAGTTCTACACAAGGGTATAAAGGGCATATAAAAGTGTAGGCAAAGGGTCTGTTTGTGTTTATACAGAGGATCAAAGCCTAATTTCTCTACCCTGAAAATGAACTAAGATACGATATGAAAAAGAACTTCCCACATCAGCACTGTCTGGAATACTCATACCAGAACATGATCATCAAAAAACCCCAACAAAGATCCACACACTGCTACAGGTGTAGGTGCACTCATCCCACCAGTTCCTGGACTTGCCATGGGAATGAAGAAGGAGATATCTAAGCTGACCTGTGCATACAGTAAAACAACAAATTTGACTGGATCTATACTGTCAGAACTCAACCAAGAATTAGGAGAAGTGCAAATTGTAGCACTCCAAAATCTTACAACTACAGACTATTTACTGTTAAAAGAACATATGGGATGTGAACATTCCCCAGAAATGGGTTGTTTTAATTTGTCTGATATCTCTCAGACTGTTCAAGTTCAGTTGGACAATATCCACCATATCATAGATAAGTTTTCACAAATGCCTAAGGTGCATAACTGGTTTTCTTGGTTTCACTGGAGATGGCTGGTAATTACAGGTATGCTTTGGTTATGTAACTATACTCCTATTATGTTAATGTGTGTGCGCAATTTAATTAGTAGTTTAAAACCTATACATGCTGAAGTTACTCTACAAGAAGATATGTCAAAGAAATAATCAATCTTCCCATGTTTTTTTCCGCCTACTACTTCTATAGCTTTTCTTCTTCCTTCCTAATTACAACCCTTAAATAGAATTCGTGCCTCATATCAAATTTACCAAGTATCATAATTCTTCCAAGTGGTAAAGATACCTCAAGACAAATACTGGGCATAGAAGCCACAGGGCATAAATATGCAAAGAAGTGAAAAGCTAACCTTTTCAAACAATAAGGCTTCTCTCTCACTTACCAACTTTACATTTCCCTGTATGGCCCCGGAAGATGACTGGTTAGCCAGAGACGGGTAAGATTCCTCAAGGGAGGAACAACCTAAGACAGGCACAGTCCCAGGGGGGCCATCAGGTGAGAAATTGGGGATCAACAGAGGTGAGGCTTAGAACCTCACCCCCCCTTGTTCTGAGAGAAATCTTCTGCATACGTGGATGTTTTATTGCCCTGGTCTAGCTTGGATTAACACATAGTCTACAGGCACACACCTGATCATCTACATTTGCTGCCTTACAACACTAAACTATGTTTTCTACCTTTATCTTGTATCTACCTATCACTTCAGCATTTTATTAAAAAGAATAATAATAAAGAGAGAAATTTGTTATCCACATATAAATCAAGTATAAAAATCAAATGAGTATTCATATTTGAACTGTTTATAGTTTATAATGCATGAGCAAAACCAAAAGTTTCTTTGATGACTGCCCTTGTACTGTTCACCATGTAAGTTATTCACTATGTCAGAATTTGTTCTCCATGTAAGAACTTGTTCGTTATGCTTCAGAAGATTGGAGACTGACGAAATTTAGGCTTGGGGTGGATTAATGATTGTGCATTGAGCATTGACTCCCCTATACAGAATTTTATTGTTGTTAACAACCATTTGATCAATAAATATGACCCTCACAAAAAAAACAAAAAGTGCACACTTCCAATTGTAAAATAAATAAGTAACTGGGATGTAATGTGTAGCATAAGGAATATAGTCAAAATATTATAACAACTTGGTATGGCGATAGCTGGTACCTATAATTATCATGTGTATAAATGTCGAATCACTGTGTTGTACACCTGAAAATAATGTAATACTGTGTGTCAACTACCCTTCAATAAAAAATAATTATCTACAAAAAAAAAAAGAAAAAAAGTAGATACTGTGATCTATAGACCAACCACTAAATGAATAAACACAGAACTAGGAGCCATTCTAAAATGACAATAGAAAGTTAAAATCAATTTCTAAAACATTCATAACACCTATAGTTTCTTAAATATATTTGGGCACTAAAACCCTTGTTGTAAATTCATTTGTGTTTATGTGGTAAAATAATAATCATAATGTCATTTTCTATCCTTTCCTCTTTTCTTTCTTATGGTCCAGACATTTTCGTAAGCATATATTTTATAATTGCCTCCTGAGTAAACATATAACAAGCTGCTATTCCAAAAATTTGTGAGTGAACACATGTCAGATCTTCTCACTGTTTACATAAATTCTAATTCACTCATTTTTACCTGGAGGATTTAATCATTTGGATTTATCTCACCATTGTATTGATTTGGTAGTGACATTTTATTTTTCTATACTGTGTACTGTCTCATTATTGATATGTCTTTGATAGAATTTCACATCTTGTTTTCTCCAACCTGTTCTCTAGCTCACCAGTAGAAAATGGCTTTCTCTGATTCTCTTCTGGTAGGAGGCCTGCCAGTTGTGGTGAGGTTCTGATGTCTCTGTAGGGAAGCCCCCTTCTTGAGAACACTTCATTATAGATGGAGTGAAACAGCCCAACCTGATTTCCCAGGACAGCCTCCTATAGAGCTGTTTTATTTAATTTTCAAATATGCTCCATTTTGTATAATAAATGTTATAGTTATCTGAGTAAGATATGTCCAGGAAGAAGCATTACCTCCCAGGGACTTTATACTTGGGGAACTCACTACCATACTACCTCACTACCACAGCCACCTCTAAACCTTACTGGTCCCAGATCACAAACAGCACCAGGTATGTGCACTTCACCGCTGCAGTTGTTTTTGTGCCATTAAGCTTAATGCTCAGTGAGGTGTAAGTTAGAAGTTTCTCTATTTAATTTCCCATAAAATTTCAGTTTTTCTTAGTATGGAATCATGGATGATTTTCTTCAGCCTGGTTCCATCTACACTATATCAATTTGAAATTGCATGCTTGTGGAATGTTAAAGCAACTTTTTCAATTTCAGTAATGACATATTTCCCCCCATTTTTAATATGTGTTCTTGTGAAAGTCATCATTTATATTTAATCAATGGGGGAAGGACATAATACAATTCTATTCTCATACTTGGATCTTTTCCTAAATGAAAACAATAGTTCTACTTAAAGTATTTAAGCTTAATAAAATCTTTAAGATATGAGTTGGTAGAGTATGAGACTGTATTCTTCATTTGTCCCTACTTTTGCACATAATTCTATCATTGTTCCATCCTCTCTCCTATCAGAATAATTATTCCAAAATTTGTACTTGTCATTCTTCCTATTGTTATCAGTAAGTGAGTAAGTGAAATGAAAAGTTAGAGTGTGTATCTTCATCTGGAACAAGAAGGTAGAATCAAATTCATATTCACTAATAAAGCCCACCAATTACACAAGTAATGATTCTGTATTTTGAAAATCACATGGACCCACTGTCAGAAAAATGATCATTTCTATCTATATGGACATTACCTATGCATATCTGCAGAAATCAATGGGAATTGATTTTTCAAATACTGAATCATATAGATGATGGGACAGAAAACAAAATTCGAATGCACCAGCCTTCATGGTAAAGGACATAAGGGACATTAATCATTTATGTGCATGGAGAGGAAATTGGGAGAAGAGGTAATTTAGAAAAGTTGGTGAATTAAAGCTGTTGATTCAAACTTGTTGATATTCTAATGCAAATGTAATGCATTTAACAAATGTCCTCTGGGATGACTGTATATAGATATCCATGATATTCCTATTCACAGATGTCCTATTCACAGAGAAAGACTTATCATAGGAAACTAAGCTAAAATTGAAATTAAACCATAGTTGGTGTGAAAAGAGAAATTTCAAGAATTGTTGCATATTTCTGATGTCAGATAAGAGAGAATGCCAGAAATGCTATGATAAACAGCAATGGTGGTTAATACAATATATCAGATCAGTACATGAGTTAGCTTTGGAATTACAAGGACAAATGGGTCAAGTCTTACATCTTTAATAGATTAATCTTATTATTCTAAGATGTCTCTTTCCCTGTTTTTCCACAAAGAGATTACAAATTTGCACACCTCAGCTGCTCTCATTTCATGTTCCTGCTAAGCCAGAAGCTCTACAGTTCATCAATCAATGTCTCTAAGTGCTCACAAGTTATAGTTTTGTAGTTTAAAGCTGCCTTTCCAACTTCCTAAATAATCACCTTCACTTATTCTTGTTATTTTTCACTATCACTTCCTTGTTGATCAAATAATGAAGATAAGAAGGTAATGCCATTATTGTTCGTTTTGTTCCAATTTCCCCAAAGTTCATAATCTTTACATTTTATTTGCCTTCTAGAGATTAAATGAAATCTATAAATGAATGTGTGCTTTATACATACATTATTTTGGCACAGATTTGCTAAATCCATCCCCCAACTCACATAAACATAGAACATATCATCCATGCCCAGTTTCAAATGTCACCAAGAAAACAAGAAATTTGAAGAAGTAAGACCAGTGACAAAGTATGGACACCTGTCTCATGGTAAGATGAGTGTATTGTCTTTCTGTTACTGCTATAACAAAATATCACACATTTAATGGAGTAAAACAAAGTAATTTTATTATAGTTTTGGCGGTGAGGACACATGGTCTGAAATCAAGCTTACTGGCAAAATTGCATTTGCTATTAGTAACTCTTGGAACTTTTATGGGAGAAGCTTCCTTAATTTTTCCATCATGGCCTTGTCCCTTATCTAAAACGTCATCAATGCTAGGCCATTTCTTGAGTTCCCTCTCTGTTATCTCCTTCTGTCACTTACAGGGAAACTTGTGATAACACTGGGCCCACCCATCCAGGATAACCTCCCCATTTCCAAGTCAGCTGATAATCAACCTTAACTCTATTTATGATCTAGTTCCCCATCACCATGTAAACTAACATATTTCCATATAGGAAATTAGGGGGTCAAGACATGAACATTTTGGAGGTGCCATTGTTTTCTCTGAGCTAGACATAAGTCTATTTACCTATAGATTAAAATGATCTTTTATCATCTGTCTCCCACCATTTCACAAAGAATCTTCAAAAATAACATGGTTATGAGAAAAAAAATAAAAGTTAGAAATAAAGAGGGTAACTATTAAATTAAAAATTCCATCATTATTTATTAGAACATAAGCACTATTGTGTTATGTCCTCCTGCTTCTAATAATAAAAGCATCATTTATCTTTCCCACATATAGCCACCCACACATAGGAACACATACAGGCACACACATGTCTGGGAAAGTGAGAGGAAGTAAGCCTGAAGTCTCTCAGTTTTCTCTACACCTCTCCCCACATCTTCAGAACAAATCAGTCACTAGTTGTACATGAAAGGCATATGCCATTCTAGGAGAGTTACTAGAGATTCCTTAAGATATATATTGTGGTCAATGACATTTTCTGTGAACAGAGAGTTTATTATGCCATTTCAATCTGGAAGAGTTAATATTTTGATAAGTACTTCCTACTGCTTATTTGAATTCAGTGTGCTTTAATTTTTCTAGTTTTTTAAAGAGGATGTTTGAGACATTTAATTGATAATTTATTTTTCAATATGGCATTTATTCCAGTAAGTTTCCCTCAAAATGTTTCTTTGGCTGCATCCTAAATTTGGATATAATTTTCACCCAGTTAAAAATACATATTTTTTAAATTTCCCATATGTCTTTATTTTTAATTCATGTGTTTCTTGGGAGTGTTTCATATAATTTATACATACCTGAAGATTTTTTAGATATTTTCTGTTATTGCTCTTTAATTATATTATGGTTTGAGAGCATACTTTGTATGATTGCTATTCTAAATTTGGTGAGATTTATTTATGGCCCAGAATAGGATTTTTGCATATGTTCTACTTGTACTGCAAAACAAATTGCATTTGTTATTAATAACTGGATATTTTGTTGTTTGACACTGTTGTTCATATCCTCTATATCACTGCAGAGTTTATGTCCATTTCTGTCAATTATTAAGGGAAAAATATTGAAATCTCCAAATATTATTATGGAAATTTTTATTTCACCTTTCATTTCTGTTATATTTAACCTCAGGTATTTTTGAAGTTCTTCTCTTAGTTTAATATCTGATTAGGATATTTATGTATTCTTGAGAATTAACGCTCTTATCACTTATAATGCCTCTTTTTATCTCTGGTATTATGCCTTGTTCTGAACTCTACTATAATAAATGTTAATAAAACTCTCTGTACCTTTCTTTTTGTGTTTTCATAATTTTTTTTCTATTTCATGATTTCAACCTATCTGTACCTTTAAATACTGGTATTAAGATATTTTTTTGTTTTATTTTGTTTCACAGGTATATTAGAGTTCTCCAGAGAAATAGAATAGAAAAGAGAGAGATTTATCTTATAAATCCCTTACACATCTATGTATATGGCTTACACATTTATGGAGGCTCGCAAGTCCAAAGTCTGCAGCTTGAAGGCAGTCAGGCCAGAGACCTAGGCAGGAGTCAATATGGCAGTTAATATCCGAAGGCTTTCTGCTGGAAGAATTCCCCCTTGTTCATGGAAGGTCAGTGTTTTTGTTCTGCTAAAACCTTCAGTTGATTTGTTAAAGCCCAAAGCATTATGCAGGGAAATCTGCTTTACTGGCATGCCAGCAATGCAAATGTTAGTCTTGTCAGAAAACACCTCCACAGAAACAACCAGGATAATGCTAGACCATATAACTGGTCATAGTGGTCCAGCTAAGTAGATACATAAATTAACTATCACAATGGGTGTATTTTCTTCCTATCTAAATGCCTAATTTTGTTGTAGAAGTTTGAGCATCTTGTGTGGGACAATGCAGACTGAGTTATATAATTTTTATGCCTGAAAATGAGCACATATTTCCTTCCTCTAGGCTTTAATTGTGTAGGTTTGAGTTGATCTAGCTAGGACTTGGGTTGACTTTGCTGGTTACCCTCAGTCTATCAAAGTCTTCAAATGTCTGCAATAATACTCTGTATTTAGACTGAAGGGTGGTTTGCCAGAGTGTTACTTCAACCCTAACCTTTCGATCTTTCTTTTGCACATTGTTTGCACGTTACGCTCCACACCGAAAGCATTCTCCTGTTACTTACGGAAAACTTGTGGACTTGGTTTTTGGGTCCCACGCCGGGATGAGCATTACCGGCTGTCTGACTTCCCCTCACCCTCATGCAGGCACACTATTTCTTGTGCTCAGGGCTGTGGCCTCAGTTATCTGCCCCTCTCCCAGCTGTACTAGGGGGCTCAGTCTATTCCTATGTCATCCTGAGGAGCACCCCAGTTCCATACCACCTGGCTTCATGAGTTTTCAGGAGTTTTCCAAGGGTGGCAGTGTTTGTGTGTCCCTCACAGATTGAAACTTTGCTCCATAGTGGAGGTTGGGAGAATGGTGGTCAGAGAGACTCTTAAGTTACCATTGTTCTCTGCTCCACTTCCCATGTAACAATGGTCACTCTTTTCAGAGTTCTGTGGAGAAAAAACTTCAAGATATTGAATCTTTCTCAATTTTGTAGCTGTCAGTGGGTTCATACTATTTGCCCACTGAAGAGTATTTATCAATTATTCTGGCTGAACTACTTTTCATACAAATGTCCATGTGCTTCTATCCCATGTAAGGATGACCTTCTATCTTCTCTTCTCCCTGTAGGTTCTTGACTGTCCTGTGATTTTGATCTAGTTCTAAGCTCTGTGGTAGGTAAGAAAATAAAGTCAAGTTTAGTTTGGCTTTTCTTATTGTAGGTTAAGAATGATATTCTTTCCCCACTCTCTACAACCCAGAAAAATGTTGTCAGGTTTTGTAATTTTACCCTTTCTTTTTGAACTGTATTGTTATTTCAATTACAATTTTAATTTTCATACTAAGAATATTGAGCCTTTTTCATACCTTGAATTTCTTCTTTTTTCAAGTTCGTATTCATGTAATATTTTCTTTTTAGTTTTATAAATTGTATTTTATATATTATGGCTTGTTTATTCAGTCACTTAATGTTGAACCTACTGGAAATTATAAAAAACCTAATTTACTGATATTTTCCTTTTTAAATACTGATGGTCTCTCTTCTTGTGTGAGAAATTTTTTGTTATCCTAAAATCTTAATGATATTCTTCTTGGTTATTCTTGAGATACTTTATTAGATTATTCTATTTTATTAGATATTTATTAGATATGTTATTAAATATTATATTAATTTGTTTTCACATATAGATCTGTCATTTACTGAATTATGCCTTGAATTTGCCACACAGGGGTCGTAGTTCTTTCATTTTTTCCTTTCTCTTTTTTGAGGTAAAATTCATATAACATAAAACTCATGGTTTTAACTATTTTAAGTGGCCTTTAGTATATTCACAAAATTTTGGAACCATCACCACTACCTAATTCTAGAAAAAATTCATCACCCCTAAAAGAAGCTCATACCCATTAAGCAGATGTTCCCCTTTCCTCTTTCCCTAAGCTCCTAGCAACTATTCTTCCTTCTGTCTATTGATTTGCCTATTCTTGACACTTCATATAAATATAATCAAGAAATAGCTGTATTTTTGTGCCTGCTTTCTTTTACTTAGCGTAATGTTTTTAAGGTTCAACTATACTATACCATGTATAAGTACTTCATTTGTTTTTATGACTGAACAATGTTCCATTGTGTCTATATCCACATTTTGTTTGTTTATCCATTCATGAACTGATGGGTTTTTTGATGTTTCCAAGTCTTTGGATATATAAATGATACCATTATAAATATTTAGGTACAAACATGTTTTGAACACCTATACTTAATTTTATGGAGTATAAGCCAAGATGCAGCATTTCTGGCACATGCTATTCTATGTTTAACTTAGAATATCATGTAAAGTAACAAGCTGGTTTCCAATGCAGCTGCAACATTTTCCATTTCCAACAGCAAAGTGTGATATTGATATTCAAATTCTCCATATCCTTGCCAACACTTGTTTGTTTGTAAAAACAACTTAGTATATGTGAAATGTTATCTCATAGTAGTTCTGATTTCCATTTTCCCAATAACTAATGACGTTTATCTGCTTTCGTGCACTGGCTATTTGTATATATTCGTATATCCTTTTTAAAGACATGCTTATTGAAGTCTTTTGCTCATTCCTTAATTGGGTTGGTGGCCTTTATATAGTTGAGTTGTAGAGTCCATCGTGAATTGGGTACTAGACCGGTGTCAGGTAAACGATTTGCAAATATTTTCTGTCATTGGTAGGTTGTATTTCAACACTTAATACTGTCCATTGAATCAAATAAGTTTTTAACTGAACAGGGTCTGATTAGCCTTTTTTTTCTTTCATTGTTTAAGATTTTGTTGTCATATTCAAGAACCATTGTGAGACTGACTTCAAGATAACAGCATGAAAATTTCTGCTAATCTATTCTCTAGAGAATTTGGTAAGAAAGTTAAAAAAATTAAAGCCTCTGGATATTGTAAGGGAAAACAGTAAATCAAAAAACATGCATTTAAGAACATTCATGAAAATTCAGTAAGAAAGGTGAAAGGCTGGAATTTGACCAAGATCACTCGCTCTCCCTCCATTTCCAGCTCAGTGAATTGAAGACTCTATTCCAGACAGTCTTACCCAGGAACACAAGGCTCCCTCTTCCCCCAGCACCCACATGGAGTATTTAATTCTGAGAAGGAGCAGGATATTCTTATTCCTCATCCTGCCCATACATGTTGCTGAGGCTAAATCTCTTCGTGTTAGATTTGGATGATCCCTTCTTCTCCCTAGTGTGGGTCAGTGAAATAGAACCTGTATCTGAACATCATGTACTAGAAAACGAGGCCTCAGCTACTCTTGTTCTAGTTCTTGAGCCAGTGTTTCCACATGAGGAGAAGCAAGCAGAGATGATCCTAGGCTGCTACAACCCTGAGAAACACTCAACTACTAGGGCAGAGGTGTCACTTAGAGAAGTTCGCCATTATCCTCAACTCTAGGTTCAGAGCTCTGGATCAAAGGTTTTGCTTAGTGGAGAAACAGGTTACAAGACATATAGCTCCCATTCTCCCCCATATAACTGACTTGATATCAAGGGAGAGTTAAGAACTTCATATACAAAAGTACTCTCAAGAACATTGGAGGTTGTAGTGCAGAAAATTGGGAAAGAAATGAAGATATGGGTTAAATTATACTCTGAATTATTTGCAGGATAGAACTGGCAGAAGACAGCTTAAGGGAGCCTTTCTATAGTTGGAACAAAAATCAATCATTAATCTCAGCAACTATTCCTTTTAGGAGCCACATTTTGATTGGGTTATTTTGTAGAACACTTTATGCCATAGCTGACTGCTGAAAAAAGCATAATCGGGCAGTTAGGGGAGTTTGGTCAAAGAAATAGAAGACAGCAGCACCACAAAAACAATTATTCTCCTAGGGTAACTATGAGCATACCAAAATCTGTATCCCTGTGAGGAACATCAGAGTCTGAGCACTGTGGGGTGGGGTTGGAAGGAATAAATACTACAGGCAGTCACTAATAATAAAAAATATGTAAAAGCAAATAGCAACAATAAGCACTAGAGAGAGGTCATGGGGACCAGTACCCAGGGTTCTAAAACATCCATTTTCTATCAAAAATAAAAATGACAAAGCATGCAAAGAAACAGGAGAGTAGAACCAAACATTGAAACAATGTAGGCAACAATATTGTTGCCTCTATTATAAACATAGAGAACTAAAGGAAACTAGCATTAAAGAATTAAAGGAGGTCATGACAATCGTGAATCAGACAGAGAATATCAATAAAGAGAATTATAGAAAGAAAGAAATGGAAATTATGGAATTGAAAGGTTCAGTACCTAAAACTTAAAAATAAACTAAAGGATCTAAACAATACATTTGAACTGGGAAAAGAAAGGATAAGTGAACATGAAGTTAGATCAACAGAAATTATAAAATCTGAAGAAGAAAGAGGAAAATAATAGAAGAAAAATTAGCCTCATAGAAATGTAGAAATCATTAAGAATAGATAGATAGATAGTATAAGTACATATATATATAAAGAGTACCAGAAGGAAAGAAGAAAAATAAAATATTGGAAGAAATAATGGTTGAAAACGTCTCAAATTTGTTGAAAAACAATTACCTACATATTCAGGAACTCAAAGTAGGATAAATGTAAAATAATTCACAAACAGATATATCACAGTAAAAGGTGCTAAAAATAATCTTGAAAATACCAAGAGAAAAACAAGGGAACTTCCACAAGATTAACAGTGGACTTCTCAGGAGAAGGAAGTAGTCCAGAGGCAGTGGAATAATATATTCAAGTGCTTAAAGAAAAAAACCTGTCAACCAATAATCTTATGTACAACAAAGTTATCTTTCAAAACTGAAGGTAAAATAAAGATTTGACCAGACAAACAAAAAAACTGAAATAATTTGTTGTTGACTTACCTACCATATAAAAGATACTACATGAAGTTCTTCAGCCTAAAAACAAGTTACAATGGATGGTCACTTGTATTCACTTTTTTTTAAAAAAAACTCTCATATAGGTAGTCAAGTTATAAAAACAATAGAAATGCATATTTTCTCCTTTCTTTTCATAACTGATTTATAAATAAATTTTATTAAATAACATAGAAATAATGTATTGCTGGGCCTATAAATGCAAATGTATTTGCCAAAACTTTCACAAGGGAGATAAGTGGGAGCAAAGGTGTACGAGAAATGACTACAGATGGCAAAATTACAATTACGAAAATGTGTTCTTGGGTTTGTAACATTAATCAAGGTACTCTGTATAATGATAATACCATAAAATAGGGGATAATTTATTCAAAGGAACAAATAAACTGATTGGAACTGACTGTGAGTTAGTTCAGACATCAAAGTTACTAGACAAAGGCTTTAAAACAACTATCTTAAATATGCTCTGAGGGCTAATGAGAAATATATACAAATAAATAAAGGAATTGGAAAAGGACATATAACAAAGGAGAATATCAACAAGAGATAAAAATTATAAGAAAGGAATCAAATAGATATTCTGGAGCTGAAAACTACAGTAATGGAAAGGAAAATACACCAGAGTGATTCAGCAGATTTTAGTAGATAGAAGAACAAATCAGTGAATGTAAAGATAAGACGATGGAGAATAGTGAATCTGAGGAAAAATGAAGAAAAATTAAGCAATACTAAGTGACCACCAGGATATCATCAAGATGTCAACTCCCCTTTCCTTCTTTTTTCTTTTCTCAATTACTAAGTGATGTGCCAAATGCCCCTTGTATTAGTGGATACAATGATTTCTTTCTTTAGCATTCTTTTGGAATTGACAACCAATTCCAGGGAAGGAGAAAACTCAAATACAAGGAGCAATGGACTGAATTCTTGTAGTCCCCCAACATACATATGCTGAAATCTTACCAACAATGTGACAGGAATAGGAGGTGGGATTTTAGGAAGAGATCAGGTCATAAGGATGAAACATTTTGAATGAGATTAGTGCCTTTATAAAAGGGGTTCCACAGAGCTTTCTTGCCATCTTTCTTCCATGTGGGGATAAAGTAGAAGTTGGCCATCTAAACACTAGCAGAAGGCTTTTAACAGAACCAGACCATGCTGGCCTCTTGCTATCAAACTTCCAACCTCAAGAACTGTAAGATAAATTTCTGTTGTTTATAAGCCATGCAGTCTTCGATACATTGATGTAGCAGTCCAAGGTGACTGAGACAGCAGGCTCACACACAAGTTTGCATATCCTTCTTAATCTTGGTCCTGTAAATCCTCAGTGTTTATTAACTCACTGATGCTTTCAAGGACATTTTTCAAAACAATTGCTCAGTTTTCTTTAGTGGAATATGCTAATTCTGAATTATCTATCCTACATTATGAGTGTGGGAAGTTTTGATATAAAAATTATTATAGTGATACTGGTGAAATAATTTATTCATCCATTTAACACATAAATTAATTGCAAAAGTGTGATTGGGGACCTGAGCATTGTTTCTTAATTTCTGCCCTCAAAGAGTTTATGTAATTAAATGCATAAAGAAATGAGTAGTGGATTAATTAATAAATAATATTACAAAGAACTAAAATTGTATACAGTAGAGCCCAGGAAAGGCATAATGAATGATTAAAGCTGTTATATGTACACGGGCAGTAAAACTTTGAGAGAAGGTTTGGAAGAAGTGAGGAATGATCCCTGTGAGGAAAGAGAGCTACCTGAATATAGGGGATCAATTGAAAATTTATGAGCCAACAGTTTTTAAGCAAAAGCATAGATATGAGTAAGTCTCACTGACATGAAACAGTAAAGTCAAGTCAGAGAGATATCCTGTGACCAGAGTATGCTGGGAAAGAGCATGTGGTATCTTGTCAACTGTGGTATTATTTTAAATTAAATTTAAATGTGATAAGAGTACATTAGGTAATGCCTCCAGGGCATACCATGATCTTGTTTATGTTTCAAAAAGATCTGCCTGGAGCACTGTGGGAAACAGAGAGACTGAGGACAGAAAAGAATCAGAGAAATAAATTAGGAGGCTATAGTAATCCAGAGCAGAAGCGTGGTGACTTGGATTGGAAACAGGATAGCGTGTGTGATAAGTGACCAAGACATCGATAAATCTCAAAGGACAAGCAAAAGGGAGCTGCAGATAAAATGCATGTGGGGAGCAGTGGAAGGTTCAGAAGAAAAAAAAAATTACTCCTTGTTTGGAAATTCATGGTTAATGTTGTTTCCAGAACCAATGACTCTGGCCTCAGAAAGTTAGTGTCCCACTGTAGCCCACAGCTACATATGTACAGCCATGATCCGTGAGAGCAGAATTACATCAAAACAAAGTGATTCTGGAGACAGAAATCAGTGCAATAGCACTCTGATTTGGGTAGAGGTGGGCAGCTCCTTTCTAGCCCAAGATTCATTTTCTAAAGCTTAGCCGAGAGGCTCCACCGTCATTTCCAACAACTGTGAGAGCATCTAATTTCCTGTATAATTACCTCTATGCTTTTAAATATGTCATAATGTTTCACTCTCTGCAACTACATCTTTCACTTTCAATATTTATTGCAAAAGCAACTGCAGCTAAAAGACCCTTAATGATGGAATTTAGAGTAGGTTATCTGATCTAGTTAGTTTTGAAGGGAACGGGACTTAATAAGGAATTTATTAAAAATTTAATAAATAGGACACCTGGAATAAAGTGCTTATCAAAAGCACAGTTTTGACTAGCCTAGTTGCCTACCATGGCACCAAGGGACTGGCTTGAATACAGGAACTGTGGGCATGTTGGCTGCTTCTGACTGCCCTGGAGATGAAAAAGAAAAGAGCATTAAAAAAAAAAAAGAAAGAAAGATAAAGGAAAGACCTTCTCGGGCACTTCTATCTCTGCTCAAAGCATGTTCATAACCCAAGTTTTCTCTTCTTCTCTTCAAGGTACACCCAACCATTTCAGTAATCAGACAAATTTTAACTGAATATCACAGACAGAATCTGATCTTGAAGACTGCTAAATTACAACAGTAATTCCCAAACTTGGCATGACTCTGAATTAAAAACTAGGTCTGTTTAAGAATGAATGATACTTGAAATTTTGAACTTGAAGGGTTTGAGAAGCCTCAAATAACTCCAAATACCCCAGTGATTTAAAACCATTGAGTTCCTTGTGTGGAAAAGCAGACGTTTTAGGTAAAGTAGTCTTCCCTGGTTTGAGACCATATGTTTGCCTTGCAAAGATGCATACATTATCGTCACCGTACAATCTCCAATCTCTCTTAACTTTAAGTAGCTCCCAGATCTCTAAGTAGTGCTGGATAATAGTTTATGCAACTGTATATTCAAAAGAGGCCAATTACAGAGTCAGTCTGGAATAAGAAACATTAACAAGGCAAGTGCAGACTCTTTTTCAATTTATATCAACAAAAACCTGTGCATGTGACAAAGAATAGATTCTGAGGGTGCTAAACCTGTCAGACAGAAACATAACTTTAATACAAGGACTGGAGCACCCTTTTCCTAACAAAATAGGAAATAAAATGCAATATCATTCACACGAGGGATTTCATCAATTAGTGTAAAAATTAAAACCTTAAAATATGAAGAATGATTTCTAGCAGATTCACAATTAACTCCAATGTTTATTTTGTCCAGAACAGAGATGGTTCTGGGAGAAAGACAGGGAATTAACACAAATTGGTTTACTTGGTGATGTTAATTATTGTTCTAGATCTACTCCTTTTCTGAATGAATTACCAGGGATTTGGCATGTGATATACAGCTATTGACAAGGGTATTGATTTTTTTCTATAAACTTTCATTCTACAAATACAACTTTTTAACTTTAATTACAATTAAATAAAGTTCAGTGCTCATGTTCTCAGTCACTGACTGGCTCATTAAAAACTATCTCAGCCGTAGCTTTCATAACCAGTTTCCTCATCTGAAGACCACTGGGGGTCCCTTAATTAGCCAGCTCTCTCACCAATGTTGGAACCATTAACTCCTGACTTATTGTCTGCTAACAGAATACTTAACAAGCCTCTTCTCAAAATTAACACCCAAGGGATTATTTATAATTTGGTTCATGTTAAATATGTGTATTCTTTAATTTTTTGAAATATTTGCTTCCCAGGAGTGAAAATCAAATTCACAAGATGTCTTAGGATAATGCAACTCGAGATATTCAAAACTGAAATGACATATTCTACGTGTGATAAAAACACTCTCATCAACACCTAAGTGAAAACAGGGCTGGATCTTGAAGTCCTGCCTTTCCCTCCTCTCTTCAACTGATCAGTTTTCAAATCTTCCCCGTTTACTTCCAAATGTCATGTTCCCCAACCTGGTCTCTTGTTTCTAGATTTCCCACATATCCATTCTCTCTGTCTCCTGAGTTCCCTCTCTTCACACATATTATCCACATAGTCACCAAACGTGTGTAAGCAAAAGCAAATAAACACATGCCATTCTCCTGAATCAGACTGTTTAGTAGTCAACGCCTTTAAGAAACAATCCGAATCTTAGCTGCCACAGCCAGCAAGCTTACCCACATCATTTTCATCTTAGAAACTGTTCTTTCCACGTTATCCTCTAGGAATGCTGAACTGAGTGAGGATTCTATTCTATTTTCGTTATTTTTTATCTGGTCTGTAGTCCACCTTGAAATGCTCCTCACACTTTTATTCCACTGGTGGGCTCTTAACCATCTTTAATGATACAGTTTTAGCATCTGGTTGAGAGAGGACCCTTTCAGACAGACCTACCTCTAACATTTCCAGTGTTACACATAAAAAGCCACATATCATATAATTAAAATATTTAAAACTATAAATCAAATTAATAAAGTGTTAACTAGAAAGTATCCTATCCTAATATGACCAAAAAAGCTGTGTAATAAATTGAAAAATATGTGCAGATCAACACTTATGTCACCAAAAATTGCCAAAGTAGAAAGGGCTATTGGATTGTACATGTCTAGGTGTTCTTTTTATGGACAAGAGATGTTTGACTGAATAATAAAACAAATACATAATTAATATATTTATATGTTTATTTCACATAATTTATTTCTCCTACCTCCACTGCAGCAAAATTACAAATTGTTACCTTTTCAAGATATTCACATAATGTGTGTTCTATTGAGAGTAATGATTAAAATATTTAAAAGGTACAAAATTTGAATGTATTTTCAAAAATATAGCTATTAAAAACTTAAAACATTTTACATAGCAGTTAGTTTTCTTCTAACATCCATAATGGTTTATTATAATAGGAAGGCAAATGGAATTTGTAACTAATAAATATTTAAAATTTAAATGAAAAGGAAATAGAAGTAACATTTTTGTTTTCTTATAATTAATTATATATTATTAAATATTTTATAAAAAGAAAAACAATCACAAAGTCAATGTGAAAACCTGTAATTGGTATGACACTTCAAGCATGTTACATATAGATCTACATTTATGCATATTTAATAGTGAATAAATTTGCTAGTATTCTGAAATACTCCTCAGGAGCATTTTTCACAAATGGCATGTTTAATGGATTCTGCCATGATGCATTATCATTTCTGAGTAAAGTACAGCAGCCCTTGACACACTTCTTCACATTTCCCAACTGAGGGGTCTCAGCATACCCAGGCATTAGTATGGTCATCACAACAGCTGTGATTTATGAAAAAGCATTTAATGAGTTAAATAACTTATGTTTCTTCTTAACTAAACACATCTGTTATTCAAACCTAACCAGACTTCTCACACTACCCACTCTATGAGCCTGACATATATGGGATTTAGTCAAACTCATTGTTGGTTGGCCAGAAGTTCTTGTACTCATCTATCTCTGTTGATACAGTCACAGGACACAAGCTTTGACATTCTTTCTCTTTTGGGAACATAAGGTGAGAGATGTGGAGAAGCAGGTGCCTGGGGACAGAAATGTGTTACTCCCAAGAGCGAATATTCACAGTGTGGATCGTGCTGAGCCGAGTGAGTGTGAGCTCCTGAGTAATGGTGAGACGCCTGTGAGTTCTGCTATTTTATTACTTATTTCTCTCTTCATGCATTCATTCATTTGTTTATTTGCTTGAAGAGTGATGATTGGTGAGGTTTTCAAGCACAGAGACCAGACAGACCCTATCTGTGTCTAAGAGTTATACTGGGAATTAAAAACTGGCAGTAAAATATATTTCTTTTGAAAAACTTATCTCACTCTTTCACATCAATATGACATATTTTAATTATCATAACATCTTTATAACATAGACAATCGGAAAATTCTTCAAAACCTACTGAGTCAGTATATTTGAGGGTTATGTTAAGGAACCTGAATTTTTCACCAGTTCCTTAAAGTGGAACACAGTCTGAGAAGGGTGGCCACACACCACCACCACCGGCTCTGAGTTCCAGGCGGCATTTTACTCCCTTTGGTCCGTGTGAGCCTGGCACACAGCAGGTGCTGATAGAGGTCAAGGGCAGTAAAAAGCCAACTTGACTCCAATAAATAAACACTAATACCTTTCAGGTAAACATTAGCAATATATTCTTCTGCTAACAAAAAGGAAGAGGTTATTTTTTGCCCAGACAAAAGTGGAATGTCTTTAAAGGTAGGAAAAGAGTGGTGGCAATTGAGCTCTAAAACTAAAGGAAGGCTCTGCAGAGTTATGATGTTTGCCCAAAATTTTACTTAAATAAAAATGAAAATTCACAGAAATGCCAGAAGAAGTTTTCATTTTGTTTTATGATATTTCAGCTATATTTTAGTTCTAAGTCAGAAAACAGATTTTTAAAAACTTACATGGGTAATCAAGAATAATATTTTACATATGCTAGTATATATTTTGTTTTAAAAATCGTATTCTATTTTAATAACTAAAGATATTGTTTATAGGAATAAAATACAAAAAATAAGAAAAATCATATGTATGACTATATATGCATGATTATATATTTACTTCTTTATCAATTCTGTAAGAATTTCATGAAAACTATTTTTAATATATTTAGCATACTTACAAAAATTGGTATATATAGTTCCTCACTGATTACATTCCAACATCAATTTTAATATTTTTATCTTATTCCTCATCAGTAACAGTTTGGGTTATTTCCAATATTTTACTACTGGATGTCTTGTATAAACGTGCATCATCTTTTTAAGGTGTTTTTATGTGTTCCCAGATTGCCATCCCAAACGGTATACTAATTTCCAATCCCATCATCAGTGTTTGAGTGCATTTAGGGTCATCATCCTTGATGTATTCATCTTCAAATATATAATGTCAGTGCTGACGGGGAGAAACAAAAAAGAAATGTGACAAGTCAGTCATATTTTGGGGTGTGCTATTACAGTTCACAGCCTAAGCACCTTGGGTAAATATCTCTGTGGGCACAAATACACAGTGGGCCCCTTGCTCTGCTGGAACATGACAAGCAGGGTCCTTCCTCTGGGCCTTTGCACCTCCTCTTCCCACTGCAAGCAGCTCTCTCTCCCCAGGTGCCCTCTGACTTACTTTATAATTTCATTCATCAGCCATTTCTCCAGAAAGATTTTTCTTACCCACCTAACCGAATGAATGAAGTTGGAGTATTAAGTTCAATCCTTCACTTAGAAATAACAGAAAGTCACAGCCAAGATACTGGGTTGTGGCTTCCACTGATGTTTCAGATTCTGCTGAATCTTTGACTGTTTCACTGTATTTTCCTAATCTAGGATTATTGCAACCCTTATACTTCTTTTTTAATTAGGCAGTTGCTTGAAATTTATCTTAAAGTGATAATTGTTGCTGAAGAGGATATTTTCTCTTTAAATGTTATCTCTACCTTTGAAAGAGAGCCAGGATCACATTAGCCATTAGCTCACCCCATTTCCATCATCACCGCCCTAGACATATTCACTGTCGTCTCCTACAAAGATCAGTATAAGCACCTAAACTGTTCTCCCTGCTTCTAAGCTAGTCCACCTAACACACACACACACCCTATATTCTCCATATGGGAACCAGAGTGATTCTGTTAAAACATGTACCAGATTCTATTACTTCTGTCTTTGAAACCTTCTATTGTCTTCCCTCCTCATCCAGAATGAAAGCCAAAGATCCTACATGGACTTTAAGACTCTTAATCTGTGTCCCTGTGGCTTCCTTGACCTTGGCCCCTATTAGTCCCACTCTCAATCACTTGGCTTCAGTTTCACTGGCTTCCTCAGCATTACTAAAATAGCTCAAGCACAGCTGCCTCAGGACCTTTGCACTCGATTTTTTGTCTTACTGTAATATTACTCCTTTCAGAAATCCACATTTCACTCCTTCAGTTCAGTTCTCAATTGCCACACCTTATCAAAGAGGCATTTCCCTAAACACACACACACACACACACGTGCATGTATGCATACATATGCACACACACACATTATTTGCTAATCTTCTACCTACTTTTTCTTAGAACTCACAATTAGTATAGAAAATATTTGTTTATTGTTTTCCCCTACTTTGGCTATAACTTTTTGAGAACAAAGCTGTTGTGTTTCCTGCTATATCTTTTGGCATATCATTGTTACTTAATATATATTTGTTGAATAAATGAATTGATCAATTCTACTGTAATCTAAAAGATTTTGACATTAAGTCTGAGACATGTTATTTTCTTGCACTCTTAGAGTCCTGAGCGTGTCTTGACATGGGCCAGCTCCATTTAATCCTTCCATCATCCTACAAGATTAATGTTGTCACAAAACAAGTGACAGAAAAATGTTTTAAGTCTTTTTATTACAACTTCCAGATTGAAGACCAAGCTTACAGAATATATCCTATACTGTCAGAAACATAGGTGTTATTACACACATATTATAATTAACTCTCCCTCCCTGCTTTATATATCAAGAGTTGTTTCTTTTACTCATTTAAGTCTAAATCTCTATCCTTATTTAACTAAATGATTATTTAATTTGTAGAACTATTTTCTTGAATTATTTAGAGATGGTCACTTGCACGGATTACTTACTACCTCTTACTTCTCCAACCTCCTGCCTGGTACTCAGCTGCCCACGGCCACTCTTTTTTGAGTTATTGGTATATTCAGAATATTACAGAAATCCAAAAGAAAAATGTGTGTCTTGCTGTTGATAGATAAAATCCAAAAAATAATATGACACCAGGAGAATGTATTTATGTGTATAAAACACTGTCTTTTCCTCACTGGTTCCAAGAAGCTCTCAGCCTTTCAAAGAGCACATGCATTTTAGGCCTTTGTTTCTTGGTTTGAGAAATGATATCAACGATGAAATTTAAGTCACAGTCCTTGAATCTTCTACTTGTTTCCTAGCACAATATATGGACTTTTTGCTTCATTTAGGGAGGCTTTGATCTCTAATGGCCTCTTATACCTTCTTACACACCCTTTTGAATCCTATTAATCTTTAGGGATCATTTCAGTGATGTCCTTCAGAGTCATAAGGTTTTAGTCTGTACTGAGCCATTCAATCTCAGAAAGTCTTTATTAATCTGCTTTAATTATAAATATTATATATTTATATTACATATGCATATACATACACAGGTCTATGTATATATACACACACGATTATATTATGTATATATGTGATATTATGCATACAAAATTACATAACACCCAGTTAGCCAATAAGCAGATTCAATAAATGTTCACATTTCGCACCATTTTAAAATTCTGATACATTGGCTTGAAGGCAGTGGGAAATTACAGACACATGGGAAGGCTGTCTGCATCCCTCCCTCTTTCCATCCCTTATCTCAGTTCTCTATGCAAACTTTGAGACCATTGATTTACATAAATGTTGTCATGCTTTCTGCATAATATGATATGTAGCCGTATGGCACTATGCTGTGTGATTATTAAATTTTCATTAACGATGCCAGAGTGGACATGTCATCAGGGAATATTTTTTAAAAGATCACTGTTTTTAAGATTTAAAGTTGCTACATGTAGGTCTAGTTTGTTATGCTTTACTGTACAACAATATTTTCATATTAACACTTAGAATTTTGCTAAATTTTCAATTGCTAGAATTGGAAATTCAGGGTCATAAGTGCATTCATCTTAAAATTTATTAACTCTTGTCACATACCTCTTTAAAACCAACCAATTTGAAGTCCTCTCTGCAGAGCATGTGAATTTCTGTATCTCTGCCAAACTTAGGAATGTGAAATGGCTCTACATTTTGCCTAAGTTTACATTTTATGATTGCTATTAACTTTAAGATATTTTCTTATATGTGTGTTGGTCATTTGGCTTTCCCTTCTTATACATCACTTGCCTAATAATCTTTGCTTCTTTTTCTATGGATTGTTTTTTTCTTAGTTATGTAAGTTTGTTCTTTATGTATTCTGATTTCCTCATCAGAGGTCATAATGATATTCTTCACCTTTTTCATCTTACATTACAACTGTGGTCAGATACTTATGTCACTAATTAGTCTGTAATTCACTTTTAAAATTGTGTGAGGTAGGAATTAAATTTCTTCTCCCCAGGGGATAACATTTTCTCAGAAAAATATATTGTATTCTCTATTCTTTACCTATGGCTTATGTTGCTGTTTTTTAAAAACAAATTACCGTTGCTTTACCAGTCTATTTCTATGATAATTCCATGCAATTTTAATGATTGCACTACATAAAGAGTCTTATAATCTTATAGAGCAAACTTTTAATTATGATACTTTCAGACTTGTGTGTGTATATGTGTGACTTGATATGTGTGTATATGTAGATAGATTTCAAATCTTTAATAGGCTAATTTTAACTCTGCTTGAGCTATAACTTACAAAGAAAGGAAGCTGATTTTAAATTTCCATTAGTAAATTTATTTATACATTTCTTCTTATTTTCAACATTATGCATTGTTTCTATACATTTGTAATTTGAGGACCATCTGTCTGACCTGTTGCCAGAAGTCTTGTTATCATTTAAATTACATGTTGGCTCTAAATACTATATTATTGTTTTCTATTTGAACACAATTTGTCTCCTTAAATAAACAATTAGTTCTACAGAACTGGGACCATGGTTCATATTATTGCACTCATATTGCCTCAAACCTTTGCTTTTACAAATTATAAGTATTTAATTATTATATGATTAGATAATTTGAAATGCAAAACACAGAAATGAAGCATTGGTCTACTTCCTGTTCTTTAAATATTACTATTCTGTCTTCATTATTTTGTTTGATGTTCTATATGCTCAAGTTTCATTCAGATATGATATAGCCATATGCATATCTGAACGGAAGCCTTATTAATTGCAAAGTGAAGTAAACTGGTTTTGGACCTATCATATACACACTGGATATAAACTGTGATAAAAACAATGTGGGTGCCATTTAAGTTAAGACAAGACTAACACTCAGTACAACACTAAGGAATCAAAATTTCAAAGTAACGAAGTTGGTTCCCAAGAATTGTGAAAAGGAGCTCTTATGGTAATTCATTTTATTTAACTTGTGAATTGTAACTTATTCACTAGGAATAGTGAAAAATGGTGTTTTGCTCCATCATAAACGGAACTGCTCTCTATAAAAATACCTTTAAAGAACAATTCAGTTTTCTTTTTCATCATCCTCCCTTCATCTGGCTTCATTCACAATGTTGATACAGTTATGTGATTAAAACAAGCAAGCAAACAAACAAAAAGCTATTTCCAGGCCCTGCTTCAAATCTGTTGAAGGCAGCCAAGTAAATAAAGTGGGAATCCCTTGGTCTGGTGTTTTGAGATCTGCAAACTCCATCTTCTGACACCATCCTGGTATACAATTGAGATTTCAACCCCATACTTACTGTAGCATTATTGGACACACTCTCTTAGGCCAGTGTGTGCCTGGTGGTAATGAGTTTTCAAGGGTAAATATTGGTTCATTCTATCACCCTGATGAGGAAATACTCAGGAAGTTCTCAAATCCTTCCTCTTCTCTGGATTTGGTAGGAAGCCAAGGAAGCCAACGAAGTCAAGAAGACAAAGTTTCTGTTGAGGTTTCAGGAATGTAGAGGAATCACAAGATGCTTGGGTGCTTGAGATTAAAACAATGTAACAATGTACTCCCCGCCCCCACCAGGACTCCGTGGTATGGAGCAGCTTGTTGATTACCGTCATGGAAGCCCATTAGTTTATAATGCGGTATCCAGGTAACCTTTACAGAAATGGATTAAAATAAACTAACATCCTGAATACACCTACAGTGACCTAATAGCTCCCACTGCACTGATTCCTGGGTGCTGACTCCCCTCTAGCTTTGTAGTAAATGTATAAGAGGCATGGCTCTGCTGTACTCGGGGCTCAAACCTTTGGAGATCTCTCCTCCCCTCTGAGCCTGCACGTGTGAAATAAAGCTCTACCCTCTAAGACCTCCAACTGCCGGTTGGTTCTTCTGTCAGCAATCCAGTCCAGGTTTTCTGTTACAACCCCAGATGCAATCTAATAAGAAATAAGAGAGATTAACATCCAAAAATTCTGATGGAAAGGAACCCACTGCCCAGTCTAGAATGCTGGTTGAATGGCATGCCCACTGGAATAGCTGGAGGCCAGTCTGTCTGAAGAAGAATTCAACTTTTGCCAATATTAAGCTCAGTGTTGTTCCTCCTCTGAAGCCCTTTGATGACTTGGTGTAAACTCAGGGGCATTTTGCTACCTCCGTGGAAATAGGATGTGCACATCAGGATGCCTGTGACAGCTTTCCCAGGGCTCTGCTCCAGCAGACCTGGCCAGTCGGGTTCCAGGATGGTGGAGGGTGGAGAGCTTGTGAGCACTGCATGGTGCTCCTGGCTGTTGCACGGTCCCTCTTTTGCCTGACCAACAATGTCATATTAGGTGGGGGAGTGGAGAGCGGGAGACAGATTACTACAGAATCAGGTAGCTTGGATGCTTTCCTAGACCAGAAGGTGGAAGACTTTCTTAAAGGGCCAGATCATAAATGTTTTAGGGCCAGGCTGTAGTGCCCCGTGAAACTGCTCAGCTCTGTTCGAGTAGCACTACAGCAGTCATGGTAACAGGTAAACAAAGAAGATGGCTGTGTACCTGCAAAACTTTACATACAGAAGCAGGTGGCAGACCTGCAGGCAGTAGTTCACCGACCCCTGCCCTTAACCATGCCAAGCATTCACAGGACACTGCTTATGCTTACATCCCTCCAAATCCATGCGATGAAACCTCGTCCCCAGTGCGGTATTGTTTGGAAGTGGGTCCTTGGTGTGGTGGTTGGATCATGAGGCAGGAGCCCTCAGCAATGAAATCGGTTCCCTCATAAGACATCCCAGAGAGCTCTTTCATCCCTTTGGCTGTGTGAGGACACAGTGGTTGGCTATGGACCAAAAGGAGGCTCCCAGTGTAACCCCATCTGATCTTGGATCCAGCGTCCAAAACTGGGAGAAGTAAATTTATATTGTTTATAAGCCGCCCAGCCTATAATGTTTTTGTTAAAGTGCTCTGAAGGGAATAAGACAGAAAACAGTTACTGGAAGTGGTTGGTTCTCTAACAAATACCTAAAACTGTGAAAGTGTCTTTGGAACTACTTAATAGGTGGAGACTGGAAGAGCTTTTAAGTAAATGCTGGGAAAAGCTTACATTGCTGTGAATGGACCCTAAAAGGCAATTCTGGCGAGAGAGCTCAGAAAGCAAGGAGGAGAGCTGTTAAAAAACTTCTCTCCTTGTCAGAATACTTTGGTAGACATGAGCAGAGTTTTGGTAGAAGTATGGATGGTATTCTGACAAGGTCTAAAGTGGAAATGAAGAACATGCTTTTAGAGCATGGAGGAAAGCTGATCCTTGTTTAAGGTAGCAAAGGACTTGGTTGAGCTGTATTCATGTGCTAATGTGTTGTGGAATAAATAACTTGCAAGTGATGAAATCAGATATTTATCCAAAGAGATTTGTAAGCAAAGTGTTGAAGGTGCATCTTAGCTCCTTCTGACTGCTTATAGTAAAGTGCAGGAAAACAAATGGCTTAAAGAAAGAATTGTTCAGTAAAAAGGAAGCACAACATAAGGACTTGGAAAATTCTCAGCCTACATATGTGGCAAAAAATGAGAGCACTAAGGATATGGTAGGTGACCATTTGATAAAGGGATTAGTATTACTCAGCCATCTCCACAGGAGCCTCAGGACACTGGAGGAAGGACCCCAGAGGCCTCTGAAAACATCAGAGCTGCCATGTCCATCACAGGCCCATTCTGCCTGGAGCCCAGGGACATAGCAGCCTCCTCTGGGTTTCAAAGAATGTGGCACTCTAGAAGGGTATGGGCCTCAGCAGTGAACCTTCCAGTGTGTAGGGCACAGGCAGAAAGCTGTGGCAGAGCCTTCCCACTACAACAGGATTGTCCAGAGGGTGGAGCATCAGGGCAAAGAGGAATGTGGTCTGGCCTTAAGGCTTGGTATTATTTGTCCTGGTAGGTTTGGACCACTTGGGACACATTACCCCTTCCTTCATCCTCCCTTTGGAATAGATCCATCTATCCTAAATGCATCCCGACATTGTATTTGGAAGGACATAGCTCGTTTAGCATCACAGGCTCACTCTGGGGGGGGACTTTACCTTGGAATGAATCACACTTCCACTCATACATGATGCAGATGAGAATTCAGACTTTGACTTCAGACAATGCTGATATAAGTTAAGCCTTTTGGGGCTGTTGGCATACAATGAATGCATTTTACATGTGAGAAGAACAGGAATTTGGGAGGTCAGGGTGGAATCTTTTGGACTGAATGTGTCTCCCCAGTTCATATGCTGAAATCTTCACCCCCTAGTATGATGGCACCAGGGGATGGAGCCTGTAGAAGGTGTTCAGGTCATGAGGGTGAAGCCCTCGTGAGTGGAATTGGTACCCTTTGCAAAAGAGACTCCAGAGAGCTCTCTTGCTTCTTTCTGCCATGTGAGGGTACAAGGTAAGGCCTCCCATAACTGAGTTATGCATGTGTCTTGTTGAAAGCAGGATGTACTCTTATTGAACCCATGCAAATAACTACATTGCAATGAAGAGTAAGAAGAATTAGCAAAAGTCTGAATTCTGCGGCATGAGTGAGAATCAGGTCTCATTTTCAAGTCTTTCATTTTAGTTTACAAAACCAGGCTTGACTGAATTATCTACTAAGTGAGCTAGTATCCAGAAAATACGACATTAGAACATCAACAATATTTCAAACAATTATCGTGTTAACATTTATTTTCCTCATCAACTCATTCAGAAATGCATAATTAGTTTTTGTTCCACTGGACCTTGGATTAGCAGCCTGCTAAAAAGCCATGCAAATCCTGACTCAGTCCACTGGTACTGTGGAAAGCTGTCTACACATGCCAACTTCCAGTCCACTCTTTGAAGGGCCAGTCATTTGAGGTAGCTGCCATAATTATTTTCTATGAAGCTCTGAGATAGTCCTTTTTTGTTGAAGATACAGAATCTGGCCCATATTTTATAACATAGTATGCAGGAAACATCACAGAAAATTTAAAAAAAAAATCAAACAACCTTATTCTGCCAGCCTGTTAATGAAGGTGGTTAATTTATACCATAACTTTTAACAGTGGCATAATAATCCTATTGGGAATCAGAACACAACTCTTCATAGTGTTTTGATCAGTATTTTTCATTAGAACCAAAACATGTTATAGATGGTGAGGGTACTGTGAAATCCTCAGGGATTCCCATAAAGCATATAATTTCTGAAATCTTCATGCTAACAAAATTGTGTCTTGAAAAAGATTGAGAGAGCTGAATATCTCTTCGAACTGAAAATTTCCTATGCAATCTCTTACAGTAATAACATTAAAAAATCACTAATAATTTCTAGCATCTCTCTTTTTGTGAGTTGAAAGAACTTATCCATTATTTTCAGGGGTCTTCTGGGAAATCTCAAAGATAATTTTATATTAAGAAAATCCAGGAAGTTATTACTATTATTAATAGTATTATAGCATGACTGTATGATCATTAAGATATGAATTGTCAGAGGACATGTGGACAGATATCTTAAGGAAGGGTTATGGGGTGTGTGACAATAAACAACTGAAATTTATGTAAAAATCAGATAAAGCAGAGGGCCATGTCCTGCATTCCATAGGACAGCTAGCTTTATACTTGTTTGTTTTTAATTCAAAACCTTTCAAAATAAAAATAGAGCTGATTAATTTAGAGGACAGGTGTAAAAAAGGTTGGAAAAATGTATTCAGGGTCAGTCTTACTAAATATCAATGTAAATGTTTTTTCTTAAATAATATGAATTTCTCTGCTTTTTAGGTCATTACTGTACAATGGAAATAAAATGTGAGCCACATATGTAAATTTAAATTTTCTATAAGAATATTTTAAAAAGCAAAAGGAAATAGCAAAAATGATTTTTTATATCTTAAAAAAAAATTATCCCAATATGTGGAACAATATTGCTATTTAAATATTAGCTATACAAATATGAAAGAGTGTTTTACATTTTTTGCACATCTCGATATTTTTCTGTGTATAGATTACTTGAAGTTTACAGTTGAAAAGGTAGAGTCACATGTCCAACTCATACCAAACATACTTAGAGGTTGCCTAGCAATGTTAGAGGCTCTAACAAAGCCTAACTCACTGTGCTTTGAAACAAACTAAGAAGTTAAACGTCTTCCTCCATGTTGTCCCCTAACTAGACCTTTCTGAGTTTCTGGACTTTCTGCTGGAGCCCCTGTGAACCCACAGAAAGGCTCTTCCATTCTCCAGGAAACACAATAACCCCAGGACTCCTCCAAGCCCCTCACTCGCTGATCCGCTTTCTTTCTCTCAAGTTGTCTTCAATTTTATAACATTAGAACTCAAGAACTTGGTCTTTGGTGGTCCGCTAATAGTAACAAATGAGCATTAGAGTTTTAGTTTAAATTAATTACATCAAAAATTTATTTCTTCAGTCATACTAGCAGGTTTAAAAGTGTGGAACTAGGTTTCATCCATGAAAGATGTGCCTATGCTGTCACCCCAGAAACAATGTAATATTATTTGTCAACTCTGTTTCAAATCAAGATAAAAAATAAGAAGAAGATGTGAATGCAGGGAGAACATGGGAGATGGGCAGGGTGTCTTGCCTGAGGGTTTTAGCCCCTGGCAAGTTCACTCTGGATTCGGTCAGACTAATGACGACATGGAACATTGGGGGTAAAAAGGGGCTTATACCAAGTTTATTCTCACGTCCGTAGGTCGAGCGCTAGAATCCCTCCGCCCCTACCTCTGCCCTGTTCTGTTCTGCTTCTCTGCTCTCTTCTCTAGGCCCTGCATGGGGCGGGGAGGTGAACTCTTTTTAGCAACACAGGCAACAATGCTTATCACCTACAGTATGCAAGTATGAGCCTGCACGGTAGGAAAAGGCACAAGGAAAACCGACTTTAGGCTCCTTGCATTGAGACAGACACCACACACACAGATCATGGGGAGGCCCTGCTCCTCATCATTCTTGTTCATGATTTATTTGTGATCCTAATTAAATCACTACCTCCTGGGCTCTTGATATTTTGGTTTTGGTGGTTGTATTTGCATGGTAAGAATAACTGCTGTCCTCTAGAAATAATGTGAAAGTCAGGTAAGATGGTAAATGTGTTAGAGTAGGTGAATAACCAGGCATGAGCAGGGAGGGGGAGGGGGACTTTGGCTGGATGTGCACATGCTACGCATTCTGTGTAAGCATTTCTCTAGGGATGTGAGGAGTGAGCATACAGTTAACAGACCAGCCAAAACTGGCTGGTTCCAAAATAGGGGAGAAGTTGACCCAAATTTCACCCCAAAATATATAAGATACTTATTAACATAGTAAAAATCACACATCCTCCCTCTTTAGCATAGTAAAAATTACACTTCCCCAATCCATGATAGTTCAGATGAGAACCAAATAGAGCCCAAAACTCCCTCCACTCTCTTCTGATGTAAGGGTGAAGGAAGCAAGCCCAAACCCCAAGAAGACCCACCTGCTTCCTTTAAAACCTTTTTCCACTTAGGGAATATTCATCTCCCTTGACATAAAACAGCTCTGTATGGTTTACACAAGGCAACCCCCTCTGGATCAGCCTGACCCCAACTCTAAGGGCGTGACTATTGCCTTTCTTTAAACTCTTAACCTCCAAATAAACTCTTAAAGCTCAAGCGCTTTTTCACATCTGTTCTTGAATTCTTTCTCTCAAGAAGACCAGAAACATGTCTCTAGTAACAAATAGGGAAACAGTTGCCTGTTTATGAACATGTTGCAGGGAAAATTAAAAAAAAATTTTTTTAACTTGTGTTAACTTTTGTTTTTTAACTTCATCAGGCTTCATCAGGGCAGCCATTAAGTCCTCAAACCAGACAGTCTCTCCTAGGACACAGTCCAGATGATGAACAGAAGGTGGATTATTGTTCGACAAAATCAGCCAGCGCAGGACTGCCCTCCAAAGGGTTCTCACAGGCCGCCCCAGCCTCTGCAGAGCCTATACCAAATGCTTTTTCAGACTTAACAAAATGAAAAGTGCTGTCAAAAGCCCTTCAAAGACAAATGGGCTTCTACTGAACTGATCATGCTTTACTAGTTTCTTTCAAAGCAAAAGTTTATCTATTAAAATGTGCCTTTTATAAAAGTTCATCAGTGAAGATCATTATAGTTTCCTTAATTGAACTTTTAATTAGATCACAGAGATTATTTTAAATGTTTTCTTTGATTATGTGTTGAGTACTATGACTTCTTGCCCTATTGAAATAGCAGAATTGACACTTCCTTATCTCCTTCAAGGCATTCAGATAAGGATAATTGCATTAGTTTCTGTCTAAATGAAGTTTCACATCTAGGCCCTGGAACTAAGAAAATAGTTTTCAATAAGCAGCACACAATTTAGTCTATTTATGGAGGCAAATTAAATTAATCACAATATTTAGAAAAAGTCTTCTAAAAATCTGTAATTATGAACAACAAAAATTCTTCAACATTTTCTCTGAAAAGGACTGTCACACTAAGAAAAAGAATGTGTAACTGACACTCGGAAGAAAAGTTTGAGTTCTTGTCACTCTTTAGTGAGTTTACCAAGGGGAAATGTCAATTACATACTGTTTTTTATCTTTAGGTATTTGCTTCATTATCCACATAATTGATTATTGTGTAGCTCAAACTAATTAGCCTAATCATAAGAAAGGTATCTTGAAGTTGTAATATTATTCTAATATTAATGTGATTATATCAAACAAATCAAACCTATATGTGACAATGAAATAGGAGACATTAACTAATGGACAATTAAAAGTTGTGAAATTCAGCTATCAAATTGCTAGGGCACATCAAAGCAAATGTTGTCATTTAAATTTAATGATTTCTAAAAAGAAAAGTAGAACAACTGTTCAATCTATTTTTCTGGATTTTGATTTAGGTGAGAATTAAATATGAAATCAGGGGACATCCTGGATTCAACTTCCTAACCAAAATCTTTGAGTCAAAAATATTTGACTACAAAGCCTGTATTTAAAATTAAGTGCCATGATGATATATACATTTGTAAAATGTGAGGAATGACCATTTTAAAGTCCTTAAAAGAAGGATATGTTGCATTGGAAACTTTTCTGCATCAGAAATCATGGATGTATATTCAATGAAGAAATTTAAGCTGATGTCATTAAGGGAGAACATGCATGATTATGTAATCTTAGAATAACCTCTATTATATTTTCTATTCTGTATTTATTACAAAAATTTAGCAAAGATTAAACCATAAGATGGGCATATGATTTTGTACATTTTCCCTGATTAAAACTGCATATGCAAATACCCTTCACTATAGTCTCAGGAGGCCACAATAGAAGCCTGTTTGCCTGAGTTGTGTTTTGTCTAATAGTGAACTCACTCAAATTTTGGCCTATGTAGGGACTGGCTCTCTTTCTGAGTTTGTTTAGCTCTGTTTCCCCTTGTGGTTGGGAAGACTTATTCTATAGGGTAGGAATAGATCGTCATGAGTAAACATGTTAGGACAACCTGTATGAATTTTACTGCTACATGCAGAAAACCTCCTCCCAGGATGATTAGGGTCTTTTTTTCTTTTTTCTCTTCTGTGGTCTATTTTTACTGAGAGCAAAGCAGATGGGGCAGCTAGAGCTACACTCTTTTGGTCCCCACAACAACTTATAACTCTGGAAAAAAAAATGTATTTTTAATTTCTACACTGTGATGATTTATTTATGAGGTTAGGGAAGGCATGGGGGAGGCTAAAAGCCAGAACCAAGACTCTAGCTGCCGAAATCAAATATTTGAAAGCTGCATCAAATAAACTCCTTGAAATTGAATCTTTGAGCTCATTCTTTTACTATCCTGCCAGAGGACTGGGCACTAATACGTCATGAATTGGTATTGTAGTGTTTCCCTTTCCCACGTCAGGGAGCTGAAGGGGTTAACATGAAGCTCAGGAGCACCGTCTTCTCCCTGTCTGTTGGGTGGTGTTGGAAACACGACCCAGTACTGCAAGGGTGGGATGGCCCTCCTGGATGGCTTGGCCTTAATCCTTCAGTTTTCTGAAATATTTTTAAGGAAGCAAATATTAGTGCTGAATCTATATGCCTTTTATTCTCTAATTTAATGACAACAGCTGTAAGGTCTTTCAAGTAGGTGAATAATGTTTTACTTTCATTTTAGTGAGTAGAGAAGAAAAACAAAGGAGAGTGGGAGACAGAGATTTAGATAGCTAAATATTTAAATCTTTCAAATTAAATTATTTGAAACTCAAAACCAGTATTTGTCGCCTTCCTTTTTTAAAAGAAAAGAAAGGACAGAAGGGAGAGAAAGAAGAAGATGGTGGAGGAAGCCCAAGAGAGAAGAAGGGAGAGAGACAAAGATAAGAGACAGAAAGACCAAGAGACAGAGAAAGGACCGTGGTGTGGCCAGCGGTGTGACGTAGACTGGAATCCATTGGTATTTCTCGCTGCAGCCAAGTCGAACAGCTGGCCTTAGTCTCTTTAGGGATGTAGATGCAAGTTATTTCTGCAATTTATAATCTCTACAACCCTTCACTCTGTCATCCCTGAGGATTCAGTCAGTCCTTGTCTTGGCAGAGTTCTTAATGCCAAATCTAAGCATGTGCTTAATTTGTCGCCGAAAGCTCTTTGCTCCAGCACAGATACATGCCAAGAGCCAAGTGGTGGGTCCTCACATCGGCCAATCCTTTACTTATGCCATCTGTATTCATCAAGCCCCTACTACACACTTGTTACAGCTTCACCTGGGGGGGATTCCGCATGGGCGGGAATTCCTCACCTCACTGAGCTTATGTTCTGCCTGACACAAGTATCTCTACAGAGTTTTTGTCAATATTGTTTTTGTGTAACAGAAGGTTTGTCGATGTCAGGACTCTGACTACATAATCAGACCCAGTGAGCAATGTGGAGTTACAAAACAAAGCGGTATTTTATGCAGAGCTTTTTTGCCAGTAACTGTGCTAAACTTTTACAAACTAAATTATTTAAAACACAAAACCATTATTTATTACCTCCTTGTTTTATAGGTAAGGGAAGTAATTTCAGAGGCAGGTTAAGAAACTTGCTAAAGCGTAGAGTAAGTGACTATGAATCATTCACTTGACTGACTGTCTGGGCTTTTGGTATTTGTGCATGACAGGCTGCCGCCACTGCGCACCCCCCACTCCACCCCCGCTGTTCACTCTGCCGTCCCCAGGTCTTCCCTCAATTCCACAATGTCTTTGTCTTTCCCTCCCCAGTTCTCTGATCACATTCTAGGAATTTATTTATACCCTATTTACTTTTTGACAATTTATCTAATTGCTTCAATTAGAAACGAACACAGACTAGATTAGTAAGAAGATACCTAAAGGAGATGAAAACAGATTCAAATGATTTCAGTGGGTTGGCTTCCTGTGTCCCAGCTTTCAAATGCCTCTGTGTCCGACTTTGTAAAAGTGAATCTGTTGAGGGTTGAAACTTTGGATGTGTCCTGGGAAAACATGTTAGAATCAGGAGGTATCTTTACATAAATGCAAACTATTGCTACTTCTTTGTGTATTAAATGGTCTTTTAGTTTCTTTTTAAGTCAAAAGCCCTTGGTTTTGTCATCTTGGAAGCATGTAGGAGATTCTGCTAGCACATGTGACCAGAATATGTGCTCCTGACACTTGAGATATGCAGTGTGTGTTGGGCCCATCTCTTTACATGAAAGATGTGCATATGCTTCTATAAAGCCTCAAAATAGGTTCTTTGGTCACCATTTAAAACTTTTGACTTTTACAATTTTTTACTAGTGTAATCCTGGAGGAAAACCAGTAGCAACAACCCCAAGTGATTATTGGGCCTATGATAAAGTAAGTAAAAGGTAGTTGGAATGGCAAAGAAGTGTAAGGCAAGATTCTGGATATTCTGTGAGTGTAGGAAAGACTAAGACAAACCATAAAAATTCTTGTCTGTGGAGAGAGCACTTAGATTCGTAACTTCTTGATTGCCAAATGACACAAATCATGCTTAATACAGTAAAGAACATTGGGACAGCAGAGATAAGCATTACCTCAGTGGACTAAATGTTCAAAAACGTATTTTATATTTCAAAATAAACCATAGTGATATGTGAGAGTGAAAAAATGGGACAAAATTGATATATGTTTATTCCTATATGAACTAAATTGAAATAGAAAATAGAAAAATGAAATTGCAGGTACATTTATGTAAATCTTAAATGTATCTATCGGTTTTAAGTATTATCAAATTAAAATGTTATTTCAAATTTTCTGGTATTCTAAAAGATAGAACATTGTAAATATTATTTAGAGAGACCAGAATAATATAATCTAATTCAAACCCAAAATGATGTCTTTCCTTTTATCTTCTCTTCCACCATGTTTCACACTGATGCTGTTTCACAACGAAGCTGTTTCACACCGAAGCTGTTTCACACTGATGCTGTCTCTGTGCCTTTCTGGAGTCCATGTATGCCACACAGATGAGCAACTTACTTTTGAAAGGAAAATGATGTTTTGCTAAGATGCTTAAAACATATTATTGTAAGAATCAAATAATTCTTAGTTATTCACTAAGACCCAGAA
Organism: Manis pentadactyla; assembly: GCF_030020395.1. Lineage (NCBI taxonomy): Eukaryota > Metazoa > Chordata > Mammalia > Pholidota > Manidae > Manis > Manis pentadactyla. The sequence continues at coordinate 43,020,703 of NC_080025.1, forward strand.
GGTTCATGTCTGATTTCTGTGAAATAAATAGTTGAGATACGGTTCTTAGGTAAGGGTCTTACTAGATTGGAGAAGAATGAGTTTGCTTACAGGTGAGTTCAACAGAGAGAGACAGAGACACAGAGGAAATGAGAGGCAAAGAGGGCAGAGGGGGAGGGTGGGAAAGACATGCTCTAAGGTAACTGATTGCTAGTGGGAAGCCGAAATGTGGACAGAATAGAACAGCAATGTCTCTTACTGATAGGCCTGGTAAAAATAATTGGAAAAAATAAAAAGTTTTGAGTATTTTAAGTGTAAAAGCTAAAGAAGAGTGGTGGACTATAAATTCAAATAGAATTAGATTAATGAGTGGATTTCACTTATTTTTCACTTAGAGGAAGATGGCAAGTGAAAGAGTTTTGTGAAGATAAATTCTGATGATTGTTTAAAAATATACATCTATTTTCTAATCATGTCTGGCTTTATTTCACGATGTGATCCTTAACTTGAAAATCTTTATATTTTCTTGTATTAAATGTAAGTGTATTTTCCATAAATCAATAGGGAATGAAACAAGATAATAATGATAAGTATAAATAAAGATAATAATGATAATGATCCTCCAAACCCCCTCTTAGAGGCTAGCATTGCTTTTTATTACACCAAGAGAGCAGAAGCAATTAGAAGAGAAGTTCCAGTTTCCAACAGATCATTGGTCCCCACAGATGAGTGGGACCTTCTGCTTCTGCGGATGTATTCCTCATGGTCCTATCCAAGACCTACGCTCACCCCACTCCACCTCCCTAATTCCTGGGCATCGCTCCAGAATAGAAAGCTTCTTTTCTTGCATCATCATCTTTTTTCTGTGTACCGATTCATTTCTATCAGTGTGTAAACATGCTGCAGCTAATCCCTTTTCAAATAGAAAATCTCTGTCTTGACCACACCTCCTTCTCCAGCTCCCACCTGGTTTTGGCTTCCTTCCACAGCCACTTGCCTCCCAAGGATTGTCTAACAAGTTATCTGCAATTCCTTTCATTTTCTCTGGAAGCCAGTCCACGCAGGCTCTGGAATTACCAGCTGAAACCTCTCATGGTAATATCTCTAGTCACTTCCATGTTGTTGACTCCAATATACATTCTCAGTTCCAATCAGACTGCTTTCTCCTCCTTGAAATACCTTCCTCATGTGCTTCTACGCACCCCACTGTCCTGGTTGTCTTTCTGTATCTCCAGCTGCCTCTTACTCATCACTGCTTGTTCTGGCTCTTCTTCCCAAACTCAGAGCTTGTAGAGATTCATGACTCACAGCTCTGAATTCTAGTCTTTTATTTTTTTTTTACCCAATTCACTCCATCAGTCCCAGGTATTTGAAATGCCCTCCATGAAATGAGGTTAGCCCAAAGCATATTTCCAAGCCAGATTTTTCTCTATTAGTCTGGACTTCATACACACCTTCATCTTCGCATGAATGTCTGGTAGGCATCCAACTTTAACATGGTCAAATACCAACTATTAATCTCTACTCTTTCAATCTTTTTAAACTCTGCACATAATACTTCCTTGTTTCCAGTTGCTCCAGGAAAAAATAAGTTGCTCTCAGAATCATACTTGATTCATTACCTTATTTCACACCTGACAGTGTTAGTTCAGCCATTATAAAGTTTAAGGGGATAATCTCAACTTCGACTGGTCATGCCGATGCTCACTCCCTTCTTTTATTTGTAATTTGGTACAAACACACACACAACCCACTGTCTTGCCAATGGGTTTCAGCCCTGGGCAAGTTCGCTATGGATTCAATGTGACCAAAGAAATTGACAGCAAAACGTTCTTGGGGTGCAAGGGTTATATCCAAGTTTATCTCCAGGTGGCAGGTCAGTTACTGAAATTCCATTCACTCAGAGCGAATCTGCAGGCAGCAAGCCGGTCTCTGCCTCTGGGCCTCTCTGTCCACATAGCCGTCCTCTGGGCCTCTGTCCTCGGCGCTGCCACCACTCCAGCCTCTGCTCTTCTCTCCTGCAGCCTTGCAGCCCTGCCACCGTGTCACACCCAGAGCACTGGGCAGAGCTCTTGATACAGAGTCAACAGCCATGTATTGCCCACAGGTGTGCAGTGAGCTAGTCAACCACGGCCAGGAGAGAATCCTGGCCACAGGAACTCTCACTTTATCCACACCCACCACCACCAATAACAACAATAACAATGACTACAGTTTCTAAAACCTTACTATACTTTTTCTATTCTCATATTCTCCTGTAAATTGAATCTAAATGTATTAACCTATCAATTCTTGGTAGAAGTTTTGTTCCCAAAATTTGCCACTAGAACAGGGTTCCCAGAGTGCCCTTGTACAAAATGCCATTTTCCTTGTATTAACGTATTTTTGAAAAGTTAATTCCTGAGTGTTGACTTATTAGGCTGAAGATTAAGTTAACCTGTAAATGTGATCCTCTCACTCTCTATTGGTATTACACGAAATTTTACTTCCACAAGCAGAGTATGAGAAAGTTTGTTATACACAACTTAACCAGCAGAGTGTTATCAAACATTTAAATTTCGCCCTTCACATTATAGGTGAAAAATAGATCCCTGAGCAAGTTGATAGGCATTTCCCTCATGCAGTACGATCAGTATCATTTCATGCTTAACATCACAGATATTTCCCTCTTTGTTAATTGTTGTATCTTTGACTTGTCTTTTGGAACATTTGTCTCCCAGTGGCTTCCTGGAACTCAACATGTTAAGAAATAAACCTTTTGTGACACAGCTGAACATATTTTATCCCTAATGTGTCATTTGTGTCTTAACACTGTCAGTGGTGTTTTTACAACATACAAAGTTCCTATTTTTGGTTGTTGTTTTATTTTGTAATGTTGTCTGTTTCAATGGAGTCAATGATTTCTTTAGTGGCTGTGGAATACTGTGTCAGTAAAAAATCTGTCCCCATTTCAAATCATAAAGCAGTGTTCCCAGGTTTTCCTCCTCAGTTTGGTGGGTTCATATTTTAAATATAAACTGCTTGTTGCTCATGTATAAATCTAACTTTGTTTTATTTTCCAAATGACTATCCAGTTATTCCTACATCAATTACCAAATTATTAGTTTGTCTGTCACAATTACCATTCCATGAATTCCTATATCCAATCAGGTATAAGTTTGGATTTTCTACTCTGCTGGACTGGCTTTGGTCTCTATATGCTGGTACCACACTTTCAATAGTTTGTTCACTGCTACATCCTCATATATGTTAGGGCTAGTTCCACATATTCATTTTTTCTAAAAACAATTCTATGGCTGTTTTTGTTTGCTTAAATTTCCAAATAAACTTTAGAATCAGATTTTCTAGTTCTAATTTTGAGATACCTATGCCATCTATATTGGGATTCTACTGAATTTATAAATTAACCTTCAAATATTAGATGATGTTGATGAAAAAGTATGTCTTTCAATCTATTCTGTTTCCTTCAGTACCTTTTTTTTTTACATTTTACATTTTCTTGAAGTATGATTTGTATTTAGTTTTACTTTATTGTGAGCAAGCTATAGATTTAAACACATTAATTTTTTGCTGTTTTCCACTAATGTTTAGCACTTAACTGAATTTACTTTTAAATTATGTTTTCTCTAATTTTGTAACTCCTTACCTTTCATTTTATCCAGTTTCATTGTTAAAAGCTTCCAGGGAATATTACGTAGCAGTGATTCACGTGGGCAGCCCACTGTTAGTCCTCTCAGGACTGCTTCTACTTTGTCCTATTAAGCAAAAATCTGGCTTTGGGCTGAAAGATTTGTTTTATCATGTAAATGACAAGCCCATTTGTCCTTAACAATATCTATACAATAAATTTATCTTATTTAATGTTTTGTGTTTCTCTTTTTTTTTTCTTTTCATCAGGAATCATTTGATTTTGTCACAGGCCTTTAAGCATATTTAGGTATATCTGATTTTAAGTAAACTATATTAACAGGTTTTTTAATATTGGAACTCCCATCAAACTTGGAAAACCTCACTTACTTGTAACTGGGTGTTTCTGTCTTTTTTTTTCTGAGTTTTTTGAAACTACAGTTATTATTGGTCTATGCTTTTCTTTGTCTCAGTTTTCTTTTGAAACCTGTAAGATTTTAACATCACCATTATTTAAAGTTTTTCCTATAGGCCCATGTTTTGAAATCTTCTACAAATTTGAGAGAAATAAAATGAGAATTAAAATCTGTTGAAATAGTCTTGTTTTTCATGGTTTAAGATTATCTTCTTAAACAGTTTGCTCCTGCTCCTTTTATGAAATGCATCTTAGTATACTGTTTGAATTGCATCATGAATTTACATATATTCTCCTTCTGCAACTTTAGATTTTCTAACTCTATTGATGTGAGTTTCATCAAATTATATTTTCATAAAAGAGAACTGCTCTGAGTTTTCAAATATATTTGTGTGAAGTGAGCCAACTATACTAATTTAACCTCTGTTTTTGTATGTACTACTTTATTATTATTTTTCACTTGAATATTTTCATTTTATTCTTTTTTTCACATTTTCTTTATATATTTTATTTTAAAACTTTGTTAAATATTTATTACTTACACTATAAACTGATATTTTTCTGTTGTTTTCTTTAATCTCCTTACGATTAACTTTTGCTCACTTTATTGCCCATTTCAATGCAAGTGCTTAAGTCATATTTTGTTATTGCTATTTAGAAGATAACCTTTCCTCCAAGCATTGTTTTAGATACAAATGACCATGTTGGATATGTAATACTATTATTATAATGTTTTTCTATAAAAACATTTTCTATTGAAGGCTCCAAATGTGGCAAAGCAATATGATTTTTGTCTAGATTGAAGAAAAAGAAACAATTGTGAAAAAGTAAGCAAAATCTATGAAGAAGGTAAAGGAATATAATGGTTACCTTAATAAACTCTGTTTGTAATGACTTCTGTCATTCTCAACTCCATGTCTCCAGTGATAAGAATTTCCTTCCTCTTGCTGTTGGGAAAATGGCTTTCTCTTGAGAGTTTTATCTTTTGCTTTCAGGAATAAAATGGGAGGTCAAAATAGTGTTCTTCTCATACCTACTGTTTATTAAGTTCCCTTGCTCAAAATAATCCTATGTTATATGGTATATTTCAAGGTGGCATATTCTTCTACCCTTTATTGCTTTTGTCTGTTTGTGGCTTTTTATCATTCTTAGTGGTTTTGTCAATTCTTATATATACCTTAACATCAAATTTTATAACTAGTTTAGCTGAAAACTGAACCTGTAAATTGTTTTTCCCACTCTAACTTTTGCTTCAGTATGATGTCCAGGAAGAAGAAAAGAGTAATACCTTTCTTATGCTATGTATTCATACAAGAGGCATCCTTGTTCAATTTTATTATCTACCTTCTACCAATAAAATATAAGCTTAATGTAGACATCAATTCTGTTTATTTTGTTCACTACTGAATTTTCACCCTTCAAGATTATTCTTGGCATGTAGCAAGTATTCAATAACCATTTGTTGAATGACTAAGTTAATAACATAAACACATCTTCCTTGAATTATGTTACCTGTGGTCTCAATGTTAAGGAAATTTATCAAAGACAATATTTAGTTCAACTCAGTTTAATATTATAAAGTGAAGACCTATCTTGTTAATTTCTTTTCTATCGATTCCTTTCCAGTTGAATTTCCAATCTATCAGGTAACTTGGTGCAACTGGTTGATTTGTGTTTTTAGATATTTTTAAGGAACTCAAATGAAGGTCCTATGAATATTCACGTGCAAGTCTTTGTATAAACATATATTTCCATCTATTTTTGGTAAATACCAAGCAGTGGAATGGTTGGATCAGGTGGTAGGAATATATGTAGCTCTCATTTTGAGATAATTATAAAATTATATGCATTTTAAAATTAGTTTTCTATTTCAGATGTTATAGATTATCCAATATCACAAACTACCTGGTTTAAAACAACACAGATTTATCATTGTACAGTTATGGAAGTTAAAATTTCATAATGTGCCTTGCAGGTCTAAAACTAAAATGTTGGCAAGGCTGTGTCCCATCTGGAGGACCTAGAACCCCATCTGTTCCTGGCCTTTTCCAGCTTCTAGAGGATGGCCTCATTCCTTGGCTTGGACTCACATCACTCAGGCCTCAGCTGCCTTCTTCATGTTGCTTCCCAAACTCTGAAACCCATGCTTCCCTCTGATAAGGGCTCTTATGATTATGTTGGGCCAGCACATATAATCCATGATAATCTCTTCCTCTCAAAATCGTTAATTCAATCCCACCTGGAAAGTCCCACTGCCAAGTGTGGTCACATATTCACGATTCTGGGCATTAGGATTTGGATGTCTTTTCTGGGGTTTCATTTATTCTTCTACTGCCTACTCTGTGGCCCTAGAGATTCATCTGCCCCACACCCCAGCTAAACAGCCCCAAAAGGCTGAGCCCATTGCATTATTAATCAAAGTCCACAATGTCATCTCAATCTCATCAGCTCAAATGTCCAAAATCTCATCATTTAAATAGTCTGGTTTAGAGGCTCTGGGTATAATTCATCCTGGAGCATAGTTCTTTTTTTCTATCATACTGTAAAATTTAAGATTAGGCAATTTGTTCCAAAATACAGTGATGGAATGGACATAGGAAAACAGTATAAACAGTCTACATTTTGAAATACAGTAGAGGATATAACTATAGTTATCAAAGCCTGGGAGTCATCCACAGTGATCTGTGGCTCCTCTGGGCTCACAGTTCTGACCTCACAGTCAGAATTTGCTTCTTTTTTTCCATGAAGGGTAGTTTGTGTTTGCAGCCTAGCATTTTCATCAATCCTGCCTATTGAATTTTAGGAGTCCAGTTGTCTTCTCTCATTTTGTCTTCTGTTTACCTTTGAGTCCAACATGGCAGAGTTTCTGCTGATACAAAATTCTCAACAACACTGCAATAGTTTTTTATTTAAAGTCTATGTTGTCTAATATTAGTATAACTACCCCAGCTCTCTTATGGTTACTATTTACACAGATGGATTTTTCCAACCTTTCACTATCAACTTATTTGTACCTTGAGATGTAAACTGAGTCTCTTACAGATAGCATATAGTTGGATCATGCTGTCTTTTCAATCCATTTTGCCTATCCCTTCTTTTTTACTGGGAAGTTCAATCCATTTACATTTGAAGTAATTACTGATAAAGAAGAGCTTACTTCTGTCATTCTGCTCTTTGTTTTCTGTATTTTTGTCTCTCATTTCTAACATTCCTGTCTTCTTTTGCTTAATTATTTTGTAGTGGCATATTTTGATTTCATTCTCATTTCCTTTACTGTATATTCCATATACTTTTTTTGTGGTTACCAATGGAATTAAATGTATCTTAAAGTTTTTACAGTCCAATCTGAGTTTGTTTTTTCTTTTAACTTCCAAAGAAAAAACATGGAGTTGCAAACCAGAATTACAATAATACTGGCTTTTGTGTTTGCCCATGCATTTACCTTTTTCTGGAGATCTTTATACCTTCATATAATCTCAAGTTGCTCTTTAGCTACTTTTCAGCTCAGCCTAATAGACTTCCTTTTGCATTTCTTATAGAGAAAATCTAGCAGTAATTAACTCCCTTAGATTTTGTTTATTGAGGAATGTCTTAATTTTTCCTTCCTTTCTGAAAGACAGTTCCTGGATATAGAATATTTGGTTGAGTCTTTTCTTTAGGCACTTTAAATATGTCATCCCACTGTCTTCTGGTCTCCAAGGTTTCTGCTAAGAAACCCACTGATAATCTCATTGAGGTGCTGCCATCAAGATTCTCTCTTTCTCTTTGACTTTTGACAGTTTTATTAACCTGTGTCTTGGTGGAATCTCTTTGGGTTTATTTTACTTGGAGTTCAATGAGCTTCTTGTATTTGTGAATCCACACCTTTCCTCAAATTTGTACACTTTCAGACAATTTTTCCAAAAATAATCTTTCGGCCCCTTTATTGCCCTTTTCTGTTGGGTCCCCAGTTATGTGTGGTGGCCTTTCTGACAAGGCCCTATGCTCTGCTATGGGCTGAATGTTTCTTTCACACAAAAATTCATAAGCTGAAATCCTAATGCCCAGTGTGATATTAAAAGGTGGAACCCTCACAAATGTGATGAATGCTCTTATAAAAGAGACTCCACAGAGCTCTCTCCAGCCCCTTCTGCCATGTGCACACAGTTGGAAGGCAGTGTCTGTGAACCAGGAGGTAAGTTCCTATCCAACCTTGCTGGCATCCTGATCATAAGACTTCTAGTATCCAGAACTGTGAGAAATTTCTGAAATTTATAAGCCACCTAGTCTGTGGTATTTTGTTATATCAACCCAAAAAGAGAAAAACAGGTTCTGTTCATTTTCCTTCCTTTCCTTTTTTTCCTGTTGTGGACATTTATTAATTTCAATTATTCTATCTTCATTTATTACCTCAATGGTCCTATCTTCAAGTTTGATATTTTTTTCTTCACCTTGCTCAAAATTGTGGCTGAAACCCTCTTGTAAATTTTTCATTTTAGTTATTATATTTTTCAGCTCCAAAAGTTCTATTTGGTGACTTTTTATAATTTCTACCTCTTTTCTGATATCCTCATTTTATTCATATATTTTTCCTGACTTCCTTCAGTTCTGTGTTCTTGCTTTCCCTTAGTTCTTTGAGCAGACTTGAGACATTTGATAAACTCTTTGATTAGAAGTTTATTGTCTGGGCTTCCTCTGGGACGGTTTCTGTTAATTTACCTTGATCCTTTGATGAGTCATGTTTGCCTGCTTCCTCTGCTTCCCTGACAAAGGCAGGTGACTAAGAACTGTGCTGTCACCTGCTCACGACCAAGACCTCCACTTTGCTGAGGTGAGGGTTAGGCAAAGATGGTTAAAAACATCATGCAACTGTCCCACCATTTTAAAGATGGCTTTTTCTTGTTTGATGATTTACTTAGTTTCCATAGCCATTTGACAGTTTTCAAAAGATTCTACAAAGTTAGTTTAAACAGTATCTATTTTTTTTTCTAGCATTTTTTCTGGAAAATGGAATTTGGAACAGCCTATTCGGCCATTTTGCTGACTTCATTCCAGCAGTATATTTTTAGGAAGCCCTATATACACAAGAATGCACACACCTTTAGAGGAAATAATTGTAATATATTTTTGAAATTTGGAATGCAGAGAGCTAAGTACTGGTCACTAAATCAAAATTAGAAACCCTAAACAGAGAACTGGGAAATCTCAGCAGCTAAATTATTTTCACCATAGAGCCTCAGGAATTGACAATGCCATAAATGGGTAATAATAACAAAATAAAAACCAGTTTGATTTGTTAACATTTTTCATTTACTACTACTTTCTGTATATCACAGGAATGTTGCTGGAAAGAAGAGATGGTTAACTCATTGGGAAAGTGGTAAGAATTTAAATCAATGACTGTTTACAAAGATATGGGTAAGGACAGCAGGGAAAACAAAATCAGGAGGCCTTTTCCATTCCTAATCATAAATGGCAAGTTAGAGAGTGATTATCAGAACAACCCGTAGCTATGTAAAAGAGGACCTATGATATTCAGTAGAGAAACACAGCTACTGCTAGGCTGTGACTCACAAGGAGAAAACCAGAAGAATAATCACTCAGTCGGACCTGTCTCTCCAACTGATCTTCCATCTATGGTCATTCACTTCCATTGGATGAGCTAAACCAGCAGCCAAAGAGCAAAACAGTTAGTTATTATATTTTTCATAAAGATCATTCGCCTAGGTCAGAGGTAAAAAAAGAAAAAATGCAGAATATACTTGGAGTAGCAAGCACATAATAGGTCTCAAAATGGCTTGAAAAATAATTAGTAGTAGAAATAGTTGTGTTTCTGTTTTATAAAATCATTGAACTCATTGGAGTTCAATGAGCTTCTTGTATTTGTGAATCCACACCTTTCCTCAAATTTGGACATTTTCAGACAATTTTCAGACAATTTCAAACAGAAAGTTTAATCGGACTATCATTTTACTCATTTTATTTTCAAAATAAAACTCTCAATCACTTATTCCAGTTTGAATAATTTAGAAAATTAGTAGTTTCAGATGTTAATCTAGGGTGTGACATTCTGTGGGATTTTCCATGTATCCAGATTACAGAAGGCAATTCATTTGAATGTTCTTACACAATGTACATTTGATATCCACATTCAACAAGTTATGAATCATCTGGATTTACCTTCTGGATGCATGGTTCTTCTATTGCTAATCAACTCTTCTACATTATATCAAAAATTCTGCATTTGGACAAATGGCAAACATATCATTCTTTTGAAAACAGAAAAATAACTTGAAAAAAGAGATCTTTTAAACCTAAAAACTGTTATCGTTTTTTTCTTCCAGAGGATTATGTTTTTTATATCAGAAGCAAATTATCTCAACAAAACAGAAAGAAGAAAACAATTGTACCCTGTTGGGAGATAAATCCCTGGGTTTCCCAGAGCACCGGCTGCCCTTTGTTTTCCACTATCTTTTCAAGAATAACTGTAGAGTGTAGAGCTTTAGAAAACAGAGATAACATCTCCCCCAGAGGAAAGAGTAGTCATGCTTACTGTCTAATATAATAAAGTTGATATCTTCCTCTAAAGTGAAGGGTAGGCATGCTTACTGCCCATAACAGATTATTTCAGTTGTTCTCCTATAATATAATTATGGGTCATCTGTGTCCTTCAGGTTATTCTGCGGGAGTTGGGCTGGATAAATCAGTGTAAAAAAAAAAAAGTGCTGGCATTCTGGCTATTGCTATTACTGTAATAAAATCCTCTGTCTCTGACACAGAAGTCTTCTTTCTTCTGTCAGCACCAGTGAAACTGTGGCAGTTAATTTGTTGACTTGAAAGTAATGCCAAATATCAGAACCTTCACAGTTCTTGATGCTTTTGTAAACAGAGAAGTTTTAATGAGAGAAACACGGCTTTCTGGAAAAGAAAGAATGAGGATCCAGAGGACTTATTAATGGGATTTGGAGAAAGTTTATGGAAATTAATAGCAAACATGTAAACCAAATTGTATGCCAACTGGAAAATAAATGATCATCCACCTTGTTGACTCTTTGTAAGGAAGAATTGGGAAGTGGTTGAAGCTGGACTCAGGGAAATAGGTTCAAAGACAACTGCCTTAACTTTGCCCTGGTGGTTGTTCACTCTAGTCCTGGCAGGAGGACTTTATCACCAAGCTTGCAGCCAGACTCATTGTAATTATAGTGCTAAGAATTGCTCTTGAAGTGCAGAAGGTTCAGATGTTTTTCTCGGCAACAGTTTCAGAGATGCATACCACACTGAGCCTGGAAAAAAAGGGGACATTTGTGGACACCTTAAGCAGAAATCAAGCAAATTGTTAGAACCTTGGTTCTTGGGTGGTCACTTGGGAGATGAAGGGCCAGGTCACATACTTGTTAAGGAAGAATGGTTACACCAGTGCCATCTTCTGCATTTCCTTCTATACATCTTACAAACCTTAGATTCAGTTAAGACAGTAATAAGTTGCAAAGTTTTACTGGTGGTGTTGCAGTGGGTTGCTATAAGGAAGTTTGGTCCCCTATGCAAGATTTTCTTAATATAGACACACTACCCTGGAAACCATAGATAATGACTTGCCTAGTCCCTCTTTTTTATTTTTTATTTTGTTGCTTGTGCTTTATGTCAGTGTAAAAAAGTCATTGCCAAAACCCATGTCTTCTTTTTTCCTATGTTTCGTATGTTTTCATAAATTTTCTAATTTCATTCATATTTTATATTTAAGTCTTTAATCCATTTAAAGCTAATTTTTTTGGGTGGTGTAAGATAGGGGTGTAGTTTCATTCATTTACATGTGAATTTTCAATTTTCCCAGTACCATTTGCTGAAGAGACTGTCTTCTCTCCATCAAGTATTTCTGGATACCTGGTCAAATACAAGTTGAACATATATGCATGGATTTATTTCTTGGCTCTTGATTCTATTCCATTGGTCTATGTGTCTTTTTTTATACTAGTATCATGCAGTTTTGATTACTACAGTTTAAAAGTATAGCTTGAAATCAGGAAGTGTAATGCCACCAGCTTTGTTCTTGCTCAAGATTGCTTTGGCTTTTGTAGTCTTTTATTGTTTCATATAAATTTTGGGATTGTTTTATCTGCTTGTGTAAAAAATGCTTCTGGAATCTTGATTGGGGTTACTTTGCATCTATAAATGGCTTTGGGTAGGTGGAGTTTTAACAATATCAATTATTCCAATCCATGAACATGGGATACTTTTCTATTTATTTTTGTCTTTGATTTCTTTCATCGATTTTTTGTAGTTTTTAATGTGGTAATTTTTTTACCTCCTTGACTGAATTTATTTGTAAATATTTTATTTATTTATTTATTCTTTGCTATTGTAAATGAGATTGTTCATTCCTTTTTTCAGATAATTTATTATTAAGATATAGGAACTATATTACACTACAAAGCTTCAGCAAAATAAATTATCAACAAAAATACTACCTACAGAATGGGAAAAATATTCACAAATCATATAGATGATAAGGGGTTAATATCCTATATATATATATATATATATATATATATATATATATATATTATATATATATATATATATATATAATATAATATATATATAATTCATGCAACTCAATAGCAAAAATTAGATAATCCAATTAAACTATTGGCAGAAAACCTGAAGAGATTTGGACAGTTTTCCAAAGAAAATATGCAAATGACTACTAGGTACATGCAAAGGTGCTCGACATCACTAATCATTTCCTGCAAATCAAAACCACAATGAGGTATCACCTCACATCTGTTAGAATGGCTGTCATTAAATAGACAGATAGCAAATGTTGGTGAGGCTGTGGAGAAAAGGGAGCTCTTGTAACCTGTTGTTGGGATTGTAAATTGTTATAGCACTTATGAGGAAAAATATGAAAGTTCCTCAAAAAGTTAAGAATACATCTACCCTTTGATTAAGCAATTGTACTTCTGAATATGTATCTGAAGGAAACCAAATCACTATCTTGAAGAGTTATCTGGACCCCATGGTCATTGCAGTAGTATATCTAATAGTGAAGATGTGGAAACAGCCTAAGTGTCCATTAATGAATGAATAGATGGTGTGTGTACAGACTCTCTCTCTCTGTCTCTGTCTCTCTCTCTCTCTCTCTTTCACACACACACACACACACACACACTCACACACACACACACACAAATATTATTCAGCCATTAAAAAGGAATGCTGACATTTGCAGCAACATGGATGAACCTTAAGGGAATTATAATGAGTGAAATAAGCCAGACAGAGAAAGACAAATACTTTACGATCTTATATGTATATGTGGAATATTTAAAGAAATGAACCCATAGAAACAGAGAACAGATTGGGCTGGCTAGAGGTGAAGGAATTTGATGAAGATGGTCAGAAGGTACAAACTTTCAATATAAGAGAAATAGGTAATATGGATGTAATGCACAATATGATGACTATAGTTAACACTGCTATATGATATATTTAAAAGTTACTAAGAAAACATAGGCATACCTCTCTTTATTGTGTTCTACTTTATTGTGCTTTTGCAGATTACACATTTTACAAATTGAAGGTTTGTGGCAACCCTCCATCAAGCAAGTGTATTGACACCATTTTCCTATCAGTATTTGCTCACTTCATGTCTCTGTATCACATTTTGGTTATTCTCTCAACATTTCAAGCATTTTCATTATTATTATTATATTTGTATGGTGATCTGTGACCAGTGATTACAACTGACTGAAGGCTCGGATGATAGTTATAATTATTTAGCAATAAAGAATATTTTAACGTAAGTATGTACATTGTATATGTTTTATTTTTTTATATAATGCTACTGTCCACTTAACAGACTACAGTTTTCAACGTCACTTTTATATGCACTGGGAAACCAAAAAATTCATTTGGCACACGTTATTGTAACACTTGTTTTATTGAGGTAATCTGTAATTGAACCTTCAATATCTCTGAGGTGTGCCTGTAGATCCTAAAAAGTTCCCATTACAAGGAAAAAATATTTTTTCTTTTTTTTTAAATCTTTATGAGATGATGGATGTTAACTAAACTTACTGTAATCATTTCGCAATATATGTAAGTCAAGACATTATGCTATTCACCTTAAACTTATACATACTATATGCCAATTATATTTCAATAAAACTGAAAAAAAATAAAGGGTTGACTGGTAATCAGTCTCTTACTGTCCTGGGTTGGGCACACCCTTTACAGTTCTTGGCCAAAACAGGGTGGTACATTACGTTAGGAGGAACATCAGACTAAGAGCCAGAGTAGTAAATGTAGTGTTGCAAAGAGAGTTGAATTCTTTGTAGGCATGAAATAAATTTGGAAAGAGTTTACAAATGACTGAGTGAAGAGCCCTGTGTTTAGATCTTCACCCGTGGCTTCCATTGCCAATTGTTTTACAGAAAGGAATTCTCATCTCATTGCAGGGATGGTTCTGCCACTTAACCGACTCCCTTGGAAAACAGCTTAGTCTCTGGTTTTAAGCAGTTTTTATTCATTACAAATCTTTAAATAGAATACTTCTCTAAGAACTCTCTGAAACTCAAAATATATGTGTGATATAAAGAACAAAATTGTGTCTTTAGTTATAAAATTAGAAGTATATATAATTAAATTATAATAAAGATTATATAAAATTAAGTATATATACATAAATAGATATGCTTTTAGACTCTTATATAATATATGTATATATGGAATTGCTTAGTAAAAACTGCCAAGGCTCTGAACCACAATGAGTTTTATTCAAATTCCAGACCTGTATGTATATCTATATTATTTTTATTTTATGCTAACTTTGTTAAGCTACAAGGGCTTTATGAGGGGTTTATGACAGTAACACATAAAAGCACAGAGAAAATTCAGATAGTATTGATGTCAATGCACTGTGCAATTTTTAATTCAGATTTAGTTCTGAGCTCCATGAACATTAAGATGGGAAGATAATTTTTTTTAAAGGCAGGGCTTTCACATTCCTCATTCCATCTGTCTTCCAGTTTAGAGTCCATTTTGGTGTTTAGAGATTTGAGGCCTCTTCACCTCCAAGGCATTTTGATGGAGCCAGAGATGGCAAGAGTCAATAGAAACCACATAAAACTTGACATCATCCTGACAGTACAGATCCTAACTCTGACCTCCCTAGCTACCTAAATATTTGCATAACTCAGTTCTTTTATTGGAAATGAACAACAAAATAAACTTAAGCATTTAAGTATTATTTTAATATTATCTGAATAATAGTTAATAAAGGACGTATTAGTATTTATTGATTATTTATTATGTGTGAGATACTGTGCCCAGAATTTATCATATTTTATGAAATCAGTAGATTATTTCCTCCATTTTATCTTAATAGCATAAGCAGCTATCCCCAGGTAAGAGAATTACTGGGAGGGGCAGGGTGCCTTTATTCCTGGTCTGTCAGCACTGCTAGTGCCTCCCTACACTGTCCCAGGACACTTGGCACAGATGTTTGAGACCAGGAAGTCCATCTCCTTCCTATCCTTCAAGATACTTTAAGGTTTAACTCTGAAACAGTAACTTGGAAGAAAATTATATTATTCTACTTTTTCACAGAATTATTCAAACAGAAAAATGACATATTACACCCAAATCTGTAAAGATGTTTGTTTGGGTTTTTTTTTTAATCTTCTCTTAAGAAAGTGTCATTTCTGTTACCTGATAACCACATACGGGGATCCAGCGGCACTTGCCAAGAAACATCCGATATAACTCAAACTCTGATTTGAACACTGTCCTCTCTCTTTGTGTGCACATGTGAATTTAATGAGTTGAAAGAACACACCTGGACGTGCCCACTACCCACAGTGCAGGCCCTGTGTTGGTGTCATTTGAGCATAGATGTCTTCTATCTGAGCACAGGCTTTAAAGCTTGAATATTGACATTCGTGTTTGACTTGTCATCAGTATGTCCAATAACAGGGATATGTGCACAAGCTTCAAGGAGATCATATAAAATAAATTGATTTTTATTTTGTGGGGCTCTCCAAATAACTCAGAGGTTGTTCCTGTCCCACTGAAAACCAGATTCACTTGTTGGCACTTCTGAAGAATAGCCATGGGTTCCTAGCACAGCTTGGCAGCTAAGAAAAGTACAATAAATGCCCATTTTCACAGGTCAGCTCTGATTTTCTCAGCACCAATGTGGTTCCTGCAATCCTGTGGAATCTTAATGCTGATTCCTTCCATAGTTATAAAAGTATCCAGAATGAATTTCCCCCATGAAATGGGTATAATATGAGAAACACCTTACCTCTCCTTAATTTCTTATATATGCAAATACTGATCCTTTAGTAAATGCATTTAAATGTTATTAATAAAGGGAATACAAAAATAGGGTTAATAGGATGGTTTAAGGTGTAACAGAAGTGCATTTGGGCAAGGAACTGCCACTTTGCACCTCCTTTTGATCTAAGATGTTTGTGTCACTGACTTCCTCATATTCGCCCACATTTCCTCTGATAGCAAACTGAAACAACAATGGACCCAGTTCGCTGGCCCATAACAGTTCTCTATTAGCTGTGTATGCTTTGATGTGGATAAATTTCCTGCTTTTTATCCAGAATAATCCCAATTTGGGAAATTTTATGAGAAACTACTAAGAAAATAAGAGGAAACTTTGATATTCAACATTCCTGGACTAAGAGTTGTTAATAAGAAAAACTGCAGGACCATAATGTGGTCACTTAAAGTCAGGGCACCCACAAGCCAAGCTTTAATACCTAACCTAACTGCAGTTTCAAGAGTGCAATTTTTAACCAGCAAAACTGCAGTTTCCCAGAGATAACCCCCTGGGAAACCCTTTCTCCTTAGGTAAGCTCTCTTGTCTAAAGAACACATTCTTTGCTAATGGATCTTTTAAATCTTCTCTTTGCCTTTAAACATCTTTCTTTTCTGTAGAATGATGGTGCATTTTCTGCTTGCTAGAAGAGAAGCTGCCCTATCCATGAACTGTTTAATAAAGCCATTTAGATCTTCAAATTTACTTGGTTGAGTTTTGTTTTTGTAACAGAGTAAATCCTAAGTAACTTATCACATAAGTGCACAAATATATTCTTGGAATGTCTAAATAAAGAACGGTAGTTGGATAAAATGAGATACTATACAGCCATAAAACATGATTTTATGTAGCAATACTTACAGGAAATATGTCTACAATATATTGAAAGATAAGAAAGACAGTCTACAAATTATTATGCATTGCATCTTTATAATTGTTAAATTTATATATATTCATATGTATTGATAGAGATTAGAAAGATATTCACCAAATTGTTGAGATTTAGTAATAGAATTATGGATGATTTTTAAAAGTCATCTTTATAAATGTGATGTACTGTTAGAATTATAATGAGAATGTATTAGTTAAGAATAGAAAGTATTAGAACTATTTTCATTCTTCAAAGACAAAAATTAAGAAAATAAAATTTAAATAAAGAAAATAGGTTTTAAACAACTGTTAGAGTAGGTGGGCAGGTAGATGTGAGCAGGGAGAGAGGCAGGGGGACTTTGGTAGGGTGCTTCCTTGCATTCTGCACATTCTGTTCAGGCTGTTCTTGCAGGATGTGCTATGAGGGGTGGGTAACAGACTGGCCCCCACCAGCTGGTTCCAACGTGGAGGACAAACAGACCCAAGCTCCACCCCAGAACCCATCACCACAGTAAAAATCATGCCCATCCATCAT
Source organism: Manis pentadactyla (assembly GCF_030020395.1). Classification (NCBI taxonomy): domain Eukaryota; kingdom Metazoa; phylum Chordata; class Mammalia; order Pholidota; family Manidae; genus Manis; species Manis pentadactyla. Next base: position 43,038,439 of record NC_080025.1, read on the forward strand.
AAACATAGTGCAAATTGCACCTCCCTGTGCTGTGAAGTTCCAATGATAACCAAATATAGTAACAAAAAATCCCTCTGTCACACATGAGGGTAGAGCCAGCCAGCACTCTGAAAAAACACAGTTCCCTTTGAAACCTAATCCCACTTAGTGAATGTTCATCTCCCTACACATTAAAAGGCTCTCTGTTGTTGCCTCCCACTCTGCCTGCACCCACCTCTTGGATGTGTGCTGTTGCCTTTCTTTATACTCTGGTTTCCGTTACACCAAATAAACTTTTTAAAGATTGAATTCTTTTTCACAACCAGACCAAGGACCAGTCTCAGTTAACACCTGTGAGAATAAAAAAGTTTAATCTTTATGGCTCAAGACATCAAAATCTCTTCTCAGGTTCAGTTACTATCCACAGATATAGATGGTATTCCATGGTGCTTCTGGAAAACCTAAAGCATTTGTAAAAGGATGAATTATAATGATGTTTTGCTATGGTTTTTCTAATATCTAAACCCAGTAAACCCAGATCAATGGTCTCTTCTTTATCTGTACCTGTGCTTTTAAGCCTGGAAGTCATACTGTAGTAAAGAACCAGTCAGCTCACCTTGTCCCTGGGTGGAGCATGACAATTCTGGGTCTCCTCTCCATTCCTTGTTACCCCTATTCCTGTGATCTTTGGAGAAAATCTCTTTCCTAACCAGTCTTAAGAGTCCCACTTGAACTGGGTGTCACATTTTACCATGACTTCCAATGTATCTAAGAACTCAGAGGGTTTAGAGCATAAGCACATGGAACAAATACTCAAAAGTTTTCTAAAAGGACCAGAGGCTTTTTAGATCAGCAGGAACATATTGGATCTTAGAGTCAAAGGAAAGACAGGATAAGTTATGCACATATTTAATCATAATTATGGGCCATTTTCCAGGGGTCAGAGAACAAACACTCTCTTTAAGTGAAATTTGAAGGGGAAAAAAATCTAATGATATTTGGATTTATTGGCTAATTTATTAGCTGATTTATTGGCTTAAACATTTTTAAGGCTCTAACTTTCTAATGCTACTCAGAAATCTACCTGTAGCTTCCAGGTAGAATCAGCTGGTGTTTATCAAGTGATTAGTATAAGGGTAAGGAAAGGGTGTCATGGTGATCTTAATTAACTGCCTTGATTGGGAAAGAGTCCCTCAGAGTGGCTCACAGACCCGGTGAATGTCATGGGAGAGCTGCAGAGCAGGGTGGGCACTTTTCAGTTAAATGAGGTATATCCACCTGAGAGAACCTGGTTCCCTTGGCCATGCATATGGGAATAAAAGATGCCTCCTGTTTATTATATTCTGGCTCAAATGGAGAATCTGAAAAAGTGGAAAACCCTCTGTGGAGAAAGTGAAGGTTTCTATGGCTGGGATTCTCACCTGGCCCTGGTTGGCTTGCTCACTACACATGTGTGGGCAATATACATTGTTACTGACTCTATATAAAGAGCTACGCCCAGTGCTCTACAGGGGAGCAGACACTGGAGTGGTAGCAGTGCAGAGGACAGAGACTGAGACGGCTGCAGGGGCAGAGAGGCCCAGAAGCAGGGACTGGCTTGGTGCATGTAGTCTTGCTCTTAGTGGATGGGATTTTAGTGACTGACCTGCTACCATGGGAATAAAGTTGGGTATAAACCCTTTCACCCCAAGAACATTCCATTGTCATTTTTCAGTCTCATTGAATATATAGTGAACTTGTTCAGGGCTGAAATCCATTGGCAAGACAATTGGCGATGTCAGCAGGATTCGCTGTTGACTGAGGAGCAAAACAGGCTGCTCTCATGGGAGGGCTGCCCCTATCGATGAGGAGACATTTGAGTCTCCCCCAGTGGACATGTGGTCCAATGTGGCTTGCCTCCTATAGGACTAGGCTCCACCCCAAGACTGGGAAGGGGTGGAGGTGACACCTGAGGCAGTAAAGTTGACCCTCAGCAAAATAGGGAATTCCTTAAAGAAACAGAGTGCCCATGAGGGTGGCAGGAACTGTGGGGAGTTTTTTCTCACAGTACTGAAAAAGGCCATAAGGGAGAAAGATGTCCTCCTGCAGGAAGCATGAGAACGTGAGCTGCGAGATGCTGTAGAGGAGGTAAAGAATTTGTTGGTGACTGAAATAGCATCACTATGAGGTGCTATAGAAATGCTAAAGGATGTCACAGTAGCCTGGGAGGAAGCAGCATGAGAAGGAACAGTGGTCCAAGAAGCAGAGGCACAAGAGTGCAGTCTGCCAGGTGCCATGGGGCAGGTGAAGGATGTAGTAGAGCCGTCAGCCCCAGAAATGGAGGAGCGGAGGTTTGATGAACAGGTGGCTGTGGAGGCCCTGTCAGTGTCAGAGGCATCAGCCCCTCCTCGGTTTCAAACTCCACCTGGTTGAAAGCTGGTGGAAAGCCCTGAGGAAAATAAAGACTGGGCAACTGCAGGTTCCTTCAGGAGTGATGCAGCCCCCTCCCCAGGTCATGGAGCACTCCGTGCTCTGCTCCTATTCTCAGCCTTAAGCAATGAAAGCACAAAAGGAAATACGGTTTGCTATCCAAGGGAGAATTTAAAGGGTCCTGTGAAGGTCACGAGGACCCAGATGTGGGTTGATTTGATAAAGGCAGGAGCAAACAGAAAGAAATTGAATGGAAAGTCAAATAGAATCTTAATGGAGCTGTGGCAACAATTGAAACTGGAGAAGCAGTTCCAGCTGCTGAGGACGAATAAGCAGAAGCCAACGACAAAGAGGCAATCTCGGCCTGTGTGTCTGCAAGACTTTGTGCTTGAGAGGCTGGAGAAGGTGGGTATTGTAGGGCCTGCCCATGGTTCTTCTGGTTAACCCATCTGAGCAGAACTGGTTTGAACACAGCTGGGATGACCACTTGGTAGCAATGGATCTCTTCAGACTTGAGGGTTATTATAATTTGTTGTAATTTTTGTTATTTGTATATTGTCATAGACTCTGTTGTTATTATGGAATTTGGTTACAATGTTCCAGCTTCCTTGCACAAAGACCATGGCAGAAGATTGAGGGCACACAGATTGAGAGGCGAGAATCCTGGAGGGGTGGAGTGGGAAGCAAATGAAAGTTCCTGTGGCCAGGATTCCTCTTGGCCCTGGTTGGCTAGCTCACTACACATCTGTTGGCAATACATTGTTACTGACTCTGTGTAAAGAGCTCCGCCCAGTCCTCTGGGCTGCTGCATTGTTGCAGGACTGCAGGGCTGCAGGAAAGCAGAGGCTATAGTGGTGGCAGACCTTAGGACAGAGACTGAGAAGCCTGCAGGGGGCTGAGAGGCCCAGAGGCACAGACTGGCTGTTGCATGCAAACTCTGAGTGGGATGGGATTCTAGAGATTGACCTGCCTTGGTGAGAATAAAATTGGGCATGAATCCTTTCACCCCAAGAACGTTCCACTGTCATTTTTCAGTCTCATTGAATCCATAGTGAGCTTGTCTGAAACCCATTGGCAAGATACCCTCCCAACATGAGATATTTAGAGGAAATTTCAGTGGCTTGGACAAGTGTCAAACTCATTCCTTTGTTTTAAAGTATCAGAATTATTAGTCTAGAACTTTGATAATTCATTCTCTTTAAAGTTAAAAAATAAAGAAAATATAAAAGTCTAAATTACAGAAGAAAGCTTTATTTTTAAATCTCAATGCTTAATATAATGATATTTTGTCTCTCCCTAGCATTTTAATATGCTTATCTCATAGCCTAATGAAATGTCTTTGGAAACCCCTTACCTGTGGTGCACATTCATACTTCAATATTATCTTCATTTCCACATGTGCAAATTAGAACAGGTGCAAGGACTGTAGATTAGAATGTCAAATGAGCTAGTGATAATATCCTATATGGTGCATTGTCTCTGTTAATATCTTAATTATTGATGCAGAATAAAGCTTTGAAATACACTAAGTGCTTCTTCAGCTTTAGTGTGTATTAGAATCAACAAGGGAGCATGTTAAAATACTATTTTCAGGGCTCCCCTCTGAGATGCTGAATTAGCATATCTAGAAACCCTATAATCTACAGACTACAATAATGGTAGCACCCCCAGGGATTGCATGGTAGGAATTTAGGAGTCAGTGCTTGAGAAATGTTGCTTTATGGATTGATACACAGTCTCTTTCTTCAATGTACCCACAAATAATTTTTTATTAAAATAACATGTAAAGCAATATTTTATTTCTTCATCAATTGTCTCTTCATTTAGGTACATGTTATGAGCAAGCCATTGTGTGGGATACTGCAAGGAATACAGGGAAAAAATGCTAACCATCTAAGTGAGTAGTGAATTACTCTGTGTAATTTATAAATCAGTGCATTTTGTAGGTAAAGTGAGTCATAAAATAAATGCAATTAAAATTTAGAGATTGGGATTCCATTTGATTAAGAAATAATAGCTCCAAGGAAGAAGGAACAGCTGATGAGATCTCCATCAGGGAGATGGCTTAGTTTCACTGAAGGGATTAAGTGAATGAGAAAGAAGTAGAGAGTGAAATTTCAGGATGGAGATGGGGATTAAATGCAGTCTATTGTGTCTAAGTTATATTTGGAGAGTGAGCTTAACTGTGATTTGTGGCAAGAATCTAAAAAAAATTGAATGCAATATTCATAGTTTAGAAAATGTGAAAATAGCAGATATTTCTTAGCAGGAGGGTAAAATATTCAGTGATGTGTTCCTGAAGGAGCTTTTTCATAGTCATGTGTAAGATGCATTAGGAAATGGAAAGATTGGAGACCACATGCTAAAAGGTTGATGGTGGCAGTAAGAACGAGACCACAAAAGGAAAACAAACCTTGGGATTAAGCTCTGATGTAGAGTTGAAGCATGTTGTGACTGATTAAATGTGAAAAACATAAGAATTTGGGGGTTGAAACATACTCTGAAGTTTTTGTGTTAAGTTTTAGAAAAGATGTGTATTGCCTTTAATCTCGACAAGGGAATGTTAAGGGAAGTTGGAGGCTCAGTGATAAAATAGCAGCAGACTCATAGACACTCAGAAGTGACTGGTGGTTGCCATGGGGGAGGGGTTTTGTGATAAAGAGGCACAAAAATTCTCAGTCATAATATAAGTCAGTCACAGGGATATCAGTACAGCATGGAGAATATAGCAAATGATTCTGTAGCACCTTCCTATGTTGGTAGATAGTAACCACACTAGTGTGGGTGAGGGTTTAATAATATGGGTAACTGTTGAACCACTGTGTTGTATACTTGAAACCAGTATAAGATTGTGTATCAGTGATACTTTAATTAAAAAAAAAAAAGCCATGGGGCATGCTGCTTCTCAGCCTTATGCCTTTTGCTACACTGTTGCCTCTCTATTGTGTGTAACTGAAGACCATTTCAATACACAAGACACAAGCTGAAGGATCCTCCCTCTTTGGAACCTCTGTTATTCTAACATTCCTTGATTGAGATGTTGGATATCACTGTAGTCAACAGAGCAGAAATAAACTTTATAATAAACTCTATTGAAGAGGATGCTATTAATACTGAGGATCTGTATACCCTCAAAATCATCACATGAAATATTTTTCTATCTTTGCAAAAACTAGAGAGGTGAGAAGAGGCAGAGTATTTTGTATGTCTCTTACATGTAGTTTCCCTACCCCAATTATAAGAACACAAATTACATATGTATACAGTTATAAAAGCATACAGTTAAATTTCCATTTTCTGAAAAGTAGGAAGATGATTATGAAGACTTTTTTGTTTGTTTTTTAGTTCTTATATTGCTGTGACTTTGGTGTCACAATATTCAATAAAGTACCTTCTGGTGCTTTTGATATGAAAATGTGATTGCTATTAAACATTAAACAAGGCATGCTGGTAATTTTATGACACTTATGTTTTAGCTTTCCATACCAAAACAATGGTAATCAAATCTCATGCTTGAGAACCTCAGCTGATTGTCATAGGGAGAAGCATCCTTTCACCAATGGTGTAATTACAGAGGAACATTAATGGGATATCTCACCTTCCTTTGAAGGGTAGCGCTAAGTCATTGTAACTGATATAATGCAGCTATGGGCTGATGGGCTGATGTAGCTTATCAAATATTGTGCTCAGTTGTATTTGCATTATATTCCACTTAAATGCCATGTATTATAACTCAGTTACATTTCCATGTTTAAGAAAATGAGCTTGAAACTCCCATCTGCTACAGGGTATATGGGTCTTCTGAGAATAGGAAAGAAAGAGCTACTCTTGTATGTCATTTCACATTTCCTTGGAGTGAAATTTGCTCTCATTTATATAGGTTTTTAGGCAAAATTTCTGCTTTTGTTACTTTTTCTCATCTCTCATGCTAATAGAATCTTGAACCCATGTCACCGAAGAGGGACCTTTTCTGTTATCCAGTAAATGGGTCAAATCCTGCAGAAACACTGAGTATGTGTGAAAGCTGTGTAGAAATCAACATATAATCTAGAAGTTACCACAGAATTTATGTTTGTAATATTAAAAAGTTAAATCATGCAAAAAAATGCTTATTAATTTGGTCTGCATTTTAAGTGTTCCTGTGAACTTTGTACTTAACTTGTGATAACAGAGTATGCAAACTGATACCATACGTACACAAAACAACAGGGATGTTTGTGTTAAATTTTAAAGGTGGTTTTGTCAAGTAAGATTTCAACTTGCGAATAAAAGGAAGATTGCACAATACATGCAAGTCTTGGACTTCAAAGATGTACAGTTACAAACATACATCCAATCATTCTACACTTGAGGATAAGTTAGAATGAAGTGTGGACAACTGGTGAAAACCTTGTTTGGAATGATTCAATATCTAAACCAAAATACTGAGGCTCCCCTGTTTCCTGCTTTGCTTTTTGTAAATCAGTTTTCATAAACCCAGGTGCTTCCAAGGTTAAGCAAACAGAGGGGACCAGTAGACTGGTATTAACAGTCATTATAAATGGCAGCTTTTACTTTATAAACCTTGAATGAAATGAAGATCCTACTCAGGATGTACCCATAAATCCTGGGTCTAAGCAGTAGGGGGAAATCAGTAGACAGTAGAATACACCTGGACACACCTGAGCTCAAACTTTAGCAAAGGAATTAAAAAACTTTAATTTAAATAATGATCATTATAGCTAACATTTAAGAATTTGCAATGTATCACACACTTTATGTATCGATCTCATTTAATGAAATAATCCTACGGGAGAGTTACTGTTTTTGCCTATCTTACAGATAGATGTAGAAGTTGAGGTTCACAGAAGGGTAAGTAATTTGAAGTTCATTCAGCTTGTATGTGGCCAGGGTTCAACTGTAAGTCTAATTAGCCAGTATCATGCAAATGAAAACAACTTGTTCTGTAAGTCTTAGACAATTACCATGGTGTAAATACTCTTACCATGACTGTTGCTTAATAAATAAGAATTGCATCAAAATCATCTTTTGTAAACTTTGAGTCCATCTTACTACACCATTGAATTCTGACTATGGAATCCATTATTTCCACCATTGGGTTATACTGTAAATCATAAACAAAATTAGAGGAAAGATAGAAACAGCAAAATAAAAGTAAACTCTTAGGTTGAGTTTTGACAATGTTTCTCTTCTCATTAACCACTAAAAGGAGTTCAGATCTTCCAAACTGAAGCTGTAAATCTTAGAAAAAGGGATTTTCCAATAAAATTGATTATGTGCTATTTAGCTATGAGAATGAGCCTTAAAAAATAATATATGGTATAAATGTGTCCATTTATAGAGATTGACATTTATGGGAGAAAGTAGTGCGTGAGTGGAAAAGAAAAGAATAAGAGCTTGAGAAACCCTTCTTCTAAAAGTTATCAAGGACTTGGTTAGAAATGTTTAAGAATCAAGAGATGTAAAGATGACATTTAACTATTTATTATTGTCCCTTTATATCAACTACTAAATTGTCACAACAGTATTCAAGGTATATATGTTATGATGATGATGATGATGATGACTTTATAGATAAGCAAAATGAGGTTTATGGTTTAAGCTGAGAAAGTAGTAGAGGCCATCTCCCTCTCAGATACATTTGCCTTAATCCTCTACACTTAACACTGTATTCCTCTCCCCAAAAGAAGAAAAAATAATTCACCTAATTTGGTTACACATGCGACATACTCCCATATTTACTTCTTTATGGAAGATGTTTACCTTGTTTACATTTTGATGCAACCTGGCCCCATCACTTTTCAAAGGACCTAATTTCCAACTAATTAGATGAGTGAAAAGTACATGGAGAAGGTACAATTATATTTATTAACTGATTGGTTTTTCTCCAGTCTGGTCTTTATTCCCTCATAGCCTTTGAAGAAATACTCTTTAATTTCTGTTTTCACAACCTCTACTCTGCTGTGGTTTCTACAACAGCACACCCTCCCGTGTCTAATGCGATCTTGGTCTTCCATGTTGGGTAAGCTAATAAATGTAGCCTGACCTCATTACTTTTTCTTTATCCTTTTTTTTTTTCTTGACATCCTAACCATCCACCTGTAAACATGTATAGAGTACATGTTAAATAAATAGTAGCCACCTGGTCGATATGAGACTTAAGTTATTAAATATTGAAGATAAGGATAGAAGAACTATTAAAAATGCAGTGTATTTTAATGGACTCATAGAATATGCTTTGGCAGATAAAATGGAGGATGCCTATATTCAAGTTTTCATTGAATATTAAGGAAATGGAGAACAAGGAAGATCTTATTCTTTCTGCACATGATTTTAGTAATATTGCAAAGGATTAAAGATTTCAAGCAGGAACTTTGAAAGGAATCACAAATATGTATAATTGTGAAAAACACAATTTTCTGAGATGACATATATTTGGAGACAAAAATGAGATCATAGTCTAATATCTGAAACACATTGAGTCTTTATTATGCGCCAGACCGAGGGTAGTACTTTACATAAGTGTTATTTTAAAGCAGCTTTGCTGGTAACAAATTCTTGTTTTCCTTCATCTGAGAATATATTGATTTCCTTTTCACTTCTGAGACACACGAAGTACTATTTTAATGCTTACAACAGCCCTATGTGGTGGACACTGGTATTATCCTTTCCTTCAAAATGAAGAAACTAAAGCTGAGAGGAACTCACTCAGTCCCCAGAGACCCCAGATCACAGCCAAGAGAGCAAGTACATGAATTTTCCTCTGACCCCCAGTGCCACGCCCTTGAGTACTATGTTAAATATGTTAATTTTGCTTGTCTTGCCCAGCTTGCCTGAGTTCAGTTTAATTCCTTCTAGGTGATTCTGAGTGGCTCCGGGAGGGCCTGCATGTGAGGCACTGGTCTTGACCCTGCTTCCCAACCCTGGATCTCTGACGATGTCTCTTGCCAGAGTGAGTGCTGACATCAGAACTTCCGTGCTTGCCTTCAGCGCCCGCTGAGGTGTTCCTCCAGGACACTACAAACGCCGCCAGCCCCGTGGTTGGGGGCCCACGCCTCTCTGAGCGGGCTGACCCAGGACCTCTCCCCCTAAGGAGGCGGGAAGTAGCCCACCCCCACGGCTGCCTACGTGTACCAAGTCAGCAGGTCACAGTTTTCAGAGGGAGCTGTGGGCAAGGACTCGGGCCTCCAGAGCCTGCTCTGCCGCTGCACGTCTGCACCCCAAGCTGGGGCCCCTACTCCCTTGGGAAGCCTTCTGAAGGGGGATGGTGCTCGGCTGAGGCACTTCTCTCCAGTCTGGGCACTTTCCTCTCTCATTCCTCCTATACAAGTGCAGGGGCCTCTAGCTGGGGGCTCCCTAGCAGTGCAATGACCCTCGCCTGCACTATCTGTCATCCAGCCCCCACCAGAGGCTGCTCCACAGAGAACCGAGACGGTGAGGAGCATGGCTCTTTGGCCTCCTGTCCACATTGTCTGCAGTGAGTCAGTGTGGCCCTGGCCTGGACTTAGTTTCACTTGTGATGTTTGACACCTGATCGCTCTGCAGGGGGCGCAGTTTATGCCCACTGGCTGGGGCCGATGACAGCTCATGTCCACACCGCGGATTTGCCACCTATCATCCTCAACGCCTTTGATGTGAATACTTTTGAAAGCGTTTTCTTCTCAACATCCTATGGTACCTCAAGAAAATCTGTTTCACTGCTGTTTTGTGGATCATCTTCCTCCCCTTAGGACTGGAGGCCAGGGCAGAGATCAATCTATTTGGCAGATGCAGGGCAGAGATCAATCTATTTGGCCACCCCCTTGCCACTGGCCCTTTTCTTCTTGAATGTGTGTGTGTGCCTTTAACATTTTCTTTCTGTTGGAAAAGTTTCAGCCAAGAGTTTTCATAGGAAAGACATACCCAGGATCCTCTGGTTCATTTGGATTTCACCAATTCTCCCACTAGGTTTAGACATGCCTAATTCCAGAGGAAATCAAGTTGGTGAAAACCTGGATTCGTATGACACTGATCTATCAGAAATCATTGTTTTCTCATACAGCGTGATAGCTTACAAAGCTCTTTCACATCATCTTCTCAATTCAGCTTTAAAACAACTCTGCAAGATAAGTAGGAAAATATTATTTCCTACATAGTAGATGACGGGACCAGGCTCAGTGCTAGACAGCATCTTGCTATGGCCTCCTCAGCAGTCTGCGAATGACCGACTATGAGTTTGAATTCAGTTCCTGAATATAATACATTTTTATTTCAACTAAACCATGGCATGCCATCTTCAAACTACATAGTTCCCAAAATTGAAATGAGTCTCAGTTGATTTTTTTAAATGAGAGGTTTGAAAAGTATGAGTTAGCTGGAAAGACTGTGTAAAGTAGCCTATCTGGTTTTTTGGTCAAGACCCTGTGCAGAGCACTAAGGGAGAGTCACACAGCAAAGAAAAGATATGATTTTATTTTCAAATGAAAAAATAAATTCTGAGAGTTAAAATTAGTGAACTCAAACCATAGGAACACACCCATCACACCCACGTTGATGATGGTGGTTGGCAGACTGATGATTGGAGTGTGATGGCAGGTCATGAGTGAAGCTGAACATGCCCCTTGAGATCAAGAAGAATGTTTTTATTTTTGCAACTCTTACTTTCCACAATTCATGTGACACAGTTTAAATTAATAGATGTTGTGAGCATCCTAGATCATCTCTTCCAAGCTAAATTTCAGCAAATCCCTCTGATATTTCTTGGTCAACCTAGAAGACCAATATATTGTTCTCAGTAATACACATTAAGTCAAGTCATTATTTCATTACTTAGGACTGTCATAAAAATGCAAAAGGGACATCATGAAATGGAATCACACAAAATTAACCTTAGCTTTTAAATATCTACATTTTACCTTGTAAGCATATTTAAAAAATATATCCAGTGAAGCACATTATCAAAATGGTGAACCACTTGGAGACCCTTATATTTCATATCTTTAAGATAGATGTTTTACAGTGCCTTCTTAATAGAGTACCTCTTGTAAAAATTAACTGTCTTTCCTTCTGGCAGGTCATATGTTTTAGACTACTGAAGACCATAAAGAGTTGCTAGCAGTATCAACTCCTAAAACCAATTAGAACAAATGTTTCTAGCCTCTGCTCAGTTTTCTCCTTTCCCTCTTATACAAAACTACACATATGATCCATCAAAACTATTACATAACAGAAACACAAGCTTTGAAGAGGAAAAAGCATCTGTTTCTCTGTTATTCTGGTTACTGTGTTTTAAATAGTTTTAACTAAATAAACTATCTCTAGTCTTCAGGGAATCAACTTATTAAATAGTTTTAAGTAACAACAGGTTAGATTATTTAAATTTTATATATATCACTAACCCATCATGCTAACCTGTGGCATTTTCTTTTCCAGCTCTTTAGTTTGTTAAACTGCATACCTGAAGAGGAAGATTTTCATCATTGACTCTTATGCCCAACTTAGTAGAGAATATTCTTAAAGTCATTCGTTTATTCTTTTACTTCTTATAGTTCAGATTTTACTGCTTCCTATACTTGAAATTGAGTGTTAGGTGCTGGCAACTGAGTGATAAATAGGAAGTTACCCTGTCTTCCTTCACAAGCTTAAAACCAAAAGGAAAAGAAAGATGAGGAAATCTGAGATTCTTTGTCATGCGCCAGCAGTCCAGTTCAATGTACTCAAAGTGTGCTCTGGCATCTAACTTAGTCTGGATATGGATCAGAAAGGATGTAACACTTAGGGTACATCTTGAAACCACCATTCATGGGCTGGTGCCTGATTTTGTGGGTAAAAGTTTTTCATGAACAGCCACATCCATTTGTTTATGGCTGGACTGTCTTCCTTCATGTTCCATGCAGATTTGAGTAGCTGTAAGAATGACCATATGGTCCACAACATGGAAAATATTTACTGGGTGTCCCATTACAGACAGAGCATGGTACATATTTTAGACTTTGCAGGTGAACTGGTTGCTTGTCATAGATATGCAAGTTGGACATTGTACTGAGAAAGAAACCATAAACCATACCTAAAAGAATGGATGTGGCCATGTTCCAATAAAACTTTAATTATAAAAACAGGCAGTGAGCCCAGATTAAGCCCATGAAACAGTAGTTTTCAAATTCTGGTCTGCAGAGGATGACTATGGTTATATTTATGGAGAGACCTTTTTACATAAGGTTATTTTTGTTTTCATTTTTAATACCAAGTGTTGGAATTTTAACAGGTAAATGAGATGAAAAATACGTAATTTGCCTTTTCATGCTTTGTCATTTTTGACCCCAAAATTTAGTTGTCCAAACTTTTTATTTAATTTCTGTAAGTTTAAATACTCAGAAAAATATTACAATGAGCACATATTTACCCTTCAGTGACATTCACTAATTACTATTTTCAATCTTCCTCTCAGACATTGTGACATTTACTTCTACATTCTTTAGGATGTATATTCTAAGGATAAGTATATTCTTCTGCATAACCACATTAGAATCACAGACTGGCAAAAACCTAGCCTCATGAGCCTTCCACCTAACTTCTTCCCAGTGGCAACACCTTATAAACTGTAGTAGAATATCAAAACTGGGAAGTTGAGAATGCGGTACAATTCTGTTAAAAATACTGTTAATGAGATTACAGAATTTATTAATTTTCACCAGGTTTTACATCAGACATTTATGTGCATTTGTGTAGCTCTATGCATTTGATTCCATGTGTAGATTCATGCAACCACAAAAATCAAGTTATAGAACTGTCCCATTACCACAGTGGAATTCCCTCATACTCCTTTACAATTGCTTACATGCCCGACTATATACCTGGCAAGTAATAGTATGTTCATCTCTATAGTTTGTTATTTCTGACAAGTTCATAATGAATAGGATCATACTATATGGAACCTTCAGAGGGTTTTTCATTAAACATGATGCCCATCTAAGTTATTGCATGGATTAACAATTCACTCCATTATATTGCCAAGTATTACTCCATTCTATGAATGCATTGCAGTATTTTTTTTATCACTTTGCTTGTTGAAGAATATTTGCATTGTGTTCGGTTTTGGAGCAATTACTGCAAAAGTTCCTTGAACATTCATACACTGGTTTTTGTATGATCATCAGATTTTGTTTCTGCAGGACAAATACCAAAGTATGCTTCCTGGTTATTTTAAAGAAAAAGGAAACCTCCCAAACTATTTTCCAATGTCACTTCTATATTTCCACTGGCAATGGAAGAGATTTAGTTTCTCAACATCCTTGCCAGCACTTATCACTAGTTTTTTAAAAGCCATTCTAATGTAGTGATATCTCATTGTGGTTTTAGTGTGGATTCCCCTTATAGCAATGTGTTCATTTGCCATCTGTATGTCCTCTTAAGTGAAGGGCCTATTTACATCTTGTGTTCATTTACCAAACGGGTCATTTTTTTTTAACTTTTGAGTATTAAGATGTCTTTGTGTGGTCTGAAGTTTGTGTTTTATCAGATGTTGAGATAAACATCCTTACATATATTGTCAACACCTCCTACAATTGCAAATTTTCTAATCCCTATAATAAATCCTTAAATATAAAGCCTGCATAGTGGTTCTTCTTTGATTCAACTGTTATTGATACGCTATCTATTTTTCAGACACCATCAAGTTTTACTAATTTTCCAAAGAATAGTGTTTTAAAGAAAACATCCACTCCCAAATCACAAACGTATTTTTAATTATCTTGAAAATTTATTCTCCCCCAGATTGGAATAGTTCCATGATGTTCCCCCAGTTTTAATACCCTTCTTAGTGTTGTGTCGTTGTGTAATGAAAAACCACAAGCTAGTGACCTAAATCCTCATGAGCTCAGACATACTGACATGGAGTAGCTAGGTTCCCTGCTCGGGATCTCCCAAGCTGAGCCCACTAAGTTGTGTGGGCCACGCTGTCACATGGACTTGACGTCTTCCTCCAAACCTGTTCTCAGCAGAATTTAGTTCCATGTGCTTATTGGTTGGAGGTCCCTGTTTTCATGCTGCCTATGGACCCAGGGTTGCTCTCAGCTCTTAGAAATCACCTCAGGTCCTGGCCATATGATCCTGTACCAACATGGCAGCATAATTCTTTAAAATTAACAGGAGATAAAGAAAATATTTGAAAAAGTTCTTTCACCCAATTAAGTTAGGCCCACCTGGTATTCTGTCTTTTGATGAACTCAAAGGCAAGTAATTAGGGGCCCTAATTTACATCCATAAAATCTCTTTACTTTGTATATTCTCTTTGCTAGAAACAAATCACAGGTCTGTCCTCGAAGGTGGGGATTCTGCAAGGCTGAGGCTCAATGGAAGGCATCTTAGGGTATGTGTGTCCTAATAACCTTGGACTTCCTGAGATCACAGACTGCTGTCTTTCTATTTATCTCTCTCCTCTCGTGTTTTAGTAGAAGCCCTAAGAAGAAACCAAGCCACATCTTCACAATTTGCTTAGAATTCCCTAAGCTAAACATCCCATTCCACACTCACAAAACACCAGAACACACTCCTGCGAAACTCTCTGCCGCCTTCCAGGAAGAACCAGCCTTCTCCAGTGTCCAGTAACACTTTCCTCATTTTCACCTGAGACCTCACCAAAAGGCACCTTTACTGCTTATATTTTTACCAATATTTTATTTGAGATTATTTGTTTAATCTAAAAAAAAGTTGGAAGCCTTTCTCCACGTCTTGTTCCTTTCTGGGCCCAGTTGATTTTAGCGTCAGTCCTTTCAAGGCCGTTGGGTCTTTTTCTGGCACAGCCTCAAAACTCTGCCAGCCTCTACCCATCACCAACCAGTCCCAAAGCTACTTCCACCTTTCAGGTAGGCGTGGGAGTTACATCGGGGGGAACCAGAGGCTAGCGCTTTAACATATGAATTTTGGGGAGACATGATCCAGCTCATAGCAGTCCTGTTTAAAGGCTAAAAATTTTAAAAATTCAAAATTGAGAAGAGAGATTGTCCTAAACCCTGTTGCTCATAAGCAAATGACAGTGGCTTGGAGCTGCATCGGCTCATCCTGATGACTGCGGTGTGTGACCAGTCTTATAAACAAACAGTTTTAGAGTGAATTGAAATGAATATCAAATAATGCAGACATGAACATACTAGAGAAAGGGCATGTTTATAGAAGTTCGATCAAATGAACCACCAGGATATTCACTTTATGAAAAAGATTTGAAGGGCTCTGTAAATGACTGAGGGAAATGTGATACTTGCTTTCAAATATCTGAATAACACACAGAAATGGGTCTGAATTTATTCTGCCTTGTTTCAGAAGACATATTTGGACCAGGTCTTAGAAGATAAGTACAGGACACCTGTAATTTAACAAGTTTTAGTATATATCAGTCTTGGTGAGTACAGACCTCACACTTGACACCTGTGAAGGGTGTGATTGTTACTAATAAGTTAATTTCTAATCTAAACTTTACTGCTAATTGCTTCTACTTCTTGGTTCTAGTATTTATTTTCTTTCTTCAAGTACACATTTATAATTTTCATGCCCATAACTAAAGTGATGAAAATTGAAACAAGTTATATTTTGACATGCCAATTAGCAAACATTTAAAAATTAAATGTATATTTTCTATGTCATGTGTGTGTGTGTGTGTGTGTGTGTATGCACAGAACCACATTCTTAGCAAGGAACAGGTAAAATAATTAAAGTAAAATCAAAATGGGAGCATAAATTGTGCAAATTTTCTGCTATTCACTTTGACAATATGAATAAAAGTGTGTTTTAAAAGGTATCTGAAAATATAGAAAATAATTCATTCACTATATATTCTTTATGTTACTATTTATAGTACAAAAAATATTGGAAGCATAAAACTATCTAAAAATATAGACATAGCCAAGTAAATTTTGATATCCAATAAAAGGCCATGTTATAAAATCAAAGAAAATAGTAACTCCATGAGAGTTTCCAGCAAAATGAAAAAGAATTATACTAAAAATTAAATTAAAAAGCAGCTTACAAAGTTAAATATATGCTATCCCAGGAACATAAAATATAGAGTTTAACATTTTGGGGACAGAACACAATGAACAGTATCTTGTGTACAGCTGTGATTATGTAGTTTCACTCTGTTTTGTATACTTAATGTTCAAAATTATTAGCAAAAGAACATTTTAAATAATTAGAAAAAAAGTAAAGTAAATTCCTATAAAAGAAGAGAAATTAATACTTTTGACAAAGTCTTGTCTGGGGACCTCAATCAATGCCCCCAATTCAAGTGCTTCTGAAGAGGAAAGTTGATGATCTTATTTCCATATCTGGAAATTAAATCAGGAGTTATATATACACATACAAGTGAGACTGGGATATGATGTGAAAGGAAATAAATAATTTAAGTGTATATGTGTAAAGGAGCATACTCTATAGTCTCTAAAATCATATTGGAGCTCTCCAAATGCTGATGCCGTGAAGGCGGGCCTTTCCACAGGCACCACCCGCCATGTACCAGCGTTTGGCATGAATTACACTACAGATTTAGGAATTGGCTTTAAAGGAGGAAAGGGGACTCTTACAAGACCAAGATTGGCCAAAGAAGGGGAAGCACAAGTTCCCCACCCTCCCCTACCAGCAGATAATCAAGGGGGTTGTCTGAAAAAACCTCGGTCCTGTTGGAACATTATTCAACTTTGTCCCTTGGTAGGCACACACAGAAGTGGGAAGAAAACACCCTTCTTAGTGGAAGAATGATCGGACTTCTTAATGGCATGCAGTCCAAGTTTGGGCGACAGCTGTTCATTAGAGCATCAGCTGAGCACCTGTGAATCATGAGGTCCAGGGACTGTGACATTGTCTCCCGTGGGAGAGGAAGCCCAGATGCTGTGGGGGCAGAGTCTGGGTGCACAGCTCCCCAGGGGTGAACAGGACACCATTCTCAGCTGGTTTTATTGTAGGCATCACAGAGTGAGTGTCCAGCTCATTTTACCACAGCTGATAAGGGAGGAGGACTGAGAGATATTATAAGGCAGAAAAAGAAATTCTGTTCGTGAATGTATAATTATACATACAGCAAAATAATTGTCTTGAACTGTCCATCCATATGGCAGGTGAACTGGTGGGAGGCAGAAGACGGGAGGTGTATTGAACGTGGCTTGAAGCAGTTCTTAGCTTTTGTAACACAGTAGAATTATCCAGCATGAAGACAGTCTGGAAAGCCAGCTTCTGTAGCAGGGCTTGCTAGATGTCTTCCTCATCCCTTTATATGTTGGGGACCTATTAAGAAGTGGCCACTTCCAGAGTTCTCCTGTGTGGAGAAAGATACTTCATCCCCCTGAGACGGGTAGGATAACTTCTTAAAATAAAGAAGAAAAAAGGTTGGAGAAGAGACAATGACCATCTTAGCAGCCATGGGACATGTAGTGAAGATAAAGGAGTGAGAGAATGCTGTGTGTCACCTGATTCAGAAGCACAGGTGGGAATTTCACGCACTGCACACTGCAGCTTTGTAGGTGACAAACCACCAAAGACCACCAGGAGCAGAGCAGTAGGAAAACAGGCTAGTCTTTCTTAGCTTGTTTTAATGGGAGAATGCAGGGGAAGCCCAGTAAGAGACAGCTAGGAGGGCTTTTTACGTGGTTTAGGTTTGAGTTAGACGATGTAAAAGAGTTAGGAAATCAAAGTTAGTACTGGATTGTTTACTGTCACGATGCAGGACATTTCTGTGAGTGAGGATCTTAATATTTCTTATCTAAGAGATGGGAGGATTAGAGTGGGGATTGGAGATGTCAGTGGGAAAGCAGCAGGGAATCACTCAGAGACAGGAGAGACAGAAGAGGATGTTCAGGCGTTCTTGTTTGCAGAGCAGTTTTGTCAATGTCTTGTTCTAAGTATGGTTTAGGCTGACATCAGGACAGTTAATTTTTTTCTCAGAAGCCAAAGAAGACATTCAATAACCAGATGAGCCAGAAGAACTTGGTCATTTCCTTTAAGATAAAGTCAAGGAAAACACACACACAGTTTCGCCCTATAACCAGGTGCCATTTGGGGAAGACAAGGAGGAAAGAAATCAGTAAGAGAGATCAAGGAGGTTTTTGTTTATTCGTTCTTTGTTCTGATTTTCTCTGAAGAGACCTAATGTTACCTGAAGCGCGTGTTTATAATATTACAACAGGTTAATATAAACAAGCACATTAACCTGGAAACGGGGGCTCAGGAAGAGGACATGATTATCCATAGATGATAGACAGCATTTTCTAATTTAGGATAGTAAAGTTCTGATGCAATTATTTAAGGAAACAAACAATCTCGCCAGCACAAAGATAGAAGTATGAGCATTTACCTATCTAGAATACAAATACACACACACACATACCACACACACACACACACACACACACACACACACATACACACACACACACACCAGCTGACAGTTACACTGTGAGAGCAGGATGGGTGCTTGGAATAAGGGATGAGAATATGGATGGCAACATTGTATTTTAATTGCTCATTGCTGTATTTTTATTCATGGATTGTGTGTATTATTTTTATCATTAAAAATGGTTTACATTGAAAAATCTTGGAAAAGGTATAATCTTAAAAGCACATGTGTTTTTGTAGATAAATAATACTTTCTTATGATTAATAGAAAATAATTCATAACAGTTATTACTGATTATTTTATGGAGTTGTGTCAATATTAATCTTGTTTTACTAGACAGTGGAATTGCTTGGTAAAATCACACAGTGTTTCCCTGTTTGTTTATTCACAAGGCAGCTCTGCACAGGTTTTATCGTATGCATTGATGGTGATTGTATTTGTTTCCTGAGGCTACTGTAACAAAGACCTCAAATTTAGTGGTTTAAAGAACAGTAATTTACTGTCTTACGGTTCTGGAGGCCAGAAGTCTCTGTTTCACTGGGTGGAGATCTCAGGAGAACTGTGCTCACTCTGGAGGCTCTGGTGAAAATCTGCCCCTCATTTTTCCAGTTTCCGGTGGCTGCTGACATTCTTCGGCTCGAAGCTGCCTCACTCCTCTCTCTGCCTCAGTGGGTACGTGGCCTTCTGCTCTTTATGGACCAAACCTCCCTCTGCCCCTCTTAGGAGAACACTTGTGATTGGGTTTAAAGCCCACCCAGGTAATGCAAAACAATCCCCCTGTGTCAAGATGCTTAACTTAATCGCACCTGCAAAGACTCTATTTCCTTACTCGGCGACATTTACAGGGTGGAGGGATTAGAACCTAACCTCTCCGGGCGGTCTCCCAGCGGCTGCAGTGGCTGACTGAGAACTAGAGGGAAGTCAAGCCTGACAAGAGCCCAATTCTCTAACCAGAATTCGATCACACAACTATTACAACTTTCCAAGAACACAGGATGACAATGACGGCAGAAGGTTCCCCAAACAAAAAGTAGCTCTTTTGCAGAGAGTACTGTAGAAAACTCATGTCCAGCTATAATTTAAAAAGTAATAATTTTGCTGTTCTTAAATATTTCCTAGATGATTACCCTTATTTCTGGTACTTGGAGGAAGAAAAGATTTCTTCAATATATGCTAAAATTCCACTGAGTACTATCGATTATTTGCCAAAAATTTAAAATTTTTTCCATAACTATATTATATTTAAATTTTTAAATAGAAATCTTATGTAACTTATTTAGCATGAAAATAAAATTTAGAATCTCATGAAAATTTGTTTAATTAATTTTTCTTGACCCCAAATCAATTCAAAATTACTTAATATATAGTGTTACTGGTAACTGGTTTGACTAGCTATATTTTCAGGGAAGAGTTTGTGATGAGAAAAGAATCTCATTAATTTTATAATATCCAGAAAAAGAGAAAATATAAAATAAATAGTATAATTTTTAACCTCTTTATATTATATCATGGACTTGTCTTTTATTTCTACTTATAAATTCATAAATTATTACTGGGCAACATTTAATCAATACCTTGGGAGTAAACTCCAAGGACTAATGTCAGGGTAATTAGAAATGATGTCAGCTATAATGCTGTGAGATTGTCAGGGGAAAACACATAACTGATAAATGGTCACTACCAAGCATTACCGAGATGGAGCATATAATGCCACTTTTAAAAGCAGGTAATAGATGTTGAAGTGGAAACTAAATTGTAAACATTTCTTTGGAAACTCCCTATGGGCATTAGTACTGAGTCATTGTATCATAAGCCAGCGAATAAGAGTACGGTGAACATATGTATGTGCTGTTCCAGGGGCCATTGCTGTTCCATGTCTGTCTCCATCATCTCTTCAAAGTGCCAGACTTATCATAGAGAAATTATTGGCTTCTCCTTCCCACGTGACTCTAATAAAAAAATAATTAACCTTATAAATAAAAGCCATGTACAGAAGAGAAATTATTCACTATAAAGCAATAGGAAAGGCAAAGAAATCTGGATAATCAATATAAATAATTACTATGTTAAAATATCCACTAAGACTCAGTTGATTTGCATGGTGATATAAACAGAAGTAACCCGTATGGTCTTTCTTACTAGCATCAGTTTCATTTCTCCTGGCAATATTTTATTGTTTTCTTTTTGGGATATAAAATAAATTTTTGGTTTCTTTTCCTGTATCCTTTCCCTCTGGCCTGGAAAATTTTCTTTCCCAGTGCACTTAGCTAGGTGATGATGTTGTTATAGGAGAGAAGGCAGTCACTGTGGGTGACAGAAGCTGGAATGGACAATGGCATAGGTCTAGCTGTGTGAATGAGACGAGCCATTCATCTGCAGCAGGAGTCAGGATTCCACTTATAGTGTTAGCTGTCTTGAGGGTGTGAACATATTCAAAATTTCAGTGAGGTGGCTCTCCTTAGGAGAAAGAAGGATGTGTGAATGCTGGATTTTCATCCTATACATGAAATACTTTGTTTTTGTTTTCCTTATTCTGTATCTTTTTTTTTCCAAGGGGCACTTTGAGTTGCAAATAATAGTTGCTGAATATAATGGACATTATTTCTTTTTGATTCATAGATATTTGAGGATATGAGTACATACTTATGGTAGTGAACCCTTAACTTTAATAATAATATTACAAATCGTTCATTTAATTTTCAAGTGGAGTCAAATGTTCTTAAATCTAAATGGGACAATAAAGGATAGGTTCCAGTTTTTGGAATAAATAGATGAACTTGTTATTAAATTAATTATGACTTCTTGATGGCTGGTTAGGGGGCAGAAATCTTTAATTATGAATGGTAATAATTTTGAGGAGGAAGTAATTATGGTTCGATAAGAACAATCACTACAAAATATGTTCCAAATACACTTTAAGTATTCAAGTTTTTAGAATCCTGTTTGAAAAGTATTTTAGCTACTTTGATAATCTGTGTATCCTGAAAATGACTTGGAAATTTACCAGATAAATTAATGAAGAATGAAAAGATAATGAAAATGAATCAGTCTCTCATTTGCTTTCGCTCCTCTTCACAAAGAAAACTACAACAAATCTAACAGAAACAAAAACAAACAACATCGTTTGTGCCATCCATCTCTACCTGTTATCTTATGTATCATATTTTTGGCCATTAAAGTCTTCATCTTCAGAGCAAATACATTTGAATGAAAAGTGTGGAGCCCTTATCAGTCACATCCACTAAGCTCTCATGTCAGGCATCACAGAAGCCAAAGTTGACTACATTTATAAATATGAAGTAATGCAGTCATTTATGTTCCTTTCATAACTATTGTCACTAGCCTCAATTAAGAGTCATGAGCACAGTACATGTTCTACTTACAACACTAATTTTGTCATGAAACAATTGAACTAATTGTCACAATACTCATAGTTTGTAATTAAGTATGAAAATGCTTTCTCCTGGACTTGATAATAGTAGTCACACTGAATTACTGGATTGCTGAACACCATTGTCAAGAGTAGAAGACAGTTCAAATGAGAAACAGAAAACTAAATTTGGAACAAGCTCAAAGCATTAGAAATTTCATGTATTTTGGGGAGTAAGCTTAACCTTGTTTAAGAAAAAAAAAATCAATGACTTTTACATAACAAGTAATAAAACAATTAAACATACATTGTCCTAATAGTGCATATAAAAGAACTCAGGAATGTCTTCTTCAATCGTCTTAATTTCATAGGGAAATATGGGTGAAAAATTCCCAACACTTAACTGTGGCAGCATTCTTAGGGGAAAGTAAGTCGAGCTCAGCAGAATGTAATAGGTGCAGGAGTTGTATGACTTTGGAAATGTCTCTGGCACTGTTCATAACTATATTTGCCTTGATTTCCAGTAATAATTCAATGGCATCTCTATAGAAAAATAATTCATTATAAGATAAATTCCCAGGGATGTCACTCTTGTTAACTATCATGCCACTTTAATGGAGTAGGTGCAAACTCACTTACTTGTTATTATAGTTTAAGTGATTCCTTTTAGAAAGAGGTAAAATATTCGCATGTAAAAACAACAATTATATTAATGAAGCTCCTTCAAGGCCAAGGATATAGAATGATTTTGCAGTTAGCTCTGATCCCTCAAACAATCCTATGAAATACTTATTATGACAAAGAAATCATCATTAATTTTCTTTTTTCAGTGATAATGATATCTTGGTCATGTTTCTTTAACACAGAGTCCTGTGCTTTAGAGGTAAATACTGACATATTTCCAAATAAAATGAAATTTTATTTATATTTTACAAGTGAGAGAACTGAGGTTCAGAGAGATAAAACAACATTCCCAAAATTGAACAACTAAATTTGTGAAATGATTTTCCATCGTTGTATCTAAATTCCTCCTGTATATTTACACTGATTCAGACAATCTGTCTCTGATACAGTTATTTACAATATTTTCTATCTTCCAAGAGGTGTCCATAAAGCCCATATTCTTTGTTCAATTAACATCATCATTAACATGAATTATACAAAATGAATGTATATTCAAATATATTCCCTGAAAAAAATACTTGGTAAATTCCAGAATCAGAGAGTAAAGAGACACACACAGAATTTAGGAAAAGTCAAGGGATTTTTTTGATCCAAAGATTCCTAGTGGCAGCAATCACATAGCATGTACCGGGTACTGTTCTAAAATTTTACAAATATAACTTATCTAAACTTTAAAGGCATCCTCTAAGGCTGCACTACAGTCCTCCTTTCTGATACACAAGTTGAATCACTCACCCAGATTTGCAGAGCTAGTGAGCGGCAGGACCAGGGCTCCACGCTTGCATTCTGAAGAACTAAGTGCTCCTTTACGATTCACAGCAGTGAGCAGCTTGGTCCTTAATTTAGATCTGGATCTTCATTTCACATACACTTTTTCTTTCCCACTTACTCCATGTAAGCAGGAGCTTATGTTAGGGGAGCTCCTGAGACCAGAGATCTGGAACCCTTTATCCATCTTATAACTAATTTCCTCTCTATAAGTTGGAACAACTATCAGATTTTAGCCATTATTTCTTTTTTAATATTCAATGCTTTAAATAGAATTAAACCAATAATGTGATGGAGCTGGTTCAGACTAGCTCACTGAGGACAACTCTAATTTTTCAAGAATTTTGAAAGCCACTTTTAAACACAGTCTTTTTAAAAAGCGAATTACATAAACATTAAAGTAAATAAGTTATACTAAAATTAAAGGTAATACATAATCAAGACATTACTTCCTGATTGTTGTGCAGGATTTTACCACATACCCACCCTTGAGAGTAGGGACAACGTATGTCGATTATCCCTGTACAATGGCAAGGCTATAGGATGGTTTGCTACTGGGAATATTTTCCCACCTCTATATTTAATGAAGTCATGTAGGTCACCCCAAATCAGCCATGATGGGAGTATATTAGCAAAGAGATTTTCAAATGCAAAAAATCAGAGTTAATTTATCGTAATTGATTGGACTTAAAAAAGTGAAAGAGAAAATATTAATAATTCAGATTAAACTTAAAATTGTGTCATGTCTATAGCCATTACATTGTGAATAGAGTTCAGAAAAGCAAAGAAATATGTGAATATTTGAAAATTATTATCTTATTCAACAAAGAAGTTGCTCATCATTGATAAGAGTGAAGTTCCAACATAAATAAAACCTTGTGTCACTTTCATCATACTTAACATAAACAAAACTTTCATGTCAGGATTATATTCATTCATTGATGACATATGTGACTTATTTGCTGAATCAGTTAGTAAGCAAGCATTTAACTGTAGTCCGATTTTATCAACAATGATTACATTGCACATATATTGGTTACACGTACAAGAGTTCAGCCAAAATCAATGAAAGCCTTCAGTGAGAATGAATTGGACTCACACTGCACAGTCGGCTGAACTGGAAAGGTTGTAGAATGGTCCACACATTAAGCTTGAAGCATCAGTATACTGGGGATAATTGATCAAATGAGCTAAAACCAAGGCTGTGATTAGAGAGTGGGATGTACAGATTTATTATTTCAGGTGATGACAAGACAAAGAAGCGGAAGGCTGAAGACTGTGGTCATATTGGAGCACAGAATTTGAGTGAAATATGTGGTTGGAAATAAGGATTATATTATAAAAATATTATATTTTTTTATAATTATTTATAAATTAGGTGTTACATATTTATATTTATATTTATAAATTAGGTGTTACACACTTAACATCAGTAAAATGTGTAATAAAGTTTTTACATAAAATTGATAATAAAATTTATTGCTAACTTTTTCATAATTACACACACACATACATTTTTTTTTTCTGGATACCCAGTTGTTAAACGTTTTCCAGCATGGACCTAAGTATCTATCTCATACTGCCTGAAAAGGGAGAATTCTCATTTAATTAGATTCTGTGTTTGAGTGTAGTTGTCCATTTCTCTACAAATAAGGAAAAAACCAAGTTGTAATTTAATTTTAAAGTTGTAGTTAAATTTTATTCAATTAAATAAATTTAAAACCATTAATTATTCTCTGTCTTAACAATAATGAGGATCAGGAAAAATCCCTTTATTCGTATAACAGATGCCCAGAACTCTGGGCACCTCTATAGATGTACAACGCCAAGAAACTCACTCTTCAACTCTACTCACAGTGCCTGCGCCAGACTTCAGAAATATATGAGCGAATGTGTATTACCAGCTCATATGTGGCTGCATATTGCTTAGTCATTACATTTTATAAAGACCAAGTTTTAAAAAGAACAAAGAAAAACCCTGTCTCAGTGTTACCACAACAGTGAAGGAATCATTATAATGTCAGGCCTTTTGGAGAGAAAACGGACATGTCAGACATTCTCTACCTCAGCCCAATTACATCAACCTTAACAATCATGCCAAGAATCCTGTTCTGACTTTGGACTTTGTCTGGAGTAAGGTAGCTTCTTGTCCACCTTTATCTCATTATTTCCTTAAGTCAGAATCTTTTAAGAGACAGCTTAACCCTTCTGAGGAGCAGGAACCTTGACTGCTCCCCTCTGCCTAATACACCTGCAAGGGGTTGTGGAGACAAACTTTCTTGGCAATCAGCTAAAAATCACTGCACACCGCATTCTTGGGCTTGGTTACCACATGAAATATGGCAGCTCTTCACTGGCTTTGATGCCAGTTACCAAAGCCTGTCCATTCCTCACCCACCTTCTCTCTTTTCTTCTCCTCACCGAATTCCAGAGAACCCAGGTTCATGGTTAATCAAGCCTTCTACTCACGCAACCTCTATCCTCAAATCTTTCCTCCGTGTGATCATAGTTTACTGAAACCCTCCTAGGGGTTTCCTGTACCACATTCAAAAAGAAGAGCTTGATGTGCTTCTTGCTTATTGCTGCCAATTCCAGATCACCCCTATTCTACTGTGTTTTGAAACAAACCCACAAATACTTAAACACTTCACTTGTTGATTTATTTCACTGCTCAGCATTCCCCTTGGCTTTCATAATCTATTGCCTTCTTAGTGGTTTTTACTGCTCCTGTAAATTAGCAACTGTTTTGTGGATTTGCTCTGTACTGTACTTACAGCCTTTCCTTCATCCTAAATGATTTGAAGACCCATGTTTGTGACCCCTTCAACACCTTCAGACACTTAAGTTTGTGACCTCCTTATCTCTGGCCACCTATTTCACTCAAATTCTGTGCCCTAATATGACCACACTCTTCAGTCTTCCGCTACCTTGTCTTGTCACCACCTGGGTAATAAATCTGTACATCCCACTCTCTAATCACAGCCTCTGTTTCAGCTCATTAGATCAATTATCCCCAGTACACTGGTGCTTCCAGCTCAGTGTGTGGGCCAGGCTACCCACCTTCCCAGTTCAGCCCACACAGCTCCCACCACAGTGTCTCCCAAGACTCCCAGTTTCAGAAATTTGATCATCCTTTTGCCACTATCTTAACCTGTCCTGTCTCATTTCTCTTCTGCTGTATCTGTCAATATTCACTCTCTCGAGGAATCTAGTGGCCAATTGATTCCGTGTTTGTGGCTGGGTTGCTGGGCAACACTGAAGAAAATGTCATACTCATGAAAAATAATGCCACTGCAAACTCATGGTGGCCACACACTGTGACACCCACCGTGGTGGACATTTCTGTTACACTCCTCACCAGAGACTGCATGAGTCCTCCGATATCTTTCCTTGGAGAGCAGGGGTTTAATATTAAAGTGAATACCAATAAAGACCACAGTTTATTACCTTCCTTGTGGGTGAGTATGACTATGAGATGAAAAGCACCAAGATGCAAGAAGACTGGGTTCATGTGAACTGAGAGAACAGAGTTACCACACCCTTTAAAATTGCTCCCTTTTAGCTAAGTGTAGTGTACAGACAAGTGGTAGTCTGAACACTCGCCAGCCCATAATGGGATATGTACATCAAATAAGAGCAACATCGAAGTGCTTATAGCAAATTGACTTCCCTGAGATGTTTTTATTGTGTTTACCCAAGATTACCCTTCTATGGTGGGTTGAAAAAAATAGTTGTTTATTTACCATAGGTAGTTGGGAAGCATTATCAATTGTTAACAAAAGAAAAAGTTCAATAGAAAGTCACTGTTATTTCCACTGTCTATCATGTCCAACAGGATGTGCATCTTAGCTAGTAGAGTCGTCTCACTCTGGGCTTCCTCCTCTTCTCCACAAAAATATTTCAGTTGTTTCAGTTGTTTAATCTCTTTAAATCTTCCTCTCCTATTTACGTCCATACCCATTCTTAAGATATTATTTGAGTTTTCTATTAACCGAGCTGAGAGGAGCCATCTCCAAGGAATTCTCTTCACTTTGCATCAACAATCCCAGAAATATAACGATATAACTGCTTTGGAAACAATCTCATTTTAGATATCTGTACGAGTCAGAGTTCCTCAGAAAAACGGAACTGACAGGATATATGTGTGTGCTTATATATGTTTATATATAAAGGTTTATTATAAGAATTATGATAGGAGTTTATATTGGTGGCTGAGAAGTTCCACCGTCTGCTGTCCACGAGCTGGAGACCCAGGGAAGCCAGTGGTGTCAGTCAGTCTGAGCAGGAAGGTCTGAGAAACAGGGCAGCCAAGGTATAGGAGGATGGATGTAACAGCTCAAGCGGGGAGCAAATGTGCCCTTCCCCCACCTTTTTATTCTATCTGGCCCCAAATGGACTGGATGACGCTCACGTGCATTGGTCAGGGCCAACTTCTTTACTCAGTCTGCAGTTTCAGATGCTGATATCCCCAGACATCCTATACACACACCCAGGATTAATGTTTTAACGACTGTAAGCAGCTAAGGACTGGGCACTCTTAGCCCTTCTTCAGTTCAGGCCCTGATTCTCCCACCTTCACGCTGAAATTGCCCCTGCCTCGCCTCTCTGTGCTTTCTGAGGTGTTTGAGTGACACCCTACACTCCACTCTTGCCTCATGCTCTCCCTGGGACCTGGCGATGCAACCCTTCCTCTTCACTAAAACTGTCTCCCTGAGATCACCAATACTTTGGATCAGTTATTCTAAGGGACACACTGTATCCATTCTTTGCTACACAATTAGATCTGTCACTCTTGCCTGCTCTTGACCTCTTGAAATAAGTTCTTCCTTAGGGACACCACCATGGCATTCCCATGTTATCCTTTCCCAGCTGCCTCTGACCCAGTTCTCCCCTTGCTTTGCAGACTCCTCTTCTCTACTCATTCCTGAAGTCATGGGACCCGAAAACAACATCCCACTAGGTTATTAAAAAGTTCCAAATTGCTTAACATGCCTTTTGGTGACCTCCACAACCTTATGTCACTGTGCTATCATTGCATTCTATGTTTTAGTCAGTGATTTTTTTCATTTTCTCAGGCCACCACACATGCCTAGAAAATGTTTTTTCCAATCTTCTTGCTGTTCTTTTAAGTACCAAATCAGAACACACTTTGTTGAGAGGCCTTCTGTACTTTTCTACACTGTGTCAGCAGCCCTCTTTATGGACTCCAACAGTAGACTTCACCTTCCATTTAAGAGACTCATTATGTCACTTTATTATGTAAGCTGCTTATTTAATTCCATTTCTCTTATAGACTGCAAATGGCATAACAGGAGGCTATGTCTCACTTATCAGCATCACTGTCTGCAGTACTTAGCATAGCGCCTAGAACATAACATGGTTAAAGAGTGCCTGCTGAATGAAAAATGATTCATACTTTCAGAACTGAACTTGGCTGTGTACCCCAGGGTGAATGAGGAGCTGGGATCTCGGAGCTGAAATGGCACAGAGGAATTCTGTAACAAAGCAAATACATACCTCTTGCTCCTTCCATGGTTAGATATTCATGTTATTTTTAATCTATTTGTCTATTTGTTTCATCACATCTGACTTACCCATTATATCAACCCAGGGCTTCTGAATATTATTTTCATATTGGTTGAAAACAACAAAATTTGTAGAAATGATAACACAGCGTTTTTCCAAAAATTGTCTCCTTTATGCTAAAAAGGATAGTCTAAATGTTTTTTGCATTGTAATTTATGAAGAATTCCCACATGTGTTTTCTTAGAAAACACAAAAAATCACACAGATTTACTAGCTGTTCACCAGTAAATTTTGAAGAACTTGTAAGCCATGGTCCAGTTGCTTTAGTCAGTAAACTTAAAATGAAGGTAAACTGTTTACCTAAGCCAGATGTAAAATACAATATGTGGCTAGGAATGACCTGTAATGCGTCACAGATGGCTGTGTACGTTACATCTAGAATGTTTCCCAGGAGCCAGGATGCACGGTCCCTCTGGCTTTCCTGCTTGCCTGAGGATCGTCGGGAGACAAAGGAGCAGGTGCTGTATTTGTCACCTTCACAGCTGTTTGCTTTCTCTCCATGACTCACCACATTAGCTCACTAGCGAAAAGACAGAAGGAAAAGCTTCCTGGTACATGATATGAAGTATTAGCAAAGCTCCCAACTGCCTTCACTCTTACAGCTGAAGTTTTCCTGAAGAAGCAAATCCATCAAGGAGATAACCACCTTAGTAGTGTTCTGCAAACTCTGACTTGGCTGCCATTTAAAAAAATCTCAATAGGACATTAATACGAAGATTAACTATATGAACACTTTCCTCTCCTACTGCACATAATTTTAAATAATGCTCATATGGAACTCACATATAAATGCATTTGTATCTTTATCAGCTATTCTTACCCTCAGCAAATGTTCCAAAATGCTTTAGTAATGAGCTGATTTTTCACAGTTGCTCTTTGCAAGAATGATTTCCATTCATAGCAATCAATATGTAGAAATAGAGTTCTTATCCTACTTGGCAATGTCCCCCCAAATTTGTTACATATTGTTGAAAATATTAAATTGCTAGTAGACTTATACTCCTCTCCCTTCAAATGCTTCTGTACTTTCACAGCACCTCAGAAATTTCTTTTGAATTTGGGTGACTATCCTTTACTGTTATGCCCCATTAAGAACACAAGTTGTATGAGACACATGCCTATTTTGCTTAATTTATTTACAGTGTGTTGTGTTTTCTAGTACAAAGTATGTGCTGCATCACTATTTTTGGGTGAACGACTACCTCTAAGAACAACTCTATCTTCATATAAGAATAATTGCATCTTCAAAGGAACATTTCAGTTTCTTCAACTGATGTGCTCACAAGCAGGAAAAAAGGAGTAATCTCCAAAATATCCTTGCATTTTGATTCATAGAGACATGGAAAATGAACTTGTTTGTAGACCTGAAGGTATCTAAACATTGCTTCACCAGTGTGGATAAAATGAAAGTTCCTGTGGCCAGGATTCTCACCTGGCCCTGGTTGGCTAGCTCACTACACAAGTGTGAGCAATATGTTGTTATTGACTCTACATAAAGAGCTCCGCCAAGTGGTCTGGGACAAGGCTGCAGGAGAGCAGAGCAGAGGCTGGAGTGGTGGCAACACCAAGGACAGAGGCCCAGAGGACGGCTGTGCGGGACGACTGTGCAGGATGGCTGTGCGGGCAGAGAGGCCCAGAGGCAGAGACTGGCTTGGTGCATGCAGACTCACTCTGAGTAAACGGGATTTTAGTGATTGACCTACTAAAATAAAGTTGGGTATAACCCTTTCACCCCAAAAACATTTTACTGTCATTTTCTTTGGTCACATTGAATCCATAGTGAATTTGCCTGGGGCTGAAAACCATTGGCAAGACAACCAGTTAGTATGATTGTAAAGATAAAAATATGCCCTCAAAGTTCAATTAAAAAAATGAAGTTATTAACAATAAACAGGCACTGAGTTACGTTTTTTACTACATTTGCATAATATGAACCTAAAGGACTTGAGTGTACCCTGAGTTTTTACATTATGTGAAAAGATGACAGAGAGAGAAGCTTTTGGAGGACAGCATTATTTACCTTCAGGTAAAGACGTGCTTCTCAGGTGTCCCAGTGAACCCGGCTCCTCGTTGCTGGGTGAGGGGACTGCCACAGGTCCTCAGCCTGACGGGAATGAAATCGGCATTGTGGCTGTTTGTTCTGCCTTCACCTTCAGCCTAAAGAAGCCAGACTCCACCAAAAGACTGGAATTTTTCCCTCTGTAAATAAAATATACTAACTTAAGATTTCATCTTAAATGCCATTCTTCTCCAGCATACTTACATTTTCACCTAACAAATTTCCCAATTTGTCTGTTCTACAAATTCTTCTAACTGGTTTTTAATGCTTCTGGTCTTGTTCCCTCAATCGTTTCCCCAGTTTGTCATAGTAGCAACAGGCTGTATTTTATTTAGCTGCTTCAGTTTGTTTACATATTGAGGCACCAGCTCTCAGGTAGTGAATTCAATGCCCCTCCATCCCCTTGACCAGTTACCACAGGCCTGGCATTCACCACATGCTCTCCAGCATGCTTCTTGCCCTCGAAGAACATGCTGTCTCTCGTCTGCGTGATCCCAGTGCACTGGCCCCTTTAGAAGGTACACCTTCCAAACGACTCTTCTTACGTGGACCTCCATCTGCATGCACACTTCCCCCATGACTATCTGCATTATCATCTGTTGTTTGAGTCCACTTGAGCCTCTTAAAATACCTATATTCCATGAACCCATTAGTTTAATTAACTTTGGAAATAATTGGAAATGGAAGTTTAAGTAAAGAAAGATGTAGAAAGCAGTGAATGTTTAGGCCATCTTTTCAAGGATGCACGAAGAAGTGTCTAGCTAAACTAGTGTGTAATCAGAAGCAAATAGAGCTGAAAGGCATACTGCGGGATCCCCAACACATCTTCATTATCTGTCATTTCCACTAATTAGTTCTCTGCTTGTACCTTAATGAAAACAGGTGATACAGATAAAGCTGATAATAATCCCTTTTACCAAAAAACAGAATGAAATCCATTCCCAAAATATAACCATTTATAACTGAATGATACTATCAGAAAAATAAGAACAATAAAATGGAGAGCTAGAAGGTAATTTTCAAAACTGATAAAATCAATATTCAAATATATATTATATTGTGGGGAAGTTGGGGTTCCTGTGGCCAAGATCCTCACTGAACTTAAACCACCTGATGATGTAACTGGCCTGTTGCTGGGCTGCCGTTTCCACCCCTTTAGGCAATAAGCCGTTATTGCTTTATATGGAGAGCTCGGCCCAGTGCTCGACCTACCGCCAGGAGAACAAGCCGGATAATAAACACTTTCACTCCAAAGAACGTTTTGCTGTCAATTTTTTTGGTCACATTGAATCCATAGTGAACTTGCCTGGGGCTGAAACCCATTGGCAAGATATATATATTATAATTAATACATAAAATACATGCAAGGATTTTATCTCTATTGAGGGAACAAGGCAAATGTTACAACAGGTGAAAGGAAAAGTCAAAGAAATATATCTAGATCTACATCTATCATTACCTATCTATCAACTATCTATTATCTATCTATACTTACTATTAGGGATAGAGAAAGAGATGAGAGAGTAGAAGAAATGTGGAAGAGCAGACTCCCAACGGACTTTCTCAGGGAGTATCAGAGAGTTTGTGGGAGGCCCTTTCATGCGGGAGTTAATAAAACTTCCAGAGGGCAGAACTAACTAGTGAGTCCGTAGGAAACAATTATTTTGCATTACTATCTGCTGTGTACAGCTTTCAAAATCATAAAGTAGCTCAAAGGTAATGAAAGGTAACCTGAAAATGTATGCTCTAAGCAAGGCGTCATCGAGTACTCTTTTCTGGCGTATTCCAAACTTCCTTACAGAAAGAAGAATATTACAATTCAATAAACGCATCTCAGAGATCAAAGAATTTTACAGATCTATCTGAACTGCATAGAAAAGTGTTCTTGCTGATTGCTTAAAAGCCCACTGATTATACTGGAACTAGCTTTAGTGTTCCCAAATTTGAACAAAAGCAGTTTAGCGAAGAGTGCTTGAAGACTCCACTCCCCCTTAAAGAAATCAGAGCAAACAGTGATGACAATAGTAATAAGGAAAATATTCCACACAGCCGTCAAGGTCAGCAGAAAACCCTCGGCCCCTCTTTGCTTTTTTCTCTTATTCCCCCGGCCTCTCCATTGGCAAAGTCAGCAGAGCACTCCCAGGCCCCTCCCCTCACTCCTCTTTCATCCTGCTTGCTGCTCACACTGAAAAGCCACATGTCAAAGTATAAACCGCTCCCCTTGCTTGTGTTCAGGGCTCAGACCTTGGGAGATTGCTCCCCTCTGAGCCCCCCAGGTGTGAAATAAACCTCAACCCTCCAAGACCTCCGAGTGCTGCTTGGTACTTCCGTCAGCGATCCAGTCCAGGTTTTCAGGTTTTCCATAACAATAGTTCATATACAACTAGGTAAATATACATGAATAAATCTATGAAGTCATTATGCCTCAAAAAAAAAGGTAGAGACATATCAAATATGCTGTTTATCTTATTTTTGTTTTGAGGAATGGGGACACATGCTCATCCTGCTAAGTAACGACCCTCCAAGTCTTCCTGCCATCACATACAGTGTGGGTCTGCGGTGTGGGGCCCCGAGGGAACACTGCCTAAAAGGCCTGTCTGGACTCACTGGGGGCCCCAGTCTGATAACACACTTCCCCCGGAAACCCACAGGGAGAATTCCTGCCATAAACCACAGCATCAGTGTGGGAATGGTACTTCCATCCTGTTACTATTATTTTTTGCAGAATGAGCAGAGTTTCAGAACTGTGGTACAAGAAAACATTTCATTAAAATCAGA
Source organism: Manis pentadactyla (assembly GCF_030020395.1). Taxonomy (NCBI): domain Eukaryota; kingdom Metazoa; phylum Chordata; class Mammalia; order Pholidota; family Manidae; genus Manis; species Manis pentadactyla. The sequence continues at coordinate 43,072,429 of NC_080025.1, forward strand.
AACAGACATTAAAACATCTATTCTCCTTGTTAATTATCCACTGACAGTAGTTCAAGATGTTAAAGTAATTCAAGCAATAAATATAAGAAATTTTCCCAATCTCATTAACAAGACAAACATTTCAGTTGAAATACGATGCTAATTTTTTGTCTATCAAATTTGTAGCATTTCTTGTTTATTTATATATATATATATATATATGCATTTTTTATATTATTTTAATGAAAATATATAGTATTTCTAAGAGGGTAATTTTCAGATACAGTTAGGGAATTGTGAATTACCTGATCCACACCTGTAAATTACTTCTTCTTTAAAAAAAAGTCTTACCTTTTGTTTCTTAATTTCACTTTTAAGAATATCTAAGAAGGATAAAATCAGTGATATAAAAACATTAATATATAAGAATACCCATTATGAAGTCATTTATAGCAATTAAAAAACAGAAACAGTAACATGTCCCCACATATTTCACCAGATGAAAAAGCCAATAAAAATTGTATTTTAAAATATGTTAAAAATATAGAAATGTTCATGACACAATGTTAAGAAAAAAGAAAAATCCACTTCACAGTACAGTTCTACCAATGCATTACCAGGAAGCTGAGGACAATTCCTGAATCCCACTCTCCATGAGGACTAAGGTTGGACTGTAAAGAGAGGCAGGCTGTCCAGTTTCCCGGGGCCCACAGTGGTTTGCAGGCCAGCTCTGTGAGACATCTGCTTTGCTGATGTCAATCAAGTAGGTTAGATAGCCTTCAACCTGTGGTTCTGCTGTGTTTCCCATGGTTATACAAGCCTCTGAGTCCCTTTATTAAAACCCTTGGTTCCAGGTGGCCTCTATTTTACTGCCCGAACCATGCACAATAGTAGTGACAATTCAAAAGGAATTATACTTAATTTGGACATTGGAGAAAAACGCAGTTCTTACATTCTCCAGATGCTCTGTCATTTAATGTGAATATCCCTGATGAGTTTCAGGTAACACTTAGACTTTTCTAGGAATAATTGTCCAGCATTTTCTGAATTTAATTCAGAATTTCATTTAGCTCAAATATTCTGTCCATTCTAATTTCAACAACTTCCTGAATTTGATTGAAGTAGTATGTTTTAAATAATTTTGTGCATTTACATAATTTCTCTTGCCTTTATATTTTATTCCCTTTCTTTTTCCCCTGAAGACAAATATGTGCAGGACAGAGGCACACTTTGTTCTTAATGGCAGCAGGAAAGAAAAGATCTTTTCTACTCTTCCATACTGACATTGATTAACAATCTTGATGAGACACTGTTTTGGTGAAAATGTGGGGAAAAATCCACTTTTCTCCATCTTTGGTGAAGCTAAAAGCCAGACAACTCTTGCAGGTAATTTGTAATATCTTTAATTTATAAATGCACGTGTCCTTTGCCTCATTAGTTACACTTCCAGAAATGTATCCTACAGCTGTGTAGGGACAAAATGTCATATGAATGAAAATACCACATTCATCATTTTTTAAAATAAAATAAATATATTAGAAACAACCTTGAAGTACATCATTAAAAAATTACGTAGCTGTGAGAGAGACATAAGTCACATACAAGTCTCTGTACAGAGGGGTGTCAGAAAGTGGGGTACAGAATCTGGAAGGGCTACGTTAGTGCAAGACCTTTCTATTTCTTAAATTTTGAACCACATAAATTTATTTCCTTGCCAAAAATAAATTAAAAATTTGTAAAGTTAAATATAAAATTTCTCCCCAGTGTTTTTCCCATAGAAGTGTCTTACAGTCACAAGAAAACAAAAAAAAAAGAAACCTGGTTCCTGACTCGCCTCTCCTTTTATTACCCCTTTCCTTAAACAATCTTCAGACTGAAAGAAGTGGGAATTTCCTTCTTGGCAAGAAGCTGCCTTTTATGAAGCTGGCTGGTCTAGATCAGGGGTTGACAAGCTTTTCCTGTAAAGGGCCAAAGGGTGATATTATACACTTTACAGGCTGCGGTCCTCTCACTACTGTGCTCATGTGCTGTTGTAGGATTCAAGCATCAAGAGGCCATGTGCAGTGAATGAGCATGGCTGTATGCCAATGACACTCTTTTCTTTTTTAACAAAATGGGCAGCAGGCAGATTTGGTCACAAGGCTGCCAGCCATGCACCCTGGTTACCCTTCTTAGCTGTTGCTATGTGAAAGGGATAAAGCTAGGGATTTAGGTGAGTCTCTAAATCAACAGGTTAGTTTTCAGTATTAGTATCTTGTATAATTTTCATTTTGAATGTTAGAGGCTAAATATTGTCTGTGTATTTGAATTCGCACATCAATAATGCTAAGCTTTCCCGAAGGAATGGATGGCCCCAGTCAAAGTGGGAAAAGAGAAACAGAACAGCTCACCTGTTCATTTTGAATTGTAATCTCTCTTTTTTACTTAACAGCTTTATTAAAATATAACTTACGGAGGCGGAGCCAACATGGCGGCGTGAGTAAGACAGTGGGAATCTCCTCCCAAAAACATATATACTTTTGAAAATACAACAAACACAACTAGCCCTAAAAGAGAGACCAGAAGACGCAGGACAGTGGCCAGACTGCAGCTACACCAGCGAGAACCCAGCCACTGGTGAAAGGGGTGAGATACAAGCCCCGGCTCGGCGGGACCCGAGCGCCCCTCCCCCCAGCTCCCGGCGGGAGAACAATAGGCAGAGCGGGAGGGAGACGGAGCCCAGGGCTGCCAAACACCCAGCCCCAGCCATCTGGGCCAGAGCGCAGACACAGTACGTGCCCAGGGGGCCCTGGATACTGGGGGAACAGGGAGTAAGACCTCTGAGCGGGTGCTGAAGCTGATGCCCCTGTGACAAAGAAAAGCGGGGGCTCTTTGAAAGTCTTAAAGGGACAGGGACTTAACAGCTTGACGGAAACAACCCAGGTCACAGTACAGCAGCTGGAAATTACAGGGAAAACCGGGTGCACTAACCCCCTGGGCAACAGCTCTGAGACCCCTCACGGAGGCAAACAGTCAAGCAGCACCCCCATCCATCACCCCACCGGGCGCTGCGAAAGCAGAGAAGCAGCCTGAGACAAATTCCGCTCACAGAAAGGGAAATTTCTCCCTCCCGGCCAGGCAAGACACAAAGACCCACTCTACACGCAATTACCCAACACAAGCCACTAGGGGTCGCAGTTGCCCCAGTAAAGAAAGGCCAGTAGTAAGTGAAAATTTTGGCCTTCCCAGCTGACAGTCAATAGCACCTGTCAACATGAAAAGGCAAAAAAATATGATCCAGACAAGACTAACCCAGACAGCTTCGGCATCTGCTACATCTTCCCCTGAGAAGGAATCTGGGGAGATAGATTTAGCCAGTCTACCTGAAAAAGAATTCAAAACAAAAGTCATAACCATGCTGATGGACTTGCAGAGAAATATGCAAGAACTAAGGAAGGAGAATTCAGAAATAAAACAAGCTCTGGAAGGACTTCAAAACAGAATGGACGAGATGCAAGAGACCATTAATGGACTAGAAAACAGAGAACAGGAACGCAGAGAAGCTGATGCAGAGAGAGATAAAAGGATCTCCAGGAATGAAAGAATTTTAAGAGAGCTGAGTGATCAATATAAAAGGAATAATATAAGAATCATAGGCATTCCAGAAGAAGTAGAGAGAGAAAAGGGGATAGAAAATGTCTTTGAAGAAATAATTGCTGAAAATTTCCCCAAACTAGGGGAAGAAATGGCCTCTCAGACCACAGAGGTACACAGAACTGCCATGACAAGGGATCCAAGGAGGGCAACACCAAGACACATAATAATTAAAATGGCAAAGATCAAAGACAAGGACAAAGTATTACAAGCAGCCAGAGAGAAAAAAAAGGTTACCTACAAAGGAAAACCCATCAGGCTATCAACAGACTTCTCAACAGAAACCCTACAGGCCAGAAGAGAATGGCATGATATACTTAATGCAATGAAACAGAAGGGCCTCGAACCAAGACTACTGTATCCAGCACGAATATCATTTAAATATGAAGGAGGGATTAAACAATTCCCAGACAAGCAAAAGTTGAGGGAATTTGCCTCCCACAAACCACCTCTACAGGGCATCCTACAGGGACTGCTCTAGATGGGAGCACTCCTAAAAAGAGCACACAACAAAACACCCAACAAATGAAGAAGGGAGGAGGAGGAATAAGAAGGGAGAGAAATAAAGAATCATCAGATTGTGTTTATAACAGCTCAACAAGCGAGTGAAGTTAGACAGTAAGACAGTAAAGAAGCTAACCCTAAACCTTTGGTAACCACAAACTTAAAGCCTGCAATGGCAATAAATTCATACCTTTCAATAATCACCCTAAATGTAAATGGACTGAATGCACCAATCAAAAGACACAGAGTAATAGAATGGATAAAAAAGCAAGACCCATCCATATGCTGCTTACAAGAGACTCACCTCAAACCCAAAGACGCACACAGACTTAAAGTCAAGGGATGGAAAAAGATATTTCAAGCAAACAACAGAGAGAAGAAAGCAGGTGTTGCAATTCTGGTATCAGACAAAACAGACTTCAAAATAAAGAAAGTAACAAAAGACAAAGAAGGACATTACATAATGATAAAGGGCTCAGTGCATCAAGAGGATATAACCATTATAAATATATATGCACCCAATACAGGAGCACCAACATACCTGAAACAAATATTAACAGAACTAAAGGAGGAAATAGAATGCAATACATTCATTCTAGGAGACTTCAACACACCACTCACTCCAAAGGACAGATCCACCAGACAGAAAATAAGTAAGGACACAGAGGCACTGAACAACACACTAGAACAGATGGACCTAATAGACATCTACAGAACTCTACATCCAAAAGCAACAGGATACACGTTCTTCTCAAGTGCACATGGAACATTCTCCAGAATAGACCACATACTAGGACACAAAAAGAGCCTCAGTAAATTCCAAAAGATTGAAATCCTACCAACCAACTTTTCAGACCACAAAGGCATTAAACTAGAAATAAACTGTTCAAAGAAAGCAAAAAGGCTCACAAACACATGGAGGCTAAACAACACGCTCCTAAATAATCAATGGATCAATGACCAAATCAAAATGGAGATCCAGCAATATATGGAAACAAATGACAACAACAACACTAAGCCCCAACTTCTGTGGGACGCAGCAAAAGCAGTCTTAAGAGGAAAGTATATAGCACTCCAAGCATGTTTAAAAAAGGAAGAGTAATCCCAAATGAACGGTCTAATGTCACAACTATCAAAATTGGAAAAAGAAGAACAAATGAGGCCTAAGGTCAGCAGAAGGAGGGACATAATAAAGATCAGAGAAGAAATAAATAAAATTGAGAAGAATAAAACAATAGCAAAAATCAATGAAACCAAGAGCTGGTTCTTCGAGAAAATAAACAAAATAGATAAGCCTCTAGCCAGACTTATTAAGAGGAAAAGAGAGTCAACACAAATCAACAGTATCAGAAATGAGAAAGGAAAAATCACAACAGATCCCGCAGAAATACAAAGAATTATTAGAGACTACTATGAAAACCTATATGCTAACAAGCTGGGAAACCTAGGAGAAATGGACAACTTCCTAGAAAAATACAACCTTCCAAGACTGACCCAAAAAGAAACAGAAAATCTAAACAGACCAATTACCAGCAACGAAATTGAAGCGGTAATCAAAAAACTACCAAAGAACAAAACCCCCGGGCCAGATGGATTTACCTCGGAATTTTATCAGACATACAGGGAAGACATAATACCCATTCTCCTTAAAGTTTTCCAAGAAATAGAAGAGGAGGAGATACTCCCAAACTCATTCTATGAAGCTAACATCACCCTAATACCAAAACCAGGCAAAGACACCACCAAAAAAGAAAACTACAGACCAATAACCCTGATGAACGTAGACGCAAAAATACTCAACAAAATTTTAGCAAACCGAATTCAAAAATACATCAAAACCATCGTACACCATGACCAAGTGGGATTCATCCCAGGGATGCAAGGATGGCACAACATTCGAAAGTCCATCAATATCATCCACCACATCAACAAAAAGAAAGACAAAAACCACATGATCATCTCCATAGATGCTGAAAAAGCATTTGACAAAGTTCAACATCCATTCATGATAAATACTCTCAGCAAAATGGGAATAGAGGGCAAGTACCTCAACATAATAAAGGCCATCTATGAAAAACCCACAGCCAACATTATATTGAATAGCGAGAAGCTGAAAGCATTTCCGCTGAGATCGGGAACTAGACAGGGATGCCCACTCTCCCCACTGTTATTTAACATTGTACTAGAGGTCCTAGCCACGGCAATCTGACAAAACAAAAAAATACAAGGAATCCAGATTGGCAAAGAAGAAGTCAAACTGTCACTATTTGCAGATGACATGATACTGTACATAAAAAACCCTAAAGACTCCACCCCAGAACTACTAGAACTGATATCGGAATACAGCAAAGTTGCAGGATACAAAATCAACACACAGAAATCTGTGGCTTTCCTATATACCAACAATGAACCAACAGAAAGAGAAATCAGGAAAACAACTCCATTCACAATTGCATCAAAAAAAATAAAATACCTAGGAATAAACCTAACCAAAGAAGTGAAAGACTTATATTCTGAAAACTACAAGTCACTCTTAAAAGAAATTAAAGGGACACTAACAGATGGAAACGCATCCCATGCTCATGGCTAGGAAGAATTAATATCGTCAAAATGGCCATCCTGCCCAAAGCAATATACAGATTTGATGCAATCCCTATGAAACTACCAGCAACATTCTTCAATGAACTGGAACTAATTATTCAAAAATTCATATGGAACCACCAAAGACCCCGAATAGCCAAAGCAATCCTGAGAAAGAAGAATAAAGTAGGGGGGATCTCACTCCCCAACTTCAAGCTCTATTATAAAGCCATAGTAATCAAGACAATTTGGTACTGGCACAAGAACAGAGCCACAGACCAATGGAACAGACTAGACAATCCAGACATTAACTCAGACATATATGGTCAATTAATATTTGATAAAGGAGCCATGGACATACAATGGCGAAATGACAGTCTCTTCAAAAGATGGTGCTGGCAAAACTGGACAGCTACATGTAGGAGAATGAAACTGGACCATCGTCTAACCCCATATACAAAAGTAAACTCAAAATGGATCAAAGACCTGAATGTAAGTCATGAAACCATTAAACTCTTGGAAGAAAACATAGGCAAAAACCTCTTACACATAAACATGAGTGACCTCTTCTTGAACATATCTCCCCGGGCAAGGAAAACAACAGCAAAAATGAACAAGTGGGACTATATTAAGCTGAATAGCTTCTGTACAGCAAAAGACACCATCAATAGAACAAAAAGGAACCCTACAGTATGGGAGAATATCTTTGAAAATGACACATCCGATAAAGGCTTGACGTCCAGAATATATAAAGAGCTCACACGCCTCAACAAACAAAAAACAAATAACCCAATTAAAAAATGGGCAAAGGAACTGAACAGACGGTTCTCCAAAAAAGAAATACAGATGGCCAACAGACACATGAAAAGATGCTCCACATCGCTAATTATCAGAGAAATGCAAATTAAAACTACAATGAGGTATCACCTCACACCAGTAAGGATGGCTGCCATCCAAAAGACAAACAACAACAAATGTTGGCGAGGCTGTGGAGAAAGGGGAACCCTCCTACACTGCTGGTGGGAATGTAAACTTGTTCAACCATTGTGGAAAGCAGCATGGAGGTACATCAAAATGCTCAAAACAGACTTACCATTTGACCCAGGAATTGCACTCCTAGGAATTTACCCTAAGAATGCAGCAATCAAGTATGAGAAAGATCAGTGCACCCCTATGTTTATCGCAGCACTATTTACAATAGCCAAGAATTGGAAGCAACCTAAATGTCCATCGATAGATGAATGGATAAAGAAGATGTGGTACATATACACAATGGAATACTACTCAGCCATAAGAAAAGGGCAAATCCAACCATTTGCAGCAACATGGATGGAGCTGGAGGGTATTTTGCTCAGTGAAACAAGCCAAGCAGAGAAAGAGAAATACCAAATGATTTCACTCATCTGTGGAATATAAGAACAAAGGAAAAACTGAAGGAACAAAACAGCAGCAGAATCACAGAACTCAAGAATGGACTAACAGGTACCAAAGGGAAAGGGACTGGGGAGGATGGGTGGGTAGGGAGGGATAAGGGGGGGAGAAGTAGGGGGGTATTAAGATTAGCATCCATAGCGGGGTGGGAGAAAGGGGAGGGCTGTACAACACAGAGAAGACTAGTAGTGATTCTACAACAGGTTGCTACACTGATGGACAGTGACTGTAAAGGAGTATATAGGGGGGACCTGGTATAGGGGAGAGCCTAGTAAACAAAGTATTCGTCATGTAAGTGTAGATTAATGATTAAAAAAAAAAAATGCAGTTCCTATGTGGTGACCTCTAATGACTTCTACACAATGATATAAAGGACATATAAAAGTGTAGGCAAAGGGTCTGTTTGTGTTTATACAGAGGATCAAAGCCTAATTTGGCTACCCCGAAAATGAACTAAGATACGATATGAAAGAGAACTTCCAACATCAGCACTCTCAGGAAGACTCATGCCAGAAGATGATCATCAAAAAACCCCAACAAAGATCCACGCACTGCTACAGCTGTAGATGCACTCATCCCACCAGCTCCTGGACTTGCCATGGGAATGAGGAAGGAGATATCTAAGCTGGCCTGTGCATACAGTAAAACAACAAATTTGACTGGATCTATACTGTTGGAACTCAACCAAGAATTAGGAGAAGTGCAAATTGTAGTGCTCCAAAATCTTACAACTACAGACTATTTACTGTTAAAAGAACATATGGGACGTGAACAGTGCCCAGGAATGGGTTGTTTTAATTTGTCTGATTTTTCTCAAACTATTCAAATTCAGTTAGATAATAACCATCATATCATTGATAAGTTTTCACAAATGCCTAGGGTGCCTAACTGGTTTTCTTGGTTTCACTGGAGATGGCTGGTAATTACAGGTATGCTTTGGTTATGTAACTATACTCCTATTATGTTAATGTGTGTGCACAATTTACGTAGTAGCTTAAAATCTATACATGCTGAAGTTACTCTACAAGAAGATATGTCAAAGAAATAATCAATCTTCCCATGTTTTCTCCCGCCTGCTACTTCTATAGCTTCTCTTCTTCCTTCCTAATTACAACGAATTCTTAAATAGAATTCGTGCCTCATATCAAATTTACCGAGTATCATAACTCCTCCAAGTGGTAAAGATACCTCAAGACAAATGCTGGGCATAGAAGCCACAGGGCATAAATATGCAAAGAAATAAAAAGCTAACCATTTCAAACAATAAGGCTTCTCTCTCACTTACCAACTTAACATTTCCCTGTATGGCCCCGGAAGATGACTGGTTAGCCAGAGACGGGTAAGATTCCTCAAGGGAGGAACAACCTAAGACAGGCACAGTCGCAGGGGGGCCATCAGGTGAGAAATTGGGGATCAACAGAGGTGAGGCTTAGAACCTCACCCTCCCTGTTCTGAGAGAAATCTTCTGCATATGTGGATGTTTTATTGCCCTTGTCTAGCTTGGATTAACACATAGTCTACAGGCACACACCTGATCATCTACATTTGCTCTCTTACAACACTAAACTATGTTTTCTACCTTTATGTTGTATCTACCTACCACTTCAGCATTTTATTAAAAATAATAAAGAGAGAAATGTGGTATCCACATATAAATCAAGTATAAAAATCAAATGTGTATTCATATTTGAACTGACTGTTTATAGTTCATAATGCATGAGCAAAACCGAAAGTTTCTGTGATGACTGCCCTTGTACTGTTCACCATGTAACTTATTCACTATGTAAGAATTTGTTCTCCATGTAAGAACTTGTTCGTTATGCTTCAGAAGATTGGAGACTGACAAAAATTAGGCTTGGGGTGGATAATGATTGTGCATTGAGCATTGACTCCCCTATACAGAATTTTATTGTTGTTAACAACCATTTGATCAATAAATATGAGAGATGCCCTAACAACAACAACCAAAAAAAAGTACACACTTCCAATTGTAAAATAAATAAGTAACCGGGATGTAATGTATAGCATAAGGAATATAGTCAAAATATTGTAACAACTTGGTATGGTGATAGCTGGTACCTAGAATTATCATGTATATAAATGTTGAATCACTGTGTTGTACACCTGAAACTAATGTAATGTAATACTGTGTGTCAACTACCCTTCAATAAAAAATAATTATCTAAAAAAAATAAATAAATAAAAATAAAAATAAAAATAAAATAAATAAAATAAAATATAACTTACATACCATGAAAGTCACTGCTTCTAGTGTACAAAACGATTTTTGGTAAGCTTACATAAAATCAATTTTAGAATATTTCTGTCACTTCAAAAGGGCCCTGGTGCCCACTGGCAGCCTCTTTCTATTGCCATCCCATCCCAAGGAACAACTAATCTACTTCTGTCTCAACAGTTTTGACTTTTCTGGATGTCACTTTGCACAAATGGTTCATACAGTATGTGATCTTTGGCATCTGGTAGAGGTTCATCCACATTTTGCATGTATCAGCACTTTATTCTCTTTATTTATGAATAGTGTTCCATTGTAGAGATACCAAATTGTCCTTCTGTAGATGTTTGCTTTCCTTATTCTTGTGTGAAAGCGTAGGGGTGGAACTGCAATGTCATCAAGGAAGTTTATATTTAACTGTTTGAAAACCATGAAACTGTTTTCCAAGGTGGTTTGCTAGATTTTATCTCCAGTAGCAACATGTGAGGCTCCCGGCTTCTCCACATTCTCACCAACACATGTTATTTTCCACTTTATTATTTGCATTCGTCTTACTAGGGATGTGAAGTGGTCCCTCACTGTGATTTTAATTTGCATTTCCTTAGCTACTAATGATGTATACTTTATTTTGTTAAATGTTTGACAAAGCTTTAGTTACATGGATGTAAAGGTATGGCAGAAGACTGGAGGTTATAGCAATGGTTTTCTCTGGACAGTGAAACTGTGGCTGAGTTTTATTTTTGATTTTTTTTTCCATTTACAAAACTTAAAAGTATTTTCATAGTAAAAAGGGGTTACAATTAAAAACAATCTAGGGCAGCGTTCTTCTCACCAGTTATAGAATTCAGTGTTAAAAGCTAATATTTTTCAGCATGAACTTCTAGAACCAGCTCCTCTACTGTAGACAGTTGGTATACTCAGTTGTATCCTTTGAGAACACCCATTAATAACAGTCTTAGATATTTTTGCCAAGCCCTAATTCCTCAATTTATTTTGATTCTTTACTTCAACTGTGTATGAGTCAGGCTCTATGCACTTAATTCTGGCACCGGTTTCAGGCATTTGATTCTTTCCCAAAGTCTACATACAAAATTGTCAAGATTGGTACTGGCAAAAGTGATCTTTATTGGACTTCTGATTTTATATGGAGTTAAATAAGGCAAACTTAGGGCCGTTTCTTTTTGAACTAGAGTTTGTGGGTGATTAGATTCTTCTCTCTGCTCAATTTACCCCAATCTTCCAGTGTATTTCTCTTCACTAATGGGTAATTTGAAAGCCAACATAGAAATACAAAGTAACAGGAAAATAGAGTCAAGAAAAGATGGGGAGTAGTTAGAATTAGAAAGCTATTGTAATCAGAAAAGAAACATACTCATGTTTCTATTGTACTCCTTTTTGCATTCCAAATTCTTTTAAGATACAGACATGAAATAAGTGGTGAAATTTTTTGGTTGACTATGTAGAGGAACTATTGTTATTAAAACTATGAAAGAGTTGAGGGCACTTTTGATCTTTTTATTATCCTGGATACTTTTATGTGCATTCTACAGCCTTTTGTGGCCTTTTTGATGATTTGGATAGGAAGTTTTATGGTGGGTGCCTGGAGACACAGTCCTCCAGATTGTGGTTTACATCTGCTCTGGTCCAGGAGAAAATGCTGAGAAACTTAAAATTTCATACCACAGGGATCATGAAGAGAAGAATGGAGGTGGAGCATTTTTGAGAAAAGCATTGCCCATTTGGTATAGCGTCCCCTGTCTTGTACCTCTCAGGCCTGATTCTGTACCTAAAACCACAAGTGAGGAGACTCATAGTGGAGTTACCCACAGAAACTAGGTTTGGTCTCAGAATGGCATGAAACCTCTTAGCAAATTACAATCAGAAAGAACACTCAGTCTCACCTACCTGTTTGAGTTTTAATTTGATTTCTTAACATTTAATTCTTACAGAGTCTTCTTAGCTACTGGAGAAGAAAAATATGACCTACTTTTTCCATGTGCTCTATTGTAACTCAGCCAGGTGTCCAGCAAAGTTGGACACCGATGAGTTAAAAACCAAAGAGTGATGTGGGCTCTTCAGCTTATCTTCTGTGTAGGTTATGTGTCCCTGCTTCATTTCTTTTAGTTATAAATTCTATTCACTAGCTTTTTTTTTTTTCTTTGTATTCTCTGTGTCTCTATAACATTAGTGACCTATGGATTTATTTTGCCTCTAATCACACACTTTTGGCTTATCTCTTGAAAGAAAAATCCATATGCCAACTCTGACTGGAGTCTGTTTTGTTTGAGGAATGCAAGCAGTGCTTTTTCAATCTCACTAAGATGCTCTTTTGGCTGGCTGGCCCACGGAGGTGTTAAGACCTGTCCTCCGAGAGCCCTGCAGGCCAGGCACTGGCACAGCGAGACAGGAGACAGAGAGGTGGGTTCTCGCGAATAAAATGCCCGTGCCTCCTTTATTATTCATGGGCCCATTATTTTGCCTTTCTCATTCTGCCTGTCGGCAGTGTCCTAAACTACCCTGTATGCCTAAATAAACAAATAAGACTATTACTTTAAACTCCTCCTTGCTTGATAGCATAATACAGCCTCATATAAAGGCAATCTTGTAGTAGCTGCCCTATTTTTTCTCATAGCAACACAGTAACAAGAATGATAGGTACATATATGTATCAATAATCATATAAATATGGACAAACCTGAACAGAATCTATCTCTAACTGTATGAGTGTTGATTGATTACTGGGTACAGGTACATATATATACACACACACAAACACACACACACATATATGTATACCAAAACACACACCCTGCAACTCCTGTATCTCTGCATTTCCGTATGTGGTTATTCAATGATGACCTCTGTACGAATGTGTCATAAGAACGTCAAGCTCAACCACCTAAAATAAAAGTACCAAGATTCCTATTTATTCTTCCACTTCTAATTGTGCCCACCCAACCAAGCCCGTGTCCTGTGAAGCGTGCGCAGCGCATGGAACTTATGCTCTTGAGTTCATACATAATTTATTAAATCCAGGATTCTGTTGATTGAAAGGGGACACAAATTGTTCAGAGGTAAGCAAAGCCAACTGGGACATCCTTCAAAATCCATCACTTGTTGAACTGGCCCAACTCACATCTTTGGACTTCTTACACGCAGTGCCTGTACTGCTCATTCTCACCCCAACGGCTGTTTAAACTTGCTGTGGTTCAAGTATATGTTCCCTTCTGTTTTCCCCTTTTCCTCTCCACATTAGTTTTTCCAGTTAACTTGTACTTGTCCTAAAAGCTGCCATTTCTTTTCTAAATTATCTGCAGGAAAAACTTGCCCATGTTATTTATATGTACACATAGAAATATGTGCTTGTCCTTATAATAAAATTCATCCAGTTGCATTGAGTTTTCTTTCTTCTAGCTATCTTCCCACGAATCTTTAATGTCCTTGGTGTCTCAGTCACTATCACACACCAAGTGCCTAATAAAATGCTTGGCTAATATAGGGTCTCAATAACTACTTTACGAATGCCAAGTGAATGTGAGAATGACGGCAACTAGGGTCACACAATTCCCCAGATACTTAGATTCCCTTTCAACCAACTTTCAGTTCCTTGACTGGGCTTCACTGAATCCTGTCCTAGGCCAGCTTTTGTGCCTTTCCATCAGTGGTAACACATAATTCTCCTACTCTCATTTTCCTCCACATTTAGCTGCATCACTTACCAAGTGGGGTTGCACTCACACTGGAACAAAATGAAAGATACATTTAATATGCAGCACTAAACACTTACATAAACATGGTCATAATGTTTCAAATTATACCTTAACCAAACATTTTAAACCATAAGAGGTTTTGTATAATATCTTCCTCTTCTAAATAAACATAATTTAAAAATGTTTCCCCTAAAAAAAAAGATGTTTTACAAAACTGCCAAGGACATGAGAAACAAAAGAAAGAGTGGGAACTTGTACCAGGTTGGAGGTGTCTCAGGGGAGATAATGGTTCAATGTAACAGGCACATAGGCCTGGATCCTTAACAGAAAAGATTCTGATGGAAAATTCAAATAAAGTCTGCAGCTAATTTTACAACATTATACCAATGTTACTTTCTTAATTTTGATAAATATACCATGGTTCTAGAACATTATGGGGTGCTGAGTCAAAAATAAGTGGGAACCCTTCTATAAAACAAAAATTGTTTCAAAGTAAAAAGTTAAAAGTATTTGGGTTACCATTTTTGTTCCACAGTTATGAACTGTCATCATAGGTCGGCTCACAGGGCTGGATGCTGGACCAGCCTCCCTGGACTAAGAAGACAGGAGTGGGAGATCTCACAGATGCCAAAGTTAGGAGAGGCTGAAAATGAGCACTGGAGACCTTGTGAAGCAGAGTCAGTGGAACTCGACATCGTTTATCAGAAGGCAAAACAAGGGCGTCATGCCCTAGTGGGAGGACATTCAGGATTATCCTCAAGAACAAGTTTCAGACCTGACAATAAATAGGATTTGAAAGCAAACCATCGGGAGCAATTTCCTTGGGTAAGGTTGTCTGTCCGTGGAAGAATTGAGTTCTAATCCTGGAAAACATGTGGACCACCTCAAAGGGTCAGCTTCGGCCTCTCCCCCAGAGTGCCCTTTCCTGACTCTTTTTCTGTAACATGTTTTACAGTTAGACAATCTGATGCATGTCTCTGTTTCAAGGACACTTAACATTGATTCTGTGTGAATGTGGAGAACACAAAATGCAAAGAGAAATGAACTTTATACTTGGGCTTTCTGGGGCTGATGATATTAGGCTGACACCCTCTCTGTGTTTATTTATTTATCAATTAATATTAGTACAGAACTGATGGTAAGAATAAATGGATAAGGACAGAAAGAAACTCAAGGTAAAAAGGCTGTATTCTATCAAAAGACTATTGAATTAAATTAAATTGCACTTTCAAAAATAATACATTCCAACCATTCAACTACATTACTTTAAATACCGCTTTTATGAAAGTTTAATAAAATTATTTAATTTATGATTGCATAAGATAGTGAGCCTGTGATGTGAGCTATTATCATAATTATTGTTTTCCAAAATCAAGAAATGTTGAGCATTATAATTGCTTAAATGATTTTTATTACTTTTGCTATTCAATATAATAATTTCACCATCTCTTGGAAAAATTTCATACATTTAACTAGAAACATCACATTTTTAGTGCACTTGAAAGAAGTCACTTTTGATATAACCATCTTTACATTCATCTAAAGTATAATAATGCTACTTTTTTTAGAAATTCTTCTTTTCTAGAGAATGATAAAACTGGCATATAAAAATTGTGCAAAAAACAAAAAAGAGGAGAAAACTGCACCTTTCTGAAAAAATGCAACCACAAAAGTGTGCCTGCTAAAGACATAAGTAATACTGAATTTTGCTCGATAACCATTGGTGGAATGACTGAGCATGCCAATAAAAACAAACAAGACGTCATCATCCTATCATTTGAGTTAGAAACACTGAGTGGATAACTAATTAAACCAACTCACAGTCAATATTATAAAAAAAATTTAAGGTGAATTTTTTTGCTGCTTTTGCTGGTTTCAATGCAATTTTCTCCAGGATATTAAATATTTGAGCAATATCTGGTCATAGGAAACATGTGAAAGCCAAAGAAAATTCAAAATAAAATTTAGATTTGAATGTTAAATTTTCTCTATAAAATATTGATAATCATTATTTGCCCAGAAATATAAATAATCCCCAGGACCTTATTCTAGCTATATTAACTTAATTTTTTTTTCTCCCTAATCACACCATAATGCATCTCTCTTTATATTCTTCCTGAATGAACTAATTTAATTCTGTGGCTTGGACTATGAATTTGTCCCTTGATGATTCTGAAATTTATTCCTCCAGTGTGCTAACTGACTTCCAGTCTGTATTCATATAAAATATGCATATATATGTTTGTAACATTATTGTGTTTTATATATATACATAGTAAGCATGCACATCTTTTTATCAAGAACACAGTACACTTACATATAGTTGAGTGTACAGGTATGTGAAAAGCATACATACACATATGAACCTCACAACTTATTTACACATCTACGTCTAAGAATGTAGGTGTATAACTAGCACTCAGTGAGTGCTCCTCTGCTACAGGCTTGCTGTGGTATTCCAGTACACTTACACTTCTATTAATTTAATTTAATTTTTACCATAAATTCAGTTGACTGTGTTACCAAGTCAATCTATAACAAACTTCACAATTATGTAATTCATCTAATCGTTTCATAGAAGAATGAAATACAAGTGTAGAAAAAAAGCTGTTATTTCTTTAAATATAACTAATAATTTGGAAAGACTTAAGTAGATTTGTCCAGAACAATTTTTCTAACTGTGAGCAAGGTGCCTACAAAACACTAGGAAAAAATCTACAAGTCATGTGCACTTAAAATGTCACCATATTGGTTTACAAATACCTCAATTCTGGCTTCACTTTAAGGAAACCACAACAGGAAATAAGTAATGCTGTACTGTGGATGTGGTTTGTACAGACCTCCAGTTAGCAAATCTCATGAAAAGAAAAGCCTGGACGTCACTGAAATTTGGCAAATAAATAAACAGATATGTTGAAAGTTTAAGTGATGTGTTAGTTTGGGGACTCCTCTTTTTAAGCAGTTTTCAGTTTAATGAACTACACTCAGAGCAACAGAATAGTTGTGTGTGTGTATATACACATACACACTGTATGTGTATGTACACACACTATATGTATATATATATATATACACACACACACACTATATATATTATGTATATGCATTAAAAATATATATACACATACACAAACACAGGCACACATATGTATATGTGTGTGCATTATGCAACACATACGCACATATATTTATACATATAAATATGTGTCTGTATATTATATATAATATATATATATATAATACATACACATTCCAAATTGCATTGTTTTCAGTAATCATTTATTATATTTTAGATAGAGTACCTCAAAAGGGAGTGGAATTTAGGAGAAAAGAAATAGATGCCTATGTAAAGCTCGGTCTCCTGTCTCCACCTTTCCCTTTTGTTCATTTCTTCATTCCTCTTCTATTTGCTTGTACCATCAAATGTTAATGCTTAAGTTGGCATGTGGTTTTATTGGAAAAAACCTGGGGGCCTAGGAATTAATAGTGGGGAAAAAACAAATTTTTGTGGTTCATCTGTAGGTTATTGAATCAAAAAAAAATTTTTTAATTATAACATTCCTATCTGCAATAACAATTTCTGTTCCATGTTATATATTTTTGTTACAAGTTGCCTAAGTTATAAAAATGTCTGCTGTTCCTGTATCTCTTCTTTTTTTCTCTGTTACTGTACCTCTTCCTTCTTATTTAATCACTTTTGTGACTATATTTCAAAGCTATGCTATTACCTATTCCCTGCCTCATTATCTTTACTACATATCTCATCTTTTGCTAAAATTAAATGACAAGGCCAAAATAAAAGAACAATTACAACCACACAATGAAAATTTACAGACTATCATTCTCATCAATTTACCAGATTAAGATAAGATTATTTCTCCTATACCTTGTTTTTGGCAATGATGGGTGTGTTTAGATACAGATAGACATAGATGCAGATGTATTTGTCTGAATAAATAGATCATATTTGAATATTCTTATATGCTGCTTAATAATTTGAATTTTCTTATATGAATTGTGCAATTACATATTTATTAATTCCTATTTCTCTTCATTTTTTTCTCATTTATTTTTACTGGCTCCTCACATTTGAGAAATAGGAATTTGTGATTTGCTATGTGGGTTACAAATGCAGCCTCTTGCCCTATAACTTGCTTTTAAAGTTTTTACTCTATTTTGTTCTTTGCTAGGCTTAAAAAATATTAACTATTATGAGCTTTTCTTTTATGGCATCTAGGTTTTCAGTCTCCTTAAGAATTCTGAAAAATTGAAACACTGTCTTGTATACTTGAAACTAATGTAAGATTGTATATCAATGATACTTCATTTTTTAAAAAAAAGAAGGCAGAAGAATGGTGGAGGGCCTTTAGCATTATCTATAGAGCTTACATTTTCAAAATTTATTATGTGTAATTAAACTTTAAGTAATTTACTCCCAGGAAATAAAACATTTTCTAATAATTACCAACTATTTTATGGATTCCATCTTTACATTGTTTCTGCATAAAAGATATTTGTATTCTGTTTCCTGATTGGATAGCTGATAGTTACAATTCAATTGTTGTTGTAACCTGTTATTTTCCTACCGAGTTTTAGTGTTAGCATTATCATGTATTAAATTCTTACATTTCTGCTTCAGGAACTCTCTGTTCTACCCCAGGGCTCCTTGCCTTTCCTGGCCCACCCGCACAGGCAGAGCCCCCCGCTGTCCCCGTTACAGGGCTGTCTGTCTGCCCTAGACCACACAAGGCTGGTTCAAAGGAATGAGTCCTCATGCTTGTGGTAAAAGCCGTATATCCCAGACCACTGTTGTGTCCTGGAACCTGAGTGATACAGCACATTGCTCGGGGCTGCTGCTGTGAGTAGCCCCATCAGGAATCTCTTTACACTCTGAGGCCCAGCGGGCTCCCAACCTGTCTTGTCAAGCCTCCCGCATTGCCCTCAGAACTCAGGAGTCTTAGGAAATCGCCACACAGCTGACTCCTGGTGCAACATCTTCTTTCACTTGCTCCCCATTCATCCTGGATGAGCTGACCCTCAGCTGGAAACAAAGCCATTTTTCTTTACATTCCAAGACCCTCAGGGCATGGAAGAGAGAGCAGACACCCTTTTTGCTGGTGTTTGTCTTTCCAACTAAACATCTTTCTTCAAAAACCCCCGTTACTTTGAGACTCATGGTGTTGGGGCACCACACGTTGACTCTCTTTCTTCTCACTCTCACTCCTACTTTTCTACTATGCTCCCTCATTACCTGAGAACCTGAATTCCTTCCTCATGACCTTTGTTCTGGACTCTGTTCTGGTCACTGTTCTTATCACAGTTAACATCCATCCACTTTTCTAGACCTTTGCTACCAGATTGAGAGATTTCTGCTCCTCTGACCCCACTCACACCGCAGGCTCTCACCGTGAAACTTTACAAATCTCAAATTCAAGAATTCACCTTCTACTCCACCTTTCTGACTCCCTTGTTTTAGTCACCTTTACATAAAATTACATGAAAACTTTAGTGTCATGAAGACCTCTGGTAGTTTGTTTTCCCCATGGTTTTCACTACCTGTCTCCCCATCAATTTCTTTCTTAACCAGTTTAATTCCATGATCCAAATTAAAACTGGTCCTTTAAAAACACCCTGTGATTAATTTTATGTGTCAACTTGACTGGGCCACAGGATACCCACATACTTGGTTAAATGTTATTTCTGGGTGCACCCGTGAGGATGTTGTGGATGAGGTTAACACTTAAATCAGTGAGCCGCCTAAGGCAGAGGATCCTGGGCGAGGATGGGCATGGGGGTCGGGGGCCTGTCCAGTCCTTGGAAGACGTGAACAGAGGGAAAAGGTGCAGTCAGAAGGAATTCTCTCTCCCTGCCGTCTTCAGACCGGGACATCGGTCTCCTCCTGCCTTGGAATTTGGACTGGAGCTGACGCAGTCCGCCCTCCTGCATCTCCAGCTTGCCCACTACGGACCTTGGGGGCTCCCCGGCTCCAGAATCGCCAGAGGTGATGCTTCATGATCGGTCTCTCTCTCTCTGCCTCTCTCCAGACACACTCACATACAAGTTCTGTTTCTCGGGACAGACCTGGTTAATGCACACCCTGACTGCCTTGCCATTTCCCTCTTTAGTCAATCCCTTTGGAGTATAAGAGTTAGTATCATATTGGTTAAAATATTATAATGGTTAAACATAATTGCGCAATCCTCATTTGTACCGGTTCAGGTAAAATGCAATCTCGAGAAAATTAACTCATCATTTATTTTTCCTGGTCCCCCATTTGGTTTAAGAACCCAGTCTTGAAATGGGCACTTGATATTTTCTCAGAATCCCACTTCATTTTCTCAGTTGCTTTTCCCACGCTGAGAATTCTATTTCACACCCGCAGCGTTTCCTCAGGCTTTGGGTACTTACGTCTTCCCCTCTCACGCAGTTATGCTCTGTACTTCGCTGATGGGGTAGAAGGAAGGGAGCGGCTCTGCCCCAGGTCCCAAGTCTGCGCCCTGGCCCTCTCCAGACCCACAGCCCACTGCCCCCACCCCACTGTTATCGCAGACCACGTGTCTGGGGGGCTCCCCACTCTCCACTCGCACTTAGGAGTCCACCCCTGCAGATATCCAGGAAGAACAGTATACTGCCGACGCATTTTCTCTACGCGGCCTCCAGCCTCCCAGCTCGCCTGCCTCCCCGCTGAGTAGCTACCGACAGGTTCTCTGTCTCGGCCTTCGCCTCACTGAGCCCCTTCCAATCAGCTCAGGCTTTTGCCCCCAGTGCTGGAATCAACTTCTCCTCTCAAAGGCAGCAATGAAGCATCTCTTTTCTTAGCTTCTCAGTAGCAGCTAATGCGGTTGATAAATTACACCTTCTGAGATACTCTCCCCTCAGGGTCCCTGCTGCTTCTGACTTTTCTCCCACCTCAATGGCTAATGGGTTTTTTCCTCAGGCTTCTTCTCTCTTCTTCCCCCTTTTTCCACCCTCTAAATGCTGGAGCACTGCAGGGTTCATCCTTAGCGCTCTCCTCGGTCTGTGTTTTCTATGTAGGTCGTCGCAGTCCAGTTCATGGCTTTATCCAGCATATGTGTAAGTGAGCTTATATGTTCATGACTTAAAAAATTTATTTTCCTAGCTTCCAACTCTCCACGGAGTCCCAGGCTCAGGTCAGCTACTCAAGTGACAGCTCCACTGGCCTAACGAATGTGTGTATTTGAGGAAATATGACCAAAAATTCTTGGTTTCTCCAAATATTGTTCCTATTGGTATTATCCATCTCAGTAAATGCACTGTTATCATCACGCAGTTTCTTGAACCAATAAGCAGAGGCTCTTGGATTCTTCCACATTCCCAAAGTGATCATCCAGTGTACTAGCAATCCCCACAATGCCCACCGTCAAAACCTACCCCGACTTCACGGGCATCCTTCCAGTGTGAACTCTGCTCACACCAAGGCACTCTCAGCCCTTGCTTGAAATACAGCAGAAATTCATGTTTCTGTTTCCATTGCTGTCTCTGGATAATTCACCCAACAGACAGCAACCAGAACTATCCTTTTAAAAATACCAACCTGATCAGGCTTTCCTGTGCCTAAAACCCATGGTTCTTAGAATGAAACCACACTCTTTCCTCTGCACACTTCATCCTGGCCTGTCTCTAGCCTCTGTTAACCTTCTCTCTCACTACTCTCTTGCCACGTTGGTTCAGTGAGACCCAAAATAAAACTTACCCTCAGTGCAAAGTCTGCCCTTGCTCTTGCTGTTCTGAAGTACACTTTCCCTTCATTTTTACACCAAAAGCTCTTTTTAAAATGTCAATATTATTTTTAATAAGGTCAAATATTTAACTATACAAACTGGCAAACAGAAGAGGCAGGGAAAAAAGGACGTCTTGCTGAAAAGAAAGCAAAACGCAGGAAAGAGTGGGCAGGCAGGGGAAGGTAGGGATTTTGATGTCAACAATCTTCAGTGTGGGCTCTGCAGAATAAGGACTGGCAGGTCTGGGGACTACAGGAATACTGTGTCAGGGTCCCATGCTGGGCTAGAGCAAGGGGTCAGTAAGACGGGAATGGTCAGGCAAGGTGGAGACCTGGGCAACAGAACCCTGACTCTTAGAAGCCAAAGGGGCCAGCAGGCCCAGGTGTCCTTAGGGGCAACTGAGACCCTCTTGGCTCCACCCCTGCACCCTGCAAGACCCCAGAGCCCCAAGAGGGATGCACCTTCCCCCTGGCTCTCCATCTGAGAGTCTGTTGCTGAGGCAGGGAAAGTGGCAAACAGGGAAGAGGGGATGGGATGTCAGGCCTGGGGTCCGTCTTCTCTTTGCGGACACTGTAGCTCTAGGAGTGAAGGCTTCTGTTCAGAGGCCTTGGCCCGGGCACAAAGGAAGGGACCACTCCATTTTTGACCAGGGGCTTGAAGACAGATAGCCTGGGCTCTGGGTTTCGCCTCTTGGTCGCGCTCTCAGGGCTGTCAAACCACAGCGGCCTGACAGACTTCCTGGTCCCCTTGTTGCAGCGGCTGAGGGCCCTCATCACGGTCTCCCTGGCACAGGGATCCGGGAGCTCCTCAGCCCATGCATGTCCTGCGCAGCTGGCCCCGAACCCCTGGATTCCCAGGGCTCTTCCCCACGCTCCGGAGGCGCGATCTGACGGTCACCAGGCTCCATATCTGCCCTGGGTGCCAGGCGCTCCGAATCCTCGCCTCCTGCAACCCTATCATGCGCAGGAGAGATCCGGCCCCAGGACGGCCTCGGGCGGCTGCTTGATGGGAAAGCGCCTCCATGCGTCGGTGTCCCCGTCAGGAGGCATCTGGGGCAGCGGCCGGGTGCGGACGAGGTGCTGCGGGGTCGGCCGTGCTCAGGTAGCTGCCCATGGGAGCCGGCGGAGGAGCAGGACTCAAAGCAGGGTTTCAGCTTCCAGAAGTCCCTGGTGTCGCTGGACGCAGCTTCAGGCGAAGTGCCCAAGGCTGCGGTGACCATTGCCATCCGGACGCCGAAGAAGCGAGCGGCTTGGCCGCCCCGAACTCCACTCTCTGTCCCGGCGTGAGACCTGTGCCAGGGATGCACGAGATAGCCGGTGCAGGGGCAGCCTGCCGGGGCAAGGGTACCTGGAGGTTACAGCCTCCAGCCCCTATTCCTCCTGCTGCAGGCATTAAGAATTTAACTCTGTTAGAGGGCCCTAGGAGCTCCCTTTCTCACTCTAAACATCTTTTTTACAGTATTATTCCCATGCCACACAATTCATCTATATGAAGAGTACATTTTCACGGTATTTTTTGCGTTCATATGAACCCATCACTATAGTCAACATGGAAAACATTGTCCCTGCTTCAGAAGGAAACCGTGTGCCCTATAGCTCTCCTTTCCCCTCGCTAAACAACCACTAATCCACTTTGTTTCTTTCTCTCTATATAGATTTCCACTGTGGACTTCCATATAAATGGGGTTATATAATATGTGGTCCTCTGTGAATGCTTTTTCCTTCACTTAGCATAATGTGTTCAAGGCCCTTCCATGCTGTGGCATGTATCAGCACTTCATGCCTTTGTATGGTCCAACATTTTTCTGTTGTATGACTATGTCACCTTGTAGTCATCTTTGCCAGGTGACGGACATTTGGGTTCTTTACACCTTTAGGTTATAGTAGATACTGCTGTTATTCATATGTAAACTTTTCTGTGAACACATAATTCTATTTATCTTGGGTGCACAGTCAGGGTAGAATTGCTGGGTATACTGTAACTCTGCTTAACTCTTTGAGGAACCACCTCGTCTGCAGGGCCTATACCATCTTACATCCCCACCAGCAGTGTTATCTCTCTTCTTGTACTTGACATTTATAGGGAAAATATAATTATTTTTACAGCATATAAAAAAATTGCAGATGGGGTATTGACAGTAGGCCACTCTTGCATTATCGTAAAAAATGAACATAATTCACATGAATGCTCTTGTAAGGAAAAATAAGTAACTAGTTTTTGTTTTAGTGAATGTGATGCATGTTTATTCTTCTAAAATGGTTGTTAATGTTACTTTACACAATTTACCTCTTAAGGAAATGGTGACAGTCAACTACAATTTATGTTTCAGCACTGAAAACATTGATTTCATGGAGATGCTTCTATAATTTTAAGCTTTCATCCATTCATATATAAATTTCCTTCTCTTTGAACATTAATGCAATTTCTCTTTTTTTCCATTTTACTGGTAATCCATGTATATGCAGCAGAGATACTCATATTTCTAACTAACAGCTGAAAAGCATCTGACTATGAAAAGTGTCTGAAGGCTACTTGGTAATTAATTATAGTAATTGAGTTTAGAGGGCTGCTCAAAATGGTGTAAAGCAAATTGCTCTCCAGAACATTTTCCTCAAAAAGCATGTTGAGGAGGTACTAGCTGGGTTAGGCAGTAGAAGGACAGAAATTAGCAGCTGGCAAAGAAGTACCAAATCCCAGAGCAAGTAACACATTCTTCCTGGATCTGATACATAAACAGGTAAATGTTGAGGACATTGATAGACACTTCAAAAGAAAGCTTCATACAGCTTCTACAGTTCAGCAAGAGGCCAGGCAGAGATGTAGAATGGCTGGAGAATGAGATCCATAACACTTTCCACTCACTAATTCATTTTCATTTCCCCCAGATTCCTTATTTGAGTGATATCCTCCAGTATATGATTTTGAAAGTAAAAATGAATTTCGATACTATTAAGAATCTTCTTAATAATACATTTTTTAATAATCACAGTAATGGTTTTTATAGCTTAGGATGGTATTATTATCATCAGAGTGGACAGTTAATGCAGTAGAGTATAGATTTCTTAAAATGAATTTTTTTCCCCAGTATCTATGGTTTCCACATCCTATTTGCAGTGCAATCCTATGGCTATCATTTTGGTCTGTGGTTGAAAAATCAGTGCTTCTGCCAGTGAGCTACGGGCAGCCATAATTAATCCCTTCTAACTATACCTTCACTGGTAAATCAGTGTTTTGATTTGCTAAAAGTAATTTTCATAGACACTGAACATGTCTTCTTCTCCATTTCACACACCAAAAGAAAATGAGTTTCTTTAGTTTAGTTGACATTGGGGAGTAATGTAAAGCAATGGTTCCCAATTAGGGTAACTTTGCTGCCCCCTAGCCCCATCCCAGGGACGTTAGAGAAAGTCAGTAATTGGGGTTGAGGGTGGTTGGGGATGTTACGTACATCTAATGGGTAGAATCCGGGGATATTACTAAGCACCCTACAAGGCACAGGATGGGCTCAACAAAAAACGATCTGCTCCAACATGTCAGCACTGCAGATACTGAGAAACTGCCTTGCACCCTTCCTTCTCTTAGGTTCCCTGAATGTTGTCAAGTTGCATAACTGTGGTGCCTTTCTGAAAACTATGAAATTTAGGATTGGTTCAATTTATTAAACAAACTTCAGATATTATTTAGATTTCACCAGATTTTCTGTAACACTCTTGTCCAGAAACTAATTATTTTTAATCTGCTCTAATCTATGAGAGTTTGTCAGTCTTTAGTCTTTCCTTGTTTTCTATGACTTTTAGACTTTTGAAGAATACTGGCCAGGTGTTTTCTAGAAGTGTTCAATAATTTTCTTGGATTTTTTTTTTAGCAGTTTAATCTTTTAATGTTTATCTTTAAATCAAATTATACATTCACTTAGCTTGAAGCTCTTAATCATTCTAGAATTCTTACTGAAATCATCACACAAACATACACTCTAAACAGTCATGTATAAAATTTTGTATGAAAAATATTTTCATTTATCATTGAGGTATGTCTAGGAATAGAATTGATCACTCTATATTTAATCATTTCAGAATCTGCCACACATTTTTTTGCAAAGTGGCTGCACTAGTTCACCAGCAGTGTATGTGGGTTCCAGGGTTGCCATGTCCTCCCAGCTCTCATTATGAACATTCTAGCTTCTGGGAAGAGGTATCTTATGGTTTTGATTTGCATTTCCCTAGTGATGGAGTCTCTTTTTGTGTGCTTATTGGACATTCATGTATCTTTCTTGGATAAGTATTTCTTCAAATTCTTTGCTTAGGTTTCTTAATTGAGGTATTTATCTTTTTATTCTTTTATTGAGTTATAAGACTTTCTTATATATTCTGGATACAAGTATCTTATTAAATATATGATTTGTAAATATTTTCTCCCATTCTGCAAATTGTTCACCTTATTTAAAGCACATTTAAAAAAAATGAAGTCCAACTTGAAATCTTTGCCAAATGTAAGGTCATTAATATAGATAGATAGAGATAAGTGGATATAAATAAATATACCAAATAATTCACCAAACAGAATTTTAATATGTTTTATGCAGAAATGGGCCCATAATAGCTATAGTTAGAATGTACCCCTATTTCTTGGGTGAACTTGATCATTTTATTTTTTGCTTGTTTTTGTTTGTCTATTTTTTATCTGTGGGGTCTCATGAAATTCAGACTTAACTAAACACCTATTCTTTTTACTTAGATCACTAACTTTGAACCTTATAAGCCCTCCCTAGTTTCTCATTCACCATTTAGATGGGAAAGTTCAGAATTTTACATCTATTCAAATTTCACTCCTTATTTTAGGGAGGATGAGAGGAAAATGTCAGTTGATTTAGTAGCTAAGAATAAATATTCTTAACTATTCTAAATATTGTCATAGAATTCCCTTCAACTCTTCTTATTTGTTCACTCTGTGATTTCTATAGATTTCATTTTGACCTCAACTCCAGTGAGAGTGTGTGAATATTTCATCATTCATTCCTATTTATTTTCTGTCATCTAGGAGTTCCTTAAAATCTGATCCACTGATGATGCTCATCTTGTCTTCTTGTACTGCTATTAATACTATTTTTTCTTGAATTTCTATTATCTTATTTAAGACATTAAAGTCAATGTATTAATCGTTTTAACTTCGGTGTTCCAATGATTACAGTATTGCAATGATTGCATGAGCTAGTGGTTCTAAACTTGAGTGTGTAGCGCTGTAGTTGTCACCAGGAGGACATGCTAAACAACAATTGTTAGGTCCCACCCCTAGCAGGTCTCGATAGCTTCTAACAATTTATATTTCTAGTATCTTTCCAGGTGATGCAATGAAGCCTGCCCTGGGACCACACTTTGAGAACCACTGCTATAGACTTAATTGTGTGTTTAATTGTATACGTATCTGATTTTAGGATCTAGAATTTATTGAACCAATTCAAATTAAATAGTGAAAGGAAAATAGACTAACATCTGACATCTAAGTTATACTAAGAATCGTTTTCCTCATTTAGAAAAAAAATGTATATATTTTAGGAGTATTTCCAAAAATGTAATATTCATTCAGATCTTCTGGAGATGTGGTTAAAATGCAGGTTTTGACTCAGTAGGTCTCAGGTGTGGCCCAAAATTCTGCATTGCTTACAGATCACAAGTTGTCCATGGACTGACTAGTAATCTGGTCATTACCTGGGTGTTATAATGTAGAACCTCATGCACCCTCCTCTTCCAGAGCAGTTAAATGCATTTTAACTTATGCATTTAAAAGTCTGGGATGCACAGGTCAGGATTAGATCCAAAGTTCTCAACACACATTAGAATGATCTGCAAAGTCCCATGTCCGGTTATTCTGTTTTAAATGGTCTGGAGAAGGTTCTGTGAAGGTCAGTGTATATTTTGAAAGTTCTCCCAGAAAATCTAATTGTCAGCTATGACCAAAAATGCCTGGGCTGGCTGGCCTCTGGCTTGGGAGGATGGTCAGCTACAGACTCTGTCATCCCATTTGTTGGCCAGCATTCAATTAGTTCGCCTGCTGACGGTGATGATGAAAGAGTTTCCTTCCCTCCTCCTCCATGTTCACTGGCCCAGGTTTTACTCTGTTACAGAATCACATTCATTCTTACAATGGTCTCAACTTCAATGAAGAAAGTAACATTTATCTGCTTGCTTACTTTATAAAGTGACTAAATCTCAGGAAAAATGTAAGATAATTCATACTCCATATTACCACACTATAAAGCCAGCCCTGAGCGTAGTAGGTGGGACATGTGTTAGCACTTAATAAATGCCCATTGAAAGAATATTTCATGCAGTTTGGAAAAGTTCAACTTTCACCTTCCATTCATGTACTTCACTTCTAAAGGAAATTTCCTTTTAGACTTACTTCTGGAAAGTGTTCTAGGGCATAATTCCATGCCATTGTATTCTCTTTTTATCGGGCTTCTCTTATGTATTCAATACTTTGTTAAATATATATGGAACAAAATATGTTCTTACCAATGTCCTATTTAATATAATTCTATAATCAAAACTTTCAGGCTATAAAATGAAAATAAAGGTGGCATTTCATGCTGAGATATTTCTTCCTAAAAATGAAAGTTTTAAGGACAAAAATTATGTCTCTTGAGTGCTGTTGTATACAATATCTTACCTGCCATGGATGCTCAACACTTGTTAAATGAGAAATCTACCCCAAGGTCCTGTAAGTTCGAATTTTGATCAAGTCACTGAAAATGAGGACAGATGACAGAGTGACAGCTGTGACATGGTCTGCCTGGACACAAACAGCCAAGTGAACTGCAGCTTGTTATGGTCCTGCAACTTTCCCACATCCATAATTCCAAGTCCCAGAGCTTGCATAAGATTCACCAGACAGAAAACAGTAATTACAAAAACATAATGAAGGGGTGATTTCCAGAGAAGGCTCTTTGGCATATTGGATGTCACAGTAGGAAATGTATTTTTGTAGCTTTTAAGAAAAATGAGCACCACAGGTGCTGGCATTGTAGTGCATGCTCTTTGGCAGCGAAATCTTCTTTTATTAAGATCATTTCAGATCATCTTGAGTTCAGCTAAAATAGGAAAGTTATCCTAAAAGATATAAAATATAATGGAAGTCAAGAATGGTTAATCATCCTAACGCATGTGTGTGTCTTGTTGACTTGGCTTCTAATAAGCATCCTTGTGGATGACTCATTTGATATGAAATGAATTAAATGACATAGTCCCACTAAGGTTCCAAAGTGGGCTTTGCCTCAATCACATTTAACCATTATATAACAGTCATATCTACTGAAAAGATAGTGAGATTGAATAGGTTAAGTGATGTAAGAAACATGTATTATTTCAGTGATCTGTGCCAGACAGTGTCTGTCATCTTCAGGGTGATGATGGCAAAGATAAACAACAGAACAAATATATGCCAAAGTTTATGCGTGTATGGTTATA
Source organism: Manis pentadactyla (assembly GCF_030020395.1). Classification (NCBI taxonomy): domain Eukaryota; kingdom Metazoa; phylum Chordata; class Mammalia; order Pholidota; family Manidae; genus Manis; species Manis pentadactyla. The sequence continues at coordinate 43,101,704 of NC_080025.1, forward strand.
AAGCATAGGAAACATATAAACTAAATAACTGAACAAATAGAATGCTTTGGCACTGGCTACATTGTTTTACTTTACTATAAAATATGTGGAATGCCAAAACACTGAATACTGTATTCTTCATTGAAAACAATTCATTCAGCAAACTCAGGACAGTATCATCTGCTAATAATCTGGTCGGTTAAGCTTTTTATTGCTTATTAGCTCATTTCTTTTCAATGCTGAAAAATATTTCTTCCTATGGATATACCACTATTTGTTTATTCACTTATCTATTAAAGGGCATCTTAGTTACTTCCAACTTTTGGCGATTATGAATATAGCTGCTATAAACCGTCACACACAGGGATTTATGTGGACATAAAGTTCAATTCATTTGTGTAAATGCCAAGGAATATGGTTACTGGATGGTAAGACAATCTTTTGTCTTACAGAACTCAGCTTTGAAAGAAATTGCCAAACTACCAACATGGCTGCAGCATTTTCCATTCCTGCCTGTCACTCTGCCTCCATGCCAGAATTTGGTGTTGTCAGTATTTTGGCTTCTAGCCACTCTGATAGGCATTTGGGATATCTTACTGTTATTGAGTATGCAAATCCTTAATGATCTATAATGTTGAGTGCCTTTTCTTATGCTGTGGTGCCATCTGCATATCTTCTTTGGTCAGGTATATGTTCAAGATCTTTTGTCTATTTTCAGATTGGGTTCTTTGAAATTTAAGTGTCCTTTATATATTTTGGATTTTTTAAATCCTTTAACATCTATGCATTTTTCACATGTTTTCCCCAAGTCTGTGACTTGTCTTTTCCTTCTAACAATCTTTTTCACAGCAAACTTTTTAATTTTCATGAAGTCCCACTTAACAATTTTTCTTTCGTAGGTCTACACATTTTGTGTTGTAACTATAAAGTTATCACCATAGCCAAAGTCACCTAGATATTCCCTGTTATCTATTAGAAGTTTGTATTTTTACATTTTAAATTTGGGTCTATAGCTAATTTCATTTGCTTTTGTGAGAGGAATAAGGTCTCTGTCAAGACTCACTTTTCTGCCTGTAAAGGTCTGGTTGTTCCAGTGCCATGATGGAAGAGAACTATCTGTCTACACAGTTCCCTTGTTACTTTGTCAGATTGGTTGACTCTATTTGCATGGTTTTATATTTGGGCTCTCTATTCTGTTCCATTAATCTATTTGTATGTTTTTATTGCTAATATATTTGTACTTATTTACAATATTTTGTTTATACTCCTTTTATCTCTTATTTTTATTCATTAAAACTCTTTGTGTCTTCATCTTATTTTGAAATATTATGTGTTTCTTCTTTTAAGTTCTAACTTATTTGGCAAAACAAAACATGAAGCTAGTCAGTATATGTATTTCCAGAATAAAAGCTATTTCATCTACAATCTACCTTATGTGTTATTTTTGCCAACAATTTTGTTTCCTACTATATTTGAAAGTTCAAACTAATCCTTTACTGTTTTTTAAGCTGCCAGTTCTTAGTTAAATATACCTACTGGTTTTACAATCTACTAGTTCACTACTCTTTGCATCTCACTCCTACAATCTGGCTTATTTTCCTTCTTCCCTAGGTATATCTTGTCCTTGTTATACATGAGCATATGTGAGTGATAAATGCTGTGTTTGCTCTGTAAAAATGTATTTCATCTATACTCTTGAATGATAAATTATAAGGGTGTAAACCTCTAAAATGCCATTATTTCCCTTGAGCATTTAAACTTCTCCCATTTCTTCTGAACTTTTGAGAAGTATCCCATCAGTGTAATTCAGGGGTGAGCGTACTTTCTTTAAAGGGGAAAACAGCAAATAGCTTAGGTCTTGCTGGTCTTACAGGTCTTACCACAACTACTCAAGTCTGCCTTCATTGCACATTAGCAAACAAACCCAAATTTTTATTATGAAAACATGCAGTAGCTTTGCTGGTCCCAATTTGTTTATTTGTCTTTTGTCGCTAATTATTCATATTTTCACTTTATATGTAGAGTTAGAAATAGTCAGTGGTTAAGAAGGTTCCAGTGGACTGCAAGAACCAGTCTGGACAATAAAAATACAGAGAACGAAGATGAATCACAATACAGAGATGATGACGCCTCCAGATAGTTGAGTTTTGGCTGTTTGGGCACACAGGTTGATGACCCAATGTCAGCTGGAATGAGCTGACTCTCACTGGGTGGCAGCAAACTGTCTACGATTTCAAACTTGGTTTATCTTTCAAAACCAAGAATATACATGGTAACTTAGATGAGGGCATGGAGGTATGGTGGGCAAAATGTTGATTGGTTGAGTTTGAATCTGAAATGACTGAGGGGAAAAATCACCAGAATTGGTTAAGATTATATTTTCTGCCATGACACACATTAGGGGCTTTATGGTAGTATCAGCTAATTAATAGGAAAATAAATCCACTCAAATCACTGTACCAATGTTTTTAACATGAAAATAGTGTGAAATATTTTGATATTTCTGAGAGGTTTAATTGTTTTATATAGGTATATGTGTTTGAATATGTATCTTATTTCAAATTATACATCTTCCTTTGAAACATATATTATACCTCTGCTATGCTGTTCTTCTTTATGTATAATAGAGGCAATGTGGTTATTTGTAAACATCACTAATTTGAGAATCAAAAGTGTTATTATCTGAATCCTAACTCCACCACTCATTATTAGAGTGTCATTCATTCATTCAAAAACAAATCTTATCAACTAGGGAAAATTGTGGCCCCAGATCAGAGATAAGCAATACATAAGAAAACAACTGCCTCCCTGGGTCTTAACAATTGCCAGAGAGTGGGAATAGGAAATCAGAAATTACACAGAAGGATGATTGATAGTTTTGAAGGGAATATCAAGTTGCCATGGAGACACTCAGGACAAAACCTCACCTAAATGGTTTAGAGATTTCCTCAAGGAAGAGGTGTCAAAGATGGTTTCTAAGTCTCATTAAAATGTATTCATGTAAAGATGAGGGAGAGGAGAATACCAAGAACAGAGTGAGTTCTATGGACCAAAGACCAAAGATAAAATAAATCATGGCACCCCAAGCATATACTGGGTAATGAAATTAAATTCTTGAAATTTTGATTAGCCACAGATCTTTGCCCACAAGGAGATGACATGAGTAGATGTACACTTGGAAGAGACACTTTTCATGCACTGTTAATAGCCAACTGCAGAAAACACCAGCAGAGATGAGGGAACTACAAGGAGGTTTGACAGCTTTCAGTGAAAGAGACCATGACTGATGTATGACTGATCTTATATGTCATCCTGGCTGGGTCATGGTGCCCAGATATATAAGCAGACATTCAGGATGTTTCTGTGAGGGTGTCTTTGGATGACATTATACATGGGTTTTGAGTAAAGCAGATTGCCCTCATAATGTGGATGAGACTCATCCAATATGCTGAGGGCCTGAATAGATCAACAGACTGACCTCTGCCCAGCAAGAGAGAATTCTGCTAGCAGAATTCTGTACTTGAACTGTGACATCGTTTCTTCTGGGTCTCCAGTCTGCCAGCCTGCTCTGCAGATTTTGTATTTATCAGCCTCCATAATCACATGAGCCAATCCTCAAAATAAGTCTTTTCATATATTTATATACATATAACATCATTTGTTTGTTTTTCTTAAGAACCCTCACCAATAGAACTCAGTAAATCCACTGCACTGAGAATAGTGTGGCTGGTGACATGCAAATGGACTGAGATAAGCTTAGCATTACTGCAGATTTCATAGGACAGAGTTAAAGACAAGAGATGAAACAGTTAAAGAGGGTGCTCAGATTCCTGACTTGGGGCACTGGATAAACTATAATTCCTTTCTCTGAAATAAGGACGTGGAAGGAAATGACAGCTCCAAGTGTCAAGGAAGAACTAAGTTTTGCTACAGATTTGTGTTGAAGGCAGCCAAGGGACCAAGATATTTAATAAGTAGTTGGATATAATGCCCTGAAGAGGGGAGAATTCTGAATATAGACAGACATTTATATAGACTGAATGAATATAGACCAAAACCACTGGTATTATTTCATGCTGCAAGAGTCATATTTTTGGCTTTAGGTTTTGATAATTAAGGTGGACCTTAATACCAAACTTCAATGGCATCATCATGGAATTGTATCATTTTTAATTCTGTCAGCAACTTGCACCCCACTTTGATGTTCGCTGTACATAACATTGCTGTGGTGAGGAAATCACCTCCTCCAGTGGCAGCTTGTTGCTTATCTACATCACAGCTCAGTCAAGGAATCACGGCCAACCCGAAGGAGATTCAAAGGAAAATACCTGTTAAATTGCAAATGTCATGTAGCTGCAAGTTTTATCTTAATAAAATGAACTTTTTTAAGCTTAAAGCCATTATGATGTGATTCCCACCCCACCTTCAAATAAGGCAATGATAAACTAAGAAAATGATTTCAGTCTTTTTAAAAGGAATTTTCACGTTCTTATATGGGACAAGGAAGGGACCATTGATAGTAAAATCCAAGCCAGGCATATTCCCCTTTCTGACTATATTGAAGGGCTGTCTGTGTAAAGGGCAATGAATTCAGAGATCTGCTTGTTACCTTCAATAAAGGCCCACCCACTGACCAGGATGCCTAGAATTTACCATATGATCCAAACCAGTAAGATCAAACAAAAATAGTAACCTGTCCATGACATTGATTATCTGTTCTTAAAGAAATACTGTACATTTGCAAGTGATATTTGAAAGTGGTATTACCAAATTAATGCATGATTCAACAGCAGTAAGTGTATATTTAGATAACTGAGTGCACAGTTTAGTACATTATTTCATGAAATATTAATATTGTGACATTAATTTAAATTGATTTATATATACACACTCTAATAGGGGCAAAAAATTAAATGTTATTACCAAATAATCATGGCTTGCTCTACTCAGAGGTGTTGACAGGAATGGTACACATTCGAATCTAATTGAACATTTTTTATTAATGAACTGTGCATCAGGGAGTCAACAACAGATTAACAAATTTCTGAGAGGAAAAAAAAATCAAATAAACTGAGTGATCAGGAATGTATAGTACTAACAGTCTTTGATGATTAAAATACAAAATGAATCAACCTGTAAAGGTGCAGAGTACATTAAGTCAAAAAGAAACAGGAAGGAAGGAAGGAGGGAAGGAGGGAGTCCCAGGCCTTGTGCACTACTCGAAGATTAGGTTATATCAAGGTCCTGCACCATTTCTAAGACACAAATCATACTGATAACGTTTGTCCCCATACAGCTTGATCTTGGAACATGTATTTGCTGCATAGATTTTGAAAGAAAAATTATAAGTAAACTTTGGAACAAATATGTCTCTTGAGTTTCGTTTTGTTTTGTTTTGTTCTCTCTCACTCATCTGCCCAGGCTGCCTGGGGTGTTCCCCTCCCACAGCTGTGACTTGCAGAAGCCAGAGATTGTGTCTAGAGATGCTCAGCCCTTCCTCCCATCGATCTTGCACTCTTGTTATTTTCTTTCTCACTGACTAGAATGTCCAGGGACCCCCTTTTTTTTAAATTGATGCAGTGGCAAGGCTGCAAGTTCAGATGTGAGGAAGGAACACAAGTACTTTGGACTATGTTTGGGTTCAGATTCTAGGGACAACACTTGCATCAGCAACAGAAAATCTCCACATGGTCCAGTCTAATTCTATAGGATTTGAAATAGGGATTTCTTACTGGTCATTGTGCCCTGTGCATATATTTCTTTAGAAAATTTTTTGAGAAAACAGACTTTTTGAAGACTGATTAAGGTGTCTCAGGCCCTTTGGATAAAATATTACCTAAACTTCATTTCATTGTCCTGGAGCCAAATTTCTCTGGCTTTCGTCTGAAGCTTCCAGAATTAAATATCAAGATATTTAGATTTTATTAGAAAATATATAACCTTTGCATAATGTAAATGAACAGAACAGATTTCTTATGAGAAGTTTTTTATCACTGTGTGTTTGTGATAAATAAGCATCAACTGTTCAGTAAAGCCAATACATTTGTGGGGTGTATATAGATATGCTGTCAGTTATTAATATGTACTGTGAAATTTCAGGCCACACCAACATTTTAAAAATGACTTCTCATAGTTCAATAAAACATGTATAAAGGAAAATCCACAAATTAAACACAGACAAATCATTACAAGGTGAACATACCATGTAATCATCATCCCAGCTAAGAAATAAATGTAATGGCCCCTCGGGAGACTCCTCTTGTGACTGTCACCACCCTTTTCCCCTCCCCAAACTGAGCATATTCTGAGTTCTAATATTCTGAGTTTTTATAAGACTGAAATCATACACTACATACTCACTTTTTGTCTAGCTTCTTTTGCTTCATATTATGTTTATAAATTTCATTTAAGTCATTTCTTGTAGCAGTAATTTGTTCATTTTTTTTTCTTATTTTTATTAAAGTATCTTTGATATGCAATCTCATGAAGGTTTCACATGAGCAACATTGTGGTTACTACATTTTTATTACTATATACTACTGTGTATATACACTCTTGTTAATTTCATGGGCAATGTATATTTTTTTCAAACCCTAGTTTCTCTTTAAATGGTGTGTTTTGATTGAAGAAGTTCCCTATGTCAGTGTAATCCCATTTATCATTCCTTTTCTTTACAGTTTTGTTTTTGTTAGCCACACCCAAGAACTCTCCAGCTAACATAGTTTATGATGACTCTCTCCTACACTAGGCTCCTTATTGTTCTACCTTTCACATTTTCATCTTGAATTTAGCCACAGTTGATTTTTGTTTTTGAGATGAGCTAAGGGTTAATTTTTAACTTTTTCCACATTAGTATCTGACAACTCAGCATAATTTACTGAAAATGATACTGTTTACAGCTGGTCCACATTGTCTCATCTAATCCTAAGTAAAGCCCTTCTGTAGATGTGCTTATTTCTGGACTCTCCCTTCATGGGCTACTGTTTATCTTTGGTTCATTATGACAGCTTTATAACACATCTTCACACCTAGTGACTGGGCTCCCTCTGTTCTTCATGGTAGTTTTAGCTATTCTTCATTTTTTAAAAGGTTTCCCGATAGGTTTTAGAACCAGTTTGCAATATTTATACGTACAAAGGAAGTAGCCGGAATGTTTATTAGGATAGCATTGTATGGATAAATCATTTTGAGTGACCTACGATCTTTATGCTATTGAAGATTTCAATTAATGAAACATGATATCTACTTTAAGTCCCTCTTAATAAAAGTTTTAATATTTTGGTGGGGGTAGGATCTTGTCCATTTTTCATAGATTTATTTATTGATAGTAAAAGTTTTTGAAGTATTCTAAATGGTATTATTTAAAAGTGTTTCATATTAATTTTTCCAGAATCTAGTTATAAATTTGATTTTTGTATATAGAACTTATATACACAATACTCTGCTAAATTTTCCTTTGAGAGTAGCTCTAATACTTCGTATCTCTTGAACTAAATTAAATGAAACAGACATTTCTTCATGCATTTTTCAAATTCACTACTATAGTATTTGTATCATAGGGAAAATAGCAAAAAAAAAAAGTTTTCTTCAAATATAATTGACAGTAGTATGGAATAATTCCTGTATAGCTATCAGGAGAATTTTTATAATCAAATAATTAGTTTTCAGCATTTTTGAGAAGTTTAAAAAAGTTGAAAGAAATACACAATTCTCCTAAATTTACCAGTAGTTGACCAACAGTTAGAGAGACAGAGAGAGAACTATTTTGGGGGCAGAGTTGTTTAGAAATTGTTTTCCTGAAGCTGCCAGGGACAAGGACCTCCACCTATATAGTCACAGAATGATTTTCACATCTCAAGAAGTTGTATTAATTAAATAACATCATCTAAGAAAGTTGCATGTTTTCCTAAAGTGTTTACCAGCTGTTTTTTGATGCAATATCCAATCACAGTTCATGGTTTTTTTTATGCTTATTTTTTCACCTCAAATGGTTACCCCAGTGTTTCTCTTGGTTTGTTTGTTTTCTGGCATTTTGAAAAATGTGCAGATACTTTTTTTGTAGAATGTCTTACATTTTAGATTTCCTCGTTAGATGCAGGTTAAATATATTTGGAAAGAATAAAATAGAAGCGATATTGTATATTTCTTACCGAATCACATCAGGAAGCATATTGTATGAGGTCACTTGTTTAAAATTTATGTGTGAATTCTTTTGTCTATCAATAATGTATCCTTTGAAAAGTAGGACACCATTGTTTCACTCCAATTCTGTTGGGTTTCTCCTATTTTCTTATTTTACTGTGTTTGTTAGGACGTTCAGTACAGAATTGAAAACAGTAACAGGGAGCAGCATCCTGTGTTCTCAACAGAAATGGATTTCAGCATTAACTAGTGCTTACTGTTTTCTGTTCTTTATTTTGTTTCTGAGGTCAAGGATTCCTTTCCACAATGCTAGTTTGGTGAAGGGTTGTATTCACATCTGTTGAGATAATTGTATCACTCATTTCCCTCTTTTCTGTTACACTAACATACTAATGTTAAACTAAGCTTGAATTTCTAAAGTAAAATGAATGTGATCATGCTGCAGTATTTTACATTTATTTTGTTAAAAATGAATGCAAATTTTCCATTCATATTTTTGCTTGTATTTGGTGATTATTTTTCTAGATAGTTTGTTATTTCACCTAAAATTTCCATCATTCAGAGGGCAGGGCCAATATAATGAATTTGGCAATCCCTCACTGGTTGAGAACTCCAGAGGATGGCCCCACAGTCCTTTGCTAGTTGCCTGGGAGGCTATTTAGAACACACAGGACCTGCTGTTACTGTATTAACCAAGTCACCTCATTCCAAGGGTGGTGTGGTGTCCTTGGCAGTAACCATCCCACCTGCGCACTGCAGTGGACACTCTTTCCATGAATCTGATCAGCTGTGTCTACTGAAGGGTCAGTTCCCAGTGGTCATGCCTGAGCTTGGGCATTGGCTTCCTGATTGCCAGGGGGTGTCAGTGCCTTCAGAGCTAGGACGTGGACAGTGAGGACTGCTTCAGGCTCTGGCAGACAGACTCAAGTCTGTTCATGTATCCTGACCCCACAGGGGCTTATTCATGATCACACACCCTTGGCTTCCTGTTGTCCAAGCTGTAGGGAGAATCCCTTTAGAATTGACCTCATGTTAGTGCAATGAGGTTAACGGTCAGGATGCACAAGTGGCCACCAGCCAAACCTGTCAGTTCAGCTCAGTAACAGCCATGTTTTGTTCCTGCTTTCATCCAGATGATGTTCATGTTGGGCTAAATAGCTACTGCAATCCTTGAGGACCTGCTGCCTCAACTAGACTCTTTCTCCCTCCTACAGGCCACAGGGATGTTCACAGGTATGTGTGTGTATCAGGGAAGCAACTGGGGAATCTACATCCTCCATAGAGTCTGGTAGTACCCCTATTTCTAGACACTGGCAGGTATAAGGTCTATACACAAAAATCTGCTGCAAATAGGCAAGCCCGTCAGTGTGAGGGTTTGAGCCATGCAGAGGTGGGTCAATGGAACACATTCTCACTCACCCTTTGATAGAAAAGGAAGTTCTTACCAGGACCTGCTGCTGTGAGGCTCTACCTGAAGCTCTGTGAACCTGCTCAGAGCTGTTGCTCTACGAGACTGTATCTGTTTCCTGCCCCCAAGTCCTAGGAATACTCTCCCCTTCTGGTCTCTCTGCCAGAGTGTATGACCTAGACACATTTAACTCAAATGGCAGCCTGCGTGGGGGATGCCCAGGGCTTTAATCTGCTCCACCAGTATTTTTGCTCTCAAAGTCTGTGTGCTGCTCTGATCCCCAGAGCCAGGTGGGGAATAAAAGTCCTACAAATGCCTTAAATCCCTAGAGCTTGGAGCTCTTTCACACTCTTGGGGGTTGGATAAGCTTGCACTTTATCAATCACAGCTTCTGGGACAACATGTGTCTTGCCGACCAAACTACTACCTAAACCTTACAGAGGTGTCTGGGCCTTGACTTCTCTGTGGGGTCACCCACCTCCTCCCTCACAAATGTCCAGCAAAGCCACAGGGTGTCCTGCATCAGAGGCAAGTCCCTACATATCACCACACTGTCAATGTGATGGGCCCATTTGTCTGATGTGGGGAAAGACAGGGTCAGGCCTCGGGCTGCCACCCCATGACACATGGGAACTGTGCAGGTGGCCCTGGGGAAGCTCTTGAGAGGCCCATTGTTGCCCCTCCCACAGGAAGGTGAACTGACCATGATTCAGTGGCCTGGAGCTTACTGGAAAGGCATTTGCTAAGGCCGGTACAGTGTGGCACACTCCTAGGATGACGGCCAAGGGATCTGGGACAGTGGTGATGCTGGGTGCAGTTGCATGGATGGCGCACCACCCTGTTCAGTTCCTGGTAGGCCACCGTCATCCACCACGAGCCTCTGGCTCTTCTGCCTGCCATGCTGGGCTGCTGAAAGGGGCAAGGCGGTCAGTGCCCACGCACTGCAGTCCTTGGGAGGGTTCTCCTACGTCCTTATGCCCACAGGCAATTTATATTGTTCGACAGTTACACTCTTCTCAGTGGGGCAGTCTTACCGGTTCACAGTTGGCCTTTCCCCTCTGCTCTGTTTTGATTACTTTAACCTGGTGGCAGAATTCACTGACGGGTTTGCAGAGCTTGACCTTATAGGATATCAGTGCCAAATACGTTCCCTGGCATTGGGGAGATAAAAGCCTCATGTTCTCAGGGGAGAACTCCAATTCGCAGTGTCGAAGGGACTTCCTGACCATAACTGTTGTCCCCATCACCATCGATGGTGCCCAGGGGCCAGAGAACTCCTGAGGGCCACTGAGTGTCACAGTACTTTTGGCTCCAGTCACCACCAGAGCCACCAGCTTTTGTTTACTTCTGGGGATCAGTGAATAGTGAGCTCACTATGAGGCCCCTGATGGCCTCCTGTGGCCGTCCCTGGAGGCGGTCTTGGTCTGCTTCCTAAACTGAGGAATGGGGGTAACACCCCAAAAAGGGCTGCACCCCCTGGGGCCTCTGCAGGAGCTGCAGGGCCTCAGGGATGGTGGGGCAGGAGGGGCAGGTTGACTGCTGCTCAGCTTATGAGGCTTATTGCAGGCCGACCAACGCAGCACTGGGGTGTCGGCCTGTTTATGTGGGTCCCTGCAGCAATGGGGTCAAACCACAGCTGCTTCTGGCCTGTTTCTGTCTGACCCTGCTCAGCTGACTGGGACAGCCTTTCGGCTTTGTGAGCTCCCTCTGGCTCAGGTCTTTCCCACCTCCTCTGTCCATTCCCGGGACTTGTCAGATTCCCCCAGATCAGCAATGGATTGCCCAACGTCATAAACATCTTGTCCCACGACTGTGCTCAGCATGGATGTCAGTGTCCCACACCAGGAGCTGGGGTGGGCTGAGAATCTTAGCTTTCCTTCCTGCAGTGAACGTGGCCCCATCTGGGCCCTCAGAGGCAGGGGGTAGGGTACCCTTCTCATTCCCATTCTCTAAGTATTTGCTGCCCTTTCCCTATAGGTCCTGAGGGTCCCACATGCCCAGGCCCCCCTCACTGGCCAGGTCTACCTGAAGGCTAGAATACCTGCAGGCTCCAAACCCCCCAGTGTCATGTGGGCAATTCCAGAGGACCGTATATGTGGTGATGCTTATTTCCTGTCTCCTGCCACGGTGGAGATGTCATCCCCCTGAACCAATAGCTGGGCTGACCTCACCTGGACACTCCCCTGGCCTTGTGCTGGAATGTGGCCTCTATGCCAGCAAGCCCAGCAGGCACTTATTCACTCATTCAAGCGCTGCATGACTGGGGCTGCCCCCTGGCTGGGTTGCCACTGGGGGGTTGCTTTCCTGTGTGAGGGATCACAGTGCAGGAGGTGCGTTTCATCTGTTACCCTCTCAATCACATCCTCTTCTTTGCTCTCCACTTTTGCAGGGATTCCTTCTGCCTCTTAGTGTCCGTATCAGGCTTTGTCACAAGAAGTAGCACCTTTGCAAAGCTTTTCAGGAGTAAAATTTTGACCTCATTGTTGCAGAGACCTCACATAAACATACCAACACCCCAGTGTTGCATTGGTCAGCCTGTGAAAAGCCTCAAAACCTTAGCAAGAGTTCAGACCTGCCCCACCTGCCCCACCTGCCCCCACTATCCCTGACGCCCTGCCAGCTCCCACAGACCTTGAAGGTATGTCCTAGTCAGGTGCTTCTTGGGTTAGGAGCTTCCCAGGTGTGATCTGAAACTGGCCTCTTCTACTCAGAGGGCAGGGAACAACCAAAGAAAGAGGCAGGGCCTCCATATGGGCAGGTGGCAAGTGTAATAAGCGAGGAAACTTACATACCAGGCTTGTCTTGGGCCTCCAGACATGATCTTCACATCCACCTGCCAGAATCCACAGGTTTTCACAGAAGGCTTAACAGGGTTCAGTCTTGTACCATCCAGACCTCAACAACACATCGCTGCCTCAAAGCTGTGTCCTTGAAGCAGTTCTAGCATGGAGAAGGTAAGCACAGTGCACAGTCCAACGATGGGCAAGGCTGAGGAGCCCGAACTGCCCTCTTGATGACCTTCCCCAGCATTCACACTGTTTTGCTGCCGTGCATGCAGATGACTGGGGAAGTGCTGCCAGTATCAATTTTGTTGTTGCAACTATATTTTAGCGAGCAGATGAACTTACATGCAGAGTCCCTGGATGATGAAGGGAGACTCCATGAGCAGCTTGGCTTTTGTTTACCTTCACTCACTTAACTTCTGCTTAGCATTTAGAAACACTTCCCAGGGGCGTCATTCACACCATCCTTGGGACCTACTCTTCCTTCCCTTGGCCAGTTCTCAGTATGACAACAGTATCTCAAGCCAAATCCATAACTTTGCTCATGCCAACCTCAGTTTTCTCCCATCCCTGTTTTCTAATGGTTTCAATATTCTATTAATCACCAGAGCTGAAAGCTGACTTTAAAACATTCAATATGTTTCTCTCTTTTTTTCTAAGATTCATTCCTGATATTGCCATCAGCTTTATTTTCATAAAATAGGTTTAGTCTTCTTCTAGACCAATTAAATTTCCTAATAACTTCTGGTTTTCTAATTATACATTTACATACACCCAAAAAGCCCAAACTACTTTTTTGCATTAACTACATACATATATATACTACAAAGTATTTTATGCCCTAAATATGTTCCAAAATCTCCCCATTCATGTTTTATTAATGAATCTATACAAATAGCATCAGTTTCCTGATATTTAATATCATGGATCACATTTGCTAGTTTGGGTCATGATATAATTGAAATCGTATTGTGTACTGTTTTCTGTCTAGTTTTTCTACTCCAGTAGAACAAAGCTGAGCATAATTGTTCAAGTGCATTGCCACAAGTTATTTACTGATTCAACTGTTGATAGAAACATGGCCATTTCCAGTGCAGGTATATTGAAAATAGTACTGCTATTTGCATGTTCTTTTATTTGCCTCTTGGTGAACATATGTACACATTTTTGTTTGGCATATACCTACAAGTGTTATTTCTGCAGCAGTAGCCTTTGTGTATTTTGTTTTAACAAATAACTTTGAATAGTGTTCTGGTGTTTCAACTTGCACCCCCACTGGTAGTTGCGGGTGTTACAGACCTACATTCGGTATTACCTGCCTCCTTTAATTTGATTATTCTAGTTAGGGCATGATGATATGTAATTGTGTTTTGCTTCTTATTTCCTTGGTGACTATTGTTGTCAAGGATCCTCTGATATATATTCTAGCAATTTGGATAAACATATGGAAAAAGACATGACAAATATCTTAAAATATAGGTTGTATTATTATTCAGGTAGGGTGAAGCCACTGGATCAGGAGTTGATGGCATTGAAAAGATCCCAATGCCATCAATGCCATAGTTTGTTACTCACAGATCCCAAAAGAAGGGGACCTGCCACACCATGCAGGCAGAGGGATGGGGTGGTGGGATGTAGGCAGGAGATTTTATCGTGATTTAAGTGGGAAAGGGAAGGCAGGGCAGAGTAAGCCAGTTTAGGATGGGCTAGTGGGAATAATCTCAGCGGTCTGTGGGTCACAGTGGCTGCTCCTAGTGGTCTGGTGTGCAGCCCTGGGGTCATTGGGATGGGGGGATAGGGACCCTGGGTGTGAAAGCCCAGCAGAGGAGGCAGTTTGGGATGTGGGCTCTAGACTTGTTGGGTTTATATGAAAGGTGTGCTCAGAGATAAGTTTTTTATTATCTCTGCTAATTGGCTAAGCCTTGGGGGAGAAGTCTCTCCAGAGTGAGGAAGGCCCCGATGTGAGAGCCTCAGAGATCCAGAGAATGAAGAGCATTCTTAATGCAAGGAGACTGTTTCAGTCTTTTGTACACATTTCTATTGGACTGCTTCAATTACATTGTTTTCATTCAAAAAGTCAGGCTTTTGTTGTTTATAAAATATCTTATTTTATCCTATGGCTGGCCTTTTCACTTTCTTAATGGTATTTTTTCCCCATTTTTATTATTAAGGTATACATCATACACAGAAAAATTTATTCTCTTTTGGGTAAATTCTGAGAGTTTTGGCAAACATACACAGTCATATACCCACCATCACAATCAAGATGTGGAATAGATTCGTCTTTGCCCAAAATCTCCCATGTCCCTTTGTAGTTAAAAAAAAAGGTTTTACCTTAGAAAGGACAGCATGTAAATGGACTCATTCATTATTCTGCCTTTTAAGTCTGACTTATTTCACTTACGACTGAGATTCACCCATGCTGTTATGTGTGTCACATTTTGATCCGGCCTATTTCTGAATGCTCTTCCATTGTCTGAAGGCGATATAGTCTGTTCATCCATTCTCCAGTTGAGGAAAGGTTATTACCAGTTTGTGATGATTACTAATCAGACCCCTATACATCTCTGCATAGAGATTTTGTATGAACACAGGTTCTCAGTCACTTAGGCAATACTTGGAAGAGGGATTGCTGAGTCATTTGGTGAATGTGTATTTAATTCTATAGGACCTGAAAAATTCTATGTCAAAAAGTTTGTCATTTTGCATTTCCACCAGCAGTTATGAGAGTATATTCCAAATACCTCTCTGTTTTTGTGATATTGTGGTCATATAATTTAGCTTTACATATACTACTAGTTTTGCTTTGGACTTTGCTGGTTTTCTCATTTTTTTTCTCATTTTAGTGAAGATATTTTCAACATATAATTATTTATGTAATTATGCCTATAAGATTTTGTCCATTCTGTGTCTGCAATTTTCCTTTATCATGAATGTCATATTTTATTATATGTTTATGTTCTCCTCTTAGAATTGAGTGTATTTTCTAAAGCCCTATTCTCTGGACTGGTTGCTATGACATCAAGTGCTATTTCTTCCATATGCACTTAGAAGATATCCCTGGAAAGTCATCTATGCCTGATATAGAAATATTTAGAAGACATCAATACATTTTTTTCTGCCTTAAAACATTGTTTTTGATATTATCTGTCAGTCTACTGTTTTTTTTTTTTAAACAAAGTATGTATTTTACTCTTTTACCACTGGTTGATTTTTATATTTTACATTTTTATACTTTACTAGCATCTTTGGATTTTACTCACAGAGGTGTGTGTGTGAGTGTATGCTTTTTTTCCATTATTTTGTTTGGATTTATAGAGTATTGTCTGGTCTGTGTACTTTATCAATGTTGTAAAGTTGTCAGCATTAGAACTTTATATCCTTACATCTTGCTTTTCCTTCTCTCTCATTTCTTCTTCATATCCAATAATATGGACATAATGTTTTTAATATACCCCATATATTTTTATATCTTTCCAGCCCACACCAACCTTTTATTTTCTTCATATATCAATCTGAATATTCTCTATTTACTGTTTTCTCATTCAGTAGTACCCTCTTCTTCTGTTACTGTGAATTCTTAATTTTAATTCATTATTTATCTGTAATCTTCACTTTTTATTTACTTAAATACATTATCCTGGATATTTCAACCTGTTTTTGTTAACTCTTACATATAAATCATAAGATAATGTTGTTTGTTTTATCTTCTAGTTTTAAGTTCTTTAATTTTGATCTTTGTATGGCTGTATTTCTTTAGATAGAAAACTAGATATCATGGTCTTTGTATACAATTTGCAGGTTGTCAAAAATTGTCTACAAATTGAAGAGACTCCTGATGGTAAATTCTTTGACCAGAGATACTTTACCTGACGTCTGGTAGAAAAAGTAGGGAAGATTGAGCCAACTGAGGTCATGCTGAACTTTTACTAAGAATTTTTTTCCATCTGTGTGGCCTCTGCTTCCAATAAGTAGCTTCCTATGTGTTCCAACTGAGAACATGCAGGGGCCCTGCCCCCTACCACTGTTCTGTGCCCTGAATTCTAATACCTGTTTCTCAGTTCTACGCGACTGTTAAACAAAATCTCAATGTTCTTTATATATTTTCTGCTTTGCTTTTTTGGACTCTGCCCCACCCAGTTTTAAATTTTGACAAGTAGCAACTGAGGATTGGGTTAATTTCTGTCTCTCCTTTTTGAAATCGCAAACAGGTCTTCTTGGCCTCACAAGCCAGCCAAAACTTTCATTGTTTTCTTTGCTTCATAAAGGTGACACTCTACCTGTACCTTTTTACCTGGATGTTATATGCCAAGCATTGAAAAATTTACTAAGGGATAATGGCTACAAAATATTGGCTCATCTCCCTGCGGGTGTCCCCAGGGATCTCCAGCCCTCTCCACTGCCTTTAAACCTGTTATTACTTCCTGATTTTACTCTTGGCAGAAGCATTTGTCTACCACTAGCCAATTCATTACAGCCATAAGTGGACATTGGCATGCCTTTTCCTTAATAAATCTGTGTCTTTATTCCACTGTTTGTCGATCCACGGATGCTACATATGTAGAATACTACATTTTAATAATAACTCAATGGGAATTACATGAATTTCCATATTCAAAAGTGATTTTTCCTTCCCTTTGGTTTTTGTATTTTGTATGATATATTGACATGTCACTTATCAGAATAACAGAGGAGGACTGTTTGCAGGTGTAATGACAGGTACTAGTTTCTCCAGCCTTTCAGCCTTACATAGTTGTATTAGTTATCCTATTCTCATTCACCTTCAGTCCATATCTTATGTGGTGACATGTATATACCTATAGGTAGAGCAGGAGTAAAATATGCATTTGTTTAATACAAGTTAATACAATGGACACAGTAAGTGTGATCAGGACTCAGTGGAGAAAACCAACAAGCCATTATTTCAGAGATTCCAAGAAGACTTGCCTTTCAGTGGGGAAACTTTGTATTGAAATGATTACTTTACAATAAAATAAGGAAGTTTAGATGCTGAAACACATTTACCTTCTTGGAGTAACAAATTAAAATCCATTTTTCTTTATTTCTTCTCATGGATGAGATTATATGTTTTTTTCTATGTTTTACAGAAAGAGCAAGTTTTTCAATACAGTTGTATTCAAGCTTAAGAATGAAAAAATAGGAAACTTTAGTTATTTTTTTTCTCTCTACGGTTGCCTAAGACTTCCTTTCCTGAAATTCTGCCTAACATTACCATGCTGAGATAAGTGTCTTTTCTCTGTGCTACAATGTAATGTGTTTCATTCCGTGTAGGATATTATGAAGAGTAGAGTTTCTTCTGCCAGGTGACACACTTCTTCAGAGTTGAGTGAATGCCTGTGTGTGTGAGGCTCCTAGCATGGGACTCTCACACTGCAGCCTGCTCAATGCTTTGGCAGCAAAAGACCAAAACCCGCATATCATGATACTGTAAAACATGCAAAGCACTGTTTTAAATACTGAAAATGTATCAGTAAAGAAATAAACGAAAATCCCTTGTTCTCTGGGATATTAATGAAATGAGACAGACAAGCAATAAAAATAAATGTGTAATATAATAAAGTAAGGATATGGTAACTGTTCTGGAAAAAAAAAGTAAAAAATTGAGAGTAAAGCTGATGATATTTTTGCAGAAACCTGAGTGAGATGGATGAAACAGGTACTCAGATTCCCATGGAATCTCTGACAGGGAGAAGCAGTACCATCAAAGTCCCCAAAGCAGAAAAAAACTTGGGCTTTACAGGGAAAGGAATTAAGGCAAGAGTAGCTGGAATAAAATAAGCTTGAGAACAAGAAATGGAAAGTCAACTCAGAGATTTACCAGGTGTGGGGAAAATGGAAGTTCCTATAACTAGAATCCTCACCTGAACCTGAACTACTTGGTGGTGTAACTGGCCTGCTGCCAGGCTACTGCTTCCACACCCTAGGCAATGAGCTATTATTGACTGAGTCACTATATAAAGAGCTCTGCACAGTGCTCTGGGTAGAGGTAGAGACGGAAGTGGATTGATTACAAACCTGCAGACTGCTGGGTACACACCTGATTCTAGTGCTTGACCTACTGCCAGGAGAACAAAACCAGGTATAAACCCTTTTATCTCAAGAACGTTCCATTGTCATTCCTCTATCTCACTGAATCCGCAGTGAACTTGCCTGGGTCTGGAACCCTCAGGCAAGGCACCAGGCCAGACCTTATCTTTCTGACTCATGTAGATATTTTGTGTATAATTGGAGTGAAATGGAAAGCCACTTGGAAGTATTCCAGCAGGAAAGATGTCTTATGGTTTATAGACCACTTTCTACCATGTTCCTTCTCGTTTCAGAAGTGCCTACTAGCCCATCTCAATTTTACATTTTCTGACTGCAGAAGGAACTATAGAAAGATGTCAATAATGGGAAAAAAAGGTTAGTTAGATTCAATGCAGTTTCTAACTGGGAAGTGTGGGTAAAATGAGAGTTCCTGTGGCCAGAATTCTCACCTGGCCCTGGTTGACTAGCTCACTGCACACCCATGGGCAATTTGACTCTATAAAAAGAGCTCTGCCCAGTGCTCTGCGCATGACACGGTGGCAGGGCTGCAAGGCCGCAGGAGAGCAGAGCAGAGACTGGGGTGGTGACAGCCCCGAGGACAGAGGACCAGAGGACGGCTGTGAGGGATGACTCTGCAGAGAAGCCCAGAGGACAGCTGTGCAGACAGAAGGGCTCAGAGGCAGAGACCAGCTTGCTGCATACAGACTCACTCTGAGTGAATGGGATTCTAGTGACTAAACTGCCACCTAGAAATAAAGTTGGGTTTCACCCCAAAGAGCATTTTGCTGTCATTTTCTTTGGTCACATTGAATCCATAGTGAACTTGCCTGGGGCTGAAACCCATTGGCAAGATAGGAAGTTACAAAAACACAAGGAGTTACTGAGGTAACATTTATCTGTTTTATGAGCTTACTAACATAACTAATCATTCTGGGATGGGTTAAATGTCATCTATATAGACCACTTTCTACCATGTTCCTTCTAGTTTCAGAAGTGCCTAATAGCCCATCTCAATTTTACATGAAATCAGTATGTTTTTAACTTTATAAACTCCATGCTTTATTCAGATTTCCTCAGTTTTCTTCTGACATCCTTCTCTCCTAGTATCTCAACCATGAACCACTTTGCATTTGGTCACCTGTCTCCCTGTGTTCCTCTGGCTGTGACAATTTCAGACTTTTTTTAAAAAAGCAATTTGATTGTCTTGGCAGTTTTGAGGAGTGTTGGTCAGCTTTTTTGTAGACTACCTCTTTTGGGGTTGTCTGGTATTTTTCTCATGGTTAGGCTGGGAATACATGTTTTGGGGAGGAAGATCACAGAGTTAAAGTACCTTTCTCATCACGTGTCATATCAGTGGTACAAACCATCAGTATAACTCATCACAGCTTATGCTGACCATCACCTCCTGGCTTCTGCCAGTGTCCATCAGGTTTCTTCATATAAAGTCACTCTTTTTCCAGCCTTTGTTGACTGGATCCCTTGGGTGGAGTCACTCTGTGAGGCCCAAACTAAAGAGTTCAGAGTCATGCACCCCTTGTTAGGAGTGGAGCATCCACATAAATCACTCTTCTGCATGGAATAGTTGTTTCTTCTACTTATTTATTAATTTATTTAGTGATTCATCTTTATCAGTGTGGAGTCATGGGTATTACACTTTGGGTTATAATCCAATGCTCTATTTCTTTGCTCAAATTGTTCCAGCTTTGGCCACTGGGAGGTTTTCAATTGCCACCTGTGTTCCTTTGACATACCCTTATCATTAAGAGTATTTCATGTATTTATTTTACTTATTTTGAGCACTTCCTTAATTTCTGGTGCTATAGTACACACCAGACATATCTTACACATTTCTTTCCACAGACCTACAATCAATCATTTCTACAAGGAGTCTTCATTCCTTTCCTTGGAGAATGGAATTCGAAACTAAGGTTTCACAGCTAGGTGTGTTCGTAGTTACTAGGGTGTCATTTACTCTAGGTCTTCTCAGTTGATAGAGAAAGACAGTATATATGTGTGTACAAACCACTATATACATATACATCCTTTTTCTTACATGTAACCTTGAGTTCACACCGATGTCTCCAACTCCAATCATTATCACAAGGATCATTATCCACTCCTCCCTTGGTTATCTGTAAGTTCGCACTCAAAGAGGGAGAAACTTGGCTTCCATCCCACCCATCCATCTGTTGAAATGTTTATTCATTTCACATAAGATCCCCATTGTCAACCCAGATCCCCATGGTAGCAACTTTTACACTGCTTTTGTGTATCTTTAGTCTTACAGATTCTACTCTCTTGCAAAGTTACTTGGGACGACATTTTTGTATTCCACTTACTTGAGTTAGTTTTTTTCACGTTTGTAATAGATTTGTTTTGTCACATTCTAAAGTCCATCCTAGAATCCATGCCACTTAGGAGGCCTATTCTGTCCTTCTCCATTTAATCCTCTTTTCCTCTCTCACAATCTCTGAGAACAACTGATCTTTTTATTGTCTCTCTAGTTTTGCCTTTTCCAGGATGCTGTGTCATACAACATGTAGCCTTTTCAGGTTGGTTTCTTTCATTTTAGCAATTACATTTAAGAATAAACCATACATTTTCATGATCTGACAGCTCATTTCTTCTTACTGCTGACTAATATTCCATTGTATAAATATAACACAGTTGTTTATCCATTCATTTCTTAAACAATATCTTGATTGCTTTTGGGTTTTGGCAATTAAAAATAAAGAGGCCTTACATATTCATGTACAGGCTTTTTTGTGTGAACATGTTTTGAAATCAGTTGGGTATCTAGGAATTGGTTTGCCAGATTTTGTGGTACTATTATGCTTAAATGTGTTGAAAACTACCAAACTGTCTTCCAAAGTGGCTATATCATTATGCATTCCCACAGAAAATGTGTGAGAATTCCTATTGCCCACACACTCCCCAGCCACCTACCCTTAATCTTACTGATTTTCTCCATGGCTATGCCCATCCACTGAGGAGCCCATGAAAGGCATTCTTCAACACTGTTATGGTGCCTTTAATGTCTAGCATTTCCTTTTGTTTCAGTATTAGAATTTCTTTCTTTCCACCCATTGATTGTTGAATGCTTTCTACTTTATCCCTTAGAAGCATTAACATATTAATCGCAGTTTAAATTCATTATCTGGTAATTATAAATGTATGTCATAGATGAGCCTGGTTCTAATGATTGCTTTGTCTCTTCAGAGTATTTTTCTTGCCTTTCACACATGGCTTGTGATGTTGAAAGAGGTATTATGATTTTTTGAGTAAGAGGAACTGCGTTAAATAATCTTTAATGTGGGTTTTTTTTACAGTTTTTCTTGAGGATGTGCAGGAAGAGTGTAATGTTTGCTATAACAGTGCTAAAGGGATCAAATTCCTCTAATGTTCTTGTTTTTGTTTTTATTATCAAGAAAGAACCTGAATATCACAGATCCTTTGTGATCCATTGTTATTTTATAGAAATCCTTTTGGTGTTGCTGCAAGGTGTAGGGAAAGGGTGTTGTTCTATAATTAAGATTCAATTTTTCTTTTAGTGGGCCTGTTTCTCCAGGCAGTGGTCTTCATGCATGATTATGAAGTGGTATAGCTCACCCTCCCTCTTACTAGGTTAGCTCATAAGGCTAGAGGGGCTGGAGTTAGAGAAGTGCCCTTCCCGTAGTGGGGGTTAAGGTCTTAGCAAGGCCTTTCTCCTGAGGAGAAGGCCATTGTCAAGGTACATCAGGCACATTTCACAATGACTGCTTTTCCTCTCCCCGTCCAGAGCCAGGTGGAATCCTTCTGAGATCTTTACTAGGAAAATCTGACACAGTGTCTGCTGTGCAAACCCACAAAAGCACAGAGACCTCCCTAGGACTTCGGATGCCAGTTGTTTACTTCTCCTCAACCAGTCCTTATCCAGCCTCCAGTAATTCTTTGAAATTATCATTTAAGTGTTCCTGAGAGTTTATAGTTCCAGCAGCTCCAGAAAACAGACCTCAGGTGTGACCCTCTGGCTTCACCTCTCTTCTTGGTTTTGGGGTGATGGTTTGCCCTTTAACCTCAATTCCCTGATGGGTCCGAGAAAAAATGTTGATTTTTTGTTGTGGGGATAAGGGTGACTGACACCTTATAATCTCTTTAAATGTCAAAGGTGACTCAGTGGTTATAGTTTTTAATAAAAAATATTTCAAAGATTGATTTGTGTCAAATGCCATAATAAGAATATTGCTTGTTACCAAAGAATAATTTCTTTTATTTTATTCGTTCACCACTAGTTTAAAAAAACAGCTAATGCTAACAAGATTCACCCATGTCACAAGAGCAAACATGTCTTTATCGGCAGTCCTTTTGAATTGTATTTCTTACTGGTGTTATACTCTTTGGCTTAATCTGTCTTTAGTAAACCATCAGATTTTTCTCCAGGATACAAGTAGCTTTATTTCATCAAAAATCAATTTGCAGTTTTAATATGGGCACATTTTCCCCACAGCAATGACATCCTGTTGTGAAGCAGAACTCAAAAGAATAATTTGTCTAAGTGCAGTTAAGGTCTCAAATTCTGAATCTAGTTGTTTGTGTGCAAAAATCCTGCTTTATGAAGTGTTACTCCTATCTTTATAGTGTAATTTGGGGGAGGGTGGTCTGGTGAGTTGTTTCTACATTTAATGGACTTCAGTATACCACCCTAGCTGCCAAATTATTTGTAGAAATGCATTATCATCTTTTGCCTAATTTTGTAAGAGAAACAAAAGTAAAAAAGCTGTTTGCTAAGTATGTGGCAAAGAAAAGTAAAGATTGTCCCCTAAAATTCAATTATATAAGATATCTTCATTGTGTATGGGTTAATTAGCACAGAAATAAAAGAACTGAGTTTATTAAATTGAAAAAGTCATCAATTCACGTAGAATTTAACCATAATTGCTTGACAATAATGTGTTGCTTCTTTCAAATTTAAAAATGGCAACAATGATGCTGTAACTATGCAAAGTTACATTCTTAATGAGTCCTTGACTTAGAGAATTACAGCCAGGATGCTTCTAAATTTATGTTGATGTGTACAGGGGTTCAAAACGCCTCTGGATTAAAAACTAAATGATTGAAGGTCATTTCTGCTTCCTTTGTTTTATGTTTTTGCTTTTTTTCCCTTCATTGTCATTCTCACAATTTTAAGTTTAAGGCTTGTCTAAACAGGCAGATTTGTGCCTCTGCGCTGCTACTCATCACCCAGGTTTTGGCTGTGCCTATTTGTGAGACATACAGTTAGGGAAACGAGTGAAAGGTTAATCTTGAGACAGTATCACAGAGCTGATACCAGTAAGAACCACTTCAAGAACCTGGAGATGGGGGAGGCACATGGGAATGAAAACACTAACCTGTAGGGGAGAAGTAACTCTTTACATTTTAGCAAGCATTATATGGCTTCACTCTAGATTAACTGATTAAATGGAGAATTTGCTAATGATCACAACAGGGCGTTTCAGCTCTTCTCATATCATTCAATGCCTCACTTGATTTCCTCTATGTCTAGTCTTTAAAAACAGTCAATGTATTTTCCTTGCACACAACTGCCTTCCTTCTTTTCTAGTCTAAAGAACAATCACTGCAAACACCATCATAGATTCTTCATTTGTATCATGTGTTCAATGCACTTTATAGCTTGGATGCTGAACACTGGAAGATCTCCATGATGTCACTATTTTTTAAATATGGGAAACCTGAAGCCCTAGCCATTGGTGGGGTTCAGCCTCCTACACACCACCGGGGTCCCTTTACTTATTTCCCTACTGTAAGGGAGACAATCAACATAGCAGGACTAATTGCTTATCCTTGGAAAGGCCTGCTTATAAGGTTGGCACTTTGCTGATGTCTGGGAACTGGGACTTAGGAAGGTTCCCAACGTTCCCAGAGCTGGTAAGAGTGGCTCACAATATATTTTCTGTTTATTAAAGAGAAAAATTCAGTGAGGTTTGTTAAAGCATGGTAAAGAAGACTTGAACCAAGGGGAGGGCTACTGCAACAGATACAGGAACCAGTGCAGTAGAATTCTGCAGTGAGAGAGTGAGATTATCTTGGTCTCTGAACATAGCATGGGCAGGTGGGAGTTTTCAGCCAACTAGCAGTGGGGAGGTAGTACATAGAAATTTGCTAAAAGGGGTTGTCAGCTTTGAGGGGGGTTGTGGCCAAGCTGACCCAGCAGGATTCTTGCTGAAGGCAGGCAAGGGTGGTCAGATCAGCTGAGGCATGGCTAGCCATGAAGAGCCTAATTAGATATCAGGAGGGAGTAATCAGGTATGAGGACAGGGGATTCTTATGAGACTCACTTAGCAGGATTCTCACAAAAACTTGATTTTACAAGGAAGGGTACAGATGAGTTTAGGAGAAGTTCAGGAGCTTGACTAAACTTTGGCCAAGATAAGAAAATATTTGTCATGCTGAACATGCTTTCTTTCTGGGTATCTGAAATTTTGGTGCAGCCATGGAGAAGTACCAACCCCCAGTTCAAACTCTGGTCTCTATAGGCATTTGTCAAAAGCTGGATGCCTTCACTGGGCCTGGTTCCCCCAGAGTTTACTGTATGCACCTTTGCTGATTCTACTTCATATCCTCTGCTGTAATAAATCCTAGCCATGTGTGTAACTACATACCGAGTACTGTGCATTCCCTTAAAAAATAATGGAAGTAGTAGTCTTGGAGACCCTCTACACACCCATATCCTACATTTGTATTAATTTAGTGTAGAAATGCACCAGCTACACACTATCACTTACTCCATCAAATTTCTAGCTCATGTGAAGCTTTCCTTATGTAATTTCAGGGTAGTGGTGGTGTGTTTAATCTATTTGATTCTGAGTATTTGATTCTGAGATATATATGATTGCTTTACTACTAGCTAGTTTGAGGTCTTACATAAGTAAGGAAAACTCTTGAATTCATGGTTTCTCAACTTGCACCTGAAAGAATGAATCTATAAGGCCCCTTTTTCAGTGGGCTTTGGGTATCAGAAATACATCATGTTGTTGATATATATATATAGTCTTAACATTTATTGCATAACATTAAAAACATAGTTTAAATGTAAACTTTACATCTCATCCTGCCTTAGTAACATACTAGATTTAGACTTTTTTTTTTTGTTTTTTTGCTATTGTATAGCTGGAGTGCTTTTACTGCAAGTAACAGATTACCTGGAAGGGGTGTCAGCATCTTAAACAATAAAGAGTTTATATAACAGGTAACAAGAAGTTCTGGAAAATATAATTCTAGGGTTGATTAACTAAGCAACACACCCAGACCACCAAAGGCCCGGATGTCACTGACATTTCTGCTTTTTATCCTTTACATTTTAAATGTGTCCCAGGCTTATTCTCTCATGACTGAAGGATGGCACGATCCAGGCATCAGGTCTCACAACCCCAGCCAAGACATGCAAAGAATAGTATCTCCAACTATGCCTCCTTTTCTGCTGGGAGTAAAGAAAAATGTCCTTACACAACACCCAGGTAAAGTCTTCATGTATTTTGTCAGCCAGGGTGCTAATCACATTGATTTATGTTTGAAAGTTGATAAAAGATTCAATCATAAAAGTTTTCATCACGATAAAAGTTTTATAACCATGTATGGTGATGGATGTTAACTAGACTTATTGTGATTGTTTTGCAATATATACAAATACTGAATCATTATGTTGTACATCTGAAATTAATGCAATGCTATACGTCAATTACATCTAAATAAAAACAAACAAAAAAAAGGTCTCTTGCCTACTCAAAACCTTTCCTGTAGCTTTGCATGACCCATAGAATAAAATCAAGAATCTTCATGTGGCCTCTTTCCACCTGTGCAGCCTCACCACTTACCATCCCCCATTCCCTCAAACTATTTCAGGCTCCATTCCTCACTTTCCAAACATTCCTAAACCATGCACACCTCACAGCTCCACCACAGGCTGCCCTCTTTCCTCTTTTGGCAGTGGTCTTCCTCCCTAGACTGTACCCTTTATGACGGGAAGGACTCTGCCCACCAACTCAGCACTGTATCCACAGAGCTAGCACAATGCCTCGCATGTAAGTGTTCAGTAAATATTTGATGAACACATGAATAGGAATATACAACACAAACATTTTTAAGGTCTCTTATGTGCCAGGTATGGTGATAGACATGTGGGCCTCTCCACAGCACAGCTCTTCAGTAACAGCGGACTTCCCTAAGAAAAAGCAAGAGAGCAAAAGAAAGCAAGACAGAAAGGAGTCTTTATTGGAACCTTACCTCCAAAGTGTCCTCCTATTACTTTTGCCATATCAATTCATTAGAAGCAAGCCACTTGGTACATTCTACACAGATGGGAAAGGGGTTAAACCAGGGAATGAGTACCAGGAGACAGGAGTCACTGGGTCATCGGATTGGCTGTTTACCGGAGGGCCTACCGGTCCATGTAAAAATACACAAATCTACCTCTTCATTGTCAAAGCTATGAGCTATATGTTATTCTGAGATAGAAATGACATAATTGACCATTTGAACAATTCCCTATTGGGTATTTAGGATATTTATAACTTACCACTAATTTTGAAATAACCATTCTTGAACACTTACATTTTCAATTCTATTGTTATTTTTGGAGGATCAATTTCTAGAAATGAAATTGCTAGGCCAAAGAATCTGCACAATTTTACTATTCACATATGTTGCCACACTGCCTTCCAAAAATGTACCCATTTACCTTTCAACAATTTATGACTAGTACTTTAAATAGTAAATAATAAAATGTTTTAATATTTCACTTTTCCACTGCATAAGTATTGGGATGATGTTGCCTTTACACGGGCTCTTCCCTACTGTTTCTTCACTAACTCTCACAATCAGGTGTTTGATGATTTGAAGACATGACTTCTGTAATTGCGTATTTTACTTCCTCTACTTTATGCAGCTTTTCTTCTTCATCAGAGAGATGTTAGTGAAGGATGCATTAGCTAGGACAGATGAAGTTATGCTGCAGTAACAAACAAAACTGGAAACCTTCGTGGATTACACATGAAATTTATTTCTTGCTCACACAAAGTACATTTTCAGTTTTGAAGACTCTAGATACAGTTTTTCATCCTGTGATGTTTCAGGGCCACCTGCTTCTATCAGATGTTTGCACCAACTCAACATGTGGTCTCCTTGGACTGAATGGTTAAGTAAGAGCTTTTAATGGCCTCAACCAGGAACACATCATTTCACTCACCAGCATGACTAATGTAGCTCCATCCAGGAATTTTGGTAAATATTCAAATACTAATTAAGTTTTTAACTTTATTAAATATTGAATAATAATACCAGTATACATTTAATATTATAAACTGCAATAAAATTGATACTAATAGACATATTTGTTAATAAATGTATAATATTGATAAAATTATTTAGTATCTATTACATTTCCTCTCTGTCACAAAAATAAAAGGATAACAGAGGCCTTTTCAACAAACCCAGATATTTGAGCAAATCAGCATCCTTGCCCTGACTTTCATCTTCTTGACAAAGTGGTGTAAAAATACAAAGCAAAATTGTATATCTCTACCCTTGCCTTGCTTTGTACAGACACAGGCCTCTTTGTACCACATGTTGAAAAGACCATTGAAAGATGATGTATTTTGAAAAGTACTCTAAGGATCCTTGCTATAATAGTCAACAATGTTTTATCTATTTATTTAAACTTATATAAACACATAAATATATATAGGTATACATACAAATAAATATATTTAAATATAAACTTATACAAATATTTCTTTCAACTTATTTTATTAAAGGAATATTAGCTTTTTTAACCTTGTAGCATAACATGTTTTTTGTATCCCACTTATTATTACTCTCAAATTAATGATATATTGTCCAGAATTTTCAAACTTTTCAAAAATTAAGAGGTAATGAAGCATTTGTTTTATTTCTATTTTAAGGGAAGTGCCCTGGTTCATTTTTCTCCTTAAAAGTATTAGCTCTTAATATAATATGTACTACTTATTAAATGTTTAAGAACACACATAAATTACTGTTTAAAATGTAATCTTTTATGAGTAATGAAACCCAAGAACTAAATAAATGGAGAGTTAATTCATGTTCATGGATAGGAAGACTCAATCTTGTCAAAGTGGTTCTTCCCAACTTGATCTATAGATTACATGCAATCCCAATTAAAATACCAACAAGCTGTTTTATGGATATCAAAAAACTGATTCTAAAGTTTATATGGAAAGGCAAAAGACCCAGGATAGCCAACATAATACTGAAATAGAAGAACACAGTTAGAGAACTGACACTATTCAGCTTCAAGATTCTCTGTAAAGCTACAGTAACTAAGACAGTGTGGTACTGGTGAACAGACAGTTCAATGGACAGAGAACCCAGGAATACAGCCCCACAAGTATAGTCAACTGATCTTTAACACAGGAACAAAGGCAATATAATGAAGCAAAGTAGTCTTTTCAAAAGGTGCTGGAACACTGAACATTCACCTGGAAAAAAACTTTACTTCACTTCATAAAAACTAACTCAAAGTACATCACAGTCCTATGTGTAAAATGTGAAACTGTAAAACTCCTCCAAGACATAGGAGAAAACCTAGATGTCCTTGGGTATGGTGATGCCTTTTTAGATACAACAAAATTGAGGTATTGGACTTCATTGAATTCTTCAAAAGAAATAGAAGAAACAAACCACAGACTGGGAGAAAATATTTGCAAAGGACACACCAGATAAAGGACTGTTATGTAAAATAAATAACTCTTAAAACTCAACAAGAAAACAAACAACCTGATTAAAAATTTGGCCAAAGATCTGAACAGAGACTTCACCAGAGAATATATAGAGGGGGCAAATAAACATTTGAAAATATGCTCTACATCATGTCATCAGAATATTTTGCTATGTAACTGAAATTTCCAAATGGTTTATGTATAGATATGTATTACTATTCTCTTGTCATTTTAATTTTAAAATTATACCTCATTTTGTGTTCTCTGTTGGTGTTACTTTTATTCTTTATACCCTTGTTTGTTTTCTGTTTGTGCTTTCTGTTTTTCCCAGATTTTTTTTATTAAAATTACTATCTTTTAGCAGCTAGTAATTTTTAGGCACATATGTTATGGAGACTTGAATGTATGAAATTGTGAATGGAAACAATTTGCAAATGATTACTTTTGAATTACCTTTGATAAAGTATAATACCTAGCTTACTGTAAAATATATACTGTAATATATTTTTTTCTAAATGCTTCATAGGCATTCATTTATAAAGAATGTAGTACTCCAAAATTATACTAATCACAAACTGATACAAGGTGATGACTAATTTATTTGGCACATGCACTTACACAAACACACATATACAAAGACCAGTTTTGGAAATATAGTCAAAAGCAAGGTAACTAATAGTCCCATTTGGGCCAAAATGCTATTGAAAACTTAAATGCCTTTCAACATGTAAAGGTGCCTAAAAAGATGACTACAAAATTGTGTATCCATAAGCAAATATGATAATTATGCGGAAAACTTTCCTCTGAGATTTCATTCTCTACATTATGGAATGTAGAAAGGAGAACTTCTCCAATATCACACAAGCAAAGTTATTTTTAAAAATTATGTCATTATTTTTCCTAGTTCTACCCCAAATCATTTCTCATTGTTTTTATATCTATTAAAACTGGATTTAAATAAAGTGAACATTTGGCACTACTACCAACTTTATTGTCTTTTTTCTTGACATTTTCCTTTATCTCTTTTTTTTTGTCTTTTTTGTTTGTTTTAAGGTAAATACTTCAAACACAATTTCATGTGCATCCTTCTAACCACTGATAATTTACCTTCATCTGCATCAACACTTGCTCCTCAGTTCTATGAGGATCCAGTCTCCTCTGCTCCTCAAGACAGTTCTCATCTGGGGTAACTGGATAGTCTCAGTTTCTTCTGTTACTTACTTTTACAGCATTTTCAATAGCCTGTAAGCTCTAATAGGTCAAGCATCATATCTTCTTCTTTTCTTGTATTTCCCACAGCATCTGTTAAGGATAGCAGAGAATTAAAAAAACCTGTTGCCCAAGCAGAAATAACCTGCTTTGTTGTTTTCACTGTTTAGCTTCCTGGCTGTCCTATTGATTAGCAAGAATAATCTTTATCTTTTCTCTATTATCTTTACAGATAAACTGTTCATACTTTGTTGCCCGGTATTTTTTGTTTTCCAGTCTAATATGCAATAATCTTTTATTTGATCTCATTTCAAAAACTGTTCCTGTATAATAATAGCATGTCTGTAAATTTGTCATTTGTAAGGTTATGGAATGAGATCTTCTGATAAATTGTGCATCATTTTTTTTCCATGGCTCAATCCATATTTTGTCTATTGTTTGTTTAAGTAATTACTGTATTTGTTTTATGGGCATGATATTTTATCATTGTAAATATAAGGGAGAAATTGGAACAAAGTAGAATTATTAAAGCCACAAATTACATCTAAATAATCATTTACATTTGATTGCTATTATTTGAGCCACAGTTATGCAAACATCTACAAGAAGAAGACTGTATATAGTATTGTCTGTCCCTATACACAAAAGTAAACTCGAAATGGATCAAAGACCTCAATGTAAGTCATGAAATGATAAAACTCTTAGAAGACAACATAGGCAAAAATCTACTGAACATAAACATGAGCAACTTTTCCCTGAATGCATGTCCTTAAGCAAGGGAAAAAAAAGCAAAAATGAACACACAGGACTACATCAACTTAAAAGCTTCCACAGAGCAAAGGAAACCATCAACAGAACAAAAAGGCATCCTACAGCATGGGACAGTATATTTGTAAATGACTTATATGACAAGGGGTTAACATCCAAAATATATAAAGAACTCACACGCTTCAGCACCCAAAAAGCAAATAACCCTATTAAAAAATGGGCAGAGGAAATGAAAAGACACTTCTCCAAAGAAGAACTTCAGATGGTCAACAGGCACATGAAAAGATGCTCCATATCACTAATTTTATCAGGGAAATGCAAATTAAAAACACAGTGAGATATCCTCTCACACCAGTTAGGATGGCCAGCATCAAAAAGACTAAGAAAAACAAATGCTGGTTAGGATGTGGAGAAAGGGGAACTCTCCTACACTGCCAGTGGGAATGTAAGCTAATTCAACCATTATGGAAACAATATGGAGGTTCCTCAAAAAACTAAAAATAGAAATACCATTCGACCCAGGAATTCCACTCCTAGTAATTTACCCAAAGAATTTAATTTCTCAGATTCAAAAAGACATATGCATCCCTATGTTTATTGCTGCACTGTTTACAATAGCCAAGAAATGGAAGCAACCTAAGTGTCCATCAGTAGCTGAATGGATAAAGAAGATGTGGTACATATACACAATGGAATACTATTCAGCCATAAGAAGGAAACAAATCCTACCATTTGCAACAACATGGAAGGAGCTGGAGGATATTATGCTCAGTGAAATAAGCCAGGCAGAGAAAGACAAGTATCAAATGATTTCCCTCATTTGTGGAGTATAACAATGAGGCAAAACTGAAGGAACAAAACAGCAACAGACTCACAGACTCGGAGAAGGGATCAGTGGTGACCAAAGGGGAACAGTGGGGGAGGGAGGGAAAAGGGTATTGAGAGATATTATGATTGGCACACATGGCGTGGGGGGATCATGGGGAAGACAATGAGGCAGAGAGAAGGCAAATAATGACTCTGTGGCATCTTACTACACTGATGGTCAGTGACTGCAATGGGGCTTGGGGGGGCACGATAATATGGGGGAATGTAATAACCACATTTTTTCATGTGAAACCTTCATAAGAGTATATATCAATAATACCTTAATAAAAAAATAATTTAAAAATAAGACTATATAATGTGAATGGATGATAGTAAAGCATTTTTCCAAACAAATTATTTAAATTAATTAATTAAAATAATTCCTTGATCATAAGAGAATACAAATAAATGACGAAATAAATTTATTTACTTTTCTTGTATTTCATAAGGCCAAGGTTCACTTTTTTCCTGTGTAGATATCAGATTAACTAAACATAATTTACTGAAAACTTTGTTGGGGGAAGTTGGGGTTCCTATGGCCAGGATCCTCACTGAACTTAAACTACTTGATGATGTAAATGGCCTGTTGCTAGGCTACCATTTCCATGCCTGTAGGCAATAAGCTGTTATTGCACTATGTAGAGAGCTCAGCCCAGTGCTCTGGATGGAGGCAGAGATGCTAGTGCTCGACCTACCACCAGGAGAACAAGCCGGGTAATAAACACTTTCATGACAAGAATCATTCTACTGTCATTTCTTTCATCACACTGAATCCATAGTGACCTTGCTGAGGGCTAAAGTCCATGGGCAAGACAATTGGTGAAGTTGGCAGGGTTCATTGTTGACCAAGGAAAAAGACAGGCTGCCCTTATAGGAGGTGTACTTCAGCGAGCTGCCCCTATGAATGGGGATACAGTGGATTGTCCCCCAAGGGGTATGTGGTCTGAGGTGGCTTGTCTCCTAAAGGACTGGGCCTCACCCTAGGAATGGAGGCAAGAGGAAGTGACACCTGAGGCTGTAGGGGTGGCCCTTTGTATAGTAAGTAGGTCTTTTGAAAGACAGAGTGCCCATGAGGCAGTGGGGGCTGTGGGTTGACTGCTTCTCACAGCATTAAAAAAGTCTACAGAAGACAAGGACATGCTCCTGAAAAAGACCCAAGAAATGGCGGCATGAGAACGCAAGCTGAAAACTTCTTTGGATTCCCTGAAGAAGGAAATGGCATTGATGTGAGAGGAGGCAGCATGAGAACACTGGTAGCGAGTTTCAGTTGAAGAGGTAAAAGATTCCTTACAGAACCAGACAGCAGTGCTGCCAGGTGCTCTGAAGGAGGAAAAGGCCATAAAAGAAAAAGATGAACTCCTGAGGGAAGCACAGGCAGAGGTGGCACAAGAATGCCAGCTGTGAGGCATTGAGGTGAAGGTAAGAGAGCTGCTAAAGACTGAGCTAGCATTGCTCCAATGCACTGTAGAAAAGGTAATGGATGTAGAAGAGGAGGCACTCAGGGGAGGGGAGAGAAAGGTGCCATCAGCCCCAGAATTGGAGGAGCTGGGGAAGGGTGAAGGGTTGGTGCCAGAGGCACTGACCCCTCCTCTATGGAAAACACTCCCAGTGGTTGTAAAGAAAATAAAGACCCAGCAGGTAAGAGTTCCCCAAGAAGAGGTGCAGCCCCTTCCCCAGGTGATGGAGCACCCTATGCTCTGTCCCTCTACTCAGGCTGAGTTGGTGCCTTTGGGTTCCCAGTTTAGGAAGAAGCCCTCAGAGTCAATATCAGCTTGGCTCCTGGATCTGTGGGACTTGAGGGTGGATGGAATTGTTCTGTTGGGATCAGAGATGGGAAAGCTGATTTCCTTGACAGTGCAGCCAGCCTTGAGGCAGTGATTACAAAATGCACATCAGACCCCAGGGAATCACTCCCTCCTCAATTGTCTTATGGCTGCACTTTGTGCTGTGTGACCCAGTCAGGGTGATCTACCATCCTATTCTGCTAGATAGCAGATGTATGTTGAGCTCCAATAGGTGTTACAAGAGCTAGGCATAAGAAATGCCATCTATAGTCCAGAGAATCATTGCCCAGATGAAGAGACTTTCACTACAGGTATGAGAAATATTGTGCTTCAAATGGCTGCCACATCCCTCTTTGAGTCTCCAAGGGCCATTCTTGCCCCTCACCTAAGAGAGTCCCTAAGGAAGGTGACATGTACATTAGAAGACTAAGGAGAGGCTGAAGAAATGAGAACCCAGAAAGAAATCAGGTGTGCTACTCACAAGAAGTATATAAACGGCTCCATGATGGTTACAAGGACACAGATGTGGGTTGATTTAATACCGGCAGGAGCAGATGGATGGAAATTATACAGGAAGCCAAATAGGATCTTACTAGAGCTATGGCAACAGCTGAAACCAGAGCAGCAGTTCCAGCCATTAAGACCAAAGAGGCAGAGGCCAGAGGAAGATGATTGGGGAACACGGTTAGACTTGGTGAAAGGTCTAGATACCAGCCCTGAGAGACTAGGGGGGGATGGGAGGCCACCTGTTGAAATAGCTATCCATTGTTCCCCAGTAAACATACAACATACCCAGGCTCTGATGGACACAGGGGCTGAATGTTCTCTGATTCATGATAACCCTGAGTGGTTCCCGAAGACACCCCACTATCATAGATGGGTATGGGGGTAAGACTATCAGAGGGAAACAGGCCCAGATCCCTTTGGGAATAGGGCATCTACTTCCAAAAGAGTATACTGTGTATCTCCTATCCCTGAGTATATTTAGTGATTGATGTCCTACAGGGTCTATGATTGCAACCACTGCAGGTGAGTTCAGACTGAAAGCACGTGTGGTGAAGGCAGTTCTGTGGGGATGTGCTAGGCACCCACCCACAGCTAAGCTTTTGCCTCAGCGGGTGATTAATACCAAACAATTCAAACTACCTGGAGGGCATAAAGAGATTGGAGATACTCTCCAGGAAATGGAAAATCTTGGTATTATAAAGCCCACCCATAGTCCTTTCAATTCCCCAGTGTGGCCAGTAAAAAAATCGAGATGGCTCCTGGCATATGACTGTGGATTACAGAGAACTGAATAAGTCATACCCCCTATGCATGCTGCTGTCCCCTCTATTGCAGGTCTGATGGATAACCTCAGTCACAAATGAGGAACATACCATGTGTGGTAAATCATGCTAATGTCTTCTTTTCCATTGATATTGAGTAGGAAAGTCAGGAACAGTTTGCCTTCATGTGAGAAGGATGGCAATGGACTTTCATCATCCTCCCACAGGGATATGTCCGCAGCCCCACCATCTGTCATGGACTTGTAGCCCAGGACTTGGTTACATGGGAGAAACCGCCAACAGTGTGGCTGTACCATTATATTGATAACGTCATGCTCACATCTGATTTTCTTTCAGAACTAGAAGGTGCAGCACCTAGACTGCTGCAACATTTACAGGAGAGAGGATGGGCTGTGAACAGTGCCAAGATTCAGGGACCTGGTTTGTCTGTAAAATTCTTGGGGGTCGCCTGCTCAGGTAAGACCAGTTATACCAGAAGCAATTATAGATAAAGTCCAGACCTTTCCTACCCCTACAACTGTAGCATTGCTACAGGAGTTTCTAGGTATTCTAGACTATTGGAGAGTGTTTATCCTGCACTTGGCACAAATTCTGAAGCCTTTATACCAGTTGGTACAGAAGGGCATCAGGTGGGACTGGGATGAGACATGTGCATCTGTCTTTACTACAGCAAAACGGGCAGTCAAGGCCATGCAGATCCTTGAGTGTGACAGACCCATCAAGGCCCTATGAGCTGGATGTTCATGAGACTGAAGATGGTTATGGCTGGGGTCTCTGACAGAGACTTGAATGAACTCACCAACCTATTGGATTTTGGTCACAACTCTGGAAAGGGGCAGAGGTGTGATACACTTTGATAGAAAAACAACTGGCTGCTGTGTATCATGCCTTGCTGGCTGCAGAACCCATCACTGGAATGGCACCAATAAAGATAATAATCACCTATCTCATCTTGGGGTAGGCACAAGACTGGACCCAAAAAGCAAGAAGTGGTGTGGCACAAACGCCCACACTGGCCAAGGGGGTACTTACCTATAGCAGCATAGTGCCCTCTCTATTAGCCCCTTGAGTAAAGAACTCCAGCACTTATTGGGGCCGGTGACACATACTAGTGAAAAGCAGGAAGCACTTGTTTTTGAAACATTAGTAGCAGAGAGTCCCTATTGGGAGGGAAGAGCCCCTATACACGAAGATGTATGGTACACAGATGGCTCAAACCATGAGCAGCCCCCGAAATGGAGGACCATAGCTTTCCATCCTAACACTGAGACAATATGGATGGAAGATGGTGAGGGGAAGAGCAGCCAATGGGCAGAGTTGTGGGCCATGTGGCTTGTGATCAGCCAGAAACCCTCCCCTATAGTTGTCTGTACTGACATCTGGGCTGTTTATTGGGGCTTTTCCCTGTGGCTACCAATCTGGTACCATGCAAACTAGCTGGTTTGTCACTGACCTCTTTGGGGACAAGAATTGTGGCAAGACTTATGGGCATGTGGTCAGACTAAAATAATTACAGTCTTCCATGTGACAGGTCATTTGCCACTGGAATCCCCAGGAAATAATGAAGCAAATAAATTGGTCTAGGTTCATTGGTTAGAAGGAAAGTCTGCCTCTGATGTAACCCAAACGTTACATCAGTGTTTGTTGCATGTGGGGCAAAAGACAATGTGGGCTGTAGCCTGTAGGTAGAGCTTGCCTTTGACCTTTGAAAAAGTTAGTAGAGCTTGGCAGGCGTGTGCATGTGTGTAAGGGACTTACACTGAGTTCCACAGCAACATGGGAAAATAGCTAAGAAGCTGATACCCATCATTAGGTGGCAGAGAGACTATATTGGGCTTCAACCTGTGTCAGAAGGATATTCTGACTTGTGTGGACACAGCTACTGGACTTCTGGTTGCTTTTCCTACCCATTGTGCAGAGCAGCAGATGAACAAAAGAGGCGAACAGACACATGTAAAGATGCTCCACATCACTAGTTATCAGAGAAATGCAAATTAAAACCACAATGAGATATCACCTCACACCAGTAAGGATGACTACCATCCAAAAGACAAACATCAACAAATGTTGGCGAGGTTGTGGAGAAAGGAGAACCCTCCTACACTGCTGGGGGGAATGTAAATTAGTTCAACCATTGTGGAAAGCATTATGGAGGTTTCTCAAAATGCTCAAAATAGACTTACCATTTGACCCAGGAATTCCACTTCTAGGAATTTACCCTAAGGATGCAGCATTCCAGTTTGAAAAAGACAGATGCACCCCTATGTTTATCGCAGCACTATGTACAATAGCCAAGAAATGGAAGCAACCTAATTGTCCATCAGTAGATGAATGGATAAAGAAGGTGTGGTACATATGCACTTTATTCTTCTTTCTCAGGATTGCTTTGGCTATTTGGGGTCTTTGGTGTTTCCATATGAATTTTTGAACTATTTGTTCCAGTTCGTTGAAGAATGTTGTTGGTAATTTGATAGGGATTGCATCAAATCTGTATATTGCTTTGGGCAGGATGGCCATTTTGACTATATTAATTCTTCCTAACCAAGAGCATTGGATGAGTTTCCATTTGTTAGTGTCCTCTTTAATTTCTCTTAAGAGTGTCTTATAATTTTCAGGGTATAGGTCTTTCACTTCTTTGGTTAGGTTTATTCCTAGGTATTTTATTCTTTTGATGCAATTGTGAATGGAATTGTTTTCCTGATTTCTCTTTCTATTGCCTCATTGTTAGTGTATAGGAAAGCCACAGATATCTGTGTGTTAATTTTGTATCCTGCAAATTTGCTGTATTCCGATATCAGTTCTAGTAGTTTTGGAGTGGAGTCTTTAGTGTTTTTTCTGTACAATATCATGTCATCT
This sequence comes from Manis pentadactyla, assembly GCF_030020395.1. Classification (NCBI taxonomy): domain Eukaryota; kingdom Metazoa; phylum Chordata; class Mammalia; order Pholidota; family Manidae; genus Manis; species Manis pentadactyla. Next base: position 43,139,570 of record NC_080025.1, read on the forward strand.
TCAAATAGTGACAGTTTAACTTCCTCTTTACCAATCTGGATTCCTTGTATTTCTTTGTTTTGTCTGATTGCCGTGGCTAGGACCTCCAGTACTATGTTAAATAACAGTGGGGAGAGTGGGCATCCCTGTCTTGTTCCTGATCTCAGAGGAAAAGCTTTCAGCTTCTCGCTGTTCAGTATGATGTTGGCTGTGGGTTTATCATATATGGCCTTTATTATGTTGAGGTACTTGCCCTCTATACCCATTTTGCTGAGAGTTTTTATCATGAATGGATGTTGAGCTTTGTCGAATGCTTTTTCAGCATCTATGGAGATAATCATGTGGTTGTTGTCTTTCTTTTTGTTTAAGTGGTTGATGATGTTGATGGATTTTCGAATCTTCTACCATCCTTGCATCCCTGGGATGAATCCCACTTGGTCGTGCTGTATGATTCTTTTGATATATTTTTGAATTCAGTTTGCTAATGTTTTATTGAGTATTTTTGCATATACATTCATCAGGGATACTGGTATGTAATTTTCTTTTTTGGTGGGGTCTTTGCCTAGTTTCGGTATTAGGGTGATGTTGGCTTCATTGAATGAGTTTGGGAGTATTCTCTTCTCTTCTATTTTTTGGAAAACTTTAAGTAGAATGGTTATTATATCTTCTCTCTCTATGTCTGATAAAATTCCGAGGTAAATCCATCTGGCCTGGGTGGTTTTTTCTTGGGTAGTTTTTTGATTACCACTTCAATTTCTTTGCTGTTAATTGGTTTGTTTAGATTTTGTGTTTCTTCCTTGGTCAGTTTTGGAAGGTTGTATTTTTCTAGGCAGTTGTCCATTTCTTCTAGGTTTTCCAGCTTCTTAGCATATAGATTTTCATATTAGTCTCTAATAATTCTTTGTATTTCTGTTGTGTCCGTCGTGATGTTTCCTTTCTCATTTCTTATTCTGTTGATGTGTGTTGATTCTCTTTTTCTCTTAATAAGTCTGGCTAGAGGCTTATCTCTTTTGTTTAGTTTCTCAGAGAACCAGCTCTTGGTTTCATTGATTTTTTCTATTGTTTTATTCTTCTCAATTTTGTTTATTTCTTCTCTGATCTTTATTATATCCCTTCTTCTGCTGACTTTAGGCCTCATTTGTTCTTCTTTTTCCAATTTTGATAATTGTGACATTAGACTATTCATTTGGGATTGTTCTTCCTTCTTTAAATATGCCTGGATTCCTATATACTTTCCTCTTAAGACTGCTTTTGCTGCGTCCCACAGAAGTTGTCATTTGTTTCCATATATTGCTGGGTCTCCATTTTAATTTGGTCGTTGATCCATTGACTATTTAGAAGCGTGTTGTTAAGCCTCCATTTGTTTGTGAGCCTTTTTGCTTTCTTGGTACAATTTACTTCTAGATTTATACCTTTGTGGTCTGAAAAGTTGGTTGGTAGGATTTCAATCTTTTGGAATTTACTGAGGCTCTTTTTGTGGACTAGTATGTGGTCTATTCTGGAGAATGTTCCATGTGCACTTGAGAAGAATGTGCATCCTGTTGCTTTTGGGTGTAGAATTCTATAGATGTCTGTTGGGTCCATCTGTTCTAGTGTGTTGTTCAGTGCCTCTGTGTCCTTACTTATTTTTTGTCTGGTGGATCTGTCCTTTGGAATGAATGGTGTGTTGAAGTCTCCTAAAATGAATGCACTGCAGTCTATTTCCTCCTTTAGTTCTGTTAGTATTTGTTTCACATATGCTGGTGCTCCTGTGTTGGGTGCATATATATTTATAATGGTTATATCCTCTTGTTGGACTGAGCCCTTTATCATTATGTAATATCCTTCTTTATCTCTTGTTACTCTCTTTGTTTTGAAGTCTATTTTGTCTGATACTGGTACTGCAACACCTGCTTTTTTCTCCCTATTGTTTGCATGAAATATCTTTTTCCATTCATTGACTTTTAGTCTCTGCATGTCTTTGGGTTTGAGGTGAGTCTCTTGTAAGCAGCATATAGATGGGTCTTGTTTGTTTATCCATTCAGTGACTCTGTCTTTTGATTGGTGCGTTCAGTCCATTTACATGAAGGGTGATTATCGATAGGTATGTACTTATTGCCATTGCAGGCCTTAGATTTGTGGTTACCAAAGGTTCCAGATTACTTTCCTTACTATCTAAGAGTCTAACTTAACTCACTTAGTATGCTGTTACAAACACAATTTAAAGGTTCTTTTCTATTTCTCCTCCTTTTTCTTCCTCCTCCATTCTCTATATATTAGGTATCAAATTTTGTACTTTTTGTCTATCCCTTGATTGACTTTGGGGATAGTCAATTTAATTTTGCATTTGCCTCACAATCAGCTGCTCCACCCTCCCTACTGTGATTTTACTACCTCTGGTGACAGCTATCCAACCCTAGGAACACTTCCATCTATAGAAGTCCCTCCAAAATAGTCTGCAGTGATGGTTTGTGGGAGGTAAACTCTCTCAGCTTTTGCTTATCTGGAAATTGTTTAATCCCTCCTTCAAATTTAAATGATAATCTTGCTGGATAAAGTAATCCTGGTTCCAGGCCCTTCTGCTTCATGGCATTTAATACATCATGCCACTCCATTCTGGCCTGTAAGGTTTCTGCTGAGAAGTCTGTTGTTAGTCTGATGGGCTTTCCTTTGTATGTGATCTTATTTCTCTCTCTGGCTGCTTTTAACAGTCTGTCCTTATCCTTAATCTTTCCCATTTTAAATACCATGTGTCTTGCTGTTGTCTTCCTTGGGTCCCTTGTGTTGGGGGATCTGTGGATCTCCATGGCCTGAGAGACTATGTCCTTCCCCAGATTGGGGAAGTTTTCAGCAATTACCTCCTCAAAGACTCTTTCTATCCCTTTCTCTCTCTTCTTCTTCTTCTGGTATCCCTATAATGCAAATATTGTCCTGCTTGGATTGGTCACACAGTTCTCTCAATATTCTTTCATTTTTAGAGATCCTTTTTTCTCTCTGTGCCTCAGCTTCTTTGTATTCCTCTTCTCTAGTTTCCATTTCATTTATTGTCTTCTCCACCATATCCAACCTGCTTTTAATACCCTCCATCGTGTTTTTTAACGATTGGATCTCTGACCTGAATTAATTCCTGAGTTCTTGGATGTCTTTCCGTACCTCCATTAGGATGTTGATGATTTTTATTTTTAACTCCCTTTCAGGAAGATTCACAAGGTCCATATCATTTAAATCTTTCTTGGGAGTTGTATTAACAATTTTACTCTGGACAAGGTTTCTTTGTCATTTCATGTTTGTATATGGCGCCCTCTAGTGTCCAGAAGCTCTATTCTGGAGCTGCTGAGCCCCTGAAGCAATGTCAGGGGTCACAGGGGAGCGGTGCTGGGGGTAGGAAAGAGCTGTTCCCCACCTTCTGGCTCCTGTGCCTGTCTCAACTGCCTGAGCCAGTGGGCCGGGCACACAGGTATAAGTTTTTGTCCCAGAGCAGCCAGATATGGATCCCTGCTTTCCACAAGCAGCAGGAATCCCAGTCTCCCCAGGAACTCTGCCTGTATTAACTTTCCAACCCAGTAGTCATGCGAGTCTCATGAAAGCACCATGAAATGTAGGTCTGTGCTCCCAGAGCAGATCTCTGGAGCTAGGTATTCAGCAGTCCCAAGCCTTCCACTCCCTCCCTGCTCCGTTTCTCTTCCTCCCACCAGTGAGCTGGGGTGGGAGAGGGGCTCTGGTCCCGCGGAGCCACAGCTCTGGTACGTTACCCCGTTCGCTGAGGTCTGCTCTTTTCTCCAGGTTTGTGCAGTCTGACTCGTCCTCTTTCCTGTTGCTCTCTCAGGATTAGTTGAGCCAATTAAATTTTCTAATTGTATCCAGTTTTAGGAGGAAGCCTCTGTCTCTCCTCTCATTCCACCATCTTTAATCCCATCCTCTTTGCATATTTTTTATAAGTCCTTTTTTAGATATGTCTTTTCTAAATGTTTTCTTCCAATCCAAACCTAAGATCATTTAGATTTTCTCATTTGTTATTTGTTATTGTCTAGGAATTTTATAGTTTTGTATTTTTCATTTAGTGTGTGATCTATTTTGAGTTAACTTTTATGAAGGGTATAAGGTCTGTATCTAGATTCATGTTTGTTTTTTTTAAATATGCCTGTCCAGTTGCTCCAGTTGATGGGACTATTTTTTCTCCATTACATTGCCTTTGTTCCTTTGTCAAAAATTAGTTGACTGTATTTATGGGTTTATTTCTGTGGTCTCTATTCTTTTCCATTGATCTACTCATCTATTCTTTTATCAATATGACAATGTCTAGATAATTGGAACTTTATAGTAAGTCTTGAAGTTGGTCATTGTCAATTCTCCAACTGTGTTCTTCTCGCTCAGTTATTGGGTTGGTTATTCTGAGTCTGATTCTCCATATAAGCATCAGAATTAGTTTGTTGATATCCAAAAAATAATATGCTGGGGTATTGTCTAAGATTGCATTGAATCTATAGATCAAGTTGAGAAAAACAGACATCTTGATAGTATTAAATGTCCCTATCTATGATCATGGAATATCTCTCCATTTATTTAGTTGTTCTTTTTAAATTCATTCATTAGAGCTTTGGAGTTTTCCTTATAAATATCTCATATACGTATTTTGTTATATTTATAACTATATTGATTTGGTATGTGAATTATATTCTGTTTTTAATTTCAAATTCCATTTGTTCAATGCCAGTATATATGAAAGTGGATGACATTTGTTTATTAACACTGTATCTTGCAACTTTGCTGTAATCACTTATGAGCTCCAGGACTTTTTTTTTTTTTTTTTTTTTCTACGTAAGCAATCATTTCATCTATGAACACAGACCATTTTGTTTCATCATTCCCAATCAGTATATTTTTTATTTCCTTTTTTGTCTTATTGTATCAGCTAGGGCTTCCAGTATGATTTTGAAAAGAGGTGATAAGAGGGGATATACTTGCCTTATTCCTAATGTTATCAGGAAACCTTCCAAATTTCTCACCATTAAGTAGATATTAGATACAGGGTTTTGTAAATATTTTTTTTCAAGTTAAGGCAGTTCCCCTATATTCCCAGCTTACTAAGAGACAACATTTTTCTTTTTTAATTTGGAAATGAGTAATTTTGTAAGCCTTATCTCCTTACTTTTAGGGGAAGTTTTGAATATTTTACTCGGGAATGATCTGAGCTGAGATTCATAATCTATGCCTTTTAGCAGCATCAGGCCATTTCCTTCTATGACTGTCCTGCTAATGATTTTGGTTTTTATTCCAATCACTCAAAGTTGTTGAATGTTGAAAAAAAATATGTTTCTACATCTATTAGGATTTTCGTAAGATTTTTTTCTCCTCCTTTTAATTAACATGATAAATTAAATTTACTGATTTTAGCATATCAAGCCAACTGCATTTCTGAAATAATTCTCCCTTGGTTCCAATGTATTATCCTTTTTATATACTGCTGGATTTATTTTGAGACTATTTTACTGAGGCATTTTTTCATGTATATTCATAGATTTTGTATTTCTTCATTTATTATAATATCTTTATTCAATTTTGGTATTAAATAAATGCTTGCCTCATTAAAAGTTGGGAAATGGTCTTCTTTCCCTATTCTTTTTAATAGTTTGTGCAAAATTAATATAATTTCCTACATAAAATTTTTGAAGAATTCATTAGTCTTTTTGCTTTAAGAAGAGGTTGAAATTCAAATGTTTGACTTTTTTCACTCCTCTGTAATAAGTTGCATTTTATAACAAATTGGTTAAGTTCATCCAAGCTGTCAAATAATAAATATTATAAATTTATTCATGATATACTATTAATAACTTTTGACGGACTGAATCTGCAATGATGTAGTCTTTTTCATTCCTGGTACTAGTTTAACTAGTTACCCATTCCTGTTTTTCAATTTATCTCTTGGGTGGTTGGAGTTTGTTAAAGAATTTTTAAAATCCCATAAATAAATTCTATGACATATCTGCTGATATCTTAGATATTTGATTCTGGCTGCATTTTTTAAAAACTGATTTGTAGGCAGCTTTGAGTTCAGCTTCACTAGCCATAAAGAGCAGCTCACTTGAAAGAGGCCTCCGGTGCTGCCTGCTTTTAGCCTATTGAAAGGAATGCCCATCTTTCCTGCTTCCACTGTTGTGCAAAAATTAACTGTCATCACAAACACTTAGCCTTTAAGGATTATCATATTTGACACTCATCTCATCAAAATCCCCTTAAGAAAAAGCCAGGCAATAACACCTAGGACTCTCGAGCATCCAGGACATGGCCAAGATGTGTAAGAAGAGCATGTAATTTCACTATTCATACATTTTCAAAAGAAATACCCAGATAATAGTATGAATCAAACTTGGAATCAGTAGTGATAAATGCGGTGAGGAAACACCAATACCATTTTTAATTTTTATGTTTTTTTTCTCCAAAACAAAGCAAAACAAAAATTTTTCTTTCCCTTTCAGTACTGGTGCTGGAAAGAATTGAGATTATTTAAGTTTCTGGCCTAGGATGTCATTCAAAACATACCAGCAGAATTACCATATCTGTCACTCTCCATCAGTTCCCAAAACACAATTTCTTCTATTCCTTCCCATAAAGTCACTCTAATCCTCAATGACATTCAGTCAATGAATTCCACTGATATTTATTGACTGCCTATTATGCCAGGTTCCAGAAACTACAAACAATATTTTCGACTTGACTAATATGATTCTCCTTGTGGCCCTTTAAGATAAATTATACACATTGTATATCTGCTTTTAGTTCTAATTGTTATTTTTATGTTGTAAGTCCAGGGAGAGGAAATCCCGTGGCAAAATACCTCTAAAAACTGAAATCAGTCAAAGGGAGAAATAAAGTTTAAAACCCTTTTATTGCTCAAAAACTGCAGTCCTGGGCCATCTTTCTCCTCTGCTCTGGAAGAAGCCAGCCAGCAAGCAAGCCAGCCCCTCCCCTTAACCTCTCAGGTTCAGACATGCCCTCTGTTGCCCAGGTAATTTCCCATTTATATGGAGATGAGTTTCTCTCCACCCCTGAGGATATGCAAATGTACTAAAGCCAGGTGAGATATTCTGGAAATGTTACAATTTTACCCACAGGACACTCCTCCAGAAATCTCATTTTACAATCTACTCATTCCCCTTCTACAATGGTCTGGGGGCAAGAAAACTGTAGCATTGTGACCACACTAATGACATAACAATAGCAACAGCAATAAAATTATGACAATTCTCAAGCTGGAGGAATCAGCTAGGTTCAAAGTCCCATGCAGATTAAATCCATAGCTCGTCCATTCCATAGGCAGGCAGTAGCTGAGGGTTCAGAGCAATCATCACGCGGCAGCTGCAGCCAAGGGGGCCCATTCAGGCCACAAGGATTGTAGGAGAAAATAGTATTAAGGGCGATAAGATACATGTTTTAATGACACCAGCATAGGCAAATCTTGTCCATCAGGTAGGATACATACAAGAGAGTAGTCCTGTGATAGAACAGTGGCAGGAATGGGATCTCGTCCTGGTCTAGTATATGACACGTTCACCCCCCTCCCTGTGGGAGTTACAGTTGGGTTGGTCTATAGGGCTGAGGGAAGTACATGCACTGGCCATAAAGATAAAACAAAACTTCCCCGGAAAATGTTCTTACCTCCTGGATATTTTGGGTACACTACCATGACCTTTGGGGGTCATTAGCTGTTATTCCAGGAATACACATGAGGCCAGCTTCTAGGTCTTTCCCCTACAAGGTGCCAGAAGGGCCAGCCTTTGCTGGTCCATGTGTCAAAATGTCCAGGGCCAGGTCCATTCAACAGTGTCTCCAAGGCTTAATGCAGTAGATGCTGGCAGCAGGATATTGCTCTGAAGGCCATATCCTGGCTTCAGTAGCTCTTTGGTTTGGACATACAATTATATAGGAGAGGCAGCAAGGTGCGTGAGCATATCAACAGGCCTCAAAGCTCCCTTATATGGCTTCTCATTCAAACGCCACAGCACCGTTCATAGGCGAACTGACCAACCCAGTAGACTATTGGTGTCTGACTTCAGGCCAGATTTCAACAAACCATTGTACCTCTCTATCATGCCTGCCACAGTAGGATTATATGGTGCATGAAATTTCCACTTTATTCCTAATTACTGCACGCATTGTTGTAACACATGTCCAGTAAAGTGGGTGCCTTGATCAATCTCAGTCACCTGCAGCCAGCCATAGGCCGCAAAGAAAGGTTCCAGGCCCCTCTTGGTGGTTGGCTGATCTGAACAACATGCAGGAAAAGCAACCAATAGTCCAGTAACTGTATCCACACATGTCATGGCATACTGATATCCTGATATGGGCAGAGGCCCAATATTTGCCACCTTACAAGGGCTAACAGACCCCATACTATTGTCTCATGTTTCTGTAGGACTCCGTGTAAGTCCCTCTTAGAACACACAAGGCACTCCTTCTGGGTTCTGCTGACTTCTTCAAAAGTCAGTAGCAAGCCCCACCTCTGGGCTACAGCCCCCACTGTCTTTTGCCCCACATGCAACAAACACTGGTGCAGTCATTGGGTCACATCAGAGGCAGGCTTTCCTTCTAGCCAGCACACCTGGGCCAATGTGTCTGCTTCTTCATTCCCTGTGGATGACAAAGGTAAATGGCCAGGCAGATAATATACAGTAACAGTCTTAGTTTGAGCAGGAGCCCATAGGTCTTGCCACAACTCCTGCCCCCAAAGGGGCCAATGACCAACCATCCAGTTGGCATGATACCATGTCAGTAGCCACAGGGTCAAGCCCCAATAGACGGCCCAGCTGTCAGTGCTGACAACTATGGGGGAAGGCTCCTGGGTGATCATGAGCCATACTGCCTGCAACTCAGCCCATTGGCTGCTCTTTCCCTCTCCATCCTCCATTCCATATTGTCTCTGTCCTAGGATGGAAAGTCACAGCCCTCCACTTCAGGGACTGGCCACAACTAGAGCTGTCTGTGTACCAAGCATCTTCAGGTATAGGGGCTTTTCCCTCTGGATAAGGAGTCTTAGCTACCAAGGGCTGAAAAGCAAGTTCTTCCTGCTTTCCACTGGTATAGGTCTCTGGCTCCAATAAGTGTTGGAGATCTCCACTTCAGGGGCTAGTAGAGAGGGTGCTGCACTTCTGTAAATATGCACCCTATGTGGCCAGTGTAGGTGTTTGTGCCATGCCACTCCATGGCCTTTGGCTCCAGTCTTGCACCCACCCCGCGATGGTATAGGTGGTTATTACCTTGGTTGGAGCTGTTCCAGCAATGGGCTCCATAGCCAGCAAGGCATGGTACACATCAGACAGTTGCCTCTCTATCAAAGTATACTGGACCTCTGCTCCTTTCCATAGTTGTGACTGGAATCCAATAGGTTGGCTCGCCCATTCAAGCTGCTGCCAAAGGCCCCATCCATAACCATCTTTGGTTACATGAACACCTAGTTCACAGGACCTTGGTGAGTCCATTACATTCAAGGCCTGTACAGCCTTGACTGCCCACTTGGCAGCAGTAAAAGCAGCTGCACATGTTTCATCCCAGTCCCACTTGATGCCCTTTTATGCCAACCAGTATAAGGGCTTCAGAATTTGTGCCAAGTGCAGATATATACACTCCAGTAGCCCAAAAGACTCAAAATCTCTTGTAATACTGCCACAGTGGTAGGGGTGGCGAAAGCCTGGATCTTATTTATAACTGCTTCAAGAAAACTTAGATTTTACCCAACCAGACAACTCCCTGGTCCCTGAACCTTGGTACTGTTCACAGCCTATCCTTTCTCCTGTAGATGTTGCAGCAGTCTCAGAACTGCCTCTTCTAAATCTGCAACAGAATCAGATGTGAGCAGATCATCATCAATGTAGTGATACAACCACACTGTTTGTGGTTTTATCCATGTGGCCAAGTCCTGGGCTACAAGTCCATGACAGATGGTGGGACTGTGGAAAGACAGTGAATGTCCACCTGACCTTCCCATGTGAAGGCAAACTGTTCCTGGCTTTCCTGTGCTATGTGAATAAAGAAGAAAGCATTAGCAATGTCTACTACATAATGATACATTCCAAGTTCATGGCTGAGGGTGTCCAGAATTTCTGCTATAGAGGGGACAGCAGCGTGCAAAGAGAGGGTGTGACTTTATTCAATTCCCTATAGTCTACAGTCATACACCAGGGGCCGTCTGGCCTTCTCAATGGCCACACTGGGGAATTAAAAGGACTATGAGTGGACTATATGATGCCCAACCTCTCCAATGCATGTAGAGTTTCTCCAATTTCCTTGTGCTCCCCAGGCAATTTATTCTGGTTAAATTTGACACCTGCCAAGGTCCAGGCAGAGCTACAGGTTAGTGGTTATCATCTCCCCTCAGAACTGCCTTTACCACATGTACCCTCAGTCTGAACTCACCTGAAGTGGTCTGTAACCACAGGCCCTGCAGGATATTTACCCCCAAAATATATTCAGGGATGGGAAAAATGTACACGGTATACACCTTTGGGAATAAACATCCTATCCCCAAAGAGATTTAGGCATTCTTCACTCTAACTGCCTTAACCCCACGGCCATCTATCACAGCATGGGTCCCAGGAAACCACTTAGGGTTGCCATGAATCAAAGAACACTCAGCTCCAGTGTACACCAGCGCCAGACACATTGTACATTCACAGGGGACCAATGAATTGCTAATTCTATATGTGGCCTCTGGTCCCCACCATGTCCCGCAGGATGGGGACTTTGACCCCCCCCTTCAGTTGAACCACAATGCCCAATCATCCTCCTGTGGGGGTGAGGGCTCAGATGAATCCTTAGTACTCTTTTCTATGAAATTTTGCAGGGACACAGGCCGGGCATGAGGCCTTGACTCTGGTTTCCCTGTCCTGGATGTCAGTGGCTGGAACTGCTGCTCTGGCTTTAATTGGTGCCATAGTTCTAACAATATTCTATTGGGCTGCCCAACAAATTTTTCTTTCACTACTCCAGTTTTTATCAAATCAACCCACATCTGGGTCCTCGAGACCTTCACGGGGCCTTTTGCACCTGTCCTTTCAGTCATGGCCCGTACTTCCCCCTGTGCCCTTATTGTTTCAACCTCCCCCAGATCTGTTAAAGTACAAGTAGCCTCTCTTAAGTGTTGCCCTAGGTGGGGGGCAAGAGTAGTCACTAGGGACCCAAAGAGAGATGGGGAGCTGTATGCAGCATCAGATTTCTCATTCCTATAATGAACACCTCCTCATCAGGGCCCTGGGGGCCTATATTATAGATGATCCTTTTCATACCCAATTCCCGCAGTACCTTTTGGAGCTCTGCATACATTTTCCAACTACCGGGAAAATATGGTAAATCACCCTGATGAGGCCAAACTATCCTGATGGCAGCTGTCAGCCATTCCATGAGTGTCTGATTCCCTGAGCATGATGGGCATTTTGCAACCACTGCCGGAGGGAAGGGTGAGTCGTCAGGGAAGCCAGTCTACTCATCTCAGTACCCGACATAACAATGTTCTCCACCCCCATATCCCAGAGACATAAAAGCCATGTAGGCAGAGATTCCGATGGCCTCTGCCTATACCAGATGCTCATGTCCACCAGTTCATCCTGGGTATAGGGATGGAGCATGGAGGGCTCCACAACCTGGGGAGGGGGCTGCTCCTCCCTCTGAGCATAACGCGGTTGTTTCATTTGTATTTTCTAAATTACAGCTGGCAGGCCTTTAAAACAGGAGAATATGGTACCTCCAGCTGTGGCCTGAGTAGCAGATCTGCCCATGGCCCCACCTCCTCTTCTTCCCCTCAGGCTTCATCAACGGCTTCTCCTCCACCATTGAGCCTTCACCATTTCCAGGGCTGAAGGCACTACTCTTTCCTCCCCCTCCCCCACAGCCTCCTGCAACTGTTTCCCCCACCTCGCCACTGCTAAGAAATCTTCTAGGAGCATGACCTGCCTTTTTAGTAACTGTCTCTCTTCTTTAACAGCATCCCATTGGTTATCACTCAGCTCCTTCATGTGATGCTGAAGTATGTCTCTGTCCTGCCTCAGTCCCTCCATAATCCTCTCTCCTGTGTAACATTTTCCACTATCTCGATGAAAATAGACCCTACAGTACCAGCCGCTACACAGCCCCCTGAGGTCTCCAAGCAGTCTTCCAACTCACGGAGGGCTAATTCTGCAGCTTCCGGTGTTTCCACCCTTCTTCAGTTCTGGGGAAGGCCCCACCCTTTGTAGGAGGTACTTTACTAAACCAATTCCCCACTAGGGGTTCCCAGGTTAGAAACCCCACAGCTGGGGGATAATAACAGGTGAAGCGGCACCCTCTGCTGCTGCATCTGCTGGGGTCTGGCCACTATCTGCAGGAGCAGCCCTCCCAAAAGTCACACCCCTTATGATAGATTTCGGGTTCAGAGGCACCCTACCGGCTGCACCACATGTAAGTCCAGGGAGAGGAAATCCGGGCGCAAAATACCTCTAAAAACCAAAATCAATCAAAGGGAGAAATAAACTTTAAAACCTGTTTATTGCTCACAAACTGCAGTCCCTGGCCATCTTTCTCCTCGCTCTGGAAGAAGCCAGCATGCAACTAGAAAGCCCCTCCTCTTAACCTCTCAGGTTCAGACATGCCCTTGGTTGCCCAGGTAATTATCCATTGATATGGAGATGAACTTCTCTCCATCCCCGAGGATATGCAGATACACTAAAGCCAGTGTAATATTCTGGAAATGTTACAATTTTACCCACATATGTCATTGTCCTTCTTTCACTCAAATAGTATCATTTGCAAATAGCTCGGCAATGTTGCTATTTTGCTGCCAGCATCTCTGGAAAATTCATTTTTGCCTTTTCTTTTGATATTCCCTTATTAACACTTGTGAAAGATTAGTTGAGTGTGCTAACATACATAAAAATATGGAAGCAATATTGATAAATAAATAGTTGTTCTTTAAGCATGACTATAAAATTGTGCCAGGAGTGTATGTAATGTAGAAATGTATTGTGCAAGACCCAAACTCTTGATACCAAACAGCTAGCACTTTAATTATAAGCTTTCTTGAACAAACATTACTACTTTTTAGTCAAAGAATATTTTGAGTTTACAGTTTAATAAAGTTCATATATTAAAAAAGTTAAATGGAACAAATATAGTCATCTAGAAATCGAGGTGGAGGGGCAACTAGAAACACCCAAAATGTTGTAAATTACTGGATTTGGGTTTAGCAATGCAAAAATGTATAGTCTTCCACTTCCAATTATTTAATAATTCACAATTTTCTAAAGAAATAGCTAATGACTTTAACATGTAACGCTGATTCTATTTACACACTATTATTGGAGGTACAAGAAAAGAGAAGTAAAAAATTTTATTATGCTTCAAATGCCAACATCATTCATCACTGAAAAAGAAATAATCCTACTGACAACTATAATCTGTTTTGAAGTCAAAGATATTTTGTTATTCTAGGAAATAGCAATTAATAATTATTAACAAATGTAATATTAATGAGAAATTATCATCAACATCTGAAAAGCAGCATATTATACTAAAGAGGAAAATATGTAATTAGTATATCAAAGCCTAATTATAGCAAGTGAATTACTCTGGCTTCTTATTTAATAAACTGGTATTTCTTCTTATATTCCACTATTAAGACATTCAAAATAACACATTAGACAGAATAATGTATTATCATCAATATTTCAATACATTTTGTAACCTTATTAGTGACAACTAAGAAAGTCTCATTTTTATTTGAAATACTTCTTTCAAATGACATTGAAAAATTGATACACAACTTAAAAGTTCAATAGCTTTCATGCTTATAAAAATATGGAATTTATTTTGAAATTGAAATTGAACAGTAGCAGTGAATACAGAAATAGTACAAATGACACCAACAACTGAAGTGGTCTTTTTGTTAATGCAGCCAATTAGCGCCCTCACTGTAACATTGTCTGTGTTCACATTTCATCCTGCAGTTTATACTCCCTCAACAAGAACCACAAAAGAATAACGATGCAAGCTGAACTCAGGCAACAAGAAATAAACTTTCTGCTGTTGACACTCCAAGATCACATTTATATCACAATGTGAGACAAGAGGTCATATAGTTAGAGCCCATAGAACACATTTCTGGGAGAAAAAAAATAAAGCATTGTTTTAACCAGTATTATGGTCTCCTTACATCTGTAATCAATACCTGAATGAGAATAGGAATGTGGGGAAAAATAATGCATGCTAGGCAATTAGCCTGATTATCAAGGCATAAAAGAAAATACTTTGCAGCTTGTAATGCTCTGCAGGATGTTCCCCAGCTCGGGGAAGTATCTGAGATCTTTAAGCCCTCATCACTCACTGCTCTTCACAAGATACAAATAGGATATACATCTTAACCATTTCAATATTTGAAAATTAATCAAATGCCTTTTCTCAATTGATCATGCAGCCCCTGCTTTGACTTCTAGTATTCCCCATTATCTGTGTCTTGATGTTTCAAAACCAAAAGGAGTATGTCAACTTTAGGAAAAATATTATTTTGCATGGGAATGCTTTCCTTGGCTCAAATATAGCTTAATTATCAAACAAGGAAAGAAAACACCAAATAGTAAGCATTGTAGAGGAAAGTCAGAGTGACTTTGCATTTGTACAGACTCCAGTCATCTGAACCTCTGCCTACTTCTCCAGCCTCAGCCACTCTGACCTACTCTTCCTTATACAACAGGCACCCAAATTCTTGAGTCTATTGTAGTCCTCCACCACACCCTGTAAGAGTGGGTTTTACTAACAGTATCACTTTGCTAATTGTAGTGCACTCTTTAACATGAGTCTTTCAGTACCACTGGAATCAGACTGAGTAAACACCAGCTTCACTCATCTCTCCTCCAGCTAGTTAGAGCCCCCATCTGGGTTTGCAAGCAGGAAGCCCAGGAAAATGAATGTATCTCTGGACACCACATGTGGCAAACACAGAGCTGTCCAGATCCTTCCTGTGAGAAGAGAGGATTTCCTAGCAAGCACCTAAGGGTTTTCCAGGTCTAGTTTTGTGCCCATGGCCACAGTGAGCAGACGTACCAGGATGCAGGCAGCACAATGTTCTATTGGAGTAGACCTGGATCTGCGGGGATCCCCAGCCAAGATAAAAAGAATGATGTAATAATTATGACGACACCCACCATTTAGAGGGAATGCATTCACAGTCTTCAATATACGGTGAATAAGTAACACTGTTTTCTTTACCTGGCAGAGGGTCTCACCAAACATGAAGGGTACAGAGTGTACGTGTGACCCAATGAAAGCACAAAGTCCTACCATTTCAAGCCTGTACATTCTATGCACATCTTATAGATTACCATAATCAGAGTTCTAATCTGTATTACACCTAATCAAATTCATGAACCATGTCCAAAGACAAACTAGTCCTTATTTTTGTTTGGTTGATTGGTTGTTTATTTTTTGTGGTATCAAGGAATTGCCTTGTTTTCTTTGTTGCTTCTCTTGCTCTTCTGAAGTTCACACTAGGGTTGAAGGACAGGTGGAAGGTTGAATTTATTTTTTCCATATTTTTTAGCCTCTACTAATAGTAATAGGAGAATATTAGAAGTGTATTGTTTTTGCCTATTTTTTCTTCTCATTGTCTATTCTCAGTGAAATCAAGACAATGGAGTCATTAAAACTGATGAATTATTTTTCATCTGTCAATGCCCATTTTCTCAGACTGAAACTGAAGCCAGAATTTATGCAGAGGTATGTATTGTCCCTTGATATTCAGAGAAACTAAACTTTGCTCGTACTTTCATGAGAAGATTGTCCTCCTTTCTTCCTCTTTGTGATTCTTGGCTTCTTAATCAAATTTATGTTGGATGACACAGACTAACACCCAGAGGGACTTTAAGCAAAAGGAGGAACCCAGTGCATTTAAAGTTACTCTGGGAAGTCAAGTGACCAAGGAGCCGGACCTCAGTCACGAAGGAGCGCAGCTGCCCCACAGCCTGGTCTTCACTGTGTGTGAGTCACTGCTCTGCCCCTCTGCTCACCCAGACATGCTCATGGGTGGCCCTGGCCCCCCAACTGCCTCAAACAGGGGCCTTGGCCCACAAATCCAAACTTAGTCACTCAACTGGTATTTACCCCTAGTACCTATCTTCTGTGTCCCAAAGGCAACATTTAGGTTTATAAATGAATTAACCTCCCCAAGTCCAGTTCTGAGCTAATCATCTTCATCATCTTTATCCAACTTGGAATCAGGGGTGTTGAACCCCTATGACTGCAGGGCATCTTTCTTTGACTAACGTGTCTCCCCAAAACTCTTATGTTGAAGCCCTAACCCAAAAGTGACTATATTTGGAGATGGGACATTTAAAGAGGTAATTAAGTTTAAATGATGGCCAAAGAGTGGGTCCTAATCCAAGAGGGCTGGTGTCCTCAAAAGGAGAGGAAGAGACCCCAAGGATGCAAACACAGACAAGAGGCCCTGGAGGACATGAGAAGAAGGCAGCCTCCTGCAGTCCCCAGACAAGAGGCCTCACGGGAAACCGAGCCTGCTGGCACCTTGATCTGGGACTTCCAGCCTCCAGAACTAGAAGATACCTAACTTCTGTTGTTTAAGCCACCAAATCTGTGCCATTTTGTACAGCAGCCCAGCAGACTAATTTTACATATATATGTTTATTTATTTCATATATATGTTTGGTTTTATTTTTGTCGTATATATTATATATAGTTGTAGGAAGCAACTTCAGAGAAGGTAGTAAGGCAGAGGAGAGGAGCAGAACAATTTCATGAGTGGCCAGATAAAATGAGGAGACATCTAAAATGTTTTTGAAGAATTACCATTCCTTCATTTGTTGCGGCTTTTGGCATTCTTCCTTCCTCTTACCTACTGTTTTCTTTTATAGAAAATGTTGTATGCACACCTTTAATCCTGAAATCCATGCAGAACCTATTTTCTGAATTCTGGTTCCACATTTCCAGCAATACTTTTAACATTTGCACCAGGTTATAACTCCCAAATGCAAATATATCTTATCTAAAACTAAATAAATTTACATTCTGAACAAATCTTCCCTTTTTCTTTCCTTTAACTCTGCCCCTATTACTGAAAAACATGGGAATATTTGTAGAGACACTTTGAGTCCTTGTTCTCCCCTTGCCTGTTGCTCTCTCTGCTGTATTTGCTTGGCCTAAACAAGCAAGCACTCATTTTCTTCAAAATCACCATTCCCTTTCAAGTTCTTATAGGGATACAAGTTCTTATAGGGATCCCTTTCAAGGATACAAGTTATCCTTATTGTATCAGTGATGTGAATAATAAAAAGCAAAATATTATTGTGAAATCACATCCCTTAATGATTGAGTGGACTTTCGTAAACATTTTCAGGGACTGACAAAAAGCCTTTGCAGGACCAATTACTGCTTAATATGTTTATTACAGAGATGTTCGAGTTCCTAGGTAATCATTGAGAAGCAATTCCTGACTCAATTTTCCTGAGCAGTGAGAAATTCTAAGGAAAGAAATAATGGTCACAAGGGAAACCAACAAAAAGAAACAAAAGAAATATGTAAAAAAATCAAGAAGAATGTAACAAGTGCATGGAATTGATTATGTTCTGTGCATTTTTGTTTCTTGGATTCTCTTGTTAAGATGGAATGACACTGATGATGAAATATCATTAAGAATTTCAGAATTTCGGATGAACTCATAGGGTAGAAAAGTGCCTATCAAAGAATATGGTTGTAAGTTCAGGACTTGGGGAAATACATGATGCAAACCATATATATAGCCACTCCCTATAATGTCCTAAACACTGTGCATCCAGAGTAAACACTGATCACCTGATTATGTAGAGGTTTTCTTGTGGGAGAAACTAACATGAAGAGAGAAAAAGGAAGACATCAGAGACTTCAGAAACCATGGGGCTGTACAGACTTGAAAAGCAGTAGATCCTATTACTTAATATGGTATCACTACACAGCATATGTTAAATGTATCTTGTTATCTCTGAATATCAAGTAGATGTTTATTGCCTGACAATAAATCGCTATGAACAAATGGGTTTATGGAGAACTGTCTTTCCTATTGCTATTGGAACAAATTACCATGAGTTCAGTGGCTTTAGAAACAACACAGATTTATTCCTTACAGTTTTCTGGATGTCAGAAGTCTGAAATGAGTCTCTCTTGGTTTAAAGGCAGGTGTCTGCAGGGCTGCATCCTCTGCAGGCTACAGGGCAGAGTCTATTGCCCTGCCTTTTCCTTCTGTCAGAGGCCTCCTCCTACCCTTGAAGCCAGCAATGCTCTTGAATCTTTCTCATGCTTCCATCTCTCTGGTTCTGACCCGTCTACCTCCTTCTCCCCAATTTAAGGACCCTTGTGATATCATTGGGCCTACTGAGATAATCTAGGATAAATTCTTATCTTAAGGTCAGCTGACTAGATAAGCTGCAAACTTTATTCCTATCTGCCATGTAAAAGAACATGTTCACAGGCTCTGGAAATGAGAACATGGATGTCATTGGGGAACATTATTCTACTTTCCATATTAGCCTTGACTGTTCTTTGTCTGAGTGAAGGATTTGGTACTTCCTGCTCTTATTCTTGAAATTTATTACCATTTTCTGTCATTTTCTAGTGTGACTACCAATTCCCCGAGCACTGACTCCTAAATTTGGAACAATGTCCCACATTTTCCCCTTATAAATTTCCTCAGTACCAGAAAGTAGACATAACCAAGGATTCTGAGATGGTAGCAGGGAAACCACTTCTCAGGGTACTAGTTCTCACCATGATCTCATTAAATATTTTAGAGAGAGGCATAAGGAAGAAAGAAGGGAAGACAAAGCTTAAGTGAATTTATTTCATTACATTCAAAGTAGAAAATATGGCCAATGTTTAAGTTTAATGAATACAAACTGACCCTGAGGACATCCCAAAAAATTCTCCATTCACATGAACCTCATGGTAAAGGGAACCAGACAAGCTCTCAGATGGTATATCGGTAAGTTCAGGACAGGGGGATGCAAACCCTGGGGCAACATTTGTTGCTCAAGTTGTTAAATACCTTGTCTTTCCTGAAGGTGATTGCCCCCGACTCCCGGGGAAGGTTCACACTCTGGATTCAGTGAGACTGAATAACAACAATGGATTGTTAGGGGTAAAAGGGTTTATTTCAAGCTTTATTCAAGCAGGTTGAGTGCTGGAATTACATCTGCCTCTGAGTGTTGGCAATCTGACTCCATCTCTGCCTCCAGGCAGAGCACTGGGCAGAGCTCTTTATATAGTAACACCAACAGTAATGGCTCATTGCCAACAGCTGTGGAAGCAGTAGCCCAACAGCAGGCCAATTACATCATCAAGTAGATTAGGGTCAGGGGAGGGTCCTGGCCACAGGAACTTCCATTTTCCCTACACACTTCTTGCTATACAGAAGCTTGTGACCTTCTTGAGTTTTGTTCACTTGTGATACTAAACTACCCATTGAAGGAAATTTTTTATCAATTTAGAGAAAAAGCCACCACCGCACCCAGTTCAAGGTGGACATAGGTAGAGGTCTGGAGGGAAGAAAGGGAGAAAGATTGTCCACATAGAGCTGGTGTCCCAATGTGCTGCTTTTGGGCACACGTTGCTCCTGCCCCCCCTGCCCTCAGTCTCCACTCAAAGCCCTAATTCTTATCCCTACGCAGCAATTATTTCTCAAAAACCTGCAATATGACTATCGTGACAATGGGTTTGAGTGAGACTGCATACAGCAAGCCAGTCTCTGCCTCTGGGCCCCTCTGCCCGCACAGCCATCCTCCAGGCCTCTCTGCCTGCACAGCCATCCTCTGAGCCTCTTTCCTCAGCACTGCCACCACTCCAGCCTCTGCTCTGCTCTCCTGCAGCCTTGCAGCCCTGCCACCATGTTGTGCCCAGAACACTGGGTGGAGCTCTTTATATAGAGTCAACAGCCATGTATTGCCCACAGGTGTGCAGTGAGCTAGTCAACCAGGGCCAGGTGAGAATCCTGGCCACAGGAACTCTCATTTTATCCACAGAGACCTAGAGACAGAGGCTGGCTTGCTACATGCAGACTCGCTCTGAGTGGATAGGATTCTAGTGATTGACCTGCAACCATAGGATTAAGGTTGGGTATAAACCCTTTCACCCTAAGAATGTTCCACTGTCATTTTTCAGTCTCACCAAATCAAGAGTGAACATGCCCAGGGCTGAAACCCATTGACAAGACAATAACTATTTTTAAATCTGTCCTAGTCACACATTAAAATGAAACAGACACTCTACCCTGCGTTAGCATGGTGTGGCAATGGTGATTCTTAAACTTGAATTGAGTTTCCCCATAAGGTACGTTTCAAAAAAGTCAGATCCTCATCAATTTGTTGAGGAAGGATAGATGAAGGGAGCAAAGGATTTCCTGAGAGCCTAACATTCATGTGGTTCTATTTGCCGTTAGCATTAAAATAAGTCAGAAAACAAATAAGCTGTTTCTTTTACAGTTTCTTTAACCACTTATGTTTAAAGCATTTCTGGCCCAATATCTGCACACTCATTGAACTTAATCCACATTCTGACCAGGAATTACATATTCACAACACCTGTAGTTCTCATCACTGAGCAGTGCAATGAAATGAAGCTTTAGTCTCATACAAACTACAGTGTAAAAATATTCCTGCAGTGCAGGATGACAGCTGATTTAAATTACAATGAAACACATATAAAAGGAAGAAAACAAAAGCCTTCTATGAGGTTTATCGACTCCAAAGGCTTAAGTCAAAGACTACTTTATCATCAATCACAGAATCAACCCTGCAGTATCAAAGGGCAACTCCCAGTACCAGTAAATATCAGAGTCGAGTGCATTTTGCACCCAAAGTAAATTGTATCACAAAACGCTAGAATTGGAGGGAATATTTCAAGTTGCTGAAACAATCAGTTTACTTTGTCATATATGCAACTCGGCTCCCAAATTCCCCCACTCCTTGAGTCCTCCAGCTGTGCCCAGTGTCCCTAATAAACAAACTCCCCTACGTATGGCATCTGGCTTCCTTAGTTGTGAATGATCTAAGAGGGGTCAGGCAGAGGCCAACCAATTTAGACTTAGCCTCAGACATCAGAGCTAATTATTTTCATGATAATGTTTTGGTGACACAGGTCAGCCCTGTTCATTGTGGGAAGGAACTACATAATGGCATGAACACCAGATAGCAAAAACCATGGGGTTATGATGAATCTGGCAACCATATTCTAATCCTCTTTTCCTGGTGCTTCTTTTACCTCTCCATTTTATTTGATTCTCCCATATTCATCACTTCCATTGCAAACTTCACAAATATGGCAGGTCACCTGGCCCCATTTTTAATTCCTACTCTGAAACCTCTACCAGTTATAAGGCTGATTAATGGGTCATACTCCTCCCCACTCTCCATTTCTGCTTCCACGCAGTTGCTCCTCCATGCTCTTGTAAAAAGGATGAGGCTGTTCTAGTTCTAGTCAATAACCAACCCACCAGTCAATCCCATCCTCCGCCTCAAGCCCTACCGTTACCCGTGTGGACGGCAGACAACCTACCCTGGCTTCTTCAACCCACTCGTCTCTGAATAAAACTAGTCCATTTGGCTGAAGCAACACGTTCACACGATCACTACTTAGAACCCCCACAGCAGGTCCCTATCACTCAGGCAATTGTGCTTCTACCCTATTCGCTCACCTTAAGAAAATAAACTTCTATTTGGGGATAATATTATATTTATAAACAGATAATAAAGATATTACAGAAAGTTGTCTCACACACTTCTTTCAGTTCAGTTTTACCTATGTTATCGTCTTTGATGTGGCAATTTATTGAAACTAAGAGACCTGCACTGGCACATTATTGTTAAGTAGACCTCAGAGTTTATTCAGGTGACACTAGTTTTTCCATTAACGTTCTAGGATCTAGTGCAGGTACCGCACTGCAGTTAGTCATATTGTCCACTTAGTCTCCTCACATCTCTGACAGCTTCTCAGTCTTTCCTTGTTTTTCATGACTTCAGCAATTTTGCAAGTATTGACCAGTTATTTTGTAGACTATTTCATAATTTGGATTTGATTAACATTTTTCTCATGGTTATTGGGCTTTAAAGAATTCTGGAAAGAATATTACTTAAGTGAGTGCCCTTCTCATTGCATCATATCAGGAGACATGTGGCATCCGCCTGGCAACAGTGGTGAAGTTAACTGTGACCTTGGAGATGGTAGTATTTTCCAGGTTTTTGCCTTGTTAAAGTTACTATTTTTTCCCTTTCCATACTGTATTCGAGGGAAGTGAGAAACTAAATTCAACTCCTATTTAAGGATATAAGGATTAATCTGATCCTTCTGATAGGGTGAATGATGTATATGTATGTTATCTAAATTTTTCTGTAAGGGAGAGTTATTCCCCACTATTTCTGCACATATGCATGCATCTATGTAATTATATCATTATCATTATGAACTCATGTAGTTTTTTAATACTTAGGGTTATATTGTTTTTAGCTCATTTCTCCAACTACTCCAATTACCATTAATCTTTACAGTGATGGGCCATCCAAGACTCTGAATCTTACATATTTCCCTCCAATCTTCCTTTTCTAGCTTAGATACAGTGGTCTTTTATTTCACTATGTTCTCACAAGCATCTCAATTCCTCTTGCTGTATTTCTTTTTTGTTGCATGGTCTAAATCCACAGGTCTGAATGATTTTGATCTGCTGTACTGAACTTCACAGTGAACACATTAAAAACCACACAAGGGACAGACTGAATATATTACAAATTTTACCAAACAAAAATGGAGTTAAAAATTTTTCAAATTATTGTACTAAATTCCTCTAACTGATTTTCCCATTTGTCCCAACACTGGCTTCTTTAAAAAAGAAAACAAAACAGAACCGTTTATTTTTAGGGCAATTTTTAGATCGTGCAGGGCATACAGGGACTTCCTGCATAGTCATTCCTTCCCTCCTCCCACACAGAGCTTCTCCATTATCAATATCTTGCATTGGTATGGTATATATGCTGCAATTGATGAACCACTGTGAATGCATTATTATTAACTAAAGTCCATTGTTTGTACTGTGCTGTCTAATTCTATAGGGTTTGGCAATACCTATAATATCATGATTTCACCATGATAGCATCAAATGAAGTAGTTTCACTGTCCTAAAATTTTCCTGTGCTTTACCTGATCATTCTTGTCCCTGTGCCCTGAAACCCTGTTAACCATTGATATTTTTACTGTCTTTAGAGGTGTTCCTCTTTCCAAAGACATAGAATTAGTCATATAAAACATAGTCTTTTCAAACTGGCTTATTTCACTTGGCAAAATGCATTGATTGTTTCATGTTCTTTTCATAGGTTGATAGCTCATTTCTTCTTATCATTGAACAACACTATCATATAGATGTACTACAGTTTCTTTATAAATTATTCTGCTGAAGGACATCTTGTTTCCTTCTAAGTTTTGTCAGTTAAAAATTTGTACATGATTTTTGTGTGGAAATAGTTTTTTTTTTTTTGAGAGGGCATCTCTCATATTTATTGATCAAATGGTTGTTAACAACAATAAAATTCTGTATAGGGGACTCAATGCACAGTCATTAATCAACCCCAAGCCTATATCTCAACAGTCTCCAATCTTCTGAAGCATAACAAACAAGTTCTTACATGGTGAACAAGGTCTTACATAGTGAATAAGTTCTTACATGGTGAACAGTGCAAGGGCAGTCATATCACAGAAACTTTCGGTTTTGATCACGCATCATGAACTATAAACAATCAAGTCAGATATGATTATTCGTTTGATTTTTATACTTGATTTATATGTGAGTCCCACATTTCTCCCTTATTATTATTATTATTATTTTTAAATAAAATGCTGAAGTGGTAGGTAGATGCAAGATAAAGGTAGAAAACATAATTTAGTGCTGTAAGAGGGCAAATGTAGATGATCAGGTCTGTGCCTATAGACTAAGTATTAATCCAAGCTAGACAAGGGCAACAAAACATCCATGGATGCAGATGATTTCTCTCAAAACAGGGGGATGAGATTCTAAGCCTCACCTCTGTTGATCCCCAATTTCTCACCTGATGGCCCCCCTGCGACTGTGCCTGTCTTAGGTTGTTCCTCCCTTGAGGAATCTTACCCGTCTCTGGCTTGGAAATAGTTTTTTATCTTATTTGGTAAATACCAAGGAATATTATTGCAGCACCGTGTGGTATACCATGTTTAGTTTTGTAAGTAACTGCCTGACAGTCTTCCAAAGTGACCAAACCTTTTTGCCTTCTGATCAGCAGTGAATGAGCTTCTGTTGCTCCACATCCTCACCAGTATTTTTTGTTGCCAGAAGTTTGGTTTGGCCATTCTACTAGGTGGGTGTGCCACGGTATCTTTGTTATTTTTATTTACAGTTCACTAATGACATGATTAAGCATCTTTTTGCATGCTTATTTTCCATTATATATCTTTTTTCATGTGGCATCTGTTCATATCTTTTCCCCATTTTGTAAGTGGGGTTGTTTTCATATGGCTGAGTTTTACAAGTTCTTGTACGTTTTGGATGCAACTCCTTTATCAGGTATGTGTTTTGCAAAGACCTTCTCCCAGGTGGTGACTTGTTTTCTCATTCCCTTTATGGTGTTGATTGCAGAGAAGAAGTTTCCAATTTTAAAGAAGCCGAATTTATTATCTTTTTACTTTTGCAGATCATGCTTTTTATGTCATATCTACAAAGTAATCATAAAGCTCAAGGTCATCTAGATTTTCTCTCATGTTACCTTTTAGAAATTGTAGAGCTGTGTATTTTACATTTAGATGTATAATCCATTTTTATGAAAGCTAAAGGAATAAGATCTATGCCTAGAATCATTTTTTTTTTTTGCATGTGAATGTCCATTTGTCCCAACACCACTTATTATAATGACATTTTATTGAATCCAGTTTATTGGCTTTGCTTCTTTATAGAAAATCAGTTGTTTGTATTTATGGGGGTCTATTTCTGGGGTAGCTATTCTATACCACTGATGCATTTGTTTATCACACTGTCTTAATCACTGTAACTTTATAGTAAATCTTGAAGTCAGTAATCCTCTGACTTTACTCCTAAGTAATGTGCTGGCTGTTCTAGGTCTTTTGACTCTGTATAAATTTTAGAATCAGTTGTCGATATCCACAAAATAACTTTTGAGATTTTGATTGGGATTGCCGTCAATCTATAGATCAAGTTATGAAGAATTGGTATCTTAATGATATTAAACTTTCCTACCCATGAACATGATGAAACATCCATTTGTTTAGATCTTATCTGACTTATTTCATCAAATTTATGTAGCTTTTTCTCATATGGATCTTGTACATACTCTGATAGGTTCATTCCTGATCATTTCATTTTTCAGTGTTTATATAAATGATGTTATTTCAAATTCCAACTGGCCATTGTTGGTGTATAGGAAAGCAATTGAATTCTGTAAGTTAGATTGCATTCTGTGACCTTTCTAAAATTGCTCATTAGTTTCAGTTTTTTATTGACTTTTTAGGATGTTCTACATCCATAATTATATCATCTGCAAACAAAGAAAATTTTATCTCTTCCCTCACTATCTATATATTATGTATTTCCTTTTCTCTTTTTATTGTATTAGCTCTGATCTCCAGTTGCTGAATAGGAGTGATGAGAGGAAATTACTTGCTCCTGATCTTACAGGAAATATATCTAGTTTTTCACTATTAAGTATGATGTTAGCTGGAGATTTTTGTAGATGATCTTTAACAAGTTTTAATCTTAGTTTGCTGAGATTATTTTTATCATAATATAGATTTTATCTAATTATTTTCCTTCATGTACTGATCTGATATATTCATATGATTTTCTTCTTTAACCTGTTAATGTGATTAATTACATTAATTGATCTTTGAATGTTGATCTAGGCTTGCATACCTGAAATGAATCCCACTTGGTTATACTGTGCAATTCTTTTTTCATATTGTTAGATTCAATTTGCTAAAATTTTGCTGAGCCTTTTGTATCTATGTTTGTGAGAAGCACTGATCTGTAATTTTTCTTCCTAATAATATCTGGTTTTGGTATTAGGGTAATGCTGGATCCATAAAATGAATTAGCAAGTGTTCTTTCTGTTTCTGTTTTCTGGAAGAGATGGTAGAGAATTGGTATAATTTCTTCTTAAATGCTTGGTAGAATTCACCAGTGAAACTATATTGGTCTACAGTTTTCCATATTGGAAAGTTAGTAATCATTAATATAACTTATTTAATAATAGAGACATTTTTAGATTGTTCTCCTTTTTTGAGTTTTAGCTGATTGCAATTTTAAGGAATTGGTTTATTTAATTCCACATATCAAATCTGTGGTCATTGAATCGTGCTTATATTCCTTGATTGTTCTTTTAATGTCTCTGGTAACATTTGGGATGGCTTCTTGTTCATTTCTGGTGTTAGTAATTTGTGTTTTCTCTCTTTTTCTTTCTTGGTTAGCCTATCTAGAGGTTTATCAATATTGCTGATATTTTTTAAAAATTAGCCCATTACTTTGATTTTCTCTATTAATTTCCTGTTTCTGATTCATTCATTTCTTCTCTAAATTTTATTATTCATTTTATTCTGCTTATTTTGGATGTACTTTACTCTTCTTTTTCCAATTTCCTAAAGAGGAAGCTTAGATTACTGATATTTGATCCTTCTTCTTTTATTATATATGTACTCAATGCTATAGGAGAAAAACTAGATGACTTTGAGTTTATAGATTCACTCCTTGGTCATGTCTAATGTACTGATAAACTCATCAAAGACATTCTTTATTCCTCTTACATTGTATTTTTCATTTCTTGCATTTCATTTTTATTCTTTCTTACAGTTTTCATTACCCTTCTATTCTTCAATGGCGTCCATTAGAGCTCTTAGCTCATTTGTCATAGTTATTTTAAATTCCTGGTCTGATAATTCTAAAATATCCGTCATATCGGAATCTGGTTCTGAAGCTTGCCCTGTCACTTAAAACTATGTATTTTACCTTTGACATGCCTTGTCAATGTTGTGAAAAGTTAGGCATATGTATCAGATAAATGGAACTGAGTTACATAGGCCTTGAGTGTGTTGTTTTATGCTTATTTGGCTTGGAGTTAGTCTGTAAGTATTACTCAATGTAACTGTAGGAGTCAGGGCTAAAGATGCCTCCGGAGTTCTTGACTTTGTCTCTCGTGTTGTCCCACAGGCTCTTCTTTAAAGGGGCCTGAGTTTTCCTGCAATCCCCTGCTATTATACAGAAGCCCTGTCCAGGGGGTGCTGTGGTGTGGGGGGAGGGAAATTGTTCTATTGTCACATGATATTTTATTGACTATGACTTCAGCTTTTTTTTTTTTCACCTTTAAGGAGAAATAGGAAGGCTAGCAGGGGCTTACTTTTCTTCCGCCGTGTGAAACTAGAGGGAGCTGGCCTAGGTCGTTTCCTTCCCTCGTATCAGTTCAGCTCCATAACATAGTTTCCTTTGAGTGCAAACCTCTGTTTGGAAAACAGAGTGCTCTGAGCATATTTCAGAGTGCTTAATTTCTCCTCCCTTTGCCAGAAACATGAAGGGATATTACTTTTATCTTTACAGTGAGAGTCACCTGTGGCTCCTGGAGGTAAAACTCATTAAAGTGTGGGCCACCCCTACATTTGGGCTTCTGGAATGTTTTGCTCTTGCAAATTGGTTCAGACTCAGTCTACCGCAACATGCCAATTACCCGGTAAGTTAGTATCTCTATCTAACGCTAGCTCCAGCATTTTTCCAAGAATGCTCTAGAAGAATTTTGGGTGGCTGATGTTTCTGAGAAGCTATGATTCTCTGTATCCGCCTGTCTTTCCAGGTTTAGGGATCGTGGTTTTCCCTGACATCTCAGTTCTCTAATGGATGTTAAGCAAGTTGTCGATTTTTGGCATTTTTCTTATTATGAGGCTGAGAGAGTGACTTCCAAGCTCTTTACCTATCAGACCATAAACCAGAAGTCAAAAATAATATTTTCAAGCTTTCTCTACATTCTTGAAATGACCACATCATCCTTCATCACAATTTACTCTCAACAAAAAAAGATTGACTCCCACTTCATACCCTTCATCAGACAGAGTTATCTGGTTTTTATGTATGCTTCCCATTTCCTGCCCTTTAATTAAAATTGTGAGACCCTTTCTTCTTCTGTCTAAAGCTAATGCTGACTCTTAGGATTTTCATCCCATATTACTCCCCAATTAAGTTCCAATATTTTGAAACTTTCTCTCTATATAAGAACAGTGTCACTCATCTAATTTAACATTTACTTTAAAAAAATTAAAATTCTTCATGCCTATAAATGAGACCTACATCAGTACTTGAGGTACGATGTATAATAAAATGAACCAATATATACACAACACTCAGCTTAAGATACAGCAATATCTATACTTTCGATGCCCTACTGTGTCTTTCCCTGTGTATTCCCACAGTGCCACCCGCAGAAAGGGGCAACCATTTTTTGTGCATTCTTATTATTTCTTTGTTTCTGTTTTCAGGTTTTTAAGGCATGTGTTTGTGTGTGTTAGTGTTTAATGTCTACTGTATATATGCTTTTATGACTTATTTTTCCCATTCCACATTATATTTTTGAGACTTATACACATTTGTGTGACTCATTTTCTTTTCCACTGATATATTAAATTCTATTATATGCCTAACCAAAAATGTATTTAAGTTCCTCTTTAAAGTTATTTCAAATATTTATAGGTTTTTAAATTTTTCTCTCTGTTGGTTTGTTTTGCTGTTACACACAAAGGGTATTCGCTTGTGCATGTCTTCAATTTTACTAGATTGTTCCAAATTGCTTTCCAATGTAGTTATATTAATATGTGTTAATATCATCATTACATAGGACTTGTTATTCCATATTAACACAATTTAATTTTGTTTTCAGTCTGGTGGCTGTAAAATATTAACTAGCCCATTATAGTTTTACTTTGCATTTATTTGATTACAAAAATATTAAAAGTATCTTAATATACTTACTTGACATTTTTCTTATCTCAACATTTAGTCATGATTTTTAAGCCTTTTTCTATTGGTCTGCTAATATTTGTGATCTCTGAGGGAATGCATGTTCACCAAATTCTCTTTGTTCACCTGAAAAAATAGTTACAGTGGCTATGTTTGTATACAGACAATGGAATGTGGGTGGGCCTATGCCACTTCCAAGATTTGCTCCCAAGAATACTTACATGATTCTTGACACTGTACTTCAGAATCATCCAACAGAATCAAGAAGATTTAATGGATGATTTAAAGTTCCACATTACAGTGGGCTATTTAAAGGATATTTAATGTCTGAATCACCACTTTGAAAGCCAAAAGCCAAAGAAATTGGGCCAAAACATGAGTGAGAAATAGAATTGTATTGTGCTAAGCCACTGAGATTTGGGGGATAGTTTGTGATAGCAGTTAACCAACACTTACCCATGAGTGTGTGTTTGTGTTGTTTTGCTTGCTTTTTGAAATCTTATCCTGTATTTGGGATCTGGATATTTTCAAATATATATGCAGGAAACCTCTGTCTACTTCAGATGATCTTTCACATGCCTTGTATCATAGCTTTTAGAGCAGGAGTTATTAAACAAAGGGATTGACGTTGACTATCTTTTCCTTGATGTTTTGGCCTGTTTGCCTCTTAGAAAAGTGTAGCCACCCTGAGATCATAGAAATATACTCATACTTTTTTCTAAATATTTTAAAGTTTACCTTTCATATTTAAATATTTAACCTACCTGGGACTGAATTTTGTGTTTTATATAAGAAAGGATCTAAATGTATTCACTTTTTCATGTGGATGAAAATATCTGGGTACCATTAAGTCAGTAGTGCAATTTTCAGCATTGATCTCAGTGATTCATGTAAAAAACATCAGATTTCATACATATGAGTCTGCTTCTGAAGAAGTTTTTTCATTCATTTTTCATATGTTTCCTATATCCTTATAAGGTAGATTTATTTATTAGTTACCATATATGTTTATTAAATATTTATTATAGAAAATATCTCATTTTCATTTTTCTTTAGGAATATCTCTTATCTGCTTTTCTGGTCTTGTTTTGCCATAAAAGATCCTAATTGAGATTTTGATTAGAATTGGATTTGAGAGTTTATACCGATTTGAAGAAAACTAATAACATTGAGATATTGAATTTTTTATCATTAAACTTAATAAAACATTGTATTGCTGGTTGCTTTTTCCTTTTGAAGATGTACAAGAAAGCTATAAAATTTCCTCCACAATTTATATTTAATTATCTTTAGGTATCTTATAGTTTGATGTTATAAATGCTATTTTTTCTTAATTATATTGTCTTCATTGTATGCAGAAATGCAACTGCATTTTAAATTTTTAGGATTTATCTTATTTCCAGCTAATTTATAAAACTCCCCTTAATTATAATAATCCAGTTATGGATTTGTGTGTGTGTGTGTGTGTGTGTGTGTGTAAAACAATTAAGTCATTTTGGATTGAGAATTTGTGGCTGATTTAGTTAGGCCCTCCAGCAGAACCCTGAAGAGCATTAGGTCTTGCTCTTGTTTACATATGATGCTTGCTTTGGACCTGTGTAGGCACTATTTAACTATAAAGGAAGTTTTCTTGGGTAACAAAAACTGGTATTGAATTTTATCTTTACCCTATTGATATGGCAAAGTGTACATATAGTCTATTATATGTGTATATATGATGAACTATGTAATATATAGACTTTTTACTTATTAGTAAGGAGAATTACATTAATAGATTTTCTAATGATATACCTAAATTGATCATAAAAATGTATATCTGACATACTTCTGGATTTACTTAATTAAAATTTTAATAGTTTATGTTTGTGGGATAAATAAGCCTGTAATTGATCTGTTTTATTTGTTATCCTTTTATTTTTTTTCATGCATTTTTTTTTATTAAGGTATCATTGATATACACTCTTATGAAGGTTTCACAAGAAAAACAATGTGATTACATTCACCCTTATTATTGAATACCCCCTATACCCCATTGCAGTCACTGTCCATCAGTGTAGTAAGATTCATTATACTTTTAATTAATGCTTTTTCTCTTTTCTTTTTATTATTACCAGAGGTTTACATATTTTGTCTTTTAAAACTACCAATTTTTATTTTTCCTATTTTTTTCTATTTGTTTCCATTTAGTTCTTTATTTTATCCTGTTTATATCCCTAATAATAGCATCCTACTCTATGAGGTTCTTATGAAGGTTCAGTGGGATAATATATGTAAAACATTTGGAAGAAGGCATGAAACACAATGTAATGATTCTTAATTATTATACATGATCAGTTTTTACTATTGTCATCCCTGAAAGATTTCTGTTTTCATTGCTTCCTGTAGGAATCATAATTTATCAACAAGATATGAAGCACTGGACACAGAAATTGTGGCACATTTTCCTCACAAATTAGCTACTCTTGGCAGAACATTATAAGCTCTGACCCATCTAGTTTAGGGTCTGGAAATAGTCTACTGCCTTTGACCTAGTTAAGAATATCCCCAGGTATTTCTTTTTTTTTGCTGCAGAGCTCCTGCTTATATGCACCAAGTATACAGTCATTAGATCTGAATGAGTCTTATTCATCATTCATTTCCCTACTGTAGTTTTACAGATTTTTGGAAAGAACTAAGCTTTAACTAGTTCCTTCCAGTAACCTGTCCCGCTCCCTAGAAAGGAGAGAAGGTACTATGTACGTCTTAAAAGAAGAATTCACATAATTCCGTAATTTAATTGGCATTTTTTTTTATGATCCTGTGGTTCTCCTCTGTCAGGACACAGTGATTAACATTGCGTGAAGCTCCTGGGGTTCTGTCCCCCACCTCTAAACCTGCTGTCCCTGCATGTAAGCTGACACACAAGAGGGTCCCATGGAGAGGAGAGAATCCCCCTGCAGCAGAGTTCAAAGGAGGCTGGAACTGACTTTCTAGGGGAAATAACAGAAACACCTACTACGGTGACTGCCGATGTCAAACGTGGGCTCCTCTCTACATGGACCCAATTCCTGTCCACCAGCAGACCACACTTTCTGCGTGGATCCCACAGTAGGGCTGGGCAGACCACAGCCCTGGTGATGAGCCGTCTCCCTGCCTCCTTCCGGGCATTTCTTTGGTAGGGTCGTCAACACATTTTTGCCTTCATGTCCCAAAATCCTGGCCAATATTTTCAGAAAGGGAGCAGAACTGAATTTATTTCACTGGCCGTTGTCAGGGCCAAGGATGTATGTCTAGTTTTCTCTCCGGCCTGGACAGCATTGCAGATCACAGTGTAACACTTATCATTCGGGGCCTCGCAAGTCAAGCCAGGATCACAATACAACTAGTTTGCCTTCATCCATTTAACTGGTATGACTTATGGCCTATTTTTAAAGTGAGAAGAAGAATTTTATATTCTATTTTAAGATGGTGGGAACAGTGTTTCAAAAGTTTTTAAATGTAATTAATTGCTGTATTTTTAAAAAAGAAGTAAAACATCTGGGAAGCAAGTTTTGTTGCTTAAACATATGGTGTTTCCCTAAAGGGGAAAAACTGTATTAACAAATGGAACAACAGAAAAGTTATAGTGTATTTAAAACTGGGAAAAAAAAATAGCCAATATTTTGAAATCAAGTGAAACTAGAGACTTTTACTGTTATAACAATGAAACACATAGATTTTATACCCTAAGAAGTACATATTGGCAGGGTATAGGAATATGGACTTATCTCTTAGAAGAGAGTTGCTATCTCTCTTCAAAACTTGCCCCCCCAAATAGCTGCATATTGCTGTTTGACCATCTCTGGCAATTAATTATTTATAGGAAATAACCATCCTGCTGGCTTAGCCAGTGGTAGCCACTGGGAACTGTGGCTTTGAACAGAGCAGACAGACTGAGGAACCCATCACCTTGATCATAAAGTAATTGGATAATAGCAGACGAATGTATTGCTTCTTAGGGGAGTCAGAATAGAAGGCATTGAGAATAAAACCAAGTGAACCACACTGAAAACTTGCAACTGTAGGCCCGGTCTGCCGGGGAGCAGCCTGCCAGCCCGAGACCAGTGTTTTGCAGTCCGCCACAGAGCACAGCCAGCCCAGTCAGTGGGAGCTGAAGCATCACTTATCTTGCCACTCTCAACTCAGGACCGAAGGTTCCCACATTTCTTTTGAAGACAATCAACCATTTCTGTTCTGCTAAGTTTATGAATTCCCCAGGGTAGAGATGCCTCTTAACTGATTGGTCACAGGCCAGGGGTCCATTTCTGAGAATCACACACCACCTGCCATCAGAGGATGCATTACCTGTCAGACTATCTGGTGCTCAGTTTGTTAAATGAGCTTCTAAATTTATAGACCAAGATCATTTGTAGTCATCTTCTGATTGCAAAGAATGGTAGAGAGTCCATTATCCCAGATCTCAGGCCAAAAATCTGCCCAGACTCAACTAAATCAAGACAATGAAAGGACTCTAAGATGCCAAAGCAGAAGGATGGGGTGATGGAAAAGCATGGTTGGAAGAACTGAGCAAGTGAGCCCAGGAAAAAGGAGTCTCTGACCCCAGTAGCCATGAGAACATGGACAGCTGCCTCGCGGAAGAGGGCCTGTCCCGGCTTTGATCCCAAGTCAAATTATAACCAGCGAGAAAGGTCATACTTACTGTAGGAAATAATTTTATTGTAATTAGAACTACTTAAAAAAATAGAATGGATTTTCACATAAGATTGGGACAATGCTTGGCGTTTATAGTACTCAGAGATAGCTATGAATAGCTGTGGAGTGGATCTTCCGAGAATTTCATGAGTTTCAGAATTCTTTTATACTGATTTATAGAAAACAAGTGTTAGAAGTCTTCACTGGTGGTGTTGGAAGGGTGGCAAAATTAGGTGCTGTTGAATGGGTACTTGGCCCCAGGAACCAGAAACCCAGCTGCATGAGCTCCCTGACGGGACTTCCTGCTCGAGGATCAAAGCACCACTTTGATTTTCACTGAGGTGTTGGTTTCAGAGTGTAAAATGCGAAGACTGGAGGATGGGAGCACAGAGAGACCGCAGGACCCCCAAAATAGTTAGGCCTGAAGATAGTGCCCTAGATCAGACGTTGGGGGCATGTCCTGTCTGTGTCCTATTCCTCTGGATTCTGGCCCAACACAGGGAGTCTTGGTCCCCTTAGCTGCAAGTAATGAATGAAGCCTCAGAAGAAAGCATGATGGGTGAACCAGAAGGAAAGGGAGCATGCAGGCCACACGCTTATCACCCACCTGAGGAAAGAGACAGAAAAGGAAGAATCATATCCAAGGGCTGATTTCTGGTTTTTATCATCTTACTTTTAAGCTACTTATATATTCCGAAACAAAGTTATACACAAGACAAAAATTTCACACATTCCCATGTACTTGCCTTTCACTGGTAACTATTTCCATATCATTTTTTTTTCCATAAATGTGTATTGATTTATTTATAGGGTTGGAGCTCTGCTGTTTTTTCTTTTAATAAAGTCAAACTGTATATATTTTCATGCATTTTAAAAATTTTATCACTGTCTTATAGGACTTTCCTTAAGTATCTCTATATAGATGCATATTCATCCTAAGATATGAATAAAATAATTTTTTTCTTCTACATGTTTTTTTTCCAAATAATTTAAAGTGTTACTTTTCATTGTTAAGTCTTTAACTCCCTTGGAATTAATTTGTGAATTTCTTGTGAAATAGGGATCCAACCTAATTTTTTTCCACCTAGAAATCATTTATTGCAACATCATTTATGGAATATCAGTCATCATTGATCTACAATGTGGCTCTGCCATGTATCAGATTTCCATGTGCATCCATCTATTTGCAGACTCTTTTCTATTCTGTTTTGTAGAATGGATTATTTGTTACATGTTTATATTAAGATACTACCTAGAGCAGGTCATGTATTTCTGTTATTATTTATGAATGACTTGGGCCTATGAGAGGCTTTGCTCTTCTCCATCAGGAGTCAGGAAATATTATCTATAAAGAGGCAGGTAGTAAATATTTAGGTTTTGCAAACTATATAGATTCTATCACAATTACTCAGTTCTGGCATTGTAATGCAAAAGTAGCCACAGGAAGTCTGCAAACAGATGGCCCTGGCTAAGTTCCAGTAAACCTGTATTTACAAAATAAAGTAGTGAGTTGGATTTGGTTCAGGAGCTATAGTTTGCTGACCCATGTTCTCTATAAAAGCCTTGTTGGGATTTTGAATGGAATTGAATTGAATCCAAAGGTCAACTTACAGAAAACTGTTAACATTGAAGTATTAAGTTTTCTGTTTTTTGAACATGATATAACATAACATAGTCTTTTTTAAAAAGACATGCACTAAAATTTTTAAATGCACTCCATAAAGAACTTTGACCATTTGTATTCCTAGGTATCCTATAGTTTTCTATGATTCCATTCAGGTCACTAAGTAGATAATCTTATTAGGTAAAATAATTAGTCTGGTGGTTTCCTTTACTGTTTCAACATTAGATGTGGCATTTGCTGTAGGTTCTGGCCAGATTTTTCCAACATATTAAATTTTCCTTCTAGTTTTATTATATCTAAATTCAGTTCAGATCTGGAACAGATCCTGAATTTCATCAAATGCTTTTCAATATCTATGATAACAAAAACTCTATTATTTTCTCTTTCAATCTGTTAATGAAGAGATTCAACTTGAATGCTTTAAATAAGACCTCGTTTATCATAACTCATTATTTTGTTCCAAACATCTATTAAATATTATTTCAGTTTTCTGCATCTAGACTAATGGTGTGATTTGTCTGTGTCTTTGTGCTCTCTTTGTCTGATTTTGATAGGAGGTTAATGCAAGTCTTTTTTGGAATTTTAAGAATAATTCCACTTTATGTTATGCCCTGGAAAAGTTTAATGTATCAATATAAAAAAATGTATATTATTAATAACTTCTGTTCATTGTAAACCAGACATAAATATGTCAAAATATGAACAGCCCATAGCAATTGCTCCCACATGGCAAAAATGGGGAATGGAATTATGGCCAAATCATTTTCTCATTCAAGTTTATCATGGAGGAAGTAGACACTGAATAAAATAAATAAGCAAAGTATATAATATGTTAGATGGCTGCTAAATGATAAGGAGAACAATAAAGCAGTCAGTGAAAATAAAAAGGGGTTGACATTTTTATATGTTGGCCAGAGAGACTCTCAAAGAGAAGGGTAATGTGAGTAGATGTGAGAAGGAGTTCAAAGATGAAGCCACATAAATACCTGATGGGAAGCAATGAGCAAAAAGGCACTAAGGTTAGAGAAAACCTGAAAGACATCAAAGAGGCTGGGAGAGAAGTAGGAGATGAGGTCAGAGAAATATGTATGCCTGAAGAGAGTCTCTGTAATTCCTGCTTGCATAACACCCCATTACTTCTGTGACCATCTACTTTCACTCTCTTCCTGTGACCAGGTATGAGTTTCTCATGCTCCTATCAAAGCCAGCTCCCTTACTCATGCTGCCTCTTGTCCTCTCTCTCGCACTCTGGGACAGTACACTAGAAATCCTCTCCTCTCTCTCCTATATCATCGGTTTACCCTTCAGTGTTAACTTCCATCAGCAAAATACCGCGATTTATTTCACTTTGAAAAAATAATCTGTAGATTTTTTCCACCCACGTCCGATTTCTACTACGTTTCTTTGTTCAATTTAGAACAAATTTTATGAAATTGTCTCCTCTCACCATCTGCAATGATTCACCCTCCATTTACAATTGATCCCATGACACTCAGGTTTCTGCCCCATCATTTTGCACAATGCATTTCTGTCAGATTCACCAATTGTTTCCACACTGATAAAGCCAAGTCACTTTCCAATCTTCATTTTACAGACTTACCAGCAACATTTCACGTGGCTGATTATATGACAGGCTTTCTTCACCTGTTTCTGCCTCTCAGTCTCATATTGCCTTTTTCTACCCCATCTCTTTGAACTTTAAGAACAAAAATGCTTCAAACCCAGTTCTTGCACTTGTATTCTTTATCTATACTCATGCCCTTGGTGTTATCCTCCACAGTGTCAAGTAATGTATATATTTGCTGTAAACTGCTAAACTGTTATCTTAGCTCAGACTTCATCTGAACTGCACATCCTGTACACAACAGCATCCCTGTTATCTACACTGGAATATCTAAGAGCAGGCATCCCTCGCCTTCCAAGTCCATAATCAAAGTCTTCCCAGGAGATGGAGACTCTGTATTTCTGGGTGCTCAAGCCAAACACACCTTGATTCCGTCCATTCTTGATTGCTCTTTGTCATATTCCATTTTCAAACCCTGTCAGTTATATCTTTTCAAATATACCCCGAGTCTGATTACTTCCTCCCATCCCCTCCTTCAACACCACATCTCTGTCTAAGCCACTACACCCAGGACCAGAATACATGGCTGTCATACCCTCCTGCCTGGTCTCCTGCTCCCATCTCACCTCTAACTTAGACCAACGCAGCCAGAGAAAAGCCCTGAAACTGTTAAGTGACCTAATACATTCCTCTGCTCAGACTCACAACTGCCTTCCTCACGTCCTTCAGGTCTTTGTATAGCTTACACTGTCTGTAAGGTGTTTCTTGACAACTTTATTTAAAGTAAACAATTTGCACACCCCTCACACTCTCCTTCTGGCTTGACACTGTCTATCTTCCCAGTTACATGATTTTTTTCCTCCCTTGTCCTTATTACTGAGTGGCAGTGTATATATTATGTATTTGCTTGTTGACTGTCTGTCAACCTCAACTAGATGATCAGCACCCTGAGCAGAGACTTCTCTTTATTTTGTTTGCAGTGTAACCACCTCTCAATCATTACCTCCTCCCCGCTTCTCAAAGGCACTGTTTTCTTAATTGGTATGCCCATAGATTAAGTGAGTCTTTCTTCCAACTTTACAAAAATAAGGACTCATGAAGCACATACACTTTGGAGTCTGGCTTTGCCCACCCAAAATTATTTTTGCCATTCATTCATGTTGTTTTGCATAGTTATAGAATGAGGCATGCTATTCTATGGTAAATAAACCCCATCTTACTCATCCCTTCCTTTATTGATGGCATTTGGTTGTTTCAACTTTTTGGATATGTCAATTAATGCTTCTAGATTTGTATTATTCATGTAATTTGGTGCATACATGTCTCATCTCTGTATATAGGAATATAGTAGAAAATTATAAAAATAAATTCCCAGAATAACCTCAACATGATTATGATGTATTCCATTTTATGTATTTTGTTTATGATGTTTGCATCTGCACTTGTGGAAAACATTGGTCTATAATTTTCCTTTCCTAAGGCGTAATTATCAAGCATAAATATCAAGAGCATGTTGCCTTCATAAAATAAGTCAGGAAGTGTTTCTTCTTTTTCTATTCCTACAAAATTTAAGACAAGTGTAATTTTCTTCTTAAAAATTTAGTGGAATTCACCATTTGTCATTAAAATGCTATAATATCAATAATAATAAAATGATCTGCTCAGTGGATATATACATCAGCTTTACAGATTTTTGTATTTATAGAAAAAGTTGATCACTTTTTCTAGTATGATCCCAGGTTGCTTTTGGCCTTGAGATGGACACATGAATGAGGTGAGCTTGTCGGTGCTCTCGGGGGCCTCACCTGGGAAGAAGGGTGAGCACGGGTGCCAGGAAGCTGAGCAGTGCAGCCATCGCCACAAAGACCCCAGCTCACCCTGTGTGGGCATGGCACAGCATGCAGAGCTGTGTTAAGGTCAGACACTGAAATATGGCCACTGAGCCTCTGTTCTCTTCAAGTGGACCCACACTTGGATGAGGCTGCCTCTGGGGAGGATGAGTGACCTTTGGCAAAGTGACCCTCTTTAACCTGGGATGGCCTCTTGGGGGCACTTGGCCCTGAGTGGTTAGCAGCTGACAGAATCAGCACTTTTGGTCTAAAGGAGCATCATATCTTAGCATCAACTACAACAAGCATTTTAATTTTCCCAAACTAGAAGAAGACAGATACAAGCAATGATTTGTTTTAATAAAGGGACTGAATATTGGCCTTTGCATTTTGTATAGGAAGACTGGGCACAGGGCTCACAGGAAATGGTGGTCCCCTCCTTACGGGGTGTGTATCCTCAAAGTTGCCTAGATCCATTTCCATATTGACAGGGAGACTAGAATCAAACACTTAAAGTGAATTGAGCTTGGACAGTGCTGCTGCCATGTGGGGAGGGTCCTGGAAGAAGAGGTGGGGGGAGGACAGCCAGGAGAGTCAGGATGTCCTGGGAGCGGGGTAACAAGGGGGCATCAGACCCAAGGGGGAGAGAGCGGCCCCTAATTCTGATGATATTCTCTCATCTTCCCTCCCCCAGTGTTTCTAGGATATTGAGATAAGATAATAATGCATATAGGTTAACAATGGATGCCACTCTGAGAGCCTAGGCCTGGTTACGGAGAGTTACTTATAACCACCTGGGCAGGTGGAGGAGGTTACCATGAAGTTAGCTGGAAAAAACTTACAGAGAATGGTTACTGTGGGAGTATTTGTATTGGTGAATTTTCATTAAAAAGGGTGAGCAATGGAGGGTATTTGCTTCATTCTCTTTGGTATTGGAACACCATGACTTACTGAAAAATCTGAAAGGATACATAGTTCAGTAGACGAAGGGGTGATTCTTTGCATTCTAGACACCAACATAAGCACAGAAAAACTTTTGTCTCCTTGAAACCTGGCACCAAGGGCACGGACGCATAACTGAAACCGGACCGACTGAAAACTCTAGGACGGACTTTCCACCCTAGACCTGGATTCTTTGGAATTCCTCGTGCCCTCAGAGGTGCTGAGCGTCCAGGGAGGAGCCGAACTCACAGGGAGGAGCCAGGTGTGCAGCGAAGGTCCTGCATCCCGTCCAGGACACTCCTTCCGCTAGAGCCGGGTTCCCTGGGGTCCTGATCACTTACTTCCCAAGCCTGAGCCCTCACCAATCCCACTAATTATTTCAGTTTAGCCATAATTTCTCATAATTCCTGTTTTTAAGTTACCTAATATTACTGTTTCAGACTGATATTACTACTCAAATCTTTTATGGCACTTTTTAGTGAAATATAGTTGATAATACAATTATATTGGTTTCAATCACAGCATAGATTCAACATTACACACATTAAATCCTCACCCCAACTAGTGTAGTTACCATCTGTCAACATAGGAAAATGTTACATTACTATCGACTATTGTTCTCCATGCTGCACTTTCATCCTTGTGGCTAATTTATATTATGACTGACTACCCAAATCTTGAGACTAGGAAATTGCTCTGGAGAGGACAAAAATCAAGTTCAGGTCTTTGAAATTGTCTCTGAGACAATTTTAAGACTCCTGTCGGTGAGGTACCGCCAAGTTGGATTGGCATGGAGAATGCAGGCTTGCAAGTTCTGATTCCCATGTCAAGGAGCAGTGTGGTCCCCTAATTTTAAATATATTATTATTTTACGAACCATGAGGAATATTACAAATCTCTGTTTTATTCAAAATTCCAAGTCTTAAAAATACTCACCTAAAAATCAGCCATCAGATTGGTCAAACCCAGAAAGAGTAAGCAGAATTATTGCCAAAAAATATTCCTAATTTGTGAGTTTAGAGTTTGGGGTTAATTTTTTCTAACACATATGGCATGTGCTTTCATTTCAGACAATTTTTAAGTTGCAGCAGCATAGGACAAAAGTAAACAAGTCACAAACCATTTCCACAAGGGGACTATGTCCCAAGAAAATTTTTTTCCATGACAAAGCCATTGCAGAATTTGTGATGAGACACGCCTCCATTAGAGACAAATGATTGACGGTGAAAAAAAGAGCAGTTTCACAGAAGAGAGAGACACAGTTTCGAGGATGAGCAAACAAAGGCTCCTGGTCTTCACATGCATGAATCAGAACGTATTTACTTTGTTCATCAGTTAATTGTCATAAAAACAAAGGTAAGAAATAAGACAGGAAGTAGTGAAGGGAAGGGGACATTTACTAGAATATGCTAGTAATAATAGTTAGGATGTGCTAGTTCCTTAAGTGTCATAGGTACCATCTCATTATTGCATTATTAGCATTATTATTCACATGTTTATGTCTCCCAGACTTCAGAATTCATTGCTATCCCATATAATTGTTAGGAGTTTTCTTTTGCCCTTTCCTGGACCTATTTGATTTTAAATACACTTTTGGATCTCCTGAAATTTTTTTTTTTTTTTCTTGGCTCTCCTGATTTTTTCTCAACAGCTTTGTCCATTTCTGTTACTCAGCTTCATACCAAACAAGCCACGGAACTTGGCCCCAGTTTGAATATCACACACCATGATCCACACGTAGGTGCATACATATTAAACAAAGGAGACTCAGTAACAGGGCATTTATGGGCTCACATTCCAGAAAGTAAACAGTTGAAGTCTAACACATACATAAAATACCGCTTTTCACAATACCAGTGTTGCAACAGCAGTAACAAGCTTGAAGGCTTCTCCCTCCTCCCTCTTCCTCTTTGAGTCTCTGCTCCTTTTATTCCATAGCTCACCTGGCTATTTATTTCTAAAGCAGAGTTATATGTGTACTTATGACTCAGAGTTTTATATTTATATATATACATATTTACCTCCTTATCTTGTTCTAAAACTTCCTTCCAACTCTCTATAAAGTTATACCAAAGATTTATTAAGCCATGTTGCTTATTCATAGGGACAAAAAATAGATTATAGAGTGACTGGAGTCTGAGGGGTAGGGGATGGGGAGATGTTATTTAGTGGGAACAGGGTTTCTGTTTGGGATGGTGAAAGGGTTTTCAAATGGTAATGATGCATAGTGATAGTTGCACAACAATGTGAATGTAATTCCTGCCGTTGAACTATACCCTTAAAAATGGTCAAAATAGCAAGATCTGTATGGTGTATATTTTAGCACTCAATAAAATAATTCAAAAAAAGAACCACTGTGTGGCCCAGCTTCACAGGGACCTTTCCTCTAGGCTGGTGACCCTGGCACATGAGCCACAGCCAGACCAGCATCCCCCACCCCCAGCACACATCACCCTCCGCCCCACTCCCCAGCCTTGCTAATGCCAATTACCTGCCCCCGGGCACAGCCCCTCCAGCTTCATCTCTGAAGACCCCACGCTCCTCCTGGAAGCATTCTCCAGGGGACACCCACCAACACACACAGATGAGGAAAAATAAACGTTTTGTTTTACAAAGGCCATGTATTGCTCGCCCAAGAGGAAACTGGATAGAGTCAATTTAAATGATACTTTATTTAATCTATACATGTAGATAAAAAGGAGCAGAAATGCAATGTGCTCACCTAGAGTTTCTCTCACAGTAAATGCAGACCTGGATTGGAGCCCTACTCCAGAGCCTGTGGACAGATTTTCCAACATATCAAAATGCTTTCCTTTCCTCATATACAGGCATCAATGTTGGTGCCCTTCAAAATAATAAAATGTAAACGATATCTTTAAGCATTTGGTTGGGCACATTTCTTCATGCTAAATTGCAATATTGATAAGGATATGTTTAGATAGGGAAAGTCTTGAGGAAAGAGTAGAACTATTTCCGTATTTCATATGGAACTATACTGATGCAGGATTTTTAAGAAGTCCATTGAAAATCTATTTTATAATGTGTGCATTGTTACTGTCTCATTTAATGTTTTTACTGGAGAATTTACATTTTTATTCACTGTGATAAAATCAGTGAACATAGATCCCACCAAAAACAAAATGTCCATCAAGAGATGAATGAATAAACAGGACGTGGTAAAACACAGAGTGGACTATTACCATACAGCCATGAAAAGAATGAAATCTTGCCATTGTGGCAACATGGATGGACCTACAGGTGAAATAACTGAAATAAGTGAGAGAAAGATGAATACCACATCATTTACATGTGGATTCTAACAACAAAATAAATGAACAAACAAACAAAACTGAAATAGACTCATAAACACAGAACACACTGGTGGTTTCATTGGAGGGGGGGCATCGGTGAAGTCGGTAGAGGGGAAAAGTCTGGGAGAATGTTTGCTATCCTGATCTGTATACTTGACTATATACACGTGTCGAAGTTCATCAAGCTGTACACTTGGCTTTGTGTATTTTACTGTATGTGCTGCAATAATAGAAAAGGAAAGGAAGGGAAAACAAAAACAAAACAAAAGCAAATGAAGCAAAACCAAAAAACTACCACAACAAAGGCAACAAAAACTATGTTTAATATTTTACCTTAAAAGGCATTTGGCATTTTCAAGAAGCTCTGTTAGAAACAGTGTATCATCTACTTTAAGTCACAAAATACTATTTAAACAGAAGTCACTGTAAGTGATACTAATGTTTGCCGTTTATGGAAAAGTAAAGTTAAAGCTATTAAAATACTAGCTCTTTCTAGCATCAGATGAAGATCTACAGATTCCTCCCATTTCCAGATGAGAAAGTGGAGGGCTCGGCTGGCAGCTGAAACCACTCAGTCCGGCTCCCATCACAGAAGAGAAGGGAGACTCACCGACAGTGATGTCATGGAGACCTAGACTGGAAATAAAGCCCCAAAAATGTGGAAGATATTATTAAATTAGAAAATAGTACACACTTCCTTCACATACAAACTTATTTAGACAATGTAAGCCAAAGAAGAGCAGCAATTTTCCCTTGAACCCCTCACCACCAGTCATTGACCTCCTGCTACATTGCAGGCCTGAAACCTAGGCTTTTACATACATAATTTCTAATCTTCACAGAATTCTTTTAATATAGATATTATGCAATGGCATTATGTGATGTATAGAGGGAAAAAGAAAGCATCAGAGATATTAGGTGAAGTGAAGAAATTTGCCCAAAGTCACACCAACTATCAATGCCATGCACACCACACACACGTGCACACAGGGAGTCAGCACTGAACATGGATAACCCAAAAGTCCTCAGAAGCAGGCAAATGTGCTGTAAATTATGGCATGAAAACTCTCCCGCTTCTGTATCCTGGAGTCAGAGTTGAAGTTTCTGGACTTCAATTCCGTCTTGTGATTTTAGGAGTAAACACTGCAAAGGTGTCAAGGTTGACAGTACAGTGTCTTCCCCGTGAGCGCTGGTGCAAAGTGAACGTTTATAGAAGCTGCTGTCCCTCACTTCATTTCATCTCGTCCTCTCCTTTGTTTGCCTCTCTGTGTGTGAATTCTGTCACTCTAACTCTTTTTCCCCTAATATGAAATGTGATTCCTGGATTAACACGTACCACTGCTGGCTGTTATTTATACCTTGTCTCTGAAATCCTCATATCCCTGGC
Source organism: Manis pentadactyla (assembly GCF_030020395.1). Classification (NCBI taxonomy): domain Eukaryota; kingdom Metazoa; phylum Chordata; class Mammalia; order Pholidota; family Manidae; genus Manis; species Manis pentadactyla. The sequence continues at coordinate 43,183,876 of NC_080025.1, forward strand.
ACTATTACCTACATCAAGGTCCCTTACCACCTGTTCAGTTCCTGTTCTTGCTTCTTTTCAACCTCTAGCTCAAAAAACCTACCTGAATGTCCTTCCATTTCCATAGGTAATTAAATTTCATTTTCTCTTTATTTCTCTCTCATGTTGCTCAACTTCCTACTGTCATTCAACTCCATTTAATATAAAATAATTCCAATAATTAATGCCATTCCTGAACCATCAGTTATCTTGTCAATGTTTCTACCCCTTGGAATGAAGTCCACAGTTTCCTCCCTGAATGCCTTGTTCAGATTATCATGGTGGCTCTACTACACCTGAGCAAAAATTTTGAAGTATTTTTTTGGCTCAGTAAAATATCCAAAGTTGACATAAATCTCAGAAGACATGAAAGCAAACATATATACATTGGGATGGGTAACATTCTTCCACATTCTTATGACACAGTTAAAAAGCATGTAAAAAAATACCTGGTGATTGGTAATCTGAAACATATTTTCCATATTAATATAAGTGAGCTCTTTGAAATCAGGAAGAGACTGAAACCTCCCTTGACGCTGACCCTGAATTCAGCATTCACTGTGGCTTTCAGCCCTTCTCCATCTGCAGAGATCCTCTAGCCCTCTTGCCTTCTTCCAGTGCAGTGTTCAAGCTGGCTCCCTCTGAGCACTCAAACCCTGGTGCTGAATTCTGAGTGTATCTAAGAGAGGCAGATGCATTCCATCTGTTGCTGTATGGGTCAAACATGGGTGAATGTCAGTGACCCTTGAAGTAGACATGAGCTGAGGGTTCTACTCAACAGCAGCTGTAACTGTGGAATGTGATTCTCACTCCTTCCTGGTCCACCTCACTCCCATCACACACTCTACATTTGTACTTTAAAACGTGACTGATTTTGGTATCCAGGACCCTATAGGACACATTTGTGAATCTCACTTTAGGTTAGTTCACCTGTTATGTCTCTCCTTCCATATTTCTCCATTCATATTTCTCCACTTAAAACTGTCTTCAGTGTTTCTTCCTCCATTCTCTCTGTTTTCTCCTGCTCCCCAAGGAGTCTCCTCCATGCCACATGCTTTTACTCAGTGCTTTTGTTTCTGCCTTTTCTTCTAAGTCCGTAAGACTTCTAAAGGTATTACTTTCTAAAGACCAACTTTTGCAAACTAAAAATCATAAACAAATAGCTTAAGGTTATCCACTAGGAAGTCATTGCTGAGTATTTCAGAGGAAAACATAGCTGCTAGAAAATAACACAGCTGGTTCTCAGTGATAAGATAATGAAATAAAATAACAGTCCTCACATTCCAATACTCAGACCATGAGCACCCCAAAGGCTTAAACATCAATGACAGAAACATCAGATAATGGGATGCTGGCTTTGTTTAAATGTGCTGGTTCAGCAGAATGCTGGTTCTGAGAAATTACCATGAGTATTGTCTTAGCTTTTATGTTTTTTAAAAAATTAATGGATTCTGGGGCAGTTTTTGGTGTACAGAAAAGTTGAGTGGAAATTACAGCTTGTTCCTATATACCTCATTTCCCCCCTTCCCTAGATCACCCTATAATTAATATCTTGCATTAGTGTCATATATTTGTTACAATTACTGTTCTGGGGTTTTCTTACAGTTGGGCTTTGACTCAGTGTGTTGATCACTGTGTAAGCAGAGATGGACGTGAGTGGTGTGTGGGTAACTGTGATAGTGTGGCTGTGTGGAACTCCATGCTGGCTTTATGCCCAGCCATGCCAGCTTATCAATGTGCACCACTTAACCTGGCTGCTTTCTATTTACACCCCACCCCTCCTGGAATCTCCTCACTCAACTGACTTTGGCTCTATATGATCAATACGTTTCCAAGTTCTCACCTACTCTCTTTCTATGCTTCAGTATGTCTTACTTTAGCCCCTCGTCTTCACTGAATGTTCCCTCCTCAGATGCTAGCTTCCTTAACTTTCTGTAGGTCCTCAATACATTGATCATCCTAGGTGTTAACAGTCGACACTGGAATTTTCAAGTAAATTTCTGCATTTAAGCAAATTTCAAACATTTAGGAAATACTATTTGGGGACAGAGCTTTGTAGAGGACTTGATACATTTTCTTGCTCTTTTAAGTCAAATCATATAATTGACTAGCTAAAATGCCTATGTGTTCGACAAATTCAGGTTTGTGTTTATATAAGAAAAAGACAAAATATTATTTAAACACTATACTCTTTAACTGTCTTTAACTGACAAAACTTAACTTCCTCAAATCAACCTTTCAGAGGGATTCAAATACTAAGAAACAAGGTACATTTGTACATAGTATGTAAGTGTAATTAAATATATATGCATGCATATGTACATAGCATATATAAATATATACATATACATTTATATATGCATGTGTGTATATATATATATATACACATATGTATATATATATACACACACACACAAACATATGGACAGGGAGAGAGAGAGGCAGATGAGAGGAACTGTGTTCTTACTATTTTAAATAAACATATGCACTGTAAATGCTGACAAAATATTTGCCTCATGTCTACAGCTAAGGCTCCCCTAGTGCTGAGCCTCCTTCCCACTCTCCCCTGGGGCAGATCCCCAAGCCTGTAAAACTGTCTTGGCTGCTTTGCCTTGATACTCAGCGCTGCAGGGACATAAATAGCACTTCACATGGGATAAATAAACTTAGCAAACTGTCATTCTGTCTTGCTTACTGTTTTCACAGCCTTGTAGAAACTCCAGACTTTAAAAGTTTACATTTTTGACCAGAGGTGATCGTTTAAATTGTAGATATTGCAGCTGAAAAAGATCTCAAGGCTCTTGCTCAAGTCAAACAGCAGTTGTTGCTGGAAACAACATGTTTAAAGTGAGAAAAGAAAGACCCACGGTTTCAAATGGACAGAACAATGTTTATTAGAACACCAGGTTACTTTTTGGAATCTTACAATAACCAAAAACAGGTTCAGACAAACACGATCAAACTTCAGCAATACAGACTAATGAAATGGCAATTTGAATTAGTTAAATATCTGAATGACATGCAAGTGGAAAGAAATTCAATTTTAGATTCCAGGATTTTAAATAAAGGCAAACTCTAAGATCACACCATTTTTAAAGTCATATCTTAGGAAATTTTCCTAGTAGCGGTGTATAGAAAACTTGACTTAATTAACACATACGAATCATACATATAATAAACCATAGTTCATAAGAAATATACAATAAGTTATCTATTATAAATTACTGATACTTGAACAGTTTGATCACAATATTCACCATGTTTGAACAAGTGTTATAGGACACACAATATAACATGACACACAATACATAAAGTGCCAAGATAAACTATAATGACAAATGGGATATATCCCACTTACCTTAAACTAAAAACAGGAGGCAAAAGAAAAGAAAAAAGCCTTAGTTATGGACATGAAGCAAATACTTTTTGTCAGCATTTACAATGCATATATTTATTTAAAATAGTAAGAATTAGATCATCTTTCTGTTTCTCTCCCTACCTATATCTATCTATATATACATATATATATACATACTATACACATACGCATGTGTATACATTTAATTGTATTTACATACTATGTCTACGCAAATACACATATATGTGTATAAACTTGGGTTAGAGTGCTGGATACTAGAATATGGCAAAATCACTATCATCAGGATTTCAAATGGGAAGTAGAAGATACCTCAATAGCTCTATCGTTAAGGTCCACCTGTATCTCCAGACCATTTGGTTGTTCTTTACCTCTCAAAGTTTTCCTCCAGCCTGTTCTACCATAGTGCCTCTGCTTAGTAGTGAATGATTTTTGACAAATGAAATTTATGAGATTTTCACACATGGAAGAAGATCCCGCAGATCACTGTCCATTAGTCCGTAATGACGGCACCATCGCTATCCTGTCCCTCTTGCACAGAACGGCCCTTTGCAGCATCAGGGGTTCGCCACTTGGAGCCTGTTGACTCACACATTCACTATTGACTCTGCTGTAGAATAAATCTTGTTAAAATTGTCATTACAGTGTGATTTTAAAAAATATCACATATAAAAATGTTTTTTAAGAGGATTTGGTTCAAGGTAAGATGGAGTAGTCACTCTCTACTCTGTCTTTCTCACTGAATATTGCTGTGAAACCTGGGTAGAAGGCATTGAAAAGCCATCTGAGACTGTAAACTGAGCAGTGGGAGATGGGATGTCTCAGCAAAGAACAAAACAAGAAGAACTGAACTGAAATATTTAGAACTAAAATACCCTTTACCTGAAAAAGGAAAACCAGCAAAAACAAATATAGGCGGTTTACTATAGGACTGTTGTAACAAATTGGTGGCTTAAAGCAACAGAAATTTATTGTCTCACAGTCCTGCAAACCAGAGTCTGAAATCAAGGTGTCTGATTTCAGAGCTTCTGGGGGAGAATCTGCCTCTTCTAGCATCTGGTGGTTGTGGCCATTACATAAAACAGAAAAAATAAAGGGCCTACCAATTAGATATAAAGGTATAAAACTGTTGCTCTTCACAGATAACATGATTGTTTACATAGAAGATCCCAAGGAATATATAGACAAATTTCCTAGAACTAATCAATAGCTTATCAAGGTTGCAGGTTTCAAGATTGACATAAAATATTAATTTAATATTTGTACAGATTAACAATAGAAACTAAAAATTAAAATAATTTACAGCAGTTTCAAAAATAATGAAATATTTAGGTATAAATCTATCAAAATATACACATTATCTGTATAATGAAAACCACAGAATGCTGAAAAGGAAATGAAGAGTGTCTAAATACATTGAAAGACACTGTTTCTATGGCTTGGAACACTCAGTGTAATACAAATGTCAAAGAACCGCAGAAAGAACTATAGATTACAGTTCTAAACAAAATTCTAGGATGAATTTATATACATTCAGATAAGCCGATTTTAAAATTTATATGAAAGTCAGAGGAACTAGCAGACCCAAAACAACTCTGAAAAAGAGGAATGTTAAAAGAATCACTTCACCTGGCCTTAAGACTTACTACAATGTGTGAGTAGTAGACATGTCAGTCAATGCAACAGAACAGACTGTTGGTGAATAGGCCCATGCAGGAAGAACCAATCGATTTTTGGCAAAGGTGCAGGGCAATTCCATGGAGAAGAGCATTCTTTTTAACGAACGGTAGTGGAATACTTGGACAACCATCACACACAAAAGAACGTTAACCCTCACAAGTTATATGAAAACTAACACAAAATTGATCATGTGTTTAAATATAAAGTAAAAAGCTACCAAACTTTTAGAAGGAGACTATGATCCTAACCTGGGGTAAAGAGTATGGACCATAACACCAAACACAAGTCATTAAAAAACAATAATACAGTAGATTTTATCAATGCTAAAACTGCTTCTTCTGCATAAAGTCTGTTGAGAGAATGAAAAGACAAACTTAGAGAAGGAGGAAACATTTTGAATGTACACGTTTGACCAATTTCTTATATCCAGAATAAACAGCTTAAAAACTCTCAAAACTCATCAGTAAGTAAACAATAGCCTAATTTAAATGAGCAGAAGTGTCTAATAAGCTCTTCCCTAGAAAGATATATGGATGATAATGCTCATACATGGATGAAAGGCCCATGAGAAAATGCTCAACATCACCAGAAATGTAATTTGAGATCAAGATAAAATACTATTACATATCCATCAGAATGTCACATAGATAAATATTGATAAGGGGATGGGAAGGGAGGTGGAGCAATAGAACTCTCACATATTACTGGTGGGAATGAGAAATGGGTCCCGCACTCTGAAAACCAATTTGGCAGTTCCTTATATAAACACACAACATCTCACTTGTAGGTATTCCTGGAGAAATAAAAACTTACATTCACATGCAACTCTATTCATGTATGTTTATAGCAACTCTATTCATAACTGCCCCAAACTTAAAACAACCACACTGTCCTTCAACAGGTGAATAGACAAAACAAATGTAGTAAATCCATACAATGGAATACTGTCTACTGATAGAAAGGAGTAAAAACTGTTGATATGCTAAGCAACATTAGTGAATCTCAATAGTATCATTTTAAGTGATAGAAGCTTATATGCAAAGGGTAATACATAGTGTGTAATTCCATCGGAAGTGATCTGTGGTCACCAGTGGTTAGGGACACAATTTGACCTGAAAGGCGTAGCACAGGGGACAGAGATGATATTTTGTAGGGACAGAGCTGTTCTGGATCCTGCTGTGGTAATAGTTACATGAGTCTGTACATGCTTTGTAATGCATAGAACTGTACAGAAAAAAGTCAATTTTACTGTATGTTATTTTAAACAATCCAATTTTAAAACTCATAATGTAATTGTTTATCCACTCTTGCTTTAAGACTTCTGGATAACAACCATCTTTTGTATTTAGAATGTTGTTTGTAAGTGAATGACTACTTTGCATCTTTGTCTCTGCTTGTTGAAAACTACAGTGAAATTTTCATATAAAATGATACAAGAGAATAAAATATCTGCAGTCAGTGAATGGAGGTCACTTATTCTGAATGAGTAAGGTCTGAAATTATAAGATTTTTCTCGATTTAATGAAACACCTTCAGCAGGCTGGCATTTTATTTATTTTTTTCTAATACTCTATTGCTGACATTGAATTCTAACTCAGGCACAAGGTTTCTCAGCTCTAGATCAAATAACTGTTAATTGGTTAGGTTTCCTCCCCTCCACCATCTGCTGTGCCTGTAATTCCCAGTGTTTTATGAGAAAGCTACACTATTGTCTTTCTTGTCCGCAGTTAGTCTAACACAGAGAACCCCAGAAAAGGTGGCTGGGTCCTGCTCACAAATGATGCTCAGGAAGGTGGGGGTTGAGGAGCAGCCCTGCCCTGCAGGGACCCTTCCTCGGCTCTGTGCCTGCTGCCCCCTGGCTCCTCTGCACAGCTTAGCCTGCACATCCCTCCCCTTCTCCTCTGCCTCTCACTTTTTGCACATCTGCCCTCCTGGGGCACCCATGAGTGACAACCCTTCAAAGCAAAATGCACAGGCAAGCTGCCTCCTCTCTGTCCTCCCCCAAGTTGCTTTCCAGAGGTGTTAGGTTCTGAGGATGGACATCTGGAGGGGCTGCCGAGGAGACAGGAGCCCCAGTGAACCGCGTGGAGGCTGTGAGCAGAGAGGCAGGTGATGAGAGGCCTTTACACTGTATACAACGTGGGGCTGTTGTAAAAGATGAACAAAACCTTCACACTTGTGTTGATACTCTGCCAGCAAATTCTTAATTCTCATTATGCAAACAAGAAAACCAAACTAAACAAACTCTTCTCTCTTTGATATGAATTGCTTCCAAAAAATAGTCTATTTTCTATTATTTTTTGCCACTGAGTGTGACTTTCTTGAGTGAAAGAAAGGTGGGGGAAAAGTGTGATGGTGTGATAAATTGCATTCCCCACCTTCTCTGAAGCTAATAGACTCTAAACCCAGTGTCATAAAATCTGATCAAGAGATGCAAATCGAGGGCTAATTAAGGGCAATATTTGGTGGCAACATCCGTGACCAAAATCAGGCCTGTTTGTCATCCTAACAATGTTCCTTTAATATTCATAATATTTAGAAGGACTGTGTAAAAATACACCTGTATAACCATATATGGTGTCAGGGCTTCTCTTCACTGTGGACTACATCAGCCAGGCTATAGTCTCGAGATTAGATAAATTTCCAGAAAAACTATATTTAAAGACCTACTCTCATTTTTTAATCTCCAAATATCACCTCAACTACCTGATATTTTCCCCTTTCTTTGGTTAGGTTCTCCCCCCTCCACCTTTCTTTAATCAATGTCTCTTTTGCCTTTCACCACATACTACATATATATATATTTCACTTTGTCCACCGTGTTGTTCTCTTCCTCCACATTGGTCTTCTCTTCCCTTTTACTGATTCTGTGGCTCTGTGGCTCTCAGTCGAGGGGCCCCCACCACCTAAGGGAGTTCAAAGGTGGAAGGGCTGCTTTAGCTTGTCTCTGCAGCTCGGATGGAGTAGTTCTGGCATTTTGTCAGGAGGGCCCAGTACACCTGACGGCTGCAACATGGAGACTTTTCCACAGAGCAAGATGTTGCTTGCATTCCGTGTAAATCTGTTATAGAGCCAGGTAGTAATACAGATGAAAAGGTGGTTGTAATTACCCATATACAGAACCAAACCCTGTGATTCCCTGTAAACATAAAATATCTGGTACGATTTTAATCAACTGAATCTTCCAGGAATGCAATTGCTGCAAAAATTGAGGAAAGTCTGCATTCTATTTATTGAAAAATTTTTATAACTATAGGTCATCATTTCAGGATAAAATCAAACCACTGACAGCAAAGCCATTTACACTTTGATTTGCCTGTTGGAACATCTGAACTGGCCTGCGTTTGTGTCACCACTGGCCAGATTCTGTGTGTGCGGCACTCACGGCACGATGTGTTTCCCAAGACCAGTCTCCTTCTCCTCCTCCCTGGCAAATGGCTAACCTGACTTCCCAGCCTCCCTGGAGTCAGGTGTGGCCCTGTGAGCATTTCTCACCCATGCATGACTCCTCTGGGTCCAGGTGCACTAAACCAGGGGTACCTTCTCAGCTGCTCTCCTCTGCCACCTCCTGGCCAGAGGCAGAGACTTTCAGTGAACGTTGAGCCCTGAGGATACGGAAGCCAGAAGCTGTGAGGGGCAAGGGGCCTGAGAGCCTGAGCAACTTCATTGCTTGGAGTTAACCAGGAGAGACAATGCCCTGCAACCTTTTAAGGTGCTGTGATTTGAGAAGCAATTATTTCAGGGTCCAGTGTTATTAATCCTGATTAACACAAGTCATTAGCCTCAGACTGCATCACTATCTCCTAGGATAGCAATGCTTTGCAATTTACATGTGAAAGTATGCATTATTTTATTATAAATAACTTTTGTATTATTTTTCCTTCATCTCACAATTATAATTTTTTTTGAAATTTGCTTCTACATAGTTTATGTTATGTGTGATTTCATTTTAGAAAAATAAGTGAGGTATTATATAGTATTTGTCCTAAAAGTAGAGTGGGTTAACAAGATCCTAAACACAGCCTTGTTTCTTCCTTTGGTAATCCCATGGTTTACATGGATAACTACCTAATTTAGACTGAGCACTGATCGGGTTAGCAAGTGGGTTCTTGTAAGACATCTCCTTCTTCTGAAATACAAGTATCAAAAACTCAATTTACCTTCTCAGAAAAGTGGAGCATAATTCCCACTGCTTATATGTGGGCTGTGCCTGCTGATTTTCTTTCAGAGAGCACAACAAGGAAAAGGGTAAAATAAAGAGGAATTTTGCAGTGGATAAACCTGACAAATGCTCTCTCAGCCAGATGATCAAGGTTGATGTCAACTGTAATAAATCACACTGGGAGTACATTCTTTCATATATTGTAAGAAGAGTGACATTCTACCATGTGGTCTTCCTCCCCAAATCCTTAACCCTGGTGGATTCATGAGGGAAAAAAAATGAAGACAAACCCCAGGGAAGGGGCATTGCACAAAACATGAGATGTGAACTCCCCAAAGCTGTCAAGATCACTGAACACAAGGAAAATCTGAGAAAAAGCTACAGTCTAGAGGAGCCTTAGGAGAAAATGATGAGTTCCTGTGATGTGGTATTTGGATGGAATAATGGATCAATGTTGAGTCATTACTTATAACAAATGTACCATACAAATGCATGATGTGAAATAATGGGAGAAACTGAGTGTGGAGGGATATAGGAATTCCCTGTACTATCTTTGCAAAGTTTAGGTGAATCTGAATGCATTCACAAAATGCTTATTTAAAAACCTTATCCTTTTTCCATTTTTGATCCCTGTGCTATGTTCCTCTATACCTGTTACTAGGTATATATCCATCCAGTAGCAGAAAACCCTGGGGTAAGCTGTAAAACATATTTTGCCCTTGTTAATCTATTCCGTTGCCTAAAATTCCCATCAAATCTATAATCACAATGTCTTTTTTTCACATGTGATTCATCCTCTGTATTAATTCTGTCAATTCTAAGTAAGAAAATAATTTCTTCTTGTCTAAACTATTACAGTGTCCTCCTATCCACTGCCTTAAACATTCTCTACCATGTATTGCTTCTCCCATTTGAGAAAAAAACCTTAATGTCTGACTGACCCAATGCCCCCCCATGGTCCCAAGTTGACTTTTCTCCCTTCTGGCCCACTGCTTTATGTGCTCTCTGCCCCAACTGATTCACTTACGATGCCCTAATAGATCTAAGCCTTCTCACTTTGGGTTTACAATTACGATGGTCCGGATCTCTACTCTTTCTAATTCCACAGATTCTACTTGTAACACATCCTTCTTCAGAAAAAGTGTTTTCAATGACCCTAGCCCAAAATAGTATGATCCTTTTCTTTTTACATAGTGCTTTATATTTTTATTATCACTTAGCACAGCAAGTCCATGTCTTCTTGTTCAACTATGTTTTTGACGTCAAGTTGTCCTTACAATTTCCCAGTGCTTTATGTACATAATTGACAACTAATAAGTGTATATTGAAAAAAAAATGTTTAACAAGTCACTAATTAATAGTTAAATGTGTTACTAGTATAAATATAGATGACTTAGGCTTATTACCTTATATTGTCATATTTTTATAAATTCTTAAGAGTCTAAAATGAGCATTTATTAACTAAAATAAGAATTACACAGTAAATATCATGCAGACTCAGTTTTATGCCATGTAATGCACGCCTTTTTACCTTAGGCATAGGTTCTATGCTGGAAGATGGAAGAACACGATGGACTAGGGAGGGAGGTGCAGATAAGAAGTAAACAGAGTGAAGCATGGTCAGAAAGTGGGTGAATTAACCCTAAAACAGACTAAAAATGTTACCAAGCATATTGGTACCCGAGAGTCCCTTCTCCATTAGTCTTACGGAGTTATATTTGTATGGGTCCTACTGAAGATGACATATTTGATTTAATTTACTAGAACACTCTTGTCTCTATCAATATTTTTCAAATTATTATGAAGTTTTAATTTTATAGTACCCAAATTCAAAATTCCTTCTATGAATGAACATTTATTAAACTCTTTTGGAAATTTGGCTCAAAGGACATAATCAATCTTAATATGTAAAATTATATCCTGTGAAACTGAAAATCACTTTGTTATTGTTCAAGACAACATGTATTTCATTTTTTTTTTTCCAACTAAAATAACAATTTAAAATGGTTACAAAAGTTTTGTAGTCAGTTCTCTTGCTGGCAGGACTTCTCTTAGAAGACATCAAAATGCTGATGAATCATTAGGAACAATCCTGATTTTAGTACTTTTGCATAAATAATGTTTAGGGATATTATTAATTCAAATGGAAATCCTTTGTTAAAAGAAACAGAAAATATTTTGGATGGACCAGCATTTGGCTTGCAAGTTCACACAGTCCTGAGTAAGAGATAAAGTGCTAAACGTTCCCTTAGGTTTGTGGTGTCAAGAAACAAGTTATTTTGCTTCTTTGACATCAGAATCCAATGACAGTTACCTTTTCAATATGTGCATTATTGCACATAATGTGCCTGCAATGTATTTGCTTAAGGAGTTTCAATTAATATGGCTATCTCTAACCTGGCACACTCTAAATAGCCTTACTAGAGAAAGTTCTGCTCCCAAAGATAAAGAGGAATAATAAAATGGGCTTGGTTTTCCATTAAAATACAAAGCCATTTGCATGACCACAAATGAATTGCATCCTTTTGTTTTTCTTCCAAGGAATGCACAAATGAAAATCCTGCTGATTTTCAAGAATTCTAGCACATAGAACTTCCTAAAAACTTCCAAAGAACATAGGCAAATTCTAAGGGCAAATGGGACAATAATCATGATTCTACTTGAACGAACAGGTTCTTTCCTGTGCTTCCTAGACTGCATGGAAATCTCCTTTGGAAATGACAGTGAGTCCATGCTGTTTCTGGCATTAGGTGAACCTTATATCTCAAATAACCACCCTTTACAAAAATTACATCTGCTACCAAACAAGAAATTAGGAAAATTTTAGACGAAGAGAGTGGATATTGAATAAAATAATGTGATTTCTGATGTTGTAAGAAAATTGTTATGATTCCTTTCCCTAACCAGATATAGAGAAAGAGAGGGAAAGAGAGAACTGTTTCTGAACTTTTATATAATCTGAAGTCAGAGTCTGGTTACTTGACTTTGATGTGGTGCATATGATCAACGTGGGAATTAGTGATAAAGAATCTCAGAATCTCAATCTCAGAAGAATCTCAGGGAAAAATAATACCTGCAAGGCAGGCATAAGTAAGGACTTGCTCACCCAATACAGGAATATTGACCCATAGTCAGGAGGAGCTTGTATTTTATGGCCCTGGCTGCAGAGCTGATGCATAAACACTTAAACATCACTTCTCCCTCCAGTGCACTACCCTAGGTGACAGCCTGACTTACAATCATACAAAAACTTCTTAATCACAGTGCCTTGCACCATCTTTCTGAATTTCTTCTTTCCTTTCTCTTTCTCCCTCTCTCTGTTTCTCTCTCCCGCCCATTTCCCTTCTTCACTTTTTCTCCCTTTCTCCCTCTTTTCTTCTCACCCTCTCTTTCCCATTTTCTCTCAACTAGCTAGCTCATGTGGGTATTACCAGAAAAATCTCCCTAAATCTGATTGACATTGTTCGTAATAAAATATGGTGACCTGAAGTTATCACTTCTGTAGAAAAAGAGGAACAAAGTCCCTAATTAGTAGAAGAAGGAAATAGTGATTGGAAGAGAAATAAATGAAATCTAGAAAAAAGGGCAATAAAAAAGATCAATGACACTAAAGCCGTTTCTTCTGAAAAGATGAAAATTGACAAACCTGTATGTAGACTCACTAAGAAAAAAGAGAGGACTCAAATAAAAAAAAAAAATGAAAGAGATGATGTCACAACTAATACCACAGTAATACAAAAAATCAGAGACTACTATGAACAACTGTATGCTAACAAATTGGATGATGTAGAAGAAATGGATAAATTCTTAGAAAAATACAACCCACCAAGACTGAGTCATGATGAAATAGAAAATCTGAACAGGCCAATTCTTAGTAAAGAGATTGAATCAGAAATCAGAAACCTCCTGACAAACTAAATTCAAGGACCAGTTGGCTTCACTAGTGAATTCAATAAAACATTCAAAGTAGAGTTAATACCAATCTTTCTCAAACTCTTCCAAACTATAGAAGAGAGGTGAACTTTTCCAATCTCATTTAGAAAGACCCTGATATCAAAAACAGAAAAGGATGGCACACACACAAAAATTACAGGGAATTATTCCTAATTAACATGGATGCAAAAATCTTCAACAAAATATTAGGAAATTGAACTCAACAACACATTGAAAAGATCATATACCATGATCAAGTGGGATTTATCTCAGGGATATAAGGATTATTTAAATCCACAAATCAATGTGATATACCACAATAACAAAATGAAGGATAAAAATCATATGATCATTTCAGTAGATTCAGAAAAGACATTTGAAAAATTCAACATCCATTTATGATAAAAACTCTCAATAAAGTGGGTATAGATGAAACATACTTCAAAATAATAAGTACCACATATGACAAACCCACAGTTAACATCATACTCAACAATGAAAAGCTGAAAACTTTCCCTCTAACATCAGAATGAGACAAGGATGCCCACACTCACCCCTTTTCTTTAACATAGCATTGGAAGTCTTAGGTATATTGATTAGGCAAGAAAAATAAAAAACATCCAAATTGGAAAAGGAGAAGTAAAACTGTTACTATTTTCAGATGACATATTATGTATAGGAAACCCTAAGATTTTACCAAAAACTGTAAAACTAACAAAATAATTCAGCAAGCTTTCAGGATACTACATCAATACACAAAAATCTGTTGTGTTTCTATATACTAATAATGAACTATCAGGAAGAGTAATTAAGAAAACAATCCTACTTATAATTCCAACAAAAATAATAAAATACTTAGGAATAAATGTAACTAATTAGGTGAATGATGAATGTAGTGAACTGTAAGATATTACTGAAAGAAATTTATGAAAACACAAATGGAAAGATATTCTAGATTTATGGATTGGAAGAATTAATACTGTTAAAATGTGCATACTTCTCAAAGGAACATATAGACTCAGGGCAATCCCTATCAAAATTTCAATGTCGTATCTCTCAGAACTAGAACAAACAGTTCTAAAGTATGTATGGAATCATTAAAAGACCTTGGGTAGTCAAAGTGATCTTGAGAACAAAGCTAGAGGCATCACGATCCTTGGTTTTCAAAGTATATTACAGAGCTATAGTATTTAAAATAGTATGGTGCTGGGATAAAAACTGGCACAGTGATCAGTGGAACAGAATATAGAGCCCAGAAATAAACCCATATTTATATGGTCAATTCATTTACAACATAGTAGCCAAGAACATAACATGAGGAAAGGACAGTCTCTTCAATGAATGGTGTTGGGAAAACTGAACAGACACATGCAAAAGAATGAAATGGAACACTTTCTTACACTATCCCCAAAATTCACCTCAAAATGTATCAAGGGCATGGATGTAAGACCTGGAACCATACAAATCTATAAGAAAACATAGGTAGTAAACTTCATGGCATAAATATTGATGATTATTTTTTTGGATTTGATGTCAAAAGCAAAAGCAACAAAGGCAAAAATAAGCAAGTGGGACAACATCAAACTAAAAAGCTTCCGTACAGCAAAGAAAACCATCAACAGAATGAAAAGGCAACCTACCAAATGGGAGAGAATATTTTCAAATAATATATGTTATATGGAAATAATACACAAAATTTACAAAGAACTGATACAACTCAATAACACAACACACAAACACACACAAACCAATTGATGAAAAAATGAGCAAAGGATCCTAATAGATTATTTTCCAAAGAGAACATATAGATGGCCAACTGGTACATGAAAAGATAATTAATAATCAGGAAAATATAAATGAAAACCACAATGAGATATCACTTCAGAAAGGCCATTATCAAAAACAAAACAAAACTAGAAATAACAAGTGCTATTTGGAAAACAGGAACCCTTGTTCACTGTTGGTGGGATTGTAAATATGGAGGAGATTCCTCAAAAAATTAAAAGTAGAACTACCATATGATCCAGCAATTCTACTTTTGGGTATTTATCCAAAGCAAATAAAAACACAAATTTGAAAATATACATGCATTCTGTGTTCACTGCAGCATTATTCACAACAGTCAAGATGTGGAAACAAGCTAAATGTCCATCAGTGGATGAATGGACACAGAAATTATGACATATATATGATAAAATATTATTCAGTCATACAAAGAATGAAATTTTTCCATTTGTGTCAACATAGATGGGCCTTGAGGGCATTATGCTAAGTAAATAAGTGAGGAAAGACAAATACCATTAAACTCATAGATTCAGAGAACAGATTGGTGGTCGCCTGAGGTAGGGGATGAGGGGCTGAGGCTTGGGAGAAAAAAGCTAATTGTTTTTTGGCTTAAATAAATTGAACTTTTTAAAGTTATTTTTAAAATAACTTTTTAATCCTTTACCAGGAATCGGGTACACTGTATTCAAAGTCCAAAAGTCTGTAGCCTCCCAAGCCATCTGCACGTGATTGCAGAGGATAATTGTGACTGTTGTCACGGAAGTGTCTTTGGCAGGAGAGGGAGTCACAAATGAAGCCAGGGCTGTCGGCCAACGTCACAGAGCCTTGGACTGGGAGGAAGATGGAGAGGCGGGAGCCACGGCAGAAGATGGCCAGTCAAAGGCACCTTAAAAAGTCCTTTCAGCACAGTGTAAAAGACGTAAATGAATGAGAGAGAAAATAAATAACAACCTGGCAAACATTGGCAAATGTAAATCTCACTTGTGCTGTGCCAAGAACACTTCCAAGCTGCTGAGAAATTACCAGGATAATGACAGAATGTTGGTTTTAGTCTTGGAAAATGAAAAATCCAAGGTGAGAGAAGCACAAGATATCTTTTTCCAGATGAAAAAAAAATGTTACTACCTCACATGTCTGCTATGTGTCTTGAAGGAAAAACTTCACAACAAACAGAATGAACTGCTCAGACCCATGCCTTGGGAAATAAGGACTCATGCAGTGATGAAAGCTCCAGGGATTTGTTAAGGATTTACAAGTTCCTCTTCAGGAAGCTGGTCTTCTAGGACAGGGAGAATCATTCCAAATAGGAAAGCAAGTATCTGCTATTCCTCCAGACAGACTTGGATCTGGCTCTCCATCTTCTAGTTCGGGTGAAGGTAAGTCTGCCCGTGCTCTGTACCTCGACTGCATCTGTCTGTCCATGTCAAGGAAAGGTTTTCTCAGTCTATGTACATGTGCGACTGGGTGACAGAACCAATCACTTGGCAGGGGAATTTTTGAAATGGGATAAAACTTAGATTTGCAGATCTGCTAGTAAACATATACACAACTGAAAATGTAGATTAAAATGTTTATCATTGAAACAAGGATCAAATTAAGTTATCACCAAAGCTGATTTTCCCCAGAATGATTAAAAACAGGTTATTTTAGAGTCTAAATCTAAAACTAAGTAAAACTAAGTATAGAGATGCAATAGGAAGAAAAAGAGGAGAAAAACATTAACAGAAAGGGGGAATTGAAGTCTGTATGAAGGCATTAAGGGAGCAAAAGTGAAAATTAAAAGTAAAAACACTATTTCCAAAAATATTGGATGTATCTTTCAGTTTAAACAGTGTTTACAAATTCAAATTGACAGTGGATGTCCATCTCACTCTTTTAAGGCAAAATAAAATGAGCAAGGATGCTAAGAAAGGAAGGCAACAGTATGTTTGAAATTAACACCCGTGAATTAAGGAGTTTGGGTGGTGATTCTGACGATCTCTGTTTGCCTTCTAAAACGCACCTGAAATAAGTTGAAAATCTGACCAATGAATCACAAAGCAGCTCCTTTGCCAGGCCTCAATCTAAATGAGCACCAAGGTGTATCCATGAAAAAGAGATGTGGCACAGAGACAGGGAGGGATGGAGGGAGCCCTAAGCAGGGGCATCCCTCAGAAGCTCTGCAGGAGACCTTAGGGGATCCTACAGGTCACCTGCGACCATTTCAAAACAGTTTTTTAAAAGACTCAGACTTTGCTGTGCTGTCAGGGTTGAAAATGCAAAAATGTCTAAGTGAGAAACAGATACACACAGATTAAAAAGAAATTTAATTGGGGGGAAATTCAAATACTAATTAACAAATCAATAATACTTGCTCATAACACCCATTCTACAGCATCCCAATTTAACTCTAGAAACATTCCTAATGAAATAAGTGCATTGTTCATTCTGTCTCAGAAGCATCAGAAATTACTTATGCATATTCTATTTAAGACAAGCTCTGGCTGCTTTGCTTGGCCAATCTCAGAAGCTGTCAGGCAATGCCTGTTTTTTAAACAAAGCACATTAGACACTCCCTTCCTTCTTTTCAGCAGATATGGTGTTTAGACTACCTGCGAGCACGCCTCACATCCACTGAGACATCATGTTGTCTCGGACATGGTCTCATCTCAGTGCCTTAGACACCACTGAGGGGAACTAGAGAGATCTGCCTGCCTGAGAAAACAAAGAAACAGGAAAGGAAAGAAACTTCAAAGCCAAAAAGATCTACCAGCACACCACCCAGCACTCACCAGTCAAGTCACCTTTGCCTGAAGACCACTAAGGTCCCCTTATCTCCTATAGTGAAAATCAGAAAACTGTTGTTTTTCTCCAAAAAAGAAAGCCCAGCCACATCCCTGCCTAGGAAAAGGTGCGCAGCCAGCATGAACTGTAAGGAAGACGCGCTGGTGCCGAAACAGACAAGAGTGGGTCTATCGATTTGTATTCCTTGTATTGCACTTTCAAGCAGAAAAAAAGACCCTAAACATTTAAAGTTCTTAAAAAACGAAAACATAAATACAATGAAGCTCATGTGGGATGCCACTGAGATGTATCCTACTACTTTTCTCAGAAGTTCTGTAAGACAGCAGAAGTGGGTCATGCTACGGCCGTAGAAGGTTTTCCTGACAAAACTTTATAGATCATGAACATTACTTCAAAACCATACTTAAAATATGATGTTTTATTTTAAACTCTTAACAAATGTGAGCTTACTTTTCCTTTGAATACAAACAACTGTGTTAAGCCCTGTAATAGTTTAGGTTTCTTATTAAGCCCCAAACCCTTCATTTTAGTTGAAATATGTATCTCAAACAATGTTTTGGAAATCAATAGTGATTATTAAAATGAAGATTTTAATTAAAATCATAAGCTTTTGGAATTCTTATTTTCCCTCCAGTGAGGAATGGCTTTTGAAGGTCAGGTGAGGATCTTTTGAAACTCCTTACTGTAATATTTGAGTAAACCCATCCTTGGCATGCCCAGCATGGTACCCTCTAAGTTGTCTGGGATCCCTCATGCCACCATTTAATTTACTTTCTCAGATAAACTACATATAAGATAGTATGGGCTACATAACACAGTCCCAGGACCACGCAGGTCTAACAACAGAAATGCATTTCTCACAGCTCTGGAGGCTGGAACCAAGGTCCGGATTCTGCTGCTTCCTCTTGCGGCGGGTGTCTCTCCCTTTGGCTCCGGGTGGCCATCTTCTCCCTGTGTCCTCATGAGGCCCTTCCGTGGTGTGTGCACCCCCAGGGCCAGGCAGGGCACGCTGCACTGTCTCTTCCTAGAGGGATACTAACCCTATGGGATCAAGGCCTCACTTATGACCTCACTTAACCTTATTATTCTTTTATCCCAAATGCAGCCACACTTCCAGTCACACTCAGTAGCTAGTAAGAGACTACCTCTGGACACCAAGATCCAAGCATTCATTGTTCATAGTGATCCTTTAGCCAAAAAAAAAAAATACCATATCAAGGATTATCAAGAGAATGCCCTTATTTCGTAAAGAATTTCAAATGTGAAAGTCATAAATGCTGAGGGCTTTTGGATTTACTTCATATGAAGCTTTTGTTCAACCAATAGGGGGAATCCATTCTGTTTAGCAAGTTTGAAGCTTACATTTGTATCTTTTTAAACTTTAGAGGGACTATAGTTGATCATTTTTTGAGGAACAATACAGTTTTGTATGAGATAAAGCAGACACACACACACACAGCCATGCACAGCAATCACGCCCCACCACTGGAGGGGTCGGCACCACCTGCCTGCCGCTCGGATTCTCTGCTCCCTTCCTGGTCGCTGGTGTCCCAGCTCCACTCCTGTTGCCACCTGGCTGGGTTCTCAGATGTTTCCTACAAGGTAAGGGACAATGGTGCCAGGCTGGGGCAGGCTGGGGCAGAGAAGGCGTTAACTAGTCCTTGCTTTCAGGCCTTTAAACTTCAAAGTTCTTTATGGACGATTATTTGTGCTGAGATTTTTGAGTTCCAGTTTTGTGTTTCTTTCCACTCTTTAATGCATAATTGTTCATTTAATTAATGGACATATATCACAGGACCCAAAGATACACATTGGGACAGGGAAGGGAGAGCCAGGGAAAGCACATTCTGAATAAATTCTCAAAACTTCCTGTGTGTCAAGGAACAGCCTATGCCTAGTGTAGCCAGCTGTTAATTAAGACCACCTTGAACACTAATTACTTGACACAAATCCAGAGGCATGTCACTTATCTCCTGCTCAATGAACTTTGTGGATTAAATTCTTTTCTACCACTTTTAAAAGCAAAGTTTTTCATTAAATATTTAGTCCTAAAGCCAAGCCCTATCACAGTCTTACTGTCCAAAGTATATATGTGTGTGTATATACATATATATATGAGACTGTCTCATATATAGTAAATCCAACATTTTCTGCCCTTAAAAGGGCCCCTGCCAGGACAGAGGGCATGCGGCATCCTTGAAACGAGCTCCAAGAACATATGCCCACACAGGCAGACCCTCTGGAAAAGCTCTTCCCCAGAAATGTTAAGTTCCATGGGGACAAGTCTGTTAAGTTCCACTGTTGTCAAGAGAAGGTGTGATTGGCTCTGGGAAGGGACACCTCCCCATTTCTGTGGTGCCCCTCCTCCAGCTTTTGGAGAGCCACATTCCTGAACTCACAGAGGAAGCAGAAGCTCAGGGGTCCTGACATCTGACCTTAAAGGTGTCCAGGTGACAGTGGAGGGCTCTCCCTGGGCCTTGGGGCTACAGCCAGCTTGGGTGGTTCATTTGCCTTGTCCCTTTCCATGTGGCCAGCACATCAGAGGTTTGGAAGGGGACCAGGTGGGTCATACCTGCGTCCATAAGTTAGCAATTCCCTGGGCCAGTCACCTGTGGCTATGCCCACTTACTCCCCTTGCTGGGCATTAAAGGCACCAGGTTAGAGCTGTGTTCATAAGCTGGGGCTACCCCACTGGTGTCCCTCTTGCAGAAGTGTCTCTCCTCCAGAGCACTGGGATAAGGGGAACCCACTGCACCTTTGTCTTGCCTAAGGGTTTCAGCCCCAGGCAAGCTCACTATGAACTCAGTGAGCCCAAGGAATGACAATGAAACATTCTCGGGGTAAAAGGACTTACACCTGGCTTTATTCTCCTGGTGATAGGTTGAGCACTACTAGAATTGTGTCTGCATCCAACAGTCTGCAGGTCTGTAATCCTTCTCCGTCTCTGCCCCTGCCCAGAGCAATGGGCAGAGCTCTTTATATAGTCACTCAGTCAGCAATAGCTCATTGCCTATGGGTGTGGAAGCAGTAGCCTAGCAGTAAGCCAGTTACATCATCAGGTAGTTTAGGGTCAGGTGAGGATCTGGCCACAGGAACTTCCATTTTCCCCACAACTTCCTTGACCTGCATGCCCCTCTGGAAGGGTGTCAGCTGGGGTGTACTCCACCCCTCATCCTGCCGGACCTCATCTCTACAAACTTACTGAGGAACACTCCCTATCTTCCTCTGCTCTGTGGGAGTTTACTGGAACAAGACCTCCCCTGTCTTTTTCTGCTTATTTGTTTATTGGGGGTGATTTGGGGTGTGGAGGCAAAGCAAATAGATGGATAAAAATAGAACTCTGATGAATACTAAGCCCATTTGATTGCAATTCTAAAGCCATATTTACTTGCATATACAGTTGATTCTTGTCACTCATGATAATTATAATTATGTTCTAGAAAGCCACTGAAACACTGAATTAGTGAACACTGAGCTATTTATTGTTCCTAAGGGAAATGCAGGGTTAGGTTCCTGCATGCCTCTAGTTACAGTATTTTCATGAACTGTTAAATACATAGATAACCTTGTGTTCTGTGTGTTTCTGTTCCTTATTTAACATATATATATATATATATATATATATATATATATATATATATATATATGTATAAAACATATTCATTAACATTGAGCTACCTGCCAACTTATCCAACACATGAATTTTCTCCATAAAGCACATCACAGCCTTCTTGTGTTTAGGAAAGTAGACATCATTCAGCACTATGCTTGGGAGCAGCTTAAACAGGAAAATCAATAACAGAAAGCAAAAAAAGGAAGTGAAAAACATTGCACTAAAAAGAAAATGGAAAGGGTCTTTTTTTACAGTATGAGAGCTAAAACAGACCGGCAGAATACTGTCTTACTCAACCTCTGCTGGGAGTATGCATATTTAGTGACTCAAATTTCTCACTACTTATGCACATGAGCAACTGACCTTGAAAATGTCACAAGTATTGATTTTGTGGTTACAAATATATTTTAGCAAGTAGATTAATTTGCAGATGCATAATCTGTGAATAATGAGGATAAATGGTATATCAATAAATCAATTCCCCACGTAACTTCCTCCCTTAGTATTAGAACTCAGGAAGTTAAGAGAAGATAGGGATTTTATTTTCCTCCACTGATTTATTTTGAAAACAAACATCTACAGAAAAAGTTAAATAAATAATACAGTGAACATCACTACACATTTTACCAAGTGTTAACATTTGTTGTATTTGCTAACTCTATCTCTTGTGTCTATCTCAACATCATGACATTTCACCCTTCAAGATGTCATCACACTTTTCCCAAGGGTTAGGTATATTCTTCTACAAACCACAATGCCAGGATTGTTTCCAAAAGTAGCCACAATTTTACTTAGTCAACTAATAAATATATAATCCATATTCAAATGTATGCAGTAATTTAAATATGCATATTATATTCTTTTAAATAACATGTTTATTCCAGAAAGCAATCTAGGTTTACACTGAATATCATTGTTATGTTTCTTGGGTTCTTTTAGTGAGGAATGATCCCTTCACATTTACTTAGCAAATTAGTCAAGTTGTTTTTCATGACACCAACTGTTACAAGGAGTTCAGGCCAGATGACTTATTGTAGATGTCCCACATTCTGTGTGTTTTGATTATTAGTTAGCTTCCTAAAACCCCAGCATTTTATAATCCATTCTCTGCTTCTTCTGAGACATTTCTCTTTTGAATGTTTCTGCTCTTCTTTAACACTTTCCCCTTGTTCCTTTACCTTTACTTAGCATACAACAATTCAAAATTGATATTTTAAAATGCTGTAAAGCTTAAAATATCAACAATAAATTTCCTTGGCTGCAATGTTATGTTATGCCTTTCCTTCCTTCTAAAAAATAAATATATTTCTCAAAGACTGAGTTTCTATGGTCTTCAATGACTCACCATTAATTCATTCAACAAATCAATATAATCTGGGTTCTGTCACCATCCCACTGGAAAGCTTCTATCTAAGGACAAGAGGTTGCCTTGTTCATTTGTGTTTATTTCATTTGTTCTTTTGCCATATTTCAAACTATTAGTCACCCCCATTCTTAAGACTCTTTTCTTGACTTTCATTACCCAATTATCTTTTATTTATTTCTCCAACAACCTCTCCAATTCTCATTCTTAGTCAACTTTTGGAATCATCTTCCTCTGTCTGTCCTAAAAATTGATTATCCCCAAGTGCAATACCTCATGCTCAGTTATCCTCAAGGTAAAGGTTTTTATTAGTGTTTATGGCTTCCACAACCATACGTGTTCTAGTGACTTACACACACTGGTGCTGACTCTTTCCTGAAGTCAAGCTACACATATCCAACAGCTACACAATCAATTGTCCTATACATACTTCAACCTTATGATTTATTTTTATATCTTGCTTATAACTCTGAATTAATTTGTGAGAAACTTGCTACGGGAATTTCCCCATTCATTAATTCAGCCTTTTGTTTCAAAATACATTTTGAAATGTATTGTATTTTCAAATATAAGATATTTTATTATGTTGTATTTTATGAAGCATTTACTATGTCTTAGGTGATGTGTCAGTCACAGTAATACAATGCTTTCAATACAGTCCTTTTGAGTTCTTGCTCTCCACATTTTATAGTCTAATGAGTGGTTGCTGATGGTTAATGCCAAGTTCTACCAGAGAAGCAGAACTACAATAGATATAGATCCATGAGTATCTGAAGTGGTTATGTATGCATGTGTATAAATATATGTATAGTTCTGTTTCTCTGATAAATATGCATTACATATGTATGCACGTGTATGTTTATGTATGTGTATATGTATGCATTACTTCTATGTATATTATGCATTATACATTGTTAATATGCATTATATATGCATAGAGATCCATATACATCTGTGAAGTGATTTGTTAAAGAGCTGATTAAACAGTGTGCCCAAAGTCATTGTCTTCACATCTGATGCTGGAGCTTGAAGCCCACAGCAGAGCTGGTTGGAATGGGCAGGTGGATGAAAAGATATAACACAGGAGAGAACTAGCTGGGACTCACAGGTAAGAACTGGAACTCAGAGGATAAATCAAAACTTTTGTGAGTTCTTGTTTCCTATAAATTTAGTGGTGTGGGTGTTCCACAGATCCTGAGGCCCTTCATCATGCAGTTAAATGCGCACACTTGTCTCGGGAATTGGAGAAGCTGAAAGAGGAGCCAGGGAGAGATGGAGCTGTTACAGGCCTGGCTGCTGACTCCTGTCGAGGAGGAGAGCAAGATCAGCAACAGAATGTGTGAAACAGTTTCTGTTGAATCAGGTCAAGTAAATTGCTGCTGTTTAACTTGAACTCCTCAAATTTGGCTCAAAATTCTTTGTGACTCATGCTAACCAGCAAAACACAGAGAAGGGAATGGTAAAAAATGCCATCCAGCCAGGCCAACGTCAAACTAATCATCAACTGAAATGCAGTGTGACAAGTGCTGACTTACAAAGTGTAAGCAGAAGGTAAACTAGATTTCACATTATGTAATGCTTCCAGGAAGAAGGAAAAATAGTAAACATTCTTTTTTCAAAAGTATGAGAGGAACTCCAACATCAGCACTCTCGGGAAGACTCATGACAGAAGATGATCAGCAAAAAAAAAAAAAAAAAAACCCCAACAAAGATCCACGCACTGCTACAGCTGTAGATGCACTCATCCCACCAGCTCCTGGACTTGCCATGGGAATGATGAAGGAGATATCTAAGCTGGCCTGTGCATACAGTAAAACAACAAATTGGACTGGATCTATACTGTTGGAACTCAACCAAGAATTAGGAGAAGTGCAAACTGTAGCACTCCAAAATCTTACAACCACAGACTATTTACTGTTAAAAGAGCATATGGGATGTGAACAGTCCCCAGGAATGGGTTGTTCTAATTTATCTGAATTCTCTCAGACTGTTCAAAGTTCAGTTGGACAATATCCACCATATCATAGATAAGTTTTCACAAATGCCTAAGGTGCCTAACTGGTTTTCTTGGTTTCACTGGAGATGGCTGGTAATTACAGGTATGCTTTGGTTAGGTAACTATATTCCTATTATGTTAATGTGTGTGCACAATTTAATTAGTAGTTTAAAACCTATCCATGCTGAAGTTACTCTACAAGAAGATATGTCAAAGAAATAATCAATCTTCCCAGGTTTTCTTCCGCCTGCTACTTCTATAGCTTTTCTTCTTCCTACCTAATCACAACCTTTAAATAGAACTCGTGCCACATGTCGAATTTACTGAGTATCATAATTCTTCCAAGTGGTAAAGACACCTCAAGACAAATGCTGGGCATAGAAGCCACAGGGCATAAATATGCAAAGATGTAAAAAGCTAACCTTTTCAAACAATAAGGCTTCTCTCTCACTTACCAACTTCACATTTCCCTGTATGGCCCCGGAAGATGACTGGTTAGCCAGAGACGGGTAAGATTCCTCAAGGGAGGAACAACCTAAGACAGGCACAGTCACAGGGGGGCCATCAGGTGAGAAAATGGGGAGCAGCAGAGGTGAGGCTTAGAACCTCCCCCCTCATGTTCTGAGAGAAATCTTCTGCATACATGGATGTTTATTGCCCTCGTCTAGCTCGGATTAACACATAGTCTACAGGCACACACCTGATCATCTACATTTGCTCTCTTACAACACTAAACTCTGTTTTCTACCTTTATCTCGTATCTACCTACCACTTCAGCATTTTATTAAAAATAATAATAATAGAGAAATGTGGTATCCACATATAAATCATGTTTAAAAATCAAATGAATATTCATATTTGAACTGACTGTTTATAGTTCATAATGCATGAACAAAACCGAAAGCTTCTGTGATGACTGCCCTTGCACTGTTCACTATGTAACTTATTCACTATGTAAGAATTTGTTCTCCATGTAAGAACTTGTTTGTTATGCATCAGAAGATTGGAGACTGATGAAAATTAGGCTTGGGGTGGATTAATGATTGTGCATTGAGTATTGACCCCCCTATACAGAAATTTATTGTTGTTAACAACTATTTGATCAATAAATATGAGAGATGCCCTCACAAAATATATATATATATATATATATATATATATATGTATATATAAACAGAATCCCAATTGTAAAATAAATAAGTAGTAACCGGGATGTAATGTATTGCATAATATAGTCAAAATATTGTAACAACTTGGTATGGTGATAGCTGGTACCTAGAATTATCATGTATATAAATGTTGAATCACTGTGTTGTACACCTGAAACTAATGTAATGTAATACTGTGTGTCAACTACCCTTCAAAAAAAATAAAAAAATAAAAAAAAAAGTATGAAAGGAAGGCCTGTAAAATATTCCATCATGCCTGGATTTATAAATTTATCCCCTGTCACTGAAATTCCAAGTGTTTTTTTTTTTTTGGTCAGGTTAGTAAAGAACTCTTTTGGTTCAATGTATTTCATCATATTAAAAAATGAAAATTCTACCTTCTGATAATCTGTTCAAGCAGCCTCTACTGCATTTTCTTGAAACATTCACTTATTTCTAATTACAAAACATAATCCATTTTAGGTACTCTCTGAAATCTTGACTGTCTTTTTTAATTAATGAAGGAAAATGAAATTCAGGAAAATATGGTACATGACAAGGGGAGACTACAAGAGAACAATGAAGCTACCACTTGCACTCGACTTTTGGAAAAATGGGCCAAATATATCCAGGCACAGCGTGAGCAGTTACAAGGAAGCTCAGCGGTGGCCTTCCCAACCTCTGACATCATGCTTCCTGCTACTCTTACAGGTCACTGCCAAGTTCCTGTGTATATTGACTCTCTTTAGTTGCTTTTACTTTTGTTTATAATTCTTCAGTTTTTTATTTGCTCACTTATTTGTTCTTGCAATAAACGATTATTGCAATAAGTATTGACACTGAATATATATCAAACCCTGTGCTGTACTAATAAATTTAGAAAGCAACATTATTGATATCAAATATGTTGACATGAACGTGTCATCTCAATTAAAATTTACATTAGTACAACTAATTATTTGTTATAATATTCAATTTATTTGAACTATTTAACTTAGGAGAATACTCAATTATAGAGTTTGGATTTACACAGAGTTCTGTTCAATTCCAGAGCTCAGTGTGCCAATTAGCTCACAGTTTAATGAAAAGAAAAGAGGCCCATAAATAAAAAATTCTGTCTTTTTGCCCCATGGATTTGGCCACAGAATGCAAGGAGAAAGTGATCAACTGGCTTTATCCTGCAGAAAGGACTTTCAGTTTAGTTGTAATGGATCAGCAATTATTCATTAAAAAGGCAAAATGAAAAAGACTAAAAAGAGCAGTTTGAAACCACAAAGTTATGAACAACAACAAAAAAGACTTATTTGAAGATTTCTGAGCAATTTCGTATGCTGAAGAATAGTGTTAATACTGTAATGTGGTAACAGGTAAGGGGAGGGACATAGGACATGGATGTCATCCAAAATGTGTATTAATCAGGTTGGGCTGTCATAACAAAATACTACAGGCTGGGCAGTTTAAACAGGAGAAATTATTTTCTCATAATTCTTAAGGCTGGAAGTCCAAGATCAAGGTTCTCTCAAGGCCAGGTCTATTGCCTTGCAGGTGCCCACCATCTGTGGATGCTCTGATCACCATCACATGGACTCTGTGCACATGCAGAGCAGGAGAGAGAGAGCTCTTTTGTGTCTCTTCCTATAAGGACACTAATCTTACGGAATCAAGGCTTCACCCACGTGACTTCATTTAACCTTAATCACCACTATATTATAGGCCCTATTTCCAAATGCAGCCACACTGGGGATTAGGGCTTCAACATGGATTTTGAGAGCACACATTATGTGCATAGCATTCCACCTTTGATCCCTCCAAATTCATTCACATATGTCCATCCCAACAGTCCTAAAGATCATAACTCATTCTAGCATTTGCTCTAAAGTCCAAAATCTCATCTAAATTCCATCTTAATCTGACACAGGTGAGAATCCATGTCCCTGAGTGTCCCAGTGAACATCCAATGACAGCTTGGGGTAAATTTTTGACAACAGACATGGAGGAAAAGGAGCAGAAACTTTTTTTGAGGTCTGAAGGGAATAGAGTTAACAAGATTTAGGGACCATTTGGATTTGAAAAATTAGAAGAAGTGGAGGTCCTCTAGATCACCTGGTCTCCAGCTCAAATGAATTAGTGTATGGCATTACCATTAATCAAACAACAGGAGCAGAATAACTGTGGGGAGATAATGGGTTTGGTAAGAAGGCACGCACAACTGTTGCCCTCACTTTTTCCTATAAATCTCCAAATCTAATGCATAGCTAATAGAGTGCATCAATTCTCTGCCTGCCTTTTACCAGCCCTTTCTGACCCCAGAATTTCTAGCTGTGGAAACCTTCATTTGTATGGACTCATGACAAACAATAGTCTGAGTCACTGAGAAAATAAATAGCACTATTTTGTAAGATATTTTTTGGAAGGCAAAATTTTGGAATTACTTTGTTGTCCTTGATCAGAACTGTGCAAGGTGAGGTCCTGAAACTCCTTTCATCAACTCAGTTCTAGGCTCCATGTTATTGGAACTGGACTCCCCCCTGTTTCCTGACTGGCACTTCAGCCTGGACCAGGACTTCCCATGGCTGGTGGGCAGAATTAGCAGGTTGACCTGCCCTCTTCCTTTTGGTAAGTACATGTTTGCCTCTCTCCCTTTGGCTAACCTGGGATTCTGGTTCAACCCACCTATCAATCTGCACCAATTATCTCATATGCAGGCAGACAGACAGACAGACACAGATGTGAACTCTCATGGGTGGGCGTGCACACACAGATCCTTCCACCAAGATGCTGCTGACCTTGAACCACGACCCTCAGCTCCTTCTGTGAATACTCTCCCTAGACAGAATCCCTTGGCTGAGGACACCTACACACATTCACACAGGTTTCCTTTTCCAACTTGACATTATTATTTCAACTGCTTTTAATCACTCCTGGAGAATATCTTATATTGTTCAATCAATGTCTGTAATTGAAGTTCTTCTATTTAATTTCCTCCTACATCCAAATAAGACAAGGCCAAGTTTATACTGACAATTTTTATGGTAATTTACTTAAAAATATATTTTAGGATAGTCTTTGATTTCTAAGATGTGAAGTTATAAGTTTGGACCTTAAAGATATATTTGTATTTTGCTGTTTTCTTACCCATAAGAAAACTTTGAGCTTAGAGAAAAACATGCCAAGTTAATAGAATACAGATGAGAAGAAATAACAATGCAGATTATTTCAAATATTATTTGAATAATAAATGGCCAAGTGTTTGTCTTTTTTATGTTATTTTATAGCATGAACCAAGTATATTCTTTAATTTATTCTTATTTGAGCTTAAATTATAGTGAATAAACAACTACTATCTGGCTGTCTATTATATATTACCTACAGAATAAATATTTTAACTACTTATAAATGAATGCTACCAAATGTACCATTTTGGCTGTAAACAGCACAGTGCTTGCATTTGCATCTGAGTCCCCTGTTTCCCTGACAAAACTAATGAAAACACTTTGGGTAAAGCATTACCAGTAGTGGCATCATCTCCTTTGGAAGCATTGCTTTAAAGCATTTAAAATTCTGCTCATTTTTTCTGCTCTTTTGGATTCAGGGATGTATAAAATAGGAACATTCATGAATAAGGATTTACCCTCTAGAAAAAATGTTCCTTTAGGGTCCAAAAGTAATAATTGCATTATCATTGATAGGTACTTCTGATACAAATTTTAGAACAGGGCCATAATGGGATATAATTTTATTACACATTTTTGTGATTTAGTTAAATATTTTGCTTAAATTTTTTTTTTGTGTGTGTGTGTGTACCACTTTTTATGTGTACCATTACATTGTCTAATTATAATGAATGTGTCTATTGTTATAAAGTGTTAGTTCGAAACAAAGTAATGCAAAGTCTATTAGTGAAAAAGGAAGCAAAAAATCTAGAAGCTAAATATGAAGGCTAAAGTAATTATAAAATGATAAATACATTGTGAATATAGAAGTAATTAGAATTTTACATTATTCATTTTTCCTTCTGAAGAAATTTAGGAGTGTGGCAAATATCTTTGCAGACATGAGATTTTGAAATATTTTGTTCATGAAAACTTTCAGGGCCATTCCTGCCCAATCACATCTTCCAGAGAAAGCAAATGCAGAGAATTGCTCAGAAGAGAACTATTACAAAGAAATATTTTTAAGTTTAACATATCAATTTTTGTTTGATTCATGACATTTATTATACTCATTAATATAAAACAGAGGGTTAGAGAAGCAGCAGACATCTATGTTTTTGCTTGTCTGGCATACAGCCCTCATCTGGTAACAGATTGCAGACCTTTTGAGAAACCACTTCTTTGCTGTTCCACACAATCCAGGTTTGACCTAATCTGGGACTTGCTCTCTGTTGTCTATGGGGAGGACAAGGCAAAGGGAATCACTCCAAAATTTACATCTTGTGCAAAGTGAAACTTTGTACCAAAAAACAGTTGAAAAATTTGATTCTGATGATGGTACCCTTAAAAGGCTGTACTTTGATTCTGACAATAGTACCCTTAAAAGACTGTATTTTAGGGCTCCCTGATTCCTGTTTTTTCTGAGCCTAGGTTGGATTTTATCAAGAGCCAAATTTCTTCCAGTAAAATGTTCTTGTAAGCTAACCAGAGTTAGATTCTGTTGCACTTAATCAAATAATCAAAAATTTACATGGGGTACACAGAGTCATTTCTTCTGAAATGCTTGAGAATAGATTCACATTTCCAGAAACGATTGAACTAGAGTAAAATTACATACTTGCACTATAAACAGTGGACACACAGTGATAAAGTAACTTCCAGGAGACTAGAATTTATGGAGATAAGAATCAGAAGTCTAGTCTCTACTCAAATCTTTGCTACATGTGTGACTTTGAGTAAGTCTTGTATACACATTCCTCATTTTCCCCTTTACTAGAGATAACAAAGACAAGGTCATTCACTATGAAATTTTGTATTCGTAGTGTCATATTATTCTAGCATACACTTTTTGTTCAATAAAGATTTGTAAAATTATTGTGTTCTTGTTAATAAACAAAAATTTGTAAAATGATGTATTGTAAAATTGTATCTACCTGTCATTTAATAGATAAGAGAATTGTAATGGACACTTATCATTCCCTTGTCTGCTATTTTGAGAATCTTTGGTACAAGAGCACAGGTTTTGGACTAGATAAACTCGATTTAAATCTTTACCACCTATTGTTTTTGTATGTAAGTGTAATCTTTTGCACATTTTTTAATCTGTCATCTCTCAGTTTTCCATTGGTAAGTTAGGGACAGTAGTTCATATTTTATAGGGCTTTATTGACACACATCATGTCCTTTAAATATTAGCTGATATTATCTAATAATCACTTAATAAATCTTTGGGGGGCTTAAAGTATATGAAATGAGTTTATAATGCTTACAAACACTAACAAATGATATCAGGATCAGAAAAAAAATGTTATTGTATATTGGTTACCACTACACTGTAATATGTTTCACACACTGATAAAAAAAAGTCTACAATAAATATTTATAAACTGGAAAGAACTATAATGTGTCTATTAGACAATAACTCTCCATTTTTCCCTCCCCATCCTGTAGTTGATCTGTGAATTTGACAAATCTAGATATCTTATACATGTGGAATCAAAATATTTGTACTCTTGTAACTGACTGATTTAATTTAGCATGTCTCAAGGTTCATCCATGTTGTAGCATGTGTCAGAATTTCCCTCTTTTAAAACTGAATAATAATTTATTGTACATATATGCCACATTTTGTTTATCTAATCATCCATCAATGTACATAGGTGAATTGCTTCCATTTTTTGGTTATTGTGAATAATGTAATTATGACATAAATGTACAAAAATCTGTTCAAGTCCCTGCTTTCAATTCTTTTGGGCATATGCCTATAAGCAGAATTCTGGATCATATGGTAATAGTAATTTTAATTTTTTGAGGAGCTAGAGTACTGTTTCCCATAGCTACTATACCATTTTATGCTTTTCAATCACAGTAAAAAGGGTTACAATTTCTCCATATCTTTACCAAAACTTGTTATTTTCTGCTTTTCTAAATATATTAGCGATCCTAATAGGTGTGACATAGTATCTCATTGTGGTTTTGATTTGCATTTCCTCAATGATTAGTGATATTGAGCATTTTTTCCTGTTCTTGTTGGACATTTGTATATCTTCTCTAGAGAAATTTCCTTTCAAGTCCTCAGCCCATTTTTTCAATCAGATTATTTTGTTATTGTTGAGTTTATAGGAGTTATTTAAATATTCCAGATATTAATCTAGTGTCAGATATTATTTACAAATATTTTCTTCCATTCGATGGGTTACCTTTTAACTCTGCTGATTTTCCCATCAATGAAAAAAGTTTTAGATTTTGGTGTATTCCAGCTTGTCTTTTTCTTTCTTTTGTTGCCTGTGCTCTTATCATATTCCAGAATTCATTGCCTAATACAATGTCATTCAGTTTTGTTCCTGTTTTCTTCTAAGATTTTTATAGTTTTGAACTTACATTTATGTCATGGTTACATTGTGAGTTAATTTTTGTATATTGTGAAAAGTAAAGGTCCGACTTCATTCTTTTGTGTGTGCAGGTAGTTTACAAACACCATTTCTTAAAAAAAAAATCTCTTCTTCATTGAATGGACTTGTCAATCTTGTCAAAAATAATTTGGCCATATGAGCAAGAGTTAACTCGGGTTTCTTTTCTATCCGACTGTTATGTATGTCTATCTTTATGCCAGCAGCACCACTGATTTGATTATAGCAGCTTTGTAATATGTTTGAAATCAGAATGTGTTAGGTTTCCAACTCTGTTCATCTTCTTTGAGATTATTTTGGCTATTTCATATGAATTTTAGATTATATTTTTCTATTTCTACAGAAAATACCCTCAGAATTTTGATAGGGATTGCATTGCATCTGTAGATGGCTATGGGTAGTATTGACATCTTAACAATATTAAGTCTGCTAATCCATGAATACAGATACCTTTACATATGTCATGTCTTTTTTTTTTTCTCTCAGCAATTTCATTTTCACTGTGTATGTTTTTGCCTCCTTGGTAAAGACTCCAAGTATTTCTTTATTTCTGATACTATTGTAAGAGGACTTGTTTTCTTAATTTCCTTTTCATATAGTTGATTGTGTTTGGAAGCCGAGCTATTTTTGATATGTTGATTTTCTGTTCTGTAATTTTGCCAACAGTAGGTCTAAACTTTTTTGGGTGGAATATTTAAAGTTTTACATATATAAGATCATGTCATTTGTCAATAAAGGTAATTTTACTTCTTCCTTTCCAAAATTTGGATGACTTTTATTTATTTTCCATGCTTACTTGTTCTGGCTCTGACTTCCAGTATTACCAGGAGTGAGCATCCTTGTCCCTGACCTAAGAGAAAAACTTTTTAGTTTTTCACCATTGAATATGATGTTAGCTGTAGATTTTTCATATTTTGTCTTTATTGAATTATATTAGCTACCATTGCAGAGAGTATTTGCATCAGTCTTCATCTGTAGTGTTCCTTGTCTGGCTTTGGCATCAAGGAAAAGCTGGCCTCTTCAGGGTTTAGAAATATTCCTTTCTTTTCAATATTTTTTAGTAGAGTTTGAGAAGTTTGGTGTTAATTCTTCTTTAAAAGTTGGATAGAATTCACCAGTGAAGCTATCTGGGTATGGACTTTTCTTTGTTAAGAGTTTTTGATAATTGATTCAATTTCCTTCCTAGTTATAGGTTTGCTGAAATGTTTATTTACCTATAATTCAGCGAGTTGTGTGTTTCTAGGATTTCTGTTCATTTCTTTTAGGTGATCCAATATTTTGATGTAAACTTGTTAATATAATCTTTTAAAACATTCTTTTTCTGTAAAATTGGTGGTAATGTCCCCTAATTAATTTCTGATATTAGGTATTTTATCTTCTACTTTTTCTTAATACATCTAGCTAATGATTTTCAATTTTGTTTCCCTTTTCCAAGAACAAACTTTTGGTTTGTTGATTTTCTGTTTTTTAAATCTCTGTTTTAATCCTTATTATTTCTGTCCCTTTTTGGGGGGGTTCAGTTTAGTTTGTTCTTTTATTCCCAATTCATTAAGGTGTAAATTAAGGTTGTCAATTTGATATCTTTCTTAATTTTTATGTAAGCATTTAGAACTGTAAATTACTCTTCTGCAATTGCTTTCACTGCATCCAATAAATTTTGGTTTGCTGTGTTCTTATTTTTACTTGTTTCAATATATTTCCTACCTCCCTTAGAATTTCTCCTTTAGCACATTGTTTTAATAGTGTATTGTTATTGATTTGCACAAATTTGAAGGTTTTCCAGTTTTCTCTCTGCTATTGATTTCTGTTTTCATTATTTTATGAGCTCAATCTTTCTAAGTGTAAGCTGTTTTACAACTTAACATGAGTTATCTCGGAAAATGTTCCATGTGCACTTGACAAAAGTGTATATTCTGCTGTTGTTGATTTAAATGTTTTATTTATGTCTGTTAGGTCTCATTGGCCTCTTGTTATTCAAGTCCTCTATTTCCTCAATGCGCTACTATTTGAATGTTCTATCCATACTGAAAGTGGGTTATTGAAGTTTCCTCCTATTCTTTAGAGCTGTCTATATCTCTCTTCAGTTCTGTGAATGCTTGTGTCACGTATTTAGTTCTGATGTTGACCCTCTTACATAATTTCCTTCTTTGTATCTTATAACTTTTTACTGAAGTATAGTTAATATACAATATTATATTGATTTCAAGTATACAACATAGTGATTCCAGTTACATACATCATGAAATCCTCAGCCCAACTAGTGTAGTTACTATCTGTCAACATAGAAAGATGCCTTATAACTGTTTCTGACTTAAAATATTTTTGCCTGATAGTGTGCCACTGCAGCTGTCTTTTGGTAATTATTTGAGTGGAATACATTTTCACATTCACCCTGTGTGTGTGCTTATAGCTAAAGGTGAATATATCCTTAGATAAGGTATACTGTTTTTATATCCATTGTGCCAATTTGACTCTTTTGGTTGAGGAGTTAAATAAATTATATTTAAAGTAATTACTGGGAAAGAATATTGACTATTGCCATTTTGTTATTTGCTCTATGCATATTTTATTGCTTGTTTGCCCATCATTTCTTCCCTCATTGCTTTCTATTTTGTTTAATTTTTGTAATGACACAGTTTGATTCCTTTCTTACTTCTTTTAGCATATTTTGTAGATACTTCCTTTCTGGTTACCAAGGAGACTTTTTTTTAAAGATAATAAAGTATAAAAATCTATTTAAAATTTAAATCAAATTACTTTTAAGTACATAAGAAATGCATACAAAATACAAGACAACTCCGTAACAGCTCCATATCCCTCCACCAATGTTATTGGCACAAATTACATCTCTATATATTAGGTATCCTGTACATGGATTTTTAATTGCTTTTTGTGCACCTGTATTTTATTTATTTATCTATCTATCTATTTAATTATTTGATTATTTATTTATTTATATTTTTTTGGTATCATTAATATACACTTACATGAACAACACTGTAGTTATTAGATTCCCCCCATACCAACTCCTTACCACATATCCTATTACAGTGACTGTCCCATCAGCACAGTAACATGCTGTAGAATCACTACTTGGCTTCTGTGTGCTGTACTGCCTTCCCCATGCCCCAGCCCCGACATTATGTGTGCTAATCATAATGCCACCATTTCCCCTTTATTTCTACCTTCCCACTCATCCTCCCCAGTCCCTTTCCATCTGGTAACTCTTAGTCCATTTTTTGGTTCTGTGAGTCTGCTGCTGTTTTGTTTCTTCAATTTTTTCTTTGTTCTTAATACTCCACAGATAAGTGAATTCATTTGGTACTTGTCTTTCTCCACCTTAATTCTTCCTACCCAGGAGCGTGGGATGAATTTCCATTTATATCACTGAGTATAATGCCCTCTAGCTTCATCCATGTCGTTGCAAATGGTAGGATACATATTCTTCTTATGGCTGAATAATATTCCATTGTGTATATATGTACATCTTCTTTATCCATCCATCTACTGATGGACACTTAGGTTGCTTCCATTTCTTGGCTATTATAAATGGTGCTGTGATAAACATGATAAACATAGGGGTGTATATGTCTTTTTCAAACTGGGATCCTGCATTCTTAGGGCAAATTCCTAGGAGTGGGATTCCTGGGTCAAATGGTCTTACTGTTTTTAGTTTTTGAGGAACCTCCATATTGCTTTCCACAAAAGTTGAACTAGTTTACATTCCCACCAGCAGTGTAGGAGGGATCCCCTTTCTCCACATCCTTGCCAACATTTGTTGTTGTTTGTCTTTTGGATGTTGGCCATCCTAACTGGTGTGAGGTGATATCTCATTATGGTTTTAATTTGCATTTCTCTGATGATTAGTGATGTGGAGCATCTTTTCATGTGCCTGTTGGCCATCTGAATTTCTTTTTTGGAGAAGTGTCTGTTCAGATGCCCTGCCCATTTTTTAATTGGTTTATTTGCTTTTTGTTTGTTGAGGTGCATAAGCTCTTTGTATATTTTGGATGTCAACCCCTTATTGGATACGTCATTTACAAATATATTCTCCCATACTGTAAGATGCATTTTGTTCTATTGATGGTGTCCTTTGCTCTACAGAGCTTTTTAGTTTGATATAGTCCCACTTGTTCATTTTTGCTTTTGTTTCCCTTGGCCATGGAGATGTGTTCATGAAGTAGTTGCTCATGTTTATATTCAAAAGAGTTTTGCCTGTATTTTCATTTAAGAGTTTTATGGTTCCATGACTTACATTCAGATCTTTGATCCATTTCAAGTTTACTTTTGTGTATAGAGTTAGACAGTAATCCAATTTCATTCTCTTACATATAGCTGTCCAGTTTTGCCAACACCAGCTGTTGAAAAGGCTGTCATTTCCCCATTATATATCCATGGCTCTTTTATCATATATTAATTGACCATATATGCTTGGGTTACTATCTGAACTCTCTATTCTGTTCCATAGGCCTATGGGTCTGTTCTTGTGCCAATACCAAATTATGTTGATTTCTGTGGCTTTGTAGTAGAGCTTGAAGCTGGGAAGCGAGATCCCCCGTTTTATTCTTCCTTCTCAAGACTGCTTTGGCCATTTGTGTTCTTTTGTGGTTCTATATGAATTTTATAACTATTTGTTCCAGTTTGTTGAAGAATGCTGTCAGTGTTTTGATAGGGATTGCACTGAATCTGTATATTGCTGTAGGCAGAATGGCTATTTTAACAATATTAATTCTTCCTACCCAAGAGCATGGGATGAATTCCCATTTATTTGTATCCTCTTTAATTTCTATTAGGAGTGTCTTGTAGTTTTTAGGATATAAGTCTTTCAATTCCTTGGTTGCGTTTATTCCTAGGTATTTTATTCTTTTTGATGCAATTGTGAATGGAATTGTTTTCCTGAATTCTCTTTCTGCTAGTTCATTGTTAGTGTATAGGAATGTAACAGATTTCTGTGTATTAATTTTGCATCCTGCAACTTTGCTGAATTCAGATATTATTTCTAGCAATTTTAGAGTGGATTCTTTAGGGTTTTTTATGTACAACATCATGTCATCTGCAAACACTGACAGTTTGACTTCTTCCTTACCAATCTGGATGCCTTTTATTTCTTTGTATTGTCTGATTGCCATGGATAGGACTTCCAGTACTATGTTGAATAAAAACAGGGGGAGTGGGCATCCTTGTCTTGTTCCTGATCTTAGAAGAGAAGCTTTCAGCTTCTCACTGTTAAGTATGATGTTGGCTGTGGGTTTGTCATATATGGCCTTTATTATGTTGAGGTACTTGCCCTCTATATCCATTTTGTTGAGAGTTTTATCATGAATGGATGTCGAATTTTGTCAAATGCTTTTTCAGCATCT
Source organism: Manis pentadactyla (assembly GCF_030020395.1). Classification (NCBI taxonomy): domain Eukaryota; kingdom Metazoa; phylum Chordata; class Mammalia; order Pholidota; family Manidae; genus Manis; species Manis pentadactyla. The sequence continues at coordinate 43,221,656 of NC_080025.1, forward strand.
GTGGAAATGATCATGTGGTTTCTGTCCTTCTTTTTGTTGATGTGGTGGATGACATTGATGGATTTTCAAATGTACCATCCTTGCGTCTCTGGGATAAATTCCACTTGATCATGATGTATATGCTTTTATATTTAAATTCCTGTAAAAAGTTTAAAATTTTAGTTAACACTAAAATAACAATAATATCAGTCTTTATTTGCCATGTATCTATTTTTACTGGAGAATTTCATAATAGGTATGGTATTGATTTATTGTCTAGCAAACTTCAGCTTCAGCATGAAAGACTACTTTTGATACTTCTTGTAAAGAGGTCTAGTGGTAATGATCTGCAGTTTTGTTAATTTGGGGATAAGTTTATTTCGCCTTCATCTTTGGAGGACCGTTTTGTTGCATATAGAATTTCAGTTGAATTTTTTTTACAAATACATCTCTTTAAATATATTCTCCCACTGCCTTCTGACCTCTAAGGGTTCTCTTGAAAAAATATATTATCATTTATTGAAGATCCTTTTTATGTGATAAGTCACTTGTTTCTTGTTGCTTCTTTCAAGATTCTCTCTTTGTCTTTGACTTTCAACAGTTTAGCTGTAATGTGTCTTGATGTGGGGTTTTTATTGTTTATCCTATTGGAGTTCACTGAGCTTCTTTTATTGGTATATGCACATTTTGATGGTTAATTTTAGGTGTCAACTTGACTGCTCTGTAGGGTTCCCAGATACATGGTAAAACTTTATTCTAAGTGTTTCCTTGAGTGTGAACTTGGTTGAGATTAACATTTAAGTAACAAATTAAGTAAAGCAGATTGACCTCCCTACTGTGGAGTTGAAGGCTTGAATGGAAAGAAAAGTTTAACGCCCCTCCTAGTGGGAGAGGATTCCTTCTGATTGAGGCCTTTAGCCTGGGACATTGCCTTTTTTCTGTCTTTGGATTTGAAGTGACCTCATCCAGTTTGAAATAGAACCACACAATAACCTGCAAATGAGGTTTGTTCTGCCGCCTTTGGTATCAGGTACTAAGGTCCCACAGCCCCACACTGGGAACACAGGCTGCTGACTTCAAGGCAGCTGACAAGACAGGGTTGGGTGGAGTGGGGTGGGGAAAAGGCAAGTAAAAATGCCACAGACTTTCATAGCATCTTTAAATTGTTTTTTTTTTTTTTTGTATGCAGATCTCATTTGGCTGCTGTGAACCTTTACCTATTTTCCAGTGATCTCACAAAGTTGATTCTGACAATTTGTTTTTTGGTGTTTCTGTGGGGTGTGGGAGCTTGGAACTGCCTACTCTGCCATTTTTCTGGTACCACTTCTTGGTCACTCTTTAGTTTTATACTTGTGTATGAAAGTCCCTTAAGGCTGGGATCTTTCTTACTGTTACATATTTCCAATAGGGCTTGACCTGAATGCTTGTATTTTACGCTACTCTGTCAAATTCATAGGGAATCACTTCCAAAAATACATGATAAACCAAATTAATCTACTTTAGTAATAATTCATCACCCGAGTCAGGTGACTCAGAAGATAAAAAGCAGAGTCTCATCATTTCTCTCCTAGTTAATCCCCAATCTACATTCAAGAGACAGCTCACTGAAACTAGGTCGGTAGGTGCCTCTCATTGTTCCAGTGACTGAAGGACACATGCTGGGAGGGCTGTTGGGTTCTCATCTCAACCCTGCCTTCCTTAGCATCATTCAGTGTCAATTCCTTTGACTATGACTTAGGACTATTTTATTTTAAATAATTAATAGTATATACATTTAATCAGAAATAAGCTTTAGAGATTACCTGAAGACTGGGGGTGTAACGTTTGAAGTCAGTGTTCAGTGGTGAACCTGAACCCACGTCCATGTAGCAGCCAAGCTTTTAGGTTTTGAAAGCCTTCGTTCTGTTCTTTTGTTTTACAATTCCTTGCACTTTCTGAAATGGCTTTTTTCTTCCTATTGTTATTATTTTTTATAACATAAAAGGAGAAGGTTTCAGTCAAATAACCTACAGAAGTAACTAATTTTGACTGGAACCAAAAACACTGGAGGTGGCCTATATATAGAAAAAAAGCAAAAACAAACACTGGATCAAGAATAGAGGTACAAAAATTACCAATAAACAGATGAATGGTGTTGTGCCAGAAGGGAAATTACAAAGTGATAATTGCAAGAACCTACAGAGAAAATTAATATGACAGGTGAAAACAGTGTGTCCTTGGGGATGAAAAGTGAGACAATTAGAGTGGAAAGACTTGAAACAGCTGAAGAAGAGATTTATTTAAGGAGCTTTTCAGAAATTGCAAGCTTCTTTTTCCAAAGTGTGTTTGTGTATTTTATCCACCATCAGGTATTTCTAAAATGGAATGAAAACTGGAGATTATTTCAGCAACCAGCATAGATCTCATAGGAAGAAATGAAACAAAGAGAATTGACTGTGCTTCACCAAGGTGAGGCTGATTAGTGGAAGAGGTACACCCACAGGCCTGGCTTATAATAGCTTCTGTTGCATTTTCGAGCATAATTTAGGTCAAATGGGAAGTGAGACAATATTCAAGGGCTTTAGATCTACTGTAGTAGCACACATTTTGTTGAATGGCAAAAATATTTGAGGTTACAAAATTCAGACAAGAATAACAGCTACAGGGGTGGTATATGGCCTTCCATTTTTTTATATTCTATTTATTCTCAAAAGATATGTTAACTGCTTCCTCTGCTCATTTTATTCAGAAGAGGCCTTAATTAACAGTCTCATATCTCAGAAGGAGCATCTTTTATGATGATACTTGCCCATCATTGTTTTGGTGTAACCTTGCCGTAAAGATGGATCAGTTATGAGGGAAATAATTAGACAACGTAAGCTACAAACAAAGTACTGTCCTCGCAAGAGTCACAGGGAATAAAACCCTGCTCAGGGCACACCAGGAAAAAGTGAGCTATGAGGGATGAGCTAATAGAGGAGAAGGTTCTACATTTTCAAAATGAAATTAGCTTAAAGAGGGAATTGTCTTTGTAAATGGAGAAAGCAATACTTGTAAAAATAATCATAATATTTTAAGTTCACATTTCTTTCAAGTAAAGATAAAACTGCATCAGGAAGAACTCTTATAAATGAAATGAGTAGAATCACTAAAGGGATTTACTTTAAAGGTCAATTTTCAATTAATGTAATTGCTAAGATTTTGACAGGGGGCCTGATTCATGGGTATTTGTGGGATTAAAATGTCCTGTTTTTAGAAACCAAAGCAGTTTTTGTAGTTTACGTCATATGCAACAATCTCATATATCCAAACTGATTAGAACTGGAAGTGCTTGTGCAGGCTGGAAAGGCCAGGCTTCCATGGACAATGTGTAATGGACTTTGCTCACCACCATGGAGCATTTTCAGCTAAGCCAGCCGAAGTCTTATCCGAGGCATGATGCTGATAAGCAACCCATCAGTGGCCTAATATGCACTTTACGTGCTACCTAAGAACAGCCAGGACGTAAGTAAGGACTGACAGATTCGAGGTGTTAAAAGGTACTGCCATCTGTAGGGCAATAATACAATACGATCACTGCAACTAGACCAAACTCCTACTTTGAGTTTACACAACAGTCTGTGAATCTTTAAAAGCATAAAAATAAGAATTCATGTTTTTCCCAAAATGCTGCTTATGGCTACAGCTTCTGACTTCTTAGGGTGATGCAGGCCTCACCCAGTTTCCCACAGTGTAACTCTGATGTAATGGGATTCTCAAGAGCAGTTTGGGCCATGGCCCTAGTGCTTTTAGTAGGAATAAGATAATTAGACTATGTGGAACCAACTTTATTTTCATTCATTTACAAACACACACACACATACATACACATATAAACATACACCCCACCTATCCATCTAGATGTCTATTATCTATAACCTTATGATTATAGGTATCAGAAATTGAAGATCACGTCCATGTTGCAGGGCTGGAGTAGATGCTGGGAAATCAACTTTTAGCCTTTGATAAAGAAAAATTTTAAGCGTATCTAGGTTCACATGGTAATTCAAAGTAACTGGGTGAGGTAAGTCTCCTCTGGAATTGTGAATCATAGTCCTATAGCAAAACTTTTAAAGCATGTAGCTGTGAAATGATTTATTCAAACAATTTGATAGCATAATATTAAAGGGAAGGAAGCAGATAAATAAAGCTGCTTCAATGACAGAAGCTCTGTGGGTCCCAGAGCCCCATTTGTTCACTAGTGGGCAGTTTGGAAACAATGGGTGTTTAATAATAACAAAGTTGCATTTATCAGAAATTCCCCTTCTTTGCACACCCCACTGGAGCATTGGACTGTGAGAGGAAGCAGAGAGAATCATGGGACTATAGATCCCACCTATTTTGTCCATGGACTTCACTTACAGTTGAAGATTTCCCTGTTTTTAAAAACTGAATAAATCAAGTACTAGTCAGTTCTGTTCTATTTTTCCAAGTATAGAATCTGGCAAATTTAGACAAAGCTGGTTTCTAACTATTGTTAAGGAAAGAAGCCTGCTATGGTACTTATGAAAATATGGTTGCCTCATTCATTTACTGATATTATCACACCTACTAAGTGCAGATAATCCTCTAGTCCCCAGAGCTAAAGATTTTCAGATAATTAAGACAGTTCTTTTTTTGATCCTCAAGAAGCTTGCAATAAAGGAGTGAGAAATGCACAAATAACTTACAAAACAAGCAAAGTGAAATGCGAACAAAGATATAGGTACAAGCTAATTGCTTTGGGCCATGACAGGAAAACAGTTATAACACAGCAGTTAACAGCACTAGCTTGGAGCCCAGGAAACTGAGCGTGAAACTGTACGTCTTCAGCCTCCATAGACTTCAGTCTCCTTACCTGTGAAATGGGGTAAGGATTTCCTACTTAGGTGGCCACACGAACAACAAATGCAGTTATGTTCCTCTATGCTTGGCCTTAGCAGCTGGGTAAGTGTTGGTTCTGTTGATTGAGAAAGTCAGTTAGATAAAGAAGAAAAGGTAACTTCAGGTTTAGGATTGTTGTTGATTGTGAGGTATAATGGAAAATCCATGTAGAACTACCTGGAAGACATACTGATATATGCTGAGGTTAAAACATTTTCAAAATATGCCTTCCCTCCACATTTTTTTATTCTGATTAATGCTTCCATGGCCATGTTCTTTCTCCACTCCTGCCTGAGACACAGAGTGTTCTGACGCAGGGGGCGGGGAGGGGGTAGACAAAGTCATGCATGTCTAGATACATGGAATTTCTGATTGTAAATCATTTTGCTCACTATTCCATGATTTTCCTATCTGTAACTTGTTTTGGTTTCTTGTCCATGCATATTTAATTCATACCCTTTTATTGCCACATGCCTTGTATGTCTCCCCAGACTCCTTAGTTTTTCTTCTCTGCTGGCATTTTCTCTTGCATATATAGATTTGCCCAAATTTTTAATTTAGCATGCAATTACTGAATGATATCTATAAACTAGTCACTGTGAAAGCCTAGGAGGATACAGAGCTAGATTAAGATACTTTTGGTATCAACAAATTTACTGAGCATAGCTTTGATGTTTATAAACTACTCCTGCACTTTTTCTGCCAAGTAAATTCTATATTAACTTTTTCTTCTTTCACTACAGTGATTCCCACAGCCAACTCCATCTCAGCATGCCTGAGGTGGAGAGTCATTGGGCTCTGTTGCTGGAGCTCGTCTGCAGAAGTGGGTGGGAAGCATGATGATGGTGTTGAAAGCCTGGCCCCAACCCACATGTACCAAAACTCAACATCTTCATCTACGAAGAAATCCCCCTGGAACTGAGCACCTTACAAGCCCCAGCTCCCACAAGTTCCATAAACTCCCTCCATGTTTGCAGGTCACTTGAACACACTGGGGATGTAATCACTTCTTGATTTAATACACATACAGAGCTCACCAGATCCATATGGTGCTAGCATCCGTGTCATTACAGATTGTTCTGTGACTTTGGAGGCCCTCCTTTCACAGCTCAGAAACATTGCTGGTCCTGGCAATGCTGCGAATGGCAAGAGGCAAAAGGAACAAACCAAAAAGTATTTGAACAGTAGAAAGTTGACCACTAACCCAAGAGCACTGTGCTGAAGAGGCCAGAAGGTTGGGGCTTGAAGAGTGAAAGAGCTCCGGCCGGAAGGATGTGCTGACGCGGCACACCAGGGCATGGGCAGAGCCGCAGACGAAGTAGATCCAGCCCTCACGTCAGCACCACCTTGCCCGTCCCCCTCCCTGGTTCCTGGCATTGCATTCTGCTTGCATTTAGTAAAAGATCTGTTCCCAGTTATTTTTCAGAGATTTGGGCATCTTAGATACTACTTCTAAATATTGCAAAGATTAAGGCTAATGGGCTAAAGGAGCTTAAATCAAAGTATCAAATTAATTCTCCTTGAAAATTGAGAAACTGAATTTAGGAATATCTAATTCAGTATTAAGTACTAAAAGGACTTATTTTAACCATGTCAGAAGCATAAATAAAAGAATACATGACTCACCCATAGCTCTGAATGATTAAATCTGTGGAAAATGGGTGTGCTTACGTATCTCCGATCAGTTATGCTGCAGATATAAATGTGTGTTGAAATCCTCCTCCCTCATTAGGGCCCAGACCAGTTCTAGCTTCTCTGCAGCATCTCCAATCCCTTCAAGCAGACAAGACAATTTCCTCCTGCCTGTACTTCTAGGAGTGTTTGTTCAATCACTGCAGCACATGTGGAAGAGAGACTAAGAGGGTAGATTTGCGAGTCAGACAGTGCTGTTCAAATTCCAGCTCCAGCATTTCCTGTTCTGTGGCCATGGGGAAATCACTTAATTTTCTTAAGCCTCATGTCTTTGTCATCTGAAAAATGGGGATAATAATGAATCATGTATTACCCAGGCTACTGTTCAGGCATATCAGCTGTTAACACATTGACCAGGTCTGCCTGTGGGGCCCTGCCCCTCAAAGGGCCCAGCACCCCGTGCACATGCTGCCCAGCAGCAAAGCCTCCGTAGTGGCCTGGGGTTTGGGTAAGCCCACATCGTAAACCTCTGATTGGCAGGGCCTCTGCCTTATGAGTTGTTAGATATTTTAAATATCACTCCTGTCTCTTGCAAATACTAAAAGGATGACAGTTTCCACCGTCCTGAGCCCATTGTTTCGTGTCTAGGGAGGTAGTTTTGTTGTGACAAAATACAATTTGTAATTTATGATTAGTTTCTAAGTCTGTCCACTTCTCCCATTTTTTTACAGTTTATTTTAGTGCCACATTGCGTTTCATCATCAGTGACTAATGCCTCCATGGTGGGCCTGGGGTTTGGGTGACTGTTTTGCACAGAGTAGCCACACAATAAACAATCACTTTGTTAAAATAAAGGGAAATTGTCCAATTATCCTTTGTATCCAAATGTTGCAGTTATGTAAATAAATCACCTTTTTGATCAACTTTTTTCTTCAGAGGAATGTCTTAGTGTCCTGAATCACTGGCCTTAATATCATTAGTGGGAGAATTATGGTTTTATTCGTGGTAGAATCTTTGAGAGAAACTGGATGCAAAATCACAACTGTTTTGAGTCTGCTATGAACAGTTACAGGATTGTTTATATGTTTGTTTATTTTGGTTTAAGGACTGTGAAATAAAGAAATTTTAAAAGTTATAGCAGCACTAGCTTTTCTTCAGATGGGCCTTTTCAGATTTGACTTGATAACATACATTAAGATATGGGCTGCCCCTTGCATGAACATGATCGCCATACACCAAGATGCAATAAGTCTGCTCTAGATCAGTGCCCACAAACCAGACTGAAATAGCAACCCAAGTGTTACATATTCTACACAAAACAAAATATAATTAGCAAACAGTTTGGATAGTTACTTTTGATGGTCGAAATATACTTTCTAGCAAATCTGTATTGGAAGCCAACAATCAGAAAATTGTTGAAGAAACAGGAGTAGCCCTATGATAAAGGACACAGAGAATCCCTTTATCAGTCTCCACAGTCACAATGGCCACTAATGGGAAAGCAAAGATGTCACTATAAAGTTTTTTCCAATCCTCTTTTGGACAAGGATTCATTAAATCTCACCCATCATTTGTTGCTGGGTTCCCAAAGACAGCGTAAGAGGAAGGTGCTCACACTTGATGGAAGTAACTGTTGTTCTCTTCCATAAAGGGAAGGGAACACTTTATATCTCCGGCCAACACTGACTTGACCTTTTATTTGTTCTTGCTTTAATCAGCACTCTCTGTGAATATTCCACTGACCACCTTGCCTGTTTCCCACTTATTCTTTACGTAGCGCTCAAGTGTGTCTCCATCTGTGAGTGGGAAGGGCCCACCCATCCTACCCAACATATTCCTTCGTTGGTCTTTGGTCCAAGTCTAAGAACCAGAGTCCTTACTTCTTCACTGTTCTCTCCAGGCTTCCCCACCATGAACAGAATGGACAAACACCAGAATTGCACATATCCACATGAGCACAATTTTTACAATTATTCTATATTAAGAGATTTTCAGCTACCAAAACAAATGTTTTGTTTAGGATGTTATTTGTATTGTTTTCTCAAGCAGACATTGTGTAAAAGTTTTGTTTGTGATGGGAAAACATTTTCTTTCATAAATGCATTACTCTTTTTATTTTATTTGCCATTTTGAAAAATTTTAAACTATTCCATTTCACAAACCAAAATGGCATCTTCAGTGTAACAGAGACTATTAATAGGTCCCCAACCTTAAGTGTAAATCATGCATAGTAAATATTTACTCAAAACAATTAATACTAATTTTAAAAATATATAAATGAGGTGATTATTATATAAAAAATGCAAGCCCTATTAAGTTTGTGACATTTTCCCTTATTCTCTATGTAATTTTCATTGTTATCTTTCAATTGATTTTTTTTTAAACTGTATAACCTATGATCCTAAATAGATTTTTTTTTTTTTTTTTAAAGATAAGATTGCATTTTAAAACCCAAGAAGTCAAAAAATAGGATTCTTAACATAACAGACAATAACCCAGCCCACCTTGGGAGCAGGACAGGCAGTCTTGATTGATATGCTCCCAAACCAAGAAGCTGCTATTCTGGGATAGAATCAAAGCAGTAAATTTCTTGTGTTAACTCTACAAATTATCTGGAAGACTGATAAGAAACTTAGTGTCTCTTCAAAGATAAGCATTTGGGGACTATTTAACAGGTCTGCATCCCTGGCCCTTTGTCTCTCAACTGCCTATAAATCCCTACACAATGCACCACCCCGGGGCTATCTTCTCCCCTCTGGGCAGGGGCAAGCCAGGAGCTCTATCCTTTGCTTTATCTCTAAATAAAAGCCTCACACATGCTCTCCTACCTTGAGTGTTTGCAAAGTTCACTAAATAGATTTTTGATCATCATTTATTATTAAACAACATTCCTTTAAACTGCTACTTGCCTGTCTCTTGAAACACAATCACTTATAATTGTTTAGAACTCTGTGTTGCAATGTGTTTTTTTTAAATACACATGCCACAGATGTTGTAACAAGAGTGTGTTAGTGCTAATTAGACTTACCACAGCTGGCAATTCTTAAGTCATTTTTGCTGCCCATGTTTTTCTTGCTACATGAAACCTACTTTTTGAAAACTGCTGATTGCCATAATCTACTAAAATAGTCCGACATCCACCTGTATCCATTTCCTGCTTTCCTGCCAAAGCCAAGATTTCTGGTTTTGATTACTCATCAGTGTTGATTCTTTTTCTCTTCATGCCTTCTCTATATGACTCTTTCTAAATATTGAATATTCTCTTCATGACTCTTTCTAAATATTGAAATGAGAAATTGGGCCCCAAAGCAAATATTCTTGGCACTTATATAATTTTAAAAACCTAGGAAAATGGCAGCTTCAAGCTATTGCTTACATTTTTCTAAGCTCCTCACTGAATTCACTAAAGCATTAGTGTGAGGGTGAGAACTCACAATTGAGCTGCAAATCCACCGAGGCAGCCATCATGTCATGGACATTTTGCTTTGGGTTTGCACAGAGTAGTGAGGAGTCTGGAAAGTCAGCAGAAGGTAGTGCAAGGAGGGAACTGCAGAGACTCGGGTGTTGCTGCCTCATCCAAAGACAGTGTGAAGACAGGATGTGACCAGGAGTTCTGCTCCAACCTGCTGTGTCTAAAGTACCAGCGTTGACATTTAGATGCTGGAAATCTAAAGGATGAATTAGTATCACAGATATAAGATACCAGTCTCCTATATCTTCTTGTAACAAAACAACAGCTTAATTAACAACTTTTCCTGACATCTGTTGAAATTTGTACCTCTGTTGAATTATTGTCTTGTTGATAGTGCTTTTTGCATTCTAAGACACATTAAATAAATACATACATAGAGTGAAATTTCACACGAAGACAGACTCACCAATACTCACCACCACAGTTTCCAGGGGCAGGCCACTGTGTGAAATGAACCGGAATATGTGCCATGTCTAGCAAACCTCAACAGTGTGCTTTGCACATGGACCTGCAGAGCTGTGTGTTGGGGTGCTTGGTTTGCTGTAGGTGTGTGCTATTCCCACATATGCACATAGTCCTTCTCATGTTTAGCCTTTCCTTTGCTTCAAGGGTGTTTTTCTGAATTACACATAATTTTGTTGTTTTGTTTTATAAAGTGCTATATGATCACAAGCTGACCACAGACCTTTAAAAAGGTTGAAAAATGAGTTCAAAATGCTTTGTGGTTCTCTTCAAAATGGAATACGAACACCAACTAGGGCAAGAAAGATGTTGCTTAATTTTTCTGTGTGTGTTTATCCTGTTTCCAATTGTTTTAAAGATACAAAGAGGTGCTTCTAGTGTAACCCCTCCCCCCAGTGAAAGATGATGACCACCAAACACAGCTTTGGATTCGGACCGGAAAGCGGCTCACCCTTCCCCTCCTCCTTGTGCCCCTCATCGGTGCCCACATACTGCCAACTTTGCTCTTTCCACTTTGACAAGATCAAATGGTCACTACATAAACAACCTGCACTCATGTTCATTTGAAGGTTATTACTTATATAAACATGTCCTCATTTTTTGTTTAATAATATTTTATCCCAGTATTCATAAAATCACCATAATTTTTCTCTTTAAAATTAAGAAAAATAAAATTTCAGGTTAATTTAATAGCCCAACACCTGGCTTGATCTTGAGGGACAAGCGGGAAGTGTTTCCCATGTCTGTAGAGGAAACTCACGCAAGAGAAGTTGTACGGGCTCTGAAGGTGCTTGCTATTTTCAGACCTCACATTCACCTCAGGAAGAAGGTTGACTATTTTGGTTTAACTCTTTCTACTCTACTCTTCTCCTGTCTTCTTCTGAGATTTAGTTAACAATGTTTTTCCTTTATATTTCTTGACTTCTCTTTCTTTGTTTTAACCTCACTGTTCTGAAAGTGGGAAGTCTGCCTCTTCCATGTTTCCAGGTGACTGAAAACATTCTCATCCTGCTGACTGGGTTCCGTTTCCTGCTGCAGCCAGGACCGTAATGTCAGTGCTTCTCAGCCAGTCTCCTTTCATTTCAATAGGACAGCTTTTCATCACATTTTTCATTTTCTCTTTTTCTGGAAACTCTGCTTACTATAATTAATTTGAATTCAGTTCACAGGGCAAGTAGGGATTAAAATTACTTCTTTCTCTAAAAGTGACTTCCCCGCATGTATTCTCCCTCAGCACTGTATGTGCCGTGTTCCATTCTTTCACATGGTAGAGAAGATTTTCACAAGTCCATGTTGTTCTTGATTGCTTTGGAAAGAGACATCCATTTCAGAGTGAATTCTCACATAAACTCCAAGCAGCTGCATTCTCCGAGTCCTTTCATATTTTAAAATATGTTAAGAATAAAGAAATAGTTTTTGGAAAGGATAGGCAGTAAGTATTGAAAATAATTAAATAAAGATTTAGGTCAACTTTTATTCTTTTAAATATAACTCTGAAAAATAAAAGCTATTGAATAAAAATGTTAGATAAATAAATTTTATTTCAAAATTAAAAAATTTCAATTAACTGGAGAACTATAATAAAGCTGTTTCAGTAGTTTTACCTTTACAAGAGTTAATAAGCATGCTTTTTTCCTTACTAGAAAATAGCTCTATTATTTCTTTGATAGGAACATAACACATATCCATAAGATTATAAAATATAACAGAATTATATAGTCACTTAAAAGCAAAAAACATACATTTTGATGAATTTCTTCCTGTACATGTCTTTATCTTTCTATTTCTACATACACAATACACACAGTCACACCATTTTAAACAGTTTCATATGTGCACCTAATACTTTAAAATTTACATATGCGTAAATATATGCACACAACATATATAGATATACATATTATATATATATATATGTAAACATATATTTATATATACAACCTTGGACATATTTTCATATAAAACATATAAACCAATCAGGTGCTTTCCAGGGTTTTCAAAGAATTCCATGTGTGGATATGCACTAATTTTCTCAAATAGCTATCAACAAAATTACATAGAAATTGATCAAATATTTTGAATGTTCAAATTATGCTTTGTTGAACATCTTCACATATGAATCTTTGTCAATTTATCTGATTGTCAATATGGGACAAATTCTAAGAAATAAATGTTTTGAACAGAGTAACATAAACTTTATACTTTGATACAAATTACTATTTTCATTTGAAATGCAAGCTACATATTGTCCTTATCAACAGTGCTTAAGAAAGCCGGTTTCCACAATGTCTTTGCAAAATAAATTACTGAAGATCATTTTTTTCTTTACGTATTATTATTTTATAGATGAAAGGTAACATATTATTTGTGTATCTTGGTTCATTATTAGTAAATTTTAACAAATTTTTTTCCTTATTTAAGAGGATATTTTGTTCTTTAATTAATTGACAATCCATGCCTTTTGCCCATATTCCAATTTGTATGTTTCTCTTTATGTAAATAATTATTTCTATGAAGAATATTAATGTATTGTGAAATTACTTGATAAAATAAATAGTGAATTTAGTTTTAGCTATGGGGCAAGAATCAGAAATATCCTTACATTGCTGATAGACTGCAATTACAAAAATTTTCTGGAGTTTGATTTAGTAATTTGTAACAGAAATTTAAACATATGTATTATGGGGTAACATTGTAAATCTACATAAATGAATGTATATTCATTCAAAGATACATATTAAAAACATTAAAGAGATAGTCACAGAAACTATGATTAGAAATAGAAAGCGAAGGGATTTATGCATAAATTCTTCATGTTTTTGGTACTATTTTAAAGTTATTTAAAGAAATTTCATATTCTGATTGTTGATTGCTGATATCTTGTGTTATGCAACTTGCTATAGTTGCTTATTCCAGGAGACTTTATTTGACTTTATTTGATCTTTTGGGGTTTGATACCTAAATAATCATGTCATTTGGAAATAAGGACAGTTTTACTAATTTCTTTTCAAGCTGTTTATTTGCTTGTTTGTTTACTCACTCATCTTATTGTCTTGGTGGAACCTCTAGGTTGATATCAAATAGGAATAGAAATATGGGTGATTCTCACCTTGTTCCCAATCCTTGAGGGAAGAGTCAAACTCTCCCCACTAATTAATTATGATACTACTTGTAGGTTTTTCATATATACTCATATCACGTTAGGTAACTTTCCTCTATTTCTATTTTTGAGATCATGAATTAGTACTAAATGTTGTCAAAAGTTACAACTGCATCCTTTTGTTCTTCTTGTTTCTCTGCAAATATGTAGAATTATACCGATTTGTGAACATACATGATCTATATATGGGAAACTACAAAACACTGATGAAAGAAAATTAGAAGGATTCCATGTAAATGAATGCATATTTCATGTTCAGGGATTTGAAAATTCCTTATTGCTAACATGTCAACTTTTCCCATTTTGATCTACAGATTCAATGTAATCTCAATAAGAAGACCCTACAAGATAGTTTGAATATATTTACAATCCAATGCTAAAATCTATACTGGAAACTGAAAGACATAGAATAGACAAAGCAGTACTGATGAGCAAAGTTGGAGGACTCACACAGCTCTACTTCAAGACTTTCTATAAAACTGCTGTAACCAAGATATGTGGTGTTGGCAAAAGCGTACAGAGATAGATCAGTAGACCTGAGTGGAGAGCCCAGAGTTAAACCCACACAAACATAGGTACTGGTTTTTAATAAAGGAAAAGCCAACTCAATAGAGAAATGATACACTTTTTAACAAATGATGATAGAATAACAAATGATGATAAAATATGCAAAAACTCAACCTAGGCACAGACTTAACATTTTATACAAAAAAAATAACTCAAAATGGTTTATAGACCTAATCTATATGCTAAACTAGAAAACTTCGAAGAGAAAATCTGTCACCTTGGATTTACTAATGAGAATTAGATACACTACCAGCAGCATGAGGCACGAAAGGAAAAAGTAGACAAGGTGTAATCTGTTAGCATTAAAAAGAAACTTCTGTGAGAAAGGCACACTTAAGAGAATGAAAAGACTAGCTACAGACTAAAAGAAGATATTTGTCAAAGGTGTATATAATAAGTCCAAAAATGTGCACAATGAAGAACATTTAAGACTAAAGAATTAAAAAATAAGACAACAAATAATTAAAAATAGGCAAAAGTCTACACAGACTTCTCACCAAATAAATTTATATGTAGCAAATAAGCATATCAAAAGATAATCAACGGCATTTGCTATGAGCAAAATGTGAATTAAAACAACAGTGAGTTACTGTTATTTACCTGTTGGAATGGCTAAAACCCAAACTGACACCAGTTGCCAAAGAGTTTGCAGAACAATAGTAATTACCATTTAATACTGGTGTTCAAATACTAAATGATTCAGCCACTTTGGGTTTGGCAATTTTTACACAGCTAAATACATTCTTACCCTTAGTTCCAACACTTGCTCTGCTATATATTTCACTCAGATTTGATAACTTTTTCTGTTCAAGGACTGAATGTTTATAGCAGCTTTATTATAATTAGAAGCAAATATGATAGTCCTTCAAAGGTGAATGTATTAACAAACTGTGGAGCTTTGGTAAAAGGGAATACTATTCAATGATAAAAGGAATGAAATATCAAGCCATGCAAAATCATGGGTGAATCTTAAATTCATACCGCTGTCAGAGAGGCCATTCGTGAAAAGACTGTATTTTATTCAATTCCATTTATATATGACATTCTGGAAAAGGAGAAACAGGGACAAGATCAATGATTGCCAGAGGTTTGCAAAGGTGAATATGTGAAGTACAGGGGATTTTTCAGGATGCTGGAATATCCCATGTGATGCTCTAATGGTGGGTGTGTGACACTCTGTATTTGTCAAACCCATAGACCTTTACAGCAGAATGAATGATCTGAATGAACAAATTTTCTAAAGAATCATTTAGGAGGCTGGGCAAGCCTAGTATATAATGCAGACTGACAAAAGAATCTAGCTGCATTATAAATATATGAAATAACCTCACTGAAGGGAACGAGAGAAAAAACTTCCAATTTAAATAACTTTGGAAATGAGTAGAGACTGTAAAACAGTCTCTATTAATATCAAAGTGAACTGAAAAATGAGCATAATCTCTATGCTAGTAGGTAAAATTGTTTCCCGTGGGGGTATGGATTAACAGTTCTAACAGGAGTACAGTGGAATTGAACAATTAAGTAAATGACTGGCAGATGGTGGGCCCAGTGTCTCACTGTTGGAGCGCGAGGTTACAGACAGTCAAGGAGAGAAGTGTAAAGTGATCAGACCTGGAGACATCTGTATGAACTCATGTTTAGCTTAATATAGGTACAGATGGAAACATGCAGATATATTTATGATATGTGCATATACACAGGTTAGTAGGCACACATGGCCTGTCAGCTGAAAAAGTCTGTAAGCAATAATACCCCAATGACAACAAGCACATCCAGCACCCAGACACAGGTTCCAAATACATTCTCCAGTAACAGAAACTAGAGCTCCTCGCAGAAGAGGCTAATTCTAACACATGATGAGCCTGGAGCATTTTGCAATGCCAAGAATAAGGCTGTGCTCAAAACAAACACAGCAAAATACAGCAGTGGGAGAACATAGGGACCCATGGGATGGCTGAAAAAGTTTCCAATGATGAAAGGTGGAATAAATTAAGCAAAAAATAAATAATGTAATTCTGGATTATAATGCTAAGGATAAAAAAATCCATGAGTCCATACTGATACAAATAAATGCTTTAGTAAATTTAAAAAATGGGGAACAAGAGACAAATCTCTCTTGCAGAAGGATTCTAAAGAATGTATATAGATTCTGTCCCTTCAGGGAGGTGGAGCATTACTCCCTGCCCTAAACAGTGTGTTTGACATAGTGATGCTATATGGGAGGGCTCTGCATTAGCTTTAAAAATGCTCTGTATCTAAAGTAAGTATACTGAACTATGGAGAGTAAATGGATGCTGAAGGCAGGATTTAAGATGATCACCTTCTCAGGGTGGTGGAGGGGTGGGCCAGCATGGCACTGTGGTGTAGGTAATGGGTCGTGGATAAACATAGTATTGTTTAAAATAGCTAACTGTATTAAAATTTTACTGAAAAATAAATTATGGTATATCTGTGTAACAGATACTATGTAATCTTCAAACATGATTCTTCTTCAAAATACATTCCTTGACATTCAAGGAGATTGACAATTTATTATTCAGATTGTGTGTGTGTGCTTGTGTATGTACATTTTACTGAGACTTTTGAGTCCTCTGTGCGTGGTATTGGGTTTAGCTGTGAGAACAAGATAGAGAAAATGATGCATCAGTTCTGGAGCTATGGAACAACTGTTTTTCATGAAGCACCTTCCTCAAATAATATGAACAAAAGTATATTGCACTATGAAAACTTGCATGAGCCAAACCTGAGCTATCCAAGGACTCTTCCTTGAGGAACTGCCACTTGACCAGAGCTAGGGAGAACACTGATATTTACATTTTGAATTAAAGAAAGATCACTGTCAGCTCAAGAAAGAACAGCTGTATGGAGGAACACAGGATGGACTATTTGATAAAAGGAAGGGAGGGAGGGAGGAAGGAACAGGCAAATGTGGATGAAAACAGAAAATAAGTTGGAAAGTGGATGATCATGATACTGGTAAAGATGGGAAGAGTTGCCATGCAGGATACATATTGGACCTTTTCTTTTTCTTATTACCAATGAGAAGACATTGGATAATTTTTAAAAAGAATATAGTAGGATCAAATGTGAACTTGTGAATCATCAATCAGGCAAATTTATGGAGAGGAGGCATGAATGGTCAAGAAAAAATGTGGAGACACCATGAGGAGGCCTTCACTGCAAAGCACAGAACCCCTTCCAGCTGGCCTAAGCAGAAAGGGATGTGTATAAGGCCCTTCTTGGGTCATCTGCAGATGTCCAGGAGGGACAGAAAATCAGGCGTGGAGGCCTCCAGTCAGGACATGTGTGGAACCTGTGCTCCTGGAGGGCCCTCGGACGGGACTTCATGATGTCTCTGTGGTGCCAAAGGGCTCACAGACTGCTTTTGGAAAACAATATGTATGCATATAAATATACATACACAACTGAAATATACATAATGAACCCATACTTTCATGAAATACAATAATTACTAGAAAACAAAAGATGAAAATCACAGAAAACACAAGGGCAAAGCTTTCATGATCAGATTCCAGTCATAAATGGAATGTCAATAAATATAATCAAATCAACACAACACAGAAACATAGAAAAAATTCCAGAGTTTATAAACATTTTTCATTGGCATTATGCACACAAATTGTTAATTCAAAAAATCATTACTTATATGATTTTCATCCTTCCATAACCATAATTAAATGAGAAGTGTGAAGGAACTGGTGGTCATCCTGTCAAAGACATGAGCACTCATCTTGAATGAATGACACCATGTTCATCAATATTCAGGTCTTTAACATGATGAATAATCTTGTTTCTCATCAGTTAACTTAATCAGTTTAAGTTGGTTGATGACAATGTTTCTCTGCAGGAGTAATATGTGTATAAATGGTTTTGTGTTCTATTTTCATTAAAATTATAGTAGAGAAACCAGTGTCTCACAGAGATATACTGGAAAGGAGGAAGAAATTTTAACACAGTTTTGTCAAACACAAAATATTCATGTATTAAGTAGACCACCACTGAGCCAAGCGAGTGATGCTTGTTTTCAAAATTCAGCTTAAATCCTTTATCAGTTGCCAATGTCAACAGTTTAATCTATGAAGTTATAAATGTCTTAAAATATTTTTCAGTGAAAGACCTTGATTTCAAATTCCTTAATTTCCTATTCATAGGCCTTCTTTGGTGAGAAGTAAAATTGAAAACATTCAGTCAAATTTTTTTAGGTACTCTGGGACTTTTTTCAGACATAAAATGCCGAGATCATCACCTAATTCAGTAATTGTGGGCAAGTATTCAGTATAATACAGTGATCTGTAGAAACACTACTCTTCTAGAAAAGCACATATCCTTCACTAAAGATAAACTTTCTCAGATTGTAATACATTTCTAGGTCACGGTTTAAAAATTTACCTTAAAATGTTGCACCATTCAGCATGGTCCTACAAAGCATGACTAACTCACAGGTCTCACCCCATGTGACCGACCAAGTGAGCTGGACAAAACCCTGGGTGGTATCCTGTGCAATCCGTCCTCCCCTTGTCTATGGTGGTGATGTGGGGTTGTGGTGAATGTCTCTCAACACTGATTCATTTTCTGCACACACCTCTCACAGAGCAGTAACCCTTTCCTCCGCACTGTAAGTGCAGCCACAGAAGGTGGCCCACGCCAGCCCAGCTGGACATCTGGTTCCACTGCCTGGAACTTCCTGTTGTGCCTGTAGTGGCCAGTCCCTCTGTCCTCCTGTGATGGAAGGGATCCAATGGCAAGCTCTTGCTTTCACATCCTTGCTTTTGAACTGAAATCTCACACTGATTTCTATCTGCCCCACGGAGCCCAGCTCACATTTGTGTATCCTGGCTGCAGTCTTTTGAAAACAGTTCCTGAGTTCTTGGTAGAGGCAGGACTCATGGCCTGTGGAAATCTACAAACACAGGGATGGTTTTCAAAAGAGTTCTGTGTCACTGAGCACAGGGAATGGACCTGTCTTGCAGAAGCTAGGGAGGGAAGCCAGGGAAGGGGATGATGGTATCTGGGAGGTGGGGTCAGCAGAGAGGGAGCCAGCATTAATACAGAACAAGCAAAAGGAGACTGGGTGTTACAAGGTAAGAAAGGATGGGTGCTATGTGGGGGTTAGGAGCCAGAGCATCTCTTAAAGAAAATGCCGTGTGTCTGGCTGATCCATTCTTATGCATGGTGGTGCCATTCACAGAGAGAGGGAGCTCAGGCTGAGGGCCAGGGTTAGTTTTGCTTTGCTTTGCCTTATTGGTGTTTGTGGTGGGCTGTAGAGAGGGTACAATGTGGGGTGTAATCATATAACTGAGCTCAGGAAGCCTGTATTCTGGTTAAAGATCTTGCTCTAAGGTTTCAACTTGGCATTGGACCCATAACCACTTTACCTACAGGTTTCTGTGTCCCCGCACACTCGCAGGAGTGCCCTTCCAAGCACAGGCTCGTTTTGTTCACTGCTGTATCAGTAGGTCTAGGTGCCCAGTACACTGCAGGCTTTCAACAAATTCGTGTTGATAAATTATATTTCTACCTGTCTCCTGCCACAAATTCCAGGTTAGACTATCTAAAGTCAAACTTTTCAAACATGCTTCATTTTAGCAGTACAAATAATAGGTATTTTATTAATCTAAGTCTTGCCTGATGGAAAAATTTGTCTTGTACCATCATGGATATTTAGTAGAGTAGGAGTGTCTAGAAGCTGAAAGTAAAACAAGTGTTTAGCTTTGGTTTATCAGTAGAAAAACCACTGTAGGGATTGACACTCATCCTCATCAACAGAATGGAGAAGGGGTGGGAGACCAAGGAACACAGCAGCTGAGTGTGGGTTGATTCCTAATGATTTTACTCCATTAGGCGACACCAGCCATGCAAATCAAAGATAGCTGTGTTTATATGGTATGAAAATATATGTGCAATTACATTTTCCAGTCAAATGATCTTTAGCTATCTCTGGAGTCCACTTTCACCTTACTATGCCTTTAATCTGGTTTTCTCTAAGGCCAACCCAAATCACCATTCATCCCATTAATCAGAAGAGCAAGAAACCTGAACTGTTTTAATTACAGGGCTGCCAGAGAAGATCTCTTCCAAATATTTCCCCTGATTTGTTAAAAAATTATGTATGTGAATGTAAAATCTACTGAAATCTTGAGAAAGAATTTTGACCCAATCAAGGAAAGTGTAGATGGAGGCCCAAAGCCCCAACATCTAAAAGGGAAAAGGAAAATCCTTGGCAGAAATAACAAGCTTAACTCACTTAACATGTGGTGGCCAGTTCATGGTCTCTACCAAGTTTTCCATTGTTGAGAAGAGCCTAAGTTATGCCATCCAGAGGGAACTAACAAAAATTAAACACGAGAAACGTGATGGTGTTCTTCCTCCAAACAGTAAAAATCAGAGTGAAATTTGTTGATATGTCTAATTCTGGGATCATTTTCCTATCTACGCTTCTCTTGGTAATTTGCAATCTTTGATTTGTTGTTTCTTTGCTGGGGGGTGAGAGGAAACAGCAGGGCCCATTCCTCCCAGGCTTTCAATGCAAAGTCTGAAAATAAACCTGCCATAATTAAATTGCAAATGTAATCATCAGGGTTTGATCCAATAAAAAATGACATGTGTTGGCATTATGTAAAGTCCGTCTGAACCTGTGTAGAGTGTTGGAAGCACCCCTTGCCGGGCTGCCTGTCAGGTGTGGTGAATGAAGCAAGCATGGGGTATGTGCAGAGACCTTTTGAGTTTAGGGTTCTTTATTTCTCTGGGAACACTGGGGATCCCCGACTGCCCACCCACATCCAGGCCCAACTGTCCCAGGCACCTCAGAGTCCTGAGGCCCAGTCAGCGGCCCGGAGTGGTCACTGTCACAGCTCCAGATATGGATTCAGTCTGAAACACACATACAGTGTAATGAAACAGTTTGTTTATTGAAATGAGTAATAACACCACCAGCAAGCACCTTGCCTTAGGCTACAGCAAATAAAGAGGCGGTAAGGCGTCAGTGTGGTGGATGTTCAGTTTGCACCCACTGCAAGCTGAAATGCATCATGTGTCTCACCCCACTATTGGGTTAACCATATTCTGTTCTTACATGCTTTAAAAGTGGAAATGCAGATGCACTTGTTACAAGGGTCTCTTGACTTACAGCTAGAGTGTGGAGCCCATCAGCTTCCAGAAGGATAGGAATAGTAAAACCAGGCTCCCTGAAATAGTAAAACCAGGCAGCAGAAGGAATTAAAATGACATTTACTGTTTTAAATGGAAATCAAACAGAGAGTGGTTATGCCATTGTACACAAAATATGTGCAATAGGACTTGTACCGTCTTCCAGCTGCAACATTGAAATAGGAAGGAGGACACAATCCTTGCTGTTTAAATCACAACAAATGGAGTGCGAGTGGGCCTGGCACTGGGGACTGAGGAGCCTGCAGGATAGAGCTTTATAAGAAAGAACAACAGGAATGCACTTGTAATCCTGATGGCTATAAGGCAGAGAGGAAATGCAGGCAGCATCTCCTGTGTCTGTCATGGGAAATGACCTGTACCAGGTGATTAAACAGAAATAAATGAATAATAAACAAATCCCATATGGGATGATGAAAAGATTCTAAAACATCAGAGGGGAAATACCAAAAATAGGAATGCATTAAACTGAAGTAATATTTAATCACATTGCTTTATTTCACCCTTAATAAAATTCCAGGAATATGCATAATCAAGATTTCTACCAGCCTTCCCATCTCTTCAATCACTCCTTATCTGGTATCAAAATAGTAACCGTGTAAGGTTACAAAGCAATGGATTCTTCAAGGGTCTCATTTTTTTTTTTTTTTTAGTTTTATTTTGGTATCATTAATCTACAATTACATGAAGGACATTATGTTTACTAGGCTCCCCACTTCACCAAGTCCCCCCAACATACCCATTCACAGTCACTGTCCATCAACATACTAAGATGCTGTAAAATCACTACTTGTCTTCTCTGTGCTGCACAGCCCTCCCCGTGCCCCCCCCAACACTATACATGCTAATCGTAATGCCCCTTTTCCTTTTCCCCGCCCTTATACCTCCCTTCCCACCCATCATCCCCAGTCCCTTTCCCTTTGGTAACTGTTAGTCCATTCTTGGGTTCTGTGCTTCTGCTGCTGTTTTGTTCCTTCAGTTTTATTTTGTTCTTATACTCCACATATGAGTGAAACCATTGGGAACTTGTCTTTCTTCGCCTGGCTTATTTCACTGAGCATAATACCCTCTAGCTCCATCCGTGTTGTTGCAAATGGTAGGATCTGTTTTTTTTCTTATAGCTGAGTAATATTCCATTGTGTATATGTACCACATCTTCTTTATCCATTCATCTACTGATGGACATTTAGGTTGCTTTCATATCTTGGCTATTGTAAATAGTGCAGCAATAAACATAAGGGTGCATCTGTCTTTTTCAAACTGGAGTGCTGCATTCTTGGGGTAAATTCCTAGAAGTGGAATTCCTGGGTCAAATGGTATTTCTATTTTGAGCATTCTGAGGAACCTCCATACTGCTTTCCACAATGGTTGAACTAATTTACATTCCCACCAGCAGTGTAGGAGGGTTCCCCTTTCTCCACAACCTCGCCAACATTTGTTGCTGTTTGTCTTTTGGATGGTAGCCATCCTTACTGGTGTGAGATGATATCTCATTGTGGTTTTAATTTGCATTTCTCTGATGACAAGTGATGTGGAGCATCTTTTCATGTGTCTGTTGGCCATCTGAATTTCTTCTTTAGAGAACTGTCTATTCAGCTCCTCTGCCCATTTTTTAATTGGATTATTTGCTTTCTGTTTGTTGAGGTGTGTGAGCTCTTTATATATTTTGGGTGTCAAACCTTTATCGGATCTGTCATTTATGAATATATTCTCCCATACTGTAGGATACCTTTTTGCTCTATTGATGGTGTCCTTTTCTGTACACAAGCTTTTCAGCTTGATATAGTCCCATTTGTTCATTTTTGCTTTTGTTTCCCTAGCCCGGGGAGATATATTCAAGAAGAGGTCACTAATGTTTATGTCTAAGAGATTTTTGCCTATGTTTTTTTGTAAGAGTTTTATGGTTTCATGACTTACATTCAAGTCTTTGATCGATTTCAAATTTACTTTTGTGTATGGGGTTAGACAGTGTGCCAGTTTCATTCTCTTACATGTAGCTGTCCAGTTTTCCCAGCACCATTTGTTGAAGAGACTGTCATTTCCCCATTGTATGTCCATGGCCAATTTATCGAATATTAGTTGACCATATATGTCTGGGTTAATGTCTGGAGTCTCTATTCTGTTCCACTGGTCTGTGGCTCTGTTCTTGTGCCAGTACCAAATTGTGTTGATTACTGTGGCTTTGTAGTAGAGCTTGAAGTTGGGGAGTGAGATCTGCCCCACTTTATTCTTCTTTCTCAGGATTGCGTTCACTATTCGGGGTCTTTGATGGTTCCATATGAATTTTTGAACTATTTGTTCCAGTTCATTGAAGAATGCTGTTGGTAATTTGATAGGGATTGCATCAAATCTGTATATTGCTTTGGGCAGGATGGCCATTTTGATGATACTAATTCTTCCTAGCCAGGAGCATGGGATGAGTTTCCATTTGTTAGTGACCTCTTTAATTTCTCTTAAGAGCGTCTTACAGTTTTCAAGGTATAGGTCTTTCATTTCCTTTGTTAGGTTTATTCCGAGGTATTTTATTCTTTTTGATACTATTGTGAATGGAATTGTCTTCCTGATTTCTCTTTCTATTAGTTTATTGTTAGTGTATAGGAAAGCCACAGATTTCTGTGTGTTAATTTTGTATTCTGCAACTTTGCCGAATTCCGATATTAGCTCTAGTAGTTTTGCAGCAGAGTCTTTAGGGTTTTTTATGTGCAATATCATGTCATCTGCAAATAGTGACAGTTTAACTTCTTCTTTACCAATCTGGATTCCTTGTATTTCTTTGTTTTGTCTGATTGCCGTGGCTAGGACCTCCAGTACTATGTTAAATAACAGTGGAGAGAGTGGGCATCCCTGTCTAGTTCCCGATCTCAGAGGAAAAGCTTTCAGCTTCTTGCTGTTCAATATAATGTTGGCTGTGGGTTTATCATATATGGCCTTTATTATCTTGAGGTATTGCCCTCTGTACTCATTTTGTTGAGAGTTTTTATCATGAATGGATGTTGAATTTTATCGAATGCTTTTTCAGCATCTATGGAGATGATCATGTGGTTTTTGTCTTTCTTCTTGTTGATGTGGTGGATGCTGTTGATGGATTTTCTAATGTTGTACCATCCTTGCATCCCTGGGATGAATCCCACTTGGTCATGGTGTGTGATCCTCTTGATGTATTTTTGAATTCGGTTTGCTAATATTTTGTTGAGTATTTTTGCATCTATGTTCATCAGGGATATTGGTCTGTAGTTTTCTTTTTTGGTGGGGTCTTTGCCTGGTTTTGGTATTAGGGTGATGTTGCCTTCATAGAATGAGTTTGGGAGTATTCTCTCCTCTTCCATTTTTTGGAAAACTTTAAGGAGAATGGGTGTTATGTCTTCTCTGTATGTCTGATAAAATTCCGAGTTAAATCCATCTGGCCCGGGGGTTTTGTTGTTTGGTAGATTTTTGATTACCAATTCAATTTCGTTGCTGGTAATTCATCTGTTTAGATTTTCTGTTTCTTTCTGGGTCAGTCTTGGAAGGTTGTATTTTTCTAGGAAGTTGTCCATTTCTCCTAGGCTTCCCAGCTTGTTAGCATATAGGTTTTCATAGTATTCTCTAATAATTCTTTGTATTTCTGTGGGGTCCGTTGTGATTTTTCCTTTCTCGTTTCTGATTCTGTTGATTTGTGTTGACTCTCTTTTCCTCTTAATAAGTCTGGCTAGACACTTATCTATTTTGTTTATTCTCTTGAAAAACCAGCTCTTGGTTTCATTGATTTTTGCTATTGTTTTATTCTTCTCAATTTTATTTATTTCTTCTCTGATCTTTATTATGTCCCTCTTCTGCTGACCTTAGGACTCATTTGTTCTTCTTTTTCCAATTTAGATAATTATGACATTAGACCATTCATTTGGGATTGTTCTTCCTTCTTTACATAAGCCTGGATTGCTATATACTTTCCTTTTAAGACTGCTTTTGCTGTATCCCACAGTAGTTGGGGCTTTGTGTTACTGTTGTCGTTTGTTTCCATATATTGCTGGATCTCCATTTTAATTTGGTCATTGATTCATTGATTATTTAGGAGCATGTTGTTATGCCTCCATGTTTTTGTGAGCCTTTTTGCTTTCTTTGTACAATTTATTTCTAGTTTTATGCCTTTGTGGTCTGAAAAGTTGGTTGGTATGATTTCAATCTTTTGGAATTTACTGAGGCTCTTTTTGTGACCTAGTATGTGGTCTATTCTGGAGAATGTTCCATGTGCACTTGAGAAGAATGTGCACCTTGTTGCTTTTGGATGTAGAGTTCTGTAGATGTCTATTAGGTCCATCTGTTCTAGTGTGTTGTTCAGTGCCTCTGTGTCCTTACTTATTTTCTGTCTGGTGGATCTGTCCTTTGGAGTTAGTGGTATGTTGAATTCTCCCAAAAATGAATGCATTGCATTCTATTTCCTCCTTTAATTCTGTTAATATTTGTTTCACATTTGTTTGTGCTTCTATATTGGGTCCATATATATTTATAATGGTTATATCCTCTTGTTGGACTGAGCCCCTTATCATTATGTAATGTCCTTCTTTATCTTTTGTTACTTTCTTTATTTTGAAGTTCTATTTTTTTCTGATACTAGTATTGCGATACCTGCTTTTTTCTCTCTGTTGTTTGCATGAAATATCTTTTTCCATCTTGCAAGGATCTCATTTTTAAAAAACAGAATTGTATTAGAATATAAGGATGTGGCTAGAGACATAGATTATTTTGGCTTTTGGCAAATTGTCTTTTAATTTTGTTAGAGATAGATAACATACATAGACATATGTGAGCAGAAAAATTATATTGGTAATTATATGTCTAATAGCAACTAGTAGGAAATAGTTTAAGAAGTATGATTTGGGGTTCGACTCTTGATTTGTACTGAAAAGTGTTTATTTGCATTTGCCTGAGGGTGAAGTTGCAAATACAACTAAGTTGATAATTTAAGAGTGATCTTGTATGACAGCATAGGGTTTTAAATTGTTCCTGATCTTAAAGGAAAAACTTTCAACTTCTCACTGTTAAGTATGATGTTGGCTGTGGGTTTGTCATATATGGCCTTTATTATGTTGAGGTACTTGCCTTCTACACCCATTTTATTGAGAGTTTTTATCATGAATGGATGTTGAGCTTTGTCGAATGCTTTTTCAGCATCTATGGAGATGTTCATGTGATTTTTGTCCCCTTTTTATTGACATAGTGGATGATGTTGATGGATTTTCAAAAAAATCTATGCCGTTTGATTAGTGCATTCAGTCCCTTTACATTTATGGTGTTTACCATCCTTGCATACCTAGGATGAATCCCTCTTGAACATGTTGTATGATCTTCATGATGTATTTTTTGAATTCAGTTTGCTAATATTTTGTTGAGTATTTTTGCATCTATGTTCATCAGGGATATTAGTCTGTAATTTTCTTTCTTGTGGTCTGTTTGCCTGGTTTTCGTATTAGAGTGATGCTGGCTTCATAGAATGAGTTTGGAAGTATTCCCTTCTCTTCTATTTTTTGAAAATATTTATGAGGAATGGGTGTTTTGTCATCTGTAAATGTCTGAAAAAATTCAGCAGTGAGTCCATCTGGTGTGGGAATTTTGTTCTTGGGTAGGTTTTTGATTATCAATTCAATTTCATTTCTGGTAATTGGTCTGTTTAGGTTTTCTGTTTCTATCTGGGTCAGTCTTGGAAGGTTGTAATTTTCTAGAAAGTTGTCCATTTCTTCTAGGCTATCCAATTTGTTAGCATATAATTTTTCCTAGTATTCTCTAATAATTCTTTGTATTACTGTGGTGTCCGTAGTGATTTTTCCTTCCTTTCTCATATCTGCTTATGTGTGTAGATTCTCTTTTTTTCTTGATAAGTCTGGCTAGTCTTGGGGTTTATCTATTTTGTTTATTTTGTCAAAGAATCAGCTCTTGGTTTCATTAACTTTTTCTATTGTTTTATTCTTCTCAATTTTATTTATTTATTCTCTAACCTTTATTATGTCAATCCTTCTACTAACTGTGGGCCTTATTTCTTCTTCTTTTCCCAGTTTCAATAATTGTGACTTTAGACTGTTCATTTGGGATTGTTCATCCTTCTTTTAATAGGCCTGGATTGCTATATACTTTCCTCATAGAACTGCCTTCACTGCATCCCACAGAAGTTGGGGCAGTGTGCTGTTGTTTTCATTTGTCTCCATATATTGCTTGATCACTGTTTTAATTTGGTCATTGGCCATTGATTATTTAGGAGCATGTTGTTAAGCCTCCATGTGTTTGTGAGCCTTTTTGTTTTCTTTGTACAATTTATTTCTAGTTTCATACCTTTGTGATCTGAGAAGTTGTTGGTACAATTTCAATCTTTTTGAATTTGCTGAGGCTCTTTTTGTGGTCCAGGATGTGGTCTAGTCTGGAAAATAAATTCCTTGTGCACTTGAGAAGAATGTGTATCCTGCTGCTTTTGAGTGCAGTGTTCTATAGAATGTCTGTTAGATCCATCTGTTCTAATGTGCTGTTCAGTGCCTCTATGTCCTTACTTATTTTCTTTCCAGTTGATCTGTCCTTTGGAGTGAGTGAAGTTTTGAAGTCTCCTAAAATGAATGCTTTGCATTCTATTTACTCCTTTAATTCTGTTAGTATTTGTTTCACATGTATAGGTTCCCCTATGTTGGTTGCATTGATTTTTATATTGGTTATGTCCTCTTGTTGGACTGACCCCTTTATCATTACATAATGTCCTTCTTTGTCTCTTGTTACTTTCTTTGTTTTGAAGTCTATTTTGTCTGATACAAGTATTGCAACTCCTGCTTTTTTCTGCCTATTAGTTGCATGAAATATCTTTTTCCATCCCTTTACTTTTAGTCTTTGTATGTCTTTGGGTTTGATGTAAGTCTCTTGTAGGTAGCCTGTAGATGGGTTTTGTTGTTTTTTCCATTTAGTAAATCTATGTCATTTGATTAGTACCTTCAGTCCCTTTACATTTAGGGTGATTATTGATAGACATGTACTTATTGCCATTGTAAGTTTTATATTTGTCATTACTAAAGAATCAAGCATGTCTTCTTTACTATCTAACAGTCTTACTTAACTCCCTTGGTATGCTATTTCAAACACTATCTAAAGGTTCTTTTTTCTCCCTTGTTTTTCTTCCTCCTCCATTCTTTATATATTAGGTGTCATATTTTTTACTCATTGTGAATCCCTTAACTGACTTTGGGGGTAGTTGCTATAATTTTTCATTTGCTTAATAATTAATTAGTTTACTTCCTTTACTGTATTTTTATTTCTCTGGTGACAGCTATTGAACTTTAGGAGCACTTCCATCTACATCAGTCCCTCCAGAATACACTGTAGAGATGGTTTGTGGAAGCTACATTCTCTCAGTTTTTGCTTATCTGGAAATTCTTTAATCCCTTCTTCAAATTTAAATGACAATCTTGCATGGTAGAGTATTCTTGGTTTGAGGCCCTTCTGTTTCATTGCATTGAATATATCATGCAACTCCCTTCTGGCCTGTAAGGTTTCTGCTGAGAAGACTGGTGATAGCTTGGTAGTTTTTTCTTTGTAGGTGGTATTTTCCCTTTTCTGGCTGCTTTTAATTTTCTGTTCTTGTCCTTGCTCTTTGCCATTTTAATTATTATGTCTTAGTGTTGTCCTCCTTGGGTCCCTTGTGTTGGGAGATTTGTGCACCTACAGGGCATGAGAGACTTTTTCCTTCCCCAAATTGGGGAAATTTTCTTTTATTTTCTCAAAGATACTTTCCCTTTTTCTCTCTCTTCTTCTGATACCCCTCTAATGTAAATATTGTTCCATTTCTTTGGTTGCACAGTTCTCTTATTATTCTTTCATTGCTAGTGATCCTTTTTTCTGTCTGTGCCTCAGCTTCTTTGTATTCCTGTTTTCTAATTTCTTTTTTACTTACCGTCTCCTCTACCTCATCTAATCTACTTTCATGTCCATTTTGTTTCATTTCAGATATTGTATTTTTCAAAGTTTCTGTCTCTTTCTTGAAGTCATCTCTGAGATCATAAATATTTTTATTCATTTCCATGGCCATGTTTATGATTTTTATTTTGAAATCTCTATCAGGAAGATTGGTGATTTCAGTTTCACTTGACCCTCTTTCTGGCATTTGTGGGCTTTTGCTTTGTAGCAGGTTTTTTTGACATTTCATATTTTTAATGAATAATATGGATTAATAATTTTGTGTAGGTGGCACCCTCTAGGGTCCAGAAGCTCTACTCTTTGGAGCTGCTCAGGACCTGTATCAATGGCAGGGGTCACAAGCAAGCAGCATTGGTGCCTGCCGGGAGGAAAGAGCCTTTTCCTTCTTCCCAGCTGCAGTGCGTTCCTCCACTGCCAGGGCCAGTGGGCTGGGCACACATGGAGGAGTCTTTATACTACACCCTTGTAGCTGCTGTAGGTAGGACCACCCTCTGGATGACCTGATGCAATGGTGTGGGTAGCAGATGTGCAAGTCGGTGCTGGCCAGGTGGAAGGAGCAACAGACTGCATATTGTGGTGGGCAGCCTCAGTAATGCCTTGCCAGCCCAGGGGATGGAGTGCCTGAAGCTCCCAAAAGTTCCCAACCTTCTGGGCTGGATACACCGAGATGATTTTCCCCATTTGTCCTTTCTCCTGAGCTACAGGCTCTGTGCAGTCCTTACCCCTTTAGCAGCCTCTCACTGTTGGGAAGTCTCTCCGAGTGCCCTTCTTTCTTTTGTCCCAGAGTGGCCAGTTGTGGGTTCTTGTTCTCCACAAGCAGCTGGAATCTCAGTCTCACCGAGTATTCTGCCTTTCTTAGCTTTCCAACTCCACAAATCTCCAAAGCCATGTAATGTAGATGTTCATGTCCGTAATCATGTAATGTAAGTTCATGCTACCAGAGCAGATCTCCAGGGCTGGGTGTTCAGCAGTCCTAGGCCTCACCCATCCCCACTCTGTTCTCTTTTTCCTGCAGGTGAGCTGGAGTGGGAGAGGGTCTTGGGTCCCTTTGGATCACAATTTTGCTACTTTACCCTTTTCCATGAGGTCTTCTCTTTGCCCCAGATGTAGGCAGTCTGTTGTAGTCTTTTTTCCTGTCATTCTTTAAGGATTATTTTATTTTCTATATTTTCATGTTATATGTGGTTTTGGGAGGAGATTTCTGTCTCACTTCTCATGCTGTCATCTTTAATCCTTGCAAATTTTTATTTTTGTAACTGGTGTTTCCAATTACCAAGCGCAGAAAGGTACATGTGTATGTGGGAAGAGAGATGGCTGGAGGGAGGGCTTCAAGGGTATAGAACACTTCTTGTTATATACACAGCATATTTCACTTACTTATGTAATTATATCTCTCATTCCCAAAAGAATTAGAGGGGAAAGGAGTTGTAGATATATCTAACATTTAACATTAATTTGTTAGTATAATAAATATATGTACCAGGCACCATTGTAGGCCTTGGAAATATACCATTGAACAAAGTAGAAAATACGCCCATCCTTCATGAAACACATTCTTGTATTGATTCACATTACCATAGATGAGACACTGAGGTTGAGAGGTTGATGAGGAAATGGAATGCTAAGTGTAGGAAAAATAGGCCCATAAAAAATACATAAGTATAATCTGATATACTGCAGATTTAATTTGAAATTTGGTCATTCTCTGTGCAAACAGATCCTCTTTAGTTTTGTGTACAGATTCCAAAGGGACAGAAGGAAAAAGTAAACAAGGGAAGGCATGTGTCCTTTCGAGGCACAAAAAGCATATCTGTCATGTTCATCAATCCTGTGATAAATAGAGTTGCCAAATAGCCCTTATGCATGGGCCCTAAAAACTGCATATGGATGATCACAAGTTTGGCTCTAATATTTTGTAGCCACTAAATGGAAGGAAACAAAAGAAAATACAAATAAAATACCAAAAAAGAAGAATTATAATTTCAGGAAAAGTCTTACCATAAGCAAATGTTGTCATAGCATTCTCAGTAACTCATATACGTTACATTTATACAAAATTCATTTGTCCACACCCTTCTCAGTGCCTACATCTGTTAATCTATTTGATTTTCACATTGTCTTATGAAGTAGCAAAATAATACCCAATTTATAATAGAGAAATGAAGACTCAAGTGAAATTTTCCCAAGATTTACAATTATGATAGGGGAGATCAGATCTGAATCTAGGCACCACTGAATCTAAACTCTTAAGCCCTCTGCTAAACTGCCTTTCTCTACATTCTATTCAAAAACATCTTAAAAAAAGAAAAAAAATTAATATCTTTGATCTTCACACACATTCTTTCCTGACTCTTTTTTCTTTGACTGGGTTTCTTAGTATGTTGGACAGTTAACAATTTGTATCATTTCACTCTCTGGTCCACATTCCAGAATGCCAGTTCTCTTTCCCTAATGTGTCACTTGCCCTGCTCCAGTATAGGAAGGGACTTTCCAGTGACTGGAGATAATTAACTAGGATGCCATGTGGTAATCATGAATATGGGCATTGGAGTTAGAAAGTTTTGTGTCTAAATATAAATGCATCCTGCAGCAGTGGTTATAATTTTAACAAAGGTATGCAAATAATCTATACCTCAGTCTCCATTTCTGCATATTGGGAATAATACATCATTTACAGGATTATTGTTTAGATACAAGGAAGTCCTCAATTTAAAGCCCTAAGAACAAGAGTGCCATATTGTAAATATATCAAAATTAGGAGACATTGGTAAGAGTTTTGTTGTCTCAACTATTTATAACATACTTAGAGTGAATGAAAAATCACTAGGGGTGCAATGTCTACAAACCTCATTTCTTTTTTATCTTTTCCTAAGTTTTCCTCACTTATTGGCATGCTAGAATGTGTGTCACATGCCCATGGATAAAGGGTGCAGTAAGAAATCTGAAAGGTAAATATGCTCATCTTAAAAAGTTGCAGGTGTAAGTGACTAGCAGGAGTAAAGTATAATAATTTCAAAGATTACGATTCAGGTGCTTGCAGACGCTGCTCATGAAACAGTAATGTTAGTGTGGTCTGCCTGTGTACAGCTGCATACAAACCTGCTATCTTCTCAGAACTCAGAGGCATCAGTAGGCTCAGGAAAGCCTGTGCAGCATCTGAGTGCCCACTCCTAGCTAATGTGTATATAATGAAAGAGCCCCTTGTTTATAGTAATATTTTTATTCCATTTATCTTCACAATCTAAGGAAGCATTTAATTTTCTTTAATGATATTAGCCACTCCAGCCTTTATTACAACATAGGACATAATTACCCTGCTTTAATTTAATTTATAGACCTCATTAACAACCTTGCCAGTCCACAGTGATTACAAATCTCCTAAAATTGAGAACTCTCTGGACAGTGGGAGTATTGTGATTTATTGTTCACACTGGCTGTGCTGAGCATAGACTGGTTTATTATTGTGGATCCCACTGAGGTGAGCAGAATTTTGGGGAAAATTTTGGGGCTTCTGGGGAACTGTGCTTGCCCTTCAACTCAGGGTCACAGATTAATATAGAGCCTCTTGCTTCCTGTAGAAAAACCTGAAGACATCTCAAAAGGACAAAACCTCTAGCAATAACCAGCTTAAGAATGTGATTTCTGCCAGGAATGATGCTCATTTGCTATATGAATTTCAGCTAGATCAAAAGTACTGTGTTCACCATAACCCTTAAGGTCCAGAAGAGAGACTGACTTTCAGAGCTCATGTTACCATTAACAATGAATGTTTACAGCTACCATGCACTGCGTCGTGTTATATTAAGTCTTACATCATTTTCACAATAGGTTTGCCATGTGAGCTTTGAGGATGATAGGAGACAGGAGGTTTTTTAATGCAAAGTAAGAGTTAACTCCTGCCCAAATCAGGACACTTCCTATGCATAGAGTGACAAGTTGTAGTTCTCTGGATTCATTAATTATGCTATTGCCTAGCTTTTGTGACAGAAGCCAGGTTGCTTCAGAAAAAGATCCAGCTAACGTCTTTGGGTAAAGAAGATGTAAAGTGTCTCATATTTTTTGTTTGAATTAATTTCCATCTGCTTTAGGGCAACTGCAAGAGGACCTCAGTATAATACATACATTGCTATTGACTTGTATAAAATAAGAAAAAGAGTTGGAGACATTTAATTTTTTAAAGAATTTTTATTAGCTGTCAGATGCCTAAAGTTCAGAGAGAGTAAAAAAGGAAGAGATTCTTGTTACCCAAAGAAAAGCAGTCGTGACTCATTCTGGGTAAAGAGTTAACGGAGTGTGTGCTAATCGAGAATGAATCTTGCACCCACCAGGACTCGAGGTTTGCTTCTGACACTCCTAGAAGCTCTGTAACTTGTTTCCAAAGCTCTTTGCAAATCATCATAAAAGAGAAATGATCTCAGAAGCACTTAAAGCCTTTTCTACACCCACTTTTCCAATAAATTTCAGACACATCTTTCATTTTGATCACAGAAATGCAAATTTTCTGACAGGCAAACTACAACATGACTAAGTCCAAATGGAGTACTGTACATTTACTCAAGTGGAAAGGATAATGCAATGAAACATAATGGAACTCACTCAACTTCAACTTTCAAGCTGTGCATGCTTTATTTACATAATCAGCTTATTGTTTGGCACTGGTTTTTTTCATATATTATTTTGAAACGATTAAACTAGTTAGAAGGAAAAAGAAGGTTTATGCACTACAGGTAATGTAATGTACTTGTTTTTCCTAAAATGTATTTTTCATGTATCCTATACCTTTGATTCCTAAGTCAGTGGGATTTGAGAGTAGTAAAGTAATTCCAAACTAATCAGGGATATAAGTTATAATTTTTGTTAGGCTGGATTTCATAATAGGTACAGACATGGAAATGTGTGGTCTAGTTTCTCCTCAGTGTGCAGGGTAATGGTTGCTAGGCAGCCTCCTATTTGCAAAGAAAGGAAAGAATTTCTTTACCTCCAGGCATCTTCACGGTGCCTCATGCTCTGCAATTCCATCTGGAGCTGTGGTGGGAAGGGGCTTGCTGAGCAGCAGCAATTTCCTGTGTACTCTGTGCCTGCCTATTTGTGAGGGTCACATAGCTGTTCAAAGTGGGCAAACACAAGTGGGCATTACTGAAACAGAGGAGTTACCTGGAGAAACCAGCCTGTTAATGTCTAAGAGTCTTAAAAGCTGCATTATGAATACTTTAATTGAATTTTGTTTCATCAAAGCAATACATGTGTAATAGTTTCAAGAGTTAAATAGTAAACAAAATATAACTAAATATAACTAAAGGTCTGTGCTGCACCACACCACGTATCTATGTCTTCTTTCCCAAAGGCAACCGCCACTTTTGCCTCTTTTAGTTGTTTAGTCTCCATTATTTTAAATAGCATGAATCAATTGCTGACGCTGGATTAATTAACTGTTGTCAGCTGACTTCCTGTTAGGGTAGGTGAGGATTTAGCTCCGACATTACCCACGCTTTTATTTGTTCCCTCCTTCTCCTATTATAATTCCACTAAAATTTGGGGCTGATGGAGCTTTCAGTGTTTACATTATTAAAAATTATCATTATGTCATAATAGGGTCATACTTAACCTCTTTTTCAATGTTCCCTGAGTTTAAACATTCCTTGCTTGTTTTTATTTGCTTAGACTTCCTTGCAAATATTACTACATCTTCCAGTATCTCCTGTAATCCTCTCAGTACAATATTCCAAAAAGGACTAGAATTCAGGACTCTGAATGCCAGGTCTCTCTGGAGGTCTCCCTTCTGTCTCCCCAGCTCTCTGCCTGGGAATTCCCTTTACTATTATCCTAGGTCACATGCCTTATGTCCTGTGTGTCACTCACATTTTCTCCTTACTTGGTTTGCTCCACTTTTGGGTAGAGTACATCCTCCAGCAGTTTCCTCAGTTACAAGGACTGTACAGATATGGAGCTTGTGACAATGACAACCCTCACCATTTCTTTTGAATTAAATGCTCCAAACAGGTATTCTCTATCCAGGGTACACAGCTGTGTGCTTGTGCTCTCTTTTCATTATCCTCCTGGACATTCCATTTGCTTATCTCTTGTGCTGAGTCTCTGGTTTGGGGTGCAGTGTATCTTTTGCTTTCTTTTTCCAGTTGGGGGTAAACATCATAACTAACTTTTTAGCAAAAAAGGGAAATTTTTACAGATCTTACACATTGGAAAATGGCGTTATGCTATGCTCCCATGCAACTGTATCTGGCTGTGTAAGTGGGAAATCGTTTCTTGTCTGTATATGAAGGCCCTGCTTCACTGACTTCCTGCTTCTAAAATTGCTGTTAAATATTTTCTCTGATGCATTCTGTTCCCTGAGCTTTTTATTGTATCTTTCTCTTTAAAACTTTTAACATCTGCTTTGTAACTAAAGTGCTCTGGAATGATGCCATGCAATATCATTAGGTGTCTATTTCCTTAAATTTTGCTAGTCCTTGTTAAACTTAAGAGATGATATAGCAAGTTAACATGGGATATAGGCACCTTCATTTTTTTATATCTCTAGGTGAATATGAAGAGAAGCATGGTTCAGAAATACATGGCCTTGGACAAATGGGAAGTAGACCAAGATATTTTGAAACTCACAAAATCCTCTATATACTCCATATGAGCTTCTCTTTTCCTTGACTTACCAGAGACACAGAATCATCATATTCTCTCAGTGCCCATTATTTTAATAAGAATCAACAAGTTATCATTAATTAAGTACCTAGTGTAATCCAGGTTCTGTAGCCCTGTTATAACATTAGGTCACAGCTAATATCACAATGTTTTGTAATTGCAAAAAAGTGTCTCAAAGAGATAAAGTAACATGAACTCAGCAAATAAGGGTGAAAGCAAGGTTTACACCTAGTTCTATCTGATTTCAAGCTTGTCTTTTGTTACCATTTTTTCTCTACTCCTTTCTTACTTTCTAGAAAACATAAATTAATATGAGATGTGTTCAATGCAAGTGAAAAAATTATGACTTGTTTATCAAGTTTATGAGTGATAAATATTTTAAGTGTTTAGTTTATATATCTAGTTGTATAATCTAGATTTATAATTATGTCAGAAGAATTTGTCCAGATCAACAAGATTCATTATAATGTGGATAACTGGGTCTTCCTACATTTGCTTGCTGAATCTCCAGTCTCACATAAGCTTCATAGAGTGATTTGTTACAACCATGGCAATATATCTACTAAAGAAATAGTTGAAATTTCTAAAAACTTTGCTTAAGTACTTTTTCTTTATTTTATTGAAGCATTGATATACAATATTATATTGTTTTCAGGTGTACAACATAGTGATTCAACAATTTATACATTATGAAATGCTCACCACCACAGATGTAGTCACCATCTGTCAACATACAAAAATATAACAGTATTGACTATATTTACTCTGCTGTAAATTTCATCCCATGACTAATTTATTTTATATTGCAGGTTTGTACCTTTTTATTCCTTTACCTCCAAATCCCTCCCCTATAGCAGTCACCAGTACATGTTCTCTGTATTTACATGTCTATTTGTGTTTTGTTTGTTTGTTTATTCATTTGTTTTATTTTCTTAGATTCCACATATAAGTGAAATCATATGGTATTTGTCTTTCTCTGCCTGGCTTATTTCACTTAGCATAACACCCTTTAGGCCCATCCATGTTGTAACAAATGGCAAGGCTTTGTTCTTTCTTGACTGAATAATACTCCATTGTATATATGTGCTACATCTTCTTCACCCATTCATCTACTGATAGACACTTAGGTTTCATCCATATATTGGCTATTGTAAATAATGCAACAAACATAGGAGTACACATATCTTTTTGAATTAACAGTATTCTTTCTCAAGTCTAGAATCTAAATTATTTAGCTTCAGAGTATTTTTGCGGCTCTTAATCATGATTTTCATGTACCCAGGACCATTCTTATTCCAGTGGGAAAGTTCCATTAGTAATAATTTACATTCTCTGGGTGGTGGAGAAGGTGCTTTTATTAAAAATGAATAAAACTTGTTATTATTCTTAACTGTTTTGCAAGAGAAAAACTTGTTCTAAAAATAAGTCACTCCATTGCTGGAAGAATAATGCTTGGAAATATGCCCATGGACAATAAATCTCCTATTAGAAACAGAAATATAAAATTCTGTACACATTAGTGTGACTACTTGTCACCCAAGAGCCTCACATGAACAGAGATCCTGAGCCTCTGCACTTTTTCTGAAGCTATTTACACAAGCATCTTCTCTCAGCCTCTTTTGAAATGGAATCAAGATCAAGAAGTTATATTGTGATGCTGATCTCCATAAAATGAAACCAGGAGCAATTATATAAACTAAGATGGTAAGTGTGTGGATGAACTTAGAGGTAAATTTTAGGCAATATACAAGTGTTAAGAAAGGCTTATCCCTTCTTGAACATTCTAGACTTCAAGACAAAAGGATCCCCCAAAAAATTCTGTGTGATGTTAGATATATGTTTTGCCTATAATTATAAAATGTTAATGTTCCATTTCATATGTAATCTTACAGATGGGCGAGGAAGCTCTATGATGCTTTCATTAATTTCAGATATAGTTATAAGAATTCAAAATACATAAAATCATTTTTGCAAGGCAATTCTTGATCCAGTGACTAGTCTTTGTCTCTTGTACAATATGAACTGAGTTGTGTCTGCATGTTATCAATCTATTCTGGGTTCCTGTGGAATAACTTTCTGTTTTTAATTCTCTGTTTTTCATAGGACTTTTCATATTGGTCCTATACCACTTAAATCTCTCTCTCTCTTTTTCACTCTGTCAACCAATAACAATTTACCTAAGAACAGGATGACTTGTGTCTAGTTCTGGTTGTGGTATAAATACTAGTGAACAGAAAAGTCAAAGGTTCTTTCCCTAGCTTCCTTTGTCTAATGAAGAATTTGTCTACATCATTGATTCTCAACCCTAGTAGCATTTTAGAATCACCTGGAAGCTTTACATTTATTTTTCAAATTTCCAATACCTACCAATCTGCTTCATTTTGATTGTGCATGAAGCCAAGAGATAGGCTTTCTTAAGAATCACTAAATCAGTCTGTTGATTTTTAAAAATTTTATATGCACATAAATCCCCTGGAAAACCTTATGAAAATACAGACTCTATTCAGGCAGTTTTGGAAAGGGCCTGACATTTTGCATTTCTAACAAGCTCCCAGAAAATGCCAGTGCTGCGGGTCCGAATGTCACTTGTATTAGTAAAGATGTAGGTATTCTTTAAGAATATTTGCAGGAAAATGAAGATGATAAATAAATAAAGAGAGTAAGGAAAGGAGGAAGAACAGAGAAGGAAAGAAGGAAGGGGAAAAAAACTATCTTGTATAATTAATACACTTTTTATGGCTTATAAATTCCTGCCATTTGTAAGAAACACCAAAAAAAACCAGACATACCATTTAAATAATGAGAAGAAAAATGACTGAAATAATATTTTATATATTTTTTATTTTTTTATTTCATTTTATTTTATTTATTTATTTTATTATATTTTATTTTTTAAATTTTGGTATCATTAATCTACAATTACATGAAGAACATTATGTTTACTAGGCTCCCCACTTCACCAAGTCCCCCCACACATACCCCTTCACAGCCACTGTCCAGCAGCGTAGTAAGATGCTGTAAAATCACTACTTGTCTTCTCTGTGTTGCACAGCCCTCCCCGTGCCCCCCAAGCACTATACATGCTAATCATAAGGCCCCCTTTCTTTTTCTCCGCCATTATACCTCCCTTCCCACCCATCCTCCCCAGTCCCTTTCCCTTTGGTAACTATTAGTCCATTCTTGGGTTCTGTGATTCTGCTGCTGTTTTGTTCCTTCAGTTTTCCTTTGTTCTTATACTCCACATATGACTGAAATCATTTGGTACTTGTCTTTCTCCGCCTGGCGTATTTCACTGAGCATAATACCCTCTAGCTCCATCCATGTTGTTGCGAATGGTAGGATCTGTTTTTTTCTTATGGCTGAGTAATACTCCATTGTGTATATGTACCACCTCTTCTTTATCCATTCAACGACTGATGGACATTTAGGTTGTTTCCATATCTTGGCTATTGTAAATAGTGTAGTGATAAACATAGGGGTGCATCTGTCTTTTTCAAACTGGAGTGCTGCATTCTTGGAGTAAATTCCTAGAAGTGGAATTCCTGGGTCAAATGGTATTTCTATTTTGAGCATTCTGAGGAACCTCCATACTGCTTTCCACAATGGTTGAACTAGTTTACATTCCCATCAGCAGTGTAGGAGGGTTCCCCTTTCTCCACAACCTCGCCAACATTTGTTGCTGTTTGTCTTTTGGATGGTAGCCATCCTTACTGGTGTGAGATGATATCTCATTGTGTTTTTAATTTGCTTTTCTCTGATGACAAGCGATGTGGAGCATCTTTTCATGTGTCTGTTGGCCATCTGGATTTCTTCTTTAGAGAACTGTCTATTCAGCTCCTCTGCCCATTTTTTAATTGGATTAGTTGCCTTTTGTTTGTTGAGGTGTGTGAGCTCTTTATATATTTTGGATGTCAACCCTTTATCAGATCTGTCATATATGAATATATTCTCCCATACTGTAGGATACCTTTTTGTTCTATTGATGGTGTCCTTTGCTGTACAGAAGCTTTTCTGCTTGATATAGTCCCATTTGTTCATTTTTGCTTTTGTTTCCCTTGCCTGGGGAGATATATTCAAGAAGAGGTCACTCATGTTTATGTCTAAGAGAATTTGCCAATGTTTTTTCCTAAGAGTTTTATGGTTTCATGACTTACATTCAAGTCTTTGATCGATTTCGAATTTACTTTTGTGTATGGGGTTAGACAGTGATCCAGTTTCATTCTCTTACATGTAGCTGTCCAGTTTTCCCAGCACCGTTTGTTGAAGAGACTGTCATTTCCCCCATTGTATGTCCATGGCCAATTTATCGAATATTAGTTGACCATTTATGTTTGGGTTAATGTCTGGAGTCTCTATTCTGTTCCACTGGTCTGTGACTCTGCTCTTGTGCCAGTACCAAATTGTGTTGATTACTGTGGCTTTGTAGTAGAGCTTGAAGTTGGGGAGTGAGATCCTCCCCACTTTATTCTTCCTTCTCAGGATTGTGTTGGCTATTTGGGGTATTTGACGGTTCCATATGAATTTTTGAACTGTTTGTTCCAGTTCATTGAAGAATGTTGTTGGTAATTTGATAGGGATTGCATTGAATCTGTATATTGCTTTGGGCAGGATGGCCATTTTGACGATATTAATTCTTCCTAGCCAGGAGGATGGGATGAGTTTCCATTTGTTAGTGACCTCTTTAATTTCTCTTAAGAGTGACTTATAGTTTTCAGGGTATAGATCTTTCACTTCCTTGGTTAGGTTTATTCATAGGTATTTTATAATTTTTGATGCTATTGTGAATGGAATTGTCTTCCTGATTTCTCTTCCTATTACTTTATTGTTAGTGTATAGGAAAGCCACAGATTTCTGTGTGTTAATTTTGTATACTGCAACTTTGCTGAATTCCAATATTAGTTCTAGTAGTATTCCAGTGGAGTCTTTAGGGTTTTTTATGTGCAATATCATGTCATCTGCAAATAGTGACAGTTTAACTTCTTCTTTACCAATGTGGATTCCTTGTATTTCTCTGTTTTGTCTAATTGCCATGGCTAGGACCTCCAGTACTATGTTAAATAACAGTGGGGAGAGTGGGCATCCCTGTCTTGTTCCCAATACAGAGGAAAAGCTTTCAGCTTCTTGCTGTATAGTATGATGTTGGCTGTGGGTTTATCATATATGGCCTTTATTATGTTGAGGTACTTGCCCTCTATACCCATTTTGTTGAGAGTTTTTATCATGAATGGATGTTGAATTTTATCGAATGCTTTTTCAGCATCTATGGAGATGATCATGTGGTTTTTGTCTTTCTTTTTGTTGATGTGGTGGATGATGTTGATGGATTTTCTAATGGTGTACCATCCTTGCATCCTTGGGATGAATCCCACTTGTTCATGGTGTGTGATCCTCTTGATGTATTTTTGAATTTGGTTTGCTAATATTTTGTTGAGTATTTTTGCATCTATGTTCATCAGGGATATTGGTCTGTAGTTTTCTTTTTTGGTGGGGTCTTTGCCTGGTTTTGGTATTAGGGTGATGTTGCCTTCATAGAATGAGTTTGGGAGTATTCTCTCCTCTTCTATTTTTTGGAAAACTTTAAGGAGAATGGGTGTTATGTCTTCTCTGTATGTCTGATAAAATTCCACGGTAAATCCATCTGGCCTGGGGGTTTTGTTCTTGGGTAGATTTTTTATTACCAATTCAATTTCATTGCTTGTAATTCATCTGTTTAGATTTTTTTTGTTTCTCTCTGGGTCAGTCTTGGAAGGTTGTATTTTTCTAAGAAGTTGTCCATTTCTCCTAGGTTTCCCAGCTTGTTAGCATATAGGTTTTCATAGTATTCTCTAATAATTCTCTGTATTTCTGCGGGGTCTGTCGTGATTTTTCCTTTATTGTTTCTGATTCTGTTGATTTGTGTTGACACTCTTTTCCTCTTAATAAGTCTGGCTAGACACTTATCTATTTTGTTTATTCTCTCAAAGAACCAGCTCTTGGTTTCATTGTTTTTTGCTATTGTTTTATTCTTCTCAATTTTATTTATTTCTTCTCTGATGTTTATTATGTCCCTCCTTCTGCTGACCTTAGGCCTCATCTGTTCTTCTTTTTCCAATTTCGATAATTGTGACATTAGACCATTCATTTGGGGTTGTTTTTCCTTCTTTCAATATGCCTGGATTGCTATATACTTTCTCCTTCAGACTGCTTTTGCTGCATCCCACAGAAGTTGGGGCTTTGTGTTATTGTTGTCATTTGTTTCCATATGTTGCTGGATCTCCATTTTAATTTGGTCGTTGAGCCATTGATTATTTAGGAG
This sequence comes from Manis pentadactyla, assembly GCF_030020395.1. Taxonomy (NCBI): domain Eukaryota; kingdom Metazoa; phylum Chordata; class Mammalia; order Pholidota; family Manidae; genus Manis; species Manis pentadactyla. Next base: position 43,263,866 of record NC_080025.1, read on the forward strand.
CATGTTGTTAAGCCTCCATGTGTTTGTGAGCCTTTTTGCTTTCTTTGTACAATTTATTTCTAGTTTTATACCTTTGTGGTCTGAAAAGTTGGTTTGTAGGATTTCAATCTTTTGGAATTTACTGAGGTTCTTTTTGTGGCCTAGTATGTGGTCTATTCTGGAGAATGTTCCTTGTGCACTTGAGAAGAATGTGTATCCTGTTGCTTTTGGGTGTAGAGTTCTGTAGATGTCTATTAGGTCCATCTGTTCTAGTGTGTTGTTCAGTGCCTCTGTGTCCTTACTTATTTTCTGTCTGGTGGATGTGTCCTTTGGAGTGAGTGGTGTGTTGAAGTCTCCCAAAAATGAATGCTTTGCATTCTATTTCCTCCATTAATTCTGTTAGTATTTGTTTCACATATATTGGTGCTCCTGTATTGGGTGCATATATGTTTATAATGGTTATATCCTCTTTTTGGACTGAGCCTTTAACATTATGTAATGTACTTCTTTATCTCTTGTTACTTTCTTTATTTTAAAGTCTATTTTGTCTGATACTAGTATTGCAACACCTGCTTTTTTCTCTCTGCTGTTTGCATGAAATATTTTTCTCCATCCCTTGACTTTTAATCTGTGCATGTCTTTGGGTTTGAGGTGAGTCTCTTGTAAGCAGCATATAGATGGGTCTTGCTTTTTCATCCATTCTATTACTCTGTGTCTTTTGATTGGTGCATTCAGTCCATTTACATTTAGGGTGATTATTGAAAGATATGTACTTATTGACATAGCAGGCTTTAGTTTTGTGGTTACCAAAGGTTCAAGTGTAGTTTGTTTACTACCTTACTGTGTGACCTCACTCGCTTATCGAGCTGTTATAAACACAGTCTGATGGTTATTTCTGTCCCTTCTTATTCCTCCTCCTCCATTCTTCATATGTTGGTTGTTTTGTTCTGTGCTCTTTTTAGGAGTGCTCCCATCAGAGCAGTCCCTCTAAGATACCCTGTAGAGGTGGTTTGTGGGGGACAAATTCCCTCAACTTTTGCTTGTCTGGGAATTGTTTAATCCCTCCTTCATATTTAAATGATAATCTTGCTGGATACAGTATCCTTGGTTCAAGGCTCTTCTGTTTCATTGCATTAAATATATCATGCCATTCTCTTCTGGCCTGTAGGTTTTCTGTTGAGAAGTCTGATGATAGCCTGATGGGTTTTCCTCTGTAGGTGACCTTTTTACTCTCTCTGGCTGCCTTTAATACTCTGTCCCTGTCCTTGATCTTTGCCATTTTAATTATTATGTGTCTTGTTGTTGACCTCTTTGGATCCCGTCTCTCGGGAGTTCTGTGTGCCTCCGTAGTCTGAGCAACTATTTCCTTCCCCAGTTTGGGGAAGTTCTCAGCAATTATTTCTTCAAAGACAGTTTCTATCCCTTTTTCTCTCTCTTCTTCCTCTGGTACCCCTATAATGCAGGTATTATTCCTTTTGGATTGGTCACACAGTTCTCTTAATATTGTTTCATTCCTGGAGATCCTTTTATCTCTCTCTGTATCAGCTTCTATGCGTTCCTGTTCTCTGGTTTCTATTCCATCAATTTCCTCTTGCATCTTATCCATTCTGCTTATAAATCCTTCCAGAGTTTGTTTCACTTTTGTAATCTCCCTCCGGACGTCTGTACTCTCCCTCCAGACTTCATCCCTTAGCTCTTGCATATTTCTCTGCAGCTCTGTCACCATGTTTATGATTTTTATTTGAGTTCTTTTTCAGGGAGACTGGTTATGTCTGCCTCTGCAGTTCCTTTCTCATGTGTTATTTGAACTATCTTGGACTGGACCAAATTTTTTTGCCTTTTAATGGTGATAGCAGTGGCTGTAGGCAGGTTGTGGGTGTGTCAGCTGGGAGAAGAAAGTCCTTTCCTGCTTGCTGGATGCCTTGCCCTTCTTCACTGCCTGTGACGGTTACCCACACTCCTGGAGCAGCCACTGGGTTAGTCCCCTTAGCTGCTGTGTGCGGGGTCTCCATCAGAGCAGCACGGAGCCCTGTGGGGAGTGGCAGGCATGCCAGGTGTGCTCCTCTGTGGTAGCGGTGACCCTGCCAGGCAGCTGTGTGCCAGCAGCGGCCTTTGGGTCTGGCCCAGGAGGCTGTGCTTTGGGGTGGGATTCCGGTTGGCTGCTGGGATTGCGCCTTCTCCCTTTGGCTCTGCTGCTGGTGTGCATGGGCATCTACCGGGCTCCTCTGTCTCCCCTGCCTCCAGTGCACACGAGCCGTGCCCGGGCTATTCGTTTGCGCTGCTGCAGGTTCGCACAAGCCTCTCCTGGTCTCCTCTGGTGCCATTGGTGCACGGATCTGCTCTTGGTCCCTTCCGGCGCTTCCTTCCCCGGCACGCGCTGCCACTCTTCCGCTACTCGGCCGGTGTGTTGTGGTCCGCGCCAGTTGGAGGAATGACTGGCATTCTGCTTAGTGCCATGAGGGGCTTCAGAGCTGCACTGCCTCCCCCGGGTTTAGGTCGCCTAAGTTTCCCTGGGATTCCCAGCTGCTGGCTAATTGTGCCAGGACAACTTCGTCCAGCTGTGGGTTCCTTGTCTCTTTAAGACTTGCAGAAAGCACTCACTTTTCTTTTGTCTCAGGGGTGCCAGTTGCGGGGAACTGCCCACAGGTTTTTCTTTTCCATTTCTCTAATATCCAGCAGCCCGTACACCTTGTGTCTGCACTCCGGTGTGGATTTCTAGAGCTGGTTGTTTACCAGTCCTGGGCTTTCACTCCCTCCCTGTTCCAATTCCTTTCTTCCCGCCAGGTTCTGGGTTGAGGGGGCGTTCAGGTCCAGCCTGGCTGCAGCTTGTATCTTACCCCCTTCGTGTAATGTTGAGTTCTCGTAGATGTATATGTATCCTGGCTGTTGTACTGCATCCACTGGTGTCTCTTTTAGGAATAGTTGTATTTATTGTATTTTCATAAATATATGTTTTGGGGAGGAGATTTCCTCTGAACTATTCACACTGCCATCTTCCTGTGATCTTTTTTAATTTTATTTTTAAGTGTACTTTTTATTGAAGTAGAGTTGGTATACTGTATTATATTGCTTTCAAGTACACAACACAGTAGTTCAACAGTTAACCACATGATTAAATCCTCACCCCACTGGTGCAGTTATTATCCATCAACATAGAAAGATGTCACAGAAACACTGGCTATATTCTCCAGGCTGTAGCACCATCCCCATGACCGACTTATATTATGATTGAGAACTTTTGTGCCCCTTTATCTCCCTCTCACCTCCCATCCACCCACCCCAGCCCATCTGCCATGGTAATCACCTGTCACTTCTCAGTGTCTATAAGTCTACTGTTATTTTATTCATTTTGTTTTGTTTTGTTTTTAGATCCCACAAATAAGTGAAATAGGGTGTTTTTCTTTCTCTGCCTGGCTTATTTCAATGAGAATAATACCCTCTAGGTCTACCCAAGTTGTTGCAAATGACAGGATTTATTCTTTTTTATGGCAAAATACTTTTTCTAGTGGATTCCTATTAAGAAAAAATAGGAATCCAGTAGAAAGAATATTTCTAGTGTTACAAGTTTGAGACTTGTATATCAAATATATAATTCTATTTTAATAAGTGGAGTTTTCCAAACCCAAAAATTCATCATGAAGTTGAACTATTATGAGGGCTAAATTTATATGACAACTTGCAGGATGTTTTGGGGTGAGATTAGATCAATCCATACAGTTGGATGTGCACATAAGCACTCCATCATCAAATGGGCATCATATATTTACAATCTGGCTTGAGCAGCCTCTGAAGGTGCCATAAAATTATGTGAAGGTTTGAGATTTTGTGCCAAAGGTACCCATTCTGGTAACTGACTTGTCTCTCCCAGCCTGTACCTATGACGTCATGGGGAGGACCCTATGATCAGGTGACAGAGAAAAAGCCTTAGATGTCTGGTTTATAGACCGTTCTGTAATATATGCAGGCACTACCCAAGGCACACCACTGTAGCTCCTGTCTGGGACATCCTTGAAGAACAGTGGTGAAGGCAAATCCTTCTGAAGGGCAGGACTTCAAGCCCTGCATCTGAGTGTTCATTTTACTTGGAAGGAAAAATGGACAGATACTATATGCTGGCTCACAAACTGTGGCCAATGGTTTGGCTATGGATATATCCATGGAAACATCAAGGGAACATCCATGGAAAGAACATGATTGGACAACTGGTGACAAGGTAGTCTTGGAAAGCAGCATAAGGACAGATGTCCCTGAAAGGGCTAAAAATGTGAGATATTGTGTCACGTGTCAGTGCTCACCAACCAGTGGCCTCAGCAGAGGAAGATTTTAATAATCAAGTGGATGGAATAACCAGTTCTATGGCTATTAGTCAGCTTCCTCCCCCAGCCACCCTTGTCATTACTCAGTGATGTATGAACAAAGTGGCCGTGGTGGCAGGGATGGAGGGTATGTGCAGGCCCACAACATGGACTGCCTCTTACTAAGGCTGACCTGGCTGTGGTCACTGCTCAGTGCCCAACATGTGAGTAGCTGAGGCCAGCATCGAGCCCTCAGTATGGCACCGTTCCACGTGGTGATCAGACAACTACCTGGTGGCAGGTTGACCGCACTAAACCACTTCTATCATGGAATGGGCAACATTTTTGCTTAATGGAAAAGACACTCTGGATATGGATTTGCCTCCCCTGTACACAATGCTTTGGCCAGAACTCTCACCTGTGGACTCACAGAATGCCTCTTGCACCATCATATTTCTGCATTGTTTCTGATCAAGAAACTACCTTGATAGCAAATGGAGTGCACTCTAAACCAATGCTCATGGAATTCACTAGTCTCACCATGGTTCCCACGCTCCTGATGCAGTTGTCTGAAGAGTGAAATGGCCTTTTGAAGACTCATTTACAATTGTAGCTAGTGGAAATACCTTGCTGAGATGGAGAAAGTTTTTCCAGAAGACTTTATATGCTCTGAACCAGTATCCAATATATGGAGGTGTTTCTTTTATAGCCAGGACTCATGGGTGTAGGAATCAAGGGATAGAAATGGGATTGGCATCACTCACCATTACTTCTAGTGACTCACTAGCAACATTTTTGCTTCCTGTCCCTTATACTCTTCTGGCCTTGAGTTCCTTGTTCCAGAGGAATGGGGGACACAATATTGATTCAATCCAATTGGAAATGAAGAGTTCCCCATGGCCACTTTGGACTTTGCAAGCCTCTGAATGAACAGGCAGTTACTGTGCTGGCTGGGTTACTGATGCTGGCTACCAGGGGGCACAGGGCTGCTACTCCACAATGGAGGGGTGGAAGAAGGATGGAATGTAGGAGATCCCTAAGGTATCTCTTAGTATTACCATGCCATGCAATTAAAATCAACAGGAAACTACAACCATCCAATTCAAGCAGGACTGCCATTGACCCAGACCCTTAAGGAATGAGGGTTTGGCCACCCAGCCGCAGAAAGGACCATGACCAGCTGAGGTGCCTGTTGAGGGCAAAGGAAATATCTTTGTTTTGTTCTTTATCTCCTTGCCATTTAATATAAGATGTACTGACTTTGTTTTATAATATTTAAGTATGGGAAACCTTACATCATAGTATTTTAGTGACAGGATATCAAAGAGAAGAGCACCTTCAAAGACTGCATCCTTTTCTGGGGAAAAGATAAGTGTGATTTAAGCTCTATAAAGGATAGCTGTATGGTTAAGTGGAAGTCTGACTTGGTTATTGTCTTTATTAGGAGATTAAGTATGGTTTTAAGGAGATGCACATGGGTGTCAAGTTGATAATGTGTGGACTTGTGATGTTTAATTTTATGTGTCAACTTAGAGGGTATTCTTGGATGAGATTAATATTTAAGTTGGTGAACTTTGAGTAAGCCAACCCCTCTCCATAATGTGTGTGACAGTCATCCAACGCACTGAAGTTCTGAATAGAAGAAAAAGTCTGACCTTCCCAGGCACGAGCAGATTCTCCCCTGATGCCTTTATCATCAGTTGCAACATAGTCTCTCCTGGGTCTCCAGCCTGTCGGCCCACGCTGCAAATTTGGACTTGTCAGCCTCCATAATCACATGAGCCAATTTTTTATAAATAATCTCTCTCTAAATATAGACACCCTGTTGGTTTGTTTCTCTAGGCAACTCTAGCTAATACAGCTATTTATATCCACAGGAATCATCAGATCTTGTTGTAAGCCCCTTTCCCCACCTCCACTCCCCAGTGGGTCCCACCCATTGTTTATTCTCCCTTATAGTCTAGCTTCCACATCCCAAATTAGAAGCCTGCCTCCTTCCTTCTGCACTCACCATTCAGCCCATTGCCTATTTATGACTTGCAACCACTCTCCTTACCTGTTTTAATTCATTTCCCAAATCTCAGCCAGAGTGAAATTTCTAAATCATAAGCATCCTTGCTTAAACACTAAATACCATGTGGTTTTTCCTCAGGCTCGGCTCTAAGCACAGCTCATGAGACTCAATGTGACAGGACCCGTCCTCTAACCACATCTGTATTCTTTGAGTGACTTGCTGCTGGCATATTCTCTTTCTGCAGCCTCTGATGTTGGCTGTCCTTTGGCATTGCATTGACCAGGGTTCTCCACAGAAACAAAACCAATAGAAAATGTATAGATACATATAAAAGGATTTTTTGTGAGGGATTGGCTCAGGTGATTATGGAGGCTGAGAAACCCCATAATTTGTTGTCTGTAAGCCAGAGGCCCAGGAAGGCCAGTGGTTAGCTCCAGTCCAAACTGAAAGGCCTGAGAACCAGAAAAGCTAATGATGTGAGTCCCAGTTCCAGTCCCAGTCTAAAAGCCCAAGAACTAGGAACACTAATGTCTGAAGCAGGGGAAGATGGCTGTTCCAGCCCATGCAGGGAGCAAATTTGCCCTTCCTCTACTTGTCCATATTACGCAGGCCCTCAATGGATTGGATGTCACCCACCTGGATTGGTGAGGGTCAATCTTGTTACTCAGACTACTGATTCAAATGCTAAATCTCCAAAATCACTCTAATAGACATACTCATAATGTTTTATTAGTTCTCTGGGCAACCCATAACCCAGTCGAGACATAATTAAACCATCACAGCGGGAAACCTGGTAGTTTTCCATTTTGCTCCTCTATATTTTCTCAGACCTGTCTCAGCTTCTGCTACAGTGCCTAAACCAAAGCTCTTCTTTGTGCCTCTTAACATACTCTGGCAAAATGGTCATTGCCCTTCTTTATTTTTTTATTTTTATTGAAGTATCATAGATATACAATCTTATGTTGGTTTCACATATACAACACAGTGGTTCAACAGTTCCCATATTATTAAATCCTCACCCCCTCTAGTGTGGTTACTATCTATGAACATAGAAAGATGTTACACAATTACTGACTATATTTTCCTTGCTGTTCTACTGTTCCTGTGTCATTACACTTTTTAATAATCACTTCTTAACTGTCAACGTCTTCACTTAACTTCACAATCAGTAGTACCTGGTACTAAGTAAAATTTTGTTTGTTGAATGTGTAACAGAATTTTGTTTTTCTCCAATTATGAGTAGCAGGAAAAAGCTAGTGTAATAAAATGGGAGTTTCCTTTTTCTCAAAAATTTAGTATATGGGGTTTTGAACACAAAAAGAAAATACTCAGTTTGGGATTCAGAAAGCAGAAATTTATAGTGTTTTAAATAAATTCTCAGATCTAAAGTGTTTTTCACTTGCATTAATATGAGTAACTTTCAAATGTAACTCTTCCCCTTCCTGCTCTATGGAGCATACATGCTAAAGGAAAATGATCTGAGTTTTCTGTCTGATTTTTATTCTTCTATTTTTTTTTCTGCCAAGGAGAGTTGGGGCACATAAATCATTAACGTGTGTTCTTATATATCCTGGTGGTTAGTGATGAGAGAGTTTAAGGTAACATAAATCCATTTTGTAGGTATTTATGAGAGATACTTTCAGAGTGTAGAATCCAGTAAAAGTCCTATAGGCAACCTTCAGACAGGACCACGGCTTGAGCCTGTACATCTGGAAATGGGCAGCACTTTTTTTTACTGCCTTCTTTAAGTAAGACCATCAGAGGAGCATCTCCTAGAGCTGTAACTCTTCCTGGTCGGCTTTTACAAGACTTGTTATTTTCCTAGTTAGGGAAGGAGTAAAAAATCCTCCATGTGCCCATCACCGACATCAAGTACAGAGCTAAGTGCTACAGTAAAAACTCTCAAATAATTTTGCTCAGAAATAGGAGGAAGTGAAACCTTAGCTTCATCTCTGAAAATAAAAAGCTAAATTCCTCTATAAATAAGACTTGCAAAAATTTGCTTATATTACTTGACATAACAAGCTAACTGTTCTTCATACTCACCAGTACAAAGGATGAGCTATCTCTGGTTCAGTTCCCTGTGCAGCCAGGCTGCTTGAAGGCAGAAAAATGTATTTCCTTTAAAATGTATAAAATCAGACCTTTCGCTGATTTGATTCCTTATCTGCTTGGCATGTCCACTGGGCTTTAATGTAGCAATCCCAAAGCATGCACTCAGAAACATTCGTTATAAGACGTAAAGTGTAAAAATGAAAACAAAGGATTACACCATTGCAATGATTTCAAAACAGTAATTCCATTTTGCAAAAAGGAGATGGTAGGTTTAATGCCTTAAAATATTTGTATTTGTTTCAATGTGATCACCTAAAAATGCTCTAACAGCAATACACAGTTCAAATATCATTAAAAATTGAAACTTATCCTTTTGCACCTTTAATATGAAAGCAATAGAAATCCATCTTTATACAACAAATATCTGCATGGTTATAATGGCAAGTGTTCTTACGTGTGATCTTTCTGTCTTTCACTTGCTTTCATTTGCCATCCCTATTTCTTTATAGAGGATGGTCTAACAATAAATGAGATGATTTGAAAGATGTCTATAAGATCTAAAGAGTACTGTCTGCAGGTCAAATTTTACTGTTCAAATCATGTGCACAAATATTTGCTTATGGTGTGGGTGCTCAAAAATCACACATATACCACTACAGAATTTAGCCCATCCATGAGCAAATTATTACTTTAATGTGATCATTGGCTCCTGGAGTAGTATGATCTGTTTTTATATCAATCTCTATGCAGATCTTATGTGGGAAGCTGTATGTTAGTCTAATAATTATGCTATCTTAGTGAGGACAGCAAAACTGTTGAAAAGTAAATCAGCAAACAAGGATAAACTGTCATGCAAAAAAAATTGAATTTTTACATTATTATTATCCATTATTTGGGGTAAAACATGGACTATGTGTCTTTTTACCAGTATAAATGGAATGAATTTCAGGACCTTCCCTCAAATCTATTACCATTAGTGACTTTAGAAAGGTAACAAGTAAGTCCTCATCTGGGAGTGGAGTGGGGAGTATGAACTCATGTCCCAGTTCTGTGCTTTGTAGCCTTTGGGCAAGACATGTACCTACGTGATGCTCAGACGTCTGATTTTTAAAATGAGGATCATACAATACTCATCCACTCTGTGATGGTGAAATGACATTTCACATAAAGCTCTTGAAACACCACTAGTATGCACTGTGTGCTCAATAACAATTCTCTATAAATGTCAATACAAATATTTTTAGTGTTCTATGCACTTTGAAAAATGTAGGGATACATTTCTTTCTATCAATGAGCACATAGATGCTACTCACTCTGTACTTTTTTTTAACTCTCCTTGTCTGTTTTGATAGCATACTTTATCGCTCTTATGGAATGTACTGTCATTTTTCAATTTTTTGGAAGAGGCTGTACAATCCTGGAATCATCTGCCCCTTAAGAGCTGATGGAATTCAGCTTTAAAACATTTCGCTCTGCTGTTTTCTTTATGGGATGGTTTCTAGCTACTGGTACAGCTTTTTTAATGGTTATATGACTTCTAGCATGTTGTACTTTTTCTGGAAATCTCATTTTGCCAAAGTTGTCAGATTTGTTGGTATCTATTTTCTTATTAAAATAATAGTATTTAATGGCCCTGTGCTATTTCCCATTTTCCATTCTTCATAGAGGCTTCTTGGGCCACCGTTTCTTTCCCTTCTCCCCCTCCTCCTCTCCCTCCTTGTCTTTCTTGCTCCTACATCAACCTTACAGAGATCTGTCTATTTTATTAATCTTTGTTTTAAAGCCGCCTTTGCTTTCTTGATTTCCCTTCCATTAGTTTTCTATTTAACTTATCGATACCCTCATTTTCTCCTACAATTATCTCTTTTGAAGCAGAGTGTCTTATTTCTTTCTTTAAACCTTCAGAGTTTGTGCTCAGCACATGAACACCCCTCTGCCCTGTTCCTTCGCACAGTACTAATGCCGCTCTTTACCTTCAGCATCACTACTGGAGGGCACTGTTCTACTTTTATTATTTTTTCATTACGATTGTTTTTATATTTTCATTGTCATTTCTTCTTTTATCTATGCATCATTTTAAAGCATTTTCCCCCTCTACTGTACAGAAATTGTACACTTATCCCTTCTTTAATAAACCTCTAATTTAATCATATTATGGACTCATTAATATAATATCCTTGAATTTCTTTTTTTTTTTTTTTTTTGGCACTTGGCATATTGCCTAATAAGTTACATTTTGTAAATGCTACACGGGAGAAGGAGTCTACCTATACTTTTGAAATAAATCAAGACATTATTGTTGTTACATGAAATATCTCTTTTAAGTAAAATTTTAATAACTTAAAGACTCGAACTTTTAATAATTTAAAGATGTGTTGATAGCTCTCAATTTGATAGTGGATTTATCAGTTTCATTTGCTACTTATATATTGCTTTATATTTATATCATTTCATTTTTTTAGATTCTTAGTACATTTATACCTTAAAGATATCTTTGTCTTAGATCTTTGTGTCTAATATTAATATAATATAGACCTAATATTAATATACTCTTGAGGTTTTCTGGATTTTGTTTTCTGTGATTACACACACACATATATGTTGTTCTTTTCCATTTTAATGTCTGTTTTTCAAATATCTTATTGAAGTCTAATAGATATTCAATTAAGTCCAAAGCTTGATACATTTTCACAAACTGAACACACCCATGCAACCAACACCCAGATTAAGAACAAAGAAACAAACAGAAGACTCCTAGCATGCCAGGTACCCCATTTTAATTATTACCCACACTCCAGGGTTAAATATTTTTGTGACTTCTAAAACCATAGTTTGACCAGCAACTTAAATTTTTATAAATTGAATCCCAACATGTGTACTCCTTTGTGTCTGACTTACTTAACTCCACATTAGGTCTGTGAGTTCCTCAAAACTGTTGCATTTACTTGTTTTTATTGATGAATAATGTTTCCTTTTGTGAATATACCTGAATTTACTTCTCCATTCCAAGGAAATTAGAATTTGTATAGCTTCAAGTCTGGGGATATTGTTCATCCAGTGATGGATGCTTTTGTACATAACACTGGTGACCCATATGCTCATGCTTCAAGGATATCACTCAAAAATATTTTCTACCTAAAATTACTGCACCCTCTCTCAAAGTATGATTTTAACCTCAAGTTTAGAATATATATATTCTCAGTAATAAGTTAAACACTGAAGAAACTGAAAAACAGTGTGTTTTCTTGAACCCAACAGACAGCTGAGGGCACAGGGAAAATTACCAACCTGAACCTGTCAAGACAGGGTAATCTAGAGAATCACAGATGAGCTCCACTTCCCTCGACCAGAAACCTATGGAACCATAAACTTGTAGGAAAACTTAAATTATAAATGCTGTGAATTGCTAGAGGTGCAATGGAGACTAGCATGAGTGTGAGACACTCCAGGGTGACCCCACAATTTCTTGGACTATAGGTGGACCTCACAGTGAAGGCCCAAGAAGATAGTCTTATAACTCCTTTAAGAGCAAGGGAGGACTAGTGAATGTAAAATTTGCTGAGCGTTTTATATAACAAAGTTTACACGGGGTGGGAGAAGCTTCTACCTGAAACTTTCCTCATCTAGAGAAAGGATATTTCACTATTCTTGCACCCTACAGCTTTCTTGTATCATGTAAGTGTGGGTGAGGCAGAGTAAAAGGGAAGCTGGGGAGCTATTGTGAAGGACTGAGGCCCACTTAAAGACAGAAATTTAATAATATTCTAGAATGCTTCATCTCCTCTTACCTTACCATTACATTGGCAGAGCACAAGTAATAATGGTAGATTACAGTTGAAATAACTGTAAAACACAGACTCTAACTGATAGGGAGTCCTTTAAGAAGTGCAAAGATAATGCAGGAAACATAAACAGAGACAATGGGGGAATTAAAACCTCTGTCCCTTACAGATATAAGGAACACTGAACACAGCCCTACTACATCCAAGTTAACACAGACCTCACAGGAATGCTCCCTTGCCTCTGTTCCTATTACATGATGCTCTGTGTCCATATGTCAACAAGAAATTTATAAGGCACATTGAAAGGCAAGAAAAAGATCACAGTGTGAAAAGATAAAGCAAGTAAGGGAATCAGATTTCAGATACAATACAGTTGCTGGAATAATAAGACATGTAATTTAAAATAATTCTGTTTAATATATTAAAAGCTCTATTCAGAAAAGTAGGTAACATAAAAGAACAAATGAGTAATGTTAGAAGGGAAAAAGAATTAAGAAGAATGTCAGAAATAACAACCTGTAACATGAATAAAGAATGTTCTTGAAGAGCCCATCAGAAGACTGGGAAGAATCAGTGAGCTTAAAGATAAGCCAATAGAAACTTCTCAGGGGGATTTCTCAAGATGGCAGCATGAGTAGGGTGGTGGAAATCTCCTCCCAAAACTATATATATTTTGAAAGTACAGCATATAAAACTTCCTAAAAGAGTGACGAGAAGATACAGTACACCAGCTAGACTACATCTACATCTGCGAGAACTCAACATCTCACAAAAAGGTAAGATACAAAGCTGTGACCTGGTGGGACCCGAGCACTCTCCCCAACCTAGCTTAACGGTGGGAGGAAAAGAATCCGAGTGGGGAGAGAGTGGAAGCACAGGGCTGCTAAATAACCAGACCTAGTAATATGCACTGGGAGCACAGACACACATTGCATGTTGTACTGGATATTAGAGGAATGGAAAAGCAAAATCCAAGACTAAGACTGCGAACAAGTTCCCACAGCCGGCTGCCCTGGGACAAAAGAAAAGCAGGTGCTTTAAAGTCTTAAAGGGATAAGGGTTTAACAGGTGGACAAAATCATTCTGGCACACTCAGCCTAGCAGACTGGGAACTTTAAGGAATTTCAGGTGCCCTAACCCCCTGGGTGGCAATGCAGTTTTGAAGCCCCTCATAGCGATAAGCAGCCTGCTGTTCATTCTCCCCTGCCGGCACTGCAAGCAAACCGGCTGATGCACCATTGCTGCCAAGCAACCACAGAGCAGCCCCACCCACAGCAATCACACGGAGGCTTCTCCCAGCACACGGCTAACTGGGCCAGACCCAGAGGCTTCTCCCTGTCTGCAGTGGACCGACACAGACCACAGAAACTGGCACAGAGTCCGGAATGCACAAAGAGGTTCTGTTCTCATGGTGAACATGTGCTGATTGCCTGCAACCACAGCCAGTGCCCCAGGCAATCCCAAGGACCACCCTGCCCATGGGTCAACTCAAAGGCTGCTCCCTGTGTGCGGTTGCCTGGCACAGGCAGTGGAGATGGGAGCAGAGTCTAGAAAGTACAAAAGGGAGCCTTTCTCATGGGAGAACACAAGCCACTTGCCTACAAACCTCACCCATGCCCTACGCCATCACAAGGGCTGTCCCACCCATGGCAGCTCAGGGGATTAACCCAGAGGCTGCTCCCTGTGTGGAGTTGACCAGCACAGGCATCAGAGAAGGGCAAGGTGACCAGCAAGCAGGAAGGGACTTTGTTCTCCCAGCTGACACATGTGCCACTCACTGGTGATCATTTATATTGCCATGAAAAGGCAGAAAAACTTGTTCAGTCCAAAATCCCTCAAAAACAAGAGAGAGGGCCTGGTGAGAACAAAATGACCAATATTCCTGAAAAATAATTCAAAATAAAAGTCATAAGCATGGTGATAGAGCTACAAAGAAATATGCAAGAGCTAAGGGATGGATTCAGGAGGGAGATGACAGAAATGAAACAACAATGGAAGGATTTAAGAGAAGACTGGATGAGGTGGAAGAGACTGTTAATGGAATAGGAATCAGAAAACAGGAGTACAGAGAAGCTGAAGCAGAGAGAGATAAAAGGATCTCTAGGAATGAAAGAATATTAAGAGAACTGTGTGACCAATCCAAATGGAACAATATTCGCATATAGGCATACCAGAGAAGAAAAGAGAGAAAAAGGGATACAAAGTATCTTTGAAGAAATAATTGCTGAAAACTTCTGCAATCTGGGGAAGGAAATATTATCTCAGACCATGGAAGTCCACAGATGTCCCAACACAGGGAACCCAAGGAGGAAAACACCAAGACATATAATTTTTAAAATGGCAAAGATCAAAGACAAGGACTGAGTATTAAAAGCATCCAGAGAGAAAAAAAGATCACTTACAAAGGAAAACCCATTGGCTAACATCAGACTTCTCAGCAGAAACCTTACAGGACAGAAGAGAATGGCATGATACATTCAATGCAATGAAACAGAAGGACCTCAAACCAAGAATATTGTATCTATCAAGATTATCATTTAAATTTGAAGGAAGGCTTAAACAATTCCCAGATAAGCAAAAGTTAAGGGAATTTACCTCCCACAAACCATCTATACAGTGTATTTTAAGGGGACTGCTCTAGATGGAAGTGCCCCTAAGGCTAAACAGCTGTCACCAGAGAAAATAAAACCACAGAAAAGAAAGTAGACAAACCAAATATTAACTAAATGCAAAATAAAATCAGCTTTCCACAAAATCAGTCAAGGGAAACACAAAAGATTACAGAATAAAACACCTAACACATAAAGAGTAGAGGAGGAAGAATAAGAAGGGAGAGAAATAAAGAATCATCAGACTGTGTTTATAATAGCATAACAGTGAGTTAAGCTAGACAGTTAGATAGTAAAGAAGCTACCCTTGAACCTTTGGTAACCATGAATCCAAAGCCTGCAATGGGAATAAGTATATATCTATCAATAATCACCCTAAATGTAAATGGACTGAATGCACCAATCAAAAGACACAGAGTAATAGAATGGATAAAAAAAGCAAGACCTTCTATATGCTGCCTACAAGAGACTTACTTCAAATGTAAGACATACACAGAATAAAGTGAAGTGATGGAAAAAGATATTTCATGCAAACAATAGGGAGAAAAAGCAGGTGTTGCAGTACTTGTATCAGACAAAATAGACTGAAAACAAAGAAAGTAACAAGAGATAAAGAAGGACATTACTTATTGATAAAGGGGTCAGTTCAACAAGAGGATATAACTATTACAAATAGTAACAAAATTAAAGGAGGAAATAGAATGCAATGCATTCATTTTTGGAGACTTCAATACACCACTCACTCCAAAGGACAGATCAAACAGACAAAATAAGTAAGGACACAGAAATACTGAGTAACACATTAGAACAGATGGACATAACAGACTTCTACAGAACTCTACACCCAAATGCAGCAGGATACACATTCTACACAAATGAACATGGAACATTATCAAGAATAGACCACATACTAGGACATGAAAAGAGCCTCAGTAATTTCAAAAAGATTGAAATTGTACCAATCAACTTCACAGTTTACAAACGTATAAAACTAGAAATAAATTGTACAAAGAAAACAAAAAGGCTCACAAACACATGCTCCTAAACAATCAATGGATAAATGACCAAATTAAAACAGAAATCAAGCAATATATGGAGACAAATGAAAACAACAGCACAATGCCCCAACTTCTGTGGATACAGGGAAGGCAGTTCAAAGAGGAAAGTATATAGCAACCCAGGCCTACTTAAAGAAAGAAGAACAATTACAAATGAATAGTCTAGAGTCACAATTATTGAAACAGGAAAAAAAAGAACAAATGAGGTCAAAAGTCAGCAGAAGGAGGGACATAATAAAGATCAGAGAAGAAATAAATAAAATTGAGAATAAAACAATAGAAAAAAATCAATGAATCCAAGAGCTGGTTGTTTGAGAAAATAAACAAAATAGATAAACCTCTAGTCAGACTTACTAAGAGAAAAAGAGAATCTACATGCAAACAGAACCAGAAATGAAAAGGAAAAATCATGATGGACACCACAGAAATAGAAAGAATTATTAGAGAATACTATGAAAATCTATATGCTAACAAACTGGATAACCAAGAAGAAACAGAAAAATTTCTAGAAACATACAACCTTCCAAGACTGACCAAGGAAGAACCAGAAAATCTAAACAGATGAATCACCAGGAATCAAATTGAGTTGTTAAACAAAACACTACCTAAGAACAAAACCCTGGTCCAGATGGATTCACCACTGAATTTTATCAGACATTTAGAGAACACATAATACCCATTCTCCTTAAAGTTTCCCAAAAAATAGAAGAGGAGGCATTACTTCCAAACTCATACTATGAAGCCAGCATCACTCTAATATTATAACCAGGCAAAAACACCACAAAAAAAGAAAACTACAGACCAATATCCCTAAAGAAAACATGGATGTAAAAATACTCAAAAAAATATTAGCAAACCAAATTCAAAATACATCAAGAGGATCATACACCATGATCAAGTGGTATTTATCCCAAGGATGCGAAAATTTTATGAACAACATTAGAAAATCCATCCACATCTTCTACCACATCAACAAAAAGGACAAAAAACACACGATCATCTCCACAGATGCTGAAAATGCGTTTGAAAAAATTCAACACCTATTCATGATAAAAACTCTGAAAGAAATGGGTGTAGAGGGCAAGAACCTCAACATAATAAAGGCCATATGTAACAAACCCACAGCCAACATTATACTTAACAGCAAGAAGCTGAAAGCTTTTCAACTAAGATTGGGAACAAGACAAGGATGCCCACTGTCCCCACTTTAATTCCACATAGTACTGGAGGGTCCTAGCCACAGCAATCAGACAACACAAAGAAATAAAAGGCATCCAGATTGATAAGGAAGAAGTCAAATTGTCACTGTTTGCAGATGACATGATATTGTACATAACACCCCCTAAAGAATCCACTCCAAAACTACTAAATCTAATATCTGAATTCAGCAAAGTTTCAGGAAACAAAATTAATACACAGAAATCTGTTGCTTTCTTATACACTAACAATGAACTAGTAGAAAGAGAAATCAGGAAAACAATTCCATTCACAATTACATCAAAAAGAATAAAATACCTAGGAATAAACCTAACCAAGGAAGTGAGAGACCTATACTCTGAAAACTACAAGATACTATAAGGGAAATTAAAGAGGACACAAGTAAATGGAAATGCATCCCATGCTCTTGGGTAGGAAGAATTAATATCGTTAAAATGGCCATCCTGCCCAAAGCAATATACAGATTAAATGCAATCCATATAAAAATACTGACAGCATTCTTCAATGAACTGTAGCAAATAGTTCTAAAATTCATATGGAACCACAAAACCCCCAAATAGCCAAAGAAATCCTGAGAAGGAAGAATAAAGCAAGGGGGATCTCACTTCCCAACTTCAAGCTCTACTACAAAGCCACAGTAATCAGCACAATTTGGTACTGGCACAAGAACAGACCCATAGACCAGTGAAACAGAATAGAGAGTCCAGGTATTAACCCAAGCATATATGGTCAATTAATATGATAAAGGAGTCATGGATATACAACTTTGTATATCCTCTTCAACAGATGGTATTGGCAAAACTGGACCGCTACATGTAAGAGAATGAAACTGGATTATTGTCTAAGACCCATACACAAAGTAAACTCAAAATAGATCAAAGACCTGAATGTAAGTCATGAAACCATAGAACTCTTAGAATAAAACATAGAGAAAATATCTCTTGGACATAAACATGAACAATTTCTTCATGAACATATCTCTGTGGGCAAGGGAAACAAAAACAAAAATGAACAAGTGGGACTACATCAAACTAAAAACACTTCTGCACAGCAAAGGACACTATCATTAGAACAAAAAGACATCCTACACTATGGGAGAATATATTCATAAATGACATATCCGATAAGGGGTTGACATCCAAAATATACAAAGAGCTCACGAACCTCACAAACACAAAAAGCAAATAATCCAATTAAAAGGTGGGCAGAGAATCTGAAGAGACACTTTTCCAAAGAAGAAATTCAAATGGCCAACAGGCACATGGAAAGCTCCACATTGCTAATCATCAGAGAAATGCAAATTAAATCCACAATGAGATATCACCTCACACCAGTTAGGATGGCCACCATCCAAAAGACAAACAACAACAGGTGGTGATGATGTAGATATAGGGTTACCCTACTACACTGCTGGCGGGAATGTGAATCAGTTCAACCATTGTGGAAAGCAGTATGGAGGTTCCCCAAAAAACTAAAAATAGAAACACCATTTGACCCAGGAATTCCACTCCTAGGAATTTACCCTAAGAATGCAGGAGCCAAGTTTGAAAAAGATATATGCACCCCTATGTTTATCACAGTAGTATTTACAATAGCCAAGAAATGGAAGCAATCTAAGTGTCCATCAGTAGATGAATGGATAAAGAAGTTGTGGTATATATATATATATATATATACACAGTGGAATATTATTCAGCCATAAGAAGAAAACAAATCCTACCATTTACAACAACATGGATGGAGCTAGAGGGTATTAAGCTCAGTGAAATAAGCCAGGCATATTAAGCCAAGTATCTAATGATTTCACTCATCTGTGGAGTATAAGAACAAAGAAAAAAACTGAAGGAACAAAAGAGCAGCAGAATCACAGAACCCAAGAATGGACTAACAGTTACCAAAGGGAAACAGACTGGGGAGGATGGGTGGGAAGGTAGGGAGAGGGGGGAAGGGGACATTATTATTAGCACATGTAAAGGGGGGGTGGGCACGGGGAAGGCAGTATAATAGAGAAGACAAGTAGTGATTCTATAGCATCTTACTATGCTGATGGACAGTGACTGTAATGGGGTTTGTGGTGAGGACATAATAATAGGGGGAGTCTAGTAACCATAATGTTGCTCATGTAATTGTACATTAATGATAACAAAAAAAGTAAGTTCTTAAATTGAAATATAGAGACAAAAGTGTGAAAATTAACACAGAATATTTAAGACATTTTGGAAAAATTCTAATGTTTGTGTGTATGTGAAATGCCAGAAAAAGAACAAAACACACAAAAAAGTAATAAATGCTGAGAATGTTCCCAATTTAATTACAGTTATCAAATCATAGTTCCAGGAGTCTCAGAGAACTCTAAGCAGTATAAATACCAAAAAAAAATATCTATTCCTAGATATGTCACATCAAACTGTGTCAAGTTAAATACTAAGAAAAAACATTGCAAGAAACCAGGTGGAAAAAATATCTTACCTATAGAAGAACAAGAGTATAAATTTTGTCAGACTTTTCATTAGAAACCATCTAAGCAAGGAGAGAGTGGAGTAAAACATTGGGGGGAAAATGCAGACATAAAGTTCTCTACCAGGGAAACAGTCTGTCAAAAATGAAGGAGAAATGCTTTCTCAGACAGAATCTGAGGAAATTATTGCCAGGAGACATGCCCTACAAATAATATTAAGATAATTTCTTCAGGAAAAAGAAAACAATATTGTTCATAAACCTGGATCTTCAAAAAAAATAGTTAGGGAAAGAATAAAGATAAACATTTTAAGATTTTTTTTCTTAATGCTAACTCACACAAAGAAAATTAGATAACCTGAATAGGCTTACATTGAAAAGAAATTGAATCAATAATTAATAACTCTCCAAAAAAGAAATTAGCAGGCATAGGTGGTAAATTCTACTACATTTTGAAGGAAAACATGATGCCAACTATCTGTAATTGCTTCTAAAAAATAGGAGTGAAGGAGATACTTCCTAACTTATTCCAAAAGGATATTATTACTCTAATACTAAAACCAGGAAGACACATTGCAAAATAGGAGCAGCACAGAGAAATGAGATGCAAAAATCATAAGCAAAATTTGGCAACTCAAGTCCAACAATATAAAAAAACACCAAAAGAATGTGAGATTTATAACACATGGTTAGGACTAGGTCATAATTTAAAAATCAATCAATGTAATGCACAAAAATAATCTATACCATTCCTAAAATGTATATGGAAACTCAGAAGTGGAAAAGACAACATAATACAGAAGAAGAAGAAGATGTATGAGAGAAAGGAGGAGGAGGAGGAGGAGAAAGTGGGGGATCATACTACCCAATTTCAAAAGTTATGTAAAATACAATGATTAGACACAAAATAAAGTGAATAGAATAGAGAGCCCAGAAGGAGACCCATTCATATATATTAAACTGAACTTTGAGAGAAGAGCACGGGTGATCAATGGAGAGAGAACATCCTTAAACTTTTCACCAAATGGTGCTGGACCAAGTGGAAAACCACTTGCCAAAAAATGAACTTTGACACAGACCTTTTTTACACCTTTCATAAAATATTAACTCAAAATGATGACAGACCTATGTATAAAACAAAGACTCTAAAACTTATAGAAGAAAACTTGGAAGAAAAATCTATGTGACCTTGGATTTAGTAATGCCTGTTCAGATACAACATAAGTTATAAAAAAAATGATAATTTTGACTTTATTAAAATTTTTAAAAATACATCTGTTCTACAAAAGATGCTGAGAATGAAAAAAGAAAACTATTTTGTCTGGGAGAAAACATTTGTAGAACACATATTGATAGAGGACATGTATCAAAATCATATAAAGTACTCTTAAAACTCAGTAATAACAAAAAACTCAATTAAAAGTTTTTTTACAGCAGGTACCTCACCAAACACAATATACTGACTGAAAATAAGCATACAATAAGTCGTTAGGCAATGGAAATTAAAATAACAAAGAGATGCCACTTATGAACCTATTATGATACTTAAAACAAAATACAATATAATGGTTAATTGCATGTGTCAACTTGGCAAGTCTGTGGTGCCCAGCTGTATGATCAAACACGAGGCTAGGTGATGATGTAAAGGTATTTTTTAGACGTGACTAAATTCAAGTGGGAATACTTTCAGTAAAGCATACTACCCCCCATGTATTGGATTTGTTTCATCCAATCAGTTTAAGACATTAGAAGCAAAGATTAAAGTTCCCTGATGAAGGAATTTACCCTCAAGACTGAAGCATAGCTCCTACCCTGTCTAGCCAGCTCTGCAAATTTCAGACTTAAGACTGCAATGTGAGCTTTTACCTGTGTTTCCAGCCTGCCTGCTTGCTCTATCATGTTTAGTCTTGCCAGCCTCTACATGTGAGCTAGTTCCCTAAAATAAACCATGTCTCTCACTCATATATTTTATATATATAAATAATATGTATTATATACAATTATAACTTTTATATACACCAGTAAGATAAATATATCATTCCCTGGAGAACCGTGACTAATACACCTGGCCCACAACTGATGGTCAGTGTGGGTAAAATTGTAATATTTCCATAATATCTCACCTGGCTTTAGTTCATCTGCATATCCTCAGGGGTGGAAAAAAGCTCATCTCCATATCAATGGGTAATTGCCTGGGCAACCGAGTGTGTCTGAACCTGAGAGGTTAAAGGGAGGGGGCTGGCTTGCTTGCTGGCTGGCTTCTTTCAGAGCAGAGGAGAAAGATAGCCTGGGACTGCAGTTTGTGAGCAATAAATGGGTTTTAATCTTTATTTCCCTCTGACTGATTTCAGTTTGTAGAGGTATTTTGCCCCGGGATTTCCTCTCGCCGAACTTATACCTGGCACAGTCGGCAGGGTGCCTCTGAATCTGAAATCTGTCATATTGGGTGCGACCTTTGGGAGGGCTGCTCCTGCGGCTGGTGGGGAGGCCTGAGCGGATGCAGCGGCAGAGGATACCGCTTCACCTGTTATTATCCCCCAGCTGTGGGCTTCCAACTTGGGAACCGCTAACGGGGAATTGGTACAGGGTAAAGTACCTCCTAAAGAAGTGGGGCCTTCCCCAGAACTGGGGAAGGGTGAAAACATCAGAAATTGCAAAATCAGCTCTCTGTGAGTTGGACGACTGCTTGGAGACCTTAGGGGGTCATGTAGTGGCTGGCACTGTAGGGTCTCTTTTCATTGAGGTCGTGGAAAATGTTATACGGGAGAAAGAGTGGATTATTGAGGAACTGAGGCAGGAGAGAGACACATTTCAGCATCGCTTGGAGGAACTGGGTGATAATCTGCGGGATTCTGTTAAAAAAGAGAGACAATTACTGAAAAGGCAGGTCATGCTCCTAGAAGATTCCTTAGTAGCTGAGATGGGGGAAAGGGCAGGAAAAACGGTGCTGCAGGAGGCCATGGGGGAGGGGGAGGAAAGAGTAATGCTTTCAGGCCCAGAAATGGTAGAGGCTGAGCCGTTGATGGAGAAGACCAGAGGCAGAAGAGGAGGAGGCGGGGCCGTTGGCAGTTGTGCTACCCAGGCCACCACTGGAGGTACCATCTTCTCCTGTTTTAAAGGCAAGCCCAGCTGTAATTAAGAAAATAAAAATGAAACAACTGTGGGCTCCTCAGGAGGAGGAGCATCCCCTCCCCAGGTTGTGGAGTCGTCCATGCTCTGCCCCTATACCCAGGATGAGCTGGTGGACATGAGCGTCAGGTATAAGCAGAGGCCATCAGAATCTCTGCCTACATGGCTTTTATGTCTCTGGGATATGGGGGTGGAAAACATTGTTGTCTCTGATACTAAGATGAGTAGAATGGCTTCCCTGATAACTCACCCTCCCCTCCAGCAGTGGTTGCAAAATGCCCATCACACCTCAGGGAATCAGACACTCCTGGAATGGCTGACAGCTGCCATCAGGATACTTTGGCCTAATCAGGGTGATTTAACACATTTTCCCAATAGTTGGAAAATATATGCAGAAAAGTCCCCCCCTTGGGGGACATGGTGGGACCAGAGGACACATGTAGAATTAGCAATTCATTGGTCCCCTGTGAATGTACAATGTCTCCTGGCCACTGGTGGATACAGGAGCTGAGTGTTCTTTGATTCATGGCAAACCTAAGCATTTTCCTGGGACCCCTGCTGTGATAGATGGTATGGGGTAAGGCAATTAGAGTGAAGAAAGCCCAAATCTCATTGGGGATAGGGCGTTTACCCCCAAAGGAGTATACCATGTACATTTCTCCCATCCCTGAATATATTTTGAGGGTAGATATCCTTCAGGGCCTGTGGTTACAGAACCCCGCAGGTGAGTTCAGACTGAGGGTACATGTGGTAAAGGCAAATCTGAGGGGACATGCTAAGCACCCACCTGTAGCTCTGCTTGTACCTCGGCGGGTGACAAATATTAAGCAGTATAAATTGCCTGGGGGACACAAGGAAATTGGAGAAACTCTACAGGAATTGGAGGGGCTGAGCATCATAAAGTCCACTCATAGTCCTTTTAATTCCCCAGTCTGGCAGGTGAGAAAGCCAGACAGCTCCTGGCTTATGACTGTGGACTACAGAGAATTAAATAAAGTCACACCCCCTTTGCATGCTGCTGTCCCTTCTATAGCAGACATTCTGGACACCCTCAGCCATGAACTGGGAACATATCATTATGTAGTAGAACTTGCTAATGCTTTCTTCTCCATTGACATAGCACAGGAAAGCCAAGAACAGTTTGCCTTCACGTGGTAAGGCCAGGTGGACATTCACTGTCCTCCCAAAAGGATACCTCCACAGTCGCACCATCTGTCATGGACTTCTAGCCCAGGACTTGGCCACATGGAGGAAACCGCAAACAGTGTGGTTGTATCACTACGTTGGTGATATGCTCACATCTGATTCACTATCTGATTTAGAAGGGGCAGTTCCTAGACTGTTGCAACATCTACAGGAAAAAGGATGGGCTGTGAACAGCACCAAGGTTCAGGTACCTGGATTGTCTGTACAATTCTTGGGAGTTGTCTGGTTGGGTAAAACTAAAGTTGTTCCTGAAGCAGTCATAGACAAGGTCCAGGCTTTTCCCACCCCTACCACTGTGGCAGTATTACAGGAGTTTTTGGGTCTTTTAGGCTACTGGAGAGCGTTTATCCCACAGTTGGCACAAATCCCAAAGCCCTTATACCAGTTGGTACAAAAGGGGATCAGATAGGACTGGGATGAGACATGTGCAGCTGCTTTTACTGCTGCCAAGTGGGCATCAAGGCTGCACAGGCCTTGAATGTAATGGACTCATCAAGGCCCTGTGAGCTAGATGTTCATGTAACCAAAGATGGCTATGAATGGGGTCTTTGGCAGCAGCTTGAAGGGACACGCCACCCTATTGGATTCCAGTCACAACTATGGAAAGGAGCAGAGTTCCTGTACACCTTGACAGAGGAGCAACTGGCTGATGTGTACCACACCTTGCTGGCTACTGAACCTATTGCTGGAACAGTTCCGACCAAGGTAATAACCACCTATCCCATTGTGGGGTGGGTGCGAGACTGGACCCAAAAGTCATGGAGTGGTGTGGCACATACACCTACCTGGGCCAAATGGGGTGCATATTTACAGCAGTGCAGCACCCTCTCTAATAACCCCTTAAGTGGAGAACTCCAACACTTATTGGGGCCAGTGACCTGTACCAATGGAAAGCAGGAAGAACTTGCTTTTCAGTCCTTGGTAGCTGAGAGTCCTTATCAGGAGGGAAAACCCCCCATACCTGAAGATGCTTGGTACACAGACAGCTCCAGTTGTGGGCAGCCCCCAAAGTGGAGGGCTGTGGCTTTCCATCCTGAGACTGAGACAATATGGATGGAGGATGGAGAGGGGACAAGCAATCAATGGGCTGAGTTGTGGGAGGTATGGCTCATGATCACCCAGGAGCCCTCTCCTACAGTTGTGTGCACTGACAGCTCAGCCGTCTATCGGGGCTTGACCCTGTGGCTATTGTCATGGTACCAGGCCAACTGGATGGTTGGTCACCGGCTCCTTTGCAGGCAGGAGTTGTAGCAAGACCTGTGGGCCTCTGTTCAGACTAAGACTGTTACCATATATCATCTGACTGGCCATTTGCCTTTGGCATCCCCAGGGAATGATGAAGCAGACACATTGGCCCAGGTGCACTAGCTAGAAGGAAAGCCTGCCTCTGATGTGGCCCAATGGCTGCACCAGTGTTTGTTGCATGCGGGGCAAAAAACAATGTGGGCTGTAGCCTGTAGGTGGGCCTTCCTTTGACCTTTGAAGAAGTCAGCAGGGCCTGGAAGGAGTACCCTGTGTGCTCTAAGAGGGACTTACACTGAGTCCTGCACAACGTGGGACAATAGTAAGGGGGCCAGTACCCCTTGTCATTTGGCAAATAGACTATACTGAACCTCTGCCCATATCAGAAGGATATCAGTAAGCCATGACTTGTGTGGACACGGCTGCTGGACTATTGACTGCTTTTCATGCACATAGTGCAGATCAGCAAACCACCGAGAGGGGGCCTGGAGCATTTCTTTGCAGCCTATGACCAGCTGCAGGTGACTGAGAGTAATCAAGGTATCTACTTTACTGGACATGCATTACAAGAATGGGTGCAGCGATTAGGAATAAAGTGGAAATTTCATGTACCATATAATGTTGCTGGGGCAGGCAATCGAGAGGTACAATGGTTTGTTGAAATCTGGCCTGAAGTCGGACACCAATAGCCTACAGGGTTGGTCAGTTTGCGTATGGACAGTGCTGTGGCATTTGAATGAGAAGCCACGTAAAGGAGCTTTGAGCCCTGTGGGTATGCTCACACACCTTGCTTCCTCTCCTATACAATTGTACATCAAACCAAAGAAGTTATTGAAGCCGGGATATGGCCAGCGGAGCAACATCCTGCTGCCAGCCCCAACTTAAGTCCTCGAGACACTGTTGAATGGACCTGGCCCTGGACATTTCCACACATGGAGCAGTGATGGCTGGCCCTTCTGGCACCTTGGGGGAAAGGCCTGGAAGCTGGCCTCCTGTGTATTCCTGGAATAACAGCTGAATGGCCCCAAAGGTCACGGTAGTGTACCCAAACATCCAGGAGGTAAGAGCATCTTGCGGGGAAGTTTTATCTTTATGGCCAGCGCATGTACCTCCCCTAGCCCTATATATCCACCCATCTGTAACTCCCACAGGGAGGGGGGTGAACGTGTCATATACTAGACCAGGACGAGATCCCATTCCTACCACTGTCCTATCACAAGACCACTCTCTTGCATGTATCCTACCTGATGGACAAGATTTGCCTATGCTGGTGTCATTAAAACATGTATCTTATCACCCTTAATATTATTTTCTCCTACAGTCCTCGTGGCCTGAATGGCTCCCCCTGTGCAGCTGCTATGTGATGATTGCTCTGAACCCTCGGCTACTGCCTGCCTATGGAATGGACCAGCTATGGACTGAATCTGCATAGGACTTTGAACCTAGCTGAATCCTCCAGCTTGAGGACTATCATGATTTTATTGCTGTTGCTATGGTTATGTCATTAGTGTGGTCACCGTGCTCTAGTTTTCTTACCCAGGGACCATACCTGAAGAAGGGGAGCAAGTAGACTGTAAGGCAAGATTTCTGGACGGGTGGCCTGTGGGTAAAATTGTAACATTTCCAGAATATCTCACCTAGCTTTAGTACATTTGCATCTCCAGGGGTGGAGAGAAGCTCATCTCCATATTAATGCATAATTACCTGGGCAACTGAGAGGCTATCTGAACCTGAGAGATTAATGGGAGGAGACTGGCTTGCTTGCTTGCTGGCTTCTTCCAGAGTAGAGGAGAAAGACTGCCCAGGACTGCAGTTTGTGAGCAATAAATGGGTTTTAAACTTTATTTCTCCCTTTGACTGATTTTGGTTTTTAGAGGTATTTTGCCCCAGGATTTTCTCTCCCGGACTTAAAGCCAGGTTATGGAGTAATAGGGATCCTCATTCATTTTTGGTCAGAATGCAAAATGATTCAACTACTTTGGAAAACAGTATGGCGGTTTCTAAAAGAGCCCAATGTCTTACCCTATGACCCAGCAATTATACTCTTAGGTATTTACCAAATGATTTGAAATTTTATATCTACACAGGTATGTCTAGTAGCTTCATTCATAATGATGAGAAACTGGAAATAACTAACATGCCCTTTAATAGATGAATGGATAAACAAATTGTGATTCATCCATACAATAAAATATTGTTCAGTGATAAAAAGAAATGCACTGTCCAAAGACATGGAATCAATCTTAAATGCATATTGCTAAGTGAAAGAAGACTTTTTGAGATGATTATACAGTGTGATTACATCCCTATACCATTCTGGGAAAGTCAAAGCCATAGCAACAGAAACAGATCAGCGCCTGTCAAAGCCGATTGTGGATCTCTGCTAACCAGCTCCCCTTCAAAACTTGCAAAAAATATAAAAATAGACTATGTATAGTCCCTGGAAATGATCCTAAGGACAAGCAGCTAATGAAGAAATATCAATTCAAAAGAAAAAAATTATGAAATTTCAGCAAGAGTCGATGGCATTTGAGCAAAGCCTCTTCCCCCTTCCCTGAATCCTGGCCCCGCAGGGCCGACATCCCTGGGAACTGCTGCAGCAAAAACGTGGAGCTCCCTCTCCCCTCAGCTCCTTTCTTCATGAAGGAAGCAGAATGTCAGCACTTCTCATCCTGCCTGCAGCAATCTGTTCCTGAGGCTAAGTCCTGCGTGTGTGGTCAAGAGGTGGGGCTCTCTTCATTGCCTGCCTCCTTCCTACTCAGGAAAGAGTCTCTGCCCTGGGCACAGTCGCTGAGAATAAATACCAGGGCACAGACTGACATTGCTCATGAAATGGTCGTGCTGCACCCAAAGAGGCAATTTAGAGGGCCAGGCTGCGTGCCCACCTCCGTCCAGTACTCATCTTCTATGGGGCGGGTATCATTCAGAGGCAGGCTTCAGGTGATTGTACCGCCAGCTCCAGAATCCTAGCTCAGAATTCTGCTTGTGGGGTGGACACAGGTAGGAGAACAGACAGCTCAGTTTCTCTTCCCAAAGGAAGGGACTTCATGCTCAACAGCAAACCTAGGAATAATCTCAAGAACGGCGAGGCTGTCGTATTGGACAGTTGGGGGCATTCCTGGTATTAAGAGAAGATGCAGCCTGGACTCTAGAGCGGATAGCCTGCACGAGAGAGCTGGGCAATAAGGCCCCTGGAAGAGCACTCGTGGTGTCAGAACAGACAGTAAAAGTAGGCCTCAGGAAAATTTCCTTCCCCGTAGCCACAACCTGATTGGATTAGTTTGTAAACCAGTGTAAGCCCAGGACATGGGTAAAACAATAGAGGAATGAGTTAGACAAATACCGGATGGGTGTGGTCAGAGAAAGAGAAGCAGAGCCCTGCCGGTCACTTTCATACTCGGGAGACTCTTGCCCCACACAGAGCTGGTCTTCCCTGAAGCAGCGTCTGTGGTTTAACAAGGGCTGGGCAGGAGGAGAGGAGGTGCCAAGCGGGACGGGAAAAGCCCTCCCTAGAACAACCCAGACAGTTAGTGAAGAATAAATAAGCTCGTGACATCACAAACTCCTGGGATGGGAAGGAAACCAGTACCTAGAGTTGCTGGAAAACATTATCTAAAAAGTCCAGTTTCTAAATACATATTTTTAGATGTGTCTGTATTACATTCAGCATGCAAATAACCACCAAAGTATTAAGTGTGACACACAGTGGAAAAAAAGGAGCAACACACAACTGCCTATGAGATCAACTATATTTCAGACTTAATAGAAAAATACCTCAGAATATTCATCATAGGTACGTTCACAGAACTAAAGGAAATCAAAGTATGACTAAGAGTAAAGAAAGGTATGAAGACAATGTATCAAATATTAGAGAATATCAATAAAATGATAGAAATTTTATAATTTCTATAATCACATGGAATTTCTGGATTTAAAAAGGACAATAAATCTTCAGAATTCTTTTCATATTGCAAAACTGAAACTGTGCCCATTGAACAAAATGCCCTATTTTCGCCTTGTCCCAGCTCTTGTCAGCCACCATTCAAGTTTCAATCACGATAGTTTTGACTACTCTTAAGACCTCATGTAAGTGGAATCATACAGGTTTTGTCTCTTTGCAGCTAGCTTATTTGACTTAGCTTAATGTCTTCAAGGATCATCTATGTTGTAGCATGTGTCAAAATTTCCTTCCATTTTAATGTTTAATATTATACTATTGTATAAATGTACCATATTTTGCTTATCCTTTCATACGTTGATAGGCACTTGGGTTGCTTCCATGTTTGCCTATGTTTTCAATTATTTTGGGTATATGCCCAGAAGTGGAACTGATGGATCCCAAGGCAGTTCTATTTTTAATTTTATGAAGAGCTCCCACAGCAACTGTACCATTTTAAATGTCCACCAACATGCTCAAGTGTACCAATTTCTCTACATCTGTGCCAACACCTGCTATTTTCCATTTTGTTTTGTTTTTTTCCTTTTATAGTAGTAATTTCAGTGGGTATGAGGTTGTACCTTGTAGTTTTGGATGCATTTCCTAGAGATTAATGATGTGGAGTATCTTTTCATGTAATTGTCGGACATTTGTGTATCTTCTTTGGAGAAATGTTCTCTCAAGTCCTTCACCCAGTTTTGAATCAGGTTGTTTAGTTTTGATGTTGTTGAGTTTTAGAAGTTTTTAAAATATATTCTGTATATCAATACCTTATCAGATATATGATTTTCAAATATTCCCTCCCATTCTATGGGTCTCATTTTACTTTGCAATCCTTATTGAAAATCATTTCACCATATATGTAAGGTTTTAATTCTGGCCTCTCTATTTTATTCAGTTGATCTAAATGTCTGTCTTTATGCCAATTGCATGCTATTTTTATTACTTTACTGTAGCTTTATAGTAAGTTATAAAATAAGGAAGTGGGTGTCTTCCAGGTTTGTTCTTCCTTTCCAAGATTATTTGGCTATTCATAGTTCCTTGAAATTCCATATGAATTGTGGATTGTTTTTTCTACTGCAAAAAACATCACTGAGTTTTTTAAAATTTTAATCTGTAATACTGGTATCTTAACAATATGAAGTCTTCTACTCCATGAACATCTCCAATTATTTATATCACTTTTAATTTTTTTCAGCAACATTTTTTAGTTTTCATTGTATAAGTCTTTTACCTCCTTGGTTAAGTTAATTCTCTGATTTTTGTATGTTGCTTTTGTATCTTGCTACTTTGCTGAATTTATTACTTTTAACACTGAGAGTGTGTGTGACTGAGAGAGAGAGAGAGAAAGAGAGAGAGAGAGAGTGTGTGTGTGTGTGTGTGTACATGTATGGAATATTTAGGATTTTCTGCATAGAAGATTGTGTCACCTGTGAACAGAGATAATTTAACTCCTAACCTTTTAAACAGACATAATTTCATTTTTAAAGATTTCCAAAATTATGCTCTAGATTTTTTTCTGTCTCAATTCTCATAGATGCCATTTTACTGTGAATACTAAAGTATTATTTTCTGAAAGAAAATTAATTTCTAAAAAATGTTATTTTCTGAAAGAAAACTTTGATCATGCCTTTCCTCTGCTTTATTAAACTTCTGATGATTTCAATTAGAATAAAATAAGATTTAATTTCAAACTCCTTCCAGTGTGCAAGGTTTTTTTCTCCAACTATTTTCCTAAATTCTTTTCTAAACCCCTAAATCATGTGCACTAAGTTCATACCAGTCCTTATTTCTTACATATTCTGCCCAACATCCCATGTTCTTTCACACCTTTCTACTTTTGAACAAGATGTTACCTTTTCCTGGTATTTTATTTCTTTTGCTTTACTGGGAAAATCACACCTCATCCTCCAAGATGCAATTAGAATTCCACCTCATCAATAAACATTTCTAACTGTTCAGAGGAAATCAGTGGCTTCCTTATCTGAATTTGCATAACAATGTATAGACCACTAGAACACCAGTCACACTGTAAAGTAAGTATGTGTTGTTTTCTGAAGGAAGAAAAGAAAAATGATGAGGTTTCAGAAAAATGGAATTAGTAGGAAATATTGCCCATTTTTAATAAAGATGCACTCTGGAATTTTTATTTAAGTTTTTTTATTACCCAGCCAGGATATTTCATCTTCCATTGAGTTATATAGCCTAATATTAATGTAACATCCACTCAACAAGTAGAGGGTGCTTTATGGATGGCTTTCTGGAGCTTAATTAACAAAAGATCTCATAGAAATGTCCATTATCATTGTAAAATGTTTAATAACATAAAGTTTCATAATTCTATTTATTGAATCTACTGATTTAAAGTCACTGCTTCATGTTTTACATATACTTAAATTTCACAGCCTCATTTTCAAACTGTCCTCATTAACCCCACATTACAAATGCAAACTTGAGAATCGGGTAACTAAATAAGCTGTCACTCATACTAATGTTTGTCAGCCTTTGGAACCTGCAGTCTTCACCAATACGTGCTACTTGAAATTAGGTTAACTGAAGAGCTTGATGGATATGTTTTGCAACCAGCTACATTATAAAAATAAATTTAAAAAAATGAATAAGCATGAATAATCCTTTTACTGTAATTATCTTAAAGATATTTGGACTTGGTAAAATCCTGGTAGAGCACATAGAATCAAAAGAAGATAAGTACAAACTGGAACCCTCCTAGGACTTCAGGATATTGACCCTGGGAAGATTCTATCTCAGTCTCTTTCTTGTTGGTAAACCTACTCTTTCCTTCTGCTGATGGCATTCTCCAGAAATCAGAGAGTATGTTCACTGACGGACTTGGAACACATTGTCCATGATTAGCTATCTCACAGAAGAATCCGGTAGTTTCTAAGTCCTTTCCATCCCTGTGATGAAGGTCTAGTTTCTGAAACCCCCAGCAACTTAGGGGTTTGGGTTTGCTCTTCTCCCTGCAGACTCTCCTCCAGATACCATTTGGTGATTTTTTGGTTCCTTCTGCCTGTGCTTTTCCAGGCTGAACACTCCCTACCTTTTAATTCTTCTTCACTGTTAAGTAT
Source organism: Manis pentadactyla (assembly GCF_030020395.1). NCBI lineage: Eukaryota > Metazoa > Chordata > Mammalia > Pholidota > Manidae > Manis > Manis pentadactyla. Next base: position 43,295,936 of record NC_080025.1, read on the forward strand.
TCCTGATCTTCTGACTTCTGGTCATGTTGAAACAAACCTCATTATCATTGAACTGACCTGTAATCAGAAATAAACTCTAAAAAAGTGCTAGAATCTGATCTGCTTACACTTACATTTCTTTGGTGGAAATAATCTTATAAATACAGTATAGAGATAATCAATGAACATATAACTAAATTTTTTTAATGACATGGCTGGTTTTTGGTTTCAAGAACCACTGTTGCTTTCCAGTAACACTGGGCTAAGGAAGAAGGCTAAACTTTACTTTAGATTTTTAATTGTGATAAAACCATTTTCTCTTCTAAGCAAATATCCTCTGAACTCTGCAGGACCAGCTGGAGCCCTGGGAGTAAAGGCAGGGAGGGACTGGCTGATTGAAAAATTGAAAATGTGCTAAAGTTAGACTCTTAGTATTTTACTAGGCCTCCATTTACAAAGTTCTTTTATTTGGGCACTTTTCCTTTTAGTGTGCACTTTCACAAACTTGCCTGTGCTAGCAACAAGGGAAGAGAAAGTAGATTATTTCTGTTGTCAGTTCTTCAAATTTCGTAATAGATTGTTCAACACTAATAATTTTAGGAAAAAATGCTCAATTATTTTGCCATGAACAAAGTCAGAATTTTATAACTAATACCATTTCTCTTCAGTGTGAATAACTCTAAACTGTGACTTAAAGCTACTGTTTTACAGGTGCCAGCTGGAATGCACTGTCATAACCCCTGTGTGCTTCAATGACTCTCATTACAAAAGACGTATTATATTGAATTTACTCCTTTCCTGTCACTTTCCATGTGCTTCCCAACCCTAGAACTTCTAATTTTCTGCAATTTGATGGGAAAACAAGAGCCTATTTTTTTCCCTTATAATTTTACCTCTGTCTGGTTTTTTGTAGCACCAGTACTGTTAGGTAGAAAGATAGACATGAGCAGCCAGGGAAGGGGAAGATAAGGTTCAAGGAAAAAGCTGCCCTGTTAGGGGGTCCCATGTGAAGACAAAAAAGGCTTTGCAGGGAGATAACTTCTTGCTTCCCAGGACCAGGTCACATGGGTCCCAACCACACCTGAATGCAGGTCCATTCAAACAAATCTATGAACCACCCAAACCACACCTCAGCATAATCTCATTAAAATAAAATAGCAGTGGTACATGTATAACAGTTTTGCTTCCATGCCACAGTGGGTTTTCTGTGTGCATTCTGGGAAAGGACATGTGCACTAAGAGGGATGAATATGTAAATGAACCTGTCAATCATATGACCTCACCGTCAAAGAGACACCTCCTAGCCAGTCTGGTAACATAAAGGCCCCCACCTAATGGATGGGGGAGCTTGTCTACCTTGATTCTGGCGTCCTCCTCCCTTGGAGTGCATTCAAATAAAACTTTCGCCCTGATTTGCTATTGTGGCTCTGCCTTTCAATACTTTGTTTCTGTGGGAAATGAACCAAGGAGAACAAACTCTACCCATAACTATAGTACCTAATGGATAAGATAAGAGTAATTCAAGAGGCATAAAGTGTTTAATTAAAATTTGACTACTAAGGTAAACAGACTGATTAACCACCTTTTATACCTTAAAATTGCCTTTATTAGGTTTTTAGACGTTTGACTTTGAAGGAAAATTTGCTGCTGGCTTATCATTCTATCTGTCACAGAACAAAAGGGAATCAGAAACAGGGAGTCCATCTAGCCATCAATAGAAGCAGAAGCCAGGAGGCCTGCCCTCAAGAAAGAATGAGGGCCTTCAAGAATTGCAGAAGCAAGGTAAGGACAGTTTCAAGAAAGGGTGATCCACAGTTCAGGATTCATGTTGGAAGCAATAAAGGGAGCCTGCCTGGGGAGCAAGGGCCAAGGCCAGAGGCAGTAGGTCCCTCACCCCTGCGCCTGGGCAGAACGGGAGCACAGATGGAGACCCATTCCGTGCAGGTCTGTATTTCACATTGACACAAATCATGCTGACACACTGATAAATAAAATATGCCCTGTCATTCTGTTCACCAGGAATACATTCTTGGTGGCAAAATTAAATAATGTCTATAAGCTACAGTTTCTTATGATTGAAAATAGGTAAAATATAAAAGGATGACTGGAATATTGCTTAGGCCTGGATCTTGAAATGAGCTGACAATGACTGAATGAGTAATAATGAAATTAAAGACATTTATAAATCGTATCTTTTTTCCATCAGATCTATTTTCTTATCTTCATTTCAACAAATTCACCAATTATGTAATTATAACCCAAATAGTCACATAATTTCTGTGATGTTCAGTATTGATCTAAAGAATTTAAAATCAATGTGGAATTGTGTTTAAAGTGAAAAGAATTAGAATATAATTCCATAAAAATAAAATTAAAGGCAAAAATAAAAAGTTAAAAATATTCTCATGTTTTCCAAGTTATGTTTCTTCTAAAATATCATAATTATCTGCTGAAATTAAAAATTCAGGCTTTTGTTTCTGACTAAGATGGGGTAACAGGGACTGGTCAAACATGCCTGCCTGAAACAAACAAACAAATATTGAAAGCTGGTTTGGAAGACATTGGACATCACTCAGTGCAGGACAGTGACCCCTGAGAGGTGAAGATCCACTGAGGTGAGCCCTATGATCACCTGGCCCACGGCCGGGAGGGCGCTTCCAAGCTGCCCGCGCTGAGAAGGATGTGGAACCTGGCAGGCTACCCGGGTCGAAGGGGGTCCGGCAAAACAAAAGGGCACCTACTGAATTCTCAAGTTACAGTGCTGGAGAGCTGGGTCTGAGAACAGTACCTTTTCCAGCAACCAGGTTCACGGCACAGTAGGGGAGGGGAATATGCTTCATACAAGGGAACTTGAAGATGACCAACATGGTCTTGATAATGGTGATGGTTTCATAAATAAATATACATACATATATATATCAAAACTTTTTAAATTATATACTTTAAATATGTGCAGTTATTGCATGCCAATTATAGCTCACATTTTGCCTTAAATTTGAAAGGCAAATGCAAGCTATTATCAAATATATCGATTTTAATTAAAATATTTACATAAAGCTGAAGTTTATTTATGTTTTAAAAACAATTGAAGTTTAGATACATCCTAGTAGAATAAAACTTTGGCATCCACCTAGTTGTCAAGGAGAAGAACCAGTTTCATGCTGCATGTATGAGTCATTGAAGCTCACACGTTCCTGGGAGGTAAGAGAAATGAAATGCTGTCACCCTACAACAGGCTCTCCGGTACTCTGAGTGACAGTGTGACCACACTGTGCCACCACTTGCCTCCACACCTGTAAGCTGGAGAATGAGGAGCACAGAACAGACTCGCCGCAGGTTTGGGGAAAGAAGCTGCATTACATGAGGATCCATGGCGCTCTTGCCCTAGGATAGCAGCTCTGGCCAGTTCACTGGTGGGCCCTTGACCTGAGTCCCTCTGCCTCTCATGCTAAGCATCAGTGTCCTCCTTCAACATCACAGCTTTGTGACCTTCAGCTGTTACCTTCTGTTTCAGAGACCTGGGGCCAGTGACTCGGAAGAGTGACTTGGTCATAAGACAACCTGGGACATCTAAGACGTGGAAATCAGGGCAGAGCCCCTTCTCGCAGATTAAATGGCCATGCAGGCTGGAAGGGCTGGCGTGCCTGAGTTCTGACTCACTCAAGGTATTTCACATAGAGAACTTTCTGAATTTCCCCTGATTAATGGCCAGGACTTTGGATGAGACTATATAGGCCAGGACCACTTCAGTCCACTTGTGACTAATGGATATTTCTGATGGGAAGAGAGAGGGAAGGAGGGAAAGCATATTTTTATTAGTATATCTATGTGGTCTGCACAGAACATCCTTGTACCCAGCATGAAGACAGTTACGTTTTAGTTCATTGCTTAAAATGACCAAAATAATGTGTTTTTCTTTTAAAAAGTAATTTCACAGAGGGTACAAGTTTACATGGTAGCACTATCAGACAGATCCTGAGAGCTGCCTCCTGATTAAAGAAACGGGTTTCTGGACCCTCAAAGGAATGCCATTATGCAGATTTATGTAAATGTATGCAAATAACCTTATAAATAAAGTGTGCCTGGGATAAGCACGAGGCTCCCAAGCTGTGAGTTGTCAGTCTAAAGCTGTTTAGTGGAATAGAATGCAAACCCTGCTGCAAACAAAAGCTAAATTGTGGAAGATAAGCCTTACCGCCTACATTTCTTTTGGAAATAATTGGATTTGAGTGAGATAAGTAGTTATTCCAGCTAACAAGATCACAGTGCCTCCCTGGTTATCTTGAATACTAAGCAAAACAGATCATTCTAGCACAGCAACAGCCAGCTTAGTGTGGCATTGTGCTTTTACTCATCATGTTGGAATGGTAGTGATGAGTTTTCCAATCCCCTTCTGCTGGTTATTGGCCATGTCAACCCTGCAAGTTTTCCTGGCCTTCTTCTGGTCTCAGCTTTCCTGTCTATGTCACCACAGAAAAGATGAGGTGGCTCAACTCTGAAGGAGCAAGGCCAGGGTCCTGTTTCTTGTCAAGTCCTCTCTGCTTGGTCACGGCTCTTACTTGTATGGATCTGTTTAACATAAATGTATTCAAAACCATGTATTGACTTTACCTGTTGGTTGTGCAGGCATATGTTAGAGATGAAAGCTGTAAATAAAAGTAGCATATAAGAAAAGTTGCTTGCAGGTCATCAGAGCCTCTCAGGAAATCTTCACAATTACAAAACAAGAGAACTGGATTGAAAAAATAAAAAACTGATGGTGAGAAAAACCAGAGCCCCAAACCTGGAGGTGAGTGCACAGAGCTCACAAGGAACAAATGCAAGGGTGGGAGCCGGCAATCAGAAGGGCTTTCCTTCTCCTACACGCATCAGTGCAGCCCTCGCGGCAGCCCATTCCTCCTGCGCTGGCTCCTCCTGCTGTCTCCGTTCCTCCGAGATGAGTCTCTGAACACCAGAGGTGGGTGGACAGCCTGCAGTGTGATGTGTGACATGTCTCCCGGGAACCAGAGCAGAGTTTCAGGTGGCTACAGACTTTCAAGCTACGGAAGAGTAAAAACCGTAAGAGAAAAGTCACCCTGCTCCCCAGGGACCACTTTCCCGAGTGGAGGTGTCCTTCCTCTGTTCCAGGTGCAGCTCGGTGGGAGCCAGGGCTGTCTCCTTGCAGAAGGAACCTGTGCAGCTCTGTCCAGTGACCCAGCCACCATTCTGTTTATAAACACGTAGGAACAGCAAGGACCCCCAGGCACAGGCCGAGAAAGCCAAGAGCCTCAGGAGACGGACTACTAGACCCTCAGAGTAAACAAAGATGATTGAAGTTCTTCAGAGTTTAGGCGTATTTTGAGTAGTATCCTAAAAGTACTCCATTTAGAAGACATCCCTAGCAATACATCTTACCGTGGGTGGTATGGTTACCCGCCGTCCTCCAGGAGACATTTGGCAGCATCTGGGGACATTTTTTTGCACTAGTCTCTAGCAGGTGGAAGTCAGGGAATGTTGCCTGTGGGGGGCGGGGGGCGCAGTTAAATATACGTATATCATAAAGGAAGGAGTGAAGACGACACTACTGCAAGCCGAGACACTGATAATGATTTTGATATTAAAAGTCAAGTAAATCTCTGACATTTGAAGAGTGAGGATATAAAAAATAGGGGAAGGAACGCAGGTGACAGCATGAAGCCCAGATCAAGGTGTTTCAGACCCACTAGTGAGCAGCAGGCACCCGAGGAGCATGGGGGAGATCATGAAGTGAACAACAGAAGCGTGTTTTCCTGAGTTTAAGTTTGAAAAAGCTTGGGTGTTTCTAACTTGATTTAAAAAAATGACTGATATTTACAAAATTCTTTCTCAAACTACAAATCCACTGTGATAATGAAAAAGACAAAATCCTAAAAGGAGCTGAGTGTGGAGGAGTTGGACTAGGGTTAGGTACAGTTTACTTTCCCAGAAATTCAAATTAAAGATATGTCAGGCAAAGGGCAATGCTTTTTAAATTCTAAGAGACAATTAGAACTACTTTTCAGTAATCAAACTAATAAATTTTGAGGATAAAATACAATTTATTTTGGACATGCAAGATAGGAAAAAAGTATTATGTAGAAAAATGAATATATTTTATGAGTAATAAATCAAAATAAGTTATCTTTTTAAAATCCAACAACATATTACAAAATAATAAAAAATAACATTGTTATTAACAATTTTTTATGTATTTAACATTGTTATATACAATTCTCACAATTTTGGCATTCATACACAATGATTGGCCTTCTTTACACTGAATATCAAGATTTATCATGAAGTTGAGTGTTTAAGATTGAGTAAATGTAAATAAATTGGACAATTTAAGAGATGAAGAGCCCAGAAAAAGGTGTGTATCTATGCAGAGCAGAGAAAAATATTCTTCTCAGTGAACAGTTTGGGATCAATTGGATAGCCATGGGGAAAAATAAAAATGAATCTTAATTAACCCTTAACTTCAGTATTTAAAGGTGAAAGATAAAGTAAGAAAGCTTTGGAAAATAAGATATCTTTATAATTTGGTGGTAGATAATTTTTTTCTTAAACAAGTCTCCAAAAGTACTAATTATAAACATAAGGATGGATAAATTGGAATCTATTAAAATTAATATTTTCTATTCATGACAAAAGTTACATAAAAAAAGTAAAAGAGTAAAAAATGTAAGTCACAAAGTGGGAAGAGAAGATTGTGTGCAACATGTGTAACTATAAAGGGCTCATAACTAGAAAGTAAAATTAGATCCTAATATTTTAGAAGAAAATGTCACACAGACAAAGAGAGAAAACTGGCAAGAGACTCAAACAGATGATTCACAAAAGAGAACACTCCAAGGGCCGATAGAGATACAGAAAGGTACTCAATCCCATTAGTAAACAGGGAATGCAGAGTAAAATTAAAAAATGCAATAAAATACCAGAACAAACCCTTGAAAATGCCTGAAATGGAAGACTGACAATACTGAATGTTGGTGATAATTTGTCACAGCTTCTGCTGTGTACTGCTGGTGGGAACATTAACTGGAAAAGTAATTTATAATATAAAGTTCAATATAAATTGACTTAGGTGCCAGTAATTTCACTTCTAGTTACATACACAGTAGAAATGCATGCCAGGGACATGCTACTGAAGTTCAAAGTAAAATTATTCATGTAGTCAAAAATTAAAATCAAATTAATTCCCTTCAAAGTAGATACAGTAAATATTTATAAAAACATACAAGTGAATACCCTTTTTTATTCCAAATTTAGAAGTCAGTACATGTTTTTTCCTCTGCAGACCTTCTATATGTTTTCAGTAGTCTTATCAGCAATAGCACTTTAACCATCTCCCTTGGAATGTAACGTGTCTGCTTCAAAGCTCTGATTTCCTCCTGGAAGACCTTATATCCCTTGTGATTCTATCCCTATTGACTACATCTTTTTCTGTTTTCATTCATTTTTTTGCCTTGCACTGAACATAGTTAGAAAGCTATATTCTGATGTCTTTAGCACTTGTTGCAACTCTTAATTCTAGCGTCGCAATTTATTCTTGTCAATTACATTTATAAGAATACAATTTCTGCTCATTTTGATCATCTGTTTTTCTTATAATCTTTTTTACTAGGTCATTTTTAATAGCATGCTTGAGATCAACACATGCTAACAAAAATAGCTTTGCTCTGTCACTTATTTCCAAAGTTACAGGGATCTTTTAAGTTGAACATCAGAATGCCACTTTGAAAGCCTCCTAATTTTTTGACAGATAACACAACTGGAGATAATAAGATTCTTTTTGTTCTTTAAGTCATTTTGAAAGCTGTCTTCCTGAAGTGCAGGAAATAGGTCACACCCTCTCTCCCAGGCTACTTTTCATTTTATCCCTCAATTCTGTTGGCTTCTCTTGGTTGAACATTTAACAAACTTTTTTTTTAATAAAGGAGTAGAATGTTTTGGTTTCTGAACAACAGATTTCAAGTTGCTGCCCTTCATTATTTCTTCTGGAAGTTAAAGCCCCTAGACTGCTTGCCAGGCAGTTAAGTTCTGTAAAAAGTTTATTGAACAAAAGAAAAAAAATAGGCAATCTGATAGCAGGCAATCTTTAGAAGTTATGTCCCATCATAAAAAGTATACATTATGTTACGATTTCTGAGTGTCTGATCTAGGAAATATGATCAGATTTTGCTGATTAGGAGTTGAACTAAAGGTGAAAGAACCATTATGCACAGTTGCAACCTGGCAGCCAGGTCCACATGCAAGATCCAGTGGAGACGGGGAGATCCATCCCTTCCTCAGCTTTGGAAAGGTGACTCTATGGGTAACTTCCAGATCTCTTCCTTCCATTTAGGTTTGGCACAAGAAAGCCTTGTGTTCATTCTTACGGCTTTTCTCTCTCTCCCACTCCCTCTGGCTACCCCTCTCTCACTGTGTTCCAATAACCGCTCCTTCTATCTTTTCCTCAGACCTAGGAGTGGCAGCAGCATGGTCCAGAGCTGTTAATAATCCAGTATACACATTCTCGGTTGAGCTTCCTACATCCTGCTCACATCTTTATAGACTGTCATATCCTTAAACTCATCTCTAGTAGCCCATTTGGATTATGCCCTCTGTTTCCTACCAGGTTCTTAACTTATTTATAAGGGGAAAATGGAAAAGGTAAAGTATATGGGCTGCTGAAGGTGGTGACTAGACTACCGTGAAATAGAATAAAAGCAAACATGGAAAGTATTTGGTCCCAACAGACAACATGGTCTAGCTCCAAAGCATATGTATTATGGTGATATTACTCCTTAAAAATAACTTCTGTATATGGCATGGTTAATGGCTAATTAATTGCAACATAAAGTCTAGAAATCAACTCTATTAGTTTGGCTTACAGCTTTTTAAGTTATATATATATACATACATATATATGTATATATATATATATGTGTGTGTATATACACACAGATACATATATACGTGGGTGTGTGTGTGTATAGTTCTCTTTAGATTTTTTCTCAAGTGCATGGTCTGAGTCACTTGAGATTTTTCACAATATGCATAGTGCAACACATATATCCAGATGCTCATTGTTTTCCTAGGGGCTGCAATTTCTCTTTAAGTTGTATGAGAAATTTTCAAGCACCTTTACTTAATTACTCAGATGATCCCACTTTCCAAATGCAAGAACAGTAGGCATGTAGAACTATTCTGGCAGTTAAAAAGCTGCTTTGGCATCAGATAAGTAATAGTATTATAAAGACAATAGTCCTTGTAATCCATATCAGATCTTATAATATTTCCCAACTCTTGAGGACACTTGCTAAATATTAAAATTTTTTCTAAACCATCTGTATTGTAGGGTTCCCTATAAAGAGAGAACCAAGGCTAGATCCCCTTCACCAGTGATAGCCACAGTGAACCCTCATAAACAATGGATTTTGCTTTTCAGATAGAGCAAACCCACTAGCTTGACTCTCTGAAATTGTTTTATGCTAACAACAATTTTTATTTAATTTAAAAATATGTTCCATGTGAAACATAAAGTCACTCAATCCAACAGTAGCTTTGGCTGACACATGCTGTAAAACATGTTGATGGCATACAGTCATCTCTTTGTGCTATAAAATTGGTTTTACAGCATTATCTTTCACTAGCACCCATGTGCAAGAAAGAAAAATGATGGCATACAGAGGGGAGGCTAACATTTTTTAAAATGTACAAATATAGTTGTTTCTATTAATACAACTTTGGAACATCTCCCCTAAGTATTGAAGCAATAAATTTATCTGCATAACTGTTTAACATCATAGTTTAAATAAATTTGCTCAGTAAATTATATCATCACTTGCATAAGAACACCTTGCTAGTGTTGTTCGTGTCCTATCCTATGACATCACCTCTATCAACAGCTCTACATTATGGTTTTCTTTATGTTTCATCTACCTTCCAGTGTCAGGTTTCATTTCACTAAGGGACCTCTTTTTCTTGTTTATCATTTCACTAGGATAGTAATATTCTGTTGAAATAACCAAATCTTAATTCTCTCTGACTCCAGTGAAATGTATGATTATGAAATAACTTTGAAAAGAGTTAAAAAATATAATTTTATTTTTTCCTCTATTTTTTCTCTAGCTTAATTTGCAATGGTGTTTAAAGAAGAAGAAAAGCATGTTTCCCTGACCTGCTGAATTAATCTACACGTGCACATTGGCTAGTTTGGACAGGGCATTTCATTAGTGAGACAATCAGCTTTGTGTTAATAATAAGGAGCTAAATAATATCATTTTCCTCCATGAAAAAAAATGTTCAAGATAATAGGGTGACCCTACTAAATGCCTGCAACAGTTACATTAAAGAAAGTTGTTTTTTTTTAAAGAAAAGTCCATACTTATCTTTCTATCATCTACCTATCATCTATGTTTATTAACTCTATTTTTGAACTTAAAACTCAACTTTTACTTCTATTTTTGAAATAGAACTTACTTTTTAAGTTAGTAAGTCAGTGAAAAATGAGACAAATATCCTGCATGCATTGCTTTTTGATTATAAGAATTACCACAAAAATCCTATCAGGATATTGTTCATCTAGATCTACTAATCCACAATGTGGTGATCAAGATTCTAAGTAAATATGATTACTTAAATTCCTGATAAGAGTCTGATCATCTGAAATTTGAGAAATTCTGGTAAGATTGGCCAGATTGGAAAGTTATAGAAGACTAGGAGAAAGAATTTCAGGGATTCCCACAAAAAATAATTACAAAGAGGTTCAGGAGGCCATGAAACAGATTAACCATGTCTATCAATTACTGAAAGTAAATATAATATTTTTTAGAAAGGAATAAATTGTCTAACATTTCACAAGACTTTTTGTGGGTACTTAAACAATGTAAATATGTACAGAGATATAACCCATTCAGAAACACCAATCCAATAAAAAAGTGTCAGAAAAAATACCTATCAGCAAAATCTGTACCATAGATTGAAATATCTGATCTATCTATATATATATAATGACTATAGAGCACAGCTGTTGGGGGTGGGCAAGGGGGGAGCCTGGCAAACACAGATTGCTGCCCTCCAAGCCCCGAATTTCTGACTCAGTAGGTGTGGGGACCCCTGGAGGAACTATGGCTGCACAACACAAAGCCAACTTGCTCTCTGCACCTGAGCTTCTGGGGGCTACTTTGCACAAGTGGGCTGCTTAAACCTCCAGGGCTCACTCAGTGCTGGTGGAGGGCCTAGGAAACACCTCACTTTATCAAGGACATGGTGGGTATGGATGTTAATGCCTGCCGTTAAATACAGTGGCTTGAATTTATGTTTATATCTGTTTTCTCTCAAAATGTCGCTGAAGGGAATGAAAGCATTAAGTCTTCAAGGAAAAGAAATACTTATGAAGACTGCAGCTCCAGTGATAGTGCAACTTGGTGGATGATAACATGGATGGATGATACTAATGGTCTTAGAAAACTAGAGGGAAGCAAGACCACCTAACTGCCTGTCCTGGGGACTTGCAGGACATGAACAAGGCTTGGACACGGGAGGTGCAGACACATGTGAAGTCTAAGGCCGCTGCCTGTTCAGTCTGGGGAGGTGCCCATGGAGCCATCTCCGCAGGCCCAGGGGGACGGAGGCCCAAGTGTGAGGCAGATGAGCCCAGCTTGAAGGTTAAAGCAAGTTCAATAAAGGGGGTCCTTACTGAGGGGTTTCTCTCCTGTTTTCCTGCACTCTCTGCCTGCCCCAGACCCCTTTGGGGCACATCCTGTGGGGGGGGGGGGTGCTGACATTCCCTACCCATTAATTACTCCTGAGTGGTCTGCTTAGGCTGGCCACGCTCTGCAGGCCAGGCCAAGAGCCGCACGGAGGTCAGTCAGACGTGATGCGAATGAGGGATTTACAACGTGGAGTCTCTCTGGCACCACACTGACCATCTCTTACCCAAGGTACCTGACTTCAGGAGGGAATCTTAGGTTCACCCCCAAGTCATAAACAGCTAGATAGCCTTCCTTCCTCCACACTGGCGAAGAATAGGACAGGAACTTCTTGGGACTTAAATTAGAGAAATCTGGGCTTGGGCACTCCAGGCACTGGCTTCCTCGTACTAACTACATGGTGACAGTATCAGCCTTCCTCCCCCAAGTCTCCTGATGGTGGAAGACGGCACTACAATCCCCAGGAAGCAATGTAGAAGGTCCTGGTCTTGTTAGGTTCATGTTACAGGAGAAAATACTGCAAAATACTAACACCTTGGAATTTCCTCAACTAATCAACTTTGCCTTTGCCTCATTACGCTGTGGTGCGGACCAGCATTTGACCAAGGACTCCCACACACACTCCCCAATGAGGTCCTTGGCGACTCTTCTGCACGATATCAAAGAGCATGCAGGGGGCACCAGAGAGTAGAAAATCACTTCTTCCATAAAGATGGGGACCAAAAAATACTATGGAAACAGAAAGCACCCAGAACAAGCAGAAAAGGAATGAAACTTTACAAAGAAAAGAAAAAAAATACCAAAGCCATTGATGAGATCATCTATTTCGTCCATGAAACAAGATGCTATTAAAACAAAATATTTAAAAAAACATAAAAATATGAAAAGAGAGTTTGGGAATTCAAAATACAGTAGAAAGAAAATTAAAGTTAGGGTAATCTCCCAGAATTAAAAAAAATGAAAGAAACAGAGCAAATTGAAGATGTGAGACAAGTTCAATTCAGGAGATTAAATGTCTAAACAACAGGAGTTCTGGAAAAAGAGAAACAAGAAAAGAACAACAGGCAAGTTGTCAAAAAAATAAAAAGGGGAAATGCATCAGAACGAGGAGAGAATAAGGTATAAAAGATCCATTAAGTTCAGAGCAAATGATAAGAAAGGGTCAATTTCAAGGGACTGAGGAGCAGGGAAAAGAACCCGTCTTCTGCCAGAAAAACAAAACAGGATTTCTAGGCTGCATTCAGTAGCTGGTTGAGATTTATGAAGCTAGCAACATTCAGCTGCTCACAAGCAGACACGGCACAAAGCATGGGTGGTGTCACTGTGGCCTGGATTTTACCAAGTTAGGTCACGAGAAACAGAGAAATGAGCAAGGAAGTCGAAGTTCGGAAGATTATGAAATTGAAGCAATACACCAAAGAATATTATTTCAGGAGGGTGTGGGTGCCTTGCAATGCACTGAAGCCATGACGTTGAAAGAGGAAGCAGTGAGGATTTTTGGAGTTAATGTGCCTGAAGTGATGGCCTGAGAATAGTAGTCATGACAAGCATATCTTTAACTTTTTTTTGATAAAAAAGGCAAAATAAACTAAAAAGCACCACTCATGTTATGCCTGGGCACTGTGAAATTTCAACACCAAAATTCTTTTTTTAACTCCAAAATCTTTTAGAGAGAACAAACAAGAATCCATTGGAGGGTAGAGCTAATCTGGTGAACGTCAGGCTTTTCAAGAGCAAAGCTGGAAGCTGAAAGACAGTGGAACAAAACTCTTAAAATAATGAGGGAAAATTAATTCTAATCAAGATACCTACTGCCATCTAAACTTTTACCACCTAAACTTCATATTAAATGAAGACGTTTTCTGGCCTACACAGATCTCCAAAAATAATGTCCCATGAACAGCTTTTCAGAAGCTAGTCAAGGATGCCCATCTTTACCCTTCATACTCCTTCAAGCCCAAAGGGCTGCACCACAAAGAGAAAGAAACAGAATCCACTACAGGAGACATGGGATCTGTAAACAGAATGATGGGAACAGAAGGTTGAGAACAGGGCAATGGATCTAAGGATGGCCCAGGGAAGCTGGTGTAAAGGGATGGTCGGTTCCAAGAAAAAATCAGATTCAACCAAACAACTGCTTATATTACTTGAAAGCACTTAGATGCACTCTTTCATTTTTTATATGCTATAAAAATATAATTTAAGTAAATGAAAAATTAAGGCAGTCATTAGCTCCAGGTTAAAAATATGAAAAAGAGAACTGTATTTATGGTGTATTATTTGAGCTTCCTATAAAAAATAGCCATGTGATCATAATATAATCACTAACTTAACAACAAAAGTATCATATAATTTAATAGAAGTAAAGGGAAAGAAGTGTGTGTGTATGTGTGTGTACATTATGTAGATGTGCATGTGTGCAAAATAATTAGAATTTTAACTTCCATATTAGGAAGACAATAGAACACATCTAAAACTGAAAATGTAACTATATGAGATTTATGTGGAAATATGGGCATAAATAACAAAGAAAATAATTGAAAATATCTGAAAAAGATTACCTCTAAGGAGGGAAGGAAAAGGACAGGGGAAGAAAGTTTTTAGATGGTGTAATTGATTTTGTAGATTTGTATATTTATTGCATGAAATTCCATATATGATTTATATTTTTATTTAAAAATAGGGCAGAATTAAGGACAGTTGACTTATAATGAAAACTATTTAATCCTTCTTTATAAAAATTGTATTTGAAATTTAAGTGTATAAGGCTTGTTTCAGTGGTTGTACCCCACCCATTCTTGTCATTTCCAAGAGCAAAAGAGAATAAGATGTAATTTCTTCATCTTTTTAGAAACCTAAGTCCAACTAATACCTAAGTATGTTAAATGGACATGTCATCATAACAAGGAAGCTCATTATTAATCACAAGGCTGTTCCTCTGCTGTTAAGAGAAATGAACTCATTCTCCATGAGTAATTTTTAACTGTCAAATCCTACATGGCATCTGCAAGGGAGAGAAAATGTGGGTGCCTGAAATAGAACAATTCTATGATTTTTTCATTTAACATATGAGCAGCTTATCTCCTGTGATCAACTGCCTATGGAAAAGACCAGGCGAATAATTTCTTTTAAAATAAATGGCATCTTACCAGATGGCTTTCATTGCAAATAATCCAACAGCAAGTCACAGAATTCATTAGCATTGAGAGAAAAGTCATGAAATAGAGAAAAAAATGGAGAAAAAATTGTGAAACCAAATGATCTAAAGCCAAATGAATAAATAGTGATCTCTTTTCTAAATGCTCATGACTTAATTTTTTCCATATACTCTTTCTCTCTTCAAAGACTTAATACCAGAAAGGGGATGGGAAGAGGAAGGGTATAGATAAAAATGGCTGTTCAATAAAGATAGAGAGAATTTTATACATGGTATGAATTATCTTTTTTTCTTAAACATTCAGAAAACTTGTTTGGAAACTTTTCAAACTTGTATTATATATGAGCATCAATAATTAGATTATGTAGTCATAAGAAGTTTTAATAGAATATTTGGTAGGCTAGTTAAATGTAATTATTTTCAGTATTTTCAATTTGTAACTTAGAAATATTTCACATTTTCAGTATTGCCTTCTCAATGCCAATTAAATATAATTATCCATATCTAACCAGAGTGTTTTGGGGCTCCCTGTACCAGTGAAATTATCTTCACAAAATTATAGGGAATGTTACTAAATGTGTTTTTCCATCATTAGCAGTAGCTTGATCAAGTGTGTTTTTAAAGGTAGTAATCAATGCTTTTTTCATAAATAGACATCTTACCCTGTGCATAATTCTAACCTAGATTTTTCTGGGTCTAATGCACAAAGTAAGGTAACAAAAAATAAAAATCAATCACATAAAGAAAAGTCTCCATTACAGTGAGGTGTGATAGTATTTAGGAAAGCACAGCGAAGTAGTAGTATTTTAACAGCATCCTAGGGATTGTACAAAATTTGACAAGCGAGAAGGAGGAGAGTTACTTTAGATAGGCAAAAACATGAGAATCAGGAAATTCACATTTAGTCCAGGAAGGCATGAATTTTATTGAGAACACGAATAGACTTAGATGTATTAGAAGAAACAATCAGCACTGGGAATTAGTATGTCTGAAAAACACATCTGTGGAGGAAGGGAACCTGGGCAACGTTTGCCACAAGGGGCTCTGGCAGACAAGTAGTATCTGCCCTGGGACCCCACTCGGCCAAGCAGATTCCTTCTCCCTCTGTCCCCTCTGAGCACCTGGTTAGCAAGGGCAAATATTCATTAGGATCTTTCTCTTTAGTTATACATGCATTTTGACAGAGTATTTTAAGGAAAAATAGGATTAATTGACAAGAAGAGAATACACAATAAGTTAATTTAATAGAAGGGAAACCTTCAGTATAGTTATGTAGACCCACAACTAAGAAATAATGTTATTAACAATAGTACTATCAAACTCCTTTTACTAGCATAGGGATGACACCTTCAGATGCCTATACTGTTTTATCATCCCAGGTATGTATTATCTTCTGTCTCATTTTGTGATTCTGTACAGACCTATCACCTTTCTTATTACATATCTGTATATATTTCATATCTATACTGAAAAACAGATATATCAATTTGTGAGTGTTTTTGAACTTTGTTTTAGGGTATTCTCAAAGGTCTGAATGTATAGTATAGAAAGAAATCTTCAATTTTTTCTTTTTTTTTCCCCTAATTTTATTGAGGTAGAATTGAAAATAAAATTGTATATATTTAAAATATACAAATATGATGGTTTGATACATGAATATATTGTGAAATGGTAACCATGATCAAGCTAATTAATATCATCATTTCACAGTTATTTATTTACTCCGGGGCAGTGGAGACACTGGACATATACTTTCTTAGCAAACTTGAAGTATTTATGGCTATGGTCATCACACTGGACCTCAGGCCTCCAGGATTTATTCATCTTCAAAGTGAAAGTTTGCAATCTTTGACCGGTAGACCCTCATTTCCCCCACTTCCTGGACACTAGTAGCCACCGTTCTGATCTCTGGTTCTGTGAGTCTGACTCCACATATTACTGAGATCATACAGTATTTGTCTTTCTCTGTATGACTTATTTCACTTAGAACAATGTCCTCTAGTTTCATCTGTGTTGTTACAAATGCTTAGATTCCTCACTTTTTATATGGCTTAGTCACATGACAGCATATGCATCCCACATTTTCCTTATCCACTCATCCCTCCACAGATTCTTGTGGGACCTCCATGTCTTGGCTATTGCATGTAATGCTGCCATGAACATGAGGGAGCAGTTATTTCCTAGAGATTCTGATTTCATTTCCCTTGGATAGATACCCAGTGGTGGGATTGCTCAATCATATGATAGCTCCATATTTACAACTGTTGAGAAACTGCTATTCTGTTTTCCATGTTACTTTTACATGTTTCATGAAGTGATTTGGACCAAAAGAACATAATTTTTTTTTGTTGTAAAATTTATAGATCTGGTGACATTTCAAAAGCTGTCATCTGAACATGTGTTTCTTTGGTCATTTAAAAATCACTGACATATTTTTTTTTTGCGGGGGGTCAAATTTTCTAAATAACATTTTTCTTTAAAGGGGGTAATTCAACAGGATGTTTCAGGAGAGTTCTACCAGGTTTGTGTGTGTTCTTCTGTGTGTGGGTACATATTCTCTGACTATAATAAAAATTATCTTTCTTAATTATTTGTTTTCCCATGTGTTGAACACAGTCAATGAATATCTGTGGAAGACAGTGCTTAAATTGCATTTAAAATCATATTCATCTCAAGTCCAGAACATTTCACAATATTCAGATGTGGCTTTTTGTAAACAAGAAACCTATGTATCAAAAATTAAATCAGTTTCCCTGCACAGACAGTATGCAATTATGGAACATGAAAAAAATTACAACTTAACTCCTATTTAGAAAAGAGAGAACAGGGGACTAAACAGTGATCATGATTCCATAGTCATTACTATACCTTTCTAGACAAGAATAGCAAAGGACCACTTCTTGGTTTAGACAGAATACTGGAGAAGTGTCCAGTGCACAACAAAATTGTGATTTATTTTTACTGCTAATTTCCCAACATCCTGAGGAGGTAAAATTAGGAACAATTTTACCATTTATTTGCCACTTCTTATGAGCTGTCACACTTTCAGTGTGAAGTTCTATCTTGATTAAGGTTAGGTGTCCCAATTAATATAATATGGCTTAGACAGTACTAGAGTTTATTTCTCTCTCCTATACAGGCCCAGAGGTGTGCACTCCAGAGCTGACATGATGCATCTGTTGCATTAATTATTTAGGAGCCATGCCTCAGTCAGCTGTCCAGTCTGATGAGACAAGAACATTTTCTTCACTGCCCAGTGTGAGTCCATGGCATGCACATTGCAAGCAGCAGGAAGAAACAAGGAGAAGGGGCAGGATTGTGAAGCAGCTTTTGTTAAAGAACATCTCCTGGAAAATGCCAAGTCATTTTGCCTTCTTCTAGGTTTATGGAGCAATCTGGGGAAAGTTTCTTCTCAATCTAAAGATATGCCACCTTTAGAAGTACACATGTCCTTGGATGGCATTTGCTTTATATCTGATGTGAGGGTGTGTGTGTGCATGTTCATATGTGTGTGTCCATGTGCATGTGTGTGTGTGTTTTCTCTCATCTACCCACTAGTTCACAGTGACCTATACTCATCTTTACTAGTACCCAAGGTTTGTTGATAGGACTCAGTCAGACCCCAGATCAGGTTCACAGCTGTAGAGCATCATCATGCACCAGCTCCTTGGCTAGCCCCGGGATGGAGACGGTACTTGTTTATTTTTGCTGGTTTCCCACATACAGCTGATTACTTTCTTACTGTAAAAATGATGATTCAGGAGAAATGTGATTCAAATATGGTCCTGATCAGCTCTCTTACTTGTGAGGATAATATCTCCTGAGTAATAGTATGCTTTGACACCGTTTTCTCTTTTTTCCCAGGTTATTTATGACATTCATCTCTGAAGGGATTTATAAAGATGAGGGTAATGAGGAAACCATTTGAAAATGATCTCAAAACATCCCTTCCTTAGTAAAGAATCACTGCCTGATTTTCTGGTTCCGTTTGAACCAAAGTATCTTGAGACAATCCAAGAAGCATGGCGTCTGTTCCATGGAGGGGAAGTAGGTTCCATCCTGTTCCCTGGCCTTGTTCTTACTGCAAAACTCTCTGAATTTCTGGCAATAATATTTCTGTGAGAGTTAATTTTTAGATGCCTTGTCAGTTTTCATCTTTTGATGATTATGGATTTTAGTAGACAATTGGGAGTGACTATATCAGAGGCTGTTATCTAGATGACATTTGTTCTTAAACTGTCATGGTAATCCACTCAATGCTGGCAGAGTCTGAGATGCGACTATTAACTCTGTCAGCTCACTTTTTTGTTATAAAAAATGTAAGTAGCAATTTCTATGTGCCAGACATTGTCCTGAGCACTTTACAAATATTAACTCAATTAATTCTTATAATAATACAGGAATACTATGACTGTTATTGATGTGTTTTAACAGGTGAGGAAATCGAAGCACAGTTAGGTTAAGTCACTGACTCCAGAATCTGGGTTTTAGCCAATTGGTTATGACACGTCTCCCTGTCTGTTTCTCAGGCATAGCTCTGCACACTGTCAATGGCAATGCCATTTATTAGCATCCGTATCTCCAGTCACATAGCATTCTCTTGTATGTACTATGCATTTTAAGAGAAAGAGTTACCTTTGAAAAAGGGATGGTGCAATTCCTACTCCTAGAAAGTTTTTTAAGTTTTTAAGAATTAATTTTATGAATCTAAAGTGATGTTTTTTAGACCATCTGATTTTAAAAAACCAATCTCAGCCAATTTTTATACTGTCATTACATGAAGTAAATTTAACACTGCAGAACATAGAATAAAAAGCTTATCTCGATTTCAGTAATGCTGAGGATAAAGTTTTAATATGAGAAATATAATTCAATAAAACATTTTTTACTGTTATGCTTCAAATATTATGTGATAAATTATATTTAAAATTCCAATTTTATTTCTAATTTATTTATTTTTAATTGAAGTATAGTTAATACAAGTTAATACACCATGCTATATTAGTTTCAGGTGGACAACATAGTATTCAACTTTTATATACATTACAAAATGCTCACCATGCTAAGTGATTACCATCTGTCACCATACAAAGATATTAAAATATTACTCCTTATATTTCCTATGCTGTACTTTGCATCATTCTGACTTACTTATTTTATAACTGAAATTTTGTACCCCTTAATCCTTCTCACCTATTTTGCCCATCCTTCTACCTTTCTCCCCTCTGGCAACCACCAGTTTGTTCTCTTTATTTATGAGTCTTCTTCTGTTTTATTTTCTTTGCTCATTAGTTTTGGTTTTTAGATTTCACATATAATTGAAATCATATGAGATGTGTGTGTATGTCTCTCTCTGACTTTTTTCACTTAGCCTAATACCCTCCAGGTTCTTCCATGTTGTCCCAAATTGCAGGATTTCATTCGCTATGACCATTGATTATTATGTACCTGATCTTCTTTATTCATTCGTCTGTCAATAGATAGAATAAATGAAGCTCAGGTTGCCTCCATATCTTTGCTTCAATAAACATAGGAGTTCATACATCCTTTCAAATTAGTGTTTTCATTTTCTTTGGGTAAATACCCAGAAATAGAATTACTGGATTATATGGAATTTCCATTTCTGATCTTTTGAAGAAGCTTCATATTCTTTTTCCATAATAGCTGCACCAATGTACACTCCCACCAACGGTGCACAAGGGTTCCCTTTTCTCCACACCCTCACCAACTTCTTGCCATTTGGATACTAGCCATTTTGACTGGTGTAAGGTTATATCTGTGCATGGTTTGATTTGTATTTCTCTGATGATTAGAGACTTTGAGCATCTCTTCATGTGTCTACTGTCTATCTTTGGTCTTCTTTGCAATATGTCTATGCAAGTTCTTTGCCCATTTTTTAAATTGATTTTTTATGTTGCTCAATGAGTTATGTATTTTGGAAAGTAATATATTTCATATATATCATTTGCAAATGAATTCTCCCATTTGATAGGTTTACTTTTCACATTATTGATGGTTTGCTTCACTGTGAGAAAACTTTTTTTGTTTGATGTTGTCCCAATTGTTTATTTTTGCTTTACTGCCCTTGCCTGAGGAGACAGATCCACAAAGAGTATAATGCCTAAGTTTTCTTTTACGAGTTTTCTGGTTTCAGATCTTTCATTTAGGTCTTTAATCCATTTTGAGTTTGTTTTTGTACATGGTGTAAGAAAGCTGTCCAATTTCTTTCTTTTGCATGTAGCTGTCCAATTTTCCCAGCACCATTTATTGAGGGCTCTTTTTTATGCATTGTATATCCTTGCCCTTTTTGCTGTAAATAGTTCACTTTGAAAGTGTGAATTTACTTATGGGCTCTCTACTGTGTTCCATAGATCTGTGTGTTAAGCTTTGTGTCAGTACCATACTGTTTTGATTGCTACAGGTTTGCAACATAGTTTGAAATCTGAGATTCTGATACTTCCAGCTTTGTTTTTCTTTCTCAAGATTGCTTTGGCCAAAAATAAATAAATAAATAGCAATTTCAAAACATGCTGAAGACTATACAAAATAATTATTTTAATTAATGCATATTCATTTGCATGTCACCTAATCAATTGGGAAAATTGTATGTGCAAAAAAGAAACTTATTTAGCATAGTGAGTACTTATTATATCACTTTTAATATATCAATTGTTTCATGCCTGTGTATTCACTTAGGTATTTAAATATTTCAACTGTCTCTTTATGGCATGGACTTCTTCTATAAATCTCAGTGTGTATTTAATCTATGTGACTACAGTTCCAATAATATATACATAAAACTATATACTATCTGATTTGGAAATAATCCAAACTCCTGTCATTCATCAGTTTATTCCAGCTTCCCCTATATTTTTATTGCCCTTCTCCTTATCCTTAGCTCCCCCTTTTTCTAAATTATTCATGCTCCCTTGCCCAGCTATTTATAGCTTGTGGATACAGGCTTCTAATTTCTCTCACTCCTCTTTTCTTTATTCATTTCTGTTCTAATTTTGTCTGCTGTCCACAATACCAAAAGTAGAACTGTGTTTGCCCCATGAGATTCTTTCATTTCCTTCTAGTCTCCTCCAATCCTCTGCCTCTTCCATATCTTTCAAATATATCATAAACTACCAAGCAAGTTTCTATTTCAAAATCAATTTCTTTAGGTCAATAAATTAATTTCATTTAAAATAAAATTTAGAAAAATAAAGGGAGGTACTTGTACTTGCACCCTGCAGGAGTGCAGCTTTACTGGGCAGTTACTGGTGTGGAGCTATGTGCCTGGAGTGAGGCAAAGCAGACCACTGAGTCCAGAGCGATCTACACCTCACTGGGCCCATCAATTATTTGGGAAACAGAAACATACACATTCCTGTGACACATGTTTTCTAGTGAGATGTAATCAGAAATAATTTTTTGAGTGCTCATAAGAGTGACCATTTGTTTTTGAAAACATAGAAGTGTCCTGGAAGAAAAATAAGTTAAATTCTAAGAGGACTCATAGGGTTTGTGTTGGACTCAGATATCAAAAAGTCAAAAGAATATATAGGACAATCTGAGTAAACCCATGGATCCTGGAAGGTCCGAAACCCAAGAAGGGACCATTTTAGGGACGGCATGGAGAGATGTGATAGGGAAAATGGTAAGTGAGTTTTCAGTGGAGAGCCTGAAAGACAGGCTGAGAAGTTACATTGCATTTGGCAAATGTTAGGGACTGCAAGAGAAGGTCTTTGAGCAGTGCGGTGACATGAGCAGGGCTGTGTTTAGGGAGTCTAACAGGCTGTGCTTAAGAAATTCTTTTGACTGGCTCCAAGTTCAAAGACTGTGTGCTATTAATAAAACCCTTAAAGAAGCTATTGGAGTATTTCCAAGTGAAGTAATAAGGGTGCACAGTCTAATAATGGTAATAGGAATGGAAGAAAAAGCAATTCTTTTTATTCTTAAATCTTTGATTTTTATATCATTTTTGTTTATGTCTTAAGGAGATATTTTCTTTGTAAGCTTGTTTTGCTGACACAAGAAAATTGAAGAAGCTCAAAAAGAATCCCAAACAAGGTCTGACTTCATGAATCAAAGTGTTGATTTTTTTTAAATTAAGGTATCATCAATATACAATCTTATGAAGGTTTTCACATGTACAACATTGTGGTTTAAACATTCACTCATATTATCAAGTCCCCCATGCATACCCCATTGCAGTCACTGTCCATCAGTGTCATAAGATCCTGTACAGTCATTATTTGTGTTCTCCATGCTGTACTGCCTTCCCTGTGACCTACCTATATTGTGAGTGCTAATCATAATGCTGTTTAAACCCCTTCTCCCTCCCTACCCACGCACTCTCCCCAACCCCTTCCCTTTGTAATTGCCAGTCCCTTCTTGGAGTCTGTGAGTCTGCTGCTGTTTTATTCCTTCAGTTTTGCTTCGTTGTTATACTCCACAAATGAGGGAAATCATTTGGTACTTGTCTTTCTCTGCCTGGCTTATTTCACTGAGCATAATACCCTCTAGCTCCATCCATGTTGTTGCAAGTGGTAGCACTTGCTCTCTTTTTACAGCTAAATAATATTCCACTGTGATATGTACCACATCTTCTTTATCCATTCATCTACTGATGGACACTTAGGTTGCTTCCATATCTTGGCTATTGTAAATAGTGCTGTGATAAACATAGAGGTGCATATATCTTTTTGGATCTGTGATCCTGTTTTCTTTGGGTAAATTCCTAGGAGTGGAATTCCTGGATCAAATGATATTCCTGTTCTTACTTTTTTGAGGAAACTCCATATTGCTTTTCACAATGGATGAACTAATTTACATTCCCAAAGTGTTAATTTTTTTCCTGGATCTGATCTTTCCTGTTTTATAATCTCACTGTTTTTAATCTCTGTCTTTGAGCTAAACATAGTGTTATGCATGGACTATATCTCATTTTGCTTCATTCTTTCAAGTTGAGCCTTCTCTTGACACATAGAACCAATGTTAATATAGTTTCCTGAATTTGAAAATATTCTGTCACTAGTGAATTTCTACAAATAGTGTGAAATCTACACACTGCCTTGTAGAATATTTCCACAGCTTAAGAAATTTTTTAAAAACTATTTCATGCTCTATATTTACCTATTGCATAAACGTTTCCCCCTCTTATTTTTTGTGTTATATATATTACAATGCTGCATTAAATGATAAGAAAACCTTCCATAACAGTCTAAATCTATGAAACACACATTAATTATCTAAATCAAGTCCCTTCATAGAGCTCAGTGGATTAGAATGCAATAATTTCTGTCCATATAAACACATTAAGTCTTCACCATTCTAAGAACAACAAAAAACAAACAAACAAACAAAAAAGGCAATTATTTGTGTTTATTTGGCCATTTAAGCATTCTATAACTATAGGGAACATGATTAGGTTAACAGTTTGTGACAGAATCAGTGAAAATTTTGTCTCCATTGTTAGAGAGACAATCTAATGTTCTTTTGGAGTCTGTCTAGGGATTTATGTCCATATATGATTGGAAAAAAATACATAGGACCCATTCAGTAAGTTTTCTTTTCAAGTGAATCTAAATATAATAAAATAATTTCTGAGGAAAAGTTGTCATTGGCTTAGCTTTTCTTCCCAATTTTGATGCATGCATTGAAAACAATAATAATATACCTTATTATTTGAAAGGTGGCCTCTGAATATTTCTTAAAAGTATAGAGGAAGATAAAATTACATATTTGAAAAGGCAAGGAAAGTAACTTAAGTTGTCTAAATATAGACATACTTACACAGTACATTTCAAATAAAATAAAAAGATTACTCTATAGAATTTTTAAGCTGTCTTTTGAAATACCAAGATACACATGAACTTCAGAAATCTAGGTAGTATTTATACCAAATTTGAACTCTCATCTTTAATTTTGGAGAGTTTGGAAAGTTTGGACCAGCTCTCCTATTACAACACTTGCAGGCTTGGTGTCCATGGGCTAACCTATAACACACAACCATGCTACTGCCTTGTGGCTAATTTTTCAGGACTACTTCTTTAGAGTAGTAGTCTTAGGTGCAAAGCAAAATTGAAGGAAGTTTGAGGACAGAAAATTACTGTTTACCCCCTGCCCCACTAATGAATAGTGTCCCTATTATCAACATTACCCACCAGAGTGCAACATGTATTGCATTTGATGATCCTAAATTGACACATCATAATCCCCCAAATTTCTAATTTACATTAAGGATTCACTCTTGGTGATATACATTCATGGATTTGGGCACATGTATAATGACATGTATCCATCACTCTAATATTATAGAATGTATTTTCACTGCCCTAAAAGTCCTCTGCATTTCATCTATTTATGAAGGCCCTTCCCCTTGGCCCCTGATAATCCCTGATCCTTTTATTGTTACATAGTTTTGCCTTTTCCAAAATGTTATATAGTTGAAATCACACAATGTAGCCTTTCTAGAATGCCTTCTTCAACTGAGAAATGCATATAAGTTTCCTCTATGTCTTTTCATGGATTCCTTTTTAGTGTTAAATAATATTCCATTATCTGGATGTACTACAGCTTATTTGTCCATTTACCTACTAAAGGATTATTTTGGTTGCTTCTAGTATTGGAAGTTATGAAAAAAACTGATATAAACATCTGTGCACAGGTTTTTGGGTGGCCATATATTTTCAATTATTTTGGCTAAATGCCAAAGAGTGTGATTGCTGAATCATGTGGTAAGAGTATGTTGAGTTTTGCAAGAAACTTCCCAACTGTTTTCCAAAGTGGCTGCCCATTTTGCATTCCCCAAGCAATAGGTAAGAATTCCTCTTCTTCCACATTCCCACCATCATTTGCTGTAGTCAGTGTTTTGGATTTTCACCATTGTAATAGGTGTGCAGTGATATCTCATTGTTGTTTTAATTTTCAGTTCCCTGACAGTATATGATGTGGCACATCTTTCTTTAGGCTTATCTGCCACTGGTATCTTTTTTGGGTGAGGGCTCTAGTAAAGTTTTTGGCCCATTTTTTAATCAGGTTGTTTGTTTTCTTATTGTTGGGTTTTAAGAGTTCTTTGTATATTTTGGATAATATCCTTTATCAGATGCATTTTTTTTGAAATATTTTCTCCCAGTCTGTGGCTTGCCTTCTCACTCTGTGGAGTGAATATACTTTTTTTTTTGTTCATGCTTGATTTTTGCTTGGATACTTAGTTTGGCCTCTATTCACTTACACTTGGATTGCAGAATACTGACCACCCAGCTAGATCTAATAATGACTTTGGGTCACCCAGCTGGCCATTCAAAATGACTTCTGTTCTTATCAACTGTGAATAAGAAGTGAAAACATCCCAAACCTAGTTGTTGGACACAATGTCCTCTGAGTGTTTTAAATGAAACTATGCCTACTGTATTTGGTTTCTATCTTTGAATTTTTTAAAAGCTACATAACAGATATGGCTGTGCTCAAGATGAGAAAATTCTTAGATTCATAAAACATAAGAAAATTGTAAACAAGAGATTTCCAAATGAATATAGCATGATTCTTCCTACAGAAATAAATGCAGTGTTGACCATACAAAAGCCACTTAGCAAATTCTTGGTGAATGATTAGATCATTTGGTATAATCTATCTTTCCCCAAATTTGCATCCCTTACAAAATAAACCAACAGATTTGTTTGGGCATCATCATTGCCACCATACTGTTACCCACATATGTAAAATGGAGCAAAGCATGGCTCTCTTAATACGGCTCAGTCCCTCCTCAGAGCCCATTTCCCGTGACTCAGTCCTAACGTCTGCCACTGAGCAGCATTTCCTTCCTCAGAAACATTCTGTAATGATTACTTATCTTTAAGTTTTTTAATTAAAATATCTTATTTATTTCCATATTACACATCACTTTTGCTTTCATTTACATTTTCTTTCTGATTTCACAGAACCTTTTCTAAAAGGGAATTAGACTATTTAGATCCTGGTAATGACATTAGTACAAATCAGTTATACAACTTCAATAAAGATACATCACATTTGGACCACAAGTCTCCTTTCTAGGAAACTGACTGACATACAAGGTCTCTAAGTTCCCATCTATTTTGGAAACTATAAGGTCAGAATTAAATATCTATAGAGTTAACATAACTTGAACTTAATTTTGAATTTTCAGAATTTAATATTATTTTAGTTATGCCATTGTACAGTAATGAACTCATTGTAGTGTTTTCAATTGTAGTTTACAAAAATTCAAAGTGAACACAAATCAATAAAACTTAAAAAAAAATGACAAATAAAATCACTTATTTTAAAACATTCTACCAGTGAAATTACTTCAAAGGCAGAACTACTTAAAGTATATATGAGGACATTATCTTGAGAGAAAGAAAAATAAATGCTCACCACATTTCCCTCTTTTTCTTTATTTAATCTCTTATGGTTTTTGAAGAATAATTCATGTCTTTCCCATCAGGAATTGAGTTGACATTAGTATGGCAGCTGTTGCTCAGGGGCACACAGATAGGGCTACATAATGAATTGGCCCTTTATATGGCTACTATTTATTTTCATGACAAGTACTGGGCAGAGAAAGAAACAAGCTCACAGAGTGGCCCTAAAATGGAAAAGGAACCTGTTATTTCATATGCCAGGAAAGGAAACAGCTATGTGTACGCAGACTCCCTCTTTCAGCTACTCGTATTTTAGGGAATTCAATTACAAACAGTTATTTTTAACTACGTCTGTAATTTTTTTTTCCAAATTGCAGATATTGTAGCATTTAACTGGAACAATATTGAAGTAAAAGGGATGTAAAAACTGACAGAAGAGAAAATGAAAAGATGAAATCCTAACAAAGTTTATGGAATATACTTTTCCCCTTCTTCATTTCCTAAAAATAAGGTCATCACTGGAAATTTTATAATATTGTTTTTACCAAATGTTACAAAATGCTTTTGTTCTTGATGACAGCAAGCAACGTAAGACAGAAACTTTCTTCCTTTTTCCATGTTTTCTTAAATTTGCTCTACTCTTTTTACTTGATCTTTCTTTGTAAACGTACTCCGGTAAGCAGACTTTAATGTGCCTCTCAATGACTTACACCCTTGTACAATCCCCTCCCCTTGAGGGACTTTGTGTCACTGCCCTGTGATGTTATTCTGGTGATTATTTCCCATTATATGGCAAAGGTGGGACTTTGCAGATGTAATACTAATCAGCTGATTTTGAGTAAAGCAAAGGGATATTTTCTTGGGTGGGCCTGACTTATTTAGATGACTATTTTAAAAGAGAGCTTAATCTCCCCCTGACCTCAGCAACTCAAAGTAACAGTCTTTCCTGCTGGCCTAGAAGACACCACAGTTTCCAGAGCTAGAAGAAAATAATTCTGCCAATATCCATGTAAGCTTGGAAGAGGCCAGTGGCTGCGGTCTGTGAGACACCGCTCAGAGGACCCTGTGAGCCATGTGCAGGCACCTGAGACACAGAAACTGTGAGGAAACAAATGTGTGTGGCTTTAGCCTCTATGTTTCTGGTGAGCAGCTATACAGCAATAGAAAATTAACATACAGAGAAACATAATAGATTATTTGCCTACTTATTAACAAAATTTAGGCACCCATCATTAAATTTCTTCCACTGAAAACATGCAAAACAAAATTCTCTATAGGTTGAATAAAATACTATGAATATAAAGAAAAATAAATGCATAATCATTAGCACAGGGATTTTTCTCTTAATCGAATGAACATTCTCTGCTAGGTAAATCTTCCCTGCCTGCTCCTCTGGCACAAAACCCACTCCCCTTAAGGAGTAAAATACTTGAATCCATGTTCTGCTCTTTAAATATCACATTTCCTTAAAAAATAAATAATAACAAGCATATTGGCCATATACTCTTGTAGGGCATCACCAAAGGATCCTGTGTTAAACCACCAAATTTTATGCAGATATGAACAATATGTGTACTAACTATGGAGGGTATAAATCATATATGTGCATTTTGGTGAGTGAGGTTCATAGATTTAATCAGTGGAGTTTCCTCAGGAGGAAAGTTAATGTTCATTACCCATACCCCAAACTGTCCCTGTTTCATCCCCAGTGCCTAGCAATCATTTGGACCATCATAGGCATCACTATGTATGTGCTGAATTCACATAGGATTGGATGAAAGTAAGCATTTAAACATTTTGTCTCTGCTTCTTAAATGGCAAGTATTAGGGTATCTTATTTAACAATATTTTATTTTTCTCACTTAGTTAGAGCACTCATTTTGTCTAAGCAATACTGTCAATCATATCTCCTTTGATCATTTTAATTGTGTCAATTACCTAAAATTCTGAGACAATCTCTCATCATTTGTCATATTTTTTGCAATTGAGATTTTTCTGCACAGATGCTTTTTTTATTATAATTTTATCTCTTTGAAATGTATAAGCATTAGGCATAATATCAGCAACAAATGCATCATTTGTTTCTCATTTGGAGCAATGCTTTTGCTGGGAAAGCAATAATAGAGTAATCTGCTGTCATGCAGAACTGGGTTTACCTCCTACAGGATTTGACCCTTGGGTGTTTAGTGGAGTCCTTCTAAGTCTAAAGTTGCCTCATCTCTAAAGTGATGATAATATGGCTGTGAGGGCAAAAGAGGTTTGGTATCTGATGCATTTCTACTGTTATAAAGTGCATTTGGCTGGGTGATCTTAAATTTCTTCATCTATTTCTGATCTGTGGCTCTTTCAACAAAGCAGTGCCCAATACTCAGTGGTGACGGGGTGAATACATGGAGAGGTTTCTAACAATAATATGCTCTAAAGGCTTCTCTCTCCTCTTTGCACCCTCATGATCTTGCATTAGGAGCTTCCTTCTTCCCAGTATTTTACATTGCACATTCTCTTCTCCAGCTACAGATTTTCAAATTGTGGAATTTCTCCTTGCTTGATTTTCCCTTCATCACATCAGTGACCTATCCTTGTACTTGCTCCCTGACAGGTATATAGCCTGCAAGTCTAGGGGCCACCTAGCCCTCTGCCCCTTAGTTTGCTGTGTCCTGTGTGCAATGCACTGGTTGTGCAATAATTTCAACAATGCTTCTGTTATCATTTTTTTTCTGTGTGCATTAACTAGAATCCTCCACTTCTTTCCATACATGTGTTTCCATTGTCAAACCTGCTACCAGACCACCTTGCTCTAGAAAATAATGTCACATAAATAAAAGATAAGTTAAGTAGAAGATCATATCTAATAATCATAGGCCCTTAAAGAATATGCTTTCTGTTTAATGGTTTCTTACAGGATTTCCAATGGTCCAACTCACTGCCATGCTTCTCATCTTATTCAATCTTGTCTTAATTTAATTTTTGTATATTTATATAAGGCAAAGATTTGCATTTTTCTTCATTTTGAAAGATTCTTGTCATTTTCACCCATATTTTATCCTTCTCTTTTATAAAATTTTTAATATCTCCCTCATCTTTGTTTTCGAGGTGCCTTGAGCTCCATCTCAGTCAAAGCCTCCGTCTAGTCATGACTCTGTATCTATTCTGTATCTGCAAATAATAGATTTTATTTTGTGGGATTTTTTTAGTATCTTTTGTGTTATCTACCACACTTATCATGCTCCAAGAGGAAATGCCTACTTTTTCTTTAATGGCCAACTGAATATCATCTCCCCGTGAAGTCCTTCCAGCCATATCTGAACATTCTTTCATATTCCAGTAATATGTTACTCATATCCCCATTATTACACTTAATCTGTTCATTCATATAGGATAATTTTTTAAACATACATAAGCATAAGATCTAATTAGGTACTGCGAATCATGCATTAAGACTGAGCTGGCTATATTTCCAGATTTACTACTATCAAGTCTTCCTTACATAGCAATTAGTGTCTAAACTAATGGCTTTCAGACTTTACCATAATGCTTAAACCTAACTCAAGTGTTAATAAGTACGTATTGAAGGGAACTGAACATACTGAATTTGCTTTAAACATCTATGTTTCTGTGCAAGAATTTGAAATAGAGACTATTAACTCACTACTTTTCAACCTATTTGATAATTGAGAGGCAGACATTCTGTTATGGCTAAAATGTCCTCATTTTTGTAACCTGGTCAGTGTAGGTCACTGTTTTTAGACAAGTCACAAGCTACCTGTGGTCTGGCAGGAAGCAGACACCACCTGCAGGCAATGTCATCACTAAGGGACATGATTCAGTGTACAAAGAGTTCTACTCCATTTTTGATGTGTGACTGCTGACAGTGTTTAAGCCTCACAGTTGAGCAGGTCTATAAAAAAGTCTGAAAACTCCTTACTTTGATGTCAGTGCAGATTTCAAACCACACAAGTACCAACCTGACTGTACATGAAAACCCTCACCCCAGCCCTATTCCCTGATCAAGATAAAAATTCCAAACCAGTCTCCTCTCCCTGCTCTTCCTAGACATTCTCATGCCAGCCTGAGAGTCACTGACCTCCCCAACAAGCCTCCTTGTATAAGTCGGCAACTTTTTTATTCCCTCATGTGTATGTGCTGTCATCAGTCTCAAATTCTGAACCAAATTTTGTGTGAAGGTCCGTTCTGTTTCTGTGGAGTAGTTTATAAATAATTTAAAGTGTGGATCATGACAGTTAAATAAAAGTTATTTAGAATGATGTTCTAACACGTATTACCTGCAAGATATTTTGGAAGGCATTGAAAACAGCATACATTTGTCAGAAAACTTTTTGGACAAAAATCTTAAAAATAAAAGCTAATTTAAGTAAAAAATTGTATAGGAATAAAAATAATTTGTTCCCAATATTGAAAGAAAAGTTAGATAACAAGGAAATCACAGAAATCTTAACAATAGCTTTGCAACTTTGGGCTTTAAACCCCAGACTTTGTGTGGATATTGCTTCTTATATTTGGTTTACTCAGAATTTGATGTCTCATTTGCTATCCGGACATGACAGTCCAGGTTCTTCAGTCCAACAAATCTCCTGGAAATAAGACCAGGGACTCAAATGCCGCTACACCAGAACTAAGGCTGCTCTGGATCTCCGTGTGGTCCGGACACGTTTCTCTCCTACCACAGCCCAAATCACTCTAATGCCCTGAAGAACAAGGTCACCAGCATTTCTAGGTTCCCATCACCTGAGAGAGAGAGATTTTGGTCTTCTTCAATTCACAAGCTTATTCTATGTACCAGTCATTGCACCAAAGTCCAAAGAGCGGCTCTACTGAGATGCTCTGTGTCCTTCTGCAGCCAGGGACGCTGTCCTTTAATCCATCACGTTGGAGTTGGAGCAGAGAGCATGCAATCTCAGAAGCAGGAGGCATCAGCAAAAAAGGGAACACTGAAAGAGTTTTTTTGTGACAGATCTCTACCACAATTTAGTGTATTGGTCATATAAAATTAATTTATTCTTCTGAAAAAGCTCAATAGTATTTTTCTCACGTTAAAATAAGGAAATTAAGGCTCAGAGAGATTTAAAGAAACTCTCCTTCATGGCTAATAACTAGTGGAGCAAAAATTTATTTCCAGGCATTTATGATTCCAGGATTATAATTTTCCTGATATACAATATCCACAGTGCCTTTTAGAGATCAACTGTTTATCCCAGGAATGAAGAAATCTCCCATCCTAGCAAATGTATGAGACAAATCACATGGCTAGAACAAGAATATATTTATCTACAATTTCAACTGTGTATCACAGCCTAGCAGATATAAAAATATAAAGCTTGATTCTTTATATTTCCATTCCTTCTTGTTTCTTACTTCCTGTTCTACAATGTGTTCATTAAATAAACATCTTAGGAGGCACATATATTAAAACAATTATATCCTCAAAATGCATTTACCTTTAAGAGAGGGAAAATTATCATTTAATTCATTGAGTTTGACCTATGCAAAAGGTAAGTTGACTTATGCAAAACCATTGACGTAGCCTATTTTCTAAGATGGGGAAGAGTAGCATATGAGAAAGGGTTACTCTGACATTTAGAAATAGTGAGAATGTGACAAATCATTCTAAACCCAACTAAAGTGTGTGTGTGTGTCTCTGCGTGTGTGCGTCTGTGTAGTTCCAGAGGAAGACAAAGCAAATGAATGCTAAATGTAAATAACATGGAAAGAAAACCTATTACAAAAGGCAGTAAGAACCCCTTTTTCTTTTTTTTTTTTTCTCAACATCTTTAAAAACGTTATCAATACTCTTCTTTTTCTTCACAAAGTAAGGCTAGGGACCTTTCAATATCCAAGACACTTTTTCTCTATTCTTCCCCTTCATGACTATTCTAGTAACTCATGACTAGCTATGCACAGCCCACAGAAGCACTTGCTGAGCTTAAGAGTCAGACATACCTTGCTGAGTGGGATTCATGTTGCATGATTTGAATATAACCACCTTTGTCTATTGACACCTGAGAATATGGGACCTGTTTTGGTAGATTTATTGAGTTATTTTAATTCTTTGTCTTGAATATAGTACTTAAAATTTCTTTTAAGGTACGTAATATTACTTTAGATAAAACTAAAATTATTATAATTGCTAATTTGAATGCAAGGGTTTTGTCTATTATAATACTCAAATAAAAAATCCTTTAATATATTTATTGAAAAGTGGTGGACATACAATGAACTACACATATTTAAAGTGTGTAAGTTCATTAATTTTGACACATATATATCACAATGAAAATAATGAACACATACATTATCTCAAAACATTTCTTCATGCCCTTTGGAAAAAGTCCAGCTCTTTCATACCAGTTTTTGAGAAGTTTGTTATTTCTCCACTGAGTTACTTTGTGCTTTTGTTTAAAATCAATATTTGATATGTGTGCATTGATTTTTAGGACTCTCTTTTCTGCTCCATTGATTTATTTCCCTATTTTTATGTTAATATCATACATTCTTGATAATATTACAGTAAAGTTTGAAATCATATTTATTTAATCTTTTATTAGGGTGATTACATTAATTTATTTTACAATTTTGGGCAAATGTTATAATCTTGAGGTAAACCTCACTTTGTTATTCTCTATTTTTTTTTAAATAGTTTGTTGGACATATTTGCTAAAATTTTCTTAAGATATTTTGAATATATGTTTGTGGGGAATATAGTGTCTGGTTGTCTTATTATGTATGTTTTATAGCTTATTTTCTAGTGTTAATATCAGAATAAATCAGTTTATACACTGTTTAGGAATCTTTCCAATTAACATTTTCTTAAAAATTAGGAAGAATTTACTAGTGAAGGTATATGGGCTTGGAGTTTTATTATGAGAAGATGTTTTACTAAATATTTATTAAAAATAAATGCAAAACTCTCTTCTAGAGTGAGTTCTGGTAGTTTACGACTTTCAAAAATTTTGCTCATTTCAAATGTCAAATTTATTGGCATAAAACTGTTCAGAATATTTTGTAATTATTTTACTATTTGTAGATTTAGTGGTGATGTCACCTCTCTCTTTCTTGACATGGTGTAAATTATGTCTTATTTTCCTTATCAATTTGAACGGAGTTTCTATTCACTCACCTTCTCAAAAATTCAGGCTTCAGTTTTATTGTTTTTGTCTACTAAATTTGTTTTCTTTAGTTGATTCTGCTACCATCTTTATTATGCTTTTCTTCTGCTCCTCAGCATAGATTTAATTTGCCCTTTTTTTTACTTTTATAAGGTAGAAATCAAGGTGTTTGAGAACATCCTTCTTTTCTAATAAGTGCACTTAGTACTATAAGCCGTGTTGTAAGCACTGTGTCAGCTGCTTGCTAGAATCTTCAACATGCAGTGCTTTCATTTTTGTTCAGTTAATGCATCTTCTAATTTGCCTTTTAGTTTATTATTTGTCTCATGGGTCATTTATAACTTTATTACATCCAACTATATGGATAATTTCTTATATATTTCTATTATCAATCTCCAGTACAATTCCGTTATGGTTAGAGAATATATGTTGCATGATTTGAATCCTTTTAAATATATTTAGATATTTTAGTTTAGGTTTTTTCCAGGTAGGAGTTCAAATCCAGTTCCTTTTTCTCAATCTCGGCAGGAAGGGGGACTCTTAGTGGGGTTTTAAAACAAATGATAGTAACAAATGGGCAGAACAAGTGTTTACATTCTATAAAGCTTTCAGGATGTAAAAGCATTTGTTAATAATCAATTTTTTTCAATTTAAATAAAATAGTGATGCCTTGTAAGATTCTATAAGAACTACCAAAATCACATATCCTTCTCTCAGAGAATAAAAAGAATATATAAATATTCTATTTCATTGCCAATATACTTATTTCTCCCATGTAAAAATGTTGGTTTAAAAAAGCTATTGTTTTTATCATAATGTGGTGAAATATTTTAAATTTACTAGTATTTTGGATTCCAGTTAAAGAATCCTATCATTACCTAACATTGTAGTTAAATAACACAGGCATGATGTAGACTTTTAATCAGAATCCCAGACATGAGGGTATTGCATATGTGATGCATTGTTAGCCAATGCCCTTTACGCTCTTGACTTGAGGTCTTTGCGCCATGCTGTCCCAGGCTACTTCATGTAAGAATGTGCTGAAAACATTGTCTTCCATACACCTTATTTCAAGTGGTGACTCCACCCATCACAGGGTTTGAAGGCAGACAAGCCACAGTTGAAAGCGGCTCCATTCCTCTCTATTTCCTCAGCTGGAAAATGGACAGAATATCTCCACCTCATAAGGGTATTTTGAGGATGTCACAAGATGGAATATTAAAGGCCCTTACATCACCAGTACTCAGGCAGGGTGCCACTCTAGCTCACTCTTCTCAGTATATCACACCCAGTTCGGTCAGCAGTCAGCTTGGACCCTTTTAGACAGACAGCCAACGCTGAAGCTAGTTTCTCCTCCTCTCTTAATTCCAGACACAACATTTAGATACTGCCAAGTATAAAATAATCTTTAAAAAAAAAGAAGGGAAGAAAAAGCTTCATAAATACGGTGGAAAAGATTAGTTGTTGCCATCATGAAACACAGAAAATAAGCACCTTCTATAGTTCATAAACAAAAGCAAACAGCCCAAGGTCTTGAGTATTTGGGGCTGTGATTTGTGGGTACCAGGTGCCACAAGTTAGAAAAGTATAGTCCCTGCCGCTCCTGTTTTCATTACTCTCTGCTTCATGTTCTTTGCCTTCTGTTTTATAAATGCAAGCAAAGAAAGGCTGTGGAAATATTGGATAATTATTTTTATTCCAAGATCACAAATTAGAAGAAAAATCTTTTCATCAACGTAGACTATAATGTCCTTCCTCCTTAATTATGAATGTTTAAGATAGTTATCTTTTTATCATGTACTATGATCATGCTTATGTACTTATAGGTATTTTTAGCAGCTAGTGTTTATGTACATTTAAGAAATTTACATAAAAACTAAAAATAAACTCAAAGTTCCAGCTAACTATATTTTCCACCCTCTCTTAGCTTCTTTTCAATGCTATAAACATTTCACACAACTCTGTTATTACTTAGCAACTCAATTTTAACATTGTCCACTTAGGAGGAATTTTAAAACATAACATTTATTTTATTTTTACTTTGTTTCGATGTGAGGAAAGTTAGGCAACAATGACTCACTGTTTTCACAGGCATTTGTTATAACAGTTTTTGAACAAGTATTTTTTCCTCTGACCATCTTTTTTTCTTTTAAATTTGTTGCTTGCTATTACAAGGAACAATAGATACATTTGGATTGATCTTGTTGCTTATTGTAAAATTATTCTCCAGAAAGCACAACAAAGTTTTGCACAGACAACAGCAGTATTTGAATACTGTAGCTTACTCCTGTCAACATTCCATTATATTTTCTATTGCTCATATAATAGATTCATGTTGCAACATAAATGCTGCTTAGTGTCATTAAGGAAAAAAGTTTTACTTTTTATTTCTTAAGAGTTTTATTTCTAGCCATCAAAAAATATTTTATAGTAAGACATTTTAACAATAGATTATATATCTAACAATAGTTAAATAAAATTCTACTAGTAATTTCACCTCCAAAAGATAGATGTACAAAAATATATATATACTACAAATATATACCTACACAGAAACATAAGACACATGTAAATGTAGATTTGTGTGCATGTAACATTTGCTATTGCATTATATAGTATGCACTATTTCTAGTGTGTCAATACACTATGGACATGGAATCTTGTCAACAGATGCCCTCACTAGTACTATTTTAATGGCATATACTATTCCACTTTACGGAGTATCTTCATGTGCTTAGCCACTCCCCTATCACTAAAATTAAGTTGTACACATTTTGAGTAGTATAAATTATGTTTCAGTGAAAATTAATA
This sequence comes from Manis pentadactyla, assembly GCF_030020395.1. NCBI lineage: Eukaryota > Metazoa > Chordata > Mammalia > Pholidota > Manidae > Manis > Manis pentadactyla. The sequence goes on from NC_080025.1 coordinate 43,333,071, forward strand.
ACTGGACATGGTTGTATATATCCTGGATTAATTCCTTGGGATAAATTCTTAAATTATACCTAGTTGGTATCATATATGTTAGTTAACTCAGGACATCATAACAGAATTCCATAAGCTGGTTGACTTAAATAATAAAAATTTATTTTCTGACAGTTCTGAAGGCTGGAAGTTGAAGAAGATTAAGGTCCACAGGGTTCGGTGTCTGGTGAGAGCCTTCCTCCTGGCCTGTGGACATCTGCCTTCTTTCTGTGTCAACACGTGGCAGAGAGAAACAGACAGACTCTAGTCCATTTAGATATGAGCCCCACACTTATGATTTCCTTTAACCTTAATTACCTCCTAAAGATTATCTCCAGATATATTACATAGGCAGCAAAAGCCTCAACAAATGGATTCGCATGGAACACAATTCAGTTCATGGCATTTGATGTTTATTTTTTCTCTTAAATTGCACTAAGGTCTTCTTAATGTGTCTTCTGTGACAGAGAGAGCAAAGGACTTTAAAATCTTGTCCCCACTACTTTTTGCCAATAGGTCATGAACAATTATTAAGTCTACATACAACTTCATTGCTGTGTCTTTCAAAGGGATATTAAAATGCTTACATTTGTGGGATATTGTAAGAATCAAATGAAATGCATATAGAAAGTTGTTAGTACATTACTCAACCAAGATCTTTTTTTTTTCTTAACAGGCTCTTCTTCCATCCTTTCTTTCAACCTTCTGTTTTCTTTTTTCTTTTTTAGGATCTGCCTTGTTATATATGAGAGATATACCTTGTCAAATAATACATAATCAAAGATTTGTTTAATCTAGGGCCTGTTCTCTGCCACATATAAAACCATACTCCTTTCAAAAATAAGATAGAAATAAAGAGAGAATACAGAAAAAGTAAGGAATAGCATGTAATTATATTTATTTAATGCTAATTTTTGGAAGTTAAACATATTAGATTATGAAGACATATAACTTGAAGAAAACTGCATTTTAGTGTTCAAATTATTTTTTACATTTTGCTAATAAAACAGGGAAAACTCCAGGTACAATTGGCTGTGTTAATATGTGCTACAGTCTTCCTGCTTCCAGAGATCCTCATTTATGTGCCCAAAGAAAACAGCTAAGAGATTGTTGGTCTGTCGTTGTCATTAGAAGATGTCTAGAGTGATGTGAAATCCTCACTCCATCAACTGAGGAATAAACATCACAGATGGGAGGATACTGAGTTGGTCAGATGTTCTCCTATTGAGAAAGCAACAGGGTGTTATGACCGTCCTTGGGCTGGATAGACTTCCCTCATTCAAGCATGAATTCAAGGAAATGTAAAATAAAACTAAGTAAGTAACTCCTGCATATCAGTTACCATTTGCTGCATGACAAACCACCTCCAAGTATTGTGGCTCACAACCTTCCGGGTCAGCAAGTGTGGTGGCTCACAACCTCATGTGTTAGCAAGTCGGGCTCACCTGAGCTGGGATGCTTCATCTCCACCCTGGTTGTCACGCTCACTCATGGGTTTGCAGTCAGCTGGGTGATGATGGTCTTACATAGCTTTTGTTGACTGGATGTCAGCAAGAGTGAGGGCAGAAAGTGAGCCATGTGGTGCCAGGTGTCCAGCAGTCTAGTCTGACTTGTTCTGACCATGGTGGTAGTAGAGTTATTGAAAGTAATAAGAGGGAAGGCGAGTCCCAAAGTGCAAACACTTTTATGGTCTTTACTTGCACCATGTTGGCTTTGTCCCAGTGGCCACATGGCAAGCGCAGGGTCAGTGTGAGAAGAAATTATCCAAGTATCTAAAGCTTGGATTCGGGGTGGAAGGTATGTCTGTTGAGATTGGGACCATTTCTACAAACAATCTACCAAACTATTAACTTATTCCATTACATTTACAAACCTTGACGATTTTCTCTTCATTAGAGCATATATTTGGCCATTAGTGCAAAGTTGTCCATAATAGCCTATTTACTATGTACCAGGTACTGTTCTAATTGCTTAATATACCAATCCTCATACCAGCCCCACACAGTTAGCATCCTTTTATATTCATAGATAATCATAGACATGGCATAATAAAATCATATGTTGGCTCTCACTCAACTAATGAATGTGGAGCCAGGATTCAAACCAAGTCAATTAGCCAAACATTACATCACCTTACTAAACTTATCCCTGAAGAAGAAAGGAAGACTGTATAATGAAAGGAAAGAACGTTTCCAGGTATATTTGTTTTTCACCCACAATTCCTGAAAATACCTCTGAGCCTTAAAGGTGAAGTGGGTGTCTTGTCATGTTAATAAGAAGCTTTTGGACCCCCACTCAAAGGTGGGGCTGGACCAATGGATGATGATTTAGTAAAACATGACTATGTAATGAAGCCTTCGCAAACACCTCTGAGAAGATCATCTCTCTTTTTTCATCCTGCTTCGCTGTCACAGAGAGTTCCCATGTTTAGGGAACCAGAATGAATCCACGTGCCATCGAGCCAGGCCCCAGGTTCCACGAGGACAGAAGCTCCTTTATTTGGGACCTAGTCCTATGTGTAACCTCTGGCTTTATTTATTTATTTATTTATTCATTCATTCATTCATTTATTTATGTTTATGTTTTTTAAATTTTTGTATTAAGGTATAATTGATATACACTCTTATGAAGGTTTCACATGAAAAAACAATGTGGTTACAACAGTTACCCATATTATCAAGTCCCCACCGATATGCCAATGCAGTCACTGTCCATCAGTGTAGTTAGATGCCACAGATCCATTATGTCCCTTCTCTGTGCTACACTGTTCTCCCCGTGATCCCCCACACCATGTGTACTAAACATAATACCCCTCAATCCCCTTCTCCCTCCCTCCCCATTCGCCCTCCCACACCCCTCCCCTTTGGTAACCACTAGTTCATTCTTGGAGTCTCTGAGTCTGCAGCCATTTTGTTCCTTCAGTTTTGCTTCATTGTTATACTCCACAAATGAGGGAAATCATTTGGCATTTGTATTTCTTCGCCTGGCTTATTTCACTGAGCATAATGTCCTCCAGCACCATCCATGTTGTTGCAAATGATAGGATTTGTTTCTTTCTTATGTCTGAACAGTATTCCATTGTGTATATGTACCACATCTTCTTCATCCATTCATCTACTGATGGACACTTAGGTTGCATCCGTATCTTGGCTATTGTAAAAAGTTCTGTGATAGATATAGGGGTGCATACATCTTTTTGAATCTGAGAAGATGTATTCTTTGGGTAAATTCCAAGGAGTGGGATTCCTGGGTCAAATAGTATTTCTATTTTTATTTTTTTTGAGGAAACTCCATATTGCTTTCCACAATGGTTGAATGGTTGAACTAGCTTACTTTACCACCAGCACTGTAGGAGGGTTCCCCTTTCTCCACATCCTCACCAGCATTTGTTGTTCTTGGTTTTTTTGATGCTGGCCATCCTTACTGGTGTTAGGTGATATCTCATTGTGGTTTTAATTTGCATTTCCCTGATGATTAGTGATGTGGAGCATCTTTTCATGTGTCTGTTGGCCATCTGAATTTCTTCTTTGAAGAACTGTCTCTTCATATCCTCTGCCCATTTGTTAATTGGGTTATTTGCTTTTTGGGTGTTGAGGCATGTAAGTTCTTTATATATTTTTGATGTTAACCCCTTGTCAGAAATGACATTTACAAATATATATTCCCATACTGTAAGATGCCTTTTTGTTCTGTTGATGGTGTCCTTTGCCATACAGAAACTTTTTAGTTTGATGTAGTCCCATGAGTTCATTTTTGCTTTTGTTTCCCTTGCTTGAGGAGATGCATTCAGGAAAAAGTTGCTCATGCTTATATTCAGGAGATGTTTGCCTATGTTGTCTTCTAAGAGTTTTATGGTTTCATGACTTACATTCAAGTCTTTAATCTATTTCAAGTTTACTTTTGTGTATGGGGTTAAACAATAATGCAGTTTCATTCTCTTGCATGTAGCTGTCCTGCTTTGCCAACACCAGCTGTTGAAGAAGCTTTCATTTCCCCATTGTATGTCCATGGCTCCTTTATCATATATTAATTGACCATATATGGCTGGGTTTATATATCAGGTGTCCCTAGTCTGTTCCATTGGTCTTTGGGTCTGTTCTTGTGCCAGTACCAAATTGCCTTGATTACTGTGGCTTTGTAGTAGAGCTTGAAGTTGGGAAGCGAGATCCCTCCAGCTTTACTCTTCCTTCTCAGGATTGCTTTGGCTATTTGGGGTCTTTTGGGGTTCCATATGAATTTTGGGATGATTTTCTCTACTTTGTTGAAGAATGCTGTTGGTATTTTGATAGGAATTTTTTAACCTATAGATTGCTTTACACAGGATGGCCAGTTTAACAGTATTAATTCTTCCTATCCATGAGCATGTGATGTGTTTCCACTTATTGGTATCTTCTTTAATTTCTCTCATGAGTGTCTTGCAGTTTTCAGAGTATAGGTCTTTCACTTCCTTGGTTAGGTTTATTCCTAGGTATATTATTCTTTTTGATGCAATTGTGAATGGAATTGTTTTCCTGATTTCTCTCTTTGTTAGTTCATTGTTAGTGTATAGGAATGCCACAGATTTCTGTGTATTAATTTTGTATCCTGCAATTTTGCTGAATTCAGATATTAGATCTAGTAGTTTTGGAGTGGATTCTATAGGGTTTTTTTAATGTACAATATCATGTCATCTGCAAACAGGGAGAGTTTAACTTCTTCCTTGCCCATCTGGATGCCTTTTATATCTTTGTGTTGTCTGATTGCCATGACAATGACCTCCAGTACTATGTTGAATAGAAGTCGGGAAAGTGGGCATCCTTGTTTTGTTCCCAATCTTAAAGGAAAAGCTTTCAGCTTCTCGCTGTTAAGTATAATGTTGGCTGTGGGTTTGTCATACATGGCCTTTATTGTGTTAAGGTACTTGCCCTCTATACCCATTTTGTTGAGATTTTTTATCATGAATGGATGTTGAATTTTGTCAAATGCTTTTTCAGCATCTATGGAGATGACCATGTGGTATTTGTCCTTCTTTTTGTTGATGTGGTTGATGATGTTGATGGATTTTCAAATGCTGTACCATCCTTGCATCCCTGGAATAAATTCTGCTTGATCATGATGGATTGTCTTTTTGATGTATTTTTAAATTTGATTTGCTAATATTTTGTTGACTATTTTTGCATCTATGTTCATCAGGGATATTGGTCTGCAATTTTCTTTTTTTGTGGTGTCTTTGCATGGTTTTGGTATTAGAGTGATGCTGGCCTCATAGAATGAGTTTGTAAGTATTCCCTCCTCTTCTATTTTCTGGAAATCTTTAAGGAGAATGGATATTAGGTCTTCACTAAATGTTTGATAAAATTCAGCGGTGAAGCCATCTGGTAAAGGGGTTTTGTTCTTAGGTAGTTTTTTGATTACCACTTCAATTTCATTACTGGTAATTGGTTTTCTTCTTTCAATCTTCTTTCAATTTCAAATTTCTTTTCAAATTTTCTGTTTCTTCCTTGGTCAGCTTGGGAAGGTTGTATTTTTCTAGAAAGTTGTCCATTTCTTCTAGTTTATCCAGTTTGTTAGCATATAATTTTTCATAGTATTCTCTAATAATTCTTTGTATTTCTGTGGTATCCATAGTGATTTTTCCTGTCTCGTTTCTGATTCTGTTTGTGTGTGTAGACAATCTTTTTTTCTTTAAGTTTGCCTTGGGGTTTATCTATTTTGTTTATTTTCTCAAAGAACCAGCTCTTGCTTTCATTGATTCTTTCTATTGTTTTTTTCCTCTTAGTTTTATTTATTTCTGCTCTAATCTTTATTATGTCCCTCCTTCTACTGACTTTGGGCCTCATTTGTTGTTCTTTTTCTAGTTTCATTCATTGTGAGTTTAGACTGTTCATATGGGATTGTTCTTCTTTCCTGATGTAGGCCTGTATTGCAATATACTTTCCTCTTAGCACTGCGTTGGCTGCATTCTACAGATTTTGCGGTATTGAATTATTGTTATCATTTGTCTCCATATATTACTTGATCTCTGTATTTACGTAGTCATTGATCCAGTGGTTATTTAGGAGCATGTTGTTAAGCCTCCATGTGTTTGTGGTATTTTTCATTTTCTTTCCATAATTTATTTCTTGTTTCATATGTTTTTGGTCTGAGCAACTGGTTGGTACAATGTCAATCTTTTTGAATTTACTGAGGCTCTTTTTGTGGCCTCGTATATGATCTAGTCTTGAAAATGTTCCATGTGCACTTGAGAAGAATGTGTATTCTGCTTCTTTTTGGTGTAGAGTTCTGTAGATGTCCGTTAGTTGCATCTGTTCTAATGTGCTGTTTAGTGCCTCTGTGTTCTTACTTATTTTCTGTCTGGTTGATCTGTCCAGAGTGAGTAGAGTGTTCAAGTCTCCTAGAATGTATGTATTGCATTCTATTTCCCTTTTAATTTAGTTAATATTTGCTTCACATATGTTGGTGCTCCTGTGTTGGGAGCATAGATATTTATAATGGTTATATCTTCTTGTTGGATTGATCCCTTTATCATTATGTAATGTCCTACTTTGTTTCTTGTGACTTTCTTTGTTTTGAAGTCTATTTTGTCTAATACAAGTACTGCAACTCCTGTTTTTTCCTCGCTATTAGTTGCATGAAATATCTTTTTCCATTCCTTCACTTTTAGTCTGTGTATGTCTTTGGATTTAATGTGAGTCTCTTATAGGCAGCATATAGATGGATCTTGTTTTTCTATCCATTCAGTGACTCTATATCTTTTGATTGGTGCATTCAGTCCATTTATATTTAGGGTGATTATTGATAAGTATGTACTTATTGCCATTTCAGTCTTTAGATTCATGGTTACCAAAAGTTACCTTCTTTACTATCTAAGAGTCTAACTTAACTCACTTAATATATTACAAACACAATCTAAAGGTTCTTTTCTTTTTCTCTTCCTTTTCCTTACTCCTCTATTCTTTATATATTAGGTATCATATTCTGTACTCTTTATCTCTTGATTGACTTTAGGGATAGTTATTTTAATTTTGTATTTGCTTAGTAATTAGCTGCTCTACTTTCTTTACTGTGTTTTTTTTTTTACCTCTGGTGACAGCTGTTAAACCTTAGGAACACTTTCATCTACAGCAGTCCCTCCAAAATAGACTGTAGAGATGGTTTGTGGGAGGTAAATTCTCTTAGTTTTTATTTATCTGGTAATTGTTTAATCCCTCCTTCAAATTTAAATGATAATATTGCCAGATAAAGTAATCTTGGTTCCAGGCCATTCTGCTTCTTTGCATTAAATACATCATGCCACTCCCTTCTGGCCTATAAGGTTTCTGCTGAGAAGTCTGATGTTTGCCTGATGGGCTTTCCTTTGAATGTGATCTTATTTCTCTCTCTGGCTGCTTTTAATAGTCTGTCCTTATCCTTGATCTTTGCCATTTTAATTACTATATGTCTTGGTATTGTCTTCCTTGGGTCCATTGTATAGGGAGATCTGTGCACCTCCATGGCCTGAGAGACTATCTCCTTCCCCAGACTGGGGAAGTGTTCAACAATTACCTCCTCAATGACAGTTTCTATCCCTTTCTTTCTCTCTTCTTCTATGGTACCCATATAATGCGAATATTGTTCCATTTGGATTGGTCACACAGTTTTCTCAGTATTCTTTCATTATTAGAGATCCTTTTTTATCTGTGCCTCAGCTTCTTTGTATTCCTCTTCTCTAATTTATATTTCATTTATCTTCTCCTGCACCATATCCAATCTGCTGTGAATTCCCTCCATTGTGCTCTTCAACGATTGGATCTCTGACCAGAATGAATTCTTGAGTTCTTGAATATCTTTCTGTACCACTATTAGCATGTTAATGATTTTTATTTTGACCTCCCTTTCAGGAAGAGTCATGAAGTCTATTACCTTTATCAGGAGTTATATTAATTTTACTCTGGACAAGGTTCCTTTGGCGTTTCATGTTTGTATATGGCAACCTCTAGTGTCCAGAAGCTCTACTCTCTGGAGCTGCTCAGCCCCTGAAGCAATGTCGGGGATCGCAGGGGAGTGTTATTGGTGCCTGGGAGAAGGAAAGAGCTGTTCCCTGCTTCCCGTCTACTATGCCTGTCTCCACTGCCTGAACTAGTGGGCCGAGCACACTGGTATAAGCCTCTATGCTTTACTTTTGCAGTTGCTGTAGACAGATCTTCCCTCTGGCTGGCCTAATGCCAGGGTAGGGTTTGCCAGTTTGCCAGCCAGGTGGGGCTGGTGGAGATAAAAGTGCAGTAGGCTGCCTATCACAGAGGGGGGGTCCTTGGAGCTGTGTAGCCAGCCAGGAAGCTGGTGCACCTGGAAATCGTGAAAGCTCCCAACCTGCAGGGCAGAGTGCACCTGACAATTTTGTCTACCTGTCCTTTCTCCTGAGCAGTAAGCTCTGTGCAATCCTTGCCCCTTTAGCAGCCCTCCTGCTAAGGGCTTCCTTTTTAGGAAGTCTCTCAGATCACCCACCCTTCCTTTGTCCCAGAGCAGCCAGATATGGATCCCTGTTTTCCACAGTGGCCAGAATCTCAGTCTCTCCAGGGAACTCTGCCTGTCCTAGGTTTCCAATCCCCCAATCATGAGAGTATCATGAAAGCACCATGAAATGTAAGTTTGTGTTCCCAGAGCAGATCTCTGGAGCTAGGTATTCAGCAGTCCCAGGCCTCCACTCCCACCCTGCTCTGTTTCTCTTTCTCCAGCCAGTGAGCTGGGGTGGGGAAGGGCTTGGGTCATGCTGGGTCACACTTTGGTACATTACCATGTTCCGTGAGGTCTGCTCTTTTCTCCAGGTGTGTGCAGTCTGGTGCAGTCCTCCTTCCTGGTGCTCTTTCAGGATTAGTTGTATTAATTATATTTTCATTTTATATGTGGTTTTAGGAGGAAGCCTCTGTCTCACCTCTCACCCCACCATCTTTAATTCTTCTACCAACTTGTATCCTTCATTAAACTGGTAAAATTAAGTGTTTTCCTGAGTTCTGTGAGACATTCCAGCAAATTTATCAAACCTAAGTGGGAGGTTATTAGAACCTCCAATCTGTAGCCTGTCAATCAGAAGCATGGATAAGTGCCTGGGGCTTCTGACTAGCCTCTGGAGTAGGGGTGGAGGACAGTCTTGTAGGACTAAGATGGAGCCTTTAACCTGGGCATCTGATGCTATTTCTGGGCAGATAATTTCAGAATTGAGTTGAGTGGTCAGACACCCTGCTGGAGTTCAAGAATTGCTTATTGTCATGCTTTCAAAGACCCACTCCACTCACACACCCATGCTTTGGAATACAGTCTGGGAACCTGAAAGGAGTTGGTGTAGAATACACAGCCCAATCCATGAACATAATGTTCAGTCTATGCAAGTACAGTTGAGAGTAATGATAAATATAAACTGTGAATGGATGAAAACTACTAAAACCATTCATGTAACTCTTGAGATTGTTCAATGAATATAACACCTGGAAAAAATCCAGGAAAAACATTTCACTGATTGCAGGTCCCTCTATTTTTTAGAATGCAAATAAGTAAACTATAATATTCTCTCAGAATGGAGAATAGGCATTTAATGCAAACAACACATGCATGTATTTAATGGCCTTATCATGTAATTTAACAGGAGAGCCAATCACCTTTCAGCCCTAATAAGAACAATTTAAGTCCTCCTCTATTTTTCATATGAAGTTAAAAAACATCTAAATCAAAATCCTGTGGGTCAATGAAGAATGCTTTGTTTATAACTGCAGTTGGTGTGACAATACCTACAAGTTAAAGCTAAGCCAAAGTAAAGGTCTCCTCCACACTGTGGCTGACAGCACAACTGGCCTCAGATGGCATTGCCATTCATATTGCATGATTGGGGTTATAGACCTCATGAGAACCTGAGTGTTTACAGTGATCTTTTCCAAATGACCAAACAAGAGGAAAACAATGCCACAAAACAATTTGTGCACGTGTGAAAAATACCTGGAATATGAAGTGTCAGCAACTGGTTGAAATTCTGAGCATTTAACACTTTTATTTCTTTGCCAACATACTGCACCTGCTTGTATTTGTGCAGTTTCATTTCAAAATCGCAGAAGTCCCAGGACCGGGCATTTGGGGAGGCCCGCTCTGGAAACACAGCCTTAGTGAAAGCTGACTTCCCCAAGGGATGTCTTCGGAAAGATAATAGATAGACAGATAGATAGGTAGGCAGATAGATAGTTGATAGATAGATGATAGATAGATAGATAGATAGATAGATAGATAGATAGATAGATAGAGACACAGACAGTTAGATAGATGAGAGAGAGAGAGAGAGAGAGAGAGAGAGAGATAGGTATAGATAGATAGATACCTAACCTCTCTGTATACGACTTAATAAAGAAGGAAAATATAATAGTTCTCACAGTATTGTCAGGAGAACTTAAAAATGATGTATGGAATATAAGAGTTTGGGACATCAGAAAAACTCAATAGATATGGGCTCTCATAATCAAAACAATCATTAATATTATCATCTTAACTCTTACAAGACAAAATTCTATATATACCCCATATGACTCAGTAGAACATTACTCAAAATTCTTAATGTGATACTAACATTTAGAAAAATGATACTTTCACTGTAAGTAAAGGGCACACATTTCAAATACTCCAAAAAAATGTTGATATTGTTTATAATGCCTAATGTATAACAAAAAAAATTCTAAAGGTTTTAATATCCAAGTTGGTTTGTTTGCTTGTTTTACCATTTGTAGACAGTGGCATATATTATTCAAATACAGATTTTGAATTAACTTGAAGCCTGCATTATTTCAGGGCTGATGCCAATCAAATTACAACAGATAAATTCTCAATAAAATGGACATAATGCTATTCTGTTGGGATAATAGTGAAAACTCTCATGAATATTTGTACATACTAACAGGACTAACTAAAATTGTCACAACAACTCTACCATTCCCATGGTACTCCTCAAATACTAACAAAAAAAAAACGGAACCCAAAGAAAAACAGGAAAACGGTCTAAGAACAAACCTCGCTCTGCTTGTGAAGTCCCCAGCTGCAAACAAAATGCTTTTAGGATCTGTATTTGGTTTTGTTTTAACGACTGAAGAAAATCTATCTACATGTGACAAACACTCACTTTAATTGGATTTGAAAAAAATGAGGCTCCCAACTAGTAACTCCTTTAAGAATTACTAAGTAACTTCTTTTTCCCGAATGACTTTATTTTGAAGAAAGTTGTATTGCTAAACTTCTCCTGGGAAATAATACTATTAACAAAGCTTACAACAGAGCCTTCTCTCAGAAGGGCAATTTGATTAGAAATTAAGAAGAGAGGACCTACTGAGATCAACTTTGTTTTCAAATTTTAATTTCAATACACAGTTTTTTCCTTTCACATATAGTTTTGGGTTGAAAGGATAGTCAGCTTCGAGGCCCAATGGACTCTTTTCTGAACTTAAACCCACCATTCTGCTCCCATGCCACAGCAGCCTTTGAACAGGTGCCTCTTTCAGGGCAGCCTTTGAACAGGTGTCCCCTCAGAACATCACAGCAATATGGACCGACTGAGGGGAGATTTTTTTTCCCTTTCTTTCTCTCTCCTTTCTCCTTCTCTTCATCTCTTCTTTCTTTACTTTCTTTCTCGTTGAGTCTGTTGATGTTCTTAATGCTGTTTTTTTTCAGTCTCAGAATTTCATGTTGGTAAATTGATCAGACTCTCTCATTCATTCGTTTGACATTTGGTTGCCCTTTTGTTCAAGACTCAATAGTAGTAACCATGTAATATACCATGAAATCATGTCCACGTGGGAATTAAAACTCAAAGAGTGAAAATGGCATATATATAGTTTTTACCTGCAGAGGGTCTTATAGGAAAAATAAGTACATGCACACATAGACATTCACACACACACACACACACACACACACACACACACACTTACCTCTGTAGAAAGAATGACTGTCTTGGACCAGCATTACGCTGTAGGGGATTTGGCAGTAAAGTCACAGTCTTGGGTCTTTCGATTGTCTCTGCTTCTCACCCCAATCCTCATGCTAGGTGAATGTTGCCCAAGGAAGCACAAACACCAGAGGTAAAAAGGGGCTGTTTCTGCAAGTGCCTCTCTGTGTATCCACAGGTGCTGGTCTGCTTAGCCTGGACATGGTAAAATAGAGGTTAAGCAGCTTTTAATCCTTCCTTAATAAAAGTCATATACTATTACTTTCCTGTCTCCTTTACTACCTGGGATTTAATGTGGGACAATCATTTGATTTACTCTGAAAAATCGGTTGGAATTTAAGCAGAGCTGGGCTGGAATCCAGCCCTTTCTCTACTTGTACTTTGAGTATGCAAAATCATTTAACTTGTGAATATTAATAATTTTCATCTATAAAGCAGAAATATTTACCTAGCTCACAAGATTATATGATGATTTAATAACAAAACACTGAGTTTTTAGTAATGTCAGTGTTACTGACATATTAACTTCCCATATTAAATACTATTACTATTTGACTTCAGGAATACTCTCTCCCTCACCATGTAGTTTGAGCAGAAATTGGCCATTTTTGCAAATATTAATGAACAGTAGTTACAAAGGTAGTAATATATTTTGCTCAATTAGTAATAGATTTAACTGTTAACACAATAGTTTTTGATGGTATGAACATATCTGGCAATTTATCAATAGTCTCTGATGAGAGTAATGCCATCAAAAATCGTATTTGAAAACCATATGAGAAATGAAATGCCCATCATGTGCAATGCCTGGCAGTGATCATGAGGTGACATATATTCGCTAATCCAGAGGAGCTCTTATTGTTATTTGGTTGATTATTTGTAATATATTATTATTAATATATTGATTACTAGTGCTTATATTATTTGATCATATTGATGAGCATATGGTTTTTATTTCTGAGCTTCTCTATCTTCAATGTCCTTTATCCTTTTTTCAACTCAGAGTTTCATTTTGTCCATTAACTTATTCATCTGCTCTCCAGTGTTTTATTAATATTTTATCTGCATTTTCTCAGGCTCCTTAAACATGGTTCAGTTATTTTTACACTTCTTAAAACTTTCAACTTCAATTAACACTCAAAAATCATTAAAATTGTGATTAACTGTAACAACTTAGAAATATACACTCTTATAAACACTTTCATGCCACAGGTTAGGTTCAAATTAGATAGCAGGTATTTATCCTTACTCAAAGAAATCTGAAGATTTTTCTTAAAAGGAACATACATAAACGATCAGAAACATATACAATTATTATCAACCACCTCTCCCTGCCATGTAGTGGCATGCTTATGGCTGTTACTGTTTCCTTCGACAGGCTTCTTTGCTATGAAACTATCCGATACTTGTCCATATGTCGATAGGTTGCCTGACTACATAAAGTCATGATCAGCTCAACTTGAGGAAATAAAACTTGCAGTGGTGTAAAGAGAAAGTTCCTCTGGGGACAGCACATTGCTACTGCTAAGTATTTCTCTGCCAGCTGAAAATAGAGGGGCTTCTTTTTCAATGGTTTAGCACTTGACTCTAAATTTTAAAGTTGCTCTCTCCAGGACTATTTCTGTATAAAATCATAAATGAATTAATTTGTCTCTGGCACCTGCTCTCTTTTTGACCTCTCTCATCATCTCCAGCCTACATTTCCTGAGTTCACTCTCCTACAACCTCCAATTTCCTGCAGCCAGACCATATAAGAAACTGGTATTTCATGATCCACAACTTTCTTTTGCTTCTCAATCCTCAAACTATAACTACTAGTGCTTATCTCTGAAAGTCTCCAAAATCCTGAGAAAGAATCAAGGACTACTAGCAAACTTTTATTCAATGGCAGAAAAGCCAATTCAGCTGTTTTCTCTGAAGTCTTCTTCGTCCACTCCTGTGCTCTGAAAAAGAAGATGACCACTTTCAACATTAGCTGGAAGGCAATTCATGAAATTGGAAATCCCCAGGTGCTCTGTAAGCCTAGGGCAAAAAATGAAAGTCAGAACGTTTTCTTGCTCCAGGCACATGTATTGTATTGCTCAGCGAACCAGAATGGTTTGTATTTAATGACCATCATAAAGCCAGATGCACTGTGTAATTTCGATGTGCTAATTTTGTAGTAAGTTTACTTCAACACCAAGTGAAGGCTAAGCCACATCAATGTTGCAATATGCCAAACAAGGGAAAGCTTAACAGCAATATTAATAGAGGAGCTAGCCAGAAGAATTGAGTTTCCACATACAAACAATTTCAGACATTCAGTACTATGTTCATTCATATTCCATTTATTTCATGAACATTATCAATTTTCCTATTAGCTGTAATACAGTACAAAAAAGAGAACACTGTAAAGGTTTTGATGAAATAATTATTTTTTAGTATCAAAATTTAAAGTAAATGGTAAAATTAATTAACCCAAGGGCATACTGTAATTACAACTAAAAGACTATTGTTAACTAGGGAAAAATAACATTGATAATACTAACAGCTTAAACCATGGCTACTCATAACAACAATTTCAAAAGCTGCAAACGATATAAAGCAAATTTACCTTTCCTCTATGTAACTACAACTTCAATATATCAATATCAGCAGAATCATGTAAAAGATAACTTCAAAAGCCTTTTCATTTCAATTTATTCATTTCCTCTAAGACTATAGTGGGTGATTTGATGTTCTGCTGGGATCCTCTTCCCCACTTCCCCAGGCCACTGGGAGTGGCAGTTTCCCTGGTGCTGGGAGTGGAAGTTACTGGCAGCTCTCATCGGTTTGATCCCTCTTTCAGACTTGCCTTCAGCTCAAGAGCATGTCATTGCCTATTACTCAAGATCCTTCTCCTCCCTGAGGCAGCTTTTCATGCTAGATGATGAGGGGATGCAAAGGTCAGGCCCCTTACCACAATGGGATAGTTCAGACTTAGAACTCCTGTAAGATCAGGTCAGTCATTTTTTGTGACTCCATTTCTCCACTTCTCCCTTTACCTAATATCAATCCTGAGCACATTTTCTAATAAAATTCCAGCATGCAAATAAGACTGAATGATAAGTCTACACCTTTAAACAAACCATAAGTAAAATAGGGTTTTATGTTCTAAAATCCAGCAGGCAGATTTGCTGTCTGGCTCTTTGAATTTAAAGAAAACAAGTTAAAACATTGAATAAAGTATGAAATATTATAAAATGTTCATCTGCCATAAAATATACACCCATCCTATATGCTGTGTCAAAATAAGAACTAAAAAAAACAGTGGAGCTAAGAAGCAGACTTTCTATGAAAGATTTTTTTTTTCAAACCAAGGTGATCTTGAAGCTTGCTTTTCATGGTCATACAAAATGCAGGACATAGAAGCACAAACTAGGTGTTGCTGGAGGTGGGCAGTTGAAAGGAAAAGACCTGTTGTGGAAAACATGAGGCATCTATCTTTAACAACCTCCTTGCAAGATTGTCCTTTACTATTGTTTGGGAACTTTGGTTTGACAGAGGCTCCCACCACTTTCAGAACTGATAAGAACACTCACTGTGCCTAAAGTATTTATGCAGTAGTGTGCTTCATGGTGGACACATGCTTTCTGGAAGCCTGGAACTTTAGTACAGGCTGGACAGAAGGTGTCAGTGTGACTAGCTCCCAAGTAAAACCTTGGTCCTGAGTCTCTAGTGAGCTTCTTTGGTGAACAGCATTTCACAGACATTGGCACAATTCATTGCTGGAGGAAGGAAGCATGTCCTGTGTGACTCCACTGGAAACAGACTCTTGGACATCTATGTCCAGTTTCCTCTGGACATTGTCCCTTGTTCCTTGTTCCTTTGCTGATTTGTTCTCCATCCTTTAGTTTTTAGTAAGTCATAGTTGTGAGTACAACTACCTGCTATGTGTCATCCCAGTAAATCAGCAACCTTGGGGTGGTTTTAGGGACTCCCAAAACAGGAGTCTAGCTGTGATACCACAAATGAATCATCTGTGAAAAGATGAACTAATTATAAAAGCCATGGAACAGAAGGATCATTGTCTTTCTTTAACTGTAACATTAGTAAGAGAATTAGAGTAAGTTACACAGCATTGGAATAAAGACAGAGGATGGAGAGGGGAGAGGAAAAGATGACAGTGTGAGTAGGGTGGTGGAAATCTCCCAAAACCCTATATATTTTGAAAATATAGCAGATACAACTATTCTTAAAAGAGTGACCAGAAGATACAGTACACCAGCCAGACTACATCTGAGAGAATCCAAAATCTCACAGAAAATGGTAGAATACAAAGCTGTGATCTGGTGGGACCCGAGCATTCCCTCGACCCTAGCACACCAGTAGGAGGAAAAGAATCAGAGTGGGGAGGGAGTGGGAGCACAGGACTGCTAAATAGCCAGCCCTGGCAATCTTCCCTGGGAGCACAGACACACATTTCATGGTGCTCTGAATATTGGAGGAGCAGAAAAGCAAAATCCAAGACTAAGACTGTGAACAGGTTCCTACAGCCAGCTGCCCTGGGACAAAAGAAAAGCAGGCACTTTAAAAGTCTTAAAGGGACAAGGGTTTAACAGGTGGACAAAATAGTCCTGGTACATTCAGCCCAGCAGGCTGGGAACTTTAAGGAATGATAAGCAGCCTGCCATTCCTTCCTCCTCGCCAGCACCTGCAGGCTGTCCCTGCCATTTCTGCAGGCCAGCCTGAGAGAAGCCCCACTTACAGCAACCACACAGCTGAACACAGAGGCTCCTCCTTGTATGCAGTTGACCAGCACAGACAGAGGAGAAAGGTACAGAGACCAGGAGGCACAAAGGGGCTCTGTTCTCATGGCAGAACACATGCTGCTGGCTGCAAATGCCATCAGTGTCCTAGGCCATCCAGAAGACCTCCCCACTAATGGCAGCTCAGGGGACTAACCAAGAGGCTGCTCCCTGCTCATGGTTGACTCACACAGACAGCTGAGATGGGTGCAAAGACTGGGAGGCAGGAAGGGGCTTTGCTGTTATGGAGAACAAACAGTGCTGGCCTGCGACCCCTGCCAGTGCTCTAGGCCATCCCAGTGGCTGCCCCGCACACAGCAGCCTAGGGGATTAATCCAGAGGCTGCTCCCTGTGAATGGTTAACTGGCACAGACATCAGAGACAGGCAAGATGATCAGCAAGAAGGAAGGGACTTTGTTCTCCCAGCTGACACATGCTCTGCTCACTGGTGACCACTCCCATTGACATGAAAAGGCCAAAGAACCTTATTCAATCCAAAATCTCTCAAACACCAGAAAGAGGGCCTGGTGAGAGTGAAATCACCAATTTTCCTGTAAAGAGTTCAAAATAAAAGTCATAAGCATGCTGATGGAGCTATGGAGAATTATTCAAGAGCTAAGGGATGAATTCAGGAGGGAGATAACAGAAATGAAACAAACAATGGAAGGAATGAAGAGCACACTGCATTACGTGGAAGAGACTGTTAATGGAATAGAAATCAGAGAGCAGGAACACAGAGAAACTGAGGCAGAGAGAGATAAAAGGATCTCTAGGAATGAAAGAACATTAAGAGAACTCTGTGACAATACAAACAGAACAATATTCACATTATAGGGGTACCTAAGAGGAAGAGAGAGAAAGGGATAGAAAGTGTCTTTGAAGAAATAATTGCTGAAAACTTCCCCAATCTGGAGAAGGAGTCTCTCAGGCAATGGAAGCCCACATATCTCCCAAAACAGGGACCCAAGAAGGACAAGACCAAGACATATAATTAAAATGGCAAAGATCAAAGACTACAAGGACAGAGTATAAAAAGTAGCCAGAGAGAGAGAAAAATATCACCTACAAAGAGAAACGTATCAGGCTATCATCAAACTTCTCAGCAGAAACCTTACAGGCCAGAGGAATGGCATGACATATTCAACCCAATAAAACAGAAGGGCCTTGAACCAAGAATATTCTATCCAGCAAGACTATCATTTAAATTTGAAGGAGGGATTAAACAATTCCCAGATTAGCAAAAGTTGAGGGAATTTACCTCCCACAAACCATCTCTACAGTGTATTTTAGAGGGACTTCTCTAGATGGAAGTATGCCTAAGGCTAAATAGATGTCACCAGAGGAAAAAAAACCACAGTAAAGGAAGTAGACCAACCAAATACTAATTAAATGAAATATAAAATCAGATAGACAGAAAATCAGCCAAGGGAAACACAAAGAGTACACAATAAAACACCTAAAATATAAAGAGTGGGGGAGGAAGAAAAAGAAGGGAGAGAAATAAAGAATCATCAGATTGTGTTTATAATAGCATAAGTGTGTTAAGTTAGATGGTTAGATAGTACAGAAGCTGCCCTTGAACGTTTAGTAACCATGAATCCAAAGCCTGCAATAACAATAAGTACATATCTATTGATAATCACCCAAAATGTAATTGGACTGAATGCATCAATCAAAAGACACAGATTAATAGAATGGATAAAAAAGCAAGACCCATCTATATGCTGTCTGCAAGAGACTCACTTCAGGGCCCAAAGACAAAAACAGATTAAAAGTGAATGGATGGAAAAAGATATTTCATGCAAACAATAGGGAAGAAAAAGCAGGTGTTGCAGTACTTGTATAAGACAAAATAGACTTCAAAATAAAGAAAGTAACAGGAGACAAAGAAGGACATAATGATAAAGGGGTCAGTCCAACAAGAGGATAGAACCATTGTAAATATCTCAGCACCCAACACAGGAGCACCTACATATATGAAACCAATACTAACAGAATTAAAAGGGGAAATAGAATGCAATGCATTCATTTTACAAACCTTCAACACACCACTCACTCCAAAGGACAGATCAACCAGACAGAAAAGAAGTAAGGACACAGAGGCACTGAACAACACATTAGAACAGATGGACCTAACAGACATCTATAGGACATTCCACCCCAAAACAGCAGGATACACATTCTTCTCAAGTGCACAATGGAACATTTTCCAGAATAGACCACATACTATGCCAAAAAATGAGCTCAGTATATTCAAAAAGATTGAAATTGCACTAACCAACTTCTCAGATCACAAAGGTATAACACTAGAAATAAATTATACAAAGAAAACAAAAAGGCTCACAAATACATGAAGGCTTAACAACATGCACCTAAGTAATCAACAGAAAAATGACCAAATAAAAACAGAGATCAAGCAATATATGGAGACAAATGAAAAGAACAGCGCAATGCCCTAACTTTGGTGGGTCACAGCAAAGGCAGTTCTAAGAGGAAAGTTTACAGCTTTCCAGGCCTATTTAAAGAAGGAAGAACAATCCCAAATGAATAGTCTAAATTCACAATTATTGAAACTGGAAAAGAAGAACACATGAGACCCAAATTCAGCAGAAGGATCGAGATATAATAAAGATCAGAGAAGAAATAAATAAAATTGAGAAGAATAAAACAATAGAAAAAATGAATGAAACCAAGAGCTGGTTCTTTGAGAAAATAAACAAAATAGGTAAACTCCTAGCCAGACTTATTAAGAGAAAAGAGAATCTGCACACATAAACAGAATCAGAAATGAGAAAGGAAAAATCACCGCAGACACCACAGAAATACAAAGAATTATTAGAGAATACTATGAAAAACTACATGGTAGCAAACTGGATAAGACAGAAGAAATGGACAACTTTCTATATAAATACAACCTTCCAAGATTGACCAAGGAAGAAACAGAAAATCTAAAAAGACCAAATATCAGCAATGAAATTGAATCAGTAATCTAAAAACTACCCAAGAGAAAACCCTGGACCAGATGGATTCACCACGGAATTTTAACAGACATTTAGAGAAGACATAAAACCTATTCTCCTTGAAGTTTTCCAAAAAATAGAAGAAGAGGGAGTACTTCCAAACTTATTCTATGAGGCCAGCATCATCCTAATACCAAAACCAGGCAAAGACACCAAAAAAAAAGAAAACTACAGACCAATATCTCTGATGAACACAGATGCAAAAATACTCAACATATTGGCAAATCGAATTCAAAAATACATTAAGAGCATCATACACCATGTTCAAGTGGGATACATCCCAGGGATGCAAGGATGGTACAACATTCAAAAAACCATCAACATCATCCACCACATCAACAAAAAGAAGGACAAAACCATATGATCATCTCCATAGATGCTGAAAAAGCATTTGAAAAATTCAACATCCATTCATGATAAAAACTACCAACAAAATGGGTATAGAGGACAAGTACCTCAACATAATAAAGGCCATATATGACAAACCCACAGCTAACATCATACTTAACACTGAGAAGCTGAAAGATTTTCCTCTAAGATCAGAAACAAGACAAGGATGCCCACTCTCCCCATTTTTATTCAACATAGGTCTGGAGGTCCTAGCCACAGCAATCAAACAACACGAAGAAATAAAAGGCATCCAGATTGGGAAGGAAGAAGTCAAACTGTCACTGTTTGCTTATGACATGGTATTATAAATAAAAAACCCTAAAGAATCCACTCCAAAGCAACTAAAACTAATATCTGAATTTAGCAAAACTTCAGGATAAAGAATTAATACACAGAAATTTGTTGCATTCCTATACACTAATGATGAGCTAGCAGAAAGGGAAATCAGGAAAACAATTCCAGTCACAATTGCATCAAAAATAATAAAATACCTAAGAATAAACCTAACCAAGGAAGTGAAAGACCTGTACCCTGGAAACTACAAGACACTCTTGAGAGATATTAAAGAGGACACTAATAAATGGAAATTCATCCCATGCTATTGGGAAGGAAGAATTAATATTGTCAAAATGGCCATCATGCCTAAAGCAATTTCCAGATTTAATGCTATCCCTATCAAAATACCAACAGCATTCATCAACGAACTGGAACAAATAGTTCTAAAATTCATATGGAACCACCAAAGACCCCGAATAGCCAAAGCAATCCTGAGAAGGAAGAATAAAGTTGGGGGGATCTCACTTCCAAACTTCAAGCTCTACTACAAAGCCACAGTAATCAAGACAATTTGGTACTGGCATATGAACAGACCCACAAACCAGTGGAACAGAATAGAGAGTCCAGATATTAATCCAAGCATATATGGTCAATTAATATACAATAAAGGAGCCACGGATATACAATGGGGAAATGACAGCCTCTTCAATAGCTGGTGTTGGCAAAACTGGACAGCTACATGTAAGAGAATGAAATTGGATTATTGTTCAACTCCACACACAAAAGTAAACTCAAAATGGATCAAAGACCTGAATGTAAGTCATGAAACCATAAAACTCATAGAAGAAAACATAGGCAAACTCTCTTGAATATAAACATGAGCATCTTCTTCATGAACATATCTCCATGGGCAAGGGAAACAAAAGCAAAAATGAACAAATGGGACTATATTGAACTAAAAAGCTTCTTTACAGTAAAGGACACCATCAGTAGAACAAAAAGGCATTCTACAGTATGGGAGAATATATTCACAAATGACATATCTGATAAGGGGTTGACATCCAAAATATACAAGGAGCTCATGCACCTCAACAAATAAAGAGCAAATAATCCCATTATAAAATGGGCAGAGGATCGGAAGAGACACTTTTCCATAGAAGAATTTCAGATGGCCAACAGGTACAAGAAATGATGCTCCACATTGCTAATCATCAGAGAAATGTAAATTAAAACCACAGCGACATATCACCTTACACCAGTTAGGATGGCCATCATTCAAAAGACAAACAACAACAAATGTTAATGAGGATGTAGAGAAAGGGGAACCCTCCTACACTGATGGTGTAGTGCTGGGATTGTAAATTAGTTCAACCATTGTGGAAAGCACTATGGAGGTTCCTCAAAAAAGTAAGAATAGAAATATGATTTGACCCAGGAATTCCACTCCTAGGAATTTACCCTAAGAATGCAGAATCCCAGTTTGAAAAAGACATATGCACCCCTATGTTTACTGCAGCACTATTTACAATAGCCAAGACATGAAGCAACCTAATTGTCCATCAGTAGATGAATGGATAGAAGATGTGGTATATATACATAATGGAATATTATTCATTCATAAGGAGAAAACAAATCCTACCATTTGCAACAACATGGATGGAGCTAGAGGATATTATGCTCAGTGAAATAAGCCAGGCAGATTAAGATAAGTACCAATGATTTCACTCATCTGTGGAGTATAAGAACAAAGCAAAAACAGAAGGAACAAAACAGCAGCAGATTCACAGAACCCAAGAATGGACTAACAGTTACCAAAGGGAAAGGGACTGGGGAGGATGGGTGGGAAGGGAGGGATAAGGGGAATAAGGGGCATTACAATTAGTACACATAATGTAGGGGATGGGGCATGGGAAAGGCAGTATAGCACAGAGAAGACAAGTAGTGACTCTATAAAATCTTATGCTGATGGATAGTGACTGTAATGGGGTATGTGGTGGAGACTTGAAAATGGGAGGAATATAGTAACCACAATGTTCCTCATGTAATGGTATATTCATGATACCAAAATTTAAAAAAATACATAAATAAACAAACAAAAAAGATGGAGGAAGGAGAATGACAGAGGCAGCCATTAATGGGATTGTGACTGAGATTTTTCTCACATAAACTCAGAAGCAGGGAGCCTAACAGGATAACTGTTCTTTCCCTATATTAAATAATAATTTATTTATTTTAAAATTAGCATAAAGGCAAATGATTTTTAATGTGTACAGTTCTGTGATTGTTACCATGTGTATGATTCTTGTAACCACCACTACAAACAGGGTACATAACATTTCTTTCACATTAAAACATTTCTTGTGTTGCCCTTCGTATTCATAGCCCCCATTCCACAAACTCTGGGAGCCAATTATCTGTTCTCCGTCACTACAACTTTGTCTTTTTGAGAATGTTAATTAAAGGAATCTTAAAATATGTACTCTTTCCTAAGAGGCTTCCTTCACTCATCACAATAACTTTTAAATTGATGAAAGTTCCTGTACATTGATGGTGCATTCCTCTTCATTACTATGTAGTATTCTGTTCCATGGGTATACCACAGCTTATTTAGCCATTTGCCCTCTGAAGGACATATGTCCATTTGCATGGAATTAAGAAAATAGGTGATATAAACATTCATGTACAGTTTATGTGATCATTAGTTTTTGCATTTCTAGAATATATACATAGAATATATGTTTTCATTATTCTAGTATAAATAACTTCTCAGTCATATGGTAAGCATAAATTAAAACTTATAAGAAACTACCAATATTTTCCAGATGAGCTACAGCATGTACAGTCTCATCAGTGATGGATGAGAGCACCAATTGTTTGTCAGCACTGGTAGTATCACTATGTCTTATTTCTGTCAATAGCCATGTAGAGGTAGCTATCATGATTTTATTAACTGGTAATGATGTAGAACATTTTTTTCATTGGCTGACTGTTCATCCATATATCCTGTCAGAGAAGTGTCTTTCAATCTTTGATACAATTTTTTGTTGATTAGTTGTTTTCTTACTCCTGAGTTTTAAGAGATTTTTATGTGTTCTAGAGATTTGTGTGTTTTGCATAGAAGTTCATTATCAGATATGTGATTTGAAATTAGTTTCCCCCAACCAGTATATTTTCTTTTCATATGCTTAACAGTATCTTTCACAGACCAAGATTTTGATTTTGATGAAATCCAATTCATCATCATTATTATAAACATTAATCATTATCATTATTGTTGCCATTTTTTATAAATAGAATACTTGGTTCATTTTTAGAAAATCTTTGTCCAACTTAAGGTTATGGAAATATTCATCTGTTTTCTTCCAAATATAGGGTTTTGCTTTACATTTAGATCTATAAACTACTCTGAGTTGAGTCTTGCATAAAATTTGAGATTTAATTCATGGTTCATTTTCTGCCTATCAATGTCCAAGAATTCCTATACAACTTGTTGACGATTCTATCTTTTCTCCATTGAATTGTCTTGTACCTTTGTCAAAAATCTTTTGGCCATATTTCTATGGGTCTATGTCTGTCACTATTTTGTTCTATTGGTCTCTGTATCTATGAGAGTATTGTCAATGCAGTACTGTCTTTATTACCATCATTTTAACATAGGACTTAAAGTAATATAATTCCTCTGACTTCACTTCTCTTTTTCAACTGCATTTTATCTGCTCTTGTTACTTTGCCCTTCCGTATAAATTTTGGAATTGACTAGATTTACAAACAGTCTTGCTGGGATTTTGATTGTTATTCTGTAAATCTATAGATCACTTTGAGGAGAAATATCTTTTGCTGAATTTTCAATCCCATGGCTATGGTATATCTCTTCATTCATTTAGCTGTTTGATTTTTTTTTATCATTGTATATAGTTTCTAAATACAGATCTTGTACCTAAATAAATCTAAATAAATTGAAAAAGATTGAAACCACACAAAGTATGTCCTTTAATCATAATAATTAAATAAGAAATTAATAACAAAATTATATGTAGAGAATGTCCAACTATTTGGAAATTAACACAATTTTCAATACATGATGAGTCAAAGAAGATTCATGAAATTTTTTAAAAAGCAGCACTACTTTAGACCTGTTCATGCTATCATACACAAAAATTAACTTAAGTTGGACCAGAGGTGTAAAAGCTAGAATTGAAACTACAAACATTTTTAAAGAAAACATAAAAGAAAATCTTTGTGATCCTAAACAAGTCTATCTAAGCAAGGAGTTATTTTCTTACATATGAAACCCAAAGCCCAATCCACACATACACACACAGACACACACACAAATCGTAAATTAAACATCAAAAAATTTAAAGACTTTCACTTCAAAAGACACCACTAAGAAAAGAGGCAAGCTATAGAAAGCAAGACAAATATCTCACAAAGAACTTGTAATCAGAATATGTAAAGAACCTTTGTAAAAAGATAAGGAAAATAAAACACATTTTAAAAGGGCAAAAGTTCTGAATAAACATTGGATCACAGAATGTATGTGAATAGATAATAAACAGATGAAAAGATAACATCATTAGTCATTAGGGAAATGCAAATGAAAACCATAAAGAATCACCTTTTCACACACTAGAATGAGTATAATGAAGACAGGTGAAAACAAATGTTGATGAGGATGTAGAGAAAAAGCCTACTTGCTGGTGGGAATGAAAGTAGAAGAGTGGCTTTGTTAACCACTTAGTCATTTTCTTAAAAAGTTAAATATAAACTTACCATACAACCCAGCCATCCCACTACTAGATACCCAAGAAAAATGAAAACATATGTCCACACAGACTTCTGTCACTAACATAACAGCACTGCATGCAATGCCTAATAATTCACAACAACCCAAATGTCACCAGCTTTTGAATGGATAAACAAAATGTGTTATAACCATATAATGGAATATTATTCAGCAATATAAAGAAATGAAAGAGTCCATGTTATAACATGAACAAATCAAAGAAAACAGCATTCTAGGTGAAAGAAGCCAGACAGAAAAGACTACATATTTTATGATCCCATTTATATGAAATATCCAAGAGAGGCAAATCCACAGTGTCTGAAATGAGATACGTGATTGTCTGGAGCCTGGAGGACCAGTAGGAAATGACTGTGGAGCTGGTCTGAAATTTCTCTATTTTAAAGATTGCACAATGTGAAAGAATTTATGAAGATCATTGAGTTGTTCCCTTAAAATAGGATTAAAAAGTCTTTTTCCCAAAAAACAATATTTTCATTTTATATTTTATTTAATTGTATCTTTTATTTTATTAATGTCTAAGAGTGTGCTATTTAGGAGAACAATATTTTGCTTATCCCCACCCCCCCCCAGTCTATCATATTCTTATAAGTTAATTTGAGATTTCTTTTCTGGTATTAGTGCCTGTTTTCTTTCAAAGAATTTATTGTTGAAGTTCTTTTTTCACCAAAACAGCAACAACAAAAAAACTTTTTGTCTTCAGCCTATATGTATTTTTAAATTTCTTTTAACAATTTTGATGTCTGTGGGCTCATCCCCAAATTCTCCTGGGACTGCCATGGGATTCTAGGTCCAGCATCTTCTGAATTAGCCTGAGTCTTCCGCTGATGATCTGCATGTTAATTACCATCAAAACCATCTAGTGGCCACATATATTTTTTGAAGGCCACTGGATTGCCTGTGAACAGATCTGAGGGCATGTGAAGTTGTCATTTATAGGAATTATAGCATCAGAGAACTTCTTACATCCAATTTCTACCATAGAAAACCCACAAATATTGAAAACCTGAAAATACTCCACCTCTTTCTGTGATGAACAGGTGGAATTAAAGGAGACATCAAGAAACTAAGCAAAATATACCATAAAATAACCAGCAAAACTATTGTATAAGCTTTTCATTCAAGTTTTAGTTAAATTATGACTACTTCAAAAATTATTTACAAAGGGAAAAGTTAAACTGAATAGTCAAGAAGATACTAGTACTTACATTTACTAAAAGTGACACAGAAATTACTGCTCAATCTCTCTTTCCAAGTAAACTCCATAAAATTATTTCTAAAACATTTCTTCATGCCTTATATTAATTGTATTATATTCATGAAGATGTTGGGTCAAAATGTTATTTAAATGTCATTATTTTGATGTGGTATTTGAAAATAAATACACACAAAAAAATATTTTTTGAAGGCCACTGGATTGCCTATGAACAAATTTGAGGGTGTGGGAAGCTGTCATTTATCGTAATTATAGCATAAGAGAACTTCTTAGATCCAATTCCTACCACAGAAAACCCCCAAATACTGAAAACCTAAAAATACACCACCTCTTTTTGTGAAGTATGTTTTAGCAACATTTTATTTATAATTGCCAAACATACATGGGTTTCAAACAGATTACACTGGTTGAATAAAGCTAATATCAAATGTCACATGCTATATGACTATATTTATATATTATTCTCAATATGACAAATTTATAATGTTGTAAAATAGATCAATTTCTTTTTCTCTGCGGTAATGAAAGGGTTCTGTACTCTGATTTTGGTGATAGTTACTATATATACAATACAATTTCACAGTACTACATGCAAATATACATACACACACATGAATGCTGGTAACAGCTGGTGAAACTGAAATAGGGTCTGTAGTTTATTCTCTCACTTAAGAGCATGCTTTTAATGCCTAAGAACGCTTTTGCCAAACTCTGACTCACGAAGATGTTCTCCTACATTTTATTCTAAAAGGTTCATATTTGTATGTTTTACACTTCAATTTGTAATCTATTTTAAGTTAAAGTTGACTTAAATGCAATGAGGTGTAATGGCCCCTTCTAAGCAAAACCAGTTGGGTGGAGAATCAGAGACAAAGTCGCACACAATTCTAATCTCCTCTTAGGTAGTGTGGCTGACAAGACCCTGTCCACAGCCTGCTTTCCTCTTGGACCATTCTCTGAGCACATCTTGAAGAAAATGGGTGGTTTAAGAAACAAAAATCCATTTGGAGATTAAAAAGCTCCTTCTAGTATTAGCATCTTCTCTCTCTTTTTCTTTAACATTGTGTTTTTCACCAAATGAAATGTAGGCACTGTGGTAGATATTAGGGAAGTACAAATGCATAAAGCACGATCTTTGCTCTCATTGTCCTCCAGTTCTAAATGAGGAGACAAGTAGAGGCACACTAAGGGGCGCCTGGTTTAGGGTAACAGTGGTTGTGTTCCAGGGACAGTATAGCTGCAGGTTCATATAGAGGAGGGATTCACACAGAGACAGCGGGTGAGATTTTCCCCACAGAGGGAGTGGAGGGAGAGACTGAACGGGATACAAGGGCAGAATGAACGACAGGGAGGCACAGGGACACCCATGACCTGTCTCAGCAACAGTGAGGCTGTTATGGGAAGTCCACCAGCTGCATGTGAATCAGTCTTTACGTAGTTAGCAGCTCTTTCCTTCCAGCTTGCACCACGCCCCATTCCCTCCTCTCCCATACAATTTCTGCACTCTATTTTCATATCTTTGTGATCATAAACATTCCTAGAAAAGGACTGATGCTGGTTTTTTATGTGCCTATAATTTTAATATATACATATACACATGCACACACACACACACACACATATACATATAATATATTTGTTTGTTTCTCTTTTCCAATCAGCCCAATGTTTTTTAATGGAGGCAGGTGCCTGCACATACATCCAGCCTGTGGATCTGACTGCTTCACCATCTGCTTTCCCTACCTCTGCTCTGGCCAGTCACGCAGGGGTGGATGCGAGGGTGAGCTCAGGTTCCCGGCAAGGGTGCCCAGGACCCGTCCTGCACGTGCCCACCTAGCAACTGATCTGGGGACTTTGAGATCCCTAAACTTCTGGGCAATCACTAATTACTCTCCATTAATTGTTTCAATATTATCTTCTTTCCAGTTATTCTTTGTTCTCCATCTGAGATTTTATTATATTGTTACACATTTTATATACTTATATATTAGAGATATTTATGTACATACTCCATGCCTAGAAATACATTTTTTACATTTTTTAGCTTGCATCACTCTTTTGTTGCCTTCTTGTAGAGACTAACAAACTGCTATCCCTAATTACTGCTAACTCATATTATATATATACATATATATATGTGTGTGTGTATATATATATGTACTCTAGTTATATCCATTTGTTATTCCATTTATAATATTTATATTTTCTAACTACTTTATTTTTCACATCTAAAATATGCACAATTCTTTGATAATCTTGTTTTGTTTATATTGCTAAAATGTTCTCTTATCTCTTCACATATATTACATTAAAAATCCCTTATCCTTTCTACACATTTTCATTCAGATACTCTATATTGCCCACTTATTGGTCAATCTTTTAAAGTAGTTTTGTTTCTCTATTGTCTAGCTATTTTGGTCTCTTAGTTGCCCCTTCTTTGGGGTTATCACCATATTGTCTTACAATGTGTCTGGGGCAAGGGCCAGTGACTGGGACCTTGCATATTTCAAATTAGTCCCTTTAAGGAAGGATGTGTTAATCACTCCCTTGCTACTAATGTGGCAAGCAATTCCTTTGGTTAAATTGTCTCTAATTTTTTATTTTTTCTTAAGGTGAAACAGCACTGTTTGAAATCAGTCTCTTTAAATCATGAACCAGCTATTTTGTGGTTTGGGGGAACAAGGGTAGAGAGTGAGCCCAAAGGTCAATTTGTACCTATTTTTACCAACATTGTCAAAACTCACAAGTCTTTATAGAAGCTGTGATGTTTCTCAGAGGACACAGCATCCCAGTGTTTAGCTATTTACTACAGATTTCCACAAAAAGGAAAATGGATCAAACAAAGATTTTCTCATTACCACACTGGGGAAAGACAAGCACACATTGTATCCCGTTTTTCTCCTAGATAAGCTCTCAGCTCTGCATCAGGCTGCCTTTGCCTCACCTCTTTCATCCCTGAGATCAAGGCAGCCTTTAGGTTGCTCAGCTCTCAGAGACGTCCCCTGGTTCCTGGAATTCCCCTTCGCCATCAGCGTCCCTGGTTCCCTCACTGCTGATGCCGGGACCCTAGCACACACCAGCGTGCTGTCCTGGTTGGAGCCTCTGCACTGCATTTGGCTCTCAGATCTACTCAGTTGGACAGGCCCAGGCTATTCAAAAACTGCCCTGGAATCCTAAAAATGGAGAAACACCTTTTGCACTGCCACTCACTCTTGTATGTTACCCAGTCTTGTTCACCTGTCTGTGGTTCCTTCCTGCTTTTGAAGGGATGGAGTCTGATCTCAGGCAGAATGTGGAGTAGACTTAAGGAAGGGTGAGAGATGCAACTAGAAAAAGCTGGCCAGATGAAGGAAAAAGGTGAAGGGAACTGAATGATAGACCAAGGGGATGTAAAGCCTTATTTGCTCACTGAAAGGAATGGGGGTGATGGAGGAGAGGGTGTGGGGGTGACTTGATCAGTGTTTCAGATAAGTGACTCTGGGGTCAGGGCCAAGGGCAAGTTTGCAGGAGCAACCTAGAAGTTTTGAGGGCAGTCAGAATGTCAGGGGGCATAAGGTCTAACCAAAAGTATAAACCCTGTAAATGAAATAAATACAGCTACAGGAGAAGAATTAACAGGACTAGGGAACACATATGTGAAGAAAAGAATGAAAGCTCTCCAAAAGACCTTGGAATATTTCTGACTCGTTTGACAAGAAGTATTTGTTGAGATGGTAAATATAGAATAAATCAACTTTAGCAATAATGTAGGAAATCCAAGAAGTTAGGTGAACCTAAAGCAGCAGGTGGAATGCAAATAGAGGGATGGATTCAAGGTCATATATAAAAGGCATGTGATGGGCAGACCCAAGGCTTATAGTTTGAGCTCCTGGGGAGAAATGCGAAGTCAGTAACTGAATTTGTCACCACAGAGAGGACTGGAGTGGCTTTAGCAGCCACAGAAATGTGCTTCTCTGAGGCACGTGCTTGAATTGTGGCTCAGTGCTCCCCCTCCAAACCCACTACCGTGCTTCTGGCTGAGGACTGACTGAGCATGATCGGAGCCGACTGTGCCAGTGCTGGCCCGTCCTGAGGTAGGTGGACCTGCTGATGGAAGGTGCTGGTGGGAGGACTCCCCGTCAGCCTGGCAGAAACATTCTTAGACTGGCTGCAGGCTGGAACTCTGCCTTTCTTCACTGGCACCAGAACTGCGCAGGGTGTGAAGTCCCTGGCTGCCTTTACCCTTCACAGTTGTTTCTCCCAATTAAGGAGGCCTTGCATGTCTACACTTGCATTGCTGTTTGGTTCTGTGAGGCTCAAAACTAATCCACTGACCCAAGGAAAGGGGATTCATAATTCTGTTTGGAGATGTTTTGGGTTTGAGATCTCACTGGGATTTGCCACTGTAATATAAACAGGTATTGGAAATATGTATCTGAGGATCAATGTAACTTTGGGTACAATTTATCCTATCTATTGAAGTAGAATGGTATCTTCCCTTTTTATAGTTGCATGGATTAAATGGAGCTATATATATACGTATTTTAAAACAATCTTCTAAATGTGATAAATATTTAAATATTAATAATTTTTCACCACCAAACTGGTTTTCTCCACTGAGACCCAACAGATACAAAGGGCAGGTTTTTCAAGTGCGGTTATTAATTTAGATTAAAGAAATAGGAGACTGAATATTTCACTTTCAGGGTTTTAAGTAGAGAATTAATATCAATTACAAGAATATTTTCAGCATATCTATGCTTCAAGAATTGCTTAAGAAAAATGTTATTGTTACTTTTAAGAATTCCTTCAGTTTCTCTGGGGCCTCAAATATATTAAGAAATTGAAGAAAATGATGAATATATTCATTTATATATGTTTTAATAATTAAGTTGAGTAGTACTGATATTTCTTATATTGATTGAAAACTTGGCATATGCCAGGTAATACATCTAGAACTTGACCACATTGTGTGTTTGACTGTCTGTTATCCCACTCACGGTGTTTGATACTCTTTTTATGGTGGTCTTGAAGGATGCTCATTAGCCTTTATTTCTCAGCATATGCTGGGATTGCTCTCCTAACTCCCTCTATTCCTGTGTGTTACCGGGAATGTGACTAATTCCACTGGGAAGGTATGGGCAGAAGTACCTGTGTCGGGGGCCAGCTCTGGTCTTCTAGCTGCCCACGTAGCAGCCTTAGCCTCTCTTCCACTTCAGTAATAACCAGCTTTCCAAACACTGGTTGCCCTTACAACCTGGGTTCTGGAGGAAGAAATGTGAACAGAGCCCCAGCGGACTCAAACAGACACGGTGAAAGTGAGAAATAACCCTTTGTGTACATAAATCACTAAGATGGAGTTACCTTTGTTGTTATTGCCATATCATAAGCTCAGCACTTCAGACTAGATAGAAACCATTACCCCGGAGCTAGCAAACACTGCAGCAGCCACACCACAGGTACAGGACACCCTCCTGGGTGCCCTGGAGGTCAACAGGGAAACCACCACTGGAGGCCAGTGTGCTGGGCATAATGGCCTGGTAAAGCCGTTTCCTGCAAAAATGCCGAGTGTGACAGTGACCAATGGTCTGAGACTTTTAACTAGTAAAAGCAAAACTGAGATGGCAGTGAAAGCATCAGGACAGATGCTTCATGACTCAGGAGTGGACATAGTTTTCATTAATAGATGACAAAAAGGTAAAAATAAAAATTGATAGACTGGTTTACATCTAGGTTTAAAACTTTGAATGTAAAGAACACATATAGAAGATGAAAAGTGAGACTCAATATGATAGGAAACATTTCAATACACGTATCTGACAAAGATCTGCATCCAGAATATATAAACTTCTACAAATGTATAGAAATGACACACAACCCCAACAGAAAATAAGCAAAAACTTGAGCATGCCCTTCATAAAGTGGAATATACAGGGAACTAACAGATGTAAAAGTCTGTTAAATCTTCTTATTCATTAGAAAAATGTATCTCATAAGCACAGTAAGACAATGTACACACTAGAATGGTTTGAAATAATGTCAGTACCAAGTATGGAAAAGAATGTGTGTTAAGAGGAAATCTCATATGCTGCTTAGAGCAATTTGATACATGTTCTATGTCAAAATCCAGTCAAATATGTGACTATTATACCAATGTTATTATCTCTGAATGTATTAAACATTTGTTGAAACTAACTTAAACTTTTCATTTCTTTTTTAAGTACTTTAGCTCTTTGTAAGGATTGATATTTCATAACTTTTGTTCTTTTTTAATGGTCTTCTGAAAAGAGAAAAATCACTTTAAAGTAAACATAAAATGTAAGACTTAATGTTTAAAAAAAATGCTACAGAAGTATTTTCCAAATGTAATTGACTTAAAGCAGAAATAAATTATCCTCAGTATGGGTCCATTGGACACATTTATAAATCCAAGGTAAATGATAGGATTTTAGTGATTTTATTTAAGTTATATATATTGGCATATTTTGTTTCTCATCACCCTAGAAATTATTTTGTCATTCCCAACTATGCAAGAACAACAAAAAAAGATGAAAATAAAAATAAAAATAAAATTGAATAACCTAGAATGATGCAATGGCAAAATAAGTCATCAGGATTAGATCATCCTTCAGTTTTTTAATTGGATTGACCAAAATATTTCATTATCTTTAAAGAAGTTATAAAATAAATCTGGAAATATTATCTTTGTAGTTTTGTAGCTTTTTTTCATTGATCACATTGAGAATTCAGATTTTTTTTTAAATCACTACCAAAATGGTAAAAAGAATATTATCACTTATTATATGAATCAAAGTTTAAATGTATAGAGCAGATGGCAATACTTCAGATACTAACAATGATGATAAAATTAATCATGTAAGTGAAATCTGAGGCTATGTCATCAGATGCAAATATCCCACATAAATCTCAAACTCAGAAAACAGTGAGTGAATGAAAGAGATAAATGACTATTGTGGGTAAAATTGCAATATTTCCAGAATCTCTCTCCTGGCTTTAGTGCATCTGCATATCAATAGGTGTTTCCAAGGGGTGGCAATAATTAGTTCACCTACATATCAATAGGTAATTACAAGGGTATGTGAGGGTTTATCTGGAGCTCTCTTCTATTGTAGCCTGGTCAACAGACAGATGGGGTGACTGCTTGCAAGAAATAAATGGGTTTCTTAAATTTTATTTCTCCCTTTGACTGATTTTGGTTTTAAAGATATTTTGCCCTGGGATTTCCCCACAGAGTTACATCTGGCAATAGTCAGCAGGACCTAAGAACCCGAAATCTATGTAAATGGATGCGACCCTTGGGCAGGCTGCCTCTAGGGATGATAAGGAGGCCCCAGTGGCTGCACTGGTAGAGGGTACAGCTTCACTTGGGGACACTCTATATGTGAGGCTTCCAAATGGGGAGCCCCTAGCAGGGAATTGGTCTAGAGTAAAGCAGATCCTAGAGGGGTGGGGCTTTCCCCAGAATTCAGGAAGAGTGGAGACATCAGAAGCTGCAGAAATCGCCCTGCATGAGTTAGAAGACTGTTTAGAGGCCCTGAGTGGCCATGTAGCAGCCAGCGCTGTAGGCTCTCTTTTCGCTGAGATAGTGGAAAGTATTACTAAGTTGAGAGAGAGGGTTATCGAGGACAGAGAGACTATGGTAGGAGAGAAACACATTTCAGCATCACTTGGAGGAGCTGGGTGATGACCTATGAGATGTTCTTAAGGAAGAGAGACAATTATTGAGAGGACGGGTGGAGCTCCTGGAAAATTCCTTAGCAGCAGTGAGGGGGGAGGCAGGAAGAGAGTCCACTTTGCAGAAGGTCGTGGGAGAGGGGGAGGAAAGAGCAGTGCCTTCAGTTCTGGGGATGGTGGAGGAGGTTTTGGGAGAGGATGAGGGGCTGGGGCTGAAAGCTGATCTGTTGCCAAGGCCACCGCCTGAGGCACTAGCCTCTCATGTATTAAAGACCCACACGGTTGTAACTAAGAAAGTAAAAACACAACAACCGCAGGCTCCTGAGTGGGGAGGAGCTGCCCCCTCCCCATGTTGTGGAGCCCTCTGTGCTTAACCCCTATACCCAGGATGAGCTGGTGGACATGAGCGTCTGGTATTGGCAGAGGCCATCAGAACCTCTGTCCACATGGCTTTTGCATCTCTGGAATATGACGGTGCAAAACATTGTTATGTCAGGTTCTGAAATGGGTAGACTGGCTTCCCTGATGACTCACCCCTCTCTCTGGCAGTGGTTGCAAAGTGCCCATCACACCTCAGGGAATTGGGTGCTTCTAGATTGGCTGACAGCAGAAATCAGGACAGTTTGGCCTAATAAAGGTGGTTTACCATACTTACACACGAGCTGGAAAATGTACACAGAGCTGCAACAGGGGTTGTGGGAATTGGGCATGAAAAATATCATCTATAATATGGGCCCCCAGAGCCCCAGTGAGCAGTTGTTCACTGTAGGAATGAGAAAGCTGGTGTTCCATACAGTTCTCCCATCTCTCTTTGGGTCCCTAGTGACTATTCTTGCCCCCCACATAGGGCAACCCATAAGTGAGACTGCACATTCTATAGCAGATCTGGGGGAGGTTGAAACAAAAAGAGCCCAGAAGGAAGTACAGGCTATGACTGAAACGAGAGGTGCAAAGGGCCCCGTGAAGCTCTCGAAGAACCAGATGTGAGTTGATTTGATAAAAGCCAGGGTAGGGAAAGAAAAACTTGATAGACAGCCTAATAGGATCTTATTAGAACTGTGGCAACAGTTAAAGCCAGAGCAGCAGTTCCAGCTGCTGAGGTCCAGGACATGGAAGCAGGAGGCAAAGCCCCATGTCTGGCCTGTGTCCTGCAAGACTTCCTGGGGGACAGCACTCAGGCTCTGCCTGGGCCTTCACGCCCACAGGACAATGACTGGGCATGTGGTTCAACTGAGTAGACGGTCAAGGCCCTCCTTCAGGGGCATGGTGGGGACCAGAGGCCACATGTAGAATTAGCAATTCATTGGTCCCCTGTGAATGTACAATGTTTTCTGGTGCTGGTGGACACAGGAGCTGAGTGTTCTTTGATTTATGGCAACCCTGACTGTTTTCTTGGAACCCCTGCTGTGATAGATGACAATGTGAGTAAGGCAATTAGAGTGAAGAAAGCCCAAATCCCATTGGGGATAAGGTGTTTATCCCCAAAGGAGTATACTGTGTACATTTCTCCCATCCCTGAATATATTTTGTGGGTGGATATCCTGCAGGACCTGTGGTTACAGACCACTGCAGGTGAGTTCAGACTGTGGGTACATGTGGTTTGAGGGGACATGCTAAGCACCCACCTGTAGCTCTGCCTGTACCTAGGAAAGTGACAAATACTAAGCAGTATAAATTGCCTGGAGTGCACAAGCAGTTTCCTGGAGAAATTCTACAGGAGTTGGAGAGGGTGGGCATCATAAAGCCCACTCATAGTCCTTTTAATTCCCCAGTGTGGCCAGTGAGAAAGCCAGACAGCTCCTGGCACATGACTGTGGACTATAAAGAATTGAGCAAAGTCACACCCCCTTGCATGCTGCTGTTCCCTCAATAGCAGCCCTTATGGACACACTAAGTCATGAACTGGGGACTTATCATTATGTTGTGGAACTTGCTAATGCTTTCTTCTCTATTAACATAACACAGGAAAGTCAGGACCAGTTTGCCTTCATGTGGGAAGGCTGGCAGTAGACATTTACTGTCCTTCCACAGGGATACCTCCACAGTCCCACCATCTGCCATAGATTTGTAGCCCAGGACTTGGCCACATGGAAGAAACTGCAAATGGTGCAGCTGTATCACTACATTGATGGTATGCTCATGTCTGACTCTCTTGCAGATTTAGAAAGGGCAGTTCCTAGACTGCTGCAACATCTACAGGAGAGGGTGTGAAGAACACGAAGGTTCAGGCACCTGGTTTGTCTGTAAAATTCTTAGGGTTGTCTGGTCAGGTAAAACTAAAGTTACTCCTGAAGCAGTCATAGATAAGGTCCAGGCTTTCCCCACCCCTACCACTGTGGCAGTATTACAAGAGTTTTTGGGTCTTTTGGGCTAATGGAGAGTGTTTATCCCATACTTGGGACGAATTCTGAAGCCCTTATACCAGTTGGTACAAAAGGGCGTCAGGTGGGACTGGGATGAGGTATGTGCAGCTGCTTTTACTGCTGCTAAGCGAGCAGTCAAGGTTGTACAGGCCTTGAGTGTAATGGACTCATCAAGGCCCTCGGAGCTAGAGGTTCATGTAACTGAGGATAGTTATGGATGGGGTCTTTGGCAGCAGCTTGAATGGGCGAGCCAACCTATTGGATTCCAGTCACAACTATGGCAAGGAGCAGAGGTCCAGTACATCTTAATAGAGGAGCAACTGGCTGCTGTGTACCATACCTTGCTGGCTACTGAGCCCATTGCTGGAACAGCTCCGACCAAGATGATAACCACCTATCCCATAGTGGGGTGGGTGCAAGACTGGACCCAAAGGTCACAGAGTGTGGTTGCACAGACACCTACACTGGCTTAATGGGGTGCATATTTACAGCAGCATGGTATCCTCTCTACTAGCCCCTTAAGTAGAGAACCCCAACACTTATGGGGTCCAGTGACATATATCAGTGGAAAGTAGGAAGAACTTGCTTTTGAGCCATTGGTAGCTGAGAGTCCTTATCAGGAGGTAAAAGCCCATATACCTGAAGATGCTTGGTACACAGATGGCTCCAGTCGTGGGGAGCACCCAAGTTGGAGGGGTGTGGCTTACCATCCTAAGATAGACAATATGGATGGAAGATAGAGAGGGGAAGAGCAGCCAGTGGCCTGAGTTGCAGGCAGTATGGTTTGTGATCACCCAGGAGCCCTCTGATATAGTTTTCTGTACTGACAGCTGGGCCATCTATTGTGGCTTGACCTTGTGGCTACTGACTTGGTACCAGGCCAACTGGATGATTGGTCACTGGCCCCTTTGGGGGCAAGAGTTGTGGCAAGACCTGTGGGCCTCTGGTCAGACTAAGGCTGTTACCATATATCACATGACTGGCCATTTGCCTTTGGCATCCCCAGGGAATGATGAAGCAGACACATTGGCCCAGGTGCACTGGCTAGAAGGAGAGCCTGCCTCTGATGCAGCCCAATTGTTACACCAGCACTCATGACACACAGGGCAAAAGACAAGGTGAGATGTAGCCTGTCAGTGAGGTTTGCCATTGACCTTTGAATAAGTTAGCAGCCCAGAAGGAGTGCCTTGTGTGCTCTAAGAAGGACTTACAATGAGTCTTGCAGCAACAAGGGACAATAATAAGGGGCCAAAATCACTTGTCAGGTGGCAGAAAGATTATATTGGGCCTCTGCCCATATCAGAAGGAAATCAGTATGCCATGACTTGTGTGGATACAGCTACTGGACTTCTGGTTGCTTTTCCTGCATGTCATGCAGATCAGCAACCACTGAGAGGGGTCTAGAGCACCTGTTTGCATCCTATGGCCTGCTGCAGGTGATTGATATTAATCAAGGCACCCACTTTACTGGACATGCATTACAAGAATGGGTGCAGCAATTAGGAATAAAGTGGAAGTTTCATGTACCATATAATCCTACTGGGGCAGGAATGATAGAGAGGTACAATTGTTTGTTGAAATCTGGCCTGAATTTGGACCAATAGTTTATGGGGCTGGTCAATTCACTTATGGACAGTGCTATGGCATTTGAATGAGAAGCCCTGAAAAGGAGCCTTGAGCCCTGTGGATATGCTAACACACATTGCTGCCTCTCCTTTACAACTGTGTGTGCAAACCAAAGAGGAGTTACTGAAGCCAGGATATGGCCAATAGAGCAACATCCTGCTGCCAGCCCCTACTGCATTAATCCCTGGAGACATTACTGAATGGATGTGGCCCTGGACATTTTGACACATGGACCAGCAAATGCTGGTGCTTCTGGCACCTTGGGGGAAAGGCCTGGAAGCTGGTCTCCTGTGTATTCCTAGAGTAACATCAGAGTGGCCCCCAACAATCTTGGCAGTGTGCCCAAAACATCTGGGGGGTAAGAGCACTTACGGGGAAATTTTGTTTTATTTTTATGACCAATGAATGTACCTCCTGCAACCCCATATATTGACCCATTTGTATCTCCCACAGGGAAGGGGGTGAGAGTCTAGGATACTAGACCAGTGTGAGATCCCATTCCTGCCACTTTCCTATCATAGACCCACTATCTTTATGTATCCTACCTCATGGACAAGATTTGACTATGCTGTATCTTATCACCCTTATGGTTATTTTCTTCTATAGTCCCTGTGTTCTGGACCCACGCGCTGGCTGCAGCTGCTGCATGATGATTGCTCTGAACTCCTTATCTGTTCAACTACTGCCTGCCTTTGGAATGGGTGAGCTATGGACATAATCTGCCTAGGATTTTGAACCTAGCTAAGGCCTCTGGCTTGAGGATTATCATGATTTTATTGCTTTTACTATTCTATGTTATTTGACTGGTTACAATGCTCCAGTTTTCTTGCACAGGGGCCACTGTGGAAGATGTTGGAATGTGCAGATTGTGAGGTGAGATTTCTGGAGGGCTGGGCTGTGGGTAAAATAGCAATATTTTCAGAATCTCTCTCTCTCCCTCTCTCTGCTTTAGTACATTTGCATATCAATAGGTGTTTCCTAGGGGTGGAGAGATTTAGTTCATCTACACATCAATAGGTACCTACTAGGGTTTATCTGGACTGGAAAGGTTGGGTGGAGCTCTCTTCTGCTGTAGCCTGGTCAAAAGAGAGAGACAGGATGACTGCTTATAAAAAGTAAATGGGTTTCTTAGCTTTAGCTTTATTTCTCTCTTTGAATGATTTCAGTTTCAAAGTTCTTTTTCCCCTGGGATTGTCCCAAGTTACAATAACATTCTCATCCAATTAGTTATTCAGCAAAAGGGAATTTATGACATAATATTTTCTGACATGAATCTACATTATCACATGTGAATATATTATTTGATTGTTTTGGTGCTCATATGTCAAAATGTACTTAATGCTAAAGTCAAGTGTGATGGTTCCTATTGTGTAGTTTGGCTAGGCAGTTATGCAATCAAGCGCTAATCTAGGTATGCAGTTAAGGTATTTGAAATATGTGATTAACATCCACAATTAGTTGACTTTAAATAGAAAGATTACCCTCAGTAATCTGGGTGAGCCTCTTCCTAATAGTTGAGTGGCCTTAAGAACAAAACTGAGGTCTTTAGAGGAAGAAGAAATTACCATAGCATCAGCTCCTGGTGGAATCGTGTTTCCAGCCTGCCCTTCCTGCAGGGAAAGAGACTAAAGATTTGACCCTCCCAAAAGAGCCCAGTAGATTGAAAACATCTGGAATGAACTGGAGTAAGTGGGATACCTTACATAAATTTGTGTACATATCTCAATGAAATAAAATAGATAAGAAACAGGTTAAGTTTGTGAGACAGTTGTACTAAGGCTTGTGAACCTAGACTTAAAAAGTATATGACTGTTCAAGACTTTAAACAACCCTTGGGCCTGCAGCACACATTACTGGGAGTGAGAGGTGGCAGAAGAGCCTGCTGGGCCCCAGGAACAGCCTATCACCTGGTGCTCGGTTCAGGTGAGTCCAAAGGGAATGATGAAGGAAAGGCCTCCTGGATGGGAAGGCAAGGGCCTTGGAGAACTGTGGGCTGGAAAGGAAATAGGAGCAGACCCTAACCAGGAAGCTCTCTTTCCCAGGGGAAGGGCAGACATGGCAAAATCTGCAGAGGATTTCTATGGTTGTCATTCCAGTTGGGAATCAGTGAGATTATATACTCCACACTGCATCCCTGTACTGTGGGAGCATTTGAGTCATAGAGCTCTGGACGAAGGGTACCTACATCTACCAAAAGTCCTCTAACACCTCCCATCCAACACCCACCTCTGCACTCCATCTCTGATGCTGTGATTGGTTGAGACTTTGGGTCGTTTGTCTAATTTAGAAAGAATAAGCCATCAGAGAAGCAGTCTTGTAGATATGAGACAGGGATGGTGGGTGCAGTCAGAGTAGGGTGAGGACCTCCAAGAAAAGCATGGTGGAATATTTACAGTCAGAGCAACGTAACAATGGGCAAAGAAGTCCCTACTGAAACTCTGTGCTAAGCATTATGCAAAGTCAAGGTCACACTAATTCTCTATGGTAAAGATATAGGCATCTTCAGTGAGATCAGTTAAAGGTCAAAGGCCAGGAGCAACTTGGCCTGGAATGTCTGAGTGTTCTGCGAGGGTATCAGCATAACCCGTGACTCCGCTGTCAGCCCTAGCATTCAGACTACAACCCAG
Organism: Manis pentadactyla; assembly: GCF_030020395.1. Classification (NCBI taxonomy): domain Eukaryota; kingdom Metazoa; phylum Chordata; class Mammalia; order Pholidota; family Manidae; genus Manis; species Manis pentadactyla. The sequence goes on from NC_080025.1 coordinate 43,373,783, forward strand.
CTCAGCTTGAGGACAAGGCAGGTGGTAAAAGCCCACAGCCCTAAGCCTTTTTTTGATGTTCTGGAAAAATCCTCAACTGCCTATAAACTCCCTAGACAATGCACCACTATGGGCTCTCTTGTCCCCTCCTGGCGTGAACCGGGAACTCTTCTCTCTCACTTTATTTCTAAATAAAAGCCTGTATCCTGCTCTCCTACCTTGAGTGTTTGTGAAGCTCATTCTTCGGCTTCATGAGCAAGAACCCCAGCATCAGATATGGATATGGTTAACCAAATTCTTCAGCCTATGATAAGCTGTTTCTTCCTGACCCCTGTGTACTCTTCAGGGCCAAGCAATTAGCTCTTGCTGGTGAGATTTAAGTTCAGGTGACATCTGTCACTGTTGGACTTTTGAAGTTGCCCACTAGAAGCCCCCACCAGTCTCTTTCCTTCTGCCAAAGAGATAATCCATATTTAAAATAGTGGCTGCTCTGCTAGCCTTGGTCTCAGAGTGCCCCGTGAGACAACTTGAGAAGGCATGAGAGCAGCTCTTTGATTTCTGAGATGGTTACTATGGCACGACCTGGTGAACCTCCTGTCCTTTCCTTCTCTGGTCACCCTTAGTTTCCTTTGCTGGTTTCTCATCCATAAACTAAACTCCACATGGTAGTGCTGGGGGAACGTTGTGTGATTTCCTCAGTTCTTGTCCCCACTGCAACAAAGAATTGAAGGGCAGAGACACAGTAGTGAAGCAGAGTAAAAATTTTATTTAAAGTTACTTAGAAAGTGTGGGGGACCTCAGAGAGAGGAGTGCCCTGAAAGTTTGAGGGTTCCCCCTTTTAAGGTTTTTCAGGAATGTGACAAAAGGCTAGGGTGTGGGCTTGTTAAGTGGTCTTCAGTATTTTTGATGAGACATTAAGTTTCTTATCGGTCCTCTAGGTAATTCTGCAAAATTAGCTTAACACAAGAAATTTACTGTTCTTGTCCCCTCCCAGGATAGCAGCTTTGTAGTTTGGGAGTATATCAATCAAGACTGTCTGCCCTCCCTCCAAGGTGGGCAGAGTTATTTGTTTCCTAAAGAGTATGTTAAGAATCTTACTTCTTAACTTTCTGGGTTTTTCTTAAATGCAATTTTGGCTTTAAGGTGGAATCTCCCCATCTTTATTATGCTATTTATAGCTGGGCCTTTTAGCAGGCTAGAGTAAATCTTACAGTGGCACAATGAAGACTTGGGCTGTGCTCAGATACTTCTCTTTATCTGAGGAATATTCAACATTCAAGACCAAGTTGCTCCTTTTGAGCTTTAACTGATTAACTCTGAGTCTTTTCTGGCTTTCTAGTTTTAACTGGTTATCTGAGTCCTTTCTAGGGGGCTTTACTGACTTATTCTCTGTCCACCCCACTCATATCTATTTTCCTGCCTAACAGTAGCATCTGGGCCCCCTTCCCTTTCCAATCTATATTCCCTCCTAGTGGTACCTCATCCTTTTCAATGCCTTAAAATATCATCTATCTGCTAAGAAAGCCAATTTATATTTCCAGTCCAGCCCACTCATCTGAACTCTACATTCAGATGTGTCATGTGCTATTGAATATCTGCACCTGGATATTGTTCATGCATCTCAACTATGAACATTATCACACTGAAACTTTTGAATGCCCCTCTGAGTAAGCATGTGCTTTTGCAAATCTTCTCCTCCAATTAATACTGATGCTGGGGCTCTTGTTTGCAGAGTTGAAGAATGAATTTCACAAACACCCAAGGTAGGAGAGCCAGGGAGAGGCTTTTATTGAGAGATAAAGTGAGAGGACAGAACTTCTGGCTCACACCAGGAGGGGACAAGAGAACCCAGGGTGGGGTGTTGTCCAGGGATTTATAGTCAGTTGAGGACTTTTGGGAACTGAAGGCTTAGGGTGCAGACTTGTACCACCTGCCCTGCCCCTAAGGTGGACTGGGTTGTTGTCTGTTTGGTAGGACTGTTTGCAATGAAGTCACGCGTTATGCTCAGATACCCGTTTATTTGTAGAACACTCAAACATTCCAGGCCAAGTTGCTCCTGGCCTTTTGAACTTTAACTGATCTCACTGAAGATGTCTATATTCCTAGTCTGGTATCTTTGCCCTAGAGAATTAGTGTGACCTTGACTTTGCATAATACTTAAAACAGAGTTTCAATAGGGACTTCTTTGCCCATTGTTACATTGCTCTGACTATAAAAACCTGCCTTTCTTTTTCTGGAGGCCCTCACCCTACACTGACTACACCCAGTGTCCCTGTCTCAATACCAACTCTTCCTCTTTTGTTACCCCAGCCAGAAGATTGTAATCATCCTTAGATCCTCCCTTTTCCCAGTCCCTCATTTAATCCCTCATTTAGGCTGGGCCTGAGAGTTTTTCTCCAGAATATATCGTAAATGTGTACAATATTATTCATCCACACTTCCAATCTCCTTGGGCTTAGTCCCCATCATCTTTTGCCAAGATACCACAAGGAAGCTCTTGAGCACTTCCATGCTGCCTACTTCTATGGCCCCCAGATCATTTTCTATGCAGCAGCCAGAGTGATTATTTTTAAAAGCATATCTAGCCATGATACTCTCTTGATTTTGGTGTTTATATGAAGTCATCAATGCCTTCCCTTTGCCCTTAAAATAAAATTAACATTCCATACTTGGTAACCCTTTCCACTTTTAAAACCTTACTCAGGGCCCATTCTGCCTGTCTGACTATACTCCAAACACACTGGCCTTTTTCCACACATTCAGCAGTCCTAGCCCATTGTGGCTCACAGTTTTGCCCTTTAATCAGCTTATCACAAGGCTGGTGGCTTATCTTCCCATTTCAGCATCTACATCCTCAGGGAGGAGTTTTCTGGCTACTTAAATCTAAAATAGAACCTCCCTAGATAGCCTCTTCACTATTTATATCCTACAGCCCTATTTATTTTGTTCCTGCATGGATCACTAGCTTGTAAATGTTGTGTTTTCTTGCTTATAGACTTATTCATCATCTCCTCTAATATCAGGTAATCTCCACAAGGATGTGGTTTGACCATATTTGTTGTTTTCCCGTGAATACATTCCCAAGGCTCAGCACAGTGTCAGGCAGACAGTGATTGCTCAAGGACAATTTATTGAATAAATATATGTGTTCACTTTGCAACTTTTTTGTTTTAATCAGTTTTATGTATTTTCAATTGTAAACTAAAGCACAATGTCGCAAATATTTAAGAAAATTCATTTTCTTAATGTCACTTCATTTAAGAAAAATGAATTATGCTTGTGGGTAAAGTTGCAATATTTACAGAATCTCTCACCTGGCCTTAGTGCATGTCCGTATCAATAGGTGTTTCCAAGGGGTGGAGAGAAGGTAGACCCTCTCCATATCAATAGGTGATTACAAGGGCGTGGGGAGCAAGGGTATATCAGGAAAAGAGAGGTTTGGAGGGGCCCCTTTTTACAGCTGGGTTGTGAGGGACACGAGTGAGCAGAAGTGGACGGAGAACTGCTTGTAAGCAATAAATGGGCTCCTCCCACTTTATTTCTCCCTTAGACTTATTTCAGCTCCAAAGGTAATTTGCTCCAGGCTGGGAACATATTTTCCCCCTAGAGTTACAATGCTATTCAAAGATTACAAGTCAATTTCCATTCCCTGGTACAAAAATTTTTTTTTCCTCATCCTTTTAATCATAATTTTTTGAAAACATATTAGTTAAGTCTTCCTTTTTATTTTCCCTTATCTAGTTTGGGTAAAATTACAATATTTCCAGAATCTCTCACCTGGCTTTAGTGCATCTCCACATCAATAGGTGATTACAAGGATGAGGGGAGCAAGGGTATATCTGGAACAGAGAGGTTTGGATGGAGTCCTTTTATTTGCAGCCAGGTGGTGAGAAACACGGGTAAGCAGAAGTGGACTTCCTGTAAGCAATAAATGTGTTTCTCCCACTTTATTCCTCTCTTTGACTGACTTTGGTTTCCAAAGTAATTTGCCCTGGGCTGGGAGAAAGATTTTCCCCCTGGAGTTATATCTGGTATGAAGGAAATGTCTCCTGTACTGAATTCCAAGTGCATTTCTGAAAATTCTTCAGTATGGACATTTCTCACATAAATGATCTCTAAACTGAATTGGGTTTGTTTTGTATTCTTAGACTAGAAAAAAGGGAAAAAATAATAAACAAATACTGGAATGGAAAGAAATACATGAGTTTAGAAAAAATGTGAGACTAAGTATCTGGCACAAAAAGGATAAGTGAGAATAGAGGGCACTTATCAACCTGCCCTCTTTCTCCAGGAGCTGGCACATAAAATGAGAAGCTAGTTTGTTTGCTATATTGTAATCCTCTTGTTTATTTATTTGCCTCCTGCCTCTAGCAGCAAGCAGAGACACATCCATAAAGTATATGATTTAGCACCTAGTCACTTTTACTCTTAAAATGCAAACATAAGGAAAGTGCAATAAACATTTCTTAAATTATTTGAGAATATATAAAAAATAGCTTGTAAGCACTTCAGTTTTGTAGGAATGGCATACATATTTTCCATTCAACAAACTCTAAAAATCTATGTCTACTCTACATTATTAATCCACATGATTTACATTTTGAAGATCTTGGGAAGTTGGAAGTTTTATAGAAATAAAAATTAGGACAGCGACATAAGAGGCCCCTGAGCAACCCTTCTTCCACAGACACAGCCATATACAGCTACATATAGAGCTGAAGGAGCTGGAAACTACTTAAGTGAATCCTACATATTGGGAGAATGAAAAATATGACTTCAGAATGGATGGGAAAGGCTGAGACACTTTGCTATAAACCTCACTCCCAGCACTATGCCAAACAATTAGGAAGAAATCCTGACTCCCAGCTTGTCCCTGAGGAGTAAAAGGTTTGGACTGTGCATCTATCTCCCCAACATTTATAGGTCTTACCAGGGAGATAGGCCCCCAAAACACCTAGCTCTGAAAGCCAATGAGATCCATGAAACTGTAGCAAACAAAGAAGCAGCAGTTAATAAATGTTCCAGGTCTCACACTCTCCCTTGGGCTCACTGCAGAGGGAGTGAGCAAAATCACTCACCTCCCAGCTTTTTCCTGAAAATGGTTTATCTGCTGTATACTTTAAAAGCTGATGCCTAAGGACTAGGCTTCTAACTTAACAGGCTGTGGTCTTCCCAAGAGATGCAAAGCCAAGAGACACCTCCCTCACCTTCTCCTTCCAGTCTGCTCCAGGTTGCCAATATCTCCCTGGAAGGAGTGTGTACACTTCCATGTGCCACATCTTTCATGGCTCCCACCTGAGGGATGGGCCCGTGGATTGCCTGGCTCTGATAGCCAAAGGACTTCCATTAATGAGTCCTACACACTATAGCAAGCAAAATGCTCTTACCTAGCAATCCCTCCAGGGCTCAGCACAGAGGGATCAGGCACAATCACCCATCCCTTAGTGTTTCTCCAAAAGGAATCTATCTGCACACTTTACAATTCATTGCCTGAGGATCAGACTTCTAACGTTCCCAGGAATTAAGGAAGCTTGAAGACACCTCAACCTTCTCCTATAAGCCCACCCCAATAATAAAACCAACTCACCAGTTTCTCTCTAGAAGAAGCTTGCACACATATCTGGTACTTCAGCTTTTGAAGTTTCCAAAGCAACTACTGGCAGGCAGTAAGAGGGTGCTTGGACAATCAGAAAAATTTGAGACAACCAAGATATCAGATCAGACGAACTGATCAAGTTCAGCTATATGACACCACTCTGTCAAGACTGGGAAAAGTGGCTATTTTATCTAATGTATAGAAACTAATACAAAGAGTCAAAGAAAATGAAGAAACAGAAGAATATGTTCTGAAGAAAAGGAAAGGATAAATCTCTAGAAACATATATTAATGAAACAGAAGCAAGTGATTTACCTGATAGAGAGTTTAAAATAATGGTTACAAAAATGCTTACCAAGATAAGGAGAACAATTTAGGAACAAAGGGAGAATTTCAACAAAGAGAATATATTACAAAGTAGCACACAGAAATCACAGAGCTGAACAATATAATAAAATTGAAAAATTCAGCAATGTGGTTCAATAACAGACCAGATCAGCCAGAAGAATGGACTGATGAATCAAAGGACAGGGCAGTGGAAATCATTCAGCCAGAGAAGCCAAAAGAAAAACAAGTAAGAATAAGGTAGTTTAGCTTCAGGGACTTGTTGGACACCATCAAGGGGACCAATATATGCATTATGAGTTACCCAGAGGAAAAAGAAAGCTCATTCAAATAAACAATGGCTAAAAACTTCCCTAACTTGGGGATAAAAATATACATCCACATCCATGAAGTCCAGAGAGTTCCAAATAAAATGAACCTGAAGATTACCACACTGAGATATATTAAAATTAAATCATCAAAAGTTAAAGACAAGGAGAGAATGTTAAAAGCATCAAGAGAAAAGCAACTTGTTCCATAAAAGGGAATACCCATAAGACTATGAGCCATTTTTTCATCAGGAAATTTGCAGGCCAGAATAGACTAAGATAATAAATTCAAAGTGCTGAAAGGAAAATACTTCCAACCAAGAACACTCTACCTGGCAAAGCTGTCCTTCAGAATTGAAGGAGAGATGAAGAGTATTTTATACAAATAATGCTGAAGGAGCTCATTACTAACAGACCTGTCTTACAAGAAATCTTAAAGAGAATTATTCAAGTTGCTATGAAAGGACACTAATGAGTAACAGGAAAATATATGAAAGTATAAAAATATAAAAATCAAATAAATTCAGAATGCCGTAATTTTGTGAGTGGTGTGTAAATCACTTATAACTCTAGAATAAAGGATAGAAGACAGAAGTATTAAAATGAATATAACTACAATAATGTGTTAATGGATAAAGGTGTAAAACGTAAATTGTGACATCAAAAACAAAATATGGGAGGAGGGAGTGTAAAAATGTAGAGTGCTTTTTTATGTGTTTGAAGTTAACTTATTATCAGCTAAAAGTAGACCATTTTAAGATATTTATCATAATCCTCATGGTAACCACAAAGCAAAAGCCTACATACAGCAAATACAAAAGAAGTAAAGAGAAATGAAGCAAAGCATACCACTACCAAAAATCATCAAATCATAAAGGAAGTGAACAAAAGGAAAAAAGGCAAAAGACTTACAAAACTACCAAACGATAATTAACAAAATAGCAATAGTCAGTCCATACCAATCAATAATTATTTTAAGTGAAAATGGTTTATATCCTCGAATCGGTAGCTGAATGGATTATAAAAAATGGAATACAACAACATGCTGCCTACATGAGGCTTACTTCAGCTTTAAAGACACACATAAACTAAAAGCAAATGTATGGAAATAGATATTCTGCACATATGGAAACTAAAATAAAGCAAAGTAACTATACTTATATCAAACATGATAGACATGAAATCTATGACTGTAATAAGTGACAAAGGAGGAGGTCACTATATAAGGATAAAGTGATCAATTCTTCAAGAAGATATAACACTAGCAAATATTTATGTGCCCAACATGGGGTACCTAAATATATAAAGCTAATATAACAGATTTGAAACAAGAAATAGACAGCAAACAATAATAGCAAGGGACTTTAATCTCCACGTTCAAAAATGGATAAATAATCCAGATAAAAAAAAATCAAGAAGGAAACATTAGATTTAAGCTACACATTAGACCAGATGGACCTAACAGACATATATGGAACATTCCATACAACAGCAGCAGGACAGACATTCTTCTCAAGCACACAATGGAGCATTGTCCAGGTTAAATCATGTGGCAGTTCACAAAATAAGTATTAGCTGATTTAAGAAGATTGAAACTATACCAATTATCATTTTGGACCACAGTGATATTAAAGAAGAAATCAGTAATAGGAGTAAAGCTGGAAAATTTACAAATGTGTGGAAATTAAGCAACACATTCCTAAACAACCAATGGGCCAAGGAAGAAATCAAAATGGAAATTAAAACATATCTTGAAACAAATGAAAATAGAAACACAATATACCAAAATGTATGGGATGTTGCAAAAGCAGTTCTAAGAGGAAGTTATAACATTAAAATTAAACATAAACATTAAGAAAAAAATCTCAAAATTGGATTGATTAGTTACATGTAAAGACCTAAAACTCCTAGAAGAAAACACAGGGCAGTTGGTCTTGACAGTGATGTTTGAATTTGACACCAAAAACCAAAACAAAAAACAAAAAATAAGCAAATGGGATCACAGTAAATTAAAAAACTTCTGCATAGCAGAAGAAACAATCAACAAAATGAAAGTCACTCTATAGAATGGGAGAAAACATTTGCAAACCTCATATCCAATAAGGTATTAATATCCAAAATATGTACAAGGAACTCATAGAACTCAATAGCAAAAAAAACAAATATCCCAATTTTTTAAAAAGTGAGAAAAGGACTTGAATAAACATTCTTCCAAAGAAGACATACAAATACAAATGGCCAACAGGTACACTGAAGATGCTCAACATCACTAGACATCAGAGAAATACAAATGAAAACCGCAGTGAACTATCCCTTCATACCAGTCAGAATAATTATTATCAAAAATAAAAGAGATAGCAAGTATTGGTGAGGTTGTGGAGAAAAGGGGACCCTGGTGCACTGTTTGTGGGAAGGTAAACTGGTGCAGCCACTACAGAAAAAATATGGAGGTTTCTCAAGAAATGTTATGCCATATGATCCAGCAATCCCACTTATGGATATACATCCAAAGGAAATGAAATCATTATCTCAAAGAAATATCTATACTCCCATGTTCATTGTAGTCAAGGTTCATTCACAATAGTCAAGGTATGGAAATAACCTAAGTGTCCATGGATGGATAAATGGATAAAGAAATTTGAGACATATATACTAAAGAATGCTATTCATTCTTAAAAAAGAAGGAAATCTTGATATTTACAACAACATGGATAAAACTGGTAGAATTATACTAAGCAAAATAAGCCAGAAACAGACAAGTGTTGTATAGTATTGCTGATACGCAGATACTGAAAAGAAACAAAGAAAAAGTCAGATAGAAACTGAATAGAACTATGGTATCCAGAAGCCAGGGGTTGAGGGGAATAAAGAGAGGTTGGTAAAAAACTTTCAGTTATAAGATAAATAAGACATAATATGGTGATTGTAGGTGATGACTCTGTGTTATATAACTAAAGTTTACTAAGAGAATAAGAACCTAAGTGTTTGCTACCCACTCCCAAAATTAAAAATGTTTAAACATAGTGTAACCCACTGGATTTAGGCATATTAGTCAGTAGAGGAAAAGATGCTAAGGAGGATTCACACACTTATGGAAAGTGAACAGGAGAGAGCCCAGTGCTGAATGTTCACCCCTTGGTGGGACACAGGAACTGTGGTGTGCAGAACCTACTTTCTGGTGCTGCTTGTGAGTGACCCAAGTGGGGTGATGGGTGTGTCAATTAATTTAATAGAAGGAATCCTTTTCAAATCATCACAATGTATGCAAGAAACCATACTTAATAGGCTTGGAATTATGCTTTTAAAGTTGCAATTTTTAAGTGCACTGCAGGGGATTTTAACATACAGCAAAGATTGAAAATCATTATTGTAATAAATTACCATAATCAGTGTCTTGGGTATTGCCCATATAAGTAAGTAAGTATTTTATCTCTTTTCTCTCATGTAATATGTATGAGAAGGTTTAAGTGATACATAAACACTTAGAACTTTCCCAAAGTCAGGTGTCCTAGAAAGTGACGTAGTGGAGTTCAACTTCTATTATGGGCTGCATGCTTGTGCTGCACCCCTTCCCCCACCAAATACATATGTTAAAACCCTAACGGCAGTAGAATGGTGTTAGGAAGTGGGTCTCTGGAGGAAATTAGGTCGTAAGAGTGGACCTCATGATGGGACTAATGCCCATATAGTAGTTTGTTCCCATTTTGCTTTTAGCTATGTGACAAAACAAGGAGGTGGCCATCCACAAACCAGGGAGCAGCTCCTCACCACACAGATCTTCTAGCACCTTGCTATTGGACTTTCTGTCTGTCACAGTGTGAGAAATAAATGCTTGCTATTTAAATCACCCAGTCTGTGATATTCTCTTATGGCAGCTTTAAATAAAACAGAAACTGGTATCAAGAAGTGGGCTGATGCTTGAATAGATACTCAAAAATGCAGAAGCCACTTTTCACTTGAGTAATGGTAAGTTTTGAAAGAGTTCTGAGATGCATGCTAAAAAACCAACATTGCTGTGAAGGTACTTTCTTAAGTAATTCTGGTGAAAGATCAGAAAGAAGAAATCTGGATAAAAAGCTTCCACCTTCTTAGAAAACAGATAAATAACCATGCACAGATGTTGAAAGAAACATGGACACAAAATCTCAAGATGGAAATGAAGAATATGTTTTTGGACAATGGAGAAAAGGTAATCCTTGCTATAAAATGGAAAAGAACTTGGCTGAATTATGTTGGTATTTCAGTGATTTTTGGAGGTAGATCTTGAGAGTGATGAAGCTGAATATTTAGCTGAGAAGATTGCTAAGCAAAGTGTTAAGGAAGTGGCTTGGTTCCTACCCCTGCTTATGGGAAAATGCCAGATGAGAAAAATGAGTTAAAGATGGAATTTGTAAGGAAAAAGGAATCAGAACTTAACGATTTGGAAAAATCTCAGGCTATCCATATGAGAAAGCCTGCTTATTCGGGAGAGCTCTCTGAAGGTGTGGGTCTAGCAAGCATTCGATAAGGGGATTACTTTGTGCATGAACCAGGGACTTAATCATCCACTGCAGCTAGAAAACTAGCAGTTTGGAGTAAAGAGAAAGGGGTTGGGCAGGATGAAGGAAGGCTGTTAGACTTCTTAGAGTTTACAAGATAGAACAATGAAGTTATTCCACTTTGAACTTGTGTTATTCTTCAATAAATGGGAAGATTGACTTCTAAAGGTGACTCTGAGCTCATCAGGGCCACCACCTGGGTTTCAACAGGTCAAACAGCGTCCAACAGAGGCCATGGGCGTGGGCCTTCCCAGTAGGGCCCTGGGGGTGTGGGCCCTGTCTGGGAGTGCAGTGGCGTGGCGTGGGCCGCACTCTAACAAGCAGTGAGGATGATATTGCTATGCCAGAGGGCCTGGAGAGTAGAACACTGTGCCAGAGAGGATCATTCTCAAATATTAAAGTATTATAGGATTTGCTTTGTTAGGTTTTGGACTTGCTTGACCCATCATCCCTTCCTTCTCTCCTCTTTCTCCCTTTTGAAATGGGGATATCTATCCTTTGCCTGTTGCATCACTGTATCTAAGAAGCACGTAACTTGCTTGGTTTCACAGGTTCACAGCTGGAGAGGAATTTTAGGTAAGCGGTTCCTAGTGTGTGATTTAGATTATATTAAGGTAAGACTTTGGACTTTAGATTTTAAAGTTATTGGTGGAATGAGTCAAGACTTTGGGGGCTGTTGGGATGAAATCTATTTTGCAGGTGAGAAAGACATGAATTTCGGGAGGCTAGGGGAGGAATGATATGCATTGCATGTTTATGTCCCCACAAATTTTATATGTTGAAACCCTAATCCGAAAGGAATGGTATTAGGAGGTGGGGACTTTGGGAGGTGATTCTTTCTTGTAGGTAGCACCCTCATGATGGGATTAATGTCCTTATAGGAAACACAAGAGAGCCTGTTCCTTGTGTTCTCAGCCATGTGAGGATACGAGGCGGAGTGACCATGTGCAGACCACGAAGGGGCTCCCATCAGGCACAGGATCTGTGGCTTTGATCTGGGACTCTCAGCCTCTAGAACTTGTTTGAGCTCCAGTCTATGGTATTCTGTTTCAGCAGCCCAAACTAGGACAAGTTCTCTGCCTATTTACCTTGAAACCACCTACACTTTTTAAATTCTTTATATTTAAGTATTTTTCAACCTCCTCTATCTTTTTCTTAAATTAAATTACAGCTTATTTTTTCTCTCCACCTCTTCTTACTTTGGGTTATTGCATTACTTTTTCATTCCTCATAAATACTGTGGCACTTACTAAAAATAACAGTTGTTTGAATTGTGACTGCCATAATATTTTTATAAAGGCTAATCTTTCTCACCAAAAAAAGATTTTTACATTAAGACAGAAACATGCATCACTAAAGAGAATTTGGAAATTAAATAAATTGAAATCAAAATCAAAGCAAATGTAGAGCCACCACTTGAGTAGGAACCTGAAAATTTCATTCTTCACTCATAATGAAAATAATTACTCACTGGGAATCATAAAGTGAAACACCAACCCTTTGATATAATTAGGATAGTGGTTCAGTTAGATGAAGTTAACTGAAACAGTAGAGATCTTCAAGTCTCTTTTAAACATTTTTATGGGTGTCAAAAGCTCCAGAGGGTAGTCTGACACCACGAGTACATCATCAATTTTCATTCTTGCATTTTTGGGGTGGGGAAGTTTAATTTTCTTCTATCTTGTAGAGAGATAAAAGTTCTTTTCTTTTTTCTTCTCTTTCCCTCTCCCATCTCTATCTTCCCTTCTCCTTACTTATCCTCTTTCATTATAGGGACATAAATGTGATATGGTTTCCTATATCTAAAAATATTTGTCAGTTTTCTTTATATATGATAAGCAATTTGCTCAGATATACCACTCTCACAGATTCTTATTTTTAGATCAAAAGTCTATATCTGAGCTCAACATTGAGTTCAGAACCAGTATATGTTCAATTTATAACAAATTTTTTCTTGTGTATATGTTATACAATTATTTTTTTTCTTTTTCAATTAAAATTTTTATCAAAAAAATTCTCTGATTTTCCCAAAATTATTGAGACCATTTGAAATGGATGTATCTGTGTATTTTTTTTCAGAACAACTCTATTTGCTTCCATGATTTTTCTGAAGTCCCTGATTTTCTACAACCCACTACAGTTGTTAAGATTATTTTCAATGTGGTTCTCAATCAGTTCTAATTTTCTCTTTCTTAATTTTATTTCTGTGAACACCTTGATTAATGTGGTAAGAAACCCATGATATAAATAATACTTCTTTTCTAATCATAAAGTTTTTAAAGAACTCTCATTTATTGCCTACAATATCCCTGTAGCACAAACAAACTAGATACTAATTTTGGTATAAGAATTTTAAGATTCATGTAATGTGGCCATACTGTACCAGGCAATGGAGAGATGACCTATAGATGAACCAAATAGACATAAATATCTGCCTACATCGATTGGTCTATTATAGTAAAGCCAGAAGAAAAATATATACATAAATACAGAAGTATAATAGATAAATACTAAATAAGAAGGAGGAAAACATGAAATATTATGGGGGAGGATTTTAGTTAGGAGTCAACTAAGACTTACAGATAAAGTAATTGTAATAGATTGAAAGGAAGGGAAGGTATTTCCCATGAAGATTTTCAGACCATTCAAGGAACATAGATCAGTAAATATAAAGGCCCTGAAGTGTCTTTACTGGTGAGCCATAACATGAATTCTGGTGTGCTTTTTTTTTTTTTTTTTTGAGTGAGATGGTCCCCTTCTGAAGTAGATGAGGCACAATAGAATCAAGAGGGGATTATGTTTTTGAAAGATCACTATGACCACTATGCTGAAAGTAAATCTTAAGGGTGTAAGAGAAGAGAAAGTAAGAATCACTTAGAAACCTATCACAAGGAGTCATGTAAGGGATGGTCCAAACTAATAGTCAGGCATGAGGTGAGATGTGGCTGAAAGCTGGTTGTATTTGGAAGTAGGTAGTTAGAAGTTGCTGATGGATCTGAGGTGGGTTATGACATAATGAGAGGGCTCAATAATAACCAAGAGGAAAACCAGCGTTGTCCTGGCTTGACATGGGAACACCACGGAGAGGTGATTAGTGAATGTGAGAGGTGAATAACAGTAGCCAGGTTCGGTCATGTCAGTTTTAGGATACTTATTAAACATCCAAATAAATGTCCTGAAAACTATTGCAAATAAAGCTTCCAGCTGAGGTAAGAATATACATTGAGGGATGGCCGGCTTTTCCTGGTATTTTAGTCTCAGAAACTGGATGAGATTATCTGGTGAATGAATGTAAACAGAAAGAAGAGGTCCAAAGATGGAGGCCTAGAACTCTCTGACATTTAGAGGTACAGGCAGGAGGAGGAACAAGTGAAGGAGCAAATCAGAAACGTAGAAGGAAAATCTGGTAATTCTGGTGCCACAGAATGAAGAGCAAAGTGTCCAGAGGAAAACATGACCTACCACTCGTCAATTGCACTGCTAGTTTTCATATGCTGGGAAAGGCATCCAGTGAGAGGCAGTGGGAGAGGAGGTGGGCTACATGCATACAGATTCCAGAGCTTGGGGAGTTCTCCAGAGCTTGGGGAGCTCTCCTCTGATTGCTTTAATTTTCTTTGTGAAAGAGAAAGAATGAGGTTGGAAGGCCAGATGTTGGAGATTTGAGGAGACTAGAATAAATACAAGAGTCTACAAGAATGGGAAAGAGAATGGGTTGGGAGACTGTAGCTCACTGTTAAGAGCCCACTGTCAGTTAAATGTCTTGAATTTCAAGAGGTACCAGGCAGCATGGTTGGGGCCTTTTCTGCAACCATGCTTAGCAGCATGGGCTCCATCAGAACCCACAGGGATTAGGGCTTGACCAGGAGTCAGAGGGCAACAGAATGGATGCTGAATACAAAGGAGCATATAGAATAACAAATGTTAAAAAAATCTGAGTATGCAGCAGAAGCAATATTTGAGCTCTTGGTTCAAAGAGCAAGTACATACAACAATAAAAAATAAAGCATACAAAAATTTATAACACAAAAGGTTTGTATTTGTTTCTGGGCTATCTGACCAATTTCTATTTCTTGATCTGGGTCTCCACACTATATTGTTCAATAAGGTATGGATTTGCCTGTGTTTGTGTGATTTTCTGTTTCTCATTTTTTTTTGCTGTAAAAAGGTAAATAGTATCTTTGAAAAATATATAAAATAAAAATAAATACATATTTAAAATATATTATGTATTTAACATTTATATATTAAATATATAGCATATAAAATTATGTATTCATATTTTTCAATGGACCTATTGCACTAAACCTAATAATTATTTTATTTTTTTCCATTTTGAAAGTTGGTAAAATCAAGCTTCATGGAACTTTTTTTTTTGTTTAAGGCCTACCTGGCATCCTGGTTCTAGCTGCATCTCAGAAGTGCTAAGATATTTCTATTTGACTTTATAGGATCAATAGGGCCCAAGGAAGGATGGATTATAAGAAGAGATTTCAGTCCCCAAATAAGTAACAATTGGGAAGTTACACTGCCCTCCATCACACTGATGTTTCAACATGCACACTGATATAAGAAGCTTAAAAACTGCATCTCAGCATTTAAAGTTCTAATCAAATTATATCATTTATAAATACACTTTTCCAAGCCAATTTTACTTTAAAAACATTTTTTGAGCACTTTATATAAAATCGTTTTAAAGAACAGCCCTTAGACACTCCCTGGACCTGCGCATGCTGCATGCTTACCATTTACTTGCTTGAGGGTGGCGCCTGGTGTGTCTGCAGGGTTTTCTGAAGGAATGACTGTATGTCTTTTCTCCCCTGCTCCAAGATGCAGAGCTGCACCCTCTTAAAGTGCTCCTATGTCCCTAGAAAGGTGGTGCTTCTGGCAGCATGAAATATACTGAAATTCTTACTGTTCAAAGAGTAAATATGTGAACCAGCCTCACCATGGGGAATCTTGAGGGAAGCCATCACCTCCATTTTATCTTCTAAGAAACTAGTTTTCTGAAAAACAAAAACCCAGAACTTGTTTTCAAAATCCATAGGAGAAATCTAAACCCATGTTTTCTATCCTTTGTATATCCAAGTATTTGTGGAATGAACAGTATATTTACTGTATTTTCCTGTGTCAGAGGGTCGCACTTTTTAGCCAAGCTGATGGCCATTCCCTGACTTAGATATTGTGCCAAGTACATCTCTTGAAATCAAGTCACCTGTGGTACATTATTGGAGAATCTTCCCCAAAGCTGTGATGGGTTTGGTGTTTCCATTTATGTTGGCACTCTGTATTATAGGTACATTTTATGGCAACATGTAACTAGACATAATTACATCCCAAGAATATGAGGTATTTAATGGCTTATAACAGACCTGTAACAGAATTATCTCTAACCAAATAGACATATGGTTATTATTCATTTCCAGAACAGCCGATTTAATATTCTGTACCCATTTGAATTGAGATTTGACTTATACATATTTCAAATTATTCCTCTTAGTCCTCTAAATATGAATGACAGCTTGCCTAAGAAACTAAGCCTACATAACCCCTGAATACTGTTATTTAATCTTAAATTGATGGACGAGAGACCTAAATTAATTATTTGCATCTATAAAAATCATATTTTTCTCATCACTTAATGATTTCTTTGAGATCCACTAAAGTTTCCCCAAGTGCTTCATTATCTTCCTTTAGCTACAAAGGTGGGAATGGCTAGACAACCTCATTATAGTTAAAAACAAAACAAAAAATAATGGCTATGTCATCTAGCCAGCCACCTGATAATTCAGTGCTCACCGTGATGTTCTCATCTGCTGGTTTATCAGACTTACTGTTTGTGGCAAAGTAGAGCTCAATAGTCTACCTTCAAGCCACTCTAATGGATAAAATTTATATTGAACCAAATCCATTTACTTTCCTTTTTCCAGTGTGCTCCAGAGACTTCAGAGCCACAGAGAAAAGTTGAGTCATTTCTCCTTCCCTCTCTCCTGATGACTGCTCTTGACAATCTTCTACTATTTACTCTCATGCCCTCACCATTTTCTTTAACATGTGTCCTATGGCATAACTTAAAGCCATTTCCATTTTCATTATTGACTCTGATTATATCCCCAAGCTTCTCCATCCCTTTTAACTAACAAAGCCCAGGTGGAATGGAATAATGGTGGAATTGCCCTGAGTAGAATGGAATCTACCTCATTTCATTTCCTAGGTAAAGCAGTCAAATATGACATTTACTTTTCAACACCTGCATCTTGCTGTTGACTAATACCCAACTTACTGCTTAGATCTAAAAGATGTTCAGTATGGAGAGATAAGTGATCTTTATTCACAGTTTTAATGTGCTATTTTATCTTGTGTTATCAGAGTCAGGTCATGTGATATTTCCCATTAGCTGACCTGCCAACTTATTTTAAACTTTCTTTATCTTTATCTCCTCTGATTTGAGATCCTGTACTGTCTTTGCTTTCTAATAAATTCTATCATTTATCTTCTTCTTGAATCTTTTATTCATTGCATCATGATCTTTTTTTCCACTACCAATGCCTGTTTAAAAATGGGGATGCATTTGTTCAGTAACATGACCCAGGGCTGTTTCTTCCAGATCAGTATATATTTAGCTCCCAGCAATGAGACCTCAGTCAGAGTCCATCTATGTGTTTAGCTGTGAGTGGTGGCTTAACAGGAAGCCAGACTGTTACTAAATCTTGGTAGAAGCGCTAAAGGCACTTTGCTTACAATTTTTTTTTTCATTTGAGTGCACACATTTGGTGGTTGAAAATGAAAACTATTCACTGAAATATAATACTTTGAAACTTAGCAGCTATGTTAAGCAGAAAAGTGGACAAGAGATAAACAGTGGAAAAATTTCAAATTCAGGATAGCCAAAAAAAGTGTAAAAATCAACATTCCCAATAATAAATGGCAATTTTACTATTAGAAAGCAGGCCTGTACTATGTAAACTGGAGACAAAAAAGATAAAACTTTGGTTGTGTGTGTGTGTGTGTGTGTGTGTGTGTGTGTGTGTGTGTGTGTAAAGTAGGAGGTTTCTCAAGCCCATTCTACCAAACCTCGAAGCTAATGATTGAGCTCAGGTATGAGACCATGAGACAGAGCTTGTGGTTATCCTATGTATGTATTTGTTGATTTTCCTATTGTTGGCGTGAGTTTATATATAAACTGGGAAATGGCCAGTTTACATCTGTTGCCCCATTGTTATTTTCAAAAGCGCAGCATTTTACCCTCAATTTGGTGAGATAGTGGAGAATCAGCCTGCATATACGCCATGTATGGCCTTAAAAGTTATGAAGACAGAGATGAGGAGAAGCAGACAATGCTCTTCTGTTTTGTCCGCCGTAGCTTTTGCTTGGGCACTGAGATGCTGTGAGGCTGAGAGAGGGGCAGCCCTCCCGCCGTTCCCACCACCCCCACAATCTCCTTGGTTTCCAGTGAGTGGAGGCCAGGGAGACCAGACAAGGGACAGCCTACTTTTGGTATGGAAACTTTTCCAATAGTTTCCAAAGGGATGGGTGATACTTTTCAAAGCAGTTGAGGTAATCACAGACCTATTTACAGCTGTTCAAACCATGAAAGGGTTCTATGAGCTTTGGGTCAAATAATTAACTTGTATGGTTTCATATTCCTGCTTCTATAAAGTAGCAGAGACAGAATAAACGTGTATAAACTAACCAAGAGATATTGTGCTCCAAAGCCCTGCCAAAAACACAGTTAGATGCTTGAACCTATCACAAAGTAAACGTTTGATTATCTTCATTAAAGGATTATGCGAACGAAAAAAGCATAAATAAACAAAACTTAAAAACATCAAATCTACTTATTTTAGTCAATTTATATCTTAGACATGATGAATGATATCGCAAAGTAGTTAAAAAATGGATATAAACATTTGTCTCTGTCAATTATTAGCCATGTGACCTTGATCAAGTTGTATCACCTCTCAAGGCCTCAGTTTCCTTAACTGCAAAATGGGGATAGTACTAGAATCTATAGTATAAGGTCAAGGTAAAGACTAAATTAGTTAATGTATATAAAACCATTAGAAGGGTACCTGAAACTAAGTAAATATTACCTAGGCATGTGCTCTGAGATCATTACTTGAGCCCCAATCACAGTAAAGGTTCACAGTAATGCAGTCATCAGCATTCTGTCATTCAGAAGTCTGTAGAACACTGTGAAAAATTAGGAAATTTTCCAGTTTTCTGAGAAGGGAAAATAAACAGTGACATAAAGTTCATTAAGAATTAATTCATCTTGTCTTTACTGAGAACCTACTAATGAATATTTTGGGGATGATTTTGCAAAGCTTATTTTAACATTCTAAGCTGAGTTATCAAACTATAAAATTTTAACATTCTAAGCTGGGTTATCCAATTTCCAAATTCTTGGAAATTTTTAGGAACCCTTTCGGAAATAAGGAAACTTTTGTCAGTCGTGCAATAGCTGACCTTTATGTAAAGGAAAAAAAAATGCCACATAGATTCAAACCAAAAATAAAAAATAAAACCTGAGTTTGAAAAGTTTGGTAAGCAGAAGTCCATACATGCCCAGTTTGTTGAAGACATTGCGGTGGACAAAGTCCATTATGGATTCTCATGGTGCTGCAGAGTCCCATGAAGAGTAGAATTTCCTTCTTTGATTATCCAGGCAGGAAATGGACAATGTATTTTCAAAAAGGTATCAGTAAGAAACTTATTTCAGTGTTAAAGTATTCAGTCATCTGGAAAAATGGAATTGCTTTTGGGGATTCCCAGGAATCTTAGGAAAGAGAGTGGCTACATGCAGCATGTAGGGAAGTTTGACAAACACACTGAATTGTTGTACTTGTCACTTCAGTGAACATTTTTTGGGACTCGAGTGACATGATCTGGTCCATTTCATTTTTGTTGACTTCTCACTAAGTTGATTTTTGCAAAAATCAAGAGAAAAGAACAGGTACAGTTTCAGGAGCTCTTGGTGCAGAACAGTGAAGAGGATCTAAGCTAGGGAATCTGACAAGTGGAATGGAAAATGGGGAGGAGTACAGACATCACTGAAATAGATGTAAGTAACCAGATATATTGTTGATTTTTCAACATAGACCTGGGAGTTGGCCCATTAGAAGCCACTGTCAGCTCTTATCACATTTTCCATTTAATAATAAATAAGACTTCTCTTGGGACTAGTCATGGAGGCAGCTCCCCCATAGCAGACAATCTGACCAGCTGTCATATGTCTGTTACCTGATCGATGTGTCCCCTCCTCCTGGTGCTCTTCTTTTGCTATTCAGCATCTTGCCAAATATTCCTTATATTATGAGCAATGTAGTTCTTATTCTCAGCTTCTATATCTTATTTTAAATAAAAGGACAATAATATGTAGTCAAATAGCTCTTCTTTTCCCATAAGCATGAGTCAGGAATATTCATTCATTTCATCTTTCTACTTACAACTAACTGGTGGTGACTGACTGGAGGAAGGAAACCAAGGGAACTTGGGTCCTGGGAAGAGAAGATGAGAAAGGGGCCACAAATCAGCACAGTACCAGGGCTGCCTGTGTAGGAAAGATGGGGTGCAATTACCGAAGACACTGAAACCAGGAGCAGACCTCAGCTGGGAAGATGAACCAAGACAAGACTTTTATTTTAGGGATGTTGAATTTGAGGCTTGACATTGCATCCATGGCGGATCCTCTGAATTGCATCTTTGATGTTCTGGAACAATGTCCGGGTGAAAAGTATAAATGGAGGGAACTGCGTGGTTAACACCTGCTCATAACAGAAATGCTATTGTTCTAGGAGAACACAGTGGGGAAAAGTTAAGTACTGAATAATTTACATGGTGATTGAAGAAGGAAAAGAAAACTAAGAAGCATCAAGTCAAGAGATTAACAATGAGAGAGAGACTTCTGATTTTAAGGCAAAAACAGAAAGTTTATGATAAGAGTGGACAAATTAACTCAAATCATCACAGTAAAATCAGGTCAGGTAAGGTGAGATTCTGTAGATCTGAATTAGAAAGTCTTATGGAATTTGAGAGTTCAAGTCCATTGGTAGAACTAGATTATAGATGGTTAAGATTACAGATGGTTAAAAAGGAAGTGGAAACATTTATTGCTTTAATAATTAAGTATTTTGTGAACAAGCCTTTAAAAAATCTTTATTAAGCATGTTCCCTTAATCACCATGTAATTAACAGTACAACAGGTACAGTGGTAATTTTCCCTGCTGTTAATTGCATTCAGAAAAAGTAAAAACATCAATATTAAAACTGTATTTAGCTTCTCAGACCATCTGTGCCATCCAGAGATGAAATCTGTGTTTAAGACTTTCAGTAAAATTACATAAGGCTGTCTGTATTTGGCCAAATCAAATGAAATGAAACCTTCATGGATTATTATAAGCAGAAATAAAGAGTGCACATATTTAGTTATCTGTGCTCTGGGTGTCATTAGAAAGGTACCTTAATGTAATCCCATGTCAAGAACTTTTGGAGGGAATGCAGAGAAATTCTGGGTATTTGAATATCCAAAAACATATTCATCTTGTTGTTAGACTTGATCAGTTTTTTGGTGAGCAAAGCTCTAAACTCAGTGTTGTTTCCCCCAAGAGCATCTGAGGCACTTCCCCAGTGTCTTCTAGGATATACTCTTGCTTATGATAGACATTTTGTTCTCACTCCAATTGGAGAAAAACAAATTGTTCTCTTCATTCCTTTTCTTATTCTCTTTCTCTCTGGGAGCTTTAAGGACTTTTGTTTTAGCATGTGGAGCTTTGAATTGTCATCACAACGTGCGTTTGCAGGAATGACCAGTCTTTTTTGCCATCTTATGAGTTAGTTGCAGCATCATAGGACCTGCTTCTGGTCAGTACCTGGAAGTTTTCTTTCCTTCATTACATTTTCATTTCTTGTTTCTCCTCTCTGTGGTTCTGGCCTTGAATTTTCTCTTTTATTACTACATTTTTATTCTTTCTGTTTATGTTGAATTTAGGATATTTACATTTTAGTATTCAGTCTATCTGTGGCTTTTTTTTCAAGTTGCCAGTTTGTATTTATTTTGCAACATTACTTTTAATTTCTAATTATTATTACTTTATTTTTACTTAATAGCCTATTTTTTCTGTGGGCACTGCTTCCATTTTTCAACAACTCCACTTCTTTTCCATGAGTTATTTGTTTCCTTTGAATTAAGTGCATTGTTGTGATTGCATCTGGGTCCTCGCCTTCCATACTGTTTTCCTCAAATATCTGTTAATCCTTGGATTTCCATTTACTGTTTATGAATTAGTACAGGAGTCAGTAAACCATGGCCTGTGGCCCCAATCCAGCTTGCTACAAGGTTTTGAAAAGAAAGTTATATTTTGTTTTTCTTTAACACAGCCATACCAATACATGCGTATCAGCTATGATCTATGTCAGCTTTCCTAATAAAAGAGCAAATTTGAAGAGTTGCAACAGATATCATATATGGCTCCCCAAAGCTTAAAACATTTACTGTTTAGCCCATTACAAAGAAACTTACAGACCAGGACTAGAACAGACACCAGTCTGGAGTGCCCTGTGGGACTGGCACTGGCCTGTTCCTAGGTGTTTTTAGTGAAGACTCTGTCCATCAGCTCTGTGCAAAGGGCTTTGGATCATAGGCTTTTTGTTTTTGCTTTAGGAGCAAGCAAGTCAGAATAGAGACTTCCATTCTAGTTGCCAAAATAATACATTCTTTTTTAGAGATAAAAACTTAAGTAGACTTTGCTCTTGGGAAAATGTAAGTAGCATTTCTACTTACTTGCATTTTCCCTTCTTGTTTATTAGTCCTGTTCGGAAGTAACACAGATTATTCTTTGGGGTCAGGAAACACCTCCTCTGGGAAATGCAGTTCCAGTCCCAAAGGTAGAGTGCCCCAGGCATTTCAGTCCACATGTTAGAGTGAATGAAGTCAGTAGTTAATGAACTTGAAAGCTATCTGAGAGCCAGGGTTGCTTTTTGTTGATTTGGGGACTGGAATTGTCTTAGCACCCTATGGGAAGAATCACCCTTCATTTGCGGAATCCTGGGCTGCCACTACTCCTTTCCACACTGACAGTCACTCCAACGGAGTCAGTTTCTAGCTCCCCAGATGTTCTCAGAGTTCATAGTCTGCTCCTAGTTCCATTTCCTGTTGGCAAACATTGCTACAGGAATGTACCTTTTCTTGTACTCCTTCTGTTAAGCCAGAGTCGTGCCAGCTTAGTTTAAGCATGATCTGAAAGTCAAATCTTGCACTGTAAAAACAAAACAAAACAGTGGAAAAGGATTTTAAGGATTTTTCTCCAAGAATCATGGTTTAAAAATATGTCAGTGTAACTCCGGGGTGGGGGAGATATATGTTCCTAGCCTAGGGCAAATTATTTTTGAAGCCAAAATCAGTCAAAGGGAGAAATAAAGTGGGAGAAACCACTTATTGCGAACAAGCAGTTGCCTGTGTATCTGGCGACCTGGCTACAAAAAAGGGACTCCACCCAACCTCTCCCGTCCAGATATGCCCTTGTTCCCCCTTCTAATCCTGTATTGATATGGAGAAGGACTACTTCTCACCACCCCTTGGAAACACCTATTGATATGGAGATGAACTAAGGCCAGGGAAGAGATTCTGGAAATATTGCAATTTTACCCATAATGACTATTGACTTTTTTTTCCCATAATATTCAAGTCAGGTCATCATCTGAACAGCTTACCATTGCTTTTGAATTTTTTTTACTGTTTCAGTTCACCAGAGGCCATGCAGTGCCTGACATGGGGACTCTGGACCTGGACAGTATGGCCTCATCTCTCAGCTCTGCTGCCCCCTTTTGATGGGACCTTCAGCAAGTTGCTTAAGCTCCTGTCTTGGCTATCTAATGTGGATGGTGGGGATAACACCACCTACTCACAGGGTTGTTTTCAGAATTAAATGAGTTAATACACATGAAGCCCTTATCCATCTGTTTGCTATTATAGGCACACCTTGGAGATATTGTGGGTTCCATTCCAGACCACCGCAATAAAGCAAGTAAAATGAATGTTCTGGCTCCCCAGTGCATATAAAAGTTAACACTATCCTATAGTCTATTAAATGTATGATAGCATTGTGTCTAAAAAACCAATATACACACTTTAACTTAAAAATAATTTGTTACTAAAAAATGCTAACCATCATCTGAGCTTTCACTGAGTTGTAATTGCTGAGCACAGATCACTGTAACAAATATGATAATGAGAAAGTTTGCAATATTGCAATAATTAGCAAAATGTGCACAGACACAAACTGAGCAAATGCTTAGAAAATTGGTGCCAGTAGACTTGCTGAATGCAGGGTTGCCACAAACCTTCAATCTGTGAAAACCACAGTATCTGTGAAGCACCATAAGCAAAGCACAGTAGATTAAGCTGTGCCTGTGATCAGATGGTGATGGTAGTGATGCAATGATTTAACACAGCTATAAGTCTTACTTACTGTGAAAACAAGTTTTTACATACTTTCAGTACATTTAAATAGCAATACATGGAAGAGGACTGAAGGTGCATGTTTTTGGTTGTGTTTGTCTTGCACATAAGTGAAATTAGTAATAATCTGGTACCTCAAGGTGGTCAAATGAAAAAATGAACATAACCTCTACAGAACTGTGGAAAAACAGCAGGTGTTATGTAATCATGGAACCAAAGGGATGATCAGCTTCAAAATGCCTGACCAACATGTACAGTTAAGCTACTAATGGACCTAGTGATACATGGGATTTATTTAAAATACAATAAAATTTTAAACAATATATTTAAATCATTCTTCTCCTTAAATTCTAAATGGCAAAACTGCCAGCACAGTATTATTTCCTAAGTGCAGATAACAATAGAAAACCAGTAACTATATTCCAAAATTGATTTTTGTCACTTTATTTTACCCAAAATATTTTGGGGCACATGTCTGAGTTGAAAGGAAAGAGCTAAGGAAGCAAGAATAGACCATGAAAGATTATCTAGCAGTGGGGACCTGGCCTTGTTATCCTTTAAGAATTTGTCCCTCAATCCTCAAAGCCCTTTGTCTCTGAGCTGGAGTCTCCCACTGAGGAACAGTTGCTGGGTTACATGCATGATTGCCATGATTCTGTCTGGTCTTTCACAATTCTGTGATTACTGGTACCCTATCTGACAAATGGGATGCTATCCTAACTGGGCACTGTGAAGAAGGCAGGAATAATGGTCATAAAGAAAAGTTGCACATGATATATTTTGACATCTCTCTCTGGCTCACCCATGCCTTGGACTCACTGAAGCAACTGCACTTATCAGAGAGGGCATTTAAGTTCACAACAATCGTGAGAGGTGTCAGACTCCACAAGTAACCCAGCTTCCTGCAATATAAATTCAATATTTTACTAAGACATATTAAGTAATTTAATACACACTTAAATCACTATATACCTCACTCACTTTAGGATTCTAATTGTCACAGGGATACCACTACCATACCTTCCTGCAGGTATTTATGTGTTTGTGAAACTGTGTGTTCTTCCCAAAACACATAGTGTTAGGCAGTTAAGTAGTTTTAGATTCTTGTTTTTAAGCAAAGGGATGAAACTGCGTAGTTTCTAATATCCCAGAGGCCTCCATACTAATTATGCAAATATGCTGATAAGAACAATATCAGCCTGGATAAAAATGAGGAATCACCACATTTGCTGACACAGCACAAATATTTCCTGACATAATAAAGGTCTCTGAACTTCTAAGAAAATTGTTGTTTTTAGGTAAAAATATATAAAAGTAACAAGGAAGTTAATATGAAGTAGAAGGAGTATGGGGGGGCAGTGGAATAAGGAGCCTTAGGCCATGAGAATTAGCTTATGAGGCTGCAGGTAAAGTAAAAGAAAACGTACCGTAAGTCTTTCCCCCTCTGGGCCTGGGGCCTCAGGAATTATTGAACTCATTATCATGAGATGACAAAAATATCAATTCCATTATATTTTAAGTTAGTATCTTTAGCACAGTATAATTATTACTATAATTATCCCTGCTATACTTGGCAGTTTTATATAATTTTAAATTTATACATTCTCTAATTTAAGCTGATGGATTTTATTTTCCCAGCAGACAGAATGCAATCCTCCAAAAATGTCTGAGCCACACTTTTAGAAAAAAAAATGTCTCATTAAATATTTGGCAGACCCTTTTTAATTATACAATGAGGGTACAATACAGTTTATATTCAAAGACCTTACATATTCTAGTATTTTAGAGAAATCTCAACAAAGCTGAATATTTTCCCAGAATGAAAATAATACAATGAAATAAGACAATGAGAATAATAATAAAGCATGTAAGAGGTATTATCTGCCTTGTTCACTGCTGAGTGACTAGCAGAGTATCTCCTACATAATAAATAACAATAAATAGATGTATATTTAATTGATTAAGCTATTTGTAATATGTTATCTATTAAGTGAAGGAAGGACAAGCTCCACAAATGTTACTTTATCAAGTGATCATTAGCAAGTTTAGCTTCAACTGAAAATGAGGGAAACAAGATACATCTTCCACAAAAAAGCCAAATTTTCTTAAACATGACCACTATAGATAGTATTCTTCTGCACTTTGAAGTGTCACATTTTGTAGTTCTTAATGTTTTGTATCAACTAAGATACAAATGTGCCTGGGATTTTGTTTTAATAAGGTTGATGGACTCTGACTATTGGGTCTGTGGCTAGTTGTCAGATACTTGGTCCTGGTGAGATTTGAGAATATTGGCTTGATGTGAGGCCGGGGAGGTGGTGTAGGGAATGAGTTTGGATCAGCTGATTTGCATATAAAAGGTATGTTCACAGATAAATTCTTGGTAAATTTAGGAATTAGATATCCCCAGGAGAGGTGTTTCCCCCTCGGGCATTGCGCGCACACACACACACACACACACACACACACACACACAGGATTAATGCAAGGAATTAAAAACAAGAGTACAGGTCCAGACATAGCCTAGGATTTTTACACTTATTTTCTATTTTTAATTTGTTTACTAGTTTTAGAATGGGTACATCCCTTAATTCAGTAACTCAGATACAAAATAGAAAAAATATTAACCTTATCTAAATAAGGTTGCTGTGATAAATGAAGTTGGATATTGAGTGCGAACGTGATCTCACAATTGAAATGTATTCACTGTTTGATACAAAGGAATCCTTAGGGCCAGGATCTGCTTCCTTTGTGAGCAGAGCTTTCACCGTCATCTGCTTACTACCTCACTCTGCATGACTGGCAGTCTTAGTAGTGGAGGATAAGAAACAATCAGGCATGTATGGGGTGGGGAGCCTTCCAGTTTCTGGTCCGGCACATAGAGAACACTGACAACATCATATCACCACACAACAAGGTAGAAGCTGAGAAAATCATTCTTAGATTCATCAAATAATTGAAGTCACAGGGAAAATTCACATGGAAACTGCTGCCCCCTAAACTGGAGGGACGGACATGTGGAAACAGGGAATCATAATTGAGACTTAGTACTGACAAGCTTAAGAGCTTAAATTCCTAAACAGGCCCCAGGCTAATGGGGCCCTCATACTTCTGAGTTTTACCTCCAGGATGCTTGCTAGGTTCTCACAATGAAAAAAGGAGAAAAATGATCTCATGTTCCATCATTCCAAAAGCAGCCATTTGAAATATGCCCAGAACATTCTGTTCTTCTAAACAAGGGCTAACCTCAACAAAAACTGTTCACCAGAGCCTAAACTGCTGGGATTGTACCAGAACCTTATGTACATGGAGGAATGGAATTGCGCAAATCCTGTCTGCTTTAGCTTTCTGTGTGGTAGCAGGGAATTAACCTCCTGCAGGTGCTGCAGCCTTCCACACAGGGGAGAGTAAGTCTCCACCTCGGGCTCCTCCAGCCTTCCTGTCTATGTAAGAGAGGGTGGTGGGGAGTTGAGAAGCACTTGTGAAGGTCACAGCTGAGGGCCACAGGTTCACTACAGGACTGAGACCTAAGCAGAGGACTAAGGAATGGCTCCCTTCACACCATACCTCTCCACATCACCAGAATTCCTGTGTGATAACAAGGAAACCTAAAACCACGTGATTCATATGGCAAGGGCTCTAATGCAAAAAGCAGGAAAAACTGAAAAATGCATAGGTAAGCAGAGAGTTGGAAACTCTACCAAAGAGAAAAATTCTAGAACTCAGAAGCACTGACAGAAAGGAAGGATGCCTTGGTGGACTGATCAATAGTCTTCACACAGATGAAGAATCAATCAGCTCAAAGTAATACAACCTTTCAAAACTGAAGTGAAAAGAGAAAGAAGCTGAAGTATGTATATGTATGTTTAATTTATATAAATATATAAATATATTCAAATATGTATATATAAATATAAATTTATGTCTATATATAATATATATAGGTAAAATATGTATATTATATCTATATCTATCTCTCTTTCTCTCTCTAAAGAGGGGATGCTAGGAAGGGAAGAGAGAAAGAGAAAAAAGAAATATTTGAAGCAAAATGAGAATTTGCATATTCCACTACAGATACAGGAAGCTCAAAGAAACTAAACAGGATAAATACTAAGATAGTGACACCTAATTATATCATCATATTCAAATTGCAGAAAATCAAAGACATCTTGAAAGAAGCTAGAGGAAAACAAAACTCTTTGTCGGTACAAGAGGAAGGAAAAGAATTACATTGGATCTTTCTTCAGAAACCATGGAAACAAGAGAGTGAAGTAAAGAAATCCAGTGCTGTAATCAGAAGAGTCACCAACTCTGATATCTGCATCCAACCAAGTTATGCTTTTAAAGAAGAAGAAATAAGGACTTTCTTACTAGACAGGCAAAAAGCAAGGGAATTTGTCTCTAGCAAGACTGACATGCTTTGCAGAAAATTTAGGATGTCCTTGTGAAAGAAGCAGGATGATACAGATCAGAAAATGAGGTTTACATAAAGAAAGGAAGTGTTAGAGGAGGAATGAATGAGATAAAACAAAGCCTTATACGTTTCTTATTCTTGATCTAACAGATAACAGTTTGCTGAAGAACAATAATGAACACAACAT
Source organism: Manis pentadactyla (assembly GCF_030020395.1). Lineage (NCBI taxonomy): Eukaryota > Metazoa > Chordata > Mammalia > Pholidota > Manidae > Manis > Manis pentadactyla. The sequence continues at coordinate 43,402,606 of NC_080025.1, forward strand.
CAGCAATTCTAGCTTATGGTAAATTAAATGATTAACAGAGATGTTAAAATGGACAAGAAGCAGGTATAGGCAACACCCTATTAAAGGATACTTACCCTAGCCATGGAGTGGCATAGTGCCATTGAAGAGGGGACTGGGATTAATTGTTAAGTGCAGACTGCAACATATGAGCAACAAATTAAAAAAGAACTCTAACTCACATGCTGAGATGAGAAACATGGCATCATGTAAAATGTTCACTTAAAACTAGAAAGACAGGAAAGGAGTAGAAGACAAAAAAAGGAAGAGAACAAGAACAATAAATAGAAAACAGTAATAAATATATAGATCTTGATTCTACTGCATCAATTCTCACTTTAAACATCAATGATCACCCCATAAAGACATCAGAGTGGATTTAAAAAAAAGAAGCCCCACTATAAGTTGTCACAATAAATACAGATAAATTAAAAGTATACAAGTTTGCTATCAGACCACAACAAAATTAAGCTAGAAATCAGTAACAGAAAGATAGCTGGAAAACCTCATATTACTTGGACATTAATCAACACACAAATAACAAATAACACATGGATCAAAGAAGTCTCATGTGAAATTTAAAATAAATTTTCAAACTCAAAAAACCTGAAAATACAGTTTATCTTAATATGTGAAATATACTAAAAACAGTGCTTAGAGGGAAATTTATAGCACTGAATGCATATGCTAGGAAATAATGTATGTAATTGGACATTACAAAAGCCATGATACTTTGATATTTTGTCTGATTCTATCTGGTCATTTGGAGAGAATCTCTTTATGTGTGATTTTGATGAGCAAGCTCTACGTCACTCAATCTAGAAGGTGGTCAATGTAATTATTCCACTGTGGTTTTCCAGTAGTACCAGCCTGACACTAATCCCATGACATGAACAGTCCCACAGAAGCTGAGTCAGCTCCAGGATCCAGCACTTCACGCAACCTCAGACTCCCAGGTAGGCCTGCTCTACTGTCTTCCTTGCACTGGGCCATATGTCTGATTAGACTTTTACATGGCTCATGAGGACTCTGGTTAAACTGCTTCTTTTCCCACCCCCTCACACCCTCTGTGGAGGCAGCTTGGTAAGCAAGAGGTTCTTGAGATGTGTTCCTTCACATTCTACCAGACAAGTTCTCAACAGGCTCAGGACTCCCACAGCACGTATCATTTGATGAGCCAAAGTAGGACAAAGCAGTTGGAAAGCAAAGCATACATAAAGGCAAGTTATTTTCTGCAAGTACTTTTGAGCAATAACCGCATTCTGAACATTAGCATCTTTGGTCTCTGTATTGAAGAGGAGTCTTGTGATTTCTATGCTTATATTAGACATTCCTTCTTCAAAACCTCATTTTCCATTTTCTGGTAACAGCAAAAATCAATTTGAATTTTACTAGCTATTGCTAGTTATTTTAAGATTAGTGATGTGCTTCAAGAACAAAGAAGTTTATTTGCTTATCTAAGCAGCTGACTTCCTGTTACTTTAGAGCTAAGGAATTATTATTTATAGTCTGGAATATCACCAAACTTCAGAGCATAAACTATTACACTCAACTCAAAACTGTATTTCTTCTTTTGGAATTATTTTCTATAGAAAAAAATGTCATTGATGTAGTATAAAGCTAACATTTTAGTATAAATATATAATATAATAAAGACATTAGAGTTATATAATTTATCTACACTTTTATAAGTATGTACTGTATTTGATATTCATATAGATTTAAAATTTCCAATATGCATTTACTTCACTTATTTTTGCTTTTTAAATATAGCTCTATCATTTTGCTACATGTAGAACAGAAATTGATAGGAACATTTCCTGTATCTTTATGTGATAAAAGGGTTGTCATAGATTTGAATATTAGAAGCTTAGAAAGCAGACAATCCTTTCATTTTTGTGAAACATTAGTTGAACTTGAGATTTTTTACATGGTCTTCTAGTTATGTTTTGTTTGAGAGTATATTTATAAAAGGAAAAGTGTAAAAAGGATTGGAGATTTTCATGAAATGCCACGTTTTATTTTGCTATGCCCAATTATTAGAAACAGAAGTTCAAAGCACAAAAAAGCTATTCAAACTGTATGTTTACAGGCGGGTCTATTGAAAGTATTTTTAAATGTCTACATGTCTGATTTTGACAATTACACCCCACGGAATCACAGGCACACCTCAGACGTAATGCAGGTCTGGCTCCGGAGCACCATAACAAAGCTGCTATTGCAATAAAACAAGTCAGATGAACTTTCGGTTTCCCCGTGTACACCAAAGTGATATGTGCACTATGGGTAGTCTAGTAAGTGTGCATGAGCATTATTTCTAAAAATGTATTTACATTCCTTAATTAAATAGTACTTTCTTGCCAAACCATCTTTTGAGCTTTCAGTGAATCCTGATTGTTTTTCTGGTGAAGAGTCCTGCCTCAGTGTTAATGGCTGCTGACTGATCAGCTTAGTGTTGCTGAACATTATGGTGAATGTGGTAATTTCTTAAAACAACACAATGAAATTTGCCACATGGATTGACTCTCCCTTTCATGAAAGATTTCCCTGTAGCATGTGATACTGGTTGATAGTATTTTACACACAGTATAACTTCTTTCAAAATTGGAGTCAATCCTCTCAAACCCTGCCACTGCTTTATCAACTAAGTTTATATAATAATCAAAATCCTTTGTTGTGTGGGGCAGAGCCAAGATGGCGGCATGAGTAGTACAGTGGGAATCTCCTCCCAAAAACATATATATTTTTGAAAATACAACAAACACAACTATCCCTAAAAGGCAGACCAGAAGATACAGGACAACAGCCAGACGACATCCACACCTGCGAGAACTCAGTGCCTGGCGAAGGGGGTAAGATACAAACCCCATCCCAGCGGGACCTGAGCACCCATCACCCGAGCTCCCAGCGGGAGGAGAGGAGTTGTAGCGGGGAGGGAGAGGGAGCCCAGGACAGCTAAACACCCAGCCCCAGCCATCCGCACCAGAGCGAAGACAAACAGTGTGAGGTGTGCAGTAAAGTAGGGAAACAGGACAGTAAAAGCTGTGAGCAGGTCCCCGCAGCCGGCACCCCTGGGACAAAGAAAAGCGAGTGCTTTTTGAAAGACTTAAAGGGACAGGGACCACACAGCTGGACGGAAGCGTCCCAGGACACTTAGCCCAGCAGCTGGGAATCCCGGGGAACTCCGGTTGCCCTAACACCCTGGGCCGCAGCGCAGCTCTGAGACCCCTCACAGCGATAAACAGCCCCCTGCCTGTTCCCCCTCTGGTGCAGACCCACCACAGCAGAGAAGCAGCCTGAGGCTGGCTACACCCACAGCAGAGGAGCTTCCTCCAAAGCAGCCAGACAAGAAACAGAGACCCAGTCTATATACAACTGCCCAAAACAAGCAGCTAGGGGTCACCATTGTCCCAGGAAAGAAAGGCCAAGAGCAAGTGGAAAGGGTCTTAGTTCTCCCAGCTGACAGACAAGCCAAGAGCATACCATTGCATCTATCGACATGAAAAGGCAGAAAAATTATATTCAGACCAGACTAAACCAGGCATCCTCCACATCCTCCCCTGAAAAGGAATCTGGGGAGGTAGATTTAACCAATCTTCCTGAAAAATAATTCAAAATAAAAGTCACAACCATGCTGATGGACTTGGCAGAGAAACATGCAAGAGCTAAGGAGGGAGAATACAGAAATAAAACAATCTCTGGAAGGACTTCAAAACAGAATGGACGAGATGCAAGAGACGATTAATGGACTAGAAATCAGAGAACAGGAATGCAGAGAAGCTGACGCAGGGAAAGATAAAAGGATCTCCAGAAATACAAGAACATTAAGAGAACTATGGGACCAATCGAAAAGGAACAATATTCACATTATAGGAATACCAGAGGAGGAAGAGAGAAAAAGGGATAGAAAATGTATTTGAAGAAATAATTGCTGAAAACTTCCCCATGCTGGGGGAGGGAATGGCCTCTCAGACCATGGAAGCCACCAGAACTCCCATGACAAGGGACCCAAGGAGGGCAACACCAAGACACATAATAATTAAAATGGCAAAGATCAAAGACAAGGACAGAGTATTAAAGGCAACCAGAAAGAAAAAAAGGTCACCTACAAGGGAAAACCCATCAGGCTGTCATCAGACTTCTCAACAGAAACCTTACAGGCCAGAAGAGAATGGCATGATATATTTAATGCAATGAAACAGAAGGGCCTTGAACCAAGAATACTGTATCCAGCACGATTGTCGTTTAAATATGAAGGAGGGATTAAACAATTCCCAGACAAGCAAAAGTTGAGGGAATTTATCTCCAACAAACCACCTCTACAGGGGAACTTAGAGGGACTGCTCTAAATGGGAGCACTCCTAAAAAGAGCACAGAACAAAACACCCAACATATGAAGAATGGAGGAGGAAGAATAAGAAGGGAGAGAAGAAAAGAATCTCCAGACAGTGTACATAATAGCTCAATAAGCGAGCTAAGTTAGGCAGTAATATACTAAAGAGTCTAACCTTGAACCTTTGGTAACCACAAATTTAAAGCCTGCAATGGCAATAAGTACATGTCTTTCAATAGTCACCCTAAATGTTAATGGACTGAATGCACCAATCACAAGACACAGAGTAATAGAATGGATAAAAAAGCAAGACCCATTTATATGTTGCTAACAAGAGACTCACCAAAAACCCAAAGACATGCACAGATTAAAAGTCAAGGGATGGAAAAAGATATTTCATGCAAAAAACAGGGAGAAAAAAGCAGGTGTTACAATACTACTATCAGACAAAATAGACTTCAAAACAAAGAAAGTAACAAGAGGTTAAAGAAGGACATTACTTAATGATAAAGGGCTCAGTCCAACAAGAGGATATAACCATTAAAAATATATATGCACCCAATACAGGAGCACCAACACATCTGAAACAAATACTAATAGAATTAAAGGAAGAAATAGAATGCAATGCATTCATTTTTGGAGACTTCAACACACCACTCACTCCAAAGGACAGATCCACCGGACAGAAAAAAAGTAAGGACACAGAGGCACTGAAAAAAACACTAGAACAGATGGACCTAATAGACATCTATGGAACTCTACACCCAAAAGCAACAGGATACACATTCTTCTCAAGTGCACATGGAACATTCTCCAGAATAGACCACATACAAGGACACAAAAAAAGCCTCAGTAAATTCAAAAATATTGACATCCTACCGACCAACTTTTCAGACCACAAAGGCATAAAACTATAAATGAATTGTACAAAGAAAGCAAAAATGCTCACAAACACATGGAGGGTCAACAACATGCTCCTAAATAGTCAATGGATCAATGACCAAATTAAAATGGAGATCCAGCAATACATGGAAACAAATGACAGCAATAACACAAAGCCCCAACTTCTGAGGGACACAGCGAAAGCAGTCTTAAGAGGAAAGTATATAGCAATCCAGGCATACTTAAAGAAGGAATAATAATCCCAAATGAATAGTCTAAAGTCACAATTATTGAAATTGGACAAATAAGAAGAAATGAGGCCTAAGGTCAGTAGAAGGAGGGACATAATAAAGATCAGAGCAGAAATAAACAAAATTGAGAAGAATAAAACAGTAGAAAAAATCAATGAAACCAAGAGCTGGTTCTTTGAGAAAATAAACAAAATAGATAAGCCTCTAGCCAGACTTATTAAGAGAAAAAGAGAGTCAACACACATCAACAGAAAAAGAAACGAGAAAGGAAAAATCACGACGGACACCATAGAAATACAAAGATTTATTAGAAAATACTATGAAAACCTATAGGCTAACAGCCTGGAAAACCTAGAAGAAATGGACAACTTCCTAGAAAAATACAACCTTCTGAGACTGACCCAGAAAGAAACAGAAAATCTAAAAAGACCAATTACCAACAATGAAATTGAATCGGTAATCAAAAAACTAACCAAGAACAAAACCCCTGGGCCAGAAGGATTTACCTCAGGATTTTATCAGACATAAAGAGAAGATATAATACCCATTCTCCTTAAAGTTTTCCAAAAAATAGAAGAGGAGGGAATACTCCCAAACTCATTCTATGAAGCCAACATCACCCTAATACCAAAATCAGGCAAAGACCCCACCCAAAAGGAAAACTACAGACCATTATCTCTGATGAACGTAGATGCAAAAATACTCAACAAAATATTAACAAACCGAAATCAAAAATACATCAAAAGGATCATACATCATGACAAGTGGGATTCATCCCAGGGATGCAAGGATGGTACAACATTGGAAAATCCATCAACATCATCCACCACATCAACAAAAAGAAAGACAAAAACTACATGATCATCTCCATAGATACTGAAAAAGCATTCAACAAAATTCAACACCCATTCATGATAAAAACTCTCAACAAAATGGGTATGAAGGGCAAGTACCTCAACATAATAAAGGCCATATATGATAAACCCACAGCCAACATCATACTGAACAGCGAGAAGCTGGAAGCTTTTCCTCTGAGATCAGGAACAAGACAGGGATGCCCACTCTCCCCACTCTTATTCAACATAGTACTGGAGGTCCTAGCCACAGCAATTAGACAAAACAAAGAAATACAACGAATCCATATTGGTAAAGAAGAAGTTAAACTGTCACTATTTTCAGATGACATGACATTGTACATAAAAAACCCTGAAGACTCCACTCCAAAACTACTAGAACTAATATTGGAATTCAGCAAAATTGCAGGATACAAAATTAACACACAGAAATCTGTGGCTTTCCTAAACACTAACAATGAACTAATAGAAAGAGAAATCAGGAAAACAAATCCATTCACAAAAGCATCAAAAAGAATAAAATACCTAGGAATAAACCTAACCAAGGAAGTGAAAGATCTATACCCTGAAAACTATAAGACACACTTAGGAGAAATTAAAGAGGTCACTAACAAATGGAAACTCATCCCATGTTCCTGGCCCCCATTAATATTTTCAAAATGGCCATCCTGCCCAGAATAATATGCAGATTTGATGAAATCCCTATCAAATTTCCAACAGCATTCTTCAATGAACTGGAACAAATAGTTCAAAAATTCATATGGAAGCACCAAAGACCCTGAATACCCAAATAAATCCTGAGAAGGAAGAATAAAGTGGGGGGGATCTCACTCCCCAACTTCAAGCTCTACTACAAAGCCACAGTAATCAAGACAATTTGGTACTGGCACAAGAACAGAGCCACAGACCAGTGGAACAGAATAGAGACTCCAAACATTAGCCCAAACATGTATGGTCAATTCATATACATTAAAGGAGCCATGGACATACAATGGGGGAAATGACAGTCTCTTCAACAGATGGTGCTGGGAAAACTGGACAGCTACAAGTAAGAGAATGAAACTGGATCATTGTCTAACCCCATACACAAAAGTAGATTCAAAATGGATCAAACACTTGAATGTAAGTCATGAAACCATAAAACTCTTAGTAAAAAACATAGGCAAAATTCTCTTAGCCATAAACATGAGTGATGTCTTCTTGAACATATCTCCCCAGGCAAGGGAAACAAAAGCAAAAATGAACAAGTGGGACAATATCAAACTGAAAAGCTTCTGTGCAGCAAAGGACACCATCAATAGAACAAAAAGGTACCCTACAGTATGGGAGAATATATTCGTAAATGACAGATCTGATAAAGGGTTGACATCCAAAATATATAAAGAACTCACACACCTCAACAAACAAAAAGCAAATAATCCAATTAAAAAATGGGAAGAGGAGCTGAATAGACAGTTCTCTAAAGAAGAAATTCAGATGGCCAACAGACACATGAAAAGATGCTCCACATCGCTTGTCATCAGAGAAATGCAAATTAAAACCACAATGAGATATCACCTCACACCAGTAAGGATGGCTACCATCCAAAAGACAAACAACAACAAATGTTGGCAAGGTTGTGGAGAAAGGGGAACCCTCCTACACTGCTGGTGGGAATGTAAACTAGTTCAACCATTGTGGAAAGCAGTATGGACATTCCTCAAAATGCTCAAAATAGAAATACCATTTGACCCAGGAATTCCACTTCTAGGAATTTACCCTAAGAATGCAGCAGCCCAGTTTGAAAAAGACAGATGCACCCCTATGTTTATCACTGCACTATTTACAATAGCCAAAAATGGAAACAGCCTAAATGTCCATCAGTAGATGAATGGATAAAGATGATGTGGTACATATACACAGTAGAATATTATTCAGCCATAAGAAGAAAACAAATCCTACCATTTGCAACAACATGGATGCACCTAGAGGGTATTATGCTCAGTGAAATAAGCCAGGCAGAGAAAGACAAGTACCAAATGATTTCACTCATATGTGGAGTATAACAACAAAGAAAAACTGAGGGAACAAAACAGCAGCTGAATCACAGAACCCAAGAATGGACTAACAGTTATCAAAGGGAAAGGGACTGGGAAGGACGGGTGAGGAGGGAGGGATAAGAGGGGGGAAGAAGAAAGGGGGCATTACGATTAGCATGTATAATGTTTTGGGGGTTACAGAGAGGGCTGTGCAACACAGAGAAGACAGGTGGTGATTATACAGCATCTTGCTACGGTGATGGACAGTGACTGTAGTGTGGTGTGTGGGCGGGACTTGGTGAAGGGGGTAGCCTGGTAAACATAGTGTTCTTCATGTAATTGTAGATTAATGATAGCACAAAAAAAAGTCCTTTGTTATTTCAATACTCTTCACAGCATCTTCTCCAGAAGTGGGTTCCATCTGAAGTTAACACTTTCTTTACTCATCCATAATAAACAACTCCTCAGTCTTTAAATTTCTGTCATGAGATGGCAGTAATTCAGTCACATCTTTGCGCTCCAGTTGTGATTCTAGTCCTGTTGCTGTTTCCATATCTGCAGTGACTTCCTCACTGCAGTCTTGAATCCCTCATAGTCATCCATGAAGACTGGAATCAGTTTCTTCAAAAATCCTGTTAACATTGATATTTTGTCCTCTTCCAATGAATCACAAATGTCCTTTGTGGCATCTGGAATGGTGAATCATTTCCAGAAGGTTTTCAATTGAAATTTCCCGGATCCATCAGAGGCATCAGGCAACTTTGGTCTTACAAAATGTATTTCGTAAGTAAGACTTTATAGCCCAAATCTCTCCTTGATCCATGGGGTGCAGAATGGATGATTTGTGAGCAAGCATGAAAACAACATTAATCTCCTTGTCTGTCTCCATCAGAGCTCTGGGTGACCAGGTGCTTTGTCGGTGAGAGGTGATATTTTTAGAGAAATTTTTTCTGAGCAGTAGGTCTCAACAGGAGGCTTAAAATATTTGGTACCCAAGTTGTAAACAGATGTGCTGTCATCCAGGGTATGTTGTTTCATTGACGGTGCACAGAGTAGACTTCACATAATTCTTAAGGGCCATAGGATTTTAGGAATAGTCAGTGAGCCCTGGCTCTGACTTAAAGTCCCCAGGTGTATTAGCCCAGGACAAGAAAGCCAGCCTGTCCTTCAAGGCTTTGAAACCAGACATTGACTTCTCCTCTCCAGGTATTAAAGCTCTAGATGACACCTTCATCCAATATAAAGCTGTTTCATCTGCTTTGAAAATTTGTTCATCAGTGCAGCCACCCTTGTTAATGACCTTCTGGGAAACTTGGTGTGACTTCTCCATCAGCACCTGTTGCTTCACCTTCACTTTTATGTTATGGAGACTTCTTCTTCCTTCAATGTCATGAACCAACCTCTGCTGGATTCAAACTTTTCTTTTGCCGCTTCCTCCCCTCTTTCAGCCTCCATAGAATTGAAGAGTCAGGGCCTTGCTCTGGATCAGGCTTTGGCTTTGAGGAATGTTGTGGCTGGTTTGATCTATTCAGACCACTAAAGCTTTCTCTTCACCAGCAAAGAGGCTGCTTCACTTTCTTATCATTCATGTGTTCACTGCTATAGCACTTTTAATTTCTTTTAAGAACTTCTCTTTTGCATTTACAACCTGGCTAACTGATTGCTACAAGAATCCTAGCTTTCAGTCTGCCTTGGCTTTTGGCATGCCTTCCTCACTAAGCTAAATTTTTTCTAGTTCTTGATATAAGGCTTTCCTTTCACTTGAACTTAGAGTCTATTGTAGGGTTATTAATTGGTCTAATTTTAATATTGTGTCTCAGGGAGTAGGAGGCCTGCGAGAGGAAGAGAGATGGGGGAATATCTAGTCAATGGAGCAATCAGTGAACACACCTTTATCAATTAAGTTTGTTGTCTTAAATGGGCAGTGTGTGGTGCTATGAAACAATTATGATAGTAACAGCAAAGATCACAGATCACCATAACAAATACAGTAATGTGAAATAATTAGAAATATCATAAGAATTACTAAAATGGGACACAGAGACACAAAGTGAGCAAATGCTGTTGGAAAAATGGCCCAAACAGGGTTTCTTGACAGTGGATTGCCACAAACCTTCAATTTCTAAAAACTCAACATCCAGGAAGTAAAATAAAGTGAGATGAATAAAAAGAGGTATGCTTGGACTTAGCAAACAATTTCAGCATTAGGTAAAAGAAAGGTAAACTGCCCTATGTAAAATTAATGTTTCTCATTGTAATTCCTAACCATATAACCTATAGAAAAAATTTGTTTATATTTATTATTCAGTTTATCCAACACTTACCTTGACAAATTTTTGAAAATATTTTTGTGCTCCTGGAAAACATCCTGTCTTAATTAAGCAGTTTGGAAGAATTAACATGACATTAATTGGAAATTACTTTCAATAATTGTTTTGCTAATATATGTTATTTTAACTGTTTTTGACATAAAACTTACCCCACTGTATGATGTTTACATATTCTTTTCAACAACTGTTAGATTTTGCTTGTATAAATACATTTTAATATTGACACAAAAATTATACAGCCTTTAATTCATGTAGAAATTGAATTTGTAAACAAGATGTTTGTGTATGTTAATAATTTCATATAGTTATGTGTGTGTATTTATATATATAATTTTATAATATATTAAAAATATATAAAGAAAATTTGCCCTGATGCTAAATCCTGAATAGAAAATACATAAACCCATAAAAATTTGAAAAAAAAAAAAAAGTTGAATAAATACTGTGGCCACTAATGGAATATGTATTACCAAATTTTCTATTTGAAGAAAATCTTTTCTCACCCATACAATTTTAATCTGACTCCATTCATACATGACAAAGACTCTTAGTTAGGAAAGAACTTTTCTTAGTTTGTCAAAAACTCCTTAAGATGTCACTCTTTTTCAAATTAGATGCAGGTTATGTCAGATGCACAACTTCAGTAGCATAGATATTTCTTAGGCAATATAACTTTAAATTATATCTTCCCAATGTGTCTATCTCTACACATACACATTTAAAATCAAAGGAGAGACTTTTTTAAAAAATAAATTAAGTCAGATTAACAAAGCTCATGCAGAGATCTCTTGGTTTAACTTCCATACCCTGTAAAGTGGCTCCTGTTGAACTGTATGGACTTTATGCCATTGGCCTATATAAAGGATGGACAAAAAAATTTCCCATGAAATGCATTCTTATTTCTATTTATATGATGTTTAGTTTCATCACCCAGTTCTGATTTATTTTTATTTTTATCAAGACTTTTCACTTCAGATTTACATAAAATAGTGAATATAGTGTAGGATTTCCTTACACCCCACACTCTGCTTCCCTCATTTTTAACATCTTACACTAATATGGTACATTTTCTATGATTAATGAATCAATATTGATATGCTTTATTAACTAAAGCACATAATTTGCTTAGATTCCCTTAGTGGTTGTGTGGCGCCCCGAGCCCCGCCCAGGTACCCCTTTAGGTTTCGTCGCCACATCGTCGGTCACCACAGGCTCTTTGAGCGTGGGGCCGTTTCTCGGACTTGCCTTGCTTCTGATGGCCTTGAAGTTTTGATACGTACTTCTCTGGCATTTTGTTAAACGTCTTTCTATTGGGATAGGGCTATGTTTTGGGAAGAACAACAATAGAGGTGAAATGCTGCCTTCATCATGTCGTATCAAAGGTACATACTATCAGTGTGGTCACCTGACTAAGCGAAGAGTGTCTCACTTTTCTCCACGGTACTTCTCGGAAGGGAGTCACTAGGTGCAGCCCCCAAATAGGAAGTGGAAGCTATGCTCCACTCCTTTGAGGGCAAAATAGCAACATTAATTACTTGGAATGTTTTCTGCATAAGATATTTGTCTATGCTCCTCCATTTATTTATGTATTCAATAATTTATTTACATCAGTATGGTCTCATGGATATTTGTTTTATAATTTGGATTATAATCCATAATTATATTTGTATGTATATTACATATATTATATATGTGAGATATATATATATATATATATATATATATATATATATAGATCAAAATTGTTCTAGATTTAACCATTGGGAGTTCTTTCAGTTGGTACCTTTCACATACACCCCCCCCATATTATGGGAGTATTATTTTTGTTTCTAGTTACTATTTATCTTGAATAATTTCTTACTTTCTAGCACTGCAAGATGTCCCAGGCTCATCTTGTATATTTCCTGCTCCAATCCTAGAATCAGCTACTTACCCAGGGAGCTAGCTCTGTTCTTTGACTGGAGAATTTTATTAGAAGCCAAGATCCAGCCATTAGGTATTGTTATTACTCCTTTGATGATTTTGCTCCCATGCCTTCAGCCTACAAAACAAGAGACCATCTCTCTATATACTAACCTGTGTATGTACACATATCTATAAATAATTTTATGTGTGACTATACATGTAAAGCTAAACATGAGTTTGTACTGAATTCTCTAACTATCATCCACACCACAGGCATCATTCTGACTTATAGAACAAGTTAGGAACTTTTATCTCTCTTATTTTTCTGAAAAAAGATTATGGAGAATGGGTAACATTTTTTTCTTTAAATACTTGGTACATGTCAAAAAAAAATGACCGTCATTCCTGTTTTGGAAGGTTGTTACTTATTGATTTAATAGATATAAGTCAATTTAGATTATTTATTTCTCTTCATGTGATTTCTGTAGTTTGTTCCTTTCAAGGATACTCTTCCATCTCATCTAATGTATCAACTTTGTAGGCATAGGGTTGCCTGTGGTATTCATTTATTATTCTTTTGATGTTCATGGGATCAATAATGATCACATCTATTTCATTTAAATGCAGTAATTTATGTCATCTCTCTCTTTTCCTCATTATCCTAGATGGATGTTTATCAATTTTATTGATCTTTCAGAGAAACAGCTTTTGGTTACATTGATTTTCTCTGTAGTTTCCTATTTTCAAATTCATCGATTTTTGCTCTGATTTTTACTACTTCTTTTTATTTGCTTGTTAAAGGCATAAAATCTCTCTGCTTTCTCTAGTCTCCAAAAGTGGAAGCTTTTAGTGTGGGATGTTTGTGTTGTTTTGTTTGTTCGTTTCTGCCAATCTGGCTATAGGGTGGAGTCTGACTGGCTCTGGGTGCCAGATGCCTCACTGTGCCCTAGTGTCCTTGTCACGTGTTCTCTGCCAGCTCTGGGTGCTCCTGACACGGCTCCTCAGAGTCTCTGTCTTGCAGGCCTTTCATCTCTAATCTGCTGATATTACACTTGAGCCCTGTTGGTGTACCTATAAGGCATGGTGAAGGAAAGACTTAAAATCTTACGATTATATCTCAGGGACTCGAGAGTCAAAAGTCTTCCCTTAGCTTGGATAAAGTCCTGGTAATGGCTTTCCCCTGGAGTGTAGGCTGTATTACAGAAAACATTCTGGGCATAATTCACAATCATTTATCTCCTAACCCCCTGCCAGAGCCACAGGAGTACTCTTGACCATGAAAATCTGGTGAGTTCCTGGAGGAAACCTTCTTAAAATTCTGAATCCCCCTCTAAAATTATGGTCTCTAAGAATTTCTTATTCCCATGTTAATCTATACTCACTATCCATCAATTCATCAAAATAACATTTAAGTATTTCTACAAATGTAAGACTACAAAGGCATCTTTTTAGTTAAGCAGATGTGGTTGTGTCTCTGAATGAGCTTGACTGTCCAGATTGTGGGAGGTGGTTTGCTTTGCAACTTCAGGTCTCCATGAATCCAGAAAAATCATTGATTTTCAATTTATTCAGCTTTGTTTCTTATTGTAAAGATGGGAGTTACAATTTCCTTATTCTTTATATATCAGAACTAATATACCAGAAGCTGATAGTGTAACTAACTATAATTCTTCAGTTTCATTGTGTGCTTAAAATGTAGAGGCAAAACAGCAATTTACTTTTGGCAAGCATCTTCACTGGACACAAGTTATATTTATGCATGTAATATTATTTTTCCTTTATTTTTTCTTAAATATTCTATCTCTGGTAGTCTGTATTTTTACTGAGGTAAGTCTTTGGCCCCAATGTATATGGTTTTGAAGTATCCTTAAATAGATTTTTTTAGCAAGGAAAGACAATTACAAACATGCACAAAATATGTTAAGATTATTTGAATATATCTGTGCATACATGTAAGAGTGAGTATATGTGTAATTTAACAAGTTAAGTTTACATTCACCTCCTCCCCTAAACCATAATTAAATATAACATAATTCACAGAACTTGAGGATATAACATTAATTTTTCAGGTTTCTTAATTCATCCTTTTGCATCTATTTTTGTTCCTGTTTTTTATTCAGTTGCCCCATCCTTTTTGTTGTTTAACAACATCTAAAAAAGGTAGAGGGTTAAATTTGAGAGACAGGTTTAATGTTCTCATAAATTTTGCAAGGAAATGTTTGTTAGATAATTTATAAGTTCTACCATTATCTCTGTCCTAATTTATTTCTCAAATGTTGAAGTTATTTTCATTCATCTTTATCTCTTATTTAATTGGTGATTTTACTTTTAATTTACTGATAAATTAATTTATTTATATCCTTTTAAAATCCTGTATTATCTGTATCTTACAATCACTTAAAATATTTTCTAACATTTTCAATTATAGTTTACATTCAATTTTGAATTAAACATTACAAAGAACACTTAAATTACTATTTTGCTTTTTATTAATATTAATATTTTTAAATTGAAGCCAATGCATAGTGCTGGTTAATTTTTACATTTTAGAATACATAATGTTTACTTTTTGGCCTAACATATGGTTACTTTTTGTAAGCATTTTATGAAGAATTAAAATTATACTTTGACAGTTTTCATTGGAAAGCAGCTAGTGTATATTATTTAAATGTAAGAAATTATGTTATTTAGTTCCTTATATGTCTAATTTTTGCTATTTGATATACCATAGACATTCTTCAATTTGCATGAAATTATCATGATTCTTACTTTAATTTTCAAATACTTATTTTCAACTTTAGGATGAATTTTGTTTTCAGTATAATTTAATTCTCTTTGATCCAAACTTAAAATCTACCCTCTTTGGTACTTAAATTTATTGAAAAAAAAACAAATTACATTGATTATTCTTATATTTATTTAAATCAAACATATTTTCTGAGATGTCTTCAACTATGTTGTATCTTTTTCTTTAGATTATTGTTCTTTCAGATTATACATTTAAAAATCTTTGTGCTTTTCTTTGTTTTTTGTGATTTTTTTCCCCGGCTCATTTGAACATTTTTAAGCTGCTTTGGGTAAATCTTGGCTCCATTGATAAAATTATTTAGTTGTGTTTTTCATCTTTTTCTTAAAACTAAATGTACTAATTCCCACTGTGTTTAAGTAAAAAAAGAAAACTCATAATTCCTCTTCCACCCCTTATTTCACTCTGCCACCTAAATTGAATTATGTTATTATTTGTAGTTAAACCATTGAATTATATTTATATTTTTACTTACTATCACTTATATTATTTAAATTCTCTTCTACACACATATTTCCACAGGTTTTTTTTTTATTCTAGTTCTCATTTCAGTGGCTCTGCTGCTCACCAGGACTTTGCTGTGATGGTTTCTGAGTTAAGTTGGTCAGCTTCCCTTTCCCTTTGAATTAATAAACACTTAATGCTTACAGATGCTTAAAAGGAAAAGTTGTCATTTGAGAATGTACCTTCATCAATTGCCAATTGCAGTATTCATTGAGGTTTCTCTCTCCAGAGGCAACAGTAACCATGAGAAGGCAGAGAAATTTCTGATTGCATGATTACTGGCTCTTTTTCTTTGACTCATACTCATCGTCCACCCATCATTCATTTGGGAACTTGTGTGAGATGTTGAGAAATGGAGAATAGTAACCTACATGACAGGACGACATCAAAGCAGATCCATACTCGCAGGGCTGGCCACATCTGTTATGATGGTGAGGATAGATAGAACATTCAGAGGGGGCTGCTGCCCTGCTGGCTTGAACACTGGCAAACTCATAATTCCTTCACTTTTTGAACAAGTACGTGTCAAGCACAAATTTATATGGATTATCAGGAATCCTCAGATTTAGCATCAGGGGTAGCCTGACAGATGAGGAAACCACAGATTATATAAATAATGGTTTTCAGCATATACTAATTAATAGACTTAGGTGATGGAAAAACCTAGATTCAAACTAGATTTGTGATTTTTCTGAGTTCAGAGTTGATATTTTCACCTTATAATGTGTACTTGTATTAATTACCATGTGATCTGGCTGCCTACACCAGAATGAGGGAAGAAGCCAGTGTTTACCTGTTCATAAACAAGGAGTATGAACAATCAGATGTTGTCTCTGAAAAATAAATTATGTATCTAAAAGCAGGTTGTGTAAAGTCCCATAATTCCTGAGAAGCCAACTAAAGAGTGGAAAGTAATTTTGATGTAAGGAAGATGCATGTAAAGGAATAAAAAAAATAACAAACTAGAAAGGTAGTTGTCAGGGGAACTCCTAATTAAAAATAGACATTATTCAAGCCAAATCTCAAGGAATTAAAAAAGGTTAGCTCTCCTTTTGAAGAAGCTTATATAAATATGTAATATTCAGAATTCTAATTGTGAATATTAATACATCAAATATACACAATACACATATTTTCTCTGATAATTCAAAATGTATGAGAAATTCTTGCCCTATAAAACTGTAGTTTTCTGAAAACTTATTTTGTGCACTGCATTTTTCCATTCCTTGGTTGCTGGAGTCATGCATAGTGAAGAAATATCTTGAAAACTTAAGATATTGAGAATATTTTACTTTTAACTTTAGTAAGGAAAAAAAAAAAGCTCAATTTTTGAGGAAAGTACCAAATGATTATTTAAAACCTACTCTAGGAAGAATATTAAAGAATAAAAGTAGAAAGTCAGGAAGATTGAGAAAGAAAGGAATGGTATTCGTAGTTAATCATCTGTGTGCTTGAATTTATTTTACCTTATTTTAATAAATACATACTTATCTAGAATGATGGTCTCTAAGAATTTGCTAATCATAGAAACATAAAAATATGATGCTAAAATTGTGTATAACTATGGAAATAAATAAGGTTTTTTGGCTAATTGTAAGAACTCTAGCTGTTACTTTGATAAAGAATGTACTGGGATTTTTTAAGGTGTACATTAGGTATTATTGAATAACCAAAACATACTGATAAAAACCACAGTGACATTAAAATGGCAGCTGTTTTATCTGCTCATGATTCTGTGGTTCAGAGATTTGGGCTGGGATAATCTGGGCAGTTCTTGACCAGGATTCACTAATATGGCTGCAGTCCCCAGGGAAACGGGCTTGGGCTAGATGGTCCAAGGTTGTCTCATTCACATGTGTGTAGGTGGTACTGGCTGTCACCTGATTCTGTCACTCTCTATCTCTGTCACTGTCTATAGACACCCAAGGTCTCTTATCCTTGGGAGGTCCAACCACATGTCTTCACATCATGCTACCATGTTCCACATTAGGGGAGACATGTTAGTCCTTTGAGGCCAAGGTTCAGCAGTCCCTTAGTATCACTTGTGCTGAATTCTATTGGTCAAAACAAGTCACGAGACCAGGGTTCAAGGCTGGAGAATTAAACTCTATTCCCTTAGGAGAGAAATGGCTAAATCATATTGCAAAAGGGTGTGTAGATAGAGATGAAAAGAATCACTGTGGCCATCTTTGCAAACAAGCTACCATAACCAGTACATGTTTGAGAATAATTTGTATGTTTTGTACCCCAGCCAGTTGTTCTAGACTTCCAAACCAAGCATTGGGGTTTATGAGAAGACCTGTTTTTAATAGATGTTATTTTTTAGAGCAGTTTTAGGTTCACAGGAAAATTGAATGGAAATTATAGAGAGCTCCCATCTGCCCCCAACCCTACACACCCACAGTCTACCCCACTATCAAACCTCTCACAACCAGTAGCATATTTCTTAGGACTGATGAACCTGCATTGACACATCATCACCTAACGTCCATAAATTACATTAGGATCACTCTTGGAATTGTGCCTTCTATAGGTTTTGATAAATGTGTAATGCCATGTATCCATCATTGTGACATCATACAGGATAGCTTCATTGCCCTAAAATTTCTTGATGGTCTACCTATTTATTTAAAATCAATGTTTGTAAACTATTTAAAATTTTCAAATAGCATTACATACCACAAATCTGATCATAAAGGAAATAATTTAATGACCTACATTGTATGTGTCATTCTTTGAGTTTCCAAAACAAAGAGATCAGAGAAACTAATAATGAAAATTATTTGTTTAAACATACTAGAACGTATACACATGCACGCACAACACTGTTAAGAAAATGCAATCATAAAATGCATTAAAAATGCTAAACTGTGACATTTCAGAAATATAATTTTAGATAGTTAATATCAGGAGAAATGCAGTTAATGTTTATTAATCATGTACAGTCTTTCTGGAATAGCTCCTGTAACTCAAAAAGCCATCAAAAGCAATGAGAGCTGAGGTGTGGCGTATTCTCTCTCTGCACATGTTTGGGTTGGCTCAGGACATATTCCCAGTGCTAGCTCCACTACCTGCATGGATTTCCCACCTCTTTTTTTTTTTATCAGAAGCTAAGGGGAATTAGATCACTTTGGTTGGTCCATCTAGATACACTCAAGGACAAACCACCCAAACAATGTGTCTGGACATGTCTTGCTTTGTCAGGAAAAAGACTTCTCATTCAGCATTTTAACAATAATGAATCAGTGCTCACCTTGATGCACATCAATTTTATATCCCCTACGAGACAGTGCAAAACACACAAGCAGTGGATTATTTATACTTCCATATGGAAGCTTATTTAAATACTTTGTCTATGCTTCCTGAACATTAGCATTTAATGCAAAAATGTAGATCACTGATTAGGTTCTGTTTTGAATCCAAGGAGAAAACTAGCAAGAAACAAATGAAACTTATTCTACTACAAAAGTCAAATCAAAAAGAAATCTCTCAGTGAAAATTTATCTGACAGTCTTAATGAAAACACTGCACAAATTTTGATAGTTTTTTCTGCAGTGTTCTCTGAGATTGCCTTTATTTGTCTGAAGCATTCATTTTACTGTTGTTTCTTTGTATTTTAATGTATTTCTTTAGCCTGCCAAATACAACTCTGTCATGATGGAAAGCAGAGTTATTCCTAAAATTTCCAGTTTCCTTGAGGTGTTTTTCAAGGCTGAGATTTACTGGAAGACAGAATGGTAACTTTTTAGATTTCAAAAAATCTGCTGAAATAACCTTTCTGTCCTGAGTTGCCGATGTTTACTGAAACCTTTGAAGAGACAAAAATTACATGTTGTTGTGAATCAAATACATGACAGAATAGGAAATATTATAAACCAGGTTTATATACTTTTTCAAGTCAGAAGGTATTGCACTTATATGTATTTAATATACAGACCCAAGTCACGCCCATCTACATGCAGTGTAGTTAACACTGGCCTTTCATTCCAAAAACACCCTGTCTCCCTACAAAACCTTTGTTAAACTATCTCTCTTTCCTGACACTTTCTGTTCCTTTTTCCCATCTAGTTAACTGTCTAATGTGATATATTTCACAAGCAACAAATTAACCACATGCATGGTTCATTTTCTTGAGTTAGATACACTATTGATGGAGGAAGAAGTTAAACCAAATGAACAAAATATTGATCAATGGAAATACTGGAGGAGCCTCTAGATCTATCTAAACACAGATGTGGTGGGGGAGCCACACACTGTTTTCTTAATTTTCAAAACACTTTTTGTCCCTTAACTTGTTTCTGAAATATTAATAATCATAATCAAACTTAAAGAGTAAAGTTTTTGAATTAGAAAATTTCAATTTGTTCACTTTTTAAATAAAAAATATTAATCTCTTTAACATCATTTAATATTCTTAAATATCTCATAAATTTCTATCATCTTCTACCTTGTGTGCCCAAGCCTCCCTTGCCATTAAGCTGTTAAGCTATTTAAAATTTCAAGCTCCCACCTAGGTAAACCCTATTTCCTGTTCTACTTTTCACTATATATTAATCACCATCAAACATACATTTAACTCATCTTCTTTTCTTAATTTTATCCCCTTCCTACACTCTAGAATATTAATATCATTTTCCATTTTGTTTATGATGTAGACAGTGTCTAGATCTCTGTCTGTCCTATAGTAGATACTAGAAGTATAGTTAGTTTTGATTGACAGATAAGAAAGGAATGTAATAACATATTTGGGGACAATACCAAGTGAGAAGTGAAGTCAGGTGATTTGAGAACTAAGGAAGGTTATAGTAAATCATTCATATCAGTCTAACAAAGATTTTAAGGAGGCAAAGGAAGACTTGACTGCACTCTAACTAGAATATGTACTTGGGCATGATTACCATAGTTCATGACTCATGTCGATAAAGTTTCAAATAACATGTAGGCAAGACATTGCAGTGGTCTAAGAAAGATGAATAATCAGAGGGTAGAATTGAATCTGGGTGATGGCCAAGTCTTGGTAAGCAGACATAATGCTTGGTAGAAGTTAGATGCTTGGATATAAAATAAGCTGACAAGGGCTAGTACCTGTTTCCTTAGAGACAGCAAGACTCTATTGTCCAGCTCAGCACTGCTTAGGACTCTCAGAACATGTTCAGTTTCTTAACAAGACATCGTCATCCATCTTCTACCTCAGTTAGCATTCTGTGTACAAGCCAGAAACCAAGAGTTTCCTACCCTTTCCAATTTATTACAAAGCGTTATTGGTTTGACCTCCATTTACATATGCACACAGCATTGTAAACAAAACACAAGGATTCTTTTTTTTCTGGTTTAAAGCTTTAGTTTATCATGAGTGTTATTTTTAAAACTCTAATTTTGAGAAGTATTCTGGATATATTCAAATTTTCATAAGTGAAAAACAGGTATTTTTACCAGAATTTTGGGTTTGAAGTATCTTGCAATCCTTTAAAGAGACTCTGAGGAGGTGTGGAAGCTAAGGAAATTTACAAGTATGTTCTTAGTTTAAAATAAATATGGAGATGAAGTAGCTTCCATCACTCCTAAATTTTTCCAAATAGCTATAAATCCGATATTTTATTTTCAACTTGGACTATCAAAGGAAAAACAAATGTTGGCTGTGTGTTTTAAAGTGTAATAAGATTTATAGGAAAATAGTTTTAAATGCTTTTAAACTTAAATGGAAAGTGAGAACTATGACAGTCAATTGCCTACTTATTTGAAAACATGTATGATTTACATTCCTAAAGCAATTTTGTTCTCAGAAGATTTTAAGATGAAAGAAATGTTTCAATTTTGACAATAGCAATTTTCCACTATCACCTCCATTAGGTCAGTTTGGTTACTCTGCAATGATCTCAAAAAAATACTAAAGGAAAACAAGATCTGTCTTTTTATTTGTTTTATTTTCCTTTGCATCTGCATTTGCTCCAGGAACATTACCTATTCTTTCACGTTAGAATGTTTGGACCAAACTCATGATTAAATACGAAAACGAATCAGTGCACTCTATTATAACTCAATATAGTTTACTTTCCTTTAAATGAAAAAAAAAAGAAAAACGATTCTACCAGAATTTCCCACAATATTCAGCATTCTTCTGCTTGTATCAGATCAACCATCATTTAAGCAAAATTGAGGGCAGTGTGGGCCACCATTGTGCTACAAACAAATAGTACATCTGTGCATGTGAGTCAGAGGGTTTGAGCTTCCTTCCAGGGGAGGGAATCTGAGGAGGAGGCTGCAGTTTGCTAGCGCCTGGGAAGTCCTGGATGTCATGGTTGTTTTTTGTCCACTGGCAGTGACTGCCTGAGAGTCACTGATGCTACAGAGACGGCACATCCCTCTAATTTCCATTTGTCCCTTTCCTATTTGGTGACAGAGCATCGCCTCCTCCTGAGCTTGAGCCATATCTATGCATCCATGGTAAACTACATTTCCAAAAATCTCTTGCAACTAGTGCCTCTGTGAGCCCGTGTCTATGTTTTGGGGGATGGAATGTAAGCAGAACTGCTATGAGCAACTTCTCTATTGCCTCATTACAGGAATGCCATTTGCCTAACACTTTCTCTCTCTCTATCACTGTAGCTGGAGTGCAAAAGTACTTCAAAACCCACCGGAAATATGCTGAATAGGGCATCATGAGCCTCATCCAAGGGAATGGAACTGTGAAAAGAATGGTTTCTGGAAAACCGCATGGAGGAGTGTTTCCCCACCCTTGATCTGGCATCTAAAGCTAGACTGTTACATCAGTAAAATAAACGTCTATTATTTAAACTGCTGTTGTGGGAAAGGGAACTTTTTCTTATGTCTTAGCTGTACCCCATTCAATGAAGTGGGGTTTATAACTAGAGAAAAATTTCTCTGAGGTGTGAGCTTAGTTTTCTTTTTCCTTGACTTTGAAATAAAATAGATTCTAATCTGAGAGAAGTTCAGGCTTTTAAGACTTTTGTGAATCTGTGAATTTGTTTTTTTGGAAGTGTTCAAACTATGTTGGACTACCAATTCCTTAAGTTTTAAACTCGTTTGATTCCCCCTTCACAAAGCTGGTCTCCTCCAGCTCTAGATGAAATATTATGAAGAACTCAGCTGCTTTTTACCATGATTTACACGAAAAAGGAACATTTCTTAATAAGCTTGAGAAGCCAACATCACTAAAGTTTGCTGTGATGAAAGAACTTAATGTGAACATAAGATTATATTTTCACATCCCTGGTTTAAAAGAGTTATCAAACAGGAAAGCAAATCAAACAAGGGATTTTTCACCATTTGCTTTATTCTATGAGCATCATTCACCCACCATGTTCTGTACAGTTCCCTTCAAATCTCTCAGCCCCACAAAGCTTGTGATGTTCTGTAAGGCCCAGTGATTAACGCAGACAGCCTTTGACATCAGCCTCTGTTAAAAATTACTTCAGCTAGTAGCTCTGTGCCTTATTGGTATTGCCTTAATTTAATTCTCAAAAATGTTAATAAAATGTATCCTCTCTTATAGGATTATTTCCAGATAAAATAATAAATCTGAAGCATTTAGCAGAGTGCCTGAAATAGATCAATCAATCATGTATCTTCACCTATCTATTAATTATCTATTCATCTATCTATGCACCTATCTGTATCTTTCCATTTTTATATATCCTTCTTTCTAAATGTTTGTGCTAGAATAAGAAACTGATTAGAATCTTCTTTAAATCAACCATAAGTATAATATAAAATAAACCATAATCCATCAGTGAATTAAAATTCATAACTTTCTCTCAAGTTTTCAATCTGTTTCTGAGCTCTGTCAAAAAGAAAAACTCATGTTTTAGAACAGGATCAAGCCAAAGTTCCAGGGAAGTAAAAAAAAAAATATATATATATATATATATATGTAAAACTCCGAAATATCTATGCTTAAACACTCATGTAACTAAAGATACAGTTCTCAAATTTTCTGTAGTCATTAGCCTCTTATTTTTAATTGACTTCACAAATTTCTTAATTCACTGAAAAGTGTTATGAACTAAACCATCTTCAAAGAAAAATTTGTTCATGAATGTGAGTGTTTAGATAGAATCAGTTATTTTTTGGTGGAGAGAGAATGTTTTAGTTCTCATGATTATTGTTATATTGTTGTGGGTCTCAGATCGGGCACGCCGGAGCGGGAGTAAGGAAACAGGTCCTCACAGAAAAGTAGATTATAAAAAGGGAGCCTTTATTTCAGCTGGCCGGCGTCTGCCAAGGAGCAAGCTCTCCAAGTGCAGCCCCGAGCCCATGTTATAACATCCTTTTAAGCATTTTTACCGCATCCTGCTTAGTTTTTGCAACTTTTCCGCCTTCGCCTAAATTCAGCAAGCTATATTCCTTGTTCAATCCTCGGGGGGGTTTAAGCATTTTCCCACCTGCTTCAGGAAACGTGTGATACTGCTGGTCTCTAACAAAGAAATGTACAGAAGCAAAAATAACGTGGCGTTAGTTGAACATCCTGTTTCTCATGGGATTTATATATTTTCCTTTAGTTCTCAGAAGTTGGTACACGACTAGGGTCTGGGGCTAACTTTACAGAGAGCTTTGTGTCCTATTTTATGTCTGAAACTACTTTAGCCCCTCACAATATAAGGATTGAAAACATTGCCTGGACAAATTTCTTAGTATGCTTCTGTCTAATGTTTTGTAAAATGTTTGGACTTTTCTCTCTAAAACATGTTAAGATATCATAGGCCACTTATCACCATTACATATGTAGGGTTATGTGTATGTTCCCATCAAAGTTCACTGATAGCCTAATCTGTTATAAAAAAAGAACCAAACTTTACTAGCTGTATAGATAGAACAGTGCATGGAGTCAGGGCAGTGAACACCTGCTGCATGACCAGGGTGAGGTGCTGCATGACCAGCGATAATATGTGCAGTGGGCTTTTGTAGAGCAAGAAACACCGTACAGACTTGTCTCTGGTATGGTCACCCTATGGCCTTAGTCCCAGTGTGTGCCATCCTCCACCTCTCCCATCACCGTGTTTCATCATGCACAGCATACATGCACACATAGCAGGAACCATGAATTTCTTAATTCAGCCTGGTGAGGGTGTGGTGTTAAATGTCAGGACTCTTTGGGACTCATTCGCTACTCAAGTCTACTGATGTGTATGTCTGCAGAAACGGAGTACATGATTGCAATACAAACCATCTCAAGTTCCAGGTAAACCAGAGCTAAAAGGTTGTTCTGCAGAAGCCTTAGGTCAAGTGCTGCCTTGGCCACAGTGATGAAACCCAGAGATTCCAGAATGGCTTTGAATTAGAAGGAATCAGTAATCCTTTACAGCAGGTATATGAAAAGTATGTTTAGGGTAGATCCATAGTCTCAACACTGTTCACTGAAAGCTCCAGCAACTTATAGAAGACTGGGGTATATTCATTGACTAGATATGAAATTAGAAAACTATTTGTAATTATATTTAATTCCATCTCATTCCTTTAAAAATAAAAAGACAAAAACAAGGGAATGAACCTTGGTGACATATCACTACTTGCTTTTATAATTGTCAGACCTAAAAATATTCTTAGGAAATTACAATATATTAATGACTTTGAGAACCTTAGGAAAGTAATTATTAGTGTCTAAAGATTACTCTTACTCTCATTTTATCTGAACAATAGGGTAGGGAACTAGTTTCACCAAGTGCTCTTAAATGTCAGGTGCTAAAAAATAAAAATTATAAATATAAATTATAGGAGTAAAGAGATATGAAAAATAACTCTGTGTTCTCTGAAAGAGTTAGGGTTTTTAGGAGCAGAACTCAGAAAACAGAATCAACTCAGGAAAAATATAATAATAATTGGATATTATTTACATGTAGAAGATTTAAAGAGCTAATTGGGGTTCTATGTTGAAAACTATGATAAAACCATTACCTTCATTGCAGTGGCTTGAATGTAGGGGTTGATACCTTTTTTGTCTCAGACACACCATATCCAGAATCAGAAGTATGAATTCAATGCCAAGACTTCCAGAGTTCCAACCTGAGGGAAAGACCCACCACCCGTGCAGTTGTATAGGCCAGAAAGCTAGCACAGTTTTTTATATTTCTTCTTTCATTCACTCCCTCTGAACTTTCTTCATCTCCAAATTGTATTGATTTCTTAGTATTGACATTTAAAAATTTCCTAATTTCACCATCCCTTTATCTTCTCCACTTTTAATTTCCATAACAAAAATCCAGTTATTGCATCTCCTCCTCCCATTAGCCTGCTCCCATTCCAGTCATCTTGTGCCTTTTTTATGTGTTTCTTCACTTTATCACCCTTTCAAACAAGCAATAGCCTTCAACACCTTGCTGAGACACACCTGCCTGTATCTCCTGCTGCCTCTGCAGCCAATAGGTTTCCAGTGCTCTTGGGATAAAGACATGGCCTGCAAGGCCCTGAAGGATCTTGCTCCTAATCAACTTTCCAGACTGATCTCGCCAAATCTTTCTTTCCAACCACACCAGTCCCCTTGCTCTCCCTCCAACTAACTATGCTTCCCTCCAGGCTGAAACCTCATGGCCCCTCATATGTACCAATCTCTTCAAAAGCCCTAGGAGTGGGGGAGTCAGGATAGTGTGTTCTCATAGTCATATATGTTTCTGATAATATTTGTAATCATTATTTAAGCAGAAATGGCCAACATTATAATTTCTTTTTCATTCCATTCCTCTTGTGTGATATAACTTTGAGATAGCCAAAACATCTTTGGAATCTAGATCATGGGATTGTGAGTTGGTAATATGCCTTTTGACTATGATTTGGAAATACACAGTAGGACTTTCAATGAAAAAAAAAAGAAGCTAGGGACTTCTAACAAGGAAGAATACAGAGGGAAATTTTTAGCATTTATAACATTATTAATTTACTAAAACAAAATTCATCTAAAATGTAAAGATTTATGAAGCACATTAAAAAAACAAATCAATATACTATTCTACCATTGAGAGTCAAATTATTAAAACAACAAAATTCAATAAAAAGAAATTAATTTCAGATGTATATGATGAATAGTGTTTAACCATAAGAATGTGTTGGAAACATATTCAAATCTTCCTGAATTATATGAAATATGTACATCCATGCATATAATATAAAACTCACAATAGGCCACTTGTATCATTGATATATGATACTTTGATTACAAGCTGGTTAAAGAGCACTGTCAATGCTAGAAACATTTCCTGCACAAGAAATCATGAAACTTCGCCAAAAATTAAACAGATAGAAGTTTTGAAACAATTTAAAAAATTTGAAACTGAAAGATACTGTTCTATGTATTAAAAAAACAAACCATGATTCTCTGAGCCCAGAATAGAGACTGGATTAGTTTTCTATGGTATCTGCAGAGAGTTGTTGCCACACAAAGTAAAGATCAGAAAGTAAGCAGCCACGAGAGAAGCCTCCTGAAAAGGTTACATGATATGTGATTCCAACGATATGGCATTTTTGAAAATGCAAAACCTTGGAGACTGTAAAAAGATCAGTGATTGCAGGGAGTAGGAGGAAGGAAAGATAAATAGATAGAACACAGGGTTTTTAGGGCAGTGAAGCTATACTGTTAAGTTACTATAATGGTGGATATACGTCATTATAACTTTTTCAAAACCCATAAAATATAAAATACCAATGTAAACTGTGGACTTTGGATAATAATAATGTGTCAATGTAGGTGTATCAATGATAATAAATGTACCACTCTGATATGAGATATTGATAGTAGGGGGAGCTGTGCATGCATAGGGCAAGTGGGCATATGGAATTCTCTGCAACTTTCCAGTCTATTTTGCTGTGAAATTAAATTTTCTCTTAAGAATAAAGTCCCTTTAAAAAAAAGTGTGCAGCCATAATTGTGGAAACGTATTATGGGCATATGTCTGGTAATTAATAAAAATATTATTTTATGGCTTCCAATCTGAACAAGATGGCATTCTCACTCCTTCCTGCTCTTCCCTGCTAAGCAAACGTAAACCTGAGAACTAATACAAGAAGCAGCCAAAGGAGAACTCTGAAATGTGAAAAGAACAGTGTGAATTAGTTATGGGCTGTAGGACTAGAGGTACAACATGGAAACAGGGCAACTTACCTCCCCTGGAAAACTCAAGAATGTGACCCTGTTATGGAAAATACTGGAAAACTTAGATTGGATCACTGAACAGAAGAACCAAGCAGCACTCAGAGATCTTGGAGTGTTGAGGTTTTATTTTTACACCGGTGGGCTCAGAGGGGAGTAATCTCCCAAGGTCTGAGCACTGAACAAAGGCAAGGGGAGCAATGTATATCTTTCTGCTTCCTTATCTGCAATATTTCTACTTGCACAGCAAGCGAGCAAGGGGGAGTAAGTTTAGGGAGTGAGTTTAGGGAGTGAGTGCCTGGCAGAGCGGGAATTAAGGGAATGTTCTGTTGTTTTTGCTGAGAAGCAGAAGGGAGCCACCTGGACTAGACTGCTATCCTTATAAATTTTTCCCTATCATTCCCTCCTCTGATGCTCCTTTAAACGCTTTGTTTTAGGGGGCATCATCTCCTTGGTTTATGATAGGGTCATAATGGCTCTGCATATACATGAGCTGTAGGGAGGAAATGCATTTCTTGATAAAGTTAATGAGACAGTTAAAGATGCAGGGTCCCACTAATAGTTCAAGGGGCGACAGAACCGCTGGCCCAGCAAGGCCAGTTAAAAGAGTTGTTAGCCACGGATTCCATTTTAACATTTGCAGCTCGGAAGTGCAAATGTCAGAAGGGGGTTGCACAATTGGAAGAGATGGGCACCTATTTCAAGGGCCGATTAAAATTAGAAGGAGTGGGAGGGGCATGCCCCCCCCAACCCCTGCCCCAGAGTCCTCCTTGGTGCACCTCCTTAGCACGTCCCTCCACCAACTTTGTGCAGTGGGAGCTGAGGACACTCAAGGGATTGAAGGCAGACCCTGTAGTAATACTAAACTACTTTATCTGTTACAGAAAAACCTGAGAGGTCAATATTGTGGTAAGCTGGCTCTTTGGTCAGTGCCTTTAAGTCCTGCTTGACCTTTTCATCACTGTCCCTTTGTGCTTGGTTCTGGACTGCCCCCTATCAGACATTCCATTGTGGGTGAGGTAGATCCAGCAGTCGGTGGATCCCTTTCTTTCCCTAATTGCACAGAGACCTATTTATTTATTGTTTCAGTCCGGTATCTTTTCCAGTCTTTAGGGCAAAGGGTGGCCCTGTTCTTATCATAACATTTAGCAGGCATATAGGTGTAGGCACTGAACCCGGTCCCCCATTTGTCTGATTTTATGCAACCACAGTGAGGTTCCCTGGGAGTGAGGGGGAGGAAGGGAAGGGAAAGAAGGTATAAAAATCACATTACAGAGTTGTAGTGGGGAGATGCAGGCTGAGGCTTGAGTTCAGCTAGGAGAGACAGGTAAGCAAGCAAAACAACCTACGATTACCCATTAGAAAATAAAAAGGGCAAATTTTGAGGAATAGTCCAGTCTGGGGGGGAGGAGGGTAATAGCAGAGAGTTCAATGCCCAGGATGAAAGATACCACTCTAGCGAGTTTATCGCACGCAGGTGTTTATCAGTCAGAGGGTAATCATTGGATGCAAAGGCGGAGAGGATTCGGGAGGTCTGGCAGGGCCTTCCACTGATGTATTTTTTCCTCCAGATTATGAGCTATTTTCACTCTGGAATGATGAACCCACGGAGTGATGGCTGCAACTTTGAGGGCAGTAGGAGTGATTAGAACAACAATGTGGGGGCCAGTCCACTGAGGTTTGAGGGGGCCCCTGTTTTAAGCTTTGACCCAGACTGAGTCCTTAGTGTGGAAGGAATATACTGGGGTTCCTAAGGAGATTGGGGCTCTTTCTATGGAAAATTGCTGCATCTTATTTAGGGTGGCTCTTAATGCTTAGAGCTGTTCTCTTGCTCCTTTATCTCCTATCTGGTGTAGGTTCCCTGGGACACTTCCTAGACATGGGGGAGGGTGTTCATACACTAATTCAAAAGGGGAAAAGCCTTGAGTCCCAGGTGTGCAGCAAGCACACAGCAGAGCCAGGGGCAGTAGGTCTGGCCACGGGAGGCCAGTTTCTTGGCAAAATTTAGCAAGGGTTCTTTTGAGGGTGCAATTAATTTGTTTCACTTCCCCTGAACTTTGTGGCCTGTATGCACTGCAGAGTTTCCAGGTAATGTTGAGAGATTTAGTTAAAATCTGTACTCATCTGCTACAAAGTCAGGTACATTGTCACTGTGAATTTTAGATGTAGGCTTAACTGGGGCACAATATTTCTCAGGAAGACTTTGGCTACCTCCCAGCTTCATTCTGTCCTGGTTGGGAAGGCTTTGACCCACCCAGAGTATGTACAAACTATTACTAGGAGGTATCTGAGCCCTGTGCTTGGCTGGACATCTGTGAAGTCTGTCTCAAGGTCTTCAAAGGGGGCAACTCCTGCTCTTTGGACACAGGGCAAGGTTTGTGGTGCAGACTGAGGATTATTTCTGGCACAAGTCATGCATTGCTCACTGCTCAGTATAATGCTGGCAACTGGCTGATACTGCCTTTTGAGGAGGGCTTCTAGTAGTTTTTCCTAAGTGGGTGAGCTGATGGTATTTGCTGACTAGATGCCTTCCAGTTGTAGTTGGAACAAAGATGCATTTGTCAGGCAGCATCTATTATCCTTTTTTAGTTAGGGTGGCTCCTTCAGCTGTGTCTCAGTCTTTCTCTTTTTCAGTGTACTTGGGTGGAGGGGCCTCCACTGAGGCTGTTAGGGCCATAGTGAGGGAAGGAGCTTTATCTGTTTTTATTGGCCACTGTTTCGGCTGCTTTATCTGCAAGCTGTTTCCCCTGTGTTATAGAGTTGTTTTCCTTTTGGTGTTCTTTGCAATGCAGTATTGCTACATTTTTATGTACAAAGAGGTAGAAGGGCTTTTTATATCTGGTAGGCCTAAGGCTGGTGCCTGTTCTGAAGCAGCCTTTATTTCCAGGATGGTGGCTCTTGCCTCTTTTGTCCAGACAGAGGCTTTCAGTCTGGACCCCCAGGAGGCTGTAGAGGGGTTTTGCCATTGCCAAAAATCCAGGAATCCAGATTCTGCAGAACCTGGCGGCCCCCAGGAACTCTTGTATGTCTTTCTTCATCTGGGGCTGGGGTAAGGAGTTAATTACCTTTTTCCTCTCTGGTCCTAGTGCCCTTTCTCCCTGGGTGAGGAGGAAGCCCAAGTATGGACTCGCAGCTGGCAAATTTGTGCCTTTTTCCATGAGGCTCAGTATTCTGAGTCTGACAGGAGGGCCTTTGTGCCCTCTGTACAGGTCTCTTGGGGGTCACCGGCAAGGAGGAGGTCATCTACATACTGCAGGAGGGCACAGCATGTGGCTTCCCTCAGAAAACTAGCTAGGTCTGCGGGCAATGTCTCTCCAAAGAGAGTGGGTGAGTTCTTGAACCCTTGTGGAACACGTGTACACATTGATTCCATCTGCTGCCCCGTATCCGGTTCAGTCCATTCAGTCCATTCAAGGGCAAACAAGAGCTGGCTTTGGGGGGCCAGCCAGAGGCAGAAAAAGGCATCCTTCAAGTCTAGGCAAGTGAACCATTTGGCAGACCCCGGGATCTGGCTGAGGAGGGTGTACGGGTTTGGGACCACAGGGTGTAAAGAGACAGTCACTCCGTTAATGGCTCGCAGGTCTTGAACAGGCTGGAGCCCTCCTCCTGGCCTTTTGACTGGTAGAAGCAGGGTGTTCCAGGGTGACTGACTCTCAGTTAGAATGCCCACCTCTCTGAGTCTGATCAGGTGCTCCTGGATGCCTGCTCTCACCTCTGGTGAGAGGGGGTACTGCTGCTGTCTCTGTGGCTCTAAGAATAGTTGCAGTCGTTTCACTGAAGGGGGCCACAGGGAGGGTGACCACAGAGTGTTCTGCCCCTGCGTCAACCATTAAAGTCGTGTGTTGTCCCCCCACCTTCATTCTGACCATGGGCTCCTGTGGGCCAAGTGGACAGAGCCCGTCCTTGTCAGGCCGAGTCTGCTCCTGACAGGCCAGCGAGCCTGCCCCCGTGGGCTCCTCCCGACAGTGACTGGGCCTTGGGGCTTTGCCTCGGTTGGGGCATTCATTCTCCCAATGCCCCTTCTCTCTACAGTAAGCACACTGCTCCCTGGCTGGGGGTATCTTAGGCCTCTCCCCTCTTCGTGGCTGGCTTTTCTCTGCCTTTCGGTCATCTCTCTTTCTTTTAGGGAGGCTGCCAAGAACCTGGCCTTTTTTTTCTTCATTTTTCTTTCAGCTTCTCTGTCAGCCTAAACTTCTCTGTTTAGATACTTTGTTGACAATTTTAATCAGCTGAGTGATATTCATCCCCACAAAGCCTTCAAGTTTTTTTTTTTTTTTGGAGCTTTCGTTTGATGTCTGGGGTGGCTTGGGCTATGAGTGAGGTGTTGACCGTTTGCTGGCTCCCTGGTGACTCAGGAGGGAAGGGGGTGTAGATGCGATAAGCTTTACACAGTCTTTCATAATAGTCCCCAGGAGACTCGCCTGGTTGTTGAGGGACTGAAGAAACTTTCATCATGTTCATAGGCTTTTTGGCTCTGGCTTTGATCCCCTGGAGGAGGGCGTCCTGATATTGGCAGGTCTGGTCCTGTCCCTCAAGAGTGGTGAAGTCCCACTCCGGGTGTTCCTCGGGGACAGAGATTTTAACCCATGCACCCCGATCAAGGACCCCCACTGCCTCCTCTCTTTCATTGTGAACAGGGTGTGCAGAAGCTGTTGACAGTTTTTTTTTAGGTTGGCTGATGGGTTTAGAAGAGGGATTTCATGAGAGCAATCAGGTCTTATGACTTTTCTGACAGGTTATTATGCTTTTGAGGTCAATCGTGCATGGAGAAGTGTTAATAGTAAAACATGGTCCAGCGGGGCTGGATGGCCCCATCTTTATTACATCTTTCAGGCACCTGCATCTTCTGCACCAGCATCTGAAGAGCACCTGCTCCCACCTGAGGGTGCAGTCTGGCTGCTGGTCTAGTAAGAGTGGGTTCACTGGTTCTGGAGTTCACAGGGAGGCCAATGCTGGTGGGGGCTGGGGGCTGGTGGCCATTGGGGCACATAAGTTGGGGGCAATATCAGCTCTTCCTCTGGGTCACCAGCAAGAATCTGTAGAGGCTCAGGCTTCTGTTGATTATTTGCAGGCTTCTTTGTTGAGGAGACCTTACCCTCTCTCTGCCTATTGCAATCATATCGCATCCAAGGGGGAAGGGTCTGGGTGACTCCTAACCAGAAGTCAATGTATGGGAACTGGTCAGGATGACCTGGATCTCCAGTGATGACCCGCCAGACCTGGTGGGCTATTAGGACATCTAGAGCCTTTTCCAGAGGCCGTCCTACACTAAAGGTGGGCCTTTCAGATTCACACAGGGTTTTTAACCTGCCAGGAATTAATTTTACTTTGTAGTCTTTTGAAAATCCCTTCCTCAAATTTTTGATCATGGTGTCAAGAACTGTGGATTTGCTGTGCCCTGACCCCATGATGTGTCCGTGTAATGGTGCCATGACAACAGACAAGGGAGGGGTGCCTCATCTAGAGAGGAGACTAATCAGATGCCCGATTGCTCGCAGTCCTCTCAGAGACTTTGGTCAGCCTTGACTAAGGTGCACCTGTATAAGTCTCAGGCCAGGTCAGCCGAAGCTGAGTCACCGTTATGTCATGGCAGCTGACCATGAATACAGCAAAGGGCCCACTCAGATTCCGTAGCACAGGCCATGGAACCGATTCAGTGCAGATGGATGGCTTCAGCCGCCCTGCACACTCACTCACACACTCAGACCAGTGTTTAAACATTCCCCCCTCTGGGAATGTCTACCTGCGAAAATTCTAAGAAGTCTCCGGGAGGTGATTGCTCCCCTTCCACCCCAACGGGTGGGAACTGGCTGGGTCAAGGGCTCCAGGGCCTTACTGGATTCAACATCAGAACCAGGTCCTCACCTGCCAAGCCTCCTTGAGTCTGGTAGGAACAGCAGAGAGGGGCCGGCCCAGAGCAACCCAGCGGGAGACTGCCAAGGGATCAGGCGGAACGCACCTTCTCCATTGCAATCACCCATTCCATCACTGCTCCGCAGTTGCCCCAAACTGGTGGCAACAAAGGGCCAGTGCAGTTGGGTTTCCTGGTTAGGGGAAACAAATGTTACAGAAAATACTGGAAAACCTGGACTGGATCACTGACAGAAGAACCAAGCAGTACTTGGAGGTCTTGGAGTGTTGAGGTTTTATTTTTACATTGGTGGGCTCAGAGGGGAGTAATCTCCCAAGGTCTGAGCCCTGAACAAAGGCAAGGGGAACAATATATATCCTTCTGCTTCCTTATCTACAACATTTCTACATGCACAGCAAGCAAGCAAAGGGGAGTAAATTTAGCGAGTGAGCTTAGGGAGTGAGTGACTGGTCCAGGGAGAATTAAGGGAGGGTTCTGTTGTTTTGCTGAGAAGCAGAAGGGAGCCACCTGGACTAGACTGCTGTCCTTGTAAATTTTTCCCTATCAACCCATCCTGATGTTACAACAGAAGGTGACATAGGAGGCTCATTCCTTCCCCACTTTGAATGAAAGCCCCATCATCATCAGGCAAACGGGAAGTGCTGAACAGGGATGATCATGAATATGCAGCCAGGGGGAGCTCTCTCCTCCCATACCCACATGCAACCTACTGACTCTCATGGAAAGAGACACGGGTATCTGAGCAGTATACCGATCAGACCATCAATATTGCAACCTGGAAAGCATTTTTCTTTCCCATAGCCTGGTGTTTCCCTTTCCCTATGTAGATGCACCAGACCACCTGAGATTTAAATAAGACACAAAGTATCCTAACAATAATAACCAAAATTTCCTGAACACAACAAAAAAAAATTACCTATGATACCAAGAGTAATAAGATCTTGAGTAGTAAGATCTGACATGAAAAAAAAAAAAAACAATGAACATATACCAATACCAAGATGAATCAAGATGCTGGAAATACCTGATGATGATTTTAAGGCAACTATCACAAATGTTCCAACAAGCAACTACAAATTTTCTTGAAAAAGTATTTTAAAAACTCTGCAAAGATATGGAAGTTATAAAAAAGAAACACCAAAATTATTTGAAAAATTAAAATTTAACAGAAAAGAAGTTTTGCTAGATTTGATTATAGTAGATGATAGAGTCAGTGAACTTGAGGACAGATCAATTTATAAAATCTGGACAGAGAGAAAATAGACTAGAAAAAAAATGAACACAGGTGAAGAGAGAATAAAAGATATGATGCTTATAGCACTAGAAGCTCAGGAGTTAGGAAGAAAGGGCAGGAATCTTAGAGAATATATGAAGAAACCATGACTGAAAAGTTCCCAAAATTGGTGAAAGACAGGAGTCTACATATGAAGAAGCAGAGCAGATCTCCAAATAGGTTTGATCCAAAGAAATCTATGTCAAGACAATAATTTAACAGGTAAACTTACAAAAACTAAAAAAAAAAAGTAGTAACAATACTTCCAAAGAAGTAACATATAACCTTTGTGGGATGCCAGCTCAAACGAGCCCATTCCACAGGTGGTGCCCCACAGGCGAGAGGAAGTAGCACGTTCCACAGCTCTAAAAGAAAAGAACCATCAATCATTCATTTTTTCCCCAGTTAAAGTGCCTTTTAGGATGAAGGTGAAGTAAAGACTGTCTCAGATATAGAGAAACAAACAAAAAATTTAACAGACCTCCTCTTAAATAAGAACTAAAGGAAGTTCTTCAAATAAAAGGAAACAATAAAAGGCATTGAAGTGCATCAGAGAGTAAGAACAAACAACGGAAAACATAAAAACCAACATAAAAATACCTGGTTTATTACTAAAGGACAGTGATATTACCCAGTGTGTGCTAGTCTAAGGAGGCAAATAATTATGGTTTCTTTAAAATGCTGAATATCTCATCACTCACAATTAACTACACTGGCTCAGAGGTAGTTGTTTTTGGTTGATTTTATATTATCTGCTTTTTACACTAAGAGTATGTATGTGATGTGTTGGAAAGCCTTCACCATTAAATTGCACAAGTTACTCTATAATTTTTCCATGGTGAGCTGGTGGACAATGACATTTGACTTCTGACCGAATGACTTCCCACTCTCATTACATTGTTAAATTTTCCCCCACTAAGTTTCCTGAAGGTCAGTAATGGCTAAAGGAATTCCCACATGAGGATGTTCATATTTCTAGCTTGAGCTCCGGTGGAAGGACATCCAACGTCCATTACTCACCCTTCCCATTACATTCCTTTGGTGTCTCTGCTGTGTGAGTGTCCTGATGACAAATGAAATGTAATTTCCTTCTGAATGCACTCCTATGTGATCCTATCAAAACGTTCATAGGATTTCTGCTTTGTCTGCTTTCTGGTGTACAGCAAAGCAGCTCCTCCCTTTTAGTGGAAGGGTACCTTCCGGATGAATCTTCACTTTGCCTGAAACCTCTCACTTTGGATATGAGGTTCCACCCTAGGGTAAGGTTCCTCATACTTTGTTGTGAGGAGTGGTTTCTAGATGCCTATACTCATCAACCTTCCCTGCTACAGGGTGTGTAGCACTACTAATTAATTCTGAAATGCTTTCAAAATATTTCCATTAGTGTCTGTATTAGTCTGGGTTTTCCAGAGAAACTGAAATAATAGGAGACTATATATACACACGTATGTATAATGAATTGGTTCAAGTGGTTATGGACGCTGAGAAATAAGGTCTACCATCAGGAAGCTGGAGACCCAGGAGAGCTGATGGTAGAGTTCCAGCCCAAGTCTGAGCTTGAAGGAAATGAAGTCCCAGACTGAAGACAGTCAGGCAGAGAGAAAAATTATCTCTTACTCAGATGTTTTTCTACTCAAGACTTCAGTGGATTGTATGAGGCCCAGACGTATTGGCGTAGGCAATCTGCTTTCATCATCCCACATAACCAAATGTTAATTTCATCTAGAAATATCCTCCCAGACTTACGCAGTAAAAGATTTGGTCAAATATATGGGAACCCCTTGGCCCAATGAAGTTGATACTTAAAACTAGTCATGACAGTGTCGTATTATGTATGTTTTTCTTATGACTAGATTCACTATATTATGTTATCTCTCTTCTCAAACAGTTTTTTCATGGATGATGGATACAACTGATTTAGAAATGTATTTAGGTGTACCCTGAACTTCTCCAAAACATTTCCAGGTCTCTATTCTTCCAGGTAGTTCTGACTTAGAAAACAAGAGCTCTTGTCCTGGGCTCTTCTCCTCATTCCAACTGAATAATCACATCAGGTCTCATCATGTGACACCTCAACGAGTCTCAGTGGCAATAGTTTCCCAACACCTCACACCTATTTATGGTCTTCTGAGAAAGGCCCAGGTGCTCTTGCAGCACTTGGCGAACTGCACACACCTGTCCCTGGAGACAAGGCCTGCTTGTGAGCCCTGCCTTGGGATTTCTGACAGTTGACCTGGTCTCCTCCAGGCTGCCAATCTGAAAAAGGGGAGGATTTGGGAAAAGGCAAGTCCCAGTCAAGCCAAGTCCAGTCCACCCCCAGCTGGAACTGCCTCTGTTTGTTATTTAAAGATGGACTTTTACAATGTTAAAATTACCATTCAATGACTAGCAATGTGGAGCATCTTTTCATGTGTCTATTGACCATCTGAATTTCTTCTTTGGGGAACTGTCTGTTCAGCTCCTCTCCCCATTTTTTAATTGGATTATTTGCTTTTTATTTGTTTAGGTATGTGAGCTCTTTATATATTTTGGATGTCAACCCTTTAGTGGATCTGTCATTTATGAATATATTCTCCCATACTGTAGGGTACCTTTTTGTTCTATTGATGGTGTCCTTTGCTGTACAGAAGCTTTCCAGTTTGATATGGTCCCACTTGTTCATTTTTGCTTTTATTTCCCTTTCCCAGGGAGATATGTTCATGAAGAAGTTGCTCATGTTTATGTTCAAGAGATTTTTGCTTATGTTTTTTTCTAAGAGTTTTATGGTTTCATGACTTACATTCAGGTCTTTGATCCTTTTCAAATTTACTTTTGTGTATGGGGTTAGACAGTGATCTGGTTTCATTCTCTTACTGCAATGAGATATCACCTCACACCAGTAAGGATCGCCACCATCAAAAAGACAAACAACAACAAATGTTGGCGAGGTTGTGGAGAAAGGGGAACCCTCCTACACTGCTGGTGGGAATGTAAATTAGTTCAACCATTGTGGAAATCAGTATGGAGGTTCCTCAAAAACCTCAAAATAGAAATACCATTTGACCCCGGAATCCCGCTCCTAGGAATTTACCCTAAGAATGTAGCAGCCCAGTTTGAAAAAGACAGATGCACCCCTCTGTTTATCGTAGCACTATTTACCATAGCCAAGAAATGGAAGCAACCTAAGTGTCCATCAGTAGATGAATGGATAAAGATGTGGTACATATACACAATGGAATATTATTCAGCCATAAGAAGAAAACAGATCCTACCATTTGCAACAACATGGATGGAGCTAGAAGGTATTATGCTCAGTGAAATAAGCCAGGCGGACAAAGACAAGTACCAAATGATTTCACTCATCTGTGGAGTGTAAGAACAAAGAAAATCTGAAGGAACAAAATGGCAGCAGAATCACAGAAAACAAGAATGGACTAACAGTTACCAATGGGAAAGGGACTGGAGAGGATGTGTGGGAAGGGAGGGATAAGGGCAGGGAAAAAGAAAGGGTGCCTTACAATTAGCATGTATAATGTGGGGGAGGGCATGGGGAGGACTGTACAACACAGAGAAGACAAGTAGTGATTCTACAGCATCTTACTACGCTGATGGACAGCGACTGTAATGGGGACTTAGTGAAGGAGGGAGCCTAATAAACATAATGTTCTGCATGTAATTGTAGATTAATGATAACAACAACAACAAAAAAATTACCATTCAATATGATCCTTTAGAAAAATA
The DNA here is from genome assembly GCF_030020395.1 of Manis pentadactyla. NCBI lineage: Eukaryota > Metazoa > Chordata > Mammalia > Pholidota > Manidae > Manis > Manis pentadactyla. Next base: position 43,441,469 of record NC_080025.1, read on the forward strand.
TCTCCTAATCAATGTATGCTCATTTTACCTACTGTCTTTAAGTACTCAGCTTTTGGAGTCTGTCTCCCTAGTCCCCAAATCCCTAAGAAACACATTAGAGCAAGTGTTCTAAAATGGTCCTCAAAGTATGCAGAAAACAGAGTTGCAACTGGTCACTGAATTTCAAAAGAGTGTAACAAATACTAGAGATTAGCCTCTAATCAGGACATATTTTATTAAATTTTCTGATTTATGTTAACCAGCATTAAACAAGGTATTAAAGGTATCTTTTCTGCCCTTAAATAGACTGCTTATGCTTAAGCACTAATATATTTGGGCAAGAGAAAAGGTAAAATTCAGTGTTTATTGGCTCATATGATGTTTTACCATTTATTTTCAGTTGTGAGTAAATATAATTTTCAAACACACATTAAAGCAGACCAATTGACTTGATGAAATTTTCAGCCTGATTGCCTATTCACTGGAATTAACCAACAGGTGTGGAAATATGAAATTAATTTTAGTCCAACAGTACTGGAATAGGTATTATTAAATATAAATTTTGCTATGTAAATATACCATGTAAGAATCTATATTGATAATACTTTTTTCTTATTTTGGCCCATGTAATATGATTAAAACATGAACTTAAAAGTCTCAGTATTTTTCTGCTACAATAAAGTTTTGCAAGATTATTCCATTCATAACTTTGCCTGTAATTTTTCTTTTTAATATTGGCAAAAAACTGTATTGACATCTAGGCACATGGAAAACTAGCAGTGCTAAAATGGTATCAGTGATTTGAATTATCCAAAATAAACATATGCTATTTCTTTCTGAGAATATTACATACAGAATAATTAAATTTGGAGAGAATAGTTTTTAATTTAAGTCCAGTCTAGACTCCTAAACCCAAGTGTATATGAAGTTACAACGTATGCTTTTATATCAGGTTAATTACCAAAGTAGTATAGATCTTATACAGGGACATTAGAAAGACTTCCCATGAGCCTGGGAAGTCAATCTCTGAGGGTTAGATTATGAGGTCATCAAATAAAAGAAGTGACCAGATTTACCACAAAACTAGATGAAAATGGCAGGAATAATTCCAATTGGCAATACTGGAAAATAATATCAGTCATACAAAGAAATAGAGATAAAGAGAGACAAATTTTGGCATTCTCCATTCTCCAAGGTGTGAATCCAACTAACATGAATTTACAGTAAAAAAAAAAAAGTATAGTTGACCCTAGAACAACTCAGGTTTGAATGACACAGGTCCATTGATATGCAGAATTTTTTCAATAAATGTATTGGAAATGATTTTTTTGAGATGTGACAGTTTTTAAAAAGCACTTTATTTTCTCTATCTTTATAGTAAGAATACAATATAGAATACCTATAACACAAAATATGTGTTGATCAACTGTTCATCTCATCAGTAAGGCTAACAGGAGTCTGTTAGTGGTTGAGTTTTGGGAGAGTCATAAGCTATATGAGGTTTTTCAACTGTGTAGGGTAAGGACCGCAGCCTCCACTGCTCAAGGATCAGCTGTGTAGTCCTGTGGGGTATGTGGGCTTACCTGAAACCGGTCATCTAACCCTTCAAACCACATGAAGGCTGCTCCACTGACACTTCTTTCAGTGAGTAGAAACTCTGTCTTTCCAGTTCTTACACCAACCACTTTGAAGCCCATCTTTGACTCCTTGAATTCTCTGATGCTATATGTCCAACATTTTCCTCTGTCTCAATGACAAAAATATATCCAATGTTTTAGAGTTTTATTTCCATTTAAAAAATGTGTCTAGTAGGTCCAGGAGAAATTACAACATTCACCCTCGACTAATACAAATAACTTTTTAAAATATTTCTGAAATAATGAAGGTTAAAAATTTAGAACATCTTATCTCTTTTAACACACTATCACTTTTTATTTTATTGGGCTCTTAATTATTCATACAATTAAGTCACAGAAGATACCACTATTATGACATGATGGATTAAAGAATTATGTATACACACCTATATGTTTACTTTCCACTCTACTCTTCATTCCTTTTGCAGTTGCAATTTTTCCAAATGCAATTGTTATACGGCCTACTTTGTTCTGCCTTCAGATTGATACCTTCTCCTTTTTCCCAAAAAGTAAGCACTACCTTACCTAACATTGGGACCACCTTTGATTGCAGCCACTCCAATGTGCCTGTATTGTGTTATTCTTAATGGTTAGCCTTCTTGATGAGTGTATTGTGGAATCGTTTTTCACACATTTATTTAAACATCAAGATACCCCCTTTGGGAGACAGTATGTATTCAATTATTTCAATTTTTTGTCCAATTGCTTTATTTTCTCTGTTGCTTTATAGAAGCTCATTATATGGGAGAAGAGCCTTTGGTCACTTACATATGTGTCAAGTATCTTCTCACTTCATAATTTGCATATTCATTCTTCATTCATATCATACAGTTAATTACTAACCTTCTTCTTTGTGGGTAATAATTTTTTGTTCCAAAACAAGAAAATTTTACCCACTTCAAGTTTATGAAGTTATTCTCCTGTTTTCTTTTAGAAAATTTGTTGTTTTACTTTCATATTTAGAAAAACATTGTATCCAGAGCTGATTTTGGGGTATAGTTTCACATAGGATTACATTTACAGTTTTTCATAAGAACTACTAATTGAACCTGCCTTATCTGTTGAATATGACAGGTTTAATTGGTAATTGTTTGCTATATTTGTTGAAGAGACCATCTTTTTCTTACAATTCTGAAATGCGAACTTTCTCATTAAACAACTATTCATGCCTTAATGGATCTCTTTTGCAATCTCTTTTCAGTGCCATGTTTCTATTTATCTCCTGATAGACAATTGCTCTCTTAAAAAGGAGTCTATGGATTTTTCAAATGAATTATGCATTCTGGAGAGGAGGACGTCAAAAATATCTAAGTATGTCTTGGTTCTTTTGAATCCAACAACTTTAGATTCACTTTCTCAATTGAAAAGAAAAAGACCTTCTGTGATTTTCATTCGGATTTCATAGATTTCAGAGATCAGTTAGGAACAATTAATATTGTGTATTAATAAATATTATAATAAATAAGCATACTATATTCCTCAAATTATTTTCATCTTCCTTAATTGTCTATTGTGCAACCATGCCTGCATAGGCATTCTGTCATTATCATTATCCTTTTCTTATATTGCTAGTCTTGGTTTCATAATATTGTGTTGATGGTATATTGTTGATATTAGTCTTAATTTCCCATTTTTGTATTTCCCCTGTCTTATTTCATATCAAGATTATGCTGGCTTCTTAAACTGATTTTTAAAGTAATGTTTTATATCTCTGGAAGATTTTATGAAAATTGCATTATACTTTCCTAAAATATTTTGTAGAATTTAACAGTGACCTTTAATGTTTTTTATTGCTTCTTTTATAAATGTTAGTAAATTTTTTCCAAACATTTCTGATATTCAGGAAAATGGATAAGAAGTGTTTATTCATACAATGGGATACTGCATAGCAATTCAAACTCATGATGCACTGAGCTAAGGTACTCCTTGTCAAAAGGTTGTATGCTGAATAATTTTATTTATGAAATACAAAATGACATGTGAAGATAAAAATGAGCATAATGCTTTTCTGTGGGGAACTGAGAAGGGAAATATGTAAATTTTTGCAGTGTTGGGAAATTTCTTTCTTAATATAGAGTTTGGTAACATGGCATATGCGTGTGTAAAAATTCGTTCAGCTATGCACTTAAGATGTGTACACTTTACTCTCTGTAAGCTGTACCTCAATAAAAGCATGAATCAGAAACATGATCGGGTGTTTTTGTAAGAGATGTGAAAGGACAACCTGTAAAGCTGCAAAGTGAAACTCAGTCCCATTAACAATCTGGGAAATACAAACTAAACCAAAAGAAGGTGCCACTTCACAGCCACCAAATAGACAAATTTGAAAAATGTGAACAATGCATTTTTTGATGAAGAGGTGAAGGAACTGAGAAAAAAAAATCCTTAGGTCCTCTTCTCCTAGATGTCTGAATAAGGTTCAGTGCTGCACAATGAATGTGTGGATTAGTACAGCTACAATAGGAAATAAGTTATCATTAACAAGCAAATTTGAGAATTAAAAAAAACACCCTACAACACTTTTCATTTTAGATAGGAACCCAAGAAAAGCTGTTGGATCTATGCATCAAGAGTTAAGGATGAATTCCAGAAACATGTTAATGGTATTCAAGGACACAGTTATATGTCAGTGCCTTAATTCATTTTGTTACAGTTAAAAAGGGATAAACATAAAATTATAAAGAATATAAATATATAAGGATAAATATAATATTCTTATATATAATACACAAAATATGTATGCTATAGGTCTTAAATAATAGGTTACATAGAAGCAAATAAATGTAATATGCTATAGAAGTGAAAATAAGTGCATATAAATTAATCTTTAGAGAAAATATAGAATTTAAAGATGCAAGTTCAGAATAATTATAAATATGATTCTCCTGTATGAAGTTCAAGCCTTGCAAAACTAGAAAATATTTTGGCGAATGCAATGAAATGTGCTGCAAGACTGTAAGGAGAGCAAGAGCATGACAAGCACGCCAGTCAGGAAAGTGCCAGGTGCAACTGACAAGCAGCTTGGGTGTGATAATGAGAGGCTACAAGGTTAATTCTTGCTTTGTAAGAAATAAGATAATCTAGAGCCTAAATTAATCATCAAAAATAAGAGTAAAAAGAGTTTGAAATAATGCTATGCACAGCAGTTATTCTCAAGACGAAATAATGTTTTGTGCAGAATTTAAGGTACTGAGTTGCCAAAGAGAACATGCTCTGAGATGTTAGTAGTCACTGTGGTTGTAACTAAGATTTTAGTTGATTTGGTGGTTTGTGTAGATAAAGGTATTTGAAGTAAGTGGTAGAACTGGGAGTAACGGTAGACTAGATTGCTGTTGGTTGAGGAGGGGACATGGAAGTAGAAATGTGGACCCTGCCCATAATGGCTATACTTTCAAGTTAGGAGGATAAAGTAGGAACAATTAAGGAGGATCATGTATTTGCTTGTTGTAAGAAAAGGAGCTCAATTAATTTGTTAGATAAAAGGATTGATTCAAACAGACCTCAGTCTTTATAAGGAAATAGATTAAAGCTGTGTTTTGAGGTGATTTTATTTTGTCCTAATTAAGTATCAATTATCATGGAGAAGTTGCACAGTTTTGCACTTTACATTCTTCAAAGATTAATAGCAATGTAATAATTCCAGTAAGAAAGAGGATCAATAATCACATGCTATACGTGGAAAGAATGAGTAGAAGCTGGCAGTTGTCAAAGTTGCTTTTCTACATCTTAAAGTAATTATTAATAGCTTTCTCACTTCTGGCATATTCGTGAGAAGTACATTAAGGAGTAATTTTTCTTATACTAGGAATGACTTCCTTGTTTGAATTTAGCACCTCAGGGGCATGGGAAACTGTAGCTGCAAGTATTTCTAACAAAATCATTTCAGGAGCCACGATTCCTATATTTATTGACACTGACATACATATTTTTGATAACACCAGAACAGTACGTAACTGGGACTTAACTGGGGCAAGCATGTTGGAGAAGGGTAATGAGACTTGTCTTGATGCTGTATTTTCAGATCCAGAAGATTAGTTTGACTTAGAGCGTGTGTTTGCTTGCTGGGGAGGATAAGAACGGAATCATGGACACCTGGATGGAAGTCATACGCCCTCCTCCAAGCCCTCCTAGAAGTCATTGCTGACAAATGTGCCGTTTTCAGTCATACTGCTAATTCTTGCTAAAGAAAACACTTAAAAGGATGTAAGAACATGAAACACAGAATATGTTCACCACCCATATTAATTCCTCTCCCTAATGCCCTGACTTACAATAATGTCCTGAGAAATCTTTGTTAAGAAAGCTTCCCACCATCTATTGAAGGTATAGGAAAAACATGCCTGTGTCCCACTCCCGAGGAGATGATAACAATTATCTTGATTATACTAACTTACTAAATGCTTACTCTGCTAGATCTTTTTGTATTGCATCTATACTCTGTCTGAAAACCCAGCATCACAGGCACTGTCATCCACATATTTCAGCTGGGAAATAGAAATCAGAAAAACTTGTCTGACTAGCCTAAAGTCCTACAGATAGTAAAATAATGAAATTTATATTGAATTATTTTCTTTCATTCTAAATTTTATTTCTCTAAATTTCAGTGTATGGCTTCAATAGTAATAAACATTTTTGAAGTTTATTGTCATTTATAAGAAGTGTGACGAGATTGATTATAACCTTTTTTACTTTTTAAAAACATAGAAGCAAAGATTCCACTGAACAAGGCATCAAAATACCTGGTTCTCCCATTTGCTTATCATATAAATTTAAGCAAGCCAATTTTTAGAGACATTTTGCCTCAAATATAAAAATCAAACAAAGGTAGTTGTACTTCATATCTCAGAACCATTTCAGAGATGTTACAGCAATCATGTTACAAGTTATTTGAAATACTTTGTATAATCAGTATGACACTGGGAACATACCACTTTACTTAAATTTTAATCCCGGACTGGTCAGCTACCATACTATCGATAATTCAGAGATCATATCAAAAGAAGTCACTCAAGAGATGGAGATAAAATGAGAATTTCCACTATCAGTCTCTTGAGCAACTAGAAAACTTTGCTAATTTGCCTAATGTAAAGCAAAACCGTTTTCATGAGGAAAAGTACTAACTTGTTGGTTGAAATGATAAAGGCTGGAAATGGATTCTCATTGGAGAAATTATGGCTATTCAAGGCATATGGGTTAGTTTAGAAGCACTCCCATTCACCTCTGAAGGATCATGCCAGTAGCTTGATCCTTATCAGCTCTCTCCAGTCATTGGTTTAGAGGGATTTCTGAAGGCACATTTCCTGGAGAATGTCATTATATAACTACATAAAAAGACAAAAGACTGGAGGTCACTGAACTATGGAACAGGCTGCATAAATGACTATCTGTTAATGAATGTTAATAAATATCCTTTATTGTAGCAGAATTTAATGGGTTTGATGGACTCTTACACCTCATATACCTCCAACAACAACTGTTACTGACAAAAAAATCCCTATAATAAACTTCTAAGTCTATACCCAAAAGAATTTAGATCCTCATACAATTACATGTACACATAGGGTAGTTTACAATAGTCAAACAGTGGAAGCAACCTAAATGTGCACCAGTGGATGAACGGATAAAGAATTTGCAGTGTAGACCTACAATGGAATCTTCTTCAGCCATTAAAAGGAATGGAGTACTGATACATGCTGAACATGTGGATGGACCTCAAAAATATTACACCAAGGCACAGAAACCAGATTGAAAGGATGACATATTTTGTGATCTATCAAAACAAAAAAATCCAGAATAGGTAAATCCATAGAGAGGGAAAGCAGCCTGGTGGTTGTCAGGGGCCACAAGAAGGTGGGGGAAGGCAGAGTAAGCTGGCCAATGAGCCCTGGGCTTCCTTTTGGAGTGATGAAAAACTTTTGTAACTCGATAGAGTTGGTGGCTGCAAAGAATCTGAATATATTAAATGCTAATGAGCAGATCTCTTCAAAATGGTTATTTTTGTATAATGTGACTTTCACCTCAATTAAAAAATAAAAAAGTATCTTGTTCACCCTAATTGGTTTAGGGCAGCTCACAGTACCTCAAGTAACAAAGTGTGTTAAAATGTTCTGTAAATATTAAAATACTGTGAAATAAGAAATTTCATTTTTATGGTGGTATCATTGATATGTAATCTTTTGGTTTCGAGTATACAACAGTGATTCAACAGTTATCCATATATTAAATCCTTACCCCCACTAGCGCAGTTACTATCTGTCCACATAGGAAGATGTTACAAAATCAAAGGGTATAATTCTCCATGCTGTACTACCAACCCCATGACCAATTTATATTATGATTGATAATTTTTGTGCGCTTTAATCCCCTCACCCTTCCCATCAACCCACTGCAACCTTTCCCCACAGTAACCATCAGTCACTTCTTGGTGTCTCTGAGTCCACTGCCGTGTATTCATTTTGTGTTGTTTTGTTTTAGATTCCACAAATAAGTAAGATCATATAGTATTTGTCTTTCTCTGCCTGGCTTATTTCTCTTAGTATAATACCCTCTAGGTCCATCTATACTATGGCAAATGGCAGGATTTCTTTCTTTTTTTGTGGATAACTAATATTCCAGCATGTATATGTAGTACTACTTTTTTTTTTTTTTTTTTATTGAAGGGTAGTTGACAGCAGTATTGCATTACATTAGTTTCAGGTGTACAACACAGTGATTCAACATTTATATACATGATAATTCTAGGTACCAGGTATCACCATACCAGGTTGTTACAATATTTTGACTATATTCCTTATGCTATACATTACATCCCGGTTACTTATTTATTTTACAATTGGAAGTGTGTTTATATATATATATATATGTATATATATATTTTGTGAGGGCATCTCTCATATTTATTGATCAAATAGTTGTTAACCACAATAAATTTCTGTATAGGGGGGTCAATACTCAATGCACAATCATTAATCCACCCCAAGCCTAATTTTCGTCAGTCTCCAATCTTCTGATGCATAACGAACAAATTCTTACATGGAGCACAAATTCTTACATAGTGAATAAGTTACATGGTGAACAGTGCAAGGGCAGTCATCACAGAAGCTTTCGGTTTTGTTCATGCATTATGAACTATACACAGTCAGTTCAAATATGAATATTCATTTGATTTTTAAACTTGATTTATATGTGGATACCACATTTCTCTATTATTATTATTTTTAATAAAATGCTGAAGTAGGTAGATACGAGATAAAGGTAGAAAACAGAGTTTAGTGTTGTAAGAGAGCAAATGTAGATGATCAGGTGTGTGCCTGTAGACTATGGGTTAATCCGAGCTAGACGAGGGCAATAAACATCCATGTATGCAGAAGATTTCTCTCAGAACATGAGGGGGGAGGTTCTAAGCCTCACCTCTGCTGCTCCCCATTTTCTCACCACATGGCCCCCTGCGACTGTGCCTGTCTTAGGTTGTTCCTCCCTTGAGGAATCTTACCCGTCTCTGGCTAACCAGTCATATTCCGGGGCCATACAGGGAAATGTTAAGTTGGTAGGTGAGAGAGAAGCCTTATTGTTTGAAAAGGTTAGCTTTTTACTTCTTTGCATATTTATGCCCTGTGGCATCTATGCCCAGCATTTGTCTTGAGGTATCTTTACCACTTGGAAGAATTATGATACTCCGTAAATTCGACATGTGGCACGAGTTCTATTTAAAGGTTGTGATTAGGTAGGAAGAAGAAAAGCTATAGAAGTAGCAGGCAGAAGAAAACCTGGGAAGAAAGATTATTTCTTTGACATATCTTCTTGTAGAGTAACTTCAGCATGGATAGGTTTTAAACTACTAATTAAATTGTGCACACACATTAACATAATAGGAATATAGTTACCTAACCAAAGCATACCTGTAATTACCAGCCATCTCCAGTGAAACCAAGAAAACCAGTTAGGCACCTTAGGCATTTGTGAAAACTTATCTATGATATGGTGGATATTGTCCGACTGAACTTAAACAGTCTGAGAGAATTCAGATAAACTAGAACAACCCATTCCTGGGGACTGTTCACATCCCATATGTTCTTTTAACGATAAACAGTCTGTTGTTGTAAGATTTTGGAGTGCTACAATTTGCACTTCTCCTAATTCTTGGTTGAGTTCCAACAGTATAGATCCAGTCCAATTTTTGTTTTACTGTATGCACAGGCCAGCTTAGATATCTCCTTCATCATTCCCATGGCAAGTCCAGGAACTGGTGGGATGAGTGCATCTACACCTGTGACAGTGCATGGATCTTTGTTGGAGTTTTTTTTTTTTTTGCTGATCATCTTCTGTCATGAGTCTTCCCGAGAGTGCTGATGTTGGAAGTTCTTTTTCATATCATATCTTAGTTCATTTTTGGGGTAGCCAAATTAGGCTTTGATCCTCTGTAAAAACACAAACAGACCCTTTGCCTACACTTTTATATGCCCATTATATCATTGTGTAGAACTCATTAGAGGTCACCACATAGGAACTGCTTTTTTTTTTTTTTTAATCATTAATCTACACTTACATGACAAATACTTTGTTTACTAGGCTCTCCCCTATACCAGGTCCCCCCTATATACTCCTTTACAGTCACTGTCCATCAGCGTAGCAAACTGTTGTAGAATCACTACTTGTCTTCTCTGTGTTGTACAGCCCTCCCCTTTCTCCCACCCCGCTATGGATGCTAATCTTAATACCCCTCTTTTTCTGCCCCCCCTTATCCCTCCCTACCCACCCATCCTCCCCAGTCCCTTTCCCTTTGGTACCTGTTAGTCCATTCTTGAGTTCTGTGATTCTGTTGCTGTTTTGTTCCTTCAGTTTTTCCTTTGTTCTTATATTCCACAGATGAGTGAAATCATTTGGTATTTCTCTTTCTCTGCTTGGCTTATTTCACTGAGCATAATACCCTCCAGCTCCATCCATGTTGCTGCAAATGGTTGGATTTGCCCTTTTCTTATGGCTGAGTAGTATTCCATTGTGTATATGTACCACATCTTCTTTATCCATTCATCTATCGATGGACATTTAGGTTGCTTCCAATTCTTGGCTATTGTAAATAGTGCTGCGATAAACAGAGGGGTACACTGGTCTTTCTCATACTTGATTGCTGCATTCTTAGGGTAAATTCCTAGGAGTGCAATTCCTGGGTCAAATGGTATGTCTGTTTTGAGAATTTTGATGTACCTCCATACTGCTTTCCACAATGGTTGAACAAGTTTACATTCCCACCAGCAGTGTAGGAGGGTTCCCCTTTCTCCACAGCCTCGCCAACATTTGTTGTTGTCTGTCTTTTGGATGGCAGCCATCCTTACTGGTGTGAGGTGATACCTCATTGTAGTTTTAATTTGCATTTCTCTGATAATTAGCGATGTGGAGCATCTTTTCATGTGTCTGTTGGCCATCTGTATTTCTTTTTTGGAGAACCGTCTGTTCAGTTCCTTTGCCCATTTTTTAATTGGCTTATTTGTTTTTTGTTTGTTGAGGCGTGTGAGCTCTTTATATATTCTGGACGTCAAGCCTTTATCGGATGTGTCATTTTCAAATATATTCTCCCATACTGTAGGGTTCCTTTTTGTTCTATTGATGGTGTCTTTTGCTGTACAGAAGCTTTTCAGCTTAATATAGTCCCACTTGTTCATTTTTGCTGTTGTTTTCCTTGCCCGGGGAGATATGTTCAAGAAGAAGTCACTCATGTTTATGTCTAAGAGGTTCGTGCCTATGTTTTCTTCCAAGAGTTTAATGGTTTCGTGACTTACATTCAGGTCTTTGATCCATTTTGAGTTTACTTTTGTATATGGGGTTAGACAATGGTCCAGTTTCATTCTCCTACATGTAGCTGTCCAGTTTTGCCAGCACCATCTGTTGAAGAGACTGTCATTTCGCCATTGTATGTCCATGGCTCCTTTATCAAATATTAATTGACCATATATGTCTGGGTTAATGTCTGGATTATCTAGTCTGTTCCATTGGTCTGTGGCTCTGTTCTTGTGCCAGTACCAAATTGTCTTGATTACTATGGCTTTATAATAGAGCTTGAAGTTGGGGAGTGAGATCCCCCCTACTTTATTCTTCTTTCTCAGGATTGCTTTGGCTATTCGGGGTCTTTGGTGGTTCCATATGAATTTTTGAATTATTTGTTCCAGTTCATTGAAGAATGTTGCTGGTAGTTTCATAGGGATTGCATCAAATCTGTATATTGCTTTGGGCAGGATGGCCATTTTGACGATATTAATTCTTCCTAGCCATGAGCATGGGATGCGTTTCCATCTGTTAGTGTCCCCTTTAATTTCTCTTAAGAGTGACTTGTTGTTTTCAGAATATAAGTCTTTCACTTCTTTGGTTAGGTTTATTCCTAGGTATTTTATTTTTTTTGATGCAATTGTGAATGGAGTTGTTTTCCTGATTTCTCTTTCTGTTGGTTCATTGTTAGTGTAGGAAAGCCACAGATTTCTGTGTGTTGATTTTGTATCCTGCAACTTTGCTGTATTCCGATATCAGTTCTAGTAGTTCTGGGGTGGAGTCTTTAGGGTTTTTTATGTACAGTATCATGTCATCTGCAAATAGTGACAGTTTGACTTCTTCTTTGCCAATCTGGATTCCTTGTATTTTTTTGTTTTGTCTGATTGCCGTGGCTAGGACCTCCAGTACTATGTTAAATAACAGTGGGGAGAGTGGGCATCCCTGTCTAGTTCCCGATCTCAGCGGAAATGCTTTTTCAGCTTCTTGCTATTCAATATAATGTTGGCTGTGGGTTTTTCATAGATGGCCTTTATTATGTTGAGGTACTTGCCCTCTATTCCCATTTTGCTAAGAGTTTTTATCATGAATGGATGTTGAACTTTGTCAAATGCTTTTTCAGCATCTATGGAGATGATCATGTGGTTTTTGTCTTTCTTTTTGTTGATGTGGTGGATGATATTGATGGACTTTCGAATGTTGTGCCATCCTTGCATCCCTGGGATGAATCCCACTTGGTCATGGTGTATGATGGTTTTGATGTATTTTTGAATTCGGTTTGCTAAAATTTTTTGAGTATTTTTGCGTCTACGTTCATCAGGGATATTGGTCTGTAGTTTTCTTTTTTGGTGGGGTCTTTGCCTGGTTTTGGTATTAGGGTGATGTTAGCTTCATAGAATGAGTTTGGGAGTATCCCCTCCTCCTCTATTTCTTGGAAAACTTTAAGGAGAATGGGTATTATGTCTTCTCTGTATGTCTGATAAAATTCCGAGGTAAATCCATCTGGCCCGGGGGTTTTGTTCTTTGGTAGTTTTTTGATTACCGCTTCAATTTCGTTGCTGGTAATTGGTCTGTTTAGATTTTCTGTTTCTTTTTGGGTCAGTCTTGGAAGGTTGTATTTTTCTAGGAAGTTGTCCATTTCTCCTAGGTTTCCCAGCTTGTTAGCATATAGGTTTTCATAGTAGTCTCTAATAATTCTTTGTATTTCTGTGGGGTCCGTCGTGATTTTTCCTTTCTCATTTCTGATACTGTTGATTTGTGTTGACTCTCTTTTCCTCTTAATAAGTCTGGCTAGAGGCTTATCTATTTTGTTTATTTTCTCGAAGAACCAGCTCTTGGTTTCATTGATTTTTGCTATTGTTTTATTCTTCTCAATTTTATTTATTTCTTCTCTGATCTTTATTATGTCCCTCCTTCTGCTGACCTTAGGCCTCATTTGTTCTTCTTTTTCAAATTTCGATAGTTGTGACATTAGACCGTTCATTTGGGATTGCTCTTCCTTTTTTAAATATGCTTGGATTGCTATATACTTTCCTCTTAAGACTGCTTTTGCTGTGTCCCACAGAAGTTGGGGCTTAGTGTTGTTGTTGTCATTTGTTTCCATATATTGCTGGATCTCCATTTTGATTTGGTCATTGATCCATTGATTATTTAGGAGCGTGTTGTTTAGCCTCCATGTGTTTGTGAGCCTTTTTGCTTTCTTTGAACAGTTTATTTCTAGTTTAATGCCTTTGTGGTCTGAAAAGTTGGTTGGTAGGGTTTCAATCTTTTGGAATTTACTGAGGTTCTTTTTGTGTCCTAGTATGTGGTCTATTCTGGAGAATGTTCCATGTGCACTTGAGAAGAATGTGTATCCTGTTGCTTTTGGATGTAGAGTTCTGTAGATGTCTATTAGGTCCATCTGTTCTAATGTGTTGTTCAGTGCCTCTGTGTCCTTACTTATTTTCTGTCTGGTGGATCTGTCCTTTGGAGTGAGTGGTGTGTTGAAGTCTCCTAGAATGAATGCATTGCATTCTATTTCCTCCTTTAGTTCTGTTAATATTTGTTTCAGGTGTGTTGGTGCTCCTGTATTGGGTGCATATATATTTATAATGGTTATATCCTCTTGATGGACTGAGTCCTTTATCATTATGTAATGTCCTTCTTTGTCTTTTGTTACTTTCTTTATTTTGAAGTCTGTTTTGTCTGATACCAAAATTGCAACACCTGCTTTCTTCTCTCTGTTGTTTGCTTGAAATATCTTTTTCCATCCCTTGACTTTAAGTCTGTGCGCGTCTTTGGGTTTGAGGTGAGTCTCTTGTAAGCAGCATATGGATGGATCTTGCTTTTTTATCCATTCTATTACTCTGTGTCTTTTGATTGGTACATTCAGTCCATTTACATTTAGGGTGATTATTGAAAGGTATGAATTTATTGCCATTGCAGGCTTTAAGTTTGTGGTTACCAAAGGTTTAGGGTTAGCTTCTTTACTATCTTACTGTCTAACTTAACTCGCTTGTTGAGCTATTATAAACACAGTCTGATGATTCTTTATTTCTCTCCCTTCTTATTCCTCCTCCTCCCTTCTTCATATGTTGGGTGTTTTGTTGTGTGCTCTTTTTAGGAGTGCTCCCATCTAGAGCAGTCCCTGTAGGATGCCCTGTAGTGGTGGTTTGTGGGAGGCAAATTCCCTCAACTTTTGCTTGTCTGGGAATTGTTTAATCCCTCCTTCATATTTAAATGATATTCGTGCTGGATACAGTAGTCTTGGTTCGAGGCCCTTCTGTTTCATTGCATTAAATATATCATGCCATTCTCTTCTGGCCTGTAGGGTTTCTGTTGAGAAGTCTGATGATAGCCTGATGGGTTTTCCTTTGTAGGTAACCTTTTTTTTCTCTCTGGCTGCCTGTAATACTTTGTCCTTGTCTTTGATCTTTGCCATTTTAATTATTATGTGTCTTGGTGTTGCCCTCCTTGGATCCCTTGTCATGGGAGTTCTGTGTACCTCTGTGGTCTGAGAGGCCATTTCTTCCCCTAGTTTGGGGAAATTTTCAGCAATTATTTCTTCAAAGACATTTTCTATCCCCTCTTCTCTCTCTACTTCTTCTGGAATACCTATGATTCTTATATTGTTCCTTTTTGTTTGATCACTCAGCTCTCTTAAAATTCTTTCATTCCTGGAGATCCTTTTATCTCTCTCTGCATCAGCTTCTCTGCGTTCCTGTTCTCTGTTTTCTAGTCCATTAATGGTCTCTTGCATCTCGTCCATTCTGTTTTGAAGTCCTTCCAGAGCTTGTTTTATTTCTGAATTCTCCTTCCTTAGTTCTTGCATATTTCTCTGCAAGTCCATCAGCATGGTTATGACTTTTGTTTTGAATTCTTTTTCAGGAAGACTGGCTAAATCTGTCTCCCCGGATTCCTTCTCAGGGGAAGATGTAGCAGATGCTGAAGCTGTCTGGGTTAGTCTTGTCTGGATCATATTTTTTTGCCTTTTCATGTTGACAGGTGCTATTGACTGTCAGCTGGGAGGGCCAAAATTTTCACTTGCTACTGGCCTTTCTTTACTGGGACAACTGCGACCCCTAGTGGCTTGTGTTGGGTAATTGCGTGTAGAGTGGGTCTTTGTGTCTTGCCTGGCCGGAAGGGAGAAATTTCCCTTTCTGTGGGCGGAATTTGTCTCAGGCTGCTTCTCTGCTTTCGCAGCGCCCGGTGGGGTGATGGATGGGGGGGCTGCTTGACTGTTTGCCTCTGTGAGGGGTCTCAGAGCTGTTGCCCAGGGGGTTAGTGCACCCGGTTTTCCCTGTAATTTCCAGCTGCTGTACTGTGACCTGGGTTGTTTCCGTCAAGCTGTTAAGTCCCTGTCCCTTTAAGACTTTCAAAAAGCCCCTGCTTTTCTTTGTCACAGGGGCATCAGCTTCGGCACCCGCTCAGGGGTCTTACTCCCTGTTCCCCCAGTATCCAGGTCCCCCTGGGCATGTACTGTGTCTGCACTCTGGCCCGGATGGCTGGGGCTGGGTGTTCGGCAGTCCTGGGCTCCGTCTCCCTCCCGCTCTGCCTATTCTTCTCCCGCCGGGAGCTGGGGGGAGGGGCGCTCGGGTCCCGCAGGGCCGGGGTTTGTATCTTACCCCTTTCACCAGTTGCTAGTTTCTCGCTGGTGTAGCTGCAGTCTGGCCACTGTCCTGCGTCTTCTGGTCTCTCTTTTAGGGCTAGTTGTGTTTGTTGTATTTTCAAAAGTATATATGTTTTTGGGAGGGGATTCCCACTGTCCTACTCATGCCGCCATGTTGGCTCCACCCTCTATATGTAGTACTTCTTTATCCACTTCTTTATTAATGGACATTTTGGTTGCTTCCATATCTTGGCTATTTAAATAATACAGCAATAAATATGGATGCATGTATCTTTTTGGTTTGTTTTCTTTGGGTAAATTCATAGAAGTGGAATTACTGGATTGTATGGTATTTCTATTTTTAATTTTTTGAGGAACCTCCATACTGCTTTCCACAGTGGTACACCAATTTACATTTCCACCAACAGTGGATGTAGGACATTTTCTCCACATCCTCGCCAACACTTGTTACTTCTTGTCTTTTTGATGTTGACCATCCTAACGGTTGTGAGGTGATATCTCATTGTGGTTTTGATCTGCATTTCCCTGATGATTAGTAATGTGGAGCATCTTTTCATGTGCCTGTTGGCCATCTGAATTTCTTTTCATGTGTCTGTTGGCCATCTGTATGTCTGTTCACATCCTCTGCCCATTTTTTAAATCAAGTTATTTGTTATTTTTTGGTGTTGAGTCATATGAGTTCTTCATGTATTTTTAATGTTAACCCCTTAGTGGTTAAACTGCTTATGAATATATTACTCATGCAGTAGGTTACCTTTTTGTTCTACTGATGGGGTCCTTTGTTGCACAGAAGCTTTTAGTTTGATGTAGTCCCACTTGTTCGTTTTTGCTTTTGTTTTCCTTGCCCAAGGAGTTGTGTCCGGGAAAAAATTTCTCATTCTTATGTTCAAGAGATTTTTGCCTATATTTTCTTCTAAGAGGTTTGTGGTTTCATCTCTTACATGTAGATCTTTAGTCCATTTTGAGTTTACATCATGTATGGAGTTAGAGGGTATTCCAGTTTCATTAGCTTGCATGTAGCTGTCCAGTCTTCCCAGCATCAGTTATTGTAGAGACTGTTCTTTCCCCACTGTATATTCATTGCTCTTTTGTCATAATTTTTGTCATTGTATATTCATTGCTCCAATGTCATTAATTTGCCATATACATTTCAGTTTATATCTGGAATCTCTATTGTGTTCTGTTGATGTATGGGTCTGTTTTTGTGCCTATACCATACTGTTTTGATTATAATAGTTTTATAGTATAGTTTGAAATCAGGGAACAAAATACCCCAGCTTTGTTCTTTCTCAGGCTGGCTCTGACTACTCAGGATCTTTTGTGGTTCCATATGAATTTTAAGATTATTTGCTCTAGTTCATTGAAAAATGCCAGTGATATCTTGATAGGGATTGCACTAAATCTGTAAATTGCTTTAGCCAGGAAGGCCATATTGACAATATTAATTCTTCCTATCCATGAGAATGTAATAATTTCTATATATTAGAGTCTTCTTTAATTTCTCTCATCAGTGTCTTACAGTTTTCAGAAAATAGGGTCTTTCCCCTCTTTAGTTAGTTTTATTCCTAGGTACTTTATTCTTTTTGATGCAATTGTAAATGGAATTATTTTCCTGATTTCTTTTCCTGCTGGTTTGTTGTTAGTATATAGAAAAGTAATGGATTTCTGTGTATTAATTTTGTATCTTGAAAATTTGTTGAATTCAATTAGTTCTAATAGTTTTTTGGTGGAGTTTTAGGGTTTTGTATATATAATAGCATATCACCTACAAACAGTGACAGTTTAACTTTTTGCTGACCAATTTGGATGCATTTTATCTCTCTGTGTTGTCTGGTTGCTGTTGCTAGACCACCAACACTATATTGAATAAAACTGGTAAGATTAGACATCCTTGTCTTGGTCTTGATCTCAGAAGAAATGCTTTTAGCTTTTTTGCTATTGAGTATGGTTAGTTATGGGTTTGTCATATATGGCCCTTATTATGTTGAGACATGTACTCTATATCTATTTTGTTGAGGGTTTTTATCATGAATGAATGTTGAATTTTGTCAAATGCTTTTTCAGCATCTATTGAGATGATCATGTGATTTTATCCTTCGTTTTGTTAATGTGGAGTATGATGTTGATTGGTTTATGAGTGTTGTACCATTCTTGCATCACTAGACTAAATCCCACTTAGTCACAATGGATGATCTGTTTTGATCTGTTTGTTAATTCATTTTGCTCATATTTTGTTGAGGATTTTTGCATCTTTGTTCATCAGGGATATTAGAGTAAAATTTTATTTTTATTGTAGTGTCTTTGGTTTTGGTATTAGAGTGATGCTGTCTCATAGAATAAGTTTGGTAGTATTCCCTTCTCTTCTACTTTCTGGTATACTTTAAGAAGGATGGGTATTAGCTATTTTTAAAATGGTTGGTAGAATTCAGCTGTGAAGCCATCTAGTTATGGATTTTTGTTTGTTAGGAGTTTTTTGACTACCAGTTCGATCTCATTGGTGGTAATTGGTCTATTCAGATTTTTTGTTTCTTTCTGGGTGAATCTCAGAAGGTTATATTTTTCTAGGAATATGTCCACTTCTTCTAGGTTGTCCAATATACTGGCATATAATTTTTCACAGAATTCTCAAATAGTTTCTCATATTTCTGTAGTATCCTTTGTGACTATTCCTTTTCATTTCTGATTGTTTATTTGTGTCCTATCTCTTTTTGTCTTGATAAGTCTGCTTAGTGGTTTGTTTTTTGTTTATTTTCTCAGAGAACTAGTTCTTGGTTTCACTGATATTTTTCTATTGTTTTATTCTTCTCCATTTTATTTATTTCTGGTTTGCTCCTCCTTGTGCTAACTTTGAGTATATTTTGTTCTTGTTCCAGTTTCTTTAATTGTGAGTTTAGACTGTTTATTTAGGATTGTTCTTGTTTCTTGAGGTAGACTTGAATTGCTATGTACTTCCTCTCAGAACTGCTTTTGCAGCATCTTGCAAATTTTGGACTTTTGTGGAGTTTTTTTTATTTGTATCCGTGTATTTCTTGAGTTCTGTTTTGATTTGATCATTGATCCATTGATTATTTAGAAGCTTGTTTTTTAGCCTTCATGTGTTTATGGGCTTTTTTGTTTCCATATCATGTAATTTGTTTTTAGTTTCATACCATTGTGGTCTGAGAAACTGCTTGGTAAAATTTCAGTCTCTTTGAATTTATTAAGGCTCTTTTGGGGGCATAGTATATGATCCATTCTGGAGGACACTCCATGTATACTTGAGAAAATATGTATCCTGCTTCTTTTGGGTGGGATATTCTGTAGATAGCCATTAAGTCCATCTGATCTAATGTGTTGTTCAATGCTTCTGTTTATTTACTTATTTTCTGTCTGGTTTATCTGTCTATTGAAGTGAGTGGTGTGTTAAGGTCTCCTAAAATGAATGAGTTCCAGTCTATTTCCCCCTTTAATTCTGTCACTATTTGACATAGTTAGGGGCTTCTAATTTGGGTCTATAGATATATATAATTTATATCATGCTATTGGACTGAACCATTTATCACTATGTAATGACCTTTTCAGTCTCTTGTATTTTCTTTGTTTTGAAGTCTACTTGTCTGAAATAAGTATTGCTACACTTTCTTTTTTCTCCCTTTTATTTGCATGAAATATATTTTTCCCTACCTTCACTTTAAGTCTGTGTATGTATGTCTTTGTGTCTGAAATGAGTCTCTTGGAGGCAGCATATAGATGGGTCTTGTTTCTTTATCCATCCTGCCAGTCTGTCTTTTGATTGTTACATTTAGTCCATTTACATTTAAGGTACTTATTCATAGCTATGTACTGATTGTCATTTTATTACTTGTTTTTTGGTTATTTTTGTAGTTCTCTGTTTCTTCTTCCCCTCTTATATTATTCTCTTATTATTTGATTGTTTTATTTAGTGTTGTGATCAGATTTCTCTTCCTTAATTTTTTGTGCATCTATTATAGGCTTC
Organism: Manis pentadactyla; assembly: GCF_030020395.1. Lineage (NCBI taxonomy): Eukaryota > Metazoa > Chordata > Mammalia > Pholidota > Manidae > Manis > Manis pentadactyla. The sequence goes on from NC_080025.1 coordinate 43,461,426, forward strand.
AAGTTTGTGGCTACTGCAAGTTTCATGGATAGCTTCCTAACTACATAGCAGTCTGCACCAAGTTGATGATGGCTCTGTTTCAAACACAACCTAAAAGTACTTCTTTTGATTCTTCTTCCTCCTTCAGACTTTATGTATTAGATATCATAATCTGTATTTTTCATGTTCCTTGAGTAATTTTGTGTATAATTGGTTTTAATCCTTTTGTTTTGTTTTGATTTCATACTCTCTTGGTAAGTAATTGGTCTGCTACATTCACTGTGGGTTTATTTTTACTGTTGAAAACTATTTAGCCTTAAGAACATTTCTATTTATAGAAGTCCCTTTTACATATGCTAATGCAAGGTTAGTGGTGGTAAATTCCTTTAGCCTTTGTTAATCTGGAAAGTTTAAATCTCTCCTTCAAATTTGAATAATAACCTTACTGGGTAAAAGACTGTTGATTAAAGGTCCTTCTGTTTTCATACATGAAATACTTCATGCCACTTCCTTCTGGCCTATAAAGTTTACGCTGAGAAGACTTCTATAGCATGATGGGGTTCCTCTTGTAAGTAATTTTTTCTCTCTCTGTTTGCTTTCAATACCTGCTCCTTACCCTTAATCTTTGTCATTTCAGTTGTTTTATGTCTTGGTGTTTTCTTCCTGGGGTTCCTGTTGTTAGGGGTTCTCTGTGCTTCTATGACCTGGGTTTCTCTTTCCATCACCATACTGGGAAAGTTTTCAACAATTATTCTCAAAGAGGCTTTCTATCCCTTTGTTTTTCTCTTCTCCTTCTGGCACCTCTATTATGTGAATATTGTTTCATTTGGATTGGTCACACAGCTCTCTTTGCATTCTTTCATTTCTAGAGATTCTTTTTTCTCTCTGTTCTTCAGCTTCATTGTGTTGCTATTCTCTAATTTCCATCTCATTGATTGTCTCTTCTACTTGCAGCAATCGATTGTACATTCCCTCCCTTGTATATTTAATTTCAGTTACTGTGTTCTTCAGCTCTGAGTTGCTCTTTTTCAAACCTTTTGTCTCTTTGTTGAAGTCCTCCCTGAAATTGTCAGTACTTTTCTGCAGATCAGTGAGCAGATTTATGACTTACCTTGAGATCTTTATCAAGAAGATTGGTGATCTTTTGTCATTTAGCCCTCTTTCTGGTGTCATATCCTGTACTTTTGTTTGGAACATATTCCTCTGCCTCATCATTTTTTCAGGGTTTCTGAAAAAAACCTTATATTAGATGCTATGCTTTCTGTCTAGAGAGTAATAGTTTTATGAAGGAGGTGTCCTTTCATGCCCAGAAGCTCAAGACTCTTCAGTGCCTGGCCCTCCTTTGTGGTGAAGTCCCAGTTACTGTTGTGCTATGGATGGGACACCCTTCTGTCTGTGTGCTGCAGTGGTCTATCTCAGTCTGCCACAGCAGTTCACCTCAGCCAGCACTTCATGAACAGTGCAGAGGTGCTTCTGTTGGGACAGTGGTGAGCAGGGCTGCCTTCTCTGCAGTGATGTGTTGCTGCTGGGCTAATGATGTGGGCAAGCAAGTATGCAGCTCTGGGGCAGTTGCATGATTGCAGGGTGTGAGGTTGTGCAGCAGCAGGCACAGGGTCATGCAGCAGTGCGGGGTGCTGCAGTATGAGGCTGGGCTACCTGCATGGAGGAAAGAGCACTTTGACTGGCCTCCATATACATCACTCCAGATGGTCTGAAAGGGGGCCCAGAATGCAGGGAAAGCCTTCTTCTGCCTGCCAGTTAGCAAAGTCTTCTTCCGCCTGTCAGGCAGCAAGGTCTAACACTGTTGGGCCAAGAAGACAGGCAGGCTGGTGGGTGAGTGCACAGGAAAACACTTTGGGGCTGTGCCACCAGTGAGGGAGTTGGAGCATTTGGGGCACCTCTCAGTGCCTGAACTGTTGGGCTAAGGGAGGGTTAGGGAAGTGTCCACCTGCCCTTTCTGTTGCAGAGAGAGCTCCATCTAACCCTTGCCCCTCTGATACCCCTCCTGCTACTGGTAAATCTTTCAAACTTCTGCCTTTGTGTTGGGTCTCAGCAGGACTGCCAGAATATGCCTGTCCTCCACAGTTGGCTGGATCTCAGCCTCCCAGAATTCTCCAACTGTCCCTGGTGTCCAGCCCCATTAATCACCAAATCCCAATGCAAAGTGGACTCATGATCCCAGTGCAGAGCTCCAGAGCCAGGTGAGCAGAGTTCCTGAGTGCTTATCTCCTCCCTGCTCTGTTTCTCTTCCTCCTTCCTGTGGGATGGGATGGGGAAAAGGCTTGTGTCCTGCTGGATCACAGCTCTGCCACTTTACCCCTCTATGTGTTCTTCTCCTCCCCAGGTGTAAGTGGTCTGTTCTGCAGTCTTCAGGTCATTTTCAGGGTCAGCTGTATTTGCTGTAGTTGCTTCCTTGGTGTGTGTGGGAGGAGGTTTCTGTCTTGCCTTTCTACGCTGCTGTCTTTTTTCCCAAAATATCCAGTAATTTTTTTTGTGGGGGGAAACTTTGGTATTTCCAACTTCACCATTCTCTGATTTACAGTAAATTTTAATGCAAGTAAAAATAACTTTTTATTCAAGAACTTTGAGGATAAATGTGTGCAGGATAGCTTGTCTGCTAGTCATTTATTTGGCTTATTTCTTGGCATCCCTTATTTGGTACTATTAGAGTATTTGAGTACTTTTGAAAACCTCTGGTTATTCTCATTTTCAGTAACAAAGAGACAAAGAATGACTCATGATTAGCATTGCCACAAATGCCTCCTTGAGGCCTGGGTGAAGACAAAGTCTTTAGGAGAGAAGGGAAGACACAAAACCAGAACTACCCTTTGCTAAATATTTACCATGTACCAAAAGCATCCATTCACATGATACACTTTATTACAAATGACAACATCATGGAATAGGCGTCTTATTATCTTCATTTTACAGATGAGGGAATTGAAGTCTAGAAGTTTGGAAACAGTGTGTGTTTGCAAAGATACAGGATTCAAATCCAGGCACACTGCCTCAGTTACCATAGTTCCAGGTAGCCTCTCACTCAGATAAAGTTCTTCACAAGTGGTGAGTGGTAAATCAAACTTTGTGGTAAAAGTGGTAAAAGTGAGGGTATTTTCAAACTTAAAATGTGCTATAGTGTGGAATATCTACATTTGAAGGATAATCAGTTAAGTTAGAAACCACTCTTTCCTTCTTTGCTGGATTGTCTAGCATTTTGAATTTCCAGTTTTTAAGAAGCACCAGAAAGAAAATTTAAAAATCTGAATACAGTAAGAAAAACTGTGCTCAACATTTCATAAGCAGTGATCAAATTTTCAAAAGGAACATAGCCAGAGTCTCCAAGAGATTTGAAAAATACCTACAAACAGGCCCATCAGTACCAGGCTACTGTCCCCAATAGAAATGGGACATTTTAGAGAGACTAATGATTATGGCTTTACATCCCAGGGCCATCTACCACTGTGGGAACTTGGTCAATAGAAGGATAGTTAGAGGGTCTAACTACAGACTTACTGGGGAGATGAAATGAGATAATGCATGTAAGATACAAAGAATAAATAACAAACTATGATAAATGATACCTTAATCAGTGCCCAATCATCAGCTATGCACATGGTGAAGAAGATTTTGGTGCAGTTTGACTTGGCAGAGGACAGGATACTTAGGACTGCAGAACACCAGCACACATCTAGATGCCAAAATCCACCAGAAGAGAAGAAAGTCAATGGGGTGGGCAATTCATCCACAAGAAGGGCTTGGAGGTCAGAAGCTGTTGGACAGAGTGTTTTAGATATAGTTCCCTCGTAATTCCTATTCTGAACAACTTCCTGGGCTGAAACAAAAAGCATTCTTCTTCTGCATTTGAATCACTCCCATGATTAATGAATCATTCTGGTGGAGTCAAATGTCCCCAGTTCAATTACCTCTCTCAAGGACACATGGGTCAATTGCTTCTCTTTGTCCATAAATATCCAAGTCAAGCAAAGACCATTTCTTGGAATTTAACTCCAAATATCTTCAGCAAGATTAAGAGTTTCACATGGAGCCTATGACTAATGACAACAATTCATTCTGAGCTCATTACACAAACCTGAATACAGAAAATTTATCCTTTCTACAAAGAACAATGAAGTGCCTTAGGAGAGCAGTCCCCCAGGAGCTTGCATAAACATGCAGAGATTTACAAGGAAGAGAGGGAAGCAATGGGAAAGGTTTCCGCCCTATTGCTGTATTGCTGTATTTGTTGATGGTTGTTCATAATATGAATACTCTCTTAGCAAAGGCTAATTGCAAGCCCTAGTCTCTAGTAACACAGTGATTGACTGATTTGGATTGTTACGGGAAACAATGGTACAGGGGGAGCTGGAATGCTTCTTTGTTCTTGAATGGATTTCTCATCCACATGAATAGCAAGCTGGGAACTGAAGACATGATGTTCAGCTTGCTCAACTGTAATCGGAATCATTTGTAACATAGCACAAACTTGCTTCATAAACAGTTTTCTGTTCTTTCTTGACAGACTGCATAAAGACTTTGTAGTTTGGGATTTTGGAAAATAGAGATGCAAGTTACTCAATTCTGTTAGCAGCACTGCAGACCACCTGTGCTTCTCTGCAATTATTTTTAGACTTTCACTTGGCAATTATTTCTGGGTTTGTTATGGAAACTATTAAAGCAGGGAGGCAAAAATATTCAAGGAGATGCAGATAAAACATACTATTCTTCTATCCTAGGGATTTACTGCTTTTGTTATATATTTCCTCCTTCACAGTCCATGGAGTATATTATCCTTGGAGAGCTTTTTGTGTTTTTTTTTTCTTTTCTTAAACATCATGCTGCATATTTTCACTGTTGACTTTGGTTTGCATTTATGTTTATTGTTACCAAAAAGGAAGCTGTGCTTTATTCATTGCTTTACTATGCTTATAATTTTGTTCACTGCCTTTCCACTTATCAGAGCATTCTGTACAAACCCACAAAACAAATTGCATTAGTTAATATTTAGATTATCTAGATGTCTCTGAAATGAAATGTGTAACTAGGAAAGCACTCAGCCAATTATTTTTAATGTGTTCATTTTCTTAGAAGAAACAGAAGGAGGGTGCTCTGTAGAAAGCATTTGATGTTTTCACATTCAACATGGGTGGTTTTGTCTATTTTATGAGGACTCTGAAGGACCAGAATGTGCACCAAGAGCCACTTGTGGTGGCCTGCACAGCACATGCACCTCAGTTGAGCTTCCTGGTCTCTGTTCCTCCTTACACTGCTTATTTGATTACAGTGTAGCTATGTCATAATCTCTGTGAAAGTCAGTCATGTATCAATGATCTCATTGTCTTGGCTATTCTAATTTTCATTTTCCATTGTCATGGACTATAACTCCAAGGGGAACATATTTCCCCATCCCGGGGAAAAATACCTTTGAAACCAAAATCAGTCAAAGGGAGAAATAAAGTGAGGGAAACCGATTTATTGCTTACAAGCAGTCTTCCATTTCTGCTTACATGTATCTCTTGTGGCCCGGCTGCAAAAAGGGGCCCCACAGAACCTCTCTGGTTCAGATACACCCTTGCTCCCCCTGGTAATCACCTACTGATATGGAGATGGACTACTTCTCTACACCCCTTGGAAATACCTATTGATATGGAGATGCACTAAGGCAGGTGGAAGATTCCAGAAGCATTGCAATTTTATCCACGTGGACCTACGTAATTTTTACAAAAACTTCAGCTGGGGCTTCAAGTCTATTGCTTTAAAAATAATTAAGATCTCTCTGGAGAAAAATACCAAGAAAGATAAGAGTTAATCTTGGAAACAAGTCAACAAAAAGTCTAATTTATCAGTTCTTAGTTTACATCATATATCTAATAACAAATTCAAAACTAATGGTGACTGCTGAACTCACTGACATACCTAATTCAATCTTTGGTGACCTTAGGGAACATTCCAGGCTCCTTCAGCCTTAATCCCTTTCAGGACTCTCTTGGCAGTGACTGAAAATCCATGCCTGGTAAGAGTAACTGCTACCGTTACTGGCTTACATTCCCAAGGGATGAATTCACTGAGCCCATTTGAAAAATCTAGGGCAATGAAAGGACATTTAGGTTTTTCCTTAGCTATGACAAGGGTGCTAAGAACATGCAGGGTCCTCCAACCAGTTCTTTGTTCCCACCCTCATCCCTTTCCTCCTTGATTCAGGGCTTGTGCTGGAAGTGGGACTGGGCATTGGCAGGCCCTAAAGTCCACAAAATGTGCTGCTCACAGATGCCTGTGCTGTCTCACATACCAGGCAATGGCACTGCAGAGGAAGCGGGAGCATGCCCTGCATGGGGCACCTTCCCAGAGCTCCTTGGCACAGTGAATGCAAGGACCAGGGCATCAAAGGAAGTGGAGGTGAAACCCATTTTAGAAGAATGAAAATGGACCACTACCACATCCCCCTTCATAGATAAGAAGATATAAGGAATGTAGAAGGGTAGGAGCATCTGTTTAATATTTCTTAAAGAGCAGAAATATCTGTGGACCATATTGGAATCTTGACCTTTTTCCTCTGCACACAACCCTATGGTCACCAAAGATATATCTGCCTCTCTTGAGAATGAGTCTGGCAGTGTGCATGGCATGCTGGTCCCATTTACCCAAGACCATTCCTTATAAACCCAGAGCTCTGCAGCATGTAGTACTGGGGGACTAGCTTGAGGCCAAAAATTAAATGATCAGTACCGTAAAAAGTATCTTTAATTTGAGCACTGTGAACCAACTCCCACCCCTCAGGAGTCCAAAAATAAATGGTCTCCTTTCTTGTAAATGAGCCAGAATTGTCACTTTGCTATTTGGTCATTGAGAAGCTCAAAGACCTCAGCGTCAGGAGGACGGTTCCTTTCAGCAGCAGCAGGCTGGCGTGTCTCCTTCCTGCCCGGGGGTGCATGAAGCCCCGCTAGGAGCACCAGTGGTGAACAGCACCATCCCAAGAAGTGCCTTACAAGCCATCACGGTCTCTCAGATCTCTCTGTGGTCCCCGAACACAGACTGGGGCAGAAATTCAGAGTAATCTGTGGGAAGAGGCTTGGGAGAAAATATGCAATAAAAGAGAATTATGATAGTTGCTCAGTTTTATCATAATTCCAATCTCTCTGAGCCATTTACAGGAAACTGTCAGTTATCTGTGAATCTAAACCCTATTAGGAGAAAAAACACAGCAAAATCACCTGCTTCCCCATATAATATAATTTTCACCAGTGCTTTTTGCTTAAAGGACTGACATGAAAACTGACTAGGGGTAATGTGTAGAATTAGGGAAGGCATTAAAATGTACAAGCTCCTGGTTATGAAATAAGTCATGGGCATGTAATGTATGATACGGGAATATAGTGAACAATATTGTATTGCATATTTGAAACTTGCTAAAAGAGTTGATCTGAAAAGTTCTCATCACAAGAAAAAAAAAAGGACTATAAACAAAGAAAATTGACTCCAGTAAAGAGAACAGTTCTCAGTGGCAATCCCAGCCCCAGTTCTCTGACAGCTATTTTTCCTACCTTAGTGCTGAGTTCATTGAAAGTTCTGACTGTGACTCAACTCCCATTTTCACCAGTCCAGGACATCTATATTGTGGTGTTAAGCTCTATAGCTTCTCTGTGATAAATAAAAGGAGAAATACTAGAGGTTTACTAAAATAAAAGAAAGATAAAAGAGAATATTTCTCACCCTTGGAATCCCCCTGCAGATTCTGGAGCTCTCTTGAGCAATGTCAGATTCTACCTTCTGTTTCACCACCTCAGCACATAGCCTCCAAGCTAACCATAGTAAGGGGTAAAGTTATATAGAGAACTCATACTTTTTGTTTTATTCTTCCATTTGTATGTAATATTTGGTGCCTTGGCTTAAAGCTGATTGAACTGAACCAATCTCTCACTTAGCTAACTGAAAAGGGGTTTAGAAATGAAGGAGTGCAAGCATCTAGTCTGTGATCAGTATGGATCCTTACCTTTCAGGTGTCCCTTCTAATCCCTTCTCCCCAAACAGAGCACATGCAATCTGTGTTAGTTTTCTATTGGTGTGTGACAGAGTGCCCCCAAACCTAGCAGCTTGAAGCAACAAACACTTGTTATCTCACACAGTATATGAGGGTCAGGAACCTGAGAAGAGTTTTTCTAGTGACTCTGAGACAGGGACTGTGGGTGTAGTCAGTGTAGGGTGAGGGCCTCCAGAAAAAGCAAGGCAGGATATTTACAGTCAGAGCAATGTAACAATGGGCAAAAAAGTCCCCATCGGAACTCTGTGTTAAGCATTACGCAAAGTCAAGGTCACACTAAGTATCTAGGGTAAAGATACCAGACTGGGAATATAGACATCTTCAGTGAGATCAGTTAAAGCTCAAAAGGCCAGGAGCAACTTGGCCTGGAATGTGTGAGTGTTCTGCAAATAAAGAAGGGTATCTCAGCATAACCCATGACTTCATTGTGAATAGCCTTAGCAAAGAGACAACAACCCAGCCCACCTTGGGGGCAGGGCAGGTGGTACAAGTCTTCTGCACCCCTAGCCCTTACTCGCATTCTTGAAATTCCTCAGCCAACTATAAATGCCATAGACAACGCACTACCCCAGGCTCTCTTGTCACCTCCTAGAGTGAGCCAGGAGCTCTGTCCTGGCACTGTTTCTCAATAAAATCCTCTCCCTGGCTCTCCTGCCTTGGGTGTTTGATAAGTTCATTTTTTGACTCCGTGAATAAGAACTCTGGCTTCAGCTCTGGCTCAGAGAAAGCAGTCAAGTTGACTGCAACAGTCACCTAGGCACAACACAGGTGATTGTTGGCTGGAGCTCTCTGATTATGACCATGTGGACTTCTCACAAGGCTGTGTGAGTCCTCATGACATAGCCGTTGTCTTCTCCCAGAGCAAGTGACCCAACAGAGAGCAAGTAGAAAGACACAAAGCTCTTACGACCTAGTCTTGAAGTGACACGCGGTCACTTCCATCAAGTTCTATTCAGTAGAGGCAAATCATTAAGTTCAAGCAACACTCAAGGGGAAGCAAATTAAACTACCTTTTAAAGGGAGGAGTCTCAAAGAATTTGTGAAACTATATGGACCATCAGAAAACTGCTTCTCAAAGGAAGAGAGTAGAAAGTCCAAGCCAGTCTTTATACACAGCTCAACGTTCCAGAATTTGAGGTAATATGAAGGTAACCCCATCAGGTTAAGTATAGCTACCCTTAGTCCAAAGAATCCGATAACAAAAGGTAAGTTTTATGAAAACTCTTACCCCACTCCCCAACATGCAATAAACAGCAGGAGAAAAATGGAGGACTGTAGGAATTTCAACATTCTCCAGGACCACCTGCTTAAGGAGGAGGATGTTGAGAGATCACCCATGTTTCTCCTTTCTTGGAGATTTCTGTTATCTTTTATCTTCTGTGGCTACTTGTTCCATTTTTTTCGGTGGTCTTTTCTTATCCAATATCCTCCTTATTTACATTTGAAAAGGGTTTAAGTGTATTTACCTTAAATACTTTAAAACTTAACCTATTTTCTAATCATAGACTGTAGACCCAAGGGTCATTGTTAGGCTCAAAAGTCACAGGATTTTTATATTAGGCTCATGATTTTTTTCCCCTTGGAAATAAAGTTGGCTAAAAAATCTCAGCAGGGCTTTTAGCTCTTTGCCATTTTGTCAATTCTAATGCTGGTATCCACAACCTTAGTTTATTGTAATTAATAGTCATTAAAGCTGCTTTATTTATTCATAATCACATATAGTCTATACTACAGTTGTTTCTCTTAATTGAAAGGGACAGTCTTGAGGTTCTTATAACCAGGAATAATGAGCAGAAATGCAACACCCAAATCTGCAGTGAAAATCATTATAGAATGCAGACATTTAGTCTCATCTTTAACTTAATCACTTAGAACCTCTATTTCTCAGAGGCTTTCCCAGAAATATCTCATTATTTGAGATCCTGAAGTTACTGGCCTTTTCCATTGTTAAAGATATCGAATTCTTATACTTTCTCTAGTATCTTTTATTATTTCTGCTTCAAACTGACCATTCTGCAGAGTTAACATTTCTGTGTGTGTGCACATGTGCACATATATGTGCTTTGCTAAAAACACCTAAAACCAACCAATTCACAATACTACACTACTGACAGTATGGTTTCCTTATCTTTTCACACATAGGAGCCAGGTTGTACATAGATATAATTCATGTCCTAAGATATTACAAGTGACAGTTTTCACTTATTAAAACATTTCAGTGTTAAACTGTGGACATTTGGGATTATGTTTATCACCACATAACCTAGAATAGAATAATATAGAATCAGTGCCAGAAGTCTTGTGCTGCTTTTAAAACTCCTAATATATATACTGTAAGATAAATTCCAACCGAAATAAGCAGGCGACGAGAGGCAACAAAGGGCCAGGCAGTTTATTTGAGTGCAATCCCAGGTGAGCTTCATCAGTCTACATAAATAGAGGCTGGAGAAGTCGTGCCCAGCAGGGCAGGCAGCAAGTTTTTAAAGGAAGTAGGGGGAGGCAGAGCAAAGGTATACAGTGGCGTGAGGATTGGCTTGCCTAGGGTACGTGGGGGTCTCTCATTGGCCTTTAGCCAGGTACTGGAAAGTTACCACTACTCTTCTAGCTTGGGGGAGGGCTCAGTTAGGAACTCCTGGAATGTTGTGCTATCAGACCCTGGAATGCTGTCAGACCGGAACCTGTTGGTCTCTTTGCCTTGTTTGGTGAGGCCTGGGCTTGTCCAGCAGGCTCACCCCTTCCCCTGGTGCCTCCAGCCTTACATATACTAACAAAAAACCAGCAGAAAAATCAGGCAAAGAATTCCATTTACAATTACATCAAAAAGAATAAAATACCTGGAATAAATCTAACCAAAGAGGTGAAAGTCCTCTACTCTCAAAACTATTAGATACTTGTGAAAGAAATTAAAGAAGCTACAAATAAATAGAAATTATCCCATGTTCATGGATAGGAAGAATTAATATTGTCAAAATGGGCATCCTGCCTAAAGTAATTTACATCTTCAGTGCAATTCCTATCAAAGTACCAATGATGTTTTTCAATTAACTATAACAATTAATCCTAAAATTCATATGGAACCACTAAAGACCCTGAACAGCCAAAGCAAACCTGAAAAAGAAGAACAAAGCAGGGGGTATCATCCTCCCTGACTTCAAGCTCTACTACATAGTCACAGTAATCAAAACAGTACGGTACAGGCAAAAGAACAGACCCATAGATCAATGGAACAGAGAGCCCAGATAAAAACCCATGAATATATGGTCAATATATGGCAAAGTAGCAATGAATACACAATGGGAAAAAGATAAAGTCTTCAATAACTGGTATTGGAAAAATTGGACAGTTACATGCAAGAGAATGAAACTAGATTACTGTCTAACTTCGTATACAGAAGTAATCTCAGAATGGACTAAGGATCTAAATGTAAGACATGAAACCATAAACCTCTTAGAAGAAAGCATAGGCAAAAATCTCTTGAACATAAGCATTAGAAAATTTTTCCTGGACACATCTCCTTAGGCAAGGGAAACAAAAAATGAACAAGTGGAACTACATCAACCTAGAAAGCTTCTGTACAAAAATGGACTCCATTAGCAGAACTAAAAAGCATCCTACAGTCGAGGAGAATATATCCATAAACTACTTATTTGACAAGGAGTTAACATCTAAAATATGTAAAGAACTCACATGACTCAACACCAAAAATAATAATAATAATAATAACCTAATTAAAAAATAAACAGATGAGCTAAATAGACATTCTCCAAAAAAGAAGTATGGATGGCCAACAGGCACTTGAAAAGATCCTCTACATCGTTAATCATCAGGGAAATGCAAATCAAAACCACAGTGAGATATCACCTCGCAACAGTTAGAATGGCCACCATTCAAAAGACAAGAAATAAGAAGTGATGGTAAGTAAGTGGAGAAAAGGGAACCTTCCTACTCTGTTAGTGGAATGCAAATTGGTGCAGCCACTGTGGAGAGCAGTATGAAGGTTCCTCAAAACACTAAAAATAGAAATAAACATAGAAAAAAAAGACCCAGTAATTCGTCTTCCAGGAATTTACCTGAAGAAAACAAAATCCCTAATTTGAATAGATATATGCACCCCTATGTTTATCTCCAAATTATTTACAACAGCCAAGTTGTGGAAGAAGCCAAAGTGTCTATCAATAGATGAATGGATAAAGAAGATGTGGTACATATACACAATGGATTATTCAACCATAAAAATAAAAGAAATCCTGCCATTTTTAACAATATGGAAGACCTATTCACTTATTATGCTAAGTGAAATAAGCCAGGCAGAGAAAGAGAAATACCATATGATTTCACTTATTTGTGATATTTAAAAACAAAACAAAACAAAACAAAATAGACAAAATAGCAGTAGACTCATAGACACTGAGAAGTAACAGGTGATTACCATGGCAGAGGGGTTGGGGTGGGTGGATGTATACTGTGTTGTATACTTTAAATCAATATAAGATTGTATGTCAGCTACACTTAAGTAAAAAAATAAAAAATAAAAATAAAAATAAGTAAAATGCCTAACGTATTTTTTCCAAAGTAGATACACAGATAGCCAAAAAGCACACAAAAAGATTCTGCACATGATTAGTCATTAGGAAAACACAAATCAAAACCACATTGAGAGACCACTTCACATCCACTAGGATTACTCTATTTAAAAAAATTGAATATTACAAGTGTTGGTGAGGATCTAGGGAAATTGGAAGCCTTCTTGCTTCATACTGGCTGGTGAGAATGTAAAACAGTTCAGTGTCTGGGGAAAACATTTAGCAGTCCTTCACAAAGTCCAACAGGTAGTTATCCTATGATCCAACAATTCCACTTCTAAGTATATATCAAAAATAATTGAAAATATGAACTCCAATACACATACATAAATATCAAATACTTATAATAGGAGAAATTTCATAATAGCTAAAAGATGGAAACAACCCAAATGTCCATAAGTGGGTGAATGAATAAAACAATTGAGTTATTTACATATAGTGGAATATTATTCAGCCATAAACAGCTGTGAGAAGTTTTGATACAAGCTACAATATGAAAGAACCTTGAAACCATTATGCTAAATAAAAGAAGTCACAAAAAACACGTAGTATATGATTCCATTCCTATGAACTCTTCCAAACAAGAAAACCTGTATACATAGAAATTAAATCAGTGGTTTTCTGGGACTGAGAGAAGAGAATGGTGTGACTATTTAAGCATTCCTTTTGGGGTAATGAACCTATTCTCAAAGTAGAGTTGGTGGTGTGACACATTGTAAACATACTTAATGCCACAATTTTCCACTTGAAAAAGGTTGATTTTTCTGTCATGTAGATTTTATCCCATTAAATAATTTTTGAAAACTAAATTTAAAATTGGAGGTAAGGATAGTTTTGTTATATATTATGACTAAAAAGACAGCTCTGGGTACAGTAGGATTTTACATGTGACAATTTTAGCTTCCTAAAAAATAATGACTTTTTGCTTTCTTTCAGTTTGAGTTCCACAGTTTACTGAAGAAATGGCTCATCCTGAGTAAGATGCTCCTCTTGGGTCATTCATTGCTTGTGCAGGAATGAGGATGTTGAGGGAAGGAAGTGTAGCTTGTCGCCCTGGCAGGGGCAGGCATAACAACTGTGCAAAGAGCAAGTTTTGTGAGCACTATGAGTTTGTGAACACTGTGTGGATGGGAAAGTAGCAGTTACAGGAAGTGGGAAGAGAGGGAGAAATTATCCAGAAAGATTATTGTGGGAATGTGGTGCTTATAAATTTTCCATTGTATAATTTCAAAAGGAGTGTGGTCTTTGGAAAAAAAATATGTAAGCATTAAGGTAGGTCTAAGTAGAGACATATCAGTGTCACTATTGAAGTTTTACTAGAAAATAACTAGAATCCTATCTCTTAATAAGCTAAAAAATAATTTGATATACCCTTCTTGGTTCAATTTCACTAATTCATTAAATTCAACAAAAATTTAAGCATAATTATAAATATTGCTAAATCAGGAATATTTTTGAATATTTAGTGACTAACATAAATACACATTTTATAATAAGAAATTCAGTAACAATTATGATTAAAATGTTATTGTACTTAGTATATCTTCTAATATCTCAAATCTGAGAAAGATTTTTCAAGTTTATGCATTTCTGAAATTTTGATGCATCCTAAATATAAAGCATATAATCAGAGTCCTATAAAGCTTTACTGTTGTTCTTCTTGAAAAAGTGTATTAAAATAGATATTAGATCTTAGATGGAATGGAAAGGACACTAGATGGAAATTGACATGAATAAGATCAAATCCATCATTGCTAAAAAGGCACACTTTCATTTTGACATTTTTTTCTATAACAGGTTATCAAGGAGACCTACAGTATGATGAGTAACCTTAATATGATAACAGAAGCTGTGCTTTCTCACTGCAGATTTCTTTTGGATAATAATTAATTTTTTGAGAATGATAGTTTCTACATGAATACCAACATTCCTTGCCTCTCATGCCTGCTGATCTGGATCAGAAGATGGAAGATCAGCTGAGTTAGTCATCCAAGAAATGCAACAATCCTTTTTAGGTGAATTTTGGTCCTTATACATCATTCAATGTATAAAAATATACAAAATAAAGTGGATTCAATCATTGTTGAAATGGGCATGATGCGAAAGCTTTGTTTCTGATGTATTTCTCAACAGGAATTTCATTATACATTGGAAGTTTTCATCTTAGAAGCAGTGAGCTTGATGAATTTTGGCAATACGAATTGAGTGTTAATTAATAAAATTATTCAGTCAGATAGGGAGAAACATATTCCATTAGAGTTCAAAAGTGAACTACTGCTGTTAACTTTAGCTAAAGCATCTGTCAAATTTAATACAGGATAATTGGGAGCAACATAAAATGTGAAAGCCAACAATGTCTTTGTGCAAATGGATTTATTTTCATACCCACAAGCACATCTGGAAGAAAGCTTGCGGTATATGAAAACAAGAAATAGTGGAAGTAAATATTCATTGTGCTGCCACTTGGAGAAGTTAACCCTAAACCAGAATAGGGTGTGATATTGGATTGCAAGTTGTGAAAAAGTAAATATATGTGGGGCACTGTGTTGAAAAAAGATTTACTATGAAGCTATTAGTCAACTCCAGGTTCTGTTTCTATTATCTCCTAGAAGTAATTTACTAGCCTGTGTAAGCAAACAGAAGTTCACTCAGTAATACTAAAATCACTATAGTGTAATTCATATCGATACTCCTTCCTTGATCTTGAGAATTTTTCCTTAAAATAGGGGGACTCTAAGAGGTCATCTTCTTCAAATTTCTATTTACAATGAAGAAAGCATAATTCAAGGGAAAGTCAGCACATTTTAATACATCCTTTTCATGAAGATACAGTTCACAGAAATTAATTAGTTTACAGTTTAGAAAATATATTGCTGCAGGAAGCAAATAAAGGATAAGCATGAAAAGTTTATTATCTAGGATAGAGATGCATCAAATATATATTTTGGCCAAAAGTTGAATGGCAAAATATTAAAATCAGCTTTTGTTTGATGTTTAGGCTGACAACAAATAACATGATCAAAAATGAAATTCTGGTGTACAGGATAAATCATAATTTTATCTAAAATTGATGATGATAATGATGCTAGTATTACTAAATTGTTATAAGGTAGACTAGATTTTAGTTTCTTCTTACAATAGGAATGATAATTTCTCAATGCTGCCAGCAGTTCGGTTGCTTCTGTGATATATAGACTTTCACTTACCACTGAAGTTTTGGAAGAGAAAGATATTTTTCGAAAAGCTCAGCCAGGATGTATTACTACTGCCACCAAGTTATTAAGCTACCTGTTCACTCTTTCTGTAATTCCACATAGTAAAGATTTATCTCATCTTCAACTTCTTCCAGATCTGAATGTTTGGTTGATGAAACTGATAGTTTCACCAAATCAACCACACAAGCTGAACTGTGTTCACAATAGAGTATTTCCAAATGCAAGTATAAGATGGCTACCTACACTTAACATTTTTTATTTATTAACATGGTTTTTACTATCTCCTGCTCACAATCCTTTGCGAACAATTTGATTTCGCACTTCAAATTTAGCAATGTGTCACAGAGCCATGTAACAGTTTCAAGCAGCCCCACCCTCCCTCATTTCCTCTCTGAGCGCAGCTGTCCTCGCCTGGGCACCAGGCCTGCAGTGCAGGTATCACGTCAGAACACGGAAGTCTCAAGGTACATTTATTTGGTTACATTTTGTTCCCTTATTTTTTTAATGGGCTGTAATTCATGTCCCATAAAATTCACCCTTTTAAAGTGTACAATACAGTGCTTTTGAGTACACTTACAATGATCTGATTACAATATCTAATACCAGAATATTTCTGCAAGCCCCAAAGAAACATACCCATTAGCAGTTGCTCTCCATTCCCTTTTCTGTCGGTTCCTGGTAACCACTGATTTGCTATCTCTTTCTGTGGATTTGCCTATTCTGGTCATTTCTTATAAATGGAAGCATAGAATACGTGATGCTTTGAGACCTGCTCTTTCACTTAGCAAGTTTTCAAGGTTCATCCATTTTAGAGAACCTATCAGTTTTTCATTCCTTTTCATTGTGGAAAATATTCCATTGTATGGATATACAACCGTCATTTAATCATCATTTAGTTGACAGATAATTGAGTTTTTTCCGCATTTTAGCTACTGTGAAAAATACCACTGAAACAGTCACGTACATGCATTTGCATGGACATAGGTGCTCAGTCCTCTCGGACGTATTCCTAGGAGCAGAATTGTTGCGCCATATTCTCACTCTGTTTTGAGACTTTCTTGGGATTGCCACACTGTTTTCCTGAGGGGCTGCACATTTTACATTCTCTCTAGGAAAGTGTGAGGATTTTAATTTCTCCAAATCTTTGACAATTCTTGTTACTCTCTATCTTTCCTGTTGTAACCATCTTATTCAGGAACATGGCATATTTCATTAAGAGGTATCTCATAAATTCGATTTTGATTTCTCTAATAACTAATAATTTTGAGCGTCTTATCATGTACTTATTGGTCACTTGTATCTTTTTATGGAGAAATGGTTATTGATATCGCTTACCCATTTTTAACTAGGTTATTTGCCATTTTATTAAGTTGTAAGAGGGTTTTTAAAAAATATTTAGTATAGACACATATATGAATTTCAAAAATTTTCTCCCATATTGTGAATTATCTCTTCAATTTCTTGACGGTGTCCTTTGAAAGACAAATGTTTTTAATTTTACAAAGTATGGTTTATCTATTTTTTTCTTTTCTTGCTTATGCTTTTGATATCATACCTGAGAAACTACCCAAGGTTACGGAGACCTATGTCTATGCTGTTTTACGGTATCAGCTCTCACACTTAGGTCCATGGTACTGCTTTGAGTTAATGTTCATATATGGTGGGGTAAGAGGTTCTAACCACATTATTTTGCATATGGATATACAATTGTTCTAGAACAATGTATTTTTCACCATTGATTTGTCTTGGTAACCTTATCTAAAATCAATTGGCCATAAATGTAAGGATTTATTTATGGACTTCAGTTCTATTGCATTTATCTGTTCTCTCTTTATAGTACTGCACTGTCTTAATTATAGAAGCTTTGTAATGAGTTTAGAAATAGGGAGGTATGAGTCCTCCCACTTTGTTCTTTTCTTTCAAGATTATTTTGTCTTTTTTCAGTCCCTTGTATTTTCCTATGAACTTGAAAAACTTCTACAAAAACAGCGTTTGGTGTTTTGCTAAAGACTGCTTTAAATCTGTAGATCAGTCTGGATGTATTACCATCGTAACCTTCCAAACTATGAACCAGGGATGTCTTTCAATTCATCTGGGTCTTCTTTTATTTTTTCAATGATGTTTGATAGTGTTCAGTGTACAAGTATGGCAATTCCTTTGTCAAATTTATTCCTAAGTGTTTTATTACTTTTGATGGTACTTTAATAATTTTCCTTCAATTTTATGTCAGATTTTCCATTGCTAATATAAAGAAGGAAACTTAATTTTTGTATATTACTCTGTATTCTACCTTGCTGAGCTACTTAATTTTAATATTTTGGTGGATTCCTTAGCATTTTATATGCAAAATCTATCATCCTCAAATAGAGGTATTTTAACTTTTCCCTTTCCAGTTGTAATGCCTTTTATCTTTTTCTTTTATGCCTTATTGTCCTAGTTAGGACCTCCAGAATAATGTTGAATATAAGTAGTGGGAAGGGACATTACTGTCTTGTTCCAGATCGTAGGTGAAGCATTCAGTTATTCACTACTAACTCTGATATTAGCTGTGGGTTTTTCAATGATAGGCTCATAAAGCTGAGGAAGTTCCCTTCTATTATTGGTTTGTTGAATGTTTTTATAAAGACAGTGCATTGGATTCTGTCAGATGATTTTTCTGCAGTTACTTTGCAATTTTTTTGAGGCAATCATTTGGGTGTTCTTCTATTAACATGAGCTATTAAGTTGATTGATTTTCATTTGTTGAATCATCCTGGCATTTCTGACATGGTATCCAATACCTTTTATATGGTACTAGGTTCACTTTGCTAGTATTGAGGATTATCATGTCTATACATTGAGGATTTTGGTTTATAGTTTCCTTTTTTGGTTATGCCATTCTTTGTGACATCATTTGTGATGTCATTTTTGTCATGTCAAAATTTTTCTATTTTTTGGAAAAGTTTGCAAGTGATTAATGTTAGATCTTTAAATGTTTGATAGAATTTGTCAGTGAAAACATCTGGAAATGGTATTTTATTTTGAGTAAGTTTTTTTTAGTCAATAATTTAAATTACTACTTGTTATAAAACTATTCAGGCCATCTATTTCTTCCTGGGTCAGTTTTGATAGTTTGTGTCTTGCTGAGAATTTGTCTATTTCATCAGATTTTACTGTTTGTTGGCATGCAAGCATTGTCTTTTAAATCTTTATGTTTCTGTAATATCAGCCATAATGTCACTTTCTTTCATTCCATATTTTCTTAATTTGATGCTTCTCTATTTTTTCTAAATTAGTTTATCTAAAGTTTTGTTAATTTCATTATATTTTTGAATGAACTACATTTTGTATTGAGCATCTGTATTTTTTAATTCTTTTATTTGTTTTACTCTAATCTTTATTTTCTTCTTTGCCTGTTTTATATTCAGCTCATCATTTTTTTCCAGAGTCTTATGGAAGGCATTTAAGTTATTGAGTTCTTTTTCAATAGGCATTTACAGTTATAAAATTTCCATTAAGCATGGTTTTGGTGCATATCATATGTTTTGGTATATATTGATTTATTTTCCCCTCACATAAAAGTATAATTTAATTTTCAGTGTGATTTCTTTGTAGATCTATTTATTAATTAGGAAAGTTTTGTTTAATATCCATCTATTTGTGAATTTCCCAAATCCCCTGCTGTTACTGATTTGTAATTTCATTTTATTGTGGCTGGAGAACATTCTTTGCATACTTTAATTCCTTCTAGATTTATTGAGATTTGTCTCTTAGTCTAATATATGGTCTATTCTAGAGAATGTTCCATATGTACTGGAGAAAACTTTATATTCTGATGCTGTTGAATGCAGTGTTCTAAAGATGTACCTTAGATCTATCTAGCTGATAGTATTCATTTTCTGTATCCTTGTTGATCTTCTGCCTAATTCTCACCACTATGGAAAGTGGTGTACTGAAGTCGCCAACTATTATTATGAAGTTATCAATTTTGCATCATGCATTTTGGTTTCTTTTTGTTAGCTGAATATGCAAACATAACTGATGTGGATTCTTGATGAATTGACCTTTTTATTATTATGAAATGTCTTTGTGTTTACTGAAATTTTCTTTCTTAATCTATTTTGACTGGTTATACTATAGTCACACATTCTCTTTTAGTTACTATTTGCATGTTCTTCTTCTACTTTCAACTTATTTGTACTTTTAACCTAAACTTAGTTTCTTAATGGTAAGCCTGGGACATAAAATTAATATCTGTATTTATAACAATTGGCTTTGGATTTATAACAATTAATTTCAATAGTTTATAAAAACTTTGCTCCTATAAAACTTTTTCCTCTTTTCTTTGTGTTATTATTGTTATGAATCATGTATTTATATATCACATGTCTTAGTATCTTTAATAATTATTGATTAATTCAATTTTTTAAAAGTAGACAAGAGAAGAGGCACAAACAGAAATAGGTTTATCCTATTATTTTTTCTATTTACCTGTATTTGTGCCTTCTTATTTCTTCATATGGACTCAAAATACTAGTGTCATTTCATTTCACTCTGAAGGACTTACTTTAGTAGTTCCTCTGAGAACCATCTGCTAGTGAAAAATTCAATGATTATTCATTGACTAATTCTTAATTCTTTATTTGTTTTGAAGGATAGTTTTTCTGAACATACAACTCTTGGTTGAAAGTGTTTTTCTTTACCACTTTGACTATATCATCCTACTGTCTTCTGTTCTTGATTTCTAATGAGAAATGAACTGCTGTTCTTTTTGATGAATTCTTTAGGTGATGAATCACTTTCTTCTTGCTGCTTTTAAGAAACCCTATCTAGCCTCTTGAAATTTTGATTATGATGTTTAAGCATGGCTCTCTTCAAATTAATTCAACTTGTAATTTATTCAACTCCTCTTACATGAAAGTAAATTTTAAAAACAAATTGGGAGTTATAATTTCTTCTTGGGAATTATTAGGAAGCCATTATTTCTCAACTATTCTTTCTGCCCCTCAATCTCTCTTCCTTTTTTCATGAGGCTCCCATTATATATATGTTGATATGTTCCAAGGGCCTCTATTCATTTCTTTCCTTCCCTTTTTGTTTCTGTCCCTGAGACTGGATAGTATCAGTTGATTAAACCACGGGTTCAAATTCTTTTGCCAGATCATATCTGCTTGTGAGTCCTTGCTGACAAATGTTTTATTTTAGTTATTTGCCATTCAACTCTAGTATTTACATTTGATTAATTTTTATAATTTCTACAATTGTGTTGACATTTTCTATAGGTGGAATTCTCTTATTTTTAGTTCTTTAGACATGGCTTGGTGAATTATTTGAACAAAGTTGAAATCACAGATTTAAAATCTCTAGTAAATCCAATGTGTTCATTTTCTTTGGGAAAGTTTCTATAGGTTTTTTTTCCTTTTGTGTAAATAAAATACCTTCTGGTTTCTTTGTATATTTCATTATTTTTGTTGTTAAAAACTGAACATTTAAAATAATACAATGTGTCTACTCTGGAAATCAGATCCCCCCTTCACACACACACACTCCAGGATTTGGAGTAGTTTTTTTTGTTATTGCTGCTGTTACTGCTGCTTATTTATTTAGTGAATTTAATCAACTAATTTTCTAAAGTCTTCATTATTGCAGCTAGTGAACTATCTTCTTGACCACTATAGTGGTCAGCTAATGATTCAAACAGAAATTTCTTAAATGCCTTGAAATAATAAATCTCTCAGCCTTTACAGATTGGCTCTGTGTGTTTATTGGGTGCTGGTGTATAATTAATTTTTCTGGTCTTTGTCCAGGTTTACTGGCATTGATGTTCCAAAACCCTTGGAATTTTCTGAGTGACAGCACTATCTTTGTTATTCAGAGCCCCCCGAGGCACATGTGATTCTATGCTAACCAAACAATTCAGGATGGCAGTCAGTCACCAGAAAGACCAATTATATGATTAGAAAGTTGGGGCTTTGAGCAAGCCAGATTTCCAGTGAGTGAGGGGCACACTGAAGACTGAATAGTCACATGGTCATTCAATCACACTACATAATGACACCCAAATAAGTGTCTGAAACTTGGTGAAGCTTGATTATTAGTGAGCACATTAATGTGCTGGGAGGGTGATACACCAGATTCCATGAGGAGAGGGCATGGAAACTGCACCTGAGGACCCTCCCAGGTCTCATCATTTATGTCTGTTCATTTGGATGCTCCTGATTTGTAGCCATAAAAAATAGAACTGTAATCATAGCACTTTCTTGAGTCCTATGAATTGTTCTAGTGCATTATTGGAACTGGGGGTTCAAGGGAGCACCCTGCTTAATAGGCAGGTTGTAGGTGGCCTGGAGACCCCACTTGTGACTGCTGTATGAAGTGGGGCAGTCTTCTTGGGGACTATTCCCTTACACCTGTGGAGTTTGGCGCTACCTCTGGGTGATTGCTGTCAGAATTGAATTAAAACACACCAGCTGGAATTAGCTTAGACACCTGATCAGTGCTTCATCCAGCAGCTAACAACACTGCTTGAGCCCTTATTTCTTTCTTGCACAGATCTTCAAGATCAGTCAGTGATGAGAGACTAAGGCTTCCTTGGGTCTTTACTGGAAAAGCACATCATCCTGAACACCCATGTGGTCTTCTGCATTGTCTTGCCAATGGGTTTCACCCCGGGCAAGTTCGCTATGGATTTCATGTGACCAAAGAAATTGACAGCAAAACATTCTTGGAGTGAAAGGGTTATACCCAACTTTATTTCCAGGTGGCAGGTCAGTCACTAGAATCCCATTCACTCAGAGCGAGTCTGCATGCAGCAAGCCGGTCTCTGCCTCTGGGTCCCTCTCTCTGCACAGCCATCCTCTGGGCTCCTGTCTTCGGTGCTGCCATCACTCCACCTTGGCTCTGCTCTCCTGCAACCTTGCAGCTGTGCCACCATGTCATGCACAGAGCACTGGGCATAGCTCTTTATACAGACTCAATAGCCATGTATTGCCTACAGGTGTGCAGTGAGCTAGTCAACCAGGGCCAAGTGAGAATCCTGGCCACAGGAACTCTCATTTTATCCACATGCATTTCCAGAAATTTGCCCCGTTTTTTCAAAGATCCCTATGGGCATCTCTTTTTCCATATTTTCTTTTAAATTTTTTGGTTAGCTTCTTTCTGGCCCTAACTTTTATTGCTGCCTCAGATACATGCATTGTAAAACAATTGCTGCTGATTTTTTTCAACAAACACTCAGCTGTTTGTAATAAGCATGTTCTGAACCATGTCAAATAAAGGCAAGCCCTTTAAAAGAGGAGTTTTTGGAATTGACATCAAGTCAGATAGTAATTCTCTGGGGATGGAGCTTTTAGGTAACTCCAAGACACTTCTGCCTCATTTGGTGGCTGATAGCCTGCCCTGTTTGCAAGGCTATTGAACTTTAAGACTTCTATGAAACTGGAGAAATAGGGTGGGGAAAGTGCAAGTTAAATTGCCACAGAGCTCCCTGTTCTTATAAAAATTAACATACTTTACTTGAATCAATTCACTTCAGAATGTTGCAAACTTTTACTTAATTTCCAGAGTTCTGAAAAAGTTGATTTTGGCAATTTTTTGCCAATGCTCTTATGGCCTTTATAGAGGAATAGATTTTGAGAAGTCCCAACTCTAATATTCTGACTTTAAATTTTTTATGAAATTTTTCAGCAAATGAAATATGTCCCCAGAAAATATGGTTTCTGGCTATTTTTCTGAAGTTTCTTTGCTTCTCTCTTCTATTCCCCTTTACTGTATCCAGCCCCATTGTACTCTGTACATTTTAGTGAATGAGCTAGACAGGACTTACTTTCTTCAAGTATTTTGCAAATAGCTATCTCTACTGCAAAGGAAAACTTCTTCCATATATCCATGTTACACTTCAGTGTAACAGCTTTTGGTCCCAGCCTTCTACTTTATTTGAAATTGCAAAGATGGCCTCCTGTACTGTTTTCCTAAGTGAACCCTTTAGAAACATTAATGAATTCACTATTTAGCCACTATGCCCTCAAACAATTTTGGAATCCCCCATTAAAAAATATCACTACACCTTTTTTTAACAGCTACTAAAACTTTGGTAAATTAACATCTGTTATGTAGAGCACAGGGTGATGGAGGTTGAGTAGTGGTTCAACAGAAGACCACAAAAGAAATTGAAATAGAGAAGTTTGCAGGGAAGTCGAGGCAGGGTGCAGGCAGAGAGGCAGGACCTGGGGCACACGTCTTTATGACGGTCCATGGGTGGAGTGCTGTGGGATTCTCAGACTAAGCCTTGTTTGATTGGTCAATTCAAACCGAAAAGAGCAGGTTTTCTGTAAGCGCATAGAAGTTACATCTAAGAGGCATACAAGGGGAGGCCCTGGGAGGGGGGAAAACTTAATCACAAGGTCTGTTGGGGAGTCATATCAAAAACTTCCATTTTCTTGTGACTCTGTGGGCTATGATCCAGGGTCTGCACTTACAGAGGGGCTTAATGCCATTTCAAGGCCCCTGCAGGCCACTTGGCCAAACAAAATTGGTGCCAATACAGCAATACCATGGAGTAGCTCAGTGAAACTCTCAACAACAGCATAATATGATTCATCACTGTATTTTTTTCACTGCATATGTTTCTCAGGAGGAATTTTTCACTAAGATTCATAGTTTGGTCAGGTTTTTAAACTTCTTAAACAATCAAAAATGGGAAAGAAAGTCTCTAAAATATTTGAAAAACTTCCATCAACTCAAAACTATAAGGAATTATGCATTTAAAGTAATGTCAAAAGTTTATTGTTTTCGAAATTTTAGTGGAAGTGAAATTTGATTTTTATTTTTTTTCTAATGTTTCCTTCTTTTATTATACACTTAATTCTTTACTGTACATTAAAAAAGGTAATTTTCATGGTCTCTATCAATGGATTTGAAATTCTTTTCTTTGTAAAATTGTGAAATAGTTAAGTGAATATTGCACTTTTACTTTATTAAAATAGTACTTTTCCTTTAGAATATACTGCTTACACAGATTAAATAATTATAATTTAAATATGTTTCCTAAGATTATTTTGTATAATGATTTAAATGCTAAAATACCAAGAATAAACATTAAAGTCATTAATTTAATTTATACTATTCTAGTTCATTTTACTTACATTTTATAAACATTTTTAACTTAAATTTATTATAATATTCTTCCATAAATTAGCTAGAAAATGTCATGAGTATAGGATTAGCAACTAACCTGTAGTTCATTATCTGATGTTATCAGGGGTAGTATAGTCACGAAAGAAGAAATGCTGTAACATCTCTATAAAACTAATAGTGACACTGGTGAAAATACTGTGATATTTGCTGGTAAGAGAGTCTTTATCTATGGAATGCTTTAAAAGGCATGTCCTTGGATTTTTTATGATAAATAAACCTGAATATACAGTTTTATAGGATGTGGTTCCCTAGATAAAATGCCACATAAGTTTTGTAAGTACCTAAGTACAGTACATTATGGTGAAATTTTGTAATCAAAACAGATCCATTGAAGGTAAGTGTTGCAACTGCAAATATTACCTAGAAATCTCAATAGCTGAAGCTGGGCCAGAGCATCTTATGATGTCAGAAGGGCATGAGTTTCTATGGAAGCTGGATCTTTCCTGCTTCTCTGGTGCTTTATGTTTATTCATATCCTAGAAATTATTAGTATGGCTGAACACTCGGTAGATCTCAAATTCCTCTTGGTCCACTTTAATAATCTGATCCTTTCTGTTACTGCACATATTCTCAATATTTGTATTAACACAGATCTGTTCTTCTACTAAACTATTTGAGGATCTTAATAACTAGTTTTAGAGTAAACTAAAAACTTTTACCATATTCATTAATTATTTAAACACTTTACTCTCCCAAAAGTAAATGTACTTTACTCTTCAAACAAATGAGAGAATGTTAACAAAAAGAAAGGCATATACAAGGGAAGATTAAAAATGGCAGTGTGAGAGGTGAGACAGAGGCTTCCTCCTAAAACTGCATATAATATGAAAATATAATTAATACAACTAATCCTAAAAGAGGAACAGGAAAGAGGACTGTGCCAAACTGCATACACCTGGATAAAACAATAAACCACACAGAACAGGGTAACATACCAAAGCCATGGCCTGGCAGGATACAAGCCCTTCCCCCACCCCACCTCACCTGCATGAGGAAGAGAAATGGAGCAGGGAGGGGAGGACTGAGTCTACTGGATACCTAACTCTGGAGATCTGGTCTGGAAGCACAAACCTACATCTCATGGTGTTTTCATGATTCTCTCATGATTAGAGGGTTGGAAAGCTAAGACAGGCTGAATACCTGGAGAGACTGAGATTCCAGCTGCTTGTGGATAGGAGGGATCCATACCCAGCTGCTCTGGGACAAAAGAAAGGTGGGCAGTCTGAGAGACTTATGAACAAGGAAGCCCTTAGCAAGAGGGCTGCTAAAGGGGCAAGGATGGCACAGAGCTTACTGTGCAGGAGAAAGGACAGGTAGACAAAATTGTTTGGGTGCACTCTGCCAAGAAGATTGGCAACTTTCATGATCTTCAGGTGCACCAACTCCCCTGGCTGGCTACACAGTTCCAAGGAACCCTCCGTGATATGCATTCTACTGTGCCTTTCTTCTGACCAGCCCCACCTGACTCTCAAACCAACAAACCCTATCTTGGCATTAGGCCAACCAAAGGGAGGCCCTGTATACAGAAACTACAAATGCAAATCATAGAGGCTTATACCTGTGTGCTTGACCCACTGGTTCCGGCAGTGGAGACAGGTATAGCAGTCAGGAAGCAGGAAATACCTCTTTCCTTCCCCAAGGCATCAATACCACTCCCTTGTGAACCCCAACATTGCTTCAGGGGCTAAGCAGCTCCAGAGAGTAGAGCTTATGGGCACTAGAGGGCGCCGTATACAAATATGAAATGCCAAAGGAACCTGGTTCAAGTAAAATTATTAATACAACACCTGAGAAAGATTCAAATAAAATCGATCTCAAGAATATTCCTGAAAGGGGTTTCAAAATAAAAATCACTAACATGCTCATGGAGGTACAGGAAAATATTCAAAAACTCAGGAATAAATTCCAGTCAAAGATTCAATCATTATGGAACAAAGTATCAGAAGTGAAACATAACAATGGAAAGTTTTAAAAGCAGATTAGATACAATGGAGGAGATGATAAATGAAATAGAAATTAGACAAGTGAAATACAAAGAAGCTGAGGCACAGAGAGAGGAAAGGATCTCTATGAATGAAAGAATATTGAGAAAATTGTGTGACCAATCCAAATGAACAATATTCACAGTATAGAGATAACAGAAGAAGAAGAAGAGAGCAAAAGGGATAGAAAGTGTCTTTGAGGAGGTAATTGCTGAAAACTTCCCCAATCTGTGGAAGGAGATAGTTTCTCAGACCATGTAGATGCACAGATCTCCCAACACAAGGGACCCAAGGAAGACAACAACAAGACATATAGTAAATAAAATGGCAAAGATCAAGGATAAGGACAGACTATTAAAAGCGGCCAGAAAGAGAAATAAGATCACATACAAAGGAAAGCCCATCAGGCTAACATCAGACTTCTCAGCAGAAACCTTACAGGCCAGAAGGGAGTGGCATGATGTATTTAATGCAATGAAGCAGAAGGGCCTGGAACCTAGATTACTTTATCTGGCAAGATTATCATTTAAGTTTGAAGGATGGATTAAACAATTTCCAGATAAGGAAAAGCAAGCGGAGAGAATTCACCTCCCACAAACCATCTCTATAGTCTATTTTGGAGGGACTGCTATAGATGGAAGTGTTACTAAGGTTTAATACCTGTCACCAGAGGTAACAAAACCGCAGTAAAGAAAGTAGAACAGCTAATTACTAAGCAAATGCAAAATTAAATTAACTATCCCCAAAATCAATAAAGGGATAGACAAAGAGTACAGAATATGATACCTAATACATAAAGAATGGAGGAGGAAGAAAAATGAGGAGAAAAAGAAAAGAACCTTTAGATCATGCTTGTAATAGCATATTAAGTGAGTTAAGTTAGACTCTTAGATAGCAAGGAAGTTAACCTTGAACCTTTGTAACCATGACTCTAAAGTCTGCAATGACAATAAGTACATACCTATTGATAATCACCCTAAATGTAAATGGACTGAATGCACCAGTCAAAAGACATAGAGTCACTGAATGGATAAAAAGCAAGACCCATCTATATGCTGCCTAGAAGAGACTCACTTTAAAACCAAAGACATACACAGACTAAAAGTGAAGGGATGGAAAAAGATATTTCATGCAACTAATAGGGAGAAAAAAGGAGGAGTTGCAGTACTTGTATCAGACAAAATAGACTTCAAAACAAAGAAAGTCACAAAAGACAAAGAAGGACATTACATAATGATAAAGGGGTCAATCCAACAAAAAGATACAACCATAAGGAGGGTTGAAGTCTCCTAGAATGAATGTTTTGCATTCTATTTCCCCTCTTAATTCTGTTAGTATTTGTTTCACATATGTAGGTGTTCCTGTTTGGGGGACATAGGTATTTATAATGGTTATATCTTCTTGTTGGATTGACCCTTTTATGATTATGTAATGTCCTCCTTTGTTTCTTCTTACTTCTTTGTTTTGAAGACTATTTTGTCTGATACAAGTACTGTAATCCTGCTTTTTTCTTCCTATTATTTGCATGAAATATCTTTTTCCATCCCTTAACTTTTAGTCTGTGTATGTCTTTGGGTTTAAAGTAAGTATCCTGTAGGCAGCATATATATGGGTCTTGTTTTTTCATCCATTCAGTGACTCGATGTCTTTTGATTGGTGCATTCAGTCCATTTAAATTTGGGATGATTATCGATAGTTATGAACTTATTGCCATTTCAGGCTTTAGATTAGTGGTTTCCAAAGATTCAAGGTTAACTTCCTTACTAGCTAAGACTCTAACTTAACTCGCTTAATATGCTTTGACAAACACAATCTAAAGGTCCTTTCTTTATTCCTCTTTTTTTCTTCCTCCTCCATTCTTTATATATAAGGTATCATATTCTGTATTCTTTGTCTATTCCTTTATTGACTTTGGGGATAGTTAATTTAATTTTGGATTTCCTTAGTAATTAACTGTTCTACTTTCTTTACTGTGGTTCAATTGCCTCTGGTGACAGCTATTAAACCTTAGGAACACTTCCATCTATAGCAGTCCCTCCAAAATACACTGTAAGGACAGTTGGTGGGAGGTAAGTTCCCATAGCTTTTGCTTATCTGGAAATTGTTTAATCAATCATTCAAATTAAAATTATAATCTTGCCTGATAAAGTAATCTGGGTTCCAGGCCCTTCTGCTTCATTGCATTAAATACATCATGCCACTCCCTTCTGGCCTGTAAGGTTTCTCCTGAGAATCTGATGTTTTCCTGATGGGCTTTCCTTTGTATATGATCTTATTTCTCTTTCTGGCTGCTTCTAATAGTCTGTCCTTATCCTTGATCTTTGCAATTTTATTTACTGTATGTCTTGTTGTTGTCTTCCTTGGGTCCCTTGTGTTGGGAGATCTGTGCATCTCCATGGTCGGAGAAACTATCTCCTTAAACAGATTGGGGAAGTTTTCAGCAATTACCTCCTCAAAGGCACTTTCTATCCCTTTTCTTCTCTCTTCTTCTTCTGGTATATCCCTATAATGTAAGTATTGTTCCATTTGGTTTGGTCACACAAGTCTCTCAATATTCTTTCATTCATAGAGATCGTTTTTTCTCTCTGTGCCTCATTTTCTTTGTATTCCTCTTCTCTAGTTACTATTTCATTTATCATCTCCTCCACCACATCTAATCTTCATTTAATACCCTCCATTGTGCTCTTCAACGATTGGACCTCTGACCGGAATTCATTCCTGAGTTCTTGAATATTTTTCTTTACCTCCATGAGCATCTAAATGATTTTTTTTTTGAGGGGGCATCTCTCATATTTATTGATCAAATGGTTGTTAACAACAATAAAAATCTGTATAATTCTGTATAGGGGAGACAATGCTTAATGCACAATCATTAATCCACCCCAAGCCTAATTCTTGTCAGTCTCCAATCTTCTGAAGCATAACGAACAAGTTCTTACATGGTGAACAAATTCTTACATAGTGAATAACTTCTTACATGGTGAAGAGTACAAGGGCAGTCATCACAGAAATTTTCGGTTTTGATCACGCATTATGAACTATAAACAATCAGGTCAAATATGAATATTCGTTTGATTTTTATACTTGATTTATATTTGGATCCCACATTTCTCCCTTTATTATTATTATTATTATTATTAATATTATTTTTAATAAAATGTTGAAGTGGTAGGTAGATGTGAGATAAAGGTAGAAAACTTAGTTTAGTGTTGTAAGAGAGCAAATGTAGATGATCAGGTGTGTGCCTGTAGACTATGTGTTAATCCAAGCTAGACAAGGGCAATAAAACATCCATGGATGCAGAAGATTTCTCTCAGAACAGGGTGGGTGAGGTTCTAAGCCTCACCTCTGTTGATCCCCATTTTCTCACCCGATGGCCCCCCCGTGACGCCTGTCTTAGGTTGTTCTTCCCTTGAGGAATCTTACCCGTCTCTGGCTAACCAGTCATCTTCTGGGGCCATACAGGGAAATGTAAAGTTGGTAAGTGAGAGAGAAGCCATATTGCTCGAAAAGGTTAGCTTTTTACTTCTTTGCAGAATTATGCCCTGTGGCTTCTATACCCAGCATTTGTCTTGAGGTATCTTAACCACTTGGAGGAATTATGATACTCGGTAAATTCTATATGAGGCACGAATTCTATTTAAGGGTTGTAATTAGGAAGGAAGAAGAAAAGCTATAGAAGTAGCAGACGGAAGAAAACGTGGGAAGATTGATTATTTCTTTGACATATCTTCTTGTAGAGTAACTTAAGCATGTATAGGTTTTAAACTACTTATTAAATTACACACCCACATTAACATAATAGGAATACAGTTACATAACCAAAGCAGATCTATAATTACCAGTCATCTCCAGTGAAGCCAAGAAAACCAGTTAGGCACCCTAGGCATTTGTGAAAATTTCTCTATGATATGATGGATATTGTCAAACTGTACTTGAACAGTCTGAGAGAAATAAGACAAATTAAAACAACCCATTCCTGGGGACTGTTCACATCCCATATGTTCTTTTAACAGAAGATAGTCTGTAGTTGTAAGATTTTGGAGCGCTACAACTTGCACTTCTCCTAATTCTTGATTGAGTTCCAACAGTGTAGATCCAGTCAAATTTGTTGTTTCACTGTATGCACAGGCCAGCTTAGATATCTCCTTCTTCATTCCAATGACAAGTCCATGAACTGGTGGGATGAATGCAGCTACAACTGCAGCATGGCCTGGATCTTTTTTGAGGTTTTTTGATGATCATCTTCTGGCATGACTCTTCCAGAGAGTGCTGATGTTGGAAGTTCTTCTTCATATCGTATCTTAGTTCATTTTCTGGGTAGCCAAATTAGGCTTTGATCCTCTGTATAAACACAAACAGACCCTTTGCCCACACTTTGATATGCCCTATATATCATTGTGTAGAACTCATTGGAGGTCACCACACAGGAACTGCTTTTTTTTTTTTTTTAAGAGAAAGGAATAGTATCAGAAAAGTGTGCCTCCATAGCGGATCATCTGACACCCTTTAAGTGATTAAAATTAAGGATATTTAAAGCATGCCTTGATCATTGATTTACAGTTAGTTTTATCCTATCATGGAGTCATCCCCCTTTTCTTTCTTTCGTTTTTTTTTCTTTTTTTTGTTATCTTTAATCTGCACTTACATGAAGAATATTATGTTTACTAGGCTCTTCCTATACCAGGTCCCCACTATAAACCCCTTTGCAATTACTGTCCATCAGCATAGCTAAATGTTGTAGAATCAGTACTTGTCTTCTCTATGTTGTACAGCCCTCCCCTTTCTCCCAAACCCCATATGCATGCTGATCTTAGTACTCCCCTCTTTCCTCCCCCCCTTATCCCTCCCTACCCATCCATCCTCCCCAGTCCCTTTCCCTTTGGTACCTGTTAGTCCATTCTTGGGTTCTGTGATTCTGCTGCTGTTTTGTTCCTTCAGTTTTTCCTTTGTTCTTATACTCCACAGATGAGTGAAACAATTTGGTATTTCTCTTTCTCCGCTTTGCTTATTTCACTGAGAATAATACCCTCTAGTTCCATCCATGTTGCTGCAAATGGTAGGATTTGCCCTCTTCTTATGGCTGAGTAGTATTCCATTGTGTATATGTATCACATCTTCTTTATCCATTCATCTATTGATGGACATTTAGGTTCTTTCCAATTCTTGGCTATTGTAAATAGTGCTGCAATAAACATAGGGGTGCATCTGTCTTTCTCAAACTTGATTGCTGCGTTCTTAGGGTAAATTCCTAGGATTGGAATTCTTGGGTCAAATGGTAAGTCTGTTTTGAGCATTTTGATGAACCTCCATACTGCTTTCCACAATGGTTGAACTAATTTACATTCCCACCAGCAGAGTAGGAGGGTTCCCCTTTCTCCACAGACTCGCCAACATTTGTTGTTGTTTGTCTTTTGGATGGCAGCCATCCTTACTGGTGTGAGGTGATACCTCATTGTAGTTTTAATTTGCATTTCTCTGATAATTAGTGATGTGGAGCATCTTTTCATGTGTCTGTTGGCCATCTGTATTTCTTTTTTGGAGAACTGTCTGTTCAGTTCCTCTGCCCATTTTTTAATTAGATTATTTGATTTTTGTTTGTTGAGGTGTGTGAGCTCTTTATATATTTTGGATGTCAAGCCTTTATTGGATCTGTAATTTACAAATATATTCTCCCATACTGTAGGGTTCCTTTTTGTTCTATTGATGGTGTCTTTTGCTGTACAGAAGCTTTTCAGCTTAATATAGTCCCACTTGTTCATTTTTGATGTTGCTTTCCTTGCCTGGGGAGATATGTTCAAGAAGAGGTCACTCATGTTTATGTCTTAGCGGTTTTTGCCTGTTTTTTTCCACGAGTTTAATGGTTTCATGACTTACATTCAAGTCTTTGATCCATTTTGAATTTACTTTTGTATATGGGGTTAGACAATGGTCCAGTTTCATTCTCCTACATGTAGCTGTCCAGTTTTGCTAGCACCATCTGTAGAAGAGACTGTCATTTCACCATTGTATATCCATGGCTCCTTTATCAAATATTAATTGACCACATATATTTGGGTTAATGTATGGAGTCTCTAGTTTGTTCCACTGGTCTGTGGCTCTGTTCTTGTGCCAGTACCAAATTGCCTTGATTACTATGGCTTTATAGCAGACATTGAAATTGGGGTGTGAGATCCCCCCTACTTTATTCTTCTTTCTCAGGATTGCTTTGGCTATTCGGGGTCTTTGGTGTTTCCATATGAATTTTTGAATTATTTGTTCCAGTTCATTGAAGAATGTTGCTGGTAGTTTCATAGGGATTGCATCAAATCTGTATATTGCTT
This sequence comes from Manis pentadactyla, assembly GCF_030020395.1. Classification (NCBI taxonomy): domain Eukaryota; kingdom Metazoa; phylum Chordata; class Mammalia; order Pholidota; family Manidae; genus Manis; species Manis pentadactyla. The sequence continues at coordinate 43,494,717 of NC_080025.1, forward strand.
TGGGCAGGATGGCCATTTTGACGATATTAATTCTCCCTAGCCACGAGCATGGGATGAGTTTCCATTTGTTAGTGTCCACTTTAATTTCTCTGAAGAGTGACTTGTACTTTTCAGAGTATAGGTCATTCACTTCTTTGGTTAGATTTATTCCTAGGTATTTTATTCTTTTTGATGCAGTTGTGAATGGAATTGTTTTCCTGATTTCTCTTTCTATTGGTTCATTGTTAGTGTATAGGAAAGCTACAGATTTCTGTGTGTTAATTTTGTATCCTGCCACTTTGCTGTATTCCTATATCAGTTCTAGTAGTTTTGGGGTGGAGTCTTTAGGGTTTTTTATGTACAATATCATGTCATCTGCAAATAGTGACAGTTTAACTTCTTCTTTACCAATCTGGATTCCTTGTATTTCTTTGTTTTGTCTGATTGCCATGGCTAAGACCTCCAGTACTAAATTGAATAACAGTGGGGACAGTGGGCATCCCTGTCTAGTTCCCGATCTCAGAGGGAAAGCTTTCAGCTTCTTGCTGTTCAGTATAGTGTTGGCTGTGGGTTTATGATATATGTTTTTTATTATGTTGAGGTACATGCCCTCTATTCCCATTTTACTGAGAGTTTTTATCATGAATGGATGTTGAATTTTGTCAAATGCTTTTTCAGCATCTATGGAGATGATCATGTGCTTTTGTCTTTCTTTTTGTTGATGTGGTGGATGATTTTGATGGATTTTTGAATGTTGTACCGTCCTTGTATTCCTGAGATGAATCCCATTTGGTCTTGGTGTATGATCCTTTTGATATACTTTTGAATTCGGTTTGCTAATATTTTATTAAGTATTTTTGCATCTACATTCATCAGGGATATTGGTCTGTAATTTTCTTTTTTGGTGGGGTCTTTACCTGGTTTTGGTATTAGGGTGATGTTGGCTTCATAGAATGAGTTTGGGAGTATTCCCTCCTCTTCTATTTTTTGGAAAACTTTAAGGAGAATGGGTTTTATGTCTTCTCTGTGTGTCTGATAAAATTCCGGGATAAATCCGTCCAGCCCGGGGGTTTTGTTCTTGGGTATTTTTTTGATTACCGTTTCAATTTCTTTGCTCGTAATTGGTTTGTTTAACTTTTGTGTTTCTTCCTTGGTCAGTCTTGGAAGGTTGTATTTTTCTAGGAAGTTGTCCATTTCTTCTAGGTTTTCCAGCTTGTTGGCATATAGGTTTTCATAGTAGTCTTTAATAACTCTTTGTATTTCTGTGGAGTCTGTCGTGATTTTTCCGTTCTCATTTCTGATTCTGTTGATTTGTGTTGATTCTCTTTTCCTCTTAATAAGTTTGGCTAGAGGCTTATCTATTTTGTTTATTTTCTCGAAGAACCAGCTCTTGGTTTCATTGATTTCTGCTATTGTTTTATTCTTCTCAATTTTATTTATTTCTTCTCTGATCTTTATTATGTCCCTCCTTCTGCTGACCTTAGGCCTCATCTGTTCTTCTTTTTCCAATTTCGATAATTGTGACATTAGACCATTCATTTGGGATTGCTCTTCCTTTTTTAAATATGCTTGGATTGCTATATACTTTCCTCTTAAGACTGCTTTTGCTGTGTCCCACAGAAGTTGGGGCTTAGTGTTGTTGTCATTTGTTTCCATATATTGCTGGATCTCCATTTTGATTTGGTCATTGATCCATTGATTATTTAGGAGCGTGTTGTTAAGCCTCCATGTGTTTGTGAGCCTCTTTGCTTTCTTTGTACAGTTTATTTCTAGTTTTATGCCTTTGTGGTCTGAAAAGTTGGTTGGTAGGATTTCAATCTTTTGGAATTTTCTGAGGCTCTTTTTGTGGCCTAGTATGTGGTCTATTCTGGAGAATGTTCCATGTGCACTTGAGAAGAATGTATATCCTGTTGCTTTTGGATGTAGAGTTCTATAGATGTCTATTAGGTCCATCTGCTCTACTGTGTTGTGCAGTGCTTCTGTGTCCTTACTTATTTTCTGCCTGGTGAATCTATCCTTTGGGGTGAGTGGTGTGTTGAAGTCTCCTAGAATGAATGTATTGCAGTCTATTTCGCTCTTTAGTTCTGTTAGTATTTGTTTCACATATTCTGGTGCTCCTGTGTTGCATGCATATATATTTGGAATGGTTATATCCTCTTGTTGGACTGAGCCCTTTATCATTATGTAGTGTCCTTCTTTATCTTTTGTTACTTTCTTTGTTTTGATGTCTATTTTGTCTGATATTAGTACTGAAACCCCTGCTTTCTTCTCGCTGTTGTTTGCCTGAAATATGTTTTTCTATCTCTTGACTTTTAGTCTGTACATGTCTTTGGGTTTGAGGGGAGTTTCTTGTAAGCAGCATATAGATGGGTCTTGCTTTTTTATCCATTCTATTACTCTGTGTCTTTTCATTGGTGCGTTCAGTCCATTTACATTTAGGGTGACAATTGAAAGATATGTACTTATTGCCATTGCAGTCTTTAAATTCGTGATTACCAAATGTTCAAGGTTAGACTCTTTAGTATCTTAGTGCCTAACTTAGGTCGCTTTTTGAGCTGTTATATACACTGTCTGGAGATTCTTTTCTTCTCTCCCTTCTTATTCCTCCTCATCCATTCTTCATATATTGGTTGTTTTGTTCTCTGCTCTTTCTAGGAGTGCTCCCATCTAGAGCAGTCCCTGTAAGATGTCCTGTAGAGGTGGTTTGTGGGAAGCAAATTCCCTCAGCTTTTGCTTTTCTGGGAATTGTTTAATCCCGCCATCATATTGAAATGATAGTCGTGATGGATACAGTATCCTTGGTTCAAGGCCCTTCTGTTTCTTTGCATTAAATATACCATGCCATTCTCTTCTGGCCTGTAGGGTTTCTGTTGAGAAGTCTGATGTTAGCCTGATGGGTTTTCCTTTATAGGTGACCTTTTTTTCTCCAGCTGCCTTACAACTCTTTCCTTGTCCTTGATCTTTGCCATTTTAATTATCATGTGTCTTGGTGTTGTCCTCCTTGGATCCATTCTGTTGGGGGTTCTGTGTATTTCCGTGGTCTGTTTGATTACTTCCTCCCCCAGTGTGGGGAAGTTTTCAGCAATTATTTCTTCCAAGATACTTTCCATCCCTTTTCCTCTCTCTTCTTCTTCTGGTACCCCTATAATACGGATATTGTTCCTTTTGGATTGGTCACACAGTTCTCTTAATATTGTTTCATTCCTGTAGATCCTTTTATCTCTCTCTATGTCATCTTCTACACATTCCTGTTCTCTGGTTTCAATTCCATCAATGGCCTCTTGCATCTTGTCCATTCTGCTTATAAATCCTTCCAGAGTTTGGTTCATTTCTGTAATCTCCTTTCTGTCGTCTGTGATCTCCCTCCAGACTTCATCCCATTTCTCTTGTGTATTTCTCTGCATTTCTGTCAGCATGTTTATGATTTTTATTTTGAATTCTTTGTCAGGAAGACTGGTTAGGTCTGTCTCCTTCTCTGGTGTCTCTGTGATCTTGCTTTGACTGTAATTTTGTCTTTTCATGGTGATAGGAATAGTTTGCAGAGCTGGGACGAGTGACGGCTGGAAGGACTTCCCTTCTTGTTGGTTTGTGGCCCTCCTCTCCTGGGAGAACAGCGACCTCTAGTGGCTTGTGCTGGGTAGCTGCGCGCAGACAGGGTTTCTGCTTCCTGCCCGTCTGCTATGGAGTTTATCTCCGCTGTTGCTGTGGTCATGGCCTGGCTCAGGCAGCTGCTCCAAAGTGGTGGAGTCGCATTGGAGGGGGAGTGGCCGGGAGGCTATTTATCTCCGTAATAGGCCTCCGTGCTCCCTGTAGCCCAGGGGATTAGAGTGCCCAGATATCCCCAGATTCCCTACCTCTGGACTAAGTGTCCCACCCTGCCCCTTTAAGACTTCCAAAAAGCACCTGCCAAAACAAAACAATGACCACAAAATATTAAAAAATTTTTAAAAATTAAAAATGTCTGCTCGTTTTTCTTTATTCTCTGGTTCCAGCCTCAGGCACCCGCTCACCGGTCTTGCTGCCCTGCTTCCCTAGTACTGGGGTCCCTATCCCTTTAAGACTTCCAAAAAGCGCTCGCCAAAACAAAACAACAACAACAACAAAAAAAATGGCTGCTCGCTTTTCTTTTGTACTCTGGCGCCAGGCCTCCGGTACCCGCTCACTGGTCCTGCTGCCCTGTTTCCCTTGTATCCAGGGCCCCATGCATGCACTGTGTCTGTGCTCTGGTCCGGATGTCTGGGGCTGGGTGTTCAGCAGTCCTGGGCTCCGTCTCCCTCCCGCTTTGACTGCTCTCCTCCCGGAGCTCGGGGGAGGGGCACTCGGGTCCCGCTGGGCTGTGGCTTATATCTTACCCCCTTTGCGAGGCACTGGGTTCTCGCAGGTGTGGATGTGGTCTGGATGTTGTCCTGTGTCCTCTGGTCTTTATTCTAGGAAGAGTTGTCTTTGTTATATTTTCATACATATATGTGGTTTTGGGAGGAGATTTCCACTGCTCTACTCATGCCACCATCTTGGCTCCCCTAAATGATTTTTAATTTGAAATCCCTTTCAGGAAGATTCATGAGGTCTATTTCATTTAAATCTTTCTCAGGTGTTTTATTAATAATTTTACTTTGAACCAGGTTCCTTTGGCATTTCATATTTGTATATGGCACCCTCTAGTGCCCATAAGCTCTACTCTCTGGAGTTGCTTAGCCCCTGAAGCAATGTTGGGGGTCACAGGGGAGTGGTTTTTGTCCCTGGGAGGAGGAAGGAGGTGTTTCCTGCTTGCTAACTACAACGCCTGTCTCCACTGCCTGAATCAGTCGGCCGAACACACAGGTATAAGCTTCTCTGCTTAGCGTTTGTGGTTGCTGTAGACAGGTCTTCCCCTGCTGGCCTATTGCCAGTGTAAGGTTTGCCAGTTTGAGAGTCAGGTGGGGTTGGTTGGGAGAAAGGCACAGTAGACTGCATATCACAGAGGGGGTCCTTGGAGCTGTGTAGTCAGCCAGGGGAGCCGGAGTGCCCGAAGATCATGAAAGCTCCTAAACTGCGGGGCAGAGTGCACCTGGACAATTTTGTCTACCTGTCCTTTCTTCTATGCAGTAAGCTCTATGCAATCCTTGCCCCTTTATCAGCCCTCTTGCTGTTAGGAAGTCTCTCTGACTGCCTGCCTTTCTTTTGTCACAGAGCATCCATATATGAATCCCTGGTTTTCACAAGTGGCTGGAATCTCAGTCTCTCCAGGTATTCTGCAGTCTTAGCTTTCCAACCCACTAATCATGAGAGTACCATGCAAGCACCATGAAATGTATGTTTGGGCTCCCAGAATAGATCTCTGGAGTTAGGTGTTCAGAAGTCCTAAGCCTCCACTCTCTCCTCTCATGATTTCTCTTCCTCACGCGAGTGAGTTGGGGTGGGGGAAGGTGTTGGGTGCTGCTGGGCCACAGCTTTGGTACATTTTCCTGTTGCATTAGGTTTTTTCTTATCTCCAGGTATATGTAGTTTGGTGCAGTCCTCTTTTCTGTTGCTCTTTCAGGCTTAGTTGTATTAATTATATTTTTGTATTATATGTAGTTTTAGGAGGAAGCCTCGTTCTCACTTCTTGCACTGCCATCTTTAATCCTCTCTCTCTTCTTCATTCTCCTTTCAAATACTAACAGAATTAAAAGGGTGAATAGAATTCATTCTAGGAGACTTCAGCATTCTACTCACTCCAAAGGACAGATCAACCAGACAGAAAATAAGTAAGTATACAGAGGCACTAAACAACACCCTAGAACAGATGTACCTAATAGACATCTTCAGAACTCTACACCCAAAAGCAACAATATACACATTCTTCTCAAGTGCACATGGAACATTCTCCAGCATAGACCACATACTAGGCCACAAAAAGAGCCTCAGTAAATTCAAAAAGATTAAAATTGTACCAACCAGTTTCTCAGACCACAAAGGCATGAAACTAGAAATAAATTATGCAAAGACAATGAGAAATCCCTCAAACACATGGAGGCTTCACAACATGATCCTAAATTACCAATCGATTAATGACCAAATAAAAACAGAGATCAAGCAATATATGTAGACAAATGACAAAATGACAAAAATAATTCAACAGTGCAAAATCTGTGGGATGCAGCAAAGGCTGCACTAAGAGGAAAGTATATTACAACACAGGCCTTCATCAAGAAAGAAGAACAATCCCATATGAACAGTCTAAACTCACAATTAACAAAACTACAAAAAGAACAAATGAGGCCCAAAGTCATTAGAAGGAGGGAAATAATGAAGATTAGAGCAGAAATAAATAAAATTGAGAGGAATAAAACAATAGAAAGAGTCAATGAAAGCAGGAGCTGGTTCTTCGAGAAAATAAACAAAATAGATAAACCAATAGGCAAACTTATTAAGAAAAAAGAGAGACTACACATAAGCAGAATCAGAAAAGAGAAAGGAAAAATCACTACAGACAACACAGAAATACGAGGAATTATGAAAGAATACTATGACAAATTATATGCTAACAAAGTGGATGACCTAGAATAAATGGACAGCTTTCTAGCAAAAAGAACCTTCCAAGGCTGACCCAGAAAGAAACAGAAAATCTGAACCTACCAATTACCAGCAATCAAATTGAGCTGATAATCAAAAAGCTACCGAAGAACAAATCCCCTGGCCCAGATGGCTTCACTGCTGAATTTTATCAAACATTTAGTGAAGATGTTATACCCATCCTCCTTAAAGTTTTCCAATGAGTAGAAGAAGAGGAAATACTTCCAAACTCATTCTATGAGGCAAGCATCACTCTAATAGCATAACCAGGCAAAGACACCACAAAAAAAAGAAAATTACAGGCCAATAGCCCTGATGAACATAGATGAAGGAAATCTCACTAAAATATTAGGAAAGCAAATTCAAAAATACATCAAAAAGATCTTCCATCATGATCAAGTAGGATTCATCCCAGGGGTGCAAGGATGGTACGACATTTGAAAATCCATGAACATCATCCACCGCATCAACAAAAAGAAGGACAAAAACGACATGATCATCTCCATAGATGCTGAAAAAGCATGCAACAAAATTCAACATACATTCATGATAAAAACTCTCAACAAAATGGGTATAGATGGCAAGTAACTCAACATAATAAAAGCCATATATGACAAACCCACAGCCAACATTATACTTAACAGCGAGAAGCTGAAAGCCTTTCCTTTAAGATTGGGAACAAGACAAGGTTGCCCACTCTCCACAATTCTATTCAACATAGTAGTGGAGGTCCTAGCCACAGCAACCAGAAAACACAAAGAAATAAAAGGCATACAGATTGGCAAGGAAGTAGTTAAACTGACCCTATTTGCAGATGACATGATATTGTACATAAAAAACCCTAAAGAATCCACTCCTAAACTACTAGATCTAATATCTGAATTCAGCAAAGGATACAAAATTAATATGCAGAAATCTGTGGCATTCCTATATAGTGGCAATGAACTAGCAGAAAGAGAAATCAGGAAAACAATTCCATTCACAGTAGCATCAAAAAAATAAAATACCAAGGAATAAACATAACCAGGGAAGTGAAAAACCTATACTCTAAAATCTACAAGACACTCATGAGATAAATTTAAAAAGATACCAATAAATGGAAACACATCCCATGCTCATGGATAGGAATAATTAATATTGTTAAAATGTCCATCCTGCTAAATCAATCTACAGATTCAATGTAATTCCTATCAAAATACCAAGAGCATTCTTCAACGAACTAGAGAAAATTGTTCTCAAATTCATATGGAACCACAAAAGAACCCAAATAGCCAAAACAATCTTGAGAAGGAAGAATAAAGCTGGGGGGATTTTGCTCCCCAACTTTAAGCTCTACTACAAAGCCACAGTAATAAAGACAATTTGGTACTAGCACAAGAAGAGATCCATAGACCAGTGGAACAGACTAGAGAGCCCTGATATAAACCCAGCCATATATGGTCAATTAATATACATAAAGAGCCATGGACATACAATGGGGAAATAACAGCCTCTTCAGCAACTGGTACTGGCAAAACTGGACAACCATATGTGAGAGAATGAAACTGGATTATTTTTTAACCCCATACACAAAAGTAAACGTGAAATGGATCAAAGACCTGTATGAAACCATAAAACTCTTAGAAGACAACATAGGCAAAAATCTCCTGAATATAAGCATGAGCAACTTCTTCCTGAACACATCTCCTCGAGCAAGGGAAACAAAAGCAAAAATGAACTCATGGGACTACCTCAAACTAAAAAGTTTCTGTATGGCAAAGGACACCATCAACAGAACAAAAAGGTATCCTACAGTGTGGGAAAATATATTTGTAAATGACATATCCGACAAGGAGTTAACATCCAAAAAATATAAAGAACTGACTTGCTCAACTTCCAAAAAGCAAATAAACCAATTAAAAAATGGGCAGAGGATATGAAGAGAGAGTTGTCCAAAGAAGAAATTCAGATGGTCAACAGACACATGAAAAGATGCTCCACATCACTAATCATCAGGGAAATGCAAATTAAAACCACAATGAGATATCACCTCACACCAGTAAGGATGGCCAGCATCGAAAAGACTAAAAATAACAAATGCTTGCGAGGATGTGGAGAAAGGCGAACCCTCCCATACTGATGGTGGGATTGTAAGCTTGTCCAACCATTGTGAAAGCAATTTGGAGGTTCCTCAAAAAACTAAAAATAGAAATACCATTTGACCCAGAATTCCCACTCCTTGGAATTTACCCAAAGAATACAACTTCTCAGATTTAAAAAGACATATGCACCCCTATGTTTATCACAGCACTATTTACAATAGCCAAGATTTGGAAGCATCCTAAGTGTCCATCAGTAGATGAATGGATAAAGAAGAATGGTACATATACACAATGGAATATTATTCAGCCATAAGAAGGAAACAAATCCTACTATTTGCAACAACATAGATAGAGCTGGAGGATATTATGATCAGTGAAATAATCCAGGTGGAGAAAGACAAGTGCCAAATGATTTCCCTCATTTGTGGAGTATGACAACGAAGCAAAACTGAAGGAACAAAATAACAGCAGACTCACAGACTCCAAGAAGCAACAGACTCACAGACTAGTGGTTACCAAAGGGGAGGGGTGTGGGAGAGTGGGTGGGGATGGAGGGAGAAGGGGGTTGAGGGGTATTATGTTTAGTACACATGGTGTGGGGGTCATGGGGAAAGCAGTGTATCACAGAGAAGGCAAACAGTGAATCTGTGGCATCTTACTACACTGATGGACAGTGACTTCATTATGGTATAGGTGGGGACTTGAAAATATGGGTAAATGTAGTAACCACATCATTTTTTCATGTAAAACCTTCATAAGAGTGTATTTCAAAAATACCTTAATACAAAAACTTTTTAATAAGGAAAACTTACACTGATGTTACACCTAAAATGTCTGCCTATTTTGAAAGTAAGTAATCACATAACAACACACACAATTGTTTGCTTTCTTTGCTTTTATTATTGATAGTTAACTCATTAGATATGTAACCTCCATAATGATGAAGCTTTGATGAAACATAAGTGTGGAGTTGCTAGAAACAGATTTATATTATACAAATTAGCCTTCTAAAGACAAAGGATCTGCTAAAGTTGAATATACTAAAATCTATGGTTCCATAATTCACCTCATATGAATAAACCAAACAGAACTGTATACATAGAGTTAACTCACATATGTTTAGAAAAATAGACATAGGGACAATTTTCACGATAGCTGAAATCTAGAAATGTGTTAAAAGTTCAACAAGAGTAGAATTAGTAAATAAAATTTATTTTTTAAAGTAATACAATAAAACTATGAGAAAAATAGTGAGTATTTGTAAACATATAAACATCACAAACATAATACTGAGCAATAGAAGCCAGTTGCAAAATAGTACAGTTTTATGATTCCATTTATATAAAATTGAAAATAGGCAAAAATCTGCTAATATTATTAGGAAGAGATGAATAAATACTGAAGGAAGTAGGAGGATTTCTGAGTTGCTGTTAATTCTCTGCTCTATTTCCTGTGCCTAAATATTTGTTTTTGAATAAACAAATGCATTTATGCGGAAGAATCAGGATTATATGAGTAATATCCCCCATCTCAGTGTCTGGTATAGGCAGAGCAAATAGAAATGCCTGAATCCACACAGTGATGTGGATCCTGGTAATTTTTAAAAAGCCTGGCTATAAAGAGGAACTGTGCAATCCAATCTGATAAAACTATTGGACACTGAAGGCATGAGTGTCTTCACTTAAATGGATTTAACAAAATACTGCAGGTTAGGTAGTTTATAACAACAGAAATTAATGTCCTATAATTCTGGAGGCTGGGAAGTCCAAGTCTGGGCATGTTCTGGGGAGACCCACTTCCTGGTTCATAACTGGCACCTTCTTGCTGTGTTCTCACATAGCAGAAGGGGCAAGGAAGCCCTCTGGAGTGCCTTTTGTAAGGGAATTCATCCCATTCCTGGAGCTTTATTCTTAGGAGTTGAGCACATCCCAAAAGCCCTACCTCCTAATACCATCACATAGGGCATTGGGCTTTCAACATCTGCATTGGGAGAGACACATTCAGACCACAGTCATAGGAAGTTGGCAGAAAAATAGAAAGAAGTGGACAATGCCTGTGAGTCTTTTAAAGTAAAAAAAAAAATTCAAAAATTCATATGTGTCCCTGAACAAATATACTGCAATAGGTTGTACTTATTTTAAATAATCTCTTCAGTCTGATGCAGTTTCTGAGGTAATGGAAAGATACATATTGTGAATAGGTAATAGAGCAAAATGAAAAAAAACTTACTGAAAATAAAGAGATCAAGGAAGTAAGAGATATCCAAATATATTCTGAAATAATCTGGAAGAAAGCAGTCATTAACTTGGGGGAAAAGACGAAACCTCAGAGGCAGAGCCATGAACAGGGTTGGTCCTGCACTAAGGACCTTCCAGGGGAGAGGAGCAGGCAGACACATAAATTTGCAAAAATGTGCATGCCTCCCAGAGATGTGATATATTTTGAAAACCATACATACATAATGTTACTCTATGTGAACTTTGAATATGTCCTGCAATGGCCACCCTTCTCAAGCAGTTTCATGGGTTGGCATTCTGACTGGATTTGAGATACATGGTCTTGGACAGCCTTATGTTTGTTCAGTTTTATAAAAGGAGAAAAGGCAGGCAGTAGATTAGCATGTTCCCCATCACATAGCAGAAGTCGCTGAGCTTCCGATACCCCCATCATGGTGCTGGGGACCAGGCGTGGTCATTCTTTGGTTGAATTTTTCAAATTAACTGAGACAAATTTGATGTAGCTATTCTTTTTTGAATTTCTCCTCTGAGTTATACTGTCAACAATATAAAAATAAAAAATATCACACCCTTCAGCAAATAACAGTTTTCTGGCTTGCTGTCTGCTTCATAATTAAATATAATATAATGAAAGTGTTCCTGTTTATATAGAAACTTGTATGGGAGTTTTATAGCTTATATGTAGAATACACACACACACACACATGATTAAAGGCAAACTTGCTTAAGAGCTGTATTGTGCTCTAATAATGATTTCCTATTTAGTCCTGGTTGGACGAATCAGGAACTACTCTGTCTCATAGTTCTCATCTGTAAAATGAAGGGCCTTGTCTTGATGAATACTCAGTCTCTTAACTCTCAGATTTTAACAATTTTCATCTTGAGATCTACTCACCTTCCTTGAGATCTTATCATATAGCTATCTCAAACTGAAAAAGATCATGTTAATCTTCAGTAATGCTAATTTTATATATGTGAGTAAAATTGTAATATTCCAGAATCTCTCGCCTGGCTTTGGTGCATCTCCATATGAGCAGGCATTCCTAATGGGTGGAGGGAAGTAGTTCATCTCCATATTGATGGGTAATTACCTGGGCAACTGAAGGCTTATCTGAACCTGAGAGGCTGGAGGAGGTTTCACTTGCTTCTGCTGCAGCAGGAGGTAAATGGCCCCCGGACTGCAGTTTGGAAGCAATAAACAGATTTTAAACTTTATTTCTCCCTTTGACTGATTTCAGTTTTAGAGATATTTTGCCCAGGGATTTCCTCTCCCTGGAATTACATCTGGAGGTAGTTGGCAGGACCTCTGAACCTGAAATCTGTTTAAATGGGTGTGACCTTTGGGAGAGCTGCTCCTAGAGATGGTGGGGAAATGCCCAGAAACTCCCCTGTGGATGTGGGGAGGCCCCAGTGGCTGCTGTGTCAGAGGGTGCAGCTTCACCTGTTGTTGTCCCCCTATCTGTGGGGCTTCCAATTTGGGAGTCCCTAGCAGGGAGTTGGTCTAGGGCAAAGTACCTTCTAGAAGGGTGGGGTGTTCCCCAGAACTGGGGAAGGGTGGAGACTCTGTAAACTGCAGAATTAGCCCTCTGTGAGCTAGAAGACTGCTTAGAGGCCTTAAGTGGCCATGTAGCAGCTGGCTTTGTAGGGTCTCTTTTCATTGAGATAGTGGAAAATGTAACCAAGGAGAAAGAGAGAATTATTGAGAGGGTTAGAGAGGAGAGAGAGAGAGAGAGACTTAGGTGAGAGAGAGACACACTTCAGCATCGCTTGCAGGAGCTGGGCAATAACCTATGGGATGCCCTTAAAGAAGAGAGACAGTTACTGAAAAAACAGGTCACGCTCCTGGAAGATTCCTTAGCAGCAGTGAGGGGGGAGGCACCAGGAAAAGCCACGTTGCAGGAGGCCGTGGGGGAGGAAAGGAAAGAGTGGTGCCTTCAGCCCCAGAGACAGTGGAGAAGCCAGGGAGAGAAGAGGAGGAAGCAGGGCCATGGGCCTATCTGCTGCGGAGACCACTGCCCAAGGCACAAGCCTCTCCTGTATTAAAGGCCCACCTGACTGTAATTAAGAAAGTAAAAACGAAACAACCACGGTCTCCTCAGAGGGAGGAGCTGCCCCTCCCCAGGTTGTGGAGCACTCCATGCTCTACCCCTATACCCAGGATGGGCTGGTGGACATGAGAGTCAGGTGCATCAGGTATAGGCAGAGGCCATCGGAATCTCTGCCTACATGGCTTTTACATCTCTGGAATATGGGTGTGGAAAACATTGTTATGTCGGGTACTGAGATGAGCAGACTGGTTTCCCTGACGACTCACCCTTCCCACCGGCAGTGGTTACAAGATGCCCATCACACCTCAAGGAATCAGACACTTTGGGAATGACTGACAGCTGCCATCAAGGCAGTTTGGTCTAATCTGGGTGATTTACCATATTTAACCACTGGTTACAACAGGTAGTGCAGTAATTGGGTATGAAAAATATTATCTGTAATATGGATCCCCAGGGCCCTGATGAGGAGGTATTCACCAAAGGAATGAGAAATCTGGTGCTGCATACAGCTCCCCCGTCTCTCTTTGGGTCCCTAGTGAATACTGTTGACCCTCCTATGTGGGTCACTCATAAGTGAGGTTACTTGTACTTTGCACAGAAGGAAGTATGGGCTACAACTGATAGGAGAGAGATGCAAAAGGCCCCATGAAGGTCTCGAGGACCCAGATGTGGGTTGATTTGATAAAGGCTAGGGTAGTGAAAGAAAAACTTGATGGGCAGCCCAGTAGAATATTGTTAGAACTGTGGCACCAATTAAGGCCAGAGCAGCAGTTCCAGCCGCTGACGTCCAGGACATGGAAACCAGAGTCAAGGCCTCATGCCTGGCCTGTGTCCCTGAAAAACTTCCTGGAGGACAGTACTCAGGATTCACCCGGGCTCTCACCTTCACAGGAGAAAGATTGGGCATCACTGTTTAAATGAGGGGAGGGATCAAGGTCCCCACTTTGGGGGACATAATGGGGACCACAAGCCACATGTAGAATTAGCAATTCATTGGTCCCCTGTGAATGTACAACATGTTCTGGAGCTGGTGGACACAGCAGCTGAGTGTCCTCTGATTTATGGCAACCCTAAGTATTTTCGCAGGTCCCCTGCTGTGATAGATGGCTATGGGGGTAAGACAATTAGAGTGAAAATGCCCAAATCCCACTGGGGATAGGGCATTTACCCCCAAAGGAGTGTACTGTGTACCTTTCTCCCATCCCTGAATATATTTTGGGGGTAGATATCCTGCAGGACCTGTGGTTACAGGTCACTGCAGGATGTTCAGACTGAGGGTAAGTGTGGTAAAGGCAGTTCTGAGGAGACGTGTTAAGCACCCACCTGTAGCTATGCCTGTACCCCAGTGGGTGACAAATACTAAGCAGTATAAATTGCCTGGAGTGCAAAAGCAGTTTCCTGGAGAAATTCTACAGGAATTGGAGAAGGTAGGCATCATAAAGCCCACTCACAGTCCTTTTAATTCCCCAATGTGGCCAGTGAAAAAGCCAGATGGCTCCTGGTGTATGACCGTGCACTATAGGGAATTGAACAAAATCACACCCCCTTTGCATGCTGCTGTCCCCTCTATAGCAGCCATTCTGGACACCCTCAGCCATAAGCTAAGAATGTATCATTATGCAGTAGACCTTGCTAATGCTTTCTTCTCTATTGACATAGCACAGGAAAGTCAGGAACAGTTTGCCTTCACGTGGGGAGGCCAGCAGTGGACATTCACTGTCCTTCCACAGATATACCTCCACAGTCCCACCATCTGTCATGGACTTGTAGCCCAGGACTTGGCCACATGGAAGAAATCACAAACAGTGTGGTTGTATCACTACATTGGTATTATGTTCATATCTGATTCTCTTTAGCAGATCTGGGGAAGATTGAAAGAATGGACAGTTCCTAGAGTGCTACAACATCTCCAGGAGAAAGGATGGGCTGTGAACAGCACCAAGGTTCAGGAACCTGGTTTTTCTGTGAAATTTTTAGGGGTTGTCCGGTTGGGTAAAACTAAAGTTATTCCTGATGCAGTCGTAGACAAGGTCAAGACTTCCCCTACCCCTACTACTGTGGAGTTTTTGGGTCTTTTGGGCTACTGGAGAGTGTTTATCCCACACTTGGCACAAATTCTGAAGCCCTTATACTGGTTGGTATGAAAGGGCATCAGGTGGGACTGGGATGAGACATGTGCAGCTGCTTATACTGCTGCCAAGCATACAGTCAAGGTTATACAGCCCTTGAATGTAATGGACTCATCAAGGCCCTGTGAACTAGATGTTCATGTAACCAAAGATGGTTATGGATGGGGTCTTTGGCAGTGGCTTGAATGGACACGCCAACCTATTGGATTCTGGTCACAACTATGGAAAGGAGCAGAGGTCCAGTACACCTTGATAGAGAAGCAACTGGCTGCCAGGTATCATGCCTTGCTAGCTACAGAGCCTATCACTGAAACAGCTCCAACCAAGGTAATAACCACCTATTCCATCACAGGGTGGGTGCAAGACTGGACCCAAAGGCCATGGAGTGGCATGGTACAGAAGCTTACACTGGCCAAATGGGGCGCAGCAGTGCAGTGCTCTTTCTACTAGACCCTTAAGTGTAGAACTCCAACACTTATTGGGGCCAGTAACCTATTACCAGTGGAAAGCAGAAAGAAATTGCTTTTCAGCCCTTGGTAGCCAAGACTCCTTATCAGGAAGGAAAAGTCCCTATACCTGAAGATGCTTGGTACACAGATGGCTCCAGTTGTGGGCAGCCCCAAAAGTGGAGGGCTGTGGCTTTCCGTCCCAAGACTGAGACAATATGGATGGAGGATAGAAAGGTGAAGAGCAGTCAATTGGCTGATCTGTGGACAGTATGGCTCGTGATCACCCAGGAGTCTTCCCCTATGGTTGTCTGCACTGACAGCTGGGCCGTCTATAGGAGCTTGACCCTGTGGCTACCAACATGGTACCATGCCAACTGGTTGGTTGGTCACTGGCCACTTTGGGGGCAAGAGTTGTGGCAAGACATATGGGTCTCTGGTCAGACTAAAGCTGTTACCGTATATCATGTGACTGGCCATTTGCCTTTGGCATCCCCAGGGAATGATGAAGCAGACACATTGGCCCAGGTGCGCTGGCTAGAAGGAAAGCCTGCCTCTGATGTGGCCCAATGTCTACGTCATCATTTATTGCAAGCAAGGCAAAATATAGTGTGGGCTGTAGCTCATCGGTGAGACTTGCCACTGACCTTTGAAGAAGTCAGCCGAGCCTAAAAGGAGTGCCTTGCATGCTCTAAGAGGGACTTACACCAAGGCCTGCAGCAACATGGGATGATAGTAAAGGGGCTGATACATCTTGCCCAGTGGCAGATTGACTATATTGGGCCTCTGCCCCATTTCAGAAGGATATTGATATGCCATGACTTGTGTGGATACAGCTACTGGACTATTGGTTGCTTTTCCTGCACATCGTGCAGATCAGCAAACCACCAAGAGGGGCCTGGAGCATCTTTTTGCAGCCCATGGCTGGCCACAGGTGATTGAGAGTGATCAAGGCACCCACTTTACTGGACATGCGTTACAAATTTGGTCAACAATTAGGCATTAAGTGGAAGTTTCATGGACCATATAACCCTACCAGGGCAGGCATGATAGAGAGGTACAGTGGTTTGTTGAAATCTGGCCTGAAATCGAACATCAATAGCCTACAGGACTGGTCAGTTCATTTATGGACAGTCCTATGGTGTTTGAATGAGAAACCATGTAAAGGAGCTTTGAGCCCTGTGGATGTGCTAACACACACATTGCTGCCTCTCCTATACAACTGTATGTGCAAACCAAACAAGAGTTACTGAAGCCAGGATATGGCCAGCAGAGCAACATCCTGCTGCCAGCACCAACTGCATTAAACCCTGGAGAAAGTGTTGAATGCACATGGCCCTGGACATTTCAACTCATGGATCAGCAATGGCTGGCCCTCTGGCATCTTGTGGAGAATGCCTGAATGGTGGCCTCATGTGTATTCCTGGAGTCATAGCAAAGTGGCCCCCAAAGATCACAGTAGTGTACCCAAAACATCTTGGAGGTAAGAGCATCTTATGGGGAAGTTTTGTTTTATCTTTATGGCCAGTGCATGTACCTCTCACAGCCCTATATATTGACCCACCTGTAACTCCCACAGAGAAGGGGGTGAAATTCTGGTATACTAGACCAGGATGAGGTCCCATTCCTGCCACTGTCCTATCACAGGACCACTCTCTTTCATGCATCCTACTGCTGCCTGGGTTCTTGTTCACGAAGCCGAAGAATGAACTTCACAAACACTCAAGGTAGGAGAGCAAGGTACAGGCTTTTATTTAGAAATAAAGTGAGAGGGAAGAGCTCCTGGCTCATGCCAGGAGGGGACAAGAGAGCCTGTAGTGGTGTGTTGGCTAGGGGTTTTATAGGCAATTGAGGATTTTTCGAGAACATCAAAAAAAAAGGCTTAGGGGTGTGGACTTGCATCACTTGCCCTGTCAAGGTGGGCTGGGTCATAGTCTGATTGCTAGGGCTGACAGCAGAGTCATGGGTTATGCTGATACCCTTGCAGAACACTCAGACATTCCAGGCCAAGTTGCTCCTGGCCTTTTGACCTTTAACTGACCTCACTGAAGATGCCTATATCTTTACCCTAGAGGATTAGTGTGACCTTGACTCCACATAATGCTTAGCACAGAGTTTCAGTAGGGACTTCTCTGTCCATTGTTACATTGCTCTCACTGTAAATATTCTGCCCTGCTTTTCCCAGAGGCCCTCACCCTACTCTGACTACACCCACAGTCCCTGTCTCACTACCTGATGGACAAGATTTGCCTGTACTGGTGTCACTAATACATGTATCTTATCACCCTTAAGGTTATTTTCTCCTACAGTCCTTGTGGCCTGGATGCACACCCTGGCTGCAACTGCTACGTGATGATTGCCCTGAACCCTCTACCTCCTCAGCTATAGCCTGCTGGAATGGGCGAGGTACGGACTTAATCTGCATAGGACTTTGAACCTAGCTGAAGCCTCTGGCTTGGGGATTATCATGATTTTATTGCTGTTGCTATTGTTATGTCATTAGTCTGGTCACAGTGCTCCAGTTTTCTTGCCCAAGGACCATTGCTGAAGAAGGGGAAGGAATAGACTGTAAGGCAAGATTTCTAGAGGGCTGACTTATGGGTAAAATTGCAATATTCCAGAATTTCTCACCTGGCTTTAGTGCACCTCCGTAAGAACAGGGGTTTCTAAGGGATAGACAGAAGAAGTTCATCTCCATATCAATGGGTAATTACCTGGGCAATGGAGGCTTATCTGAACCTGAGAAGTTGGGAGGAGGTTTCGTTTGTTTCTGCCAGAGCAAGAGGTGGATGGCCCCCAGACCGCAGTTTGTAAGCAACAAATGGCTTTTAAACTTTATTTCTCTCTTTGACTGATTCCGGTTTTAGAGGTGTTTTGCTTCGGGATTTCCTCTCCCCGGACTTACAGTATAATACTAGCTTCTGAATAAGGAGAACCACCATTTGGCAGCACAAGGGGGGCAGAAGAGCCTTTTGCTCAATCTCATGCTCATGGGTCGGAATCTTGCACCGTTCCGCACCAGGAGGGTGAGCTACCTACTACGGGAAGAAGTACAAAAGTGAGGCGAACAGGGAAATATTTACAGTGGGTGGAGCAGGCTTGTAGTATGTGCATGAAAAATTTTGTACTCTTCACTTAAAACATATTTTAATTTACATTAACATTTGGGAAAATATGTATAAAATTAATGTGAATAGTGTAGGGAAATATTTGGTATCTGGCCTTTAGTGAGTCGAAATCTGGATATTCCCATAAGCCTCTAAGGCTCCCTTCTAATCTCTCTTTGGCAGTGTGATGTAGAATGCTCCACTTCTTTTGAATATGATTACTTTTTAAGCTCCTGAATATGGTGATGAATGTCTGCAGATTCAAGATAAAGTAAATCTCTTAAAATATATAACTGAGCATTCTAGTCCTCTAGGCAAAGGAAGGGGAAGATAGGAAGTTCCAAACAGGCTCCCCACATACCAGGAGTTTTCAGTTGGAACATGCCAAGAAGCATTAGCAGTGCCTGGATCCAATTTTGCTTTGTAGCCATAAACATTTAAAGCTTCAAAGGCCTTTCAGGGCAACTTTATTTGATGGAGGAGCGCACATGTTAGGGTTACAGTGTTTCTGAAACAAATGATTTGACCCCTTACAGGGAAAGCCTTACCCATGGGTGTTTAACTATCTGGAAGCAGAAACAGGTAGACGCGGGCAGTGACTGACGCCCTGGGCCCTTAGTGCCAGGCCCACATAGCTTCCGCTCCCTCCAGTCTGTCCTCAGCCTCAGTGGAGATGCAGGGAAAGCACTGATTCTAGCAGAAGTTTTGACCAGGCTGGCTTGGAAGCACTGTAGAGGCACAGCACATACGCCCTGTGGGATTCCTTCCAGCTTCTGAGAAGACTCCACACAGGACTCTTCCCTCAGCAAACAAACACAGAAGCCTGTTCCTTTTTTCCCAAGTCTGAAACATGTCCCTTCTCTTTTCAGCTGAAGACATGGCTTAGATTTGGACTTTCCCTCTCTGTAGATGTATCTCTTCCCTTTCTGATTCCTGTTTAACAAACTATCACTATTACTAAGCAAGCTTAGTAGATGGAAAGCTTGGTAATGATTGCTGATTAATGAACTGATCTTTACAAACTCTGAGTACACTCAAAAGCTCTATAAGCTGAGCAGAATGTAAAATGCTGTAAGGCAAACAGGAAAGGAAACTTTTTATTTTGATTTAGGTATAAGATGCTTATATAAATGGACACTTGGGGCAGGTATTTTTAATGATACTTCTGAAATGTCACACACATTTCTAAGTAAGTCATACAAGAAAACAAATACAACTACTAAAGTTTTATATATTTAAAAGTCAAAAACAAAGACTACATTAAGAATTACTCTTCTTTTTATCAGTTGCTTCTTTTTATTGGAATAAAGCTGATATATAATATTATATTGGTTCCAGACATACAATATAGAGACTCAATGACTCAATAACTTTATACATTACTAAATGCTCACCAGATTAAGTATAGTTACTCCCTGCTCTCATACCAAAATATTACAATATTGGTTATATTCTCTATGCTGTGCTTCCATTTGTATGACTATTTTATAATTTGAAGGTTGTACCTCTTTATCCCCTCACCTATTTTATCCATCTCATGGTCCCCCTTCCCATGATAACCAACAGTCTGTTGTCAGTATTTATGAGTCTATCTCTTTTTTGTTTGTTTGTTTTGCTTTCTAGATAACCTATGTAAGTGAAATTATATGGTATTTTTCTTTCTCTGTCTGACTTATTTTACTTAGCATGATAGCCTTAGGTCCATCCACTTTCTTGCAAATGGCAAGATTTACTTCTTTTCTTTGAGTAGTATTCCAGTGTGTATATATGTACATCTTCTTTACCCAATCATCTATCAATGGACATTTATCTTGCTTTGATATACTGGCTATTGTAAATAATACTGTAATAAACATAGGCGTACTTGTATCTTTTTGAATTAGTGGTTTTCTTTTCTTTGGGTAAATTCTCAGACGTGGAATTTCTGGGTCATATGGTATTTCTATTTTTAGTTTTTTAAGGCACATCTCTACTGCTTTCCACAGTGACAAAAGGTAAATCACTCTTGTTGCTTACATGTCCCTGTTTCTGGTATTCACAGTAATTCTTCCTTCAATGATGAGTCTGTATTGATTTGTAGGTTCTTTAATGTGATCTAACTACTGTGTAAGGTGCACAGGAAGAAAATGATGAACTCTCAAAACTCAAAAAATGATAATGATGCTTTAAGCCTCACTACTTTTAAAAATTCACCAAAAAAGAAAAAAGAAAAAGAACAGGTAATGTACTTTTAATGTCTCATTTATGTACTCTAAAAAGAAAAAGTATGTTTGATTTAATACTTTAACAACACCAGTCATTAAATATGCATATTCCTGTTTTCACCCAGGTCTCCAAAACCATTTTTTGTTTTACTACATGATATACTGTATATTGAAAGGAAGAAAGTAGGGAAGAAATCTTGCTTATATTAAGCAAACCATTATGCAAAAGTATGGCCAAACCACGGTTCTGAAAAGTGCTTGAGTATGTCTTGTCAAACTCTTCAGTAGGTGGCATGACTTGATTTAATCAGTTTCACACTGTATTTCCAGTACCTATTAGGACGTGGCACATTTTACATAACCTATAAGGTTTATTAGTGAATATGCAAAAATACTGAATTGAAGAGTGACCCCAAATGTGGATTGTGGAAGACACCACTCAAGGCTACCCCAGGGCCTCTTCTTCCTTTCCAATTGTCCTGTTAACTTGCTGTTCGTAATGTACCCAGTACAGAGAATGAACCATGATTGATGTAAACTATGAGTTCACAGTAGAGTAACAACAATCCCAAGGAGACAACACTTGATTCTTTAGGGGCAAAAAAAAAATCTTAGCATTGTTATTTATAAAGCACAGAAAACCATACTGTTTAGTTCATAAGTAGATGTATTGTTGACAATGACGTTAAAATTTCATAATGACTAGAAAAAATGTCTAAGAAGACTTCTTGGGAGGAGTTTAAAGCCATTCGTGTGCTCTTCATTTACTTCTGGAAAGACTGAGTTCTTGACAAGAATGTAAACTGGAGAGTTTGATGGAGGAATCATGGACATGGCTTTCTCTTCCTCAAATGATATAGTTTCCTGTAAGAAGGCCAGTATCCACATGGCCTCAGCTGTGCTCTGAATAATGTTGGGTGGTGAAATAAGATTTAGGTGGTCATTTTGTTACCAAGACAGGAAATAAAAACATGGGGTAAGAGTAGCACAGTGGCTAAGACTTTGGCAATATTATTAGTCTCTAAACCAACATTAGGTCTGCATATTTGTGATTTCCTTGTTAAATACATATCATTATGACTTACATCACATTCAGTTAAGATTTTTGTTGCTTATAACCTGCAACAAGAGCTAAGTCAGGCTCCCGGACAAGGCCAATGGCCCACAGGAAAGAAGTGCATGATAGAATCATGCATACTGGGAAGCTTCATTTTTAAACCGACCGTTCTCTCAAGACAGCATTCTTGACAAAGATTTTTCCTAGGCAAAAGAGTACTGTGATGGGGAAGCAGACAGACTGACAGTAACAATGAAAAATAAACTTAAAAGTGGTATTCATTCTGGGGGCCCAATTAGGGTGGCCAACTCACCCTCATTTGCCCAAAACATTATCAGTGTCAGTGCTTAAAGTCCCTCCTCCCTGAAAGCCAGCCAGTCTTTGGCAAATTGGGAAGTTATTCTAGGGCCAACGAAAGCTTTTCATAGATGGGGAAAGAATATGCATGGGTCTAAGGCCCTCCTTCCTTCCAGTGAGGTGGGCTCTGTGAGCCGGGTACAGGTGAGTCAGCAGGGGCAGCCTGTGGCATGGAAAGATACTCATTTAATCGGTCTGCATGATTCACAGGTGAAGATATGGGCTCTTGTGGATCATGAGCATATATGAGGACAGAGAAATCAGGAAATATGTACAGGTGCACCAAAGCCCCTGTATTATGCTAAAGGTTGTTTACAAGAAGGAAAGCTTTGGGGTTGAAGGAATGAGGTGGTCTCCTTCAAAACCTTGGCTGGTAAGACTTTGGTGTCATAGACAAAGGGAAGAAAATTCAAATTAATACTTAAATCTTCATCATGGAACCATAATACCCAGTATATGTTAGCCCAAGAGATTTAGAACTGCACATTTACTTAAATTATCCCCACTGTATTTTTTAATCTCCACCTCTATGCATTTTCACTCAAAAGTCCACATTAAGTAAAATTTGTAGGAAAAAATATAGTTTGTAAATTATTTAACAAAATCTCAAATTAAAAATGTAGTATATAGAATTAACAGTTAGTCCTCTTAAGATTCTGAAGATGTTTTTGTACATGAAAATTACTGCTAACCAAGGATCATTTACTGGATTGCATTCTCATTCCAGAAGTTCCAAGGATATCAAGTGTATTTTGGAAAGTTAAATATTTTAGAATAATGTAGTAAATAAGTATCTGAAACAGTGAACTTTGTTAAGTTTAGGGTGAAAGATATTAATGCAAAATCTTGTCATTTAAAATGATCATGTTGAAAATAATGTCCTTTATTCACATATTCACCACCAAAATAAACCTATCCTAAATACGTATCATAAATGTATTCATTTACCCTCCACCACAACTCTCTGAATCAGGCACATGAAGTAAAGTTTTTTAACATATTAACCTCAGTGGTGAAGTTGCCCAGAGGCACATTTCCAGCATATGGAGGGCAACCTATCAACAATAATATAGCTCATGATTTTGTCCTAAGCTTTATTGCACTAGCTTCTCTTTACCATGTAGCATTTCTGATCAAATATGCTGAATTTCCCTATATGACTATGTCTACGTGATGCACAACATGCAGAACAACTAAATGAAAGAAATCGACTTTCTGGATTTATGAAAATGTGGACGTTAATGTCATTGAAAGTACTTGATCTTTTGTTTCTGAGCCTTTGTAGAATCATTAGAAATGGGGTGTTTTTCAGTCTCCACAACTCCACTCCTAAGGCAACAAACAAAGGGGCTGTTTAATAGGCCCAGATGGAAAATAGCTTAAGGACACAGCTGAACCCAACACACAAGAAACTGATAGGAGAAATTGCACTGTCCAGTATGATAGTTACTAACTACATGGGTACTGAGCACTGGAAATGTGACTAGTTCAAAATTGATATTTGCTGTAAGTGTAAAATGAGCACCAGATTCAAGACTAAGAACAAAAATTTAACATTTTTATATTTAGATTTTAGATTTCACATTAAAATGACAGCATTATGGGCATACTGGATTAAATAAAAGATATTACTAAATTTAACTTCACTGTTTATTTTTACTTTTTTAATATGGCAACTGGAATGTTTAAAATGAATTTTTTGCCCACTTTCTACTCCTATTAGATAGCACCAGTTCAGAGAAAGGAGATGGGAAGGCCATCACAAACCAAATTCACCTGAAGGTGCAGAACTGTCAAGAAAAAACATGTTTGTGAGCATCTGCAAGTCTTCATTGACTTTTGCTCTTCCCTAGGTTGTGTCCCTAATCAATACAGTGATCATATAATACAGTTCAGAATCAGAATAGGGGTCATTTGGGGAGTCACTGATTTTAAGTTAATCACTAGATTACTAAACTTTAAAATAGTAGCACGTATTAACCTGATTATCTGCAGACAGCTATGAAATTACCATTGATTTTATTTTGTAATTTGTCCTCTTTTCTAAATATTTTCATTTAAAAGGAGTATTGATAAGAAAAACACAGCAGAAAAGGGAAGGATAGACTTTCAGGTGCACTACCTTGCCCAGACTTCAGATTAGATTAAGGGTAGAGATGTGGGTCAGTGTTGCAGTTATAGGGTCAGTGCCCACTGTAGGACACAGTGTGCTCAAGTCCACTTACCCGATATGCATGATCCACAGGTGAAGATTTAGGTGATTCAATCCCACTTCCTGTATAGCTATGTACACTTAGGGGAGAGGAAGTCTTGGGATGTAGGTTATCCTGCGACCATGAATTATGACCCAGAGCATCTTTTTACTTAACATGGTCTTGGTTCAACGTTCCCTTATCCTACAGTTTCATACCTATTAATCCCTGGCTCTTCCTCTAGCCATTCTCCTTATAATGATTCTCCTTAGAATGATTCATCTTCCTTGCTGATTCAATCTTCTCCAACCCCAGATCCAACTGAGCTCTCTTTTTCATTTTCCTAGATCTCTAGAGAAGCAAGTTCTTTTTTAAGGAACAAATAGTCAATTTGATCTATTTAGGTCAAAGTTGCTATCTATGGTCACTCCAAAAAGATAATTTATCCATGCAGTTGAAAACCTATATGCAAAAGTCATGCAGGAGGCCACAGATGTTTTTCAAAATTATTAACACTTTTCTGTTTTTTTTTCTCATTGTTCTGTTTTTATTATATTTCTCTCTCCTTGCAATGTGGGATAATGTGTATTTTTTAAATATATTCTGACATATTAGTTGCACTTTAGTCAATCTTTGTTCCTGCCCTACTTGTTATTAATGCTGACATAAAAGGCAACATCTGTGTTGACAAGATTAGTGATCAAGGTGTTACAGGTCCTAGTTAAATATGCTTTGCTCTAATCAGTTTGAAAGTTCAGTCTGAAATGTGTCTTCTCAAGTGTGTGAATTTTGATACTGCTCTGGGAATGAGGTCATGAGGATAGGATATCATAATTTACATAGTGTATAAATTATTTGTAATTTGGAGGGATAAATATGAATAACTTATACTTAAAAAGTTTCTGCAGATGTAATGGCCAAAGACTGAAGTTTTCTCCCTAAGAACGTCTGAAAATGAATTACATATGTATATTAGAATCTCTACAGAAAGTACACATGTATGGATTTATGCATCACTGATTCATTCATTGAACAAAAATGTAAGTCCTAACTCTCTGGCAGACAATGTACTGTGGCTGGGATGGACATATGGACAAGTACAACCCTGCCCCATGAAGTTAACATGGAAGAGGTGACAGCCTTTGTAAAGATAATAGTGATTATAAAGAGTACCTCAGAGGGGAGGTTTGTAGTGCCACTGACAGTAACCTGAAAGTATCTCATGCTCTATGTTTTAGTGTAAGGACATGTTGATGCTCCATGTGGTCTAGCTTAAGCTCAGTGGCTTAGCAAAGGCCTCACACATTCAAGGTTCTTGTCCTGCCTCACACCATTATTCTTGGGTTCTGCTTTGGGAAGTTCCCCAGTTTGGTAGGTGTCTTATTCTATATTTCTTACTGATCATCTCAGTCTCTTCCATCCTCTCAGCAGCTAATTCTAGGTGTTCTGTTCTTTCCCAGTTACTAGGAACTCTTAAAGATCTATTTCTTCTCAAATTGTTGTTAACACATCCAGGCTATCTCCCCTTATATTTTCATGGACATTCTGTTGTTCCAGTACAAATTTTAAAAAAAAAATGGCAACTGGGCTTCTGCCCTCCTACAAAGTGAATCTAAAATGTAAATATCCAGATAAAGCAATAACAGCATCTGGCAGAACAGAGCATAATCTAGTCACTTAAAGAACCCTTGACAGAAGATTGTTATGTATCTCCATCCGATGGAACGAAATTTTCTGCATAGGGACAATGAACCTGTGGTTCCTAGCTGGCTGACAAACCTCTGATGTGCACATAATTAAACATGTGCCTTTTGATGAATTGGCTTATGTCAGAGCAGCGTATGTGTCCCGTTTGACCACCTGTATCTGCACAGTCCAGTATGGCAGCCTCTAGCCACTTGCCTGCTGAGTACTTGAAGGGCAGATAGTTTTGAGCTTATTGTGAATATAAATGGCATGCTTGGTTTTCAAAGAATTAGTACAAAAATGTAAATGTCTCATCAATACTTTATATCTGTATATGTTGAAATAATGTTTTGGATTTATTAGTTTAAATGAAATTATTATTAAAATTAATCTCATCTGTTTCTTTTTGCTGTTTTATGTAATTACTAGAAAATTTTAAATCACTTATGTGGCACATACTATATTTCTACTGGAAATCATTGAGCTGAGTGTCAAAAATAATTTGAAGGCAAGGCACTTCACATTATAGCATATCCATAAATATGCTAATATGCAGATTGTCTAGACTTCATAAAACCTCAGCTCTTTCCTTTAAGGCAAAAGAGTTACTCTCTTTATAGTGTACACATCCTTTATAGGGGGCTTATCAAAGCCACCTAACACTATCTACTCCTCCTGATGCACCTATGTTTTATTGGCACCCCAAGAAGACACCTGGATCTTCTTTGGGAACTATAACTGGGAATCTAAAATAATCACTTCATATGGTGGTTGGTCCCCAAACTCTACAGCCTCTCCCTGCTTTCTGAGCTGCCATCCCTTAGGCTCACCTGCCACCTTCCTTTCTTCAGGTGCCCATGCTAACTCTGTTCCTAGGCAGGATTATTTAACTCTGTGCACAGTCTGGGTGTTGGTGGAAGTGGGGCAGAAAGAGGTCTTAGAAAGTGTGGGCGCACCTTCACTTCTGTTTCCTACATTGCAGCGAGAGACATGGCTGCCAAATCTATTGAATGATTTGTGTTTCCACAAGCGTTACTCCTCTCCATTCCTCCTCCAGCTCAAATGTTGCCCTAAGGAGATCCCACATGGTTCAGCCACATCCCTAAATTTCTTCTCTGATAATGCGCTTCCTTATATGTGTGAGCAGCACATCTGAAAATGTGCTATATTCAGTGAATGAATGTAATTCATTCAGGGGGACTGGAATGGGGTTTGTATTTTGTACCTCTTCTGACCCTATTTAGGTGTCTAGGGACTTCTTATATGTGCATTAAGTAATCTGCATAAATAACATTTTACCTTCTCAGAAATCTTTATATTAGAAATATAAAAAAAGATTGATAGATGGTAGATAGATGACAGATAGTGAGCATACAAGTGAGCAGAGGAGAACTGAATACGGGGGTCATTATAGGTCATGCCACTTGGACAGATTGAGCAAATGTGATATGACAACAGATTACATAACATTTATTGTAGCCAGTACATGAGTGAAATCTCAGATCACATAACAAGAGGAAGACATCCATGTTGAATGCAAGATGCTCTTCTGTCATGTTTGGAATATGTGCAGAAGTAATGGAATATATTCAAGGAATAGTTACAGGGAGCACTACTGTTCCCCTGAGGTGAAGGCAGTGCAGAGTCTCTCACTGAGGACTGAAGGCTGTCTTGCTCCTTCTAACATATCTTTCTGCCCCACTTTCACTCCTCAGCTGTGGTTTTCCTACACTGCAGTCAGAGTAATCTGTTGACAAACATAAACACAGTTGTATACAATTTCTCTGCCCAAGGCATCAGTGACTTCTCATCACTCCTGGAATAAAATCCAGACCCTTGGCAAAGGAGGTAAGACCATGACCTGTAGCCTTTCTCTACACTTCACACTACTCCTCTTGCTAAATACAGATTTCTGTTTTTGTTGGTCCAATGGAACAAAGCCTTTCCTCACCTTGACATTTCATTTGCTGTCCTCTGTCTAGAATGCTCTTTGCTGAGCATATCATTTTTATCCTCTAGGTCTGGATTCTAGTGTTAGCCCTTCACAAGGTGATGTGTCAGAGTCACTACTGTTTCATTGTCTTTTTTCATTTATGTCATGGCCTTACTATAATCCTTAATTTTTCATTACCTGTTATTTAATATTAATATTTTCCACTCAAATGTAATCCCAGAAAAGGGTCCAGTACATAGCTATACACCCAACGTGTAGCCTAGTATCTGGTCCACTGTATGTTCCCAACAATTACTTGCTGAAGAAATTTAGTGAGTGTGGAAGAAGATTTGAAACTGATATAAACTCAGGCTGCACAATGGAAGTAAGTGAGAAAGATTGTTGTTTAATATAAAGACACACTTTTCAAAACTTGAAATTTCTTTATTCTGAAAGGGCTTCTCAACTAGTTGTGAGTTTTTGTTATCTGCCTTCATGTACATGAACAAAAGACTCTGAATAGAACTCAAAAACTAATTTCTTACAAAATACAGGGTAATTTAAATAGATTCATTTCTTGATTGAAAGTTGCATAGAAAGAAAAAGTGCTATGGGCAAAACACAGCTTATTTGGACCAAACTTCTCAGTAAGAATTACTGAAAAATATTGAACAAAAATTTGGGTGGGGGGTACTTTAAAGAACTAACAAGATAATAAATATGAAAAGCATGAGAAGAAATGAAGGCAGGTCCTAGGAGCAAAGACAAGTCCCCATATGATTGCCAGCAAGGTACAAGCATCTCTATCCAACAATTCAAGGAGACTGATTTTAACCTATAACCTAAATAAGTGCAGAACTGAATTAGTCCCCAGAGACTGCAGAAAGGAATGCCTCTGTGACAGTGGTTTGTTTGATTCCAGTGATTTGAGGTGCTAAGCAGAGAGCTCAGCTGAACCACAGCCCTACACCTGGATTTCTGACCTATTGAACTGTGAGTTAATAAATAGTCATTGTTAGAAGTAACTTAATTTGTAGTCATTTGTTACAGAAGCAGTAGGAAACTAATGCAGAGACCCACGCATATATATGGATGCTAGCTAGCTTTATGACAAGGATGGCCTTGTAGGTCAGCGGCCCAGGAAGTCACTTCAAATAAATGTTTCTGATATAATTGGGTCCCAACGAAAGTCTGTTCCCAATCTTATGTCATACAAGCAATTTCAGGAAGATTGCTTATCTAAATATAAAAGCAAAATAATGAAGCCTCTGAAAGATAATATGAGAATATATGCATCATTTGCAAGAGTGAAGGACTTTTTTAAAAGTACCAAAAATCTCTAACCACAAAGGAAAAGACTGATAAGTTGAACAGTGTTAAAGTTAAGAATTTCTGCTGTGAAAAGTGAAGTAAAATGGAGTCACTCACATGAAAGGGTTTTAAAATAGAGACCAGGAGCCATGAAGGAGATGGCCTTATGCACGTCCTCACCAATGGAACCATGAACTTTTGAACTGGGCCAAACTGCAACTTTTCCAAGGACTCAGCCCAGACATGTGAAACTAGTTCCGTGGGAGACTTAGTGCAGGCTGAGCAGCCAGGTACGTTCAGTCAAGGTTAGCTTTCTGCCCCCAACACAGACCAAAATTCTTTGTAAGCAACATATACAAGCCATTGCTCTTGTCTTTAAAAAACCCAAACTTTTGTTTCTTAGTAGGACACAATTTGTGTTGCTCCCCGAATCAGTGCTCCTCAAATTGCATCTGACATACCAAATAATTGCATTTGTTTCATTTCAGTTCTGTCTATTGTCTCAGTTGACACTGCTCATTAAAACAAAGCAAAAAATGAAGACAGATTGGAAGAAAATAACTGTAACTCATACAAGATATGAAGGGCTACTAAGGAAGTCCTACAAACCAAAAAGGAAAGACAAAATACTCAATAGAAAAAAAAGGAAGCAAAAGGCTTAAAATGAAAATCGACACAAAAATACACTTCAAGGATCAGTAACTATTAAGTGTTCAGTCTCAGCTTTAATTAGTGAAATGCTAAATCAAGTCACACTGAAGTCCCAATGTATACCCTTCAGAATTGCCGTAAACACAGAGTGGCATCCCACGTTTAGGAAAGGAATTTGTCCTATAGCACTGGAGAGAATGGATGTTTATACAAGGGAGTATTACCAAGTTGGTAGGTAGGGGTCACCTGTGTGGGTGGATTAGGAATGGTTACAGTTTTTGAAGGTACCATCAAGATACTTTTTTTCAGTTCTTGTGGTTATAGATGTCAACGAAACAGAAGGAAAAGCTGTAAAACAATTAGTTGCATTATTTGGGTTCTCAGGGATTGCCATCAGGGAGACACAGATGTAGTGAGCAACCCCGATTGTGCACCAAATTGCTGACAAAGTCTAGGGATTTTTAAAGGTAAATAGTAATCGAGTATATTTGCACAAGCTGTTTTGAGTGCTTTGTGATTGCAGCGGGCAGAGACGTTCATATGCTGCTCAGGTTGCGATTGCTTTCTGTGGCCAACGTTCATACGCGTCTGTTACAGTGATGGTCTCAGGAATGCATTTAACCTTACGAGATGACACTGCAGACATGCGCAGACCCCATCCCTTAAGGGCCTCCAGCCCCATTGTAAGTTGCCTAGACAGGCTGATTCTGTTTTGATTTTAGTGTGTCACACCACACATAGGTGTTTATTTTTTGATAAATCTTTAAACTTCATTTTTTTCTGCATACTTTTCTGGAGGCATGTATTCTTTTATAATTACAGAAAAAAAGAAAAGATGTCTCATGTGGCCTGCAAATAAGTGGCTCAAATTGCAAAGTGTGACTTCATAGATTTATGCCAATTTCCTTTAAAAATAAAATGAAATAGCATTATATAAATGTGAAACTGATATACACATTTCATGTCCATTTCTTAAAAATTACAGACCTTTAGTAACTGAAGTTTGGTGCCACATTGATGTGAGGATACAAGATTCACTCTTAGGGGATATTTGTTTTTTAAAGTTCTCAAGTTTAATCTACAAGCTCATGGAAATATTTTGAAAAGATCAAAGTGGGAAATTTCTTCCTGTCCTTGAGTCCAGCTAAGAGAAATTAAGGGTATGTACTCCACAATAATAACTTCTGAATTTAAAAAAAAAGAGAGATTTAAAGAGAGCCTTAGGTAAATTGGAAGGACTTTATTTATATGAATTAAGAATCCATTCAACAGTGATTATTTACACTACATCAAAGTGTAGAGAAGAATATGGTAAATTTTGTATTGTGTTATATCAAGACAGTTTTGGTAGGACTGCTATGAGAAAGGTTTAAAGGGTTTGGTGTTTGAGTCTCCAGGCCATGTAATACTGAGTCAATCACGGGCTTGTAGCCACAGCTTCCTCACGAGTCTCCTGGACTTCCACCTTCCCTCCATTCAGAGCGCCTTTTCCTGGCTGTGTGTGTGTGTGCTCACGTGTGTGTGTGTGTGTGTGTGTGTATGCCATAAAACAGTGATAAAAGCTAATTATATCTGTGTATGCAATTTAACAAATATTTATAAAGTGGGCACCCATTTAACACCCATTATGTTAAAAATATGTTATCATAAGCAACTGAGAAGACCCTGTACTTCCTTTCCCGATCTCAATTTCTTCCTGTGTGTGAAGGCAATAATTATCATGGTTTTAGAGCAAACACTTCCCCTACTTCCTTTACAGTTTTGCCACCTGTCTATGTATACATTCCTAAGGAATACAGTTTAGATATTATTGTTATTTGACTTGATATAAATTTGACCATAGTCTGTGTATTCCTTTGAGTCTTCTTTTTGTCTTCTGCTATGTTTGTATGATTCAAGCGTGTTTCTACTTATAGCTGCAGCTCACTTATTTTCATTGCTATGTATTATCTATTATATAAATATTTAAAATTTAATTATTCATATTATTATCGATGGCAAAGTATTTTTCCATTTTGAGTAGCTATGGGCAATGCTTCTGTGAATTGTCTTATATACATGGTTCCTGCTGCACATAAAATACACTTCCACAAGCCACACACTTAACATCGGCAAAGAGTATGGATGCTTTTAATTTAATAAATCATGACACACTGTTTTCAAAAGTAGTTGCAACACCTCATTTTCCCAGCAGCAGTACATGGGAATACCTGGCTTTCTATATCTCCATCATCACTTGTATTATCCAATGTTTAAACATTTTTCACTCTGAAAGATGTGCAGTAGTATCTTTAATTTGAAAATTAAGATTTAATTTTTAAATTTGCAAATTCATGATCAATATGACATTTACATGCTTATTAACCATTTGGATTTCTTTTTTATAAAGTGTCTATTCAGGTTTTGCTATAGGGTAGGCTAACTTTTTATTGACATGTTGAAATTCTCTTTTACATACTTTATATGAGTTATGTACAATTCTGGTCTCCAATTCCAATGTACAGGCTTTTCCCCACACCACCAAGCAATTTTCTAACATCATCTGGCTGTCTCAGAATTCTTCTCAATTCTGACACTACCTGGAAATAGCATCAGATCCCACAGGATAGGGTTTCAGTTTCACAATACTGCCCCACTTCAGATACCAATCAAAAGTCCAGATTGTTTCATATGCTTCTGACCAAGTGACTATAAATCAGAGGTTCCTATGACCTGCTCCTTGGATTCAATGAATTTGCCAGAGCTTCTCACAGAACTCAGGAAACCAGTTTACTCACTAAATTACCAGTTTATTACAAAGGACATTAAAGAATGCTGATGAACAACCAAATGAAAAGATACATAGGGTGAGGTCCCAAACAGAAGAACAGTGGCACATGGAAGAAAGCATCTGAATTCACCAATCTGGGAGCTCTCCAAACCCCAACCTTTCAAGTTTTTAAGGGAGGCTTCATTACATAGGCATAGGTGATTCAATAAGTGGTGATTGATTCAACATCCAGGTCCTTTCACCACCCTTGAAATCAGGAGGTGGGACTTAAAGTCCCAACTTTATGTTCACGGTTGGTTTCCCTGGCAAACTCCGTCCCTGTTTCAGGGATTTCCCAGAGTCATCTCATTAATACAGGCAAAGCTGGGGTTGAAAGCAAGATGTTATGAATAACATACCCACTTCACCTTTATGGCTGTGAAGCAACTTCAGGAACAGAGGGCAAAAGACCAAATATAACAGAAGATGCTCCCATTACTGTTATCACTCAAGAAGTTCCAAGAGTTTGGGGCCTGTGAGCTAGGAATAATGGATAAATACCAAATATATACTTCTTATCAATCACAATATCACATTGGCTACATATATTGCACATTTATTTTCTGACTGTGTAGATTATCCTTTTACTTTATTCACTGTATTTTTATAATCCAAAGTTCTTAACTGTTTTCAACTGTATTAATAGTTTATTTTATTCTTATGAATTTGGTATTTTCCTTGAAACATTGTTTCTAGGCACCAGCCAAGAATATATTATTTCATATGTTCCCTTCAGAAAGGTTTGTGATTTTACTTTGAGAAGATGGCACAAACATACTTTCCCTATTCCTACCACTAAACACAACTAAAAACCTTAAAGTTTTTATATAAGGTAAAAACAAGAAAGGACTCTGACAGGCAAAGTGAAGAAGACAGACAAGCTATGGACCCCAAGACCCTAGAAATAACATAATAATGGTAATCTGGGTTTTCTGACTTCCCCATGCATCCCAGATTTGGAACTGAAGAATCCATCAGTTCAGCAATAACCCCCCCACAGAAGCCCAGTCTCTATACTCACAGAATGCTTTAGACAATGATCGATCTGTTGGAACCAAACTCCACAAGAATGACTGTGACCACACCCCCACGTACCGGCATAAAATGAGTGAAGAGGCTGGATTTTTAGCCTTCCCAGCTGTACAAGGCATCTCAGTCCTCCGGGCAAGATGGTGTCAGAGAAGACCAAGTAGAATTCTGGGCACTTTTGTCCCCTGTGAGCTGCAGTGAGGCCATCCCACCTATGATGGAAGAGGAGACCACGTGGGTACCACTGACCTTCATCCTGGTGGGTTTGTATATAATAGCTACAACAATTTAAGAAAATAATAAATTGAAAGAAATCAGCCTACTTGATTTCAAGAGTTAAATAATTACCAGAGTCAAGCCAGTGTGATATTGGCAGAGGGTAGCACATAGCTCAATGCTGCAGAACAGAGAACTAGCAAGGCCCACACAAATACGCCCAACTGAATTTTGACCAAGTGCAAGAATAATTCAATGAAAGAAAGATTCCTTTTTCAACAGATTATGTTGGACCAATTGGTCACACCTAGGAATATCTATTTTTTTCTTAATGGATTCTTATTAATTCTCTTGGGATAATTTAACAATATTGAATCTTCCATTGCATGTACATGGAATGTCTCTCCTTTTATAGAGGTCTTTAATGTCTCTCAGCAAAATTTTATAGTATTCAATCTACAGGTGTTGCATTGTCTTATTAAATTTATTCCTGTGTTTTTATACTATTTTTTAATAATTGGATGCCTGACATAGTACTTTTACTCTGTTAGGAGTTGGATATATTGACTTTCTAGAAATAATGTTAAGTGCTGTTCTGGAAGGAATTTAAGATTCTTAGAAGCAATTGATCTTTCTGTTCTCATTATGAAGACTTGTGAGGCAGCAAGACAGAATCAGTGCTCAGTGTTGGGCCAACAGTGTCCCACCACTAAACCACAATGCTTCTGTGCATTCTACCCAAATCACTGTGAATATTAAAGCTTTCCAGTTTGGTTGATTGGAACAGACACTGTTCCCAGTCCTGTGTGACTGTCAGGGACTCTGATCTCTAATCTTTCAAGTGGTTCTTTTCCCATGCTTGCAGTTTCTTCACATGAAAACCCTCATCAGACCTTAACTCCCCTGCACCTGGAGTTCATTCTCTGTGGCAAACTGGTGGCCTGGGTCTCCATGGTCTCGCCTCTGTCTTCCTAATTCAGGGGATTTGTTCAGTCCTACCTGGGGTCCCATGTCCTGAACTGTGGCCTGAAGACTCTCCAGCTGGTGTGCTTGGTAAATCCTGGAGCCTGCCTCTTTTTCCTCATCTCTCAGGGATTACTGTTTTTGTTGACTGATGTCCAGGGTCTTGACAGCATTTGTCAATTGGCTATTACTTTCAGTTGACTTAAAATATACATTCATTTTCTAATGGATTTTATTGCCCCTGTGCAGAAGTCAGCCATCAGTCCAATCATCATTTCCTTGAAGTTACCCTGTTTAAGATTCTTTTTTTTGGACCATCTACAGCTTTACAATTGTGTGTGTTGATGTCAAGTTTTCTTTTTTATTTATTGACTTTTTTTTTTCCTGGAACTTTCTGAGCATATTGAAACTGTGGTTAAAATCATTCATTAGTTCTGAAAAACAGGTTGTTTCAGCATTTGCTCTTTTTTCTTATTTTTTGGTTGTTTCAGTTGTTTCTGGATGTTTCAATGCCTTTTGTTTCATCTTGGCCAGACTGAAAGTCTTCAAGAAACATTTTCTGAAACACTGAATGGAGTTCATCTAATAATTATAAAGTCAGTCTATTTGAATTTAGTGTATTACTAATACCTTTGAATTTATATCTAGTGTATTTTGAGCTATTTTATTATCTTGTTTCTCTTCTCTACTTTCTCTGAACATTTTTGTTGATTAGTGGAGTGTTTTTTTCTCATATGATTTTTTCCACATCTATCAGTTTGGAAGTTGTATAAGTTTATATATATATATATATATATATACACACACACACACACACACATATATATATATATATACTATAGTTTATAACTATACTCGACAGTTTTATTATTTTAGTGGTTGTGCTAATAACATGTGTCTGCAATTAACAAGTAAAAAGTCTAAAGTTAATCAGTTTCTCTACACTCCATGCAGGTATTTTAATTTATTATGCTCCCTCTTGATTTATACTTAAATGTAATCAATTGTGTAAACCCCTCAAGACATTGTTATTGCTGTTTTAATAAATATTTGCATAAATTTACCCCTATATTTACTAATTTATTTTATTCTCTTGCATCTCAATGCTGGGATGTTCTTGATAACTGCAGGACAACATTCATCTATTACAGCTAAAATTATCCTTCAATTTATGATTGCCTAGAAATGGTTTTACTTCACCTTAATTTTTAAAATGTATTTTGAGTATAAACTTTAGACATGGCTATTACTTTCAGTTCACTTAAAATATACATTCATTTTCTAATGGATTTTATTGCCCCTGTGCAGAAGTCAGCCATCAGTCCAATCATCATTTCCTTGAAGTTACTCTGTTTAAGATTCTTTTTTTTTGACCATCTGTAGCTTTACAATTGTGTGTGTTGATGTCAAGTTTTCTTTTTTATTTATTGACTTTTTTTTTTCCTGGAACTTTCTGAGCATATTGAAACTGTGGTTGAAATCATTCATTAGTTCTGAAAACTCTAATGAGCCATTTTTGCTACAAATACACATTTTACCCTCTCCTCTTTCTAGGATTCAGTTAAGTATATATTGAACATGCTACTATTTAATCTATGTTACTATTTTTTGGTATATTTTCATCTCCATGCACCTTCAAATTGTATTATGTATAGTATCTTCTAATATATACCATAATTTATTAATTCTATATTCAACTATCTTTACATTTTCTACAAGCGGTCTATCAAAACTTATTAAGACGTTCACTGATGGGAATGGGTGCCCTTACATTCTAGACTTTTTCATTTAACCCTTTATCAGCTCTCCTATGTCAGGTTTAATTGTACAGGTACATGGTGGGGATGCTGCAGGTTCTGACCACCATCAAATAATACTTTTTAGTATTCTAAAAAGTAATACTGTAACAGAATGACTCAAATGAAGTTTTTCAGTTCTCAGGGCATGTAAAAGTTATGTTTATACTATAGTCTATTAAATATGCAATAGCATTATGTCTAAAAACACAATACATGTACCTTAACGAAAACATACTTTATTTCTAAAACAAGCTAACCTCATCTGAGCTTTCAGGAAGTTGTCGTCTTTTGGCTGGTGGAAGGTCTGGCCTCAGTGTCGAAGGCTGCTGACTCATGAGGTGGTGCTTGGTCAAGGCTGCAGTGGCCGTGGCAAGGTCTAAAAATAAGACAG
Source organism: Manis pentadactyla (assembly GCF_030020395.1). Lineage (NCBI taxonomy): Eukaryota > Metazoa > Chordata > Mammalia > Pholidota > Manidae > Manis > Manis pentadactyla. Next base: position 43,531,876 of record NC_080025.1, read on the forward strand.
CAGTGAAGTTTCCCTCCTGGACTGACTCTTCCTTTCATGAGTCAGTTCTCCATAGCGTGCCATGCTGTTTAACAACATTTTACCCACAGGAAGAACTTGTTTCGAAATTGAAGTGGATCCTCTCAAGCCCTGCCACTAAGCTTAACAACTAGCTTATGTAACATTCTAAACCCTTTGCTGTCATCTCAGGAGTCCTCACAGAAGCTTCACCAGGAGGAGATTCCATCTCAAGAAACTACTTTCTTTGCTCACCCATAAGAAGCAGCCCCTCATCCATTCACATTTTATCACAAGACTGTGCAATTCAGTCCCATGTTCAGGCTCCACTTCAAATTCTAGTTCTCTTGCTGTTTCCACCCCATCCACAGATACTTCATCCATTGAAGTCTTGAACCCCTCACAGTTATCCATGAGGGCTGAAAACACATCTTCCAAACTCCTGTTGGTGTTGATATTTTGACCTCTTCCCATGAATTGTGAACATCCATAATGGCGTCTAGAATGGTAAATTATTTCCAAAAAGTTTACAATTTACTTTGCCCAGATCCATCAGAGGAACTACTACCTACATCAGCTATAGCTTTACAAAACATATTTCTTAAATATGAAGACTTGAAAATCAGAATTACTCCTTGATCCATGGGCTGCAGAGTGCATGCTCTGTTAGAAGACATGGAAATATTATTCTCATTGTACATCCTCATCAAAGCACCTGGGTGACAAGTCACATTGTCAATGAGCAGTAATATTTTGAAAATATTTTTTTTACCTGAGCAGCAGGTCTCAACAATGTGCTTAAAATATTCAGTCAACCATATTTTAAACAAATGTGCTGTTCTCCAGGTTTTGTTCCACTTATAGAGCACAGGAAGAGTAGATTTAATCTAATTCTTAAGGGCCCAAGGATTTTCAGAACAGTCAATGAGCACTGGCTTCAACTTAAAGTCACCAGCAGCATTAGCCCCTAACAAAAGAAACAGCCTGTTCCTTGAAGCTTTGAAAACAGGCATTGACTTCTACTCTCTAGCTATGGAAGTCCTGCATAGCATCTTCTTCCAATATAAGGCTGTTTCATCCACACTGTGAGACTTGTTTTATGTGGCCACCTCCATTAATGATCTCAGCGAGTTCTCCGGGATAACTCACTGTACCTTCTACATCAGCACTTGCTGCTTCACATGCATTTTAATCTTACAGAAATGGCTTCTTCCCTTAAACCTCATGAATGAACCTCTGCTGGCCATGAACATTTCCCTTGCTACTTCCTCACTTCTCCCAGCTTTCACAGAATTAACAAGAGATAGGATCTTGACCAGGCTTTGGCTTGAGGGAATGCTGTAATTGGTTTAAACCTCATCCAGACCATATCAGCAATATGGCTATTGCACTTTCTTATCCTTCCTGTGCTCACTGGAGTAGCCCTTTCAATTTCCTTCAAGAACTTTTTCTTTGTATTCACAACTTGGCTAACTGTTTGACACAAAATCCTAGCTTTCAGCCTATCTCAGCTTTTTTGACATGCCTTCCTCATAAGCTTAATCATTTCTAGCTTTTGATTTAAATTAGGAGACATGTGACTCTATCTTTCAGTTGAACCCTTAGAGGCCACTGTAGGGTTATTAACTGGCCTAATGTCAATGTTGTGGTATCTCAGGGAACAGGGAGGACTGGGAGAGATGGGAGCATGGCTGGTCGGTGGAGCAGTCAGAACACACATATTTATCCACTAAGTTTGCCATCTGTATGAGTGTAGGTTGGGCAACCAAAAATAACTACGGTAATAATATCAAAGATCACTGAGAAGAGAGGACCATAAAAAATATAATAATAATGAAAACTTTTCAAATACCGCAAGAAGTACCAAAATGTAACATGAAGACATGAAGTGAGCAGATGTTATTGGAAAAATGGTGCTAGCAGACTTGCTCAATGCAGTGTTTCCACAAACCTACAATTTGTAAAAAATGTACCATCTGTGACGTTCAATAAAGTGAACACAATAAAACAAGATATGCCTATAACTTGAAAATCTTCTGGAAATAATTCACCATTCTAGATGCCATTATGGACGTTCACAATTCATAGGAAGAGGTCAAAATATCAACACCAACAGGAGTTTGGAAGATGTGTTTCCAACCTTTGTGGATAACTGTGAGGGGTTCAAGACTTCAGTGGATGAAGTATCTGTGGATGGGGTGGAAACAGCAAGAGAACTAGAATTTGAAGTGGAGCCTGAACATGGGACTGAATTGCACAGTCTTGTGATAAAATGTGAATGGATGAGGGGCTGCTTCTTATGGGTGAGCAAAGAAAGTAGTTTCTTGAGATGGAATCTCCTCCTGGTGAAGCTTCTGTGAGGACTCCTGAGACGACAGCAAAGGGTTTAGAATGTTACATAAGCTAGTTGTTAAGCTTAGTGGCAGGGCTTGAGAGGGTTCACTTCAATTTCGAAAGAAGTTCTTCCTGTGGGTAAAATGTTATTAAACAGCATGGCATGCTATGGAGAACTGACTCATAAAAGGAAGAGTCGGTCCAGGAGGGATGCTTCACTGCTGTCTTATTTTTAGACCTTGCCACGGCCACTGCAGCCTTGAGCAAGCACCACCCCATGAGTCAGCAGCCATCGACACCGAGGCCAGACCTTCCCCTAGCCAAAAGATGACAGCTTGCTGAAAGCTCAGTTGAGTTAGCTTGTTTTAGAAATAAAGTATGTTTTCGTTAAGGTACATGTATTGTGTTTTTAGACATAATGCTATTGCACATGTAATAGACTACAGTGTAGTGTAAATGCACTTTTTACATGCCCTGGGTGGCTTTATTATGGTGGTCTGGCATCAAACCCTAAATATAGATAGGGATGTCTGTACTTGCATTTAATAAATATTTTCTTTTTGTTTGTCACGTTGTACCATTTTCATTTCCCTGAAGATCAAGCAAACTTTCATATGTCTGTGCCTATTTTTCTATTATCTGCTCAGTTGCTTCTCCATTCTATATCACAACATTCATTTTTCTTTACTTTTTATTTTTAATTATTCTGTAAAAACTGTGCATTTAACCTCTCCTGTATATAGAGCTGTGTGTTTGCAATTTTGAGGCATATATGTAACAATATGCACATCTTTGAACAAATATGACCTTCTGATTCTATTTTCTTGCCTCTTCCACATCAAATTTTAATGAAGTTTCAAGACCATATGTAATGTCATCTTTGCCAAAAAAAAAAACAAACAATCCTGAGGATGTTATCTTCTCAGGAAGACAGAGTTTTATACATATGGACTAAATTTTATTTATATGGGTGTATGTATGTGTGTGTGTGTATATATATATATATGTATATATATATATATACATATACAAAATTTTGTTCATATATATATATATATATATATATATATCTATATATATACACACACACACATACAGCCATATACAAAGTTCCTTGTCCTGTGATTGGAACAGGGTAAGTCCTCAAACAGTTTTTTTAATTAATAAATAATGTTAACTTCACAAACACATATTGAGTATCTATTCTATATAGAGACACTATTCTAAAAGCCTGTAGAACATTCCTGAACAAAACACAGATCTCTCTTCCCATGAGGCAGTCATTCTCATGGTGGGAGGATACTCAACAAATATCTATCAGAATCTATCAGTAATACAGAATGATGAAGAGACTGCCTGCTGAGGCAGAAGGAACCTGAGCAGAGCGTGAGAGGCTGAGCAATCTGATCTGCTTGGCTGCAAAGGGGCTGCTGAGGACAGGTGCGAAATCAATGAGGGGATCAGCTCTGGGGGTATTCAGGTGAGGATGGCTCAGGAATGGAGACAGTCACTCATAAAGCCTAAAATGGGAGAGCAGAGGAACATTCCAGGAGGCACAAAACCTAGTGTGGTTAGTGCGGCTTGTGTGATGAAATGGTGGAGAAGCAGTGCTTTGGCTGGGAGATGACTGGGGCCAAATCTTGCTGGACATGTAGGTCACGGTGAATTCTGCTGTTACTCAGAGGGCAGAGAGACATAGCAGGGTTTTGACAGGAGTGATGTCATCTCATTCACTCTGTCGAAAGAAGACTCTAGCTATTATGCAAGAACAGGGGAAAGTCACCAGCTGAGAAGCATACACAGTTACCCAGTCTGGACAGCATTTTGCAAAAATGAACAATTAAAAACTCTTAAAAAAAATAAAGAGAAGGAAAACTATTTCTGGTTGGATGACAAGTTCAGAAGAATACCCCAAAATAAATAAATAATGAAAGTAAGCTTTGCCTATTAGTTATCTTGCTTCATTTCACTCCAAGGCATGAACACAGATCAAAAGGAAAAAAAACAAAAACAAGAGGAGCAGAGGCAGAACATAATAAGAAAAATTACATTCCATGCTTGACTGCACTTACCTTGTGGAAATGTAGTAGAAAATTCACTCAGGACAGACTGTGAAGGAGTGACAGATTACAAGTATAGGTATTTGAAGATGAAAATGCTTATAATCATGTTTCTTAGCTGTTGGATTTCTGATCACTCATCTTCTCTGTGTCCTCTAAACAGGTGTGGACTGGCTCCTTTAATTGCAGTGTGCGGGGTACGTCTGTGACCAGTCAAGGAGACTGAAATGAATTGGGATGTTTTAGACCATCACTTCCCAGATATTCACAGCACATGTGGCTGGCTTTTAATAATGACAACCGCAGCTCCCTGCAGGGACAGGTCCTGTGGCTCTGTGTCTGTGAGGTTGGTCAGCAGGCTATTTCTTCTCAGACTAAGCCACCAGGCTCATACTTAAAATGGGACTGATTTGCCCACCCCTGGAGTCAGTCCTGCTCTAACTATAAACAGATCACCCATATGATATATTATATTGATTTCACTTTATAATGTCATTAAGAGTAAATAGATCAATGTCCATTTCAGTACTTATAACTGCCTGCTGCAGAGAATGTGCCTTTGTCTCCTGACTGTAGAATTTCAGAACCTGGCTCAGCCTTCTGTGTGTCATTTGCTCGCAGCCTGTGGACTCACAAATGCAGACTCAGAATTGGAAGGAACCTTTGCAGAGGCCACTAGCCTTTTTTTAAAGCGATTTTATTGGTAATTGATATACAAAGAACTGCACATATTTAATGTACATATCGATGAATCTGGACATGTGTGAACACCCACAATGCCATCATCAAAATCAAGGTAACAGACATACAGACATATCCAACACTTTCTTAAGTTGCCTGGCATCCTTTTTTTTAGTTATAACATTTAACAGGAATCTACTCTCAATGAATTTTGAAGTGAGTGACACGTGTACAGCAGATTTCTAGAACTTACTCACTTAGCAAAACTAAAAGTTTATACTCATTGCATTTCCTCATGGATTCATGGATCTCTACTGATTCTGCCAGGTCAGGTTCAGCCTCTGATTCAGCTTCTCATGTTCAGGGCTTGAGTTCCCTGCTATGTGGTACAGTCCATTGTCAGATTGTTCTAGTAATTGGACCAAATTCTTTATTGGTCTTAATTCTGAGCTTCAGGATCACATGGAAAATTCAAATCCTTCTTTCCCTGGAAGGCTCTTTGAAGACAACTGTCATCTGTTTGAAAACAATCGCTCTGGTGTTCCCCAAGGATATGCCTGTACTTCAAACAGAGGTTATGCTGAGGAAGACCCCCTACACCCTGGTACTTTTCTGTGGACATCTTCCCATTCCTCAATGTCCCTCTTAAATACCGGGATGGATTTGAGCCAGCTAATCCAATGTCTTCAGGCCTCTGAAGAGTGCAGTCCAGCTCAGCCTGACTGCCCGGCCCTGCATGTCTCGTCGTAGGCCCGAGGCCACTGGAAGCCACCACCCTGGCCCACGGCGTGGTCTAGAACTCAGTCAGCAGTCATTGCTGAGTCTCTGTTCTCTTTGTGGCTCAGGACTCAGGCCTCTCTGGTTAGATAGATCCCTGTGTCAAGTTCAAAAGAAGAGGCCCTAGGAAGAACATAACAATGAAACAAAACCCTCTAGGGCACTTTTCACGATTCTACTCAGTCTTTTACCTATTATTAGAATTATAACTATAAATGTTATTATTTTATAATAATAGATGCAGAACAAAGATAGTGAATTGTCACATACAGAAAACAACTTTTAACCTCATTAGACATAATTTCAAAGACGGTGTTATTTTTCTATCCTGCTGACTACTCTTCCTACATTGTCCTAACACAACTTGTAACGTATTTTATATTTATTATTATCTACCTCCTGGTTTTGGCATTCCTCTGTAATACAGGAGCAGACACTTTGTAAAGTAACATTTTCTTATATCTTTTGGAAAACAATTGTGTTTATTCTGATGAAGAAAGCAATACCTCGCCATCACTATACATGTGAGAGAATTAGAACAGCCTCTCATACTGGGGAGAAAAACAACATTGGGGGGCCTTTTAGGGTCCTGCTCCCCTCCTCTTCCTGTCACAGCTGCCTCCCAAAGAGGAGATGCCTACACATCCTGCCCATCGTCATTCCCTGTTTCCGTCACTGTACAGATTCCCCACCACCGCCACCTCCTAATTTCAGCCAGTCTTTTTTTTCTTCTTACGGAAGTCAAATGGACATGTAATGCTGTATTAGTTTCAGGTGTGCAACATAATGAATGATGTTTGCATGTGAACTGGAATGATCTCTGCAGTAAATTTAGTTGACACCCCTCGCCAGACATAGTTACAACTTCTTTCAACCACAATGTTGCTGAAACCAGCACTTTCTGCTCTCATGATGGTTGGCCTTTCAATTTATGCACAGTCTTTGACTTAAAAAACATGTTTTTTTTTTGTTCTCTTTCTCCTGTTTATTTTCCTTTTCCAGTTTAACCCACTTCTAAAATGTAAACAAAACCCCTCATGCACTCCATGTATCTTCAGAAACTTCCCACTGGGCTCTCTATAATCCACCCCAGTTGTAGTATGTTGCAGCTACCACAGTCCAGCCTCTTCTTGACATTCAGAAGCTTCCATGAGAATGCAGAAAAACCACAGCTTTAACATGGTGTAAAAAGCCATGCATGCAGCACTAAACTATGTTTTCTACCTTTATCTTGCATCTCCCTACCATTTCAGCATTTTATTAAAAATAAAAATAAAAATAATAATAATAATAACAATAATAATGGAGAAATGTGGGATTCACATATAAATCAAATATAAAAATCAAACGAATAATCATATCTGACTTGATTGTTTATAGTTCATGATGCGTGATCAAAACCGAAAGTTTCTGTGATGACTGCCCTTGCACTGTTCACCATGTAAGAACTTATTCACTATGTAAGACCTTGTTCACCATGTAAGAACTTGTACGTTATGCTTCAGAAGATTGGAGACTGTTGAGAATTAGGCTTGGGGTTGATTAATGATTGTGCATTGAGTCCCCTATACAGAATTTTATTTTTGTTAACAACCATATGATCAATAAATATGAGAGATGCCCTCTCAAAAAAAAGAAAAAAAAGCCATGCATGCATGCTATGCTTCTGCCTAAGCCTTCAGCACCCACCTTGGGCACATATCCAGGCCCTCCTACTCTTTTCCTCTCTTCCACTTGGCAGACACTTTCTCACTAGGTAAGCTCAGTTACCTATAGGCGTTTCTGCTTACAGGACTTGCCATCCCTTCTGTCTTCCCAGCTCTCTTTATGCTTTAGATGTCTTTGCCTTAAATAATGAAATCTACTCTCTGCTGTTTGGTTGGACAAACCCCTCATGGTAGAATGTTTAAAAGTGCCACAGACTGCTTATTCACTGCAGTTATTCCATGTGTAATTTTTGACCTGATTGTAGTTTTCAGAAATGTTGGAAAATAAGGAAAATATAATAATCACCCATATGCTCTTTACTAAATATATATAAGTGTTAATGTTTTACCTGTTTGCGTATGATTTTTTTTTATGAACCATGTGAGAATAAATTACGTGCATGCATCCTGACTCACTGTCCCCACTAACTTCAGAGCACATTTCTTAAGAACAGGATATTCTCTTATATCCCACAGAACAGTTATCAATGTCAGTAAATTTAACATCAATGCAATACTGTAATCTAAAGTAATCAGGTTGGTCAGCTGATCCTTTATACTTTATTTTTCCTCCAGGGTAGGGTCAGTTTAGGGTCAGGCTAGGAGACAAGGAAGGCATGGTTAGGGGCAAGGGCTGGAAACCTTTGAAATGATTCAAGCAGACAACTGAGTAAAGACTACAGATAATTTTAGATTTCTTAGGTAGAACATTCCTTCCCACTGATGTCTTTCTTAAAGTTTTAAAACGTCAGCCATTGCCTTTAAAAAATAAACTGTTACACTGTGGTATGGTCATGAGAAAGGAAGCTTTCTCTTAACTGTGTTAAGAACCTAAATCTTAAATAGTTATAAATACATATATGCATACCATTTTGGATGTATTTGTTACATAATTTTTGGATTAATATACTTTAGTATGCTTCATATTAGATTTCTCATATAGTTATGTCTATATTGAATAACTTGTCTGCAAAGTATTCTACAGAGATAACTGATGTCAAGTAATTCCTTATTTGGTGATATTTAGGTTTAGAGATTTTCTCATCATAAAATAACACTACAATAAATACAATTGTCTTAATCTTTGTGCATGCTTCTGATAATCATAGAGCTTGAACAATTTGTCAAAGGGTATAAATGTCTATCTTTAGGGGTTCTGAGGATACTACCAAAACAACCTTGAAATGGTTGGCATTAAATCACACTCTTACTTATAAAATATGAAGGTATATTCCTCCCAAACTCTTCCTTTCACTGGTTAATAACATTTTTCATGTTTTCTAATTTAATAAATAAATTATAATTTTTATTGCTCTAAACTTCCTATATTTGATTTCATTTTCATTACCTAAATTTTCATCCTTAATTAAAATTGTGAAGTTCCTTTTTAGGTGTGCTCTTAGTAAATAATTGTTTTTGTATTAAGATACAAATTATAACTAATTAATTAAAGATATTAACAACACAAATATATATTTCAAGTTGTCTTCTGCTTTCAATTTTATTTATTTGTTTATTGAAGATTTTGTTCTCTTTGCTTGGCTTGGCTTAGGTATTGGTGCTGTTTCCCTTATGGATAAATGATGACCAGCCTAACCAGTGTGGGGAGGGTATTAAGGCCAACTAAACTAACCTCTCTGTAACTGGGGAAAAAAGTAGGGGAGAAGATGATAATATGTCCAAGTCATTACTATTGGAAGTGTGGTCAAAATAACAGTTCAAAGCCCTAAACTGGCAACACCTGGACATCTCAAGAGTCACTTGACACCTTTGTTCTGTAGGGGCCCCATGGTGGGTGCTGTGCTGGGAATGTGCTGGGCACTCCAGCAACTGGATCCCAACTGTCCAGTCATTTTGAATACTGGAATGAAAGGCAATATTTCACATGTATTCTGGTGTCAGTAGAATGCAAGACAGAAATTTATTACATTTGGTACAATTCAAGCTATGGCCTTGATCTCAGCTCACCACATTCTCACGTTACATGTCAACCATGCTTTTGAAGTTTAATCTGATTTTCTTGAAAATATTTGTGTTGGAGTAAAATCTATATTAAATTTTTCCTTTGCTCTTATTTTTAGAAAGAACTTTTGCTAGAATGAGATTGGACAGATAGCCATAATTTCTGTTTATTTTCCTCTAGTTCTTTTTTTTAATTAATTTCTCTAAACAATGATGATTCATTATAAATATTCAAAAAGTCTTTTCATCCATTTATCTGTTTAAGTATGTTTTTAAATATATCTTTATTTTCCTGAAGCAGAAAGGGAGCTGAGGGATATAAATAAGGGAATTTATTTCCAATAAGAATAGGCAGATTAATATCTATCAAATGAACTGATAAATAAAAAATCTGAATGGAAATCACCAGTAACAAAATAAAATATGTAAAACTGAAGCTGTGTTAGAATTCTTCATTATAATTTCTTAATACAGCAAAAGTTTATTAAAGAACTCCAAGGCACAGTGGAACATGGTAGGTATACAACAGTATAAGGTTCCATTCTGTCCCCCACAATTCTGAACGTGTGGGGGGAGAACAATTTATATCTGAATAACATGGTGTGTTACAGAAAAGTGGTTTTGTACTTAATGCTCAGATTGTCGCTATTATTTTACACATGAGGAAAGTGAGACTCAGAGATGTTTTAAGTATTTCAGGGTCACATAGTTAATTATCTTGTAGTAGTTGAGGCACAAACCCCTATTTGATACTACGAATATAGCTTTAGTTCTGTAGCGTAGTTGCTTCTCCCAAATGCTAAATTTATTAATTATATTATTTTGAAATTAACACTGTGACAATGAGGTATTTCTAAATAACTAAAACAAAAAACCAAATATGCAAACACTCTGATGAAGCATATCGCAGTAATGAAATGAGTAATCAGCCTCAGGCTCCTGAAGAAGCTTTGCTGGCAGTATTTATTGGGGGTAATTTGAATCCCTGCACTTCGGGATCAGGTTTCCCTGAAAGGCCTGGTTCTTAAAATGAAATAGTTCTTCTTATATATACATAAGAAATAATTGTCTGCCTCACTATCACGTCAATCACATCTTTTATTGGTCCCAGGGTAAGCAAAGCTGAACTAGCATGTTGCTGGGAGTTGCCCATTTTGAGAAGAAGTTGTAAGAAGATGGAGTTATTTTTGAACAAACTCCCCATGAATACATTTCTCATGGGGAAACATGAATACACAGTAGCTGTGTGGTATCGTTACCCATCTTAACTGCCAAATTAGATAAACTGTGCAGGTTTTCTGATTGATTGGGCAAGGATTGTTTAAGACAGCCAAAAGAAACCAATTTGGCCCCAAAAATATCAACTTAATAGCCATCGAGCAAGGCAGTGAGGATGGAATTACTCATGTGAGAAGCACGCATCCAAGGTGCCCGTTTAAGTCTCTGTGAACAGGTGCTAAGTTGGTTTGTCTACAAAGATAAATAATGGCTGTGTTGCTCTATTGTCAAAACAATGGCTGAAAAGTCAAACTATGTTGGTTGCATGAAGCCAAATAACTCTTCGCACTGATGTCATTAAACCAAATTCATTGGCTCCGTCACTTCCTCCTTGGGGGAGGGTGAGGACTCCCCTGTTTCTGTTTGATGGTTGAGCATCAGGAGATCTGGGCACAGGCTCCCTGTACTGTGCCGACCCAGCTCAGGTCCCACGGGGCGCAGGGAGTAGGGCACTGCCCCGTCCCTGGATCCTTGCTGCTGCTGCTGATCGGTATAAAGCTGGAACAAAGTGTCCACTCTCCCTACTGCCAGGCCTCTCTTTACAGTAACTCTCCCTGGCTTGTGCTGCAGTGCATTCTACTACTGGGAGTCTATTAAATCTACTTTTACTTTTCCTCTAATTAGTATGCTATTATCATTTGAGATGTAGTTTGCTCTCTTAGGAATATTTCCTTGGTAATAATACTAATGCTAGTGGTTTTATGTGGTTTGATTCAAACATGTACAAGCCATTCAGATGTACACAATTTTATGTCCTGTGTTCCTTTAGTTACAATGCAAATTTTCTCCTTTCACTTGCAGGCTTTAAGTTTTCATAGGCCCACATTTTCTCACTTTGCTTAAGGGAACCTTCTATATAGCTTGTCCAAGTTATTAGCTACTGGTAAATAAATCTCAGAACAGATACAAGAGAAAACACACACTAATGTAAGTCAAGGAGGGGCAAAATTCTGGGTAATACAAGAATTGAGAAAAATTGCATTTTAAAAAATGAAATTGGACTGTAAAAGCCTTGAAAGCGCAGGCATGAAATGAACTTCAACAATAAAAAGTTTCTTAAATATTGTCTGTAAGAGCAAAATAAGTAAACAAAAACCTTTTTGAGACATCTGAGCTTCAAAAGTCATCTCTCACGGCCTATATCCTTCAATTTCTAAAGTTCTATTATGATTATTAGTTATCATAAGTAATAATCTTCAAATACACAGCCATAATTTTCAAAGATACATCTTTGGCCACTTTCGTTTATCAGCCAGAAATATCTCAGAACTATATTTTTTCTCTTTTCCTTTATCATTAAATAAAAGGAAAAAATGAATTTGGACAAATTCACTTTAAACAATTTATGAGCAATTATTTTCATAGCATCACATTATGATTCCAAGAATAAAACTATCCAAACCCTAAAACCCTTGATATTTCCTCCTGTTGTATTTCCCTGTTTGTTTGCTGTCCCCTCAGGTACCTCTTCACACACTTTGCCCATTTTCCCAGCAGGTCATTCTTTCCTGTCAATGTAGGAGCTTTTGTCAGTAAGTACTTTTTCAAATCTTTGGTTTGTTCTTTAATTGATTGTGATGTGCTTTGTTTTAGCTTTTTTTTTTTACAAGCTAACACATCTTAACTTTTGAAAGAGGATGAGTATGACACAGAAAAGGTTGTCTTTTATCTGACATTGGTAATAGAATCAGTTTACGGGGCAGAAACGGAGAGTTCAGAGAGAAAGTGTTCAAATGAACAGTATGTAGTTTATATACACATCTAAGAAATATATACAAAACGCACTATAAATTTGAACATTTGGGTACATTTGATCATTGTTCAACATTTTATATATGTATATATAAACATACTATATATGTACATACTATGCTTATAGTACATACTGTATATTTGCATATACATAAAACACACACACACATATATATATATATGGAGAGAGAGAGAGAGAGCTGATGGGAAAGCTTTCAAACATAAATGTAATGGGCTAACCCAGGGAAAGTCACCCCATTGGCAAGAGTCCAGAAAGGCTTCACAAAGGGTGGTCTTTGACTATTAAAGGATTGGGTTCTGGAATAATGAAGACAGCTGGAAGTTGCAACCTGCAGGTGGAGGCAGTGCTTGGGCAAGGAGGTACACTGCCTTGTGGTGTAAGTGAGCAAGAAAGGCCAGTGCCTGGCATGAAGGCTTTCTGGGTACAGAGGGGAACCACACCGACTGGTGGCAACCCTTAGTGGGACCGCAGGTAGAACTGGGAATCAGAGCCCAGCACTTGAATGGGTTCCCTCCAAACCTGTTCCAACTTTGTGGTCCTGCCTGTTGTTAGACTTCCCCCTCATTCCACTTTGTTGACCAGGTTCTGGCACAGCAGACCATCTCCTCCTGCAGTTGTGTTTCAGAGCCAAAGAGGATGAGATCTGGAGTTGCTGCCTGACCATACAAGGCCCCGTGTGTTGTCCAAAAGAACATTGTACCTTTATAGTAAAAAAGAAAGGAAGAAAAAACAGATTCAAAGTACACTTATTTCCCTTTCCCATGATTTGCCAGAAATATTGGATCTTGTGGGGGGAAAAAAAGAAAAAATAAAGATACAGAAAACTTTGTTCACCTTGTTGGGTGGATGAAGTAAGAGGGCTAAGGGTTTACACATCATTTCCAGGGTATTGATTTCTTAAGAACACAGAAAACCTCCCATTTCTTCCTTCTTTTCACTCAACCACGTCTTAAGAAACAGAAAGTGAAGATAAAAGAGGGATGATGGCACATCCCTCCAGGATCCAGAAGGAAAACAATGAAGCAGTCTCTCTTTCCTAGTCCAATTCACTGTAAGTCTTCTGAAGAATAAATATTTCAACCAAATGTACTCTATGTTTTAGCCTTTGTTGAATGGTCAGGTCTCTGTTAATGATTTTCTTCCTCAGTATAATTGAAAAAAGATTAATCATTTCACTTTATATATACCACAGCTCAATCTGGAGATCAATCAAAACCTAAAATTAATTATTCAATTAAAACTTCTCTTGGTTTCCTACCTTTCTCATGGAAATTAGGTACAATTATTCATGCAATTTCATACTAACAATCTTTTTCTTCATATATTTAAAGATATCTAATAAAACTAGTGTGGAATAGAGAAAACATGGAAAGAACCAAAAGTAGTGGTCTAAAAATAATTGCTTATCAGTGGGCTCTGACATAATTTTGGGTGTCTTAATTTTCTTTATAAACTACAAAATGCCAAATTCTTTCCCATTAAAGTGTATATTTAGACACCTCACTATGGCATCACCCTGATATTTCTCTGCATAACTAATCATTGTTTGATAAAGAAATGATCACAATTACTGCAATTTCAGTAGTTTTCTCAAACTGATTTAATCCATGCTAACTTTTGTAAGATGATAACATTTATAATCTCAACAACCTTCTTTAACGCTTTTTGAAATGTTCAAATGAATAGCAACATTAAAGTCCAAATAAAATTAAATTCAAACAACACCACTACCAAGTCCCATTCCTGACTCCCAGATTCTGGGTCAATCCCACAGGAAGATCAACCACACCAGGGACAACTCAATACTGTCATCAGGGAGGCAACAGCAGGCATCCCTCCTGCAGAGAAATTAGCCTTGGGGACTGCAGACCAGTTAGAAAGAAGGCACCTCAAGGGTTCTTTTGGGCTTATCTGAGAGACCAGAGTCTCAACTTGAAGATGTCAAAGTATATAGTGATGCTAATACTTTAAGATAATTTCCTCATTTTACAGAAGCCAGTGAGTGATCAGATACTCACTTATACCCATTCTCTTTCTCAGAAGTTTCTCCTTTCCTCCTCCATAAGCATGTATGAGATTGCCTGTCTACTTCTGAAAGCTAAAAATGTCATTATCTTAGGAGAGCAAACTTAACTCGTAGTTGATGTTTTTCCGCCTCAATGTCCCCTTGACAAAGTACTTACTTCACATATTTTTGTGTCAGGGATAACTGACATAGGGTAGTGAAGAACTTAACAAGGTCATCAGCATTCAGTGAACCTGCAAAACATAATGGCGATTTTTTATGAGTAGTTTATTTCTGTCCCAGGTAGTGATGTTTTCAGTTTATACCAGAAGAATCATTTTTGTTGCATAAGTGTTGGCCCAGAAAAAAGAAGCTCAGCATTGGGAACACAGCGATGTGTCCAAACTCAGGCAGTTTCTCCTCTTCAACTCTGTCACTCTTAATGTGTCGGGCTTGCAGCTCCTTGGTAGCGAGGAAGATTGTATAGTCCTAGAAATCAACTCCTACAATGAATGTTTCCAAAATAGGCAAAAGTGAGGGCAAAATGAATGGGCTTTATCGACACCTCTTTTTCTCTTATCTGTGCGGAAAACGTTTCCCAGGAAACTCAACAATCCTCCCTGTCCTTCTCATGGCTGGACATCCCTAGGTACAAAAGTTATACATTACAAAAACAAAGATTAAAAGCAGGACTTTTAAGACTCTTCAGCCTCTGTATCAGATAAGAAAGAGAAAGTAAGTTGAGATTATGTAATCATCCAAAAATATTTACATTTTTAAGTTAATAAATATTGCATCTTCTTCTGAAACCATCCATTCTGTGATCTTATTTTCTGATTCCTGTTGCCCTGATTTCAGTTAATTAATTGTTTGAATCTCCTAAAATATTTTTATTCTGATTGTTGCAAATCCAGGTGAATTAGGTGACATAATTATCAGATGGTATTGAGATGCAGAATAAGTTCATCTTTTACATAAGGCTAGATACCAGTGGATATTTATTAGTTGATTGCAAGGCCCTGGGTGTGTCCCTTTAGTACACAAGGCTTCAAAGAGAAATAAAGCTGTCACAGTAGACATCTCTGCCAAAGAAGGAAGCAATGTTGCAATAAGTTTGAAGGGCCTAGAAACAATCAAATATGCACAAGGCAATGTTCTTTTAAACCATGCTTCAAAATGCTGTTTATTCAGTAAACTAATTCCTCACATGTCTACTTTGTACAAGACAAAACACATAGTACAGGTCAACAACCCTGAATGAAACTGATAAGTTTTGGAATCAGATTTTTTTTCTTCTATAATTACAGGTTAGAAAGAGTCAAGAATTGCCTTGTATAAGACCACTTTTTGTAAATGTCTCTGTTTTAGGGTGTAGGTGCGTGTGTTTAAATATAAAAGTTTAATTTTCTCTAGCCAAGTGTCCCAAATGATCTTAAATCAGAGTTTTTTGTTTTTGTTTTTTCAAGTCTGCCTTTTTGGTAAACTTTGCCCTTTTAGGACACTTAATATCATGAGTTGAGCTAAAACTGGGAAAAATGAGAGACAAATGTGACAGAATTCTGAGAACAGCACCCAGGAACGAAGAGCATAGCCATGCAGGTTCCTAGTCCAGGACTAGGCACTATCTACGTGCAGAGAGACAAAGAAGGGCGGTGAATGAAGGCCCAGTATTCATGTGATGCAGCTACCATCAGCTGCCATGGCTGCAGGTGGCAAAACAGAATGCTGGGCATGGAGGGGTTCTCCCATTTCCCTGGTAAGACTGTCATGCAAACAGTTCCTTGAGGATCAAGGAACATGATGCGCCATTTCATATCTTGGAGGGTGCAACTTTTTGGTAAAATTTAAGATTTTTCTCTACCATTGAAAAATATCTTCACCAAGTGGATTCAGTGATGCCAGAAAAGATGCCACAGTGAAAGAAATTGACAAGAATGGATACTAACATAGATACTCCAGGCACTTCCAAAACTTAATGTAGATACTTGGGGGATTGTGCTGTGGCCTGACTCTGCAGGTATAAACTGTACTTAGTCAGCTTTGGGTCACTGTTTGTTTGCATGCCAAGTTTACCAAAGACTTAGAACATTACACTAACATTGCTATGCAATATTTTCTATAATTCATATTTTTTCTGATATAGGTCAGTTTATGTGTTCTTATGCTATGTTGTTTGGCTTGCAATGGTTCATTCTGTTTAACTTCATTAACTACCCATTGTGAAATGCATTATGAAATGCAACTACCGTGTAAGACTTTGGAGTTAGACTGCTCCACCCCTGAGAGACCCTGGGGAAGTTCTGTAATCTCTCGGTATCTCAGGTCTCCTGTGTATAAAATGAGCATAATATAAACTTTTTCACAGATGAAGAAGGAAGCAGATGCTTCACACATTTCTTGTAATGTTTAAAAATAATGTAGAAATTAAGTTATTGTCCATATTATTAGATATGATAAAAACAAACATTAGCTCAGAGTAAGCCTTGATATTCTTGTTTCAGAGAAAATTTTCCCATGAGACAAACAAAAGACATTTGAAAACCTACAAATAAAGTCAAAATATTGGTTTGAGACCTACTTTGCTTTGTGTTGACTGCCTTAAAGGATGAACCCAACTGACTGCAGTATATGCAGACAATACTCAAGATAATATGTGAAAAGACTCAGTGAGTTATACAAGATGTTGCTCACAGGCTGTGTGAAGTCCTAATACTATGACTATGAACTACTCCTTCCATTACACACATATATACTCTCATCACCCAGAAGAATAATACTCATTGACACTCTCTTCCCTCTTTTTATGTTCTAGAGGGGGATCAGCTATTGATCAAGGAGCCATCAAACAAGAGATTTTAAATTCAACCTTTCTAATAAAGTGTGCAGAAATGGCTAGGATTACTTTGTTTTTCAGAGCCTTGAAAAATATGACATAGAAGTTACTGTGATGAGCATAAACAACTCAACAGTGCATGTTTCAAATAAATAAAACATTAATAAGCTGTAGATCAACATCAAAGAGCTGCATTGTATTGTTTACTTCTCATATGGCTCTTTGCAGGGGGTGGGGTGGAGCATGACAGTATGTAATGGAAAACAACAAAAAAGAAAGCATACAGAAATGAGAAAGAGGAAAAAAGCCTGTGGGCTGGTATGATGAAACATTCATTATTTTGGAAGAAAGCAGCCAGTGATTGATACTTCAACACTCCATGCCGGAATCCAAGAGAATGGGATAGAAATACTGATTCACCCCTGCATGGAGAGGTACATGACACAGGGCACTGTAGAAGAATATTTTGATTGAGGCATTTAATGACAATTCAAACTGGCTAAATATGAATTAAGGTACTAAAAATGCATGTGATTTAACTTCTGAGGCAACAGCTGAATTTTTATTTCTAGATGCAATATTTGGCTACTCATCATAGTATGATTGGGATAATATAACTTCATTGTGTGAGTGATTTTGTGCCAAACAATGTGAAAACTGAATTTCAGACCTTGCTTATGTGCAGATGGAATATTGGTTAGACTCTCTTGGCTCTTTAAAATTTACAAACAAATGACATGAAAGCTAATTTTTTTCATGGTTTTCCAAAGATATTGTTATTACAGAGCATTATTCTCACAAAAGTAAACATTTTCATCTTGGCTGCATGCACATAATGCATTATGTTCCAATTCAGTTTTCTTTGCTTGGAAGATTCAAGGAGCAGTTGTGACTATAAGTCAAGTCTAGAGCAATAACATAAATTGAAATTCTTGGAATTTTTAATTTAAATCCCTTGATATCATTTATTTAAGTTATATGTAACATAAAGATATGCATAAATTTACATATTACTATGTATATAGTTTATATTTAGTTTAGATCAGTGAGTAGAAAGTACATTAGCATGTTTGTGATGTTACAGTTCTGACTGCTATGTACGCTATTTTTGATAACAAAGAGAGGAAATGTTGACTACAAATTCATTCCAAAACACTTCTAGGTTTCATTGGAAAATATTATTTATCTTATTCTAGTTTTTACTCTCTATTTGTTCCTATGTCCTTATCTATTCATAGTAGAGTTCCACTTCTTTTTGAGTTACAGATAAAATATACCTAAGTCAAAGTGATACCAATCAACTTTCAACCCATTACACTATTAAGACAAATGAATCATAGGTATGTAATTCTTAAATCAAAAGAAACAAACAAAAGCACTATGAAATTCATTTAGAATACCAATCTGAATATATTTCTGCCATTTATTTGAAAATAGCTAATTTTAATTTGTATGAGATCATTTTAAAACAAAAATCTATGACTCACAAAATCCTTTCCCCTTTTTAATAACAGGAAAATATAGTCAGTATTCTAGTAAGAATAACATTTTTAAGAAAATGACCTTTAGAAAATTTAGAAAATTTTTAGAAAATGCATGGCCTTTCTTTATAAAATATTGGAAATTTGATATCAATTAATTATTTAGGCATTTATAAACATATGTTTTAGGTACCAAAATCTGAAAATGAATGTCAAATTTTATTGAGAGTTTAAATTAGTATTTTCAAAATCAGTTAGGAATATTTTAGTGTGTATATTGCATATCATAATTAACGCTTTAACATATATTCTGTTGTCACAGTCTCATAGAAATAGATATAACTACAATGAAATGGTAAATTTATTTATGTATTAGTAGATTTTTGGAACTTTCTAATTTGACTAGTTTCAAAGAATTTGGTCAATGCTAAACACAAAGAAAGTCATCAGTGTTTTATTGCCCAAATTAAGAAACACTATTATATCAACTATTTTTAAAAGAATTTTCTTAGCACTATGAAGATAATTATGAAGACTGAAGAAACCTCCTGGCTTTAAATAGCTTAAAACACTTAGATGTAAATAAAAGAAAAATTACTCCAATCAAACATAAATCAATAACACTTTAGAGTATCTTCCCATTAGAAGAAGCTGGCCTTATTAAAAAAACACTAACAGTAAGACAACCAGGTCTGATGGGAAATTTTTTTGTCTATTAATATAATTTTAAAAGAAAGAAACAAAAGAGTCAGTTCCTTTTAGTGGATGTATCATGGTACTTTTAACGTTTTGCTCTATTACTTCCTAAATGTACACTCCGAAACACATCTCTTGTTAAAATTTCTGAATCACCCATTTAAAATTCTGAACTCCATTTTGAACTGTATCCTTGAAACCTCCTTAAGATAGTAGGTAAGATGGGCCAGTTCCAAAGATAATCAAATATAGTAATGAAAAAGGAAGTCTTTGGGATCAAAAGACTCCATCTTGGCATTTTAGACCTCACTCCTTAACATAGCAGCATGAACTATAAAAAAGAAGGCTTTTTATCTTGTCTACCTGATGGAATCCTGTTGACCTTCCAATGGTTTGCTTGGCTACCACTTTCTCTCTGGCGCTTTCCCTGACGGCCTTCTTCCTGCCTATTCCTTATTCATCAGCAATACTTTGTCACACTCTCAGCTGAGTTACCATGCGCCTTATGCATGACATGACTGTTGTGATACATGTTTTCAAACTGTCTTCTAAGAAGAATGTCTGCTCCCCTAATTAGATAGCACTATGGAAAAAGCAAAAAGCAAACCTACTTTAATGTTATATCTTGTTTCTTTCATATAATACCCAGGACATAGTAAATGCTTCAGTAAAAAAATGTACATTAATTTAAAGGCTAGATAATTTTCCAAGGATTTTTGTCCATTTCATAGTGAAAACCCTTTCCACTGATCTAAATAACTGCGTTTCCAAGATCCCCTAAAACTTAACTCTTATTATATGACTAAGTTCTAGTCAATATAATATATTATAAGGTATAATGCAAGTGTTATCTGTACTTGCAGAAAATCTTAAACAAGAAGGGGGTGCATCATTCTTTATACTTTCCTCCTGGAACAGGCTTTAAATTTATATTAAGAAAATCATGTGTAATAGCTGAAATTCCATCCTCCATCTTGTACCATGAGGCTAAAGGCCCCCCCATCACCATACCATGGTTCCTTTGGAGAAAGGAATGTGAAGGACTGTGAAAGGCTTTGAGTATGGTTTTGTGGAGCCACGACATTAAGCTAGTGATATGGGCTGAAGTGGATTTCCCTAAAGGTATTATATTTAATTCCTAACCACCAAGACTTCAAAATTTCACTGCATTTAGAGATATAGTCTTACAGAAGTAACTAAGATAAAATGAGGTTTTTAGGTTGGGCCTTAATCCAATATTATTTGTGTCCTTATAAGAACAGGGAATAGACACAGGCATGTATAGAGGGACGACACCTGCAAAGACACAGGGAGAAGACAGCTATCAATAAGCCAAGGAGAGAACCTTCAAAAGGAAGCAACCCTACCAACACCTTGATTTGGATTCTGTCCTCCAGAATTGTGAGAAAAAAAAATTTTGTTGTTTAATCCACCTAGTCTGTGGTACTTTGTTATAACAGCTGCAGCAAACTAACACAGATTTTGGTACAGGGAACTGGAGTACTGTTAGAGTAAATACCTAAAATGTGGGTGTGATTTCAAAACTGGGTAATGGGGAAGGTCTGGAAATATTTTGCAGTGCATGTTAAAAAATGTCTAGATTGCCTTGAAGAGACTGTTGGCAGAAAAAATGGGCATTGCAGGAGAATCTGGTGAGAGCTCAGAAAGAAAAAAGGAGAGAGCTGTAGAGAAATACATCATGAACAGAATGTTGGTAGAAATAGAACATTTAAGTTGCTTCTTATGAGGTCTCATATGGAAATGAAGAATATGTTATTGAGACTGGAGGAAAGGTAATCCTTGCTATAAAGTGGCAAATAACTTACCCAAACTGTCTTCTAGTGTTTGCAGAAAGTAGAACTTTTAAATGATGAACATGGATTTCTGAGCAAAATGTTGAATACTGAGCCTGGTTGATCCTTGCTGTTTATAGTAAAATATAAAAGGAGAGAGATAAATTGAAGAAGGAATTGTGAAGCAAAAAGGAACCAGAACTTGAAGATTTAGAAAATTTTCAGCCTTGTCATATTGCAAAAAATGAGAAGGAATTTCTGAAGAGAAAATCATGGGTGAAACTGGACAACTATTCTCTAAAAAGACTATAGTGAGTGATGTAGGGATGCAATCAGCCATCTCACCAGAAGCCAGGGATAGAGATGAGAAGCATACAGGAAAGATCTCTGTGAGTCTCATTTGTCTGATGGCTTGGCCCCCCATGAACTGCACCAGGGCCAACAGGTGTTTGAGAATTTTTACCTGCAGAAATATTGCCAGCCTGAAGTGAAGGAGTTGAAAACTGGACAGAAAAATGGAAGGTTGTCAGATTTTCACAATCCTACAGAATGGGCCAATAGAGCTATTTGGCTGCAAACATTCTCCCTCATGGAAAAGGAAGAAGGACCCGGAATGTGGTCTGGCTTTTGACAGGACTGTCTCTCCCACCACAGGCACAGATGGCACTATCCAAAGTGGGCTTGCCTTCTCCTCAGTTTCAGAATTAGGGCCATAACCTCAGGTTCAGAAGGCCAGGCTACTACCCTTCTGGGCCAGAGGGTTGGGGCCAGATCATGGAACTAAAAAGAATTATTCTCAAACCTTAAAATCTAATGGAATGTTAGGTTTTAGATTTTCTTAGTATACACATACACTTTTATCTTGGCAATGTCTCCCTTCAGAAATGGGAATGTCTATCCTGTGACTGCCTATACATAGCATCTTGGAAGCAGATAACATTTTTCTACTTTTACAGGTTCGTAGCTAGATAGAAACTTTGCCTCAGGATGAATCATAACTCAGGTTGAACCTATTCTTGCTTTTGATAATTAGAAGTGATTTTGAACTCAGACTTGCTGCTGTAACAGGTTAAGCTTGGTGGTGGTTGTGATGAGGTGAATGGATTTTACATGAGAGAAAGATATGAATTTGGAGGATCAGAGGAAGGAGTGTAAAAGTCCTATGTCAATGTCCTTACCCTTAGTACCTCAACCCCCAATACCTCAGAATGATACTGCATTTGGATATAGAGGCTTTACAGAGGTAAATAAGATAACGTGAGGTCATTGCAATAAGTCCTAATCTGGTTTGACTGGTGCTCTTACAAGAAGAGTTTAAGACACAGACCCACGTGGAGGGAGAAGACAGCCATCTACAAGTCAAGGAGAGAGGACTTAGAGGACACCAACCCTATCAGTATTTTGACCTTCAATTTCCAGCTTCCAGAATTGTGAGAAAATTAAATCTATCATTTAAGCCACCCAGTCTGTGATATTTTGTATTGGTAGCCTTAACAAATTAATGCATTCAGGACACCTGCCTCAGTACTTTTGTTATGTGAAGGAGAAATACATTTATATCCTATTAAAGGTACTAGTATCTTTTTTTTCAGTGACAGATAGCTGAACCAAATCTTATATACTTCTGGGAACTGGAGAATGAGATAGATCACAAGAACATCGTCAGATTTCTCAATGGAAACTTGAAGACCAAAGGATTCACTCAAAAGTACAGGAGCACATACTTTCCAAATAGACATCTGTATCGATCAAATTAAAAATCAGGCATGATAGAATTTTTTTTTAATGGAAGTTTTCCACTATGCCAATGCACCTTTTCTCAAGGACTACTGGGAGAAATGGTCCACCAAGACTAAAACAAGAAGAAAATAATGGGACCGGGCAGCAGGCATTTCTATCATGATGCTTAAGAGAAGCTCCAGGGCTGGAACCTGGCAGCTGGTTTTCAGAACACTAGCTGGACTGTAGATGGGGAATCAAGACACATTCAGGGTGGGATTCACACTGTTTAACGAGTCATACGGCATCAGCACTGAGCAATGAGAAGCAATGAGAAAAATCCAGCCCAGTCACAGTGGATACAAGCTGCAAACGTGATGACTAGCTAGATTGCGTTTCACTGACGGGATATCAGCCCTTCTCAGGATCGGCTTCGTGGGCACACAGTTTATGCAATGTGCACTAACCCTTTGGAAGTGCTTGATTTAATGCTCTGTTTTTCAGTCATTAAATTCTTAATTTTCTTTCTGTACTTGTGTTTTGTGTGAAATCCACTGGACCAATGGAGCACGTGAAAGAGTAGGGAGGATCCACAGGGTGGCATTGTGTGCACGTGTGGGCTCAGGCCCCTGGCGTGGTGGACAGCAGGCACTGGCAGTGTGCACACATGCTTGGACTGGAGACCCTGCATGCACATCACCGGCAGTCCTGGTGCTGGACCTGCCCGAAGGTGAGTACCAGCAGCAGCACAGAGAGAGGTCTTGCCTTGGGAAAAAGGAGGCATTCCACACGGAGGCAGCTTTCTCTGGTTTCTAAAACTATTGCAACATTGCAAAACAAATATCCACAGTAGAAAGACTGTCACATTTGATAGAAAATACCACTGTTTTAATATTGAGTGTTCTTGTAGTGAAAGACACAGCAATAAATGCAAAAACATGAGCTTTGAATTATATAAAACTCATGAAGCTGTTCTCACTTCCAGTGCAGTAGATAACAAAATAAATATTACAATACCACTGTATACATTTATGCTTAAAATTACATCTGGACCTGCATGAAACTGAATTGTATGAAGAATAAAATCAGTTTAGAAAGATTGTCCCACAAGATACATCAGCTCTCTCTGTATTAAAATGTGTATTCTGAAATACGTCATCTGAATGTATTTCAATATTGTCACCATCACCACCTATAAAAAGCTCTCAGCTCCTGGAG
The DNA here is from genome assembly GCF_030020395.1 of Manis pentadactyla. Lineage (NCBI taxonomy): Eukaryota > Metazoa > Chordata > Mammalia > Pholidota > Manidae > Manis > Manis pentadactyla. The sequence goes on from NC_080025.1 coordinate 43,556,190, forward strand.
CAGTTGTATCAGAAGAAAGATCTTGGTCAAAATTTAAAATTACCAAAAATTATTGTGATATTATATGTGCCAAAAGGACCAAAGTCCTTTACAATTACATTGATTGAAAATGCAGTTGCTAAAAGAATAAATTGTGTTGGAGTAATAAATCAATTTATAGAAAAGAGAGACAGTAAAATATAAGCAATCAAGATATCACATTCACAAAGTAATATTTTTATTGTATTTTTAAAAATTGCTGTACTAGAAATATTTAGTAATTTGTAAGCTTATGTCATAATTCATATAGGACTATGTTGCCTACTATGTTTTATAAATAATATAATGTGTTTTAAGGAATAGACTTCATATTTTAGTACCTTAAGGGAAGTTTTCATGCTTTTGAACAAGGGGCTTGGATTTTCACTTTCCTCTATGTCCCGAAAGTTGAAGCTAGCCCTAGACTAGTTGTGAAAAAATATCATACAAACAAAATTACAGATACTCTTCTACATATTGAAAATGTAATTAGCATTTTGTTAAACTTTTTGGAGATGAATTAAAGATAGATTCATAGAAAACTAAACCAACAGTAAAAATAAGGCATTATTTTATCCAGAGGAAACCAAAATGCATTTAAAACAAATGTAAAGCTTGCTTCATGCCTTACTATGAACTTTGTTTATACTGTGACAATACTGAGAACATTTGCTATAACAACCCCAAAGTGTGTTATAACTATAACGAAGGCATTTTAGTCTTGGCAGTGGGAGATGTGTATATGAATGAAGATAATACATAAACTAGATTCTCACTTTCCAAAGTAATAAGTCAATAATACGTAACTATAAAATTTGTCAAGAAATGTTAACAAAGACATGCTAATTAAATTATAGGTTTAAATACTAGAAGAAATTTTCAACAGTGTTGAAAATATTACCTCTGTGGAACATAAGCGAGTAAGGGTCTAGAGGAGACATGATACTACTCTTTTGTGATAAGCCTGAAAGAGATTTTTTTAAAATATATCTAATTGTAATATGCATCACTTTGATAAAAACTTAAATTGAAAAATAAACACTATAGTACAACATGAAAAATTATTTGGTAAAATATCAAATAAAAATATGAAAATATTACTCAGAAAACATATTTGTAGGTGGAAATATAGGAAGATAAGCCATTAAGGTGTAGTGTGTTTAGGGAACATTAAAAAAAAAGTGATTTATAGCTGCTGGTTTACCTTCCTCTACTCTTCTCTGTGATGGTGTATGTATTTCACCAATGTTAGCTTACCCACAACTAGAGCTTGGAAGCTTCAATTTTAACTTATTTTTAATACTTCAAGGGGCTCTTAAATGTCTTGTCCAAGGGTATGAACAGCACCTAAGCACAGACACCTCATCACAGTTCCATCACTATGATTTTGTCACAAGAACAAGTTCACCCAGGAAATGCTTAAAAACATCTGGAACATGTGAATTCAAGACACCTGTTGCTGTCAGCAGATAAGGATGTGATAAATTCTGCAAGATGTAGGAAGGTAAATGCAATTTTTGGACTTCAAGACCATTGTTTGACAAAAGGCAACCTATTGCTGTATATTTTTCTGTATACATTTTGCTATATTGGTCTCTATTAGGTGAAATATTCAGAAATAACATGTTAGTAAACATTAACTAATTCAGGTTAATAATAATTGCCAAGCAAACATTGAATCTCCAATGTTTGATTACATAAGGTTGTTTGATATCTTTAAGCAGTTGAACCTGTTCAGAGAAATTGGTTCTCCAGGGAGACAGTTCCTTTAAGTAGTATGCAGATTCTTTCTCCATCTTGATTTTAGGGTAAAATAGGTAAAACACACCTGTTTCTAAGAACTCCATCTAGAAGAAAAAAATCATAGTCCAGGTAAGAACCACCTCACTGCTTTAAAGAAAGATCTCTGTGGAGGGCGTTGCATGACACTCTCCTTCTGTGTAAACAAACCTGATTCCCCCTTTTTATGTTAGACAAAAAGTTCCACAGAGATGGTGGGAAGAATTCAATACATTAGTTTTTCTTTCCTCCATAGACCATAATTAAGCTCGTGAAAGTAACTGCATCATGAAAACAGAGAAACTACTACCAACAGAAAACGATTAGCTATAACCCATCTAACAACATTTACATCTACTGAAGCCTTGGAGTTAGTGGTACTAATGCAGAAATTGTCTTTCTATAGATGAGACTAAAATGAGAGTTCATTTTACCCTGAAATTGTTCATGTTGGTGCAGAATACAAAGGAACTGTGAATGAAAATTTCACTAAAATATCGGGCTCAGTGTTTGGATATACACTATTAGTGTTATTTTCATAGTATTAGACTATCCTTTGATTGTATCAATGTTTAATTAAATGTATACTTATGAAATACAAAATTCTTTGTAAGGTGGTGACTGGAGGGGTCGAAATGGCCACTACAGGCTGTTTCTGTCACCATTAATATATTTTTGTTTTTCCTTTCAGACTTACTTTTCCAAACTAAGTGTACTGACAGGTTATAGCACTTAGATGGCAAATAGACATTATGAAGTATTTTGCACTAAATTTCAATTGATGTAACAAATCATCACAAATCTAAGGGTTTCAGACACAAATTTATTATGTCATAGGATTGGAGATCACAAGTCTAAAATGGATCATACAGGACTAAAATCAAGGTTCTGCATTCTTTTCTTGAGTCTCTAGGGGAGAATTCATTTTCTTGCCTTTTCCAGCTTCTAGATCCCAACTTCATTCTTAATTTATGGCCCCTTCTTCCATTTTCAAAGACAGCAACAGTGGTTTGAATCTTTTGCAAATCACATCTTTCTGGGTTAGCTGGGATAAATTCTCAGCTTTTAGTATTTTTTTGATTAGATTATCCTCACCTAGATAATCCAAAATAATCTCCTTATCTCAAGGTCCTTAACCTTGATTACATGTGCCAAATCCCTTTTGTTCTGTAGAGTAATGTACTCACTGGTTCTGGAGATTAGGACATGGACGTTTGTGGGGGCCGTTATTCTACCTACTGCTTATTTTCAATATGTAGAATGAAAGCATATTCCTGCTTACATGTTTTAAATACTATCCATCCATTAGAAGAATTCATTGTATGGCAAATGGTAAAGGGAGAAATTTTATTTATTTTATTCTTCTCCATGTCTGTAGTTGCCAAATTATAATTCCTAGAAAACATCATCAGTACCATTGGGAACTTAATAAAAATACAATTTTTGAGCAGTAACCCAAAGTTAATAAAAAAATCTGAGAAAAAAGCCCACAAATTCATACCAAGACCTCCAATGAATGCCAATGTACACTAGAGTTTGAGAACAAACTTCTGTACCCTATAGAATTGTAGGTTAGAAGTAAATTGACATAATTTTTCTGAAAAATATAAGAATTTCCTCTTTAATGTCTTTGATAGAATGCTACTGACAAATTGAATATTACATTTTTAATTTAATATTTTATTATTTAAAAGTCTGTAAACATTTGTTATGACATCTGTTGAGAGTATCTCCAACACAGTGGTGGTGTTTTCTTCACCAGGAAAACCAGTAAATGCTGCAAATCAAATCAGGGGCATTTTTCCTCCAAAGACCTTGTTGCTAAATATTTGCCGCAAATCACTGAAAATACTAAAGTGTAAACTCTCTCTTTTCAATAAGTTTATATATGATTCAGGGTGAAAATGCAGTGGAGAATTAGAAATGAGAAAATCATGAGACTAAGAGTCAATGTGCCCCATAAAATTTAGGAAAACAGTGAAAGTTGTGGTGTGTTCTGTTTTCTCTTTTCTCTATTTAATTAGTTTTTGTGATTATTTTTACTATTCTACTGATAGGATAAAATTAAATACAATGAAACAATAATCTCCCATCTATACCAGATAATATATATAAATAAATTCAAGTTACTTATTAAAAAGAAAATGAATTCAGATAGGATTGCAACATAGAATCCAATTTGTTATATAAAAGAAACAGACTTACAATGATCAAAAAGTTAAAAATAAAGAAATGGGATTTACAAAGTTAAAAGTAAAGAAATGGGGAAAACTATACCAGGGAAAGCCAAGCAAAGCAAATGAAGTTTGTAATCATGCTACCTGACAAAGTGAAATTCAGAATAAAAGTCAGTAATCAAAAAGGACAACTTTCAATACCAAAGCCATGATGCACAAAGAAGATATAATACTTATGAAAAAAAGTAACATTAAAAAACAGTGGTGACATTCATAAGGTATAAATCACACAAAATATGCAATGAACTAATGCATTTAAAATATATATTTACTAAATCTAGCAATTAAATGACGAGAACATAGAAGTCCCAGTATTAGTGAATAAATCCAATGCCAATTTATAGCTTCTGAAATCTGTTACTAATCAGAAAGATGTGAAGTTCTTTGGTACACTGGTTGATTCTCAGTTTGTGGCAAAGGAAGAATAAGGTGAGCCTGGAACATCTTATTTGTCAAAAAATTAAGAAAATGGCCAAGGATTGTTTCAGAGGTAATAAAAGGACACGATGACACAGAATTCAATTTGAAGGGATAAAACTGACCAAATAGGAACAATATGAGTTTAAAAATAATACCAATAATGTAACTTATAATATTAACCTATAAAATCTAGGCATATGTAATGATAGTCACAAAAGCACAAGACAAACTAATCCCTTCCCAAAAAGTCTATCTGTACAAAACGAAACTATACTTCGTGTAAGTAACTAGCACTGTGGTTTAATTAAAACAAATAAACCAAACAAAAATAAACAAAAAAAACGAGCCAGCAAGAACTCTCACACTTCCATGTGGAAACATCTGTTATTACACATCTAGTAAAACCCAACGTTTTTCTTTGTTTTGTTCTGTTTTAAGTAGGCAGAAAACAACAGGCAACATCCATATAAACAACTACCATGAGAAAATAAAATCCATTAAGAATGTGTTCATTTGCTTTAGGTTTAAGTAAATGGATGTGACAAAAGCTGAGTAAATGGAGTGAGGTCAGCAGGATGGTGGAATAGGAAGCCCTGGGCCCTCCTTCTTCCTGCAGACACTGACTTAAAAACAAAATGTGGACCAAATTGCCTTTGTTAGAACTCCACAAATCAGTTGAGAGGTACAGCATCCCAGGTAAGCATGAGGCCAAGAAGACGTGCATTGGACCAGGTATACTTACCTATCATAGCCCATCCTCCTCCCAGCACAGCACAGCATAATGTGATTCAGAAAAAAGCCCATCTTGTAGTTCCTCCTCTAGCAAGGAAACAGAAGTGTGGAACATGAGCCCAGTGTTATGGCCTATCGGGCTGCCCACGGACCACTTCCTGTCTTACCTGACTCGGAGCATTTGCAAGAAATGTAGGGCCCCTGGGAGTTTACATCAGACTGATTTCAGTACCTTAGACAGATACCAGGGAAAGGGCCGACTTGCTGCAGCACCAGAGAGACTGCAATATGCACGTAGGCCCCAGGGAAGCTCGCAAGTGGAAATAGGCAAAGTTCTTCATCTGGGAGATCACATACACAAGCCCACATATTACATATGCCCAGAAAAGTCTTGAAAGGTAGAACCTCTACACTGCGTGGAACAAAGAAGACTTCCTCTGTACAAAGACAATTTATAAAGACTGGGAAAGGTAGCTGTTTTCTCAAATGTTTGAATTTCAACAAAGATAACAAGGCATACAAAGAAACAGGGAAACATGGCCCAATTAAAGAAATAAATTAAATCTCCAAAAAATCAGCCTATTTAAAAAAAAAAAAAAAAAACCTCAGCAAACTAGGAATAGAAGCACACTACCTCAACATAGTAATGGCCAAATTTGAAAAACCCACAGCTAATATCACACTTAGGGTCAAAATCTGAACATTATCCCCTACATCAGAAAAAAGAAAATGTTCCTCACCCTTGCAACCTCTATTCAACATAGTAATGGAATTCCTACCCAGAAAAATTAGACAAGAAAAAGAAAGAAAAGGCATCTAGATTGGAAAGGAAGAAGTAAAATTTCCTCTGTTCACTAATGATGTAGAAAATTCTAAATATTCCATGCATACACATATACACAACCTGTTAAAAGTAATAAACACATTCAGCAAATTTCCAGGATATATAATCACTTACCAATAATCAATCATGCTGCTATAAACTAATAATGAACAATCCAATAAAGAAATAAAAAAGCAATTCCATTTTTAATAGTTACAGAAATGATAAAATATGTAAGAGTAATTTAACGAAGGAGGCAAAAGGCCTATATAGTGCAAACTATAAAATAATGCTTAAAGAAATTAAAGAAGACACAAATCAATGGAAAGACATTCTGTGTCCATGAGTAGGAAGATTTAAAGTTTTTAAAATGTCTGTTCTTTCCCAAACAATCTACAGATTCACTGCAATCCCTATTAAAACCCCAATTACATTTTTTTTGCAGAAATAGACAAATATTAAAATTAATGTGAAATCTCTCAAAAGTCCCAGACTTGCCAAAATAATCTTGAAAAAAAATAAAAAGAATGAAGTTGGAGGCCTCACAATTCCTGATTCCAAACATTTTGCGAAACTACAGTAATCAGCAAATTGTGTTACTGGCATAAAGATAGACACATAGACCAAAAGAACAAAACACAGAACTCAGAATTAAACCCTCACATATGTGACCAAATGATATTTGACAAGGGTGTCAAGACCAGACAGCAGGAAGAAAATAGTCTCCTCAACAAAAAATGTTTGGAACACTGCATATCCCCAGGCAAAATAATGAAATTGGATCCCTACCATATACTACACACAAAAATTAACTCAAATGGATCAAGGACTTAAGGTAAGACCTGAAACTAAAAAACTCCAAGAAGTAAACAAAGGGAAGAAGCTTCATGACATTTGATTTGACAATGTTTTCTTGTACATGACACCAAAAGCATAGGTATCAAAAGTAAACATAAACAGATGGGACTACACCAAGCTGAAAAATGTCTGCACAGCAGAGGAAACAGCTAACAGAATAAAATGGTGACTTCCCAAATGGGAGAAAATAATGGCAAATCTGGCATTTGATATGAGGTTAATATCCACAGTATGTAAGGAAATTGTATAACTCAACACCAATAATAAAGTCATCCATTTAAGAAATGGACAAAGTATTTGAACAGACAGTTCTCCAAAGAGGATATACAAATAGCCAACAAGAATATGAAAAGATGTCCAACATCACTCATCCCTGGAGAAATGTAAATTAAAATCAAAATGAGAAAACTTCACATTCATTATGATGGCTACTAAAAAATCAAAAACAAAAAAGCAGAAAATAGCAAGTGTCAGTGTGGATGTGGAGAAATTAGAACCCTTACACACTATGGTGGGATAATAAAATGGTGAGTGACTATTGAAAACAACATAAAGTTTCCCCAAAAAGTTAAAAATAGTATTATCATATGATCCAGCTCTCCAAATCTGATCATATATCCAAAATAACTGAAAGCAGGATCTTGAAGAGATAGTTGCACACCGATGCGGTGTTTTCACAATAGCCAAGATTTGGAAGCATTCCAAATGTCTCTCAATAGGTGAAGAAACAAAGAAAATGTGGAATAGAAAGAAATTCTGGCACCTACTATAACGTAGGTGAAGTTGAGTGAAATAACCCAGTCACAGAAGGACAAATGCTATATGGCCCCATTTAAGTGAGGTATCTAGATAGTCAAGATCATGGAAACAGAGAAAGTAGATGGTGGATGCCAGGGGCTGGGGGAGGAGGAAATGGGAGCCACTTTCCAGTGGGTATAATTTCAGTTTTGCAGCATGAAAAAGTTCCATAGATCTATCAAACAAAAATGTGAATATAGTTAACACTACTGAATTGTATGTACACTTAAAAGTGGTTGAGGGTAAATTTTTTACTACCTATATTTTTGCCACAGTCTTAAGAAACTGTGCAAAGTAGTTTAGAGTACTGGCAAAAATGTCAGCAAAGAGATAAACTAAAAAACAGAGTTGGATAAATAGGAAAGGGGAAAAATAAGGGCAATGGAAAGGTTGAAAAACAAGGAGTCAATAGGTTATGTATTCAGGTAATATAGAAAAACACAATTTGGGGTCAAAAATAGAAAATTTAATTAGTGATTTAAGGACGGAACTGCCAACCAATTAAATAATCATTCCAGTAATTCAGGAAGACAATGTGCCAATCCAAGTTAGAAGACAGAGAAGATGACCTTCAGACAAGTGACAGGGTCAGAGCCTGATCTGCCATGATGGGTGGGGGGGAACAAAGGCCTTTCCGCCAACTGACTTCTTCCAAAGTTCCCGTTCCAAGCATACTGCCCTGTGAATATAGACACTTACCTTCCAATAACTTCCTGTAGGGACACCAAAAATATCATCCATGCCCAGAGACTTCCACTCCAATTATTCACTGTATTTTTATGGACCCTGACTCCCTTGTCTCCTCTTCTTCATTAAACAACCTAAATTAGACTTCAGGCACAGTTGAGTTTCAGGGTAGGTAGATAATGCTGAAAATAGGGAGATTAAGTGAATATAAATCTAACTGGGGAATATGAAACCCTAAGCCGCTCCCCCTACATGGCTATGGAAACATCAGTGATGAGGCTTCCGAACCCCTGCACCTCCCATGTGTCCCTTGCTTTCTCACCCAAGAGAATAGAAGCTTTATCTTTTGAAAAATGTGCCCAAGAATGGAGGGAAAAAATAAGGACTCAGGGTATTCCTTCCTGGAAACTCCCCTGCCACTGTTTGAATCTGCACTGATCACACTTCTAGGTGTTCCACAGATGCGATCTTGGAATCACCAGCTGCAGTCTCTCAATGAGCAGGAACCCCTCTCTCCAGGATTCCTTGCCTTCATCTTTCTTTACTGTCTTCTAAGTTTTATGGAACAAAATGCTTAGGGAGTTCCTGAGGAATGGTACATGGTCTATATAGTCCTTATAAATTTCCACTAGTTAGAAAAAACCTCTTAAACTTCTTGTTTTATCTGTAGTATGTTTGGGCATAAAATTCTAGGAGATCGTTTCTTTCAGAATGTTGAAGACATTGGTCTAAATTTCTTCCATCTTTCCAATGATAATATGTAGGTAACTGATCCCATTATGAATATAATCTTTCACAGTCTTATCCCAGACAATCCCAGAGTTCTTTACTCATTGTTTTTAGGTAGCTATTCTAATATCACTTTTAATAAAAGGCCTGTCACAATCACCAGTGCCTCCTGTACAGCAGTTTATTTGTATGTCTCTCTATTGCCTCCAGAGAGTACTCCAGTCTCCTGCAGGGAATACTGGGTATATGAACTAGGCTTTTGATTTTCTCAGAGCAAAGTGGTAGAGTGGGTTAGAAAATTAATCATTCAGTGTATACATTTTTAATCAATTCCTTGTTTTGGACTACCCCTCCCACACTGCTCCTGACAAAAGAAAACCTATCTCTCCCTCCTTGGGAAATCACCTACAAGTTTAAGATGCATATCTAGCTACTTCTTATATGTCACAGGTCATTCTCTTATCTTAAGCCCACCTACAATTTATTTTGAGAATCCCTAAGTTAATGGTGGTGATGGTGGTGGCGCTGTGAGTTTGTGCACATATTAGTGTGTGTTAGATGAGGGAACAGCAAGAAAGAAGTGACCACTTGGCTGTAAAATAGTTGTCAAAATAAATCAAGCTAAGAATATGCGAGATAAACAGCATGTTAGGGGGCATGACTCACAGTATTCCTACTAATTACTTTGAAGGCAGAAACAAGAGAATCCATAGCTTCAGAGTTCAAATCAAACAGCTGTCCAAAACCTAGACTTTCCTTAAAGACACATTTTTGCTTAGAAAACCACAAACTTTGCCTTCTCTTCCATAACATCTAATTAGCACTAAAATATTTTAATGGCTTTACCTTAATGGATGTTCCAGGAAGTGTACTACATTAATCATACAACAGTGGATGCCTCCAGAAATTCTGCCGTCTATCCATCTTTAGACATAAGCATCTCCTTAGGTTCAAGAGTTTGGGTTGAATGCAAATCTAGATATATATGCTGTACCATGCATAAAACTAGCAGTCTTCATTCAACTTAAGTTACAGATCACTAAGAAAACAGCAAAGGAGTTAATACTTTCAATGACTATCATTATCCATTTCTGTTACTGATAAATTGCTTTTTGATATTATGGCATATCGATGTGGTCCTGAGGCGTGTAGCCTTCAAGAATTAAAATTCTAAATGATACATGGTTTGACAATGCATTTAATGTGCATTTTTATAAAGCCACATATTTGCATCTATTATTAATTAATCATTGTATGAATATCATATAGAAATGAAGTTCACATAGATTAATTGATTTTTATACTGTCAGATATTGTGTATATCAAATACCTCTAACCCACAGTAAAATACAAGAATATAAATCAGAGCATGTATAAGTGTCACAAGGACTTGAATGATTCCTCCTATATGAGCTAAGGGCATTTTCTAAATCATAAGGAAAACATTTCTAACATAAAATCTTTATACGAAAACATATGGGCTGGAATGGGGAGAGGAAAGAATCACTTTTAAATACATATAGGAGTCCTTTTCCTCTGAAGGCCATATATACATTGCAACTCATACACTGAAAACTTAAGTTACTCATAAAACTGAAAACTTACACCTGGCTAAGCTCTAAGGCCATTGTACCCACAGCTGCTTTGATCTCCCTTGGAGGTTTGGTGGGACTTTGGGGAACAGCTGTGCTGTGTAACACATCATCCTTCACTCCTCCAAAGAGTATGGAATTTTAATGTCAAATTCTTTTTTTTCTATCCCACCAGCTCACTGTTTTGTCCTTCTCTTTTCTCTCCATTCACATGTTTCATGAAAAGTACTAAAAGTTTTACTCCATTCTGTCTGCCACAGCTGGCACTTACTCCTGCCAGCCAGCCCAGGCCCCTTCACCCCGACTGCAGCTCTGCTTCTCCACTTTAGTGGGCACTGCCCTTCACGACCAAGGAGCGGAGCGTGGATGTCCCAGACGAGCCCTCCAGACAGGTAGTCTTCAGATATTGCCAACATACCCAGAGGGCAGGATGGGGAGCAGGAGGACCCACAGCCCCAGTATACCTCCATTCAGGGTCGCAACATTCCAGCTCTGGCCTCAGATTGCACACACTGAGACCAAAGGCCTGGGATAAAATGCATTTTCCCACAGAAGAAAAGAGAAGTCCATCCATAAAGAACTGGAAGAGGGGAAATATGTTGAGAAATACAGCTGGAATATGAGTGCTTACAGACCCCACTTACAGAGATTCAATGTTGGTTTTCTTCTAAATTCCTTTAATGTGGTATTATAATTTGATCAATAAATAAGATATGTCTAAAATGTGTTCATTCTATGACTTCCAGTTTAGGGAAATCGAGTGTCTTTGAATTGAATGCTTACTCCATCCGGTGTTTCTGGAGAAACATTTTACTGTCTTATTTTCTCTTCTCCACAGTGAAGCAGCTGCAGAGGGCTGAGGAGAGAGTGAACGTGACCCTTTTACCAGCATGCTGATAGTGACCTCAGCAGACATATGGATAGTGACACAGACTTTTCATGTGCCCACTGTGCACCCCCCCTGCCATGTGCTCACTGTGTGCCTTCCCCTACCGTGTGCCCACTGTGCACTCTCCCTTGTCATGAGCCTGCTGTGCATCCTCCATTGCTGTGTGCCAACTGTGCGCCCTCCCCTGCCGTGTGCCCACTGTGCATCCTCCTGTGTCATGTGTGCACTGTGCGCCTTCTCTTTAAGACATTTCTCTGATATATAATTGGCTTAGTCCTTCTAACAACTCTGTGTGTTCGATTACTCTTCCCATTTCTCAGAGAAAGAAATCAAGTGAAAACTTGCCCAATATGACAGAGACAGCAAATAAGGAAGAGATTCAAATCCATGATGTGGCCTGTGGGCTTATATTTAAAACCAATTACTGTGGTTTTATTTTTAGAAAAAAATCTTTTTTTCCTCTTTATACTCAAATTTTTCCCCAAAGAAACAGGTTTCATATGCTTGTAGCTAAAACACCGTTCTTTAATTCTTTCATACCCTATGTACTTTTCAGGGTCTTAGTTCAGCTATTGTTTTTAGGAACATGCCATAGAATGCAGGTTCTGTGCTGCCACTTTATTTCCTTTTGTCAGCCACAGCTGTTGTTTACCTTAGTGATTTATCAAAATTTCTCATCAATGCATTTTTTTTTAGAGCTATCAAACTCCTTCAAAGCCATGCTCTTTAAAACTGGGGGAGATTGATTCCATCAAAATAGTTACAGAAACTGATGGTAGAAAGAGTTGCTACATCTTTCTTTATGTGCTGGGTTCCTTTTCAAAGTGCCAGTTTCATTTGTACCTATAAACTTTAAAAGATACTTAGTTCACCCAAACTTTCTGGCTGACATGAAATGGAATTCGCAGCACCTGAATTGCAATCATGGAAGATAACAGGCTCACTCTGTGTGCCTTGTACCATGATTGATTTTCAGATGCTCTTCAGCAAACCACTTGCCACTTAATTGAAAAGAAAAAAAATATTCTCCATTCCTTCAGGCTACATACGGTGGAAACGTAGAGCAAAGTAGACTTTCTCCTGATTAGAAAGAATCCAAATGCATTAGAGAATAGGTATGAACAAGAGGCAATGGCTAAATACAAGCAGCCTAGTCCCTCAGGGAGTGGGGATCGTATTTTTCTGCAGCACAGTGGGTTCCCGAGTTAGGGATTGAGGAATAATAAAGGATTGTTGACATTTTATTTCCTAGTAAGGACACTTACATACATACACACACATTTGCCGCAGGGGCCACCACCACCATACCACATACATGCAAACATTACCATTTATAATCTAGCCTATGAAAATTTCACTGTAAGGTTTTGATTTACTAGTTTTCCTAGGAATACAATAAAACGTCCCTGTAGCATAGGAGTGGTCAGAAGAATGATTATTTTGTTGATCATGGACTCAAATGGAGTTCCAAATTCTGCTGAGAAAAACAATTCAATACCTGGATATTACATTTTTAATATATCAGATATCCAGCTATTTGGATACCTTTTCATTCAACAAATATTTATTGCATTTCTATTATGTGTCAAATTTGCACACCTAAGCCAAGAAACAACAGCTTTATAAATAAGCAGACATTACAGACTTATGTATAAGTGAAGATTACATATTGTATTCTATGTGTTCATAGTTTATTGTGCAATAAAAACATTAATCCGACAGAATAAAACACTGCAATGAATTTGACAGGGCTCACATTTAATATCACATCTAATTAGAGTTCTTTGGCTGGAACAAGATCTTGGAGAAAATAGCAGGAAAGAGAAGAGGGGAGATAGGATATTACATACCTTAGCAAGATTTAGCATAGTGAGAAATGCACTGGGGTTCTGATATTAGGGAATCCTAGCTCAAAGAATCCCCCACTGTTTGTGAGGAATCAAGGAGAGAGAGTGTTTCAATTATACCATCTAAATCAACAAGAAAATACAAGAAGCAACTAAATTCTAAGACAATGCTGCAGAATCTTAGATAGCTTATGAAGTATGATGCAATGCCAAGGAGACAGAGAGACAGAGAAAGAGGAACTTGCCTTTAGTATATGTGCACATCTCACAAAAAAAAGTGTTGCATCTGCTATCAACAGATACAAATTCTGGCTCCAGATGTCTTGTGTGTAAATCAACTCCCCTCAATTTCCCTCTCTGTAAAGGTAACCTTAATCTGCCTCTCAGGGACACCATGTTAATAAAAATATCTAATAAAAAAAGTGTGAGCAAATACACACATGGGTATCAATTTGTGTTGTGCTCAGAGCTGGTGTGACAAATGGATTTCAATGTCTGTGAACGCCAATATTCCTGAGAGCAATGTACTGAGGCAGCAATTCTGGAGCTAAACAAGCCATCAAATAGCTTGAAATCTATCCCCTGCATTATCAAAGCAGCACATAATCATGGAATTCATTGTCAGAGGCCAATGATACCATTTTCATATGCAAAAGCCATATATAATTCTTTTCAAACACTTTCTATTGGTTTTGCCTTTCCACTGGTTGTAATAACTATAGCTCCTGGATGCCTTTTATTTTCATTTATATTTTATTTTATTTCATTTTGGTATCATTAATCTACAATTACAGAAAGAACATTATGTTTACTAGGTTCCCCCCTTCACCAAGTCCCCCCCACATACCCATTCACAGTCACTGTCCATCTGTGTAATAAGATGCTGTAAACTCACTACTTGTCTCCTCTGTGTTGCGCAGCCCTCCCCGTGCCTCCCACGCACTATACATGCTAATCGTAATGCCCTCTTTCTTTTTCCCCGCCCTTATCCCTCCCTTCCCACCCATCGTCCGCAGTCCCTTTCCCTTTGGTAACTATTAGTACATTCTTGGGTTCTGTGATTCTGCTGCTGTTTTGTTCCTTCAGTTTTCCTTTGTTCTTATACTCCACAAGAAGCAACTAAATTCTAAGACAATGCTGCAGAATCTTAGATAGCTTATGAAGTATGATGCAATGCCAAGGAGAGAGAGAGACAGAGAAAGAGGAACTTGCCTTTAGTATATGTGCACATCTCACAAAAAAAAGTGTTGCATCTGCTATCAACAGATACAAATTCTGGCTCCAGATGTCTTGTGTGTAAATCAACTCCCCTCAATTTCCCTCTCTGTAAAGGTAACCTTAATCTGCCTCTCAGGGACACCTGAGAGTGAAACCATTTGGTACTTGTCTTTCTCTGCCTGACTTATTTCACTGAGCATAATACCCTCTAGCTCCATCCATGTTGTTGCGAATGGTAGGATCTGTTTTTTTCTTATGGCTGAATAATATTCCATTGTGTATATGTACCACATCTTCTTTATCCATTCATCTACTGATGGACATTTAGGTTGCTTCCATATCTTGGCTATTGTAAACAGTGCAGCGATAAACATAGGGGTGCATCTGTCTTTTTCAAACTGGAGTGCTGCATTCCTAGGGTAAATTCCTAGAAGTGGAATTCCTGGGTCCAATGGTATTTCTATTTTGAGCATTCTGAGGAACCTCCATACTGCTTTCCACAATGGTGGAACTAGTTTACATTCCCACCAGCAGTGTAGGAGGGTTCTCCTTTTTCCACAACCTCCCCAACATTTGTTGTTGTTTGTCTTTTCGATGATGGCGATCCTTACTGGTGTGATGTGATATCTCATTGTGGTTTTAATTTGCATTTCTCTGATGATTAGCGATGTGGAGCATCTTTTCATGTGCCTGTTGGCCATCTGGATTTCTTCTTTAGAGAACTGTCTATTCAGCTCCTCTGCCCATTTTTTAATTGGATTATTTGCTTTTTGTTTGTTGAAGTGTGTGAGCTCTTTATATATTTTGGATGTCAATCCTTTGTTGGATCTGTCATTTAGGAATATGTTCTCCCATACTGTAGGATGCCTTTTTGTTCTATTGATGGTGTCCTTTGCTGTACAGAAGCTTTTTAGCTTGATATAGTACCACTTGTTCATTTTTGCCTTTGTTTCCCTTGCCCGGGGAAATATGTTCATGAAGAAGTCACTCATGTTTATGTCCATAAGATTTTTGCCTATGTTTTTTTCTAAGAGTTTTATGGTTTCATGACTTACATTCAGGTCTTTGATCCATTTGGAGTTTTCTTTTGTGTATGGGGTTAGACAGTGATCCAGTTTCATTCTCTTACATGTAGCTATCCGGTTTTGCCAGCACCACCTGTTGAAGAGACTGTCATTTCGCCATTGTATGTCCATGGCTCCTTTATCAAATATCAATTGACCATTTATGTTTGGGATAATGTCTGGAGTCTCTATTCTGTTCCACTGGTCTGTGGCTCTGTTCTTATGCCAGTACCAAATTGTCTTGATTACTGTGCCTTTGTAGTAGAGCTTGAAGTTGGGGAGTGAAATCCCCCCCACTTTATTCTTCCTTCTCAGGATTGCATTGGCTATTTGGGGTCTTTGATGTATCCATATGAATTTTTGAACTGTTTGTTCCAGTTCATTGAAGAATGCTGTTGGAAATTTGATGGGGATTGCATCGAATCTGTATATTGCTTTGGGCAGGATGGCCATTTTGACGATATTAATTCTTCCTAGCCAAGAGCATGGGATGAGTTTCCATTTGCTAGTGACCCCTTTAATTTCTCTTAAGAGTGTCTTATAATTTTCAGGGTATAGGTCTTTCACTTCCTTGGTTAGGTTTATTCCTATGTATTTTATTCTTTTGGATGCTATTGTGAATGGAGTTGTTTTCCTGATTTCTCTTTCTATTAGTTCATTGTTAGTGTATAGGAAAGCTACAGATTTCTGTGTGTTAATTTTGTATCCTGCAGCTTTGCTGAATTCCAATATTAGTTTTAGTAGTTTTGGGGTGGAGTCTTTAGGGTTTTTTATGTACAATATCATGTCATCTGCAAATAGTGACAGTTTGACTTCTTCTTTACCAATCTGGATTCCTTGTATTTCTTTGTTTTGTCTGATTGCCATGGCTAGGTCCTCCAGTACCACGTTGAATAACAGTGGGGAGAGTAGGCATCCCTGTCTTGTTCTCAATCTCAGAGGAAAAGCTTTCAGCCTCTCGCTGTTCAGTATGATGTTAGCTGTGGGTTTATCATATATGGCCCTTATTATGTTGAGGTACTTGCCCTCTATGCCCATTTTCTTGAGAGTTTTTATCATGAACAGATGTTGAATTTTTGTCGAATGCTTTTTCAGCATTTCTGGAGATGATCATGTGGCTTTTGCCCCTCCTTTTGTTGATGTGGTGGATGATGTTGATGGATTTTTGAATGTTGTACCATCCTTGCATCCCTGGGATGAATCCCACTTGGTCATGGTGTATGATCCTCTTGATGTATTTTTGAATTCGGTTTGCTAAAATTTTGTTGAGTATTTTTGCATCTACGTTCTCAGGGATATTGGTCTGTAGTTTTCTTTTTTGGTGGGGTCTTTGCCTGGTTTTGGTATAGAGTGATGTTGGCTTCATAGAATGAGATTTGGAGTATTCCCTCCTCTTCTATTTTTTGGAAAACTTTAAGGTGAATGGGTGTTATATCTTCTCTGTATGTTTGATAAAATTCTGAGGTAAATCCATCTGGCCCGGCGGTTTTGTTCTTGTGTAGTTTTTTGATTACTGCGTCAATTTCATTGCTGGTAATAGTTCTGTTTAGATTTTCTGTTTCTTTCTGGGTCATTCTTGGAAGGTTGTATTTTTCTAAGAAGTTGTCCATTTCTCCTAGGTTTCCCAGCCTGTTAGCATATAGGTTTTCATAGTATTCTCTAATAATTCTTTGTATTTCTGTGGGGTCCGTTGTGATTTTTCCTTTCTCATTTCTAATTCTGTTGATGTGTGTTGATTCTCTTTTTCTCTTAATAAGTCTGGCTAGAGGCTTATCTATTTTGTTTATTTTCTCAAAGAACCAGCTCTTGTTTTCATTGATTTTTTCTATTGTTTTATTCTTTTCAATTTTATTTATTTCTTCTCTGATCTTTCTTATGTCCCTCCGTCTGCTGACCTTAGGCCTCATTTGTTCTTCTTTTTCCAATTTCGATAATTGTGACATTAGACTATTCATTTGAGATTGTTCTTCCTTCTTTACATATGCCTGGATTGCTGTATACTTTCCTCTTAAGACTGCTTTTGCTGTATCCGACAGTAGTTGGGGCTTTGTGTTGTTGTTGTCATTTGTTTCCATATATTGCTGGATCTCCATTTTAATTTGGTCATTGATCCTTTGATTATTTAGGAGCGTGTTGTTAAGCCTCCATGCGTTTGTGAGCCTTTTTGCTTTCTTTGTACAATTTATTTCTAGTTTTATGCCTTTGTGGTCTGAAAAGTTGGTTGGTAGGATTTCAATCTTTTGGAATTTACTGAGGTTCTTTTTGTGGCCTAGTGTGTGGTCTATTCTGGAGAATGTTCCATGTGCACTTGAGAAGAATGTGTATCCTGTTGCTTTTGGATGTAGAGTTCTATAGATGTCTAAGGTCCATCTGTTCTAGCGTGTTGTTCAGTGCCTCTGTGTCTTTACTTATTTTCTCTCTGGTGGATCTGTCCTTTGGGGTGAGTGGTGTGTTAAAGCCTCCCAAAATGAATGCATTGCATTCTATTTCCTCTTTTAATTCTGTTAGTATTTGTTTCACATGTATCGGTGCTCCTGTATTGGGTGCATATATGTTTATAATGGTTATATCCTCTTGTTGGACTGAGCCCTTTATCATTATGTAATGTCCTGCTTTATCTCTTGTTGCTTTCTTTATTTAGAGGTCTCTTTTGTCTGTTACTAGTATTGCAACACCTGCTTTTTTCTCTGCATTGTTTGCATGAAATATCTTTCTCCAACCCTTGACTTTTAATCTGTGAATGTCTTTGGGTTTGAGGTGAGTCTCTTGTAAGTAGCTTATAGATAGGTCTTGCTTTTCTATCCATTCTATTACTCTGTGTCTTTTGATTGGTGCATTCAGTCCATTTACATTTAGGGTGATTACTGAAAGACATGTACTCATTGCCATTGCAGGCTTTAGATTTGTGGTTACCAAAGGTTCAAGGTTAGCTTGTTTACTACCTTACTCTCTGACCTCACTTGCTTATTGAGCTGTTATAAACACAGTCTGGTGATTACTTCTTTCCCTTCTTTTTCCTCCTCCTCCATTCTTCATATGTTGGGTGTTTTGTTCTGTGCTCTTTTTAGGAGTGCTCCCATCTAGAGCAGTCCCTCTAAGATACCCTGTAGAGGTGGTTTGTGGGAGGCAAATTCCCTCAACTTTTGCTTGTCTGGGAATTGTTTAATCCCTCTTCATATTTAAATGATAATCGTTCTGGATGCAGTATCCTTGGTTCAAGGCCCTTCTGTTTCATTGCATTAAATATATCATGCCATTCTCTTCTGGCCTGTAGGGTTTCTGTTGAGAAGTCTGATGATAGCCTGATGGGTTTTCCTTTGTAGGTGACCTTTTTACTCTCTCTGGCTGCCTTTAATACTCTGTCCCTGTCCTTGATCTTTGCCATTTTAATTATTTTGTGTCTTGTTGACCTTTTGGATCCCATCTCTCGGGAGTTCTGTGTGCTTCTGTAGTCTGAGCAACTGTTTCCTTCCCCAGTTTGGGGAAGTTCTCAGCAATTATTTCTTCAAAGACACTTTCTATCCCTTTTTCTCTCTCTTCTTCCTCTGGTACCCCTATAATGCAGGTATTATTCCTTTTGGATTGGTCACACAGTTCTCTTAATATTCTTTCATTCCTGGAGATCCTTTTATCTCTCTCTGCATCAGCTTCTATGCGTTCCTGTTCTCTGGTTTCTATTCCATCAATGGCCTCTTGGATCTTATCCATTCTGCTTATAAATCCTTCCAGAGTTTGTTTCATTTCTGTAATCTCCCTCCGGATGTCTGTAATCTCCCTGTGGACTTCATCCCTTAGCTCTTGCATATTTCTCTGCAGCTCTGTCAGCATGTTTATGATTTATATTTTGAATTACTTTTCAGGGAGACTGGTTTGATTTGCCTCTGCAGATCCTTTCTCAGGTGTAACTATCTTCGTCTGAACCAGATTTTTTTGCCTTTTCATGGTGATTGTAGTGCTGTAGGCAGGTTGTGGGTGTGTCAGCTGGGAGAAGAAAGTCCTTTCCTGCTTGCTGGATGTCTTGCCATTCTACGCTGCCTTTGACAGCTACCTGCACTCCTGGAGCAGCCACCAGATTAATCTCCTAAGCTACTGTGGGCGGGGTGTCCGTCAGAGCAGCGCGGATCCCTGCGGGGAGTGGCAGGCAGGCCAGATGTGCTCCTCCATGCTAGCGGCAACCCTGCTGGGCAGCTGTGTGGCAGCAGCAGCATTTGGTGTGGCCTGGGAGCCTGTGCATTGGGCTGGGATTCCGGTCGGCTCCTGGGAGCACGCCTGTTCCCTCTGGCTCTGCTGCCAGTGAGCGCGGGGGTTTTCTGCTCAGGCTTCTACCGAGCTCTGGCTTCACTGGTGGCAGTGGGTGTGAGCCACGCCCAGACTGTTCGGTCACGCCACTGCAGGCTAGTCCTGCGGCACATGGATCTGTTCTCGGTTACTTCTAGTGCTTCTGCCCCCAGGGGCGCATGCTCCCACTCTCCTGCTACTGGGCCCATGTGTCGGGGTCCGTGCCAGTTGGAGGAATGACTGGCAGGCTGCCTAGTCCTGTGAGGGGCTTCAGAGCTGCACTGCCTCCATTTAGGGTGCCTAAGTTTCCCTGGTATTCCCAGCTGCCAGGACAACTTCGTCCATCTATGGGGTTTCTGCCTCTTTAAGACTTGCAGAAAGCACTCGCTTTTCTTTTGTCTCAGGCGTACCAGTTGCGGGGACCTGCCCACAGGTTTTGCTTTTCTGTTTCTCTAATATCCAGCACCCTGTGCACCTTGTGTCTGCGTTCCAGGTGTGGATTTCTAGAGCTGGTTGTTTAGCAGTCCTGGGCTTTCTCTCCCTCCCTGTTCTGGCTCCTTTCTTCCTGCCGGGTTTTGGGGTGGGAGAGTGTTCAGGTCCCACCTGGCCGCAGCTTGTATCTTACCCCCTTCATGTGATGCTGAGTTCTTGCAGATGTAGATGTATCCTGGCTGTTGTACTGCATCCACTGGTGTCTCTTTTAGGAATAGTTGTATTTATTGTATTTTCATAAATATATATATTTTGGGGAGGAGATTTCCTCTGAACTACTCACACCACCATCTTCCTGTGATCCATCCCTTTTTTTTTTAATGATGTGATGAAACCTGATTATCTTCTATTCAGACTTATTTTTCACCATTTTTTAAAATTCATCTCCTTGAGATCTAAGAAAGGGAGAGCTAACAGTGTTGCTAAGGGCAACATAAGAAATGAATTCTATTGCCTGTGAAACAGGCTGTTCCCCTGAAAAGACTGTCAGTCATGATCTTCATGTTGGACACCTAGGATAGGTAGAGAGTTACCCATCCAAAGCTTTAGCACCCTGTATTCTTAACCTCACAGCATCTATTTCTTCTCCTCTTCAATCCCTCAAACAGGTAACAGTGTGCAAGAATTCCTCTGCATTTCTGCCTTTCCAACCTCTTATTGATAATTAGATTAATAATTAGCAAAACTTAGCTTACACCAGGCATCTGTCAAGCACTTTATAAATATTAACTCATTTAAAGCACAAAATAGGAGCTATTATTATCTCCATATTACAGAAGATAAAAATAAGAAACAGAGTATGTAATTTGCTTGAATGTACACAACTAGAACTGGAACCTGCCCCAGGGGATCTAGATGTAATGTGGGCGATCACTCTGCTAGGCTGAGGCCCAAGACTTGAGGCAAGGATTTGTGAAGGATGAGCAACATATGCATCTGATTGTATTTTGAAGTTATTTTTTAAATTCTCTGAAGATCTTTCTATATTTTCCATTTTTCCTTAAATTTGACTTCTCAGTTTACTAAGCATATTATTTTTGATATAACTGAATGGTGTCAAATCTAGCTGAGGTCGAGTTTATAGCAGATCTGTGGATAGGATGGGTTCACATGTAATTCTAGGCCTGGACACATGCACTTCCATTTCTAGGCAGCTTTCAGTATTAACATACCCTAGTGCTCTGTTAATTGGTGAAGGTCATTAAAGAATCTCTGTGCCTTAAAACAAACTTTAAAGGACTTGTCCCGGCCTTATGACCTGTCAGAAGCCCACCCCAGGATCCCTCCATTGCAGTTGAGTTGGTGTCTTACAAAGTGGCTGAAGGAATGCGTGTGTGCCCTCCCTAACGTCTCCCACTGCCACATTCCCGCTTCCCCGAGACTAGGGCTCATCTGCTGGTATTAGAGGCACTGAGTAAGCCTGCAGTTTGTTTACTTCAAGCCAACTGTGATCAAAAGCCCCTAACATAGCTAAGAAGATAGCTTAGTGGAATCGACATCTGGTAGATAATACTTAAATTCCCTGCAATCCTGCTTTTACACCCTTGTAGGGTAAAATCAATCTCCCCTTTACTGGGAAAAATGCAATAAGCTATAACTTTCTCAGTGTGATTTTTTTGGTTTTAAACTTTTAAAATTATATCGCCTATTTATTTTTCACAGACATGGCTAATAACTTTTGAAGTGATTTGTCACATCTTTGGACAAACTGGGTGCATGATTAAATCTGTCAATGCCTTTTTCTGATTGCTGAATCAAGCAAAAGTTTTAAGTTAAGAAACAGTATTTTAATAAAGTTTTAAAGTATGTTTTTTATTATGAAATGAAAAATATATGATAGAAAACTGAAAAGTAAAATAGTATTTATTCCCTAATGCAGATATAAAGCTTTGTCTAAATCTGAAAATAATAAAAAATAAAATATTTTACATCTATTTTTCTGAAATTAAGTGACATTCAAGGATTCTTTTTTTTAAATACATGAACCCTTCCCATTCTGAAATGAGTCTGAACAAACAAAAATTATTACCATAGTAAGTCACTATTTCTGATGTGATTGTGCTAATTCAGGTGTCTTGGGGTAAGAAAGTATTTGAGACTACCAACTTGAATAATATCATATGCCTCTATTTTATGCTTTTGGTGTAACTATATGCTGGCTGGAAAAGTTATGAATAACCAGGAAATAATACATTCGAAAGAAAACAGACCTTAAACAAATAAATGTGTTCTTGATTTTCTACAAAAGTGATCTTACACTCAGAATTTTACTAAGGTATATATGATGATAAAAATATATGATTTGGAGTTCAAGTTCCAAAGGGAAACAGAACAAAGCATCCTTAAGCTGCAAGTATTAAAATTAATATGGCACTAAAGGTAAATAGTAGATACAAGCTATTTATACCAAATTTTATTTTTCCTTATAACCCTCAATTATAAAATAAAGTTGGCTGAACTCCTACACCAACCTAGTATAATTTTCCTTTCCCAGGCCCATGAAGCTATCTTGGAAGTCCTATTAGCCAGGAGAGAGAGAAAAATGTTTCATTCTTTCCTTTAAAACCTTCTTTCATACTCTTAATAGAAAAATATTATCTGTACACTTCCCATGTGCAGAACAACTTTCTAAGAATACATACAGGAAGCTCACACAAAATGAACACATAGTTATAGAAAACATATTGTGCATTTGGTTACCCTTTGTGGAGAAATAAGACTTCAGTGCAGCTTCTGAATGACAACTAAGCAACTAGCCTGGGTATTTCTCTATCAACATCCTTGCGATATTTCAATAGCTTGGAATTTTACATAGAAAATAGTGGATAACTTGGAAATAACTAGACTTATGTAATGGAATGAGAACTGTACCATTTACATAATTACATTAAACACAAACAGCAGAAACTTACTATTGCACACTACACCACCATCTAGTGTATGTTAGGATTCTGGTGTTAACTTGGTGAAAATCTTGGTGAAACACAGTCTTATAACCAAAATACTACCTTGATTTTTGACTCTTATCTTTTGTCAACCACACTGCCCACACCTACTCCCCATATCCCAAAGGAAAGGCTGTTCCCTTCTCTTAAGACCCTTGTAACTAACCGGACACATTCCTTCTCATTTGGATTACAATTGTTCCATGTCTAGATTTTAATAAAAGCCTTTCAACTGTATTTTTTTCTGCGCAGGACTTTTTTTGAGTATGTCCTGAAAGTACTTGCTACTTATTGTTCAGAAATAGCATAATTTTGTTTATCAAACTCCATGGGATACCTGGCCTGTGATCTGTGCCTGCTTTTCTTTTCCCAATTGTAGGACAGGAAACAACATGTACAAAGATGTTGGATTCCACAATACTTCTTGGATAAATCAAACACACCCTATGCACTCCCCCCCATAGCTGACCCAGTGTGTAGCTAGTGTGTGAAGCTCAGGAATCTGGTGAGAAAGATTATCATACCCTCTTGCTCATCACACTGACTTAGCTGATTTAGCTGATGATCGTACTCGTTCTTTCTTGGTGCTTTGTATATCTCACCTCAAATAAGTATTTGGTCCAACAGTATGATTTTGTCACATTGTACTTCAGTAGAGTGGAAAGCCACTACTTTCTAGGATTTTTCCAAGACCTCAGGTTTCCATCTGATGGATCCAAAAGAATTAAGCAAACTTACAAACCTCAGAGCTGCCTTCAAGGAAAATGAACAGGTATGGAAAACACAGACCTGCGCCCAAAGACACTCCATCAGTACAATGAAAACCTAAGAAATAACTGTTGGCAGTTAAAGTGACTTGAAAGGTTACAGCCTGGACATGGAGTCAGACAGGAAGGAAGATTCGTGCAGGGCTAATGAGAAGGAAAAAAATGTGGTTAGGTTTGACTCAGGCAAATTGCAGCAAAAGTGAGGATGGCGTAGTGACATGTTTGAGAATTAATGTAATGACAATAATGGATCTTTCCTTATTACCACTCAAGAATGATGTACTAATATGTAAAATCTTCATAAATTAATCAAAACATTCCAAACCATTCCAGATACTTCCCTGTCAGGTATAGAAGGAGCAGGGCCTCACAGAGTCCTCTGATGGATAGATGACAGGCCTTGCTAAACACTAATGGCCATTCATCAAGTTCTTATTAAATGCTGTGCTCTGCAAAAGTCAACTTAAGCCAACTTACTTATTTTTATCTACTTTAATGTATCTGCCTGAGAATTGTATGCAGTAGGTCTAATCTCCATTTCACAAATGAAGAATGTGAGGTCTAGTAGATACATACCTTTTTCTGGTAGCAAGGGGTAAAGTCAGTTTTCAGATTCCATAACTCAGCCCCTAGGCACCCTCCATTAATGTAACGTAAGGGCTGGACTGAAAATGTTGTTCCTGGACCTCACACTCCTAACATTACATCAGGCATTCCAAGACTGACAAAGTGAATTACGCTCAAAGAGTGCCTGTGGATGTGAATTCACACATGTATTTATTCATGCAATTCTGTCCTAGGGGACACTGCACTGGTGAGTGGGAGGACATGCACCTGGGACCAAGGAGTCTGCTGGGAAGGAGGAACACACATGGTACGTCAGACAATGACAAGTGCTGGAAAGGGGCACAGAGCTCGGTGAGTGCTTTTTTATAAAAGGCAGTTAGATGTAGGCTCTTCGATAAGGGAGCAGTTGTGTTGGACCAGGAAAGTATTATTTGGATTTTGATAGAGCCAGAGTTCCTGCTAGAGAAAACAGCAAACTTCATGGCTTTGTGAAAGCAAAATGTATTGGGGAAACAGCAACAAAGTTAGTGTAGCCATAGAAGAGTGGCACTGGCGTAGATAATAAGAACTAAATGTGGTCAGAGGGCTTTAGGGAAGATGAAAAGCCATTGCAGGAGGAGTTACAAGTCTGTCTGCAGGGAAGGGATTTTTTTTTTAAAGGGGCTTAGACAACAGAAATTAATTTCTCATAGTTTTGGAGGCTAGAAAGCCCTAGATTGGGGTGCCTGGATGACTGGGTTCTGGTGAGGGCTCTCCTTCTGGTTTGCAGACAGCCATCTTCTTGCTGTGTCCTGACATGGCAGAGAGAGAGAGAGAAGGGAGAGATGGGGAGGGAGAAAGAGAGCCAGTCAGCTCTGGGCTCTTCCACTTAAAAAGACACTGATCCCATTATCACCTCCCAAAGGCCCCACCTCTGAATGTCATCACCCTGGGAATTAGATCCTCAAGATGTGATCGGGAGCAGGGCTAAAATATTCAGTCCATTGTACACAGAGAACAGAAAGAAGATATTACAATATGCATTATAAATAGTCTAGGCAGATGAATGTGACATGGATAAAGAAATTCTGTAATAATAGTTATAAAGGTCAGAATATCCTAGGTAATCTTGATTGTAGTAGGAGAGTGGGGTGGAAATACTGCAGAAAAATTTTCAGCCTTTGTCTGAACCTTTATGGAGAGAAACATAAAATTAGAGAATTAGTGTTTAAACTTTTTCAAATTCAGCCCAAGTAAGTGTTAGAGGAATCTCAAGTTAGCATAAAATTGACTTGGTTCACAATAGTGTCCCAAGAACATAACAAAATCACTTGTATACACACACTAACTTTTCAGTCCATGCAATAGTGTGAATAATATGTTAGATTAGAGAATATGGCCAATGAACTGTGTTAACCAAGGGCAGGGACTCATAGTCCAATGCTCAAATTTTGTCTACTTGATGAACTAGGACCTTAACAACTACCAAATGGTTATTTACTTATTAAGAAGAGGCACAGGATTTGAGGCAGGTGTGTCCCCCATGACCTCATAATCTCATTTTTCAGCAAATTTGGAAGGCATGTGGCTGCGTATCAGGTATCTACCTTGGAAATGTTCTTGATAGAAACTGCAGAGAATCTCAGCTAATGGAATTATTGACTGTCCTCCATGTTCATGGCTGTGAATGTGAAGCAAACACTTCCACACGGTGGAGAATTTTTTTTTTCCTTCAGCAGTGTGCAACTGCCAGTCTAAATGACTTATCCCCAGGATTTGCATAGTGACCAACTTGTGTAACTTAGCAGTTGACCAGCTAGCAGTGCTTGTCCCTTTGTATTTCTGGTTTACTTATTAATCTTCCTAGCTAATCTATAAGCAGTTTTAAAGTTGAGACAATATAATTATTGTCTTATCTTTACTTTGGGTGTGGCAGTACTCAGTAAATAACTATAAAATATGTATATTTTTAATGATGAACATTCAAGTTCAAATACCTAAGCAGTGTAGATATGTGCTCTTTTTAATTCATTATATATTCTTGACCTAATAACTAGGGATTGATTTGTTTCTCTAATAGACACAAACCTGTCTGAAGTATTTGAAGCTATTTGATTGCATATATTACTAGTAAATATGTCAGAGAAATATTTTATCCTACAATGCCATATTTGTAAGCATTTCTAAATTTATACATATAATCACTAGAAATTCAGATGAGACTTGGTATGATTCTGCTATTCGATATATGCTTTATTTGATTATTATTTCTACCACTGTATAAATAACATATCTCACATTTGTGTTGCATAATATATCTCCTGACATTTTTCAATTTCTTGAAATGAAACATCCTTATATTAACTTTTATGAGCAATTGCAGTCTGATAAATCTTTTCAAGCAGAGACACAGACACCCAGCATTCTCCATTAAGTCTCTTCAGAAGCAAAACTGACATTTATTGGTTTGACACTCATGACAACACAATTGTAGATTGTTCTCTGAAAGGAGGCTGCCTTGAAATTCATTTGATAGTCTTGAATTCTTGTTTAAAAAAGTAAAAGGCAGTAATTAAAATGAAAGTTCTCAAATTTCAGAAATACAAAATATACAGGACATATTGTAATTAATGATTATTTTCTAATTTTCACCCTTAGATTATTATATGAAATCCAATGTCCTTACTTTTCCCAGTAAATCCAAAGTAAATATACACAAGTATCTAATTCAAAGGAAAGTGTGGTTTTATCCCCCTAAATCTCTGACACAATCACCACTTGAAGAACTTATGTCTGCAGTCATTATAGTCAATAGTGCCATGCATACGCAAGAACACTCCTAAAAAAAAATCAATCCAGAGTTCTAGGCGCTGTGAAACTTTCTTCAGAAAAACCAAAGTAAAGAGAATTGTTTCCAGCAGACACAAACTTCAGAAAAATAAAGGATGCTCATCATTCTGAAGGGAAATGATGTCATTTGGAAATCTTGCTCTAAGCATGTAGTAAAGCTGTTACTAAAAGCTTTCCAAAACTTGAAATTGAAAAATAAGAGTCAATATGACATTTCAGTCATGAAGATTTATTTACCTAATCACATGAGTTATTTCATTCTCTTGATAATTCAGTTATGCTTGTTATTTACTATTTCATTAGAGCCCAGGCACTGAGTATATAGTTCTTTTATCCAGTTGAAATCAACCCAACTATTATTATTTCATTGCCCTGTAGGATATTCATCATTTTTGTATATAATCTAGCAATCTTACACTAACATTTCTTTTTTTTTCCAGTTTTACTGAGGTATAACTGAAAAACACCACTGTGTAAGTTTAAGGTGTACAATGTGATGATTAGATATACATATATATTATGAAATGATTGTCACATAAGTTTAGCTAAGATATCTACAGCCTCTCATAGTACCATTGTGTGTGCATGTGTATGTGTGTGTTGTGTGTGTGTGTGTGTGAACATTTAAGATTTACTCGTATAGCAAATTTCACACACACAATAAAATACTGTTAGCTTTGCTCACCATGCCCTATGTGATGTTCCAAGGACTGATTCCTCCTATACCTGTACATTTGTTCCCTTTGACAAACATCTCCCCATTTCCATCACTCCCCCAGCTACTGGCAAATACCAATCTACTCTCTGTTTCTTTGAGTTTGACATGTTTAGATTCTACATATAAGTGAGATCATATGGTATATGTCTTTGTCTGACTTATTTCACTTAGCATAAAGGTTCAACCATTTTGTCACAAATACCAGGATTTCCTTCTTTTAATGGATGAGTAATATTCCATCATGTATCATTTTAGTATCCCAACAACAATACACAAATGTTCCCTTTTCTCCTCTTCACCAACACTCTTTATTCCTTGTCTCTTTGATAATAGCCCTGCCAAGCTGCTGAGATGATATTTCATTCTGGTTTTGATTTGTCTTTGCCTGATGAATAGTGATGTTCTGCATCTTCTCATGTACCTGTTAACAATTTGAATGTTTTCTTTGGAATGTCATTGAGGTCCTTTGTGCATTTTTTTAATGGATTGCATTTTTCTTCTTAAGTTGTATGAGTTATTTATATATTTCAGATATAAATCCCTTATCAGATATATGATTTGCAAATATTTTCCATAGGTGGCTTTTTCATTTTATTGATTGTTTATTTCACTGTGCATATTTTCACTCTGATATAGTCCCAGTTGTTTATTTTTGCTTTTGTTGCATGTGTTTTTGGTCATACCCAAAAATATCACTGGTAAGATCAATATCAAGGGGCATTTTCCCTAGGTTTTATTCTAGGAGTTTTACAGTTTAAGTTCTTACATTTAAGTTTTTAATCCTTTTCTTAGGTAATTTTTGGGAGTGATTCAAGTTAGGAATCCAGTTTCATTCTTTACTTGTAAATATCCAGTTTCCCAAACAACACTTTCTGAAGAAATTGTCCATTCCCCTTTGAGTATCTTGGGTATCTTCCCAAATTAGTTGTCTATATATGCATGGACTCATTTATGGAATCTCCATTCTGTTCCATTGGTCCATGTGTATGTTTTTATGCCAAATACAATACTATTTTGATAACTAAAGCTTTGTAAGATAGTTTGAAATCATGAAATGTGATACCTCCAGTTTTGTTCTTCTTTCTCAAGGTTTTTTTGACTATTTTGGGATTTTGTGGTTCCATATGAATTTTAGAATAATTTTTTCTATTTCTGTGTAAAGGTCCATTAGAATTTTAATGGGTGTTGCCTTGAATCTATAGATGGTTCTGCTTAGAACTGACAGCAATATTAATTCTTCTTATCCATGAACACAGAGTAACTCTATTTATTTGTGTCTTCTTCAGTTTCTCTCATTAGTGTCTTATGGTTTTCAGTGAACAGATCTTTCACTTCTTAAGGAGACCCTCCTCAATTTCTTTCAGTACTTCTTTCTTTATCTTTGATTTGCTGTATTTTGAATATTACATGCCTAAGCATATTGCTTCAAATATTACTTTTACTCTTTTCTTCTCCTTGTGATATTCCCACCATACATCGTTACACCTTCAGTAACTGTTCCACAGAACCTGGATATTTTGTTCCTTTTCTTAATTCATATTTTTCCTCCTTTGCTCTTTAGTTTTGGAATTTTCTATTTATAAATCCTCAAGCTCGGGTATTCTCTCCTCAGTCATTGTCCTGTTAAATAATGAGCCCCTCAAAGTTGCTCTTGGTTTCTGTTACAGCATTTCTTTTTTGTTTTTCCTTCAAATTCCCATCTCTCTGCTTACAGTAGCCATCTGATAATGCATGTTGTGCACATTTTCCATTATGTCTCTTGACATATTGATCATAGTTGTTTGAAATTCACTGTGTGGTAATTCCAACATTCTTGCCATATCTGAGTCTGATTCTGATGCTTATTCAGCCTTCAAACTGTGTCTTTGCCTGTAAGTATGAGTTGTAATATTTTGCTGAAAACTATACATAATGTATTGGGTGAAAGGAACTGCACTGAATAGCCTTTTGTGAGGTGGTGGGAAGGTGCATGGAGAGGAGCATAGTTAACCCTATATAAGGTCTCAGTCGTTAGTAAGCCTGTGCCCCTGGGTGGTGAACAGCACAGTATCTCTCAGTCCCCTTCCCTACCTTTGGGAACAAAATGGCTTTGAGAGGCTAGAGTAACTGGAGTTGAGTATTTCCCTTCCCACAAGTAGTTAGGCTCTGATAAAACCCTGATAGGTTAGGCTCTGGTAAAATACTTTATTTTTAGGGGGTCCTTTTTATGAAGAATGAAATATCCTGGCATACTTCAAACTATTTACTTTTCTGTTTTCTGTGCCTAAATCCCAAGAGGATATTTTTTTTAATATTTGGCATGAATACCTGGTAGAGCTCCAGGAAATAAAATTCACTAAACTCTCAGACTTGTCCACACTGATCCTCCAGCCATTTGTCAATCATGGTTTTCCTACTCCAGCATTGGTTTCCACAGGTTTCTGTTTGTGGGTTGCATTTCTGCTCTGCTAAGTTGCACATTCTCAGTACTAGCCTGTCTGTCTCTCTAATTTTAGGGGCAGTTATTTGTGCTGTGACATCATTTCTCTGATGCATCTCAGAAGAGTTGTTCATGTTTCAGTATGTTGAGTTTCTCCTTGTTAGGATGGAGTGAAGAATTCCAAGCTTTTATGCTGGCAGGAAACTGGAAGCACTGAATAGCTTTTTATTTTAGAAATAAAACACAATTATGATGTAGAATTCCATCAACATTTATATTTTGATCATATTATATAAAGAAAGCTAATATTAAGACAGGAAAGAAGTAAAAATTCTAAAATGGGCAAAACTAATTTTGTTCTATTAAAAATCACTAAAAACCAATATTAGCAATACAGGTTACAAACCTGTAGGCAGTTTAATCATTTAGAATGAGAAAAACAATGGAGCTAGACTTCTGGGATGATGGAGTGAGGATGTTATTGATTCCTTTAACCAAAAAAAACAAAGATAATGTTAGGATAACTATTATTTTTGAACTCTGGAATTTACCCCAAATCGCAAAACAAACTAAAAAGCATTCATTCAAGAAAAGTCACTGAATTTTGGTAAGAACTATAGGGCCTATAGTATTTTAATTGAGCTGCTCAGAAATTTCCACCTTCAGCACCGTGGTTGTTATAATCACGAAATAAGGAACCTGTTCTGGAAATCTTCATAAAGCACCAAACCCAAAGACCTGTGAATATTTTGATAATATTTACAGCACCTCCCTGGAGAAATGCTATTCCCAGGGCATTGTCACTGTTTTTCATGATTTAAATCTTAACTCCAGGGAAAACCCCTTTCCCAGGGGTGTTAATAAATCATAGCAATCAGCTGGCATTTATAATGTCACAGTTTTCTAAATTCTTGTTGGGGAAAATAAGAGACCAACAAAAATTAAAATAGAAAGCCTTGAGAATAAGAACTGGGTAGCTATGGTGATGTGGAAATGCCTCAACATATTCCTGGACTCTAAAAGGCAATTCTTATGGACTGAACTGTTTTCCCCTGAAATTCATGTTTAAGCCATAACCCCCAATGTGACTATATTTGAAGACAGACCCCTTAGGGAGATAATTAATCTAATTGAGATCATAAGGGTGGAGGCTTAGTTTTAGCCCAGGGGACCGCTCATCAGAAGTCAGATTTACCGGCATATTGGTCATTGACTTCTAGCCTCCAGGATTGAGAAAATAAATGTCTGTGGATTATGCCCCATAGTCTTTTGCATGATGATGGCAGCCTGAAATGGCTGATACCCTGCATAAGCCAGGCCATGTATATGCCCAAGAAAGATCAGATATCAGCCCTGATAACTCACCTGTAGCTGACCTTGAAGGCCTGTACTAATAGGTAGTGGAAGGTAAGTCTGATTTACACTCATTCCAAAGTTTGAAGCTGTGCCAACAACCACAGTCCCCCTAACCCTAACTGGGTTAGGGTATTTAAGGAAGTTTTTGAAACATCATTGGCTAGTCATTAAATCACAATGAGGGGCAGCTCTTTAAGAAACCATTATAAAAACATTTTAAGAGTAAAAATGATCAGAGAACTCAGTGGCTGCATACAGGATTGAAAACAGAATATACAGCACCATTTAGGAAATTTGTGAAATAAACAAGAAGAACAAGAGGAAAAAATGTATCAGGAACAAGCCCTGTGGGAAAGTGAGAACTAATTACAGAATTGCAATGATATGTTATCTAACATCCCCACATTTCAACCAAAAATTATGAGACATTTAATTAAAACAAAACCAAGTAATGAACAAAATCAGGAAAACTGTTTTGAAAGCTTATAAAGATAATGTGCAAAACTGTGTTGGTGGGTTTATAATGCATAGAGACATAATCTGTAGGATAATAATAACACAAAGTAGGGAGAGCCATGTTGGAGCAAAGTTTCTGTGTACTATTGTAACCAAATCAGCATTAATCAGAAATATATTATTTTGGGTTAAGATGCACATTGTAATATTCAGAGAAGCCAGTATATATTCAGAGAAGCCAGTAATAATCAAGATAATATATATTTTTGAAATTCATTTAAGTGGAATACAAGGTAATATCAAAAAAGACAGCAGTAGGGGGACACTATTGTGGAGGTTGAGGAGGTGAGAGTGGTGACCTGGAAAGTATACCCTCTCTCCCTAAAACTGGTTAATAGTGGCATGGAAGATCCATTTGAAATCAGGAGATAGGATTAAAGATGGCAGTGGGAGAGGTGCGACAGAGGTTTCCTCCTAAAACCACATATAATATGAAAATATAATTAAAACAACTAATCTTGAAAGAGCAACATGGACTGCACCAAACTACATATACCTGGAGAAAAGAATAAACCTCACAGAACAGGGTAACATATGAAAGCTGTGGCCTGGCAGGACCCAAGCCCTTCCCCCACCCCAACTCACCAGCGGGAAGAAGAGAAATGAAGTGGGGAGGGAGTGGAGACCTGGGATTGCTGAACACCTAGCTCTGGAAATCTGCTCTGGGAGCACAAACCTACATTTCATGGTGCTTTCATGGTACTCTCATGAACAGGGGGTTAGAAAGCTAAGACAGGGAGGATTCCTGGAGAGACTGAGATTCCAGCCACTTGTGGAAAGCAGGGATCCATATCTGGCTGCTCTGGGACAAAAGAAAGGTGGGCAGTCTGAGAGACTTCCTAACAGCAAGAGGGCTGCTAAAGGGACAAGGACTACACAGAGCTTACTGCGCAGAAGAAAGGACAGGTAGAAAAATTGTTGGGGTGCACTCTGCCCAGCAGGTTGGGAACTTTCATGATCTTCAGGCACTCCAGCTCTCTGGATGGCTACACAGCTCCAAGGAGTACCTCCCCATGATACGCAACCTACTGCACATTTCTCCCAGCCAGCCCCACCTGGCTCAAAATGGCAAACCCTACCCTGGTGTTAGGCCAGCCAGAGGGAAGCCCCGTCTACAGCAACTACAAACGCAAAGCATAGAGGCTTATACCTGTATGCTTAGTCCACTGTTTCTGGCAGTGGAGACAGGCATAGCATCTGGGTAGCAGGCAACAGCTCTTTCCTCCCTCCAGGCACCATTACCATACCCCTGAGATGCCTGACACTGATTCAGGGGCTGAGAAGCTCCAGAGAGTAGAGTTTCTGGGCACTAGAGGATGCCATATACAAATATGAAATGCCAAAGGAACCTGGTCTAGAGTAAAATTATGAATACAACACCTGAGAAAGATTCAAATGAAATCGACCTCATGAATCTTCCTGAAAGGGATTTCAAAATAAAAATTATTAACATGATCATGGAGGTACAGAAAAATATTCAAAACTCAGGAATGAATTCCAGGCAGAGATCCAATTATTATGGAACACAGTATCAGAAATGAAACATACAATGGAAAGTTTTAAAAGCAGATTAGATACAGTGGAGGAAATGATAAATGAAATAGAGACTAGAGAAAAGGAATACAAAGAAGCTGAGGCACAGAGAGAAAAAAGGATCTCCAAGAATGAAAGAATACTGAGAGAACTGTGACCAATCCAAACGGAACAATATTCGCATTATAGGGGTACCAGAAGAAGAAGAGAGAAAAAGAGATAGAAAGTGTCATTGAGGAGGTAATTTCTGAAAACTTCTCCAATCTGGGGAAGGACGTAGTCTCTCAGGCCATGAGGTGCACAGATCTCCCAACACAGGGGACACAAGGAAGACAATACCACAACATATAGTAATTAAAATGGCAAAGATCAAGGGTAAGAACAGACTATTTAAAAGCAGACAGAGAGAGAAATAATATCACATACAAAGGAAAACCCATCAGGCTATTATCAGGCTTCTCAGCAGAAATTTTAAAGGACAGAGGAAGTGGCATGATGTATTTAATGTAATGAAGCAGAAGGGCCTTGAACCAAGAATACTTTATCCAGCAAGACTATTATTTAAATTTAAAGGAGGGATTAAACAATTCCCAGATAAACAAAAGCTGAGAGAATTTACCTCCCACAAACCATCTCTACAGTGTGTATTGGAGGGACTGCTATAGATGGAAGTGATTCTAAGGTTTAATAGCTGTCACCAGGGGAAATAAAACCACAGTAAAGAAAGCAAAACAATTAATTAATAAGCAAATCAAAAGTAAATTAACTATCCCCAAAGTCAATCAAGGGATTGACAAAGAGTACAGAATATGATACCTAATATATAATGAATGGAGAAGGAAGAAAAGAGGGGAAAAAAAGAACCTTTAGATTATGTTTGTAATAGTGTATTAAGTGAGTTAAGTTAGACTCTTAGATAGTAAGGAAGTTGACATTGAACCTTTGGTCACCATGAATCTAAAGCCTGCAATGGCAATAAGTACATACCTATTGATAATCACCTTAAATGTAAATGGTATGAATGCACCAATCAAAAGATATAGAGTCACTGAATGGATAAAAAAACAAGATCCATCTATATGCTGCCTATAAGAGACTCACTTTAAACACAAAGACATACACAGACTAAAAGTAAAGGGATGGAAAAATATATTTTATGTAACTAACAGGGAGAAAAAAGGAGTTGCAGTACTTGTATCAGACAAAATAGACTTCAAAACAAACAAAATCACAAGAGACAAAGAAGGACATTGCATAATGATTAAGGGGTCAATCCAACAAGAAGATATAACCATTATAAATATCTATGCCCCCAACACAGGAGCACCTACATATGTGAAACAAATACTAAAAGAATTAAAGGGGGAAATAAATGCAATACATTCATTCTAGACTTCAACACTTCACTCACTCCAAAGGACAGATCAACCAGACAGAAAATAAGTAAAGAGACAGAGGCACTGAACAACACATTAGAACAGATGGACCTAAAAGACATCTACAGAACTCTACACCCAAAAGCAGCAGAATGCACACTCTTCTCAAGTGCACATGAAACATTTTCAAGAATAGATCATATACCAGGCCACAAAAAGAGCCTCGATAAATTAAAAAAGATTGAAATTCTACCAACCAGTTTCTCAGACCACAAAAGTATGAAATAAGAAATAAAGTATGCAAAGAATATGAAAATTCCACAAACACATGTAGGCTTAATAACGTGCTCCTAAATAACCAATGGATCAATGACCAAATAAAAACAGAGATCAAGCTATATATGGAGACAAATGACAATACAACACCACAAAATCTGTGGGATTTACTGAAGGCTGTGCTAAGAGGAAAGTATATTGTAATAAAGGCCTACCTCAAGAAAGAAGAACTATCCTATATGAACAGTCTAAACTCACAATTAATGAAACTAGAAAAAGAAGAACAAATGAGACACAAAGTCAGTAGAAGGAGGGACATAATGAAAATTAGAGCAGAAATAAATAAAATTGAGAAGAATAAAACAATAGAAAGAATCAATGAAAGCAAGAGCTGTTTCTTTGAGAAAATAAACAAAATAGATAAACCCCTACCCAAACTTATCAAGAAAAAGAGAGAGTCTACTCACATAAGTAGAATCAGAAATGAGAAAGGAAAAAATCACTACAGAAACCACATAAAAACAAAGAATTATTAGAGACAAAACTATGAGAAATTAGATGCTAATAAACTGGATAACCTAGAAGAAATGGACAACTTTCTAGAGAAATACAACTTTCCAAGGCTGACCCAGAAAGAAACAGAAAATCTGAACAGACCAATTACCAGGGACAAAATTGAATTGGTAATCAAAAAAGTACCTAAGAACAAAACCCCTGAACCAGATGGTTTCACTGCTGAATTTATCAAACATTTAGTGAAAAACTAATACCCATCCACCTTAAAGTTTTCCAAAGAGTAGAAGAAGACAGAATACTTCCAAACTCATTCTATGAGGCCAAAATTACTCTAATACCAAAACCAGGCAAAGATACCACAATAAAAGAAAATTACAGATGAATATTCCTGATGAACATACATGTAAAAATACTCAGTGAAATATTAGCAAAACAAATTTAAACATACATCAAAAAGATCATCCATCATGATCAAATAGGATTTATTCAAGGGATGCAAGGATGGTACAACATTTAAAAATCCATCAACATCATCCACCACATCAACAAAAAGAAGGACAATAACCATATGATCATCTCCATAGATGTTGGAAAAACATGTGACAAAATTCAATATACATTCATGA
The DNA here is from genome assembly GCF_030020395.1 of Manis pentadactyla. Taxonomy (NCBI): domain Eukaryota; kingdom Metazoa; phylum Chordata; class Mammalia; order Pholidota; family Manidae; genus Manis; species Manis pentadactyla. Next base: position 43,593,095 of record NC_080025.1, read on the forward strand.
TAAAAACTCTCAACAAAATAGGTATAGAGGGCAAGTATCTCAACATAATAAAGACCATATATGGCAAACCCACAGCCAATATCATACTTAGCAGAGAGAAGCTGAAAGCTTTTCCTTAATATTGGGAAAAAGACAGGGATGCCCACACTCCCCACTTCTTTTCAACATAGTACTGGAGGTCCGAGCCATGGGAATCAGGCAGCAGAATGAAATAAAAGGCATCCAGATTGGCAAAGAAGAAGTTAAACTCTCCCTGTTTGCAGATGACATGATATTGTACATTAAAAACCTTAAAGAATCCACTCCAAAACTACTAGATTTAATATCTGAATTCAGCAAAGTTGCAGGATACAAAATTAACACACAGAAATTTGTGGCTTTCCTATACACTAACAATGAACTAATAGAAAGAGAAATCAGGGACACAATTTCATTCACAGTTGCATCAAAAAGAATAAAATACCTAGGAATAAACCTAACCAAGGAAGTGAAAGACCTATACCCTGAAAACTATAAGACCCTCTTGAGAGAAATTAAAGAAGATACCAGTAAATGGAAACACATCCTGTGCTCATGGATAGGAAGAATTAATATGGTCAAAATGGCCATCCTGCCTAAAGTAATCTACAGATTCAATGCAATTCCTATCAAAATACATACAGCATTCTTCAGTGAACTAGAGAAGTAGTTCTAAAATTCATATGGAACCACAAAAAACCCCAAATAGCCAAAGCGATCCTGGGAAGGAAGAATAAAGCATGGGGGATTATGTTTCCCAACTTCAAGCTCTACTACAAAGCCACAGTAATCAAGCCAATTTGGTACTGGCACAGGAACAGACCCATAGACCAATGGGACAGACCAGAGAACCCTTATATAAACCCAACCATTTATGGTCAATTAACATATGGTAAGGGAGCCATGGACATACAACAGGGAAATAACAACTTCTTCAGCAGCTGGTATTGGCAAAACTGGACAGCTACATGCAAGAGAATGAAACTGGATTATTGTTTAACCCCATACACAAAAGTAAACTCAGAATGTATCAAAGACCTAAATGTAAGTCATGAAACCATGAAATTCTTAGAAGACAACATAGGCAAAAATCTCTTCAATATAAACTTGAGCAACTTCTTCATGAACACATCTCCTTGAGCAAGGGAAACAAAAGCTAAAATAAAGACATGGGACTACATCAAACTAAAAAGCTTCTTTATGGCAAAGGTCACCATCAACAGAATAAAAAGACATCCTACAGTATGGAAGATTATTTTCATAAATGATATATCTGACAAGGGGTTAATATACAAAATAGATAAAGAACTCACATGCCTCAACACCCAAATAGCAAATAACCAGATTAAAAAGTGGGAAAAGGATATGAAGAGACAGTTCTCCAAAGAAGAAATTCAGATGGCCAACAGACACATGGAAAGATGATCCACATCACTAATCATCAGGGAAATTCAAATTAAAGCCACAATGAGATATCACCTCACACCAGTAAGGTTAGCCAGCATCAACAAGACTAATAACAACAAATGCTGGCGAGGATGCAAAGAAAGGGGAACCCTCCTACACTGCTGGTGGGAATGTAAGCTAGTTCAACCATTGTGGAAAGCAATATGGAGGTTCCTCAAAAAACTAAAAATAGAAATACCATTTGACCTGGGAATCCCACTTATTGGAATTTACCCAAATAATACAACTTTTCAGATTCAAAAACATATATGCACCCCTGTGTTTATCACAGCACTATTTATAATAGCCAAGATATGGAAGCAACTTAAATTTCCATCAGTAGATGATATGACATTTACACAATGGATTCTATTCAGCCATAAGAAAGAAACAAATCCTACCATTTGCAACAACATGGATGGAGCTGGAGGATATTATGCTCAGTGAAATAAGCCAGGTGTAGAAAAACAAGTGCCAAATGATTTCCCTCATTTGTGGGGTATAACAATGAAGCAAAACTGAAGGAACAAAATAGCAGCAGACTCACAGACTCCAAGAACGGACTAGTGGTTACCAAAGGGGAGGGCTGTAGGAGTGTGGGTGAGTAGGGAGGGAGAAGGGTATTGAGGGGAATTGTGTTTAGTACACATGGTGTTGAGGGTCATGGGGAAAACAGTGTACACAAGAAGACAAACTGTGAATCTGTGGCATCTTACTACACTGATGGACAGTGACTGCATTGGGTTGTGGGTGGTGACTTGATAATATGGGTAAATTTAGTAATAACATTGTTTTTTCATGTGAAACCTTTGTAAACTATATATCAGTAATGCCTTAATAAAGAAATTTTGAAAATAAATAAAATTTTAAAAGACAGCAATAATGAAGAAAGAGAAAAACACAAAACATAAGGCATACAAAAAGCAAATAGCAAAACTCACCATGCCAATAATTAGTCTAAATAAATGGATTGAATACTCCAAATCAAAGGCAATCTAATTATTGGATTAAAAAAACAGAATCCAACTACAGACTGTATACAGAAGAGGTATTTAGTATCAGAAAGAATAAAGTACTCATAAATAAATTTAATAAATGAAATGTGGTTTGTAAAATGAGAAATAATTTAAAAAACTAATTTCTGAAGGAAATTGAAGTACCCAAATAAATGAAGAGGCATTCCATATTCTTTCTTTGGAAAACTCAATATTGTTAAAATGTTATTCAACCCAAATTGATCTGTAGATTCAATAAATAGGATTCAGCAAATGTAGATTAAGTCTATAGGACTTACACCAAAGATATCTATAAAAATTCCTACAAACCCTTTGGAGAAGCCATGATGTATGATCCTAAATTTATTTAGAAATGCAAAAGATCCAGAGAACATAAAATAATTTTTGAAAATTAATAGACTGTTTTTTAAAGCAGCTTTAGGTTCACAGTAATATTGAGCAGATAGTACAGAGAGTTCTCATATGTCCCCTCTTCCCCCCTACATAGCCTCTATCATTATAACATTCTGCATCATAGTAGTTCCTTTGTACATTTCTTACAGTCAATAAATCTACATTGACACATCATAACCGCACTGAGCCCATAGTTTACATTAGGATCTGCTCTTGGTGTACATTCTATAGGTTTTGGTAAATGTATAATGACATTTAGGTACCACTATGGTGTCAACAGAATAATTTCACTGCCCTAAGAATGTCTGTGCTTTTCCCTAATCTTTTAACTTTTTCTGTACTTTTACTTTTAATGTCATATAGTTGGAATCATACACTATGTGGCCTTTTCAGACTGGTTTCCTTTATTTAGTAATATGCACTTAAGGTTCTTCCATATTTTTTTTTATGGCTGAATAGCTCATTTCTTTTTATCACTGAGTAATACTCCATTGTCTGGATGTACCACAGTTTACTTATCCATTAACGTGATGAAGCTTATCTTAGTTGCTTCCAAGTTTTGACATTTATGAATAAAGCTTCTATAAATATCCAAATGCAGGGTTTTTTTGTGGGTGGACCTAACATTTCAACTCCTTTGAATAAATACAAAAGAACATGATTGTTGGATAATATGGTAAGACTATGTTTAGTTTTATAAGAAACTGACACACTTTCATCTACAGTTTCTGTACCATTTTGCATCTTTGCCAGCAGTATATGAAAGCTCCTTCTGTTCCACATCCTCAACAGCATTTGGCATTGGCAGTGTTTTGAATTTTTACCACTTTTATTAGTATATAGTGACCTCTCATTGTTGTTTTAATTTGCAGTTTCCTAGTGACATTAGATGCTGACATATTATTAATCAACATATGTTTTAATTTTAAAAATCTCTAAGGACTATCACTCCCCAATTAGGAAATACTATATGGCCATACAAAACTTGCACACAGATGTTCTTAAAGGAATTATTTATAATATTCAAAAAGTGTAAACTTCTCAAATATGCATAAACTAGTGAATGTTTATCAATACAATGGAATGGCATACAGCAATAAAAAAAGTCATTTTACTGATATATGTACCACATGAATGCATCTCTAAAGTATTAAGCTAATTGGAAAAAGCAAAACACAAAAGAACATGTTGTATGATCTCATTTATTTGAAGTGTCCAGAAAAGGCAGATCTGTAGGCACAGAAAACACATTACTGTCTGAGTTAGGCAGAGCATAAAGATTGGGATTAGCTGTAAACCACACTAAGGGATATCTTTGTTTAAAGGAGATATTCTAATACTGGTTAATTACAATGGTTCTACAACATGATACCTCTTCTAAAACTCATAGAATTGAACACTTGAAATAGGTAAATCATATGGAATATAAAAATGTGTCTCGTTAAAACATTTTTCACATTAGCCAAGATACGGAAATGACCTGTCTGTTGAGGATGAATGGATAAAGAAAATGTTGTGTGTGTGTGTGTGTGTGTGTGTGTATGGAATTCAGCCTTAAAAAAGAAGGAAATCCTGTGATTTGTGACAATGGAGATAAAGCTGGAGGGCATTATGCTAAGTGAAATAAGGCACAGAAAGACAAATACTGTATGATCTCACTTTTATGTAGAATAAAAAATGTTGAACTCATAAAACCAGAGAGTAGAATGGTAATAAGCAGGGCCTGGAGAGTGGGGGATATGAGGAGATGCTGATCAAAGGACACAATATTTCAGTTACATAGGATGAATAAGTTCCAGAGATCTAATATAAAGCATGGTACCCATAGTTAATAATATTGCACTGTATACTTGAAAATTGCTAAATGAGTAGCAACACACACATACACAAGAACACACACATGGCAGCTTTATGAGGTGATGGGTATGTTAATCAGCTTGATTGTGGTAATCATTTCACAATGTGTTCATATATCAAACATCAGGTTCTATGCCTCAAATATGTACATATCACATGAAAATACAGCAAATGTAACTAATCCTGAAAGACTGAACAGAAAGAAAACTGCAACAGACATCCTGCATCTGGAGGGAAGATAAAAGACCTTACAGAAAAGGGTAAAGTACCAGATCCACAATCCAGCAGGGTCCAAGGGCACCTGCACCCCAGCTCACCGGTGGGAGGAACAGAAACAGAGCAGGGAGGCAGAAGAAGCCCAGTACTGCTAAACACCCATCCCTGGAGATTTGCTCCAAGAGCACAAACCATCATTACATGGTGCTCTGGAGATTAGTGGGGTTGGGAGGCAAAGACAGGCAGAATACTCAGACAGACTGAGATTCTAGCCACTTGTGGAGAATGGGTAGCCACAACAGGCCACTCAGGGACAAAAGAAAGGAAGGCACTTTGAAAGACTTCCACACAGCAAGAGGGCAGAAAAAGGGGCAAGGATTACACAGAGCTTACTGCTCAGGAGAAAGTACAGTTGGACAAATTCATCCCACTATGCTCAGCTCAGCAAGTTAGGAACTTTCAGGAGATTCAGGTGCTCCATTCCTCTGGCTGGCAATGTAGCACAGAGGCCCCCATCATGATACGCAGCCTGCCACTCCTTCCTCCCAGCAAGCACCAGTCAACTTCCCTGGTGCCACCACCTCATGCCACGAGAACCAGAGAGAGGCCCCACCTATAGCAGCTACAGTGTAATGCAGAGGATCCTTGCTGCATACTCATCTCAAAGGCCCTGGCAGTGGAGGCAGGCACTGCAGCCAGGAAGCAAGAAAGAGATCTTTCCTCCCGGCAGGCACAAGTGCCTCTTGCCTGTGATCCATGCCATTGCTCTAGGTGCTGGGCAGATCCTGAAAGTAGAGCTTCTGGGTACTGGAGGGTGCTGTCCACACAAAGTTATTATTCCATAATAATCATTAGAAATAAGAAATGGCAAAAGAATTTTGTACAAACCAAAAAAAATTCCTCAAACACCAGAAAGAGGGCTAAGCATAACTGAAATCACCAATCTTACTGATAAAGATTTCAAACTAAGAATCATAAACATGCTCACAGAGCTCCAGAAAACTAATCAAGATCTCAGCGATTAGTTCAAGAAAGAGATAGAAACTTTGAAAAATACAGTGTCTGAAATGAAATGTGTGATGGAGGAAATTCAAAACAGATTAGATGAGGTAGAGGGGGGAGTGAATGAAACAGAAATTAGAGAACAGGAATACAAAGAAACTGAGGCAGAGGGAGAAAAAAAGGATATCTAGGAATGAAAAAAAGATTAAGATAATTGTGTGAGCAATCCAAGTGGACAATATTGCATTATAGGGGTACCAGAAGAAGAGAGAGAAAAATGGACAGAAAGTGTCTTTGAAGAAATAATTGTTGAAAGCTTTCCCAATCTGGGGAATGAAATAGTCTTTCAGGCCATGGAAGTGCACAGATCTCCCAACACAAGGGACCCAAGGAAGACAACACCAAAACATATAATAATTACAATGGCAAAGATCAAGGACAAGGACAAAGTACTAAAAGTAGCCAGAGAGAGAAAAAAGATCACATACAAAGGAAAACCCATCAGACTATCATCATATTTCTCAGAAGAAATAGTACAGACCAGAAAGGAGTGGCATTATATATTTAATGAAATGAAACAAAAGGGCCTTGAACCAAGAATACTCTACCTGGTAAAATTATCATTTAAATTTGAAGCAGGGATTAAACAATTTCCAGATAAGCAAAAGTTGAGGGAATTTACCTCCTACAAACCATCTCTACAGTGTATTTTGGAGGTTCTGTGATAGTTGGAAGTAGTCATAAGGTGAAATAGTTGTCACCAAAAAAAATAAAACCACAGTAAAGGAGGTAGACAAATTGATTACTAAGCAAATGCAAAATTAAATGAATTACCCACAAAGTTAGTTAGGAATACACCAAAAGTACAGAATATGACACCTCAAATATAAAGAGTGGAGGAGGAAGAAAAAGATGGGGAAAAACACATTAGACTGTGTTTGAAATAATGTAATAAGCTGTTTAAGTTAGACTGTTAGATAGTAAAGATACTGCCCTTGAACCTTTGGTAATCATGAATTCAAAGCCTACAAAGGCAATAAGTACATATCTTTCAATAATCACCTTATATGTAAATGGACTGAACACATCAGTCAAAAGACATAGAGTTAAAGAACGGGTAAAAAAGCAAGACCCATCTATATGCTGCTTACAAGAGACTCCCTTCAACCCCAAAGACATACACAGACTAAAAGTGAACGGATGAAGAAAGATATCTCATGAGAATAATAGGGAGAAAAAAGCAGGAGTTACAATACTTGTATCAGACAAAACAGACTTCAAAGATAGTAGCAAGAGACAAAGAAGGACATTACATAATGATAAAGGGGCCAGTCCAACAAGAGGATATAACCATTATAAATATCTATGCACCTAACACAGGAGCACCTACATATGTGAAACAAATACTAACAAAATTAAAGTGGGAAATAGAATGAAATGCATTCATTTTAGGAGACTTCAGCACACTACTCACTCCAAAGGACAGATCAGCCATATAGAAACTAAGTAGGGAGACAGAGGCACTGAACAACACATTAGAACAGATGGACCTAATGGATATCTACAGAAAATTCCCCCCAAAAGAAACAGGATACACATTCTTCTCAAGTGCACATGGAACATTTTTAAGAATAGATCACATGCTAGGACACAAATAGAGACTCAGTAAATTCAGAAGGAATGAAATTGTACCAACCAGCTTCTCAGACCCCAAATATATAAGACTAGAAATAAATTGTGCTAAGAAAAAAAAGGCCCATGAAAACATGGAGGCTTACCAACATGCTTCTAAATAATTAATGGTTCAATGACCAAACAAAAACAGAGATCAAGCAATATATGGAGACCAATGAAAACAAAAGCTCAACACTCCAACTTCTGTAGGATGCAGTGAATTCACTTCTAAGAGGAAAGTTTATAGCAATACAGGCTTATCTCAAGAGAGAAGAACAACTCCAAATTAACAGTCTAAACTCACAAGTAATAAAACTAGAAAAAGAAGAACAAATGAGGCAAAAAGTCAGTAGAAGAAGGGACATAATAAAGATTAGAACAGAAATAAATAAAACTAAGAAGAATAAAACAATAGAAAGAATCAATGGAACCAGAAGGTTGTTCTTTGAGAAAATAAACAAAATAGATAAACCACTCACCAGACTTATGAAGAAAAAAAGAGAGTGTACAAACACAAACAGGATCAGAAATTAGAAAGGAAAAAAATCACTAAGGACAACACAGAAATACAAAGAATTATCAAAGAATATTAGGAAAATTATAGACCAACAAATTGGACAATCTAGGAAAAATATACAACTTTCTAAGGCTGACCCAGGAAGAAACAGAGAATCTGTACAGACCGATTACCAGCAATGAAATAGATTGGTAATAAAAAATCTACCTAAGAACAAAACTCCTGGACCAGATGGCTTCACTGCTGAATTTTATCAAACATTTAAAGAAGACCCATCCTCCTTAAAGTTTTCCATAAAGTAGAATAGGAGGGAATACTTCCAAACTCATTCTATGAGGACAGCATCAGTCTAATACCAAAACCAGGCAAAGACACCACAAAAAAGAAAATTACAGACCAGTGTCCCTATGAACACAGATGCAAAAATACTCAACAAAATATTAGCAAAATGAATTCAAAAATACATCTAAAAGATCATCCATCGTGACCAAGTAAGATTTATTCCGAAGATGCAAGGATGGTACAATATTTGAAAATCCAACAACATCATCCACCACATCAACAAAAAGAATGACAAAAATCACATGAACATCTCCATGGATGCTGAAAAAACATTCAATAAAATTCAATATCTATTCATGATAAAAACTCAAAAAAAATGGTTATGGAGGGCAAGTACCTCAAAATAATAAAGGCCATATATGACAAAACTACAGCCAACATCATACTTAAGTGAGAAGCTGAAAGTTTTTCCTTTAAGACTGGGAACAAGACAAGGATGCTCACTCCACCACTTTTATTCAACATAGTACTGGAGGTCCTAGCCACAGCAATAAGACAACAACAAAAAAATAACAAGCATTCAGATTAGTAAGGAAGAAGTTAAACTGTCACTGTTTGCAGATGACATTATATTGTACATTAAAAGCTCTAAAGAATCCACCCCAAAATTATTACCTATATCTGAATTCAGCAAAGTTGCAGGATACAAAATTAATACAGAGAAATCTGTTGCATTCCTATACACTAACAATGAACTAGCAGAAAGAGAAATCAGGAAAGCAATTCCATTCACAGTTGCATCAAAAAGAATAAAATACCTAGGAATAAACCTAACCAAGGATGTGAAAGACCTACACGCTGTAAACTACAATGCACTCATGAAAGAAATTAAAGAAGACACCAGAAATGGAAATATATCCTGCACTCATGAATAGGAAGTATTAATATTGTCAAAATGGCTATCCTGCCTCAAGCAATCTACAGATTCAATGCAACCCCTATCAAAATATCAACAGTATTCTTCAACGAACTAGTGTAAACAGTTCTAAAATTCATATGGAACCACAAAAGACCCCAAATAGCCAAAGCAATACTGAGAAGGAAGAATAAAGCTGGTGGAATTATGCTCCCTGACTTTAAGCTCTACTACAAAACTACAGTAATCAGGACAAGTTGGTACTGGCACAAGAACAGACCCATAGACCAGTGGAACACACTAGAGAGCTCAGACACAAACCCAAGTATATATGGCCAACTAATATACTGTAAAGGAGCCATGAATGTACAATGGGGAAATGACAGCCTCTTCAACAACTGGTGTTGGCAAAATTGGACAGCTACATGTAAGAGAATGAAACTGGATTACTGTCTAACTCCATACACAAAAGTAAACTCAAAATGGATCAAAGACCTGAATGTAACTCATGAAAACATAAAACTCAAAATAGATCAAAGACCTGAATGTTAGCCATGAAACCATAATCTTAGAAGAAAACATAGGCAAAAATATCTTGAACATAAACATGAGCAACTTTTTCCTGAATACATCTCTCGGGCAAGGGAAATAAAAGCAAAATGAACACATGGGACTATATCAAGCTAAAAAGCTACTGTACAGCAAAGGACACTATTACCAGGAGAAAAAGGCATCCTACAGTATGGGAGAATATATTCATAAATGAGATATCTGGTAAGGGGTTAATATCCAAAATATATAAAGAGCTCACATTCGTCAACACCCAAAAAGCAAATTACCCAATTAAAAAATGGGCATTGGATCTGAACACACACTGAAGAAAAAATTCAGATGGCCAACAGACATGTTAAAAGATGCTCCATATAACTAATGATCAGGGACATGAAATTAAAACCACAATAGATATCACCTCACACCAGTTAGGATGGCCAATGTCCAAAAGACAAGAAACAACAAATGCTGGTGAGGCTGTAGAGAAAGGGGAGTCCTCCTATTCTGTTGGTGGGAATGTAAATTAGTTCAATCATTGTGGAAGGCAATATGGAGGTTCCTCAAAGAACTAAAAATAGAAATGCCATTTGACCCAGAAATTCCACTCTTAGGAATTTATCCTAAGAAAACAAGGATCACAGATTCAAAAAGACATATGCACCCTTATGTTTATTGCAGCACTATTTACAATAGGCAAGACATGGAAGCAACCTAAGTGTCTGTCCATCAGTAGATAAATGGATAATGAAGAGGTGGTACATATACACAATGGAGTGTTATTCAGCACAGAAGAAAACAAATCCTACCATTTGCAACAACATGGATGGAGCTAGAAGGTATTATGCTCAGTGAAATAAACCAGGCAGAGAAAGACAAATACCAAATGATTTCGCTCATTTGTGGAGTATAACAACTAAGCAAAACAGAAGGAACAAAACAGCAGCAGACTCACAGACTCCAAGAAGGGACTGATGGTTACCAAATGGAAAGCGGGTGAGGAGGGTGGGTGGGGATGGAGGGAGAAGGTAATTAAGGGGCATTATAATTAGCCACATAGTATAGGGGGTCACATGGAAGGCAGTATAGCACAGAGAAGACAAGTAGTGCCTCTCTAGCATCTTACTATGCTGATGGACAGTGACTGCAAGGGGGTGTGGGCGGGGAGACTTGATAATTTGTGTGAATGTAGTAACCACAATGTTGCTCATGTGAAACCTTCATAAGATTGTATATCAATAATACCTTAATAAAAAAAGTGTTACAGCAACTAATAGTGGCTTCAAAAATATGTGGTCTTGTTATTTAATATTAGCCAAAAAAAAATTAAAATGGCTGAAAGCCTCTGGTTGACACACATTCTTCAATATTTGAATGGATAAACAACTCACAGCAGTTTATTCTTTTATCAGGGGACTCAAATTCTGGCAGCTCCAGCAGGAAAGAGATTCCCTTAAAATTGACATTGTTTTAGGCTTAATGCACCCAACTATTAGATAAATGATATTTGTAATATTTTATGCTAAAATAATATTTTCAAGCCTCTCTCAAGCATTGTTGGAGCTTCAGGTACTTTCATTTATTTATTTTTATTGGAATATATTTAATATACAGTATTATGTTGTTTTCAAGTATACGACATAGTGATTCATGAGTTGTATACATTATTAAACCCTCACCCCAGGTAGTGTAGTTATTATCAGAAACAGAGAGATGTTACAGAGCTATTAATAATATTCTCTGTGTTGTATTTTGATCCCTGTGACTAATTTATATTATGATTGTTTTTTTTGCGTATGCCCCTTTATCCCCTTCACCTATTTCACCCACCTGCCCTAATCCCTCCCCATCATAACACCAGTCACTTCTAAGTGTCTATGCATCTATTGCTGGTTTGTTCCTTTGGTTTTGTTTTATTTTTAGATTCCACATATAAGTGAAATCATACAGTATTTGTCTTTTTCTGCCTGGCTTATTTCATGAAGTATAATACCCTCTAGGTCCATCCATGCTGTAACAAATGGCAGGATTTCCTTCTTTCTTATGGCTGAATAATATCCCATTGTGTATATGTACCACATCTTCTTTATCCATTCATCTGTTGATTGACACACTGATTGCTTCCATATCTTGGCTGGTGTAAATAATGCAGCGTTAAATATAGAGGTGCGCACATTTTTTCAAGTCAGGGATTTTGTTTCCTTCAGGTAAATTCCTAGAAATGGAATTACTGGGTCAAATGGTATTTCTATTTTTAGTTTTTTGAGGAACCTCCATAATTCTTCCCACAGTGTCTGCACCAATTTGCGTTCTTACCAGCAGTGTAGGAAGGTTCCCTTTTCTCCATCCTTATCAACACTTATTATTTCTGGTCTTTTGGATAGTGGCCATTCTGACTGGTGTGAGGTGATGTCTCATTGTGGGGTTGATTTGCATTTCCCTCATGATAAGTGATGTGGAGTATCTTTTCATGTGGCTGTTGCTGTCTGTATGTATTGTTTGAATAGATACTATGAATTTATCTAAAGTTGTTCATTGAGGAAAGCCTTTGGCCTTCCACAAAGATATATTAAATACTGTGAAAGTTTCAAAAATAATGTTTTCACTGGCTCCCTAATACCCAATATTCAATAACTACATACCGCAATCTGATTAGAGTGTAAGCTCTCATAAGGTCTTGAAACATTTTGCTTATTAGAAGAAAAATTATTTATTTTTCTCAAAATCCTAACCAAGACAATATATACTTGAATAAGAAAATGCTGAAGAGTGGTTCTTAAGCCAGAAGGGGTTTACTACTTAAAATGTGGCCTGATGACAGGTGGTGGTCCTCAAGTTTTTCCTTTCCAGTCTCCAACGTTAAGTACAACAAAATTTAGAATCATTTATAGCAACTTGAGAGTTGTTGAATATAGTTATTAAAAAACAGTACTTCTAGTTGCATGCCTTTTTTATTTTATTAATTTTTGTTTCATTTTATAAAAGTCTAGGTCTAAAGGGTGCTGAGAAAATTGCCCTTTCACCATAAAAATGGGTTAAGCAGCAGTCTAGGAAAGAGCTGAGGTCTTGCTAACAGTAAGTATTCCCTTAGGGAGGCACAAATGAATGGGAAATTTGTTTTGTGCTGATAATTCTTCAAAGCAGAATATCTCTTCGCTTAATTTTATCAGTGACTAAAATAAAACTGCAGCTGTAGCTGAAACTGTGAAGATATAACCTCTTGGTGCATGAATTGGATGGGGTAGGGACAGGTCAAAACAGGTGGTCATGGAGAGGTGGGCTGGACATATTCTAAGGGTTCTGACACCCAAGTTGAGGAAGTCAAGGAATATCTGGGGTCCCAAAGGCAGCTAAGATCATCTAGTAAATCTTTTGTAGACCAGAGGCAAGCAACCTGCCTGGTTACAGGGCCAGTCTGTGAGTGCAGGTCACATGGCAAGTCTGAGCATTCAGCACATACTGTGATGTACCCCATCTCATGATGCTTTCTCAGCTCCTGGCACCTGCAGGAATTTGAGAATTCTTATCCCTGACCCTCTCCCTAAATGAGCCTTTGAGGGCCCCTAAGATTCTGTGTATATTGTGTCTGTGTATGTACACATCCACACGTCAGCACACAGATACACGCATGCCCTGACCTCAGATCTGCATATTCTACAGCTCCACTCTGGCACCTTGTGGCACCCGTGTCACCACCCCTGCCACTTAAGGCAGCAGCATGACTCTACATATGTGCCCCAGGCCCCAGCCTGGACCCTCTAAGCAAACCAGACTCCTTGGTCAGGGTGGTTTGTGGCCAGATCTTAATGCCTTTGCTGACAGGTCTCTGTGTAAACACTCAGGTAAAGTGGGTTTGTTTCTAAAAATCAAAAACAAAACAAACAACCTAATGCTCAATTCTCCAAACGACTGATTTGATTAAAGTATAACTCTGAGAGTTTTGCCTTGTGCTTTTGTGTCCTATTCACTTTAAACAGTTTTGGATTTCTAGTAATATTCTTAGTAATTACATTTTGTATTTCTGTAAAGCATTTTAAAAAAGTGTAGGTGTTAGGAAAATAGATTTATTTTGTATAATTGGGATTCTCTTTTTAAACACTGTATCTTTTTAGAGCACTTTGAGTAATTTTTAGTGAGTTTACATAAAGCCTGTATTTAACATTTAGTTCTGTTTTTAATTTAATTTATATTTAAGATCAATAAATATATTTGAGTTATTTCAAAGGTGATTTCTTTTAAAAAAATATCGTTATGAAATTCTTCACTGGAAAACTGGCTATAGGTGAAGAGGTCCACATGGAGAGTTTTCAATAAGAATTCAGCCCTGCTTTATAAATATGTTCCTTGTTAACTTATTTTCTTGATTTTGCAATAACTCCCTAACTTATTTGCAGAATCACATTAGAGATCATGTTTGGCACTCTTCAGATTAATTTCCGACTACTTTAAAGCTATGATTGTGTGATTTTTCCTAATTCCTCAGCAGGACAGAAGACATTTCTCTAGAGTAAGATAGGAGTAGTGGGGAGCAGTAATCAATTTTATTGTCCCCTTTTGCTAGTTTTAAATACTAAATCATTAAACTGTACATTTTCACCTTCCCCATTGCAACACACATGTACAAAGGAAAAGTAGATGGTGTCAGTGATTGATAGTATCTGTCACTACAAGTTGGAAATCAATAGATGCCTGCAACCTATCCATTCATTCCAACAAATTTTTAATTTGTTCTTGCCTTAGGTTAGATGTTAAATCTCATTTGATTAGCTTTCCACAAATAACACTTCCATGAGCAATAGCATCAATTATGCTTAGCGTTTTTTCTGGAGAACAGACATGTTACTAACATCTAAAGAATTTATCCTCTGTTTTTTTTAAGGAAAACCACTTTTTTAAGTTTGTCCAATTTCTTCTTCAATGATCATATGGCAATTTGGTTAAGGTAATTAATTTCAGTACAAAAAAATAATAATTTCTTATTATGCATTGAAAACAGAAACAAATCTATTTTTATGTTTTGATGGCTAGGAAGCTTATGCTACATTTCCTGTAAAACTATAATAGTAATAACCATAACTTATTTATTTGATATATTTATTATCTACACCTTGAGGTTTAGAATTTTTGTTCTATGTGTATTCTAATCAGCAGAGGGCAAAGCTTCTCTTTTTCTTTGGGTCTTGTCAGGCAATCACACATTGTCAATGAACACATTATTTTACTTTTGTGGCTTTTCATTCTGGGAAATTTACTGTATTTCCACAGTGTAATTATTCACTTAATTTTCTCTAAACAGAAAAATATTAATTTTTAATTTGTTAAAAACAAAACAAAGAAAACTCTTATTTTCTTCCTCATGAGAAAACTGTTCAGTTTCATATCAAGAATTGTGTGGTATGTGTGAATGTGTGTGTGTGTGTGTGTGTGTGTGTAATTAACACACACACAAATCCCCAAAAACCATCAAACAGGTATTTTGAGCAAAGTTAGCAGCATAATGATGCACTTAATTGTGATATTGCCTTTTCCACGGTCCAAATATTTGTGAAGGATTGAACCTCACTTTCTGGCACATGTCACAGGGCTACTGCAACTCCCACAGGGAATCTCTATGAAGGCTGTATGAATGCCTGAAACACTTCTTTAAGTTTGAATTATCAAAATGCAGAAATGGTGCAACAGAAGTACCAAATCCATACTATAAATTAAAGTGTTATGTATGTTTAAACTTTTAAACTAGGCATCCTTAATTCTATTTCCAAATGGAATTGGTTAAATCCTAAAGATGGGTTTCTTTCTTGGATCTTATTTCTGTGCTTTTTCCTATTTCTGATCTTAAGTCCAAAGACACTAGTGCATTCCTGTTTCTCATTCCTGTACCTGATGTTTCTTTGTCTAGAAGGCCCTTGCATTGCTCTCTCTCTCTCTGCTCTTAGAATTCCATGGTTTTACCACTAAATAGAGGTGTTTCTAATTCTGATTTTGACAGCAAGTGCTTTCATATTGGTACTTGATTGGAATAGTTCTTCCAATGCTTAGAGTTTAGGATTCTGTAAAACTTCTCATTATTCCCAAACCTCTGTCACTTTTTAATGTAAGTCTTTGACATTCTTAAAACATAAGTTGATTATAAAGAAAGATTTACTCTTTCTTTTCAACATCATTGTGTTTAAACTTTTGCTTATAGCATTGACCCCTACATTATTTAGCAAAGTAAGGTCTAATCCCCAACTGGCCTTAAGTCAGGTTTCCTGCTTTACACTACCTTTGACCTGCCAAGAACAAACAGATAGGGTCCATATTGTGAGCCATATGTGTCTTTAGCCACAGAAACATGTTTCCAAGGGAGAAAAAAAAAAAAGAACAAAAACCCTGTATCCTCAGCATCTGATTCTCCTCCCTGGAAGGGTTCGAGTTTGAATGGAAATGTCAGTGATGATTAGACCAAACTCGTTAGAGTCAAAGGTGGCAAGGAATTTATGACCTGTTGGCTGCTGTTAGAAATAATACTAGAAATCTTAGTGACTAAACAAAAAGAGAACATTATTCATCACTCATGTAAAATCAAAAGCTGGTTCCTCATCGGTGGGTGGCTTTGCCCATTGTCATTCAAAGATCTAGTTTTCTCTGATCTGTGTTCTGTTTCCTTTAGGACCTGAGATTCTTCACCATTCAGCCAGTGGGTGCCCAACCTGGACAACCATAAACAAAAATATTGGTAGTTAGATGCTGTCACAGCTATGCATGGAAAATGTTTCTTTTCTCCAAATCCTCAATTTTATAGGTGTGAAAACTGAGGCACTGGAATATAAATTATATGTCCAAAGTCACCAAGATAAGTGGTTGCAGATACAACCAGGAGCCATGTGTTCTGTCTCCTTGTGCTTCATTCTGTAAATCCTGTCATGGGGCATGACTGTGCACAAGGCCTCAGTCCAGGCCATCCGTGATAACCATTACCTGGGAACTGTGGCTTTCATGAAGGATGACAACAGGGCTGAAAGAAAGAATACAAGCTAGAACTAGGGTGAGCATATAACATACATGTCAGACCTGGACACTTTTGAGGTTGTCATGGGCAAACCAGAAAAAAAAAATAGTTTCTTTAAGTTCAACTCTCCTGGCAAAATTTACCTGGGAATTTTTTTAGCACCTACTTCAGAGAAAGAGAGTTGATAACACATAGGATTTTTTTCACTTTCTACTCCCAATTTATTATTTATGATATCTTTGTATGCTTGCTTGAGTAGAAGTTCTTTCTTGACATATCATCTAATTTTAGAAAGGACTCTAAATTATGATTCTAAAAAATCTGAAGAGCTTGAAAGATCAATTTCTCTAGAACAAAGAACTCAAATTGAACATAATTCTGAACAATGGATCAAAGTGATGTGTTACTAAGAGATGGTGGGAAGACAGAAGATGTGAGGGAAAGATATAAATGGGGACCACATTTTACCATCAGTCACTAAATCACACCAAACACAGGAAGTGTTTTACGTATGGACAGAAAAATTGTTTGATGAAAGGCAGACCTTTCTGTCATCTTTCCTGGTTGGGTTTCTGTACAAGCCAAGCCCTGCAACACAAAGGATGTTTCCCTGAAAGGACCTGTAACCATTTGCAGTGCCCTGTAGGATGCCAACTGTAGCCAACATATGGTGCTACAAGCTGAGCATTCCAAAATGACTGTCCACACAGATAAATTTTAGCATCTTGTTATTCCAGTTTAATGATGTAGTGTTGGCTAGCTCCTGTGAGAACTTCCAGTAGGAGAGGAAGAGAATCAGATTCAAAAACCTGTTTCAAGCACATTCTTTAAGCTAATTACTCTGTAATCTATATCAATTTTGTTATGCCAACACCATTTCTGATCAGATATCATACATGACTTCTATTTGTAGATGTTGACCATACGGCTGAATGAGCAAACATCATGGCCACGGAGGAGCGATGGAACAGTCAGCGCCTCCAACGGCCCCGGGAGGAGCAGCAGTATTCCTATGTGAGGGGTTTTCCTTGCCTCACACAGTTTCTAACAGTGTTTATGGAGTTTTAAGTTAATAATTTAAGTTTATCAGTACATAATAATTCCTAAACCTAGGAAAAAGGCAACGAATGGTTAGAAATGTTAGGCTTTGCAACCTGTTAGAAAGGAAAAGAGTCATGTGCATTACCTGACAGCACATAACAGCAATATAAGTAATGTAGACTGTGCATCGTGGGCTTACTCTGTCCCAGACCAGGGTCTTAGTGCTTTTTGTGCTGGTTCATTTAATCTTTCCATTCAAACCCTTTGATGGTCATTTATCTAGTAATAGATTAAAAGAGGTACATATATGCATATACATATATATATATAGCACAAATTTGTCATATGTAATACATGTCAGAATATGTATATCTGCATATACACATGTATGTCTAGTAAATATACAGATACACTACACATTCTGGTATTTATCTGCTCTACTTCTATGAAATCTTTCCTTATAATCCTAATCATAATTCAACCCTCTCTTTTATTTCCTTTAACTTCTTTTTGCAGATTATTCTGAAAGTTATGACCCTTAATTTCCTTTGTCATTAAGCTAAAACCTGTTTTATGGACCCTTCAGTTCCACAGTGAGAGCCCAGCATCTCTAGAATGTGCATTGCACTGATGCTGGGATCTAAATAGCGGCCCACGTACCACCGGCATTCAATGTGCAGTTAACCTGATTGGAAAAAATTTGTAGTCATGGTTGTATCCAACCGCATCCTCCCACACCGCTGCCTAGAAATGTACACTGCAGGGGGGAAAAGGCAGTAATTTGAAAAATTAGTGGGAAGTATGAGTATAAACAATCCTGCCTAAGTCACTCAAACCTTTATTCTTCAGGTTTTTTATTCTTATAGCGCAGGCTTCTGTACCATCAGGTAGGACCAACTTCAGAATACTGTAAGAACCATTGTAGAATTGTATAGCAAATCTGAGCATGTCCTGTGATCTGAATCATATCAATGCATTTGCACTGTTTTATGATCATTCCTACTATATGGCTATTCTTAGGTATTCCCTGCCATTAACATTATTACTACCCAATATCTACTCTTAAAACATTTTAATTCTAATTAAAAAGAAAAGGTATAAACATAGTACATGGAAATATAAGCAATATAAGAATTACATGATGTCAAGTGACACCAAGAAGGACTGTCACAGGACAGTGCTGCTGGAGAGCAGAATCCAGCTCCTATTCTTGGAAAATTGTAGTAAATGTTGCCAACGATGGCTCATCAAGCAAGAAAGGCTGGGACTGGGAACACAGATCCCAAGGTTCTAGGTTACAGAGCAAGGAATTTGCTTTTGGGATTCCACTCTACTTCTGTCTTCTTGACTCAGAGTGGGGTGGAGGAGAAATGTCAGCACAGTTCCTGCTACATCTCGCTTTGTGATGTCTAAGCTTGATGATTTCCACCAGGATTTTCATTTGAATGAATGTCCCCCATTTATCTCATCAAATAGAATACCCCCTGAATCATAATCATGCATGTTTTTATGCCTTTAAGAAAGTTAGATACAAAGTTTGTTTTCCTTTCAAAGCCTGAAGGGTAAGCAAAGCCATCAGCCTCCATGGTACTGTAGCTATGCTGCGAGCTGTACCTCACAGGCACCACCAGCCACTCGACCCCAGAGATGAGATATTGCCTGTGAAGATGGGGAGAGTGAGAACAGTGGACATAAAATCCCAGTGTTTGCTTCCTAAGATTTCCATCTCCTTTTATGGAGCTCACAAATGCTTTATCAGAAAGTACCATTTACTGAGTATACAATTCTTAGCATTGTGCTAAACACATTATATGTGTTTTCTCTAATATTCATGGTATTTCTTAAATGAATAGAGCCATATGATGATGCTAAACAGACATTCACAGAGGTTAACAGATCTATTAAAATTGACCCAGCAAAGAAGGCAGAGGGTGGTGGGCACCCATCACTCATGAATAGCGCAGTGAACGTTCTCTGACAGAAGCTGGCAAAGGGCAAAGGGGTGTTTGCTCTGAAGCCAATGCAGTCCATGGGCTGTCATTTTCACACCACCACTTCAGCATCCTTAAAATGCATTTCCATGGTTAGGTGTTTCAATAAAATGTTAGCATGAGGCTATCTTTCTTACAAGTGCCCCTTCCTTCAAATTGTATAAGCTCTGTCCCCAGTGCTCTGGTTCAGTCCCTTTATGCCTGCCTCTCATACTCTTAGATCCTGGGGTGAATAGTTCTTGATACCTTATGAATAAATTTACCTTGCTCTTCTCTGTGTCACTCTGTTTCTCTCTTCATGCATACACAACACACACACACGCACGCACACACAGTCAGGCTGGCCAACAGACATTGAGCATGTAGCATATTCCTGATACAGTCCTACTCTCATGTTATTATAATCCAGTCAGTGACAGCTGACCATGTTGGTGTACCTGGAAAGAGGTACACAATCATACCTATGGTAGCAGGTAAAGTGTTTGGATATTCAGATTATTTATAGATTATTCTATTATGTGTATTATTTCCATCTAGAATAAAGTATTTTACATCCTAATGTAATTAGGCCAGAATGGGTTAGGAATATAACTGAATACTATCTTTTTTAAGGAGCAAACAGATTGCCATCACATAACACGTTTCAAAACTAATTATTTCAGTATCTAAAAGAATATTCATCGAAACTAGGATTCTTTTAAATGCTACAGCACTGTTCTAGGCACAGGATTTTTAGCTTTAGCTTTAAGTTTTTAGTAAATTAAATCAACCTATTACTTGAGTTGCCTTAATCAAATTGTTTCTTCCACATCACATTTAACTGTGATCCAGTGATAACAATTGTTTTACAACCTATAAGGGCTAAAAAATAAATCTAGTCTAAAAACCTTTACAATCAGGCAAGAGGATGGTGGGCAGAGAGACTTGCTGGAGTGCTACTGACACTCCTGCCAGAAAGGGACTCATACAGAAACACACCGTGTTGTGTGGTAAGGAATAGGTACTCAGCCTGACACCCAAAAGTTCCCTCCACCACCACTCCTGCCAGCCCAGCGTGGATAGGTGCCCACGGCTGACTTTTGTGTGCTCTTCATGTGGAGAAGAAGATCTAATACTCTTTAAAGAGTCAACAGATTTTCTTGAGAATTTTTCCATTGTGGAGTTTAGATCCCACAAACCACAGTGCACCTTGCACTCACCCCACGGATCCCACTCCCCCTGCTATTTGGAAAGAGTATCGCAGAGGACATATTAAGCCCACCATGGCCGCCCTCATAGTGGAGAATGAGAAACAGAAAAGAAGTTGAAAGATCTAACGCTTTCCCTTTGGTAACATCTAGTACAACATTCGTGAGATTAAGATAATTTCTTCCATTCTGAGGCTGGAAAGCCCCTGCTTTATCTGCAAAGACACTCCATTTAATTCATTTTTCCTTGTGATGGATGTCTGACTGGATTCAAGACCACCCTGGAGAATCAAATGTGCATGCCCAGAGTGAAGGAGCGCAGTAAAGAATT
The DNA here is from genome assembly GCF_030020395.1 of Manis pentadactyla. NCBI lineage: Eukaryota > Metazoa > Chordata > Mammalia > Pholidota > Manidae > Manis > Manis pentadactyla. The sequence continues at coordinate 43,614,522 of NC_080025.1, forward strand.
ATGGGTAGACTGTTACAGAAGTACTATTTTTGCTAAAGTCAATGGGACAAAGAGAAAGCAAGTGACAAAAAGCTGGATGGCCCTTGAAACAATCGCGCTGATGTGACCTATTGCTTTTGTGTATCCCTAAGGAATAACAGCTTGATCCTTACATTTGGATGTGCTGTGGTGAAACACAAATACCCTTCCTACCCAATAGAGGATTAAATGATCCTTTGTAGCCATAACAACATCCTTTGCTCCTCAGAACCCTTCTTCAATTAAGACAGAATTCCCATTTCCATTGTATTATTAAGGTGCAGGAAAACCAAACAATATATGCAGCCCTTGACAACAGTTTACAAGATGAGGTTAACTCTTATACATTTTAGTCAGGCTTGTTATTGATTCATTATTTTAAAATACATGTGAGTAATGTGTTAAAATCTGAGACATCCTCTAATGTATATGTCTCAGCAGCTTTACTTTGTGGAGACAGGATGATTAATAATATTAATCAGCTTAATTTAAATGCCAGAGGGTAAATATTTTAGGTTACATTTTGGTGCACTATTTTTACATATGCCGCTGGAGATAAATGAGTGCATTTTACATACACAAAATCTATATAAATTTTCTAAGCACTGACATATGATTACTTTGAATCTTTCATGACCAAACTGTGAATGTTTAAAAACCTCATTAAGAAGTCCCTTAGCTTTAAGATATTCCATAACTTCACCTTAACCCTAACCCTAATCCTAATCTTGAACCCAAACCCTGGCACCAAAAACCCCGAAGCCCTGGACCTGAACTCTAACCCTTCAACCAGAATCCCAAACTTGAACCTGAACCTGAACTCCAAACCCCTGAACCCAAACATTAATCCATGAATCTACACTCTAACCTCAAACCTGACTCCCCACGCTGAACCCAAACCTGAACACCTGAACCTGAATCCAAACCCTAACTCTGAGCCCTGAACCTTAACCTTTGACTTTCATCCTGACCCTTGACCCAAACCCTGACCTGTATCCTTAGGAATCCAAAAAAAGAAACACATGTCCTGTTTAGCCCCCAGTAGCATTTGCTGAAGGACTGTAGAAGAATCATTATTTATTTTCTTAGGTCTGCCCTTTAGGTGCGTGGCTCTGTTGTTAATCTCCTGTTTATGCACATGTATCTGCAGAAAGGAAACTTTTTTTTTCAAATCTCTGCTCCCAGTAGACTGGGCTATAAGCCAGGTGAATGGAATAGTTTTTGATTTTACAAACTCTTTTTAATCAGAATTTAACATAAAAAAAAGACTCACATAGCCTTAAAAACATAACAGAGATAATCTGGGCTATATCAGTACATCAATTCCTGCTTTTATTTATTAGAATGTAAATATTTTAATGTAATTAAACTGTAATAATTACAGTCGATTGTTGGAATTCTATTTTGGGGACCATCCTATGGGAAAATTGTGTACTCTCATCTCCCAAGTTCAGCTACAAGTGCTTCAAATTTGGTCTTTGATTCTCCTTTTCCAATAATTTCCTGAATCACCTAGTTCGACTAAGATGATCATTGCCTGGGCTGACATAGCAGAGTAACACTTAATGATCCTACAGTTGGTTCCTACTAGTTGAAATTTTATCTTCCCTCCTGTGTCCCTCTCCTTAGGCAGGGAAACGGGGCCATGTCTGTTATATAACTTGAATTAGACACTTGCTAAGTGTGTGATAAATAAATCAACAGGAAAATGAATGAATGAACTCATGTAAGTAAATATATGCAATAGGAGGGGCACAGATTGATCACTACTCCTATCTCCATGTGTTTGCAATGTTGTACACATTTAAATCAGAAAAAGAAAAATGGAGTGCAAAACAGAGTGGTTTTAAGTGTTGTGAGATATTCAAATATTCATCAGCTCTGAACATCTAATAATTCTTTATAAAGAAAGGAATGTACAGGCATTTGGCCCATCACTAGAAGGCCTGTCCCCAAATAACCTTCCTGCAAGATTTATAATCCACAAGTTTTTCCCAGTTTTCATCTTTTCTCAACACACATATGTTCTCTTCACTGCATATACATGTAAGCTCAAAGTGCTTGCTCCTTTCAAACCATTTCATACTAACTGGCTGAGTTTCAACCCTGATAAATGCAAACACCCCTCAACCCTGCACACATATCCTGACAGCTCACTATGGTTTCCTATGGTATCTACAAAAAGTAAGCAATCTGAACAAAAAACACATATCTGCTTTTGTATCATATCTACCTACTAACCAACATAAGACACTTTACACTCTGCTTTTTCTCTTGCTATTGCAGAAACATTGTCCAAGTTTGTAGGAAAAGCCAACACCTCCCCTTATGCACTAAGCCCTAGTCCCTCTTCCTCACCTGAAGTATTACTGTAGTCATTCTTCCTTCTCTTTCTTGCATTCTCAACTCTCCTTTGCTACTGGATTCTTCCCATCAGCACAAGTTCTGTGACATTTCTTGTATTGGTTTCCTTTGCTGCTATGACAAATTATCATAAACTGAGTGGCTTAAAACAACATGTATTTGCAGTTTACAGTGTGGATGTCAGAAGTCTGACATTGAGGTGTTAGTATGGATGCTTAGTTCTGGAAGCTTAGAGAATAATCTGTTTACATGTCTGTTCCAGCCCAGAGAGGCTGATTATGTTCTCTTACTCATGATCCCTTTCTTACATTATTCCAGCCTCTCTTTTGTCATTCCATTTCCTGCTGCAGACTCTGATCCTCTGGGCTCCCTTACAAGCATCTTTGTGATGATACTGACTGTGTCTATAATCAAGGTAATCTTTCCATGCAAAGGCCTTTAACTTAATCACACCTGCAAAGTGGGAGTTAGGTAAAAAATATATTAGGTAGCATATTGATAATTTCTGAGAATTATGATGTGGACCTCTTTGGAGGCCATTATTTAGTCTGTTTAGCCTCATCTAAAAAACAAAAGAACTAACAAACAAACAAAAACAAATTATCTCCTGATCCCACCTCTCCAGGCATAGCCTAAAGTCTATGTCATCCTTGACATCAAAATTCCTCAAAAAATCTTTCTTTCATTCTTTCATTCTTGTTTTCTCTTGAACCCACTCTAAATAGGCTTTCATTCTTAACTCTCCATTGATCTCCTGCTGAGTTTGCCACAGATGAGGTCAACAAGGTGGCTAACTAAATCCTAGTTTGACCTTAGCGTCCACTGTCTGTTGACTAGACCTCTCAGCAGCATTTAACACAGGCTGTGTGAGCCTTCCTTGTTTTAGGAGCTTCTGTTCTGTTACTTGTCCCCTATCTTGTCAGTTTCTTATGATGGTTTCTCTCTTCATCTCCTCAACTTTACAGTATTGCAGGGCTCAATCTTTGAGTCATCCATGTTCTCAACCTATCCTCGCACCCTTGGTGATCCCATCCAGACACAGGACTTTAAACAGCTTGCATGCCGAGAACCTATATACTGAGCCTGAATATTTCCATAAACTCTGAGCTCTAACAGACGTTCAAACAGAATGTCCAAACATAACTGCTTTACCTTCCCCTCCAAAAACTTTCTCTACTCAGTGGAGAACATTCTTCTAGTTCCTTAAAGGAAAACCTATACTCAGCCTTGACTTCTCATTTTCTCTCACATTCTTAGTACAGTCATTTAACACCATCTCTGGTCTCCACCTAAAAATAATATCCAGTATCTGGACACTCCATCACTTCTTCCAAGACTTTAGCATTACCTTGCCTGGATTATTGCAATAGCCCCTGAACCTGTCTCCCTGCTTTTACCACTTTCACCTTCAAGATATTGTCAACACTGTTTCTGGAAGATCATTTCTAAATATAAAGTCAGATCATGACACATATCTACTGAAATTTCCCTAAGCTCTCCCTGTATCAGGCAGAAAGTCAAAAATTTTACCATGGTCTTAAAGACTCTAAAAATAAGTAAATAAAATAACCAAACTGAGTTCCTGAGGACTTCTTCTCATTCCTTTCTATCTTTTGCTTTGTCTTCTCTAACCACATGAACAGGACAGGCTCTATGTATAGAAAGCTCTTCTCCCAGGTGTCTGTAGGGCACCCTTTTTCAAAGCTTTGCCCTGAAATGACCTGCTCAATGAGATCTACCTTGACTACTTCAGAGTAACAGAATATGCCACCCTAGAACATGAGTATTTTGAGTTTATTATTTTTGAGAAGCAGCAGACACAGGAGGAGTTCTGGAAATAGTAGAAGTGTACCCTCTGGAAGGGATATTTACATTAACAAAAGGAATCTCCATTTGTAATTGTCTCCCTCCCTGTACCTGGGAGAGAAGGATAGCTCTATAACACAAGAACTCTTCTCAATGGAGAAAGTAGGTCTTAAATCTTCCTTAACAACCTGACCCTTGAATCTGTGCTTTTTCTAGTTTTTTCTGCCTAACTGCCCTCCCCTGCCCCAACATCTTTCTTTTGTCATTAGCTGGAGATGACATTTAAAGTGGTGGCTGGGTCATCTAGGGGAGTATTTGATTTTTCTGGCTCTCTCTCATGTATCCAGGACGCATCCATGTGAACAAACTTCTGTTTGTTTTTCTTTTGTTAATCTGTCCTTTATTACAGGGGGTCCCAGGCAAGAATTCAGAGGGTAGAGGGAAAATCATTTTTCCTCCCCTATACTACCCTATTTAAAATGTTAAACTTCTCCCACTCTCACTCACTTTCATAGTATTTACTACCTTATACTAGGCAGAACTTAATTTGCTTGTTTTTTTTTTTTTTGTATTTTCTATGTCAATGGGGGCAGGGATTTTTATTGGTTTCAGTAACTGTGGTATCCCTAATGCCCTGACTAGTTCCTGTTATATTTAATGGTTGCTTGGAAAATATCTGATGAATTGATAAAATTTCAGTTACAAAACAGATATTAAACAATATAATTATTAAAATGTATGTTCATGAGTTATTAGGTGCCTCAATAAAAGCACTGTAACTTTGACTGTTGAATATTAAGTCAACTAAGACAACTTGGAGGCCTTCACTGTCTACCACAGATACAAAACAAGTTGTATAATTATATTATTCATGACAGAATATGCATCAGGGTAAAGGAATGAAAAGCATGCTAAGTATGCTGATGGGAAGAATGATGACAGAAGAAAGTGGAGAACTACTGTTCATTCAGAAGGAAAGTGCAAGAAGGGTCACTCACCAGAGCACTTTGGCATAAGATTTAGTTTCAACAAAAATGATGATAAGAGATCATGAGTAGGATATGTTGGTTAAAATGTAAGACAATAGTAAGATTGAAGAAGTTTGAAAAAAACTTAGGACCAGAACATAGAGCACAGACTAAATCAGTAAATCATAGAAAAATATTAAAAGAATCTTAACAATTTTAAAAATTCACTGTAGTTCACAAATGTTAAAAATTGAATTCCATTAATCCTTACAAAGATCCACAAAGGCAGTAGAGTCCCTCGCTCAAGGTTAATTGCCAGCAAACGGCTTGATTTTCCTTTACTAAAGATTAGGCACTTCCAGGAATCTTGAGTCTCCTTAGCAAAGGTAAGAACGGTAACAGGGTTTGCTGACTGGTGCCCTGCTCACCATGGTGCTTTAGAAAGATGAATTCAGTAGGAGAGGCAGGGGCAAACAATAAAAGGTGAGGACACAAATCAAAATGTGATATTGTTCAGCTGGATTCCTATGAACAACCTTGAAAGGAAGATGGTGGCAAAAATGTGGTGGACTGAGAAAGAAAAACTCCACTTGGTTGAAAGGAAGTTGCCAACAATAAAGATACTTTTAAGTCTTCACATTTTAGTTCAGAGACGATGCTCCTAGGAAAGATTCTTTCTCTTCATAAATTTAAGTCAGATCCAATCATACAAACCAAAGGAATCTTCAGTCCACAATCTAGTGTAATTTACTCGTATGTGTAAAACCACAAGTACTTTTACTCCCAGGTTTACAAACTTTACAATCTTTGATGCATTTCTTTCAACCTCCTATAAATATTGTCATCCAGGTATCTCTAAGGTCTTAAAACTATTTATTCACATATACCTCCTGTATCAAAATTATATTTGGAAAAAAAATTCTAATTTGCTTACTATTATAACTCCTGATTCAAGATTTTAAAATTGAAACTCTTAGAAAGTAAATTAATGATATTAATTGAAAATGCAAATTTCCTAATTTCAAATCTGAGTTTCTTTGTTTCAAAGTACTGTGCCTCAAATGACACCTAAATGTGGGAGTCTTCTCTGACTTCTTCCTAATTTCAGCCTTACCACAATTTCAGTTTTACCACATGAACTGTTATGTGCTTGAATTTATATACCATGGCAATGCTATTGATTCAAGAATATAAAACATTTCCTCTGAGTTGTTTATTTGATTTTTATGAGGAGCTGGTGAAGTAACTAGGGATGCTGCCCTTTAAGAGAGAAGGCAAAAATTAGATATTTAAATTTAATTTTGTAGAGGAGGAAAAATCATTTTTCTTGCACCCTCTGGATGCCTGGCTGAGACCCCCTAGTAATAAAAAGTTTAACTGGTGAGAACCTACTTTAATTATGTACATCTGCACAGGAGCCTCACAAAAACATGAGACCCAAAGAAGTGACCAGAGCAGGAAGCTTTCACACCATTTAGACAAAGAAACAATAAATGTGTAAATAATTGACAAGACAAAGGGCTGGGGTAGTGAAATGCAGAAGAAGTAACAAGGTTTGTTTCTGCAGCCTCCGCAGCCCGCCATTCCCTGACCGGTGATGAGGCCGCCTTCTGCTCTCCTGGCGCAGGGAGGGCATGTTCACGGCAGAGGACCCTCCTGCTTCCAGGCGGCAAAGGAGCCGCAGGGCGTGCTTCTTGCACTGGCTCCTTCGCAAGCACCTTTAATTCAAAATAACCAATATGCCAAAGTGGCATGTTTTGGGGTGCGATATTCTGAACCCCCTACACTGTAAGTATTTAAGTACTTCCATGTATCAGGGGAAATGCTTTCCTCATCTGGTGCTCAGAGGCACTTCCTAGAAGGGTCGGATAAGCCAGGTTCAGCTCAACATTAGATGATTTTTCTAATTATCTGTGAAGATAGGCGAGCCTCCACAATGAGTAAGTTCCCTGTTAACAGAGGCCCAAAGCAACAGCTGCCATTACCCACCCCTCACCCTCCGCATACACGGAGCAAGATTCATCATGATGCTGAAGGTGGGCTGAGCATTTTGGACAATAAGACAAACCAGCTGTCCCGTGAAGGGCATCTTCCAATCTCATTCTTGGGGAACTGCATCGTGTGTCCCCACATTCTCAGTTGTTTGGGAGAGATGAAAGCCACCCGTCAGACCCCTTAATGATCAGGTTTAATGAAGCTGCCCCTGCCCACTTTGGCAGGTGACCCATTTGCTCCTGCAGTACACACCTCAAGAACAGGATGCAGGCTGATGCCACCCAGCAAGAGGAAGTTACCTAGAATGTGAATATATGTAATTGCCTTATTAGTCAGAAGTAATTGCCATACTGTATGCTGACACATAAATAATATCCACCAGATAGGATGTTTTTAACATGCAGTGCTTCTGATTGTACCTCTTTTCTCAGCTTTGATTATAATATGACTGTATTTATTTTTAAGTGATGGATAGTGTAATCATTTTTCACATACTTTGAAAAAGTGAATTTTGCACCTCTAGCAGTATTTTATTTTAATAGAATCGTGTCACTGCTGCAGAAGTACATAAAGTTTGCTCTTTTTGTATGATTTAAGGGGAAGTTATTTTCTAAAATTCAGCATTGTGGTGCATCTGCTGTAATTACAGTTCCACAATTACAGTTTAATAAGCTGTGAAACACCTACAGGTACTCCACATGGTAATTTCTGTGGTAGCACAGACGGTGGGTAGAACCTGTCATGTGTACTTAAAGGATTTGAAACTGCAGCAAGTGTTTTGATAGCTCACATTAATAATGGTTGAGAGCACACATATCTCATACATTTAAAAATATTTAAAACCCGATTAACACCTGGCTAACTGAATTTGCATCTTTCAAACAAACAAGAGACAGGTTATACCTCATTTTGAGGTTCTGAAGCACCCTGTCTCATGGTGTTTGAATGCCAAAGCAGAAATCTCCTCTTCACATTTTCAAAGTAAGAAAATCCTTGCAGACAGACAGACCTAAAATTTATTCTGACTCGGCCACTTGAATAAATACATTTGGGCAAGAAATCCAAACTCCTAAAACCCTCAATTTCTTTTCCTGTAAAATGATGATTATATTAATAGCATGGAATTAATTAAGAATAAATGAGTTATTTAAAGCAGTTAGCAAGGCATAGTAAAATCTGTATGTTCACCACTGTTTATACTCTAAATGGTATCATATACACCTGTTCAGTTTTCATTGTGCTCATGCTTCTTCCTAACCTTGTAATAATCATATTACCTTACTTACATACAATGTTAACATACATGTGGTCTGTGTGGTTTGTCAAAAGGTAACACTACCAGCTATGATGTAGGTATACATTTAGCCGCTTTAGTGTACCTGATGCTGTCCACTCACTGAACTGCAAACACTCACAGATGGCCATGTGGAATGCCAAAGCAGTGGGTCAGAGACCCTATGCTGTCAGAGGTTTCTATGTCTCTGTCAGTCTAGGTGAAGCACCTGACAGAAGGCTTGGGATGCACTGACTGAAGGTTTATGAACATGACTGTGTCCACACTCTCTCCACCTCTCAGAGACATGGCAGTGTCTGTACATTGCCCATCTATTATTTGTGATGAGATTGCAGCCAGAGGTGATGTCCACTGAGACAAGAGCTTGAGGAAAATATGTCAGCAGTGAATACATTCCCGATATTGTCAGTCCAGTAAAATTAAAGTGCCCAGATGCCAACAGCTGCTTGCATCAGTCAGAAGCTCTGACACTCTGAACCTCAAAAGAGAGCCCAAATATTCCAAATTATCTAAGAAATAAAGAACTCAGTAATACATTGAGATAGTTCCAAAACTCCTTCCATGATGGACATGCCTCTGAGTCCTTGCACCTTGTACGGATGTCTTGGGGGTAAGGGCACAGAGGACATTGGGTCTTTTGAATATCTACAGAGGGTGGAGAAGAGGGAACAGGTCCCCATCTTTATCCTCATGTTCTTTTAGATCACTTTCAAAGTACTGTACCCTTCAGGACATTGTCAATATGTCTTTGTTTGCCATATTTTCTCCTTCCCTAACAGCTATTTACTCCTTGGAAATTTAGAGTGTATTTGTTTGTTTGTTTCATTTAGAAATTAAAACTGAAATATAGGATTCAGGTAATGCACTTCAGGGAGCTAATGTAAACCCCTCTGTTACAGCCATTTCAACTCTCTATACGTGATGTGAATCTGTACCCATCCTTCAACTAAAATTGAAACTCCTATGACAGAAATGTTATCTGAATTTTTCTCCATTTTTCTATTCCAATCCCCTAGGCAAAAAAAATCACTTAGAATATGGTTTCCCTAACTCTGCATAGTCTGTCAATGAAAACTGATGTGAAATGGAATCACTAAGATGAATTTGTCACAAATAATATACATAGGTATGTGGTTCTCTCTGAGGAGTGGTGAGCCATGTACTTTCAGTTGACCCACTTTCTTTAATCCAGTGGATGATATACATGGAAACAATATTTTAAAGATATTTTGCATTTCAATTTTACCCAAAGTCTCTTCATAAATACTAACATAGCTATAGCTGGCAGATATCTTATGTTCAAATTCTGACCCAAAATTTAAACTCTCGAAAGTGCTACTGTATTAGTTTCTAGGACTATCATAACCAGGTGCCACAGACCACCTGGATTGACAGCAGACATTTATTCCTCACAGTCCTGGAAACGAGAAGTGCAAGCATCAGCAGTTTGTTTCCTTCTTTCCTTGGCTGCAGATGGCTGTCCTCACGTAGACTATCTGCTGTGCATGTCTGTACCCTAATCACTTCTTACAAGGACCCCAGTCATACAGGATTAGAGCCCAATCTCATGGCCTCATTTGAATTTAATTACCTCTGAAAAGACTCAGTCTCCAAATGTAGTCATGTCCTGAGGTGCTCGAGGTTAGAACTTCACCACATGAATTTTGAGGGACAAAATTCAGCCCCCAACAGCTGGAAATACACAACATTAAAGAGAGCAGAATAAATATTATTCATCTAGCCCTGTCCTGAAATTAGGAGGCTCCTTTGTGTCATTCTTCCAGTCCCTTATTCATTCAACTCAACCCAAGCCCCTGCCACTCTGCTCTGTGCCCTGGCTGTGCCCCCGCAGGCCCACTGAGGTTTGGGGTCTCCGGGACTGGGTCTCCTCCTTTCTCTTCTGAATCCCTGGGGGTTGTGTTCTGAGTGCACATTGTGTCTAAGGAGACATCGGGAATGAATGATATGGTATCTCCTACACACCCTGAGGCCAACCTCCACTAATTTGTAACATCATAGAAAAGAGCGAGACAAGAGAGAGGAAAGGTAGCGTAAGACCTTCTCATGGGGTTCATCTCTGGAACCAGCCTCTTTGTATGTCCTCCATTTTGTGGCTTTATAGTTAGTTGCTGAAACTATACAGCATGCTAAAAAATTAAAAATAAGAAGTGTGAGCTCCCCAAAGCCTTGCAATTTCCTAAATCATAAGAGCAATGGGAGCATCTTTTGTTATAACATTTGTTTTTTGTTCTCAGTCCGGAAATCATCTGGGACCATAAAAGTAAAAAGGGTGAGTTGTTATCCATATAACACCTGATTATATGTTAATGAGGTGACTTTGGAGAGCCCCTAAGGTTGGGGGCTGGTTTTCAGGGGAAGCAGCCACGTGATTAGAGGGTTGAAACTTTCAGCTCCAACCCCACCTCCAAGGAGGGGAGATGGGTAGAGATTCAATTCAATCACCAACAGCCAAGACAGTAACTTAATCAATCATGTCTCTGTAATGAATCCTCCATAAAACCACCAAAGGTTGGGGTTTGAGATGTAGGCAAGGGAAGAGTGGAAAGCAGAGAGAGAGAGCAGGGAACCCTTCTCCCCTTACTCCTACCCTGCCTTATGCCTGCCCCTCTTCCATCTGACTGTTGGTAAACTGGAAGTCTAGTTGGTAAATGTTTTCCTGTTTTGTGAACCAGTCTAGCAAATTAATTGAGCCTGAGGAGGGAGGTGTTGGGACCTCCTATTTATAGCCATACATGGGACAACACCCTGGACATGCAACTGGCATCTTGTAGGTCTGAGCCCCTCGCCTGGTGGATCTTATGCTATCTCCAGGTAGGTAGTGTCAAAATTGGTGTCAGGGAAAACACACTTTGGGGCAGTCATCTCGATTGCTCTGATGCAGGATGACTAAGCATTTCAGAGATGGCCCAGCTGCTCCTGCCATAGTTAGGGCTTGTGCAAATAGTTTTATCAACTCTGTTTTCAGATAGTCTACCAATATTTACATTTTAAATATTGTACTCATAAAGGGCACTGTTACCTCACATAATATGGACTGATTTTTTTTGACCATGTAGAATTGTTCTTTATTTTTCAAAAAGTCAGTGAGAATACAGTTGAATAGGCGTCAGTATAACTGTAGCTGCCATTTCTAGTGAAGTATTTTTGTTAATGTAAATGATACCTATACTTATGCCAAAATGTGATTTATCGCTTTCATTTTGTTTTATCAAAGCACTAAAGGAGGGAGGTCAGTAATTCCCGGGAGCACGCAGACTCATCATTCGAACATCATGACTCCCTCTCTGTTTAGGGCGATCTCTTCAATTCAGGCACTAAAATTACAGATAATATCTGTACAACCTATTTTTTGCGTTGAATTGATCAAGGGCCAGCTCAAATTCTGTCCATTTAGGAAGGGTTGAACATAACTTCTGAACACAATATCCCCTCTATCATTTGATTTCTATTACACCTACTAATAGCATTTTTCTGTTTAATATTCTTAAACTATCATTTTTCTGACTGATTGAGTTATAATCATGCTGTCCCTAAAAGATAGTCCATACTTTGTCACCTTTATAGAACCCAGACTCCACTTGAAGTCCATAAATGTTGTTCCATAAATACCTGTTCATCGCCTGATTAGATCAGATGATTTTACTGAAGCTAGTTTGCCTTGTAATTATGCTTTATTTATTCTGTTATGAAAATGAGTTCTAATTTCCTCATTGAGCAGTGGAAAAATATCTCCTAAGAAGCGATTAAGGAAACAACTAGAATATGAGGCAATGAAGATGAGGCAGAAAAACCGCTTTTCAGCAGTACTCAGTCAAGCAATCTGCCCAGCTTTGACCAAAGCTTGATGGACTTATTAAAGCTGTTTTCTTCAGAAAAGTGAGTTCTGTTTTTCAAAGACCTACAGTCCTCTTCCAGTCCTTCAGAAGGGATTTAGGAATTTAATCCCTGGTAAAGCTGAAGAACACTATGAAATCTGTAATTGAAGTATGAGGACTTATCATATCATGTTTATGCATTCATACTTAGATATTTTAATCTGCAAAACACTAGCAGTTCTACAAATAAACCACGTAGCTTTTAAGTAGCAAGTAATTAATTAATATGAGGATTTCATATCTTTAAACATATTGGAAAATTGACCCTCATTTGAAAATCTATTGGATAAATTAATTCAATCATTTTCCTGAAGTGTCAGGAAAACATAAATAAGGATGAACACAGAAAGGCCCCATAATCTATAAGGATCATAATCTCTTCTCTAAGAAGCTTTTATGATATTTGACACCTTGAAAATACAGCTCAACTGAAAAAGTCTAATTCTAGATTTCTTTCCTTTGAAAGTTTTAGAAGAATATCAAACCAAGTAGAATTCAAGGAAGTAAGCATGGAAAGAAATGTAAAATGATTACTTTAATATGATTAATAATATAAACAAGATTAATTACCACTCATGAACCATCACATGTCAATTAAGATGCCACAGAAATACATAAAAAATACATATTTCATAAGAAATGCAATGAAAATTTAACCAAACCACAGTAGCAAAGATAGAGTTGATTATTTTCTTTGTTTTTGTCTGATTTAGTCAATAGACAATAAATAACAATAAAGAAAATTTACATAAATAATATGGTTGTTCTCTATCTAAAATAAAAAAGCATAATATGCTGGAAGAAAACATTTATATAGTAAATATATGTGTAGACTTGGGAAGAGGCAGACCTTATTGTGTTGGTCATTAAAAGAGGGAAGCTTGCAGGAAAAAAAGGATTTTAGTGCATTAGATTTATAAACTGCATTATGAAAAACAAGAACAATTAAAAGATACACTTAGAAAGATATGGATAGTAGGAATGAGAGATGAAGTGTTAATGAACTTAACATCTCTGGAGTTACTGACAAATAATAGGAAAAATATACTAACAGTTTGGGGAAAGATCATGAATAGCTAATTGGCAAAATAAGTTTATAGTTTCTAAACATAAGAAAGCATTTTCAAAATTCCTAGTATTCAAAACCTGGGCTAGGGCAGAAACATCCCCCAGATACAGCTGAAGAAATGTCCCATAGTCCACGTCTGGCCACACATTCTGAGTTATTACCTGATACTGTTGCAAGAGTCAATCATAAGACCCATTTTGACTGTAAATATGAGACAATTTATCCACTGAAAAATGTCTTGGAATCACAGACTCCAGAGAAACACCATTTAATGGTTTCCTACGATAAGTTCCCCAGTTTTTGTAGTGAAATACACCCACCTCACTTTTGGCGATTCAGGAAGCACATCAGTATTTTAATGCTAGTATAATATATTTCTGCAGTCAAGAAACCCATTTAATTTTGTCTGAGTGTTCCCTAGACTTGTTTGGGACCCCTGGCTGGCCTTGCCTATAGGCACTTGGAACAGAATTAGGTGGACAGTGGCTGAAGCAAGTCTAGACAAAGCTCCTTTGGTCACTGCCAATGACCAGGGCCCTGTTTGGCTGTGTTGCCCATTGTTCACTTATTAGGGTTTGTCTGGTGCATGTGGAAAACGTCATCACACACTGTTGTCTCCAACAGGTCAGAGTTTCTAACACTCAGGTAATTGCTATGTAATTAAGAAGAGCATCTTGAACAATGGTGATTGTGTTTAAAGGCATTTGCAAGCAGGGTCACATCACTGAGAAGTGCAAGTTTACCTCAGCTACTCATGTACCAGGCAAAGAACTCCTTTCCTTTCCCATGAAACAACCAGCTGGGTCTTACGAAGACATATAAACCATATTACAAGTTGTGGAGTTAGAAAGCATGATTTCCACTTCTGTTATTGTTTATTAATTATTAGAAATTTATGTAACACTTTTTTTTTTTACTTTGTGTGATATAACCATTTTAATATCAGTGTTATCTCTAAAAATGCAGTGGGAGTGTGTGTGTGCACACTTGCATATTCTGAATTGTACACAGTCACAAAGATTCTTGGCTTCAGCAAATGTTAGTCAACTCCTGAACCTTCTCCTGGGCCCATCAGTGCCCTTCACTGTAAAATCCAATTTTGGCAAGAGCCCTGCTGAGCTGGTATTTAGAAGAAGGAACCCCACACCCTTGGTACCTGCTGATATCTGATCCTGCCCCTCATCCTCCACCATCCCCCAGATGTCTGATAGCCTGGACTGTCTTTAGCAAGAATTCTTAGGCTGGTTTAGTCAGAGTTCCTCATAAACCCTGAAGTTCCTCAGTGATGTCCATCCACTGATCCCACCCTTCCTGTGGTCCCGCATCCCCACCTGCCCACTGTCCCCACCTGCTGGAGGCGCTTCTCAGCTGCAGCAGTCATGAGTAAAAGCTGTTTTTATACTTTACTGTGCAACTCTGGTTTCACTTTGATTACGTACACAAAAACATTGTTTTACCGTAAGACTTCATTTTTGTTTCTGATTTAAAATTTAATGTTTATGAAATTTAACACAAACTTTTAAAAAATAGACCAAATCCAAGATTAGCTCAAGGGTATATTTTACTCTTTACATAGAAGAGGAAAAAAATGCCTAAATATGGTTTTATAAGCTTAGAGAATTGCTTTAAAACATTTGTTGTAAAATGCCTCTTTGTACCACTATTTTGAAATAGAGTTTCAGAATAATCTTGTATAAGAAATAGAAACTTCCTGTCTGCTAAGTATTGACAACAAATGTTTATTTAATGTTATTTTTTTCAATCGGAACAAAATAAAGCACAAAATCTCAAATGGAGTACACAGTCCTTTTTTTTCCCTTTTTTCGATGTAAAATCTAAAGTGCACTTTTAGAAGAGACTATAGTTACTATATCATATTCTACATATATATATATATATATGTATATATACATACACATGTATTCTGTTTAGCTGTCTAATCAATATACTATATACAGAGAGTATAAAACATAGATTAACTTACTAGCTCTGGAATTAAGGAAAGATTGTGAAACATTCATTCATTGTCTTTACATGCATTACTGTTTTTCAAATTTCCATTCTATACACTTATGAATACAAAAGAACTCCTCTAACACTAATCTACAAAATTGCTTACTGAAAACAAAATCTTTCAAGAACTCTTGGATTGGATCCTGTAGATTTGATCTGGTAAAAAATGAGCGATGCTTCTTTTATTAAATACTAGCAAATTATTTGATCATGGTTTTAGACATAATATTGTCCTATAAGAATTAAATTATCAAAATTTTAGAGGACAGTCTTGGAAAATGGGAAATCTCTGTTATTCTGGAAAACATAAGCTACAGACAAGGGACTCTAAAGTGGATTTTATGGATCACTTTAGCAAAACCCAAGGCAATTCTTCCCAAACAATCGATGTATCATGTTTTTAGAACAAAGTACAGGGTGAAAAGTCACTGTTTAGGCCACATGAACACATACTGATCTCTGCATTTAAGTTAAGGTAAGCTCAAGAGGAAAAAAATAAACTCGAACAATTGTTCTGCTGCTTATATTTTGAACTCCCTGAGCTACTTCGTGGCTATATTTTAAGAACCCCAATTCAAAATATTTGAATATTTCTTTTTAGTGGAGACAAAAAATACCAAATAATTGAGTAAGTTGAATTCATTTCTTTCATTTTACTCATCTTAAGGGTTTAAATGTGTTCTATTTGCAGAAATTATCAACAGAATATGTACTGTCCTGAAAGAGATGATTATCCTTAATATTTTACTCTATCCTTTTATTTTTTTAAGATGTTTTACTCCCGTGTCTCATTGCACAAGTTCTCTCTCTGTGTTCAGTTTACAACTGATATGTTGAACATGATTAGCTCACTACCCAGTTATGATGCAGCGTTTATTTTTTTTCTCTCTCACTGCCACTTTAAATTATATTCCACAGAGGGTATGCCTTCCCAACCTGCAGAAATGTTCTAGCAGATCCCACTCAACATTTTTGGCTGGTTTTGCTAATGGGCAACCTCATGGTCACTTTTTCTCATGAGTGTTTCCATTCATGAACAAAACTGTCCACAGACATGTGATTCACAAGACTTTAAGTTTTTCTTATAATAAATGTCACCCTCACTGGCAGACCAGGATGAGGGAGCCACCCGCTCTGCTCTCTACTCTCCCAGCATCTTCCGTGTGGCTACTGCCCCCTCCCTCTCCAGGGTCAAAGCTGGGAACAGAAGTGGGGTATCTGAGCCCTTGCCAGACTGAATGTCAGACGAGTCCAGCAAGTAGCTGCATTCATCCCAGGTGCTCCTTCTTACAACAAAGAATGCCTGGATATAGCAGAGCAGAGCAGCATTGGACTCTGAAAAGTGGAAGAAGGAGGGCTTCCCAGGAAACTCAGGTAACAAGGACTGACGCGATGGTGAGTCCTCCGGGTCTCGCGTTGCCTCCTGTATCTTGCACAGGACGTCATAGAAGCCTTCAGCCTAGAACCACCAAAAGCCCAGACAAAAACAGCTCAGATAAAAGCCTGTTGGGCCTATCAGAGGACCAGGAAAAGGGTGGGCTAGCAGAATAGAAAAACTTTTCACAACACCCACCTTGCTCTGGTCAAATATCCATGGAAAATGGCAGTTCCTTCCAATTCTCTCAACTGTCTGGGATATTTAGGAGCAAATGGCAATGCTACAATTCCCTTGCCCAGTGATGTCAACAGGACAAGTAGGAATTTGGTATTCCTCCTCCCACATACAGCAGAAACAGGCAGAGGCGCTCTGGTCCTCCTGCCCTGCACAGAAACAGGTCAGGGTGGGGAGCTATTCTGTTATCTCCTGCTTAATGAAGCAGGCAATTACCCTGTTCAGGCAGGGTTGGCAGAGCTGAGTCTCCCCCACCACACCGCACCAACAAGCCTGAACATGACCTTTCAGCATTTGGCTTTACCCTCACTCATTCTGTTAGTGTGTCACAGGACAGAGCCAGCCTTGTACAGTGAGACTGAATGTGGTGGCGCAAAGAGGACTGGCCAGTCAACACCTGGCTCTCCACCCTGTGGAGAGCCAAGCCTCCCCCTTCATAGCTCAGTGAGGTAGAAGGAGAGGGTGGGAGGCAAAGCTAGCTGACATTCTCTCCCCTCCCCTCCCACGTTGTTATCGGGGACAAAAACAAAGGTGAGCTTCACCCCATCGCTCAGCCACAAAGCAATGGGAGTCAGTCTTCTGTTTGCTGTCCCTGGTGTAAAGAGGACCACAGGGAAGCTGAGCTAACATCTCATTCAGAGTCAATAAGGCAGTGTGAGTAGGTGACCTACTTTAAAGGTGTCATTATAGATGGGAAAGTAGCTAAACTTCTGCTCCATCCCCTTTGCACTGAACCAGTGTGAGGTAGCATTCCACTTTGACCAAGATCTTACCAAGAAAAGATCTTAAATAGTATATTACAACAGAGAATTATTTTTTTTTTAAAGTAGTTTAACTAGGATCCTGAGACTCAAAGTATTATATTTAAAATGACCTGAATAAAAATCAACTGTAAATGATTGTACCAGGAGGTTCACAATTTAAATAAAATAAAACAAACAACAGACATCAACTTCAAGATGAATCAGATGTTGGAATCATTGGACAAGGATTTAAAAATAGCCAACATAAAAATTATTCAAGAAGAAGTTACAAGTTCTTTTGAAATAATGATAAAAATAGAAAAACTCAGCAAATGAATAGAAATTGGCAGAAAGAACCAAATGGAAATTAAGAACTTAAAATCAAAATCCCTACAACAAAATACTGACTGGACGGCTACAATAACGTAGTTGGAAAAGAAAGAGTGCAGAACTAATGAACGTGAAGATAAGCAAGAGAACATATCCAATATAAACAGAAGAGAAAAAATTGGTTTAAAAAATGAGCAGTTTCAGGGACTTAGGGACAATTAAAAGAGAAGACATTTGTATAATGAAAGTCCAGGGAAATGAAGAAAGAGAGAATAGGACTCTAAAAGTGTTCTCAGAATTTATGGCCAAGGAGAAAAAAGGCATAAACATGTAGACTCAAACAGTGGAGTGAATTAGAAATAGAATAAACACCCAAAATTCATGCCGAGATATGGCTTGGCATATCGAACTTCTGAAGAAAAAGACAAAATATAACAGTCTTGAACATAGCCAGAGAGAAACACTAATTGAAATAATGGAGACTTTGTATCTGAAAGAACAGGGGGCAGAGGGAAATGTCACATTTTTCAGGTGTTACCAAAACAAAACTGGTGTGGCTACAGTTTCATCGGACAAAATAGGCTTTAAAACAAAAATGTTGCTGAAGATATATTGGGACATTTTATAATGTCCAAAATGTCAAGCCATAAAAAAAGGACAAATACACAACCACTTAACAACAGAGTCTAAAAAATATGAAGAAAAACAGATAGATTGATGGGAGAAAAAGACAATTAAAAAAGTTTGAGGCTTCAAACCCCACTTTCAAATGGATAGACAAACAGAAGATCAATGAGGAAACAGAAGACTTGAATATCATTATAAATTTAAAAACCTAAGAGTCATCTATAGAATACCATCCAATAATAGCAGAATATATATTCACCTCACATGCACATTAACTGTCCTGCCAGACAGTCCATGTGCTATTCCATAAAACAAGTCTCAATGTATTTAAAATGATTCAGTCAAAATATATTCTGTGACCAGTACTGAATGAAATAACAAATAAATAACAAAGGAACTTTGGTGAATTCACAAATATGAAGAAATTAAATAACAGTATCCTAAATAGTAAATGGATCAAAGAAGTCATAACAGAAATTGGAAAATACTTTGAGATGAATAGACATGAAGATACAGCAGAGCAAAACTTATGGTATGCATATAAATCAAGGCTTCAAGGAATATTTAGAGCTGTAAACACTCATATTAAGAAACAAGGAATATTTCATATAAATTACATAACCTTCTCCCATTACAGAAAAGTAATCAAAATAAACATAAAACATGCAAAAGGAAGAAATAACAAAGATTAGAGTGGAAACTAATATAAAGATAAGAGTAAAAATTTGAACAAATCAACAAAACTAAAATTAGGTCTTTAGAAAACCAACAAAGTTGTAAAACTTTAGCAAAACAGACCAAGAAGAAAAAAAAGAGGGCTCAAATTAGTAAAATAAAAAATGAGAGAAAGTCTTTAACACCAGTCCAGTCATACAGAAAGTAAAAAAGATTATAAGGAAATGAAATGTGTAAATGTATGTCAACAATTTAAATAATCTACAAAAAAATAGGCGTTTTAAAAATTACATAAACCAATAAACTAATCAATGAAAAAGAAAATCTAAGTAGACCTGTAAGAAGGCAAAATATTAAATTAGTATTTAGAAATTCTCATTCAAAAAATCCCAAGCCCCAATGATTTCATTAGTGAATTCTACCAAATAGTTAAAGCATTAACAATTCTCTTCAAATTTTTCCAAAGCGAGAATGATGTCACTCACATGAAAACTGTAGACCAATATATCTCTTATAAATATAGATGTACATATGTTCAACACAATATTTTCAAACTGAATTAAACAACATAAAAAAAGGGATTTTGCATCACAACCAAGTAGAACTTACCCCAGGAATACAAGATTGGTTCCACACCCAAAAATCTAGTAGTATAAAATACCACATCTACAGAATGGAATAAAGGATAAAAAATAAATGACATTCCAACACAAAGGAAAAGCATTTCATGAAATCCAATACATCTTCATGATTGAAACATTCACCAAACTACAAATGGAAGTGAATCTTCTCAATCTGATAAAGAGAATCTATAAAAATCCTTTCATTGACATCATACTTAATGATAAAGGACTGCATTAGTTCACCCTAATATCAAGAAAAATATAAAGATGTTCATCCCTATCCATTTCACAATTGTAATGGAGATTCTAGTGAGGGCAGCTAGACAATAAATAAAATATAATCCAGATGAGAAAGGAAGATGAAAACTAGCTGTATTCACAGGTGACATGATTTTGTATAGAGAAAATCCTAAGGACTCTGCTAAAAAAAAATCTATTGAAACAAAAAATAAATCCATGCATTCAGAAAAGAAGCAGAGTACAAAATCAATATTAAATATCACTTGTACTTCTATACCAGCAATGAAAACTCTAAAAAATAAATTAAGAAAACAATTATATTTAAAACAGCATCAAAACTACAATACCTAAGAGTAAAGTTAACAGAACTTCAAGACACACTGAAAATCACAACACTGTAAGAAAAAATAAAGACATAAGTAAATAGAAAGATATCAACTAAAGATAATTTTAGATGGTAACACTAACCTGAAGAATCTGAAGATTCAACATAACATCTATGGAATCTACCTCTATGGCTGCTTTGGGTTTTTTTTCACTTTTTTAATGTCAGAAATTGGCTTGCTGCTCCTACAATCTATGTGAAATACAAGGGAGCCAGAATAGTGAAAACAGTTTTGAGAAACAAAAACAAAGTTGCAGGGCAAACACTTCCTGACTTCAAAACTTAGTATGAAGATATGTAATTAAGACATCACGATACTGGTATAAATGTGGACAGATATAAGTCTGTTCTGATAAATTCATACATATGGTCAACTGATATCCAACTGATGCCAAAACCACTCAGTGGAGAAAGCATAGTCTTTTTGACAAAAAGATGATGCTGGGACACTTGGAAAGCCACATCAAAAGAGTGAAGTTGCACCCCATCTTACATCACTACAGCAAAAATTAATTCAAAATAGGTAAAAAGACCTAAATGTTAAAATATAAAACTCAGGAGAAAACCTGGATGTGAATCATCATTATCTTGGATTAAGCAATGTTTTTTTAGATATGACACCAAAAACACAGCAAAAAAGTTAACAAAAATAAAAAATGCATTAATTGGAATTCATAATTTAAAATAAAATTATGACCCAAAGTGTAGTAACAAGAAAGTCAAAAAGATAACTCAAACAATGGGAGAAATATTGCAAATCATGTATCTGGTACAGTTTAATATCCACTTTACAAATGGGAAAATGAGTTGGAAATACGTTTCTCTGAAGAAGATAAACAAATGGCCAGAAAGCACATAAAATGATGCTCAACCTCCTTAGCTATCAGGGAAATGAAATCAAAACCACAATTAGGTACCATCTCATACCTACTAGTTGGACTATCTTCAAAAAGATGCACAATAAACAAAGGTTGTCAAAGATCTCGATACCTCATACACAGCACAGCTGACAGGTATATAAAGTGGTATATTTGCTTTGGAAACAGTCTGAGAGTTCCTCTTAACATACTGTATGACCTAGAATTTACATTCCTGGGTGTATACCCAAGAGAAATGAAAACATGTCCATACAAAAATACACTAATGTTTATAACAGAATTATTCATGGTAACAAGAAAGAAGTAACACCTAAATGCCCATCAACTGATTAATAAATAAACAAAATGTGGTGTATCCATAACAGGAACGATTTTTGATCATCAAAGGGAATGAAGTGCTAATAAATACTACACCATGGATGGACCTTGAAAATATTATCTAAGTAAAATAAGCCACTTACCAAAGACAACATGTAGTAACATTCCATCCATATGAAAGGCTCAATAGGCAAATCCATAGAGACAAATTAGACAAGTATAGGTTAGAGGTTGGGAGGTAGAGGCTGGTGAAAGGGAGAAATTGGAAGTAAGGGTACATGGGACTGGGGTTCTTTTGGGTACTATTAAAATGTTATGAAAGTGGTGATGATTGCACAACTCTGAATATTCTAAAAACTGAATTGTTCATGTTAAAAGGGTGTATTTTATGGTATGTGAAATGTATATTAATAAAGGTATCAGATGAATTGTTCATGTTAAAAGGGTGTATTTTATGGTATGTGAAATGTATATTAATAAAGGTATCATGAAATAGTATAAAACTATATACACACACACAAACAGGTACAGGTAAAACTGGGTGAATCTGAATGAGAAACGTAACTTGTATCAATGTCAATATTCTGGTTATGATACTGTAGTGAAGCTTTGCAGTAAAAAAAGTTTTGTTATCATTGTGGAGAAATGGATAAAAAGCATTATTTTTATAACTGGATGGAATTTTGAATTATCTTTCCTTTGAAATCAAAGTTCCAAACAACAAGTACATAGAAGAGGAGGGGGATAGTGGGGACTGACTGCTTTCTCTCCTAGCACTCCACACACAGTGGAAGGTGGAGAAGGCTGGTATTATACCTCTTGGGTAGAGAGCACCTCTCAGAACAGCTTTATCCAAAGATATGTTCTCACCAAATCTCCCCTTTCACGAGGAGACAAAAGGCTTCAGGTGTTTTGTGACAGGTTCTTGGAGCTCTTTCCTTTAGAGTCTGCCTGGTGTACATTGACGTGAGGGATGAAGGACTTGACCAGGTAAGGATGGTGGGGGATGGGGCGGGAGGAGACTCTCTAAGCTGACTTAGCAAGATTCTTTGCTAAACCCTAGACTTTGTGAAGATGGGCACAGAAGGCTGAGGCTGAGGCCTCATTAAACAGAGGGGTCAGAGAGGTACCTGACTACAGTTTGGTTAAGGAAGAAGTTCTTTTAAGTATAATCATTAAAATTTTTAAAATTCTTCTAGCTATTCAGATATTTTAACTATAATATGGCTAAAATAAGTACACTCTGTTAGGTTGTGAAGCATTTTTAATATATTTCTGATTGAAACCATATACCAAATTCTATTTTTGGTTTGTAATATTGTGGGGATTTTGTTTTGTGTATATAATGTACGTGATCAAGCACAGGGTAAAATCTTTTACAGGTGCACAGGGACTTCACTGAGATAAATTTGTAAAATCTCTTTCCTGTTACAGGTTGGAAGGTGTCTCAATTTTTACTCCATTTTGCGTGTATAAACTTGGCCTTTGAGAGTTATTCAAGATTCAGTTATATTTTTTATATTCCACAAGCATACAAGGAATCCCACTGTATTATGTCTTACAACTGGATGTGAATTTACAATTTATTCAGAATAAGCTAAGCAAAGAAAACAAGTTGTACATTGTACCTAGTGCTTGAAAGTGATTAAGTGTGATTGCAGGATTATGGTGCCATAATGACAATAATAATTTTAATCAAACTTGCAACCTCTATGGAGTAAGGATATTCACTCTATTAACTTTTAAATTTGTTTGCTGTGACAAGCAACCTATACTTATTGTCCAGTTTATATAAAAAGCTCTTTTGAGTTTATGTCCATCTATCTGAGACTTTTATTCTACCTAGAATAAGAATTTTAAATAGCACAAAATAAAACACAATTATTAAATAAAAACAAAAATATATATGGAAACAGATCAGCAGTGGCAGGGGTTAGGGAAATGAGAATTCTCAGGGTGAAGGGACCACTCAGGGAATTCTTTGAACTGCTTCAATTGTTCTTCATCCTGTCTGTGCTGTGATTACACAGATTCTTACATTTGTAACCCATGCATTTGTAACAGAACTACATGCCAAAAATGTGAAATTTTCTATAGGCAAAATACAGAAGTTTTAAGAACACTTAAAAAAGGATATAAAGCAATTAAAGAAGTAATGCCAAAAAAGATCATAATATCATAAATTTAGGATAACTATATTGAGTTCTGTATTGAGATATTATACTCAAGGCGGAGCCAAGATGGTGGCATGAGTAGGACAGTGGGAATCTCCTCCCAAAAACATATATTTTTGAAAATACAACAAATACAACTATCCCTAAAAGAGAGACCAGAAAACACAGGACAACAGCCAGACTACATCCACACCTGTGAGAACCCAGCACCTGGTGAAAGGGGTAAGATACAAGCCGCAGCACGGCGGGACCAGAGGCCCCTCACCCCAGCTCCCGGCGGGAGACGAGGAGTCGGAGCGGGAGGGAGAGGGAGCCCAGGACTGCTGAACACCCAGCCCAGCCATCCGCACCAGAGCGCAGACACAGTGCATGCGTGGAGTGCTGGAAAACTAGGGAAGCAAGACAGTAGAACCTGTGAGCGGGTCCCAAAGCCGGCGCCCCTGGGACAAAGAAAAGCGAGTGCTTTTTGGAAGTTTTAAAGGGACAGGGACCCCACAGCTGGACAGAAGCATCCCGGGTCACAGTCCAGCAGTTGGATATTCCAGGGAACTCCAGGCGCACTAACCCCCTGGGCAACAGCTCTGAGACCCCTCATCTGAAGGAGAATAGAGAATATAGTAAACAGCCAAACACCCCCCCATCCATTACCCCTCCGGGGACCCGCCATAGCAGAGCAACAGCCTGAGGCTGGCCATGCCCACAGCAAGGGAGCTTCCTTCATACCGGCCGGACAAGATACAGAGACCAGGCTACACACAATTGCCCAACACAAGCCACTAGTGGTTGCAGTTGTCCAAGTAAAGAAAGGCCAGGAGCAAGTGGGAAGAGTCTTGGCTCTCCCAGCTGACAGACGAGTCAATAGCATACCACTGCACCTATCAACATGAAAAGGCAAAAAAATTTGATCCAGACAAGATTAACCCAGACAGCTTCGACATCTTCTACATTTTCCCCTGAGAAGGAACCTGGGATGATAGATTTAACCAATCTTCCTGAAAAAGAATTCAAAACAAAAGTCATAACCATGCTGGTGGACTTGCAGAGAAATATGCAAGAATTAAGGAGGGAGAATATAGAAATAAAACAAGCTCTGGAAGGACCTCAAAGCAGAATGGACGAGATGCAAGAGACCATTAAAGGACTAGAAAACAGAGAACAGGAACTCAGAGAAGCTGATGCAGGGAGAGATAAAAGGATCTCCAGGGATGAAAGAATATTAAGAGAACTGTGTGACCAATTGAAATGGAACAATATCCGCATTATAGGGGTACCAGAAGAAGAAGAGAGAGAAAAAGGGATAGAAAGTGTCTTTGAAGAAATAATTGCTGAAAACTTATCCAAACTACGGGAGGAAATGGCCTCTCAGACCACAGAGGTACACAGAACACCCATGACAAGGGATCCAAGGAGGGCAACACCAAGACCATAATAATTAAGATGGCAAAGATCAAAGACAAGGACAGAGTATTAAAGGCAGCCAGAGAGAAAAAAAAGGTCACCTACAAAGGAAAACCCATCAGGCTATCATCAGACTTCTCAACAGAAACCCTACAGGCCAGAAGAGAATGGTATGATATACTTAATGCAATGAAACAGAAGGGCCTTGAACCAATAATATTGTATCCAGCACGATTATCATTTAAATATGAAGGAGGGATTAAACAATTCCCAGACAAGCAAAAGTTGAGGGAATTTGCCTCCCACAAACCACCTCTACAGGGTATCTTACAGGGACTGCTCTAGATGGGAGCACTCCTAAAAAGAGCATAGAACAAAACACCTAACATATGAAGAAGGGAGGAGGAGGAATAAGAAGGGAGAGAAATAAAGAATCATCAGACCGTGTTTATAATCGCTCAATAAGTGAGTTAAGTTAGACAGTAAGATAGTAAAGAAGCTAACATTGAACCTTTGGTAACCACAAACTTAAAGCCTGCAATGGCAATAAGTACATACCTTTCAATAATCACCCTAAATGTAAATGGACTGAATGCACCAATCAAAAGACACAGAGTAATAGAATGGATAAAAAAGCAAGACCCATTCATATGCTGCTTACAAGAGACTCATCTCAAACCCAAAGACATGCACAGACTTAAAGTTAAGGGATGGAAAAAGATATTTCATGCAAACAACAGAGAGAAAAAAGCAGGTGTTGCAATACTAGTATCAGACAAAATAGACTTCAAAATAAAGAAAGTAACAAAAGATAAAGAAGGACATTACATAATGATAAACTGGTCAGCCCAACAAGAGATATAACCATTATAAATATATATGCACCCAATACAGCAGCACCAACATATGTGAAAGAAATATTAACAGAATTAAATGAGGAAATAGAATGCAATGCATTCATTTTGGGAGACTTCAACACACCACTCACTCCAAAGGACAGATCCACCAGACAGAAAATAAGTAAGGACACAGAGGCACTGAACAACACACTAGAACAGATGGACCTAATAGACATCTATAGAACTCTACAACCAAAAGCAACAGAATACACATTCTTCTCAAGTGCACATGGAACATTCTCCAGAATAGACCACATGCAAGGCCACAAAAAGAGCCTCAGTAAATTCCAAAAGATTGAAATCCTACCAACCAACTTTTCAGACCACAAAGGCATAAAACTAGAAATAAATTGTACAAAGAAAGCAAAAAGGCTCACAAACACATGGAGGCTTAACAACATGCTCCTACATAATCAATGAATCAATGACCAAATTAAAATGGAGATCCAGCAATATATGGAAACAAATGACAACAACAACAAAAAGCCCCAACTACTGTGGGATACAGCAAAAGCAGTCTTAAGAGGAAAGTATATAGCAATCCAGGCATATTTAAAGAAGGAAGAACAATCCCAAATCAATGGTCTAATGTCACAATTATCGAAATTGGAGAAGAACAAATGAGGCCTAAGGTCAGCAAAAGGAGGGTCATAATAAAGATCAGAGAAGAAATAAATAAAATTGAGAATAAAACAATAGCAAAAATCAGTAAAACCAAGAGCTGGTTCTTCCAGAAAATAAAAAAAATAGATAAGCCTCTAGCCAGACTTATTAAGAGGAAAAGAGAGTCAACACACATCAACAGAATCAGAAACGAGAAAGGAAAAATCATGACGGACCCCACAGAAATACAAAGAATTATTAGAGACTACTAAGAAAACCTATATGCTAACAAGCTGGGAAACCTAGGAGAAATGGATAACTTCCTAGAAAAATACAACCTTCCAAGACTGACCCAGAAAGAAACAGAAAACCTAAACAGACCAATTACCAGCAACGAAATTGAAGTGGTAATCAAAAAACTACCAAAGAACAAAACCCCCAGGCCAGATGGATTTACCTCGGAATTTTATCAGACGCACAGAGAAGACATAATACCCATTCTCCTTAAAGTTTTCCAAAAAATAGAAGAGGAGGGAATACTCCCAAACTCATTCTATGAAGCCAACATCACCCTAATACCAAAACCAGGCAAAGACACCACCAAAAAAGAAAACTACAGACCAATATCCCTGATGAATGTAGACGCAAAAATACTCAATAAAATATTGGCAAACCGAATTCAAAAATACATCAAAAGGATCATACACCATGACCAAGTGGGATTCATCCCAGGGATGCAAGGATGGTACAACATTTGAAAATCCATCAACATCATCCACCACATCAACAAAAAGAAAGACAAAAACCACATGATCATCTCCATAGATGCTGAAAAAGCATTTGACAAAATTCAACATCCATTAATGATAAAAACTCTCAACAAAATGGGTATAGAGGGCAAGTACCTCAACATAATAAAGGCCATATATGAAAACCCACAGCCAACATCATACTGAACAGCGAGAAGCTGAATGCTTTTCCTCTGCGATCAGGAACAAGACAGGGATGCCCACTCTCCCCACTGTTATTCAACATAGTACTGGAGGTCCTAGCCACGGCAATTAGACAAAACAAAGATATACAAGAAATCCAGATTGGTAAGGAAGAAGTTAAACTGTCACTATTTGCAGATGACATGATACTGTACATAAAAAACCCTAAAAACTCAACCCCAAAACTACTAGAGCTAATATCAGAATAAAGCAAAGTTGCAGGATACAAAATTAACACACAAAAATCTGTGGCTTTCGTATGCACTAACAATAAACTAATAGAAAGAGAAATCAGGAATACAATTCCATTGACAATAGCATCAAAAATAATAAAATTCCTAGGAATAAACCTAACCAAGGAAGTGAAAGACCTATACCCTGAAAACTATAAGACACTCCTAAGAGAAATTAAAGAGGTCACTAACAAATGGAAACTCATCCCATGCTCCTGGCTAGGAAGAAGTATTATTGTCAAAATGGCTATCCTGCCCAAAGCAATATACAGATTCATTGCAATCTCTATCAAATTACCAACAACATTCTTCAATGAACTAGAACAAATAGTTCAAAAATTCATATGGAAACACCAAAGACCCCCGAACAGCTAAAGCAATCCTGAGAAGGAAGAATAAAGTGGGGGGAATCTCACTTCCCAACTTCAAGCTCTACTACAAAGCCATAGTAATCAAGACAATTTGGTACTGGCACAAGATCAGAACCACAGACCAATGGAACAGAATAGAGACTCCAGATATTAACCCAAACATATATGGTCAACTAATATTCAATAAAGGGGCCATGGACATACAATGAGGAAATGACAGTCTCTTCAACAGATGGTGCTGGCCAAACTGGACAGCTACATGTAAGAGAATGAAACTGGATCACTGTCTAATCCCATACACAAAAGTAAATTTGAAATGAATCAAATACTTGAATGTATGTCATGAAACCATAAAACTCTTAGAAAAAAACATAGGCAAAAATCTCTTAGACATAAACATGAGTGACCTCTTCTTGAACATATCTCCCTGGGCAAGGGAAACAAAAGCAAAAATGAACAAATGGGACTATATCAAGCTGAAAAGCTTCTGTACAGCAAAAGACACCATCAATAGAACAAAAAGTTATCCTACAGTATGGGAGAATATATTTATAAATGACAGATCTGATAAAGGGTTGACATCCAAAATATATAAAGAGCTCACACACCTCAACAAACAAAAAGCAAATAATCCAATTAAAAAATGGGCAGAGGAGCTGAATAGTTCTCTAAAGAAGAAATTCAGATGGCCAACAGACACATGAAAAGATGCCCCACATCGCTTGTCATCAGAGAAATGCAAATTAAAACCACAATGAGATATCATCTCACACCAGTAAGGATGGCTACCATCCGAAAGACAAACAACAACAAATGTTGGCGAGGTTGTGGAGAAAGGGGAGTCCTCCTACACTGCTGGTGGGAATGTAAATTAGTTCAACCATTATGGAAAGCAGTATGGAGGTTCCTCAGAATGCTCAAAATAGAAATACCATTTGACCCAGGAATTCCACTTCTAGGAATTTACCCTATGAATGCAGCACTCCAGTTTGAAAAAGACAGATGCACCCCTATGTTTATTGCTGCACTATTTACAATAGCCAAGATATAGAAGTAACCTAAATATCCATCAGTAGATGAATGGATAAAGAAGATGTGGTACATATACACAATGGAATATTACTCAGCTATAAGAAAAAAACAGATCCTACCATTTGCAACAACATGGATGGAGCTAGAAGGTATTATCCTCAGTGAAATAAGTCAGGCGGAGAAAGACAAGTACCAAATGATTTCACTCATATGTGGAGTATAAGAACAAAGGAAAACTGAAGGAACAAAACAGCAGCAGAAGCACAGAACCCAAGAATGGACTTACAGCTACCAAAGGGAATGGGACTGGGGAAGAATGGTGCGAAGGGAGGGATAAGGGTGGGAAAAAAGAAAGGGGGCATTACGATTAACATGTATAGTGGGGGGCGGGCACAGGGAGAGTTGTGCAACACAGAGAAGACAAGTCATGATTTTACAGCATCTTACTATGTTGATGGACAGTGACTGTGAACAGGTATGTGGGGGGTCTTGCTGAAGGGGGGAGCCTAGTAAACAATGTCCTTCATGTAACTGTAGATCAATGATACCGAAATAAAATTTAAAAAAGAAGATATTATATTCATGGTTTACACTCTGGGGTAAAAGCAAGCATTACTTTATGCTTTAGAACTCTGTAGAAGCAAAGGTCAAATATGCTATCATTTATTACAGAATGTTTTCTAACTTTTTTTCCAATTACATAATTTATCAAATCATCTAATTAAATTCTTTAGGTATTTAATTATGTGGAGCATATCTGAGGTCATGTAATTGTGGGTACATGAGAAATATTTTTTATACATCAACAGACGATTGGAAAATATAAATGACAAATCACACATTCTGGGATAGGAACTTCCCTCTGTGACTACCATAAATATTATTCTGTTAAATTAACTTAAAACTTTGAGGAAATACATTTTATGTCCATGAAATTAAGCTAAATGATTATAAATCATAGGCAAAGATGCTCTTCGATAACTACTGTCTTCCTCTAAACTAATATGAGAGAGACTATGGATCATCTTTCCGTATGCTCTCCAAGGCAGGAGTGACAGAAGCTTCATGTGGGCAAAGGGCTCTCCGTGGTCCGGTCCAGCCCTGAGCTCACCAAGTGTAATGAGGGCTGAACTGCGACACGCTAATTCGGCATACAGCTGACTGCTGGCTGCTACGGCAGAACGCATTCCAACATTTCTTCTAGAGAACTGTAGCTCTCCTCACAGTAGGGAGATTCACATGGAACTTCTGCAGTAATTACTTGAAACTTTGTCCAAGAAAAGAGCCACTTGATTCATTTTTTCCCATATTTGGGAATTTCTGTTTGAAACAAAAAGCACTTTTTATGTCATGAATTTTGTGTGTATTTTAAACTGAGATAAAACCCCTATCTATGCTTAAAATGTTTTTTGTTTGACATACTAATGTTAAGGGAAATCCATGTCTGTTATATAATAAATTTAGAATATACAAAGAAGGAAAAATACTTAAATATTAAATACTTTTCATCCCTTAAACACAGAGATACTGTCTCTCTATATTTCTGTGTACTGAATGTCACAAAACCTTGTAATTTGCTATGCTCATTGAAAAACTAGTGAGTATTTTCCCTTAGTATATATTCTTATGAAATGTATTTGTAATGTCCACCAAATATAGCCTCATGTGTAAAATGGCAGATGTTGGCATTTATAGCAAATATTTAAATCCTGCTATTTCTATTTATTAACTCATTACATTGGCTAAATTACTTAGCCTCTCTAGGCTTAATTTTCTATAAAATGGGAACAAAAAATATCATTAAACTCTCTAAAACCAACCTGAACCAGCACCAATCTGGTGCATTTTAATAACTGCTCAATTGTAGTGGCTGTGGGTTATATAATATCCACAGTCTTGCTATCAGGTCAAAAATAAAAGTAAATATCAGTCTAAGTGTTTCCACATGGGGTATACAGGCATATTTTATCACCAAGCAGATGTAAAACGATGCATACAAGCTCATGCATGCACATGTCTGTTCCAGCACTCTGCCCTTCCATGTGCTACAATCAGAATCTCCCATGAAAGATAATTCAAGTACCATGCAACAATATTCTAGGTTCTGTTTTTCTTAGATTTGGTATCCGTAAAACAGAAATACTTCGATCAGATGCCTAGATAGATGCTTGTGACAGTTAATTTATGTGTTGACTGGTCTGTGATGCCCAGATACTGGGTCAAACATTATTCTTGGTGTTTCTAAACATTTTTATTTTTAATGAGATTACCATTTAAATCCACGGATGACTCTCCATAAAGTGAGTGGGCCTCGTCCAATTAGCTGAAGACCTGACTAGGACAAAGCCTGACCTTTCCTGATCAAGAAGGAGTTTTTCCAGCAGACTGCCTTGTATTGAAACTGCAGTTCTTCCCTGAGCCTCCAGACTGTTGGTATACCTCATAGATGTTGGACTCACCAAGCCTCCACAATCACATGAACCGATTCATTACTTTTTTTTATCTCTCCATTTATCTATCTATCTAATTATCTATCTATCTATCTATCTATCATCTATTATCTATCTATCTATCTATCTATCTATCTATCTATCTATCTATCTATCTATCTATCTATCTATCTATCATCTATCATCTATCTATCTATCTATCTTGTGTATCCTGTATCCCATTGGTTTGGTTTCTCTGAAGAGTCCTGACTAATACAGTACCCAAGCTAAATAAACAAGTATTAAGCCTCACTAAATTCTTATACTTTATTCAGGTGAGAATGGGGAACATTTTAGCCAATCCGCATATTTTGAGTGTTATCGTTTTCGTACAGAAACCACCATTTCTAACAGGCAGTATGTTGATAACTACAGAAAATCTACTTCTGAAATTCAGCGTACTAACTGATAATGCCTCTGGTGTTGAACAACATGAAAAAAGTTGCTCACTAAGTGCCCATTTTTACCAAATGTCAGCCTATTCCCTGAAGGAAGGATTCTGGGTTTAGGAGGACCACTGAACCTTTTAAATACAGCTTACACTAATGAACTCTCTCTTCTATGTCCTGGTGCCCACATAGAGCATTTAAAGGTGGTTTATATTTAAACTAAATAATAACAGTACAATCTGTGTAATGTTATTATGTGTTAACAAGTGAAACACAGAATGCTTTCTGGCAGGCAGGAAGCACCAGGTCAACATTAGTGCTGACTGAATTTCTCTACTGCATGGCTATGTCATCAGTTACTTAACCAAACAATTCTCTAAGAAAATATTCTTGACAAAACAGGGAAGATGATAAATCTATGGATGCTGTGTTCTCTATCAGCACTTGATAATTCAGATGTTTTTTAAAATAAGGGATCTATATGACCATAAAGGGAACATTATTTTTCAAAGAAGAAAATAGAGATATTCTATAGAATGGTACTTCATCCATAGGATGTAGGATCAGGAGGCATTGGCTTCTTTTATAGAATAATTTGTATTGTTATTATTATTTGTATATGATCATCCTTTCTCCTAGATCTAAATCATGGCATTCTAGTTAACTGCAGTACACTGAAATTCAGAATATATTTTTATGTATCTCATGCAGGAACACTGTGAGGACTAAGAATTCAATCCTGACAGTTTGCGGAATCTCTGAAGAAATACATTAAACACTTTTAAAAAATCAGTATGTTTTATTAATTAAGTAACTCGTATTCCAATGCTGTAGAATTACTTCTTTCAAAAAGTATCAAAATGCTGTTGTTTTTTAAACTTATATTCAGGCTTTAAGACTTAAACTTTTACTTGTGTAGGTAGGAAGTCTTCTGTAGGATAAGTTTCCTGCTGTAATGGGAAATGATAGGAGCTCAGAGACACAACTATGTAGAGTTTGTCTGTGTAGTCAGAAGCAGGACGTGGGACACCGTTCAGGAACACAGACCAGTAAGACGCCCTGGACAATGTTGTGGCACGACATTGTGCATTCTCTCCCAACTCAGGTCTAGTTACACTGTGAGTAAGCAGGTGACCTCCTGACACTGTGCTCAAAATAGCAGCAGCTCTTTGGTTCTTGGTACAGAAGGACCGAGGAGATGAGACCACAGTGCAAAGAGGAAACTCACACACACACACACACACACACACACACAAGAGTGTGCAAGTTCCCATATGTTTTGCTGCTCTTGGTTACTCAGTTGCTCAAGAAGAGTGGTGGCTTACTTCCTCCTGTTTCAGGGTTGAAGACAGAGACACCACCAGCAGCAGCATGTGTCTCTAAGTACAGCTGGCAGTGCCTCCTGGTCGTTTCCCTGAGGACTTTATATGAGTGCTGCTGCCTCTATGGCACTGGGCTTCCTCAAGACTGTCATACCCCCTCTTCCCTCTCTGCCCCACCTGAGTAATCACAAGGACCACACAAAATGTGTCCCTCCTAACACTCATTTGACTTCTGCTTTTTCCTTTCTCTCTCAGCTCCATAGATCTTGAGTGAGAAATCTAAGGCTCTCTGGGCAATAATGTTATATTTTCTGCTTACAAGGTTTGTTCTTGCCCTGGAACTATCACAGATAATGGGTAGGAGGACTACTGTTTTCCCACACCCTTCAAAGCAAAACCATGCGGTGCCCATCCCTTGTCTGCATCTGAAACCTACTCAGAAGAGGAGACCAAGGATACCAGCAAGTTCCAGTATCTGCAGAGGCAGCTGGCAATCTGGAGACCTAGGAATCTGGTTCCCATCCAAAGGCTGGCAGTCTCAAGACCCAGAAATAGTGGTGTTCCAGTTTGATTCCAAAGATAAGAAAAAATCTAATCTCTCAATTCAAAGGCATTCAGTCAGGCAGTACATGATTGTCTCTTACTCAGGGAATGGTCAGCCTTTGTGTTCTATTCAGGCCTTCAATTCATCATATGAGGCTCACCTGCATCAGGGAAAATAATCTGCTTTACTCAGTCTACCTACTTAAATGTTAATCTCATCCTGAACCACCCTGACAAAACTCTCAGAATAATGCTTAATGAAATATTTGGGCAGTTCATGGCCCAGTCAAGTTTACATATAAAATTAACCATCACAGACACTTATGCTGTAGCACAAATTCCTGATCTTGTGTGTAGTACAAGTATATTGAGTGCTGGCTGTGTGCACCTGGATATAGGCCCTGGATATATGTAGGAATATTGGTGATGTGCCCAAATCTCTTTGGAATCCTTTTAACATTGTGCAAGCTCTTCCTGCTTCTCATGTCTCTCCTGGTAGGGTCGGCTCTGAGGGCTCCTGCGGTTCATGTAAGCAGAAATTCAGGAGGGTCAGGGGGCTTACCTCCTCTGCCCGACCTCATGCCTTTGGTCAATGAGATGCCTGTGTGAGAATATGAAAACTGAGCTCTGAATTATGACGCATTTTTAGGTGGAATTTTTCCACCAAAGCTCTCCAGTGGGAACAGGATCAGACTGAAATCTTGACAGAATGCACGTTTGCTTGGCTTCTTCCTCATCCCTGGCCACTCTTGCCAGCTTGCCCTGTGAGCACTTTCTTCAGAAATACTCGAAGGTATGCTTCTTGAGTAAAGAAGGTGAGTTGTTCGTTGTAGTTTGTGGGGGCTTCCAAACCAGGGGCAAGGCCTTCCTCATACCCTAAGGTGAGTTTAGGAAGATTGTTTCAGGCCCCTGGTGCAAATGCTTTTATTGCCTTGAGAAATCCTAACTTTTTAATAGTTAAATCTTCCCTACTAATTCACCAGCACACTGGATTCCTACATTAAGCTATGTTTCCTTTCTTAATCATCTGAGGTTAACTGAGGAAATGAAGATATTTTTAATTTGAAAGTTTCATTTTCTTTTAGGAAACTGAATGTGGTGGCGATTGCTCAGTCTGTGGAACTGTGAGCATACGTTGTGCTTCACAGCCATTAATACCCAGATACCCTAAACTCTGACAGGCTGAAGAAAAGCCTGATGTTCCCCAAATAGACCAAAGAGCCTCCAAGTAGAAATCACCTCTACTGTACCCTTTATTACTTCCTGGCACCCTGGCTGTACAAAGTGAATGCCTGTGCATAATCATATTTAAAATAGATGACATTAGCAATTACAGTGTTCTAAATATCACACAGTTCTTTTCTCTTCACTCAACCCCAATCTCTACACTTCAGACACCTACTCTCAGAGTGTTCTTGTCCTCATAACAATGTGAAAAATAGCTGAGAACCCTAGAATGTTGAAAGGAACAAGGATATTAAAATTTGTCCAATTTTACACCTCATTTTACAGCTAGTTGCAGGCATTGGAAAATAAGTCATTGATGGAATTTGGTGTTTAACTTTAGTCTTGTGCATATTATGGAAAATAAAGTTTTGTTTAATAAAATTAGTTTCCACAAGGCCCACAGACACATAGGGAAAATGAAGATTTTGTTGTGACCCTATCTTGACTTAGAAGTTTCTGTTCCTACCCAAGAGTTTAAGGATCAGGCTTATTTCTCCAAAGCTAACATACAGAGGTTTGGCTAAAAGTGACATGTGACTCAAAGTGGCATGGGGGTGTTATAGGTGGAGTGTATTCTCCTCAGTCTTTGTCCCCACACAACAAAGAATTGAGAGGCAGAGACACAGTAGCAAAGCAGAGTGAAAGTTTTGTTTGAATACACTCCACGGGAGGAGCAGGCCAGAGTCAAGGGAGACAAAGGCCCCGAACTTTGAGGCAGGAGGCCTTTATATTGCATTTTAGTTAGCAGGCTCCTCTTTGACTGACAAGATGAGGTCATTTGATTGACAGGTCCATTTTATAGCCACCCTTCTCAGTGAGCATGTCCTATCCCATGATGAGGTATGATTTGGGTAGTTTTTAGCTCTGTTTGATTGTGCCCATGTTGGGATCTGGTTGGGAGGAAGTTATCTCCCTGCAAAGCCTTTGTTGTCTTCACATGGGACCCCCTGTCTGGGCAGAGTTTGGGGCTTTTCCTGAGAACCTTATCTTCCCCTTTTCTGGCTGTTCATGTCTATCTTTCTACCTAATAGGGAGACTTCAAGGAATTTATCATTGAAATAATGTAAATTGTGAGTGAGGGAGGTATAAGTAATAGTATTAGCAAGGCAGATTGGGGCCACATCATTCATCATGTGTGATGCACAAAGAAGATCTTAGATTTCCATGTGGGAAGTAGAGATCTTTGAAAGCTATGAAGAAAAGAAGCAGTGTGATAATGTTTGTGCTTTAGCCTGTTCACCTGCTCTGAAACTTACAGAGTCTAACAAATCTGATGTTTAACACAAAGTGTTATGGAATTTCAGAAGCTAAAGATATTATTTTCTAGTTTGGAAAACCAAGAAAGGCTTTATGTTACACTTAAAGATGAAGGGACAAAGTTCTGAAATAAGCAATGTGAATGGAGAATGCACTCACTCTGGCTGAAATGGAGGTGCTCAAGAAGAGGAAAGAGATGCAGTCTCATAAGGTGAGCTAATACCAGTTTACACGTAGCTTGCTAGGTAGACAACCAAAACCTTAGGATATATTCATTGACTAATTTCTCTGAATAGCAGCTATAACATTAAAATTATAATAGGCAATGTTGGGTGTATTTTAGAAATAGTATTCATTAAATTTTATACTTCTTTCTCCTTGTTCTCTATATTAAGCAAATAGGCACCCAGTTTGATTCACAACCCCCTTTTGATAAATTACATAATACAGCATTATTACTTAATTTTATTACTTAATATTCTTCATAAAAATTTGAACACTAAAACTCAGGCTATTCTCCAAGCCTTAATCTCCCATGAGTTCAGTTCCTCTAGAAAAGGACACTCTGCTTTCATCTCAAACGTCAAGCCTTTTAAAACTCCTTGGCTTCCTCTTAGTCACTGAAGGAGCAATGTCTTCTCTCCTGGAGAAGAAAGCAGATGGACTATTTGGTTTTGACTATAATTCCCTAAGAGTGTGTAAAGTGCCATGTACATCTCTCCATCCCACTCCTACTATATTTCTCTAATAAGCAAATTAAAGTTAACCCTTAGTAAATATATGTGTTAACTGAGGGGTAGAGATATTAAACTAAGTTGGAGAAGGGGAAAGGCATGGTTGACTGTGGTTGGCTTTGTCTATCTGCACTTGACAAGGTTTTTCAGAACTCTCTGTTGCATATAATGTCATATTCTAGCAATGTAGAAATTTCTCAAAACGATTATTTGAACTGTGCAACTTTATAAGTGAGAAAATTTGTTTCTAGAGAAGTAAACCCATTAGATTCACCCCAACATAATAAAAACTAAGGAATGAAGATATACCAGAAAAAAATAAACAAAATACTCTTTTTCAGTTGAGGCCAGAATCACATTCTGTGTTTTCTGTGAGCCAAGTAAATGTGTACCACACACAATTTGGTTGTTACTTAGGTCTCAGTTAATTAGAGAAGGAAGGTCAGTGCATCAGAAAAGACAAATTATTTCCTAGCATTAAACAAAAATATTGAGTTTAGTTCAAGAAATCTTAGAATAGGACCCACTTGGGTAATTTTGCTTTGCACAATCCCCTGGCCTTTGTTATCTTCAATTAAGTTTCCAATTATGAAAGAATGATTACTCAATGCATATTTTCAACTATTTATCCCTGTTTCAGTTCCCTGTATACCATACCTACTATAACATAGGTAGATTTTCCTTGAAATACATAATAGAACTTTAAAATAAGCCCTAAATAACTTTATTTTCTGTTCTAATCGTCAATTGGAATGTCCAAATCACTTGGTGTTTTTAATTCAGTTTCTTTATATTTTGACCTCTGATCTGGGGACCTTGTAAATTACAATGAAATTCTATGTTTAAGTGTAACATGGTGAAATTTCTTTCTTAAACAAAGCATAACAAATATTGCTACCTTTAGGGTAATTAAAAATGATGCAGGATCAAGAACTTATTGCTAAAAACAAAACTGAAACTATAATGTTTTTTAGTTTAGTTTTGTTTAGCAAGTCTAGAATTTTCCATTGCATTGTCAATGCATAATATACACAAATAGGGTAATAAACTGTCTTTAATTCATTATACAATCAGTTGTCCAAATCATTTTTCCTTCTTAAATGTAGATTTAACTAAAGGCTCTATATTTACTAATTTTGTATTGAAAAATATTAATAGTCAATGGTATTTCCAAGTGACAACTACATACAAAAATTGGAGGAGAAGCAAGGATAAGCATAAAGTTAATTTTAATATTCAAATGAATTTCAGTTATTGAATTCCAATTAAAAGTACATCATGTTAAATAAAGCCAAATGTGTTTCATTTCAGTAACTGGAAAAAATTTTCAGTGTTGGTGTGATTTGGGGTCCATGAGAGTTCTAATAAATAACACTTTTAGATATAACATGTAAGATAATTTAGACAAGAATTTTTAGTTTCCTCTTCTATTTTGAACATATACTTTGTTAAAAATAATTTCTTTTGTTTTAAAGAAGAATATCTGATCTGAGATTTCACATTAGATTATACTGTAAAATATTTTGGTGAACATTTTCACTTGATGTATAATAAACAGCCTAGATCAGTGATTAAGAGAATGAACTTCAGAGCCATTGTGTCTGCATCACACAGTGTTCTTCCACTTATCAGCTACATGGTCCTGAGTGATTTATTTTAGCTCTTTGATCATTCAAAGCTCAAAACACACAAAATTCTTCTAAGACAGTACATTGAAGACATTATATAGTTCTTAAATGTTATATATCAAAATGAAAAAAAACAATTATACAAACATCTAGCTTTGAAAAATTCTTTTAAATTAAGAAATTAATGGCCGTTCTGCCTATAGCAATCTACAGATTTAATGCATTCCCTATCAAAATACTGGCAGCATTCTTTAACGAACTAGAGCAAATAGTTCTAAAATTCATATGGAACCAGAAAAAACTCCAAATAGCCAAAGCAATCCTGAGAAGGAATAATAAAGCTATGGGGACTTTGCTCCCCAACTTTAAGATCTACTACAAAACCACAGTAATTGAGACAATTTGGTACTGGCACAAGAACAGACCCATAGACCAATGGAACAGACTAGAGAGCCCAGATGTAAACTCAAGCATATATGGTCAATTAATATATGATAAAGGAGCCATGGATATATAATAGGGAAATGACAGCCTCTTCAACAGCTGGTGTTGGCAAAACTGGACAGCTACATGTAAGAGAATGAAACTGGAGTATTGTTTAACCCCATACACAAAAGTAAACTCAAAATGTATCAAAGACCTGAATGTAAGTCATGAAACCATAAAACTCATAGAAGAAAGCGTAGGCAAAAATCTCTTGAATATAAACATGAGCAACTTTTTCCTGAACACATATCCTCAGACAAGGGAAACAAAAGCAAAAATGAACAAATGGGACTACATCAAGCTAAAAAGGTTCTGTACAGCAAAGGACACCATCATCACAATAAAAAGACATCCTACAGTATGGGAGAATATAGTTGTAAATGACATATCTGACAAGGGGTTAACATTCAAAATATATAAAGAGCTCACATGTCTCAACAACCATAAAAGCAAATAACCCTATTAAAAAATGGACAGAGGATATGAACAGACACTTCTCCAAAGAAGAAATTCAGATGGCCAATAGGCATATGAAAAGATGCTCCACATTGCTAATTATCGAGGAAATGCAAATTAAAACCACAATGAGATATCACCTCACACCAGTAAGGATCGCCACCATCCAAAAGACAAGCAACAACAAATGCTGGCAAGGATGTGGAGATAGGGGAACCCTCCTACACTGCTGGTGGGAATGTAAATTATATCAACAATTGTGGAAAGCAATATAGAGGTTCCTCAAAAAACTAAAAATAGAAATACCATTTGACCCAGGAATTCCACTCCTAAGAATTTATCCAAAGAAAACAAGATCCCACATTCAAAAAGACATATGCACCCCTATATTTATCACAGCCCTATTTACAATAGCCAAAATATGGAGGCAACCTAAGTGTCCATCAGTAGATGAATGGATATAGAAGAGGGGGTACATATACATAATGGAATACTATTCAGCCTTAACAAAGAAAGAAATCCTACCATTTGGAACAACATGGCTGGAGCTAGAGGGTAGTTATACTCAGTGAAATAAGCCAAGCAGAGAAAGATAAGTACAAATGATTTCCCTCATTTGTGGTGTATAACGACGAAGCAAAACTGAAGGAACAAAACAGCAGCAGAATCACAGAACCCAAGAAGGGACTAGCAGTTACCAAAGAGGAGGGGTGTGGGAGGACGAGTGGGGATGGAGGGAGAAGGGGATTGAGGGATATTATGATTAGTACACATGGTGTGTGGGAGGTCACGGGGAAAGCAGTATAGCACACAGAGGACAAGTAGTGACTCTATAGCGTCTTTCTACACTGATGAACAGTGACTGCAATGGGATGTGGGGGAGAGAGTTGATAATATGGGTGAATATAGTAACCACAATGTTGATCATGTGAAACCTTCATGAGATTGTACATCAATGATACCTTAATATCATTTAAAAAATGAAATAGAAGAATAAAAGAATGAAATAAAAGATAAATAAAAGAATGAAATCCTGCCGTTTGTGACAACATTGTTGTAGCTTGAGGACATTATGATAAGTGAAACAAGTCAGAGAAAATCTAATACCATGTAATTTCACATATGGAAACTAAAACAAACAAAGAATGAAACAAACTCACAGTTACAGAGAAGAGATTGGTGGTTGTCAGAGTTGGGAGCAGCAAAATGGGTGAAGGGACTCAGAAGATACAAACTTCCAGTTATGAAATAAATAAGTTATGGAGTTGTAACGTACTGCATGATGACTACAGTTACTAATACTGT
The DNA here is from genome assembly GCF_030020395.1 of Manis pentadactyla. Taxonomy (NCBI): domain Eukaryota; kingdom Metazoa; phylum Chordata; class Mammalia; order Pholidota; family Manidae; genus Manis; species Manis pentadactyla. Next base: position 43,655,914 of record NC_080025.1, read on the forward strand.
TTTGCATATTTAAGTGTTGCTAAGAAAGTGTATCCTAAAAGTCTTCAATGTAAGAAAAGAAAAAATATTGTAACTACATGTAGTGACTGATGTTAACCACACTTATTGTAGTGATTTTTTTGCAATGTATATATACAAATATTGATCATGATGTTATACACCTAAAGCTAATACAGTATTATACGTTGATCATATCTATATTTAAAAAAAAGAAATAATAAGGAAAACTCCCAAAGTGAGTTTTTCATGGTCCTCTAGTTTCAGTAATATATCAAATGAAAATTTCAAATAAAATTACTGTTATGTGTTCACATATTTCATTGCAGAAGGAATCAAGAAGAAAAGTCCTGCCCAGAATTGTGCAGTGGTATTGATAGAGCCACAGAAGATGCTGCAAGAGGCCGCTGGCTCACGGTGTTCTGCCCTGGTTTAGAAATAACTTAAATTTATAAAGGAGTGCCCTTACATTATTTGAACAGTGATTTTCTTTTTTCTTTGTTGTAACTTCAGTATTCAGAATCCTGGAACTTCAGAAAACATTGTTTTTTTAAATAATGATTTTTGTAAGTGTACACCAGATAAATTTGATTCTACTTTGAAGACCTGCTGTTAAAATAAAACTCATCAAGTTTAAAGGCAGGGCTATGATGAAATTGGCATCCACATGAGTGTATAAAAAACCATGTAATTGAAGATCATCACTGAGATCTGTTGCTCAAGGTGTACTTTGCTTGTTTGTAAGGTTCCTCACCACCTTTAAATGCTGGAGTTCCTCAGAGCTCAGTTCTTCCTTTCACCCCATTAATTCTCCTTAGAAAATTTATTTTGCCTCCACAACTTCAGTTTTAAAGCAGTGCTTAACAGTCTAAATCATGGAACTACACCAGGCTCTTGGCTCAAACACCCAGGTCTATTCAAAAAGTTCACTAGAATTTTTCACAAATATTACAGTCTATTAGGATTAAAAAGGAGCTTCTCAGGAAACCCTCATCTTTGAACTTGACACTAGCCTCCCTCAACAAAACCATCTGGAAATCTGAGAAACACATTGAAACTCCACACCCATATTAAGACCAGATTCTTTCTACTTTAGCTACTCCATTTCCCTCCAAACTCTTTCCTCTTTTTTATCTTAGTTTAGAATGCTATAACTGAATAAGCCACCATATAAACCTAAGTGGCTTACAAGCAACAGATATTTATTTTTCATAGTTCTGGAGACTGGAATTCCAACAAGGCACCAGCAGATTCATTATCTGGTGAGAATCAGACCTTGTTCATAGATGCCATCTTCTAGTTGTGTCCCCCATGGTGGAATGGGCAAGGGCTGTCTGAAGTCTATTTTATAACGGAACAATCCTATGCATAAGGACGTTGCCCTGGTGACCTAATCACCTCCCAAAGGTGTCACATTAGGGTTAGGACTCCAGTGTAAGAATTTGGGGGTGGGGGGTCACAAACACTCAGTCCATATCTCCATCTTCTCTGAGTTCATTCTTTTGCTGTGACTACTGTGATGGCCTCAACACTCTAACACACTTATATCTAACTGTTTCTATAAAAACAATGGATTTTCTTTAAAAGTTTTAATTTGTTAATGGGTGATCTAATATTGCTTGATTGCTTTAACATATTCCCATTGCTATTAGCATAAAACACAGCGTTGTCATCTTGACTACCAAGGTTGTGCATGACCACTTGTGCACCTTACCTGGCTCCAGGTCTTCCTCAGCCCCTGTGTCTGAGCCACACTGACCTTTCTTCATTCAGCTCCCACAATGTGCCAAGCTTCTTCATGACTGGGATCCCATTTTGCCTTCTTGTAAGTTGCTAGGTTATATTGGTTTCCTTTATATATGCTTTCATATACTTCTCCGTAGAATTCAACACAAACATAAATTCCTAAATTACTTTGCTGCTTCTCTTTCCTCTGTTAGGATGTAAGATCCACGAAGGCAGACATCACAGTTGTTCTACTAGCCACTTTATTTTCAGAATCTAACATAGTGTCTTTGGGTGAAGGTAATCAATAAATATTTGCTGAATAAACGAATGAATGAATAAAACAAAATTGCAAGTTCAGCATTGGAAAATGCAGTCCAAAAAATAGACCTAACTCAGCCTGGGAAAAACAGGAAAGTGAAGTGAAATTTGCACATGGAAAGCAAAGCATCTCTCTACTATGGATTTCAGGAAACTTGAATGGCAGGTGCTTAACACATTTGCTCATTTATCTGCTTATTCAGTTAACAGGCATTTTCAGAGCTCTGTTAACGACCACTTTCTGTCATGAACACTGGAAATAGACTGTGCCATGTGAAATGGCCTTTGTGTGCCAGGCGACAGTACACATAGGCAGCACACTGTGGTTGGTATAGCTGACTATACCAAGGAAAAGTACAATTGCCTTGGTGTAAATTAGAAGGTGCAATGCCATCATTATATTCTTCTTGTGCTGTGATTAGTGAGTGATTTCACTTATTCCTTATTTTTTCCAGAAAAGTAAAGAGTATGTTACCTTTGAAAAATTATAAATACTTACTTTATATCTGAATATAAGTAGGAACATATTGAAATTGGGACAGTTAGAACATCAATTTGGCCTCCACAGAGGACTCATTTAGCAAGGGAATCACTGACAGTGGTTCAAAATAGTTTCATTCTGTGTACATAAATCTCAAACATGTATTTCAAGAGACTTCTATTTCCATTTCAAATAAAAACAGTTAAGAGTCAACGTAGAAGTTAATCCCCAAAGGAGAACATTTTGAAATGTTACAACAGACAATATTTTCCACCAGGGCTTTTCTTGCCATAAAGAAGGTAAAAAAAATGTGGATGATTGTAGCCAATTGTACCACTTCTTTATACCAATGATAGCAAACTAATATGATTGGTGGGGGCTCTTCACTTAATGATGAGAGCAGCAGAGACCCTCTCTTAGGATATGATTAAAACCTGTGACAAAAGAAGAATATTCTATGACCATTGAAAGCTATCAGATGTAGACATTGCTTAAGACCACAAACATGCCAAAACCATCAAATTACAACTGAAAATAATTCTGTGGCTTTACATAGATCTCGGAAAGGACTCTTTTATTTTAAAAATTGGTGTAAAATGTATCTGATATAATCAGATAATTTAGAAAAGTGGAATACATGTCATTTCATATTCCATTCAGAATAAAGTATTAATGTTAATGTTGCATATTTTGACTAAATCATTTTACGCACATTAAACGTATCAGTTTCATACAGTGGAACATTTGAAATTTGATCAAGATCTGTCTTTTTGAAATGAAAGTGATTTCTCTTATTATTTAAAGGCTTTCAGAAACTGACCAAGTAATGTTACAACTTTGGGAATGTTTAAAAGAAGAGCACAGAAGTGGCTTCTTATGTCAACGATTCAAGGCAACAAAATGCTTTGCTGTGTCTCCAAACATCCTAGACACTGATTTACTGCAGGTAGAGTTTATTAGCAGAAGTCGCTCTACTCAGCAAAATCAGGCCACCAATGTTCAGATGTATGTCTTTCCTAAGAAGAAATTTGCAACATATCCTTAGCACTGACACAGAACATGTAAGCTCTTGTTTAATGCTTTGTATGACCCTATACATTTACATCTCTCTCTAACATATCATAATTATGACACACGACTGGAACTGCTAGGTTTCTTCTGGAAAGTCAAAATTCCAGGAAATAATAGGATTAGAAAGGGAATGTTGTGACTTGAAAAAAATGAAATGGCAGTGAGGATGATAGACACTTTCATTTAAGAAATGTGAGGTGATTTATGTCAGCCTCCACACTTGGCCGCCCTCACTGCGTGATTGGGCGCTCCTGTGGGTCTGACAGTCTTTAGCCAGGGCAGGTCCCTGTGCAGCGGGGCTGGGCTCCCGTGTGTGTGTGTGGAGGGGGGCGCTGCCGGCAGCCCTCTGGGATCCATCTCAGAGCTATTAGAAAGCCATCAGGAAATGATTTGACCTCAGTCAAGAGCCAAGTTGGGATGCTTATCAAATACCAACTCTTCTGAAACAGAATTGCTCCTGGCACCATCCTGTCACAGCCTCTTCATGCTGGCAGTGTCACCCTTAAAGCATTCGCCTTCCACTGGGCAAGCTTCTGGAAAGGCCCTACTAACTGTTGTCAGAGCACAGATTCAAATTTTCGAGGGGACTGACAGTTTCTGCCTCTATTTAATGTTTCCAGAAATGTCCGTATTCAAGACTGAATCTGTTATCCCCAGTTCACACAGCCAGTCCACTAATCACTATGAAGGAGGCAGGTTGGCCACAGTGCCTCCAACATGGCACACACTTAAAATAATAATAATAATACTAATGATAAGCAGGAGGAGTAGTGATAACAACTAGATCTAATCAAGAGCTTACTCTGTGGGAGTCACTATGCTCTGTAGTCATGATATATCAAGTCCTTTATTCTGCACAAGTCCATAAGGCAGTGTTTTTCTCATAACTGACTATGTATCACCTCAGAGAGGTTAAGCCACTTTCACAATATTTAACCATGGGCAGTTTTAGTTTACACTGAGGTCAAGTCTGAATGATGTCTGACACCTCATGCCTGAGCACGACACTTCCTATCCCTTTGCTTCTCAAATCCTTGGGAGCCTCCTCTGAGGCTGCCCTGGAGTTTCCTCTGCACAGAGAACCCCCAAACCACTCTCCATGGCCCTGCCCCTCCACCCAGCTCCTTCTCCATAGAATGAAGCCATCCATATCCTTAAGGCAGTTTCACACTGAGCATTGCCTGACTTTACCTTTTCTGTTTTCTGCAGGGTCATGCACAGGCCCCCATGCCTCACCGCTGAACAAACCTTCAAAGGCACAGCTTCCTTGGCGTCTTTCATAGTAAAGGCACTCATCAGCCTACACTCTGGAATTCAGAAGACTATAGACACTTTATGAAAACTCTGTCATTAAGCTGTGTCCAATTCCATCACCTCGGTGTGATGCTTCTCCTGCTGTGCGTGTAATGGTTTTTGTCACGGGCTATGACCCTTTCGGAGGTCTCCACAACTCTTTGTTCCATTCCAGCTGCAGAACTAGACCTTACCATTCGAAATTTACATTGAGTTTCATTCCTTTTCTGATTCCTTTGTGATTCTTGGCATTTTCTGGATCTGAGTTTATAATAAGTAGGAAAGTAGTGATTCAAGATTTGTGAGAATGATATTTTTCAACCGTCCTGATTTCATTTTCTCTGGAGCATAGAAATCTCATAGGAATGACATTTACTCATGTCAGGGGAAGTTAACAGAGTCTTGTGCAAGGTGCTGGATGGTGCTGAAGAGAAAATAGCAGGTTAGCCCACTCACGTGTCACGCTCTTCCCTGAATTAGATCGTTCTTCCATTTGGACCTCGATGTGAGGAGAGTGGGAGGACACTGACGTGTGACTTTGCACTTTTGCTGCTGTTTAGACAATACTGGAAGTCTACTTTCTACTTCTCATGTTATTATCAGTTTTTAGCTGTGTCATATTACAGGTTCCTACAAATAGTAATAAAACTATTACTAAACATATATATTCTTGGCATTGATTAAGCACTTCCTATACATTATATGATTGAATTTTTGAAACAACCCCATGAGATATTTTATTTTATTGGTAAAGCAAAATAAACAGTTAAGTAGCATGCTAAGAGCCACACTTCTAGTAACGATTATTGACAGTTCAAATATACCAGGGATCTAAAAGGAAAGCTTCAACTCAGCGCTTGTGCTATTCAGATACAACAGGAGTGGTTTTAATTGAACTACTTATTTGAGTTTTTTTAATGTGTTTGTAGGCTACAAGAACCACTAACTCACAGATCTTCTTTGTCTTACCCACTCTGACATCCCCAGTGCCTAAAATAATGCCTGACACATAGCAGGCGCTTAATTAGCGTCTGTGGGCTGGATGCATAGAAGGAATGAAAGATGACTTCATCTTCAGCAGGTGTCCGTGGGGTTGCTCACTGCTCAGGTTCAGTCAGTCTCTGCTGAAGCAGAAGATCCATGACAAACTAGGTGTCTTTAATCAGGTAAATGCAAGGATTTAAAAATGTTTATATTTTGCTTTTTAATATAAACAAAATCTAATTGTTCGAAAGCTTATAAGACTTGCCCCTCTTTCCCCTGCACACATATACGTACAACTTGGTTATTCTTTAGTTGTTGATCCATTTTCTTTTGACATTGGTGGGGGAGATAACAAACCCAATATGAATTTATCTGAAAAGAATTTTTCTGGAAGTCCTACTTTATCCTTGAAATTTAATAAAAGGTTAAAGAATCTTCTTTATTAAGTATACTTCTTAGTTTTCAAAGCCAATTTCTTTATTCAATTTTACCAAGTTCCCTTCAACTATATGTTTGATTACAATTCTAATTTTTACTTTCAGATTATCTGTATTTCTTAGTTCTTATAAGTACTGATTCTCTTTTCCAATTAATTTAAGATCTATTTTAATTTCCTCTAAAATAATTTTTCATAGTGTGTCTTTGTTTATTCACCTTTTACTTTCTTCAAAATGTAGATTTCTCTTATAAACATTCTTTCTGAAAAAAATTAAAAATATGTTCAAATAAGATGAATGACTGATGTCTACTTAGCTAAAGGACAAAAACATTCAAATAATAAAGAAATAAAATTAATAACATAACAAAATAATGCACTGTTTTAAAGAGCAAAAATAAAGCTTTTAAAAAGAAAAGTTTGATTCCTTTTACTAAAGACAGCCACCACTAACTTTCTGGAGTTTTTTGCCTTCTCTTTCTTTCCTCCTTTCTGCATAACTATGTACATAGTTTTGAACCTGTGGTAGAGATGGATTTGGCTCCTACATTGTCATTTGATATCATGAAGGATGATTCCATATATTTATAATATTTCACAGCTTAATTTTAGTGGTGTTTTTATGCTCATGCATGGATGTATCATTTTTTTGTCACCACGCTTGTTAGGTATTTATGTAATTTTAAAGTGTGCTATTATAAATGATGATACATGTCTTGGATATAATTCGGATATGAATTTTTCCTCAGGATAAATTTTGATAAGTGGAATTGCTAACTTGATAAGCATAAACATGTTTTAGGCTTTTGATTCACACAGCCAAACTTTCTTAAGTGTAAGCCATGACAATTCACAATCTCCCAGCCTCATAAAAGACAAGATCTCACTCTTGCAAATTATGTTGGGTTTTCTGTCTGTGATGGGCTCCGGTGCTTAGAACCCACTAGAAACAAGCTGACTGTACTCAGCCAGGTTTCTATGGGGGTAGAGTCACGTGTGTTGTTTAGGACCTCTCACAGCACCTTCCAGGAGCTTTGGCTGTTGAGTGTCGGAACCTGAACACTGTCATCCTATCTTTCATTCAGCCCATGACCACTTCCAGTTCTTTCTGAAACAGTGAGTGTTTATAAGGGATTATGCCAGTGTCTTCTGCACTTGTTTCATTTCAAATGAAAGCCCCAGAGAGGCCTTGCTGACTTCACCGTTGGTTTAGAAATCAAAAAGCCTCTGGGGACTGAGCCAAAGACAAAGAGTCTCTGCTGAAGCAGATGATACATGACAGATTCAGCATCTTTAATCAGGTAAATGCGAGGATCTAAAAATGTTTATATTTCATTTTTGTAAATAAAATCTAATTGCTGGAAAACATGTCAGTTCAGACATTTGTCTTTGTTGCAGACCTGAGGACACATCAGAGTCACCTGCACAGCATGTTAAGGTGTGATCACTGGACCCACCTCCAGGGTTCTGGAGTCCATAAGTCCTGCTGGGCATGAGCATGTGACGCTGATGCTGCTGGCTGGGGACCTCCTTGAAAGACATTGTTCTAAACCACATCAGTCCCATATTCTACAGATTAGAGTGTCATTTACTGACTTTCTAGACCCACTGCCATTGAATATCAGCAAATAGGGACCTCGTTCTAGTGCCGTTGAAAGCCTTACTCCTCTCTTCACATTTTGTACGTGTTAGTAACTTTTACATGGATTTGAAAGTGGGCAGATGTGTTCAAAATACTCTTTCACCTTAAAGGTCATTTCTCTCTTGATTTAACTTTTTCATTTACTCCTTAATATCTTCTTTCTTAGTCCCATTCCAAGAACAGTCAGTATAAAATCTGACATCCAAGCAAGAATATCTTTGATTGGCAAAAGATTTAATATTCTTAGAAAGAAATATTTTACTTTAGATGAAATATCTTTCTACTTTTGTTTACTACCAAGCCAAAAGACAAATACAATAAAGAGGCACAAAAATCTCAATATATAAATTGGTTGTAGGGATGGAAGAACAGCATAAAGAATATAATGAATGGTACGGTAACATTTTTATGTTGACAGATAGTAACTGTACTAGTTGGGGTGAGGATTTAGTAATGCATGTAATTGTTGAATCATTGCATTATACTTCAATAAAAGTACACTTAACAAAAAGACAAATACACCAAAGAAAGCAAAATTTTCTTTGTGAAGCTCTTCCTAATTTGGCTTCAATGATATATTCAGCTTGTCCTGACCCTGTGATTTTACTAATTTTTCCCAAATCCTCTATAAGAGTACTGGTTGTACTATCTCTTCATTATGGTTTTATACTTGGATGATATTTGAGTCATTATGCCAAGGGAAATAAGTCAAAAAGAGAAAGACAAGTCCTGTATGATCTCACTTAGATGTGGAATCTGAAAAAGCTGAAGTCATTGAAACAAAGAGTAGATTGGGGGCTGCCAGGGGGAGGGGAAACGGAGGAAGGTGACCAAAGGGTACACAGTTCCAGTTAAAAGAAGTGTAAGTTCTGGGGGTCTAATGTACAGCAGGGTGACTATAATTAAACATGCTCTGTTGTGTACTTGAAAGATGCTAAGAGAATATATCTTAAATGTTCTCACCACACACAAAAACAAGGTAACAAAAATAAGGTGATGGCTGTGTTAACTAATGTTTTATCATGGTAATCATTTTACAACATATACATATATCAAAACATCACATTGCATACAAGTTTACACAATGCTATATGTCAATTATACCTCAATAAAGCTGGACAAAAAAGAAAAAAAAAAGGAAAAGAAAAACTTCATGCATACGAAAGTCACAGTTAAGAAGTTTATTATAAATTTTAAAAAAAGAAATAACTTGATTATATGCCAAGAAAGATTTCCACAATACACTCCTTTATCTTTGACTTTTGCCATTTTCCTTTCAAAAATTCACCTTCCTCCTATTATCATGATTTGAGGTACAAATGACTGTTTATGATACACAAGCTGCTGCTGTCACAGGTACACTTGTTATTGCCCCAGGATAAAAATCCCCTTAAACATAGCAATGCCTCATCTGCACAGAAGCCTGGGTAACCAACAGTGAGCCCTTAGGTTTGGAAGGTGGCACTGGAAATAGATGTGAGATACAAAGTATTGTAGATTTGATGTGGTTTAACACATAAGTAAGTATAGGAGAACAAAGACAATGAGCTAAAGAAAATTCCAGAATTAACAGAATTAGGGAAATGAGAAGAAGTTGGTTATAGAAGGCATGCTATGATTTCACTGGCAAGTATAATGAGTGAAAGCAATTACAGAACAGATGATTAAAAAAGGTTCATAAGACAGGAAATAAGGCACTGATCAGAAAAGCTTTAAAAGCTGGAGATGAAGATTTAAGTATAAGCATGGGAATTAATGATAAAAACAGATCCTTTTGCTAGTAAATAAGAACAGAACATATAAGTTATTATTGAAGTTAGGAAAACTGAAAACATGGAAACTGAGAAAATGGAGCATTCTTTAGTTTGAAAATTTGCAGATTCATAATGGAAATAGTGAGTTAGGTCCATGAGCAGAGAATGTGCTGGAAGGTAATCTTGAGGACAGTAGAGGATCAACAGCTGAAAAACAGTATGAACAGTTAGGAAGACAGGTAAGAGAATGTCTTTGGTAAAGGACAAGGGGAGTTTCTTTGTTTTATTTTGAGCAGAGAAAATGGGGCATGTCTGAAGAATCAGGTGAGAAAATGATTGCTACACAATGTAGTCAAAAGTGGGTAATGAATTGAAATGGTCTGCTAAGGAGGCAGGGATCACAGAGGAATGTAAGCCTTGTCACTCAAGCCCCCCCTATGAATGAAAGAAACTAAGAAGGAGATAGAAATTTGGAAATAGAAAACTTTGTGCATTGCTTGTAAAGTAGCTGTAGTTTCCTTGTCCCACCATAAGCTTAGTCTCTACAATTTATCAGGAGAACTAGGAAGAGAAGAACCTGCTACAGGAGAAGAAATCTCTTCCAGCCGCCACGAAGCAAGATCGAGCAGGTGATAGAGACACTCACATACAGATAAATGATTTTAAAATAATGTCTATGAATCAATAAGACAATGGTACATTATTGGTGGCCTTTTAAAATGGTTATGTTTTAAATATATTTTTAACGAAGTTTTTCTAAAAATTTAAGACGACATATTCCATGTGCACAAATCAAGTAATATTTTAAAAACCTCATTTATATTGAGTTTTCTGAACATTACAAATAACATAAACAGAATTATTGTTCTTGGTATGTAGTTAATTCAGAACTTTATTAGTCACATATAGATAGATGATGCAGAGCTTTATCAATACAGATTAATACATCATTGATATTTTTCTAAAATCCATAGTCTTGTATTTTAATTTCAAAATTATAATTTCATAACATTTTCTACAATTTTATTATACAGACAGTAAATTTTAAGTCATTGACATGTCCAATTAAATCATTTTTTAGTATAACATTTTGGACTGAGAAATACCTTCTCTAAGTTTAAGACAAATTCACCCTTTCAGAGGATGCTTTCAGTTGTAATGGTTACTTTTAATTGAAATTTGAAAGTATTCCAGCCAAAATATCATTTTAGGTACTACCTTACTACTTTTTTTTTTGTCTACAGTTGAATTACATTTTCAACAAATAATTTTTATGCGACAAACCTCATGAAAAATTTGTTTCCATTATTCTTTTGAATATATATCCAAATTGATTCACTGCCAGACTGTAGGTCTTCTCATTTAAATAATTGCACTATCACATTTGTTTATCTAATTAAATATTGGAACTCCTTCAAGTTCAAGTTATTCTAAAGCACAATTCTATAATTTCAGTTCTAAATGTTTAAACTATTGAGATATTAGAGTCTCTCCCTTGCTTCTGTTAACATAAGTATCAATAGTTTGTTTACAAGTTATGGTTTTAAAACTGTAATATTCAAAAGCTTTAAAAGCTACCCATTTTGCCACTCACTGAACACTTCGATTAAAGAATCAATGAACTTTCTAAACAGATTAATTGTGATGTAATTCATATATCATGCAATTCATCTATTTGAAGCATATAATTCAATGTTGCAAAATATGTTTACAGAGATTTTTTTGTATCATTAATATACAGTTACATAAGCAACATTGTGGTTACTAGATTCCCCCCATTATCAAGTCCACACCACATACCCCATTACAGTCACTATCCATCAACATAGTAAGATGCTATAGAGTCACTACTTGTCTTCTCTGTGCTATATACTGCCTTCCCCGTGCCCCCATCCACATTATGTATGCTAATCGTAATGCCCCTTATTCTTCTATCCCTCCCTTCCCATCCATCCTCTCAAGTTTCTTCCCCTTTGGTAACTCTTAGTCCGTTCTTGGATTTTGTGAGTCTCCTGCTGTTTTGTTCTTTTAGTTTTTTCTTTGTTCTTATGCTCCACAGATGAGTGAAATCTTTTGGCACTTGTTTTTCTCCACCTAGCTTATTTCACTGAGCATAATACCCTCTAGCTCCATCCATGTTGTTGCAAATGGTAGGATTTGTTTACTTCTTAAAGCTGAATAATATTCTAATGTGTATATGTACCACATCTTCTTTATCCATTCATCTACTGCTGGACACTTAGGTTGCTTCCATTTCTTGGCTATTGTAAATAGTTCTGCGATAAACAGGTGTGCATGCATCTTTTTGAAACTGGGCTCCTGCATTCTTGGGGTAAATTCCTAGGAGTGGAATTCCTGGGTCAAATGGTATTTCTATTTTGATTTTTATGAGGAACCACCATACTACTTTCCAAAATGATTGAACTAATTTACATTCCCACCAGCCATGTAGGAGGGTTCCCCTTTCTCTGCATCCTCAGCAGCATTTGTTGTTGTTTGTCATTTGGATGGTGGCCATCCAAACTGGTGTGAGGTGATACCTCATTGTGGTTTTAATTTACATTTCTCTGATAATTAGCGATGTGGAGCATCTTTTCTTGTGCCTTTTGGCCATCTGAATTTCTTCTTTGGAGAAGTGTCTGTTCAGATCCTCTGCCCATTTTTTTAATTTGATTATTTGCTTGTTGTTTGTTGAGGTGTGTGAGCTCTTTGTATATTTTGGATGTCAACCCCTTATCGGATATGTTGTTTATGAATATATTCTCCCATACTGTAGGATACCTTTTTGTTCTGCTGATGGTGTCCTTTGTTATACAGAAACTTTTTAGTTTTATATAGTCCCACTTGTTCATTTTTGCTTTTATTTCTCTTGCCCATGGAGATATGTTCATGAAGAAGTTGCTCATGTTTATATTCAAGAGAGTTTTGCCTATGTTTTCTTCTAAGAGTTTTATGGTTTCATGACTTACATTAAGCTCTTTGATCCATTTCAAGTTTACTTTTGTGCATGAAGTTAGACAGTAATCCAGTTTAATTCTCTTACATGTAGCTGTCAAGTTTTGCCAACACCAGCTTTTGAAGAGGCTGCCATTTCCTCACTGTATATCCATGACTCCTTTATCATATATTAATTGACCATATATGTTTAGGTTAATATCTAGACTCTCTGTTCTGGTCCACTGGTCTATGGGTCTGTACTTGTGCCAGTACCAAATTGTCTTGATTACTGTGGATTTGTAGCAGAGCTTGAAGTTGGGAAGTGAGATCCCCTGCTTTCTACTTCCTTCTCAGGATTGCTTTGGCTATTCAGGGTCTTTTATGGTTCCATATAAATTTTAGAACTGTTTACTCTAGTCCATTGAAGAATGCTGTTGGTAATTTGATAAGAATTGCATTGAATCTGTAGATTACTTTAGGCAGGATGGCCATTTTGACAATATTAATTCTTCCTACCCAAGAGCATGGGATGTATTTCTATTTATTAGTGTCCTCTTTAATTTCTATTAAGAGTGTTTTGTAGTTTTCAAAGTATAGGTCTTTCACTTCCTTCACTAAGTTTATTCCTAGGTATTTTATTCTTTTTGATGCAGTTGTGAATGGAATTACTTTCCTGATTTCTCTTTCTGCTAGTTCATTGTTAGTGTATAGGAATGCCACCGATTTCTGTTTATTAATTCTGTATCCTGCAAATTTGCTGAATTCAGATATTAAATCTAGTAGTTTTAGAGTGGATTCTTTAGGATTTTTTATGTACAAAATCATGTCATCTGCAAGCAGCGATAGTTTGACTTCTTTACCAGTCTGGATGCCTTTTATTTCTTTGCGTTGTCTGATTGCCATACTGAGGACCTCTAGAACTATGTTGAATAAAAGCAGGGAGAGTGGGCATCCTTGACTCTATATCTTTTCATTGGTGCATTCCTGATCCTAGAGGTAAAGCTTTCAGCTTCTTGCCATTAAGTATGATGTTGGGTATGGTTTTGTCATATATGGCCTTTATTTTGTTGAGGTAATTCCCCTCTGTACACATTTTGTTGGGAGATTTATCATAAATGGATTTTGAATTTTGTCAAATGCTTTTTCAGCACCTATGGAGATGATCATGTGGTTTTTGTCCATCTTTTTGTTGATGTGGTGGATAATGTTGATAGGTTTTTGAATGTTGTACCATCCTTGCATCCCTGAGATGAATCCCGCTTGATCATGCAGTATGATCCTCTTGATGTATTTTTGAATTCAGCTTGCTAATATGTTATTATTTTTGCATCTATGTTCATCAGGGATATTGGTCTGTAGATTTCTTTTTTTGTGGTATCTTTGCCTGGTTTTGGTATTAGAGTGATACTGGCTTCATTGAATAAGTTTTGAAGTGTTCCCTCCTCTTCTATTCTTTGTAAAACTTTAAGGAGAATGGGTATTATGCCTTCTCTTAATGTCTGGTAAAAGTCAGTGATGAATCCATCTGTTCCTGGGGTTTTGTTCTTGGGTATTTTTTTGTTTAACAATTCAATTTCATTGCTGGTGGTTGGTCTGTTTAGATTTTCTTTTTCTTCCTTGGCCAGCCTTGTATGGTTGTATTTTTCTAGAAAGTTGTCCATTTCTTCTAGGTTTTCCACTTTGTTACCATGTAGATGTTCTTAGTATTCTCTAGTAATTCTTTGTATTTTTGTGGTGTCCATAGTGAATTTTCCTTTTTCATTTCTGATTCTCTTTATGTATGTAGATTATCTTTTTTTCTTATAGGTCTGGCTAGGGGTTTATCTGTTTTGTTCATTTTCTCAAAGAACCAACATGTGCTTTCATTGATTCTTTCTATCGTCTTATTCTTCTTGATTTTATTTATTTATTCTCTGATCTTTATTATGTCCATCCTTCTACTGGCTTTGGGCCTCATTTGTTCTTTTCTAGTTTTCTTAATTGTGAATTTAGACTTCTCATGTGGGATTGTTCTTCTTTCTTAAAGTAGTCCTGTATTGCAATATATGTCCCTCTGAGCATGGTCTTTGCTGCATCCCACAGATCTTGCGGTGTTGCATTATTGTTGTCATTTGTCTCCATATACTGCTTGATCTGTTTTCATTTGGTCATTGATCCATTGGTTATTTAGGAGCATGTTGTTAAGCCTCCATGTGTTTGTTGGTTTTTTCGTTTTCCTGTCAAAATTTATTTCTATTTTCATACCTCTGTGGCCTGAGACGTTGGTTGGTAAAATTTCAGTCTTTTTTAATTTACTGAGGCTCTTTTTGTGGCCTAGTATATAGTCTATTCTTGAAAATGTTCCATGTGCACTTGAGTAGAATGTGTATCCTGCTGCTTTTTGGGTGTAGAGTTGTGTACATGTATGTTAGGTCCATCTGTTCTAGTGTGTTGTTCAGTGCCTCTGTGTCCTTACTTATTTTCTGTCTGGTGGATCTATCCTTTGGAGTGAGTGGAGTGTTGAAGTTTTCTAGGATGAATGCATTGCATTCTATTTCCATTTTAATTCTGTTAGTATTTGTTTCACATACATTGGTGCTACTGTGTTAGGTACATAGATATTTATAATGGTTTTATCCTCTTGTTGCATTGACCTCTTTATCATTATGTAATATCCTTCTTTGTCTCTTGTTACTTTCTTTGTTTTGAAGTCTATTTCATCTGATACAAGTATACAAACACCTACTTTTTTCTACCTATTAGTTGCATGAAATATCTTTTCCATCCCTTCACTTTCAGTCTGTGTATGTCTTTGGGTTTGAGGTGACTCTCTTGTAGGCAGCAAGAAGACAGGTATTGTTTTTTTATCCATTCTGTGACTCTATATCTTTTCATTGGTGCATTCAGTCCATTTACATTCAAGGTGATTATCAATAGGTATGTACTTACAGCCATTGCAGGCTTTGTATTCGTGATTACCAAAGGTTCAAGGGCAGCTTCTTTACTATCTAACCATCTAACTTAACTCACTTATTATGCTTTTATAAATACAGTCTCATGATACTTTATTTCTCTCCATTCTTTTTCTTCCTCTTCCACTCTTTATATGTTAGGTGTTTTGTTCTGTACTCTTTGTGTTTCCCTAGATTTTGTGGATAGCTGATTTTATTTTCCATTTAGTTAATATTTGGTTAGTCTACTTCCTTTGCTGTGGTTTTATTTTCTCTGGTGATAGCTATTTAGCCTTAGGCATACTTTCATATAGAGCTGTCCCTTTAAAATTCACTGTAGAGATGGTTTGTGGGAGATAAATTCCCTCAACTTTTGCTTATCTGGGAATTGTTTAATCCCTTTCCAAATTTAAATGATAATCTTGATGGATACAGTATTCTTTGTTCAAGGCCCTTCTATTTCATTGCATTCAATATATTACGCCATTCCCTTCTGTCCTGTAAGGTTTCTGATGAGAAGTCTGATGATAGCCTGATGGATTTTCCTTTGCAGGTGATCTTTTTTCTCTCTCTGGCTACTTTCAATACTTTGTCCTTTTCTTTGATCTTTGCCATTTTAATTATTATATGTCTTGGTGTTGTCTTCCCTGGGTCCCTTGTGTTGGGAGATCTGTGGACTTCCATGGTCTGAGAGACTATTTCCTTCCCCAGATTGTGGAAGTTTTCAGCAGTTATTTCTTCAAAGACTATCCCTTTTTCTTTCTCTTTTTCTTCTGGTGCCCCTGTAATGCAAACATTGTTCTCTTTGCATTGGTCACACAATTCTCTTAATATTCCTTCATTGTTAGAGATCCTTTTATCTCTCTCTCTGCCTCAGCTTCTGTGTATTCCTGTTCTCTGATTTCTATTCCATTAATAATCTCTTCCACCTCATCCAGTCTGCTCTTTAATCCTTCCATTGTTTGTGTCATTTCTATTATCTTCCTCCTGAATTCATTAGCTCTTGCATATTTCTCTGTAGCTCCATCAGCATGCTTATGACTTTTATATTGAATTATTTTTCAGGAAGACTGATGATTTAAGTTTCACCAAGCCCTCTCTCTGGTCTTTGAGGGATTTTGAATTTAACAAGATTCTTCTGCCTTTTCATGGCAATAGGAATGGTTGCCGGTGAGTGGAGTGTGTGTCAGCTGGGAGAACAAAGTCTCTTCCTGCTTGCCAGTCACTTTGCCTGTCTCTACTGTGTGTGCCAGTTAACCACACACAGAGAGCATCCTTTGGGTCAATCCCCTAGGCTGCCATGGGCAAGGCGGCCCTCGGAATGGCCTAGGGCACAGGCAGGGGCTACCGGTGAGCAGCGCATGTTCTGCCATGATAACAAAGCCCCTTCTTGCATCCCTTACCTTACTCTGTGCCCATCAGCTACACACAGGGAGCAGCTTTTGGGTCTGGGCTGGTTAGGTGCGTGCAAGGAGAAGGCTCTATCTTAAGCTGTGTGGTTGCTGCAAGCAGGGCTGCTCCCCTGGCTGTTCTACAACAATAGCAGGGTCAGCCGGTTTGCTCACAGGTGCCAGCAAGGAAAGGAGCAGCAGGCTGATTATCGCCATGAGGGGTCTTGAAGCTGCGTAGCCAACCAAGGGATTAGGGTGCCTAAAGTTCCTTAAAGTTCCCAGCCTGGTAGGCTGAGTATGCCAGGATGATTTTATCCACCTGTTAAACCCTTGTCCCTTTAAGGCTTTTAAAGTGACCTGTTTTTGTTTTTTCACAGGGCACCCAGCTGTAGGAACCTCGTCACAGTCTCAGATTTTACTTTTCCGCTCCTCTAATATCCAGAGTACCATGCAATGTGGGTCTGTGCTCCTGGGGCAGATTACTAGGGCTAGTTATTTAGTAGTCCTGTGCTTCCACTCCCTCCCTACTCCAATTATTTTCCTCCCACCAGTGAGCTGGGGTGGGGGGAGCATTCGGGTCCCACTGGGTCATGGCTCCGCACCTTACCCTTTTCTGTGAGATGTTGGGTTCTCGCAGTTGTAGCCTTGCTGGTGTACTGTATCTTCTGGTCACTCTTTTAGGAATAGTTGTGTTTGCTGTATTTTCAAAATATATATGGTTTTGGGAGGAGACTTCTGCCACCCTATTCAAGCCACCATCTTTTCCTCCTCTCCAGAGATTATTTAATATATCGATAGTTTTTTTTATACATCATCACAATCAGCTTATGACTGTTGTCTGAAGCAGTTGCCCTCACCCTCATGATCATCCACCCTTGATTTAGTTTAATTGTGTGAACTGGGCAATATCATTGTTCGCTGTCTATCCACCTTGCCTCTATGTACACCACATTCCATTAACCATTTTGATCATTCTGTGGGTGATGACTTTGGTTGTCATTCCAACCTTCTTGCTCATTGTGATAATTTTTTCTGCATTGCTTGACATTTAAGTGTCACCACCTGGCATCAATTATGTTACATTTCCAGCATTCCTATCACTATAATGGAGTCTGGTAGGTGATGCAGCTCCAGTATCCCATTTAAAGGTCTGTTTCCCAGGACTACTTTTACTATCAACTGTCTAAGGTCTGGTTTGCTAAAAACAAACTGCAAGAGAGAGATTTGAGTGCAGATGTTCATTGGGAATCTTGCTCAAGAAAAATACCTGTAAGGAAAGCAGACTTTGATGGGAGAACTCAGACTCTGATGAAGTTGCCACAGAAGCTTCAGCCAACCCCACATGGGATTCTGAAAGCATGATGTCCCTGATTAGTTGTCCTCTTGAGATCAAGGGCTGGGCCCAGTTTTTCCCACAGAGGCAAGTTATTAGATTTAGGCCCTTAGGCAGGGTCATCATTTTGATGAAGTAGCTTTCTTTGGACAAGAGAAGTGTGGGGGAAGGAATTCTGCTGCAAGACAGCTATAACAGGTAATACTACTGGAGGAAATGACTGTTGGAAGAGGCATTCTGGTGGTATAACGCAACATCCATTAACTGCATGCAGTCCATGCAAAGTGCATTTCTCCCCCAAAGCTTTCTTAAGACTGTTTAATATGAAGCTATATGCCATGAAAATGTATATCCATATTTTCACCACAAAACAAATAATTTTATCTTTTGTAAGTGAATTTACAGACTAATAAAGGAATGTGAGATATTTTATCTTTGAAAGATTAAACTTTTATTTCATGAATCTGATGGAAAAGAAATCACACCACTGTCAGACTCATTTCACTGATTTTTCTATTTAAAACATCTAATGGCACTATAGCAAAACAGAGACTATATTACTATTTGGGAGGATCCTTATTTGCTAAAGTCACCAGTGCATAAAGAGAGTCATGCTACATTTTTTTTTATTAAGGTATCAGTGATATACACTCTTATGAAGGTTTCACAAGAGAAACAATGTGGTTACTACATTCACCCTTATTATCAAGTCCCCCTTGTACCCCATTGTGGTCACTGTCCATCAGTGTAGTAAGATGCCACACAGTCGTTACTTGTCTTCTCTGTGCTACACTGTCTTCCACACGATTCCACACACACCATGTGCACCTATCATGATACCCCACAATCCACTTCTCTCTACCTCCACACCTGCCCTCCTCACCCCTCTACTTTGGTAACCGCTAGTCCCTTCTTGGAGTCTGAGAGTCTGCTGCTGTTTTGTTCCTTCAGTTTTGCTTCGTTGTTATACTGCAGAAATGAGGGAAATCATTTGGTATTTGTCTTTCTCTGCCTGACTTCTTTCACTGAGCATTATACCCTTTAGCTCCATCCATGTTGTTGGAAGTGGTAGAATTTGTTTCTTTCTTATGGCTGAATAGTATTCAATTGTGTATATGTACCACACCTTCTTTATCCATTCATCTACTGATGCACACTTAGGTTGCTTCCATATCTTGGCTATTGTAAATCATGCTGCAAAAAACATAGAGGTGAATATGTCTTTTTGAATCTGAGAAGTTGTTTTCTTTGGACAAATTCCTAGAAGTGGAATTCCTGGGTGAAATGGTATTTCTATTTTTGTTTTCTTAGGAACCTCCATATTGGTTTCCACAATGATAGAACTAGTTTACTTTCCCACCAGCAGTGTAGGAGGCTTTAGATTCGTGGTTACCAAAGGTTCAAGGGTAATTCCGTTACTATCTAACAATCTAATTTAACTCACTTAGTATGCTATTACAAACACAACTTAATGGTTCTTTTTTCCCCTCCTTTTTGTTCCTTCTCCATTCTTTCTTTATTAGGTATAATATTCTGTACTCTTTCTCTATTCCTTGATTGATTTTGGGGGGTAGTTGATTTGATTTTGCATCTGCTTAGTAATTAACTGTTCTATTTTCTTTACTGTGTTATTATTTTCTCTGGTGACTGCTATTTAACCTTAGGAACACTTCCATCTATAGCAGTTCCTCCAAAATACACTGTAGAGGGGTTTGTGGGGGACAAATTCTCTCAGCTTTTGCTTATATGGAAATTGTTTAATCTCTCCTTCAAATTTAAATAAGAATGTCACCTAGTAGAGTATTCTTGGTTCGAGGCCCTTCTGTTTCATTGCATTAAATATATCATGCCACTCCCTTCTGGCCTGTATGGTTTCTGCTCAAAAGTCTGATGATAGCCTGATGGGTGTTTCTTTCTATGTGATTTTTTTTCTCTCTAGCTGCTTTTAAATGTCTGTCTTTATCCTTGATATTTGCCATTTTAAGTATTATATGTCTTGGTGTTGTCTTCCTTGGGTCCCTGTTGGGAAATCTGTGCACCTCCATGTTCTGAGAGACTATCTCCTTCCCAAGACTGGGGAATTTTTGAGCAATTACCTCCTCAAAGACACTTTCTATCCTTTTTGCTCTCTCTTCTTCTTCTGGTACCCATATAATGTGATATTTTTCTGTTTGGTTTGGTCACACAGTTCTCTCAATATTCTTTCATTCTTAGAGATTCTTTTTACTCTCTGTGCCTCAGCTTCTTTGTATTCCTCTTCTCTAATTTCTATTCCATTTACTGTCTCTTCTACTACATCTAATCTGCTTTTAAGTCCCTCCATTGTATGTTTCATTTCTGATATGGAATTTCTTAATGATTGAATCTCCATCCTAAATTCGTCCCTGAGTTCTTGAATATTTTTCTGTACCTTCATAAACATGTTTACAATTTTTATTTGGAACTGTCTTTCAGGAAGATTGATGAATTCTGTTTCACTTGGTCCATTTTCTGGTGTTTGTAAGAATTTTGTGGGATCCAGATTCCTCTGACATTCATATTTGTATGTGGTGCCCTCTGGTGCTCAGAAGCTTTTCTCTCTGGAGCTTCTCAGCCTCTGGATTGATAATGGGAGTCTCGAGTGAGAGGCTCTAGTGCCTGTCTCCACTGTCAGAACCAGTGGGCTGAGCATACAGGTATAAGCCTCTGTGCTTTGCATTTATAGCTGCTGTAGGCAGGGCTTCCCTCTGGCTTGCCTGATGCCAGTCAGGGATTTCCAGTTTGCAAGTCAGTGCTGCCATGCCAGGAGGAAGGCACAGCAGGCTGCTTATCATGGTGCGGGCCTTCAGAGCTGTATAGGTAGCCAGGGGGAAGTATCACCTGAAGCTCCCAAAAGTTCCCAAACTGCTGGGTAAAGTATGCCCTAACAATTTTGTCCACCTATCCTTTCTACTGAGCAGCAAGCTCTGTGCAATCCTTGCCCCTTTAGCAGCCCTGCTGCCTTTAGGAAGTCTCTGAGACTGCCCACCTTTCTTTTGTCCCAGAGAAGCCAGATGTGGATCCCTGTTTTCCACAAACAGCTGGAATCTGTCTCTCCAAGTATTCTGCCTGTCTTAGCTTTCCAACCCTACTAATCACCAGACCACTATGCAATGTATGTTGTGCTCCCAAAGCAGATCTCCAGGGCTGTGTGTTCAGCAGTCCTAGGCTTCCACCCACTCCCCACTACATTTCTCTTCTTCCCTCTGGTGAGCTTAGGGGGAGAAGGGCTTGGGTCCTGATGGATCAAGGCTTTGGTAGGTCATCCTGTTTCATGAGGTCTGCTCTTTTCTCCAGGTGTATGCAGTCTGGCGCAGCCATTTTTCCTGTTGCTCTTTTAGGATTAGTTGCATTAACTGTATTTTTGTATTATATGTGGTTTTAGGAGGAGTTCTCTTTCTCACCTCTCATGCTGCCATCTTTATTCCTCTAATATGGGTCCACATTACTTTTTCATTAAAAAAAATGCATTTAAAATGAGTGGATTGAATTTGGAAGAATATTCACTTGATCTAAATGAAAACTCATGCTTCAGAGAATGGTATGTAAATGCACCTCTGCAATTGCTTATGTAAATCATCTTTAGGTCATAAGAATAACTGCTAGCATTCAGTAGATGCTGATGTTCCTGTTACAGATTTGTCTTTTCTGGTGGGTGGCACATGTCAACAATATTTGTGCAAATAATTTATTCAGTGACAGTCTGTGGTAAATGAAAATTAAGAATTTATTTTTTCATTAAATATGACCTTTCTTTTATTTGATTTATTTTTGTTGAAGTGGTTTACTGAAAATTAAAAGAACATTACCAAATAATAAAATGCAAAGCTACAGATATGTACAACACAATGAGAAAAACGCTGTAGCAAGGGCTTCCAGTCTTCTCTCCATGTGCTATGGCAGGACTTCCCAATACAGGGGCCCAAATACATATAGGAACTGTCCTCTGAAATAACTGCAGGCAGATTAAATGTTGAGTGAGACAAGGATAAAGTGCTTTTTTATCACATAGTCGGCATCAGGGTTTTACTGAATGTCCCGTGTGCTTGTCTCTCATAATCCTCATTGAAACAAGCACACGAGGAAGGTTGTCTCCTTTTCACTGGTGCTGTATTTGCTTTCTGAATGATTTCCCTGCTGCTTCAGCTTCCTCACACTGGTTTGGTGCCATGAAAGGGCATAATCAGTTCCTCAGAGACTGGGAAATGGAAGCTTTGAGGTGAAAGCCATCACTTTCTGCTCCAGCTGGAGCACATGGGGACTGCCTATGATGACTCCTGTGGTCCCCAAGTACAGGACAGATTTTGCTTGGCATACACAGGCAGCAGACATCCCTGTTGCTCTCTACTTTAGTAAGCCCTGTGTTGTAATTCAGAAGTATCTAAACATTACAAATGTTTATCCAAACTGTACCTGGGCAGGGCCGTCACAGACTGAATGGTTGAACCTTCTGCATCTCTGCCTTACAGGTTATCTGAATGGCAGTTCTAGATTCTCTTCTATAGTGAGCTGAAATCAACTGTAAAGACAGAAAATCTCTGTGTATTCTGTACCCTGTTTTCCTTTACCTTTTGGGGGAAAATGAAATAGTTTCACCAAGTTTTCTGGTTATCATTTAAATTTGATTCTTATTTTCAGTAATAATTTGCTGCAGTTTGAAAAGAGTAAAAGACACAATTCAACGTATTTTCTGAGTGCTCTGTAACATGTGTTATTGAACCTTGTTTTTCAGACTTTCAAAAAATAAGCATTGAGTCTAAATATTGGGGACAGAGAATGGTGTTGGGCAAGGTAGCAACCTGTCTTCTGTTCATTGTATAGAGTTGCTCTCTTTATCTATAAATAAATTGGTTTTGGTTCCCTTTGTGTTTTACTGTACAGAATTGCATATCATTATTTCCATTTTTGATTCATTCTTGTTCAAGGGTAATGGTAATGCCTGTGTAGGTAAGTTTGAAATAACTGGCAGCTTTGGTCTGTATTAGGGTCAAGTACTCGAGTAACATGAAGAAAGTTTATGGAAATTTAGCAGTTTTGTGGTGGAAGGTACTGTCTCCAGAATTCAAATAAATGTTTCCTTTTAAAGATTCAAAGAAGGGGAAAAATATAGAAGGAAAGAAGGAGAGAAGGAGAAAAGTTTAAGCAAGTAGAAATGAAATACCCATACTATTTGAAGTAACAGATGTTGAAAATCAAAAAATTATGTTGGACACAAAACAGTAATATTTTGGGTTAGATGAAGCAAAGTTTTAAAAAAAGATTTTTGTAAGATGTTGATCTTCTTCTTCACATATTACATACATTCCCATGCCAAATATTGCAAGTGCAAAGTATAGAGTCCATAAAAATAACATTTAACAGGTAAAATTCACAAGGGAACATACACATTTTGTTTTTATTTCTGGGGTTGATGGTCACTATTCACATTTCACTTCTATATGTATTTGTTTAATCTTTCATGAAGAAATGTTATGAAATGTTACAAAATGTTACAGTACTGTTGGTAGTAGAGACTCCTTTGCACCCTCATCAAATTTACCCTCTCACCAACCTTCCACAGATATGTAGCAATTTTACTGAGGTTGGATAAATCATTGCCTTTTGTGAAACACACATAGACACAAACATGCATACTTACCCAATATTAGTGATATTTTGAGTAGTAAAAATCTTCACAGGATGATGGTTGTCAACTAAACTGATTATATTAATCACTCTACAATATATGTAAGTGAAACTATTAGGTTGTACATCTTAAGCTTATACAATGATATATAAATTTATATCTCAATAAAATTAGTGGAAAATAATCTTCACATATGTATTACAATATTGTACATAACCTCCCTTTTATTGAAATATAGTTAATACACAATATTATGTTGGTTTCAGATATACAACAAAGCAATCCGACAATTATATATAGTATTAAAAGCTTGCCAAGGTAATTGTAGTCAATATACAGTTAACAAACCAAAATATTACAATACTATTGACTAATATTTCCTGTGTCATAGTTTTCATTGCCATGACTAGTTTATTTTATAACTGGATGTTCATGCCTCTAGTCTTTTCATCTATTTCACTTATCCTCCCTGCCCCCAACTCCTGCAATCACTAGTCTTTTCTCTGTGTTTGTACTTCTGTTACATCTGTTTGTTTGTTCATTTTTTTAGATTCCACAAGTGAAATAATATGGCATTTGTCTTTCCCTGTCTGATTTCTCTAATTCAGCATAATAACCTCTAGATTCACCAAGTTGTCACAAATGGCAAAATTTCATTTTTACGTGCCTGAGTAATATTCCATTGTATACATATATATACAACATCTTTATCCATTCTATTGTTGGGCACTTTGGTTGCTTCCATACAGTGGCTACTCTAAATAATGCTGTGATAAACCTAAGAGTGGATATATATTTTCAAATTAATCATTTTGTTTCCTTTGAGTAAATTTCCAGAACTGAAATTGCTGGGTCATATGCTATTTCTATTTTCAGTACTGCACCCATTTATATTCCCACCAGCAATACACAAAGTTTCCCTTTTCACCACATCCTTTACAACACTTTTTTTTTTATTTATACAGCCATTCTGAGTGGTGTGAAGTGGTTTTGATTTGCATTTCCCTAATGATTAGTGATGAGGACTATGTTTTAATGTGTCTGTTGGGCATCTGTATGTATTCTTTGGAAATATGTCTCTTCAGGTCCTCTGTCCATTTTTAATCAGATTACTTGTTTTTTTTGGTGTTGAGCTGTTTGAGTTCTTTGTATATTTTGGATATTAGTCTCTTATGAGATATATCATTTGCAAATATAAAATCTCATATAATAAGTTGACTTTTTGTTTTATTGATGGTTTCCTTTGCTATGCAGAAGCCTTTCAGTTTGCTGTAATCCCATTTGTTCATTTTTGCTTTTGTTTGCTAGGAAAGCATATCTAGAAAAAGATTTATAATACTAATGTTCAAGAGTTTACTGCCTATGTTTTCTTCTATGAGTTTTATGGTTTCAGGTCATACATTTAGGTCTCTAATCCACTCCAAGTTTATTTTTCTGTATAGTGTAAGACAATGATCCAGTTTCATACTTTTGAAAGAAATGAATATATTATGTTCTTGAGTTTTATCATTATTGATAAATAAAAATATAGTTTGTATATTTAATTGTCTATATTATTTCCATTTCATAACTTTTGGCAAATTACACATCTGTCCTTATTTTAATTGATATTTGATTTGATTACAATGCGCTGTGTCTATGCTGCAATGAACAATCTTATATATGTGTTTTTGTCACAAGTGAACAGTTCCACATACTGTGTATGTAGAGACGAAATCCCTGGACTGTGACTATCTGCATTTTCACTTGCTTTTATGCCAAGTTTTCTCGGAAGTAAATGTGTCTATTTGTATTCCCAAATGTATCATATGAGAGTTCTCATTTGTGACTATATCCATTATCACTTATTATTAGATGTCATGTTATTTTTTGGTAATAGAAAGTTTTTAAAGTGACATTTTTTGCTTTATTTTCATTAGTTTCCCTTATACTTATTGAAAATTTTATTTTTCTGACCTCTGAATTATTTCTCCACATTTCCCTACTTTTCTTCATTGTTGTTTCATAGGAAATGTGTGTGTATATAAAAACAAGCCAAAAATATTTTAAAAATATTATGTGTAATATATGAAATATATGTTATATATATTCTTTGTTTATTATTATTTCTGATCTGTCAAACATCTCATTTTCCTCATAAATTTTGTTTATGGATATTTTCATGAACAAAACAAAATTTAATATTAATTGTACTTAAATGCATCTATTTCTTCATGATTTTTTATTTTTTATATCTCTATAAAATTATTTTCCTCATATATCTCCATTTAATCTAACAGTTTTTCAATTTTTCTTAGCATTTACATAATCTGTGGATTATTTTGTACACAGTAGAATACAATTTTTTCACATAAGTTTATTAAATTAACTGGATCATTTGTTAGTTACTATTCCTTTTATTGCTTTATTGATGGATTTTTCTATTATTTCTTAATGACACCATTTTTATTATGGCATTACAGCAAAAACTGATATTGGGGAAATTTATAATTCTTTACAAGGTTTTAAAATTGTATTTAATAATTATCCCTTAGTCAATATTAATTTTGCTATGAGGTAGTAGGTTTCACAAAAGCAAACTATTAGGCTTTTAGCTGGAATTTGAGTAAATTTATATATTATTTTGTGAGAATCATCATTTTTACCCTATGTATTATTCCCATTTATTAATAATATATCTCAATTCATGAAATTTAGAACTCTCATCATTTATTTTTATGAGGCTTATAACTTTCTTCAGACATTCTTATGTTTTGTAAAACATCTTCCTAGGTACTTTATAGACTTTGTTGTTACATTAATGGAATTATTTAAAAAATAGTTTAGTCATTGTTAATGTATAGACCCATTATTTTTTATAGAATAGGAAGTTAGCAATTTCCTTATTAGTTTAAATGATTATTTGTAGATGTTTCTTCAGTGTTCTAAAGGGATAGCAGTCAAATCTACAAATACTAAGTTTTTTCTTCCTTTCTAGTGACACATACTAGAACCTAATTTGGTTTCATATTGATGGTAGACTCATAAATTTAGCTGAGGGCTTTCTCTCTTCTGAAAGACTTTGCATGTTAGTCAAAAATCTACTAAATGAAAGTGTAAGAAAAGAAACCTGCTTGAAATACCTGTACCAGATACATTAGGTCTCACAGGTTTTGACTTGTAACTGAATGCAAACTAGTTTGAGGCCTATTTTCTTTTTCTTGTCTTTCAGTAAATTTTGGAAATTCATATATTTAGAAAGTTTTCTTCATGTAGATTTATTTTTCATTTTCAAAATAAAAGAAGTGCTATTGATTTGTATTTATGCTTTTTTATTTATTCCTATGTTTTTTTCTTTTTGCCTTTATCAATTACAACTAGAGTATCAGCTACTTGATTAATCTTTCTAAAACAGCTTTCGATTTTGTTGATACAATCAATTGTTGTGTTGTATTTCTATTACCACATACTCTATTGTTTGTATTATAAGATGTAATTTTTTCAGATTACTGCTTACTATATCATTTGTGTACTCAAAATTAATATATAATTGTTCAGAGTTTTTATTCTTTGGCATGTTTACTGGGCTATACATTACTTCTTTACAGTTTATCTTTTGTATGGGTTTTTAAATGCTTTGTATTCTGTGAAGTTCAGTCTAAATATTGTCTTATGATATCTTCTTTGGCCAGCAATTCACTTAGAAGTTTCTTTTTCTTTTTGGTTTTCAAATGAACTACATTATTTTAGTTATCTTCTTTTTTTCTGCTTTCTAACACTTTTGCATCATGTGTAGGGGATGTATGTATATATATATGTACTTTTTTTGAGACATCTTTGGTGTTAGGATAACGTTCTAACTTTTTTACTTAACATTGCTTCTGATAGCTTCCTGTTATCTCTCTGATGATTCCTTCTTATTCTAGTACATATTTCACAGATCTTTCAGCAAGTAACTATTGGAGGAAAATAAAAGTATCTGAGTAGCTATTTGCCTGAAAATTACCTTTAACTTATCTAACACATGAAAGAGAAATTAATGAGCAGAGAATAGGGATCATCAATAATTAGTTTCTTTTTCCTCCACACTTAGGTGATACCTTTGGCATCTGTTTGGTTTCTTGTTTTTGAGAAGTCCGTTTAACAAAAACCCAGTCAACCAACTAAAAATAAATACATAAATAAAACTTGAGTCACTGTCGTACCGCCATTTCTTTCTCTATATTTGAATGATTTTTCTCCCTTTTTTTGATGCTCTGAAGCTTCTGAGGATACATGCTATTTATCCTTCCTTGGAATTCAATGTATTCCTTCAACCTTAAGACCATGCACTTTACTCTGGACAAATTTACCTTTTTTATCCCATTGTATGTTTCTTCCCTCACTTTATTTCTGTCCTCTCCTTCTGACTTCCTGTTAAAAACTTATTTTCTTCCTCATTTCTCTTAACTTTAATACTTTTCATATTTTTATTTCTTTGTGCTACATTCTAATTCTCTAATACTTATTGTTCAGTTTACTGAACTGAATGTTTTAGTAGCATTGATAGAATTATGATTTAACCTTACTCATTCAGTTTTTTCAATTTCTGCCTTCCCTTATTGACCTCAAGGGCAGAAAAGAGAATAAACAATCTCTTGTCCACCCCATCCTCTTATTACCAGAATATCTATCATTTGCTCCTATTTATATGGTTTTATTTATTTATTTTTAATGTAGCAAGCTCCTTTTTTATTGAAGTGTAGTTGACATAATATTATAGTGGTTTCAGGTGTACAACATAGTGATTCAGCATTTATAGACATTACAAAATGCTCACCATAATAAATATAGCTACCACCTGTCACCATATAAAGTTATTATAGTATTATTGATCACATTCCCCATGCTGCACCCTTATTTATTTTATAGCTGGAAATTTATACCTCTTCATCCCTTTCACCTATTTCACCCACCCCCAAACCCTATTTCCTCTGTCCACCACCAGTTTGTTGTCCATATTTATCAGTCTATTTCTGGGTTTTTGTTTGTTTGTTTATACGCACTTGAGACCCAAATAAAAGCTAGACCCCTGAAGATATTCTCATAGAATTGTACAGTGCAAATTAGCAACATACTGTCTCTTCCTTCTCCTCCAAAGTCACCATTACCCTGTATCTTATTTTCCTTATTCCTATACATTCCTTTGTTTTCACTTTCTTTAAGTATTTTTTGATGAACAAAAGTTCTTTCTTTTAATTTGGTATAATAATACATAATGTTCTTTTTTTTTCCAAATGAATTGTTTTTAGTTTCTTCTTATTAAATTTTCATGGTCTGAGAGTTTAGGAAAGGTTTCAATATAATATCCCCATGCCCCTACCCCTTACAGTTACATAGTTTCTCCATTTTGCAAAGTCAGATGTACATACACAGGTATGTGTATACATCATTTGAGAATCTTTTGTGGAATCCATTTCTCCAAAGCCTCCTTCCCTTCTGTGTGTCACCGTTTTGAGTTGTTCTCCCTCAGTGTACCTTCCCCATGCCTGAGGAAGAAGAGGAAGATATTCCCTGAGGTGGAAAAACCCATATCTTAGTCTTTCTCATGTAACTTCAAGCTAAAGTCTTTGCCCAGGGCTGGTGGCATTGAAGGCTGCACCAGGATTCAGTATCTGCCGACTTCACCACATAGATATATTGTTTAACAATGTGGAGTAATTCCTAGAAAGACATATGGTTATAATTTTTCTAATTTTTGAGTTTCTAAGGGTCAGCTTCACATAATTAATACTGAATATTCTTATATGATACAGGAGAAATGTGAAGTGTCTACAATTAGATGTCTCAACATCTTTTTAAGAAAAAAGATCTATAGCATGACAGTGAATTACACATGTAT
Source organism: Manis pentadactyla (assembly GCF_030020395.1). NCBI lineage: Eukaryota > Metazoa > Chordata > Mammalia > Pholidota > Manidae > Manis > Manis pentadactyla. The sequence continues at coordinate 43,685,713 of NC_080025.1, forward strand.
TTTTAGATTTTTTTAAAGTAATTTCACAAACACTAAGAATCTTTGCTCATTTTGCAGAAAAAAACCTTAAAGGAGATCAATGGTGCTCAAAGAAAATAATGTACTGCCTTTTGAATAATTTTTTTCTTGGAAACATTTGTCAGATTTTTTTATTGGTAAGCACAATTGGTTAGATTTCATATTTTGATTTCAGAAAACATATTTTTGCTGACATTATACATACTCTTGGAAATGGCTACTCTGTAAATTACAATTACTATAATCCAGAACATAAAAAAAAAGGCGGACTTTTCTGTTCTTATCTAGAAGGAATGCTTTTAACTGAGTTGAATTTAAATGTACACACATACACAATCTTGCATGCATCAGTTTTATTTTTAGACTGTGTGGTTTATATGCAATAAGGTTGTGTTTGGATTAGAATCCTGGAATTTGCATTAAAAAAAAATGTTTTGCACCTGCATGCTTCCCCAGAGTAATTTAATGTTACAATTTCTGACAAGATAATTCCATCTTCACTGTTGCTGACTGTGTGGTAGGATGGTAGGAGAAAATAGATCTGAACCTGCAGTGGGGTAGGAAAAATATATTTGACTAAAATGAAATTAGCTCATAAACCAGAAAACCCCAAATCAGGAAAGAATGACAAGATACGGAATCCAAATCATAATTTTGTCCTTCTCTCACTTCCAAAAGGCCTGTGCGGTGTGTGGGCAGTGCCTGCATGTGTTCATGAACTGCTTTACACACTTTTCAAAACAGTGGCTTTGCTGTAGGGGTCATATTCTGCAGCAGAATAACAGCATTTTAGGACAAATGTATGTCACAATCTCTTCTGCGATCATTTAGAAACAGTGAATTAAAATAGCGTTTCTTGCTTCAAGCAAACTAAGGAGATGAAAGGTGAAACTTCAGCTGTTGAAACATAGGAAACGTAATTTATAGGCAGGCATACTGATTCTCACTTCTGCTCATGTTCTTTTTCACCATTTGAAAACCCATTTTATTTTTCTCTTCTGTGTTTTTATGTAAATTTCAGTGGAGTCTCTAGTCCATCTAGGAAAGCGTCAGTCAGAAACCCTTCTCAAAATTGAATCAACATATTTGCCAACAAGGGATGGGCCTGGGTAACCTAAATGAGTAGCAGAATAGTGTCTCTGTGTCTGCAATAACTTCTGTTTTCCACTTTTGGAGTGAAACATGGTTTATCATATCTCACAATGCTTTCCAACCTTTCTTTAAATCATGTTACAGTATATTAGAATTTGCAGTTCTAAAAAAGGAGACAAGTTGACTAAATAGGATTAGGTAGCTAAGGGAAAAAACATGCTTAAATGATATCCCATGTCGTTTTCTTTTTCACCAAAGTTTGCCAGCTGAGCTGTGATAGACTGGGTTAAATTCAGTTTTGTTTAAAGATGGTCAAGTACACCCACGGGAGATTAATTTAATAATGTCTGGTCAGCTGTAGAGGGGAAGGGTTCTGGGAGACTAGACAGCCTGAACACATTGTGGTCTCCCCACAGCCCAGAATCATGTGTTCACCTCTCACCTGCCTAAGGGCAGATGATTTGCTGAGGAATGAATATTTTACCTGTTTTTCAGATATGTATTTCATTCAGTATGTAGCTCTCCTTAGAATCACAGAATCATCCACTTTGACAGGATTTTGTAATTTTCTCATGCAACTCAATCAAAGCTTGAATCCTTTTTAGTGTCTCTGCTTCTTGATGCAATACTTCACACTACAGGGTATTTCTAATCATTAGGCTCTCTGTGGTTGGGGACCCAAAATCCACAAGAAAGATGGTTGTATGAAAAAATGGATTTGATAGACTAGGTGAACTAGAGTTTGGAAGACTTGAGTCTTAATAAATTCTAACAATAAAGAAAGGGAAATGAGAAATTCCCATAAAAATAAAGATGTGGTAGACAGAATAATGGTCATAATGTTTGTGACAGAAAAAAATGTTCAGGTATTTGATTAAAAATACATATTTATTTGTAAAGAGACATAGTACTAATTTGTGCTTGTTGAATTTTATCTCCCAGTTTTATTTTGAACCTGAAAGTCAATGAGGAAAAATTTGAGTCTTTCTCCCACTGCCCCATGTTCAAATTCCCACAATTTGTGAATATTGTAGGTTACAAGACAGAAAGGAATTAAGGTTGATAATCAGTTGAACTCAAATGGGCATAATTCTAGATCAGATCACCTGGATGAGCCCAACATAAAACGAGGATCTTTAGAAGTGGAAGCTGGGGGCAGACAAGGACAGCGTAGGAGGTGCGGCAAAGAGGTGCAGTGCGGGGGAGACTCAGAGACCTTCGCTGGCTTTGAAGATGGGGGAGGCCTGTGGACCCTGGTAAAGACAAGGTAGCAGGCTGTCCCCCATACCCTCCACAAAGGAAAGCAACCTGGGGACATCTGGATTTCAGCCCAGTGAAACCCATCAGACTCTGAGTCCAGATCTGTAATAATAAACTTGTGTTGCTTTAAGCCACTAATTTTTTGGCGATTTGTTACAGCAGTGATAGGAAACTAATACAAAGGGATTACAAAAAGATCAGAGCATAATATGGTACACACAAAGTATAACATTTATGATTAAAATAAATAAAAAGAGTAGAGCCATACCCCCTTTGGATGTCCTGGGATTCCTGAATAGGGCTAATAGAGAAAAATTCATCCTGGTGCTCCATTGGTCTAGAACTGAGCTACAGCAACATGGTCACTAAACTGCAAATGCATCTAAGGCTTAGTTATGGTTTCAGGGAAAAACGTGAATGCTAGCAACCTGATAATGAAGCTAAGGGGACAGATAGAAGGTAAGGTTGGGACACTGATATCCTTTTTAAAATCAGGAATTCAAACATACATTCTGGAAAAATGACAGTCTGGAAACAGAGGATTACATGTATTATTCAAAGGAAACGCTCAACAAGCAAAATATTATAATATTATAAAACATTCCACACATGGTGGAAATGGTTTGAAGGAACTGGAGGAAGGTTGTGGATGTAGCTATTAGAAAAACGAAGTGAAGATTAAAGGAGTTGCCTGTTTGGTGGACCAGGTGAGGGAGGGGAGGACTTTACTTTCTCTTTACTACTTCTCTTGTGAGAAGGTTTTACATAGTATATGAGACAGAAAAAATATTGGGTGGTCATTTGATTAAAAATAAATATTTATTTGTAGATTAACAAAGTGCTTTTAATTTTTATCTCCCCAGTTTAATTTTGAACCTGTAAGTCAATAAGGAAGAATTTGAGTCTCTCTTACAGCACTGTTATTAGTTTTAGCATCCATAAGCAGAAAGTATTATTTACTTCCAAAAGTGGAGACAAAATAGGATTGACATCAATCATACATGTTTATATATCTGGATATGCCAAATAATTGTTTCCACATCGTAGTCTAACAATTAGTGAAGTTCAAAGTCAACTCACGAAACTTTACTGACTCCACATCATCAAGAGATTAAAAGTTCATGATTGTTGATCACATGAATGCCACGTGAAGGCTACCTACGTTAATGACATGTTGCTGTGTGCTATGTGACACACCCTTTGACATGTGATCAGTAATGGAGAATGGATCCTCTGGCAAAGTGGTTTGTCATCAGTTTTATATACATATAAAATTGACGCTAATGAATTCAACACACTATACTATATTGTGGCAATGTAAAAATGTATTTTGACATTCTTCCCATTAAGATGTGCAATTTATATCTCTTAGAGTCCTTATTATAGCACTTATATCCTTTTGACACTGGGTGAGCTTGTGACCGCTTTGACTAATTGAGAATGACAGAAATGATACTATGTAATTTTTAGAATAACCCATCAAGTATCACACACATTCCTCACATCTCCCTGGGGATGCTTGCTCTGGAAGGATCCAGTTAGCATGGAAGAGACCCAGTGGCTTTGACACTGCTGTGCTTGAGAGGCTAAGTAGCCTCTTCTACTGCACTCCTACTCCTCCCGAGCTCCAAGGTGACAGGCAGCACCATTTCATTGCAGATGAATGAGCCATCGAGGTCTAGTCCCATGGAGCTTCCAGATGACTGCCACCCTCGCCTGCATCTGCCTGAATTACACGAGGGATCCCAAGCAAGTACTTGCCAGCTGAGCCCTTCTCAAATTCATCACTGAACAAATTATGGACAAATTAAAATGGCTATTTTAAGTCTGTTTCCTATAAATAGTGACACAGTAATAGTACCTGAAACATGTATTCTCAGGAATCCATGTGTTTATATTTCTTATCATAGTTGAGGCAAGCAAAAGGTCTCCATGTAATGGTACAATTCTGCATTTTACTTCTTAGAAACAGTATGACTTTGGGAAAAAACACCTAATCCAAGTCTTCATTTCAAAATTTCTGAAAGGGAGCCCATAATAATATGCTAGTCTCCGGACTGTTACTAGACTTGAATGGGAAAGAAGAAACAAAGCCCTTGGAAGCAGGGGAGGGCAGTATAGCAAGCCCTCAGGAGGAGGTAATCAGGCCTACTAACCCTCTGCAATTCGGTGCGGTGTGCTGTCCAGATGCACAGGAAATCAGTGCTCTGCATGCAGAGATGGCAGCGTCCCACGCCTCACAGCTCTCTTCCTTCTGATGGCCTCGGAGCCTATATGTTATTATGGGCACATGTCTCTTATTTTGCCCTGGGAAAGAGAAATGAAAAATTCAAGTTATTTTCTTGCTTTCATTAATACAGTTAATGAAAATGATTTTGCACCAAAAACAACTTTCTCCCTTGCCAAGACAGATCCTCTTAGTTAATGAATATGAGCAGTGCTCCTCATAAACATTTACTGTAATATTTTTCAACATAATGAACAATTCATGGTACCCTTTCCTGGGCAAGTCAACTGCAATTCTTCATTCCAAATATGGCTCTCCTAAGAGCTTCATTCAGAAAAATACTAGGTATGAAATCAGAAAGAAAAGAACTAAATTATAATTTAAATCACAAAGTAAGAGAAAGAAAATAATCAAAAGGAAAGAACACTCATTTATTTAAAAGAATCTTATCCCATTTTAACCACATTACTCATTGACAAGTAAGTCAGCATCTATCTTAATTTGCTCTAGCACAGCTTTTTTTTTTTTCAAGTTAGTATAAAATAGGTCAGCTGTCAGTTCTTCCACAACTGCATTTATGTAGCAACACAAGGAACAGATTTTCTCTTTGCTTCCCCTACGATAAGCTACAAACTAAACCATGCATATAAAGGACAGAAGTTACCCTCTGAAGAGCTTAAAGCATTAGCAAAACAGATTGTTTTTCCCAACGGTATATTTCAACAAGAAAGGTACTTGCAAAATGTTAGTGTAAAGAACAGAAATTGACTTATATGTGTGTCTGTGATATCAAACTCGAGCTTTTAAATGTCTTGTAGATTACTGCTTATTAGCAAGAACGACTCACTAGGAAGGTAATACAGTGCACCCTCTTGCAGAAACAGATGGTTTAAGCTCCTCTTGGGAAATGTAAGCAAAAGAAAACTCACAGTGGGCAGAGCTTGACAAAACTTAACCTTTTAATGAAATATAAACCTCTTCTCAGAAAAAGGCTATGAAGAAAATGTCAACCTAGAGATTTTTACAATGCAAAGCATGGACTTCTTTAATTATTCTATGTGTTATATTATGGAATGAACTAGCAATGACCTTACCTTTCGGAATCTTAAGCATCACTTTGGACAATAATTCACTCATCTGTTTTAAAATTTGGTGATGTGTTTGTGAAAATCAAATAAATAGCTGAGTTAATACAGGCCTAGATAGAAATTTATATAAATTAGGATGGTACCTGGTGTGCTTCAAATAGTCCACCAGATCAAGATCCCTGGAGAAAGCATATTCATCAATTTAATTCAAATGCCAGCTCCTCTGTGAAGCTCTGCTCACCTCTGCAAGCAAAATACTCTGGGCAGTGGTATTATGCCAATTAAATGCATGATACTTCTTATTTAATAACATAACTTCCCTTTTCTACTTTGAAAACACTTTATCATATAAACTCACTAAAATATCAGAATTGTTTCTCAATCTTTTTCTAAAAATAGATTTCTTAGTCTCTTTGCTTAAACCATGACATGTATAATACAGTTTATTTCATCTCCTTTGAATATTCTCCAGAATATTATGTTGAACTTATTCTACTTTTAGTTCATAACATGAAAGAGTAAATAAATTAAAATGATTTGCAAAAGAACACACATTCACTCCCACCCAGGTATTATGATGTTGCAACTGGATGGACTACTGGAGAGTATGTGGATGAGTCAGATTGATAGAGCAACAAAAAAAGCATGGTTGCTACCAATTCAGAGACAGAGCAAGACAGCGAGAGAGCTATGCAGATTAGGGAGATAGATGACGATACGTGGAATCATAGACAAACAGATAGATAATGTAGATATGGAGAGGAAATGATAGATGTAGACAGATAATATGTGCACAGTTTTAATTTACAATGAAAGCAACTTTGTGGGCCAGTTCACACAGTTTTTGGAAAATAGTTTAATTATTAATGCAGGCCATGTCCCTAAATGATTCAATTATGTTTTTAAAAAGATAATTGTTATTCTCCCTAATTACAACTTCTATTACATCACTATATAAAAACTGAAAATATGAGCAAATTTTAGAAAATGGAAGAAGATTAGGGAACTAACACAAATCACACTATTTATGACAACAAATACCAGTGTATCAATTTAAAAGTAGATTAAGTTGACTACTTCCTCTTAGAGAACATGTACACAGAAAGAAAAAACAACAAAATGAGGTAAAAAAGTGCAATACTGACAAACAATAGAGGAGGCAAGAATAAAGAATAAAATATAGATGAAGATGTTTAAACCACATATGTGATAAATGGTGATGAAAAAACATGAACAGATTGATCTAATGAAATACGTGGAGAGGAGGTAGACAGAAAACCCTGAGTGAGAGAGCCTCCAGTGTTTTTTAAGGTTTCTGGCTTCATTCAAGTTCAAGTTCTAAAGTGAACTCCTGCCTGACTTGGACAAAGTATTCCCATCATTTTTGTCTGTTTTCTCTTCTTGTAATAGAGTTGAAAATAGGTCCTGTTTTTTATGATTATTTTGAGGAATAAACTAAGTAATATGAAATATTAAGCAAAATGTTTATTACTTAATAGATGTTAGCTAGTCAAACATAAATACATATATAGGTGTATGTGTACTCAAATCACTAACAGTGTTTATCTCTTGATTTGAGATTTTAATATTTTCTTTCCCATGTACATTCAATATTCTCTGAATATTGCTTTTTAAATTGTGAAAATTTAGAGACATGTTAAATTCAAAGATTTATTTTTTATTTAGGTTTTTTCCTTATGGAGTTACTGTAAGTATTAGAGAAAAAGCATCTAAAATGACATATGCCAAGAAAATTCCTTAGAAAGTCAATTTATTTTGCTCTCTGGTTAGAAAGAACAAGCTGCATTTGCACAGAATTTTGAACTTACTTTTAATTTTCATACTTTAAATTCCAGCACATTTTCATCCAGGGCAGAAATCATTTTGGGCTCCCCTTTAGGAGTTCATAAAGGATGTGTCTGGGATTTCATTGTTCCTTATTACATGTCAGAACTATTCATCCTTTGCACATATCCTAAAGTTCAAAACTCGGTAAAGCAAGCATATAATTTTTTCCATTAACTTGTTCCTTATAGTTCTTGAAACTCTGCATATGTACAGGTTACCTGTCTCTTCTTTCTGTATTCTACCAGATGTGATTAGAAGTACAGGAAAGACCTGACTGTATTTCAGGATAGCCAAAATGCTACAACAAATGAAGCATTTCACTGTCAAATACAGTACAGCATTCTAGGTGGAACCAGGAATGAAAATGCTCTTGTTTAATTTACATGCTAAAATTCTATCAGTCAGCTGAAATACATATTTTTAATATTACTCAAATATGTTTTTTTTAAATAATTATTTTTTATTGAAGGGTAGTTGACGCACAGTATTACATTACATTAGTTTCAAGTGTACAACACAGTGGTAGAATATTTATATACATAATTCGAGGTTCCAGCTATCACCCTACCAAGCTGTTACAATATCTTGACTATATTCCTTATGCTATACATTACATCCCGGTTACTTATTTATTTTACCATTGGAAGTCTGTCCTTTTTTTTTTTTTTTTTTTTTTGTGAGGGCATCTCTCATATTTATTGATCAAATGGTTGTTAACGACAATAAAATTCTGTATAGGGGAGTCAATGCTCAATGCACAATCATTAATCCACCCCAAGCCTAATTTTCGTCAGTCTCCAATCTTCTGAGGCATAACAAACAAGTTCTTACATGTAGAACAAATTCTTACATAATGAATAAGTTACATGGTGAACAGTACAAGGGCAGTCATCACAGAAACTTTTGGTTTTGCTCATGCATTATGAACTCTAAACAGTTCAAATATGAATACTCATTTGGTTTTTATACTTGATTTATATGTGGATACCATATTTCTCTCTTTATTATTATTATTTTTAATAAAATGCTGAAGTGGTAGGTAGATACAAGATAAAGGTAGAAAACATAGTTTAGTGTTGTAAGAGAGCAAATGTAGATGATCAGGTGTGTGCCTGTAGACTATGTGTTAATCCAAGCTAGACCAGGGCAATAAAACATCCACGTATGCAGAAGATTTCTCTCAGAACAGGGGGGGTGAGGTTCTAAGCCTCACCTCTGTTGATCCCCAATTTTTCACCTGATGGCCCCCCTGCGACTGTGCCTGTCTTAGGTTGTTCCTCCCTTGAGGAATCTTACCCGTCTCTGGCTAACCAGTCATCTTCCGGGGCCATACAGGGAAATGTGAAGTTGGTAAGTGAGAGAGAAGCCTTACTGTTTGAAAAGGTTAGCTTTTTACTTCTTTGCATATTTATGCCCTGTGGCTTCTATGCACAGCATTTGTCTTGAGGTATCTTTACCACTTGGAAGAATTATGATACTCGGTTAATTTGATACGAGGCACGAATTCTATTTAAGGGTTGTAATTAGGAAGGAAGAAGAAAAGCTATAGAAGTAGCAGGCGGAAGAAAACATGGGAAGATTGATTATTTCTTTGGCATATCTTCTTGTAGAGTACTTCAGCATGAATAGGTTTTAAGCTACTACTTAAATTGCGCACACACATTAACATAATAGGAGTATAGTTACATAACCAAAGCATATCTGTAATTACCAGCCATCTCCAGTGAAACCAAGTAAACCAGTTAGGCACCTTAGGCATTTGTGAAAACTTATCTATGACATGGTGGATATTGTCCAACTGAACTTGAACAGTCTGAGAGAAATCAGACAAATTAACACAACCCATTCCTGGGGACTGTTCACATCCCTTATGTTCTTTTAACAGTAAATAGTCTGTAGTTGTAAGACTTTGGAGCGCTACAATTTGCACTTCTCCAAATTCTTGGTTGAGTTCCAACAGTATAGATCCAGTCAAATTTGTTGTTTTACTGTATGCACAGGCCAGCTTAGATATCTCCTTCCTCATTCCCATGGCAAGTCCAGGAACTGGTGGGATGAGTGCATCTACAGCTGTAGCAGTGCGTGGATCTTTGATGGGGTTTTTTGATGATCATCTTCTGGCATGAGTCTTCCAGAGAGTGCTGATGTTGGAAGTTCTTTTTCATATCGTATCTTAGTTCATTTTCGGGGTAGCCCAATTAGGCTTTGATCCTCTGTATAAACACAAACAGACCCTTTGCCTACACTTTTATATGCCATTTATACCCTTGTGTAGAACTCGTTGGAGGTTACCACACAGGAACTGCCCTTTTTTTTTTTTTCTTTGTTTTTGGTATCACTAATCTACACTTACATGACGAATATTATGTTTACTAGACTCTCCCCTATACCAGGTCCCCCCTATAAACCCCTTTGCAGTCACTGTCCATCAGCATAGCAAAATGTTGTAGAATCACTACTTGCCTTCTCTGTGTTGTACAGCCCTCCCTTTTCTCCTACCCCCCCATTCATGTTAATCTTAATCTCCCCCTACTTCTCCCACCCTTATCCCACCCTACCTACCCATCCTCCCCAGTCCCTTTCCCTTTGGTACCTGTTAGTCCATTCTTGAGTTCTGTGATTCTGCTGCTGTTTTGTTCCTTCAGTTTTTCCTTTGTTCTTATATTCCACAGATAAGTGAAATCATTTGGTATTTCTCTTTCTCTGCTTGGCTTGTTTCACTGAGCATAATACCCTCCAGCTCCATCCATGTTGCTGCAAATGATTGGATTTGCCCTTTTCTTATGGCTGAGTAGTATTCCATTGTGTATATGTACCACATCTTCTTTATCCAGTCATCTATCGATGGACATTTAGGTTGCTTCCAATTCTTGGCTATTGTAAATAGTGCTGCAATAAACATAGGGGTGCATCTGTCTTTCTCAAACTTGATTGCTGCGTTCTTAGGGTAAATTCCTAGGAGTGGAATTCCTGGGTCAAATGGTAAGTCTGTTTTGAACATTTTGATGTACCTCCATACTGCTTTCCACAATGGTTGAACTAACTTACATTCCCACCAGCAGTGTAGGAGGGTTCCCCTTTCTCCACAGCCTCGCCAACATTTGTTGTTGTTTGTCTTTTGGATGGCAGCCATCCTTACTGGTGTGAGGTGATACCTCATTGTAGTTTTAATTTGCATTTCTCTGATAATTAGCGATGTGGAGCATCTTTTCATGTGTCTGTTGGCCATCTGTATTTCTTTCTTGGAGAACTGTCTGTTCAGTTCCTCTGCCCATTTTTTTATTGGGTTATTTGTTTTTTGTTTGTTGAGGCGTGTGAGCTCCTTATATATTCTGGACGTCAAGCCTTTATCGGATGTGTCATTTTCAAATATATTCTCCCATACTGTAGGGATCCTTCTTGTTCTATTGATGGTGTCTTTTGCTGTATAGAAGCTTTTCAGCTTAATATAGTCCCACTTACTCATTTTTGCTGTTGTTTTCCTTGCCCGGGGAGATATGTTCAAGAAGAGGTCACTTATGTTTACGTCTAAGAGGTTTTTGCCTATGTTTTCGTCCAAGAGTTTAATGGTTTCATGGCTTACATTCAGGTCTTTGATCCATTTTGAGTTTACTTTTGTATATGGGGTTAGACAATGGTCCAGTTTCATTCTCCTACATGTAGCTGTCCAGTTTTGCCAGCACCACCTGTTGAAGAGACTGTCATTTTGCCATTGTATGTCCATGGCTCCTTTATCAAATATTAATTGACCATATATGTCTGGGTTAATGTCTGGATTCTCTAGTCTGTTCCATTGGTCTGTGGTTCTGCTCTTGTGCAAGTACCAAATTGTCTTGATTACTATGGCTTTATAGTAGAGCTTGAAGTTGGGGAGTGAGATCCCCCCTACTTTATTCTTCTTTCTCAGGATTGCTTTGGCTATTCGGGGTCTTTGGTGTTTCCATATGAATTTTTCAATTATTTGTTCCAGTTCATTGAAGAATGTTGCTGGTAGTTTCTTAGGAATTGCATCAAATCTATATATTGCTTTGGGCAAGATGGCCATTTTGACGATATTAATTCTTCCTAGCCACGAACATGGGATGAGTTTCCATCTGTTAGTGTCCCCTTTAATTTCTCTTAAGAGTGACTTGTAGTTTTCAGAGTATAAGTCTTTCACTTTTTGGGTTAGGTTTATTCCTAGGTATTTTATTTTTTTTGATGCAATTGTGAATGGAATTGTTTTCCTGATTTCTCTTTCTGTTGGTTCATTGTTAGTGTATAGGAAAGCCACAGATTTCTGTGTGTTGATTTTGTAATCCTGCAACTTTGCTGTATTCTGATATCAGTTCTAGTAGTTTAGGGGTGGAGTCTTTAGGGTTTTTTATGTACAGTATCATGTCATCTGCAAATAGTGACAGTTTAACTTCCTCTTTACCAATCTGGATTCCTTTTATTTCTTTATTTTGTCTGATTGCCGTGGCTAGGACCTCCAGTACTATGTTAAATAACAGTGGAGAGAGTGGTCATCCCTGTCTAGTTCCCGATCTCAGAGGAAATGCTTTCAGCTTCTCGCTGTTCAATATAATGTTGGCTGTGGGTTTATCATAGATGGCCTTTATTATGTTGAGGTACTTGCCCTCTATTCCCATTTTGCTGAGAGTTTTTAACATGAATGGATGTTGAACTTTGTCAAATGCTTTTTCAGCATCTATGGAGATGATCATGTGGTTTTTGTCTTTCTTTTTGTTGATGTGGTGGATGATGTTGATGGACTTTCGAATGTTGTACCATCCTTGCATCCCTGGGATGAATCCCACTTGGTCATGGTGTATGATCCTTTTGATGTATTTTTGAATTTGGTTTGCTAATATTTTGTTGAGTATTTTTGCGTCTACGTTCATCAGGGATATTGGTCTGTAGTTTTCTTTTTTGGTGGGGTGTTTGCCTGGTTTTGGTATTAGGGTGATGTTAGCTTCATAGAATGAGTTTGGGAGTATCCCCTCCTCCTCTATTTTTTGGAAAACTCTAAGGAGAATGGGTATTATGTCTTCCCTGTATGTCTGATAAAATTCCGAGGTAAATCCATCTGGCCCGGGGGTTTTGTTCTTTGGTAGTTTTTTGATTACCGCTTCAATTTCGTTGCTGGTAATTGGTCTGTTTAGATTTTCTGTTTCTTCCTGGATCAATCTTGGAAGGTTATATTTTTCTAGGAAGTTGTCCATTTCTCCTAGGTTTCCCAGCTTGTTAGCATATAGGTTTTCATAGTATTCTCCAATAATTCTTTGCATTTCCGTGGGGTCCGTCGTGATTTTTCCTTTCTCGTTTCTGGTACTGTTGATTTGTGTTGACTCTCTTTTCTTCTTAATAAGTCTGGCTAGAGGCTTATCTATTTTGTTTATTTTCTCGAAGAACCAGCTCTTGGTTTCATTGATTTTTGCTATTGTTTTATTCTTCTCAATTTTATTTATTTCTTCTCTGATCTTTATTATGTCCCTCCTTCTGCTGACCTTAGGCCTCATCTGTTCTTCTTTTTCCAATTTTGATAATTGTGACATTAGACCATTCATTTCGGATTGCTTTTCCTTTTTTAAATATGCTTGGATTGCTATATACTTTCCTCTTAAGACTGCTTTTGCTGTGTCCCACAGAAGTTGGGGCTTAGTGTTGTTGTTGTCATTTGTTTCCATATATTGCTGGATCTCCATTTTGATTTGGTCATTGATCCATTGATTATGTAGGAGCATGTTGTTAAGCCTCCATGTGTTTGTGAGCCTTTTTGCTTTCTTTGTACAATTTATTTCTAGTTTTATGCCTTTGTGGTCTGAAAAGTTGGTTGGTAGGATTTCAATCTTTTGGAATTTTCTGAGGCTCTTTTTGTGGCCTAGTATGTGGTCTATTCTGGAGAATGTTCCATGTGCACTTGAGAAGAATGTATATCCCGCTGCTTTTGGATGTAGAATTCTATAGATGTCTATTAGGTCCATCTGCTCTACTGTGTTGTTCAGTGCTTCCGTGTCCTTACTTATTTTCTGCCCAGTGGATCTATCCTTTGGGGTGAGTGGTGTGTTGAAGTCTCCTAGAATGAATGCATTGCAGTCTATATCCCCCTTTAGTTCTGTTAGTATTTGTTTCACATATGCTGGTGCTCCTGTGTTGGGTGCATATATATTTAGAATGGTTATATCCTCTTGTTTGACTGAGCCCTTTATCATTATGTAGTGTCCTTCTTTATCTCTTGTTACTTTCTTTGTTTTGAAGTCTATTTTGTCTGATATTAGTACTGCAACCCCTGCTTTCTTCTCACTGTTGTTTGCTTGAAATATGTTTTTCCATCCCTTGACTTTTAGTCTGTACATGTCTTTGGGTTTGAGGTGAGTTTCTTGTAAGCAGCATATAGATGGGTCTTGCTTTTTTATCCATTCTGTTACTCTGTGTCTTTTGATTGGTGCATTCAACACATTAACTTTTAGGGTGACTATTGAAAGATATGTACTTATTGCCATTGCAGGCTTTAAAGTCGTGGTTACCAAAGTTTCAAGGTTAGCCTCTTTAGTATCTTACTGCCTAACTTAGCTCACTTATTGAGCTGTTATATACACTGTCTGGAGTTTCTTTTCTTCTCTCCCTTCTTGTTCCTCCTCCTCGATTCTTCATATGTTGGGTGTTTTGTGCTGTGCTCTTTCTAGGAGTGCTCCCATCTAGAGCAGTCCCTGTAAGATGTTCTGTAGAGGTGGTTTGTGGAAAGCAAATTCCCTCAGCTTTTGTTTGCCTGGGAATTGTTTAATCCCACCGTCATATTTGAATGATAGTCGTGCTGGATACAGTATCCTTGGTTCAAGGCCCTTCTGTTTCATTGTATTAAATATATCATGCCATTCTCTTCTGGCCTGTAGAGTTTCTGTTGAGAAATCTGACATTAGCCTGATGGGTTTCCCTTTATAGGTGACCTTTTTCTCTCTAGCTGCCTTTAACACTCTTTCCTTGTCCTTGATCTTTGCCATTTTAATTATTATGTGTCTTGGTGTTGCCCTTCTTGGATCCTTTCTATTGGGGGTTCTGTGTATTTCCGTGGCCTGTTTGATTACTTCCTCCCCCAGTGTGGGGAAGTTTTCAGCAATTATTTCTTCTAAGATACTTTCCATCTCTTTTCCTCTCTCTTCTTCTTCTGGGACCCCTATAATACGGATATTGTTCCTTTTGGATTGGTCACACAGTTCTCTTAATATTGTTTCATTCCTGGAGATCCTTTTGTCTCTCTCTATGTCAGCTTCTATGCGTTCCTGTTCTCTGATTTCAATTCCATCAATGGCCTCTTGCATTCTATCCATTCTGCTTATAAACCCTTCCAGAGTTTGTTTCATTTCTGCGATCTCCTTTCTGGCATCTGTGATCTCCTTCCGGACTTCATCCCATTTCTCTTGCGTATTTCTCTGCATCTCTGTCAGCATGTTTATGATTCTTATTTTGAATTCTTTTTCAGGAAGACTGGTTAGGTCTGTCTCCTTCTCTGGTGTTGTCTCTGTGATCTTTGTCTGCCTGTAGCTTTGCCTTTTCATGGTGATAGGAATAGTCTGCAGAACTGGGACGAGTGACGGCTGGAAGGACTTCCTTTCTTGTTGGTTTGTGGCCCTCCTCTCCTGGGAGAACAGCGACCTCTAGTGGCTTGTGCTGCGCAGCTGCATGCACACAGGGTTTCTGCTTCCTGCCCGGCTGCTATGGAGTTAATCTCCACTGTTGCTGTGGGCGTGGCCTGGCTCGGGCAGCTACTCCAAAATGGTGGAGTCGCGTTGGAGCAGGAGCTGCTGGGAGGCTATTTATCTCCATAAGGGGCCTCCCTGCTCCCTGCAGCCCAGGGGTTAGGGTGCCCAGAGATCCCCGGATTCCCTACCTCTGGATTAAGTGACCCGCCCTGCCCCTTTAAGACTTCCAAAAAGCACCCGCCAAAACAAAACAACGACCACCAAAAAAAAAAAAAAAGAAAAGAAAAAAATATTTTTTAATTAAAAAAAAAGTTTTTAATAAAAAAAGAAAAAAAAAAGGTGGTCGTTCGTTTTTCTTTATCCTCCAGTGCCAGCCTCAGGCCTCTGCTCACTGGTCTTTCTGCCCTGTTTCCCTAGTATTGGGGTCCCTATCCCTTTAAGACTTCCAAAAAGCGCTCGCCAAAACAAAACAGCAAAAAAGCAAAAAAAAAAATGGTCGCGCGCTTTTCTTATGTCCTCTGTCGCCCAGCCTCCAGTGCCTGCTCACTGTTCTTGCTGCCCTGTTTTCCTAGTATCAAGCGCCCTGCACTCTGGCCCGGATGGCTGGGGCTGGGTTTTCGGCAGTCCTGGGCTCTCTCTCCCTCCTGCTCTGCCTGCTCTTCTCCCTCTGGGAGCTGGGGGGAGGGGCGCTCGGCTCCCGCGGGGCCGGGGCTTGTATCTTACCCCCTTCGCGAGGCGCTGGGTTCTCTCAGGTGCGGATGTGGTCTGGATATTGTCCTGTGTCCTTTGGTCTTTATTCTAGGAAGGGTTGTCTTTGTTATATTTTCATAGATATATGTTGTTTTGGGAGGAGATTTCCGCTGCTCTACTCACGCCGCCATCTTCCGCCCCCAAATATTTTTAATATTACTCAAATTAAATCGAAAAGTACATATTTTAATACTACATTCAGCAATAAGTTATGATGCTCTCAGTTCTTAATTTGGTGTGCAAAGCAATTATTATGAAATTGTACAAAGTTTAAAAAATAAGTTTCTTGATAGATATAGGATGAACATAGTATTTTGTGTTGAAGAATATTTATACACTCTCAGTAATGTAAGTAAGAATAATAGAAATTATACTATAATATTAAAAAGACAAGATGGTAGATTTATTCACAACTACATTAGTATTTGAGGTAAATGTAATTAAAATTAAGACATTAAAGATAAAGATTATCAACTGGATTTTTAAAAAATCATAATATCCCATTTACATAAATACCACTTGAAATATATGGAGTTAGGTATGTTGAAAATAGAAGAATGCTGAGGACACACCATGCAAAAGTAGACTTTGAAAGGCAAAAAAGGCATTACCAGAGTAGAAAACAAACACTTTATGATGAATAAATTATCAACAAAAATAGGATAATTCTAAGCATACATACAGCTAATACAATAATATAACTGTAAGTGAAAATATAAGAAAATCAGCAATATAACTTAAAAGTTCTGTAAGCAACAGATTACAGAACTAAAGGAAACATGGGCACACTCACAACCATGATAATTGACTAAATTAGCAGGAAAACTTAGTAAGGAAATAGATTTAAACATAATTTAACACTTAACTGACAAATGGAAAATTGAACATCCAAAGGAGAAGAGTACATATTCTTACTGAATGCACATGGGACATCTGACAAAATACATCATATTCTGGGCAAGAAAAGCAGGCTGCAGTTAATTTGAAAGCATTAAAATCAATCTGTGTATATTTCTGACCTCTGGATTTAAAATAAAAAGCAATATCAAAGAAATGAACTTAAATTTTTCAAATATACACAAAATGATCCATAAACAGCTCAATAATTTTTAAGTTGACCTAGAAGTCAAAACTGATATTAGATAATATTTTAAATAAATAAAAAGATAATAAAACATATCAACACATATGTGAAATACTAAAAGCAGTGCTTAGAAGGAACATTACTGTTTTAAGGACATGTATTAGAAAAGAAAAAAAGCTGAAAATCAATGGTTTAGTTTCCATGTCAAGATGCTAATAAAGGAACAGCAAGAACATAGAAGCAAAAAGAAGAAAATAAAAGCTCAAAAGCAAAATATTTTAAAAAGACATTAAAAAGTAGGCCAAGATTCAAGATGATGGCATGAGAGGTGAGACAGAGAACTCCTTCCAAAAACACAAAAAGCATGAAAATGTAGTTAATTGATACAACTAACCCTAAAACAGCAACAAGAAAGAAGGCTGAACCATACTGCACACAGACCTCATGAACAGCGCGGACCTCACGAAACAGGGTAACATACTAGAGTCTTAATCAGGCGGGACCTGAGCCCCTCCCCCACCCCAGCTCACCGGCAGGAGGAAGAGAAATGGAGCAGGGAGGGGGTGGAAGCCTGGGACTGCTGAACATCCAGCCCTGGAGATCTGCTTTGGGAACAGAAACCTACACTGGGTGGTGCTCTGGACGTTGGGGAGCTCAGACAGGTGGAGTGCTTGAGAGACAGATTCTGGCCACTTGTGGAGGACGGAATCCACACCTGGCAGCTCTGGGACAAGGGTAAGGCAGGCAGATGGTCTGAGAGGCTTCCTAGTAGCGAGAGGGCTGCTGAAGGGGCGAGGTTTGCACAGAGCTTGCTGGGTGGGGGAGGGGAGAGCTGGACAAGGTTGTCTGGGCATGCTCTTCCCAGCTGGCTGGGAACTTGAGGTGCCCCATCCCCCTGGCTGCCTGCTCAGCTCCGAGGACCCCCACTGTGACATGCAGCCTGCTGCACCTTCCTCCTAGCCTGCCGGCACTGGTTCACAGACCAGCAGTCACTGTGCTGGCATCAGGCCAACCAGAGGGAGGCCCCACCTACAACAGGTAGAGACACAAAGCACAGAGGCTTACACCTGTGTGCTCAGCCCACTGGCTCTGACACGGGAGACAGGCACCTCAGACTGGAATCAGGAAGCAGATCTTTCCTCCCACCCAGACACCAGCTCTGCTCCCCTACGACCCCCAACCGCACTCTAGGGGCTGAGCAGCTCCAGAGACTGGAGCTTCTGGGCACTAGTGGGCACCACACAGAAATATGACATGTCAAAAGAACACAGTTCAGACCAAAATCTCACAAAACCCAGAAAAAGGGTCAATTGAAATTGAACTCACCAATCTGCCTGAAAGAGAGTTAAAAAAAAAATCATAAACATGCTTATGGAGGTACAGAAAAATATTCAAGAACTCAGGAACGAATTTAAGTCAGAGATTCAATCATTAAGAAATTCCATATCTGAAATGAAACATACAATGGAGGGATTTAAAAGCAGATTAGATGTAGTAGAAGAGACGTTAAGTGGAATAGAAATTAAAGATGAGGAATACAAAGAAGGTGACACACAAAGAGAAAAAAAGAATCTCTAAGAATGAAAGAATATTGAGAGAATTGTGTGATGAATCCAAATGGAACAATATTCATATTATAGGGGTACCAGAGAAGAAGAGAGAGGAAAATGGATACCAAGTGTCATTGAGGAGGTAATTGATGAAAACTTCCCCAATCTGGGGAAGGAGATAGTCTCTCAGACCATGGAGGTGCAAAGATCTCCCAACACAAGGGCCCAAGAAAGACAACATCAAGACATATAATAATTAAAATAGCAAAGATAAAGGATAAAGACAGACTTTTAAAAGCAGTTAGAGAGAGAAAAAAGATCACATATAAGGAAAACCCATCAGGCTATCACCAGACTTCTCAACAGAAACTTTACAGGCCAGAAGGGAGTGACAAGATATATTTAATGCAATGAAGCAGAAGGGCCTTGAACCAAGAATACTATACCAGCAAGGTTATCACTTAAATTTGATGCAGGGATTAAACAATTTTCAGACAAGAAAAAGTTGAGAGGATTTACCACCCACAAACCATCTCTACAGTGCATTGTGGAGGGACTGCTGTAGATGGAAGTATTCCTAAGGCTAAATAGATCTCACCCAAAGGATAGACAAAGAGTACAGATTATGATTCATAACATACAAAGAATGGAGGAGGAAGAAAAAGGAGGGAAAAAAAGAGAGAACCTTTAGGTTGTGGTTGTAATAGCACACAAAGTGAGTTAAATTAGACTGTAAGGCAGTAAGGGAATTACCCTTGAACCTTTGGTAACCACGAATCTAAAGCCTGCAATGGCAATAAGTACATACCTATCGATAATCACCTTAAATGTAAATGGTCTTAATGCAGCAAATCAAAAGACATAGAGTCACTGAATGGATTAAAAAACAAGACCCGTCTATATGCTGCCTACAAGAGACTCACTTCAAACCCAAAGACATACACAGACTGAAAGTGAAGGGTTGTAAATAGGTATTTTATGCAACTAACAGGGAGAAAAAAGCAGGAGTTGCAGTACTTGTATCAGATAAAATAGACTTCAAAACAAAGAAAGTAACAAGAGACAAAGAAGGACATTACATAATGATAAAAGGGTCAGTGAAACAAGAGGATATAACTGTTATAAATATCTATGCAACCCAAACAGGATCACCTACATAGGTGAAACAAATACTAACAGAATTAAAGGGGGAAATTGAATGCAATGAATTCATTTTAGGAAACTTCAACACACCACTCACTCCAAAGGACAGATCAACCAGACAGAAAATAAGTAAACAGACAGAGGAACTGAACAACGTATTAGAACAGATGGACCTAATGCACACCTACAGAACACTCCATCCAAAAGCAACAGGATACACATTCTTCTCAAGTGCACATAGAACATTTTCAAGAGTAGATCATATACTAGGCCACAAAAAGAATCTCAGTAAATTCAAAAACATTGAAATTGCACCAACCAGCTTCTCAGATCACAAAGATATGAAACTAGAAATAAATTACACAAAGAAAACAAAAGAGCCCATGAACACATGGAGGCTTAATAACATGCTCCTAAATAATAAATGGATCAATTACTAAATAAAAATAGAGATCAAGCAATATATGGAGACAAATGACAACAATGATTCAACAACAGAAAATCTGTGGGAGGCAACGAAGGCCATGCTAAGAGGAAAATTATTATAATACAGGCCTACCTCAGGAAAGAAGAACAATCGCAAATGAACAGGCTAAACTCACAATTAATGAAACTAGAAAAGGAAGAACAAATGAAGCCCAAAGTTGGTAGAAGGAGGGACATAATAAAGATGAAACAGAAATACATACAATTGAGAAGAAAATAATAGAAAGAATTAATGAAAGCAGAAGCAGGTTCTTAGAGAAAATAAACAAAATAGATCAACCCCTAGACAGACTTATCAAGAAAAAAAGAGAGTCTACACATATAAACAGAAACAGAAATGAGAAAGGAAAAATCACTACAGACACCACAGAAATACAAAGAAGTATGAGAGAATACTATGAAAAATTACATGGTAACAAACTGTATAAACTAGAATAAATTGACAACTTTCTAGAAAAATACAACATTCCAAGGCTGACCAAGGAAGAAACAGAAAATCTGAAAAGACCAATTACCAACAAAGAAATTGGATGGGTAATCAAAAACTAACTAAGAACAAAATCCCTAGATAAATGTTATCAAACATTTAGTGAAGACCTAACACCCATCCTCCTTAAAGTTTTTCAAAAAGTTGAAGAGGAGGAAATACTCCCAAACTCATTCTATGAGGCCAACATCACTCTAATACCAAAACCAGGCAAAGACACCACAAACAAAAAAGAAAAGAAAATTACAGACCAATAACCCTGATGAACATAGATGAAAAATACTCAACAAAATATTAGCAAACTGAATTCAAAAATACATCAAAAAATCATCCATCATGATCAAGTGGGATTCATTCCAGGGATGCAAGGATGGTACAACATGTGAAAATCCATCAAACATCATTCACCATATCAACAAAAAGGACAAAAACCACATGATCATCCCATAGATGCTGAAAAAGCATTCGACAAAATTCAACATCCATTCATGAAAAAAACTCTCAACAAAATGGGTATAGAGGGCAAGTACCTCAACATAATAAAGGCCATATGTGACAAACCCACAGCCAACATTATACTTAGCAGCGAGAAGCTGAAAGCTATTCCTTTAAAAACGGGAACAAGACAAGGATGCCCACCCTCCCTACTTTGATTCAACATAGTTCTGGAGGTCCTAGCTCTGGCAATCAGACAACACAAAGTAATAAAAAGCATCCAGATTGGCTAGGAAGATGTCAAACTGTCCCTGTTTGCAGATGACATGATATTGTACATAAAAAACCCTAAAGAATCCACTCCAAAACTACTAGATCTAATATCTGAATTCAGCAAAGTTGCACGATACAAAATTAATACACAGAAATCTGTTGCATTCCTATACACTAATGATGAACTAGCAGAAAGAGAAATCAGGAAAACAATTACATTAACAATTGCATCAAAAAGAATAAAATACCTAGGAATAAACCTAACCAAGGAAGTGAAAGACCTATACCCTGAAAACTACAAGACACTCTTAAGAGAAATTAAAGAGGACACTAATAAATGGAAATTCATCCCATGCTCTTGGGTAGGAAGAATTAATATTGTCATAATGGCCATCCTGTCTAAAGCAATATACAGATTCAATGCAATCCCTATCAAAATACCTACAGCATTCTTCAATGAACTAGAGCAAATACTTCTAAAATTCATATGGAATTACAAAAGACCCTGAATAAGCAAAGCAATCCTGAGAAAGAAGAATAAAGCAGGCAGAATTGCCCTCCCTGACTTCAAGCTCTACTACAAAGAAACAGTAATCAAGACAATTTGGTTCTGACACAAGAACAGACCCATAGACCAGTGAAATAGAATAGAGTGTCCAGATATAAACTCAAGCATAAATGGTCAATTAATATATGATAAAGGAGCCATGGATATACAATGGGGAAATGACAGCCTCTTCAACAGCTGGTGTTGGCAAAACTGGACAGCTACATGTAAGAGAATGAAACGGGATTATTGTCTAAACCCATACACAAAAGTAAACTCCAAATGGATCAAAGACCTGAATGTAAGTCATGAAACCATAAAACTCTTAGAAAACAATATAGGCAAAAATCTTTTGGCCATAAACATGAGCAACTTCTTTATGAACATATCTCCCTAGGCAAGGGAAACAAAAGCAAAAATGAACAAGTGGGACTATATCAAACTAAAAAGCTTCTGTACAACAAAGGATACCATCAGTAGAACAAAAAGACATCTTACAGTATAGGAGAATATAAGCATAAATGACATATCTATAAGGGGTTGACACCCAAATTATATAAACAGCTTATGCACCTCAACAAACAAAAAGCAAATAAACCAATTAAAAAATGGGCAGAGGAGCTGAACAGACAGTTCTCCAAAGAAGAAATTCAGATGGCCAAGAGGCACATGAAACGATGCTCCACATCGCTAATCATCAGAGAAATGTGAATTAAAACCACAATGAGATAGCACCTCACACCAGTTAGGATGGCCAACATTCAAAAGACAAACAACCACAAATGTTGGTGAGGATGTGGAGAAGGGGGAACCCTCCTGCACTGCTGGTGGGAACGTAAACTAGTTCAACCATTGTGGAAAGCAGTATGGAGGTTCCTCAGAAAACTACAAATAGAAATATCATTTAACCCAGGAATTCCACTCCTAGGAATTTACCCTAAGAATGCAGCATCCCAATTTGAAAAAGACATATGCACTACTACGTTTATCTCAGAACTATTTAGAATAGCCAAGAAATGGAAGCAACCTAAGTGTCCATCAGTAGATGAATAGGTAAAGAAGATGTGGTACATATACACAATGGAATATTATTCAGCCATAAGAACAAAACAAATCCTACCATTTGCAACAACATGGATGGAGCTAGAGGGTATTATGCTCAGTGAAATAAACCAGGCAGAGAAAGACAAGTATCAAATGATTTCACTTATCTGTGGAGTATAAGAACAAAGAAAAAACTGAAGGAACAAAACAGCAGCAGACTCACAGAACCCAAGAATGGACTAACAGTTACCAAGGGGAAAGGAACTGGGAAGTGTGGGTGGGAATGAAGGGATAAGAGGGAAAATGGGGCATTATGATTAGCACACATAGTGTAGGGGGGGACACAGGAAAGGCAGTATATATAGAGAACACAAGTAATGATTCTATAGAATCTTACTATGCTGATGGACAGTGACTATAATGGGGTATGTGGGGGAGTCTTGATAATCGGGGGAGTCTAATAACCATAATGTTGTTCAAGTAATTGTACATTAATTATATCAAAAAAGACATTAAAAAGTATAAAGAAAAAATGTTATGAAAATTAATCTAAGAATAAAATAGTTTGCTTCTTTGACAAGTTGAATCAAATTGAGAAGCCCCCTGTGAAACAAGAAAATGAGCAAACAGTAATTTCCATCATATCAAATACAAAGCATACTAAAAAGATATTAAGTAATATTGTGAGCACTTTGTGCCAATTTTAGATGAAATTGACAAATTCCTTGAAAAACAAAATTTCCTCAAATTGGCATGCAATAGATTAGAAGAGTTAAATAATCTTATAAAAATTGTATCGGTAATGAAAATTATTCTCACAAAAAGTTCA
Organism: Manis pentadactyla; assembly: GCF_030020395.1. Taxonomy (NCBI): domain Eukaryota; kingdom Metazoa; phylum Chordata; class Mammalia; order Pholidota; family Manidae; genus Manis; species Manis pentadactyla. Next base: position 43,709,556 of record NC_080025.1, read on the forward strand.
GGAATGATGGCTTCTTTGGTGAATTCTTTCAAATACTTGTTAAAGAAATAATGAAAATCATATCCAAATTCTTTCAGTGAATAAAAATAAAGAAGAAATACTCCCAACTCACTTACAGAGCCAGATTAATTCTAAAACCTGAAAAGGACATAAAAAGAGGTGCATTGCAGCTCAATATCTCTTACAAATGTAAATGTAATAAATTCTGGAAAGATAACTTACTGAGTCAACAAATATATGAAAAGTAAAATATTGTCATGTTAGGACGAACCCAGGAATGCAAAGTTAGTGTAACATAGAAAAATAATGGGTTTCAGCACTTTAAAAAAACAGAGAAGTGAAAACAATGTTCAACTCAATAGGTGTAGGAAAACATCATTTGATAACAAGTTCTAAAATTAACAATTAAAATTAAACTCTCAGTAAACTATGACTAGAAGAAAAATTTCTAAGTCTGATAAAAGCTATTTATAGCTTCTAGAGCTAATGCTGTACCAAATATCAAAATAGTAAATATTCCTCCCTGAATTTGGGAACATGACAAGATGTCCACCATTCACCACATTTTAATGTTAATATTTAGTTGAATATTATTTTGGGTGCTTTAGCCAATTCATAATTTAGAGAAAAGGTACAAAATTCAAGAAGTTTAAATAAGACAGGTATATTTCCCAGATGATATTATTTGTGCATACAGAAACTAAAAAAGAATATACCCATCTGCAAACTAGTAAACATAGTAAATAATTCTTTCAGGTTTGCTGGATACAGAGTCAACATACTAAAATAAGTCATATTTTTGTGTTAATATATTTGGAAATATAATTTACAAGTATCAAAAATGCACCCACTTAGGAAAAAGTCTAATTTATACATTATATAGACCCTGAAAACTATAAAACATCACTCTAAGAAATTCACATCTAAATAAATGGAAGATTATATTATGATCATAGGATAAAAACTCAGTATTAAAATTTAACATCTCTGAGAGATTTCCTCAAGATGGTGGCATGAGTGTGGTAGCAGAAATCTCCCCCCAAAACCATATATATTTTGGAAAATACAGCAAATACAACTATTCCTAAAAGAGAGACCAGAAGGTACAGTACAACAGCCAGGCTACATCTACATCTGTGAGAACTCAGCATCTCATGAAAAGGGTTTTATTGAGCATGCATTTCTTTTTCATAATAGTTTTATTGAAACATAATTCATACATCATACAACTCGCCCATTTAAAATGGACAACTCAGTGGTTTTTAGTATATTCAGAGCTGTGCAACCATTTCCACAATCCATTTTAGAAAAAAATAAAAAACAAAATAAAATAAAATAAAGTTTAACATCTCTTCAAACTGATCTGTTGATTAAATGCAATTCCTAGACAATCCTCTCAGGTGTGTGTTTGTGTGTGTGTGAAAATCGATGAGCTAATGCTTAAATATGTATGAAAATACAGTTGATCTACACATCATAGAAACTTAATGTCAATTAAGGAAGGGAAAATGTGGCAGAGTAGGAAGGCAAGAAGAAACCCTCCTCCCACACACACACCAAGAAAGCAACTACAGCAAATACACTAACCTGAAAATTATCTGAAGACTGCAGAGCAGACAACCTACCTTGAGGAAGAAGAGAAGACTACACAGAGAGGAGTAAGATGGCAGAGAAATCATCATTGGGAACCCAGCCCTTCCCCAATTCCAGTCCACAGGTGGGAGGAAGAAGAATAGAGTGGAGAAGGGATAAGTGCTCAGGAACTCTCCATACTTGGCCCTGGAGATCTGCCCTGTGAACACTAGTCCATGTTGTATTGGGATTAGGTGGTTAATGGGTATGGACACCAGGGAGAGCTGGAAAACTAGGAGGCTGAGACCCAGTCACTTGCAGAGGACAGGCATGCTTTACTAATCCTGCTGAGACCCAAAATAGTGGTAGTAGTTTGAAAGATTTGTCAGCAGCAGGAAGGGTGCCAGAGTGGGGAAGTTAGGATGGAGCTCTCTCTGCAAGAGGAAGGGAAGGTGAACAAAACTTCCCCAGCCCTACTTCAGCCCAACAGGTCAGGTACTTGCTGGATCTCCAAGCACTCCATCACCTTCCCTGTCAGCTAAACCGTGAGGTACTTCCCTACACACCAACTACCCATCTCAATCAACCAATCAGTCAGACTTTGCTGATGGCAGGCAGAGGGTAACTTTGCTGACTGGCAGGCAGAGGGAGGCATTCCCAGATTTTTCAGCCCTAATTCAGCCCAACTAGGGAGGTGCCTGCTGGAGCCAGCTCCAAGCACTTCATCCTCCTTGCAGGTAGCTCAGCCCAGTGTCCCCCACCACTGACATCACTGTGCACCATATAAACACAGCAGCGCTGCCAACCCTGCAGGGCAGTCAGAGGGTAACCTGCCCACAACAATCCAAGCAGAAGCACTGCTTCTCTACTCACAGTGTGCCTGCTGAGTCAAACTGTCATCCATGCTGGACTGATACAGATCACTACTGGCAGACAGAGAGAAAAGGGACTCCACTCATAGCATACCAACAGCAACTGAGGCTCCACTACAAAGGAGAACAAGGCACAGGTGAGCAAGGTCTTGATGTTCTGGGAACCACAGGATACCTTCTTCATAAAGCCACTACTCTCTAGACCAGGAAGCACAGCAGATCTATCAAATACAAAGGAAAAAACCCTGAGAAAATGAGGAGGCAGAGAAGTATGCTCCAAACAAAACTACAACAGTTCAAAATTTGTGGGATTCCAAAAAAGTGATTCTAAGAGGGAAGTACATTGCAATAAAGGCCTACCTCAAATAATAGTCTAAACTCATAATTAAAGAAACTAGAAAAAGAAGAACAAATGAAACTCAAACTTAGTAGAAGGAAGGGCATAATAAAGATCAGAGAAAAAATTTTTTAAATGGAGAATGAAACAATAGAAAAAAAATCAATGAAATCAAGAGGTGATTCTTTGAGAAGATAAACAAAATAGACAAACCCCTAGCCAGGCTTCTCAAGAAAAAAGGAGAGGACACAAATAAAGAAAATCAGAAATAGAAAAGGAATAGTCACAACAGGTAACACAGAAATACAAAGAATTATTAGAGAATTCTAAGAAAAAATATATGCCAATAAGTTGAACAACCTAGAAGAAATAGAAATTCCTAGAAAAGTACAATCAGTATTGACCTAGGAAGAAAAGGAAAATATGAACAGATTACCAGTAATGAAATTGAATTAGTAATCAAAAAATTCCCAAAAAACAAAAATTTAGGAACAGATTGTTTCACAGCTGAATTCCACAAATCATTTAAATAATACCCATCCTTCTTAAAGAGTTCCAAAAGTAGAAGAGGGAATACTTCCAAACTCATTCATGAGACCAGAATCCTACTAATACCAAAACCATACAAAGACACTACAAAAAAAGAAAACTATAGAACAATATCCCTGATGAACATAGATCCAAAACTCCTCAACAAAATATTAACAAACCTAACTCAAAAATGCATAAAAAGGATCATCCATCATGACCAAGTAGGATTTATTCCAGGTACACAAGGACAGTAGAACATTCATAAATCAATCAACATCTACAAGACATTAACAAAAAGGTTAAAAACCATATGATCATCTCAAAAGATGCGGAAAAAGCATTTGACAAAGTTCAACATCCATTCATGATAAAAACTCAACAGAATGGGTAAAGAGGGTAGGTACCTCAATATAAAAAAAGGTCATATGTGACAAACCCACAGCTAACATTATTTTCAATGGCAGAAAGCTGTAAGCTTTTTCTCTAAGATCAGAAACAAGACAAGTATGTCCCCTCTCACCACTATTACTCAACATAATACTGGAAGTCCTAGCCATGGCAATCACGCAACACAGAGATAAAAGGAAGAAGTAAAACTATCACCATTTGCAGATGACATGATATTATATATAGAAAACCCAAAAGATTTCACCAAAAAACTATTAGAACTAATAACTGATCCAGCAAAGGTGCAGGATACAAAATTAATACATAGAGATCTGTTACATTTCTATAACTAACAATGAACTAGCAGAAAGAGAAATTCAGAAAATAATTCCATTTACAATTACATAAAAAATTATAAAATACCAAGGAATAAACCTAACCAAGGAGGTGAAAGACCTGTACTTTGAAAATTATAAGACACTCATGAGAGAAATTGAAGAAGACACAAAATAAATAGAATATATCCCCTACTCATGGATAGGAAGAATTAATATTGTCAAAATGGTCATCCCGACCAAAGCAATCTAGATTCAATGCAATCCCTATAAAAATACCAATGGCATTTTTCAATGAACTAAAATTCCTATGGAACCACAAAAGGATCCAAATAAACAAAGCAATCCTGAGAAATAAGAACAAAGCTGGAGGAATTAGGCACTCTAACTTCAAGCTATCCTTCAAAACTACAGTAAACAAAACAGCATGGTACTGGCACAAGAACAGACCCATAGATCAATGGAACAGAATAGAGATTCCTGATATAAACCCACACATATATGTTTAATTAATATATGATAAAAGAGCAATGAATAAACAAAGGGGAAAAGACAGTCTCTTCAATAACTGCTATTGGGAAAACTTGATAGCTACATGCAAGAGAATGAAATTGGATTATTTTCTTTCTAATTCCATATACAAAAGTAAACTTTTGGATTAGAGACCTAAATGAAAGATATGAAACCATAAACTTCTTAGAAGAAAACATAGGTAAAAATCTCTTGAACATAAACCTGAGCAACCATTTTTGTACACATCTCCCTGGGCAAGGGGAACAAAAACAAAAATGAACAAGTAGGTCTATGTCAAACTAAAAAGCTTCTGTACAGCAAAGGACACTGTCAGCAGTACAAAAAGGCAACCTACAGTACAGGAGAATATATTCGTAAGTGATTTATCCAATGACAGGTTAACACCCAAAATATATTAAGAACTCTTACTAAAAAAATCAAATAACCCAGTGAAAAAGTGGGAGGAGGACCGAGCAGACATTTTTCCAAAGAAGAAATACAGATGGAAAAGATGTTCCACATCACTAATCATGGAAATACAAATCAAAATTGCAGTGAGATATCACCTCACACTAGACAGAATGGCCACTATCCAAAAGACAAGAAAAAACAAGTGTTTCCAAGTGTGTAGAGAAATCCTACTCTGCTGTTGGGATTACAAATAGGTGTAGCCACTATGAAAAACAGTATGGAGGTTCCTCAAATAACTAAAATAAAAACAACAAGTGATCTATCAATTCCATTTCTGGGAATCTACCCTAAGAAAACAAAATCATTAATTCAGAAAGACATTGGCACCCCTGTGTTTATTGCCACATTATTTACTATAACCAAGATGTGGAAGTAGCAGAAGTGTCTCTCCATAGATGGATAAAAGACTTGGTACTGATATGCAGTGGGTATATTATTCAGCTATTAAAAAAGAGAGGAATCTTGTCATTTGTGAAAAATGGATGGATCTAGAGGACATTATGCTAAATGAAATAAATCAGTCGGAGAGAGAGGAATACCATATGGTAACACTTATATGTGGAATCTGAAGAACAAAACAAACAGAAATAGCTTCATAAACACAGAGAATGGATAGGTTACTATGGGACATGGAGGATGGGTGAAACAGAATGAAGAGATAAAGAGGTACAAACTTTAAATTATAAAATATTTTAGTCACAGAAAGGAAGTACGGTATAGGGAATATAGTTTATAATATTGTTATATCTTTGTATGGTGACAGATGGTAACTGTACTTATTATGGTGATCATTTAGAAATGTATGTAATGCATGAATCACTATGTTGCTCATCTGAAACCAATAGAGTATTGTATATAAAATTATATTCCAATAAAAAATGATAAAAAAGAAAAATACTGCCTTTCAGTAGGGGGAAGGATAGTCCTTTTAATAAATGGGGCAGCTAAATATCCATATGGAAGAAAAAAAACCCAGGAACCTTAACTTTAAACATGTAAAATAATTATTTGAGAGAAATCACTGACCCAAACAACAAAGCATCTAAAAAAAAAGCACAGGAAAAGTTCCTCATGGAATTGAGAGAGACTATGTCTCTTAAAGAGGAAACAGATAAAAAAGAACAATTAACAAAAATGTTTTAAACTTATACATTGCATTGGATTAAAATGAAGACTTTTATTAAAAAATATATCTTTATGAAAGAAAAATTAGAAGCCACTAGACTAAAGGAATATACTCACATGAATATTCATGTGACAAAAGGAGTCACATAGACTATATAAAGATTCTAGCAAATGGTTTTTAAATACCGATAACCAGACTAAAAGAAATAAGACAAACTCTTCATAGTCACTTCACAAAAGAATATCAAAATGCTTAATGATTAAATGAAAAGATGTTCACCATCATTAATTTTAAAAGACAAATTAAGTGCTGTTAATTGCCATGATTCACTAACTAGAATAACTAAAATAAAAAACACTGACAATCCTAAGTGCTGGTGTGAATGTGGAACTGTTGGAAATCTCTTACCTGGCTGATGGAAGGGAAATTATCCCTTCCCAGTTAAACTGGAAAATATTTTTCAGTGTAACACCTATAACCTTGAAAGTCAATTTACAGAGATGTAGCTATAAGAATCAGGGTTTATGTCCACTGAAAAAAATGTAGGAGGATGTTCCTAGCAGCTTTAGTGGTTTTAGCCTGAGACTGCAAACTGAAATATAAATAGTGATATATATATTCAATGAAGGAAATAAATACTGATACATGTAGGAACTCTCCAGTTAAGCATTAGATTTATCTAGAATCCATCATCTATCTATTATCTATCAAGCTCTTTTTAAATGTATATATATAAATCTATATCAATATTTATTTGAAGGGGTATTATTTTAACATGAGCTTTTAGTTTAGAAGACCAAAGAGAGAGAAAAGAAAATTTTCTCTTAGATAATGTACTGGTTACAAGAAAACTTAAAAGAGAAAGAACATTCTGGTTTATAACTCTCAAACCCTTCTAAACCATTTTTGGTGGAATTTGTAACCCCATACTCAATTGCCAACAGTTCGTTCAAGAAAATCAATAGATACTTGACTGAAACTTGATATTGAGACATAAAACCTCTTGGGGAATTATTGATTTGTCTTCTTCACCTAATCTCAATTATGGATATTAATTAATGAGTGGAACTTTTGTCAGAAAATTAAAATTAATCATTAAATCTAAATTATCTAAGTATGTCAACAACTTTAGGAATGATATTTTGCATAAATACTAACTTTTTATAATATTCCAACTGTGAAAATATCCCAATGCTCTTTGCATTAAAGTATCATTTATAGAGAAATGAAGGTTAAATTTCTATTTAAAATACTCATGCCAAACACAACTCTCTCTCTTATTTGTGGCACATTGTCATAAAAATTAAAATATTTCATCAGTATGCTTTATTTCTGTTGACGAGGATGTGTAATTAAAGTGTAAAAACACTTTGGCCTTCCTCATTAATTTTAGAGATCATTCCCAAATACTGGTGCTCCCTCAGTAGAGAGGGTCAGTAGATTGGAGGTCGGCACCACTGCTCCAGGGGGCAGTGTGATGTGGGGGTTTCACTGTATCTCCATGTGCTTGTGATAAATCAGAGAATTCTAGGATGCTTTGCTGAAGGAGCCTTAACTCTTACCTTCTAACTTTCATTTTACAAGTGAGTAAATGCCCCCAGAAATGTTAAACATAGTTCAGAAGGTACCCCGTTTTCCAGTTCAGTATACTAATGGAAACCCCAAACCATGGGTCTTTTGGAATAATCATGGCAGAGGACAAGACCCAGCTCATTTTCAAGCACATCTCAGAGCCAGTTAGCTTTTCTTCCGGAGAAATTGAGCAAAGCCATTTCCTGACAAAAAACAAAAACAAAAAAACAAAGCAACTTCCACCAGAAAAACATCTGGAAAAGGTAGTTTCTTCTCCAGCTTTAAAGTGCTAAATTCAATTATGGAATCAGTATTGCTCTCCAATGATAGTCAAGGTAGATTTAGCCCTTCAGCTCAGAGTTTTTAACAATGTAGTAAATCAGAGCTTTCTAAATTATATCTTTCTAAATTTCTGTCCTCTGTAGATGAATCAAATGTGCCACCACCTTGGTTAGGACAGGTCACAGCAGGAAGAGAACAGTCTAGGAAGAACAAGAACTGCGGGAGCAGCTTTTAGGTGGTGAGGATGTGCAGGACTGACCAGCCTGGGCTTTTACCTGTCCACAGATAAGCTCCCCTGAGTCAGTCTTAAATGCAAGGGGCACATTTCCACCCACATATCAGGTAAATGATCAAAGCTAGAGGGTAGGATACAGTTACAGAAAACACTTGTTTGTACTTACACTCAATCTTGTTTATTGAGGAATTTATGCAATGTCAGTAAAACGAATTTATATTCATAATCCTATTAACTCTAAAATAAAATATCATTTGTTGAGGTTGTAAGAAAGCAAAGATTTGATCTTTTGGCTCACTTTGGAGATTTAGCTATAAGCAATTTTGAAGTTCCTTAACTTGATCTGTAAACTCAAAATACTTGGATTTTCCTGCAGTTTATAAATACAAATGTTATCTGTGTGTGGTCACATTCTCTTCCTGAAGGTACGTCAATGCACACAAGAAGCCAAATTAAACTTCAAAGAGTCACTTGGTGCATTTCTTTGGTGTGAGAAAGGACACCCTTTTATGAAATTAGTTTCTGCATAGTCTCAAGATAGCTAAACTTAAATAAATTATCTCCCTAAATACTAAAAACAACTTTATGAGGAAGATATTACTATCCTTACTTTGCAAATGAGGAATAGCTATCTGCAATCTAAGTACCTGAGTAAGTGCCAAGCAGCCAGTAAGGATTAAAACCAGAATCCCTACCCTCACGTCTTGTCGGGAAGCCCAGGCCAGCTCTGTTTACCAGTGCGATACCACAGTAGACTTGGCTGCAAAATAAACACACATTTTGCCTGATACTGCTGCATCATGCCTCAAAGTGAGAACAGGCCTGCAGTGCTAAATAAACAAGTGAATATAGATGATTAAGATATATAGATAGATATAAATATAGATACAGATATATAGATATAGATCTAGATAAAGATATAAATAGATATAGATATAGATGATATAGATATAGATATAGATATAGATATAGATATAGATATAGATATAGATATAGATATAAATATAGATATAGATACATTTGTAGATAGATAATAGATGCCAGGTAGCTACACTGCTTAAACAAAGATTCCCAAAATTTAATTGCCTCTACCAGAACACACATTCCAATGACCACTTTGGTGTCTGTGACTCTCCACTTGCTATTCCTTCAGTACTGATGGGGCCCTCCTGAGGGATACATCTTTATCTTTAATCATCTGTCCATTTTCCTTCTTGTGTTGCTGAGCTGAGAGCTAGTCTGTCCCTTTTTATGAAGCTCTTTCTGCTCTAATTTGTACAGATTACTCATGTTTTGAATCTCAGGTCCAGCATCTTCCTCAGTTCCTGCTGAATGCGATGTTGTCGCTTGCCGTTCTCCGCGTCAGGACTCGGCTGTCAGCTAGTGTGAGTGCGGAGTTGCACGCTCTGGTGCATGTGAATCCAAAGCTCAGCACCGATGTATTACTGGGAGCTCCCTGCGACGAACTGTATAATTAATGAAGTGGTTAAGCTTTATTTTCTGATTCATCTTGAACATTAATATTTTAAGACTGTGGTCTCCAACATATAAAAGGCAATATTTGATTGGCTCTGCATGTTGCCCAGGCACTGTGACATAGATGATATCATTTATCCTCCTAACAATTTTTGAGACAGGTATTGTCATTTCAGGTTGTAGATGAGTGGGAGCTCAGATAAGAGCTGAGAGGAGAGATGTAGCCTTCTTCAAGAGCTGGATGACCTTGTCGTATATCTAAGTTTTTGTGAGCTCTTTTCCTCTTCTATACAATGGGAACACTACTATCATGTGGAGTTGTCGACAGAATTTCATAAAATACCATGTCTACAAAGTGCCTATAGGGTACAATACATTAAAACAGAACTTGGCACATAGTATATCCTGAATATATGGTAACCTTGTTAATATCATGATCAAATGGAATCTATTAACTTAATAAATGGCAAAGACAAAAACAGGTCTTACATCTCCTAAACCCAAAATGCATTGTGCTATGCTCTCATAATCCTTTACAAAGTGAAAGATTCTGATATTTTAGACATTTAAATTTTAGAGGCACTATTAAATTGTACTTTGAAAGATACATATGTTTAGGTTTCTCTATAATTAACAAGTCTTGTGATGCATCATTCAGTCTGAATTATCCCACAATGAGAATCCCAAGTCACTGTGTTTTCATTAACTTTGTTAATGACCCTGCCCCTAAATTTCTGCAGAGAATGTGGTCTTGATGAGCAGTGATTTCATCTTGGTCATAAAAATAATTCCAGAGGAGGCTGCTAGATTTTAAGGTCATACAATGACTTTCTATATAACCTACTTATTGTTTTGTTAACTACAAGTATTTTTGAAAACATATCATTCTCAATAACACAAACTGGTTATCTTTGAAATACAATTTAGTCAGATGTGACAAGTCTTTTGAATAATAGGGTTTTACACTAGTTGGCATGTATAATTGCTATCTTTATGAATATCTTGTGAATAACTATTTATATTCAATAATGTTCTACACATGGAAGTTATTTGCTGTCCCTTACTTTGATGTTTCCCTAAATATATGTAAAATACTGACTTCATTAGCCTGAAAAATGATCTTTGCTTAGAATGACTCAGTGAAAAAAAGTTTCTTCTTTTTCACAAATGCTTTGGATAATAAATGTGACATTCTTTAAGAACAAAGCATTCAAAATATGGCATGCTAAGGAAGGGTTGGAAAGCAGTGGGAAGATATTTTTTAAAACTCACTGGAAGTCCACAACATTCAAAGTCAGACTTAATTAAATTGGATTTATCACTCAGAAAGTGGAAGTAATTCTAACACATTGCATTATTCAATAATTTATGCTCTGTACTGTTATTGCTAAACATATCAACTGCAGACTGCTATGAAATTCATGGTGTCTATATGTGTTCATTTTTTAATAAAAAATAACTATTTATCAACTATTTTAACCAGCTAGGAAAATAACACATTTGGAAATATTTGTCCTCTATCGCATAAGATTTTCATTTTCATTGTAGATATCTTTTTTTTTAAGAGGAACAATTGAAAGTTTAATGTAACAAGTATGACTAATCAAAGAGATAGATTTTTTCCTTTTGGAAAAAGTGTGTCATTCACCTTTCAGAAATGCTAAATTAGCTATTGCACTTCTAAAGGGTGACCTTTTCCTAAATTCAAGGTTTTTAGGGGTCCTCAAGTCTGAACTGACAAGACATTCTCCACAAATCATTAATCCTGTAAAATAAAGGGCAGGGAAACAAGGATGAAACACAGGGGCAAAGCTTCAGGAGAGCTGACCAGTGGCGACAATTCCGTTCTCCAGGGATAGAGACCTGAAATCAGCTGACCGTGTAGGCATAGGGTGTTACGTGGGACATGGCTATATGGCTGCCTGGAGGAAATGGGATTATATTTTGCACCCCAGTTGTTTCCATCCTACATACCCCCAACTTTAAGGTTGAACAGGAGATTCTTCCTAGTCCAAAGAGCTTAAGGCAGATAAAGAAAACCAGTTCTGGAAGTGACATAATTCACATAAGGAAAAACAACTGAGCAGCAATGATGAAGAGAGAGGCGCAGGTAAGTCTCTAGCCTCTGGGGCAGGATGCTAGAGGTATCTCCTACCTGACCTTCATAGACAACATCTTCAGGCCTCAGAAAAAAGGGAGGAAAATTAGATTTCTCCCTTAAACCCATACTTGCTTTGATTTTGAAAAATAAAGATATGTGACATTTCTTAGACTTAAATGTCATTGAGCAATGCTTATTGCTTGCATTTTGTAAGGAACTCTGCAAATGGAAAGTGGAAGTCTGCAGATCCTCTTATTGCCTACATACCCTTCTATTCTCTTCATGTTTCCATGTGAGCTGCAATAGGCAGACATTCAACAGAAGGAAAAAACAAAATTTCCTGCTGACCTTGCTGCTATATTCAGGGTATTACATGGTAGCCTGTTGAAAGAGCTGTGCTCCTATTTAATGTGGGTAAGAATTTCTTAAACAAATGACTATAATTTTGATTCTAGGATTCAATGTTGTGTTTGTTATTGTTTCACAGTTTCATGTTTTCTTTGAGGCATTTAGGCACACTTACATTCAAATTGTTCTGCTTCTAATTTTCACACTTGCTGAGTCTGAGAACTCTTAATGTTGGGGGCACATATTTCATTACAATATTACAGTTTTGCTTAGGCGTATAATTCAGTCCTGGGGTTGACTTTCATTTTGGCCTTTAATCCTTCAGCGTGAGTTCTTGGAAACCCCACTTGGGCCCTAGGTGGTAGGGCCCTGTGCTTGTTCACTTTTGCCCTAAAGAAAGATTTAAAAACAAACAGAAAACAAACTTGGATAAGCCACAAGTTCCTGCCAAAAGTTCCCAACTGTTGTGATGTCAGTCGGGTTTATCTGTACCACCTGTTTGACTGGCCCGGGCCTGCGGTGCTGGGCTGCGCCTCTTCCTGCTGATGACTGCAGCCTGTGACTGGGCAGCAGCCCCCTTCCTGCCACCAGCCTAGATCAGGGAGGTGAGTTTTTCTGGTTCCTTGCCATCACAATAGATGTGTTTATTTCTGGGTTTAAGCCAGCATCCTGGCCCTGGTACCTGCTGAGGAAGGAGCCTCTCTCCCCAGAGTCTGTCCTACCCATCATACAGTGACAGTATTTGGTTATAACTGCAGAAAGTTATAACTTTCCCATTATCATCTGGAAATTCTTTCTTGCTTTCAATATTAGTCATTATTCATCTGGTAAATATGCGCAATAGGACCTGACCAGAGTGGTGGTGGATGTTCCTCTGTCTTTTCAGCATAAATAATCAGAGGTTTTATTGAGGACTTTTCCATCTATTTGAAGTGAAAATGACTCAGAATTATCTGTTTAAAAACTATCTACTTTTCAGGATAAGGTCATAGTTGAGGTCAGAGTTAAACTTTCCTTTGTTGTTGTTTGTTCTTCGACTATTTATAGCTAAGATATTATCTATTATTGGAACCTTTGCTTGGAAAACTCAGTGAGCATGACACATGTTGCCAGGGAGAAGCTCTTTGGCTAAAACCTGCATTTGTCCATAATTATGGATCTATTCAAGTTGTCTACTTCTTTTGAGGTCCAGTTATCTAATGATTCATTTTACTCAGATTTTCAAGTTTGTTGGGTAATGTCATGCATATTTCTTTACAATTTTTGTAAATGTCTTCTGCAACTGCAGTTTCTTCCTTTGTTTTTTTTCTTCATACTTTCAGTTTTATAGTGTCCTTCTCAAGCCAACAATTACTTTTTACCTCAAAGTATATTATTTTCTTTGTACTTTTTAAAAATCTTGCTGATATTAACATAAGTATTAAAAACAAATACAAAATAATACCAAATAAAAGTATAAAATTAATAACATAAAAGCTTTCTATATAATGTATATGCAAGCCTGTGCTTACTTTTAATCTACTAATATGCCTTTCCTTGAAAAAATATTTTAAAGTTACTGCTCATTAATGACATCAGAATCTCAAACTTTTTATCTCAAAAGATTTTTTTCCTGTGTGATTTGAAGTTAAAATCTCTGATTATTTTATCATCATAAAGGAATAAAATGTTTGTTAATATGAAATATTTTATTCTCTCTTTTTAATGCTTTTAGTCTTGGGTTGTACTTTCTCTGGGTAAATTTAGATGTAGTCACTAATGTTGTTAGCATTTGGCTTCTTGGCTTCTGTTGTCATTTCTATTTCTCTATTTTCTACCTTTATGTGTGATTACAGCACATCTAGAAGTGAGATTTTTCTTTTTATCAATATCAGTGATTATCTTTTAAAAGAGAGGATTAAATTAGTTATGTATTTGTGGAAGGCCAGAAGTGATGTCATTTCAAAAGTGACATCACCAGATCCGGGCACCAGAGAGTGATATCACCAGAAATGATATCCACCGGAAGTGAGATCACCGGAAACAGAAGTGACTACACTGGATATGAGATCACTGGATATGAGATCAGTCTGGAAGTGACCTTCTATATATAAGTGGTGCTCAGAAAATAAACTGCATCTCTTGTCCTGATCCCAGCTTTGGTTTCCGTGTCTTTCTTGCATCTTTCTCTGTGTTTTCCTTAAGCTCCTAATCCACTCCACTGAGGTTCAGCTGGTTTGTGGAGCTGGTCTCCACATGTATTAGACTTAACTTACCCTTCCTGATGCTCTTTGTTTTGGATTTTATGTTTTATTTTGATATTCATTTCCTCCTTTGTTTCTGCTGTTTTAAGTTTATTGAAAATGATCAACCCAATATTATTCCAGAAATCATATACATTATTTAGACTAGTGTTTACCCTTAAATAGCAACACATATAATTAAAAATATTTCTAGATGTAATCAGAGCTTACTGTCTCATTTAAAAATAGATAACCAAATGGCATTGCATTCCTTGTCACTTGCATCACTAAATCATAGAATTGCCATTCCAAATTCCTGTCTGATGTATGTATCAATTATTGGTTCTACAAAGAGGTAGAGATATATGTTTATATTTGATATACATTTTTACTCTAAAGGTCAAGTTGTCAGGTAATATATTATCTATGTCATATATAATTTATGTCATGTTACATCTCTGTTCTATCTGAACTGATCAGTAATAATAATAACAATTATAATTACTAATTGTCTCTTCTACTGTATTAATTGGCTACTCAGTTAATTCACTGTGGGTTTTTTTTTAATATCAAATGGTTAGCTTTTTAATTTGCAACTTTTCCTTTTGATTTCTATTCAAATAAATTATTTATGAATTCTTTAAAGATATAATGTTAATCATACCTGAGTCATCTTCTGATTCCTTCATAAAATCGGTTTCTTCAGGTGTCATTTCTTTGTTTTGAGATTGGTGTTTTTCTGATGGTGCTGGCTTTACTCAAATACTGAGTGATATATGACGGTCTGCTTAAATAATATTTACAAATCACTATTTGACTTCCTGTTGCTTGCTTATCCTTCTGCTCATATTTCTCATTGGAATGTGAAGAAGATTATGCTGATTTCTTTTTTGCTATGATGACAGGCTTTCAGCCCTTTATAGGAAGCATGGCCTCTGTTTGTAGAGTTGCATAATTCCTGTACCCATTACTTTAGTGTGGAGACAAAAGCCACTGTGAAGCACCAGAATGCCACACATTTTTTTAAAGACATGGAATATATTCAAGAATAGTTGAGCCTATTACTGTTTTAGGAAATTAACCAAATGTGAAAATAGAGAAAACACAATGTGACGCTAAGAGAATAAATAACATCTTCTTCATATCTGGCTTACAAATATTTATTAATATGCCGTTTTCTGCAAATAGTATGATTAGATATACTTATTTGGAAAATAACATCAATTAACTTTAAATATGATCTAAAATATCAACATCTTTTTTTATTTTTATCTATCTGTTTGTTTGTTTATTTATTTACTTATTTATTTATTTTGGTATCATCAATATACAATTACATGAGCAACATTGTGGTTGCTAGATTCCCCCCATTATCAAGTCCCCACCACATACCCCATTACAGTCACTATCCATCAGTGTAGAAAGATGCTACAGAATCACTACTTATCTTCTTTGTGCTATACTGCCTTCCCCGTGCCCCCCCACTACATTATGTGTGCTAATTGTAATGCCCCTTATTCCCCTTCTCCCTCCCTTCCAACCCATCCCCCTCAAGTCCCTTTCCCTTTGGCAACTGTTAGTCCATTCTTGGGTTCTATGAGTCTATTGCTGTTTGTTCCTTCAGTTTTGCTTTGTTCTTAATGCTCCACAGAAGAATGAAATCATTTGTTTCTTGTTTTTCTCTGCCTGGCTTATTTCACTGAGCATAATACCCTCTAGCTCCATCCATGTTGTTGCAAATGGTAGGATTTGTTTTCTTCTTAATGGGTGAATAATACTCCATTGTGTATTTGTACCACATCTTTTTTATCCATTCATCTACTGATGAACACTTAGGTTGCTTCCATTTCTTGGCTATTGTAAATACTGCTGCAGTAAACATAGGGTTGCATATGTCTTTTTGAGACTGGAAAACTGAATTCTTAAGGTAAATTCCTAAGAGTGGAATTCCTGGGTCAAATGGTATTTCTATTTTTAGTTTTTTTGAGAAACCTCCATACTGCTTTCCACAATAGCTGAACTAGTTTACATTCCCACCAGGAGTGTAGGAGGGTACCCCTTTCTCTGCATCCTCACCAGCATTTGTTGTTCCTAGTCTTTTCTATGTTGGCCATCCTAACTGGTGTGAGGTGCTCTCTCATTGTGTTTTTAATTTGCATTTGCATGATAATTAGTGATGTGGGCCATCTTTTCATGTTCCTGTTGGCCATCTGAATTTCTTCTTTGGAAAATTGTCTGTTCATATCCTCTGCCCATTTTTTAATAGGGTTATTTGCTTTTTGGGTATTGAGCCATGTGAGTTATTTATATATTTTGGATGTTAACCCTTTGTCAGATATGTCATTTACAAATATATTCTCCCATACTGTAGGATGTCTTTTTGTTCTGCTGATAGTGTCCTTTGCTGTACAGAATTTTTTATCATGATGTACTCCCATTGTTTCATTTTTGATTTTGTTTCCCTTGCCCAAGGAGTTGTATTCAGGAAAAAGTTGCTCATGTTCATATTCAAGAGATTTTTGCCTATGTTTTCTTCTAAGAGTTTTATGGTTTCATGAGTCACATTCAGGTCTTTGATCCATTTTGAGTTTACTTTTGTGTATGGGGTTAGACAATAATCCAGTTTCATTCTCTTGCACATAGCTGTCCACTTTTGCCAACACCAGTTGTTGAAAAGGCTGTCATTTCCCCATTGTAGATCCATGTCTCCTTTATTACATATTAATTGACTATATATGCTTGGGTTTATATCTGGGCTCTCTATTCTGTTCCATTGCTCTATGGGTCTGTTCTTGTGCCAGTACCAAATTGTCTTGATTACTGTGGCTTTGTAGTAGAGCTTGAAGTCAGGGAGCATAATTCTCCATGCTTTATTCTTTCTTCTCAGGATTGCTTTGGCTATTTCGGGTCTTTTGTGGTTCCATATGAATTTTAGAACTATATGCAGTAGTTCATTGAAGAATGCTGTTGGTATTTTGATAGGGATTGCATTGAATCTGTAGATTGCTTTAGGCATGATGGCCATTTTGACAATATTAAATTTTCCTATCCATGAGCATGGGATGTGTTTCCATTTATTGGTATCTTCTTAAAATATGAACGTCTTTGAGTTCCATTGAACATATGAAATATGATGTTGCCTGCCTTTTTGAGGTCAAATAATGAAGTAATGGAGAATTACAATTTATTTGGAAATAATCTTCTTTGAGGACTTTGGAAAAAATGAACTGAAGAACAACGTGGCAGAGCCCTTTATAAAAAGGGCAAGGATATGTTACACAGATTACTTTAAGTCAAAAAACTGTTGTGTATAGAATGTTTTCCAACATTTTGTGAGGAACAATTGATCTGTGAGAAAATAGAACATTTTTGGCTAAATAGAAATTATGTCTAGGCATCTGGTTGGACTTCAGTTATAAGGGAGATGTGTCATCCTTGAAACCAGGGTGGATTGGACAGATAGGTTCTAAGAAGCCAAGCTTTCTTTCCTCACTCAGAGCTCTGATGTTCTTTTCTGAAAAGGTGAGCACTTTCAAAGAGGCAGATTTCAGATATAACGGAGACTGGGAGAGAATCACTGTGCTCCATTAATATCATGTGACATGGGCATTGGCTGACTCTGTTAATTTAGTTATTCAGTGTCTCAGGAAGTCAGCAAATACATGTTGAGAGATTACAATGAAATAGACACTCACTATATTGGGCTTTTTATATTTAAAAAAATACTTGAAAAAGCCACACAATTCTGACAGAGTGGACAATGGACATGTAATTAAATGTCTGTGATAAATGTTATGGGACCGTGAAACCACCACCTTTCACAAGATAATAGATTGATGCAAATATAAGTCTCAATTTTAGACCTATGATGTGGACAGTAAATAAGGTATATCAAGCTCAGGTCACAGAAGTAATTTTTCATAAATAATTTGAAATTCAGACTATTTTTTCTGTGAATTGATTAGTCACCAGTTTGTTCTGCTTGAGTCTCCTACCCATAATCACAGCCATGAAAAAATAATGCATTTCCACACTTTGCAGAGGGAACTGCCATCAAGAGATTGAGAGGAATAAACTTCAGTGTTCCTCTTGCATGTCTTTCTCACCTGGTCACCAACCCTGCTAGTTCAGCAAAGGAAAATCATCGAAATAAGATACTATCAAAGCTGTGGCTCTCATGTTTTATTTAGTCTGATTTGCTTCCATATATTTTTCAATAGAGAGCAAAAGGAAGAGACCATCAAGATTACACATATCAAGCCTAAGAAATATGGAGAAGATAAAAATTTCACTTCAAACTACACCTCATTCTTCCACACAACAGCAAAATAATACTAAAGTATGGCTCTACTGAAATATAGTAACTAGGTGCTTATATTAAATTTACAAATTTATATTTTATAGGGAATATTATTATATGTGTCTATTTCTATAATATCTACTCTAATGTCCCGTTCCACCAAGTAACACGCAAGATTAATCAGCCTCAAAATTCACTCTGCTTAGTACATCAAAATTTGACAGAAAATTCTAAATGAACATCAACACTTCTCTGACAGAAGAAAAAGATGAAAAATATCTATTATGTACTTACCTTTCTTCTGCATTGGAATAATATTATTTTGAAATTTTGGTAAATTCTTTTCCATTCTAAACACAAAAAGGACCTGGTTAATACACAACCAAATATACTCATAAAGTGGATCATTAAACTGTGGTATGTTCTTAAAATGAGAATCAGAGAGCAACAGGAATAAGTGAATATTACATACGGCAATATGAAAAATATCACAAACATATGTGACATGAAAGAGGCCAGACATAAAAGCAAAAAAAAAATAGAAGACGAAAAGCGAAACCAAACCAAACCAGTTTCCTTTCCTGTTAAGGTGACAAACAGGCAGAGTTCACCTGTACCGTAGAATTCGGACAGCAGGTGCCCTGGCAGGTGCAGCCAGGAAAACTGAAGGAAGAATTTGGTCCCTGGCGATCCATGGGTCCTTCTGCAGGTGGATGGGCATTTACTTGCCCACTGTATGAAAGTCACTGGGCTGTGAGCTTCTGTGCTGCATTTCAATTAAACGATTCATTTTAAAACATACTACCAGAAAGTAAAAGTTGATGTCTTGCTGACAAAAATGAGAGTAGGAGGAACTGCAGACTTGGCAACCATAGTAGCTGCCTGTGGAAAAACCCTGCGAGGCCTACAGGGAAGTCCACCACCCAAAGTAAAACCTCAGTTTAGAATTCCAGAACCAGTGGAAGTATCATCCAAAATATTTTTATGCAAATAATTAAAAAACTGTATTCCTATAAATATCCTGTAAGAAATAGTAATATACATTTTTTTAACTGAGCAAACAAAAAAAAAGACACAATAATGAGTAAATCAGTTGTTACTGCTGGTATACCTAAGAATGTATTGACTGGATCCAGCTATCAAAAACCATTGGGAGTGTAATAACAATATTACAGCAAGATTAGTCAAAAGTAATATGGGAGATGAGAAAGAAGTGTTTAGTAAAAATTTTCTAAGAGGCTCATATTGTTTCTGAGAAAATAGGAATATCAATTAGCTTCAGACTACGTTAAATAAACTGAGTAAAATGAAATACAGTGTCTAAGGAAAAGTACTAACTGATAGAAATAGGACATATGTTAAACCAAGAAAAGAGGAAACAAAATGAAGAAAACAGACAGCAATGGAGTGAATTGTGTCTCCCCCAAATTCCTATACTGAAGCCTTAATAATCCCTAATGCAATGGGATTAGGAGATGGGGATCTTCAGGGAGTAATTAGGATTAGATGAGGTCATGAGGGTAAAGCTCTCATGATAGGATTAGTGGCTTTATAAGAAAAGTAAGAGAGAGAGAGAGACATGTCCATGTTAGGGCAAGAAGATGGCCTTCTATAGCCAGGAAGAGGGCTGCACACTGATCTTGGACTTCCCGCATCCAGAATGCGAGAAACAAATAGTTAAACACACAAGTGTTATTCTAACAGCAAGCAAGGAATGGGGCAAAAGTTGATAGGGAAAGAACAACATAAATAGGAAACACAAATTAAGTTAATAAAATTAAATCTTAGTCACAACAAGTGCTAATTTTGAAACTATGTGGTTGAGAACAAAGCTGATCAGACAGAACAAATGAGAGGGAAGGAACGATAAGCATTTTACAAATAAAACCTAATACAAAACTAGCACAGAAATATTATAAGTGCTTGGAAATAAAACATACAAAATAAACATAAGCCAAAAGAAAAATGTTGGAGTAATACTATACCTGTTTAAAAAAAATACTGAAAATATACTATATCTGAGGAAATATTGTATCTGAGAAAATATTTAAGGGAAAAGGCATTAGTAGCCCTATTAAACATATTGCTTAATTAAAACTATGGCCTATCAGAATGTATAAATTCCATCAAACACCTAAATCATAGTGTCAACATACATAAATTCAAATGAAGCAATTACATACAGAGCTTGAGAAATCTGCAAATATAAAAGATTTTCATATTAAGGTTGGCGTAAATTAATAAATGAAATCTTTAACAAAGTGATCTGCAATGTACATGCCACACATCTATTTCAAGTTTACAACAATTATAGATAAATACTACAGGAATATGTACTCTGTAGCAGGAATGCTTCTACATGCTCTGAATATAAAATTTCATTTATTATTCAAAACACTGCTATGAGGAAGATACTATTATTATCATTTTTATATAAGAAATGTGAGTCATGAAGAGCTCAAAAGATTAACTTGAGTCTGCAGATGGTAAATGGTTTAACATTGAAAACTTTGTTAATACAATTAACAGATTGAAACTGAACAGCAAGAAAAAGTGTAGACAGTGACACCCTAACACCAATGAGCAAATCAGAACCCAGAATTCGCTTCTATCAATCTCCCGTAAAGGGTCCAGTGCCCCTCGGAGGAAAGGTTGATTGTAGGGTTGGGAAAGGGAAAATAGAGTATGAGCTTGAAACATCTAAGATAACAAAATACTAAAAACATCTAAGATAACAAAAATATGAGCCTGTGTAGGAACAAAAGGACGAGCATGTGTCCCAGCAAGGAAGGAGCCTGTCTGGAGGAGCTCCTAATGGTCAAGGCCAACCCAACATGAACAACAAAGTAAACTGAAAGAGTAGAGAAGTATGGCCCAAAGAAACAAGCAAATATGAGTTTATAGTGATATAAATGAATGATTGAAAATATAAATAAATAAGAAGGAACAAATCATCTTCAGAGAAGCATTGCACAAAATATATGTAAATATTCTCCCAGTCTCCAGAAGGGGGCTTAATCCTCTCTCCCCATCCTTCACTTGGCCTGCATTTGGACTTGCTTCCAAAAAACAGAGCATGGAAAGGGGAAAATAGCAACTTCACAATGGAGAAATCTGGTAGACACCGCCTTCACAAACCCATCATTCTAACACGATCTGTAATAAGTTTGAACGTTGTCCTGTATCTCCTGGTATCAGCACTTCACTTTGTAGCATCCTTTCTCCTAATATGCAACTATAATCCAATCCTGAGGAAAAAATTCAGACAAATCTGAACTGAGAGACAACTACAAAATTTTTTTCAAAAGCGTCAGAATTTTTTTTAAAAAACTGAGAAACTGTCACAGAAGAGTCAGGAGTCACGATGATGAATCACAGTGTGGGATCCCGAACTGCATCATGGAACAGAAGTGGGGAAAACAAGTCATTATTTGGAAAACAAGTCAAATTTGAATCGAGTCTAGATTTTAGATCATTGTAACATACTCAACATGTTTCCTTAGTTTTGAAATAATGTACCCTGTACTGTAAGGCATTAACATAAGGGAAAGCTGAGTGAAGGGATCACAGGGGCATTCTGTGCTATCCATAATATCTTACATTAGTCCAAAATAGAAAACTTACTTAAATATTTAAAGAACAAGAAGTTCTTAGATACAGAAAAAGAGACATCAATAAATTAAACTCCATAGCAAAAGCAAAATAATATCCTTGAAAAGAAGGAGTAAAAAAGAACATTCCAAACCAGAGGAAGATATTTTCTAAACACATACATTGAACCTACAAAATTACACCAAAAATTAGAGCTATATCATATACAAGAAAACCACTATCAAAACTTAGAAAAGAAGAAACAGCCTGGGACAAGATATTCAGCCTAAAATATATGACAGACATAGTCATCTAGAGTATTTTCAAAACTCTTACAGAGCCATAAAATAAGAAACCAAATTAATAGAAAAATAGGCAAGATATGTCAAAATAACATTAACAAGAAAAGAGAAAAGAAAACAAAATGTAACTAAATTTGTAAAGAAATGTTCTTATTAGTACTTTTTGAACCATGAATTGAGATAGTATTTTTTTTTTTTACCCTATTAAAATGGCAAAAAATTAAGTCCAACAAGTGTGGCATGGATGTGAGAAAGTGGAAATGTTTGTACAAGGTTGATAAAAGAGCATAAATTGCATGGAGTCCCTTTTGCAACCCATCTGGACCTGCCTACTGAAGAAAATGGAATACATATTCTAGGAGTAGGTAGCAGCCTTCTCTGAGCATTTGCACTGGGGGGTGTCTTACTTCAGTGCAAGTGGAGACAAAAGCACAGTTGTGTGGTGATGTTTTTTTTTCTGTTTTGACAAATTAAAAACAACTTAAATGAATATGAAGGACAAGTGAGAAAAGTAAACTGTTCTAAGTAAAATCTTCTGATGCAGCTCTTCACAGTAGGTTAAATTATTGAACTCCATTGCATATGTCATTTGGACAGCTTATATAAATGTTATAAGACAAAAAAGAGAGTTCCAGAACAATGATTATAATGATATCATGGAGATATTAGAAACACATGTAATAATGTGTACTTTATTGACACAGTGGAAAAAGTAAATATATCTTCACAAAATCTGAAGTAAATGTATAAAATTATAGTTAATATCTCTGTGATAAGGTAAGGGATTTTTATGTCAGTCTTTGAACTTTTCTGAATTTGGGGAATATTTTTTAAATTTGGTACAGTAAAAATATGTTGATGCCATCTGATTTTCTTTGTAATTATACCAAGCAACAAAAAAATTACCTACAGAAAGACATATTTAAAATAGTAAGTATCTTGAGTGTGTAGAAAAGTAGAGTTACTTTCTACATTTAATTTTCACATTAAAGAAACACAATAAAAATCCAAGGAACAAGCTTTACAAACAAATTTTAAATGCCACACACAAGTTTTTACTATGTGTCTTATCTTTAAGAAAATGATTATATTTAAAGGAGTATTTTTGAATCCAATGAATTAAGGAATTCATTGCTTATAAAAATCATTTAAATACATTTTTTCTCTTAGTTATAAGTCACTTAATAGTCATTATAAAATATATCCAAGTATAACTTCTTTTCTCTTTTATTGTATAAAATCAGACCTTGATTTGTAGAAGTATTTGCTATGCTATGACTTAATTTGAAAATCTAATTGTTGCTTATTTTACTGACCTTAAATCTCCTGAGATGTTGGTATTCTTTCCATCACTGCTTTTTCTGCTCTGGGCTCCTGCCAGCAGGTGATGGATCGCGTTAGATGCCAGGGTCAAAAATAATTTTTCCTCATTGCCCAGAGGAAAAAATAATTCACACCACTTGCCACAATCACACTAAACACAATATCACCATTTAAATTGCTGCTTGAACCACACTCGCTCCGCTTTGTGTGCACAAGTGGCCCATCTGGGTAGGGGACTCAGAATGACACTAATGCCCAGAGCAATCAACGAACAACGTAATATAAAAGCAGGCAGGCTGTGGCAAAGAGGGTCATGGGAACATGCAGCTTTTGGAATTAAAAGAATGTCCACTGCATGGAGTTTAGATTTCCTACAAAACAAGATATGTTATTTTTGTCATTAATGGTTAAAGATGAAATTCTTAAGTGCTGTAGATAACAAATGGGATGTTTTCCACTAGCCCTGATAGCACTGTAACCAGCTTTGATGATGGTGGTAACAGCAGAGGAGGAGCAACAGTGGGACTGGGGAATGCAATCCAAATGCCATCACTTTTCTTCTGTCACTTGGGTGGCTTTGGATGAGCATTTGCATCTCAGGCGTAGCTTCATCAACTTAAAATTGTGGACAGTAGATACATGATTGTTATTGTTCTTTTGTAATCTAATTGCATATGATTTTTCCACACTTTCATTTTTAATTTAATGAATGTAAATGAGAAGCAGACAATAATGAGCTACTGATAAACAGCTCTTCAGTTTTCTATAGTTGTGGTCTTCAAACTCTTGTTCATTATAACAAGCAATGCATTTTATGCTACTACCCTGTATAAACACATGAGCCCCTCTATTATCTATCTATATGCATGCATGCATGTATCTATGTGTGATAGCTAGCTAGCTATAATGGAACAAGGTTTCACAAACCGACTACCTTCCTTTTTATGACAAACTCTGATGTTCTCTTATAGTTTATTTTAATTAGAGAAAAGCTTGGTTGCAACCCATTAAGCTGGTTCATTACCTTCTAATTTCTGACAAATTTATTTAGAAGAATATTCTCCCGAAGATGAAGATTCAAGCCCCCATTTGTGTGGAAAAAAGCTTTAATGAAATGAACTCTCCTTACCTGCTGGGTCATATCTGCAGAATCTCTTCACACCACCTCAGTCTCCAGCACTGTTTAACAAACACACACACACACACACACACACACGTTTTGCATGTGGATTTTGGTCTACCTGGAATTTCCTTTCTTCTTGAGCAAACACTGGTTCTTAAAAGTAGGGGGGCTGGAATTCAACAGGTAAAACTGGTTATCAGCTATTTAGAAAAATCTTGCTGTGTTGATTATTTTTTCTTTGGAGTTTAGTGATTATTTTTGGCTCAGAATAATTAATCACAACAGTACTTCGCACTGTCAATTGAAACCCTTTCAGAATGTTTTCATTCACTGAAATTATTAAAGTAGGTAAGATAGTGTCATTGAACTATCCTCCTATAAAAAAGGCTTAGGGAAAAATAAGGCTCAGTGAATAACCTCTACCTCTGTTCAGCCTTAGGGAAAGAGACCATTAAGAAGCTGGTCTGTTTTGTTGGGCAGAAAGTGGATGGCACTTGTCACTATTCTGAGTATGGAACATACACGACAGTTCTCATTGGCAGTGTGACAACCAGCCACCCACAACAATGTCCTGGAAGCCACTCTAATCCAAGCTCCTGCAGAAACTTCAGTGATGAACCCAGAAGAGCGTTAAGCACAAAAGTGTGAAGAAATTAGAGGACTGGGTCATTTCTATCCTTTCTCACTTTGTCCCGTTGCTTCATGTGGATATTATTAAAGAGTACTTAATTCACTTAAGAAGACTTGAAATAGTCTATATGTTTTCTGTGTTAACCAATAAAGGTAATTCTGCAGGACTTTACTTAAAAAGCCTAATTTAAATATCACCATCTCTTAGAAATATTCCAAGACCCTGTAGATAAAGGTAGGCAGTCCTTTCTCTGTGCTACTTCTGTACCTTACACATGCTTCTAACCCAAAGTTTACCACACTGAGCTGTAATTTAGAGAAGAATTAGCATGTGGGGATTGGGATGACCTACTCAAATCAGACTCCCTTGAATCACTAATTATGATGTAATATAATATAATTAAACAATGTGCACAGTAATGGTACTTAGTTCTGGTGTGGGTTGGAGACTAAAGGCTGTGTAACTCTCAAAGAAGGAGTGTTAGGAAGTAGAATGATAGGATTATCCTTTCACATATTTCCATCCCATGAAAGACAACGACCATGGGCCTTCTGCTTGCTCTCCTTACCTGGGGAGCTTCGAAGGAAACACATCTCTTTCATAGAGAACAAAATGCTGATCAGGGCTTTGTGTGTCAAGAACAAAAGCCAGACACCCACTTTCCCTTTAACTTTTTTTTTAAATTCATTTGTTTGTCCAGATGTTTAATGAATATTTGCTTTATGGAAGATTTTTTTCAGGAAAATCAACAATGGGGTGGGGTGGGGTGCAATTTCAAAACAAAATGGAAGAAAGGAGATAAGGCCATACTCTCATCGAATTTAAAGTTCTTGTGGGAACAAATTATGTCCCACAGAACTGAGAATGAGTTTGCAGATGGTCGAAGCTAATCATCTTCCTGTTAACCCCGAGTTCAGCAAGTTTATCAAAATGGCTTGAGGAGAGGAAGACCCTCAGTTTCTTGCTTGGATTATTGTAGGAGTGGATTTGTGTCAGATTAACATAAAATGCTAACTGTGTTGAGGTTTATTGTAAACAAAATGTTCCTCTATTTTAGCCTTATTCATTGTTGGGCATTTGTCTTTGCTGGGTAACATAAAGCTAATGAAAAATTAATGGGGTGGGGGAGAATTATGATTCTCTCCAAGGATTCTTAACCTTGCTTTTGGTCATATTTCCTTTACAATGTGGTAAGAGCTCTAGACTTTTTTTCTTAGAAAGAGTCATAATACACAAAATTTTGCCTATAATGTGTAGACTTTTAAAGATGCACAGGCTAAGACCTCTGCTTTGGATTCTCTGATGAAATAAAATGTTGTTTTTCTTGGAATGTGAACTTTCTGTATTCACTTAATAAAACTTTTTTATTTTGTGCCACTGCAGGTTTTTTTTTCGGTATTATTAACATACAATTGCATGAGCAACACTGTGGTTACTAGATTTCCCCCATTATCAAGTCCCCACCACATACCCCATTACAGTCACTGTCCATCAGCCTAGTAACATGGTGTAGAATCACTACTTGTCTTCTCTGTACTACACTGCCTTCCCCAAGCCCACCCCACATGTTATGTGTGCTAATCATATGGCCCCTTATTCCCCTTCTTTCTCCCTTCCCACCCACCCTCCCCAGTCCCTTTCCCTTTGGTAACTGTTAGTCCTTCTTGGGTTCTGTGATTCTGCTGCTGTTTTGTTTCTTCAGTTTTTGCTTTGTTCTTATGCTCCACAGATGAGTGAAATCATTTGGTACATGTCTTTCTCTGCCTGGCTTATTTCACTGAGCATAATACCCTCTAGCTCCATCCATGTTGTTGCAAATGGTAGGATTTGTATTCTTCTTATGGCTGAATAATATTCCATTGTGTATATGTACAACATCTTCTTTGTTCATTCATCTACTGATGGACACTTAGGTTGCTTCCATTTCTTGGCTATTGTAAATAGTGCTGCGATAAACAGGGGTGCCCCTGTCTTTTTGATACTGGGATCCTGCATTCTTAGGGTAAATTCCTAGGAGTAGAATTCCTGGGTCAAATGGTATTTTTATTTGTAGTGTTTTTTTGTTATCATTAATCTACAATTACATGAAGAACATTATGTTTACTAGGCTTCCCCCTTCACCAAGTGCCCCCCACATACCCCTTCACAGTCACTGTCCATCAGCATAGTAAGATGCTGCAAAATCACTACTTTCTTCTCTGTGTTGTAGAGCCCGCCCTGTACCCCCTCCACATTATACATGCTAATTGTAATGCTCCCTTTCTTTTTCTATTTGTAGTTTTTTGAGGAACCTCCATACTGCTTTCCACAGTGGTTCAACTAGCTTATATTCCCACCAGGAGTGTAGGAGGGTTCCCTTTTATCCACATCCTTGCCAGCATTTGTTGTTCTTAGTCTTTTCTATGTTGGCCATCCTAAACTGGTGTGAGGTGATATTTGCATTTCTGTGATAATTATCTGTGTGGAGTATCTTTTCATGTTCCTGTTGGCCATCTGAATTTCTTCTTTGGAGAAGTGTCTGTTCAGATCCTCTGCCCATTTTTTAATAGGCTTATTTGCTTTTTGGGTGTTGAGGCATGTGAGTTCTTTATATATTTTGGATGTTAACCCCTTGTCAGATATATCATTTACAAATATATTCTCCCACCCTTTTACCTCTTTATGTCCAGGACATTAGGGCACTGCTGTCATTGTCACCTAGTACACAGCCCAGGTAAGGCCATCTCCAACAAGTTGTCCCTCTTTTCGGGCTGTCATCGAAAATGTAAGATGCTTGTGTTCACTCCGCTCTATGTGCCTGAGATGGGGATGTGGCTGACCTACGGTCTCCTCCATGTTGCTGGCCACCTTAGATTTTGGCAGCGTTCACAGCTCTGTCTCTCTCTGCAGTCATACCTGTTTATGAGGGACCCAGGTTTTACATTCAGAAAAAGAATAGTAACTTCTACTTTGGTTTTAGGGCCAGAAAAGTGTTTCATTAGGTTGTGGGCTACAAAATCACATTGTGCTTGCACAGATGAACCAAATGGTCAATTGTTTCCCATCAGGCTGCTGAATATTTGGGTATGCTAATCAGTCCAACTTTTGAAGGGGAAATGGGGCAAGTAAAATTCCAGATCCCTATCAGTCACCTTCATTTATTTATGTATCTCTTTGTCCCTTAGACTAAACTTGTCATTGCTGGACAGAAACTATAAACTCCTCACTTCTGTACCTTGACAACCTCTCATAGGCTATACACATAGAATTCTACAAATATTGACAGCCCTGCATTGCATAAAATTCACAGAGAAAATGTTGCTTGAAATCTAACCCATAATGCAAGTGTTATTTTACTACTGTTTTTCAACCACTGCTTATCATTAATGACCTTCTTAGCTATGCTGCACATTGAAGACACAAATCACAAGAAAAGGACAAAATATTACCTCACAGAGGTGGGTAAGGACAGATTCCCAGTATGTCTGCCCTTGAGAAAACTGTTAGAATCATCACAAAAAGTTTACTGTATGGACTCAGATATGCTGTGAATACAGTAGTTAGAAGAAGTGGATGATCAAAAGCATTGGTGAGGTAAGAATTATTTGGCTGATACAGTGAAACATCGAAGTTCTTTACTGACCAACAATCATCCTCAGAAAAATACAGCATCTATTCTCCTAAATGAATGTGTCTGTGAAAGACTAGACTGAAGTGGTCTTTGATTACAATTTAGTTTCTATTTTAAGGATGAGTTATGTCAAAATAAAAACTAAGAGGCAAAAATGAAGTTCATATTACACTTTGTTCAGTCTCCATAAGAAACGTTTCTTCTGATTACCAAGAAAATGTATTGTCCACTGGAATTCAGTGTCAATTAAGGTCTTGATTGAGAACAGCATCACTTGTTATAATTTCCAGTAATCATTAATGACTTTGATTATTTCAAGTAGTTTACATATCTGTATTCATAAGTCTTCTTAGTGAGTGATGAATTTAAAATTCTCCCAAAAAACTCTGGTAGAATCAGTTAAACTTGCACAAACATACTTCTTTTTTATGGTGTGTGTGTGTTTTAAGGTCTGTAAAAGTTGACTAGCACAATAGAAAATGTAATTCTTGGAATTTTAGTGTCTTCAAGGATATTACTATGTATTATTTAAGAATTGTTTTTTATGGACAAGTAAAAATGGCCATTACTATATTTTTTAAAAATTAAGCCATTTTGTTTACTTCAGAGTGACTCATTTCTTCATATATGAATCTTATTGAGGATAATACTGTATAGAATGATCCCAACAATTATTTGCCCAGAGATCATTTTCCCACAGTAATACCCAGAAGCATCTGGAATGGGTTGAACAGTGGCCCCAAACAAATATGTCCATGTCCTCATCTCTGGAACATATGAATATTACCTTATTTGGAATAGGATTTTTATATGTTAATTTAAGGATCTTGAGAAGGAAAGGTCATGGATTATCCAAGGTTCCTAAATCCAATGACAAGTATCCTTTTAAGACGGACCCACAGAGAAGACACAGCGAGAGAAGGCCCTGTGCACATGGCACTGGGAGGCATGGAGCCACGCCAGAGCGCTAGGAGCCACTGCACGCTGGATGGATTCTCCCCAGAGCCGCAGAGGCAGTTGGCTCTATCCACACATCCTTTAGGTCACCAATCTCTAAAACCAGGGGAGAATAAATTTATTTATTTTAAGTCACATACTTTGTGATAATTTCTTCCAGTGGCTCTAGAAACTCATAAAGCATCTATATTAAATATTACTGTAAACATTTAAGTTTCTTTTATTTTTTCAATTTGATTTTAAATATCTCTCCCTACCCAACTTACCATGTACGACCTACCACCCAAACCCAAGTGCACCTGTACCCCACTCAGACTCTGCTTTTTCATCAACCTCGGTTTCCCATTTTTTTTAATGGAGGTGTAATTGACATATAGCATTATGTTAGTTTCAGGTGAACAACAAAATGATTTGATATTTGTATATATTGCAGAATGACCATCACAATAAATCTAATTAACATCCATCACCACATATAGTTGCAGATTTTCTTCTTATGATGGAAACTTTCTAAATCTATTGTCTTAGCAACATTTAAATATGCAATAGAGTAATATTAACTATAATCACTATGATGTATATCACATCCCCACTACTTGTTTTTTTAAACTAGACATTTGTACCTTTTGACTCCTTTCACCTATTCACCAAGCCCGCAATACTCATCTTTGGCAATCACCAGTCTGTTCTTTGTATCTATAGCTCATTTTTATTGTCTTTGATTCCATAAAGTGAGATCATACAATATTCCTCTTTGACTTATTTCACTTAATGTAATGCCCTCAAGTTCCAACTATGTTGTTGGAAAAGGCAATATTATATTCTTTGTATGACTGAATAACAGTTCACTGTATGTATATACAGTATAATTTCTTTATCCATTCATTATTGCACGTTTAGGTTATTTCCAGGTCTTGGCTATTATAAATAATGCTGCCATGAACATGGGAGTGCATGTATCTTTTCAAGTCAATATTTTCATTTTCTTTGGATAAATACCCTAAAGTAGAATTGCTAGATCATCTGGTAGTTCTACTTTTTATTTTTTGAAGGCCCTCCATACTGTTTTCCATTGTGGCTGCATCAGTTTACATTCCCACCAACAGTGCACAAGCATCCCTTTTCTTCACATCCTGACCAACACTTGTTATTTCTTGTATTTTGTTAATAGCTATTTTAACAGGTGTGAAATGTTTCAAAAATATAGCATCTATGGTAACTATTACTGTAGAAATACTAAAACAGATATTTATTTTAAAATTGGTTCAATTAATTTCTCTTTAAAGAATTATTTATATTCTTTGACAAATGGTAATATATCAAATCTTGAAGCTATTAACCCTTTTCAGGTTTTCTTCAATATTTCCTGTTACTTTCTACATACATATAACATATATAGTTTCACAACTATGTATATATATAATTTCTACTCATAACTCTGCTGCTAAGTGTTAATCAAAGAAAGTGTTCCTTCTTTCTTTTCAGGATAATAAGACAGATAGACACAAAGAAACTTAATGTTCAGATAATGGAATATGCAATGTTCAGATAATGTACTAGCATAATAGGTAACATTGTGAAGGATATCAGAAGGATAGATGTCTAAAGAATATTTCTGAATTTTTAAAAAAGAGTCTTATGTCACAGAGATAATTTTTACCCTGTTCCCTACTAGGAAAAGAAATTCCTTTTAGTAACACAAAAGGCCATAAACAATTGATGTTGCCTGCAACATCTGATTCTATCTGGAGGGATACTGCCACAATAACCTAATAGAACAGCACTAGGATAGAAACAGTATTAACAATAAAATGATGACAGCTGTCATTTATTGAGTGCTTATCATGTGATCAATACTGTGCTGCTTTACATACATAAAACCTAGTCCTTATAAAATATCTGCAAGATGCTACTATCTCAATTTTCAGATCAGAAGTTAGAGCCTCTAAGAAGTTAAGTAATTTTCTTAAATTAAAACATTTTGTATGTACTTAAGCAGGGAGGTAGTACCTGACACCAAGCTTTTATTCACAGTATTCCCATTTCTGCATTTCTAGTTCCTTTCTTCTTTGCAAAGACCTGTGCTCTCACATTGACATTACAGCTAGGTTTTGCTGGCCCTTATTTGCATTCCAAAATAACAGAAGGATCCCATAATACACATTTATCTTTTTCACGCACAGGGAAAGGGATGCTTATAAACTCAAATTTAAGTGTGTTATTTCTATTACTGGAATGTTTTTTCAGGGAAGCTCTCAGGAATGCTCTGCAAAAGAATCCTTGTAGGTAGCTGCTTCCAGGCCTTATGCCCACATCTTTTCATTGTTGCTTGAACTTGATGACAGAACTTTCTCTAGACTTTGGATGCAATGCACAATGTACACAATTTTTAATAAATGGAATTCTTTCTTCTCTTTCAAAGCAACACATAGGTAAGCAACTTATGTTTAATATATTATTTAAATAGGGGTCAAAATAAACATATCTTTAAGCTCCTTTCTCATTTAGAAGCAATCCTTTACACAGTAAATTATTTCCTATGCATGTATAAAGGAGATTTGGTCTGCCTCTCCCTTCAGAACCCCCAGGGCTCATTCATGGCTTTTTGTCCACTTGGAATCAGCCTATTCTAATAGCTATTAAAAAAAAAACCCAATTCCCAAAACTTTTTCAGTAAAGAGGACAAAAGAAATATTCTCATTTTCTTCCCATCTAGACAGATCTTTCTTACAAGTTGTGAAGCTCTGTCCAAGCTATGTAATGTGTTAAATGTGAGGTTATGAACCTCTGTCTCTAACTGGCAAAAGGGGACAAGCAGTCTCACATCCTACAGTTGTTGTGAGGGGTGTATGTACAATAGATACATAGATAGATGGTATGTGATAAATTTGCACACATGGTCCTGATAGGTAAGAGAGGAGCAGCCACTGTCATCACCTGTCCAGAATCAGCAAGGTGCTGTGTACAGCCTGCACTCCACATACCAGCTAGCTCTCCATTTTGCAGGAATGACCTGGGCCTTCTTCATTCTTTGCTTTTGTTCATATCAGCATGGCCCATCTTCCTTGAAATATTCTTATGACTAGAATCCGAGGCACCACCCTCTTGTTTTTCATTTACTTCTCTACTCACCACTTCTAAGTCTGGTTTATAGGGCTGTTCCTCTAAATCCAACTTTTTCATGATGAAATGACTCAATTATGTTCTCCTCCACTCTCTCCCAATTTATCCATAGGCCATATCCTGTGCCTTCTGTCCAGCACTATGTGGGAGATCTGGTGTGGCATCTGAATCAAAAGAGAGGAAGCAGATGCTATTTGACATGGATTATTGCAGTTTTTACAGCCACCACAAATTTAACAACCGAGGGACCCAGTTCATGATAATCCACTACCCTTATGGTCAATGACTCCTACAATTGTTCTATGTCCATAACAAACACCAATACCCATTGTACTTGAAAATGTTGAAATCACAGGAGCTGTAATTAACACCTTCTACATCACTGTCTCAGTTTAAACTAATTAGTCATGCCATGTTCATTCTCTCTTAAAAGATCTTGCCAAGATTCAAGATGACAGCGTGAGAGGTACGACAGAGAACTCCTTCCAAAACCACATATAATATGAAAATATAGTTAATACAACTAATCCTAAAAGAGCAACAGGAAAAAAGGCTGCACTAGACTGCATACACATGGAGAACAGATCAGACCTCAGGAAACAGGGTAACTACCAAAGCCTTGATCCGGCGTGACCCAAGTCCTTCCCCCACCCCAGCTCAGCAGCAGGAGGAAGAGAAATGGAGCAGGGAGGGGGTGGAAGCCTAGGATTGCTGAACACCCAGCCCTGGAGATTGGCTTTGGGAGCACAAACCTACATTGTGTGGTGCTCTGGAGATTAGTGGAGTTGGAAAGCTAAGATAGGTGGAATACTTGGAGAGACTGAGATTCCAGCCATTTGTGGAGGACAGGGATCCACATCTGGCCACTCTGGGACAAAGGAAAAGCAGGTAGTATGAGAGGCTTCCTAGCAGTGAGAGGGCTGCTGAAGGAGTGGGGATTGCATGAAGCTTACTGCACAAAAGAAGGGATAGGTGGACAAGATTGTCTGGGTGTGCTCTGGCCAGCAGGTTGGGAATTTTCAGGAGCTTAAGGTGCTCCATTCCCCTGGCTGGCTACTCAGGTCTGAAGCCCCCCACTATGATAAACAGCCTGCTGTGCCTTCCTCCTGGCCTACTGATACCAGCTTGCAAACCAGCAGTCCCTACCATGGCATCAGGCCAGCCACAGGGAGGCCCCACCTATGGCAGCTATAGACACAAAGCACAGAGGCTTACACCTGTGTGCTTGGCCCACTGGTTCTGACAGTGGAGACAGGCACTGCAGCCAGGAAACAGGAAACAGCTCTTTCCTCCCCCCAGGCATCAGCCCCAAGCCCCTGCAACTCCCACATCACTTCAGGGGTGAGCAGTTCCAGAGACTAGAGCTTATGATCACCAGAGGGCACCACATACCAATATCAAAACATCAAAGGAACCTGGTTCAAACAAAAATCTCAGAAACACCAGAGAAAGGGACAAATGAAACTGAATTCACCAATATTCCTGAGAGTTCAAAATAAAATTCATAAAAATGTTCGAGGAGGGGGAGGAACAAAGATGGCAGCATGAGTAGGGCAGCTGGAAATCTCCTCCCAAAACCATATATATTTTTGAAAATACAACAAATACAACTATTCCTAAAAGAGAAATCAGACAATACAGTACAACAGCCAGGCTACATCTACATCTGCGAGAACTCAGCATCTCATGAAGGGGGTAAGATACGAGCTACAGCCTGGCAGGACCCAAGCACTCCTCCAACCCCAGCTCATCAGCAGAAGGAATGGAGTCAGAGTGGGGAAGGAGTGAAAAACCAGGACTGCTAAACAACCAGACCTAGTAATCCACACTGGGAGCACAGACATACATTGCATGGTGTGCTGGATATTAGGGTAATGGAAAAGTAAAATCTGTGAGTGGGTACCCCCAGATGGCTCCCCTGGGACAAAAAAAAAAGTGAGTGCTTTCTGAAAGTCTTAAAGGAACAGGGGCTTCACAGCTGGACAGAATCTGCCCAGCACACAGCCCAGCAGGTGGGGAATCCTGAGGAACTTAAGGCACTCTAACCCTGTGGGTTACAATGCAGCTCTGAAGCCCCTTGGGGTGATAAGCAGCTTGCCATTCTTTCCCCCAGTCAGTGTGGCCCGGCCACAGCGGCCGAGCAGCTGGAGAGCAGCTGTGCTCACAGCAACCCCCCCAGAGTTTCCTCCCAGCATGCAGCTGCCAGGGCCAGATGCAGAGGCCACCACTGATGCACAGCTGACTGGCAAAGGCAGAGGAAGACAGGGCAAGGCACAACAGGGTGCCTTTCTCACAGGAGAGCACACCCAGGGCATCTGCCACTCCCCACAGGTCTTGAGCTGCCCCGCCCACAACGGCTCTTGGGATTAACCTGGATGCTGCTCCTGGTGTGTGGGTAACTGACACAGGCAGCTGAAAAGGGCAAGGTGACTAGCAAGCAGGAAGCGATTTTGTTCTCCCAGCTAACACATGTGCCACCTGCCTATGACTACTTCTATCACCATGAAAAGGCAGAAGAATTTGGTCCAGTCCAGATTTACACAGACAACTGCCCAAGAGAGGGCCTGGGGACATATATGTAACAAATATTCCTGAAAAAGAATTCAAAATAAAGGTCATAACCATGCTGATGGACCTGCAGGGAAATATGCAAGAACTAAAGGAGAAAGTCAGGAAAGAAAATACAGAAATAAAACAGTCTCTGGAAGGACTTAAGAGAAGGCTGAATGAGGGGTAAGAGACCATTAATGGAACAGAAATCAGAGAACAGGAATACAAAAAAGCTGAGGCAGAGAGAGACTAAAGAATCTCCAGGAATGAAAGACTATTAAGAGAACTGTGTGATGAATCCAAATGGAAGAATATTCACATTATAGGGGTACCAGAAGAAGAGAAGAGAGAAAAAGGGATAAAAAGTGTATTTGAAGAAATAATTGCTGAAAACTTCCCCAAATTGGGGGAGGAAATAGTATCTCAAACCATAGAAGCACACAGATCTCCCAACACAAAGGACTCAGGGCGGATAACACCAAGACATATAATAATTAAAATGGCAAAGATCAAAGATGGTATTAAAGGCAGCCAGAGAGAGAAAAAAGATCACATATAAGGAAAACCCATCAGATTATCATCAGACATCTCAACAGAAACCTTACAGACCAGAAGAGAATGGCATGATATATTTAATGCAATGAAACAAAAGGGCCTTGAACCAAGAATATTGTAATCCAGCACGACTATCATTTAAATATGAAGGAGGGATTAAACAATTCCCAGACAAGCAAAAGTTGAGGGAATTTGCCTCCCACAAACCACCTCTACAGGGTATTTTAGAGGGACTGCTCTAGATGGGAGCACTCATAAGGCTAAATAGAAGTTACCAGAGAAAATAAAATCACACCAAAGAAGGCAGACCAACCAAATACTAACTAAAGGCAAAAAATAAAATAAACTATCCAAAAAAGCTGTAAAAGGAAACACAAAAGAGCACAGAATAAAACACCTAACATATAAAGAGTGGAGGAGGAAGAATAAGAAGGGAGAGAAGTAAAGAATCATGAGACTGTGTTTATAAGAGCTTAATAAGCAAGTTACATGGTTAGATAGTAAATAAGCTACCCTTGGACCTTCGGTAACCACAAATCTAAAGACTGCAATGGCAATAAGTACATATTTTTCAATGATCACCCTAAATGTAAATGCACTGAATGCCCCTATCAAAAGACACAGAGTAGTAGAATGGATAAAAAGCAAGACCCATCTATATGCTGCTTATAAGAGACTCACCTCAAATCCAAAGATATACACAGACTAAAAGTCAAGGGATGGAAAAAGATATTTCATGCAAACAATAGGGAGAAAAAAGCAGGTGTTTCAGTACTTGTATCAGACAGACAGAATAGACTTCAAAACAAAGAAAGTAACAAGAGATAAAGAAGGACATTACATAATAATAAAGGGCTCAGTCCAACAAGAGGATATAACAATTATAAACATATATGCACCCAATACAGGAGCACCAACATATGTGAAAAAAATACTAACAGCATTAAAGGAGGAAATAGAATGCAATGCATTTGTTCCAGGAGACTTCAACACACTACTCACTCCAAAGGACAGATCCATCAGACAGAAAATAAGTAAGGACATAGAGGCACTGAAGAACACATGGCCTTAACAGACATCTACAGAACTCTACACCAAAAGCCGCAGGATACACATTCTTCTCAAGTGCACATGGAACATTTTCCAGATTAGACCACATACTAGGCCACAAAAAGAGCCTCAGTAAATTCAAGAAGACTGAAATTCTACCAACCAATTTCCCAGACCACAAAGTCAAAAAACTAGAAATAAATTGTACAAAGAAAACAAAAAGGCTCACAAACACATGGAGGCTTAACAACATGCTCCCAAAATAATCAATAGATTATTGACCAAAAAATAGATTAATGACCAAATTAAAATAGAAATCAAGCAATATATGGAGACGAATGCAACAACAGCACAAAGCCCTTACTGCTGTGGGACGCAGCAAAGGCAGCACTAAGATGAAAGTATATAGCAATCCAGGCCTACTTAAAGAAGGAAGAACTATCCCAAATGAATAGTCTAAAGTCACAATTGTTAAAACTGGAAAAAGAAGAACAAATGAGGCCCAAAGTCAGCAGAAGGAGGGACATAATAAAGAGAAGAAAAGAAATAAATAAAATTAAGAAGAATAAAACAATAGGAAAAATCGATGAAACCAAGAGCTGGTTCTTTGAGAAAATAAACAAAATAGATAATGCCCCAGCAGACTGATTAAGAGAAAAAGAGAATCTACACAGATCAGCCGAAACAGAAATCAGAAAGGGAAAATCAGGATGGACACCACAGAAATACAAAGAATTATTATAGAATAGTATGCGAATCTATATGCTAACAAGCTGGAAAACCTAGAAGAAATGGAGAACTTCCTAGAAAAATACAACCTTCCAAGAATGACCAAGGAAGAAACAGAAAATCTAAACAGACAATCACCAGCAAAGAAATTGAATCGGTGATCAAAAACTACCCAAGAACAAAACCCCTGGACCAGTTGGATTCACTGTTGAATTTTATCAGATATATAGAGAAGGCATAATACCCATTCTCCTAAAAGTTTTCCAAACAATAGAAGAGGAGGGAATACTTCCAAACTCATTCTATGAGGACAGAATAACTCTATTACCAAACCAGGCAAAGACACCACAAAAAAGAAAACTACAGACCAATATCCCTGATGAACGTAGATGCAAAAATACTCAACAAAATATTAGCAAACCGAATTCAAAAATACATCAAAAGGATCATACACCGTGACCAAGTAGGATTCATCTCAGGATGCAATGATGGTACAACATTCGAAAATCCATCAACATCATCCACCACATAAACAAAAAGAAAGAAACCACATGATCATCTCCATAGATGCTGAAAAAGCATTCGACAAAATTCAACATCCATTAATGGTAAAAGCTCCCAACAAAATGGGTATAGAGGGCAAGAACCTCAACATAATAAAAGCCATATGTGACAAACCCACAGGCAACATCATACTTAACAGCGAGAAGGTGAAAGCTTTTCCTCTAAGATTGGGAACAAGACAAGGATGACAACTCTTCCCACTGTTATTCAACATAGTGCTGGAGGTCCTAGCCATGGCAAACAGACAAATCAAATAATTATAAGGCACCAGATTGGTAAAGAGGAAGTCACACTGTCACTATTTGCAGATGACATGACATTGTACATAAAAAACCCTAAAGATTCCACTCCAAAACTACTAGAACTAATATTTGAATTCAGCAAATTTATAGGATACAAAATTAATACACTGAAATCTGTTGCATTCCTTTACACTAACAATGAACTGGCAGAAAGAGAAATCAGGAAAACAATTACATTCACAATTGCATCAAAAAGAATAAAATACTTAGTAATAAACCTAACCAAGGAAGTAAAAGACATATACCGTGAAAACTACAAGACACTCCTAAGAGAAATTAAAGAGGACACTAAGAAATGGAAACTCATCCCATGCTCTTGTCTAGGAAGAATTAATATTGTCAAAATGGCCATCCTGCCTAAAGCAATCTACATATTCAATGCAATTCTTATCAAAGTACCAACAGCATTCTTCAACAAACTGGAACAAATAGTTTTAAAATTCATATGGAACCACAAAAGACCCTGAATAGTCAAAGCAATCCTGAGAAGGAAGAATAAAGCAGGGGAGATCTCATTACCCAACTTCAAGCTCTACTACAAAGCTACAGTAATTAAGATAATTTGGTACTGGCACAAGAACAGACCCACAGACCAGTGGAACAGGATAAAGAGTCCCGATATTAATCCAAACATATATGGTCAATTAACATACGATAAAGGAGCCATGGACGTACTCTGGGGAGATGACAGCCTCTCCCACAGCTGGTGTTGGCAAAACTTGACAGCTACATATACAAGAATGAAACTGGATCATTGTCTAACCCCATACACAAAAGTAAACTCAAAATGGATCAAAGACCTGAATGTAAGTCATGAAACCATAAAACACTTAGAAAAAAACATAGGCAAAAATCTCTTGGACATAAACATGAGCAACTTCTTCATGAACATATCTCTCCAGGCAAGGGAAACAAAGCAAAAATGAACAAGTGGGACTATATCAATCTGAAAAGTTTCTGTACAGCAAAGGGCACCACCAATAGAATAAAAAGGCATCCTACAGTATGGGAGAATATATTCATAAATGACAGATCTGATAAAGGGTTAACATCCAAAATACATAAAGAGCTCATGCATCTGAACAAACAAAAAGCAAATAAGCCAATCACAAAATGTTCAGAATAGCTGAACAGACAGTTTTTCAAAGAATTTCAGATGTCCAACAAACATGAAAAGTTGCTCCACATCAGAAGTCATCAGAAAAATGCAAATTAAAACCACAATGAGATATTATCTCACACCAGTAAGGATCACCACCATCCAAAATACAAACAACAACAAATTACAAAATTAATTACTAAACAAATGCAAAATCAAGGTTGGCGAGGATGCAGAGAAAGGGGAACCCTCCTACACCACTGGTGGGAATGTAAATTGTAAATAAGTTCAACCATTGTGAAAAGCAGTATGGAGGCTCCTCAAAAAATTCAAAATAGAAATACCATTTGACCCAGGAATTCCACTCCTTATATTTACCTTAAGAATGCAGCAGTCCAGTTTAAAAAAGACATATGCATGCCTGTGTTTATCTCAGAACTATTTACAATAGCCAAGAAATGGAAGCAACCTAAGTGTCCATCAGTAGATGAATGGATAAAGAAGATGTGGTACATATACACAATGCAATATTATTCAGCCTTAAGAAGAAAACAAATCCTACCATTTGCAACAACATGGATGGAACTAGAGGCTATTAAACTCAGTGAAATAAGCCAGGTGGAGAAAGACAAGTACCAAATGTTTTCACTCATCTGTGGACTATAAGAACAAAGAAAAAACTGAAGGAGCCAAACAGCAGCATACTCACAGAACACAAGAATGGACTAACAGTTACCAAATAGAAAGGGACTGGGGAGGGTGGGTGGGAAGGGAGGGATAAGGGTGGAAAAAAAGAAAGCGGACATTATGATTAGCATGTATAATGTTGGGGGGGCACTTGGTGTGCTGTACGACACAAAGAAGACAAGTAGTGATTCTACAACATCTTACTACACTGATGGACAGTGACTGTATTGGTGTATGTGGGGGGGACTTGGTGATGTGGGGAGTCTAGTAAACATGATGTTCCTCATGTAATTGTAGATTAATGATACCCCCCAAAAAAAACTAAAGAAAATGTTCATGGAAGTACAGAAAAATATTTAAGAACTCGGGGACAAATTTAGGTCAGAGATTCAATCATTAAAAAATTCATCTGAACTGAAGCATAGTCGAGAGATTTAAAAGTAATTAGATGTAGTAGAAGAAAGGGTATGTGGAATAGAAATTAGAGAAGAGGATTACAAAGAAGTTGAGGCACAGAGAGAAAAAAGTATCTCTAAGAATGAAAAAATATTGAGAGAACTGTGTGACCAAACCAAACAGAAAAATATTCAGATTATAGGAGTAACAAAAGAATAAGAGAGAGGAAAAGGGATATAAAGTGTCATTAAGGTGGTAATTGCTGAAAAATTCCCCGATCTGGGAAAAGAGATAGTGTCTCAGGCCATGGAGGCACACAGATCTCCCAACAAAAGGTACCCAAGGAAGACAGCACCAAGACATATAATAATTAAAATGGCAAAGATCAAGGATAATTACAGACTACTAAAAGCATCCAGAGAGAGAAAAAAAATCACATAAAAAGGAAAACAAATCAGGCTATCATCAGACTTCTCAACAGAAACCTTACCAGTCAGAAGGGAGTGGCATGATATATTTAATGAAACAAGCAGAAGGGCCTCGAACTGAGAATACTTTATCTGGCAAGATTATCTTTTAAATTTGAAGGAAGGACTAAACAATTTTCAGATAAGCAAAAGCTGAAAGAATTTACCTCCCACAAACCATCTCTACAGTGCATTTTGGAGGGACTGCTATAGATGGAAGTGTTCCTAAGGCTAAATAGCTCTCAACAGAGGAAATAAAACCACAGTAAAGAAATTAAAACAATTAATTGCTAAGCAAATGCAAAATCAAGTTAACCACCCCCTAAGTCAGTCAAGGGTTAGACAAAGAGTAGAGTATATGATACCTAATATGTAAAGAATGGAGAAGGAAGAAAAAGGAGAGGAAAAAAAAGACCTTTTAGGTTGTGTTTGTAATAACTTACTAAGTGAGTTAAGTTAGACTCTTAGATAGTAAGGAAGTTACCCTTGAACCTTTGGAACCACAAATCTAAAGCCTGGAATGGCATTAAATACATAACTATTGATAAACACCCTAAATGTAAATGGTCTGAATGCACCAATCAAAAGACATAGAGTTACTGAATGGATAATGAAACAAGACCCATCTATATGCTTCCTACAAGAGACTTAATTCAAACCAAAGACAAGCAAAGACTGAAAGTATAGGAATGGAAATAGATATTTCATGCAACTAAAGGGGAGAAAAAAGCAGGAGTGCAGTACTTGTATCAGACAAAGTGGACTTTGAAACAATAAAAGTCATAAGAGACAAAGAAGGACATTACATAATGATAATGGGGTTAGTCCAACCAGAGGATATAACCATTATAAATATCTGTGCACCCAACACAGGACCACTTACATATGTGAAACAAATACTATCAGAATTAAAGGGGGAAATAGAATGCAATGCATTCATTTTACGAGACTTCAACACACCACTCACTTCAAAGGTAGATCAACCAGACAGAAAACAAGTAAGGACACAGATGCACTGAACAATGTATTAGAACAGATGGAACTAACGGACATCTACAGAACTCTACACCGAAAAGCAACAGAATACACATTCTTCTCAAGGACACATGGAACATTTTCAAGAATAGATGATATACTAGGCCAGAAAAAGAAACTCATTAAATTAAAAAAAGATTGAAATTGTAACAACAAGCTTCTCAAACCACAAAGGTATGAATCAAGAAATAAATTACACAAAGAAAATGAAAAAGCCCACAAACACATGTAAGTTTAATAAGATGCTCCTAAATAATCAATGGAAAAATGACCAAATAAAAACAGATATCAAGCAATATATGGAGACAAATGACAAGAATATTTCAAAACTGCAAAATCTGTGGAGCACAGCAAGAGCTGTGCTAACAGAGAAGTATATTGCAATACAGGCCTACCTCAGGAAAGAAGAACAATCCCATATGAAGAGTCTAAACTCACAATTAGCAAGACTAGAAAAAAGAAGAACAAATGAGACCCAAAGTCGGTAGAAGGAAGGACATAATAAAGATTAGAACAGAAATAAATAAAATCCAGAATAATAAAACAATAGGAAGAACTAATGAAAGAAAGAGCTAGTTCTTTGGGAACATAAGCAAAATAGATAAACCCCTAGCCAGACTTATCAAGAAACAAAGAGAGTCTATACATATTAAGAACATCAGAAATGAGAAGGGAAAAATCACTATTGACACTACAGAAATACAAAGAAAAATGAGAGAATACTATGAAAAATTATATGCTAACAAACTGGATAACCTAGAAGAATAGACAACTTTCTAGAAAAATACAACCTTCCGAGGATGACCCAGGAAGAAATGGAAAATCTGAATAGACTAATTACCAGCAAAAGAATCAAATTGGTAATCAAAACACTACCTAAGGATGAAACTCCTGTACCAGATGGTTTCACTGCTGAATTTTATCAAACATTTAGTGAAGATTTAATACCCCTCCTCCTTAAAGTTTTCCATAAAGTAGAAGAGGAGAGATGACTCCCAAACTCATTCTACCAGGCCAGCATCTTCTAATACCAAAACCAGGAAAAGACACAACAAAAAAAGAAAATTAGAGACCAATATCCCTGATGAACATAGATGCAAAAATACTCAACAAAGTATTAACAAACTGAATTAAAAAATACATCATAAAGATCATCCATTTGGATCAGGCAGGATTTATTCCAGGGATGTAAGGATGGTGCAGTATTTGAAAATCCATCAACATCATCCACCACATCAACAAAAATAAGGACAAACACCACATGATCATCTCCATAGATGCTGAAAATCATTCGACAAAATTCAACATCCATTCATAATAAAAACTCTCAACAAAATGGGAATAGAGTACAAGTACCTCAACATAATAAAGACCATATATGACAAACTCACAGCCAAAATCATACTTACCAGCAAGAAGCTGAAAGCTTTTCAGCAGGAACAAGACAAGGATGCCCACTCTCCCCACTTTTATTCAACATAATTCTGGAGGTCTTAGCCATGGCAATCAGACAACACAAAGAAATAAAAGGAATTCAGATTGGGAAGGAAGAACTTAAACTGTCCCTATTTGCAGATGACACAATATTGTACATAAAAAACCCTAAAGAATCCACTCCCAAACCATTAGAACTAATACCTGAATTCAGCAAAGTGGCAGGATACAAAATTAATACACAGAAATCTGTGGCATTCCTATACACTAATGATGAAATAGCAGAAAGAGAAATCAGGAAAACAATTCCATTCACAATTGCATCTAAAAGACTAAATACATAGGAATAAACCAAACCAAGAAGTGAAAGGCCTATACTCTGAAAACTACAAGACACTCATGAGAAAATTTAAAGAAGATACCAATAAATGGAAACACATCCCGTGCTTATGGCTAGGAAGAATTGATATTGTCAAAATGGCTGTCCTGACTAAAGCAATCTATAGATTCCCTGCAATCCCTATCAAAATTCCAACAGTATGCTTCAACGAACTAAAGCAAATAGTTCTAAAATTCATATGGAACCACAAAAGAACCTGAATAGCCATAGCAATCT
The DNA here is from genome assembly GCF_030020395.1 of Manis pentadactyla. Classification (NCBI taxonomy): domain Eukaryota; kingdom Metazoa; phylum Chordata; class Mammalia; order Pholidota; family Manidae; genus Manis; species Manis pentadactyla. The sequence continues at coordinate 43,754,380 of NC_080025.1, forward strand.
TGAGAAGGAAGAATAGTCTTGGGGGTGGATTATGCTCCCAGACATGAAGCTCTACTACCAATCCACAGTAATCAAGACAATTTGGTACTGGCACAAGAACAGACTCATAGACCAATGGAACAGAATAGAGAGCCCAGATATAAACCCAATCATATATGGTCAATTAATATGCAACAAAGGAGCCATGGATATACAATGGGGAAATGACAGCTTCTTCAACAACTGGTGTTGGCAAAACTAGACAGCTACATGTTTAGAATGAAACTGGATTATTGTCTAACCTCATACACAAAAGTAAACTCGAAATGGATCAAAGACCTGAATGTAAGTCATGAAACCATAAAACTCTTGGAAGAAAACATAGGCAAAAATCTTTTGAATATAACATGAGCAACTTTTTTCTGAACACATCTACTTGGGCAAGGGAAGCAAAATCAAAAATGAAAAAATAGGACTACATCATGCAAAAAAGCTTCTGTACAGCAAAGGACATCATCAGCAGTACAAAAAGTCATCCTACCATATGGGAGAATATATTTGTAAATGATACCCTAGTACAAACCATGATGCGTTCTCACTTTCTGTTGCAAAAGAGGATTCTGTGCATCCACTGCTTCCAATAGATTCTTTCTTCACAGTATCTAGAGAGATCTCAAACAATGCAAATTTGATTTCACATTTTAGGTTTCAAATTTTTCCATATCTCCCCAGAGTCTTAATATTGCCTTTGTGTCTGGCATGGTTTTGGCCTATAATGGGGTCCAGCCTACACAACTCTATCTAGTCTCTCCTTCCTTGTGGTATTTGCTTTGCTTTGCTTTGCTTTTCACTAAAGTAATGCTTCCTGATCAATCACATCTTAACTCAATCGCACCTTTTAAAAGACACCCCCTGGCATTTCCATCCAGTTCGGTCCCCCCACTGACTATCTCATAGCGCCCTCTGTGTCGACTGCGTGGTTCTTGAGATTGTCAGGCATTTTCTGTACAGGCTCATTTTAGTAGTGCAATATCCCACCTTGTAAGCAAGTTTCACGAATACAGGTAAAATATTTCTTTTAGGTGAGCATTTTTTCACCAGTGTCCTGCCTGAGCAATTTCAGTATATACTAAATAGCTCCTTATTGAATGAATAATTAATTTCATTGAAAAATGAAAATGCTTCCACATGAACTGCTACTGAGGTCACATCCTTGAACATTCAATTCTAGTGCCAGTCCATTCACAAAGCCCTCTGAAGAGGCTCCTTCTTTCTTCATATCTGGCAGAATTAATTGCTCCCTCCTATAAGTTCCTATTAGCATTTATTGGTATCATTTTTAAGCTTTTTAGGAAAACATCTAAGCTATTTGTGGGTCTCATCAATAAATTGGGGGAGAAAAAAGAGACAGCCATTAATTGCTGAGAGCCAAAGTTGATGGAATGCCTCTTTGTGGTGGTTTTGTATTGTTGATTCTCTCTCCCCCTCTCTCTCTGAATTTAAAATTCAGAGAGAAGAATTGAGGGGAAGACAGGGACAACTGATGGAAGATATCCCAAGAAGGCAGATGGTATTAACCTCTAAAGTAAGAAAACCACATCTTCTTTGAGGAAAAAGCAGAGTCCAAGGACACTGATGGTGTGTGCCAAGGTGAAGTGCCAACTAAGCAAAGGAAGTGGAAGAGCTTCTTCAACCTCCTACTTCTCTGTGTTTTTCTCTGTATGAATCAGGTCTCAGCTTCCCCACTTACTGGTTCTCTTGCTGATTCTGCACTCTCGACAAGTGTGTTTCTTTTGCATGTTTTGAAATGTGTTTCTTATGACTGGTAGAAAAAGACAGAGTCTTTGGGAAAACTTGGCAAATACCTCATATGTTTTAGTTTGCATGGCTTCCCAGAGATTGTTATCAGAGATGGAGAACATGATGATCAGATAGTCCCAACCAGCAGTGACCTTCTACAAACAGTCCTGGTGGTCCTGACATCATCTAAGCCTGCAGAATAAGGCTTCTACTATAACCGGTTAGTATAGAATCTGTTTCCAAAGAAGGGAGAAAACAATAGACTACCACATAACAGTGACTACACAGTATCAAAAAACAGCAATTACCCAATCTCTGTGACATGTACCTTGAAAATTAAGGAAAGAAAGCCTCCCTGAAGTGGAGCCGGGAAGCCTGCAGGGAGGCCTCGCATGCCCACCACTCCTCCTGAATCTCGGACCCCACCAGACACACACTCCTTGTAAGTTCGTACTGTTTTAGTATCCAGCAGAAGGAAGGAAGGTTTCTGCCCTTCCAGGCAACAGCCCCGCCAATAAGAGACTGTCACAATTCAGCCAATGACATGCCATGCTGTTTGGGACCCCCAGTTTCCTAATGGGCTTTTCGCTTAGAACAGCCTCCCAACTTGGCCCTTTGCCTCTCTGAAAAGAGTGTTCTTGCCTATGGTTTCACTATAGCTTGCTTGTCCCAGGTTGCAATTCTTTGCTACTCCCCTGAAAAGCCATTTTTGCTAGTAAATTAACTATGTTATTTAAGGTTAACAGACTGAAATAGAACTTTTGATAAATTAAAGGTGTCCTACAAGGATGAAGAAAAAAAGCTTTGATATGCTTTCGTTTAAGAAGAAATCTGTGGAGACTTGACAAAACATTTATATTCAGGATGAGAAGAACAAAGTATTAACTGTTTGGAAGTGTTAGCATGTTGGCCCAAAGACATATATCTATGTTTTCCTTTTAAGTGTATAAAAAGAAATATATTTGTTTTTTGTCCATGGTTCCTGCACAGAGTTCCTAAAATCCTCTCTATTTCCTGAGTGACAGTCTTTTGTCATTCATAAGCAGCCCTTTGAGCACAAAAGAGTTTATGCTAATGAGATAACTTAGGTGGAGCCCCTCGAGGGCCTCAGGATGGGGCCGGCCACCAGAAAGACCAAGTGATTTGAAGTTTGGAACCTACAAAGTCACCCACCAACCTCCGGGAAGGGGGAGTAGGGGGTGGGTAGGTGGTAGAGATTTAGCTCAGTTGAGACACTTGAACAGCAAGATCTGATAAGCTTCCAGCTTGGAGAACATATCCACATGCCAGGAGGGTGGTACAGCTCATAGTGACAGAGCGCCTGTGCTCAGGACCCTGGCAGACTTTGCCCTATGTACCTCTTCATCTGTCTATTCACCTGCATCCTTTATACCCTTTATAATAAATTAGTGTTAGTAAATACTTCTATGAGTTCTGTGAGCTACCTTAGCAAATTATTGAACCTGAGGAGCAGTTATGGGAACCTCTGATTTATAACTAGCAGATCAGAAGAACAGGTGACAAGAAGCTCCTGTGCTTGTCTTGGTGGTTCCTCTGATGGTGTGACCCAGACCTCCATCCCCTAGGCATCCGAGCCCTTCGCCCCTATGTTTACTCAAAACTGGATAAAGAAGGCCCTACAGGGCCCAAAGGAAACCACCTAAACACAAGATGTACTCCTTGCATGCCTCCTTCTGACGGTCAAGGTTGACTACACCTGCCACAACAGTGACTCTGTTCACTCGCCCCAGGTGTGAGGAGCCTGAAGTGCCCAGACTAGAGCTTCAGCTTATAGTGCAAAAGGATTCTTGCTGTGCTCCTCACAGATTGTTCCCGCTTTGGCAACAAAGAGCTTCAAACACGGAGTTCACAGAGCCATGGACTGGAAAGTACACATTCCCAGATCACTGCAGATGATGAAAATAGAGAGATTTCTGTTAACAATTGTAATCTTGGAGTTGTAAATCCCTAAAAAAGCTGTCCCTGAGGACCGGCACCTGGCAGCACACTCGGAGGCTTAGCAATGAGCCTAATTCCTGAGGGGAGGCCTGAGGAGCACATGGAAGCTTCCATCAGAGTCCTCACATGTGGACAGTGTCTAGTGCTGAAAGAGTCCTCTTGTACAGCAAATGTGGGCACTAGCCCTGAATACTGCTGTGTCATTTTAACTTTGTGTTTTCTAGAACATCCAGTGACTGATGTGACTTACATTTGTCTCAGGGCTTCCCTCTGCCTCTCCCTCTTCCTCTTTTTCCTTAAGAGAATAAGAGGTTATATAGCAACGGAGTCACAGCATGGACGTTATCCTGTACTATCTACATTTACATCTTCTCCAATTCCTCTTTAATGGAAAGGATGGTGGCATAATTTACATGCCACGATGCAAGAAGAGCAGTCAGCAAAGACTGGGGCATACTGATCAAAGATCAATTAGCAGCGAAGTTGGTACTTCTGAAGTGATGATGTAAGTCAGTGGTGAAAAAAAGAAACACCTTCTAATTACCTAAATTGCATTTAGAAGGACTATGAACACAGCTCAAATTTAACACCGATGAAGAGTTACTCGTTCCTAAAAAAATTGTTAGCACTCAAATTGTCTAAAGTGGTATTTATTGGATATGAAGTGAAACAAAACCTAGAATGTAAAATGAAATTTTGCATTCCATGTTGCACTGCTTTGCTTCCCTTACTTTCAGGATCTCTACATGTTAAATACCCATTGTTAAATATTGTTAAATTGTTAAATATTAAATACATGTTAAATATCCCATTGTTAAATATTAAATACATGTTAAATATCCAGAAAAAGCATTTCAAACCATTACCAACCCAGCCGTGGCATCAGCGATGCGGGCAGCGTAGTTAGCGCTCTGGCCCGTGAACGGCAGCACCGACGACCGCATGCAGCTGCCGCGACCCCAAAGCCTGAAGAATAGCAGGGACAAGCAATATCTGACGTATCCTGAAAATGACCTTCTGTGATAACAAACTTTGGAGAAGAAAACTTAACCTTGCACTGTGCTTTACAACTGAAAGTTTTAAGAAAAAAATGCCTTAAGCACTAGAACTTCACTCTCTGCCTTTGATTTCAAAGTTTCTGTCTAAAGGCTGAGAGTTTCTAATAAAACTCCTTTACCAAACATTTGTTGAGGGCTGTCACTATAAATTCAATATCCAAAATCTTATGCCAAGTTTTTGTTTTTAAATAGCTTTCAAGTGAACTTCAGAGATTTTCAATTCCCAAGAACATGCAAGAAAAGAGGCACATATTTGGGGCTCTGTTACTTACTGAAATACAAGGGCTCAGACCAGCTGCTGTGCTGTGTAGCAGGCAAGCAATGTGAGTGGTTCCTGGGGAAAACTTCACCATTCCTCTTGTGCTTCATGTGCATCAGTCAACTACCACCCAATTTTTCTTACCCTTAAACACCTCATCTGGCCTCCCCCTGACACCAGAGAGCATGTGCCGTGCATTCACCTCATTGTGTTATGTGCACTTATTCCAGTACACGACAGGATCAGCATAAAGATTAGGAATACAGTCTCTTTAGAACCCAAATTCCAGTTTCAAACATTACCTCTGTCACTTTTTCCTCCAAGTGTCAGTTTTCTTCATCCCTAAAAGGGAGATGGAATGATTCCTTCCTGGCAGGATTCTTACAGGGAATAAGTGGGTCAATATTTCTAAAGAATGAACAACAATGAAGTTAGCAACTACTATCACTGAGTATAAATATCCCTTTTATAGGAAAGTATTAAACCTTAACTTATTAACACACACATGCATGTATAATAAGATTTTAAGCAATATCTTGATGAATTAAGTGACATATTAGGCAGTTGTAGATTTGAATAATTTCCTCTGCTGTGTAAAGCGGGACCCAGACTTGGTATTGTACTTTTATAAATGAAGAAGCTGTAGACATGCTCTAAGTTACTTTAGTTAGCCCCTGGCTTAGACAGCTCTTCAAAGCAATTGGGAAATAAATGAAATAAATGATTAATAACAAAACCAATGGAGCCTGAGAGAATCATGTTTGATGGATGGTGTGTAAGTCTTTGGAAGTATATTACAGCCTTTGGGACATCTGGTAATATCCAAAATGAGCCATTTGCAAGAGTGATAATGACTAACCAGAAACTACCCATAGTTAAGCACAGAATATTGAGAAAGAAAAACTCCATTTCACTTATGGTCTGTCTGGACTGAGTAAAAGGGTCTTCTTCCTCTACAGCACGTCCTTCTGTCCTCCAGTGCTGAATCTCCACCCAGGTTAAGGGTAGGGAGCCATATGTTGGCTAAATATAGGATGCTCTCAGGACTGGTCAACAAGGGGATTTGCTGCTTCATGAGTTATTGGGCATCCTGTCACTGCAGAAATACAAGCAAGGGCTGCAAGGCTATTTGTCAGCAATATCTGGGAGAAGTTTTCTGTAATGAGTTCAACTGGACATTCCCTCAGGTCCAAGCAAATGATAAGGTTCTGTGCTTCTAAATCTTGTCAAAGCCATGCAGTGATTAAAGACAGGTTATGCTTGTGAAAAATACAACTAGAAAATAGAGCTTTGCACTAAAGGAAGCATGACTTTTGAAGCTTCCTCAGAGGGGAAGTTTCTCATAGCGCCCCTCCTGATAGGAGACAAAAGAGAACAACTGTCCATAGAGATGAAGGGAGTCCACTGGCTCCAAGGCACTGATGTTCTGAAGACGAACAGCATGAGGAGAAGGGCTGTGCTGGGAGGTGCTTCCTGACTTGCAATTAGGACACCTCTCCCCTTCCTTAGCAAGCAGTGACAGCAGGGAAGACTGTGACTGGAAGCAGGATGGAAATACCTGACCCAAGCAAGATTCTCTGCATATATCAAATGCCAACCACCCAGATCAACATGGTTATTATATAGCTCATGTATACATACATAAAGGAAGGAAACACATTACATAAAACACCTGTGCAAATAAAGCTTGTGCACTCTTAATTTCCTATTGAATAGTATCAATTAATATTAGAAATTATCAATTAATAAATAAATCACTATGAATTCCATTAGCTAAAAACAGATGCAATGAAAACCAATGGTTGAATAAAATGAAACCAATAATAACAACTCAAACTTATTAAGCACTCACTTCAGGTGAAGCCGGGACTGGATAAGCACTTTCAGGGTATTAAATGGGTACTATTATTATCTCCATTTGCTGAGTAGGTGCTGGGGTATTATAAGTAAGTGACATTCACAAAGTTCGTAAGTGGAGCAGAGGAAAGTGAAGCTGCATCGGTCTGACCTGAAATGCCTTGCTCTTGGGCGTGTTTCAGAGCTGCTTCTCTACAGAGTTCTCAGTAAGAAGCCAGTATCATACTCAAGCTGATTCCCTTTTATTTAATGTCATCTTCTATGTTTTCATCTCTCTTCTTCCCTTATCTGAAGTTTATCAGAACTTACCAGAAACTTGCTCTTTCATGTAACTTCTCTGCATTCTTTAAGCTGTAATTCATTTCCCATATATTTCACAAATTTCCCATTTATTCTCTCCAATAATGGCCTTCCCTTCTTTCAACTGAAATGACAAACTAGGGTCTTAGATTTTCTTCCTATTATGTATGACCTGTTTCTCCAAAGACAATTTGAGCTATTTAGAGACAGTAATACTGTCTGAAATGATGACCAAATTAAAGTGTATCACTCATTATGAACAAACCTTCTAGTTCCTAGAAAAGGAAATTCATAATGAAAGTACAGTGTTTCTGGAAACATTTGAAAACCACCAGACTCAAGAGACCCCCCTACCCCCACCCCAAACTGATTCCTAATGGATAAGGCTCTATGCCCCGTCCTCTCTTTGAGATTCTCAACTAATAGCACCACATTATAGTACAGAAATGTCTTGCACATGGAGCCAACTTCAATGTGTTTAACTCAGAATTCCCCACATTTAACTAGGGAACCATTTCTAGAATCTATCCACTATTACCCTTCTTGAGTAAGTGGATCTTCACTAGCAGCACATATGTTCTTAAAGTTAAAGCAAATTACCTCAGGATGGTGGAACATTATCAAACCAGTCACTCCCTTACTTTCAAATAATATCAGAACTGTCGAATTTTTGTTCTTGTTATATAAATATAGACCCACACCTCTGGAGCCTCTGAGTACCTTCATATAATTTTAATAACCCCAAAATTATGGATTTTACTATTAGTTTCAGAAAAGTAATTGGAATTATTTCTTCTAATCTTAAACAAGCTTCCTATTTTAAAGTGTTCGTCTTCTTGTTTTCCTTTTTCCCTCTGTTAAAATGAAATTTCACACAATTCTTTTTCTTTCATGGTGATTTGAAACCGTGATTTTTCAGTGTTCATCTTCATTTTATAAGGCATGTTTATTTACTTCTTGATTTCTTGTTATGTCTTTGTAAGATATACTGTGCTTGTGTGTGTATGCATATATATATATATGTGTGTGTGTGTGTGTGTGTTTGTAACATAACAATGACATAGTCATCATTAGATATGAAGATTAAAAAATGATAGAACAATGAAATACCTAGGTATTACTCCCTCTATGTGGCTCTCTGGGCATTTTTCCCTGCTATAAGTTTTGCGATGGATAGATTGTATCTTACAAAATTAATACATGGAAGGCCTAACATCCAATGTGACTGTAATGGAGATAGGGCTTTTAGTTAGTTAAGTATGGTTAAATGAGGTCATAAGTGTGGAGATCTAATCTCATAGGACTGGTTGCCTTATAAGAAGAGGAAGAAAGATTCTTTACACACACAAACCCACACACACACCCATACACATGCACACACACTCACCAAGGCCAGGCCCAGTGAGGACTCAGCCTTCCACAAGCCAGGAAGAGAGCTCTCACTGGAATCCACGCCTGCTGGCACCCTTATCTTGGACTTCAAGCCCACTAGAACTGTGAGAAAATACATTTCTGTTGTTCAAGCCATTCAGGTTATAGTATTTGTATGGCAGCCCAGGCAAACTAAGATAACTCCCTTTCAGGGCCTCAGGAATGAATCATCTTTCTTGCTGGTAACTGTCTCTAAGTCCTGTCAGCTCTCTTTCAGAGCTTCTGAGCACACTCCGTGCCTACCCTCTTCCTGTTGTTTTATATCCTTGGATGTCTCAGGATAAACTCGAATACTTTCACTTTAGGATATTTGCCACCAGTCAGTATGGGAAAGAAAAAGGTAAACAAATATAGATGCAATGTGGAAGCTGTCACCTTCTTGAATTCTCACAGTCCTTTTCTCACTTGTAGAAAAACTGTCTCAATTCGGAATGAAAAAAACAATAGCTTTTTCTGCCCATGTCATTTTGCTGAAAAGATCACAATTTCCCCCAAGCATGCTACCATCACTAACCTAATTTAACCTTATGCTTAATGAAATTCAACTGTCCTCTTCCTCCTCATGTCTCAACTTCAGGGGCGATGATCAACAGCAAGTTAATGTGAAACGACCACTTATTCGCATTTCATTTTGTTTAGAAGGCGAATTTACATTTTTGTTTCCTCCAGTTGGATCAAGAACTAGTTAACTAGGCTTTAGTTCTGCTCTGAATGATGCTATATGGGCAGGCCTAAGGATGCTTACATTTCAAGACAGGCTAGAGGGACCAGGAGCGTGCTCAGGTGCTCTGGGGCATGGAACTCTGCTCCTATGTTTCTGTATGCATTCTAAAATAACAATGGTTTACTTCTCATTCAGTTCAATGCCAAATCAGCTACCAGTCAGCTGTGACTTCTTCAGTGGGGTCTTAATGCTGAAAGAGGGCTGCTAACAAGGGCATAATGTGCCCTGGCAGAGGGAATAGGAGAAAGGACAGAGAACCTTCCCTTCCAAGTAGTGGTTCCTGTCATTTCCAAACACAAAGCAGGTCACAGGCCCAAACCCAGCCACTGTGATGCAGAATTACTCTCCTCCCCCGGGAACAAGCTCAGCACGTCCCAAAACAATGGGAGCGCTTATCTGATCATTTTAGGAGAATACCCTGGGAACAATAAAGGGAACCACAATAATACCTACTGTGTAAGTGAACCCCACCATGTATCAGATGGCCTGCAAAATCACCCCCAAAAAGGTTTATTCTCAGAATCTTGCAAAAAGTTTTTTCACCATAAATTCCTAGTATAATACATCTATGAAAATAAATACACAAATAAATGTATAAGAAAATTTAACATTTTAAGCCTTAATTTTTTGTTTGTTTGCAGCACTACCTGCATTGGTCTTTCAGATTATGTCAGTGGTGTTGTCAACATCTGAGTATAAGAAAAGCAATTGCAAGTATAAAATTGTTACCAAAAGAGCATGTGGTGTTTCCCCAATTTTGCCTTTTCTAAAGAAAGAATTCAGTTCAGAGATCAGATAGAACAGATAGAAGAAAAAGCAGCAAGGAATTTATATGCTCTCCAGACAGGAGAGGGGCTGCCTGGAAACCAGAAGCAACCCTGCTATTAGGGTTAGATTTGCTTTTACTTTTTCCTAAGATGCAGGAAGTCCTACTCTGCATCCTACATCCTTTGATTAACAGGATGATTGACAGCTCTAGGCTCTCAGTGCGCAGGCACCTTACCCATAAGTACCTAAGCAAGTCCAACAGTGCTCATTAGATTTAAATGTTATTTTAATGAAGTGAGGTTACTTTCAGACAAGGTCTTCAGACCTTGATCATGCCCTGCAATCAGGAAGCCCTTGTGGTCCTGGGCCTCTTGAGAATCTAGGTTTCCTTGACTGTCTGGGCCTCCTGATAAGTTAAGCATCCTTCACTGTGGAACTGGGAGCTAAGGAGGAATTAGGGGTTGGCCAGGGAGGAGTCTTCCTTAGTGATGGGTTGGCCCCTTTCTCCTGCTCATGTCTAACTAACTGCCTACTCTGACAGAGTCATAGAAACAGAGGCATTGCAATATCTCAAGTGGAATTGCAAATACCAGTATGAACTCAATAACTGTTAACGATAGATAGATACAGTTATAGATACAGATAAAGGTATCTCTAGCTCTGCCCTTTAAATGACCTAAATACAATGTCATGTCAGTTGCAATGAACACATCAGCAATAAATTTTTCCTAAATTAGAGCCTACTGTACTATTTCCACCAATTAATCCAGGCTTCTTTGAGGATGCTGATTTCCAGTTGGGGAAGAAAAGGGATAATGTGACCCCAAAGTGCATATTGTATCTTGAACCACAAAGCAGAGATGCTTTTTTTTTTTTATTATTATTGAAGGGTAGTTGACAACAGTATTGCATTACATTAGTTTCAGGTGTACAACACAGTGATTCAACATTTATATACATGATAATTCTAGGTACCAGGTATCACCATACCAGGTTGTTACAATATTTTGACTATATTCCTTATGCTATACATTACATCCTGGTTACTTATTTATTTTACAATTGGAAGTGTGTTTATATATATATATATGTATATATATATTTTGTGAGGGCATCTCTCATATTTATTGATCAAATAGTTGTTAACCACAATAAATTTCTGTATAGGGGGGTCAATACTCAATGCACAATCATTAATCCACCCCAAGCCTAATTTTCGTCAGTCTCCAATCTTCTGATGCATAACGAACAAGTTCTTACATGGAGTACAAATTGTTACATAGCGAATAAGTTACATGGTGAACAGTGCAAGGGCAGTCATCACAGAAGCTTTCGGTTTTGTTCATGCATTATGAACTATAAACAGTCAGTTCAAATATGAATATTCATTTGATTTTTATACTTGATTTATATGTGGATACCACATTTCTCTATTATTATTATTTTTAATAAAATGCTGAAGTAGGTAGATACGAGATAAAGGTAGAAAACAGAGTTTAGTGTTGTAAGAGAGCAAATGTAGATGATCAGGTGTGTGCCTGTAGGCTATGTGTTAATCCGAGCTAGACGAGGGCAATAAACATCCATGTATGCAGAAGATTTCTCTCAGAACATGAGGGGGGAGGTTCTAAGCCTCACCTCTGCTGATCCCCATTTTCTCACCACATGGCCCCCTGCGACTGTGCCTGTCTTAGGTTGTTCCTCCCTTGAGGAATCTTACCCGTCTCTGGCTAACCAGTCATCTTCCAGGGCCATACAGGGAAATGTTAAGTTGGTAGGTGAGAGAGAAGCCTTATTGTTTGAAAAGGTTAGCTTTTTACTTCTTTGCATATTTATTTCCTGTGGCATCTATGCCCAGCATTTGTCTTGAGGTATCTTTACCACTTGGAAGAATTATGATACTCGGTAAATTCGACATGTGGCACGAGTTCTATTTAAAGGTTGTGATTAGGTAGGAAGAAGAAAAGCTATAGAAGTAGCAGGCAGAAGAAAACCTGGGAAGATTGATTATTGCTTTGACATATCTTCTTGTAGAGTAACTTCAGCATGGATAGGTTTTAAACTACTAATTAAATTGTGCACACACATTAACATAATAGGAATATAGTTACCTAACCAAAGCATACCTGTAATTATCAGCCATCTCCAGTGAAACCAAGAAAACCAGTTAGGCACCTTAGGCATTTGTGAAAACTTATCTATGATATGGTGGATATTGTCCGACTGAACTTAAACAGTCTGAGAGAATTCAGATAAACTAGAACAACCCATTCCTGGGGACTGTTCATATCCCATATGTTCTTTTAACAGTAAATAGTCTGTGGTTGTAAGATTTTAGAGTGCTACAATTTGCACTTCTCCTAATTCTTGGTTGAGTTCCAACAGTATAGATCCAGTCCAATTTTTGTTTTACTGTATGCACAGGCCAGCTTAGATATCTCCTTCATCATTCCGATGGCAAGTCCAGGAACAGGTGGGATGAGTGCATCTACACCTGTGACATTGCGTGGATCTTTGTTGGAGTTTTTTTTTTTTTTTTGCTGATCATCTTCTGTCATGAGTCTTCCCGAGAGTGCTGATGTTGGAAGTTCTTTTTCATATCGTATCTTAGTTCATTTTTGGGGTAGCCAAATTAGGCTTTGATCCTCTGTATAAACACAAACAGACCCTTTGCCTACACTTTTATATGCCCTTTATATCATTGTGTAGAACTCATTAGAGGTCACCACATAGGAACTGCTTTTTTTTTTTTTTTTTTTTTTAATCATTAATCTACACTTACATGACGAATACTTTGTTTACTAGGCTCTCCCATATACCAGGACCCCCTATATACTCCTTTACAGTCACTGTCCATCAGCGTAGCAAACTGTTGTAGAATCACTACTTGTCTTCTCTGTGTTGTACAGCCCTCCCCTTTCTCCCACCCGCTATGGATGCTAATATTAATACCCCTCTTTTTCTGCCCCCCCTTATCCCTCCCTACCCACCCATCCTCCCCAGTCCCTTTCCCTTTGGTACCTGTTAGTCCATTCTTGAGTTCTGTGATTCTGTTGCTGTTTTGTTCCTTCAGTTTTTCCTTTGTTCTTATATTCCACAGATGAGTGAAATCATTTGGTATTTCTCTTTCTCTGCTTGGCTTGTTTCACTGAGCATAATACCCTCCAGCTCCATCCATGTTGCTGCAAATGGTTGGATTTGCCCTTTTCTTATGGCTGAGTAGTATTCCATTGTGTATATGTACCACATCTTCTTTATCCATTCATCTATCGATGGACATTTAGGTTGCTTCCAATTCTTGGCTATTGTAAATAGTGCTGCGATAAACATAGGGGTACATTGGTCTTTTTCATACTTGATTGCTGCATTCTTAGGGTAAATTCCTAGGAGTGCAATTCCTGGGTCAAATGGTATGTCTGTTTTGAGCATTTTGATATACCTCCATACTGCTTTCCACAATGGTTGAACTAACTTACATTCCCACCAGCAGTGTAGGAGGGTTCCCCTTTCTCCACAACCTTGCCAACATTTGTTGTTGTTTGTGTTTTGGATGGTACCCATCCTTACTGGTGTGAGGTGATATCTCATTGTGGTTTTAATTTGCATTTCTCTGATGACAAGCGATGTGGAGCATCTTTTCATGTGTCTGTTGGCCATCTGTATTTCTTTCTTGGAGAACTGTCTGTTCAGTTCCTCTGCCCATTTTTTTATTGGATTATTTGTTTTTTGTTTGTTGAGGCGTGTGAGCTCCTTATATATTCTGGACGTCAAGCCTATATCGGATGTGTCATTTTCAAATATATTCTCCCATACTGTAGGGATCCTTCTTGTTCTATTGATGGTGTCTTTTGCTGTATAGAAGCTTTTCAGCTTAATATAGTCCCACTTACTCATTTTTGCTGTTGTTTTCCTTGCCCGGGGAGATATGTTCAAGAAGAGGTCACTCATGTTTATGTCTAAGAGGTTTTTGCCTATGTTTTCATCCAAGAGTTTAATGGTTTCATGGCTTACATTCAGGTCTTTGATCCATTTTGAGTTTACTTTTGTATATGGGGTTAGACAATGGTCCAGTTTCATTCTCCTACATGTAGCTGTCCAGTTTTGCCAGCACCACCTGTTGAAGAGACTGTCATTTTGCCATTGTATGTCCATGGCTCCTTTATCAAATATTAATTGACCATATATGTCTGGGTTAATGTCTGGATTCTCTAGTCTGTTCCATTGGTCTGTGGTTCTGCTCTTGTGCAAGTACCAAATTGTCTTGATTACTATGGCTTTATAGTAGAGCTTGAAGTTGGGGAGTGAGATCCCCCCTACTTTATTCTTCTTTCTCAGGATTGCTTTGGCTATTCGGGGTCTTTGGTGTTTCCATATGAATTTTTCAATTATTTGTTCCAGTTCATTGAAGAATGTTGCTGGTAGTTTCTTAGGAATTGCATCAAATCTATATATTGCTTTGGGCAAGATGGCCATTTTGACGATATTAATTCTTCCTAGCCACGAACATGGGATGAGTTTCCATCTGTTAGTGTCCCCTTTAATTTCTCTTAAGAGTGACTTGTAGTTTTCAGAGTATAAGTCTTTCACTTTTTTGGTTAGGTTTATTCCTAGGTATTTTATTTTTTTTGATGCAATTGTGAATGGAATTGTTTTCCTGATTTCTCTTTCTGTTGGTTCATTGTTAGTGTATAGGAAAGCCACAGATTTCTGTGTGTTGATTTTGTAATCCTGCAACTTTGCTGTATTCTGATATCAGTTCTAGTAGTTTTGGGGTGGAGTCTTTAGGGTTTTTTATGTACAGTATCATGTCATCTGCAAATAGTGACAGTTTAACTTCTTCTTTACCAATCTGGATTCCTTTTATTTCTTTATTTTGTCTGATTGCCGTGGCTAGGACCTCCAGTACTATGTTAAATAACAGTGGAGAGAGTGGGCATCCCTGTCTAGTTCCCAATCTCAGAGGAAATGCTTTCAGCTTCTCGCTGTTCAATATAATGTTGGCTGTGGGTTTATCATAGATGGCCTTTATTATGTTGAGGTACTTGCCCTCTATTCCCATTTTGCTGAGAGTTTTTATCATGAATGGATGTTGAACTTTGTCAAATGCTTTTTCAGCATCTATGGAGATGATCATGTGGTTTTTGTCTTTCTTTTTGTTGATGTGGTGGATGATATTGATGGACTTTCGAATGTTGTGCCATCCTTGCATCCCTGGGATGAATCCCACTTGGTCATGGTGTATGATGGTTTTGATGTATTTTTGAATTCGGTTTGCTAAAATTTTGTTGAGTATTTTTGCGTCTACGTTCATCAGGGATATTGGTCTGTAGTTTTCTTTTTTGGTGGGGTCTTTGCCTGGTTTTGGTATTAGGGTCATGTTAGCTTCATAGAATGAGTTTGGGAGTATCCCCTCCTCTTCTATTTCTTGGAAAACTTTAAGGAGAATGGGTATTATGTCTTCTCTGTATGTCTGATAAAATTCTGAGGTAAATCCATCTGGCCCGGGGGTTTTGTTCTTTGGTAGTTTTTTGATTACTGCTTCAATTTCGTTGCTTGTAATTGGTCTGTTTAGATTTTCTGTTTCTTTTTGGGTCAGTCTTGGAAGGTTGTATTTTTCTAGGAAGTTGTCCATTTCTCCTAGGTTTCCCAGCTTGTTAGCATATAGATTTTCATAGTAGTCTCTAATAATTCTTTGTATTTCTGCGGGGTCCGTCGTGATTTTTCCTTTCTCATTTCTGATACTGTTGATTTGTGTTGACTCTCTTTTCCTCTTAATAAGTCTGTCTAGAGGCTTATCTATTTTGTTTATTTTCTCGAAGAACCAGCTCTTGGTTTCATTGATTTTTGCTATTGTTTTATTCTTCTCAATTTTATTTATTTCTTCTCTGATCTTTATTATGTCCCTCCTTCTTAGGCCTCATTTGTTCTTCTTTTTCCAATTTCGATAGTTGTGACATTAGACCGTTCATTTGGGATTGCTCTTCCTTTTTTAAATATGCTTGGATTGCTATATACTTTCCTCTTAAGACTGCTTTTGCTGTGTCCCACAGAAGTTGGGGCTTAGTGTTGTTGTTGTCATTTGTTTCCATATATTGCTGGATCTCCATTTTGATTTGGTCATTGATCCATTGATTATTTAGGAGCATGTTGTTTAGCCTCCATGTGTTTGTGAGCCTTTTTGCTTTCTTTGAACAGTTTATTTCTAGTTTAATGCCTTTGTGGTCTGAAAAGTTGGTTGGTAGGGTTTCAATCTTTTGGAATTTACTGAGGCTCTTTTTGTGTCCTAGTATGTGGTCTATTCTGGAGAATGTTCCATGTGCACTTGAGAAGAATGTGTATCCTGTTGCTTTTGGATGTAGAGTTCTGTAGATGTCTATTAGGTCCATCTGTTCTAATGTGTTGTTCAGTGCCTCTGTGTCCTTACTTATTTTCTGTCTGGTGGATCTGTCCTTTGGAGTGAGTGGTGTGTTGAAGTCTCCTAGAATGAATGCATTGCATTCTATTTCCTCCTTTAGTTCTATTAATATTTGTTTCAGGTATGTTGGTGCTCCTGTATTGGGTGCATATATATTTATAATGGTTATATCCTCTTGATGGACTGAGCCCTTTATCATTATGTAATGTCCTTCTTTGTCTTTTGTTATTTTCTTTATTTTGAAGTCTGTTTTGTCTGATACCAGAATTGCAACACCTGCTTTCTTCTCTCTGTTGTTTGCTTGAAATATCTTTTTCCATCCCTTGACTTTAAGTCTGTGCGCGTCTTTGGGTTTGAGGTGAGTCTCTTGTAAGCAGCATATGGATGGATCTTGCTTTTTTATCCATTCTATTACTCTGTGTCTTTTGATTGGTGCATTCAGTCCATTTACATTTAGGGTGATTATTGAAAGGTATGAATTTATTGCCATTGCAGGCTTTAAGTTTGTGGTTACCAAAGGTTTAGGGTTAGCTTCTTTACTATCTTACTGTCTAACTTAACTCGCTTGTTGAGCTATTATAAACACAGTCTGATGATTCTTTATTTCTCTCCCTTCTTATTCCTCCTCCTCCCTTCTTCATATGTTGGGTGTTTTGTTGTGTGCTCTTTTTAGGAGTGCTCCCATCTAGAGCAGTCCCTGTAGGATGCCCTGTAGAGGTGTTTGTGGGAGGCAAATTCCCTCAACTTTTGCTTGTCTGGGAATTGTTTAATCCCTCCTTCATATTTAAATGATATTCGTGCTGGATATAGTAGTCTTGGTTCGAGGCCCTTCTGTTTCATTGCATTAAGTATATCATGCCATTCTCTTCTGGCCTGTAGGGTTTCTGTTGAGAAGTCTGATGATAGCCTGATGGGTTTTCCTTTGTAGGTAACCTTTTTTTTCTCTCTGGCTGCCTGTAATACTTTGTCCTTGTCTTTGATCTTTGCCATTTTAATTATTATGTGTCTTGGTGTTGCCCTCCTTGGATCCCTTGTCATGGGAGTTCTGTGTACCTCTGTGGTCTGAGAGGCCATTTCTTCCCCTAGTTTGGGGAAATTTTCAGCAATTATTTCTTCAAAGACATTTTCTATCCCCTCTTCTCTCTCTACTTCTTCTGGAATACCTATGATTCTTATATTGTTCCTTTTTGTTTGATCACTCAGCTCTCTTAAAATTCTTTCATTCCTGGAGATCCTTTTATCTCTCTCTGCATCAGCTTCTCTGCGTTCCTGTTCTCTGTTTTCTAGTCCATTAATGGTCTCTTGCATCTCGTCCATTCTGTTTTGAAGTCCTTCCAGAGCTTGTTTTATTTCTGAATTCTCCTTCCTTAGTTCTTGCATATTTCTCTGCAAGTCCATCAGCATGGTTATGACTTTTGTTTTGAATTCTTTTTCAGGTAGACTGGCTAAATCTATCTCCCCAGATTCCTTCTCAGGGGAAGATGTAGCAGATGCCGAAGCTGTCTGGGTTAGTCTTGTCTGGATCATATTTTTTTGCCTTTTCATGTTGACAGGTGCTATTGACTGTCAGCTGGGAGGGCCAAAATTTTCACTTGCTACTGGCCTTTCTTTACTGGGACAACTGCGACCCCTAGTGGCTTGTGTTGGGTAATTGCGTGTAGAGTGGGTCTTTGTGTCTTGCGGCCGAAAGGGAGAAATTTCCCTTTCTGTGGGCGGAATTTGTCTCAGGCTGCTTCTCTGCTTTCGCAGCGCCCGGTGGGGTAATGGATGGGGGGGCTGCTTGACTGTTTGCCTCCGCGAGGGGTCTCAGAGCTGTTGCCCAGGGGGTTAGTGCACCCGGTTTTCCCTGTAATTTCCAGCTGCTGTACTGTGACCTGGGTTGTTTCCGTCAAGCTGTTAAGTCCCTGTCCCTTTAAGACTTTCAAAAAGCCCCCGCTTTTCTTTGTCACAGGGGCATCAGCTTCGGCACCCGCTCAGAGGTCTTACTCCCTGTCCCCCCAGTATCCAGGGCCCCCTGGGCACGTACTGTGTCTGCGCTCTGGCCCGGATGGCTGGGGCTGGGTGTTCGGCAGTCCTGGGCTCCGTCTCCCTCCCGCTCTGCCTATTCTTCTCCCGCCGGGAACTGGGGGGAGGGGCGCTCGGGTCCCGCCGGGCCGGGGCTTGTATCTTACCCCCTTCGCGAGGCGCTGGGTTCTCGCTGGTGTAGCTGCAGTCTGGTCACTGTCCTGCGTCTTCTGGTCTCTCTTTTAGGGCTAGTTGTGTTTGTTGTATTTTCAAAAGTATATATGTTTTTGGGAGGGGATTCCCACTGTCCTACTCATGCCGCCATGTTGGCTCCGCCTCCAGAGATGCTTTTAAAGACTAATCATAGCAAAGGATAGAGGATCCAGGTTGAAGAAGCCCCACAGGCAGAATTCGTGACAATTTGAGCATAAAAATCATTGCAGCATCAAAACTCATTGAATCATGAATTGATGAAAAATCATGAAAATAAAAATTGATAGTTCCATGGGAGGTTCTGTCTAATTAATAGGATCAGGGTTAGAGGGATCATTGGGCCACCCATCCAGTTCATCCCACATGCAAGTGTCCAAAATGCCTTATCTTTGTTCTTAAATAACACATAAGATTTTGTCAAAAAAAGAAAAAAATAGCAGGAGGACAGTGATGCTTCATTGTGCCACTGACAGTGTCTGTTTTCCACCCACCACAGGTCACTGGACAATGTTTTGGTTTGATTCTTCTCTTTCCTCCAAAAGGTCTGACCATCAGTATAATCGTTACTCAGTGTTAACTAAAAACAGTTATTTTTCACCAAATGAAGAGAACATTGGTTAGTGCTAAGTATTAATTTATTTACATCATCTGTCTCAGATGACCTGAACTTTGATGAAAACATAAACTTATTACCAGAATATTTTTATCTCATGAGGGCTGTTTACTTATATCCTCCGTGATTTAGTACATATACCATCTACAGAATTTGTAGGTTAAATTATCCCTAGAGAGCAGCTGCTGGCATAGTAGTTAAATGCCAACTAAAATGTATTTTAAGACATAGGGAAAAAATACTACAATTCACTAAACAGATTGATAGGCAATAGCTAAAACTTAAAATTTACCTTAATATTGAGATACTTGGAGGGAGATTGACAAAAAAGAAAGAAACAAATGTGTGTGTCTGTGTTATTCTGCATAACGAACACTCGCACCTGAATGAGGAATGACGACGGGCCTCTGTGCACTGAATTTTCTCTACACCCAGCCCAACAAGGCAGAAACTTAACACAGTGAACTGTGTTTGCATGGTGTCTTCACCTTTTTAATTTTGAGACCCAGCCCAACGGCTCTGTGGTGTCTGCCCCTGCTCCTGTGCTAATCCTCCAGACACCTCGGGCCACTACTTCTCTGTGGTAAACCCACTGCCCAGAAAATACAGAGTGATTTCTACTATCTGCACTAATACTTGACTTGTGTTGCTGGCTAACTCAGCATTTTTTGTCATATGTTGATTTAAGTGGAGATGAAAAAACTGATGCTGGAACTACATACTTTTTCTGGAAATATTTTGGGGTTCTTATTTAAAGACCAAATAAGTAATTTCAGGCAGAAAAGGAGCTTTCCAAGACGCTGTTTTTTAGAACCACCTGGCTTACCATGTACTACCCCACCAGGTTGTGCCTAAGACCGCTCTTGTAAGTCTCACGAAATGTGCTGATGCTGATTCACATCTCCTCTACCCCAGCTGGAGCTGGGGAGAAGTTTGGCTGTAACTGAGAATATCACAGAGGAAAGCTATAAGGAACCCAAAGACATTTTCTGTTTGGACAAAATAAAGGACAAGTACATTGCTCTCCCTTGGGAATCAATGATCATGGAAAATAACCCCTGGGACTGTGAAAATTTATTTCAGTGTAAAAAAAATCCTCTTCAAAACCTGGAGAAACACACCCTCTAAAATTACTTTTGACACAAACCAGAAGGAGGAACAAACAAACAAACACATATATGGAATTTTTAATAGGGAAAATATGGCTATTTTGTGAAAGGAAAGGAATGTGCTGAGGAGAGGAAAAATAATTCAAAACTGGATCAGATACTTTAGGATACAGGAAAATGAGCAAGGAAATAAAATTTGCAAATAAAATTTCATGAGCAGTAAATACACTGATATTGCGAATTAATCAATGAAGTGGAGAACATTTTAAACCTCTCCTGAATTGTAAAAATAAGGGATGGAAAAAGAAAATTATGAGACTGTAGAAATTAAACTAGAAGACAGAAAGGATGTATTTTAATTAAAAATAGACTCCAAAAGGAGTACACTACATAAATTTGAAAGTATAGTTGTCTAACAGATTTCATAACAGAAAATTAAATCCGAATATTTCTCAGAAAACACAAGTGCAATAGAAATACCTGTGAAAATGTTCAAAAAGGAGAGGGCAACATTAAGAAACAGTGTAGGGATATGACAGAAATATTGAGGGAACCCAAAATCATTAGGGCAAACTTACAAATCAAGAGAATATTTTTGTAAATATAGGTTGTCATATTAGGAAAGCCTGAGAAATGTGACAACTTTAATAAATAAAAAATATTAACATAAATTTCAAAAAATTTAAAACCAAAGTAAAGGGAATAGTAAATGATAATTTAGCCTACCAGGTATTACAGTCTACTCTGAATCTGCTGTAATCCAAAGATAAGACTAGGTATACATAAGAAAAGTAACTCCGTACACGTCTGGGCAAATTATACATGACAAAGGTGTCTTGGTGTCAGGGTGACAGACAACCTTTCAGAAAAGTATAACTGAATGCTCTTCTTAATATTGTAAAACCAATAATTTAAAATAGTTAAAAGTTTCTGATGCATAAAATTGCTCAAGAGATAGAAGAAAATACTTTAAAAAAATCTTTTCATTTCCTGTTGGGAAAATATTCCTAATGAAAAAATGAAGGCTAAGCATCATGAAAAAAAATGACAAATGTGTTAAATTTGAGGACATCATAAAAAGTTTAAGACTGCCAAACAAGGGATTGCTTTTAAAGAAAAAATAGTTACCTATTAACACTTAAATATTAGTTCTATTTCTATACAATGAGCATGTACTCAGAAACAATATGAAAACTCTTCAACCACAGGAAGGTGTAGACGTGGACCTATCAGCCCAGGGCCGGCTTTAGCACTAGTGCTGAGAATCAGGCAGGGTGCTGCCATTTCAGTTCTTGCAATGGGGTACCAGGGGAGGACTGGGAAAGCAGAGGATGCACCTGTGACCTGGGGAAGAGAATTTTTCCCAAAACAGAAGTATTTCCACATTGTAACAACAGGCCCAATTCAGGTGGGGAGAGGCAGAATGCCAAACTAGCACCCAAATCAATACGAATAAGTGAATAAACCAATAGGCTATTAGTCTGTATAAGCCAATGAGAATATTTACCCTACTCTTAATAAAATAATTTAAATGAATGAAAAAATAATTATCATTTGCTAGCCTATGAGTCTTACAAGTATAAAAGAATATGTGGTGAGATTGTACATGGGCATCTCATAATTTCTTGACTGATCCATTGAATCTACTTTTTAAGGCATATTTGAAAAGACTTCTTCAATTCACACACACCCCTCAGATTTGAATATCTTTTGATTCAGCAGTCTCTAGTAATCTATCCTGCAATAAACAAACCACAAATATATAGTGTTATATTACAAAGACATTAGTGTAGCACTGTTGTAGAAAAAAAATTTAGAAGCCATCTATCTAGTCAAGTGAAAATGGTCAAATTTGTAGTGTAGCCATCCAATTTTATAAAATACATCCAACTTATATAGTCCAACATAGCTAGAAAATGTATGAACTGGAAAGATATTCATATAACACCAAAACCAACACAAAGTTTTATGTGTACTACACAAATACATAAACATGACATCATAAACAAAGGGAAATAAAAGGCAATCATGTGAAAATGATGTAAAGTTGAAAGGTATATATACAACACAAGAAGCTAGAAAAGAATGAAACACTTTAAGCCCAAAATAAGTAAAATGAATTAATAACAGTTAAAAACAGACATACTGAAATAGATAACAAAAGTTGATTTTTGGAAAATATGACCAAAAGTAATAAAGACACATGGTTACCAAGTCTGACCAAGAGGAAATAAATTATAAAACGAGAAAGAGAGCAGACAAGGGGGAGAAAGGATTTTCTGAGCAAATGCCAAATCCAGTGATCATAGACAAGATTCAGATTCATAAAATTATCTTTCAATATATATGGACAAATTTTCACAAAATAGAATGGTAAGAAAATATCAGGAGAAATTGTTCACAGCATATTTAAGATTGATAGTTTCCATTACTGACAGGGGAGAAAGATGTCATTTTATTCATGGCTACTGAGACTATAAATTAGTAGAAATTTTTCAGAGAAATTTGATTTTAACTATTTGAGTTTAAAATATGCACACCATTTGATTCTTTATTTCCCTATGATATTCTAGAAATGTATTCATTGAAGAATATTCCTTACATTTTTTATAATAGGAGAAAGCCTAGATGTAGATTACCTGACAGTCATTAGGATGGATGAAGCAAATCCATAAATACACGAAGGAAAAGCACTCCAGATCTCTGTCTTTCCATAATAGGACAACCTTGGTCTAGTGTTTCCCTAATTTTCTATAAAGGAAGAAGAGATGCTAAATATCGATAAGTTCATTCATTTTTTTATTGTTTTATAACAAATTACTACAAATTTTACAGCCTGAAACAACAAAAATGTATTATCGCACAGTACTCTAGGTCAAAAGTCTTAGTTCCCTGAACTGGTTCTTTGCCTCGGCTTTCAATTTAATTTATTGCCAAGTCAAGTTGCTGGCTGTGGCTTATAGAGAGGGTGTGAAATGATGTAAAATAAGAAGGTATATTCTTTGGAAGAATCTGATTCCAAGTTCATGCAGATTGTTTGCAGAACATAGATCCTTGCAGTTGTGAGACTAAAGTAGCCATTTCCTCATTAGCCATCAACTGATGACCACCCTTTGCTCGCGGAAGCCCTCCTAGGGTTCTTGCACCCCCTACATCACAGAGCTAGCAATAGCATATCGAGTCCTTCTCAGACTTGGCTTTTTGTGATGTCCTCCCTGCACCCATCAATCTGCCTTCCTCTCCTGCTTATAAGGACTCTTGTGATTATACTGGACTCACATGGATAATCTCTGTCTTAAGGTCAGCTGATGAGTAAACTTACTTACATCTGCAAAGCCCCAGTAACTACATTAATGTTTAACTGAATAACCAGGGGACAGAAAATATCCATGTCCCCAAGCCTTAGAAGACATGAAATGCTTCCTGCTTCCTTCTGAATTCTAGGTGGGTTTTATCTCCCAACTGATAAACAGGCCAGATACTTTCTGCTTTTGAAATAAATAGGTCTTATTCCCCACATCCCGCCTTGCATGCATTCATTTTCAGCCTTTATCACTCCCTTTCTTCCAAGAATTGCCATAAGCAGGCTCAGGGGCTTTCCTTGGATGGCCTTTCAGCCAATGGGATTGAGCTAACTCTCCTGCTCCTAATCTAAAGGAGTGTGCATTGCTGTCCCTACAGGCAACAGGAGTCAGCATTTTCACCTATGTAAATGGTCAAAAATACCACTTGCTCATATTTAAATTTTTAATTTTAAATATTTAAATATTTAAATATATTAAATATTTAAATATTAATGTGGCCTTTGAAATATATTTGTGAAGAATTTAGATTTCCTGACAAAAAATTAGTGCTCTATGAATATTAGTTATTTTTGTTATAATTGTTATTGTATAATAATTATTTGGAGAGTATTCAATGCTAGAGCAGCTAGTAACAGGCTGGGGTTGCAATTGTATTTAGAAAGAATGCTTATTTTGAGCTCAAGAATGGGTTTTCCAAGATCTCAAATTTAGCAATTGGGCATTTGGTCTTGATTAGAGGTAGAAATGCTCTTTCAAGCCAGAAAATGTTTCCTAAGAGACTGGGAGAATTTTCCTGAATGGCCTGGAGAATATCATTTCTCTCCATCTTCCTTAAAGATCTATAAGGTAAGGGAAATACTTGGCAGAATCACATAAGGCTTTTTCTGAGCCATGGAGGGCAGACTTCTGGCATTCTGTTATTGTTGGACTTTGGTATATGGCACCACATTAGACACCCTAAATTCTTATCTTCTGTTTTCTTTTTCAGTGTTTCTTTTTATATTTAGATTTTCTCAATCTATTTTCAATTGGGCTGAAATAATCGTACATCATATGTTGAAATAAGAAGGTAGGTGGCAATGATATGCATATGGTCATTTCATACTGTTCAGTCAAGATTGGTAATGAAACAGCTGAGGAGGGAAAACGGTTTTGACAAAGAATAAATAGCAGAAGACCTTTATCAACATGTACATGGAAAAGGCTGGTGGCAGAACAGAACTAAAAGAATAGCTTGAGGCCATGTTACTTCTTATTGGACTTCAAAATAGCAACAGAGCAATTCTAGGCAAAGAACACCTTTTTTATGCAAAGTTTGAATGGAAATTAATTAATTCAAATTTATTTTATAAATGGAACCAGAATTAACTTTTGGACAAGATGTGGCTGGCTTCTGGAGAATTGGTGAGGTCAAATGACATCGTGGTTCTTGAGAACAGGGAGGTTCCATGACTTCTCCTTACTCTCCCAAACCACACCACTGACTTCCGCTGTGGTTTCCCACAGATGTGTGGCCATGGGAAAGTGTGGGCACAGGATGGAAGCAGCGTCATGGAAATCTTTGTCGACTCTCTGGGACTTTGGAGAAGGTGAACACATAGGATACTTGTGTGGCAGAGACAGCTACACCCCTGCTACTCTTTTAGACTAGGTAGAGAGTTGTTGAGGGGAATGGTTGCCCAGTCAGGGCTACATTTCAGAGCAGGTCTTCCACTGATGTGGAGCTATTTGACTAACTGTCTGAATGAAATATGAGTGACATGGTATGAGTTGCTCCTGGATGTGGCTTCACTCAAACTTTCCTATCTGCTGCTTGCAAGCTAAGCGCTGGGGCTTCAGTGCCGATCTGGGGAAATGCTCGCTCTTGATTAGGAATATAACTTTTAGGTAGGTAGAGAGTTGTTGAGGGGAATGGTTGCCCAGTCAGGGCTACATTTCAGAGCAGGTCTTCCACTGATGTGGAGCTATTTGACTAACTGTCTGAATGAAATATGAGTGACATGGTATGAGTTGCTCCTGGATGTGGCTTCACTCAAACTTTCCTATCTGCTGCTTGCAAGCTAAGTGCTGGGGCTTCAGTGCCGATCTGGGGAAATGCTCGCTCTTGATTAGGAATATAACTTGACCCATAAAAGAGACGTACTGTGTTAAGTCAATAAACATCTGAGTTTAACCTCACAAATAACCAGGAATTTTTTTTAAAAATCATGGTTTTAAGCTATGGAGGTACAGATGGAGACCGGACACCCTTGCTGAAGAAAGTGCAGTCATTGGATGTTAAAAATTATGTGGGTTATAAATTTCCTGTGTCCTCAAGTTCCAGCCCAATTGTGTTAATTAGAAGGCCAGACAGGAAACAACTAGCACTATGAACACACATGCTGAAGCCTCTCTGCATGACAACTAGTTATTTTAAATATTAAAAATTTATTTTTGAATTACAGATTGTCAGGAAAAATACATTTAACCAGGATACTATTTTTTAAATAAAAGTTACTTTCAATAGACTTATAAAGCCACTATGCAAACAAAACATAAAATAATTTGATATAAATAACACCTTTATATAATGAGTCATAAGAAATGCATATTTGGTCACTCATTTGACCAAAGGTATACCTCCCAGGGATATCTGATCTTCATCCACCGTTCCTAAAAACACTGCAGAGTCTTAAAGGTAAAAATGGGTGTTTTGTCATGTTAATGAGAGACTTTTGGACCAAGGGCAAGGGCTGGAGGTTGAATCAGCTAATGGCCAATGATTTAGTGAATCATGACTATGCAATGAAACCCTTACAAAAGAATTCACCATAGCACTTCCTCAGCCAAAAGATATTAAAAAATTAACTTTAATTACTGAAATTTAACTTTCACTCCCCAAAGTCTCAGTGCCCTATAAAATGTCAGGTACCACCTAGCATGAACTTCTAACATAAACTGACCGCTTATATTATCTTAATCCACTTCACCTCATCGTATACATCAATGTCTTCAGGTTACAAGACTCACAGAGATAGTAGCAAGAATGCTGATTCCTCTGCCAATGCTTATATTGACTACTGTTTTCAATGGGGAAATCCTGAAATTTCAAGGTGGTTTAATCTTCTCTGCTGTCCTCACCTAGATGATACCCAGTGGCAAACACAGTGAGAAAAATGCCTTCATTCCCAACTCTCAAAAGGCATCAGCAGCAAGTTCTTCATGGAAATGGTTCCTTGGCTTTTGTCTGCTGTTTTGTCTCTACAAATCCATGAGTCCACAGAGCTAAGCAGCATTTGAGGCAGTCCATGCTACATACCCCCACCACCGAGCTGTTGTCTCCGACAGTAAACCAGCTCTACAATGTCTTTTGATAAAACAAAAACACACAGAGAATCACACTTGCCTCATGTAAGAGCTCACACAAGACCTGACAATATTTAAGGGTGAAATTAAAGTTTTAGCTCACCAACTTGTTTTTTCAGTAACAATTCAAGATTGTGTAGCATAGTGTTTGTATAACACATTTTTTAATCCTCAGTTATTTTCACATATGTTTAGTGTAGATCATGATGTTGGGACTATAAGAACAGCTGGAAGAAAAGGTCAGGAAAATGTGCCCTTTTTATCAGTGATCCTGTGAAAAGGTCTGGTAGAGGTATAAGAAATTTGTTAAAGTATACAAAATAAGTGAGTGGATTGATGAATGAGATTAGTGGGTTAAGTGTGTGATAGAGTATTTCCATGAAAAAGAAATTAAGTTTAAATCCAGAAAACAATTAAAAAATATCCTAGGTGGTATTGTTATATAGTATGAAAATTTTGTGAGACACAGCCTTGGAAGGGAGTAAATCTACAGCAAGTTTTCCTAAACGGTAGGAGAAGGTCATTAAAGAGGATGGTTACCTGTAGAATGAGGTTTTTAACACCAATGTCTGTTGTTTGTTTTAGAAGCAGATGCCTTACAAAATCCTAATTTACTCTGCATCTGTGCATGCATATGTAAGTGTAGCATCTTTATTTCTTTCCACCAGGTCTCCAGTTTTATAATACCTTGCTCTTGCCACAGACTTTTGTTCTTAGAAATATAATTAATCCAAATTTGGAGAGAGATTCCTGCAGTTCTGAAAACAGAAAATGGTGAATTAGATAATGCACAGTTTAAGCAGTAGATAAGAGTATGTGTTACCAAGAATCAATTAATCATCAAAGAAAACATGAAAACTTACCAAGAGGTTTCTGGAAGTGGGTGATCAAATTATCTAAAACAACAAACACAGACTTTAAGCCTAATGAAAGTTTGGATTCATGAAAAGTTGCTTAATTTGTAGTTTTCATAATTTGAAATCCAGAGAACTGTGAGGGGGAGTTCTGGGTGATAATAGTTCTGTTGCTATTGTAGACCTCAATCTCAAAGCCGTCGTGCAAGGAGACTTTAGACATGTTAAGGATGAGCACTTAAATAGTCCCCTAAATAATTTTCAGGAAAAAAAAATGCTTTCTCTGGCAAGTGTAATGACTTCTGACTCAAGGAAAAGAGTGAAAACAAAGTTCATAATTCAATTCTGTAATCCAATATGTGAGTGACTGGTAATTAAAAAAAAAAATAGGATTGACCACGCACTGCCACAGGTGTAGATGCACTCATCCCACCAGTTCCTGGACTTGCCATGGGAATGATGAAGGAGATATCTAAGCTGGCCTGTGCATACAGTAAAACAACAAATTTGACTGGATCTATACTGTTGGAACTCAACCAAGAATTAGGAGAAGTGCAAATTGTAGCACTCCAAAATCTTACAACCACAGACTATTTACTGTTAAAAGAACATATGGGATATGAACAGTCCCCAGGAATGGGTTGTTTTAATTTATCTGAATTCTCTCAGACTGTTTAAGTTCAGTTGGTCAATATCCACCATATCATAGATAAGTTTTCACAAATGCCTAAGGTGCCTAACTGGTTTTCTTGGTTTCACTGGAGATGGCTGGTAATTACAGGTATGCTTTGGTTACATAACTGTACTCCTATTATGTTAATGTGTGCGCACAATTTAATTAGTAGTTTAAAACCTATCCATGCTGAAGTTACTCTACAAGAAGATATGTCAAATAAATAATCAATCTTCCCAGGTTTTCTTCTGCCTGCTACTTCTATAGCTTTTCTTCTTCCTACCTAATTACAACCTTTAAATAGAACTCGTGCCACATGTTGAATTTACCGAGTATCATAATTCTTCCAAGTGGTAAAGACACCTCAAGACAAATGCTGGGCATAGAAGCCACAGGGCATAAATATGCAAAGAAGTAAAAAGCTAACCTTTTCAAACAATAAGGCTTCTCTCTCACTTACCAACTTAACATTTCCCTGTATGGCCCCAGAAGATGACTGGTTAGCCAGAGATGGGTAAGATTCCTCAAGGGAGGAACAACCTAAGACAGGCACAGTCACAGGGGGCCACATCAGGTGAGAAAATGGGGAGCAGCAGAGGTGAGGCTTAGAACCTCCCCCCTCATGTTCTGAGAGAAATCTTCTGCATACATGGATGTTTTATTGCCCTTGTCTAGCTCGGATTAACACAGAGTCTACAGGCACACACCTGATCATCTACATTTGCTCTCTTATAACACTAAACTCTGTTTTCTACCTTTATCTTGTATCTACCTACCACTTCAGCATTTTATTAAAAATAATAATAATAAAGAGAGAAATGTGGTATCCACATATAAATCAAGTATAAAAATCAAATGAATATTCATATTTGAACTGACTGTTTATAGTTCATAATTCATGAGCAAAACCGAAAGCTTCTGTGATGACTGCCCTTGTAATGTTCACCATGTAACTTATTCACTATGTAAGAATTTGTACTCCATGTAAGAACTTGTTCGTTATGCATCAGAAGATTGGAGACTGACGAAAATTAGGCTTGGGGTGGATTAATGATTGTGCATTGAGTATATATATATAAACACACTTCCAATTGTAAAATAAATAAGTAACCAGGATGTAATGTATAGCATAAGGAATATAGTCAAAATATTGTAACAACTTGGTATGGTGATAGCTGGTACCTAGAATTATCATGTATATAAATGTTGAATCACTGTGTTGTACACCTGAAACTAATGTAATACTGTGTGTCAACTACCCTTCAATTAAAAAAAAATAGGATTGAGTCCATATATTTTGTATCATTTATTTCTCTTAGTGCTACTGTGAAAAGCACAGATAATTACAATCAGTCAATATTTATAATGATATTTATATCAAAGAGATTTGCTTCTTGATCATAGACTTTATTTCATGACATCAACTGCTTATATTTGGGGACAGCCTAATCAGCTGGCTAACATCAAGCCAGTTCATCTACCTAGCAGCAGGCACCTAGGTGTATGCATACAGTTTAAGAGGATATTACATACTTCAATAGATATGCACCAAAAGCCTTGATTTACTTCCCTGAGAGTACCATCACATCTATAAAGAACTCAGTCCAGCGGTGCTACTTGTAAGATTCTATTTGGCTTGCAGAATCCAGACATTCTTTATATCAATGCAATAATTTCATGGTCCTCTAATTTCCTTTCTGATACAAGTATTCACTTCAAAACTCTAAGATCAACAGGTAACCCTAACTTTAAATTTTGGAATATCCAGTTCTTAAGAGAAACCAAAGACTGCTTCATATTTTAAGTGTCACTGAGTATAACAACATTTTATAATTCCAAAACTTGGAGTTAATTTCTTGATATAAAAATGAGAAAAATCTACTCTTGAATTTGTTAAAATACTTTTGAAATTGTTAAAATACTTCTACCATCAAACACATGTTTTGTGTATCCAAAGAGGTTTCTAACATGTGTGCCTGTTTGATAGGGGAAAGGAAAAGTTATTTAACTTAGTTGGTTTCAATTAAATTAAATTAGTTAAATAAGTGGGACAATCATTGATTTATCTGTATTTTATTATTTTTTACTTCATTTTTGTTATTTATTGATTTACCTAATATTTATTACGTGGAATTCAGCTATTGGAAGAAACATAAAATATTTCAATCTTCTCTTCAAGAATGAAAAGCTGTAATTTTTTATAAGACAAATAAAACAAAATGAAACAGAAATATCTTCTGTTTGAAGGCAGTGAAGAGTCCTAGGAGGCTGTGAATCTGCCAAGGTATGCTCCGCCAAATGAGGAAAGAACAGAGATGGGGCTGGAATTTGACATCTCTTTTCTCCTGGAAGAGAAAGTAGCAGCTGAGGAGCTAAAAAACTAAGAAAAGTTTCTCATTCTCTGAAGCCTGTTGAGATAATCTTTGACTACAAGACCTGCCAATAGAAAGGGTCCATGACATATATTAAAGGAGGAACTGTGTCCTTCAAGTAAGTGAGGCCCTGAAGTGGTCAGTACCGGCAAGTACTGAAGTGCAGATTTAGACATTGTAATCCTGCATGGATTGAGGTCTCCCCACTGCCCTGGCTGCCTACAAGAAGCACAAATTCCCATAAAACGTTGAAAACTCGGTACATATCTAATTTCTGTATACCATTTGGAATTGCAATAAAAAAGCAAAATGTGAGAAGACAAAACTTAGTGGGATATGAAGAAAAAAATTAAGAAAAGAAAAAAGAACAAGAAGTAAAGAAAATGGGGTTATCAGAAAAAGACATTAAAGTTATAATGAGTAATATATTCAAGGATAAAAACAATTGTTAAAATAGGAAAAAAAGAGATAAAATGAAAATTATATAATTAAATATTCAAATATTAATTAGTGTTAATATTGGTTATTATAACTTTTGGTTTTTGGAGTAACACTTACATAGAGTTTGGAAAACATGACTCCCTTACAACAAGAAAACAGAGTTAATAAAAGTCAAATAGCAAACTGCTGCCCAAACACTGGAGAGAGGGTAATACCAAGAATCAGAGTAGACACATATGTAAACAGAATAGAAGCAGAATCCTAAACTGGAGCCATATCCAAGAGGAATACTTCAGCAGGATTTGATAAACTGCTAGAAACCCACTGTGGATTAGCTCAAGATTTCAAAGCTCCAGGAAAGTGAGCAGGCAGTCTTGATTGAGGGACTCCAACTATGTGAGTTCTACCTCCTTGTCACAAGGAGCCCCAACTTGTCTCATTGTAAGACAGAGAAAGATTCTGGAAGGGATGTAAAGAGGAATTGGAAATATTCAATTATAATATGTATCAAGTACATGAAATAATACAGTGTTATGTGAGTGTGGAACTGGCTTATTTTTAAATGTATATTGTAAACACTATGGCAAGTATTAAAATTTTTATATTGAAGTGTAAATTGTATGTTGAGAGAGATAAGAAGGAATAATATAAAATAGCCAACTGAAACCAAAAAGCAAAAAAGTAAAAATGGGGGAAAGGAACAAAGCAAATGAAATAAATAATAAACAAAGATGGCAGATTTTTAATTTTCAATGGGATTAGTCTAAATATAGCAGTTTAAAATAGAGATTTTCAGATTAATTTGAAAAGTCAAGACCCAACTACATACTCTCTATAAAACATACATATTTATTTAAAGGCTCAGGTTAAAAATAAAGGGATGTAGAGAGATATACTAGAATGACACTAATCCAGAAAAAACTGTAGGAACAATTTCAGACAAACTATCTCCAGCACAAGGACTGTTACCAAGGTTGAAATGTGGCACTACATAATGATAAAATATGTAGATGATTCTCAGTAAGACATAATAATCTTAAACATGTAGCCTCCTAACAACAGAGTATCAAAATACGTGAGGAAAAAATGTGATAGAATTCAAAGAAGAAACACATGAATTCACTATTATAATCAGAGACTTAATAACCTGTCAGATATTGCTAAGTGAAGTTGATAGAAAATCAGTAATGACACAGACACTCTGAACTGCATAATTGATCAACTTGGCATTTTCAGTATCACCATCCAACAAAGGTGGAATAGACATTTTTTCAAGCACCCTATGGGGACATTCACCAAGATAGACCACATTCTGGGCCATTAAACAAACTTTACCAAATTTAACAGAAAGACCCTTACAAAGTATATAGTCAGACTACAATAGAACTAAATAAAAGTAATAGAAATGTAGCTAGACAATTATTAGAAATTAAGTAACAAATTAATATGCTTATTGTCACCCACATGCCCTTTGGTGACATACTTGTTCAAATCATTGCCTTGTTTTCTAACATAGGTATTAAAATGCTACAAATTTTATTCTAAGCACTTTTTTCTGCATCTTGCAAATTTTGATAAATTTTTTTTCATTTAGTTCAATATTTTCTTGAGAAACTCCTTCTTTGACCCATGGGAAATTGTGTAGTTTACTTTAATGCAGTTCAGGACATATATGTCCTTACTGATTTCCTGTCTGCATGATTGATCAATTACTGACAGAAGGTTGTTGAAGTCTCCAACTACAATATGATCTTTGTCATTACCCATTTATCAAATTGTGAGAATTAAATGGAATGAGTATTCTAAGTGTTGCAGAGAACATCAAGAAACTGAAACTCTCAGACACACTTATGGAAGTGTAAAATGGCACAGGCATTTTGGAATATAATTTGACAGTATCTCAAAAACTTAAGTGTGTACCTACTATATTATCCAGTCCACTCTTGAGTAGTCACCTGAGATTAAATAAAGTATAAGTTACTACAAAGACATTTGAATGAATATTCATAGCAGTTTTATTTGTATAGCCAATAAATAGAAACAATCCAAATGTTGTTCACCAAGTGAATTGAGAATCTAACTATTATACATTATTGCACTGGAATTCTACACAGCAAGAAAAAGAAATAACTGCTGATATAACAATAGTATGGATTCATTTCAAAATAACTATGACAAATGAGAGAAGCCAGGAGAGAAAAAAATCATATAGTGGATGATTACATTTACATAAAACCATAAAATGCAAATGAAACCATGTTGACAGAAAGTCTATGAGTAAGAGCCTAAAAATGAAGGTATAGCAAGAGGTGTGGATTACAAAAGAACATGAGAACACTTCTGGGGATGATGGGTTATGTTCATTATCATGGTGTGGCGATATTTTTACGTGTGTACATGCATCAAAATTGCCAAATTGTTGTTTTTGTAAGGAGGAAAAAATGATGGCAAGAGTAGGATGGTGGAAATCTCCTCCCAAAACCATATATATTTTGAAAATACAGCAAAAACATCTATTCCTAAAAGAGTGACCAGAAGATACAGTACACCAGCCAGGCTACACCTGCGAGAACCCAACAACTTATGGAAAAGGGTAAGATACAAAGTTGTGATCCGGCAGGACCTGAGCACTCCTCCTGCCCTAGCTCACTGTTGGGAGGAAAAGAATCAGAGTGAGGGGGAGTGGAAGCACAAAACTGCTAAATAAGCAGCCCTAGTAATCTGCCCCCAGAAGCACAGGCACACATTGCATGGTGCTCTGGATATTAGAAGAGTGGAAAGCAAAGTTCAAGACTAACACTATGAACAGGTTCCCACAGCCGGCTGCCCTGGGAAAAAGAACAGCAGGCACTTTAAAAGTCTTAAAGGGACAAGGGCTTAACAGTTGGACAAAATTGTTCTGGCACACTCAGCCCAGCAGGCTGAGAACTTTAAGGAACTTCAGGTGCCTTAACCCTTTGGCTGCCAATGCAGCTCCGAGGCCCCTCATGGCAATAGGCAGCCTGCAGTTCCTTTCCCTACACTGGCACTGCAAGCAAACTGGTTGACCCACCATTGCTGCAGAAGACCTGGGGAGCAGCCCCACCTAAAGCAAACACAGCTTAACACAGAGAATTCTCCCTGCATGCAGCTAACCAGCCCATACCCAAAGACTGCTCTCTGCACACGGTTGACCAACACAGACAGTGGAGATTGGCGTAGAGTCCAGAAGGCATGAAGGGGCTCTGTTCTTGTGGCAGAACATGCACCACTCACCTTCAACCCTGACCAGTGCCCTAGGTCATCACAAGGGTCACCCCATCCATGGTAGCTAGGGGATTAAGTCAGAGGCTGCTCCCTGTGTGCGGTTGACTGGCATAGACAGAGGAGATGAGCACAGAGTCCAGAAGTGATGAAGGGGCTTTATTCTCACAACAGAATACATGCCTCAAACCTGTGACCCTACTGCCAGTGTCCTAGGCCATCCTGAGGACCCCCCAGCCCATGGCAGCCTAGAGTATTAACCCAAAGGCTGCTCCCTGTGTGCAGTTAACTGGCACAGACAACAGAGTCAGGCAAGATGACTGGCAAGTAGTAAGAGAATTTGTTCTCCCAGCTGACACACACTTCACTTGCCAGCAACCATACCCATCACCATGAAAAGGCAGAAGAACTATGTTCAGTTCAAAATCCCTCAAACATCAGAGAGAGGCCTTGGTGAGACTGAAATCATAAATATTCCTGAAAAATAAATAAAAATAAAAGTCATAAGCACGCTGATGGAGCTACAGAGAAATATGCAAGAGCTAAGAGATGAATTTAGGAGGGAGATAACAGAAGTGAAACAAACAATGGAAGTATTTAAGAGCAGACTGGATGAGGTGGAAGATACCATTAATGGAATAGAAACCAGAGAAAAGGAATACAGAGAAACTGAGGCAGACAGAGATAAAAAGATATCTAGGAATGAAAGAATATTAAGAGAACTGTGTGACCAATCCAAATTGAACAATATTCACACTATAGGGGTACCAGAAGAAGAAGGAGAGAGAAAAAGGGATAGAAAGTGTCTTTGAAGAAATAATAGCTGAAAATGGCCCCAAGCTGGGGAATGAAATAGTCTCTCAGACCATGGAAGTCCACAAATCTCACAACAAAAGGGACCCAAGGAGGACAACACCAAAACACATAACAATTAAAATGGCAAAGATGAAAGACAAAGACAGAGTATTAAAAGAAGCCAGACAGAGAAAAAGGATCACCTACAAAGGAAACTTCATCAGGCTATCATTAGACTTCTCAGCAGAAACCTTACAGGCCAGAAAAGAATGGCATGATATATACAATGCAATGAAACAGAAGGGCCTCGAACCAAAAATACTGCATCCAGCAAGATTATCATTTAAATTTGAAGGAAGGATTAACCAATTCCCAGATAAGCAAAAGATGAGGGAATTAACCTCCCACAAACCATCTATACAATGTATTTTAAAAGGACTGCTCTAGATGGAAGTATGCCTAAGGCTAAATAGCTGTCACCAGAAAAAATAAAACCACAGCAAAGAAGTAGATGAACAAATATTACCTAAATGCAAAATAAAATCAGCTATCCACAAAATTAGTCAAGGGAAACACAAAGAGTACAGAAAAAGCACCTAACATATACAGAGTGGAGGAGGAAGAAAAAGAAGGGAGAGAAATAAAGAATCATCAGACTCTATTTATAATAGTGTAAAAAG
Organism: Manis pentadactyla; assembly: GCF_030020395.1. NCBI lineage: Eukaryota > Metazoa > Chordata > Mammalia > Pholidota > Manidae > Manis > Manis pentadactyla. Next base: position 43,790,577 of record NC_080025.1, read on the forward strand.
TGAGGTAATTTAGATGGTTAGATAGTAAAGAAGCTGCCCTTGAACCTTTGGTAACCACAAATCCAAAGACTGCAATGGCAATAAGTACATATCTATTGATAATCACCCTAAATGTAAATGGACTGAATGCACCAATCAAAAGACACAGAGTTATAGAATGGATAAAAAAGCAAGACCCATCTATATGTTGCCTGCAAGAGACTCACTTCAAACCCAAAGACATACACAGACTAAAAGTGAAGGGATGGAAAAAGATATTTCATGCAAACAATAGGGAGAAAGTACAGCAGGTGTTGCAGTACTTGCATCAGACAAAATAGACTTAAAATCAAAGAAAGTAACAAGAGACAAAGAAGGGCATTATGTAATGATAAAGGGGTCAGTCCAACAAGAGGATATAACCATTATAAATATCTATGCACCCAACACAGAGGCACTGACATATGTGGAACAATTACTAACTGAAGTAAAGGAGAAGATGGAATGCAAAGCATTCTTTTTAGGAGTCCTCGACACTCCACTAATTCCAAAGGACAGAACAACCAGAAAGAAAATAAGTAAGGACACAGATGCACTGAACAAAACATTAGAACAGATGGACCTAACAGACATCTATAGAACATTCCACTCAAAAGCAGCAGGATACACACTCTCCTAAAGTGCACATGGAACATTTTCCAGGATAGATGACATACTAGGTGACAAAAAGGTAATCAGTAAATTCAAAAAGATTGAAATTGTACCAACCAACTTCTCAGATCAAAGGTATAAAACTAGACATAAATTGTACAAAGAAAACAAAAAGGCTCAAAACACATGGAGGCTTAACAACATGCTCCTAAGTATTCAATGGCTCAATGACCAAATTAAAACAGACATCAAGCAATATATGGAGACAAATGAAAACTATAGCCCAATGCCCCAACTTTTGTGGGACACAGCAAAGACATTTCTAAGAGGAAACTATATAGCAATCCAGGCCTATGTAAAGAAGGAAGAACAATCCCAAATGAATAGTCTACATTCACAATTATTGAAACTGGAAAAAGAAGAACAAATGAGGATCAAACTCAGCAGAAGGAGGGACATACTAAAGATCAGAGAAGAAATAAAGGATATTGAGAATAATAAAGCAATAGAAAAAAATTAATGAAACCAACAGATGGTTCTTTGAAAAAATCTAAACAGACCAATCACCAGAAATGAAATTGAATCGGTAATCAAAAAACTACCCAAGAACAAAACTCCCATACCAGATGGATTCACTGCTGAATTTTATCAGACATTTAGAGAAGATATAATACCCATTCTCCTTGAAGAATTCCAAAAATAGAAGAGGAGGGAATACTTTCAAACTCATTCTATGAAGCTAGCATCACTCTAATACCAAAACAAGGCAAAGACACCACAAAAAAAGAAAACTACAGATCAATACCCGTGATGAACATAGATGTAAAAATACTCAACAAAATATTAGCAAACTGAATTCAAAAATACATCAAGGAGATCATACACCATGAATAAGTGGGATTCATCCCAGGGAAGAAAGGATGGGACAACACTCAAAAATCCATCAACATCATCCAGCACACCAACAAAAAGAAGGACAAAAACCACATGATCATCTCCATAGATGCTGAAAAAGCATTCAACAAAATTCAACATCCATATATGAAAAATGCTCTCAAAAAATGGGTATAGGGGGTAAGTATCTCAACGTAATTAAGGTGGTATATGACAGACCCACAGCCAAAATCATACTTAGTGAGAATTTGGAAGCTTTTCCTCTAAGATCAGAAACAAGACAAGGATGCCCACTTTCCCTGCTTTTATTCAACATAGTACTGGAGGTCCTAGCCACAGCAATCAGACAACACAAAGAAATAAAAGGCATCCAGACTGGTAAGGAAGAAGTTAAACTGTCACTGAGAGCAAATGACATTATATTGTATATAGAAACCCCTAAAACACCACTTCAAAACTACTTGAACTAATATCTGAATTCAGCAAAGTTGCAGGATATAAAATTAACACACAGAAATCTGTTGCATTCTTATACACTAACGATGAACTAGCAGAAAGAAAAATCAGGAAAACAATTCCATTCACAATTGCATCAAAAAGAATAAAATACCTAGGAATAAACCTAACCAAGGAAGTGAAAGACCTATACTCTGAAAACTACAAGACAGTCATGAGAGAAATTAAAGAAGATACCAATAAATGGAAACACATCTGATGCTCACAGATAGGAAAAATGAATACTGTCAAAATGGCCATTATGTCTAAAGCAATCTATAGATTCAATGCAATCCCTATCAAAGTACATACAGCATTCTTCAACGAACTAGAGAAAATCATTCTAAAATTCATATGGAACCACAAAAGACCCCAAATAGAAAAGGCAATCCTGAGAAGGAAGAACAAAGCTGGGGGGATTATGCTCCCCAACTTCAAGCTCTACTACAAAGCCACAGTAATCAAGACAATTTGGTACTGGCATAAGAACAGACCCATAGACCAATGGAATAGACTAGAGAGCCCTGATATAAACCCAAGCATATATGGTCAATTAATATATGATAAAGGAGCCATGGATATACAATGGGGAAATGACAGCCTCTTCAACAATTGGTGTTGGCAAAAATGGACAGCTACATCTAAGAGAATGAAACTGGATTACTATCTAACCCCATACACAAATGTAAACTTGATATAAGACCTGAATGTAAGTCATGAAACCATAAAAGTCTTAAAAGAAACTATCTTGAATATAAACATGAACAAATCTTCATGAGCTTATCTCTCTGAGCAAGGGAAACAAAAGCAAAAATAAACAAGTGGGACTATATCAACTAAAAATCTTCTCTACAGCAAATGACACCATCAGCAGAACAAAAAGGCGTCCTACAGTATGAGGGAATATATTCATAAATGACACATCTGATAAGGGTTTGACATCCAATATATACAAACAGCTCATGTACCTCAACAAACAAAAAGCAAATAACTCAATTAAAAAATGGGCAGAAAAGCTGAACAGACACTTCTCCAAACAAGAAATTCAGATGGCCAACAGACACATGAAAAGATGCTCCACATCACTAATCATCAGGGAAATGCAAATTAAAACCACAATGAGATATCACCTCACACCAGTTAGGATGGCCACCATCCAAAAGACAAACAACAAATATTGGCAAGAATGTAGAGAAAAGGGAACCCTCCTACACTGCTGGTGGGAATGTAAACTAGTTCAACCATTGTGGAAAGCAGTATGGAGGTTCCTCAAAAAACTGAAAGTAGAAATAGCATTTGTCCCAGGAATTCCACCCCTAGGAATTTATCCTAAGAATGCAGGAGCCCAGTTTCAAAAAAGACATATGCACCCCTATGTTTATCACAGCACTATTTACAATAGTCAAGAAATGGAAGCAACCTACGTGTCTATCAGTAGATGAATGGATAAAGAAGATGTGGTACATATACACAATGGAATATATTATTCAGCCATGAGAAGAAAACAAATCCTACCATTTGTAACAACATGGATGGAGCTAGAGGGTATTATGCTCAGTGAAATAAGCCAGGTGGAGAAGACAAGTACAAAATGATTTCTGTAGAGTATAAGAACAAAGAAAAACCTGAAGGAACAAAACAGCAGCAGAATCACAGAACCCAAGAGTGGACTAAGAGTTACCAAAGGGAAAGGGACTAGGGAGGATGGGCGGGAAGGGACTGATAAAGGGGGAAAAGGGGGCATTACAATTAGCAGACATGATGTAGGGTGGAGCACTGGGAGGGCTGTATAACACAGAGAAGACAAGTCATGACTCTATAGTATCTTACTACGCTGATGGTTAGTGACTGTAATGGGTTATGTGGTGGGGACTTGATAATGCAGATAGTCTTATTAACCACAATGTTGCTCATGTAATTGTATATTAAGGATTCCAAAATAAAAGTAAAAATAAAAATAAACTGTTTGCAATGTTAAGAACAGAAGTTGAGAATGCCTATGAAAAATAAATTACCAAATTGCATGCTATAGATATGCACAGCTAATTACATGTCAGTCATACCACAATAAAGCTGTGAAAAATAAAAATAGGCATTGACATTCAGGGCTCCTTTCTGGAGAGCTGCCCCCCAGCCTTGTTTAGCTGTAGATTCAGGGCAGACCATCTTTCCCTCCTACCTTCAGGATCCCTCTTCCATCTTTGAATTCCAGAATCTTTAAGGACAGTTGCAATTTAGTTTTTCTTTTTTCCTTTTTTACCATTTCTATTACTCCCAGATGGATCACCTGGATTAGCTGAGTGGCCAGCTTTATGTTATTTCTCTGGTTACAAAGTTTTGTGATCTACCCTTAAATCAGCCTTAAAACAGAAATTCCTATTCAGTGTGCAGTTTTTCAGAAGCCAAGGGTTTTCAGAAATGTATATAGCAGAAATGCATGTACTGCTATTATCCTTGTTTATACAGATGTGAGTGCAATTTAACTGATTCACAATGATTTGCATGTAATGGAATATAAAACCAGTTAAGGTTAGAACCAGGTGGTCTGAGCTAGGGACCAGGAAGTACCTGGGGGAGAGCTGCATCTGTGGCACATGATCTAGGGACAGACACCTCTAATTCAAGAAAACTTTTTTTATGTGGTCACTTCTGCTCTCCTCTGTCTCTTCAACTATATGCTTCTTCAGTGCCACTATGTCTTTCTTAAGGCACAGCAACCATAGAACACATTTTTATAGGTTTTCTTAGAGATGTCATACACTCTTGTGTTCAGTTTTCAAGTACTTACATTGAAAATAGCATTTTGAAAGGTTTTGACCACTGAAATATTTTGTGCCACAATTTCCACAATAGAGGTTTTCTTCTTCCCTTTCTTTCCTGTGTTCTTTAACTATTATAGAATTGTACAGAGAACCCCAATATACAAAACAGATAAAAGATAGGGTTTCTTTAAGTAGAATAGGGGTCAAGCCACTCCCTGGCTTCTTTTTGTTCAAACGACTGAAATGATTGAAATGCTCCCAAGGCATCACCATGGAAGCCCTGAGTTATTTGGAACACAATTTTCAAGCTGCTTTTCTCCAGTGATGCCCAGACCCCATCATGGGTCAAATCTGGGAACTCAACTCTCATTATATAGTGTGGATTACTCTTGCACATCCTGAAGTCAGAATTTTGGGTTTCCAAGTTGAAATTCATCTGTAAAGTTTTTGTCTGTCTCACAACATCTTGCAATATTTCTAAAGACAGAAATAATTTTAGTTATTAACTATTTCCAAGTCTCATATTTTACTACTAAACCATTTTTCTTTTATTCCATCCCTATTTCCATTCCCATCTTCTGTTGTTGTAATCTGATACATGAAAACAGAATAACAAGTTTTTGTCAACAAATATAATCAAGACGTCTTTTCATTCTGTAAAATATATGTTTGTTTGGTATTGCTGTTACTGATTTTTTTCCCAGCACAGAATGTCATTCTTTAATTCAGAAGTCATACAGTTCAGTCTCCACAATGCCTTGCTAATAACATTTAGCATTTTAAATGAAACAGTTGAGGATAGATTGTTAAGATGGACATATTTGAGTAGTTATGTCAATAACACAGGCCAAGGAAAGGAATGTTGAACTGTTTTGCTGTTAGCCCTAAACTAATATTTATTTTCTCTGTCTCTCTCTCTCACAGACACACTAGTAGGTATATATGATAAATATATGTGGAACAAATTAACAAATCTTACCCACTGTATAGCAGAGTGAGATATCACATGACACAGTTCTAGGAAAACCCAATTGCCCTTTCAGAAAAAGTTAAAATATATGCAGTGATATCAAGTGCAAAATGAAATATGCCTGTAATGAGTATATCCTGGCATGTCACAATTTTAAGTGCTTAGAATTTTCTCAATAGTCCTCTAAGTTTCACTGGAATAAATTGTAATTCCTATATTTTATGTTTATTATTTTTTTATTTCATAATATTGAAGAAAAATAGAGTTTAGAATCTTTAATCAATATTCTAGAAAAAAGTTCTGGAACTACAATTTTAAATGCTCTCATATATTTAAGGTCTTTTATTGTAATGTATGTATTCATATACATATATACATATATTTATGTATGTATTAGAGATTTTTCTAAAATTCTAAATATATATTAAAATATGGCAGTAGAAACTGAATGGTTATGTCATAATATTTTTAAATGTCTTAATAAGCTCTGTGGATTTTCTATTTTTTTCATAAATTTAGGCATTTCATACTTTTCATAAAACTAAGTTCCTAAACATGAGATCTTACTCTCATGATATTTGAAATAAAAGAAAATATTAATCAGTTAAAACCTCCATGAACTCCTTTCAGTATAAACTAATTTTGATATATTAGTCCAGAAGCATCAATGAGCATGGAGAAAATATTATGAGTTATATCATTAGATATTTATAGGCCTTTACCTTTCAGTTAAGCACTAAAAGATTAATTGCTTGCCCTTAGGATGTTTTATGTTCTATTGCAAAGATAAATAACTTGGTCAAATTTACACAGCTACTAAGTGTCAGAGCTAATGATAAAACACAGGATTTTAAATCCACTTTATTACATTTCTGGATACATCTGACTGGAAACCAGGACACCCATAAAATGTAAAATAATTTTGCACCCAGAATCCAGAGCAACTGAGTATAATATGTATGATATAGTCAGAAAGAGTGGTATAGAATTATTGTTTTATTTATCACCACTACAGACATGTGTGCAGGATAAGAGCAGCCAGTGCACATTGGCTGAGGTCATGGTCCTGTGAACAGTGGGATGTGCTCAGTGCACACTGGCTGAGGTCATGGTCCTATGAACAGTGGGATGTGCTCAGTGCACACTGGCTGAGGTCATGGTCCTTGTGAACAGTGGGATGTGCTCAGTGCACACTGGCTGAGGTCATGGTCCTGTGAACAGTGGGATGTGCTCAGTGCACACTGGCTGAGGTCATGGTCCTGTGAACAGTGGGATGTGCTCAGTGCACACTGGCGAGGCTATGGTCCTGTGAACAGTGGGATGTGCTCTCCTCGGCTCTCCTATCAGTTTAGCAGGGCTCTTTGCATCTTCCCCTGACTACTTTGTGGACTTCTTAGAGTCTTTTATAGTCAAGTCTGTGATGGTATTTGTTAAGAGACACTACCCTGATCAACAAACTCACTTTTACTCTTCTCACCCATAGCAGTTTGAAAGAATCCCTTGAACTCTTTCCCTAGAGTTCACCATAGGCAGATTCACCTTAAAAATTCATGACAGAATGTCTGGCAAGGATGAAAGCTTTAAGACAGATTACAGAATCTTCTTTTCTACTAATAAAATAAAGACCAAATACATTCATAAAATAGTAATCAAAATAAGCAAACAAAGTCCTGAGCATGGGGGTGATATGAGAAAATAATGAATAAATCAATCATTTTATAATCCTACAAGGGAATACTCTAACTCAATGAAAATTTTAACAATCTACAACTAAGTAAAATATATGGATGAATACCATAATATATGCACTATGACTCCACTTACGCAATATACAAAATGGGTAAATTAATCTACACTTTATCTGTGTGAGCAGCAGTTTCCTTTCGAGAGTGGTGAAGTCAGACAGCAAATGCAGGAGAGCTCAAAGGATCTCACAGTATGCCATTAGTGATCTGATTCTTTCTCTGCATGATTTTTGCCTGGCTGGGGTTATAGTATAAAAATTCATTGAGCTGTATATTTATAAATGCACATCTTACTTATGCAATATTTCAATTAGATATTTTAAGGTGAATAAATTTTAGTTGTGTGGGAAAACCCATTAATTTTCCTTTCCTCTAGTGATTTTCTTATTTTTAAAAAATCATCTATACAAGTAACAGTAAGAGAAGAAATCTTTCTCAAGTAGCAACCAAAGAGAGAATACACTTATGCCATAAACTTTAAAACAGGAGCACTTCTTTTTCTTCCCTCTTCCCTTTGCTCAGATTCCACCAATTTTTTACACCATGAATGCCTGGATCTCAGGAGGACTCTAGGACCAGCGAGGACATGTGCAGCTCCAGAACCATTTTACCTGCCTTGAATCAATCAAGGACGGGCCACAGTTAGAAAGGAGTGGATCTGTTCCCACCCCAGATCTTGTAGCAGAAAACACAAGAGAATCTGTGAAAACGTGGATGAAAGTGATGAAAAAGTGCTTAAGGCAATATAAAAATGAAGATCCCTTATATATTAAACTTTATAAAAGGGAAAAAACAATGGCAGAGAAAACACCATCAAAAATGACAAAAGAAGGAGAAGAAGAGGATGAGGGTAAAGAGGGGGGATGAGGGGGAAGAGGACAAAGAAAGAAGTTTAGGGCCTAGCTCTGAAAGGGATGTAAAGAAAAATGGGTTTGGAGTTATAAAGGATGCTTCAAAGTTCACATTAAAAAAAGCAACAATTTGGGACACTTTAAATACAAAAACCAGGAGAGTAATGTGTTTTAACACATGACTAGAAAAAGAGAACAAGCATGACCACATAGCTGTGAGTAGACAAATTCTGTAATAAATCACCATGGCCACTCTCCCAGTTTCAGGGGTTATCAGCACTTTGTCAATCAGCTTTCCTCTATTTTCCTTCATACCACCAAATTCCCTCCTTTCCATATTATGCAAAGTTACTTTTTATATAAAACTCCCACTCATAGGAAGTATAGAGTTTGGCATTTTCTCACGTGTGATATGATATATTTCTGACTTGTAATAAAATGTGAAAATGGTTGCAGGAAGGATACAGGAGCTCTTGGGTGAAAATGTACTGTTATCAGGAGAGCTTCACATTCTCCAAGTATTATTCCACAGGTCACTGTTTAATTATGAAAGGAAAGGGCTACCTAAGAAATGGATAACTTTCACCTCTAGTTACCATACCATGGAAAATTCCACAACTGTGATGCTATAATATCTTGCAAAAATATAGTTAACATAAATCCAAATTTCAGAAACAATCAAAATAATCCAAACTGTGGGGAATTTTACAACAAAACCATCCAGGTCTCATTAAAAATGTCAATGTCATGAAAGGAAACAGCAGTGGAGAAGGGACTAGCTGGGTGGAGACGGGACAGACAGAGCGGTCACACATGATTGGATTCTGGATGACACAAGACAGCCATGAAGGACATTCTGTATGCAGCTGGGAACTTCAGCTGTGGGCTGCTGGTCAGATCGTATTATTGACTCAATATTAATTTTGTGGATGTGATAATGGTGGTGTGGTCATAGAGAAGAGTGTCATTTACTTTGAAAATATATGCAGAAATAGCCAAGTTAGGTAGCATGGTATTTTATAGCAATTAATTTAAAAATATTTCAGCAGAAAGTGTGTGAGTGGAGAGGTTGAGAAATGGAGAGGTTTAAAGGAGTTTGTGTGTGTGTGTGTGTGTGTGTGTGTGTGTGTGTGTGTGTGTGTAGATGAGAGAGAGGAAAATAAAGAGCAAACGGGTCTCATTGGGGGTAAGATAGTAATTAAATAGAATTTATCCACCCTATTGAAGCAATCAACAGACCTCCCCACATCAAGCAAAAGAAAAACATGTTGAAAAGGCATGACAAAGGTAAAATACTTCTGAGAAAGAAAAAAAAATGTACTGCCACATACAAGGGTCAGAGAAGCAGGTGAAGAAAATACAACCTAGAAATGAGAAAGGACTTTCCCCCAAGTGCCTCAGGTAATAGAATATCTTAGAATGATGCAAATTTAAAAGGAATCAGATCTCAGGGATACAAAACACTGTATACAAAACACCGATGAAACAATTGAATGTGATTAGAAAGGAAACTGGAGAAATGAGGCAGGAGGGACGGAAGGAAGGAAGGAAGGAAGGAAGGAAGGAAGGAAGGAAGGAAGGAAGGAAGGAGGGAAGGAAGGAAGGAGGGAAGGAAGGAAGGAGGGAAGGGACGGAGGGAGAAGAAAGAAAAAACTCTCTATGTTCATATGAAAATAACACTGATGGATCTTCTGAAAAATCCATTGATTAAATCCAACTAAATTAAAAGTTCAAATAAGTTTAGCCTCTGTTCTTGGCTCTCTTCCTCATCACTGACAGAATGCAAACCGTTTCCCAGTTGTGCCTGTATCCTCTCCTTTATTCCTCTTTCTCTGGTTTCCTTGTCATCTCTCACTACAAGGTTTCTTCCCTTTCCTTCAATATGGACATGTTTCTTCACATCTTTGTTTCTGCTGGTGTAATACATCCTCCACCTGATCACTATTTTCCATTTTATTGCTTTCAAACATTTTTGTTAAGAGTAGATGATCTTTTAGATAACCTGTCTGTGATGAGGGACCTTTGTTAGAGTCATCCAAGTCCCGTCAATATTATTTCAGCTCATTTTCTTTTGTTAAAATATATTAAAATAAATAAATAAATTTATATGAAATAATCTGAATCATTGTAAAAAAATGATTTCTGGAAAGATAGTCACCAAAATCTAATGGTAGTTATTTCTGATCATGAGATTATTTTAATTTTTCCTTAGTTTTTACTTTCTTCTCTGTGTTACTATTTTAAAATTAGTAGGTAACATTAAGACAAATTTAACATGTCAATAATATAAAAGTGTGGGTTGTTAAAATAAAAACCTATGAGGTTTTTTTTTGCTGATGCAGTATTTCATCCAGTAAAGATTTATTGTGCCAATTATGAATCGAGTTTCTATTATATATTAAGCTTCCAGGAAAAACTGACAAAGACGTTATCTCATAGAGCTTCTAGAAGGTGAGACGGGAATAAAAAGAAGTCAACAAAAAAACTGGCAAGTGCTGAGGGAGAAATAGAGGATTAGATTAAAGGATAATTATTTTATGGGGAAGAGAGCTTATCCAAATCAAGAGAAGGCTATACAATTATCTCTGTGGAGATGATCTTGTTCAGAAACAAATGAAGAAAATGAGTCACCCACATGAAGGAGTTTCCAGGCAAAATGCGCCAGCCACGCCTGAGGCCTGAAGTGTGAACACAGCAGAAGGTAGGTTTAGATGTTATCAGGGCCTAGATCAGAGTGGGTTTTTGAAAGGAAAATGGGTTTTATTTGAGATGTGAGGAGAAAAATTTGTAATATTTTAAACAACACTTGGTCAGATATATGGAATATTTTAGACAACTGTCAGTCTGGGGAAAGGAAACCCTGGGGCAAAATATCTCTAAAAACTAAAATCAGTCAAAGGGAGAAATAAAGTTTAAAACCCATGTATTGCTCACAAACTGCAGTCCCAGCTGTCTTTCTTCTCTGCTCCAGCAGCAACCACACCGGCCCTCCCCCTCACCTCTCAGGTACAGATAAGCCCTCTGTTGCCCAGGTAATCACCCATTGATATGGAGATGAACTTCTCCACCCCTGAGGAAAGATGCAAATACACTAAAGTCATACTTCTTTCCCCCTCTGAACGCCTATTGATATGCAGATATACTAAAGCCAGGCAAGATATTCTGGAAATGTTACAATTTTACCCACAATCCATCCCTACAGAAATCTCGCCTTACAATTTCCTCGATCTCCCTCTTGCCACCAGTCTAATAACATGCAATAGCAACAGCAATAAAATCTTGATAATCCTCAAACCAGAGGATTCAGCCTATGCAGATTAAGCAAATGCACTTTACAGCACAATCTCTCACTAAGCACAAAATACGCTTCTACACTTGTTTACTCATTCTAAACAATCATGCTAGATTGCTCACAAAACTTTTACCAAACATTAACAAAGTCAAGCCTCTCTTTAAACATTATTTTCTTGACAACAGCAACACAATCATAATTCTCAAGGCAAAGGATTCAGCTACGTTACTTTACAGCACACTCTCACTAAGCACAAAAATACATTTCTACACTTGTTTACTCACTCCTAACAACCATGCTAGATTGCTCACAAAACTTTTACCAAACATTAGACAAAGCCAAGCCTCTCTTTAAACATTATTTTCTTGACAACAACAACACAATCATAATTCTCAAGCCAGAGGATTCAGCTAGATTCAAAGTCCCATGCAGATGAAGTCCAAAGCTCCTCCATTCCAGTCATCACGTGGGCAGCTGCAGCCAAGGGGCACATTCAGGACACAAAGACCCTAGAAGCAAATAAGGCCAGCTTCCGAACCTTTTCCCCAAGGTGCCAGAAGAGCCAGCCATTGCCGATCCATGTGTTGAAATGTCCAGAGCCACATCCATTTTACTTCTAATTGTTGCACCCATCCTTGCAACACATGTCCAATAAAGTGGGTGCCTCGATCGCTCTCAGTAACTAGCGACTGACCATAGGCTGCAGAGAGATGCTCTAGGCCCCTCTTGGTGGTTTGCTGATCTGCACAACGTGCAGGGCACTCCTTCTGGGCTTGGCTAACTTCTTCAAAGGTGAAAGGCCCATATTGTCTTTTGCCCCACGTGCAACAAACACTGATGTAGCCATTGTGCCACATCAGAGGCAGGCTTTCTTTCCAGCCAGCACATCTGGGCCAATGTGTCTGCTTCATCATTCCCTGGGGATGCCAAAGGCAAGTGGCCAGCTACATGATATACTGTAGGTGTCTGCCACATGACTCCGTGGCCTTTGGGTCCAGTCTCGCACCCACCCCGCAATGGGATAGGAGGTTATTACCTTGGTCAGAGCTGTTCCAGCAATGGGCTCTGTAGCCAGCAAGGTGTGGTATACAGCAGCCAATTGCTTCAAGGTGACCCGGACCTCTGCTCCTTTCCATGGTTGTGGCTAGGCTCTGGCTGGCAGCAAGAGCAACTACTGTGGCAGAAGCAGTAGCCTTAGTTTCAGGCCATAGGCCAAGGTCGGCATGGCCAGCAGTGGTGGTGGCACCTCCACGACCACACGAGTGTAGATATATGTCCCTTGGCAAGAATGCCGCTTTGCCCCATCATTTCTAGGGGCGGCCCTCCCAAAGGTCGCACCCATTATGACAGATTTCAGGTTCACAGGAATCCTGTCAACTACACCAATTGTCAGTCTGGGGAAAGGAAATCCCAGGGCAAAATACCCCTAAAAACTAAAATCAGTCAAAGGGAGAAATAAAGTTTAAAACCCGTTTATTTCTCACAAACTGCAGTCTCAGGCCGTCTTTCTTCTCTGCTCCAGCAGCAACCACACCGGCACCCCCTCACCTCTCAGTTACAGATAAGCCCTCTGTTGCCCAGGTAATCACCCATAGATATGGGATGAACTTCTCCACCCCTGAGGAAAGATGCAAATGCACTAAAGTCATACTTCTTTCCCCCTCTGAACGCCTATTGATATGCAGATATACTAAAGCCAGGTGAGATATTCTAGAAATGTTACAATTTTACCCACAACAACACTATGTGCTTCTGCTCTCTGGAGAATGAGCTGGAGGATTCACTAACAGAAACATGGTATCATGGCAGAAGTCACCTCAGAAGTCCAGGGGAGGAGTGAAGGTGGTCCAGGGGAATCTGGTCCAGGTGGTATTGGGAAAAAGGAGATGAGCATGACATCTGCCCATAGGCAGACTTACCAGTAAAGTGAAGAGGGGAAAAGAAGGCAGGGGGTTCTCCATCCCGTCTCTGCTTTGGTAAATTGGGTCAGTAGTGACACTAAGTACTGACCTGGGTAACAAAATGATTTAGGGGGGAATCAAGTGAAAATAAGAAATTTAGAGAAACATACATTACAGAGAAGCCAAAAAGAGCTACAAACTCAGGGAATTTTCAACTCACCGCAGTCTCTGAACATTAAGAAGGAAAGAAGAGAGGGATCTCAGGAGCTATATGTGTGATTCTGTCCAGTGCAACATTTACATATTTCATTTCTCACTGATCTTAAATTACAGACACAATAGACTTTGCTCCAGCAGAAGTCAACCATAGGCTGACCATGATTTCACAGACTCAGGGATTCAGTGGAATTTTCTTTTTGTTAATCATTTTGAGTAATGGAATGAGTCCTCAACCAAATCAGGCACCAAATCCTGGCAACCAGAAGACTGCCCAAGAATCCCCAATCAGCTGCAGCCCCTGTGCTAACATTAACAGAGGCATTGAGCAGCGTGCAGGACCGACTTTGAGTCACTCACTATCAGTGGAATGAGAAAGGTAAATGGTTTCTACCCAGTCATGAAAACTCATTTATTTCATGGTACATTCTAAACTGGACTTCTTTCCCTTTCTGACAATTTCTGATGATTAGAATGTAGTTTGTTTTCTTTTTTTGGAGTCTCGGTCTTCCTGTGAAATAGAGCAAGCCCCTAAGGCAAGGCTCTGTATTACCTTCAGTCTGTTCCTGGAAGAAGTCAAGTTCTAAATGTGATGAGTTGAAAATAGTGTTGTATTTTTTTCCCCAGAGTTCTTCTTCTCTGAAATATATTTGGCTATATGTGCTAAGACTAATAAAAGTGCTACAGTTTTGCCCTAATAACATCACAGCTAGACAAATACTTCTAAATAGTAATCAGAGCTGCACAAGTCTGACATATAAAGATATTGCAGTGTTATTACATTAGTTCAATAATTTAAAAATGTATAATTTACCATCAAGAAGCAACTATTTTGTATAACGTATGTTCCCAATTTTATAATAAAATAAATCTATGTACTTACATGCACAGAATAAAAGACCCTTTGGGAATGCATCAAAATGCTGACATGTTGGTTTCAGGTTGGTAGAATTTTATGAGTCTTTTTTCTTCTCAATACTTGCTTATTATCAAATTTTAGAAAATGACATGCATTTTTTAACATTAATAAATATAACTGCTATACAAATGGAATAATTTGCAGTAAGAATGCAGATATGTAAAAACAAATAATAATAGCATAGTGATTTGGAAACATAAGGGCCCACAGCAAATAGTCCTATAGTACAGGTGAACTTGGAAACCGATCAGTCAGTCCAGAGAAAATGAGGACAAAGACAAGCCATACTTCACCTATTGGAGAAAATAGCAGAGCTTCTAAACTCCTCATAAAAAGCAGGTGTTAGATAATACCAAAGGTGTTGGAGCACACATGCATCAAATTGGATATAAAACTCTGCTGCTACAACTGGAAAGCCAAACTTTGTCTCCATACTTTCCTCCATATAACCTTATCCCTATTTGGGTTTAAGGACTACACAATTAAAAGTTAACATATATCATGTTTTTCAAAAATCTGTGGTTTTCCTGGAGGTCACATTCTCATTCTTACTTTATGCTTATTATGTTTCTCTGTTTCTTTTCTTTCCAAAATTAATACAACATGTGCTACATGTAAATTAATAGCATGATTCTTAAGACAGCTCTAGCATTACTTTACATTTTTATAGATTGAATTTTTTACATTGTCCACTAATATTCTTCAAATGTTCTTATATGCTAAACATAGTCTTTCTATGTTTGCTTTAAATAGATCTTTATGGCCGTGATGCTGGGGGACAAAGTTTTGTTTCAGCCAATGTCACATGAAAGTGGAAGTGTGTTCACTTCCCTAAACTCCTGGAGAAGTGCCCTCCTCCCACCACTCAGTTCCTAGGAAGGGGAAGTAGGAAGTCAACACTGGCAGAGATACTGTTATCTTTTTGGATAATTTATTTTAGTTCTGTAACTCTGGCAGGGGGGAATATATGTTACCAGTCTGGGGAAAGTTATCTTTGAAACTGAAATTAGTCAAAGGGAGAAATAAAGTGGGAGAAACATGTTTATGGCCTACAAGCAGTCTTCCACTTCTGCCTGCCTGCGTCTCTCACAACCCAGATGCAAAAGGAACCCCACCCAGCCTCCGTGATCCAGATATACCCTCCCTTTCCCTGGTGATCACCTACTGATACGGAAATGTTACTTCTCTCCACCCCTTGGAAATACCTATTGATATGGAGATGCACTAAGGCCAAGTGAGAGATTCTGGGAAGATAGCAATTTTACTCACAAGCTTCTAGGAATTTCCACATACTTTATTTTTTATAAAAGCATTCTTGGATTCTCCCAGAGGAGGACGCCGCCCCAAATCACTCACGGAAGGCGTCTCTTAATGCAACAAGCAAGAGGAATTTATTCAGAGGCCAGCTAGCTGGGGTCCATGCGTTAGCCCGACGCAGCGGGTCTCAACGAGGACCCCGAACACACAAAGCCAGAAGTTTTTATAGCATTTTCAAAGGGGCAGTATTTTCTACAGTCACAATACAGTGTTTTTTTTTCATAGACACATAAATTTTCGGCTGACGCCTCATCCTGGGGGTCTGGTTAGATAAAATCACTTTCGGAATGTTTAGGGTGGTTCTAGCAAGATAAGCTTAACTGATTGAGGTTGGCTAACTAAAGGTCACTACAATTAACACTGGCTGACTAACTTGTTTTTCAAAGTTCTAGTAATTTTTCTCCTTCTAGGTTAGAAAATGGTGTTTGAGCCTTTAAGATGGCTGTGCTTATGCTAACTTTTGATTCTTCAGGTTCTACAGCATTGCATTTAAGCTGCTGTTCAACAACAACCCTGCTTGCCTGAAATACTATGGTTGCTACCAACAATATTTTGACGGTCAATAGCAGCTATTTTAAACCACTCTCTAAAGAAAAAGGAGAACTGTACGTTTTCCCTTGAGACATAGGTAGATAATTCAGATGCTTGGGGAATAAGTGAACTAAATATAGAAGGGACAAATGCAGATTAGTAAATCAGGTGTGCAGAATTCTGGATTAACTGGAGGTAAGTGTGAGGCACTGGCATAATGCCCATTCCTACCTCAATAAGGAAGCCAGACAAGACTTTCCCTGGGAAAGACAGTCAAAAAAGGTTTCTTTTAACATCTGAGATGTATGAATCTCTTCTGTGTATCTCACACTTTAGGCCAAGGTTCATCTGTTGCTGGCTATTACTTAATTTTGCATTACAAAACTCAAATAAAACACAAAAGAAAACAACCTGTTACAGTTGCTGTAAGTCAGGATGAAAGGGCCCCTCCGTGGGCTGGAAATACTCCCTCCTTCTATATGGCTGATAGGAGCAGCCAATTCCCAGCTAACAAGAAATAGAAGTTGCACTCTTTCTGCCTCTGTTTTAACTGAACTTCTGACAAGTGAGACAAATTACTTGTACATGTAGTGAAAAGAAGCATGAGACCCCCATCCAGGACTGAAAGCAAACAGGGCCAGATTTGGCCTTGTGACTCTTAGACCTCATCCACTGGAGGGGACTGGAGACTGGAGCGTTTTTTGTTTTTTTTTTTTGAGAGGGCATCTCTCGTATTTATTGATCAAATGGTTGTTAACAGTTAACAACAATAAAATTCTGTACAGGGGGCTCAATGCACAATCATTAATTCACCCCAAGCCTAATTCTCATCAGTCTCCGATCTTATGAAACACAACAAACAAGTTCTTACATGGTGAACAGATTCTTACATAGTGAATAATTCTTACATGGTGAACAGTACAAGGGCAGTCATCACAGAAACTTTCAGTTTTGATCACGCATTATGAACTACAATCAGGTCAGATATGAATATTCGTTTGATTTTTATACTTGATTTATATGTGAATCCCACATTTCTCTATTATTATTATTATTATTATTTTTAATAAAATGCTGAAGTGGTAGGTAGATGCAAGATAAAGGTAGAAAACATAGTTTAGTGCTGTAAGAAAGCAAATGTAGATGATCAGGTGTGTGCCTATAGGCTAAGTATTAATCCAAACTAGACAAGGGCAACAAAACATCCACGGATGCAGAAGATTTCTCTCAAAATGGGGGGTGAGGTTCTAAGCCTCACCTCTGTTGATCCCCAATTTCTCACCTGATAGCCCCCCTGCGACTGTGCCTGTCTTAGGTTGTTCCTCCTGGAGGGGGGGTTTTGCAAGAATTTACCCTTGAGTGCTGAGACCTCCAACTCTTGATAAAAGGTGGAGATGGACTACTTTTCCCTCCCTTCAAACCTAGGCAAAGTCCCTTTGATGGGGCCAGATCTTGATTTGTGCCCTTGGGACACTCAGTAGACTGGTCTCTCTGCTTTGTACCTGAGAAATCTAAAAACAAGATGCTATGGTCCAGCAGAGAGAGCAATCCTGGACACGGCCCAATCACCCTGAGACCCTGTCTATCCCTCCATGTTCCCAGGCTCCATCTCGTCCTCTTGTTGAACTAACCCATTCAGATTTACTATTCAGTGACTTCCTCTCTCTTCCATTAGAATCAAGTTCCACAAGAGCTGGGTCTCACCTGCTTTACTTGCTGATTCATCCCTACATCTGGTTAAAAAACTCTAAGGCTGAATTCCAAAAACCCTGATTAAAAGAGTATTTGCATGTTTACTAAAATGTGGGGATGCATGCAGACAGAATTGTTTTCAAAGTAGTTCCTGGGCCTCTGTGAGGTCTCAGTAGCTCAGTCAAAGGGAATAAGCTCACTTACTCCCCAAGGGCTGACTCTAAGGTGACCATTTATTTTTATTCTAGTGAGTGTTTGAGAATATAACCAAACAGATGACCTGATGTTCTGAAAGAGTGAGAAAGGAAGCAGCAGGTATGGGAATAATGTTCCAGCCACTGGATGTGGAGAATTTTAATAATGACTTTCAGTGTAAAGAAATTAGGCAGCCCTCTCACTGGGCTGTTGTAATCATGGCTAATGTGTATTAAGTACTCTCTGCTCCCGTGATAATTAACCTTCATAGCAAAGCTAGGAGGAAGTTCTCTTTTTAGATCCTTTTATCATAAGATAAACTAAGGCACAAAAATAGGATTTTTAAAAAATCCTCATTGATTTTAGTTTAAAAAAATTTTTAAACTTGTAGCAATTAACTGCTTACACTTTTTTGAATTGCAGTAAAATTTTCCCAAAAGCCAACAATTTAGGAAATACTCCATCTAATTAAAATAGAAACCTAAGTACTTAGATCCATTTAAAATAAGAAAACATTAAAAAGACAGTTATTATAAAGATGGAAAAAAGAAATTAGAAAGATTGTGGAAAAGGGTAATAAAGGTATATCAGAAATTTGGGTCTTTGGTCATAAAGTTTAGATCTCAACTTCCCAAGAGATGAGGTATAAGGAGAAAAGAATTATATGCCCCAAATGGATTTTTCCTGACATGATTATATGCATTTTTTAATAATATTTTTATGTAAAAGACATTCAGTCATACTAAAAATGAAGAACCAAGATTTTTGTCAAAGAGAATTTTTCCTTTGGGTCAAGAGGAATCAAAAGCTTTAAGTCTGCCTAAGGAGGTGGGCTTGGTGATCAGTGATCCAGATTCGGGACTTAGGCTCTAGAATGAAGTTACATCTCTGTAATTATGAAGGTTCAGATAATTCTGCAAATTCAGGTGGATTTTGGTATATTCTGAAGGCAAATGGAGACACACATCGAGGTTAAAGTGAAGGTTCCTGTGGCCAAGATTCTCACCTGGTCCTGGTTGGCTAACTCACTACACATGTGTGGGCAATACATTGCTATTGACTCTGTGTAAAGAGCTCCTGCCCAGTGCTCTGGGCAACATGGTGGCATGGCCGCATGGCTGCAGGAGAGCCGAGACTGGTGTGGTGGCAGTGCCAAGGACAGACTGAGATGGTTGCGGGGGCAAAGAGGCCCAGAGGCCGACTGGCTTGCATGCAGATTTGCTCTAAGTGGATGGGATCCTAGTGATTGACCTGCCACCATGGGAATTAAGTTAGGTATAAACCCTTTCACCCCAAGATTGGTCCATTGTCATTCTTTGGTCTCACCTAATCCATAGTGAAGTTGCCTGGGGATGAAACCCATTGGCAAGACACACATACATCTGCCTAATTTTGTTCTGTAGATACTGCCTTAAAGGCATTGACCTGTAATGGCTTTGCAGTGACAACCTGCTCTGGCCAATGGAAGACAGCACAGAAGAGCCGTTGCATGGGAGGACCCTCTGGCTATCTCCTGTTTCTCACCTTTAATCCTAAATGTCACATTTTTCTTATTTTAATGGTGAGCTATATTTTTACGAAAAAGATTTATCACCCCGTTTTATAAATATTTCTCTTATTAATTATGCAGGGAGAAATCTATTGAGTGAGGTATAAGGTAAAAGTATACAAGGTGCCTACCAGTTAACCAGAGGGTGGACTACTGGGGATTAGAGACTCACTGGCCTGAGCTCACGGTTGTGTGTGGAAAGAAGCTATACCTCAATGCGCCATTGGAGAAACGTGCTGGACTTCCCCCAGCTACACCCCAGATACTAAGGAGAGATGGGTGGTCTGAGTTTTCAATGTCTGTTCATGTTACTATTAAGCTATAAAGGTGGATTCTCTTTAAAATAAGAGTAAAATACTAGCAGCTTTGAAAAATATTCTATCAGATTTAATTGCACTGAGAAATTTAACTTCCATCTGTCTTTTAGGGAAATTATTCTTTTCACCACAACAAAACTGAAACCCATCACAACAAAACCGAAATGTGGGAAGCAATGGACAGTGCAGAGGTTCCAGCAGATCCCAGCACAGAAGGCACTTAGTGGAACCAATCAATGGCAAGTGGCTGTCGCAGCACCTGATGGCCCTCACACTCCTAGCGAGCTTATACCTGGTCCTCCAGTGTCTCTCTGATGAAATGTCAAGTGTTCTCATCAGAGGTGGAGAGCTGGTCAGGATTAGCACAGTGTCTGCACAGTCCCCAAGCATGTGCTGCAAGTGGGGTTCATCTGAAATGTCGCATTTTGCAAATGAAGTCTCAAGGATTTACAAAATGTGAGAAATGTTCAGCAAATTTGAGGACACTGATGACTTAAAAGTGATTCATTAATAATTCATGTGCTTTGCAATGAATTTCACTTATTTTGGTGATGAACTCAAAATGCTGCATTTCTGTGTTTTTTATACGTTCATAACTTACAAGGGCCACATAAAATATAGATATAATGCTACATGTTCTTTTCAACTGGGAATATGTAGTACATAAATTACTATTAAGTAGCATGGAACAGTGTTATCGTTTTTTATTGAAACAAAACTTGTTATGGCTACCTAGGAACATTTTAAACAATTGACATTTTGAGAAAGGTCATTTAATAGTTCTTTTCTCAAATGTAATGTTTTATAAAAAGCTGAATTTAATCAAAATTATATGGATTTAAATTCTGTTTATAATCATTCCTCTGGAAAACAGAATTTGATATTTTCTCTACCTGCAGAAAATAGATTATGGTGATATTTGTTATCCATACTCACTCTACCTCTGCCAAATAGATGTAGATTTCACTTATAGTACGGAGTTTACAATACCTCTTAAAATCAACTTTTTTTTATATTTGCCTTCAGGCTACTTTTAGTTGCCTAGATCAACGCAACTTCTTCAACTGTGAAAATTCCATTCAGAATCCAAGTATAATAGTTGATGGTGACAGCAGTGATGGTAGCTGCCACTTAGTGAGAATGTACCACACAATAGTTCTCCTATTAAGCATTCTCTGCTCACCACATGAGAACACCTGGAGAAAGTTTTAAACAGAAAACAAAAACATAAAACACGTGCCAAGTTTCCCCTGAGGCCAACTGACGATCACCATCTGGTTGGGGTCTAGGCATGTGCATTTTAGGTCCAATTCACACATTGAAAATCATGCTCCCAGACAGAGCGTTTCACTGAGATCACCTCACTAAACTCCAAGTCATCACAAGTTAATTCTGTTTCACAAGTTAAGAGGTTGGTGTTTAGAGCATTTAAACGATTTGTTCAGGTACACAGTTATTGACATATGGAGACTGAACTTGATGCCAGTCATCCTAACCAAAGACTTTGAGAAGTATTTTGGTGAGATGAAGAAGTGAAGAGCCTTGATAATTCTGCCACATGTATGTTTATTTTTGGTAAATTCACTGTCATGGTAGACAGATGACCAATATGTATATACATACAATGTACATACATAAATTAGATGATGGACAGGTGCACACATAGGCTTTATTAACTTCTTTGTTGCAGCCAAGCATGAAGAATCAGTTCCCAGTATGACTTTTTTTTATTAAGGTACTATTGATATACACTCTTATGAAGATTTCACATGAAAAACAATGTGGTTACTACATTCACCCGTATTATTGAGTTACCCTCATACCCCATCGCAATCACTGTCCATCAGTATACTAAGATGCCACAAGAGCCACTATTTACCTTCTCTGTGCTGCACTGTCTTCCCCATGACACATGCCACACCACGTGTGCCAATCATAATACCCTCAATCCCCTTCTTCCTCCCTCCCCACCCATCCTCCCTCACCGCACCCCTTTAGTAAATGCTAGTACCTTCTTGGATTCTGTGAGTCTGCTGCTGTATTATTCCTTCAGTTTTGCTTTGTTATTATACTCCACAAATGAGGGAAATCATTTGGTATTTGTCTTTCACCACATGGCTTATTTCAGTGAACATAATATCCTCTAGTTCCATCCAAGATGATGCGAATGGTTAGGATTGGTTTCTTTCTTATAGCTGAATAATATTCCATTGTGTATATGTACCACACTTCTTTATCCATTCATCTACTGATGGACGCTTAGGTTGCTTCCATATCTCAGCTATTGTAAATAGTGCGGCAATAAACACAGGGGTGCATGTGTCTGTTTGAGTCTGAAAAGTTGTATTCTTTGGGTAAATTCCTAGAAGAGGAAATCCTGAGTCGAATGGTATTTCTATTTTTAGTTTTTTGAGGAACCTCCATATTGCTTTCCACATGGTTGAACTAGCTTACATTCACACCAGCAGTGTAGGAGGGTTCCCCTTTCTCTGCCTCCTCACCAGCGTTCGTTGTTCTTAGTCCTTTTGATGCTGGCCATCCTAAATGCTGTGAGAGATATCTCATTGTGGTATTTATTTGCATTTCCCTGGTAATTGGTGATGTGGAGCATCATTTCATGTGCCTGTTAGTAATCTGAATTTCTTCTTTGGAGAAGTGCTTGTTCATATCCTCTGCCCATTTTAATTGGGTTATTTGCTTTTTGGTTGTTGAAGCATGTGAGTTCTTTATATACTTTGGATGTTAACCCCTTGTCAGATATGTCATTAACAAATACAGTCTCTCATACTGTAGGATGACTTTTTGTTCTTTTGATGGTGTTTTTAGCATGATGTAGTCCCATTTTTTCATTTTTGATTTTGTTTCCCTTGCCCAAGGAGATGCACTCAGGAAAAAGTTGCTCATGTTTATATTTAGGAGATTTTTGCCTATGTTGTCTTCTAAGAGTTTTATGGTTTCATAACTAACATTCAGGTCTTTGATCCATTTTGAGTTTACTTTTGTGTAAGGGGTTAGAAAATGATCCAGTTTCATTCTCTTGCATGCAGCTGTCTAGTTTTGCCTACACAAGTTGTTGAAGAGGCTTTCATTTCCCCATTGTATATCCATGGGTCCTTTATCATATATTAATTGACCATATATGCTGGAGTTTATATCTGCACTCTCTATTCTGTTCCATTGGTCTATTGGTCTGTTCTTGTGCCAGTGCCAAATTGTCTTGATTACTATGGCTTTGTAATAGAGTTTGAAGTCAGGGAGCGTAATCCCCCCTGTTTTATTATTCCTTCTCAGGATTGCTTTGGCTATTTGGGGTTTTTTGTGGTTCCATATGAATTTTTGAACTATTTGCTCTAGTTCATTGAAGAATGCTGTTGGTATTTTGATAGGGATTGCACTGAATCTGTAGATTGGTAGGCAGGATGGTCATTTTAACAATATTAATTCTCCTATCCATGAGCACGGGATGTGTTTCTATTCATTAGTATCTAATTTCTCTCAGGAGTGTCTTGCAGTTTTCAGAGTATAGGTCTTTCCCTTCTTTCATTAGGTTTATTTTTAGGTATTTTATGATTTTTGATGCAATTGTGAATGGAATTGTTTTACTGATTTCTCTTTCTGCTAGTTCATCATTAGTATATGCGAATGAAACAGATTTCTTTGTATTAATTTTGTATCCTGCAAATTTGCTGAATTCAGATATTAGATCTAGTAGTTTTGGATTGGATTCTTTAGGATTTTTAATGTGCAGTATCATGTCATCTGCAAACAGTGACACTTAAACTTCTTCCCTACCAATCTGGATGCCTTTTGTTTCTTTGTGTTGTATGTTTCCTGTGGTAAGGACCTCCAGAACTATGTTGAATAAAAGTGTGGAGAGTGAGCATCCTTGTCTTGTTCCCAAACTTAAAGGAAAGGCTTTCAGCATCTTTCTGTTAAGTATGATGTTGGATGTGGGTTTACCATATAGGGTCTTTATTATGTTGAGGTACTTGCCCTTTATACCCATTTTCTTGAGAGTTTTTATTCTGAATGGATGTTGAATTTTGTTGAATGCTTTTTCAGGATCTATGGAGAAGATCATGTGATTTTTTCTTTCTTTTTATTGATGTGGTGGATGATGTTGATGGATTTTTAAATGATGTACCACTGTTACATCCCTGGAATAAATACAACTTGATCAAGAAGAATAATCTTTTTGATGTGGTTTTTAATTTGATTTGCTAATTTTTTTTAGTATTTTTGCATTTATGTTCATTAGGAATATTCATCTGTAATTTTCTTTTTTTGTGGTGTCTTTGCCTGGTATTGGTATTAGAGTGATGCTGGCCTCACAGAATGAGTTTAGAAGTATTCCCTCCTCTTCTATTTTCTGGAAAAGTTTAAGGAAGTTGGGTATTAGATCTTCACTAAATGTTTGATAAAATTCAGTGGTGAAACCTTCTGGTCCAGGGATTTTGTTCTTAGGTAGTTTTTTGATTACCAATTCAATTTCATTGCTGGTAATTGGTCTGTTCAGATTTTCTGTTTCTTTCTGGGTCAGATTTGGAAGGTTGTATTTTTCGAGAAAGTTTCTTGTTTCTTCTAGGTTATCCAGTTTGTTAGCATATAAATTTTCATAGTATTCTCTTTTAATTCTTTGTATTTCTGTGGTGTCTGTAGTGATTTTCCTTTCTCATTCTGATTCTGCTTATGTGTGTAGACTCTCTATTTTCTTGATAAGTCTGGCTAGGGGTTTATCTATTTTGTTCATTTTCTTGAAGAACCAGTGTGTGCTTTCATTGATTCTTTCTATTGTTTTATTCTTCTCAATTTTATTTATTTGTTCTCTAATCTTTATTATGTCCCTCCTTCTACTGATTTTGGGCCTCATTTGTTCTTCTTTTTCTAGTTTTGTTAATTGTGAGTTTAAACTCTTCATATGGGATTGTTCTTCTTTCTTGAGGTAGGCATGTATTGCAATATACTTCCATCTTAGTATAGCCTTTGCTTCATCTCACAGATTTTGTGGTGTTGAATTACTGTTGTCATTTCTCTCCATATATTGCTTGATCTCTGTTTTTATTTGGTCATTCATCCATTGGTTTTTTTGGGAGAATATTGTTAAGCCTCCATGTGTTTGTGAGCCTTTTTGTTTTCTTTGCATAATTTGTTTCTAGTTTCATACCTTTGTGGTCTGAGAAGCTGGTTGGTACAATTTCAATCTTTGTGTTTACTGAGGCTCTTTTTGTGGCCTAGTATATGACCTATTCTTGAAAATGCTCCATGTGCACTGGAGAAGTATGTGTACCCTGCTGCTTTTGGATGTGGAGTTCTGTACTTATCTGTTAGGTACATCTGTTCTAATGTGTTGTTCAATGCCTCTGTCTTCTTATATTTTTTCTGCTTGGTTGATTTGTCTTTTGGAGTGAGTGGAGTGTTGAAGTGTCATAGAATGAATGCGTTGCATTCTATTTCCCCTTTTAATTCTGTTAGTGTTTTTATCACATATGTAGGTGATCCTGTGTTGGGTACATAGATATTTATAATAGTTATATTCTCTTGTTGGATTGACCCCTTTATCATTATGTAATGTCCTTCTTTGTCTCTTGTGACTTTCTCTGTTTTCAAGTCTATTTTGTTTGATACAAGTACTGCAACTCCTACTTTTTCTCCCTATTAGTTACAGGAAATATTTATTCCCATCCCTTCACTTTTAGTATGTGTATGTCTTTGGGTTTAAAGTGAGTCTCTTGTAGGCAGTATATAGATTGGTCTAGTTTTTTTATCCATTCATTGACTCTATATCTTTTCATTGGTGCATTCAGTCCATTTACATTTAGGGTGATTATTGATAGGTATGTACTTATTGCCATTCCAGGCTTTAGATTCATGGTTACCAAAGGTTCAAGGGTTACTTCCATACTATCTAAGAATCTAACTTAACTCAATTAGTATGTTATTACAAACAGAACCTAAAGGGTTTTTTCCTTCCTTTATTTCCTCCTCCATTCTTTATATATTAGGTGTCATATTCTGTTATTTTTATCTATCTATTGAATGATTCAGGGGGTAGTTTATTTGATTTTTTATCTGCTTAGTAATTGATTGTTCTACTTTCTTTACTGTGCTTTTATTTCCTCTGTTGATAGTTATTTAGCCTTAGGAACACTTCCATCTATAGCAGTCCCTGAAAATGCACTGTAGAGAAGGTTTGTGGGATGTAAATTCTCTCAGCTTTTGCTTATCTGAAAATTGTTTAGTCCCTCCTTCAAATTTAAAAGATAATCTTGCTGGATAAAGTATTCTCAGTTTGAGGCCCTTCCGCTTCATTGCATTAAATATATCATGCCATTCCCTTCTGACCTGTAAGGTTTCTGCTGAGAAGTCTAATGATAGCCTGATGGGTTTTCCTTTTTATGTGATCTTTTTTTCTCTCTCTGGATGCTTTTAATAGTCTGTAATTATCCTTGATCTTTGCCATTTTAAATATTATATGTCTTCGTTTTGTCCTCCTTGGGTCCCTTGTGTTGGGAGATCTGTGCACTTCCATGTTCTGAGAGACTGTCTCCTTCCCCAGATTGGGGAAGTTTTCAGCAATCACCTCCTCAAAGACACTTTCTATCCCTTTTTCTCTCTCTTCTTCTTCTGGTTCCCCTATAATATGAATATTGTTCCGTTTGGGTTGGTCACACAGTTCTCTCAGTATCCTTTCTTTCCAAGAGATCCTTTTTTCTCTCTGTGCCTTAGCTTCTTTGTATTCTTGTTCTTTAATTTCTATTTCATTTATCATCTCCTCCACCATAACTAATCTGCTTTTAAATCTATCCATTATATTCCATAATGATTGGTTCTCCATCGTGAATTCATTAGTGAGTTCCTGAATATTTTTCTGTATATCCATTAGCTTGTTTATGATTTTTATTTTGAAATCTTTCAGGAAGGTTAATGAGTTCAGTTTCACTTGACTGTTTTTCTTGTGTTTGTGGGATTTTGGTTTGAATCAGGTTCCTTTGACTTTTCATATTTGTATGTGGCACCCTCTAGAGGCCAGAAGCTCTACTCTCTAGAGCTTCCCAGCTCTAGAGTGACATTTGGGGTTGGCAGGGAGCGGTGCTGGTGCCCTGTTTCATGAGGTCCTTTCTTTTCTCCATGTGTGTGTAGTTTGGTGCAGCCTTTTTTCCTGTTGTCTTTCAATATTTGTTGTATTAATTATATTTTTGTATTATATGTGGTTTTGGGAGGAGACCTCTGTCTCACCTCTCATGCCGCCATCTTTAACATATGACTGCCTTTTGTTTACACTTTTTTAAATTTTTTATTTCTATGGAAATGAGTTTTATGGGAGTCACATTTTTCCTAAGGCTTAATATTTTACTGCACAACCCTATTTTTTATTTTGATGACACAAAGGAGTCACTAGGTTATGAGATTTATTAAAACAATTTATTCCTGATATTGGGGTAAAGTGATACAGTTTTCTTTTGTAGGGTTATCAAGAAATGATCATCACTTATGGTAGTTTTTTCAAACTGTACATTGATTATTATTTTGAACTGTATAGTTTTGGAGTAAGTGTATATTCAAAACTGGCAGAAAATATGTTTAAGTGGTTTAGAGATTTATTTACTCCTTTCTGATCCTATTTCTTCTCTGGCATGGAATGTGCCCACCACAACTGCCTTTGGCATGTTGCCATATTCTGCAGCCCCTGATTGTCCCCCTCTTTCTTCCCCCAGCATTGCCACCACACACTGCTGGCCACAACTTACTTTTCTAAACACTCCTGTCTATGGATTCTGCCACTCTACTCTCAGGATTTTCTTACTACATCTTTGGTGACTCCTGTTCAGTGGCCTTGAACTTTACCCTGTCTTTGCTAATTTTTATTTTCTTACCATTTTTTTCCTTGGCTGATGCTTCCTGTGTGCAAATAAAGTACTATCTAGAGTTACTGGATTTTAGATTGGTTTTCAATTCATTACAGTTAAAATTTAAAAATGTAGGCAACACCGCCTTTTGCAGTTCAACTTCTGAAACTTGCTATAAATGGTTTTTAATCTATGGAATAAAGAAAAATTCTTTTTCTTGTGCATGGAGTAAGGTTCACTTAATCTATGCTGAACAGACTATAAACCTTTAAACATTTATAAAACCTAGTTAATTATATTTCCTTTAATGTATTAAGCTTTATTTATGAATTTAGGTATACTTACTAGTGATTTCACATGTCTGGCAAGGAAAATTTACATATGTAACCAAAAAACATCTTCAAAAACATTTAAACTTTTGTAAATACATTAAACATAAATTCAGCAAACATTTTGTCAGACATTGCAATACAAGAATGCACTTAGTCAAATTGTCTCACATTTTTCTATTAAAAGGAAATATTAACTTCCAAATTTATCATAAATGTATTATTTTTTATAATTATTAATAGTAGGAACAGTATACTTATTTATAGAAAAATGTACGACCACAAGAAATCATTAAATAAATTTTAAGAAATGTAATGTATACCCAAATAAGATACAGAGCATTTTCATCACCATTGAAAGCTACCTTGTGTTGAAATTTAAAAAAAATTATCATTCACTAACCATTAATAAACAATATCCATCAATAGTAGTACCTTTATTTCTATACATTCTGTTAAATCTATACTTGATTTTTTATCCTTCAAAATTATAGAATTACCTATTCTCTGAAACAGTATTTCTCAGTTAAGAGCCCTTTAACCCCAGAGGCTACAATTGGGAATGTTTGGAGACATTTTTGGGTGTCACAACAGGAGCAGAGAACAGTGCCATTTAGTAGGTAGAGGACAGGGATGCTGCTAAACATCATGTACAGGGAAACCCCCACCCTGATAAAATATTATCCAACCCCAAATGTCTATAGTGCTGAGGTTGGAAAACACTATTTTAAAGGATTCAGACTGACTAGTCCACGCTGAGGTAACACTGTCCAAATTTGTCTGTATTTTTTGTTTATCTATCATAGACATAAGACTGGAATATATTTAGTCAATAAATATGTTCAGAATATTTCTGCAACAACCTCAGAAAGAAAAGTTAGTTTCTTTAAATAGTTGTTATGTCTACAGTGCCCCCTCCCTCCCATCATGCACATATTTATCTGGGAAAGTTTTCAAAACCCATCTGCTAATATCAAGATATAAGACAATCAATCATTTGGCATGATATTTAAAATTTTGTCATCTAACTTAAGCTTCACCCATAACTCATTAGACATTTTTATGTCTCCCCATTTGGTCTTGAATGACTCTCAAAAACGTCCTTCAGGCCACAATTCCAAAATCATTATTATGACAACTCTCCCCAGGTAATTTAATTTATTCATGTTCTTGAGAACCACCTGCAATTTCATCATCCCTTCTGTACCCAGTCCTTTATACCTTTAGCATCCTTTTTAGTAAACATCAGAAGCTCAGAGCACATTTTTCCATCATTCCTCTATGTTAACATTATATATGAACTATCAAGCCCTTGATTTCTGTTCTATGGCTCAAATAACTCTAAATATATGCACCTTTGCATATATCTCTTCCCAGACATCCTCATTTTCTTCAGAATTGCAGCCTGGCAAGCTCCTGTTAAATGATCTTTCTGCCTGTACTCTTATCTCCTCTTCCATTTCTTTATTTTTTTGCATTCAAAGTCATCTTTCAAAAGTGCAAAATGTTTGTTTCAGTCTGGATTCAAGTTCATGACTCTGTCTCATGTGGCAGACCTAGACATGGCTGGACAGACTCTGCAGCCCTAGGCTATTTTTACTCATGTTTGTGCACATCAGCAGTTCATTTACGCATTCCAATCTCATTGGAACCTTGCACTTACTAGTCCCTGGGGAGGTCTGTATGTGTGTCTGTGTGTGTGTGTGGCAGGTGGGGGGTTCATCTTGCTTCCACCTGCGTGTTCTTCCATCTTCAGTTTTAAAATGTCACTTATTTAAAAAGATGAGTACAAATCTATAGATTGACTGAAATTTCTCTGACTTTTATTTTTATTGCTTCCTCCATTTTCCTCATGCACTTACTTGTAATTAGTTTGTTAATACTTCTGTCTCCAACAGATCATATGTCTTAGGATCACAAGAGCTATTTGTAATTATAACTTTATTACTCATCTGATTAATTTTGTTAGATTTGTCCTCAAACATGTATTACTTCTATAGCTTTTTATAACTTTCATGTTGCTTATCATAAAGTTTTGGTTATTTGCCTGTTTTCTATGAAATCTTGTCTCAATGAAAAAAGAAAGGGATATTATTGAATAGCCATTATACACTAAGCTGTTTACATTCTATCATGACTCACATTCAACCAATTTGGAATTGAGGTCTTGAGAGGTTGAAACACTATTGCAAGTAACAAAATTAACTAGCATGCCTGGACAGGAATCCAGGTCTGAAATACTTTCTTTTCTACCATGATTTTAGTTTCTCCTGTTATTTAAAAAGCCCATGTTTACTTTTCTTCCTCGTTTCCAGATCATGTCTCTTTGAGGAAATTATATAACTTGACTATAACTAAATATTTAAGTTTTTAACCTAAGCATAGAAAAATAGTTTATGGAATAAATGTGAACAATCTTTTTCCATTGGTTAATTAAATTCTCTCAAAATCACTGAACGGATAAGAGGAGAATTTGAGTACCTTCAAATAACACTCAGGTGATCGATATTCATAAGTCCACTTATAATCAACATTCTTTTTTTCCCAAGTTACGAGATAACATCTTTTTGATATCATTAATCTACAATTACATGAGGAAGATTATGTTTACTAGACTCCCTCCATCAACATAGTCCCCCCCATGAACCCCATTACAATCACTGTCCATCACCGTAGTAATGTAGAATCACTACTCATCTTCTCTGTGTTGCATAGCCCTACCCTTGCCCCCCCCCAACATTATACATGCAAATCATAATGCCCCCTTTCTTTTTGTCCCCCCCTTATCCCTCCCTTCCCACCCATCCTCCCCAGTCCCTTTCCCTTTGGTAACTGTTAGTCCATTCTTGGGTTCTGTGAGTCTGCTGCTGTTTTGTTCCTTCAGTTTTTCCTTTATTCTTATACTCCACAGATGAGTGAAATCATTTGGTACTTGTCTTTCTCTGCCTGGCTTATTTCACTGAGCATAATACCCTCTAGCTCCATCCATGTTATTGCAAATGGTAGGATCTGTTTTCTTCTTAGGGATGAATAATATTCCATTGTGTATATGTACCACATCTTCTTTATCCATTCATCTACTGATGGACCCTTAGGTTGCTTCTATTTCTTGACTATTGTAAATAGTGCTGCGATAAACATAGGGGTGCATATGTCATTTTCAAACTGGGCTGCTGCATTCTAAGGGTAAATTCCTAGGAGTGGAATTCCTAGGTCAAATGTTATTACTATTTTGAACTTTTTGAGGAACCTCCATACTGCTTTCCACAATGGTTGAACTAATTTACATTCCTACAAGCAGTGTAGGAGGATTCCCCTTTCTCCACAACCTCACCAACATTTGTTGTTTGTCTTTTGGATGGTGGCGATCCTTACTGCTGTGAGGTGATACCGCATTGTGGTTTTAATTTGCACTTCTCTTATGACTAGTGATGTGGAGCATCTTTTCATGTGTCTGTTGGACATCTGAATTTATTCTTTGGAGAACTGTCTGTTCAGCTCTGCTGACCATTTTTTAATTGGATTATTTGCTTTTTATTTGTTGAGGTGCATGAGCTCTTTATATATTTTGGATGTCAATCCTATATTAGATCTTTCATTTATGAATATATTCTCCCATACTAAAGGATGCCTTTTTGTTCTATTGATGGTATCCATTGCTGTACAGAAGCTTTTCAGCTTGATGTAGTCCCACTTATTCATTTTTGCTTTTGTTTCCCTTGCCCAGGGAGATATGTTCATGAAGAGGTTGCTCAAGTTTACGTCCAAGAGATTTTTGGCTGTGTTTTGTTCTAAGAGTTTTATGTTTTCATGACTTACACTCAGGTCTTTGATCCATTTCGAATTTACTTTTGTGTATGGGGTTAGAAAATCATCTAGTTTCATTCTCTAACAGGTAGCTGTCCAATTTTGCCAACACCAGCTTTTGAAGAGGCTGTCATTTCTCCATTGTTTGTCCATGGCTCCTTTATTGTATATTAATTCACCATATATGTTTGGGTTAATGCCTGGAGACTCTATTCTGTCCCACTGGTCTGTGGCTCTGTTCTTCTGCCAGTACAAAATTGTCTTAATTACTGTGGCTTTGTAGTAGAGCTTGAAGTTGGAAAGTGAGATCCCACCCCACTTTATTCTTCCTTCTCAGGATTGCTTTGGCTATTTGGGTTCTTTGGTGGTTCCATATGAATTTTTGAACTATTTGTTCCAGTTTGTTGAAGAATGCTGTTGGTAATTTGATAGGGATTGCATTGAATCTGTAGATTGCTTTGGGCAGGGTGGCCATTTTGATGATATTAATTCTTCCTAGCCAAGAGCATGGGATGAGTTATCATTTTTTAGTGTCCTCTTTGATTTCTCTTAAGAGTGTCTTGTAGTTTTCAGGGTATAGGTCTTTTACTCCCTTGGTTACATTTATTTCTAGGTATTTTATCCTTTTTAATGCAATTGTGAATGGAATTGCTCTCCTGATTTCTTTTTCTGTTAGTTCATCGTTAGTGTATAGGAAAGCACAGATTTCTGTATAGTAATCTTGTATCCTGCAACTTTGCTGAATTCCATAATTAGTTCTAGTAGTTTTGGATTGGAATCTTTAGGGTTTTTTATGTACAATATCCTGTCATCTGCAAATAGTGACAGTTTAACTTCTTCTTTACCGATCTGGATTCCTTGTATTTCTTTGTTTTGTATAATTACCGTGGCTAAGACCTCCAGTACTATGTTGAATAACAGTGGGGAGAGTGGGCATCCCTGTCTTGTTCCTGATCTTAGAGGAAAAGCTATCAGCTTCTCACTGTTAAGTATGATGTTGGCTGTGGGTTTGTCATAAATTGCCTTTATTATGTTGAGGTACTTGTCCTCTATACCCATTCAGTTGAGAGTTTTTATCATGAATGGATGTTGAATTTTGTCAAATGCTTTTTCAGCATCTATGGAGATGATCATGTGGTTTTTGTGCTTCTTTTTGTTAATGTGGTGGATGATGTTGATGGATTTTCGAATGTTGTACCATCCTTGTATCCCAGGGATGAATCCGACTTGGTCATGGTGTATGATCCTCTTGATGCATTTTTGAATTTGGTTTGCTAATATTTTTTTTAGTATTTTTGCATCTATGTTCATCAGGGATATTCATCTGTAATTTTCCTTTTTTGTGGGGTCTTTGCCTGGTTTTGGTATTAGAGTGATGCTGGCCTCATAGAATGAGCTTGGAAGTGTTCCATCCTCTTCTATTTTTTGGAAAACTTTAGGAGAATGGGTATTATGTCTTCTCTGTATGTTTGTTAAAATTCCATGTTAAATCCATCTGGCCCGGGCATTTTGTTCTTGGGTAGTTTTTTGATTACTGCTTCAATTTCTTTGCTGGTAATTGGTCTGTTTTGCCTTTAGTTAGTATTTGGTTGGCCTGCTTTCTTTGCTGTGTTTTTATTTCCTCTGGTCACATCTATTTAGTCTTAGGAGTGCTCCCATCTAGAGCAGTCCCTCTAAAATATCCTGTAGTGGTGATTTGTGGGAGGCAAATTCCCTCAACTTTTACTTGTCTGGGAATTGTTTAATCCTTTGGTCAGTGTTGGAAGTTTGTATTTTTCTGGGAAGTTGTCCATTTCTCTAGGTTTTCCAGCTTGTTAGCATATAGATTCTTATAGTATTCTCTCATAATTCTTTGTATTTCTGTGGGGCCATAGCGATTTTTCCTTTCTCATTTCTGATTCTGTTGATGTGTGTAGATTCTTTTTTTCTCTTAATAAGTCTGACTAGGGGATTATCTATTTTGTTTATTTTCCTAAAGGACCAGCTCTTGGTTTCATTTTCTCTATTATTTTATTCTTCTCAATTTTATTTATTTCTTCTCTGATCTTTATTATATTCTTCCTTCTGCTGACTTTGGGCCTCATTTGTTCTTATTTT
This sequence comes from Manis pentadactyla, assembly GCF_030020395.1. Taxonomy (NCBI): domain Eukaryota; kingdom Metazoa; phylum Chordata; class Mammalia; order Pholidota; family Manidae; genus Manis; species Manis pentadactyla. The sequence goes on from NC_080025.1 coordinate 43,824,933, forward strand.
TCCAATTTCAATAATTGTGACTTGAGACTATTCATTTGGGATTGTTCTTCCTTCTTTAAATAAGCCTGAATTGCTATATACTTTCCTCTTAGAACCACCTTCGCTGCATCCCACAGAAGTTGGAGCTTTGTGCTGTTGTTGTCATTTGTCTCCATATATTGCTTGATCTCTATTATAATTTGGTCATTGATCCATTGATTATTTAGGAGCATGTTGTTAAGCCTCCATGTGTTTGTGAGCCTTTTTGCTTTCTCTATACAATTTATGTCTAGTTTTATACCTTTGTGATCTGAGAAGTTGGTTGGTAACATTTCAGTCTTTTTGAATTTAGTGAGGCTCTTTTTGTGGCCTAGTATGTGGTCCATTCTGGAAAATGTTCCGTCTGCACTTGAAAAGAATGTGTATCCTGCTGCTTTTGGGTGTAGAGTTCTTTAGATGTCTATTAGGTCCATGTCTTCTAGTGTGTTGTTCAGTGCCTCTGTGTCCTTACTTATTTTCTGTATGGTGGATCTGTCCTTTGGAGTAAGTGGTGTGTTGAATTCTCCTAAAACGAATGCATTGCATTCAATTTCCTCCTTTAATTCTGTTAGTATTTGTTTCACATATGTCAGTGCCTCTGTGTTTGGTGCATATATATTTATAATGGTTATATCCTCTTGTTGAACTGACCCCTTTATCATTATGTAATGTCCGTCTTTATCTCTTATTACTTTCTTTGTTTTGAAATCTATTTTTTCTGATATAAGTACTGCAATACCTGCTGTTTTCTCCCTATTGTTTGCATGAAGTCTCTTTTTCCATCCCTTGAGTTTTAGTCAGTGTATGTCTTTGCATTTGAGGTGTGGCTCTTGTAAGCAGCATATAGATGGGTCTTGTTTTTTTATCCATTCTGTTACTCTGTGTCTTTTGATTGGTGCATTCAGTCCATTTACATTTAGTGTGATTATTTTAAGATATGTGCTTATTGCCATTGTAGGCTTTAGTTTCATCGTTACCAAAGGTTCAAGGGTAGCTTCTTTACTATCTAACTGTCTAACTTAACTCACTTATTAAGCTATTATAAACACAGTCTGATGATTCTATATTTCCCTTCTTATTCCTCCTCCTTCATTCTTTATATGTTAGATGTTTTATTCTGTATTCTTTTGTTTCCTTTGACTGTTTTTGTGAGTAGTTGATTTTATTTTTTGCCTTTAGTTAGTATTTGGTTGGCTTGCTTTCTTGCTGTGTTTTTATTTTCTCTGGTCACATCTATTTAGTCTTAGGAGTGCTCCCATCTAGAGAAGTCCCTCTAAAATACCCTGTAGTGGTGGTTTGTGGGAAGCAAATTTCCTCAACTTTTACTTGTCTGGGAATTGTTTAATCCCTCCTTCATATTTAAATGATAATTGTGCTAGATACCATATTCTTGGTTCAAGGCTCTTTTGTTTCATTGCATTAAATATATCATGCCATTCTCTTCTGGCCTGTAAGGTTTCTGTTGAGAAGTCTGATGATAGCCTATTGGGTTTTCCTTTATAGGTGACCTTTTTTTCTCTCTTGATGCCCTTAATACTCTGTCCTTGTCTTTGATCTTTGCCATTTTAATTATTATGTGTCTTGGTGTTGTCCTCCTTGGGTCCCTTGTGTTGGGAGATCTGTGGGCTTCCATAGTCTGAGAGACTATTTCCTTCCCCAGTTTGGGGAAGTTTTCAGCAATTATTTCTTCAAAGAATCTTTCTATCCCTTTTTCTCTCTTCTTCTTTTTCTTGTACCCCTATAATGTGAATATTGTTCCGTTTGGGTTGGTCACGCAGTTCTCTTAATATTCTTTCATACCTGGAGATCCTTTTATCTCTCTCTGCCTCAGCTTCTCTGTGTTCCTGTTCTCTGGTTTCTATTCCATTAGCAGTGTCTTGCACCTCATCCAGTCTGCTCTTAAGTCCTTCCAGATATTGTTTTATTTCTGTATTCTCCCTCCTAACTTAAACCTTTAGCTCTTGCATATTTCTCTGCAAGTCCATCAGCATGGTTATGACCTTTATTTTGAATTCTCTTTCAGGAATATTGGTTAAATCTATCTCCCCAGACTCCCTCTTTGGGGTTGCCTGTGTAATTGTGGACTGGATCAAATTCTTCTGCCTTTTCATGGCAATAGAGGTAGTCATAGGCAGTTGGCATGTGTGTAAGTTGGGAGAACAATGTCCCTTCCTGTGTCTTGCCCTTCTCTGCTGCCTGTGCCAGTTACCTGCATGTGGGGAGCAGCTTCCTATTTTATTTCCATAGCCCCACGGGGAGAGGCAGGCATGCCAGGTGTGCTCTCCTGTGAGTATGGCAATGCTTTGTGTCCTTTCCCCACTTCCTCTGTCTGGGATGGGCTGCTGCATGCCAGCAGGGCCTCTGAGTCTGGCCCAGGAGGCTGTGAATGAGGCTTTGGGCAGCTGCTTTGGGTGCAGCCACTCTCAGGTAGCTCCCCTGCTCTGTCAGGGCCCCCCAGGAGGGGGAATGGATGTGAGGCTGTTTATCTCCATGAGAGGCTTCAGAGCTGCACTTCCACTCAGTGGGTTAGGGTGCCCAAAGTTCCCCTGGATTTCTAGCCTGCTGGGTTGAGTGTGCCACAATGGTTCCATCCAGCTGTGAAGCACCTGTCCCTTTAAGACTTTCAAAAAGCACTCACTTTTCTTTTGTCCCAGGGGTGCCAGCTGCGGGACCTGCTCACAGGTTTTATTGTTCTGTTTCTCTAATATCCTTGCACACCATGCACTGTGTGTCTGTGCTCCAGGTGCGGATGACTAGGGCTGGGTATTTTGCAGTCCTGGGCTCCCTCTCCCTCCCCACTCTGACTCCTTTCCACCCACCAGGGAGCTGGGGTGGAGGGAGTGCTCGGGTCCCACCGGGCCGTGGCTTGTATCTTACCCCCTTCTTGAGGTGCTGGGTTCTCGCAGATGTAGATGTAGCCTGGCTGTTGTACTGTATTTTCTGGCCTCTCTTTTAAGAATAGTTGTATTTGTTGTATTTTCAAAAATATATATGGTTTTGGGAGGAGATTTCTGCTGCCCTACTCATGCTGCCATCTTGGCTCCAATTTATAATCAACTTTTAAGGTTAGTCTTTCATCTTCTCATTGACATTTGTTTACTGTGCAGCTGTTCAGTGGGCAACACATTTCTTGGTCACTGAAAGATATTTGTGTGAGATTATCATTGGGTCTCTTTCCCATCCCTCTCTTCCAATTGACAGATTCAGGGACATGAGCTCCTTCCATCAAGTGGCTCTAGCATTTTTATTCCTCATGAATGAGAGGGAGACCTAGGAATCCCCAAGAGTCATTTTAGGGTCACAGTCTCTCACAACCAGACATATGGACTCACCTCTTTGTAAGTGGACCAGAAAAATGGGAAGCCAGGAAGAAGGTGAAAGTCTGTAATGTGGAGTCCAGTACACACAAATCAGATGACTACTCACTGCATCTCGGAAAATTTCTGGAAGCCGAAGTATGTTCCCAAAAGTTTCAACTGAGAAATAGATTATATCATGCTTCTCCAAAATTATCTGGGCATAGTTTCCACTAAGTTTTCCCAGTGATTAGCCAAACTTGGTCTTCCCTTCATCACTCTAGATGTACAACCTTCTAGCAATGAACCTTTAGTGTAACACTCTGGCACACATAACACATACCCTGGGTTGATTTGATAATTGCAATTTTATTAAGCTTTTTCTCTAGGCCATGCATCTGTTAAGTGCCTTACAGAAATGTTCCAATTTACTCCACTAGGAACATTTATGGGACAAGTGCTTGCAATAGTTTCATTTTCAGGTGAGAGAATTGAAGCTCAAATAAGTTAGTTTTCTTTTTGAAGGGCCTATGGTGCTTTAGTGATGGTGGAGCTGAACCCCACACCCAGCCTCATTTGTCAACCAGAGGCTGTGGCACCTTGCAGAAGGCTTTGTTCTTAAAAGTCTAAATGCCAGAGGGGTAGCAGCTGGGCTGCAGATGCCACAGACCTCTCAGCTCCTAAAATAACACTTTTATTGGGGGTTCCATTGCACTAGCCGCTATGCAAGGTAGTGGGGAACCAGGATGAGGTCCACAGAGATTAGAGTATTGATCCACCAAAACTCCTGCTGTTCACTGGAATTGACAAAGGACAGTTCTTTTGCCCAAATTAAATCCCTTCAGCCACACACAAGATCCTGGTAATAAAGGTACAGCCTAAGCGGCCCCACTTTTCCAATGACATTATTGCATGGGACAGCTACTGTACGTTCCCTATCCATATCACTTCCCTGAGCAAACTGTTGCTTCCAATTCCTTCATATAAACATATTTTAATTATGATTTATTATGTGTTATAAATAATGATTGTTGTAAGTTTTCATAATGGGTGTGAGAGGCTGGAACAGGGATGTCATGTGACAAGGCAGACAGAGGAGTGGCTCCCTTACACCTGCCAGTGACTACAGAGGCAGACTAGGTACAACAATGTCATGTTGACTAAATTAGGCACAATGACAAAGCCTCTGGACAATCAAGGATGAGCTCACTGTCCCATGAGAACAGTTCCAGGATTCTGACCATCCAGGAAACATCACTGACTCCAGACACAATGGGCACCTCCCATCTGGGCACCATGGAGCCCCACCCGCATGCACCTGCAGCAGCTGCCAAAGCATCTAGATTTCTTTAACCTTCATGGGCATTTCTAAACAAGCCCTTTCCTACTTCATCTTTCAAAGGTAACATTAGAAATTCTACACTATTTAAGTCTGTGTCATCTATTTTGAATTAAAAGTTTTTTAAGGAATCATATACACAGTTAAGTCTTGCATATGTACAGATTTCTGCATACTTTTCTTATACATCTGAAATTTGAATTAAATCAAAGGCATGCTGCTCTCTTTCACATGAAGCTCTCTCAAAATGTTATCTTTGGGAAAGTTATATAATGAATCTGAAAAGATTGAGAGTTCATTTTGTTTACCATAGATTATACAAATGGATATCTGTTAATATTTTATTAATTAGCAGTACTATATGAGCTACATATAGTGTTTCTACTTCATTATTATATAGCTATTTGCAAATTAACAAAATGATAGCAAGGTATAACAGGCTGTTAAAGGACAAATTGAAACATTTAGATGAACGCAGCAGGGGAAAGTCCCATAGAGAGGTTGTTGGTGGCTTGCCCATATGTCTTGAAATATTTGAAACAAGGCCCCAGTGAGTTGCAGCCACAGTTGCTGGAAGAAACATTGTTCCTTCCTGCCCCATGTACACTGTCTCCTGGATGCACAGAGGAGTGGATGTGGCCATGGACCTTGGTATTCAAAAGATATACATGGGTCGCATTGTATGAGGTATGGGGGAGGGGCTGACCCATGGGCTACACATTACACAATGGATAGGAATGTGGCCTTTTAAACTGACTGCTTCCTTGCCAGAGAGGGCAACAGCCACACTGGCAGGGATTTTGGTCATGTGAGTGTGGCCAACAGCACAATTTCTGTTGAAGGCTGAACCTAATACTCTGCCAGTGTCTTCAGGCACTATGGTCTGGTATCACAGACCAGGAAAACTGCACCGGCAGCCACTGTTTTGTCACAAGATGACAAGGTTGCTGTATCCTCCTGGATAACCAGGACTTGCCAATGATGTTGTCTTTGTCTGCTCTGTCTTGACAGAGAGCAGAAATATGATGGCATGGACCCATACTTCTGCCCAGGTACATAATGTCTCCCACTGCTAGGTGTATATGTAACTGCCCATGGAAGTCACTGCCAGACTGCCATGGAAAATCGTTCCTGCCAACCTGTCTGTGCGGGAACACCTTCGAGCATGGAATCGCAGTGATGCCAAAGGTGAAGCAAAATGGTGCACAACCAAGCAGTTGATCCAACAGTCAGCACACACTCCACCTGGGGAGGCTACCGTCTACAATAGGCGGGGAGGATGGATATCCAGAATACATGTAGCCTTGCAAACCATAGCTCTGCTGTGCATTGAACAGAAGGTTTCCATATCCAATTTCATGGTTGGCTGGTTACAGAGAACTATGTGTCAATGTCAATGTTAGCTTCATCCCTAAGTGCTAGTGGGATGGTCCCACCTATCTGGGCATTGTGCTGACTGACGCCTGCTGGGAAGAACCATTTGGATATGTGGGGAACATGGCTGGTCCTATCTCCCTGCAAATTGGACAGGCCATTGTACTTGGGGCCACCCATGCTTATCAGGACAGATACTACAAACCTTTCTTCAGCCCACACATAATTGGGATGCTGTATATTCCCACTGGCATCATCCCAAATGGTCAGCATGGTGGTTTTACCCCCTAGCTATCTTTCTTCCAGGAGCCAGCATGATAGAGGTACAGTTACAGATAGAAGCCCTGGCGCAGCACGTTGCTCATGCCTTGAATGTAACAAGGTCCTCACTAGCCCTATCACTAGATGAAGTCACCCAAATGTGGAAAGTGATTTTACAAACAGAATGGTGCTGGATGTGCCCACAGTCACGCAATGGGGCACCTGTGCTTTTCTGCATGCTGACTGCCGTGTTTATATCCCAGACCACCACAGCAGATGCCAGCCACACTCCAGGAAACAGATGATGAAGTGTCTCAGATACAAGCCTTATCCCAAGACCCCTGTCTACTCGGTGGTCTTAGCTTGGACCCACTTGGCAGTGGTTCCTAACGATAGTGGTCGCTGGGGCATATGGCCTTCTTTCCTGTTGTTCCTTACATTGTTTCTGTGGGCTCTGGGCACAGAGATCTGCTTGGTGTGCAAGGAAGAAACAGATGGTTGCTGTCCTATAGAAAGGGGTGCAACTTAGGGAAGCCTGCCCCTCACATTCCCTACTGTTCTGTGAGGACAGCTGTCTACTGCTTCACTCCAAATATGTATGGCCTTGAGAAACCTGAAAACACAGCATGTTGTACCCCTGGGAAAGGAGCTAGATAAGGGCCTTGAAGGCTGGACACCTGGCCATGAAGGCCACACACATGTCCATCTTCAATACTTATGTAACCATGAATTAGCACTATAGCGGTATAAGCAGTACAGCTTTATGTAGAACAAAATGGCCTCTTTCGAGCACCCTCCATAACGACTCCCGCTGCATTCTTTGCTCTTTGCATTGCTGCAAAAACTCAACGGCAACCCCTGCACTCCAACAACAGACTCATTTTACTTCTTTTAAGGTCAGCTGGTCAACTGTTGATTAATTAGACTATTTAAACAAGTCATTATTTGGGTTAAAGTTTTCACATTTACATTTTCAGTTTTGAAGTACTGGCTAGTTTTCTATACTTTACAATATTTTCATGCAATAACTTTAGTCATGTAGGATATTGTTACCCTGTAGTCTGCGGGCCCCAAGTATTTTGGGGGTTTGTACTTCAAGTCAGCTCTAATTGTCTGAAGTGGTAAGCCGAAATGCTTATGGCCATTTGATCACATTTCTGGTAATAGTGTTCCTGGACTTAATCAAACTGTTACAGGGTCTGTAACATATAAAATGTTGACTGTAATTGAAATTATTCTTTCAAAGCCTCTAAAGCTCCTAATTTAAAAACACAAAATTAATTTGTTTTTGTGGGCTCAATGTGCCCCCTCTCCCCTCAAATTTTTACAAGTGGCTGTATTTAGAGATGGGTCCTCTAAGATGGTAATTAAAGTGAATGACATCATAAGATTGGGGCCTTCACCTGCTAGGAGAAGAAACAAGCAGAGCACTTGTTCTCTCCCTCTGCACCTGCGCAGGCTGGGCCACAGGACAACAAAGCAAATGTTTCTGTCTACAAGCCAGAGGAGAGCTCTCACCTGACCCCAAGCCCTGTCCGACCTAGATCTGGGACTAACAGCTGTCAGAACTGTGGAAAGTACATTTCTCTTGTTTGAGTCACCCAGTCTATAGTATTTATTACAACAGCCTGAGCAGACTAATATTATTTATAGATGACAGAATGCTAAGATTAATCCCAATCAGGGGTCATAAAAGGTATCATTCCCCTATGATGTTATGTACAAAATTTAGAGAATGTCCATATCTCATACTTCCAGTGCCCTTTGGTATCTAAATGCTTTAAATTCCACAATTAAGGATTATCTTTGGGATTTTTTTTCTCCCATTCTGATGGCCAAACATTTAAGAGAAAAATCCAGGTTTCTGCATAGTTCCTGGTGGTGAGGCTATTGGAAAGGTGTTACTAGAAGAAGCTAAGAAACAGATATCACGGCTGAGACTCATTGAAGGCAGTTTCTACCTGCTCCAAGATCTGCCTTCTCTTACTCTCCAGAGTGGCATCCTTATACATTAAGACAGGAGTATCTCTTTATCTTCTATTTGCCATTAGAGTACAATTCACTCTATTGCCAGCAGTCTGAATGTGACAGAACTGCATTCTGAAGTGATAACTCAGGCTGGCCTTCAGAAATGCAATTACGTAGTTCCCTGTCAACCAAGATTAATACACCACTCCTCTCCCAATGCAAATGGCCACACACACACACACACACACACACACACACACACACACACACACACACACCACCACCACCACCACCACCACCATACATCTTATGTATAAACTAGAAACACTGGCTTTAAATATCTCATTTTAAAATGTGTTTTTTTTTAATGAGTGACCCACATGTCCTCTTCCTTAACAAATAATCTTGTGTTAGAATACAAATGGGTTTGAAAAAAAATTGCAAAATATAAACATTTTTCCAGAACCTGTTATTATTTTTATCTGATGATTTACTTTGGAAAAAAATGAAGATAATCTGATTCAGACTAGGTTGATAAAATAGTGAAATCATTTCAAGGTTAGACTCCATAAGCAAAAGAAGAAAGAGAAAAATAGTATGATTGCTATTGATGTGATCATTATATAGAATCTATGTAAATATGCTGAAAGCATAATAAAATCTAGAGATGAGACTAAGTTTGAAATTCCCTCAAAATTCAAACAAGGAGGTTTTGAGTTAAAAGAAGTGAGATAAATAATTTCTACAAACTTTCATTTCAAAATTATGAGACATGAAGACTGAAAAACACATCTAAAAGTGAAATTAAGGAAGAGGAAATATTGACTATCCATATCCAGAAATGACTCTCCTTTGAGACATGGAAAGCTTAAAGCCTGCTCTTAGATGGGGCCATGTCACTATGAAAATTCTTTTGTGGTAATTTCCTTTTGTTGCAAATCATTTCAGAGAAAACATGAATCTGGTAAGAACTCTGGGGATTATGGATTCAGCACTTTGATTCTGCAAACATGTGTTGCCTGCCTACTGTGTAACAGTTCTGGGCGTCTCTGACAAGCTGTGAGCCCTTAGTGGTACATGCACAGTGTGGCCAAGTCCAGTTCCTTTCCTCGTAAAAGGGCTCCATTTTCATGTACATAAAGGAAACCGACATTACTTAACGATGTCAAGGAAAATGAAAAGCATTGTGAACCTCCCTCTGTGATGTGTTTCAGCATTACTAGAACAAACTTTTTGTAGATTGAATAGATTAATTCAGCCCTTGATTGACAGCTCTCACAGATGGAACTTTGCTTTTGAAAACAACCTAATCCTAGAGCCCCAGAGTTGCTACTAAATCCAAGTTATTACCATATACGGCAGACAAAATCTATTTCTCCTTCTTCTTTCTCAACAGACATGGAGAAACCTGGCCAAAAAACTGTATGATAATGGTTCATGAGCTCACAGACATTAGTGATATTAGCATGACACAAAATCCACCACAGAAATAGCTGCTGGTGATAGTCCTTGACTTCCAAGACAGGAAAGAATGACTTGTGAAAATAAATGTATCCATCAAATTCAATATTTCAAATTACTTTGCATGGATTAAATTTTAAAGTATTTCTTCTACCACTTCAGAAATAAAATACATTAAATTTTTTGTGGTATTAACAACTTTGAATGTAACAAATGTAATTTAGTGATTTTGAAGTCATTCCAAGTAGGATAAGGCAGTAGAAGGATAAGAGACTTCCTTCTCTTATCCACATTGCCCTCCAGTTTTTTGTTTGTTTGTTTTTGTTTTGTTTTGTTTGCCTGCCAGTTTTTACTGGCCTCGCACTATTGAATATATGGTTTTAAGCTAAGAAGTAGTTATTGTGAGCTCTTTATACTGAAAACCTCAGAGCAGTGCAATTCAGGCTGGAATCATGTAACAATTCCTAGACCTCACCTTGGAGATGATGATTTAGCAGAACTCGAGTGTACTCAGGAATATGCAGGCTGAATCATATCAGCCCCATCTACGCCCATGTGTTTCTAGATCAAGTGGTTTAGTAAGCACCTGATTTGAAGCAGGGAATTATGGGAAACTACAAGGGAACATCTGTGTTCTTGTTCTTAGGAAATGGACAGTGAGGTTTCAGGGAAGAGGAGTAAGTGCTCTCCAAATTATTCCCAAGTGTTTCAGAGAGAAAGATTGACAGAATGAGAGAGAGGAAATGATACGGCAAACAGTGCTAAACGTAAATGGTTAGCAAATTTCTAAAGTGTATATGGGATCTCATTGTACTATTTGCCAACTTACCCTAAATTTAAAATTATATCTAAAATCTGAGAAATCCCTGTTGAGATGGGGTTTGTAACTATGTAGGAAAAGAGCAGAAGAGAATTGTGGGACTAACATGGTATCTTAGGAACATGGCATTGCAACTGGATGAAGTTTATTACTATCAGGAAACTAAAAGGGAGTGCACTTCAGATGGCCCCCCTGTGTGCATGTGCGTGTGTGCATGTGTTTATGTTCAAGTCATGTATCTTGGTGTTTGTGAATTCCTATACATAATACATACATATGCACATACACACATATATAATAACATAATCCTCACAACTCCATTAGGTTTATATTGTAATCATCTAAATTATATGAAGAGATAAACTCATTTTAAGTAAGTTTTATGTGTGCTTGAATTAATAGGTATTAACCATATCAATAATAATCACTAATTCTTTATGTACGTTATTTTTAAAGTTCACAAGAGCCTTGTAAGGTAAGAGTAACTATTATTTCTATTCTATAGGAAAAGGCACATGATTAGTTTGCTACCCAGCTATTAAATAGCACAGCCAGGATTTAAACTGTGTTGTGTCCGATTCCAAAGTCTGTGTCCATCCAACTGCATGGTGCTTGTTACCTCCATGTGAGGCCCTGCCAGCCTCCAGGGTCTGGTTCTGTGGTCTGCTGGGAAGCCACCTCCACAAGGCCCATGGCCACGCTCAAGTAAGGAGCTGCTGCTTTACTGAAACTGGTCCTCCACCAAAGCCAAATCTTAAAACACAGTGACAAGGCTTTGAGGAAAGGAATAGTTTATAATTTGCCAGCAACTGAGGGAGTGGCAGGCTCAAGCCTTACAGAACCACTGTCCCTTCAAAGTGCAATTTATGGCTTTTAAAGAGGAAATAGAGGGTGTTCATGACCACAGGTGCATGATGTTGAAACCTGAAGGATCCGAGCAGATATTCTTGCACCAATTCAATCTTTTTTAACGGGATCTTCCTCAGTACCTTGGGTCAAGATGTCTTGGGACGTACAAAATCAGCTTTCTGCATTGTGTCTGACCCTGAGACTTAGAAAATAGGGAGGACAAAGGCACAGTGCCACCTGCGAGTGGTTACAAGGTTCCAGGGCTGCTTGAGTTCATTTTCCAGTTGACATTAGTGTTGAATTGTGAACCCCGGGCACTGAATCCCCTCTTCTCCTGTTACACTGTCTCCAGTTAGAAGTTGAAGGGGGGCATTCCATGGTACTTGTTACAAGTAAAATCACCTGAAGCTGTTTACTGGTGGTAGAGCAATACAACAGTCCTCGGCAAACAGAGAGGTCAGTGTGTGTGTGTGTGTGAATAAAGGAGTAGCAACAGCCCACAACATCCTGCTTGAAAGTGAGCCTCTTCACTCAACCCTAAGCAGCACAATGCTGATGAGTTTGGTCCAATCACTGGAGTCTATTTCCTTTTTAAAAATACGTGCCATGATGCCTGCCTTTTATAGCTCCAAACTGTCAGCTTGATTCTATTCCTTCCACAAATATTAAGTATCTACTATCAGCTTGGCACAGTTTTAAGATGATAAGATATTGGATATTGCTTAACAGTAAGACACCAAAATTATTTCAAGAAGAAATAGATTTTTAAAAATTTCATAGATCTTGAAAACATAGATGATTAAAAGATAAAGAACAAAGGCACGCGAGCACACACACACACACACACACACACCTTTTTCCCACTCTGTTCCCGCCACTCCACTCCGCTCAGTGGGCCCTTCCCCTGCCTCTCTTGCCCATCCTCTACCCGAAGGAATCGTAGCAAGCAGCCAGCGCCCTGGAACACGCTTAAGACAGCTCCGAAAGCTCCGAATGAGGGGGAACGGGAAATGTCGATCAATTGCGTTACAGCGGGCTGTGCTACTACTTGCAGAAAGCACAGGAACATCAGCTTCCACAGGTTTCCTCTGGAACCTTAAAGAAGAAAAGAATGGGTTTGCCTGGTTAGGTGCAAAAATTTTGTGCCAGGAAAACATACTTTTCTTTCTTCAAAGCAATTTGAAGCCTCCCGTTTTGACCTAACAAGACAAACTTGATGCCTTAAAATGGATGCTGTTCCAACCATTTTTTATTTTTGTACACATACAAGGCCTATGAAACTCAAGTCAAAGAATCTTTTGAAGAGAAACAACAGCTGTACTCCAACTGGACCATCTAATTTAAAATCAAACATTAGTAGTCAGCAGGTCTTACCTGAACACAGTTATGCCTTTAGGAATCAAACAGAGACAAAAAAGAGGATAATTAAACTGGAAAAAGAAATAGCAAGCTTAAGAAGGAAAATGAAAACTTTCCTACAAAAAGAACGCAGAGCAACTCGAAGATGGATCAAAGCCACGTGCTTGGTGAAGAATCTAGAAGCAAATAACCTATTACCTAAGGCCGCATCAGAACACATTTTACGAACTGCCTTAAGCAGTCTTCATTTGGAAAATTTCAAGATTCTTGAACAAGATCAGCAAGATAAAACATTACCAGTTCTCTAAGCCTAAACAGACCAAAAGCACCTTCATTTAAAGTTAATCCGCATAGAACTTGATGCCCATCTTTAATTTTGTTCAAAGATAAAGATATTTAAGAAAATTATGCCAGAATTGAGTATTTAAGTTTTACTTGAAGCAACACTATTACTATATAATTTACAAAGACTTGGTTACAAAAAAATGGAACACTTCTCATGAAACTTTTATTTGAAAAAGAACGGAAGTACCTTACGTGAGAATTAACTACTTAAAAATTTTTGCTAGGAAATTGTATGCTTACAAGATATTTTGTGTTTTTGTTTTTTAAACTACTTTTAAAAATTGTCTATGATGAGTGATGTGTTTACTTTATATTAGAAAATATTTTTTCTGTGCCAAAGTTAGAATATTACATTTTAAATGAGATGCAAAGTAGGAATTAGCCAACATTAAATATGATTTTAAAATATCTGGGCTTTGTTTTAAATTATTATTGGCACTGCGATTTGAAAAATTTATAGAAAAACACCTGAGGTACAGGGCAAGTTCTTTTATTTAAACCTTCCATATCTTTTTACCAGTAACAGTAATCTGTTTACCAGTGAAAAGTAATCATGGCCTCCCCCGTAAAAATATTAGCTTTTAAAATAGATTGTAAAATATTTTGAAAATAGTATTTTTGAATGTAAAGTATCATTGATTCATCCAAGCTAGGAAAGACCTCAAGTACCTCAGACTGGTACAAACTGGTAGTTGATTATTTTTATTTTCTAAGAAAATATGTTGTGAATTAATGTACAGATCAGGATCTAGCTTTTACCTTAGTCAAACAAAAAGATAAATGTGTACTACTCTGTCATAATAAATACTATATTTACAGTTTCAAAAGAAAAGAAAAAGAACAAGGAAAAGCTCCCCAAAATTCTTACTGTGAGGCTGTCAGATCTCCTAAATGGAATTTCTCTAAGTTGAGCTTACCAGATAAGCATTGTTCCATTCAGGCTGCTATAACTTAATAGACTGAGGGCCCACTTCCTGGCTTATAGAGGGTGTGTCCTTGCTGTGTCCTCACATAGTGGAAGGGCCATAGAAGCTCCCTGGGGTCTGTTTTATAAAGACGTTAAGCTCTTCATGAAAGGTCCTCAGTATATAGCAAATATCAAGTTAAATGTGAATTTCAGATAAACGATTTTTTTTGTACATTAAGTATTTCCCAAATATTGCATAAGAAACACTTAGAGACACCAGGTCAATCTTAGAGTTGAACAAATTGTTTATTCACCCAGTATCACAAGAAAGATGCACAGGACACCAAGACTGTGCCTGTAAGAGTGGAAGAAAGAATCATCATAGGATTTGGGCTTTGGCTGGTTCATTTGGAGGTTGATCTAAGGAAGTAGAGGTTTTCTCTACATGGGATGCTATCAGAAACTGGAGGCAATTTCATGATTGAGTACTCCAATAATTTGTATCTTTACAGAGGATAGACTAGAATAATGTGAATTTATGATAGATAAAGAAGTAAACTTATTCATTTAGGCTGAGAGAGGAGGTGTTTGGCATTTTGTGGGAGACAGAGTTAAATTGTCTTTGTCTATGGTTAGACAGAATTATGAAGTGACTTAGCTTTGTCTCATTTTGTCATGGTCTAAGAGTAACCTTTTCTGGAGTTGGTACTCTGAGAGATTACATCCAACAGGAGAAATACACAACCTCGCAGAAAGTACCGGATCAGTTTCTGAAGGCCAAGGGCTGTTTTATTTTGTGTTCTTTAAAGTATGTAACTATATTTTAAATATTGTATAGATACAGCTAAATTTTTCAGTGGTACAAAATCATACTCCCATCAACAGGTAGAAAGCCCAGTTCACTACAGCTTTTCTATGAGTATTTGACATACCTATAGCTTTTGCCCTGTAACTTCAATCTTCCATATCAAACTGCCTTCTTAACCTTCTACTTAACATCTACCAAGAACAGCAGACATAACACTGACCTCCTGATCTTCTCTGCCCTCCTTTAGCCCTTGCTCTTCCTACTGTTCCTGTTACCACATTAGAAAACAGAAACTTCGTATTTTTCAGCTGTGGGGGACAAAATCCTTGGAATCAACCCTTCACTCCTCTCTTTTTCTCACCTACTTCTAATACTTACATCCCAGCAGCACCATTTAAAATGTGCCCAGAATATGACCACGGCCTCCCAACTCTACTACCTCAGGCCAAGTCACCAACATCACTCACAGGATGGACATTACTGTTTCCCCTCCTTTAGTTCCTGTCCTCTCACATCCTACGACCCTCACAGCAAGTCGATTTACCTGCACTGTTGTGAAGTCCCATTTGCCACTTTTCACCTCAAAGCCCTCCAGTGACTTCTCATTTCATCTCTTGTAATCCATCTATAGCAGACTCCAATCTCACAGCCTACCCAGTCTCACCCTCTGTGATCTGTCCACCTCACTGTCTAAAACCCCACATCTTGTTCACTGCACTCCAGACACATTAGCTCCTTGCTGTTCTTTTAACACATGGGACCAGTATATTATATATACAAATAAATTATATGATAATGCAATATAAGATTAATATAATATGCACTAATTATATATAAATTGATTATACATAAGTAATATATATGTACTATATATAATATATAGTTATATATTATATATAAATAAGATATAAATATAGAATTATATAGTGTATATATACAAATTATATCTATATATCTGTATATACACGTGTAAATATATATATGTGTGTGCATCTGTGTAATATGTGTGTATGTGTATGTAAGATAACTGTGTGATAACCTATGGTTGGCTCTTCCTCCAAACTATTGATTTTTCACCTAATCTATTAATAATCTTTGTTATGACTTTTGTTAAAGGATTTTGAGCCAATATTTGGCACATTTACCCTACTCCCTCTCCCTCAGAAATGGTAAATAGGGCTTAATGACCACTGGAATGTTGAACTGAGAGCTGAAGAACAGATCAGCTTCAGAATCCTTCATCAAATGGCAAATGAGGTACTACACTCAAACTATTAGTATCATAATTTGGAAAATATCCTATTTATCAATCTTAAAATTGAACATCAAATAGCCAGAGCAGACTGTATATCATTCCTTATAGAACAATATTCTGTGTGCAAACAATGGGATAAACAGTAATGCAGTGTGCAGAATCCATGCTGAAGTCCTCCAATTGATATAATTCTTATCAACCAAATTTGAAATCTATGGGTATTATAATCATAATAATGAAAGGCTCTGGGTTATAAGAGAATTGATTCAATGTTCTGAAAACAAATAGTGTTTCAACACAGATTTACTTTAAAGTATATAATTAATACATCTTTCTCATCAGAAATAGAAGGTAAGGTCTTAGAATATCTATATGCAGTTTCAGACTGCTAAATCAGTGTAGACTGACATCCATACACAGCATGAGGCAGACGTCACAAAGCACAGACAAATTTGCATAAGAGTGGAAGTCGAAGTTTATATAAACACATTCTAAGAAACAGTTATGGATATTCTAATATTTAGGCATCATTAAATATTGATTATTTACATAAAAGTGCAGAGGAGATTTGTGTAATTCAGAGCACTTCTGATAAAATTGCTTTGGTTGGAGTATTTTTCAGAGAATTCATTAGTAGGCATAATTAGAAACTAATTCTGATTGTGATAAAATCATAATAGTTGAGATAATAAATACTGTGAAGGATCATTATAAGGTTTAAAAGAACAGAATAAATTACAGTTGAAACACAAAATTTTGACAATCATTGTGTTAAAAAATAAATAGTATATAATTTCCAGCATTTTATTGAAGCCCTTGCTAACACAATAAAATAAGAAAGGGAAATAACAGGAATTCGTACTGGGGAAACATGAATCATTCTTTGAAGATAACATGATCATCTATGTGGAAAATCTGAAAGAATAGACTAATAAGCAAGGTGGAAGAAAACAAGGTTAATATATGAAAGTTAATTGCTTTCCTATACACTAATAAAAAACATATATAATTTAAAATGAAGAACACAATACAATTTACATTAGCACTCTCTAGAAAGAAATACTAAAGTACAAATCTGACAAAATATGTGTAATATCTATATGAGGAAAAGTACAAAACCAACAAATAAAATCAAAGAATAAACAAAAGATATGTCATGTTCATGAATAGGAAGACATTGTTGATAAGATGTCAGTTCTTCACAATTTAATCTAAAGAGATTCATTGCAATCCCAATCAGTCTTAGCAAGTTATTTTGTGGATACCATCAAATTGATTCTAAAATTTGTATGGAGAGTAAAGACCCAGAACAGTCAACAGATATTGAAGGGGAAGAACAAAGTTGGAAGACTAATGATATCTGACTTCAAAAATTAATCATAAACTACAGAAGTTAAGAGTGTGGGATTGACAAAAGAAAACACATATAGATCAATAGAACAGAATGTGGGACCCAGCAGTAAACTCTTATAAATATAGATAGCTCATTTTTGACAAAGGAGTAAAGGCAATACGATGGAACAAAGATATTCTCTCTAACAAATAGTTCTGGAACAACTGGCCATCCACGTACAAATGGTGAATCTAGTCACAGAGCTTACCCCTTTCACAAAAATTACCACAAAATCTATCATAGACCTAAATGTAGAATGCAAAGCTATAAAGTGCTTACAAGATAACAGAGGAGAAAACCTAGATGATTTTAGTTATAGTGATGCCTAAAGACAAAAAGAGATCCATGAAAAAAATAATTGATAACCTGGACTTCATTGAACTTTGAATCTTATTCTCTACAAAAGACAAGGTTAAGAAAATAGAAGAAAAGACACAGATTAAAATATTTGCAAATGACACATCTAATAAAAGACTATTCTCAAATATATATAAAGAACACCTAAAACTAGACAATAAGAACAAAAAAAAAAAAAATTAAAAACTGGGCCCAAGATGGCGGCATGAGAGGTGAGACAGAGAACTCTACTCAAAACCACATATAGTATGAAAATATAGTTAACACAACTAACCCTAAAACAGCAACAGGAAAGAAGCCTGCACTGGACTGCACACACCTGGAGAACAGAGCAGAACTCATGAAACAGGGTAACGTACCAAAGCCTTGATCCAGCAGGACCCAAGACCTTTGCCCACCCCAGCTCACTGGTAGGAGGAAGAGAAATGGAGCAGGGAGGGGCTGGAAGCCTAGAACTCCTGAACAGCCAGCCTTGGAGAGCTAGTTTGGAACAAAACTGACATTATGTAGTGCTCTGAAGGCTGGTGGGGCTGGGGAGCTGGGACAGTTGGAGTGCTTGAGAGACTGGGATTCCATCCGTTTGTGGAAGATGGGGATAAAGATATAGCCGCTCTAGGACAACGGAAAGGTGGGCAGTCTGAGAGGCATCCTAGCAGTGAGAGGGCTGCTGAAAGGGCAGGGTTTGCACAGAGCTTGCTGCACGGAAGAAGGGATAGGTGGACAAGTTTGTATGTGCATGCTCTGCCCGGCAGGTTGGGAAATTTCAGGAGCTTCAGGAGTTCCATGCCCCTGGTTGGCTACTCAGGTCTGAGGCCCTTCACTGTTACGTGCAGCCTGCTGCGACTTCCTCCTGGACTGCTGGCACAAACTCGCAAAACGGAAGACACTGTGCTGGCATCAGGTCACCCAGAGGGAGGCCCCACCTACAACAGCTAGAGATCAAAGCACAGAGGCTTACACCTGCAAGCTTGGCCCAATGGTTCTGACAGTGGAGACAGGCACTGCAACAGGGAAGCAGGAAAAAGCTCTTTCCTGGCCCCAGGCACCAGTGCTACTTCCCTATGACCCCCAACTTCACTCCAGGGGCTAAGCAGCTCCACAGGCTAGAGATTCTGGGCACTAGAGGGCACCACATAGAAATATTAAGCATCAAAGAAATCTGGTTCAGGCCAAAATCTCACAAACTCCCCAAAAAGGGTCAAATGAAACTGAACTCACCATTCTTTCTGAAAGAGAGTTCAAAATAAAAGTCATAAACATGCAGAAAAATATTCAAGAACTCAGGGACAAATTTAGGATGGACATTCAATCATTAAGAAATTCCATATCTGAAATGAAACATACAATGGAGGGATTTAAAAGCAGATTAGATGTAGTAGAAGAGATGATAAGTGGAATAGAAATTAGAGAAGAGGAATACAAAGAAGCTGAGGCACAGAGAAAAAAAAGGATCTCTAAGAATGAAAGAATATTGAGGGAAATGTGTGACCAATCCAAACAGAACAATATTTGCATTATAGGGGTACCAGAAAAAGAAGACAGAGAAAAAGGGATAGAAAGTGTTACTGAGGAGGTAATTGCTGTAAACATTCCCAGTCTGCAGAAGGAGATAGTCTCTCAGGCCATGAAGGTGCACAGATCTCCCAACACAAGGAACCCAAGAAGACAACATCAAGACATATAATAATTAAAATTGCAAAGATCAAGGATAAAGACTGATTTTTAAAAGCAACTAGAGAGAGAAAAAAAGATCACATACAAAGGAAAACCCACCAGGCTGTCATCAGATTTCTCAACAGAAACCTTACAGGCCAGAAGGGAGAGGCAGGGTATATTGAATACAATGAAAAAAAGGGGCATCAAACCAAGAATACTCTATCCAACAAGGTTACATTTAAATTTGAAGGAGGGATTAAACAATTTTAAGATGAGCAAAAGCTGAGAGAATTTGCCTCTCACAAACCACCTCTATAGTGCATTTTGGAGGGACTCCTATTGATGGAAGTATTCCTAAGGCTAAATACCTGTCACCAGGGGAAATAAAAGCACAGCAAAGTAGGACAATTAATTACTATGAAGATGCAAAATCAAATCAACAACCCCCAAAGTCAATCAAGGGATAGATAAAGAGTACAGAATATGATACCTAACATATAAAGAATGCAAGAGGAAGAAAAAGGTGGAAAAAAAAAGAACATTTAAGTTGTGTTTTTAATACCATACTAAGTGAGTTAAGTTAGACCCTTAGATAGTAAGAAAGTTACCACTGAATGTTTGGTAGTCATGAATCTAAAGCCTGCAATGACAATAAGTACATACCTATCGATAATCACCCTAAACATAAATGGCCTGAATGCACCAATAAAAAGACATAGAGTGACTGAATGGATAGAAAAACAAGACCCGCCTATATGCTACATACAAGAAACTCACTTCAAACCCAAAGACATACACAAACTGAAAGTAAAGGGATGGAAAAATCTATTTTATGCAACAAATAATAGGGAGAAAAAAGCAGGAGATGAAGTACTTGTATCAGAAAAAATAGACTGCAAAACAAAGAAAGCAGCAAGAGACAAAGAAGGACATTACAGAATGATAAAGGGGCAAGTCCAACAAGAGGATATAACTATTATAAATATATATGCACCCAACACAGGATCACCTATATATGTGAAACAAATACTAAGAGAATTAAAGGGGGAAATAGAATGCAATGCATTCATTTTAGGGGACTTCAACATACCACTCAATCCAAAGGACACATCAACAAGAAAGAAAATAAGTAAAGAGTTAGAAGCACTGAAAAATGTATAAGAACAGATGAACCTAACAGACATCTACAGAACACTCTATCCAAAAGCAACAGGATACACATTCTTCTCAAGAGCACATGGAACATTTTCAAGAATAGATCATATACTAGGCCACAAAAAGAGCCTCAGTAAATTCAAAAAGATTCAAATGGTACCAACCAACTTCTCAGATCACAATGTATGAAACTAGAAATAAATTACACATGGAAAATGAAAAAGCACGCAAACACATAGAGGCTTCACAACATGCTCCTAAATAATCAATGGATCAATGATCAAATAAAAACAGAGATCAAACAATATATGGAGACCAATGACAACAATAATTCAACATGGCAAAAATTGATGGGATGCAGGAAAGGCTGTGCTAAGAGGAAAGCATATTGCAATACAGGCCTACTTTAAGAAAGAAGAACAATCCTAAATGATCAGTCTAAATTCACAATTAACAAAACTAGAAAAGGAAGAACAAATGAGGCCCAAAGTCAGTAGAAGGAGGCAAACAATAAAGATTAGAGAGGAAATAAATAAAATCAAGAATAAAACAATAGAAAGAACCAATGAAAGAAAGAGCTAGTTCTTTGAGAAAATAAACAAAATAGATAAAACCCCTAGCCAGACTTATCAAGAAAAAAAGAAAGTCAACACACATAAACGGAATCAGAAATAAGAAAGGAAAAACCACTACAGACACTACAGAAGTACAAAGAATTATGAGAGGATACTATGAAAAATTATATGCTAACAAACTGGATAACCTAGATGAAATGGACAACTTTCTAGAAAAATACAACCTTCTAAGTCTGACCCAGAAAGAAACAGAAAATCTTTTTAGACCAATTACCAGCAAGGAAATTGAATTGGTAATCAAAAAACTACCTAAGAACAAAACTCATGGACCAGATAGTTTCACTGCTGAATTTTATCAAACATTTAGTGAAGACCTAATACCCATCCATCTTAAACTTTCCTATAAAGTAGAAAAGTGGGGAAGACTCCTATACTTATCCTACATGCTCTAAGGCCAGCATCACTCTAATTCCAAAACAAGGCAAAGACACCACAAAGAAAGAAAATTACAAGCCAATATCCCTGATGAATATAGATGCAAAAATACTCAACAAAATATTAGCAAACAGAATTCAAAAATACATAATAAAATCATCCATCATGATCAAATGGGATTCATCCCAGGGATGCATTGATGGTACAACATTTGAAAACCCATCAACATCATCCACCACATCAACAAAAGGAAGGACAAAAACCACATGATCATCTCCATAGATGCTGAAAAAGCATTCAACAAAATTCAACACCCATTCATGACAAAAACTCTTAACAAAATGGGCACAGAGAGCAAGTACTTGAACATAATAAAGGCCATATATGACAAACCCACAGCCAACATTATCCTTCATGGCATGAAGCTGAAAGCTTTTCCTATAAGATTGGGAACAAAACAAGGACGGCCACTCCCTCACTTTTATTCAACAAAGTACTGGAGGTCTTAGCCATGGCAATCAGAACACAAAGAAATAAAATGCTTCCAGATTGGCAAGGAAGAAGTTAAACTGTTCCTGTTTGCAGATGACATAATATTGTACATATAAAACCCTGAAGAATTCATTCCAAAATTACTAGATCTAATATATGAATTCAGCAAAGTTGCACATACAAAATTAATACACAGAAACTGTGGTACTCCTATACACTAACAATGAATTAGCAGAAAGAGAAATCAGGAAAACAATTCCATTCACAATTGCTTCTAAAAGAATAAAATACTTAGGAATAAACCTAATGAAAGAAGTGAAAGACCTATACTCTAAAAACTACAAGACACTCATGAGAGAAATTAAAGAAGATACCAATAAATGGAAACACATCCCGTGCTCATGGATAGGAAGAATTTATACTGTCAAAATGGCCATCCTGCCTAAAGCAATCTATAGATTCAATGCAATCCCTATCAAAATACCAACAGCATTCTTCAGTGAACTAGAGAAAATCATCCTAAAATTCATATGGAACCACAAAAGACCTCGAATAGTCAAAGCAATTCTGAGAAGGAAGAATAAAGCAGGGGGAATTACGCTCCACAACTTCAAGTTCTACTACAAAGCCACAGTAATCAAGATAATTTGGTACTGGCACATGAACAAACTCATACACCAATGGAATAGACTAGGAGCCCTGATATAAACCCAAGTATATATGGTCAATTAATATATGATAAAGAAGCCATGGACATACAATGGGGAAATGACAGCCTTTTCAACAGCTGTTGTAGGCAAAACAGGACAACTACATGCAAGAGAATGAAACTGGATTATTGTTTAACCCCATACACAAAAGTAAACTTGAAATGGATTAAAGACTTGAATATAAGTCTTGAAAATATAAAACTTCTAGAAGACAACATAGGCAAACATCTCCTGAATATAAACATGAGCAACTTGTTCCTGAACCCATCACCTCGAGAAAGGGAAAGAAAGGCAAAAATGAACTCATGGGACTACATCAAACTGAAATTTTTTTACAGCAAAGGACATCATCAACAAAACGAAAAGGCATCCTACTGTATTGGAGAATATATCTGTAAATGACATATCCGACAAGGGGTTAACATCCAAAATATATAAAGAACTTACACACCTCAACACCCAAAAAGCAAATATCCCAATTAACAAATGGGCAGAGGATACAAAGAGACAGTTCTCCAAAGAAAAAATTCAGATGGCCAACAGACACATGAAAAGATGCTCCACATCACTAATCATCAGGGAAATGCAAATTAAAAACACAATGAGATATCACCTCACACAAGTAAGGATGGCCAGTATTGAAAAGACTAAGAACAACAAATGCTGGAGAAGATGCAGAGAAAGGGGAACCCTCCTACACTGCTGGTGGGAATGTAAGCTAGTTCAACCATTGTGGAAAGCAATATGGAGGTTCCTCATAAAACTAAAAATAGAAATAGCATTTGACCCTGGAATCCCACTCCTTGGAATATACCCAAAGAATACAACATCTCAGATTCAAAAATACATATGCACCCCTATGTTTATCACAGCACTTTTTACAATAGCCAAGAAATGGAAGCAACCTAAGTGTCCATCAGTAGATGAATGGATAAAGAAGATGCTGTACATATACACAATGGAGTATTATTCAGCCATAAGAAGAAAACAAATCCTGCCATTTGCAACATGGATGGAGCTAGAGGGTATTATGCTCAGTGAAATAAGCCAGGCAGAGAAATACAAGTACCAAGTGATTTAACTCATCTGTGGAGCATAAGAACAAAGCAAAAACTGAAGGAACAAAACAGCAGCAGACTTGCAGAACCCAAGAATGGACTAACAGTTGCCAAAGGGAAAGGGACTAGGGGTGGTGGGTGGGAAGGGAGGGAGAAGAGGAGTAAAGGGCATTATGATTAGCACACATAATGTAGCAGGGGGGCCACAGGCAAAGCAGTATAGCACAGAGAAGACATGTAATGATTTTATATGATCTTACTATGCTAATGGACAGTAACTATAATGGGGTACATGGTGGGGACTTGATAAAGGTGCAAATTTAGTAACCACAATGTTGCTCATGTAATTGTATATTAATAATACCCAAAAAAAAGCGCCCATAATTAAAAAAAAAATTCTCAGCCCAAGACTATAACAAACACATCAACAAAGAATATATGCACATGGCAAATAAACTTATGAAAAGATATCTCACATCCTATGCCATCAGAGAAATGAAAATTAACACAAAATTAGATACCACTGTATTACCTATTACAATAGCCAAAATCTGTAACACTGACAATACTAAATACTGAAGAGGATGTGGAGCAACAGGAACTCTCACACATTGCTGTTGGGATGCAAAATGATACAATCACTTTTGAACATAGTTTGGTGGAGTCATACAAAACTCAACATATTATTACCATATGATCTAGCATTAATTCTTCTTAGTATTTACTTAAATGAGTTTAAAATATGTCCACACAAAACCCTTCACAGAATTGTTTGCAAAAGCTTTATTCATAGTTGCCAAAACTTCAAAGCAACCAAGATTTTCTTCAACAACTGAACGGACAAATTAACTGGTGTGCATAAAGACAATGGGCTATTATTCTGCAATAAAATGAAATGAGCTATCAAGAAATGGAAATACATAGAGGGAAGTTAAATGCATAGTAATAAGGAGAAGTCACCAATATGAAAAGGTACATACTACGTGACTGCAACTCTAAGACATTATAGAAAAACCATAACTATGAAAACAATAAAAATATCTGTGTTTGCCAGGATGAGGGGTGGGGTGGACAATGAATAGGCAGAATACAAAGGGTTTTTAAGGCAATGAAAGTAGTGCATATATTATAATTATGGATATGTTATTATTCATGTCTAAACCCACAGACTGTGCAACACCAAGGATGAAACCAAAAGTAACTATGGACTTTGGATGATTATGATGTGTCAACATAGGTTCTCAGTCCTTGGCAAAAATGTGTTATTTTGGTTAATGATGCCAGTAATGGGGACACTATATATGTGTGGGAGCTGAAGTGTATAGGAAATCTCTGTACTTCTCTCAATTTTGTTATAAACCTGAAATTTCTCTAAAAATACTTTGAAAGTAAAGCAAATACTGTTGTTCTTTGTACTTATTTTATTTGAGATTTACAGCAGTTTTTGGATCTGTAACGATGTTTTCCATAAGTTTAGGAAAATTCTTGAGATTTACAGCAATGTTTGAATCTGTAACTTGATGTTTTCTGTAAGTTTAGGAAAATTCTTAAAGACTATCTCTTCAAATATTAGTGTCTGTCCCATTTTATATCTCCACTTACTCTGGGACTCCAATTATATGTATTATATATACGTTAAACCTTTTCTCCATGTCCCTTTTGTATTTTACACTCTTGTTTCTGTTTCCTTTAACCTTATTATCTGCCTTTGTACATTTTCTCATGACCTATCCTTGCTTTACTCTTTTCATGCTCTTCCTAATATATTGGTAATTCCACCTATCATATTCATAAAGTCAAGTATTATATATTTAATCTTTAGGATTTTAATTATAGCCTCTTAAAATATATATTCTATACATTAAATTCATGTATTTAATTTCTTGAACATGTTGGTCACAATTATTTTAAAGTCTATGTCTGATTAATTAGAATATTTGGCTCCTTTGGGTATCTCTTTATACTAACTCTTTTCTTCTTTATTCTCTTGTCCCTCCTCTTTTTATTCTCCTCTTCCTCCTCCTTTTCATCTTTATTTTTAAGGCATTTGGTCTTGCTTCTTTGACTAGTAGATGCTGTGTATGAATGTATTAGAGAAATAATGGAGGCTCCAGATGATGCATTATCCCTCCAGAGAGGATTCAACTTTATCTAGTAAAGGGTTGAATTAATTTGAACCTAAATTTTTATCTTTATGAGGAAAATTTATGGTTTCAGAGACAACTGAAAAACCTGAATTTTTTTTACCAGGGCTATACCTGCTTGAGGGACAGAGCTCAAACTGTCTGATGAAGCTTCTCTTAGCTTCTTAGTCTTTTGATCTTTATTGGCAAACTGGGATGGAGTTGGTTCAAGCCTTGGTTTTATTCTGTGTGAAGGTCACTATAATTCTAGTTTAACTGTGAGGCTGCCAAATGCAAATATCAGGAGAAACACACACAACAAAGAAAGTAAACCACATGGTCAAGTCTGTAAAAAATGAGAAAAATACTAGATTTCTTAAAAATTGTTACTGAAATTGAGAAAATTCATTTGTATAGATAGTATAAGTAAAACTTGATTTTCGTACACTAGACTTCTCACGCTTTGGGCAAGTACTTATCATGCAACTAAAGAAGGAAATTGGTGCTAAGTTTAGAGTCATCTTTTATCCTTTTATTCTGTGAACTGGCCCTCAAGTCTTGCTTGTTTTGGTGTTTTCCAATGCCTCAAGCAGATTAAAATTATATACATTCCAATATTCTCTAGTTGTTCATGCAGAAAATTTAGTATAATAAAATTCAATTCACTATTCTGGGAAATGGAAATCAAATTATGGTACTTAATGAAGAATTTACTAGTCTGCATACAAATTTATTCATAATTAATTGGCTTAGAACATTTGTGTTTAGGGCATTTAGAGTCTGGTTATAGGAAAACGTAGTCTCATGTTATCCACTGCAGAGTGGGGATACGTATTGGATTTCAAGGGAAGAAGGTTGTTATATTCCTATCTGATGTGATGTTACATAAATGCCCTTAGTCTTGCACTGTCCCTTTAACTCTAAGTAGGAAGTTCAGAAGCTAAGTGAGTGGTGGCATGGAGGTGGTAGGAAATGAGGATACTGAGCATCCAGTTTATTAGACTGTATTAAAACCAAGCACACATGTCCAGCACAATCTGAACATCATTTCAAGCACATGCTTTACTGGCCCTTTTGTGTTCCTGTGAGAAAGATGGCAGACTGTGTACTTTTTGGAGATTCCCATTGCTGTGTAGGCAAAGTAAAGAATCCACAAGGCATGGAAGCAGCCCACCCTGCAGAAACACCCTCACAAATACCCCACTGAGCCTACAGAAGTGTGGGGTTGTGGAAACGTGTGTAAGGCAGCAGTCATTTGGATAAAGTAACTGGGTGGGAAAGGACAGCATTGCTCCTGTGCCAGAAACTTAATGGGGCTTTATTTCTTACACCTAAATTCTTGCATGTAAAACAGCTTCCAGTACTCTCCTAAGCACAAAGAATTTGAAGATAAAGAAGAGAGAGGCTGGAGCCTCAGCAATGACAGTTTGTAGAGTAAAAATTCTTAAGTATTTGCTATGGGAACAATTTCAAATGGTGGAATGCTGTAAATAATGTGAGCCATTTTCTTTGTTGTGTGTTTCTTCTGATATTTGTGTGATGGTTATGAGTCAGTTTGGCTGGACTCAGATATGTGCTCCAAGATCACTCTGGATGGTTCCATGTTGATGTTTGGATGATATTCAACATGGACTCTGAGTAAAGCAAATTGCCTTCTGTAATGTGGACAGAACTCATCCAGTCCATTAAAAACTTAAATAGAACAAAGACTGACCTCTGAGCAAAAGGGAATTCTGCAGCAAACTGCCTTTGGACTCAAACTGAAACTCTTCCCTGAGTCTCTAGCCTCCCAGGCAAGCCCATCAGATCTTGGTCCCACCAATCCTCTACAAAGTCATGAGCCAATGAATGACTGAATGAATGATTATGCAAACAAGCAAACATCCTTTCTCTGTGTCTCAGGAGAGCCCTAGCTTATATTTGGTGAGTATACAATATTCCAAAATATCAGAAGAAACTGATCTCTCTTCCTTTCCTTCCCTCCCATCCTCTCTCTTTAACAACCCCCCCCACCACCACAATATACATTATAGTACCTTTCATCTTCTCCTCCTTAAACTGAATGTTATTTTTCTACTGTAAACAATAATAAAATTTGCCATGTTTCCTCTTCCTCCTCACTTCTGTCAAAATTTTATAATTAATCAATTGTTTCTTGTTATTTGCATTTGAACAATTAAAATAGGTGTACTTGATTTGTTGAATGATGTTAGCTTTCACATAAGGCTAGTAGGGCTCATTCTGGGAATATATAGTCAGGGTATTTATATTACCTCCCATTTTCTTTTTATCTCTCTCTGCCAAATGTTATTACTTGCATCATTTCTATGTTGTAAGAATGTGTAATATTTATGTTCTGTTTTGTCACCCTAATCTTCACATTTGTTGCAGTCCGAATTCTATAGCTAAACATTTATCACTAGTTCCTTTCTGTGTGGATAAGTCCCTTCATTTTTTAATATTATTTCAAAAACTTTTTAAACAGCATTATTAAAGTACAATTGACAGAAAATAAACTGAGGATATTTAAAATTACAATTCAGTGAATATTTTTGAAGGAATCTAATCAATTATTTTTTATTTTATTTAAAGGTGTTGCTTGTTGTACAGTATATAAAACTCTTTGCATAGCCAGAACGACAAACTTTTTCTGTTTTCTTCTGGATGATTTATAACATTAGCTACTTAGTTATACCTATGATCAATTTTGAATTAATTATTTTTATTCAACAATTAAATTAATATTTAAATATTTAAAGAAGATATTTAAGTGAAGTTAAATATTTACTTTTTTCTTCACCTAATACTAACATCTTACATAGCCATCCATAGTAAGTTAATGAAATTAAGAAATTAACTTTGGTACAATATTATTATTTTACCAGTTTTTCTAATAATACCATTTTTAATTTAAAAAATATTGTGGTAAAATACATATAACATACAATTTAGCATCTTAACCACTGTTTAGTGTACAGTTCAGGATTGTTAAACATATTCACATCATTGTGCAACCATTTCCAGATCTTTTAAGCTCTAAGCCCATTAAATAACTATTTTTACCTCCACCTAACCCCTACAATCACCATCCCACTTTTTATTTTTATTGTTTCTAATACTCTGGATTCTTTACATGAGTGAAAGCATACATGTTCCATTATTTGGGGGCTTTATTATTTCATTTATCATAATGTTCTCAAGGCTCATCCACATTGTAGAATGCAGCAAGGTGTCCTGCTCTTTTAAGGCTGAATAATATTCCATTGTGTATATATACAACATTTTCTTTATCCATTCATCTGTTGATAGATGGATGTTGTTTATTTCTCTTGTATATCATGAATAATACTGTAATGAGCATGGGTGTACAAGTATCTCCTTGAGATTCTGTGTTTTCAATTTTGAGGGGGGTTCTAGACAGAAGTAAAATTTGTGGATCACATGGTAATTTCTATTCATTAAGTTTTTGATGAATGGCCACACTGTCCCATAACAGCTACACCAGTAATATCTACCAGTAGTGGATAAGTATTCTATTTCGCCGTATCCTCACCAATATTCCATGATTGATTTTTGATAATAGCCATTCTAATGAGATATCTAGTTGTGGTTTTTATTTGCATTTCTCTAATAATTAGGATTTTGAGCATGTTTTCCTATGGATTTTGGTCATTTACATGTCTATTTGAAAAAACAGCTACTCAACTTTTTGCTCATATTTTAATTGGGTGATTTGGGTGACACTGGATGTCTTTCCATTTATTTGTAACTTCTGTAATTTTTTCAGCCATATTTTATACAAGTGAAAGCATTTACTTCATTGGTTAGGTATATTCTTGATTATTTTATTCTTTTGGATGCTATTGTTTTATGGAATGAATTGCTCCTCCACCCAGAAACATTCACATATTGAAGCCCTAATTCTTAATGTAACTATACTTGGAGATAGAGTCTGTAAAGAGGTAATTAAAATTAAATGAGTTTATAAGGGTGAGGCTCTTATTCAATAAAATTGTGCTTTTATAAGAGGAAGAGACATCAGAATGTCCTTCCTTCTCTTCCTCTCTTTCTTCCTTGTATGAACCAAGGAAAGACTATTTGAGGGCAGAGTAAGAAGGTGGCTTTCTACAAGTTAAGAAAAGACACTTCTCCAGAAACTTAGTAAGTCAGACCCTGTTCTGTACTTCCATCTTCCAGAAATGTGAGAAATAAATTGTCTTTATTTAAGCTATTTAGTCTGTGGTATTTCATTGCCACAGTCCAAATAGATCAATCCATGTTGTGAAATGAATTTTTATGTAATATCTTTTTTTGGATAGTCTGTTATTAATGTACACAAATGCAACTTATGTTTCTGTGTTGAGTTTGTAAACTTTGATCAATACATTTACTAGTTCTGGTAGTTTTTTGTTTTGTGTGTGTGGAGGTTTTTCTACATTTAAGATCATGTTGTCTATGAACAGAGATAGTTTTATGTTGCTGTCAGGCATAATTCCATTTAAACCTGAGGGCCTCACCTTACTTTTCCTTATAGTGTCAGTCTAATGTTAATGCATTCCCTCAGCTTTTGTTCATCGGGAATGTCTTAATTTATCTTCCATTTTTGATGGACGGTTTTGTTTGCTCTTGAGTTCTTGGTTGACAGTTTTATTTCATCACTTTAAATACATCATCTTTGCTCTTTTCTAATGAGAAATCCACTTATAACCTTATAAAAGCATCCTTAAATGTGAAGAGTTGCTTTTCTCCTGCTGCTTTCAAGATTCTCTTCTTTGATGTTTGACACTTTGATCATAATGTGTCATGGTGTAGGTGCCTTTTATTTTATCCTAGTTGGAGCTCAGTGAGCTTCTTGCATTCTTGTGTCCATTTCTTTCCCTAATGTTAGGAAGTTTGCAGTCATTATTTCTTCAAATAAGTTCTTTAAGACTTTCTGTCCCCTAGGAATCACAAATTGCATTTATTGGTCCTCTAGATACTTATACCGTAAGTCCTATATGTTCTCTTCAATTCTTTGCCTTATTTATTAATTTTTTGTTTCTATTTTGACTCTCTGATGAAATATTCCCAAATGACCTATCTTCAAGTTTCCTGATGCTTTCTTCTACTTTGTCAATTTTGTTACTAAATCCCTCCAGTGAATCTTTCAGTGCAGTTATTGTATTTTTCAACTCCCGAATTTGTTTGGTTACTTTTCAGTTTCCAACTCTTTGTTGTATTCTCATTTTTTCCATGCATCATTTTCTTGATTCAATATTTCTGTATTTTCTTTCAGCTCATTGAACATATTTGAAAGAGTTATTTCAAATACTTTGTCAGGCAATTCAGTAATCTGCCTTTCTTTATGGTCAGTTTCTAGAGATTTATTTTGTTTCTTTGATTGTGTCATGTTTCCCTGATTCTTTTTAAGCTGTGTTAGCTTTTATTGATATTTAGCATTTGAAATAACGGCCACTTCTCCCAGTCTTTATGGGCTGATTTCATGAAGGGAAATATCTTCACCAGTCTACATGGCTAGAAGTTCTGGGTTTTCTTGGGTTACATAATTTCTGGAGGTGTGTGTTTGTGTGTGTGTGTGTGTGTGTGTGTGTGTGTATGTGTGTGTGTGTGTGTGTGTTCTAGTATAAATGACTGTTTGTAACTGTTGTGTTTTCCTTAAGTGACTCACCTTTGTTTCTTCTCAGGTCTTTTAGGTACATTTTCCATTATATTTTACTCATAATCCTTTACACCACGTCCCAGGGACTGTAGAACTGTAGACGCACTGCTGATCTAACTCACAACAGCACTTTCTGTTTTCACCAAACTCCAACTTGGTATCCACAGTATACCATTGTCTTGTCAGCACTTGAGTCAGGTAAGACAGAAATCAGGACCCTGAGCAGCTCCCAGAGAAGCAAACATTCTGGATTCAAGTTCTACTCTTTTGTCCTGAAGGAGGAGCTGGAGATTGGGAGATGGCCTTCCAGTCACACCAAGATTTATTGACTGGGGAAAAGTTGGGGAAAAGCAAGGCACAGTGAAGAATCCTACCTGGTGTAATGTCATCTCTTGGTTATGCAGTGGCCTGGGTGCTAAAATCCTTTAATTAGTGTCTAGTGGTCTCATATTATGGTCTATAAATGGCTGTGAACTCAGTGCTGCTATGGAGCAATAGGACTCGGAGCTTCCTAATCCACTATCTTGCTGCATCACTCTGGATAAGTCATTTCTTCAGTCTATCTTCTCACAGTTTCCTACACTGAGGCTCATTAGATAAATAGAGCTTTATTTTAAGAACAATTACTCTGGTATTTTTATTGTTGAAGACAGATTTAACTCCATCTTAGACTCCTGGTTCTCATTTTTATTTCTTGAGAATCTTTTAAGTCTTGCTCCACTGTTTTCCATAATTGAATGTTTCTCTAGAGAATCTGAGGCCACATTAACATTTTCTCTATCATAAGTAAATTGATTTTTTCCCTTTCGAACCATATAGTTTTACCATAACTTTATAATTTATAAGTTTATTAAGAAATGTCTTAGTGTTTATCAGAATGGGGCCTTGACACATCATAAGCACCTTCAACACTTATAGTCAAAGTTTCCTTTTTAGTATTGGGAAATTAGCCTTGAATTATATCTTAGTTTGAATTTTCCCATAAGCAGACCCTTACACATGGACTTGGATGATCTCAGAATACAGAGGTAAGGAAGAAAAGAGAGTGAATCTGATAATTAAGAAAATAAATATACACTAATGAACAGGTTGCCATTGTTGGCAATTGTGACTTTGTCCAATGGGAACTGTCAGACAACTCATTAAAAAAGAATAGAGAGAAGAATGGAAATAATAGGGTGATAAAGATGGCAATAAAAGAAGTGAGGTAGAAGCCTCTTCATTAAACCACATACAGCATGAAAATACAACAAATACAACTAATCCTGAAAGAATGATCAGAAAGACTACTGCAGTAAATGGCTTACATTTGGGGAAAATAACAAAGTTGCAATCTGTCAGGACCCAAGCCGTCCCCCTCCCCCAGCTCACTTGTGGGAAGAAGAGAGACAGAGTTGAAAGGGAGAATAAGTCCAAGATTGCTAAATAAGCATCCCTGGAGATCTACTTTGGGAACATGAACCCACATTATATGGTGCTTTGGAGACTACAGGGGTTGGAAAGCAAAGACAGAATATTCAAAAAGACAGATTCCAGCTGATTGTGGAAAACAGGTACACACAACCAGCTCTTCTAGGACAAAAGAAACGAGGGTGCTTTGAAAGATTCCCAACAGTGAGAGTGCTGCTAAAGGGGCAAGGATTACACAGAGCCTGTTGCTCAGGAGAAAGGAGAGATGGACAAAATCATCCTGGCACATACAGCCCAGCAGGTTGGGAACTATCAGGAGCTTTATGTGCTCCATCCCCCTGGATATCTGTGCAACCCTGAGGCCCCCATTCCAATATGTAGCCTGCCACTCCTTCCACCCAGCTGGTACTGGCTTGCAAATGTGCTGCTCCTGCCATTGAGCTAGGACAGCAGGAAGGCAGCACCACCTATGGTAGCTACAGGGACATAATGCAGAAGCTGCCTGTCATGTGCCTGGCCCACTGGCCCTGGCAGTGGAGGCAGGCACTGTGGCCAGGAAGCAGAAAAGAGCTTTTCTCTCCCAGCAGGCACTGGAGCTGCTCACCTGAGATCCCTGCCATCACTATAGGTTCTGGGCAGCTCTAAAAAGTAGAGCTTTTGGGCAGTAAAGGGTGCTGCCTACATAAACTTGTTATTCCTCATTATCCAGTAGGATTGTGAAAAGGCAGAAGAACCTTGTACAATCCAAAATCCCTCAAATACCAGAAAGAGGGCTCAGTGAAACTGAAATCACCTATCTTCCTATAAAAGATTTCAAAATAAAAGTCATAAACACTCTAACAGAGCTAGAGAAAAATATTCAAGATCTAAGGGACAAATTCTGGAGAGACAAAAACACTTTGGAAAATACAGTAGCTTAAATGAAACACACAATGGAGGAATTAAGAGCATACCAGGAGAGGTAGAGGAAACTGTAAATGGAATAAAAACTAGAGAATAGCAATACAAAAAAGCTAAGGCATAGAGAGAAGAAAGGCTCTCTAGGGATAAAAAAATAAGAAGAAAATTCTGCAATCAAACCAAATGGAACAATATTCACATTACAGGGGTACCAGAAGAAGAACAAGAGAGAAAAAGGGATAGAAAGTGTATTTGATAAAATAACTGCTGAAAATTTCCCCAATCTGGGGAAGGAAATAGTTTCTCAGACCCTGGATTTGTACAGATCTCCCAAAACAAGAGATACAAGGAAGAAAACAAGACATATAATAATTAAAATCAAAGATCAAGGACAAGGACACAGTATTAATAGCAGAGAGAGAGAGAAAAAAGATCACACACAAAGGAAAACCCATTAGGCTATCATCAGACTTCTCAGCAGAAACCTTACAGGCCAGAAGGGAGTGGCATGATATATTTAATGCAATGAAACAGAAGGGCCTTGAAGCAATAATATTCTCCCTGGCAAGATTATCATTTAAATTTGACCAGGGATTAAACAATTTCCACATAATCAAAATTTGAGGGAATTTACCTCCCACAAACAGTGTATTTTAAAGGGACTGCTCTAGATGGACATGCTCCTAAGGATAAATAGTTGTCACCAGAGAAAATAAAACCACAGCAAAGGAAATAGACAATTAATTACTAACCAAATGCAAAATTAAATCAGCTTCCCCAAAAATCAGTCAAGGGATACACAGAGAGTACAGAATATAACATCTAATATATACAGAGTGGAGGAGGAAGAAAAAGAATGGAGGTGAAAAAAAAGAAACTTTAGATTGTGTTTGTAACAGTGTAATAAGTGAATTAAGTTAGACTGTTAGATAGTAAAAAAGCTGCCCTTGAACCTTTGGTAATGATGAATCTAAAGGCTGTGATGGCAATGAGTACATACCTGTTGATAGCACCCTAAATATAAATGGTCTGAATGCACCAATCAAAAAGACATAGAGTCACTGAATGGATAAAAAATAAGATCCATCTATACACTGCCTACAAGACACAAACTTCAAACCCAAAGACTTACACAGACTAAAAGTGAAGGGATGGAAAAATATATTTCATGCCAATAATAAGGAAAAAAATCAGGTCTTGCAGTACTTGTATCAGACAAAATAGACTTTAAAACAGAGACATAAACAAGAGACAAAGAAGGACATTATATAATAATAAAGGGATCA
Source organism: Manis pentadactyla (assembly GCF_030020395.1). NCBI lineage: Eukaryota > Metazoa > Chordata > Mammalia > Pholidota > Manidae > Manis > Manis pentadactyla. The sequence continues at coordinate 43,860,202 of NC_080025.1, forward strand.
GTCCAACAAGAGGATATAACCAATATAAATATCTATGGATCCAACATAGGAGCACCCAAATATATAAAACAAATACAAACAGAATTAAAGGGAGTAATAGAATGCAATGCATTCATTTTAGTAGACCAGCACACAACTCACTCCAAAGGGCAGATCAATCAGACAAAAAATAAGTAAGGAGAGAGAGGCACTGAACAACACATTAGATCACGTGGACCTAACAGAAATCTACAGAACACTTTATCCAAAAACAACAGGATACACAATCTTTTCAAGTGCACATGAACATTGTCCAGAATAGACCATATACTAGGACACAGAAAGAGTATCAGTAAATTCAGAAGGATTGAAATTGTACCAACCAGCTTCTCAGACCACAGAGGTATGAAACAAAAAATAAATTGTCCAAACAAAACAAAAAAGCCCACAAACACATGGTGACTTAGCAACATGCTCCTAAATAATCAATGGATCAATGACCAAATAAAAGCAGAGATCAAACAATATGTGGAGACAAATGAAACAACTCAACTCCCCAAAAACCTGTGGGACACAGTGAAGGCAGTTCTAAGACAAAGTGTATAGCAATAGAGGCTTATCTCAAGAAATAAGAACAGTCCCAAATGAACAGTCTTAATTTACAATTAATGAACCTGGAAAAAGAAGAACAAAGGAAGCTCAAAGTCAGTAGAAGGAAGGACATAATAAAGATCAAAGAAGAAAAAAACAAAATTGAGAAGAATAAAACAATAAAAAGAATTAATGAAACCAAGAGCTGGTTCTTTGAGAAAATAAACAAAATAGATAAACTCCTAGCCAGACTTGTCAAAAAAAAAAACAGTCTACACATATAAGCAGAATCAGAAATGAGAAAGGAAAAAACCACTACAGACACCACTGAAATACAAAGAATTATTAGAGAATATTATGAAAAACTATATGCTAGCAAACTGGATAATCTAGAATAATTGGACAACTTTCTAGAAAAATAAGACTTTCCACGACTGACCCAGGAAGAAACAGAAAATCTGAACAGATCAATATTCAATGAAACTGAATTGGTAATCAAAACACTACCCCAAAACAAAACCCTGAACCAAATTGCTTAACTGCAGAATTTTATCAGACATTTAGGGAAGACCTGATACCCATCCTCCTTAAAGTTTTCCAAAAAGCAGAAGAGGAGGGAACACTCCCAAACTCATTATATGAGGCCAACATCACTCTAATACCAGAAACAGGCAAAGACACAACAAAAAAAGCAAATTACAGACCAATATCCCTGATGAACATAGATGCAAAAATACTCTACCAAATATTAGCAAACTGAATTCAAAAATACATCAAAATGATCATCCATCATGATCAAGTAGGATTTATTCCAGGGATGTAAGGATGGTACAATATTTAAAAATCCATCAACATCATCCACCACATCAACAGAAAGGACAAAAACCACATGATCATCTCCATAGATGCTGAAAAATCATTCGACAAAATTCAACATCCATTCATGATAAAAACTCTCAACAAAATGGGTATCGAGGGCAAGTACCTCAACATAATGAAGGCCATATATGACAGACCCACAGCCAACATAATACTTAACAGTGAAAAGGTGAAAGTTTCCTTTAAGATTAAGAACAAAACAAGATGCCCACTTGCTCCACATTTATCCAACATACTATTGGAGGTCCTAGTCACAGCAATCAGACAACACAAATAAATAAAAAGCATCCAGATTGGTAAGGAAGAAGTTAAACTTACACTGTTTGCAGGTAACATGATATTATAAGTAAAACACCCTAAAGAATCTACCCAAAAACTACTAGAACTAATAACCGAATTCAGGAAAGTTGTAGGATACAAAATTAATACACAGAAATCTGTTGCATTCCTATATACTTATGATGAACTAGCAGAAAGAGAACTCAGGAAAACAATTCCATTTACAATTGCATCTAAAAGAATAAAATACCTAGGAATAAGCCTAACCAAAGAGGTGAAAGACATATACCCTGAAAACTACAAGACACTCATGAGAGAAATTAGAGAAGACACCAATAAATGGAAATACATCCCATGCTCATGGTTAGAAATAATTAATATCATCAAAATGGCCATCCTGCCTAAAGCAATCTATAGATTCACTGAAATCCCTATCAAAATACCAACAGCATTCTTCAACAAACTAGAACAACTAGTTCTAAAATTCATGTGGAACCATAAAAGACCCTGAATAGCCAAAGCAATCCTGAGAAGGAAGAATAAAGCAGAATTCAAGCTCTACCACAAAGCCACGGTAATTAAGACAATTTGGTACTGGCACGAGAACAGACCCATAGACCAGTGGAACAGAATAGAGAGCCCAGATATAAACCCAAGCATATATGGTCAATTAATATATGATAAAGGAGCCACAGATGTACAATGGGGAAATGACAGCCTCTTTAATAACTGGTTTTGGCAAAACTGGACAGCTACATGTAAGAGAATGAAACTGGATCACTGTCTAACCCCATACACAAAAGTAAACTCAAAATGGATCAAAGACCTGAATATAAGTCATAAAACCATAAAACTCTTAGAAGAAAACATAGGCAAAGAGCTCTTGAATATAAACACAAGCAACTTTTTCCTGAATACATCCCCTCTGGCAAGGGAAACAAAAGCAAAAAATAAGCAAATGGATCTATATCAAACTAAAAAAACTTCTGTACAGCAAAGGACACTATTAGTAGAACAAAAAGGCATCCTACAGTATGGGAGAATATGTTTGTAAATGACATATCTGATAAGGGGTTAACATCCAAAATATATAAAGAACTCACAGGGCTCAACACCCAAAGAGCAAATAACTCAATTAAAAAATAGGCAGAGGTTCTGAACAGACAATTCTCCAAAGAAGAAATTCAGATGGCCAACAGGCACATGAAAAGATGCTTCACATCACTAATCACCAGGGAATTGCAAACTAACAGTGAGATATCCCCTCACACCAGTTAGGATGGCCAACATCCAAAAGACAAGCAAGAATAAATGCTAGCAAGGATGTGGAGAAAGAGGAACCCTCCTAAACTGCTGATGGGAATGTGAACTATTTCTATCATTGTGGAAAATAATGTGGATGTTCCTCAAAAAATTAAAATAGAAATACCATTTGACCGAAGAATTCCACTGCTAGGAATTTAGCTGAAGAAAACAATATACCAGATTCAAAAAGACATATGCACCCCTATGTTTATTGCAGCACTGTTTACAGTAGCCAACAAATGGAAGCAACCTAAGTGTCCATCAGTAGATGAATGGATAAAGAAGATGTGGTACATGTACACAATGGAATATTAGTCAGCCTTAGGAAGAAAACAAATCCTACCATTTGCAACAACATAGATGGAGCTGGAGGATATTATGCTCAGTGAAATAAGCCAGGTACAGAATGACAAGTGCCAAATGATTTCCCCCATTTCTGGAATATAACAGTGAAGCAAAACTGAAGGAAAAAAACAGCAGCAGACTCACAGACTCCAAGAAGGGACTACCAGTTACCAAAGGAAAAGGAGATGGTGGGACAGGTGGGAAGGGAAGGAAAAGGGATTAAGGTGTATCATGATCCACGCACGTAATGTAGGGGGATCACGGGGAAGACAGTATAGCACAAAGAAGATGAGTAATGACTCTATAGCATCTTGCTATGCTGATGGACAGTGACTGCGGTGGGGTGTAGGAGCGACTCTATAATATGGGTTAATGTACTAACCACAATGTTGCTCATGTGAAACCTTCATAAGATTGTACGTAAATGATACATTAATAAAAAAAGAATGGAAATAAAATAAAAAGGATGGAAAGATAAGGAAGCTGACCTTTTGCTTGAAGGTTGCTCCTACAGGTATTAATTACTCAGCATTTCTAGGCTGTCCTGGGAATGGACTGAGAAAGTTCTTAAGAGAAGCTCTCAAGCTCTCAAGAAGGGAAACAGAAAGCTGCAGATAATAAATCTCTTCTGCTAACAACCAAAATTCTAGACATTGCACACTGTGGTTCCAGAATACTCAAGAAATGTGCCAAGGGGATATGTGGTGGCATGTCTACCATGTCTGCAATAGTCTACCCCTGTCACTCAAGACTGCTCATAATCCAGTATGAATCAACTCTGTTATTAATACTTCATATTGGCAGCCAACTTTAATTTCTGTAAATAAGTGTTTAAAACAGAATATTTAAAACATGCTATAGTCCTACTGCTGTGGCTGGCGGGTCATCTTATTTTCATTTTCCACTATATCTCACACTATGAATTTCCCTCTTTTAAGCAAATTCTTCCATTCACTTGTCTAGCCCTGACATTCTTTCCTGTGGGATCTGAGTCCCTGGTTAACCTGGCCTCATCAAGCTCCTGTTGTTCCAATTTTCATTTTACTGTTTTCACCAATTATGAAGCCAGTAAAAATTACCTGTTTCCTACACAAACTTATGCACATTCAATTATGTAGCAGCAACTTTGTTCTCTGATTATTTGTACCAGTATAAAACTCTTTTTTGCCCAGTGGTCTAACAAAAAGGACCAGGTGGTTATTGTGGTTTAGATTCAGTGGAACACTTACCCTGGAGAAAGCATCCCCTCCCCATAACCCCTTATCATGAGTTCTACTAATTATACTGATCCTAAAACTATATATTGAGTAATACAAATTCCCGACATGAGTCACTGCGAAGGATACATAGGAACTAATCCTCTTTCTACCATCTATGTTTCCAGATCAGGGAGACCTATGAATCTGAACACATGTGACAGAAAGGCAGTGCTACACTGCACAAGGTAGCATCAAGATGCCCTCGCTGAGCCTTCATTTCTGCATTCCTTGGCTACAGCAACTTCTGGGGGATAACAGCAGATTACATCAGCATATATTCATTGTTTATGCCCTCATCTCCATAAAATGAGTCAATCATTAAAGATGATGCTACATGTAATTCCATGCCATTAAATAAGAATGTCCTTAAGTTCTCAAATAGTGAATTTGTAGAGGCACTGTGGGCAATGGAGATAAATATTATCCACAGATATATCAGACTAAGAATCAGTCACAGTGAAGCCAACCAAGGAATACATATATATTGAGGACACCATTCTGCTTTCCAGTTTCTGATTTCTTTGTTATATAAGTCAAACAATGAAATCATTGTTTTACTCCTAGGAACATCAATGTCTGTTAACTACATTGGAAGATCCCCACATTTCACACTGCCCAGGATTGTACTCCAATTCTGGTACCCATCACTTTCTTCCCCATTATTTCAAAGTATGGGTGGCTTGTCTAAAAAAGAAAAGAAGCTTTCCATGATTATTTTATTAGTTCTTTTTCCTCTGCTTCTGTAACCTAAATTTGCTCCAAGCGGGCCCCTGCAGCCATGTCTACACACACAGGTGTTCCCTCTCATTGCTACAAATAAGGTAGAGAGCTCCTTACTTCCAGACTAAGCCTTCACCTTGGGAATTGTACATGTACTGATATTTTCTGAGATCTGCAACCACTGCGCTATGTTCTTTGTCTACTTTTAGAGTAGTTTGTTTTCATTTGTTCCACTGTGTTTTCTCTTTTATGGACACTTCTTTATCTTTACTGTGTTTGTCCTGATTCCCCAACAGCAACTTGGAAGCCCCTCATCTCTATGTACTATGCTGGCTGCTGCTTCTTTCTGAGATCTAGCATCCCAGCACACACCATCTTCTGCAGTCATTTCTTTCTTATAAATCTGCACAATCTCAGCAGATTTAGGTAGTCATCAAAATTTTTGAAGTCTGTAAATTGCAAATCTCTTCTACTTTTGCTGTAATGGTGTTTGTAGAGTTTTTTTTACCTGCTACCTCCCCAGCCCTAAACACCATTCTTCTTGTTGCTTTAGTGATGTCCTGGAAAAGGATAGGAAAAACACTGTCTCATATCACTTTGCTTGTACAGCACTCTGCAGATTAGGATCCTTCAAAAGAAAGAACCCGAACTTCATGCCTGGTTCAGATAAACTTTTGTTCTTTTTCTTATTGGAATAAAGTTGACATATTGGAATAAAATGTCATATTGATTTCAGATGTATAACATAGTGACTCAATAATTACATACATTATTAGATGCTTGCCATAAGTGTAGTGGTCCCATTACCATATCAACATGTTACAATATTACTGGTTTTATTCTCTGTTGTACTTCCATTCCTAAGACTATTTGCATAACCAGGTTTTGAGTCCACATCCATGTTTTCAAATTCATGCTCACTTCTTTTCTCTCTTTCTTTTTGCTTTTTCTACAATGTGATGGTAAGAGTAATAAACACATGGAAGTGCTTGAAGTCTCACTGACAAAGAAAATGTGGAAGTTATTTATACTTTGGGGAAGGACATTCTCATTCTCAGAAAGGCTCTGCTTCAGACCAGCCAGCCAACGTGCAAGCCAGAGATACTTGGATGATGTTAGTATCACGATTCACTTCTGATTTATACTTGATTTGAAAGTCCAAAAATTCTACATACTTAGATTAAATCGTAAAGTTCAGTAAAACTAATTACAAAACTATGAAAATCATTTAATATTAAAACCATTACTCAGTTCAAACTTTGGAAAACACGATAATTTTTTCTTTGATTTAGGCAGATATAGAAGTAGAAATACTTAACAGGTTGGTGCCCAGCGGTGAAATATGGAGATAGCCTACTTATAGGAGGAAGTGCTGTGTGGGTGAAACCTATATATCATGGTTGAATATCAGCATTGTGTATTTCTCTGAATTTCCTGGCACATTTTATTTAATTTCTACATTGACATCTTTATTAAAGGGAATGTGGTGTGCCATAAGTATCTTATTTGTAATCATATTCCTGGGCTGAAATCAGCTGAATATTCCAGTTAGTGTTCTTAAATGTTTCTCTTTGCTTTATTCTGGTGTAGTTGCTGTCACTCAAGGCAGTAGCTTTTTCGTTCTCCTTGTACCTATGTTAAGTCTCAAACCTGTTATCAGTCATGTTTTCACCCTCTGCCTTTTTCCATTCCTAAGCTTCCAAATGCTATCAGAGTACATCAGAGCTGAGATATGAATTAAATTACAGAACATTTTATTCATTCAATATCTGCGATCTATTAATTTTTGTTCTCTCTAATCTTTCTACCTCATTTGGAGGATTACAGAGAGTCGATTTAAGCATGCCATCATTTTTAGTTATTGGACAGGAAATCAGGCTTACATTAAAGAGACTCTTTTTTCATTTGTGGAAAGGTTAAACTACAATTGATAATTCAAAATCGGGTACTTGTGACATCATTGGATTAGCAGATAAGAAGATCAAAAAGAAACGGAAACAAATGCATGCGATTGCTTGGATAGTTACATGTGGGAGATGGCAAGGCCAATGCATAAATAAGAGACCGTTAGGAAGACCCAAACACAGAAATAGGAAGAAAGGGACAGATAGAAAGACAGTAAGAGAGTGAGAGATAAAGAAACAGAGAAGACAGTTGAGATTGTTTGACATACACATTTGAAATGTCCTTCCTCATCCAAGCTTAAAAAAAAATTTCCAAGAGTGACTTTATCATTTTATTACTTTGTCCCCAGTTTCTCCAAATCTTCACCAACTGCCTCTCACTGCTGCACCGGTTTGCTCCCTGCGACACTGTGCATCCCTTCACCCGTGTTCTCCCTCCGATGCAGCGGTGAAGCTCATGCCAGCATTCCTTCCTCCCAGCAGCAATGCCATCTGCTCTCCTCCCCCAGGCCCGGCGAGGGGCTGCCTCTGTGGGGCCCACACCTTCTGCCTCACGTGATGTAGGACTCCACGTAAGGGCTGGCCATGGGGTAAGGATAAATAAAGTGTTGGAGGCATCCAGTTCTTGCACCAGTCGGGCTATTTCTAGCATGCCAGGGAAAGTCTTCAGTGGAATCAAAGTCAAGCTTCTTGGGGAAGGATTTGAATAAACTGAGATAATGAGGATTGGGAGAACTGGGGAGAGACACAGTGGGAAATTGGAGCAAAATTTCATGGAGTATCAAATTGCTTTCTGTTGGTAGGTTCAGGAAGTGAAATCAAGGATGAACACAGAAGTTTAAATGAATAAGAATTTCCTAGACATTAGAAGAGTTGGGGAATAGGGGTACGGGTTGGAGGGGATGGCGTGAGAGCAGAGAATAAGGAAAGACAGAAGAAGCCATGGACCACAGTGACAGCAACCTCGGTTCAATCGGATTTGGGGTGTGTCTGCTTTATGGAGAATGAAGGCTCTCAGCAGCTGCCTGCCCTCCCCCCCACCTCAATACCCCTGCTTGAAGTTAGAGGGCTGAGGCAAAGACAGTCCTACCGCACATGTGCTCACACCACCACACTGAGCAAGTTCATGATTTGTAAGGAGGTAAAGGTAGGTTGTCAAATGAAGATCATCACGAGATCATTCTCCTGGCAGAAATAAGAAAGCTCACAGGAGCTGTCCCTGTAAATGCCTAATTTCCTTTTTGGGATACTAAGGCATTTGGTCTACAGCCATGACTCATCGCCCCATTTGGTATTCTCTAACAGCTGGTCCCACAGGGGTAAGACTTTAAAAGAGTTTGACAGCTGGAATGCCTCAGTCTTCATGACTTATGCACACCAGTTTGAGCAGGCTGAACACAAATTTACAAAGTCTGGGAAATGGTCAGCATTTCAAGCACGTGAAAGTTCTGTGGCTGGACCTCTAAGGAAAGCATAATATTAACCTGTCTGCCTGTCTGTGTAATGCAAGGAGTCATGAATATTTTACAAACTAGTGTTACTGTATAAATAAATATGTACCTTGAATTGAATTGAAACAGTGGTATGAAATGTAAGGGAGAAGGTAATATTTACAAAGTTCTAAACTTGATCCTCTGAATTAAACAAAACCCTTCTCACCTAGCAGTACAGAGCATCCGCAAAATCGAAGAATTGTTAACTAAGTCAAACAGAGCACTGGACTCCAGGTATGCATTCTTCTCTCACAGAACTGATTATTAGTTTTTGCCCTAGGCTCTCACAAACATCCAGTGTTCAGGCAGGAGACAAACAGGACTGAATATGCCAGGCCACCCTTCTGTTATCCCCATCCCATCGACATCTGAAGGTGAAGCCTAGCTAAAGGACATTTGTCAAACAAGCACTGATGTGGAAGAAGAAAGGAGGTCACCAAGACTTTCCATACATGGTGGCAGATAGATGGCTCTGGAAGTGAGAAAGACAGACAGCTTGGCTGGTGCAGTTTTAGTGACACTGGCATTGATATTACCTGAGAATATTCTGCAAACCCCTGCACTTTGGGCACCAGGTAACACCTTAACCTCAGCCCACAGCTGCTCTGAAGAGTGGTCCCCAGGATCTTATGGAAAGGGAACTCAGTGAAAGGCAATGTCCCCTACAAACATGGGGATGTAACAGTGTCTGGGCCCCCCATGGAGAGCTTAAATTAATGAGGGAACTGCATTTCCAGCAAAAGCACCTAAGTGGATGGATTTACTCCTGGCCCCTGGATGCCCATGTTTCCTACTGAGTGATATGAACAAGGGGTCTCCAGGCTTCTAGTCTTAATCAGCATTTCACACCCTTCAGTCTTGCCGCCAGAAAAGATCAGGTGTCTTAGAGAACAGCTTGAAGTTGGTTTTGATCTCATCTCTGCCTAAATCAATGGAAGGGGTTTCTGAGATACCCAGAGCATGCCAGGCAGAAGGGGTGCTCATATGGAAGGGACACAGCTGTGAAAGCAGGGAGATGTGGGTTTGAATCCTTATTCAATGTCCCCATTTAACCGTGTGATTTGGGACATTTTACCTCACAGGATCAACTTACTCACTTGTAAAATGCATTCCTCTTGTTATTAATGGTTTTAACATTTAAAAATAGAAATAGAGCATGGGCCGAGTTTCTTTCCTCCTAGTCAGTGAGCAGGGACTGTGGCCATCCCCATGTGGCTTTCCCCCTTGTCCCCTCTGTCGCCTTCCTCACTCGCCTCCCACTGTGGCTTCCCGTGGATCTAACCCAGAACAGGTAGACACCACGTAAGAAAAAGTGCTTGGCCAGAGTGAAAATTATTATGTGTCCAGGTGCTGTCGTATAAGAATAAGTACAACAGATAATGACAACAAAATATGACACACTGAGAAATCCTAACTTGCAGTTTCTTCTTTTTTCCTCAACCAGTGCTACTGCAATATATTCTGTAACTCATTCCTTATCAAACTTTCCCCACTTTCAAGAGTCAAATATTTTAGGGTAAAAATCCTGTATTTCTAGATAACTTCCCACAACATTAAGCAAATACTTTTTTCTAGTTGTATTTTTCTATATTTTTATATTGGATATTATTGTATATTTCTAATTGTGTGATATTTTTTATCACTAAAACATCAAAAGTTTTATCCTAATGAAATTACAGAATGACTTATAATCTGTCATGTCTGGAATAGTGGTCTTCCCAAAGATGTCTACACCTGAACCCCAGACCCTGGGATGGTACCAGGTTAATTGTGGTGGGGAATAAAGTTTGTAAAAGGAATTAAAGTTTTAAATCATCTGACTAAGAGCGTGGAGATTATACCTCATTATCCAGGTGGTTCAGTGTGATCACCAGGGTCCTTAACATTGAAGATGGAATCAGATGTAGCGCAGCATGAGAACCCACCCAATGACGCTGACTTTGGACATGGAGGAATGGGCCACGAACCAAGGGATGCAGGCGGCCTCTGCACGCTGAAAAGAGGCAAAGACACAGAGTCTCTGCTAGACCCTCCAGAAAGAAGTATATATTACACCTTGATGTTTATGCACTGAGATCCAATATCATACTTCTAATCTACAAAAGTGTAATAAAATAAATGTGTGTTGTTTTAAGCCACTGTGTGTTAACTTTCTGTGATGGCAGGAGAGGACTAATACCGTCATACAATGTATGATCAGGAGATAGAGAAAACTTACAACTACAGTGATTTTACAAGTGATACGAGAAATCCTAGTATTTAGGGGAACAACGGTTTTGTTTTGTGGATAAAGACTGAGGGCTGACTCTTGGGTAACTGACAGAAAGTACATACAAATATGTATTTATAAATTATGTAAATATTTATGCATAGCCTGTTATTTGTGGATATGAATGTAGTATATATCAATATATTAATAAGATAATTATAATTACTTTATACAATAGCCAAAAATGTTTGCAGAGACCACATACTCTCAGTTTAAGGAGAGAAATAAAACCACATTATAGTCAAGTAAACATCCCATGGTAGCTAAAAATAAGACCTGTAATAGAATAATATATTTCTTTCTGCTGGGTGTATTTCCAGAATACTTGAGGCTAAAAACATACTGTCTTCACACCTTAAGATACTTGTAGAGATGATGAAAAAAATGTTATTTGGGTAGTGCTTGAAGACAGCACTGTCTTATCTCGGAAGCTATTAAGTAAACTGTTGTATACTTTTCTCTTGTAGACTACCACAGATCTCTGTAAACTTCACTTCATAATCTAACTTATTAAGTAGATAAGCCTATGAAGACAGAATACATGAAAACTCTAAATTTCATGGTGTGATTCTAAGATAATAAACCTTCCTAGTGTTTTCTGAGTGTCCAGTGAAAAGTAAAGTGAAGAAGCTAGATAGATTTCTGGCTAACAAAGTCATAACAGAAGTCACTACAATAAAATTAAAAGCAGAGAGCAAATCCTTGTGGACTGAGAGCTGTGAATTTCATTATCAGATATGTCTTCATGTAATATAGACAAGTAATCATTTTAAGATTTCCGTTAACATTTAAATATCCCAAAAGGTGTATGTATTGGGTTTTTCTAATTCATAATTTTTCACAATTGGACATATTAAGGCTAAGATATATGTACCTTTGAGAAAAAAAAGTTTGTATGGCAATACCTTATATATCAGTTGGTTAAGAGTTTTCTGAGAATTCACTTTAACATATTAGTTATCATTATGTATCTTGAATGTTCAATGTAGACAATCTCAAAATACAGGAGAGACACCAAAAGAAAATGGAAATTACCATGATTTTGAAATACTGATTTATATGTAATGTCAATATTTGATGTATATTTCACATTTTAAAGAGCTCATCATGATTCTCCTACATCTTAATCAATCATAGATTTATTTTTTACACATTTAGGTTGTCTTCCTTAGAAGAATATTGTAAATAATACTGTGAAACACCATTTCTTTGTCCTTACTAAGATGCTTACATGGGACTGGTTTCCAAAAGTGGAATTGCTGAGTCAAAGAAAATGCATAATTTTAAAATGTTGACAGTGAATTCCAAATTCTTTCTTCCAGAATTATTTATATATGTCCATATGTCTGTAAATTCTACAACACTGAAATATTGTTATTAATCTCTCCTTTATGGTTTTATTTTGTGGGAATTATTTGCTCATGTCCCTTGTCATTTTTCTATTGGGATTGTTTTTTGGACTTCATGTTTGTTAAAGATCTTAATGATTTTGTATGCTAACGGATATTATGAGCATTTTCTCAAGTATTAAATATACGTGAATTTTTGGTGTTTTAAAATATGGAATATCCTTATATGCACTTCAGTAAAATGACATCTATATCTTGTCTTTTTTGTTATTCATATTTATTATTTTAATTAAATCATTAAAACATTTTACTTACATTTGTGTGTGTTGGGCATGTGTGCATGTGTGTGTGTGCATACATTTGGAAAGAGAGAGACAAAGAAAGACAGACAGGGACAGAGAGAGAAAGAAAACACCTTTGCATAGAACCCGGCCTGAAAATAAGACAGATCCTGCCACCCATACTTCCATTCTACTCAGCCTTGTGCTTTATTACTGAACTCTTAAACCTACTTTGTTTTTGAAGTAATTCTGGTATCAGATTTATATAGCTATAATCTTGTCTTTTGGATTCTCACACACTGTTCCTCACTGCCAGTGTTTTTACAACATCACTCAAATATTTACTCAAGATGGATTCTACAATCATTTTGTCATGAATGACAAAAATGATATCAAGAGTTTCATTGAAAAGGTAACACATACATATATTTTTAAGGAGCACTGACATGTTTGAAATAGTGATGTTTTCCATGTAGGAACATAATATTTCTCTCTTAATCCAATTCTTCTTTCTGTCCCTTGCCAAATTGTACAGTCTTTTTATAACATTATTTTCAATGTAATAAAAAATCCTTCCTTGCATGAAGCAAAAAAAGTACATGCAGAGGAGAAAAACCATATCGTTCTGAATGTCCTATGCTTAATTAACAAGACTTTCCATCTTCTGCAGACATGGTCTGAGATGGCTCTTTCCAGAAGGCCAAGGGTCTGTGGTCCACAGGCTACAGGTCTGCTGTACTGGAATCCTGAGGCTCTGCTAGTCGCCTTCCCTCTGCCTTCAGGTTGGGGTCTCCACAGCTGCCCATGTTGTTGCCAATTACCTCCAGACTCCTAAACTGTATTAGCAACACCCCAGGGAGGACTGGCCCCATGGTCAGCCTCCTTTGGACTCAGATTGCCATGCTCTGCAGCCACCAGGCAGCAGAAAAGTCCCCTCCACTTCTCATGGTAGCTGTATCAGAAGGGTTCCCACAGCAGAGGTGATAAAAAGTCATTTCTTTACAACAGAGGGTTACTGTACTGGGTAGGGAGGTGGGCTGGGGCAAAGGTTATTCAGGGAGCTGTGCATCCAGGGGTTGTCTACGCCTCAAGAACCACCTGGAAGTATCCTCCCCATTCACACCTAGGTCTTTTGTTCTGGCTCAAAAGGCAGGGTAACAGCCTTCACGTCTATTGACTCATTTTACACTCCCTGGTGTACTTCAGAGTTTGGCTTACATTGGTGACAGCCTATCATGGCGGCTCAAGGTTCAGGTGGTACCTCTTCACCTGGCCAAAGACCCCTGTGTTCCCTCCCTTGGCAGCAAGCACGTTAGCTAATGCTTTTTCAGAGCTGTTCTTCACATGCACAGTCTTCTATGTGAACGTTCATGTGTACTGTGTGCAAAATCGGGTTTTACTTTCATCTCTATTAAACTACTCACTGTTTTGTGTCTGTTCACAAAAATATACACACCAGAGATAATTATATAGGCACATAGGATATAACTTCATTTTGTTAATGTCTGAATGATTCCACTATATAAATATATTTGTTTAAGCACCCCACATCAATGGGCTTTGGAGCTGTTCTACTGCTTTACTATTAAAAACAAAACATTTTTCTGTTTTAAGTTGTTTTGCTGTTTTCATATTCAGTGTGCCATTTATAATCCTCTTCTATAAGCTGTCTATTTATGCCCTTTGGCTGTTTTTCTACTGGGATCCTTTTTCTTACTGTCTCATACCTCATTAGTTTAGAAAATTATCACTTCATTAAAAATTTTCATGGTTTGCTATTATTTTTTCTTTTTTAATTTTGATATCATTAATGTACAATTACTTGAACAGCATTATGGTTACTAGACTCCCCCTATTATCAACTGCCCCCCCACTACCCTATTACAGTCGCTGTCCATCAGCGTAGTAAGATGCTACAGTCATTACTTGTCTTCTCTGTATATACTGCCTTTCCCGTGTCCTCCCCTGCTACATTATGTGTGCTAATTGTAATGCCCCATCTTCCCCCCTCATCTCTCCCTTCCCACCCATTCTCCCCAGTCCATTTCCCTTTGGTAACTGTTAGTCCATTCTTGGGTTCTGTTGAGTCTGCTGCTGTTTTGTTCCTTCAGTTTTTCCTTTGTTCTTATACTCCACAGATGAGTGAAATCATTTGGTGCTTGTCTTTCTCCACCTTGTTTATTTCACTGAGCATAATACCCTCTAGCTCTATCCTTGTTGTTGCAAATGGTGGGATTTGTTTTCTTCTTATGGCTGAATAATATTCCAATGTGAATATGTACCACCTCTTCTTTATCCATTCATCTACTGATAGACACTTAGGTTGCTTCCATTTCTTGGTTGTTGTAAATAGTGCTGTGATAAATATAGGGGTGCATATGTATTTTTCAAACTGGGATGCTACATTCTTAGGGTAAATTCCTAGGAGTGGAATTCCTGGGTCAAATGGTATTTCTATATTGAGCTTTTTGAGGAACCTCCATACTGCTTTCCACAATGGTAGAACTAATTTACATTCCCACCAGCAGTGTAGGAGGGTTCCCCTTTCTCCACATCCTCACCAACATTTGTTGTTGTTTGTCCTTTCTATGCTGACCATCTTAACTGGTGTGAGGTGATATCTCGTTGTTTAAATTTGCATTTTTCTGATGACTAGCGATGTGGAGCATCTTTTCATGTGCCTGTTGGCCATTTGAATTTCTTCTTAAGAGAAGTGTCTGTTCAGATCTTCTGCCCATTTTTTAATTGGGTTATTTGCTTTTTGTTTGTTGAGGTGACTGAGCTCTTTATATAATTTGGATGTTAAACCCTTATCAGATACTTCCTTTATGAATATATTTTCCCATACTGTAGGATATCTTTTTGTTCTACTGATGGTATTCTTTGCTGTACTTTTAGTTTGATATAGTCTCACTTGTTCATTTTTGGTTTTGTTTCCTTTGCCCGGAGAGATAAGTTCATAAAGAAGTTGCTCATGTTTATGTCCAAGAGATTTTTGCCTATATCATTTTCTAAGAGTTTTATGGTTTCATGACTCACATTCAGGTCTTTGATCCATTTTGATTTTACTTTTGTTTATGGGGTTAGACAATAATCCAGTTTCATTCTCTTACATGTAGATGTCCAGTTTTGCCAACACCAGTTGTTGAAGAGGCTGTCATTTCCGCATTGTATATCCATGTCTCCTTTACTGCATATTAATTGACTATATATGCTTGGGTTTATATCCAGACTCTCTATTCTGTTCCACTGGTCTATGGGTATTTTCTTGTGCCAGTAGTAAATTGTCTTGAATACTGTGGCTTTGTAGTAGAGCTTGAAGTCAAGGAGCGTAATTTCCCCTCCTTTATTCTTCCTTCTCAGGATTGCTTTGGCTTTTTGGGGTCTTTTGTCATTCCATATGAATTTTAGAACTATTTGCTCAAGTTATTTGAAGAATGTTGTAGGTATTTTGATAGGGATTGCATTGAATCTGTAGATTCCTTTAGGCAGGATGGCCATTTTGACAATTATTAGTTCTTCCTAGTCAAGAGCATGGGATGAATTTACATTTATTAGTGTCCTCTTTACTTTATCTGAAGAGTGTCCCATAGTTTTCAGGGTATAGGTCTTTCACTTCCTTGGTTTGGTTTATTCCTAGGTATTTTATTCTTTTTGATACAGTTGTGAATGGAATTGTTTTCCTGATTTCTCTTTCTGTTAGTTCATTGTTAGTGTATAGGAATGCCACAGATTTCTGTGTATTAATTTTGTATCCCACAACTTTGCTGAATTCAGATATTAGATGTAGTAGTTTTAGAGTAGATTCTTTAAGGTTTTTTATGTACAATATCATGTCATCTGCAAACCCAGACAGTTTGACTTCTTCCTTGCCAATCTGGATGCCTTTTGGTTCTTTGTGTTGTCTGATTGCTGTGGCTAGGACCTCCAGAACTATGCTGAATAAAAGTGGGGAGAGTGGGCATTCTTGTCTTGTTCCCATTCTTAAAGGAAAAGCTTTAAGCTTCTTGCTGTTAAGTATAATGTTGGCTGTGGGTTTGTCATATATGGCCTTTATTTTGTTGAGGTACTTGCCCTCTATACCCATTTTGTTGAGAGTTTTTATCATGAATGAATGTTGAATTTTGTTGAATGTTTTTTTCAGCATCTATAGAGATGATCATGTGGTTTTTGTCCTTTTTGTTGATGTAGTGGATGATGTTGATAGATTTTCAAATGTTGTACCATCCTTGAATCCCTGGGATGAATCCCACTTGATCATGATAGATGATTTTTCATGTATTTTTGAATTCGGTTTGCTAATATTTTGTTGAGTATTTTTGCATTTATGTTCATCAGGGATATTGCTCTGTAATTTTCTTTTTTGTGCTGTCTTCGACTGGTTTTGGTATTAGAGTGATGTTGGCCTTGTAGAATGAGTTCGGGAGTATTCCCTCTTCTTCTACTTTTTGGAAAACTTTAAGGATGATGCATATTAGGTCTTCACTAAGTGTTTGATGAAATTCAGCAGTGAAACCACCTGATCCAGGAGTTTCATTCTTAGGTAGTTTTTTTATTACCAGTTCAATTTTGTTGCTGGTAATTGGTCTGTTCACATTTTCTGTTTCTTCCTGAGTCAGCCTTGGTAGGTTGTATTTTTCTAGAAAGTTGTCTATTTCTTTTAGGTTATCCAGTTTGTTAGCATATAATTTTTCATAGTATTCTCTCATAATTCTTTGTATTTCTGTGGTGTCCATAGTGATTTTTCCCTTCTCATTTTTTATTTTGTTTATGTGTGTACCCTCTCTTTTTTTCTTGCTAAGTCTGGCTAGGAGTTTATCTATTTTGTTTATTTTCTCAAAGGACCTGCTCCTGCTTTCATTGATTCTTTCTATTGTTTTATTCTTCTCATTTTCATTTATTTCTACTTTAGTCTTCATTATGTCTCTCCTTCTACTGACTTTGGACCTCATTTGTTCTACCTTTTCTATTTTCATTAATAGTGAGTTTTGGCTGTTCATTTGGGATTGTTCTTCTTTCCTAAGGTAGACCTGTATTGCAATATATTTTCCTCTTGGCACAGCCTTCGCTGCATCCCACAGATTTTGTATTGTTGAATTATTGTTATCATTTGTCTCCATATATTGCTTGATCTCTGTTTTTATTTGGTCATTGATCCATTGATTATTTAGGAGCATGATACTGAGCCTCTATGTGTTTGTGGGCTTTTTATTTTTTAGTGTGTAATTTATTTCTAGTTTCATACCTTTGTGATCTGAGAAGCTGGTTGGTATAATTTCAATCTTTTTAATTTACTGAGGTTGTTTTTGTGGCCTAGTATATGATCTATTCTCGATATTGTTCCATTTGCACTTGAGAAGAATGTGTACCCTCTTGCTTTTGGATGGAGTGTTCTGTAGATGTCTGTTAGGTCCATCTGTTCTAGTACGTTGTTCAATGCCTCTGTCTCCTTACTTATTTTCTGTCTGGTTGATCTGTCCTTTGAAGTGAGTGGTGTGTTGAAGTCTCCTAAAATGAATGCATTGCATACTATTTTCCCCTTTAATTCTGTTAGTATTTGTTTCACATATGTAGGTGATCCTGTGTTGGGTTCATAGATATTTATAATGGTTATATCTTCTTGTTGGGCTGATCCCTTTATCATTATGTAATGTCCTTCTTTGTCTCTTGTTACTTTCTTTGTTTTGAAGTCTATTTTGTCTGATACAAGAACAGCAACTCCTGCCTTTTCCTCCTGTTAGTTGCATGAAAGATATTTTTCCATCCCTTTACTTTCAGTCTGTGTATGTCTTTGGGTTTGAAGTGAATCTCTTGTATGCAGTATATAGACGGGTCTTGCTTTTTTATCCATTCAATGACTCTGTGTCTTTTGATTGGTACACTCAGACCATTTACATTTAGGGTGATTATCGATAGGTATGTACTTATTATCATTGCAGGCTTTAGATTCTTGATTACCAAAGGTTCAAGGGTCATTCCCTTACTATCTAACAGTCTAATTTAACTCACTTCTTATGCTATTAAAATACAACGTAAAGGTTCTTTTTTTTCTCTCCTTTTTCTTCCTTCCCTGTTCTTTGTATGTTATGAATCATCTTCCATACTCTTTGTCTATCCCTTGAGTGACATATTTTTAGCCTTAGGAATATTTTCATCTATAGGAGTCCCTCCAAAATCCACTTCATCTATAGGAGTCCCTCCAAAATCCACTGTAGAGGTGGTTTGGAGGAGGAAAATTCTCTCAACTTTTTCTTATCTGAAAATTGTTTAATTCCTCCTTCAAATTTAAATGATAACCTTCCTGGGTATGGTATTCCTGGTTCAAGGCCCTTCTGTTACATTGCATTAAGTATATCATGCCAGTCCCTTCTGGCCTGTAAGGTTTCTGTTGAGAAGTCTGATGATAGCCTGATGGGTTTTCCTTTGTATGTGATCTTTTTTCTCTCTCTAGCCCTTTTAAAAGTCTGTTTTTCTCCTTGATCTTTGCCATTTTAGTTATTATATGTCTTGATATTGTCTTCCTTGGGTCCCTTGTGTTGGGAGATCTGTGTACCTCCATGGCCTGAGAGACTATCTCCTTCCCTAGATTGGGGAAGTTCTCAGCAGTTACCTCCTCAAAGACACTCTCTATCTCATTTTACTTTTCTTCTGTTACCCCTATAATGTGAATATTGTTCATATGGATTGGTCACACAGTTCTCTCAATATTCCTTCATTCTTAGAGATTCTTTTTACTCTCTGTGCCTCAGCTTCTTTGTATTCCTCTTCTCTAATTTCTATTCCATTTACTGTCTCTTCTACTACATTTAATCTGCTTTTAAATCCCTCCATTGTAGGTTTCATTTCAGATGTGGCATTTCTTAATGATTGGATCTCCATCTTAAATTCATTCCTGAGTTCTTGAGCATTTTTCTGTACCTCCGTAAGCATGTTTATGATTTTTATTTTGAACTCTCAGGCAGATTGGTGAGTTCAATTTCATTTGACCCTTTTTCTGGAGTTTGTGAGATTTTGGTCTGGATCATGTTCTTTTGACATTTCTTATTTCTGTGTGGTGCCCACTAGTACCCAGAAGCTCCAGTCTCTGGAGCTTCTCAGCCCCTAGTCTGAGGTTGGGAGCTGGTGCCTGGTGGGAGGAAAGATCTGCTTCCTGATTCCCATCTGCAGTGCCTGTCTCTGGTGTCAGAGCCAGTGGGCCAAGCACAGAGGTGTAAGCCCCTGTGCTTTGAGTCTCTGGCTGTTGTAGGCGGGGCCTCCCTCTGGCTGGCCTGATGCCAGCACAGTGACTGCTGGTCTGTGAACTGGTGCCGGCAGGCTAGGAGGAAGGTGCAGCAGGCTGCATGTCATAGTAGGGTTCCTCCGAGCTGTGCAGGCAGCCAGGGAGATGGGGCGCCTGAAGCTCCTCAAAGTTCCCAACCAGCTGGGCAGAGCACCCGAGGCAACCTTGTCCAGCTCTACCCTCCCCTGCGCAGCAAGCTCCCTGCAAACCCTGCCCCTTCACCAGCCCTCTCGCTGCTAGGAAGCCTCTCAGACCATCTGCCCGCCTTTCCCTTGTCCCAGACCTGCCAGGTGTGGATACCGTCCTCCACAAATGGCAGGAATCTCTGTTTCTCAAGCACTCCACCACCTATCTGAGCTCCCCAACGTCCAGAGCAATACACAGTATAGGTTTCTGCTCCCAAAGCAAATCTCTGGAGCTAGGTATTCAGCAGTCCCAGGCCTTCACCCCCTCCCCCACTCCATTCTTCTGCCCATGAGCTGGGGTGGGGGAAGGGCTTGGATCCCATCAGATTAAGGCTCTAGTATGTTACCCTGTTTTGTGAGGTTGGCGCTGTTCGTGAGGTCTGTGTGCAGTCTGGTTCAGCCTTCTTTCCTGTTTCTGTTTTAGGGTGAATTGTATCAATTAACTACATTTTCATACTATTTGAGGTTTTGGAAGGAGTTCTCCATCTCACCTCTCACGCCGCCATCTTGAATCTCTTAACAACCACAGTTTGTTATTTTTATTTCACCTTTTAAAGAATGATTTTGGCCAGTAATTTTCACCTATTAAAAAAATTTACATGGTAAAATGTAGTGTCTTTGGAGTGGTTTGGGCATTTATGACATAGTAAGATAGCAAATTCCTCCATTTTTACTTGGTAAAAAAAATTTGTATCATTCTAGCATATTTTCATTTTTTTTTTAATCTGCATGATATGACACTGGAATTTACATATTATATGTATATGTGATTCCACATTTGTTTGTCAAGTGTTAACATAAACATAAAAGTGTGTGAACATAAAACACACACACATATCATACTCCAAATTAATTTCATGTTAAATAGAGCAAAAACGAGGTTCTAGAGTAAATGTGCGTATGTCTATGAAGATATAAATGTATTGTTATTTTTTAGTTAAGCATTTTTAAATATAGATTAAATGCTGAATTTACACAAAAGCTTCTTCAGCATTTAAGGCGATCAGGTTTTTTTCTTTGTTAAGTTATGACCATAGTGAATAATTTCATTACATTTTTAAATCCTTTTTTCATCAGTATAACTCGCATAAATGCATGGCAAATTACTCTTCTGATACACTGCGTATTTATGTCTACCAATACTTTACTTGGACTTTTTAGATTAGGACTTTGGACCTTTAAATTCTTAAAAGCAGTTTAAGATTCAGAGTAAAACTGAGAAGAAGATACAGAGATTTGGTGTATAGCTCCTGCTTCCACTCTTGCACAGCCTCTCCTGTCATTAGTGGTGCATTTGTTTCAATTAATAAATGACTTATCATAATTATCCAAAGCATGCTTTACACTAGAGTTCATCAAAGTCCACAGTTTACATTATGGTCATTCTATGGGTTTGGACAAATATAATGATATGTAGCCATCATTATGGTATTATACAAAGCATTTTCACCACCCTGTAAATCCTGTGTTCCACCCATTCATCCCTTTCCCTCTGCCCAACCCCTAGTAACCACTAATGTTTTACTCTCTCCAGAGATTTGCCTTTTCCAGAATGTTTTACAGTTGGAACCACACAGTATATAGCCTATTCTGATAGGCTTCTTTTACTTAGCAATATGCATTTAAAATTCCTCTATGTCTTCTTATGTCTTACTAGTTCATTTCTTTTTAGCACTGAGTAATATTTCATTGTCTGGATATATCAGCTTATTTATCCACTGACCTATTACAGGACACTTTTGTTGATTCCAAGTCTTGGGAATCATGAATAAAGCTGATATAAACACCCATATGAAGGTTATTGCAAGGACATAAGTTTCAACTCCTTTGGGTAAACACCAAGGAGTGTGATTGCTGGATTATATGGTATCTACAGTTTTGCAAGAAACTGCCAGACTGTCTTTCAAAGTGGCTGTACATTTTTCATTGTCACCAGCAATGGATGAGTTCCTGTTGCTCCACATCTTCAACAGCATTTGATGTCAGTATTCTCAATTTTGGCTGTTACAGATGTGTTGTGGTATCTTATTGTGTTAATTTGCTTTTCCCCTCTGACATGATGTGAAGTATCTTTGCATGTTTATTTGTCATCTGTATATCTTCTTTGGTGAGTTATCTCTTAAGGTCTTTAGCCAGTATGTGAAATTTTTTATCAGTGTCATAATTAAGATTTTATAATGGTTTCTATAGGTTTGCATGCATGCTTTTGTCATTTTTCATATCAAAATCATGTTTTCTTCATGAAAATATTTTACAGCAAGAAATTGGGCATTCTCTTTCTAAGTTCCAGAGCAATTTAGAAACATTAGAGCTGTTTGGTTTTATTCTATCTGTGAAATTCTATGGCTTTGGAGGAGCAAGGATCTCCTTTGTACTTTTTCTCTAATAACATCGACTATTTCTTTTATGACTAATTTTGATATTTTAGGATTCACTTTTGTTCATTTTGACTTTGAAAGAAAACTGACCTCCTCAAGCAGATTTTGAAATATTTGTGGAAATATATTTCCAATTCCAAAGCAGTCAGCTATTATCTTGTTAATTTTCATATTTTGAGTAATTTGTACATTTTGATATTTTTATCACTAATTTACATAGAGTTTAATTTACTTTTCAAGGAATCAGCTCTTATATTTACTAATTTTTGGTTTCTCAAGTGAGAGCATTAAGTTGTTCCAGAGAGTGGCGATCAGATGCTGACTCATTGACCCCAGTCTCAGGCTTAGTTTTAGAAAACGGAATTCACTGTCTCTGTCTCTCTCCCTGCCTCACTATCTTTTTCTCTGTCTATCCAACCACTCCCACTACCCTGCTCTTACTGTCCTCTAGGGCCAGTTTCCCCTAATACCAAGATGCTTAGTACAATTGAAATGAGCTTAATCTTTCATAAATGGCCCCAGGTGTTGTTCTTTATGCTGCTTTCAGACTACAAATATCCCTGAACCAAAGAAACAAAAAGGTTCAGCTGCTTTACTAGAATAAGAGTATTCAAATATATAGGTGGAACAAAAATTAATCTATATAAAATAACCTTTCACAGTAACTTTGAAATAATACATAGGAAATTATCCACAATTATTAATTGTAGATTCATAGATCAATTTATATTTTATCTATATTTGATTAATTTACAATTGATTAATCGATCAATTTATAACCCTTGAATATATCAGGTTTCTACAGATTGAAATCATTAATTCTATAAAAGACTTATTATCTATCTCTTTACAGACAATTAGTAAAAATGTATGTTCGACATTTTCCATATTTAATGATTTTCTCATTTTTCTGAGTTAAATCTTCAGTTGACTGTGTTTTCCTAGAAAAATCTTCCATTATCGTATTAATCGTATTTTCTGGTTCAATGAAAAAATCATGTTTCCACTCCTCTTTAAGATAACAGTGTTTCTACTAAAAAAGGTGTAATCCTTAAGAACAAACATAATTGAACAGGTCCTTCTTTGGGTGGAGATTCCCACAAGTTTGGAAGGACAGACAGCAAAAAAAAGGCACGGTACTTAGTGAAGCGGGGCAGAGTAAGCTTAGCTCGGAGTGCGTACATGGCAGAGGGCAGGCCTACAGGTGGGGAAGTGGGGCGGGCAGTGTAAAGGGACCGGGACTGAGACTTGGAGATGTTGTATGTGCAAGAAAGAGGCGCTGGACACTAAGCAGGGAGTTAGAAGTTTAATTCTGTACACAGAAGGGTCAGCCCTGGTCCTGGCTCCTCCATATCCAGACAGAATGAATCACAGGCAGGGGTTTTTGTGCTTAGGCAAAATACTGAAAGAGGTTTTCTAAAGAAATTGAATGAATTCTTTGGAGGAGTCCTGGGGCAGTATTGAGGCACCGGTGCTACAAAGATTTCTTCTGTCAAAGATAACAAAAGCCAAACACCAGCTAAAGGTGACAAAGATTTTCTTCAGTAGTATCCCCGTAATAGGGATGAGAACGCTGCTTCCCGAGGCCAACTGTGCCACAACAAAAGGCAGGAGAGTTTTTCAATGCTGGGTGTGCAAAAAGAAGGGCAGTGAGGTCGTTAGTGGGAGTTGATTGATGTGAAGAGGCCATCTGGACTGGCTAATTAGTGCTGATATGCAGGAAACACACTTCTCAGATCTTTATGACAGGTGGTAGTGGTTCAGTTGGAGCAAGGTGCCCTATAAAAATATATTTATATGTGTGTGCATTATGATAAATCAGTTTAATAGAATAATTTGAATATAAAATTGTAAAAGTCTCACAACAATGAAACAAAAAGCCAAAGAGATAAATATTGAAAATATTTAAAAATAAATATATATATGGAGAGAATGGAGGGTCAGTCCAAAAGGAGATGCCAGCACTGTCAAGACCAATGGGCTGCAGGTCATATGGATGCGACCAACGTGCTCTGCCCAGTTAGTGACAAAGATCCACAAGTCACTCTGTAAGTGTGAAAATTTAACAATCTTCCAGAATAAAAATAAAACCAACTAAAGAAGGAGCACAAGCATTTTACCTTCAGGCTTCTCACTGACATGCAGCTCACCAGATTTGATTGAACAAGGTTTTTAAGGAAAAATTTTCAAAAATAAAAAACTAAAAAATACTCTCTCAAAATAGAAAATAAATGTTAAGGCAGAAACAGCTTTTAAACTCCTCCATTAATTCCAATTAAAACACACTTAAGGAAGGTCCAGAGAGTCTCCTGAGAATGAGAGAATTATAAAACAGTACAGTATGATACAGGAAAAGTTGTTCAAAGTTGATTCAACAACAATATTATTTGAATGTCATGGGGGTCACAACCTTGGGCCTAGAGAGAAGAAAATGTTATCACAGGATACTGTTGTTTAAATTACCATATTAAGTAGTGATACTTAAGGCCCTGTTGTTTATTTTTATAATCAATCTATAAAATTAAATATGGTTATGTTAAGTAATATGAATAGTACCAAAGAAAAGGTCCTAGATGTGATGGGAAGAGTAAGATATTTTTAATAATAAATGGAAATTAAGACTTTTGATTTTTCTAAAGATCTGGGAATATAACTATGTCATGGAAAGAAAATGATGGTGGACAGGGGTCTGGTGGAAGTGGTGGGAAGACAGAACTCCTGCATCAGTACCAGCAGTAGAAAAACTGTTCTGTATATTGGCCACAGTTTTATGAAATGAAGTCCAGCCAAATTGGGTGGGCAGAAAGGTAGTTTATTTTCCATTCTGTTCCATCTGACTGAGTGAAGATGGTGCCAACATTCCTCCCCTCGGATGACTGGCAAGCTATTTTTTAGTGTTTGATTTACCAAATGTCTCTTTTGTATGGTCTGTTTTATTTGGAATTTGGGAAGGGTTTTATGAAATGTGAATAACCAGCTGCCATTTTGTACCAGAATTCTTTTGGTGAATCTGAATTGAGAGTGGTGACCTTTTGAAAGATACTTCCCGGTGTGAAAGAATTAAGCTCAAGAAATATTGGAGTCTAGACCCAATGGCAGACCAGCAGATTTTTTCATGCATTTTTTCTTCCTATTTTCCATGAATTTTTAAAATTCTTTTTCTCCTAAGACAACTTGTTTCATGCACTTTCATTTTGACTTTGCACTTCTGAAAGTAATCAAGAATAAAAACATGATACTTGGAAAACTCTAATCCATTTTTCCAATATTTTTGTGGTAAAATGCACAAACATAAAATGGATCATTTTGTGTACAGTTCAGTGTATTAAATACATCTATAATTTGTGATCCTCACCACCAAGCGTCTCCAGAACTCTGTTCATCTTGTAAAACTGCACCTCAATATTCATGAAACAGTAACTCCTTAGATGCCTTTCCCTCCCGCCCATGTCAAGCATTATTCTATTTTCTGTCTCTGATTTTGATGACCCTAGGTACCTCACACAGGTGGAATCAGACAGTATTTTGCCTTTTGTAACTTGCTTATTTCACTTAGCCTAATGTCCTCAAAATCCATCCATGTTGTAGAATATGTCAAAAACCTTTCTTTTTGAAAGATGACTAATAGTCTGTTATGTTTATACCACCACTTGCTTATCCACTCATCTTTAGAGGACCCTTAGGTACCCAGGTTGCTTCCACATTTTAGCTCATGTGAATAATGCTGTTATGAACATGAGTGTTTGAATATCTCTTCAGAATCCTGCTTTCAATTATTTGAGGTATATAATTTATAAATGTTTTCCACCATTCTGTAAGTTGCTTTCTAAATCTGTTTATTATGATGAACATATTAAAAAAAAATTTAAGACTAATTAGTCTATATTTTCTTTTGTTGCCTATATGTTTTTTTGTTGTATTGCCAAACCCAATATCACTAAGCTTTTTCCTTAAGCTTTCTTCTAATAGTTGTATAGATTTAGATCTTACATTAACACGTTTGTTTCATTTTGAGATAATTTTTTGTATATAGTGTTAGTTAAGGGCCCAAGTTCATTATTTTGCATGTTTATGTCCAGTTTTCCCAGCATCACTTATTGAAAAGACTATCTTTTTCCCATTTAATGGTCTTGGAACTCTTCTCTAAAATAATTTGACTATAGATGTGAGAGTTTATTTTGGGGATTTCTATTCTATATCACTGGTTATACATTTGTCTTTAAGTCAGTGCCATTCTGTTTTGATTATTGTAATTTTGTAGTAAGATTTGAAAATAGGAAGAATGAGTCATCCAGCTTTTGTTCTTTTTCAAGATTGTTTTGGCTATTCAGTGTTGCTTGAGATTACATATGAATACTAGGACAGATTATTCTATTTCTGTGAAAAAGACCATTAGGATTTTGATAGGGATTTTATTGAATCTTTAAATCACTTTGGGTAATATTGACATTTCAATATTTCTTCTAATTCACAAACTTGTGATATATTTATGTCTTCTTTTATTTCAGTATTTTGTAGTTTTCATTGTACAAATCTTTCACCTTTTTGTGAAGTTAATTCCTAATTATTTTATTCTTTTTCATGCGATTTTAAATTAAATTGTCTTAATTTCATTTTTGGATTGTTAATTATTAGTATGTAGAAATGCAACTGATTTTTGTATGCTGACTTTATATCTTGCTACATGTTTAATTCATTTATTCAAACAATTTTTTCCAGAATCTTTAGAATTTTCTATATATCAGATCATATTGTCTGCAAAAAGAGATAAGCATATTTTCAAATTTGAATTCTTTTTACTTGTTTATTTTTTTCCTAATTTCTCTGCCTAGGACTTCCAGTACCATGTTGAATAAAAGTGACAAAAGTGGGCATCCTGTCTTATATTTTATCTTAGAGAAAAGACTTCATTTTTTTGTCATTGAATCTGAATGTTTGCTGTGTGTTGTTCATATATGGTTTTTATTATGTTGAGCTGATTTCCTTCTATTCTTTTTTTTTAAGTGTGTTGAATTTTGTAAAGTGCTTTGTATCGATTGACATGATCATATGTCTTTTATGCTTTATTCTGTTAACATGGTGTTTACATTGACCATTTTTCATATAGTGAATCAACTTTTCATTCCAGAATAAATCCCACTAGGTCCTGGTGTATAATCCTTCCAATATGCTACTGAATTTGGTTTCTTAGATTTCTGTAGATTATTTCTAGATACATGTTCATAAGGATATTAGTCGGTAGTTTACTTGTAGTGTAAATTTGCCTTTGGTATCAGAGTAATGCTAGCTTCAGGGAATCAGGCCGGTAATGTTCCCTCCTCTTCCTTTTTTTTTCTGAAAAGTTTGAGAAGAGTTGGTGTTAGCTCATCTTTAAATATTGGTAGAATAAACCAGTGAAACCATCAGATCCAGATCATTTCTTTGCTGGGAAGTTTATAATTACTGATTTAGTAATACTATAGGCATAGTCAGAATTTTTTATACCTTTGTAACTTAATATCAGTAATTTTTTTTGTTCCTAGGGATTTGTACATTTGCTTCTGAGTCACCCAAGTTGTTGTCATACAGTTGATCATACCACTCTCATATAATCATTTTTATCTCTTAATATCATATATAACATCCCCACTTTCATTTTGGAATTTAGTAATTTGAATTCTCTCCCATTTTTCTGTGTCCATATAGCTATAAGTTTGTCAATTTATTTGATTCCTTCAAAGAACCAACTTTCAATTTTATTGAATTTCTGTATTGTTTTCCTATTCTGCATTTTGTTTACCTCTGGTCTAGTTTTTTGTTTTCTATGCCTTATGCTAACTTTGGGTTTAGTTAGTCATTTTCTAGTTTGTTAGCTATGAATTGAGGTTGTTGTTTTGAGATTTTCTTGATTTTTAATGTAAATGTTTATAGCTTAAAATTACCCCCTTATCACTGCTTTTACTGCATCCTATAAGTTTTGGTATGCTGTATTTTTACTTCATTCATTTCCAAGAATTTTCTAATTTCTCTTGTGATTTATTTTGTCAGGTGGTTGAGTTTGTTGTTTAATTGTGTAGTTTTCCTAAAAAAGTTCCTAAAGTTGTTGATTTCTAACTTCCTTCTGTTGTGGTTGGAGAAGTTACTTTGTATGGTATCTTTTTATGTCTACTGAGAATTAATTTCTGGCCTGATATGTGATCTATTATGGAAAATATTCCATACTTATTTGAGAAGAATGTATATGTTGTTTTCTTTGGGTAGCATGTTTTCTACATGTCTACTAAACCTAGTTCTTTATTGTTTTTTTCAAATTCTCTGTTTCCTTATTTATCTTCTCTCTGGTTATTTATCCAATAATGAGCATGGGGCCTGAAAGTTTCCAACTTCTATTTTAGAAGTTTCTATTTCTCACTTGAATTCTGTACATTTTTCTTTCATGAATTTTGGTGATCTATTATGAGCTGTGTAAATATCAATAATTGTTTTATTTTCTTACCCTATTGAAATTTTTATTATATTTGTCTTCTGTAGTTTTTTTCTATTTAAAGTCTACTTTGTGTGATATTAGTATAGCCACCTCTACTTTCTTTTGGTTATTATTTGCATGGATCATATTTTTCCATACTTTCACTTTCAATTTATGTTTGTATTTAGATCTAAGGTGAGTCTCTTGACAGCAAATAGTTGGATCATGTGTTATCCATCCTGCCAAAATCTGTCCTTTAATTATAGAGTCCAATTTATTTACATTTAATATAATCTTACAGATAGGATAGGACTTTTGTCACTTTGCTGTTTGTTTTCCATCTGTCTTATAGCTTATTGCCCCTCATTTACTCAATTACGCTCTTCTTTTGTATTTACTTGTTATTTTAGTGAAAATTTTAAATTGCTTTCTCATTTTCTTTTGTGTATACCCTTATAGCTATTTTGTAATTGTCATCAGGATTACATTTAATATCTTAGATTTAATTGAATTTATGCCAGCTTAACTTCAACAAAAACCTCTGCTTCCTTTTGGATTGATCATGATCCCCTTCAGGTGTTATCACAAAATTGTATCTTTTGCTGATGTCTCCAAAATATACAGTAATAGTTTTACTTCATAAGTCTTTTACATTATGTAGCAAACAAAAAGAAGAGTTACAAACTGTTGTTCAGTAACACTAGCTTTATAATTGCACATGGATTTATATTTACTGAGATCTTTATGTCTTCATAGAGCTTCAAGTGTGTACATACCATATGTCTAGTGCCTTTTCATTCTTATCTGCTGGATTCACTTTACTATTTCTTTCAGGGCAAGTCTAATGGTAATAAACTCCCTCAGCTTTTGTTTATCTGGTAATGTCTTAATTTCTTCCTCCTCTTTAAAGAACAGTTTTGCCAGATATAGAATTATTTTTGACAGTTTTAGCACCTTTATTTTTCTCTTAGCATTTTGACTATATTGCCCCACTGCCTTTTGGCTTCCAAAGCTTCTGATAAGAGATATGCTAATTGTCTTATTGTGGACCCTTAGTATGTGATACGCTGCTTCTTTCTTTTGATTTTCAATATTCCCTCTTTGTGTTTGGCTTTTAAAAGTTTGATTATATTGTACCTCATTGTTGGTCTGTTTGAGCTAATCTTTCTTGGAGTTTATTGAGGATGTTTATATTCATGTGTTTCATAATATTTAGGGACTTTTTAGTTATTATTTATTCAAATATTCTGTCTTTTCTGTCTTCTTTTTTGTCTCTTCTTTCTTTTACATTTCCAGCAATGTACATGCTAGTCAACATGATGGTGCCTTATAGGTCCTGCAGGGTCTGTTCACTTGTTTTATCTTTTTTCTGTCTATTATTCAAATAATAATTCCATTATCTTACTTTCAATTTCACTGATCCTTTCTTCTGCTTGTTTAAATCTGAGTTTAAATCCCTTTACTGAATTTTGTATTTCATTTTTTATACTTCTGAAATTCACAATTTCTTTGTTTTCCTTTTAGATTATCTGTTTCTATATTGATGTTTCCGTGTGTTCACACATCATGCTCTTGACTTTCCCCATATCTTCCATTGTTTCTTTGATTGTTCTTAAGTTAGCTATTTTAACGTCTTTGTCTAGTAGGTCTGCTATTGGGTGTTTTTCAAGGAAAGTGTCAGTTGATTTTTTTCCTTCTTATGGGTTATACTTTACTGCTCTTGTGTGCCTTGTGACTTTCTGTTTAAAATTAGACATTTGAATGTAATAATGGTTACAGTGGAAATCAAATTTACCTCTTTCATCAGGGTTTTACAATTTTGTTTTTGTTTATTACTACTTATTTTGAATTATTTCATTTGACTGTTGTAGGTGGTCTCTGTGCCAAGTGTCAGCCTTGGGTATAAACTTAAGGTCTTCTCAATCTTTTCTGAGCATATGCCTTTCACTGGACATGCACAGTGACTTTCTACTTCCCCCATATATGCTGATGCTTTTGACTGTGCTATATTTTAAAGTCTGGCTCCCCAAAAAAAGGAAAAAATTATTTTAAAGTGAAGGAAGGGCACTGGTCTTTCAAATCCCCTATATGGTTCATCAACTGGAGGGGAAGTACTTGGAACAAATAGGAGTAGGTGCAACAGTTACACCTGCCCACCTCTTTGTCTTCATCTCTGTGATCAGAGGCAGCAATCAGCAACCAGAGCAAAGATCCCCAGTATCTAGACAGCAGGTTCTTTGCCCACCCTGGCTCCTGCAAGCCGTCTACAGAATGCTGCACGAGTAATTACACAGCTGGATGCCAAATGGCAAGGGGTGGGGAATGGGTTGCTCCTACTCTGTTAAAAGCTGAAATTGACCGAAATTAACCACAGTTTAACACCTGAGCCCTCCCCAATATTACATCTTTCATCCAGTTTCATCTTACTTGTGTGTACTTTTTCTTGCACACATCTCTCCTCCTATACCTCTAGATTTTTGTTCCAGCCATAATCATGTCTCACCTATGCTCCTGAACAGTGATCTAACTTGTATTCCTATTTCTACTCTTGCCTCTTTATAATCAATTTATACTATAGCCAATGTGATCTTAAATAGCAGATCCTATTATTTTTTCCATTGCTTTGGCATAAAATCCAACTTACTTACAATGGAATTAAGTCTGTCTATGAGCTGGTGCTTGCCTAATTTGGGGCTCTCGGCTGTCTCCACTGTCCTTCTCACTCACCTGCACCAGTCTCACTGACTTCTCCATGTAATTCCCAAGCTCATTCCTGCTTCAAGGATATTCAACATGCAAATTCCTCTGGCTGGAAATGCTGCCCCATTTCTTCGCATTCCTGGATCTCCCTTGGTCCCTGTGTCTTTGCTCAACTGCCAGCTCTTCATGGAGACTTCCCTTATTATCCAGCATAAACAAGACTCCCCACTGTCCACTTAGTCACTTCTGGTCATAACACGGTATTTTAATTTCCCTGTAACACTTAAAATTTTCTAATATTATTGAGTTCTTATATGCTTGCTTTAGAAATCATATGACTTTTACTAGAATGTAAGCACCACAAGATTAACACTTTACTCCAAAGTATAGAAGAATACATGGAACATAAGTGCTAAATATGTATTTTTAAAAGTTGTGCATTTTAGAAAGTAGTAAGGCCTGTATTTGTTTTGTTTCCATGAGAACATGAAATAAAGTATATCTTTTATATGTGTATGTATATATTTATACCTATAATTGTGGGCTTTTTGTCCCTCCAGTTGAAATAATCCATTTTGATTCCTTGTGATAAATGATGTTTACATCTTATTGTATACTTTTAAACTTTTTCCTTATTGTATTATTCGCTTGCTTTCTATCTTTTGCAACCAATGTTTGTATTATCTGATTATTACTCTTGCTTTAATTGCATTACTTTCTACCTTTGTTAAGTTTTAATTGACTAATAAAAAGTGAAACTTTGTCTGGAATTATTAACATCATTAAGAAAGAAATGTCCATCCCAACCTCCATTTGTAATTTTAGTAATTTATATAGGAATTGAGTGAGTCTTATTAAGAAAAGTAAGATAGAATTATCCATATATTTTCTCATGGTGAAACCATCTAAAAAAGCACAGATCAGAATTTTCCTTTATGTACATATGTCTCTAAGGTGTTACAAATAGAATATTTTAAATATAAGCTTCATTCTCCCATATTTTGGAACAGTTAGTGCTTTGGATTTAATTGGCCAGAAACATTACAAATGTACACCATTCCAGTTTTACTTTTATGCTTTTTAGTATCAAATATACCTTTTAAATAATGGATACATAAAGCTATAAATACTGTTTTCATCATGTCTTTAATCAAACAATAATTATGATTTGCTTTAGCCTTTTTTCTTTAAAAAGAAGCTGCTATACAAATACATCGTTTATCTTAAAAATACAACTTCCTTTTTATAGAATTATAAGGAAACCTTGAACTCCATCCTGTGTAATTAAGTTTGCTTTTTATTTGTTATTAACCAAATGTTCTCCTATTTTTTATCTATCACATATTTTATATAGATTCAATCATAGTACATATCACTTTTATGCACTATTTTTTACACTTAGTAATTTTTCATCAACACATTTCTGTAGTTATTGGAGAGATGACAGCTGTCCTTCCCCTTACGTGATAAGTTGATATCCTTTCCTCTATTGGGTAGTCAAGTAGTATTCTTGTATATTTATAATAAATGCTTTGCATATTATGAGTATTCTTAATTAACATTTAGTATAAAAGTGGTTATAGCAGATTTTTATTGAGGTATAATTGATACATAACATTATATTGCTTACAAAAGTAAAACATAATGATTTTATATTCACGTATATTATGAAATGATCACCAAGTCTAGTTAACATCATTTACCACTCATAGTTATATATAGTTATATATGTTCTTCTTCTGATGAGAACTTTTAAGATCTATTCCTTTTAAGCAACTTTCAAATATGTAACAAAATATTATTGACTATAACCACCATTCTGTGTATCACATCTGCATAACTTATTTTACAACTGGAATTTTGTAACTTTGACCCTCTTCACACATTTCACTCATTCCCACCCCATCTCTGGCAGTCACCAATCTGTTCTCTGTATTTATGAACTTGTTTGTTTGTTTGTTTAAGATTCCACATGTAAATGAGGTCATATGATAGTTTTCACTTAACATAATGCCCTCAAATTCCATGTTGTCTCAAATGGCAAGATTCCATTCTTTTTTTATTATTAATATTCTATTGTATATATACACCACATTTTCTTTATCCATTCATAATTGATGTACAGTTAGGTTGTTTCCATATCTCAGCTATGTTAAATAATGCTGAATAAACAAGGGGTGCATACATACTTTCAAGTTAGTGTTTTTATTTTCTCTAGATAAACACCCAGAAGTGGAACTGCAGGAATATGGTATTTCTATTTTCAGTTTTTTGGGAAACCTCCATACTGTTTCTGCAGTGGCTGCGCCAATTAACATTCCCACCAACAGTGTAGAAGGTTCCCCTTTCTCCACATCCTGTCAACACTTGTTATCTTGTTTTTTGATAATAACCATTCCAACAGGTATGAGATGATATTACATTGTGGTTTTGATTTGCATTTCCCTGATGATTAGTGGTGTTGAATATCTTTTCATGTTCCATTTGGCCATCTGTATATCTTCTTTGTAAAAAATGTCTATTAAATCCTGCCCATTTTTAAATCAAATCTGTGGTTTTTGCTACTGAGTTGCATGAGTCCTTTGCATGTTTGAACATTAACCCCTTATAAGATATATAGTTTGCAAATATTTCTTCATATTCAGTAGATTGCCTTTTAATTTTGTTGATGGTTTCCTTTGTTTGTTGTGCAGGGGCCTTTTTAGTTTGATCCCAAAAGTTTTGTCCCAAATTTTCTCTTAAAGCAACAGAAAATGTAAGCCAAGACTCAGAGAGACAAATATTTATTGCAGATCGGAATGGAAATTTCACTCATAAGGTCTACATGAATAACACCAAAAGCTTTGGATGAGTTTTGTATGGGAGTTTTTGTCTTACCTGAGGCAGTAATAATATTCTAGGGTAAAATACATTCTGATTTTAGTAGAGACCTGAAGTTAGAGATCAGCAACCAACAAATATTGATTCTTTTTTCTCACAGTGTGTCCTGAAGGTTCTCAGTTTAAAAAAGCAAAAAAAAAAAATTCTACTTTTCTAATCCCCTTGATCTAATTCATGTCATAATGGCCACCATATGATTATTCTGACACAATAGGTGTGCTCAATCTCAGGACACATAACCACCTTAAAAGTAAGGTGTAAAAACCAGCCACTAAGTGCAGCATTAATATAAAATTAGTGTGAAAGGGATGAGTTGTGTGATGCAACCTGAATTTTAGTATGTAGAGAATATCTGTTTTGGGTTTCCAGGCAACCAGAATATCAAAAAAAGAATTAAGACTGTAACTTACAAACACAAAGCTTAATGAAAATACCATATAGTTTAGATGGAAGCTAGAGATTGCTTTCCACCCTACTATGAGAGACCAAATATCAGCAGAAATTCTTGGCCTCAGAATCTGTCTTTCAAGGAAAAGTGTGAGTTGTTTGACAGAGAAGTTGGGCCTGAAGGCAGACTTCTCTGGGGCTGCCATTAACCTGCATGTTTTGCTTTTCCAGCAATAATTTTATCATCTCCTTTTAGCTCATTTCTGGAGAATCCTAAATGTCCTTCTACAGCTTCCCATGCCAAAAATATTGCAGCTAGCATCAGCATTTTAATATTTATTTTAGACAACCTCACTTGACATTTTTTGTGGTAAATATGTATTTATCAATAGACATAAGTATTTTAATATCTTTGATAACTAACTTAAGAGGATAATGTGTCATGAGAAATATAGACAATTGCATCCTACTATCTCTTCGGTTTTGTCCATTTTTCCCCATTGAGTCACTGCTACCATTTCTATCTGGTCTCTCATGAGAGCTTGCCATAATTGAATACATGTATCAGGTTTTTTTCAAAAGTTGACTTGAAGCAGAATATATATCTTTATATATTTAATGAAGACCAAATAAAAGGAGTTTAATATTAAGGACGAGGAAAGGCTGAAGGAAGCAAAATATTGACTCCCATAAGATCACTCGGGTGGGAAAGGTGCCAGAGTAACAGGCTAAACTTCAATAATGGGATAAACAACAACACCAAAGAGAAGTGTTATCTGAATAAAACAGTGTGACCAATGTATACCTGGCCATGGAATTAACATATGTATCTCAATAGGCAATTTTCTAACTATTTTTGTTACTTTGACTCAGTGGCTCTCCATCTTGTCTACACAGTGAAACAACCTTGGAATTTTCTTTTTCTAAATAATCATCTGACTAACTGTGTTGGAGTCTCATTTTATAAAAGGTACCCTAATGATTCCAAGGTGAAGTCCAGGTTAAGAGTTACACTGATTTTCATGAAAGAGAACCAGAACTATCTATCAGGGCTTATAGCTGATGCTCAAGACCTGCATTTACTGTTGTCTTTCTCATTTTGATCCTGTCTTTGCTTCTTCAATAGACAAAACTTGTTGTTCCCTAAAAGACACAGACTTGGTTATCATAAGCCAAAAAAAATGGCTTTTTAGTCTTTCTCTACTTGGTGTAGAAAAACTTTCGGGTCCATTTACTCATGTTATGTAAGTCAACCCCTGTCATTATTGATGTGAAGAAGCAAGAGTCTACAGATGCAGTCAGAATTTGTATATCAGGAGGTAAAAGTGCCCTTGTCTAGTAGTTGTTCTTGATGCTTGAAGACCTTCTACTCAGCAACTGCCACACAGAATAGTCATTCACCAATGATGAGTGGAATTCAGCATAGAAAAAGGACATCAGAGATAAAAGCTCTCTCCAAATGTGTCACACAGATGGACTCTGACTTTGGCAAATAGTCTATTTTTTTTAAGTGAGTTTAATTGGGACATTTGTATGTGTATGTGGGTGCATGATTCTGGAGAATTGTTTGTGTGTCTGTTCTGCTACAGGCCATTAGGGTGAGGGTTCTGTTGGGTCACAGGAAAACAAAAAGTACAAGGTCAGTGAATTGCTGGACTGCAGGCAGAAGGAAGTAGCCAGGACTGTACGGCTAGACCTGCTGTCCAGGTAATAGGGACTTAAAGGGGATTGTCCGAGGGGGTACAACAATCTGTTTATCTTGGGAGCATGTCTTTATTAGTCATAGGTGCTATTTTTAAGGTCAAAGAAGCTCATTTCTTAGGTTATAGGGCAGAATGTATGTGATTCCTCATACATCCAAAATTTGGTCACTTTTTGCTTCTGCGTTTATGTCATTTTTGAAACATGTCTTGTGGATTTTAGTACACCTATACCCTAAATTCCTGAAATCCTGGCTCCACATTTCTTTACATTGCAATAAAAGCTTCCCCCATAATCCTGGTTATTATAAAATAATAAATCGTAATGCTTATTTTAACCTATAGATGTCTTGGATATGTGATTAAAGGCATCTAACATGGCACTGATAAATGACGAAGAAATTGCATTCATAATAGTAGGAATTATGCCAGATTTGTACTATTTCATCCAATTTTTAATCCTCCTTCAGGATCTGTTCCTCACTGGACTTAACATTCTACGGCAGTGCCTTTAAACTTTCCATTTGATTTTGAATTATATTTAGTAACGGGCCCATTGGTGTTTATTTCAGTGTAAGATCTTGACTTTTTCCTTACAGTGTAATTTACTCTCTTGTACCTTTCAGCAAATAGTACCATCTACAGTTGCAACTCTTGGAATCAGATAATAAAGTGACCTGCAGGTCAGTGCAGGAGAGACATTGTGACACTGACTGATACATTAATAGCTTGTGAAGACTTCCTGTGATAGGGTCACTTGGAAATGCTTTTTTCTCTAGTGCTTTCCATTGTCTATTTTACTTTGAGATACCAAATTCATGGCGCTTTCACCATTGTTTAAGTGTTAGCCTTCCATTTCAATTAAATGGTATTTGAAGATGTTTTGCCTT
Organism: Manis pentadactyla; assembly: GCF_030020395.1. Taxonomy (NCBI): domain Eukaryota; kingdom Metazoa; phylum Chordata; class Mammalia; order Pholidota; family Manidae; genus Manis; species Manis pentadactyla. Next base: position 43,897,699 of record NC_080025.1, read on the forward strand.
AACAGATATTGTATAAGCAGTCAGTAAAATGTTCGAAGGGCTTGGAAATAAGTAGTTCCCTAAGGTTTGTGTTTATTTTAAAAATCCTGAAGTTATAAACTATATTTGAACCTATTAATCCCCTCCACAACCATGGAGAAAACTTCTCCTTTAAAACATGTTGGCTATACTTACCTGGCAGGGGAAATACCATGATCACGAAGGTGGTTTTCCCAGGGTGAGGTTTATCCATTGCATTCTGGATGTGCTGACCCCTGCGATTTCCCCAAATGTGAGAAACTTGGCTGCATCATTTCTAGTAGTGCGGGACTGGTTCGCGCTTTCCCCTTTTATAAAAAAAGAAAAGAGAAAAAACATGTTGTCTACACTAAAGTCCCTGTAAAACATTCTATAAGGGTTTCTGAAAGAGCTACCCTGTTCTTCAGGGTGCACTTTCTTAGGCCTCTATTTTCTTGGAATTATGTATGGACTGAATGTTACCCATCTATTTATTCCCATTTCAGTACAGTATCTAGCACTTGGGGAATGTTACATAAACACTAAACTTTTACCTCCAACCACCAACACTTTTCATTTTAACTTGGATTAAAGCACACCTATTGTTGAAGTATTTGTCACCTAAATTTAAAATCAGTAAAATCATTCATAATCTGAATTCAGTATTTATGAAGGTATATTACTAAAGCATTTTTAATAAATAAATGGCAAATATACATCAGCAAAAGTTGCTGCATTTGTTATAAATTTTCCTACTTCAACATGCTTTTCCCTAAAATATGGAAGGATTTATATTATTTTAGTAAATTCCTCAATCTGACCAAGATTTTAGTAATATACTGAGGTCACTTTTGAGGCTGAATTTTCAGATATTTGAAAGGTGGTAGAATATGCTTCTCCCAAACATACCATTTTAACTTAAAGATTATTCTGAGCTGAAGACAATTGAGAAGAAAGAAATATATGGAAACCTTGCCCTTCCCCTGTTTGCCTTAAAGCAGAACAAAAATTCTCAAAGGTGTCCCTGCTTTCTACTCTAACAGGAAGCACAAAATCACTGGAGACAACTTTAGACCCAATTACCCTGAAAATGACATCAGAGGAATCTACATACGATTTTTGCTAACCACTTTTATCTGCCATTCCTTGCACATAGATTTACCTTCCCACAGTGGACTGCCTTTGAAAACCTAAAGCGGCTTCCCCTTGTCCTGTCATTTCTCATCAAATGAATTGTTTTTGTTGCAGTTGCTGAATTCTAAACTACCTTCTTGCGTTGCTCACTTTTTTCCTGGGTATCTACCATGTATATATATTAAAAATCTTTTGCTTGTTTTTCTCTTACTAGTCTGTCTTTTGTTACTGAATTCACAGCCAAAATCTTAAAAGAAAGAGGGGGGATAGTTATTGTTTCCTTCTCTGCATATTTTGATTTTCTTAGATGTTAGTCCCTTTAACTCAGCTTTTCAAAGAGGATCAACTAGCCAAGATAATCTCTGTGGTTTTAGAAAAGCTTAAACTGTCAATTACTATTGATACATATCCTGCCATCTTTTCCAGCCTATTTGGGACTTGTAATTTTATTAACTCTAACACCCTTATCTTTTAAAACTTTTTTTACTTCTAAAACTTTTGAACTCTAACTTTGGCCTCCAGAATATCTTGTTCCCCTGCATGTGTTTGTATCTTTCTTAATCCCCACTACTGCTTACTTGGCTGTACCCCCCTACCCTCCAACTCTCCCCAAAGGCTGCCTGTCTCAACTACAGGCGCTCCTATTCCTGTGTCATCATCCATTTATGCATGCATGTTTACATGCATGTTGCCATGCTTTAAGGTAGGGATGCATTTCAGAGCATCTCATTACTGGCCATTAGAAAAGATAACATCACTCTCTTTGCTTAACTTCTGCATGTTAGAAAGGCACTAATTTAATTTCCCAATTGTTGATTTTATGAATTTTCAGGATAATAAAAATGTGGATAACTTTTCAAGGGCTTACATAGATGACTGATTTTTCTTTCTCTCTCTCTCTTTCCCATGGTAAAAGAGGATTTTTTTTTTAAATTCTATGCTTTGGAAGAAAAGTGCTGGGTTTGATCCTTCTTACTTGCCTTTGGTTCAAAAGAATTCTTACATCAAAGAAACATATATTGGGGACTCAAATTCTGATTTCCTTCACATCATTATATATGGATAAAAGAGATATTTTTCCAGACTAATGGATTGAGTAACCTGTGTGTATGTGTGTGTGTCTGTGTGTGTGTGTGTGTGCACGTGCGCACCTGTGTGGGTCTGTGCATGTTTGTGCAAACAAGCAGAGATAAAAATATCTGCATGCACACCTGACTGCTCCTGGTGTCTGTGGGGTCTCTCTGGCTTGGGAGCACCCACCCAGCAGCCATTCTCATTTCTCCGCGTTCCCAGTGGCACCTACACCTACTGGTCACTTAAGTTCTTGGCTCTCAGTAGTTTCCACTGTCTTCTTTCATAGCCTTTTTCAAAAACCTTCAGTAAATCATAGTAATTACTTACCCAACTCATTTTCATGGTGGGACATTATAGCATATTTTAAACCCACTTTTCCTAAGTCATAACAACATTAGGAAATAGAGTAGTTCATAACTGACAGTAACAAAAGTAAGAAAACAAGATTTTATTGACACTTGTAGGGCTTCTTTGTCACAATCCTTCTTAGATACTCCGTGGAAGAACCTGAAAGACATAGGTTAAGATTTATGTATAAATAACCACACGGTTCAAAAATATCTCCAAATATATTCTTCCAATTAAGTCACATCTTTTGACAAGCTCATCTTTTAAAATTAACACCTGCCTAAGAATAATTTAATCAAGTGATCAGCTTACCTAAATCTAATTGAATTCTACAAGATCTGGTAGGAACCTGAGGCAGTTCTGGAGCATTAGAAACTTTCAAGAAGAGACTTGGGGAGGCTTGCAGTGGGGTTTCTCAAAGGTTGTTAAGGCCAAGCTTTGGATGAGCTGTCAGTCCTCTCACCGAATTGAGTCAGCACCAGACTGTATGGGAGGGACTGCAGCAGATACCCCCTGAAGAAGATCCCTGCCACTGGCAAGTTCTAGAGTTGGAGGAGAATGGTCCCTGGATTAAGTTTTGCCTGTTGTCTCTCTTCTCTTACAACAATAGGGCACTCAGATCTTTGAGAAATTGGACTGATTTAATCATTTGTTCATATTTCTAACCATGCAACAAGCATTAATTAATCCTTACCAAATAGTAGGCTCCCAGCCTGTTCATTGGTTTGCAAGGGAGAAGGGGTAAATTATTATTGAGCATCTGCCTTAGAATTTGGCTCAGGTTTCTTTGCGGGAAAGGTTTTCTACTTTGCCATGTTTTCTAGTTTTAGTTTTATCAAGATGTTTGTTTTGCCAAGGAACACTTTGGGTTTCATTTTTAATTCTTTAGCTTTCTCCTGGGGCATTTTATGTTGTCTTGATCAATATGATTTGTGTGTTATTAATATTACTTTGGGAGTTTTATTTTAACCTCCAAGTGTCAAACCTTCAATCTCCTGTAACTGGAAGTGTGTCAATAATACAGCTAACAAATATTAATAGAGAGAGTAGGGAAATTTGGAAGTGGTGGTGGTGAGAGACAGAAGGGAGGGTTTGATGACTTCCTGGCTTCTGATGCAGGTCTCTGAGAAGATGGTGAGCATCATGAATTTGTTTTGCATGTGCTGAGTCTAGGGAGCTGTCCATAAGAAGGTGTTGAGCAGGGAAAAACAGTAACTTTATAGTGGAGAAATCTGGCAGACACCACAAAGTGACCAAGTTTAACATCATCAAAAATAAGCCATGTAGATAAGATGCATTCATGATGCAATAAAAGTGCACATCATATCTGTAGTAGTCTTCAAAAATATTCATAAACCCATTTAAATCATGAGCAAACATCAATAAAACCCATCTGAAGTATATGCTACAAAACTGAGCCAGTTCTCTACAACAGATCGAAGTCATGAAAACCTTCTGAGAAATGGTTATAAACAGGGAGAGACTAGAGAGAGGTGACAACTGAATGCAAAGCAGTGCCCTGGGCTGAAACTTAGAAAAGCTGAATTATATTAATGGAAAATCTTGTGAAATTCAAATATATTCTGTATTTTATTTAATAGTGTTTTATCAATACTAATTTCTTAATTTTGATATATTTGCCATAGTTATGTAACTATTAAGAGGGTAAGATATGTAAAACAAGACCTCTGTTTTCTATCTTTGCAAAAGTTTTGTAAATGTGAAATGAGCTGAAAAAACTTTAAATGCTATATAGTACACATTACTTTGATCATTGTAAAATCAATAGATACAGGCATATCTCATTTTATTGTGCTTCAATTTACTGTGCTTCAATGATATTGTGTTTCTTATAAATTGAAGGTTTGTGGCAACCCTGTGTTTAGCAAGTTCATTGGCATAACCATGCGTCTGTGTATCACATTTTTGATAATTCTCACAATATTTAAAACTCCTTATTATTGCTGTTGTGGTGATCTGTGATCAGCGATCTTTGATGCTACTATTGTTAATTATTTTAGTTAATTATTTTAGTCACATAAGAATGAAAACTTAATTGGTAAATGGTGTGTGGTCCTACTGCTCCACTGTGCAGCCATTTTCTTCATCTTTATTCCTCTCCTTTGGCCTCCCTATTACCTAAGACACAACAATACTAAAATTAGGCTATTTAATAAGCCAACAGTGGCCTCTAAGTGTTCCAGTGAAAGGAAAGTTTGCATGCCTTTTACTTTAAATCAAAAGCTAGATATGACTCAGCTCAGTGGAGAAGGCATGTCAAAGCTGAACCAGGCCAGAAGCTAGGCCTCTTGTGCCAGTTAGCCACATTGTAAATGCAAAGGAAAAGTTCTTGAAGGAAATTAAAAGGGCTACTCCAGTGAATTCATAATTGATTAGAAAGTGAAATAGCCTTACTGCTGATATGGAGAAAGCTTTAGTGGCTTAGTTACAACATTCCCATAAGCCAAAACTGAATACAGAGTAAGGCCTTGACTCATCAATTCTGTGGAGGCTGAGAGAAGTGAGGAAGCTGCAGTAGAAAAGTTTGAAGCCAGCAGAGGTTTGTTCATGAGGTTTAAGGAAAGAAGCCATCTCTGTAACATAAAAGTGCAGGTGAAGCAGCAAGTGCCGATGGAGAAGTTACAGAAGGTTATCCAGAAGCTAACTAAGATGAATACATGAGACAACAGACAACACAGTCTTATGTTAGAAGAAGATGCCCTCTAGAACTCTCATAGTTAGAGAAGAGAAGTCAATACCTGACTTCAAAGCTTCAAAAGATGAACTGACTCTCATTAGGGGCTAATGCATCTGGTGAGTAAGTTGAAGCAATGTTCATTTACCTTCCAAGCATCTCAGGGCTCATTTATGCTAAAGCTACCCTGCCTGTGCTCTGTAAAGAGAACAAAGCCTGAAGGGCAGCACATCTGTTTACAACATGGTTTACTGACTAGTTTAAGTCCATTGTTGAGACCCACTGGTCAGAGAAAAAGATTCCTTTCTAAATGTTGCTGATCATTGACCAAGCACCTGGTCACCCCACAGCACTGATGGAGATGGACAAGGAGATTAATGTTGTTTTCATGCCTGCACACACAGCATCCATTCTGTAGCCCATGGATCAAGGAGTAATTTTGGCTTTTGAGTCTTTGTATTAAGGAAATATATTCCATAAAGCTAGAACTGCTATGGAGAGTGATTCCCCTGATGGATTTGGGCAAGGTGAATTAGAAAAATTGTGGAAAGCATTCACCATTCTAGATGCCATTACAATCATTTATGATTCATTAGAAGAAGTCAGAATATCAACATTAATAGGAATTTGGATGAAGTTGATTCCAACTGTCATAGCTGAGTTTGAGGAGTTCAAGACTTCAGTGAAAGAAGTAATGGCAGAGGTAGAGGAAACAGCGAGAGAATTAGAATCAGCACCAGAGCATGAACATGTGACTAAATTGCTTTAATCTCATGATAAAACTTTAATGGATGTGGAGTTGCTTCTTACAAATGAGCAAATAAAGTTGTTTCTTGAGATGGAATCTAATCTTGGTGAAGACGCTATGAAGACTTGAAGTGACAACAGAGGATTTACTGTAGTATAATAAGTACATATTATTTTTGTTGATAAAGCAGTGGCAGGGTTTGAGAGGACTGACTCTAATTACAAAGGAAGTTTAACTGTAGGCAAAATCTTATCAAACAGGATCACATGCCACAGAGAAATTATTAGTGAAAGGAAGAGTCAGTCAAGGTGGCAAATTTCATTACTGTCTTATAGTAAGAAATTATCACAGTCACCCTAACCTTCAGTGGCTGCCACCCTGATCAGTCAGCGGCCATCAACAATCAGGCAAGACCTTCCACAAGCAAAAAGATTACTCTAGACCCACTGAAATATCAGACGATGCTTAGCATGTTTTAGCATAGAATATTTTTATTTGAGGTATGCCATTTGTTTTCTTAGACATAATGCTATTGCACACTTAATAGACTGCAGTATATTGTGAACATAACTTTTATATGCACTGGCAAACCAAAAAATTCATTATACTTTCATCATTTCATTATTTGCTGTACTGATCTGGAACTGAACCTGCAGTATCTCTGGGGTGTACCTGGATATGACAGAAGAGCGCTTTGATGGTGTCCATCACATTAAAATAGACAAGAGTTAACACTGTGACTATCCCCAACAAAGGTAAATCTTGGGAAAATAACTTAAACCCTCCCACTTTGGAGAGGAAATAGGGAGGCGAAGTGTGTCACACAGTGGAGACCGCTGCTTAGGGTTTGCTGGTTTTGTTAGGATAAAGTAGGTGGAGCCACAAGACCTTACAATGGTCCTGCTGAATCTTAGGAGAGTGAGGTGGTCCAGAGTGGGTCAGAAGATGGGCTGGCCCCGTTGCACTCTGGCCTGACACAGCCATGCACAGAGCTCTAGCTGCTTAATCATACCTGTCTGGAAGAAGTGGCGTGGGACATACCATAAAGAGTAGTAGTGAGCAGAATCTCTGCAGATGCTGATTTTTTAGCTTAACTGGGGAATAATTATGGCCAAGACATTCAGCATTGATCTCAGTCTTGTGATTCCTAAGATAAATACAGTAATGGGTATGAACAGCGAAACACAGTGGAGCAGACCGCACTGCCATTGTGCCACTGGGACACCCTCATTACCTTCTCTCTGAGATACAGATGTTAGAGAAAGAGGGCAGTGTCACTTCTTTAGGTAAAATAATTCTCATCTCACTACAGTGTGAGAATAAATATAATGTGTGTGAAATCTATATCAATTAAAGTGGCTTTTATCTTTTATTGAAATATAGCTGATACACAATATTATATCAGTTTCATGGGTACAACATAGGGATTCAACAGTGAAATACATTACCACATGACCCCCACAGCAAGTGTAGTTACCATCTGTAATAATTCATTATTATTATTTATATGTTGCCATTTTGCAATGCTGTGATGATTCACCTCTGTTCTTTTATTCTGTACCTGAGTCCCTCTGCTCTCTAATAAGGGGCTTTCCATTTAACATTGCCCTAGTTTCTTCAGTTATAGACCCTTTGGGGTAATAGCAAATTTTCTGAAAGAGGTTCATCAATGTCTCAAATGAATGTCCACTGTACTCAGCTATCTCAAATATTTCATTTGCTTTGGATCTAAACTATAATTGTGTATTCAGAGAGGCAGAGATGGTATATCCTTTTCTTTTCCTTCTATTCCTTCTCTTCCCTGTTCTACCCCTTACTTATCTTTCATTTCCTCTGTTTCCCTTCCCTCTATCCCTCCCTTCTTTTATTCCCTCCTTTTTTTTTTCTTTCTTCTATGAGATCCTTCATTGCTCTTATGTGGTAATTTTTGTACAGTGGGAAAAAGAAAGGCTATAAAGGACACAGGATTCTGGTTTGTTCAATTACTGAGTGATTCTGGGGTTGGTCAGTTATCCAGCATTGACTATGTGTTTACACAAGACTAAGAGTTGAAGATACAGTTATTGAATTGAATTAGTGTGAGCTCTCCTTTCTCAGTGGCCCATTATATATTAACATTTGTAAGAGGAATAGATGGCGTATAAAAATTAAAAAGCAGGAGAATGTTACAAGTTAAAAATACAGTAAGCTTAGAGTAGTTATCTCTAGTGTATCAGTCATGGCTATCTTATAAAGAAAAGCCTCTACCATATCAACACCCTTTTCTGGTTCAAGGTAAAATTCATTTATATTCCTGATGCTTTGCTTCAATGTATTCTCAGTAATTCCTATGAACAGACACTAAAGCAGCATCACCATTTCTCAGGGTACAGAAATAATTGGGATTCATGAAGAGTCATTGATGAGGGGGGAGGAGCTAGAATTTGGAGTGGAGCCTGGAATGAGGAGACCAGATAAACTACCCAAATAGATGAAAGCAGTGCTGGCTGGGCTTGACATGAAAGCCCTAGGAAGGTGGGCAACTGGAGGCAGAGTGCCGATCAAAGGCAGCACCGCGTCCACCCAGAATCCACTCTGCAGCCGTCCAACCCCAGGCATCCTGCATCTGAGCCGCTGGTGCCTCTCCATGGTCACATACTTATAGCTCTGCTTCTGCCCCTGCCAGCTGTCATCCCATGTGGCTGCATGGAAAGATTCCAAGGGAGCCAGTCTCCTTCACTTCAAATGCCACAGAATCACCAGGCAATGTGACGCTCCCCTTGCTTGCACTGCGTTACTCTATTGCCTGATTTCCTGACTTTATTCTTGCTTTACTCTTTCTCTGAGGAGTTCAAGACATCCCTGAATTCCTGATGTAGAGAATTTGATGAGAAATTTGAGCATGGCAAGAGAACTAGCAAGTGAGAATTTGCCTACATGACAGGTGATCTCTCTTGCCTGTCACCTCTCTCTCCAAAACCCTTCCTCAGTGTTTTCATCAGTAAATGGAAGCCTAGGCTTGCTTCCTGAGCCCCACAACTACCGCCAACTGCTCTTACAAATACACCATATGCTGTTCTCTTGACACTTCTGCATTTTCCAGTCTCCAAGCCTTTGCTTGTGTTAATATCCTCTGCCTTCTCCATTTCTATCTGTACTCAAAACATGTTGGAGTTCAACTTCATGTTGCACAAAGCTTCCCCTAAACTATTTATTCTTCACTAAATAATCCATCAATTAGTCAGTGCATTCTTAGTTCCCCTCTTCCTTGTAGCAGCTTGCTATACATAATTGCAGGTACACAGCCTGTTCTGACCTCTAGTTTATAACTTCTTCATTCATATATTCTAAACTCTTGAAAAAAGAAATGATGTGTTACTCATCTGTGCAATGAAATCCAGAGTATTCATCACAGTGGCTGGCAGACAGGCATTCCCTGATGTTCATCATGGAAGTCACCAGAACGATAGAGTTTGTTTTCTGTTATCTGTCGTCCAGCTATGTTTTTTCTTTGTCCCCTGTGTGGAGAAAACAAACAGTGGATGTATGTGCCAGGGACAACAGGATTCTCTGATGAAAAATGGGGTCAGGCATGATATTTGCCCTGCAAAAGGTCTGAGCTGGAGCAAACACCCGGCATGGTCTGCATTACGAGGGCTGTCACAAGCAACTGTCCCCAGTGCAGTGAGAGAGCTCGGGATGAGAGGGTTGGTTTTACTGTAGGAGAAGATGCAAGATCCAAACTATCCCAGAGAAGTTATGGGTGCAGATATGGCACAACTGAGAAATGAGGAAGGAAAATCCAGGGAAGAGTCCATGCAAGGCACAGGGATTCATTGGGAAGATGGTTCCTGGATGCGGATTACAAAGAGATCTCATTAGGACAACAAGGTAGCCACAGCACTGATATCCCCAAGCTCTGTCAGAGGGCCAGATGGATTCCCAAACAAGGTAACTTGGAACAAGAAATCAGAAGAAGGATATCTTTCCTCAGACCCAAGTAGACAGTGGCATATTGGTGGAGGAAGTAGACTTTGAGCAGAGTCTACAGTGATGGGTCTTATTTAAATGGATAAGAAGATAAAAGAGATTCTTGAAAATTGGGACTTTATTGGACCAAAAGTGTGTATTTGGAATAGTGTAAAAATAAGTCTCTCTAGATAGATCAGTCTGGCAAGTGACATCAGGAGATAAGTTTAGCAAACACTGGAAAGTTTGAAAACTAACCCATGATACTGGATTTTAATCTAAAAAAGCACCAAATATTATTTTGAGTGAGGAAATTATGTGTAAGAAGACATATGAGAAAAATGGATAAACACAACGTGGTCTATTCTTACAGTGGGATGTTATTCAGCCTTAAAAAGGAAGGGATTTCCAACCCTTGCTGCAGCATGGATGAGCCTGGAGGACCCCACGCGAATGAATAAGGCGGCCACACGGGGACTGTGCTGCTTGACTCCGCCTCCAGGGAGCCCCGGGAGCAGCCGCATCACTGGGGCCAGAAGAGGAGGTGGTAGCAGGGGGCTGGCGCGGGGGGTGGGGGGTGGGGGGGCACGATGAGTCACTCGGTGGCCACAGGGCTCAACAGTGTGAGCGCGTTTAGTGCCGCCGAGCTGTGCTCTTAAAGATGGCAAATGTTATGTTGTATATATTTCACTCAATAAAAAAAAAGTAATAATAAATGAGCTGCTTGAAATAGGAACTTTGAGCTGCTGAATCCTCAGCATGGGGCGATCCTAACAACAAGGATACCGGCCCCTAAGCGGTGGGGCCTGAGACACGGCCACAGGTTTGCTTACGTGGCATTTGAGTCTTAAAAAAACAAAGATCACTACTATTATAAGAGGGGTGAAAAAAGAAGACTATCCTGAATAGGCCTCATTGACATGTTCAATTTAAAAGGGCTGATGACGGCTGAGTGACAAGCACTGTGCGTCGGTCGAGAGGCGACGGATGGACAGAGGGACAGAGGGACAGAGGGACGGGGCAGAAACACTGGGGGAGGAGACCCGACGAGAGGGAGGGAGTGACGCCTCGCCGGCATCGCGCTCCACGTGCGGGGCAGCGCCCTGCCCCAGGAATGTCACCCGCACACCCACACCAGGGCACTGCCCGGGCTCCAGGGGTGACAGGACACACACGGTTCCCTGCCAGCCTGGCTGTTGCCTTCCACAGCCGACCCTTCCGTGCCACCAGCCGCACGGGGAGCCTCGGGGCTGGACAGGCACGCCGCGCGGGTCCCAGGAGACGCGTCCCTCCGCGCACGCGGTGTCCCCAAGCTCGCTGCGAGCGGCCTCGGCGGCGGGGAGGGATCCCTGGGCGTTTGGGAGAAGTGGGGATCAGGTTCAGCAGCCTAACCACACATGAGGTCTCCTTGTAGAACAGCATCTTAGTGATTTTGTAAAAAGTAATCAGAATTTCTCTCAAAGCCTCTTTTGCTCAGAGTCAGGAAAGTGCTCGCGGTGGACTGGGCTGCAGGTCCGTGTGACTGTGACCACACTTTCATTTTACAGTCACATGTGCTTTGGCTGACTTCTCCTTCCCTAAAGAGTAATTAAGAGTTGCCCTAATGCAGGCGGAACTGTGAGCTTGCCTCACGGACAATCTGAGACAGGGACCGTGGATGTAGTCAGAGTAGGGTGAGGGTCTCCGGAGGGGGCAGGGCGGGATATTTGCAGTCAGAGCAATGTAACTACATGCAAGGAAACCCCCCTGCTAAAACTCTATGTTAAACATTAAGCTCTAGAATCATTCTTCAGTGAGATCGGTTAATGTTCCCCAGATAAAGAAGAGTAGCACATGTTTTATTATGCTAATCATTTGTAACCATGTGTAAGATTCACTTTAGCATACTAAAAGGCCCAGGCCTATGTGCTGTCTTTCCTCCTTCAGATCTGACGAAGTAATTTTGCAAACTGACCGACTAACTTAGCATGCAGACCCAGTTGTAGACGACATGGTAAAAGGCAGGAAGAATTCCATCTTAAAGATAAAATTGCATTTTAACACCCAGGAAGTTCAAGAGGCAAGATTCTTTAGCAAATAGACAATACCTCAGCCCACTTTGGGGGCTGGGCTGGCAGCCTTTTGATGTGCTCCCAGACCAAGGCGCCAGTGTCCCAGAAAAATCAAGGCAGGAAATTCCTTACAGTTAAGTTAGTTTTTAATATTCAGGGACCACTTAACAAGTCCCCACCCCTAAGTTTTTTCATGTTCTCGAAAAATCCTCAACTGCCTATAAAACCCCCTAGACAATGCACCACTAAGGACTCTCTTGTCCCCTCCTGGCGTGAGCCGGGAGCTCTGTCCTTTCACTTTATCTCTAAATAAAAGCCTGTACCTTGCTCTCCTACCTTGACTGTTTGTGAAGCTCATTCTTCGTCTCCACAAACAAGAACCCGGGCATCACCTCCACGAGGGCTCAGGCGCTTATGAATCCCAGCATGATCACGGTTTACACTTAAACTGGGACCATTCCAAACCCTAGTTGAAACAAAAAATACTATAAAATGTGCTAGAGGACCCAAAAGAAAAATCCACATTTGATAATATGATAAAACACCCCACACAGAACCAAGTCTAGACACACTCTACTGACACAATAAGCAAAAGTGATCTCACCTGCATTAATCTAAAAATAGTTACTGAGTGTTTAAGTTTAAAAAGCAAATAATTTAAAAATTAAAGTAATAGCTAACATAGCAATCATAATTAATCCATCAACAAACCTGTCTCTCATTAGGGCATTCATAATGTTGAACAGGACCACAATCGTACATAAGTGTTCTTCCCAGGGTAGAAAGACCCACTAATGTCTTGTTCACCGAAATGCATATTAATCTAAATTTTAATTCAGAAATAATTTAATAAAGGCAAAAGTAATAACCTTCAATTTGGTCTCATAGCAAAATCCTTAGGTGTTACCGCATATTTAAATAGTGATTATACCAACATGCTACAGTCCATAATGTAACAGGCTGCTTTGGAGGACAGGGACTCTTGGGCGTTTTCCTCATAACACTGAAACTTCTGGGGGGCCGCCTGGGGCAAACGAGAGGTGGGGCACAGAGAACAGGTTGCCTTCACCTGGCTTTCAACTCAAGTTGCTCGTCAATTTTTTTTTTCATATATTTCATTTGTGTGTAAGATTTTGTCTTACACCAAAAAAAAGATAAAAAATCTTTTTGAAGACACCATGGTGCAACTGCTTGTATCCAAGTAAATGAAGCACAAAGAAACAAACAAAAAAAAACAATATGAAATCAGATACTTGAATAATGCATTATAGAAGAAATAAAAGGTCTGTAAAAGCAGAAGGAATGAAAACAACAGTTCAGCAGAAGCAATGGTTCTGAGCAATAAAGATGGGTGGATAATATAGCCTCGTGCCATCCCTGTGTCAGCCCAGATGGCCATTTATCAGCTCTTACATTAAGAATAAAAACCTTTTTTTCTTCTAATTAATCCATGGGGCACAGATTTCATGTCATGAGGCATACACTTAGTCCATTATTAATGATTTCTCTTCATTACTTTAAGAAACTTTTTAATTAGAATTCAATGATTTTCCCACAGATTATACTCTCCTATATGCCATATGGACAAAAATATATGCCTAGATATATATAGTCCTATCTGCTATTTTCTCTCTCTCTTTTTTTAAGGAAAGATAATTTAATTTTTATATGCATTTGATTTACTAGGGCTTATCTTGACAGAAATGGTCACATTAGCTATAAAGCGTTGCAGTATATTACATATCCTATAGACCAGTTTATGGCAGAGTTCTTTGTTCCTCTCATTAGTTAACTTGCCACATTAGGTTCACCATTTTCACACAAGGCAATAAATAACTGAGGGCCCTGGTGTTCAAGCACTAACTGTCAGGTAGACTCATTGAACAGAAGACATGTCCTTTTCCCTCCGGTGGTGGTTTACCAGCTTTTCTCAGCATCAAACCTACCCTAGCTGACCCTGTGTTGCACAAGGCTGGGCTGAGTGTTGAAAACTCCTTTTCCCAAACTCTTGGCAGTCAGCTTCCTGCTGGAGTCTACCTGTGGGAGACCCTGGCTGGAGACAGGGAAAGGGAGGCCACAAGGTGCTTCTTTCTGGAATTCGCAATCCTGGCTCCAGCAGTGGATGGTTCCCTTTCTGGGCTTTTAATTTAATTTTTTTTTTTTAAATCTCCTGAGTATCTGATGTAAAATGTAGCCTCCTTAAGGATCCAAGCACCACAGGACAGCCCCCTGTTACTGGTTCAGCCTTTCCAAACCTGTATCACTATTCTTTGTATTCAATATTATGTACCCTCCATGAGAAATGCTTCATATCATTTTTTCTTTCTTGTCTAGAGCTGGACAGACAGAGCCTTCAATCTAAGGAAAAAAAACTCCTGTAAATTAAATGGCCTCCAATCTCACAGGTAAAAACCTGACTATAGAATTTTATGCCTGGAATGAATGTCACATATTTGTAAGATAAATTCTAGCCGAAATAAGCAGGCAAAGAGAGGCAACAAAGGGCCAGGTAATTTACTTGAACACCCCCGGGCGAGGTTCCATGGCCTTCCTGTCACAGGCCAGGGAAGTCACGTGAAAGTAGACAGGCAGTGAGTTTTTAAAGAAGGTAGGGGGAGGCAGAGCTTAGATTTACAGCAGCACAAGGATTGGCTAGCCTAAGGCACATTTTTCAGGTTGGGAGGGGGCACATCATCAGTGTCTGACATGCTCACCCCTCCCCCCAGTGCCTTCAACCTTACAATATTATGTATTTTTTCAATTTGTAAACAAATGTTTGCATTGTTCTAAAGTTTAGGCAACTTACACAAAAATCATTCAGCTATTGAATAGCACTACCAAAACAAAAATTCAGTCTTCTGCACATATTTTTATTTGAATTTAACTTTTATGATCAAAATACATTGAAGAAGATTCAAGAGAAGCTGCTTAAAGTTACAGTCACTGAGAAGCGAGTTGAGAGTTTTATATGGAGAATAACCAACCAGGTCCTTCAAATTCCCCATTTTACACACAGCAATTAACTCCCCCAGTCAGTTCTCCTTTGGACGTGGCCACACCAGGCCTGTTTTAGTAACAGACACCACTGACACATTCTCCAGAGTGCCCCAGATGCAGGAGCAGAAGACAAGATCAAACCGAGTTGAAAATGATTTCACCTCTCATATTGAACTTCCGACCAAGTGTTTCTATGTCTCATCAGTTGGACCTCCTGACCTGTGTACTTTTCATGTGCAGCAAAGCTTCCTTAAATTCACTGCTCATTAAACACACCTAATCACCACATGTCTTCAATAGACAATTCACATGAACAGATTGTGTACAAGTTTTTGATGTGTAAGCCCCACTGAACATATGCTTAATGTCTCATTATTTCAAACCAATTAGTGATAAGTAACTTTTTATGGCAAAGTTTATATTTTGATAGATATATTGAACCTTCCTTCTCTTCAGTTTTGCTAGTATTTTTTGACCTTGAATACTAATAGCAAAATTATCTTAAATCACTGTAATTTTTTAACAAAGTATGTGTGCTTCAGATTGAAAAGAGGACTCATTTAGTAAGTTTTTTAAGTGTCTTTATTACCAAACTGAAAGAAAAAAATTAATGCTCTGACTTTCCAGAGAAAAGGAGCTCTTTGAATGTCTTATGGATATTGCAGGAATTTTAGCATACTCTTTTTATTTATTTTGTCCAGGAAGGTAAGAAATTATTTTTATTTGATCTTAAGTTTCATAAAGGGTAGAACTATTGCATCCCAAATTCATGCCAACTTAATGAGATTGAGATTTTAGTTTTTGTTTTGTTTTATGAGATATGAGATATTAGTTCAGTTTAAGAAATGTAATTTGGATATTTGAAATTTCAAATGAAATGCACTCACTGAAAGATTTCCAGAACAAAGAAACTGTCACGAGTTTCAATCTCAGTCATAAAATATCAAGTACAAGAGGAAGACTTAAAAATGACTTGAACGTGAAAGTTCTTATCAGTGGACCCACATCAAGGCTTGGCCAGAATCTCCATGCAAAGTAAAGTAACTTCCTAGGTGGCTGCTGGCTTTTTCTCTCCCTTGGAGAGTGAAGGATATGATTAACAGCAATCACTTTGATAGGGCTTTGAAAAGTCCTCTCTCTCCCATTCTACCTCTTACATTTTGTCTTTCAAGTACATGTCTTTCCTTGGATGACAGACATTTATAACATCTCATTTAATCCTTATAACATTTTTGTGCCTTCACTGTATAGAAGACATTCATGCTCTGATTTTAAATACACTGGTGGAGGCCTACAAAGGAAGGTGCTTTGACTCAGAGTTTAGGAGCTCAGACTCTGGAGCCACACGCCTGCCCTCTGTTCTTTAGTTTCCACATGTGTAGAAGGGAAATAATATAGCACCTCCCTAATGAGGTTTGAAAAGATTCAGTGAGTTTTACATTCAAAACCTAAAAGACTGCCTGACTTTCTATGTCTCTACAAAAGTCTAGATTATTGTCTATACTTGATATAATCTAAATGATCTAATAATTTAAAGTCTAGATTATTGTGTTATGATTCCTTTTTTTTAAATCTTGTACAAGATTTCCAATGAGTTTATTTATTTGATATAAATTTTCATACTGGAAAATGAAACAGAAGAATATTTGGATACACCAGGGTATAAAATCTATGGAAACATATTGTATCTTTTTAAAGAAATCTAGAATTGCATTTTATATCCTATGATATATCCCACATGTAAGGAATCAAATTAATATTTGTCTTTCCATCCTTAATTGTTTAATGTCCACCCTGGAAGTACTCACTCTTTGTTCATACCATTTAACTATTTTAGTGAATATCAGCTCTTATTTTGTGAAACACTACTATGATTCTATTTGTCTTATATGATGTCATGGGTTTCCTTTAATATTGGGATGGTATAAATATGCCCTAAAACACTATTTTAATTTTACATTAAAAAATTAAAAGGTGCATTAGAAAGGGGAGAGGGAATCATAAAAGGATACTTCCTAAATGCTTGCACGGGTTGGCTTTATGGTGGTGAACTGGGTAATACACTTCCTTCAGTGGACACTGAAGTCTCCATATGCGCCTTTCCACTACCACAGATAGAACAGAACCGGGGTGTGAAGCACTGTCTGTCTTTCCAACAAAAGTCACAGACCATGTGCACTTCACTGCGCATGCTTCCATCCTACTCCCAGAGGTGTCTAACTTCCCATTCCCCAATACCTGTTAAAAAACAAAATTCAACAGTAAATTTTAAAGATCCTGTTGGGAATTGAGTTTGTCCTCCTCAGTTTTTGTCTCCACCACAACAAAGAACTGAAGGGCAGAGACACAGCAGTGAAGCAGAATGGAAGTTTTATTTGAATATACTTCAAAGGAGAAGGGGGCTAGAGTCAAGGTGGAAAAAGGTAGGTTTATTTGATCACCCTCCAAGGGAGGAGTGGGCTAGAGTCAAGAAAGACAAAGGCAGGATTACTCGAATAAAGCAGAGAGGAAGGAAAAATAGAGGGAAGAAAGGGAAGCTCGTTGAACGGCTTCTAGGCATAGGGCATAATCCCTTGCCAACTCCTAAAGCCAGGGTCACCTGGTGTCATGTCCACTTGAATCTGCATGGTGTAGGAACTAAGTCCCTTACCACCCCAGGATTTGGGGGAGCCACAGAGCACTGGGTGGAATGAAATTATGTTCTGACAACTTCTCAAAGGCAAAGAAAAGAGATTTTCAGACAGGCTACAAAGGAGCATGATCATACAGCTGCAGGTCCATCTGAGTCACCCAGCAATGGGAACTTGCAAGCCCAAATCAAGAGCTCTCGGTAGCCTCTCCCTACTTATCTGGAGTAGGACAGAAGAGTGACACACTCAAATAAGAGTGAGTACGGGCAACCTCAGAGAGGAGGAAGAGCACCCGAGCACCCAAAAGCTGGGATTCTGTCTTTTAAGGGGTTTCAAGAATGGGAGAAAGGTAAAAGGTTGGGGGACATAGGCTTGTCAGGTGGTCTCACGATGTCTATGAGAGACAATATGTCAGTCCTCTAGGTAATTCTGTAGGGCAAACTTTTGTTTCTCTCCAAGATGGTAGCCACCCCTAAGTACTGGAAACACATCAGTTAAGACTGCTTGCTCTGCCTTAGGATAGGTTGTTGGTTGATTACTAAACAATATGTTAGGAATTTAAACCCCCCCCCCCAACTCTCTGCTCTTAGCCACAAGATAAATCCCTCTTGTTCCCTCTCTGCTCTTCACATCTCATCATTTTTAGGAAAATTAATCATGATGTTAAAGCAAGTCTCAAGGTCAGCCCAGATTCAGAGCATGTGGAATGAGCTCACACTGCAAAGGGCATTAACTCTGTGAGTCCTTTCTCTCTCTCTGGCTTTATCTGATTAACTCCCTGAGTTCTTGGTGGGCCCCGCCCTTGTTTCATCCTGCTCATGTCTTTCAGCCTCACAATTCTACTGGCTTTGTTCAGTGTTTCATTGAGTCAGGCAGCATCTAGTCCTTAAAAAGGAGTTCCAAAAAGCTGAAAGGCAAAAGATTTTTATAGACCACTGTGAGTAGGACAAGGAGTTTATGCTAGGCATTTGCTGATTGGTTAAAGCAACGTTTCTTTCCTTATATGGGGCAAAGGGAAGTCATGGAACTGGGTCTTGTAGCTTGTGCTGAGTAAACAAAAGCTGACTGGTTGACCCAGGCTTCCTTTTCTGGGAGAGCCAAGCATAGAAATTTGGTTAAGTTTTGGTTTGCTGACATAGGGTCTAGCGTGAGTGACTCCATCTGAGGTCAATCTGTTACTTTAACAAACCCCAACTAGTTCAGAATTAAACTTAGAAGACTGCTGAGCCAGAATACAAGTCCAAATACAACATGATCCCCTCATACAACCAATATTTCTTGACTGTGCCAAGCTTGGTACTAGTCCATTCCCAAATAAGACTAAGATTTGCTACTAGCCCATGATAGTCTGTCTGTTTCTTCCCTTAAAATAAGTGCTCCTCACAGTCCAGTGGGCTTCAAAATTTGCTTATCAGATATAGCCAAACATGCGTTTTTCCAGCTATGTGTATTCTTCACAACTCTGGTTGAAAACTTGTTATATTTGTGTGCAAATGCTGACTAGTGAGCATTACATGTATATTAACTGATCAGAAGTGCAATGGACAAAATTATTTGTAAAAGAGAAACTGACTATGCTCCTTTTTTGTTTTCTAAGAGGTGTTAGAAGGTGGCATAATTTCATACATCTTAAAACTTACCTATATGTATGGTGTTTCCTTCTACTTGCAAAGGTTTGAGGGTGAGGGAAGAGTACAAAAACTTCACATTTCAAAGCTGTGGACATTTCTTCTTTGCTGCTCAAACATGAGGCTTAGAGTCCATTTCCCTTTGTTTTAGCAGAAACTTTAAAGAGTCTTTTGATATACAAAGGCAGACACAATACGAGCACAAAGCCAAGACCTCAATTTCTCTGCATAATAAAGAAACTGACAGCCAACTAAAGCAAGACTGAGATTAAGAGGCCAGCTGAAACAGGAATGGAGGAGAGACAGAAATGACCATGAAACATGGAAATCCTGGTGGAATTGGGTAATAAAGCCCATTTGATTTAAATTGTAAAGAACCGGGTGACCTTATCTAACATCCGGGTTACTCAGTTGAACTATCTCATCATGATATACACACAGGCTTAGCAACACTTTCTCTCTAGACTTAAGAATGAGGAATTGAGTCAATTGGTCTGGCTGTTTAGTAGAAAGAGATTCACAAGCTGGAGGAGGGGGTCATCTCTTTTCTATTACATGTTGATATGTGTGAGAAAGACAAATCAAAATCAGCATAATATATTCAATATAGATTATAGTACTACTGTAATGTAATTCACCTCTGTAAGAATTTATTTTATTGCTTAAAAATTAATTTTCTAGTTATAAAAAATACATTTTAGAAATATTTTTGTATCAACCACAACTTCCTTTTCCTGCTGAAAAATCAAGATTTATATATTTTAGTTTTGTTGCTATTTATAGTTTCTCTGATACTGTTATTATAACTTTAAATGAATGTTTAAATTATAATTTTTGAACTGATCACTTTTTAAAAAATAGTATTCTTTGAATTAATTCTATAAAAAAATAAAATACAATAAAATTGAAGTTTTTTGGTTTTTTTTTAAATTTATTTTTATTTATGTTTACTAGGCTCTCCCCTATCCCAAGACCACCCCCAACAAACCCCATTACAGTCACTGTCCATCAGCATAGAAGATGTTGTAGAATCACTACTTGTCTTCTCTGTTGCAAAGCCCTCCCCTTTCCCCCACCCCTCACATTATACATGCTAATCATAATACCCCCTTTCTTCTTCCCCGCTCTTACCCCTCCGTACCCTCCCATTCTCCCGTCTCTTTCCCTTTGGTAACTGTTAGTCCATTCTTGGGTTCTGTGATTCTGCTGCTCTTTTGTTCCTTCAGTTTTTCTTTTGTTCTTATACTCCACAGGTGAGTGAAATCATTTGGTATTTGTTTTTCTCCGCTTGGCTTATTTCACTGAGCATAATACCCTCTAGCTCCATCCATGTTGTTGCAAATGGTAGGAATTGTTTTCTTCTTCTGGCTGAATAATATTCCATTGTGTTATATGTACCACATCTTCTTTATCCATTCATCTACTGATGGACACTTAGGTTGCTTCCATTTCTTGGCTATTGTAAATAGTGCTGTGATAGACATAGGGGTGCATCTGTCTTTTTCAAACTGGAGTGCTGCATCCTTAGGGTAAATTCCTAGAAGTGGAATTCCTGGGTCAAATGGTATTTCTATTTTGAGCATTTTGAGGAACCTCCATATTGCTTTCCACAATGGTTGAACTAATTTACATTCCCACCAGCAGTGTAGGAGGGTTCCCCTTTCTCCGCAACCTCGTCAACGTTTGTTGCTGTTTGTCTTTTGGATGGTGGCGATCCTTACTGGTGTGAGGTGATATCTCATTGTGGTTTTAATTTGCATTTCTCCAATAACTAGCGATGTGGAGCATCTTTTCATGTGTCTGTTGGCCATATGAATTTCTTCTTTGGAGAACTGTCTGTTCAGCTCCTCTGCCCATTTTTTAATTGGATTATTTGCTTTTTGTTTGTTGAGGAGCATGAGCTCTTTATATATTTTGGATGTCAAGCCTTTATCGGATCTGTCAATTACAAAAATATTCTCCCATACTGTAGGGTACATTTTGTTCTATTGATGGTGTCCGTTGCTGTACAGAAGTTTTTCAGCTTGATATAGTTCCACTTGTTCATTTTTGCTTTTGTTTTCCTGCCCAGGGAGATATACTCATGAAGAAGTCACTAATGTTCACATCCAAGAGATTTTTGCCTACTTTTTTTTCAAAGAGTTTTATGGTTTCATGACTTACATTTACATCTTTGATCCATTTTGAATTTACTTTTGTGTATGGGGTTAGACAGTGATCCAGTTTCATTCTCTTACATGTAGCTGTTCAGTTCTGCCAGTACCATCTGTTGAAGAGACTGTCATTTCCCCATTGTATGTCCATGGCTCCTTTTTTGACTATTAATTGACCATATATGTTTGGGTTAATGTCTGGAGTCTCTAGTCTGTTCCACTGGTATGTGGCTCTGTTCTTGTGCCAGTACCAAATTGTCTTGATTACTATGACTTTGTAGTAGAGCTTGAAGTTGGGGAGTGAGATCCCTGCCACTTTATTCTTTCTCAGGATTGCGTTGGCTATTTGGGATCTTTTGTGTTTCCATATGAATTTTTGAACTATTTGTTCCAGTTCGTTGAAGAATGTTGTTGGTAATTTGGTAGGGATTGCATCAAATCTGTATATTGCTTTGGGCAGGATGGCCATTTTGACGATATTAATTCTTTCTAGCCAAGAGCATGGGATGAGTTTCCATTTGTTAGTGTCCTCTTTAACTTCTCTTAAGAGTGCCTTTTAGTTTTCAGCGTATAGGTCTTTCACTTCTTTGGTTAGGTTTATTCCTAGGTATTTTATTCTTTTGGATGCTATTGTGAATGGAATTATTTTCCTGATTTCTCTTTCTATTGGCTCATTGTTAGTGTATAGGAAAGCCACATATTTCTCTGTGTTAATTTTGTATCCTGAAACTTTGCTATATTCCAATATCAGTTCTAGTAGTTTTGGAGTGGAGTCTTTAGGATTTTTTTAAGTACAATATCATGTCATCTGCAAATAGTGATAGTTTAACTTCTTCTTTACCAATCTGGATTCCTTGTATTTCTTTGTTTTGCCTAATTGCCTTGGCTAGGACCTCCAGTACTATGTTAAATAACAGTGGAGAGAGTGGGCATCCCTGTCTTGTTTCCAATCTCAGAGTAAAAGCTTTCAGCTTCTCGATGTTAAGTATGATGTTGGCTGTGGGTTTATCATATATGTCCTTTATTATGTTGAGGTACTTGCCCTCTATACCCATTTTGCTGAGAGTTTTTAGCATGAATAGATGTTGAATTTTGTTGAATGCTTTTTCAGCATCTATGGAGATGATCACATGGTTTTTGTCTTTCTTTTTGTTGATGTGGTGGATGATGTTGATGGATTTTCGAATGTTGTACCATCCTTGCATCCCTGGGATGAATCCCCCTTGGTCATGGTGTATGATCCTTTTGATATATTTTTGAATTTGGTTTGCTAATATTTTATTGAGTATTTTTGTATCTACATTCATCAGGGATATTGCTCTGTAATTTTCTTTTTTGGTGGGGTCTTTGCCTGGTTTTGTTATTAGGGTGATGTTGGCTTCATAGAATGAGTTTGGGAGCTTTCCCTCCTCTTCTATTTTTTGGAAAACTTTAAGGAGAATGGGTATTATATCTTCTCTGTATGTCTGATAAAATTCTGAGGTAAATCCATCTGGCGCAGGGATTTTTTTCTTGGGTAGTTTTTTGGTTACGACTTCAATTTATTTGCTGGTAATTGGTTTGTTTAGATTTTGTGTTTCTTCCTTGGTCAGTCTTGGAAGGTTGTATTTTTCTAGGAAGTTGTCCATTTCTTCTAGGTTTTCCAGCTTCTTAGCATATAGGTTTTCATAGTAGTCTCTAATAATTCTTTGTATTTCTGTTGGGTCCGTCATGATGTTTCCTTTCTCATTTCTGATTCTGTTGATGTTTGTTGATTCTCTTTTTCTCTTAATAAGTCTGGCTAGAGGCTTATCTATTTTGTTTATTTTCTCAAAGAACCAGCTCTTGGTTTCATTGATTTTTTCTGTTGTTTTATTTTTCTCAATTTTGTTTATTTCTTCTCTGATCTTTATTATGTCTCTCTTTCTGCTGACTTTAGGCCTCATTTCTTCTTCTCTTTCCAGTTTTGATAACTGTGATGTTAGACTATTCATTTGGGTTTGTTTTTCCTTCTTTAAATATGCCTGATTGCTATATACTTTCCTCTTAAGACTGCTTTCGTTGCACCCACAGAATTTGGGGCTTTGTGTTGTTGTTGTCATTTATTTCCATATATTGCTGGATCTCCATTTTAATTTGGTCGTTAATCCATTGACTATTTAGAAGCGTGTTGTTAAGACTCCATGTGTTTGTGAGCCTTTTTGCTTTCTTTGTACAATTTATTTCTAGTTTTATACCTTTGTGGTCTGAAAAGTTGGTTGGTAGGATTTCAATCTTTTGGAATTTACTGAGGCTCTTTTTGTAGCCTAGTATGTGGTCTATTTTGGAGAATGTTCCATGTGCACTTGAGAAGAATGTGTATCCTGTTGCTTTTGGATGTAGAGTTCTATAGATGTCTATTAGGTCCATCTGTTCTAGCATGTTGTTCAGTGCCTCTGTGTCCTTACTTATTTTCTGTCTGGTGGATCTGTCCTTTGGAGTGAATGGTGTGTTGAAGTCTAAAATGAATGCATTGCAGTCTATTTTCTCCTTTAGTTCTGTTAGTATTTGTTTCACATATGCTTGTGCTCCTGTATTGGGTGCATATATATTTATAATGGTTATATTCTCTTGTTGGACTGAGCCCTTTATCATTATGTAATGTCCTTCTTTATCTCTTGTTACTTTCTTTGTTTTGAAGTCTATTTTGTCTGATACTAGTACTGCAACTCCTGCTTTTTTCTCCCTATTGTTTGCATGAAATATTTTTTTCTGTCCCTTGACTTTTAGTCTGTGCATGTCTTTGGGTTTGAGGTGAGTCTCTTGTAAGCAGCATATAGATGGGTCTTGTTTTTTTATCCATTCAGTGACTCTATGTCTTTTGATTGGTGCATTCAGTCCATTTACATTTAGTGTGATTATTGATAGGTATGTACTTATTGCCATTCTCATCGGATAAAGTAATCTTGGTTCCAGGCCCTTCTGCTTCATGGCATTAAATACATCATGCCACTCCCTTCTGACCTGTAAGGTTTCTGCTGAGAAGTCTGTTGTTAGTCTGATGGGCTTTCCTTTGTATGTGATCTTATTTCTGCCTCTGGCTGCTTTTAACAGTCTGTCCTTATCCTTTTTCTGTCCCATTTTAATTACTATGTGTCTTGGTGTTGTCTTCCTTGGGTGACTTGTGTATTGGGATCTGTGGATCTCCATGGCCTGAGAGAGACTATCTCCTTCCCCAGACTGGGGAAGTTTTCAGCAACTACCTCCTCAAAGACACTTTCTATCCCTTTTTCTCTCTTCTTCTTCTTCTGGTATCCCTATAATGTGAATATTGTTCCATTTGGATTGGTCACACAGTTCTCTCAATATTCTTTCATTTTTAGAGATCCTTTTTTCTCTCTGTGCCTCAGCTTCTTTGTATTCCTCTTCTCTAGTTTCTATTTCATTTATTGTCTCCTCCACCGTATCCAACCTGCTTTTAATACCCTCCATCGTGTTCTTTAACGATTGGATCTCTGACCTGAATTCATTCCTGAGTTCTTAGATGTCTTTCCTTACCTCCATTAGGTTGTTGATTATTTTTATTTTGAACTCCCTTTCAGGAAGAGTCATGAGGTCCATATCATTTAAATCTTTCTCGGGAGTTGTATTAACAATTTTACTCTGGACAAGGTTCCTTTGGCGTTTTATGTTTGTATATGGCGCCCTCTAGTGTCCAGAAGCTCTATTCTGGAGCTGCTGAGCCCCTGAAGCAATGTCAGGGGTTGCATGGGAGCGGTACTGGTGCCTGGGGGGAGGTAAGAGCTGTTCCCCTCCTCCTGGCTCCTGTGCCTGTCTCTAGTGCCTGAGCCAGTGGGCTGGGCACACAGGTATAAGTTTTTTCCCTGAGCAGCCGGATATGGATCCCTGCTTTCCACAGGCAGCCAGAATCTCAGTCTCCCCAGGAACTCTGCCTGTATTAACTTTCCAACCTGGTAGTCATGCGAGTCTCATGAAAGCACCATGAAATGTAGGTTTGTGCTCCCAGTGCAGATCTCCGGAGCTAGGTATTCAACAGTCCCAAGCCTTCCACTCCTCCCTGCTCCGTTTCTCTTCCTCCCGCCCATGAGCTGGGGTGGGGGAGGGGCTTGGGTCCTGCGGAGCCACAGCTCTGGTACGTTACCCCGTTCGCTGAGGTCTGCTCTTTTCTCCAGGTGTGTGCAGTCTGATGCGTCCTCTTTCCTGTTCCTCTCTCAGGATTATTTGCACCAATTAAATTTTCTAATTGTGTCCAGTTTTAGGGGGAAGCCTCTTTCTCTCCTCTCATACCACCATCTTTAATCCTCTATCAAAATTGAAGTTTTTGTCACTTTAGTTCCTTCAGCTAACTCTAAGTTTTGTAAGTCACATTGCTATCTAGATTTTAAAATATGTAAGTTCCTCTTTAGCAATAACACAGTCTTTTTTCTCATAAGTTGATTTTGATCTTTAGCTTAATAAACTGTATATGTAGTATTATGCTTATGTCAATAGTAAATATCATTGCAGAGCCAGCAATGTGATTAAACAGTTGGATAATAATGTAAACTCTTGCTGCCAAGTCCTAGCACTAAAAGAAAAACAGAATAAGGGTCAAAGTCCAAATAACTTTTGATTTTTTTTAAATGTCTTTATTTCTAGTTCATATATCTCATGAAATAATGTTTTCCTGTATTTGCTCCCAAATTTGGTGGTTATTTGTCACAATGAGGCCCGGCTCTGTTCTTCTCTTCTGGTCACTGCTCTTGCTCCTGTCCCTCCAGCCATGAAGCAGCCCACTTCTCCACAGTCCCCTTCTCAGAGAGACTCTGCAGGTGGATCCCCAGCAAATTATGCAACAGAGGGAAGAAGCACAAGACCAATTATGCAACAGAGAGGAGGAGAGAACAGCCTCTCTCCACTCCTTGTTCCCAGAAGCTGTGGGAAGACACACCAATTTATATGTAAATGGACAAGGGCCAGGAGAGAGATTCTGGAAATACTGCAATTTTAACTCCCCTCCCACCCCCACCCCCACACAATTAATGACAACAGCAAAAAATTCAAGATATTTGTTAAAGATGGTAAGGAAGACTGTTCAAGAGAGTCTACCATGATAGGTATGGAAACCACCACAATGAGGTCTGCAGTGGAAGGGAGATTAGGTGTAAATCCAAACAGTGTGGACAAGTGGGAATCTATAGCCAAGGAGCAGGGTGGGGTCAGTGGGTGGAAAATTACTGAGAGGAAACCTCAGGTTAAGAGGGGTTCTGGCTAAAGTGGCCTAGCAGATTCTCACCCAAAACAGAGCAGGGTGATCAGTCATCACCTAGGGAATGTGAAGTAAGAGGAACCCAATCAGATATTGAAGGTGATCAGATATGGAGGGTGGGAAATCTGGCTAAACTGACAACAGGGTTTTTGTGAAAATTACACAATTCAGAGATGAATATGCAAACCCAAAAGTCAGGGCTTAGTTGAGAAGAGAGCTTAGTCCACTTGGGCTGCTATAACAAAAATAATATAGACTGGGTGGCTTATCAACAATAAACACTTATTTCTCAGTTTGAGGAGCTGGGAAGTCCAGGATCAAGTCTCCCTCATATTCAGTGTATGGTGAGGAGTTTTTGGTTCATGAATGGCTTTCTTTTCACTATATCCTCACATGGTGGAAGGGACAAAGGCCCTCTGTGGGATTGTTTTTATGAAAGCACTGGTCACATTCAGGAAAGTTCCACACTCATTCACTAAGCAGCTCCCAGAGGCCCCATATAATTTCATCATCTTTGGGAGCTAGGACTTCAACATACAAATTTTGGAAGGACACAAACATTCATACCATAGAAAGAGTTCAAGGAAGACTGAGTAGAATAGTCCAGGACAGAGAATATTTATATGTATGTATTTTATTTATATATAATATATATATAAAGAAACCTATGTATTTATATAATTATATATTATATAATGCAATATAAAAAATATCCTAAAAGTATTACTCTAAGAAATGTATTTATCTTCATACTTAATTTCTACTTTGAGTTGGGATATTAAAAATAATTTCCCCACAGAATTTTGGAGTCCTTGCATTGATTTCTTCTGCCCAGTGCTATTGTTATGAAATCTTTTATCACTATGTAGACCATTTATCATTTACTGATCTCTCGCTACTATATGAGTAGTCAGCTTTATGTCTCTGGAAATATTTAGGACTTCTAATGGTATTCGCAGTTGTGTACAGGCATACCTTGGAGATATTGTGCTTGTTTCTAGATCATCATAACAAAGTAAGTATTACAATAAAGTAAGCCAAATGAATGTTGGGGTTTCTTAGTGCAAATAAAAGATATGTTTAAAATATATGTCTACTAAGTGTACAACAGAATTATGTCTAAAATATGGACATCCTTAATTTAAGAATATTTCATTGCTAAACCAAATGTTAACCATCATCTGAGTTTCCAAAGAATTATAATCTTTTTGCTGGTAGTGAGTCTTGCCTCATTGTTGATGGCTACAGACTGATCAGGGTAATGGTTGCTAAAGGCTGGGGTAGCTGTGGCAATTTCTTAAAATAAGACAATACTGAATGTTGCTACATCAATTGATTCCTTTCTTTCATGAATGATTTCTCTACAGCATGTGATGATGTTTGATAGTATTTTGCCCACAGTAGAATTTCTTTCAAAATTGGAGCCAATCATGTTAGAACCTGCCACTGCTTTATTAATTAAGCTTATGCAACATTCTAGATCCTTTATTGTCATTTAACAGTCTTCACTTCATCTTCATCAGAAGTAAATTCCATCTTAAGAAATCACTTTCTTTATTCATCCAGAAGAAGCAACTCCTCATCCATTAAAGTTTTATCATGAGTTTGCCGCAATTGGAGCACTCTTCAGGTTCCATTTCTAGTTCTCTTGCTATTTCTACCACATCTGCAGTCACCTTCTGCACTAAAGTCTTGAACCAAACTCATCCATGAGGGCTGGAATCAACTTCTTCTGACCTCTCCTCATGAAACATAAATGCTCTTAATAGCATCTAGAATGGTGAATCTTTTCCAGAAGGTTTCCAATTCACTTTGCCCAGATCCATCAGAGGAGTCACTGTCCATAGCAGCTCTAGCATTATGGAACATACTTCCTAAATACAAAGACTCAAAAGTCAAAATTACTCTTTGATCCGTGGGCTGCAGAATGGATGTATTGTGTGCAGGCATGAAAACACCATTAATCTCCTTGTCCATCTCCATCAGTACTCTGGGGTGACCAGGTGCTTGGTCAATGAGCAGCAAGATTTAGAAAGGAATCTTTTTCTCTGAACAGTGGGTCTCAACAATGGACTTAAACTAGGTAGTAAACCATGTTGTAAACAGATGTGCTGCCCTCCAGGCTTTGTTCCCTTTACAGAGCACAGGCAGGGTAGCTTTAACATAAATGAGCCCTGAGATGCTTGGAAGGTAAATGAGCATTGGCTTCAACTTACTCAGCAATTGCATTAGCCCTTAATGAGAATCAGCCTGTCCTCTGAAGCTTTGAAACCAGGTATTGATTTCTCCTCTCTAACTATGATAGTTCTAGAGAGCACAACTGTTTTCTCTACTTTGAAAGTCTGTTTAGTGTAGCCACCTTCAGAAATTGTAATTGATAATTATCTTTGTGAGATGTTCTGCATAACTTGCTGCTACTTCTCCATCAGCACTTGCTGTTTCACTTTGCACTTTGATGTTACAGAGATGGCTTTTTTCCTCAAACTCATGAACCAACCTCTCTGGCTTCAAACTTTTCTTCTGCAGCTTCCTCACCTCTCGTAGCCTTCATAGTGTTGACAAGAGTTAAGATCTTGCTCTGGATTTAGCTTTGGTTTAAGGGAATGATGTGGCTGGTCTGATCTTCTGTCCAGGCCACTAAAACTTTCTCCATATGAGCAAAAAGGCTGTTTCTTATGATTTATGTGTTCACTGAAGTAGCACTTAAAATTTTCTTCAAAAGTTTTTCCTTTACATTTACAACCTGCTGTTTTTCACAAGAGGCCTAGCTTCTGGCCTGTGTTGGCCTTTGGCATGCCTTCCTCACTGAGCTGAATCATTTCTAGCTTTTGATTTAAAGTAAGAGGCATGCAACCGTTCCTTTCACTGGAACCCTTAGAGGCCACTGTAGGCTTATTAAAGGGCCTAATTTCAGTATTCTTGTGTCTCAGGGTACATGGATGCCCAAGGAGAGGAAGAGAGATGGGGGAATGACCACTCAGTGGCGCAGTCAGAGCACTCACACATTTATAGTTTATATGCCATTTTTATGGGTGTGGTCCATGGTGCCCCAGAACAATTATAATAGTAACATCAAAGATCACAGTAACATCAAAGATCACAGATCACCATAAGAAATATAATAATAATGAAATAGCTTAAATACTATGGGAATTACCAAAACGTGACAAAGACTTGAAGTGAGAAAATGGTGTTGGGTGGAGAATTTGTGCCAACAGAATTGCTGGTCACAGAGTTGCTAGAAATTAATTTGTAAAAGATTCAATATAAAGTGAAGCACAACCAAAGGGATATTCTTGCAATTCCAAGGCTGTTTCTGGCCTGGGTTTTCTATTGCCATCCTGCCTTAATGGGTGGCCCTTCCTGGTTTGTGCCATCAGTACCACAACAGCTGCTCTAACATATTTTTTGCTCTTCTGCAGCCCATCCAGTTTCTCCCTCTCAGTCTCCATATTCCTCAACACTATGTGTCCATCTCTTTCATCATTTATGTTGAGTGATGATAGATTTTAACTTGATTTTTCAAATCATCAATC
The DNA here is from genome assembly GCF_030020395.1 of Manis pentadactyla. Lineage (NCBI taxonomy): Eukaryota > Metazoa > Chordata > Mammalia > Pholidota > Manidae > Manis > Manis pentadactyla. The sequence goes on from NC_080025.1 coordinate 43,927,865, forward strand.
TATTTAGTGCTCTCATTCTATTAGTTAATCCATCCTTGTAATTTCTCTTTAATTTGGGCTAAAATATATTTTTTCTCTGTTCCAGAAACTGTTTTGTGATGTTTGATTGGCTCCTTTTCAGAACAATGTAAGTATCATTTTTATATATAACCACTTTTTGAATCATTGTAATTCCTTGACCACTCCTCTATTTGTGGGAGATTGATTTCTCACTAAGCTCATTCACTGAGTGGGAATTTGAGGGGTGGCTTTGGAAATGGGAAAGTATACACTGAACCATCTTGTGCTATGGCCTGTGGACATGAAATAGCAAAGCCTAAGGCATTCTGGTCCCCTTGTTATCTTTTGTTTTGAGTCTATTAGAGGATGTTTTTAGGAAAGAACAAATATCGTTCCTAATACATCCATTTCTAGAATCAGTTCGGAGCCTGAGATGTGTACAAGGTTCCTCCTGGCTTGGGTCCAGTGGACAACTTTGCTATTGGCCAGTTATCAAGACCTTTCTGAGGCCAGTCTTCTATGCCTCCATTTACTGAAAATTACAGGTAGTTGAGCGTATGATTCGTGAAAGCCAGTAATAGGTCAGAGTCTGAAACACAAGACATAAAAACTGTTTTCATATTATTATGGATTTCTTCAGTCTAAACCTATGCCCATAACTTCTTTATACCGGACTCCTGCCCCTTACATGAATGCATGCTACATTCAAATTCAAGTGACTATCCTATTTTATATCTGAACTAAACATAATTTAAAGATCCTAACAAAGTGTGAGACATGCTATGGGAAAAAAAAGTATATTTTATCTTCAGTGCTAAGGCTACATGTTCTGTTGTTATAGAAATTTGTTCTGCTTTCTTCAGTGTTGCTTTAGATCAAGATAATTAACACCTGTTTGACTTTTCCCATGAAGTTCAACAATTTACCTGAATAGTGATGCCCCAGAGGTTTACTTAGACACCCCTTTTTTACAGATTAACCAAGACTTAAGGATTTTACATTTCTGTGTGATTCTGTCTTTAAGTAATGTGTGGGTGAAATTTGGATATACTATAAAGGGTCCACTAAGATTTACTATTTTAGCTCTCTCTATATATATACATATGTATATGTATATATTTGTGTGTGTGTGCATATATATATACACACATATACATTTACTATTTTAGCTCAATATATTCTCTCTGTGTACATATATATATATATACACACACACACATATGCATATATATATTCCCCCCAAAATTCACCATTTTGTCAAACTGAATATATATATTCCCCCCAAAATTCACCATTTTGTCATACTGAATAAAGCATGGGTCATGATTAATTCCTGAAATGGTCTGAATGTTTGTGGCCCCCAACAGCTCATTTGGTGAAACTCTAATCCTCACAGGTGACTATATTAGTAGATGGAGTCTTTGGGAGGCGATTAGGACATGAAGGTGGAGACCTCATGAATGGGATCAGTGCTTTTGTAAGAGTTGCCAGGAGCTCCCCAGCCCTTTCTTCCATGTGAGGATACAATGATAAGTCAGCCACCCAGGAAAGAGCCCTCACCCAGCCACACTGGACCCCTGATGTCAGAATTCCAGCCTCCAGAACTATATGAAATAAATGTCTGTTTTTTATATGCCACTTAAGTTCAGAAGCCTGTGGTATTTTGTTAAGTAGCCTGAAGTAAGACAATCCCACAAAGTGAAATATCTCTATCCTAATAGATTATGTCATTTAAACTTTTTCTAGGTTAATTATTAAGAGAAATTTAAGTAGTTTTCTAGGTCTCACTGACTGTGTAGGCAATGTGTTCCCAATTTTTTCATAATCACCATATATGAATGACATTACAAATTATTGGTAATTGAAGATACCCCAAGAACCTAATTATGAATGGTATTTTTTAAATTAAAATTTTGTTTTCAACATCCCTTCACTCTAATTATTATAAATCCTTACACCTATTTGTACATGCTCAATTTTGATAAACCTTGATAGTCTGATTCAACTTCAAAAGGATTGTGATATACCAGTTTCTTTCTTCAGATCTCGGACTGAGCCCCTACTCACCTTGTTGAGGGGCTACAAGCAGACAATTCAGTGAAGGTTTCTGATGGCAACTTTAAGATGTCTCTTAAACACTCTGGCCCCTTATACTATATGATCTTTGTCACTTACTGAGAATTTACCATGTTTTTCAGTATGCAGGCTTGGTTCTTAGAAAATTTTATTTTATTCTCCGTACATTCCTATCCATTGTGATAACTTTGTAAGTCCTGCCAGTCTTTTTCCTTTACTGAAGAAAGGACACCCATGATATCTCTCCTCTGACTGAGAATTGGCTAAGCCCTGAACAGATTTATTGGTCTCTAACAAACCCAGATTTCACTTTGGTTGTGAGCTAAGGCCATGTTTTAAGACTGAAAGAGGAAACACTCAGGTAGGATATACCTTAAGAGATTTCAGTTCATCCCTAGAATATGACCCCCAGCCCGAGTAAAATTTGTTCAGATGGCAGAACCTATCAAACTCATTGCAGATTGCCAGTTGAGCAGAGAGTTAAAACAAATGTGCATTTGGAGTAGCCCCTATTTTGAAATGCTGTGGAAGCTAGAGTTTTAAGCCTAATTAGGAAACACATTAGAAATGGTCAACATATTGAAGAATTATTAAATGTTCTGATACCTTCTAAGATGGTGACTATCATACAAGCCCATGTAAGGAATAACATGGAAGCAAAAGCAAATGCCTTCATTGATCACCCTACAAGTTAGATGACTCCTCATAAGCCTGTGGGTCCCACAATACCTCAAGATGCCGGATTTTTGGAGAGGTTCAAATAAATTATTAAGGAGTACTAAAAGTAATGTAAATTATTAAAATTACTTTCAAAATCATTAAAATATTAATATTAAAATATTTGTAAATGTTGACTCTGGAATCTGAAAAGTTATTGGAACTATTTTGGCTGTCAGTTGTATGAGAATAATCTGTGAAACTTTCATGATATTTACTCATTTGTGTCAGAGAATCCCAAATGAAACCTGATAAATATTTTCCATGAAATAATCCACTAAAGCAAGGATAGTCTATTATTGTCAGCATCAATGGAGGACAGCTACAATGATCGCTCAGAGTGTCTCTATCCTTGTGACATTGTAATTTACAATGCAAAATATAGATTTTCTCTTCATTTGGTCTCTGGCACAGAGCTCCTAAAACCCTTGGAATTTCTTAAGTGATGAGAGCTCTAAAGGCATCTTGATATCCATAGCACACCCCTTTCAACCACACCTGCTTATGTTAATGAGTTGACTTTTGGAAGACACCATAGGCAGGGGACTGGTTGCCAGGGGAACCATTCATGTGATTAGAGGGTTGAAACTTTCCATCCCACCCACTTGATCTTCAGGGAGAGGAGAGGTTTTGGAGGCTGAAATAATCTCCAGTGTGCAATGGTTTAATCAATCATGCCTAGGTACTGAAGCCTCCATAAAAACCTAAAAGGATGGAGATCAGAGTTTCAGGGTTGAGGACCCCAAACACATCCATGTGCCAAACCTCAAGCTCCACTGGGACAGAAGCTCCTGTGTTGGGGACCCAGCCCTATTTATCAGAGTAAACTGGTTTCCGAAATTCCATGAGCTGCTCTAGTAAATTAACTAACCTGAAGAGGGAGTCATGGGAACATCCAATGTAGCCACTTGGTCAAAAAAATGGATAACAACCTGGACTTGCAACTGGAATGGAAGTGGGGGCATTCCTGCAGGACTGAGCCCTTAACCTGTGGCAGCTGACAGTGGGTGTCTCTGGGTAGACAGTGTCATAACTGAGTTGAATTTGTGGGACACACAGTGTTCACAGAGAATTGAGTTAATTGGTCATAAGAAAAAACTCACACATTGGAGTTCATAGCGCATCTGTCACTAGAATTAACCTGATCAGCCGAGGAAGGTGGGAAGTGAACAACCCAAACCTCAGTTGCCTCCATGAACACCTACATGGGTCTTCTTTTTAACGGGTCCTAATTGTTATTGGTTTATTCAGAGTGGATTGAATCTTTTCCTTGATAGAGAGGAACAGTGCTGGCATAAGAAAGAAAGAAATAATAATAAGCAAAACAAAAGTATAAAATATAAAATGACCAAATGTTTATATTTTGCTCCCCATGTGTGAGGAATTCCAACCTCTCTCCATTGATATAGCCATTCTTTTTGCTGGCACTGGTAAAAGAGAACTTTATACAACTTTGCCACTTACTCAGAAACTTTATTGTTCATATGACCTCATCACCCTCAGCCCTCAGGAAAAGTAGAGTCAATGTCAGTTCAAAACTCAAACTAGCAAAATGATAAAATGATTTAGAACTCTAGTGCTTCCTTGACTGGGGGTGTAACTTCTGGGTCTCAGGGCCATTAGGGCACCACATTCTAGCCCTTGGTGACTTTCATCAAATGAACTTACACATGTCACCCTAACAGGTTAGATATAACTCCCATTTTACAGTTTTACCTCATTTCAGGCAAACATGGCAATGTACTACAAATAACTCTTGTAATATATTCAGCCTTATTACCAATAGGCATTCACTGTCTTTCCTTCATATCCTCTCAAGAAGGCTTTTGCCTTGGAATCATGTTGAAAAAAATCATGTGACTTACTTTTGACATATACTATAGTACATAAATATGAAGGTATAGATCCTGGATTCATGTGTCCCACATAAAAAAAAAAAAACAAAAAATAATTGTTAACTCTCATTACCTAAAATGACATTTTGCTTGGAGATTTAAAACATTGAAAAGTTTAAAAATCCTTTAAATGAAATCTTCAAATGTAGACAGCTTCCCCCAAAGCTTCAGATCAAGAAACTTCATGACATGACCAGCTTCCACCGAACACCCAAGGAATATGATAGAGGTGCCTAACGGCTGTCATGCCCTAATTTGCAAGCTTTTATTTGTTATTTTCTTAGTTTTTTTCCTAATCTTTACTCATTTAACGTTCTGGATTGTAACCAAATGCTGGCGTATATTTTAACCATGCACTTCCATGTTATGTGTTATGTATCTCTTTCCAGGCTGTCTGCATTATTAGTCATTGTATGGTATGAGCTCAATATCTGGCTGTAATTTGTGATTTAGTTAAAAAATATAGTTGAAATGATTCATATGTTTACACATACTTTTTTACTACCCAGAAGCTCTCTGTTTAAATTAATGCTTTTAATTAAATATTTGACTCCAGTAGTAACTGGGCTCAATCACTAATTGACTATATGGCAAATAATACAATAGCCCAGACACCTAAATATCTAAAACAATCTGTAACTTCACATATAAAGAAGGGAGGTCTCTGATTTCACCAAAATAACAGAAACCATTTCTAACAATGATACTCTATAATCAGACTTTTCTAAGCAAATTCAGAAAAGAACAGAAAACATGGAGTATATATTAAATACCTGTCTTATGTTGATAGATCTCAAAGAAGTCTTACTATGTCGGTAAATCTTCTGATTCCCCAGCAACTCTAACCCTTGATGTATTTGCTATTTCTACTTTATAACCTGCCACCTGGGACTTGGCTACCTCTGAATCATGTCATAATTATTTAAAAACAAAAACTTAGCAACTTCATGGAGATGTTTTGGTCAATAGAGACCAAGGACAGTCCTGGCTTTGTGGATGCCAGTAAATTTTATAGGAGCTTTTATCTTTTTAATTTAATACCTGTTTCCAGGATAGTCCCTGATTTCACTCAGAGCACATTGTGGCTAATGTTTCTCCCCTTTTAACATAGGAAATCACTGGAGAAATTGATGCAAGAAAGAGAAAACAGCCTCAATGTTCATCCACAAACTTAAACATTTAAGGGGATTTTGAGATGATGTTCTGCTCTTTTCAAGCCAGTTTACATTACACTTTACAAGAGCTGTGGCAAGTGGGAACAATTTCAGATGGCAAAAAAGCTAAAAAATGTCCATGAAGACACAGAAATCTCAACTGAAAAATTCATGATAATGCAGGCATTGGTTCAAAACAGAAGCTCTCTAGACCCTTCTGAGGAGTACTTGTGCTTTTTAATGGGAAGAATGTTCTACTTACATCTGTAGCAGCCTTTCCGAGATCTTTGATATTTCTAGTTGCAACAAGGAAATGAATCAACTATCATTGAATAATGTAATTAGTGTAATACTCATGTCTATTTCTATGAACCTTTTGAATTAAAGATGGAATCTGTTCTTGTTAGTCCATTTGTTTAACTTGGAAACTTCTGGTTCCTGAATTGGAAGTAGATTACAACTGTGACCATAATCATTCTCTTTGTATTTAATGATGTTACAATACCCACATATGTGGTTTCCAGAGTCTTCAAGGCTGTTGCACAAGCACTGATTGGTAAAATGTGTGAAAAAATGATTACACAGCCAAAAAAATAATGCTTAGAGCAGCTGAAATGCCCACCACTGGAAATTTAATGAATCATAATGGCTTTTCAAACAACAGTTTTGTATTAATCAGATATGGCTACTATAACAAACTACCACTGGTGGCTTAAACAATAGAAATTTATTTCCTCACAATTCTGGAGTCTAGATTTCTAAGACCAAGATACATTCAGGACTGGTTTCTGATGACACATCTCTCTTCTTGGCTTGTAGATGGGCATCTTCTCACTGTGTCTGAATGTGACCTTTCCTCTATGTGTGTGAAGAAAGAATCACTGGTGTATCTTCCTATCTTAAAAGAACACCTATCCTATCAACTCCAAAACTATTATATGATGAAGTTTTTTCAATGCAAGTTAATATATTGGATTGAAATACCTACCTTGAACTGCTTGAGCCCAGATTCAAAGCCCTATAATTACTCTATTTCTGACTTTGCAATTCCGAGATCCAGCTAACACTCTCAATGTGGTGTCACCCCTTATAGTTTTGCTCATGAATTGTCTGCTGATATTTTGAAAGGAAAGTGTACACTTGCAGGAATATTTTGAAATTTTTCCATACCATGAGTTAGTTTCTAGTACAGTCATAATTTCCAAGTTTATAACATGTTTCTCATGCTTCAGACAATAGTGTATGCATCCATTTCAGCATTCTTTTCTATGTTCTACAAACCGGAGGAGTATGGATGATATTGGAGATGGCCAAACTCCATCAGAAAGTGACAAGATTTTTTGTTTGTTGTTTGCTGTTTTTATCCTCTCCTCCTACCTTGGTTCACAGTATCTAAAATTCAGAACTACAGTGTTGAACTTGGGAGGTACATATTTCCATTTTACGTTTATTTATAGTCAGTTGAAAAATCCCTCACTTACTTTGAAGCAGATCATTATTAGAGCTTAAAAATGACTGACTAACCAGTGGGAGCTGAGCCTCCATCCCCACACAACATTAATGAGGAGAAAGTAGGTAGTGGGGGGCTGGACTATTCTATATTCTGATTCCCCCCCTTGCCTACTCTGTGGCAGGGGGTGCAGTGTGGAGCCTAGCTCACACTACTACTTAGAGGCAGAGAGGCAGTGGAGAATTAGTGAATCACATTTATCAGGTAGTTATTAGTGCAGACAACCAAGGAACTGGACTCCCAGCCCACCCATCTGTAACAAGTCGGTGTGAAGCACGGTCACTGCTTTGATGGTGTCCAGCAGAAGCTGAGCACAGACCCCAACTACCTGGACCTTGGACAACACTTTAATAGAGAGACTATTTGCTAAAACCCAAAAACTAAAAATACAGAGAAAATAAAATGAAGTGGTATCTGAAGTCCCATACATATACAAAATGTCTAGGATAAAATTGAATAAAGCTTCTCATTATACACAGAACGAGGAAAATTACAACTTCAGTGAGAAAAGATAGCTAACTGATGTCAAGACTGAGACAAATAAGATATAGGCATTATATCACAAATATTTCAAAGAAGCCATCATACACCATACACTCAATTACAGATCACCTTGAAACACATACAAAACAGAAAAAGTCATCAAAGAAATGGAAGGTATAAAAAAAACTAACAAGTATTATGGAACTGATAAAACATTCTAAATAAAATACTTTTTAAATGGGCTTAATAGTAGAGTGGAGTTGAGATAGGATAGGGTTATTGAACTTGAGAGCAGATCAATAGAATTTATCTAATCTAAGTAACACAGAACAAATAGTCTGGAAAGAAATAAAAGGACACATATAGGGACCTGCGGGGAAAAAGTTCACAGGGCTGTCATTAGACTCTCAGAAGGAAGGAAGGAGCTGAACTAAAAAAAGTATTCAAAAGAAATACTGGCTTGAATTTACTTCCAAAGTTTGGCAAATTACACAAATCAACAGACTGAAGATGTTGAACATACTCCAGATAGGATTAACACAAATCCATGCCAAGACACATTATAATTGAAATGCTGAAACTGAAGACAAATCAAAAGTCAAGAAAGTATTCAGACAGAAATTATGCGGGATTTATAGAGGAACACCAATTTGAATTACAACAGATTTCTCATCAAAGCTATGGAGAGCAAAAGGAAGTAGCACAATATTTTTCAAGTGCTAAAACAAAATTGTAAAGCATAAATTCTATTTTTGGTGACAATACTCATCAGAAGTGACAAGGAAATGAAGACTATCAGAAAAAGAAAAGCTAAGAGGACTTGTCATTGGCAAAGCTGCCCTTAATGGATGGCTGAAACAAGTCGCTCTGACAGAAACAGAATGGCAACATGAATGCTTGTCTCTTCAGAAAATAATGAAGAATGGAATAATTTATAAAAATAGGGACAAAATGTAATACACATTTATTTCTCATGACTTCCTTAAAATATATCTGATGGTCAAAGCAAAAACTCTATTATCTGATGTAGTTTTTAATATATGTAGAGAAAAGATGCAAGACAGTTATATTTTAAAAATGCAGGCAGCAAAGAAAACAAAATCAAAGAAATTTTCTACATTTTATTTGAAATAGTAAATATAGATATAAGTAGACTATGATAAGTTACTTGAATAAATTAATACCTAAAGAAACCATGAAGTTATACAGAGCAATATACTGAAAAATAGTACTAATGAATCAAATTGGGATCCTAAATATGTTCAAGTAACACATTGGAAGACCAAAAAAAAAAAAAAGTGACACAGAATCATAAGAGGAACCAATAGAAAATAAATAACAAAATGGCAACCTAAGCTGTAATATATTGAAAATTAATTTAAATGTAAATAGTTTCAATATACCAATTAAAAGACAGATTTTGGCAGAGTGGATAAACCAGTTCTGTGGCCTTTATAAGAAACTTGCCTAAAACACAAGAACATAGATAAGTTGGAAGTATACAGATAGAAAAAGGTATACCATACAAATATTAATAAAAAATGGAGTAGCCATGTTAATATCAGTTAAAGTAGACTTTAGAACAAAAGAAATCACTACAGAAAATGAGGAATATTATATAATGATAAAAGGATGAATCTACCAAGACGTGATTTTAAATGTCTTTGAATAAAACTGTACAGTCTCAAATATACATGAGATAAAACCTAATAGAGCCAAAACTAGAAATAGACAAATCTATAATTATAGTTAGAGATATCAATAGCCCAGTATGAGTATTTAAAAGAAACACTATACAGAAAATCAACAAGGATACAGAACAACCAAAAAACATAACCATTAGGTTTAAACATACTTAGGGAATACTTTACCCAACCGTATCAGACTACACATTTTTCTCAAATTAGCATGAGGTATTCACCAAGTTAGACCAAATTTGGGGCCATAAAATACACCTTAACATTTTTTTAATGAAATCACACAAAGACTGTTCTCTGACCATTATGGAATTAAACTAAAAATTAATTGTAGAACAAAGAAGAAAAACCAAACACTAAGAAATTATATTTAATATATTTAAATAATCCATTAGTTAAGAAAGTTTCAAATAAATTTATAAATATAAGGAATTGGCCACTCACATAAAGATACAAAAAGAAAACTATAGATGAATATATCTCATTAATAAGACACAAAAAAAATCCTCAAAAATTATTAGCAAATTTAATTTAGCAATGAAAGAATTATACATAATCAGATAGTTGGATTTATTTCAGATATATACTATTCAAGTATTGGTGTAATCTACCTACCATATCAATAGGCTAAAGAATAATAATCATATGATCATATTAACTATAGCAGAAAAGTAATTTGACAAAATTAAATATACATTCATGATAAAATCCCCAGAAAGCTAAGAATAGTAGGAAACTTCCACAAGTCATTAAAAAACATTTACAAAAATCACAACCAATATCATACATAAGTGTGAAAAACTAAATACTTTTCCCTAAGATGAGAATAAGCAAGGATGTCTGCTTTACTGATTTTATTCAATATTGTTACTGGAAGTTCAGGCCATCGCAATAAGTCAAAAAAAAGAAAGAAAATAACAAAGATTGGTAAAGGAAAAAGAAAACTATTTCCATTTAAAGATAGCATGATTTTCTAGATAGAAAACCACAATAAATCTACTAAAAAATAAACCCCCTAGAACTAATAACTGATTTTAGCAAGGTTGAATGATATATGATCAACTCATAATATCAATTGAATTTCTATATACTGATGAATATATGAAAACATAAATTAAAAGCATGATACCATTTAAAATAGCTTCAAATAAAATGAAACAGCTAGGTATCTATCTAAAAAATTTATAGGAGTTTTATTCTGGAAATTACAAAATGTCAGTGAAAGAAATCATAGGAGACACAAATCAATAGAGAGAGATATTTTTTTAATGGATTGGAAGAATCAGCACTTTAAAGATATCTCTCAATTTTATCTGAAGGACAAATGCAATTATCATCAAATCCCAGCATGGATTTTTATAAATATAGATAGGTTTTTTCTAAAATTTATATGGAAAATTACAGTCTTTAGAATAATGAAAACAATATTGGCAAAGAAAATATAGGAGGAATCGCTACTGATTTCAAGACTTATCATATAGTTACAATAATCAAGACTACATGATAGTAGCAGAGAAACAGACATATGCACAAATAGAAGAAAATTGAAAAACCCCAAAACAGACCCACACAAATATGTCTGACTGATTTTTGACAAATGTGTAAGAACAAACAAGGGAGGATGGATAGCCTTTCAATCAATGGTGATCAAGCAACTGGACAGCCATACACATAGAAATGGATGTTGGCCTAAACCTCATGCCTTTTAACAAAAATTAGCACAAAGTAGATCAGGGAATTAAATATAAAGTTATGAATTGGCAAAAAAAAATAAAAAAACAACCAAACAAATAAAAATCTTTGCTTTGTGAAAAGCCATGAAAAGGATTAAAAGATTAACTATAGACTTGGTGAAACATTTGCAAACTGCATATCCAACAAAGAACCAGTATCTAGAATATACAATAGCTATAATAACTCTATACAGAAAATCATGCTAGCTTCAACAGTAAGAAAGTCAAAAAACCCAATTAGAAAGTGGATTAAAGGCATAAAGAGACATTCCACCACAGAGTATACACAGATGACAAGTAGGCACATGGAAAGAAGTACAACATTATTAGCCATTCAGGAGATACACATTTAAACCAAAATGAAGTATCATTACATGTCCATCAGAATAGCTAACATATAAAATAGTGACAATACCACTGCTGGTTAGGATGTGGGGAAATTAGATCACCCTCCAATTGCTAGTAGGAGTGGTACAGCCACTCTGAAAAAAAAGAATACGGCAGTTTTTTCTGAAATTAAACATGTGCTTACCATCAACTTCCTGACTGTGTTGGAAGTCACATGAATCTGTACACACATAAGAGTGCATATAATGTGAAATTTGAAGAAAAGTTTATCAATATCAACTTCCTGTTATGATATTGTACTATATTTATATAAGATATTACCTCTAGGGGGAATTTGGTACAAGGCACAGAAAAATCTCTCTGCATCAATTATTATAAATGCATGTACATTTACAATTATTTTTTACAGTTGTATTAAATATCAAATCAAGGATTTGACTGACACCCAGTGTTAAGTTCTTTGAATGAGTAAAGCTGTTTCAGAAAGAAGATGTAGCCAGACTGTAGCATTTCTCGGGCTTCTATTTTATTTCATGAGTCATCAGCGGTGTCCACAGCATTCCTACCTATTGCAGAATCTAGGAAGAATATTTTTATGTAGGCAAATTGACACTCTCCAAGGATTTATTATTTTTTAATTAAGGAATAAGGTAAAAATTTATAATAAAAATTATCTTTAAAAACACTAAATCGGATCAATTGGTTCTATAGTTATCTATGAATAAAGTCTATCAAAGTGAAATTATTGTTTTAAAATTCTACAGCTCATTAAAGCATTCTAATTACAGTGTTCAGTGAGTGCATGCTGCTGATTAATATGGAATTCATGACATGAAACACAGTACATCTCAACTCACCTGATACATTTATAATTTATTTGAATAATACATCTAGACCTTCATTTACCATCAACTGCATGGAAATTTGGAGAAAAAGCCTTTCAGGTGGTGACTTTGAATAAAGAAAATATTTTTTCTTGCTAAATTAGATACCTAAAATCCATTCCATTAAGAACACTCTCCTATAAGCTTTAGAAAAAAGATGTAATTAAGTGAAATACTAGTAAATATTTTTCAATAATGAGAAAATAAGCAAACAAAAAGGAACAGTCCATTTACAACTGGGCAACAAAAGCATGAAGAGATATTTCACTGAAGAGGAAATACAGATGGCAAATAAGCACAGGGAATGTGCTCCATAATTCTTTGCTATTAGGAAATTCTAAATTAAAATCACAATGAGATATCACAACATTTCTAAGCAGAATGGATTACATATAAAACATTTTGGTGAAAATACCAAAACGATAGCCAAAATGTCAAGAAACTGGACCACTCAGATGTTGGTGGCGAGATGTAAAATGGCATAACCACCCAGAAAAAGTCTAAGGCAGTTTCTTACATAGTTGACATGCAACCCAGATATTGCCCCCCTTGGATACTTATCTAGTGAAATTAAACCTATGTTCACACAAAAATATGTGTACAATGTTGATAACACCCATACTGGAATCAACTGACATATCCTACAACAGGTGAATGGTTAAAAAATCAAGTGCTACATCCATACCATGGAAACCTACTTACCAATAGAAGGAAGGAACAATTGATAAACACAAAACTTTAGATGTATATCAAGGGAATTATACTGAATGAATAAAAAAAATCTATTCTCAAGAATGTTACTATATGTTTTCATATATATATATATATATATACATATATATATATAAAACATACCTAAAATGACAAAAGTTAAGACATGGAGGACAGAGGACTGGTTGCCAGAAGGTTAGGGAAGGAGAGGGAGAGAGCTGGCAGTGGCTGTAAGAGAGTGACATGAGCAATCCTTTTGATGATGGAAATGTTCCATATATTGACTTTGATGATGGTTAAAGAAATCTACATAGTTGGTAAAACTGCAGACACATGAGTGCTTGTAAAATTGGTGAATTCTGAATAAGGCAGGTTAATGTATCAAGATCAATTTCCTGGCTGCAATACTGTATCATAGTATATATGATGTTACCATTATGAGAAACTGGGGAAGATTATATGGAAGATTATATGGAATCTCTGTATTATTTCTTATAACTGCATGTGAATCTACAATAGTTTCAAAATTAAAATTAAGAAGTAAAAAACTACAGCTCTTCCTCAATTTATGATGGGGTTACATCCCAATAAGCCCATGGCTTAAGGCACCTAACCTGAACAAAATATAACTCAGCCCACATTACCATAAATGTGCTCAGAACACTCTCATTAGCCTATAGTTGGACAAAATCATCAAACACAAAGCCCATTTTATAATAGTGTTGAATATGCCTTATGATGTATTGAATACTGTACTGAAAGTGAAATGGTTGTGTGGGCACAGGATGACTGTCAGTATATGGGTTGTTTAGCTTTGATCCTGTGGCTGGCTGGGAGCTGTGCTGGCTGCCCTCCCCAGCATCACAAAAGAGGAGCTGACAACATAGCGTTAGCCTGGGAAAAGAGCAAAATTCTAAATTAGAAGTGCGATTTCTACTGATTGCACATCATTTTTACATCATTGTAGGGTTGAAAAACTGCAGGTCAAACCATCATAAATAGATGAGAGTCAGAATTTAGAAAAATCCTCAATAATACCTTCTTTGATTGACTCACTTGTGAACTGGGAAGTCCTGGGTTATACAAGGACACAGCTGCAACCTTTGGAGGGGAATTCCTTGGCTGGTTCTCTGCTTAATAATATTCAAGGTACATGTAATTTTTTTAAATGTTTAGCTCATTCTTCCAATGCACACATACAATTAATGAGTCCATTACAACTCAGAATTATATAAACACAAAGAAGACTTTTACATTTCAGTGAATGTAAACACCATGAAAAAACTGAAGGGCATAAAATTTACTGGCAGATTGTATATCAATATCTATACTCTCTAAAAATTTTATCACCTGCTTATTGGGGTAATCAAGAGCTACCTTCAAGGTTTACTAAATAGATATAATAAGATAAAATCTCTTCAGCCTTCAAGATATACAAGATACACAGTAAACACTTGATGAACTGTTATATCACTGTCTTAGCTTGTTCTATATTTGAATTGCGTTCCCCCAAATAATGTCGATTTCTTGTCATCCAAACCTTTTCAGTAGAGTACACCTGTAATAGATCCATGATAAAGAAATAGGTGATATAGAAAAACAAGTTTCTTAGCTTTTCAATGGCTAAAATAATATTTAAAATGAACAAAATACATGATGTTTGGAAAATTAATTAAGCTTCTTAAACCTCACTTTCTTCATTTCTAAAATGTATATAGAAGCAGCAATTACCTCTGAAATAGTTTTGTTATTGGCTCAGATGCTGTTTTCCCCAGCATCGTGTCTTGGAGTTGATGAGGAATGAAGTCAGCAAAGATTTTAATGAGGAGTGAAAAGAAAATGAATCCTGCTAATCAGGAGGGGCTCCAAAGGAGGATGTATCAGCCGCTGCAGTGTCTAGGGTTTACCAGCACAGAGAAATTTGCATGTTTGGGGGCTTGTAGCTAGGGTCAAAAAAAACAACTCTCTTATTTTTCAGGCTGAATTTTGATTAGTCCAGGTTGTGGCTTCTTGTTTACCGTGAAGCCTTGACTCTAGATCCCTCCCGCTTGCAATTTACCTGGGCCTTGAAACTTACAGGGGCCTTGAACTCCTATCTGCCTTTGTCCCACTAACACCTGCCTGAGTTTGTGATCATTCAAAGTGATGTTGACTGTAATTAACATGCCCTGAGCATTAGGGCAAATAAACTTTGTAATTTTATCATCATTAAAATTTGCTAATTATTACAACTAGTCTTTTGTTCAAAATTGAGGGGTTTTTTTTCTATTTGTTATTATGCAAACACATTCCTATGGATTCTGTGCACCTGGATTTTATGGTTTGGGTTCCCAGATTTGATCGCATTCATGGTATCTCCTACAAAAATAGGAGAGGCCAGTACTAACCTAATTTAACAGGTTCCTTGAATTACATAAAAGGATTCTGGAAAATTTAAGTGTCACTTATTGATTAAATAAGCCATAGGTATTATATCTCTGACTCACAGCAATTCAGAAGCACAAGTTACAATTCCTCATTAAAGAAAACAGTGATTCTCTCACCTTGGATTGAAAGCAAATATAATGAAAATTTGCAAGCACTAAATTATATCTGTGTTTAGTAATGATTGAGGGATTTTATTCTAATATCTGCTTAGTTATTTTTTTTTCCAATGTCAAGATATAATAACTATACATTATAAATAAGTAAACATTTATTTATTTGTAAAATTGTCTACATGTATAAACAGATATAAAGGAGAAGAAAGAAGAGCAGAGACTTTCAAACTTCACTTTGTATTAAAATCACTTATTATTTAGCTTTCAAAATTCCTCAGGTCTTTTAACATTCCAAACCAATTAAGTTAGATTTTCTTGGGGTGAGATGAGCATTGGTATTTTTCAAAACTGTAAGGTAGCTATAATGTGCAGTAATGTTTTAGAACTGCTGCTGTAGAACACTGTTTTTAGAAGTAATTTTAACTTCAGAGTAGCCAGAACTCAGCTTCTTACTCAAACTAATGAGAAAAGAAA
The DNA here is from genome assembly GCF_030020395.1 of Manis pentadactyla. NCBI lineage: Eukaryota > Metazoa > Chordata > Mammalia > Pholidota > Manidae > Manis > Manis pentadactyla. The sequence goes on from NC_080025.1 coordinate 43,944,087, forward strand.
AACAGATGCCAATTCCTCCTCATTTAAAAACAAAGAAGTGATATCATACTAGAAATTCAAGAGAAGAGTCTTGGCCAGGAGTGACCAGTAATTGAAAAATTCAATAAAGCATTAAATGTAATTAATTTCAAAGTTGAGGACCTTAAAACTCTAGATTGGAAAGTGTTATGTATGCCAGGCTGTGTTATAATTCAATGTTAGTGCCTTTGGGCTTCTGAACTTGCAAGAAGCAGATTTGCCCAGGGTATACTTATAGAAACAAAGGACTATTTTAATTATTACAAATATGTTCATTCTTTGTCTTCTTATTGCTGCTCTGCAGTGCAACAAAAGGTTGTGTAAATTTAGATATTTCTTACTTGAAATTTATAGAATTAAGAGGAAAAAATAACTTTTCTTCTGAAGGATAAGATAATGTACTTTTTTCCAGACGCTGGTAACAAAAACAAAAACAATCCACTTTAAACATTAGATGTAATAACTTCATACTATTATAATAATTTCATATTATATATAATAATTTATATCCACTTTAAGTGTTATTCTACTGTTTTGCCCACTTTGTCACTGAAATTTTCCCTCAATAACAGTAAAAAATCTTGTTATTTTGACATGTATCCAACATAAAAATGTGTATACATATTTGATAAGAGAAAAAAAAAGCCACCTACTTTGAGAAACAGACTATGACCAGCCTTTTCACTGACTCCTGTTATTACTGCCCTTTCATCTCCTCAGTGATGATCACTTTCCCAAAATCTGTGATAATCATTTCCTTGTTTTTATTATAGATTATTCCTATACCTCTAAATATGTTGCCCGGTTTTGCCTGCTTAAGAACTGTATGCAAATGAAACTATTATATGATATTCTGTGGCTGATGTATTCTACTCAGCATTGTGTTTATGATATTTATCCATTGCGATTTTAGTGCTAGTTCATCAATTTGCTGTCATACATAGTATTTCATTGTACAAACAGAGCAAAATTTATTACTCAATTTTAACATTAACGAGCATATTCCCATTGTTTTTGCCATTGTGAAAAAGTCAACTTTACACCATACTCACACACACTAAATAATAATAATAATAATAATAATAATTAGAGATGGATGATAGACCTAAAGGTAAAAAGTAAAAATATAGTTCTTTTAGAAGAAAATGAAGATCATGTCTTTACGACCTACAGGAAGGAAATGTTTATTCAACAGGACATAAGAACAAGAAACTACAAGATGAACTAAAAATAAATTGACAATAAAAATGAGAGCCAACCATCAAAAACTCAAAGAAAAAATTGATAAATTAAACTATATTAAAGTTAATCATATTTACTCATCAAAGGACACCATAAAGATTTCCAGTTTTGGCCAAGATGGAGTAACAGGGACAAGATTAGCCCTCCTTCCTGATTAATAAAACTATAATACTGGAAAAAATATTCTACATCTTGATCTAGATGGAGATAGATAATTGGTACATTAGATAAATTAGATAAACAGATAAATATGCATACACACCCAACAAAGCACTTTTACTCATTTTACTCTGTGTAAATGACAGCAAAATCACTTAAAAATAAAAGAATGTTGTTGATGTTTCCCCACTATTTATAAATGTCATTTATCGCATTTTAAAGAAACCCTGTTTCCTCTATTCACAACACTGACACCAAATGTGTATGGGATTTTCCCCCACCAGCCAACTCTCTGATCACTAACTGGGTGTCCTACAGTTCAGTTTTGGCACTAACTACTCAGAGTTAATGCAGACAGCACAGTTAAGGGCTCAGTCCTGTAAGACCACCCTCCACTTCGGGTGCCAATCATGAGTAGCAGAATCCCACAGCACCCATGCTTCTGTCCAATCCAGCTACAAATCAGAGGTTCCCATGGCCCCATTGCCAAGCTTGATGATTTGCTATAATGGCCTATACACCTCAACAAAATGCTTGTGTATACCACTTATTATAAAGAACAAAATAAAGGGTTCAGATGACCAGCTAGATGCCATGGTACACAGAGTGAGGTCTGGGAAGGTCCTGTTGACAGGAGCTTTTGTCCTCCTGACTTGGGATGGGCCATCCTCCTGGCATGGTGATGCACTCACCAATCTGCAAGCTCTCAGAACTCTATTTTTAGGGTTTCTACAGAGGCTTCATCATGTAAGTATGAGCAATTATGGCTGAATGCTACAGGCTTCTAATTATGGCTTGGTTTTTCTGGTGACCAGCCCCTATCCTGAAGCTATCCAGGATCCCACCAAAAATCAGCTCATTAGAACAAAAAATGCTCCTATTAAAAAGAATTTCCAAGGGATTCAGGAGTGCTTTATTAGGAACCAGTGGGCCAAAGACCAAATATTAGAACAAAAGATGTTTCTAGGACCCCTACCCCTACGGAAATTATAAGGGTTTCAGGAACTCTGTACCAGGAAAAAAGAATAAACCATTTATTCTGATTATTTCACAGTATTATTTGTGAAGGGAGATATTCTGTGTTAAAAGTTGTCTTCCTTACCTAGCTTGCTTTTTATCATTATAAGATTGCATTTTATTAATAACTTCTGCCTTTTTCACATTACTATACCTACTAGTATGACAAATTATATCAACTGGCTCTTAAATATTAAACCAACCTTGTAATACCAGGATAAATCTAATTTGGTCCTGATGACTTATTATTTTTAATACACTATGATACTTAGTTGATAATACTTTATTCAGGATTTTCTCCTCCATGTTTATTCATGTGATTAGATTATTATATTATTTTTTATGCCTTTGTGAGTTTTGATATCATAATTATACAAGCTTCACCAAATAATTGATAAAATGTTCTTATTTTCCTCAAATCTGAAAAATATTTTGGGTGTCTTAAATTATTTATATCATGAATGTTTTATAGAATTGTTCCATAAACTTCTTTCTTCCTGGAATTAATTTTTGTGGGAAAATATTAACAAATGACTATTTTTTTAAACTATTAAGCTTCTATGAAAATTTTCTCTTCCTTATGAGTTAGTTAAGAACTTTATATAAACTTTATGTAGCTGACACCAATAACTATGGCTATGGAGTCCACAGGTGAGTGCTGAGAAGATGGAAACAATGTTGCTTTAAGAGGTTTCCTGAGACCCACCCAGTAAGACACACAGTAGTTTTATGTAACCAAGAAAAGAGCAGAAACCTATTTGAGCATGGACCTTGGCTCCAGGTTGACAGGTACCACTTAACTATTCAGGCAATAACCATGAGAGAAGTTAATTATACCTTTGGGCCCAGTTTCTTCATTTATTAAAGGGAAATAATAATAACATTTATGATAAGTATAACCCATGTCTTCCCAAGTCTTATCAGTATGGATGTACGAAAAGTCTCACATTACCAATAAATCTCATAAAATCTTGTCACTTTCTACAGACCCTCACCTTTTTTCTTTGTCATTTCCCAGAATGTATAGGGATGTATAGCACAAACCATTAAGCTTCTCCTTTTCTATTCTTGCCCTCACTTTGGTGTTTCTGTCCATAAGGTGTACAAAGTTAGTGCCTCACCACTCCCACCTAGAGACTGATGTCAACTCTAAAATCTGCAACAAAGTTGGATATGTCAGTGCTCCTGTGGAGATAAAACCTCCCAAGGGACACCCAGGTCGCTGCTCCTGGAGATTCTCACTTGTCCTGAAGCCATATGAGTTTCCTCATGGAAATGGGAAGAACTTGTGTTTTTCACTGTTCATGGTGCAGCCATAGCACATCTCTGAGACTCCCAGAGGTTTTATATAAATGCATTGCTCAACTTTTCTCAGATGATCCCTCTTTAGAGGGCCAACCTAAGGTTCAGGCCCATGAGAATCCACACCGCCTACCCATGCCATTCTCATCTCCATTAGGATACCAATTAACACAGGGCAAACATTCCACCATCAGAAACCCTAATTAAATGAATTTCCAGCTGGTACTATACATGAGATTTACCCAGGTCTAAATCACACCTTATTTTCTGGCTCACACCTGCCTGCTTAATGGAAATTTTGTACATAAAGCACATCATTAAGTATGGGGCTAATCAACTAGTGTTTGCTGGAACTGATATCATGAATATACTAAGGACTTTGGGACAAAAATTCAAAATTCAAAAGTCGATGGAATACTTTTTTTTTTCCTATTCAAGAACTATCATTGAAATGGTTTGGGCATATAAAAGATGGAATTTCAAGCAGTGTTGCCCAAATAGACGGCAGCAGATGATATTTGCAACCTCTGTTCAGTCATCTTCATCCTTCAGGGCATCAATTAAAACCATTTTAATATTTTTTAATCTCAGTACTGCTCTACTGTTTATTTGTAGAGGGTTAAATTTCACAAGCTCTTTGGAGAGCAACCATTTTGTCAAAAATTCAGTCAGATTTAGAGAGTATGGAATGATGCTAAGTCGTTAGTGGTAAGATCTGTTTGTTGGAACATAGCTCTCCCGGGGCCTGTTTGGTGAGTCGGATCCCCCGAAGAACTCATTAGCTTCACACAGAGAGAACGCCAGCCCTTGAGCTGCAGACAGGAACACTGACCTTAACTGGCCTTCTGACACAGGTCTGCCACCAGTCATTTCTCTTTTTAATATTAAAAAGATCCCTATCTTCTATTCATAGAAGAAAAACACTATAGGTAGATTATTAGTTTGTCTTTTAAAATAGCAGGTTTTGCTGATTTTGATGAAGATTAAAAGTAACATCTTAGAGTTCAATTATTTGCCTCTATTGACTAGTTTCTAGAAATACTTATTCTGATTGTCAGAATAGGAGACAATATAAATTGCTGGGACAGATAAGTTAAAGCTAAAACATAAAGAGGAAATCAACATCTATGTAAATGAAAAATGAAAGTGCCTCCGAATGAATGACTGAGCACATGCAGTAGTGGACACGGCTGTTTCATAGCTGACCACTTTTGTCCCAAAGCCATGGATGTAGCTCTGACCATGTGTTTCGGCACCATCTGCAATGCCCGGGGGAGAGTCCCTTGTTTCAATTCTTATTTGTGACTGGTGTCTGAAATTTGCAGGGACTGGCCAAGGTTCCTGCAGAGCTATGTGTAAGCTGTGAACTTTACAAGGCAGTTGTCCAAACAGACAAATATTTAAATAGAGTTAGAGGCATATGGTCAATGTGGAGCCTGCACTCTGCCCAGCTCCACAAATTTATTTCTGTCTTGTTACATTGTTCAGCATCTCCTGAGCTCAGCTCTGAGGGTAGGTTCCAGAGAATTCTCTGCTCTGGCTTCTGCAACTAGTGCTTTCTGCCAAAAGCGACTAATAATTTATCATTGGGTTTCACTCTACTCAAATTCTTAAAGCTGGTTTAGCTACCTGTTAATCTTAATGTTTGCATGAGCTGGATATTCTCATGCAGATTTGATAAGGAAAATATTCAACATAGCCGTCAAGGTCAGCAAACCGCTTTTTTCCTCCAGTTTGCAAAGCCCTCCCAGCTCCCTCCTCCCCTCCTCCAGGCTCCCCTTTTGCCCTGCGCATGCCGAAATGCCATGTATCAAAATAATATAAATTACTCCCCTTGCTTGTGCTCAGGGCTCAGACCTTGGGAGATTACTCCTCTCTGGGACCACCGGTGTAAAATAAACCTCAAAACTTCAAGACTTCCTAGTGCCACTTGGTTCTTCCATCAGTGATCCAGTCCAGGTTTTCCACTATTTTCCGTAACATTTGGTTCCCTGACTGGGAAACCCAACCTCGCTGGCCCTTTGTTGCCACTGGTTTGGGGCAACGGTCGGGCAGTGATGGAACAGGAGATCGCAATGGAGAAGATGCACCCTGCCTGACCCCTCGGCAGTCTCCCACCCAGTCGCCCTGGGCTGACCTGGCTCTGCTGTTCCTACCAGACTCACGGAGGCTTGGCAGGTGAGGACTTGGTTCCAACGTTGAATCCAGTAAGGCCCCAGGGCCCCTGACCCAGCCAGTCCCACCCGTTGGGGTGGAAGGGGAGCCTGATCACCTCCCGGAGACCTCTTAGAAGTCTCACAGGTAGACATTCCCAGAGGGGAATGTTTAAACACTGGTCTGAGTGTGTGAGTGAGTGTGCAGGGCGGCTGAAGCCATTCAGTCTGCACTGAATCTGTGAAGCACATGCACTTCCACAGCCTGCACCACAGAATCTGAGTGGGCCCTCATCCGCATTCGTGGTCAGCCTCCACAACATAACGGTGACTCAGCTTCAGGTGAACTGGCCTGGGACTTACATGGGTGCACCTTAGTCAATGCTGACCAAATTCTCCGCGAGGAGAGGGAACAGACGGGCATATGACTGGTCTCCTCTCTGAAGGGGGCACCCTGTCCCTTGTCTGTTGTTGAGGCACTGTTACATGGACATGTCATGGGGTCAGGGCACAGCAAACCCACAGTTCTTGACACTGTGATCAAAAAGTTTCAGGAAGGAATTTTCAGAAAACTACAGAGTAAAATGAACTCCTGGCAGGTTGAATCCGTATAGTGTAGGATGGCATCCAGAAGAAACCCTAAATGTCCCAACAATCCGTCGAAACTGGTGGGTCATCACTGGAGATCCAGGTCATCCTGACCAGTTCCCATACATTGACTCCTGGTTAGGAGTTGCCCAGGCCCTTCCCCCTTGGGTGCAATTTGCTTGCAACAGGCAGGGACAGGGTAGGGTCTTAATTGCCTCAACAAAGTAGCCCACAAGGAATCAACAGAAGCCTGAGCCTCTGCAAATTCTTGCTAGTTATCCAGAGAAAGAGCCAGTATTGCCCCTACCTCATGTACCCCCAAGGCCGCCAGCACCCAGCCCCCATTCCAGACACTCTGATGCCGTCAGCCTCCCCACCAACTCCAGAACCAGTGACCCCACTATTCCCCAGACCAGCAGCCAGACTGTGCCCTCGGCTGAGAGCAGGCACCCTTCAGATGCCAGTGCAAGAGACATGGGAGCCTGAAAGGTGTAATAAAGATGGGACAATCCAGCCTGACTGTTTCCTGCTTTACTATCAACACTTCTCCATGACTAACTTCCTCAATTAAAAATACAACACCCCATCGGAAAAGCCACAAGCCCTGGTTGATCTCAGGAAATCTCACTTACAAACTCATTGGACAACCTAGAAAGACTGCCAACAGCTTCTCTGCACTCTGTTCACAATGGAGGAGAGGAGTCAGTGGGGGTCCTTGATTGGGGTGCATGAGCTGAAATCACTGTCCCTGAGTAGTGCCCCAAGTGGGACTTCACCACCCCTGAGGGACAGCACCAGACCCACCAATATCAGGATGCCCTCCTCCAGGGGATCAAAGCCAGGTCCAAAAAGCCTATGGACATGATCAAAGTATCTTCAGTCCCTCAACAACCAGGCGAGTCTCCTGGGAAATATTATGAAAGACTGTGTGGAGCTTATCACATCTACACCCCCTTCAATCTTGAGTCACCAGGGAGCCAGAAAATGGTCAACACCTCATTTATGGCCCAAGCCACCCCAGACATCAGAAGAAAGAACCAAAAACTTGAAGGCTTTGCCAGGATAAATATCACTCAGCTGATTAAAATTGCCAATAAAGTATATCTAAACAGAGAAGTTCAGGCTGACAGAGAAGCTGAAAGAAAAATAAAGAAAAAGGCCAGCCTCCTGGCAGCCACCGTCAAAGAAAGAGAGATGACCAAAAAGGCAGAGAAAAGCCACCCACCAAGAGGGGGGAAGCCTAGGACGCCCCTAGCCAGGGACCAGTGTGCTTACAGTGAAGAGAAGGGGCATTGGGAGAACGAATGCCCCAACCGAGGCAAAGCCCCGAGGCCCAGTCGCTGCCGGGAGGAGCCCACGGGGACAGGCTTACTGGCCCAGCAGGAGCAGACTCGGCCTGACAAGGACGGGCTCTCTCGCTCTCGGCCCCCAGGAGCCCATGGTCAGAATGAAGGTGGGGGGACAACACACAACTTTTATGGTTGACGCAGGGGCAGAACACTCTGTGGTCACCCTCCCTTAGCCCCTTTCAGTAAATAGACTGCAACTATCCTCGGAGCCACTGGGACAAAAGCAGTCCAGCAATACTTCTGCCAAGCCTGCCAATGTGAACTCGGAGGCCATGAGGTCCAACATGAGTTTCTCTGCCTGCCTGAGTGCCCCGTTCCCCTCTTAAGCCGAGAAAATACTCCCAAAGATCAGAGCCCAAATAACTTTTGAACCAACTGGACACACCAGCTTAAAACTAAACCCAGGCCTAAAAGAGCCAGGGTCCCTGGTCCTGGCAATAACCACACTGAGGGAAGAGGAGTGAAGGCTATTCTGTGCCCTGGCCCCCTCAGGTAGCCCACCTGAATCCAGAGCTGCCTTCCCCTCAGTATGGGCTGAAGACAACCCGCCTGGACTTGCTCATAACTGAGCCCCTGTCATTGTAGAATTCACTCTGGGGACCCAACCACAGAGACAGGGGCAGTACCCCCTCTCACAAGAGGTGAGAGCAGGCATCCAGGAACACTTGATCAGACTCAGAGAGGCAGGCATTCTAACCGAGTGTCAGTCACCCTGGAACACCCCACTTCTACCAGTCAAAAAGCCAGGAAAAGGGTACTGGCCTTTTCAAGACCTGCAAGCCATTAACAAAGTGACTCTCTCTTTATACCCAGTGATTCCAAATCTGTGTACCTTCCTCAGCCAGATCCCTGGGTCTCCCAAAAGGTTCACTTGCCCAGACTTAAAAGATGCCTTTTTCTGCCTCTGGCTGGCCCCCCAAAACCAGCTCTTGTTTGTCTTCAAGTGGATTGAAACAGATATGGCGACAGATACAGTTAACATGGACACGGCTTCCACAAGGGTTCAAGAACTCACCCACTCTCTGTGGAGAGGCATTGGCCGCAGACTTTTCCAGCTTTCTGAGGGAAGCCACATGCTGCACCCTCCTGCAGTTTGTAGATGACCTTCTCCTTGCCAGCGACACCCAGGAAAGTTGTGCAAAAGACACAAAGACCTTTCTGTAACTCCTGTCAGACTTAGGATACCAAGCCTCATAAAAAAAGGGGCACAAATCTGCCAGCAGCAAGTCTGGTACTTGGGCTTCCTCCTCCCCAGGGAGAGAGGGCACTAGGGCCAGAGAGGAAAAGGTCATTATCTCCTTGCCCAGCTCCAGATGAAGAAAGGCAAATGAGAGTTCCTGGGGTCTGCTAGGTTCTGAAGAGTCTGGATTCCTGGATTTTTGGCAATGGCAAAACCCCTCTACAGCCTCCTGGGGGGCACCAGACCAAGAGCCACCTGTCTAGACAGAAGAGGCAAGAGCCACCTTCCTGGAAATAAAGGCTGCTTCAGAACAGGCACCAGCCCTAGGCCTGCCAGATATAAAAAAAGCCCTTCAATTTCTTTGTACATGAAAAAAAGTAGCCCTTGGAGTTCTCACATAGACAGTTAGGCCCTAGCAGTGGCCAGTCACATATCTGTCAAAAAACTAAACCTGGTTGTGGCTGGATGGCCACCCTGCCTCAAGACACTGGCAGCCAGAGTTCTATTCATTAAAAAACAGATAAATTTGCCCTGGGGCAAAAAATAAATATCAAGGCTCCCATACTGTTGTGTCCCTCTTAAACACACAGAAACACTGATTCCTCTCCAACTCTCAGCTGGCACAATAGTAAAACTCCTCAAGGCTGTCTGGCTCCCCAAAAAAAGTAGCAATTCTGCATTGCAAAGAAGACCAAAAGGAAAACAACCCTGTAACACAGGAGAACCAGCTAGCACATAAAGCAGTTGAAACAGGGGCCAATAAAAAAAATAGATAAAGCTCCTTCCCTCACTATGCCTTTAACACACCCAGCGGAGGCCCCTCCACCCAAGTACACTGAAAAACAGACGGACTGGGCCATGGCTGAAGGAGCCACCCTAACTAAAAAAGATAGTAGATGCTGCCTGACAAATGCATCTTTGTCCCAACTGCAACCAGAAGGCATCTAGTCAGTGTATACCATCAGCTCAGCCACCTAAGAAAAACTGCACTAGAAGTCCTCTTTAAAAAGCAATACTACATCAGCCAGTTGCCAGCATTATACTGAGCAGTGAGCAATGCATGACTTGTGCCAGAAATAATCCTCCGTCTGCACCATGAACCTTGCCCTGTGTCCAAAGAGCAGGAGTTGCCCCCTTTGAAGACCTTGAGATAGACTTCACAGATGTCCAGCCAAGCACAGGGCTCAGATACCTCCTAGTAATAGTTTGTACGTACTCTGGTGGGTCAAAACCTTCCCAACCAGGACAGAACAAAGCTGGGAGTTAGCCAAAGTCCTCCTGAGAAATATTGTGCCCCAGTTTAGCCTACATCTACAATTCACAGTGACAATGGACCTGACTTTGTAGCAGATGAGTACAGATTTTAACTAAATCTCTCAACATTACCTAGAAACTCCACAGTGCATACAGGCCACACAATTCAGGGGAAGTGGAGTGAATGAATCATACCCTCAAAGGAACCCTAGGTAAGTTTTGCCAAGAAACTGGCCTCCCGTGGCCAGACCTACTGCCCCTGGCCCTCCTGTGTGCTCGCTGCACATCTGGGACTCAAGGCTTTTCCCCTTTTGAATTAGTGTATGGACACCCTCCCCCATGTCTAGGAAGTGTCCCAGGGAACCTACACCAGATAGGAGATAAAGGAGCAAGAGAACAGGTCCAAGCGTTAAGAGCCACCCTAAATAAGCTGCAGCAATTTATCATAGAAAAAGCCCTGATCTCCTTAGGGACCCTAGTCCATTCCTGTCAGGCTGCGGACTCAGTCTGGGTCAAAGATTGAAACAGGGACCCCCTCATACCTCAGTGGACTGACCCCTACATTGTTGTTCTAATCACTCCTACTGCCCTCAAAGTTGCAGGCATTACTCCATGGGTCCATCATTCCAGAGTGAAAAAGGTCCATAACCCAGACAAAGAAATACATCAGTGGAAGGCCCAGCCAGACCTCCAGATCCTCTCCGCATCCACTTCTGATGATTACCCTCTGACTAATGAGCACCTGCACGCCGTGGATTCTGGCCCTTGCTGGAATAGAATATCTCATCCTGGGCATTAAACTCTCTGCTGTTGCCCCCTCTGACTAAACTGTTACTCAAAAAGTTACCCTTTCTATTGTCTCTTGGGTAATTGTAAGTTGTTTTGCTGTGCTTACCTGAACTCAAGTCTCAGCCTGCATTTCCAAACTACCTCTCTGTAATGTTACCTCTATCAAATTAACTGTACAAAGTTATAAAGTGCATGGTCATCACCCAAGGGAGCTGACCTTGGTGGCCCTACACCTTTAGCACCTGTCCTCTCACACTCAAATAAACCAGCCTGAGTGTAATGCTCAGCTGCATAAAAATAAATTAGGACTGAAAATAACTAGGTATATTTTGTTAAGCACAGGCTTATCAAGAGTCTGAAGGACTCATTTCAATCTGTACACACAAGGCCCATACAGACAAATACATAAAAACATAATAATTTGTGTTCTTCACAAAGTACTCAGGACTTTAACAAAAAAGTCACGAGAAAAAATCCTAGCTCAAAGCAATTGAAAGTATAAATACAAGCCATTATAACCCTATCATAAACCAAAAAGATGATGCTCGCTAAAACGAAGTGTTTAAAAGGGCATCAGAGAGGGGAGTGATAAGGAAAATATTCAACACAGCCGTCAAGGTCAGCAAACTGCTTTTTTCCTCTGGTTGGCAAAGCCCTCCCAGCTCCCCTCTCCCCTCCTCCAGGCTCCCCTTTTGCCCTGCACATGCCAAAATGCCACATAGCAAAATAATATAAATTGCTCCCCTTGCTTGTGCTCAGGGCTCAGACCTTCAGAGATTACTCCCCTCTGGGCCCACAGGTGTAAACTAAAACCTCAACACTCCAAGACTTCCGAGTGCCGCTTGGTTCTTCCATCAGATCCAGTCCAGGTTTTCCAGTATTTATGTAACAGATTGAAAGCAGATAGCAGGATACCATACAACCTGGTCACAGAGATCTAAGCCCCCTGTCCTTATCCTGCTTTACTAACATGAATCAGAGCTTGAAACTGTATGATAGGTAGTTTGCTTATTCACTTTCTCTCCTGCCATTGAAATGTAAACTCCATAAGGGTGAGGGCTCAGCTTGCTAATCCAACCACCCATCTCCTAGACACAGCCTCACATATGCTAGTACTCAATAACTTTGTACCAAAGGAATAAATGAATTGGAAAGGTGACCTGTTTTCTAGCTGTGATATTATCTTTCTCATCTATTGTATATACATGAAAGTTTCCTTATGCTGAGCCTAAAAGTTCACAGATTCCGTATCCCAAGAGGTTTATTCCAGAAGCATGGCTGAAATGAATAGGTCTGAGACTGAAATAAAAGTGCTTTTTTTTTTCTGTAGGATTTTAGTAATCTATTACAATCTGTGAAAAAATTTTAAATTAATGGAATACTTTATAACATATTTTTGCTAAAATGCAATTGAATCTTTAAAGGTGATTCGTTGGATAAGCAACTCCATGATGATAATGAATTTGTAAGTATAGAAATCAAAGAACAAGAGTAAAATATGGATACTCATCACGTGACTTTATGTAGTTTTCTTTTTGAACTGTGAAGTTTATCAGCATGAAGTTTTCTCATATTATGTCCTCATCCTTATTTTAAATAATTATTTATTTTGGAATAATTTTAGATCTACAAAAACATAAAGATAACATACAGAGTTTCTATATATCACTCATTCAGTATCTCCCATTATCCTCATTACCTTATACTTCCTGGAATTATCATGGTATATTTACCAAAACTAAGAAATTAACCTTGATATACAATTATTAATTGAACTCCAGACATTTGGATTTTGCCAAATTTCTATTCATATTCTTTTTTTTTCCCCAGGGTCCAATCCAGAACACCACTGGATTCCAGTGTCTGGAGGTGGTTTTAGGTCTACAGTGACCAACAGAACTGTGTGGAAATTGACACAAAATTGTAAAGCTGAGAGACAAAACTAATTTGTAATGAATTAGAACTTTGAAATTCAGTTGTGCCTAGATTTTCCAAACTTTCCATGCTCATTAATTTTACGATCCCACATTTTTACAAGATTTTGTCGACTACGACTTTGGCTAACTTTCACTCAGCTCCAAGGCCTACCCTCTTGCCTCCTCCCGGCTCCTTCTCAGGGCTCCCACGTGTCTCTTCACTTGAAAAACATCATCAGAAACAACTAAAGAAACAATAGCAACAAAAACACTTACTACACTGTCATGAAGCACAATCTGGGCATAAGCCTAAGATTCAAGCATTAAGTAGAAATCAGGAGCCTCTTATGGGCTCTTGCAGGCATGAAAATCCATGACTGTCTAATTATAATTCAAAAGAATTCATGAAGATGTGACAACCCTTTCCAAGTTAAGTTATAAATCGAGTGAATTTCCAATTAAAAGCTTAATGAGATACTTTATGAAACTTGACACGATGATTCTAGAATTAATTAATAAAATAAATGAATAAGACAATTTAATATATTTTGAAATAAGAATAATAATAATAATGGAGAAAGAGCTTGCCAGATATTAGAACCTAATATATATCAGGTATAATTAAATGTACATTGAAGGGGCATGAAACTCAGAAAAAATTATTGAAATAATATAAAATATAAGCCAGGAATGATATGTTTAAAACATATTGAATGAATCTTAAAACAAGAAAACAGTTTAGGAAGGAAACAATGTCTAGTGATTGGTCTTGAAAAAACTGGATAGTGATACAGTACAGAAATACATAGTACAGAATGGAAAAATTACAGATCCATCTCCTCTTTCTGAAACTATAGAGTTTCTCTGTTCTGTGCTTTAAGTCAAACCACAACTGAGCCAATCCAGGGAGACCTGAACATTTCCCATGGTTAAGAAAACTGAGTAGCTATGGTTCTAAATGTAACTCCCATGCCTCCAGGCTCATGTTACTTCTTTCTGTTCATATGTCTTACATCATCTCTGTGTAATTCCAGTGTAATTTATGTCAAGACTCACATGAATTGTGTATGAGTCATAAATATAATGGTCTTGGGGGATACTGAAAGTGCTGGGCCAGTTGAGTACATGTAAGAAAAATGACTTTTAAGAAAGAATGAAAATATTCACAGAGGGTAAAAGCAGAAAACTATTTTAACCCATGGCACAGAGATTGGTTTTGGCAACCTGACCAGTGAAAAGTGTTAGGGGTAATAGTGCGCATGCAGAAGGGCATATAGAAGGTCCTGCCCCTTAAAGTCCCCAGCTACCAATTCACAGATAAGACAGGTGATCATTTAAATAAAACCACAGATAAATAATTAACATATCTACACTGGGAGAAACTACAATAGGCTTCTTGTTCTGATAGGACTGGCTTTGTTTGCTGTTTACTTTCTCTCACTTTTCAGTCATTAAAATAGATATGTATAAATATAAAATCACATACCTGCATGGTCAAATGCCTGAAAATGGTTTCTAAATTCTTATTCTTTTCTAACTTGTATATTTTTGATATTTTACATAATGCAAGTTTTAAAATATTCTACAGGGACAATGCAATCATATCATCAATTTATGCAAAATTGGAATTGCACAGGACCATCAAAACCAAAATGAACTCATATGCTAGAAAGTATCAGAAAATTCTTGTCATATGAGATATATTAAAATAATTTCCAAGGGAAATAATAGTAACTTATTAGTTTTAATATACATTAATTATATTTATATGTCTTTGAAGGTATATAAAATATACAACTGGTATTTTTCCAAAGAAAATTCACATTTTTATAATATTTCTACCTTTGTATTAAAATTAACACATAAACTTGAAACAAAGAGATTGTCAGAATTATGCAGAGGTTTCTGTGATATTGTAAGTTTAGTTCTTTGTTTTTGACCTTCTGAAAAAATATCTTGAAGTAAATTCCCATCAGTAGTTTATTGGGAAAAAGTGAATGACACATATTTCTCTTATTTTGGAAGTGTTGATATGCTGTTCTCTGAAAGAGCTGGGACATTTTATAACACCAGCAATTCATCCATTTACCTAGAACTTGACCAACAATGGACTTTACATAACACTTTGAAAAATTTGACTACTCAAAGATATATTTTGAATCTTTATTTACAAAGAAGTGAAGTAGATATTGAGTTTGTCCCCACATGCTCATCATGTGCATCCTGTACCTGATCTTTACATTTTCAAATTCTCCAGATCCATCCTGGTCCCTCACTTCTCTGCTCACGGTGTAATGTAATCCCCCCACCCTCACCCAGCAAATCTGCGCACATGGATTTGTTGGTGAATATACACAGTCATTTCTCATTATTCACAGTGATTCTGTGCTATAAAATCACCATGAACACTGAATTAGTGAATACTGAATCATTGCTCCTCGGAGAAATACAGGGTTAGGTTTTGGTAAGCCTCTGGTTACATTTTATCAACTAATCAATACAAAAAAAGAAAAAAGAAAACTTAAAAAGTCCTTTTAAAAATGTGTTTCCATTTAAAAGCACCTTTAATATAACTGCTTATTCATTAACATTGAACTCACAGCCCAAAGCCCTGTGATTCACCACTGGAAGAAGCTTATCCAGCACATGTGTTTTCCTCCTAAGGCACATCACAGCAAGTACTACTCAGTGCTCCCCCAACCTTTGTGTGGGATAGATGGCCTTAGAGTGCTGGGAACACCAGAGAGCACTTTAGTACTACACATGGGGCCATTTTGAATATCAAAACCTTCCCAAATGGCACAAAAATGTGAAAATGTGGAGCTAAATATACCACAGAAGGGACAATTGTTACAGTGTGAGGGCTAAAACAAGAAGGCAGAGCACTGACTTCCTCAGCTTCAGCTGAGGATATGAGCATGAAGTAACACAGATATTATGCCACTTTGTGCACACCTGTGAATCACCACGAAAGTACTACGGGTATTGATTTGGGGTTTACAGGTAAGTTTTAGTGAACAGGTAACTTTATAAATATGGAATCTATGAATAATGAGGACTGACTGCAAACAGATAAAGATATAGATTATATAGAAAGATATAGATATAGATACAGATACAGATATAGATAGATAGATGTAGATAGATAAAGATCTATGGATACAGATATTCTATCCCCATTTCAGCTCACTTACTGGGTATCTAGTGAGTGCATAACACTCAGTTGTCTGAAACTGAAACCTTAGCTCTTTATGCTACACGTTTTCGTTCTAAGTGACTAGTGCTATCAAACATCTCACATGGCAAGCAGACAACTTGGGAGTCATCCTTGATATTCCATACGCTGACTCCCACATATGCAACCACTCCCACAGCCAGTTGATTACACCTCCTTAAGTACTGCCAGAATCTGTCTACTCTTTCTATCATCACTGATGGCACTGAATTGTACACCAAGATGGTCTCATCTGCTTACCAGTAATAGCCAATATTGACACCTCCAGATTGTCATTTACACTGATAACTAAGTAATTTTTAATACCCAGATAGACATACCTCCTACTTTAAACCCTTCAAAAGTTTCCCACTACTTTTTATTTATTTTTTTAGAGCAGTTTTAGGTATATAACAAAATTGACAGGTAGGCACAAAGATTTTCCATATAACCCCTGCCCCACACATTCAGAGCTTCCCCCATTATCAACATCACTCACCAGAATGGTACATTTTTAACCAAGGATGAATCTACATGGACACATCAGAATCACCCAAAGTCTGTAGTTTACCTAAGAGTCCCTCTTGGACTTGAACATTGTATGGGTTAGGAAAAATATGTCATGAAATACATTCATCAATATAATGTTACAGAGAGCATTTTCAATGCCCTAAAATTTCTCTGTTTTCTTCCTATTCATCTTCCCCACAACAGCAACTACTGATTTTTTATTGTTTAATTTGTTTGCATACAGTAAACAGCCTTTTCCTTGACCAGAATGTCATGTACTCTGAAGTGCAGTCAGCAACTTTTGCAGATTGGGTTCTGTTCCATAGTAACATGCATGCCTCTTCATAGCTTGAGATGTCACTTCTTTTTTCTCTCTGATTGTATTGCATTTTCTGGATGTACCATGGCTTATTTATCCATTCACCCACTGGAGAATACCTTGGTTGCCTCCAAGTTTCAGCAATTAAGAATAAAGTCATACATATAAAAACATTCTTATGCAGGTCGGTGTGTGGCATATATTTTTAGCTTTTTCTTCTAACAAGAGTGATGTCTCGATTGTACGGTAAAAGTACACGTAGTTTTGTAATAAGCTGACAGACTTTCTTACCAAGAGTCTGTACTATTTTGCATTCCACCAGAAAATAAGAGTGTTCTGTTCTCCATATCCTTACTAACATCTGATGCTGCCAGTGCTAGAGAATTCAGCTACTCCGTAGGTGTGTAGAGGTATGCCATTATTGTCTTAGCCTGCATTTTCCATCTGTGTATCTTCTTTGTCATCTGCGTTCTTTGGTGAGGTTTCTATTAAGATCTCTGGACCATCTTTTAATTGGGTTGATAGTTTTCTTATTGTTTGTTGAGTTTTAAGAGCTCCTGTAGGTTTTAGTTCTTTGTCAGATGTATTTTGTGCAAATATTTTATCCCATTCTGTGGCTTTGTTGGAGATGTCATTTAGAAGATACGACTGTCAGCTGACCCATGATCTGGACCTGGGCAAATGAGGTTCTTCATCACTACTCCCCATCCTTGGAATGGGCATTCTGCTGGCATTCCCCACACTAGAAGCTGACCCAAACCCTTACCCCTGAGATAGTGATGTGGTGTTGAGACCATCCTGGCAGGTGTGTGTGTGTATCTCCTTGTCTTGTGGCTACTGGAGACAAGCCTTATATGTAAGGTCCCTTGTTTATTACACCTGCCACCTACTTATCAGGAGGCAGCCTCTGTCTTCAGTCTTTCCCTGCCCTCTGCATATGGGGGCCATGTTCAGATTATACTGGGGAAGCTCTCTAGCAGCTTTTCACCAACAGGTGGCAAGGCAAGCAGGGGACTGAAGAGATGGGCCTTGGGAAATAGGTATCCTTGGGGGAAAACCTGCATCAGCCAGCAACCACTCTGTGGGGAGAGGTGGCCCATATGTCATATCCCTGTGGACTGCGGCGTGAGTATGGGGCCACCCCAAAGGTGCTGGCTGTTTTACTGGGCTTGTTTGAGGAACACACAAATGGCACACTGTGGCAAAGAGAATTTCTGGGAAAGAGATGAGAGTGAACAGAAGGCTGCTGTGATTGACAATAAAATCATCAAAAACCCTGTGCCCTCATACAGGAAAGCAAAGCCCAGTGGCGGCCCAGCCAGGGGGCAGCCCCAGTCAGGTAGTGCCCGATGAGCAAATACATGCCTGCTGGGCTCGATGGTATAGCGGCCATGTTCCAGCACAAGGCCAGGGGAGTGTCCAGGCGAGGTCAGGTCAGCTATGGATTCAAGGGGATGGCATCTTCAATGTGGCAGGAGGCAAAAAATGAACATTACCACATACCTGGCCCTCTGGGAGTGCCTGCATGGCACTGGGGGGTTTGAGCCTGCAGATATTCTAGCCTTCAGGTAAACCTGGCCAGTGAGGGGGGCCTCCCTGGGCATGTGGGACCCTCAGGACCTATAGGGAAAGGGCAGCAAATACTTAGAGAATGGGAATGAGAAGGATACCCTACCCCTGCCTCTGAGGACCCAGATGGGGCCACGTTCACTGCAGGAAGGAAAGCTAAGATTCTCAGCCCACCCCAGCTCCTGGTGTGGGACACTGACATCCATGCTGAGCACAGTCATGGGACAAGATGTTTATGACGTTGGGCAATCCATTGCTGATCTGGGGGAATCTGACAAGTCCCAGGAATGGACAGAGGAGGTGGGAAAGACCTGAGCCAGAGGGAGCTCACAAAGCCGAAAGGCTGTCCCAGTCAGCTGAGCAGGGTCAGACAGAAACAGGCCAGAAGCAGCTGTGGTTTGACCCCATTGCTGCAGGGACCCACATAAACAGGCCGACACCCCAGTGCTGTGTTGGTCGGCCTGCGATGAGCCTCATAACCTGAGCGGCAGTCAACCTGCCCCTCCTGCCCCACTGTCCCTGAGGCCCTGCAGCTCCTGCAGAGGCCCCAGGGGTGCAGTCCTGTTTGGGAGGGTGCTCCCACTCCTTGGTTCAGGAAGCAGGCCAAGACTGCCTCCAGGGATGGCCACAGGAGGCCATCAGGGGCCTCATAGTGAGCTCGCTGTTCACTGGTCCCCAGAAGTAAACAAAAGCTGGCGACTCTGGTGGTGACTGGAGCCAAAAGTACTGTGACACCCAGTGACCCTCAGGAGTTCTCTGGCCCCTGGACACCATAGATGGTTATGGTGACAAACAGTTATTCAGGAAGGTCCCTTTGACACTGCAAATTGGAGATCTCCCCTGAGAACATGAGGTTTTTATCTCTCCAATGCCAAAGAATGTATTCAGCACTCATTTCCTATAAGGTCAAGCTCTGCAAACCCGTCAGTGAATTCTGCCACCAGGTTAAAGTAATCAAACCAGCACAGAGGGGAAAGGCTGACTGGGGACCGGTAAGCCTGCACTGCTGAGAAGAGCATAACTGTCGAACAATATAAATCACCTGTGGGCATAAGGATGTAGGAGAACCCTCCCAAGGACTGCACTGAGTGAGCACTGACTGCCCTGCCCCTTTCAGCAGCCCATCATGGCAGGCAGAAGAGCCAGAGGCTTGTGGTCGACGATGGTGGCCTACCGGGAACTGAACAGGGTGGTGCCCCGTCCATGTGGCTGCGCCCAGCATCGCCTCTGTCCCAGATCCCTTGGCTGTCATCCTAGGAG
Source organism: Manis pentadactyla (assembly GCF_030020395.1). Lineage (NCBI taxonomy): Eukaryota > Metazoa > Chordata > Mammalia > Pholidota > Manidae > Manis > Manis pentadactyla. The sequence continues at coordinate 43,963,926 of NC_080025.1, forward strand.
TGTGCCACGCTGTGCAGGCCTTAGCAAATGCCTTTCCAGTAAGCCCCGGGCCACTGAGTCACAGTCAGTTCACCTTCCTGTGGGAGGGGCAACAATGGGCCTTTCAAGAGCTTCCCCAGGGCCACCTGCACAGTCCCCATGTGTCATGGGGTGGCAGCCCGAGGCCTGTCCCTCTCTTTCCCCACATCAGACAAATGGGCCCATCACACTGAAAGTGTGGTGATGTGTGGGGACTTGCCCCTGCCAGAGGACACCCTGTGGCTTTGCTGGACATTTGTGAGGGAGGAGGTGGGTGACCCCACAGAGAAGTCCAGGCCCAGACACCACCGTAAGGTTTGGGGAGTAGTTTGGTCAGTAAGACACATGTTGTCCCAGAAGCTATGATTGATAAAGTGCAAGCTTATCCAACCCCCAAGAGTGTGAAAGAGCTGCAAGCCTTCATCAAGGTTTTGGGGATTGGAGGACTTTAATTTCCTGCCTGGTGCAGTGCTTCCATCCCTTACACTGACTAGTCAAGAAAGGGCACATAGGGGTGTGGGAATCAGAGTAGCAAACAGCCTTTGAGAAGGCAAAAGCAGATGAAAGCCCTGAGCATCTCCCAAGCAGGACTACCATTTGAGCAGGATGTGTCTGGGACTCTGGAAGATATGTGGCAAAGACAACAGAGGGAAAAAGTTTCCATGGGATTTTGGTCTCATCTCTGGGAGGAGACAGAAACCTGATATTCTCCCATAGAGCAACACCTCCTAGCAGGATCACAGAGCTTCTCAAGGCAGAGCCTCCCACCCAGCAGCCAGTGGGTGAACTGAATGGTTTGGCTGGCAACCATTCGTGAGTCCTGGACATTAACCTTTTGCACTGACAGGTGGTCAGTTCTAAAGGGATTTAGCCTATGGCTTGGACAAATGGAAGCCAAGGGCTGGATGATCATGAATAAGCCTTTGTGGAATCAGGTTGTATCCACAGGTTGTGGAATCAGCCCCTGTGGGGACATTTGGGTCCACTTGCAAGATCCAGAGGCCACTCACACTGTTCTCATGTCCCAGCTCTGAGGCTCTGACACCCCCTGGTGATCAGGAAGCTGATGCCCAAGCTCAGGTATGAGCCCTGGGAACTGACCCTTTGGTAAACATAGCAGATTAGGCACATAGAAAGAGTGGCCACAACAGTGCCCAAATGGAGTGGAATATTGCCAAGCATGCAGGGCTTCCTTACTGCATGGAACATCCACCATGGGAAGAAGGTGGGGCTCCTGGTCTGGCATATTCTGCCCTCAATTCATCTCCTCACACCTGCCAACATGTATGGCATGCTAAATTAAGTCAAGTTCATACAAATGCCTTACTGCATTAACAGAGACTTGGTTAATGCAGTAAGAGCATGTCCTGTGTGTTCTGAACAATAGCCAAGGCAATGACACAGTAGTCTGGGGCTGTCCCCTGGAGTTCCCAACCAGTGAGGGATTGGCAAATTGATTATATTGGCCCTTGTCCTGTGACTGCAGCTTCTAAATATGCCTTTGTTTATGTGGACACTGGATCTGGCCTTACCCATGCTTTCCCTTGTCACCCTGAAAACCAGGATGCCACCAGCAGGGGACTAGAAAAGCTGAGTAGCATGTATGGATAGTATCATCTACTAGACAATGACTAAGAATCACATTTCAAGACCCATGATGTGCAAGACTGGGCAAAAGAACATGCCAGTGAATGGAGGTTCCATCTTCCTTATCATCTGTAAACTGCAAGATTGGTAGACAAGGAAAATAGAATATTAAAGCAGCAATTAAATTACTAACAGGTAAAATCACCTTGATCACGTGGATTAAAGCATTGACCCAGGCTTTAATACATTTGAATGATTAACTAGTAGGGCCTATGGTCCTGTATGGAAAACTGGGGACCCCTGTCAAGGCACCCAAAGCCAAAAAGGTATAGAATTCGTGGGAAACAGCCATTGCCCTGACTCTCACCATGGATCAACGTGTTATGCTGGTGAGAACACTGAGCTCATCATGCCTGAGAAAGGTGTTATCTACTGGGATTTGCAAGGGTATATCCTGCCAGGATGGGTGAATTATTTCATATCCCTCAGTGATGGGTATCTACTCTGTCTCCACTAAGATTCTGTTATCTTGCTGCAAGCCAGACCTGTGAAATTCCCTGGAATGGAACATCCACCATGGGAAGAAGGTGGGGCTCCTGGTCTGGTATATTCTGCCCTCAATTCATCTCCTCACACCTGCCAACATGTATGGCATGCTCAATTAAGTCAAGTTCATACAAATGCCAACCTCCCTACCCCCAGTGTCAGGTGGGTATGTTCTATTTTCCAATGGTATAATCTTTGTTCCCTCCATTGACCTAGAGGATGTTACAGCACATGTATATGCCCTTAATAAATTCACTCAGCAAACCTTGAATAATAGCCAACAAAACCTGTTTTTACTGAACACTGAAATGCTCAGTAAAAAATTTCTGTCCTCCAAAATAGGATGGCCTTGGATGTTACTACTGTCTCACAAGGAGGCACTTATGCCATTATCCAAACAGAATGTGTTCATACCTGATGAATCTGCTAATGTATCATCTTCATTAAATCACATGAGGACACAAGTAAACAGCCTGAATGGTCCTCCCCTCCTTTTTGGCCTAAGAGACCTAGCAAATCAGGGTTGGGATCATGGAGCATTTAGTAGAAAAAGTTGTTGCTGATTTTTGAAACATTGTGTTCATCTTGGATATGCCTATATTGTTGCTGTAACATCTGCCTCCAATGCAGCCAGATAGCCACCAAAAAACCACCTCCATGCTAGTGGAACCCCTTTCTGACTGCTCAGTGAAACCCCTTACAGGAGGGGCATGTGAGATTGCAAGAGTTGGTCACAAGGAGTGCTGAGGGAGGTCACGGAGAGGACATGACCACCAGTTGGCTCACGAGCTGAATCCAGGCAACTGGAGGCTCCTCACCTCCTTCCTTATCTTTAGAAGTGGGTTCTGCTTGTCTTCCCCACTCCCAGAAGCTGCTCCAAGGACACATCCTTGAAAGTGATGTGATGCTGAGACCACCTGAACAGCAGATGCAACTGAAACCAGTTAAGGCCTCTATAGAACCTTTTAGGATCTGGCAGGTAAGTAGAGAGATCTCCTCATCTTGCATCCATCCAAAGTAAGCCTTTTATGTAAGATCCCTGGCTTATTACACCTGCCATCTGCCTATCTGGAATGGCCTGCCTTTTTCTTCCATCCCTCCCTGCCCTCTCAGTACAAGGGACAGTTTCACATTACATCTGGGAAACTCACAAGGAGCTTGCAAACCATGCTTGTCTTCTAATTATCTTGATATTGTCTTTAGCAGAGCTGAAATTTTCCTTTTTCATGAAGTCTAGCTTACCAGTTTTTTCTTTCATGTATCATACTTCAGTCTTGTATCTGAAAGATGTCACTATACACGAGGTCATCTAGGTTTTCTCCTGTTATCTTCTGGGAGTTTTATATTTTACTTTTTTGTCTATGATCCATTTTAAGGTAATTTTTGTAAAGAGGATTAAGATCTGTGTCTAGTTTCATTTATTTGCATGTGGATATCTAGTTGTTCCAGGATAATTTGCTGAAAAGACCACCATTCCATTGTATTTCCCTTGCTTTTTTTTGTCAAAGGTCAGTTGACAGTATTTATAGGGGTTTCTTTATGGGCTCTCTGTCCTCTTCTGTTGATATATTCATCTTGTCTTTGCCGATACTACACTGTCTTGATTACTGTAGCTTTATAATAAGTCTGGAAGTCAGATAGCATCAGTCCTCTAAATTTGCTCCTCTCCTTGAATATTATGTTGGCTGTTCTGATCTTCTGCCTCTCCATATAAGCTTTAGAATCAGCTTGTCAATATCAATAAAATAATATGCTGGAATTTTGATTGGGATTGCATTGAATCCATAGGTCAATTTGGAAAGAACTGACAATATTGATTCTTCCTATCCATGAATGTAGACTATTTATTCATTTAGTTCTTCTTTTATTTATTTTATCATAGATTTATAATTTTCCTCATCCAGATCTTGTACATAGTTTGTTAGATTTATACCTCAGCATTTCACTTTGGAGGAGTTAATGTAGATGGTATCATGTTTTTTTATTATCAAATTCCACTTGCTCAATGTTGATATATAGGAAAACAATTAACTTTTGTGTATTAACCTTGTATTCTGCAACTTTGCTATGATCACTTATTAGTTTCAGAAGGTTTTGTTGATTATTATGGATTTTCTACATAAACTATCATGTCAGCTGAGAACAAGGACAGTTTTGTGTCTTCCTTCCAAATGTATACACTTTATTTCCTTTCCTTTTTTTATTGCATTTGCATAGAATTCCTGTATGGTGTTGAAAAAGAATGGTGAGAGGGGACATCCTTGCCTTATACCTGATCTTAGTGGGTAAGCTCCAAGTTTCTCACCATTAAATATGATGTTAGCTTAGAATTTTTAGAGATAGTCTTTATATCAAGTTCCTCTCTACTCCTAATTTACTGGGAGGTTTCTTTTTTATTTTCTATGAATGGTATTGGATTTCATCAAGTGTCTCTTCTACATCAGATAATATGATTATGTGATTTTTTTCCTTTTCAGTTTGTTAATGTGATGGATTACATTAATTGATTTTTGAATGTTGAACAATCTTTGAATACCCCACATAAATCCCACATTTTTATGGTGTCTAGTTCTTTTTTACACACAGTTGGATCCAATCTGCCAATAGTTTGTTGAAGATTTTTGTATGTATGTTCATAAGATATATTGGTGTGTAGTTTTCTTTTCTTGTAATGTCTTTCTGGTTTTTATATTAGGGTGATGCTGACCTCACAGAATGAATATGAAATACTGTCTATGCTTCTTTTCTCCAAAAGAGAATGTAGAGAATTGGTATAATCCCTTCTTTACACGTTTGGTAGGATTCCCCAGCGAGTCCATCTGTGCCTGGTACTTTCTTTTGGAAGGTTATTAATTGCTGACTCAATTTCGTTAACAAGTATAGGACTATTCCGATCATCTATTGCTTCTTGTGTGAATTGAGTAAATTATGTCTTTCGAGGAATTGGTCCATTTCATCTAGGTTATCAAATATGTGGGAACAAGGGTATTAATAATTTGCCTTTATTATTCTGTTAATTTTCATGGGACCTGGATGTTCCCTCTTCCATTTCTGATATTAATTTGTGTCTTCTTTTATTTCTTTAGTTTGCATCTTAATTTTATCAATCTTTTCAAAGAATCATCTTTTGATTTTATTGATTTTCTCTGCTGGTTTTCCATTTTCAGTTTCATTGATTTCCATTCTAGTTATTATTTTTCTTCTGCTTACCTTGAATTTAACTTACTTTTCTATTTCTAGTTTCCTAAAAATGGAAACTTGAGTGATTGATTCAGATCTTTTTTCTCTTCTAATAGGTGTATTCAGTTCTATGAATTACTCTCTCAGCACTATGTTTGGCACATTGCACAACTTTTGATAAGGTGTGTTGTCATTTACATTTAGATCAAAATATTTTTTGTTTCTCAAAATATGCTTCACTCATATTGCTTAGAAGTGTGTTATTTTATCTTTATATATTTGGGGATTGTTCAGTTATCTTTCTGTTATTGATTTCTACTTTAAGTCATTGTGGTCTGAGAGCAGACATTGTATGTTTTCTATTCTTTTAAATGTGTTTATTTGTGTTTTAACAAATATGATGCCTGTATGGGTGAATGTTTCCATGTGAGTTTGAGAAAAATGTATGCTCTGTCAATGTTGGATGATGTCTGCAGATGTCGATTATACCCTGTTAATTGATGGTATTGTTGAAATCAGCTATATTTTTACTGGTTTTCTGCCTGCTGGGTCTGTCCATTTCTGAGCGAAGAATGTTGAGATCTCCAGAAGTAATAGTGGATTCATCTGTTTCTTCTTGTGATTCTATTGGTATTTGCCTTACATAATTTGACCTTTTTTTTTGTTATGCATATATGTGTTAAGAAATTTTATGTCTTCGAGGAGAACTGACCACTTGATTATTAGGTAATACTCTTCTTTGTCCCTGATAACTTTCTTTAATTTGAAGTCTGCTGTGTCTGAAACTAATATAGCTCTCCCTGCTTTCTTTTGATTACTGTTAGGATGGTGTATCTTTCTCTACCTATTTACTTTTAATTTATATGTGTCTTTTTATTTAAAGTGGATTTCTTGTAGACACTGTATAGTGGGTTTTTTTATTGTTTCACTATGATAGTCTCAGTTCTTACTGGTGCGTTTAGACTATTGTCATTCAAAGTAATTATTTGTATACTTGGATTATTACCTGTCATATTCATTACTGAACTTTATTTGTTGTCCCTGTTGTTTTTTTCACACTGCCTTCTGTGGATTTAATTGAGCATTTATGGTTGCAGTTTTTCTCCTTTCTTAGCATGTAAGTTATACTTTTTAAGTAGTTGCCCATGAATTTGCAATGTACTTTTAGAACAAATCCAGGTATATTTTCAATTAATACTATATATCAACTCATAGATAGTGTGAATACCTTATAACAACAAAATAATCTCAGTTCCTCCCTTCCATCACTTGCATCATTCCTGTCATTCATCTCACTTATATATAAGTATACATTAGCATATATATATGTATGTGGATATATATACACACACAAACACACATGTGATACATACATAAGCAAACATGATTACAGTGTTGTTATTTTGAACAAACTGTTAGATAATTAAGAAAAAAATAAAGTTTTTATTTTACCTTCACGAGTTCATTCTTTAATGATCTTAATTTCTCTAAGTAAATCTGAGTTACTGACCTGTATTATTTTCCTTCTCTTTAAAGAACTTTTGTTTTAATATTACTTACAAGGCAGGCCTATTGACAATGAATTCCTTCTATTTTTGTTTTTCTGAAAGTCTTTATTTCTCCTTCACATTGAAGGATAATTTCACAGGGTAATCATTCCAGATTGATGTTTCCTTTCTCCAAATACTTTAAATAATTCAATCCACTCTCTCTTCATTGTTTCTGAGAAGTTGGATACAACTTTTACCTTTATTCCTCTTTACAGGATTATTTTTCCTCTGGCTTCGTTCAGGATTTTTTCTTTATCTTTGATTTTGTTTAATTTGAAACTGGTATGTCTTGGTGCAGTTTTGTTTTTGTTTTGGCATTTATCCTATGTGGTGTCCCCTGAGCTTCCTAGATCTGTGATTTTGCATCTGATTTTAATTTGGGAGTATTCTCAGTATTTATTGTTTCAAATATTCCTGATGTTCTTATCTCTTTCTTTTTCTTCTGGTATTCCCTGTAAAAGTACATAACACTTTCATGAAAGTATGTTGCCCTTGTTGGAGTTGGCCCTATTTTGTTGTTTTTCTTGTTTTGTTTTTTTGTTTGTTTGTTTCAGTGTTTGCTTTCTTTACTTCTCGGTTTTGGAGGATCCTGTTCATACAGCCTCTAACTCAGATATTCTTTCCTAAGCAGCCCTACTAATGAGCATACGAAAGAAATTCTTCATTTCCATTAAAGTGGTTTTTTTTTTTTTTTAATCTCTAGCATTTCTTTCTGGTTCTAGTTCTTTCTTAGGATTTCCAGCCCTTTGTTTACATTAACCATCTGTTCTTACATGTTGTATACTTTATCCATCAGAGCCCTTAATACATTAATTGTAGTTGTTTTAAATTCCCAATCTGATAGTTTCAACATCCCTGCCATGGCTGCTTCTGATGCTTGCACTGTCCCTTCCAGCTGCATCTTTTGTCTTTTGGTATAGCTTATAAGACTTTCTTGATAGCTAGTCATGATGTACTGGGTAACTACTGTAAACAGGTCTTTAGTAATGTGGTGAGATGTGAGGGAAGGGAAAGGTTCTATAGTCCTATGATTAGGTCTCAGTCTTTTGGTGAACCTATGGCCCTGGTCTGTGAAATCAGCAAGTACTACTCAGTGCTCCTCCAACCCTTGTGTAGGATAGATGGTCTTAGGGTGCCGGAGTTTGGTATTTCTCTTCCCAGGTCAGGTTCACCTACAGTCACAGCAGATTAGGCTCTGGTTAACCAGTTTCCCTTGAGTGTAGGCCTTTTTAAAAAGAACAGAGTGTTCTGGCTAACTCAGGATTTCTTTTCTTCTCCTACTGGAAGCCCAGGGGAATTTTTCCCTGTCACTTACTATGGAAATATGGTCAAGCTTCTGGAGGAGATAAATCTTATGATATTGTAAGTATCCTCCTGTGACTCGGTCCCCTGGGAGATTTTAACTCTAAGAATTGTCTTCACTGAGCCTCCAGCAATCCATTGATTACATTTCAGGCTTTCCTCTTGCAGCACTGGTTCCCACACTAAGAGGTATTCACCTCTTTCTCCAATCTTAGAGGCAGCAATTTGCCCTTTGTCCTCCCTTTTTTTATGGATCCAAACAGAATTGCTAATTTTTAAATCTTTTCAGCTTTATACTTGATGTTAGGACAGAATGGCAACGTCCAAACTCCTTACATACAGAACTGAAAATTTTTCCCATTGCTTTTTATCCCAAAACTTCATATCAATAGCATGGATTTTGAAGTTGTGTGTTTTAGAAAAATTCAAGGGCTTTAGTATTGTTGGGTGAGGATGAGATGCCTGGAGCTGCTATAATCATTGTGCAAAAATGAAAATTGATAAGTAAAGCCAAAGCTTTGAGGATGGCAAAGCAAAAAGATGGATTCTTCTGTGTGTGTGTGTGTGTGTGTGTGTGTGTGTGTGTGTGTGTGTGTATGTGTGTACGCTAGGAGATTTACTTATTTATTCACATGTTATCAGAAATTACCTAGATTATTCTTTCCAAGGGTGATTTGTTCTATCCAATCCTTTTAACTGTTCACATAGCATATCACAGAAGGACTATGACAACATTTATTAGCTATATAATTGGCATACAATATCCTGTTAGATTCAGGTGCACACCATAGTGATTTGGTATTTTTATGCATTATGAAATGATCCCCAGGATAAGTCTAGTTACCATCTGTCATCATACAAAGTTGTTACAATATTATTGACTATATCCTCCATGCTGTACATGACATCCCAATGACTTATTTTATTACTGTAGTTATGTATCCCCTTCACCTATTTTGTCCCCCCACCCAACTCATCTCCCCTCTGGTAACCAAGTTTGTTTCTTGTATGTATGAGACTGTTCCTATTTTGTTTTGTTTATTTGTCTTGTGCTTTAGATCCCACATATAATTAAAATAATGTATTTATCTTTCTCAGTGTGACTTATTTAACTCAGCATACCATCTAGATCCATCCACATCATAGTAAAATTTCACATCTTTATTCAACTTATATCAATAGGTGCTTAGGTTCTTATATATACTATTATAAATCCATGGATACTTGAAATGGATATATAAATACATTGTATTCAACCAAGGAAATGAGCACTGTTATACATTTGCTTTGTTTATTTGATATTAAATTTTTGGAGTTATTCCATATCAGAAAATTTGGTTCCATTAAATCCTTTTAACAGTCACATAGTATATTACAGAAGGATTATGACACCATTTATTAAACCAGTCTCTTGCTGAAAAACATCTGTATTTTTTACACTTTTATAGATAGCAATGCAGCAAACATGCCTTGTATATGCTCTTTTGCATACCTAAGCAAATAGATCTGTGGCAATCCTGGATCAAAGTACATGCAGATGTTTGATTTTGAAAGGCACACAAAAGTGTCTTCCAGAAATGTCATACCAGTTGAGCAGTGCAGCATGTGCTCTCAGGAGAGAGCTAGAGCACCTGTTTTCCCACATTTTTACCAATACTGAACATGGTCTATCCTATTCCACCCAAGACTGGACACTTTGGACAGGCATGACCGTTGGCTGAGTGAGTCAGGGCAAACATGAGATGGAGTCACAAACCTAACTGCCGTGTGGGACACACACCCTTCCAGTCTCTGGCGGATCAGCTCTGCAATGTCCCTGTGGCTCCATATCTCCACTGCCCCAGATTCTTGGACTCGTCCCTCCGGAGGAACCACTCAGGCTTCTGTGGGGATCAAACTGACCAGGTTTTTTCTTGATAGAGGGACCAACTTGGAAGCCTCCAGCTGCTTCCCTTCCACTGAGAATAGTTTGGCCTGGGCCTCTTCCTTTTCCAGCATGTAATTCTGCAACTAATCTTCCCTGTGCTTCTCAACATCTTTGACTCTGTTTCCAGATTCTAAACCTTTGGTTCTTGGCCTTCCTTGTCCTTGCTCTCGGGCATTTTCTGAAAAACTTTCACCCTCTCTTCCTCTTCTTCCAGCTTGAAGAAGCTGAGTTAGCTGATCCTGAAACATACTTCATATCTATCTCCTTCTTCTTTGAAATAATAATACCTTTTCTTATTCAAACTGATTTTTTTAATGTTTTATTTTATTTTATTTTACTTTCATTTATTTATTTATTTATTTTTGGTATCATTAATCTACAATTACATGAGGAACATTATGTTTAGTAAGCTCCCCCTTCACCAAGTCACCCCAACAAACCCCATTACAGTCACTATCCATCAGCATAGTAAGACGCTGTAGAATCACTACTTGTCTTCTCTGTGTTGCACAGCCCTCCCCCTGCCTCCCACACACATTATACATGCTAATCATAATTCCCCCTTTCTTTCCCCCCCCTTATCCCTCCCTTCCCACCCATTGTCCCCAGGCCCTTTCTCTTTGGTAACTGTTAGTCCATTCTTGGGTTCTGTGATTCTGCTGCTATTTTGTTCCTTCAGTTTTTTCTTTGTTCTTATACTCCACGTATGAATGAAATCATTTGGTACTTGTCTTTCTCCACCTGGCTTATTTCACTGAGCATAATACCCTGTAGCTCCATCCATGTTGTTGCAAATGGAAGGACTTTTTTTTTCTTATGGCTGAATAATATTCCATTGTGTATATGTACCACATCTTCTTTATCCATTCATCTACTGATAGACACTTAGGTTGTGTCCATTTCTTGGCTATTGTGAATAGTGCTGTGATAAACATAGGGGTGCATCTGTCTTTTTCAAATTGGGCTGCTGCATTCTTAGGGTAAATTCCTAGAAATGGGATTCCTGGGTGAAATGGTATTTCTACTTTGAGCTTTTTGAGGAACCTCTATACTGCTTTCCACAATGGTTGAACTAATTTACATTCCCACCAGCAGTGTAGGAGGGTTCCCCTTTCTCCACAACCTCGCCAACATCTGTTGTTGTTTGTCTTTTGGATGGTGGCAATCCTTACTGGTGTGAGGTGATATCTCACTGTGGTTTTAATTTGCATTTCTCTGATGACTAGTGATGTGGAGCATCTTTTCATGTGTCTGTTGGCCATCTGAATTTCTTCTTTGGAGAACTGTCTGTTCAGCTCCTCTGCCCATTTTTTAATTGGATTATTTGCTTTTTGTTTGTTGAGGTGTGTGAGCTCTTTATATATTTGGAATATCAACCCTGTATCGGATCTGTCATTTATGAATATATTCTCCCATACTGTAGGATACCTTTTTGTTCTATTGATGGTGTCCTTTGCTGTACAGAAGCTTTTCAGTTTGATATAGTCCCACTTGTTCATTTTTGCTTTTGTTTCCCTTGTCTGTGGAGATATGTTCATGAAGTCACCCATGTTTATATCCTAGAGATTTTTGCTTATGTTTTGTTCTAAGAATTTTATGGTTTCATGACTTACATTCAAGTCTTCAATCCATTTTGAATTTACTTTTGTGTTTGGGGTTTGACAGTGATCCAGTTTCATTCTCTTACATGTAGCTGTCCAGTTCTGCCAGCACCATCTGTTGAAGAGACTGTCATTTCCCCATTGTATGTCCATGGCTCCTTTATCATATATTAATTGGCCATATATGCTTGGGTTAATGTCTGGAGTCTCTATTCTGTTCCACTGGTCTGTGGCTCTGTTCTTGTGCCAGTACCAAATTGTCTTGATTACTGTGGTTTTGTAGTAGAGCTTGAAGTTGGAAAGCGAGATCCCTCCCACTTTATTCTTCCTTCTCAGGATTGCTTTGGCTATTCAGGGTCTTTGGTGGTTCCATATGAATTTTTGAACTATTTGTTCCAGTTTATTGAAGAATGCTGTTGGTAATTTGATAAGGATTGTGTTGAATCTGTATATTGCTTTGGGCAGGATGGCCATTTTGATGATATTAATTCTTCCTTGCCAAGATCATGGGATGAGTTTCCATTTGTTAGTGACCTCTTTAATTTCTCTTAAGAGTGTCTTGTAGTTTTCAGGGTATAGTTCTTTCACTTCCTTGGTTAGGTTTATTCCTAGGTATTTTATTCTTTTTGATGCAATTGTGAATGGAATTGTTTTCCTGATTTCTCTTTCTATTGGTTCATTGTTAGTGTATAGGAACGCCACAGATTTTTATGTATTAATGTTGCATCCTCAAACTGATTTTAATGGGGTTTTCTGATACTTGGAACCATCTTGAACCTAGTATCAAGATTTGAAAAGAGAATTCTGAAAAGCCACCATCATTTGAATTAGGTAATCAGTGGCAGAAGGTTACAGTATTGTGAAGACCTTAGCCTAAGTCAGGCTGTGGGGGAAGGCGGACCCTGATTGAGCCAGTAAGAATCTATGGACACATGGAATGTTCAAGGAAGAAGAGGGCACAGGGACTGACTAGACACCAGCAAGCAGGATAAGGAGCTGTGTTCAGTGTTGCATAGACAAACATAGTCAATTTGACCTGAGAAAACCAGATTTGAAGAGGAGTTTCCAAAGCAACAAAAGCAAAGCTAAGTCCTGAGGAGCTGAAAGAATTCCTCTGGAGGAAGGAGTCATGAAATAACAAAGCTTGACAACTTTGTGGCTGCTATAGAAAGATCAGCTGACAGATGTCAGGAACTTCAGAAATGAGGCAGAATTGAGAACAGAAATAAAATAAAGGCAGGCTTGGACTGGGGGCTGTTGCTTCTGAAGCCCTGATTGATTGGTGACGCACCTCTGACCCTCTGAGAGAAATGAAGAGCCTAATGGAACAAATGTCTCAAGGAGAGGAAAAGAAAAGTTGCCAAGAAAGCAGCCAGGCAGGGCTGGAGACCCAGCAATGCCTGGGTAGTATTCAGGCTTCCATTTGGTATTGAATTGGAGGACAGTTCTCATATCAGTCTAGAAGCAATGCTCTCATTTATGTTAAAATCACTCAATACTATTAAGTTATTATCTAGGAAATAGATGCTTATAAAAATCCACACCAACATTTGTTCTGAAGTACTCACAAAAATTAGTGAGGATAACATTAGCCTGTATACTGTCATTTGACCCCACCTTACAGATTTTATTCCCCAACTTATTCACTGTGGGATGATAATGCAATATTAAGGATATTTACAAAACTTCTCTAGTTTCCTCACCCTAACACACAGGTTGATTCTTTTTCTTTTCCTGTTCACCTCAATTCACCACTAATATGCCAGCTACAGACCTATAGTCAAATTACATGATCACATTAGTTTACTTTTCTTGCAACTAGCTTTGCAATAAATACAACTTGACATTTGTCCACAATTTCCAAACTTACATCATGTAATGACTTATTAAAATAATTTCTTATTCCTCACACTTAAAAAAATGCTCTTGTAAAACTCTTTATAGTACAGCATTTTGTCTCTGAGAAACTAATTCATAATGGAAATCCCAAGATGAATTTTTCACAGAGACAATTATGAGAAGATGCTATGTAAAACATTTTGTGGTAGATAAATAAAAATCTGTTCATGCAGGTGGCCAGTGAAAGCTATACTCTCTGAGTTCAGAGGCACTCATTGGGGGTCTCCAAGCAAACCATATCAGAATCCTATTAGGAGAGTGGAAGCCTGCAGGTTTACATGAATGGGCTGGGAAAAAGTAATACCTGACTGTAGTTTTAACTCTCTTACACAGAGTTCTTTATAAAAGAGGCTGAGAACTTTACACTTAGAAGAGACATTTGTATTCCAATATCTGTGAAATGCCTGGTTATATCACTGTTATATCACTTGCTTTTTTTATTTTGATATTAAGTTATAGTTATTTTTGTAACTGATTTATAAGAGTTCTTAGTATATTTAAAGATTAAGACTTCAGCCATTGAATGAGGTGCCAATAATTTTCTCATTTTTGCACTTTACTTTGGAATCTGTGCATATTTTTATAAATTATACTTAGCTAAATTAAACAACCTTCACTGTTTTAAATAAGGGTGGTTTGGAATGTTATTAATATAGATTTTAGAAATATAAATATTTGTGATTTCTTAACACATTTCAGGAATTTCATGGAACTCAATGTAAATAATGATTTCCCTTTAAAATTTTATAAAAATTACACCTCTGTCCTTGCAATAATAATAATAATAATAATAATAGCTTTTATTTATTTACTATGGGAGGTATTGAGCTAAGGGATTTATATAATACATAATTTAACTAAAGAAAAAAACAATGAGGTACATATGATTGTCACCATTCCACAGTTATAGGATTAAAATTTTAACAAAATTAATGGGAAGTGGAATTAAAAAAGAAGAAACTATTTGACTACTGAACCTGTTTATAAAACACTTATCCATCAACACTCTTATTTTTAAATCAAATTTCATAATACACTTATGTCCATTATAGATTTCTAATGGGGGTATGTATTATTCAGTTATTTGTTGAAACACTTTTTTTTAAGTGTTGAGGAATTTCCATGGATGAATCTAAGTTCCATCACTACCAGGTGGCAAGTGTATGCCAAATGTTAATTCATTTAGTAAATATTTATTGACAGCCAGCACTGAATACAATGAAGAAGAAAAAGAAATTTTAAGAAATGATTTAGGGGATTAAAAATAAGGGCCAACTTGGCTCAGGGGAAGTTTTCCATTTGTAGATTTTGAATAATGTATGAGCCAGGGAGAAAGGGCATGGTGAGTTACAGTGAAATTTACCTGAGATGATGCAGAGCAGTGTCTCCGTGGCATCACTCCTGCCACTCCCTGACACCTGGCCTTTGTCTCTCCTCTAGGTTCCAAAGACTGAAGGGTCTGATCCTTGCAGCTGGGTGGGGCACCAGGGCCAGTGTGGCCAGAGGATTGTGAACAACTGCAAAATGTGTTTTCACCAAACTAGAGAATTTAATAGCTGGTATGAGTCACTGAACATTTTTCCCCTCCTTGTTGAACCTGTGTCCTGGAGTGATTAGGGACATAGCCTCCTGAGGGTGACATTAACTGAGTGAACAGTTGGCTTCCTGTTAATGGTAACGCACTGAGACGTGGGGGTTGCTTGTTACTGTAGCAAAACCTGTACCTTGTCCGCCCTGACTAATAAAATCTGGCAGCCTCTCCAAATGTGGGATTATTGCCAGTTTCATCATTATGGCTTTTTCCTTTTGAAACTTATTTTGCTTATAAACACTGGCCTTCTTCAAAAGCTTGAGACTCCATGAGGGCATGGAGCATAGCAAAGTAATTTTCCACTGTGGTTCTACATATATATTATATATTATAGTACAGTATGGGCAAAAGTACACATTTATGAGTGAATGAATGAATGAATGATATAAAATAGCATTCCATACTTCCTTTACTGGATGAAATCACATATCATACAATGAAATAATTCTCCAGACATTATCAGGAGGATCTACATTTTGATATGAGATATATAAATTACATTTTATATGATCACATAGTTATAAATTGCATATGTCCTTTATTTTACCAGACTTTCTGAGACTGAGACACGAGGCAAGCTCTTACTTTGGATGGAGTGTGGGGGAGACAGCAAATACCCTCTGTGGGAAAGCACTGGGCTTCACCCGTCCAGAAGCCCTTTTCCTGTGGACGTACTATCAGGAACTTCAAAACAATTCTTTAAATGCACACATACACAACCACAGGGTTAAAGAGTGTTTTTCATGACCTACTCCCACGCTGCCTTCATACCTTCCCTCCAGCCAGACACCACTTTGCCAGCCTGAATGCAAGTAGCCTCGTTCCACCCCGGCTGGGAGGCCGCAGGCAGCGCTGTGTGCAGCAGGGGCCCCAGCGGCTGCAAGCTGGCGGTTCTTCAAGTGCGCAGCTCCCCCAAGGGGCCGGGCGCGGAGTGGACCTGCCCGCGGGTGGGGACGCCAGGCGCAGCGACACTAGTCTGAAGCTGTCGTTACTGAGACAGCGCTGGGATGTTTTCAAGAGCCATGTTACCTCTATATTAAAAATCTATCCTTATTCCATTATTTGAGCAGAACTATGGCAGCTTGCCAATACATTTGGGCCTGTGGCAAGAGCTTTGTGAAGGATAAGAAAAAGCAGGACTGATGGCCTAATGGGAACTTGGGCCTGACGCCACAATCCCGCTTGCCAGTTTGTCAATTGCCTTTGGTGGGGAGCCGCTTCTTTGGGCTAAGTAACGCAGTGCCTTTTTGGAGAGAAACAAGGACCAAACGCTCCTAATCTAGACTCATATCAGGAAAGCGTATGTTTGGCACCATTATTTTGGCTACTCTGTACCCTTTTTTCCTACAAAGCAAAATAAATTGCTCTAGATCTAGTTTAGAGAAGGTGAATATTTCTTTTAAGCTGTTTTTTTTTCATGTTTTAATACCTGTAGTGCCAAATGGCTTATGAGGCTTTTGGCATTAATTATGTAAAAGATTATGTAAAAATATTTTTACAGGATAAAACTATTCTGATTTTCACCAAGGTAAGTTTAGCTGTTTTGAGCATAACTCAGGAAATATTATAGACTTATATTTTATTAAAGTAATACTTGGAACATGTGCTCTCTATTGTCTCTGTGCAGTTTTTATGATGCCCAACCATAATACATTAAGATTTAATTGTATCTTACTAGAATAGTAAAGAAAATAACAAAATGATAATAGTAGTCTTATCAGTTATGCTCTAATTTCCAGGCAGTTGTGGTAAATAATTCATAATTCCATGTCGAGTCTGAACGAATGTGTGATAGATGGATGCCAAGGAATCATACTGAATGATCTGCGACATTCTACAATATATGAGAATCAAGCTGCCGTTAGGGTAATACTTTGATCAGGGAAAGACTTTCTCATTATTTATTTATTCAGGAAATGTCTTTGCATCATGTCTGCACCCATCAATTTTCTGGGCCTCCAAGGGAAACAAAGAAACACAGTGTACGGCCCTCAAGAACACACAGAAAATATGCTCACTTCGTGTCACCGTATTTGATGGCAAAAACGTGAAACATAAAAAACAGGCTCTCAGAAATGGAAGGACTGATAGAGGAGGCGTCTACATAACAGATGCGTGCCTCTCAGACTCAGGAGAAAGCGCCCCTGGGCTCCTGTCTGCCCACTGCAGCAGCGGGGGCAGGTGGGGCAGCGGTGGGGTGGGGAGGACAAGCACAGCGATGTGGGACAAGCACGCAACTCACAAAGAAAACAAAAAGCCTAGTCTACACCAAAAAGAGCCTAAAATCTGAGTTTAAGCAAAGAAGGAAGAAGAAATGGAAGAGCTAAAAAAACTTACTGTGACATCAATCACAAGTGTACTGGTAGCCATGCTATATTTTTTCATAGTTAATTAATGGAACTCATAAAAGGAATGATCTTCATTGATTTAGCTTAATATGATCATACCGTAAATGAAAGGCAAGCAACAGGCTTCAAAACCCGCCCCTCCAGAGGGCTCACACAGAACCCACCTCACGGGACATGATCATCATGGGAACCTGTACAAATAGCATCCCTAACATACATTTTATAAACATCAACCGTGATCTTTAATTTATGTTCTGTCCTCCTGCCCTCAGACTTTTAGCACATATTCAAATTATGTGGCTCAGTTGCAGCCACTGGAGAGATGGCCTTAGCCAGCTGGCTGAAATGGGACACAGATCCTACTTCAAGGGCTTTATTACTTTTTGTGGTATTTTACAGGCATGGGACAGAAAGTTTCATCCATAACATATTTACACTAATACATTTTGAAACATGGTCTTTCACAGAACACTAATAATAGTTAACATTCCCAAATGGATCTTAGGAAGCCATAACAGTTCATTGTAGTAATTTATTTATGTATTTCTTGAAGTTTTATTTCAATGAATTTTCTAAATAATACTCGTGAGAACATCTGTTAATATCCCAGACTTGATAGAAGTGATATATACAGTCTTTTAGTATTAAGGATATGCTTTCAAATAATCTACTTGTCCAGTATCCAGGGAAACACCAATACCATGTTCTACGGTTGAAATGAATTTATCCTATGTCTTTGATAATGACTGTATTTTAAGAAGACACTGAGATTTACAATCCTATCCCTTAAGAAAAACACTTATCACATAATATAAATTTTAATATAACAAAAGGTACATACAGGGAAGTTTTCAGAATCCTAAGAATCTAATTAGTATTTGGACGAAACAGTTATGTTTTAAAACAAAAGCAAGTATAACTCTCCAAGTCTTTTATAGTAAGCTATTCTGTGCTCTCCTGTTTCTAAAATGTATAGATTTTTATTTTTTAGATCATAAAGAGAAGGTAAAGCTTAGTTTATTGGCTCAGATTTGTTTCTTTTCTTCAGGAGAATTTATGATGCTTGAAAAGATCAATAGCCCTTGCAACAAAAATAGTATATTTATCCAGAGAACAGGAAAGGGAGGCACAACAAATAAAAAATGCCGCTATGAGGCTCAATCTTACTCCTCTGCAGGACCATTGGCAAAATTATGAAGTGACCATGCCCTGTGTTTGGTGCCCATGAACTTCCAGTTGAGCCAGAGTTTTGCCTTCCTCGGGTACTGCTTGCCCCTACGTTGCCCATACACACACCACCCACTCTAAGGGAAGTTTCCAATCAGCACTTACACCCCAGATATCCTTTTATTTGTCTATGTTCTGAACTGCTGCCCAGTTTCCTGCTTACGTGACAATACCTTAGAAACTTCTGACAAAGTGCCTATCTACTGATGACGTATGAATGGTTGAAGTGATCTCTTCTTGGGGGGAAGGAGTTGAATTTGGCAGAACAATTCTAACGCTCTCAAAGCTATAACAAATTAGTATACAATGGTGATTTTTCAGGAAGCTTAAAAAAGGAAATACTCAAAATAGTTGTTGTAAACCATATTGGACCCCATCTGAGCACCAGAAGAGGTGAGGTGATGGCTACCACAATGCCACCTTACAGGGGGAGCAACACTCCTCTCTTTTTTTACACTTAAAAAATGGCTTTATTCAACATGGTGTTATTGGTGGCATCCTGAACTTCCTTTGATCTTAGTACCTTGACAGATATACAGTCAGATTTTAAAATTTCTTCCCTCATCAAAGCCTAAGTAATGAGTGTGGATGCTATCAGTTTTTCTAAGAAATAATTTTCTGTGAAATAGGAAACAGTGGGCCAAGATCTAGGCAGAGACCAATATTCAAAAGTTATATTCCATTTTCACTTTTCCCTTTATGATCTGTACTCTTGTTGTATTTGCTGACTTACTGATGAGAAAACTATTAAAAAACACGTGGCTGTAAGCAGTAGTCCTTCTTTCAGGACCTCCAGAGGCCCTGCTCCAAACAATTTTCAAGAGAGGATTGTAGACTAAGTAGCACAGAGAACCATGTGCAAGAGAATCACACAGGCGCCTTGAGAACAAGCATCTCTGAACTAGGAGCGACATTTGTGTTTGTAAATGGAGATCTGCTGCCTTTCTGGGTCACGGAGCCTGGGTATGACAGCTTGTGGGTTGCTATGGAAATGGATTCAGGGGTAGGATAGGCAGGATGGGTAATACGGATGGGGATTTGGTCCCGTGAATGTTCACTCTTGGTCTGGGCTTGTAACTCCCAACTGACAACCAGTTTGCTGATACGAGAGGTATAGACAAAAGAACCTCCTAGGATCCTGTGCACCAGACTGGCCTCTTCTGTTCATTACTTGGGATCCTGGGGAACTCATGGTTAGAGAGTCAAGCAGTACTGTATCAAAAGTAGAAGATTGAATTTAAGGAGCTGCAAGCCAGTAGGACAGGGTCCATTTGGCATATTGTACGATCTTGTATTTCTCAAATAACAGCACCTGGACAGTGTCACCAGTGTGACTGTACTAGCGTTCTTTTCCCCTTGACTTGTGTTGTGTAGCTATTATGTAAATTAAGGACCAATATTACAATCTGTTGATGTGAAGGCATTCTACAGGAAGAGGCTGACAGCACTAATGAACTTCTTGAAATGTTAGACACGAGGTTATCTTGAACTTCAAAAAAATCAATTAAGTTTGGCTTTTATATTTGGCTGCAGACAGGAAACACCATCAGATACAACAATCAGAAATAACATCTACTTAACATTTAAATGCATACTGAGCTTGATTGGAGACAATTGGGTGTCCTTTAAAAAAAGACCACAGTATTCATGGATTCTGTAGAGTTTAAAGCCATCTAGATAATGAACAGTACAAATATAATGTCTCCTCTAAGAAGGAATAAAATTAAACTACCACAGCTTCAGCATTTATGTATGAAGAATATGCTTATGCATAGTGCTGAAATTTACCTTTTATTGTCAATGGTAACAAAATCTTTTGCTAATTGAAGAAAATTAGACAGAATTACAAAATTTAAACTTATGTATGACTTTAGAAACATCTGCCTAAAAACATCTAAAGAGCAAGTGTGCATTTTTTTTTCATGACAACTGTGTTTCAGGCTCTTTAAAAGGAGAACAACGTACACTAATTGTATATGATTCTTGTTCACAAGAAATTCGCTGTCAATGAAGTGAATGATGCATATTCAATGAACTACTGGGCGGTGGCCTATACATAACTTGTATATGTTTGCACATGTACACGTAACGTTATACATAAAAAATCTTGGACATCTAGCCTTCAGAAACATGGAGGTACATCTTTGGTGTTTAGGTCACCAGTCTATATTATTTCGCCATCTTGTCCTGAAGTCCAGGCCGACTACCGCAGCCTCGCTGCAGCCCAGCTTCCACAACTGCCGTCTGGATGGCCGAAGCTGCAGAGTCACATGGCAGAGAAGCACGGGAGAATTGCGATGACCATTTTGTAAAACAAGGTACAGTGTTCCTGCTTTGCGTGTAAGGACTTGACATTAAGTTTTCGATTGCCAAGATATCCATTTCAAAGATACTCTTCTCAAACACACCAGTTACCCGCTTATGGCACGGTTACCAGCTACAGAAACCAGATGAGGGGCCAGGCCACCCCTACCCATGAGAAGTTCTCCTTTTGGAAAGCCTTAGGTAACCTTGCTTAACAGACCACTTGAGTGACCCCACTTTTCCCTTCCTGCTCTTGTTTTAAGTTCCTCAATAAAGAGTGAGCCTGTGAAATCCTAGCCACCCCACCCTTGAACCCTAATAAAGGTGGAGTCCCAAATCCCTGCTCTCTCTCTCTCTCTTTCCCTCTACCCGTGACCTCACTGTGTAGCCCCAGGTGCTGTGTTTTCTCCAGATCTTGTGGGTAATAAACCTTGTTTTTTAAAATATTTCTGCTGGCTGAGGTGCCCCCTGCAATCATAAGAACCATAGGGGCTGGTTCAGCCCCAACTTGGGCTCCAGTCGGGGAGACCTCTGTAGGGACTCCCCGTGAGTAGTACAGGCCAGGTGAGTACCCAGGCATTGCTAGCCAATACCGCCACAACCACAGGCTGAGCACACACGAAACACTCAGCACCCCCACCCCATCCAAGTTTTACTATTTCCCTTGAGTCAAATGGCCAAAGACATCAGTGTTTCCTAGTCCTGCAGGACGCTGGCTGCCCTGGCCCTCCCCTCAGTCTCTCCGGCACCATTTCCCGTGATGTTTCCCTAGCCCCCTGCTCCAACTGCCCTTCTGTGTTACAAAGCACGGGGCCTGCTCTATCCTGAGGGCACCTGTGTTGGCTCTGTCTCCTCCGGCATCCCGGTTCCACCTGGTAGCTCCACATTCGCGCTCTCATGGCTTCTGTCCGCTTTCAGAGCCTCCTTCTGACTGAGCCGCACTACACCACTGGTGACAAGTCCGTGCACCTCCCGCACACATCCTTCTCTTCTTTCCCTGATTCAGTTTTCTTCATGAGTAGCCAACCTTTGTAATATATATCTAATTTTTGCATGATTGTCATTTCTTGCTTACTTTAGAATGCAAACTTTATGAAAGCCGATACTTTTATCTGATGTGTTTACTGCTGAAACCCTAACAACCCTATAGTAACCTATCATAAAATAGATGCTCAAAAACATTCATTAAAGGATTGACTTAATGGAGTAACATATTTTAAATACAGATCATTAGGTCAGAAACAAACAAGAATAAAGTAGAAGATAAACATAATTTGAATTTTTATAAATGAAATGAGTGGAATTTTCTCCTGAGAATTTTAAAGAACTTTAATTTCTTTCTTTCCTTCCTTCCTTCCTTCCTTCCTTCCTTCCTTCCCTCCTTCTCTCTCTCTGTCTTTCTTTCATAATAGCCACCCTAATGAATGTAAATCATCACTTTTATAAATCAGTAAGGTATAATTTGCAGGGCCTAAAAAAAAGTCCAATTCTGCTTGGTAGAGTCACTTTGACATGTTTCCTTCCATTTTCTGCTCCTTCAGTGTGTCCTACATAAACTCTTCCTACATGAATTCTTTCTTCTTCCAAAACTGTGTGCATACCCCACAGCAGCCCTTCGAGCTGCCTATACAGCATCAAAGTGGGAAACAGGAAAGGGGGAAAGAAGCTGCGTGGCTACCCCGCATTCACAGGTCACAGTGGAAGTCCATGTGGCGGTCCAAGAACATTAGGGCAAAATCTATTTCACACAGCTTATAAAAGTACAAGAGTGATTTCCACTATGTAAAGTTGGGCCAAGTACATAAAATAGAATACTCAGACTAGGTATGAAATATTAAATAAATTAAATTATTCAAGGCAATAAGTAAGAAAAACTAAAATAAAGCATTAAAGAGGAGCAGGAAAAATTACAGAAGCAAAAAAGGGAAACTTATTTTAGAAAAGATGAACATGAAATTTTAAAATTAAAACCAGATGCTAATCTTTGAAAAGTAAGAAAAAGTAGGTAAACATCCAAGAAATCTAATTAAAAATACAAGCAAATGCAGAAAACATCAAATAGAAGGAGAATATACCAAATATATAGACAGCATTAAAATTTAAGAGATTTGTATGCAGAAATATGTGCCTATAAATTTAAAATAGACAGTCTTCTAGGCAATCAATTCAGTTCAATTAGCAACAACAAAAAATCCCTAATTAGACCAATAACCATTAAAATGCATAAAATATGTTGTCACTTTAACTCTAAAAATGCCACATCCAAAATATCTCACAAAATATCTGTCAAGCAGAGATACCAGGAAAAAATGCTGATTGATTCCCTTCATGGATATAGAAGAAAAAGACTGAATGCAATCTGGGCATGCGATTGACAGTGCTCAGTAAAGGGCTGGCCGAGGGGCCAGGGCAGCTCCGGCATGGACCCCCGCATGGCCCAGGATGTCTGCACAGGGGCAGGTGTATGTCCTTTCCTCCTCTGCTTTCTGTGGTCAGGCTTAGCGCAAGCCTGGCCCTCACCAGCAGAGACAGACGCCCGAGGAGCTGGGAAGACCTGCTTCTTTTTGGTTTCCAGGAGGAGGTTGACTCATCACTCTCAACTGTGAGTGAACAACTTCTATGGAAGCTTCCAGCAAACCTCTCCTCACTTGTAATTGACCAGAAATGGATCAAATGGTCTGACCTAATAACTAATAGAATTAGCGGAAATCTCTTCAGTCCAACTGGAATCACACTTAGTTGAGATTATTATGGGTCAAAGAACAATCTGGGGTTTCCTTCGGAGAGAAAAACAAAAAATTGGGTGATCAGTGGGCAAGCCACCAATGATGCCCACTGGGCTAGAATTTTTTACTGTTGCCAGAATCCTGGTGCCAGCTATTCTCTTTGTTGCAAACCTCACCCCTAAGAGAGTTCTCAAAAGTGCAACTAATGCCAGTTACCACACAATAAAGACTCTCATGGATTATGTTACTATGTTGTGTAGTGGAGTGGGATTGGAGTATATCAAAAACCAAACCCTGTTAAAATTATATACTACATATAAACTTCCTTGAAATTTCCCTGGCAATGGGAACTTCTTATCTGTTTAGATCCTTAATGGAACCACACTACTCTGTGATTCTGACATCCCTTACTTTTACTCTCAAATCTGAACTAAAAATACAACCAGATCACCAACTCAGCTCCTCCTTGTTCTTCCCTCTCTTTTCAGAACATGCCCTGTAGCCAAATAGGTGTGCTTAAGCATATTCTCTGAAGATATACATTGCTGTTCCCCTAAGACACTTTGCACAGATGACTCTGAATCAGAGCTGCTATTTTTGTTGCTTGTTTTTTTGTTGTTGTTAATATTAAAATATGTGCCCAAGGAAATTAAACTGGCAAGAACTATGTCAATGATGTGTTAATTTTGGATGGTGGAATAAACAATCATATTGATATACACTTGTTTTCTTCTTTGTGTTTTTTTGCACATTGTCGGTGTGCACCTTTGCTGACCACTTTGATGTGGAAAACACCATTTTATTTTCCTAAGATTAAACTTAATTTGTATTTTGAATCTCTCCAGAGTAGCTGTAAGCCTGTTCCTAGGGAAAGAGCAGAAGCCCTTCAAACTCTCTTCATTACACAGGATATTTTCTAATTTCCAGAGTTTTGTTGCTGGGCACCAAAATCCTTTCTCAAACATGTAAGTCATCAACACAGCACCTGATGATGCTTGATAAATGCTGTGATCCGAAGCTGACCTTTGCTCTTCATCTTGATCTGCCTGACTCTTCAAGATGCAGCCTGCCCTCACTTGCACTGGTGCTAGCCTGAAGCACCAGAATGGAAATCATACTGAGAGGTGTGTGGGATCTTCTCTCCATCTACTCACTAGCAACTACTCGTTTCTAAACAGGGTCTGGTGCTCCTGCTGTGATTTCACCTGGGAATGAAACAGAAGCTCTTCAGTCATGACATCCAACAGACCCTTTCTGTCTGCTTCATTATGTCTTCTTCTTCTTGGCCTGAAGTTTTCATTTACTCACTTATTTCCCCATAGTAGCTGGAACATAGTCTCAAATACTCAACCCAGGCTAGTAAATCCACAAGGATGGAGACGATCCACAGGATGGAAAATTAGAGCTGAGAGGAGGTCTGAGACTGTGTACTTCCTACCTGCACACACCTTGCTTTCCAGGAGGAAGGGAGGAAATGGGAACCTGTCCCCATGGAATGAGAATCTATCCAGAGAAATGGTTATATTTGGAAAACAGTTTGATAAAAAGCTGCATGTGGACAGAGACCCTAAACATGGGACTTGACAAGGACCTAGGGAAGCCCATGAAGCTTTCCTTCCCAGCTGATTTCTGAAGTCCTGGGACAGGGGAAATAGGTATTTTGCAAATGTTCGTTCACAATTAAAGGGTCTGCAATGATCTGCTTTTTCTGTCTGTGTGCACTTTGCCAATTCCTACACACCAACTATTCTTCCTTATTTTCTAGATATTTGTATATGCTTCTTTGTTTTGATTGAATTGCATGATTTTAAGAAAATATGTTAAGCATCCCTTCACAATGCAACTCTAACTTAATCTGTCCTTGAAATCTAGTGAGCATTGTCTAGCAGATTAATGGCCCTTAAACAGTTAAACAGTTTTTAATGTCACTGACAGTTCCGATGACCCTAGGAAGTGTTCTATTAAATAGATGATTAAACTTAAATGTTGCCACCCTGATTTTAATGCCTTCTACACAATTCTGTCTTACGTCAAAATACCTACCGTTCAAGGCAAATGAATTTGAGTGATGTTAGGAAGATTTGCTGCAAGGAGGAAAAAAGAGAGCAAGTGTTCACCTGTGAGTGGATTAGAAAGGATGTACTGAGGAGTAAAGGTGTGTCCATGGCAACTGACAGTGAGCTCACAGGTGCGAGAGGAGGAACTGCCTATGAACCACCCTAGCAAAGGCACCAGCAGGAGCCTGAGAACAACAGGGACCAGCTCGGCATAGGCTGCTGGGAAGGCTTAAGGGGGGGGGAGGAGCTAGTGGACATTATCAATCCTGATGCTCCCCAGCTGCAACTGCGCTCTGGCGAATGCACGTCGTCATATCCCTTGCTTGGAATTCTGTGGTCAGGACCAGCAGAGACTTTTGCCCAGGCTTCCATTGCTGTTGTAGAGGAGCAATTAGTTAGTGGCCAATAGCCAGGGTTCTGGAGTCAGAGACTGTGGATTCTTTTCTCAGGTCTGCCTCCTACTAGCCCAATTATCTTGGACAATGTGCCTAACCTCCTTTGCCTCCGTTTCCACATCTACAGAACAGGATACTAACAGTGTTTGCTTCCTAAGATTGTTGTGGTGATTAAACAAATTATAATTTATAATTATAAATAACACTAAAGTAGTATCCTTTTAATAACTGTTAGCTATGATGATGACCTTTCCACTCCTCAGCAGATGGCAGGGCCTCTCAGAACAGAGCCTGTATTCAAGCTAACGCATTGTATGAGCTACGCATAGAACGTATGTTCAAAAAATGACCTCTTTTCTCATTTATAACATGGTGATGAAAGTCAAAGCAAAATCCATCATAGAGGAGAACGTGGCATCTGTCCAAGTCCCCTCTGACTTCCTATGGGATCCAGATGAAAAAAGAATGAAAACTCCTGAGAAAAGAAAAGAAGGATTTAGGGAAAGGAATGGAGAGCAGACGAACTTACAGCTCAGTGAGAACAGGCACTTCGGCTTTGTTTGGCTCCTGCTGAACTCCTTTCCCTTAAGAAGATACTTAAGGAGCTAAATTTAAGTACCAGTTAAATCAGAGACTGGAGAGCCAGATACTGAAGTATTTTTATACCACTTGACTTCCCTAAAAATATTCAGAAATTTTATGGCTATGAATAGTCCCACTAGGAATTCAATACTGAACTTTAACTTGAGGTGAATAACAATCAGAAAGTTACTCCCCCAGTTTAGAGAATGGTGGGAATTCAAATCTGAGGGTCAATATAACTAACTTCTGTTTTCTCCTGATGACATTACCAAAATGTGTGTAGCTGCCTAAGGGAAAACTTTTATGTCAGATGATAAAATAAATGGGACATTCAAGAAAGAAATGCTATCTGTTGGTACTATGAGGTTAAGAGATATTTATGTTCTGTAAATGGAATGGGCAAAGGCTATATAATATGGTCTATAAATCAAAATCAGCAAAGCAGGCTGGAAGGACCAGACAGGATTTCATTTTCTTTATGCATGTACGTGTGTGTGTGTGTGCGTGTGTGTGTGTGTGTGTAGCTCAGGGTTCGGTGAGCTCAAACTAATTGGGAATTGTGTAGCTATGCTTATGGGCAAGGGGGTAGGCAAGCAGGGGTCCCAAGGCTTATTGCATTTTTACCTCAGGGCACTGAGAGTGAATGGGGTGCTTCAAGACCCCAGCTCACCTTTCTCACTAACTCCAGGGGGACAGCAACCCCACTGTCTCCAGTAGGACACCAGTAAACATAAAAATAGGAACTATTGCTTAAAGGGTGAGCAGTTGGTAAAGCCTTTACATTTTAATGTTGGGATTCATTCCATCCAGTTCCAGGTGACCTGTTAAGTAAGTAAGCTCCTTAGCAAGGAAACAATCTGGGGATTTTCCAGTCCTTAAGAACCATCAGGCTGCTGCAGAGAAACTACAGTTTTTCTCTTTCTATAATATTTTAACTTAAAGCTAAGTAAAATTTCTGACATCCTGAAGATTTCAGCCCAAAGACTTCCCAATATACACATTGCAATTTTAACAAACTATGTTAGACATTTTCTAGAAAGAAAAATTTTTTTTCACAAGTAAAATTCTAAATTGCATAGCATTTATTGTCAAAAGAAGTCCTGTTAAAGTGAAAAAAAATCAGTCCTCAAATCTCAGGCTGATGACAACTTAAATCAGCTCTTCCCACAATTTTTCACAAGGAACATGAAGAACCCATCAGTGATAGAGGGTTTTTATAGAAGCGAATAACGGATGCATTCATGGGAGCATTTATGATTATGACACTCCCAGAAAGGTCCATAGAGAAACCTCTTAAAGCAAAATTGCAAACGTTTGCATGCATTAGCTATCAACCACTGCGTAACAAATTGCCCCAAAATTACTCACTCAGTTTCTGTGGGTCAGGAATTTGAGAGCAGTTTAGTTGGGTGGTTCTGACCCAGTGTCTGTCATGAGGTTGCAATGAAAATGTAGAGTAGTCATTTGAAGGTCTGGCTGAGTTGAGGATCTACTTCTAAGGTATCTCATTCCCATGCAAGTTCATATTAGGTCTTAGCAGAAAGCTTTAGCTCCATGCCATGTGTATATTGCTATGTAGCTTCTTGATGGTACATGTGGAACAAGCTAGAAAGTGTGATGTCTTTTATGGCCTAACATTGTGTTAGGTAACACATTGTGTTTTATGACTGAACATTGTGTCAGCTTCTAAAATGGCTCTCAATGATCCCTACCCACTAGTATTTACCCCACTGCAATCCTTTCTTCTGTGTAAGAATTGGACCTAGTAATTTGCTTTAATGAATAAAATATGACAAGAGTATTGGGATGTCACTTCTGAGGTTAGGTTATAAAATACTCAGATTTTTGCCCTGCTTACACACTTTCTTCTCTATGTATCCATCCTTCCATCGTCCATCCCTCTGTCTATCATCTATCTATCTATATATCGGTTTATCCATTTATCCATCCATCCATCATCTTTCTATATTTCTTTCTATCATCTGTCTATCTTCTATTTATCTACCCTCCTTTCCTTTCTTTTTCTCTTTCTCCTCTTTCTTCGAGTTTGCTTATTTGGATAAGGTGAGCTGCTGTGTTGTGAGATGCCCTATGGAGAGGACCACAAGACAAGGGACTGAGGTCAGCCTCTGGTCAACAGACAGTGAAACACTGAAGTCCTCAGTAAGACAGCATATGAAAAACTGAACACTGTCAATAGTCAAATAAAATATAAAGTGCTAAATTAATTGTAAGCTCTAAAATCCTGAGCTAAGTTAAAAAACTATTGGACTTTTATCTTCACAGTGATAAGGAACTGCACATAGTTGGAACTAAAGGAGGGAAAATGAGGAACTTTTATCTGAAGGCAAAATATTAAAAAGGGAGGTGATTATGCTAGAATGGGCAAGAAATGGCAAAGCATAGCTGAGTGCTATTAATAGGGTGAGCTTAGAAATGAACTAATCCTTAGTCATGCTTTAAGGTGACTGCAGCCTCTCCACAGGACAACCAATTTTCTTGGTAAGAAGGGCTGGGACAGCTATTGGGACATGTTTCACCCTGGAGGGGATAACGGCAGCAAGATCAGGACAGATTATTCTAGACCTTTCTCAAAAAAGGCATTCCTTATGCTGCAGTGAAGTGATGGTGGGAAAACATCAGCAATTTCTTGCGCACTAAGTGCACTCAGTAAACTAGTCATTAATGGCAGTCAGAACCGGCCTGTGGTGCAATTAGGGAAGCCGTCCGATTACAATAAGGGAAGCAGCAAAGGAGGCATGTGCGCTGGAGGCAAGCACCCAACGTGGGGAGCAGAAAGCCTTCCCAGATGTAGTTCCTGCGGGCTAATTCCTTTGTCATAAAATATAAGTCTTTGATAATTGCTAAGTTTCATATATACTCCACTGTATTAATTATCTGTAGCCTTTTTGTTTTTTATTTTTGTTTGGTTTGCTTTTTTTTTTGTTTTGTTTATGGTATTGTCAGTTAGATGTGCAAATCTTCAAACTAAAGAGTGCTCTTATAAGATCTCTGGTGACCACCCTCCTGATAGGCCCAGTGACCACCTCCTGCTCCTCATCCCCCTCGACTGAGTAGTGTTATCATAACTGATCACTCTATCTTTCTGGAAACATTTTTCCTACTTTTTCTCAAGAAACTGGTGTTCCTCAAGCTCACTAGATGTTCCTGTCAATTTTCTAGTCTGCAACTGCACATATCCCAGCCTCTAAAACTGGAACACCCAGAAGCTCAATCCTTGGCTGCACGCTTGGCTTGGAATGTTTCTCTCCACATGCCAAGGACCCATGTGCATGTCCAAAGCACAGATCTTGGCCCTGAACTCTGGTATTATTTACTCACCTGCCTCCTTGGTATTTCCATTAAGATGTGACCAGTACCTTGAGTTGAACATGTCCCACGATAAACTCCTCATCTCCCACCCACTCCCAGCCTATCCTGGTGTCCTTCCTTCTCCTTTGGTGGCTCCTGTGCCACTTGATAGCAGTGCTTCTTCCCAATCGCTGAGCTTTGCCTATGAGAGCCATCTTTAGTTCCTATGTCCCTCAGATACTCTACCCACTTCCATAAATGCCTTCAGTTCTGCCTTTGAAATATATCCAGAAGCTGACCACATATAACCACCATTTCTGCCACTGCCCTGACATGAGTCACCATCATACTTTAGCTGGATTATTGGGACCAGCTGCTAAAATGGTCTGATGTTATTCCTGTGCCATCAGATGACTTTCAAAATAGCAGTGAGTAAAATCCTTCAAAAATATTTTGTATCATATCAGTTTGAAGAGCACAGTTCCTCAGTGGCTTCCCATCACACTCAGGTAATTGCCAGCGCCTGTCAGTGGCTGTATGACCTCGTGGCATGCACAGCCCCACCCATACCTCTCTAAATCAACCTCAGCTACCTGCTTTTCCTTCAGAACGCTACAAGCTCATCCAGGAAGCAGCCCAGCAGTGCCCAGCTGGAGTTCACCGGGACTGGATCAATAAGCACTGCAAGGGCAAGTATGGGGCCAGAACAGCACTACTGTCTTTCAGTGACTGTAACTAACAGTTAATAACTAGTATAGAAGTATATTCACAACGGTTACAGGTGACTGTTAGCCTGGGTTATGGGAGTAGGGGAAAATCCCTGGTAGAAGTGCATGCTGAGCCTTCCCTTGCTGGCAGGTTCCTGAGGGAGAGGTCAGAGAACAGGGAAGGGGGAGGTCAGGAAATGGGGCATGCAAACAGCATCACTAGACCCCAAGGCCTGAGACTTCACATACTTATTAAAATTCCCTGAGATGAAATGAATGAAAATACAGAATGACTTACATTTGTGGGGGGCTTGGCCTACCCTTCTGATAAGAGAGATCCCTGGCAGAAACCTGGTGAAAGACCCTGGAGTGTCCTTCTCTTCTGTACTGGCTGACTGAAGGACACAGGCTCCTGCCAGTTCTGCAGACTGCATGAGGGGGACGCAGCCCTCCCGGGAGGTTAACTGTTACTGAGCTCAAAGGGAGTTCTCAGGGTCCATCCCATATTTTCTTTCTGAATCACAGCCTTGGCTGAACCATGCTGTCTTTCATACTTACGGCAGGTTCCCAGACAAGATATACAGGATGTGGTCTAAACATGGACCTTAAGAAAAATCACTGATGATCAAAAGACAGCACAATTCACTGATACGATGTTGCTCCTGTCACTGCCTTGGCTCAGCCAAGGGAAATACTCTTGGAAGTTATTTGGGACATACACGGTTTTCAGAGCATTTAGGTGCATTTTTAAAGAAATCTTCTTATGTAGCCCACCCTTGAAAAATAAATGAATAAAAACAATGGACATTGACTCCCCAAAACACCACTGTAAATTGATAATGGCCCAATTTTGTGACATGTGATTTACTTTCATACCTACAAATCTAAACCTTTCCTATAGTTTACTGTCGAACCTACAATTTTAAAAAAATAAAATTTTAAAATCATACATCTTGTACCAGCTGTGTTTCCAAAGCCATATTTACATTTATAAATAAATAAATAAATATATATATATATATATGTGTGTGTGTGTGTGTGTGTCTTCCTGAACGTACATTTTTCATGGGGAAACAATAGTAACTTACCTATTATCTATCAAGGTCATTTCAAGAGTCAAATAAAATATCAAGTGCTAAATTAATTGTAAGCTCTAAAATCCTGAGCCAGGAAACCTATTGGATTTTTATCTTCTTTTAACTAAAGGAGGGAAAATGAGGAACTTTTATCTGAAGGCAAAATATTAAAAAAGGAGGTCTGGGCAAGAATGATGAAGCATAGTTGGGTGCTATTAATAGGAATGTATTTTAAGTGTCCAGGATGATAACTGACCTTGATTTTCAGCTAGTCTCAATTACCCAAACGCCCATCAGTTTTCTTTAGGGGGACTTTTCTCTTTAGGGTGATGTTCTCTGGCATGGGAGGGGCCAGACGCAGTAGGGTGACATTTCACTGTCATCAGATATTCCTCTTACATGGATCTCAACAGCCACAATGTCTGTAATGACATTAAAATGATTGTAAAACTTAAATTGTTTCCCTCCCCATTTAGGAAGCTTCTCTTAGACATTTCCTGGCAATCCCACCCGGTTTTCTCATTGTATATTTGATTCTCTCCACTGTCCTGTGCTGGTTGAGAAAAGCCAGAGGACTTTCACACTAAACATAGTCCTTTAAACATCCATGACACTTGACAAATGGGTTAAAATTTAAGTCTTCTATATTTCAGGAGAAAATATTTAACTGATTGCATAGTATAGCCTAAACAACAGCCACAAGACCTTGAGTTAGGAGTACAGAAGGAAATCATTCTCATTTCTTCTAGACTGCAATAACATGATACAGAGCTGGCAAGCTAAATGACAGTAAGTCTGACAGAAACTATGTAATGAGAGTGAGCAAACCCACAGACATAATGAAATGTTTAGGGACCTTCCTCCAGGAGGGACACAAGGTGAAATAATGGGAATCATTGTTAGTAACAACCTCGTTTGTGACTTTGCTTCCCCAGACAAAAGGAGCGACTATTAGCAAGGCAGCAATAAACCATTTATTTATAAGGGAAGCGTTCACCCTTCTGAGTGTTCCCTCGCTTCCTTGTGATCCCAGCCTCTTAAGTTCTTCATTCTTCACAATTGTTATTTGATGCCATGCATCTTGGCACATTACCAAGAAACCTCTTTTCCTGTGCAGCTTCCTGTGCCTCATGAATGAAGGTTGCAACCCCCTTACCTGCTGGTGTCAGTTTCCATTGATTAAATGCAGCATTATTTTAACAACATGTGACAGGTTACAGATACAGGATTTATAGAATATATCCTGGGACTTCATCCTACGTCATTAAACATGGGGCCAGCGGGAAGCTGTTAGTCAATGCTCACTGTAGATGACTGGCAGCACCAGCGCTTGCAATGTGGCCGCTTAATTTATGATGTTAATACAGCAGGATTTTTTAAAAAGACAGATTATGTTTTGAGTTATTTTTATCAATATTGCTAATGCTCTGACTTGTCTTGTTCATCTTTGAAAGCCAGTATTCTAGAAAATAGCTGCAAGCAAATGGGTCCAGAAAAATAGACAACCATCCTGGATTATAAAACTCCAAATTCCTAAGTCCTGACAATAACCAGCCAAATATCAGTGGTGAAACCCACCAAAATCTTCTAGAAAACGTTGTGCATTTTTAATGTGTGGGCCCTGCTCTTTTCCAATGTTGTAATTAAGTAAAAGAAAGCCAATAACCAAGAATTTTTAATGACTCAGGTGCATTTCTCATAAGATAAAGTAATAATGGCAAGACCAACATATAATGGACACCAAGACACTCAGTGAGTCCTTCACCTGGAAAAAATGCAGGGTCATGCCTGGTGCATTCTGTTGAGTACATGCACACCTCTGCAGCCAGATGCATAAGCACTGGTGCTGATGAGCTTAACCTTTCTCCCAAGTCCCCCAGAAAAAATTTCTCCGACTGTGCCCAGCAGTTAGATGGACCAGGAACCTAAGAAATGTGTCCTTTCGAATGGCCTCTGCCTTTGCTTCCATTGTCTTCTCAAATTTCTTGTCAGGAGGGCAGCTACTCCTCTCCTTGAAGCTGAGTGGTGAACCTAATGCATTAATCACAACTGTTTTTCACTGGAACTTTAGAGACTCTTTCTGAGGGAGTCTGCTATTTTCAACAGCAGGTTGATTAATCCATTTTCCTCTCTTGCTATTCTGTGATTTATGATTTGTTTTTGTAATGCATTTTGAATTCTAGGTCTCATCAGCTAAATTATATTTTTGGATCTCAACAAAGCATTAAATTACATATTAAGAATAAAATAGCTCTCCCTGATCATCATATCATAACTCATGCTCACCTCTATTTTGTTCTGGAAAGGGTCAGGATGGCAAAAGCAAAAAGGAAAGCCAGTGCATCCACCTTCCTCAGAATTCTTCCATCCCACTACACCCTATTCTAGGTATTTGACACAGAGAAGGTATCGGGGCTCCATGTGTTCCCTGAGGAGAGGTTTAGGAGCTCAGACACGCTTTTCTCTCCATTATGGACTCACACCAATCCCTCTAAAGATGCTGTCATATTTGCTTGGCTCTGCTGTCTTTCAAGGAAGCTATATGGGAAAGTGAACAAATATGGGTATTCTCCTGAAAGTCCTCAGTATTCAGGGAGATCTTCCCTGCAACATTGGTCTGAACATAATTCAGAATAAAGTGGTCCCCGTGCCTTATTGATTAGATCTTGCTCTGTTTCTCCATATCTCCCTTGGGCTCCTTCCAATGTCCCTCCCGCTATGTCCCCTGACCATCTCATGACATCACCATCTGAACACTGACACCCACCTCAACGGGACTTGGTGAAAACATCCAGATGGATGGAGAAATCAGTTTAAAGAAATGACCAGGAATCCATTGAGGGTGTGTCCTGGTCCTGTAAAATTACCTTACTTCAAAAAAATTAGCACACCTTACTTACTAGTGAGAGTAGAATGAGATAGAGGTCAATCTATTCAGAACATATCAGACCCCCAGCTAAAATCATGTTCCTGTTTTGTCAGTTTGCATTGAGTTCAGCATGCTAATTCAGTTCTCATGCTTCCCTGAAATGTCAGTCAGTATGTTTCTTCTGAAAAATTGTATGTAAAGACAATAAATGAATCAAGATTTTTCCAGTGGAATTTAGATTTAATGTGGACACAGCATCAACATAGATGCACTTCTGTCTTAAACTCACAACTCATCTGTTATCAATGTATTCCCAATGGAAAATATGACATATTTCTTATCTTCTAATTGTCATTGTCATTTGAACTGTCATATAATTTTTATATAAAGGAACATAGCAGAATGTACCTGATTCAATTTAAGAATCTCTGTCAGTGATATAATTTTAAAATACAATTTATTTCATTTCCTTGCTATAATGTTTGCTTTTGTGCTATAATTGAGAGGGTTGGTATCATGGAGAAAACATAGCTTTAGAATTAGAAATTAATGGGTTCTCATCAACATTCAAGGACAATTAACACTGGACCACAAGTTTCAAGTTATCACAAAATAAGACTAATGTTAACACTTACATTTATGGAATAATTAAATAAATAACTTCTGTAAAATTCTTGCCTAACAGAATGGCTGATATCTTGTAATTGTTATTATTGTCATTATAAGAGGACTCATTTTCCCACCCAAGTTGTGAATAAATGGAAAAATAAACCAGATGAGCGACAAGGATGATCAAAATAACATCATCAGTATTATAATGGCTGTACTGATGTCTCAGCTATGTGGCGTAAGCACGTGCTGGCACAAGGGACAGAGGGCTCCTGTACTCCAATGCTGCTTTTCTCCAGGAAATATGGTGGCTGAGCAAGGGAAAAATGGACAGAAGTGTGGTGTGCCCCCACCAGAGACATGCCCTATGGATCCGCTTTCCTTTTCTCCATCCCACAATCCCTGGGAGGCTGCTCCGAATGGCTTACGGGTTAGCTTTCTTCTTCATTGTGTTTAGCCAATGGGAGCCCTATAGGAATTTAAACGCAGGACAAAAATGGATCAGGGTGCTTATCACCCTCACTTCCTCACTGAATGGTTGGCTTGGCTAGCTGGGTCCCCTCACTGAAAAGGTTGTTGATCTCAATGAACTACTTAATGATGCATGACTATTAGGGTTCTCCAGAGACACAGAACCAAGAAGATCTTGGGTGTGTGTGTGTAAATACATAAACCTATATAACATATATATATCAAGAGAGAGAGACAGAGATAGAAAGAGATAGAGAGACCAAGAAATGAGAGAGAGAGACCGATTTTAAGGAATCAGCTCACATGACTGAAAGCGGGCAAGTGCAAGCTGCAGGGCAGGCTGACAAGCTACCCACGTGGGGAGTATTAATGCTGAGTTCTCAAGTCCAAGGCCGTCTGGAGGCAGCTTTCCTTCCTATCTGGAGGAGGGCAGCCTTTTCTCCTAAGGCTTTCACCATATTGGATGAGGCTTACTCCACAGTGTGGAGGGTTATTTGCCTCAAGTCTGATTTGAATGTTAATCTCAACTAAAATGATACCAACACAATAGCATTTGAACAAATGCTGGGAACCATGTAGCCAAGTCTACACATAAAGTCCACCATGACAATTACTCTCCTGCTGGGTTCCAGTAATTACCCAAACCTACCATATCTGTGGGCCTAGGCCTGTGGGCCTGTGATAGCAGCTCGGCCAATACTAGTTCCAGGTTGTTGCTCTACCACAGTGGCTCCAGTGTATTACAGCCTTTGCAAGGAGTCACTCTATACACAAATCCTTCTTGAATTGTATTTTCCAAGAAACATGTTTGTTTTTTTTCCTTGAGCCTCTCACCATTACAATAATTGGCATTTCAGGAGGCCCCAGGACATAAGCACATGAAGTGGTATTCTGAGATTGGATTGGTCACATATCACATGTAGTGACAGGGATGCATGATTCAGCTGTATGTAACATGAGGCATGACCTCTGTGAGGGAGGATGGGCAGGTGTGATTGGAGCTACGTGGTAGTCACATTTGATTCTAAGTAGCACTGCATGTGTAGCATAGAATCAAGGACAGTAGAGGTCACAGTGATGGTAGCTCAAATAGCCGTGACATTTAATTGATGAGGAAAAAGCATAGAGCATACACAGAGAAAAAGAGAAATGGAAAACTTGGAGTGTGAACTCAAGGAAGCTTGAGGAAAACCCCAAGGCTGCTCCTGCTGCAACTTTGAAGAAGACCCTCATCTCCAGGGAGGTTTATGGAGGAGCCACATTTGGACAGAGCTGAGGAGCAAGCCTGAAAGATAATTGCAAGGTGCTCTAGACTCAAAAGCAGAGCCTGAGACCAGGGCTTTTGTGCAGGCACTTTATTTTGGGAAAAACCCCGGTAGTGAAGGGAAGGGAAAGGGAAGAATGAAGCGTGAAAGGCAAGAAAGCCAACATGCGGTGCACGGCATGGTGTCCCGGCGAAATCCAAGGCTGGAGCACACTGTGATGAGGGGCCTTGTAGAAATTTTGCACTCGAGATGAAAGGCTGGAACATTTAGATACCAGCTCCTAGGTCTATTGGCATGAGTGGCCTCATGCTGTGTGACCTTATGTGAAATTCTGAGGTTGGCGCATACATGAGCACCAGGCCTATGTATCCCCACAGCATCTTACACAGTGTCATGGAAGCCTCAGACAGAACTCGCCTGGACACTGCTTCGGGATTTGATTCCATGGTCATGACGGTCATGCTAGGAGCCCAGAACGGTGCAGGCCAGCTGTCCACACTGAACCATCAAAGACAAGAAGGGCAAAATCACCAAAATAATCCACAACATTAATCAGAGTTTTAAACAACAAAGGTGTGCCCTATCATAGGATCTAGGGGGAAAGAGCATAGGATACCCAGTAAAATTTGAATTTCAGATAAACAACAAACTTTTTAATTTAAGAATATTCCAGGAGATGTTTAACTAAGAGCATTTGTGTTGATCTGAAATGGAAATTTGACTTGGAATTCTGTAACTTTTCTGGCAACCCTAAATTGTGGTCATGGCAAAATAATATCTCATGAAATGAAAATAATTGCCCACCTGTTAAAGTGCTGCTTCAGCTGACTTCCAGAGACCTGCAGGAAACAATGGTTCCCCAATCAGAATGGAGATTTGCCCCCCAGTAAGAGCAGTTCCCAGTTAGACCATGGATCCAAACTATGGTTACCTTCTCAGTGTCAGAGTAAAGAATTGTAAAGGTCATTGTGGTGAGAAAAGTCAAATGGACACCCGTGGAACTAACATTATGTACATATCAAAATATTAACCCAAAGCATAACTACATCCCTGGAGAATTTTCACAAACTACTGTTACATTAAAGACCAATTCCCGCCATGTCTTCATTCACCTGATTAACCCTAGCAAATGCACGATGAGTGGCAAAAGGTGACCTTTATAAGCATAAATTGCATCTGGTGGTGATGATCATGGAAGCTGTGTCTGAGCAAATTTCCTGGAGAAAATCAGCCTAGCTTCTGACACTTGGCATAGCTATTGACCTAGAAATCCTTAGCAGTAAGGGAATGCAGAAGTAATTTGTAATTACATAGGCAGCAAATAGCTTCATTGTCTTGCTTCAAGACTGTGTCCACTCTCCTGCTCTTTGCCAAAATATAGTCCAAAGGAGCCTTGAGCAGCTTGACATCCTATATAATTTCTTGCTGGTTCATTACATTGATAATATGCCACCTTGACCCAGTGAATAGGAAGTAATAAGCACTTGGATGCTTTAATAGACTGTCAGAAGTGGGAGATAAACCCTGTGAAATCTTAGAACCTGCCATATTGGCAGGCTGTAGAATTAGACTTGTCATGGAAGTATTAGAATATTGATTCTAATCAAATGAGAGACAGGATCCTTCATTGTGTGCCCTCCATAAAATATAAAGGTGCACAATACTCAGTGAGGTTTGGGGTCTACTGCTCTGGCCCATTTCAACTGGTCAACCCTAAGCCTGGCAGTGTTAAGTTGGGAAATGCAGAGGCATGAAAGAGCTCTATAGGCAGTCCCTGCGGCTGGGAAAATGCCCTTGCCCTTAGGTCTGTAGTGTCTGGGGCCCACCAAATGCTGTGTGGGGTCACTGAGAAATGGCAGGAGAAAGATCACAAGAATTTTGGAGAAATCTCTGACTTTCTCGGCTGACAGCCATTCTCTAATTGGCAAGCAGCTCTAACACTGTTAATGGGAGACTGAGCATGGATCAGCAGAACATTTAGGGACAAGCTGTTTATAAGGAAATGGATGTGATCTGCAACAGTAAACTGCATAATAGGAATTGCATAGCAGCAGGTCATATACATTTTTTAAAGGCATGTAAGAAAGAACAGCCCCCAGAGAGTCCTGAAGGACAAATAAGCTGCAAGGGGAGACAGCTTAACCTCCAGGCAACTGCTCCCTTGCTTGGCCCTTCCCCTGGGACTTGCCCTGCTGCACCAGGGAAGGGCTCTTCATCCATCAGCAGAGGCCTGGAGCTGCTTCCCCTTGCTGCAGATAGCAGCTAGGCCAGCACCAGCCACCGCTTTCAACCGCACCCAGTGGCAAGTCTGCTTAGCTTACACTGGGTCTTATGGATGCAGAGGCCTCAGAATTCAGGCCACTGAAGCTTCTCATGCAGATGCAGCCATACCGAAGCCAGCCTGTCTGGGATGAAGGCTCCACTACAGACGAAGGGTATTTTTGTTGTAAACCATATTTGCAAAAGACTGCAGGTGGCAAATTCAATGGTCTGCTTTTTGTGGAAGGATAAGTTAAGTTATATTAATTACCAGAAAAAGACTGAGTTGCTGTTAAATTATGTTTCAAGCCCAGTAGATTTGGTGGAACACCTGGAGTACTCCCTTACCTAAGACCTCTGTTTGATGGGAAGCTGCAGGCGTCTAAGAGTAAGTTCAGAAAGGACCAGCAAGTAGTTCACTTTGGCCTCAGAACTCAACGCACCTGGGAGGAAGATTCTCCTACTGGACCCTCCTGTCCACAGTGGAGACACTTGACTCATTGCTTTATTGATAAATATGCAAAGTATGGCAGGTTTCATTTGAATTACTTCTGTAAGTAAAATTGCAACA
Organism: Manis pentadactyla; assembly: GCF_030020395.1. Classification (NCBI taxonomy): domain Eukaryota; kingdom Metazoa; phylum Chordata; class Mammalia; order Pholidota; family Manidae; genus Manis; species Manis pentadactyla. The sequence continues at coordinate 44,003,905 of NC_080025.1, forward strand.
TTTCCAGAATCTCTCATCTGAGCTTAGTGCATCTCCATATCAATAGGTGTTTCCAAGGGGTGGAAAGAAGTAGCCATCTCCATATCAATAGGTGATTACAAGGGGAATGAAGGCATATCTGGATCAAAGAGGTTGGGTGGGGTCCCTTTTAGCAGCCAGGTAGCAAGAGACAGGTCTGCAGAAGTGGATGACTGCTTGTATGAAATAAACAGGCTTCTCTCACTTTATTTCTCCCTTTAACTGATTTCGGTTTCAAAGGTATTTTGCCCCGGGCTGGGAAAATATTTCCCCCCATCCCCAGAGTTACATCTGGTAGTAGTTGGCAGGAGCTCTGAACCTGAAATCTGTCTTCATGGGTATGACCCTTGGGCGGACTGCTGCCCCTAGAGATGGTGGGGAGATGACTGGAACTCTCCCTGTGGTGGTGCAGAGGCCCCAGTGGCTGTAGCACTAGAGGGTGCAGCTTCTCCCAGGAGCCCCCTATCTGTGGGGCTTCCAACTGGGGAGCCACTACTGGGAATTGGTCTAGGATAGAGCACCTCCTAGAAGGGTGGAGACACCAGAAGCTGTGCAATTAGCCCTACATGAGATGGAAGACTGCATAGATGCCCTGAGTGGCTGTATAGCAGCTGGGATTATAGGATCTCTTTTCTTCAAAATAATGGAGAGGGCTATCAAGGAGAAAGAGAGACTCAGTAGGAGAGAGACACACTTCAGCATCACTTGGAGAAACTGGGTGATGACCTACAGGATGTGCTTAAGAAAGAGAGATGTGGGTTACTGAGAAGACAGGTCGTGCTCCTGGAAGATGCATTAGCAGCGAGGGAGGAGACAGCTGGAGAATCCACATTGCAGGAGGCCCTGGGGGAGGGGGAGGAATGAGTGGTGCCTTCAGCCCCGGAGATGGAGGAGATGGAGGAGGAGACTTTAGGAAAGGCTAAAATGGGTAGACTGGCTTCCCTGATGACTCACCCTTCCTTCCAGCAGCAGTTGAAAAGTGCCCATCACACCACAGGGAATCAGACACTTCTGGATTGGCTGACAGCAACCATCAGGGCATTTTGGCCTAATCAGGGTGACTTACAATACTTACCCACTAGCTGGAAAACATATGCAGAGCTCCAGTTAGAGGTTCATGTAACTGAAGATGGTTATGGATAGGGACTTTGGCAGAGGCTTGAATAGATGTGTCAAACTACTGAATTCTGGTAAAAACTATGGAAAGGAGCAGAGGTCCAGTACACCTTGATAGAGAAGCAACTGACTACTGTGTACCATGCATTGCTGGCTATGGAGCCCGTCACCAGAACAGCTATGACCAAGGTAATAACCACCTATACCATTGTGGGGTGGGTGGAGACTGGACCCAAAGACCATGGAGTGTCATGGCACAGATGCCTACACTGGCCAAATGGGGTGCATACTTACAGCAGCATAGCATCCTCTCCAATAACACCTTAAGTGGAGAACTCCAGTGCTTATTGGGGCCAGTGACATATACCAGTGGAAAGCAGGAAGAACTTGCTTTTCAGCCATTGGTATCTGAGAGTCCTTATCAAGAGGGAAAAGGTCCTATACTGAAGATGCTTTGTATACAGACGGCTCCAGTTATGGGTAGCCCCCGAAGTGGAGGGCTGTGGCTTTCCATCCAGAGACTGAGACAATATGGATGGAGGATGGAGAGGGGAAGAGCAGCCAATGGGCTGAGTTGCAGGCACTATGGTTCAAGATCACCCAGGAGCCCTCCCCTATAGTTGTCTGCATGGACAGCTGGGCCATCTATCAGGGCTTGACCCTGTGGCTACTGACATGGTAGGTCAGCATGCCAACTGGATGGTTGGTCACCAGCCCTTTTGGGGGCAAGAGTTGTGGCAAGCCCTATGGGCCTCTGGTCAGACTAAGACTGTTACTGTATATCAGGTGACTGGCCATTTGCCTTTGGCATCCCCAGGGAATGATGAAGCGGACACATTGGCCCAGGTGCGCTGGCTAGTAGCCTGTCAGTGTGGCTTGATGTTGACCTTTGAAGAAGTCAGCAGACCCCGGAAGAGGTGCCTTGTGTGCTCTAAGAGGGACTTACACCAAGTCCCGCAGCAACATGGAACAATAGTAAAGGGGCTGAGGCCCCTTGTCAGGTGGAACATAAACTATATTGGGCCTCTGCCCATATCAGAAGGACATCAGTATGCCATGATTTGTGTGGACAAAGCTACTGGCTTGTTGGTTACTTTTCCTGCACATTATGCATATCAGCAAACCACCAAAAGGGGTCTAGAGCATCTCTTTGCAGCCTATGGCCATCCACAGGTGATTCGGAGCATACAGGGCACCCACTTTACTGGACATGCATTACAAGAATGGGTGCAGCAATAAGGAATTACATGGAAGTTCCAGGTACCATATAATCCTACTGGGGCAGGTGTGTCAAAAAGGTTTAATGGTTTGTTGAAATCTGGCCTGAAGTCAGGCACCAATAGTCTATGGGGCTGGTCCATTAGTTTACAGACAGTGCTTGGACATTTGAATGAGAAGCCCCAAAACGGAGTCTTGAGCCCAGTGGATGTGCTAACACACTTTGCTGCCTCTCCCATACAACTGTATGTGCAAACCAAAGAGGAGTTATTGAAGCCAGGATATGGCCATCAGATCAACTCCTGCTGCCAGCCCCAACTTCATTAAACCCTAGAGACACTGTTGAGTTGACGAGGCCATGGACATTTCAACACATGGACCAGTGATGTCTGGCTCTTCTGGCACCTTGGGGAAAAGGCCTGGAAAATGGCCTCCTGTGTTCCTGGAGTAACAACAGAGTGGCCCTGAAAGATCATGGTAGCATACCCAAAACATCCGGGAGGTAAGAGTATCTTACGGGGAAGTTTTGTTTTATCTTTATGGCCAGTGCATGTACCTCCCATAGCCCTATACATCAACCCATCTGTAACTCCCACAGGGAGGGGTGTCAAAGTCTGGTATACTAGACCAAGATGAGATCCCATTCCTGCCACTGTCCTATCACAGGACCACTCTCTTGCACGTATCCTACCAGATGGACAAGATTTGCCTATGCTGGTTACATTAAGATATATATCTTATTGCTCTTAAAGTTATTTTCTTCTACAGTCCCTGTGGCCTGGACCCACCCCCTGGCCACAGCTGCTGTGTGATGATTGCTCTGAACTCCTTAACTGTTCAACTACTGCCTGCCTGTGCAATGGATAAGCTGTGGATTAAATTTGCATAGGACTTTGAATTTAGCTGAATCTTCTGGCTTGAGGATTATCATGATTTTATTGCTGCTGTTGTTATTGTATGTTATTATTCTGGTTACAGTGCTCCCATTTTCTTTCACAGGGGCCATTGTGGAAGATGGGTATCAAGTAGATTGTGAGGCAAAATTTCTGGAGGGGTGAGCTGTCAGTAAAATTGCACCATTTTCAGAATCTCTCCCCCAGCCTAGGTGCATCAATAGGTGTTTCCAAGGGGTGGAGAGAAGTAGCCCATCTCCATAACAACAGGTGATTACAAGGGGAGTGAGGGCATATCTGGACGAGAGGGGTTGAGTGGGGTCCTTTTTTGCAGCCAGGTCACAAAAAAAACAGGTGAGCAGAAATAGACAACTGCTTGTAAGTAATAAATAGGTTTCTCCTACTTTATTTCTCCCTTTGACTGATTTCAGAGGTATTTGCCCCAGGCTGAGAAAATGTTTTCCCCCAGGAATTACAACTTCTTTCCCTAATATATTCAAGGTCAGTTAATTTCCATTTCGTCTTCAAGGCATGCTTTCCTGGCATCCAAGTTCTGAATTATTAACAAAGCATGAAGACTTCCTTTGGAGGAAGAGTGCTATGTCATGGGACTCTTGCTGTAGATTTGTCTAGATAATTGCTGTGGAATAATCCACAGCTATATATCTGCCTATTGAGGAATGTTTCTCCTTCCCATGGGACTAAGAAATCTAGAAGTAAGTGGAGACCATGTGGTGCATATGCAGGGTGTCATTTGAGCCTGTGGACAAGCCCCGAGGTCCCATGTCAGACCTGCCATAGTTCCCTGTTTGGTGTAACCACATAGTTTAAGTTGGCTAATCTGCAGCCAGTTACCTAGGCTGAGCATCATTAGTAAGTGTCTACTTGGTGGCTTGGAGTTTATAAACAGGAAATATGCTTCTGTGCCTTGATATGGATGAAAGGGATGTAGAAGAAAATACCCTTTGTCTGTAGTGGAGCCTTCATCTCGGACAGGTCTGCTAAGCTAGGGCTGTATCTGCATAAAGAGCTTCAGTAAGTGTGAAATCTGAGAGTCTCTGTATCTGTAAGACCCAGTGTGGTTGAGGCCCCAACTCTACACCGTGGCCAGGAGCCACAGACACAGACATCCAAGTCTCACCACAGCCTTGCTCACAGGCATGTGCAGAAGCTGCCCAGTCTTACATGAACATAAGACCATCTTTACCTGTGTCTCTCCAGAGGCCTCTAAAACCAGGGCATGTTTCCTGAGGCTTGAAGCCCACCCCTAACACACTTCTGATTGAACACAGCATTTGCAACCAGGCCACTAAAGTACAATCACCTGTCTGTGGACAAAGCTATAGTCATCAGTCAAGGTCATTCAATCATGTTTCTTAGGGCCTGTGGTCACTAAATGAGTTAAAACAGTGAACCTAGCCCTATACTTACCTCTCTGATCTACCCATGTCAAAATGTCCCACTTGTATACTAAGTCAAAGACCCAGTGGCCTGGGCACAGCCAACTCTCAATAATTCCATGTATTATTTTTACTCCTCTACATTCTATTTTATTTCCTGAAGTTTCTGGTGCATATGCCAAATATTGGGGTCTTTGACTGGACAAATAAGTGATGTACCTATTTTACATCTACATTCTGAGCAAAATGGGTAATAAAACCATGGGCTGGCAGATGGTAGAAAACTGTATTCATATTCTTTGCTCCCTCCCTTTCTCCCTGGTTCTTATCTAAAATTAGACATTCCATTTTGAAACATCCCCATCCCTTTTGCTACTTGATTACATCATTCCAACAATTTTATCCTCTCTCTTCTGCATTTATTTATTCATTGAGAAGTATTTATTAAGTATCTGTTTGTGCCAGATGTAATTTTAAGTGCTAGAGATACAGAGTGAGCAAAATGGGCAGGAAGTTCTGTCTTCAGGGAGTTTATATTTTAGTTGTGGAGATAGAAATGAGAAGGAACGATTACACAAAATATTAAAAGGAGATCCTTTGTATGGAGAGAAATACAGGAAGAACTTGAATGAGGCTTGCTGAGGACTACTGTAGTTATAAGTAGAGCATTGGAGGAGACCCACTCAGAACGAGATTTCATCAAAGACACGGTGACATGCTGTGGAATTCTGGGTGGCTCTCAGTGACAAGGATGCTCCAGAAGGTGAGGACAGGTAGTGCCAAGGGTCCTGACATGGGCTTGTGCCTGGTTTGGAAGAGGACGAGAAAGGAGAAACAAGGGACGCAAGAATACCACAGGGTCCCTGATTTGGCTCTGAGTGAGATATGGAGCTAAGGAGAAGGTTACAGGGGACTGGAATGCTCTGAAATGTTTTCAAAAGACCATTTTGGTCCCTGGTGGCAAATAGACTCCAGGGTAACGGTGGAAACTGGGAGGCAAAACATGCAGCCCTTGCAATCTTTCAGACAAGAAAAGGCAATGTCCTGGACCAGGATGGTGCCAGAGAAAGAGATGAAAATAATTGGGTGGAATTTGTATTTAGGAGATGCAGCATTACCTTTATTCACCACAAGTCGTTTCCACAAAGGCATCTGGTGGGATATTCTCATTCAGGCTCTTGCATGATGCTGGGCCGTGACTATTATAAACACATGCACCACGGAGACATGGAGCCCAGCAGCATCTCCAACACCCTGCACGCTCCACACATTTCATAAAACTGAGCAAAGTCAACACTTTGCCAACCTAAGTTTTACACTTTAAGTGGGAAGTTGATATATAAATACAGATATAAGCATTATCTGACACAGCAGTTATGCTGGGACCATCTATTTAGTCCTAGTTAGTTCTGGTTTACCATTTACTAACAAATTTAATTGCTTGCATTCTCTTTTAGCTTAATATATAAACATATCTCATAAATAACTACACCAACTTTTTAATTCCAACATATTAGGTTAGATTCTTTTCATAATTTTGTCCATCACAAAAGTAAATATTTCTTAGTAAAATGCACTTGTTAAACTCCTCATTTCTTGATGTCCATTTGCATTTTCCATCTTTATTAATGCTGTCACCATCCTTCATTACCTGTCAACAGAAAATTACATTTACTTGAAGCCTATGCCTTTCATCATATAATTAATTAATAAGATAATTAATATCAGGCATATTACTGGCCTTTGTGGCTCTTCATTAAATACTTCCTTCCTGAAGACACAGTCTTTTATTTTAGTCATTATTAATGGTCTTCGAACTTCACTTCTTTTTAATGTCAAAATTCACATTTAACCCACACTGAATTAATTTTGCAGGTGAAACTTCATCCAAAGCTTATTGTGTTAATTATTGGCTAAATGCCTTTTATTGTCTTCTGGTATTTTGGCTGAGTTTGTTTTTGGCTACCCTTAAATTCCAGTCTAGTATAGCAATTCAGAATTTGCCAGGACCTTTCTTTCTCAGATATAAATATATATATATATATATATATATATTTACATATTTATTTCTATTTAATGCATTAAGCAAACACCCACTCAGTTAGGACAGGTGTGTTCCACACCAACTCCTTTCAGACTGGTCAACCCGATTTCAGTGTCTGTGGGAGGAGAGGGTCTTCCCACACATACTTACCCCAAACAATTCTCGAACTCCAGCAGGGTGTTGGGAAACTCAACTTAATTCGGATGCTATCTGCCCAGAGACAGCACCAGATTCTCTAGGTCAGGAGCTCTGACCTACAAGACTGCCCTCCACCCCCGACTCCAGATGCTGGTCACAAGCCCCAGACAGTTCCCTGTTCTTCTGACCTACTGACTTTAGATTGGAGGTTCCCACGACCTTCCACTTAGGTTCAATTAATTTGCTAGAGTGGCTCACAGAACTCCAAAACATGTTTATCCATTTAATAAAGGGTACCGTAAAGGATACAAGTTAACAGCCAGATGAAGAGATACATAGGACAAGGTCCCAAATAAAGGAGCTTCTATATACATGGAACGTGGGGCCTTGTTCCGTGGCATGTATACACATTGTGGTTTCCCAAGCATGACATGAACGCTTTCTCCAAGAGAGAAACAGAATGCAAGAGAGAAATATGCTCTTCTCCTGGGATTTTGTGAGGGTTTCATGTCATAGTCATGACTGACTAAATCATTGGCCACTGGCTGATTCAACCTCCAGTGCCTGTCCTTGGTTGGGTCTAAAAGTCTCATTAACATGACAAGACACCCATTTCTCCTTTAAGGCTCTTTCACCTTTAAGTGTTTTCAGACACTGTGGATGAAGACTAAATATACCTCGGAAGGATATATTTGGTCATCTGAATGACCAAATATGTATTTCTTATAACACATTATATTGCAACAAGTTTATTGGAAATTCCTAATACCTCCTTGACAGAAACTTGACCATATTCTTTTACCTATTTCTCTTATATACATAAATATGCATATCGTATATCATTCCTCTTTCATAGGCTTTGCATCTCCAGGATAATATATTCTCCCTATTGCCTAAGTCAGTTCTTCATTAAGAACCATACCTCTGTGTCCATCTCAGTCCCCTGACCCCTGAGGCTGGGGGGAGACTGTCCCCTTGCCTGTGAAGGCCTCAGCACACTGTGCTTGTTACCGTCTTTGGAGTGTGTCTCCCTCCTACACCAAGCTTGGAGCAGGGATGAATAACCCCCAAGTAGACTAGCCTGGACAGTGGGCACCCCTGCCTCTTGCTTCCTGTGAGCGCCTGAGTGGGGCCTGCACAGACCAGCCACTGAGTCGGGGATTTGCTGAATGTCAGCTCTCTGGAGCTGTTTCAGCTATAAATCTTTTGCCCGATGGAGTTTTCTGCTTTCCTGGAAGCACACCAGGACCTTTCTCATTCTCAGGGGCCCCTCATGTGATCAGAGTCAGCCCAGAGGTATGTCAGAACTTTCCTTTGGGACACGGCTCTGAATGGCAAGCTCCTCCTCAACCTGGCCCTCTGAAGCTGGGGTACTCTAAGCAGCCTGTAGAATCTCCCTACCACCAAGTTTCATTCCTAAGTCTTTTCCCTTTGTTTTCAAGTTTTCTATATAGAGAAAACTATACGATTCACGTATCCTCCCTAATGGGCTTGCATGGAGTGAATGCACCAGTGACCTCTCTCACCACTTGACCAAAACTGCCTTTCCATGTCACCAGCAACCTTCGTGTTGTCAGGTCTAAATACACGCCTCTCTTTTCATCTCCTGAAACTCTGCAGCTTCAGCAGAGTTATGTATGCTCTTTCCACAACAGTCAGTTCTGTTGATTTCCCTCCAGACACATTATCCTGATTTCCCTCCAGCCTCTCCAGGTCCTGTTTAATATCTTCTTCTAGCTTCTCTATCATGCAGCTAAGTGTTACCCCAAGTAACCCAGTCTTATCCCAGTCTTCTCCAGTTTTGTTCTCAGGAAATGGAAGTCCCATCCACTTAGCTTTTAAAGCCAAACAGAGAAGTAATCCTTCATGCCTCTTGATCTTTCAGTCAATTCTTCAACAAGCCCAGTCATCTCCACATCTTAACAATATCTTATTCTTTTGTTGTCCATATGCCACCGTGTTTTCCTAATACAGCACCATCTCTTTGTGAATTGCTACAATGGCCTTCTTACTGACTCAATTTTTTCTCATCTTCCTCATATCTACTCTCCACTCTAACAATGTATCAACAATTGTTTAATCAATAATTGAACATGATGTTTCTACTTAAAGCCTACAAGGAATATCACCTTATTTTTTTAATTTTTATTGAAGTATCATTGATATCAATTTTATATTGGTTTCAAACATACAACACAATGATTCGCCAGTTACCCATATTATTAAACCCTCACCTTTTCTAGCTAGTATAGTTACTATCTGTCAACATAGGAAGATCTTAAAAAATCATTGACTGTATTCTCCATGCTTTACTATTATCCTCATGATCAACTTATATTATGATTGAGAATTTTTGTACCTCTTTATCCCCCTAAACCTCCCCATCCACCTACTCCAACCATCCTCCATGGTCACCACTAGTCACTTCTCAGTGTCTATATGTCTACTACTGTTGTTTTGTTCATTCTGCTTTGCTTTCTTTTTATATTCCGAAACAGGCGAAATCATATGGTATTGGTCTTTCTCCACCCGGCTTATTTCACTGAGCATAATACCATCTAGAGATCTAGACAGTATTATCCACATTGTTGCAAATGGTTGGATTTCTTTTTATATAGCTGAATAGTATTCCATTGTATGTATGTACCACATCTTCTTTATCCATTCATCTGTTGAAGGACACTTTCATATCTTAGCTATTATAAATAATGTGGTGATAAGCATATGAGTGCATATCACCTTATTAATAAAATCCAAAGTCTTTACTGAGGTTTAGATGGTCCTGTGTAATTTGACTCTTGATGAAATCCATAAGCTCATCTCAGACCTCTCCTCACTTGCTTTTTCTTGCTCTGCAGCATGTTTTCAAATGCTTCTCTCTCATTTCTTCCATGCAACTGTCTTCTGGAACATTCATCATGCGGCCCTTCTCAGGCCCAGTTCCTTCTCATCCTTCAGATACTGGCTTAAATGCCACATTATCAGGAAGCTCTTTTGTCAATTTAGACCACCCTTATTATCTTTTATAAACCCTCTGTTTCAGGAAGGGGTATATCGCACAAGTTTTGAGTAAAATACTTGCACCTTTTGGTTTGTATTCTTTCTATTGCCTGTCACCCTCACAGAATACAAGCTTCATAAGGTCAGAAGCTATGTGAGATAAATCTGCCTTTGCCTTCTCCATGCAGGGTACAGTGTCTGACACACGGTATAGAAATGCTGTGTAAAAGCATGATTCCCTATATTTATCTCATTTAATTTTCATATTTCATGGGAGAGGCATGGTTAATCTGAAACTGTGGGCCTTTTGCTCCATCTTTACTTGAGGAGAGCAGACACAGGACACAACACACATGGGTTCTCTCAGTATTTTATGCCTGGGCTTGGCTGTCCTTATTTTACAGAAACAGCCTTAAAGAAGTCATGTTAGTTATTCAAGTACCCATACAGTGAGGAACTTTCAGAATAAAACTTGAAACATGGCATTGATGCTCCAGCTTTTGAACACGCTCTGCCCTGTCTCCCACTCATAGTAAATCACTGGCCCCTCGGGAGATTCCCAGGGCTGCTATCACAAATTCAAATAAACAGCAGGGCTTAAAACAACAGAAATTCATTCATTCCCTCACAGTTCTGGAATCTAGAAGTCCAAAATCAAGATGTTGGTGAGGCCGTGCTCCCCCTGAAAGCTTCCAGGGAAGAATCCTTCCTTCCCACTTCCAGGTTTTGTTGTCTCCATGAGTTCCCTGATCTCTGGCTGCATAATTCCAATCTCTGCCTCCATCTTCCATAGCTGTCTTCTCTCTGTGTTCTCCAAATCTCCCTCATCTTAAACATACCAGCTACTGGATTTCGGGCCCACCCCAATCTAGTATGACTTTATCGTAACGTGATTACTTGATTATCTGCAAAGACCCTATTTCCAAACCAGATCATGTTCACAGGTACTAGAGGTCACCATTTCAACATATCTTTATGGAGGGACACAATTCAACCAACAACAGACTCCTCAAGAAGCAGAGGGATCTGGGGATGTGGTCAATGCCCTAAAATGGAAAACTCATTTCAAAGGGAGTTTCCTCAACCTGTCTGAGATCCTTCTTGCTTCATCTCCCACCAAGCAGAACTCACGAATCATAGGCAAGTCCAAAAATGCCATTTAGTGCTAACATTTTCAATCTGCAGTCCACAGACAGTTTTAGTACAAATTTTGAAAATGTTTAGCTAATAAGACAAATAAAACATTCAGGCAGAGCTTGAATCTCCCCACTTCTCCGGTATCTGTTCATGGATCAGAACCCAGATGTCAGTGATCAGTGTGGTCAGTATTGAAACTGATATGTCAATATTGTTTCCCAATGGGGAGAGAAGCAAACCGAGGGGAAGGTGTGCAGATCAGGGAAAAGTTAACATAGAACTCAAAATCAAAGCACAGAGAAAACCTAGAAAGATAGCCAAACTTCGCCTGTGATTGGATGAAATCACCCATGGCACAAGGCAATCTTTTGCAGGAACAGGATACCCCATAAGGAGATGGAGTCTCCCTGAGGCAGGGCGTTTATCTGAATATTCAGAATATTTCAAACTCTAATTTTCAAATCAATGGTGAAGAGAGCTGCAGGGAAGTGCTCACCCTTCCACCTATTCTCGACAAACGCCAGGCCCTGGAACTGGTATCTAGCTGTCAGATTGCAGCTGGGAGAAGAACAGACCTTAGCTGCGCAAGGAGAGAACATAATTAAAGTATATAAAGTGTCTAGAAAGAGCTGCCAACATTAAGTTGAACAAGATGAAAAGAAACAGCTTCTTAATTATGCACATATATTACTGCCAAAAAGGAAAGCAGCTTAGCAGGCACACAAAAATTAAACAATCCATTCTTTAAAAATATATGTATTTTAAGTGAAAAAGATTCTCAATAGGTCTTTTTTTAATTTAGAAGTATTTAAAATCCATGAATTAAATAAAAACAAAAATGAAAAGATAAAGCATCTTAAGAAAATGGAAAGAGAGATCACAGTGGTAATACAATAATTGCAGAAGAAGGTAAACCATGAGTTAGAAATGTCTTGGGAACATTGAGAAACAAGCTAGATGAAGCTGGAAATCAAATCTCTCTCGTGGTTTGAGTTAATTCCACTGAATTAGAGAAATTTAAAAAAAAGATGAGAAACTGGGAGAATATATCTTAAATAGAGGGTAAAGTCAATCCATAATGAATTTAAGTTTTGAAGTGGAGAAGTCAGTGAATTAAAGATAATACATTTTTAATCTATTAGCATTTTTCCTAAAATAAAAGAATAATTAAATCTGAAAAGTAAAATATATCCATCTATTCCATGATCAATCAGTTCAATATTTGATATGAATTGACAACTGAACCTCAAGACTAGCATAGAATTCTGCAGACTTGCAAAGAGAAATAACTTCTCCTGAAGGGAGAAAATACTCACACTAAACTGAGACTATTCAAGGCAGCTTTGGGTCCGTCAACATTTTCCCTCCCTTCCTAAAGTTTGGTGTCTGAGTGCTGCTGGTAGAGAATTACAGTGTGACTTTCTCAAAAGTGCCTCTTGCCATTACCAATCTCTTATCAGAGATGCCAGCTGGCCCCTGGTGATGCCCTTCCGACAATCCCTTCATCTATAACTGGCTGTCACTCTGTCTGCTGGTATCTGGGTAGCCAGTGCAGACCCTTTCCTCATTGGAGCCTCCTTACACCACTTATTCTCTAAGTTAAACCAGTGAGGGTTAACTTGCCTCAACTTCTTATCCCTAAACATGTAGATGCTCTAATAGCTACAGTTACCCCCTTCACTGTCCCTTTGATCCCAAGGGCGGTGCTAATTTTCCTGGTCAAGGTCATGATGCCTTCCGGTGTTATCCACCATGTCTTCAGCTCCTGAACACTTACAGAGCAAAGTGTCCCACACCCTCCCTGTTCTGGCATGAAGAGTCCTCCATCATCTCACCCCTGCCTTTCTCTCTCTCCGTCTTCCACCTCACTCTCTCCCGCAACCGTAGAGCACCACCCTCCAGCCGGTCCAATCTCCCTAAAGACATCTCAACATGCCATTTCTTTGCTCACATTTCCTGCTCTCTTTGAGCACCCACTCTATATTTACTTCATAATTTAGTTCAGAGAATCATAGCTATGAAACTGAATTTCATTCTTTTGGGTAGAAATGTACCTTTTATTCATTCTATTCCACTGAACCTGTACACAGTTTTACAGCATTAGCTTTTCCAATGCATGGCACATTTTTGTTTAAAAATCTTACCTCTCCTACTGATGTTTGAAGCCCTTAAGGACAGCCTATGCTGTGTTCTTCTTTGATTCCCTAATATCTGTCACAGTGGAGACCACCATGGGCAGTCACTAGGTATTGGTTGAGTTGAGTGAATTGATGCATGTACAGGTAGCTTAAGGTCTTAGGGCCACATAGCTAATGTATGAAATGCCTATGCTCCAAATTAGGTTTCTCAGACTGTAAAATAAGGACCCATTCCACTGTGCTGTATGATTTTAGTGAAAGGAAAATATATCTTAACTACATGGTTTCATGTCTAAATGCAATTCAATTATAATTGTCAGGAAAAAAAATTGAAACCAAAAGGCATGAGGAGGAATGAATCTCATGCTAGTGCACAGTGGCTCAGGATCACTGCTGGGCATCAATCACGGGTGCTGGACACAATCAGCTCTCAATTTCTGGGTGATTTTTCCTTGTTTTTCTTCCTGAAGGGTACAGATACAGCAGGGGACAAGGAGGCCGGGTGTGTTCACAGGCTTTTCAGTGCCTTCCTGCTTAGGTAGCACACAGATGTTTTATTGTTCATAACTGAAAAAAAATACATTTCAGTGAAAGCTCATATCAATATCCATTGGTCTATTAAGCCATGAGGTTTAAATCTCCACATGATGAAAACATAAAATATGTTCTGAGTGGTACATGTCAAAATATTCAGAATATTCATTCAACAAAGATTTGCTTGCTGAAGAGATAAGAAAATGAACTCAAAATACTAAAGGATAAAATTCAAGGAATGTTGGGTACCTAATCACATCGCAAGAAGAAAAAATTATGGGTCATTTAACAATCGTTTCTGATTTATCAGAATTAGATGATAATGTTTCTTTACCTTCTATTATGAACTTTTGTGAGTAGCTTGCATTTTTTATTTATTTCCTTTTAGATTTTCCTTTCCATCAAAATCTTCTTAATACCAAATATTCTGGTCAGATAAAAAAAAAAATGACCAGTTAATCCTTTTTCTGTTGCAGAAGACTAATGCTATTATTGGAGAGTTTGTTTTTAAACCATTGTTGATTATCAGATTCAGCCTCTGTGTTTGATGCATAAAGGGATTCTGGGAGGTGAAGGCTGAGGTTCACCCAAGAATGTAGATTTGTCCACTCCAGATTTAAGAATGTTTTCTTGATAATATATGCTTTAGGTAGTGTTTTTTTGGGTTTTATCCAATCTAGGTTCAAATCTTGGTTTCACCAGGTGTTTCCAGTAAGATTATCACAAATGTTTGATAATACTTTTGAACTCTGATTTGTGTAAAGTTATTAAAATGCTATGTCTCACAGAATAGCAAAAAGCAGACCCATCCTGGACCTCCAGATTAAATTTCAGGGCCACTGGTTTAATGTAAACAGTGTGGTTTAGCAGCATTAAGCCTTTAGTTTGGGTCCTGACTTTGCCACCTACCTCTTGTGTGTCAGTAAAGTTAGGTATCAAGTACATATAAATTTGCTCATCTTTAAAATGCAACTACCAATGCCACTGTCAGAGGATTAAATGTAAAGCACTGGACTCAGATGTTTGCACACAATACGTGTTCACCAACATTAGGTTTATTTCTATTTAATCAAGATCACTGACTTTCTTGCAGTTAATATGCTAATGGTTCATTTTCTAGACTGTTTAGGAAAGTTCAAATTTTAATTTTGTCTTAATAATGGCATATACATAAAACACTCTCTGTACACTTGCAAATCTCTCTATATCAACACTCACAATATTGATTATTCAAGGACAAAAATAATGACTTTGAATTAAAGAATGAAATTTTGGAGGCTGAATTTTTTTAAGAATGAGATACCTCTCACACAATAAATGTTCCAAAAGTAGTTGCTGAATACATGAGTGGAAAATAATTTTTGCACATTTAAATTTTACATTGACATTTATTTGGAGGAAAGGGCCAGAGAACTGGTAAGTAATCACTTAATTCCTCAGCTCTCTAAAAATCTCCTGAGCTGACTCTGCACTCCCAGTTCATAATGTCAAAACGACTACTCTCTCCAATCAAGGGAAGGTAACAAGCTCATTCTGAATAGACACAATATTATGTTGTCTTTAGTTCAATTAATACAGCACCATTTTACAAATACCTGATTACCAGTCGCATTACTAGTTTCTCAATTCCACAAGAATAGGAAGTATGATATTCATGCAATCATGGTATATGTGACATTTGTAACATACTCAAGAGACTTTGTCATACAAGTGGTAAAAAAATGCAATGATAAGTAAATGCATGAACTAGTAAGTTAAACACTGACTGTGAGCCTCTGTCTATCAGTCTAGCTATTTAAGCAAATACTAAAAAGATCTCCATGTGCCCTGAACAGTCCTGTGCCTGAAAATGGCTCTTTTAACCACCCTCATTATAAAGTCATTTGCAACTTATATTCTACATTTACTTTGAAATAAAAGGAAGGCAGACTTTTATGCCTAACAATTCAGAAGTAAATGAACAGTTCATAATTGTATCTTTTTTCCCAGAGAACAGATATTTGCTAATATTTCACTTAAGTACAAACTTCTAAAATTTATTAAAGGTCTTTATAAAATAGCTTTTAAGTACCTAACTTGTCCAGACAAAAAAATATATTTATTAAATTTCACCATCATAGAGCTGTTTCTTCCAGACTTTCATTCAGTTGATTGTAATTAAAGATCCAGATATACTACAGGTATTGGTCATAAATATATCAGGTGAATTGTAAAGTATTGTATTTTCTCATGACTCAAAACTGTACCTCATTGGTATCACACAATCAAAAAAAACTAAACATAATTAGAATATTATTGCTGTCTTTCATGAAATTTGTTTTTTATTAATTTTGCTTTGATAGACTAATTCATGAGATAACCTATAAGGTTGATTGACCTATAATATTTATTGTTTCTAATGATAATTATGGTATAGATCTCTACTTTATTCCTTAATAAAAACCCTAGTTTCTTTGAGGACCAGCAATATGCCCAGATTAAAAAATATATATATTCCTAGATTCTCCAGTAGTTAAGAATAGCTTTCAACACCATTCCTGTTTAATGAGATAAAATAGAAGCTGACGACATGCCATCGCTCATTAAGCCTTGGCCCTGAAATAGCCTTACTCATTCAGAGGACTTCACAATGGACATTTGTCAAACATACAAAGGACATTAGTCAAACCCTCAATTCCTAACTCAAAGTTTATTAAAAAAAAAATTTGTTGATAATAGCAGATGCACACGCAGTTGTGAGAAATGACACACATTCTATACACTCTTACACAGTTCATCTCAGTGGATACCTTATGTCACTAGAGTAAAATATCACAACCATAATATTAACATTGATACAATTCATCCACCTTCTTCAGGTTTCACTACATGTACATGCACTTACTTGCATGTATGTGTGTGTGCATTCATTTTAATGCAACTTTGTCACACATGTAAATTCATGAAACACAGTCAAGATACAAAATAATTCTGTTTCAATGATATTTAATAGTCACTTATATGTCACAACCTTCCTAACTTCTGCATTTTTGCCATCACTGTACTGTTCTCCAACTGCCTATGCAATATAAGTGAAATCATACAGTGTATAAACTTTTGATGCTGGCACTTTTCCCCCAGAATATTTATTTTGATACGTTCAAGTTACTACATATATCAATAACCTATTCCATTTTATTTTTGAGAAGTGTTCAAGTGCATGGAATACCACAGTTTAATTGCACACTACTGGAAGGATATTGCACTGTTTACACTTTAGAGCTATTAAAAATAATGCTGCCAGGAGTATTCTTATGCATGTTTCCTTGGTGAAAATAAGCTTTCATTCTTCTTAAATAAATGTCTTAGTGTACAATCACAACATCCTATGTAATATCATAACATAATATGTTATAAAACTAAACATAAAACTAGAACTAAACATAAACATAAGTTTAGTTTTGTGAGAAACAAGTACATTCTTTTTCAGAGTAGCTCTATTATATTACATTCCTACCAGCAAAGTATGAGCGACCCAGTTTTTCCACATTCCTCACCAGGGTGTGTTGTTTTTACTGTAAGTTATTTTGAGAGCTATGTAATGATATCTCAGTGTGGTTTGAATTTGCATTTTTCTAGTGGCTAAGGATTATAAACATATTTGCATATGCTTATTTGCCGTCTGTATGTCCTCTTTGGTGAAATGTATCTAGATCTTTTCCCATTTTCTGATTGTTTTTGCTGTTGAACTTTGACAGTTCTTTATGTATTCTAGATACTAATTTATTCATCAGATAGGTGGTTTGCAAATACTTTCTCCAAATCTGTAGCTTGCCTTTCCAATATCGTGGAATATGCTTTCACAGAATAAACATTTCTTATTTACATAAGGCCCAATTGATTAATTTTTCCTCTTCAGATTGTACTTTGATGTCAAGTCTAAAATCTCTTCACCTAGGCCTAGAGCCCAAAAATTTCCTGTGATTTATTTTTTCCTAAAAGCTTCACAGTGTAGCTTTTTACATTTAAATGTGTGATCCATTTTAGTTTCATTTTTTTCTAATTAAGTTTTATGGATGGTGTTCAGCATTTCTTGAAAGGACTCTCCTTTGTCCATCAGATAGCTTTTCCACCTTTGTCAAAAATCAATCTGGCACACCTCCTTATCCCTCCCTTCCCACCCATCCTCCCCAGTCCCTTTCCCTTTGGTAACTGTTAGTTCATTCTTGGGTTCTGTGATTCTGCTGCTGTTTTGTTCCTTCAGTTTTTCTTTGCTCTTATACTCCACAGATGAGTGAAATCATTTGGGACTTGTCTTTCTCTGCCTAGCTTATTTCACTGAGCATAATACCCTCTAGCTCCATCCATGTTGCTGCAAATGGTAGGATTTGTTTTCTTCTTATGGCTGAATAATATTCCATTGTATATATGTACCACATCTTCTTTATCCATTCATCTACTGATGGACACTTAGGTTGCTTCCATTTCTTGGCTATTGTAAATAGTGCTGCAATAAACATAGGGGTGCATCTGTCTTTTTCAAACTGGGCTGCTGCATTCTTAGGGTAAATTCCAAGAAGTGGAATTCCTGGGTCAAATGGTATTTCTATTTTGAGCTTTTTGAGGAACCTCCAAAGAAAGGGGACATTACGATTAGCATGTATAATGTGGTGGTGGGGGGGGCCTGGGGAGGGCTGTACAACACAGAGAAGACTAGTGATTCTACAGCATCTTACTATGCTGATGGACAGTGACTGTAATGGGGTTTGTGGAGGGGACTTGGTGAAGGGGGGAGCCTAGTAAACATAATGTTCTTCATGTAATTGTAGATTAATGATAACAACAACAAAAAATCAATTTAGTACAATTGTGTGTCCACATTTGTGGCCCCACAATAACTGCAGTAAAGGCAGAAAACCTGCTGGGTTATCTATTTTGTTCCATTGATATATGTGTTTATTTCTACACCAATAGCATACTGTCTTGATTATTGTCGGTATATGTTAAACTTTAATGTAAAGTAGAGTGATTCCTCCCAATTCATTCATGTTCATCTAGTTGGTTTTTATCTGTTGCAGAAAATGTGTGTCCTTCAATATAAATTTTGAATTATATCTATAAAAACCTTGTTGTGGTTTTTATAGTAATTCATTAAATCATAAAAGTAATTTGGAGAGAATTGGCACCTTTCGTATGATGAGTCTTCCACTCCATGAAAATGGTATGTCTCTCCATTATGTATGTCTGCTCTAATTGGATATTTCTAATTCTTAATACATGACATGATAGTGTATACCCATGCATTTCATTTTCTTTCAAACAATTGTAAATGGTATTGTCTTTTTATTTCAGTTGCCGTATGTTTGTTATTTATATATAGCCCAGTGATTGGTTTACATGTGCTGAATTTATATCCTGTGAAATTACCAAATTCTCTTATTAGAATGTTTTGGTAGACCTCTTGGCATTTTTTTATATATATAGATAATCATGTTATCTACAAATGCAGACAGTTTTATTTCTTTCTTTCCAATCTGTGCAACTTTTATTTCTTTTACTAGCCTGATTGTGCTGGTAAGAATTTCCAGTACTACACTGAAAGAGAATGGTGAGAGTGGTATCATTCTCTTTTTGCCAGTCTTAGAGGGAAGGCATTCATCATTAAATATCATATTATCTATAGACATTTTTGTAGCTGCCCTTTTTTATGTGAAGGAAGTCCCTCTTTCCCTAGTTTACTGAGATTTTTATTTTTTATTATGATTGGGTTTTGGATTTTGTCAAAAGCTTTTACTGTATCAGTTGATATGATTATATAAGCTTTCTTCTTTAACCTATTGATAAGACTATTCAGATTGCCTGTTTCATCTTGGCTGGATTTGATAGTTTCTGGTTTCAAGGAATTGGTTCATTTCTACTGAATCATCAATTTTATGAGCATAGATGTTTATATTATCCCCATATTATATTTTGATGGCAGCAGGATCTTCCGTGTTGACAATTTTCATTCCTGATAATGATAATTTGTGTCTTTACTATTTTTATATTTTGTCTGTCTTGCTAGATTTTTTTTTATCATTTTTACTGAAAGGAAGCAGCTTTTGTTAACAATTTTAATTGTTTTCCTGTTTTTTTAAACTTTATTGATTCTGTTAACCTTTAGAGTTCCTTTATTTTGCATTCCACAGGTTCATTTTGCTTTGCTTTTCCTATTTAATTAAGGGAATAACTTAAATTACTGATTTGAGACCTTTTCTCTGTCTCATATAAGCATTAAGTGCTATGCAAATCCCCCTCAGCACTGTTTTGGCTTCTCACATACTTGATAGGATGCATTTTCATGTTCATTAGGTTCTATATATTTTTTAACTTCTTTTGAGATTTCTTCTTTGACTCATGAATTATTTTAATATTTGTTGGTTCATTCCAAGGGTTTGGATGTTGGTTTGCTTTTCCTGTTATTGATTTCTAGATTGATTCCATTATGGACCCAGATCATATTTTACATGATTTTAAATCTTTTTGAATTTTGTTTTATGGGCCAATATATGATCTGTCCTGGTAAATGTCCCATGTGCTTTTGAAAGTATGTGTACCCTCTGTGGGTAGGTGGAGTGATCTATATGTGGATTTGTGTATTGTTAGTTGACCGTGTTTTCAAGTGTTCTGTGTCCTTGGTGATTTTCTGTTTAGTAGTTCCTTCAGTGCTGAAGCCTCTAACTATAACTGCGGATTTACCTGTTCCTCCTTTTATCCTTCAGCTGATTCCCATCTTTCTCTTGGGCACTTCAGACACCAGAGTGGGGCAGAATCAGAACCACCTGCAAACTGTTCCAGGGGTCGACTTTCAGGGCAGACGTGTGGGGTTAAGGTAGCTCTCCACGTGTCCCCACAAAAACTTCAGAAGGGGAAATTTTTTACAGTGGCGTTTGGTTTGAGATAGTTAGATATTGACAAAAAGATTTCCGTTCCTCTGCCCCCTTTCCTTTGACTAGCAAAATAACTTTCCTTGGAAATCATTTTGTGAGCACCTTTTGGCAGTTCCAGTGGGGATGCTTTTGTAGCACTTTTCTGAGATATGTGCGAGGCAATAAGGAAACGCAGGGAGCTTAACTTACCAGGGTACTATTTCTTCAGCTCCAGGGTCCCTAGACAGCCCACCTTGTCCTTCTCCCCACCCTTCAGAGTATTCTCATGGTGGTTTATTGCTTCATGTCTAGGGCTTTTTACTTGCAAGAGGGAGGAAATGGGAAAATTGAAGCTACTCCATTATGCCCTGAAAAACTAATTATTTTATCATCCTTTGCTACTCAAAGAAAGATCCTGTTAGTTTTGATTTTACAGGTTAAGGGTTAAAATAAAATTGGCATCTCCAGCTCTGAAATTCTGCAGATTTTTTACTTGCTGTTTTCCTTCAGACTTTCCTACAAACTAGCCTCTCTCCTCTGAGCTTATTTCTTTTGGTTTCTTTTCAATTGCAACCTCTAATAATCAACCCACACCATGTATGTTTTGTTTGTTCAAGCTCTCCCTTTAAAATTGCAAGTTAATTGAGAACATTATCTGCCTTCCAAGATATCTCAGGCAAGTGTTCCAGCAAATGTTTCCCACTGCATAAAAGGTTCCCATCATACTCCAATATGACTTTCTTCATCACCTGTGAACTGAGCACTAAGCCAGAGTCTAATAGTTTAGGTTTTTATTACAGAAACATAAGCCTTTAAGAGCCAACTTCTAAATTAATCAGATGGTAAGCAATCCCTAAACTCTGTGGCTGAAAGCAACAAAGGTTACTCCTTTCTATTTTTATACATAGAGCAAAACTGCCTGAGGGCCCTGCACTGTGTCAACCCAGGCTGATGTAGTAACCACCCTCTTGAAATTTCCCTTTCTTGCTATGGCAGAGGGAAAATGGGTACAAGGTGAAGCATGTACAGGCTCTTAAAATTTTGACCCAGTGGTGACACATGCTACATTTACTCACATGTCTTTGGCCATAGCTGAATTTGACTGAGGAAGTTATATCCTCCCACACGTCTAGTGGGAGAAAATATCAATGACAGTGGACATCCTCAGTGACTTCCACATTAAATGAAAGAAAAGGTTTCCAGCATCCAGAAATGTTGTATTTCAAACTATCCACTGTACCTAGGTGAGATTTGAGAGTAGTGTTTCTGGGGTGAGAATTACTTTGTTTTCTACGTATAGGAAAAAGGGTGATTGTGTGCATTGGTTAACCACAAGGATTGAGGTATGCTAAACACTGTTGGTAGTTTGAAAATAAACATCATTTTCTTATTGCTCATTAAACAAAATCACAATTAAGATTACAGAGGTAATGTTCTTAGTTAAAAATAAAAGTAGGCATGAGTATATGTCTTCGTAGTTATTTTCAGAAATGCCATAGTTACTTTGATGAAAAGGGTCTAGTACAACTATCAAGCAACCACTGACATTTCCCAAGCTCATTTTTGCCAAAAGATGGAGCAATTATTGGTGACCATGAAGATGAAAGCTGATCAGAAATATAGAAGAGCCCCAGTGTTGCAGAGGGAATCATTTATTCTTGGTCCGCCACCATCAAGACTTCTAATGATATGTGGAAGAAATAGAACTCTAAATGATTAAGGTGAGTTATCTGAATTTCAGTGGCTTGCAACTTAACTGAAATAAAAAGTAAAGGCTTTTCTGCCTACAATTTAGCCAAGCCAACTATATAAATGCACATACACACATATACCCCAATCTATCTATGGTTCTATCTATTTATAGAGAGACTGAGAGAAGGAGGGAGAGAAAGAGATGAACAGAGAAAAAACAGAGATTATGCAATTTATCCAAAATCCACAATTAGAAAGTGGCAAAATTAAGATTTCAGTTCATGTCAATACAGCTACAAGACATGTTCTTTCTGCTGCAATTAAATGCCTGATGTAATCAATTGATCTATCTATCTCATGGGTTATTGTCTACAAAGACCTTCTTTCTTGTTTTCTATTAAAAACTTTCCAAAAGTATTTGAAAAATTATAAAGATACATAAAGTACAGACCAATTTTTATTTATCTCTATCCCCTGAATATCCCTGATAGTTTTGCACAACCAATATTAAATTGGAAATTTTCTCAGTAGCAGAGGATCAGTTCATATGATTCTAATTCATTTGACTTTGATTGGTAGCTAATTGAGAGATAGTAATGTCTGTTTGATCAATTATGAATAAGAAAAACAGCAAGTTCTTATTTTACCTTCTGCAGTACTCTTCTTTCTTCATTTAGACATGATGTCTCTGGGAAATGTCTTTTATTTCTTGCATTTCAGGTCTACTAGTTACAAAATTCCTCAGTTTTTGTTTGTCTGAAAAAGTCTCCAAATCTCCTTTTGCGGGCCAGTTTCACAGGGTATAGAATTCTGGTTTGTTGGGCTTTTAATCTCAACAATGTAAATATTTCACTACATTCTCTTCTTGCTTGCATGGTTTCAGTGGAGATATTGGATGTCGTTCTTACTCTGCAACTCTCTAGAGAAGGTGTTTCCCCTCCATATTTTTTGAAAATATTTTCTTTATCTTTGATTTTGTGAAGTGTAAATATGATACGTGGAAGTGTATATTTTAACATCTATCTTTCTTGGTGTCATCCTTAGCTCCCTGGATCTGTGGTTTATGTCTGATGATAATTTGGGGCTACTCTCAGTAATTATCGCTTCAAATATTGCTTCTGTTCCTTTGTAAATTGTCCTTTTGGGCTTCCTATTCTTCATGCATATACCATTTGTCGTTGTCTTACAGTTCTGAGACATTCTATCTTTTTCAGTCTTTTTTTTTCTCTTTGCTTTTCACACTTGAAAATTTATCTTGATATATGCTTAGGCTAGAAGATTCTTTCCTCAGACATGTCCAGTCTGTTAATGAGCCAATGAAAGTCACTCTTCATTTCTGTCACAGTGTATTTAATCTACAACATTTCTTTTTTGTTCTTTTGTAGGGTTTCCATCTCTCTGTTTACATTGCCCATATCTTCTAGGATGTTGTCTACCTTATTTATAGGAGCCTTTAGTATATTAATCATGGTTGTTTCATATTCCCAGTCATAAGTCTAGCATCCCAGTCATGTCTGAATCTGATTCTGGTGATTACTTTGTCTTTTCAAATTGCGCATTTTTCTTCCTAGTATGTCTTGTAATATTTTATCAAAAGACAAACATAATGTACCTAGTAGTGTTTCCTACAGAGGTTTCTGTTTCACTAAGTTATAATGATCTGCATCTACCTGTCTGTCTCTAATTTGGGGGGCCATGGTTTGCTTTATCCCTTTACTTTACTGATGGATCTGTGGATAGTCATTGATTTTCAGTTCAGTTAGCTTTTTACTCGTTCTTAGGATGGAGTGATGACTTTGGAGATCATTATATTCTTTTAGAGCCTTAAAACCCTTAGTATATGAATCATGATTTTTTTAAAAATCCTACTCTGATAATTCCAGTGTTTTGCCACATAACTGACTCTGGTTCTGATGCTTTTTAGTCTCTTTAAATCATGCTTTTTATCATTTAGTTTTAGCATGTCTGGCATTTTTTCTTGATAACTGAACTTGATGTGCTAGGTAAGAGGAGCTGCAGTAAATAGAGCTTTAGCAAGGCACTGGTAAGGTGTAGGGAAAGGAAGTATTCTACAGTCCTATGATTGGGTCAGTTTTCGGTGAACCTCACCAGGTATGAACTTCAAAAGTGGTTCACAATTTTTCTCCCTCCAACTTTAAGTGAGACATGATGGCTGGGAAGGCCTGAAGCTGGGCCTTTCCTTTCTCCCAGGTAAGTTAGGCTGTGATGAAACCCCAGCCGGTCAGGCTGTCATAAAATGGTTCCTCCTGAGGGCAGACCTTAGTAAGAACAGAATGTTTTGGTCTATTTCAAATGGTGATATTTCCCCCCCTCATCTGTCTCCCACAACAAGTGATTGTTAAAATTATGTCTGGACATTTTGGATAAGCTATTATAAAACTCTAGATAGTATTTGCTCTTCATATTTAGCAGTCAATCCTCCTGCTAAGATGTGATGTAAGAGACAGGTAGTTGTGTACGTTCAGCTTTCTGCCAGGCCTGCCCAAGCTGCCCCAGTAAAAGCGGGAAACTGACTCACACTGCTTCATTGAAGATGAGATGGATGGATGTGCACCTCCACTCCTGGTCCTGCTAATCCAGGGAGTGGGGACACGGAGGGCCAACTCATACTTCTTACTGCTACAGGGAAGGGGCAAACGCTCAGAAATCTGGATCCCACCAGTACCAGAGGAGAGAAGTAGAGAAAGGTGGCCAACCAGCTGCATCTTCCATGACCTTTGACATTTCTCTGATTGCTGGGTGGAGCTGGAGGCTCAATTTTTCATTAAGTCCTACTGACGCCAGGAGTGGAGGATAAACAGAGTGGTCATCCCCCCTCATAGTGCATCTTTCAGTCTTATTGCTGTGGATGGTAGGGAGATTCAGCTTCCAGTGAGTCCCACTGGCTCTGGAGTGCAGAGGGGGTGATCCAGGGGTGACTAGCCTTGTCTGGCACTATGAAACCTTGTTGTTGCCAGCTGGGTGGAAGCTCATGTTGCCACAGGGCTCTGCTGATCCTTTCCTGGTTGGAAATCAGATCACTGCTTGTTTCTACCATGCATGGGTGGATTACCAGCTCCCTGACCAATCCTACTGGTAACACTTCAGCAAGTGAATCAAAACATTACTTGCTTCCACTGCACAGGATATCGAGGTTCAGCTCTCTGCTCAGCCTACTGACATCATGGAGGGAGACGTAAGAGGATGCTGACTGCTCACCTGGGTCAGGGACCTGGGTGGAAAAATCAGCTCTCAGCTTAGTCGTGCTGGAGACACAGTAGAGGTGAAGGGCAATTTTCCAGTGCTTTGATGGGATAGGGTGAATTTTGCCAAAAATGTTACCTGTTCAGTTAGACCGCCCTTTCTGAATTCTTTGACTAGGGAGAATAGACGTTTTATTGGTACTGTTTTTTCTATGCCTGTTGGTGAATCCAATTTAGAGGCTTCTGAGGTGTCATGTCTGGTATAGATGGGAGGCAAAAAGAAACCCAGTAACACACCTTTGTGCTGAGGCCCCTAAGCAACCCTCTTCTCCTTTCCACCTGCCAGAGTCTTCCTGTGTCTGCTTGTTGTGTTATGTTCACAGATTTTTAGCTCTAAGGGGAAGGATCTGGGGGAAATAGGGCTATTCTATATTGACTGGAAACAAAAGTCTTACCTCTTCCTAAAAAAAAAAAAAAAAGTAATCTGCCTCTTCTGTAATTTCAGTCATTATTTCATCATTCTCAGGCCATGGAGAAATTGCAGGGTTTTTTAACCCCTCCACTTTCATTTATGCATTTTCCATATGGCTTCCCACATTGTGAAAATTTAGCAAATAAGTAATGAATGAATTTGTGATGTCTACCTAGTGATATTTGAAATCAGCAAATTTACACAGATTTTTTAAATGTTAATTTTAATGCCATTTTAAAACACACACACATTTGGGCAACAGCTATAAAAGTAAACTTTTATTTATAGTTATATTGCCACAGACAATCACAAGATGATTCACTTGCGATATGAAGATTTTATAGTTAAAAATCTTAAGAACTAGTTTTAATTTTCCATTTTCGAAAGGAGAAGGAAGGGAGCAGGGGGATGGGCAGAGACGGGAATATTCGTGGTGACAGGAAGGTGGTATGTACGGAACAACGGTAAACCATGGACTTCAGAACCAGATGGGTCTGAATTTTAATCCATCTCATTTCAGTTAACTAATTGCATATAGGCATTTATTGTACCCTTCAGTTGAATTTCTTCAATTGTACAACAAAAATAATTCGAAGCTCTTCGCATATAGCAATGTTTCATTTCCCACAGCCATACTCTCACCAGGAATCCTCTGTTGCATTATGGAGAAAAATGGGTACTTTTCATGGAAGGTCTGACTCTTACTTCATCTAGACCCTCTACCTCCACTCAATCCTAATATTGGGCAGAGCCACTGACAGTAGCTCTACTTAGAAACCAACATTGCAGAAGAAGGGAGAACATCAATATATATAGCATCATCCTGAAATATGAAAATTGCATCAAACATTAATCCCTTTCATGGACCTTCCCCTCAGCCAGTTTGGGAATGAAAAACATCTTGTGTTTTACAACTATACTTGTTATTACAAAAATATGCAACTCTATGAAAAAAAACAGTGCTGCAGAACCCTTTCTTTAACATTTCTCTCATGCTGTCCAGGAGTCTTTATCACAGAATGATAATAAAAACAGAACCAGGCTCATTTCCAGTAACTTAATGAGTTTCCCCAGCTGCTGGGATGAGCAAAGTATCCTTAAATAGGAAGATAGAGTTACTTGGAAAGCCTATGCTGATTTTTATCTTCTGCCTAGTCATCTGTAGTGCACACTAACACATTTCCTCAGCTGCTGCCTTTACAGCATGTACATTATGATCATTAAAAAAGTACATTCACTCATAGTGCTATTGGCTTTACCATGTTTAAACAAACCATCATACATCTAATATTGTGGTGGTTTTGAATAACCATGTATAGGTCACCTGACAAAGCTACACTGGCTACATTATTATCAATTGCAAAGGTAATTCTTCAAATGCTTTTCTGGAGTAACACTCTTTCTCCTTCCCTTAAAAACAGCCAAACATAAAGAGGAACAATAAATACTCTAGGCTATAATGAAAACTTAATTTGCTCATTCTAAATGTAAATTTATATAGATTGCTGAGATAAAATTGACATTTTAATTATAGATTGCAAAGGAAAAAGGCCATCTTTCATTGAATATTTCCAAGTTATTGCATTTAAATGGTTTTGCACATAGAGTAGCCCAATCAGTTATTCCTGGAGGATTGATGATCTTGGATAAATGGGGAAATTCACACTTGGAAATAATTAGTCTAAGTATCATTAAACCTTTTAAAACCCATTTCTGCTTGTTATAGTTTACATATTAAAATGTATTTAGTGAGGTGAGGTTTCGGATTATTTCAAGTGTGTGAGAAAAGGACAGGCAATAGATTAAAAATAGAGTAAACTGGTCATGTCACCACTAATGCACACTTCCAACTGCCAGCCTTTCTGATTTGGTGGCCTTTCCTCTGTCCCTGTGGCCACCCTTCTATTGTAGTAGCATAGAGAGGAGAGAGCGTAAACCGTAGTCTCTATGGCTTCTGAACACCTGAAATATGGAGAAAAATGGCTGGGAAGACATTTGTAAATCAAATTGTGTTCAAGTGCTGAATATAGTTGAGGCTTTACTTCAACTGGCAGTGGTTTACTTGCATATCATGCTCTATGCTTGTATTTGCAGAAGTGAAAAATCAATGATGTTCCTTAATTTAATCACATCTGGCGTAAGGTGACATTTAGGTAAAAATTTCAATTTTAATTCTCACTTTTAAAAGAAGTAGCAGGAAACACAAAAAAATATCAAATCTCACAAACTGAAAAATTTCAACTGAAGATGATTCATAAGGTAGATGGAATGAATTAATAAAACTGTTCAGGCATCAATTCATGTAAAATGTGTTTCACAATAAATGACAACTATAAAATGAGCTGTATACCTCTATCATGAGTGCTCTGGTTATGAAATCTAAGGTCAGTACCGGTAGTTACCCTCGGATACCTCAGGATCCTTTCAGAGTTCGTGTGGTAAAAATTATTTTATATCAATGCTAAGATACTGTCTGCCATATTCTGTGTGCTAACATTTTCTCTGACATCACCAAAGCAATTGGTGCACCTTAGCACAAGTTATGGCAGTGCAACAGACAAAGCTGACATTCTTGTCTTAGCTGCCATCTACTTGGAATTTTAAGAAAAAAAAGTAATGCTGGTTTTCATCAAGAATTACACTGATCCTGATGAAACAGTAAAGCTCTTTTTTAAAACATGTATCCTGAGTCTTCATACACAGTTGCTGTGACAAAACGGGACTACAGATAAAACATTCCTGTGGCACAATCTTTATTTCACTGAAAAGTACATGTAGATTGTGTTGTCCACTAAACTAGTTGATTTTTCATAGAATGCCATTCTAATTGCAATAACAAGTGGCATGCAAATTAAGGTTATTTAGAGTTGGATATTTATGAATGAATTTTCCTGAAAATGAATAATGTAAGCCTGTAACTTATAGGAAAACAATTAGCAGTATTTGTTGTCAATGATAACATTCTAGATTTCAAGGGAAAATACTAGAATTTCTGAAAATTTGCATTGGCTACCATGAAATTTGTATCTAGACAGCATCCCAAAACTTACAATGACTTTTTTTCTAACTTTATTGAGATATAACTGACATGTGGAAGTTTAAAGTATAAATATGATGATTTGATGCACTTAAATATTGCAAATGATTACCAGAATAGGGTTAGTTAATACCTCCACCACCTCAGTTTAATGTGCATGAAATCCACAGAACTTCTTCAAATTGTAACTAGGAGTTTGTACTCTGAGCAACATCTTCTCATGTCTACCACCACCAGCCACCAGCAAATACATCACTTTCTGTTTCCATGAGCTCAGCATTTTTTAGATCACACTTATATGAGAGTTCATACAGTATTTGTCTTTTTGTGTCAGATTTATTTCACTTAATATAATGCCTTCAAAGTCCACCCATGTTGTGGTAAATGGCAGGGTTTCCTTCTTTGCCAGGACTGAATAATATTCCATTTCATATAAATACACACCACAATTATCCATTCATCCACAGGCAGATATGTAAATAGTTTCCATGTCTTGGCTACTGTGAATAATGCTGCAGTAAACATGGGGGTGCAGATGCCTCTTTGAGACCCTGATTTCATTCCTTTTGGAGATATACCCAGAAGTAGGATTTCTGGGTCATATGGTATTTCTATTTTTAATTTTTCTGAGGAACCTCCATACTGTTTTCCATAGTGGCTACACCAATTTACATTTGTGCCAAAAGTATGTGAGGGTTCCCTTATCTCTACAAACTCACCAACAAGTGTGATTGCTTGTCTTGTTGATAGGACCCATTGTAACTGGAGTGAGGTGATGTCTCATTATGGCTTTGATTTGCATTTCCCTCATAATGATGTTGGTGTCACTGATTTTCATGTATATGTCAGCCATGTGTGTATCTTCTTTGGAAAACTGTCTATTCAGGTCCTTTATCAATATTTTAATTGGATTATTTGGCTTTTGTTTAGTTTTCCATTGAGTTTTTTTAGTTCTTACATAGTTTGGATATTAACCCCATATCCAACAAATAGGATTGCAAATATTTTCTTCCATTCTATGTGTTGATTTTTCATCTTATTGATTTTTTCTTTTCCTGTGAAGAAATTTCCAGTTTGAAGTAGTTGCACATATTTATTTTTGCCTTTGTTGATTGCACTTTTGGCATTATTTACAAGTCTGTGGGCAAGACCAATGTAAAGGAGTTTTTTCTCTATGTCTTCTAGGAGTCTTATGGTTTTTGGTCTTGTATATAAGGCCTCAATTCATTTCCAGTTAATGTTTGTGAGTGGTGTTCAGACACAGGTCCAATCTCATCCTTTTGTATGCAAATACCTACTTTCCCCAACACTAATAATTGGAAAGACAACTTTTTTCTCCATTGAATATTCTTGGGTTTCTTGTCAAATATTAGCTGACCATAAATGAGAGGGTTTATTTGCAAGCTTTGGTTCTTTTGCATTGCTCTCCATTTCTATTTTTATTCCAGTGGCACACTATTTCAATTACTGTATTTTTATAATACATTATTAAATCAGAAAGTGTGACACTTCCAGCTTTTTTCTTTCTCAGGCTGCCTTTGGATATTCAGGGTGTTTTGTGGCTCCATACAAAGTTTAATATTATTTATTGTCTATTTCTTGAAGTTATTTCTGAAAAATGCCATTGGAATTTTGACAGAAATGGAATTACATTTGTGGATGGTTCTAGGTAGTATATACAATTTCAAAATACTCATTCATCTAATTCATGAACATGGGATATATTTCCATTTATTTGTAACTTAGGTAATAGCATTCATCAAAGTCTTATCATTTTCAGTATACAGCTCTTTCACCTCTTTGGTTAAGTTTATTCCTCAGTATTTTGTTATTTTATATGCTTATGTAGAAGGGTTAATTTTATTTATTTCTTTTCAGTAGTTTGCTGTTAAAATATAGAAACATGGCTGATCTCTGTATGTTGACTGTACATACTATATTCTTATTAAATTCATTGATTAGTTCTAACAGTTTCTTGGTTGAGTCACTAGGTTTTTCTATTCACAAGATCATATTATCTTCAAAGAGAGACAGTTTTACTTCTCCCTATCTAATTCAGAAGTCTCTTATTTCCTTTTTTGTCCAATTGCTCTGGCTAGGACTCTCAGGACTATGTTGAATAGTGCTAGGAGGGAACACACCTGCCTTGTTCATGATCTTAAAAGATAAGTTTTAAACTTTTAAACATTGAGTGTAATGTTAGATGTGAGTTTGTTTTATATGGCCATTATTATGTTGTGGTATATACCTTTTCTATACAATTTGTTGAGGTTTTTATAATGTATTTTAACTAGGGCTTTTTCTGCATCTATTGAAATGATCATGTGATTTGCATCATTCATTTAATTAAAGTGATGTGTCACAATTATTCATCTGCATGTGTCAAAACCTTCTTGTATCCTAGGGATAAATGCTACTTGATCATGTTATATGGCTTTTAAATGTGCTGTTGAATTCAGTTTGCTAATGTTTTTTGAGAATGTTTCTTCTGTCTATATTCACTACAGTATCCTTTTCTTGTAGTATCCTTATCAGACTTCAATATCAGGGTAATGCTGGCTTTGAAAAATGTCTTTGGGAGTATTCTCTCCTGTTCAGTTTGCTGGAAGGGTTTGAGAAAAGTTGGTATTAATTCTTCCTTAAATATTTGGTAGAATCAACCAGTGATCTATCTGGTCCTTGGATTTACCTTATTGACAGGGGAGGGTTTGACTGATGATTCAATCTCCTGGTTCATTATTGATAAGATCAGATCAGATGTTCTATTTCTTCATGATTCAGTCTTAAAGATTATATGTTTCTAGGAACTTACCCATTTCTTCTAATTTATCCAATTTGTTGCTATATAATTGTCCATAGTAGTCTCATATAGGCCTTCATATTTCTATGGTATCAGTTGTAATGTCTCTTCCTTCATATTTTATTTTAAGTAGGGCTGAGAAAAAAAGAGGAAAGAAAAAATTGTAATTGCTTTATTTTACTAGCACAAAACCCCATATGATACTGATAATCAGAAAAAAAGAAATAACTGTTTAAAATGATTTTGAAAAAATGCATATAATGACCAGTATCTTTAAAAAATAGATTTTAAATATTTTCCAACTCTGGGAAAAGGGAAAACAAAGAAAACAATAAAAAAACCTTAAAAACTGGGAAGTAAAAAATTCTGATTATTGAATTAGATCAGTTATAAAAATAAATTTTAATGCAAAAATCCCCCCAAAATAAAGAATATTTTGATTTTTTAATGATAACAATGGAATTTAAACACATGGTGTTTATAGGAGTCTCACCTCATGCAATTGTATCAAATCATTTTTCAAATATATATGATAATCAAAACTATATCATTCGCATAATAAGTAAAATAAGGCAGTATTATTATAATAATATTCTTCAATGTGATACATATACACACTGGAGTATTATTCAGCCATAAGAAGAAAACAAATCCTACCATTTGCAACAACATGGGTGGGGCTAGAGGGTATTATGCTCAGTGAAATAAGCCAGGTGGAGAAAGACAAGCACCAAATGATTTCACTCATCTGTGTAGCATAAGAACAAAGCAAAAATAGAAGGAACAAAACAGTAGCAGACTCACAGAACCCAAGAATGGACAAACAGTTGCCAAAGGGACAGGGACTGGGGCTGGTGGGTAGGAAGGGAGGGAGAAGGGGAATAAGGGGCATTACAATTAGCACACATAATGTAGTGGGGGGGCACGGGGAAGGCAGTATAGCACAGAGAAGACAAGTAGTGACTCTATAGCATCTTACTATACTGATGGCCAGTGACTGTAGTGGGGTATGTGGGGACTTGATAATGGGGGAAATCTAGTAACCATAAAGTTGCTCATATAATTGTATATTAATGATACCTAAATAAATAAATAAATAAATAATATTCTTCAGACCAAGTAAAATTTAAAAACGAGGTTGACCAAAAAATGTTGTTTAAAGTTGTTAGTGGATATGCTTCAATGTAAAAATGAAAGCACAAGTAGAAAATATCATGACACTTGGTGTATATTAAAAATTGTTTTGAAAGGAATATGAAATGGAAGACCTTTACATAACATGTTACTTAACCAAATATTAAACAAAATTCTATAGAAGATCTAAGTAACATAGAAAAAATTATCTATTTCTACATATACTATACAATGTATTATGTGTAATACAGGTAAATAGCATAAGTCCTTCATAAAAGTCATAGCACAGTAATAAATTGATAATATATTAGTTTAGTAGTTGCACAAATAAGTTAACTATCACTCGTATTGAGAATGTACCTCCTTATAACTAAATAAATAAGTCATATTTCTTAATTGGCCACATAATCTTGCTGAAACAGAGGAAAGCTGAATTAAATCTCTGGGTTTAAAATTTAACACTAACATGCAAATGAACTCAACTAACCCCCAAAAACTTTATGAGAACTCACAGGTGGCAGTTTGTCTTTGTCTTCCCTATTTTCTGAGTCTCAGGATCAGAGATAATTTGGAAAGCTAATTTTGGAGAACCCAAGCCATCCTGTCCCAGAGTGTTGAGTAGGAACAGATAAGAGAAACAAAAAGCAATTGAATTGGTGCAAGAATGCCTGCTTAGATCCTTGCAGGTTGCTACTCTTATGTGTCTGTGGTCATGAACACCACAGCCTCTCTTCAGCAATTTTCCCTTGAAAAGCCGTAACAGCTTGTGTTTTGGGGAATTTAGTGTTTCTTTAAGGCATGAGCCTGCCAGTCTCTCATTTGATGGAAAATTAATGAACTATTCTTTCCTTTCCTCAAAACTTTGTCATTATGTTTTGTGATTTGACTTTGGTGACAAGGACTGTTTTTCAGTAACTTTACCAGAGAAATGTCTTCATTTCTAGTGTCAAGTTATATCTAAGATACCTTAAGGCTGATTCTTTGTGGTGTACTGTTATGCAAAATACTGGAAAAAAACCTGGACTGGATCACTGAAGGAAGAACCAAGCAGCACTCAGAGGTCTTTGAGTGTTGAGGCTTTATTTCACACCGGATCAGAGGGGAGTAATCTTCCAAAAAGTCTGCCCCGAACAAAGGCAAAGGGAGCAATATATATCTTTCTGACTCTGTATCTGTAACATTCCTTCATGCACAGCAAGCGTGCAGGCAACGGAGAGGGGGGCGGGGAGTGAACTTTGGGAAGCGGTGCTCCGCAGAGCAGGAAACCAAGGGAGTGTTTTTGTTTGTTTCTGTTGAGGAGGGGGTCGAGACAAAGGGGAGCCACCAGCTAGCCCTCGTAAATTGCTGTCCTTGTAAATCTTTCCCTGTCAATACAGTATATGGGTTTTGACAGTTGTGCAATGACACGTATCCATTACAATGTTACACAGCAGAGGTTCACTGCCTGAAAAAGTCCCTGTACTTCACTTATTCATCCTTTCTTATTTCCCCTAAACTCTTGGGAAGTATTGATTGTCTCACTGTCTCCAAAGTTTTGCCTTTACCAGAGTATCATATATTTAGAATCATACATTTGTAGACTTTTCAGATAGGTTTCTTTCATTTAGCAATGCACATTTAACTTTCTTGCATTTCTTTTTGTGGTTTTATAGCTCTCTTGCTCTCTTTTATTATTTATTTACTTATTACTGAATAATATGCCATTGTCTGGATGGACCACAGTTTGTGTATCCATTTTCCTATCAAGTGACAAAGGGGTTGCTCCCAAGTTTTGGCAATTATGAATAAGCTGATATAAACAGCCATGTGCAGGTGATTGTGTAGACATGTTTCAGCTCTCTTGGGTAAATGCCAAGCAGTGCGGTTGCTAGATCATATTGTGTGTTTTAAGTCATTCTAATAGATGTGTAGTAGTATATCTTTATTCTAATTTGCAATTCCTTAATTGCATATAATGTGTAATGTTGAGTATCTTTTCAAATGTTTATTTACCATTTGTATATTTGTTTGGTGAGGTGTCTATTCATATCCTTTTTGTCCAGTTGTTATTGGAATTTTGGTTTTCCTTTTGTTGATACAAAGAATTTTCTCCCATTCTGTAGCTTGGCTTATCTTGTCAAGGAAGTGTTTTTGCAAAAAAAAAAAATTGTTAATTGCATCATCAAACCCAAGGTTACCTAGATTATCCTGTTACTTTCAAGGAGTTTTGAGGTATTACATTTAAGTCTATGGCCAATTTTGAGTTAATTTGGGGGAAGGGTATAAGAATTGTGAATAGATTTTTTTTTCATGTTAATATCCAGTCATCTCAGCACAATTTGTTAATTAGTTATCCTTTCTCAATTGAATTACCTCTATTTCTTCATCAAATATCAATCACCTATATTTGTGTGGGTCTATTCCGTTCCACTGATCTATTTTTTAAATAATACCACATTGTCTTGATGACTATAACTCTATAGTAAGTTCAGAAGTCAAGTAGTATCAGCCCTCTGACTCTTCTTCTTCAATACTGTTGGTTATTTTGAGCTTTCTGTCTTTAACACTTCTATAGAACACAGTACTGGGTGTCCTAGTCAGAGCAATTAGGAAAAAAAAAAGAAAGCCATCTAAATAGTAAAGAAGAAATAAAATTATCTCTGTTTACAGATGGCATGGTATTATATGTAGAAAACCTGAAGATTCCACAGACATCCCAAAACGCCAGTTAGAACTAATAAACAATTCATCAAAGTCTCAGAATATGAAGTCTAAACACAAAAAATCAGTAACATTTTTATACACTAAGAATAAAATATCTGAAAAAAAATTAAGAAAACAACTCCATTTACAATATCATAAAAAAAAGAATTTATTTCACCAAGGAGGTGAGAGACTTGTACAATGAAAGCTACAGAATATAGCTGAAAAAAATTAAAAATGGCACAAATAAATGGAAAGACACCATGTTCATGGATTGGAAGATTTATTATTAATATGTCCATTCTGATAAAATTATTATACAGATCCAATGCAGTTCTTATCAAAATCCTAACAATGTATTTTGCACAGACAAAGTCCAACCTTAAACTGTTATGGAATCACAAGGAATCATGAATAGCCAAAAATTCATGAAAAAGAAGAACAAAGTTTGAGGGCTCACATTTCCTGATTTTAAAAATTACTGAAAAACTATAGTAATCAAAGCAGTATGATACTGGCATAAAGACAGACATACAGACCACAATAGACTCAAATGCTCAAAAATCAACTTTTACTTATATGGTAAAATAATTTTTGACAAGCAGGCCAAGACCATTCAGTGGGAAAGATCAATGTTTCCAACATGTAGTGTTGGGAAAATGGGATATCCACATGGAAAATAGTGAAGTTGGACCCTTGCTAACACCACACACAAAAATTAACTCAAAATGGTTGAAAGACCTAAACATAGAGCTAAATTATAAAACCCATATGAAAAAACTTGAGGAGAAAGCTTCACATCATTGAATTTAGCAACAACTTCTTGGATATAATCCCAAAGGCACAGGTGATGGAGAAAAGAATCAATAAGTTGTGCTTTACACATTTTTTTAAATTATGCATAAAAGGACAATAAAAAAGAAACCTGCAGAATAGGAGTCAATATTTGCAAATGATATGTATGATACAGGGTTAATATCCAGATTAGTTAGAGAACTCCTAATACTCCACAACAAAAATCCAAATAACCCAATTCAAAACTGGGCAAAGGAAGTGAATAGATATTTTTCAGAGAAAATATGTGAATGGTCAGTAACCATATGAAAACAAGTTTTGTATCTCTAATCATCAGGGAAATATATATAGAAGCCATAGTGAGATATTGCTTCATACTCATTAACATAGCTACTATAAAAAAATTTCAGCAAACGAAAGTAACAACTTTTGGTGAGAATGTGGAGAAATCAGAACCCTTGTTCATTCTCGTAGGGATGTCAAATGGTGCAGCCTGTGTAGAAGAAAATGTGGTGATTGCTCAAAAAATTAAAAGTAGAATTATCTTATGTTCCAGGCATTCTATTTCTGTATTGATACCCCAAATAATTGCAAGGAGTGTTTCAAAGAGATATTTGTTTGTTTTACTATTTTTATTGAAGTATAGCTGATATACAATATATTATTGGTTTCAAGTATACAACATAGTGATTTGACAGCTATCTACATTATTAAATGCTCACCCAATGTTACAGTTACTATACGTCAATCTAGAAAGATGTTACAGTATTATTAACTATATTCTCTATGTTGTACTTTCATCCCCTTGACTAATTTACATTATGATTGAGATTTTGTGCCTCTTTATCCATTTCACCTATTTCACCCACCCACTCTGCCCCTCCCCATGGTTAATTGCCAGTCATTTCTCAGTGTCTGTGAGTCTGCTGGTTTGTTAGTTTTGTTTTTAGATTTCACATATAAGTGAAATAGTATATTATTCATGTTCCTCTGCCTGGCTTATTTCACTGAACATAATACTCTCTAAGTCCATCCATGTGGTTACACATGGCAGGATTTCTTTTTTGTTATGGCTGAATAATAGTCCATTGTATATATGTACCACATCTTCATCCATTCATCTATTGATGGACACCTTTGTTGCTTCCATATCCAGGCTAATGTTAAATAATGTGACTTTAAACATAGGGGGGCACTTATCCTTTTGAATCAGAGATTCAAAGAGAATATTTGTACACCCTGTTAAAACAGCATTACTCACAATACCTGAAACATGGAAGCAACCCAAATGTCCACTGGCAGATGAGACCATAAACAGAATATGGTAAAGTCATACAATGGGATATTAACTCAGTCTTAAAGGAAAGGAATTCTGACATGCTACAACAGAAATAAATTGTGAAGATACTATTCTCAGTGAAATAAGCCAGTCAGTAAAGGACAAATATTGTATGATTTCATTTATCTAGGGTACCTAGAATATTCAGAATCATAAAGGTAGAAAGAAGGATGATGGTTGCCAGAATTTAGTGGATGGTAGGAATGGGGAGGTATTATTTAGCGGGTATAGAGCTTCAGTTTTGCAAGGTGAAGAGATTTCTGGAGATGGGTAGAGGTGATGGTTACACAGCAATATGAATGTACTTAACTTCATTGAACTGTATACTTAAAATGTTTTATATCGTTCATTTTATGTGTATTTTATCACAATAAGAAATTCATAAAATCTGAAGATACGTTCATATAAAATTAACATAAATAATTCTAGAGATAAAAGAAACTTTTCTAGTAATAAAAAGTAAAACAAGAAAAGTATTAAGATAATGACTATAATTTTTTATTTTCTGCATATATCTTTTGTATAGAAAGAGTTTTATGAATCATCTATAAACAAATATACCTCCATAAAAAGTAAGCATAAGGAGTGAACTAATTCATAAAAAATAAAAACATACCAAATTGAACAAGCAGACTGCAAGATACTTGAATAATCTGAGCAATGAAAGAAATACAAATTAAAATGAAGAATTATTATTTTAGCTGAAAAATGGCAAATTGGAAACAAAATATATCATTACTAAAGACTTGGACAATCTGGTTTAATTTCTGAGAACGTTAACTCACAAACCTTTATCAATGGAGAAGTTGTATCTTATATCAAAGGACTTAAGTCTCATAAAGTCATCAATATCAGTTTTGAATTTAATTGAAACAAATGTAAATCTATCTAGACCATATCATCATCCTGCTCTCTCACTGTTCTTGCCTTTCTGTTTGGTATTCTTTTCATTGCTCAATAGACTGCTCAGGTGTAAGTAAAGGAAAAACCCTCTAAATTTAGTATTATCTATTAGATCTTGCTAATATATTTTAAACTGTTAGAAAAAAATTTTGGATATTTCATTAAAGCTATTTTTTATATTTAATATTATAAAGTATAATTGGGAAATAATATATTAATGTAATATTATATATAATATAATGTGTTATAATATAATATATAAACTGAAAAAAATAAAATAGAGTTACAAACATTTCAAAGAGTTCAGTGCTTCCCAAACTTTGTTCTGTGGAACACTAATTCTGGGGAAG
Source organism: Manis pentadactyla (assembly GCF_030020395.1). Classification (NCBI taxonomy): domain Eukaryota; kingdom Metazoa; phylum Chordata; class Mammalia; order Pholidota; family Manidae; genus Manis; species Manis pentadactyla. Next base: position 44,042,835 of record NC_080025.1, read on the forward strand.
CCTGGTAGGTTTTATTGGCGTGGAGGAGAAAGAGGTGTTTCGTTATGAATTCTCTGAGATAAACTACCCAAGACTGTAGTGGTGGGAAATAACCAATTTATTCCATTGATGATTTCATGGGTGGGGCATTTGGGAAGAGTTCAGCAGGCTAATTCTTCTGATCAAGGTGATGTCACCTGAAGTCATTCAGCGTTATCAAGTTACAGATGGGATAACGTGGAACAACCCAGGATGGCTTTACTCACGTGCCTGGCACCTTAGCTTGGAGAGCCTGAAGGCTGTGTTCAGAAGCAGCTGTCAAGTATCTGCAAGTGGTCTCTTCAGCGTGGAGGACACATCAGGACTCCCACGAATATTATTCTAAATGCCTTCTTATAAAATATCCTCATATTTGAACCTTTGGCAACATTGTATTAATCAAGAAAGTCACTAAGGGCAACCCAGTCTGACAGAAGGGAATTATACTGTACCTCTTAATGCGAGGAATGGCAAAGAATTTGTCGCCATCTTTCACCCATGACGCAGAAGGTTTCTGGTCAAAATGTTTGCCCAGGGACATTCTGATTTCCTAAACTGAGATTTCTTATATAAGATACTGTAGCTTTTTAAGTGGTTATTGAGGTAAAGCAATTTGACCAGACTTCTTGAGAAAAACAGTCTTTGCCCTAAAATCTTTTCTGGAATGTTTGCTCCTTCAGTGTTCCTTTCTAAGTATTACTTGTAATATTCTTAGTCATTGACATTCCTTCCCACCTAGACGTCCACCTGAGTTTCCATTACCAGGTTATACATTTATGCTGAGTTTAAAAACTTTTATGAATAAATTTGTCCTTTTTAAAAGTATATATTGCTTTCTAAAAATCACTTTATGATGTATAATTCACATAACATAATCCACCATTTAAAGTATATAATTAATTTTTTCTTAGTATATTCATATATATTTGAAATCATCTCCACAGTCAGTTTTAGAACATTTTTATCACCTTAAAAAGAAACACGATGCCCTTAGCTATCACTCTTGTACTCACCATCCTGCTGCAATGCTGTACAACAGCTAATCTGTATTTTATCCTATAATTTCCCTGCTCTGGATATTTCATTAGAAAGGATTTACATGTGTTCTTTTTGACTGGCTTCTTTCACTTAGCGTAATGTTTTCAAGTTTTCATCTATGTAGTAGCATGCATCAGTACTTCATTTTAATGGAAGAGTAATATTTCATTGTACAGTTATACCACATTGTTTATATCCATTTGTTCACGGATGAAAAATTGCATTTTATCCACTTTTTTGTCATTATAAACAATGCTGCTATAAGCCTTCCTTGTATATATTTTTGTGTGAACATAATGTTGCCATTCCTCTTGGGTTTATACCTAGAAGTGGATTTGCTGGGTCATTTGGTAATTCTTTGCTTAACTGAGGAACTTCCAGACAATTTTCCAAAGTTTCTGCTCCATTTACCATACCCACCAGAACTGTATGCATATTCTGATTTCTCTAAATAACACTAACAGCTGTTGTTATTTGATTTTTGTTGTTGTAGCCATCCTAGTGCATGTACAGTGATATTTCATTGTGCTTTTGATTTGCATTTCTCAGATGACTAACAATTTCAAGCATATTTTCATGTACCTATTGGCCATTGTGTATCTTCCTTAGAGAAATGTCTATTCAGATACATTGTCTATTTTTTGAATTTTTTAAATCTTTTTATTATTGACTTATGAGTTCTTTATATATTCCAGATGCAAGACCCTTATAAAAGTTATGATTTATGAATATTTTCTCCCATTCTGTGGGTTCTCTTTTCATTTTCTTGATGGTGTCATTTGAAGCACATTTTTTTTTATTTTGTTGAAGTAAAATTACCTGTTTTTTTCTTCAGTTACCCATAATTTTGATATCATATCTATGAAGTCTTTCTTAAGCCCAAAGTCATGAAGATTTACCCTTATGTCTTCTAAAAGTTTTGTATGTTTAACTCCTACATTTATGTTTGTGTTCCGTTTTTATTTAATTCATGTATACAACATGAAGTAAGGATTCACTTCATTTATTTGCATGCATCTATCAGTTGTCTCAGAACCATTTGTTGAAAAAAATCCTCTTTTTCCAATTGAATGGTCTTGGTATCCTTGTAGAAAATCAGCTGCTCAGGTGTAGCTCTAGGGGGAAAAGTGTTCCTGGCCTGGGGTGAATCCTCTACAAAACTGGTGAAACTGAAATACGTCAAGGGAAAAGGAAGGTCTGGGGGGAAAACCAATTTTTTTTATTGCTGACAGCTTGCTTGAATTCACTGGCCAGGTGCAGCCCCATCCGTCTCCCGCAGCCACTGCTCCTGCTCCACCCCCTTGGCATGCTCTCGGCTTCCTGCCCCTGATTCCAGAAGGAACTCCATTAGTGGGTCCTTGGTGAATGGCAGATGCCAGGCCAATTACATACCAGGAATGGAGGGGAGGAGAGAAAAGCCATTATCTCTCTACCCCTTGCCCCAGAGGCTGGGGGAGGCTGTAGTGGTAAACACCTATTGATATGTACAGGGACTAAGGCCAGGTGGGAGATTCTGGAAATTTTGCAATTTACTTCACACCAGGGATGCCTGGCTGCAGTTGTCTGGGCTGGGCTCTCCACTCCATGAGCTGGGGGGGACAAAGGAGGAACTGATTTGGATTCAAGTACTACAGACTCTCACCTTTCTTGCCAAATTTCTATAAATTTTCTTGAATTGATGTTTCTTTCTTTGTTGCTTGGTCTTAGGACCATGTCCAGATGTCTTGAGGGATTGGTATTTTTTGGGATATCTTTCACCATTTTCACCAGCAAGTGAACCAGCAGAGCTCTCAGTGTAGTGCCAGAAGTCAGCCTCACAACCCAGGTGGATTCACTTTGGCTGCATGTGACCACTCCTGCTACTGGCAAGGGCAGCTCGTTTTGCTTCCCTCCCATCAACAAACTTAAATTATTAGACTTTGCATTGAAATTGCTAAACAAATAAATGAATGGTATGCTAAATAGAAAAGCATGTTCATTTATGGGGAAGAAACCAGACAAAGTTTTCAAATCTAAGTTTTATAAAGCTAGTTTGAAGTAATTAATGATTTTTATAACAAAATACACTTTAGTCTATCACAAGCCATTTTATCTTTCTATTTATTTATTTGTACGTACTAAATATTCTCAGCTCTCCCACTTTGTATCATGATAAGAAATTGAATATATCATGAAGAAAAAGGAAAGTGCTCTAATGATCTCCTTAGTGGATTTTATTATAAACTGGGATTTCTTAATATATTCTTACCATATTCTTTTCTGCTGAAGGATTTGTCAAGTTAAAAATAACAAAGCCTTACATTATGTTCTTATCATCTATGAATATAAACTCAGTAAATGAGTTCTACCACTTTCCAGCCAACTAAAGAAAAAATGAGGCTGGCATCAAATACATACAGAAAAGATTGAGCTTCTAAATGATACTATTTGTGCTCCAAGAAGAAGCCAAACATTTGAAATTTAGTGTTAAACCAGCTGAGGAAAGCCTTCAGATGATGAAGAAGTACATATAGAAAATATATAAAATATCAAGATAAATATTTAATATTTTTAATTATAGATATAAAATAAGCTATAACTGATACATAAAACATAAAAGCCTAAATTATTAATTATTCACCTCTGGAACCAAAAAGATAGAAGTTTAACCTAATATTGTATAATAACTGCATGCATTTATATGAAGGTTTATTTAAAGAGATTCCTAATCACATATATATAAAATTCAAAATACACATTCAACCAACAAAACAGTTTCAAACTATCTAAAGCAACCCACAGAATGGGAGAAAACTCCTGAAAGATCACATATCTGATCAGAAATTAATATGTGGAATATATGGAGGACTCCCAAAACCCAATAACAAAGACCAAACAAACAATCCAAAAGTAGGTAAAGGACTTAAAGACCATTTCTTCAAAGAAGATAAACAAATGGCTAGTGAGCATGTGTAAAGATGCTCAACCTCACTAATCATTAAGGATCAAAACCATGATGGATACCACTGTACACTCATTAAGATGGGTATTATTTTTTTAAAAGAAAGAGAAAGAGAGAAAGTGGGGTTGGAGTTGGAGAGGGAAGGAAGGTAGGAGGGAGGAAGAAACAAGCAACAAGTGTCCGTGAGGATGTAAAGAGCCTGAGACCTTTGTGCAATGTTGTGATACAGCTTCTATTGAAAACACTATCATGGTTTTTCAAAAAATTACAAATAAAGCTACCATAAGATCTACCAATTGCACTTCAGGGTATCCAAAATAACTGAAAGCAGAGTCTTGAAGAAATATTTGTACATCCACATTCATAGCAGCACCATTCACAACAGACGGAAGGTAGAAGAAAACAGGTGAATAGATAAACAAACTGTGCTTATACATACAATCAGAATGATTTAGCCTTAACAAGGAAAGATTCTGATACATGCTACAACATGGTTAAACCATGAAGACATTATGCAAAGTTGAATAAGACAATAACAGAGGGGCAGTACTATGATTCCACTCACATGAGACACTTAGAGGCGGGTGAGTTACATAGTCTGGGGAAGAGGGAATGGGGAGTTACTGTTCAATGGATATGGAGCTTTAGTTTTGCACAATGAAAGAAGTTCTGTGGATGTGTGGTAGTGGTGGGTGTGCTAGTAGTGATGTACTTAATGCCTCTGAATTGTACACTTAAAAATGGATAAAATGGTAAATTTTATGTTATGTATATTTTACCATAAATGAAAAATATATATAGTAAAAAGTAGTTAATTAAAAGATAATACACAAATTCAGACTCATATTGGAGACTTTAGCATATATCTTATGGCAAAAGGACAGAAAACACTAAGGTTGAACTTAACTAAGCAATATGATCTAATTGACAGAATATATAATGTACCCAAAGATAACAGAAGATACATTCTTCTAAAGTGCATATATATACAAAAATTTTACAAAGTCTGGATCATCAAATCTCAACACTTAAAGAACTGAAATTATATATAGCATTTTCTTACACAATTGTATTCTGATAAGTCAATAACATAAACATAACTTAGAAAATCTCCAACTATTAGGAAGTTAAGTAAATCTTCCAAAATAGTCCATGAGTCACAAAGGAAATCATTAGCAAGTATTTTGCAATGAATGAGCATGAAACAATACATCAGTTCCATAGACCAAAAGCTAAAAGTTTCTTAAAGAGAATTTTATATATAAAAGACTACATTCTATGTAAATAATTCAAGAGATTAGAAAAAGAACATAAAATTGACTCAAAGAAGGAATGGTGAGGAAACAAGGAGTAGATACGTATAAAAATAAAAAAATAAACAGAAAGAAAAGATCAAAGAATCCAAAATTTGTCTTTTGATAAGATTGTTAAAATGTGCCACTAGCAAGACTAATCAAAAAGAAAGAGAGAAACTACAAATTATTCAAATTGAGGAGAAAATGTCAGATATCATTACAGATCTTACAGGTATTAAAAATATTGAAAGAGTGTAATAAGACATTATGAAAAATATTCCATTATATTTGAAAAGTTATAGGAAACGTAAAAATTCTAAGAAAAAAAAAGATTTGAGAAGAGTGCTATTATCTATTAATGATAGTGAATCTGAAAATTTAGATATATGTATTCAAAAATGTGTTAGAAAAAGAGAAAAATTCCTTCTTTATAAAGAATTCCTTATTATATATGTGCAAATTACAAAATTACACAGTATTTATATACATGCAATACACAAAATTAATAGTTGTCCTAAATAAAAGTTCAATCTAGACACAATAATACAAGTAAATCATAATAAACAATAAAAAGGAAAAGAAAATAATTCATTTACTAAAACCAAAGTCAATTAGCAAAAATTTTATGAATACTTAAAAATATCAATAAGCATGTAAAAAATAACTAGAAAAATTAAAAGAAATATTCTCTTCTTGAATAGAAATCCCCAAAGGAAAATGTAAATATATTAATTATCACTACATAATCTGTTGAATATAATCTTAACAAAAATAAAAGTAATTTCTAAGACTAGATAAACTAATCAAAATGTCATAGAGAATATTCAAAAGAATTCTGAAAACAGGAGGAATAATAAGAGAACAATTCTACCAAATGTATAGAGAATGACTAAAACAGAAGAGTTACTATGCTGTTACTACAGGAGAAGACAAATACCAATGGGAAACAAGCAATACTTTGATAACAGTAAAAGTTATTGGCACAACTATGGGTCAATATTAAAAAGAAAAAAAGTTGGGCTTGTATGATACTTGTCATACCAAATTGAGTTCCGGGAAGGTCAAGACTCTAGTTTTGATACATATAATGAACTTCATGAGATAAAAAAAAAAAAAGGAAATATGAACAAAGAGTAAGAGCATACATTCACAGAACAGGAATTATGAATCACTTTGAAACATTACTCAGATTTGCTTATTGTAATTGTGAAGCACATCAATGTACCTGATACACACTTTTTTCACCTACCATTTTGGTAACACTCTGTTACCTACCACATAAGCACTCAGTTTTACATCTTTCCATGTGAGAGTATGATCTGGAACACAACCTATAAAAGGTCATTTGATAATAAAAGATAATAGCTCGTTTATTAAAGTTAAAAAACAATTTGCAAATTCTACATGCAAAACATTTAAATATACCAAAATACATATTGATATCAGGAAAGAAGATTAGGGCCTGCTTCTTAGGACCCAAATTCCAAATGTTCTCATCCTTTAGCACCAAGTAATTTTCTCTCTAAATGGATAAAAATCAAGACTGCATATATAGAAATTACTTTCCATCATGGTTTACAATTATAAAGATGGTTAAGTGCCATATATGCATCAGATAGCCTGGTTAAGTTATGGCATATCCACATACAGCATTGAAAAGAATGAAAAAGAACTTTAAGCTCTCACATAAAATGATCTCAAGGATTTTTGTACAAATGAATAAGCAGGATATAGACAGTTTATACAGGTGTTATATGTACATAGTAATTTAAATATGAGAAAAAAGATCCATACAAATACATAACAACGTAAGCACATTGATTCCTGGAAAACTGGAAGACAAATTCTCTTCTGTTACTCAGGACAGGCTATTCTGTAATAACGAAGAACTGCAAAAATCCCAGTGCAGTGGCACACAGAATATTCTTTCTTGCTCATACAAAGGGGACAATGAGTCTGATTGGTACTCCAAGGCAGTTTTCTCCATCTAGGCCAAAAACTTTGTTGCTTTTCTGTCTCACCAGGCAGCCTTCTCTCTGATCATGCCAGGAGAAGAAAGGCTGGCAAACTTGACAAGTTTTTCACTTCCTCAGCTTGGATATCGTCTCAGGACTTAAGAGTTCACATTTCATTAGCCAAAAGTAGTTACACGTATCCATTTAAGAAGGCTGGGTCACCTGACCTCTAATCCGCCGGGGAGGGAAAGAAGCAGCAAATACTGGTCAGCAACACCAGTGTCTGCCATGATTCTTTTGTTTGTTGTGGGTTTTGATGTAGAGAATATATTACTCTTACTGTCTCTAAAGACAACGAACTGAACATTTATTAAAAATATAAGCAAGCAGAAATGATCAAACTCCTTCACTCACTCACATGCAACGATACACCCATGTATTTCTGGTACTTCTGCTCATAATAGGAAATAATAGGCCTGGACAAATAAATTACATTATATAATTTAAAATAACCATCAGAAAAATATGCTGACATTATGGAACATGGAAAAGTTAAAAATAACTACATTAAATGTATTTTTATTATTTTTTTCTAGGAAACTTGAAGACTACCATATTTAAGAACATTAATTATGTAACGTTAATATTTGCATTAAAATAGCACATATGAAATCTATTATTTATGCAATCAGGATAAATAAGAAACTAATAGCTTTCCAAAAAGAACAATGAATGGGAGGAACAGAAGGAAGCAGTAACTCTGCTTTCTACTGCAACTTTGGAAGTTTCCATAAACTTTCCTTATTTGTCCTCAAAAAGGAAAAATTAATTATTAATAAAAGTGTGAAAATCCCTCCACTGTCAGTTGAAAAATATAATTTAATACATATGAAAACTAAAATGTAGGACATAATTTTATTGCAAAAAATTATGGTGGAAAGCATATATTGGAAAGAAATACAGAACTATATTTATTGTAACACTTATTTAAAAAGAAAGTAGGGACATATATCTTTTTCTTTCTGGCTAAATATTTTGAATCATTCTAATAGCATGCTTTTTCCAATTCTCAAACTTACTGACTTGTAAAGCATCAGTAATGAAAGAAATGCAGGTCAATGAAAGAAACATTTTAAGATTTGCTTTTCAAGCCATATAAAATGTGGTATGTCACAGTTCTCTACTGACTTTTCTTTCAAAAGCAGTTAAGCTATATAAAATCATTTTTAAAGTATATAATTGGTACACATTTTTAAATCTTTATGTATTGTCACTTTAAAATACATTTATTAACCAAAAAACTATGTTTTGATGCTTAAAAGCATGCTCATAACTATCTGGATATGGCTCTCCAAAATCAATCTTTGTCTAAATGTGATAAGTTCTTTTTAATTGCATGCTACCTGGGGAAGAAGGTAGGGCTAGATGTGTTCTTTCTTTTAAGCCCCAGTATGATTTCTCATTTATATCTTTGGGTTTGTGTTTTGGAGCCAAATAGGCAGTGATTTTCTTCTCTGACAGTGATTTTTAAATAAAATTTTACCACAGTGTAACATATCTAAAGTACACAAATCTTAAGGAAACAGTGTGACTCTTTTATCAGGGGAACACAAGCCCATGGAGTAACTTCCCAAGCCGTGACCGAGATCCCCACGAACTGCCTCCCACAGCCTTGCCTGCCCTCATGCCCACCGTCTTCAGCAGTAAGTCCCTTCCCAAGTTCCGCCACCTTCCTCCACACACAGCCTCTCGTGGTGTCCCTCACATTCTCAGTGCTGTCCTTCCCTGAGCAGACCAAACTTCGCCAAGGACAACTATGGGCACCCTAGTCCCAGTGTGGATTTTTGACTCTGATGTTTCATTCTTTCTTAGAAATCTTTCTGAAATGACAAGTGTATCTTCCTCTCTCCTATTTTCATTCCACCTTATCCTCTGATTATAACTTTATGCTCCTATTTCATAGTTGAAATATTGCTGAGTTGTAGAGCATTTTCTTGGTAATGAGTTTCTTAAAATTGTCTTCTTGTGCCTCTAAACTTTATGTTCAAAGATATTATTCTAACATGACTCTACCATGAAGTCCCTTTTTTAGCATTTACTTCCTATTTGGATATGTTTGAATTCTGTCCCTGGAAAGTCTATCCAGACCAGGTGATGTCCAACAGATGAGGTGTGTAGCTGTGTGCTCTGAGCACTGCATTCCTCCTGCCAGGTACGGACCTGCCTGGAAGGCTGGCCTGTGGCCTAAACACCTCTGCAAGTGGGCAGGTTTTCATCCCATGGGGCTCTGCAGGACTGTCTCTCTGCCTTCCCAGCCAGCCTCCCTGACACGCTATTGATGCAGGAAGTGGAAACCTGCCTGCCCTCAAACAGGCCTCCTCTTTCTTCTCCCAGTATTTTATCTGTAATAATTCTTCCTCCCAGGATATGATTCACCACCACTATTCCACTTCCCTTTATTTTCTAGTTTCAACTGTTCATAGATTTAAAGTTTTTAACAGGGAAAAAAGTACCAGTGAAGGAAATAGCGGTAGAGAGAACTACTGAGGTCTTTCTCATCAGGCTAGAGGTGTTGAGTTTCACCCCTTGCCTTCAAGATGTCTGTTCTAGATACATCTCACTGGCATTGTATTAAGAAGAAATCCTCTTAGATGCTGCAATTTTCTGTTGCCCTAGTAATAACTAGCCATACTTATGAGTTAGTTTTCATTTTTCTTTCTTCATGGGTATTCATTACTCGTGAAAACTGTAAGTGTGCAACTCAGCTAGAGGTGGAATAGAGGGACCATGTCATCTAACAAACCTCTCCTCCTCGTGGTCAGCCATGTTTGTGACATTTGGGAAGCAGCTTTGCTCTTATTCTAATTCTGAAACCTTAATTTTAGTAGGAGATCCCAGCGCTCCTTGAAATTTGGGCAGGGTACTCAATTTCACTTCTTTCTCATGTCTAAAATGTGGATAGTCTCAGCACATCCACCTTAAAGAGTTGTGGTCCAGATTATCTAATTAATTCAAGAAAGCACTTAAGAGACCAGACGGCAAAGGGTAAGTGCCCAGAAGTGCTTCAGTTGCAGGTAAGAGAAATCCACTGCAAACTACCTTATGCAAAAAAGGGAATTTGGGGCTCAAATAGATAACTGAGAAGACCAGGGACTTTCTGGCTTCATGTCCGAGTGGATCTGAATGTTCACAGAATGTCACTGAGGACCAAGGGAACAGAAACCATCTTTCGCTCTGCTTGCTCCTGTGTAATCTATACTTGCTGACTTGTACCCTCGGTATGTTTGAAGCAGTGGCCCTGAACTGATTTGGAGGATGTGGCCCTTGTGGTTGGTGGGAGCAGAAGGGCTGAGATCCCCACTACTGTCACACTAGCTCCTCCAAAAGCCGCAGCCTGAGTCAGATGAGCTGACCCTCTTGAGCAGTAGCAGGTGTGGAGTTGCAGGGCTGGTCCAGCCTCCTAACTGCAGCTCGAGTGATCACACTGATGGTGAGAAGCAAGTCCAGTACAGTGATGAAGTGCTATTATTTAGAGCTATAGGGATTCCTACATAAGACCTAGAAAAAATAAAGGTGTTGTCTCCGGAGGGTGGAAAAAATCTTGGAGGAGACAAAATCTACTTTTCATGGCAGGCTCATGTGGTTATATTTGATATTGTAGCCCCTAAGCAAGGGCTATATAAATATGCATATTAAAATAAAAATAATAAATGGGACATTGGATTGATGTATGAATTTTCAGGATCAAGCAAGGATTCATACAGTCCAGATCCAAGTAGGAGGCCTTTTCTTATATTTCTGCATGTTAATTTTGCAGAATATTAGACGGATTTAAGGCTTATATAATTTGAGGCAAAATGCAATTTGGGGCTTTGATTTTGTCTTTTAGTTTTACCAGAAGAACTATATTAATAATACAGTAATGCTCAGTTTAAACCCTGATCAAGAAAGTGCAAAAATAGAAAATGGTGAACCAATCCCAATTAAGATAACAGTTGTAATTTAAAAAAAAAGAAAATTACATTAAAATACAAGAAAATTAAATTTGATGGTATATTAAAAAATAATCAACCAAGACCAAGTAGGATTTAGGCCAAGAATACAAGGCTAACATTATATTTGGGAATCTATTTCTATAATACATCAAAGCAACAGACATATTTCATTATCTCAGAAGTTATTCAATGCAATTAAATACACTCCCTGATTAAAAAGGCAATAAGCATAAACCGTTCGAAGGTGGAACACAAAGATATTTACTTTTCATAGCAAGGAATATTTATCTACAGCCATTATTATTTTCTATGGCAAAATTCCAGAGAAAATACTTTTAAAATTTAGCACTACTAAGGATTGTTAACATCATTATTATTTTAAATGAATCTGGAATATATAACCAAAGAACAAAATGTGAACTAAAGGTAGAATATATGACTATTACAAAAAAGATTGTGATTAGATTCTGAAATTCACTTGTCTATCAAAAAAACCAGGAAATTACCTAAAAATTTAATAGAATTTAAGTGAAAAAAAATACACTAGACATAAAAATTATTTTAAAACACTTCTGTCTACAAGTGGTCATTTGTTAGACCTTAATTCCCAAATTTTAGTATTTTAGTATTATAGTTCTTAACATTTATGTTTTCAAGTCAGCATCAGAAAAATCCATGCAAATGATATAATCGAGGCAGTTTACATTCTTAATGAAGCTGCCTGGGGTTACTTGTTAATAGGATTGCTTTATCCTCAACAGCAGGTGCATTTGCCTGCATTTTTAAAGCCATTCTTTCCTGTAGTACAAGGAATACAAATTCATTGAGGATCTTGAACTCAAAACCTTATATCATTTCTAAAAATTTTATGAATACATATTGAATTGCAAAATCAAACATCCTGATTCCCTCACGCTTTTTCATTCCTTTTCCCAATTGTAGGATGGTCAAATTTTGCCATTTAAATGCTGATGATCACTCCTATAATAAACAATCTAATTAAACCATGTTCTGGAAATTTAGATACTCTCCTCTGCTAGTTTATATAAGCACACAATTAAGTAAAATCATGGTGTGTCTTTGTAAACGCAGCGTTTAAAAACAATGATCTATAAAAGCAGTTTTCCCTCAGTGTGACCAGAACCCAGAATTTAGAAAGTTCCCGTGTGGAGGGTACAGCTTGCTCTTTAAACTGTTACATTTGAGTGGAGTAATACTAGGTATTTTAAAACCCTGACAGAAAACCCAGAAGAGCAACATTCTAGGAGCTCCAAGTGTGATAAGGAAAAACATTCATCAAAATCTGCCTCAGCAAGCAGGGACTGCCGCACTGCAGAGGTTTGCGGCCACTCCTGCCAGGCTGCTGGGCTGCCTTGAATGCTGCTGTTGAAGTGTCAAGGGTCAGTTCTATGGGAGCGTCACAGTTATATTTAGAACTCAATATTTCACTGCTGTATTTCACAAGCTACCAACAGGTGGTATGAGAAAAGAGACTAAGTAGAAATTCACCGATTTGGATTGATGGTGAAAGAAAAGACAGGTTTTGTATAAACCAGCTTTACCCAGTTTCCCTAAGGACAAGGACAGCAGGCATGAGTCCTGCAATAAGCAATGCATGAGCTGCAGAGAGCACCGGGCACTTGGAGAAGAAATTTGCAGATAACGAAACAGGGCGAGCCAAAACTCTGAGCAGCTACAGGAATATACGACTATTCATTAAGTATCTGCTGGTTGAGTGCATGCCTGCTATTGAATTGGATACGGAGAGGATGCCAAGGGGTAGAAGACTCCTCTGCATGCCCGGGACACACTGTCATTTGGGAACACAAAGCATGCATGGAGCAAGGAAGCAAAAAATGCAAGATGAGTGGTGGAGACAGAGCTGGAAGCCGTTAGAAGATCCTGTCAGAAAAGGGCTGCTCTGAGCATATTTAGTGGAAAAGTGTTTGTGAGCTTACTGAATGTTTTTAGGAATCCATATTCATACGTTGATTTTTTTGGAGTAAAATTTTTAACAGTTGCAAGCAATGATAAAATATTTTGTGTAAAATATCATGCTTTCTATATGTTTTATTTTTTTAACTTTAAAATACTTTAAGATATACAGAAAAATTTTAAAAATAAAACACACAGAATACATGATACTGTTTTACATAAACATATGTCCACCCTTCTGACTCTAACGGCATTCCCCATGTTCTCTGAATTATTTAAAGATCACCTACCTACCTATGACCTAAGTTTTCCAATAACTTTGGAGGTTAGACAGCTTCTGTCAAGATGAGGAGCTACTGGTGAATATAAAAGTCTCCCTGGGAAGCCTGAGTGTGCCTTTTCTGGATTGTAGTGTGATGCTATGTCATATCCAAATGTCACTGAGATGGCTTGCTACTTACATCTAGAAAATATCAGCAGGAGCCACATTTTATGATTTGTTAAAACCCAAGGACCTCCTCACACTACAGGAGTCTCAGCGCCTGCTTCTGCCAAAGTTAAGTTTGGATCATTTTGGTGTCTGGCATGTTCCATCTTGCTCCCCACCACCAGGGCCTAGGTGGGGGAATAGGCGCCCTTCCTTGATTTCATTAAAGGGATGAAATACACAAGAATGGGAAACACCCCAAACACACACAAACCAAACATTTGAGAAAGTAGCAGTTTCTGCTGACAGTTTTGGGACTTGGCAAGAACTGACCCAGTAGTAAGAGAAGCAGTTTAAGCATCATCCTGCTCTGCTCTTGCAGCCTATCAGCCGCCTAGAGCTGGGGTTTCACTATGGTGCCAGCACAGGGGCAGCCCCACCAGTCTCCTAGCCTGGTGCCGGCTGCCTTGCCTGCTTCTCTCTCCTCCTGGTTTCCTTCTCCTTCCCTACCTTCCAGGTCGCCCACTCCCCCACCCCCAGTGCACCCTCTTCATCTTCTATTATGCAGGAGAAATCAGCTCGCCCTTCTAAGACCACACTTTCGTATCTAAATCTATGTGTTCAGCAGAACAAACACACCATTTAGTCATTATGTCAGAAACATTAAGAGCTGGCAGAAACCCTGAGGTTTCCTCTAACTGGCTACTTGAACAGCATCTTTCATCCTGGAGAGGCATTTATGACTTTTAATATGTTTTTCCTCCAGTACACCTGTGTTTGTGTGGCAGCTTGAAATGAACTGAGGCAAAGCTCCTTTCTCTCCGGAACTCGGTCCACTGACAGACGATAACAAAAGCAGAGACCGCTGTGATGCCCCGACAAGGAGGGCGCTGTCCTTCCCCCACGTGGCCTCAGGGTTGGTCCCTGATGGCTTTCCATCAGTTTTCTTGTGATCTGATGGGTGCTGGGGACCTGAGTGTTTGCTTTCCTTACCCATACTGAATCTAAATTGTTTCAACTGGCTGGTTTCTCTCATAAATAAAAGCCCATCCATTTACTATCATCCAAAAGTGCCTAAAACCTTCTGTGTTTTCCAGAAGTCCCTTAGGAGTTATATAAAATATAAATAACCCAAGCATATATACATATGTATAGATAACCCAAATATATATGTTATTTTAATGGAAGTGCTGAGAAAAGGAAATTAAATCTGTGATTTGAAACTTTTTTTTTAAGGGATGTTTAAGTAACTGTGTATAATAGTATAAACTTAATCATATAAGTGAGAGTCACATGAGTTCTAAAAAAGTCATTGACAGGTGACTTGAAACAATGCTATGAACTTGAAAAAATTATTAGATTTCTAAATAGAAACTGCCATCTAATTTTCAGGATGGAAATCCTTACACAGCATTAAGCTATAACTGTATAGCTATATCACATGAAAATTCAAAGAACAAATGTTCTCTAACATCTGCTGTCACACTTGCTGTGGAAATCATAATACAGAAAAGCTGTTACCAAGGAATATGCACAAATACAGAAAGAACATAAGCTTCCAGGATGGTCAGTTTTATAGAGACTCTATTTAAGACACACATAAATCCACTAACATTGTCCACCAGTGAAAACTAACCTTGTCCAGCTGCCCAGATAAAATAGGTGCCTGGTGCTGTGTTTATGTTCCATAATCACTGTGCCTCGGATGCTTCCTGTGAATAAGCAGCCTGTGAGGGCTACCTCACCTTTCCCTATTACTCTGTGATGGAGAGGTAGGAGGTGGAGCAAGCATTTGCAAACGCTTTCTTACATATTGTCCTGTTAAGTTGAGATGTGCAAAAGCAAAAGTAAATCGAAAATATCTTAAAGAAGGCATACTTAAAAATTACAATTCCTTTAAAAATCTTACGTTCAACAGAGGGGCCACATTTTCCAACTTAGTGCAAGTGAAATGCTACATTGAGAAAAATAGTTTATTTGTAATACACTACAAGTGAACTCTGTATGGAGGGAACCAGATTTTGTCAGAATAAACATGACACATTTCACTGAAGTAGAGAAAAAAATAAAAGCACAGTGTCCCCAGTTAGTAACCTTCAAAACGACCAATTTATTGACCACTCATTGTAACGATGAAATGTGTTTCTGTAGGCCCGCAGCACTTGGAGGGAGTAGATCTAATAGTTTAGGGACCGACGCTGGAGCCTGGATTTGGGGTGCAAATCCTGGAACTCACTAGCTTTCAACCTTGAACAAGCTGTGTGACCCAGCTAAGCTGCTTCATGTCCTCACCTGTGCATGGTGGATAATAATATCCCACTGTGTGTATGGATCACATTTTCTTTATCCATTCATTTAGGCTGTTTCATGTCTTGGCTATTGTAAAGAATGCTGCAGACAACATGAGATTGCAGACACCTTTTTGAAATTCTGATTTCAATTCCTTTGGCTATAGACCCGCACATGGGATTGCTGGAGCACATGGTAGTTTCTATTTTTAACTTTTTGAGTAACATCCATAGTATTTCCTTAGTGACTGCACCACTTTACATTCTCAATACTGCAGAGTTTTTAATGCAGAAGAGGTCTCATGTGTGTGGCAGCAGGCATAAAATGTTGGGGAGGAAATGTGGTACTTCTCATTCTTCTGATATGAATTCTTCATATCATAAACTGTTATGATATTTTTATCAATGATAGAATTTTTAAGAAAGTAGGAAGTGATCCAATGGTGGGTGACTAATGACAATTTCTTTCTTTATTTTATGGATTAAGAGAGTGAAGTGGAGATAGAAAAAAATAGGAAATATAAACAGAGATTATTATGACTTGAATTTCTTTCAAATGTTCATTTGATGACAAATGATTGATAGAACATTTACATACTCGCTATTTTAATCATATGAACATTTAATGCTCAATTAACTTATGTTTTTGTTTATTTAAAGATACAGGACCATGTTTCACATACATTTGATTTACCATATATATAGTAACAAAAGGTTTTACTAAATATACTTATTTTTAGAAAGGATTTATGGATCCCATTTTGGCTCTATTAGTTTACATCTCTTTCTTTTGGTTATTTTGGAAAGTTTATTTTTACTTTCATTTAAAATATAAAAATTTGATAACTCTTTTTTTTCACAGTGAAATATTAAATGTGGGCATATCACTGGTAATAACTTAATTACCTACACGTGAGGCCTGACATGATTCATGCTAATAAAATATACACAATTCAGGGTGAACTCAGACTCTCTTCAGCACTGGGAAACAACAAAATTTCAAGACATCAGGAAAAGTGCTTACTTTATTATGACAAATAGGTATGTCACATCATGTCATAACCTTAGAGGGTTGATGGCTACAAAGAAATATATCATTTATATCCCCCATTCTATTAGACTTGACATTTGGGAAGTGGCAAATATATCTTTCATGTGAAAACTATAATGGCAAAGATTTTCCATCATAAAACAAGTGTGAAGTTGACATTGTTATTTCTGTTGAGAGGACCACAGCCATCTGTTCATCTGGATCCGGCATATGTCAAGACGCAAACATGAAAGGCTCAGAAGCCACTGATCAATTGCTGGTCTGCGATTGCTGGAGTGCATGGAATGAACTGGGGATCTGTGTCTTGGTAGCTTAGAGTAGGAGAGGCGTGCTAATTAATTCACAGGTAAAACAATCCCTTGTCATGAAGAAGATTCTAGGGGAAAAGCCAGATTTTGGCACAGCAGTTAAGGGGCCTCCAGGCCCTGAGAGAGGCACCTGAGGGGCCAAGCCTGGGCAGGAGCACCTGCCAGGCAGCTCACGCTGTCCCTCTGCCACACCCTGGCCTTTGCTTGCCTGATGGTTTCTGAAGCAGGCTCCTCCCTGTGCATGCTGCGGCTGCCCTGGCCCCTGCCACCCTAGCCTGTATGTTGCTGAGAGCTGCAGTCAGACCTTCTCAATGGGATCTCCACCCAAAAGGTCACCAAGTGGAAAGGACAAGCAAGGAGAAGAGAAGCCAGGAGAAAAGGGGACAAGCAACAGGAAGAGTCAGCCAGAGATGATTCAGGAACTCTTGTGTTACAGTAAAATTTATCCTGGTTGATATTTCTCTGGGCTTCGTATGCCACATTGGGCCAAGTCTGTGGTTGAATTTTTATTCTTAGGAATAACATTTACTTTTTTAATAGCTCCAAATTTCATACATTACTGCAGATACATTGTATAGTAAATATATCAAATACAAAATAAAATTTACCTGAATTCCCAGCACCATAAAAACAAGTCTTAGTAATTATGGTACATTCACACATGGAGTAGGACTGAATTCACGTTCAGCATCCAGTGGGCAGAAATACATACTATGATTTTGCAACTAAGTTCAAGTTTTTCATAAGCTCCTGTTATTTCTAGTAGTGCAAATTACAATTTAGTCATTCCTGATTAAATCTCAGTCTTGATAGAATAAATAGGCAGTTTCTGAGGGTTCCTTCATGTTCAGTCTTCCCTCTCTCACCTGCAGCCCTGGTGCATTTACAGGAGGCCCACATGTAATCTTGTTGTAAGACAAGCAAGGGGGTGGAAGCCTCACATCTTAAATGCTGGAACAGACACGTATTGTTGCTTTCACAGCCACCCAGGATGCCAGGGTAGCCACAGAATCAGAGTTGAGGAGGAGAAAGAACCCAGCAGGTGGAAGGAGAGACAGAGAGAGGATGAGAAAGGCTGGCCACATGTGGCTCTCCCCTGAACCTGAGGGGCAGTGCCAGGAGCCATGCTACTCAAGCTGTGTAGCAAAGCTCAAGCTGGAAGAAGACCCCCACAAAGCAGGGGCTTTTGCAGCTGGCTCCCCCTATTACCCACCTTGATTTTGCTTTTTCTATTATACTATTGGTTTTGCTTTCACCTGCATTTTTTGCTAAGGGTTAACTAACCTTTGCTGAGCAGTGTGGAAAGGATGAGAACATAAGTTTCTCAGGAGCTTTTCAGGACAGTGCTCCTGAAGAAAGGAACACGCAGGGGCCACATGGCAATCTTGGCACAGAATACTGAAACCTACTGTTAGTCAAACATTGACCACCCCATTTCCACTGAGAATGCCCCCCTTGTTTACAATGCTAGTGAAACTAGTGATGGAAAGTTTTCTAGAAATAGAGTTATGAGAGAATGTTGATTAGAATAACCCTATCTGACACTTGATTAATCATCTCATGTTTTCTTCCCTCTGCTACTTCTATAGTTTTTTTTCTTCTTTCCTAATTACAGCCATTTACTAAACTTTGTGCCTTATATGTGAGATTACCAAAAACCATAATTTTCCAGGAAGTAAAGATACCTCAAAACAAGTGCTGGGCATAAAAGCCATGGAGCATAAATCTGCAAAGAAGTAAAAAGCTAACCTTTTCAAAGAATATTACTTCTCTCTCACTTACCAGCTTTACATCTCCCTGTATGGCCCCATAAGATGGCTGGTTAGCCAGAGACGGGTAAGATTCCTCAAGGGAGGAACAACATAAGACAGGCACAGTCGCAGGGGGGCCATCAGGTGAGAAAATGGGGGTCAACAGAGGTGAGGCTTAGAACCTCATCCCCCCAAGTTTGAGAGAAATTGTCCGTACCCGTGGATGTTTTGTTGCCCTTGTTTGGCTTGGATTAATACTTAGCCTATAGGCACACACCTGATCATCTACATTTGCTTTCTTACAACACTAAATCATGCTTTCTATCTATATCTTGCATTTACCCACTACATCAACATTTTATTAGAATTACATATAAAGTATAAAAATCAAATGAGTAATCATACATCATATTTGACTTGATTGTTTATAGTTTAAGGTTTGTAGTTAAAACAGAAACAGTTTCTATGATAAGAATGCCCTTGCATTGTTCACCATGTAAGAACTTGTTTAGTCTCTGCAGTAGTGGAGTCATAGAGACCTGTGTAGCATATGTCAGGGAGATTTTGGTATCCACACAGATGAAAGAGAAATGTAGATAAGAAAGGGAAATGTAGTCTGCTGCCTACTGTGCCCTGTAAAGGGGTGTATAATGAAGATATGAGTTTATGATTTTAGATTGATTATAAATTTATTAAAGTCTCTAAGAATATTTTTGTGGGAAAGAATCCTAGCTAACTGTGGCACTAGGTGACCTTTATTTCACCCTGAGCTGATAGATTCCATAGTTGCTGCTACATACTGCACGCTCCTACGGTCACATGCACTACTAAGAAACTGCATTGCATAGAAACGTAAAACACAATAGAGTCCATGTTGATAGGAAAAGTTTCGGTCAAGGAACAGAAAAACAATCACCTGTCTAACACTTGACCAACCATGAATAGATTAGAAAGAAGAAGAAAGAAAAAAGCTTGCCTATACTTATTAATCAACTACCTATACTAATTAATCATCAGAATAATAAAAAATAATCATATCTTGTGCAAAATGGTATAAATAAAGCTGTCATTGGCACTTTGTCGAGAGACCACCTCCATCTGACCCTGTGTCCTGTCTCTCCATGCGCCGACTCCGTCTCATCCTTTTGGGCTTCACACCCCACCGCTGGAGCTGGACTCTGGCAGGGCAGTGTGGACTTGTCTGTGTTTCTTGGACAGAAAACACTTTGGCTGGGAGAAGCATTGCTAACAAGCGTCCACCTCAATCTGTAGCTTCTGAGGGCTTCATGAACATTCAGTATCCCATTCATGTGGCCCCTCTTGGTTCTCCTATCCCTTCCTCTGCCCTGCGTTCTTGAGCTTCACATAATTTGCCAAAAACTGTCAAGCTGTCTCATGGCTTGCTTCTTAATTGACTACATTCACTGTCCATGGCTCCATTTATCACCTCTTATAATTCTCCTTTCATTTGTCTTTGATGGCAGAAGTGAACTTCCAACCTAGTTCAGCAGACATACATGCATGCTGTTCTGTCCCTTGCCCAAGTGTCTCTAAGACTAGCCCATGGACATTTTTCTGATTAATGTAATGTTTGAAGTAAGTGCTTAATATTTTTAATCTGTTTTAAGAAAACTACCTGCAATCCTTTCAGGGTCACAATTTATGGTAATAAATTTGAATATTTTGACATCTTCATTGACTCTCCTCTGTAGACCACAGAAAAACATGTTCTCTCTACAGATGCTGAACCAACTGGTGAGTTCAGGGAAAAAAATCCACCAAATGAAGAAAGTTAGTAATTCAAATGCATTTCATATTGAGATGTGTAAATTACAGCCCAAGTGCTTTCATGGATGTTTTCAATTTGTCCCTCTCCAAAGAACCTTTGTTTTACAAATATTACTATACAACAAAATTTGTCAATTAATAATTCATTCTTCTGTTGAATATTCCTCTAAATTTAAATTTGCAAAATCATGGCTGATCTCAAATTCATTCACATTGGCTACAGAATACAAATTAATGAATTAAACATTGGCATTCCTTCAGAAGAAGAGTCTTCCTGCTGCTTAGGTGTTCCAAAGTGCTACTATAGAACAGGAACTCCTGTACATCACCTGAGCTGTTGTTATTTCATTTTGCTCTGTCCTTCCCTCATTTGTTTTGTATAAATTGTTGGGTTTTCTTTGCAGGATTTGTTTTCAATGTTAACACTTTTCTGAAGCTGATAATATATGTGCCTTCAGGCATCATAGCTTTATTACAATTTTCCAACAGAATGCATGCAATACACAACCGGTTTGAGAGGGCATTTACTAAATATAGTTTAATACAATTGTAGACACGCAGGTTAACTTTAAAAAGGAGCTCTTCAAGAATCACATGCTTTTCTAATTAATTTGTTGTTAGGCAGCAAGAAAAGAAAGCATATCCTGCTATGCTGACATATAAATGAATATACATAATATATGTATTTTATCACTGATCTGTCTGTATGATTTAATACCAGCATCATTATATGCAGTTAGTAGTTGTATAGTTAAACTATGATAACTATGTATGTAGATGTGTATATGTGTACAATATCTGTAACAACCATAGATTTTCATTTTACTGATAGAATAGTGTAACTGGTTTGGAAACAGTATGTATTTTTATAACAACCAATTCAAGTGAATTTCTGCTTTAGAAGTTTCTTAATATAATAAGAAAACTGTTTTTGTCCATGATGCTGTGAATCACCAAAATATGTACTTGGATTTGTAAGCCACTGAAAAAAAATTTTTTAGTATTGAGCTTTTTATCTTTATTTTTCAAAGCCAGTTACCTTTAATGGAATAAATGTCCAACAGTTTTCTTTTGATTCTATACATTGCCTGAAAAAAAAGTGAACCAGTATTAGAATTAATGATTCTCTTTGTAAAGCAACTGACAGCACCAATATGTTACCATTTAGGTCTCTGCAACTTTCTTCCTGATAGTGGTAACAGACTTTGTTTTTCTCTTCTTACGTGCACAAGACAACTGAAAGTGAAAATCAGCAAAATAAATCTAGAAGGTTACACAGGTTAGGACACAACTGGCCACTTACTACATAGCCGGTGGAGATAGCTGTGTAGCTGTGTCAAATTAGACACCTGCCATTCCCTCTGCTTACACCTGAGAGCACCGTGTTTTATCAGAAAAGCTCCAACCTGGTTCTTAAAAGAGACAAGTGAGCTCTCTGTTGGGCATGGAAAGGGCTAGAGAAAAAAAAAGGGTCATCACTGCCCATGTTTTAGCCTTAACCTGGTAAGAAAGATCACTCTGCAGGTCACAAGTGCTATTTCATATACTCTCAACCAGACCATGGCAGAAGCTGAATTTGACAATAATAACAATATTTTATTTAAAACTAAAAAATCCAGAATAAATGCAAACCTGGTTGAATCTGGAATAGCGAAGATAAACCATGTGTTCTGAATCCCTCTAGTTTTAATGGACATAGTAGACACTGTACCTGGGATCCCACATAAAACCACATCCTGCAGTGAGCCATTCCCTCAGTGAAAGCTGAAATGCAAATAGTAGTACAAGTAATCATAATAAAGTAATAATCTTAAAAAGAGAGGCATGAAGGAACCTTGCCCATCTTCAGTGTCGGCTCTGAGTGGAAGTGAGTAAAGCCTCACCACACCTCATCTCTCCTGTGAGCTTGGAGTCTGAACTCCCAATGCTTGCCTTGTCTTGCACAAGCAAACAAACCAAACAAACAAACAAAATAAATAATAAAGTGTAAAATAGGTTCAAGGTATTATTTTCCAAATGTCACTAGCAGAAGGAATTCCTCAAACTCTTCTCACATAAAAAGCATCCAACACACAAATTCACACTTGAAATCAGAGAATCATGCCAAGGATATAGAGGTCACTTAGGATTCTTAGTGACTACAGATTTTGAGATTTTTGAGATAGAGAATAAAAAAGTAGATCCTTAATATTTTTGGAAAGAAAAGAGAAAATGAAAACCATAAAAGTAACAGATAATAAAAATGTCCAGGAAGAATTAAAAAACTAGCAAACAAAATGTATAGAATGGAACATGTGAAAATCAACAAGATAGACCCAATGATCTTGTTAAACTACAAAACAGATACAGTTCCACAGAAAATTAGTGGGCAACAAAGTAGATCTGATAAGAAAAAGTACCCAGAATGTAGCAGAGAGAGACAAGGAGATGAAGCAAAGAAGGCAGATGACAAAAACTTAATATCTCATTTTTCAGGTTTCCTGCAAAAGGGGATAAAGAGACTGAAGGGCAGTGGCAAAGAGATGACAACTGAAATTTTTCTAGAAGTAAATATGGAGAAATTTACATTTATAGATATTGAACATACTATAAATTATGTTTTTGAAATTTGATATAGTTGCAGAGATAGATAAGTAGGCCACTGAGTCATAATAAAAGATTCAGAAATAAACTCATGCATGCTTGTATGGAAACTTGATATATGACAGAGAAAGCTTTTCAGATTCATGAGGAAAGGATAGACTGCTCCAGAACGACATGTCATTGAGTATCCTTCACATCACGGAAAAATCACACAAATCATGGTCTAACAATTATTTAACTATGGTTTGTAGAGGAAAAAGTAAAGATCTGGATCCATGGCCAGCAAAATCCCTAAAAATATGTTCTAGTGAATAAAAACAACAAGAATAATTACACGATTATACATTTAACTTAGTATTCTAAGAAGTAAAACAAGAAAAAATATAAAGAATCATATAAAGCCTATCAGAAGAGCTCACCTGAGATGGGTAAGGTACCAATGTGGCTTTGGCAAGATTTCAAGGCTGACGGGGCCGTAACTGAGCAGCAAGGGCACGCTGGGCAGGGGCACTGCAGGAGGGACCAGCACGTGAAGAGCTGTCACCAGCAAGAACATGACCCATACGTGAACCAAAAAAGGTTCACCTTTTTTTTTTTAACTGTGTCTATTGGATAAAATGTGAGAACTTGATGATTAATTTGCATTTCTTTGACGTCCAGTACTTTTCATATGCTTATGCGTCATTTACATTTTTTTTGATACTGAAATATTTCTTTATAATCCTGTTCATTTTCCAATACTTAAAGCTTAAGACAATGTTGAGTATAACTGTCAAATGTAAGAAGAAAGGGACTTTCCTGAGAGTTTGGGGCTGACTTCTGAAGACCTCAGGACACAGTCTGACATCACTCATCTCACTAAAAGTAAAAGGTCGGGAAGACAAGAAGTCCCTAAAACTCCAAACAGCACACAGGAGGTCATCACCAAACTAGAAAAACACATCAGCTTGAAATGCCAGTGAGGGATGTGATGGTCAGAAGGGGCACTCAGTACTAGAACAAAGTAAAATGTGTATTCGTTTCATGAATGGTTTATACATTGATGTCTTCCTGTTATTGTGAACTTGCTCACTTTGCTAACATGGGGGCATTATCCAAAAGAAGCTTTGATGTTGGACAATCAAGTTTCCCTTCCCCTATCAATTCTGTCCCTGTGTCCTCTGCAATCTCAGTGGCTTACAGCACACCTGTTCTAAAGTGTACAGGTGTCCTATGTGCTCTCTGGGACAGTCCCCTTGAGTAACAGTTGGAAGGCAATGCTTGGATAGACTCAGCTGGAGCTTGACTGGCCTGACAAAAGAATATTCTCAATATATTTATGGTAATGCATCAATATTAGATTGATTGAAATAATAGTATTACCAATAAATCACACATTTCTTAGTAAAGATTTAAGAGATTTTACACGCACACACACACATACACACACACAATGATATATGTATATATATACACACATGGAGAGAGAGAGAAAGAGACAATCACATTTAATATAAATACTATGTGTAAATACATGAATCCCACATATAATTCTCCAGCCCACAGGAACAGTTAGGGTAGAAAGTGGAGCCTTACTCCAAGTACAATGTGGCCTAAGGTAAGGAAGCCCAGGTAAGCCAGAATTGAACATGTATTATCATTTATTTCTTAGGTATTAGGTGTGATATTGGGGGAAATAATGAGCTGTTTTGAGGCTTTATTACATTTGCATGATACTAATGTGGTGACTTATTTACAAGGTTTATTATGAAGATGTAAAGTGACAAAGGCCCTGGCCACGAACGACCTCTTAAACAGTCGCTGTGATGGTTCCCGTTTCTCAGTACACACCGGGCCCAAGAACACCTCTCAGTCCCTCCAACCTATGAGAAAATGTGCCATTTCAGTTGGTTTGTGGGGGAGTGATCCCAAATCTCACCTCCTGGCCATGTTCTCTGCAAAAGACTTTCCTTGCAACAAGCCATGTACTATAGATTAAATATTTGTGTCCCACTATATTTGTATGTTGAACCCTAATACCCAGTGTCATGATATTTGGAGGTGGGCATTTACCATGTGATAAAGTCAAGAGGGTGGTGCCCTCATGAATGGGATTAGTGCCCCTATAAAAGAGATCCCAGAGCGATCACTCTCCCCTTCTGTATGTGTGGACACAACGGGAAGACTGTCTATGAGCCAAGGAACAGGCCTTCACCTGACATCTCACCTGCTGGTGCCTTGATCGCGGACTCCCAGCCTCAGAACTGCTGTTTATACACCACCAAATCTGTGATATTTTGTCATGGTAGTCCAAATGGACTAAGACATAACCCAAGATACATTAGAACAAATCATAAAGCTAGCGTTTGATTCAAGGTTTCTAATCTGCACTACTGTAAATAAATAGGAAACATAATATTTATACTTTTATAGATTTATAATCTCATGGACTGGCCTAAATTTGGTTTTGTTAGACTATGTCATCATCAGTAGAATACATTTTGAGTATTCTAATTCTTAACTTCTGGTGATTCCAAAAAAATCATCAGCCACAGCATTAAGGAAAACACAAGTACTTATCATGTGCTTCAAGAAAAAACCTCGTTATAACAGGAAGGAGATGGGAGCAGGTTTTGTGGTATGCCCAGAAGAACAGAAATATCAAAAGTTCCTACAGAATATAAACCCTTGTCTGATTTAATAGGGAATCTGAGTGCCTTTTATGAGATCAGTCAACCAATACATTTTCTGATTCCAATATCCCATGCTAAATTTGCTTTTAAATATATCAGCCTTTGAAAAATGATTTTATAAATGTAAAGCTGTAGAACCATTCTTAATTATGCTATTCACACTATCTGTCCTTGATTGGTTGGGGGAAAAAAGTCAGGGAGAAAACACAAGCATTTCAAAAGAGGAATTTAGATAATTAGTTTAACATCATTCTTTGTATAACTGCATCTCCTTCTACTAAGCATTGTATTAGTTGTTAGAAAAATGTGTCCTACACAGTTCCTGGGAAAATCATTAAAGAATTCTCTTTTTTAAGGAATAATACAACATCCCTACAGTCAGGACAAAAAAAAGAGGAATCATTAACATCATCCCAGGAAGGTGAGAGCCTTGTGATTCAAAACCTTTGACCAGGAGGGGCACAGATGAGGATGGTGATCCTTCCCCACCCTAGACGCAGCCCTTCCTGACCCATTGTTTAGATGCCTGTTAGAGACCACCGCATCTGCCCAGCAGCACCTTCTCAGTTGTGGGTCTATCCAGGGCACAGCTTAATGCCAGGCAGTGCACATGGAATGCTCAGGCCTGAGCACACCTGCCCTGCAGCCCTGCTGGACTCAGTGCTGTGGAAACAGAACAAAGGCCAGTGATGCAGACATCAATGGGGATCCATGTAAGAGGCCCCCAAACCAGCCACAGTTCCTCATCTTTTACATCTCGGGGCAATTCTCTTGAAGGGACTCTAACACCATTGGATGTGTGGACCTTGATGTGCTCATCTGAAAAACCCCCTTTAGTTGGTGTTTGTAGCTTACAAAAATCACCTCTGTAAGTGGTTGCACACAAACAAGCTTTATCTCATTACTCCGTTAATTGACTAGAAGACTCATCAATTAAGACATTAAGCTGTTCCTCATTCATAACTTCAGATTATATCTGGAAGCACTTGAAAATATTGAGGTCTGCCAGTCAAGACATGCTCTAATGTTCACTTGTAGATCATGCATTTTGTCACACTCTGAAGGTCCTATTCAGAGTCAGCAGTGCTTCCTGGGAAAGTATTAAAAAGCCACAGATTGCACCTGAATCCAAGTTATTTTATTTAGTCTGTTATTGGCAATAATCTGATCACTGATTACTAGCTATATCAATCTCCATTACCCTCTGATCTTTTCTTTTGTTTGTATAAATACCTCAGTTTTACAGAATTATGCCATTCTTTTCAAATATTTAATTGTTTACTCAGCCTTTGACACATAAAACACTTCTTTCAAAGCAAGTGCAGAAACTAAGCTCCTGACACACAAAATTTATGATTTTGTATCTTAAGAAAAATGTAGGTGACCTAGCTGCATATTGAAGGCAGTATCTTATAAAATATTTCAAAATTCCGTGTGGATTATTTCAAACAATGAAGTATATTTCCGAGATAACCAGGATTTACAACTGCCAGTTTTTGTAAGGTAAATGTAGAAAGGCTGAAAATCCATTGTTTATTCTAATATACTGTTCAAATGATTAAAAACACGGAATAATGATTTAAGCCTTCTGTATAACCACATTTTTCCAAATTATAGGAGAATGAAATATCCTTTGATGCCCAATACAATTTTATTGGCCCATGAAAGTAAATTAACTTCAGAAATGTCTTCTTAATAGCATGTAGAATATTGCTTGTTGCATTTAGACATATATGTACAGTTGTTTTCTCTGTGAGCAAATAGAAACTAACTCATACCTCAGTGGGATAAATGACCCCATGAGTTAGCAGAATGTGGTTTATAGCAGTGATCAGAAGGAGAACAGCAGGGCATTTAATACAGGGCACCACGGCATCAACCCCAAAGCAGTCAGCAGTCTCATACCTTTCAGAGAGAGGAGATATACTCAGGTACCTGATGACATAAACCTGGCCCAGAAAAATAATAAAAGGGCAACAAAGCACATATTTCAAGGAAATGGTTCTTGTGACTGTCTGAGGTCACTAGATAAGAGGTCTCCATCCACACCACATCCTCCTCCCCAGTTACCAGTGAATATTATTGTGAGAATATAGTCCTGCCCCACTTAGGAGCATGCTGAGTAAAAATAATAGTTTTTAAAGTTCAGTAGAAAACATGTAGTCAATATGTATGCCATGCATTCAAAGCAAAGATTATAAGTCTTAGGAAAAAATTTACCCTGGGGTAGCATCCATTCTTTGCCTTAACTTATCAGGCCATGAGGATTAGAAATGGGGTGTCTCTGCTACCTTAGATGCCAGAGTTTCTGGAGTCCTCTGCCCGACATGCATGGCTGCAGCAAAATTAAAGCGAGCCCTTGATGACTGCACATTCAGGTGCATGGCTGGGCCTCTCAGATGAAAGGAGGAAACAACTCCCCTCCCACCCTGGAAACAACTATATTCCTCCTACTTTGACAAGATCTCTTACTTACTTTCTGTTTTTAGGGTTTGGGTCGGGTGTTGACAGAGTCCTATTTAGTTTCTGTCCCCAGAAAACAAACTTCCCATGTGATAGGACCCCATCCCTGCCCATGCCCTTATTTTCTAACTTGCCTATTAAAATGTGGGGTGGCCTCCTAATTTTGAAGGAGAATATTCTCAGGGTAAAGGCATTGCTTCATATTATTTTTATGATGTGTTATTCATTTATAAATGTTACTGACTCATACTGTTAATGAATTCTTCTTTTACATTCATTTGGAAAATACCCTAATAAAACCATACTTAATGAAGGTTGTTTTTGATTGAGAATTTTTGAAGGAGGATTATATTGGTAATACACAAATCCTTAAGTTTGTGACAGCTGGGTTCATGAACACTGCATATTTGAATCCCAAAATTGTTTAAAACAAGATTTTGCATATGTAAAAATATCAGCCTCTTTCAACAACAGAACTATGCCAGCGTCCCTTCCATTTATTCATTCAGTGTTTACTAAACATCTGCCGTAAGACAGGCACTCTGCTCTGGCGAAATCGCAGTGGACAAAATGTGATTTGTTTCCTTGCTTCCTGGGATTTTACAATCCCATAGGAAATAGTTTACCCAGTAGTTAATATTTATTGTGTGCATATTTTGTGCTAAGAATAATTCTTGACATTTTGCAAGAAACTAACTTGTTTAATTCTCACAACAGCAGTATTAGATGAGACCCATTTTTTCACTGGTTTCCAGTGAAGGAAACAAATATACAGGACAATTATATGACCTGCCCAAACTGGGGCAGTGTAGCATGGCCTTGCATCTGGGCAGCCTGATTTCTGAGCCAGACTGGTAACCAATTGCTCTATAGTGCCCACTCTTTATTAAAACATTGATTAGGGTCTTGCTCACCTATATGTATGGTTTCCCTTGGCATTTAGGAGTGCGGACTTTGCCTGCTGATGTGTATCAGGTAGGGGAATGAACAATGTTGCATTCTGCCTGTTGCAAGTTTGAATGGCACATAAGGATGACAGGTATGGGTAGAGGGGAGTACTGTATATTTGTTGTACAAACAGGGTAAGTGTGGTTGATGTGTTGACTATAATGCTAAGGCAGAATTTCATGGTAGGAAGTTAGCAAGATCTGTGATGCTGTTAAGAATTGCAATATCGTCTGTACCTATCAAGCCTTATGCTCAGGATGGCTAGAAGTTACTGCCTAGAGAATAAGAGAGCCCATATTTATGTGGTCTTCACATCTACTATCACTGAGTGGCTGATCTGAGGGAGAACAGAATACAAAAATTTTCTTTGGGTGAATCATCATCAATCAGCTGGTGTGAAGGTTTCCAAGTAGGGTTACTGGACGTACATTTTTTTCCTAACTAGCCTTTGATGGGCACAGATTGCTACTGAATTATAACATTTTTTGAAACCTTGCTCTTAACTCAGTTTTCTTTCATGCGGTGTACTGCATTTTCATAATTCAGGGAGGCATCTGGGGATTGAAGAAACATAAGTTCTTCTTTCCTATCTTCATGCCCTCGGGTAATATATAAGCCTTCATATTGCATAGTAAATATCAGTCATCCAAAACCTTTTTGGGAACCACAAAACTGTGATTGCATTAATATATTCTTTTATGATACTTTGGGAACAATATTAAGCCAAGGGTAATAAAAAACCCAGAAAGGAATTAGTGTTGCATAGGCATATCTTTTAAAGCTGAATCTATCACAGCGAGAATGCGGTCCCAGGGAGGTAACAGAGGAGACCCAGGGGGCTGGTGGGCTACGAGCTCAGCACTCAGAACACCAGTATGGAACTTAATTCTCCATGGACTCAGTATTCTGCCTCCAAAATCCTTGGCAAAGGTAGCTTCCTGCCTAATCATTAATGACTACTCTCTTCTATAAAACATCCATATTGCTGTCTGACTTCCGCATACCTTCGTGACTTATGGCTTGTCTCTGACATCCACTTCTCTGGACCACAAGCTGAGGGAGGGTATGAATTTTTTCAAAATTCAGTTTTTAAACAAGAGGCTTTATTATTTCTCTATTTTATTTTTCACCTGGGCTGTTTTGCACAAGAAATCACAGATGCTTTCCCCTGGGCTGTGGGTGTATCTGTTTGGCTGTCCCAGAGGCTCCAAATCCTCATTATCAGACTGCAAAGCAAGCAGTGTGTGCACCACTGGCACAGACTTATAGCTGCCAAGGGAACCAGAGGGTAAGAGCAGATAAGTTCAACAGTTTTACCTCCATGAACTCTTAAGTCTCTGAATAAACGATCATGGCCTGTAACTTCTAACTCTATGACAGAATTAATTTACACTCACTTTGGCTGCACCAAATTATGATCTTCATAATATGCTTCAGTCAGCATTGGACTTGCTATTAGCCAGATTGTCATGGGACCTCCAAATCCCAGAGACTAATTGCATGGGAACATTTAATATATGAATTATCTTGAGTTAATTTATGTGAGTCCATCATATATTTTAAAGTACAACTGACAGAAACATATTCCTTAAATTCTGAAAATGTGAAAATCCTCAAATGTTTACAAGTGAGATAATAGTGGATTTATATTCAAGATGGAAAGTCCTAAATGTTGTTTAAAATTACATTTCTTCACAGGTGCTGATAAGATGACTATAAAAACAGCAAAAGAGGGAAAAAAAAGGTTGAACTCAAAATATCACAGAAAAGCAGCATAAATAATCGAGTGAGCAATACAAGTGTTTTTTCATGGGAGATCAGTGTTTTCAATTCTAGCACACACCCAAAAGAAGAAGACTGCCTTTCTCATTGAGCAAAGCTTGACACTTACTTTTTTTCAATTTAGTGAGTGATTAGTGGATTATTTTAATGGCATCTGCAAAAAAGCATTAACCACTATCCTGAGAAAGCCTTAATCACCAGTAGGACCCTTGGCTAACAGGGGAACTTGAGTACTAGGCATTTTCCCACACTGATGCAAAACTTTACCTTAAAGGTAATAGCGGTTTGCTGTGCCTGAATGGTGCACGCAATATAGTTCATGGTGAAACCTGCCCTTCATCTGGGTGTCTGGATCTTTTGTACATACTAGACAGATGAAGATTGCATAAGCGGTCAGTCCCCAGTAAAAACCTTGGACAGTGAGTCTCTAACAAACCTTCACAGTAGACAGTACTCACACACATTGCGTGTTACTGGCAGAATCGCATGCATTCTGTGTGCCCCCCCTACCCCCCCGGGAGAGGGCCTGTTCCTGGAAACCTGCTCCTGGTGAGCTCTGGACTTGGCCTCATGGACCTTTTTCCTTTGAGCATTTTCTCTTTTGTTATAATAAATCTTTAATGTGAATACAACTAAAAAAAAAAAATGGCCATGTGAAACATCTTTAGAAAACTACATTTGATGACACTGCTGTTTTTTATGGCATACAGTATGTTTTACATCATACAAATTTTCTTTGAATTTCTTGTAGAAAAAAATTGTTTCTCTCTTCAATGGGCTAGTCTGCTTTTCATTTTTGGACATTAACAACTAATTACCTGCTTATGTGATTTGATTGTTTTTAATTGAAATAAAATGGACATAGAGTAAGTTTGAAGTATAAAACATAATGATTTGATATACAAAATACACAGCAAGGTGATTATCAAAATGTTTAGTTAACATATCACCACACATGGTTGCAAACTTTTCTTTTTGTGATGAGAATTTTTAAAATCTTCACTCTTAGCAAATTTTAAATATACAATACAGTATTCTTAACTGTAGTCACAGTGCTGTACATTACAACCCATGACTTACTTATCTTATAACTGGAAGTTTGTACATTTGATCATTTTTACCAATTTCACCCATCCCACAGCCCATGCCTCTGACACCAATAAATCTGCTCTCTATTTATAAGTTCAGTTCAGTTTTGTTTTTTTTTAAGATTCCACATTATAAGAGAAGTCATACAGTATTTGTCTTTCTCTGCTTGATTTATTTCAGTTAGCATAATGCCCTCAAGGTCCATCCATGTTGTCGTAAGTGGCAAGATTTTCTTCTTTTTATGGCTGAATGATACTCCATTGTGCATGTGTGTGTGTGTGTGTGTGTGTGTGTGTGTGTGTGTGTGTGTATCATTTCATCCGTCAGTGAACACTTAGATTGTTTCTGTGCCTCAATTATTATAAACATTATTACAGTGAACATAGAGTGCATATATCTTCTCAAATTAGTGATTTAATTTCCTTTGGACAGATACCCAGAAGTGAAATTGCTGGATCATATGACAGTTTTATTTTTCACTTAGAGGGGAACCTCCATACTGCTTTCCATACCAGCTGCACCAATTTACATTCCCACCATCAGGGCGTGAAGGTCCCTTCTCTCCACACCCTCACTAACAACTTGCTATTTCTTGACTTTATGATAATAGCATTTTAACGTATGAGGTGATACCTCACTGTGACTTTGATTTGCATATCCCTGATAACTAGGGATGTAGAGCACCTTCTCAGGTACCTGTCGGCATCTGTGGGTCTTCTTTGGGAAAATGTCTTTTCAATTCCTCTGCTCACTTTTTAATCTGATTTTTTTAAGTGAGTTGCATGAGTTTTTATATGTTTCGGATATTTGCAAATATTTTCTCCCATTCCATACCGTCTTAACATCCTGGTACAGACAGAAGTCTCAACATGGATTTCAACTTCCTTAGTAAGGACCAGTACTGTTCTGCTCATAGCACTTGCCAAGATATGCCACTATTTATATGTTTGAAAAGTACATCAGAAGAATCAGTAAATAAGTAGGAATTTTTTCCTTTATAAAAGTGAACTCTGTAAAGCAGCACAATGGCCTTTTCTTCCCCCTCACCCAGAAGCTCAAGTTTTACTTTTCCACACTTCCAGAATCTGGAATGATGAGTTACTGAGTATTTATTTTTAATTAGAAAAGCATCATAAGCCATCTTGTGATAAGCGTTATTATACATCATTAAACTCCTTTCTAGAGCATCTTCCTGGAGAAAGCAGGCTTTACAAATGGAATATGTTTTATGGCTGCACAAGTGAAAAATATGTGCAAGGAAAAGAAATGTTAGGAAATACATCTAAGTATACAAAACACAATACAAATCTCTCTCAAGAAAAGTAGGCATTATATATAAATATTCCCATGATTTGAGGCAGGTTCTAAGATACATTATTCTCTGTTGCTAAACTCTGTCCAGTAGTTCTAATTTCCATGTTATGATTTTAGTGTCTTCAGCCCAAGGCAAAGTAGGAAAATAAAAAGTATGACCATTATTTTTGTATGACAGCCTGAGTTTTTCCCCTTCTCTTTCTCACCTAGCCCTTCATAGGCTTGCAGACATCAGCTGTTTGCATCAGACCAGCTCAAAGAAAGCATGAAAATCCCCCTGCCGTGGTGCCAGGGCTCTAAGCGTCACATCTGATGGGGGGCACCTCCAGCTCGAAATGTGTCAGAAAAAGAGTGCTATTCCCTGGTGGGATTCTAGTTGCCAAAATAAGGATGGTGCTTCATGTGAGAGTTTTAGTATTGCCCTCCAAGTGCCCCAGGTCACCCTACACTCCCACTGGTGTGCTTTGCTTCCACTTAGGTGTCAAGCCTCCATATTTTCTCAAGGACATTTGCTTACAGTGATTATGTGAGCTTCCTACTTACTAATTCCAACCTTCATAGGCCACCACATATACTAAAGGTTACTTCATCAAAGAGACTTGAGCTTGCTCATCATGGAATGTAGATACTGAACACTCTGCCAAGTATTTCTGGATTCCTGAACTTTGGACATTCAAGAATGGTGATTTAAAAATCAATATGGGTTTAGAAATGTTAACCAAATTAACATTGCACTCCTGTTCACACCCTGCTTTTAATGAGTCTTTTTTATTTTCTACAAGGCTGATCATTATAATTATTTATGCCTCAATTAGTCAGATAAAGCAAATTGCTTTTGTCCTATTAGGATATATGCTCAATTCAACTGGCATCTCTAATACATCATGCACCTGGTGCTCAGTTACAAAATAAAAGAGAGTCACATTTTGTATTTCACCGTTTCCCGAAATCCTATTTAAAGTCTACTGTTTACTATTTTTCTCAAGATTTCCTCCAAACATCAACATCATGTAAAAAGTCCACTATTTTGAAAGCCATGGATTTAGTTTCCTTTCAGGGTCTTTTGCTAACTTCCTGAAGTGATTATGATAAACAATAGAGCATGTGAAATGTCTGATACACACAAAGTATAAAACACACACTTGACACCTATCTGCTGCCACAGGACACTGTACAGTTTAAGAAGATTCTGTCCCTGACCTCCAAATGTTTAAAGTATTTAAAAGACTATTTTTTTAATGTAGGATTATAGCTGTATCAGATTTCATCTAAAATCTATTTAAAAAATGGACTTAATCAATCTAGATTAACTTGATTTCTAACAAAATCCAGCCATAACCTCTACAAAAGTTTTGATTAAAAAGAATACATAACATTT
Source organism: Manis pentadactyla (assembly GCF_030020395.1). NCBI lineage: Eukaryota > Metazoa > Chordata > Mammalia > Pholidota > Manidae > Manis > Manis pentadactyla. Next base: position 44,077,854 of record NC_080025.1, read on the forward strand.
ACAACTTATTCCTTACTGTTCAATTCCTTTTTAGAAAACCTACCAGAACAAAAAGTCCTTAATTCTACATTTTTCATCTTGAAATGAAACAAATGCAAAGTTTTCAAACATTGTTAACCTTTAAGTCCCGCCACAGCACTGGCACAGGCAATCAAGCAACATAATTTAGGTGGAAATGGACCTGGGCTATTTAAGTCCTCGCTTTAATGTTCGATCAAGGGCCTAATATTCAGCAATTAATATTCCCTCTTTGGTCAATTATTGATCAAAATTAAATTTCCTTTTCCTGATATTACACATAATCCTCTAAGAGCAAAAAATGTTACTAGACAAAATCAAATTTAGCCAAAGGCTATTCTGACCCATATCAAATTTAGTAAGTCTAAACTCATAAAGCCCAGCCTCATACTTAGCTAATGTATAAGTGGCTTTCACCATAAAGTGCACATATGCCTGCACATGGACGCATGCATGCTCACATACACACACAAACGTGTCCATACACACACACAAACACACACATCAAAGTCTGCCACCATGGGTTTCAACACTGGTATTTATGGCAGTAGTAGTTCATTTAGTAGGAACCTGACTTTCTTTATTATTATTTGACCCATCTGGTTTTTTTCTCTTATTATCACTCCAGGAGTTTAATGAAAGACTTAAGCACTTGAGAACTTTTCCTGTTCTTTTGATTTGAAAATACAGGTCTTATTTTCTGAAGCTATAATGTATTTGAATAACAGGATAAAAATTCAGAATTTTAAAAACTCATCTACATAAAGGATCACATGGGGAGCTTTTAAAAACATCCCACTAGGAAGATACTCTGAGAGCTGCTGATTCGATAACTGCGGTATATTACTCTGTTTTCTCTGGAGAAACAGGATGTGTGTGTGTATATATGCAGAAAGAGATTTGCTATAATTCTTTACTGTTCAAGTCTTCTTTAGAAAACCTATCAGAAAAAAAAGGTCCTTAATTCTACATTTTCATCTTGAACTGAAACCAATGTAAAATTTTCAAGCATTTCCTAGGGTGTGTCAGTATTACCACATGCTGCGATGGTTACAATAGGATGTGTATATATACACAGAGATTCGTGATAAGAAATTGGCTTCTGCAGTAATGGAGGCCGTCAAGTCCAAGGCCTGCTGCATGGGCCAGCAGGATGGTGATTGATGCAGGAGGGACGGGTACAGCTGGAGACTGAAGACCGCCTGCTGGAGCACACCCTCTTGCTCAGCTAGGCTGGTCTTTTTATGCTTTTGGACTTTCAACTGATTGGATGAAGCAAAACCATTATGGAGGGCAATCTGTTTATTCAAATTCACCAATTTAAATATTAATCTCATCTAAAAACACCCTCTGAATTGATACAAAATTAACCATCACAAACCCAACCCTTGTCAACTTGGCAGCCATATGCATCTCCTGAAACTATGCTTGATCTCCAAATAAAGACAATAAAGAGATCATACTTCCACCCAACATGACACAACTGTATAGCATTTAAACAAAAACACAATAAGCCTCCACCTAGGATGGGAAACAGAGTCCTTGGTTGACATTTGGTCTTCCTGATATCTGTAACTTATGTACTAGGATGTAAAGTTAATGATATTTAAACACAATAACTCTGGGGGGAAAACAGGTTCCCAGCCAGGGGCAAATAAACCCTTGAAGCCAAAATCAGTCAAAGGGAGAAATAAAGTGGGAGAAAGCCTTTCATTGCCTACAAGCAGTCGTCTACTCCTGCTGCTCTGTGTCTCTTGTGGCCTGGATACAAAAAGACCCACCAAACCTCTCTGGTCCAGGTTGCTCTTGCTCCCCACCCCCTTGTAATCACCTACTGATATGGAGATGCACTCAGGCCAGGAGAAAGATTCTGGAAATACTGCAATTTTATCCCTATAGGTTATGAGAAAAAAGCCATACATCTTATGTGACATAATAAGAGGGTGACAGAGGGAAGAAAACAAATGTTTTATATATGTGCGTACACACAAAAAAATACATATACATAGAAAATAAAGAGGAAATTCTCATAAGAATTATAGCCCTTATCTGTAACAGTCATGTGATCATAGCTGGTATTCATAACAAGCTGCTTCCACTACCGATTCTGTGTTTCCTGGAGATCCTTGTCATAGCCCTGTGAGTTATTGCCATCTAAGTTGCACCACAACTGAGTTTCCAAGAAGTCATTCAGCTGTTCTATCAAGCCAGCACCATGGTAAGGCCAGTGAATTCTATAAGCATGGGCCACATGCTGTGTAGTGAATTCCTTGGTCAGAATCAGTGTTGTGTGGAATATCACAATGGTGGAGAAGGTATTCTGTGAGGGTCTGGATGTCGTGACTGACTGGTAGTTTTGTAGGAAGCGTTGTATGCAGGAAAGGCAAATTCTCTATGCAGAGTAAATGTGCATTCCAGTAAGAACAAAATCATGCTTATTCCATGATGGGAGGGGTCCAGTGTGATCAATACACTACCAGGTAGCTGGTAGATGACCTTCATAAGTAGTGCCCCTGTTCAGAAATAACTTTAGCCTTCCCTCCTGTATTTCTCCTTTACTCTCACACTATACCACACTCATAATACTTCTAGTCATCAAATATATGTGTTTTTTTTTTCCCCCACACCAAGCAATTTTCTGCAAAACAGTCTGTATATTCTACAGTTTAACTCAGTTCTGACACTCCAAGTTTACCCATGATTTCTGTCAGACTTGGCTATAAATGGAAGGTTCCCATGACCTTTTCTACCTTGAATTATGTATTAAATTGATTCACAGAACTCAGGGAAACACAGTGTTTATTAGGGGATATGATACAGGATACAGATGAGCAGCCAGATGAGGAGAAACATAGGGGGAGGTCTGGATGGGACCTGAGTGCTGGGTCTTCCATCCCCACTGAGCTGGAGTCCATAACCCTCCTGGAACGGATGTGTTCAACAATCTGGAAGCTCTCTGAAGCCCATACTATTGAAACTGTATGGAGTCCTCTTCATGTAGACAAGTGTACTCCAATTATTAGCTCCATTTCCAGGCCCTCTACCCTTTCTAGAGAAATTGTGGGTAGGGGGATTGAAAATTTCAAGTTTCTAATTATGGCTTGGTCTTTTTGGTGAAAAGTTCCCATCACCGAGAGTTACCTCATTAAAACAAAACATGTTCCTAGTGCTCTTGTATTGTAAATTCCTAGAATTTCACAAGGCTTTTAGGAGACCCTGTCAGGGACGAGGGTCACAGACTAAATATTAGAACAAGATATGCTCTCAGTATTCTTATCACTTCAGAAATTATGGGGGTTTTAGGAGCTGTGACAGAAACCAATATAACTATCTTTCTCTATTATTTCACCATATCATATTGGAGACAGTATTGGACTCTGCTGCTGGTTGATTGGCACTCATCACTGGCCATGACCAGATAAGCCTGGGTGAGTAGAACCAACATTGCTGATCCCCTGCAGAACTTCCACCCCTGCCACCATGGCTACTGTGTGCATATCAGTGGATAATAACAGGGGTGGCCAGGGAAAGGCTGACTGGTAAAAGGTCATCTTAGCCACTTGATTATTAAAATCTCCTCTTCTGAGGACACCCTTTGGTAAGCATTGACATGGGAGATAAATATCTTCACATTTTTCCCCCATTCAGAGAAGTTTACCTGTATACTTCTTCCCCAAATTTTCAAGACCTATTTTCCAATCATATTACTCCCAAATCCCTGACCATTCAGCCAAACAATGGCCCACAACCCATGACTCTGTATATAATCATACCTCTGACCATTTCTTCTGAGAAAAGCACATAGCCAGGTGAACTGCTCTAAGGTCTTCCCACTGGGCGTATGTCCCTTCACCACCATCCTGCAAGGATGTCCCAGGAGTGCCTTTAGGGATGCAGCTATCCACTCTCAGGTGGTGCCTGCATAAATCATGCAGAAGCATCTATATACTAAGCCTGAGCTTTCTCTTCCTCTGTCAGCTGATCATGAAGATCTCCCTATGGGGCGACAGGTACAGACTGGGAGGGAGAAGGCACTGTGGCAAAAGTGGAAACCACAGGCACTAGGGCCCTTCTTTTTATTGTTTTTCTCTTTTTTTATTAAGGTATCATTGATAGACACTGTTATGAAGGCTTCACTTGAGCAACATTGTGGTTACTATATTCACCCATATTATCAGGTCCCCCACACACCCCAATGGAGTCACTGTCCATCAGTGTAGGAAGATGCCACAGTCATTACTTTGTGCTACTCTGTATTCTCCATGAGCCCCCAACACACCATGTGTGCCAATCATAAAGCCCCTCAATCCCCTTCACCCTCCATCCCCATCCAGTCCCCCTGACCAATCCCCTTTGGTAACTGCTAGTCCCTTCTTTGACTCTGTGAGTCTGCTTATGCTTTGTTCCTTCAGTTTTGCTTCATTGTTATACTCTACAAATGAAGGAAATCATTTGGTACTTGTCTTTCTCCACCTGGCTTATTTCCATGTTGTTACAAGTGGTAGGATTTGTTTTCTTCTTATGGCTGAATAATATTCCACTGTGTATATGTACCATCTCTTCTTTATCCATTCATCTACAGATGGACATGTAGGTTGCCTACATATCTTGGCTATTGTAAATAGTGCTGCAATAAATATAGGGGTGCATATGTCTTTTGGAATGAGGAATCTTGTCTTCTTTGAGTAAATTCCTAGGAGTGAAATTCCTAGATCAAATGGTATTTCTATTTTTAGTTTTTTGAAGAACCTCCATACTGCTTTCCACAATGATTGAACTAATTTGCATTCTCACCAGCAGTATAGGAGGGTTCCCCTTTCTCCACATTCTTGCCAGCATTTGTTGTTCTTAGTCTTTTCATTGTTGACCATCCTTACTGTTGTGAGGTGATATCTCATTGTGGTGTTAATTTGCATTTCCCAGATAAATAGCAATGTGGAGCATCATTTCATGTGCCTGTTGGCCATCTGAATTTCTTCTTTGGAGAAGTGTCTGTTCAGATCCTTTGCACATTTTTAATTGGCATTTATTTGTTTACTTAATTACTTACTTACTTATGCCCATTATTTTCTTTTTCAGCTTTGAGGTGTGTGAGTTCTTTATGTATTTTCGATGTTAATTCTTTGTCAGATATGTTGTTAATAAATATATCCTCCCAAACTGTAGGATGCCTTTTTTTCTACTGATGGTGTCCTTTGCTTTTGGGTTTGATGTAGTTCCATTTGCTCATTTTTGCTTTTGTTTCCCTCCTGAGGAAACCTGTTCAGGAGAAAGTTGCATATGTTTATGTCCAAGAGATTTTTGCTTATATTTCCTTCTAAGAGTTTTATGGTTTCATGACTTACTTTCAGGTCTTTGATCCATTTTGAGTTTACTTCTGTGTATGGAGTTAGACAATACTCCAGTTTCATTCTCTTACATGTAGCTCTCCAGTTTTGTCAACACCAATTGAAGAGGCTGTCATTTCTGCATTGTATATCCATGGCCCCTTTATCATACATTAATTTACAACATATGCATGGGTTTATATCTGGGCTTCCTAGTCTCTGTTCCATGGTCTAAGGGTCTATTCTTGTGCCAGTACCAAATTGTCTTGATTACTATAGTTTTGTAGCAGAATTTGAGGTTGGGGAGTGTAATCCCCCTGCTTTATTCTTCCTTCTCAGGATTGTTATGGTTATTCAGGGTCTTTTCTGGTTCCATATGAATTTTAGAATTATTTGTTCTATTTTATTGAAGAATGCTGTCAGTATTTTGATAGGGATTGCTTTGAACCTGTAGATTGCTCTAGGCAGGATGGCCATTTTGACAATATTATTTCTTCCTATCAATGAACACAGGATGTGTTTCCATTTATTGGTATATTCTTTTATTTCTCTCATGAGTGTCTTGTAGTTTTCAGGATATAGGTCTTTCACTTCCTTAGTTAGGTTTATTCCTAAGTATTTTATTCTTTTTGATGCAATTGTAAATGGAATTGTTTTCTTGATTTCTCTTTCTGCTAGTTCATCATTAGTACATAGGAATGCCACAGATTTCTGTGTATTAATTTTGTGTCCTAAAACTTTGCTGACTTCAGATATTAGTTCCAGTAGTTTTTTTGGTGGATTCTTTAGGGTTTTCTATGTACAATATCATGTCTTCTGCAAACAAGGACAGTTTAACTTCTTCCTTACCAATCTGGATGCCTTTCATTTCTTTGTGTTGGCTGATTGCTGTAACTAGGACCTACAGCACTACTTTGAATAAAAGTGGGTAGAGTGGGCATCCTTGTCTTTTTCCTGATTTTAGAGGAGAAGCTTTTACCTTTTCACTGTTAAGTATGATGTTGGCTGTGGGTTTGTCATATATGGCCTTTATTATGTTGAGGACTTGCCCTTCTCTAAACCCATTTTATTGAAAGTTCTTATCATGAATGGATGTTGAATTTTGTCAAGTGGTTTTTCAGCATCTGTGGAGTTGATCATGTGAATTTTGTCCTTCATTTTGTTGATGTGGTGGATGATGTTCATGGATTTCTGAATACTGTAACATACTTGCATCCCTGGAATAAATCCTACTTGATCATTATGGATGATCTTTTTGATGTATTTTTGAATTCAGTTTGCTATTATTTTGTTTAGTATTTTTGTATCTATGTTCATCAGGGATATTTGTCTGTAATTTTATTTTTTTGTGGTGTCTTTGCCTGGTGTTGGTCTTAGAGTGATGCTGGCCTCATAGAATGAGTTTGGAGGTATTCCCTCCTCTTCTACTTTTGGGAAAACTTTAAGGAGGATGGGTAGGTAGTCTCTAAATTTTTGAAAAGATTCAGCAGTGAAACCATCTGGTACAGGGGTTTTGTTCTGAGGTAGTTTTTTGATTACCAGTTCAAATTCATTGCTTATAATAGGTCTGTTCAGATATTCTGTTTCTTTCTGGTTCAATCTTGGAAGGTTTTATTTTTCTAGAAAGTTGTCCATTTCTTCTATGTTATCCAATTTGTTAGCATATAATTTTTCATAATATTCTCTAATAATTCTTTGTATTTCTGTGGTATCCATAGTGATTATTCCTTTCTCATTTCTGATTCTGTTTATGTGTGTTGACTCTCTTTTTTTCTTGATAAGTCTGGTGAGGGGGTTATCTATGTTGTTTATTTTCTCAAAGAACCAGCTTTCATTAATTCTTTCTATTGTTTTATTCATCTCCATTTTATTTATTTCTGCTCTGACTTTATTATGTCTCTCCTTCTACTGACTTTGAGCCTCATTTGTTGTTCTTTTTCTAGTTGCATTAATAGAGATTTTCAACTGTTCATATGGGATTGTTCTTTCATGAGGTGGGCCTGTATTGCAATATACTTCCCTCTTAGCATGACCTTTGCTGCATCCCACAGATTATGTGGTATTGAGTTATTGTTTTCATATATTGCTTGATCTCTGCTTTATGTGGTCATTGATTCATTGATTATTATGAGCATGTTTTAAGTCTCAATGTATTTGTGGGCTTTTATGTTTTCTTTGCATAATTTATTTCTAGTTTCATTCCTTTGTGGTCTGAGAAGCTGCTTGGTACAATTTCAAATCTCCTGAATTTATGAGGTTCTTTTTGTGGCCTAGTATCTGATCTATTCTGGAAAATGTTCCATATGCACTTGAGAATAATGCGTATCCTGCTGCTTTTGGATGGACTGTTCTATAGATGTGTTAGGTCTATCTTTTCTAATGTGCTGTTCAGTGCCTCTGTCTTCTTACTTATTTTCTGTCTGGCTCATCTGTCCTTAGAGTGAGTGGTGCGCTGAAGTCTCCTAAAATGAATGCATTGCATTCTATTTCCTCCTTTAATTCTGTTAGTATTTGTTTCACATATGTAGGTGCTCCTGTGTTGGGTGCATAGATATTTATAAAGGTTATATCCTCTTGTTGGACTGACCCTTTTATCATTATGTAGTGTCCTTCTCTGTCTCTTGTTAGTTTCTTTGTTTTGAAGTCTATTTTACCTGATACAAATACTGCAACTCCTGATTTTCTCTCCCTATTGTTTACATGAAATATCATTTTCCATCTCTTCACTTTTAGTCTGTGTATGTCTTTGAGTCTGAAGTGAATCTCTTACAGACAGCATATAGATGGGTCTTGATTTTTCATGTATTTTGTAACTCTGTGTTTTTTATTGCTGCACTCAGTCCATTTACATTTAGAGTGATTATTGATAGATAAGTACTTATTGCCATTTCAGGCTTTAGATCTGTGGTTGACAAAAGTTCAGGGATAGCTTCTTTACTATGTAGCAGTCTAATTTATCTCACTTACTAAGCTATTTCAGGCACAATTTAAAGGTTTTTGCTCTATTCTGTTTTTCCTCCTCCACTCTTTATATATTAGGTATCATATTCTGTACTCTTTGTGTATCACTTGTCTGACTTTGTGGGTAGTTGATGTAATTTTGCATTTGCTTAGTATTTAATTGGTCTGCTTCCTTTACTATGACTTTACTTTCCCCGGTGACAGCTATTTAGCCTTAGGAGCACTTCCATCTAGAGCAGTCCCTCCAAAATACACTATAGAGGCAGTTTGTGGGAGACAAATTCCCTCAAATTTTGCTGATCTGGAAATTGTTTAATCCCTGCTTCAAATTTAAATTATAATCTTTCTAAGTAGAATATTCTTGGTTCAAGGCCCTTCTGTTTCATTGCATTAAGTATATCATGCTGTTCCTTTCTGGCCTATAAGGTTTCTGCTGTGAAGTCTGATGGTAAACCAGTGAGTTTTCCTTTGCATGTCATCTTTTTTCTCTCTCTGACTGCTTTTAATACTCTGTTCTTGACCTTGATCTTTGCCATTTTAATTATTATATATCTTGTTGTTGTCTTCCTTGGGTACCTTGTGTTGGGATATCTTTGTACTTCCATGACCTGAGAGACTATTTCCTTTCCCAAATTGGGGAAGTTTTCTGCAATTGTTTCCTCAAAGAGACTTTCTATCCCTTTTTATTTATCTTCTTCTTCTGGTACCCCTATAATGTGAATATTGTTCCATTTAGATTGGTCACACGGTTCTCTTAATATTCTTTCATCCCTAGATATATTTTTTCTCTCTGTGCCTCAGCTTCTTTGAATTACTGTTCTCTAATTTCTATTCCATTGACTGTCTTCTCTATCTCATCTAATCTGCTTTTAAAACCCTCCATTGTATGTTTCATTTCACATACTGTATTTTTCAAAGTTTCTATCTCTTACTTGAAGTCCTCCCTGAAGTCTTGAATATATTTCTGTAGCTCCATGAGCATATTTATGATTTTTTGTTTTGAAATCTTTATCAGAAAGATTGGTGATTTCTGTTTCACTTGGCTCTCTTTCTGGTGTTTGTGGGATTTGGGTTTGTTCCAGGTTCTTTTGCTGTTTCATCTTTGTAATGATTACTGTGTAATAATAACTTTGTGTAGGTGGCACCCTCTAGTGCCCAGAAGTCTACTTTCTGGAGCTTCCCATTACCTGGAGCAATGATGGGGGTTGCAGGCAGGCGGCACCAATGCTTGCCAGGAGGAAAGAGCTCTTTCCCACTTCCTGGCTGCAGTTCCTGCTTCCACTGTCAAGGCCAGTGAGCCAAGCATGCAGGGAGGATCCTCTGCATTTTACTCCTGTAACTGCCATAGGCAGGGCCATCCTCTGGCTGGCCTGGTGCAATGGTGGGGGCAACAGGTTTGTGAATGACTGCCAGCTGGGAGTAAGGAGTGGCAGGCTGTGCAATATGATAGGGGGCCTCAGCATGTGTCAACAGACAGGAGGATGGAGTGCCTGAAGCTCCTGAAAGTTCTCAACCTGCTGGGCTGAGTTTGCCGGGACGATTTTGTCCACCTGTCCTTTCTCCTCAACAGCAGGCTCTGTGTAATCCTTGCTCCTTTAGCTGCTCTTTAATTTTTGGGAAGTCTTTCAAAGTGCCCACCTTTCTTTTGTGTCAGAGCAGCTGGTTGTGGGTACCTGTTCTCCACAAGTGGCTGGAATCTCAGTCTCTCTGAGTATTTTGCCTGTCTTTGCTTTCTAACCCCACTAAACTCCAGAGCACCATGTAATGTAGGTTCATGCTCCCAGAACAGATCTGAGGGCTGGGTGTTCAGCAGTTCTAGGTTTCTACCCCCTCTCCACTCTATTTCTCTTCCTCTTGCTGGTGAGCTGGGTTCAGGGGAAGGCTTGAGTCCCACCAGATTGCGGCATTGCTACTTTACCCTTTTCTGTGAGATCTTCTCTTTTCCCCAGATGTAGGCAGTCTGGCATAGTCTTCTGTCCAGTCAGTCTTTCAGTATTAATTGTATTTGTTGTATTTTCATATTATATGTGGTTTTGGGAGGAAATTTCTGTCTCACTTCTCATGCTGCCATCTTTAAGCCTCTCCTTGGGCCCTTCTTAATGTGACTTACTTGTGCCTTCAGTGCCTGCTCATGCCCAGTCTCACATACCTGCCATTTCCACTGGGTGACAGAGTGGTTGCAGTGCATTCCACTCTGTTAGTTGGTGTCAGATAATGTCCAATTCAAGATGGACAGCTCAAGTCAGATGATGGTCCAGTGGCCGTGATTAAACATTCAGTCTTTCTAAAGCCAGTTGTAGGTATAGATCTCTTTCTCAGAAGCAGAATAATCCCTACAGGATATAACACTTTGCTCTAAAATTCTAAAAGCCTGCACTGTGATTTATCTAGGAGCCTCCAAAGGATTGACACATATTTTCATCTCTAATTAACACTTCAAGCACCACGGCTGTTGCTGGCTCTCATTGCCCAAGGGGCAGAGCAACTTGCATGGCAGCTTGGATTGGCTGCAGAGTCTTCCTTGTTCTGAGGCCCACTCAAAACTCCAACTTTTCAGATCACTCAGTAAATGAGCTGGCATAACACACCCAAGTCAGGAATAGGTTGCCTCCAAAATCCAGAAAGTGCCACTTTGTTTTTGTTTAAAGGTTGTAAGAGAGCCTGGAAGCCAACTTATCATTCACCATAGAAGGGCTATCTTGACATCACTGGACCCCTACAAATTTCATGGAAGTGGAAGGTCCCTGAATTTGATTTGGATATGTCCCACCTTCTGATATGCAAATGTATTTCCAGTAAATCTGGAGTACTTGTTACTTCTTCCCCAGGTACAATCTGCCTAATACCATCAACTTCATGGATAAGCATGACATCTTGTGGGGGCAAAAGGTGATCAAGTTCCCTGTGAACTAGATTATGGCATAGGGCTGGAAAGTTGACAGACCCTGAGGTAGGAGAGTGAGGGAATATTTCTGGCATTGCATACTGAAGGCTAACTGCTTCTGGTGGTCTTCACTATCAGGGATGGGAAAAAAAGCATTTCCCAGCTCAATAGCTGAAATATAGGTACCACAGAGTGTGTTCATTTCCTCAAGCAATTAAACCATATCTGGTAAAACAGATGTAAGTATAGCCTCCACTTGATTAAGGTTATGATAATCATCTGTAATACTCCAAGTTCTGTCTGTCTCTAACAAAAAGGAGAGCTGAATGGGGATGTAGTAGGAATCACCATCCTTGGATCTTTCAAGTCCTTGATGGTGGCACTAATCTGCATTTCCCCCAGGAATACAGTATTACTTTTAGTTCACTATTTTTCTAGTAGAAACAGTAACAGCCCTCATTCCACAGGTCAGGCACCAATCCAATGTGATAATTCTGCTTATTGCTGAGTATATGACACATTCTAAAACCAGAGAAATGACCACAGGATGGGTTCAGGGACACACTGGGCCCACTGTGAGAGGGACCTGAGCTAAACATCCATGAGGTTTGATTACCTGACCTCTGTAAGCCCCTCATCTGACTTGTAGCCACAGTGACATTTTGGGTCTCCTGAAACTAGTGTCAGTTCAGAGCTGGTGTCCAGGAGCCCCCAAAGCTTCTGATTATTTCCTTTTCCTCAATTCATGGTTACCTAGGCAAAGGATCATAAGTTCCTTTGAGGAGGACTGGGAGGAATAACAATATACATTTTTGGCTGTGTATCAGAGCCCTTCTTCAAGACGACCTGGACACAAGTTCACTCAAGGGACCTGGGTCTGAAAACTGGCTCAAGTCTGGATAATGATTGAGAGCTCAAGTCTGTCTTTGTGATTCAGGTTAGAATTTGTTTACTTGACCTATAACTTTTCTGCTTATGCAAATCAAGAAAGTTCACAGGCTTCTTATTTTCCTTCTAGGGACACCACAGTCAATTAGCCAATGCCCTAAGTCCGCGTGAATCAGACTGTGGTGACTGCTGCTTTTACTCTGCTGTCCATCACGGTCACCATGGCCACCTTACCTTTGGCAGCTGAGTGCCACTTGTTGGTCCCTTCCACCCCAGGATCCAATTACTCACGTTGCATTTAGGGCTCCCAGTTCAGGGGCTGCACTTCCAGCTGTGAGGTCTGACCTACAGACAATGGCAATCATGGAGCCCTTCGCAGATGCTGGGACTCCTTTCAGTATTTTCATTGACTTTATTCAGTTCATTTGAAATACATGTATTCAATTTATTTCTCACAGTTGTGGTGAAAGGCCTGTCCCCTGGTCCCACCCAAGCAGGCAATGAGGTCTTAAATGACAAAACACTCTAACATTCCAGTCTCCCTAAATCTTTCAATCCCTTCCTCTAAGTAAACTAAGGCAAGTCTGGCATTTATAACTAACTTACCATGGACCATTTTTCATGTTTCAGCCAACCAACCATTAGGGCCAAACAGCTGATTCTCCAAGCTGCAACATTAAAGTAGGTTCTCTCCTCAGTGGGCCCGTATCAGTAAATTTGGCCTGATACAATTTTATGACCCTTCCACACTTCATATTGGTTCCCACATATATTCCAGAGATTTCTGTCTATATAAATTAGCAAACTTAAGTAGTTTCTCATCATGGATCACACTTTGTACCTCACTATTAAGAGTTCTGCTGAGACTGCACTCAGGCTATAGATCTGGAAGCAAAGCGGGTGTGGGTACAGATCCTGAGAAGCAACACCGTGCTGCAGGGCAGCAGCCTCAGGCCATCACAGCTTCCCCAGGCCGTCACAGCTTTCTCAGGCCGTCACAGCTTCCCCAGGCCGTCACAGCTTCCCCAGGCCATCACGGCTTCCCCAAGCTGTCACAGCTTCCCCAGGCCATCACAGCCTCCCCAGGCCATCACGGTTTCCCCAGGCCGTCACGGCTTCCCCTGGCCATCACAGCTTCCCGGGGCCAACACGGCTTCCCCAGGCTGTTACAGATTCCTCAGGCCATGCAGAGTTAATCCCCTCAGGCAACTGTGGCAAATCTCCTTCTACCAGCAAAGGAGAATCATCAGAATTTAGGGTGCAGTGTTCCCAGGTCTATCAGGGCCTTCCCACATGCCCCCATTCCAACTTCAGGGTTGCATTCCTTCCCCTCAATGCCTTCACTGTAACAACTGCCACCCTGGGAGGCTGAGAACCTGGTGCACCCTGTACACCAGTCAATGGCAGGATGAGATCATGGGTTTGCTTCACAGTAATGTCAGTTACTGAGGTTTCAGAACAGATCTTTCCGGGCAGATGAAACCGTTCGCATCATCCATGTGGCCCTTGAGCTGGGAATCTTAATCCCTGAACTTATCCTTTTCTTCCCTACTTTGTCCAGCAACACTGGGAGCAACCAGCCAACCTCATTATACTCATTAGTTTGACAAAAAGACTTAAATACATTATGTATTCATACATGGTAATTCAGATCCTTGTTTCTTACGGTGTTTGACTAGGAGTATCTCTATGGCCAGATCATGTCGTGGACTATCATTACTATTAGAAACAGAGTTATTAATGTCTTTCTATCTAACCATATTTGAAAGTCAATTCCAGAAATCCCCAAACCTATTCAGAAAATGTACCGTTATGATTTTGGTCCGACAAAACCACTCCCAGGACCTAAATCTGTATTAATCAGGATTCTTCAGAGAAACAGAAGCAATAGGGTGTATATGTATATATAAAGAGTTTCACCGTGAGGAATCTTGCTTACACGACCATGAAGGACGGCACGTCCCAAGCCTGCAGGCTGCCGAGGAGGCTCCTGGTGCGCCTCCAGATGGAGGCTGGAGTCCTGGGAACGCTGCTGGGGCCCGGAAGTGCGCAGAGAATTTCCTGGGGAATTCCTTCTTCCTCAGAGAGGTGGTCCTTCTCCATTCCGGCCCTCTGCTGATCACGGAGGCCCACACAGTCATGGAGGGCCTCCGTTACTCACTGACAGAAATGTCATCTGCACCCCAGAACACTCCCATGGTGATACATAAAATCAGCACCACAGATGACATCCAGGAATCTTTCTTCTCATCTTCCTCCCCTCCTCCCTTCCCTTCCTCCCTTCCCACCTTCTCATTCCCTCCTTTCCTTCTCCCAGATGAGTCCATCTTGGAGAACTACCAGAATCTGGAGGAAAGTTTACAGAGATAAAAACCATAGAAAAAAACAAAGCCGACAAAGGGTAAAGCTGGTTGTGACTGACAAGTTAAAGGGTGTCTTAGTCCATTCGGGCTGCTCAACAAAACACCACAGACTGGGTGGCTTACAAACAAGAGGAATTTGTTTCTCACACTTCGGGGGGCTGGAAGCCCGAGATCAGGGCGCCGGCGTGGTGGGGCCCAGGTGAGGTGAAGGCCCTCTTCCTGGCTGCAGACTGCCAGCCTCTCACTGGTCCTCGCACGACAGGGGCCAGCTCTCCGGGGCCTTTCTTATAGGGGCAGAGCCTCATGGCCTCATCATCTCAGAAGGCCCCACTTCCAGGTACCACCACGGGGGCAGGGGGGATATTTAACAGAAGAGCTCTCACCCGGGTCTTCCCACTTCTTTCTCCCATTGCCCGTCTCCTGGGCTGGGACGCCTCCTGCCTGACTGAGCTGTGAGTTCTCACTGCTCTCAACATAAAGATAAAAAAAAATCTCTCCTCATAGTATTAAGGAAATTCCTTTTGTAGTTTCATTTTTACTCTTAACATACTTCCCAAGCCAGCCTGGGCACTCCCCTCATTGCATTGTAGCCATACTCACTGCGGCCCATTTGTTTGAAGGAGCCCTTGGTGCTGTCATTTTCAAGGCCACAGGACTGCTTTCTCTGCCCGGAAGCACCCGCCGCTCATTCTGCCACCCCAGCCCAGCCTCTGGCACTCACGGGCTCTCCTGCCCTCCCACTTCGGTTCATTCCCACGGATCAGTCTAGACGTATTTCCTTTAAAATGTTAGAAGCAGTGCTTCCTGACCACGCTTTGAGGAGTATGTCGCAGTCCCGTACCTGTTTCCTCACCTGTCCTCAGACCTTCCTGTGATGGCTGGCTGGGGGCGGCCACGCTGCCTCGCGGGGTCACCCCCAGAAGCTGTCTGGAGGTGGTTGTGTTCATAAATAGTTATCAAATGGATGAAACTAGCAGTTGCTAATTGTGCTTTGGTTTATAAAACACATGTAAATATGAATAGGAAATTGATTTATTTAATTTAAAAAACACAAAGTATAACATCTAATGATATAAGGTGTTAAAAGATAAACTGAGGCATATTAAAATGGCAAGAGTTTACTTGAACAAAAATTGATTCGAATAGGACAGCCTCCAAACTAGCACACAGAAAGGAGCTCTGAGGAGCTGTGCGAATAATGAAACACTGTTATAGGCAGAGGGAATGGGGGCGGGGAGGCTGTCCTAGGTAATAAGGCAGGTTGGTTATGGCCAGGTTCCTCCAGGGGCCCACAGGGGCCTCCCAGGCAGATTATTGACTAGTGCTGATGAGGCCATTCCTGACTGGTTTAAGTTCCCACTTCTGGGAGAGCAGAAAATTGTAATTAAGTTTCCATTTGGTGACACAGGCTTATCATTAGCATTTCCATTTTGGGCTGTGGTCTTGTTTCTGAACAAGTGGATATGGAAAAGAAAGTTAGCAAATAATAATCAAAGTATTTACCAAGCAAGTAGATGAATGCTTAAACTCTGTAGATAAAAATGCAAGTAGTTTTGTTGAAGTTTTAAGTAATTTAAAAAGTAATTCAAATAAAAAGCAAGGTTTCTTATCCCCCCCTCCCAAACTCCCTAAAACAGAAATTTAAATTGATGATGTACCCCTCAGGGATAAGGCAAAAGGTTGTTATCAGGCTCAACACCTCTCAGGGATAGAGATTCATTTATGTCAGAAGAAAATCTAAAACTTGACTTTTCTGGTCACTGCACAGTAGACTGAAATGTTTTGTTACTACACTGTTAAGAAACAGAATATATGCCTATACACTGGTGCTTTAAACTGATGGAAGAGCAAAGAGCATGTAACTGAGAGGGATCTCTAGGTTTCAAAGGTGTAGAGCATGAAAACAAATGCAAGCCAGGGCCCAAATCCAGCAGCAGCCCATGTTCTACCTACTGGCAATCTCTCTTGGCCAGGAGTAAGACAGGACAGAGCAACATGATAACTTTCCCAGCAACAAATCTCATGGATAGCTCTATGATTTTTCCAATTCCAAATAGCATAAACTTTCTACCAATAGTAAAGTTAGACGGTTTTGAAATTTAGTGCATTAACCAGATTCATATTTCTGTTTCATAGTGCTGCTTCACAAAACTGGTGAATAAATATAGTGTTTCCATGGTACAGGAATCTGGCATAGAACTGGAAATATTTTAGTGAGAAGACGTAAGAAGAATTCTGTAGCAGTTGTAGCTACATATCTGTGAAGGCTTAAATAATGTGTTTAAACATTTTGGGCCCCTCATTTCATAAAAATGAAATTTTAGTTTTTGGAAAGAAAACGCTTCTGAAGTAGCCTCTATGATTTATAATACCTAATAACACCATCATTGAAATCATAGTTAAATGGGTTTTGAAATCATACCTTTCCAGACTTCTGTTCACATGTTTTGAGACCTCAGGGCTGGAAGGGTCATTCACGGTCATCTGGTTGAAACACTCACTCTGTGTTTGAATTCATCTGACGTCTCTGATAACAGCCAGCTAAGCAGAGTTTGTACTGCCAACACCTCCTTTGCAAAGAAACTATGATCTCTCAGGAGGTGGTTCTCAATCTCTGGAGCTCATCAAAGAATCTGTAATACATACTCAACACATGGAGGCTGGATTCCACCCCCAAACCTTCTGATGCCCCAAGTATACCCAGAAGAGGAGCCCAGGACATGTCCTTCTGCGTAACCCTCCATCTGTGACTCAGCTGCACACAATAGTTGGAAACCACTGTGCCTTATCACGGGGATATCACAGTAAACTGGACAGTGAAGCTGCATGATTGTTTGCAGGAGGCTAAGGGAGAAGGGTTCACTTCTACAGCGTAAACTCTTTGACATTCAGACATTCCTAATGGTCTCAGAAGGACCCGGATCCTCAATGCACTTCAGACCCTGGCCTTTCCAGGCCATTCTCATCACCGAAATACCATGGGTGGGAAACAAAGTGGCTCCACTCAAATTTAAAATGTCTTATTACTTTTCGCAAAAATACTAGTGAACTCACTAAAGAGTTCAAAAATAAGGCACATTGGAAACAGAAATGGTCTTGGAATAGAAATAAGTTCATTTGTTTGCACAGTCAGTCCATAGTGACTGTCAAGAATGTGTCCAGCAATATGTGAGTTGTTGCGGACACAGAACAAGAACAGGAGGCTCTCTGCCCACATGGCAAACAGGTCCCACCGAGAGAAGGCAGGAGATGTGCAGGTCAACACATAAGTTAGTAAAATGAGTTTAGGTAGCAGCAGTTGCTATGAGGAGATAATGGTGTGATGCGGCAGAGTGATGGGGAGGGAAAGAGGGGTCTTTGCTAGAGAAGTGCTCCTGAAGGTGTCTCTGAGGTGGAGGTAATACCAGGGACTCAACACATGGTGGGAAGAGTGTTTGGGCAAAGAAATAGGAAAATGAGAAGGAGACCAGAGTAGGTGAGAAGAAAAGGAGAGGGGAAGAGAGATGGGAGATGAGGTCAGAGGGAGGCAGAGACCAGGTCTCATGCCTTTTAAGCCATTTTAAGTGCAAAGGGGATCACTTTACAATTTAATCATGCCACTCAGTTCTAGGGTAAGGAAGTAGGGAAATGGTGAGTAGGAGCCACTCCAGTGACTGTCCAGGATTCACGAGAAGTAAAGGTGGTTCAGGCTGGTCTTGATGCAGCAGAAATAAACCACAGTCTTATTGATGGAGTTGGTGAAGCAAAGAAATTGTCACACGAACGCATTGAACCTCAGGTTCCTCAAGGCCACATCATTAATATTTGGTGCATGTTCCCCACACTTGCCCATTTGTCATTGCCCCAGGATTATAAACTATCGAAATTAATTTTTTGACAAATGCAACTTATCACACAATTTTTTATGCTCCATATTTGTCAGGTATACAGAGCATTATTGAATCTAATAAATGATAATTCCATAAATAATGACTAAATTTAATTAAATTTATGAAATTTATGCAATCTTAAGAAAATTCCCATATTTTATGTCATTGTTGGGTACATGGAGTAATTTATTAATATTATTTATAGCTAGTGATACAAAACACTTATATGTTCATCAGAGCAGTAACAGTAAACTATTATCCAACATAAATTTGTTTTGAAATAAGTTATAAATGCAATATTAATTCAAAGAAGTTTCAGAGTCAGCCCAGGTGGTTCTAATGTGGTACTTCAATTACCCAGACTTGAAAATACTTCAATATGTTGTGAAGTGGAGACAACCACTTTTGCCCTGTGCAAATAACTATGTCTAACAAAGTGAAACTTTGGTCACTACCAGAAAAGCAGTGAGTCAAAGAGAGCAGTCAGGAAGAGCAGTTGTATGGCCTATGCAAGAAAATGGAAAGGCTGACCTTTAAACTAGTCAAAATCATGCAACAAAAACTTCCCATAGCAGAAAAACCAGATAACGGATTTAACAGAAAAGTACTTCAAAGTAGCCATTACAAATATATTCCAAGAACTGAAGGGAATCATGCTTAACAAAGCAAGGGAAGTTATGATGAGGACCCAGTTTCATAAATAAGGAAGTGTCGATAAATAGAAATTATAAATCAGAAACAAATGAAAATATTGGGTTGAAAATTAAAACAATTACATGAAAACTTCACTAGGCAGGCTCCATAATATATCTGAAGTGGAAGAAGAAAGAATTAGTAAACATAAAGGCAGACTGATATAGATTGTATAATCTCATGAACAAGAACAAAAAGAACAACAGAAAAGAACTGAGCCTCAAAGAAAATTAGGATGCCATTAAGGGCACCACCCTATGCATAACTGAAGTGTCAGAAGAAAGGAGAAAGAGAAAGGTGTAGAACAGTATTAGAGGAAATAACAGCTTAAAAACTTTCCAAATTTGATGAAAAACATGAATCTACATGTGCAGGATGTTCAATAGACTCCAACTGGGATAAATGCAAAGAGATGCAGTACAGACACATCATATAAAAATGCTAAAAGCCCATGACAAAGAGAAAATCTTGGAAGATGTTCAAGAAAAATGAGTCATCACTTACAAGAGGAGCCAAAATAAGATTAAAAACATCACTTCTCATCAGAAACAACACAGATCAAAAGGCAGCAGGGTAAGATATTCAAAGTGCTTAAAGAACAAAAAATAAATGCCACAAGAATTCCAGATCCAGAAAAGCTATCTTTCAAATGTGAAGTCAAGTAAAGGTGCTGCCAGATTAAAAAAAAGAAAAGAGAGACAACTCTTGTGAGCAGACAAACCTTACAAGATATACTAAGTGGAGTTATTCAGAAACAAAGCCAGTGAATACTGACAACTTGAACCCACATGAAGAAACAAAGAGCAGACATAAAGTTAATTATGCAATTATAAGAGCATAAACATAATTTTCTTTGTTGCTCTCCTTATTTAAGATAAGTTATATAAAATAATATGCGTATAATCTTATTTTTCAGGCTTTAACTTTTAGAACATAATATATTTGCCAATAACAGCAAATAAAGGAGCTGGGTAGGAGAAGAGCTGTTTGGGTTAAGTGAATGACTCCAGATGGCAACTAGTATCTACAGAAACAAATGAGAAGAGCCAGAAACGTTAAGTTAGAACGTTAATATCACAAAAGCTCTAAATATACACTTGTTCTCTCTTCTTTTCTCAGCTTCTTTATAAGATATACAGTTATAAAAAGTAATAATTATGATAAGATATATTTGAGTTTGTAGCATATACATTTGCAAAATGTAATAATAATGCCATCAAAGGAGAAAAGATGAATAGAATGGTAGGAGAATACTGTGTCCACATTTCACTGGAATTATATTATTATAAATCTGAAGCAGATTCTTATAAGTTATGGTGTATGCAGTATTCCTAAAGGAACCATTAAGAGAATGACTTAAAAATTTGTATATAGTGAAAAAAAAAAGACACTAATAAATTTAAAATTGTATTAGAAAATACTCATTTAATGCAAAACCATACAGAAAATGAAGAATAGAGGAATAAAGAGGCATGATATATATAGAACATGAAAAGCAAAATGGCAAATATAACTCCAGCTATCCGAAACCATTAAGAAAATGACTTAAAAATCTGTATATAGTGAAAAAAAAGTCACTAGTAAGTTTAAAATTGTATTAGAAAATATTAACTTAATGCAAAACCATGCAGAAATGAAGAACAGAGGAACAAAAGAGACATGATACATATAGAATATGAAAAGCAAAATGGTAAATATAAGTCCAGCTATCCAACTATATCAATAAAAAATTAAATGTGAATGAATTACACAATTCAATAAGAAATAGAGCCAATCAGACTAGATACAAAACAAACAAACAAGAGGCAAACATATGCTATCTGTAGGAGACTCAAAGATACAAAGAAAAAGTGAAATGATGGAGAGTAATCATGCAAATAGCAACCATAAGAAAGCTATAGCAGCTATAATGAATATCAGAACAAAAGAAATGAAAACAAAAGTGAAGTGAGAAATAGACAATTCAATCAACATAGCTGAAAATTTCAATACCTCTCTTTCAATACCAATAATGGATAGAAAACAAAGCAGAATTTCGTTCCCAAAATTTTTAATTTTTAAAAATCTTTTATTGAATCATAATTGATACATGTTTCCAGTATACAACATAGTGATTCAACAGTAACCTATATTATTCAATGATCACCCCAAGTAATGTAGTTACTATCAACATAGAAAGATATCAAAATATTATTCACTATATTCTCTATGCTCTACTTTCATCCCTATGGCTAATTTACATATAATTGAGAATTTGTGTCTCTTTATCCTTTTCACCTATTTCACTCACCCACCCCAACCCCTCCTGCATGTTAACCACCAGTCACTTCTCAGTGTCTATGTGTCTAATGCTGTTTTGTTCATTTGTTTTGCTTTGTTTATATTCCACATAGTGAAGTCATACTGTATTTGTCTTTCTCCTCCTGGCTTATTTCACTCAGCATAATACCCTCTAGGTTCATCCATGCTGTTGCAAATGTCAGGATTTCTTTCTTTTTCATGGACGAATAGTATTCCATTGTGTATAGGTACCACATCTTCTATATCCATTCACGGACACTTTGGTTTTGCCTCCATATCTTGGCTGTTGTAAATAGTACAATAATAAACATAAAAGTGCAAATATCCTTACAAATTAGTAATTTTGTTTTCTTTATATAAATTCCTAGAAGTAGAATTACTAGGCCATATGGTATTTCTATTGTTAGTTTTTTTCAGGAACTTCCATATTGTTTTCCACAGTGACTGGGCTAATTTACATTCTCACCAACATGATAGGAGGGCTCTCTTTTCTGCACATCCTCACCAACACTTATTTCTTGCCTTTGGATAGTGGCCATTCTGACTAGTGTGAGATGACATGTCCTTGTGGTTTTGATTTGCTTTCCCTGATGACTGGTAATGTGTAGCATCTTTTCACGTGTCTGTTGGCCATCTATATGTCTTCTTTGAAAAGAATATCTATTCAGGTCCTCTGCCCATTTTTTAATTAGGTTGATTTTTTTTTGTTGAGTCTTATGAGTTCTTTAAATATTTTGGATATTGTCCCCTTATCAGACGTATCATTTGCAAATATATTTTCCTATACAATAGGTCACCTTTCTGTTTTGTAGATGGTTTCTTTTGAACAAGGCAGAATGAGGTTGCACTATAAGCCTAATGTACCTAACATACATCTATAGAACACTCCACCCAAGAACTGCAGAATATATATTCCTCTCATTACTCATGGGACTTTCTTAGACCATGTTCTAGGCCATAAAACAAATATAAATTCATTTAAAATAATTGTAATAATGCGAAATATATTCTCTGTAATGGAGTAAAATTAGTAATCAATAACAGAAAGAAATCTAGGAAACTGACAAAAATGTGAAAGTGAATAAGTGCATTGCCAAATAACCAATCTACCAAGGAAGAAATCACAGGGGAAATTAGAAACTTGAAGATCGATGAAAATGAAGATATAATACACTAACTTACAGGATGTAGCGAAAGCAGTACTTAGAGGGAAATGTACTGCAAAAGCCTGCATGGAAAAGAAGCAAGATTTAAAATCAACAAGCTAACCTAACCTTCCACATTAAAACACTGAGAAAGCAAGCACCACCTAAACCTAAAGCTGCGGAGAAAAACCACAAAGATGAGAGTGGGGCTAATGAAACAGAAAACAGAAAAGCAGTAGAGAAACTCAACGAGACAAAAAACTGGTTCTTTGAAAAGATTACTAAACTGACAAATCTTTACTCTGACTGATGATTCAAATGGCCAGAAAGACAGAGTAAAGAAAACAGAGAGAGAGGGGAGACTCAGAGTACTGGCACAGGAAATGAAAGTGAGGACATAACCACCCCCCTTTCATAAATGAGAGTCATTACAAAGGAATATGCCAGGAACAGCTGTACACTAATGTATTAGCTGACTTAGATGAAATGAACAAATTCCTAGAAAGGCATCAACTACAAAAACAAACTCAGGAAAAAATAGAAAATGTGAATAAACCTGTAACAAACAGAATAATTACATTAGTCAAAAATTTTAAAAACCTACCTACAAAGAAAAGACCCAGCCCACATGGCTTCTCTAGTTGAGCCTACCACACATTTTAAGTGGAATAAATACCAATTACTCACAAACATTTCCCAAAAAAATGGAAGAGGAGGGAACACTCCCAATTCATTCTTTGAGGTCAATATTACCCTGATACTAAAATCAAAGACATCACAAGAAAAGATCACTGCCTACCAATACCTCTTGTGAATACAGATATAAGGTATCAACACATACTATCCAACCAAATTCCATGGTATGTAGAAAAGATTATAGGCCTTGATCAACTGGGATCTGTCCCAAGAATGTAAGTTTGTTTTAAAACCAAAAATCAATTAACTTAATTTATCATATCAATAGACTGAAAACCCAAAACTACAGGATCCAAGCCTTTCTAGCCTACTGTGGATGGGCCCAGTCCTCATAGAGTTGAATAATCCAAAATTAAGAAGTTAGGGGGATGTGATGTCTAGATTCCCATCCTTCTAATCCTGGAGTTTGTAGCAGTAACTCTGCCAATCTCTGTTCAAATGAAGGAGGTCAAAGGGCAGAGCTCTTGCCTAGAAAAGAGTGTACCCTCATTACCCCAATACCTTTCTCTTTATTTTGCATTACCTTTATATTTTTTAAATTATTATTTATCCTTTAATATGAAAGCCCCTGTTCCCAACAAACCACGACTCTCACCACTTTGCTAAATGGTGACACTGTGGTATCTAATATATGTTTTTTTTATGTATCAATTGTCAGTTTACCTTCTAAAGCTCATGACAGAAATTCACAAATGACATTGTAGATTTACTCCATTGAGTATATTCCTAATGTATAACATGGATTTTTTTTTCAAAATCATTTGCAATGGCACCTTTGTCTCTAAACAAGGCTTTAGCACATCTTAGTACTAGCAAATGTTTTCACACCAACCTCTAGGTAAAACATCAAAGCTCATTTTAGGGGTATGTGCTTCCTCTTTTTCTTATTCTCTGAGCTAAAGTTACAAGAAATATGACATAGATAATTGGGGTTTTGTGTAGCTGGGTTAGTAGCAGGTTAGGGGTTCACAGGGGTGCTGGGGAAGGTGGCCATTGTCACATCCACATTTCCTGGGCTTTGGAGCCATGCTTCCTGGGCTCGTGTCCTGGTCCTGTCCAATGCCAGCTGTGTGCCTGAATGAGTCATCTAGACTCTCTCTGCCTCAGACTTTTCATATCTTAATTTGGGATAATGATTGTACATATTTATAGGGCCACAATGTGCTAATTCACAGAAGCTCTGAAAGAGTACCTGGCAAATGGTGAGGAGTCAAAAGTACTCATTTTTTATTTCTACACTATTTAGTTTTGACCACTCTACATCAGAAAAGAAGGAAAAGCATCAGGTTTATGGTCAGAGATGCACCCACCAAAAAAAGTTTTTCCAGCTCTCGTGAAAAGGTAAAAATTGGCAGTAGTACTAGAAAGACAGAAGGACAACATGTTACATTATAGAGAGACATTTTCAAATAAATACCTACATCAGTAAGAAGATACCTAGAATAACCTGCCATAGGCTGCAAAATCCCAATACTCAGAATACATGAAGCCTTAATGTAGATAAGAACAGATACCAAGTCCTTCCTCCCGCCTGCTGCCATCATCACTGCAGAAGGGACACAATGTCAAGAAACACTCGGAGTCATTTGTAAGGGGGATCAGGGAATGAAAAGGCAGATATGGGAGGGTACATTGCAAAATGAAAAATGGAATGACTACAAGGTTGGAAGAATACAAGGAAGTTAAAAATCAGTAGCAGGTGTAAAATAAAAGCAGAAATGGCTCTTCTGAAACATGATTCAGCCATGCAGCAGACAAACTCAAGGCACCCTCCACAAGTGACAAAGGGACAAAGCTTCTCTTAAAATGATAAGAAAGAAAGTAGCAGGTATTAAGAGGAACAGTGCTCAAGCTCAAGAAAACAAGCAATGGCTAAAAAAGCACCTAAACAGGTAGGACTTGAAGAACAGCGGGAAGAAGAGGGACTTACTTCTGGTGATTATTAAAATAAACTCCCTTGTATACAACTCAGAAGGGTAATCAATCTAGCTTACTGAAAACCATATAAATATTAATATGTAATCTGTATGGGTGTACAAAGTAAAACGGGGAAACCCAGATCAATTGAGAATTAACCTTCTCCAGAAGAACACCATGAAAAACCAGGGGACAAAGGAAATTGTTCATCTTCTGTAGGTATTCAGCTTATTCTCAACTTTTTTACAAGGCAACACATTGACATTTCTGTGTCTTCACATCAAATTGGTCTCTGCGGTTGTCTGTTTGTTGGTTTGTATTTGACATTCGATCATACTGTTGACTCATGGTATATACACATGCATGAAGCCTTTTCTTTGCAATTTGTTGGCTCATTTTTACATAGCTGCTTTTAGAACCCAAATTTAATTGACACCTAATTGTATTTACTTTGACAGATTTTAATAGATTGCCTGAATCAAGGTCTCTGAGTCATCTAAAATCTCAGAGCCCAATAAAATTTACCAGAAACTACAGAAATACAAAAAAAGACACCTAAAAATTGTTACGATGCCTGCACATGTGCCTGAAGATAATTCATGCAACTGTGTATTAAATGTTCACAATGGAAGAACATACCTGGAATAGATCAATCCAAAGGTGTTGTACAAAATCCAAAAAACAGTGCTCCAGAAATCCATGAGGAGCCTATAATTTCATTATTTAAAATACAGTCTTTTCTATTTGATGCTGAAACCAGAACATTACTATGTACTTGCCCAAGACAAATGTATTTATGTATATAACACAGACCCACACACATACAGACACACACATACACACACACACACACACACACGCACACACATGAAGTTATATAACACAAACTAATATAAAGAATAAAATTAATTGAACAATGTTCATCATCATTGAAATGGTGCAGTATAATAAAGGGCTTTATTTCCTACCTTCTTTAGATGGGGTTATCACATGGTACAGTTGCCTAAACTAACTCAAGCACCTCTTTAGTACAGAGATTAATCTTAGATTCCACTTACATTAAAGCAATACATTTCATTTCCAAAATTGTTTCAGATTTACCTATCATAGATAAAAGCTGTTCAAATTATCTTCCAGAGGTGTATTTGGTGGGACTTTCTGAAAAGGAATAAAAGACATCATCAGGTTTGCGATTGCTTAGGCTGAAAGAAAGCTATCTTTGATAACTTTAATCACATAATATATGCTTAACATTTTAGTAGTTGCTATGGAGATTTCAGAATCAGTTTCATATGCTAAAAATAGTGTTCTTTTACTCATTTCTAATTTGCATTTTAAAGACCTAAGGTCTGGCACTTCTCCACAAGTAACTTCTGTGATGGCAGCTTTTAGGAGCTTTATTGGACATATATTTAATGCAGTCCACAATTTTGGTCTACCACAACTGATAGCACATAAAATGCAATTCTAAATTACCATCTGAAGAGGTTATATTTTATTTATTTTTTTTAAATAGTAGGCTATTTGCAACATTCAAAAAAGCGAAGCATTATTACTGACCAAATATCCAATGATTTAACTTTAGTTCCAATCCTGTTACAATAAATGCCATAATTATGCAGACAAATTGGTAAATTAAAAGATTACCACACTTGGGGAAAAATGACATAGCTTATGCCTTCTTTCCACTAATTTCAAGTAGATGTGCTTTTGGCTGTCTCTGAGCATCAGTTTATCCACTGGTCACATGGGGATGATCCTTATTGTATCAAACCCAGACATTTTGAGCACCACAAACTGAGTGCACAAAAACACTCATCCAATAGGAAATTACTTATCTACTCTATATTTCCCCTACATTTAGGCAGAAAGAAGTGTGTATGAATTTTTCTTTTTTAAATGGAAACCAGATGAGCCCCGGAGGTCTTGTGCCCTGCACATTATGTAGGACTCAGTTTGCATTAATGTGTGACATTTGAGTCAAGCTCTCAGATATTCTACTTCTTCATAATTTGGTTTTATTTTATCCTAGCATGCTTGTGACTTTAAGTGCTAACTAACTGGGATGTCTTGCTGAGTTTTAAAATGCTGTGTATTTATGCCATACAAAAATGGACAATAAGAGGTCTTTAAGCAAAACACATGTTCTCTAAATTAAAAAAAAAATTGTAGTAAGAAAAAAAGATGGCACAGACATTTGAAAGTCACAAAGGTTTGGTTTTAATGCTTCAGAAAAGCTGTAGCACACTTTGCAAACTCTTTTTAAGTATGATTTTACTTTCATCTTAGAACTGAACTGCTCACCATATTTGGGATTTAAAAGAAGCGAGATAGACCTTTCCTAAGTGAGATTTTTCGGAAGACATGATTATTTGTCTTAATGATTCCTCCTCTTCCTTCCAAATACATTGTTCCTAGTTGAAGACACAGGAAATCCATCTTGTACAGTTGAAACTTTGTACTATTGACTAATACAAGTCCTGGGGACCTACCCACAGCATACAGCCTAGAGTTAACAATGTTATATGGTGTATTTAAAATATTTTGTGACAGCGTAAATATTATACTGAATATTCTTAAAGCCAAAAAATTATTTTTAAAAAAGAGGTCAGGAGGAAATGTTTGGCGGTGATGGGTATGTTTACGGCAGAGTCGTGGTGATGGTTTCACAGGGGCATGCTTACTTCCAAACTCATCAAGCTGTATACATTAAATAATTACAGATTTTTGTATGTCAATTATACTTTAAAAAGGTGATTTTAAAAAATAGTAAACTAAAGAACAATTGAGAGAGAAAAATTGTTTCGAACATTGATGAGTGGTGGCTTAAGAGCTAGAACACATAAGGTGTTGTTGTTGTTGTTTTTTTTAATTAGAAGCAGCAATAAATAGTTAATTTCTTTTTGGAGCATGCTTATTTGGAGGAAAATTTAGGGTAAGCAGGAAAGTTTGTCCCAGAGGAAATAAGAATAGGGGTTTCTGAGGAACATTAGGGCTAGACCAATGTATTTAAGACATTCAGCATGTAGGTGATGACTAAAAGCCTGATTGTACTAGCAATTACCTAAAAATGGTGTTTATAATAGACAGTAAGATAACCAAAGAGGAAACTGTAAAATACCAGCATTCACAAGAGAATGACAAAGTAGAACATGAGTTTGTGCAGGTTTGGCTAAGAGTCAGAGTGGGGCTAATTTAAATTCTGCTCTCTCTGCTGTGTCTTGGTGAGAGCTGCGTCATCACAGGTGTGCGTTTCTAAGTCACTTAGAAGTGACATGAGACCTAGCAGCAGCAGCAGCTCTGTTTTAGGAAGACAAGGAAGAATGTAGCAAATGAATGACAAGAGAGGGAGAGAAGGACAGCTGAAATTTCAAATGGTTCAGAAAGATACAACTTTATGAGAGGAATGCTGATAAAGTATACTATATAAAGCAAGAGACAAGACTCCCAAGGAAGGCTCTGAGAGATAAAGAAGGAACTTCTTTCTAGCTGAAAACTTACCAATGGCTCACGTGGTCTCTGAATCATTCTTTATTTGTGCCTATTCACATACGGAAATTAAATGACTGACAGGTTAATCCAATGAGAATTACAAATGAATAAGTTGTTCCTTATGCAAAATTCTTGCTCAAAAATACTGCTCTCCTAGACAAATTTATCTCTTGAATATCCAAGCTTCTAATTTTACTCAGTGAGTCTGTCAACATAAATAAATGGAAAAATTTTGAAGGAAGGTAGCTAAATATGATTTACCTAAAATAATATGATAGTGAAAATTTATAAATCTAAAACAATATCTTTTTTTCTTCTGACCTAAAAAGATACTCCTGGGGGTGTTTCTGCTGATGCTCAGGCCAACAACAGAGTAGTAGAAGACTTCAATCAGATCAGCTGAACCCTGAGATTTTGGACATTGTCCATGGAGACTTATTCTGAACAAACACCATACATCTATTTTCTTTACCCATTTTAAAATGATGGCAATAACATCATAGGCATTCTTTAATATTTGTTAATGTCTTAAGGTGACATGTTAAAGTTCAGTTCAAGGTTTAATGGGATAAATGTACTGTATCTCTCAATGAATGTAACTATAAAACCTGAATGAATGCATGGGGCCAGATACTCCAGGATTCAAAAGGAAATAGCAGCACGTTGATTAAAGGAAAAAACACAATTCAACCCACCACCTAAACAACCATGAGTTCACCATTTTTTTCTTTTCTGGTGTCCTGGACTGATATGAACACAGCCCAGAACATTAGTAGATACAGGGATGTAGACAGAGAAAGCTTTTAGAAAGCCTTGTAGTCTGTCTCAGGGAGATAAAAGAAAGTCCTAATACTTAGAAACAGAGTGAAAATCCCTGTTGCTTTTTACTCTTTTCTCTTGGGTGGGACTCTCCCCCAAACATTTCTGTGACAGCACAGCAGTGGGAACCCACAGAGCTCAAAATTCTGAGGAAGCTGAACCTTCCTTTCAAATCAGAGAGGCTATGGTCCCAAGATGCTGGGAAAACCCTCATTATTTTTTTTCTTTCTCTCTCTGTCCTTCAACCACTTGTTTCTGGTGGCAGACAGAGTGACAGCAATGTGAGGTAGAAGGTAATTAAAGTCCCAGATTTTTAGGCACAGAATTGAAAAGGGGAAGCACAGGGAGCTAGAAAGCATTGGTGAGATACTTTGCAGAGAAGGCAGAGCTCAGGAAAGAGAAGGAGAGCTCAGAAAAACACCCACATAGAGTTGCTTGTAAACTCCTGGCTTTATCTGGAAGCCACTCATGTATAGATCTGATCCTATTCAGCATTTTTTCCAAAGAATTGAAAACTGAAATAAAAAACAGCACACAAAGCCGACTGGACACTGAATGTCATGCAGATGGGACACATCAAAAGAACACTTGCAAATACTTTGAAAACCAAAGTGAAACTGGAACCAGAAGCCACAGAATGCAGGTCAGAACTTGCAACCTGAACCTAACTAAGTTGATTACCTGATGAAAAAAAATCAATATCCTCCATAAGGTTTAAACAAGACTTATAATGTAGTATTAAAACCCAAAATACAGTCCAACATTATTCAATATATGAAGATAAATAATTATTTCAACTCACAGCAGAAAAGACGTTTAAGGAATGTCAATGGCAAGGTAATACAGATGGTCATAAAAATGCTCAAACAAGTAATTGCAAATAATTTTGAAACAAATGAAAAAAAGAAATACTTGGATAAAGAAATGGATGATACAAAGATGAACCAAATAGAAAACTTAGAACCAAAAAACGTAATAATGAAGATGGAGGAGGAGGAAGGAAAGGTAGATAGGAGGGAAAAAGAAGAAACTACTGGTGTACTGACTGAATGGTCCAATAACAAAACAGAGGTAAGAGAAGAAGGAGTCATTGGAAATAAAGTAGATCAGTAGAAATGATCCAAGCTGAACAACAGAATGAAAACTATTAAAAATATGAATAGAGCCTTAAACTTGTGGGTCAGTAACAAAATTTGTAATGCTGAAGTGAGGAGAAGGTTGGGAACCCTGATCATCAAGCTCTTTATGCTGAAATTGCTGCATGTATCTATTTACTTCTCTATTTACATGAACATGTATTTTCCGTGAAAATTGGGCAAGAAAATATCAAGAGACACCAAGCAAATCTATTAGATGCCAACTATATCCCCCTTCTGCCCACAATGCGTGGCAATAGCAAATACAGCAGATATTTAATTCACCAAGAATAAGTTTACTTTGCAGGCTTAATTTTCAAATACATTAGCTTTGCAATGCAGCAGTTAGGAGATTATTTTAGAGCAGGTCTCACTATGTGAAACTTTCCCTGCATATATAAGGCTATAAATTTTTTTGCTGCCTGTAATGAGACCATCAAATGTCTACTACCTTCTCATAATGAACACCTTTTTCTTTCCCTGAAACTGAGTGAGTAAATACACAAGAGAACTAAAGTGCTGCAAAATCAAGAATGAAACTAAAGAATAAATGCCAGAGCCAAAAGACATTACAGGCTGAGTGGGGGCAGTGTAGTGAGAGAGTCCAATAGGGAGTTTCCTGTTTGTTTTGCTTTTTCCTTTTTAAAAAATTTCTATTGCAGTGTGTCATGTCAAACTTCATCTCAGACTCCCATGAAATTATCTATGCATAGATTTTCATAGTTAATGTTACAGGGAACTTCATCCTGCTTGACATAACACAGGGTGAAGTTAGAGGCTGCCAGATAGTCTAGAAGTCAGAGCTTTGTAATCAATTTTATTTAAAAATTAGTGAGGATCCCTGCAAATCCTGAGATGCTTCCATGCCATTTCCAAAGTCAAAGTTATTTCCACAATTAATACCAAGACATTATTTGCCTTTTTAATCCTCATTCTCTCATGAGAATACACTAGGGATATCTGGAGTCTTTATGACATGTACTATACAAGCAGACTGAATTCAGGAGTAGATATGAGACTCCAGCTAACTGAATATAAGCCAGACACTAAAGAGATTCACAAAAATATTAAGCAATACCACTCTTCTCACAAATTTCCCTGTTTTGGAAACTATAATGATATTTCTGCACACAAAAAAAGTTATTTATGTTAGTTGACAACCAAGAAATTTTAAAATATCTCAGCCCTAATTTCTAATTTGGTAAATGTGGAAAAATACAATCTGCATCAACAAAACTATTTTGGGGTGTAGTAGTTTTAAGATTGTGGAAAGGTCCTAAGAATCACTGCCCTTGAGGACACCTCACTGTCAGCTTTCCTGTGAGGGCAGATGTATGGATCATGGCACTCCTACCACAGCCAGTGACCACTGAGGAAGAGGAGATTTCAGAAAAGGGGCATGTTGTTTCACAGGCCTGAGTTCAGAAAATTCCTGAGCCAGTGAAATGGGTATGAACCATAGCCGT
The DNA here is from genome assembly GCF_030020395.1 of Manis pentadactyla. NCBI lineage: Eukaryota > Metazoa > Chordata > Mammalia > Pholidota > Manidae > Manis > Manis pentadactyla. Next base: position 44,109,829 of record NC_080025.1, read on the forward strand.
GTAGAGAAGAGAAGATTATTAAAGGCAAAGCAATACCTAAAATGAAGCCTTCCCAGCATTGACATGTTTTGAAGGGTGAGAGTAGAGAGGGGCTTGTGAACATGTGGCCAGAAATTCCATAACATGGCATTTTTATTTATTGGCGTCTCTTACTATCCATTTCTACTTTGCTCCATGCCAAACACAATTAGTCACAATATTGCCTATAGAGGTTAATTCACATGGAGATAGCAACAATATCTTACCATGCTATGTTTAACATTCTGTGTTTTTGTGTGTATGTGTATACACAACTTAAATGAGGCATTTATAAAAAATGGGGATATCACGTTGGAGGTGTCAGCAGGCAGCTCTCAAACTTAAACATGTTAACTTGCACTTTTATATTCCAAGTCAACTAAGGCTGCACCCATGACCTCCACCGACACACAGAAGTAACAAAGGTGTCTGGGAACCAGAAAAAAGTGAAAAGTTTGGTTTTTATTTTTGAACACAGGCACTGTCATCTTGATGGTGTTTTGATTGTTTTATGGTCCAAAGTGATAGTAAGAGCAGAGAGTGGGTACCTGTGGTAGCCCATATTCATAATCTAATTTAGTGTCTAATATTTATCATTTAATTCAATTTTGCTTTGAGAACAGATTTTAAGCCACTAATAAAAGATAAGTTTACTTTGTTCTATTTGTAGAGAGGTGAAAACTCCTGCATTTATTTCCCTGAGGTCTCCTCACCTTTCAGATACTGCGCCACAGGATCCAGGCTGTTTCCAAAGACTGCCTTTTACTCCTCTGTATGCTGATTGCTATGTTAATTTAAGTGACAATTATATATGTATTTTTCAGGCTATATATAAAAAATGGAAAAATAGAAACGTCAGTGTGAAACACTTATTTGTCTTGCTTCTATTAAGAAAGGTGAAAAATTGCATATGGAAACAATGAACAGATAAACATAGCAGAACTTCCTGTTTGGAGAACTTTCTGTTCATTAGCTTAATTCACTTCATGGTCTGTGTTCATCATTCAAGATATTTCCCTGTGGGTATGTTTATTAAGTGACAAAGTTACCTTTTTTTTCATTTGCTTGAGAAGTGATTTCTTATGTCACAACATGTAACTTTTTCCCTGTGGTTGTGTATGAAAAGCTACCAAATGGTGTTTCTTGATGATTAATCTTTTCAACTGGAGAAAGTGTTCACCACAAAAGGAATATCCAAGAAATGTGATGCACTTTAGCACTTTACGAGGTGAAATGCATGGCAGGTAATGCCTCAGTGGAGAGTTATATAACCTTTGGAGTAATGGTGCTGTTTCCTTTCTGAGTTAATACGTGACTCTAGGGAAAATGAGGACATAAAAGAAAGTAATGGGTAGAAAAATTCAGTGACTTGATCTGCTCCCAGAAAGGAAGGAGGCCCTAGATTGACATTCCAAACGTTGCAGTGTCTGTGCCCTTCTTGATACTGGTTCAGATGGAATACCGTCTCCGCCAGTTGGGCCCTGAAGATAAATGCATAACATTGACTTAAGAGATGGCTAAAGGACCCAAATACTATGCAGTCAGAATGAATTAACTCCACTTGTGCACTTAAGCTAGTGTGTGACAAATTTAGCTGCTCAATAATAGGCTTGATAATTTGTGTATGCAGTGAAAATATGGATCAAAAGACTTCTGTTCTTTGTAGCCAGAGGAAACTAAATAAATGGTGCTCTTACATCTAGAGTGTGAACAGACTTAGTGAGATCTGACAGATATTCCCATCAAAACTTAATACTGGGCTTCTTGATATGTCAGCACTGAGGATCTCATCTTCACAAAAAGCTTATTCAGGAGGAACAGAAAGGACAATGCTGGGTGGAAACTGAGAAAGAAAACATACTCCTTTCTGGGAACACCTTCACATAATTGAATAGCTAGTTACCGGGCAGAAGTTGGAAGATAGCGTGCAAATTACTCTATATAGTTGTGATTTTATCTTTCCTATTGTATTGTCTGTTTTAAGACTTGATTGTGAACATATTTCAATATCCTTAAATGTCTTTAAGGTACTATTTGATTGCATAATATTAATTATATAGATATAGCAAAAACAACTTTCTAAATAAAAGAATAAGAATATATTAAAACACTTGAAAGACCTGTTCAAGTTGCTTTCCAGAAGGAACCTACCAATGAATCCTTTTATCTGTTTTAAGTCACAGCTCATGGTTGACTTCAGTAGGCATTCCAGGTGCACTTGAAAACATTATTCTGAAATTTTAGATCTGTCTAGATCAGTTAGGTCAATTACTTATTTTGCTCAGATTTTCTATACTAATACTGATTGCTTTTCTATTTTATCAGTTATTGATAGAGGTATTAAAATCTCCCACAATGATATGAATATATATTTTCTCTTTTTGCTATTAATTTTGCTTTATTTAATTTAAAGCCGTTATTACATATGTAAAGATTTAAAATTATAATATATTTAAAGTTATATTGACCCTGTTACCATTTTGAAAATTCCTATTTAAATTTAGAAATGCTTCTTGCTTTAAAGTCTACTATTGGTGTTGTTATAGCTCTACAAGCTTATTTTAATTAGGATTTGCATGTTTTCATTTTTCATGTTTTTAATTTTGACCTTTCTGTTTTCTTATATTTGATGTCTCTTATAAGAGGTACATATTTTTATTTGATCCAGTGAAATAACTTTTTAATTAGAATATTTAGTCTATTAATATTGAATGAAATTATTGATAAATTTAAATCCACAATCTTATTTTTTTAAACTGCTTCCATGGTCCCTTAATCTTTTATTTATTTTTTGGGAGGTGGGGGTGAAATAGGCTAGGTTAGCTAAACTAATAAACAGGATCATCTTAATTCAATCATAGATGGAGAAAGTTTGAAGATGGCATTCATTCCCTACAAAGGTCAGCCTACTTCCCATTCATCTTTCTACTTAGAATGTAAGCCTGATATTGGCCAAGGACTCTGTTCCAGGACAGGATCTGAACTTCCAGCTCTGTATGCCCTATTAAATGAATCTTCTAAAAGTCAATTAAATTTTTGAGCCCCAAACACTCTATTCAGTGTAAGAAGTTGCTTCAAAGAGAGAAGAGAATCCAGATGCTGTGCTCAACTCTATCTTCCCAACTCTCCCAGATTGTGAGCCTTTAAATCTTCACTGTCGGAAAAACTCCAAACACATGTTTTCTTGGAAATCATCTTACTCAACTTTGCAAGTTCTTTTCAACAGCAAAGATTGTACAAACAACCCATTTTGCTCTTGCCAAAAGCAGAACTGTGGTTTGACACAACTCTCAACTTGCAGATACGTGTTGAGTAATGCTGTTCATTCAGTGTTTATATTATTATTGGGCTGGGTTCCAAAATTTCACTTTTTACAATTAGTTTATTTTTCTGTAAGAAATAAAGTAATAAATATTGATTAGTTATAGGCCATGACATAAAGCACTTTTAATCTATAACACCCTTGAGCCATAATATCAATAATGCTCCCATTAATCATTTAAACCCATTTCTTTTCTCTCTGTGGAGTTATAGCATCCTTTATGTGATAATAAAGGCTTTTAGTTACTTTGGAAATGCTTGTCTATTCAGATGTCCTTAGCTTCTCTCCAGGATGGTGTGTTGGTTACTTAGGGCAGCTTCCATCACCCTGTGTCGGCTGAAAGGAAGGAGGCCCCAGATCGACATTCCAAACGTTGCACTGTCTGTGCCCTTCTCGATACTGGTTCAGATGGAATACCGTCTCCGCCAGTTGGGCCCTGAGAAACCAGTTTGTCTCTTCATTCAGTGCATTGTCACCCATTAGGAGCTCTGAGATTTCTGCAATCTGGCCCACTTTCAAAGCTTCTGATGCATGCTCCCAGATTTCACTTGACCCATCTGTGCTTGCAGGAACTCTGTGACCCTTCAAAAAGGTTCTCAGGAAGAACCCAAGACTCCTGGGTTTCCTGAAGAGAAATATAAAGACCCTTTAAACCCAAGCACCTGACTCCTCTCTTTACAAAGAGTATCTTTCTTATCAACCTCTTAGACATTATTGCTGTACCAATGCAAATCTCTTCCAGGGATTCAGATTGCCAGCCAGGCAAAGGCCCTCTGCTTTGATCTTCACTGTAAGCCTAATAAACACATTGCCCTACTCCAAGCCTTGAGTCCAAAGAAGGGAGTTCAAGACACTTTATTGGACCATATGATTTCCCTAAGTCCTTGTTACTCAAACCGTGGTCTGTGACCCAAGAGCCCCCGATATCACATGCACATTAGTAAGAAATGCAGGATCTGCAAACACAATCCACAGCTACTGAATCAGCAGCTGAATTTTAGCAAGATTCCATATAAGCATAGACATCTGAACATTGAGAAGCACTCTGCCTTAATCATAACTTGAGTTCTCTTCAAACTTGGATAATGTAATTATAGTGGCCAACTCATCAGGTTATCTTTTATATCTAAAGTAGCACTTCTGAGTTAATTGCCTTATCACTGATTTAAAAATCGTATTCAGGAATCATAACCCGAGGAGTAGTGCCTCTCCTGGCATCACTGCTATGAGATCTGCATCAGTCAAGAGTTCAATCAGAGGAGCAGAAGCAGAAGGAAATATTCCGTAAGAGATGCATCACAAGGACCTGGCCAGATGTGACCTGCATGATCTGTAGGACAGGCAGCCAAGAAGAGGCTGGAATGCCCAGGCCAGCACTGCAGTCCCAGGCAGAATTTTTTCTCTCAGGGAAGCATCAGCCTTGCTCCCAAGGCCTCTTAGCTGATTGAATCAGGTTCTTCAGGGTTAGCCAGGATAATCTCCTTCACTTGAAGTCAAACTGACTTGGACTACCATCTTCAGTCTCATCTACAAAATATCTTCACAGCAGCACCTGGACTAGTGATTGATTCAGTTACTGGTGTTGAGCCTAGTCATGCAGACACATCAAAAGACCATCACAGGACCCTGCATCCCTGAGGCAAATGGATGCCTCTGGAAGAACGGAAGTGGGGCAGAGGCCAGGAGTCAGCAATACAAAAGATGACAATACACTGACACTGTAAATAAATGTGCTGCCCCTGGGAAAAGTATCAAATTACAAAGTAAAGATACAGTTCCATATAAGGCCTGCAGGGAAAGGTTAACCAAGATCAACAACAGCCTCTGTTAAGGTAAATACTTACGGTTCCAGTTTACACTGCTCTGTTCTCTGCACCTGTGACAACAATCGTCAGGATGAGACCCTGAAGGACAACCTCGTTCTGCTCTTCTGATTCCAGGAGGCTGTTTCTCTGTTGAAGAATGACTGCCCTCCTTCAGCCTCCATGTTTCCAGGCCTCCTGTTATGATTATGCCAGTGGACTACCTGGTCACACCTCTGCCAGGTAATTAGGAAAGGGTGTATGTGTGTGTGAGAGAGAGAGAGAGAAAGTGGAGCAGGGTGGGGGCGGTAAGGGGGACTAGTCTTCGTGAACCTGAAGAGTTGCATTTGCGTACATTGGTCTTTAGGCCTTCAAGTACCTAGTAAGCACTTGGGCCAGCTTTCATGTGGGTGTTACTAATTTTTAGTTCACTGTTTTAATCACTTTTAAGCCTTTCATAATCTAAATTTTCTTCTGAGCACACTCACGTATATCCAAGTTCAACAGCATCAATTTTATTAAGTTAATATTACATATTAATGTTTAATAATACTGTTTTAACATTGTCTTGTAAACCTACCCAGTAGGAGAAGACATTAGTGCAAATCCCATTGAAAATAGGTAGCACATGTATAAGAAAGTGAAAACATCTTTCAACAAATGTGGTATAATAAAAATTTACCTGTAAAACACACACAATGAAATACACAAATCATATGGAATATATATACAAAAATTATAGCAATATATATGTAAAAATGCAGTATAAGAAAAATTTAAATACACAACATAGGGACCATTTCTGAGGATTGTTAAAAGCTATAGTTTAGGGATATTTAGGGAAGCCTACCTGAACATGCAGAAGACTGCTAATATTTATGAGTTTTTTCCCACATACATCACATTGTTTCCTTCTAGCACACTTTCATCAGCATTGATTTCCTTGATTAACAGGAGTAGGCTTCAGGGAGATTGACAGATTTCACCATAAGTGAAGGAAGCAGCAGGATTCCAGCCCGTGTGCACAGCTGCCAGATCTCACCTGGGATCTCAGGTCTTCCCGTTACCCACTGTTTCTCCTTTCTCCCAAGTAGCTTCGCAGCAAGTGAGTACAGTAAGGACGGATCAAACCGGCTGGCTAGAAACGCCAGATTTCCTTTCAAACCTCTTGAACATTTTGTAAATTGTATGTGATTTTTTTCAGTGTCCTTCATTATTTGTTCATATCATTACAATAAAAATAAGATTTTTAAATAACATAAAGCATGTAAGGCTCTGTCTGACACCCAAACATGACCTCATAGCCTGGGTTTCGGTGCTGCTGTTTGACTTGCAGGGTTCATCCTTTGTTGCCTTCCCAGAAAGAAACTGAAAAAATAGCACCGTTAAGAACAGCATAACTAATGTAGACATACAGAATGGGAGAACATGTATTTGCTAAGAATTTGGTTCCTTCCTTCCTCCATTTCAGGCCAGGATTAATTCACTCGTGCATCATGAATGTATGAGTGTGAACGCAGCTCCAGAGACACAAGCAGCTGCAAGAGGATGTAAGGCAATGTTAGCTGCGAGCAGTGCAATTGTGACAAGAATAGATCAGGATTTGGGATTTAACATGTAAACAAATAAAAATCATTGTGCATTCTTAAAATAAGAAACCAATATGCAAAGTACATTTTAGGGAAATTTTCCCGACAGTGTGTTTCAGAGAGTAGTAACACAGAGCGTTGACAGATCAGATCATCTGGGAACCATGTTGTAATACTGTGTGAGGAGCAATAGCCAGTGCGAACTCCCTATGGGGTGATAGATCCACTCATCAGAATCCAGTAGTGAGCCGGGTGGCAGGTCCAAGCCTCCCTTGTTCCGAGTGGACACAAAGAATAAAGAACTATACCCTTTCCACACTCACACCTCTTTCTTGCTAGTCCTCCCTTCTCCTGGGATTGAGAACTGCCGGGAATAGCATCTATTTTGCCTATTTTATCAATAAGAAAAGTGAGACTTTGAGATGAGGAAATTTATGTGATATGATTCAACTTCAGGTATGACTTCAAAACTGCATCCTTTTCCCTAAGGCCATTCTCAGGTCTTCCACAAGTACTTGGGAGGTTAGAAAGGCCAGGTTTCTCTCACCATTTCCCCCAAGAGAATCTACTCATTCGTTCTGATAAATCTAGGTCATTCAGAGTGGGAAATTTAACAGGGGTTAAATATTACATACATTAAGAGAGTGACTCTTGTCTCTTTGATGGTTTTAATTGTTAAGTATTTTTCCTGGTATTACATTATAGAAGTACTCAGGTTTTCTTCATTTGAGAGGAAAGCATAGGTCTTAGAGAAAAGGCTTTATGGACCCTTATTAACTTTAGAACACTTTAACTACAACTTTATCTTTAGTGTTTCTAGAACACTTATCTGCAACTTTAATAGCTTTGTGCTTTCAATAGTCGTTTATGGACAGTAAATTGGCTTTCCCTTGAAGATCACAGTACCATATAGTTTCAGAGGTAGAAGGCAGCTCAGAGGTCACATGGCACAGCCATTCTCTTGCATGATAGTGATGGAGAGACCTGGAAATGGAGAAGAGCCCACCCAGTGGCATAAAACTGGCTGGAGACAAAAGCAGGAGCACCCTTTCCTCTGGGGCCACAGGCCCTTCAATGAGGAACAGTTTCTCATGGTACTTTGGAGAAAGGGAGATGGGTCAAGCTAAACTGCATGATATAACCACAAAACTGACTTTTCTGATGAAAACGTGTCTTCCAAGACAAATTTAAGACATTTTTCTTTTAATCATTTTGGTTGCAAAGCACACAATCCTTAACTTCCTAGAAAGCCTTTTTTTCAAAAATTCTCCCTAATTGTGGCTGTTCAAATAATTTATCTGTACTTTTATCAGGATATAGAAATTGTAAGATATCTCCTGACATCAGAGAGAGACAGAGACAGAGAGAGGAAGAGAGTGAATGAATTTGACTTAATGTTCTGGTTAGGACCTGCAGGGAAAATTTGAATAGACATAATAGTATCTATAATATAGTTGTATTGCCTAGCTCAGACAGAATACATAATATTTCATCATCTAGTTTATTTGCACCAAATTTCTGGGAAGATATATAGTATTATGATAGTTCCTGCAAAACTATTTAATAATATTTAACAACTATTCATAATTTTAAAATTTATGTTTTATCAAATAATTTTGCTATCAAGTAATTTTACCAAATAATTTTTTTAAATTAATTTTAATTTCTGCATCTATTGAGGTTATCAGACCTTTTTTCTTTTTTAATATTGTTAATGTAGAAAATAAAATCAGTTAATCTTTGAATATATTATCAATCTTAAATTCTTGGAAGTAGGGAAGAAACCGACAGAGTAGTGATAAATGAGATAATGGTTTCTATATTATTATATTAAATTTGCTTATATTTTCTTAAAGAATTTTGCTTTGCTGTTCGTGTGAGAGACTGACATAATTTCTTTTTACTGTCATGTACTTTATGTGCTTTTCACAATTTGGTAGCGATATTACACAACCTCAAGAAATTAGATGGCAAATACTCTCAAATTTAAATTTGGGAAAGGATTTCTTTTTGTTTTACTTCTTTAAATGTTTACTTCTTTATATACTTTTCCTGAAATAATTGGAATTTATTCATGAAGGCATATAAGTCTAAAGATTTCTTCCTGCAATTTTTAAATTAAGAATAGGTTTGAGACAGGACTATTATGACATTTTTATATCTTCTTGCATCAGTTTTGATTAATTTTGCTGCTCATGCATGAATTTCAACATTTCATCTTAAAATTTAATTTGGAATTTATATCCATTAAATTGTTCAATATCCTCCTAATGTATCTTTTTCATTATCAGTAATGCCATAAATGATGCCTGCTTTCTCAGTAATTAGAGGCTACTCAGTAATTGGAAATTAAAAATAATTTCTTAATTATACTAAGCATTTATCAATTTTTATACAACATATCAAAGAAACACTTTCTACTTTATTTTATTTAATGTTTTCTGTTCCATTAGCTTTTTTTAATCATTTTTGCATCATTTTCCTTACATTGTTTATATTTAAACTGTCACATGGACATTTAACTCATTGATTTCTAGCTTTCCTGTATGAATAAGCTCAAATTTGTTGATAATGCTCTTCAAAATTACTATACACAGGCAATTTGTTTTATGTTACTGGGAGAGGTTTAAAATATTTTCCACTTGAGGTGGAGCCAACATGGCGGCGTGAGTAGGACAGTGGGAATCTCCTCCAAAAAACATATATATTTTTGAAAATACAACAAATACAACTAATCCTAAAAGAGAGACCAGAAGACACAGGACAACAGCCGGACCACATCTACACCAGCGAGAACCCAGCGCCTGGTGAAAGGGGTAAGATACAAGCCCCAGCCCGGCGGGACCCGAGCGCCCCTCCCCCCAGCTCCCAGCAGGAGGAGAGGAGTCGGAGCAGGAGGGAGAGGGAGCCCAGGACTGCTAAACACCCAGCCCCAGCCATCCGGACCAGAGCGCAGACAAAGTGCATGCGTGGAGAGCTGGAAACTAGGGAAATAGGGCAGCAAGAACTCTGAGCAAGTGCCAAAGCTGATGCCCCTGTGACAAAGAAAAGCGGGGGCTTTTTGAAAGTCTTAAAAGGGACAGGGATTTAACAGCTGGACAGAAACAGCACAGGTCACAGCCCAGTGGCTGGAAATTACAGGGAAAACCGGGTGCACTAACCCCCTGGGCAACAGCTCTGAGACCCCTCATGGAGGTAAACAGCCAAATAGACACCCCGTCCATTACCCACTCTGGGCGCGGCAAAAGCAGAGAAACAGCCTAAGGCAAAACACACCCACAGAAAGGCAGAAATGTAATTCCTACACTTTGGCCGGGAAAGACACAAAGACCCAGCCTACACACAATTACCCAACACAAGCCACTAGGGGTCGCAGTTGTCCCAGTAAAGAAAGGCCAGTAGCAAGTGAAAAGTTTGGCCCTCCCAGCTGACAGTCAATAGCACCTGTCAACATGAAAAGGCAAAAAAATATGATCCAGACAAGACTAACCCAGACAGCTTCGGCATCTGCTACATCTTCCCCTGAGAAGGAATCTGGGGAGATAGATTAAGCCAGTCTTCCTGAAAAAGAATTCAAAACAAAAGTCATAACCATGCTGATGGACTTGCAGAGAAATATGCAAGAACTAAGGAAGGAGAATACAGAAATAAAACAAGCTCTGGAAGGACTTCAAAACAGAATGGATGAGATGCAAGAGACCATTAATGGACTAGAAAACAGAGAACAGGAACGCAGAGAAGCTGATGCAGAGAGAGATAAAAGGATCTCCAGGAATGAAAGAATTTTAAGAGAGCTGAGTGACCAATCGAAAAGGAATAATATACGCATTATAGGGATACCAGAAGAAGAAGAGAGAGAAAAAGGGATAGAAAGTGTCTTTGAAGAAATAATTGCCGAAAACTTCCCCAAACTAGGGGAAGAAATGGCCTCTCAGACAACAGAGGTACACAGAACTCGATGACAAGGGATCCAAGGAGGGCAACACCAAGACATGAATCTCATTTTTGAAAGCAATTGTACTAACAAGACTGTTCTCAATTGCTAAAGACTTGACATGACAATGCTCACAATAATTAAAACGGCAAAGATCAAAGACAAGGACAAAGTATTAAAGGCAGCCAGAGAGAAAAAAAGGTTACCTACAAAGGAAAACCCATCAGGCTATCATCAGACTTCTCAACAGAAACCCTACAGGCCAGAAGAGAATGGCATGATACACTTAATGCAATGAAACAGAAGGGCCTCAAACCAACACTACTGTATCCAGCACGAATATCATTTAAATATGAAGGAGGGATTAAACAATTCCCAGACAAGCAAAAGTTGAGGGAATTTGCCTCCCACAAACCACCTCTTCAGGGCATCCTACAGGGACTGCTCTAGATGGGAGCACTCCTAAAAAGAGCACAGAAAAAAACATCCAACATATGAAGAATGGAGGAGGAGGAATAAGAAGGGAGAGAAATAAAGAATCATCAGACCGCGTTTATAATAGCTCAACAAGCGAGTTAAGTTAGACAGTAAGATAGTAAAGAAGCCAACCCTGAACCTTTGGTAACCACAAACTTAAAGAATACAATGGCAATAAGTTCATACCTTTCAATAATCACCCTAAATGTAAATGGACTGAATGCACCAATCAAAAGACACAGAGTAATAGAATGGATAAAAGAGCAAGATCCATCCATATGCTGCTTACAAGAGACTCACCTCAAACCCAAAGACACGCACAGACTTAAAGTCAAGGGATGGAAAAAGATATTTCATGCAAACAACAAAGAGAAGAAAGCAGGTGTTGCAATTCTGGTATCAGACAAAACAAACTTCAAAATAAAGAAAGTAACAAAAGACAAAGAAGAACATTACATAATGATAAAGGGCTCAGTCCATCAAGAGGATATAACCATTATAAATATATATGCACCCAATACAAGAGCACCAACATACCTGAAACAAATATTAATAGAACTAAAGGAGGAAATAGAATTCAATGCATTCATTCTAGGAGACTTCAACACACCACTCACTCCAAAGGAGAGATCCACCAGACAGAAAATAAGTAAGGACACAGAGGCACTGAACAACACACTAGAACAGATGCACCTAATAGACATCTACAGAACTCTACATCCAAAAGAAACAGGATACACATTCTTCTCAAGTGCACATGGAACATTCTCCAGAATAGACCACATACTAGGCCACAAAAAGAGCCTCAGTAAATTCCAAAAGATTGAAATCCTACCAACCAACTTTTCAGACCACAAAGGAATAAAACTATAAATAAACTGTACAAAGAAAGCAAAAAGGCTCACAAACACATGGAGGCTTAACAACACGCTCCTAAATAATCAATGGATCAATAACCAAATCAAAATGGAGATCCAGCAATATATGGAAACAAACGACAACAACAACACTAAGCCCCAACTTCTATGGGACACAGAAAAAGCAGTCTTAAGAGGAAAGTATATAGCAATCCAAGCATATTTTAAAAAGGAAGAACAATCCCAAATGAATGGTCTAATGTCACAATTATCGAAATTGGAAAAAGAAGAACAGATGAGGCCTAAGGTCAGCAGAAGGAGGGACATAATAAAGATCAGAGAAGAAATAAATAAAATTGAGAAGAATAAAACAATAGCAAAAATCAATGAAACCAAGAGCTGGTTCTTCGAGAAAATAAACAAAATAGATAAGCCTCTAGACAGAATTATTAAGAGGAAAAGAGAGTCAACACAAATCAACAGTATCAGAAACGAGAAAGGAAAAATCACGACGGACCCCACAGAAATACAAAGAACTATTAGAGCGTACTATGAAAACCTATATGCTAACAAGCTGGGAAACCTAGGAGAAATGGACAACTTCCTAGAAAAATACAACCTTCCAAGACTGACCCAGAGAGAAACAGAAAATCTAAACAGACCAATTACCAGCAACGAAATTGAAGCGGTAATCAAAAAACTACCAAAGAACAAAACCCCCGGGACAGATAGATTTACCTCGGAATTTTATCAGACATACAGGGAAGACATAATACCCATTCTCCTTAAAGTTTTCCAAAAAATAGAAGAGGGGATACTCCCAAACTCATTCTATGAAGCTAACATCACCCTAATACCAAAACCAGGCAAAGACCCCACGAAAAAAGAAAACTACAGACCAATATCCCTGATGAACGTAGATGCAAAAATACTCAACGAAATATTAGCAAACCGAATTCAAAAATACATCAAAAAGATCGTACACCATGACCAAGTGTGATTCATCCCAGGGATGCAAGGATGGTACAATATTCGAAAGTCCATCAACATCATCCACCACATCAACAAAAAGAAAGACAAAAACCACATGATCATCTCCATAGATGCTGAAAAAACATTTGACAAAGTTCAACATCCATTCATGATAAAAACTCTCAGCAAAATGAGAATAGAGGGCAAGTACCTCAACATAATAAAGGCCATCTATGAAAAACCCACAGCCAACATTATATTGAACAGCAAGAAGCTGAAAGCTTTTCCTCTGAGATCGGGAACTAGACAGGGATGCCCACTCTCTCCACTGTTATTTAACATAGTACTGGAGATCCTAGCCACGGCAATCAAACAAACAAAAAAAAATACAAGGAATGCAGATTGGAAAAGAAGAAGTTAAACTGTCACTATTTGTAGATGACATGATACTGTACATAAAAAACCCTAAAGACTCCACCCCAGAACTACTAGAACTGATATCGGAATACAGCAAAGTTGCAGGATACAAAATCAACACACAGAAATCTGTTGCTTTCCTATACACTAACAATGAATCAACAGAAAGAGAAATCAGGAAAACAACTCCATTCACAATTGCATCAAAAAAATTAAATACCTAGGAATAAACCTAACCAAAGAAGTGAAAGACTTATACTCTGAAAACTGCAAGTCACTCTTAAGAGAAATTAAAGGGGACACTAACAGATGGAAACGCATTCCATGCTCGTGGCTAGGAAGAATTAATATCGTCAAAATGGCCATCCTGCCCAAAGCAATATACAGACTTGATGCAATCCCTATGAAACTACCAGCAACATTCTTCAATGAACTAGAACAAATAATTCAAAAATAGTATGGAACCACCAAAGACCCTGAATAGCCAAAGCAATCCTGAGAAAGAAGGGGGATCTCACTCCCCAACTTCAAGCTCTATTATAAAGCCATAGTAATCAAGACAATTTGGTACTGGCACAAGAACAGAGCCACAGACCAATGGAACAGACTAGACAATCTAGACATTAACCCAGACATATATGGTCAATTAATATTTGATAAAGGAGCCATGGACATACAATTGCAAAATGACAGTCTCTTCAACAGATGGAGCTGGCAAAACTGGACAGCTACATGTAGGAGAATGAAACTGGACCATTGTCTAACCCCATATACAAAAGTAAACTCAAAATGGATCAAAGACCTGAATGTAAGCCATGAAACCATTAAACTCTTGGAAAAAAACATAGGCAAAAACCTCTTAGACATAAACATGAGTGACCTCTTCTTGAACATATCTCCCTGGGCAAGGAAAACAACAGCAAAAATGAACAAGTGGGACTATATTAAACTGAAAAGCTTCTGTACAGCAAAAGACACCATCAATAGAACAAAAAGGAACCCTACAGTATGGGAGAATATATTTGAAAATGACACATCCGATAAAGGCTTGACGTCCAGAATATATAAAGAGCTCACATGCCTCAACAAACAAAAAACAAATAACCCAATTAAAATATGGGCAGAGGAACTGAACAGACGGTTCTCCAGAAAAGAAATACAGATGGCCAACAGACACATGAAAAGATGCTCCACATCGCTAATTATCAGAGAAATGCAAATCAAAACTACAATGAAGTATCACCTCACACCAGTAAGGAGGGCTGCCATCCAAAAGACAAACAATAACAAATGTTGGCAAGGCTGTGGAGAAAGGGGAACCCTCCTACACTGCTGGTGGGAATGTAAATTAGTTCAACCATTGTGGAAAGCAGTATGGAGGTATATCAAAATGCTCAAAACAGACATACCATTTGACCCAGGAATTGCACTCCTAGGAATTTACCCTAAGAATGCAGCAATCAAGTATGAGAAAGACCAATGCACCCCTATGTTTATCACAGCACTATTTACAATAGCCAAGAATTGGAAGCAACCTAAATGTCCATCTATAGATGAATGGATAACGAAGATGTGGTACATATACACAATGGAATACTACTCAGCCATAAGTAAAGGGCAAATCCTACCATTTGCAGCAACATGGATGGAGCTGGAGGGTATTACGCTCAGTGAAACAAGCCAAGCGGAGAAAGAGAAATACCAAATGATCTCACTCATCTGTGGAGTATAAGAACAAAGGAAAAACTGAAGGAACAAAACAGCAGCAGAATCACAGAACTCAAGAATGGACTAACAGGTACCAAAGGGAAAGGGACTGGGGAGGATGGGTGGGTAGGGAGGGATAAGGGGGGGGAGAAGTAGGGGGGTATTAAGATTAGCATGCGTAGGGGGTGGGAGAAAAGGGAGGACTGTACAACACAGAGAAGACAAGTAGTGATTCTACAACATTTTGCTATGCTGATGGACAGTGACTGTAAAGGGGTATATAGGGGGGACCTGGTATAGGGGTGAGCCTAGTAAACAAAGTATTCGTCATGTAAGTGTAGATTAATGATAAAACAAAAAAAAGCAATTCCTGTATGGTGACCTCCAATGAGTTCTACACAATGATATAAAGGGCATATAAAAGTATAGGCAAAGGGTCTGTTTGTGTTTATACAGAGGATCAAAGCCTAATTTTGCTACCCTCAAAATGAAGTAAGACACGATACGAAAAAGAACTTCCAACATCAGCACTCTCGGGAAGACTCATGCCAGAAGATGATCATCAAAAAAACCCCTACAAAGATCCACGCACTGCTATAGCTGTAGATGCACTCATCCCACCAGTTCCTGGACTTGCCATGGGAATGAAGAAGGAGATATCTAAGCTGGCCTGTGCATACAGTAAAACAACAAATTTGACTGGATCTATACTGTTGGAACTCAACCAAGAATTAGGAGAAGTGCAAATTGTAGCGCTCCAAAATCCTACAATTACAGACTATTTACTGTTAAAAGAACATAAGGGATGTGAACATTCCCCAGGAATGGGTTGTTTTAATTTGTCTGATTTCTCTCAGACTGTTCAAGTTCAGTTGGACAATATCCACCATATCATAGATAAGTTTTCACAAATGCCTACGGTGCCTAACTGGTTTTCTTGGTTTCACTGGAGATGGCTGGTAATTACAGGTATGCTTTGGTTACGTAACTGTACTCCTATTATGTTAATGTGTGTGCGCAATTTAATTAGTAGTATAAAACCTATACATGCTGAAGTTACTTTACAAGAAGATATGTCAAAGAAATAATCAATCTTCCCAGGTTTTCTTCTGCCTGCTACTTCTATAGCTTTTCTTCTTCCTTCCTAATTACAACCCTTAAATAGAATTCGTGCCTCATATCAAATTTACCGAGTATCATAATTCTTCCAAGTGGTAAAGATACCTCAAGACAAATGCTGGGCATAGAAGCCACAGGGCATAAATATGCAAAGAAGTAAAAAGCTAACCTTTTCAAACAATAAGGCTTCTCTCTCACTTACCAACTTTACATTTCCCTGTATGGCCCCGGAAGATGACTGGTTAGCCAGAGACGGGTAAGATTCCTCAAGGGAGGAACAACCTAAGACAGGCACAGTCACAGGGGGGCCATCAGGTGAGAAATTGGGGATCAACAGAGGTGAGACTTAGAACCTCACCCCCCGTTTTTGAGAGAAATCTTCTGCATCCGTGGATGTTTTGTTGCCCTTGTCTAGCTTGGATTAACACATAGTCTACAGGCACACACCTGATCATCTACATTTGCTCTCTTACAACACTAAACTATGTTTTCTACCTTTATCTTGTATCTACCTACCACTTCAGCATTTTATTAAAAATAATAATAATAAAGAGAGAAATGTGGTATCCACATATAAATCAAGTATAAAAATCAAATGAATATTCATATTTGAACTGACTGTTTATAGTTCATAATTCATGAGCAAAACCGAAAGCTTCTGTGATGACTGCCCTTGTAATGTTCACCATGTAACTTATTCACTATGTAAGAATTTGTTCTCCATGTAAGAACTTGTTCGTTATTCTTCAGAGGATTGGAGACTGACGAAAATTAGGCTTGGGGTGGATTAATGATTGTGCATTGAGCATTGACCCCCCATACAGAATTTTATTGTTGTTAACAACCATTTGATCAATAAATATGAGAGATGCCCTCACAAAAAATAAAAGAAAAGAAAAACAAAAAAAAAGGTACACACTTCCAATTGTAAAATAAATAAGTAACCGGGATGTAATGTATAGCATAAGGAATACAGTCAAAATGTCGTAACAACTTGGTATGGTGATAGCTGGTACCTAGAATTATCATGTATATAAATGTTGAATCACTGTGTTGTACACCTGAAACTAATGTAATACTGTGTGTCAACTACCCTTCAATAAAAAATAATTATCTAAAAAAATATATATATTTTCCACTTGAATTTGAATTTCATTATCATTGAAATTCATGGGATTGCAGTTGTTACCTACATTTTGAAGGTAGATTATTAGGTATTTTCAAAATAAAAATATTAGATTTTGCATTTCATTTAGGAACTCCAATTATCATCAACTACCTCAATTTATTTCTAGTAGTGTTTCTATCTTCTCTTAGAACTCCCTATTTGTCTTCTTAGTATGGCTATGTTCTTTATCTGGATACCAGTTATATTTATGTTAGAACATGTTACTTTAAACTACATGCATCATACAATACTTTATGTATTTTAGTCTTTTTTTCTTTCTCTATTTTTGTCTGAACATCTGGTAAACTATTTTTGAGATTATACAATCTGCTGCTGTGACATTTCCTCTTAAACTCACAATTGAGCTCATTATTTCAGTTAATACATGCTTTGTTGTTTAAAGATTTCCATTTTATTCTTTATTAATACCATTCTCTGGTAATTTTTGTATCACATTTTTTATCATATAGATCATAGTCATTTTAAAGTCTCTGATCAATTCAATATTTGTAGTCCTTAAGGGTCTGTTACTCGTGTGTATTTTTCTCTGTATTTTGTCTCTTGGTATACTTGCTCATTTTTCCTAAGCTGATAGAATTCCTGGGTGATGGTTTCCTTCCTCTAATAAGGTGTTTTTGCTTCTTGAAACTTGTTATTATATAATGAGATCACTTGAATCCAGCAAGTTATTGAGCTAATCTAACATGGGTTCCATTTTTATAAGGGTTGATCTATATTTAGGTCCTACCTATTCCTACAGGAAGGTCCCTCAGGAATAAAAATATTAAATTGTGGCGTTAGCCAATTCTATCCTCCCTGCCTGTTCCTGGATTTCAGTTTATTCTTTCCCAAAAGATTAGTGAATTCCTTCAGACGGTCTCTGCCTCTTTGACACTGCAGTCTGATGGCCTTCTCAGCTTTATTACCACTGCAGAACTGTCTATAGATAGTTCCAGGGAAGTTGGGTATGCTGTTGGGCCCACCTGGGGGTGTTTCCTTTCTCCTGCATCTTCGCCACCCACACTAGCTGTATTAGTAGGACTCAAATGCTTTCAAGCAGATTCTTCATGTATTTTCTTTTCATGCTTGTGGAAATTTTCAGATGGAAGTTTGGACTAATCTAAGTTATTGCTTTAGGACTGGAAGCAGATATCCAACAATTTAAACAATATTCTTATTACCAGACAATACTGGATAGATACAAATTAAACCATATTTTATGATTATATAGTTCTCTTATAAGTAGCATAATTCGATTTTACTGAATTTGTGAGTGTGTTAAAAGATGACATTATTTGGAGAAATGTAAACAGTTTAAATGAAAGCCAAATGACTTCACTTCTAGAATGAGGAAAAGTCACAAGAAAATATTACTCCTGACCCCAACAATGAAAACAAGGGTAATATTCTACAAAATTATAATGTTTTGAGTCTAGCACAGAGCTGAGGTTTTAAGGTTGTCTAGCAAACTAAAAACTTATTGGTGACAAGCCCTTCCAAGAAAAGATGATACTTAAAACAACTTAATGCTTTCCATAATAGCAAAAAGAGGATAAATCAGCTATAGATATGGATACACGGAATCAAGTTGAACAGTGATATCAGCATCATGGCAGCAAAAGACAGTTCTCATTTCTGTCCCCTCTTTTTGACAACTAAAATTTGGTGTCTATCCATGAACAAAAAAGCAACTGTGGGAGTTATGGATCCAGTACCGTATGCCAAGGAACCAAGAACAAGTCCCACCACTGTGCACTGGGCAGTAGGCATAGAGGGGGCATTGAGTAATAGGCACACAGAGGTCCCTTGGGCTGTGAGAACTAACAGGAGCCTGGGAGCTAGCTTCAGCCCCTCACAGCCATGGTCAGGAGCACTGGCTTTCTTTTTGTCTAAGCTGTGCCAGTTTATGGGGAGGGAGTGATGCTAGAGAACTCCAGTGTGACCAAACTCATTTTTTTTTCCTCTCTGCTGGATTGCTGGGACTTCTTCTCTGGAAACAAGGACTTTTACAAAGGTTCTGTCATCCATGGGTATCTGCATAAGTCAGTGTTACCTACAATAATATATCACTTCACACCTGTTAAAATGGCTATCATCAAGAAGACAAGAAATGATAGGTGTTTGTGAGGATATAGAGAAAAGGGAATACTTGTTCACTATCAGTGGGAATATAAATTGATTTAGCCACCATGGAAAACAGTGTAGCAATTCCTCAAAAAAATTTAAAAAAAAGAAACTACTGTATGATACAGAAATTCCACTACACACCCAAAGGAATTAAAAACAGAATCAAAAAGGTACCTGCCATCCCATATTCATATTCATTGCAGCGTTATTCACAATAACCAAGATATGGAAAAAAATCCAAGATCCATCAATGGATGAATGGATAAAGAAAATATGGTATCCATATACACAATAGCATATTCAGTCCAGAAAGAAGGAAATCCTGCTATTCACATCAACATGAACGGACCTTGAGGGAATTATGCTTAATGAGATAAGTCAGACAGAAAAAGCAAATACTATATGATCTCACTTATATGTGGAATCTAAAAATGCTGAATGTGTAGAAACAGAGTACAATGGTGACTGCCAGGGGATAGAGAGTGAGAGAATTTGGAAAATATTGGCCAACCAGTACAAGCTTCCAATTATAAGATGAATACATTTTGGGGGTCTAATGTACAGAATTATGATTATAGTTAGGAATATTATATTATATACTCTAAAGTTGCTAAGAGACTAGATCTTAAATGTTCCAAAAAGGAATGCTAATTATGAGACATGATGGTGTTAGTTAATGCTACAGTGGTAATAATATTGTAATATATAAGTATATTGAATCAGAAATCACACCCTATGCTTATACCATGACAATTATATCTCAATTTTTTTTAAAAAAAAGGAAGAATCAAGTTATAATTGTAACACATCTTTAAAGGCTGTGAATGGACAGGTCTGAGAGTTCAGGATCCCTGGGTGCCCTAGACATAAAGGAGGAGTCTGCATGCATCCAATAACTCTTAACAAGGCTTCCTCCTGATTTTATACAAGAAGACTGGGGGCAGAGCAGGACTGAAAGAACACCCAGCTGCAGGACAGCATGCCTGACCAGGAAAGGTTCAGAGAAATGCCCCAAACCTCTGTTTCCTGCACCAAGTGTAAAGAAGCAATTGCCTCCCATACTTTATTTTTTGGTATTTTTGGAAATAATATAGTTGTGTGTTTTTTTCCCATGCACTTGTTAATTACTGAGATATAGAATTATGACAGTTTTTTTTTATATCAATTTTGTAACTTGTTGTTACCAGCTGTGATGCTGTTTTTCCCGAGATCGCGTCTCGGAGGTGATGATGAATGAAGCCAGCAGACAAGAGTAAGGAGCAACCAGCAAAGCTCTTATTAATGAGTGAAAAGAGAAAGCTCCTGCTACTCAGGAGGGGCTCCAAGGGAGGGTTCCATCAGGGCTGTGGTGTCAGGGGTTTATATTGCCTCCTGAGAGGAGGAAGTCCCACCTCCCCAGACCAAATGAAGAACTGAACTGATGACATTGCAACCTGCTCTTGATTGGCTGAAACTACAATGTTTGATTTGCATAGGGCATAACCAATCAGAACTGAGTTCTATCTAATTAAGTGTACCTTTGAGTGGCTGCGTTGGATTGGACCTTTTTGAAACTTACAAGGGCTTGAAATTTATAAGCCCTGAAGCTTCTTGAAATTTACAGGGACCCTGAACTCTATCTACCTGCCTCCCTCTATTACCCACAGGATACTTAAAGAATTTTTTTTTTTTGTAGATACTTTGGGGTTTCATACAATAGATAGTCATATCCGCTGTTGATCAAGACACCTTTATTTTTTCTTTATGACTATGCTGGTTCTACTGATGTGACAATTGGAATAGTTCGCTATGTCTGTTTATACCATTTCCATTTCA
Organism: Manis pentadactyla; assembly: GCF_030020395.1. Lineage (NCBI taxonomy): Eukaryota > Metazoa > Chordata > Mammalia > Pholidota > Manidae > Manis > Manis pentadactyla. The sequence continues at coordinate 44,131,153 of NC_080025.1, forward strand.
TCTTTCTTATAGTTGCCATTTTTCTACTGAAACAAGCTATTCAGTATTGCATGTTGTCAACACTTTCCATATGTGCTTCTATGATATTAGTGATAGTTATCTAAATTCCCTGACTTCCACATTCTCAGACTTGTTCTGATGACTGTTTTGTCTCTTCAGACTGTTATTTCCTATTTCTATGCTTCACAATTGTTCACTGAAGGTACTTAGGTAAATAATTGTTACGCTTCAAAATCAGCAGCATTTCCTTCTGCCAGGTTTGCTGTTGGGTTTAAGCGAGGTTTAACATTTGTTGTCCCTGTGGTTACTATCAGGGCACCAAAGGCTTCCAGCCCCTCTAGTGATAGTGCTTGTGCTGGCTAAACTCATCAGACGGGTGTCACTGTAGTCTTGGTTTGGGGTCCTCCAAAGAAAACTGATCTCCTGTTCTCCTGTATATGAATCTACTCAGTGCTTGTCAGTGCTGTTGTGGGGCTGGAAGGGAACACTCTCTGGCATCTTCAGAGAGCCTCAGTGGTAAGGAGGCACTGCCAACCTGGGCTCAGTCTGACCTACAGGTGTCCCTGCTACTCTTCTGCATGCATGCCTGGGCCTACTTCCTGCTCCTTCCCACAAGCCAGGAGTAAAGCTTGTCTGCCTTCCCACCCCACTCCACACTGCACAGGTTCTATTTGTGTCCTATGGCAGTATCTGGTACTCTTCCTCCTTTAGATTAAAGCTTTTGCTCCTCAGGGTAAAATAGGGGGTGACCTGGGCAGAACTTTCCCACGGGCTGCTGTTGCCCTCTCCCAGCACTGCAGGAAAAGCCTTCCCAGGATTTCCCCCATCTTCCCTGTGAGTACCTAGTGGGAAGAATGCCTCCTGGAGAAAAAAGCCTGCAAGAGGATGCAAACCTCCCCGTCTGAGGCCAACGGGAAAGTCATGCTCTGTCAGGTTGGTCCCACTACATACTCAAGTAATTGGTTAAGACTTCCTACTGAATATTCCTATCTGTGTATATGGCATTTAATGATTTCTTCCCAGGTAAGCAAATGCCCAGGGCCTGTTTGTCTCTCCAGACCTCTAACTCTAAATTTCAGGTTAGCTGTTTGCTCTGTGACAGCAGTTTTCTGATATGTCCAAGAAAAGTTGATAATTTGCAGTTTTTGCAGTTTTTTCTTGCTGTAAGAATAAGAGTAACAAAGATCGTCTCCTTGACTAAACATTAGCCAGGCTGCTCTGAGGCCCCTTCTCAGCGGGGCCTCCACCTTGGCCTGGGCAGATGTGAACAAACGCTAACATAGTTTCTAATGGTGCACAGCCTCATCCTAGGGTGACCACAGCCCTCATAAAGTACTGCCTGAGAAAACTCAGCATTGTCAAAATAATTTCCTGTTTGTTCCAGCCAACACCTGAAGATGGCCCTGGTCCTTCACCAGTGAGAGGGCAGGAGCCCAACTTGAGAAAGTGCCAATCAGCAAACCCAGCTTGGTGTCACAGGGTCACCCCTCCTTCCCACTTTCTGCAATGTGTCACTTCCCTGACTGCTGAGCCCCCACTCAGACACTCATCCTCCTTCTAGAATGCTCAGTCACCTCTGCACAAGTCAAGTTTGAGTTCAGTGCATATTTGACTCTTTTCTCTCTTGCAATAGTTTTTATTGACTAAAATCTGTCCTTACCTCTTTAACTAGTGTCCAGCTTTGTTTATCTTTGACAGGAACAACACTCCTTCCATCTTTCTACATCTCTGAGCTGCAACTGAAAGTTTGTATTATTACATTGGTTTATGCATGTTAAATACAAATCCTTGTTTGTGAGTTTCTTCCAGATTCCAATACAAATACCCACGCAGTAACTTTAGCAGAGGACTTCCAATAAATTGCCTGTGTCAACAGTATAGCCCTGAGACATAAGAAGTCTGATTTCTGTGCTTGTCTGACCCACTAAATAATAAGCACTATTTAAGGTCAATCTATGTTGTCTGTCTTCCTAATAATCCCCTATTGTGGAAGCTGAAATTAAGCCTTATACTTAAATAATATCTTTTCGTTTTCCAACTAATATAGAAAAGTGAAACTTTCTATTTCTTGAACACAAAATAAAATGACTTGTATTTTATTTCCAAGGTCTGTCAAATTCAGCTTTCCAATCCAATGCAGAAGGGTTATATCTTTCTGCATATTCACACAGAACCTACATCTTAGACTTGTCTTTCTCACATTTGAGTGGCTCTCCAAAGTGCAATCATTGATGAAATAAAATGCCACATTCAATGACTTGAAAATATAATCAAGCAAAATTCTTTCGGGTAAGTCAACTGAAATGCTTTCATTACTGACATGGTCGCTCTTATCTGGAAATCTAAAGTTAATACACACCCAGTGGAGGGTGGTCTGCCATGAACTTTGCTTTATTTTATCCAAGTGGAGCAGAGCCTGTGCAGCTGCAGTAAAGTATGTGCTGTTTCCATTATAGCTTCCAATTTACATGGGCTCCTAATGCAGCTCTGAGACTTTTAGATAGGCTCCAATTTCCAAGGCAGTGTCAGCCCAGAGCAAGATTTAAAATGACTTGTCCCTGTTATCAAATTTGAAGGAGGGAAAAAAATGAAACAGAAGTTTTCTTGACAGCATGCCTTTTTTCTGATAAATATATACCTATAACTGAAAATGCGTGCTGGCATATTGAATGCATATTGCAAGTCGTTCTGTGTTATGTGTGCTGCAGGGCCCTTGAATATGATGTTAAAATAATAGCTTGTATCATAGTTAAACAGAATAGCCTAAAATTGTCAATACCAAAAATCTTACTTTCATCTAAATTCAATAATGAAATAGCTCACAAAAAATTAGGATAAGGTGACATAAATTTTAAATAGTATAATATAATTTCTTAAAATCTACTATAACTATTAAGGACATAATATGAACACATTTTTATGATAAAATACTAAGCATGAATAAAGAATGTTTAATCACAAGAGCGAAATGTTTCTTGAGCTAAATAACCTCTGCCTAAATTTGTGGTGCCCTTCCTACAATTTAAGTGAGTTGAAGATGCTCAGATAACCAGAATCAGACAAATCTAGTCCTTAAACAGGATCCAAATTATTTTAGAGGCAATTATAAAAAAAATAGCTACTAGTATGAGTACATAATTGCTCTTTTCAGAATGGATTTGTTATATGAAATCACTTAAAATATTGTAAATTTCTCTATTGATTACTAATTTCACTTATGAGACACAAAATCAATGTCTGTTAACCCAGTGTCTGGCTCTCAAAAATCTATGTTGCACTAAAAGCCGCAAAAACTGACCTCCTTCAGCTGTTTTGGCTGTTGGATTGTCAGTGTTAAAAAAAACACCCTAAAAGCTTGTGTACACTAATTTTTATGGAGACATGTACTTCCTTTCCTTTTCGTCCTCTCTTAGTTATGTGTTCAGATATCCAGAGTACATTTTAGAACAATCATGCTCATAAGTTTTAGCCCTGATAGAAATACATAATTTTTAATGCCAGCAAGATTCAGTTTTCCATCATGGAATTCAGAAGCACTTACTGCACACAGGCCAATTGTGTTTAGTGGTAGCAGAAAAAAATAGAATTCAGAAAAACAGAACTCTGAATCATGGTGGCATTTTCCTAGAAAACAAACATGTATAATTCAGTTATTAGAAAATAAAAAAAATAATGAAAAATGAGTATCTCTTCAAGGAAATGAACAAATTTTCAGTTCTGTACATTCATACATGGGCTGGTCATTTCATATATTTCAAATAAATGCACACATAACCACTGGTAGTGAATATTTAGGTAACTGGATCATCATTGCTAATATGGCCAAGTAAAATTTAATTTTGAATCATACCTGTTAACTTCATTACAGACTCTTGTCTCTTTCAAGTTTGGAAAAGAAATTTATTTCCTATTTCTAACATGTACAGCGTTTTTAAAACATCAAGTAAGGATATGACTGCCGGGACAGTAGTCGTCTACAGTATCTTGTAACGTTTTGTAAAATAGAAGAAAGAACAGTGCATTTCCCTACAGCAAGTCATTGAAAGGAAACAATAAAGTGCTGATGAGTGTTCACAAAGCACTTCGGCTTTTGTAATGTGTGTGACAAATCGTGCTTCCAGGCCAGGATCCATGAGAAACCAGGGTAGGCGAGGTGCAGTGGGACAGATGGACCCCCAGGGTGTTGTTTCATATGCTGAAAAACACCATTTCGAACCATTTCTAGAAGAATGGGTTTCCATCCAAGTTCTGGGCCCAGATTCCCTGAGGGCCCTGTCTACCCATCCATCCCTCCCTGACTGGCAGCATCCCTTTTCCGTGGGAAGGGCTTTCTCCGTTGGACTGAATGCTCGCTCAGCTCTCCGTATGTGAATGGAGGGCACAGACTCAGAGGCTCCTGCAGGCTGCTCTTTCCGTGGCCTCGGGGGCTTCACAGACACATGGCCCAGCAGATCTGGCCACTCAGGACAGGTAGGTACCAGCTTCGGGGCTTCACAGCTCCCCCCCTTCCAACGAGGTCCCTTCTGGGACCAGGACAGCTTCCAGGTTACACAGTCACTCAGATGTCCCTGCCTGTCACTCACCCTGTAATGAGTAGAGTGTAGATGGGGGTTGGGCCCCCTCAGAGGAATGTTGGCCAAAGTGCACAAGGACCACTTCCCTTACCTAAAATGTGCAGGTTTGACACAGCAGAGGATTGTGGACACTGTTACTTCTCTGCCTGTTAGTTTTCCTTGATTTTTATCTGTCCCGTTGACATGGCATTGAAACCAGCTAATAAATCTAACTTCCATGAGCATGTATAAAATGTGCATATGTATTGAATGCACTGAATACTCATTTTTATGTGTAATTAAAGAATATTTTTTGTTATCTCATGCGCTAAAGAATAGAACCTGAGTCAGCAAGTATGTGAGCAATTATGTTTATATACACCTTGATCCAAGGTGTTTGGCTCAGTGACTGAGAAAGACTTCATAATCACTATGATCTTCATTCTGCTAGACCATGACCTTCTGCTTGCAAAACTCCCTGCATGATTAGGGACAATGACTTCCCCCTTTGGATCTTAGTTTCTTTATTTGAAAAAACAGGTTAATGGTTTTATTTCATGTTTTTGTTTCCTTTGGAATAACAATAAGCAAACACACACAGTAAAATCGGTCTTTTAAACAAGCTGGTACAGTGTCTGGCATAGAGTAATGCCTTCATTATGTTAGTTCCATTCAACAATTTTTTGTACTATTTAATATATTTGTTAACATCTGTCAGGGATTTCTGAAGATTTGAGCTTAAAGATATCTTAATTGATTCCTGTCCTTAATGAAAATATCTACCTATAGACAGGCCTCTCCCAGTTGGCACCAAAGGCATTTTAATTTTGAAATCTGACAAGAGTTCTCACAGTTTAAATCTTTAAAATATTGTTAAAGGAAATATGGGAGCTTCCAGTTGAGATTTAGTGTCATTTTTCACTGGTGCCCAAACATATGCCTTTGGAACACAATGGTAATTCACTTCCATTAATCTTAGCAGATTTTGAAGCTCCAACCCTTGCCATAGCTTGTGTTTCCATTTTGCTGGGGACTACATTAGCCCAGGGTTTAAAGGCCTCATTTTTAATCAGCTCTGCCAGACTACTCAAGTGCTCTTAAAACTCTATTTTCCTCAAAGTCAAAATGAACGGAGTCCTCAGAGGGCATAATAACATCTACTGACTACAAAAGGAATGCTTTCCTGATTTGCAAACTTTCCAGTTCACATGACCCACCTTTCAGTCTCCCAGAATTCTACAATGGATGTTTCTGCACATGATGGTGCTTAAAAGCATTGATTTCAGAAGCTGAAGATGAACAGAAAGGAAGTTATTGCTATATTTGTGCACTAGATCTCAGTGTCAGAAGCCCCTGCAGAACGCTGTTCTGCAAACTGCATTGGTAAATGCAAAACACTAATTTACAAGTGTAAACCCTCAACTTCTTGTTTATAAAAAGGGATGCACAATCCTTCTCTTAAAGTTGGCTGTGTGGCTGACATGCAAGGGCATAGGTAAGGGACTCAGCATACCACACTGACAAACACACATTCTTGACCAGCCTCCCCTACTTGTGTCCCCTAGACTTTGTTTTTCCAAATGTAAACCTGGCATCTGAGGAGTCATATTTGTCCCTCAGAACTCCTGGGGATGTCCTGATGGCATCGAATGCCCTTATGGGGAACTGCTTCCTCTCCAGTTTGCTGTGGGCTCCAGTATCCTGCATGTGCGCACATTTACATTTTTTGTCTGGTCCTGGAAGGGCATGCATCTCCTTTGCATGTATTACCAGAATAAATCACTATAAATACATAACAAGTTTGTTTCCCACTGAAGAAAGCTATATTTTTTGTTTTGTTTATTTTCATACTGATTACAATGTCCAGTATTTTCTTCTTAGTATTTGAGGAAATTTGTTCTTAGGCTGAGATTGTTAGCAAAGAAGTGCTCTCCTCTTCTGAAAGACCTTATATCAATATCTATCATCTATCTCTCTGTACCTATCTACCATTTATCTCTCTAATATCTGTATTTATCTATCAACATCTGTGTATATATCTACATTTCTTTCCATCCATACACAGAGAGAAATGAAAAAGGGCCCACGCATACATAAAGATGAAACATTAAGTAAATGTAATCTACAAAACTGAGTAATATGTATCCATACTATTAATGGTTCTACATTTCCAAAGATGTAAATAATGTTATAAATTCCTAATATTACATGTCTTTTAGTGATAACATTGATGATGAATTTCCAGAATTTCAATCATGTTTTTAATTTTTTATCTTTTATTTCATAATTTATGGGAAACTAAAATAATCCATTCCAAGTGTTTTCTGCATTTAACTTGCTGAATGTTTCACATCTTTCAAAATATACACTACTTGTATAAAAAGTACACTTCTTAACCCAGTATCAGTGCTTTAATTTTCCTATTTCAACCTATTTCTATATAATAATTAAGGAATATGTGACTAAATATTTAAGTGAGTAGTAAAGATAAGATTTTTTCCTCAAACCAACATATTCACTGTATGTCAGCATGGTACACCAGATTCTTCAGTGTTTGTCTGTATCTTGATGCTTGAAAGTCCTGAATTAAGTTTACAAAGACAGCTTATGAATAAGATAAGCAGATGTTCCAGTGTGCCTAGAACTGCCCTGCTTTATGCTGGTTGTTCCAATACAGCCGTGGATCATGCCTCCATTCCCTCTTCAAGATCTGGACAATGGATTACATATTTATGTATTTAATGGTTTTGCCAAATCATGTCACTCATGTATTACAAAAGAACTAAACATAGATGTTGAAATCCATCTGGAAAATGACTAAATGTAGTCTGTGTCATATATTTTATATATTTTACAGAATTTAGATGACTATGCCATTTTTAAAATGTATTTCCATATTTTGGTTACCAATTTCAAGTATTCTCACTTTGATCCCACCAACGAGTAATGGATTCCTAGTGCACATATAAAAGGATGATATAGGAGTGAATGTACATATTTCATAGAAGTGGGGTTGTTCATAAGTTAAATGTGCATGTACTGAACCACACTCTGCAAGGCCCCATGCTCAATATGAGAGTTAGAGGAATGAGTGAGATGCAGTTTTCATATCATCTTCTTGGGGACAATAGAATAGAGAAATTCATTCTTACCTCTATAGGACACTCAAGGACTTCTTTGCTTTCCTGTATTTTTATCCTCATGGAAAAAATATTTCTGTCAGAGGTCAAATATGTAACTAGGAAAATGTGGTAGAAGAAGGCAAGTTTGATGGCGGGTAAAGAGATAATTAGCTCACCAGTGGACAATGTGCTGCACTTTGTATTTCTCTTTGTCATTGAACTTTCTTTTCAACCACTTCTCATCTTCCACACTATCACAGCAACAAAATAATGTATTAATTCCCTTTTCCCAGCTCAGTTAACCAACCTAGTGAAGACTTGGTACTTACCAGCTCTCTCCAAAGACTCTGCTCAGAAAAGTAACCTTTTATGAAAGTTGACTGTGTTACATATAATGATATTCTGCATCACTTGGCTGAATCTGTTACCTCTACAGATGAAGGGTATGAAGAGACCATGAAGGTCCAGGATTTGGTGACTTAAAATCCAGTACAAATCTCTTTCCCTAAGATAGCATTTCCAGAAGGAAGCACAATTTGTAAAAAGAAGTACAAAGTTGGAAAAAATTCAGGAGCATCTGGGTAAAATCTAAGGACTATCACCTGACAGAAGTTCAAAGATCCTATTGAAAAGAGTAGAATATGAAGGTGGAAAGATAATTCCAGGTTACATCCAGATTATAGAGCATGTCACTTATTTTTAGCAATAGAGTGATATTACCATATAATAATAGCTTAATATAATAAATTAGACTTGAGAGATAAATGTCTCAAATGCTTTATTCATTTAATGGATGAATTATAATAAAGTTATGCTCTGATAGGTTATAACAGTAGTAAAAGATAAAATAAAATTACAAGATTTCATAAAATAGGTCTAGACCATTAAAAAAGAATATTTTGCTGCAAAGCTATCATATTGCAAAACTCAAAAGGAATAACAATTCATGTGTGTACTTGGAAAAATAAAATATTCAGTGGAACAGCCAGAGATGCCCCATAGACTCTAAAGTTGAACAATGAAATTTGTTTATGTGGGATTCTCTCAGGAAGATCTAGAATCTATACCTCTGAGTCTCATTTGTGCTTTCCTTCATGTGCTGGGATAACTCTGGTTTCTTGCAGAAGATTGCTTTACCTGCACAGCACTGAACATGGCAAACTGTTCCTGCAGTTGACATCTTATGGCTTCAGCTACTGGATATCGAGCACATTTGTCTTCTTGGTTCACTTCCAAAACCCCAAAAATGGATCTGTAGGGTCCCATGATACTAATATGACATGGATGCTCTGGTAGCAGTTTATGCATACAACATGAGTGGGAGAGAATATTTATTTTAAGGAAAGAGTGTACGCTGATACATAGATGTTCACTGCCAGCAATCATGGATATATAATGATATGTCTATGTTGTTTGGTTAATTAAACAAAATTTTATTGAGTACCTGTGATATGCCACATAGCATGGCAGGTGCTGAAATAGGACACTAGGTAAGAATGAGTCCCTAGCCCTTAAAGACAGCATAATGTATATTTTACAAATCACATTATATTGGGTCTATACTTGACTCCTAAAATATGAGAATGAAATGTATTTACATATGTAAGGCATTTAAAATTCCTGACATATAATAATACACCTAGTGCAAAAATATTAATGTGAAAATGATCAAATATTCAGTACAGTGAGCCTGGAAAGATTCTTCTAGGTCTTACAAGTCTTCAGACCCCTCTATCAATACCGATGCTTTCTCAAGATCTTTTCTGTTAACAAGGGCAGAAATCATAGTTAAACTACTTTAGTTAAAAAAGGTGGAATTATAAACTTTTTTAAGCCACTGTAGGGATGTCAACTGTATCGGTAGGGAACTCTTTACAACGAACAGAAACGAACTTCAGAAGACTTAAACAAGATACATTTTTCCTTACAACTAAAGGAAAACTGAAGAATCAGCCTCAAAAAGACAGAACCCAGAGCAGAATGAGGAATCCACGAAGCTGGAAATAGTGGGCAAGGTCGCAATGTCCAAGGTGTTGGTTTTAGTCAGTATGTGGCTGTCTTGGTCATGGTGTCATTCAGCTTATGGTGCAAACCATCGATTCACCCACATTGGGTCAGATGCCTCCTGATTGGCTAGATTGAAAATTTTACCAAGAAGATGTTGAATGACAGGAATAAGAGTATGAAAATTTGTACTTTCTAGAATGGAAAAAGTTTTGAAGCAAAAAAAGCAAGAAATATGTAGTACAATATATGAGAACTAAAGTTGTCTAGGACCTGTGCAAGTTCTGAAGACCATGTAAGAGCAAAAAGTACACTACAACAACTGCAGTTACTATTTCTTTAAAGCAAATCCTGAAGAATACATTTTTTAAAATTCCTAAGCATAATTACTGGTGGTTAAATTTTTTACTCTTTTATTTTTAAAGGGTATGACTCTAAAAAAACAAAAATCACTAAATTATAACCTGAATTTCCTTTCTCTGGTATCCATGCCTCTAAGAACACTACCTGAATAAAGATCTGGATGAAAAATTTATATGTGGAATTAAAAGCAAAAACATTTTGCATTTTGCATTTTGTTTCACATTTGTATCATCATTGCTAAGCCACAATTGTCACTATTCTGTATGCAAACAGGTTTTGAATTATTTTATTATCTCTCTCAACATAAGGATGTCCTTTTCCAAAACAAACTGAAAAAAGTTAAAAGAAAGTTTCTATTCACTTGAAAACTTCAAATATAGTCCAGGTCTTGAGGTTGGTCAAGTATCTTTTTCCTTCTGTCATCTAGAATATATTCATTCCCTCTGAATATCTGTTAGCAGGTGTACTTAGTATTTATACTTAACAAGTCTTCTGAAAAAATGATGTTTGCATAGTTTTTGTTTCACTGGAATTCCCATTATATATTTGCAAATAAAATGTAAGCTCTAAGTCATAATAGATGACCCAATCAAGCAACATTAAGAATCTATGCACTCAACAACATGGATGGAGCTGAGGGTATTATGCTCAGGGAAATAAGCCAAGCGGAGAAAGACAAGTACCAAATGATTTCACTCAGATGTGGAGTCTAAGAACAAAAGAAAACTGAAGGAACAAAACAGCAGCAGAAGCACAGAACCCAAGAATGGACTAACAGTTACCAAAGGGAAAGGGACTGGGGAGGATGGGTGGGAAGGGAGGGATAAGGGCGGGAAAAAAGAAAGTGGGCATTATGATTAACATGTATAGTGTGGGGAGGGGCACGGGGAGGGCTGTGCAACACAAAGACAAGTAGTGATTTTACAGCATCTTACTATGTTGATGGACAGTGACTGTGAACAGGTATGTTGGGGGGACTTGGTGAAGGGGGGAGCCTAGTAAACATAATGTCCTTCATGTAATTGTAGATTAATGATACCAAAATAAAACTAAAAAAAAAAAAAGAATCTATGCCCTCAGATAAGAAGAAAGTTTGTAGTTGGGAAGAGATGCCATGGACTCCCCAGCCCAGGGAGTGTGATCAGTTCTCTATAAATTTCTGATGCCAGGAATTTAGAAAAGAGGATATTGATATCCTGTACTGAGGAATAGAATAATTATTCCTACTTAAGTCACAAACAAAAGTGGTCCCATGATACAATCTACATATCCAAATTTTCTTTTTCTCTTTTATATGTTACATTGAGTAACAACAACAACAAAAATATATGAAAACAGAAAAAAATCACATAAAGCCTTGAAAGAAGGAAGTAAAAGGAAGGTTCTCATAAATCTGAATCTATGTCAAAAATCAGAAATGTTCATAAACTGATGATGAAATAAGTATGACAAAAAATTTAAGAAGATGGAAGATAAGGCCAGGCTCAATGCAGACAAAGTGAGATTTTGGTACCATACGTGTTGATTCAGGAAGATAGGTTTTGGATCCTGAATTTTAGCAAATGCATCCTTTTTACATGAGATATTCCCACCAGAAAGAGGCATGTCTCAAAAGGCACTTCATGCCTGAACTTTACATCTTCTATTAGCTGTCATATTTCTCTATTTCCCTCTATATCCAGGCTCCTTGGAAAGAAAACCTTTAGTACCTGCATCAGTGATATCAACCTATGTATTTTTCATTTTATTTTGAGATAATAAAAATATATAAAAACACAAAGACATTGACAATAATATGACAAGAGGTAACTGACTTAGAAATTTGTAAGCTGGACCATTCCTGGCTGCTCCTTCAGATCCATTCTCCTTTTTCTACCAGCTGTGCACCCTGATGCTGAACTATACACACAAAATCAACAGAATCTATCATCCCTGACTTTTGATTAAGTTCAGGCAGAGGATCACAAACAGGATGGAGGAGTATGAGACCAAGGTGTCCATTCTTCTAGCTCCATCCGTAACAGGTTAGCTTGGCCTGGGATCCTAGACAGATGTCTCAGGTTTTGTCATGAGGGCCTCTAAACACCTCTCTCTCTCTACCTCTCTCTCTTTCTCTTTCTCGTCTGTCTGCCTGTCTCTCCCTCTGCTGGTAACCACTCCCTGTCCCATCCTTCAGCTTGGGGTTGTGATGGTGCCCCACTCTTACTAGTCCTGGGAGCTACAATACCTTACAGTTGCCCTACACCCAGATTACCAGTTTGTAAAGAGATTCCTCATTCTCTCAAAATTATCCAAATTGAACATAGGATCTGTTAACTTGTCAGGACCCTGACCAGTCTGGTAATCAGGAACAGGTGTGTTCCGAGCACATAGGTCCTTAGAACACTCTGGGACTGAGTTCTCTCATGTTTCAGAAGTGCAGGGTGACTGTGTGGGTGGGTGGGGAAGGGACACACGTGGTCTATGGCCTGCAGCAGAATCATGCTTAGGATGGAGAGCAGGTGTAACACATGGCCTTGAGGGATCAAATGCCCAAGGCAGTCAGTCATTCTGGCAGGCAAAGGGATTATAAAAGTGAAGCTTCTGCTGACTTCCTGATCGTTCTGTTACCTGAGGCACAGAGAGATTGGAAATTGTTGGACATCCAATTGAAAACACCCAGGAAACATTAGAAACCTTCCAAGACAGGTGTGAGGAGTCTGTCCTCCCTTACAGTCCCAGGGCAGATATAGCTGAGCACCAAGCTCAAGGATTGATAGGACTAGGATAGTGGGCACTGGATGGATCCTGAGGTCAGGGATGGGGACATTTAAATAGACACAGAAGAGGCATAGTTGTAGCTTGGCTTTCTGGTTGATCCATTATGTCTAGGTTAGTTACCTACACTGCCTGAGATTCAAACCTCAGTGATGAGGGAAACATTGACTTGTGCAAATGATTTCCAATTATATTTCCTGAAGCACTTGCTCACAGGAAGTTCCTGAAGATACAGAGTCACCATCCTCCATTGCCTTGAGGCCCTCAGAGAGATTTGGATCCCATCATAACCCAGGGAGAGAAGTAGGAGAACTTCTACAGGAACAGAGAACCCAAACACTGGAAAATGTGCCTTCCCGATTGTGTGCAGACAGCAGTTCATATGTCACAGTGGATTGTAAGAGTGTTAAGACAATATAAATCCAGTTGGGGCTAGATTAGTTAAAACGAGCACATTCACCCAGGGTTTAATAGGTGAGTCAACTGTCTCACTGTGTCGCTTACTTTCTGCTGCTTGTGTAGTTGAAGTCCTTGCAATGCATACATAAATAAGTGAGGCTCAGAGGCCGGGACACCTCTGGTTCACTGTAGGGAGGAAGCAACGTTTCAGGGGGATAGCATTGCTTAAAAGGATTGTGTGCCACCAGGACACCCAGCTCCTCAGGAGGGCCCCCAAGGACACTCTCTGTACCCTTGCAAATGCAAAATAATTGGGTGAGGAGTGCCCAGCACCCTTGAAACCTCTCTGTCGCCTGTAGCTCGGAGGGAGGAATCCGTGATGGGAATGCTGTGGTGGAGTCAGGTTCTCTGGTCATGGAGGGAATGACGAGCTCTGGCAATAAGAGTAATTTGACCCGCAGGGATCTGTGGTGATCGGAGGTCCCAGATAACAAATCAATATACAACATACAAATGTGGTGTTATACATATTTCTAAGAATGATGGACAGAAGCAAAATTTATGAAAAAAATTTCACAGTCTCTTAGAAGTTCCCCAGCATAGTAGGCTCACAACCCTAGACACCTCAGCGGAGGGAGCGGCAACATCCTTTGGGAAAAGAACCGTAAAACAGGTCAAAGGTGATTCTCTGTATCCTCCCTCACACGTTGGCCAAAGAGATCTCTGGCTTTTTATCAGGATAACTATTATTGACTCTCTGAGCCCAGAGATGACCAGGAATACTGGCAGTTAACAAAGCTGAATTTACATACAGCATGGAGAACTGTGGAGTTCCTCAGTAAGAGGCAATTAAGAGGGGATTTGTGAATCAGTTAGGTGCCTTCAGAGAAGGGGGACCAACAGGATGTGTGTGTGTGTCCACCTATGCATAAAGAGAGAATTTTAAGGAACTGGCTCACACAGTTGTGATGGTACAGGTCCTAAATCTGCAGGGTAGTTCAGGAGACTGGAGAAAAGTGTCCCTCCAGGTCCAAAGGCAGCCTGCTGGCAGAATTCCTTCTTTCTCTGGTGGGAGGGTGGAGGTAAGTCTTTGTTCTTTTCAGGTCTTCAGCTGATTGAATGAGGCCTATCGTGTAACTGAGGGTAATCTGCTTTATTCGAAGTACTCTGATTTAAATGTTAATCTCATCTAAAAAATAATTTCACAGAAACATCCACAATAATGTTTAACCAAGTATCTAGGCACCCTGGCCCAGCCAAGTTGACACATAAAACGAACCAGCAAAACTGCTTGAGGGTTCAGACTTGTGATAAACAATCTGAGGGAAGATCAATAAAGTAGGGCTTTGCTCCAGATTGGATGCTGTCAGCACCAGGACAAATGCTCTGAGTGCCATCTGGATGCCTTTCATTTGGGAGCACTGAACAATGCTGAATCCCTTACTGAACCGTGCAGTCTTGCAACTATTCTTGTTATCTGGAGAGAAGATTGGCAAATTTTGTGGCTTCACAGGTGTTTATGTTTGTCTGCTTGCCCATGCTTAGACATAATGAAGCAATGGTCTTTTTGTCATTGTTGTGTCTTTCTATCACAGTGATCTCACCAAATGTGTGTGTTCTGTGAACTTTTTAATGTTAACCTGGGAATATAAGGATGGCCATCACCATCGGTACCTTTATTTTTTCTCATTATGTACCAAAAATGGAAGACACCTATGCTGTCTTTGAATGGACACCCTAATCCCTGGGACTTGAAGTGTCACTGTGGTGCAAAGTGGGTGCTGTAGAAGGCATACACATGAAGTCTTGGCCCAAGACATCTCACAGTGGTCCAGTGAGTCACTTTCCGAATTTCAGAATATAGAACGGGAAAATATTTCTTTTGTGCCATGGTACCAAGTAGCATTCCCAAAAGAGCTTCATGGAATCGTCTCACCCATTGCCTGCCAGATCGTAAGCCAAAAAGAAGACTACATTCTTAGGATCACAATGATGACTGACACCTTCACATTCTGAATAAAAGAATGCAAGGGAGATACACTACACCAATCTAGTGGTTGAGGCATATCAGTTTAACCCTTCTAAAGCAAGAAACATGTGCTTCACCTTGTAATTCCCTACACACAGATAAAAAGAAGGAACAGCAAATGGAATATCAGCATCAATGTGTATGGCTTCTGATGTCATCAGCCTCTTTCTCCAGCCATCTCTGGATGATCACTTATCCTGGTTTGCCCAGACAGGCGCATTGGATGTCTGCTGTCTGACCAAATTATGAGATTCTTTCACTCAGAAATGTGCCTGTTGGATAACAAAATATATATTTCGATGACTGCATAAAAACACACTTAAAGATATAGGTAGAATCTGTCCCTGTAACATTGTGAATGCAGATTCACTGATGCACAAATGAGAGATCCTTCCAAATGGGAATGTACTCATGATTTTGGTGAAATGGACACCATGTCTTTCCTCTGACCATTTGGCTCCTCAAACCAGAAACACAACTGACAGAGAAGGAGCCATGAACTGTCAAGAGGGGCTGACCTAGACTGTGAAGTGGAAAATGGGTTGCCAAAAAGTGTGAAGAAGAATTTTCATGGGAGCCCAAGAGATGCACTTAGCTGCCTCTTAGTACTCTTCTTCTCAGCATCCCTGATCAATGGGCAAGCGTGGTGGCTATCTGCAAGAAAAAGAATCAGATAAACAAACCAGGGGCTGGCAGAGGGGACAGGACACAAGATGTGTGATTAAATAAGTGGCCTGTAGCAAATACGTTTTATAAAATCCTATCCCCCAATAACTTACATGGAAGTGCATGGATAGTGGCTTAAAATTTAGACTTCCAGAGGAGAGTATACCAAACTGACATCATCCCACGATGATTCAGCTGCTGAAGGAACTTCACCTGGATGCTGGCAGCAAGAAGGGTGTGCCCTGCAGGAAATCATCAGTATGCCCATACATGGTTACACCCTGCTCTTTACGCCAGAAAGCTGACTTGAAAGGACAGCATCACTGGGGCTCTCTTCTGTTCTGATTTGTCAATAGGTTTACCAACAGGAAGCCCGGCAGGAGATCGGTGGGAGGAGGGAGAGGCTGATCTATTGGATTCCCTGGTCGTGTCTCCAAGTCTCACTTCTTGGGCCACACTCCTCATCCAAGGGTCAAAGCTCCTGTCAGGAAGACCCTCTGCACATAGCTGTCACTGCAGGTTCGGGAAGGGGCTTCCCTGGTCCCTCCCACCTACACCTGGGGTGCTTCACTATGGATTTGGGCTCCTCTATATTTTGCCTACTTCTTTACCCCTTTATTAAACTCTCTTCTGATTTCCTAGTTGCAATGTCTTGTTTTGTGTTATTCCATTTTTCAGAATTTCTGACTGCAGCAAAGACCCAACCAAGCTGTTTCCCATCCCAATAGGGAAATCTGCCAAGCACTGTCTTGCAGTGGGGTCCTCAAAGACCAGGAATGAGCAGCAGTATTGTGAGATTGGTACTGATAGGGTGGAGGTGTGGACATAATAGGGGTGGAAAAACTGGCTTGACAAAATTTTGCATGCCAATACTCTCCTCCACATCCTGTAGCTAAGCAACTACAGCCCCTTGCTGATGCTGAACTTTTCATTCCTCGAAAGAACAGCCTCTGGGCTGGAGAAAAGCTGGCACAGTGGAGAGTTTTGGTACCATGACACAAAGAGGGGGGTCATGGGAATTTTCCTAAAATGAATCTTGAATAATGTCACCCTCTAGATCTCACCTCCTCCTTTCTAGAAGCCATGCTCAATCCTTTATCTTTGAGTTAGAATATTAAGTACTTTTCTCTGAATATTCTACTCAGGCAGAGGGCAAAGAAAAAAACATAAAATGACAGTTGCCCCAAAACTAGCCCATCCTTATCATCTTATAGTGAAGCTCAAATACAACATGCCCCAAGTATGCAATCTGAGTTGACAATATTTTTTTTTGTTCTCCAGGATAAATTATGAGCAGCCAGCCAAACATTCCTAGAAACTGTGGAAAATGTCTAATGTGAAAGAAAATCCCAAAGAAATACCAAACTGGCGCATTCTTGGCAGGGAGAAAAATACCTAAACTCCATCATTAACCTCTTCATAAATGAAAATATTGCATCCACAAAAGAGAAAGGACATTCAGAGAACATAAAAGGCCCCTGGATATTAAAAACATGAGAGCAGAAATAAAACTTCAATAAAAGAGCTCCTTTCTCTCTCCATGGAATTCAATGAAAAAAAAAAAAAAAGAGAGAGAGACAGAGAGAATATAAGAAAACAATTGCCCAGGAGGTCCAATGTCTTAATAATAGGATATCTGGAACAAGAGAAAAATAACTGAAATAGATAAGGATATTTTAATGAAATAATTCAAAGAAATTTCTACTAACAATTAAATAGCCCCCAACTATTTGTAATTAAAAGAAATAGATCTACAGCAAAGTACATTATTAGGAAATTCCAGAGCAATTAAAACCAAGAGAAGATTCTACAAGTTTCCAGAGAGAGAGAGAGAGAGAGAGAGAGTGTGAATGGCAATGCTGGAAGTTACAAGATGACATACTCTGAAAATTCTAAAGAACATTTCACCTATAATTAAACCACTAGACAGATTATTAATTAAAGAAAGAAGGAAGGGTTGGAGGAGAGGTAAAGGGAGGTAGGTTGGGAGGCAATAGGAGGAACTCACTTTTCTTTTCACTGTTGACATTGCCTCCCTGTTCTTTACTTTTAAAAACAAATTTCCTGAGAGGAAGAATGATGTCATACAAGAAAATTATTTAAATTGTGTTTATCAATATAATTAAAGCTTTAAGTAGAGGAGGTCTAGAGGAAATGAGGTGTACCTTTATATACAGTTTTAGAAGATGTATATCTGAATGTGAGTAATGAAGCCTAGTGTACCTTTTGCTCAGGAAGTATCCTGCTCTTATCACATCCCATCCCTCAGTTTTCCTGGGGTTGACCTGTCATTGCTTTGCTCCTGTGGGGTATGCAGAGGTGTGCACATGTGCTTTCTTCCAAGGTTTAGGATTTAGTGAATTGCCAAAAACCCTTATAACAGAATTTTTAAATGTACTTTTAAAAATATCTTGTTTTCATATCAAGGGAAGTAAAGTACCAGAAGTCAAAACAAAATTCTGAGAAATTATCAAATTATGTCAAAAAATGTGATATTAAACATTAATCTAGCACACAGGGTAGGGAATAAAAGTGAGATTTGATATATTCATCATTCTTCTAGGAAAAAAATACCTTTATATTTGTATATTTGATATAAAGGACATCACATAGGAAAAGACCAAAATCAATTATTTACCAAGAAGATTACTGATAATGTGTGACCAAGTAAAATCAGTGACGTCATGCATACTTAGTGATAAAATTGTATTAATTTTTTCATGTAAATATTGAGATATTTAGAAGTATTTAATCAGAATAGGAAACCATGTTGCTCTGAGTGCTGGCAGTCAAATGCGGTCATAATCTCATTTAACACTACATTGACAAAGAAACAGTTGGTCATGCTGTCTTCTTTAATTGCCCCCAGAGTCAATGTGAACTCCATGCTCCAGTAAAAATGCATTTGAATTAATTACACATTTTATTTATTTATGCACACAACCATCACTATGGTTTATGAGGAGAGAAATAAGAAAAAGAGGCAAAAACTTGCTAACTTGTTTTTAAACTCCTAAAATTTCTATAGTAGAAATTGTTTAAGTATATGTCCATGAGGTAAAATATCTTCCAAAACATACTAAAAATAAATTGATATTTTGTAAATTATATGTTTATAAAGAAATTGATATTTAGTAAATAACTTGTATAGTAAATAACATCATCTAATATATTAGGAGGTCTAATGCCATTTAATATATTTTAGTGTAACATACAATGCACAAACAGAAAAGTAAGTAGATATAATCTTACTGAATTAGGAATAATTATAAAATGAATACCCATTAAACGACCTCTGACACTCTAGAAAGCCCCAACGCGCCCCTTCACAGGCAAGCCTCCACCCCAGCACGTGGAACTGCCCTCCTGAACTATCTGACACTCCCTTACTTGCTTTTCTTCTGAAAACATTGTATCAACTACTTGTGCTTCCCTTCACAGGATATTTTTTTGTCCTCCCGTTCCTCACCTTGAATCATATTCTGTGCATTCCTATGTTCCTTGCCTTTTCATCCAATATTACTGCTGCCAGAGCAATGCGTATTTGTGTACGTGGTTGTGATCTCTTTGTGGTTACTCCCACACCGTATCTAATGGATGAGCATGCGTCCCACAATGTGTTAATCAGTTCTACTTTTGACGGACATTTGTTTATATTTTTTTCCTACTTCTTCACTATCATGGCATTCTGTACATGGATCTGAAGCACACGTGAGTGGATCCTTTTGGACATTTACCCAAGAGTGAGATTTTGTAGGCCCTTTGGATTCAACTTTCATCCATGCTGCCAAACTATGTTCCAAGTGACAGGTGCCATTTAACATTTTCTTCAAGCCTATGGAAATTTCTGTTGCTCCAGTCTCATTATTTGTTATTTTCTGACTTCTAAATTTTTGGCCATTAGATTGTTTCTAACTGTATCTTATGATTTTAAGGCGATTCTCTTAAAACAAGGATGTTTCTATTAAGAAAACTTTACCAATTCTGAAGTCATAATGATCATAGAATAAATTATCTTCCACTACACTCATAATTTTGACCTACATAATTAAGTCTATAAGCCACCCAAAAATGATTATTATGTATGGATAGGAGTCATATTTCTTTTTTTTTTTTAACATCTGGGAAGCCCATCATCCCACCAGCGGTGCAATGACCATCTTTGCCTGCTGCTCTAAAGGGGCACTTAGCCGCACACCCAGTGTCAGTGCAGAGAACTGTTTCCAGATTTTGTTGTTTTGTCTCATTTGTCTCTGTGTCTCTCTTTGCACTAAAATAATGCTGTGCTAATTATGAGCTCTATTTTCAGTCTTAATAGCTAGTTCAGCAAGACTTCCTGCTTTAATTCTTTTTGATCAACTGTATCTAAACTCCTCTTAGTCTCCTCATTCCCATATAAATTTTAGAATAAAGTTGTCAATTCTTATGAAATATTATCTTGGGGAATTTGATTAGAATTAAATTAAAACTGCAATTCAATTTTTCAGATAATCGATGTCTTCAATATATGTTGCCTTATAGTCCAGGGAACCTTGTATATATCTCAATTCCATTGTCTTTTTTTTACTCAGTATAATTTTCCTACAAAATCCTTGCACATGGTTTATAATATGTTTTCTTAAATACTTTAAGAATTCCATTTAATTCATCTCTTGGCTTTTTAGCTATAACCTTTTATATTACTCTGTAGTGGTCATTCCATGGATTATAGTATACATTCTTAAACTTTTTAGTTTACTTAGAGTTAATATTGTACCATTTTCCATAAAGTGCAAAAATTTGTAATTAAATAGACCTATTTATCATGAGGGTCACTATTTATGAAATGGTTACCATATGTATTATTTATATATATTCTAAAGAATTTAAGGGGAAAATAGCCTTTTACATTTACCCACCTATTTGCCATTCTGATGCCCTCCCTTCCTTTGGATGATAATATGTTATTGTTTGATATCATTTCATTTCAGTCTAAAGAACTTTCCTTAGAACCTCTATGGTGCAGGTCAACTGAAAGAAAATGCACTTTTCTGAAAATGTGTTTATTTAACCTTAATATTTAAAGGATATTTTCACTGGCTATAGAGCTCTACATTGGCAGATGTGTTTGCGCTTATCTTTCAACATTTCAAAGACGTCTTTTTCCTGTGTTCATTCTCCATTGTTTCTAATGAGAAGTAAATGGTCATTTGTATAATTTGCTCTGTATGTTATGTATCTTTTCTACACATCTTTGATTTTTTCATTGGTTTGATTATGAAGTGCCTAGATGTGTCTTTCTTCAGTTTATCCTAGGTGGTATTCTCGAGCTTCTGACAATTATGACTCTTATAGGGCAGTGGTGAAAAATTATTTTTTAATAGACAGTGACTCCGTTGTTTTATACATTTATATATATTTATATATAAATAAATGAATCTTATTCTATTGTCACACTGTATACAAAAATCAGTTCCCAATGGATTCCAGCTCTATAATGACAAAACTTTGAGGCTTCCAGAAGAAAACACAGAAGACGATCCTCATGACCTTGAGTGGGGCAAAGATTTCTTAAATACAACACAATGAGCACTAGTCAACATAAGGAAAAAACTGATTTCAATAAAGTTAGCAACCTCTTTTGCAAAATAACACCATTTTTAAGATACTGAAAAGGCAAGCCATAGAGTGGACTAAGATAGTTGCAGCATACCTATGTGGTAAAGGTCTCATCCCTTAAATGAATAAAAGAAAAAAAAAAACCCAATGAACAGAAGCACAAGCCAGAAAAAATGGTAAAATACTTGAATGAGCTACTCACAAGTGAGATTCATTTTATTTGGAATAAATCTGATGCACAATACTATATTGGTTTCCGATGTACAACATAGTGACTAGATAATTATATACATTATTAGATGCTTGCCATGATAAGTGTTGTTACCCCATTACCATACCAAAATGTTAGAGTATTACTGGTAATATTGTCTGTGTTGTGCTTACATTCCTACGACTAATTGATTTTATAATTTGGAGAATGCCCCTCTTTATCCCTTTCACCTATTTCACCTACTCCCTCTCTATGGTAACCAACAGTCTGTTGTCAGTATTTATAGGTCTATTTCTTTTTTGTTTGTTTCTTTTGTTTTTAAGATTCCACATGTAAATGAAATCATATGGCATTTGTCTTTCTCTATCTGGCTTATTTCACTTAGCACGATACCCTCTGGGTTCATCCACATTGTCACAAATGGCAAGATATTCTACATTTTTATGGCTGAATAATATTTCATTATGCATATGTATATCTTCTTTATTCATTCATCTATCAGTGGGCACTTGAGTTGTTTCCATACCTTGGCTATTGTAAATTATATTTCAATAAACATAGGGGTGCATATATCCTTTGAATTAGTGATTTTGTTTTCTTTGGGTAAATTCCCATGATTGGAATTACTGGGTTGTATGATATTTCTATTTTTAGTTTTTTGAGGAATCTCCATATTGTTTTCCACAGAGATTGGGTATTCCCACCAACAGTGTAGGAGGGTTCCCTTTTTTTCTACATCCTTGGTAAATACTTGTTAAGCCTTGTATTTTGGATAGGGGCTATTTCTCACTGGTGTGTAGTGATACTTCATTGTGCTTTTGATTTTCATTTCCCTAATGATTACTGATGTTGAGCATCTTCTCATGTGTCTGTTGGCCATCTGTATGTCTTCTTTGGAAAAAATGTCTATTCAGGTCCTCTGCTGTTTTTTAATCAAGTTATTTGGTTTTTCAACATTGAGGTGTATGAGATTTTTATATATTTTGGATATTAGCCCCTTATCAGATATGTAATTTACAACTATATTCTCCCATATTGGAGGTTGCCCTTCTGTTCTGTTGATGGTTTATTTTGCTGTGCAGAAACTAGTTAGTTTGAAGTAGTCCCATTTATTTATTTTTGCTTTTGTTTCCCTTGCCCAGGGAGACATGTCCAAAATATAATTGCTTATGCTTATGTTCAAGAGATTTTTGCCTAAGCTTTCTTATGAGTTTTATGGTTTTTTGCTTAATGTTTTGGTCTTATTTCAAGTTAACTTTTGTGTATAGTGTAAAAGAGTGATCCAGTTTTGTTCTTTGGCATGAAGCTGTCTAGTTTTTCCAACACCAGTTATGGAAGAGACTGTCTTTTCCTCATTGTATATTCATGGCTTCTTTGTCATATATTAATTGACCATATAGTGTATGGGTTTATTTCTGGGCTCTCTATTTTGTTTCATGGATCTTTGTTTCTGTTTCTGTACCAGTACCATACTGTTTTAATCACTGTAGCTTTGTGGTATGTATAGCTTGAAATCAGGAAGTTTGCTACCCCTAGCTTTGTTCTTTCTCAAGATTGCTTTAGATATTTGGGGTCTTTTGTGGTTTCATGTAAATTTTAGAATTCTTTATCCTAGTTCATTGAAAATGCCATTGCAATTTTGATGGGAATTTCAATGAATCTGTAAATTGCTTTGAACAAGATGGCCATTTTTACAATATTAATTCTTCCTACCAATGAGGATGGGATAGGTTTCCATTTATTTGTGTTCTTTTCCAATTTCTTTCATCAGTGTCTTGCAGTTTTCAGAGTATGGACATTCATCTATTTGGTCAGGTTTATTCCTAGGTATTTTTTTTTATGCAACTTGTAAAGGGGATTGTTTTCTTGATATTTTTCCTGCTAGTTCATTATTAGTATATAAAAATGGAATCTATTTCTGTAATTGATGTTGTATGCTGCAAGTTTACTGAATCCATTTATTAGTTCTTATTGGTGGATTCTTTAGGGTATTATATATATATACAGTATCATGTCATTTGCAAATAGTGACAGTTTTGCTTCTTCCTTACCAACTTGGATGCCTTTTGCTTATTTTTCTGGTCTTATTGCTATGGCTAGGACCTCCATATTATATTGAATACAAGTGGTCAGAGTGGACATCCTTGTCTTGTTCCTGATCTTAGAGGAAAACCTTCAGCTTTTCACCACTGAGTGTGATGTTAGCTGTGAGTTTGCCATTTTTGGCCTTTATAATGCTGAGAGTTTTTATCAAGAATGGAAAAATGGTTTTTCAATATCTATTGAGATTATTAAATGTTTTTTATCCTTCCTTTTGTTAATGTTGTGTAAGACATTGGTTGATTTATGAGTTTTGTACCACCCTTGCATCTCTGGAATAAATCTCACTTCTGATGAATGATTCTTTTGATGTATTTTTTAATTTGGTTTGTTATTTTGTTGAGAAATTTTGCATCTCTGTTCATCAGGAATATTGGTCTCTAATTTTCTTGTTTTATAATGTCTTTGGTTTTGATATTAGAGCAATACTGGCTTCATACAATAAGTATGGAAGTAGTATCTTCTCTTCTATATTTTTGAAATATTTTAAGAAATATATGTATTGTCTCTTCTTTAAATGACACCAGCTGAGTCCTCTGTGCCTCCTTACGTATAAGCCTGGGCACACTGTGGGACATTCTGAGGAGTTCCCACATTGGCACCCACTGGGTCTGCTGGTGGGGTGAAGACAGGCCCTGTAGGCATTCCCCTGAAGCAGATACACATTCTGGGCTGCTCTGGGTAGTTCCCTTGGAAGTACCAGCCCACAGTCCATTCACCCTCCCTGTGGATTGGGCAACTTTCCAGTCCCGCTGATGGATGCTGGGATGGTGGATGGCAGTCAGCAGAAAGGACGGGCTGCTGGATCTCCTCCAAGCATGCCTGAGCATGGGCAGGGGTCAGGGGGGTGCCTATACCAAGTATGAGATAAGTCAGTGCACCCAGATCCTGCTTTCAGCCACCCTAAGATGTGCAGAAGGAAAGCAAACAGTAGGGCTGACTGGCTCCTCCAACCCCTGATTGCTTCCAGTGGTTTCTTTGCCAAGTGGCTGTCGTTTAGTTCTGAAACTTGGGTTCTCTCACTTATGGTCTAGTTGCAGTTTAAACTCCAAGGCTTTTCCTGCACCTCAGGGCAGGACATCCATGCCTGGCTCTCTCAGCAGTATCCCTTCCCCTCTCCTTTGCTGATCTCTGGGCTGAGTGGGGGTGGGGTTCCCACCTTTACTATGTCTCTGTCTCTCCTGCCATTTTTTTTTCTTTTTATGAGATCTTTCTATTCCTCCATGTGTAGAAGATATTCACTTCATTCTGTTTTTTTCTTCAGGGAGAAATGCTCTATGTGTAGGTATAGAGTTTGTGTGTAGGAGGGAGAAGGTTGATTCAGGCTCTCTCCACTCTGCCATCTTCCTGGAATCTCATAACAAATGAGGTTCTTAACGTTACCAATAACTGTATTAAAATGATGTGACAAGCTGTTTGACATCATTCAATGTTATGGGATGCAAAGAAGTGCCACAACTAATTAACTACCACAATAGAACAACAAGATAGCTAAAATTAAAATAAGTGTTGACAAGGATGGAGTAACACAACTGCATCATGGGAGTAAATTGATCTAACCACTATAAGAGTAAATTGATCTAGAATATTACTTGGCAAAATCTTGTAAACTTGAAAAGGTATTGTTTTGGGTCAAATCTTAAATTGCAGAATCTCAGATAAGGATTAAGATGTCAATACTTTACAAAGAAGATGACAGTCTGTGGTATGGAAGATCAGCAAAGGGAAGTGGGGTAAGGAGAGGCAGAGCAATACAATTGGTACATTATGTCATTGGCTATTGCTGCAGTGGAAAGGTTTGAGGAGTAACTAAGTTCCAAAATATTTTATGGTATATGAAAATGAGATGGAAATTATCTGCCTTTATCCCATTGGTCTTGGTTCACCTAAAGGGGAGATGATCCTCCTATTGCTTTATTTAGCTCTTTTATATTTTACCAGTGATGATTTCTGCATTTGACTTCTAATGGAATTTAGAGCTGTTTCAAGTTTGGGGTTAGTGCATACAATTCTGCGTTGATTATTGTTAAATATGTATTCATGCTTTTCTGTTGGTTTTATACCTAGGGGTAAAATTTCTGGGCCACTGTGTATGTGTGTGATTGGAGGCACCTTTTATGATTCACAGAAATGCCTCCTTGTTGCTATGTCTTGTGAAGTGCCTCATAATGCAATGCCAGCCTTTTGTTCTAGGGGTGAACTTCTTAAATTGTTATTTCCATATTCAGTAAAATAATATTTTCTCCTTTATTTTAGTGTGTTAAATTACATTAATAGAACTACAAATGTTAAACTAAATTCATTTTCCTTGATTAAAATGAATTTGCTCCTAATATGTCATTCTTTTTGCATATCACGGGACTTATTTTGTTAATTTTCAAAGATTTCTGCATCAACTTTATAAATGAGATTATTCTCCAATATGCATTTCTCATAAAGCCCCTTTCAGGGTTGTATATAGTGTCATGCTGGACTCTTTAAATTAACTGGAAATACTTCCACTTTGTTTTATTCTCTGGAAGAATTGGTAATATATTAGTGTTACTGTTCCTTAAATACATAGTAAGCTTTATCATTGGGGTCATTTAGTCTTGGAATTTTCTTTGGGGAAGGTTTTTAATTAAGATTCAATTTATTTAATAGATATAAATTCAGATTTTCTTTCTTTTGTTTAGGTTTTGATACATTATTTTCTACAAGCTATATATCTCATCTAGATTTTATTTGCATGAATTTACTGGTAATATTCTCTCATTCCCTTTTAAATATCTACAGTATTTATTTCCTTTTCATTACTAGTACTGGCCATATTTGTCTTCATAATTCTCTTGTTCATTCCAGATGTTTATTCATTAATCACAATGGCTTGAATAAGTTATGAAATAGGATGAGGAAAAATAATTATTTTTTTATTCGTTCTATTTTTCTACATTTATTGACTGGCATTATTCTCTGAAGAAGAAAAATATTCCTTATTCTTGCTTTCTGAACCAAGGACACTTATCATGTTCACTTTGTTATTTTTTCACTTAAAACCTGTAATCAGGCATTTCTCCAGGGAACCCCAGTTTCTTTTAAGAGGAAAGGTATTCACAACCTAATCTCTGGTTGCTCTCATCACTAATTGGCCATCAATGCTTCTAAGTACTTTTAGTAGACAGAAATAAGAACTGTATTTAAAAACCTCATGTTCAGATTCAAACTGGGAAGATGGCGCGTGAGTAGAGCAGCGGAAATCTCCTCCCAAAACAACATATATCTATGAAAATATAACAAAGACAACCCTTCCTAGAATAAAGACCAGAGGACACAGGACAATATCCAGACCACATCCACACCTGAGAGAACCCAGCGCCTCGTGAAGGGGGTAAGATACAAGCCCCGGCCCCGCGGGAGCCGAGCGCCCCTCCCCCCAGCTCCCGGCGGGAGAAGAGAGGCAGAGCGGGAGGGAGACGGAGCCCAGGGCTGCCGAACACCCAGCCCCAGCCATCCGGGCCAGAGTGCAGGGCCCTCGATACTGGGAAAACAGGGCAGCAAGAACAGTGAGCAGGCACTGGAGGCTGGGCGACAGAGGACATAAGAAAAGCGCGCGACCATTTTTTTTTTTTTTCTTTTTTGCTGCTTTGTTTTGGCGAGCGCTTTTTGGAAGTCTTAAAGGGACAGGGACCCCAATATTAGGGAAACAGGGCAGAAAGACCGGTGAGCAGAGGCCTGAGGCTGGCACCGGAGAATAAAGAAAAACGAACGACCACCTTTTTTTTTTTAATTAAAAATTTTTTTTTTTTTTAATTAAAAAAATTTTTTTTCTTGTTTTTTTTTGTGGTCGTTGTTTTGTTTTGGCGGGTGCTTTTTGGAAGTCTTAAAGGGGCAGGGCGGGCCACTTAATCCAGAGGTAGGGAATCCGGGGATCTCTGGGCACCCTAACCCCTGGGCTGCAGGGAGCAGGGAGGCCCCTTACGGAGATAAATAGCCTCCCAGCAGCTCCTGCTCCAACGCGACTCCACCACTTTGGAGCAGCTGCCCGAGCCAGGCCACGCCCACAGCAACAGCGGAGATTAACTCCATAGCAGCCGGGCAGGAAGCAGAAACCCTGTCTGCGCGCAGCTGCGCAGCACAAGCCACTAGAGGCCGCTGTTCTCCCAGGAGAGGAGGGCCACAAACCAACAAGAAAGGAAGTCCTTCCAGCCGTCACTCGTCCCAGTTCTGCAGACTATTCCTATCACCATGAAAAGGCAAAGCTACAGGCAGACAAAGATCACAGAGACAACACCAGAGAAGGAGACAGAACTAACCAGTCTTCCTGACAAAGAATTCAAAATAAGAATCATAAACATGCTGACAGAGATGCAGAGAAATACGCAAGAAAAATGGGATGAAGTCCGGAAAGAGATCACAGATGCCAGAAAGGAGATCGCAGAAATGAAACAAACTCTGGAAGGGTTTATAAGCAGAATGGATAGAATGCAAGAGGCCATTGATGGAATTGAAATCAGAGAACAGGAACGCATAGAAGCTGACATAGAGAGAGACAAAAGGATCTCCAGGAATGAAACAATATTAAGAGAACTGTGTGACCAATCTAAAAGGAGCAATATCCGTATTATAGGGGTCCCAGAAGAAGAAGAGAGAGGCAAAGAGATGGAAAGTATCTTAGAAGAAATAATTGCTGAAAACTTCCCCACACTGGGGGAGGAAGTAATCAAACAGACCACGGAAATACACAGAACCCCCAACAGAAAGGATCCAAGAAGGACAACACCAAGACACATAATAATTAAAATGGCAAAGATCAAGGACAAGGAAAGAGTGTTAAAGGCAGCTAGAGAGAAAAAGGTCACCTATAAAGGGAAACCCATCAGGCTAACGTCAGATTTCTCAACAGAAACCCTACAGGCCAGAAGAGAATGGCATGATATATTTAATACAATGAAACAGAAGGGCCTTGAACCAAGGATACTGTATCCAGCACGACTATCATTCAAATATGATGGTGGGATTAAACAATTCCCAGACAAACAAAAGCTGAGGGAATTTGCTTTCCACAAACCACCTCTACAGAACATCTTACAGGGACTGCTCTAGATGGGAGCACTCCTAGAAAGAGCACAGCACAAAACACCCAACATATGAAGAATCGAGGAGGAGGAACAAGAAGGGAGAGAAGAAAAGAATCTCCAGACAGTGTATATAACAGCTCAATAAGCGAGCTAAGTTAGGCAGTAAGATACTAAAGAGGCTAACCTTGAACCTTTGGTAACCACGAATTTAAAGCCTGCAATGGCAATAAGTACATATCTTTCAATAGTCACCCTAAATGTTAATGGGTTGAATGCACCAATCAAAAGACACAGAGTAACAGAATGGATAAAAAAGCAAGACCCATCTATATGCTGCTTACAAGAAACTCACCTCAAACCCAAAGACATGTACAGACTAAAAGTCAAGGAATGGAAAAACATATTTCAAGCAAACAACAGTGAGAAGAAAGCAGGGGTTGCAGTACTAATATCAGACAAAATAGACTTCAAAACAAAGAAAGTAACAAGAGATAAAGAAGGACACTACATAATGATAAAGGGCTCAGTCAAACAAGAGGATATAACCATTCTAAATATATATGCACCCAACACAGGAGCACCAGCATATGTGAAACAAATACTAACAGAACTAAAGGGGGATATAGACTGCAATGCATTCATTCTAGGAGACTTCAACACACCACTCACCCCAAAGGATAGATCCACCGGGCAGAAAATAAGTAAGGACACGGAAGCACTGAACAACACAGTAGAGCAGATGGACCTAATAGACATCTATAGAACTCTACATCCAAAAGCAGCGGGATATACATTCTTCTCAAGTGCACATGGAACATTCTCCAGAATAGACCACATACTAGGCCACAAAAAGAGCCTCAGAAAATTCCAAAAGATTGAAATCCTACCAACCAACTTTTCAGACCACAAAGGCATAAAACTAGAAATAAACTGTACAAAGAAAGCAAAGAGGCTCACGAACACATGGAGGCTTAACAACACGCTCCTAAATAATCAATGGATCAATGACCAAATCAAAATGGAGATCCAGCAATATATGGAAACAAATGACAACAACAACACTAAGCCCCAACTTCTGTGGGACACAGCAAAAGCAGTCTTAAGAGGAAAGTATATAGCAATCCAAGCATATTTAAAAAAGGAAGAGCAATCCCAAATGAATGGTCTAATGTCACAATTATCGAAATTGGAAAAAGAAGAACAGATGAGGCCTAAGGTCAGCAGAAGGAGGGACATAATAAAGATCAGAGAAGAAATAAATAAAATTGAGAAGAATAAAACAATAGCAAAAATCAATGAAACCAAGAGCTGGTTCTTCGAGAAAATAAACAAAATAGATAAGCCTCTAGCCAGACTTATTAAGAAGAAAAGAGAGTCAACACAAATCAACAGTATCAGAAACGAGAAAGGAAAAATCACGACGGACCCCACGGAAATGCAAAGAATTATTGGAGAATACTATGAAAACCTATATGCTAACAAGCTGGGAAACCTAGGAGAAATGGACAACTTCCTAGAAAAATATAACCTTCCAAGATTGACCCAGGAAGAAACAGAAAATCTAAACAGACCAATTACCAGCAACGAAATTGAAGAGGTAATCAAAAAACTACCAAAGAACAAAACCCCCGGGCCAGATGGATTTACCTCAGAATTTTATCAGACATACAGGGAAGACATAATACCCATTCTCCTTAAAGTTTTCCAAAAAATAGAGGAGGAGGGGATACTCCCAAACTCATTCTATGAAGCTAAAATCACCCTAATACCAAAACCAGGCAAAGACCCCACCAAAAAAGAAAACTACAGACCAATATCCCTGATGAACGTAGATGCAAAAATACTCAACAAAATATTAGCAAACCGAATTCAAAAATACATCAAAAGGATCATACACCATGACCAAGTGGGATTCATTCCAGGGATGCAAGGATGGTACAACATTCGAAAGTCCATCAACATCATCCACCACATCAACAAAAAGAAAGACAAAAACCACATGATCATCTCCATAGATGCTGAAAAAGCATTTGACAAAGTTCAACATCCATTCATGTTAAAAACTCTCAGCAAAATGGGAATAGAGGGCAAGTACCTCAACATAATAAAGGCCATCTATGATAAACCCACAGCCAACATTATATTGAACAGCGAGAAGCTGAAAGCATTTCCTCTGAGATCGGGAACTAGACAGGGATGCCCACTCTCTCCACTGTTATTTAACATAGTACTGGAGGTCCTAGCCACGGCAATCAGACAAAATAAAGAAATACAAGGAATCCAGATTGGTAAAGAAGAAGTTAAACTGTCACTATTTGCAGATGACATGATACTGTACATAAAAAACCCTAAAGACTCCACCCCAAAACTACTAGAACTGATATCGGAATACAGCAAAGTTGCAGGATACAAAATCAACACACAGAAATCTGTGGCTTTCCTATATACTAACAATGAACCAGCAGAGAGAGAAATCAGGAAAACAACTCCATTCACAATTGCATCAAAAAAAATAAAATACCTAGGAATAAACCTAACCAAAGAAGTGAAAGACTTATACTCTGAAAACTACAAGTCACTCTTAAGAGAAATTAAAGGGGACACTAACAGATGGAAACTCATCCCATGCTCGTGGCTAGGAAGAATTAATATCGTTAAAATGGCCATCCTGCCCAAAGCAATATACAGATTTGATGCAATCCCTATGAAACTACCAGCAACATTCTTCAATGAACTGGAACAAATAATTCAAAAATTCATATGGAAACACCAAAGACCCCGAATAGCCAAAGCAATCCTGAGAAAGAAGAATAAAGTAGGGGGGATCTCACTCCCCAACTTCAAGCTCTACTATAAAGCCATAGTAATCAAGACAATTTGGTACTGGCACAAGAGCAGAGCCACAGACCAATGGAACAGACTAGAGAATCCAGACATTAACCCAGACATATATGGTCAATTAATATTTGATAAAGGAGCCATGGACATACAATGGCGAAATGACAGTCTCTTCAACAGGTGGTGCTGGCAAAACTGGACAGCTACATGTAGGAGAATGAAACTGGACCATTGTCTAACCCCATATACAAAAGTAAACTCAAAATGGATCAAAGACCTGAATGTAAGCCATGAAACCATTAAACTCTTGGAAGAAAACATAGGCGAAAACCTCTTAGACATAAACATGAGTGACCTCTTCTTGAACATATCTCCCCGGGCAAGGAAAACAACAGCAAAAATGAGTAAGTGGGACTATATTAAGCTGAAAAGCTTCTGTACAGCAAAAGACACCATCAATAGAACAAGAAGGATCCCTACAGTATGGGAGAATATATTTGAAAATGACACATCCGATAAAGGCTTGACGTCCAGAATATATAAGGAGCTCACACGCCTCAACAAACAAAAAACAAATAACCCAATTAAAAAATGGGCAGAGGATCTGAACAGACAGTTCTCCAAAAAAGAAATACAGATGGCCAACAGACACATGAAAAGATGCTCCACATCGCTAATTATCAGAGAAATGCAAATTAAAACTACAATGAGGTATCACCTCACACCAGTAAGGATGGCTGCCATCCAAAAGACAAACAACAACAAATGTTGGCGAGGCTGTGGAGAAAGGGGAACCCTCCTACACTGCTGGTGGGAATGTAAGTTAGTTCAACCATTGTGGAAAGCAGTATGGAGGTACATCAAAATGCTCAAAACAGACTTACCATTTGACCCAGGAATTCCACTCCTAGGAATTTACCCTAAGAACGCAGCAATCAAGTTTGAGAAAGATAGATGCACCCCTATGTTTATTGCAGCACTATTTACAATAGCCAAGAATTGGAAGCAACCTAAATGTCCATCAATAGATGAATGGCTAAAGAAGATGTGGTACATATACACAATGGAATACTACTCAGCTATAAGAAAAGGGCAAATCTAATCATTTGCAGCAACATGGATGGAGCTGGAGGGTATTATGCTCAGTGAAACAAGCCAAGCGGAGAAAGAGAAATACCAAATGATTTCACTTATCTGTGGAATATAAGAACAAAGGAAAAACTGAAGGAACAAAACAGCAGCAGAATCACAGAACTCAAGAATGGACTAACAGGTACCAAAGGGAAAGGGACTGGGGAGGATGGGTGGGTAGGGAGGGATAAGGGGGGGAGAAGTAGGGGGGTATTAAGATTAACATGCATGGGGGGGTAGGAGAAAAGGGAGGGCTGTACAACACAGAGAAGACAAGTAGTGATTCTACAACATTTTGCTATGCTGATGGACAGTGACTGTAAAGGGGTTTATAGGGGAGACCTGGTATAGGGGAGAGCCTAGTAAACATAATATTCGTCATGTAAGTGTAGATTAGTGATAGCAAAAAAAAAAAAAAAAGGGCAGTTCCTGTGTGGTAACCTCCAACGAGTTCTACACAAGGGTATAAAGGGCATATAAAAGTGTAGGCAAAGGGTCTGTTTGTGTTTATACAGAGGATCAAAGCCAAATTGGGCTACCCCGAAAATGAACTAAGATACGATATGAAAAAGAACTTCCAACATCTGCACCCTCTGGAAGACTCATGCCAGAAGATGATCATCAAAAAACCCCAACAAAGATCCACGCACTGCTACAGCTGTAGATGCACTCATCCCACCAGTTCCTGGACCTGCCATGGGAATGAGGAAGGAGATATCTAAGCTGGCCTGTGCATACAGTAAAACAACAAAATTGGACTGGATCTATACTGTTGGAACTCAACCAAGAATTTGGAGAAGTGCAAATTGTAGCGCTCCAAAGTCTTACAACTACAAACTATTTATTGTTAAAAGAACATATGGCATGTGAACAGTCCCCAGGAATGGGTTGTTTTAATTTGTCTGATTTCTCTCAGACTGTTCAAGTTCATTTGGACAATATCCACCATATCATAGATAAGTTTTCACAAATGCCTAAGGTGCCTAACTGGTTTTCTTGGTTTCACTGCAGATGGCTGGTAATTACAGATATGCTTTGGTTATGTAACTATACTCCTATTATGTTAATGTGTGTGTGCAATTTAAGTAGTAGCTTAAAACCTATACATGCTGAAGTTACTCTACAAGAAGATATATCAAAGAAATAATCAATCTTCCCATGTTTTCTTCCGCCTGCTACTTCTATAGCTTTTCTTCTTCCTTCCTAATTACAACCCTTAAATAGAATTCGTGCCTCATATCAAATTTACCGAGTATCATAATTCTTCCAAGTGGTAAAGATACCTCAAGACAAATGCTGGGCATAGAAGCCACAGGGCATAAATATGCAAAGAAGTAAAAAGCTAACTTTTTCAAACAATAAGGCTTCTCTCTCACTTACCAACTTCACATTTCCCTGTATGGCCCCGGAAGATGACTGGTTAGCCAGAGACGGGTAAGATTCCTCAAGGGAGGAACAACCTAAGACAGGCACAGTCGCAGGGGAGCCATCAGGTGAGAAATTGGGGATCAACAGAGGTGAGGCTTAGAACCTCACCCCCCCGTTCTGAGAGAAATCTTCTGCATACATGGATGTTTATTGCCCTGGTCTAGCTTGGATTAACACATAGTCTACAGGCACACACCTGATCATCTACATGTGCTCTCTTACAACACTAAACTATGTTTTCTACCTTTATCTTGGATCTACCTACCACTTCAGCATTTTATTAAAAATAATAATAATAAAGAGAGAAATGTGGTATCCACATATAAATCAAGTATAAAAACCAAATGAGTATTCATATTTGAACTGACTGTTTATAGTTCATAATGCATGAGCAAAACCGAAAGTTTCTGTGATGACTGCCCTTGTACTGTTCACTATGTAACTTATTCATTATGTAAGAATTTGTTCTACATGTAAAAACTTGTTTGTTATGCCTCAGAAGATTGGAGACTGACAAAAATTAGGCTTGGGGTGGAATAATGATTGTGCATTGAGCATTGACTCCCCTATACAGAATTTTATTGTCGTTAACAACCATTTGATCAATAAATATGAGAGATGCCCTCAGAAAAAAAAAAAAAAAAAAAAAAAAAAAGGACAGACTTCCAATGGTAAAATAAATTAGTAACCGGGATGTAAGGTATAGCATAAGGAATATAGTCAAGATATTGTAACAGCCTGGTAGGGTGATAGCTGGAACCTAGAATTATGTATATAAATGTTCTACCACTGTGTTGTACACTTGAAACTCATGTAATGTAATACTGTGTGTCAACTACCCCTCAATAAAAAATAATTATTAAAAAAAAAAAAAAAAAAAAAAAAACCTCATGTTCAGACTGACACCTTGAATTTAAATCTAATACTACTGGATTCTTCCTCATATTCTCCTAGTCTCTATACATTCTTTCCCTTTACCCATAGTGAAAACACTGAGTACGAAAGCTACCAGTGATTTTATTCCTTTGCTGTATCCTAAAATACATACAAAAATCATTTTAGAATCAGGTCTCTAAAAATTTATGTAAACTTCAAGATTTTTCTGCAGTTTTGTTGTTTTGTTTTTTACTTTCAGAATTTCCCTACATATTCTTGATGGTTTTATCAGCTCTAGAATTAATTTTTCTTGCTCCCAAAGCAAAAAAATAAAACTTACAGTTTTTATGTGATTACATAAAATGTGTAGATTCACAAAAAAAAGGAACTGGCATCTTTATAAAGTTGAGTCACCCTATCCAAGAAGATGGGATTTTTTGTCATTTGCTCAAGCCTACTTTTGTGTGTTCAGGGAGATTTAAAAATTTTTCCCATAGCTATTTTTGCACATTTCTTATTGTAATGCTTTCCTGGGCATTTTACCTTTTTCTTACCATAATAAAAGGAAGTTTTCCTTTATATCAGCAACCTATTAATTCCTTGTGTATATAAATGCTACTGATTGCTTCCTACAGTTTTATTTTAAATCAAAAGCTATCAATGCAGATGTTTATGTGCACAGTCCACATTTACATGCTTTGACAAATGTAGTCACTTGTATAAAGATCATCAAAACCACATATAGAACAATTCTGTCACACCAGAAATTGTCTCACACCACTTTGTAGTCAATCCCCCCATTTCTGTTACCAGGCGCAGACTGCACTCTTATCACAACAGATTAGGTTTTACCTGTTCTTGAATTTCACACAAATTGAATCAAACAAATGGTGTTCCAAAGATGTTCATGACCTAATGCCCTAATCCCCATAAATTGTGGATGTTACCTTACATTACAAAAAAGAAATTTGTCAATGACGAAGGAAGGAAGGAAGGAAGGAAGGAAGGAAGGAAGGAAGGAAGGAAGGAAGGAAGGAAGGAAGGAAGGAAGGAAGGAAGGAAGGAAGGAAGGAAGGAAGGAAGGAAGGAAGGAAGGAAGGAAGGAAGGAAGGAAGGAGGGAGGGAGGGAGGGAGGGAGGGAGGGAGGGAGGGAGGGAGGGAGGGAGGGAGGGAGGGAGGGAGGGAGGGAGGGAAGGAAGGAGGGAAGGAAGGAGGGAAGGAAGGAAGAAAATCTGAAAACGCACTATACAAGTTGCAGTGATCTATACCAGAGAGATGGGGTAGAGAGGAGGCATAATAACACACAGCAGTATTTTGGGCTCTGGATCTACATTCAAACACTTGTGCTAAGAAAAGACAATCATTGTTTTGGGACTGTTTCCTTTTTCTCAGAATAATATCATCAAGATTCATCTATATTGTTGTCTCTTTTAATGCTGAGAAGTAGCCCACTGTATGGTGACAACATAATGTATTTATCCATTCATCTATTGATGGATAATCAGTTGCTTTAAGCATATGGCTGTCGTCCATTAAGCTGCATTTAGTTTTCATTTATCTGGGGTAAATAACAGCAAACAGATAGCTGGGTCACTATACAAGTTTATGTTTAATTTGATTAGACATTGCCAAATTGTTTTCTAAAGTGGCTGTGCAATTTTATACTCTCATGAAAAAAGGAGGGGGTTCCAGCTTCTCTACATCCTTTCTAACACTAAGATTCTAGTCTTTTAAATTTTAGCCAGTCCTGTAGTTTTGTGAGGTTGCCTCATTCTTGATTTAATTTGCAATTCCCTTTTTCATAGTCAGTTAGAATTTATGTTTTATTTTATACAGTATGTATTTATCAAAAATTTCAATCCCAAAGTCAACAATGAAATAATTAAACTCATTTGGGGGTTGTCTTTCTTCGTTTTTAAATTGTAAGAGTTCTTTATATATTCTGAGTAGAGGTCCTTTGACATATCTGTGTGTCACAAATACAAGCCAGTGGTTTGTCTTTCATTTTCTAAATGATATTATTTTAAATTTTATTTTCCCAATAACTGAATGCTAATATAAATAATACAGTTGCTGTTTTCTTTCTTTCTTTTTGGTAAATTCCTTAGAATTTTTTACATAGACAGTATTGTGTCTGAATGGAGACAGTTTTACTTTTTCCTTACAATAAGGATACTTTTACTTCTTTTTCATGTCTAATTGCATTTTGTAAGTCATCTCATAAAATATTCAATAAAACAGTGAGAGCAAATAACCTTTTATTGTCAGTCTTAGCTATCACATGTTCAATATGTTACATTTAATTATGATAGTAGCTAAAGTTTCATTCAGAGATGTTTATATTAACAATTTGCCATAAATTTAGTAGCTTTAAGAAGTTATCACCTTAAAATTATGTAGGTCAGAGGTCCAAAACAGGTCTCACTGGGTTAAAATCAAATTATCAGTGTGGCTGTGCCCCTTCCTGAAGTTTGTACGGGAGGATTTGCTTCCTTGTTCAGTCACTGTCAGTGGAATTCAGTACCTTGCATTTGCAGAACTGAAGTCCTCATTTCCTTGTAGGCTGGCACCTGAAGTCTGTTCCCAGCTTGTGGAGGTCACCCACATTCCTTGGCTTGTGACTGCTTTCTTCACCTTCAAAGACAACAACAGTAAGTGGAATTCTCACCAGGCAGGAATTCTCCTAACCATAGCCAAAGAAGGTTCTCTAATTTAAGAGCTCATATGATTAGGCCAAGCCAACCAGATAATCCAAAATAAACTCCCATATCAGGGCCTTTAACATTAATGCCATCTGCAAATTCCTTCTTGTGAGTTAGGGTAACATCTGAAGGTTTTGAGGATAAGGTTATGAAAATCTTTGATTCACTATTATAATTCTATCACTATAATTGATAGAATTAAATTAAGGAAATTTAATTCTATCCATAGGCAACGGGGAGTATTATTATCAAATGTGTGCTGAATTTTGCCAAATAACTTTTGAGATAAGCATAACATTTTTCTCCCTTATTACTTTTTAATATAGTGAATTATCAAATGCTGCAAAACCTTTAATAAATATATGGGTATTCAGAATTTCTACATTTATTCAATTTTCTTCTGCTATGTCTTCAGTGAATGTATTCATTTTGTCAAAGTTCTTAAACTTATTGGTAAAAAATTAATAACATAACCTTCTCAACCTTTTTACATCTAAGATATGTTGTGATATTCCTACTTTGATTACTAATATGGGTTTTTTCCTTCAGTAGTCAAACTAGGAGTTTATCAATTTTATCAGTCTTTTAAAATATGTTTTATTAATTTTTCTTATACCTTTTCTATTTCAATAGTTTCTCATCATAATTTAATTGTTACTGTCCTTCTGCCTACTTTGGGCTTAATTTTTTCTTCTTTCCTAATGGCTTAAAGTGGAAATTTAGGTCATTAAATATTAACATTCATTTGATTTTTCCTACTATTTGTTTAATTCTCTTTAAATAATGTACGTTGACTCTCATATGTGTCCTGTCATCCCTCAGTAAGTTCATGCAACACTTGCTTTTCCTTCCCTATTCTCCTCTGGCATGCTTCTGTTAGTTTCCTGTGTTGTTTCTATTTCAGTAAAGCATAAGATATTTTTATACTATTCTTCCATTGTAGATGTGCTTTTCTTAAAATCTTAGATTTATAATTAGTTTTAGTCAATGGTTAGTGTGGCCATCTCTCTTCAATCATCTTTTAGTGCATTAAGCATGTTTCCATTAGATTCAGGAAGCACTTCCCTGGCATTAGGGAAATGTAAATTAAAACCACAGTGAAACACCACGACTCATATATTAAAATAGATTTTTTTTATAAAAACACTGAAAATGCTGTTTTTGGCATGGATATGGAGGAATTTTTAGACTTTGCAAATGGGATTGCAAAATGGTGCAGCTGCTTTGGAATAAAGTTAGGCAGTTTCTTAGAAAATGAAACACACTTATTATGTACCTCAGCAATCACACTCCCAGCTAGAGAAACGAAAAACAATGTTCATACACAATGATTGGGTTGGCTTCTCTTGGGCATTTTATTTCCATATAAAGTTAGAATTAGTTTGTCAATTTTAATCAACTTAAGTCAATCTTGGGGTAACTGACTTCTTTATACTATAGAGTATCAAAAAGAAGACATATTTTTGATATATTATACCACTTTTAGCTGGCACATACACAACTAACTTTTATATTTTCTTATTTTATCCAATAAACTTAGTAAACTAGCAATTCTTCTAATAATTTATACAAAGATGCTCTTCAGTTTTTTCCATACATAAGCATGTCACCTGTAAAACCAGATTAATTCGATCAGGTATTTATATGTCTAGCTGCTGATTTCAGATACTGTGAAGAAATATGTATTTCAAATAACCCTTACCCTTTGTACCTCACAGTAATGTTGCATGATAATTCCAGGGCACCTCTCCTCCCTTACTGAAACACTTTTTGCCTCACTAGACCCATGAGCAGGTTAGCATCTTTGCTCAGCTTATTAGCTTATTAGCACCTCTACTGGGAGCAGAAGCCAAAAGGCACCACTAGAATTGTCAGAAATTTCTAGAAGAAATATGAGGCTGCCTACCTTTCTCCCTTTCGATTACTTTAGTATTTTAAATATATTATATTTTCACCCTTCAATTAAATTAATATTGCCAATTATAAGACATTAAATGTGTATGTTACCAAATAGGATGCAAGGGAGAGATCAGAGTATCCCATATGTGATATTCTTGACAATATCCAATAGTGTGTCAAATCATGAGAAAACATGAAAAATGGGAAATGGGAAACACTTTGTAAAATGACTGGCTTGTAATCTTCCAAATTGTTAAGATGAAGCAATCATTTATATACATTCCAGGTGATCAATGATATCCTTGATCTAGAATGGCTGGATATAAATGGTAAGTTTGAAATTATAGCTTCTAAAATCACATCGTCCTATATATCCTGCAGAAGTCTTCAAATTCATTAGGCAGTAGGCTCTCTGGAGGAAAATTATTTTATTAAAGATACTTTGCTGAATGACTTTTCATATAAATACATGCACACAGCAGGAAAGGAAAAAGAAAATAGGACAATTTTTTATTTCAGGTTTTTAGTCAGTAGTTTATTAGAAATAGGGTCCATGAGGATTATCAGCTTCTCCACAAGTTCCTAGCTTGGGATGAATTAGTCAGAGACCGTATTATCAACAGTACTTATCCCCATGCACATACAGGCCTCTGGCATACCCCCACTGAATCCTTACCGTGTGTCAAAGACGGATCCAATATCTGGCTGGTTCTTCGAACACAACAAATCCTGGAACACACAGAAGGCAATTCCCTGGGTTATCTATGTCAAAACACCAATTCATACCCAGTTTCACAAAACATAAAAATTAACCCAAAAGTATTTTCATCTAGGCATAGAATGTGTTGGAATTTATATGAAATATCAGCAGAAAAAAACAGTAACTTACTTACTATGTTCCATTATCTAGAACATTTACAGGAAGTTCCCCAAAGCACATAACAAATGATCAAGTTCAATCTTCTGCTATAAAAGACAAATGAATAACAAAAGTGTAGGGTCATTGACAGTTATGATGCCAAAGTGTGCAAAATCATGGTCATGTCATTCTTTTAGTATTATCAAAAATTATTAAGTCATGAAACAAATGAATCTTGACCCTAAGATTGCGAAAACATTTGATTTCGTCAATTGTTTGACAGAGTTTCTTAAATGCTAATGGCTAGTTAGATCAATGTTGAGTTAATCATGACAGGTGATCAATCAATAGCAATAACAAATGTGTCTTCACATGTGACATAAACCATGTAAATCTTTAAAGCGAAGGCCTGTTGAGCCAAATAGTTGAGCAATATGCTGTTAACAGCTCAATGTTCAAAATGTTTTTAACCCATGGGACTGTTCCTTTAAAAGTGCTTTCTGAAAATCTTTATCTCAAATGAAAAAAAATTATGTTTTCTTTAATTAACATGTCTCATATTAAAATTGGAGAAGTCTAAAGAAATGTATAAGCAGAGAATTTCAAATTGCTCATTAGTAAAAGGAATATGTTTTATTTTTGCTCTCTTTTGACAAGCATTATTTTTAAATTATAAGATAATTTGTAAGAAGCCAATTTTTATTATAAAATAAAATTAATGCTATTGTAGCATTGTAGAAAATTCAGAGAGCAGAGAAGCTAAACTGTAATGATTTTAGCATCTGGGGAATAATTAATGGGAACATTTTTATTTCATTAGGGACAAATGTACTTATGATATTATCTTGAGGTAAAGATATTTCAGATCTATTAGCTTTTTACAGTCATGGTTTATTTCTTTTGCAATTCATTATTACACTATTTCTTAGAAATATTATTCTTTATAAAATGAGCTGTTCTCTGACATAATAGATATCCACCAACTCACCCCCAGCCCCTGCCCCTGTCCCAAGAGAGAAGAATGCTTTGGGTGAGAAGAGTGTCCGCAGGTGAGACTCAGAGAAGACTGAACTTGGCTATGTTTCTTTGAGAAACATGTTTGCTTACATGTCCCAGATTAAAAAGAAAACATGACTTCCGTGGCAAGCAAATGTATCATCTATTCTCTTTCATTCTTAAATATCAGTGGCATATTCAAAGTCATAAAGGTAGGTGGAGTCACTACTGGGGATATTTGCCTTGCTGACAGTAGCAGACTGGATAAACCAAAGCACCTCTTCCACTGAGGAAACTAGGAAAATTCTGGTCAAAATATTTTTAAAAGGTAAATACACATAGATACGTAAATATGATTGTAAAGACTATCTGGATGGGGAAGAATTACTGAGTGGAGACAGAGCTGTTCAAGGCCAGTCGCTTAGCTAGAGCACATTTACGCTTGGCTTGATGGCTCAGGCTGGTGGGGGGCAGTGAAGCTGTGGGCAGCTCTGAAAGCCGCCTGGACCTCAGAGAGTGGGAGCTGCGGTGTGGGCTTTGTAAAGGGAATCCTGGCAAACAGTCCCCGCTTTGAGTTGTGATCATACCACTGTGCCGCATGAGAAATGTTACCAGAGTATATATATTGTGATAGAGACTATAGCTCAGTTTTTATTTTAATCCCCTAAATGAAACTGAGTTAGCCTCAGATTGCTAGTATCAAGGCGCCATGCCAAAGCAAGTGGAAATACTCTCTGAAAAAGTAACATCATCCTAGACTCATATTATTTCTATAAACAATTTTGTAAAGAGAATGTCCTGTACATAATAAAAAATAACCAGACACATCTGGAGATAAGATCGCATTAATAAAACTAGAATAAACAATATGTAATGAAAACATACCCATTGGAGCTCCCGCAATTGAACTTATCATACACAGATATTAATCTTGTTGCTGAATCTAGAGGCAAGATGATGACATTGGCACAAGACTTGATCTATCCAATCCTTTCCCTTAAACTGATAAATTAAATAGAACAGCAAAAAAGAATTTTAAAAATCCAACAAAAATAAGTGATAATATTTTTCTAAAGATATATGAGGTGGGAGGGGGCAAACCATCAGAAGTGATTGCAAATTACTGTTCACCTCCAAAAGGAAGGTCTTACACTTTAGCTGAAGTGCTCAACAGATAGATCTGTGACAACAGTTTAAACTGAGATGATCTTTGTAGTTTCCAACATGAGATTGTATTGCAGGGGATGGAAGCAAAGGCACAATCCAGGCCTTCAGACTTTTAGAAATATTCTGAGAAATGTGAAGTTCTACAGTGAGTAGAACTTTCTCAAAATATAATAGAAATCCATCAGATGAGGAGCTCTGGGATAAAAGGAGAGAGATTTGGTTATCAGCAGGGAAGGGAATAAGGGACATATCTCTGAAAGTATTGGTGAGATGATCATACTGACAGATCATGGACTTGAATCCTGTAAGGTAATGAAAAAAGTCCCAATCCTGGGTACACCTGAAGGAAGTAAAATTAGTGCTTCAAAGAGGGATCGGCACTCCATATTTATTGCAACATTATTCACAATATGCAAGATATGGAATCAACCTAAATGATGTATTTCAGTGAATGAATAAAGAAAATGTATATATATGGTGTGATATAGGGGAATAGTATTCAGCCACTCAAAAGAAAGGAAATCCTGCCATTTGCAGCAACATGGATGAAACTGGAGGGTGTTATACTCAATGTAACATGCCAAACAGAGAAAGACAAACACTGAATGGGCATCACCTATATGCGGAATTAGAAAAAAAAAGACAGAAACAGAGAAGAGAGTGGTGGCTGCTGGGGCCTGGGGGAAGGAAATGGGGAGATGGAGATCAAAGAATGCGAGCTTTCAGTTATAAGAAGCATGAGTTCTGATAATCTAGTGTACAGCATACTGACCTTTGTTAATAATACAGGATTGAATACTTGAAAGTTGTTGAGAGTAAATCTTAAACCCTCTCACCACACACACACCAAAGAGCTAATGATGTGAGGTAATGGGCTTGTTAATCTAGATCTTGGTAATCATTCCACAATGAGTATGTTTATTAAACCATCACGTTGCACACTTTAAATATATACAATTATATCTGCCAATTATTTGTCAGTAAAGCTGATAAAAAGAAAGGTAAGGCCTGCAGCAATGAGGCTAACAGTTTTTCAGGCTCACCTCATTCTCTGCAAGGGAATTTCATTCTAATAATAGATAAAAATTAAAAACCAATGTGATGCATAGAACATTACAAAAATGAAAGAATATGTTATGTATTGGTAAGATAATCCAAAACAGTTAGTCAAGTCATTTTCTTTTTTTTTTTTAAGGTATCATTGATACACAATCTATGAAGGTTTCACATGAGCAACATTGTGGTTTCAACATTCACCCATATTATCAAGCTCACCCCCACACCCCATTGCAATCACTATTCATCAGTGTAGTAAGATGCTATAGAGTCATTGCTAAAATCAAGACATTTCTAATAAAACTATTGAAATTAAATTTAAGAAAATCATTTCTGCATCCAGGCATAAAGATAAAATTTCTTTTAACTGAAAGGAATCCATAAGTCCATCAAACATTTTTACAATAGTACTATATGCCTGAAGACAACAGATTTCCATGTTTAAGATATTCATAGAAAGAAGAATGTAAACAAAATATTTAATATAAAAATTTATTTTCAAGCATAAAGGAAACATAGTTATTAACATGTGAGATCATGGTGAATATTTATTTCATGTGTCCTTAATGAATCAATTAGAGAATGGGTTTCAGAAAACCAATGGATTGTTAGAGGTTTCCACATAAAAGTTTAGGAAACTATTGTGCATATTTAAGTGTAGAACTTAAATGACAAGATGACATTAATATTAACGAAAAAGTGTTGAGTGACAAGACAAATGCTGGGCATAGAAGCCACAGGGCATAAATATGCAAAGAAGTAAAAAGCTAACCTTTTCAAACAATAAGGCTTCTCTCTCACTTACCAACTTCACATTTCCCTGTATGGCCCCGGAAGATGACTGGTTAGCCAGAGACGGGTAAGATTCCTCAAGGGAGGAACAACCTAAGACAGGCACAGTCACAGGGG
This sequence comes from Manis pentadactyla, assembly GCF_030020395.1. Classification (NCBI taxonomy): domain Eukaryota; kingdom Metazoa; phylum Chordata; class Mammalia; order Pholidota; family Manidae; genus Manis; species Manis pentadactyla. Next base: position 44,175,873 of record NC_080025.1, read on the forward strand.
AGCCATCAGGTGAGAAATTGGGGATCAACAGAGGTGAGGCTTAGAACCTCACCCCCCCTGTTCTGAGAGAAATCTTCTGCATACGTGGATGTTTTATTGCCCTTGTCTAGCTTGGATTAACACATAGTCTACAGGCACACACCTGATCATCTACGTTTGCTCTCTTACAACACTAAACTATGTTTTCTACCTTTATCTTGTATCTACCTACCACTTCAGCATTTTATTAAAAATAATAATAATAAAGAGAGAAAAGTGGTATCCACATATAAATCAAGTATAAAAATCAAATGAATATTCATATTTGAACTGATTGTTTATGGTTCATAATGCATGACCAAAACCAAAAGTTTCTGTGATGACTGCCCTTGTACTGTTCACCATGTAACTTATTCACTATGTAAGAATTTGTTCTCCATGTAAGAACTTGTTCGTTATGCTTCAGAAGACTGGAGACTGATGAAAATTAGGCTTGGGGTGAATTAATGATTGTGCATTGAGCATTGACTCCCCTATACAGAATTTTATTGTTGTTAACAACCATTTCATCAATAAATATGAGAGATGCCCTCACAAAAAAAAAAAAAAGTACACACTTCCAATTGTAAAATAAATAAGTAACCGGGATGTAATGTATAGCATAAGGAATATAGTCAAAATATTGTAACAACTTGGTATGGTGATAGCTGGTACCTAGAATTATCATATATATAAATGTTGAATCTATGTGTTGTACACCTGAAACTAATGTAATATTGTGCGTCAACTACCCTTCAATAAAAAATAATTATCTACAAAAAAATAAATAAAAGTGTTGAGTGAGAGAACCCCATAAATAGGACACAAAAATTAAAAGTGGCAGTGTCCTACATGGAAAGCAAAAAGAACCTCATTGATGATAATTGGTTACAAATGACTATTTGCTCAAACATATTCTGGATAGAGGAAGGGGAAGAAAATGACAGTTGATATCTTTAATATTTCTAGTGGAGAACAGTAGAAAGTAGGAAAGGGATAAGAAGAGGGATAAATTGTTTTGCTATAACACAATAGTAAGAAAAATTAAAGGAAAATTAAAGACAACATTGAGAAACTTGGAAGAAAATTAGAATTTAAACAGTGACTTAGACAGAAATTACAGAACTAAAAACTGAAGAAATTGACATTAAAAACATTGTAGGTGGTTCAAAAGCTATGGGGAGAAGGAACAAAAAAGGTATTTACAGTCTCAAAAGGAAAGAGGTGTGAGACTGGGGCAAATGCAATATTTGAAAATCAATATCTGAGAACTTTCTGAAACTGATGGAAGATATTGAGTCACAGCCTCCAGAAGGCCAGCACAGTAACCCCAAGCAAGACAAATAAAAATAAACACACCAAGAACTGGTGATACGTAAAGAGGAGAGAAAGCACAAGGGATAGGAGGGAACAAAGACCTCTCAGGAGAGAGACAGAGACTGACACCTCCATCCAGAAGGGAAAAAGAAGATGGCAGTAGGAAAAGACAATTGCCCAACTAGAACTCAAGCCATCACGAATATATGTCCAGAATGAGAACAGAAGACATTTTTGGGCAAACATAATGTGAGAAAAATGTGACTCACAGATTTATCCTATAGGAAACACCGAAGGGTGTTTTTCTTGCAGAAGAAAGATGATCCAGATGGAAATTTGATGAGGTGGAAGGGCACAAAAAGCAAGGAAATGTGTAATTATATGTGGTCTTATTGACCTTAAAATGGGTCCCTAACCTCCTGTTACCATGCTTATACCAGGATTCTCTTTGGCAGTCTATCCAAAATACTCAAAAACAGAACAGAGTATCTTCACATTTCCTGCACATGAGAAAAATCCTCATTTTTTTCACTCAGAATCATGAAAATTGCTACAACCCATGTTTCTATAACATATGGTGACATTCTATGAATATTATCAGCACGGTCAATAATAGTGACTTTTTTCTGCACTGAAGGTTTTCCTCTCCATAGCTGCTCCTGTGAGGTCAGGCATCACTGGTCTTCCTATCTTACAGGGGTGGTTGTAATAACATACCAAATGGTGTGAGTTTTTCCCAAGCCTATCGGTAGTGTGTGATGCACAGTTAGTATTAGAGGATACAGAAACTATTTTTAGGCTGCTGTCAACTGGATGAAATCTTTTGTCAGAGCACTGCCTAATAGAAATGCGTATCTCCAGTACTTACATATCAACCCTATATAAGCCAAATACGGATATTGTTCCTGTTAGGCTAGAGGCATCAGGGGAAGGGGTGAGCCTGATGGACAAGCTCAGGCCTCACCAAACAAGGCAAAAAGACCAACAGGTTCCAGTCTGACAACATTCCAGAGCCTGATCGGATAACCTTCCCAACTAGAGCCCTTCCCCCAAGCTAAAGGATTAGTGGTAACTTACCAGTACCTGGCTAAAGGCCAATGAGAGACCCCCACGTACCCTAGGCGAGCCAATCCTCGTGCCACTGTACACCTTTGATCTCCCTCCCCCTGCCTTCTTTAAAAACTTGCTGCCTGCCCTGCTGGGTGTGACTTCCCTGGCCTGTGTTTCAGACGGCAGAACATCACCCGGGAATTGCACTCAAATAAACTACCTGGCCCTTTGTTTCCTCTCTTCACCTGCTTATATAGGCTAAAATTTATCTTACAGTTCCCATTTTCTGAAACTATACAGACCTCCATTTCAAATGTGTAGGCAATACAAAAAATATGCGGATTTCTACCTAATTCTTCCAGAGGAAGTTATTCTTCATCCAAAACATGACTGAATTATGTTGAAGACCAGTTTTCCTCTATGTAAAAGTAGAATAGGTATGGTATTTAAAGTGAACTTTTCAGTTTTAAAAAACAATATTTTTGTTATTTGGTGGATGCTAGATGCTTAATTATCTCACAATTCACCTCGGGGGAAGAAGAAGAATAATAAGAAAAAGAAAATGTTCCTTATTGAACATGATTTTAATTTCATTCCTCTATGGTACTTTTCCCCTTCCAACAGAAAGATATTAGGTCCACCGATGTTATTACCATCTGTGCCTTAAGCAGAAAAGCATCCTCTCACCAAATATCACCCAAATTGACCTATATAGTTTTTGCAGTTTCTCATCAAAGATAAAAAGACTCCTCAGAACAAAAATTATCAACAAGTATGAACTGATATTTTTATCCTTTTAGCTTAGCTAATAATAACTTCATTTATCACCAGAAAAGTATAAGGTCTAAAGTGCATCAGAGTTCCCATATTTCTATGGAAGGGCTTTTTCTAGTAAGTCGTGTATCTAGATACTTTATGATTAACATACTTTTCCCTGTCATAGAAGCTTCCAGTTCCATTAGAGGGATCACAGGGGAAGTCACAGAAGGGGAACGAAGGGTTAGATTATTGAACTTACAAAGGAAAATCTAATACATGGAGTCATATTTGAAGACCTATTAAAATATATATAAATTTGAAGAGTTAATGAAACTTTTGAAATGCACAATGGCCTGTGGTTTCCGCAGCAAGTACCCATGTGAAATTCATGATGACTTAGGACTTCCAGTTTTCATTTCCTTCACGAGAATCTTGGCTCTTTGTACATGCTTAATCATTATTTCCTAATAATGCAAAATTGAGATGACCATATATTCAGGCTTCAGAATTCTTTATGGAGCTTTATTTCATAAGATCCTATGTAAATGAAGATTTTTCCAATTGCCATGATAGAATGCTCTACATTCAGGTCCTTTCTTTCTCTTTCTCTTTCTCTTTCTCTCTCTCTCTCTCTCTCTCTCTCTCTCTCTCTCTCTCTCTCTCTCTCTCTCTCTCTCTCCATATATATATATATATGTGTGTGTGTGTGTGTGTGTGTGTGTGTGTGTGTATGGGATACATACTCCTCCTTAACATTAACTAATATCTTAGTTTGAAACTAACATTCCATAGAGAGTTGCTTGCTGACATATAGTCCACTTCTGCCTGTAGTCTATATATAATTCAAAAATCAAGAAGAAACACATATATGGAGTTTTCTGGAGAGGTTGTTTGTTTTGGGCTCCTTGATTGCTGTTTGTATTGAATTTGGGTCTGGCACTATACCCTCAGCTTCCATAGAGGAGCACAGAAGAATCACTTCTGCACGTAAAATGTGTATTTATCTTTGGGAAGCTGTTTCAGGTATTGTCTACTATATCACAATTTGCCTCTTTTAGGAGGGCTCAAGGGAGTGACTTCCCTTCAAATCTCTGTGTTCCTTTCCTGAAAATATGGTTTGTTCTGCTCTTGAAGACATGTTTTATTTGCTCCTCTGCCTATAACAATTATTTAAGACCTTATGATATTCTTTACCTTATTATCCTATGCCATGGATTTCTATTTTTTTCACCTTATAGCACACTTCAGATATTTTTGTAAGTTACACAATATCATTCAAAATTTTGACATGCAAATAAACAATATATTTTCACCCTCATTATAATGTTGAATAATAAGTAACTGAAAAACATTTTATAATCATGATTGAACTACTATGATTAAACCCAACTTAGATTCTAAAGAAAATAGCTCCTGATTTGCTTCTGCCTAGAAGGCTAGAAAAAAAGACACTACAGTGCTAGCAATGACAAAGTCTAGATAACGTACAAAATTACAGCATATTCTGAATCCATCAGAGAGCTGAGGTTACAGGCAACAAAGGAACCTGAGATCCAAGGAAGGTCAGGTGCCCACATGGGAGGTAGGATGTGCAGAAAGGAAAACCCAAGGCAAAGCACAAGATAAGGAGTGAAAATAAGTCATCTGAAAGGATAATGAAGGGGTAAAGAGTGCTTGCTAGCATGACGGAAAAGAGACTAGAGGAAGTCAAGTCATAAGGCAAGTTCACACCCACTCAATCTCTCTCCCATGGACCTCCATCCTGTGCTCACAAGAAAAATGGGGACAGAGCTGAGGACCAAGCAATTTCTCCTTCTGTGGGACAGATGTACAAGGATCAGCCCCTGCAGGAAAGGCATGAAGTCCATGCCCCTCCCTGAGCCCTCTTCTCTCACATAGAACAATGAAATTAAGTATCTAGAAGAGAACCATCCCACCTTGTCATGACTAAGGCCCATTGCTGATGGGGTGGTAAAGGTAAATCACTGTGCACCTAGGGAAAGAGCAGCAAATACTGTGACCCAGCACCTACACTGATACCAGCCAGGGTCTCTTACCAATAAGGGAAAAGGAGGAAACTCTCTCCCAGAAACTCTCTCCCAGAAAGGACCAGAGAGAAACACCAGGCCCTAGGCAGTGGGGAAGTAATGAAGAAGCCTCACTCTCAAGGCAGGCACACTCAGCCTAACACATCCTGTGGATAGTCCATGGCAACCTAGCATCCCCCTGCCTTTCCCAATAGGCTGCCAGCTGGAATTGAAAAGTAGCAAGAGACTAAGCCTTCCAATCTGGCATCCAGACAGTTTGGAGGTCAATACCCCATCCTTATGACAAGAAAAAATCTGAACAAGGTGAAAACCATCAACTCTCCCTTGATCCATCAGAGAACTGATGATCTAACACAAGTGTTAGAAATAAAAATGCATTATCATGGATGAGGAATTCCCTTCATGGGATATCAGTAGACTCTAAATAGTTGAGAAGAAATAGGTGAACTAAAAAGTAAGACAACAGAAATAATAAAAACTGAAGCACAAACAAAAAAAGAGAATTTTTAAAAAGTATTCAAGAGCTGTGCACAATGCAAAATGGTCTGTCATATTAGGAACACCAGAGGCAAAAGAAAGAAAAGTCAAAGAAGAAAAGAGATAGAAGTTGAGAATTTTCAAAAAAATAATGAAAAATATCAAATCACAGACCCAAGAATTTCAGAAAAATTGAAGGAAAATAAGTGTAAAAATGAAAAAAACTGTACACATAATATTCAAGGACTTGAAAACAAAGATTAAAAGAAATATTTAAAAATGCCTAGATAAAAGACACATTATATACATAAAAGCAAAAATAAGGATTACTGCATACTTCTAGTCAGAAATCATGGAAACCAAAGAAAATGGAGAATCATTTTAATAGCACTGAAAATAAAATCTGAAAATGAAGAATAATATCGGTGAAGATACCTTTTAAAAATTAAGGTTGACAGCTTGGGAGATTAAAGATGGTGGTGTGAGAGGTGAGGCAGAGGCCTCCTCCCAAAAACACATATAATATGAAAATATAGTTAATACAACTAATCCTAAAAGAGGAATAGGAAAGAAGGCTGCTCCAGACTGCAAACATACAGAGAAAGGAATAGACCTCAAGGAACAGGGTGTGCCAAAGCCATGATCAAGCAGGACCTAAGCTCTTCCGCCACCTTAGCTCACTGGCAGGAGGAAGAGAAATGGAGTGGGTAAGTGGTGGAAGCCTAGGACTGCTGAACACCCAGCCGTGAAGATCTACTCTGGGAGCATGAGCCTACATTTTGTGGTGCTCTGGAGATTAGAGGGGTTGGAAAGCTAAGACAGACAATATTTAGAGAGACTGAGATTCCAGCCGCTTGTGTAAAACAGGGATCTGCATCCAGCAGCTCTGGGACAAAATAAGGGCGGGCATTCTGAAAGACTTCCTAAGAGCAATAGGGCTGCTAAAGGAGCAACTATTGCACAGACCTTGCTGCACAGGAGAATGGACAGGTGGACAAAGTTGTCCAGGTGCACTCTGCCCAGCAGGTTGGGAACTTTCAGGAGCTTCAGGTACTCCATCCCTCTGGCTGGCTATGCAGCTCTAAGGCCCCCCACCATGATACACAGCCTGCTTTGCCTTCCTTCCAGCTGGCACTGGCTCACAAACAGGAAGCCCCTGCCCTGGAGTCAGTCCAGCAATAGGGAGCCCCATCTATGGCAGCTACACACACAAAGCATAGAGGCTTACACCTGTATTCTTGACCCACTGGTTCTGGAAGTGGAGACAGGCACAGCAGCTGGGAAGCCAGAAACAGCTGTTTCCTCCCCCCCAGGTAACAGCACCACTCCCCTTTGACCTCCAACATCGCTCCAGGGCCTGAGCAGCTCCAGAGAGTAGAGCCTCTGGGAACTAGAGGGCACCATGAAATGTCAAAGGAAACTGGTGCAAATATGAAACATCAAAGGAAACTGGTGCAAACCAAAATCCCACAAACACCAGAAAAAGTCCAAGTGAAACTAACACATCAATCTTCCTGGAAGAGATTTCAAAAAAATAATAATAAAAATGCTCAAGAAGGTACAAAAAAATTTTCAAGAACTCACGGAAGAATTCAGGAGTAGGGTTCAATCATTAAGGAATACAATATCTGAAATGAAACATACAGTGGAGGGATTTAAAAGCAGATTAGAAAAAAAATTTTTTTTTTAATGAAAGCAGATTAGATGTAGTAGAGGAGACAGTAAATGGAAAAGAAATTAGAGAAGAGAAATACAAAGAAGCTGAGGCACAGACAGAAAAAAGGGATCTTTAGGAAAGAAAGAATATTGAGAGAACTATGTGACCAATCCAAATGGAACAATATTTGCATTACAGGGGTACCAGAAGAAGAAGAGAGGGGAAAAGGGATAGAAAGTATCTTTGAGGAAGTAATTGCTGAAAACTTCCCCAGTCTGGGGAAGGAATAAGTCTCTTGGGCCATGGAAGTTCACAGATCTCCCAACACAAGGGACCCAAAGAAGACCACACCAATACATATAATAATTAAAATGGCAAAGATCAAGGATAAGGATAGAATTTTAAAAGAAGCTAGAGAGAGAAAAAGGATCACATACAATGGAAAACCCATGAGGCTATCATCAGACTTCTCAACAGAAACATTACAGGCCAGATGGGAGTGGCATGATACATTTAATGCAATGAAACAGAAGGGCCTCGAACCAAAAATGCTCTACCCAGCAAGATTATCATTTAAATTTGAAGCAGGGATTAAACAATATCCAGAAAAGCAAAAGCTGAGAGAATTTACCTCCTACAAACCATCTCTACAGTGCGTTTTGGAGGGACTGCTATAGATGTAAGTGTTACCAAAGGTAAATAACAGTCAACAGAGAAAATAAAACCACACTAAAGAAAGCAGAACAATTAATTACTAAGTAGATGCAAAATCAAATCAACTACCCCCATAGTCAATTGAGGGATAGACAAAGAGTACAGAATATGATACTTAATATATAAAGAATGAAGGAGGAAAAAAAAAGAACCTTTATATTGTGTTTGTAATAGCATACTAAGTGAGTTAAATTAGACAGTTGGACAGTAAGGAAGTTACCCTTGAACCTTTGGTAACCACGAATCTAAAGCCTGCAATGGCAATAAGTACATACGTATCAATAATCACCCTAAATATAAATGGTCTGAATGCATAAATCAAGACATAGAGTCACTGAATGGATAAAAAATTAAGACCTGAATGTATGCCTCCTACAGGAAACTCACTTCAAACCCAAAGACATACACAGACTAAAAGTGGAGGAATGGATAAAGATATTATATGCAACAGGGAGAAAAAAGCAGGTGTTGCAGTACTTGTTTCAGACAAAAATAGACGTCAAATAAAGGAGTCAGTCCAACAAGAGAATATAGCCATTATAAATATCTATGCACCCAACAGAGGAGCACCTACATTTGTGAAACAAATACTAACAGAATTAAAGGGGAAAATAGAATGCAATGCCTTCATTTTAGGAGACATCAACACACCACTCACTCCAAAGGACAGATCAAACAGACAGAAAATAAGGAGACAAAGGCACTGAACAACACATTAGAACAGTTGGACTGAACAGATATCTACAGAACACTCCACCAAAAAGCAGCAGGATACACATTCTTCTCAAGTGCACATGGAATATTTTCAAGAATAGATAATATATTAGGACACAAAAAGAGCCTCAGTAAATTCAAAAATACTGAAATTGTACCAACTAGCTTCTCATATCACAAAGGTATGAAACTAGAAATTAATTATACAAAGAAAATATAAAAGCCCACAAACACATGGAAGCTTAACAACATGCTCCTAAATAATTAATGGATCAATGACCAAATAAAAAGAAATCAAGCAGTATACAGAGACAAATGACAACAATAACTCAACAATGTAAAATCTGTGGGACGCAGTGAATGCCATGCTAAGAGGGAAGTATGTTGCAATATAGCCATACCTCAGGAAAGAATAACAAACCCATATGAACAGTCTAAACTCACTATTAAAGAAACTAAAAAAAGAAGACAAATGAGACCTGAACTCAGTAAAAGGAAGAACACAATAAGGATTAGAGCATAAATAAATAAAATCAAGAAGAATAAAACAATGGAAAGAATTAATGAAACCAGGAGGTAGTTCTTTGAGAAAATAAACAAAATAAACCTCTAGCAAGACTTACCAAGGAAAAAAGAGAGTCTATACCCATAAAAAAAATCAGAAATGAGAAAGGAAAATCACTAAAGACACTACAAGAAATACAAAGAATTATTAGAGAATACTATGAAAAACTATATGCTAACAAAGTGGATAACCTAGATGAAATGCACAACTTTCTAGAAAATACAACCTTCCAATACTGACCCAGGAAGAAACAGAAAATCTGAACAAACAAATTCCAGGAATGAAATTGAATTGGTAATCAAAAACCTGCCTAAGAACAAAACGCCTGGACCAGATAGCCATCTGCTGAATTTTATAAACATGTAGTGAAGACCTATTACCCATTCTCCTTAAAGTTTTCCAAAAAGTAGAATATGATTTAAAAGTTCTAAACTTATTCTGCGAGGCCAGCATCACTCTAGTATAAAAACCAGGTAAAGACACCACAAAAAAGAAAATTACAAACCAATATCCATCATGAACATAGATGCAACAATACTCAACAAAATATTAGTGAACTGAGCTCAAAAATACATCAAAAAGGTCACCCACCATGACCAAGAACGATTTACTCCAGGGATGCAAGGATGGTACAACATTCAAAAATCCATCAACATCATCCACCACATCAACAAAAAGAAGGACAAAAACCACATGATCATCTCCATAGATGCTGCAAAAGCATTCGACAAAATTAAACATCTATTCATTATAAAAACTCTCAACAAAATGGGTATAGAAGGCAAGTACATCAAAACAATAAAGGCCATACATGACAAGCCCACAGCCAACATCAGACTTAACAGTGAGAAGCTGAAACCTTTTCCTTTAAGATTGAAACAATACAAGAATGCCCCCTCTCCCCACTTTTATTCAACATAGTTCTGGAGTTCCTAGACATGGCAGTCAGACAACACAAAGAAATAAAAGACATCCAGATTGATAAGGAAGAAGTTAAACTGTCATTGCCTTCAGATGACATAATATTATATATAAAACACCCCATAGAATTCACTCCAAAAACTACTAGAACTAATATCTGAATTCAACAAAGCTGCAGGATACAAAATTAATACAAAGAAATCTGTTGCATTCCTATATAATAAGAATTAACTAGCAGAAAGATAAATCAGGAAAATAATTCAATTCACAATTGCATCAAAAAGAATAAAATACTGGGAATAAACCTAACCAAGGAAGTGAGAAACCTATACCCTGAAAACTGCAAGACACTCATGGGAAAAATTAAAGAAGATAGCAATAAATGGAATTACATCCGATGTTCATGGATAGGAAGAATTAATATTGTCAAAATGGCCATCCTGCCTATAGCAGTCTAAAAATTCGATGCAATCCTTATCAAAATACCAATAGCATTTCTTCAATGAACTAGAGCAAATAGTTCAAAAATTCATATGGAACCACAAAAGACCCCAAATAGCCAAAGCAATCCTGAGAAGGAAGAATAAAGCTGAAGGATTACGCACCCTGGCTTCAAGCTCTACTAAAAAGCAACAGTAATCAAGACAATTTGGTACTGGCACAAGAACAGAACCATAGACCAATGGAACAGAATAGAAAGCCCAGATATAAACCCAAGCATATATGGTCAATTAATATATGATAAAGGAGCCATGGATATACAATGGGGAAATGACAGCCTCTTCAACCACTGTTGTTGGCAAAACTGAACAGCTACATGCAAGAGAATGAAACTGGATTATTGTCTAACCCCATACACAAAAGTAAATTCAAAATGGATCAAAGACCTGAATGTAAGTCATGAAACTATAAAAGTCTTATAAGAAAACATAGGCAAAAATCTTTTGAATATAAACACAAGCAATTTTTTCTATAATGCCTGTCCTCAGTCAAGGGAAACAAAAGAAAAAATGAACAAATGGGACTACATCAAGCTAAAAAGCTTCTGTACAGCAAAGGTTACCATCAGCAGAACAAAAAGGCAACTTACAGTATGGGAGAATATATTTATAAATGACATATCTGAAAAGGGGTTAACATACAAAATATGTAAAGAACTCACATGCCTCAACACCCAAAAAATAAATAACCCGATTAAAAAATGGGCAGAGGATATGAACAGACACCTCTCCAAAGAAGAAATTCAGATGGCCAACAGGCATATGAAAAGATGCTCCATACAGCTAATTATCAGGGAAATGCAAATTAAAACCACAATGAGATATCACCTCACACCAGTTAGGATGGCCAACATTGAAAAGACTAGGAACAACAAATGCTGGTGAGGATACGGAGGAAAGGGAACCTCCTACACTTCTGGGAGGAATGTAAGCTAATTCAATCATTGTGGAAAGCAGTATGGAGGTCCCTTAAAAAACTAAAAATAAAAATACCATTTGACCTGGGAATCCCAATCCTAGGAATTTGCCCAAAGAAAACAAGTTCTCACATTCAGAAAGACATATGCACCTGTATGTTTATTGCAGCACTATTTACAATAGCCAAGATATGAAAGCAACCTAAGTGTCCATCAGTAGGTGAATGGATAAAGAAGATGTGGTACATATACACAATGGAATACTATTCAGCCATAAAAAAAGAAACTAATCCTACCATTTGCAACAACATGGATGGAGCTAGAGGGTATTATGCTCAGTGAAATAAGTCAGGCAGAGAAAGACAAGTACCAAATGATTTCCCTTATTTGTGGAGTATAACAACAAAGCAAAACTGAAGGGATAAAATAGGAGCAGTCTCACAAACTCTAAGAAGGGACTAAGGGTTACCAAACGGGAGGGGCTGGGGAGGGCAGGTGGGGAGGGAGGGAGAAGGGGATTGAGGGGTATTATGATGAGTACACATGGTGTGAGGGAGGTCACAGGGAAGACAGTGTAGCACAGAGAAGACAAGTAGTGACTCTGTGGCATCTTACTACACTCATGGATAATGATTGCAATGGGATATGGGGGTGGACTCAATAATATGGGTGAATGTAGTGACCACATTGTTGTTTTTATGAGACCTTCATAAGAGTGTTTATCATTTATACCTTAATAAAAAAATTAAGGTTGACATATAATACTTAAAAAATGGAATATTCATTTCCAGGAGATCTGAACTAAGAGCAATAGTAAAAACTTCATTTCTGTCAGAATTTGACACCAGACATAAACTTAGATCTACACAGAGAAAGGAATAGCTTCAGAAATAGTAAACAGAAATAGAACTTGAAAAGCCACATTCTTTATTTTGAATTATTTAAAAGATATATTTAGTAAAAAGAAATCAATAATTTATCAAGTTTTGAGTGATAAAAATATGTATTTTAAAACATATAGGAACATGAGCACCGTTTGAGAGGGTGCGGTTGGAAGTACACTATTGTGAACTTTTCCCTTATCCGTGAAGCAGTGTAGCGACTTAAGGGCAGATGGTGGTGAAGTAAAGCTGTATGTTGCAAACCCTAGGACAGCACTGAAATCATTAGAGAAGTGCTGTAGCTCATTAAGTCAGAGCATGGGAAAATTGCAATCTTAAAAACAAGCATTCAATTCACCTAAAAGGAGGCAGAAAAAAAGGGAAGAAAAAGTAAATAGATAAAAACTAAACAAAATGGGGGAAAAAAAACATCTGGCAAGGTGATAGATTTAAATACAACCATGTCAATCATTTCCTTACATACAAATTACCAATTAAATGAAAGATTTTTTATATTAAGTTAAAAAACAAGGCCAGACTATGTCCTATTGCAATAAATGTTCTTTAAATTTAATGATATTATGTTAAAAACTTTTAGACACACCATGAAAAAAGATTCACTAACATTAAGCAAAAGAAAACTAATGTGGCTGTTTGTTCTTCAGAACAGGAAGTATGCCTGGGGCAAACAGGGAGAAAGATGTATCATGATAAACATAATCAAGCAGAACGAACAATCCCAAATGTGTGTCACATAAGAGCAGAACTTCAAAATGCATGAACCATGTGGGAGGGGTTGGGGCGGGTGGGTGGGGAGGGTGAGGAGGATAAAAGGGCACAGAAGTTCTCAGTCACAGTATAAGTTGTTCACGGGTGTGGAAGTGCAGCATGGAGAATAGAGCCAATGATTCTATAACATCTACCTATGCTGACAGCTAGTAAGTGCACTAGTTGGGAGTGAGGATCTAATGGGTGTAACTGTTGAATCACTGTGCTGTATACTTGAAACCAGTATAATATTGTATATCAATTATACTTCAATAAAAAAAAAAAGAACTGAAAAGATGTTGAGTCTACAGCGCAGGAACTCAGATCCTGGCAGGCTCACGCTGGATTCAGCGGGACCGAACAACCGACGAGGTGTGGGATTCCGACGGAGACCCACTTGCCCTGCGGCTGGTCTAGGGCTGCGTCCCCCCGCGGCGCCCGCAGGTAGCGAGCCCGCCCTGCGCAGGCGCACGAACCCTGGGTGGATGGCCTCGCACAGCGACGCAGACGGCGGCGGCCCTCCGCCAGCAGCGCCCCGCGGACACGCGCTCCGGAGCCAGGCCGGAGCCCTAACCGCGGGCGTGTAGGGTCAGGGGGCAGGGCGGCGCGTGGCGGGTGGGAGAGCTGGCGGGTCGGGCGAGCAGCCCGGCCTTGGAGGCTCCGTCTGCCCCACAAAGTCCACAGTGAATGGAGATTTCAATGATCTTTCAGCAATCCACAGCGCTCCTTGATGGACAATTACTAAGAATACAGAAAACGTGAATATCGCTGCCAACCAACATTCTGCTCAACAGCAGCAAGATTGATATTCTTTTCATGGATGTCATCGATATAGACCTCAGCTTAAAAAATGAAAATTTTGAAATTAAAAGTTCTGTGTTCATACATAGCATATTTCTCTAACCACAAAGAAATTAAACTAAGAATCAGTAACAAAATATGTCTGGAAAATATGCATTTAGAACTTAAACAAGACACTTATGAATACCCATTTATCTACACACGAACCAGTACACAAACATTTATAGTGACTTTATTCATAATTTCCAAACATTGGAGAAAATGTCCATTACAATAATTGGATAAACAGACGGTGCATCTGTATTCGGCGATGAAAACAACCCAGTACTGATACTGGGATGAATTTTAACACATTATGACAAAAGAGAGGAAGCCAGACTCAAAAAGTTACATAGCGCATGATTCAATTTACAATCCAATTTGGGAAAGACAAAATGATAGGGTCAGAAAACCGATCTGGGGCTGTGGAGAGGGGACTATTTGCACTGGAGAATAAGGGAATATTTTAGGATAATGTTTTGTAATGTATAGCTTGATATCATGGTACCTAAACCACTATACGTATTTGCCAACAATCAGAGTACTGTGCATTAAAAAGGTTGGACTCATAACTGCCTCATAAAGGGGATAATTATGTAAAGGATAAATGTATACCAATTATACCTTAATAAACATAATTTTTAAAATAAAATAAAATGAAGTCTCTTGGTCTGCCATACCATGCAACGTGTATTTTTAGTGTCTTCTAAAAGAACATATTTTTCTTTTATCATTGCATGTTTAGAATCATATTAAAATGCATTTTCTAGTGATTTGGGGAGTGCATTTAAGCACGTTTGAGGTGGATTTAGGTAGAAATCAGTTTTGCTATTTAAATACAATGGCAAGAAATGTCTTTACACATAAAATCCTATTACTATTCTGAATTATAGATAAAGTCCAAAAGTGGAATTACCAGGTCAATATGAAAGAATGCTTTATGTTTCTTAATGAAAATTGTAAAATTTTTAAAATTAATGCACATTTAAGTTTTTAACACCACTATGTGAATTCTTGTATAATCCTACCTTGTAGAGCCTAAATATTTTCATTGAAAATTCAACTTTATAATCCAAAGATATCTCTATTTTTTGGATGTGCATTTTATTACACACTGAATGTATTTTTCTAGTTTCTCATCTTGAACTTCTTGACTCTTATGCTTCAGTCAATTTCAAGAACGGATTTTAATGTTTCTTGCCAAATCTAAGAAAGTTTTACATATTACGAATATTGACACATTGTCTTATTAAATGCACATCAGTATGTTATTTGTGAAAAATATTCTATTAGGTACTATACTTATTATTTTGTTCATTTTTTATGACTAAAGTAACCTATGTTTACTAAAAATTTGAGACATATAAGATATATAATCCTACAGAAAAATGATAAACATAACTAATATTTTATATATAATCCATAATTATAGCATATGTATATAAATCTGTTGGTATATACTTAGTACTAGAAATATATTAAAATAACTTTATATAATTTTTCCCATTAATTTTTATTATTTTTCCATAGCATTATTTTAATACAGTCAAATATTCCAAAATATAGAAACATTTCATTATTTTCATTATTTGAGGATGAATACCCTAAAGGTATTATTTTAGATAAGTATTAAAACATTATTTCTCTAAATTTAAGGGAAAAAAGGGATTTTTAACAAAGTTTTATAAAATTAAAATAATTTTATAGTTAATTAGCATTTTTACTACCTCAAAACTTACTAAAGTAGTTGTATATATACTTCTCTATTGGATATTTATAATTTTCATATCTATGTATTTCTTCATATATTTATGAACTTGTATTTTATCATTTACATTGTCAATGAGATAGTTCCTTAATCATTCATAAGGAGTTATAGCTGAAACAGTTAGTTTTTAAAATTCTGTCATAGGATATTTCACTAAATTCTTTCATCTAACCTAAACATTTTTCCTTTTAATTGCAAATTGCATCGTGCATGGCGCTGTATTCTGATGCTTATAATAACTGCTCTTTCCATTTCTGTGTCATATTACCACATAAACATACATACAACAATTGTTCTTCCTTTTTTTTTTAGTTTGTGTAAATGGACTCGAAGTTAATGTTATTTTTGCCTCTATCTTGGTCAAAATTTCATTTGAGATCCATTTATGCTATTCTCTGCAGCTGTAGTTTGTGAATATTACTGTTCTCTGATATTTTATTATATTTCTAGTTAACTTTTTAATGTCTTGGTGATGAATATATTTATTATTATCCATTTTTTATGATATATAAATAATGTTGCTATGACTGTTCCTGCACAAGTTCCCGTTGCTACACACATGGAGGTGTACATTTCTCTTGGATATAAACCTAGGAGACGATGTTCAGGGTTATCATTTTCACATTTAATGGATGATATTAAATTTTTTCTAAAGAGGCATTACCAATATTACCACTTTATATTCACACCAGCAGTGTGTGATGGTTCCTGTTGATCCACAATATTTTTTTAAATGATAGCCATATGGGTTAGGTGGTTGTACAGTGATATCACATTGTGATTTTTATTTGCATTTCCCTGATTAGAAATAGAGTTGAGCATATGCTCTTCTCATTCTTAGCATTTGGATGTCCCAATATGGGAACTTTTGATTCAGGAGCGCTGTTCACTATTTCATTTGGCTCTTTGATTTTACTTCCTAATGTTTAGAATTCTCTCTTAATCATTTTTTTTATTGGAATACAGTTTATACATAATATTATATAATATTATATTGGTTTTTAATGAATGACTCATTGACTCATTAATTATATACATTATTAAATGCTCACCATGATAGATGCAGTTTCTTATAGATATCTTTTGTTTGATCTTCTGGTCAGATATATGTTTTATCACTATTCCACACATTATGTAGGTTGCATGGTCCTACCTGTATTGTGTCTCCAAGGCCTAAAGCCCTCTCTCCTCTTTAATCTTTATCTTGTTTATTTGCGTCATATCTTTTTCTTCCTCCTGATTAGACTACTTTTATATCAATTTTTTTTATCTTTCTAAGGAACTAGTATTTTTTCAATGATTTTTCTCTATTTTTAAAGCTCTTCATATAGTTGGTTTCTGCATATGTTTCTGTTTTGTGTTTTATTTTCTTTACATTTCCTAGATTCCCTAGGTATAAGCTTAGATAATTGACTGGACACCTTTCCTTTTTCCAGGATCAGGTCTTGCCCTGCCCCTAGCCCTATAATTTTTGCTCTAAGCCATATTTTGAGTGTATCTCACAAATTATAATGTTTTATTTTATTTCTCTTCACTTAAAAATGTTAAAATCTCCCTGTGATTTGTTATTTCATGCATAGATTGTTTAGAAGTGTTCTACTCAATATCCTAATAACCTTTGGGGGGTACCTTTGTTATTCATTCCTCACTTATTTTCCTTGTGGTTCAAGATCACATATTTTGTGATTTCAATCCTCTTATATTTGAGACTTATGTTTTGGCTAGAAAATGCTCTAGCTGTGAACGTGTCACATGCACTTGAAATGACTATATTCTATTATTATTGTGCAGATTGTAGTATATTTAGTTGGTTCAAATTTGGATGATTAGTTCAAATCTTTGGTATCATAAAAATTATTTTCTTTAATTCTATCAGTTTGTGTGAGAAGAATGTTAAATGACTATAATTATAAATATGTCTACATTTTCCATCAGTTATATTAGTTTTGATTCATGCATTTGTACAGCTCTGTTGTTAGGTACATACACAATTAAGATTGCTGTTTTTTGGTGAATCAATCCTTTTATTATTATATAGTAACACTCTTTATCTCTGGAAATACCCCCTGTTTTGAAGTCTACCTACCTTGTCTAGTATTAACATTGCCACTCCTTTTCCTTTTAACCAGGTTTTCTATCTTTTCCACCCCTCAGATTTTAAGCAATTTGTGTCATTGTACTTAAAAAGAATTTCTTGTTCTGAGTAGTTGAATCTTGTTTTAACCATACTGAAAATCTGCCACTTAATTTGAGTGTTTAGAGAATCTAATTTAATGTAACTATCACTATGACTCAGTTTAAATCTACCATGACATTAGCTGTTTTTATGTGTTTGATCAGCTCCTTATTCCTGTTCTTTTTCCACCTTCCTTTGAATTGAGGTGTATGAAATGATTGCATTTTATCTCAGTTTTGGCTGATAAATGGTACCTGCTTGTTTTTTGTAGTGCATATATGTGTGGCATGTGTATGTATGTGTCGGGGGAGATGGGATATATATGGTGTGTGTTTACTCTATTATTTGCAGTGTACATCTTTAACTTGTAATATCAAATATTAAATGATATTATACCACCTCAGGGCTGTGTGAGAGTACTTTCTTCTCTCTCCCACTCTTATCCTTGGGCTTTTGTTATCATAAAAATATACCTACATGCATGTGATAAACCAGTAAAAACACTGTAAATTTTGCTTTAAATGATTATCTTTAAAAGAGATATAAAAATGAAAGAAGCGGCTTATTTTTGCACTTGTTTGCCTTTTCTCGTACACTTCGCTCACTTTTGTAGATGAAATACCCATCTGGTGTCTTTGTTTGATATGGCTTAACTTGACATCTCATAGTGCTGGTTTCTTGGCAGTTTGTTTTCTAAACTTTTGTTTCTCTGAACTAATCATTTTTCCATTGTTTTTGTACATATTTTTGCTGGGAATAGAATTCTAGGTTATATTTCCAGGACTTTCAAGTTTACTCCATTCCCTTCTTTGTTTCATAGTTACTGACGGGAAATCTATTGCAAATATTAGTTTGTTTTATGTGTGTGATGCGCTGCTCTTAAGGGTTTTCTCTTTGTCATTGATTTTTCAGTGATAAGATTATTATATGACTTCATGTGGTCCTCCTTATGTAAATTCTGTTTAGGGTTCACTGAGCTTGGGGGGCACGGTATGTGAAGTCATTATTTTCATTAATTTGTAAAATTGTAGCTATTATTTGATCAAATATTTGCATAGCCCATCACCTCCTTTTGGGCATCAATTACACATATTTAACGCTGCTTAATATTTTTTACAGGCAATGGATGCTCTGGCCATTTTTCAAATTTCTCTCTGCGCTTCACTTTGTTAATTGTTTATTTTGGTGTGTCTGCAGTTCTATAACCTTTTCTTTTGCAACCTTTAATATGCTGTTATTCTCATCCAGTTCATATCTAATTTCATATTATTTATTCTTCACCTTTAGAAGTAATTTTCAGTTCTTTAACGTTTTTCCATTTCTCAAGGTCCAATTCAAAAGAAATGATCAGCTATGCAAAGAATGACGGTAAAATTATCTGATCAACAGAAAATTCTGAAATGACAGAAATAATGACATCAGCAAACACATAAAATCATGTTACAAGTATATTCTATATGTTAAAGAAGGTGAAGAAAAACATGGCCATAGTACAAATTTCAAGATATTTGAAATGTACTGACAGTAACATAGTCACTACCATTGTCTTACGATTAGTGAATGTGTTACATGCACTTTTCCATTTTTAAATTTTAACCATCTTTGTCTTTATGAAAAAACTTTTTGTAATTTTGATCTCCATTTTATGGTGAGCATTTAGTTCATCACATATAATGAAATTATAAATAGAATTGTCTTTAAATGTACCATCGTGGTAGTGTTCAACATGTCTTTTTTTTTTTCATTTTTTCCAGGCTTATTTGTATGAGCTGAATATTTATAATATTCTACTTAAAAATCTATTGGGATTTGTAGGTATAACTCTCCCTTTCTTAAATATATTATTGCCTATACACTATCCATTCTGAATTCATAGAATTTTTTCATGGACTAGTATTATAACCCTTCACATGTGATCTTACAGCTGTAAACACTCATTTACCTTTCCTAGGGTTTTGTGGTATTGTCACATACATATTACTTCTGCATATAGACTCCAAGGTAACTGGTTATTAATTTGTCTTTTACTGTTAATTTTCATGAAAAAGAATTTAAGAGAGTTGCAAATTAGGCTGGTTTTGTACCTTTACGATGTTCAGTGGTGTCCATTTCTTTAAATGCAAATTTTCATCTTTTATTATTTTTCTTTCAGCTGAAGAACTGCCTTTAAAATTTCCAATAATGAAAATCTGCAGGTTAAGCATTGTCTCAGATCTTGTTATCTAAAAGCATTGTTATATAATTTTCATCTTTGAAAATAGGTATTTTCTTTATATAGGGAAATTCTGTTTGGAGAGAATTTTTTTTTCTTATTTCACTTTAATGATATTCTTCCATTTTTTCTGACTTGCACTGTTTTCTATAAGAATTAGTGCATTTTAAATTGCTGATCTTGGTGTGTAATTCTCTCTCCCTCTTTATTCTGCTAACTCTGGTGAACTCTAGTATGGTTTTGGTGACCTATTCAGACTGGGATTTATTGAGCCTCTTGGATCTGTGTAATTTTTCCTCTTATTTGGGAACAAAATCCAAAATACAGTTATTTATTTTAACATTTTTCTACCCAGCCTCTCTCTTTCCTCTCCTCTGGGTCTCAGATTGCTCATGTGTGTTAACGGTATTGCACTCAGGTGGTCAAGATTTTGTTCACTTTTTCCCACTCTTTTTTCCCCCATCTGCATGTTCTCAAGCCTTTCCATTGCAGTTTGCAATATGCTATTATGCTGACTGGGTGAATTTTTGTCACATATTTTAATTTTCAGTTGGAGAATTTCAATTTCATTCTCATATGTTCTATATTTCTGCAGATATCCTACTCTTCGCTCATTATGTCCCTCTTTCAGTTTATTTCCATAGGTGTTAATATAGTATCTGTTTAAACACAATTGTCTACTTATTTCAACATTGCCTTCATTTCTGGGCTTCTTTATATTCCTGCTTCCCTGGTTATGTAACTTAGTGACCTTGAGTTTTGGGTATAATGTTCTTAAGAATCTGGATATTTGTTCTATGCCTTTAAAAGCTAGTGTTGGTTTTATTTTGTTTTTTCTTGAAGGTAGTTTTTTGCCTTTAAAAGCTAGTGTTGGTTTTGTTTCATTTTTTCTTGGAAGACTAGGTAGTCCACTGACATAGTCTTTGGTAGAGAAGGTTTAAATGGACCTGACCAGGGACTACTCAGTTTAATACTCAAGTGTTCTGAGGGTCCAATCCCTATTCCTCTAGTTCTCTGAGGATCCCCGTCTTGGTTTTTTCTGCTCATCTTTCAGATCCCTAAGAGCTGTTCCCTTCCGGGTTGCAAAACATCTCTTTCCACGTGTAGCTAAGTATAAGGCCAACTTTAGCAACTGTGTGCGACCATCTTTCCATTACTCTGCTGCACAAATGCCAGCTGTCCTAGACTTCCAGAGCCTTCTCTACTCCTTCATCTTTACAGGATTGTTTTACTCTGTTTAGGCAATTCATTCCTGTGCTTCAGTCTGTCAACTACTTCTAGGCAGAAAGCTACCCTGGTATCTTGCTTGTTTCTCCTTTTTCAGGAATCACCTTATCCAATATTTGTAACCAGTTGTTTCATAGAATTTTTCTAGGTGCATGATTTTGGAAGACAGAATGGCTAGTATGGAAAGAGATACTTCATGACTTCATGATGGTCAAAGTCAGATATAGCACTTGTCAGTTTTTATATCAATGCTATTTATGGTGGTCTATAAAAGAAAAATGTGAAAGGATGATTCCTTATCTCATATTCTCTGGAAGAACTGGTGCAATATTGCCATTATTTCTATTTAAAGATTTAATATAATTCACTGTTAAAGTGAGATAGTTTGGATGTTTCTTTTTTAGGTACTTTGATTTATCACAAATTCAATTTCTTTAATAAATGTGTGACTATTAAGTAATTAAGAAACAAATTACAAGAGCCCTAAAGATTTCTACAAAAGAAAAATGTTTGGCTTCAGACTTCCACAAATCCTGATATCCACTGCTTCGAAGGATTTTATATTGTGAGGCAAATGTTCTAACCCCAGACAAACCATCATTTCTGTGTAGGAACAAAGGGACTTAGACAAGGACTAGGGAGATATAACTATCACCCATATGTCCTTTCTTAAAAAAAAATTCTTGAAATATTTCAGCAGCTTGAGAGATGAATGAAACTTTCACATCCGTGTTTTTATTTTAAAAAAAGGTGATAAAGAGCAAACACAAGGAAAACTAACAAAATTAGTTAGGAGGGAGAAAACCACCTATAAGCTTAAAGGGCAAAATGTAAAGTAACATGATAGAATTAGAAGCTTATATATCCTCATTTATTATTATATAATTACTGCAGATGGAGCAAATATTTAATGTCAGATTGGACCTTAATGTTAATGAGACATATCCAAAACAATGTGAAATCCAAAGACCTAAATAAGAGATGTGCAAAGAGCACCAGTTCCAAATGATGCAAGTCCAACTCAGATCACCTTAAGTGAAAGGTAGCACACATACCTACCTCTCTGGACTGGAGACTGCAGCGTTTTTAACTGTAGTTAATGCAGTGGCTCAGAACACTGCTGGGGACTTGTTTTTCCCTTTCTCCATTGCCAGACTCTGGATAGGCTCTGACTGACCTCATTCTGTAAGTACGCTCATGCCCTGTGTCAAGAGTAAGGCTTGCTGGAGTTACCCCAGAAAAAAGACAAGGGAGATTAACAAAACTTTGATCATAATCATTTATATTTTAATCCACTTCTATTTGTATATTTTCTACATGGAAAATACATATGAAGAATTACATATTTTAATATTCATTATGAATTATAGCATTTATATTATAATGAGAAGAAGCAGGAAATTTGATCCCCCTAAAATAAAGTATCTTGGAAACTATAAGAGATAAACATTTATTATTTAAGTGAACTTTTTCCAGGAAAAAAAATATTTAAAACTACTGCTGCACTATCATCTTTAATGGCTGCCTGCGATTTAATTTTAATATGAAAGTTACAGAGTTAACTATATAATAATGAACACTTACACATTTCTATTCAGTGTGTGTGTGCATGTGTGTGTGTGTGTGTGTGTGTAGAGAGAGAGAGAAAGAGAGAGATCCTATGTATTTGAATTTAGGTCTAAAATTGTATCAGGCACAGAACATATTAAAGCATATATTAACATCTCTGAAATGCTTGACATGTTTGTTTTTCTGTTCAGTCCAAATAACTTTCATAAAAGTGATTGTGAAATACAGAGATTTTTTCTGTCATGTTGGGCATCATCATTTGCAGGGGCTGTACCCCACTGAGATGAGCCAGACAAGGAGTGACAAGCAGGGCATTAGCAGGTAAGCCAGGTTGTGCTCCAGCGTGGGTAGCTGGAAGCATAGTGAGGTGAACTGGAATGACTGGTTGCAAGTTTAAATCAGAATCCATTAATGATAGACTGGGAATGCTGGATTAAAGGAAGTACATGCTGACTAGTTGGTGAAGGAAAAAGAGGAGAATAACATTTCCAAATCTCTTCTTTAGGCAGTGAATTGATTGAAATGGGTAAAGTCTACTTTAAAATAATTTATGTAGACAAAGAGTAGAAACTTTTGTTATTTAGGTTCAAGATACATTGCTTTCTGGCTTTTATTTGCAGGGAAATACTTCAATGTCCTTTTTCCTTCAGTTGTATACAATAAATTCTAGTATGTTCAGCCAAATTCAAAAGGTAAAAGTGTCTGTAATGTAGCCTGTGTTCCAAGCATCAACTTCAGCCCTTTCACAACACTCTGGACTTATTTCTCCAAGTGCTATATATCCTCTCTATCCTGCAGATACACTGGGAGCTTTGTATTTTTTGCAGGTGAATTATAAGTAGGTAGTATAGACTGACACTATACCTTGAAACTGTAACTCTTTGTTAAATGACCATGTATAACAACATTAACTTAAACACACTATAAATTTAAACTTTCTTTTTTGTTGGGTTTATAGCATGATAACTGTAAACAATTTCTATACAGACCTTGAGCTTTTTTGCTGATTTATACCATTTGTTATTTATGCGTTGTACCTCCTCTATATGTTATATTCTCATTCTCTCCTAGTCTTTCTCACTACTGCAAGTATATAAAATATAAGAAAGCTCTTTCAGATGTTGACCAATGAAAGTAATTTCTTCATTTGCCTCTCAAGGAATCAGGTCACTCCATGACTCAGTTAATTTTAGAATATACATGTGAGAATTGAAGAAAAAGCTGCAGGCACTAACCATCATTCCTACTCCTTTTTGTTTTTTCTAAAATGTATCACTTCTTCATCTATGTTAAAATTATATTTAAAACAGGGCAGAGCCAAGATGGCAGCATGAATAGGACAGTAGGAATCTCCTCCCAAAAACATATATATTTTTGAAAATACAACAAATACAACTAATCCTAAAAGAGAGACCAGAACACACAGGACAACAGCCAGACTACATCCACACCTGTGAGAACCCAGCACCTGGTGAAAGGGATAAGATACAAGCCCCGGCCTGGCGGGACCTGAGCGCCCCTCCCCACAGCTCCCGGCGGGAGGAGAGAAGTCGGAGCTGGGAGGGAGAGGGAGCCCAGGACTGCTGAACACCCAGCCCCAGCCATCCGGACCAGTGACACAGTGCATGCGTGGGGTCCTGGATACTAGGGAAACAGGACAGCAAGACCTCTGAGCAGGTTCTGAAGCCAGTGCCCCTGTGACAAAGAAAAGCGAGTGCTTTTTGAAAGTCTTAAAGGGACAGGGACGCCACAGCTGGACGGAAACATCCCAGGTCACAGTCCAGCAGTTGGAAAGTCCAGGGAACTCCGGGTGCACTAACCCCCTGGGCAACAGCTCTGAGACCTGTCACTGAGGTAAACAGCCATACAGCCCCCCGTCCATTACCCGTCCCTGGCGAGGCCATAGCAGAGCAGTAGCCTGAGGCTGGCCACGCCCACAGCAAGGGAGCTTCCTCCATACCGGCCGAGCAAGACACAAAGACCCAGTCTACATGCAATTGCCCAACACAAACCACTAGGGGTCGAAGTTGTCCCAGTAAAGAAAGGCCAGTAGCAAGTGGAAAGTTTGGCTCTCCCAGCTTACAGACAGTCAATAGCACCTACCAACATGAAAAGGCAAAAAAGTTTGATCCAGACAAAGACAAAACTAACCCAGACAGCTTCAGCATCTGCTACATCTTCCCCTGAGAAGGAACCTGGGGAGATAGATTTAACCAGTCTTCCTGAAAAAGAATTCAAAACAAAAGTCATAACCATGCTGATGGACTTGCAGAGAAATATGCAAGAACTAAAGAAGGAGAATAAAACAGAAATAAAACAAGCTCTGGAAGGACTTCAAAACAAAATGCACGAGATGCAAGAGACCATTAATGGACTAGAAAACAGAGAACAGGAACACAGAGAAGCTGATGCAGAGAGAGATAAAAGGATCTCCAGGAATGAAAGAATTCTAAGAGAGCTGAGTGACCAACGAAATGGAACAATATCCGCATTATAGGGGTACCAGAAGAAGAAGAGAGAGAAAAAGGGATAGAAAGTGTCTTTGAAGAAATAATTGCTGAAAACTTCCCCAAACTAGGGGAGGAAATGGCCTCTCAGACCACAGAGGTACACAGAACTCCCATGACAAGGGATCCAAGGAGGGCAACACCAAGACACATAATAATTAAAATGGCAAAGATCAAAGACACGGACAAAGTATTAAACGCAGCTAGAAAGAAAAAAAAGTCACCTACAAAGGAAAACCCATCAGGCTATCATCAGACTT
Organism: Manis pentadactyla; assembly: GCF_030020395.1. Lineage (NCBI taxonomy): Eukaryota > Metazoa > Chordata > Mammalia > Pholidota > Manidae > Manis > Manis pentadactyla. The sequence goes on from NC_080025.1 coordinate 44,201,738, forward strand.
CTCAACAGAAACCCTACAGGCCAGAAAAGAATAGCATGATATACTTAATGCAATGAAACAGAAGGGCCTCAAACCAAGATTACTGTATCCAGCACAATTATCATTTGAATATGAAGGAGGGATTAAACAATTCCCAGACAAGCAAAAGTTGAGGGAATTTGCCTCCCACAAACCACCTCTACAGGGCATCTTACAGGGACTGCTCTAGAAGGGAGCACTCCTAAAAAGAACACAGAACAAAACACCTAACATATAAAGAAGGAAGAAGGAGGGATAAGAAGAGAGAGAAATAAAGAATCATCAGTCCTTGTTTATAATAGCTCAACAAGAGAGTTAGGTTAGACAGCAAGATAGTAAAGATGCTAACCCTGAACCTTTGGTAACCAAAAACTTAAAGCCTGCAATGGCAATAAGTACATACATTTCAATAATCACCCTAAATATAAATGGACTGAATACACCAATCAAAAGACACAGAGTAATAGAATGGATAGAAAAGCAAGATCCATCCATATGCTGCTTACAAGAGACCCACCTCAAACCCAAAGACATGCACAGACTTAAAGTCAAGGGATGGAAAAAGATATTTCATGCAAACAACAGAGAGAAAAAAGCAGGTTTTGCAATACTAGTATCAGACAAAACAGACTTCAAAATAAAGTAACAAAAGATAAAGAAGGGCATTACATAATGATAAAGGGCTCAGTCCAACAAGAGGATATAACCATTATAAATATATATGCACCCAATACAGGAGCACCAACATATCTGAAACAAATACTAACAGAACTAAAGGAGGAAATAGAATGCAATGCATTCATTCTGGGAGACTTCAACACACCACTCACTCCAAAGGACAGATCCACCAGACAGAAAATAAGTAAGGACACAGAGGCACTGAACAACACACTAGAACAGATGCACCTAATTGACATCTACAAAACTCTACATCCAAAAGCAACAGGATACACATTTTTATCAAGTGCACATGGAACATTCTCCAGAATAGACCACATACTAGGCCACAAAAAGAGCCTCAGTAAATTCCAAAAGATTGAAATCTTACCAACCAACTTTTCAGACCACAAAAGCATAAAACTAGAAATAAACTGTACAAAGAAAGCAAAAAGGCTCACAAACACATAGAGGCTTAACAACACTCTTCTAAACAATCAATGGATCAATGACCAAATCAAAATGGAGATCCAGCAATATATGGAAACAAATTACAACAATACAAAGCCCCAACTACTGTGGGATACAGCAAAAGCAGTCTTAAGAGTAAAGATATATAGCAATCCAGGCATATTTAAAGAAGGAAGAACAATCCCAAATGAATGGTCTAATGTCACAATTATCGAAAGGAGAAAGAAGAACAAATGAGGCCTAAGGTCAGCAGAAGGAGGGACATAATAAAGATCAGAGAGGAAATAAATAAAATTGAGAAGAATAAAACAATAGCAAAAATCAATGAAACGAAGAGCTGGTTCTTCGAGAAAATAAACAAAATAGATAAGCCTCTAGCCAGACTTATTAAGAGGAAAAGAGAGTCAACACAAATCAACAGTATCAGAAACGAGAAAGGAAAAATCACGACGGACCCCACGGAAATGCAAAGAATTATTGGAGACTACTATGAAAACCTATATGCTAACAAGCTGGGAAACCTAGGAGAAATGGACAACTTCCTAGAAAAATACAACCTTTAAAGACTGACCCAGAAAGAAACAGAAAATCTAAACAGACCAATTACCAGCAACGAAATTGAAGCGGTAATCAAAAAACTACCAAAGAACAAAACACCTGGGCCAGCTGGATTTACCTCAGAATTTTATCATACATACAGAGAAGACATAATACCCATTCTCCTTAAAGTTTTCCAAAAAAATAGAAGAGGAGGAAATACTCCCAAACTCATTCTATGAAGCTAACATCACCCTAATACCAAAACCAGGCAAAGACCCCACCAAAAAAGAAAACTACAGACCAATATCCCTGATAAACGTAGATGCAAAAATGCTCAACAAAATATTAGCAAACCGAATTCAAAAATACATCAAAAGGATCGAACACCATGACCAATCCCTATCAAATTACCAACAGCTTTCTTCAATGAACTGGAACAAATAGTCCAAAAATTCATATGGAAACACCAAAGACCCCGAATAGCTAAAGCAATCCTGAGAAGGAAGAATAAAGTTGGGGGGATCTCACTCCCCAACTTCCAGCTCTACTACAAAGCCACAGTAATCAAGACAATTTGGTACTGGCACAAGAACAGAGCCACAGACCAATGGAACAGAATAGAGACTCCAAACATTAATCCAAACATATATGGTCGACTAATATTCAATAAAGGGGCCATGAACATACAATGGCGAAATGACAGTCTCTTCAACAGATGGTGCTGGCAAAACTGGACAGCTACATGTAAGAGAATGAAACTGAATCACTGTCTAACCCCATACACAAAAGTAGATTCGAAATGGATCAAAGACTTGAATGTAAGTCATGAAACCATAAAACTCTTAGAAAAAAACATAGGCAAAAATCTCTTAGACATAAACATGAGTGACCTCTTCTTGAACATATCTCCCCGGGCAAGGGAAACAAATGCAAAAATGAACAAATGGGACTATATCAAGCTGAAAAGCTTCTGTACAGCAAAGGAAACCATCAATTGAACCAAAAGGTATCCTACAGTATGGGAGAATATATTTGAAAATGACAGATCCGATAAAGGCTTGACATCCAAAATATATAAAGAGTTCACACACCTCAACAAACAAAAAGCAAATAATCCAATTTAAAAATGGGCAGAGGAGCTGAGTAGACAGTTCTCTAAAGAAGAAATTCAGATGGCCAACAGACACATGAAAAGATGCTCCACATTGCTTGTCATCAGAGAAATGCAAATTAAAACCACAATGAGATATCATCTCACACCAGTAAGGATGGCTACCATCCAAAAGGCAAAGAACAACAAATGTTGGCGAGGTTGTGGAGAAAGGGGAACCCTCCTACACTGCTGGTGGGAATGTAAATTAGTTCAACCATTATGGAAAGCAGTATGGAGGTTCCTCAAAATGCTCAAAACAGACCTACCATTTGACCCAGGAATTCCACTTCTAGGAATTTACCCTAAGAATGCAGCACTCCAGTTTGAAAAAGACAGATGCACCCCTATGTTTATCGCTGCACTATTTACAATAGCCAAGATATGGAAGCAACCTAAATGTCCATCAGTAGATGAATGGATAAAGAAGCTGTGGTACATATACACAATGGAATATTATGCAGCCATAAGAAAAAAGCAAATCCTACCATTCGCGACAATATGGATGGAGCTAGAGGGTATTACTCTCAGTGAAATAAGCCAGGTGGAGAAGGACAAGTACCAAATGATTTCACTCACATGTGGAGTATAAGAACAAAGAAAAACTGAAGGAACAAAACAGCAGCAGAAGCACAGAACCCAAGAATGGACTAATAGTTACCAAAGGGAAAGGGACTGGGGAGGACGGGTGGGAAGGGAGGGATAAGGGCGGGAAGAAAAGAAAGGGGGCATTACGATTATCATGTATAGTGCATGGGGGGCACGGGGAGGGCTGTGCAACACAGAGAAGGCAAGTAGTGATTTTACAGCATCTCACTATGTTGATGGACAGTTACTGTGAATGGGGATATGAGGGGGACTCGGTGAAGGGGGGAGCCTAGTAAGCATAATGTCCTTCATGTAATTGTAGATTAGTGATACCAAAATTAAAAAAAATAAGAAAATAAAAAAAATTATATTTAAAACTTAGTTTGAGCATTTTGTATCAAGTAAGAATATCATAAACATTAAACACACTAAAAGATCAACATGCTTAGATACTTGTGGCAATAAACCTTATGCTTAAATACTTTTCAAAGAAGGAAAACTCAACAAACAGTGCCTTCTGTCCTTCCAAGGACAAACTGTATGTCCTAAACTACAGCTGTGTCTGCCCACCCCGTCTAGGTGACAGGACAGGGTCATGAGTCAGCAGGCAGAGGCTGATGTAAAAATAGTGATAAAGTTCAAGAGAGCAGATCCAGGAGCAACAGATAAAAATAGCAAAATGAATATTTTGCCTCAATATATGGGACTTTTAAAATAAGACCCTCTTAACCCTAAAATGGTTTTGTAAGAATGCAGTTTATTTCTTTCCATTTTTGAGTATTCAAGGAAGTAGTCAAACATTGTAAAATGTATTTCTGATATAGAAAGAAACAAAAATCTCTTTTATATGAATAAACCAGGGCTGAAAAAATACTGAAACAACCTTAAAAACATGGTTTGTATCACTATTTGTTCTTAATTGCATGTTAATAGAATGTTGACTATACTCTTTATTAAATATTGTGGCATTAATGTTATTCTGCGGTTCAGTTACCCACTCTTAATAAAATTAACTTTGTCTTTTTACAGTCTTTTCAAAACTTCATTACACCCCTCACACCCAGCACTTGCTTCTTATTCGTCAGCAATGACCTTGTCCCCTAGCTCATGAAGAACACTGAAGTTGATGAGTGAGCACCACATACACATATCTCACGGGAGGCAGTATGGTGATGACTCAGACTTTCAGCATTACTGAGTGTTGTCATTTTCTGTCTTGCCATTATTAATGATAGTATTATTCCCTAATTTTTTATATATTTGTAGAAACTTATGCATGAGGAAGTCTTCAAAAACAAGGTCCTCCTTCTCTGCAGACCATATGGCATGCCCAGAACTTTATTTGCCCTCCTTAACTTAATATGACCATGAGGTGGAGTTGCTATGTCAACACACAAGATTTCACATCTTGGCTCAAAAGTTGATCAGAAGACTTGTGGATCTTCTTCAGGAGGCTGCTTGGGAATAGACCGAAGAATTTACCAGAGTGGCTCAATAATCCCTCCTTGGTAATTGGGTAGAAATTGAACCAGAGAGAAAAGCATGCCTCTACACATTAGGAATATAACAGGTACACATATCCTGGGTTCCCTAGATAGATGTGCATACATCAGAAGTCCACATTGAACTTGATCATGTTGGATTTGTTAAAAGAACATAAAAACAACAGTTAAAATTTAAAGTAGCATATAACCTTTCTAAAATAATTAAGAGAATGAAAACAAAGACAATAAATACAGCAAAAAAGTAAACCAAAAAGTAGGTATTGAAACATAAATCATAACACAAATTGTCAAAGGTTAGATTAATATTTGAGTCTCGCTCTCAAGATTAATAGATTACATTCTCTGTGAAAAGACAAAGGCTGAGTCAGTGAATGGAAAGGTAGTGGCAGATGCTAGAATAATATATTAGATGGCAAAGAAGCCATAGAGGAACCTATAATAACATATGCCAAAATAACTTTTAAATGGATTGAAGAGTTGAATGTTTACAAAATAATCAAAGAGCTACTATATTTTGTCAATTGTAATATCTTTATATTTCAATATTTTAGTATCATTGAAAGGGTGGTGCATCTTACAATGGATGGCATGTTTTATTTCTTAGTGATGTAGGAAATAATTTTTATCTTACAATCAAGATGTCTAATTTTGATGAAGAATGATGAATAAAAGCAGGTAATTACGTATCCACTCTTGGGGTAAGAGAAGAATTTCTAAGCAATATGGAAAATACTCTAATGCATAATAGCTAAGCCAAATATTTAAAGGAAAATTCCACTGAATAAAAAAAATAATCAAAAATAATATTAAAAGTCAAACAACAAACTGGAAAACTGCAGTAATAAGACACATATAACAGGTTACTATGCAACATTTTACATTTTATGTAATTCACACTTAGAGAAGTTAGAAAGCTAGTATAAAGAGTTCCAGTATACTCTTCACACAGATTCTTCAATTGTTAACATTTTCCTGTATTTGCTTCAGCCTTATCTCTTTCAATACAAGCAAATACATTTGCATAGCCTTTGAGAATAAACTGTAGAGTTGCTGTTCCTTCATCATCAGTGTGCATTTCTTAAAAACAAGGATGTTTTCTTACATAATAACAGTGCAATTATAAAAATAAGCAAATTAATATTGATTTTAAAAACTATCAGTTAATTTACATACATTAATTAAATTTTAATAATTGTTCCAATAATCTTCTTTATAAGAAAGAAAATCCCAGATTGTGAGTTGTGCTCAGTTTTCATCTTCTTTCTATAATCCAGAATATTTCTTTAATTTTGCTTTATCTTTAATGACCTTGACTTTTAATGAGCACACAAAATTACTTTCTAACTGTTCCTCAGTTTGAATTTGTCTAATGCTTCCTCACCACTGAATAGACTTCATTCATTTTTGTTAAAGATATCCCAAAAGTGGTGCTGGGATCTTCCCATTGTCTTATCTAAGAAGGCTTAGAATACAATTTGTCCCAATAGTGATGATGTCAACCACTTGATTAAGTTTGTGTCTGCCATATTTCTCCACTGTAAAATTACTATTTTGTAATAAGTGTGAAATAAGTGCAGATGTTTTGAGAATATGTAAATATCCTATTGCTCATCAACTTTTCTCCTACTGGTTTTAGCATCTACCAATGTAGTTTATCTGAAACAGCTATTACTATGATAGTTACTAAGTCATAGTTTCCTAAGTCTATCATTCTTCCTATAAACATTAGTTGGGGTTCCACTGTCAGAAAAAGGCCCCCACCATGAAATTATAAACTCATTGATTTTTATTTTATTTAATAGGTGATAACCAATATCGTTTGTTTTGATGTGCAAACTGTCCCAGGATTACCCGATGAGCGTCCCTTAAGTACAGCTCTTGTGTGTGTGGGGAGGGAGGGGGTCGTGTTCCTTGATTCCCTGAGCACCCCCCTTTGGTTCTGACACAGAGGGAGCACTGCAGGCTCACCCCACACTTGTGCTGCCCCAGCCCTGGCCCAAGCCTCTTCTCCAAGGAGCCTTGCTTCCCTTCGCTGGATGTGGGCATGAAGCTTACTAATTACAGATTACTATGGCAATTAGAGAAATGAACTATTATAGATGATAGATTAGACACAGATAGAGGCAGATGATAGTTTATAGTTTATACAGATATGGATAGTTACATCCAATACAAATCCACATATATCTATATCTATATCTCTACTGTTAAGCTAGATATATACATATACAGCTCTCAATCTTTATAACTATATCTATATATGACTTTAGCTGTATCTAAATATATGTATGTTTATCTATCAATCCACGTGTAACTGTGAGTTCTTACTGGCACCTTTGACTTAATGCAGCACTGCAGGATTCACTCCATATTTATAATTACTATCATTGACAGTAAGAAATCTGGCTCCCACTATCCACAATACACTTACTATTTGTTCAGCCCCAGAATGTACAAAAAGTCATTTCTATGAAGAAATTCATATCTCTATGAGAAAAAAAATTATCCAGTTATTATGGTTTTTCTCCTCAGGCACTAGAGAGACTTGAGTTCTAAAGGGATCCACAATGGAAAAAAAGTGCATATAGGCGATTGTCGTAACTCCCAGACAGGGCAGGAACACCGCACACAGCCCGACGGGGTACAGATACTACTTGTGTTGGTTTGCTTCACCCACTGTGGCAATGCTAATCATTTTAAATACAGTGAGTACATTTGTTTCTGTTTCAGATTAGGGATTATTTTTCCCATCCTTGTTGATGATCCTGTGTGTGTGTGTGTTGAATATGAAACATTAATACAGCTCCAAATGTCAAACTCTCAAGAAGGTCTACTCAAAGAAGTTACCCTCCTTTCATCCTTTTTTACACCTTTTCCAGCCATCATTGTCTTCCCCATTCCTACCGATTATTGTAAGCATTTTCAATTATTAAAAATTAGCTATGGAAATTATATTCTCCTTTAAAGATTACATATATAATTCATATATGACATTGTAAATTATGTTTTAGTTTACAATCTCCAGATGCACATATTGAGTTAAGGGCATGTTTTCTTGCTTGTCATTAAAGATGTATTCTCTGAAGACATGCAGGAAACAGAGGAGGAAGAAGAAGAAGTCACACAGTGTGGGATTTCAGATGGAGTGAAATCCTTGGTTTGGGGACAGATAGCTCCAGGTGCCCCTGGTGTCTCTGAAGAAGGTTGTAAACTCAATCAGTTAGGAGCTAAAAATGCAGGAAGTGGAGCATGGATACCCAGACCGGAAAGAACAGGATGGAGCATCAAAAGCCTTTACTCCAACATGGCTAGTAAACTGAGCTTCATTGAAGAGTGAGTGAAATGACAAGAAAACATGGATGAGGACATTGCACAGAGTTGTGGATAAGATTAAACACATTTGACATCTCCACTCACACATTTGGCATTGTCTCACATGAAGTTTGCCTCTCACCTTTCTGGTAATCAATATGGAAAAAATTAATTTATGTATCAGTCCACAATGACCATACATTAAAATACAGGCAAAGATAGAAGAACTACAACTTCTCTTCATGCTAAGATTGAAAAGGAATTTTGTCTGATTGACTCCAAAAGATAACTGTGAAATCATAGGAACATTCACAATATTTGTACTATAAATCCAGTTGCTTTTTACTGTGACCTTCAATTTGGGTTATGTTTTTATAGCAAAGCAGAATTCAGGTAAAAAGTTGTAAAATATTCACAAAGCCATTTTTTGACTGATTGCCTTTGTAATTCCTGAGTTCTTTTCTTAACTTGTCAGCAGAAATCCTATGAATTACTATTCCCCTTTTATATCAGAAAGTGAAGCTTAGCATCTCTCTCTCTCTCTCCTAGATGGTTTCTTTCCCCTAGATGTAGGACTAATTTTCCCCTAGATAAGATGGAAAATTGATGTGAAATAATGACCCAGCTTGGCTCAGAGTTACCTAGCTAGCTACCTAGCTATTATCTATCTATAGCTATCCACCAATATTGCTATATCTATCTATATATATTTAACTATATGCAATTATATCTATATTTATCTATCCATGTATATGGCTATGGGCTAATAGGGATGCCTTTGACTTCAAGGCATTGCCACAAGACTGTAAAGACTTATGAGGCACATGAGAGATGAGGTCAAATGCGTTCACAAATTTCAGAAATTTTCACATAGGAGATCGTCTCATTACCTCCCAGGGCATGGCAGGAACACTGCACACTGGAGTGTGTGTCACACAGCAGGAGGTAGATTGACACAAGGATTGGATCCAGAGGAGATCTTCCCAATGGGGATATGCAGCAAAGTGTCCTGCATCCTGCAAAGGGTTATTGTGAAAATTAAATGATAACATGTACATGAAAAACTGATAAGCTGTAAAGTACTGTCAGAACCCTAAGTGATAGTAATACCAACATCATAGTATGGTATCATACAACTACAACTAAGGTATGAAGGTGACAAGTTTGGCCTGAGAGGAAAACTAGCATTCTTTCTCTTCAGTAGTTACCCTATTCCAGTTTGTGGGAAGATTTTCTTTGGATAAGAGTATGCCATATGAGCAGTTTTCAGATTTGAGTATTTTGGGGGTTTATCACATGTCAAATCGTATACATGGCCCTCATATGTAATACTTAGGTCACAGCCCTGTAAAAGTCCCTGCAGACATTAGCATTAGCAGCATTCCTGAATGGGGACAAATATTCTTTCTCAGCAGCCTTAAGGACTATGGGATTAGGTCTCTAAACACTTAGTTCTTACTCATCATTGCCTATCCCATAGAGCATTCACTTTTAAAATGCCTATGTCTGCATCTATGATGTAGAGTAGGAGCCCTGGAAGGATTCAGAAGACCTCACAGGGTGAACTCACACAGAGCTTAAGGAAAGATAAAGGATAGAGAGAGATATCACCCAGGCAGTCACTGTGTGCCTCAGAGGACAGCGGTGTCCTGCTCCCTGCCCAGCCAGGCTCAGAGGCATGCGATGTGCTGGGGTGACCAGCACACCTACTTTTCCTGGGCTTTCCCAGTGCCAGCACTTACAGACCCACATTCTAGGAAATTCCTGAGTCTGGAGAACTTGGGGTGATTGAGCTCCCACAGACAAGTCTCACCCTCAGATTATGAACCATGAGGTAAGTGTAGGGAAACTTGTCTTTAGGGAACCCCAGGCCAGAGTTTCCACAAAGGTCTTTTGTACACCCCCACAGTCTTCCAGCAAAGCCAGGCTGGCTACGGTGTACAGAGATGTAAACCCCCAATCAGTACATTCTGAGAAATGTGGAGATGCTGATCTTCGGTGCCTCTGGGAAGTTGCAAACTTTAAGCAGCACATTCAGTTTCACTCACTGGCGCATCTCATTCTCATTATGGGCAAAGGTACCAGACCTCCAGGCATGCTAGAAAAAAAGCACAAAGCTGTCCCAGTTCAGCTGAAAGATTACCTAGTCTTCTGCAATGTTAAACTCTTCTCTGAATCTAAGAAATTCAGAATGATAGAGAGACCTGTAGAATGATAAGTGTGCAGCAGCAGTGTTCTGAGGTGACCCCTAAGATTCCTCCCTCCCTGGTATATATGCCATATATAACCACCTCCCCTTGTGGGTACAGCAAAAGAATATGATAGGATCTCAATCCTGTGGCCAGGATGCTAAACTGTTGACTCAAATTAATCCAAAGGGAGATTATTCTGGTTGGACCAAGCCCTTTTAAAGAAATGTGTCATGTCAGAAAGACACTATTTTAGATACATACATGTTGGAAGGAAGCTGACAGCCACAAGACAAGGGCCTGTGGGCAGCTCTAGGAGTGGAAAGCAGTGCTGGTTGACAACCAGCAAGAAAACAGGGACCTCAGTCTTGCTGCCGCAAGGGAATGATTCTGCCAAGAACCGGTCGGCCCAGAAGGCAGCGAGCCCATGCTTTTGCCTGGACGCTCAGGCATCTCAAGACGGCATCAACCTGCAGAGCTGAATCAATACCTGGTCTTTAGAATCCAGGTAGTCAGTGTTGGTGCTACAAAGTCGTTCTATTCATGAATAAGATGAGTGGCTACAGGACTGGACATGAATGTCAATGGCTCACTCTCGGTGGACTATTGAACAGGGTTACACAGCAGCCTGAAAAGGTCGTGGTCTTTAAGCCTCATCTGAAGATATCACTAGCACATGAAGAAGATTAAAATCACATGGAAAGCATTGTTTACCCATCTCTAATGACTTGTAGAATTTCACTTCTTTGTTCTTACAGCTACCTTCTAAGTGAATGTACACGCAGTTTGGTAAATGGATTTAACCTTTCACAGATACAGAAATAAGAGGATTTTCATTTAATCTCTTCTCTTAAAAGCTAATGTTAAAATGAAATCTCTTGAGCCATTGGAATTGTATGTATGATGCATTATACAACTTGACAATACCTATCATTTTAATCATATATGTACTGAGGAGATTATTACCATGAGAAAAGTTCCTAAACTGGTTCAGGACAAAAATATTATTGTGTACATGGCAATAGTATACATTTCCCTGACACGGATCTGTTATTATTTAGTCTATGAATATTGAAATTGTCAAATATTTAATTTTCCACACTAAATTCAATTTTATCAAGGAAATAAGTATTTAAGCAAATATGTTTAATACCAGTTTGCAAAATGTCATATAATAAAACATTAGTCCAGTTAAAATTTATTAAAAATATAAATATCTAATACTTCTTCAGGCTATATTCAAACAATCAGAGAAGAAAAGGAAGGTAAGAAGATTCAAATAAGTGTATTCCGCACCCCCTCCCAGAATCCCTGTGAAATTCCTTCTTCCCCCATTGTTACTAAAATTCTCCTGCATTCCCCTTCCTCTTTGTTCATGCCCATTCCCATTCTCCAACTTACTGAGCAATCTCAGTTCCCTTCCTCCTTCTATGCCAGCTAACCCACTGGCTCTCCATTATAAATCATCTTCCCCTCTATTTATTCTAACTCCTATCCTTCTTTTAGGATAGAAATAGAGTCCACCACACCTTATTTTATGCATGAGTCTCTCTACTTATTGAGTGTGTGTTTCCCCCCTCAGTGGTTGACCTCTTGAGGTTGAAGATCATGTTTCCATTATTTCAGACACCTTCCACTGTGGCCTTCAGGTGGGATGTTCACAGGTCAATTTTGGTCTTGGGAAATTTCTTGACTCGTTGCTCCTCTTCAGATGTGTCCATTTTAAGCTCCTGGACAATGGTTCTAATATTTATCTTGCTCAAATGGCCTTTATCATTGGTACCTGTAATCTCTCTACCTGTCGTAGTATCTTTGTCTACATTAGATATTTTGTTGGAGGTGGGGAATCAATACTCAGGTTACTTTACTTTGAGGGCAGCAGGGCTGCATATGAGCTAACACTTGTCAATCATTTTAGCCCTTAAACCTATCTTTACAAAGCTGAAGGAGCATGCCAGACTGATATCCAGGGCAGGTAGGGAGGGTCTGCCTAAGCTTGAGAGGAAGAGAGACATTACTCTTGATCAGAGCAGCCATGATTCCATAAGAAATTCTAAGGCAAAGGCAGGTTACACCCAAAAGCAACAAAATCTGGATGCTTTCAGATTTGTTGCTATATAAGAAAATAATAGGTAAAGCAGTTGACATTTGATGTTTTTTATCATTCCCTTGTCATCAAAATCTTGCAGGCATTTCTAACTAATTTTTGGCTACATGGATGACTTCACTAATGTGATGCATCTGTGACTAGTCCCCCTCATACAGGCTTTCTCGACAGAGTCCAGGTACCTATTGACCAGGCCAGCAGGACACAGGTATGGAGAGACAGAATTTAACCCCTCAGAGGAGGAATTGACATCAATACAAGACTATGTGCTTCAATCCAAGAAGCTTGCTCTTGAATCCAACGCAAAATAGTTGTCTATTCAGTAGTCAAATTCTCTACCCATATGAGTGTCCAAGGCTATACATTTTACATTGTATATGTCATTTTTATCCCTGAGGATGGTCTTGTTAAAGTGTCACCTCTTAGGTCAAAGAGCAACATCTTCTTGAATGTGGCAGTTGGCCAAAGGGAAGCTCTAAGAATTTAACACCAACAATGGTTTCAGGATTTTTGAGGGCCCAACAACAGGAGTAGGTGAGCTACTGATGCCATTGGTAACAGTCATGTTTGTCAGAACTATGCGGAAGACAATAAAAAAGAAAGACACTCCCCATCAAAACTACTTCACATCGACCCCTGGCCTGTCTGCATCTTCTGCCACCAGGGAAAGCCAACACTTCATGCCTGACTGGACAACACTGTAACATCTTTAAAAAATCAGATTTTCAATAAAAACAATGAAAATGACTTGCTTGGGTCTATTACTACTTAAATCTTTGCAGCCTTGCCAGTCAATCTTTCAGCAACAGCAAGACCACAGACTCTGTCCTGTGTTCCTGATCTCAAGCCTGCACTGGCTGCACCTCCCTATATAAAGAGTGCCAAGGCCAGTTGGACATACAACACCGCTCAGCAGGTCTCTGGTCCATTGGAGAAAGATGTGGATGCCAGAGCTGAAGAAACAAGACTGAATTCACTGAATGAGGTTATCCACCATCTCTATTATACAACACTCAAGTTCCTCCTTTCCACTGAATCATGCTTTTATGTTTCTTTATTGCATCTTGCCTATTTTGCTTTGGTTGTAAGGCTTATACTCTGTTCAATATTTTATTAGTTGCAGAGAACCAAAAATAAAGATGCTGCTTGCCATTTATCTAGTTACTCACTTAACTTTTGACAAATATGCAAACTGTTATATAACAAATGTTTTCACAATTATTCAAACATAACATTTTAATATCTTTATTTTTAAATATAGGGATTTTATTCTTATTGCTCCTCCCTCTCACTTTTGTCTTTTGCCATCTTTGTACTTTGCCTTAATATAAATTGTGATTCTGAGTATTCCCATCTCAACTCCTTATTTTTGTTTTCCTGTGGCCCTTCCAAAACATTCTAGAACATCAGATCTAAATGATAGGCTTTTCAGAAATATTCCTTCTTCTATGATTTATTTTCTGAACTTTCTGCTCTGCATCGTTTTTGATGTTGATTTTATTTTATCTGGTGTAACTTTGCTGGGGGTGCAATCTGCTTTTTACAGGTTTCTCCTAGGGTAAATATATGTTACGACCTATTTGATCTCAATAACAAGAATAACATTAAAATGTCATTTTTCCCTCTTTACATAAGAAACTATCTGAAGTGAAACATGTACTTAACTTTAAGCATTCAGAGATATCTCTCACATTACCCTCAGCAATAAATATAAAAATCGTATTGTGAATTCATCTCTTTCAGGCCTTAAGTAAGAATGAATGTAGCTGAAGAACACCATTATACTGGCATGCACTGATGATGGGCATTTTGATAATGCATGTTGGAGCACTGAGTTCAAAAGACCTTAGGGTCGGGGACAGCAAGATGACAGCATGAAGGAACTCTTTATGACTGTGGAAACTTAAGTAATGGGAAAGGCTGTATTGCTCATCTTTGTAAATTAAAACATCCCCACTAATGTTCACTTAGATGTCCCCAAGCTCTATCTGATCAAATCCTAGCATTTCCCTTGAGCCACAGGGCCAGGAGCACAGTAGGCACTTATAGCATGTCTTCCAGAAAAATAAATAAATGCATGAATCAGTATATTAAAAGTAAGGTTAAAAGAGAAAGGGAAAACAGAACAAAAGAATAGAACTGTATGAACTCAGCAGCATCTCCCTCTATCCATGTCTAAATACCCACAGGATTTACCAATTCACAGAATAGTTAGAACCAATTCCTTTCAAATTACCAAGGTTTGCTGTGGTTGTGGGTAAAATGAGATGCTTAGATGCTCACTTTATAATCCTAGCACTTTATGTAACATTTTGAAGTTTACATAGTGCTTTAAAAAATGCATTATCTCATTTAAATTCATCTTCTATGAATGACTCCCATATTACCCAGATGAATGTCAATACATCTTAACAAAATTTTAAAATGAAAATGGTCATGTTGCGTGCTGATTACAACTCTGCTCACAACTTTTTTTTTTTAATGGTTAGAAGAACACATTGTTTTTACATTTAAACTTGTAAGCAGGGAAATGGTTTCTTGAAGATTCACTCACCAGATAAATGAGATATTGCTCTGCTTAAATTTATCATTGGTTGTTTCAAATATAGGATAGATTTCTTCCCTTTACAAAAACAGAAGTACTCGTTGAGGCTGGAAAATCAGATTATAATTTTAAATAAGGAAGAAAGTGCCTTGGGATCACTACTGTTACCCCAAACCCCAGGGGCACTTCAGAGGTTGGGATTTGAGCACACTGGTGGTGTCCCCAGTGAGGTGGGGGGTGGTGATAGGAATGGCCCACCCTATTGCAGCCAATAAAGGGTGCATTCATTGACTCTAGAGAGTCCAGCAGCAATTTTTCGACCAATCAAAGTCAATTTGTTTTTATAGTCACCATGCACCTACCACTTTAATGATGTCAGTAGCAAAATGTTCCTCCCCACCAGGCCAGACCACAGCTGCCAGCCCCTACCCTGCCCACAGCAGACTGGAGCTGAGACAGAATTAGTTCAAATTCAAGATCTAAACTAGGAGAGAACCACCCTGGAACATTTTTGTACAGCTCAGTTCAATCCCACCCTACTGGGGTCCCAAGCTCCTGAAACCTTAAGTTTATTAGATGTACACATTTCCAATAAATATTATAGTATATATTATGTATCAGGAAAATGAATGAAGCTTTATACCCACCTACTTAATTGACTCCTAATAATATACATATTAAGTTATGACAGCTAATTTTTCTGAAAGAATAAAATGATGTTATTTCAAATGTAATGTTTGGAATATTTGAATTTCAATCTCCTTATTAATCACCCACAGTAAACTGATTCATTACAGGTATTACTTTGATTCTGTCTGTAGCTGTCAGATTATTAATGCCACAGTATAAAGTGTGTCATAACAGAACTTATTGTCAGTAAGATATTTCTGCAAAGCTTATGGAGATTTGGTCTGATAAAAGGAAAATAAGTCACGACTGATGGGGAATAATTATCTAAAGTAACTAAATCAAACAATTCATCTTTGTATTTGAAAATAAAGCTACATTATCAGCCCCAGATGAATTTTTGGAGAAGATGGACTCACCTGAGAGAGCTTTCTGAGTCAGGAAGCAGGTTTAGTTCCGGAAAAAGGAATGTAGGAACTCAGGTGTAGGGAGTCTGAGGCCAGGCCGTGCCTTCCTGTCACACCACATCTTTCTGCAGCTTCTGTCATTTGCTAGCTTAGTGGAAACAGAACACTCAGAGACTTTTCAGATGTCTTTGAAATCAAGGGTCATATTCTCTGATTTATTTTCCTCTTTTCCTCTGAAATAGCATTCAAGCGCTGTAGGAATTAAGCAGTGCATTATTTCACCTGGTGAATTTTAGAATATGTTGAATTAATCTTCTTATAAAGCATGGTTTCAGTGTGTGTAAGTGTTCTACTCTAGCTCCAACTTTAAGTGTCCAAGAATGAAAATGAATTACTGATGACAAAGCAATTATTCCAACTCTTGTAGCTCACAGTTAAACTGGAATAAAAGTAATTCCACTGCAATGAAATCAATCAATCAATCCGTCATAGGCATAAAGAAGAGCTGGGTAGAAACTTCTTTTGTATTTGCATTTTTTCATGTGTGAATTTAGCTCCCTTCTTATAGTTCAAAGCAGACAAGACAGGGGAAAGGAAGCTAGTGTTTACTAAGTCTCACTATGTTCCAGACTTCATTGGCAAGCTGAGCATATCACTGACCCTTGAAACAGAGATACAGATATCCTCCGGGCAGCACATGACTTTTCTTGAGCACTTGAGTTAATACTACTGAATGCCGCCCCCCTGCCTGACCATGTATCCTGTTGCCGGGATTCTAGCTTCAGGAAATAGGCATGTTCCAGGTACCTAGAAAAGCAGTCCAAACATTCTCTGGGCGAAGATGAGGTTGGGATGTCTGCCCGCCCCAAGGCCCTGGAGAAGCACTTATGTGCTGGGTCTTCCATCCGGGGTGCGGTGAGCCACGCACAAACCCCTGAGAGCCTGCACTAGAGGAAATCACATTTTCCACACCCTTGCTTCATTATGATATTCAATGATATACTTCCATCTAATCCTCTGGAAGAGAGGTTAGTGTGGCAGGGTTCATTTTTCTGAAATTCATGGACAGCGGCATTATCTTGTACAGATTGGAAGGAAGGGTGAAGTGGCTCAGACAACACAGCTGGCATGTGCATTATCCAGCAACCATAGGTCAGACAAAGCAACAGATTAGGAGTTTGTGTGCATAAAACTACAAAGGCCTAATCTGCTCACTTAGCAGCCCTAGAAATCACCAGTATGGACCACCCACTAGGCCCTTGATAACTCAGTCCATAAACTGGTCATTTTCATTCTGGGACTTGGTCAAGCCTCTCCTGATGAGTCCCGGAGAACCCAGGATTAGGCCCAGGTTAGGGAACACCTCAGTGTCTAAGAAGATACTGAGAAATATCTAACATAGTAGGGATATGAAACATTCTGTACTTATTAGGGATTCTGGGTCTCTCCTCCATGAAATAGGAATGATGGGGACCAAACTGACTGGGTCCATTGAGTATAAGTGCTCACTGGTTAGTCTCATCCAAAGCAGACCATGTTTTCATCAGGCACAAATATTTACAGAGGTGGTCAGTATATACCAGGATTCATTTTCATGTGATGTGTTTATATTAATACTCCAAAAATCATCCTCTACCCACAAAAACCATTAAGTGCAAATTTTCCCCAAAATATCACTTTCAGATACTGTTAAAAGTTTCCAGGATGATTTAAATGCACTAAGGAACTACTTAGGTAGGACTTACATTTTATCTGTGGCTGCTTTCAAGGGGAGCTGGGTGAGTCCAGTTTTTTATGTATAAATTATGCCTCAATAAAAGTGTTTAAAACATAATAAAAGCAAATATAAAAACATTAAATGAAAAACCATCCATCCTATTTCAGCTCTCCAAGGATGACCACCTTGCAAAAACTTTGATATGAATCTTTATAGATTACTGCAATATGCATGGACAATTTTATAGTTTTTTAAATAAATAATCATAAATTTAGAAAGAAAGGAGACCCAGAATAGCCAACAGAATATCTAAGGAGAACACAGTTGGATTAACACCACCCAAATTCAAGACTTACTATAAAGCTACAGTAACCAAGACAATGCAGTACTGGGGAAAAAAAACAGACAAATGGATCAACAGAACAGAACTTAGGTCCCAGAAATAGACCCACATGAATACAGTCAACTAATCTGTGACAAAGTAGTAAAGACAACATAGTAAGAAAGAAAATCTTGTGAACAAATGGTACTGGAACAGCTGGGCATCCACATGCAAATAAATGAATCTAGACAGACCTTACACCTTTCACAAAAATTAGCTCAGAATGGATCATAGACCAAATACATAAAATACAAAACTATAAAACTTCTAAAAGATAACATAAGAAAAAACCTAGATGCCCTTGGGTATGGTGATACCCTTTGAGATACAACACCAAAGACACAATCAATGAAAGAAATAGTTGATAAGCTGTTCTTCACTAAAACTAAAATGTCTTCTCTGTGAAAGACACATCAAGAGAATTAGAAGACAAGCCACAGATTGCAGGAAAATATGTGCATACAATACATCTGATAAAGGGCTGCTACTCCAAATACACAAAGAACTCTTAAAACTCAGCAGTAAGAAAACAAACAACCCAAATAAAAATGGGCCAAATTCCTTAACAAATCTCACCAAAGACACAATGGCAAATAAGCCTATTGAAAGATGCTTCACATCATATGTCATCAGGAAAATGCAAATTAAAACAACTGTGAGATACCACTGCACACCTAGTAGAGTGGTCAACATCTAGAACACCGGCAACAGCAATGCTGGCGAAAAGCTGGAGCAACAGGTGCGCTCCTCCATTGCTGGTGGAAATGCAAAATGATACAACCACTTTGGAAGACATTTTGATGGCTTCTTACAAAACTAAACATACTCTTAACCATAAAACTTAACAATAAAGTTCCTTGGTATTTACCCAAAGGAGTTGAAAATTTACGTCGTCACAAAAATCTGCACATAGATGTTTATAGTAGCTTTATTTATAATGGCTGCCAAAACTTGGAAGCAACCAAGATGTCCTTCAGTAGATGAGTAGAGAAGCACACTGTGCTACATCCAGACAGTGGAATATTATCCAGAGCTAAAAAGAAATGAGCTATCCAGCTGTGAAAAGACATGGAGAAAACTTAAGTGCACATCACTAAGTCAAGGAAGCCAATTTGGAAAGGCTACAGACTCTATGATTCCAATGATGTGACATTCAAGAAAAGGCAAAAACTATGCAGAAAATTAAAGAATCAGTGGTTGCCAGGAGTGGGTGTGGGGTGGGTGGGGAGGAGATGGACAGGTGGAGAAAAGAGAATTTTTAGGGCAGTGAGACCACTCTGTACGGTATTGTAGTAAGGCACATTTTTATCCAAAACCACAGAATTGTAACACTAGAGTGAGCCCTAAGGTAAATTACAGGCTCTGGGAGATTATGATGTTTCCATGTAGGTTCACCATTGGTAAAAAATGTACCATTCTGGTTAATGATGCTGATTATGGGGAAGGCTGTTCAGGTGTGGGGGCAGGAGATATATGGGAAATCTTTGTACCTCCTCCTCAACCTTGTTGTGAACCTAGAACTGCTCTAAAAAATAAAATCTTGACTTTAAAAGAAAGTGAGGAAGAAAAAGAGAGAGCTGGTAAAGCAGCTTTGGTCACATCAGTGTGTGATTCACACATTCCTGCCCATCATTGGCCAGGTTTCTCTCCAAAACTACCTCTCTGCCCCCACCGTGGTGAGCTTCCCCAGCCAGGTCACCCTGTGCTGCCTATGAGGTCCTGTCAGGCAGTTTTCCCTGAATGGCTCCACAATCTCCCTCCTCACCTGCTCCTTCACATGGGGCCCTACTGCTAGTGTCTGGGTCGCTGGGCTGCTGAGTCTGCTCACTGGGCATTGCGGCCGTGCCACCTGGTGGAACAGAGCCTGAGCGTGGCCAAGGTGAACAGGCAGGTAGGTGCCACCCAGGAGAGACCAGTGCAGCCCTGGAGGTCACTAAGGACAGACAATGTACACACCAGGCTCAAGCGGGGCAGCATTTACTTACAGCAACAGGAGGGAGAGAGCGGGCACAAGAGGCGCTCCTTGAGATGTGTGGTGCCTAGGCCCCAGATCCTCTCTGCAGAGACACGAGTGGTGTAAGTGCCCTCATCCCCTGTGTCCCGCAGTGAAGGGCCCTGTCCCCACTGCTGGGAACAGATGTAGTAGTGGGTGGGCCAGGTGCTGCATGATGCACCTGCTTAAGAGGAACACAGCGAAGCTTGCACATTAAGCTACACTGGGAAAGATATGCCAAACAAAGTGGAGCGCCCAGACCCGGCCACACAGGTCCTTCACCACTTGCCAAGGAAACATTCACGGCCCGAGGCCACCCTTATGTGACTGCCGAAGGTTCACAAGCTGGGCGTGACCGCCTTTCCCGTAACCAGGTGACACGGTTCTCACCTTTCGGTCAGTCTTCTCACCTGAGATTGCGCTGAGATACCGGGTCACAGGCTCGGGGCGCAGGTCCCCACGGCGGGGCGGGGCAGGCGCCGGATGTGCTCGCGGGGCTGCATGCGTGGGAGGGGCCTGAGCTTCCTCCTCACTGCAGAGGGGCCCCTGGAGGATTTTAAAGCAGAGGGTGATTTGATGTGCTTTTCCCTTGAAGAAATTATTCTGGCTCCTCCGGACTGGAAAGCCAGGAAAATCAGTTTTAGTTAGGCAAATGGTGCACTTGCGGGTGGCAGTTACCTGGCCTGTGACCCCTCTGTGTTCATGAGTTTGGGAGAGGGGCCAAGTGGACATGCCCAGCCTTGCCGCTGTGTCATGGGGTCTCCGTCCTGTTCCAGGCAGGGTGCTGTGCTCACCCGCACCCCTGGGACGAGCACGCCCCCTGTCACGGGGGCCCATGCCATCCCTGAGGAAAGCAGGGCCTGTCCTGAAGGCACCTGCGTGTCTCAGGCTCCCAGGGTGTGATCTATCTAGAAGGGAGGGACGGGGTCTCCTCAGCACCACTGAAGCTCCCCCGACGTGGGGCTCAGTGGGAGAGGCAGGTCCAGGCCCCCGGGAGTGCAGGTCCCCCTCCCCCAGGATCCTCGACTGCTGAGGGCCAGCTAGAGCAGTGGGTTCATCCTCATCTCCAGGACATTCTGCAGTAGGGCCACTCACGTGAGCCGAAAGGCGGGAGCAGACGAGATGGGAGAAAGGGCCAACGCCCACAGAGAGATGCTCCTGCATTCCGTAAAAACAGAAGGGACACCATGTACCCGTGCTGTGGATGTGTGAATATTTCATTGCACTAAAATCTTCTCTGAACATTTGCTCTGAGTTGAGGAACTTGCCTTTCCAGAGCCCACAGACCTAACAGAATCTCTCACATCATCGGTTCAAATTTTACACAAATGTTCTCTCCTTCAATTCTCATGTGGAATTTGCCTTAAGGATCGCTGCCTCTCTCTCACTGGTGATGTAAGGGACACTAAGAAAGGTTAAGTCATGGAGAGTTTAAGATTTAACTCTAGGCTTTTGAGGTACATGGCCTTTTCCTTACAGCCTTCTGAGGCTGACAGGAGCTTAGCAATCAGCTGTCGTCCCTCCCTATAACCCCAAGTCAGATTCCCCCAAGACTATGGGAAGTGAGACCAAATCTGGGAGTCAGGAGGAGAGATTCCCAGCCCCAGTTCTTGCCATAAATCTAAAACCTGTTCCATTCCTTCCTGCTTCTGCCCCTCACTGCTACAGAGGGTGGCTTCTTTGCAATTTGCTTTTTTTCATGAGGAACCAATTGGTCTTGTTTTCCCATTTTGAAGACACTCTATAAAGATGTGAAGATACGCTCTGCATGTCATAGTGCCCGGATCTGAGGGCAAGGTTAGAAATAGAGGTCACAGTACGCATGTTGCTGGAGGAAAAGCGTATTTTTACATTCCCTTATTCTACTTGGTGAGCAGATGGCTGGAGCCTTCGATGAGTGCCAGGAAGAAACAGCTGGCAAATCAAAACATACTGAAAGTGGTTAGAAGTGCTTATGAGCATTTGGAAGAAACAACAGTTCTGAGAAAGGGGGGAAAAGTTCAAGCCACACTTAACATGCAGAGATGAACTTGAAGCAGGAAGCAGGATGCTAATGATCCTGTGCAGAGGCAGGGTCCTGAGCTGACCCCAGTCCCTCAAACCCACCTGCTGGGGCCGAAGGCTGTGACCGAAGTGAACGAAAAAGGAAAGGCAATTCAGAGAGAGTGAGAGTGGGAATGGGAGAGGGCAGGGAAAGAGGAGATGAGGCAAGGACTAAAAGCAGAGGATCAGGAGGAGAGAGAAGTGGCAGCAAGAGAGAGAGAGGGAGCAGCGGTAGGGGGACACAGAGGGACATTTAAGGTGAGTATCCTGGTACCTGATCCAGGAGCTTCTAAGGCCTTCAGAATCTTCTGACGGGTTGTCTTTTGTGTGTTAATGAGGTGACAGTGGCTGGGGGGTCCTACAGAGCTTCAGGATAGGGCCAACTGCCAGAAACACCAAGGCATGTTTAGAGCATTGGCACTTACCACCTCTGGGGAGGGGAGAAGTTCTGGAGATTAAGTCCAGACCCTCATCATTTGCCCAAAACATTGGCCACTGACTTAATTGATTGTGCCTATGTAATGGGAGGTCCATGAAAACCCTGAAGGATGGGATGTAGGGAGCTTCCAAGCTGGTGAACACATGGAAGTAAGTGCCGGAACCTGGGGAGGGAATGGGAGCTCCAGGCAGCTCCCCATCCCTACCTTGCCCTACACGTCACTTCATCTGGCTGTTCCTGTGCTGTAAACTCTATAATAAACTGGGAATAGTTTAAACAAGCCAAAAAAAAAAAGGAAAAAGATGAGGTAAAATTCCCCACACTACAGGAGTCACCCTGTCTCAGACTGCCAGGGTTCTCACTCTTTTCAAGTCTCCTTTCTCACGGCTCTCCTTTGAGCATTTGCAGTGAAACCCCTGGTCCAGGAACCCTCCTTCTTTCTGCACAGGAAAGAGCAGGACCATGGCAAGCAAAGCCAGATACAGAGCCCCCCAGAAGCCCTGTCTGAATGGGGCTGGTCTCTCCTGGTCTGCCTGCAGGTAGCAGCAAACACAGGGAAAACTCCCAGGCTGCACCTGACTTGACCCATGGGTGGGCGGCTCAAGGGCAGGCACCCAGGGATGGAGGGAACACGATTTATAGGTCACTCACAAATTACCACAGACACGTCACAGCAGAGAAAGTGGGCAGCATCGGATGCACTTCTCATCCTTGCATCCATCTGTGTGTGCCACTGGGCAGACAATTCGTGCTCTCTAAGTGAGTCCTGGGCACTTCATTTGAAATAAGGATGACAGCTACCTTATAGGCTTGGCATGGGAATCAAGCCATATAAAACTCCCACATCATCAAGCAAACTGTTCTGCATGCTTGGGGATGTTTAACCAAAGCTAAGTGTTTCACTGCAGGCCCCAGAAAATAGTCATGGGCCCTGACGATGATAAACCTACAATAGGTACCATTTGTTCCACATTACTCCACAGTTAGGAGGTGCCACACACTGTCATTAATATTTTGAATTTTCTTACTTGTATATGAAAGAGTGTTTCCTTTTCTGCAATATATTCAAAATCTGGGAGTTATAGAAATCATGGATTTCCAGAAGGGTAGATTCAGTATTCAGAATATTTATGTCTGAAACTCTAAATAATAATATCAGTATTTTACCTGTTAGAATGGCTATTATCCAAAAGACAGGATAACAAATACCGGTGAGGATGTGGAGAAAAGGGAACCTGTGTGCACTATTGGTGGGAATGTAAATTAGTACAGCTGCTATTCAGAACAATACGGAGATACCTCAAAAAATTAAAAGTAGAGCTACCATATGATTTTGCAACCCCATTCTGGGCATGTATCTAAAGAGAAAGAGTTAATCTCAAAAAGAAATATCTGCCCACATGTTTATTGCAGCATTGTTTACAATAACCAAGACATGCGAACAACATTAGTGTCTATTGATGGAAGGTTAAATAAACTAATGTAATACATATATATTCAATAGAACCTTAATCAGCCATAAAAAAAGAAGGAAACCCTGCCATTTGCAACAACATGGATGGACATGTTGGGTGAAGTAAGTCAGAAACAGACAAATGCTGTATAATCTTACTTACTTGGAGTCTAAAAACAAACACAGTCATAGACACAGAGAATAGACTGGTGGTTGCCAGAGATCGGGGGTAAGGAAGTGTGCAAAATGGATGAAGGTGGTCAAAGGTATGACCTTTCAGTTATAAGTAATCAGGGGATGGAATGTACAGCACAGTGAATATAGTTAACAATACTGTACTATATATTGAAGTTGCCAGAAGAGTAGGTCTTAAAATTTCTCATCACAAGCATAAAAAATGTAATTATGTGAGGTGATAGATGTTAACCTGTTATGCTAACCATTTCTCAATATATTTGTATATCGAATCATTATGTTGTACACTTAAAACTAATACAATATTATATGCCAATTATATCTCAACAAAACCGGAAAAAATATCACTAACTTTGAATATTTTGATGAAATTTATCCATGGCAGAACTAATCATCTCAAATATCTAGTAGACAACCGGGAACTCATTCAATGGCTTTATATACAAAAACAGTGTGAAATAACTGAACAAGCATATCAAATGAACTGAGTTTCATATAATCGGCAAGCAAGCTTTTGATGCCTGAATATAGTCATTTATAAATTACAGAGTAGGATTACATGAACTGAAGATCTCTTTCAACTGATGAGAGTTTAGGTTTGCTGGTTTAGGTTTTTGTCTGAATAGGACTCAGGTAAATTCATAAATGACAATTTTTCTCCTCCATGTTGATAGATTTCTTCCTGGGCCACTTACAGCTAAAACTCATACAAAGCTGCCTTCCTCTGAAAGCTTAAACTTCCCCGTGCAGCCTCCTCCCAAAATTCATTCTAGTCAAGCTGAGGACAGTCCTGTATTTCACTTTCCTCTGACATCTTAAAAGTTATTTGTACTCTGCCCCTTTTCTTAAGTTGTCCTCAAATAAGTCTACAAAGATTAGTGATAAGACCAAGATTCAATTCAAAATATGAGTGTCTGGGGAGGAATAATTTGAAGGCAGACAGGCCTTGCATTTACTCTTCTGAGCCTCAGCCCAGCTAAGCATGCTTACAGATCATTGACTGACTCTTCTCCTGATGGCATGTTAGCACCTCACAGCCTCAGGGACAACTTTCTGGAAGTAAAAATGACTGAGGGAAAAGTCTCTATACACTAACAACCTGGTACCTAATTATTATGAAAATTAATGTATGTGATTCTCAGCCATCCAGGCCAACTCCTTTCTCTTTATCAAAAATTCTTTTTCATGGCTAGAAGTTCTTCTTTATATCAAATTGCAACTTTTCTCCCTACATTTCCCATCTATTGGTCCTGTTCACTGAAACAGCTCTTCCAATTTATTTTCTGCTTCAAAACACATCACGTGTGCTGCACATGCCCAGGGAGTAGAAGCACTGTGATCACCCATCATGTGTCAGTGTGGCTGTTCTCTGGGGCTGTTGCATTAATGTGATTGGTGGTGGCATATGCACTATTTCTGGCACAATAGGTTGTTTTACTCTTTAAGAAATCATATTCACTCATTCACTCATCCATCTATTCAGTAACAGGTGTCTATTCATTGCCAGGTAGCCTGCCAAGTACTAAGGCAGTACCAGCGATCAACAGGACAGAGACAGTAAGTAAAGAAACTTGTCCTTATGGAAGTGAAAGTGACTTTAATCATAGCTTTGAATCTACTCTACTCTATGAAAACTATGCAGACACATCTCTCAGCTGGAGGAGGCTGTGTGCAGAACAGTGTAACCTCTTTCCCGCATCATACTAACTACTTCAGGAGGTGAAGGCATCTATCATGCTCCCCTCTGCCTCGCAAACCTACGAAACCTGTTCCTCTTCGGCCTGTTTTGCATAGCTCTCACTTCACTGACTGCTCACCTTTACAGTCACATGGCAGAGCCAGAAATGAAGTTCAGGTGGAATTGAAAGATTGGAAGAAATAAGAAAATCAAATGTCTGGAGGTCTCAGGAGGCTGGAGAAAGAGCTGGGAATAAGAGAGAAAGAACAGAGGGGTCAGTGATCATGTGGTGCAAATTCAATTAGAGGGTCAACGATTCTTGCTATGAGGCAGTTCCACCACCTATCCAGCTTTGAGCACACCCCAGCTCTAGACGACTGTGAAAGGAGTCCAAGGTATTGAACTGGAGATTCAACTGGCTGTAGGCTGTGGTGTGTGAATGGCTGTCACTTTGGGCATGGAAGGAGCATATGGTAACACCAGACCTGGCCTGCCTGTAGGAGACAACGTCTTCCATAAATGGAGGATGTCATTGTCAGTGGGGTGGTGTACATGGATGACAGGGGCCACCAACACACACTTCACCCCTTGACTTTGAAATAATCATGGGTGGGGAAAGAAGCTCACCTCATCAACAGCGTTTCATGATCCCTGGGGCTTGCAGAGCAAGCAGCCTACCACCCCGGGGACTTCAACAATTAAGTGTCTTTGCTGGGCAGGGGGAGGGGAGTATGTTTTCATTAAGACCAAGCAAAGTGAGTCATTCATGAAGCGTTAGCGTGGTGACAGTCACAGGGTGGCAGAGCCTGTGGTGTTAAGATTGGGCTTGTGGGAGGGTGAGGGGAGACGCCCCTGGGTGGTGGGTTCAGAATCATAAATCATTGGCGCCGCAACTCTCCTGCCTCCCTAGGTTGAGTGGATCCCCAGAGGACGCCCTGAGGAGTCACTGATGCAGGGTGATTTGTTTACAATACTATAGGGATCCTGCACAGAGGGATGGTAAGATTAGCAGGGAGATGAAAGTCGGCAGACCAATGAGGTGGGGAGACTGACAAGCCTCAGTGGGTCCAACAGCAACTCCTCTGGCAGTTTCGAACACAATCCCAGTAGACTCGGCATCACACAGCAGTCTCCCTTTGGTACCTGAACAAAAATGTTTCAGTGCATTTTTTTCTGTGAAGAGTTAGAAATTTATAGGGCATAAGCAGCATTATTTATATTTCCAGTTTTAAAAGCTCTCCAAATCAAAGAGAATTTTTTTTTGTCTCATCTGAATATTCCCCTGCCCTGTCTCCAAGAACCACATGGTGCTTTTATGTTGCTCTCTGAAAGTGAGACCAAAGGATCGAAGCTCAAATGCAAATAGGCAGTTTACTCTTGTGGGAACCAGATATGCAGCAATCTGGAGCAATTCTCTGAAATTACCTAAGATTTTGCTGTGGGTTGTTAGTTTCCTATGAGTTGCTTGGACTAGATTCCAGCAGCTGCCCTGACCAGTAGCAGGCTATCGATGATTTGCTCTAATTCAGTGTTGCCAGTTCCTAATAAATCATTCCTAGGTGGTCTCTAAACGCTCAAGGAACCGTCAGGAATGCAAAAGACAAGTGTTGCACATTGAAATATTTCCAGTCAGAGCTGAACCATCCAGCAACTTTTCTGGTTCTAGCAATGACTCCGCTCACTCATTTTCCATTTTCAACATACACGTTTGGTTCCAAAGACAAAATAACTTCAGTGCTTGGATAATCTGTCTAACCTTTCCATGTAGTCCTGGGTTTTAAGATGACAGCCCTGGTCAAACCACATCATTCTGGAGCACATCTAACATACCAGGAGGGCGTGGCCTGCTCTCATGCTTCCAGCACTTTCTCCTCTTTTCTGGTTGATTTTCTCCCTTAATGATGAAGTCGGACAACTCCCAAGATGATGTTTTAAAGATTTTTTTCCCCCACATCTGTTTCCCCACTGTAGCTTACTTACCGCTTCATCAATTCTAGTTTCTTAATTATTTTTCTTGAAATATTCCCAATTCAACTGGCATTTACATAATTGATTAGGGGTATGGGAAAAGCATGAAGATATGATTCTTTTAAAGAACTGCTGTTATTACAATGTGATCATGTGCTCTGATGGCCTAACTTTTTCCTGGGCAGGTGTGTGTGATGATACACCTAAATCATCCTGCATGACCCAGTTATATGATCACTAATAATTACATCATCTTAATAATTCTTTCAATTGGGTATACACCTTCCATTGGCAATTTGTTCAAACTCCTTCCTTGAGATGACATGCTATAAATCATACACTTTATTTTCTGTTCATTCCAAATTGCCTTTGTTCTCCGTGGTGAAATGTCCTCTGCTTTTCTTTTACTACCTAAATCTGGGCCATTAGTCAAGTTTACACAAGCTCTGTATTGCAAAACAAGGTGAAAAATATCTTAGTCCTCATCTCTTGCCTCACCTGCAAGGTTTGACATAGTTGGTCCATCTTTCCCACCAGGAATATTTGCCTCACTTGACAACTGGTTCACTGTTTTTTATCTTGCTATTTTACTGGACATTTCTTCCCAGCATCCTTGCTGATTGCCTTCCTGCCTTGAGGTCTGAGAATCTGCACTTCCTGGTACTCTGTGCAGCTTCTCTTCCCAGCTCACCCAGGCCCTCATCACCTCTTCAGTATGTGTGTCCTGCAGTCTCCTCCGTCAGTCACAGACTCTTCCCACAATTTAAAATTCATGTTTCTAAATCTGTCTATAACATTTCTGTTCGCAGGTTTAAGAGACTTATCCCCTAAAGAAGATCATGGCTTTTTTTCCCTATGACCTGCTCTTAGGAAGACTGGAGAACCTTTCCTGTAGCAGGCAATTCCATTCTATTAGTTGCAGCTCAGACTTCCTGATTTATTTTTACACCCCCATCCAAACAACCAGCAAATTTTGTTGAGTTTCATTACGGCATTTTTCACAGTGGCCAAGATATGCAAATAAACTGAGTGTCCATTGGCAGATGAGTGGATAAAGAAAACATGGTAAATATGTAAAATGGTATATTATTGGCCTTAAAAATGGAGATCCAGACATCTACAACACCACAGACAAAGAAATAAGTGAAATAAGCCACATAGAAAGAAAAATATAGCATTATCTCACTTAACTGTGGAATCCAAAAATGTCAAATTCACAGAAATAGAGATAGAACATTGGTTATCAGGGGCAGGAATAGGGAAACATTGGTCAAAGGGCACAAAGTTGCAGTATGTGAGAGGTTTTAGAGGTCAAGTGCACAGCTTGGTGACTGTAGTTAATAATAATATGTTTTATACTGGAAATTTGCTAAGAATGTAGATCTCAGGCACAGACATCTGAAAAAAAAAGGTAACTGTGAGGAGATGGACGTGTTAATTAGCTGGACTGTAGTAATTATTTCATTTTGTATATGCCTATCAACACATCACAGTGCACACCTTAATTATATACAATTTTTATTTTTTTTAAATAAAACTTCAAAAAAAGAAAGTATAAAATCCTACATCTTCTCCTTGCCATTGTTTGGATGCTCAAAAGTATCCAAAGCCTGAAGTAATGAATGTGCTTTTCCTTCTGCCTGGAGACCTCTTCCCAAAGTCAGCCACCTTGCTGGGTCCCTCCCTTCAGCTATGCCCCTACCCAAATCTCATCTATCAGAAAGAAATCTTTTTAACATAATTTCCAAAATAAACCAACACTATCACTCTCTATCCCCTCACACTACTTCATTGTTCTCAACAGCTCCTATCACCACCTGACATGCGATGCGTGTGTTTCGGCATCACACAGTGTAAGTTCTAGGCGGGCAGAACCTTAGCCATTTCCTTCACTCACGTACTGGCTTTAGGTGGCTAAGTGAATAGATGAATAACCAAATAAATGAAAGGCTAGCTCAAAACCTGTGTCTTCTCTGAAATATGGCCAGTTGGTTTCATTGGTGTGGGATCTGTGCAGTCACACAGGACTCTGCTCTCAGAGGGGCTTACACTCGGTGTACTACTCTGTTGTGACCATCTTGAAATTCCTAGTAATTTTTGCATGAGGTTCTCCCTCTACTTGCACCCTGCACTGGGTCCTGCACTGGTCTTGTCTCTCCTGACTACCTTGATCAATATACTTGATGATTCCTTATTACATTTATTGGACAGATTTGACAAGCTATTTCATGTGTTTCATTTGTGTTCTTAGCCAGTTTGTTTTTAATTGTTTGGAATTCACTGTCTTAGCCTTTAACACAGAAGATCTGTGTTGTAAAGATGGGCAGGGTTAGCTCTATCAGAGACTGAATCCCCAGCCCCAGGTACATTGGGCTCCCAGGCTGAATAAATAGAGTGGATTTATTTTATAAATATTAGTAAACAGTTTTGGATACCATGATGTTATTTCCTCCAAACTTTTCATTGCAAAATTTTTAATTTATTTCAGATTTCATCCCATTCCATCAACTTAGATTCAACAGCTGAAAATTATTTTAGTTGGCTCACCAATAAAAGATGTGCACTTCGGATAGGTGTGATTCCCACGATCGCATTGCCCCTCAATACATCAATGTGCAACTATAGCCACTGTATCGATTAAATTGCACACTTTCTTACATGCCATTTAAGAGAATCTGTTTTTGGGTTTGTCTTCTGGGTTTGTCAATCTCTTTCCATATAATTTTGTGAAATAAATCTGTGAGTGTTTAAGAAGTCTTTGTTTGATATATCTCATGCTGATTTTTGCAGTTATTTGGTAAATAATCACTTCCATATGTTAAAATTATTTTAGCTAGTTTGTTGGCCCAAGAAACAGATACATTTTATACTTTTAAAAAGTACTGCATACATTCAGAGTATACTCATCATACATATACAACTTGATTGTTTTTACTGAGGTGAATTCACCTATTCACAGCTTAGTGGCATGAGGTACATTCACAGTGTTGTGCAACCACCACTTCTGTCTAATCCAAGCCATTTTCATCATCCTAAAATACAGTCTTGTATTCATTAAGCAGTTACTTCTCATTCCTCCCTGTGCCTAGTCCCAGGAAACCACCCATATTCCTATTTCTATTGATTTACCTATTCCATATACTTTTAATAAATGAAATCATAAAGTGACCTTTTGAGTCAGGGTTCTTTCACTTAGCAATGTTTCCAAGGCTCATCCATATCGTGGCATGTATCAGTCATTTTTATGGTGGAATAATATTCCATTTTACAGACATGCCACCATTTGTATATTCAATAATCCCCTGATGGAAGTTTCTACCTTTTGGTTTTTGTGAACTATTATGAATAGTTTATATTGCTATGAACATTCATATACTACAAGTATTTATCTGAACATCTGCTTTTAATTCTTTTGGTTATATACCTAAGTGCAAAGTTTCTGGGACATAGTTATTATAACTCAATGATGTGTGTAGGAATTGAGGGTAGATGCAGTGTGAATGGTTCTATTAAACTCTATTGCTGCTCTAATAAATTATCACAGACTTGGTAGTTTAAAACAACACAGATTTGTTAGTTTACATTTCTGGAGATCAGAATTCCTAAATGGGTCTCAATGGGCTTAAATCCAGGTGTTATCAAAGCTGTCCCTCTTAAGGCTCTAGGGGAAGGTCTGCTTTCTTGTTTTTCCCCAGTTTCTAGAGGCTGCCAACATTTTTAACATTTGCCCTCTTTCCATTTTCAAGGTTGGCAATGACCTGTTGAATCTTCCTCCACTGAATTGCTCTGACACACTCACTTCTGTCTCCCTTTTCCACTACAAGAGTTCTTGGCATGACATTAGGCCCAACTAGATAATCCAGAATAATCTCCACATCTCAAGGTCAGCTAATTAGCAATCTTAATTCCATCTGCAACCTTTATTCTCCATTGGTACATAACCTAACATATTCATTGATTTCAAGAATTAGACTGTGAACATTATGTGAAGTATGTGGAAGGCATTATTCTGTCTGTAACAAAATAAGTTTCTAATTCACTTGACAGTCCAATGAGACTTTTCCTAGTCCATGGATATTTTTCTCCTTGGTGATTTAAGGTTCTAGGTCTCGTCATCTCTGGGTGCTCCCTTTTCAACACAAAATGTCTGATTTTCTTATGCTTGGCACAGGGAATAAAGGGTTATTTGATACTAAGAGATTTCCATAACCCAATGCTGGGAGTGGAGCTCATTTCTGGGCAGATTCATTAACTAGAACAAAGTCACAAAATGCAATTAACAAACACCCATAGGAATTAAATAGTTCATCTGAATCTTTATCTAATAATACAGAATACATTTTAATGAACAGCAGGTTAGACTATGACACATCATGCAAAGTATTTATGTAGGGAAGCTTGCAGCCACCAGAACACAATATAGTATAAAATATTAATTTAATAAAAACAAGTCTTCTAAACACATTGCCATTTTTATTGTAC
Source organism: Manis pentadactyla (assembly GCF_030020395.1). Taxonomy (NCBI): domain Eukaryota; kingdom Metazoa; phylum Chordata; class Mammalia; order Pholidota; family Manidae; genus Manis; species Manis pentadactyla. The sequence goes on from NC_080025.1 coordinate 44,234,204, forward strand.
ATTGTAATATGAAGGGAAAGGTTATGCAGATATTTTTATTTTTACCATTCAAAGCTTCAAAACATTCTTCATGACAAAGTGCTCGGAAGAGTTATTGAACATAAATAACAGTTAAAAATCTTATTTCATAAAACCCTGTTTTTTGGTATAGGATTAAAGATGGCAGCATGAGAGGAGAGACAGAGGCTTCCTCCTAAAACTGGATACAATTAGAAAATTTAATTGGCGCAACTAATTCTGAGAGAGCAACAGGAAAGAGGACGCGTCAGACTACAACACACATGGAGAAAAGAGCAGACCTCAGCGAACGGGGTAACGTACCAGAGCTGTGGCTCCGCGGGACCCGGCCCCTTCCCCACCCCAGCTCACCGGCGGGAGGAAGAGAAACGGAGCAGGGAGGGAGTGGAAGGCCCGGGACTGCTGAATACCTACCTCTGGAGATCTGCTCTGGGAGCACAAACCTACATTTCATGGTGCTTTCATGAGATTCACATGACTACCGGGTTGGACAGTTAATACAGACATAGTTCCTGGGGAGACTGGGATTCTGGCTGCTTGTGGAAAGCAGGGATCTATATATGGCTGCTCTGAGACAAAAACTTATACCTGTGTGCCCGGCCCACTGGCTCAGGCAGTGGAGACAGGCACAGGAGCCAGGAGGCAGGGAACAGCTCTTTCCTACCCCCAGTACCGCTCCCCTGCGAGCCTCGACATTGCTTCAGGGGCTCAGCAGCTCCAGAATAGAGCTTCTGGACACTAGAGGGCGCCATATACAAACATGAAACGCCAAAGGAACCTTGTCTAGAGTAAAATTATTAATACAACTCCCGAGAAAGATTTAAATGATATGGACCTCATGACTCTTCCTGAAAGGGAGTTCAAAATAAAAATAATCAACATCCTAATGGAGGTGAAGAAAGACATCCAAGAACTCAGGAATGAATTCAGGTCACAGATCCAATCAACAAAGAACACGATGGAGGGTATTAAAAGCAGGTTGGATATGGTGGAGGAGACAATAAATGAAATAGAAACTAGAAAAAAGGAATACAAAGAAGCTGAGGCACAGAGAGAAAAAAGGATCTCTAAAAATGAAAGAATATTGAGAGAACTGTGTGACCAATCCAAGCAGAACAATATTCACATTATAGGGATACCAGAAGAAGAAGACAGAGAAAAAGGGATAGAAAGTGTCTCTGAGGAGGTAGTTGCTGAAAATTTCTCCAATCTGGGGAAGGAGATAGTCTCTCAGGCCATGGAGATCCACAGATCCCCCTAAACAAGGGACCCAAGGAAGACAACACCAAAACACATAGTAATTAAAATGGGAAAGATTAAGGATAAGGACAGACTGTTAAAAGCAGCCAGAGGCAGAAATAAGACCACATACAAAGGAAGGCCATTCACACTAACATCAGACTTCTCAGCAGAAACCTTACAGGCCAGAAGGGAGTGGCATGATGTATTTAATACCATGAAGCAGATGGCCCTGGAACTAAGATTACTTTATCCGGAAAGATTATCATTTAAATTTGAAGGAGGGATTAAACAATTTCCAGATAAGCAAAAGCTGAGAGAGTTTACCTCCCACAAACCATCTCTGCAGTCTATTTTGGAGGGACTGCTATAGATGGAAGTGTTCCTAGGGTTGGATAGCTGTCACCAGAGGTAGTAAAATCATGGTAGGGAGGGTGGAACAGCTGATTGTGAGGCAAATGCAAAATTAAATTGACTATCCCCAAAGCCAATCAAGGGATAGAGAAAAAGTACAGAATCTGATACCTAATATATAAAGAATGAAAGAGGAAGAAAAAGGAGGAGAAATAGAAAAGAACCTTTAGATGTGTTTGTAACAGCATACTAAGTGAGTTAAATTGGACTCTTAGATAGTATGGAAAGTAACCTGGAACCTTTCATAACCACAAATCTAAAGCCTGAAATGGCAATAAGTACATACCTATTGATAATCACCCTAAATGTAAATGGACTGAATGCACCAATCAAAAGACACAGAGTAATAGAATGGATAAAAAAACAATATCCATCTATATGCTGCTTACAAGAGACTCACCTCAAACCCAAAGATATGCACAGACTAAAAGTCAAGGGATGGAAAAAGATATTTCATGCAAACAATAGGGAGAAAAAAGCAGGAGTCGCAGTACTAGTATCAGACAAAATAGAGTTCAAAACAAAGAAAGTAACAAGAGATAAAGAAGGACATTACATAATGATAAAGGGCTCAGTCCAACAAGAGGATATAACCATTATAAATATATATGCACCCAACACAGGAGCACCAGCATATGAGAAACAAATACTAAAAGAACTAAAGGAGGAAATAGATTGCAATGCATTCATTCTGGGAGACTTCAACACACCACACACTCCAAAGGACAGATCCACCAGACAGAAAATAAGTAAGGACACAGACGCACTGAACAACATGCTAGAACAGATGGACCTAATAGACATCTATAGAATTCTGCACCCAAAAGCAACAGGATACACATTCTTCTCAAGTGCACATGGAACATTCTCCAGAATAGACCACATACAAGGCCACAAAAAGAGCCTCAGTAAATTCAAAAAGATTAAATCCTACCAACCACTTTTTCAGAACACAAAGGTATAAAACTAGAAATAAATTGTACCAAGAAAGCAAAAAGGCTCTCAAACACATGGAGGCTTAACAACATGCTTCTAAATAGTCAATGGATCAACAACCAAATTGAAATGGAGATCCAGCAATATATCGAAATAAATGACAACAGCAACACAAAGCACCAACTTCTGTGGGATGCAGCGAAAGCAGTCTTAAGAGGAAAGTATACAGCAATCCAGGCATATTTAAAGAAGGAAGAACAAATCCAAATGAATAGTCTAACATCACAGTTATCAAAATTGGAAAAAGAAGAACAAATGAGGCCTAAAGTCAGCAGGAGGGACATAATAAAGATCAGAGAAGAAATAAACAAAATTGAGAAGAATAAAAAAATAGAAAAAAATCAATGAAACCAAGAGCTGGTTCTTTGAGAAGATAAACAGAATAGATAAGCCTCTAGACAGAATTATTAAGAGAAAAAGAGAATCAACACACCTCAACAGAATCAGAAATGAGAAAGGAAACATCACGACGGACCCCACAGAAATACAAAGAATTATTAGAGACTACTATGAAAACCTATATGCTAAGAAGCTGGAAAACCTAGAAGAAATGGACAACTTCCTAGAAAAATACAACCTTCCAAGACTGACCAAGGAAGAAACACAAAATCTAAACAAACCAATTACCAGCAAAGAAATTGAAGTGGTAATCAAAAAACTACCCAAGAAAAAACCCCTGGGCCAGATGGATTTACCTCAGAATTTTATCAGACATACAGAGAAGATATAATACCCATTCTCCTTAAAGTTTTCCAAAAAATAGAAGAGGAGGGAATACTCCCAAACTCATTCTACGAAGCCAACATCACCGTAATACCAAAACCAGGCAAAGACCCCACCAAGAAAGAAAATTACAGACCAATATCCCTGATGAACGTAGATGCAAAACTACTCAATAAAATATTAGCAAACCGAATTCAAAAATATATCCAAAGGATCATACACCATGACCAAGTGGGATTCATCCCAGGGATGCAAGGATGGTACAACATTCGAAAGTCCATCAACATCATCCACCACATCAACAAAAAGAAAGACAAAAACCACATGATCATCTCCATAGATGCTGAAAAAGCATTCGACAAAATTCAACATCCATTCATGATAAAAACTCTCAGCAAAATGGGTATAGAGGGCAAGTACCTCAACATAATAAAGGTCATATACGATAAACCCACAGCCAACATCATACTGAACAGTGAGAAGCTGAAAGCTTTTCCTCTGAGATCGGGAACAAGACAGGAATGCCCACTATCCCCACTGTTATTTAACATAGTACTGGAGGTCCTAGCCATGGCAATTAGACAAAACAAAGAAATACAAGGAATCCAGATTGGTAAAGAAGAAGTTAAACTGTCACTATATGCAGATGACATGATATTGTACATAAAAAACCCTAAAGACTCCACTCCAAAACTACTGGAACTGATATCGGAATTCAGCAAAGTTGCAGGATACAAAATTAACACACAGAAATCTGTGGCTTTCCTATACACTAAAAATGGGCCAATAGAATGAGAAATCAGGAAAACAATTCCATTCACAATTGCATCAAAAAAAATAAAGTACCTAGGAATAAACCCAACCAAGGAAGTGAAAGACCTATACCCTGAAAACAATAAGACACTCTTAAGAGAAGTTAAAGAGGACAATAACAAATGGAAACTCATCCCATGCTCTTGGCTAGGAAGAATTAATATCGTCAAAATGGCCTTCGTGCCCAAAACAATATACAGATTTGATGCAATCTCTATCAAATTACCAACAACATTCTTCAATGAACTGGAACAAATAGTTCAAAAATTCATATGGAAAAACCAAAGACCCCGAATAGCCAAAGCAATCCTGAGAAAGAAGAATAAAGTGGCGGGGATCTCACTCCCCAACTTCAAGCTCTACTACAAAGCCATAGTAATCAAGACAATTTGGTACTGGCACAAGAACAGAGCCACAGACCAGTGGAACAGATTAGAGACTCCAGACATTAACCCAAACATATATGGTCAATTAATATTTAATAAAGGAGCCATGGACATACAATGGGGAAATGACAGTCTCTTCAAAAGATGGTGCTGGCAGAACTGGACAGCTACATGTAAGAGAATGAAACTGGATCACTGTCTAACCCCATACACAAAAGTATATTCAAAATGGATCAAAGGCCTGAATGTAAGTCATGAAACCATAAAACTCTTAGAAAAAAACATAGGCAAAAATCTCTTGGATGTGAACATTAGCGACTTCTTCATTAATATATCTCCCCAGGCAAGGAAAACAATAGCAAAAATGACAAGTGGGACTATATCAAGCTGAAAAGCTTCTGTACAGCAAAGGACACCATCAATATAACAAAAAGGTATCCTACAGTATGGGAGAATATTTTCGTAAATGACAGATCTGATAAAGGCTTGACATCCAAAATATATAAAGAGCTCACGCTCCTCAACAAACAAAAAGCAAATAGCCCAATTAAAAAATGGGAAGAGGAACTGAACAGACAGTTCTCCAAAGAAGAAATTCAGATGGCCAATAGACACATGAAAAGATGCTCCACATCGTTAGTTATCAGAGAAATGCAAGTTAAAACCACAATGAGATATCACCTCACACCAGTAAGGATCACCACCATCCAAAAGATAAACAACAACAAATGTTGGCGAGGTTGCAGAGAAAGGGGAACCCTCCTACACTGCTGGTGGGAATGGAAATTAGTTCAACCATTGTGGAAAGCAATATGGAGTTTCCTCGAAATGCTCAAAATAGACTTACCATTTGACCCAGGAATTCCACTTCTAGGAATTTACCCTAAGGATGCAGCACTCCAGTTTGAAAAAGACAGATGCACCCCTATGTTTATCGCAGCATTATTTACAATAGCCAAGAAATGGAAGCAACCTAAGTGTCCATCAGTAGATGAATGGATAAAGAAGATGTGGTCCATATACACAATGGAATATTATTCAGCCATAAGAAGAAAACAAATCCTACCATTTGCAACAACATGGATGGAGCTAGAGGGTATTATGCTCAGTGAAATAAGCCAAGCGGAGAAAAACAAATACCAAATGATTTCACTCATCTGTGGAATATAAGAACAAAAGAAAAACTGAAGGAACAAAACAGCAGCAGAATCACAGAACCCAAGAATGGACTAACAGTTACCAAAGGGAAAGAGACTGAGGAGAATGGGAGGGTAGGGAGGGATAAGGGTGGGGAACAAGAAAGGGGGTATTATTATTATCATGTGTAATGTGGGGGGTGGGGGAAAGGGGAGGGCTTTGCAACACAGAGAAGACAAGTAGTGATTCTGCAACATCTTACTATGCTGATGGACAGTGACTGTAATGGGGTTTGTGGGGGGGACTTGGGGTAGTGGAAAGCCTAGTAAACAAAAATGAAAAAAAAATTCTAAGAATAAAAAAAAGAAAAAACCCTGTTTTTCCAAATTAGCTCACTTTTACTACTATAATATGCATCCAGTCAGTGATATGACATCTAGTGAATATTTTTAAATTTAAAACGTCAGTCAGTTTTAATCTGTATCTACAAATTATGTAAAATGTGAGAAACAAATGAATTTCAAAAACAATTGTTTGGAAATACTGTTATTGTATGTGATTTTCTTTCCAAAAATGATGTGAAAAGCCTAAAAATCCAAACATTTGCACACTAAATAACTTGGAAACAGATTCTTCCAACTTGTTTAGGATTCTCCTAACTAAAGAAATTTTACTGAGGCTTAACTTCTTTGTTAAAAATATGAAAAAAATAAACCATTTCGATTATTTTGCAATGAAGTAACATCGGGACAATAATAATTTACTAGCTAAATTTCATTAAGAGTTTATATAGTTGGTGAAATCTCTTTGGAACTGTCACATTTCATTGAATGAAAGAATAGTAAAGAGGAAGATATGTAAATTTTAAAGGTGTTAAGATGCAAAGGGCAATATAATAACTGAGATTTATAAAATCTATTTATAACACTTTTAAAAAAATGCAAAAGGCGAATAATACTCTGCATCTTAAAGTCTCAGTTTGGTAGTGCGCAGATTCAGCCACATGTGTCATCCTTTTATAGCTGCATATCGTTGCGAGGTTTCTTCTTCAGCTATGACAGCCACTAATTTTAATCAATGGAATAAAGCAAACGGAGAACCAAACCTTCAATTTGCTGCCTCACAAAGTGTTAAAGAAAGATACTAAAAAATAATGAGATATATTCAATCACGCTGTGCTAGGATATACTAATAATAATGCTAATTAGAGAAACAAAGAATTTTGTACAATGAGCAAGTATGATAGATTTAAAACTATAATGAAATATTATTCACTGGACTATTTTTTAGATGTCATTATGTTTGACTTCTATAAATCCCATAATAAATTGCAATTGTTTGCATAACTTTAAGTGAACATAATTACTGAATAAGCTTATACATTTTTAATTGGATGAAAAATAAAATATCTTGGGGAAAGACTTTTATGGAAATGGATCCTTAGATAAAATGGTCTGAGTTCCTGGGTGCCCTCTCCTGGCCTGTCGTGCAGCCACCATGACTACCTGCTCCTGCCTCTCCTGTCTGTTTGGGTTTTAGGATTTCCTCCACAAGCTTCTTGTGGATAGACACCTTATTCCCATGCATCCCTCTGTCCCTCTTCCTTTCTTCAGCATAGACGAAATGATTTGTTCTTTAAAAAGAACATCAATGTGGTGACACCACATGCACCCTATAGCTCAGTCTACTCAGGCAATTTCCATCACCACACTTATACCCTTCTTGAAAGGGTAAAAAATGAAAATAAGCAAACAAGATAACCCATTGACTTCCTCCTGTAACCTAGGAAGTGGATTTACTGCTACATACCCACACGTCAAGTTTGATTTTCAGTCTATCCTGGTGAGGAAACAGACACTGAGAAGTTGAATGACTCTGTGTGATGAAAGGGTTAGCCCATGTCAGAAAACACAGTCTCTGTTTCTGTCACCTCACAAGTGAAGATACACGAATAGAGGCTATGAGCTTAATTCTGATGCTTGGCAATGTCACATTTAATCAAAAGCTGCATTTTTCATTTCTACAAACACCTTGGTCAACTATAACACTACAGAAGGCATTTATGTTTTCCTAAAAAGTAGATTATAGCTATCATCCAGTTTCAAATGCACAAAACATATAAGTCTTTTTTAAATAGTTTCAACTTTTGAAATGATTCTTTCTGGTAGTCTTATTTAAACTAATAAATGATGTTTGCAAAGGAATGCTTAGACTCTCAAATGGAGTGGAACCATCTCTTTCCTGCTTGCTGGCCCTGGGAAATGAAATCTGACAATACCATATCTTCATCCGAGAGGCTCCTTCTAATAGGCTGAAATTTTCCCATTTTCCCAAGGCCAGGTCTTCTGTTCTTAGGAAGCCTGAGAACTAGCATCACTTTCCCAGCTAATAACCCCATTAAGGAACCTAAGAGCAATGTCCACTGTTCTATGGATCAAGGCATTTTTGGCACTGTGATATTGTGATTTGTGATAGGAAATATATATTTGGTCTTCAGCCCAGGTCCTGGTACAGAGTTCCTTAAACTATTCGACTTTCCAAAGTGATGAGAGCAATAAAGGTGCCCTTTGTTACGTTAAGGAGGTGACTTCTGGAAGCACTTAACACTGGGTCAGTTGCCAGTTATACCAACTTTGTGATTAGATGGGGCAAACTTTCAGTCCCACCCCCTAACCTCTGAGACAGGGGAGGGGCTGGAGATTAAGTTCAATCAACAATGCCTAATGATTTAACCAATCTTGCCTGTGTAATGAAGCTCCATAAAGACCCAAAGGACAGGGTTCAGAGAACTTCCAAGTTGGCAGACACATCCACACCAGGAGTGTGATTCATCCCACCTCCATGCGGACAGAAGCTCCTACTCTCATAACACCCAGATGCCACCCTAGAATCTCTTCATCTGGCTGTTGATTGGTATCCTTCATCAAATCCCATAATAAACTGGAGAACATTAGTATTTCCCTGAGTCCTGTAAGTTGCCTTGGCAAATGAATTGAACTAGAGATGGAGTCATGGTGTTATGGTGGAGTTTGTTCTCCTCAGTTCTTGTCCAGCTGAAACAAAGAACTGAAAGGCAGGGACACAATAGAGTCAGAGTGAAAGTTTTATTTAAATACACTCCAAGGGAGAATAGGCCAGAGTCAAGGGAGACAAAAGCACTGAATATTGTATTTTGGTGGGGGGTGGGGAGGTCTATTTATCATGTCCTAGGCTGGAGACACTTCTTTGATTAACAGCTCTAGTTAGACACCCATTGCTCTTGGTGCACATGTCTTTTACCAAAATGCGCACCGAAAAGCCCATGGTGGGCAGAGGTGGGGAGCAAAACTCCTATTTTATCTTAATGGGATGATGATGAGGTCAGTTTTGTTTGAAGGTACCAGTGATCTGATTGGGACCAGTTTGGCCTGGTCCCGATAAGCAAAGAAGTTATCTCCCTGCAAAGCCTTTCTTGTCTTCAGGTTGACCCCCACTACCTGGGCAGTTTTTCCTTGAATTGTATCTTCCCTTCCCCAGCTGCTCATGTCTATCTTTCTACCTAACACAGGAACCCGCAATCTGTGGGCAAATCTGACAGTCGTGGGTAACCCAGGACCTACTACTTGCAGTTGGTGTCTGAAGTGGGTGGAGTAGCCTTGTGAGATGGAGGCTATGGTATCTGACACTATGTCCATGTAGATAATGTCAATGTAAAAATAAGCCAGTTATTTTACTAGCAATATGAGTTTATTTGAGAATAGCAGAAGAATTGCAGTTCAGGACATGAAAACCATGGCAAGCCGTAGGCGAGCCCAGAGATGCAGAGGGAAGGGCAGCCTTTGTTGGGTTTTAGGAGGGAATTTGCAGAGGGTTGTTTCCAACAAAAGTTCATTGGAGAAGAGCAAGCGTTTGCATGGGAGACTCCTCTCTGGCTGCAGGCGGGGGCTAGTGCTTTGACGCTGGACCAGGGAGAAAACTTCCTTCTTTTTCTTAAAAGCAGGAGATAAAATTCCCACGTGAAAAGCGGCCACCTTGGTCAAGATAAGAATGACTTTACTTCTCCCTGTGGGGAGTAGGGACCCCCCAGCAGAGCGCCCCCTGCAGGTCTCCAACTCCACTTAAAAAGAGGCTTCCTTTGCTCGTTGTTACCAGGGTCGGAATTGAGTGAAATTGTAGGACACCAGCTGATGTTACACAGAATTGCTTGGTGTGGGGAGAAACCTGCACATATTTGGTGACAAGAAATGTCAGACGTGAAGTGCTGTGTGTGAGAAGTAGAAGGGATACACAGGACAGAGGAAAAGGAGAACTGAGTTTTTCTGACACAGGCACCTCGACACTAGTCAGTTCATTAGAACAGTGACAGTACTTCTCCACTCTGTCTTCTCTAGTTACAGATGCACAGCTGCCCCCAGGCCCTCTCTGGGCCCCTACCTCTTGCCTTCACACTTCTTCCTCTCCCACCCAGAGTGCCTGCGAGAGAGGAGACCTGCGGCATGGCGCCGGCCTCTATTCTACACTCAAAACCGAACCCAGCAGCATATAATCTTTACTCAAAGCTGCTTAAGTGATAATAATTGGTTTGTCAATTGGGAAGTGGGACTAGAGCGAGGTGACAGACGGGAATAGCATTGCCAAGACCTAGTGGCTCACTGGTTACATGAGAGAAACCTTTACAAATGAGGACTAGCAAGTGGTGCCCAGGATTCCCGCTTGGGTAAAGGGGTGGATAGACTCAACAGTCATAAGAGAAGAAAGTATTGGGATGGAGACAACAGGGTGGGAAGAAGAATGTTCAGGATATTTGGCCATGAAACACTTGAGGTGTTTATAGTCATCCAGGTGGAGATTTGTAATTAAAGTTTAACATATGAAGTTTGATACTATGCCTCAGGAAAGAGATCTGAGCTGGACATACAAGGGTTCCTTACTAAGTTGTGATGGACTTGCTGAATTGTTTTTAGGAAGATGGTTGATTGCAATTTTAGGTGGCTTATATGTAAACTCAGAGGACCTGTCAGTGCCCTTCTGTCCCATCACACCAGCAGCTGTCTTGCCACTCATCCTGAAGCACATGTTAGCTGCTTTCTGTCTTCCCCCAAAGTCTCTCCTCTCATATGGGCCAATCTAGTAAACATGTCTGCCAATGAACATTCAGTGACTTCTCTCCACTTGTGTTCCTAACATAGCTTATCCTATTTACTTGCCTTTTTGGAAAAGTCTCTTGGCATCTCTCAAAATCTGAGGATAATAATAAAAAAGTTTCTTTAATAAGACTCTATTTTTTGAGTTCATAGAGTTTGATTCCATTTTCTATTCATTCCCATGCATGGAGCATGCAGAGCATAGAAGAATCAAGAAGACACACATTGGTCCTGGCAGTTTCTGCAACAGGGGGCCCTATTGTCAAAGCCAGACTTTAATTTTACTTAATTTGGACCCAATTACTCCTACAGAGAAAAGCAGCCAATTTGAGAAGTTATCCCAGGAGGGACAGGTTTGATTCAGGCTGTCACAGTGATTCCCACACAGATGCAAACAGTTCTGCTTCTTAATGTCTTTCAGACCAGCAGGCTACTGTGCAAGGATGAGAATTAATTACCTATGCCTTGCACTGGGTCTTTGGACCACTCTAACTTAAAATAATCACTTAGTCTACTCTTTAGCTCAATAATAAGTAGCAATGCCTTTCAAGTTATGTATATGGAAACACAATGATTACAGACAAATCAAAGCAGAATGTGCCCTTCAATGTCTTTCTAATTACAGATTCCTCCTTGGGAGAGTGAGAAAGGGGGTGGGGGATACAGTTGACTATTATGCCTAAAGGAACACACGTGGTTCAAATTCCAACTGAAGGAAACTGAAAACTAAGAGCTGAATTTAAAGAATTAATTTATGAGTAGGTAATTGTTTCATTTGGAATAATATTTTTCACTCTGCAAGATGCTTAACCACAAATTTTCTTAGTAAATACATTTCCAAAATGCATTTATTTGTATTTGAGATTTGAAAATCTCACAGAAAGAGGGACTTAATTATCCATTAGTCCAACTCTCCAACCTAAGGCTGGCCCTTCACCTTCTCTTCACTTACATACCAAGTGATTATGCTTGCTCATCATATCTCATCCTGGGAAATTTGTTAGTAATAAGATCAATACATCTTTGAAACTTTTGACTCTAGAAATGTCTTGCTTCTATTTAACTTCAATCTGTACATGCACATGTCACAAGTTAGCCATGTTTCCATTTCTTTTTGAATGCAAAACAACTTTGTGGAATTCAAATATGTATCATGCATAGAAAATCACTTAATAAACTTAGGAATGAGAAGGTGTTTCTTTTCCATGACTTGTATCACATTTTATTGTGTTCTTTTAAGACACACAGGATTTTGACCTCAGAGTAACATCTACTATATATTCAATTATTATTGGAAAGCTCTTAGAACAATTTGTAAGTATATCAAGTATAAATAAAAATGCATGGAAAAATAAAGACGTAAAATGAAAATTTGACTCTGAAAGAAAGAAAGGTGTTAAGTGTATAAGAGAGAAAAGTAGGGGCACTATATAGGTTTCAATGAAAATCCTGCAGCAAGTCAGTAATTACTTTTTCATGATGATGTGAAAAAAAGGAAAGGCTTTGAAAGTCAGCCTCAATAAGACGAAGTTGGGTAAAAGATTTAACTTAAGGTAATATCACTTAAATATTCTGCTTAGTATGCAGCAATCATTTTGAAGTGATTTGCATATGTCAGCTCATCTAATCTTTACCGTAAGCCCATACAGCTTGTACTGTTATTACTTTCTCTTACTGATCAGGGGAATGAGATATACAGATGTTAATAATTTGCACAAGGTTATACAGCAGATGAATGACAAAATAGGGTCTTAAGCCCTGGCATTCCCCATGAAAAAGCCGTGCTTTCAATTATTAGGAGTCAATGAGACTGACTCATGGAGTCAGGAGCTCCTGCCATCTCCTGGTAACTGGGAGGGACACTGTCGGTGGAAGTAGGATAGATAGTTTGTGCTCTTGAAGTCTAGAGACAGCAGTGTTAAAGAATTCATTAAAATGCCCAAGACTAGACCAGGATGGGCTCATAATTATGATAATGGTATAATTTAATGTCCAAAACAGGGCATTTTTCAGAGTGAATAATGAAAATTAAATCAGAACAAAAGTACCAAGAACTTTTCACAGCAAATCAAGATAAATTAATATAAAATAGTTTCCTCTAATTCATATATTCTGGAGCAAAACACCATCAAATAAAATTAAAATTTTAGATGCCAAGAAGTATTAGAACTAAGGAGCAGACGTCTTTCTCGTGAATGTGGATTTTTCTCCTCTGCCATTTATTTTCTGTAAAAGAGTAACATTTACCTTTCGCCAGCTCATGCATCAGAAAAAGGGCATATCAACATTGAAATATAGTAGGTTGGCATAAATGCAGAAATGTCCTTGCCATCACAAAGACTGGTGATTTTTCTCTGAAGCAGAATTTTAGATGGTTTTAAACATTACCATGGCTGCATCCTGGAGTCATTTATCCTCACACTCCACCCTGTCAGTGTGAACACCCATCCACCTGTTCATTCACATCCAATTTAAGTTTCTTCTTCTGCTAGAGTTGCAGGAACTCTGTTCTTTCAAGCACAGTTTCCATCATTATAAGCAAAGCTATTCTTCTCACTTTTTCACAACAATAGTAATCAGATAATAGGGATAAGAATATTGCTAAGGTCATCTGGTGTTCCCCTTTAAATCATTCATTATAATTAACACAATAGGAAAAGAAAGCTCATGACAAGTTTCTATAGATTCGAGGATGATTCATAGAATGGAACAATTACGGGAAATTTAGAATGATTAGGCTATGGGACAGATGTTAAGAAGAAAAAACATTGTTCTCTTGTATTTCCCTTTTAAAGACTGTCTGTGAGAAACTGATTCTTGATTAATCATCAGGTGATTTTTTTTTTTTTGGTTTTGTATGCTTACTAGTTTCGCTTCATTTTACTCAAGATAATACACCTTTGAAATTACGTGTTAAAGCTGAACATACCTAACTAGGGTCCTATGGGCTTGTGAAGGAGAAGGCTGAGGTCCACATGGTCACCAGGAATCCACAGAAAGAAAAGGCACAGAAGGAACCTCTCTCGTGTGAGTGACAATGCTGCCTTTTTCTGCTTAGTGCAGCAGTTGATCACTATTAACACACAGAAAAATTAAAGAGACAACAAAAGATTTCATTTATTCTGGATACAAGCTTTTACTAGATATGTTATTTGCTAATATTTTTCCCAGACTATAGCTTGTCTTTTTTTTCTCTTAATTGTGCCTTTCAGAGAAGACATTTTTAATTCTGATGAAATCTACTTTACCAGTGTTTTATTTCATAGACCAAACTTTCCATGCAATGCATAAGAACTCATCTCCTATGTTTTATTCTCAAAGCTTTATAGTTTTAAACATGGATATTTCAAAAACATGTGTTGAAAAGACTACCCTTTATCCACTAAACTGCTTCTGCAACTTTATCAAATAGCAGCTGGCTGTAATTAGGAGTTTGATGTGGACTCTTCTTTTTCATCAGTCCATATGTCTGTCCCTTTGACAATACAACACTGTTTTGAATACTGCAGCTTGATAGACAAAGCTTAAAATCAAGTAGTTTGTGACTGTACCAAATTTCTTTTTCTTTTTTCAAAAATATTTTAAGGCTTTCAGTTCCCTTGCATTTTATAAAAATTTTAGGATCAGTTTGTCTGTATTATAAAAATCCAGCTGGGATTTTGATTAGTATTCCATTACATCTATAGGTCAGTTTGGAAAGAACTGACATCAGAAATTACACTGAGACTTTCAGTACAAGTTCGTGGTGAGACTCATTTATTTAGTTCTTCTTGGTTCCCTTCATTACTCTCTTGCAGTTTTCACCATATAAACCCTATACACATCTTTTAATATTTCTACATGAGAATTGTATTTTCAGAAATAATAAAAGTGATACTCTTTATTTTGTTTCCTTGTTGGTATATAAAGATACATTGGTTTTTTATTTGCTGAATTTGTATCCTGTGACTTCACTGGGTTTTCTCTGTAGATAATCATGTCATTTACAAATAAAGGCAGTTTTTATTTCTTTTTTTCTGTATCTATATCATTGTTTGTTTTCTTGTTGCTCTCACTTAGCATTCTACTGCAATGTTGAATAGGGGTGATGAGAATGAACATTTTGCCTTGCTCCCCAAATTTGGTAAATGACTATGACCCTTTCTCATTTTCCATGATGTTGTGGCAAGCTTTTTGGAGATGCCCCTGATCAAGCTGCATACATTCCTTTCTACTTATAGTTTGCTGAACATTTGTGCCATGAACGAACATTGTATTTTATCAAATACATTGTCATTAATTAACATGATGGTGTAGAATTTTTCTCTTTTAGATTTTTAGCATTGGGGATTTCTTTGACTATTTGCTGGTATTCCCAAGCTAGACAGCACTTGGTGATGGAATAGTGTTCTTTTTAACACAATGCTGAATGCACTTAGCTAATACTTTGTTGGTAAATATTGCATGATTGTCCATGGGAGATATTGGTCTGCATTTTCATTTTTTGGTAATTTCTTTGTCAAATTTGGCCTCCTAAAATGGGCTGGGTGTATTCTTTTTCATTCTAGATAAAATTGTGTAAAATTAGTGCTATTTCTTCTATAATTGCCTGATAAGATCTACCAGGGAAACCATCTGATCCTGGTGATTTCTTTTTCAGAAGATGTTTAAGTAAGAATTCAATTTCTTTACTAGTTATAGGATTATTCAGGGTAACTACTTTATCTTGTGTAACATGAATGTATTTTGGTAGTTTGTGATTTTTAAGGAACTGGTTCATTCAATTGGCTCATTCCTTGGTCCATCAAGGCATGGAGATCCTCAAAGTATTCAAATATTATGATTTTATGCCCACTATGTCCATAGAGATTCTCCTCTTTCCTTCCTAATATTATTAATTTATGTCTTCTCCTTTATTTATTTGTCTACCTTGCTAAATGATCAATTTTAATTGCTTCAAAGAACCAGCTCTTATTTTATTCATTTTTCTGCTCTCCCTTTGAAGGTTATGTTCCCTTTCCCAGTCCTGAGCCAGACCCACAAATCTTCTGGAACTTGTTCTGTGCCACAATGCTCACTTCTGAGTTTCTAGCTGTGTTAAGTACAGATGGAGATACCAGAGAGAGAAAATGATGGTAAACTCATCTCCAATTTGGTGACCTCAATCTGGCTGCAGGAAATACTTTTCAGCCTTCACATAGTTTCTCATGCATTCTTTCTCAGTTTTATAGTTGTATTCAGTGGAAGGGAAAGTGTGGAGCATGCTTACTCTCTCCTACCCAACCCAAACCACATCAGAAGTGTTTTCGATTTTCTTTTGCAAACCCTAAGCTCTGCACTTATGTTGAGCAGTAGGAAGAATCTTACAGAAGCCCTCCGTCATGTCATAGCATCAACCTATAGTAACCACTGGAAATAAACCCTATGGTAGGAGATCTAAATCAAGACCTATGGGACGGATCTAAAATCCTGGACTTCAGTTTGGTTACTGTTGAAATTACTTTCACTGCTTGTGCATAGTTTCTCTGTCCTCTGTTTATACCTTGGGTTGTGAGGTGCTTTTGTAAAATTCTTGAACTTATGGAAAATTTTCAAGGAAAAAAGAAATAATTGCCAAATGTCATTCAGAATTCAGCATGTTAGCATTTTACCCCAATTACTTTGTCATCATCTCACCCCCTCATTCACTCTCTGTTTCTCCTCAATGGATTATAATGCACTATAATCTCTTACTAGTTATTTTTGTAACATGGGATACAACTATCAATATTTATTGTATTAGAAACTCAAGCTTAATAATTAACAAATTATTTAACTCATGTGAAAATAATAAATCCATTACATGTTAACATACAATTCTCTAAGTCAAAGAATCATTTATATACAATCTTACATTGGTTTCAAATATTTAACACAATTGGTCAAGAGTTACCCATATTATTAAATCTTTACCCCCACTAGTGTGGTTACTATCTGTCAACATAGGAAGATGGTACAGATACATTGGCTATATTCTCCATGCTGTACTACTGTCCCCGTGACCAACTTATGGTTGAGAATTTTTGTGCCCTTTTATACCTCCCATCTTCCCCACCCCAACCCCTCCCTCATAGAAATCACCAGTCACTTCTTAGTCTATGAGTCTACTACTATTTTGTTCATTTTGTTTTTAGATTCCACAAATAAGTGAAATTATATGGTACTTGTCTTTCTCCACCTGCCATATATCACTTAGCATAGTACCCTTTAAGTCCAACCATGTTGTTGCAATGGCAGGAATTCTTTCTTTTTTATGGCTGAATAATATTCCATTATATATATGTACTACATCTTCTTTATTTGAAATCTGCTGATGGATTCTTTGGTTGCTTCCATATCTTGGTTATTACAAATACTGCAGCAATAAACATAGGAATCTATAAATCTTTTTTGAAACAGAGATATTGTTTTCAACAGTTAAATTCCTAGAAGTGTAATTACTGGGTCCTGTGGTATTCCTATTTTCAGTTTTTTGAGGAACCTCCATACTGGTTTCTACAGTGGTTGAACCAATTTACATTCCCACCAACAGTGTAGGAGGGTTCCCATGTCTCCACATCTTGCCCACACTTGTTATTTCTTGTCTTTCAGACAGTGATCACCCTAACTGGTTTGAGGTGATACCTCATTGTGATTTTCACTTGCATTTACCTCATGGTAAGTGATGTGGAGCATCTTTCCATGTGCCTGCTGGCCATCTTTATTTCTTCTTTGAAGAAATGTCTGTTCAGATTCTCCACCTACTTTTTCACTGGGTTACTTTTTTTTTGGTATAAAGGCATATGAATTCTTTATCGATTTTGGATGTTAACCCCTTATAGAATAAATCATTTACAAATATATTCCCCCATACTGTAGGTAGCCTTTTCATTCTGCTGATGGTGTCCTTTGCTGTGTAGAAGCTTTTCAGTTCCCTTGTCCAAGGCGATGTGTCCAGAAAAAAAATGCTCATGCTCATGGTCAAGAGATTTTTGCCTGTTTCCCTCTGAGTTTTATGGTTTCATGTCTTACATTCAGATTTTTTATCCATTTTGAGTTTACTATTGTGTACAGACTTATACAATAATCCAGTTCATTCTCTTGCATGTAGCTGTCCGTGTTTTCCCTACACCAATTATTGATCAGACTGTTACCATTGTACATTCATGGTTCCTTTAGCTTATATTAATTGACCATATATGCAGAGGTTTATTTCTGGGCTCTCTATTTTGTTTCATTGATCTATAGATCTGTTCTTGTGCCAGTACCATATTGTTCTGATTAATGTAGCTTTGTACGATAGCTAAAAGTCAGGGAGAGCAACACCCCAGCTTTGTTCTTCTTTCTCAGGATTGCTTTGGCTTTTCAGGCTCTTTTGTGGTTCCATAAGAATTTTACGATTATTTGCTCTAGTTCATTGAAAAATTCCATTGGTATTTCAATAGAGATTATATTGAATCCATAAATTGCTTTGTGCAGGATGGCCATTTTGACAATATTAATTCTTCCTATCCATGAACATAGGATAAATTTCCATTTATTTGTATCTAATTTCTCTCATGAGTGTCTTAGAGTTTTGAGAGTACAGGTACTTCACATCCTTGGTTAGGTTGATTCCTAGCTATTTTATTCTTTCTGATGAATTATAAATGGAATTGTTTTCCTGATTTCTCTTTCTGCTAGTTCATTGTTAGTATACAGGAACACAACAGATTTTTGTGTATTAATTTTGTATCCTACCACTTTGCTTAATCCAGTTGTTAGTCCTAATTGTTTTTTGGTTGATTATTTAAGCTTATCTATGTATAATACTATGTCATCTACAAATAGTGACAGCTTAACTTCTTCCTTACCAGTTTAGAGGACCTCCAATTGTTTCAGAACCATTTAGTTAAAAGTCCATATTTGCTCTAATGATTTGAGATGCCATTTTTCATTATGTACAAATTTCCATATGTACTTGGGTCTATTTCTAGATTTTCTATTCAATCCATATACATATCTATTAATCTGCTAATACTGTGTCATTTTAGCAAAAGAACGCTATACTAAGTTAAATATCTTAGAAAGTAAAGCTAGTACTCCCTTGTTGCTTTTCCCTTTCCAAAGGTTTTTCGCTTTCCTTGTTTTATGTTTACTTTTTATTTTTGCTTACTTTTATGGGTCTTTTCAAAACTCACTCATATTTATATTGGAATTGTGTTAAATTTATAAAATAACCTAAAAAGAATCAACATGGAAATTAAAATAGCTTGCCAAAAATGTGACTGGAAACAAATGCAATGAAAACCAGTGATAGTAATTTAAATATAATACATAAAACTAAATATATTATAAACCAACAAACATAAATTAGAACAATTAACTGAAAACAGAAATGTGTGTCAAAAATAAAGTCCTCAATTGGAACCTAAAGTAGCTTTCACTGACCAACAAAAGGGACGTATTGTAAGAAGGAAAGGTTCAGTCATGGCAGATATTTGCTGTCAAGCCATACTGGAAATACCAAATTTTGAGTACTTGTCCCTGTAAAATAAAAAACAAGTGATCAAATTTTTTGGCAGAAAAGAAAAAGTCCTAATTGAAGTTGTATTCTTGATTCTCAGTAGAGTTTATTGTCAATAAGTTAGCTAAAGAACTCTACAATCAGTGTTGCAGGTTCAGATTTCCTGGCAACATCTGTAAAATGATGGGAAGAAAGAGTTTCTATGTTTAGTTTTGCTTTACTTGCTCAAGAAAATGCTTATGATTTTATATAAACTATTTCAGTACCTATTCATAAACTTCAAAATATAGTAGTTCAGAAGATTATTATTAGTTTGTTTTGACAGTGAAGAGACACAAATTTATTTACCTTTCTAGCTTTGATTTTGTCATTACCAGAATTCTTTTATTCATGGAATGTTGTCATATAAGGATAAATTTGGTTGTTCCAATGAGCAAACATTCTAGCAAGATATGGGTAATCATTAATCTGCCTCCACTCATGTATACATGAAATTTAGGGTTTATTTCATTATATTTATTCCAAGAAGTGATATTGTCAACAAAATATTTTTTGTTACTTAAAACATCCAATATTCAAAGATGAATTCATATAATGTTCACTGGCAGTTTGCAAAGGCTACCTCCCATGGTTAAGGAAGTTGGTCTGCAACTTACAATGAGTGAGACTATTACAGTGAAGAAAGCAAGAATCTTCAGCATAAGCCAGTTGTTTGTAGACACTGTGTTTCTTTTTGGAAAGCTGACACAAAGAGTCAATCAAGAAGTGTCCTGCATTAACATGATTGGCAATTTTAGAAATGCTAGTAAGTAGTAATAGATGTTCCTAAATTAGCAAAGGCAGGTATGTATCTATAAAGTTCTCCAAGGTTTACTTCAGGTGTCACAGCTTGAATATGTGGAAGAAATGAGCTCATTTGGAAAATGGCAGCTTTGGTAACATCTGTTTCGAATTTCCTACCTCAATCCTAGTTTTTGTTATTTTTGTCATGAACCCAATAAGTTTAGAATTCTCTTCTTCAAATGTGTCATTTGTTTGTTACTAAATATCTTCATAGACTTTTTAAATTTTGATATCTCATTTAATAAAAGATTAAATGCATAAACACTATCATGGTATTTGTAATTTTTTTATTGACCCATATTGACTTTGCTACATTTGTAATGAAAACAGCTATTTTTCATTTTTGGTGATATCTACAACTCTACCACAAGCTGTGTTATTTGAAAGAGGCATAAAATCAATCATTTTGCAAGCTTTGACCTTTATTACTTTGACCATTAGCAGTAGGTAAAATAAATGTCTCATCAATTACCTCACTAACTCCTTTATTATTCAGTAAATGAGATTTCCAAGGGCTTTTGCATTTTCAACTTCTGTCAATCTTCAGGCCACTTTGCTTTGAACATTCATAAATTTTAAATGTTCTTTCTGAGTTTCCAAAAAGCATCTGGAAATGCTTTGTTTTATTCCAGAATTTGTATTTCCAAATATTTAAACATAACTGATAGATTTTCTTCCATTACACATTTATCAAAAATAAATTTAAGTTTTGTCATATTACTTGAGTTTTTACTGTCTTTGTGCTTGAACTTTTACAACAATGATATAGGTAATCATTAATCTGCCTCCACTCATGTATACATGAAAATTAGGGTTTATTTCATTATATTTATTCCAAGAAGTGATATTGTCAACAAAATATTTTTTGTTACTTAAAACATCCAATATTCAAAGATGAATTCATATAATGTTCAACAGAAGGAAGGAAGGGAAGGGAAGGGAAGGAAGACAGCCACCTTCCCATTTGTTCATTTCCCCTAAGAAATAACTGAAACTACATAACCCCCTTTACCATTAAGGGAGTATAATAAACAAAGATTAAATTACGGAGAGTCACGTGGAACGACTGGAATGTTACCTGGGAGTTGCTGATAATTCTGGGCTTCCGAGCTCTCGTCAGCCGGCTCCTCCATGGGCTTCTCCAGGCATGCGGACTCCCTGGGCAGCCCCATCCCATGATCCCACTGTAATGACTGGCTCCTTACGTGCCAGTATGTAACAGTGGCTACCTGAGTTTTCCCTAATCTCCCCCATTTTATCTTTTTTCGCCATTTCTTCAGCCTCTGATGTCTATGGCATATAGGGGTCCACTTTGCATATTTATTTGTTTTCTCCAAGTTTTATTTATTTGTAAAAAATGCAATTGAGTTGTGGGAACACAGAGGCCATTAAATTTTTAATGCAAGTGTATGACCCAGTCTGACAGTACAGAAACCCCAAAACCAGACTAGAAGACTGTCTATTTAGTGCCGTATCAAGAATAAATTACTGATTTTCTGGAGGGATGCAGAAGTTTTGCAGGTTATTTGGGAAAAACAGTTACAGCAACCTCTACCCACCACAACCATCCTGTTTCTTCAAGTTCTGTTTCCAGACAAAGCTCTTAAAGTGGAAGCATTCTTACAGTAATTCACACTGATTTCCCCCTCCTACAAACACACACACACACACACACACACACACACACACACACACACACTCACAGATATTTTACCATTTATATCATGGAAAGAATAAATGAAATACAAGGGAAAACAACAAACTTTTTCAAATAAAGAGAACGTATTTCCCTTTTTCTGTAGGACTTCCTCATCTCATACCTAGTCGTCAATCACTTGTCAGTCAGAGCCACCACCAGAGCGGCGTCACCGCAGTGTCACACGATGCTCCGTGAGCCCCACAGCTGTGTAAACTTCACTGCCGTTTTTGGTGTTTGCCTCCTGACCCTCTCTGTTTATGCCCGTCACTTTATCCCAGCTTCCCGACAGTGCCCAGGTGGGAGCTCAGTAAATACCCTAGTGTGCGAAGAGATGTATGAACTTTTCCTGACCTCATGATATCCTGTGAAGTCTCTGCAGCACTCACCTCACAATCCACTCCACTACATTTGTCTGTTGTGGGAGGATCACCGCGAGCTCATGTTTACTGAAGGGCGTGTTCTTTTCTGTAGTCACTGTGAAGAGGCTCATCTTGGCGGAATCGCCCCAGCATCATCTCCTTGGGTCAGCGACAACCTGGAAAGTGGGGGAGGGAAAGAGACATCTTGGCTTTTTCTCTCTCCCTGACCTTTGGCCCTAACCCTCCTTCCCATCCGCCAGAACATTCTGGGTCTCCATCAGGAAGGGAGAAGGGCCAGCCCAGGTCTTTCTTCACAGGCTAGCCCGTCATTTGCTAGGGGCTTCCTCTGCCCATAGAGGATGTTTAGGACCCTTTATCACTTCAGCCCTTTTCAGCGTCCTTGGGGAATCCCTGAGGTTCCCCTGTGGCTACCGCTCCTTAGTCTCAGACATGCAGCTCCTTCAGCAGATACCCATGATTTTGGCCCCCAGCCTCTGGGTCACTGACATCTTCCTGTAGGAATCTCTCAGAACACCCTCTTGAATTGCCAGCAAAATTCTCTACTACAGGAGCCTAATATTTGTGAGATTTAGCAAAAAAAAAAAAGTATAGAGGATAATCAGTTGAATTTGAATTTCAGATAAATGAATCATTTTTAGCATAAACAGTTCCAAATATTGCAGTGACTGTGAGAAACTCAAACCCCACTGGATGCCCTATAGTTTTGTCTGGCAACTCTAGCCTGCCCCCTGTAGACCTGGAAACGCTGCTAATACAAGTGTATTTCCTTCCCGCCCAAAGTCCATGTCACCACCATGGGCTGCTTCAGTCTCCCTCTGAAGACGTTTTGGACACCGGTCTGTGTCGGCCAAGCCACAAACACTCCCAGCAGACTCCGTGGACCCCTGGAAGCCCCTGGCACTGGGCTTCAGTGGAGGGGACATGCCCTGCAGCCTCCCACCACCACTGCTGGGGAGGCTGGAACCCATTGCTTTCCTCCCCAGGAATCCTCGTTTCCCAAGGATCCTCAAGGCAGCTTTGGAGCTAAGGGTCAGTTTATTCCACCTCCTTTCCAGGCCTGCTCAGGAGGCCTAGCCCCTCACTTTGAAGCACAGAGTGCTGACCACAATTTGTCAGCTGTTAGATCTTCCAGCATCAGTCAAAGTTAAGAGAGGAAGGCCTAGAGGTAACACTCTGCTGCAGGCTCATACGTGCCCCCATCCTTGGTGTCATTTCTTTGGAAAAGGCTTCAAGGGCACAGTTGTATGAATAATGCATGAGCATTTTCATGACACACAAAACTTCACTATATTGCATTTTAGTCTGTTTTTCCCACCTCCTCCCAGCTGGCCTCCTGGATGCCTCCACCAGCAACCAAAGCTATCTGGGGCAGCCTGGGCCTGCGACCATCACACATTCAGAGATGTGGAAGGGCTCCCCAGCCTCCTCAAAGATGTGTGCACAGGCTTTATTTCCAGGCAAGGAGTGCAGCAAGTGTCAGTTTCCAACAGACACTGAGTGCCTACTCAGCCCTCAGGCTCTGTCTCTGGACTGAGCCGCCCTGGTCTGGATGAGGAATCTTGGCTCCGCAGAGCAGGAGGCAGGCAGCCTGGGGGGCTCTGTGCCTCTCTGTTCCAGGAGTCCAGCTTGGCTGTGTCACCAGTCGTGTAGGTAGAAACCGTCAAAACACAATTGGCCACAGGGCTGCCAAGGATGTGTTGTACTCCACAAGCTCATCACGGACCCTACTGCCCTTATCATGGCCCAGTGTGAAAAAAAGGCATCCAGATGTCTGTAGAGGTAGTTACAGCTTTTCCTGTCCAGAGTAAATCAACTCTTTCCAATGTGGCAATTCTCAAAAGTCACTTATTGTTCAGTCTCCATCTTCAGGCCTGGATTCCATGTCTTCCTAAATGCAGACTGCTGTACACATTCTTGAGTATTCTGCAGACATTTTATTATTATGATGTGCATTACCCCTTGAAGCTTTGCCATACAGCTTCCTCTCCTTACCTGCCCTTCCTCCAGGGTTTATTTCTAAGCCTGCACCTGATGAGCTAATTCACCTAATATATTGTTCTCCCTCTTCCTCAAATCCCTGGACAGAGATCACTTCCCAAAGCTGAAACCTTCCTGCCTCCATCTGGATTTCTAAGTGTCTCTTTCCAGCCTCACAAGAGAGTGTTTTTTTAGCCCTGCTATATTTCTGGTTGAAATATCTTATATGCAATACCACTACAATTAAAAAGCTGTTAAGGAAGTCGAATAAAGCATCTTTGATGAGGAATTTGTATTACTACAGTATACTACATCTGTTCCATTAAAATAATTATAAATGTTTTTTAAATTTATTTTGAAAATACACAAAAGGTTTTAAATATAAGATGTATCCAGATTTATGACAAAGGGGGAAAGAATTTTCAAAGAGTCAATAGGCTCATCATAATTTGCCATCAATTCACTTTCACTTTTCTTTCAACAAAAGGTGAAAGGAAAACCTGACAATTTACATAGTTCTCATCTCTGCCATAGAGCAATACATTAGTTCATCATAAGCACAAAAATCTGTCTGCCCTACGTGCTAGAATTGTCTCACATGGAATTTTATCCACAAGGTGCCAAGATAAACATCTTAATGATATGTTTTTAGGAAACACCCTGGAGCCAATTTTGCTGGATGGTTTTTTGAGCAATTCTAGATAAAACCTAAGGTCCTATAGAGTGTTGCTCAGAAAGCCCTTCTGTGTGAGGGTAAGCTTATGTGGTCCAAAACTGACTTTCCAATAGTTCAACTCAATTAAAGGATAAAATTTAGAGTACTGAATAAAAGGGAGTTTGAAAACTTATTGTAAGATAAATTCTAGCTGAAATAAGCAGGCGACAAGAGGCAACAAAGGGCCAGGCAGTTTATTTGAGCACAATTCCCAGGTGATGTTCCTCCATCTGAAACACAGGCAGGGGAAGTCACACCTGGTCAGGGAGATGGGGGTTTATAAGGGGTTAGGAGGGGGAGGAGTGGGCAAGCTATGCTAGAGGAGTGGAGAGGTATGATTGGCTAAAGGTGACATAATAGACAACTAGAAACTTTTTTCCTTCCAAGAGGGAGGAGGCTGACATCCGGGTCTTAGTTGACACATCAGAAGGATGGAATTCAGGGAGAGCTGTCCCCTTTCCATATAAGGCACAGACCTTGGCGTCTGGTCTGTTCTCCTTTTACGGTATCTCTCTGTGCTGTTTGCATGTCCCTGTTTTTCCTTCCTCCAGCCTAACACTTATTAGACTATTTTGTCTAAGTAGCAGTACTATTCATGGAGGTACACAAATATTTTGTACATATTTTTAACAGTATAAATAGAACACAATGTAGATGGATCTTTTCTATACAATCCACTGACAGCATTCAAGAAAGTTGTATTTATAAATATGAAAACACACAAATGCACACACATACACATATACAAATATGCACATACTTGAACTGTGTTCTGTACACAACCTTTAAATTATATCTGAAAGGGTATCTCACTGTGACCCTCCTTACCAAGAACGACTCAGGAGACACAGGCCCACGCAAGAGATTTTATTATCTGAAAGCGAAAGAGAGAGAGAGAGAGAGAGAGAGAGGGAGAGCAGCAGCCTGGTACAGAGCATTGTGCCTGCTTGGCCTGTTGCCTTGGGGGTGGGTCGGAATGCTTACAGATAAGGTGGGGCAAGTTCAGGCAAACCCCAGGCAAGCCCAGGCATAATTCTCACCAGTTTATGTGCTTGGAACCATGGCGTAAATGGAGGATAAATTTCTATTTTCCTATAATGTCTCTCTTCCCATTTTACAAAGTGTTGTATCTCAAAATATAAAATAATCCAAGAGATATTGCAAGGCATTTATCATGGTCCAGAACACACAATGGTCACCATATGATACATGCTAAAAAGTGGAATATAAAAAGTGTCCTGGCAACACAGAGGAAGAGATAATAAAATAACATGGGATAGGCACTAAATTTTCATGGGGGATGTGACACTTGAAAGAGAACTTGAAGAATAAGTAAATGTCAGTTACTATGAAAGGATAGTATTCCCATCAGAGACAGCAGCCTGTGGGGGGAACTGAAGCGGCAGTGCTGGTCGCTGGAAAGCACACAGCCGAGCATGCAGAAGGGCACCGTTGTCAGGGGGGCACAGCATGGGCTGGAATGTTGATGATGTATTCACTGGGCCAATAGGAGTATGCTAGAGGTTTTTGTTACTGAAGAAGAGCAAGAGGAAAGCCATGACTGACCATGTGACCATGGATGTTAGGAAAATAAATGGCAGCAATGACGAACTGGGTTAATGGTGGAAGATCATGGAAGACTAATTTGGCATTCATGCTGCACACACACCACTCATAACTGTACTCCCTCTTTTGCTGTTTTACTTCATGCTTCTCTGTTCTTTCCTATCATTTTTTGCAATAGCTATGTTATTGTTTCCAGTTTCTGCCAACACTTGAGATATCTGCTGCTTCTAGGATAGCTTGTCATTTTCCCCATGTGATATTCTATTCATGCTTTTCTTTCTGTTTCTCGAATGATTAGCCCACAGGTTTTGACTCTGTTGGCATTATACAATGAAAAATAGGATTCAATTAAACTTGTAAATGACACTGGCCTTATGACCTTCATCATATAAAGGGTTTTACATTCCAGTGGAAAAATCAAAGTCATGTCTACTTTTATCTTGCTTTGACTACATTGGGAGCTACAAAATTTAAACACAAACCAGTAACTTAGAATTCTGTGAGTCAAATATAGCCTCAATTTATAAGTTTAGAAAATAAGTCCCAGAAAGGTTAAGCATTATTCATCAAAGTTAGGACTACTACTAAATGTCTGCTGAAATTGAAGCCTTTTGACCTTTCCTTCAAAACCCATAATCAAGTTTATTGGATTTCCCAGGGGGTTAAAGAATCTAGGCATCTGGACGTTGAATAACTGATTGTATTCATGTAATCTGCCTATCCAGATACAGGTAGAGATTTCCTCTCACTTTAAGACTGGAAAACACCACAATGGATGAGTCCCCATGTAAATATCATTGAAAAGTCCCAAGCGTAAATTACCCTCTTCTTACAGCTATCTCTACAACTGTGCTTGAATTAGTGGTCTCCATGTATTCAGCCTGATTTATTAATTTGTTAAACTTCATTTAGTGACTGACACATGCAATGCTACCAAAAGAATAAATAATAAACTTCTCTTTGTAGCTTCCAACTCTCGGCATTTGGCAATAGAGTTAATTGGAGGAGGTATCATCATTTTATGCATTTTTTTCATAGAAACAATAAAAGGCCACTGAATGGTTTTTCACAAAGGATCTCTAATGGCTGTAGATGATGTTGTGAAAGTGATATTTACCCAGTGCTGCAGATAGTTTGAAATGATAGGCTTTTAGTTTATCATTTGGGATCACAAGGACGAGAAGACTGCTAAAGTTATCATGGTTTAAAACACTTGTATGCATCAGTAAGTGAAGAATTTGAATGTTAGAGCATATTGATTGTAAAATGCGCAGTGATCCATACATCAATGGATTAGGCAATGAGACCAATCTGTGTTCATAACAAACATATTCGCTTGGAAGAAAATTATGTGACTAGAGAATGAGAATCACTTTAAAGAAATGGGAATAGAAGTTGTGTCTTCATAAATTTTGGTTCTAAGAGTCTCTGATTTGAAAGACACTTTTAAAGTCATCTGAGCTCTCTGTTGAAGCTGGATTCATCTGTCATACTCCTCACTTAAAGAACTTCTATCTTTCCCCCTCTGCCACTCCCTGCACTGCCTCTGCCTTCCCTCAGCTGTTTTTAACTGTGCCAATGATAAAATCTTCCTGTTAGACAAAGCCCTGCAGAATGTGAGCACAGACTCCCTCACAGCTGATATCGATTTGATTTTGGTGTTTATCTGACAATGATCAGATCTGCTGTCTTAGCTAAGAGTGAGAATCCTTAAAGAAATCATTTAACCTTACCCTTGGCTTCAAAAGTAGATCAACCTGTGTCCAAAACACACACACACACACAAATTATGGGTGACTCAGAAAAAAAAAAGAAGAAACACATACACAAATTCATGACAATTCAAATGTATTTTGTATGTTTGTAGTATGGGCTCACAATTCTCACTGCTTTGAGAGAAATCTTAGACCAAGTTTTGGAAAGAAACAAGCATTTTCACATGTAACAATGTGATTTTATTCAAGAAAGTATCCTAACAGATTGGCTGTTTTCACTTAGAATTTATAATTCATTTTTTATCATTTTCTTTATAAGCTTCCTCCTGTGTTTGCTTTGTATTTATTTATATAATAGAATTAAGAAAAAACATCCTGGAATGTATTAACAACTAAGAAAGAGGCATCCTGAGATGGGTGTGCAGTCATCTTCAATAATGTAATGATTTGAAGTTTACTTCTTTATTATAACTTACAAATCGTATCATAAAATATAAACATGCACTATATTAAGGAAAAAATGCATCAGCTGAGGATACTCATGAATCAACTTCCCCACTTATAGATTATCAAGTAAAATAACTGTCCTAAACTGTAAACTTCTACTGAAATAAAATTAAGTTATGGAACATACTCTTATGGCCATAAAATGTACATGGTTTTATAAAATATGTGGAAAAGTGAATGAGTAAATAAAGAAAAAATTAAGAGGGTCGATTCTGATGCATAGGAAGTACAGTAACAGGTAGATTATTTTTTTCCAATATGGAAAATTAAAGAAAATCTGATGTTATATACCACCAGTTCAGTCAAAATGAGGATGAAACATATGGAGAGTGTTGTTACAGACACTTTGAACAAATGAGATTTGAGGACTACACAGACTCTGTCACCAGTGAGCTTTCTGCAAATTTGCTCTTCACAGACCCACTATTTCCGGTTAGATTCACATAGGCAGTTTTACATACTAAGGACTAAGGAAGAAAGGGCTCAAAAGTGTGTTGATCTCACAAACTCCTCTGGGAGCTTGCCAGGGGTGATCTGAAACCTGACCCCTTATGGGGGAGAGGGGAAGGGAGGGACTGAAGAAAGTGGCGGGCCACTCCAGATGGGCAGGTGGCAGGGGTATAAGAAAGAAGACTGACATGTGAAGCCTGTCTTGGGCATCCACAACACGAGATCTCCGCACCCACCCAACAAATTTCAAAAGCTTTATAGAGGCCTTAAGGGAGCTCAGTCACGTGTATTGTCCAGAAGGTCTCAAGACCACATCGTTGTCTCAAGGCTGTGTCCTTGGGGCAGCCTCTGGGAGCTGGGAGGGCAAATACAACCCACGCTCCAAGGACTGAGGGAAGTGTGAGGAGCCTCCATTTGCCTGGGGCAGCTCGGTATCAACTGGCAGTCATGTCTCAAGGACCTTCCTCAACAAAGGAGGA
This sequence comes from Manis pentadactyla, assembly GCF_030020395.1. Taxonomy (NCBI): domain Eukaryota; kingdom Metazoa; phylum Chordata; class Mammalia; order Pholidota; family Manidae; genus Manis; species Manis pentadactyla. Next base: position 44,263,887 of record NC_080025.1, read on the forward strand.
GGAACAGAGAGAATTGTCCTGAAATTGGCATTCATGTTGTCACTAAGGATGAGTTTACACATCCGCTTAGCTGTGGAGAAACTGGGACCTGAGGAACAGTATATGCAAAGGCTCCTAAGCCCAGAGTTGTTACTCACAGCATAAAACAATCTGAAAGATGAAAGATTGTACATAACTATAAAAAGATCATCAGTGCAACTGTTTACATAACTGTATCGACAGAAGAGCATTGTTTTGCCAACGGGATTCAGCCCCTGGGAAGTTCACTATGGATTCAATGGGACCAAAGAAATGACAGTAGAGCATTCTTGGGGTGAAAGGGTTTATTACCTGGCTTGTTCTCCCAGTGGTAGGTTGAGCTAACATCTCTGCCTCCGCCTAGAGCACTGGGCCAAGCTCTCTATATAGTGCAATAATAGTTTATTGCCTATGGGTTTGGAAGTATTAGCCTAGCAACAGGCCAGTTACATCATCAAGTGGTTTAAATTCTGTGAGGATCCTGGCCACAGGAACCCCTATGTCCCCACAAGCAGTTTCTACATTACACTCAAGTAGGACAAAGAGGTATAAGGAGACTTTTGGTTTTTGTTTGCTTTGCTTCCTCCTTACAAGATATCTTAAAATATTCCAGATTGATTTTGCAAGCAAAGAAAAAGGTCCAAACAGTGCCAAATATATTGATCAGAGACTACTTTATTTATGGGCTACAAAATCCTTGTTACCAACAATCACAGCATTCCAGATATGTATTTAATGAAAAAAAAGAAAAAATGAGCAATGTTAGTGATTCAGCTAAATCTGCCTATGTTAATTTTTTCCAGAAAGATAAATCTGTTTCCCAAATCAAAGGAGATGTGAAGGTGTAGATAAAACGGAAGTTCCTATAGCCAAGATCCTCACGCGACCCTAATCTACTTGCCCAGTGCATACATGCAATTTTGTAATTAGCTTACTGCATGGGCTAGTGCTTACACACCTGTTGGCAATGAGCCATTATTGTCTGTGTTGCTATATAATGAGCTCCACCCAGTGCTCTGCACAGCTGGTGGAGATGAAGGTGGAGGAGGATCACAGACTTGCTGGATATGGACATGATTCTAGCACTCAACCTGCCACCATGAGAATAAAGCTTGGTATAAACCCTTTCACCCCCAACATTCTGTTGTTGTGATTCAGTCTCACTGACTACAGGGTGAACTTGCCCAGATCTGAAATCCCCCTCCAGCACAACATTTGGCATAGTCAGCAGGATTTGCTGTAGACCCAAAACCAGAATAAGCTCTCCTCATGGGAGGAGTACTTCAGCGGGCTGCCCCTATGGATGGGGAGATACCCAGGTGTCCCCAGTGGGCAGTCTGAGGTGGCAATCCTCCTAGAGAAGTGTGCCCTTCCCCAGGACTTGGGGGAGGTGGAGGTAATGCCTGAGGCAGCAGAGGAGGCCCCCTGCAAAATAGGCTTGTCCTTGGAAAAACAGAGTGGCCACGTAGCAACAGGAACCATGTGTCGGCTATTCCTCACAGTGTTAAGAAGGGCCATAAAGGAGAATAATGCACTCTTGTGAGAAGCACAAGAAGAGGTAAAGTTCATGAAGGAGGAAAAAACTTAATTGATGATTGAGATGGCATTGCTGCAATGTGTTATGAAGAAGGTAAAGGATATATGATAGCATGAGAAGAGGCAGCACAAGAATGCAGGCTGTGAGTTGCTTTGAGGGAGATAAAAAATTCTTTGAATAATGAGATGGTTTCACTGCAAGTCCCTGTGGAAGAGGCAAAGGCCATGAAGGAGAAGGATGAAATCCTGAGAGAAGCACTAGAAGAGGCAGCATGAGAATGCTGGCTGTGAGGTACTGAGAAGGTAATAGAATTGTTGAAGACTGAGACAGTGCAGCTGAGAGGCACTGTGGAGAAGGTAAACGATATAGCAGAGGAGGCGCTCTGCCAAATGAGATTGCTGCATCAGCTCCAGAAGTGGTGGGGAATATGTCGGAGTAGGACAAGGATGTGGAGGTGGTGCCAGAGCACCAACCCCTCCTCTATTGAAATCCCACACAATTGTAGTCAAGAAAATAAAGATGCAGCAACTGCGGGTTCCTCTGGGAGAAGAGCAGCCCCCTCCCAAGGCCATGGAGTACTCCATGCTCTGCCCCTTTACCCAGGAAGAGCTGGTGGATTGGGCTCCTGGTTTGGGCAGAAACCCCATGGAATCTATATCAGCCTGGCTACTTCACCTTTTGGATGTTGGGGTGGATGGTATTCTCCTGCCTGGATCACAGATGGGAAAGCTGTCTTCCCTGACAACTCATTCTGTCTGGCGGCAGCAACTGCAAAATGCAAAAGACAATGTGGGCTGTAGCCCATTGGTGGGACCTACTTTTGACCTTTGAAGAAGTCAGCAAAGCCTGGCAAGAATGCATTGTGTGCTCTAAAAGGGGCTTATACCAAGTCCCACAGCAACCTGAGACTATAGCTATGGAGCTGATGCCCCTTGTCAGGTGGCAGGTAAACTATTTTGGGCCTCTGCCCATATCAGAATGGTATCAGTATGCCATGACTGGTGTAGACACAGCCACTAGACTTTTGGTTGCTTTTCCAGTGTGTTATGCAGACCAGCAAATGACCAAAAGAGGCCCAGAGCATCTCTTTGCAGCCTATGGCAGACCACAGGTGATTGAGAGCAATCAAGGCACTCACTTTACTGGACATGCACTTCAAGAATGGGTGCAAAAATTAGGGATAAAATGGAAGTTTCATATACCATATAATCCTGCAGGGGCAGGCATAATAGAGAGGAACAATGGTTTGTAAAAAATCCATCCTGAAGCAAGTACACTAATAGTCTACAGGGACGGTCAGTCTGCTTATGGACAGTGCTATGGCATTTGAATGAGAAGCTCTGGAAGGGGACATTAAGTCCTGTAGACATGATAACACACATTGTTGCTTTCCCTGTATAACTGAAAATACAAACTAAGGAGGAATTTTTGAAGCCAGGGTTTGGTCACCAGAATAATACATTGCTAACAGCACTGACTACAGTAAACTCCAGAGACTCCATTTAGTGGAAGTGGACTTGGATGTTCTGACACATGGATCAATGATGGTTTGCCCTCCTGGAACCTTTAGGGCAATGTCTGTCTGGGCCTAAACAGATAGAAGGTAAAAGCATCTTACCAGGGAGTTTTGTTTTCTTATACAGCCAGTGCATATGCCTCCAGTAGCACCATATATACATGGACCCCCTCAGTAAACCCCACAGGGAGGGGTAAAGGTGTGGTGTACTAGATCCAGACAGGACCCACCTTCTTCCTGCCATGGTCCTATCAAGGACCACCCTCTTGCATCCATTCTACCTGATGGACAAGATTTTCCCATTGTCTTAAAATTATGTGTCATTAAAATATGTGTCTTATCTCCCTTAAGGTTAATGTTCTCTAATGTCTTTGTGAATTGGGCATTTTCCCCAGCAAACCTGCTGCTTGCAGGGTGTGCATGGAGCTCCTTATCAGTTCTACTACTGACCTCTCATGTAAAGTGTAAATTGTGAACTAGAACTTGTCTGAATACAGCTGGAATGACCAATTGGTGGCAATCAATCTCCTCAGGCTTGAGGATGACTATTACAATTTTTGTTGCTATACTTTGTGCTGAATATGGTTACAAGGTTCCAGCTTTCTTACACAGGAACCATCATGGAATATTGATTTCTCCCAGGAAAGTGCAAGTCATGAACTCATCTGAGTAGAACTGGTTTGAATGTTATTACAATTTTATTATTATTTGTGGAATCTGGTTACAGTGTTCCAGCTCTCTTGTTCAGGGGTCTTTGAAGACGACTGAGCACACATTAATTGTGAGGTGAGAATCCTGGAGGGGTGGAATGTAGGAAAATGGAAGTTCCTATAGTCAGTATCCTCACATGACCCTAATCTACTTGCTCATTGCACAATTGCAATAATGTAACTGGCCTACTGAGTAGGTGCATGCTTACACACATGTTGGCAATGCGCCATTATTGTCTGTGTTGCTACATAATGAACCCTGCCCAGTGCTCTGTGCAGCTAGCTGAGGCAAAGGCCAGATGCAGATGTGATTCTTGCATTCAACCTGCCACCAAGAGGATAAAGCTTGGTGTAAGACCTTTTACCCCAGCGTTCCATTGTCATTATTTGGTCTCACTTGGCCAGAGCTGAAATCCCCCTTCAGCGTGATTGAAGGCATGGCTTCAAACCACCACAGAGTCTCCAGCACCTGCCTGAGTGCTCTGAAGGTCATGAGTAATGGGTTCCTCTCTCCTTCTGGGTGTTAGGTAGCTAAGCAGACATGAGTGGGTCCTGCCCTGTCCTGGACAAGATCTTCCTCATTCCAACAACCCCTTATCACCAGATGGCAGAGCATGCCCCAAACCTCAGGACTCATTATACCCTAATTGTAATAAGTTTACATTGTGGTTTTGGGCCCCTTGGGTTTCACTTAGGTACTTATTGGTGGGCATCTGTGCACTGAGAAGGTTATATCACCTGAAATTGTCAATCAACATGTTAATTAAATGACACAAGATGCAGGGATGGACTCAGCACCATTTTAAAAACCAACCCTATCCCTAATAGTGGGGTGCTTCTGTTTTCCAGACAGCTTGCTCTCCAACCTTCTCTAGAGTATACTTACACTTTGCTTAATAAATTCCTGCTGTTCAAAACTGTCCTAAGTCTTTCTCTTGACTGAATTATTTCCTTCAAGTGACAATCTTGGAAACACGACGTGTTCCACGGGTAACATGGGTATATGGGAATTACTGTTTACCCCTCCTGTGGACAGGTGGGTGATAGAACTAATTCTGGCCAGTACCCGGTAGGTAGAATGATATATGGCATGGCTGGACAGGGCCACTTTTGTGCAGCGTCCACTGCTCTGCCTTTGCCTGCCTCCATATCCCAGGGGACTGCAGTTTCCAGAAAGCAGCTTCAAGGCACAGATGCCTCCCACCTCCCAGCCTGTGCTCCTGAGTGATTTTAGGGCACAGAGCCTCCCACCACAATCTCTTGTCAACCCCCATAATTTCCTGTTCATGAAAAAGAAATTATGGAGATCTTTAGGTTTGTCACTAAAGCAGAATAAAAACTATCTTGACTAATATACCAACCTGTGATTAATTAACATACTACTTTTCAATATTTATTAAATAATATCCTTCATAATAAAAGTATTTTCCTTATAATAGAGGGACTTTTAAATATTGAGAAGTAATTATGGGAGTAAACTGGGCTACCTAATCTCCCTAAATTCCCAGTATAACCTACAAAGTAGGTTTTCTCTCATTTCTCTAGCTTTTGCAAATGAGAAATTGATGTATAGCAATGTTAGGAGAGATTTGCCAAACTTCACCTGGTTAATCAGGGATGAAGTCATAATTAAAACCCATACTCCCATTTTTTTTTTCTTGTTTTACATGCTGTATTACAGGCAGGTGTTCCACAGAAGAAAAAACCCTGTAAGTGGGGTTTTCTTATCTCTAAACATAGTCATTTTGGACACAGAACTACAGCTCCCTGAATTTTAAAATCTGTAAATAGCTTCAGTACTTTCCAAGTACATATAAATATAAACACATACATACATAAATACATTGTACTTTAAAGTAAAAATAAAATATAATTTTCTTGGTTTGTTTGCCATTTTTAATTTTTGAAAATACCATTATTAAAAATCCATATGATGCACATGTCAGATTGGACCATATGAAACTGCTGATATTTGACTCAATTGACTGATTCATTTGTTAACCTAATAGAAAGGGCGTGGTTCCTAGGGGGAGAGAACCCTGAATTTGAATTTGTGCTGCCCCATGTCTAGCCATGTGATTTGGGACAAATGTCTAAGAATCATAAGTCTCAGCTTGCTCATTTACATACCAGGAAAACAACACTTATTTGAAAATATTGCTGTTAGGACTAAAAATCACATTTTCCTTTTCTTTTTTACAAAATAATTTATACTGTGTCTGCCTCATAGAAGGAGCAGAAACTTTAAATTAGGCTGTTTTCAAGTTGATTGATGGAATGGGCAGTGCTGTGAAGTCCATTATTTGGGAGCACTCTTGGAATATTAATTTCATGACTCATCATCTCAATGGTATCAGGGTAAAATGGATACACAGTATCTGTCATCTATAACTGGCACTCCATATTTTTTGCATATTTATTATTCCTATGTAAGTGTTAACAATTTTTCAATAGACAGTGACTATACATAATAATCTACCCATGGTAAGGCATTTCTTCCTGCTCAAAAGAATATATTAAATCAACTTCCTTTAAGTGAACATGGGTCATCTTGCAGATGTAGAAGATGAATAAAGTGACTCTATGAACTTGTAGGAACTATTTTTCCAGTTAAATTAATACAAAAGGAAATAATTTTACCATTTTCCAAAAACCAGGCCATTTAAAAAAGGATTGCATGCTGAGATTTTTTGGAGTTTGGATACGTAAGAGAATCCCACCCTGGTCACTATGAGACCTTGGGCAAGTCACTTATTTACTTTTTCTTATAAACTTGGAGAGTAAGCAAAGTAATGGCATTTCTATTGCCCTCTCACAGCGAGATGTGCAATGCATATCTAGGTTCTTTGTCAATTATGAATTATTATTCAAATATATATGTTTTCAGTCTGTTTAGGCATTGAACAATTTTATGTTTTCTCATATTAAAAAATAAATCATGTATTAAAAAACGTACCTTGTATGGAGAGTCATAGCAGATTCTTCTAATTCATATGAGATATCCAAATCTAATATATATATTTTATTTTCAGAGGACACTGTTTTGGCTGGTTTTGTTTGATAATTTAACTTGACATACAGTATTGCAAACTTTAGTGGGTATTTGTTCTTGCCTCCAGATTGTATTAGTACTTGTTGTTTGGAAATTCTCCCTTCATCTTTTTATAGGTAATTATAAAAGAATCTTTTTTAAGAATGTAAGAAGAAATGGTGATTGATTCTCATTTTCTGCATTTTAGGGGTGATTACAACAAGAAAGTGTTTCTGAACTATGAAGATAAAAAGATTGAGAAAAAGGAAGTGCTGATTTATTTTAAGGCTGATGGAAGAATCATCTTCCTGTTTAGTACTTGTTCGTAACTCTTAATGATTGTTCATATATTGAACTTTCACTTCTAGGATAAAATTTAATGGAAGTTTCTTTAAAAATTAATTTCCACTTTCCACCTTTTTCTGTTATTCTAATCCAAATCCTTTTTGTAAGCCATAAATATGGAATTCTCACGTTCAGATGGCTGCTTTTTGTGTTTAGGAGATTATATTTGAATCCTAAATTTTATCTGAGTTCTGAGCTAACAATACATATAAAAATAGCACATTGGACTAGTTCTGAATTTAGAAAAAGCACATAATTGTGCTTCCATTTTCTTCTGGTATTATTCAAATTGCTGTATTAAATAGACAAAAAGATAAATTTTTAGCTGAGTTTTTACATTTCAGCAAACCTAAAGAATTAAATTTAGAGAATGATGATGACACACTGAAAACCAGATTTGAAAATCCATTCAGTCCTCCACACATTCTTCAGAAAGACTCCTTGGCAAACACTAGCACGGCTTTTTATGGCATTTTAATACTTCAGAACATAGATTTGCAAGTCCCAGACCAGCCAGGGCCAAGGTCTCCACTGCAGAAGGAGTGCATGCATAAGTGATCAGGAGTGCCCTCTCCTAGTGCCAGAATTCTCTGCTTTCAGTGGTCATTCTGGGTTGTGATGTGGCCAAAATACACCCTGGTATGAATCAAGAATACTAAACCCTATTTTCCACTGAATTTCCTTTTTGCAAAATACCCATTTATTTGCTTATTGTAAGTACATTCAAAAATCACTGCCTTTACATCTTTTATAGTGTTAAAATTCTCAGTTACCCCATACACTTTGTGAGACAGCAAAATAAACAAACAAACCAAAAGCAGTTCCAAGGATCTGGCCTTCTGGTGGCACCAGGATGCTTTTAAATGCAGATACAGAATTATAAATAAACCATGAAATGAGGTTTGCTAAAGGCTATTAAAACGTAACATAAAGGTAAGTCTAGCAGATTTCAAGAACTTGAATTTTCTAATTCTGAGAGGGAAAGATTCCATCTACATTGTCTATAAATATGCAATTGTCTTAATATTCCAAATTGTTAACACTTTCCTTTACAAACAGAATGCTTTCCAAGCATGCCCTACACACAGCAGGCACTCTGAAAACTCTCATTGATCCTTGGTCAGATTTGATTTAGGGAAATCAGCCAGAAGTAAATAGATTTCCAATGAAACAACAATTGCTTGGCAGGAAAGAGATGAAGGGAAGGGTGCCTGGATGCCCCTGCAGCCTCACTGCCTCCTTTCCTTGGAGCGCTGTGTCTTCTAATTGGGTGACTGCCAAAACCACATTTTCATCTGGACAAGTCTTTTGTCTTCCAGACCCATGAATCCAGGTACCTACATGATCTTGGGTATTATTTCTCAACCTATATCCAAATTCAAATTCCCTATTTTCCTATTCTAGCTATCACTGACTATAGTTTTCCATCAATCAGTACATTTTCAATCACATTATTTACTCAGTTGCCTGCTATAGGGGCCAAGGGCAGCTCACTGCAAAACGTGCCACCTTGTCATGCAGACTATTCTGAGCTGAAGGCAGTTGAGCCCCTTCAAGCTCAGGAGAAGCTTTTGTCTTCCCTGAATTACCTAGAAAAATCTAAATTAGGGTCTTACTCAAAATAAGGACCAGAGAAATATGAGCAGAGAAAAATTTTTTCTGAAGGACCCATCGGTGTGTCAGGCAAACCTCTAGTTGCCAAACACCTGTTCTTCCCATTGAGCTGCGTGCTGCCCGCCCACCCTTGGAGCCCCATGCCTCTGTCCCTCTCCTTAGCCTGGGTGGCATAGATTCCACATCCTACCTTCATGTCCTTGAACCTCTCATGTGCAGGGTTCCTGTACAAATGAAATTAAATGTAACCTCCTTCTGCTAATCTTCCTTATGCCAATTTGCTCTTAGACCAGCCAGAAGAACTTGAAGGGTGGAGGAAAAGTTTTCCTTCCTAATACAACACACACAAAAATCTAAGAATCATTCTTGGCAACTTTGTCCCCCTTATCTCTTCATAAATCATCACAAATTTGACTGATATGTCCCAGCTCTGTCTTCAGTTAATCTACTTCTCGCCGTGTTCCTCAGTCCAATTACCCTGTGGTTAACTGTTGCCAGCATCCTTCAGATCTTCTGGACTTTAAATCAGTGCACTCCCTGTTGTCCTCTCTCACAGCATCCTGTTTGCTTAATTTCTTGCACTTATCACAACTTATAATCATTTTACTTCTTTACTGGTCTATATATGTCCTCTGCTATTCTCTTGAATCCATTAAGGCAAAGACCTTGTTCACCTTCTTGTTCTCTTGAATCCATTAAGGCAAAGACCTTGTTCAATGTATCAAAGACTGATGCACAGTTTGTGAGCAATAAAGCTTTTTTGCAAAAAATAAAAGTATGGTCTCTCTTCATCCATGTTTTGTTCCCAAAATCTCTGAACACACTAGACAGAGCAATTGTTTAAAGAACAAGCTGGATCATGCCACCCATCCTTATTATTGTTTATGCCACTATGTGTTGGGTTTCCATTTCTTGAAATCATTGAAACTGATAGTAAATGGCACCTTGCCCAGGAAGTAAGTTCCCTGCTCCCCATCTCCTTCCCCCACTTGCTAGATTGGTATCTTTCTCATCTCCCCAGCTCAGTTGTATGGCACTTTGAATTAATCATTCACAGTAATGATCTGACTTGTGAGTCTTAATGTCTTTGCTGTCTACATATTGCTCTTGCTCACTGAGGGAAGAGACCGCGCCAGTCTTGGCCGTCAACATTCCCGTTACACCCGGCTCCATGTCAGACATGTATGTATCAACGAATTGTCAGAAATGAGTTCAAGGCATTTTTAATAGAACATCAGATAAGACTTTTTTTTCCTTCTGAAAATAAATTTTCATTTTTTATTTTGAATATTTCTCATACCTGACTATACGGGCACCAATTGTTTGCTCTATTCTGAGAAATTTCAACCTGCTATCATCAATTGTCTTTTCAGCTCAAAGAGTTTACATCTGCTGGTCTCTTGAATCATGTCTGTGCGTCTTATTCCAATGAATTTCTATTTTTCATAAAGAGAATTACTTTTTATAATCCCTTGTATTTTTATAACATAAAAATGTTTCCCAAATTCTGTGCTATGTAAATGCGATTTTTCTTTCAGTCTCCATTTTAACCTTCTTGGGTGGGTATTACTACCATTTTGAAAATGAAGAATTTGATACGTAAGATGCACCAAATAGGAAATGCGTAGGTGTGACTAACTCCTACTGTGTGTTCTGTCACCTTATCAATTCTTGGGGTTATACTAGGAAGCTGCAAAAGGTAAGCTGTCTTAAAGACTGAGCTGAAGCCACTTTCTGCCCGCTGCACTCACACACAGAAATGGAGATGTTATAATTAACCATTTTTTCCCTGTTTGCTCCCATCCTTGACAGTTTGTTCAGCTGTTTGTTCCTTGCTGGCTTCTACAAGTGAATTTAAAGAGGGATCTTGGGAACTGAAGATGGATCTCTGCTATGAAATGCAGTGTCCATTAAGGGACCAAGACTCCACAAGGACAGGTCACAGCCCCTTTCACACCCTCATAGAAAAATTTACACTGGAGATAAAATAGAAGATTCAGAGGCCATGGCAGATTGACCCCAAATATATCAATTTGTTATGTTGAAAGTCTAAGTCTACTGAAGAGCAGGATTAAAAGCCAGGTGGAGACTGTCTTCTCACGGTGTAATCCTGTGGTCCTATTTCTGAGGAGAATAAGGAGGATCTCTTTTAAGTGTTTGTGAGAGTCAGTGGCCTGAAGCTGCATGAAACAGTTTCAACTCCGGTGATGGTTAATCGCAGTGTCACCCTGACTGGATCATGGAGCGTCCAGATTGAACATTTCTGTGTGTTTCTGTGAGGGTGTTTCCAGATGAGAGTAACATTTGAGTCACTGGACTCAGCAGCGTAGCTCGCCCTTTCCAGTGTGTGTGGGCGCCATCCAATCTGCTGACGGCCTGCAGAGGACACAGGCAGAGGAAGGAATGATTGGCCCCTTCCTGACTGTCTGCTGAGCTGGGACGCCCGGCTCATCCTCTCCTGCTCTTGGACCATCAGCTCCCTGGGTTCTCAGGCCTTCAGAATGAGCCTAGAGTTGCCCCACTGGCTTCCCAGCTCCCTGGCTCACAGTGGTACATTGTGGGACTTCTCAGTCTGCTTGATCATTACATGAGCCAACTCCTCATAACAGATCTCTCTCTCTCTCCTCTCTGTGTGTGTGTGTGTGTGTGTGTGTGTGTGTGTGTGTGTGTGTGTGTTGTGCACATGTGTATATATATGCCTCTCTATATAAAGATAAATATATATCTTTCCAACAGATGTGGATAATTTACTACTGAGCATTTGAAATATCTATACACATAAATTACAGAGATACTCAGTTCATCCATCATTTGCTATGCACTGTGCTGGTACCTGGTGAATTCAATCCTGCCTGAGCTCTTCAGGAGCTCACAGTCCTGGGAAGGAGAGAGGCAATCACAGTACCAAGGTAAAGGAGGCAATATCAGGAAGAGCATCATAGATTACTAACAGGGTGAAGAAGAGGAATCCTAATGCCTTCTTAGGGAAGGAAATTCACAGAAGGCTTCTGGGAGGGGGTGAGAGTGGGTGTATATCAGTAAACTAACATCTTGAAGACTGAGGAACATTTAGCCCTATGAAGGAGGCTAGGGGATTCACGTCTGAAGGCCTATGTGCATATAAGCATGGCCCATTCAGCGAACTGCAAATAGTTCAGATAAATGATAGAGCAGAGTGAATAGATGGAGAAATAAGGGAGATTCAGCACCTGAAGGACTGTATACTCCTCTGTGTGGAATTCATCTAAAAGTAAAGGGGTCATCAAATGACCAGAACCACAATGTCATAACTGGACACAGTGGCTCCAGGTAGGGGTGTGTGCATAAGCACTGGCTGCTCCGTGTGACTTTCCATGGGAGCACTCAGCAGCTCTGTGACAGGAAGGCAGAAAGCTGTGCTGGTGTGGGCTCAGCTGCTATGAAGCAAGGACAAGATGCAAAGGAATGATTGAAAAGATGGTCCATTCATATTTGTCAGCAGAGGAAAAACCTGCAGAGGGGATTGCAATGGTGAATAAAAATGATGACAGGAACCAGAGAATAGAAGAACTTTACTAGCTTCATGTACAAATGTAAACAAAATAAATCTTTTCTCATCTTAAGATTTAGTATCATATTGTATTTAATTTCATTTAATACATTTCATATACACTGAAATAATAAGGAATGTGTTATTCTCCTGTAATGTACAACTTTCATTATTCTCACGGCTCATTTGATTCATCCTTAAACTATGAAAGGTCAGCCTGCAACCTAAAAGCAACCTGGTAAACATCTAGCCTTTGGGGATGACTATTAAACTAACGTCCTGTGCATTGCTCATATTCTTTGACAGCTTACACAAATTTTCCTTTTCTCGTGTCTTTTAATATCTGTGGCAATGAATTATTTGTAAATCCTAACTATGCAAGATCATCTTCCCTTTTAGGGTTTCCTCCATTGTCAGCCCATTCAAATCAATATTCACCTGCACAGAGTGAAAATGAATATCTGATTAATATCTGTTGCTTGATTAGCATTGTTCTAATTTAAGTGTCTTGTTACCATTGATAGAGAAAGGAGTCCTTGTTTCATGCCTTCGTTTTATCACATTCCCTTAAATTTCTTTGCCAATCAACTTCAAAGTTCAGGATGTATTAATGCTCATTGGCAGTAACTCTGTTCTTTTGTGCAGAAAAATTTCCTCACCAAAAGGTGGAAGATGTTCTGTGCTCAAAGTTGGAAAGCTCTGGGTTAAACTCAGTTAACTGGATACTTTTTGAATGTTCATTTCCAACTTGCAGGAGGTGTTCAAAAGTATCCTTTCTGAACTTCTTGTATAGAGCCCATTTTTTAATGAGACTGTAGTGGGGCTAGAATTCCCTGGAGACATCTCCTTGGAAAGCCCTGCCCTATGTCCTATGTCTGCCTCCATCTTTTCCTACAGCTGTCCACCAATTACCTCCCTTCCAAAATACCTCTACATTCCTCATTGACTACAGAAAAACGTCCATACTGTTTAGTAGACATCTACAACCTGATATAGTCATCATCTACAATCTGCATCCCATGAGACACCCTCCTGTTTGGCCATAGTAGCCAAACTTCAAATGCTCTATCAATGTTTATGTAATCCTGCATGTCACTTCCTCTTTCTGGAATGCCTTTTCACTACCCAAAGAGCCATTCATATTCAGCTTTTCATTCATGGCACAAATAATGCTTTCCTCTATGAAACTAATTTTCTCACCACCTTATAAAAACAATCCAAAGTTTTTATCATAGACTATAGTGACCTTACATGTCCCTGGCTGCCTCTCCAACCACATTTTCTAGAAAGTCACTTCCATCAGCGCAAAGCCCCTTCTTATTTAAGAGTCTTCCACTTTTATTCCCTTTGCCTAAAATATTCCTCATCCCTTTGCTTCCATTGTAAACTCCTTAATTGTACTTAGTCTCAATGGAAATACCTCCTTGCCTGAGAGGACTTCCTTGACTACCCTATTTAAGTAGCATCTTCCTTCTATCTTTCTCTCCTAAACATTTCCTTTACCCTCATTATTGATTAACACCACATTTTATTTTTTGGTTTATTGTTGAAAGAATGTAATAAGCTCTATAATGGTGGAGACTTAGACTTATGTTTGATTTTGTTTATCTGTGATGCCTCCATCATAGAAGAGTTTGGGCTTGATAAATATATTTTAAAATGGAAGAATGAGTAAGTGATTCAAGAAACTATGAACTAGAAAAAGCAGAAACCACTCTACTAGATTTCCTCCCACCATGGTCCTTCAGAATTATAAAGATGAAGACAGAGATGGAGGTGGAGATGGAAATGGGGATGGGCTGGAGATGGTGGAGTTGGGGATGGAGATGGAGATGGGGGCTTAATAAAACTTATATGGGACATTTGAGGACTTTCTTTCTATTTGTCATCTATTAAAATATTTTTCTAGTAACAATACCTCAATTCCTTTTGCGCTTCTTCCCCACTATATTGGCAGAATTATCAGTTAAGGTGTCCTGTCCTACCCAAGCCAAAATTCAGGTATCTGAACCAAATCTTGTCAGTTGGACTTCACTCCCAAAGGACTTTAATCTTGAACAGAATGGCAGTTGGAATGAAAAAAGAAATGATTAGACCTAATCCATCCCATTGAAGGGAACTCCTGAAGTAGCCCTGGCTTCTGACTGATTTTTCACTGAAACTGAAATCTATAAATTCTCCATACTGTAATTGCTATTTTATTAGTCTAACTCTAGTTTCTGTTGCTCACAAATGAACAACCTTTCTTGTTATTTGTATCATATCATTATTCTTTCTACATTATATGTCTTTCTACATTAGATAGATTGAGAACTTTGGGTGTGGTAAATGCTGTCTTCATCTGCAAAGATATTCCATTTCTTTCTACCTAATGAGGCATATAGTAGGCTCTTAATAACTTTGTGAGCAAAGTTTGTTAAATAAGTCTCCAGTCACATATTCATCATTTATTTACATTTAGGATTAAAAAGAAAGTTATTCCAGAAGGGGACTAAATAGTTTTGAAAAAAATGAAAAACAGTAAGCTAAAAGATTCTGAAACAAATTAATGATCATTTATTGAGCAAGTGGTAATGTGCCTATGATATTTCAAAGTGTAAAAGACCTGGGTTACATTTTGAATTCTTAGTCTCAGTAAATATAACAGTTTCTTTTCTGATCAAAAGTTCTTAAATGGGAACTTTTAAAAATTGGAAAGAAATTACCAGATTCATGAATCATATCATATGAGTATAATATAAATTATGTTATCCAAATATATGTTTGAAGTACAACTCTCACACATAGGAACTGAATGGGCAAAGGACTTAAATCCCTAAGCTTCAGTTTCCTTAACTATAAATATATTCAATAATATTACCTACCTAAATAAATGATACTGTGAATTAAATGAGATATCTGACACATAATAAGGAGTTTTATTAATAGTGGGTTTGTGTATAGCATATATGATAGAGCAGAAACACTGTATTCAATATCTGACAATTCTACAGAATAACACTTTTTTGATGAATGTGTAAAATCAGTTTTTAAAGCATCAATAGTTTAAATGTCAAGTATACAGAAAGCTTTTAGTGTGCTTTAGAACATTAAAGAAATCACTAGATTCTCTAATGCATTAACTTTGCTCCCACTTTGGTGGTTTCGGCTCCACGAATTTATGATGGAATTAATATTGGTGTTGGTTTGTATTTTATTTGTTATGTGGTTCAAGAAGTTATGAGGCACTGAAAGCACACAAAATGAGATATGGGGTTGTGTAAAATACTGTTCAATGCAGATAAAAATATGTTCTGTTTTTCTGTAAACTTAAAACAGAATCATCATTTCATATAAATCCTGTCAATTCAAAATATTCCCAGTTACTGTCCTACAAGTGAATATGGTATTGAAAAAGTGAGCCTAGAATCTGGGAGGTTTGACAATCAGTAGCTGTTTATGTATAATTTTGCCTTCAAAATTATTGTCAAAATCTTCAGTTGTTTTCATCAATTCCAAGTTACATTTACTGAAAACATAAATAGATCATAAAAAAATACTTCAAAATTCTTATTTACCTGAACACATCATTTTTAGATTGAACTGTCAGTAGATTTATTGCACTGGTTTGACTATATTTTCTGTAGGATGCATTTAATGACATGTTATTAGCAATTGTGAAACTAGGATTATAGGAGTTCTTTTTGGATATATATCTGGTTTATGGCTCTAATGAACATCACCATGTTTCCTTTTGAAAATCCCACCATCAACTTAATTTACATTTGACAGTTTAACATTTGTCAAATCAATCTTCTCACTTCCATCTGTGCCTGACATGCCCTCCTTTGTCGATCCGACAGCCACTCCCTGATAAATTATTAGTCCATGAAAACTTTGAAATTCAGTACCCATATTCAAATCATACATTGCCAAATCGTCTATATTCAGTAATTCTTGCCTTCATTCCTTTTCTTCCTAGAAGCCCAGATTTTTGAATAGCCTGTTAGCTAGTCTCTCAGATTCTAGTCTTTTCTATTTCCTGTTCTTTACTTTTCCCACCATCAGATTATTGCCAGACATTTCAACCATCTTGTCCTTTGCCGGAATAACCCAGAGCTGATTCCACTCAGGTGCACCTTCTGTCACAGAGTCTAACAGCAGTGGCTCACTGGTCTCCTCCCCCACTTCTCTTCCACGGAGCCGACCCAGGAAGATAGTTTGTGCAACGTCCCTGCAGTGTCCCTGCAGTATGTGACCCACCGGGCTGCCCTTCTGCATGCTGTCCTTTCTGTCCCTACCTATGTTTAATCACTAATTTCCTCCCTCCTGAACCCAGCCCAAATCCAACCAGCTCATATTGTTCTATTGTTTGAACTACCTCGTGATTAATTGAATCATGGAAAAGCATTTATTTACATAATTCTAAAATTAACAAGATGGCTTGTCTGATCTCAAATAAGCATATTAATAACGCTGGTCTATTTGTGGCTTTCTGCATATGTGTACATCTCTATTTTCTTCATGACCAAAATTGTTAGATTAAATATTTATTGTGTCCTGATTAGTTCTTTTTACATATATATATATAAATAATACACTTATAATTTCCCCAGAAGTCTTAGAAACGGGTAGGGTCTAATGTTTACTATCAGTGTCACAAATGCTGGAGGGTCTAGCATGATTAATGTTTTCAAACAAATGAAGAAAAGAGAGGCAGGAATTTCTTTTAAACTTCCAAACTAAAGGATTTTATTCTTATTTAAAGGCTATACACAGTTTAAAATTTTAAATTTTCATAAGTAATTTACACAAATGTTGAAAACTAATGCAACCAATAAATGATAAAATTGGTCTGAAGTCGTGTCATTTACACATTTCTATTTTTAGCTCAAAGTGGTTTACAGAGCAAACTAAACATAAGGAAAAATTGAAAAAAACAGAAACTTTTAACTGTATTTCTTATGTTTTCTACTTTTTAAACATACATGTCTTCTATCCTTATTTCTATACCCTGGTTGCTAACTAGACTGCTCATTATTTCCATGAATAAATTAGTACATAATTTGTGTATCCTTGACCCCTCCCTTCAAAAGATATAATTAGATTTTTCATCAATAACAGCCTTGTATATGAGATGTTTATGGGGATTTAGTTGTCTTCATTCATTTGCTTACACAACACAGAGCGGGCCTTGTATGCCATGTTGTTCTACCCCATAAAATTGTAAATGAGAGTCTTCATCAATCATATTAATAGTCCAATTAAGAGTGTACAGTGTGCTGTGCATGTACCTGATTTACCTCCCCTGGAAAACAAGGAGAGAGTTTTCTGGTTAGGTTCAGTGTATTAGGGTTATTGGGAAAACAAAGATTTAAACTTGAAGCTCCACTGTTAACAATGCTAAATACAATGTTTTCAAGCAGCAAGATATGCATCCTGTAATTCTTGTTCATAGCACATCTCATTCCGGAAGAACTGGCAACAAGGTCTTTACAGCTGGCGGGAAACCAGCACGTTGCCTGGTGCTAATTACAAACTATTAAAGATGTGACATTTTCCGATGTGCCTAGACCTTTCATGAGGGTTTTCATGGCACCAATAAGTCAATTGATTAAAATACTATCATTTGTCTACATGACTCTCTTTCAATGTAAAATGTTTTACATTATTAGGCAATGGAGTAGTCTTCACAAAGCTAACGCTTAATCTAAGTAATGAGCAACATTAATCAAAGTCCAACAGAACTAATCAGGCTTCAGACAAGGCAACCATTTAAAAAGTTTGCTAATGAGTGTTTCAAGTGGAACTGAGTGATTTTATTCTTAGGTAAAATATCACTATTCATGAGCATCCACTGGAAACATTAAACCCAAGTAGAAAGGCCACTGCTGCAGCCTTCCATAATTACCTATAAAAAAACTTCAACAACGGGCAGGAGTTGAATGTAATTGCATAATACGTAATTTCAGTGCTCAGCGGTTTTCTGAATAATGCATCACTTGTCAAGCTTCATCTCTAGGTTAGCATAATGTTTTTCTCTAACCACTAAGGAGTCTAGGTCCATTTTGCATTAATTTTCTGTGGTTAGCACAGAACAGAAACAAAGGACAAAGTCCCAAGTAAATTAAGTAAGGTTTGACTAAGGCAGGAGACTAAGATGCAGCAAGAGGTGAGGACGGATTGCGTCCAGGTCTTTTCCTGCTAATTATTTACTTATTTTTTCTTTCACTTCTGTAGTATGAGGAACAATGTTCCCCCACCCCCAAGGTGTGCCTGGACACCTGTGAACATCCTTGGAAGCTATGAATATGTTACCTTATGTGGCCAAAAGGCCTTGTAAATGTGATAAGGATCTTGCAATGCAGAAATTACCTTGACAGGGGTGATTGCTATCATTATCACTGCACTCCCCCTCTTTTCAATCTTATTATAGGCATTGGAAAAAAAAATTTTTTTAAGTTTGTTACAAAATGAGGAATAAATACCTCAACTTAGTTTTTATAGTCTCCATATTCTGCCTCTAGCTGTATGGTTCATTCATAAACACATTGAAAATACTTCCAAAACTACAGAATCACATGGTCTGAAAAAGGAATTTTCTATCCCTCTCTTTTTGTGAAATTGAGTCTATGGTGATACAATGAATTCAGTTCAGGAGGCAATCTGATCACTTATTTTTTTATTGGCATACAGTTTATTTGAAATTGTGGAGAACCAAGCATCTGGGAACCATGGCTGTAACAAAACAGTAGCCAAGATGGACGCTGCTCTCCAAGGCCACTCGGGCTGTGCTGCCTGTCTCTGCTGTCTGTGCACCAAATGCTTAAGGTCTTGAAAGTGCTTTGCTTTGCACTTGCTCAGAAACCTACCCAGGATGGATATGAGTTCAGTAACTCATGACTTTTTCTTTTAAAATCAATGGCTGCTCTTCCACGTCTGGAGGAATTGATTAGACATCACTGATGTCCCCGCTCAAGCTCTAATGAGATCATTATCTTCACTAATAAAAGGGTCTGCCTACCGAGGCCACTAGAGCACATGATCAGGGCCATTTAGCCATGTTATGACCTCATTCACTCTCCAAGGATATGGTGCCTTGTCCTAATGGTGAGGACCATTTTATTCTAATGGTCTCCATTATATAAAAGATTGCCTAGGATTTCACTTGGATGAAAGCAATGATTCAAAATGCTGTCAGCTATTAATGAACTAGGTCACCAGGAGTTCCCGGCTCTCTACCTTCTGGGCCAATGAAAGGATTACACTTCAGGAACCCCTGGATGTCCTGTGAGTTCATTTCACAAGTTCAACCAATAAGTTTTGGGAAGGTTTCTGCCTTGAGGGCTCTTTCCCTCAAGTATGATGACTGGTCCTGTTCAAGATGATGCCTGACCCTTCAGCCAGAGTAGCCAAGTGACCCATTGAATAGAATCCCTTTGTCTGACAAGAGGACAAGAAATGTGAATCTGTGCCACCAGTATTTTGGGATTGTTTGTTACCCAGCATAATCTAGCCTGCTCTGATCAATGCACATCCCTACAGAATGATGTGCACACAGAAATGAGAGAGGGAGGGCAAGAGTGGCAGCGGCATTTCTAGTGAGAGTAAGGGACCTGAGATGCTAGCCAGTAGTGAGGAAGAGCAGCCATATATGCCACATTCTTTTCTCCTTGTATACTCCAAAATTATAGTTCCCTATCACTTTATCTATGATGATGCAAGTCAACCACAAAATACACAGAGGAGGCCGAGGTGGTCGTAGTGCACTTTTCACTTTCATTTATTAAGAGATTAAATGATTTAAAAGTCTGCTGTGAATTTAGAAGTATATCACAACTTTTTAATGTCAAAATAGCCTATATATGCCCTATAAATGCATTTATGGACATCAGGGAAATATAAGTGATTATTTGTGAAAGACGGTCTTGTAGATAATGCTTGGCATGTTAATGTTTGCTGACAACATCCTACTGTCTACCAGGAGCCGTTGGCATTTGTTGCTCTAATAAAAGGACCGCACAGCTTAATTAACAGCCATCCAGGAACACTCTCCCATGAAATATGGTATAGCTCTCTTCCCAAAATTCTGCCTCAATATGCCCTCCTGGGATACTCAGCATTTGACCTCTAACTATTTCCCTGAGCCTGCATCATCTTGGCTATTCCCTAGCTACTTCTACAAGGGCTTGGCCTTGTCTGAAAACTTTTAAACAAAGTTTATTTCCAACACTAAGAACAGGAGCTCATGATTTCTTCTGTGAGCCTTCATCATGTGCTTGTCTTGCAGAGAGCATGATAAAATGAAGATGCCACTCGGGACGTCAACCAGCAACTAAAGCCAAATCCCCACTCTGACATTATGTCAGTCTATTGACTCCACATATATTCATGGGACCCCTGGGCTGCCAGTATCAGACAGGGTCAGAATTAAGGCCTGGGCTTCAACTTCCACTGACCACCATTCTCCATTTCCCACAGTAAGACAAGCTGCCAGTGACAGTACTCATGAGACTCAGACTGCAGAAATGAGAATGGGGTTTATGATTTATCATTAGAAATGTAGCTATCAAGGGCCCCCAGATGCTTGAATCCATTATTCAGCATGAACTTCCTCTACATGGAGACGACTTATAATCAGGGTGGTAGTTGTTAGGTCAGATATAAATGGATATCATATAGGTTGTATAAAATAAAGGCTCATATTACCAAGTGCTGGATAATATAATAGCAGGTCTGTTTTAATTTTTTTTAAGTAACATCCCTACTGCTTTCTGTGGTGGCAGCACCATTTTATATTCCCACCAATAGTGCACAATGGTTCCGATTCCTCCATAACCTCACCAACACTTTGATCTTTTGTTTTTTTGATAATAGCTATCTTAAAAAGGTCTGAGGTGACATATCATTATGGTTTTTATTTGCATCTTTTTGATTATTAGTGATATTTAGGACCTTTTCATATACCTGTTAGTCATTTGAATGTCTTCTTTGGAGAAAGCTACAATAATTAAAATATTATGGCAGTGACATATAGGTCCATAAAATAGACCAATGATACAGAATAGAGAGCCAAAAAATAAACCCATACATATAAGGCCAACTTATCTTTGACAATGGTGCCAAGAAGACAAGAAAAGATAGTCTCTTCAACAGGTATGTTGAGAAAACTGGATATCCAAATGTAAAAGATTGAAATTGGACCCTTATCTTATGCCAGGCACAAAAATCAGGTCAAAATGGATTAAAGACTTGAACAGAAGACTTGAAACTGTAAATCTCTCAGGAGAAAACATAGGGGAAAGTTTTATGACATTGGATTTGACAATGAATTCGTAGATATGACACTAAAAATACAGGCAACAAAAGCAAAAATGGACAAGTGGGACTATATCAAACTAAAAAGGGTTTTCTCAGCAAAGGCAACAATGAACAGAGTGAAAAGACAACCCAGAGAATGAGAGGAAATATTTGCAAACTATATATCAGATAAGGAGTTAAAATCCCAAACATATAAGGAACTTTTGCAACTCAGTAGTAAATAAATAAATAACCTGATTTAAAATGGGCAAAGCATATGAGTACTTGTATTATAATTGTTTATAGTAAAGGAATTAACCTACTTGCTCTTTTATTTAATATGAATGCTTTACATAATCAGTGATTTTCCTTTTTATTTTAGTTCTGTTATTTGGTCTATTCTCACTTTTTATGGCAAATTTTGACATTTATTTATAATTTGTCTATTTGTTTAAGGATTAGAAATGCCCATCTTTTCACATATTAAAGAGCTTCTTTTCTTTTGCCAAATTGCTACCTATTTTCTATAGTAAAATACAGTAAACATTTCCTTTCACTTTAGTTTATAACATTTACTTTCTCTTGTAGTAAATTTAGAGAGAGAAAGAGAATATTGGAATATTTCTGCTATTATTGTTTTGTCCCATTGATCTGTAAGTCCCATTGTCCTTGTTCACCTGTCATACTGATTAAATTATTAATACATATTGTGTTTTAAAGTCTGGTAGAGTTGATAGTACTTCATGATTCCTATACATATATGCATATGTATATATGAAATATATTTTCTTCTTTTTTCCCAATAAATATATAGCCATTTAGTTGATCACAAAATAGAACCTCCTGAGTTTTTACATCAGATACAAACACACAGGCATGTATACACATACATATTGACATGTATATATACACATATATGCATATACATATATGTACAAAATTATTTTATTTTTATTGCTATGTTTTCATTCAATACTTTCATAAACTTTGTATGTACTTCTATGGATTAAAATCCTCATATATAATCCATGTAACCAAATAAAGCTTGGCTCTTTTATTCTACAAGTAATATATATCTGTTGTTACATGTGTTTCTAAATAATATTGACTCTATTTATTTTAACATTTAATTCTTATCTTCTGATTTATTACTACCAGATGTCTGATGCATGTGTAGTTCAGCCATCATATGCTCAGTGTCCAGGCATTTTTCCCTGCTTCCCTGTTGCTGTTTTTTCCCCTCAAAATCTAGTTATTATTTTGTAGAAATATACTAGTCTTATCTTACTGAGAGGTAAGTTCTAAAAAAAATGGAATGAAGGAAAAAGAAAAGAGTCAAAATCTGTTCCAAATACCCTCTAAATAACACATAAAGTAGAAGGTACATGGTTTTGTGAACTGTATTCCAACCTGTGCATGTAACAGCAAGCTGATCGTCACTAAGCCAGGTCACCACTGCCAGGAGGAAGAAAGATTCACTCTGGGTTGACAATGGCACAAATATCTTCAGAGGTTTTACTCAGCTACTTTAGGGATGATTCCTTGGTTTGGCTTTGTATTTTGTCTGTACTCACCTTTCGCCCCAGAGCAGCAAACGGCTGGTGTCTGCTGGGTGGGTGTGTTGGCAGGAGAGGAAGGGCGAAGATCCCGAGCTAGTGGGGAGGGTCGCCCCCTGCAGGCTCTCATTCAAATACAGGGGAATTGAATAACGCTATGTGCCTGCTGCTCCACACCGCATTCCTCTGTAGTAGCAACCTGCTGACTCCACTTCCTATGTTCCTAAAGTATGTTAAAATCTCGCCAAACCATGGTCCTTTCCGTTTTCTTTGCCCCTTTTTATTGTCTTCCTGTGACTTTGCTGCGTTTAAGGGAGAAGCAGAAGGAACCACGTCTGAAATTTGTCACACGGAAGCAGCGGCTCCTGTCGCCATAGCATTCTTTCCTTGATTCTCCTGTAATTCTTTTCTCATTTGCTTTTCAGTCTCCCTTTCTTCCTTTATTTCTCTTATTTGCAACTTTCCTACATTTCTTTCCCAGTTAAAAACCTTAAAATCATATGACTCAGAATTACAGAAGCAACATCTTATTGCCAGATTCAGGGAGAAAAATATGTGGCATGAAATTAATTTATTTGGCCTCTGTGACCACAACTTGAAATCAGTAATGGTTTAGTTTTTAAAACATTAAGTGACAAATGGAAATATAGTCAGATTGTCATGAAAAATAATGGACTGAAGACAACACTCAAAGATGAGTTCAAATGTATCAATGACTGTGCCAGCATTGATCAGTCAAAGACCACCAGCCATGCACCTGCTGTTGAACAGTCCGGCTCATCATCATTGCCAGGAGAAGGAACACACACCCTGGCCAACGGTGATGTGTCTCAGTAAGAAAGTCAGAAAAAAGTCATTACAGTTGTTACAGAGTTTGGTTGTGTTAGGTGATTTTGCTCTGGATTGAGTGCTGTCAAGAAGCAGTTGTTCTATGAGTGGGTGTCCTAATATAACTAATGCGGGAAGAAGAAAATTTAGACCACAACTATGGTCCTAATTGGTTAAAGAAACAACCTTTGCTCATATTAGCTAGGATACAATGTTTAGTCTTTTTTTTTTTTTACTTGAACAGTCTTTATGTTTTATCTGCTAGTCACTGTTATAGATGGTCTCACTTTTGTCCTGATCAGTAGTGATCATACAGTGTTGGCACCTGATGGTGGCGTTCTGTGACTCAGGGAACACAAAGGCCTGGCTGGGAGTACCAGGCAAGCCAGGTCCTACCACAGACCAAGCTGATAGTTCCAGGGCAGGTCCTGGGTGCCAGGCTGCTCTTCTCCCTCTCAATTATTTCAGTAGTTCAATAATACTTTTTAAACCTAACTCAATCTATTCCCATGTGTTTTTTCAAGCTCCTTCATTAAAAGGATTGAAGGTGATTCTGTTCGGTTTCCTGCCAGAGCTGCTATAGCAGAAGACCACAGACTGGGGACCTTAAACAAACAAATGCATTTTTCTCACTGAAATTTCAGGTTCAAGGTGTCGGCAGTGTTGATTTCTGGTGACGCCTTTCTTGGCTGCCTGCAGACGGCTGCCTTCTCACCATGTCCCCACCTGGCCTTTTCTCTCTCTGCATTCTTTGCTTTCTTACAAGAACACCAGTCCTTCTGCATAAGAGTTCCACCCTCACGACCTCACTTGGCCTTTGTAGTGTCCTTGAAGACCCTATCTCTAAACACAGCCACATTGCAGGTAAGGGCTTCAACAAGCAAATTTGGGGGAAACAATCCAGTCCACAGCAATGACACTAAGAGTGATTTTTCATTTATTTCACATTATATTTTCTAAAATAAGAGTGTTTCACTAATAATCAAAAAAACAAAGTAGCAAGGTTAAATGACAGTATGAGGCATGGAAATTATAGCATAAAAATTAGTACAAAATATAAAACAGATATCTTTGTAAACTAACAGACAACATACGATCCGATGAAATCAGAATTCTGGTCATAGAATACAGATGTGCATTTTAGCTGTGTAAAGTGACCCAGGACTTCATTTTGGACATAGGCCTTAACATCTCAGTCTTCTATTTCTAACGGTAGCAGGCTTCCTGTGTGTCAGGCATGTGTAGATGTATTTTATCTGTTGCCCAATGCTTTCACGGTGACCCTCCTATTTTATAGCACTGACAGCGGACATGTCATGTCCAGGTGCAAACACGTAGTACCTAGAAGAACCAAAATTCAAATTCAATATTTTCAGCTGCAAAACCAGTCTGCTTATCTGAAAAATGTTAGTCCCACAGGAAATATACCCATAGTTTCATAATTTTACTATCAACATTAAACATTACTACCACCTTCATATTTTATTGCCTTCAAATAATTAATATACCTGAAACAATGTCATAATGGTATTAACTTCATATCCCCCAAATAATGTCAAGTCCTCTCATTTTTGTTACCAGTGATACAGTGAATTTTAAAATCAGTATTTTGAAGAATCCAAGTTGATGTCAAGAAAGCTAGCAAAGAAATACAGTTACAGCCCTTTTCCCTCAAGCAACCTTTGTTCTCATTAGAAGAGAAATGTTTTTCAGATGGAAGTCACCCCAGAAAAAAATCCTGCCAGCCTAATGCTGTATCATTTGCAATTACCTAAGTAAGATATAGGCCCCAAATGAAGCAAAAGTTAGTATGATTCAAATTTCCTGGAACCAACAGAGGCAGCTTTCTGTTTTACTTTGAACAATGCGCCACATAAACCACAGCCGGTTTTCTGCAATTACCTTAAACCCCAATATTAGAGGTCCTCATTTTACAGAACACAGATGTAGCGCAGAGCATGTTCTTTGTATTGGAAAGACCTCGATCTGATTCTACAAGGGTTTTGGGTTTTGTTGTTGTTTCCCACAGACAGGTAAGTTTTAGAGCAACAGTTATTTTTCTCAGCACCAGCTTCTG
This sequence comes from Manis pentadactyla, assembly GCF_030020395.1. NCBI lineage: Eukaryota > Metazoa > Chordata > Mammalia > Pholidota > Manidae > Manis > Manis pentadactyla. The sequence goes on from NC_080025.1 coordinate 44,289,927, forward strand.
CATCTGTGAAATGAGTTAAGTACTGTGCACCCAACAAGGTTGTTGTGAGGTTCAGATGAGGCTAAGCCCTAAAATCAGCACACCAGCAATTAGCACAGCAAGGTCTATAGGGCAGATAATGCCTTTCCTGCATTTTCAGCATTCTCTTTTTGCTATTAGTAATATTATTATTACTATTACTAGTATTGACCCTCCTCCACTTTTCCCATCTTTATCCGCATCATCACCATCCTCCTCCTCCCTCCGTATGAAGCCCTTACTCTGACCCAGGCACCATGCTCAGCACATTATAAACACAGTCACATTTATTCTCACAACAATCTCATTGAGTAGATATATGATATGTGAGGATATTGAGGTCAGGATACTTAAGTATTTTATCCAAATTCCACAGTTTATGGATTTCTTTCCTTTAACCTCTTGATACTGGAGGATCCCAGTCTCTAGGACTGATCTTTTCCTGTTAGACTTCTCCATCATTCCATTACCCATCTTTAGTCCCATGGTTTTATATATCATCTGTACACCAAGATATTTAAATATATATATTTATTTTATATTTATATATATATCATATATATATCCCAGCTCAAATGATTCCCCTCAACTTCAGATTCTTGCTATGTGACATCTCCTTTGGGGTATCTAATATATGTCTCAAATTAATAATTTACAAACACACTGTGAACATCCCCCTCAAAAATCTACTCTATCCTGTTTTTCTCATTATGATTCATAGCAATACCATCCTTTGATCAGGCCAAAATTTTGGAATCACCTTAACTTTACTCACTCTCCAACCAATCAGTCAGCAATACTATTGTTTCAATAATCAAGACACACAGCTGGGCTCTCCATGGCCAGCTAACAGATCTCCCTTCCAAGCTATTATATCCTACCTATCTATCCACTCTGTCTCCCCTAGATCATGGCAATGATTCTTTACTGGCCTCCCTTCTTCCTCCCCCATCCCCACAGTCTCTTTCTAATGCAGCAGCCCACATAGTCCTGCAGTAAAAGACACCGGTTTATGTCACCCTCCCCTTGTAGCCTGTCAATGGCTTTCCATTGCAAACAGAGCAATGAGAACATTTGCCTTTTTTAAGGCAAAGTTGTCTAAGACCCTCAACGTCATTCACCCTCTCGCTTAACTCTCTGGTCTTGTCATACACCTGTCTTGCCATCACTAGATCTGCTTGCACATGCTGGCCTCTTTGCTCTTCCTTCAGTACTGCAGGTGTGTTCTCACCCCAGTTTCCTGTTTTATGTCCTATTTTCCTAAACATCTTCACAGTCTTCTTTCTCACATCCTTTTAGTCTTTGCTCAAATATTTCTTTCTTAATGATTGATTTTCATGACCACTATCTTTCAAACCCAAAACATATGCCCATGTCAGGCATTTCCTACCCTACTTCCTAGCCTTACTTTTTCCACAGCACGTATTACCTTTTTAATATTTTCTGTAAGTTATTTATTTATGTATTTGTACTCATTTTGTCCCCTACTAGACTGTGAGGACCCTAAGGTGAGAGTATTCTGTCAGCTTATTCACCAGTGGATCCAAAGAATCGAGAACAGTACCTGACAATCAGTAAATATGCTTGAAACAAATGGATCGGTGTTTGGTTGGAATGATAGCTGAGGAACTGATACCAATGTTGATAAATGGGGAAAACATTGCAGAAGCTAAAGAATGCAGCAATGTTAGCAGATGCATGCATCTAAGAATGAGCTGAGGTGACAGTGTAAGCAAGTAGATGACTGTGCTTAGAAAGTGGAAGGAGGGAATCTAGACTAGCATGCCACTGCCCTAGTCCCAACAAGGACATATGAAGGCATGATCTAAGTCAGAAAGTGTGAAAACAAGCATAGACCCAAGAGGCACCGTGTAGATATTATTACATGACTAGGCAGGGGTGGAATAAAATACAAAGAATATGGAGAAGATATAATTGTGCTATAAATTCAAACCTTGGGATGTTGAGGCCAGTATTGCCTCTAACAATAATAGTGAGCGACAGATTCATTAATCAGTGCACCAAAGGAAGCATTGCAGAGACGGAGAGCAAAGATAATTTCAGTAGCAGACAATTGTTTCCCACAAAAAGTGATGGTGCCCTTCAGGGGACATGCAGAAATGTCTTGACACATTTTGGCTTGTCTCTAATGAAAGAAATGAAAGAGTGCTACTGGAACCGATTATGCGGCAACACACCTACAGTTAGTCTGCACCTTACAGGGCACCACACATTATATGGTCCACAGCGACAGTAATGCTAAAGTCAGGAAGCCCTCGTACGAGGCATGTTGAATTCAAGATACCTGCTACGTATTCACATAATAGCACTCACATGTCAAACCTGGAATTCAGAAGAGTTTCTTTCCACTAATATAGTTTAAAATTAATTTTAATCAATATTAATTTACTATTCTGGAGTTTAATATTAAGTGTTTTCTGATGGTAGTTATGTTAATGATTAAAATCATCAGAAAAAACACAGTTTGAATAAGAAGCCAAACAGAACTTAGTGAACACATTTATACGAACATGGAGAGTTAGGGAAGACAAGCCAAATAGAAGAGCAGAAAATTTGGATGAAATGTAAGAGAAAGACTGGTTAATAGTTTGGTGGAGGAGGAGGTGCAGAAGACAATTTAAGGGACAGCCAAAAGTATATTTTCGTTTCTTCATCTGAGAGCTGAGACTGTCACAGGAAGTGGCAGATCTAAGGCAGTTTGGTGGAGTTTCCCCGTGGCAGCAAGGCCTGGGCCACTGGTGTGCTGGGGTGTCATCGCTTTAGGAGAAGACAGGCATGGGACAGTAAGAGACAGCATGGTGTAGGGACAAGGGAATCCTACAGACTGGGGTGAGTTCCTACCTCTTCTGTTGCTGACCTTGGTCTCTCTGACCCTGTAAAATGGTGACGATTCAATTTCTGCAGCAGGCCTGTGGTCGGATTTAAATGGGGCGGTGTATGCGGGGTTTCCTTTTCTTTCAGACCCTTCCTCACCTTCAGTTTCCTTCTGGAGTTTCTTTCCTGTCAGTTTCTTTCCTCAGCTTTCTGAGGGGCTGTGGCCCATGGAGCCACTGGTGGAGGATTACCAGGTGGAGGAAGGGAGATGTCAGGGTGGTTCTCCCCCTTCCTCTTCGTTTCTGGGGCATATCCAGCTTCTGCCGAATGCTCACCTCTCCCTCCACAGCTTCAGCTAATCAGGGCAAGCTGTGTCCCAGGCTGGCTCCTCCACCGCCCTGGCCCCTGGGCTGTGGCCACACCCTTTTTTCACCCTCATCCATCCCTGCACCATCCAGGCATCTGGGAATGCCTCCTGAGCTCCGTGAGGGTTCTCTGCTCTATCTGCTCTTAATCCAATCCAGCTGTAAGAATTAAGTCCCTGTTTTTGTCAGTTCTAGGGTGTCTAGTGACCCTGACTACTACTGCAGACAACTAATAAAAGGATGCAAAAGTCTTCTGGGCATACTGAGTTGGAAACATTAGCAGACAGTGCAGAGGACATGTACATTATTGAGAACTTGACACAACTTATGCATATTTGTCTGATATCAGTACAGCACTTAATCAATAAATAATGAATTCCTCCCTGAGTTACTCATGTTTTATATTTATTATATTCTGCTGAAGAGTAGCCAAAAAATTGTTTATTAAGACATGAACTTTTCTGTGTATAGATTCATGAAAATTATATCCCATGTGTTCCTATATAAAGGATTTTCGAATCCCCATGCAGTATTTCAGCCACTGCAAGTTTCCAATTATTCAAATGGGTGTAGCTTACAAGAGCATTCAATAAGAGTGAAAGACAGAAGACACAAACTACAGTGGAGGATTGTTTCTGAACATGTGTAAATTAATTGCATGTAGGAATGTTGGCATCTGATGTGGAAACTGAGTACCGGGAGAATCTTAAAAAACATATGAGAAATTTCGAACGCTGTTTATCTGGTTTTTGTGAATCTTTTCTGGGGACCTGAAAAAACAATAAAGTGGTTTGTCAGTAGAAAAGCTCTAAGTAGTCTTTGCCAATTTTTCTTCAAAGCTATTGACCTCCTTTGATCTCATCCTTCTATTTCAGGATCCTTAAAATAAAAGCCGTGACAAAGAGCTCATTGACAACCAGACTTAAATCTTATGTTGAAACCAAAACTGACTGAGGGGGTTTTCCTCAGGGCCCGGTGTGGCACACTCCTCCTGAACTCCAGCCTCAGTCCGCAGATCAGAGAAGTGTCCCCAGAATATTCCTGTAGGGTGGGCCTGCCACATGCGGAGGGGCAGCGCATGCCAGCCAACTCACCTTGGACCTACCTCAGCCTTCCTGTATCCTTGCAACTTAGCAAAACCTGCGGAGAGGGGCAGAGGAGGAACAGTAATTCTCCATGACAGTGAAGAGTGAAGGGGTCCTCTTTTCCTTTTTTTCTTTTTTTGATTCTCTCAATTTTGTGGGAAAACCTATTGATTTAAAGGGTGACTCCTTATCTATGATTCCAATCCTGAGCTGCTATCTTTTATGGGAAGATATTTAATCTCTCTGAATCTGTTTCTTATCTAGAAAATGGCAATGATAACAGGTCCATACCCAGCTTATCACTTGCAGAGAGACTCAAATAAGATGATTAAAGTTATTTTCTCACATTTACAGGTTCCCAAACCATGAACAATCAATTAAGCTTTATATATCGGAAGGAGTTGCATTTTTAAGATGTGAGATTTTGCAAGAAGCTTGTAACTGCGAGATTCAAACGCACATGCAGGTAACCCTGATGCCCTGATGTAATTTCATGTTTTTCCCCTATACCTGATTATGCAGGGTGGACAATTACCCAGTTACGGTTCATGGGTCATGAAAAACAGATTTAGAGATCAATGAACACCTTTGTTAGCTGTCACCAAGAAGACAGTCAGGCAGGTCAAACAGCATGTTGAGAGCAGGCTTAGGGAGGTGGCATGAAAGGTGTTGACTCTGCCTTGGCAGCCCTTGGTTTTAACATCTGTGATTTTCCATTACAGTTGATAAACAGAAAGAAAGAGAGAGAGAGAAAGGAAAGGAGGGAGGGAGGGAAGAAAGGAGAAAGCAGAGAGAGAGAGAATGGAGGGAGGAGCAGAGAGAAGGCAAAAAGAAAGGAGGGAGGGGAGAGGAACCTCAGAGGAGGCCGGGGCAGCTCCTTGGGACTGCTGGTTTTAGTGACAGCGTCATGAGATGGGAAACCCTGACAGCACAGCTGGGAGAGGTGAGGAGGTAATTTGAATTGCTTGCCAGTGGGCCGTGGAGTGGAAGAGATCAAGCCCCTCACCTCGTGTCCCTGTGCACTTGAAGGAAAAGCTGAGCTGCAGGGTAATGGGGATTAGTCTACTGTGTGGCCTGAACTTCCACCACGTCCCAGCAGAGCTCCCTGGGTGGGAGGAGGCCATTCTGCTAGCGTGTGATTCCCTTGCTCCTGGGCGAGTGCGTGGTGACAGCAGGTTAGGCTGGTGGGGAGCAGTTACCTATTTCTTCTGATATGCTCCAGAGCCCCTGCATGGGCTCCCACCAGACTCCTGCCCAGCTCTTTGTCCTGGTGACCCACCGGGGGCCTCTATAGCTCACTGCCACCTCATCCTCCCTCCCAACATGGCTCTGGAGCCATCAGCTCCAAGGAGAGGCAGTTCCTCTGCCCAAAGAATCACTTTTAAGCCACGTCTGTCCCAGAGACCAGGACCGTATGGGATCAATGTGGCTTGCTAAGTCTGATTCACAGCCTAGAGACACATCCCAGGGCCCACCTCAAGCGATGATGCAGAAGAGTTAGCATGCAACGATTTTAATCCCAGATGACCCTGACTTACTTGTTCACTCCTCAACCTGTGCTGGCTCTTCCCCGCTCTGCACACCCTCCCTGGTTTGGGAGCTGAGCTCTTCTCCAGCAGGCCCACTGCTCAGTGCCGGTCCTTGGCTTCACAGACATGTTTCTTGTGCTGACGCTCCAGGCTGTGCTTGGAGTGATGCCCCATCTGTCCTCCCCCTCCCCTTTCCACCCTTCCCAACCTGGTTTCCATCTTTCCAGGCACCCCCTGATATGGAGAGGGCTCACTTCCCATGCAGTACAAACTAGGGTTCCCCACAGGCAAGTGGCTTGACCATGAGGAGGAGGTTGGTGTGGTGACAAACGCCCTGGGCCAGGAGCTGGGAAGTCTGAATTCTGGTTGGAGTTCTGCTGTGGATCCCCTGGGTACAGTGGCACAGGGCACAGCCTTTCTCAAAAAAGCGTTCCCTCAACTACAGTCATGAATCTCTAAGGCGACTCCAGCTCTAAGGACTCTCGGTTCCTTGTAGACTGGGAGCCGAGAGCAGCAGCTGCGGAGGAGGGATGGGACGCCAGGGCACACCAGTGAGGGCGTCTCACATCTCTGCCACCGGCACGGAGAGCCCCAGCCCCAAGCACAACTGAAAAACTGGTAACTCCGACGCCACTCAAGAATCTTTCAACTCCAGCCCCCAGAGGTGTCCTGAGAGTGGAATGAATCGCTAGTTATCAAGGAGAAGGGAAGAGGCATCCCCTGACTGATATGGCTGTCAGTGCCGCCCAGCAGGGCCTTGTGAAGAGCAAGAGCAGGCGAGGGGAGAAAAGCACAGTGGCCTGTTGGACAGGAGAGGCTGGGCCGCTGGGCCAGAGGCTGCGGCTACATGGGCACCGGCAGTATTAGAAACCTGGTTCAGGGGGAGAGTCAGAGGGCAGTGCCACCATCAGCAGAGGGAGGAGCCCGCAAGACCAGAGAGCGCTGGAGGAGGAAAGTGCAGAGCATACCACAGTGAGTTCTGTCTGGAGCTCGTGAAGCTCAGTGGGGGCCAGGACCCCTGCCGCCCCCAGCACTAGGGACCCTGCTGGCAGCGCAGCTCTCCACCCAGCCTCAGCCTCTAGTGTGAGGATGGCAAGGAGGCCGCGGCAGAGGTTCTTCTGAGGACAAAATGAATCAATACATCGAAAATGACAGCTGACACATAGTCAGGCCTCCATGACCATCACCTCCCATCCTGTCTGCAGCCCGGCAGGCCTGTGAGGCCGTCAGCCCTGTCCAGGGCTGCCCCCATGTCCGCACCCAGGGCCCCCAGAGCTGTCTGAGCCTCTCTGGGTCTCCTCCTTCTCACCGCCTTTAATTTTCTACCTGCTCCAAGTCCTTTGTCTCCCCAACACAATGGCTGATTCTTTTTTCTTTATTCGATTTTCAGTTTTAGTACCTTGGAGCACATGGAGAGTGTGCTAAAAGCCCTGGGCCTCCCACGAGGTAACTTATATATGCAAACATCCACAACTCAGAGGAAGCTAACGTTCAAATTCCCCCAATGACCCATTCCAACATATTGTCTTGCCTTTCAGCTTCCTGCCCTATGTCGCTTCCATCTTCTCTCTGACTCTGGTGCCACCCACCACACAGGGAGGGCGGCATGCTTCCTGGGATACTCTGACATGCCATGCTGTAGGAGTTGACATGTTCTTACAGAAATGCACGACATCAGTTCATGAACCTGCTGAGGAACTTGCAGAGGTGACCTCCCCTCCTTCCCCTCCTTCCTCCACTTGAAGAAATGAACAACATGGCCCTGGCCTTAAAAACTGTCTGAAGAGTTGATGCCATTATGGACAGATGGTTGGATTAACCTCCTATGAAGATGTGAGGTTACAATGCTCCTCACTGGTAACAGTTAAAACCCACTTAAAGAGAATACTGTTTTGCAAGGAAGGATTCTGAAACCTCCTGATAGTAAAACACAGGTAAACAGGAACACTTGCTCTCAGGATAAATCCATACTCATAAAGCAAACATTTCCTATTGTAGAAAACATTACCTAGAAAGGCCCTCCTGACATTCCTTGTTTGTGTGAAATCCCCTTAGCACATTTAGGGTACTCCTAATTTCCTTTTTTATTCTCACTCATTTCTTCTGAATCTCTTTTGCTGTTGTTAATAACAGAGTACATAATTTTTAAGTCCATAAAGGGACCGTTGCTGCATTCCTATCATTGTTTATGCCAACGGAGCACTCAATTTTGTAAATAAACATACATCTAGAATTTTATCTCTGAATTCTGGTTTAAATTTCATGTCATCCTTTCTTCTCACATGAATGTTGACGGTCTAAAGATCTTTTTGTTCTTTTCTGATTTTGCTTATGAAAGAGGGTACTCAGCTTTAGAGTTCCCCAGACAACTTGACTTGTTGGTATTTTAACAAACTGTACTCAGTATTGTGTCATTTCAGAAACAGATTCCAGAGTATAGCTTACACAATGGCCCATATGGCAAAGTCGACCCATTTGAAGGGTCGCACCATAGCCTGTGGATGTCCAGATGCACTGGGCTAGTGCAGGCCGATGAACACACCAAAGGAAGTGCCCAGGCCCTTTGACCTGTCAGTGGAGTGAGTGCGATGGCTCTAGTGGCTTTTGATAAGCTGAGTTAATATGCAGTTACACTCAGGCTCCTGGGACTCTTCTGTACCACTTCCACACAGAGTCAAATAGCTGAATCTCCCACTCAGACATGCCTTTTAATATCTGCTCTTGACCTTAGACCCAGCTAACAGTCTCAGTTAACAGCTGATAACAGCTCAGTAATGACCAGCTGATAGCCATGCCATAACTGATAGGTCAGTTTTATTTTTGTTTACTTTCAACTTTGGATTTTTAAAGATGTTTCCCCAAAAATTCTGATGAAAGGTCAACCATCATATCTCCGGCTCCTGGGGAGTTTTACTCCACTGTTAACTGAGAACAAAAACTCAAGAAAGGCAACCCTAGTGGTGAGGAATGAGCCTCGTGAGCCATCAGCAGCATAAGTTGTATGTTTTTCTTTGGAGAGAATGGAGTCCAGGGGAGGTTCCTTGGTGCTTCTATTTCCTTGAGACAGCGATTCTGTTTGGAGGGATGGTCTGGTGCATCTCTCTCCTACCTGTGGATTTTCCCCGTCCAGTGTTAATTAGTAAAACATAGGGGGAAAAAACAAGAATTGGATTTCTCTGCTTTTTCTCCCATGACCGTGACTATGGAGGCTCCGATGGATCATGTTCTTGAGCTTGGTGGGCACCCGTCTACTGCACTCATAGTTCAGGGTGAGGGTGGGTAGTCTTATGACAATCTAGGGGCAGCCTCCGCTCCTCACCAGCCTAGTCTTTCCTTTTCCTTGTAGTTTTTAAAATCTCAGTAAGAGTTAGGTTAAATATAATAAAATTGTTGAATGAAATATTTAAATGGAGAGCATTTCAAAAAGATGAACCAGAAATATAATGGGAACACATTGTTCGCATATTTGATAATCAGGATGCTCATAAATAGATATGTATATCTACTGGCTCCATTTCTTTCTAATTTCGGTTTTTTCACCTGCCAGAAAACTTGGTCAGCTAACAGGAAAATGCGCAGATTATATTCTTAATTTTAGAGAGACTTCGACAATAAATGTAAAGTACTGTGCTCATTTCACATATGTGTTAACATTTAGTTTAGCCTTTGAGTGACCTGCTTGTGTTTCCTGAGCATTGCTATGGTTATCAGGGTTATGATCATATCAGTAAAGTACACAAGGCATACAAGTAACTAAAAGAATACAATTGTAGGTAATGGTTTTGCCTGAAACAACTGCTCTCAAATATTTAATGTCAGGTCAGAGAACATTTCCAATTGGCTGTCTCTGCACGGATCCAGCTCCAGTGTTCACTGCATGTTCTTGGTAATCTGACCCTCTACATGCTGAAGACCTTCATCGTCTATGAAATAACTGCAGTGAGATTATCAGCTAATGGACATCTATCCATTTCAAAGAATAGTGTGAGGTTCATTTCTGAAAATCTCTGAAGAGATGCAGAGCCCTTTGTTAAGAAACCAGTCTCAAATACGAGCACCATCAGTGCAGGCATTTTTCCTGCCAGAGGTATTCATTAGCACTAATAGGGTCTGAAGCATCAAATGATTTCTTTTGTTAAGCATAGCATGCCTTCAGATTTTTCCATGAGTTGATTTATATTGAATTTCAAGTATGTGATTTGGATGCAAGTGTCTTTATCTGAAACCTTGCATTTTCAGGTTGTACAAATCTGCAAATTTCTGGGTTCCCAGGTATGGAGACACCTGCATTCTAGGTTGTAAGGACCTAAACAGAAATCTGTCCATGGATGAGATGAAACAAAAGACATGAATTACCCCATTTCCAGAACTCATCTTAGGGTATAGGAAGAAGGAGAGTCAAATAAAAATATGAAAATATGAATCATCAGATAAGAAGAATCTTTGATTCATATAATTTTACAACTATAAGAAACCTTAAAGATCTGCAAGTCACTGATTCTCATGCTCACTCTGGCAAGGGAGGACCTGTTTTGCTTTCTAGTTTATTAATTTGCTTGTTTCTTTTTTATCAGTCCCCCATAGCAAGGAACCAGATTCTGTCAACAACCTGAATGAGAATGGAAGAGGTCCTGGAGGAAATCCCAGTCTGGCTGAGACCTGATTCCAGCCTGGTGAGATCCTGAGCACAGCACCCAGCTAACCCTTGCCTGGACTTGGAACAAATCGTGGTGATGCATTGTGAGCTGATCCTTTTGTAAATAGAATAATCATGCAAGAGGATATAGGAAAAGTTTTGTTATGAGATTATTATCTTTTTCAATTTTTTTTCATGTTAAGTGGATATATTAGTTTTCTTCTGTTGTGTAACAAATTACCTCAAATGTAGTTCAAAACTACACACATTTAGCATTTCAGTCTCTGTGGGTCAGGAGTCCAGGCTTGGTTTAGCTGGGTCCTCTGCACAGGGTCTCACTGGGCTGAAATCAAGATGTTGGCCAGGGCTATTCTCATCTACATCTTGGAGCCTTCTTCCAAGGTCCTCCTGGCATTGACTGAATTCCATTCCTGTGGCTTTAGACTGAGGTCCCTGTTTTAGGGAAGGGGTTTCAGAGCGTGTGATCACCAGGGGTAGGAACCTTGAGGCCATCTTGAAATTCTGCCCACCACCAAATGGATCTGTTAGAAGCAAGAGCACATGTCACTCAGGTATTTGTACACCTACTTCCAAATGACATGAAAGCAGAAAATATGGGTCACCTACTTTGGTCTTTATCTTATTAGTATTCCTGTGCATGTAGTTCATGTGGGACAAATACAAACAAATGTTGGGCCAAAGTATTTAAATACATGAGCTGCTGCAGAGGTGTCATGGCCCCAAATCAAATAGAAATTATTACCAAACAAGAGAAAAAAGTGACCAAATTATAGAATCTTTTACTGGAGCCTATGCATTGTAATATTGATAGCATATCGATTCTGTAGACATTTTTAATGTTTAAAAATAGTCATAAATTGCCCCCCAGAATTCATCCTTTATTCAAGGGGCTTCATTTTGACATATATAAATGTCTTAAAGTAAGACCTAGAAATTAAGGAGTATCTGATGTGCCAGACACTGTGCTGATGTGAGCATCTTTGAGCACCACCCCACACAGCACCTGGAAGGCAGAGCTCTCTCTCCATGTGACAGCCAAGGAGTGTGAGGTCTAAGCATCCCACCAGAGAAAATGCCCAAGTATGTTTAAATCTGAACCTCTCTGGCCTCAAAGCCTGGCCTCCACACACCCTACTAAAAAGATGGCTTTGAGTTTCTATAGCTCCATCTTTCCCACTGTCTACCAAACCTACAGATGTATGGCTACTTCACCAAATGGAAAGTAAATGTCTGTTACACTCCCAGAACTCCTGCAGTCAATGAATAGCTGTTTTTTTAATAATTAGCACACATATAGCCTTCTCTTTTCTACTTGCTACTGTATCAGAAAACCGTCTTTTACCTAGGGCCCTCCAATCACATGGTTCTGTTTTTGCTATGAAGAAAAAATATTACTGTTCCCTACCTTTATAAACTATGTTCCTTCCCCAAAAGAAATTTGTATCCATAAATAATAAATGGCACTACTCTTTAAGACAGGATAGAGAATGAGTCCTTATTTTTTTTTTATAATAAAATAACCTACTTGCAGTTCCTGGTAAAAATATACTTCACAGAAGGGAGGATAAATTGAGGGGCTGGGAGAAAATGCAAATATGACATGAAGAACAGAGAAGTAAGAGAAAACGCATGCACATTAAGACCTAAATGGCCAACCTGGGAGGAGGCCCAGGGCCCAGGTAAAAGGCCCTCCAGAGCTGTGATTCTAGAAATACATGTTTTGTGCCAGAGCTAGTGACTCTCAGAGTGGTCCCTGACTCCCCTGATTTGTCCCAATCTCATTTTCGGCCCACCTCCAATTTCTAGATCAGGAAAGGGGCTTTCACAGGTGACCCAGAGAAAGTCTGAAGAAAGAGGAGGGTGGTGGACAGATAAAGGTCATGATGTAGTTTTGTTTCTCATGTATTTTGTGGGTTGCATTTTGTCCCTTAAAAAGGATATGTTGGAGTCCAAACTTCCAACATCTAGGATGTGGCCTTATTTGGAAATAGGATTATTGCAGGTCTAATTAGTTCAGATGATATTATACTGGAGGTAGCTGGTTAGAGTGGGCCCTTAACCCATTATGACTAGTGCCTCTATAAAAAGGCAGCCATGGGAGACATAGGGACACTATGCCAGAACCCCATGTGATGACAAGGCAGGGATGGAAGGGCTGCTACTGCAGCTGAGGGCGGGTCAGTGATGGCCAACGAGCCCTGAAGCTGGAAGAGGTAATGGAAGTGTCTCCCTGCAGGTTTCAGAAAACATAGCCCTACTGACGTTTGGTCTTGGACTGCCAACCTCCAGAACTGTGAGACTTCACAATTCTGTGGCTCTAAGTCCTCCAGTTTGTGGTCCTTTGTTCTGCAGCCTGGAAAACTGCTGCAACCTAGTGCGGGGTTTTGCCCCCCTACCCCACCCCCCATTGCACTCAACAATTCTGCCCTCTATGCTCATGCCACAGAGGACGAAATGTGATTTCACCAAGAGAAAAAAGGGAGGCTTTCTGGTAATATTTCCTACAAAATTTAAAGAACAAGAGAGAACTCTAAGTGTATACAGATGGGAGGCAGAGTTGAGCTTCTTACCTCCATCTCCTGGGCTTGCTCGGGGAAGACAGATGGAGAAGGATGTTGGTGAGAACAAAGAAGACAGTGGGCCCAGGAGAGAAGCCTGAACACTGTTCACAGGAAGGACATGTCCACAAAAGGCACTAAGAAAGGAAAGCATTGGGCTTGGGGTCCACTGAGACCATATGGTCTGCTACATCTTGCACAAGCTTCCCTTCCTGTCTGGGACTGAGAAGTTTGCACTTGGACTTCTGCCAGTGCTTCATCTGCTGACTACACAGCAGGGCTGAAGCCTTTTTGACTCTGAAATTGAAGAGTTGCCCTCCTGACCCCATACCAACATCCAATATCCCTCCTCCCACACTCTTCTAGTTCTCCAGACACCCATAAGTGCACAGAAATATTGTAACACCGAGCAACTTCTGAGTGGTGGTGGTAGGAAAGCAAAAGGTCCTGCCTGAGTGAGGGAGAGCAGACCGGTTTGGGGTCCCACACAGGCTGGCTCAGTGTGCCCTCTATTTGCACAAGGTCTATGACACAATGACATGAGGGAGTTCATCTGGAAACACAGGGTCATATCCAAAAGCAGACAGGGGCTGTACAGAGAGACAACAACTCCAAGAACTATTTGGATTCAGTAACTTTTGTGCTTTTCATACCAATGCACATGCCAATTTCTACCCAGTAATTCACACAAAAACCCTGAAAACACATAGTGTACCCTCTTCCGAGATAGCGGGAAATGGTGTCTCAGTGCAGGGTGCCCACCCCACAGACAGCTGCCCCTTTCTTCCTTTATTCTACTCATGTTCAAGCAGGCAAAAACCCCTTCACAGCTCACAAATCTACTTGCTGGCTCCTAGGCAGGCTTTCTCCATTCTTCCAGTACTTAAAAGAATGTTCTGGGTTTTTTGTTTTTTGTTTTGAGTTTATGGAAAACTTTATTTTTATTTTACATTACAGGTTTTAGACTTATAGAAGAGTTACGTCAGTACAGAGTACAGGATGCCTGTGATCCACCTCCATGGTCTCCTGAAGTTATCATCCTACATTACCTCGGTTCATTTGTCAAAACTAAGGAGCTAAAACTGTGAATTACTGATAACCAAACTCCAGAATTTATTCAGATTTCACCGGTTCTTCCACAGATACCCTTTTGCCTGTTCCAGGACCCGGTCCAGGACACAGCATTACAATCACTGTCCTGTCTTCTCCAGTCTCCTCTTGTCGGTGAGTTTCTTAGTTTTTATCTTTCATGACAATGATTGGATGAGTGTTTCATAGATTGTCCTTCAAATTGGGTTTGTCTTACACTTTCCTCCCATTCAACTGACATTTGGGTTTGTAGAAATAACCCCACAAATGTGAAGTGCCCCTCTCATCACATTATATCCAGGAGGTAAATGATGTTCCCACCAGAGCATGGTGACCTTTGCCAGGTTTCTCCACTGTGAAGTTAATGTTTTTCCTTTCCATCTGCTATTCTTTGGAAGTGACTCACTAAAACCATCATGGGATGGAATTTGGGAATCTTTGCAAGGAAAATTTTCTGTTGTGAGAAGAGGTAATGGCTGGGTCTGCCCCATGGTGCTGCCATCACGGGGGGATAAATCCAAAAGCAAAGAGCAAAAGACAAAAGACACAGGCTAAAGCCTAAGAAAGGTCTAAGTTCTTCATGATGTCATCCAGCAGCTGAGCTCATCACTGCCTCATGTCAGGTGTGAGCCAGTAAATGTCTTCACTGTTTTAAGCCATTTGAATTGGCTTACCATGCAGCTGAAATAAACTAGCTGACAGCAAAGGTCGTGGGGCCTGTGCACACGCCTTCCAGGCTGCTCCTGTGCAGTGGAGTACATGGGAGGTGTTCAAAGAGAAGAAGGAGCCAAAGGAAGGAAGAAGGACTCTGAGAGCTCAGAAAGGTAGCACCCCTGTGTTCACCATACCCCATGGTCTGGGGCCAGTGAGGCCTCTAAGCAGAGCTCACAGAAGGGTGCTGGTGACAGTCACAGGGGAGGTGCCGCTGCTGGGTGGGCTTTTCAGTGCAGAGCCACCATGAGGACATTGTGGAGAAAGAGAGGAGGAGGCCTGGGGAGGCTGTGGAATAATGAGTGATTTCACAGCAGAGCTGAACAAGGCAGAGCGAGGCAGAGAAATACCGATTTTCTCCTGAAAAGCTGAAGACCTGTCTTTTGACGAATGTGCATCCTGACAGTAATGCCTCCAGAATTAGAACCTGGCAGCTCTCCAGTGAGCCCCCATCAGGGGATGCTCTCCGGCTCCTGGCAGCCTCCTGTTCCACAGCAGAACTCGGGGAGTTTCTCTCATGAGTGACAGTCCTACTTCCGAGGCTGAAACATTTTCTAAAGATTATTTATTTGTCTTACTTTTCATTAAGAGTTTCTTTTCTAATCGGAAGAAGGTATTCCCTAAGAATTGAACAGAGTGCATCTTAAGAGCAACCCTTGACACTGCAATTCATTAGTCAGGATTTTGACCTCACCAAGAATTCACAAGGACTGAAAGGGGCTAAGTTAAGTTCAAAGAGATCCCAGTGGAAAAACTAGAAATACACGGGAGCACCTCAGAAAGTCTTCTTTCTCAGAAAGAAGGAGGAATGAAGACTCAAAATATCGAGGGAACAAAGTAATTTACTGGTGATGAGAAAATGCCAAGGGAAGAAAAAACACATGGCAGTTGTGCCTGGAGAGCAAACGATTTTCTTGAAGATAAAAGGCATTTCTCTTTCTCTTCACCCTTTTACATCTCCTTAAAATAAGAACAAAAACACAGGAAAACCAATAGAAGATTTTATTATTTAATTAGAAATGTTTAGATTCATTTTCTTTTTTTTTTTTTGCAAAATACAAATAAAACAGAGGTCTTTCTTCAAATGCTTTTTTTCTCCTGACTACTAATGATTTTGTGCTATAGAAATATCATCATACATGTTGGAAATGTGATTCTTTGGGCTTTAAAACCCTTTTTCTTATAAAACTCTTGTTTTTTTCTTTTACATCAGCCACCTTAAACTGAATTCTAAAGAACAGAAGCCTGATTTAATTATGTTCATTGAATTTCAGTAAGTAGATTTTCACTGATTTTTACTCTCATTTTTTAATGGTTAGCTATACAAGATAGAGAAGCCCCTTAAAACTGGCTGACCAAGGAAATGATTAGAGCCATTTCTTGAATCTACACTTTGCGTTTTTAATATAGACCTGAATTTTCCCACTAAAGGTTTGCTGATCTTTCCCTTGCTCAGAATCTTCATAAACACCTGGAGATATCACCATGTGTTTGTCAATTCCCACAAAAACTTCAGCGCAGGTTGCAGGATACTCTCATGCAGTGCTGGGGACCCAGCCACAAAACCAGACCCAGAAATTCTTTTTCATTCCACATTCATTTGACTCACAAATTCTTTTGCAGGCTAAGTCTCAAAACCTTAGGTCTCTGAAATGCCCAAAGTGCTTTCTTTAAAACAGGAGTTAAGACAAACCAACAGAGATGGACTGATTCAGGTAATCCAGGATCTGAAAAGGGGTTTTCCAGTATCTCCCCAGAAAGACCCAGGAGGAGTCTGAGGGACAGTGGGTCCCATGCATTGCTCCTACATGCATGCCATTTGTCACGCACTTCCCATTAATGAACACTGCTTGAGTGTCTTCCCTATGTGACCTCAGAACAATCATCAAGACTGTAGTTCACCCACCCAGCTTCCAGGTGTCCTCTGTCAGTGTCCCAGTGTCTCCCTCCCACTAACCCTTACAGTTTATGTTCCAGAAATATCAGAACAATTAGCACTCCTTTTTTGTTCTTCATCTTTTTCTTCTTCTTTGTATATTTTGGATCTTAACACCCTTATCACATATATGATTTGCCAGTATTTTCTCCTATTCAGTAGGTTGCCTTTTGTTGATGGTTTCCTTTGCCATGAAAGAGCTTTTTCGTTTGATGTAGTCCCATTTTTTTTTTTTGCTTTTGTTCCTTTTGTTTTGTTATCAGATTTAGGAATCATCAACAAGAGAGCTTCTTGAATGTGCATCTCTTTCATATAACTGTCTCAGCAGCTAGGTTCACTACCTGGAATTTCTATTGTGCTCCATCCCCCCCATTCCTATCAGCATGCGCTCTTCCACTAACCCAATGCTCAGACATGTTCTCTTGAAACTTTCCCTGATTGCACTTTACCATCAGACAGTGAATCACTCCCCCTTGGGCTTAACTTGTGCTTCCCTTCGTGAAATGATCACAACTCACGTGTGACTCTTTGGAAGGGGTTCATTTTTATGTATCTTTGTGTCTCCTGATCTCAGCCAGGGAATGGTGCAAAGAAGTTGTGTGACAACTGTTTAGTGAGTTGAATTACACTTTGGAATACATGGAATTTATTTCTCCAGCTCTCCTGTTCCCCTCCTCTGTTGCTTCAGGTACACGTCCAAGCTGATCACCACATTGCCTCTTGGAGGGTAAACTGTCCTGCCTTTAATGACCCTGGACTGGCCAGGTACTGGAATCTCCCAAATCCACAATCCCTTAACCACTTTCTACTCCACACTAACAAATGTAGACATTGTTCTAAATTTGAGTTATTTAGATTGCTTGTTCTTCAAGCTTGTCACCAATAAGATGGGTACAAAATATAAGTACCTGTGTCATACAGTTTATGTTAGGCTTCGGGGAGATAATACACCTAACACATTTAGACTGGAGCTGACTCAGGGTTAATCTCATCTCTCAATAGAAGTTAACTCACATGTGCACCCATTATGACTGCTACCAGAACTTAGAATCAGTGAACCCATGCTTCTTATGCAGTTCTGTAAATTCTGCTAATTCCAGAAGAGTACTCTGTTAAGCACAGAATATGAGATGTTTGACGGTTTACAGCATGGCTTGGTCTGCCACTGTGTATGTTCTGAGATAAATATCTAGAAGCAAAAATTTCCAGGAAGTGCAAAGAGACTGTAGCCTCTTGTGTCTCTGAGATAGTACACGTGACAATTCTTTGCAGAGACTGTAGAAAAGTTTCTCTCCCCAAACTTCCAAAACAATCAAATCTTGGGGAGAAAAAAAATAGCTAATTAGCCTGATTTTAGCTTTCTCTTCCAAAAATGTTAAGAGTAAATGTTTTTATTCAGGCCAAATAATATTTGAAGGTGTATCATTTCATCTCTGCTTCTCAGATGATGGAATGGAGGCTTCTAGAGGTTCCTACTTATCAAGATATGCAGCCTCTAAGCTGATTAAGCCAGGTAAAGTGGAAGCCAGGACTCACTCTATCCTGATGGGGCACCGCTGTGCCAGGCCTTTCGGAATTGACTGCAGCAACTGCCCAGGGAGCCCAGGCCTTTAACTTACAGTCTGAGCTTTACATAAACATGCGATTTGTGGTTATTGACTACACTATAACCTTGTCCCCTTATTTCACATCCCTACCCTTGTTCTAGGTACTCTGAATTCTACATTAGCAAAAGACACTTTAACACAGCAGAACTGCCAAATTCAGGGAGATGTTCCTCCCTTAGGTTAGCTGAGTAAGCCTGTGGTATGTTGGTTTCAATGAACTCGACTGAAAAAACAATCGGTTGCTTTTAGAGTGGCTGCCCTCAAAGGCACTGCATAAAAATTTACTTCACAATCTTTCATCCAATTTTATTTTAAAAGGCTGATTTTTAATATTGCCAACAGACAGCACATTATCATCAGTAAAATCCTTGACGTGAAATCTCTTGAGTTTTCTTTTTCCCTCCTTAAACCACTGGGCCCCTCAAGGGACAATGCTTTTTCTGACGTACTGCAGCCATCAGAATTCAGTTTATATTAAATACATTGCATAAATAAATACGACTTGCCATATTTTTCAATAAAATAGAGTCCTAGATCAGAGAGTATTGTAATTTTTCTTTTATAATGACTATAATCATCATGTGTAGGTGAGTTTGGCAGAATCCCCTGATGAAGTTGTCCTTTGTCTCCAGGAGCAGAGGTCAATTTCCTCAGTGCAGGAAGAGTAGCATCTACATACAAGAACTCATCAGGAGGCAAGAGGTCCCCTATGAAATGGGATGATCTTCCTGGTAGCTGGCAACCTTGAAAATATCATTACCCAAAAAAAAGGTCAATATACTTGCTCCCATATCAGTAGCTCAGAGAAAATGGGTGGTGAGAGAAAACATTCATAGGAAGAAAAATGTTAACCCACACTGACACAGAATCATACTTACAACATCTTCTATAAAGATGTATCTGATAGCCACAAAAGCAGGTACAAAGATTGAAACATGTTTGAGAAAGCCTAAGTGGAGCCAGGAAATGTATACATTCAAAGAGCATTTCTCAAAATATAAATGCTGGACGCCCATCTAGAGTGGTGGTTAAAATGTTCAATTTCTGGGTACTACCAAAGATCCAATAAATCCAGGTAACTAAGGATGGACTCAGAAATGTGAACGAGCCTCTAAAACGCCCCCTTGCTCGCTGGAGTCTGGAGTCCACAGTGCTACTTACCCTGTATTAGCAATGTTCAGAAAGAGAAGCTGGAAACGTCGGCAAGAATCCAATGTAGCCCCAGGATTTCCAAGGGTGGATAAAATTGTATTGGGCCCCAAACACTGCTTAGGTTTGGAGAAGAGTCTGTGCCCCTGTTGACTGTCAGCAGTTGGTGGAGAGTGAAAGGAGAGAGACGCAGGAGAGGGGTGGACCTACGGACAGAATGATCCTCGGAGGGAAAGGTGGAAAAGCACTGGTGTTATGAGCCTGGAGCGGGAGGCGGAGCCCCTTCTTGGAACTGGGGAAGGGTGGGAAGGAAGAGCCAGTGAGCCTGCGGCAAGTTAGGCGGTTAAATTAGTTCATTTTCTCTGTCAAGCCAGAGACATCTATTGGAGGAGGAGAAGCTCTGAAGTAGACGCTTTGAGAAAGAAAGCTGAGTACAGAAAATGCCAAGCTTTCTCCGCAGAATCACGGGACGCCAACACAAACACTGAGCCCCTCGCCCCGATGGGAGATTGAGGACGTTGGCCCAATTCTCTGTCATGGAAACAGGAAATGAACAAAAACAAATGTGAGGTGAAGACCAAGACCCGACAGCACGTACCTGACGCCAGCTGAGCGCAGCAGCTCTAGACCACTGGCAGCAAGGGGGAGGGAAACCCCGGCAGCCTGCTGTCACGTCCCCTGCTGCGGGGGTTCCTGGTGCCCATTGGAATCGGGCTCTGAGCCAGTAGAGGATGTGTCTGAAGTATCTTAACTGGGTGAAGCCATTATTCACGGACAGTTTTTTTCTCACTGATGTTAAAGGAGAATTTCCCTCAGTTAAATTAAATAAATAAAAACAATGTCGCAGTGCTTCCAGAATATTGTGATGTTTCTTATAGTTTACGAGAGCCCTTATTAATCTTTTGAAAACTTCTACATCAAAAGTTATAACTTAAATTACACAGGAAGAAAATTTTCCTATCTGCCTAGAAAATCTGATAACCATTCTGGATGAAAAAAGTGAGATACAAACAAATAATAAGCTGAATGCAATAAGCCCTAGTAGACAATTAAGGGCAAAAACCAACCACACGTTTAAGAAAATCCAGGATAAAAAATGACCCTATTACTTTTACAGCCATGCTGTGCACCTGATGAACCAATTCTAATTAAAAACAGACACAATAATATTTTTACAGAATATAATGAATTCTCAGCAACTACAAGGTCTACAAAGATGGTAGAAATGAATTGAGAGAAAGGACAACCTACGGTCATGTAAAATCTTGTCCGTGTCCAAGCTCTGTTGAGCATTCCTGAGAAAGTAAAGGAAAAAAATGCAGAGGCAACTTACACATGTGTTTGATGATTTATGTTTTTAGCACAGAAAATGTCACATGATTCGTTAAAAAATAAATGTAATTTATAAGTACTTGACCGAAGCCTCAATTCTGCTAAAATAAACAGCAAATATTGTTAGCGTAGAAGGTCTTACTGGAACTACTGTGTATTTTGGTAACATTGAGATGCTGTCTCCACACTTTTCCTGGGAGTGGGACCTCGTGTCCCTTCTGCTGCCCCTCCCCCTCCCACACCGCCTTGCCTGTTCCAGGCGCATTTAGCCTTTGGTGGTGCCATGTGCATTTCTGTGTTCTCACCTGTGTCCTGCACACACGTAAACACTACTCTCTGCCTATCCCCAAACTTTGTGCCGCTGTATAATACATGAATGTTCTTTATAGCCGACAAGTGCCAGTGCAAGTGGAAAGGGTGCCGTTTCCAGTCCGGCTCTTACCAGCATCCTCCTCTGGGTTTGTCCTTGGCCCTGTCATCAACCTCTCTGTCGCTAAACCCAGGGGGCTGCCTTCGGTGCCTTGTCTGTTGGCTCATCTCAAGTTGGCAGAGCTGAAGAGCCCTTTTCCTCCCTGCCTGCATGCAGGATAACAAGGTTTTCTGGTTTCCCTTTCGCTGTGGTTCTCTGGTCTCTCCCCGTATCACCCGATTTCCCCGGTAGTTCCGACAGGAGCCCTCTTCTGCAGGCTGCCGTCCCCTAAATCTACCCAGCACGAGTCTCTCTCCTAAATCCTTGAGCTAGTTGTCAGCTGCTTCAGCGCACTTCCACTTGGATATTCTGCAGTGAGCTCAAACTCAGCCTGGCTAAAGGCCCCATACCTCCCCCAGCCCCCACTCACCCTCCAGTTCTGCCCCTCTTTACACTTCAATTGTTTTCCATCAGTAAAAACGCCTACTTTGTGCCACGCATCAGGCACTAAGCCTGCAAGACCTAGCAGAAATCAATCGCTAATGTCTTCGGACTCTTCCTCCTCTACAAATCACTTCATGGCTTTAATCCCGGCTTGTATCCTCTCTTACTGGGATTCCTGCGATAGTTTCCTAACTCATTTAATTATCTTGAGTCCTCTGACTTCAGCCACAAAGCTAACTAACTGAAAGGCAAAACTGATCTTGTCATTTTCTTAATTAAAACACCTCATTGTGCATTGGAAAAGCTTGTGCAGCATAGCAACGGAATACGTAATGAGTTTCTCCCATGCATGCACAACAATTTTCTGAATAATGTAGATGCTTTTGTGATTAGTATGTGATGTGTATTTACATGTGAGCTTACATTTCTATTAATTCGTAGCAGTTCATTATTCTATGTTTTAACTAATGTGTATGAAAAGTACAATTACTATCTGCAAATTATGTTTTCATTGTTGTTTTTAAGAGCGATGGAACCCTTTGAGTAACGGTAATTTCCCAGCTACAGACTGTCTACAGCCCCTTACCTGAGCAGCCTCATCTCTTGGTGCATCCATCCTCATATCCTTCATTCCAAACAGGCCAAACCCTAGAACTTCCCCAATATATTGACTACTTTTTGAGGGGAATGTAGGTGCTTCCTCTTCCCCAGTGCATCTTGCCTACTTTTTTCTTGCCAATTAAGAGAGCCTGTTTTGTTCAAGTGGAAGGCTGACTCTTCATTCCAGAGAGGTAAGCCCTGCACAAGCAACAGGACCAGTCAAGGCAACGTCTCACCCCCTGGCCAGGAGGAGCTCATGCCGTTGTCAGGCTAGTGGAGCTAAGGGGAGTTCTTAGGACTCCAACAGGATTGCAAGGTTTAATGTGTTTCTTCTGGAGCAATGACAAGGCCTCGCAGGGGGAATATTTTCACTGTTTGCCCTGCTTCTCCTTTATTATCTGATTGAGCAGCTGAGAAGGAAAGGTCCAAAGAAAAGCAAAACATTAGCTCCAGGGCAGGGACTCTCATTCAGTGCTCAGAAACAGAAAACTGTTATTACTTGGTGTTTGCATCCAAATAAACCTTAACTAATGCACTTCATGTGCCTGCTCATCTTTGCACAAAATATTGATCCACACCTCCTCCCTTAGCTAGATCAGTCCCATTATTCAAGAACCCGCCAGTCAGCATGTTCTTCCTAATGATCAACCCAAACATTGTGGGACTGACCAGTGTGCTGTTAAGAGTCTGATGGTCACCCATCTCCTGCAGGGCTGAAGTTTCCAGTAATTCTGGCCTTTGCATCAGCTTTTCAGATACTCCTAAAATTCTTTTAAGCCAGAAACATTAGACCCAGGCAACAGGGGCCTCTACCCGGCACCACTTGATTTAGAGTTTTCCCTCAAGCCATCCCTCACCCCACAAAGATGGGTCCCTTAGATCAAGAGGAAATGCTCATTCAGACCACACATCATCTTCCAGAGCACGTGTGTGAACTGCAACCTTAGATAGAATTCCTTACTAAACCAGCTCTGAGCCCAGTTCCGGGGCCTCCTCAGGATTATTCTGCAGGCCCAGACTCCTGACAGCTGGGAGTATAACGGGAATGTGTTTGCCCAGCTGGGGTGGCAGAGGGGCAGGGCGTCATCTAGGGCCAGTCGGTGCAAGGCCTGGGCATGTCGCCTAGGTTGTCCAGGCAGAGTATGAGGTACATTCCGTGCAGACAGAGTTCAGGGGAGAAAGAGCAGCAGCACAGTGCAGCACCCCCTCTCCCAGCCTTGACTCCAAGTCACCATGTACCTGTCAGGCTGGCAGGGCTGCAGAGGGCGCACTCAGCTCCTGGCACAGTGTGTGGGCCTCAGTGTGCATCCTTCCTAGCCCAACGCAGCCTTGAAATTGTGAACCACTTAATGTATGAAATATAGGGTTAAATAGATAAATGAATAAAGGCATGGATGAAAAAGAAGCCTATACCAAATATATGTGTGGCCCAGTTCAGTGAATACTCAATGAGTGCTGAGTGTCTGTGTGTGTGTTTGGGTATATGTGTGTGTTTGGGTGTGTTTATGTGACCGTGTGTGTGTGGTAAACAAATATTGCCAGCCTTCAGCCATGGCTCCTGCAGTGTAGTGGTGAGGACAGATGTTGAAAATGATGGCAGAAATATCATGATTGATTACAACCTGTGCTAAGTGCTGCCTGTGCCTCCATGGGGACAGTCAGGTCATCACGGGTGCCACGAGGGCCCTGGAAGCTTCTGTGTAAGTTGGCGAGAAGCGACGCTCCTGAAGTACCACCCAGACTCCACTTGAGAGAGCTTAAAATGGTGCAGTCGTAGTAGTTCCAGAGGAAAAGACGGGGGACCAACGGCCGACGAAAGCCAGTCCAGGATATCTGCAACAAGCAAGATCAGACAGTTAACAGAAATGAATCAGGAAAGCACAGCCGGAGGTTAACCCGTCCCAGGAGCCCCTCTGAATCTCTGTGCCCTGGGACTGGGGTCCTCTGGGAATAACCGGCAGACCCTGGAGGCCCCTACATCCTGGCACCACCCAGCCTTTCCCCCAGTCACCTGCTCTCTGAGGAGGCAGCACTGGCCTGGCCAAGGAGCCCAGGAAACAGGGGCTCTCAACCTCCACCAGTCAGTGGGAAAGAAGAGAAAAAAGGAGAGGAAGAGAAGGGCGCCCCAGCACTGCTCCTCTCTCACCTCAGGGACAGGTCCGCCTCTTTCATGGCCACCTCCCAACACGAAGTGGGCCCTGCTGGCCTTCCTGCCCCACTGAGTCCCACGGAGAATGGCCCCCTTCTCCACCCCCTGCCTCCCACCTTCTTGCAGAGAGGTAGGCAGAAGGCAGTTCTGTGGGGAAGAGACTGGCACAGTGCAGTGGGCCCCACACCGGTCAACAGCTCCATGGGGGAGCACAGGACCCCATAAAGGGGGTCTCCAGGGTCAGGAAAACCAGCATGAAAGAGATGCACTGAGAGGATAACTGTCTGCAGAGACCCTGAGAAAACAGGGTCCCCAGAGCCCTCTGAGCTGTGTTCACTTATTGCATGACATTAGCTGCCAGTTGAACCCAGCAAACGTGGTAAGAGGAGTTCTTGGGAAGGAAAAACTGATTGCTAAAGGAAAACAGAATATCTGGCTACAATGAACTGCAGAGCAAGTGCCTCTGAGGCCCTCGCAGTAAGATGTTGAGGAAATCTACCAGATGTAAGAGCAAGAGGGAGAGGGAGAGAGGGAGGAAGGGAGGAGAGATGGAGAGAGAGGGGGATGGAGAGGCAGGGAGGGAGGGAGGGAGGGGGAGGGAGAGAGAAGGGGGAGAGACATGGAGGAGAGAAGCAATGAGAAATTTTAGGCACAACATAGAACTAGGAGATCCAAGACCATTTAAAAAGGTCTCAAGAGAGAAGTGAACAACTAAATATGAAGGAAGGAAATTAGAAATGCTTGGACGATATTTTCCTTTGGTGAAAAATGTGACTCTGACCCTGAAAATAAAGCAGGATAAATACAGGAAAACCCAAGCTACACCCAAGCACAAAGGATTGGTAAGGAATGCACTCAGCTGCCTGCATGGACACCTCAATGACCAGGACTGCGGTGGCGGCGAAGGCATCCTGCCCGGGCCCTTGGCTTCGCTCCCTCCTGCCTCGGCAGCCTGGCCCCATGCTCTGGGGCTGGCCCAGCTGCCCCGCTGTGCCTCTTTCTGCTGTCATCCCAGGGGGGTGCTTTTCTGTCTTCTGGTTCTAGGTGACTCTCACCTCCAAGCCCAGGGTCTCCCTTACAGACAGCACAAGGGTAAAGAAACACTGGCTCAGACCGACCTCCCTAACTCCAACATTTGGCACCTCTCCCTTTCAGGGCTCATCCCAGGGGCACCCATTATAGAGACAGCAGAGGATGGAAGCAAACAGTCTCTGTCCCTGAGCCCTGCTCCCTCAGGCCCAGTTACCACCTGAGTACTAGGGAGTACTAGCTACTCAGGAGTTGGTAGTAACTACCTTAGTCACTCTCTCTGGGACTTCACTGCTTACAGTGTCGAGGAGCCACTTGATGTCATGGGCATGGCCACTCACAGATGCAACCCGCACACAGGTAGGCTTACTGTTGACTGTTTGCTGTTACTATGTACATGTAGGATTCTGATTATGCTATGTGCAAAAATATTTGGGTATGCAGAAAATAAAATTTACATAATCACAGTATTCTATTTCTCAGATTTTAAAACTGACATATAGTAAAGCAGAGAAGACATAATTATAGACTGAAATGTAAACATTTTAAATCTTGGCAGTACAAAAACAAACAATGATTGGACAAAATCAGCAGAGAGGAAAGAGGCGGAGAGGAGATGTAGGTGATACTGTCTTTGTAGTCCATTGCCACTGAAAATCAGTAAATAGGGAAAAAAGCATGAAGCTTTTGTTTAAAATTATTGTTTCTGGAGAGTAAGACTAGTGTGGCATGAAGGGAAGATTTTTACTTTATGTCCTTCTAACTGTTTGATTATGTTTTAATCAAGACCATATGGTAGTTTTGTGATCTATATAATAATAAGTTTTTAAAAGATTTGATACAGAATATACAAAAGAAAATATCGCTCCAAAATTCTGTGGACCACTCCTGAGTGACCCAGAGGGGAGACAGGGGGAGGAGCCCCATGGCAAGTGTGATGGTCCGGGTGGGAAATCCCACTGAGGAGCCAAGGAGTGGAGGGATGTGAGTCTCTGGAATCCAGGTTGTGTGCAGAGGAGGAACACGTGGATGGAGAGGCTGCAGAGGCGACCCCATTCCGTGTTTCAGAGCTGAATAGGAGGAGTCCTGTTTGCTCAGAGAGGGCACAGGAGATGAGCAGGGTGAGAGTGAAAGACGAGCACTGGAGTTCATAGCTGGTGTCGGTGTGCACAGGCAAGTGGCTTCAGACCGTGTCACTGTTGGCACAAGCGTCTCTCCTGGCCTTTTTGTGGCTGTCGCCTGGATTCCTGAAGTCACCAAACCATTTTAGACTGAACT
Source organism: Manis pentadactyla (assembly GCF_030020395.1). Lineage (NCBI taxonomy): Eukaryota > Metazoa > Chordata > Mammalia > Pholidota > Manidae > Manis > Manis pentadactyla. The sequence goes on from NC_080025.1 coordinate 44,316,707, forward strand.
TCAGTGGGTTTGGAAGCTTACTCTATCATTTGGCTCAGCAGTCAAGAATGACACTTTGCTTTGCATGCTGGGTACTCAGTTCTGCGGCGCCTGCTAAGTTTCAACTGGAAAACAAAACAGAGGTAACAAGAACCCACGTTTCCTGACTGTGATAACCTCATGAATTTTCCCTAATAGCGACCTGTACAATCAGAGCTTGAACTGTAAGCCTGATCATCACCTTGTTCTGTCCGTGCACACTAAACATGGGTAAAAAAATTAGATGTTGCAATGGTGATGATAATTGTTATGAAGTGATAAGTTCTCTGAAACAGAAGAAATTGACAAAAAAAAAAAATTGCATCAGCAATAGCTGGATTTTAAATAAAAAGGAGAGTCTACCTGTAGAACTTGAAAGAGCCCTTAAATCTTCAGATCCACTCTGATCTAATGTATATATTTAAATAAATTAACATAAGCATAAGCCTCAAAGAGACTCTTCCTAACAGCATTATTCCCAACTTAGTGCTGAATAAGTCTCTGCTGGAAGCCCAGGCATTGAGGGAAACATAACACTGCTTATTCAAAAGCTATTTGAATCACCTACTGTAGGAATGTTATGCTATATATATTGTGCCAGACATGGTATGCAGCAAGAAGTTAATCCGTGAAAGTAGTTTTTGAGAAAGAAGGAAGTAATTTGTAGTTACATAGGAAGTGTGTTATAGTCCTTTGAATCACCTTTCCTCTTATATTGGAAATGCGATCTTCAGAGGACTTGTGAAGATATTGGATTCGTACTAAGGATGTAAACAAACTTCAGGAAAACCTTATAACCCCAAAGGTACTTAGTGCTATTGTGCATCAGGAAGATGGGGCATCCAAGATAAATTGACATAAACTACAAAATACTGGTGCAGTTGTCCACCAAGAATCACTAGAAAAGGAAATGAGGAGGCAGGACATAAAAAAAAAATCAAGCCAACAGTGGATAAATTTCATTTATATTAGAACACGGTTCTGCTCAATGGTTTCAAAATGCTTTGGAGGACTCAGTAGCCCATCCAGCAGTTAGTGGTCTTGTAGACAATATGATCAAATTAATTTCAAACATAAATACATCTAAAAATGTACTTCTCATCCTCTGATGGCTGACTAACCTGGTAAGGCTGCTATCAGACTGATTCCAGGGTAAAGTTCACTGACATGTGACACTGTGGTCAACCTTTCTTCCGAGCAGTGCTTCGTAGAGGTCTGCACATTTTATTGACTGTAACTTAGAGACCTGAAGGAGGGCCCATTCAGGAATCAATTATTTTGAGTAAATACATGTACAAAATGTTTTCATTCCCTACAACCCTTTTTTCCTGTTATGTGTGCATGTATACCCCAAATACATTTTTTCAAAATATCACTTAAATGGTTAATTCAGTGACTGATGCAAATAGAATGTAATCTAATTTCAGTTGCGCAGAGACTTGAAGTCTTTCACAACAAACATAAAGTCCAAAAAGAACTAATAGCCTCAGGCAAGAATAAGTTTACTCAAGTCCTCTCTGGAGTCAGAGGTGTTGTGAGTTCTCTGCCCTAACTCACTGTTTCTGGGGGACAGATCAGTACTCCTGGAGGTCTCATTTGTCTTACTTTACCATTTATATGTCTGGATATCCAGGAACCTTAAATGTATCTCAGTTGTCTGGTGACCTAGCTTTTGTCTTCATCTCTTGGTTCTAAAATTGTCATCATTTAAGGTCAGGACTGCTACTACATTTCTAAGCCCAGCCCATAGTTTGCTGGGATGAAGTTAGACCATGTAGTTACCTACAAAAGATCAGAGAACATTGCAGGAGAAAGACATTGGTATAGTCCAGGTTAGAGGTATTGCTGGAGAAAAAAGCCTGAGGTAAATCAGAAAACATACATTAAGAATATCCTCAAGACTCCAACAGCTAGTTAAAGGATCAGGTCAGAACATTAAGAGTTAATTAGAGCCTAAAAGCAATTGCATTTCAGTGCAATTACATTTGATTAAATGTTCCTAGATTGGACAGTGATGGTAATTAGAGCTATACATTTCTACAGCCTGGTCCTCAAATCCTAAAATCTTTACTATTCTATTTAAATAAATTTGATGTTTTACTATATCACTGGACTTAAGGGATTAACATCCAAAATATATAAAGAGCTCATATGGCTCAACACCAAAAAAGCAAATAATCCAATTAAAAAATGGGCTGAGGATATGAACAGACACTTCTCCAAAGAAGAAATTTAGATGGCCAACAGGCACATGAAAAGATGCTCCACATCACTAATTATCAGGGAAATGCAAATTAAAATGGCAATGAGATATCATCTTACAGCAGTTAAGATGGCCATCATCCAAAAGATAAGAAGCAACAATGCTGGTGAGGATTCAGAGAAAGGGGAACCCTCCTACACTGTTGGTGGGTAAATTAGTTCAACCATTGTGGAAAGCAATATGAAGGTTCCTCAAAAAACTAAAAATAGAAATACTATTTGACCCAGGAATTCCACTTCCAGGAATTTACCTAAAGAAAACAAGATCCCAGATTCAAAAAGACATATGTACCCCTATGTTTGTCGCAGCACTGTTTACAATAGCCAAGAAATGGAAGCAACCTAAGTGTCCATCAGTAGATGAATGGACAAAGAAGATGTGGCACATATACACAATGGAATATTATTCAGCCATAAGAAGAAAACAAATCCTACCATTTGCAACAACATGGATGGAGCTGGAGGGTATTATGCTCATCAAAATAAGCCAGACCGAGAAAGACAAGTATCAGATGATTTCACTCATTTGTGGAGTATAAGAACAAAGCAGAAACTGAAGGAACAAAACAGCAGCAGACTCACAGACTCCAAGAAGGAACTAGTGGTGACCAAAGGGAAGGAGCTGGGGAGGGTGGCGGGGAGGGAGGGAGAAGGGGATTAAGGGGCATTATGATTAGCACACATAATGTAAGGGAGCACGGGGAAGGCAGAACAGCACAGAGAAGACAAGTAGTGACTCTATAGCATCTTACTACACTGATGAACACTGACTGCAATGGGGTTGAGGGGGACTTGAATATATGGGTGAATGTTGAAACCACTATATTGCTCATGTGAAACCTTCATAAGATTGTATATCGATACCTTAATTTTAAAAAATCACACACACAAAATATATATGTATATCACTGGACTTAGCCAATAAAAGGAAAACTGGAGGTAACAGACATTTTCTGTTGATACAAATTAAATTTGCATCAGATTCATCAATCTCAAGAAAAGAAATCACATACAAACTGTGTATTCTAAGGAAATTTTTTTAAACCCTTTCTATCCAACTGCTCTACAAGCCATGGAATCAACTGGGGGTAAATGAATGTGATGGTTTCACAACAAAACCATTTCCTTTCCCTCGGGACAGGTGAAGAAAAAAGGAGGAAGTGGAAAAAGTAGAGGAGAAGGCAGAAGGAATACAGTGGTAGAAATGTTCAAAATTAAAATGATCCCTGGCATGTCTTGTGTTTCAGAACTTGCAAAGGTCCCCCGGAGTCTGACGGCAGAACAGCTCCTAGCTTGGTTTGCTCCGCTTCCCTGGGCTCTTGAGAATGTCCCTCCACTCCTCTGTTCCCTCTTAACTAAGGAAGATACTCCTACTTCCTGGCCTCCATTCGCTCCCAGTACAAATTCCCTGATGCCCAGTTAGACTCCTCCCCAAATCCAGGACCCCCCTGGATGTAGGAGGAGACTGTCTCACACCAGCTGTGCTGGAGCCAGGAGGGAAGAGGATGGAAACGTAGCTCAGCCTGCCAGTATTGCTTTGAAGAGCCAGGAGTGTTTTGCTTTGGCCATGCAAGCAGAAGGAGGGGGTGAGGGGAAATAAAGAGAGGAGCTGGGGCCAAGCCTGGCTCTCAGGGTCAAAGATTAGAGTTGAGATCCACAGGGCATGAACAATGTGCTAATTCTAGGTGATAAAATGGCTAGACAACCGAGGAGATCTGATGTCAGTTCTTTTTGCTTTCCTAAGGCAACACCCTGCAAACCTTTTCCATGTCATATCTAAGTTATTTTCATTTCATAAAGGAAATGCAATGACTCCCTGACCACTGTACCTTTCTGGTGTTAAAGATGTATCATGATGACTAAATTCTAGCTGTTCATCTCTAGACATGAGTGCATATATATTTGGGCCACCCTGAAGTATATTAGGAACTGCAAAGGCTGAAAATAAAAATTCACATGTCTCTAATTCAACTTGGGTAATTGTATTTTGGTGACATCACAGTAATATTGTCAGTGTTTTACAAATGCTTTTTAAATATGACAAGTTTAACCATTTCCCCATTTATTTACCTATGGGGTACTCCAGAAATGATCTGAATTACAGGTATGCTCTCCAGGCCCTTACCGGGAGAGCACGCACTGGTCAGAGTCCAGGGCCATCATTAGCCTTGCATGGTCTTCAGCTTTGTTCAACGGCAAGAGATCACCTCCAAGTCCGTGCAGGTGAATGGCATTCCTTCAAAACTCCAACTGAGCCTGCAAACTCACTGCATACCCTAAGTCAGGGTCTTGTAGATGTGCATGTGAAAACAGCACCCTTGTCCATACTGCAAGCAAGTGGCAGTTGAGACCAAAGTTGCATCTAAAGAAGAAAGCAAGACAACAGCAGGTTTTCTTTATTAGTGTGAGAATCTTGAATATGCCCCACTGGATTTGTAAGCACAAAAACAAGTAGTACATCGTCCCCTGGGTGACCATTTCCAGTGGCCATTGTCAAAGATGGACTCTGAGGAACAGATTGGACTCAGGAGCTCCAGGGAAGAGGAACTCTTCCCTTGGGGACGGAGTCCTCTAGGATGTGTTGAGCTGGACCTGCCCAGGGCCCCTGGCCAGAAACTGTTCCAAAGGAGAGTCACAGTCGAGGAAAGTAGACTGAGTTAGTGGCCAGGGCCAGACCTGTGTGATTCCCAGGCTGGTTGCTACTTTACTTGAAAGAGTAAATATCCTCATTACACATATACACACACAGACACACCCCACATCCCTACACACTCACCTCACACACTCCACTGGAAAGGTAAAATTAGTTATGATTTTCAGTAAAACTCATGACATTCATGCTAATGATCATGAGGAACTAAGAGGCTGTGCACACCTCATGGTTACTAAACCTGTCAGGGGATCTATCTCTGGCCACAGGTACTTCAAGTGCATTACATTTGGCTAATGCAATGTCGTGTCCTTTCAAGTTATCAATAGTTGTTGATTTATGTTATTGGTGCTGTGTTACATATTTAATTCACAAAAATTGATTAGCTGCAATAATGACGTTCACTAAAGTACAAAATTAATGATGAAAATAGTAACTAAGTTTTTACAGTTCCAAAAAATGTTGTAAAAACAAAAATAGTAAAAAGGACTCCAATGCAAGCAGAAACTGAAGCTGTGACAATGAAAGATGCATGGTGAAATGTGCCATACAAGTGGAGTTAAAAGGAATGGTGTGATTAAGAAATATACATGTAAAGAACTAAAAATTGGACTTTAGAGGGTCAGTGATCCATTTACCTATAAACTTCAGTGCGCAACCTCTCAAGAAGTGACTTTGCTATTAAAAAAATAATAAAACTTTTAAAATGGTAATCATACTTTTTGTTTTGGATAAATATGCAATAATGTTTTCCACTATAAGTTAATAAATTGAGCTGTTATGTAAGGAAAGAAGAGAGCAAAACTGCAGGGCAATTATTCAGCGTTCTTCTTCATGTAGCAAAATTATACTATTGAGAAGTTACACATGAAATGCCCATAGCTATGCTAGTAATTACAGCACGAGTTCTCTTAATTGACCTCAGGGGCCCCCAGATCTGCCATCCAGTCCCTAAAGGAAGCATACTGACTGGTACCAAGAGCCAGCTGCTCTCTCCTGCCTCCCAGCCTGTGCACACTTTTCTGCATCCCCCAGCCGAGTTTTGTCTCCACCAATAGTCAGTTACATTTCTTCCCAAATGTGCTTATGACAGTTAGGCTCAATATTGTAATTATTAGATTTTATTAAATGTCATGGAAACTTATTAAATTGGATGTAAACAAAGAGTTGTTTCAGTGAAAACCAAGTTGAATGCTTTGGAAAAAAAGGAAGTAAAAGTTAATTGCTAAAAATGTTGTCACTAAATTAGATAGACAAGTATGAAAGATGTAGGGGGCAGGGAACCACAAAGTTTGAGCTAATTGCTTTCCTAGTGTGCTTAGATACTCAATGCACATTTTTTCTCTTTGAAGTATAGTTGACACACAATATTATGCTGGTTTCTGGTGTAGATCACAGTGACTTGACATTAATATATGTTACAAAATGCTCACCTCCGTTAAACATAGTTACCCACCTGTGTTGCAGGACAGTCCAGGCTGCAGGAGGACCTTGCAGTGAGAGGAGGATGCCACAGAGGCAAGCAGCCCACTGTGCAGCAGAAAGTCACCTTTCTCTCAGCACAACAACACACGGTCCATGCTGCAGCAGAAGATGTATTTTCATTTAGTTACAGATAAAGTTTTGAGCATGTAATGGACTGCATTATGGCAGGCATGGTGACAAGTCCTGACTGCCCAGCTCTGATGCAATGACCTCAATTATTGAAAACTGATCTTAGTCACAAAAGGGTAGTTTCTGGAGAATCTACCAGTGGCCAGGCAGTGTTCTAACTACTTTCAAAGGAGCTGTTCCTCACAACTTCAAAATAAACCATAAGATGGATACTATTATTATCCCCATTTTATAGATGGGAAAACAGAGGCAATGAAGGATGAAGTAATTTGTTCAAAACATCACAGTGAAGAAGAGGCAAAGCCTGGACTGCAAACCACAGCATCTGGCTGACCCGTGGGGGGCCACACCACCGTGCTTTCCAGCCAGGCCCGCTCAGGGGGCTGCCCAGCCCACAGGGTGGTGGTGGACAACAGTGCGGCCACTCCTTCCCACACAGTGACTGCAGGGGAGGGCGCGCAGGAATCTGAAATCTCGTCTCTGAAAATGCCAGTAAAACCACTCCTATAATTTCAAGTGACTGGTACAAGTAACATTTCTCTGCAATAAACTCTTCCAAAGAGCCTGTATCAAAATACCATGATATTTTAATGTTGAAGAAAGATCACACGATTTCTTAAGACTGAAGGTGATGTTAATCATTTTACTGCCAAGTATATGACAATTTCCTAGCACTTAATGATTTTCTTCTTTCATTAGAGCAAAAAAGCCAGCAATGGATGGACTAGCCATTAAAACAAAATGAAACAGACACAAAACAATCCAAGAGTCAGAATGGAAGTAACGAAATGCTTTGCAGAGTAATATACAGCAGAAGAGTGAGTCAGAAGCCCACCCACCACTGTCCCACACTGAAACACGTACACAGGCAACTTGCAGTGGGATATGTGTCAGCTTTGCACTGAAGCAGGTGCCTTGAGAAGTCAGCATAACATCCAGGCCTATCTGGCAGAACCATCAGGCCCTTGCTGCATTGGAAAACAGTAATTTCATAGAAGTAAAGAAAAGAACATAAAAAGGTGGAATTTGACCAAATGCCAAATTTGGTATTTGCAAATATCCGCTGCTGAGCCAGGCATAGGAAGCTGGAGAGGAGATCATAGTCTCTCTCCTCTTCCTCCATTAAGTAGCAAGCCTACTCATTAGGTTGGGCACTATTAGGTTTTAATTTAACCATATTAAATATTTTGGTAACTGCTGCTCATTTTTTTCTTTCCGTATAACCAAAATCCAGTACTCTTGGGGGCTGCTTCAGCCAGACATCTGCTGAGTCTGTACACCCCCAGTATACGGCTCTCGGACATATCAGGGAGAAGGTTCAGTTCCTCCTGTGAATCAATGGAGGAGGAGGAGGAAGGAGGTGTGGAGTGACTGCCCTCCTCACCTCCCTGATTCCTCTGAAATGAGAATGTATTTCAGGAAAAACAGCTGAGCATGTGCATATGTACACTCAAGGGCAACACGCAGGAGAGGGCTCACTGCCCTGGAAGGACCAGCTGTGGCCTCCATAGGCATCCAGCAAGGGCCAAAAATGTGCCAAATTGTCTGGCCTAGATGCTGGGTAGCAGCTATAGACAGAAAGGAGGTGAAAAGCTGGAACCCTCTGGACTGAAACTGCTGACCCTATGTCCAGGCCTCTCTCCAAATGAAGTTCAGATGCAGGGTGAGCTCCCGTGGACCAAATAATACTTGAGATTCTTCAAATAATCCCTGTGTGCCGTGACAGCAAAAATGGATATTCCAGGAATTTAAGAATATGGAGACTCAAAAGCTACTTAAATATTTTTCAAGATGTTACCTATTTGTAACCCAAAGTCACCCAGCCTTTTCAAGATACATTCATATGCATATGTAAATAATAACAGTGAGCTCGCCCTGCTTGCACCAGCACCTAAGGATCAGTTGTCCACATCACCTTCCAGTTGCACATTCAGTGATGTCATACAGGTGCAGAAATCATCCGTGACATCAGCAGATGCTACAAAGCAGAACTCTAACCCTGTAGAACCAGTTGCTAAACATTTTATGAGACCACTGCAAAAATCCACCTCTTTCTGTCTCAATCTCTCTCTCTCTCACACACACACACACACACACACACACACACACACACACACACACACATACACACACACACGCACACACACAAAGCACACGCAAATTATCTGTCTTCTCCAATTGCAAGCATTGTCATCATGACTGGAAGGCTTAGCTGACCATCTTGCCCTAACTCTCCATGTGCTTGGTAAGGCCCTAACAACCTGATATGCCTTGTCAGTATTATCACCCTTCATCCTTGTCAGCTGGGAACCACGGAGGAGTCGGCAGTGCAGTATTTCCCTGGCTGGGAGGCATTGCTGCTGCAGCCTACGCAGGGACCCTCCCTGGATATCCAGGATGCTCAGAGCCAATGCATAGCCACTGTGCCACATGGAACTATCTGGTTTAGATCACTAATGCATTATCTAGAGACAGATTCTATAACTTACTGTGTCTTGAACTTCTGCCTGTCTCTGGGTTTCCTCTCCCAACCCTGCTTTCTTGCCCTGAAGTGCCTATATGATGCTTCAAAGCTGAAACTACCTGAGTTACATTAACCATTATTTCTCTCTACACCTCAGTCAGTGTATAAATTATGCTTATAAACTATGACATGTATCAAAATCCTACTCAAATAATTGAGTACCAGTAACTGCACACAAATAAAGATTTTGTGTTACTGTTGCTCTTTCTCATTAATCAATAGTACTTCTTGTCCGTCTATGGCATGTCAAACCCAGTGTTTGAGGGTTTGGAGAAATGCAGTAAATAGGTGGACTTTGCTTTCTGACCTCACAGTGTGGCCTGGGACAGAAGCCAATCTCAGAAAACAGAAATATAGAATGACGTGACTCTTCTGGTAATTCCAGTTCAATGTTGGCATTTTTATTCCTTTTGGGGTGCATTAGTGTGTCCATCATTTTGAGTTCCTGTAGGTCTCTGTGGAAAACGTTTTAGATAACAGACATTTCAGAGTAATTTGCTCTCCAAAAAAATTGTCCATGAAATTCTGTAATTCCCACCTGTTTACTGCTAGCAACAAAAGTCTGCATTTTTAATTGAGATAAGAGTCACTGCAGAGATCCACAGAAGCAAAGCTCAGTGTGGACTCTGAAGCAATATGCTTTCACGGACATGTGTGGTTTCCTCCCCTGAGCTCACTCCTGTCCCGTCTGTACCCACCCCCTCCTTCTGACCCAAAGGAGCCCCACACACTGCTGACCTCTCTCTCTTCTAAGTCCTGATCACAATATGTACCTTATTCATTGTTTTACCCCCATTTTCTATCTGTGTTTCTTAGATTGTAACTTTCTCAAGACAGAAGATATAAACCACCTGTCCACCTTGTGTCCCCCATTCCTAGCACTCTGCCCAGCCCAGAGACGGTGCTCAGTAAATAGTAAAGTAAATAGCGACAAATATACCAGATAACAGTGCTTTGTCTGTATTCTCATAGTTTCTTTTTAAAATCTATATTAACATCAGTATTTATTTAGTAGGAATTAAGGGCAGTTAATACGCAACTGGAAATATGAAATAAACGTTATATAGACTTGTGTTTAAAAAGTGAGACACAAGACTGAAAAATCTAGAGAAAATGGACTCATTCTGAGCACTATTAAAATCCCACATGGCCTTGATCAAGACTTGACTTCTCTGAGCTTCAGTTTTCTTGTCTATAAAAAATAGATGTTGAACAAGATGCTTTTCTAGTTCTCAGAATCTTAGTAAATGTTGTCCATCCTCAATAATTCCTAAAAATAACTTTTATTAATAGTTTTGGCAAAAAATAAAAGTACTCAAATAAATAACCTGCTAGTTTACTGTTTCCTCTTCTCCCCCTTGTGTCTACAGAGACAATCAAATATTGGTAATACAACCCAGGACGCCATTGCAGCCAAATGTTTAGCTTTTCTTTGTCAGTGTCTTTGTTTTCTAGGATGGGGGAGAAAAGAAAACATTTTGAAAACCAGGTTCAAAGAGTAAGTACGAAGCTGACAAAAATAAACAAAGTGGCTATTTTATAGTCTGAAATATTGACTTCTATTTTCTTTTTTCATGTTCAAATAACAAAAATGCATTTATTTCCTGTTTCTCTGCCTCAGGTCCCTAAATACAAAAAAACTTGTAAGTGCTTTTACCGTTCAACTGCAAAGTGATAGAAGCATCCTTCATTTTCCACCAGCTTCATAATATTTTCTTATTTTTTGTTTATTTACCAAGAAGAGTTAGCTCACAGTTGAGGTATTAAGCCCATGTACCATATACTACTGCTAATAGCTGGAAGAGGAGTGGCCTCAGAGCAGACAGCCCAAGGGTTTCCTGTTCATTTTTCCTCCAATTACAGTTAACGTCTACGTTATGGCTGTGTCTATATGTGCCAGTGAAGCTGTAAAGAAAAAGTCAAATGTCCAGTAACAAGACCAGCAGTGATTGGTCTGCATATGAACATACCTAGATCAACTAATTCAAGAATCTTTGCCAACCAGGTCTTCAGCAAGAGCCACAGTCATCATGATTCTAAAATGTTCCTTTGCAAGCTTTATACCCACTGCTTCGCCTTCCCACACGTGAATGGAAAACCAGAGAGCATGCATACCTGTGTCTGTGTGTATATGGATTTTTATTTATTTTTCCCTTTCTGGCTAGAGATGAGTGGTAGGTCAGGAATCTATTCTGAAATTAGAGACTTGGTGAGGGGATGCATTGCTGTGAGGGGGCCAGAATATTTCGATCATGGCCCTAAGCGTGGATATTTGTGCAATGTTTGGGTTTGAGGTCCAGGTGAGACATTCTAGAAGGTGATGCTGAGGTCACTAGGACTTCGTTTCCAAAGCATAGCTTTTCAATAAATTTATTCACCACTGCAACAGGGTACTGTGTTTCCAAGGTAAACTAAGAAAAAGAATTAGAACACTTAGAAAACATCAATATGGTCATCCCTTGGCATCTCTTTTAGACCTTTCTGAAGTCATCAAGGTATTATGGGAATAAGCTCAACATGAAACTGTTTGCAAGAATTAGCTTCAGGAAGGACTGAAGTGGAAAAGGCGACCAATTTTAAAGATAAGCATTCAAGATTAGCATCGAAGCAATATAATGTCATAATTGCTCTAAAGGAAAGGGCAGGGGCACACACAGAACATTCTTCTGAGAGCATCAGACTCTGAAGGGTGCAGAGCAACGTTCAGCCTGCCTTTCCGTCGTGGCTGCTGCTGAAAAACATGCTCCAGGGTAGTTCACTTGCCCACGTGGGCCCAGGGGCCCTGCAAGAGATGACCCCGTCTCCATGGTCCTCTGCTTTGGTCTTCCCTGTAGCAGGTGGCTGGGTGGCTGTCTGTCTGTGGATGAAGAAACTAACCTTTCCCCTGCACACTAATTTCACTGCTGGTGAAGGCCTGAAACCACTTAAACAGTCCTGCAAGTGCCTGGAGGGTTGTGATTGTCTGGCTGCACTAATTTTGTGAGAAATTAAGTTCAGAAAGCTCTGTGGGTGAACCAAATAGATGAGAGTGAATATTTCAGGAGAAAGGTCGATGTTAGGTCACGTTCAGCAGGACAAACATTTGAATGGAAGTGAAGGTACTGCAGAGCCTCCACAGTCGCACTTTCCCTGGTCTTGGCATCCTCCTCTTCACTGCATGTCCTCTTTCCCTTTTATCTTTCTGGTTTTCTACCCTCTTTCTTCATTTCTTTGTCCTTATTCTTCCTCACACCCTCGCATGTGGTATGATTGCTCTTTCCTCTCACATGTCAGTGTGTATATTCTCTCTCTCTCTTTGTTTAGCATGTCCCCCGGGTTTCAACCTCTTTTAAACGGCTGATCAGAATCATTTTCCCAGGTTGTCTTCCTAAGACACTTTCTTAGGAAGATGTCTAACATTCGATGAAGAATAAAGAAATATTCTCTATTGATAATGAATATAGAAAATTACTTAACTGATGATAATCTGTCCAACTAAGGCAGCTTTTCTGTGTTACTAGGATAAGATAGTTTCACATTCTGTGCTCAGGTAGGTTGCTTTTTTTTTTCCCATGGAGATACATACAATAAAATGCACTTTTTTTATTGTATGCTCAAGCAGTTTTAAATGACACTCCTATAACATTGCTGCAACTTTTGCATGGAGCATCAAGATCAACAATGTCTCCTGAAATATCAGAGAAATAAGTAACATCAGAACAGGAAGAAGAAAATTAACTCTTAACATTATTTCAGATTGTTTGGAAATTTGTAACATACCAAAATATAGATGGTGATTTACTTATTAAGATTACACTCCTGGGAAGAATCCAAAAGTATAAATTATGTTATTATATCTTAAAATACATCAGCAAAACCCTAGATAAGATAAATTTACAAAAGTCTATAAGCTTTCTTCATGGAAGTACTGATTGAATTAAATTTCATAAAGGCCCTATTTAAAACTTTAATAAAAATATTTTAAAACTGGAAGCATAAAACATGTATGTGAATGTATGCAAACTACTGGAGGAAGACTGAGACTAAAATATACAAAAATACTCTTTCAAACATAACTCACTTCCTAACATAACCACAGCCTTCACTTAATATAAACTTCCATTCTATCTATCTCTGTCTCGGTCTCTCCCTGGACTATCATAGCGAATGCCTCCTATTTAATATACTAGCAGATTGGTTAAATAAATTTATTAGCATTACTTCATTTACATATGAAAATTATCATAAGCTGTGCAGAAAACAAAATATTTAAATAATATTACAGTGATTGCCTTTGGATGGTAGAATTGTAGTATTTTATAGTAGTTATTTATTCATACTTTTAATTTTCAAATATCCCAAAATAAAAAGTATTACTTTGAAAGAAAAAAGAATATCAAAGCACATTAAAATTAAGTTTAAAATTATTTTTATAAAAGTATAGTTGGCATACAATATTGTTAGTTTCAGATATACAACATAGTGATTTGACACTTATATACAGTATGAAATGATCACCATAAGTCTAGTTACCATCTGTCACCCTTCAAAGTTATTGCAATATTATTGACTATATTCCCTATGCTGTAGTTAACATCACAATAACTTAGTTATTTTACAAATGGAAGTTTGTACCTCTTAATCTCCTTCACCTATTTCTTCCATCTCCCCACCCCTTCAACTCTGGCAACCATCATCTTGTTCTCCATTTTTATGAGTCTGTTTCTGTTTTGTTTATTCATTTTTTTTTTTTTTCAGATTCCACATGAAAGTGACGTAATATAGTATTTGTCTTTCTTTGTCTGACTTATTCACTTAGCGTAATACTCTCCAGGTCTATTCATGTTGTCACAAATGATGAGAATTTGTTGTTTTTATGACTGAGTAATATTATATTTTAATACCACTACTTCTTTATCCATTCATCTATTAATGACCACTTAGATTGCTTCCATATCTTGGCTATTGTAAATAATGCCACAGTGTACATAGGGGTGCACATATCATTTCAATTTACTGTCTTTATTTTCTTTGAATAAATGCTTGGAAGTGGAATTGCTGTATTGTATGGTATTTCTATTTTTTGTTTTTTGAGGGGGCTCAATCCTGTTCTCTGTAATGACCTCACCAATTTACATTCTCACCAACAATATTGAAAAGTTCCCTTTTCTCTGCATCCTGGCCAATACTTGTTTTTTGTTGTCTTTCTGATATTAACCATTCCAACAGGTGTGAAGTGATATCTCCTTGTGGTTTTGATTTGCATTTCCCTGATTAGTGATGTAGAGCATCTTTTCATGTATCCATTGGCCACATATATGTTTTCTTTGGAAAAATATCTGTTCAGATATTCTGACCATTTTTTAATTGAATTGATTGCTTTTTGGTGTTGGGCTGTATGAGTTCTTTATGCATATTGAATATTAACTCCTTATCAGATATCATTTGCAAACATCTCCCATTCAACAGGTTGCCTTTTCATTTGAGGATTTCCTTCACTCTACAGAGCTTTTTAGTTTGATGTAGTCCCACTTGTTTTCTTTTGCTTTTGTTTCTCTTGTTTGGAAAGACATATCCAAAACAATATTGCTAAGATTGATGTCCAAGATTGTACTGCCTGTGTTTTCTTTGGGAGTTTTATGGTTTCAGGTCTTACATTTAGGACTTTAACACATTTTGAGTTTATTTTTGTATATGGTGTAAAAAAGTGATCCAGTTTCATTCTTTCACATGTAGCTGTCCAGTTTTTCCACCAAAGTTTATTGAAAAGACTTTTCCCCATTGTATATTCTTGCCTAGTTCATTACAGATTAATTGACCATATAAGCCTGGGCTAACTTCTGGGCTCTCTAGTCTATTATTTGATCTATGTGACTATTTTTCAGACAGTACTTTATCATTTTGATTACTAGAGCTCTGTAGTATAGTTTGAAACCTGGGAGTGTGATAACTCCAGCTTTGTTTTTCTTTCACAAGATTGCTTTTACTATTTGAGGTCTTTTGTGGTTCCATAGAAATTTTAAGATTATTTTTTTCTAGTTCTGGGAAAGATGCTACTGGTATTTTGATAAGGATTGAGGTATTTGATAACCATTGAATCTATATGGCCATTTTAAAAAGTATTAATTCTTTCAATTCATGAGTGAAGTCTTTCTTTACATTTTATTTGTGTCATTGTCAATTTCTTTTAGCAATGTCTTACAGTTTTCAGAGTATAGGTTTTTCACCTCCTTGGTTAAATTTATTCCTAGGTATTTTATTCTTCTGGATGCAGTTATAGATGAGAAATTTTCTTTTTTTTTTTTCTGATTGTTCCGTATTAGTATATAGGAATGAAACAATTCTATATATTAATTTTATGTTCTGCAACTCTCCTGAATTCATTTATTACTTCTAATCATTTTTGCTGGAGTCTTTAAGGTTTCCTATACATAGTGTCATGTCATCTGCAATTAGTGATAGTTTTACTTCTTCCTTAGCAATTTGGGTAAATTTTTTCTGTTTCTTGTCTGATTGCCATGGCTAGGATCTCCAGTACTATATTGAATAAAAGTGGTGAAAGTGAGCATCCTTGTCTTGTTCCTGATCTTAGAGGAAAAGCTTTCAGCTTTTCACCATTGAGTATGTTAGCTGTGGATTTTTCATATATAGCATTTATTATGTTTAGTCATATTCCCTCTGTATCCACTTTGTTTAAAGTTTCATAAATGGTTGTTGAATTTTGTCAAATGCATGTTTCTGCATCTATTGAGATAATCATCTGGTTTTTAACCTTCCTTCTGTTAATGTGGTGTATCACAATGATTAATTTGTGGATACTGAACCATTCTTGTATCCCTGAAATAAATCCCACTTAATCATGGTGTATAATCCTTTTAATGTATTGTTGAATATAGTTTATTTAGGATTTTTGCATCTATGTTCATTAGTGATATTGTTCTGTCATTTTCTTTTTTTGTAGTGTCTTGATCTCTGGTTTTGGTATCAGGATAATGCTGGCTTCATATAATGAATGTGGAAGTGTTCATTCCTTTTCAGTATTTTGGAATAGTTTGAGGGATGAACTCTTCTTGAATATTTGGTGGAATTTGCCTGTGAAACCATCTGATAATGGACTTTTCTTTGGTGAGGGGCTTGTTATTATTGATTCAGTTTCATTACTAGTAATGAGTCTTTCAGATTTTCTATTTTTCCTGATTCAGTCTTGAAATTCAAGATTATATGTTTCTAGGAATTTATTCATTTCTCCTACATTGTCTAACTTGTTGGTATATAATTTTTCACAATAACTTCTAATAATCCTTTGTGTTTCAATGGCATCAGTGGTCACTTCTCATCTTTTATTTCGGTTTTTTCTTTTTTTTCTTGATGTGTCTTCCCAGATGTTTATCAATTTTATCTTTTCCAAGAACTAGTTTTTAGTTCTACTGTTCAATTTTTTTAGTCTTTGTTGATTTCCATTTTGATATTTATTATTACCTACTAAGTTTGGGCTTTGTTTGTTCTCTTCCGATTTCCCTTGGGTGAATTGTGAGGTTGTTTGTTTGAGATTTTTCTTGTTTTTTGAGGTAGGCCAGTATTCCTACAAACTTTCCTCTTACATCTTGCTGGCTGCATCCCAATATGTTGGAACCTGTGTTTCCATTTTATTTCTGTTTCTTTTTTTATTAAAGTCTCATTGATATACACTCTTATGAAGGTTTCAAAAGAAAAACAATGTGGTTATTACATTCACCCTTATTATCAAGTCACCCCACAAACACCAGTGCAGTCACTGTCCAGTCAGTGTAGCAAGGTGCCACAGAGTCTCTATTTGTCTTCTCTGAGTTACACTTTCTTCCCCATGAGCCCACACACACCATGTGCACCAATCATGATACCCCACATTCCCCTTCTCCCTCCCTCCCCACCCACCCTTTCCCACTCCTCCCCTTTGGTAACCGCTAGTCCCTTCTTAGAATCTGTGAGTCTTCTGCTATTTTGTTCCTTCAGTTTGCTTCATTGTTATACTCCACAAATGAGGTAAATCATTTGGCATTTGTCACTCTGCCTGACATATTTCACTGAGCATAACACCCTCTAGCTCTATCCATGTTGTTGCAAATGGGAGGATTTGTTTCTTTCTTATGGCTGAACAGCATTCCACTGTGTATATGTACCACCTCTTCTTTATCCATTCATCTACTGATGGACACCTAGGTTGCTCCCATACCTTGGCTATTGTAAATAGTACACCAATAAACATAGGGGTGAATGTGTCTTTTTGAATCTGAGAAATTATATTCTTTGGGTAAATTCCTAGGAGTGGAATTCCTGGGTCAAATGGTATTTATATTTTTAGTTTTTTGAGGAACTTCTATACTGCTTTCCACAATGGTTGAACTAATTTACATTCCCACCAATAATGTAGGAGGGTTCCCCTTTCTCCACATCCTCACCAGCATTTGTTCTTCCTAGTCTTTTCTATGTTGGCCATCTTAACTGGTGTGAAGTGTTAATCTCATTATGGTTTTAATTTTCATTTCCCTGATAATTACAAATGTGGAGCATCTTTTCATGTGCCTGTTGGCCATCTGAATTTGTTCTTTGGAGATGAGTCTGTTCACACCCTGCATACATTTTTTTAATAGGGTTACTTACTTTTTGTTGTTGAGGTGTGTGAATTCTTAACATATTTTGGATGTTAACCTTTGTCAGATATGTCATTTACAAATACATTCTCCCATACTGTAGGATGCCTTTTTGTCCTGCTGATGATGTCTCCCCACTTTATTCTTCCTTCTCAGGATTGCATTGGCTATTCAGGGTCTTTTGTGGTTCCATATGAATTTTAAAACTATTTGCTCTAGTTTGTTGAAGAATGCTGTTGGTATTTTGATAGGAATCTCATTGAATCTATAGATTGTTTTAGGTAGGATGGCCATTTTGACAATACTAATTCTTCTTATCCATGAGCATGGGATGTGTTTCCATTTACTGGTATCTTCTTTAATTTCTCTCATGAGTGTCTTGTAGTTTTCAAAGTGTAGGTCTTTCACTTACTTGGTTAAGTTTATTCTTAGGTATTTTATTCTTTTTGAGGCAATTGTGAATGGAATTGTTTGCTTGATTTCTCTTTCTACTAGTTCATTATGAGTGTATAGGAATGCAACAGGTTTCTGTGCATTAATTTTGTATCCTGAAACTTTGCTGAATTCAGATATTAGTTCTAATAGTTTTGGAGTGGATTCTTTAGGGGTTTTTATGTACAATATCATGTCATCTGCAAACAGGAACAGTTTAACTTCTTCCTTCCCAATCTGGAAGCATTTTATTTTTTTGTGCTGTCTGATTGCCATTGCTAGGACATCCAGAACTATGTTGAATAAAAGTGGGGAAGAGTGGGCATCTTCATCATTTTCCCAATCTTAAAGGAAAAGCTTTCAGCTTCTCACTGTTAACTATGATATTGGCTGTGGTTTCTCACATATAGCCTTTATTATGTTGAGGTACTTACCCTCCATACCAATTTTGCTGAGAGTTTTTATCATGAATAGATGCTGAATTTTGTCAAATGCTTTTCCACATCTATGGATACGAGCATGTGGTTTTTGTCCTTCTTTTTGTTGATGTGGTGAATGATGTTGATGGATTTTCTAATATTGTACCATCCTCGCATTTCTGGAATAAACCTGGTAGTCTTTTTGATGTTTTTGAATTTGGTTTGCTAATATTTTGTTTAGTATTTTTGCATCTATGTTCATCAGGAATATTGGTCTGTAATTTTCTTTTTTCGTGGTGTCTTTGCCTGATTTTGTTATTAGAGTGATGCTGGCCTTAGAGAATGAGTTTGGGAGTATTCCCTCCTCTTCTACTTTTTGGAAAACTTTGAGGAGGATGGGTATTAGGTCTTCACTAAATGTTTGATGAAATTCAGCAGTGAAACAATCTGGTCCAGGAGTTTTGTTCTTAGGTAGTTTTATGATTACCAATTCAATGTCCTTGTTGGTAATTAGTTTATTGAGATTTTCTGTTTCTTCTTGGTCAGCCTTGGAAGGTTGTATTTTTCTAGAAAGTTGTCCATTACTTCTAGGTTGTCCAGTTTGTTACCATATAATTTTTCATAGTATTCTCTCATAATTCCTTGTATTTCTGTGGTGTCCACAGTGATTTTTCAGTTTGCATTTCTGTTTCTGTTTATGTGTGTAGACTCTCTTTTTTTCTTCATAAGTCTAGCTAGAGGTTTATCTGTTTTGTTTATTTTCTCGAAGAACAGGCTCCTGCTTTCATTGATTCTTTGTATTATTTTATTCTTCTCCATTTTATTGGTTTCTGCTCTAATTTTTACTATGCCCCTCCTTCTACTGACTTTGGACCTCATTTGTGCTTCTTTTTCTAGTTTCTTTAACTGGGAGTTTAGACTGTTCATATGGGATTGTTCTTCTTTCCTGAAGTAGGCCTGTGTTGCAATATACTTCCCTCTTAGCATGGCCTTTTCTGTGTTCCACAGATTTTGCGGTGTTGAATTATTGTTGTCATTTGTCTCCATATATTGCTTCATCTCTGTTTTTATTTGGTCATTGATCCATTGATTAGTTAGGAGCATGTTCTTAAGCCTCCATTTGTTTGTGGACTTTTTCATTTTCTTTGTGTAATTTATTTTAGTTTCATACTTTTGTGATCTGAGAAGCTGATTGGTACAATTTCAATCTTTCCGAATTTACTGAGGCTCTTTTTGTGCCCTAGTATATGATCTATTATTGAAAATATTCCATGTGCAATTGAGAAGAATGTGTATCCTGTTGCTTTTGGATAGAGTGTTCTATAGATGAACATTAGGTACATCTGTTCTAATACATTGTTCAGTGCCTCTGTCTACTTACTTATTTCCTGTATGGTTGATCTGACATTTGGAGTGAGTGGTGTGTTGAACTCTCCTAAAATGAATGCGTTTCATTCTATTTCCCCCTTTAATACTGTTAGTATTTGTTTCACATATGTAGGTGATCCTGTGTTGGGTGCATAGATATTTATAATAGTTGTGTCCTCTTGTTGGATTGACCCCTTTATCATTATGTAATGTCCTTCTTTGTCTCTTGTGACTTTCTTTGTTTTAAAGTCTATTTTGTCTGATACAACTACCAAAACTCTTGCTTTTTTCTCCCTATTAGTTGTATGAAATATCTTTTTCTATCCCTTTACTTTCAGTCTGTGTATGTCTTTGGGTTTGAAATGAGTCTCTTGTAGGCAGCATATAGTTGGGTCTTGTTTTTTATCCATTCAGTGACTATGTGTCTTTTGATTGCTCCATTCAGATCATTTACGTTTAGGGTGATTATAGATAGGTATGTACTTATTGCCATTACAGGCTTTAGATTCTTGTTTACCAAATCTTCAAGGGTAATTCCCTTACTATCTAAGAGTCTAAATTAACTCACTTAGAATGCTATTACAAACACAATCTAAACGGTTTTTTTCCCTTCCTTTCCTTCCTCCTCCATTATTTATATGTTAGGTATCATATTCTGTACTCTTTGTCTATCCCTTGATTGACTTAGGGGTAGTTGATTTGATTTCGCATCTGCTTAGTAATTAATTTTTCTACTTCCTTTACTGTGGTTTTATTTCCCCTGGTGACAGTTATTTAGCCTTAGGAACACCTCCATCTACAGCAGTCCCTCAAAAATACACTGTAGAGGTGGTTTGTGGAAGATAAATTTTCTCGGCTTTTGCTTATCTGAAAATTGTTTAATCCCTCCTCCAAGTTTAAATGATAATATTGCCGAGTAGAGTATTCTTGGTTCGAGGCCCTTCTGCTTCATTGCATTAAATACATCATGCCACTCCCTTCTGGCCTGTAAGGTTTCTGTTGAGAAAACTCATGATAGCCTGATGGGTTTTCCTTTGTATGTGATCTTTATTTCTCTCTCTAGCTGCTTTTAAAAGTCTGTCCTTATCCTTGATCTTTGCCATTTTAATTATTATATGTCTTGGTGTTGTCTTCCTTGGGTCCCTTGTGTTGGGAGCTCTGTGTACATCCATGGCTTAAGAGACTATCTCCTTCCCCAGTTTGGGGAACTTTTCAGCAATTACCTCCTCAAAGACATTTTCTATCCCTTTTTCTCTCTCTTTTTCTTCTAGTATGCTTATAATGTGTACAATGTTCCATTTGGATTGGTCACACAGTTCTCTCAATATTCTTTCTTTCCCAGAGATCCTTTTATTACTCTGTGCCTCAGCTTCTTTGTATTCCTCTTCTCTAATTTCTGTTGTATTTGCCATCTCTTCTGCTACATCTAATCTGCTTTTAAATCCCTCCATTGTAGGTTTTATTTTGAATATGAAATTACTTAATGATTGAATCTCCATCCTAAATTCGTCCCTGAGTTTTTGAATGTTTTTCTGTACCTCCATGAATATGTTTATGATTTTTATTTTGAACTCTCTTTCAGGAAGATTGGTGAGTTCAATTTCATTTGGCCCTTTTTCTGGTGTTTTTGAGATTTTGGGTTTAACCAGGTTCCTTTGATGTTTCATTTTTGTCTGTGGCACCCTCTAGTGCCCAGAAGCTCTAGTCTCTGGAGATGTTCAGCCCCTGGAGTGATCTTTGGGATCTCAGGGGAGCAGCACTGGTGTCTGATGGGAGGAAAGTGCTGTTTCCTGCTTCCTGGCTGCAGTACCTGTCTCCACTGTCAGTACCAGTGGGTCGAGCACACAGGTGTAAGCCTCTGTGATTTGCATTTGTAGCTACCCTAGGCAGTGCCTCCCTCTGGCTGGCCTGATGCCAGGGCAGGGAATTCCGGTTTGTGAGCAGTGCTAGCAGGCCAGGAGGAAGGTGCAGCAGGCTTCATATCACAATGGGAGGCCTCTGAGATTAATAGCCAACCTGAAGCTCCTGAAAGTTCCCAACCTGCTGGGCAGAGTGTGCCAAGACAACCTTGTCCACCTATACCTTATCTCGCACAGCAAGTTCCATGCAAACCCTACCCCTTCAGCAGCCTTCTCACTGCTAGGAAGCCTCTCAAACTCTCCTCCTTTCCTTTTTCCCCAAGCAGCTGGATGTGGATCTCAGTCTCTCCAAGTATTCCGCCTGTCTTAGCTTTCCAACCCCACTAATCTCCAGAGCACCATGCAATGCAGATTTGTGCTCCCAATGCAGATCTCCAGGGTTCGGTGTTCAGCAGTCCTAGCCTTCCATCCCTCCCTGCTCCATTTCTCTTCCTCCTGCCAGTGAGCTGGGGTGGAGGAATGGCTTGGGTCCCACCAGATCAAGGCTTTGGTACATTACCCTGTTTTGTTGGGTCTGCTCTGTTCTCCAGGTGTGTGCAGTCTAGTGCAGCCTTCTTTCCTGTATCTCTTTAGTATTAGTTGTATTAACTATATTTTCATATTATATGTGGTTTTAGGAGGAGTTCTCTGTCTCACCTCTCACACGGCCATCTTTAATCTCCCATGTGTTTCCATTTTCGTTTGTCCCAGTGTATTTTTTTTAGTTGCTTTTTTATTTCTTCTTTGACCCATTGGTCTTTTAGTAGCATGTTGTTTAACTTCCATGTATTTGTTTTTCCAGCTTTTTCCTCATAGTTGATTTCCAATTTCATACCTTTGTGGTCAGACAAGATGCTTGATATGATTTTAGTCTTCTGGAATTCATTGAAACTTGTTTTGTGACCTTTTAAAATATAATCTATCCTGGAGAATGTTCCATGTGAAGTCAAAAAAAAATGTGTATTCCACTCTTTGGGATGGAATGTTCTGTATATATCTATCAAGTCCAACTGGCCTAATGTGTCATTTATGGCCACCATTTCTTTATTGATTTTCTCTTTGGATGACCTATCCTTTGATGTAAGTGGGATGTTAAAGTTTCCTACTATTACTGTATTTCTGTCAATTTCTCCAATTATGGCTGTTATTATTTGCTTTATATATTTTGGTGGTCCTATATGGCTGGACAGATATTTACACTTGTTATATACTCTTGTTAGATTTATCCCTTTTGGTCCCTTTATCATTATGTAATGCCTTTCTTTGCCTCTTGTTCCAGTCTTTGTTTTAAAATCTGTTTTTTCTCATATAAGTATTGCTACACTAGACTTCTTTTCATTCCCCTTGTATGGAATATCTTTTCCATCCTTTCATTTTCAGTCTATGTAAGTCTTTAGATCTTGAGTCTCTTGGAGGCAGCATATAGATAGGTCCTTTTTTAATCCATTCAATTATCCTTTGTCTTCCAAATAGAGCATTTAGTCCATTTATATTTAAAGTAATTATTGATAAGTATATACTTAATGCCATTTTGCTTTTTGCTTGTTTTTGTAGTTCTTCTCCGCTCCTTTCTTCTCTTGCTCTCTTCCCTGTGATTGTGATGACTTTCTTTGTTGTTACATTGGAATTCCTTTCTCTTCATTTTTTATGTATTTATTATTCTAGGCTTTGGGTTTGTAGTTACCATGAGGTTAACATATAGCACCCTATATATAGAGAGACTGAAATATACATGTATAATGAAAATGAATGGGATGGAAAAAGATATTTCATACAAGTGGAAATGAAAAGAGTGCAAGGGTAGCAATACTTATATCAGAAAAAAATAGACATTAAAACAAAAACTGTAACAAAAGACAATGAAAGGCATTGCATAATGATAAAGGAATCAATCTAACAAGAGGATATTTATCATGAATTTTATATTTAGTCTTAAGTTGATGTTCACTTAACTTCAAACTCTTCCTAAAAGCACCACATTTTTACCCCCTTACGGTTTATGTATTTGACATCATATTTTACACATTTTTATTTTATGTATTTCTTTACAAATTATTGTATAGTTGACTTACTATTTTCATCTTTTAAACTTTATACTAGCTCTATAAGTGATTGATCCACTACCTTTACTACATATTTGCTTTACCAGTGAGATATTTTCTTTAATGATTTTATTACTTCTGGTTATGCCCCTTTCTTTTCTGCTTAATGAAGTCATTTTAACTACTCCTGTGAGGGCAGTTCAGTGGTGATAAACTCCTTTAACTTCTGTTTGTCTTGGAAACTCTGTCTCTCCTTCAGTTCTGAATGATAATCTTGATAGATAGAGTATTCTTGGTTGTATGCAGATTCCTTTCAGCACTTTGAATATATCATGCCACTCCCTTCTGGCCTGCAAAGTTTCTTATGAAAACTCAGCTGGTAGTTTTACAGGGTGTCCTTTTAAATAACTAGTTGCTTTGTTCTTGCTTTTAAGATCCTCTCTTGACTTTTAACTTTTGACATTTTAATTATTATGTGCCTTTGTGTGGAACTCTTTGAACTCATCTTGTCTGGAACTCTTGGTGCTTCATGATCCTGAATATATGTTTTTTTCCCCCAGATAATGGACATTTTCAGCTATTATTTCTTCAAATAAGTTTTCTGTCCCCTTCCCTCTTTCTTCTCCTTTTGGGGCCCCTATATACTAACATTAGTATGGTTGATGTCTCAAGGGTCACTTAGACAATCCTTATTTTTAAAATTCCTTTCCTTTTGCTGCTCATCTTGGGTAAATTTCACTACTTTGTGCTCTAGATCACTGATCCATTCTTCTGTATCCTCTAATCTGCTGTTGATTACCTTTATTGTTTTTTTCATGTCAGTTATTCTATTCTTCATTTCTTACTGGTTCTTTTTTTGCATTTCTATCTCTTGTTGAAGTTCTCACTGTGTTCACCCATTCTTCTCCTTAGTTTGGTAAGCTTCCTTAATACCTCTACTTTGACCTCGTTATTAGGTAAGTTGATTATCTCCATTCTGTTTAGCTCTTTTTCAGAGGTTTCATCTTCTTCCCTCACTTGGAACATGTTCCTCTGTATCCTCATTTGCCTGACTCTCCAAGTTTGTGTCTATCTATTGGGTAAATCAGCTACATTTCCTAGTCTTGAAGGAGTGGCCTTATATAGAAGGCATCCTGTGAGGCTCAGAAGTGCAATCGTTCCTTCTCACCAGAACCAAGTGCTCCATGGGTGTCCCCTGTGTGACCTGCATACTGTGGGTCAGTGCTAACCCCTGGTGTAGCTGACTGAGAGGCCCAGCTCCAACTGCTGTGGGTGCACTGGTGGGAGGAGCCAAACTCCTAAACATACTTTGGTTCAGGAATTGCTTTGATATGGTGCCAGCCTGAGCCGAGTCCACCTGCTGGGTACCATGGCTGAGGAGCCATATTGGAGGTATACCTGCTGGGACAGGAGAAGGCTGGGTGGTGCCAGTAGTGCTAGCAAGGTAGACAGAGAGTGTCAGAACTAGCCCCAACCAATATCAGGCCAGTTAAGCAGAAGAAAGGCAAGAAAAATGGCATCTACCAGTGCATCCATTACTGGAGAAGCTCCTATAGATCCCTGCCCCTCTGGCATATGCCCTAAAATCGGTCAAACAATCTCCTTCACATACGGCCCTTCAAACTGCTGCCTCTGTGCTGGATCTCAGAGTGAGTTTGTTCACGGACCCTTTGAGAGAGTTTCAGTTTTCTATGGCCCAACTCGCCAGGAGTTCAGCCCACTGATTTTCAAAGCCAGGTGTTTATTGAGGCTTGTCTTCCTGTTGCAGATGTCAAGGGTGGCAGGGGATTCCTGAAGTGAGCTCAAACCACTCACTCCTCAGGGTGGATCTCTGACCTGTGACATTCCTACCACTTCTGGTAGTCTTGTAACTACTCACAGTGTGGGTCCCAACCAGATCATGTCTCTGCCCCACCTACTCTTCCAATGTAGATTATTCTTTGTATCTTTAGTTATGAAAGAGCTGTTTTGCTAGTGATCAGGGTGTTCTCAGGGAGAATTGCTCTGTATGTACTGTAGCCTTGGTCTGTCTGTGAGATAAGGTGAGCTTGTGATCCATCTTGATCAGATCCAGACAAACAAGTTTAAGTTTTTTTTTCAATGTGATGAATGGATATACAAAATGTGGTATATACACACAATGGAATACTATGTCCATTTAAAAAGAAAGGAAATCCTGTCACATGCTACAAAATGGATGAAACTTGAGGATATTATACACAATGAAATAAGCCAACCACAAAAGAAGAAATGCTCTGTGACTGCACTTGTATGAGGTGTCTAACACAATCAGATTCATAGATATAGGAAGTAGAATGGTGGATACTGGGACTGGGAGGGGGAGGAAGGGAGAGTTGTTGTTTGATGATATGACTTTTCAGTTCTGCAAGATGAAAACGTTCTGGAGATCTGTTTTACAACAATGTAAATATACCTAACACTAGTGAACTTTACACTTATAAATAATCATAATGGTAAATTTTGAATGTGCTTTTTTACCACAATAATAAAATTGATGTGATTTGATGTTACAAATGTATTTACTTTTATGTAATTTCATCAAATCTAAAAAACTCCCATATTCTATGTAAGTATTACGGTGAATACACTGTTAGAATTTAAGAGATTCTTGTTCATTCTTATGACTATATTTACTGACAACAAACTAAAAAAATTAATCATATATTCTACTAATTATAATAAAATTTATCTTAGGTATATAGCATAAGCTATATGTTAATTATAGTGATTGAAACATGAATTTAGTCCTAGGAATTATATCATAGTATACTCCTTTAAAATGAAACCTTTCCTTTTGTTTTCCACCAAAGGTTACTCAGCTAAATTTTTATGTTTAGCAGTTATTCTCACCTGTTGGTTTTTTTTTTTTTTTAGGCATTACTGCAATGAATATCCTAATGACAAAAGTGATCATCTTGAATATCACAATGCATGCATTTGGATATGCACTAATCATTGCATGTATGGGCACCAGTAGGCTTTGTCTCTTATGTGCTCCATCCACATGTCCAGAAGAATGTTCCCACATCACTGTACTTGCTCTGCTTGACACTGAACTTCTTTGTTGAGGGCAAGCACCTATACACCTTTGCTTGCTCCCCAACAAAAGAATGCCTGACGCCTCCTAGGAACCTTTAAATAGGTTCAGTGCATCAATTTATATCATTATCATCATTTTAATCTCTATATCAGGAACAGCCACTAATTTGCTTGCTCCCCAACAAAAGAATGCCTGACGCCTCCTAGGCACCTTTAAATAGGTTCAGTGCATCAATTTATATCATTATCATCATTTTAATCTCTATATCAGAAACAGCCACTAATTCAATACATCATTTTTAACAGAATTCAGCCATTCTCATGTGTAAGTATAGATTCCTGAAGGTAATACTTTTCAGAATGTTTAACTGAAAACAGAGATATTGTTCTGAGAAATAATAGGTATCAATGTTGAATAGCGTTATTATTACATTATTATAATAACAATGATGAGCATTAATAGATGGAGAGAACAGTACATGTGTGTGTGTGTGTGTGTTTGTGTGTGTGTGTATTTGGGGATGCGGGAGGTCTGGAAAAGAGCCTTAATTACCCATTGTAAAGGAGGCAAAGATTGCACCCACTAATGAAGTGTCACGGGTCATTCTGGTTTTGGTAGGAGGGATCTAAATCCTTTTTTAATCAGCACTCAAATGAGTCTGAGTTTCCTTATTTCAGCTATCGATTATTTCCCCTCACCTTGGGGAATATATTTGTCCATGATCCTCTGCTTTAATGGACATCATTTCCTCATTTTTCTAGAATGCACCTAGTTTTGTGACACTGTGTGCCCTCAACTGTTGTTTCTAAAAGTGCCATCCAATTACAATGTAGAGAAACAGCTACTGGGAATTCGGTAATGAGAAAAACCTTTCGGGGCTGATGCCACTAATACATTACAGCCTTTATACATGAAAGAGCAGCATAGATCTTCTAACCAACTGGGCCAATGTGCTTGGTGGGAAATTAGAGGGAGAGCAGCAATGTGTTGGAGCCTGAGAAAGTAATGAACAGGCATGACACTGAGTTTGCTCAGCAAAGCAGTTGCTGGTACATTTGTGCTTGAAATCCTTATTTCTTGGATAGGAGAAATATTTGAAGGTATAGGCTTCCTGAATGGATCTCTAAATTTATATGGTGGGATTTTCATTGCCATTTCCAAAATTATTATTTTACTCTTTTATGGCATAAATTTTGTTGTATAAGATAGAAATATCTTTTATTTCAATCTATATTGTCACAGGCATATGCTAGAAAATGAATGTTAATTCTTCTTGGTGAAAAAGGATCTTTCCCTACATTTTGTTTACATTATCATAATTATTATAATTAGTGGTATGTTATACCTAGCACTTACATATAGTATGCATTTATATGTAATTTTATATGTATCTTAAGCATAAAACATTTTAATTTTATATTTACATATTATAATTCTTGAATTATTATGTAGATTCAAAGTTTTATTTGTCAACAATTTGCTCAACTACCTTCTTCCTTTAAAAATATTCCATTCTTCTATAATCTAACATTTCCTAATCTGCGGTACCTAGATATCTGCTTATGTGAATATTTCTATTTGTGCTTATATTTGAATGATTGATATGAAATGCTATTGCCTGGGGCCATTTATCAATTTACAAATCCTCTGTAGAGCTTACTCTACAACAAGTGCTTTACAAATATATTAATTCTTTTTAGCCTCATAATAACTGTATGAACTTGCCCAAGGTCATCTTACATAATAAAGAGCCTCCTTCAAATTCATCCTTCAGAAAGCTCCCTTGACGGGCCTATGCTCTTCAGCTCCAGACTCTGTTGTCCAGGCATTTCTATGCTATATGCCTTGACAGTTAGGGCTGACTCTTCTTTAGGATGCAGGAAGTGTCTTCAGTTCTCAGTGTTCCTATGTGCAGTCAGTGCAGTGGTGTGCTGCCCACATCCTCCTGGATGAGATACTCATTTTTCCAGCTGCTAAGAGCATTGAGGGCCGACAGCTGTCAGCTATGTCCCTCTCTGGGAACTGCTTTCACCTGAGGAGAACTACCCTGTCCAGTGTCACAAGCCTTCCTGGGGGGCATCCCAAATATAGCAGCTGTCAGGGTCCATCCAGTGACCCACCCTCCTTCCCTTCATGTAGCCATCCCAGCTCCACGGGATCTGAAGATTTTGTACAGACTGCATCACAGCTTGGTTCCTCTGTCCATTTCTACATCCCCTTTCATAGGTATTGATCTCCAGGGCACTTAAACTTCCTGATGTGAATTCCAGTGACACTGATATTAGGAAGCCAACTCCAAAGTGAGATTTTGTGCCTGATCAAGGTGACAGTCAGACACTAGTTCAACAAGGGCTTAACTCAGGAGTTTTAAGAGAAGAATAAATTACAGTTTTGCTATCACCACAGATGGTCCCAGTGACAAAAGGAATATTCATTATTTTTCTCTACCATTACTATTTCCCAGCTCTCAGCTAGTTTAGATTGCTTGCTAAACCTATTTCAAGAGTTTTGAACCCTTAATAGCCTTTTTTTTAAACAATATATGGTTGCTGCAATTTCCCATCCAATTCCATAATGTAGCATGGAAGCACCAAAGGACCTCAGTAAATACCCTGAGGGCCACACATAATTCTCTTTGCCACCACCGGGTAGCACAGATCTTAACTCCTCATGATAAACAGAGTAAGTTAAGTTCCTATAACTTCTACCTTTGTCTGTTGTCCGCTGGCCTCAGGAGTCCAAGTTGATCAATTGGCAACATCAAATTCAGTGGAGCCCTCACTGGATACTCTGGTGGGAGACCTGCCCTTTACCAACTAGGACAAAGACTAAGTCTGGAGAATGGAATGCTCAGACTCTGCAAGTGGGTCGCTGGTAATCCTGATGTGAGAGACCGACCCTCCTTCCACCCTGTGATTCTCAGACATGTGTGCTCAACTTACTGAGACGCACACCATATGCCAAAATACCATACAGCCACATACCACAGTGGCCATTGATTCAGTATAAATAATGTCCCAATGAAAGTGCTGACTTTCATTGGCTTGTCCACATTCTCGTTCCCTAAGATTCCTGCCTGGATGTATTTCTTCAGGTCTGCTCTCCTGGTTTAGATAGCCCTTTCTCTCCCAGAGACTTTTACTCCACAGTAAAGCAAGGGAAGGGCTGTGCCAGCTACAAAGGGTAGCTACCCCGTTAGACTCCGAAAGAATGTGGTTTTAACCGTGTCTACTGCTACTCTGGGGCACTGCGACATGGACTAGGGCCAGAAGTCCAGTTAGCCTGGTCCCCTTTAGCTCACAATTTAATGAGAACCACGATGGGATTTTGAGAATGTGGCACCAGTGTCCTTTACATGAACTAGTCTACTAGTACACAGCTACCCTGGTAAATGGCTGCGATCCTCTTTAAGTATCAGGGGTTGCTTATCACTTTTACTTGTGAAGGTGTGCAGAGCTCGTCCTCAAAGGGATTAGTCCTCCTTTCTAATCAGTGGGCTTTGTGTCTGTGAGTTGACTTCAACATGAAAATTAAGTGAGGACTACAATTTTCATTACTAACTCTCTACTTTCCAATGTTGAGATCAGCTCCATGAGTTCTATCCAAGATGTGTATTTCTGAGTCATGACCGAGGCTCCCATGTCAAGACGTCTCCTTATCCAGCCTTAGTACCTGACCCCTGCCCCTGCCCAACACCCTCCATGTGTTCTCACACTTCCTGTGGGAAAATACCAGGTGATTCCTGCAATGACTTTCATGTGTAAGCTGTTCTCCACCAGAGCTGGGCTTGCATTTCCCCATTTGGGCTGAGACCTAACGTTGCTTTTAGGCCTGGAGACAGTGACGTGTGGGAGAGTATATCTTAAGTGCACCAATTTCATACTGTGGCACTTCCCTCATTTGGTATCTCCAAATAAGAGCCCATCTGGGAGGGGCTAATTCTGACTCACAGAAGGTTCAAGGGAATCTGGTTTAAGACTCTCAGACTTGGGTCCAAAATATTTCCATTCCAAGTCTCATATTCCACACTTTTTAAAATTTTTCATGGGATTTTTCATGGGAGATACACCAAGCCCTGATTTTTCATGGGAGATACACCAAGGCTGGGAACTCCATCACCTTTGTAGGTCTTAATTTGTTTCACTTAAATCTTGAGTGTTTTCAAGTAGTCCTCCCTGGAGCTGTAGGAGATGAGGGTGTTCTGTAAACACAGCCATAGAGGATTTCTGCCTTTCAAGGCACACTTGACTTGGTGGTTGGCTGACATGGGACCAAGACTTCCAAATTGTTAACTGGCCAATTTTAAAATCCTCCAAATCATCCCTATTCCCCCTATGCTGCTCATGTGCCAGAGAGAACATTGCTTCACTTGCCACTGAATCTCTTTCCAGCCCTCAGGAGTGAGAGTCCAGCATTGTGGTGCTGCTCCACCAAGGGCCCATCACCACCCCACATACTCCAGCAAGGGGGATTTTTTGCCTTATGACTAGAGCATTATTCCACTATAAACTCCTACTTAATAGGCCTATAAAGTCCTGATTACTAGGGTTGATTCTAGAACCAACTGTCATCCTGGGTTCCCCTGCAGAGTAGAATCTGTGTTATATATGTGGGGTGTTTATTTGGGTAGTATTGCAAAGGATTGCATAAAGCCAAGAAGGAAGGCATGTCAACAAAATCATGTGTTATCCAATTTTCCACTCTTTGGGGTAAACTAGTCCTGAATCCTCAGAACCTACTGAAGAGCTTATGTGAGACATACCTAATCACAGTCCCGAGGCGCAGTAGGGGATGGCATTTATCCATCGGCCCCATCACCCTTTAGCCAGGCGAGTCTCACAGGGGTCAGCTGGTACCTTCCCAGAGCAGCCCACATTGGGATCAGAGAAGCAATGTAGCAGGAAGTTGAGGGCTGAGGGCAAGGCTAAGGTGAGGGGCTCTTGCTTCACTAGGCAAAGCTGGTCCGAGGGTGCATGGGCCAGAGGAGGAAGAGAGCTTGTAATGGAACACGAGATCCTGAGTGTTGACACTTGGAATAAAAGATGAAGATGCCACCAGATACTGTAGGTAGAAAGATAAATAAATTGTGCTAACTCCCCTTGGGAAGATCATATCCAAAACAAGGCAGATCGTCAGATCTAAAGTTAGTGGTCTAGAGTAGTGACAGCTGCGGTGACCCAGAGGTTCAGTGATGAGTCTATGACCACAGTGCTTACATGAGCTTCCTGGGGCTGCCACAATTGAGTACCAAAACCAGGAAGCTTAAGACAGCAGAAGTGTATTCTCTTCAAGTTCTAGAGGCCAGAAGTCCAAAATTCAGGTGCCAGCAGAGCCATATTCCCTCCAGGGCTCTCCGGGATGATCTTTCCTTGCCTCTTTGTAGCTTCTGCTAGCTGCTGGCCGTCCTTGCTGTTCCTTGGCTTAGGGCTGCATTCCTCCGGTCTTTGTCTCCATCTTCAAATGACCTCTTTCTTCTGTGTATGCTCTTCTGTCTTCACATAGCCTTAGCAGAACACCAGTCATTGGACTAAGGGCCACCCTCTGCCACTTTGACTTCATCTTAATGAATTGCAACTGCAAAGACTCTGTTTTTAGATAAAGTTTCATTCTGAGGTTTCAGGGGGAATGTGTGCTTTGGGAAGTCGCTGTTTGACCTAGTAAAGTCCTGCATGGATGTCAGATGGTGATAAGGCCAAGGAAGGCAGGCAATCAGTTGTAATAAATCAAACACTCAAACAAAACTGTTGGCTATACGTTTACCCAAATCCCAGATGAGTCTAATATGGAGCCACAGTACTTAACAATGTTTAATAAAATAATGGCTTAGTTAAGTCTGTGTCCTTGGGAAAAAAATGAATGACAAATTTTGCAGAACTAAGCAGACATACATAACAATCTTCTTATGTTCTATCCAACCTATTTTCATGAGCCCTTTTCACCACAGATTTCCCTTCTGGGAAAAGGCACCAATTGTATAAAAGTCACTTCAAATTAACTGTTTTGGAGTGAGTCCAGGCCACAGGTATGTTTTTGCTTGCCTTTATTCACATCTAATATTGTAAAAACTGAGAAAGTTGACATCTCAGTTTCTAGTCCAGGCCTCAGACTATATATCTGAATATCACTCTTGCTGAAAAAAAGTTATAAGGTAGAGCTTTGCATTGGCTCTAACTAATCTACTTTGCTGAGCTAAATTGCTTGAGATTTAGCAAGGAGCATTGCTGCAATATTCTAATGGTGAAAAATCAGGTGTAGAACAAATGAGATTAATGTCTCCAGCAGCACCATATATTTCCTTTACTTAACGTGGAGCATGCCATATTTCCTCTCATGGCGCAACTTCAAAGAATTATCATATTTTAGAGTAAAACTAATTGTCAGAGAGAATGGAAGTTCATTTCCACAGACGAGTTAGCTCCTGGGGCCTAGGAAGAAAGTGGTTTTCGTTTATCCTGATTTGCATTCTCAAGGATGACTATAGAGAGTCATGCATACAGACATCAGCTGCTCTGCAAACCCTTTGTCTTCTATTGCTGACATGTTAAGATTCGCTGCTCTCCCCAGCTGTATTTGTGCCAGAGAACAAAGGAATGCCATCCATAAGTTGATTGATATGATGATGATGATAGCTAATAATTAAACAAAGATACAAGATGTCATGCTAGGCACATTATACAATTTCATTCAGCAACTTTAACAGGCACATGAATTACACATCATTCACAGCACTCTGTATATGAGGAATATACTTAGAAGAAGCAAATAGTCACTCAGGATGTGAATAAAATCCATACTCTTTCCTTTATTCATCTTTGACCCCCAATAAAAGAATGGTGATATACTTTTTGCTGGAGAACCTTTTTCAGGCGTAAGAGACTGGCCAAAAGTCAGAGTTGGAATATCAGAACTGGACCTTAGGCCTTAAAAAACACTTATTCATAGGCCCTCCTCTTTGAGATTCAGAATGGAAGGCCAGAGAGGTGAGGTGACACCCACTGACAGGAAATATACAGTCCAGTGCTTAATCAACTTAAGTATCATAAAGGACCTTAATATACTCTGTAATGGGGCCACAACTGCATTATATTTCTTAATGAGGGTTAGGTAATTTAAGAAAGTATATATAGATGTAATTGTACAGAAGATCAGGTTCACTTCTGATTTTGTATTCAAGACCCCAATCCAGAGAGCAGTATCACTGAATGGCCCTGGGCTCTTGGCCGCACCCCTGGTGTCTGAGACCTCCCCCTTCTCCATCAGCATCATTTGGTTGATGTCCTTAGGGTATATCTTCCCTTTTCTACAACATAGTTTGAAATTCACTGCAGTAAGGTATTCATGTAATCACACAGTCTACTTAACAAAGACGGAGATATCACTTAAGCTGAAATGCTGGCTGTCAAGGCCTACAATGAGTTGAAATGACTTTTTGTACCTGATACGTGAAAATCCAAATATGGTGAATTTAAGTCAGAATATGAGGGAATAATGTTTGAAGAAATTAAAATGTGTTGAGGAAGGCCAGTATTCAAAATCTAACTGCACATGGTAATTTACATAACCAACAGCACCCACTGGGTGTCTGTGTGATGACCACTGTCAGGCAAGGCCAGGCATTCTTCAAAATAATTCCTTTCTCTTTCCCTGAATGTAGATATATGTCTGAATGAGGGTCTCTTTATTTCATTTCCCATCATGACCACAAATTCTTGTAATTGGTATCCAGAGGCAGAGCTGACTTGAAGCAAATTAAACTCAAACTTCAGGGGGTCTCACGTGCATGGCTCCTTCCGCGGTCCCCTGGAGCAGATCTTACCACTTGTTCCCTTGCCCATATGTTTTCATAAAACCTGCCAAGATAAAATAGATTAACTATGCAAAGTTGAGCTCCTTGTCTCTTTCCGCTCTGATATCCTTTCTTCACACTCTCAATGCCTCTTGTGGCATTGGAGTTACTCTTGGTACTTTTTTTATTTTAATATAATTTTTATTGAAGTATAGTTTATATACAATATTATGCTAGTTTCAGGTGAACAACATAGTGGATTTGATAGTCATCTACATTACTGAGTGTACCCCAATAAGTGTAGTTATGCTGTACTTTCATCCATGACTAATTTATATTATGATTGAGATTTTATGTGTCTTTATCACCACATATAAGAATAACCATATGGTATTTGTCTTTCTCTGCCTGGCTTATTTCACTTAGCATAATACCTTCCAGGTCCATCCATGTTGTTGTAAATGGCAAGATTTCCTTCCTTTTTATGGTTGAGTAATATTCCATTGTATATGTACCACCTCTTACCCATTCATCTATTGATGGACACTGGTTGCCTCCATATCTTGGCTATTGTAAATAATGTGACAGTAAACATAGGGATGCATATGTCTTTTTGAATCTGTGATTTTGTTTCCTTCAGGTAAATTCCCAGGATGGAATCCCTGGGTCAGATGGTATTTCTATTTTTAGTTTTTTGAGGAACCTCCATACTGCTTTCCATAGTGACTGTACAAATTTACATTCCCACCAACAATATAGGAGGGTTCCCTTTTCTCCACATCCTGACGCATCTTTCTGATATTAGCCATTCTGATGATGTAAGGTGATATCTCACTGTCATTTTGATTTGTACTTTCCTGATGATTAGCAATGTGAAGCATCTTTTCTTGTGCCTGTTGGCACAAGACATCTCTATGTCTTCTTTGGAAAATTGTCTATTCAGGTCCTCTACCCATGTTTTTATTGAATTATTTGGGGATTTTGGTGCTGAGTTGTATGCCTTTATGTGTTTTGGATGTTAACCCCTTATCAGATATATCTTTACAAATCTATTCTCCTATACTGTAAGTTGCCTTTTTATTTTGTTGATGGTGTCCTTTGCTTTGCAGAAGCTTTTGAGTTTGATGTAATCCCTCTTGTTTATTTTTATTTTGGTTTCCCTTGCCCAGGGAAATATATCCAGAAAAAAATTGCTAAGGTGATGTCCAAGAGATTCCTGCCCATGTTTTCTTCTAAGAGTTTCATGGTTTCATGTCTTACATTTAGGTCTTTAACCCATTTCAAGTTGACTGTGTATGGTGTGAGACAGTGATCCAGTTTCATTCTCTTGCATGCAGCTGTCCAGTTTTCCCAACACCATTTATTGAAGAGACTGTCTTTTTACTGTGAGCATTTTGGAATCTGATTAAAAAAAGATCATTAGAGAACAATAAATTTGGGTTTGGAGTGATAGATTTATGTTGTTTTCAGTTATTTCCATGTTGAATTGGGCTATTTCTAGCACCTTAAAGTAGCAAGAATGAAAGAAATACACCTACTGCCCTCTCTGCTGAGTCTCCCAGGGATGTCATTCCTGTGCAGTGCCAGAGTGTATTCTTTGGTTTCAACACCAAAGGTAAATGAATAATGGGAGGAGAAAAGGCATTTGAAGTGTCAGAAATGTAAACACATTCCTGTATGAAGTTGCCTTCCCACCCTCTCATCAAGTCTACTAATATCTATTTTATGCAGGAAGTACATGCAGTGATCCAGTACCTGCAGCTGGTAAAATGCAAAATCATGCCAAAGAACTTGTCAGTGGACCCCTGTCCCATCCCTCATCCCCACTCCTGCTTGCCAACACCAACCACCAAGAGCCATTTTGCTTCCTGTCTTCTTTTATGTTTGAACCCTTATCTTGCTTATCAGTTTCATAAAACACCTATTAATCATATTATAAAAGATTACTATTTAGCTTGCTTCAAACACCACTGTCCCCTCCAGAATTTTCAATGATTATTATTTTAATTCTTCTGTTTCTGGCTCTGAGTACCATGTTCTTCACTCTTTCAACTTAAGATGTAAAACTGTAAACTGCTTTTTCAAACTGAGTCTTAATCTATTGGTAAAAAATGGAAGACAAGTAGCCCCACAGGACAGAATGGAAGCAGTACCATCATCATCAAAGTAAAAATGTATGTCTTGCTAACAGGAGATTCACTGCAAAGGAGAAGAAAGAGGAAGGAAGGCCGGCCGGCGCAGCTCAAGGCACGAGACTATCGGGAAAAAGGCAGCAGGACAAGGGTAGAGGAAGTATATTTCACACTGATATGTATGTTTTGGCTATGATGTAAATATGTACATACGTGCATATGCATATGTACACATGTGTACATGTTCCTTACATAGCTTCATCTTACCCTATCTCAAGACAATTCTACAAGATTTTTAGCACTTGGTCAATTCAAAATCATCTATTCATGTTTTAATATTACTTTTGATTTAATATAATATCTAGAATAGGAAAAGTTAGCATTGCCATCTTAAAAAAAAATGCCAGAATTACATGAAGTCTTCTGCCTATGTAAGTATTTCAGTGGATCACATTTAAAGTTACCTCATATGTAATTTTGAATAATGAAACAAAACTGCCATTGTCGGCTCCATTTTACAATGCAGGGGATAAGTAGGCATTGTACCAACGCACTTCCTGATTCACAGGACTGCGATATCCACAGTGGTTCCCCCACCCTAGTGAGAGGTCGCTAAAGCAGGAGTGGCTGTAATTAGAGATGTGTGAGAGCCAATTCCCTGTGTTAATTACTTCCAGCTTAAAACCTAGATTGGACGTGATTTGGCAAATCTTCACTTTCCTTTTCCTTTCCTAATAATCACAGTAATTGTAGCTATTTTAAACATTCACACTGCTAAAGGGCAGGGGATGTTGTAAATTGCTGATATTTTGACTGTTTCAAAACACAACAGGAAGTGGTTTTTAAAAGAAATTTTAAAAGAAAGCTTGTTTTTTAAGGGCAATAGCAAATTATGCTCTGGAAAACTGATTAAATTTAATTTAGGGTTTTTTTTTTTTAAGGATTCATTAAGTGATAAAGATGAATTCATACTGTTCCATTGATCTGTTATTTGAAGGATTTCCTGTTCTATTAAAAAATGGCAGCACTTTGATTAAATCAGACTTGCAGAAAGGATCTTTTTAAAGAAAGAATAGGAAATAAGAGTCAGTTGAGACAAAGCCATCTTTCCCTTGTCAACCTGAAGAAAAATTCCATAAGGTCAAAGGAGACTTTAAATACATTTTTGTACTTAGCCACCTTGAGAAATATTGAATTTTTAACCCCACATAAAAATAAGCTCTTTATTGCATTTTACAATGGAATAAACTTGAATAAGCTTATTGCTGCAATAATATCGTCCAAGCATAATTGATGCATGCTATCTTTCACAGTACAAAACAAACATGCCAATGCTAAGTTAGAACACATTCCTTTGCCTGCTCATTCTTTCTCCAAAACTCCTACTCCTCATGCTATTTTATTACTAAATAACTTAGCATCTTACCTAGTATGTTCTAAGCTTCCTTTCTCAGAGAAAAACAGGAGAGTTTTCAGGACCAAGAGCGAAGGAGAGTAAGTAGGCATTTCAACTTAAACTGGGATGATTCTCAGCTGTACAACTAAATTACTTGTATCCACATCTATATCCTCCCCAGCTTTTGTCGTTATCTTAGGGCACACACCAAGAAAAACTCCTCTGCACATTGGACAATGCTTGCTTCTTATTGATAAAGGTAAACTTATTTAGGCCCTTTTTAATTGTATTTCTGAGAGTATGGCTGTGTTTATATGACAACGATCATGGTGTATAATGCTTTGGGAAATTACAGACTTGGGGTGTGACATCAATTGCTCCTTCTTAGAGCCTCTCAGTGTGCACTCCTCAGTCATCAAGGATCATTTCTGCCGGGTCAGTAGCAGAACAGGAGAGAAGTCCATACTTGACACATTATTGGATAACATTTATTTGTACAGTCAGCCATTCAGAAAGCTACTGGTTCCTATAAGCCAAGCATTGGGCTGAATCCAACTGTCAATGCAAAGTTATGTTAGGCTACACTCCAGTGGATATAGAGCTTATCAATATACTGTTATAAACACCAGAAACTGACCAGCTTTTGCTGTAGCATTTAGGAAACAAAAAGGCCCTACTAAATTGCAATGGCAATAATGACAGTAATAGTAAAGGTAGTAAGCACAATAGGCATTTATTATTATTATTATTATTATTTATTATTATTATTTTACTGAGATGCATACAAGTTTTAATTAGAGAAACAGTAAGGAGGGATGACTTCAAGTCATGAATATCAGGGAGCAATTCAGACAGAGGGTCATATGAGATGAACTTTGGAAGACAAGGAGACTTTTGAGATAAAGGAATGACTGAATAGAAAATTTTAGCAAAATGGGCAATAATGTGTAAATCAGAGATAAAAGAGTGCATGTCACATGGAAGGAATACTGAGAAATTCAACATGATGGCAGCAAAGGCTTTAAAATAGGGTGAGGAGCCATCAAACCAGAGGGCATTTGCACCTGGCCATGGATGCCCATGAACTCCAGGCTAAGGAGTTGGCATTGAAGCCTGTAAGTAATAAGGAGTGACTGAGAACTCAGGTGGCCAATGTACTGACTCAGCCAAATCCCCCTTCACTGGGAGACTTGCTAGGAGGGCTCCCCAGAGACCCCCCAGCCATCTGCCCCTCGAGGACGGCACCAGCTGCAGGAAGACTCCTTGCCAGTGAGGGATCAGTGCAGGGATCAGAGGTCCAGCCATCGCAATCAATGGGAGGTGACTTTCAAGGTTCACTGCAGGTCCAGAGCTCCCTGGGGGTCAGCCGGGGCTGGGAGTGGGCTTCTCCCTGAGCCTTCTCCCCTCCTCCCATCCCCTTCCGTAGGTGCTGATCCCAAAGACAGTCCCTAATCACATTCTGTCCCCTGAATCCCCCTCAGTGCCTGCTTTCCAGGGTGCTTGGTGTGCCACACGTGTGGAACTGAGTAACGTGATTCAAATTTTTATAAGGAAATATTAAAGCAGCAATGATGAGCAGAGAAAATTGAGGATTATGAATGTAAGGACCTATTTTAAGTTTTCTTAAGTCTGGCAAGAAGTAATGGAGAACCACACATGGGTAACATGTAAAAAAGGGATCAACAAGGAGGAATATGCCAAAACTAAAACATCAAAAGGCTTTGTGACTGATCGGATATTTGGAGAAAACAGGGGAGGATAAGAAAGTACTCAAATGTGTGTGAGAAGTAGTACCATCAGCGGACAGTGGAGATATGGGGGAAAGGACAGCATTGAACAAGAATGAGCTCAACTGTCATCATGTTGATTTGTGATACAGGAGGGACGCTGCAGGGAGACATCTGGTGGAACTACGAGACTAAAACTTGGGACAAGAATAAGGCAGAGAAAAAAA
The DNA here is from genome assembly GCF_030020395.1 of Manis pentadactyla. Classification (NCBI taxonomy): domain Eukaryota; kingdom Metazoa; phylum Chordata; class Mammalia; order Pholidota; family Manidae; genus Manis; species Manis pentadactyla. Next base: position 44,356,872 of record NC_080025.1, read on the forward strand.
TAAGAGTCTTTCTCAAAAATAATAATATTTGTTCATGCAGACGATGCAGCAGCTTGTGAGAGAGAGAAGGGCAGCTCTTCGGGGAAGCAGGAGGTGGAAGCAGAGCCAGAAGGAACAGAGAACCCTTGATCAGAAGTGTAGTAAAGGGAAGGAGACCAGGAGAAACAGCCGTCAGAAGCCAAGAGAACAAGTTAGGTATTTCAGGAGCATGAGGAGGCTGCAGACACATCCTTCAGCCAGATGTCTGAGTAGGAAGGACAAAGTTTGTGATGTAAGGAGGACCTGTTACTGTAAAACATGCATGGGTATGTTAGGCAGGAGCAAGACAGAGGGATAAGAACCACTGATGGAGAAGTAAGGTGTTCGACCGTCACAGATTTGTAGAACCTTTGAGGGAAGATTTTATTTAAGGAAGGAGGGTAAGAATTTATTGTTTCAAACCTCCATTCTCCATGGGAATCATGCAAAAGGCAGTTAGAGGCAGAAAAGGCCCCCTCCTTCTCAGCACCTCCACAAATTTAAAGAGGAAACTAGAAAGATGAGAGCCAGCTTGCCCGCCATCCAGGGTAGAGAGCAGGTGAGGAGCCCAGGAACCAGGGGGAGAGGGAGCAACATTCAGGGACAATGTTTGGAGTTAGTCAAAAGAGGGTCTTGGAGCATAAAAGAATTGAGGGGGACAGAAAGAAAGTTTTAAGAAATGCTGCCATGGCTATAATATCTCTTGTAGAGGCAATATTCTCAGAGAGGCACTAATACGTTTCAAAATTCCTTTAAAGTTACTTTTGTCCAATGGGACTCTAAGCAATGACTGGACCACTTGAGGACCCAGTGTTTTCATTTACAAAGTCAGATTTGCATTATTTGGAGGCAGAGGAGATAAGCCCTGCGTACGGGAAAATAATGAATGTCCAGGAGAAGACAGAGAGGAAAAAGAACAAACACCAGTGGAGGAATCGACCTTTCAGCGGGAGAGAGATTCTTTTTTCCTGAGGAGAGAAAGGGGTCTGCGTGTACAGTGACAACGGTGTGTCAACAGTGTTGTCATTGTCATCCAGGTGTGGAGACACAAGATGCCCCATGTGATGATGTGAGTGGGAAACTATATATGAGTGAAAACTACAAATGAGGGACAGCTTACAAAGAATGGAGCAGAAATGTGTGGGACATGAGACACAACATCAACACCAGTAATTTTTTAGAAAATAAAATAAATAAGCTGAGAAATGGGAGATAGTTAGTGTCATCTCTCCCAATATATAAACTAGTGGGTCTCAAACCTGACTGTCCCTGTCCCTGAAATTAAATCAGAATATCTGAAGTGGAGTCTAAGAAACAGGATTTTTAAATTTCTCCTCTAGTTCTCAGGTCATTTGGCTACAGAGTTGAAGTCAAGAACTACTGAGCTATATATATAGGAAATATATACCCTTTGGTGGTAGGAGGTACTTTATATTAGGGTATAAACTATTGTTTAGATGGAATATAATAATATGAAAATAGAATATTCCATCAGAAGAATACATTTTACGTATGAAGATACATGAACTATAAGCGAGCATATGCAAACTACCCTCTAGACTTTTCTCAGACTATTATAGATCTCGATTTTATCATGTTAGGCAGGAAGTAGCAGGACGGGTTGGATGACCCCAGGTGTCTCTAGCCAATAAGATGTAACTTCTGAGCTGTCAGTCAGCGCTTGTTAGCATGGATCGCTCTGCCTAAAACCTCTTGCAAACCACACAAAAGAAGCCCTCCCTGAACACTTGGGGGCCTGCCTGACATTAGGTAGGGGACTGCCCTGATGCAGAGCATAATAACCCTGCTGACTTGCCTTCCTGACTTCCTTTTCACTCTGTCCGGCTTCCCTGCAGTATCTAACCTAACTCTTCCCAACAGTTACAAATTAAAAAGGATGGCTAAAAAATATCCCATCTTTAAGTAATAAAAATGCTTGCTTCAATATTCTACATTTTAAATGCTCTAAAAGAGAACCATACTTATTTGATTCGTACGTACACGTATTCATAAACTAAACTAACCTAAACAAAATATCCATTGAAATATGTTTCACAATGAATCAAGAATAAGATTTGATGTCATGCCCAAGATGATAAGTGGCCTCACCACTTATCAGCCCCCAGGAGACTTGCCAAAATATTTATCTCTTTACCTCATTTCCTCATCTATACAATGGACAGAATTATGTGACTTTCTGATTAGTAAGCCAGGCAACCAGTACAGCAAAGAATCTCCTGCTTCCCCTTCCTCAGCAAGCATTTGTTTGCTGTGACTCTCCCCAGGCTTGCAGAGAAATATTCCTAGAATTCTTCATAGACTTACACATTTTAAATTTCTTTATCATTGAGCATATGCATGTCGATCAGCAACATAATTAAATTCAAAGATTCACCGTTAATGTCCATATATTTGGCCATCTGCTTAAATGACCCCTGTTCATCCCCTGCCTAACTTCAGTCTCTTTTTTCCAAATCTTTCCAAGTCTAACCCACAGGCAGCAGAATGTACATTTCCAAGTGTGGAGCTAGATGAATGTCAAGAAACTGAACAAAACTGTGTAACCAGCACTCGGTAAAGAAACAGAAAATGGCAACAACTCAGAAGTCCCTGTGCCTCCTCCAGCCAGTGACCACCATCTCCCCCAAAGGAGCCACACCGTGCACCGACTTCTGTGCTCAAATAAGAGTCGTTTGTTTGTGAGATTCATCCATGTAGGTGCTCAGTGCAAAATCTGATGAGTTTGAAATACATATATACATGCAACTACCAATATGATAAAGACCTAGGAAGTTCCTTCATACTGACCTCCTCATGGTAGGCAAACCTTGTTTTGTTTTATAGCCATTGGTTTGATATGCTTGTTCTACAGCTTCACACAAAATTGATCAATATGGTAGAGACCCTTTGGGGACAGCTTTTTTTCAGCATAATCCTTTAGAGAATCCTCTGTACTGTTGTGTTTTTATATAGTAATTTCTATTACTCAGAAGCATTCAATTTTATAAATATACCTCAATTTTTATGTCCATTCTCCTATTGGTGGACATTTGGGTTATTTCTAAATTTTCGCTATCATGTATTGCTGCCATGAACAATCTTACATGAGAATTTTTATGGATGTTTTCTTTTCTACTAAGTCATTATATATGAACCTTTTTATATTTAGTTGTATTTGATTTGCTGAAATTTCCCTAATTATTAGAGAAAAATTAATAATTGTCCAAATTGTAATTTTCCAAGTTACATAAAGATAATGGAGATATTGGTCTTCCTGCTTTGCTGCTCAGGGATATTCTGGTCGTGAAAAATAAGTAGCAAACTCTTCCTCTGTTTTCTGGAAAAAAAGTGTGCATGAGATAGGTATTATTTTTTTCTTAAGTATTGGATGGAATTTAACAGTGAAACCACCTTGGCCTGGATTTTTTTGAGTGAGATGCTCTTTGCATATGAAACCAATTACTTTCAAAACATAGATATATTCATATATTCCATTTTAACCATTTTTGAAATTCTCTTTTCAAATATTTTTCCAATAGTGTTTATATTGAGTTGCTCTTTATATTTTCTTATGATCATTTTATCACCTCTAGTATGTAAATGGATATCACCTGTTTTTGATACTTTGTTTTCTATACTGGTTTTCTTTAGCCACATTGTTAACAGATATGCATTTTATTTGTCTTCTCACAGAGTAAACTTTGAACTTTGTTGATAGTCTATATTTGTTTTTCTTTTTTGCTCTTTCTGCTTTTATTTTTATTCTATATACTTTTTATCTTTATGATTAATTTTTAGAATTATTCCCTAGCTTCTTAAGGTGGAAATTTACATAATTTATATATTTCACTTTTTCTCACAAACACTTGGATACATGTTTCCTTAAGCACTGATTTAGCTCCATTTCATGCTACATTTCAAATATCAGTTGATTGAAAATATTTTATATTTTTCTTGTGATTTTTCCTTTGAAAAATGTTTTCTTTATAAGTGCACAAATTCCCAAATATGTGGGTCTCATAAATGTAATATTGTTACAGATTTCAAATGATTTCCTTTAAAATCAGAAAATATATTCTGTAAGATTTCAATCTTGAACTTTATTGAGACTTAGTTTATGATATATGATATGGCTTATTTTGGTGAATTTTGAATGTGCCCCTATAAAGATTGTGCATTCTACAGTTGTTGTGTGTGGTTTTCTATAAATATTAATTAGGTCAGAGTTTTTGATAGTCTTTTAAAATCTTATTGATTCTTAGTCTAGTTCTTCCATGAATCACTGAGAAAGGGGTAGTAAAATCTCTAAGCATACTTGCAGATTTGTCCATTTCTCCCTTTAGTTCAGTCAGTTTTGTGCTTCATCCTTCTCTACTCTCAGGGGCATACACATGTGTGACTGCTCTGTGTTCCTAATGAATTAACCTCTTTATAGTTATAAAATGTCCTTATTTAAACATTAATGGTATTAATAGGAATACTCTTATTTTTTAATATTACTGTAAAAGGCAGAACAATGCCTCCTCAGCATAGCCATGCCCCCTCCCAGTCCCCAGAATCTATGGCAAAAAGGCTTTTGCAAATGGGATTAAATTGAGGACTTTTGGTAGAGAGATTGCCCTGGATTATCAGCGTGGACCCAGTGCTTAAAATCACATAAGTCCTTAAAATCAGAGAACCTTTCTCTGTGGGAAGTCAGAGGGAGTTGTGATTATGGAATATGGATCAGAGGAAAGCAAAGTTGCTGCTTTGAAGATAGAGACAAGTTACCCGGGGAATGTGGGCATCCTCCAGAGGCAAAGGAAAATATTCTCACCTAATCTGCCAAACAAACAAACAAAAAAGAATGAATACCAAAATATTAAAAGCATTTATCACTATACATGAGCATTATGTATTATTATATATTTTTGTTATGCTGTATATTTTACAGGATTAAAAAGAGTGACTACAGATTACCTTTGTAATAAAAGGGCTATATCAAAGAAAAATATCATTAAATAGAGATATAACATGTAAAATATATTTTTAAATAATCAAATAAAATTAAAATTCTAAAACTGAAAAAAAGTTTGTCCCCTAGAGGTTGTAGGAAGGAATAGAGCCATACTAACACTCAATTTCATCCAGCGAGAGCCCTATCAGACTTTCAATCCACACCCTTTAAGATAATAAAATGATATTTTTTAACCCACTGTACTTATGATAATTTGTTATAACAGCAACATAAAACTAAAACAATTACTTTGCCTGATATTAATATAGACACACTAGTTTTCTTATGCTAATTGTTTACATGCTGTATCTTTCCCTCTTTTTACTTTAGACTACTTTTGTCTTTATATTTAAACTTTCTTTTAAAGACTTGGATCTTTCTTTTTGTGTATAGTCTAAAAATCTCTGTGTTTTAATTTGGGACTTTTATTTAATTAATATTTAGTGTAATCATTGATATGGTTGCATGGAAGTTTGCTACTTTGTTAGTTATTTTTTATTTTTCCATTCAATTTTTTGTTCTTTTACTCCTGTCCTATATTATAAAAACAAGGTATCTTTGGCATTCTACTTAATATTCTTATAGAGACATTTTAGCTGTAGATAATCTTTTTTGTATTTTTGTGGTTGTCTAGGGGTTAAATTATGGATGCTCAACTTATTACAATATACTTACAGTTATTATCCTACTACTGTATGCAATATATAAGAACCATGTAACAGTATAACTGAAAATATACCCTGTCCTTTTTTAATATAATGCAATATATTTTACATTCATATACATATAAATCTCACAGTAAAATGTTATAATTTTCATTTATGACAGTTAAGTACTTTTTAGGAGGAGATAAAAAGGATGTCATCTTTACTAACATTTTGAATACTTTTCATTCCTTCTTGTACAACTTAGTTTGTAGTATCTATTTGATGTCATGCCCTTCAACCTAAACAGTTCCTTAAATATTTCTTCTAATGGGACACCGTTGGCGATGAGTTTTATCAGCTTTCATCAGTCTGAAACTCTCCTTATTCATTTGGAAAGATGTTTTTGCTGGATATATAATTCTTGCTCAGCAATTCTTCCCATAAAGAAAGAATGCCATAAAAATGTCTTTCTATTATATTTTGACCTCCAATGATTTTGTTGAGAAATGGGCTCTTATTCACATCATTGCATCAATCCATAACACGGTTGTAACACGATTTTTTTTCCAGTCTGGCTTCTTTCAAGACTTTCTTTTTGTCTTTAGTTTTCAGCAGTTAACTATGATTGGCCCAGGTGTTGGGTCTTTCTATTGTTATCATTGTTGTTTCTCCCCCTGCATGGGCTCTAATGAGATTTTTGTTTCTAGAAGTAGATTTTTTTTACCCAAATTGGGAGATTTGGGCCTAATTTCTTCAATTTTCTTTTTTCCTCTGAGTCATTTTTTTCTCCTATCTTTCTGGACTCCAAAAATGTGCTTAATATTGTTTTATAGAGTTACTGAAGCTCTATTAATATATTTCCATTTTTTCTCTCTCTTTAGATTACATAATTTTGTATTGACTTGTTTAAGTTCACTGATAATCTCTTTCATTATTTCTATCCTGCTTTAATTCCTTTCAGGCTATTTTTCATTTCAGATATTACACTTTTATTTCCATCTTTTCCAGGTTCTTCACAGTTTCCATTTCTTTGCTAAGACTCATCTCTTCACTCAAGATGGACATTTTTTTTCTTTTAAATACTTGATAACATATATAATAACTTAAGATTCTCAACTGTTATTTACAGTGCTGGAGTCATCTTAGAATCATTTGCTATAGACTGTTTTTTCTTAGGCATAAGCTATAAATTCATGGTTTTTTTTCATATGTAGTAATTTTTTTATTACACACTCACCATTGTTAATTCATTGGGTACATCACAGCAACTCTGAGTTCTATTGTGTTCCACTAAGAGAGTAGTTTTTGTTCTTGCAGGTGGTAAAGTACTGCCTTTGGAAATTAGTTCTTTGAGATTATATAGGTTTGAAGTTGCATTTGGTCAGATGGCCTATTTTAATGGAGAACCTGGGGTATTTTCCAAGCTCTTCTAATTTGTTAGGATTCAGACTCCAAACTCTGTGTGTCTTGTGATGGGCAGCAGCTAACATATTTGTTCTAATATTTCAGCTTTCCCACTCTAGATAACCAGTGAGCTCCTTGAGGTCCCTTTGGCATGCACTGTTCAGTGGTTATCTTATGCTTTGAGAAGAGTTTATTATGTAGATTTGGGGGCTCTCCCACCTTAATTCCCTCCTTTTTTGGGATTCCAACCTTCAGTCTTAAGCTCCTCTGATAGCCTAGCTTCCCTCCTTTTTCATTTCAGGACAGAATGATTATGGCTTTCTGCTAGAGCTCTAGTTTCTCAACACTCTCCTTACTAAAAAGTCACTTCAAGGGAAAACCTCACTCCCTTCTTTCAATAATCATCTCTGCATTCTTCTTGTTTTGGTTCAGGTACTTACAATTAGTTGGGGTTTTTAAAAAATATTTATTCAGAGTTTATTGTTATCTGCTGTAGGAAGTGTCTAATGTAACTCACTCCACTGTTACTGAAATTAGAAACTTCTTGATCATTATTTCTACCTGTCTTTTGAATAATTTCTGTATGACCGATAACTCTTCACTTCACACTCCACATTACATCTTTTCTCCCTCATGTGCCCTCATTAAATATAAAAACTACACAAACCACTTACGCACTTATTCTTTAACTAATACATATTTACCACATGCCTACTGTGAGTCAAAACCTGTCTTAAATTATGAAGCTATAAAAGTGAGCAACTCACAGTATTGTCGCACAAGGCTCACTTTTCCTTGACATCATCACATCAAGCTCGTCTGGTGACTAGCTGGTTTTGTTGATTCAGCTCCAAAAAACTTTGGAGTTGGCCCACATTTTTACATTTTCATAGCTATTCAATTCTGGTCGTTGTTGTTTCTTTATGTTGGCACTGGAGATGTCTTTTTACTGGCCTCTAAACCTCTAAACTCCTCTTTTCTTTCCCAAAGAATATCTGTTTCCTGAGAAATCTTTCTAAAGATAAATATCACCATATTACTTCCATTTTTAAATTATTCAACTACTCCTCATTATTGACTCAAGGATAAAATCAAATTATTTGTAGATCTGCAAGAGTCTGTTTGATTTAGCCTTTTCCTGACTATTCTGACCCCATTTTCACTGTTGTCTCACATGTACCTTAAACCAGTCATATTTAAATAGACTTCTCCAACTATGACATACTTTCCAATAGGTTTGGGAAATATTTCTTGCATATTTGCACACTCCATTCCATTTTATTGGAAGGCTTTGTACTTCAGTAGGTAATTACCATCTCAAACACATTCAAATCTCAACCCATGGTCTTTCTTTTTCAAGTAACCCCATCCCTCTCCAAGTAAAATAACCTATGCTGATTAAGGATTTCTGTCACATGCTATGTATTCTCTCTGATAGCTGACACTATAACCTAGTGTCTCCTGATCTGTTTTCCAAACCAGAAAAATATTTAATGGCCTCATTACATCCATTTCTCTTTCATTAGACCCTAACACAGGACACAGTCATTATAAGAGAAATGGAAATTGGTATAGAAGACAAGGTTGAAGCCCCTTCACCAACACATCAGTCTTATCCAACAACTAGCTTCACTTTATTCACAAATAAGACACAGTATTAGTTTCACAATGTGAACCCTACTACCTCATTTTTATTTCTTATTATGTTGGCATTTGCTGTAAGGTGGTTTGTACATTTCCTTCAAGATTATCCATCTTCCCAAGGTTTATTGCAAACAAACTTCATCAGGTCAAATCCAGTGTATTCAGACTTGTAAGAATATCCCAGTTGGACCGCGTGAGGGGATGTAATTTGTTGATGTTAATTGCTCCCCATCCACCTTCTTCCAGTTTAAATGATTCTTTTAATTATGTTTTTCTACTAATCCATTAATCTTCCAGTGGGTTTCACTTTAATTTTTTTCTCCACTCATGAACTAAGCAGAATTTACAGCTGGGAGAGGCCCTAGAAATAATCTCACATAGTGTTTCTCAAATTGGGAAATATAAACCCTGTGGACACATGGTTGTATGACTTGGGGGCCCAGGGGTGGGGAGTCTAAAAAGTTACAGGGAAAACCTCTGACATATCAGTTTTCCCCAGTGCTTTGGGGAGAGGAGGAAGTCAAGTCATTTAGTTTGCAGCTGATTAAAGAATCATGTTTTTTTTTTTTAAGGTATACATATATTATGAAGCAGAATACAGACTTCGCATTAGTAGTTAATCAGGACATAGCAAAGAAACCTGAGCTTGCATTGGATAATTTATAACTTCCGTCATACGCTTCTTCTTCTGTGCCCTTCAGGATTTGGAGGAAAAGAGTTTGAGAGACAACAATCTATTCTTTCTTTTCTGAAGAAAAACATTCTCAAAGCAACATGAACTAGCTGGCACCCCTCAGAGCTTTTACGACTCTGAATCCAATCCTTGATCCACTCTGCTCTGCTCATGTCTAATTCGACAGGATTTCCTAACTGCCCGGCGTAGGTCAGGCTCCTGAATGCTCTCCTTTCCCCCCAGGCTCTAGTCCTGCCCGTGCCACGGCGCCACAGGCACGCTGGTGGCCTGGCACTAGTCGTACCATCTCTGTTTCATAGTGGAGACAATTTTGACTCAGAGAAATTTAAAATTCTGGAAAAGATTAAAATACTAATGCAGAGCTAAGATCTAAACCACCCATCTAATTCCAAATTCCACACCTTTTCCAGAATGCTTCCTAGTCACAACTAAAATCTGTCTATGAAAACAGTAACCAGCAATCTCTGTGTTTATACTGCAAAGCTCAAGGATTCATTTTAAGTGGGCTCTCACTAGTCATTAATTGAGAGAAGCACCTAGATTACTTTCTCCCCTGGCCTCAACAGCTCTATTCACAGGTGACAGGTGGCACCTAGATAGCACACTGTGTAGCCACAGATGCCAGAAGAATATTTGCTATTGAAATTAAGGGCATCTGGCATTCTTTTACTTTCTTTCCAGACCTTGGAATACCATTCCACAATTTTGCTCTAAATGGTCTCAAATGCACAGGGATGGGATTATCAAGAAGTCATTGGAGATGTCTGAAATGGAATATGTTTAAAATAATTGATAAAATTGGCTACTATAAATCTATCAAACATTTTTTGTTTTACTTAATTCCTCAAAAAGAACTGATCATTGTAAAGCTATAAATATTTTTATCAAAATAGAATTCATGAAAGTATAACTTAATTTGTAATTAAGAGCCCATTTTTTTAATTAATATTGTGAAACATAGTAGTCTCTTCTAAACACATGCATTTAATAGTTAACTTTAAAACTGGAATGTTATTCTGCTTAATAAACCCATGTGCTAAGTAAACTGACAGATATCTGTCTGGAGAGGATGACAGGTATAATCAGCTCTGCACAGTCAATCACATATCTTTTAGAAGTTGTGAAAACTTCATAAATCCAATGATTATTTTATTTAATTTTTATGATTTACAAAGTCTAGCCCTGTCCTGAAGCAGATTTTTCTAGGATGTGCTAAGTGTGGAGCTCCTTCAAGGAGATAGGTTGTTGTCAGAGAGGACTCTCAAACCATTCTGTGGGGTAAGAGATCTGGGGAAAACCCACCAGGACAAATAGTTGGGCTCTGTTGGTACAGCCAAGAGAGGCAAGGACCACCTGCCATTTACTTCTCCAGTTGGATCTATTGAGGTCTACCATCTGGCAAGAACTTTAACTCTTGAATTACAGAGAGAGCATGGCTTCCTGAATTAAAGAGGTCACCATTCCCTGGATGAAGCGGAAATTGTGGCTCAAGTCTTAGGAAGTATTCCTAGGCTAGTCTGATGGAGTGTGGTTATGTGTGTTTGTAAAAATATACCTCTTTGTCTTCACGGCTTCATGTCACTGGATTGAACAAAATCAACTGAGAAAAGAGTGTGTATATAGCAGAGAAGAGGGTCTTGAGCTTATCCCTGGGAGCTTCTAACCTTTCTTCTAGACTCTAGGGGAAGCAACAAGCAAAGAACATTAAAAGGGGAACACTTGGTTTGGCAGAAAGTAAACCAAAAGAGAATGTGACATCCCAGCAACCAAAACCAGAGAACACTTCAAGACCGAGGTGGTGGGCATTGGCTTCGATGCTGCTAAGAGGTTGAATAAGTTTAGGAAAGAGGTTGCCCCTGGCTTAGGAAAATAAAAGCCACTGTGATTTGGACAAAAATTCTGAGATGCGTGGAAGAGATTTTTAATACATAGAAGAAGCAATATGAATTGAGGAAGTACGAACCACTCAAAAAGGAAGATTTCCTGTGAATAGAAAGCACAGCCACACAGCACCCGAAGACGCCCAGGTCTAAATCTCCTAAGTTTGCTATGCCTCTGTACCGGCTTTGGAGTTACTGGTTTCTCTCCATACCTTCCTTGACCTCAAATAGTTTAGAGCCTAATGTGGGATATTTACTGATGCTTTTGAGTAAATAGAGAATGTGGAAAATTAATTAAAGAGGCATAGAAAAAATTCTAGTGAACCACTTCTAGCAAGGGGGCTGGGGAAGCGAGTGTCCAAGGAGTTGTCAAGGGGCATCAGCGCTGCAGGTGAGCCCAGCAGCAGGGATAAAGTTGTGCTTGTGGAGAAGGAAGGGGAGGCAGCAAGCTGAAGCAGTGCCCAGCTCATTTTCTGGGTTTGCCTCAGGCAGAAGAGTATTTGATGGCAAATACAGGAAGTGAAACTGGACACATAGAAAAGCTGTCACAGCATGGACAAATTTGAAGGTCCATATGGGAATTTAGATCAAGAGTACAGACAATTGACAATGTCTCCAGTAGTGTAATGACACAAAGTCTGTATCTCAGTGGCCTGAATTGTACTGTTAGTACTTATACTGTGAGTCTTGAGCTTCATTAACATTGTCTATGTAAACAAGTGCATTTTGGTGTAGTGACTTGGGCTGGGAACTGGGGTCACAGTGCTCAGATTTATAACCTGTCTCCTTCTTTTATTTTTACTACCTATGTTGGTTTCTTGGAAAGTGTCCGATATTCTCAACACCATATCCAGTACATTATAAGTGCCCAAAGATGTGTTAACTATTATGATTACAACATCCCTCCCAAATCCTTAAGAGACATCCATTCCCTCCCAGATGCATTAGTGAGAGCATGAGGCTCATGTAGCATGGTTGTGGGAGGACTGGGAGAAGGTAATTGAGGTCAGAGTGAGGAGTACTGCAGATGAGAATAAGGAATTAGGACTCAGTTCAATAGGTAATGGGTAGCCATTGATTATTTTTAAGAGCAGAAGTGACACTATCAGAAGTGTTCTTCAGTCAACAAACTAGCTAGCAGAATGTAGTATAGAAAGAATTTGTTCCCTCAGGGAACAGTAAATATATATTGAGTATTCACAGTGTGAAGGGCTGGATTTACAGAAGGAACAAAGCAGACAAGATCTCTGTGTCATGGACCTCACAGTATATCTAGACTCAGGTGGGAGAGATGAGGGGAGGGACACTGATGCATGGATTTTTTTAAGCAGTGAAGTTGGGAGAGGGATGGGACTGAGCCATAGAGTGACACTTCAGTTACAAAGAAAGGACCAAATGGCAACAGTTCCTGAGCTCTGCAAGAACTCTCACACCAACCTAGTTTCTCTGCCCTATCTCTCCCTGTAATGAATGAAAGCCCAGTTTACAAAAGGCCCTCTTGATTTCAGAGCAGTGCAATCTCCATAGATATGCCATCTGGAAAGAGCATCTTGCTTACCTGAGGGGAGATGCACAGGAAAATAGCACATCTTATATGGACCCCTTTCTGCACAATGACCTCTATGCTCAGACACCAGACTTCTTCTCCAGTTGGATCTCTTGTTTTATGTGCTTTCTTACAAAACTCAAGTACTAGAAACTTCTCTGGTTTCTAACTATTCCTCTCTCCATCTTAATACTCTTAATTTCTTTCTCAAACTCAAAACGTTCTGGTCTTTCAATTTCTGGATTAAATATTTTATCATTTAAATCCCACTCAAATTTAGAGCATTTTTTATATCTTTCTAAGGACAAATTATTTTGTTTATACCTTTCTCATAGTCCTCAGCTATAGTACTACTCTACTATTTTCACTTGTTTCTCTCTTCTTACAGCATAAGCAATCCCTAAGAACCTAAGACTATGTGTATTTGCATCTGTGTGCATTCACCTTGCACAGAGTTTACCACACAATAATAGAATGAAAAATGAAAAATGAAGCACTCATCCATGTCTGGATTCACATTAAGCTACTGAACTTGTGCTATTATCAACCCTATATTACAGGCAAGGAAACTGAGGCTTTGAGTTCTATATAATGTGTTTAACATTGTATACCTAGAAACTAATAAAATCCAAACAATCAGGTTCCAAAGAAAGTTATTCAAATTACGTAGACCTCAGTTTCCTCATGTATAAAATGTTTACTGAGTATTGATGTGTCAGGTTATGTTCTTGCTGTTTTCATATCGCACAAGGTGTATAGATAGGCTATGCTGTCCCATGTCAGCCAAATTGTCCTATATCAACCAAATATCTCAGTGATTTAATATAACAAAGCTCATGTTCACTCAAGCAACATTCCCATGTTAAGTTGGTAGGGCACCATCTATACTATTTCTTACTACAATCTCTTGAATAAGATAAAGAGCAAGGCAGAGAATTATGACCAAAACTTAAATGTTTTCACCCATAATTGACACCCATCACTTGCACTAATATTTCCTTAGCCAAATGAGGTCACATGGCCACACCTACTTTCAAGCAAATGAGGCATGCCCATCATCTCAGATGCCAGGAAAAATATTGGTAAAGTTATCTTGTCTTTCACATGACACTGGTGTGGGTTAATGTGATTCTCCATAAATTATAGATGAGGAAGCTGAGTGCAGACAAGTACTTGCTTACATGCACACGAGGCATAAGTGGCAGAAACGGATTCGAACCTCGGCAGTCTGGTTTCTTCACGCTGTCTCCTGCACTTGCTGCTCTTCAAGGCATAATAAAGCTATTCGCCCCAAGCAGGACCCATGACAACTTTAGGAGCCCATGAAAATGTTTTATGTTATATTTTTAAACGAGAAGTAAAAAATGAATACACTCTAACCTGGATTATATTTTTCATTATGCCAATGTCATCGTAAAACAATTACATATGTATAAATGTATATATGCATATATTTATATGCATATGTAATGTATGTGTATGTATACATGTCTGTGGGTGTGGGTGTGAACCACAATGGTATAACAAGGCAAAAGCACACAGGACCCATTAAATTCATCACGTGGTCTTTGTCCTCTGTCATTCACTGTGCAACTTAAATAAGCAGACATGTTTTTGGGAAGTGCCTGGGATGAGTCCAGAATATTGGATTTTATCCTATAGTGTACACAGTTAGACCCACTAAAAGGTTATGAACAGGGACATGAGCTAATGAATGTTGAATCTCAAAGTAATTCCATCTCTGCTCACTGCTGAACTGTTACAACTGCTGATGCTTTAAGGCTTATGTTCAGGGTGGGATGAAAGAATCACATCTTTCTAATGTCTCCAGAATGGCCTTAAATCTTTGCCTTCTGACATTCTCACTCTTGTGCAGTGTCCTCAGTGACTAGCTTCTAAGGAACAGAATTGGAATAATAATGGGCGTGGGCTTGAAATAGGATCCTCTCCATGGTGAGCCCTCACAAGGGACCACAGCCCTAACCAATACCTATATTGTGCCTTGTGAGAGACCCTCAGTCAGAGCCACCCAGCTACAGATGCTCTGACTCCTGGCTCACAGAAACGATGACATAATCAATGTTTATTGCTTTAATCCACTAAGTGTTGTTATACAACAATATATAACTAATACACCAGCCCACGTTGCCTCCAGCATGAAAACTAGAGTTAAGTCTCAGCACACCCACTCCTGGAGAGAGCAGCTCATGTGATAAAAGGATTTCAACCACCAGGGAAAATTTTGGATGTGAATTGGAAGCTTGTGTACTTGTGTGAAACAGTCAGAATATACATCTGGATGGGATGACATGTGATATGTCACTCATGACTTTGAATTCGAAGTTCTAGCTGAGATCCCTGGAATGGATCTCACTGCACCACTGCCATGGCACCTTGAGCCTGGACGCAATATTGATGCTGGATCTGCTCTGACATGGTATTGTGGAAAGGATGAGGGGAACCTAGTGGAGACTGACCTCCCAGGGACTGCATGACCATAGCTACGAGCATTATTTAAATCTTTTCAAATCCACTGAGTGGATTTAGTTAGGTGGGTATCACAATCCATTGTTCAATGAAAATGTTACATTTGGAATAAGGTACATGCAGGTTGAGGAATAATGAGTACATTTCATTAACAAGTACTCCACATGCCCTGGCATCTACTTCTTTGCCCTGAAGCCTCTGCTGTTTTGAATGACATTTATGGAGACTGCAGATATCCACCTGAAAGGGAAAGAATTTTAACCTAGTTCACAGATGTCATGACATAATACACTGGCGTCAGCAGAAGGTGGACTCTGACATATCATGGTGTCACTTAGTCGTAGCCCTAAAGAATAGTGGTAATGGGGAATCCCTCCAAGGACAGTGTTGAGACAACCACTTGGTTCTACACTTCATGTGGAGACAGTTGGGCTGAGCTATGGAAATGCAGAGCCCTGGGCACTGGTTAAAGTCATGGCTAGTTAGTGACATGTGGAAGCTTCAAAATTCAAAGATCAAGTACAGGAAAGGCTGGTATGTGCACAGAACAGTGGGAATAGGCAAGAAGCAAGTACACATGTCAGGTCTCATGCTTATTTCCACCAGAGAGCATCTTCTTCAGAGGAGGCTCCCAACAGTGAGGTGGACAGGATGGCTTACCCCATGGATGTCATCAAGTCTTTCTCCTTGGGCCCCACCACTTCTGCACTCCAGTCCCCCATTTACAGTGTAGGCATGGTAGCAGGGATAGACTTACATATGGGCCAAGGTCACGGGCTTGCTCTCTCTCACCACAGCCAAGATAGTTGCTGTTGCTATCTGTCGCCTTCCCAACTTGCCATGAGCAGAGACTGGGGCTGAGAACCATTATCAGATCAGACTGGCCAGCTCATGGACCCTTTCTATCCCAGAGCAGTTAGTGATGTGTCCTTATCGAAATCAGTGCACACTTCATATATGTGCATGTTTGCATAGGGTTTGCTTCCTGGACGGCAGAGCCTCAACCATCTTGACCATGTGAAGACTTAGGGAATCTCATTCTGTCATGGCACCCCACACCGTGTTGCCCCAGACCAAGGTGCTCATTTCATGCCAAAGAGGAATGAAAGTGGGCATGTGACCCAAGGTGCCCTGGCCTTATCCAGCTGCATCACCCAGGATGGCACTACACGGCTGGTCTAACGGACCTGCGCAGGAAGCTGCCCCAGCTCAGCAGAGAGGCTGCCGCAGGGCAACACCTGCAGGGTGGGTGTCACTCTCTGCAGGGCAGTATGGCATGTCCTCACAGGCCAAAACAGTGGTCCATGCAAGAAGCTCGAGCTTCACGTCTCCCACTCTTAAGTTCAACCAGGCTAGAGATCCTAATTCCTAGCAAAGAATACTTCTGCCAGAG
Organism: Manis pentadactyla; assembly: GCF_030020395.1. NCBI lineage: Eukaryota > Metazoa > Chordata > Mammalia > Pholidota > Manidae > Manis > Manis pentadactyla. The sequence goes on from NC_080025.1 coordinate 44,373,581, forward strand.
GGAATTACTAGTGTCCTGTGGAACTTGTCTGTGGCTATCATCTGGTCACTTGTGTCTGTGGAACAGCAGGCAGAGAAGTGTGTTAGCAAGCTGGCATGGGCAGTCATCTCTGGTTACTCTGAGGCATGTGGGTGCTGCCATAAGACAGAGGCAGGGATGCATTTTCCTGGTTCCTGCAGGATTGATTACCCAGACACCTTTTGGAGCTCTGTTGCCCAGTGATAACAGGTAAAGTGTCATTGTAGTTATAGTGGCCAAAGAAGGGCAAGTCACCTGATTAGCTGCTGCATCTCCTTTCAGGAAGGAAGTAAGGATGTCTCATTTTCACACAAATGGAACCCTCACGTGGTACTATGAAGCTGACTGCAATGGAGGCAGCGCAGGGATGAACTGCGTGCACCTCTTGTGCAGTGCTCCTGACCCAGGTGGGCTTGCGTTGCAGCTGCTCCTGTGACCAGCCCCTCATGCACTGGGCAATTCGTCACACCCTTCCTCCTCAGATCCCAGTGGAGGCCCCAGAGTGCTCTGCTGGACACCTGTGTGTGTGCAAAACCTGAAAGCACAGAGGGCTAGATGTCCTTGAGTTTGACTTGGGAGATGGACGTGGGTATGAGAATTCTTTTAGCATATTGAGGCTTTTCCCCCATCTATATGCCTCCATACTTCCTGCCTGTCAGTTCACTGACTTCACAGGATTAACCTCCTTCCTAAAAGGCCACACATGCTCCTCTCCCTGTCTGCATTTCCTGAGAGGCCCAGGCTGGGAAAGCTCCCACACCTGCACCTCTTTCCTGCGGTAAGTCACCTCTGTGGTATTACATGTGCTCTGTCTCTCCTACTACTTGTCTATTCTGAAATTACATACTCTTTTCCTTCATGATGGGGACTAGAACTCACCACTCCTGTGCACCCCTATACTCTCAGAGCCCAGAACAGTTCCTGACATTGTTGGCGCCCAATAGTATTTGTTGAATGAACATATAAATGCACCAGGAAACATCAGAGATTAGGTCTTAAACATCAGTTCAGAATCCCATTCACTCTCTCATCTGGGAAGGTATGGAACAGACAGCTAGGTAAACCCTGATATTCTGCTCTCAGATCCAACATTCCAACCAACTCTGCCACCCCTCTGTCCTCTCATGACCCTGACTGCTCTTTCCACAGAATGAGCTGCCTTGCCCCTCAAGAGCACTTAATTTCAAGGAAGTCGAAATGCCCTGCCAGAGCTTACAGTTCTGATTTGAAGCTATTGGTCCTCAGAGGCTCATATAGACTCAAGCTTAGTAGCATAACCTGTCACAAACTTTGGAATTACTTCAGCACCAGCTTAACAATCAAGAGGGGCTGGGGAGAACGATGTTTAAACAATTTCATTTAGATAATATTAAATATTAATTGTTTGCTTCTATTGATGAGTGATTAATAAATTTTCCTTTCCAGAATGATTTTGATGATGCAGCTGAAAGTCCCTACCTGCACCTCTAAAATACGTTATTTTCAAATAGAAGGATGGGCAATAGCCTTTTTGCAAGCACAGAGGCCTATTAAGACATCCAAATGGTCTAATTTCCAAAGTCCTACTAACTTATGAAGATTTTCCAAAGGATTACCAGGCAAATAGACCTGAACCCTCAACCCTGGAAAGTTGCCTCCAGAGAACCTTGCTACAAACCTTCTGTGTCAGTCCTCATCAAGGGCAGGGCGAACACCATGTCCCAAAGGATTTTGTTGTGAGGCATTGCTCTTCTGGGAAGTTTCCAGAGGACAGTCTCTGCGTATGGTCCATTGCTGCCTCCTGTAGACAGGACTGTGTTTAGGCTTCTCTTTTGTGACCAAGCCTGGTAGTTACCTGACCTTAATATACATATATCAAAAATATTGTAGGTTTAGTTCCAAACCACTGCAATAAAGTGAATCTCACAGCAAGAGTCAAATGAAGTTTTGGTTTCCTGGTGCATGTAAAAGTTTTGTTTACACAAAATTTTGGTCTATAAGTGTGCAATAGCTTTATGTCTGAAAAAAACAATGTGCATACCGTCCTTAAAAAAATACTTTAATGCAGATGCTCCACATCACTAATTATCAGGGAAGTGCAAATTAAAACCACAATGAGATATCACCTCACACCAGTTAGGATGCCACTATCCAAAAGGTAAGAAACAATGAAAGCTGACAAGGAGGTGGAGAAATAGGAGCCCTCCTACACTGTTGGTGGGAATGTGAATTGGTATAGCCATTGTGGAAATCAGTATAGAGGTTCCTCAAAAAGCTAAAAATAGGAGATTCTCAAGATGGCAACATGACTAGGGTGGCAGAAATCTCCTCCCAAAACTATATATATTTTGAAAATACAGCAAATACAACTATTCCTAAAAGAGAGACCAGAAGATACAGTACAACAGCCAGGAGACATCTACATCTGCAAGAACTCAACATCTCACAAAAAAGGGTAAAATGCAAAGCCGTGACCTGGCGGGACCCGAGCACTCCCCCCACACCTGCTCACCGGTGGGAGGAAAAGAATCAGAGTGGGGAGGGAGTGGAAGCACAGGGCTGCTAAACACCCAGCCCTAGTAATCTGCACCAGGAGCACAGACACACATTGCATGGTGTACTAGATATTAGAGAAATGGAAAAGTAAAATCTGAGACTGAGACTGCAAACAGGTCCCCACAGCTGGCTGTCCTGGGACAAAAGAAAAGTGGGCAGTTTAAAAGTCTTAAAGGGACAAGATTTAACAGGTGGACAAAATCGTCCTGGCACACTCAGCCTAGAAAGATGGGACTCTTAAGGAACTTCAGGCACCCTAATCCCCTGGGTGGCAATGCAGCTCCAAAGGCCCTCATGGTGATAAGCAGCCTGCCATTCATTTCCCCCCCCAACTGGTACTGCAAGCAAAGTGGCTGACCCACCATGGCTGTGGACCAGCCAGGGAGCAACCCCGCCCACAGCAACCACACAGAGTCTTCTCCCAGCACACAGCTAACCCGGCTAGACACAGAAGCTGTCCACCACACTCAGCTGCCTGACACAGACAGTGGATATGGACGCAGAATCCAGAAGGCATGTAGGGGCTTTATTCTGGTGGTGAACACCCACTGCTCACCTGCAACCCCCACCAGTGCCCTACACCATCCTGAGGGCTGCCCCACCCACATAAGCACGGGGATTAACCCAGAGGCTGCCCCCTGCACCTGGTTGGCTGGCACAAGCAGAGGAAGCTGGAGCAGTGTCCAGAAGTCATGTAGGAGCTCTGTTCTCGAAGCGAACAGGCACTGCTCACCTGCAACCACTGCCAGTGCCCTAGGCCATCCCAAGGACTGCCCCACCCATGGCAGCTCAAGAGATTAACCCAGAGGCTGTTCCCGGTGTGTGATTGCCTGGCACAGACAGCAGAAATGGGCAAGTTGACCACCAAGCAGGAAGGGACTTTGTTCTCCCAGCTGACACATATGCCACTAGCTGATTCTACTACCATGAAAATTCTACTACCATGAAAAGGCAAAAGAACCTTGTTCAGTCCAAAATCCTTCAAACCCCAGAGAGAGGGCCTGATGAGACCAAAATCACCAATCTTCATGAAAAAAAATTCGAAATAAAAGTCATAAGCATGCTGATGGATGTACAGAGAAATATGCAAGAGCTATGGGATGAATTCCAGAGGGAGATAACAGGAATGAAACAAAGAATGGAAGGATTTAAGAGCAGACTGGATGAGGTGGAAGAGACTGTTAATGGAATGGAAATCACAGACCAGGAATACAGAGAAGCTGAGTCAGAGAGAGATAAAAGCATCACTAGGAATGAAAGAATATTGAGAGATTTGTGTAAACAATCCAAACGGAACAATATTCACATTATTGGGGTACCAGAAGAAGAAGAGAGAAAAAAATAGGTATCGAAAGTGTCTTTGAAGAAATAACTGCTGAAAACCACCCCAATCTGGGGAAGGAAATAGGCTCTCAGACCATGGAAGTCCACAGATCTCCCAACACAAGGGACCCAAGGAAGACAACACCAAGACATATAATAATTAAAATGGCAAATATCAAAGACAAAACCAGAGTATTAAAAGCAGCCAGAGAGAGAAAAAAGATCACCCACAAAGGGAAACCTACGAGGCTATTGTCAGACTTCTCAGCAGAAATCTTATAGGACAGAAGAGAGTGGCATAATATAGATAATGCAATGAAGCAGAAGGGCCTCGAACCAAGAATACTGTATCCAGCAAGATTATCATTTAAATTTGAAGGAGAGATTAAACGATTTCCTGATAAGCAAAAGTTGAGGAAATTTACCTCCCACAAACCATCCCTACAGTGTATTTTAAAGGGACTTCTCTACATGGAAGGGCTCCCAAGGCTAAATAGATGTCACCAGAGAAAATAAAGCCACAGCAAAGAAAGTAGACCAACCAAATACTAACTAAATGCAAAATAAAATCAGCTATCCACAAAATCAGTCAAGGGAAACACAAAACAGCACAGAATAAAACACTAAAATATAAAGAGAGGAGGAGGAAGAAAAAGAAGGGAGAGAAAGAAAGAATCATCACACAGACTGTGTTTATAATAGTGTAAAAAGTGAGTGAAGTTAGATGGTTAGACAGTAAAGAAGCTGCCTGTTAACCTTTGGTAATGATGAATCCAAAGCCTGCAATGGAAATAAGCACATATCTAAGGATAATCACCCTAAATGTAAATAGACTGAATGCACCAATCAAAAGACACAGAGTAAAAGAATGGATAAAAAGGTAAGAACCATCTATATGCTGCCTACAAGAGACTCACCTCAAACACAAAGACAAACACAGACTAAAAGTGAAGGGATGGAAAAAGATATTTCATGCAAACAATAGGGAGAAAAAAGCAGATGTTGCAGTACTTGTATAAGACAACATAGACTTCAAAACAAAGGAAGTAACAAGAGAGAAAGAAGGGCATTACATAATGATAAAGGGGTCAGTCCAACAAGAGGATATAACCACTATAAATATCAATGCACCCAACACAGGAGCACTGACATATATGAAACAAATACTAATAGAATTAAAGGAGGAAATAGAATGCAATGCATTCATTTTAGGAGACTTCAACATACCACTCACTCCAAAGGACAGATCAACCAGACAGCAAATAAGTAAGGACACAGAGGCACTGAACAACACACTAGAACAGATGGACCTAACAGACATCTGCAGAACTCTACACCCAAAAACAGCAGGATACACATTCCTCTCAAGTGCACATGGAACATTTTCCAGAATGGACCACATACAAGGCCACAAAAAGAACCTCAGTAAATTCAAAAAGATTGAAATCTTACCAACCAACTTTTCAGTCCACAAAGGTATAAAATTAGAAATAAATTGTACAAAAAAAGCAAAAAAGGCTCACAAACACATGGAGGCTTAACAACATGCTCCTAAATAATCAATGGATCAATGACCAAATTAAAACAGAGATCAAGCAATATATGGAGGCAAATGACAACAACTGTACAATGCCCCAACTTATGTGGGACGCAGTGAAGGCAGGTATAAGATGAAAGTATATAGCAATCCAGGCCTATTTAAAGAAGGAAGAACAATTGCAAATGAATAGTCTAAAGTCACAGTTATTGAAACTGGAAAAAGAAGAGCAAATGAGACCCAAAGTCAACAGAAGGAGGGGCATAAAAAAGATCAGAGAAGAAATAAATAAAATTGAGAAGAACAAAACAATAGAAAATATCAATGAAACCAGGAGCTGGTCTTTGAGAAAATAAACAAAGCAGATAAACCCCTAGCCAGACAAACAAAATCAGAAACGAGAAAGGAAAAATCATGATGGACACCACAGAAATACAAAGAATTACTAGAGAATACTATGAAAATCTATATGCTAAAAAACTGGATAACCTAGAAGAAATGGACAACTTTCTAGAAAAATACAACCTTTCAAAACTGACCAAGGAAGAAACAGAAAATCTAAACAGATCAATTACCAACAATGAAATTGAATCAGTAATCAAAAAACTACCAAAGAACAAAATTGCTGGACCAGATGGTTTCACTGCTGAATTTTTTCAAAGATTTAGAGAAGACATAATACCCATTTTCCTTAAACTTCTCCAAAAAATAGAAGAGGGAATACTTCCAAACTCATTCTATGAGGCCAGCATGACTCTAATACCAAAACCAGGCAAAGACACCACAAAAAAAGAAAACTACAGATGAATATCCCTGATGAACATAGACGCAAAAATGCTCAATAAAATATTAGCAAACTGAACTCAAAAATACATCAAAAGGATCATACACCATGATCAAGTGGGATTCATCTCAGGGATGCAAGGATGGTACAACATTCGAAAACCCATCAACATCATCCACCACATCAACCAAAAGGACAAAAACCACATGATCATCTCCATAGACGCTGAAAAAGCATTCAACAAATTCAACATCCATTCATGATAGAAACTCTCAACAAAATGGGTACAGAGGACAAGTGCCTCAACATAATGAAGACCATATATGATAAACCCACAGCCAACAATATACTTAACAGTGAGAAGCTGAAAGCTTTTCAACTAAGATTGGGAACAAGACAAGGATGTCCACTCTCCCTGCTTTTATTCAACATAGTCCTGGAGGTCCTAGCCACAGCAATCAGACAAAACAAAGAAATAAAAAGCATCCAGATTGGTAAAGAAGATATCAAACTATCCCTTTTTGCAGATGACACCATATTATACATAAAAATCCCTAAAGAATCCACTCCAAAACTATTAGAATGAATATCTGAATTCATCAAAGTTACAGGATACAAAATTAATACACAGAAATCCGTGGCATTCCTATACACTAATGATGAACTAGCAGAAAGAGAAATCAGGAAAACAGTTCCATTCTCAATTGCATCAAAGAGAATAAAATACCTAGGAATGAACCTAATCAAGGAAGTGAAAGACCTATACCCTGAAAACTACAAGACACTCTTAAGAGAAATTAAAGAGTTCACTAATAAATGGAAATTCATCCCATGCTCTTGGGTAGGAAGAATTAAGATTGTCAAAAAGGCCAACCTGCCTAAAGCAATGTGTAGATTCAATACAATCTCCATCAAAATACTGACAGCATTCTTCAATGAACTGGAACAAATAGTTCTAAAATTCATATGGAACTACAAAAGACCCCAAATAGCCAAAGCAATCCTGAGAAGGAAGAATAAAGCAGGGAAGATCTCACTTCCCAACTTCAAGATATACTACAAAGCCACAGTAATCTAGACAATTTGGTACTAGAGAGTCCAGAGATTAACCCAAGCATATATGGTCAGTTAATACACATTATAAAGGAGCCATGGATATACAACAGGGAAATGACAGCCTTTTCAACAACCGGTGTTGGCAAAACTGGACAGCTACATGTAAGAGAATGAAGCTGGCTTATTGTCTAACCCTATACACAAAAGTAAACACAAAAAAGATCAAAGACCTGAGTGTAAGTCATGAAATCATAAAACTCTTAGAAAAAAACATAGGCAAAAATCTCTTGGACATAAACATGAGTGACTTCTTCATGAACATATCTCCCCAGGCAAGGGAAACAAAAGCACTAATGAATAAGTAGTACTATATCAAACTAAAAAGCTTCTGTACAGCAAAGGGCACCATCAGTAGAACAAAAGGGCACCATACAGTATGGGAGAATATATTCATAAATGACATATCTAATAAAGGGTTGACATCCAAATATATAAAGATTTCACGCACCTCAATAGACAAAAAGCAAATAAGCCTATTAAAAAATGGTCAGAGGAGCTGAACAGATGCTTCTCCAAAGAAGAAATTCAAATGGCCAACAGACACATGAAAAGATTCTTCACATCGTTAATCATCAGAGAAGTGCAAATTAAAACCACAATGAGATATCATCTTACACCAGTAACGATCGCCACCATCCAAAAGACAAACAACAACAAATGTTGGCAAGGTTGTGGAGAAAGAGGAACCCTCCTACACTGCTGGTGGGAATGTAAATTAGTTCAACCATTGTGGAAAGCAGTACAGAGGTTCCTCAAAAACCTCGAAATGGAAGGAAATACCATTTGATACAGGAATTGCACTCCTAGGAATTTATCCTAAGAATGCAGCAGCCCAGTTTGAAAAGACAGATGCACCACTATGTTTATCGCAGCACTATTTACAATAGCCAAGAATTGGAAGCAACCTAAGTGTCCATCAGTAGATGAATGGATAATGAAGATGTGGTACATATACACAATGGAATATTATTCAGCCACAAGAAGAAAACTAATCCTACCATTTGCAACAACATGGATGGAGCTAGAGGGTATTATGCTCAGTGAAATAAGCGAGGCAGAGAAAGACAAGTACCAAATGATTTCACTCATCTATGGAGTATAAGAACAAAGCAAAAACTGAAGGAACAAAACAGCAGCAGACTCACAGAACCCAAGAATGAACTAACAGTTACCAAAGGGAAAGGGACTGAGGAGAATGGGAGGGAAGGGAGAGATAAGGTGGGGGGGAAGAAAGGGGACATTATGATTAGTATGTATAAATGGGGGGACACGAGGAGGGATGTGCAACACAGAGAAGACAAGTAGTGATTCTACAGTATCTTACTACACTGATGGACAGTGACTATAATGGGGTATGTGGGGGGAACTTGGTGATGGGGGGAGTCTAGTAAACATAATGTTCCTCATGTAACTGCAGATTAATAATACCAAAAAAAAAAGATATATATGCATCCCTATGTTTATCGCCACACTATTTGCAATAGATATGGAATCAACCTAAGTGTCCATCAGTAGATGAATGGATAAAGAAGATGTGGTACATACACACAATGGAATACTATTCAGACATAAAAAGAAAATAAATCCTGTCATTTGGACACACTATGGATGGATCTAGAGGGTATTATGCTCTGTGAAATAAGCCCAGAAGAGAAAGACAAATACCATATGATTTCACTTATTTGTGGAATCTATAAACAAAGCAAAACAGAACAAAATAACAGTGGAGTCAGAGGCACTGAGAAGTGAGCAGAGGTTGTGACTAGGGGTTGGGGTGGGTGTATGGGGAAGGGAGATGGATAAAAGGGCACAATAATTCATAATCACAACATAAGCTGATCACGGGGACTGTTTAACCACTGTAATGTATATTTGAAACCAACATAAGACTGTATATTATTGACACTTTAATAAAACTTTTTAATACAATAATGTTAAAAAATGCTGTTCATCATCTGAGCTTTCAGCAAGTTGTAATCACTAAGCATAGATCACCATAACAAATATAATAATAAGAAAAATTTTGAATTATTGCCAGAATTACCAAATGTGACACAGAGACACAAAGTGAGCAATGCTACTGAAAAATAACACCTATAGACTTGCTTGATACAGGGAACCACAAACCTTCAATTCGTAAAAATGCAATGTCTGTGAAGCACAGTATAGTGAAGTGCAATACAGCGAGGTGTGCCTGCACATGACTTAGGCCATTCTGGAAGAGACAATCTTTAAGAGTGGAGTGACCGAAGTTTACGAGCAGTTCAAGCCTTAGAGTCAGCAATAAAGCAACTGATGGCTGAGCTGGTAGCCAGTAAATGGGTGAAGATGTAACACTGAAGTCCCAGCACAGCATCCCAACATGACACTGGATTCATCTGAAGCTTAGCTTCTTTGTGGAAAGGAGATAGAAAGAACAAAGTTGCTGAATAGTAGTGAAAATTAAATACGACCTTGATCTTCCAAAATCTAAAGTGCCACACAAATTCAGTTTCTTCTTGCTTTACCATAATTTAGGACTAAAAGGGAGAGCCTGTTTCATGGAGACTGACCATTTTTCACCTACTCCAACCCTGGTTTCTCCACTTATTAGCCATATGTCCTCTCCTGTGAAATAGAGTTAATAATAGCACCTAGAGCTACAGCAGTGTTTTTAGGACAAATAAACTTCTAAATACAAAGTGTTTGGCAGTGTTTTGCACCGATTAAGCACTACATAAGTGTCTGTTTTCATTATTCTTATGGAACGAATGAAGAGCTTCTCAACATTCCATGTAAAACAAGGAAACCTTCCAGATTGTTCCAGAGGCATATTTAATTCTGAAAATCTAAATAACTGTGTCTGAAATCCCAGTCCTATGCCAATTCTTCCAAGTGTTGACAAGATCTTCCTCTGACATGAATCCACCCATGAAGTAGCAGGACCTCCCAGGATGGAACCCTTTTTTGGAACTGACTGTTCTCTCTCCAGCCTCTCCCCAAACTTCAAAAAAAAAACACAGGTGCCCTCACCTGAAGCATAAAGTGAATCACTTACATTTTCCAGAAAATTCTCTGCTTGCCTGGGTCTGCTTGCCTTTACATATGCTACCCTCACTGCCTGGATTATTTCTCTCCCCAAAAGCAGCCTCCAAAATATTCATGAACTAAAATTCTGCTCAGTCATGACTCCACAGTGAAAATTTTTCTCATGTCTTCCTCTGGATTATTGCTTCACGTTTGGGGCCACTACTATAATTTCTTCAGAAAATGTATCTATCTCAGTATTATATGCTTTCTTAATGTTATTACAGTTATTCCTTTGTTCTCTTTCTCTATGATATAAGGTGAGCCAAGACTTTTCTTTACCACTATAACTCCCGAGTAGAATCATGTTGAGGGTATGCACTATGATATAAGGTACCAGCTTATTATAATTGAATAAGCCATCATATCAAAGTTGGGCTCAGTTCTCTATAACATGATAGTCCAAAATAAGGTAGGATTATATTTCTCTATCTCAGACCACAAAGTTCGGAAATGGTCTGACCCAGGCTATTTTGGAGTTTCCAAAATCAGCAGTGACTCAGACTCCACTCTTTTAATGCCATCATCCCAGGACATGACATACATTTTCAAGGTTGCTTCATATTTCAATATGGCTGCAATTGCTCAGCCATCATGACTACATTCTGCTTAGCAGAAAGGACATGGTCCTACTCCTTTATAGTTTGCAAGAACCCCTACACATTTTCCCTTACATTTAACCAGCAAAACCTTTCCATGGCCACACCTAGCAGCAAATGGGTCTGGAAAAATGTGGTTTTTATTTTGTAACAGAATAAAAGTGCCATGTGTTAATAGAAGCCTGGATAACTGATATGGGAAACAGATAGGAGTAAGTGCCACTTGACCTGTTTTAACACATTTATCAAATCATTTAAATTATTTCCTTATATGGGTCTTACTTTCAAGATTGTGAAGGCCTTGAGGACAGGAACTCATTTACTCATTTTCATATCTAGTTCAATGCCTCAGCACCTAGGAGATATTTGATTTGCCGAAGAGTGATTGAAAAGATGAATAAATAATTTAATCAACAAGCAGATGTTTGAATTTAAAACAGACATTTTGCAAACGCACTTCAGTAGTCTCATTCTACTTGACTTTTTTCAATTATTGAATCTAATATTTATTACCATTTGAAGTTTAGCAAATTGTTTAACAGGAGATCTGAGATTATTCTGACATTTCAAATGAGAGACTTTTTCTTTGCAAACATTACAGAGCTATAAATTTTCATTTGTTAAGTTTGCCCATTCTCTAATGTGGATGTGGCTTTTTTTTCTTTTCAAAGGTTAATTGTATTTTTCAAATGTCTACGTTTTTCCTAACTCAAATAGGGTACAATATTTAAACATAGCGACCTCATTCTTTTTCATATTTTACTAACATTTATTCTAATATTGTTACTGAGGAGATCTGAACACAAATTCCAAAATTTAACTGGGCTGCTTTCAAATGATACTGACTTAAATTTATTTTAAAATTCTAAAGCTTTTGCAAGAATATGATGTTTCCTTTCTAATATAAACAGGTGCATTTTATAGAAACTTGCAGCTATAAATAAAATGTGAAGGCAAGACATAGATTCCTCTAAGTCTTTAGTTTTGAAAAATAGAAGTCTAGAGTGCTGAATTTCAAATATATTTTGATTTGAAATTAATTGCTGATTTAGATCCCAAGGCTTTTATCATCTGTGCATATTTAACTAGAAATGCATTTGGAAATGTAACAAATTTCATGCATCATTAAGCACTTTAAATAATTAATAGTTGATTATTTTCTCTTCTGAGATGGCCTCATTTATAATTCTGCCTCAACGATGAGATTGACCTTTAGGTTAAAATCAAATTGCATTTCTGTTTAGAAAATAGTTCTTTATTTAGAGAGTATAACAAATGTCACTGTCAAGCTTTATGCTATGTAAAAGGCAAAAACTTGGCCAATGTTACATAAACATTAAGTGAAGAGATCAATAATCATTGTAATAATGCAATGTTCAAATTGGTGTTTTTAGTGGCTGACCCCTGGAGCCCTTTGCTAAACCATTGATCATAATTTAGTAAACGCGTCCCATGTGGAGCGTTCTTCTTAAGCAGGATGATAGCGGTGGGCATGATAAAGCCAGGCCACAAAAAGGACGACCCTTCCACCTGTTGACCCATCAACAACACAGCAATGTCCTTTCTCTGTGCCTTTCTCATCTGAGAATTGCGAAGAACCTAAAAAGCTTTTACAGCTGGTGTTTGTAGAACGGGGTTGAGATTCTTCAGAGAGTAAATACACTTCTCCAGTTTAATGATAAATTTTTCAAATCTATATCCACCTCAGAAGGAGTCTTCAATAAAATACCTTCTAAACCTTTGTAAACAACTGCATTCATATTTCAAAGAAAAGGACAAGACAGGATGTAGGTCTTGGAGAGATGCCCTAGTGGCACAGTGAACATGTAGCTAAATGAGATTTTTATCAAGCCCCAAAACACAAATTCATTCTTCTCCACAGTTGGACATTAAGCAAAGCTTCCATTTTAGTAAGACACTAACTTCAGGTTTCCCAAGCCCCCAAGACAAAAGGTCAAAATGCACTTTGAGAACAGTCAAAACAGCCTCCCACCAGTACTGACTAAAATGAACTGTGGCTCTCTAGTCTGACATCTACTTGTTTTCACAAAGAATCTGCTTATCACCCTTTAATCCAAAAGCATTGTGCCCAACACATGCCACTTAAGGGAACTTTGTATGTATTCAGTGGGCCATGGTGACTGAGGTCCACACAACTAACCAGGGAAATTGGTGTGGAATGGACATCCCCAGTGGTCAGGAAGGCTTGCCACAAGTGAAAGGAGAAAGAAACTGTCTTGCAGAATTTGACAATTATACCTACATAATATTCTCATTCAATCCTGTAATAGACCTATAGGGTAAATAGGACCATTTCCAATTTCCAAATCAGGATATGGTGACTTAGACAGGCTTCGCAATTATAATACTTACCTAAGTAAATATAAGAACTTTGCAATTCCAAAGGATTTGGGAATGATAGATGAAAAAGAAAGGATGAGGCTTAAGAATCAAATCAAACAATTACTCAGACCACCTCTCTTGTGGCAAGCATTTGGTAAGACAGGGGGATAAAACAAAGAGATGCATGAAATTCAGGCTTCAGCCTATCCTTGGTGGAGATTATTTTTTAGTCCAAGAGCGGGAAACATTCTGACATACTTTCCTAAGAATCCTGAGGTACACTTCAACCCCCAAATTGTGAAACACCATTCTAATAATGCAGGTGCTTCAATGCATTCTATATAAATCTTTTAGATGTGGTCAGCTGAAAGGCTAATAGAAATGTAGAGTGTGTGTGAAACCTCTTCCCTCCCCTTGGCCCTTCTGGACTTGTTATGCACTGTAAGTGGGTTAACTTTACTCACCTAATGCAGGAAACATAAATCTTGGTACACTGAAATAGTGTTCAGGGAGGTATTGACTTTTTATGGATGTAATTATTTTATGAATGACCACAGTGTTTTAAGCCTTTGAGTGATATTTCACAGTGAGTTATGATGTTTCACTGCATTAATATTTTCACAGATCCTTCCATGTCCAGAAAGTTCTGGAACAGGGAGAAGCCACAGTAGCTGCCAGGCTGAGGGGAGGGTCATGGCAGTCCCACCTTGGGGAAATCTGATACTAACTATACATTGCATTGGGTATATACATTTGGACTCTTTCAATCCCACCCATCCATAGAAAATGGGTGGATTTACTATAGAAATGAGGGTGTATCTCAGAACGCTGGTGGCTAGAAGGGTACGAAGAGCCCAAACGGCTTCCTGTGCATTACTCTCACTTTTCTATGCATTTGATTACTGTTCTCTCCTCCTTTAGAATGATTGTTTTTAATCCTACAACAAATGGTGGAAAATTTTATTGCATTGCTTTATATATTTACTATGCAAACAATAAAAAATGCCAGCCCAGGATAACGCTGGACACTTCTGGCTAAAAATCCACATTCTATATGGATCCATGCTCCAGGAGAAGGGATGCTGGTACCCTTGACTCCACATGGGAGCCCAGGTGCCCATCCTGAGCTCACCCACCATGGACTCCAGGACAGGATCACCCTGTATCAACTCCTGTCCCAAAAACAGAGATGGTTACCACAGAGTGACCCACTTAGACAAATACAAATATAAGTTGTTTCTGCAAAATATGGGTGAATCGGGTACCACAATGCTCAATTCTTCTTCTCTCCTAAGAAAACAAGTGAAATGAAGAAAGAAAATCAGAAACAGGAAGGAGCTTTCACAGGAGCTGGACTAGGAAAAGGCACGTCAACCATCAACATATGTATCTCTTTTGAGGGTGGTACAAATGGGACCCCACTGCTATATTTTTTTGGTGAACTTTGAGAGGAAATTCTGGTGGAGCCCAAATTTGAAGGACTAGCAGGAGGGGTGCAAAGGACTGGTTTAGAAGTTACTATTTCACATGAGCCCACTGCATTCTCCAAACATCATCAATAGTTGGAAATGTTTATATGGACTCAAGGTGCAGTTGTATCAACAGAAATTTGGCAGTATTCTTAGGTGGAGCTTCACTTGCATGGGGGGATATTTTCTCAACTGAAAGGCATGTCCTTCAAATGCCATGACAGCCTACCTGACCCCTGTGCCAATGGCAGGAACAGGGAAGTAGAAATGTACAGGTGGATAAATAAATATGGGATCTGAGAAGAATATGTCCATATGATAGTGAGGCAAATAAGATAAAAAGAAAGAAAGTCCTTCCCTGTAGAATTATTATCCTGGAAAATATTTAAGATCATATCTACGAATGAGTATAAATCAAAATAAAAGGACATAAATATGTTGTCATAATCATTTAACTGCTGTTGCAATGAGCAGCAAAAAGAACTATTTCAAACATAGTGGCTTGAACAGTAAAAACTATGTGGCTCATGAGTACTTTGGGTTGGTAATGAAGCCCAGATTTTGCTCCTGGTCCTACTGCAGGTATCTCACATAGGAGGCTGGCTGTCATTTGGGAGGATGGATGCAGTTCACCATATGCATCTCATCACTAGCCAGCTACAATGGGCATTTGCCTCAAAAGAGGCAGGTCTGCAAGAAAAAACAAGAGTCCAAGGCCTCTTGATGCATGGGCAACTCAGAGCAGCACAGGTTACTTCTGCTTTCACTTCCACTGACTACAGCAAGTGGCAAGCTCCACCCAGATTCAAAGGGTGGAAAATAGAACTTTTTAATAGAAGGGAGAGGCAAGGTGATATTGCAAAAGGTATAGACATGGGAAGAGGTGGAAAATCAGAATGAGTCTCTAAATTAATATACCATAACATAGAGATATTGAAAATGAAAATGTAAGATTTATTACAAGAAATAATTGATAAAAGGAATCCTTCTCTGAAGGAAAATAAAGAAAATACAGATCCTTGAAAGTAAAAATATATGAATGAGATTTAAGTAAAGAGAGAAGATATTTAAAAAGAAAGGAGACTAACTTAAGGAACAAATAAGTAAAAATTGCCACAGCATAATTTAAGATACCTGTAGAAATTGGTATGTATTATAATTGATGTACATAAATAAGTCTGAGGAGATAAACTCTGGGAATCTCTTGTGAAATAGAGATAAAAAGCATTTATAAATAATACTTGGAGGAGAAATGATAAAAATCAAGTCCTGAAATCAGAGCTATAACATCTTTATAATGCTCCTTCAAAGTGAATGACACAAATGGAGAGAAGAACTACTAAAGGACTTCATTAAAGAAAATATTCTTAAACTGAGAAAAGTCCTAAAGTCACTGAGAATCAAGAAAAGTGTGAATGGAAACCATAAAACAACCTAATGTATAATATTCCATTGTATGTGTAAGCCACATTCTCTTTATCCATTCATCCACTGATGGACATTTAGGTTGTTCCCACATCCTGACTATTGCGAATAGTGGGTCAATGAACACAGGATTCAGGAATCTCTTTCAGATCCTGATTTCAGTTCCTTTTGATAAATACAAAAAAAAATTGCTGGATCATGTGGTAGATATGTCTTTAATTTTTTGAGGAGCCTTCATATTGTTTTCCATAGCATTTGTAATATTATACATTACTACAATCAGTGCACAGAGTTCTAATTTCTCCATATCCTCAATAACATCTGTTATCTTTATATGTATATATATATATATAATATACACACATAATATATATATGGTTATTTTATATATTATTTATATACACGTCACATATTTATATATATGTATATGTGTATGTGTATATACATATAAAATACATAATATCCATCCTAGCAGGTGTGAAATTATATCTCAGTGTGACTGGATTTATATTATCATTAGTGATCTTGAGTAACTTTTCATACATCTTTTGGCCATTTGTATATCTTCTTTGAAGAAATGTCTATTCAAGTCCTTTGTGCATTTTTCAGATCAGCCTATTTTTAGTTTTTTGTTGTTGGTACTGAATAGTGTGAGTTCCTTACATATTTTGGAAATTAACTCCTTATCAGATATATGATTTGCTAATATTTTCTTCTTTTCTGTAAGTTACATTTCCACTATGTTAATTATTTCCTTTGCTGTAGGAAAATCCAACCATTTGTGACATGTGGATGGACCTAGGAGACATTATGCTGACTGAAATAAGTCAATCAGAAAGGACAGACACTGTGTGACTCCACTTGTATGAGGCATCTACAGTAGTCGACTTACAGAAATAGAAAATTGAATGTTGGATGCTAAGGGACAGAGGGAGGGAGAAATGGGGAGTTATTTAAAGGGTATAAAGTTGTAGTTAAACCAGCTGAATCAGTTCCAGTCTAGAGATCTGCTGTACAGCATACTGATTATATTTAGCAACACAGTATTCTGCATTTAAATCTTATGGGGGGTAGATATATATTAGGTGTCCTTACCACGCACACACACACACACACACACACACACACACACACACACACACACACACCTGAAAAAGAAAAGGGACAGGAGGAAACTTTTGGAGGAGTTGGATATGTTTATTACCTTAATTGTAGTGATAGTGTCCAGGGTGGATGCATATGTCAAAACTCATCAAATTATATACATTAAACATATGCAGTTTACTGAATATTGAGTATTAATAAAGATGGAAAAAAACAAGAATATGTATTTCAAAAAAAATGATATATGACACAAAAATTAAACTAATATAGAAAAAAATGTGAAACTGGTGACTTTTTAATTTAAAAAATCTTATTAACAAATAAACAAAATTCCACTCCAAATAAATATGATGCAGAAGTCACTAACAAGGAAAAGTTGAACATAAATAAATGACAAAAGACAGTAAGTCCACAGGGAAGTTAAAGACAAGTCCTTTCAAGTTTATAAGAACAAATAGTTCCCATTCTAAATAATGAAAGGTAATTAAAAAATATAATTGATGCCTTCCATTTCCTTTTATAAACCCAACATAAGGCTGATATCAAACTCAGTCAAAGCAATTCAAACACAGTATCTTCAAATGCATATGCAAATGTTCTGACTATAATTTGAACAGATTCATTTTAGCATTATATTATAATGGTATTGTGACCGTGATATGTTAATTCAAGAGTGATTCAGCATTAGAAGAAAATAATGTTAATATGAGATCAGCCTATTTTTAGTTTTTTGTTGTTGGTACATTAGTATTGTGACCATGATATGTTAATTCAAGAATGATTCAACATTAGAAGAAAATAATGTTAATATTAATCCTTATACTAGTAATTAAAGGGAGAAAATTAAAACATGACTGTTTTGAATAATTCTGGAAGGCATCTCATAAAATTCTTATTTGCAAGTAGTTATGAAACTAGTAATAAATTTACACAACCTTAACATGATAAAAAAATAATGTAAAAGCACAGAAATAATAACTCACAGAGGCATCATGCGCATCTTGGAAAGTCCCAAGATGACTTCTACTACTCTATTCAGTGTTGTTTGGATACCTGCCTTTTTAGAAGTCAATATAAATAAGTATAAACATTGGAAAGGATCAAAGTGTAAACCCTGATAGCTGCTTTTCTTTTTTGTAATGCAAGTGCCTGACTTAGGTTTTGATTTCAGAGGCATTATATCCAAGGGATATCCACTTCAAAGACAGCTATCTGGAAAAAACATATTGCCAGTCACACAGCTAGATAAGGAGCCAGGCCACCTCCCCCTAACAGAGGTTCCTTTGTTTTAGAGATTGGGTGATCTTGGTAAACAACCATTTAGGCCACTTGTTTTTCTCTTCCAACCCTCTAAATTCCCACTGTTATGTTTTAAATTCGCCAATAAAGGGTGAGCCCTTGAAGCCCTAGGCCTCTACCCTGGACCCCAATAAAAGCTCTCTCTCTCTCTCTCTCTCTTTCTCTACCCACAACCTCCTTGTGTGGCTCTGGGTGTAGTATAAGACTTCCAGGACTTGTAATAAACTTTTATTTTTTCAAACTTTCCTGATGGTTATTGCTGAAGGCGTCTTGCAGTCAAAATAAGAAGCAAAGGGACTGGTCCAGGCACAGCATTAGATATTGATAGGCTAAGACCAGCACAAATAAGTACAAACATTCACCATTACTTACAGATTTAGGATGTACAGCAAAAGAACAAATAGAAAAGCTCTTAGAAATAATGAAAGTTCAGTAATGAGGTCATATAGAAAACAAATACGAAAATAACTGTTTTTCAATATAGCAATATGCATTTTGCATACATAAATGATACTTTTCCAAAAGTTTCAAAAAATGTAACATACTTACAAATAAAATCCAATTAAAAGTATGCATATTGTATGCAAACAAAAGATGCTTACAGATAAAACTCATTAAGAAATATGTATATTCTATGCAAACAAAATTATACAGCTTTACTGAAGAAAATAAAAGTAGACAAAGTGGATAGATACATCAGGTTCCAAAATGAGATCTTTCCATACAATAACGATTTAAAATGCTGTAATTTTAACACAATTTTTATAAAATCTCATTGATTGCTGTGGAACATGTCAAGGCTGTTTTGATTACCACCTGAAAGAAAGATTGGAGGGGATAGAATGACAGGTTTTGCTCATATGAAGCAGATCGTAAGTAGGCACAGAATTCCACAGCTCTGTACCAAAATAAAAAACAAAATCAAAGAAACAAAAGCCAAAGAGTGATTAAAATGCCTGTATCAGTTATTTAACTTGAAAATGTAGGACAATCAGATTAAGCCCAACAAATATTCATGTTTTAAATTGTCCCTTGGATATTAAAACTTACATAAAACATTTTTTTAATGTCCTTGGATATTAAAACTTAGATAAAACATTTTTTTAAATGCTTCCTCATCTCAAAGAACTTTCATATCTAGGAATTCAAAGTTGGAAAAATTTGGGCATGAATTTCAGAAACATTAAAACTACTGTGTAATGCTATGCCTTCAGACATTTCTTGCACACCTACTGTGCCAAGCCAGGAGGGTGGCAGGGCAGTCCCTGCAAGTAGAAAAGGAATCACTTGCCTTCTCTAAAATCAGGTAAGATTTATCAAAAAGAGCTCACTATGCAATTATGCCAACATAAGTGATTCAGAGAGAGGTAACAAGGTTTCTGTAAGGGGAAATATGGTGCATTAATCTACCAAGGATCTATCTGAAAATGAGTAAATAAGCATGGTGGTACAAATCATTTTTTTTCCTTTGGCAAAATTTCAACTGGAAAGCTATAAAATGAAAGATCATTAAGGTTTAGAGCAATGTTTTATCATGAATAAGGAAGTGGAAATTGAAATACGCTCCTGCCACTAGATTAATCTTCCCTTGGTATTCTATTTTATTTCTCTACTCAAAAATCAATGAATTCCCACCACCTGGTGAATAGAATGTGAATTACTTAGTCAAGAATTCAACACCCTTGATGCTCTGACTCTAACTTCTCTTTCCCTAAAATTACCTCATGCTTTAGTCCAGCACTGGCCAATGGAAATATAATGTGAGCCACACATGCACTTTTTAATTTTCTAGTAGCCCCATTAAAAAAATTAAAGGAAAACAGTTGAGGTAAGTTTTAATTATACTTTTATTTAACCCAGTATATCCAAGATAGTATAGCTTTAACCTATGATCAATATAGAAAAATTAATGATGTTCTCCTTCTTTTTGTTGCCATTGGTCTCTTGAATACCTAGTATGCAGTTTAGCTTACAGCAGATGTCCCTT
This sequence comes from Manis pentadactyla, assembly GCF_030020395.1. Lineage (NCBI taxonomy): Eukaryota > Metazoa > Chordata > Mammalia > Pholidota > Manidae > Manis > Manis pentadactyla. The sequence goes on from NC_080025.1 coordinate 44,394,186, forward strand.
TGAACTAGCCTCATTTCCAGTGTTCAGGAGCCACATGTTGCAGGTGGCTACTGTGGCAGACAGTGCAGACCTCGTCTAACCACTAATTTAATTCTCCCCTTCCACACCTTCGCTCATTATACATCCTGTGTCTGCAACACACTGGTTGCCTGTGGTAGAGCAGCAAACCAACACTTTTTGAAGCCTCTTCTATGAGGAGTGCCATTTTTGAAGTTCTAGTCCATATTTGTTCACTCGTAGGTGATAACTGATGGTGGCCTGCTCTCAAACACAGAGAGTCCGATCACTGCAGCCTCTCTCACATTCTGGTTTGTCTCTTGGAAGGCAGGAGCTACAGACTTTTCATCTTTGTAGCAAAAGCTTCCACCATCCTCTGCTCACTACACACTATTCTAACCCAGCATGCACTGTTTCACATTTTTATTAAATGTGTCTTGGAAGAATATGATAAATAAAGTGAACAGTTTGGTCCCTCAAGCACTGCTGCTTTTACACTTTTATAAATGGTATAGGAATGGAATATATCATGAAATACCCTATTTTGCAGATCTCAGAGGTAGAGAAATGCCAAGCTGACAAAGATAAATTTCAGGAAAAAGAAAACTCACAGGGCTCAGTGAGTGAGCAGAAACCTGACAAATGATCTCCACTGTGAAGAAGGGGAAGATAATGCATCTAAAAAGAAAATCTACCCTATTTATAAAATGATGTGTTCTGAGCTCTCATTTTCAAGGCGATAATGAAAGTAGAAAGAGGCAGGCTGCTCCTTAAACAGAACAGGACCTTGGGGTTACTAAGATAGTTTGAAAAAGCCAGCAAAATTGACCCAAAATTAGTCAAGAATTAAGAAAGTGCTATTCTACTGAACAAAGGGTCAATTCAAACTTATGATCAGCTAGACGCAAAGGGGTTAACAGAATGGTTCACAGGAGAAGCCAGTAGTCAGAAGTGAACGTGTCTGCTGGGGTAGGATCAGCCCTGGAGAATAGAGGGGTGAACATGGGTGACAGAGTGACTGCCAGTCCTACGGAGAGGAAGTGGCACAGGCAGTAATACTGGATGGTCAAGAAGCAGCCAGGAGCAGGGCTGATTTCTTCACAAGCAAGGCCATCAATGCAAAGAAAAGATGTGAATGCCTGATAGCCTCCGCACATCTGTGGCCGCCTGGTGTTCCAGGTTCAGTGGACTGGGAAGAGCAATCTATTCCCCATTCTCTTAGCCAGGTTATCGACTAAATATTAGATATCAGGGGGAAAGACAAAGCCCAAGGAAACAGAATGAGCTCCAAAGTGACGAACAGACACCGGAATGAGAGAGCAGCCAGATCATTAAGAAACACACTGAGCCAGAGGAGCAGGGGCTCTGACGCAAAGCCGTCTCAGCCAAGGGCCTAGATAATCCTGTACCACGCAGGTTTGGTGCCAGTGTGTGGAAGCTGCATGTGGTGGCTGTGTGGGTTTGGTTATATCAGACCACTTAGTGGTAAATGCTGTCTGTATCTAGACTACTTAATTTCTAAACAAATGCATTATGTGGTAGATAAAGCTGTAAGTAAAGGCTATAAAAATATATAAGACATCCTTTTGAATGAAATTGCACCTTAACACAGCCAATTAACTCCTCCCCGCCTAGTCCTCTTGCCAGTTGTAAAATCCCACTTACACCTCCCATTCTGAAGGCAAAATCAAGGCATAGTACACCTAGGGTACAACAAAGTATCCAGAGTTCCTTTCACTGTCCTGGACCAATGACATCTGAGAGCAACTGCACTGGGAGCCTCTGGGTTCCCTGCCACAGCTGCACCAGAGAGAAGTCAGGTCCTAGGGCTTCTCACAACCACATCAGGCATCTTATATACGGAGGGGACCCTGGCTAGCCACACTGAAATTACACATAAAAGCAGTCCAAATAAGGAACTTGGAACAGAAATCTAGTTTCCACCATACCTGTAGCAAATACAAACAATGAACTACATAGGTTTCAGCCTCCTGCTAGGAAAAACCAATGCTTTTAACCTATTTTCTGTCAAACTTGGAGATTGCTAAACAAATAATATAAATTAACTCAGTTGTCTTTCCAACTAGCACATAAGAAAAGACATCAAAAAATAAACTAAGTTGACAAGAAGGGAATCCAAGGAGAAAGCACCATCTCTTTTCATGACCATACACAACACCTTTAATTCAAAGATGATCAATTTAAGAAAATTTAGCTACAACCAGTATCTCAATAATTTTTGCAATGTAAGAGAAGCAAAACCCCAGACTAAATATATAAGAATGAAGTATGTTTTACATAGTAGCTAGTCACCCAAGTATCTAGAACACAAACCAAAATTATTTGGCATACAAAAAATTAGAAAAAACTCAACTCACGTGAGATAGGATCAAACACCAAGACTCAGACTAACACTAAGACCACATAGACATGGTATTATCTAATAGCCAACTATGAAAACTCTTGAAACAAATGGAAATACAGAATGAAGATAGAGGAACCAAATAGAAAGATTGAGATTGAAAAATACAATAAACAAGGTAAGAATAAGCAAATTAATTAAAAATGGATGAGTGATAGATATGAGAAATTTAAAATAAACATGGAAGACTCAAACTGATTCACTATAAAAACTTGCTGTAAAGCTAGAGTATGATGTTGGCAAAGAGATTTTAAAAAGTGGATCAATGGAACATAGTAGCACTGAGAAATTACGTTCACAGAAAAACCTGTACACTAATGTTTATAGTAACTTTATTTGTAAGTAACTATAAATTACTCAAATGGATAAAACATATGGGATATATCCATACAGCAGAACATTAGTCAACAATAGAAATGAACCAATTACTGACATGCATGAAAACCTGAATCGATCTCAAAGGCATTCTGTTGCATGAAGAAAACTTACTAGGTTACATATTCTTTGACTCCATTTCCTGGATATACTGGAAGAGGAAAAACTATAGGGACACAGAACAGAGCAGCAGTTGCCAAGATTTAGAGACTGGAGAAAGGTGTGACTATAAAATTCCTGAGGGAATTTTTTGGATAAGGTAACTGTTCTGTATTCTGATTCTTGTGTGGTTCCACAAATTTATACATGTCTTAAAATGCATTGAACTATACACCAAAACAAAAACATCAATTTTATTATACGAAAATAACAACAAAAATTTGTCAACTTATCACCCAACTTTTGACATACATGTGTATTATGTGTGGATGTAAAGTAAGTGCTACTCTCTTTCCTAGATACAACAAAACAATCATTACCCATGGAGTAGACCAATACTGACTGACTAGGGTCTCTGCAACTAGATATGACAGAAAGCCAGAAGGGACGTAGTCCTGTGGAAGTATACTGCCATTCTGGCCAGGTAAACTGCATCTGATAGCACTTAACAAATAATATAAGAAAAAGCAACTTCCAAGCTAATTGTTACATACCAAACACCAGAGGTTTTGTAGATTTTTTCCAGTAAAGAGACTTCATCTTAATAAGAGTTAAGATGAGGCACAGATACTCTCTAAGACATGTTCACCTCTTGCCCGAGCCGGTGTTGGCACAAATCTCTGTAATTCCACAAAGGATGTGGCACTGTTTCCATTTTTACTATTCTTGGATGGAGGGGAGTTCCCAGGAATTCCCTCTGACATCTTACTACCATATTACCCTCATAAGCTGGGTGAGGGAGCCAATGTGTCGATTTGAGCCACTGCCCTCATAAGAAGAGGAGAACACCTCCCTCTCTCCCTCTCTCCCTCTGTCTCTCTCTCTCTCTCCACGTACGCATACCAAGGAAAGGCCATGCAATCACACAGTTGGAAGGAAGACTTCTATCTGTGGGAGAAGGACCAGAATTCTCACCAACCATCAAAAGTGCTGGCACCTTGACCTTAGGCTCCAGCCTCCGGAACTATAAGAAATTCCTCTTATTTAAGCTGCTCAGTCTGTGGCACTTTGTTATACTATACTAAAGTTAAAAGAGTATTTCATTTTTTTTTGTTGCTGAATAATATTCCATTGGATAGATTACAGTTTGTCTATACATTCACCATTGAAGGACAACAAGGTTACTTCCAGGTTTTGATAATTCTAATAAAGCTGCTATAAATATTTGTGTGCAGGTGTTTTAAGGGACATAAGTTTTCAGTTCATTTGGGAAAATAACAGGGAGTACACAACTGCTGTATGGTAAAATTATGTATAGAAACTGCCAAACTATCTTCCAAAGTTGTTTTGGAAGGGACTCCCGTCAGTGAATGAGAGTCCCTGTTGCTCCGTATCTCGCTGGCATTTGATGTTGTTGGTGTTTTGAACTTAAGCTGCCTTAATAGGTGTAAAGATAGTTATTGTTTTAATTTTCAATTCCGTAATAGCATGTGATGCTGAGTTTCTTCTCATATGTTTATTTTTTCTCTGTATATCTTTTCAGTAAGGTTTTGGTTAAGTGTCTTTTCAGATGTTTTTCCTGTTTTAAGTGGATCATTTGTTTTATTGTTGAATTTTAAGAGTTCTTTGCATATTTTTGTGTAACAATTTATTATCATATGTGTACTCTTCAAATATTTTCCCCCAGTCTGTGGATTTTCATCCTAATAGTGTTTATCACAGAGCAGTTTTTAATTTTAATGAAGTCCAATTTATAAATTTTTTCTGTAGTTGAAATTATCCAGTGTAGTTGAAATTATCCAGTATATAGTCTTTTCAGATTGGCTTCTTTCATTTAGTAATTGCATTTAAGATCCTTTAGTGTCACTTTGTGGCTTTATACCTGTTATGGGTTGAATAGTTGTGTCCCCCATAATTCATATATTGAAGCCCTAATCCCTAGAATGATGGTTTTCGAGATGGGCCTTTGTGAGGTAATTATATTTACATAAGGTCATAAGGGTTTGAATACATTGTTACTGATATTTTGAACACATAGTTATATGTTAGATCAATTACAAAAAATAAAATATTTCATATTTTTATTTATTCAGTTTCTAATGTATCCTATGTCTTTTTATATATCTGAATTTTTTATCTATGCAGTTTTCCTTCCTTCTGAAGAATCCCTTCTAACATCTCATTCAAACCCTGTCTACTGGTGACAAATCCCCTCAATTTTCATTCATCTGAGAAAGCCTCTATTTCTCCTTCACTTCTAAAGGATAGCTTTGTTGGATACAGAATTGGAGTTTGGTGGCTCTTTTCTTTCAACACTTTAAATATTTCATTCCACTCTCTGCTTGCTTGCATGACTTCTTAAAAGGAGTCTGGTATATTGATGCTGCTTTGTAGGTAAGGCATATTTTTCTCTGGATTCTTTGAAGAATTTTTTCCTTGGACTTTCTGCATCTTGAATATGATATTTATTTATCCTTCATGTTGTTCCCTGAGATTTCTGTATCTATGCTTTGATGTCTGCTATTAATTTAGGGAAAATATCAGTTATTACTTCTGCAGTATGCTTCCGTTTCTTCCCGTTGCTCCCCCCCTTCTGATGCTCCCATTGTACATGTGCTGTGCCTTCCTCAGTTGTCCCACAGTCGTTGGATAGTCTTTCTTTCATTCTCTTTTTTCTTTGACAGCTTTGGATGTTTCCACTGACATTTCTTCAGGCTCACTGATTTTTGCTCTGCTACATCCAATTTATAGAAGAGCCCATCTAAATCTTTCCTCATTTTTGTGAAAATGTTTTTAATTTTTATCATTCCTTTTTGATTCTTTCTTAGAGTTTACATCTCTCTGTGTACAATACCCACCTATTTTCACATGTTATCCACTTTTCCCATTACAACCTTTACCTTAAAAATCATAATTTTAAATCCCTAGCCTGATAATTCCAAAATCTCTGCCATATTTGAGTCTGGTCTTCCTGTTGATTCTGTCTCTTCAAACTGTGATTTTTTTGTGTGTATCTTTTAGTGTGTCTTATAATATTTTGCTGAAATCTGGACATTAGATACTACATAAGAGAAGCTGAGGTATAAAGGTCTTCCATGGGAGGATTTATCTTGTGTGGGTAGTTCGGCTGTGTTTATGTTTGCTCCAGCTATAGGTATAAGAGGCTAATGTTTCCTCTGGTGCTCTTGTTTTGCTCTCCTGCTGTCTTCATATTTCCCTAGATAACTTTTCTTGAATAGTGTCTGAAATGCAGTTCTTTCCACTGTACTCCCATGCCGTAACACAGATCCACATTTACGTGGTGGTATGAGGTGGGAGGGCAGGCAGGTAAACTACATTCCCAGCCCAGCCTTTTGGTGAGCCAATGGGATGTGACTTTCATACATCCTTCTTAGTTCAGGCTGTTTGTTTTTCCTCCCTTGCTTGAGACAGGAACTTGAGAATAGGCTGGGGTTGGTTACTTCCCTTCACCAGGTTGGTTAGGCTTCGGTAAAGTCGTTTCTCTGAGGTCAGACCTTGTTAAGAAAGACAGAATGCTCTGAGCGCTCCTCCAAGTGGCTGCTTTTCCCTCCTCTTGCCAAAGCCATGAGGATTTTCTTGTCTGATCTTAACTGTAAGAACCTGGTAGGGTTCCTGGAGATCAAGCTCACAAAAACGTGGGGACTCTCCTTACCCTGGGCCTGTGGGTTTTTAACTGGCAATCTTTTCTACATGGTGCCTCCAGCAATTTGCTCATCACAGTTTGCATTCTCTTGGCCAGTCCTTGTTCCTGTGGAGATTTTGCCCCAGGGCGTCTGTGCTGGGAATTGCGATTCACTTTCTCTGCTTGTCTATCTCTACACTTTTGAGGGCAGCAGTCTGTCCTGTGTCCTCAGTTCTCTGAGAGATCCAAGAAGAGTTCTTGATTTTCAGTCTGTTCAATATTTTTCCTGTGGGATGGAGCAATGACTTCAAAACTCCTTGCATGAAGGACCCAAAACAAGAAGTCCCCATGTACTCTCTTTAAATGCAGGGAAAAGACAAAATGCCTAAGAGCACTGGTATTATTATGCATGGCACTACAAGTTCTGGATTATACTTTGAGGCCATATAAAGAGAAAAAACAAATATAGATTTTCTTTAAGTACAACATTCATTATTCATAGATTTCTATGAACAACTATAGAATTTTAAAACATATTGGAATTTTAATATACCATTAAAAGTAAGAAGAGTACAACAATTTTGTTAGCACATATTTAAAAATAATTAAGACCATTCCTCTACACCAGCAAGTGAAAATCAAAAATACACATCTATAATGAAATCACATTAAAAGCACAGTTGGATTTTATGTAAGTACTCAACAAAATTATTTTAAAATGTGTATGAAAGAATTAAGATCTATGAATAAATAAATTAGTCTTGACAAAATAAAAAGAATCTTGCCATATGAGAATCTAAGAGAGAATATAGCATAATAACAACAATGTTGATGTTAATAATAATAAAACAGCATGGTACTGTGGTACCAATGAAACCATGGACTCTTTTGGAATAGAATAGCAAGCTCAGAAAAAACCTTCACAAAACAGGTAATACCTGATATATAAGGAGTGTGGTACCAACAAACCAATAATGAAAGGAAAAAAATATTAAATAACAGTAAGACTGTTCTCCTCACATGAAAATTCAGCTGGGTCTATGTATTTTAGTATGAGGTATATAACTATAAGGTAGTTGAATAATTAAAGACTTAAAAGTGAAAGATAACATAAAGCTAGGAAATAAAAATACAGAATAATATTTTTTGTGATCCAGAAGTTGGGAATTATCTCTTCAGCAATATTAAATACTCACAAAGCATTAAAATGAAAAAAACTATTGGAAGTTACTGTATCAAATTTGAAATATCTGCTCAAACAAGAGAGATAAATTTGAGGCTATCTGACACCATAGACCAAGAAAAGATCATTGAAATGTAAAACTTGACAAAGAGCAGTATTTGCAAATACGTGAGATTCCTACAAATATAAAAAAATACAGGAAAACTAATAAAAGTGCAATTCAGCAAACACAGAAAATAGGCCTATAATAAAAGGGAAACTCAAAAAGTTAAAATGTTCTGAAAAAGATGTTTAAATTCATTGTATTTAGATAACTTCAAAGAAAAGCAATACTAAAATGTCATTTTCTACCAACCACTTAGATCATGTCTTGCTAACCAAATCCAGTGGCTTCCCGTTTTTGTACAGTGCAAAAGAACTGAATGATTTCACATGTTCGTGGAGGAAAATAGAACAAGAATAATAGTTTATGCTGTAAAAATTTTTGAAATTCAAATTTCAATGCCCATATATGATTGTAATATATTTTTCATTTTAATTTAAAAAAAGATATTCTACACCAATCAGATTAACGAAAGCAAGAAAGGCACTTATAAATTTTGGTGGAATAAATAGGAAAATGAGAGCATCCGCATGTCTTTGGTATGAATGCAAACTTCTCCATCACTTCTGAAAAGTAGTCTGTCAGTACAGTGAGGTTATATGGACATATAACCTATGATTAACAAGTCCTTTTACTGAGTACAGGCCTCCCAGAGAAGTTCACAAGTCTATCAGGTGACATTCATGGGACTAAACTTGCTTTCAGTATTGGTGGCATCTCAAATTAGGATGTTAAATGTTCACTCCTAAGAAAAAGGGCTAATAAAATGTTGTTAGCATGACAGAAAATACGATGCAACAATTTAAAGCATCATTTTGTATCTTCATATGGTGACAACTGATGGTCTTAAAAGCTTAAGATTGTGTTTTAGAAAAGAGAAAAGATAGTATAAGATATACATAATTGTAAAACATATGTCCAAAACACTGCAACATTCATTCAACAAAAGTATGGAATGATGATTATAGATCAACACATTCTTGCAGATGTTGGAGATCATCAGGGACCAAAAGAGAAAAAATACCCTTGTCTGGCAGAGCATACATTTAGTAGTGAAGACTGACAATAAGCTGAGTTAGATAATGACAGGAAGTACAAGGGCCACAGAGAATATCAGAGCTGGGGAGGGCTGAGGGAGAGAAAGGAGCAGCCAGTGAGACCAGAGGAAAATCTGTTTATGAGGAGAGTTTCCCAGAAAGAGGGTGTGGTCAGCCATGTCAAACACTGTTGAGGGTGAACAGGAGGGGCCCATATAAGTGACCTCCCACAGTGTAATATGATGTTATTAGTAACCTTATCAAGAGCAGATTCACTGGAGTTGTGGGACTATGCCCCAGAGGTGCTGACTGTGAGGAGGTGAGGTTGAGTGGAAATAGCAAATACATGCTTCCCTTTCAAGAAGCTTTGCTGTACAGAGACGCTAAGAAGAAAGATGATCTCTGGTAAGGAGCCTGCATTCAGGGTGCCGTGTGTTGCCTAATGTGGGGGTGGTATGGGATGTCTGTAGGTTGAGGGGAAAGATATAAATCAGTGATGCAAGAGAAGAGAGATTAATCACAGGTGCAAAATCACAGAACAGGGCAGGGTTACTCCCAAGATTGTGGATAGGACCAGCCTTGGCCACCATTCCAGGATGGTGCACATGGGGTGTGGATACGGATAAGGGGGAGGTGGTAGACTTGGTGGCTGAAAAATAGAATGTCCCCATCGATTAAATTTCTCTGTAAAATGTAAGGCAGGGTACCTGCTATGACACAGCAGTTTTAGAGAGCCGCATGTAAATAGTTTCACCCTCTCAAGTTGTGAGTCCTGGAGTCCAGACACAATCGTGTTCAGATGAAGTGAAAAGTCTCGGAGGCTCATTTCTCCAGCCACATGCTAGAACACCAATTTTAGATGGCAAGAGGGCTGTGTTCACAGATGGCCCAGAGGCACACCCTCCCTAGTGGATGGTGAAAATCAAGTTCCACAGATAAAGGGAGCTGGTCATGATGGGAAAACCCTTCAAAAAGGTGATGAAGAAGAGGGGCATCAAAACCCACATCAGCACATGTTTATTAAGAACATAAGAAGACACATAGACGGCTGACAGGCACATGAAAAGATGCTCAACATCGTTAATCACCAGGGATACAAATCAAAACCACAATGAGGTATCACCTCACTCTTATCAGAAGAGCCAACATGGAAAAGACAGGAGATAACAAGTGTTGGTGAGGATGTGGAGAAAAGGGACCCTTATACACTGCCGGTGGGAATGTAAATTGGTGAAGCCTCTATGGAAGCAGTATGGAGGTTGCTCAAAAAACTAAGATTACAGATACCATATGGTCCAGAAATTCCACTTCTGGCCATTTATCAAAGAAAACCAAAACACTAATTCAAAAAACATGTGCATTCCTATGTTCATTACAGCATTGTTTACAGACATGGAAGCAATCTACATGCCCATGGATAGAGGAATAGATAAATAAAGTGTGGTACATATATATGATGGAACATTATTCAGCCATATCAAAGGAAGAAATCTTGCCAATTGTGGTGAGTTGGATGAAACTTGACACAATGCTAAGTGAAATAAGTTGTACAGAGAAAGACAAATAGTATATGATCTCAATTACATGTGGAATCTTAAAAAAAATCCCAAATAACAGAGAACAGATTGGTGATTGCCAGAGATGGTGGGTAGGGGCAGGAAGGTAGGCAAAATAGGTGAAGGGGGTCAAAAGTACAAACTTTCAGTTTTAAAATAAATAGGAAATGGAATGAAATGTACAGCAAGGTGACTATAGTTAACAATACTCCATTCTATATTTGGAAGTTACTAAGAAAGTGGATCTTTAAGTTCTCACCACAAGAACAATAAATTGTGTGTGTCAATAGATATTAACTAGATTTGTCATGGTGACCATTTTACAATATATACAAATATTGAAGCATTATGTTGTACACCTGAAACTAATGTTATATGTCAATCATACCTCAGTAATAAAAATAACTTATCATAAGTAGTTCACTATTCTATCTATGGTGGCAACATATTAGTAGATTCTGAAATCAACATAGGTCAAGATCACTGTTTTAAAAGTGAAAGAGACTAGACAGTGAAGGTTTGAGCATGTATCTCATGTATGGTTGCACTGTGTCCATGATACGGGGGTGTTCATACTGCCAACTGTTCAAAAAGTGCTACTGAAGGAGATGCAAGGATTTAGAGCAGTCCGTGAATTCTTGGAAAGAGAGCGTCCCCTTGAGTGGTGGGGATCAACTCCAGCGCTACATCCTCCAGAAAACTCCTCTTCTTCCCACCCCCAAAACAGTCTTCACAAGATGAAATTTTGTTTCATGAACCTAAACCCCTGTAAGCACTGGTTTATACTCAGGTTATGAATGCTGCTGCCATTTTCAGTTTTTTAAAATCCCTTCTCAATTTTCTCTGGAATCTATTTTATGGTTAGAAAATACTCCTAGGAAATAGTATATCAAGTTTTTTTGTCTTCCAGCAGATACAGAATTGAATGCAGCAGAGAATGGTATTGTTTTTGTGCTATCTGTGAGTTTTCCTTGTCATTCTGATATTTTGTTTGTTCTTCACTGTCTTTTGAGCTGCATAGAAATATCCTTTGGGTTTGTCTGAATTGAAGTGGACAGATTTGGAAGCTAGATTTAGAACAAAATGTGCCTATCTTTCGAAGACATTTTGCCTTACTAAATATTTCATCAGAGAAATGATAGCAGTTAAACGAAATTCCTTCCCTTTTGCAAAGTGGTATTTTCCCGAGAACCATTACCTTTTGTTACACTTACACTCGTATTTTTCATAAAGAACACTATAAAGAATTCTATATACTGAATCCCATTTATGATTTTCATTAATTGCCTGCATTTTATTTTCCTCCTTTTTTGAAACAGAAAATACAGTACTTGTGTTGCTGGAACCTGTCTATGCAAACCTCCATCCTGGTTACTCCATTTTAAAATTGTTTTAAAGGACGTTGATCACTTTTATTATTTTAGAACTACCAAAAAATAAGCAATGCAGAATTTATTTTTATACCAGAGCAGAAGCAAGAACTCCAGCTGATGCTCACCCAGCTTGGCACTGCCCAGGCACACAGTCAGTGGGTCCGAGTCTGGGTCTGGGTGCCTGTGGCATCTTGGGTACCCTCTGTGAATATCAGTCAGCCATTCAACACGCCCAGGCTGAGGGCAGACACCTGCTACTTTAGTCACAGCTGTCTTAGAAACAGTGTTATACTTAGAAATGATTGGAAACCTGGAGGGCAGAAAGTTTTGTTCTGGAAATCTGGAAAAATGTTCTGAGTCAAAGGGAAGGAAGCAACAGCATTTAAAAAAAGGGGGGCGGGGTGTGCCAGCTATGCTACTGATGCTGTTGGGAGGCAGATGGAGAGAGATTTCTTCAGAAGATAAATGTGCCCCAAGGGCTTTAGGTTCCCAGGCTGGCACTGCATCCCAGCCATCAAAGTTACTCACTCCTGTCTCCTGTGAGGAAGGTGGTTGCTTAAGGAGGAGGCAGCTCATTCTCCACAGACCCCTACCTTGGGGCTAAGAAGGCAACTCAAGAGGTGTGATTTTCTTAGTTTACTTCTACGCGTCTGAAATTCCTTTTCCTCTTTGCTGACATCCACGGCACAAGGACCTATGGATTCAAGCCCCACGCATGACCTCATGCCACACAACTTGCTCGGCCCTCTTCTCTCTACTCCACCTACACGATTCTGTAGGAAGACACTGACGTCTGTGCCAAGGAGCCCATTAATATGATCGTGCTTCCCCAACACTCCTCTCCTGGACTGGCAGATGCATGGTACCACAGTTGCCCCGTGACCATCCCATAATTTGTCGGCACCCACAACTGGTCCACAACTGGGACCCAGTGTTGTGCTCTGATCACAAACTCTGAGCTTCCAGCGTGCTCATTTCCCTAAGCCCATGGCTTTTGTCTCCTATACCATCAGTTCTTACAGCCCTAGGACCTTTCCATGTGTGCCCACCCAGCCCTGCCTCATAAGCCTCACAGTCCACCACCTACGCCACCATCTTGCCAACACTCCTAATTCCTCTCCACTGGCCTTCTCACAACATGCCTCACCTTCATCACTTACTCATCCACTGTTTGCCTTGCCATTCACATGGCTAACCGTCTAGACAGACACGAATGTGGCCACAAGACTACCTTTGCTTGCAGGCTCAGAAGTGGCCATAACCTCATTTGCATCTTCCGAATCCAGTTCTGTTCCCCTACTGACTCAGTGACTATTTTAAGTAAACAGGATTTCCCTCCAATCCTTTCTATCAGTCTCTTTCCTTTGAGTAGAAGATTCACATTCTTAGTTCACAAATGAAGCAGGGCTGCTGCGTACAGGCATGCAGCATGTGCACTGCACAGTGGCACTGGCTGAAGGGGAGAGTGGACACTGAAACCCAGCTCATGCTGAGGTAAGAGTCCATGTGGTTTGTCTGATGAGAGAGGGAGTCCTCTGGCCACTGGCCCACCCAGGGGAGAGGCCTTTTTGTAATGTGTGCACTTCTACATCAGGCATTAATTTCCTCTCAGTGAAGGTCAAACTTCTCCCTTTGTTTAGTTTGGTCTGCACACACGTCCTCCATCTCAGCACACTGACCTTTCTCTGGAATCTTCCTCCAGCATCTGCTCTCTTTTTCTCCTACCTCTTCTAGCTTTATAGCATGACTCTCATTTTCAAAATAATCTCAGAACTAGGCAATGACTCACCGGGTAACTTCTGTCACAGAATGAATTCCTAGAGATTTTCCGCAGCACCAACTAGGTTGTGGGGGGTGGGTTGAAAGTGAGTTGAGGGGGATCAATTCTTATTAGAAACCACTGTTGTCAACTTGCTTTAAAAACATGCCAATGATGTTGTCATAGTACCATGCAATGGCCTGTGGCTGCTGAACATGGAGAAGCATCAAGAACCAGAGCCAGAGCATGTGTCCTTGGTCCATGAGGGGACTCAGTCAGTATACCTCGCAGGGACTGGCACAAAATGTTCAGAAATATGAAATATGTATGAGAGACTGAACCTGTGTGTCGGGGTGTTTAACTCAAACAACCTGCAAGTTCCTGGTTCCAAAATTTATGGGCTTATTCTCAGGTTTTCATCTTCCTTGATCTTCATGTAGTACTTTATATTGGTAATTATTCCCTCCTCCTTAATGTCCCTTTCCCCTTTGGGTTCAGGGGTTTTGGCTGCCTGGCTCCTCTCCTCCTTTTCTGGTGATTTCTGTTCCCCAACCTCTCCTTCTCCGTTTTCCTCCTCACATCTCCTGATGTGGATTGTGGATGTCACAGAGGTGCTGACCCAATCCTCCAGCCTGGGCTCCCCGCCGTGTGTCTGGCTGCCACCTACGTATGGCAGTATCTCATGGTACATCTCTCAGCATAGTATTCTTCTGACCCCGTTCTAAACAGAGGCCATTGTTTTATTCTTATTGAAAGGATTACATCAACCCACTTGTGTCTCATTTCTAGTAGACAGGTCCCTGCCTTGGTCAAGTCTGGGATCCCCCTGCTACTGTCCTGGTATATCACTATCCTTTGGACAGTCACCGGTCAGGGCCCCTGTTCCTGCTCAGGGAATCCTGATGCTCATGGTCTGACTCTGCTGGCCCCGCTGCTCTGCCCCTGGGAACACAGCCCTCCCTCCACTTTCTCTGCCAAGTCTCACTCGGAACATAGTACCCGCGAGCCGGTTGACACCTGTGCTGTGCCATGAATTCTCTGCACAACAGTTAAAACCAAATGAACTCTCTGCAGCCATCTGAAGTTCATGTGGCCCTCAGGTGTGCCAATGGCTCCCTGCAGTGGTGGCTCCTTCAGACCTCATCACCTCATAGTGGACGCCTGCAGAAGCCTCCTTGATACTCCCATTCCTTCCCTGCCAGGTAAAATCTCTGCTACCAGAAGAGCCCTCCTGGAGAGTGACTCTCATCAGGGAATCATTCTGTTCAACAAAGTATTATGGTCAAAATCTTCTGAATATCTAATCAAGAACGATCTCCTGTTTTCTAGAAATTTCCATTTTCCTAATCTTCTTACAGACATTCTTTTGTTGTCTTTTTACTACTATAAACCCTCCCTGGTGCCAGAGTTGATTGGATAAAGCATAAATACAGCATCTGTTTGGGTCAGTCTACCCTACCGTGAATTTTGAGTTGGAAAAGTTCTCCATATGGCTGGGTCTATGGTGTAGATGCTCAGGTCAGCTGAAAACTGAGACTAAGTGAGGTCATCTAGCTCATGGCTGTTACACAAAGGTTATTTAAGAATAGCTTTGACCCAGCACAGAAATAATGGATACTGTCGGTTCTTGCCTCTGTGTTCCAAAAAATGATTTAAAAATAAAACAATTTCTTCTTTTTTTATTCTTTATTGTGCCACTTATTTAGAAACATCATAGATCTCTTCTGTCACCTCAGCATTTGTTTGGATATTCAGTGAGGTGGGAAACATCCATCATCCTTTGTTAACTGCAAAGACCTACTGTGTTCAAGGCTCCATGAGAACATGGGCATGCTTTAGATGAGAATATTATGCACAAGAAGCTTACAGTGAGGCACTGGAGAAACAAAGCAGTCATCTACATTAAGTTCTCTTTCCTTCAGCATCTGAGTTCACCAAAGAATGGAATTTTCCTGGAAGAATCTTGTCAAAAAAGTGCAATGTACTAGCAATCTTTTCTTACTTGTTGCCTTTGGAAAGTTAAAAAAAAAAGGTGGGAGTGTATTTTCAGCAAAGTCTGTTAATATTTCTGCCACTGATTTAAAACTATTCAGTAACTACAAACATCTGAACGATCATATCCAATCTCAAGCTTTTAAAAATTCAAATAATTCCAACTACCTAGTTTTTTTTCTTCATCTGATATACATGTGTCTCTATCTAGGAGCCAATTGAGATAGAGGGCTGAAATATTATAGATTAATCCACTGAGACAGTCCCAGACCTTTCACAGCTTTGTGAATTCTGAATCACCCCCCAGGAAAGTAGGCATCAAAACAAACGGGAGATGCCCTTGACTCACAGCATCAACTGGTATGGGAAACCCTAACTTCACAATCAAACATTTATTTTCTCTTCTTCCATTGATCTCCTCGGGGTGAATCAGAAAGGAAAGATACTCCTTCTTTTGCAGTTGCCAGCTCTTCCACCTTTGGCATCGCTGATGACCAGCCCCAAGTTCTGTCAGTGCCCCAGCAAGCAGCCCTGGCCTCCATGTTCAGTTTGGGGGCAAAACAGAGGACCCACCCAAGTGCTGGCTCCCGAGAGCTGATCTACAAATAGACACTGTGACCTGTTAAATATGAAAAATCAAAATATAGTTACCTTACTGTGGGGGCATCACAGTCTTCCTGTAAGCATTCACTCCCAGCACCCTGAAAAGTGCGCACACCTATTTCAAAATGCAAGAGAAGGCTGCATGTATCATTCTATCCACACAACTCCTGTGACGGATGATAACAGATGGGATACTTGGCAATAATAGGCACAGCTGTGACAGGGCCAGGACAAAAGAAGAAATAAATCGTTACATTCCAAGTAAGCCCTTCTAATTATCTGCTTCTTTTTAATATAGGAAATTCTATTGTATCTGTCTTCCCAATATTGAACACAAAGCATATTTATTTCTATTTAGGACTTCAAGATGGTATCCATCCTATGCAAAAAGACACCCACTGTCCCACTTCTTCCTATTTCAGTACATTAATATCATTACAAAGTGCCTGTTTTCTAGAAAGTATGGCAAAAATTTACTTTGTTGCAGCCATTTCTTCCCATCTGAAGTAATGTTAATCTTCAGATGAAAAATAAATAGATCTTTGAAAGAACCGGTTATTTTTCCAAATGTTTCTTTTTTCCTTTTATTTGGCACCATTATTCCAATTGCAAAGTAAGGTAGAGGAAAAAAATCAGGAAACCATGGATTTTAAGCCTAGCCCTACCATAAAATACTGAAGGAAATTTATTTAACCTCTTTGAGATGCATTTTGAAAAAAAATCTAATAGCATTAGTTTCCTTAGAAATTTAGTTTGAGGATAAAGTACAACAATGATCATTTGTTAACCTTCCAACAGTGACACGTATAACACGTACTTAATAATTATTTTTCAAATATAGAAAAAGGTAATTATATTATTATAACTATTTACTATCTCCATTTATATTAAGACTATTTTGAGAAATGGATTTGGCTTTTCCTTCATTGTATCCATTTTCTTCTTTGATGACCTAAGATCATGATACCATGGGTGGGGTGTACAGCCAGGCTGGACCTTGGCTTTAGTGATGTAGGAGTCAACTGTGCAGAAAAGCAAAGCCAAAGCCAACATTCCCTGGGCCACTGGGCACCCTAGAACTCTCCCCTAATAGAGGGATGTGCTCATTAGCTCTGGACAGTATCTGGACCATAATCAAAAGATGCTATCTTTAGAGCCAAATACGCCTGGCTAAAAGGACTGGCTCTGCCATTCCTCCATTATCTTGGCCCTTTGGCTTCACTGCTCCAAGTTTCTATTTCCTCAACTGCTCTATGGGGATAGCGAGAACTACTGTCTGAGTCTCTGGATACATAAGCTACATTAAAGTTCTAGCACAGCATGTTGGGTTCAAGTCCCCAGTCAGTGACACCCAGTGTTATTGTTGATTTTGTTCATCTCACCTTCACTTTGATTTTGTGCCACAACCTCCAGGTCTCCCACTTCTGGATCTATAGATACAGAACACACACCCCATACATCACACAATACACACACACACCATACATCACACAATACACACACACACCATACATCACACAATACACACACACACACACATCACTTGTGACACAGTTTCAGACCCAAGCTCCCCGGGATCAAGGCTCCATCTGCGCACTGGTAGAACTGAGTCATTCCATCAGATCGTGAGTCTCTTTGCCAGCCCACAGGGTCCCAGGAGACAAGGTCTAAATACCCAGGGCCCCCATGCCACAGGCTCTACTCAGCCCCTGAGCAGTGGGCATGCCCCCCACAGGACTGCACAGCGCCCCTCCCCTGCATGCTGTCTGCTACTCTCGCTCCTCCAGGTCTGGAACTTAGCTCAGCGGCCAAGGCAGCCTGCTCCCTTGTCAGCATTTGCCAGCCCCCCTCTGACCTGGATCATCAGCCTGCTACCCCAGCTCAGGGTTTAGAGACCTGCCATCCTGGACAAATCTCCCGGTGAGGACCCAGGTACGTCAGGACGATCCTCTGTGTCCCTGATTCCCCAGCACCCCAACCTGAATGCTGGCTGCTGGGACCACCAATGAGCTCACCACAGCCTCTCAATGTTGCATCTCAAATTCTTGTGTGGGAGACCTTGAGGGAAAAATCTGGGGGGAGCAGAAGGAGTTGTGATATTAATACTGATGGAACTTCTCTATTTAAAATGGGTTTCTCAATTTATCATCATCATGATCATCCCCAAGTTGATGATGTCAGGAAAATATAAATTTGACTAACAGATATGTTAATAACACTTCTTCATATTTAATAAACCTATTAAATATGCATTATCAATTTCTAAAAATTACTGATTAAGATAAATTTCCCAGTATTTGCCTAAACTTCTCCATCCTCAGAAGGAAGGAATGCTGCCTAAACTATAAAATATGTAATTACCTTCTAAATTCCCCCCTCACTTTTCTTTTATTAAAAAAAATAATATTTGTATATTTACTATGTGTCAGGTCCAGAACAATTCTAAAAGTCTTACATGATTACTTCATTATTCCTCATAATAAGTAGATAAGGCAAAAACTATTATAATCCCCATTTTACAAATGAACAAACTTTTGATAATCCAATCCCCAGTTTCTTCTGTTAATCATACTCTACATATTTTAGGTATGACCTTCTCTACTCTGAGTTCAATACCAATAAGAAATATTCATTTAATTACTCTTCTGTTTCTTCTGCAAGTTAATGTTCACAGATATACAAATGAATGTGCAACACTTATGCAAAAATACATTCTGCTCCTGACCTCAAAATCCCCTTCTTTTACACCTACAGGTTGTTAAAAACATAGGTTTGTAAGGTTACTATAGATGCAGTGTTCAACAATTTTGTGGCATGCTCTGTGAAGTGGGCAAGCTCTGCCTAGTAATAAAGACATGAAAACAATTATTTTTGGACAGAAAGGGAGCTGGATCTGGAAGCTAGAGACTGTGAGTGCAAGAGCCAGAGCCATGTTCAGGGGCCTCTGCCTGCTCTACAGCTGGGAGCCCACCAAGAAAATCACACCTGCTACCTGTAGCCGGACTCCCAAATGCATGGTACGTGATGACCCCTGAGAAGCGGCTCAAGGGGATATACTGAGAGAAGGAAGGGCAGCAGGGCACAGACAACATTTCAATTTTCCTTTGTTTCCAAAAAGGATCCCCAGTCTGGATGAACACAGAAGAAATGGGAACTGAAGAGGGTTATAAAAATCAAGTTGCTGAAAGGTTTGTTTTTCCGGCTAATGTTTCAGATACAGGAATAAACAGCTTCTCATGCTCAGGCACCTCACACAAACATAGCAAAGTGTGCTTACCTAGAGACCACCTGATTTGATCAAATGGTTTGAAAAATGAACCTGGAGATGGTAAGGGGCAAAGCTGCAAGGAAACAACAAAGCCAGGTGAAATTGATTTCATCTTCTAAGAAACAGACTTAAGGTGTGGGAGTATTCTAGACAAAAACAGGAAAGGTAGTTGCTACCGAGGACCCCATACTAAGAAGGGAAGTAAGCTGACAGATCTAAGGACCTCACAGAAAAGATATTCAGCCACATAGGATGCTCAGAGGCACAATGAGAAGAGATTTATAAATGGAAGTAGCAGTGAGGGGAAGAGAGAGAGAGAGAGAGAGAGAGAGATTTTAATCACAAGCCACAATCCTGTAGGAAGGAAAGCAAATTGGTTCCATGTGCTAAGAAATGCATAAGCATGAAAATGCATGGCCTCTCTTTGCTGGCAGACACAAGAACGGAGGAACATGTAATGAATGGTGTGTCCCACATGCTGTCCCAAAGACTGCCAGGAAAGCCAAGTCGAATATATGCAGACCTATGAGATTATCTAATATAAATCTCCATCAGCTGGCTTAATACTAAACAGCTTTAAGTCCTTCACCAATTCCTGTCATTACTCTGTTTTCATCCTAGACATGGCTCATTTCTGTGCCAAGAAGAGTTACCTAAGGTAGGGGGCAATAGAAAACTTCCCCCTGGAGTTTCTGTTATTCTCTTCCTATCTATCCCATTGTAGCAGGAGGATTTTTCTTTTTAAATCATACACTCCTAGATTACATCTGCATGGGAAGTGCTTTGTCTGCCTTTTGCCTATTGTGTGTGGATGCCATGAAACCCCTCATGGTTTCTATCCGCCCATTCCAACCACCCTACTCTAGTAATACGGGATTCATCCTCCAGGAATGCCCTGATGCTCTGCACATCCTCCAGGGCACATGCAATAAAATCCAGGGCACTGGGGGAGAGGTATGCATTTCTTGAGCCTGGCACCAAGTGGACTAGAATATTCACCTGAGGAACAGCAGGACTGAGACCATTGGATGAAAGCAGATTGTTCATCTCAAGGGTTCAGAAAACTAAAGCGCAGAATAAATCAATACATCTGATCTCACAGTTCAAGGTTATTCATTCAGCCAAAACCTCTTGTGCATTTCAAGTTTCTTTTCTTTAAGTTCAAATAGTTCATGCATTTGAAATTTGAAGAAAGGTCATGACTATATTTTCACAGAAGGCGGCATGTCTGTGGAGTAATCGTTATTTGGGATTACAGGTTTTGTGCCATTTATTCAGAAGACTTTATTTTATTCTACTTTGTCCCAGAATTGGTGGGAAAATTGAAATGCCTAAATGTGATCCAGAGCTCATAATTGTGATGTATATTAGTCTCCTTAGGATGCTTGAATCAAGTCTTTCTTGTAACAAGTCAAATCTTAAGTCATATCCTCATTTTGATTTATCTTGACTTGTTCTTTTACATGAAAGCATGAAAGGCAGCTTGAGGGCACCAGCAGGATAAATGTACCTCTTGGATAGAGCCAAAGACTCTCCAGGCCAAAACCTTGGCCCAGCTGCCTTTCTGATAAATGCAAAACACTTTCTGATATGATCATAACACTAACATATTTCATCCACTGACACTGGGTACAGGGGAGGGTATCAGGATAGTAATATCAGAAGCAAGAGCTTCCCCACAATGAGCACAGGCTAGGGCTCTTCTGAAGGCACAGAAAGCCAGGGAATTTGGTGTCCTGCCCACTCCTGTGAGGGCGGGGTCTACGATGGCTCTGCTGGCTTCGCAGGAAACCACGGTCGCTATCTACTGAGAGGTGATGACCACGACTATGTCTTTTGGAGCTGGAATTGCTGTTATCTTGCTTGGCTCCATGATGCAGGCCACTCATCTGTAAAGTAAAGTTACAAATGGCACCTCCCTTACAGGGTTGTTCTGAGGGAGAGCTAAGTTATAAAGCTCCAAGGACAGCTAAGGGGCACAGGATGAAATGCTACCTAAATATTGCTGATGTCGTCATCTTCACCATCCTCATCACCAATCTCTTTAAAACCAATAGGAACGCTTTATACTAATAACATCTGTAATGTGGATAATCCACAAAAGTTATTTCAGGACCCTGAAGACAGCCAAAAAAAAAATGACAGTGATCCACAGAGGTAGGGTGACGCAGAAACTGGAGACAGAAGGGCCATTTGGAGAAGCTAGACTTTTTTTCACTTGGAAGACCACCAGAGTAGGGGTTAGGACACCTGGGGTGTCAGCCCTGTGTTGCCCAGGCTCAGTGCATCAGTGACATAATGCTCAGGTCTTTTCCTCAGTCTGCTCATCTTTCAATTGTCTTTCTGCCTCATAGAATTGTTACAAGGATTTAACAATATGATAAATGGGAAATACTATGAAAATTATAAAGCACTATGGAAATAATTATAATAGTTAATATTTATTGTGAGCTTAGTTTCCTAAGAGACTGGCAATTTCTAAACCCTTTTCCCATGTTAATTAATGCAACATTCACAACTTTGCAATGGACAGGACTTCCTCTTGTCATTGAATAGATGATTCCGGGGGCTGAATGTCATGTCCAAAGATAGGTAGGTATGAAGAGGCCCACCCAGGATTTCCACACAGTCTGTTTCTGGGCTCTGGACACCAACCATTGCACAAAGTGCTTGTAAAATCACTTGATTGATTGACTGACTGACTGATTGATTGATTGACTGATTGATTCAACAAATGTGCATTGAGCTATCATGTACCAGGCTATGGAATTCAACAGTGACCATGAGTGACCCAGCCATTGTCTTCAAGGACACTGCTTTGTAATGTAGGAAACTGACAAACAGTTACAATGTTAGATGGCAGAAGTGGTAAGAGGAAAAGTAAAACAAGGTAAAGGGGCAAAATAATTATAGATATGTAACCAATTTATTGAGATATGGTTGAACAGAACTTTCTGAGAGAATGATCTAGCAACACAGCACAGGTCTAAGGGGCGGCAGGTGTGTGGAGCAGAGATGCAGCGTGGGCCATAATGCTGACAACACTAAAATACCTCTTTTTGCTCGTGGTGTCTTTGGGAGGCGGTTGCGTAAAACAGCTACAGAATAAGCATGAGAGCGTTCCAGGAAGGGGAAACAGGAGGAGGCATTATGACACCAAGAAGGTAACTGGGAATGGAGCTGAGTGAATGAAGAAGACAGCCAGGGCCTTGACTGTGTGGAGGTCAGGTGAGCCGTGATGTGATGAAGCCAGGTGAAGCCCCATCATTCATACAGACACAATGATGTCATAGATAACAGATTACAGTATGAATATCTTAAATACAAGGTCATGGAAAAAGAATTGGCTAACCAAACTACTTATGTACCAGGAGGGAAGCCAGTCAGAGACAGGTTAGAGTTGGTAGACACACTTAGCACTAGGATATAGAGTTGCTGAATCATCAACCAGTTTGATTGAAATCATGCTGTCCCTGGTGAACACTGTTTACCTACAATCTGATCTACAAAAGTGTAATTTCATTATCCATTATCCAAACAACTCTCAAAATTTATCAGTAAACAAATATCCAGGTCTTGATATGATTTCTAAACAGCTTTGTATAGAAATGCTCAGATACAGTCATAGTAATTATAGTTTGTTAGTGAATTAACAAACTTTTATCCATTTCTCTATTGTGTAGAACTGTCATGAGAATAGCTTATCATTTATCAGAGACCCAGAAAGTGTTTCCAACACAACCAATTTACTTTCTCAGTAAGAAAGGTCAGTGTCTTTGTATTCTAACAATATCTAAAACTATCCATCTAATAGACCTAAAAAAAATCTATGAGAAGAATGCATTTTACCTACCTGTCACCTGAGTTTTGATTGTTGCACTTACAAACAAAAAGCAACTGATGAAGTTACTCAGCAAACGAGGCAAATATTTCCAATGCTGGCTCCATCCCTTAGAAACAGTAGGAAGCATCGGCCAAGACTTCTGTATCAAGAAAACACAGGCAAAATAGGCAAAGGGGATTAAGAGGCACAAACTTCCAATTACAAATAAATTAATAAGTCATAGGGGTGAAAAGTCCAACATAAGAAATATAGTCAATAATATTGTAATAACTTTGTATGGTGACAGATGGTAAGTAGACTTAATGAGGTAGCATTTCATACTGTACATAATTGTTAAATCACTAGGTTGCACACCTGAAATTAATATAATATTATATGTCAACTACACCTCAATTAAAAATTTAAAAAAGAAAGAAAAGAAAAACAGCTGTTTTATTCAGTAGAATCCCCACTAGGGTCTAACCATTCAAGGTATGTGTTCACCTACAACCTTGACTCCAGCACCTAGGAAAAGTGAGTCCAGCTTTGCATTCAGACCAAACTAATAGAGGACTTCACTTTAGGCTCACACATGCTGTCCAATTATGCCATCAACATGTTCAAACAGGACTTCTTAGGGAAGATGGTCTCCAACACAGCTCAGGTTGAACTGAACAGAGTAAGTTAATAAATGGGGGAGGACAGCAATGATCATAATGCTGATAAAGGCTGAGTGCCTCCTCTGGTGCAGAGCCCATGGGAGGTAAAGCAAAATAGTTTCCCCAATGTAGAGAAGGGGACACTGAGGCACTGAAGATCCTCCACAGCTTCTTCGTTGCCCAACTGTCAGTGTGTGCTTCAATGTGTGGTTGAACAGGGTGGAGGTGAGAAGGACAGAGCTCACTCTATCACCCCAGTGTTCTTCCCAGACACCCCGACATTCAGGATTCCAGGATATAATGAAGTGCTCTAGCTCAAGCACCAGAATAGGCCACCTGGGCTCAAATCCCAGGTCTACCCTTCTGAGCAGTGACTTTCAGCATGTTAAGAACCTTACTGCACCACAGACTCCCCATCTGTAAAAGGGTTGAATAAGAAGTAGAGCAGCTTCACAGGATTGTTGGCAGAATTAGGTGATTTAAAACATGTAAATCAATCAGATTAGTCCTAGCACACAGTAAACGTTCAGTAAACATAAGATCTACAACCATCTGTAATTTCAGTCATGTTAGATGAAATAATAACTACAATGCAAAATAAGTTGAATGAATATCATAAAAGAGATGAGTGGACATACATTAGATCACTTTCTAGCTGAAGATAGTAGGACGACATCATCAACATAGGAGCTAAGCCTTCAAGGATATGCTAAAAGTCAAGAGCAGAGTTAGTCTCAGGCCATTTTGGGTAGAAGATAGGGCTTGAATATGATAGTACAGGGCACAATTTAGGTAGATCTCATCTGGCTTGGCTCAACTGTGAGATTTGTCATAATGGCAATATTTACTAACATTAAAACTGCCATAGTAGGTGGCAGGTGTTTTTCTAACTGCTTTACTTATGTTAATTTGTTTAATCCTCAAACTGCCCTATAGGTACTATAGGTACTATTATTACCTCCATCTTATGTATGAAGAAGTAGAGCACAGATACATTCAGTAAATTACCAAAGGTTGCAGTTGACACTTGACAAAGCTGGAATAAGAGAGGGGGTCTGGATCCAGCCTCTGTGCTCTTTGCCACTACCCTCAATTACCTCTGAAACAGCAAAGGACAACACCGAAACTTCAGAGTCTGCATATTCCGACCATTTGTCTATAATGACCACCTTACCTGGAGTGGGAAAAAAGGGGCTAAGGATTCCCTTGGGAAAGTCTAGGGTACCAAGTTACATGGCTTTTTAGACTTAGGGTGCAGTTCTTCCTCGCTTTCATCTTTCTTTTTTATGCAGATCTATTCTACATAAAGAGTGATGACTAGGAAACATTGTATGGCATGAGACATTGTCCCATCTCTGCTTGAGGATAATTACTGTGGTCAGCTTGAATATTTAAAAAACAATGAAAGTCTCTGACTGAGCTAAAACGAAGTTCAAATAAATAGCACTACCTTCTTCTAATCAAGTTATTGACATATGGAAAAGATGACACAGTTGTGCTGTTAAATGATCCACATTCTGAATTTCAAAAATTTCATCCTGATGTGCTCTAACTTGTTCTTCTGTCTTTTATATAATGTTGTTACCTTCAAGTTAAATCTACAGGCTTGGCTAGATCAGGTTATATATTTTAGGAAGACTCTTCACTGGAGGGACTATGTACTTCATTTGTGTCACCTCAGGGGGTACATATAGGGACATAAGGTCTCTAACAGTGATGCTGAGATTAATACCTGGGTTAAGCCAATCTCAGACAGACATCTCCTTTGAAGTTACATTGCAGCCCTCAGGACTAGTAATGATACATGAAGTGATAGCTTTGCACACTTTGAATATTTCACAGTACTGTCAGAATATTTCTGAGAAATTCTCCAATGATAATTTTATCACCTTTTGATGATGTCTACCCAAAATCAGTTATTACATTAGGATTTGCAAAATGGGCATGATTAAATTGAATGATTCCTTTTGTATAAAGAGCTTTTGCTTGAGAAATGGACATTTTTAGTTACCTTGAAAGGCAGTTTAATATTTATTTCTTACCTTCAAATTATCAATTATCAAAGAAAGGACTCAGCAGAAATAGTCACCTCCAATAGTGTCAAATACATGTTATTTTTTTATTTGGCTTTCTATTTTGTAAATATTACTAAATAATTAAGGAATACATCCCCTGATAGATTTTTCATTGTTTCCATCGATTGCAGCCATTATTTTGGGGGAGAGGTAATGATCTAATTGTTCCAACTTTGTCCCAGAGAATCTCCTCCAAGCTGATTCTTGAAGATCTTTTTTATTAGAACCCTAATCAATTTTGAGAACTTCCATATTTTCCAGTACAGCAAGATTCTTATTTAATTAAAAAAGACAGAGAGGGATTAAAGATGGCAGCGTGAGAGGAGAGACAGAGGCTTCCTCCTAAAACTGGATACAATTAGAAAATTTAATTGGCGCAACTAATCCTGAGAGAGCAACAGGAAAGAGGACGGCATCAGGCTGCACACACATGGAGAAAAGAGCAGACCTCAGCGAAGGGGGTAACGTACCAGAGCTGTGGCTCCATGGGACCCGAGTCCCTCCCCCACCCCAGCACACTGGTGGGAGGAAGACAAACGGAGCAGGGAGGGAGTGGAAGGCCTGGGACTGCTGAATACCTAGCTCCGGAGATCTGCTCTGGGAGCACAAACCTACAGTTCATGGTGCTTTCATGAGACAAGCATGACTACTGGGTAGGAAAGTTAATACAGGAAGAGTTCCTGGGAAGACTGGGATTCTGGCTGCTTGTGGAAAGCAGGGATCCATATCTGACTGCTCTGGGACAAAAACTTATACCTGTGTGACTGGCCCACTGGCTCAGGCAGTGGAAGGAGGCACAGGAGCCAGGAGGGTGGGAACAGCTCTTTCCTACCCCCAGGCACCAGTACTGCTCCCATACGACCCCCGACATTGCTTCAGGGGCTCAGCAGCTGCAGAATAGAGCTTCTGGACACTAAAGGGCACCATATACAAACAGGAAACGCCAAAGGAACCTTGTCCAGAGTAAAATGGTTGATACAACTCCTGAGAAAGATTTAAATGATATGGACCTCGTGACTTTTCCTGAAAGAGAGTTCAAAATAAAAATAATCAACATCCTAATGGAGGTATGGAAAGACATCCAAGAACTCAGGAATGAATTCAGGTCAGAGATCCAATCATTAAAGAACACGATGGAGGGTATTAAAAGCAGGTTCAATATGGTGGAGGAGACAATAAATGAAATAGAAACTAGAGAAGAGGAATACAAAGAAGCTGAGGCACAGAGAGAAAAAAGGATCTCTAAAAATGAAAGAATATTGAGAGAACTGTGTGACCAATCCAAGCGGAACAATATTCGCATTATAGGGATACCAGATGAAGAAGAGAGAGAGAAAGGGATAGAAAGTGTCTTTGAGGAGGTAGTTGCTGAAAACTTCCCCAATCTGGGGAAGGAGATAGCCTCTCAGGCCCTGGAGATCCACAGATCCCCCAACACAAGGGACCCAAGGAAGACAACAGCAAGACACATAGTAATTAAAATGGGAAAGATGAAGGATAAGGACAGACTGTTAAAAGCAGCCAGAGGCAGAAATAAGATCACATACAAAGGAAAGCCCATCAGATTAACATCAGACTTCTCAGCAGAAACCTTACAGGCCAGAAGGGAGTGGCATGATGTATTAAATGCCATGAAGCAGAAGGGCCTAGAACCAAGATTACTTTATCCAGCAAGATTATCATTTAAATTTGAAGGAGGGATTGAACAATTTTCAGGTGAGCAAAAGCTGAGAGAGTTTAACTCCCGCAAACCATCTCTGCAGTCTATTTTGGAGGGACTGTTATAGATGGAAGTGTTCCTAGGGTTGGATAGCTGTCACCAGAGGTAGTAAAATCACAGTAGGGAGGGTGGAGCAGCTGATTGAGAGGCAAATGCAAAATTAAATTGACTATCCCCAAAGTCAATCAAGGGATAGACAAAAAGTACAGAATTTGATACCTAATATATAAAGAAAGAAGGAGGAAGAAAAAGGAGGAGAAACAGAAAAGAACCTTTAGATTGTGTGTGTAACAGCATACTAAGTGAGTTAAGTTAGACTCTTAGATAGTAAGGAAAGTAACCTGGAGCCTTTGGTAACCACAAATCTAAGGCCTGCAATGGCAATAAGTACATACCTATCGATAATCAACCTAAATGTAAATAGACTGGATGCACCAATCAAAAGGCAAAGAGTCACTGAATGGATTAAAAAAAAAAAAGACCCATCAATATGCTGCTTACAAGAAACTCACCTCAAACCCAAAGACATGCACAGACTAAAAGTCAAGGGATTGAAAAAGATATTTCATGCAAACAATAGGGAAAAAAAAACAGGTACTAGTATCAGACAAAATAGACTTCAAAACAAAGAAAGTAATGAGATAAAGAAGGACATTACATAATGATAAAGGGCTCACTCCAACAAGAAGATATAACCATTCTAAATATATATGCACCCAACACAAGAGCACCAGCATATGTGAAACAAATACAAACAGACTAAAGGAGGAAATAGACTGCAATGCTTTCATTTTAGGAGACTTCAACACACCGTTCACTCCAAAGGACAGATCCACCAGACAGAAAATAAGTAAGGACACAGAGGCACTGAACAACACACTAGAATAAATGGACCTAATAGACATCTATAGAACTTTACACCCAAAAGCAACAGGATACACATTCTTCTCAAGTACACATGGAACATTCTCCAGAATAGACCACATACTAGACCACAAAAAGAGCCTCAGTAAATTCAAAAAGATTGAAATCCTATGAACCAGCTTTTCAGACCACAAAAGTATAAAACTGGAAATAAATTTTACCAAGAAAGCAAAAAGGCTCACAAACACATGGAGGCTTAACAACACACTTCTAAATAGTCAATGGATCAATGAACAAATTAAAATGGAGATCCAGCAATATATGGAAATAAATGAAAACAACAACACAAAGGCCCAACTTCTGTGGGACACAGCAAAAGCAGTCTTAAGAGGAAAGTATATAGCAATCCAGACATATTTAAAGAATGAAGAACAAACCCAAATGAATAGTCTAACATCACAATTATCAAAATTGGAAAAAGAAGAACAAATGAGGCCTAAAGACAGCAGAAGGAGGGACATAATAAAGATCAGAGAAGAAATAAACAAAATTGAGAAGAATAAAACAATAGAAAAAATCAATGAAACCAAGAGCTGGTTCTTTGAGAAAATAAACAAAACAGATAAGCCTCTAGCCAGACTTATTAAGAGAAAAAGAGAGTCAACACACATCAACAGAATCAGAAATGAGAAAGGAAACATCATGACAGACCCAACAGAAATACAAAGAATTATTAGAGACTACTATGAAAACCTATATGCTAAGAAGCTGGAAAATCTAGAAGAAATGGAAAACTTCCTATAAAAATACAACCTACCAAAACTGACCAAGGAAGAAACACAAAATCTAAACAAACCAATTATCAGCAAAGAAATTGAAGTGGTAATCAAAAACTACCCAAGAAAAAAACACCCAGGTCAGATGAATTTACCTTGGAATTTTATCAGACGTACAGAGAAGATATAATACCCATTCTCCTTAAAGTTTTCCAAAAAACAGAAGAGGAGGGAATACTCCCAAACTCATTCTATGAAGCCAACATTACCCTTATATCAAAACCAGGCAAAGACCCCACCAAAAAAGAAAATTACAGACCAATATCCCTGATAAACGTAGATGCAAAAATACTCAATAAAATATTAGCAAACCGAATTCAAAAATATATCAAAAGGATCATACACCACGACCAAGTGGGATTTATCCCAGGGATGCAAGGATGGTACAACGTTCGAAAATCAATCAACATCATCTACCACATCAACAAAAAGAAAGACAAAAACCACATGATCATCTCCATAGATGCTGGAAAAGCATTCGACAAAATTCAACCTCCATTCATGATAAAAACTCTCAGCAAAATGGGTACAGAGGGCAAGTACCTCAACATAATAAAGGCCATACACGATAAACCCACAGCCAACATCATACTGAACAGAGAGTAGCTGAAAGCTTTTCCTCTGAGATCAGGAACAAGACAGGGATGCCCACTATCCCCACTGTTATTTAACATAGTACTGGAGGTCCTAGCCACGGCAATTAGACCAAAGAAATACAAGGAATCCAGATTGGTAAAGAAGAAGTTAAACTGTCACTATTTGCAGATAATATGATATTGCACATAAAAACCCCTAATGACTCCACTCCAAAACTACTAGAACTGATATTGGAATACAGAAAAGTTTCAGGATACAAAATTAACAGACAGAAATCTGTGCCTTTCCTATACACTAACAATGAGCCAATAGAAAGAGAAATCAGGAAAAAAATTCCATTCACAATTGCATTAAAAAGAATAAAATACCTAGGAATAAACCTAACCAAAGAAGTGAAAGACCTATACCCGGAAAACTATAAGACACTCTTATGAGAAATTAAGGAGGACACTAGCAAATGGAAACTCATCCTATGCTCTTGGCTAGGAAGAATTAATATTGTAAAAAATGGCCATCCTTCCCAAAGCACTATACAGATTTGATGCAATTCCTATCAAATTACCAACAACATTCTTCAACAAACTGGAACAAATAGTTCAAAAATTCATATGGAAACACCAAAGACCCCGAATAGCCAAAGCAATCCTGAGAAGGAAGAATAAAGTGGTGGGGATCTCACTCCCAACTTCAAGCCCTACTGCAAATTCATAGTAATCAAGACAATTTGGTACTGGCACAAGAACAGAGCCACAGACCAGTGGAACAGATTAGAGACTCCAAACATTAACCCAAACATATATGGTCAATTAATATTCGATAAAGGAGCCATGGACATACAATGGGGAAATGACAGTCTCTTCAACAGATGGTGCTGGCAAAACTGGACAGCTACATGTAAGAGAATGAAACTGGATCACTGTCTAACCCCATACACAAAAAGTAAATTCAAAATGGATCAAAGACCTGAATGTAACTCATGAAACCATAAAACTCGTGGAAAAAACACAGGCAAAAATCTCTTGGACATAAAGATGAGTGACTTCTTCATGAATATATCTCCCTGGGCAAGGAAAACAAAAGCAAAAATGAACAAATGGGACTATATCAAGCTGAAAAGCTTCTGTACAGCAAAGGACACCATCAATAGAACAAAAAGTTACCCTACAGTATGGAAGATTATGTTCGTAAATGAAAGATCCGATAAAGGCTTGACATCCAAAATATATAAAGAGCTCACACACCTCAACAAACAAAAAACAAATAATCCAATTAAAAAATGGGCAGAGGAGCTGAACAGTTCTCCAAAGAAGAAATTCAGATGGCAAACAGACACATCAAAAGATGCTCCACATCGCTAGTTATCAGAGAAATGCAAATTAAAACCACAATGAGCTATCACCTCTCACCAGTAAGGATGGCTACCATCCAAAAGACAAACAACAACAAATGTTGGTGAGGTTGTGGAGAAAGGGAAACCCTCCTACACTGCTGGTGGGAATGTAAATTAGTTCAAACATTGTGGAAAGCAATATGGAGGTTCCTCAAAATGCTCAAAATAGACTTACCATTTGACCCAGGAATTCCACTTCTAGGAATTTACCCCAAGGATGCAGCACTCCCGTTTGAAAAAGACAGATGCACCCCTATGTTTATCACAGTATTATTTACAATAGCCAAGAAATGGAAGCAACCTAAGTGTCCTTCATTAGATGAATGGATAAAGAAGCTATGGTCCATACACACAATGGAATATTATTCAGCCATAAGAAGAAAACAAATCCTACCATTTGCAACAACATGGATGGAGCTAGAGGGTATTATGCTCAGTGAAATAAGCTAAGCGGAGAAAGACAAATACCAAGTGATTTCACTCATCTGTGGAATATAAGAACAAAAGAAAATCTGAAGGAACAAAACAGCAGCAGTCACAGAACTCAAGAATGAACTACCAGTTACCAAAGGGAAAGAGACTGGGGAGAATGGGAGGGTAGGGAGGGATAAGGGTGGGAAAGAAGAAAGTGGGTAATATTATTAGCATGTATAATGTAGGGGGTCGGGGAAACGGGAGGGCTTTGCAACACAGAGAAGTAGTGATTCTACAACATCTTACTATGCTGATGGACAGTGACTGTAATAGGGTTTGTGGCGGGGACTTGGGGTAGGGGAGAGCTTAGTAAACATAATGGTTCTTCATGTAACTATAGATTAATGATAACAATATTTTTAAAAAATTTTTAATTAAAAAATAAATAAAAAATTAAAAAAGGCAGAGAGTATTCTGAGTCTCAAGAGATAGAGCTGATATAGTTTTCCCCATGACCCCTATACAGTTAAATCTAGTCTCAATTAACACTACATAAGACAAAAATTATTAGACATCATACTCAAAATTAACATAGGAGGACTCTAAAATGTGTAGAGAAGAAGGCAGACTGGCCAGGAATCTGGGGACAGAGATGAACAATGGGGATTTCTTTGGGTTTTATTTTTGCCTCATAGATTCAAGAAGTCAGCAAACTAGAAATGTTAAGAGACATGAAAAAAATAAAATAAAAATAAGCTCTCCAGTAAAAATCTGCTCTATCTGAAGGAACAGGAAAGGGGCAGCTTAGCAAGGTAGAAAACTTTTACATAATAAACATCCTACCACAGAAACATGGATAGAATTGTGTTCCCACCCCTATCCATGTCAGCAGAGGTTGAGTGGGGAACCTGGACTTCTATCCTCATGAGACTGCAGTGAGTTGTCCCAACATCCATGCCAGGATGGAGTTGGAGAGAGCCAGGTTCTTCATCCCCACCAGTAGCAACAAAAGCTCTCTCCTCCTTATGGAATCAATAGAAAACATAATGGGAGTCCAGACTTCAGTAGCATCAGAGAAGAATTAGGGAAGAGTATGAACTCTCACCATCATCCAGCTACTAGTATCAAGGCTGCCTCCACACAGTATGAGTGGAGACCACATGAAGATAAATAACTCTTACCTAGCAGGAATGAATACATCCACCATCAGGAGGCTGAGTGGGAAACCTTAACTTTTATATCCGCATGGCAGTATGAAGGAAATTGTACTAAAAAAAGTAACAAAATTATTTAGTACCTAAGAAAGCCATCCAAATTGCAAAGTTTAAATAACATTTTGCCTCTCATAGCACAATAGGAAAATGTCCATGTTTCAATAAAAAATAATTGAATCAGGAAAACAATTCCATTCACAATTGCATCAAAAAGAATAAAATACCTAGGAATAAACCTAACCAAGGAAGTGAAAGACCTATACCCTGTAAACTACAAGAAACTCTTAAGAGAAATTAAAGATGACACTGAAAATGGAAATTCATCCCATGCTCTTCAGTGGGAAGAATTAATATTGCAAAAATGGCCATCTGCTTAAAGCAATCTACAGATTCAATGCAATCCCTCTCAAAATACCAATAGCATTCTTCACCAAACTAGAGAAAATAGTTCTAAAATTCATATGGAACCACAAAAGACCCCAAATAGACAAAGAAATCCTGAGAAGGAAGAATAAAGCAAGGGGGATCTTGCTTCCCAACTTCAAGCTCTACTACAAAGCCACATTAATCAAGACAATTTGGTACTGGCACAAGAACAGACCCATAGACCAGTGGAACAGAATAGACTCCAGACATTAACCCAAACATATATGGTCCACTAATGTATGACAAAGGAGCCATGGATATACAATGGGGACATGACAGCCTCTTCAACAGCTGATGTTGGCAAAACTGCCCAGCTACATGTAAGAGAATGAAACTGGATCATTGTCGAACCCCATACACGAAAGTAAACTCAAAATGTCAAAGACCTGAATGTAAGTCATAAAAACATAAAACTCTTAGAAAAAAACATAGGCAAAAATCTCTTGAACATAAACATGAGCAACTTCTTCATGAACATATCTCCAAGACAAGGGAAACAAAAGCAAAAATGAAAAAGTGGAACTATACCAAACTAAAAAGCTTCTGTACAGCAAAGGAAACCACCAATAGAAAAAAAAAGGCATCCTACAGTATGGGAGAATATGTTCATAAATGACATATCCAATAAGGGGTTGACATCCAAAATATATAAAGAGCTCACACACCTCAACAAACAAAAAGCAAATAAGCCTATTAAAAAATGGGCAGAGGATATGAACAGACACTTCTCCAAAGAAGAACTTCAGATGGCCAACAGGCACATGAAAAGATGTTCCATATAGCTAATTATCATTGAAATGCAAATTAAAATGACAATGAGATACCATCTCACACGAGTTAGAATGGCCACCATCCAAAAGACAAACAACAGCAGATGTTGGTGAGGATGTGGAGAAAGGGGAACCCTCCTGCACTGCTGGTGGGAATGTAAATTAGTTCAACCATTGTGGAAATCAGCATGGAGGTTCCTCAAAAATCTCAAAATAGAAACACCATTTGACCCAGGAATTCCACTCCTAGGAATTTACCCTAAGAATGCAGCACTCCAGTTTGAAAAAGACAGATGCACCCCTATGTTTATTGTAGCAATATTTACAATAGCAACCTAAGTGTCCATCAGTAGATGAATGGATAAAGAAGATGTGGTACATATACACAATGGAATATTATTCAGCCATAAGAAGAAAACAAATCCTACCATATGCAACAACATGGATGGAGCTTGAGGGTATTATGCTCAGTGAAATAAGCCAGGTGGGGAAAGACAAGTACCAAATGATTTCACTCATCTGTGGAGTATAAGAACAAAGAAAAAACTGAAGGAACAAAAGAGCAGCAGATTCAGAGAAACCAAGAATGGACTAACAGTTACCAAAGGGGAAGGGACTGGGGATAATGGGTGGGAAGGGAGGGAGAAGGGGAATAAGGGGCATTACGATTAACACATATTATGTAGGGGGGGCATGGGGAATTCAGTACTACACAGAGAAGACAAGTAGTGACTCTATAGCATCTTACTATGTTGATGGACAGTGACTGTAACGGGGTATGTGGTCAGGACTTGATAATGGGGGAGTCTAGTAACCATTATGTTTCTCATGTAATTGTACATTAATGATACCAAAATAAAAATAATAAAAAGATAAAAGATGCCTTCTCCCCCCAAGGTGGGGACAAACTACTGAGAGAATTAACAGCAGTTGCCTGAATTAAAAATGTTAGTTCATTTTCCTCTGCAAGTTAGCCTTAAAATTGAATTAAAGAAGAATAAATGATATTGGGACTTAAAAAAAAATCATTCATCGTGCCAAGAACAGATCTCAAACTGAGTGAAACAAAAGAGAATTAACATATGCCAACACCAAGATCACCGATATGGTGGAAATATCTAACAAAGGCTTCATAGCAGCCACCATAAATATGCTACAATTATAAGCATGTTTAAATTTAAAGAATGCAAAACCTCATCAAAGAAATAGGAAATATAAAAAAGATAAAATGGAAATTTTAGAACTGAAATAATACAATAAATAAAAAACTTAGTGAAGAAACAAAATAACAAAATGAATAAAACACAGGAGGGAAGAACCAGTGAACTGAAAAATAGAACAAGAGAAATTGCCCAGTCCAAACAGCAGCAAGAAAACAACTTCTGATTTTTTAATGGAGTCATAAGGACCACAGGAACTACTTTTTAAAAAGTAACACTTTTCTCATCAGAATCCAAGAAAGAAAGGAAGAGGTGAGGCTAAAATATATATACATAGGCTGAAAGAAATAATGACTGAAAACTTCTCAAATTGGCAAGAGTTACATATCTACAGATTCAAAAATCTGAGTAAACATCAAGCAGAATAAGCCCTACACACCTAGACATCTCATAATTACAATCCTGAAAACTAAAGACAAAGAAAAAATATCTTAAAAAGCAATACAATAGAAAGCAAACTCGATGATAGTGGATTTCCCATAAGTAAACATGGAGACCAGGAAGCTACAATATTTTACAAAGGAAAAGAACTCATAACCTACCAAAATATTCTTCAGGAATGAAGGGGAAATCAATTGATAAAAGAAAATTCTCACTGAGAATATTTATCACCAGCAGAGCCACCATAAAAGGATAACTAAAAGAAGTTTTCTGAACAGAAAGGTAATGATAAAAAGAACTTTGGAAATTAAGACAAAAGAAAGAAACTGGCAAGAAAAATATGGGTAAATAAACAGGTTTTCCTTTTCTTCTGAGTTTTCTAAATTATGCTTAACAGTTACAGCAAAAGTTTAATACTGATAAGATTTCAAATGTTTATAGAGGATGTATTTAAAACAATCATAAATGGGGGAAATTTTCTATACATAAGGCAAAATGATGACACAAGTGAATTTTTGTTATGTATATATACTGTACCTAAAGCAACCACTAAAAATGCTAAACCAAGATATGTGCTAAAACACATTATAAAAAATTTAAATATTCTAAAAAATGGTCAAATAGCAAACAAAAAGGAAGGGAAAAGAAAGGGGAACCAGAAAAAAAAGCAGAAAAATTGGAAACAAAACATAAAATGGAAAATTTAAGTCCTTACATATCAATAATGAAATTAGAGGGGCCTGGGAGCAAGATGGTGGAATAGGAGGTCACTGTGATTACCTCCTCCCACATACACAGTGAGGAATCAGCTACATCAAATACAACTCTGAAAATGGCCTGAAGACTGCAGAACAGACCATCTACATCTGGCAAACTAAAAAACACATTGAGAAGGGTTAAGGGGCAGAGCTCTTCACCCATCCCAGTCCTCACGTTGGAGGGAGAGGAACAGAGTGAGGAAGAAATAAACGTTCAGGATCCAGCATACCTGGCCCTGGAGCAATGCTCCAAGAAGATGAGTCCCCATAGCATTAAGTTTTGAAGATTGAAAGGGCTGGGCACCAGGGAGACTTGGAGAACTGTGGGGATCCAGCCCTTTCAATCTTCAAATTGTGGAGGACCAGCATGATCTGTAGATACCTCTAAGTACCAACACAGAGGTAATATTTTGAAAGATTTGCTAGCCAACGGATTGTACCAGAGGAATGGGGATCCAAGGTACCTATCTCCAGAGGAGAAAGGGCAGGCAGATGACACTATTCCAGCCCTCCCTCAGCCCAACTGACTAGATGCTTCAGAAGCCAGCTCTGAAACTCTCAACCTGCCCCACTGACTCAGCCCTACATTCCCCTACATACTTACCCTGCCCAGTACACAACGAAGTCCACCAATGCTTACAGAAAGGCAGAGGGTGGCCCCATCCAAAACAAATCCCAATAGAAATACCTGACCTCACACAAAAAGCAAATAGAGGCTAGCAGTGGGGATCCAAGAATTGATGATCTTAGTGAGAACTACAATAAAAAGATAGAAAATGTAAAAGAAGAGCCATTCGTAGCTGAAGAATACAATAACCAAAATGAAAAACACAATAGAAGAGATGAATGACCGCTGCAGGAGGCAGAGGAATGGATGACAAGCTAGAAAATAAGGAAGTGCACAGCAAACAAGCTCAGTTACAGAGAGAGAAAAGAATTTCTAAAAATGAGAAGACACGAGGAGAGCTTTGTGACAACTCCTAACAAAACAATATTTGCATAAGAGGGGTCCCAGAAGGAGAAGAGAGAGAGAATAACAAAGGGGCAGAAAGTCTATTTAAAGAAATAATAGCTAAAAATGTCCCCAGTTTGGGGAAGGAAACAGACACTGAGGCACTGGAATACCAGAGAGCCCCTAACAGAATGAACACAAGAAGTTACACATCAAGACACATAGTAATAAAAATGGCAAAGATTAAAGATAAAGAGAAAATTTAAAAAGCATCAAGAAAAAGGTGTGCAGTTACCTATAAGAGAAACTTTCTAAGGCTATTAGATTTCAGCAGAACCTTCACAAGTGAGAAGAGACATGGGTGAAAATATTCAAAGTAATGAAAGAGAAAAAAATCTACAACCAAGAATACCCTACCCAGCAAAACTATCATTCAGAATTGAAGACGAGATTAAAAGTTTTCCAGATAAATGAAGGGTAAAAGAATTAATCACTGCTAAACTGGCCTAATAAGTTATGCTAAAGGGACTCCTTTAGATGGAAATATTTTCAAGTTTAAATGTCTTTCACCAGTGTAAACAAATATACAGCAAAGCAAGTATGAAGTTCAAGAAAAGAAGCAGTGAAATCAATTATATGTAAAATTAGTCAAAGGAAACACATACAAAAAAGGATGTAGATTATGACATCATATACATAAAATGTGGAGGAGAAATAAAAAAATTTTTAAATAGTACTTTTGGAATATGTTTGAAATCAAGCAAACACATACTTAATATAGACTGTTACATATTTAGGAAGCTATATATCAACTTTATGGTAACCACAAAATTAAAGCATATAATAAAGACATAAAATGAAAATACAGGTATCCAAGCATAATGCTAAAGTAAGTCATCCAATCACAGGGGAAGAGGGTAAGAAAGGAAGAAAGAAACAGAGAACCACAAAAATAACCAGAAAACAATTAAGAAAATGGCAATAAGTGCATGCCTACCAATAATTACTTTAAATGTAAATGGGTTAAATGATTAACCAAAAGATGGAAGGTCACTGAATGGATAAAGATAGAAGACCCATCTATATTCTGCCAATAAGAGACACATTGCAGAACCAAAGACATACACAGACTGAAGGCAAAGGGATGGCAAAAAGATTTTCCATACAAATAAAATAGAGAGAAAAACAGGAGTAGCAATACAAAATAAACTTCAAAACAAAGAAATTAAAAAGAGACAAAAGAGGACATTACATAATTATAAACAGATCAGTTCACAAGAGGACATAACAGGTGTAAATATCTATGTACCCAACATAAGAGCACTTAAATATATAAAGCAAGTACTAACAAACCTAAAGGGAGATATGGAAAATAATATAGTAAGAGGGGATTTTAACACCCTACTTATGTCAATGGATAGATCATCCAGATATCTGGATAATAATAAGGAAACAGAGGCATTAAGTAACACGTAAGACCAGATGGAATTAACAGATATATACAGATCATTCCACCAAAAAACAGCATGATACACATTCTTCTTAAGTGCACATGGAATGTTCTCCAGAATAGATCACATATTAAGGCACAAAAATGTCTCAATAAATTTAAGTAGATTGATATTCTATCAAGAATTTTTCAGAACACAGTGACATGAAACTAAAAATCAACTACATTAAAAAAACTGGAAAAAAACACACAAATATATGGAGGCTAAACAACATGCTTCTAAATAATCCATAGATCAATAAACAGATCAAAGAGGAAATCATACAGTACATGAAGACAAATGAAAACAGAAACACAACAGCTCAACATATGTGGGATGCAGCAAAAGCAGTTATAAAAG
Source organism: Manis pentadactyla (assembly GCF_030020395.1). Lineage (NCBI taxonomy): Eukaryota > Metazoa > Chordata > Mammalia > Pholidota > Manidae > Manis > Manis pentadactyla. The sequence goes on from NC_080025.1 coordinate 44,433,545, forward strand.
GGAAGTACATAGCAATACATACCTACATCAAGAAACAAGAACAATCTAAATAAACAAATGAACTTCACAACTAAAAGAACTGTAAAAAGAAGAACAAAGTCCAAACTTAGTAGAAGGAGGCACATAAAAAAGATCAGAGCAGACATAAATAAAATAGAGAATAAGAAAACAATAGAAAAAAACAATAAAACCAAGAGATAGTTCTTTGAAAAGATAACCAAAATAGACAAAACCCTTAGCCAGTTGTATCAAGAAAAAAAGACACAAATAAATAAAATTAGAAACAAAAAAGAAGTTACAACTGATGACAGAAATTCAAAGATTTATGAAAGAATTCTCTAAAAAATCAAATGCCAATAAATTGGACAACCTAGAAGAAATGGATAAATTATTACAAATATACAATCTCCAAAGACTAGCCTAGGAAAAAAACCCAGAAAATCTGAAAAGATCAATTACTAGTAGTGAAATTGAATCAGTAATAAAAAATCTCCCAAAAATCAAAAGACTATAACCAGATGGTTTCATGAGTGAATTCTACCAAACATTTAAAAAAGAGCTAATACCCATCCTTCCTAAAATAAGCCTGAGTAAGGAGGCAAAAGGCCTGTACTCTGAAAACTATAAGACACTGATATGAAAGAAATGGAAAAAGTCACAACTAAATGGAAATGTATCCCATTTGCATGGATTGGAAGAAGTAATATTGTCAAAATGGCTATCTTGCCCAAAGAAATTTATGGGTTTAATGCAATTCTTATCAAAATATCAATAGCATTTTTCTTTTCTTTTAATTGAAGTATGGTTGATATAAAAATGTATATTGGTTTCAATTATACAACACAGTGGTTCAACAGTTAAACATATTATCAAATCTTCACCCCAACTAATGCAGTTACTATCTGTCCACACAGGAAGATGTTGCAGAATCATTGGCTATATTCTACATGCTGCACTACCATCTCCATGACCAACTTATATTATGATTGAGAACTTTTGTGCCCTTTTATCCCTTTCAACTTCACCACCCATTCACCCCTCCTGCTCCCACAGGTAACCACCAGTCACTACTCAGTGTCTCTGAGTCTACTGCTATTTGGATCATTTGTTTTGTTTTGTTTTTATATTCCACAAATAGATGAAATCATATAGTATTTGTCTTTTTCTGCCAGGCTTATTTCAGTTAGCACAATACTCTCTAGGTCCATCCAGACTGCAAATGGCAAACTGTCCTTTTAATGACTGAATAATATTCCATTGTGTATATGTACCACTTATTTATCCATTCATCTATTGATGGACACTTTGGTTGCTTCCTTATCTTGGCTACTGTGAATAATGCAGCAACAGACATAGGAGTACATACAGTTTTTCATATCAGGGATTTTGTTTTCTTTGGGTAATGGCATTTTTCAATGAACTGGAACAAATAATCCTAAAACTCATATGGAAACACAAAAGACCCTGAGTAGCCAAAGCAATTATGAAAAAGAACAAAGCTGAGGGTATCATGCTGCCTTACTTCAAGCTTTCCTGCAAAGCTATAGTAATCAAAAGAGTATTGTACTGGCACAAGAACAAACCCATAGATCAATGGAACAGAATAGAGAGGCCAGATATAAACCCACATATACATGGTCAATTAATATAAGATAAAGGAGCCATGAATACACAATGGTAAAAGCCAGCCTGTTCAATAACTGGTGCTAGGAAAACTGGATAGCTACATGCAAGAAAATGAAACCAGATTACTGTCTAATTCCATACACAAAAGTAAACTTGAATGGATCAAATATCTAAATGAAAGAATAAAATCATATATCTCTTAGAAGAAAGCAAAGGCAAAAATCTCTTGAATATGAGCATGAGAAGTTTTTTCTGGACACATCTGCCTGGACAAGGGAAACAAAAGCAAAATGAGCAAGTGGGACTACATCAAACCAAAAAGCTTCTATCCAGCAAAGGCCACCATCAGCAGAACAAAAAGACAACTTATAGAATAGGAGAACATATTTATAAGTGATTTATCCATTAAGGTGTTAACATCCAAGATATATAAGGCACTCATATGACTCAACACAAAAAAACAAATAACCTGATTTAAAAATGGGCAGAGGACCTGAACAGATATTTTTCCAAAGAAGAAATACAGATAGCCAATAAGCATATGAAAAGATGCTTCACATCACTAATCATCAGGAAAATGCAAATCAAAACCACAATGAGATATCACCTCACACCAGTCGGAATGTCCACTATCCAAAAGACAAGAAATAACAAGTCTTGACAAGGATGTGGAGAAGAGGGAACCCACCTACACTGTTGGTGGGAATGTCAATTCCTGCAGCCACTGTGGAAAGCAGTATGACGGTTCCTCAGAAAACCAAAAATAGAAATGCCATTCAACCAAGTAATTCCGCTTGTAGGAATTTACTCAAAGAAAACAAAATCTCTGGTTTGAAAAGCTGTATGTGCCCCTGTGTCTATTGCTGCATTTTTAACAGTAGCCAAGATAAGGAAGAAACCAAAGTTTCCATCAGTAGATGAATGGATGAAGAAGTGGAACATATACACAATGGAATATTATTAGCCATAAAAAAGGACAACTTGCCATTTGCAATGATATGGATGGACCTAGAGAGTATTGTGCTAACTGAAATAAGCAAGGCAGAGAGACAAATACCATATGATTTCATTTATTTGTGGACTATGAAGACAAAATAAAATAAAATGAACAAAATAACAGTAGACTCAGAGACACCAGAGACACTGAGAAGTGACTGGTGGTTGCTGTAGTGGACAGGGGTTAGGGATGGGTGAAATAGGCTTAGGGAATAAAGAGGCACAAAATCTCAATTATAAATTAGTCATGGGGATGAAAATACAGCATAGAGAATGTAGTCAATAATTCTGTAACACCTTTCTATGTTGACAGATAGTAACTACAGTAGTTTGGGGTGAACATTTAATAATGTAGAGAAATATCAATTCACTGTGTTGTATATTTGAAACCAATATAATATTGAATATCAACTCTACTTCTATTATAAAATAATTACATTAAAGCTAAAAGGTCTAAATAAACCAATTCATAGACTAAGATTACTAGAGCAGAATACAACCATATATTGTCTTCTAGAAACTGACTTCAGATATAACATTCTGGACAGTTTGAAAGTAAAAGAATAGAAAAAGATAAAAAGCAGGAGTAACATATAATATCAGATAAAGAAAACAGTTACTGGAGACAATGGAAGAAACACTACAATGAGAAAAGGGCTGATGCACCAAGAAGTGATAGTACTCCTAAATATATATGCACCAAATAAAAGAGCTTCAAAAAGGATGAAACAAAAATTGATAGAACTGAAAGAAGTAGACAGATCCACAGCTATAGCTCGAAACATCAACTTTTCTCTTAACAATTGATGTACTACCTAGACATAAAACAAGCAAGAACATTAAAAACACAAAAAGACCATCAATCAGCAGGACATGAACAACTCAGCAGCTAGCACGAGTTCATCAAATTGATTTTAAAATGTTTCAGCAAAAAATTAAACAAAAATCATATAGTATATATGGAAAAATGCTACCAATATTAAGCCCAAAGTTATGTTTATTATAATAGTCTATGTTCCTGTATGCTTGACAATGTTCATAATAAAAGTAAAAGATAAATAAATAATAAATGGTACTTCCTCTATAACCAGTCAGGTGTTTTTGTTAGGTAACTTGTATTTAATTATTAAAGCACACTACATGAACCTGGTAGATGTTATTAAGGTATTTTAATAAAATAAAGATATTCTTCTTTGATTATGGAGGCCTATAGCTTTGCAAATTTTCTCCTTATTCTTCTTTTAAACAGTAAACTTTTATTGAGTATCTATTTGGATAAGATGAAAAAGACAAAGACCTTTTCCTAAAGGAGCTCATAGTCTGACCAAGGAGGGAAACAGGTGGATAAATATTCAAAATGAACAATGACAATTGTGACACAAATATGTACAATGTACACTAAGTACAGAAGGATGTGGATGTCAACACTTCAAGGAACAGTGATGAGTGGTGTGGTGCAAAACACTTGATATTTGAACTAAAGTTTGATGATGATGATAGACATTCACCAGACAGAAAAAAAGCAGAAATGAAATTCTAAGTATAAAGAAAAGCACATGTTAAAGACATTGGGCAAGGGATATAAACAAAAATCAATGAACTTTAGGTAATTTTAATATTGCTGAACAAGAAGTTAAGAGTGGTTGGAAATGAGGCAGAATATGCCAACATAATTACTATCAAGGCATTCTATGTCATATACTGTGATCAACTCCTAAAGTCCACAATCATCATTTTGTCTTCCCAGGGAGAGGAGGACAGCCATCTGAGCCTGTTTGTGTATTGACAAGGGTAGATTGTTGTTAGTACTCCTGTTAAGTACAAGGCAAAGCCTTGGAAGCTTTAAGTAGGAGTGAAAGTTTCAAGGTTCCCAACTTGCACCTAAAGACTTTATGTAATAGCCCATGGAAGGCTTAGGACAGGGGGGTCAGTACTTTTTCAGGCAGGCATCATGCTGTCAAGGGCAGCTGTGAGCCACTGCAGATCCCAGCTTCTAGTGCTGACTCCCAAGGAGACAGAACCCTAATGAGTATATTTTCCATGCCTGGTACATTTTTCATTGTTGAAAAAAAAGTCTCTTGGACCTCACTTGATGAGTAATGCAATCATGAAGCTGAAATGCCCTTTCAACCAGTACAAAATACAATTCAATGACTTTATTCTAGAAACAATGGGAAATCATCAAAGTATTGTTTAAAGTAACCAGAAGTGGATTGTAGAAAAATCACCTTTGGCAGTGATGTAAAGAAAGGGTTGGAGATAGCTGATCAAGTGATTAATGATAAGGGACTTAAATAAGGCAATGTAAATGTGAGAAGGTGACATGTTTTAAAAGCTTACAAAAGGTAAAATAAATGAGACTTGCTGGCAGACTGCAGGCCTGAGTCAAAGTGCGGCGTCCATGTGGAGGGTTTAGGACAGGGTCTATGGGAAGAAAATAATACTTGGGAGTAAAATTAGGAATTCATTTTTTTTTTAATTAATGGGTTCATCAATGAACTTAGGAAAATCAAGGCTGAGATACACACTACACTGTCGGCCTATACTCAGTACCAGACCTCTGTATAATGATAGTTATCACACCTTTTCTCTGTGTTTCTGTATACATATTTATTGTTTTTGCAATTAGCAAGATCATTTTCACAAGAATAGTAATGGTTTTAAAATTGTAAGAAAATTATCAACTCTCCAATAGATAGATGAATAATTATTATGAGTGAAACCATCACAAACAAGGAAGTAGGAACAATAAAGAAACATATGGAAAATGTCCAAGAACATTTGTAATGAAAGCATAGGAATTTAAGCAACAATGAAATTCAATTTTATACCTATTAAATTAACATAAATCTAAATACATGCTAGGATTTAATCCAAAATGAGACAAACAGAATCACACTAATTTCTTCCCAAAAAACATCGCAAATTGGTGCAATCTTGGAAAACATAATGGGAATATATTTCAAAAGCTAAGTGAAAGTCATTCATCTTTGATCCATTAATCCAACCCTTGGGTATTTATTCCCAAGAAATAATTCAGTGGAAGAAATCTCCCTAGAGTTTATATTATTTTGTCAACACAGATATTAATTAAAACCTGGATTTCCCATGGACACCATCTCTCCCAGCCCTTCCCAGGGGGGCTGCTCAGTCACCAGCAGAGCAAAGAGCCAGCACTGAGATGTCGCACGGCTCCCTCCTAAAACCCCAGCTTTCATGCAGCTGACTGGTAGGAAGCAATGTGGGGCATGGGGAGCCCTCAATGACTACTCCTTGGATGATTTAATTGAAGATCTCACCATAGAGAAATTATTTTAATTATAAAAGAATAACACCCAACAACGTTATCTGTGACATAATTAGCCGAACCACTGAGTTTGAAGAATAAAGAAAAATTAGCTAAATAAAGAGTAGTTTGAAAGGTCAAGATCCTTATCATGCAGCTATCAGTAAAAGAAAATCTTCTGAGGTGAATTTCAAAAGATATTTACTAAGCAAGGTAATCACTGGGAACTGTATTCCTGCTGGGAAGGAGCAACACACACGCATACTACACACACACACACACACACACACACGCACACACAAACAGTCAAGGCTCTGCAGAGCAGGAGAGAAACATCCATAAGCTAGGGTGCTGTTATGTTTCCTTTAATGCCCTGTGCAGCCATTGCCGTGGAAAACAGCTGCCAGTCCTGGGATTCTGGCTGGTCCACGATGGCTTCCAATGCCTGGCTGGGCTCCACGTCTGGCTGCCTCCCATCCTGGCCACACACTGTCTTCACAAGGGGCAACCTGCTGACTGGACTCCATGAAACATCCTTCACACTGCCCTTTGAAACGTGATTAATCACAACCAAACTGCACCTGTACTAGCAATTGACTTAAATTCCTAATATCATTAGCTCCATTTTGAAGAAGTCACAATATCATCCATGCTCTCAGCTTTCATTTTTTGTTCAATGGAACTTGGTTCCTTATCTAAAATGAGCTCTACTCTGCTCCTCACGTCAATTCTTCCTTTTTAGCATCTTTATTACTGTATACACGTTGTGTGCCTGGCCTGATAAATCTTTCTGCGTAAATGGTTCCTCCCTCAGGGCTCCCCATCCAGCCTCCCATGAAGCAATAAATTTCCAGAGAAAATGCCTGAATCATTTACTCTTTCTTCCTTTGCTTTAAATGAGCTGCTTGCTTCTTTTTGTTTCCCATTTGTTCGAATGATAGCTAGAAAGCCGAAGGGCCTACAGGAGCCATGGCCAGGGCACTCAGGGCAGTTCCACGTGACTAGTTCACTGGCTCCTCTCTAAGTGTCTTTTCCAGAAGGCACGGATTGCGAGCGTCATTCCCTAATAGGCCAAACAGTTACCCTAGACAATTAATTCAGGGATCACTCTTAACTAACACCGACTCTCTGAAACTTTGGCAACTCTTGAAATGCTGTATGGAAATCGAATGGATGGTACTAGAAAGGCCCACTTACTGAGATGGATACTTTGTTTGAAGCTGGCTATAGGCTATTGATATTTTGATGGACATTTAATTGTCTCAGTGTCTGTGACTTTTCATTAGCAATTTCTATACTTCCTGGAGTATCTCATCTTTCCTATTAAATCTTCATCCCACTCACCTCTCACCCCATAGTTTTTACCTCCGCCATTAGCTGGGATTTCATTTCAGGGTGCAATCTGTGTCACAAAGCATAGATAACAAAATGGAGAAGTAGCCACCAGCTACTTCATGACAGCATCTGTGAAGGGATATATGTCCTTTCATATGACATTTTTCCAATCCTTGAGCAAAAACAAGTTGAGGGAATAAACTCAAACCTAAGGGACCTCAAATTTTGGCTTCTGTTCAGTGACATGCATGGGCAAGGAGCAAGCAGCCCCTCATCACAGATGTCCACTGGGCTACCTGAAATGTTTGCGTAAGTCTGGGTAGATGTAAGGATGGATAGAACGCCAGTTAAGGAAGGTGAAGGCTCCACATGTTAAGATTCTCAGCTTTGCCAGCACCTCCAGAGTAACTTCCCTGTTCCAGCAGGGCTCTTTCACAGCGAGACATACAAAGGAATAATCAGGCCAGAATGATAAATTAAAGAACACGAGTACCATACTTTATGGCCCAGTCAGCCTGGGATGAGTTGTTTAGAGTGAAGCTGAAAAACCTCTTAAAGAGAAAACAGGAGCAGCATCAATCATAATAGCATTAAAACTGAACTTGGAGGGGGTAAATAATGCCAAATGCTTATGGAATACAACAGTTTCTTCAAAATCTATACATATAATTAGTACCTAGTTTTTCCTTTGATGTTTTTATATGTTTCCATACAATGAACTTTATCTATGGCCCAAGAAAGTAGTATTATCTGCTCTAAGATCATAAAACATAATCATGTCAATTGAATGTGATTGAAGACTCATCCTGGGCCAGGTACTCTGCTACGTACTTTCACAAAAGTCACCTAGCCCCAGAGAGCATGGTGAATGTTTTGTCATGAAAACTAAGGCTCATGAAGGCCCGGTGTCTTCTCATGCTCCATACGATTGGTGGGAAAGACACGCAAAGGGTTTCTGCCCCACTCTAAAGCTCACTTCTGTTACACCAATTCTGCTTTTCCCCATTTTAAGAGGAGTGGCCATATCCTGAAAACCAAACTTAATAGAGTTCATGTATTTTTAAATGGTACTTAATTTAAGACTAATGTAAGGATTGAGAAAAATGTCTAACTGTCTTAATTAAGGGGGATGGACTTCAGTGATTTCTCCTTTTGATCCTTCCATCCCCCTAATAGTGGTGCTTTACATCGCAAAGACTGAGAAATAGGTCAAAATGTTTTTTACTTACTCATCACTTCACTTTTGTCACTAATTTTCTCTGTATCTGCTCCCAGGACCAAGTGCAGGCAATGAATAAGCCTCTTCCCTGTACCGTGGCCGAGTCCCAGGTCCATCCACCACAGTGGTCTGGCCTGGTCCCTCTTGCCAAGTTTCTGTTTCCACAGGGCACAGACATTGGGAAGGTAGTATCTCAGTGGTATTTTACAGAATCTAACTGTTTACAGTTTGAAAAATGTCTCATCTATTACCCAATTGACCTTTTTCCAACCTATGAGATAACCTGGTATGAGCATTTCCCTTTAATAGGTGAAGAAACAGATTTAAGTAAGAAGTAACCCAACAGTTACATATGGCGTAGAAATTCATAAGTTCAAGGACAGGTCTAGGACTCCATTTCCTAAGCTTACATTACTTCTGATTCATTCAAGATACTAACCAATGAAATTGGCCTAAAGGATGACCCCCACAGAATCCCAACATGGGACTCGGTATCATTTTTCTGGTGTTCTCTAAGTGTGGTACCTGAACCAGCAGCATCCACTTCACTTGGGAACTTGTTAGACCTGTACATTCTTGGGCCCCACCCCACACCTGCTGATAATCAGCATCTCTGGGAGGGTGGGCATCTACATTTAACAAGCCCTCAAAGGGTGCTGACGCATGTCAGTCATAAGAATCACTGATTTAGCAGCAGGAATCAGTAAGAATTTAGCAGCCAGAAACTTGAATCAGATCATCGTTTTGACCTGTTCTACCCCCAAAATCTGTACATGTGAGAAGATTAGCTGAGGTTAAGATGGTCTTTGACCTCTGTAGTCTGGATGCCCAACATAGGGCAGCTTATGCCAGAAGTGGCCATGGAGGAAGCAAATGCTTCGATAATCCACTGGACAAGGGACTCATGGCTCCACAGGCTGCTTTTCCTAAGCACTTATATAAAAAGGATGTGCTTACCCTGATCTTGTTGCCTTACTGTTTTCAGAAAGTCACCACCAAGTGTGTGGCTTAACACAAGTCACTACATGTTTTCTGAGTCTTACTTTACTCACCTTGAAAATCAGGAATTTAACTTGTTAATTCCTAACGTATGTACAATATGATGGGCACATGTGAAACTTAATTTGTTCCTTGGTTTAGAAACATTCTGCTGGGGGAAGATAGGCAGATAAATGAGATAAATATACAGAACAATTATTGCAAAATACCCACAATTGTTCAGCCTAGCTGAGTACCAATGATTGTTCTACAATTTTCTTCAAATTTTTGGGTACTTGAATTATTTCAAAATTAAGTGTTGATGAAACTAGCAAAAAAATAAAGAAGGTTATATAGTAAAAAGGGTTTGAAAAATATCCCTCCTATCAGAGGGACTCTCTGAAGCTACCTTATCTCTATCCCCCAAAGTATTCTGCAAAGAAAATGAGTAATTAAGAGAATAGAGGCAAATAAATATACTTCTGTTGAACTTCGTAACCTATTTCTTTACCCCTTAGGCTATGGTTGTCAGAACCAAAGCCTCAGCTCTAAAACTATGTCCCTTCAAGTAGTATCATGAATCCAGGGACCTTGCAAGCAGTCTAAAATGCTACAGATTATGGAGGCATTTTCCTAAATAGCTGCTTCATGGTCTCTTGATCCCTCACCTCTGCTGGAACTCTGTTCTCCATGTTTTTTTTTTCCTAGTCAGATAAATATAACTGAAAGGCAAGGAGAATAGAACTAAAGGATTTTTGAATACTAGTGATAATCGGCATGAACATGCATCTAGAGGTGAAAGAGCTTGGAGGACATGGAAGTCAGCCTTCTCCAAAAGTTTCATAAAATAATAGCAAATTAACTTGAAAGTTCTGACAATATCTTCCTTCAAACCCATAGAAATTTTCCTTTCCTAATTGGAAACATTTCAAGTATTTTGGTTTTTCATGCATAGGACCACAGCTTCTACTAAAATAAGAACCACGGTGCCTCCCTGGCCTTTGGTACCATCCTCTGAGGACACAGTGCTTCATTTTTGGACCTCTTAAATCAGTCATGCATTAGGAAGGAGGTCTGTGATGCTTTGCCTATATATTCATGATGCAGACTCTCTGAGGCCACCTTTTCCATGTCATACTACACAAGTTGAAAAGTCTACGAAATGAAACAAAGGATGTATATAGAGAGTATGTGTGCATGTGTGTGTTTGTATTCCAAGACAAAATACGAATGTGGGTCTGTATGTATACACATATGTGTATATGAACATCTTTCTTTCCACCAGCTGTTTATAAATGTAAGGTGTGAGGAATGGAGATATGCTTCATGTCTTAGGTTTGGGATTGTAATGTTATTTTGCCTCCTTTCTTTTTTCATAATTCCCCCCAATGTGTTTATCATTTCACTGAAATGGAGCAGATTAAGATGGCACAATTTCCAGATACTCTGCCACAGCTTCACAAAATAACAGGGTATAGCTTCCTGGGCTTTGTCCCCAAGAGGAGAGAAAAGAACAGTCTTGACATGAAAGCATAGAAAATTATTAATCACTTTCTAATCTTCCATGCACAGAAATATTGATGAGATATCTGAAACTAGACCCATAAGGCCTGGGATTTTACTTTTACATCTAAGCAGAATAACAAAAGCCTTGCAAATGCAGCCACAGTCCCGTCCTGTGGGACTGGTGAGCTGCTTCTCCCTTTCCTAAAGTGTCATTTTAATTTCAGCTCAAAGATATACAAATTAAGTCCCACAGATGGCTCCAAGTTTTTACTTTTCCTTGTAAAATGTGCTAATATCTCAAGTGTGTTGTTATACTGTCGCTTCTCAGAAATATTCCAGGAAGGGTTAATATGAGCAGGCAAACAGATCGTGATTTTGTTAACTGTGCTTTGGCATAAAACTCAAGAAGTATTACAGCTCATTTCCATGTGTGCCTCTGTGTGTGTGTGTGTGTGTGTGTGTGAGTGTATGTTGTCACAAGTTGAAATGAGACTCCAAAAGCAACCCCTAAAAAACAAAAACCTATCATTGTTCTTCACCAGCTAAAAAAATGTTGTCTGTGTTTTGCCTATGGTAGAGTTTAATCATCTCTTGTTGAGGCGAAGTTTGTTCTGTGAGAAACCTAATATAAATTTGATATTATAAAGCAGTCCATGTTTACTCCATTGATTTTAGGAGGGACATAGTTTATGCTTAAAAATGTAGAGCAATTTCTGATCCAGGGAATGAATTATTGGTTCACCCTTGATGGAACACACTGATTCTAATTTTATTTTCTCCAATAAAATAGAAGATTCTGCAAGTTGGATTGATTCTTCACTTTTTTCTTGTCCAGGTAGCCACACATTTATGCTAGAACAGACAATTGCTGAGGTTATATTCCAACAATGACATCAAGTCTATTTTAACCTCACTGATCAACTCTATTCCAAACATTTTTGGAAAAAAATAACAGAATAATGGACAAGGGACTCACTGTATGATAGATAGTATCTGGATAGGAATTCAATATTCAATTTCACCAATATTGCAATTATGAGCATGAATAATCTCCCAATAATTACCAGCACACATTTCAAGCCTGCTATATACCACCTCTGATAGTATTTATAAGAATTATCTCAGTCACTTGTGAGCCTTAATGGTTGTTTCTAACTTTACGGATAAAATTTTAGGTGGAATTCTAACTCTTTATATTTTACAGCTAGAAGATTAAAGAATTGGGATTCAAATGCAGGTCTGTCTGATACTAGTTATGAAAACTTTAAACATTAGACTAAAATGCTTCTTGTAACAACCGTGAAGACTGCTGTTAAACTCTAAAAAGCAATTTCTATAAATTTCAATATATGCAAAGCTGAAATGGGAATGGTTATAATCTGCAGCTTACACTGGTAATTTCTCACTTTCCTTCCTGGGGAGAAGGCCATTGGTGAGAAGGATAATGTAATTCATGTCTCACGTCACTTCCCTCAAAGGGCAGAGAGATATACCACTTCAAGTCACCCAGCCGCTGAAAGCTGTTCCTCTCCTGTTCAAGTTCTGTAACCCTTTGTCAGCATAAATCCTCATTGTTACACATCAGTCCTTCATGCTGAACTCCCAGTGCATGAACACCTGCAGGGATGGAAGTAGATATCTTATAATACTTTAGACTCAAGGTTTAGAAGATAACCTGTGATAAACAGGTTTAATAAGCTTTGCAATCTAGGTTGATATTTGTTCATTCACTCTTTCCTATATGGAAAGAAATAAGGACATTATCAGATGCACAGTTAATGTATTTCTCACCTTCCTGTAAAACAGGAAACTCTGCCCTGGGTCCAGCTCACATGTGAAATAATCTAATGAGAGCAGGAATTTGACCAGCAGCCCCACACACCACCAGCTTGAGACTTCACATTTAAACGGAGGGACCTAACACCACCAGAATAATGAGAATCTGGCCTCTCCATCTAGGCACAAACATGGAGCTGAAAGGACTGCTCCTCTTTCAAGTAAGATGGAAAGTGGTGAGAGTGGACCAAGATACCCTGTGACTATAAGGAATAAGGTACTATTCATGATAAATGGGAAAAGCATTGTTCTTCAAAGTATGTGCACACATAAAACAATATTCACTTCAGCTTTTCAAGAAAGTAAAAATAGTATAAATTCTGAAACATGATTTCAAATAAGAAATGTAATATACACAGACCAAGTTGAGTCCACTGAACCTCACCATAGGCAGCTTGCAGCCAGATGCTAAGAGAACGAGGTGTGAGTGTATTAGTCACAATGTGGGAAGGAAAATGAAGAAAGTAGAGAGAATGATCTCTGCTGTTGTATACAAGAGGGTTTGTATGTACATTCAGCAATGCGCTGACAGCTTTGAAAGGTGTTCATACAAGTATATATTTGTCACATTACTAGACCAATTGGTCTATAGTACATTGTGATATATCCTTCCTTCATTTGAAAATTTTATAAAGTGCTTATTACATGTTAATGATATGCAGGTCTGTCTGATATAATCTTACTGAAGACCTCACTTAAAAAACATCATTGAAGAATGAACAGCAAAGAGGCCATGGGGCTGCAGAACAGTGGGTGACGGATCATAGTAGGAGACACAGTGAGAGAGGTAAGAGGCAGTCAGTCTAGTGCCATCTAGGCCTCTGCAAAGGCTTCACATGCTATAGGGAGTGACCTGCAGATACCCTGGGAGTTTGAAGGAGAGGAGTGACGTTTCCTAAGGCAATTAAATGTCTGCTGTGCTGAGAAAAGACTGGAATGGGGCGAAGAGCAAGGTTACAAGTAGGAAGACCAGCTGAGAGATCATTACAACACCCAAGTTAGGATGGCGTGGTAGGTTGCAGAAGGGTCAGAAGGATGGTGGGAGAAGTGGACAAGTTCTGGACAGGCTATGAAGGTGGAGGATTTGTTGATGGAGTCTCTATGGAATATGAAAGAAAGAAGAGCAAAATGATTCCAAGACTTTGGTTCCTATCAACAGGAAAAATGGGTTTGGGTCTTCTGTGGTTTTGGTGGTGGTGGTGGATGTCATGTTGAGAGAGGTTTAGAAGAGAAATGGTGGAGGGAATTCAGAGACAATGAACACAGATTACTCTTTAGAAGTGCTGGTGGTAAAAGAGAGCAGAGAAGAGATGCGGGAAGTGGAGAGTTAAAAGGAACGATCCATCAGAGATGGAAGATGCTGGCATCAGAAGGTGAGGGCAGGCTTGCCCAGTGACCTTGGTCCAGTAGAGGATGGGACCCAGAAAACCCATAGAAGGTTCTGAGGACATAACAAGGACTGCACCCCTTGGAGAAGTGACTGACATGAGCCCTGACAACATGAGGGGTAGATACTATGAACTAGAAAGAAGCATGTGGGTAAAAATGGGTCGTTTCCCACAGCTGGCCTTTCTATTATTGTCATCAACATTGTTACTATTTAAAACATAAGGCAACTGAAGGCCTACATCTAAGAGTTTGAAGACAACTGACAAGTCATCGTTTGTGAGTACAGGCAACAAAATGTGTTCACAGATATCCAAAGGCCTGAGATATAAGCTATCAACATATCCTCCATGGAAACATTGCTAATGGTATTTAAGCTTACAGATATTTGAATCAATCTTTTAAAAAAAATCAAGAATAGTGGTATTGCAATAGAAAATGAGTAACAATGACCATTGCAACAAGCCAAACAAATAATAAACAATCAATTCCAGCATGCTTCCCAAAGAGAATACAAACAAAAAGTAATTCTTGAGAGAAGATTCTATATGTAAGATAAAAGTAAGTAACAATGCAATAAGTGAGGTCATCCCAGTTCAAACAAGCCAACATTCATGAGAGATGTAAGGAGGTAAAATCATATATTCTGAGTTTTATGTATATTTCATTTTTAACATTGATAATTTTTAAACTGTACATTAAATCGCATCTCTCTGTGGATGTTAGCTCATATTAGTAAGCTGTTTTGGGAAAATGTTTTTAAAGTAGCCTATAAAAAATTTAAAGGAGAGTATGTGTTTTTAAATTTCAAAGAAAAATTTAAAAATTGGATAATTAAAGGAATAAGCAGATAGGGTATAAATAAAAAGAAGTAAAAGACACAGAATCACCAAAAAAAGATGACAGAAATAATACCATCTGCATTCTTTTCTCTTTTAAGTGTGTTCCTTAAAAATAATTCCAAATATTAGGGCTCTACTATTCAAAATTATGTTAAAAAGAGATATAATGCCATGGGGAAAATCATGCTCATAGTTAAATAAATGTAGAATGTATTTCAAAAGAGCATGATTCTAATTTCATAAATGTATACACATTTGTACCCTATAATTAAAACGTTGACTTTTCTTTTAATCCTACTCCTAGATTACAGAAGCATCTTTCTCCCCTTATTTTTACTTTTCTGTGATAGAAAAATTTACTTCAATAAACTTGTGGCAGTTTTTTATTGAGGAAAGGAATGTCATGTTGTGAAAATTATCTTTTCTATTGCCTTCAAATAACAGAATCCAAATTATAATTGTTTAGAAAACAACTGAGAAACAATATGTTCATTGAATTGTAAAGTTAAAATTTATATTGGATGTTTCTTTGTATCATATGAAATACATAAATAGTGATAGAGTAATAGACATTTTGACTCAGAGGTGAGTGGACTTTCTTTTGAGTCACACAGAAAATGTCTAAATGTGTCGCATTGTGAGTTGAATTTTAGATTGAGTTTGGACTAATTGGTATAAGTACTCTGTCAACTAACTGACAAGATTTTGTTTGGTACCCCTGCCTGCCCTTAAGTATAACTTACAAAGGAGAAAATAAAAACTGTAGCAACCAATCCTTGTTGTAGAAACCCCATTTTGAGTACAATAACACCTTCCATCCATCACAACACTTAAACCACAGTGTGTTCCCGGGGTCGGGAGCGGGGGTGTGAGGACAGGAATCCATTAATTAGATAGGCAGTCACGTAGCCAGAAATGTAGGCTTAATAAGCAAATTAAAAACAGCAAAGGGCATAAAATAGAAATATCAGAAAATTAAAGGATGCTTCTCTTTTCTCTACAATCAATTTAATCAGATTCTCTTCAAGTGGAGAGGGTAATATGGATGTGAAGCCTTCAGTAATAGGGTTTTAAAATTTGCAATGAGAGAATTACCATAACATCAAGAAGACACATTCAACTAAGCCAGTCTTCTCAAAATCTTCAGTCTCCTCAATCAAATCACTGAGCACTTGAAGATGATGAACTCCAAGCTCTTCTGTGTCCATCACAACAAATCAGACATAAAGCTAAAGTCGTAGAGACAGGGACCCAGATGCACTATAAGAAAAAGAGGTACTCGATTTTTAAATTTGGAAGAGATGCTCGTTTTTTTAAGAAACTGAAATGCCAGTGTTTGTAAGCATTTTAGGAACACCCAGAACTACAATCATTTAAGAAAATATGTATGTAATTGATTGGAACCAATCTATCACTTCTAGGCAAATGGTGGAGGTGGGTCAGTCATATCCATTATGGCCTATTCCATACACGTCTGTGTTATAAACGCCCGAAATGCTTCCCAGCCAGACTCACAACATGCATACATAAGAATCACCCCTTACTGTTTTACTGGAAGCTCTTGCAAAGTTAGTATTTCATGAAGTAAACACTTTAGGAAAAGCAGCATGTTGGGGGATTTTAAATGATTGATGGAAAAAGAGAAAGGAAAGATGGATAAAGCACACACTGGTTTTGCTATTCAATTTTCCATAGTTTATTATCAGATAATGTCACAGAATCCATCAAGAATTCACTCCTGTTAGGCTCTGTAGTATCTTACTATGCTGATAGACAATGACTGCAACAGGGGGGTGAGGACTTGATAACAAGAGTGAATACTGAAACCACAATGTTGTTCATGTGAAACCTTCATAAGATTGTATATCCATGATACTTTAATAAAAGAAAAAAAGGAATTCACTCCTTTGACTTGAAGTTTCCTAGACACCAGATGAATTTCATCATTCTAAGTTTAAAATTCAGTTTTCTGCCTGATAATTTCTTCAGGAAGATAGACAAAAAAAATCTATGATAAGAATGCAACCACTTGGGAAATATTTGACTTTCAACCTTTCTCTGTTATAAATCTTGCATTAAAATATATGCCAGTGTAAATACATTTCTAAAAGCCCAGCTGCTTAAACACATTCGAAATTTAATGGAGGTGAACTCCCAATGCATTTATATTGCAAGGTATAATATCAGTCTTACCAATAGGAGTCTTCCAGTTATTGGAATAGTGGTAACAAGCCTGGTTCCACTTGACCTGTTTTAATATAAAACAAAGAGTAAACCAGACCAGTAATACATTCCAGTGGCTCTAGTAATAAACAACAAGTAAAGGTTTCATTGTTTTTCACTTTCTCTTTTCTTTAATATTTCATCTTTCTTTGCATTTAAATTATTTCCTCAAATACATAGTCTAAAATGACTCTATTATAATCAAAATATAAAATGACTGTAGTTTAGGCCTTGGAAGGGCACATTTCTTTTTTCTCTCTCTGCCTCTCTCTCTGCCTCTCTATGTACTCTACCATTTCCAACAGAATTTAGAATAATTCAAGGCATTGTTATTATAAAATCAAAAATCGATATCAAAAAGTCAAAAAAATAAAAGCCATCTATAAATAAAGGGAAAGGGGAAGAGAAAAAATGTATCAGGAAACTAACTCAGGAGAATTACAGGTGCAGATAAATGTAATGCTGAGGCAAGTGGGAATATAAAGGTGCTTACTCAGTATCTCCGTTTGTTTTTTTCCCTCTTTTCAAGCCCTGTGAAGACAAGCATCAGACCTGTCCAGTGTCATTCCTCCAGAAATCACTGTCTAGATGTGACATCAGAGTGGCCATTGAGCCATCCAGGTTCTAACTCAGGGCTCAGTCCCAGTGTCCACAAACTACCTCCTTCTCAAACTTAACCTATGGTGAGTGATCCACCTCAAAGTGTAAGAAGATTTGGTTTAATGGAGCTCTACTTGTGTGTGTCTGAATGTGTTACTTGTACCTCAGGTGTCACATCAAAGAAATCATTGTCAAGACTAAACATCGAGAAGCTTTTTCCTCTATTCTTTCTTCCAGAAATTTTACAGTTTCAGGTATTATGTTTAAGTCTTTAACCCATTTGAAATTATTTTCATGGATGGTATAAGATAAGGGTCAGATTTCATTCTTTTGTGGGTCTCAGGTTTTCCCAACACCATGGGTTGAAGAGTCTGTATTTGCCCCATTGTGTGTTCTTGGAACCCTTGTTGAAAATGAGTTGACCAAATATGTATGGGTTTATTTCCAGGCTCTCTATTCTGTCTATAAGTCATAGACAAATAGAACTACATCAAACCAACAGGCTCCTGTCAGCAAAGGAAACAATCAACAGAATGAAAAGGTGGCCTATGTTCTGCTCTCTGCCACTTGAGGATACAACCAGAAGTCAGCAGCCTGCAATCCTAGAGAAGGTTCTCACCAGAAACCAACTGGGCTGGCACCCTGATCATGGACTTCCAGGTTCTGGAACTCAGTCATCATCATCAACACATTCTTAAA
Organism: Manis pentadactyla; assembly: GCF_030020395.1. Classification (NCBI taxonomy): domain Eukaryota; kingdom Metazoa; phylum Chordata; class Mammalia; order Pholidota; family Manidae; genus Manis; species Manis pentadactyla. Next base: position 44,452,077 of record NC_080025.1, read on the forward strand.
GAAATACAGTTTTAAATTCAGCTAAGGCTCTCCAGTAAAAGGGCTGAAGGGATAAAACATACTGTCTATGTATATACTGCTTACAAGAGATTCACTTCAGATGTAAGGCTACAGAATGGCAGTGAAGCAATGGAAAAAGATGTTTCATACATACAAAAACCAAAAAAATCCCCAGGTACACATACTTGTGTCAGATAATTTAGACTTTAAAACAAAGACTGTAATAAAAGATGAAGGTAGGCATTACATAATGATAAAGGGGTCAATCCAGCAAGAAGAAACAACACTTATAAAAGCATTTGCACCCAACATAGGAGCACCTAAATATATAAAGCAAATATTATCAGGGATAAATAGACAACAATTCAAATAATAAAAATAGTGAGGGACTTTAATATTCCACTTATATCAGAGGACAGATCATCCAGACACAAAGTCAATAAGGAAACATTAGCCATAAATGACACATTGGACTAAGAGGATTGAATAGACATATACATAACATTTCACCGCAAAACAGTAGAATTCACATTCTTCTCAAGTGCATATGAAACCTTCATCAGAATAGACCATATGTTAGGTCACAAAACAATCTCAATAAATTTAGAAGATTAGTACCATATCTAGGATATTTTCTAACCCCAATGGCATGAGAATAGAAGTCGATTACAGGAATAAAACTGGAAAAATCACAAACATGTGGAGATTAAACAGCATGGTACAGAACAACCAATAGGTTAACAAAGAGATCAAAGGAGAAATAAAAGACTACCCTGAGACAAATAAAAATACAAATAAAACATACCAAATTCTATGGGATGCAGCAAAAGCAATAAGAGGCAATTTCATAGAGATACCTGCCTATCTCAAGAAACAAACAAAAGAATCAAAGAAACAATTTAATTTTACACTTAAAGAAACTAGAAAAATTGAAAGTGAAGCCCAAAGGGATAGTTCTTTGAAATGATAAAATTGACAAACCTTTAGCCAGACTCACAAAGAAAAAAGAAAGAAGGGTCAAATAAATAAAATCAGAAATGAATAAGAAGTTACAACCAATACCATAGGAAGGATTATAAGGTATATCATACCATAAACAATTATACACCAAAAACTTGGACAAACTAGAAGAAATGGATAAATCCCTAGAAACATGTAATCTTTCAAGATTGAATCATGAAGAAGTAGAAAATCTGAAGAGGCCAATTGCTAGTAAGAAGAGTGAATCGGTAATGAAATATCTTCTAACAAAGGTCCAGGACCAAATGCCTTCTCTGGTGAATTCTATCAAACATTCAGAGATTTATACCTATATTTCTCAAACTCCTAAAATTGAAGAGGGAGGAGTGTCCAAAATTCATTTTGAGGCCAGCATTACCCTGATACCAAAACCAGATAAGGATGCCACAAGAAAGGAAAATTACAGGTCAATATCCCTGATGAACATAGATGAAAAAATCCTCAGCAAAATATTAATAAACAAAATCCAACAATACAGTAAGGACCATACACCATGATCAAGTAGGAATTTTTTCTGGGGATACAAGGATGGTTCAATATTCATAATCAGTGTGATACAGCACATTAACAAAGTGAAGAAAAAGAATCATATAATCTCAATAGATGCAGAAAAAAATCTTTGACACAATTCATCATCCATTCATGGTAAAAGTCTCAAGAAATTAGGAATAGATAGAATGCATCCCAATATAATAAAGACCATATCTGATAAACCCACAGCTGATAGTAAAAAGCTGAAAACTTTACCTTTAAGATCAGGAACAAACAAGGATGCCCACTTTTGCCACTTTTATTCAATATAGTAATGAAAGTCCTAACCACAACAATCAGGCAGGAGAAAGAAATAAAACTCATGTATGTTGGAAAGGAAGAAGTAAAAGTATCACTCTTTGTGGATGACATGATTTTTTTATATAGAAAACTCCAAAGACTTCACCAAAACACATAATTAATAAATTAATTCAGTAAAGTTGCAGGGTACAAAATCAATACTCAAAAATCTGTTCTATTTTTATACACTAACAATAAAGTAACAGAAAGAGAAATTAACACTCCCATATATAATTGCATCAAAAAGAGTAAAATACTTAGGAATAAATTTAACCAAGCAGATGAAAGACCTGTACACTGAAAACCATAGGACATTACAATATGTAAGAAATTAAAGCCACAAGTAAATGGAAAGATATTCCATGCACAAGGTGGAAGAATTAATATTGCTAAAATGTCTACATTACCTAAAGCAATTCTAAAGGTTGAATGTATACCCTATCAAAATTCCGATAATATTTTTCAGAGAGTTACAACAAACAATTCTAAAATATGTGCAGGACCACAAAGAACCCTGACTAGCTAAAGCAATCTTGAGAAAGAAGAACAAAGCTGGAGACATCATGCTCCCAAACTACAATACAAAGCTATAGTAATCAAAACAGTATGGTATAGCATGAGAACGGACACATAAATCATTGAACCTGAATAGAGAGTTCAGAAATAAATCTACACATATGTGTTAAATTAATTTACAACAAAGGAGACAAGAATATACAATGGGGGAAGGACAGTATCTTCAGTAAACAGTGTTGAGCAAATGGACAGCCACATGTAAAAGAATGAAACTGGACCACTATCTTATACCATACACAAATAATTTCTAAAAATGGATTAAAGACTTAAATATTAGACCAAAAACCTTAAAACTCTTAGAAGAAAATGTAGGCAGTAAGTTCATTAACATGAGCCAGTATTTTTCTGGATCTGACTTCACAGCAAGGGTAACAAAGCAAAAATGAAAAATGAGACTACATCTAACTGCTGTACAGTGAAGGAAACCATCAAAAAATAAAAATAAAGAGGCAATGTACTAAAGAGAAAAAAATATTTGCAAATTATACATCAGATAAGTAATGTCCAAAATATATAAAGAACTTATACAACTAAATAATAAGAAAAAATCTGATTAAAAATGGTAAGAGGATTTGAATTGACATTTTTCAAAGAAGACATAGAGATGTCCAATAGGCACATTAAAAGATGCTCAACACCATTAATCACAAGGGAAATGCAAATCAAAACTATGATATTACCTCATACCTGTACAAATGTCTATTACCAATAGGACAAGAAATAGCAAGTGTTGGCAACAATGTGGAAAAAAATTGTGCAGTATTAGTTTGTATGTAAACTGGTGCACCCACTATGGAAAACAGTATGAATCTGCCTCAAAAAAATTAAAAATAAAACTACCATATTATCCAACAATTCCACTTTTTTGTATTTATCTGATGAAAACAAACACACTAATTTGAAAAGATATATGAATCCCCATGTTCATTGCAGTATTATTTACAATAGCCAAGATGTGCAAACAATCTGTGTCCATTAACAGATGAATGGATAAAGAAAATGCAGTGTATATATATATATATATATACATATACACATAGGAATACTACTCAGCCATAAAAAAGAATGAAATTTTGCCATTTGCAAAATGGATAAACCTTGAGGGTATTATATTAATGAAATTAGACAAAGATTTTTAAAATGTATGATTTCACTTATATATGGAATCTAAAAAACAAAACAAATGAGCAAACAAAACAAAACTCATAGGTAAAGAGAATAGACTGGTGGTTGCCAGAGGGGAAGGATCTGGGGGTGTGGGTGAAATGGGTGAAGGGGACTAAGAGGCATAAACTTCCAGTTATAAAATAAATGTCATGGGAATATAATACATAGCATAGTGACTATAGTAATTAATATTGTATTGCAAATTTTAAAATTGCTGAAAAAGCAGTTCCTTTCACAAAAAAAAAATTTTAAGTTTGTATGGTGGAAAAAAAAGGCAACCTAAGGAATGGAGAGAAATATTTACAAACTACATGTGTTAATGTGTTAATAGGAATTCTCCAGAGAAACAAAAACAAAGAGATAGATGATAGATATAGATAGATAGGTAGATAGATAGATAGATAGATAGATAGATAGATAGATAGATAGATAGACAGAGATGAGAGAGAGAGAGAGAGAGAAAGAGAGAGAGACAAGTAGATATAGATAGACTAAGTATAGATAGGTAGATAGATAGATAGATAGATAGATAGATAGATAGATAGATAGATAGATAGATAGATAGATAGTAGATAGATAGATGATATGAAGAGATTTATTATGAGGAATTAGCTCATGTGATTACAGAGACTGAGAAGTCTCACGACCTGTTGTTGATAAGCTGAAGACCCAGGAAAGGGTGGAGCTGTTCCATTCCTGATCCAAGGTCTGAGAACCAGGGGAGTGAATGTTGTGAAGCCCAGTCCAAGAGTAGGAGAACACAAATGACCCCGCTGGAAAGCAGGAAACAAAAAGGGGAAATCCTTCCTTCCTCCTCCACTTTCTTGTTCTGTTTAGGCCGTCAATGGATTGGATCATGCTCACCCACATCAGGGAGGGCAGTCTAGTGAGTCAAATGTTCATCTCATCCAGAAACACCCTCACAGACACATCCAGAAATATTGTCTAATCTGGGTTTCCTTGGCCCAGTCAAACTGGCACATAAAATTAACCATCACATCATACACTTGATAAAGGGTTAATACCCAAAATATGTAATTCCTTAAACCAACTTGGTAGCAAGGAACCACCCCTATCTAAATGTGCAAAAGACTTAAGTAGACTTTTCTCCAAAGAAAACATGAAAATGGCTAACAGACATAGAAAACAGTGCTCAACGTCACTAATGATTGATGCAAATTAAGGAAATGCAAATTAAACCACTTTGAGATATCATCTTATACCTGTTAGGATGGCCATTATCAGAAAAACAAAAAATTACAAGTGTTGGCAAGGATGTCGAGCAATTGGAACCCATTTACACTGTTGATAGGAATGCAAAATAGTGCATCCATTATGTAAAATATTATGGAGTTTCCTCGAAAATAAAAATAGGGCTACCAACTGATCTAAAAACCCCACTTCATTGTACATATACAAAAGAATTGAATTCAGGATCTCAGAGTTACCTATACTCCCATGTTAATTCTAGCATTATTTATAATATTCAAACTATGGAGATAATCCAAATGACCATAAATGGATGAATAGATATAGAAAATATGGTCTAGCCATATGCTGGAATATTACTTATCATTGTAAAAGAAAGAAATCCTGCTGTTTGTGGCAACATTGAGGAACCTACAGGATGTGATGCTAAGTGGAATAAGCCAGTCACAGAAGGCAAATACTGCATAAGTCCACCTGTAATACATGCTCAGAATATTCAACCACATAGAAGCAGAGAACAGAATAGGAGGTACCAGGGGCCAGGGAAGGGGGAAACGGGAACTCTTCAGTTGGTATACAGTGTCAGTTCTGCAAGATGAGTCATTTCTGCAGTAGAGCACAGTGCCTATAGTCAACCATGTATGCACTTGAAATTTTAAGAGGGTAGCTGTTGTGTTAAATGCTTTACCAAAAGGGGGAAAAAAAGAGAAACGAGAAAACAAAGGGACAGAAGAAAATCTTAGAGATGATGGGTAGGTCTCTACTTCCACCTACACGTGAAATTATTTTCCTATTTCTGGAAGGCAGTGCTATTCCAGAAGTTCACCAAAATCCTGGCTCAGAGGATTGGGTGTGCAAGCCTCCAGGCCAGACACTGCTCTTTTCAAGCAGTGCTCCAAACCGTGGGCTGGAGAGCCCAGTCTGTCAATTATGATGCGGGATTGCCTGCATTTGGCAAATGCAAAAAGCCATGGCTTCTGAAGCTGGAATCTTCTCTCTGAGGAAGAGATTCACAGGGGGAAGGTCCAGGGCTCCCTGAGCCCACCTCCTACCGGTACCCTTCCCACCTACCAAGGAGACTGCTCCTGCCTTTCCTGGCCTCTGAGATGCCCTCCTGTCCCCTACTTGGCCTCCCAGGTACCTTTGTAACTGATATCCTACATTGAATTTCTTGTGTTTTTTTGTATGTTAAGGGTTTCGAAGATTGGACCCCACCCTCTGGCAAGGACCTCCACATTTTGGCTCCATCCTCCCTAGAGCAGGAAACCATAAACTAAGCTGTAAGCAAAATGAGCCCCACAGCCTGTTTTTGTGAATACAGTATTCCTGGGACCCAGCCACACCCACTTGTTTAAGTATGGTTTATGGCCACCTTCATGCTAAACAACAGAGTACAACACTTACACTGAGACTATTAACAAAGACCCTCTCCTTGAACGCTAGCCAGGTCCCTCTGAGGCCTTTCTCTCCTGGGCCTCAAACTCTGCCTAGACAGACTTGAACAGCTTGTAGCAGCTCAGGGCAGCATCCTGGGTGACCCCAGCCCTCCATGAAGTACTGCCTGGGAAAACGCAATGCTGCCAGAATTTATTCTTTGTTCCAGCCAACACCTGAAGATGGAAGCCCATTCTTCCCATCAATCTAGGAAGGTAGGAGCTTAACTTCATAAAGTGCCAGTCAGCAAACCCACCTTGGTGTCATGTGAACCCTCCTTCCTGTTTCCTGTAATGTGTGCCTTCCCTGAACTACTGAGCCCCCAATCACCCACTCATCCTCCCTCTAAAATGCTCAGTCACCTCTGCACAAATTGTAGTTTAGTTCAGTTCATGCTGGACTTTCCCTACTGCTATATCATATTACCAATTGAATCTGTCTTTACACTTGAATTAGTGTCAGACTTTGCTCCTCTTTGACACTATGTAACAAAGGTTAAAGCACTAATTGGCTATTTATAGGAAAACTTTGCCAGGACCTGCCCTAAAATAATGCCCTCATTCTGGTTGAATGGCACAATTCCCTGATATATCCCATGCAGGTCTGAGAAGGCAGGAGGGGAGAAGGAAGGGGAGCAATTGTATCGTTCAAGGTCATGCCTCAGAAGCCACACATACTCCTCTCATCCTGTCTTGCAGACCTGAACTTAGTCTAATGGCCACATTTAGCTGCAAGGAAGGCTGGGAAATGTTTCCTCTATTCTGTGTAGCCATGTGCCCATTAACAAAATGAGAATCCTATCGCCTTATGATACGTGAGAGTTGTAACCCTCAGAAAGAGATCCGAGGCAATCCTCACTTTCATTCAAGCAAGAAACAGCCCAAAGCAGGGACATCCAATACCTTGCATGTTTGTGATGCTAAACAAATGTTTTTATTAAAAAGTGACAGTGATCCTTTTCAAAGTCAGCACCTTAATGTTGTTTTCTTGACCCCTGACATTTTGGGATTGTACACTGCCTACCACAAGTTGTTTACTGAATTTTGATTATAATTTTATTGGAATCATATCTGTGGTGCTTGAGCCAGTAAAATCCCCACAGTATTCAGAACACAAAGAGACAGCTGTTAAGAGGTACATACGCTGCAGCCAGCAGCAAGACCATAAACCTTGACCCTTTATCTAAACTTAACACTATTTTTTTCATTATGAACCATGATAGCTAGAATTTTTTTTAATTAGAAAATGGATGATAATAAGAGGTCGGATTTTATTATGTTAACACAGCTATCCTAAGTATTTTGGCATAGTCTTTTTGTTTTCTCCTTCCACTTGTATACCTCACTTTTTATTCAAAACTGCATTCAGACTACTATTACATATGCAAAAATTGAACACAAGTAATTTTATCATGAGGAAGCATTTCTAGCTCATAGTGGTGGCCTCTTTGTGTCTCAGGATTCTAGCAGATGGTAGAATCTGAAGATCTTATTTTCAAGTGCTATACTTTGTCACATGGGAATCAGGCAAAGACTGAATCCAAAAGAAAATGGCTTTAGAACCATTCTTCTCCTGTCAATTCCTTTCCCATCCAATACAACACCAGGACTATCCACATCTGCCTGAATTCTCATTATTTCCATCCAAACCATCATTCAAGAGAAGCGACAATGCAATGACATTTTCAGATAAAACCTGGGAGAGCTTAGTATTTGTACAAGAGAAAAAACTTTTCTTCTAGCCTCTTAGGTTTTTTTGAGGGGGGGGATTCCTGTGATTTAAACTGAAACTGACACCTTAACAGAAGAGAAAAAAATACATGTAAACAGAGTTTATTCATATACAAACAGAATGTACAACAGAAGTGACTCTAAAGCAAACATGGGGGTTAGGAGAGAGAAGGTTAATATGGGAAGAACAACTAGGTTTCTAGGAGAACAAATAAAGTTTGTGATAATCTTTGTCTATGCAGGTGTGAGTGGTCTTCTCCATTATTTTCTATGCAGCCAGAAAATCATTTTGGAGAGGGGATTCCTGACAGCCTCACTCCCAGAAGTTTCTGCTTTTAGTGAGCTAAAGAAGGTTTCTTTCTGTATCTGTTGAATCTCAAATATCTTTAGTTTAAACTAATCTTTATATCACTTCTGAACGTTGAGTAGTCCCCACAATTCCCCCATCTCAAATTTCCCTAGAAGTTTCACAAATTGCTGGGTAGATTGCTTGAAGGGAGATTCCAATTAGAAGTTGTGAGATAATAGATCTACACCCCTTAAGAACATGGATTAGAAGGAGAAGACAAGGAGCAAAGATCCATGGTTAAAGCAGATGATAAACCCAATGTTGTCAGTCAGATTTCTAGATGTGGGGCTGGAAACATTTTTAGTTATGGCATCGCAGTCACGGCTGTCTCCTGGAGCAAAGCACGGCAGATGCTGTTTTGTGGTGGAATTCTTGGATGGCCCACACTGTTGTGGGGATAAATCCTTTGAAGTTTGTACAAATCATCCAGCTTTAATTTTCAGGAAAGCTTAGTTTTAGTTGTTAGTGATGCCAAGTCAAGAGGGTGGAAAGAAAAACTGGAAATGGTAGTCAATGACAAAATGTGCAAGATAATAGGATTCAGTTTACAAAGAGGGGGAAATACCTTAAAAACAATAAACAAGACTGAAATCTGATAACCCACAAAGATGTACTACCATTTTCTCTTAGAATATAAAATTTCCCACCATGGTTATCTTTAAGTTGTTATTAAAGAAAACCAAAGTAAAATTAGTCTTGTTTGCAAAATAAGTCTAATCTCATTTAATTTTCCTGATTATTTACATAAGTTCAGCAATAATGGTAATCAATCACATAAGTCTTTTTGAGTTCTTTTTGTGGGAACTTTATAAGGACTCTGAGATGGGATTTTTAAAACTCTCTCAAGGCTCTGAAGCCAAGGTAAGAATTTGTCATCAGATTTCATCTGTAGTATTTATAGATTTGGGTGAATTTTTTTCTTCTGAAGGACTCCCAAACACACTAACACTCCTGGGCCTGTCATGAAGTGACCTTCCTTACTCAACTGTAACACTGAAAACCCTTAAAGGCAGGCATCAGTTCAGTGTTTTCCAAGACAGTTTTATAAGCACTGGCTTCATAAAGTCAACCTGAGCTCCTTAAAACTGTCTGATCACATCTGATTCTGTGCACATCATTTTCAAATATGACATGCCGGTCAAAGCCTTAGTTATGTAACCAAGGTCAGCAATTATATCCTATTATAAGGAGAAAATATTCTTTTTTTGTTGTGATATAATTGATACAAAATTTTGTAAGTTTAAGGTATGCAAAATAATGATTTAGCATCTGTCCATATTATGAAATGATACCCACAGGTTTAGTTAATGTCTATCACCTCACATGGTTACAAGATATTTTTCCTTGTGAAGAGAACTTTTAAAATCTACTCACTAAGCAACTTTCAAATATACAGAAGTGTTGTTCACTATGGTCTTTGTCCTGTACATTCTATCCTCTGAACTTACTCATATTATGACCAAAAGTTTGTACCTTTTGAGCAACATCCCCCATTTCCCTCACCCCCAAAGCTCTTGCAACCACCATTTTACTCTGTTTTAATGAATTTGACTTCTTTAGATGCCACTTGTAAGTGAGTTTACATAGTAGTTTTCTTTCTCTGTCTTATTTTACTTAACATATTGCCCTCCAGGTCCACCTATGATGTCACAAATGGCAGGGTTTCATTTTTTTTTTTTTTAAATAATTATTTTTTATTGAAGGGAAGTTGACGCACAGTATTACATTACATTAGTTTCAAGTGTACAACACAGTGGTAGAACATTTATATACATAATTCGAGGTTCCAGCTATCACCCTACCAAGCTGTTACAATATCTTGACTATATTCCTTATGCTATACATTACATCCCGGTTACTTATTTATTTTACCATTGGAAGTCTGTCCTTTTTTTTTTTTTTTTTTTGTGAGGGCATCTCTCATATTTATTGATCAGATGGTTGTTAACGACAATAAAATTCTGTATAGGGGAGTCAATGCTCAATGCACAATCATTAAACCACCCCAAGCCTAATTTTCGTCAGTCTCCAATCTTCTGAGGCATAACAAACAAGTTCTTACATGTAGAACAAATTCTTACATAATGAATAAGTTACATAGTGAACAGTACAAGGGCAGTCATCACAGAAACTTTCGGTTTTGCTCATGCATTATGAACTCTAAACAGTCGGTTCAAATATGAATAATCATTTGGTTTTTATACTTGATTTATATGTGGATACCACATTTCTCTCTTTATTATTATGATTTTTAATAAAATGCTGAAGTGGTAGGTAGATACAAGATAAAGGTAGAAAACATAGTTTAGTGTTGTAAGAGAGCAAATGTAGATGATCAGGTGTGTGCCTGTAGACTATGTGTTAATCCAAGCTAGACCAGGGCAATAAAACATCCACATATGCAGAAGATTTCTCTCAGAACAGGGGGGGTGAGGTTCTAAGCCTCACCTCTGTTGATCCCCAATTTCTCACCTGATGGCCCCCCTGCGACTGTGCCTGTCTTAGGTTGTTCCTCCCTTGAGGAATCTTACCCGTCTCTGGCTAACCAGTCATCTTCCAGGGCCATACAGGGAAATGTAAAGTTGGTAAGTGAGAGGGAAGCATTATTGTTTGAAAAGGTTAGCTTTTTACTTCTTTGCATATTTATGCCCTGTGGCTTCTATGCCCAGCATTTGTCTTGAGGTATCTTTACCACTTGGAAGAATTATGATACTCGGTAAATTTGATATAAGGCACGAATTCTATTTAAGGGTTGTAATTAGGAAGGAAGAAGAAAAGCTATAGAAGTAGCAGGCGGAAGAAAACATGGGAAGATTGATTATTTCTTTGACATATCTTCTTGTAGAGTACTTCAGCATGTATAGGTTTTAAATTACTACTTAAATTGTGCACACACATTAACATAATAGGAGTATAGTTACATAACCAAAGCATATCTGTAATTACCAGCCATCTCCAGTGAAACCAAGAAAACCAGTTAGGCACCTTAGGCATTTGTGAAAACTTATCTATGATATGGTGGATATTGTCCAACTGAACTTGAACAGTCTGAGAGAAATCAGACAAATTAAAACAACCCATTCCTGGGGACTGTTCACATGCCATATGTTCTTTTAACAGTAAATAGTCTGTAGTTGTAAGACTTTGGAGCGCTACAATTTGCACTTCTCCAAATTCTTGGTTGAGTTCCAACAGTATAGATCCAGTCAAATTTATTGTTTTACTGTATGCACAGGCCAGCTTAGATATCTCCTTCCTCATTCCCATGGCAAGTCCAGGAACTGGTGGGATGAGTGCATCTACAGCTGTAGCAGTGCGTGGATCTTTGTTGGGGTTTTTTGATGATCATCTTCTGGCATGAGTTTTCCAGAGAGTGCAGATGTTGGAAGTTCTTTTTCATATCGTATCTTAGTTCATTTTCGGGGTAGCCCAATTAGGCTTTGATCCTCTGTATAAACACAAACAGACCCTTTGCCTACACTTTTATATGCCCTTTATACCCTTGTGTAGGACTCATTGGAGGTTACCACACAGGAACTGCCCTTTTTTTTTTTTTTTTGCTTTGTTTTTGGTATCACTAATCTACACTTACATGAACAATATTATGTTTACTAGGCTCTCCCCTATACCAGGTCTCCCCTATAAACCCCTTTACAGTCACTGTCCATCAGCATAGCAAAATGTTGTAGAATCACTACTTGCCTTCTCTGTGTTGTACAGCCCTCCCTTTTCTCCTACCCCCCCATGCATGTTAATCTTAACACCCCCCTACTTCTCCCCCCCTTATCCCTCCCTACCCACCCATCCTCCCCAGTCCCTTTCCCTTTGGTACCTGTTAGTCCATTCTTGAGTTCTGTGATTCTGCTGCTGTTTTGTTCCTTCAGTTTTTCCTTTGTTCTTATATTCCACAGATAAGTGAAATCATTTGGTATTTCTCTTTCTCTGCTTTGCTTGTTTCACTGAGCATAATACCCTCCAGCTCCATCCATGTTGCTGCAAATGATTGGATTTGCCCTTTTCTTATAGCTGAGTAGTATTCCATTGTGTATATGTACCACATCTTCTTTAGCCATTCATCTATTGATGGACATTTAGGTTGCTTCCAATTCTTGGCTATTGTAAATAGTGCTGCAATAAACATAGGGGTGCATCTGTCTTTCTCAAACTTGATTGCTGCGTTCTTAGGGTAAATTCCTAGGAGTGGAATTCCTGGGTCAAATGGTAAGTCTGTTTTGAGCATTTTGATGTACCTCCATACTGCTTTCCACAATGGTTGAACTAACTTACATTCCCACCAGCAGTGTAGGAGGGTTCCCCTTTCTCCACAGCCTTGCCAACATTTGTTGTTGTTTTTCTTTTGGATGGCAGCCATCCTTACTGGTGTGAGGTGATACCTCATTGTAGTTTTAATTTGCATGTCTCTGATAATTAGCGATGTGGAGCATCTTTTCATGTGTCTGTTGGCCTTCTGTATTTCTTTTTTGGAGAACCGTCTGTTCAGTTCCTCTGCCCATTTTTTAATTGGGTTATTTGTTTTTTGTTTGTTGAGGCATGTGAGCTCTTTATATATTCTGGACGTCAAGCCTTTATCGGATGTGTCATTTTCAAATATATTCTCCCATACTGTAGGGTTCGTTTTTGTTCTATTGATGGTGTCTTTTGCTGTACAGAAGCTTTTCAGCTTAATATAGTCCCACTTGTTCATTTTTGCTGTTGTTTTCCTTGCCCGGGGAGATATGTTCAAGAAGAGGTCACTCATGTTTATGTCTAAGAGGTTTTTGCCTATGTTTTCTTCCAAGAGTTTAATGGTTTCATGGCTTACATTCAGGTCTTTGATCCATTTTGAGTTTACTTTTGTATATGGGGTTAGACAATGGTCCAGTTTCATTCTCCTACATGTAGCTGTCCAGTTTTGCAGCACCACCTGTTGAAGAGACTGTCATTTCGCCATTGTATGTCCATGGCTCCTTTATCAAATATTAATTGACCATATATGTCTGGGTTAATGTCTGGATTCTCTAGTCTGTTCCATTGGTCTGTGGCTCTGCTCTTGTGCCAGTACCAAATTGTCTTGATTACTATGGATTTATAGTAGAGCTTGAAGTTGGGGAGTGAGATCCCCCCTACTTTATTCTTCTTTCTCAGGATTGCTTTGGCTATTCGGGGTCTTTGGTGTTTCCATATGAATTTTTGAATTATTTGTTCCAGTTCATTGAAGAATGTTGCTGGTAGTTTCATAGGGATTGCATCAAATCTGTATATTGCTTTGGGCAGGATGGCCATTTTGACGATATTAATTCTTCCTAGCCATGAGCATGGGATGCGTTTCCATCTGCTAGTGTCCCCTTTAGTTTCTTTTAAGAGTGACTTGTAGTTTTCAGAATATAAGTCTTTCACTTCTTTGGTTAGGTTTATTCCTAGGTACTTTATTTTTTTTGATGCAATTGTGAATGGAGTTGTTTTCCTGATTTCTCTTTCTGTTGGTTCATTGTTGGTGTATAGGAAAGCCACAGATTTCTGTGTGTTGATTTTGTATCCTGCAACTTGGCTGTATTCCAATATCAGTTCTAGTAGTTCTGGGGTGGAGTCTTTAGGGTTTTTTATGTACAGTATCATGTCATCTGCAAATAGTGACAGTTTAACTTCTTCTTTACCAATCTGGATTCCTTGTATTTTTTTGTTTTGTCTGATTGCCTTGGCTAGGACCTCCAGTACTATATTAAATAACATTGGGGAGAGTGGGCATCCCTGTCTAGTTCCCGATCTCAGCGGAAATGCTTTCAGCTTCTCGCAGTTCAATATAATGTTGGCTGTGGGTTTTTCATAGATGACCTTTATTATGTTGAGGTACCTGCCCTCTATTCCCATTTTGCTGAGAGTTTTTAACATGAATGGATGTTGAACTTTGTCAAATGCTTTTTCAGCATCTATGGAGATGATCATGTGGTTTTTGTCTTTCTTTTTGTTGATGTGGTTGATGATGTTGATGGACTTTGGAATGTTGTACCATCCTTGCATCCCTGGGATGAATCCCACTTGGTCATGGTGTATGATCCTTTTGATGTATTTTTGAATTCGGTTTGCTAATATTTTGTTGAGTATTTTTGCATCTTCGTTCATCAGGGATATTGGTCTGTAGTTTTCTTTTTTGGTGGGGTCTTTGCCTGGTTTTGGTATTAGGGTGATGTTAGCTTCATAGAATGAGTTTGGGAGTATCCCCTCCTCCTCTATTTTTTGGAAAACTTTAAGGAGAATGGGTATTATGTCTTCCATGTATGTCTGATAAAATTCCGAGGTAAATCCATCTGGCCCGGGGGGTTTGTTCTTTGGTAGTTTTTTGATTACCGCTTCAATTTCATTGCTGGTAATTGGTCTGTTTAGATTTTCTGTTTCTTCCTGGGTCAGTCTTGGATGGTTATATTTTTATAGGAAGTTGTCCATTTCTCCTAGGTTTCCCAGCTTGTTAGCATATAGGTTTTCATAGTATTCTCCAATAATTCTTTGCATTTCCATGGGGTCCGTCGTGATTTTTCCTTTCTCGTTTCTGATAGTGTTGATTTGTGTTGACTCTCTTTTCTTCTTAATACGTCTGGCTAGAGGCTTATCTATTTTGTTTATTTTCTTGAAGAACCAGCTCTTGGTTTCATTGATTTTTGCTATTGTTTTATTCTTCTCAATTTTATTTATTTCTTCTCTGATCTTTATTATGTCCCTCCTTCTGCTGACCTTAGGCCTCATCTGTTCTTCTTTTTCCAATTTCGATAATTGTGACATTAGACCATTCATTTGGGATTGCTCTTCCTTTTTTAAATATGCTTGGATTGCTATATACTTTCCTCTTAAGACTGCTTTTGCTGTGTCCCACAGAAGTTGGGGCTTAGTGTTTTTGTTGTCATTTGTTTCCATATATTGCTGGATCTCCATTTTGATTTGGTCATTGATCCATTGATTATTTAGGAGCGTGTTGTTAAGTCTCCATGTGTTTGTGAGCCTCTTTGCTTTCTTTGTACAGTTTATTTCTAGTTTTATGCCTTTGTGGTCTGAAAAGTTGGTTGGTAGGATTTCAATCTTTTGGAATTTTCTGAGACTCTTTTTGTGGCCTAGTATGTGGTCTATTCTGGAGAATGTTCCATGTGCACTTGAGAAGAATGTATATCCCGCTGCTTTTGGATGTAGAGTTCTATAGATGTCTATTAGGTCCATCTGCTCTACTGTGTTGTTCAGTGCTTCCGTGTCCTTACTTATTTTCTGCCCAGTGGATCTATCCTTTGGGGCGAGTGGTGTGTTGAAGTCTCCTAGAATGAATGCATTGCAGTCTATATCCCCCTTTAGTTCTGTTAGTATTTGTTTCACATATGCTGGTGCTCCTGTGTTGGGTGCATATATATTTAGAATGGTTATATCCTCTTGTTTGACTGAGCCCTTTATCATTATGTAGTGTCCTTCTTTATCTCTTGTTACTTTCTTTGTTTTGAAGTCTATTTTGTCTGATATTAGTACTGCAACCCCTGCTTTCTTCTCACTGTTGTTTGCTTGAAATAAGTTTTTCCATCCCTTGACTTTTAGTCTGTACATGTCTTTGGGTTTGAGGTGAGTTTCTTGTAAGCAGCATATAGATGGGTCTTGCTTTTTTATCCATTCTGTTACTCTGTGTCTTTTGATTGGTGCATTCAACACATTAACATTTAGGGTGACTATTGAAAGATATGTACTTATTGCCATTGCAGGCTTTAAATTCGTGGTTACCAAAGGTTCAAGGTTAGCCTCTTTAGTATCTTACTGCCTAACTTAGCTCGCTTATTGAGCTGTTATATACACTGTCTGGAGATTCTTTTCTTCTCTCCCTTCTTGTTCCTCCTCCTCGATTCTTCATATGTTGGGTGTTTTGTGCTGTGCTCTTTCTAGGAGTGCTCCCATCTAGAGCAGTCCCTGTAAGATGTTCTGTAGAGGTGGTTTGTGGAAAGCAAATTCCCTCAGCTTTTGTTTGTCTGGGAATTGTTTAATCCCACCATCATATTTGAATGATAGTCGTGCTGGATACAGTATCCTTGGTTCAAGGCCCTTCTGTTTCATTGTATTAAATATATCATGCCATTCTCTTCTGGCCTGTAGGGTTTCTGTTGAGAAATCTGACGTTAGCCTGATGGGTTTCCCTTTATAGGTGACCTTTTTCTCTCTAGCTGCCTTTAACACTCTTTCCTTGTCCTTGATCTTTGCCATTTTAATTATTATGTGTCTTGGTGTTGCCCTTCTTGGATCCTTTCTGTTGGGGGTTCTGTGTATTTCCGTGGTCTGTTCGATTACTTCCTCCCCCAGTGTGGGGAAGTTTTCAGCAATTATTTCTTCTAAGATACTTTCCATCTCTTTTCCTCTCTCTTCTTCTTCTGGGACCCCTATAATACGGATATTGTACCTTTTGGATTGGTCACACAGTTCTCTTAATATTGTTTCATTCCTGGAGATCGTTTTGTCTCTCTCTATGTCAGCTTCTATGTGTTCCTGTTCTCTGATTTCAATTCCATCAATGGCCTCTTGCATTCTATCCATTCTGCTTATAAACCCTTCCAGAGTTTGTTTTATTTCTGCGATCTCCTTTCTGGCATCTGTGATCTCCCTCCGGACTTCATCCCATTTCTCTTGCGTATTTCTCTGCATCTCTGTCAGCATGTTTATGATTCTTATTTTGAATTCTTTTTCAGGAAGACTGGTTAGGTCTGTCTCCTTCTCTGGTGTTGTCTCTGTGATCTTTGTCTGCCTGTAGCTTTGCCTTTTCATGGTGATAGGAATAGTCTGCAGAACTGGGACGAGTGACGGCTGGAAGAACTTCCCTTCTTGTTGGTTTGTGGCCCTCCTCTCCTGGGAGAAAAGCGGCCTCTAGTGGCTTGTGCTGCGCAGCTGCGCGCAGACAGGGTTTCTGCTTCCTGCCCGGCTGCTATGGAGTTAATCTCCGCTGTTGCTGTGGGCGTGGCCTGGCTCGGGCAGCTACTCCAAAATGGTGGAGTCGCGTTGGAGCAGGAGCTGCTGGGAGGCTATTTATCTCCGTAAGGGGCCTCCCTGCTCCCTGCAGCCCAGGGGTTAGGGTGCCCAGAGATCCCGGATTCCCTACCTCTGGATTAAGTGACCTGCCCTGCCCCTTTAAGACTTCCAAAAAGCACCCGCCAAAACAAAACAACGACCACCAAAAAAAAAAAAAAAAAAGAAAAAGAAAAGTTTTTAATTAAAAAAAAAGAAAAAAAAAAGGTGGTCGTTCGTTTTTCTTTATTCTCCGGTGCCAGCCTCAGGCCTCTGCTCACCGGTCTTTCTGCCCTGTTTCCCTAGTATTGGGGTCCCTATCCCTTTAAGACTTCCAAAAAGCGCTCGCCAAAACAAAACAGCAAAAAAGCAAAAAAAAAAAAAAAAAAAAAAAAAAATGGTCGCGCGCTTTTCTTATGTCCTCCGACACCCGGCCTCCAGTGCCTGCTCACTGTTCTTGCTGCCCTGTTTTCCTAGTATCCAGGGCCCTGCACTCTGGCCCGGATGGCGGGGGCTGGGTTTTCGGCAGTCCTGGGCTCCGTCTCCCTCCCGCTCTGCCTGCTCTTCTACCACTGGGAGCTGGGGGTATGGGTGCTCGGCTCCTGCGGGGCCGAGGCTTGTATCTTACCCCCTTCGCGAGGCGCTGGGTTCTCTCAGGTGCGGATGTGGTCTGGATATTGTCCTGTGTCCTCTGGTCTTCATTCTAGGAAGGGTTGTCTTTGTTATATTTTCATAGATATATGTTGTTTTGGGAGGAGATTTCCGCTGCTCTACTCACGCCGTCATCTTCCGCCCCTCGCCAGGATTTCCTTTTTTTAAAGCTGAATATTCATATTTAATTGTATATCTGTGCATGTGTGTGAGACCTCACATTCTCTTCATCCATTCATCTGTTAGTGGACATTAGGTTGTTTCTGTGTCTTGGCTGTTGTGGATAATGCTGCAGTGAACATGGGGGTGGGGCACAGATCTCTCTTTGAGATAGTGATTTCATTTCCTTCGGATATGTACTCAGAAGATGGCTAGATCATATGAGAGCTGTACTGTTAAATTTTTTGAGGAACTCTTATATGTTTTCATAGTGGCTGTACCAATTTACATTCCTACCAACAGTGCACAAGGATTCTTCTCTTCAGGAGGACAAATTCCTATTGAACTTATGCAAATGACTATATTGCCATGAAAATAAAAATACTCAGCAAGAATATCTGAATTCTGGAGGGTTCAAGTAGGGAGAAAAACAAATGTCTCTTTTCTATTTATAAATGTATAATCTACTGAATTGCTGTAAATTGTAGATAGTTTAAAAGAAAACAGAAAAGGTATTCCTTAAATGTAGGAAATAAAACATTAAAACCCAGCAATACTCCAAGCAAAAGTTACAAAAGATATCATAGATTTTTTTTTAGCCTATTCAGTATGACTTTAATTTCAGTCCTGTTTGATTTGGGGTTAGTACTTTCATGAACCTGTCAGTTTTTTATGAATTCTGGAGAACCTCACTTAGTCCACTACTGTAGTCGTAAACTTATTATTTCCATCAGAAGCCTATCCCCAAGGTAACTGCTACATCATTTCCATGGGTCTCTGAGATAGTCCCTTTTGTTGAAGACAAGCAATTTGGCCTGTAGCTGATTGTAAGAGCTTTCAGAGAAGCATCAGAGTAAAACAGAAACCATCTGCAAATGGCAAAGGGTTTTATATGGGCATGGTTGAAGACCTGATGAGAGCTCATTATAATACAGTTAACAAGGAAATTCGGTTGCCTCTGTGACGCATGACATCTTAAGATAATAATTATGGCCAATAAATTACATCAGGATGTACATTAGACAGCAAGGACATTGATAAATTTCTACAAACTTTCTATGATTTCTGAAATACTTGTATTAAAAACAAGATCAAATACATAGAACCTAGTGAAGTTTAAGTATTTCTTCTTATTTGACAATTTATCATATCAAAGAAACCTAATTAGTTTAACATTCTTTTTTTATAAGGTGAGAAAATAAATCCTTTACAATTTTCTAGGGGCCTTCTGGGAAATCCCCAAATCAGTTCCAGGTCAAGATTTCATTTACAATTTGATTCCAGGAAATCTTCAAAAATGTCAGAAGTCTTAACATTTTATCAATTAAGATCATAGGTCAGTGTTAAAAATATTTGAATAAATAAGATTACAGGTCAGTGTTAAATACCATTCAGTTATTCATTAGGCCAAAACAACAATAATATATTTCAAAAATAAATATAGTAAAATGATGAAAAAACTTTAGTTCTTTTATTATTGAAAGAACTGTGTTTGCCTAATCAATGACATGAAAAAGACAACATGAAGCATAAGAAATTATTTTGATAAGACAAAGACTTATTGTTTCCTGGCAGATTAATCTCTTACTTTACAATCTCTTACTAACAGCAGAACAATTGTCCCATGAAATTTCATCAGTTTAGCAAAGAAAACCAAATTCTAGTTTAACATTGGTACACTATTGATAGTAAAACTCATTTTAATACATAGAATAAATGCATTCAACCTTAGCCAGTTTAACCACACAAGATAAAACTCTTTTTTCTTTTTTCCACAAATCCTTGACAATATTTTCATATTCATTCAAGTCTTTATATTTCATTTTCCTCTCTATCATTCCAGAATAATTTTTAAATAACCTCTAAGCAATCATCTTAGGACCAAAATTACTCCTGTTTTTCTTTCCTCAACAAAAACATATCCTTCATATTTTACACCTTGTACATTTGTCTTTATCAAACCTCATCTTATTCTCCTTGCTTACCTTGCATACAAAGTGATTTCTCTTCACTATTATTATTTTAATGGTTCATTTACATATATTGATTATAAATCTTAATCCTTAGTATTCTTTATTTTTCAGAAAAACTAGGAAGCATGGTGAATAGTTTGTCAGATATTTGTCTTTTGCAGTATCTCAGCAAACTTTTGGATATACCATTTCATAGTCTCTTGAGGCTATGCTTCTTTATAGTACAATTTACCAATGTGGCAAAAGAATATATTTATTAATACACCAAGTATCTTTAGTGTCTGTAAAAATTGAAAATTCAAAAGTATAAAAATTTAAACCTCTGTTCACTAACTTGTTTCAGTATTTTATTTTATTTAGAAATGATGCAGATATTCAATGAAGAGCACTCACTTAACTCAGTGTAACCATGTTTTGAACTACCAAAAGATTTTGAAAACTACCTTTATTCAGACATATTATAAAACACAATTATTGCTGAAGTAGTTTGTCAGAACAATAACTCAGTTTGATCAAAAATAAAGCCATTTTATGAACTTAATACTTAATAATTATAATATTAGCTTATTTGACTACTAAACTCAAGTAGAATAAAAATTCTATGTCTGCATTATATTTAATACTAACAACTCTGAAAACATACCTGTTTTTACTAAATCAATAATATTTTACTAGTTTCATTTACCAAGGATTTATCCAAATTATGTGAACTTGGAAAGTTTTTGGCTTGGTTCCTACATTTCTGGAAATTTTTAAAATATTTAATTTAAAAACACTTATTTTTCTCTAAACCATTTCAGAATGAAGCTCCTTTATTTACTGGTTAATATCATCTGGAGTTATGAAAATATCAAATATATATAATATATATATACATATATATATATAAACATACAGACTGAAATAAAAATTTAAAGGATTTCATTCTAAGATTTTAGCCATGAGTCAGCTATAAATATGTAACTCACTATTTATATGAGTTGATTCTCATCTTTGCCTCATTTTTAATCCAAATTATGTTTCTGGCAGATATGTGCACATATGTTATGTGCACAATATGAGTGCTTTCTACCAATATTTGTGGGGGTGACTTCCAATATCCTTTTCTTGACACATAACCTTACGGGGGCTGTGTCTTTAGTACCAGGTGTTTTTCTTAAGTCAGTTGAGAAGTTAAAGAAAAGTTCCCTTCTGCCTGGGAGCCAGAGTGATAATCTCAGATGCTCACATTTCAAAGAGATGGTTCTTGGGTCCTTGAGAAGACAGTTCGAGGTAGTACAAGATTTGTATCTCAAAAGAAGAGAGACGGATACAAGCTTTCTGAAGTTATCTGCTCTAAGGGGAAGTTTAGGGGAATTTTTGCCTATTACCAGATTTTTGACTGGGACAAACAGTAAATTCAACTGGCAGCACTGAGCTTTTTCAAGGATATATTTTAAAAGAGTGGGGAGAGTTTACGGTGGACATGGATTTTAACTTTTATTCTAAATTTTATTTTTGCTCTTTAATTTTGTTAAAGGAGTACTTCAGGTAAGCCATGATATTTTTTTCCCTCTTTTAATTTGATCCTCCCATAGATAACAATAGGACATCTGTTTAGGGTGGCAGCTCTGTAAAAATCCTTTTAAATAAAAAAGTTTTCCCATTAAAAGGACTGTCATCTGGCCATTGGCAATTTAGAATCTCAAAATAGACCAAAGTTCCAAAACGTGCCTTAAATCCAATAAGCTTTTTATAGCTTAACCATAGGGGACAATGTAACAATTGTCCCCAAAACAGTGTAAAATATACAACCCCATGATCCAGTCTCTTCCAAGATGGCAGAAAAGAAACTGCAGGCAACACAGGCAATAACACAAGAAAGCATTTAGCTTTAGACAATCCCATGAGAGCTGTCAACAGTTAGTCACAAAGGGTCTCAGGCCCCCAGTCTGTTGGCAAATGCAATCCCCACAACCTGTACCCCTGGAAAGTAGAAAACCGGTGAGAGAACATTCTCCCTGGAT
Organism: Manis pentadactyla; assembly: GCF_030020395.1. Lineage (NCBI taxonomy): Eukaryota > Metazoa > Chordata > Mammalia > Pholidota > Manidae > Manis > Manis pentadactyla. Next base: position 44,474,194 of record NC_080025.1, read on the forward strand.
CCAAGCCAAGCTCTAAGGACACAAAACCAGACAGGGACTATCCCTGGAGGGAGAGGATTCGTAACAGGAACACTCAAACCAAAAGTCATGTGGGAGTCACAATACCCAAAAAATGAGCTCCTTCAAGTGTTTCTCCTGCCTCTTATGCCAGGAGCCCAGGGCCAACTGGAAATGCCACTTGTTTATTGCATAATATCACAGGGTCACAAAACAAATAACAACAACCTGTTTTCATTTAAGTTTTGATATTTTGTCACTTTAGAGGTTTTTGCATTAATTTTGACTTTTCAAAATATTGAATTAATATGTGATTATCTTGATTACTGAGTATTGTCACCCCTTAAATTTTGTGAATGCTATAGGGGGAGAAAAAAATTTCCCTTCCACCCTTTTTAGATTCTGTGCTGGTCTAAAAATTAAAATGACATAAGAGAGATTAACAGGAGAAAAAACTCCATTTTTTCCTTGAACTATGTTTGTACATACAGGCACATACAAAAGTAGAAGATTCAAAGACCATTGAGGCTTATGTAACATTCTGAGCTAAGGAAAGGCACAGGGTCTGGGGCTTCAAAAGGGGGGAAGCAATTCATGGGAAGGTGAGAAGAGTGGACTTTGGTAAACTCTATGGCCCCCTTTCAAATGTAAATTTCCTTTGTAAATTTCTCCTACAAAAGAGTAGGTTCTACTGTCTTTTCAGAGCTTCTCCTGTGTGTGCAGTTGCTTGAAATAATACTTAAACCAATGAGGCACTCTTTGGGGTAGCACATTCTGCCCTCTCGCCCCCCCTTGCTTCAGCCTCACCCCACCCTGCTTACCGAAGAGGGTCTTCAGCGCCAAGAGCTCCTCCCAAGGAGGGAGGAGGGCGAAGGCAAAGAGCCATTGTGAGCAACTAAGTTATTAGTAGTCATGTAAATAAACCTAAATATTTTTTATTATAATCACTATAATACTTAGACTTACTATTTAGAAAGGATTTAAAAAAAAGAAGAATTAAAATGCTAAGCAATAATGACATGAAAGATAGGAAGAGAGTGAACATAATAGTGATACAGCATCACTTTGGTATTTATTGGGTCAAGATTATTTAAGAATAGTCCCCTGGAAGAATAAAAATGAAAATCAGCAGGGGTAAAAAAGTGTGTGTGTATGAAAAGATCAAATCTGGCTAATTTAATTAAGAATCGTGTGGGGTAAAATTGCAGTATTCCCATAATCTCTTGCCTGGCCTCACCATTTACATATCAATAGGTGTTTCTTCCCACAGCCTCTGGAACAAGGGCTGGAGAGAAGCTGTTCTCTCCTCTCCTCTGTTGCTTAATTGGTCTAGAGCCTGTCAGTTGCCAGAGATCCGCAGGCGAAGTTTCTCCCAGAAGGGCCTGGTGGAGAGGCAGTGCTTGCTGGGCCAGGAGAGAGATGGTGGGGGAGTGCGGCTGCCAGAGGGGAAGAACAGCAACTTGAGCAATAAATGGGTTTCTCCCAATCTAGTTTTTCCCTAGACTGATTTCGGTCACACTGGTTCATTTGCCCCAGGCCAGGAACACACTTCCCTGGGAGCTACAGATGGTAAAGAAAAACAGAACAGCAAAGATGGATGGAACACAGAAAGTATAAAATAACATGGTAGAAATAAATCCAAAGAAGACCAGAACTGATCTAATTGCCTTTGTCACGTATTCCTTTAGAGATGTATTTGTATTCTACTGTTCAGTAACAAGTCATCATGAACATGTTGGCTTAAAAAAACACCATTTCCCCCTTACTTTCTCCACGAGTGGGCTAGGAGTCTGGGCACAGTTTAGACGGGTCCTCTGCTCAGGGTCTCACCAGGCTGAAATCGGGCGTCAGCCAGAGCTGGGGTCTCGTCTGAGGTTCAGGGTCCTCTTCCAGCTCACTGGTTTTTGGCAGAATTCCTTTCTTTATGGTTACAGAACGGAGGTCCCCCATTTCTTGCTGGTTGTCAGATGGGGGACTTCCTTCACCTCTAGAAGACAGGCTCACCCATGGGCAGTTCGTGATGTGGCTGCTTTCTTCCAGCCCTGCAGCTCCCCTCCTTGATGTTTCACTTTCTTTTAAAGGCACTTCTGATTAGGTCAGGCCCACCCAGAATCATCCCTCTTCAGATTAACTCAGAGTTGACTGATTTATAGCTTGTCCACAGCAATGACCTTGCAGCATGATCACAATCACCACCCACACTAAGGGTGTCCATTACACAGCGCATGTTTGTCAGGGGCAGGAATTGTGGGGCCATGTTAGAGTCCAACCCAACATAGTGTGAGCATGATCCTAAACGTTGCAAAAGAAATAAAAGTGAAATTTAAGTTTCTAATGTTGTTCCTCTGAATGATAAGTGAGAGCTTTGTAAAGAGAAATTTCACGCTTTCCTGATTTTCTACTTTCCTATGGGGGAAAGTGATGCTTGAGCTGTAGCCAGCCTGCAGCTCTGAGGGGAGAGCCGGAGATGGTGGCTGAGCTCTCCACCACTCCACTGTGCTGAACCCAGCCTTCTTGCTAAGGTGCCTGAAACATGTGCTAACAGGTGAAGCCTCATGCAGTTGGGTAATCTGTTACCCCAGCAACCAACATACCAAGTGGTGCAGAAGAATATATAAGGTTTATGAGGACACCCCTGAAAAAGTGACACCAGCATGCAGGGTGGGAGGGTGAGTTCACCAAATTAGATTTTATTTTTAATATGACAGAAGAACTGCAAAAATGTTAAAATTCCCTAAATATGAGTAGTAGGTTTTAATGAGTCTATCATGTTGTACTGGGTACTTTTCTGCATTTTGGAATACTTAAAACAGAGCATAGCTGATGCACTGAGGTCACATCACAGCTCTGCAGATTCCTAGCAGAATAACCTGCCATTCCATCCTGGGGGTCACAGTGACCCTAGCTCACATCAGGTCCTTGAAAGATGGATCAAATAGGCTCCAGCAGAGAGGGAATAAAGAAGCCTTACATATCTCCAGAGGGTACCTATTCCAGCCTGGAATATTCTGAATGGACCATGACCAAGTACCTTGGTGCACCATGGAAAATATCAAAAATTAATTCTATTTTTAATATTGACTATATCAGATGAGAAGAACAGAATTTTTTTCAACACTTTATTTTTTTTATTAAGGTATGATTGATATACAGTCTTATGAAGGTTTCACAAGAAAAACAATGTGGTTATTGCATTCACCCTTATTATCGAGTCCCTCCGCATGTCCCATTGCAGTCACTGTCCATCAGTGTAGTAAGATGCCGCAGAGGCCCTATTTGTCTTCTCTGAGCTACACTGTCTTCCCCGTGACCCCGCACACACCATGTACAGCAATCATGTTACCCCACAATCCCCTTCTCCCTCCCTCCCCACATGTCCTCCCCCAACCCTCCTCTTTGGTAACCACTAGTCCCTTCCTGGAGTCTGTGAGTCTGCTACTATTTTGTTCCTTCAGTTTTGCTTCGTAGTTATACTCTACAAATGAGGGAAATCATTTGGTATTTGTCTTTCTCTGCCTGACTTATTTCACTAAACATAACACCTTCTAGCTCCATCCATGTTGTCGCAAATGGTAGGATTTGTTTCTTTCTTATGGCTGAGTAGTATTCCATTGTGTATATTATCTCTTATTTATCCATTCTTCTACTGATGGACACTCAGGTTGCTTCCATATCCTGGCTATTGTAAATAGTGCTGCAATAAACATAAGAGCTGCTTACGTCTTTTTGAATCTGAGAAGTTGTTTTCTTTGGGTAAATTCATAGGAGTGGAATTCCTGGGTCAAATGGTATTTCTATTTTTAGTTTTTTGAGGAACCTCCATATTGCTTTCCACAATGGTAGTAGCACTAGTTTACATTCCCACCAGAAGTGTAAGTGGGTTCCCCTTTCTCCGCATCCTTGACAGCATTTGTTGTTCCTAGTCTTTTCTATATTCGCCATCCTAACTGGTGTGAGGTGATAACTCATTGTCATTTTAATTTGCATTTCCCTGATAATTAGCAATGTGGAGCATCTTTTCATGTGCCTGTTAGCCATATGAATTTCTTCTTTGGAGAAGTGCCTGTTCATATCTTCTGCCCATTTTTTAATAGGGTTATTTGCTTTTTGGGTATTGAAGCATGTGAGTTCTTTATATATTTTGGATGTTAACCCTTTTTCAGATATGTTATTTACAAATATAGTCTCCCATACCATAGGACGCCTTTTTATTCTGCTGATGGTGTCCTTTGCTGTACAGAAGTTTTAGCATGATGTAGCCATAATTATTATTGTTTTAATGTTTTTGTTTCCCTGGCCTGAGGAGATGCATTCAGGAAAAACTTGCTCATGTTTATATTAAAGAGATTTTTGCCTGTTCTCTTCTATGAGTTTTATTGTTTCATGACTTATTCAGGTTTTTGATCCATTTTGAGTTTATTTTTGTGTATGGGGTTAGACAATAATCCAGTTTCATTCTCTTACATGTAGCTGTCCAGTTTGACCAACACCAGTTGTTGAAGAGGCTGTCATTTCCCCATTGTACATCCATGGCTCATATATTAATTGACCATATATGCTTGGGTTTATATCTGGGCCTCTCTATTCTTTCCCATTGGTTTTTGGGTCTGTTCTTGTGCCAGTACCAAATTGTCTTGATTACTGTGGCTTTGTAGTAGAGCTTGAAGTCAGGGAGCATAATCCCCCCAGCTTTACTCTTCCTTCTCAGAATTGCTTTGGCTATTCAGGGTCTTTTGTGGTTCCATATGAATTTTAGAACTATTTGCTCTAATTCATTGAAGAATGCTGTTGGTACTTTGGCAGAAATTGCATTGAATCTGCAGATTGCTTTAGGCAGGATGGCCATTTTGACAATATTAATTCTTCCTATCCATGAGCAGGGGATTTCTTACTATTTATTGGTATCTTCTTTAATTTCTCTTATGAGGGTCTTGTAGTTTTCAGTGTATGGGTCTCTCATTTCCTTGGTTAAGTTTATTCCTAGGTATTTTATTCTTTTTCATGCAATTGTGAATGGAATTGTTTTCCTGATTTCTCTTTCTGCTAGTTCATCATTAATGTATAGGAATGCAACAGATTTCTGCATATTAATTTTTGTATCCTGCAACTTTGCTGAATTCAGCTATTAGACCTAGTAGTTTTGGAGTGGATTCTTTAGGTTTTTCATGTACAATATCATGTCATCTGCAAACAGGAACAGTTTAACTTCTTCCTTGCCAATCTGGATGCCTTTTATTTCTTTGTGCTGTCTGATTGCTGTGGCTAGGACCTCCAGACCTATGTTGAATAAAAGTGGGGAGAGTGGGCATCCCTGTCTTGTTCCCAATCTTAAAGGAAAGGCTTTCAGCTTCTCGCTGTTCAGTATGATGTTGGCTGTGAGTTTGTCATATATGGCCTTTATTATGTTGAGCTACTTGCCCTCTAGACCCATTTTGTTGAGAGTTTTTATCATAAACAGATGTTTTGTCAAATGCTTTTTTGGCATCTATGGAAATAAATGTGGTTTTTGTCCTTATTTTTGTTGATGTGGTGGATGATGTGAATGGATTTTCGAATGTTGTAACATCCTTGCATCCCTGGAATAAATCCTACTTAATCATGATGGATGATCTTTTTGATGTATTTTTTAATTCTGTTTGCTAATATTTTGTTGAGTATTTTTGCATCTATGCTCATCCGGGATATTGGTCTGTAATTTTATTTTTTTGCGGTGTCTTTGCCTGGTTTTGGTATTAGAGTGATGTTCTCCTTGTAGGCTGTCTTTGGGAGTATTCCCTCTTCTACCTTTTGGAAAACTTTAAGGAGGATGGGTATTAGCTGTTCACTAAGTGTTTGATAAAATTCAGCAGTGAAACCATCTGGTTCAGGTATTTTGTTCTTACATAGTGTTTTCATTACCAATTCAATTTCCTTGCTGGTAATTGGTCTACTTAGATTTTCTGTTTCTTTCTGGGTCAGCCTTGGAAGGTTGTATTTTTCTAGAAAGTTTTCCATTTCTTCTAGGTTATAGGTTATCCAGTTTGTTACCATATGATTTTTCATAGTATTCTCTCATAATTCTTTGTATTTCTGTGGTGTCCAAAGTAAGTTTTCCTTCCTCATTTATGATTCTGTTTATGTGTGTAGACTCATTTTTTTCTTGATAAGTCTGGCTAGGTGTTTATCTATTTTGTTTATTTTCTTGAAGAACTGGCTCCTGCTTTCATTGATTCTTTCTATTGTTTTATTCCTCTCGATTTTATTTATTTATGCTCTGATCTTTACTATTCTCCTCCTTCTACTGACTTTGGACCTCATTTGTTCTTCTTTTTCTAGTTTTGTTAACTGTGAGTTTAGACTGTTCATTTGGGATTGTTCTTCTTTCCTGAGGTATTGCATTATACTTCCATCTTAGCATGGCCTTTGCTGCTTCCCACAGATTTTGTGTTGTTGAATTATTGTTGTCATTTGTTTACATATATTGTTTGATCTTTATGTTTATTTGGCCATTGATCCATTGGTTATTTAGGGGCATGTTATTAAGCCTCCATGTGTTTGCGGGCTTTTTCATTTTCTATGTGTAATTTATTTCTAGTTTCATACCTTTGTGGTCTGAGAGCTGGTTGGTACAATTTCAATAATTTTGTGACCTAGCATATGATCTATTCTTGAAAATGTTCCATGTGCACTTGAGAAGAATGTATATCCTGTTGCTATTGCATGGAATGTTCTGTAGGTGTCCTGTAGGTCCATCTGTTCTAATACATTATTCAGTGCCTCTATCTCCTTACTTATTTTCTGTATGGTTGATCTGTCATTTGGAGTGAGTGGTGTGGTGAAGTCTCCTAAAATGAATGCATTGCATTCTATTTCCCCCTTTAATTCTATTAGTATTTGTTTCACATATGTAGGTGCTCCTGTGTTGGGTGCATAGATACTTATAACGGTCATATCCTCTTATTGGACTGACCGCTTTATCATTATGTAATGTCCTTCTTTGTCTCCTTTTACATTCCTTGTTTTGAAATCTATTTTGTCTGATACAAATACTGCAACACTTGCTTTTTTTCTCCATATTGGTTGCATGAAATATCCTTTTCCATCCTCTCTTTACTTTCAGTCTGTGTGATTTCTTTTGGTTTGAAGTGAGTCTCTTGTAGGCAGCATATAGACGGTCTTTGTTTTTTTATCCATTCAGTGACTCTTTGTCTTTTGATTGGTACATTCAGACCATTTACATTTAGGTTCATTATTGATAGTTACATACTTATTACTGTTGCAGGCTTTAGATTCGTTGTTACCAAAGATTCAAGGGTAATTCCCTTACTATCTAAGAGTCTAATTTAACTCATTTAATATGCTATTAGAAGCACAACCTAAAGGGGTTTTTTTCCTCCTTTTTCTTCCTCCTCCATTCTAATATATAAAGAATATATTCTGTACTCTTTGTCTATCCCCTGATTGACTTCATTGGTAATTGATTTGATTTTGCATCTGCTTAGTATTTAATTGTTCTACTTTCATTGCTGTGGTTTTATTTCCCCTGGTGACAACTATTTATCCTTAGGAATACTTCCATCTATTGTAGTCCCTCCAAAATCCACTATAGAGGTGGTTTGTGGGGGGTAAATTCTCTCAGCTTTTGTTTATCAGAAAATTTTTTAATCCCCCATTCAAATTTAGATGGTAATCTTGCTGGATACAGTATTGTTGGTTCAAGGGCCTTCTGTTTCATTGCATTAAATATATCATGCCATTCTCTTCTGGCCTGTAAGGTTTCTGCTGAGAAGTCTGACGATAGCCTGATAGTTTTTCCTTTGTAGGTGATCTTTTTTCTCTCTCTGGCTGCTTTTAATACTCTGTCCTTGTCTTTGATCTTTGCCATTTATTTATTATATGCCTTGGTGTTGTCCTCCTTGGGTCCCTTGTGTTGGGAAAAATGTGGACTTCCATTGTTTGAGAGACTATTTCCTTCCCTGGATTGGGGAAGTTTTCAGCAATTATCTCTCCAAAAACACTTTCTATCCCGTTTTCTCTCTATTCTTCTTCTGGTACCCCTATAATGTGAATATTGTTCCATTTGGTTGGTCACACAGTTCTTTCAATATTCTTTCATCCCTAGAGAACCTTTTTTCTCTTTGTGCCTCAGTTTCTTTGTATTCCTCTTCTCTAATTTCTATTCCATTTACCATCTCTTCTACTACATCTAATCTGCTTTTAAATCCCTCCATTGTATGTTTCATTTCTGATACGGAATTTCTTAATGACTGAATCTCCATCCTAAATTCATCCCTGAGTTCTTGAATATTTTTCTGTACCTCCATTAGCAGGTGTATGATTTTTATTTTAAACTCTCTTTCAGGAATATTGGTGAGTTCAGTTTCATTTGGCCCTTTTTCTGGTGTTTGTGAGATTTTTGTTTGATCCAGGTTCCTTTGATGTTTCATATTTATATATGGCGCCCTCTAGTGCTCAGAAGCTCTAGTCTTCAGAGCTGCTCTGCCCATGGAGTGATGTTTTGGGTCACAGGGGAGCAGCCCTGTTGCCCTGTTTCGTGAGGTCTACTCTGTTCTCCTAGTTTATGCAGTCTGGCACAGGCTTCTTTCCTGTTGCTCTTTTAGGATTAGTTTTATTAACTATATTTTCATATTATATGTGGTTCGGGAAGAGTTCTCTGTCTCACCTCTCATGCTGCCATCTTGAATTCCAGAACTCTTTCAACACTTTTATTAAGGTATAATTTGTATACCATAAAATATTTAAGTGTGAAATTCCATGCTTTTTATTAAATTTACTAAATGGTGTAAACACCATTACTATCCAGTTTTACAACATTCCCATCATTCTAGTAAAATCTCTTTGCCCATATAGAGTTAATCCTCTTTCCCATACCCTGGCAGCCCCTAATCTACTCAATGTCTCTATTGATTCACCTTATATGGACAGCTCATATAAATTGAATCCTACAGTGTTGATCTTTTTGCCTCGGTCTTCTTTCATTTGGCATGTTTTTGAGGGTCACCTGTTAGACCAAATATCAGTACTTCCTTCCCTTTAATTACTGCACAGTACCACATTGAACAGACACACTGTCTTTCAATTATTCTTTCACCAATTGTTGGACATTTGGATTGCTTTACCTTTTGGCTATTGTGAATAATCCTGTTATGAACATTCACAAGCAATTGTTTAAACATATGTTGGTGTGTTTCCCCACTTTGGGAAGGTATTTCAGAATGAAATCACTGAGTCATCTGGGAAATTTTTTAAATACATAAATTCTTAAACTTTCTGCATTTCTCCTTGTTTTTGGAGGACCACACTTGTTCAAGATTGGAGGTATGTTAACTTGTAACCAAGTGAAAAAATTAACATTTTCTGTCTTCATGTTGTATTTCGCTCTTTCTGCCTTAACCTTTGGGCCAAAAGTGACAAACAGGAAAAGGCTTCACTCAGCCTGCAGCCTGCAAGCAGGCTCATTGGTCATCAGAAGGAATTATACTTACAGTCTGAGATTTCTGTGAAGAGCTACTTACTCAAAACTTGTCTCCTCCAGGAGATATGGAAATATGTATGAAAATAATGATTGCCTTGTCAAAGAGTTTTAGGAACACTGTGACCAGACCTAGGTTGGCAAGAGTCAACTATCCAAGGGCACAGAGTGTCTCTGCTCTCCTTAGACCCTCGCTGGTGCCCAGATGTCCGTAGCCATCAGTTGCCTCCTAACATGCTCCCCCTCCTTCTGGCATATAGGAAGCTTGCAAACAACCCCGAGTTAAGGTGGTGCTTTAGAATATGAGTCTGCTATCTTCTCAGTTTGCTGGCTTTCCAAATAAAGTCACTTTCCTTGCCCCAACCCCCTGTCTCTCCACTCATTGACATGTCATGTGGCAACTGGTACAGGCTTGGACTTGGCAGCAAACCTACAGAGTATTTTGTCTCAGCTCATTAAAAAGGAGAATAAAAACTACTCTGCAGCTAATCTATCTTTCAGAGACACTGACTTAAAGACTTTAGGGGATGTATCACATATGGTAGATTTAAAATTTTCTGGGTGGATTTATAATTGTCTTAATGGGCACTCATATAAATACTCTGCAGTAGATAGTCTACCAGCCATTTAACATAAAATCATAAACATTTTTAGTGTTTCTATATACTCTTTCAAATTGCTGCTTAAAACTCCAGTGAATAGACTTGATATTTACTTAATCATTTCTATAGATGAGTATTTACTTCCCTTAAAATTTTGAAAAGAACTTCCAATATTACCTGAGAAACAACTTTCCTATATTTTTGGATAATTTCCTTATTACAGCAACATCCAAAAGCATATCCTGAGTTAAAATAAATGTGTACTTAATGGCCTTTGACCCATGCTGCCAAAGTTCTTTCCAAAAGGTCCTCACCAGTTTATGCCTGCCACTGGTGCTGTATGAATGTCTATTTCACTACAGCCTTGCCAGCACTGAGTATTCCCCTTTCCAAGTATGACATTCTTACGGTTCTCCTTTTCCTAAGTCACAACAAATCACTGTAGAAAAGCAATCTAAGGTCTCCTGTCTCTTTTTCTTAAAATTTATATAAAGTTTACAATCACCTAGCTCTTCACTCTCAAAAAGGGCACATTTTTCTTAAAGAAGTTCAGATTCTTTCTTAGGTATGTATCTTTTCCTGTTCTTTCTTTTTGCTCCATCCTTATCCTCCCTGCCCCCTCCACCTTGTATTCCGAATACATCTCCATCTCTGACTGAAATCAGCTATTTGCCTATCATCTTATCTCCCCATCCAGATAGATCTTCCCAAAAATCTACTCTGGAATAAAGGATCTACTCAGCAAGGGAAAGATGGTTCCTTGACATGGCTTTCAATGACCCAGACCCTGTGGCTATCTGTAAAGGCCACAGAGCAACTCATGGTGGTATTCCTCAGGGGCTACCAATGTAAGACAATGTCCAGTCCCAACAACCTAGAGCCTGGGTGGCTGGGCAGTTCAGTGGGGATTTCCAGGGTCAAGTCTCAGCTCCCTCTAGGTGGACCTTGCCACCAGTTCTTGTGGGGACACCTCTATGGGATTACCAGGAGAGATAGCTGGACAATGTTGGTAAATTACATTCTACTCCCACACCAAGGGGTGTGCCCACCACTTTCCCCACCCCCGCTCTAAACTCCTGAGGCAGGCAGGGGGCTTAGACTTTCCCTTAGATTGAGGTCAGAGCTCATTCTCAGCCACGCCTTCATTCTCTTCTGCTGACACTTGAATATAGTTGTGTGTGACAGCTAAAGCCCAGACACATCTGTCAACAAACAAGGACACTTCTGTTGGGTACAGAGAGACATACTGAGCATCTTAGCTACCCAAGACCTTCCAGGATAAAGAGGAAACTAACTGCAATAATGATCATCACCCAAAGTTTTCAGTACTTGCAAAATTTGACACCAAGATTAGAGAACAGTTAATGACGATGGGATCCAGGATGCATTAGTAAGATGGAAAGAAAGGAGAACTGTGAATTGGGAAGCTGATTCTTTTGAATATCTTTTAAGTGATAGGCAGTGCTTTTCATAGATGTTTTGTCTCTTTACACTAAAGGAAGGCCCGCCTCCCCCTTGCCCGTCTCAGGCCCTGTGCCACCACATATATGTTGGGTATCTGATTCAGTTCTCATTAGGCAGTGACAAGCCTGTGCATCCAAGTGAAATGGGTAATGGGACCTGAAGTCAATGCTGGCAGGTCTCAATTAATCAGAACCGAGACGTCAGAGTCGGAGGAAACTGGTGTGACATTATCAAAGTCCACAGCCCCATGGCAGACAGCCAGTCACCAGTCAAATAAGAAGCTTCATCCAAGGGAGCTAAAAAAGATGAAAAGTAAATGTCAACCAACCCTTTAGAGAGCTTAAATGTTCACCACATCTGAAACAAAAAAAACATTCGGGGCATCACAGCCACTCAGAGCACCCCCACAAGCTCCCATGCAGTGTGAACCAGCACCCACATGTCACAGCCCTGTTAATGGCCACAAATAAACCAGTAAATAATCTAAGAATAACCTGCTGTGTCACCTCACCAAATCAGATTGATTTTTCTCTCTCAATCTCAAAACCTAAAAATCTGTTTCTTAGAATGTGTAGACACAATCCCAGAACCATTCAGACCCTGTCTTCATCACCTTCTATTTGTGCGGCCTTGGGCAGATTCGTTGATCTCATCGAGTTGGGGATCCTTTATTTGTAATCCAGTGGTGACTGACCATCTCACAGGTATGGGAGTTTTCCTTATTATTAAAATTCTAAACTCTTGGGAACTTGGCCCATGTTGCTATTAAAAAAGCAAGCCTGCTTCCTAAGAAGAGGACTCTTGCTGTCACTAGGATGAATACAAGCTACAGTGGTAGGCCCAGACCTGCAGGTATTCCCTCCAGAGTTGAGCAGGTAACTTGACTGTGGTGTGCCCTCGTTTATTCAAATGAGATTTAGATGTGTCTTTCAGTAAACAGTTATGATCACACAAAGTAACACTCCTCAGATCTTCTTACTAGTCTAAATAGAAACCCAAGTGTCAGGACATGGGGTGGATTGCATTTGTGTCCATTCCATGTCGACATGGCCCTTGTGTGGGCTTGGCTAGAAGGAGGAGGTGCTTCAGGCCCGGAGAGAGTTGCTTGGAGACCCGCTATCTCCTTCCTGTCTCTTTGCTCTCAGGTAAGCAGCCTCATCACTCTGAGGCTCCCGTGTTTGTTTACAAAATGCTTGTAATGATGACTATCTTATAGAATCACAGTAGAAAATAAAAGAATCATTATATAAAGACTGCCCAGCACTATATTATATGTCTGTCAATATTTGCTTTCTTCCCTCTCAAATAAAAATGGAAAAGCTGGTCTTCAGTTATGTGATATAAAAATTCACAGGTCTGCTTGGCACCAGATAGACCAAATTGCCTTGCATTTGACTGATTTTTGCTTTTCACGCAGGCATGTGGAGGCTGGTTTTAGGTTCTTTGCCTGAAATACATCATATGGACTAGGAAATTAAAATCTTAGCTCCTGAGAAATCTATTGAGACAGTTGAGGAGCTTGCGACACTGCCCATCTGGGACTTCAGTCTTAACAGGAAATCTACCACATCAAGGGTGGAGTGACTGCAGAAAAGAGTTTTCCTTGTCATTCTAGGCATCTCTGCCCTTTGGCTTTAATTTTCTTAAATTCTCAGGGGAAGAAAACATAAAAACTCCCCAAACCCTGGAATCTTTGTATCTTTTACAGAGGGTGCTAAACTGTCCTTTTTTCTCTGTGTAGATATGAAAAAGATAAAGTCTTGCCTCTGGAGATATTTGCTCTGTGGGAGAGAAGCTGAAATAACATACAAGACACAAATAGACTATAAATGACTAGACCCCTTTGAAAACCACTCTTTCCATTTTGATTCACTCCGGGCCCCACTGAAGCCAGCAAACGCAGGTGGACAAACGCAGACCCAGTCGCGCCATTTGCAGGTGAGACAGCAGTGCAGGGAGGAAAGCCGGCCGCCAATGGCCCTTAGCAACGTGCCCACCAGCTAGGCACGCTTTAGCTTTGCTCCTGCCTTTAAAAAAGCCTTTCAGTTTATCCTGAACACACTCTTTCCCATTTTCAAGTGACAAGTTTGGAAAGAAGAATGATATTATTTAATACAGTAGCTGTGATCAGCAAGGATATAACAATACTGTGCTTTTTATTTTTCAAAGCTCTTGACCAAGCAGTATTGTATTTTAAGCCTCTCACAAACTGTGAGCACAGAAGGGGAGACTGAGGCTCAGGGGCCCTTCACAAGTGGCCTCAAGGCCAGCATTTGGAAGGGTGGAGGCAGGATTTGACCCCCAGTCTCTGCTACCTGCTCAGGGTTGTTACGCTTCACCAGCAGCTTCCCAGGTTTCTGGCAGAGCTGGAAATGCACCAGTGCCAGGGTGGTTAATAAATTATGTTAGAGGCACATAATGGAAAACCTGGCAGCCATTTGGACGCATGACTTGGAATTGACTGACGTGGAAACAAGTCTATCTAAACTGTTTTGGGGGGGAAAGCAAGCATTAAAACAATGCTTAAATTTCAGTTTGGGAAAATATTTCTGTTTGGAAAGTCTTTGCAAGCTGGTCTTAAAAGATGCTCACAAAGCACCCAAATGAATGATTCCCTGTGGAAGGAAAGGCATAAGAGGCTTGAGGGCCCTTCTCTCAAGTGACAGAGCGGTGCTGCCACCCTACGTCCAGGATCCTGGCCCTGCACACTGGGGTTAGGATGCATCATAAGACCTCCCAGTATGTTTGTTGAGTAATGATAATAATTTTAAACAAATGAAACTGCTTCTCTTGAGCCCACAAGTGATCCTCTTCCGTTCATCACCACCACCCTGCATAGGGGGTGTCCCTGTGGGGTTGGCATTAATGTGAAAATTCGTAGACCTTCTGTACAGATGCTGGTGGGGCAGGAGACCTCCTGGTACAGGCCATCCTGGGGTTCTTCTCTGTAAGGAGCCAACGCCGATGAGGCCCTCACATTGCCAAGCAGGGGTGGTCATCACCCTTTACCCTGAGGAATCTGGGGCACAGCCAGCGAGCACTTGGAGTCGTCCAGCCCCTGAATGGCAGAGCCATAACCCTGATCTCATGCTGTGGTCCACATTTGGGCTCAAAGAGATGAGCACACACATGGAGGTGGGTACTGTGGGGGAGAAAGACCCTAGCTGTGGCCAGCTTCTAAGAGCAGAGAGCACAGAAGAACCTGAGAGGTGAGTTGCCCAGTGTCGGGGAAAGCCCTGCTCCAGGGGCTGCTCCTGGGTCTCATGGCACACGAGTACTACCTCTCAACCCATCCACCCACCAGGTGTCTGCTGGACACTTAGCCTCCTTTTTGGCCACCCTCCCAGGAACCACACCTATGGTGGAACTTCCCACTTGGTGAATCTCTCACTTTGAATCCGCAATTCTTGGCTGGCTTCTGATTCCACAGGGTTTTCCTGTATGATCACCAGGCAGCAGGAGGGATAGGGAGGGAGTCTGCTTAGCCGAACGGGCACAGCTTGTGGCAAACAGGAAACATCCTGCACCTGAAGTGCATCTTGGCCAGGGCTGATGTAGAGGGATGCGGGTCATTGCCATCCCATGGCACGTCGGGTGCTCCCAGGCGCTGGGCTGAGCTCTGAGTGTGGTCTCCTGGTATGGGCCATCCTAGAGTTGTTTGACCACATCTGCCAGAGCCTCTGCTGGAGAAGTCCTCTCACCCCCCCACACACACACCATGCACGGCCCATGAGAGGATGGAGCTGATAGGAAGAACTGACCTTATGGAGCCCCCGGGCCCCATCACCCCCAAAGAAACTGCAGGGCCTTGTCAACTCAAATTGCTCACCAGGAAACAGGTGGTGGTGTTGGCCTCTCTGGGTGGAGGCCTTCACTGTCTCTTACCATTCTCTCCTCGTGAGTGAGGAGTCCCTGGGTTGGGTTCCATTTGAACTTCAGCACCCATGTGCATGCCTGTGTGAGTTGTGCATGTGTGTGTGCTTGCACACCCATGTGCATGTCACACAGCCAGAATGCTCATTGTCCCATGCTCTTGCCCCAGTTAACCCTCCCCATCTTACCCAATTGCATCTTGCTTACTCACACTGAAGAAGTCCTGCCTCCCCTTCTTCCAGCCCCCAGCTGGGCCCCAGTATTATGACAGGGCTCACATGACAGCACCTGGGTGCTCAGGAGGCTGTCTGAGCCCCAAGAGATCTGAGGAGTTTCTGGGCCTAAACAGAGACCCCTTCCTACTTTTCCATCCAGAATTCTTGTGGGATCTGTCCTTTCTTTCCTCTTACGGAATTAAGGACTTGAGCAGGAATGCGGTAAGGGACCAAAAGGGCGTGGCACTGATGCTGACCACTCCTCTCCCTCTCCCTCCCTGCTGGGGGCAGGGGCGCTTCTGAGCCTGATGGAGAAGGAATCGATGGAGAAAGGATTCCTGCCCCACAGGGGCAGGAAGGCTAAAGTGGGGCCTGAATATGTGTCCCTTATGGACGCAGAACGACACTTGAAAGTGAGCAGGATTTAGATAAAATCCACTTAAAAAGGAAAATAGTGCTGAGATGTGTATAGGTGTGGTTGGGGGTGGCTGACACAAGTCACCAAAGTCCTCAAGGTTGAGGTTTCACCTGATAAATGCCCTTGGTACTGTCCCTAAGCTTCTGCATGCCCCCAAGACTAGTTTAAATTGCAACCTGAGACAGTGTACGGAAACAGGGAAAATTGAAATAAGCCTTTAGAACTTATAGTTGCATAAAGCCATTGTACATGGAAAGTACAGAGAAAAACAATCGGAATCATTTCAGGCTTTGAAAACTTATAATTACAGGTGAGTGGCTATTATGTTATTGGAACACTATTATAACTGAAAGGTACAATTTGAGATAATATATGTGAGGACATTAATACACCATCAGATATTTTACAGCACGAACATCACAATGCATCCAATTTCAAATTAAGGGTTACTTTCCTGGGGTTTTTTTCCTCATTCACTGCCTCTATTTTTAAATAGTGTATTCATGTGAACTAATGGCATCATTTCTCCAAAAAGAAATCACAATAATTTTTGTGCATTTTCCACATTTTCTGCTACCACTTAAAAGTTTCCGGGTCTTTAACATTTTAGGAAAATAGCAAAAATCAGAATTACCCATCAGTATATTCTGCCACATGATTGTCCCCTCAAAGTTACTTCTGCTAATTATTTAGAGATATGGCATGAATAATCTAGATGAAGGGCAATATAACAATCATCTTTACTTACACTTAGAATTTTCATCTTAATGTAAACTCATCTGATGCTTTGGAGGTCCTCACACTCCAAGTAAAGAGGGTCAGTGAGCCATGCAGTCGAGCAAAGAAACAGGAGGAACCGAAGATCCAACAGACCTCTGTCCTGGACACTGTCACCTTGTCACTGGGCCATGTCCCTAACATCCCTGAGCCTTGGGCCCTCATGAGCCACATCTACCATGTGATGGTCGTGAGGATGATAATGGACCAAAAGGACCCTCTCAGACAAAGGTAAGGAGAGACACAGAGTCATCTGCACAAAGTGACAGAAGCAAGAGAGAGGGGGCTCCCCTTGCAGGCGCTGTGCTGTAGGTGCCCAGACTGTGACTGAGCAAAGACCCCAGCACAGGAGCCCAGGGGCCAACTCCCTGCTTGTCCCACAGGTATTTTTGTGCCTTCCTGGCCCTTCTAAACCACCCTAGGATCGCTGACTATGTGGTTCCCTGTCCACAAGTAGGAATATCTGAAAAATTAATACTTGCGACCCAACACTTTCCCGAGTGCTCAGTGACTGGGTGAATTATAGGTGGTCAGTTTCCCAGGTGTCTGTCCCACTGGAGGTTTGAATCCCAGGTCATTGTGAATAAACACAGCTAGCTCAGCTC
Organism: Manis pentadactyla; assembly: GCF_030020395.1. NCBI lineage: Eukaryota > Metazoa > Chordata > Mammalia > Pholidota > Manidae > Manis > Manis pentadactyla. The sequence continues at coordinate 44,491,617 of NC_080025.1, forward strand.
AGTGCCTGGCCCATTATAAATTCTTCATACCAGAGCTCCACCATTTCAGATGATTGCAAACGGACCTACTTTCCAATTTCCCCTGTCAAAGTTCCACAAACCAATATACGTGCTTTCATGATCATGCAAAAAGAATTGTGGCAACAATAGATTTTATTACATAAGCCACAGTGATAGGAAACTGATCTAAATAAAAGCAGAGAGAAGTTTGAGAGTAATACTGATTAGAAATGATTAAGAGCTAAGGTGGCCTTTTGTTAAGATGCAAGTTTATGCAATACATTGTGTTTTCTGAATGAAGCTAAATGTAAAAAGCCTCAAATTGATTTGTGATAATTTACATTTTCTTTATGTGACTGTCTCATGCCCAGATCTATAGTATAATTCTGAAAGTAATATTAAAATTGTATTATGTATCATTTTTTTGGAGTTGTACTGAGTGTTTCAAAGTAGTCCGCGTTATCCCACAAGATAAGAACAACCTAAACATGTTAATGCAAGGAGATCAAAGTCAGACAAGGACAGTCTAAAACAAGGGACCTAGGAAATCTCTATCAGATGGTGTCTTAGATACTCACTACAGATAGCAAGAGACATGTTGGAGGCACACATCAGTAGGCAGGCTTTTTATTTGATGGAAGGATTTATTTTGTGAAATATTTCAATTAACTGTTTCCTTCAAAATAATTGTGTATTATGTAGAAAGCATAGATTTCAAACCAAAAATCTTATAGCTCTGCTGTACTGTGATACATCTGTTCATTTTCAATATGAAGCCACAACATGGAAGGGGAAAAAACATTCTAAACAGAATATTTAACTTCTTCTGTGTACTTGGTCAGTGATACGTCCAACCACCCTGCTTGCACCAGTTGTATGGGTTCTGCTAACATCGTCCAAGTATTCAGTTGTTTATCTGTGTTAAGCACCTACTCTGTGTCAAGCACTGAGGAATAGGGATTATGTCGGTCCCTATTAATTCCCTGTTAATTTTATGTGTCACCTTAACTGGACCATGGAGTGTCCAAATTAAACATTACTTCTGGGTGTTTCCAGATGAGATTTTTAACACTAACATTTGCGTAGGTCAGTAGACTAGATAACCTTCCCCACCCCGTGTGTGGGCATTATCCTGTCCACTGAGGGCTGGAAGAGAACAAAAGGTGGAGGAAGGAAGAGTTCATGCTTTTCTTCTTGTGTCCTTGTTTGGGCTGAGACATCTCGTCTCCTCTGAGATGAATGCCATTGGCCCCCCTGAGTCTCGGGCCTTTGGACTAGGACGAGATTGTACCGCTGGCTTTCTTGGGTCTCCAGCTACAGACTGCAAGGCATCTCAGCCACTGTGATCCTGTGAGCCGATTCACCCAATTAATTAATTGGTTGACTGATTAATTAATTATTTTAAAATTTATCCATAAGTATTCTTTATATAAAGTGTAAATATATTTATAATATTTTATATATTTCCCACTGATATTCCTATTGGTTCTGTTTCTCTGGAAAACTATGATATACACAGAGAAACAGAAACCAATCAACAGAGTCCTGTCCTCAGGGACAGAAGGATTAAATTCTCTCCTTTTTCTGCCACTTCCTCTCTCACTCACTCACACTTGCTTACTTCTGGATGACAGAATTACTTTACTAATGTAAATAATTAACTGAGCTTTACTCACCTAATTCTAAACATTTTAAACATGAGTTAAGAGATAATAAAGTTATAAACAAAAGAGTCAATCTTGTTATTCAACCAAAAAACACATTCTTTTCCAAATACACATATTAAAGATGAGAAACTTTTGTTCTCAAAACCTTTAACAAGGAGAGTCTGTTTTCTAGCACAGACACATAAAAATATTCTGTAGAAGTGGCAAAGATTGTTCACAAGGTCACACAGTCATGATTCACATACTCTTTAAACATGCCCTTACATTCACATGTGGCTTTCCATTTTCAGAACACATTTAATAGGCAATATGGCAAAGTTACAGAAATACTTTCAAAGCATGTGCACTCATGATGTACAAATAACTATGGTGCAAATTAGCTGAATTATTCATCGGGGTGCAGTGCCAAATAACATTATCTGAACTTGAATTCCTTACACGTTTAGTTCATTTTTCAAAACCTAGAATTGACAGTACTTTATGATGCCTGAGTGCACATTAAATTCATGTCTATATAATACTAATGCATTTGTGGGAAAAATAAAATATTTGGCCAGTCATCCTCCATGTTTCTCTATACAAGGCCAAAAACACCTGAATGAAGACTTTGGACAAAAACACCCAGTTGATCAACTGTGATGTTAAAGTGAAACCTGGAAAACAGGGTCAATTTTTGACAGTTTTATAGGATATAAGTCAAATCCCTTTGGTTTCATACGTGAGTAAAAAGGCCAAGAGAAGTTGAGTGACTTACCCTGACCACACCTCTGATGGCTAGAAGAGCCAGGTAAGGCATAAATATGGGCATTGTCTTTACCTGTACAGGTTACTACCCTGCGTACGCCAAGTCTTCTCTGTAAGAGGAAAGCCACTGGTTTGAGAAAGGAAATTTCCTCAAAGTGAAACTAGGTCTTCTTTCAAAAAAAATTCATATGAAACTATTTGCAACTAGTGTTTCAAGTTTCAAGAGAAGCAAAAGATGCATTTGACACAGTGACACACTAATGCTGTGCAAAAATTCTCATCCTGATTTATGTGTGGGATTTAGGCAGTGCCTTCATACGCGCCCAGCCCTGGTACCCTCCCTCTTGATGCTCACCCTGGGCGCAGTACTGGTGATCTGGAGAGTCTCTGAATTGAACTGGAATGTGGCAGACTGTCCTTAAAGATAGCCGCCAACAACTGCTCCCTGGCCTGTGTGTATGTGGCCCACTTTCCTCAGATCCAGGTAGGCTTCAGACTTGACACTATGCCGGGTTCAGGTTTAGCCCTGACTAGGCCTGGTGAGTCTCACTTTTACTCTGGGATTGGGTTGTGGTCTCCTAGCTTAAAGATGCAATTGAGGCAGCCGGAGGAAGAGCAATCTCGTAAGCAGCACCACCTGCTAAGCACGTGAGTGAGGCCTTTCTGAAAGTTCCCGACCCAGAGGAGCTTCCAGGTGGTTGTGGGGGCTTGAGCAACACTGGCCTATGCCATGTGGAACAGAGGGATGGCTCAGCTGGGCTCAGCAAACTCAGAGAATTATGAGAAATAATAAATTGCTGTTGTTTTAATCCAGTAAGTTTCACATTGTTATGCAACAACCCATAACTGAAACAAGGAACATCCAAGAGTCAGAACATGACACACATATAATATTCTGGGTGATTTTTACTTTGGGGCTCATCATTCAGAATTGCCATGCCACATGAAAGACAGAGCCAGAGGCCCTCAGCTATGTGGTAAGCATTCTGAGACAGGGAAAGGAAGGATCATCTCCTAGAAACTAAAATATCTCCCATGTAATGAAGTTAGGGGAAGGGCCATTTAAGGGAAAATGTGGAGAACAGAAGAGAAAAGCCTAGTGAAATAATCATAGGGGCATGTTGGATTCCAGCCTCTATGCTACAGATAATCAAATCAATGAGAACTTCCAGCTGCCTCCCAGTTTCTTATCATCCTATACTAAGAAGTTACTAACATAGGTGCCAAAATCTGTCATGTATATCTTTTGACATCTGATCCCCAAGGAGTGTGAGAAAATCAACAGTGCATGCATCAACATTAACTACATGAGCAAGCCCTGTACCCCACCCCACCCCCAGTCTCATCCCCTAACCAGTCCTAATGGACAGGGCTGGAGAGGGTGTTGGGTCTGTCACACCAGGAAATAAGATAAGATTGCCATGCATGCTTCCTGCTTTCTTATATCCAGTGAAACATATGTCATGGCTCCAGTGATGTTTCCTCCTCAATGGTGTCCTTTTGCAGCTCACTGACTAAATAGCAGGCCAAATTTTACATCGGCTACTTATGCAAGTTTCAGAGAGCTAGATATGATATTGAAGTGTGATCTAAATCAAGTTTAATGTTCCATTTCATAGCAATTTTAAATGGGAAAAACGATATGCCCGTAGTCCAATAATCTTGAACTCTCAGCTATCCTATAATGTGACAGTCTTTTCCAGTCAGTGAACAGTGAGCAGATGAACTCATCATCAAATAAAGGCCCCAGAGACTGTCAAAGCTAAACCTGGCCCCCTTCAACAAACTGACCAAGGGAAACACCATTGGTCTTTCATCAAGGGTACAAAAAACCAGAAGATATGTGTCAAAGAAACTGTGAGCAGAGAAGGGAACAAGACTGAGACCCAGTCTTTGATTTGTTAGTCTTTTATTACATGTCTCTACTTTGTGTGTTGGGGAGCTGTGTGTCAGGAAGACAGGAAATGAGAATTCTATTGAATAATTACTTCCTTGCCTTTAAAACTCTCACCAGTTGAGGTTGGTCATTTAAACCGCTAACAATGAAAGAATATGTCAAGTTCTATAATTCAATTCAAACAACAGATATTTTTCAATTATATGGCCAGCTTTGTACAAGCTGGGAATTTTACAAAAGAGTCTAAAAGATATGGAAATTTTAAACATTTACAACACAGCATGATACATGCTTAACAGAGGCAAACACAGAATGCTTCAGGAACACAGGAAGGGACTCCTAAATCAATGTGCAGAAATCCAAAAAGTTGTGCTTGAGGAAGCACATGTTCAGGATCTTAAAAGAAGATGTGGAAATGGTAAGTAGAGAAATAAGAAAAGATATATTGTGTATTGACAACAGTGGATGAAAGAGCATGTACTATGCAGGTTGGCAAATGATCCCTCATGGCTGTCACATAAAAATGAACTTGGGAATAACAGTATATGACTCCGGCTGGTTTTTATGAGGCTGACCACAAAGGACTTAAATGCCACAGTGAAGAATATAGAGTTTATGGAAAAAGCAATGGGGGAGATAAACCAACTAGTTCTAATAGACATATACAGAACACTCTTCCCAACAGCAACTGAGTACATTCTCCAGGATAGACCATATGTTAGGCTACCAGTTAAGTCTCAATATATACAAAAGGACAGATATCATACATAGTATCTTTTCCAACCACAATAGGACAAAGAGAAATTAATAAGAGAAGGGAAACTGGAAAATTCACAAATTTGTGGAAATTGAACAATACACTCTTAAGCACCAGTGAATAGAAGAGAAATCTGAAGGGTAATTAGAAAATATATTGAGACAATGAAAATACTACATACCAAAACCTATGACACACAGAAAAAGAATACTAAGGGGAATATTCATAGTTATAAATGCTTACATTAAAAAAAGATCTACAATCAATAACCAAACTTTACAATTTAAGGAACTAGAAAAAGAGGAACAAAGTATATCCAAAGTTAGAAGAGGAAGGGATAATAAAGATTAGAGAAGAGATAAAGGAAATAGAGAATAGAAGTTACATATGACATATATAAAATCCTCAACAAAATACTAGTACATTGAATTCAATGGTATGTTAAAAGGATTATATTATATGACCAAGTAGGAATTATTCTTGGAATACCAGGATGTCTTAGCATATGAAAATCAATGTAATGTACCACATTAACACAAAGAATGGGAAAAACTACATGATCATTTCAATTGATACAGAAAAAAACATTTGATAAAATTCAATACCCTTTTATGATTAAAAAACTCTCAAATTATGAATAGAAGGAAGCTACCAAAACATATGAAAAGTTACATATTATATATATAAAAGCAAACAGACACAATGGTGAAATACTGAAAGCTTTTTCCTGATATTAAGAAAGGGCAAAGATGCCATGTCCAAACCTTTATTCAACATAGTACTGGGAATTTCCAGTGAGAGCAAGTGATCAATAAAAACAAATAAAGGGCATCCAAATTGAAAAGGATAAAGTAAAATAGTCTATGTTAACAGGTTATATGATCTTATAGGTACAAAACCCTAAAGATTCCACACACGTACACACACATACACACACACACACACACATACTGTTATAAGGAATAAACAAGCTCAATAAAGTATCAGTACACAAAATTGACACATAAAAATCAGTTGGATTTCTATAAACTAACAATGAACAACCTGAAAAGGAAATTAGGAAAACATTTCCATCTACAATAGGCATAAAACATTCTTTGGAACTAACTGAACCAAGGAGATGAAACATGGAAAATGAAAACTATAAGATGTTGCTGAAAGAAATCATAAAAGACATAATAAATGAAAATACATCATGTTCATGGATTAGAAAGTTAATACTGTTAAGGTATCAATGTTACCCAAAGCAATCCACAAATTCAATGCAACCACTATCAAAATCCCAATGACAACTTTTACACAGAAATAGAAAACCCATCTCCAAATTTATATGGAATCTCAAGGGATTCCAAACAGCCAAAACACTATTTAAAAAAGTGAGCAAAGATGAAGAACTCACACTTCCTGATTTCAAAATTTACTGCAAAGTTACAGTAATAGAAAGAGTGTGGTATTGGTGTAAAAACAACTATATAGACCAGTGAAACAGAATAGAGAACCCAGAAATAATTGTTCACATATACTGTGAAATTATTTTAATTGGCTATAGACCAATCTCCTTTATAAACATTGATGCAAAAATCCTTTGACAACGAATTGACAACAAATGGTTCTGGGAAAACTGGATATCCACCTGCAAAAGAGTGATGTTGAAACTATCTTAGTTTGTTTGGATTGCTGTAATGAAATACCATAAATGGGATGACTTATAAATAACATTTATTTCACATGGTTCTGGAGGCTAGAATTTCAGGTTCAAGATGTGGCAGATTTGGTGTCTGGTGAGAGCCCATTTCATCATAGCTGTCTTTTCTGTGTAACCTCATGTGGCTGAAGGGACAAACTAGTTCTCTGGGGTCTCTTTTATAAGGTCACTCATCTCAATCATGAGGGCTCTTTCCCCGTGACCTCATCACCTCCTAGGAGTTCCACTTCCTAATACCATTATCTTGAGGATTAAGATTTCAACACATGAATTTGGGAGAAACACAAACATTCAGATCATAGCAGATATTTACTTAACACCATAAAAAGTAATTCAAAAGGGATCAAAGACCTAAGCATAAGAACTAAAACTATAAAGTTCTTGAAATAAAATATAGGACAGAGTTACATGACATTGAATTTAGCAATGGTTTCTTGGATATCACACTAAAGGCACAAGCAATAAAAAATATATAAACAAATATGACTTCATCAAAATTAAAGTTTTATTCATCCAAAATCACTACTAATACAATAAAAAGGCAATCCACTAACTCAGAGAAAATTATTTACAAATCATTTATCTGATAGGGGATTACTGTCCAGAACATATACAGAACCCACAAAACCTAACAAAACAAACAACCTGATTCTAAAATGTGCAAAGGACCTGAATAGATGTTTCTCCAAAGAAGACATACAAATTCTGAGGAAGCACATAAAAAGATGTTCAGTCAGTCATTGTTACAGAAATGCTATTAAAACCACAATAAGATACCACTGCACACCCATTATCATGGCTGCTCTCACCAAAAAAATAGAAAGAAAACAGAAAATGACAACTGTTGGCTGTTGATGAGGATGTGGAGAACTGGAACCTGTGTATCATTGGTGGGAATGTTTAATGGTATGGCAGTTCCTCAAAAAATTAAACAAAGAATTTCATTATGACCCAACAATTCCACTTCTGGGTATATAAACAACAGAAAGAAAAGCAGGGTCTCAAAAAGATATTTGTACCTTCATGGTGATAGCAGGACTGTTCACCACAGCTGTAATGTGGAAGCATCCCTTCCACAATCTACAGTGTCCATTGACAGATGAATGGATAAACTAGAAGTGGTATATCCATACACTAGAATATTATTCAGCCTTAAAAAGGTACGAAACTTGAAACATACACTACAACATAAATGGACCCTGAGGGCATTATGCTAAGTGAAACAAGCCAGTCACAAAGGGAAAAGTACTGTATGATCCCACTTATAGGAGGTAGGTAAAGCAGTCATAGTCATAGAAACAGAAAGTAGAGAGTTGGGTGGCAGGTGCTGGGAAGAGAGAGGAACGGTAATATTTAATAGGGGCAATTTCAGTTTTGAAAGATGAGAAGCACTCTGGAGACAGATGATAGTGATGGATGTATATATGAATGCACTAATGCCACTAAACTATACTTTTAAAAACAGATAAGATGGTAAGTTTAACATTATATGTATTTTACAGCACACACACAAAAAAAGTGTTTTAGAGGGGAAAAGTCACTTGGGAGAGAAATGGGGAGTTCTTAAGCAAGAACGAGATTTTTTCCTGTATTTTAGGAATATCATTTCTCAGCAGCACAGAGAACACACTGAAAGGAAGTAAAAGAGAAAATATTAAGAGAATGCATAAATAAACCTGAACTAGGGCCATGTTCTGTGAGAGAGGAAGTAGGTAGACAGTGAACACCTGGATATGAATGAAATAACCCACGGAGACCAGGTGACTTACCTAAATGGTCCACAGCAGCCAACTCACAAGACACATAACACAATTGGCAGGAATTGGTGAGCAAGTTGAAAGGTGGAGAGCAATTTGGGAGGAGCGCATAGAAAGCCCTCAGGATCCAGCCTGGTCACCATTCTGAGGTGACAAGGACAGGAAAAGGAGCTGAGGAAGAAGATGTGGAGTTCAGGGTTTACACGAGCTTGGAGAGCTAGTACCCAAGTGACATTTTCCAGTAGGACATGGGACGTAGAATGTTAGTCTCACTCTCAGAAACACCTTGGTTTGAGATACAGGCTGGAGAATCATGAGCAGGTAGACAGCGAACACCTGGATATGAATGAAATAACCCACAGAGACCAGGTGACTTACCTAATGGTCCGCAGCAGCCAAAGAACCATGTCATCTCCCTAGAACAGGAATCCCTTACTAAAACTTTTCGGCATTTCTCTTGAATTAAATCTTTAATTTGTTGTGAAATAATGACTGTTACTTTGCTAGAAATTAGTATTTTTATGTACTACCAATTTTCAGGCTACAGTAGTTTGGGATAAGAAAACAAATCTTGTGAGGGGGCAAGAGTTATAACCTCAATTTTAAAAACAAAATATTCTATTAACCTCTGTAAATATCACATCTTTGGGAGCACAGTAATCTCATGGTATGCACCCTTAGGAAATGCAGACCTGGGTAATTTTCCCACCTAGTCCAGAATTTAATACTGTAACATTCATTTATTGGAAATATCTAATTCTGTTCAAAAGGTGGAACCTGATAGACTCTTAACTGTATCTATGATGAATTTAGGCTTCCTCCAGGGACAGATATTGTACATTTACCAACAAAACTTTTGATTCCTGGATTACAGAGAAAATTAGTGTTTCTCTCAACAGAAACTATCACATAGATCACATAGAAAACAGTGAGAAACTATGTGATAGACAGTATTAAGAAATGTTTATTGTTGGACACATTGGGGAGGTAGTGGTTTTCTTGTTTGCATAGGAGTTCACAGTTGCATAGCTGATAAATATTCTTCAAGTCAAACCTGTAGAAGGGAAATAAGACGCACCCGTAGTGACCGGGATATTTCAGACACCCATGGTTTAAAGACCATGAGAGCAGGGGAAGGAAACCTCTCCAAGCCGTGGGATTCTGTCATGTCAGCAGTCAATGAATGCTTCCAAGGGCACTCACCTACTGCAATTTGGTTTCCATCTAGGGAGAAGTACCACACTGGGGATGTCAGGTAGAATTTCTAGAGAGATCAGTATGCTGGACTGTCCAGAACTTGGGAGGCCTAATATGGACTGGAATGGCTCAGGAGTCTTCATGTATTTAAAAGGCCATCAAGTGAGAATACGTGAGGGGGGCATTTTCATTCACCCTCAGGCAGAGTTTGAGCACGAAGAGTTCTGCAGATGAAGAACTGCCTTCTGGAGCAGCAACTGCCTTTTGTCAGGGCCATGCAAATTGCAGTAGAGGAGCCTTGTACAGACACCAATACTATTCCATTTTTTACATGAGTCCCGTAGGACATAGTCTCTCCCTCACCCCACTGACATCTTTGGCAGGATTGTATCAGCAAAATAGCATATAATGTGCTAAGACTTTTAAAATGACTCTTAAAGTCTACAGTTTTTTTAAAGCCCACAGTTGTGGTGGAAGAAAGCTTAGTGTTGCAGTCAACAAGTATTTAAAGTCAAGTTATTCAAATTATTTTTTCAATCTCAAATTTCCTATCTCCTTCAGGTAGATTATTACACAGTAGTATTTTATAAACAGCATTGCACTTCATATCACAGATCTACACCAATTGCACTTCTGTCTCTTACCTTCTGTGGGACCTGAGGTGTAGGTCTCTGAACCCCATTTGTAATTTGGAGATAATTACTCATGACTTGCCTAATATGTTAAAACCTAAGAGCTATACAAATAAGGAATATTATTATAAGGGGTGAGATGATTGGTGCAAAACTACTTTTATATGGTGTTCACAACATTGAAAAATACATTTAGACACCTGCATAAAAGCACACACTTTAAGTGGATGCACATGTTGATGCTCACAGAGATTTCATAGAAGATTTCAGAGCTCAAAAAGTCCAGGAAAACAATGTTTTCAAATATTTGCATTAATTAAAATCCCTATTGTAGAACCTGGATTTGTTTTTACTTTTCTTACTCAAAGAATAATGGATATGGTATACAAAATGTCAGTGGAAACAAAAAGGACAAAAATTTTGGTCTTTTCAAGAAGAACTGGGACATTTAAATGAACAGAACCAAACTGGAAATGTACAGGGTTTTTAACAGAGTCTGTGAGTTGATTATTCCAGGATTTATAAGTAAGATTAAACTTAAAACCAAAAGCAGTTGACACAAAACAGTGATGTTACATTTATCTTGACTGGAATTTAACATCCTAGGAAAAGGCATATCCCTGGAGGTTCCTTGTATAAAATATAGCAATGGCAGAGTCACAGATGAGAACTCATACTTGGATTCTAAGAAAGAAACAAAGACCCTTTATTGGAAGCAATACAAACAGGAGAGGTCTAGTTTTCTAAAGCGGGAGTAAAAATAAAATATGAGGCATAAATAAGGTGCTGGCTGGAGACAGTGAGCATATGCAAATATTTCAGGTCAATTATGGTACAGGCAGGTAGAAAAACTGTGGAGGGATGGATTGGAGTGAAAGGGTACTTTCTGGTAACAATGTCCAGTGTTTACATGAATAGAGCCCAGTGATTTCAATATCTTCAAACCCAGTACATAAATGCAAAATTAAGAAGTTAGAATTCCATGCCCATTGGCTAAAAGCTTTGAAGATTCTCATTCTTTTAAATATTGCTTTCTACATCTTTCAATTTGCTTTCTACATCTTTCAATTTGAACAGAAATCAGAAATATAGAATTATATATATTTATTACATATAAAATAAATGATATGGATCCTTTATATCTCACTTTAATATTATATGGAATTCTTGGCTATAAAATCTCAACTTTATCAGTGTCATTTGGCACTGGACACGCCAAATTTCAGGCACCATACTCCCAGAGATGTCTCATTTCTAGGGGCTTTGTCCTGCCGTTCAACTTATTCCTTACATGATCAGAAACTCCTATAGCCATACAGCTTTCATGACATCTCTGTCTTCCAGCAGCCATTTAGTCAACACCAATCTCCCCAAGGCTGGACACTGAGATAGGTATAAAAGGTTCACACGGAGGGACAGTACTGTTTTCCTCCCACAGGTTTAGTGGAGGAAGTGAATTTCTAAGCCCATAATTAAAATGTCAAGGTGAAAAGGAATACCATTTTTAAGATAATAAGTACTACAGGAGCACAGAGAGGAGAGGTCAAGTTTTCTAAAGCGGGAGTAAAAATAAAATATAAGGTGATAAAATTGGGCAGGATGGTGAAGATAAGTACATGCATCAGATAACCAGCACAGGCTAAAAACAGTTAAAGAACATTGCTGTTTGTCTTGGAAAGTGCTTTGGTGTAACTCAAGCTAACTGTGTATTATCAAGGGCAAGAGGCACAAAACCAAGTTGGAAATACTGGAAATGGTGAGTGAAGGAAGCATTGTAAGCACAATATTGATGCAATCAGCATGCTATTTTGGAAAGATGTATTGAAGGATTATGTGCCTGGAGGAAAATAAACCAAATGGGAAACTGTTGCATTGGTTTGACTGAGGCTTAAAAGCAATGACAAGGGGGAAGGGGAGAAGGAATGGATTCTACAAAGGTGGGCAAAATAGTAAGGAATTGAGTGCAAGAAGAGGGCAAAGAAAGCTTCTGCAATAGGGGTGTACTTGAACGTCTTGAGGGCCAGGACTCAGGAGACATGAGTGAGAAATTCACCTGGGATGCAAAAGTAAAGATGGCACTGAAAAATTCAATAATCAAGATACATAATATTTTAATGTAACATTTTAAAAATAATGCAAAAGCCATGATGAATGTATTAAGGTTCTCCAGAGAAACAGAACAAGAGGATAGAGAGAGAGAAAGAAAGAGATTTATTAGAAGAAATTGGTTCATGTAACTGTGGAGCCTGACAAGTCCCACCATCTGCATTAGTGGGTCAGCAAGCTGGAGGTCTAGGAAAACTGATGCTCTGGGTCCAGTCTGAGTTGGAAGCGCTGAGAACCAAGAGATCCGATGGTGTGGTTCCGATCTGAGGACCGGCAGGCTTGAGACGCATGAAGAACCAACGTCTCTGCCAAAGGGAAAAATGCCGACGTCCCATTCTGAAGGCAGTTCCAGTTATTTCCCGTCAGACCTGCGACTGATTGCACGGGGTCCACCCACGTTTGGGAGGAATTCTGTTTCACTTAATCTACTGATTTAAATGCTCATCTCATCCCAAAACACACTCACAGATACACCTAGAAATATATTTGATGACCAAATATTCAGGGCACCCTGTGTTTCAGTCAAGTTTACACATAAAATTAGCCACCACAATAAACAGAAATAAATATTTTAAATTAACACAGCATCAGTATTACTGACTTTTCTTTGACCTCAGGTTCCAATATGGCTTGGCATGACACTGTCCTCTTATCTTGTAATGTCTCCTTCTTGGCATAATGTCTCTAAGAGGAAAGTAGCAAACAATGACAACTTACAATATGCCATATAAGTATATATGTAACACAGAGTGACACAAGTTAGTTGTGTGGGAAAGATTTTTCCATCATGACATCAGCCATATAAATTTAATAGCAAATGATTTAGAATCCCCTTAAGTCTTCCTCTTGGATGTTTCGCCCAAAATGCATTTGCATTATTATTACTTTTTTAGCCATTAACAAAGGTTACAAATGAGTGGAGGCTAGTTATTTTCTTCTGTTTCCTATAGATGTAATTTTAGTAGCTGTAACCACAGAAATGACAGTCCAGGATAATGGAAACAGATTCCCCACAGATTACTGCACATCTTATTACATGCTATTAAGATTGTTATCTGCACTACATAAACTGGAAAACTAAGGCTCATGGATTTTAATTAAGTTGATCTTGATTGCGTATTTAGTGAGCAATGGTAGCAGGACAGGACCCTTTCTGTCCAACTCCCAATCTTAGGGTATTTCCATTACTACCTCCAGGATAGTCTCCCCAAATACGTATTTACTTTTAAGAAATCTGTAAACTCTAAATAACTAATTTTGACTTGTAAATCTACATCAAAATGCCATGGAAATAATGATTTCTTAAAAATATCTAGAGCAAATCAAGTGCCTTTCCCCAAAAAATTCAATGTTACCTGAAGCCAAATAGGCAACTATTCAATAACTTTGTTCTGATCAGGAAAAGTAATCATAACAGCAAAATTATTAACCTACATAGTTCCTTGTCTCAGCATTTTGCTTCTGAAAAGGCAATTTGGTTGAATTACTTGTTTATTTTTTTTTATATCATTAACCTACAATTACATGAAGAACATTATGTTTACTAGGCTTCCCCCTTCACCAAGTCCCCCCTACATACCCCTTCCCAGTCACTGTCAATCAACATAGTAAGATGCTGTAAAATCACTACTTGTCTTTTCCCTGTTGCACAGCCATTCCCGTGCCCCCACCCACACTATACATGCTAATCGTAATGCCCCCTTTCTTTTTCCCTGCCCTTACCCCTCCCTTTCCACCCATCCTCCCCAGTCCCTTTCTCTTTGGTAACTGTTAGTCCATTCTTGGGTTCTGTGATTCTGCTGCTGTTTTGTTCCTTCAGTTTCCTTTGCTCTTATACTCCACTTATGAGGGAAATCCTTTGGCACTTGTCTTTCTCCACCTGGCTTATTTCACTGAGCATAATACCCTCTAGCTCCCTCCATATTGTTGTAAATGGTAGGATCTGTTTTTTTCTTATTGCTGAGTAATATTCCATTGTGTATATGTACCACCTCTTCTTTATCCATTCATCTACTGATGGACATTTAGGTTGCTTCCATATCTTGGCTATTGTAAATAGTGCAGCAATAAACATAGGGGTGCATCTGTCTTTTTCAAACTGGAGTGCTGCATTCTTAGGGTAAATTCCTAGAACTGGAATTCCTGGGTCAAATGGTATTTCTATTTTGAGCATTCTGAGGAACCTCCATACTGCTTTCCACAATAGTTGAACTAATTTATATTCCCACCAGCAGTGTAGGAGGGTTCCCCTTTCTCCACAACCTCGCCAACATTTGTTGTTGTTTGTCTTTTCGATGACGGCGATCCTTACTGGTGTGAGGTGATATCTCATTGTGGTTTTAATTTGCATTTCTCTGATGACAAGCGATGTGGAGCATCTTTTCATGTGTCTGTTGACCATCTGAATTTCTTCTTTGGAGAAATGTCTGTTCAGCTCCTCTGCCCATTTTTTAATTGGATTATTTGCTTTTTGTTTGTTGAGGTGCATGAGCTCTTTATATATTTTGGATGTCAAGCCTTTATCAAATCTGTCATTTATGAATATATTTTCCCATACTGTAGGATACCTTTTTGTTGTATTGATGGCATATTTTGCTGTACAGAAGATTTTCAGCTTGATATAGTCCAAGCTGTTCATTTTTGCTTTTGTTTCCCTTGCCCAGGGAGATATGTTCATGAAGTAGTCACTCATATTTATGTCCAAGAGATTTTTGCCTATGTTTCTTTCTAAGAGTTTTATGTTTTCATGATTTACATTCAGGTCTTTGATCCATTTCGAGTTTACTTTTGTGTATGGGGTTAGACAGTGATCCAGTTCATGTAGCTGTCCAGTTTTGCCAGCACCATCTGTTGAAGAGACTGTCATTTCCCCATTGTATGTCCATGGCTCCTTTATTGTATATTAATTGGCCATATATGTTTGGGTTGATGTCTGGAGTCTCTATTCTATTCCACTGGTCTGTGGCTCTGTTTTTGTGCCAGTACCAAATTGTCTTGATTACTGTGGCTTTGTAGTAGAGCTTGAAGTTGGGGAGTGAGATCCCCCCCACACTTTATTCTTCCTTCTCAGGATTGATTTGGCTATTCGGAGTCTTTGGTGGTTCCATATGAATTTTTGAACTATTTGTTCCAGTTCATTGAAGAATGCTGTTGGTAATTTGATAGGGATTGCATTGAACCTGTATATTGCTTTGGGCAGGATGGCCATTTTGACGACATTAATTCTTCCTAGCCAGGAGCATGGGATGAGTTTCCATTTGTTAGTGTCCTCTTTAATTTCTCTTAAGAGTGTCTTGTAGTTTTCAGGGTATAGGTCTTTCACTTCCTTGGTACGGTTTATTCCTAGGTATTTTATTCTTTTTGATAAAATTGTGAATGGAATTGTTTTCGCTGATTTCTCTTTCTATTGGTTCATTGTTAGTGTATAGGTAAGCCACAGATTTCTGTGAGTTAATTTTGTATCCTGCAACTTTGCTGTACTCTGATATCAGTTCTCATAGTTTTAGAGTGGAGTCTTTAGGGTTTTTTATGTACAATATCATGTCATTTGCAAATAGTGACAGTTTGACTTCTTTTTTACCAATTTGGATTCCTTGTATTTCTTTGTTTTGTCTAATTGCCATGGCTAGGACCTCCAGTACTATGTTGAGTAACAGTGGGGAGAGTGGGCATCCCTGTCTTGTTCCTGATCTCAGAGGAAAAGCTTTTAGCTTTTCACTGTTCAGTATGATGTTGGCTGTGGGTTTATCATATATGGTCTTTATTATGTTGAGGTACCTGCCCTCTGTACACATTTTGTTGAGAGTTTTTATCATGAATGGATGTGGAATTTTATCGAATGCTTTTTCAGCATCTATGGAGATGATCCTGTGGTTTTTGTCCTTCTTCTTGTTTATATGGTGGATGATGTTGATGGATTTTCGAATGTTGTACCATCCTTGCATCCCTGAGATGAATCCCACTTAGTCATGGTGTATGATCCTTTTGGTGTATTTTTGAATTTGGTTTGCTAATATTTTGTTGAGTATTTTTGCATCTACGTTCATCAGGGATATTGGTCTGTAGTTTTCTTTTTTGGTGGGGTCTTTGCCTGGTTTTGGTATTAGGGTGATGCTGGCTTCATAGAATGAGTTTGGGAGTATTCCCTCTTCTTCTACTTTTTGGAAAACTTTAAGGAGAATGGGTATTATGTCTTCTCTGTATGTCTGATAAAATTCCGAGGTAAATCCGTCTGGCCTGGGGGTTCTGTTCTTGGGTAGTTTTTTGATTACCACTTCAATTTCTTTGCTGGTAATTCATCTGTTTAGATTTTCTGTTTCTTACTGGGTCAATCTTGGAAGGTTGTATTTTTCTAGGAAGTTGCCCATTTCTTCTAGGTTTTCCAGCTTGTTAGCATAAAGGTTTTCATAGTATTCTCTAATAATTCTTTGTAATTCTGTGGGGTCTGTCATAATTTTTCCTTTCTCGTTTCTGATTCTGTTGATGTGTATTGATTCTCTTTTTCTCTTAATAAGTCTGGCTAGAGGCTTATCTATTTTGTTTATTTTCTCGAGGAACCAGCTCTTGGTTTCATTGATTTTTTCTATTGTTTTATTCTCCTCAATTTTATTGATTTCTTCTCTGATCTTTATTATGTCCCTCCTTCCGCTCACTTTAGGCCTCATTTGTTCTTATTTTTCCAATTTTGATCATTTTGACTTTAGACTATTCATTTGGGATTGTTCTTCCTTCTTTAAATATGCCTGGATTGCTATATACTTTCCTCTTAAGACTGCTTTCGCTGCCTCCCACAGAAGTTGGGGCTTTGTGTTGTTGTTGTCATTTGTTTCCATATGTTGCTTGATCACTATTTTAATTTGGTCATTAATCCATTGATTATTTAGGAGCATGTTGTTGAGCCTCCATGTGTTTGTGAGCCTTTTTGTATTGTTTGTACAATTTATTTCTAGTTTTATACCTTTGTGGTCTGAAGAATTGGTTCGTAGAATATCAATCTTTTTGAATTTACTGAGGTTCTTTTTGTGGCCTAGTATGTGGTCTATTCTGGAGAATGTTCCATGTGCACTTGAGAAGAATGTGTATCCTGTTGCTTTTGGATATAGAGTTCTATAGATGTCTATTAGGTCCATCTGTTCTAGTGTGTTGTTCAGTGCCTCCGTGTCTTTACTTATTTTCTGTCTGGTGGATCTATCCTTAGGAGTGAGTGGTGTGTTGAAGTCTCCTATAATGAATGCATTGCATTCTATTTCCTCCTTTAATTCTGTTAGTATTTGTTTCACATATGCTGGTGCTCCTGTATTGGGTGCATATATATTTATAATGGTTATATCCTCTTGTTGGACTGACCCCTTTGTCATTATGTAATGTCCTTCTTTATCTCTTGTGACTTTCTTTGTTTTGAAGTTTATTTTGTCTGATACTAGTACTGCAACACCTGCTCTTTTCTCCCTGTTGTTTGCATGAAATATCTTTTTCCACCCCTTGACTTTTCATCTGTGCATGTCTTTGGGTTTGAGGTGATTCTCTTGTAAGCAGCATATAGATGGGTCTTGCTTTTTTATGCATTCTATTACTCTGTGTCTTTTGATTGGTGCATTCAGTCCATTTACATTTAGGGTGATTATTGAAAGATATGTACTTTTTGCCATTGGAGGCTTTAGATTCATGGTTACCAAAGGTTCAAGGTTAGCCTCTTTACTATCTTACTGTCTAACTTAACTCACTTATTGAGCTGTTATAAACACTGTCCGGTGATTCTTTATTTCTCTCCTTTCTTATTCCTCTTCCTCCATTCTTTATATGCTGGGTGTTTTATTCTGTGCTCTTTTGTGTTTCCTTTGAGTGCTTTTGTGAGTAGTTGATTTTATTTTTTGCCTTTAGTTAGTATTTGGTTGGTCTGCTTTCTTTGCTGTGATTTTATTTTCTGTAGTGACATCTATTTAGCCTTAGGAGTGCTTCCATCTAAAGCAGTCCCTCTAAAATACCCTGTAGAGGTGGTTTGTGGGAGGCAAATTCCCTCAACTTTTGCTTGTCTGGGAATTGTTTAATGCCTCCTTCATATTTAAATGATAATCGTGCTGGATACAGTATTCTTGGTTCAAGGCCCCTCTGTTTCATTGCATTAAATATATCATGCCATTCTCTTCTGGCCTGTAAGGTTTCTGTTGAGAAGTCTGATGATAGCCTGATGGGTTTTCCTTTGTAGTTGACTTTTTCCCTCTCTCTAGCTGCCTTTAAAACTCTGTCCTTGTCCTTGATCTTTGCTGTTTTAATTATTATGTGTCTTGGTGTTGTCCTCCTTGGGTCCCCTCTTTTGGGAGTTCTTCGTTCTTCTGTGGTCTGAGCGACTATTTTCTTCCCCAGTTTGGGGAAGTTTTCAACAATTATTCCTTCAAATACACTTTCTATCCCTTTTTCACTCTCTTCTTCTTCTGGTACCCCTATAATGCAGATATTGTCCCTTTTAGTTCCTTCAAATACACTTTCTATCCCTTTTTCACTCTCTTCTTCTTCTGGTACCCCTATAATCCAGATATTGTTCCTTTTGGATTGGTCACACAGTTCTCTTAATATTGTTTCCTTCCTGGAGATCCTTTTATCTCTCTCTGTTTCAGCTTATATGCGTTCTTGTTCTCTGGTTTCTATTCCATTAATGGCATCTTGCATCTCATCCATTCTGCTTTTTAGTCCTTCCAGAGATTGTTTCATTTCTGTAGTCTCCCTCCCTACTTTGTCAGTTAGCTCTTGCATTTTTCTTTGCAGTCCATCAGCATTGTTATGACCTTTATTTTGAATTCTTTTTCAGGAAAATGGATTAGATCTATCTCCCCAGGTTCCCTCTCAGAGGAGGATGTCTGTGTGATGCTGGTCTGGATCAAATTCTTCTGCCTTTTCATGGTGATAGAGGTAGTTGTGGGGAGTTGGCATGTGTGTCCACTGGGAGAACATCCCTTCTTGCTGGTTTGTGACCTTCTTCTCTTGGGAGAATGGCAACCCCTAGCAGCTTGTGCTGGGCAGCTGCATGCAGACGGGGTCTCTGATTCTTGCCCAGGCTGCTGTGCACGGTTGCTGTGGGTGTGGCCGCTGTCAGGCTGCTGCTGTGCTATGGTGGTGACATGGTGGGGCAGGAACAAGAGGCTGTTTATCGCCGTGAGGGGCCTTGGAGCTGCACTGCCACCCAGGGAATTAGGGCACCCAGAGTTCCCCAGGTTCCCAGCTGCTGAGCTGATTATGCCAGGGCACCTCCATCCAGCTGTGAGGTCCCTGTCCCTTTTAGACTTTCAAAAAGCACTTGCTTTTCTTTGTTCCGGGGGCACCAGCTACGGGGACCCACTCACAGTTCTTACTGTTCCATTTCCCTAGTATGCAGCACACCATGCACTGTGTGTCTGCGCTCTGGTGCGGGTGGCTAGCGCTGGGTGTTCAGCAGTCCTGGGCTCCCTCCCCCTCCCCACTCCGACTCCTGTCCTCCCACCAGGGAGCTGGGGTGAGGGGCCTCGGGTCCCGCCAGGCAGCGGCTTATATCTTACCCTCTTCATGAGGTGCTGGGTTCTTGCAGGTGTGGATGTAGTCTGGCTATTGTCCTGTATCTTCTGGTCTCTCTTTTAGGAATACTTGTATTTGTTGTATTTTCAAAAATATATATGGTTTTGGGAGGAGATTTCTGCTGCTCTACTCACGCCACCATCTTGGCTCCTCTCTTGTTTATGTATTTTTTACAGGCTTGGCTTTCTATTGATATTAGCTTCCTATCCAAGTCAGATTCCATTTTCCCCAACCACATATATGCTGAAGTGAAATTTAAAAATCAAATCTCTCTCTACTTTGTCCTCTTGTTTCTTTCCTATGACTCTGACTGCCTGATGGAAGATTTGGTGAACCTTTCTCTTCACATATTAATATGAGGACATAAACATCTCCATAGAAAATTTTGGGATATCGACTAATTCTTCAGGATTTCTTCTTACCCTTTGACCTTGCTCTATTCAACAGATAGACTATGAGGCACCCCTTGCTTCAAGGAAATTTTTTTACATAATGGACAGTAAAGTAGTAAATAAAAGGGCAAATACTTGGATTTGAAGTTTTTAAAGCAGAGGTCCAGGCATAAGGCACAAAGGATTAGGTGTGACCCACAAAGCTCACCTCCCAGGGATGACAAAGAGCCAGGGGGACTGAGAGGACATTAGCTGAGAACAGAGACAACATCAGCTCTCTAGACCTTAATCCTACCCTTGGTTTAAAGGCCATGGCCGGGCAATGAAGGATCTCAATTATGTGAATTTATCCAATTAACTGAGATGACATATCCAATACTAGTGGGAAGGAATTCAAATGATATTGTTTATAAGTGGAAAATTCGTAAAGTAACTTTTCTTACATACCTAACACCTATTGCCTATTTGTATCTCAAATAATAAAAATACCTCTATAAGTTCATCATGAGGATGAAGTGAAATAAGAAAGTAAGGCCTCTAGTTTCTATCATGGACAGATACCTGCATTTGAGCTCCCCCTACAGTTTGTCATCACAGATTTTTTTTGTTTGCTTTTGTTGCAGCTATGGTGTCTTAAAACCAGATGAGTCACTCCATTAGCTGTGAAAGTACACGTATGTTCCAGACATCTGACATGTCCCTTGGGGTGGGGGTGGCTGTCCCACCATGCCCAGACCTTCTTTCCATTGCAAAGGGACATTCTGCTGTCTTCAGGGCAGAGCATGGGACCAGAGAATTATTATGGATGGGGCTTAGCTGATGGCTTGGTTCAGGATTAAAGATGAGGGTAAGGTTTGGGTCACTTTTGAGGTTGGAAGGCATTAGGTGAGTAAATGAAGTATGACCCAAACTGTGCAGGCAGGCCCAAGTGAGCACAGGTCACACGTCTGCTGGTTCCCAAGGTGAGACCCTTCACAGGAAACCTGGTCCCCAAGCATGCAAAGCTACCTTGAATATCTTACCACCAGCCCCTCTGCCTCTACCACCTGCTTCTTTATTGGCTCTGGTTTCCAACCTCAGAGCCCTCATATAATGGCTAGAATGTTATCTATGAAATGTGCTATCCTCTTCCTTAAAATCATTCATATCTAGTAAGAAGGCTCCTATCTTCCTATCCTGCCACTTGCCCATGCATCAAGCATGCACCCAGACACTGAATTTCTTGCCATTTCCCTGATCCACAATATTACACCTGGCTCCCTTCACACATGCTTCTTCTTCTGTGTACTGATACTGCCCCCACTACTGCCACATACGGACCCTCATTTACCTGATGACTCTCTTCCATGCCTTAACATTTGTCTGAAATATCATCTCTTCTGAGATTTAATGAATGAAACCCTTTTCTCCAAGATGCCGTTAAGCTGATTCTGTGTGCTATTGGAGGACTGATGTTGTCTTCTATTATAAGCTCTTAAGACACTGTGTTACAGTTATTTATTTTCCTTACTTGAATGACTCCTTTACCAAGAGTCTATGAAGTTTATAATCCTATGAAGATTATAAACTTCATAAGAAAAAAAATTGACTTTTCTATACCTTCTGTAACTAGCACAACATCAGACATAAAAATTCTCAGAAAAATGCAATTATACCTAATGTCAGATGTTTTAAATCAGAGTGGCTATAGAAAAAATTAATGAATGTTAAAATATAATCTATTCTACCTCAGAATTGTTTTCAAAAATTTGATTTTATGTATGTGACTGTAACAGTTTTTGAAATTTTCCCACCTTTAATTCTATTAAGAGATCACCCTGTTTGGGAATCCTTCCTTCTTCCTATGAAGGGACCTTCCCAACCCACTCTGTTCTCTCTCTCTCTCTCTCCCCATCCTGCAGGATTCCCATTATAACATAAAGGACACTCTCAAGATATGCAACATTTGGAATTCCAATGTGGCTTCATCATTGAATCAGAAAAAAAATTTGGTGGCTATAAGTGGAAGACTTTAATTCCTTTAAATTATTTAGAGCACAGCATCCTGTTTGATATTATCATTCAGATTCTGCATCTCTGATATCCCATCTAGATTTATTTGCCTTCAACCTAAATAACAACCTTTAAGTTTATGTCAAATACTGACAAATTATCTTCATTTATGTTTTACTGGAATTTTCTTTATTTTACCATAATTTTGAATGCTACTGTCATTGCATTCAAAATCTATATTGAGTTATTTTCTCTCCACACCTGAAACTGTGGTTTCATTACCTTTTGCCTAATTGTTTTCATTGAGAATTTGCCCTAAGATACCTTTGTTCCATTTTACCTTTGAATTGGGTTTTATTTCTGGCTCTCTGTGAGCTTCTCTTTTACCTTTGTTATTAGGAGTTTTACTATGATGTACCTCAGGTTTGTTTTGTTTTGTTTTTAATTCTGCATGAGTTCTGTAGTTATCCTTAAATCTGTGAATTGAAGTATTTCTGCAGTTTGGAAAAATACTAAGCCTTCATCTCTTCAAATGTCACTGCCATCTGTGACTTCAATTATACAAATATTGGATGTTCCATGTGTTTCATACACCCCTTTTCTGTGTTTTCTAGTCTTTTCCATGGTTCAGCCTGGGTATTTCTCATTAACTTATATTACACTTCTACAATTCTCTCTTCTGCATTATCTAATATGACATTAAAGTTATTTATGGTCTCCCTAACTTCTGTTACTCTATACTGAAGTTCTAGAATTCATAATTAATGTCTTTTCATAGATTTCAGTTTTCTCATGAAGATGTCTATCTTGTATCTATACTCTTCAACAGATTAATCACAGTTATTTTAAAGTGCATATCTTTTATCATATTTGGATCACCTCTAGGTTTGATTCTAGAGCAGAATCTTACTTCTGTTGTTTTATGAAAGCCAAGACATTGTTTATAAAAAAAAATTGTTGGTAAATTCCATAAGTACCAAGTGAATTCCACAAATCTGAAGACCAAAATTAGGTTTAAAGACCATATTAGACTCAAACATTTTTGCGAAGGAAATGTATTGTTTATGCTATAAACAGCATTTTGTGTCATATGAGAAGATAGTTGGTAATAGGGTATCCTTGGAACATGCTCATTTATGTCTTTGAGCACATCCTTAATTTCTGATACAAAATATGCAAAGTTTACCTTGTCTTCTTCCTGCCTAGACATGACATTTAGTGGGAAATGTCGTTTAGAAACCAAGATCTGCATATTGATGGTAAATTCCATAAATATAAAGTATTGTATGAACAAGACTGTGTTCTGTGATGGACTACAAAGCAACAGACAGAAAACAACTCAAATGCCTTTGATTAAAGGATAGCTTGTATATATGTAAATTCACCCAGTGGTGTATCATTCAGCTATGAAACAAAATGAATCTCTTTGTAATGATATAGAGAGAGTTCTAGGATACATTTTTAAGTAAAAAAAAGTAGATATCTAGTCCTTTCTGTGTTGTAACTTAAAGGAAAATATAAATATATCTATTTGTACATTTTTATTAAAAAATCAAATTCTGGATAGATAAAAAAGAAAGTAATAATGGGAGTCAGAATGTAGTGGTGGGTGAAGAGAAGGAAATTATGCCTTTCTGGATATACCATTTTATATTTTTGAATTTTAAATGGGGTGAATATTTTACATTATCAAAAAAATGAAATCAAAGGGGAAAAAGATAAAAACATAAAATTGAAATCAAACTGAAATAAAAGAGTCTACATATGTCAAATTGGTAACATAATCACATAGGAAGGAATTATTTCAAGATATTTGTAATACAATGCTCTGTCTTTACATTCTTAGTGGTATATATTCAGTATACAAAGAGACATACAACCTACAAATAAATTCAAAACCACATTTAATTATTTCGTTGGTAGTAGCATTACTATTCTATTTTGTAAGTATGTATATTATAAGGAAAAATAAATAAGTAAAAATGCCGATTTGTGAAGAACCCAAATTTTTCAGTGCAAGAAAGAGATAAAACAAATTCATATAAATAAGATCAAACAAATTCTACAGAGATAAGCTACATTGTTGAATTGGGAATGTCAATAAATACATTTTTTTGTATTTTATATATATACATATATATATATATGTCTTACCTCTAACCAAGAATGGGCCTAAGAGCAATGTCATTTCAGTTCCAGTGAACCCCTAAAATATGAAGATCTTGGTGTCCAAAGATATTCCCCACTAAAAGATACTAGATCTAGGCAGAAAGTATACAAGGTAAGCTTTGCATATTTTTTATAAAAATTAAGGGAATATTTGAAAACATAAATAAATGAGTGTGTTCCAAAGATGGCCTGTTACTACCTACATTCCCATATAATATAAAATACAGTTTACAGCATGAGCAACACAATTTCTTTCCCAAAAACATTTGAGATTAATATGGTGTTTGAACTGAATTCCAGTTCATAAAAATAGAGGAGATATAAGAAAAAATGTATGACAACTCAAGTAATGTATACGCACAAAGAGAATAAAGAAAATCCATCAAAATATTAACCATCAAATCTAGGTGTTAAGTAAATGGGGGTTTGTTACATTGTTCTTTCAAATTTTTTTGTATTTGAAGAAAATCTTATAATAAGCACTTGGGGAACATAAACCAAATGTCCTGGAATTACCTCCTGATGATTTGGCTCGTTGTGATATGCAGAAAAAGTTGTGACTAGTGCCATGGTGCTGCAAAAATTGGAGACACTGATGTCCCAAGGATATCTGTTCCAACAGTGGAGAACTGGGAACCCCAAGTAGGCTTCCTTTTTTCGTACTCCAATCATAGGTCATGTTTTTACTACCTGGAGGGAAAGCATCCTGGTGTTTACATCCACATTGCCATCCTTCAGTGGATCCCTATCACGTGCAGAGCCAAGTCCAAACCCAGAGTTGAAACAAAATCCGGTTTGTCGGCCTCCTCCCTGTCTCTGACCCGCAGATTAAGGAGGCGACGCGATGAGATATCGAAGACTTGAACGGACCAGCCAGGGGACTCAAGGCCTAACAGCTCAAGAGTGATGCCAAGAAGGCACTCCTCATATTTATTGAGTCAGTGAACATCTGAAGAAATCTGAATAGGGAGTTCAGCACATGATCATTATCTGTCCTTGAGTCCAGCCCAAGGGTGGGACACTCCTCAAGGACACCGAAACCATGTGAGGGCGGTCACGAGCTGTAGGAACTTTTTATGGCTTTAATCAGTCTGTCCTTGACCAAACATCAGAGGTCGTAGGAGAGACAATCAAGTCACATATCTTCACACATTTGATTTCTATATTACTTGATTTATATATTAAGCCCATTAATCCCACACTGGTTCCCAGGTTATACCTCTCCTCCTCAGTGGTCACACTGTTTCCACAGGGACCGTGCTATAACCAGTGTCTGAGAGTCTCCCTCTTCCCTAAAACACCCTGCCCCTTCACACAGGAGGGGGGCTCCGCTCACACATTCCAGTCTGAGGAAAAGACCTCTCTTACCCCCCGTGGATTAGCTCTCTACAAACTTTAAAATATATTGAGAATATCTCTGCCTCAATTCTGTGGGCCCATTAGACAGCACTTTCATTTACAAGTAACAGTAAACCTACCTCTCTGCTTCCTAAATGATAACTTCTTTGAAAGTAAGGACTTTGTATTCTTTGCGTCTAGTATTCATCATGGTATGTCAACGTTCATTGCTTTAGTTCTGTTACATTCAACAAATGTTTACCTAACAAGTGGCAGACAAGCAGTAGGCCAGCCATTGGCAACTGTCAATAATAATGAATGAATGAATGAGAAGATGCCCTCAAACCTGGCTCAGAAAGTCAAACTCAAGTCCTCATAACTGTAAAAAAGAAAACCACGTGCTGCACCATGGCACTTTGTGAGCAAAGCTGTCCCAGCCAGTTTCTCAGCTGCATGTGATTCATATGCAGATGACTCTACTGTGGCAATGAATGATGATCTGAAATCATTTGTCCAGTCCAAACAGCCTGCACTGCAAAGGAATGTTTTCTGAAAGAAAAACCTTCCCTTGTGTGGCAATGTTGACTTGTGAAGACATGATGTTTACTTCAAGAATACAGAAAGCGAAAATTGTGCTTACTGTTGAACAAACTCAGTTGGTATGGAAAAGGATTACTGTAACATTTTTTGGCCTTGTGTTTCCTGTAACATCCCATCTTTCCTGCCCTGTCTCTGGATAACTATTCTCATGATTCCTGCCAGGAGACTTCAAAATTTTATTGCTCTTTCCCTTCACACTGTACGACTGACATTTCCCAATTATAGGTCACCACTGATTTCTTTGATGTTTCCTTTGTATTGCAGGGCAAGAAGGCCTTTGGTTGTAGGAGATCAGGGTTGGAAAGATCGGGCACAAAACTGTTCAACAAAGGCTAAATGATAGTTTTCTATGTTTATTTCAATTACAAATAATTTTTTTAGAAATCATTTTAAAGGCCCACTGTTGATAAAACATATTGCTGGTATCTGTGAGACCTTAAAAACAGGCAAGGCATGGCCCCTCCCCCACCCTGGAGACAACCACATGGTAATAGAAAAATGAGATAGATAGATGATAGATATAGATAGATATGATAGATAAGTAAAGAGATGACATAGATGAAAGAATTATATAGAGATGGATGATATAGATAGATGATAGATAGACAGATATAGATAGATAGATGATAGATATAGATAGATATATAGATGATATAGATAGATAGATGATGGATATAGATAGATGATAGATAGATAGATAGATAGATAGATAGATAGATAGATAGATAGATAGATAGATAGATGATATAGATAGATGATGGATATAAATAGATGATAAATAGATAGATAGATAGATAGATAGATAGATAGATAGATAGATAGATAGATAGATAGATAGATAGATAGATAGTAGATAGATAGATAGATAGATAGATAGATAGATAGATAGATAGAGATTATTGATAGGTAGATAGAGCTAGAATAGAGATGACAGAGCTAGAGATAGATGGTAGATAAATAGACAGAAGATGATATGGATAGATTTTAGGTAGAGAGGGAGATAGACACAGATAGTTGGAAAAGTAGATAGATGGATAGATAGCTGAAACTAGGCAGTCCATAAGAAAGTATCTAATGTAGGATTACAAACAAGCTATAGAAATAGAGGGGGAAAAGGACTAACTTGGCAAGGAGAAATTATGAGAAGCTTTCAAGATATTTTTGTGCCTCCCTGTATTCAATTTAGTAACATCTATGCTATGAAAATAGTATAGGCATAAAGGAGTCAGTTGTGATTGGAGGCTGAGTTCTGAAATGCTTAAGAGAAAGCAGGTATTTAGGGCTCCTCCAGACAAATCTCATCAGGCCACAGCCCTCCTCCGAATGTAAAGTTGCCAAAATACTGCCTGAAAGTAGTTAACACAGCATCAAATGTCATTCTCTAATTTGAAAATAACAAAGCAATTACCAAAACAATGAGAGAACAAGAGGCTTTTTTTTTTCTTTGTCTAGTTTTGAGTTGCTCTTTTCTGCAGTGACAGTGCCACAACTTGAAAGAGCCAAAGGGAAAATGTCTAATTCCAGTAATACAAACCCAACAATCTGTGAATCCAGTGTTGAAACTGGAAATGCTGTATGATCTCACAAAGGTTTCTGCAGACTTTTGGTCTTGAAGCTGGCCACATTCTGTGTCCCCTCCCCACCTACCCCCCAGCCACACTTGAACAGCCAGGACCAGTCCATGATGGGAAGATGGAAGGAAAATTGGTACAGCGTCAGAGAAAGTTGTAATGATTTGATTTTGTTGCTGGTCTCATTCTTCATAAATGAAGTTCAGGCAGATAAGAACAGGAAATTGAAGAGGGATTCCAACTGTGAGATCTGAGGGACAACTGGAAATATGACTAGTAGCCTCATCAAAAAAAAAGATTTTAAAAATAAAGATTAACTTGGGCAGCTGTCAAATGAAGAGCAGGGATTCAATCTCAGACCTTACTCCAAAGTTTTGCATTCTTGCTTTTTCTCTTATGAAACTCTGCATCTTGTGAAATTATGTGTGGGTATATTTATGTTTATGCATGTGTATGTAGATTTATGCATATGTGCATACACACATGCATATGTGTTTCAATTAGTGTGTTAATAGGATGAATTAAATCAAACTCCACATAAACAATGTACAGAGGTATACTGAATCACTATAAAATAATTGTTCAGAGAGCAGGATATAAAGGCCGACTACCCATTTTTGCCACTTAGTGGTTGTGCCATCTCAGGCAAGTCATTTAAATTCTCCGTGACTCAGTTTTATCATCTGTAAAATTAGGATAATATTAGAACCAATTTCACACGATTTTCTGATCAAATGATTTTATGTATCTAAAGTGCTTAGAACATTCCCTGACACATTGTAATTGCTATGTAATTGTTAGCTATTGCTATGATCGCTGGTATTTTTTATGCATTCCACTGAAAACTGGTTTTCTGTTTCCTTTCTTGTGACCTTTTAATTATTTTATTGTTTTACTTAGTTACTTGTTTTATTTTCTATAAGAAAACTCCAGCAAGTTCTATAAGCCAAATTTATCTAAAGCAATGATGGATTCAAATACTTCGCTTAATTGAAATCTCTGCTATAGTGCCCAGAATAAGACCTCTTTACAGTTGGAAGACACCCCAGTAAGGTAACACAATTGACATAGTAGTACATGGTTATACCATTGAGGGCTTTTCTTCACATACCAGAAAATGTGTGGTGGTGACAAGGATCTGTGCATGGACTGCCCACAGGGGTCATCGCTGAACATATGCTCAGCACATCTTCTCAAGGCCGCTGGCCAGGTTCACGAATGACCTGTAGCAGTCACAGGCCACTGAGCTAAGTTTGAACAATATAAATTCTCATATGTATGATTCCAGAGTCCCATCTATCAACTTTCATCTCCAGCTCATAAAACCTTGCCAAACCTATTTTCTACTCAATTAACTATTTACTATTTTCAGTTTTCCAATAATCCAATGCATCTCAACAGCCTCCTCTTCAAAGTTTCCTCACATGCATTCAAATGAGGGGGGGGCTGGCAATCTGAGAAGGATTTGCTGAAAACTCACAAAAAATTGATTTCAGCTTTACAGCATTAGAATAAGTCTCAGCCAGTAGAAAACCTCAGTCAAAACAAAAGTAGGTTTTGTGATTTTCAGAATGAAAACCATCTTTCACATGGAGCAACCAGATCCAGGAGCTTAGAAGAATGCCATAAACTGCCTGACCAAAGTACAGTGCAAAAAAAGAAAAGGCAATTAGCTGGAATAAACTGTCCAGTCTGCTTTGAAATTCAACTACCCTTTCCTTGTTTTGGAAAGGCCAGCTTGATGTCCTCTGCATGCAATAAGTGTATGGTAACCTTGATGGGTGTTAGAATTTCATTCATAACCACAGCCAAAACAAATATATACAATGTGCACTCATAAAAGCAAATGCCTACATGCATGCACACACACATGCACACATTTAAACATATACAGGTGCCCACACACAGGTGCCCACACTCACGCATTTGTGCTCACACCGTTAGTTAGAAAGGGGGGCAGTATAACATTGCCTTCCCAGCTTTCCCACAGTGAGTTCACAGGACATGTTGCTTATAAATCATAGCTCATTACTTTTCCAGGTCACCTTTCTCCTTCTCCCATCTCCTCAGTAATAATTATAGAAAAGTCTCAGAGATAATTTTCACATTTTTCTAGGAGGCCAAAATTATTAATAGGTTGGATTGTATAAAAAATGCCATTTTGTAGCTAAAAAATGTTTTTGTAAGCAATTTCATATGGTTCAACTTAAGATGTTGCTTACTTTCATTTATTGAAATATAATTCACATGCAGTAGAAGGTACAGCTCTTAAGAAGAAGGTTTGATGGGCTTAACAAATGTAAAATCTGTGCATCTAAGCTACACATCAGTATATAAAACTATTCCATCACCTCAAAAAATGTACTCATGACTTTTTACTGTCCATCTCCTGCCCTCTACTACTACAATTAAGATTTTTAACAATTTAATTTTGCTGTTTCTAGGACTTCATGTAAATATAACAGTACAGAATACTTTATGTCTTGCTTCTTTCATTCAGCATATTTCTGGGATTCATCAGTGGTCACATTTTTCCTTTTTGTCCTGTGTGTTAGCGGCCATTCCTGTACATTGCTAAGTAACATTCAAAGGAATGGACTAACTATAGTTTTTATTCTCCTGTCAGTGGGCATATAGACTGTTCACAGTTCGGGTCTATTATACAAAAAAGTAAATAAATAAAAGCCACTGTGAATAAACCTTTATGTAGATATATGCTTCATTTTTTTGTGGACAAATACCTAGATGCAGAATTGCTGAGTTATGTTTCTAAGAAAATGCCTATTGACCAAAGCAGCAGCCCCAGTTTTCTGAAGTGTTTCTAAATTCTCATTAGCACTGTGCTCAGGGTCTTCGCTGAGCATCATTCCAACATGAATTGCGGTCAGTCAATCATTGTCATTGTGGTTGTTCTAAGGGGTGTGAAGTGGCATCTCATTGACTCCGTTCACACATAGTGATGTAGAGCCCTACTTATGTGTACTCTAGGCATTCACATTTCTTCTGATACTCTATTTAATGAGATTTAAAAAATAGCTAATGTGTTTCTGTACACGACTACCTCAGCAGCACACACACAAGTTCAGGAGATGGAAGTGTGAGAATCACCATTTCCACACATGAACTGAGGTAATGCAGACAGAGGGCTGCACAGCAGAAGGAGCAAAACAGGAATGAGATGGGCAACAAACGACAGAGATGCTGGGCTTTCCAATCATGTTAGATTCCCTTCCTGATTCCCAGCTGTTTTCCTGAATGTGCATTCCATTCCACAATAAGCTTCCTTCTCTAACTTAAACAAGCTCAAAATAGTTCGTCATATTCAATCAAAAGCTATTTAAATAAAGCCAAAAGTGTTTGACTTTAAATTTTTAGCCCATTACAAGCCTATTACAAATCTATTTTAGTTTCCACACATTGGGGAGTTGCAGAAAGTTGTTTCCCTGAGAATTTTATCCATCTTTATTCAACAACAGCCTCACTTTTTAAAAAAGAAATTAAATCCCCATGTATGACCACACATACCCCTCAGTAACATTCCAGTTATTTTCGAGGATATCCAATGATGTCTTTTTTTTTCAGATTATAAGAAAATGAGTAGGTCCTGGATTTTTGTGTATTCTGTTAATTGTTATGTGTAACTGGACATTTACGTGAAATGGAATAGTTTGGCAAATTTTAGTTTTTCTTTAATTTTTAAATTTTATATTACTATCATTGACTTACAAAGGGGTTTTATGTCTTCCTTCCCAATCTGTACACTTTTTGTCACCTTTTCCTGTATTATTGCATTAGCTAGTGTTTCCAGTATGATGTTGAATAAGAGTGGGGGAGGAGACCTTCCCTACCCCTATCTTAGGGGCAAAGCATACAGAACCTTTAGGCAAAATATTAGCTGAAGGTTTTTTGTGTATGTTTTTCATCACATTCAGGAAGTTTCCTTCTATTCCAGGTTTGCTGGGAATTTTTTTCATAAATGAGTGTTGGATTTATATCAATTCTTTTCTGCATCAATTAACGTGGTCATATTTTTCTTTTAGGCCTATTGATGTAATAATGAATTACAATAAGTGATTTTCTAATGTTGAGCCAACTTGCATACTTGGAATAAATCTCACTTGGTCATGGTATACATTATTGGATTCAGTATTTTTGAATTTGTTCATGTAAGCATTTTATCTGAGTAATTTTACATCTCAGGTCATGAGAGATATTGGTCTGTAGTTTTCCTTTCTTGCAATGCCTTTGTGTGGCTTTGGTATTAGAGTAATGCTGTCCTCATAGAATGCAAAGAAGTGTCCCCTCTTCTATTTTCTTGGTGTATTGTAAAGAATCGGTGGGTGCCAATTCTTCCTTAAATCTTCAGTAATTTGTATTTTCTGTATTGTATTGTATTGGTAATTTGTGTTTTCTCTTCTTTTCTTGGTTACCCTTTTTTTCATGGCTGGGATTTTATCAGTTGTGTTGATCTTTACAAAGAATCAGATTTGGTTACATTGGTTTTATCTGTTGTGTTCCTGTTTTAAATTTCATTGATTTCTGGCCCAATTATTTTTCTTCTGTTAATTTAGGATGTACTCTGCTCTTCGTTTTCTAGTTTCCTAAGGTGCAAGCTTAGGTTATTGATTTTAGATTTTTTTTATTAACATATTGATATACACTCTTATGAAGGTTTCACATGAAAAACAATGTGGTTACTACATTCACCCAAGTTATCATGTCCACCCCATTCCCCACTGCAGTCACTGCCCATCTGTGTAGTAGATGCAACAGTCACTATTTGCCTTCTCTATGCTACACTGTCTTAACCATGATCCTTCCAACAACATGTGTGCCAATCATAATACCCCAAAATCCCCTTCTCTCTCCCTCCTTACCTGCCCTCCCCTTTGGTAACCACTGGTCCCTTCTTGGAGTCTGTGAGTCAGTTGCTGTTTTGTTCCTTCAGTTTTGCTTTGTTGTTATACTCCACAAATGAGGGAAATCATTTGGTACTTGTCTTTCTCCACCTGGCATATCACACTGAACATAATATTCTCCAACTCCATACATATTGTTACAAATGGTAGGATTTGTTTTCTTCTTATGGCTGAATAATATTCCATTTTGTATATGTACCACCTCTTCTTTATCCATTCATCTACTGATGGACACTTAGGTTGCTTCCATATCTTAGCTATTGTAAATAGTGCTGCAATAAACAAAGGGGTGCATATGTTTTATTGAATATGAGAAATAATATTCTTTGAGTAAATTCCTTGGAGTGGAATTCCCAGGTCAAACGGTATTTCTATTTTTAGTTTTTGAGGAACCTCCATATTGCTTTCCACAATTGTTGAACTAATTTACATTCCCACCAGCAGTGAAGGAGGGTTCCCCTTTCTCCACATCCTCTCCAGTATTGTTGTTCTTAGTCTTTTCAATAGTGCCCATCCTAACTGGTGTGAGGTGTTATCTCATTGTGGTTTTTATTTGCATTTTCCTGATAATTACTGCTGTGAGCATTTTTCATATGCCTGTTGGTCATCTGAATTTCTTCTTTGAAGAATTGTCTGTTCAAATCCTCTGCCCATTTTTTAGTTGGGTTATTTGCTTTTAGGGTGATGAGGTGTGTGAGTTCTTTATATATTTTGGATGTTAACCCCTTGTCGGATATGTCATTTACAAACATATTCTCCCCTACTGTAGGATGCCTTTTTGTTCTGTTGATGGTGTCCTTTGCAGTACAGAAGCTTTTTAGTTTGGTGTGGTCCCATGTGTTCACTTTTTCTTTTGTTTCCCTTCCTCAAGGAGATGCATTCAGAAAAAAGTTGCTCATGTTTATATTCAGGAGACTTTTGCCTATGTTATCTTCTAAGAGTTTTATGGTTTCATGACTTACATTCAGGTCTTTGGTACATTTCACATTTACTTTTGGGTATGAGAATAGACAATAATCCAGTTTCATTCTGCTGCATGTAGCTGTCCAGTTTTGCCAACACCAGTTGTTGAAGAGGCTATCATTTCCCCATTGTACATCCATGGCTCCTTTATCATGTATTAATTGACCATATATGCTTGGGTTTATATCTGGGTTCTCTAGTCTGTTCCATTGTCTATGAGTCTGTTCTTGTGCCAATACCAAATTATCTTGATGACTGTGGCTTTGTAGTAGAGCTTGAAGTTGGGGAGCATAACACGTACCCCCCTGCTTTATTCTTCCTTCTCAGGATTGCTTTGGCTATTCAGGGTCTTTTGTGGTTCCATATGAATTTTAGAACTATTTGCTCTAGTTCGTTGAAGAATGCTGTTGGTATTTTGATAGAGATTGCATTGAATCTTAGATTGTTTTAGGCAAGATGGCCATTTTGACAATATCAACTCTTTCTATCCATGAGCACGGAATGTGTTTCCATTTATTGGTATCTTCTTTAATATCTCTCTTGAGTGCCTTGTAGTTTTCAATGTGTAGGTCTTTCACTTCCTTGATTAGGTTTATTCCTAGGTATTTTATTCTTTTTGATTCAATTGTGAATGGAATTGTTTTCCTGATTTCTCTTCCTGCTAGTTCAATGTTAGTGTATAAGAATGCAACGTATTTTGGTGTACTAATTTTGTATCCTGCGACTTTGCTGAATTCAGATATTAGATCTAGTAGTTTTGGAGTGGATTCTTAAGGGTTTGTTATGTACAATATCATGTCATCTGCAAACAGTGACAGTTTAACTTCTTCCTTGCCAATCTGGATGCCTTTTATTTCTTTGTGCTGTCTGATTACCATGGCGAGGACCTCCAGAACTATGTTGAATAAAAGTGTGGAGAGTGGATATCCCTGTCTTGTCCCCGATCTCAGAGGAAAAGCCTTCAGCTTCTCGCTGTTCAGTATGATGTTAACTGTGGGTTTATCATATATGGCCTTTATTATGTTGAGGTACTTGCCCTCTACACCCATTTTGTTGAGAGTTTTTATTGTGAATGGATGTTGAATTTTGTCGAATGCTTTTTCATCATCTATGGAGATGGTCATATGGTTTTTGTCCTTTTTGTTGATGTGGTGAATGATGTTGATGGACTTTCTAATATTGTACCATCCTTGCACACCCCTGGAATAAATCATATTTGATCATGATGGATGATCTTTCTGATGAATTTTTGAATTCAATTTGCTAATATTTTGTTGAGTATTTTTGCATCTATGTTCATCAGGGATATTGGTCTGTAATTTTCTTTTATTATGATTTCTTTCCCTGGTTTTGGTATTAGAGTGATGCTGGTCTCATATTATGAGTTTGAAAGTATTCCCTCCTCTTCAACTTTTTGGAAAACTTTATGGAGGATGGGTATTAGGTCTTCACTAAATGTTTGATAAAATTCAGGAGTGAAGCCATCTGGTCCAGGAGTTCTGTTCTTATGTGTTTTTTTTATTATTATTACTAATTCAATTTCGTCGCTTCTGATTTGTCTGTTCAGATTTTCTGTTTCTTTCTGGGTCCGCCTTGGAAGGTTGTATTTTTCTAGAAAGTTGACCATTTCTTCCAGGTTGTCCAGTTTGTTATCATATAATTTTTCATAGTATTCTCTAACAATTCTTTGTATTTCTGTGGTGTCCATAGTGATTTTTCCTTTCTCATTTCTGATTCTGTTTATATGTGTAGACTCTCTTTTTTTCTTGATAAGCCTGGCTAAAGGGTTTATCTATTTTGTTTATTTTCTCAGAGAACCAGCTCCTGCTTTCATTGATTCTTTCTATTGCTTTATTCCTCTTGATTTTATTTCTTTCTGCTCTAATCTTTATTATATCCCTCCTTCTACTGATTTTGGGCCTCATTTTTTCTTCTTTTCCTAGTTTCATTAATTGTGAGTTTAGACTGTTCATATGGGATTGTTCTTCTTTCCTGAGGTAGGCCTGTATTGCAATATACTTTCCTCTCAGCATGGCTTTCACTGCATCCCACAGATTTTTTGGCGTTGAATTACTGCTGTCATTTGTCTCCATATATAGCTTGATCTCTGTTTTTATTTAGACATTGATCCATTGGTTAGTTAGGAGCATGTTGTGAAGCCTCCATGTCTTTGTGAGCTTTTTCATTTTCTTTGCATAATTTATTACTAGTTTCATACCTTTGTGGTCTGGGAAGCTGGTTGGTACAATTTCAATCTTTTTTAATTAACTGAGGTGCTTTTTGTGACCTACTATATGATCCATTCTTGAAAATGTTCCATGTGCTCTTGAAAAGAATGTGTACCCTGCTGCTTTTGTATAGAGTTCTGTTAATGTCTGCTGGGTCCATCTGTTCTAATGTGTTGTGCAATGCCTCTGTCTCCTTACATACTTTCTGTCTGGTTGATCTGTCCTTTGGAGTGAGTGGAGTGTTGAAGTCTCCTAGAATGAATGCATTGCATTCTATTTCCCCTTTTAATTCTGTCAGTATTTGTTTCACATATTTAGGTTCTCCTGTGTTGGGTGCATAGATATTTATAATGGTTATATCCTCTTGTTTGATTGACCCCTTTATCATTATGTAATGTTCTTCTTTGTCTCTTGTGACTTTCTTTGTTTTGAAGTCTATTTCGTCTGATACAAGTACTGCAACACCTGCTTTTATCTACCTATCTGAAATATTTTTCTATCCCTTCACTTTTAGTCTGTGTATGTCTTTGGGTTTGAAGTGAGTCTCTTGTAGGAAACATATAGATGAGTCTTGTTTTTTATCCATTCAGTTTCTCTGTGTCTTTTGATTGGTGCATTCAGACCATTTACATTTAGGATGATTTTCGATAGATATGTACTTATTGCCATTGCAGGCTTTAGATTCTTGGTTACCAAGGGTTCAAGGGGAACTTCCCTACTATCTAACAGTCTAACTTAACTCAGTTAGTATGCTATTACAAACACAATCTAAAGGTTCATTTTTATCCCCTCCTTTTCTTCCTCCTCCATTATATATATATTAGGTATCATATTCTGTACTCTTTGCCTATCCCTTTTTATTACCTCTGGTGACAGCTATTTAACCTTAGGAACACTTCCATCTATAGCAGTCCCTCCAAAATAGACTGTAGAGATGGTTTGTGGGAGGTAAATTCTCTCAGATTTACTTATCTGGAAATTGTGTAATACCTCCTTCAAATTAAAATGATAATCTTGC
Organism: Manis pentadactyla; assembly: GCF_030020395.1. Classification (NCBI taxonomy): domain Eukaryota; kingdom Metazoa; phylum Chordata; class Mammalia; order Pholidota; family Manidae; genus Manis; species Manis pentadactyla. The sequence continues at coordinate 44,528,814 of NC_080025.1, forward strand.
TGGATAAAGTATTCTTGGTTAGAGGCCCTTTTGCTTCACTGCATTAAATATATCATGCCACTCCCTTCTGGCCTGTAAGGTTTCTGCCCAGAAGTCTGATGATAGCCTGATGGGTTTTCCTTTGTATGCGATCTTATTTCTCTCTCTGGATGCTTTTAATAGTCTGTCCTTATCCTTGAGCTTTGCCATTTTAAATATTATATGTCTTGGTGTTACCTTCCTTGGGTCCCTTGTGTTGGGAGATGTGTGTACCTCCATGGTCTTAGAGACTCTCCTTCCCCAGATTGGGGAAGTTTTCAGCAATTACTTCCTCAAAGGCACTTTCTCTTTTTTTTCTCTCTCTTCTTATTCTGGTACCCATATAATGTGAATATTTTCCCATTTGGATTGGTCACACATTTCTCTCAGTATTCTTTCATTCCTAGAGATCCTTTTTTCTCTCTGTGCCTCAGCTTCTTTGATTTCCTCTTCCCTATTTCTATTTCATTTATTGTCTCCTCCACCACCATATCTAATCTGTTTTTAATATCCTCCATTGTGTTCCTCAATGATTGGATCTCTATCCTAAGTTTGTTTCTGAGTTCTTGAATATTTTTCCATACCTCCAGAAGCATGTTTATGATTTTTATTTTGAAATCTCTTTCAGGAAGATTTATTAGTTCAGTCTCACTCTATCTTTTTTCTGGTGTTGAGATTTTGTTTTGAGCCATGTTCCTCTGATGTTTCATATTTGTATGTGGCACCCTCTAGTGCCCAGAAGCTCTACTCTCTTCCTCAGGTATATGCAGTCTGGTGTAGCCTTCTTTCCTGTTGCTCTTTCAGAATTTGTTGTATTAATTATATTTTCATATTATATGTGGTTTCAAGAGAAGATCTCGGTCTCACCTCTCACACCACCATCTTTAATCCCTCATTGATTTTAGATCTGTTTTTTTTTTCTTTTTTTAACCTATGCCTTCAAAGCAACACACTTTCCTTGCACTGTTTTCCCTACATCCCAAAATTGTTGATAGGCTGTATTTGCATTTTCATTCAGTTCAAAATATTTTTCATATCTTGAGACTTCTTCTTTCATGTATTTGTTATTTAAAAGTCTGTATTTTAATCTCCCCAAATTCTTGAGTTTTCCATCTATATATTTGTTATTAATTTCTAGCTTAAGACCATTGAGGTCTGAGAACACACTTTATATACTTTCTATTGTCTTAAATGTAAGCTGTGTTTATGGCCCAGAATGTGGTCTATTGTGGAGAATGTTCCATGTGACTCTGAGTATTCACATGGAATGAGTATTCTGTTGCTATTTGATGAAGTCCTCTAAAAGTTTCAATTAGATTCAGCTGATTGATGGTGCTGCTCAGTTCAACTATGTCCTTTCTGATTTTCTATCTGTTTGATCTGGTGATTATTGATTGAGGGGTGTTGAACTCTTAAACAGTAATAGAGGATTCATCTATTTCTCTCTGCAGTCCTATCCATTTTTGCCTCCTGTGTTTTGACACTCTATCATTAACCAGGATTTTATATCTTCTTGTAGAATGGACCCCTTTGTCATTATGTATTACCTTTCTTTATCCCTGACATGTTTCCCTGCTCTAATACCTGCTTTGACTGAAATCAATATACTTGCTTCCTCTTTCTTTTGATTAGCGACAGCATGGTATCTCTTTCTCCATCATTTTATTTTTAATCTATGGCATTATATATGAAGTGGGTTTCTTAGAGACAGCATGTAGTTGAATCATTTTTTATCCAATTTAATAATCTCTGAGTTTTAATTGATGTATTTAGACTATTGATGTTCAAAGTTATTGGTACAGTTAGATTAATATCTTCCACATATAGAACTATTTTTTATTCATTATTTTTGTTGTTATTGTCTTCTCTTTTTCTGCCTTCTCTGGTTTTAGTTGAGCATTTTATGATTCCATATTTTTCTCTTATCTTAGTCTATTAATTATATTACTTCTTAAATTTTTTCTTAGTGGCAGTTCTAGAGTTTGCAATGTATATTTACAACTATCCTAAGCCCACTTTCAAATAACATTATACTACTTCACAGGTGTGCAAGTAAACTATAATAGAGTATTCCCAATTCTACTCATCTCTTAAAAAATTATTATAATTCATTTTACTTGTCCATATATTATAGCCACCAATTCATTGATGCTATTACTGTTTTGAGTAAACTGTTATCTATTAGATCAATTAAGAGTAAAGAAACTACAAGATTTTTTCCTTCATTTTTTTCCTTCTCTAATGTTCTTTCTTTATGTAGATGTGAGAGCCTGACCTATACTATTGTCATTCTCTATGAAAAGCTTCCTTTAAAACTTTTGAGGCAAATCTGTTGACAAAAAAAGAAATTCCCTACATTTGTGGTTTCTGAGAAAGTCTTTATTTCTCCTTCATGTTTGAAAGATAATTTTTCTGGATGCAGAATTCTAGGTTGGTGTTTTTTACCCTCAACACTTTACATATTTTACTCCACTTTCTTCTTGTTTTTATTATCTATGGAGAAATATTCAGCTTAATCCTTCTCCTATTCCTTTATAAATAAGATTTCTTCCCCTCTTGCTTCTTTCAAGATTTTCTTTGTCTCTGATTTTCTGCAGTTTGAATATGATAAGCCCAGGTGCTAGGTTATGGTGTTTACCCTGTGTTGTTATCTGAGCTTCTTGGAACTTTTTTGGTATTTGTCATTAATTTTGGAAAATCTCTTCCATTACTACTTCAAATATTGTTTTCTGTTCTTTTTTTCTCTTATCTTTCTGGTAAGACTATTACACATATGTTATAACTTCTGTAATTTCCCAAAAGTTCATTGATATTATATTCTATTTCATTCTTTTTTCTCTTTGCATTTCAGTTTTGAACATTTCTGTCAATAGAAGTTAAAGCTCACTGATATTTTCTTCATTGACTATTCTTGCACGTTCTCCACTTACTCCATTCCAGTCCTTAATCATAGCTATTTTATATTCCTGATGTGTTAATTCCAAACTCCACCATATCTGTGTTTGTTTCTGATGCTTAGTTTATCTCTTCTACGTGCTTTTGCTTTCACCCTTTTAGCATTTAGGTTTGTAATTTTTCTGTTGAAAGTTGTAAATGTTGTATTGGGCAAGAGGAATGGAGATAGATAAGCCCTTAGTGTGTGTTTTCATGCTGATCTGGCCAGGAGTTATTCTGTGTTTACTATTTGCTGTAGTGGTGTTTTCAGAGATTAAAGTACCCTCTAGTGTCCTGTTTTCTTTTTCACCTTCTGATCTTTAGGTATCCCTAGAGACTCCTTGAGTATTATCTAATGCTTGCAATTCTTTTAGCTATAACCTGTGCAAGAGCCCTGTGGATTGGGTATTAAGGTATGAGGGAGGAAAGAAGCATGCTATTGTCCTATATGTGGTCTGAATGATCTTAACAGGCCTGAATTAAGTATTTCCCTTCCCCCATGTTTAAAGCTATATGAGGCTGGACCTGGGTTGGTTAGGTTTGGTAAAATAGTTTCCCAAGAGAATAGGCCTTATTGAGGAGAGCAGAAACTATGGGTGTATTTAAAAACGATTGCTTTTCACCTGAGGCTTTTCTACCTGAGGGCATTTTTTTCTGATCACCACTGTGATAACATGGTAAAGCTTCTGGAGGTAAATTCATGAAAGTGGAGGCCCCATAGGGACTGGGCGCCTTTGAGTTTTTAACTCTCAACCACACTGAGCCCCCCCACCAATTGGTGAATCACAGTTCGGCATCCTTACAGATTCTTTCTTTAGCTGGGAGTTCTGTTTCTGGACCTCTCCTCCTCATATGTTGAGATTTTATGTATCTCCTTGTCTGTCTTTCCAACTTTCCCTGTGACCTCAATTCTCTGATGAATCTAAAATCAGTTGTTGATTTTCAGTTTGTTCAACTTTTGTCTTGTCAGGATGAGAGTGATAGCTTCTAAGTCCTTCTTCATAGGACTGGACCCTAGAAGTTTCCTCCCTCCTTTCAGTCAAATATCTAGAGCTAGGTTTAGTGAAACCCAGAAATACTTTCCTGAGTCAGCACATCGGATCACTTTTTCAATACATTGACCCTGGCCTGAGGTGGGATTGCTACATCAACTTCAAAACCAGGTCTATTGCTTCCTAAGCCAGTTCTATTACTTCTACTCATACATGCAGCTCTACTGAATGTAGAATTAAATCTTAGAAACTGACAATTATTCTGAGGTGTGGGGTCAAAGGAATGTGCTAGTGGCATAAATGGTTTATTTCTGATCAATCAGCACATAACATCATAGTGTTATTATGCACAAGACATAGATTCGTGTAGGATCTGGTGCAATGTCTGAGACAGTACGAATAAAATGATACTTGAAACGTGTCATGACAAAGTAAAAAATTACTCCTAATGAATTGTATTTAAAACATTAGGGTGGGTCATTGGTCAATAGGCCAATAATAAAATAGTGATTTTGTGATTCTATAAATCTGAAATCAGTGATCACTACCGATACCAGGTTTCCAAAGTGGACCATGTCTCTCGTGGTCACTCTTCTGTCCCTGTGGTATTAGCATGACATCAAACAATTGCCCATTGCTATTTGTGAACTAGATAAAAGAAAGAATAAGTTGAAAAATGTGTGTATCCAATCAGAAATATATGAAGGTTAGCCTGATGGCAAAGGCTTAGATTCTAAAAATTACAACAAGATGTCAGCACCAATGTTTCTGCAGCAACTTCATTTGGAAAGAGACATTTAGGAAGAGGTAAATTGACACAATAAATTGTCATTATTCACAGCCTCTGTATATCTCAGAGGCCCCTGAGCAGATTTTAGTAGAGAAGGTATTGTTAGCTTCATCAATGCAGAGAGTTAAGGAAGGATAAAATGTATCAATCCCGAAGCTAACATATACCTATCAGCCAAAGAAGGCTGTAGCAGGTATAGGCTGTATCTGTTATCCACTCTCAGAAACTGTCCTCATTCGGCAGCCAGGGGTCCTGCACCAGGGTCCATGGATGAGCCTTGGAGGTCCTTGGAACCCCAGAAATTTTGTGAAAATATTTTGCACGTACACGTATCCATGCAAGAGGAGACAGGACTTTCATTAGTTGCTGAGACAATTATGTAATGTAGAAGAGTGTAACACTGAAAGTAGGTAAAAGCTCCAAAAATGTGTCCCTCCCACAAAAGTTCCCCTTCCTCCAGTGAGTAGATACCACATGTCAGAGAGCTTATACTCTGCGAAAAGAGAGAAGACATACCCACTTAATCAATTTCACACTGAGTGCAAAGGTGCCTCAAACCTCAGTCCTCAAAATCTGATTCCTACAGAGAGAACAGAGGAAGTAATTAGCAGAGGAAGATTTTTATGTTTACTAGTATCCATTTATGTAACAGGTAATCAAGCCTTCCATTTTTATTTTGACACCATGTATCTAATGTATTAAATTTTTATCAGCTGTGAGTAATTGTCATTTAACTGCTTCATCACAGAAATAAGAAGTAGAAAAATTCAAAATCTATACTATTTTTATTTTCATCGTAGCTGATTTAGAGCCTTTTCTATGGATGCCAACTCCAGGGTGTAATGCAACATTTCATGGAGGCTGACTCCTACCTGCTGTCTTGTTCCACCATGATTTCTTACACTATCTCCTTTTTCACCTTTACTCTCTTGGGCTAAAAAATGGTCAAAAATCACTTAACTCTCCTCACTCAGAAATGGGTAAGGCTGAAAAAAGTATCAGATATAATTCTGCCGACATTCAGCCTATGTTCAGTCTACAACTCAAGGTACCAGGAGAAAATGTGTTTTTGCAAAGTTTGAAAGAAGTGGGAAATCATCACCCAGAAAGGTCAGCCGCATCTTTAACCGTGGCAGCCAAGTGTTGGCTCACTAATTGGACCATTTACCTCCCAGAACTGTGACAAGGGTTGCTCAGCTGCAGTTCTTAGACCTTTAAGCACCTCAACTGATCAGGTGGCTTGAAAGGGAAAGATTCTGTTAATTAGTGCTAATTGATTCCAGCTGACATGACTTTACATTTAACTATCTACAGGTTATGTGCAATAATAGATGCCTTCCCTCCTGAGATGTGAGGAGTGTTTATGTATTTGATAGGTAGGAAAATAGCCTTGAATTAATTAGGGAGAATAGCCCATGATTTTAGCAGGAGAAAAGAGTGCCCATGGATTTTTAAAAATTTTATGTCTCTCTGATTCCTTTAATTTCATTGTTTTTTGTTGACAGATTTTCCATGCATGCCCAAGGAAGCCAAGGTCTGTTCCTGAAAGGGAGGGGGAAACAAAATATATATTGTATATAATTATTGCATATAATATACAGAGCTTGTCAGGAGGCTTCAGCCACCACAGTCTTTGATTATTAGACAAAACTATTTCCTGGGAAATTAAGATGCATATGGTATGCACACCATATATTATTAGACATTATATATATTTTGTTCAGGACATATTATTTTTAAATTAACAGTCCACTACATATTACAAAACTCCTGATCATTACAATATGGTTTCTCCCTCATATATGACTGAAGGCAAAAGTACCAAATTCTATTATCCTTGTTCTAATTCTCAAATTCATTAACAGCAGTTTTGCTCCCAGCAAAGATATCTCACATGGGCAAAATGAATTTTGTGTATTTGGAAAATGTATCCCTCTAGCATGACTAGAAGTGCTTGAAGAGAACTTCATAAGTGAATAGCATTTGAATAGATGTTCTAGAGAAAATTAATGTAGAGATGAGTTCCCATACCTACAACATTTAAAAATGCTAAAAGGTCATTAGGGATATAACAACTTGTCCAAAAAACTCATCCAGGCCTATTTTCTTTCTCAGTATCCTTTTACGCTGCTGATGTGTCTCAACATAGGAGGTGGCTACACAATCATTGGGTTTGAAGTTTCAGTTTAGTAATTTTGGGTCGAGTTCTTGTGCAGAAGCATCTAAAAGTAGCTTTGGAGAATTTTGTCTGTCTCAGTAATGGCCTATAGGGAAAATGGAAATTCCATGGACAGAATCCTCACCTGATCCTAATCTACACATCCACTGTGCAAGTGCAATGATGTAATACTTGGTCTATGGCACAGGCATGTGCTTGCACATGTGTTAGCAATAAACCATGACTGTCTGCGTTGCTGTATAAAGAGCTCCACCCAGTGTTGGGGCAGAGCCTGGAGTGGGAGCAAAGCCTGGAGTGGAGGCAGAGATGGAATGGACTATGAACTGAGGCCGGCATGATTCTAGCACTCAACCTGCCACCATGAGAATAAAGCTTGGTATAAGCCCTTTTACCCACCCCCAAACATTCTGTTGTCATTTTTCAGTCTCATTAATCCAGAGTGAACTTGGCCAAAGCTGGGAACCCCCTCCAGCCTGTAGCTACATTTTGGCAAAGCTGACAGGATTTTCTGTGAACCAAAGAACAACAGCACAAGCTGCCGTCATGGGAAGGGTGCTTCCAAGGGCTGCCCCTGTGGATGTGGAAGCACTGTATGAGAACCCCCTATGAATGGAGAGACACCGGATATCCCCCAGTGGGCATGTGGATGAAGGTGGCTTTCCTCCTAGAGGACTGGGCCCCTCCCCACGACTGGGGAGAGGTTCAGGGGACACTGCAGCATTGGTGGCAGCCGTCCATAAGATTGAGAAATCCTTAAATAAACAGGATTCCCTTGTGGCAGCAGGAGCCTTGGGTTGGCTATTTCTCACAGTATTAAGAAAGGCCATAAAGGAGAAGGACATACTCCTGTGAGAAGCACATGAAGAAGCGGAACAAGAACACAGGCTGTGAGGTGCAGTGGGGAAGGTAAAAGCTTTGCTGAATATTAAGATGGCACCATTGCAAAGGGCTTTGGAGAAGGTAAAGGATGTAGTAGTGACTGAGATGGAGGTGCTCTGTGGGGCACTGGGAGATTTCCCATCAGCTCCGGCAGCGGTGGGGGATAGGCTGGGGGAGACAAGGAGGCAGAGGTGGTGCCAGAAGCACCGACCTCTCTCCCATTGAAATCCCACCTGGTAGTAGTTAAGAAAATAAAGACACAGCAACTGTGGGTTCCCAGGGAGAGGGGAAGCTCCTTTCCCAGGCCATAGAGCGCTTCACGTTCCACCCCTATACTCAGGCAGAGCTGGTGTATTTGGGCTCCTGGTTTCAGCAGAAACCCCCAGAGCCCATATAAGCTTGGCTCCTGTGCCTTTGGGATATAGGGGTGGATGAAATAACTCTGTCCGGGTTAGAATGGGAAAGGTGACTTCCCTGACAATTCATCTTACACTGCTGATTTCTTACACTGACTTAAAATTCATTTTACTCTCTTAAAAGTATTCAAAGAAGCATAAAGGGGCACATCTTTCTCAAATGCAATTGACAACAAATATCAAAATTATATATATATGTGTGTCCACCTATTTAAGGGGTGTATGACTTTCCCACTGAGATATATAATACATATTGTATATAATTATTGTACATAATATACAGCTGTGTGTGTGTGTGTGTGTGTGTGTGTGTGTGTGTATCTTTTGACCCATGAAGCCACTTGCAGGAATTTTTCCTTAGTGGTAATTGGCCAAACATGCATAGTAGCTATAGAAAAAAAGTTTACCAAATCTATAATTGTGAATAACTGGAAACCACTCTCCATCAATGGAAATAAATTATGGCAATAAATCACTTAAGGCACATCTGTCCAAAAGAGAATGCTTCATACATCAGTGATGTTGCAGACTTATTCATCCATATGAGGATATACCCAGAAGGTTTAGTCAAGAGGGGAAAAAAATGATTAAAAATCATCATGTATAATAATATAGTGGTATATAATTTCACGAGAAAATATTTGAGCAGAACTTTATTAAAATGTCAATCTCTGGATGGAGATTAACTTTCTTCTAATATTTAATGTTTTTGAGTTTTATTTATAAGTAAAACAATAAATCTATTTTCATTTTAGAGAAGATAACCCCACATACAAGAAGTATACACAGCTCAAAATAATAAAATAATGGAAAATAAAGGAGCAACAGGAGATTTGAAATGCTACCCACGTTGGCACACAGTCAGCCTGACAGCCTACGGGGTGCAAAGGCCCTTTCACTCCTGGGCAAACAGGAGTTATTACAGTCCCTCCTGATACACGGCATTGAAAAAGTCAGCTTGGGGTGGGGGGAGGATAGGTGGAATAGGTGAAGTGATAAAGAGGTACAAACTTCAAATTATAAGGTAAATTAGTCATAGGAATGAAATTACAACATGGAGAATATAACCAATAACATTATAATATCTTGGAATGGTAACAAGGTAAATACACTTAGTGTGATGAGCATTTGGTAACATACATAATTATTGAGTCACTAAGCTGTACAATTATATTGCATATCAACTACATTTCAATTTTAAAAAAAGTAAAAGTCAGCTTGCTCCCAGAGCTGCTCAGTCCTCAAACATGTCTTCCCAGGTTTCTGGGTTAACAACCACCGGACTCAGTTGTCTGTTCCTTCACAATTCAGCTGTGTCAAGTGACTCATTCAGCACCTGAGTAGGGCTCCACTGTTTCCATTTGGAAAGTCATAACCACTGAGAGAAACAGAGGAGGTATGATGAAGAACCTTCCAGGCAGGGTGGCAGAGTGGGCTCCAGTCTCAATTCCTGCTCTCAGACAGCCATGAAATGACAGAACAGAGAGAGAACCCTCCTGTTCTGGAAACCAGGCAACAGAGACAGCCCCACAAGGAGACATGACAAGCTTTTACTGCATGTGGTGTGGACGGGGTAGAAGTGGAGAAAGGTGAAGAAGCAGCTTCTCAGGCAGGGGTCAAAGGAGATGCGCGGAGGTGTGACGATCTCCTGCCAAGAGAGTTCAGCCCCGGAAGTGAGGGGCTCCAGGAGCACAGGGGACCCAGAGCGACCCCCAGAGCGCTCAGCCGGCGCTGCATGCAGATGGCCCGCCCCCCATTCTGACCACTATATGCAGGGATGATTACCCCCTACCCAGCCTTATGGAACCATACCGAGGACACAAAAGGAATTGACAGAAATGAAGATTCTGAACTGAACACTAAATTTATAGTAAATTTAAACATTTTCCTGTCAGTGAATAATCTGGGCAGAATACACCTGAGTGCTTGTTTGAAGAGCATCGACTTGCTTCCCTGGTCAAAGGCAAGAAAGGCCAGCTGTGAAATAATGGGCATGTTGGAGAAATTTATACAGATCTCTCTCTAGATAATCTTCTTTGAGAGGATCAGGAGGAAAGGCGGCAAGCTCTGACTGCATTGTGCATATCATTCAGGAGCCTACGGTGTGTATGACACTATCAGTCAGTCACGGACATGAGGCAGTGCCAGTACAGAACAACCAAGTGGAAACAAAAAGTTACAGATGCCAAATCTAAAATTGTGATAGGCGCAAGGAGTTCTTGATTGGATACTCAGAAACTGAATTAAGAAAATGGGATACAAGTGTAAGAAATTATCCCAAAACTTAGGATAAGAACATAAAAATCCTAACAGATAAAAGTAAACATATGAATATGTGACATAAAAGAACAGAGTCAAGAAACCATCCTCAGTATAATAGGGAGCCAAGAAGTGGAGAAAAAGGAAAAAAATAGTAATCAAAGAAATAAGAGTGCCACTCCCCTGATCTGAATCTTCTCAGAGGAAAATCCAAAGCTCTGGCCCAGCCCTCAGGCCTCCGCAGAGAGGTCCTCACTTCCTCCCTGGCCTGTCCTCTTCACTTGCTCGCCTGCCCTGCTGCAATGGCAGGTCCCCTCCTGGAGCTCACCAAGCTCCCTCCCTTCTGGAGACTCTGCACCACTCATGGCCAGACATCCACCTGACCCACTGTCTGGTGTCCTCCTGGTCTCTGCAGATTCAGCCCTTGCACATCTCTCTGCTTCCCAGCAGAGACCCTCTGTCCCACCCGCCCTTCTACTTGTCTCTGCAGCACTGCTCTCAGAGAATGCACAATGTATTAATGTGCATGCTTATTTTTGTCTCTTCTCAATTACCCCATGAGGGCAAATATAGTCTCCTTTTTACTCCCTAGTGCAGTGGTTCTCAATTGGGCAAAATTTTGTACCCAGAAGGACATAAGGCAATATCTGGAAACATAACTTTGGTTGACATGAGTTGCAGGGAAAGGAGGTATGACTAGCATCTATTCAGTGGGGGCCACAAATGCTGCTAAACATTCTACAGTCCACAGACAGCCAGCTCCCCGCACCCCACAAAGAATTATCCAGTCCAAAATGTCCATAGTGCCCATGCTGAGAAACCCCACCTTCTAATATCTCCAGGACCTAGAATGTAACAGGATCACAGTAAACATTGTTGAATTAGTGGATGGATGGAGGAAGGATCAATGGATTGACAGACAGATGGATTAATGGATGGATGGATAGAACAATGAGTTGAAGATTACTTTCCTGAGATGAAGATAGTCTATGGAGACTGAAAAAGATAACAGACTATTAATTTAAAATAATAAGGAGAAAACAAATACATTTCCATGGATTTCTGGCACTTTTAAGTTCCAAGTTTTAAAAAAATTACAGGCATTGATGTAGGGGGAAAAAACTTGCCAGTAGATAAACAAGCAGACAAATAAAATGAGTCTGAGCCTCCTCCACAACACAGCTACCAAAAGACAACTCACAGATTTCTACAGATTTGGTGGGAAATGACTAGGAGCACTCTATTTTATTCCCTGGTAAGTGTTGCCATGTGTGGCCATGTAGGTAGGGATAAAATGCCTTGATTTTCCAAAACAGTAATTTTTCAAAGATGCACTCTGGTTAAATGAGAAATAAGTCAAATCAAATAATTCAAGATTGGGAGATACTGGCACAGATGATCTCAGAGCAATGATGCCTGTCCAGTATAGTTATATGACAAAGTTTTCTTAACATATAAGTGAAATATAATGCAAATGTAAAGTAACACTTGAACAGGAACAACAGACAAAATCTGGAATAAAATCTGTATATGAGACTATAGCAATGCAACTGGTATTGAAATAACTTAAATGTAAAAAGTATTACAAAAATCAGAAGAACCACGTGGTCAATATTTAATAGATCTCAGGTAAGAAAGCAGCTTTCTAAATTTCAAAACAAACAAAATAATTAAAACGGAAATAATGCAAACCTAACTAGACAAAATGTTAGGACCTACATTAAAGTAAATTTTTTAAGTTCAAAACGTAAATTACAGACTAGAAGAGGTACTAGCAAGATTTGAGGATGTGTGTGTTTTTGTGAGTACATCCTAGTATCCCTTAAACATTAGAAACAAAGCCTGTTAAAAATAAATAAGAAACAGGTAAGAATCTCAAAAGAAAGCTGAAGAGAAGAAATATTGTACACATAAATTCAAATGGCCAATAAATATTCTGAACATGTTCAATATCGATAGTAATACTTTTACTATTTCCCCATACATTTTTCCTAAGTAGAAACTTTTATAACAATTGTAATAATAATTATTCTCAGTACTGTGGAGTACAGGGAAATAGGCACTCCTATAGTCTTTCTATAGAAGTATAACAGGACAAGCTTCCTGGAGGGCAATTAAGCAGCATGAGGAAAAACCTCAAAAAACAGCATACATTTTGATGAGGGAGTTTTATTTCTAGCAATTTGTCCTAAGGAATCAATCACAGATGTTTAAAAAGATGCATGTGCAGTGCTGTTCTTTGCAGCATAATTTATAATCGTGAAAAATTGGAAACAATCTAAATGGCTGCCAATAAGAAATTGGTTTTTAAAATATGGAACATATAAACTATGATGAAATTCAAGGGAACGATTAGCAGTCATGTCCAAGAATACCAAATGAAATAGGGAAATGATAAGTGAGGGAAATAGGCTCAAAATAATGTACAGTGTAACCTAAATTTGGTTCATATGTGTGCAAAGGTAATGCTACATTTTATGTGTATAAAATGTGAGTAAGGAGAAGGTTTGAAATTAAATACTATGTTATTGGAGAGTCTAAGTCAACTTTGCAAAAGAAGAGCAAAGAGGGAAGGACTTTCCCTTCCAGGTGTTGATATTTTTTGAAGTCTTGGTAAACTACATGTATTTATTAGCCTTCAAGAACAGTCTGTAGAACAAAGGAATCAGGTGGAGGTGCCAAAGGTATAGTAATATACAAAATTTATACAAAATTGTACAAAAATTTGACATTTGATAAAGATAATGACCACGTGGTTCTTCTGATTTTTGTAATACTTTTTACATTTAAGTAATTTCAATACGAGTTGCATTGCTATAGTCTCATACACAGATTTTATTTCAGATTTTGTCTATTGTTCCTTTTCAAGTGTTACTTTACATTTGCAATAAGTTTCACTTATATGTTAAGAATACTTGGTCATTTAACTATCCTGGACAGCATCATTTGATAAAAATGCCACCAGAATTAAACAGGAAAAGTATGGGTGGTTTAAGATAATGCTGAGAAAACCAGTTCATTCAATGAAGAAAAATAATAGCAGTTTCTTACCTAATGTATATATAAAAATGGACCCTGGTTATATTGAAATCTTAACTGTAAAAGTCAAATATTTCCTATTAATTTTTAAAATTAATAGGAAATATTGCAGAAGAATACATTTCTGATATATAGAGAAGGAAGACTTATTAAGGAAAACTTCAGAAGTATACACCACAACAAAGACAATGCTGTTTTAACCATAAAACTTAAAAAGTTCCCTTCATTTTTAATAGTTTTATTGAGGTAAAATCGATATAAAAGAGCTGCACTATTTGATGTGTGTAATTTGATGATTTTGTATGTATGCAAATATCCCTGATCCTATCGCCACATCAAGGTAACAGATATCAAGTACTTCCTAGTTTCTTTGGGTTCCTTTGTACTTACTTGTAATCTGATCATTTGACATGAGATCCACCCTCTTAAATGTTGATGTGCACAATATGATATTGTTCACTGTAGACACTTGCACAGCACAGCTCTAGAACTTCATCACCCAGCACAACTGAAATTGTATACCCATTCAGCAAAGGTTACTAAAATATGTCAGGTTGGGAAGAGATATATGCAATGTCCAAATGAAAAGGATTAATCTCTAGAATAAGCAGTAAAATATTGCACATAATAAACAATTACTCCAATTTTAAAAGGGTAAAGATTATGAAGATAAATTACAGACAAGTAAACCTAAAGTCTATAAAAATCTGAAAAGATGCTCAAATCGAATAGTCATCAGAGAAATACAAATGACAGCAAAAATGACATGTTGCTATATACAAATGAGGCCTGGAAAACACCACAGTCAGCAGGAATGGAGGTAGATAGGAGCACACAACATGCCCTTCTGGGCAAATGTAGGCTGGTGAGGACATTCCAGAAAGCGGTTTGGCAGCATTGAGTCAAGTTAACAATATTTGTAATTCAGTCTACAAAATATGTACTGCCGATATAATTCCTAAAGATATTCTCACACAAAGGGATAAGGAAATATGTAAATAAAGCTGTAGAGGGGCTTTACCAAGTTGTCAAGTACAATTATACAATCATACAAAATGTTTTAAGGTAAAACTAAAGAAATATTCAGGCAAAGATCACCAAAAGAATGCTACTGTAGCATTCAGACAATTTTCATAACAGACAAAAGAAAATTTAAGACAAAATACATTTCTAGACATAGAGTGTCCATACATAATGATAAAAATTCATAGAAGGGTTAGATAAACCCTTGTAAATGTGTGTGCGTGGAGTAGTATATCATCACAACACACCACAAAAAATTATAGAACTCCAAGGAGGAACTGACAAGCAAACCTACAAGAAGAGATTTTAACACACCTCCTTCTATTATTTTATAAGTCAACCAAACATACAAACAAAGCAGGAAGGTTATAGAAGATGACAACATTAACAAGTTTGATCCTGATAGACACACTTAGAATACTGCATCCAGCAGTTAAAGAGTGCACATTACTTTCAGGCACACTGGCAATATTTACCAAAATTGTAACAGATAACCAGGACATAAATCAAGCCTCAACAAAATAACTCCAAAGAAATAGAAGGAAAAAAAAATAACAATGGGAGACAAAATTAATAATATAGAATAGACTAGATATATTTTATATACTCAATATAGAACATATACAGAATGTATTATACAGTAACATCAAATAACAGTTATATATATTATAAAATTTAGATTCTTATAATGTTTTATAGAATATTACAGAATATCTAATATAGAGCTGATTACAGAGGATTGATAAAGACAAAATTTGTTTTTTAAAATAAGGAGAATAAAATCCCAGCAAGCAAGCATGATCAAGCAGAAGACATTGGCATAAATAAGCAATACTGGGAAAAAGCATCTATAAATGCAATGGTGATAGAGATAAGGGGGTTACTGTAAGGAAAGAGTGGATGCAGCAGATCTGCTTTCCTCAATTCTTGCTTCTCTCTGGGACACCAGGAGCCTAGGCCCTGTGCCCTCGTCAAACTCTTGGGAAGCTCAGCAGTCAGTGACCCGGCTGTTATCATGGATGCCTGAGGCAGTGAATGAGGCTATCTCAGCCTGGCAGCGTCATTTAAAGTGATCATGAAGATTCCTCAAGTGCACCTGGTTTGGGATCAACATGATAAATGGCCATATCGCTGCTTTAAGACTTTATGAAAACTCTGGACCCCAAGACCCAAGTGGGCTTCCCTGGATAAAGACATTTCACACTTGTGTCCGTGGCTTGCAGCTGGAAAGCAAAGCAGACTATGTAATTCCCACAGGGAGGGACTACTTAGAGCCCATGCCTGACCTTCTAGTCTTTGCTTTTGCTTGTGTTTTTCCTGCCACCCCCACACGGTGTCCTTTGCTGTGATAAATCCTGTTTTTGTTTTATATTGAGGTGCAGAGTTCCTTCCAGTGAATCACTGAACTAATGGATGATCTTGGGACCCCCCAAAACAATTACAAACAACTTTATGATTATAAATAGGAAAACCTAGGAAAAATAAATATGTAGACAGTATAGGTTAGAAAAACCAACTCAAAAAGAAATCAAAAACCAGAACAGTCATGTAATGATTGAAGAATTTGAACCTGTAAATATTCCAACAAATAAAATACTAACTCAGATGATTTTACAAGTGATTTTACCAAAGCTTCATGGAATTGATAAATTTAGAGACTAGAAAAATGGGAGCACCCCAAGTTACTTTATGTCGGATAAAACGGAGCATATGGACACAGTGGCAGCCTGATTAGGTTTAATTTTCAAATATACCCAGTAACAAGTTTGTAACTCTGGAGTAGTATACTTAGCCTGTACTAATTTCCTCATCATCCATTCAACAAATATTTATTTGGCATCTGCTATGTGCCAGACACATTTCTAGATGGTGGGGATGCATGAGGGGACACAACAGAAAATCCCTCTCTTCACGCTGGCAGAAGCACCCTGAGGATGCCTAGGGGGCAGGCATTCCGGTAAAGGCTGCCTGTCTGAGCTCTGGAGGGGAGGAAGGCAGGAGAAGATGCGCCCTCACAGAGAAGCAGCAAAGGGAATGAGGTGAGGATGGCGGGGCTGGTCACAGGGGCCTGGGCTACCGTTATCTGCTAGGAATGACCAAAATGAGACAGCGATTACTCCAAGATTCTTGACACGAGCAGAGTTCTTTTTAAATGAGGGACACAGCAGGGAGAAAATGGTCTGAAGCTCAGCTGTAAAAATGGTGAGGACCCTGATTGTGGAGCCCCCTGTTGCCTCTTGAATACAGAATGCCAGGGTAAATGTGAAATGCCATGTGTACACAGTGCTTATAGATGGGGTTTAAAGCCATGAGGCTCTGAAGTCACTGAGGACGGACATAATCAATGAGAGAAGAATCCAAGGGTGGGGTCCCCCCAGGTTCGCCATCATTTAGAAGTCAGGAGATAAATAGGAAGAGCAGGTGTGGTCCTGATAGAGTAAACCACTAAGTTAGGAAGGACACCAAGCGAGACTGGTGCTAAGGTAAAACTGCAATAATCAATTGAAATACAGCAACATCTAATTCAATGATTATTTAATTCAATGTGATTCCCATAAGGTGTGTAAAGTGCATTACATGTTTCCTTCCCTCTTTTATTTACTTAATGCCCACACAGAAATCGAGTTGGCGTTCTTTCTGCATTCTTTTGTCTTTTTATGACAAGACATCCTGTTTTTGCAACAAGAGGGAAGACTAAGATTATTTTGTAGTTATTGAGATTTGTTGTCAGTATATATACCTAGAAAAATTAAAATATCCATACCTTTGAAGAATTAATTCCATGTCTCAAAAACAACTCATAGACAATAATTACATGTACAGTATCCTCATTTCATTCTTATATATCAGTGTAAAACTGGAAAGAAAGCATAAATGAGCAAAAATGAAGGAATGGTTAAATAAATTAAGGATATTCACTCATTAGAATTAAAAATGAACATTGTAAAGACTATCATATGGGAAAAGCTGGCTTAATAGAAAATAAAATCTGAAAGGCTGAAAATAAAGAAAGAACCATAATGATGATATGTTGTAAGAAAATAGAGGCAAGAGGCATAGAAGAAAGTTGAATGGCGTGTACATCAAAGGCCGGGAGAGTTTCTGTTACAGGAATGTAAGTACAGATGTCTGGTTTTTGCTTCTTCCTCCTTTTGTAATATATCAAGTTGTATCTCTGCAACTGAGATAGAATCCCATGACTTTAAAAATTAAAATACATTTTATTTCAAAACTAAAATAAAACAAATAAAATTCTCTGCTAAGAGATGTTTTCAATGAAGACGCACTAGTAATTGAGCCTGGTTCACGCCTCCCAGGAAAAAGCTGTATCATTAAGTCACTGAATACAGCATGAAAATACTTTGTTCATAGATCACATAAAGGTCACATTATGTTGTTTCAGTTCCACAGAGTCAGGAATATGCTCGAAGCACCCAAGTCACAAAGAACATAGTAGCTCACATGTGGGAAGCACCTCCTGAGAGCCACGTTTAGGCAGAAGACACTCTGACTCCAAGACGACAACTTCCTCAAAAGCTGCCCTCAAGTCCAATGGAAAGTTTGAGCAAAACCTCCAAGATTTATATTTCCAACAAAAAAATCACATGGACCTAAGATCCCAACATATTTTTAGCTAAATAAAAGGTAGAATTTTTTATTTATGTACCTAAGTAATTCAAAATGTAATGGTTCTAAGAATGAGAGAAGAGGATGAAACAGAACAATAAAGAGAGAAGGAAGGCCAATTTCATAAGTGTTCTTGAAAGCATTAGCAACCTCTACAATAGGTCCTAATTGACAGCAATTCTCCTGCTATAACTGAAATGGCAACACTGAAAAGTCCCAGATAAATTTAGGCAAAAATGCAATGAAGTTCACGTATGACTTAAAATCTGTCTGTGGGAAAACAACTCCATAATTCTTATTAAGCCCACAGCTTATTTTAAAGTAAGTTCTGGCTTAGTGGATGGAAAGTGATTTTATAAAATGGGAGTTTGAATAAGAAACAGGAGAAAGTAGTTAAGTGCACATCCTAGAAGTAGGTTTGTCAGAATCAGTTTTTCCATACTGGAAAGTGATCACCACAGTGAGTTTCCCTAGAATGGTTTATGGCTCTGCTTTCTATTCCCAGGGCTCCTTCTCTTCTGTTTAAGCATCTAGGGATGGAAGACTAAAGTAGTAACAAAAAAATCATAATACAAGGGACTTCAGGAAGACTTATATTAGATTTATTTAAACAAAGGAAATTCAAAGATTTTCCTCAAATTCACACACAAAGTCAGTAGTGCAATGTGGCATAGTATTTGAGGCCTAGCAGAAAAATACTTTAATATTTGAGTTATTACATCCCTGATCACACCCTGTATCTTGTTAGAGTGACTGTAAGAAAAAGGATGCTGGGTGATGTAACTAGAAAAGAAATCTTTGAATGGAATCAAGAATAGAAAACCAGGATCACAAAAGAACAGAAAGGAGGGTAGCTTCAGGTGTCTGGAAAATAGGAATGAATCATTATAATTACAATAATGATAGTAAACAATGGTCATAATAGATTTTACCTGCTGGGAGAGTATGATGTAGTGGGCATTGTGCTAAGTACTCTGAATTAGGTCCCTGAACTCTCCCATTCATCTTGTGAGGTAGATATCATCCTATTTTGAGATGACTGAGACATAATGACAAGTCCTTACCCCAAGTCAACAGCATGTAATGTCAGGAAATCTTAACTTCTTTCAATGATAAAGCCAAGGGATTGATTGACTCCAGCCATTGTTTCCATCCCACCACATACATTCTGGGTTCAAAGTACCAGGGGGACACTGGGACCTGGGAGCAGGCCCCTACACAGGGCCTAGGGGCCCACCTTACTTCCATGCCAACCTGTGAGATTACACCAACGTGACTGCTTAGCCCAATTAAATCCCATAGTTAGAATAGTGTATTAATGAGTTCAAGGTAATATATTCATACTTTATTGAAGAAATTTGATTTCACACTCACACAAGGCTGGTATGCAATGCACACCAATCCCTAACACAATCTGGCTGTGCCTGGAATGTGACTGATGACAGATAAAGCAAAGAATTAAGGAAGGACAGCCAGGACCTGCTCAGTACCTTGTCTACCAAACACTGAGCATTATGCTTCACAAAGGCATGTTAATTCCACGCTCAAAAAAACTCAAATGTATAGGTGTGATGAACTCCATTCTATAGCTGAGGACCCCCCATATAGGGACTAGGAATCTGTCCAGAATGGCACAGCCCATTGGGGGTCCCAAAGCTCACCCTTCCATGCCCTGGAGATGGGGTGTGGGCATCTGTCATCAGCCACAGCAAGCTGGAGCCGCACACTGCTGGGGGCCATTAGGTCATCTTCTACAGGAGGGCTGCCGCTCCCACCCCAATCTGCCATCCTAATTTCCTCTACACGGAAAGAAGCTGTGAAGGCAGGACAGAGTTACAGTGTTAGCCCAGAAGGTCCTAGAAAAGCCAGCAGAACTGTGGGGAGCAGTCTAACTGGAGCCAGGCGGCTTGGGTGCCCAAATACCCTTTACTCCTCCTGAGATGACTAGTGCGACCCCAGGGCCCCAACTCCCTGTCTCTTCTCTTGGTGCACAGCACTTGCTCTGCCACTGTGCACTTGACTTCTGAGACCTCTGGGCTGTATTTAAATTTGTCTCTCAACTCTCATTGTGGTACTGCTTTCAGATTACAGGGTGTTGACACAGACACAAGCTTAAAACCCAAATTCAAGCCAGAAAATTGCGTATGTAAAGGTTTCTGCATCAAAGATCCCAGGGAAGTAAAATGGGATGTGCAATTAAGGACCAAATTCACAGGTAAATCCAGCTGGGAGCAGGGGGAAGGTTTCAGAGGAAGTGTCTGAGTGGACTCTGCATGACCAATAATGACAGCAAAATCAGCCAACGCCAGCCATCTGCGCTTGAGCGAACAACACCGACTTCAAGCCGCAAGAGGAAAAAATGGCAATAAAATGTTGCAAACCAGAGAAGTAAACATTCAAATTGAGCCAATAAACCAAACTGCATTAGATTTAAAGTGCCTCTTTTCCTCTCTTCTCAATTTCACTCTCCCTCTGGCCTTCCAGTTGGGCTTTTTAAATTTAACCATAATTAGATATTTTCACTACATTTTTCTGTAATCTAATTTTTCCACAGTTCTTGAGAGCTCCTAAAAAAATGTTTGACTATGCAGTTGAAAGAGAAAACTGCACACAGCCTCTTCCCACATGCCGATAAAGGCGCTGCAAGGTCACATACAGACTGTTGGGCTGAGACCCCAGGTGGACGTGTTGAGGAGCAGAGATCTTCCCCCGGGACACACTGGAGCTTCAAGGTGTGGTACCCCAGGGCTTGTCCTGTGAGGGGGTTCACTCCATGCTCTGCCTCCACCCACTCTCTCCTCTTCAGTGGCCCTTCCCTCTGGCTAGCATGCCCATTGTCAAGGTAAACCAGATCCAGCCAGCCCTCGGAGCCACCCACCTAGTACAAATGCTCACTCTCATTTGGGGAGGGGGAAACACACACTGATTTCCCAAAATGACAGCTGTGCCTTCGCCTCCACTGGAGTCAGTGATATTATTTGTAAGGGCTTTTCCAACCATTGTTTCAAATGTCTAGCACCTCTCCCTTTCTGAGTCCCTCTTTTGTCTGCAACCCCCTTTACACATTTGGTCGTTCCAGAACATATTCTCAGCTTATTCCCTAGCTCACTGGTAGTTCTGATCACCGTTCTCATTTTAACATTCAGCCGGGTCACCAGCCCCTTTCAACTAAGGAGAGAATATCTGGAATAGCACTAATTAATACACATGCAATGAGACCCACAATGTAATTTTAATTTTCTAGTAGCCACATTAAAAAATAAAAAGAGTGAGGAGAAATTAGTTGCAATAATATATCTAGATGAACTCAATATAATCAATAATTTCGATGTGCAGTACTAGCCACATTTCATGTGCTCAATAACATTTGGCTGAGTGGCTACCATCCTGGACAGGGAAGCCCAAGCATGTGCTGAGCTCCCTGCCTGGGAAGGACTTCAGGGACACTGTCACACCGGTGCCATCAATGCCACAGTGCAATCAGAAAGCTGCAACTACTAGAAGTCATGCAAATTGCCCGATGTTACACAGCTGATTAAACTGGAGAGCTAGAATATGAACTCAGATCCATCTGATCCTAGAGGGGTATGCTCTTTCCACATCACTTAATATCTCTCTAATTCCAAAAGACAGACCCACCAACCTAGTCCTGGGGCCAGCTACTTCAAAGATGCAACTGTCCTTGAGAACTCCAAGCACAAGCGCCTCGGTCACATCCCCAGTCTCTGTGCTCTTCATCCAGACAGGAGGGGGAGAGAGAACCTAACCTCTATAAACTCATACCAGCCAAGTGTGGAAGCATCTTGGACTGCTTGACAAGTTTGCCACTTAACACTGACACCCTCCGGTGGCTTGATGCTTCTGAGTGCCCTTAATCCTGTGTCACATGGCTTATTTTTCTACCAACTCTACTGAAACATTTTTAGAGATCCCTGGTCATCTTTTAATCAATATCAAATGTCATTTCTGTCTCCAGTTGCATGAGAAACTCCTTTCTTCTTAAGGATAAATCTCATAATTGTTTTCACCTCCACAAGAAAAAGTACAGTGTCTTGCAGATAATAGGTATTTAATAAATATTTCTGGTAAGTTATAATTCACATAAAGTTCTTATCATTTCTACTGAAAAATACTTATTTCACTTCCATCTCAATTTGCTTCAGCTGAAACTAGACCAATTATATGTACATCAGAAGAAGATTTCTGGTGTTTTAACAATATGTTCCCATGTCCCCAAAAAATTTTAGTGGGAACTATTCATTACCTGCCTTGGTCTCTAAATACATTCATTTGGAGAACTCTCTAAATGGAGGGTTCATTGGGGGGTTGTCTAAATAAATGGCATAATCATTTCTGGTCCTAAATGTGGCTATTTCAACTATGGCTACACATATTTTATATGGATTTTAGAAGGAAAAAAATGGAACACACAATGCTAAGTTTCAATATCGTCCTTAAACTAGTTTCATACATACTGATACTTTAAATGAAAAAGAAATTCTCCAGCAGTCTCTCTGCAACTGAGTTTAGCCTGATGACTATATCATTATCCAGTAGCCAGAGAGCCCAGTGCTCTCAGTAAAGGGAGAGAGTCCACCTTGTCTTTTGGAAGAAAAATGCATAATTTTCTTCATATACCCTGTCCTCCACCTCAAATACCAGTGCATTTCACCAACTCAGTGACTACCCAGGATAAGGGTCTCCATTTCTTCCAAAGGCCTGCTCTCCCCCTGAATCCCTGCTTTCACATGGCCTGTGGTTTTGCCCCACCCGCTTCTCTCCCCGCTTCTCACAACTCCAATCTAAGTTCTGCTAATACCCCTTAATCATTTCTTTCCTTCCCAAAGACCTTCTGATATAAAAGGTTTTCTAGAAGGTCCCTGGCAGCCAGCAGGCTTCCTCTTAGCCTTGCTCTGCTCCACTCTGCTTACCAAGTGTGTTCCCCAGGGCTTTATCAAGTGCCTGGCATATAGTTGGTGCTCAATAAATAGCTCTGGAATAAATCAACAATTAAATGGACCGACAATTGTCTAAATGAATGAGCACAAGTCTTATGAGATACTGAACAATAAAGAGTTCCATGGACAAATGATAGGGGGACTAGCCCTACCACACTTATGGCAATGCAAATTGGCATGTTGAAGAAGCAAAGCAAGTAATCCCAGGGCAATATGCCCCCAACCAATAAGCTAAGAGGACCAAGACATAAGTATTCTGCAGGGTCTTAAATACAGTGAAGGCCTCACCAGCAGGAGTTTTGGTATTGTTTTCATAGACAGTCCACACTGTCCTCCGCCCTGCTGTTAAAACATGGTGGTGAATCATCTTTCTTCCCTATTCAAAAATTGTCCTTGTTTCCCTAGAGCTCAAAGGAGAAGCTCCAAATCCTCTGTAAGTTGGTGTCAAGGCCTCTGTTATCAGTTGGAGCCCACGGGTCAAGACATGATGTGAAGATCTTCTGTGCTAAGCGCTCAAGTTCCAATGTTCCCAGATTTGTCTCTGGCTCAACAGCGGACCCGTGGTCAAGGGGCCAAGCCAGATGATAGGGTATGTTCATACATGGTAGGTCTGGAAATGAAGGGATTAATTTGTTTTTTCATTCATGGAGATGAGCAGTACAAATGTATAGTACACATATCAAATAGTACATTATGACAAACAAATGCAGTATATGCATGTACATATAAATATATGGCACATATGAGCATGCACGTAGTTCATTTTTTTATAAACAGGATCCATGATTAACATTCTTACGATTCCAAGATTATTTCCATTTCTGAGATTAGGCAGTTCTTTCGACATTAGGAGTTCTAATAGATGCCATTTTAAATTAAAAGAAGTTGAGGATAAGGATACCTGATTTTACCACACTGTGATTTAATTCTTTCACAGACAACATTTCTATTGATTTCAGTCTGTGCAAAAACCAGAATGATTCTAATATTCAGCTGATAGTGAAACCACTGGGGAAATAAGCCAAAAAGTGCCAGAAATTTGATCAATTTCAAACAAAAAGCTGACCAATATGAGAAAACTACAGTAAAATCAGGTGGGCTTGAGTTATTTTCTTTCTGAGAGACAGACCAGGCAAGGGAGGGTCTTTTTGTTTTGGATTCAGTTTTTAAATCAAAATATAAGTATGTTTATTGTTTCCTGCTATAATCTCTGATTAAGACCAAAGTCTGCAATAGCACCGAGATCAGGAGATAAGGGGTGAGAGGGATAGGGAGGTAGTCCAGGGAAAAATATAAGAAAGTGCAGAGAGATAGGGGAGGAAAGGAAGGAGGGAGGAAGAGACCCTTTGCAAGAAGACACTGCATTTTTTGTCTTAATAAAATAGTAACTCTCAGTAAATAACGAGAATGGTGATAAGATCAAGTCAAAAGATTTTAAACAATGTGATGCAATTTTGTGGTTGAATGCCACTCTCAGTATGATGCTAGTTTAAAAGAAAATAACGGAGAAAGTAAATTTATCTCTCTCCTTAAGATGTACCTTAATTCTTTCAATTAATTGATTTGAATGACAGTGTGGCTAAGTAATGAGGTACAGATGTCCAACTCCAAAATTGCAAGCAAGACGAATACGGCTTATCGGTTCTTTTTGAGAAAAGACAGGAATTTATCTGCCCTTCTTTTCTATAAACTCTGCTGTCTTTGTGAAATATCTCTGGCTCCATCTTCAGAGAAGTAATGTGCATGCAGCTTTGAAAAAGAAACTGATCGGTGAAAGCCCGGACCAGTTCATCAAAGCAACTCAGCACACTACCTGCCTTTACGATGCAGACCAAATTCCTGGGCTGTACAGCCAGCAAGAGGCAGGCTGTTTGCCTAACTGTGGATTTCTATGCTGAAATTATTCTTGCAAGTTGACAATACATTTGTTTCTAGATTAATGAGCAAGCTATTAGAAAGGAATCAGTGTGGAGGATTTCGTTGGACAGTGAGCATGTCTCAGGAGTTTACTCAAGTGTTTCAAAGGGAAAAAAAATAGTTAGGCAGGCATGGTGAGTTGGTGGGGTTGGTGGTCAGCTCCAAGTGCACACACGCCTTTGTATGGTTATTAATCAGTTTTGAATGCCAGAGGCTGAACATTTAGGATCCCACTCTGATTCAGAATCAGAAGCTTAATTCTATCATTCTACCCAAATATCTAGTTCAGAGATTGCACAGTGGCTAGAAGGGCCTGCGAGGGCACAAATTAACAACCAGCAGCAGTGGAAATACCAAATGTTCCTCCCATGAGACCATTTGGAAGACACCTTGACAGCACACTGCCTTCAACAAGTCCTTCAAAATATCCACAGGCATCCAAAGGAATTGGAATTTTGAGACAAGGGGCTACAGTGTTGTTCAAGATCAAAGAGTAAAAGAGAATAGAAATCTAGATTTTCTTTTCCCCTCACAAAGACCACATCGAAACAGATTAAAACTGTTAAGCTCATGATTACAAGGATAGCAAGGCTTTTAGGGGTGCCTCCTGCAACAGACCAGGGAACTTTTATAGGATATCTTTTAAAAGCCATCCTGCAGTGATTCACCAGACACTCACAGGTGGTAATGAAAGTGCCTGAATGCCTTACTATTTGCAATAACCCAAATTTAAGTCCAAGCGTCAGTACTTACATTATTTATGTTTTTCAATAAAAACTAATTAAAGCTACTTAAGTTTTTAGCGATGGGCCTGGGAATGTAATTGAGCAAGTTCAGATTTAGCAGGCCATTAATTGAGTTCTCAATAAGGATCTGAATGATGAATGAATCAATTGTCCCTGGACTTGAGTTCATGCTGCCCCTCTGTCTACCAAGTGGGTAAGGAGGGAAGCCTGCAATTCTGTCTCCTTTCTTAAGCCCTGAAGGGACAAAAAAAACAT
The DNA here is from genome assembly GCF_030020395.1 of Manis pentadactyla. Classification (NCBI taxonomy): domain Eukaryota; kingdom Metazoa; phylum Chordata; class Mammalia; order Pholidota; family Manidae; genus Manis; species Manis pentadactyla. The sequence continues at coordinate 44,554,846 of NC_080025.1, forward strand.
CTATTTTTTTTTGAAGTATCATTGATATGCAATCTTATGTTGGTTTCAGGTATACAACACAGTGGTTCAACGGTCAGGACATTATTAAATCCTCACCCCACCTAGTACAGTTACTATCTGTCAACATAGAAGATGTCACAGAACCATTGGCTATATTCTCCATGCTGTAGCACCATCCCTGTGACCAACTTATATTATGATTAGAATTTTTATGCCCCTTTATCCCCCTTGTCCTCCCTACGCATGCATGCCAACCCCTCCCCCATGGTAACCACTTGTCACTTCTCAGTGTCTGTGCATCTACTGCTATTTGGTTCATTTTGTTTTGTTCAAAAACAACATTCTTTTGAAGGCATTATTAGGAGCTCTCAGAGATGTTGCTCAGATTAGGTTTGTTGTTAATTTTTCAGCTGGCCCGCTATTTCTTGAGAATGTGAATAGTGGCAAATGCCAATCACAGAACATGAAAAGAGGGAGGATTAGTCACAAGATGTTTAGGTCACTTTTAGCTCCAACTTTTTTTTCTCTAATGCTGCCTAGAAAACACTCCAGTTCTATTTTAAAGATATCTTTGCATTCACAAAAGGCTATGGCACATGCTTGCTGCTGGCTGCTGTGAAGGAAAATTCGAATTCTGGCAAACTGCTGCTTTCATCTGGTCCTTGAACAAAAAAGCTATTTTGAAATTCTGATTGCATCTTGGGAAAAATAAGACATACCCCAAAATTTAGAAAATAAATTTAGCTTATTGCCTAACATTCTGCACAGAACCGCTAATATCCCAGGGAAAAGGTAGGGTCCCTATACCAGCCCAGCATTCTAGAATTAAGATGATCCGTAGATCAGCAGCAGTATCTCCAGTGAAGCTGCGCATACTGGCTCAGGAAGCCATAATCTCCACCTCTTGCCAAATGAGCACCAGCAGTACCTGACAATTCAGGGCAATGCGGGGGCTGGGGAACACCAGCTGATTTTCACAGTAGCATACTTTAGCTTTGCTTCCAGGATTTTCTCCCCAACTAACCTAGTTCCTCCCACAGCAAATATGCACTTAAATTCAGATCAAGATGATCACTGGTCCCTACTTGTCCATTCTCACTCCCACTCCACGAACAAAAGTCATTGAGCACACATCATTTCCTTGATAATGCCCTGCCTTCCTCGGCCCATGAGAATTGCCTGCTTGTATCAACCCACTGGGATCTTTGAGCTTCTCCTCTGGAAGAACCACATGATGATTTGTGATGTTCCTTAAACTGCCTTATGATTGTTAGCAACACACAAAGCTAAGTATATCCGCAACCACACACTTGATTGCATGCCCAAAGTCCATCTGCCCCACTGGATGGGAAACATAGGAAAGGGACAGTGAACATTCAGTTTGATGCATTATTCATAGAGCCTAGCACATTGTGGGAAACCAAAAATTGCTGGTTGAATGTATAAGAGAGTAAGTCATGAAGTTGATTTTTTTTCCTGTAATTAGCTTGTAATATCCCTGAGATTGCAACTATGTGCAATAGCTCATATAATTTTGTTTTATTTTTCCAAACCAGTGCAGTACTTCATAATAGCATGCACTCAGAAAGTGGCTTTGATTGGCTATTTAACTGGAATTATTTCTCCTATAAAAGTCTGGAATTTTTTTTAAATAATTGGTCCAATACAGTAGTTTCTGGTGTTATGTAAACTCCTTCTCTTTGGAAGTAACCCTAGTTGTCTATTTGCAATGAGAAACACCAAGGCTCAAATTTAATCACAGTGTCTGGGAAACAGTGAGCAAACCTGGTCAATGCCCCCGTGTTCATATCTCAATGTAGTTTTGCTTTTCTTATTTGATATAGTTCCTCATCTAATCATCAGAGCAAACATGGAGAATACAAACTGCTATTTGCAAGTTTGTTCTTGAAGTTCTGACAATGTCCAAGTTCTACTTTAGTTTGCCTCGAACATAACCAGATGCACAAAACTACATCCTTCACTGTGTAATGGGTTGCACTTCTCTTCTAAGGTAGACACATGTTTTCCTTACTTGCTCCCTTTGGGGGCATGGAACATTTATGCACGCAGTAGTAGTATTATATGTCGCTCAAATTAGAGTGGAGATTTGTGCTGTTCTACACACTGAAGTGGACAAGTCCCACAGGAAAAAAAGCCTCTATGGATCATTAATGTATATCTTACTAATATAATGTGTATCCTACTGTAGAAAGAATGCTAAACAAATTGTGGCCCTCATGAAATATGCAGCGCCCTGACTAAAGCATCTTATGAGCGGTGTTTCCACTGATGCAGTAAAGCTCATCCCATTCCCACTAGTCAGCAAAGAAAGCCCAAGCACCAAGCCACAGCAGACTTCTTCCAGAGCAGCAATTGCACCTAAAAGCACCAAAATTACATTTTCAATAGCCATAATTAAGACTTTTTGCTAAACTGCACTGGAAAGGCAACTATCATCTCCCAGCGACTCCATTTGATGCTCTCTGTTGCGTACTTGGATAATTTTATTTAAGCCTCTCAAAGAGCTTGAAAGAAAATAATGTCAGTTCTTGTTTACAAATAGAAACAAGGCTTGGAGATATTAGGAACCTGTCATTGTTCACACGACTAGAGGGCAGCAACAGGGGTCTAGGATTTTGTACTGTCTGACTTCAGATTTTGTGTCCTATTGTTTGCATTTTATGACCTCTGTTCACCTGAAGTTTGCCAAACTGGGATTAAGTGCATTGACACATTAAGTGGAGAAGATGGTGGTTGACGCTGGGCATGTGGCAGCAATGTTGCCCCTGAACGTCCCCATTTCTCCTTCCACCCACCTTACCTCTGGTGGCCTCCGGGTTTGGGGCCCCTTCCACAGCCCCCACCACCTGCCTGGAACCTGTGCCCTCATCTTCTCTCTGTGAGTTATCTCAGGAGAAACAGCATCCAGGGCTGGAAATGTACATCGTACCACTGTCCCAGGGGAGCCAAGAGACCTGGAGCCCTTAACCACCTCTTCTGCCCCAGAGCTAATGACAGGGCTTCTTGCCTGGAGGATAGGAAGACACTGGACTCTGGGCTTCACAACCAGCTCACTTCCTGATGGAGGGAAACCTTTTATCCACCCTTCATGCCAAGTAGTTAATAACTGCTGCTGCCCAGTTTCCCACCCTGATGTCTGTTATTTGATGCACCCCCAGTCACCCTGTGTCTGTTCAGCCCTGCTCACCCCAGGGTTTCCTCCTTTATTAGCATTTTTCCCTCCTTTTCCACAACGTGATCTATTAGCTAAAGATTAAACCTGAGTTTACCTCTTGGGACAAGAAGCGGCACCTGCCACTGTCACTCACAGTGGCCCTGGGGTGTAAGTGAGCATCAGAACATTGGGGACGGGCCCAGCCTCAGGGCCCTGAGGAAAGCTCCTTGGAAGCCAGGTCCTTGCTGAAGGTGGGGTTGGGGGTGCTGGGCCCCACAAACTCCCTTCAAGTCCTGAACTTGCATCTGCCACTCCTCAGGCTCTGCCCATGTGCTAATTAGTCAGCACCCAGTGCAACCTGTCTGCCAGTATTGCTCTGTGAGATGGACAGAGAAATCAGGTCACGAAATGGGCTTATTAATGATGATCAGTAGATGCACCTGCAGCTGTGTACCTGTTTCAGCTGCTGAGGACTGCGCACAGAGCCTGTTAGCCCGAGTCCACACAGGCAACTGGATCGCCATGACCGGCTTGGTGCTGCCATTGCCCTTCAGTCTAAACATTGCAAATCCTTTGCAACTCTGTCTTCTCATCCTGCGGATGTTGTTCAGAGACGGTAGGCCCTGGCCACTCAGACTGGTCCCCGGACCAGCAACAGGGACGTTGCCCTAGAGCTGGTTAGAAGCACAGACTCCCAACCCCGCCCCCCCAGAACCAGAACCTGCACTTTCACAACATCCCCGTCAATTCGGGCAAATGTAAAAGTTTGGACTAGGCCACAAGCAAGCACATTATGGTGGTACCCCCTCTGTGGGATTTCAGTGGCCTCAATACAGTTCAACTCCCAGAACAGTTCCGGGTGAACTTTGATCCTTAGAACTCCATATGCGGCCCTAACCCCAGTACCTAAGAAAGTAAACTTATTTGGAATTAGGGTCAGAGCAGATGTAATTAGTTAAATCAGGTCATCCTGGAGTCAGACGGACCCCTAATCCAGTATGACTGGCATCCTTATAAAAATTTATAAGGAAAATTGGGAGACAGGAGAGCAGGGACACACCGTATTAATAGGGAGAGACTGGGGTGACACTTCTCCAAGCCGAGGCGGGGCAGGGATGGCCTGCGCGCCCCGGGCGCTGGGGAGGGGTCTGGGCCCGATTCCCGGGGCCTTGGGCGGACCAGGCCCGCTGGCGCCACGCTCTGGGCGTCCCGCCTCCAGACCGCGAGGGCGCACGCGCCGCGCCAGCCGCCCAGTCGGCGCCCTGGGACCGCGGCCACGCCGCCCTTACTGCCATCCACTCCAAGAGTGTGAGACAGTCAGAACTTACAAAATGATGATTATTAGCAGTGCTGCGCTCCATGAGTATCAAAGAGAAAATTAGGGAAACCGCCCCCCCACCCCCACCATTAAAAAAAGAAAATCAAAGCTTTGCTTCGGCGCCCGAGGTCAGCCAGCCTGCTTGTCCGCTCTTTGCTCTCAGCTCCACTGCCTTCCTTCCTACGTTATCCTAATTCTAAAGCCATTGCTATCGGCAGGATGGAGTCGGGTAGAATGATACCTATAACAACAAAAAATACATGCAACCCCACAGCCCAGGACACACTGGCAGAACCAGAGTATATTAAAAAAGGAAGTTCTGTATGTTTAGGGAACTCTTAATTTTACACCTCCAGCAGAAGGGCATTTCTTGCTGGTTACCCTTTCACAGGGACTCAGACCCTACCTAATTTATGATTTATGCGATGAGAGGAGTCAGCTGATTGCCTTTTTTTTTTTTTAATGTAACATGCCAATATTGTGCTGGAAACTTTGACTCAAAAAAGAAATTAATCCCTAAAATAAATCTATAAATCTATTTTTATACCATCTAAGACACGAGCAATTGAAGATCAATAAAGATAAGTCAATTGTCTACTTATCAAAAAGAGTCCCAGAGCAAGTCCTTGAAGCCTTGGTTCAGTGCTTCCTTTACCTGCCGTGCAGGAGTCAGAACGCTCTTCTAACTCTTGTTTACTCAGGTCCTAGCTCCATTCCTTGCTCACAGAAGGCACCCAGTGAAATAGTGGTCAAGTTCTTGGTTATCAGTGTGGCAGGTTTAAAGAATTAAGTACCTCCCCCCTTCCTTGGGGGCCCCAGGAATGACAAACTCTCATGCAGGAACTGTTTGGAATGGGACCCAGAGCCCCCCGCAGCTGCCATGCAGATAGTAGGCAGCCATGACAGGTCTGGACCACCAGCCGCAGTAACAGCCTCAAGGGCTTCAGGTTGGTAGTCATAGCAAGTGGCACTGAAAGCCTGGACAGCGACAAGGAGGTTTTCAGAGTCAGAGGCAGCCAGGCAGGTGTCTGCTCCCTCCACCCAGAACCTTCTCTCGCTCTTCCAAGATGCTGTGGAATAAGGCAGGGGGTTAAGGGCACAGACACTGGCATTCCAGACCTGGCTTACACCTGGATCTGCTGATATCTTAACTCTCTGCACCTCAGTTTCCTTGTGTGTAAGTGGGATTACATTGGTATCTACGTCTCAAAATTGTATGCCTTGCATGGATCCTGGCCCACCATGAACACCCAGGCAGTTAGCAGTCCCTGCTTCTCTGGACGCCTTTCAGGACTGCGTCTTACTGGAAGAGATTCTGTAGGGTCCTAGCCACTGAAAAATGACCCCTAAACCCTTTTCCTTGTGCCCTGTACACACACACAAGCCCTACATCTGATGCATTAGATCCCACTCAAGCTATTTCCTTTGGAAAAAGAATTAAAACTTTCTTTACTTAGAAGCTCAATCTTCGTTCACTCAAGTGTATGAGTGATCCTTTTCCCAGAGATCATGGGGACCCAGATTCCCTAAATACCCCGGCCTTTGGGCTCTACTACCTCTCCAGCCTGGCCTCCTCAGACGGTCCAGTGCCTCAGGCTCCACTTGGATGGCTCTGTTTTCTGGTTGCCACTTCAAATGACCTTAAAATGTGTTCCATTTCTGATTTGCACAGAGAAGAAATGACTTATCACCATGCTTATTACCTAAATTACCACAAGCTAGAGTTCAATTTCCTGCAAGCATTCTCTGCTGTATTTGTTTGCCATTAGGAAAACCATTCCTCTTTTTCTTTTTAATAGTTTACCGGCCAAAGCAGGTGACAGGACCTTGCACACATGGCCTTGGGGGTCTTCTGGATGGTGTCCAGCAGAGCACTCTGACCCGAAAGTCTGATTTTCAAGGACCAATGGGCAGTTGGTTCCTTAGAAAACCAATACAATCTGTGGCATTGTTTTTGGCAACAGATTTAAACCCAAGCAAAAAGGTAGATACTCTTTTGAATAACTGTTGGAAGAAAGTGGAAAGTTCTCTCAGCTTCCTAAATCTTCAGGTTTATGGGCATCCTTTGGCCCTGAAAATCATCAAATACTGACTTGTCACAGTATAACCCAGCACCTTTTTTTTGGTCCGCTCCTCTAAAAAGAATTTCAATGTCAGGATTTTGCTGTTTATGCTTTGTAGTTACATTTTTTATGAAACTTGTTTTCCTAGCACAAGAACATAAACTGGTGAGGCACAGAGACTCTTCCTAAGGAAAATGGCAAAAGACAGCATGAATCAAAATCACCTTGAATGTTTGTGATCTTTCATCATAGCACGTCCAGGAAACATTTTTCTTCATAGAATATATTTAAGCTTGTCAGTGGAGGGATTCTGGTAATACTAGGTATTATTGGGTTTTCCAAGTAGACAATAACTTCACTGGTGCCACAATTTATATCCTTTGGCTCAGCTCTATCTGAATCTGCAGAGTCCTTACATAAAAGAACAGTGGCTCATAAAATCAGATATTTTTCTGGAAAGATCAGTTAGAGCAGGCAGACAGACTATCTCCACATCAGTCAAAATCTGTACCATGTGCTATATTTAGGACCCCCCACCCCCTCAGCCCCCATGGCAGGAGCTGCTTGGCCCCATGCTCTGGGTCCTGCCCTCTATACCATAATCCTTTAGGTCTGCTCAGAAAGTGTTCTCCATAGATAAACACACTGTTCCTTCATGCCTGCTTCTACTTGCATGGTCCTAGTCCCTGAATATAACAAAGTGAGATCTCTCCCTTATTTTTATTGATGACTTTTCTAGTCTGTAAGCAGATATAAAGTACTCTACTTACCTCTGATGAGTTGCCACACAACCAACTCTCTTCCTTTTTTCTCATCATAATCTTCAGCATATCAAGTGCTTTCTAATAGTTGTCTGTTCTTGTTTCACATTTTCTACCTACTTCCATCCAAAAACTCAAGCTCTTTTAAAATTGATATATAACACTACCTAAAAGATGCATTCTCATTGGCTAAGCTTGCCAAGTCACAGCTAGACACACAGGACTCACAGTGGACCCAGCACATGGAGTCGGTGTGTGCTTTTGCTGGGAGCATGGGAGTCCTAGTGAGGGGGCCCTTCCATGGAAGTCATTGGTGTAGGGGCCCTTCCATGGGGCCCCAGCTTGGGCTCAACCCCAAAACCATGACATACCAAGTAGAGGTGCTTGAACAGACATTTTCCCTAATTCTCAGTGGACTAAGCTTTGGCATCCATGAATGATATATGTAAAATGTATAAAAGTATATTTTATATATCATACAAGTGTAAAATAAATTTTTATCTTGCCAGTATAAAGGACATATATAAATACACCTAAGGGGCAATTATGTATGTGTGGTTCTATCTATGTGAAAAGATAAACAATTCACAGTGATTTGGGTATTATCATTCCATGACTTAAGAGGAAAGGTTGCAAATGAATGGAAATCCATACAATACTAGGATAATTGCTACCTTTAATCAGGTGTCTACATTTAACTTTAAAATAATATTGATGTGTTGGTACCCACTACCTTTGAAACTCACTGGTAGTCACAAAATAGCATTCAAAGCAGATGAGCTCAAAGCTTACAATTTTGTAAGGTCTAGCTTCCTGTGAAGGAAAATCCTTACATATACCATGTTCATCCTCTGAGGTAAATTCCAAACCAAAGCATGTAACTAAATGTAAACTTACATTTCTACACAATTGTTTGCAAGTCTAGAGTTTGATACCAATTATTAATGTTTTGAAATTAATAGCTGAGAAGATAGAAACATCTGTTGAGTTGTAACAACAGCTTTCTAAGTAAATGCTCTACCTGGAGATAATGACTAATAAATTCAGATTAAGTTTCTGTGCCTTTCTTCATCTGGATCTAGAAGGGTAGTGACATTTTAAATGATCTCTCCCTTCCCCCTTATAAAAATAATCCAATGAAGGAGATACAAGCCCAGTCAGAAATTTGATCTTTAACAACTATTGTTTTCCTTAACTTGTCTGCATGTAAAAATTTATCTACCAAGTCTGTGAAACTGTAAATATAAGCAAAACTTTCAATAGGATGGCATAAAATACCTGTAAATGTGACACTCAAGCATTCCAAATGTCCAGTCTTTAACAAAGGCACAGCACTTCCTGAATAAATTTCAGGCAACTATTCACAAGTGTCTATGGCACCATCAGGCAAACATCCTAACAGCTTGTTAGACCTCAAAATTCATAGAGTTACAAGGCAATTCTACACCTTGTTAGTTTCAGGGCATCATGGGTGGATGGCCTCCTGATTAAGAGCAGGAACCCCTGTGAGACAGGTTTAGGTTCCCATTCCTCTGTCCACTTACTCCCATATGAACTTGGGAAACTTCCTTAATTTTTGAGTCACAGTTTCCTCATCAATGAAATAGAGGCAATATGAAATACCAACACCTGGTAATTGGGTTTATGGGATTAAACAAGATACAGTATGTAAAATGCCTTGAAAATTAATGAAAGTTTCAATATACCTTAACCATGACTAGAATTATCTGTGCCCCATTGATCTCTGGGAATGGATGTAGCATGCCCTAAGGCCATGCTCTGCAATGACGTAGGTTTGGCTTCTTCCCCACCTGTCCTTTTTGCCCTTCTCCTATGGAAGGTCACACACCTACATGGAGAACAGCTACTAAGCTCCTTCCCAAAGGGCGCCTTAGCCACAGTGGTCACCCAGCTTCTCCAGACTGGAAACAACTGTCCACTGTACACAGTGTCTGCTTCCTTGAGAAGCATGGACACATACCCTGAGAATAAAAGTTAAATTTCTGACATATTATTTATTGCAAGACAAAAATTCTCCCAAGTGGCCAATCAGAGGAAAGAAGCAGTTCACCATGAGGCGCATGTTACCCACCAGGAAATAGAACCAGAGACTGGGCCATCATAAGCTCCTCGGAAGCCTCAGAATTTTGACTCTAGGCTCCTCACCTACACAAAACAAACACATTAAAGTGTTCTCATGTCCCAGTAATAACTATAATTGATGGAGAGTTATATAATCTGTGTTAGTTAACTAATTGAGCTGTTATATTTTATAAACAGGTAAGGCTGTGTTCACTTTGATTGTAGTATCTCTTCATATTTTTTAATATTTTTGAGCATTTTTCCAAAGTATTTTACATTTTTAAGCCTTTGACAAGACCACATAACTATTGTGCCTTTGGCAAGTGATAAATGCAGGGCCATTTGCAATGCCACAAAGAACTTGTGCCAGAATGTAAATCAACAGACTGCTTCCTTCATCGAGAAAGTTTTGTTTGTTAAAAAAAGAAATGCTAGTTGAAATGAGCAGTGTGTTTAGTGAAGTAACTGGTTTATATTCTAGCACAAATTCTTTATCACATCACACAGTGATAACAAAGAGATCCTGGCAAGCAGTCAGTCCCCAGACCACATGTAGAGTGTCAGTGCCTCAGACTGGTCAGTTCTCCTTACTAAATCACCCCTGAAATGTTCCTTAGTCACCCCCAAAGCTGGTGCTACTACAGACTATTTTATGCCTCACCCTGCACATATACAGGCACATACGTACCACAACCCCAGTCAATATTTCCCCAAATTGTGTGGACCTAAGAAGAATTTGGTGCTAAACATAGATTCTAAGACTATCCCTTTTCATTCAATTGGGTTTTTGTAGGGCTCAGGCATTTGTACTTTTAGCAAGTACCCCAAGTAATTATTCTACCTGGTAACCCATCAGCAACACTGCCCTTCAGGCTGTGCTGTGAAAAGTGCATCTGCTGCTTCACATAAGGAGCCGTCTTCCAGGTCATGTGGAGAGATCCTAGGGAGATGCTGAGAAACAGTGAAGACACAGACACTCTGACACTGTGAGAGGCTGGACCCATAGTAGCAACTACGTTCCCTCTGTCACAGAGTTCTCATCCGATGGGGAAAAAATAGACAACATTTTGTTATGTTTTCCACCATTTACAGTCAAGCATATCCAGAGATTTACCCGCTAATTATGATGAGACATGCTGACTTCTCATTAGAACTTCTTTTGTTCCTGCTAACTAGTTTGTCACTTTATGCAATTTCCTTGTGCTGCTCTGTTTTATGGATGGCAATTCTGTGGATGGCAACTTTGGCAACTTATGGATGGCAAACATATCATGTGCCTCTCTCCCATTAGCTCTGGGTACTCCAGCCTCACGGGAGTTTTGGAATTCCGTGACCCCACCTTTCTGCTGCCAGGCTGCTTCCCGGACCTACCCCTCCCCTGGCATGCTCACACACTTTACCTCCTAGACCCACCATCGGTTTCAGTGTGACCTTATCCTACTTTCAGGTTAAGCACCCTTTTTAACCCTCTGGGGTTTTGTGTATATGTGCCTATATATGTGCAGGATAAAGAATAAAATAGGCTGTAATAGCATCAGCTTTGGGGTGACCAAGGACCATTCCTGCTTGCCAAGATCTTTTATTACCAGATCCTGTTTGCCACCCCTTTCTAAAAGAAACTAAACTATTCGTTGACACTGTATCTCACACTAGCAATCACTGGTTAGTTGCCTATCATCCCCACCAACCTTCACAGTTCTGCCTATGATCAGTGCTGGGGGGAAGGGGGTGATGTCATTCCTGCCGGCTCAATTCCTAGTCCTTAGTCCAGTGGCTGACTCACGGCCAGCAAACAACCAATATTGAAGGAAGGAAAGGCTAAATGAGCACACTGTTTAAGTTCCACAACCTCTGGCGGTGACTTTGAAAATACACTCAGTTTCCTACCATTGTCTGGAGTTCTTACTCTTCAGGGGTGAAATCCCTGAGGCCAACTAGCACCTCAGATCAGGTATATCTCTCTCTGAAAACATATTCTGAGCCATGTGGAGCCCCATCTGCAACAGCATCATGGAAGAAAACAATCTTAAAGGCTGTAGGACTCAGCTGGCAATGACAAGCTCAAAATCAATAGCTCTGAGCAATGTCTGAGGCACCCAGAAACAAACTGATGAAATCTTCATTTTATTCTCCTATCACAAAGGAAATTGCTGTTTGACAGAAAAACAGGTTGTCTATGAACCCTATGACCCTCACACTGATCTTTTGTTACAAATGTCTTCAGGAACGTACCCTCAATGTTGATTCAAAACCCTGTGAAATAAGCAGACTGGTTGAGGAAGATAGGTAGGTCAGGTAGGGACCTAGGGACCAGGTGAGCCACCAGCAGGGACATACCTGGACCAGCAGCTGGGTAGGTCAAGTTCAGTGGCTTTGGAGAGTCTCTTCCTTCTTCAGACCCCACTGTTCTCACACCCTCAACTGTCAACGAGATGTGTGTGTTGACTTAGGTCAGGGATCGGTGGACATGAACTCTAAAAGAGGTCTAAGAGACTTCTCTTGCTCGGTGTTCAACATTGATTACTCTTTCTATGAATGGGATCAAACTGAATTATTGTAAGTAAACTGTCTGAACCAGCACACTTTTACTTTTCTGTTATATTATGCTGCACACCAGAAAAAGAAAGTAACGGCCTACAATGTAGCAAGCTAAGCATTAACTGAAGACACTAAAAAAACTCCCCAGTTGTACAAGTACAGATATCTCAAGTTAGAGTATTTTTCACAATAATTTTTCAGGGAATACACATTGTTCACGTGATCACCATGGACTCCTCTAGGCAATGCTATCTTTGCTCAGTTTTATGCTCGTTTTCCTAGAAAAGATTTGAAGTCACTTTGCTACCTTTAGAACAAACTTTAAAAATACTGTTGCTACCAGAGAAAGGTGTTCAAATTGAAAAATGAATACTGCATATGATCATACTATATATAGTCCACATATTGCAATTTACATTTGAAAATAAAATGTTTGAAGATCTTAGTATGATTAAGAAGAGGCAGGCAAAAACCACATTGTATAATAACCAACCTCATTTCATAAGGAAGATATTTTCTCTTAATGATTTTCTGACAAAATTAACTAATGTCCAGGCTAGTACATTAAGAAATAATGATATTCTCACAGTGGTATTTTCTGTCTAGGATAAGACTTTCCACATGGCTTTGCCTATGGGGAGATAATTCACTGGCTGAAAGATATAGGCAGTTATATTTTTCATTCTATAATAATTAAAACTATTTTTTTACTTCTACAGAAAGAATCAATGGCATTTCTTATTAAACTTAATCTTGCAAAGAAAAGAGGGAAAAATCCTTTTATTACTGGACCACAGTGTAATATACTCCAAAATATCCTTGAGTGTTCTCAGCACCCCATGGCCAACTTGTGAAGAATAATAAACAGCTAAGTATCAATCTCCCCCTGATGGGGCCTGAGCAGGCTGATAGAGGCTGAAGCCAGTAGACAGGATTCAAGAGTGTGTCTTCAATAACACTCCAGGGCAGGGTAATATATCAAAGGAAAGACTGACAGTTCAATTTCATATCAAAGTCCTTGAAGGAAACTTGATTGACTGATAATAAATACCATCTAATTTTTATCATATGTGTAATCAATGTGCTACGCAGTCTTCATACTAATCATAAAATAAAATGAAAGGGTATTGAGGCTCTGTGAGGTTAGAACCCACCAGTTATATGGTGACTGAGCCAAAGTTGAAGCCCAGTCTCTCTGCCTCCCTGGATGTCTTTCCGGTTTGCCAATATTATCCCTCCAGCCCACAAGTGAAGAAAACAAACACAAACTCGATACACAAAGGGGAAGAACAAGTTTACAAAGAGAGATGGAACCAAGCATCAGGTACATGCAGGAAATAAAGTCCCAGGAAACATACAAGGAAGGCCTGGGTCATTTGATGCAAAGGAGGCAGAGACACCTCCTACAGGTCATTCTGAACCACAGGTCCCTGGTCCAGGGATTTGGGGGCATGACTCAGATTCTATGTAGAGTGGCCAGAACATGCAACCTGTGCATCAGAACTTAAAAGGCAGTAGCCAGCCAGCCACTGCATCATTTCCTACTGAGCAGACATCCAGGGCCATGAGCCCTCAGAGGAGTCAGGTTGGTGGGAAGGACAAAAGAACTAGCAGATCTAGACACCGATCAGTTATTGAAACAGGCTTTACAACTGGTGAGCCTTTCATCTTCTGGAGTGGGGAAGTTTGTCTTCCCTGAAGTCTGGAGCAATTACTAACTGAATGGGCATGATTCTGCTCTAAGAAGTATGTGCGTTTCACATATGAAAGTCCATTTTCCAAATTCTTTAATCAGACTCCCTACTGAATTACTCTCCTCAAACATTAGAAGAAAGAAGATTGGAACATGGAATGGTTTGAAATCAGGAGAGCAATGAAATCTATGTAAGAAAGATTATTCCTGGTTCAGGTCCCTTGAAACAAAAACTCTTTTACATGATTTCTTTTTAAACTAAAAATAATACTTCCTTATTTCTCCTTTTCCTTGCAATGAAAGCAAAATATATTCATTAGAGAAGAATTATAAAGCATAGAGAATCTAAAAGTGACAGAAATCCACATTTGTACTATGATATGTAACAGTTATTCTTTATTTCTTTTTCTTTGTGGATCTTTATTTCTGAAGTGTGTGTGTGTGTGTGTGTGTGTGTGTGTGTGTGTGTGTGTGTGTTCAAAAGAATGATGAGGAAGAACAGGATTCATCTCTGGTGGTAGGGCTTGAGGAGAAATCCAGCCAGTGAGAAATTCTTGGCAGCACAAATAGCTGCCAGACTTCTAGGTGGCCAATATTGATGGTGGCCAATATTGAATTGTAATATGTTGGCTGTCTTATGATATAACATCCTCAACCATTTCCCCTCTACCTTCAGCAAAACCTTCTGTGTACCATGCCTTCTCCTAATGATAATTTGAGTGGAAAGAAAGAGAAAGAGACACTATAAACAACTTTTTGATTGAATTCAAGTAGAGAGAATTTAAGCATAGGGTAAATTTGCAAAATGGAGATGGAAAGTTCAATAGAAAAATCAGTCAAATTGGTTTGGAAAGCCATTAGCCCTCAAAGCACTTTTAATGGTTTGGGGAAAGAACTTGGGCTCTATACTCTACAAGAGAAATATCTCAAGACAGATTCCTAAAAACATTTTTGGGAGAGTGGCTCCAGAATGTCATAGGACTTGGGTAGAAAACTTGCTGAGAAATCTCAACTTGTCTCAAGCCAGCCCCACATCGAGGATGGCACCTCATTCTATAAAACACAGTCGAGCAACCAAAAATAACTCAAAGTACTTTAAATGCCCATGCAGTCTTTCAAAGCAATGCCCAAGAGAGCTTGAATCTGGGTTGCACCCTTAGGAGTGTTACTATCATCTCTGAACTTCACTCCTTTAGTCATAAATGGAGATGGCAACACCACACTCACACTACTGTGCACATACACGAACTGAGGGCTTAAGGGGACTGGCACAGAGCCTAGCACCTGCTTGGCAGCTCACAAACATGCGAGCTTTGGTAACTCCAGGGCTGGGCTTGCTAATACATGGCTCCCAGCAGTGTTCTCAGAGTTGCCATTGCCCTCATCGGAGTTTCCAGGTGTGAACTTTGTAGTTTATCAGCTTCCTGGGATCAGATGCTCAGTGCATTTGTTGGCAACAATATGCCAGTGAAAGAAGTCCTAAGCAAAATGCCAGGACTGGCCAGCCCCCACTCGCATTACTGCTCACCTTCAAATTCCTTGTCAACACTCTGGAGGTACCTAGATAAGCTGGACCAAGTTCAAGAGAAGTAAGACAGCAAGAGGAAGCTCCCAGTTGTGCGAGATGTGAAAGGTTTGCCGGGATTGTGCTGACAAGCGAAAAGAAGTTTCAGGAGACTTTGTAATCATCGTCTTCATGGGCCATAACTGGGATTGATTTTATAGAGTTCCACAGCCAGTGGTCTTCCACTGGGACATGGCACATGTGTTCTATACTGACTCACTGGATGGCTTCAGAAGCTACTTCCTCGGTTGTGAACCCAAGAGAAGTATCGCTGTTGTCTCCCTGACGCCTGAAATTCAGGGGCTTTCAGAACCAGAGAGATGTGGAATTTATGGAGAAATCTAATTTTGCAAGCCCCAGGAATGCATGGGGCTGACATCCCCGTAAACAGTGACAAACAGGAAGCCATGCCACTACCTGACTGTGTCAGGGATATGCTGTGATGGAAAGGGCAGTGAAATAAAGTAAACCTCATGTTGATTTTAATCCAAATCCTCTCTGAATCTCTTTTATTTGGCCTTCAAATGACTAAGGACTGGGGCAAGGGGAATATTTCATGGAGAAGAAAGAGTAATCTTAGCTTGATCTCTATTATCTCAAGGGCTAGAACTCAGACCACTGAGTATAAGGCACAAGAGAACATATTTATGCTCAGTGTGAAAGGAAGCCAAGTGGAATGATTGGCTAAGTTACAAGAGTCGAAAGTGAGTTTGTCATGGGATGGACCCCAGGGGTGGAGCATGTGGTTCAGGGGAAACATTGCGGGAGGCCTGACGGCCTCATCCACCCCGGGTAGACAGCCATGAGGTTTCATCTAAGTCTGAGAAGGTATATAATTCTAAAGGAGCGACCTCAATGCAGGAAACCTCAAAGCTGGTGGCAGAGGTAGACCACAGTGTTACAGGTCGGTGTTGGAGGGATCTTTGGTCTGTCAAGACCCGAAGGCACCCTGCACCACATCACCATGGTTTATAAAAGTGTGTGGAATTTTACCTTTTACTTCTCTCCCCACCCACGCTGGGGACCATATAACAGAAAGCTGTCATCAGTGTCTGCTGCAGGGAAGAGACTGACTTCCCACCTTACTCGACCTAGGAGCTTTCAAACGCATCAGCCCAGCCCTCCAGAATTTGTGTCCCACTGAGAAAAAAGTCATTGTGGATTCCCACATTATTGTTATATTTACCTCCAGATTACAACTTCCAAGGGGAAAGCAGCAACGAGGTGTTCTGAAAAAAGGCACATGGAGCACCAGGGTATTGAGTTACCAACAGGAAATATGAAAGAGCAGTGAGTTATCTCTCTTTCGGTGAGCAAGATCTGACTCTGTCTCTCTCCCTGCCTATAGAATCCATGCAATTGCATCACTCCTCAGCCCGTGTCCCCAACACTTCCTGAAATGACCACCAGCTCATTCAGGGAAAATAAAGCAAGTTTTTCATGTTGTGCACAATTGAAATGCTGCTCTTCTTTCTGTTCACCACTATTTCATCAGATTTTACTGAGGAAAGTAGGAACAGGGCCTGTGAGCCTCCATCACCAGGAATTGAGAAATCCCCACACTGGGCACTGGCTCCAGTGTGCCCACCTCCAAATGAACTTCCTCTGCTGTCCACAAGCACCCCCATAGTCTCTCATGTCAGAGGCAGGTGTAGGAAGCTGCCAGAAGGAGGAACCCTGCAAAACTGCCCGTGTGTCTGCGTGCACGGGCCACAGAGGAGCCAGGCTGTGTGCTGATGCTGCTCACTGAGGCAACTTCTAGGAAACAAAAAGCCTCCTGTGGTTTGCTGTAGTTTTTGCATAACTGCACTTGCTTAGGCTGTGTGGCATGTGTCCAGTTCTTCCTCCTTGTTCGTATACAACACAATGAATATATCATCCCATTAGCCTGAGCTTAGATCAGTTTAAGCCTAATGGGCAGCTTAGAGCCGATTCTGCTGTCATCACTCGCTCAGGACTAATAGTGTTTACTGAGGCTCTCACAGGCAGCAGAAGCCAGCCCAGCAATTGCAGCTAACAGACTCGGAGCAGAGCAGCTCCAGTGCACACTCACTGGCTCACAGCATTTCAAGACATTTGGCTAGTGTGCTCTGAAAACTCAAAAGGTTTCAGCAAAGGAAAATTAACTGCTAGCGACCAAGGCAGACAGGAAAAATAGCAGGCAACATATATAGAAAAAAACATTAGGATTTTTACCAGCCTCATGAGGAGTGGTAGGGGAAGAAGGTGATGTGGCCCTTCTGTTACATGGCAGTGGCAGTTAATGTCTGGACAGAGGCACTGGGACTTGGTCGTGGCTGCCCACAGACACCCGGTGTGCAATTTGGCGATGTCCAAGTAGGTTGGTGGCTGCAACCCATGTGCCCACCCATGCACCCCCCTACCTCTGTGACCACCAGGACCACCCTCTGCACAAGGCGCAATGCCAAGCCCTCTGTGTGCAGGAAAGCCAGCCTTCCTCTCTAGTACGTTTCTAGTATGACTGACCCTCCACCAGGCCCTTCAGCTGCCCCGAGCTGGGGAGCGAGCTCCCCCATCTCCTTACCAAATCCCACATGCAGGCCAGGTCCCAGGCTGTCCCTTCTCACCTTAGTGCAAAGTTAAACATATTGTTCCCTTTTCCAACAACATTTATATTTTGGACACCTTCCATATCAGTAGCAATTTCAGATACAAACAAGCCCACTTTTGGGGACAGGGGCTGGGCTCTAGTTCTGTGAAGGTCAATGTTCCCAGCAATATTCACAACAGTCATGTGCATGCCCTGAATCCTGTGCTAATTAAATGGGAATCTTCTAGAAAATCATATTTTATTAGCTTTTTACATATTTTCCAGAGATACTAGGTTTTCATTTTTCTTTGCCCTTGGTCCAATTCTTCCAATTCTGGGGCAACTGACTTCATCTTCCCCACTTGTAAGGTGATCACTGTGTTTAGGTTTTCATGGGAAGCCCATTTCTCCATAAAGGGTGCCCTGGGGAAGTGGAGGGCAGCACACGCTGATTAAGTCTAAGCCCCTGCCCCAGAGTCCGTGTAGGCTGGAGCACCCTAGGGAGGAGACAGCGCCCAGAGGGAGGGAGGCATGTGTCCCCAGCTCTGGGGATTCACGCAGGTGGGGCCCACGCTGCACTGCAGAAGACGGTTTTCATTCCCTGGTTGTGCTGAGATCTCCCACCTGAGGCTTCAGTCTAATTTCTCTGGGTTTCAGTTTCCTCATTCTTAAGATTGGACTCGTAACAGAAATTACTTTACATGGGGTGGGTGGTGGGTACTGAGATATCCAGCAGGACGGAAACACAGCCTGCAGCGGCCTCTGTGGCCCCTCCCCGCCAGGGCCGCACCCTCCACCCCGGCTCCTGTCCCAGCCAGGCACGGGCCACAGCTGTGGGGAGGACCCCTATCCCAGGCCCTGTCTGGGGGCAACCCGCTGGGCAGTCCTCCACCTGCTATGCTTGCCTCCAGCCACAGAGGAATTTCTGCTACAGGCTGACAGCCACAGCAGGCTTAATTTCCAGTACTCAGAGTCTGTCCTGTTCCAGTAAAGGTGGAAAAGCCCCAGGCACTGGTGGGATCCGCTCCATCGTGGTCCCCCCAGGCTGGAGGCCAGGACAGGACACACTGCCACCTGCAGGCAGCGCACCTGAGCAGCAGGCCTGCCGGGAGCTGCACTCCGGGTTCCTCCGACGCTGCCTGCAGAGGCTGACAGTACCCGGCCAGGGTAAGGGAGCTCAGACAAGCCCCCAAGGCTTCAACAAGGGAGACTCTCTTCACTAGAAGGGACTAGGCAGGTTTCCGTGCCCGTGGCAGACCCTAGTACGGGAGACAGCACTGACCACACCCCGCTGGACGCTTGTTTCTGGCTGCCCCCAGGCCCTCGGCTCTTCTGAGCTCCCTCAGAATGGGGACAATGCAGACCTCCCAGAGGGGTCATGGACTAGCGCAGGAATGGTACTCCGCACAGGTCTGACCACAGTGAGCGCTCAGTAAGCAGTGGCGATTCGAATTGTCTGTCATCGGCCTGCAGAGATTATCCCGTCCCGGCATCTGTCAGGAGACGCAACCTTTTCAGTCTCAGCCGGAGGCCAGCTGAGCAGCGGTGCTGTCGCTGGTGCTGTCAATTCAGACGGCACAAACCTGAGGCCAGGCTTCCTGTGCAGGCCGCTGAAAGCAGCACCTGCCCCAGACCAGAACTGGGCAGTGGGGGAGGGGGTTCAAGTTGGGTGCAGCCCAGAGAGGCCTGGGGTCTGAGGACCCGTCAGCAGAGCCCATGGCCTGCACTGTCCACAGGCAGAGCCCCTGAAGCTTCGGACCCCAGGTGAGCACACCTATCTTTCAGGGAGACTGGAAAGCCGCCTGGCAGATGCTGTAGGAAGGAAGGCCAAGCTATCATGAGCTGCCACATCAGTTTGTGCAGAAGTGGGCCTGGGGTTTCAGGGCTCAGCTGTGGGGACTGCAGCTGCTAATGGGAAGTGGGGCAGCACTTCTATTAGGGGTGGCATCGTGCCCCCTGAAAATTCACACGTAGAAGCCCTACCCAAAGAGCTGGGAATGTGGCTGTTTGGAGATGGAGGGGCTGCAGATGCCATCAGCTGAGGTGAGGCCACATTGGGGCAGTGTGGGCCCAGAGGCCAGTATGACTGTTGTCCTTGAATAAAGGAGACACTTGGAGACAGACATACATATGGGGGGAGGTCGTGAGAAGGTGGGAGTTATGCTGTCACAGGCCAAGGAATTATCAGAGGCTGGAGGAGGCCTGGAGCAGACCCTTCCCTGGTGGCTTCCAAGGGAGTGTGGCCCGGCCCACACCTTGGCCTCAGACTCCCAGCCTCCAGGACTGAGAGACAGTGACTCTGTTGTTTAAGCGCCCCTGTCTGTAGTACTTCAAATGGCAGCCTTAACCAACTGATGTACTGCAAGATGGATTCAGTGGAGGCAGATTAGGGAGGCGGCGGACGAGGCCCTATCACCCAGCCGTGAGGGCCTGGGAAGGGCACCAAGGCTGTGGGACAAAGCGGCCCTACCCTACTTCTTGCTGGGGCCGGGCAAGGTCTGGAGAGCTGTGGGCCCAGAATCATTGCTGTGGACATTTTTGGAAAACACCTACCACAGTCTGCTCTCTGGGCTGCTAGAGATCGGTATTCATGTATTAATACATTAAGAAATTTTTATGTAGTGAGTAGACAGTGGAAGTAGAGCAAAGGTTATAGAAAACAGAATTTGCTCTTTTAACAGCAGAACAAGTGAAAAACAATTATTAACTTTATTTAGCAAAGAAAAAAAGTGCCACAGTTCTAAATACTCTGTAAGGTAAATACTATGGGCCTCCAAAATGACCCGACTGATCTGGAAAAATTTACCTCTGTAGTGTATTGAGAATCAGGGCTCCCATGAACACTGGGGGCAGAAAGCCCACTGTTTGAGGCATAGCATTTCACCATTTTCAAATGTGGATGACATATGGTTCAGCAAGAGTGTAAAGAAGAGTACTGTTTCCTTGCATGTACTCCAGCCACATGGTGATGACCTAATACCAGCACCGCCCCCGCCCCACAATTCCTTCTCCTGTGCCCCTAACTTTCCATGGAAGAATCAGCCAATGGCAGAAGACTTAGAGAGCATGAGGACGGAACATTTCTACCGGCTTTTCCATGGGTGTTACATGCACATTGAATAAAATTTTTAAATATACATGAAGATACATAGTGGGACATAAATGGCTTCCACCCTCGAGCCCAGCCATCACATTCCCCTTTCAGGGGCAACCAGTGTTATCAGTAATGCATGGAGGTGTGTGTGTATAAAATTATGTATGTGTATATAATTGACATAAATGAGAACATGCTTCACATATTGAATGGAACTGCGTTCATTATTTTGACAACACAATCTTAGAGTCTCTTTAATTTCCATTCCCCTAAAGAGCTCTCAGTGTTTCTGTTGCTGGCTGCCTGGCACTCACGGTATGGATGTGTCACAGACCACACTGCTGGGTTCCCCTGATGGACATTCTGGTTTTTTTCCATTCTCTGCAGGACAGTTCTGTCTCTTCTGGGTGTCATCAGTCTGAGAGGCCTTTCTGGAAAGACCTTGCTGAGTAGGAGGCCAGGGGTGGACCCTGAAAAACCCTGTCACCCCCGCGGAGGGGCTATCCTCAGGGTGGCTGCTCCCATTTGGGAGCCCTATGAAATGTGCTGTTCTTCCCCAAACACGACAGGATTGCAGGAGGAAATGTCTCAGGAAAGTATTCAGGTTGGCTGCTTGATAGACCCTCTGACCCTCAGAATTCCAACAACCCCACCAGATTCCACACTCCCTAGAGGAGCACCACTTGCTCTGATTTTAAGTGGCTGAGCAATTTGTTCCTTTGGATCAACCGACTCTTGTACTTCAGTGAGCACTGTTCAGCCCCAGGGTCTGCTGCAGACGCCCGTCAGCCTGCCTGTGCCAGGGCCTCTTTGCAATCTGCTTCCCTTGCTCTCTGTGGAAAAGGATCTGGACTCAAACAGAATGACAGATTCAATGAGATTGTGCCTCACTTTCTGCTACTAGAAACGTCGGGTGAGGGAAAAACTGTGAATGAAGCTCTTCCTGCCGTTATTAGCTGCAGCCCTGAAGTGGTTTAAGACTGGGGGCAGGGCAGGACCAGGGCGGGGCTGGGGCAGGAGTGTTTTGTTGCTGGGCAGCTGTGTCTAGGGAGGCCTCGCCCTGGGCACTAGGTGAAGCATGAGGAGAAACCTCAGCCTGGACTGGGGAGGGTTACTGACCCTGAATGAGAAAGAATTCTCAAACATGTCGGAAGATGATAGGTGAGGAAGGAGTTCATTAAAGCAAGAGCAACAGGGCATGACGGCTGGCTTGCAAGCAACAGAGAACAGGAAAGTGCAGAGGCAAAGAGGGAAAGTTCTCGGCCTGGGCAGTTTCCCTTGCCACCTCCTGAAACCAGAGTCCCCTAGCATCCTGTGTCCGCTTGGATCTGCATGGCATGGGGACCAGCCCCTACCACTCCAGGATTTGGGGGAGCCACAGAGCACAGGATAGAGTGAGATTAAGTTTTGAGAACTTCCCAAAGAAAGGAGATTTGGGGGCAGGTTCCTGAAAGCAGCTTGCACAGCTGCAGTTCCATCCAGAAACATGCAGGCCCAAATCTGAGCTCTTAGCAGCCCCTTTCAACTTATTAGGAGTAAAGCGATACAGGGTGAAGACTTGGAAATAAAATGAAATAGCAAAGAGACAAACCACAATAATTTGAGCACTGAGAAAGCTTTATTTGAAAGTACACACTTAAAGAAAGGAAAGTGCGGCATCCTCAGAGAGGAGTCAAGCACACCTAAAGGCTGGGATTCTGTCTATTATGGCTTTCAAGAATGGGGCATAGAGCTGAGGGGGGTTGTTGGGTATAGACTTGACTTGTGGTCTCAAGATGCTTATCTCTGGCGATACACCACATCTTCTTTCCTTTATTACCAGTCCTACAGCTAATTTTGCTAAATAAACACAACACAAGGGATTTATTTATCCTGTTCTCCAAGACAGTGGTTACGGTCAAGCAGTGGGAATATATCAGTTAAGACTGCCTGCCCTGCCTTAAGGTAGGCTGTTGGGTCATTGTTTGATTACCAGAGAATGTGTTAGGAATTTTACTTCTCAACTCTCTGCTTTTTAAAATGGAATCTTAACCTTAAGAGGGGGTCCCTCTGTTCTTACTATAGTGTTTATATCTCAGCATTTTTCATCATAGGCAGGAAAAGTTCATCATGATGCTTGTCCCATGTCCCTGTTCAACCTGTCGTGTTAGACCTGGGAATTGGCTGGGTCCAAAATGTTCTGTATCGGTACCAGAGACCTGTGCCTCCTCCTCTGACTTTGGAAAGATGGCAGGAAGAATTGAGGCACAAGAAGCACCCTGAAGGCACCCAGGGTGGCCCTGTCTATAGCATGCATCGCCAAACTGTCCAGTTTGACCATTCTTTGGTGGTTGGCCCCGAGTAATGTGATTATCTGGGGATTTCTTTCTTTCCCTGCATTATTTCACTGAGCTGATCATGCTTTTAGACCCTGACGTAATGTTTATGGCTACCAAATCTTAAGCTGTCATTAATAGGAGCTTTGTATCCCTACAGAGACTACAAGAGCGTTTGGTTTGTGGAGTCTGGAATTTGAAGTACAGGCTTGATTTTGTAGCCTGTCCTGCAGTGTCCAGGTCACATTAGGCCCTCTCCCCTGATGAATCTGCTGCCTGTTTCTCCCACAGGCATGCCACCTGCTGGCATCTGTCAGCAGTAAGGGGCTTGTCATCCCCTGTTCTCTGTTTTCCAGGACCTAGCTAGCACACATCCTGCAATGAACTTAACTGTGGGCCCAGCAGGCCTTCAAGCACACATGTGGTCCTGGGTCCTTATGTAAGAACAGGGCTCATGGTCTCCTAGTCTGTGGACAGAGAGACTAGCCCTTACCCACATGGCTATCATGAGGGCTGAGACGGTCAAGGTGTGGGGCCTGGCCCCGAGGCTAGCGTGTCTTCTTCCCTCCCCTCACCCCAAGCACCTGCCCAAATGCTTCAAGTTGGACACATTGGGCTCTAGAAGGGGTTTCTCCTCAGAGCCCTTGGTGTCTCTCCAAAGGTCTCCCTGCCTCCAAGAGAATTATTACCTAGGCAACTTGATACAGGCTTATGTTCTTGACATAAAAAAATGAGACTGAAGTAAAAAAAATACACAACAGCCAAAAATTCAGCCCTGAGCAGCTATCATTTCCAACTCTGAGGCAGAAAACCTTCGGACACATTGTTGCTTAGACAGTGGGAAGCAGAGGAGTGGCTGCTAAAATCTTGAAGGGCTGGTGAACATTTTTCTAAGCTGCCCAGCCATGCAGAAACAATTTTTTTGCATTTGTTTGATAGAAAGCATGGAGGTTCCTCAGGATTTTAGGGAGAACTCAGGTGTCTGTGAAGGTTCTCTGCACTCCTGTCCAAATGCTGCTCACACTGCAGATTAGCTAACCCCAGTTTCCCAGCAATACAGCTCCAGAAGAGGATGGCAACATTCTTATTGCAAGACCCCAATAGGACAATTGATTACCTTTGGATGCATGCATTGTACCCAATTTCCTAATACTGCCAGGGAGCTTACTTTCTAAATCAGGTCTTCACCTCTTCTTAGCAGGGGAGGCTGGAACCATCACGATGTAGCATTGAAGCTTCAGGGCCTGCATCAGCCACAAGCTGGGGAAGGGAGGGCTGGGAGTGAGAGCCTGAGTGTCTGTGACCTTCAGGGACGGGCATCTGTCAGCCTGAGGGGCGGGTGTGAAGCATGTCTGCATTGCTCATCACTCACTGTCAGTCGCCGCCTGGTCCCCTGTGACTCACTGGGCCACTTGGCAGGGGAAGGAGGGCAGTCCTCAGCCTGTGGCACATCACACACTCTCTCCACCACTGCCCTCTCTCCCCGACAGTTTATATTTTCTTCAGCTACAGTGATTTGCAGCCATACAACTCAGATTCTCAGGAGGCCCCAGGTGCAAATGGACTGCCTTACATTTGAGTCAATCTCGGATCATCCTATTTTGAGCAGCTGCTGTCCAGAACAATGCCATCCAATAGAAATATACTGTGAGTTACATATCATATTCCAGTAGGCACATTTAAAAAGTACAAAGGGAAAGATCAAATTCATTTTAATAACACAGTTTTAGCCAAACATGTCCAAAATGTTATCATTTAAACATGTAATAAATGTGAAAAATATATTTTTTTTACATATAAAGTCTAAATCCTCTGTGTACTTTATGCTAACAGCACATCTCAATTTGGACTGGTCACATTTCCAGTGCTGGCCACCCTACTGGGCAGGGCAGCTCTAGAAGCCACTGTGCCAGGGGGCAGGAAGGAAGTGCTGAGAGCAAACTAGGTCCCCATCCGCAGGCTACACTCTGTTGGGGTGGCCACACCTGGGCAGCCCTAGTTAAGGACACGAGCTTATTCATCATGAGAGCCTGGATCTGAATCACAGCTCTGAGCCTGGCAAGTGACATGGTCTTGTACCTGTTACTTAACATCCCTAAGCCTTGTAAGATCTTATACATAAAAGGAGGTCAATAATAGTATCTGTATGTTGAGGTTGTTTAAGGATTAAATAAACTGACACTTTCCTCATGCACACCTTCCAGAAGGGTCTATTCCTAAGCTGCCACATGCCTCTACAGCTTTGCCAATCTAGTATCTAAAGTCCCTCCTTTCCATGCCCTGCCTTTCTAAGAGGCATAGGTATACTCCTGGAAAAACAGGACTGGGGACGAGCTCCAAATGATGAAGAGATGCTGAACAGGTAGGTGTAATAGGACCCTTGGAGATCCAGCACCCTCAGAGCAGATAGGCTGTCCACACCTCCACCTGCCCCCAGTCATAGAAACACCCATTTCTACCAGCGAATTTGAGATTGTTTTCTAGCTGAATATTTACATGAAGGCTTCCCTATGGGCTTCCTAAGGGTGAAGACTAAGTGTGACTGCCTCTTGTTAAACTCCTTCTTCTCTCGACCCTGTTCCTGGGGATTGGGTAGAGTTGCACCAGGCCTCCCTGGCTCTGCAGGGGGAGAGTCCACTTCTCTTAGTGCAGCAGGGACCGGGCCACTTAGTCCCATGGCCCTCAACTCCACAGAGGGAGAAATCAAGGGAAAGAGAAGCTTATGGCAACAGGAGTGAGGACCCAGGCTGGGGTGTGCAGAGGAAGGGCAGCCAGGACTGGAGGAGGAGAGGGCAGTTAGGTGAGGCCACAAGTGTTTGCTGGAGTGGACAAGCGGTGAGTGGTGGGGAGCAGAACCCAGCCCTTCCCCTGCTCCCCTCCCGCTGTCCCATCTCTTCCTCCAGCCCATACTGTGCCACTCTGAAGGCATTTTTGCCTTCTTGAGATGGTTCCCCTGTTACTTCTCACATGCTAGGCAATGTTTCTCAAAGTAAGTGTGTGAAAATCTGCAAGAGAACACACAGGGGTGCTCCCCAAAATGCATATCCCTAGATCCTATCAGCACCATACACAATAGTACCGACAGGATGGACACCCAGTGCCTGGACACACATTGGGGCAGTGGTGTAAGTTCCTCAGACCAGCAGCTCCAGATTCACCTGTCACCTTGTGAGAAATGCAAATTCTCGGGGCCCAGCTCCGGACCCTCTCTCAGAAGTCTGTGCACAAGCCCTCCAGGCAATGCTGACAGCCACTGACGTCTGAGCACCACTGCCTTAGAAGATGCAAATGGCCCTGAATGGCCAAAGACAGAGACGTTTGTAAAGATGGTTCTGTGAAGCAGAAGGGTGCCCATCAGGCTCCCAGACAAGGTGCAGCATCCCCCATACCCACAGCTGTCCATTAAGTCTTGCACCTGAGAAGCTCCCCTTTCCTTTCTCCAGGACTTTCCTCTCCTACCCTTCTTCCCACCTAACCCTTCAGGAGGCCATGAGGCTTACTGCATCCTGGACAGTCATAAGTAAGTGGTTAAGACAATCCCATGCAATTCTGGGAGGTTTGCTGAGAGATCGGACCAACCAGAATCAATTGCCCAGTGGTGCCCAGCAGGCCTAGATCTGGGGCTTGTCTGAGAGGAGCTTGTGAGACATCCAGCTGCTGAATCTGAACCCCCAAGGAGACTGGCAATCTGCACTGACATAAATTCTCCAACTGATTCTCTTTCATGTCAATAACATGTTCAGCTCCCCTGGGGGTGTCCTCTCGAAGCTCTGGTGGGCGTGGGACCCAGTGCTGCATCACACAATGACCATGCCTCCTGGCCAGTTCCTCACCACCCTCAAGCCCCAAGCACAGCAACCTTGCCCCTTTAACAGTGTGGCAGCATTGTCATTACAGACGATAAAGGTTCAGCAGAAAGACTGTTTGAGGCAAACAAGGTAAACTTTGAAGTCAAAAGTGTTGCTGTGTTTTCCATTCAAAGGGCTTTGGTTACTGTTTACCAGTGCAGGCATTGTAAAGCATCGCAGGAGAGTCTACCATGCAGTGTTGAGAAGACCCCACATCAGTCAGGAGCAAGGGATTCAGCGGCAGGTTGAGGAAGTGCCCAAATGTCCCATCTTCACAGACCCAGTCTCCTTGGACCTCCTGCTACAGAAGAACAGGGCCTCTTGGGGAGGGGAGGGGCATCAGCAGGTGGTTTGGGGGCCAGGCACCAAGACCCTGTCATGTTTGTGTGCCCTGTGCTTCTGCCCTTGGGCAGGATGTGGACTGTCTCTCCTCTCCCTTCCCATGCAGCTCCCACCCTCGGACAGCCCCCCACCTCTGGGCTCCTTCTGCTTCCTGACAGGGGCTAGAACCTAGAGGAAAGGAGCAGACAGTGGAAGGCCCAAGTAGCTCTCAGAGGTGACTGCTGGACCTCAAACGACATGAAAGGAAGAGGGAGGAGAGAGCTGGAATGCCCTGCAGCCACTGGGGAGCAAATGGGTAAGGGAGGGCTGCTTGTTGCCTCAGAAGGGCAGGCTAAACACCCTGTCACTCTGCAAAGGGACTGCCCCTGCGATAAGAGGAGCAAGTTCACTGTGTCTATGGGGCAAGTCTGCCAACCAGCCAGCAAAAGCCAGGGGAGACTTGCTCTTTAAACTTCTATTTCCTGGCATCTCTTCTATTTTTCTTTTTTTATTATTTTCTTTTTTTATTAAGGTATCATCGATAAATATCTTATGATCAGGTTTCACATGAGCAACATTGTGGGTACTACATTCCCCCTTATTATCAAGTCCCCACCACATACCCCATTACAGTCACTGTCCATCAGCACAGAGTAAGATGTGATAGGGTCACTACTTGTCTTCTCTGTGCTATACTGCCTTCCCAGTGTCCCCCTACATTATGTGTGCTAATCATAACACCCCTTAATCCCCTTATCCTTCCCTTACCACCAACCCTCCCCAACCCCTTTCCCTTTGGTAACTGTTAGTCCATTCTTGGGTTCTGTGAGTCTGCTGCTGTTTTGTTCCTTCAGTTTTTGCTTTGTTCTTATACTCCACAGATGAGTGAAATCATCTGCTACTTGTCTTTCTCCGCCTGGCTTATTTCACTGAGCATAATACCCTCTCCCTCCATCCATGTTGTTGCAAATGATAGGATTTGTTTTCTTCTTATGGATGAATAATGTTCCATTATGTATATGTACCACCTCTTTTTTATCCATTCATCTACCATTAGACACCTAGGTTGCTTCCATTTCTTGGCTATGATAAATAATGCTGTGATAAACATAGGGGTGCATATGTCTTTTTGAATCTGAGATGTTGTTTTCTTCAGGTAAATCCTAAGAGTGGAATTCCAGAGTCAAAAGGTATTTCTATTTTGAGTTTTCTGAGGAACCTCCATATTGCTTTCCACAATGTTTGAATTAATTTACATTCCCACCAGCCATGTAGGAGGGTTCCCCTTTCTCAGCAGCCTCACCAGCATTTGTTGTTGCTTGTCTTTTAGATGTTGGACATCCTAACTGGTGTGAGGTGATACCTCATTGTGGTTTCAATTTGCATTTCAGTGATAATTAGCTATATGGAGCATCTTTTCATGTGCCTGTTGGCCATCTGAATTTCTTCTTTGGAGAAGTGTCTGTTCAGATAATCTGCCCATTTTTTAATCAGGGTATTTGCTTTTTGGATGTAGAAGCATGTAAGCTTTTTATATATTTAGGATGTTAACCCCTTATCAGCTATGTCATTCAGGAATATATTCTCATACTGTAGGATGCCTTTTTGTTCTGTTAATGGTGTCCTTCACTGAATGGAAGCGTTTTAGTTTGATGAAATCCCATTTGTTCATTTTTGCTATGTTTCCCTTGTTCTAGGAGATGTGTTCATGAAAAAGTTGCTCATATTTATATTCAAGAGAGTTTTGCTTATTCTTTCTTCTAAGAGTTTTACGGTTTCATGACTTACATTCAGGTCTTTGATCCATTTTGAGTTTACTTTTGTGTATGGAGTTAGACAGTAATCCAGTTTCATTCTCTTACATGTAGCTGTCCAGTTTTGCCAGCACCATCGGTTGAAGAGGCTGTCCTTTCTCCATTGCATGCCCATGGCTCCTTTATCATATGTTAATTGACCATATATGCTTGGGCTTATATCTGGGCTCTCTATTCTGTTCCACTGATCTATGGCTCTGTTCTTCTGCCAGTACCAAATTGTCTTGATTACTGTGGCTTTGTAGTAGAGCTTGCTGTTTTATTCTTCCTTCTCAGGATTGTTTTGGCTATTCAGGGTCTTTTGTGATTCCATATGAATTTTAGAACTATTTGTTCTAGTTCATTGAAGAATGCTGTTAGTATTTTGATAAGGTTTGCATTGACTCTGTAGATTTCTTTTAGGCAGGATGGTCATTTTGACAATATTAATTCTTCCTACCCATGAGCTTGGAATGTATTTCCATTTATTGGTGTTTTCTTTGTTTTCTCTCAAGAGTGTCTTGTAGTTTTCAGTGTATAGGTCTTTCACTTCCTTCATTAGGTTTATTCCTATGTATTTTATTCTTTTTGATGCAATTGTGAGTGGGATTGTTTTCCTGATTTTTCTTTCTGCTAGTTCATCATTAGTATATATAAATGCAACAAATTTCTGTGTATTAATTTTGTATCCTGCAACTTTGCTGAATTCAGATATTAGTTCTAGTAATTTTGAAGTGGACTCTTTAGGGTTTGTTATAAACAATATAATGTCATCTGCAAACAGTGATAGTTTAACTTCTTCTTTACCAATCTGAATACCTTTTATTTCTTTGTGTTGTCTGATTGCCGTGGCTAGGACCTCCAGTACTATGTTGAATAAAAGTGGGGAGAGTAGGCATCTTGTCTTTTTCCCGAACTTAGAGGAAAAGGTTTCAGCTTTTCACTGGTAAGTATGATATTGGCTGTCAGTTTGTCATATATGGCTTTATTATGTTGATGTACATACCCACTATACCCATTTTTTTAGAGTTTTTATCATGAATGGATGTTGAATTTTGTCAAATGCTTTTTCAGCATCTATGGAGATGATCATGTGATTTTTGCCCTTCTTTTTGTTGATGTAGTGGATGATGTTGATGGATTTTTTAATACTGTACCATCCTTACATCCCTGGAATAAATCCCACTTGATCATGATGTGTAATCTTTTTGACGTATTTTTGAATTCGATTTGCTAATATTTTGTTGAGTATTTTTGCATCTATGTTCATCAGGGATATTGGACTGTAATTTTCTTTTTTTGTGGTGTCTTTGTCTGGTTTGGGGAGAAGAGTTTGGAAGTATTCCCTCCTCTTCTTCTTTTTGGAAAACTTTAAGGAGGATGGGTATCAGGTCTTCAATAAATGTTTGATAAAATTCAGCAGTGAAGCCATCCAGTCTGGTGATTTTGTTCTTGGGTAGTTTTTTGATTACCAGTTCAGTTTCATTGCTGATAATTTGTCTGTTCAGATTTTCTGTTTCTTCCTTGGTCAGTCTTGGGAGGTTGTATTTTTTCTAGAAAGTTGTCCATTTCTTCTAGGTTAACCAGTTTGTTAGCATATAATTTTTCATAGTATTCTCTAATATTTATTTGTATTTCCATGGTGTCCATAGTGTCTTTTCCTTTCTTATTTCTGATTCTGTTTGTGTAGACTCTCTTTTTATCTTGGTGTCTGGCTAGGGGTTTATCTATTTTGTTTATTTTCTCAAAGAACCAGCTCTTGGTTTCATTAATTCTTTCTATTATTTTATTCTTCTCAATTTTATTGATTTCTTCTCTGATCTTTATTATGTCCCTACTTCTACTGACTTTGGGCCTCATTTGTTCTTCTTTTTCCAATTTCAGTAATTGTGAATTTAGACTGTTCATTTGGAATTGTTCCTTCATCTTAAATAGGCCTGAATTGCTATATACTTTCCTCTTAGACCTGCCCTCACTGCCACCCACAGAGGTTGGGGCATTGAGCTCTTGTTTTCATTTGTCTGCATATATTGCTTGATCTCTGTTTAATTTGGTCATTTATCCATTGATTATTTAGGAACATGTTAAGCCCCCATGTGTTTGTGGGCCTTTTTGTTTTCTTTGTACAATTTATTTCTAGTTTCATTCCTTTGTGATTTGAGAAGTTGGTTGGTACAATTTTAATCTTTTTAATTTACTGAGGCTCTTTTTGTGGCCTAGTATGTGATCTATTCTGGAAAATGTTCCATGTGCACTTGAGAAGAATGTATATCCTGTTTCTTTGGGTGGAGTGTTCTGTAGGTGTCTGTTATGTCCATCTGTTTCAATGTGCTGTTCAGTGCCTCTGTGTCCTTACTTATTTGCTGTCTGGTGGATCTGTCCTTTGGAGTGAGTGGTGTGTTGAAGTCACCTAAAATGAATGCATTGCATTCTATTTCCCCTTTCATTTATGTTAGTATTTGTTGCACATATTTGGGTGCTCCTATGTTGGGTGCAGATATTTATAATGGTTATATCCTATTGTTGGACTGACCCCTTTATCATTACATAATATCCTTCTTTGTCTCTTAGTACTTTCTGTGTTTTGAAGTCTATTTTATCTGATACAAGCATTGCAACTCCTGCTTTTTTCTCCCTATTGTTTGCATTAAATATCTTTTTCCATCCTTTCACTTTTAATCTGTGTATCTCTTAGAGTTTGAAGTGAGTCTCTTGTAGGCAACATATAGATGGGTCTTGCTTTTTTATCCATTCTGTAACTTTATGTTTTTTGATTGGTGCATTCAGACCATTTACATTTAGGGTGATTATCAGTAGATATGTACTTATTGCTATTGTAGGCTTTGTATTTGTGGTTACCAAAGGTTCAAGGGCAGCTTCTTTACTATCTAACAGTCAAACTTAACTTGCTTATTATGCTATTATAAACACCTTGCATCTCTTCTTTTTTATCACAAGTCCAGTTCCTTTTTATTAGGTTTTCAAGCAATTGTGTGTTTGTGAGTGGACATTGGTGCGTATCTTTTATCTGCATATCTTGATCCCTGCAATTCAATAGGATGTAGAAATAATGATCATCATCAAAATAATAACATTGTCACTTCTGATGATACCAAGGGCATTTTGGTGGCAAATCTCTTCAGTAAATACATTTCATGGAATACTGTCAAAATTCTTCCAGAATTTCTGGTGCAGTATGGATGATAGGACAGTACTCTTCCCATAGACCAACTGTAAGAACAACAATATGCATGTAATCATGAATATTATAAAGCAGCAACTTCTCAAAGAGAGCTCTACATCAGTAGCCTGATCCCAAACCTGGTTACAAAAGTAAATTATTGGACTCCATCCTAAACCACCCAAAATTAGGAATTCTGGGGTGAGGCTGAACTGAGAGCCACTATCCAACATCATTCCTGCAGGACATGGGACTGAATGCCCTGCAGACCCCTTAGCCTCTGACACTCACCCTCATTCCCAGAACTCAACAACTCTCAACATTTCCAGAAATCAATAAATATGCAGATACCTGCTTCCTTCAGGAGCCCCTGAGGTGCTACTTTACTGGGAAATGTCCCTCACCCTCATGGCTACACAGATCAGGTGAGAAGTGCCTCACTGTATTCTTCCTGTCTTCTTCACTTTCTAGAATCTTCTCTGACAGACCTCAAAGAGGACAGTAAAAGTGCCTATCTGGCTTCTCTCTCCTGAAAGATACAATTAATTTATCTTGTTGCATTAAGATTTTGCATATGCTGAACTGGATATACAAGCATACAGGTGGAAAATATTTATAGACCAACAGATCATTTTTAAACTAATAAAAAAGGAAAGAATGGTAGGAAAAAAGGGCACCTCCAGTCCTCATCTGAACTTTTTCCCACCTTGTTGGCTGGTGCTGTGCAGACACTTCACCTGTCTGCCCATCAGCTCCCTAATGTTTTAGGGGCCCATGTCTCCACGTCAAGTTTCAGGCAGCTTTGTAGGCTCTTGCAGACATTTAAGGAAGAAAGTTGTGAAGCAAAATGTATTTTGCAAACCAGCGATTGTGACCCTTCAAGTCCCTTCTAGGACAAGATGTATGTGATTTTGTGGAGTCCTGGGGAGGAACTGTCTGAGCCGCACCTGACAGGCCAGCATGAAGACAGGCAAGGCTGAGGGTTAGACAGGTGGACAAGACAGAAATACAGCCAGGGACAGAGCACTGCCAGGTCAACCTCAAGTTATGGTAGAATGGGCAGAGCTATTTCATTGAGGGTACAAGGATGCATAAAAGCAGGGCTGGCCTTGTAAGCCTGGCAGTTCCAGCAGGAGTTTCCACTGAGGGCTACACTGCCTTAGCAGAAGATCAACATGAGTGTGTGGCTGTATGGGTCTGTGTGTGGTTATGTGTCCATGTGTGACTGTGTGACTGTGTGAGTGTGTACCTATGTGTGAGTTGTAACTGTACGTCTCTGTGATGGTGTGTCTGTATGATTATGTGACTATGAGTGTCTTTGTATAATTATCTGACTGTATGACTGCATGTGTCTGTATGTGTGTCATGTAATTGTGTGACTCTGACTTGTGGTTGTGTGGCTATTTGTGTCATATAATTGTGTGACTGTGTGTGGCTGTGTGTGCCATGTAAGTGTGTGACTGTGTGTGACTGTGTGTGGCTGCCTCTTTGGGTCTGGTTGCCTGAGTTTTGGGTGGGTGCTGAGCCCGGTTGGGCACAGAGCCATCACGCCCTTATTCCCAGGGCAGGCATCTGTTTGATGGTTGGGGAGTTTAGCATTTATCTAATGGGCAGGGGCAAAGCACACTCGTCCATTATACTCTTACTGATGATTCCATATCCTGTGTTCCTTAGCAAATAACTCGTTTCTACTAAGTCAAGTGAAAAAAGAACTTGAGGGGTGGTGGATTTCTCCACAGAAAAGGTAGAACAACAGACCTGTGCAATCATGGGGCATGTAGAAATGGGTTTAAGGCACCAGGAACAGCTGAATGAAGGGACTGTCACCCAGGACACAGCCTAGGAGGCTGTCAGCCCCACCTCCCTCCCCTGACCAGTCCACTCGACAGCCACACCCCTGGGAAAGGGCTCAGGATGGCCTTGCAGGGCACCTGTCCATCCCTTGCTAGGCTGGTGGCCCTGAGGCACTGAAGCAGGTGACATAGTTCTTCCAAAGGAGAAAAGGTGGGGATAGAACGATTTACCAGTGAAGGGGCAAAGATGCTGGGCTGGCTGGGTGAGGGTGGGTAAGCATCAGCTCAGAAGCCAGAGGGACAGGCATGGGAAGATGTGTGCCATTGCTGACTTAGGTGGCAAAGATGAGACAGCTGTCAGAGACAGAACTACAAGGAAGACGAGACACAGGAGGGGCATCGATGGCACTTCAGCCATGCTCAGGGTATGTGTCCCAGCAGTCCGCCCTGCCTCCCAGCACAGAGCTGAGGACAGCGATTGTCACCAGCCTGCTCGGGGGACAGATTCCTCTTAGGGAGATACAAGTGAGGATGGCAGGTCAGACTCAAGAGAGTAGAAATGGGGGGCGGAGCCAACATGGCGGCGTGAGTAGGACAGTGGGAATCTCCTCCCAAAAACATATATACTTTTGAAAATACAACAAACACAACTAGCCCTAAAAGAGAGACCAGAAGACGCAGGACAGTGGCCAGACTGCAGCTACACCAGCGAGAACCCAGCGACTGGTGAAAGGGGTAAGATACAAGCCCCGGCCCCGCGGGACCCGAGCGCCCCTCCCCCCAGCTCCCGGCGGGAGAACAATAGGCAGAGCGGGAGGGAGACGGAGCCCAGGACTGCCGAACACCCAGCCCCAGCCATCCGGGCCAGAGCGCAGACACAGTATATGCCCAGGGGGCCCTGGATACTGGGAGAACAGGGGGTAAGACCTCAGAGCGGGTGCTGAAGCTGATGCCCCTGTGACAAAGAAAAGCGGGGGCTTTTTGAAAGGCTTAAAGGGACAGGGACTTAACAGCTTGACGGAAACAACCCAGGTCACAGTACAGCAGCTGGAAATTACAGGGAAAACCGGGTGCACTAACCCCCTGGGCAACAGCTCTGAGACCCCTCACGGAGGCAAACAGTCAAGCAGCCCCCCCATCCATTACCCCACCGGGCGCTGCGAAAGCAGAGAAGCAGCCTGAGACAAATTCCGCCCACAGAAAGGGAAATTTCTCCCTTCCAGCCGGGCAAGACACAAAGACCCACTCTACACGCAATTACCCAACACAAGCCACTAGGGGTCGCAGTTGCCCCAGTAAAGAAAGGCCAGTAGTAAGTGAAAATTTTGGCCCTCCCAGCTGACAGTCAATAGCACCTGTCAACATGAAAAGGCAAAAAAATATGATTCAGACAAGACTAACCCAGACAGCTTCGGCATCTGCTACATCTTCCCCTGAGAAGGAATCTGGGGAGATAGATTTAGCCAGTCTACCTGAAAAAGAATTCAAAACAAAAGTCATAACCATGCTGATGGACTTGCAGAGAAATATGCAAGAACTAAGGAAGGAGAATTCAGAAATAAAACAAGCTCTGGAAGGACTTCAAAACAGAATGGACGAGATGCAAGAGACCATTAATGGACTAGAAAACAGAGAACAGGAACGCAGAGAAGCTGATGCAGAGAGAGATAAAAGGATCTCCAGGAATGAAAGAATTTTAAGAGAGCTGAGTGATCAATATAAAAGAAATAATATAAGAATCATAGGCATTCCAGAAGAAGTAGAGAGAGAAAAGGGGATAGAAAATGTCTTTGAAGAAATAATTGCTGAAAATTTCCCCAAACTAGGGGAAGAAATGGCCTCTCAGACCACAGAGGTACACAGAACTCCCATGACAAGGGATCCAAGGAGGGCAACACCAAGACACATAATAATTAAAATGGCAAAGATCAAAGACAAGGACAAAGTATTACAAGCAGCCAGAGAGAAAAAAAAGGTTACCTACAAAGGAAAACCCATCAGGCTATCATCAGACTTCTCAACAGAAACCCTACAGGCCAGAAGAGAATGGCATGATATACTTAATGCAATGAAACAGAAGGGCCTCGAACCAAGACTACTGTATCCAGCACGAATATCATTTAAATATGAAGGAGGGATTAAACAATTCCCAGACAAGCAAAAGTTGAGGGAATTTGCCTCCCACAAACCACCTCTACAGGGCATCCTACAGGGACTGCTCTAGATGGGAGCACTCCTAAAAAGAGCACACAACAAAACACCCAACATATGAAGAAGGGAGGAGGAGGAATAAGAAGGGAGAGAAATAAAGAATCATCAGATTGTGTTTATAATAGCTCAACAAGCGAGTTAAGTTAGACAGTAAGACAGTAAAGAAGCTAACCCTAAACCTTTGGTAACCACAAACTTAAAGCCTGCAATGGCAATAAATTCATACCTTTCAATAATCACCCTAAATGTAAATGGACTGAATGCACCAATCAAAAGACACAGAGTAATAGAATGGATAAAAAAGCAAGATCCATCCATATGCTGCTTACAAGAGACTCACCTCAAACCCAAAGACGCGCACAGACTTAAAGTCAAGGGATGGAAAAAGATATTTCAAGCAAACAACAGAGAGAAGAAAGCAGGTGTTGTAATTCTGGTATCAGACAAAACAGACTTCAAAATAAAGAAAGTAACAAAAGACAAAGAAGGACATTACATAATGATAAAGGGCTCAGTCCATCAAGAGGATATAACCATTATAAATATATATGCACCCAATACAGGAGCACCAACATACCTGAAACAAATATTAACAGAACTAAAGGAGGAAATAGAATGCAATGCATTCATTCTAGGAGACTTCAACACACCACTCACTCCAAAGGACAGATCCACCAGAGAGAAAAAAAGTAAGGACACAGAGGCACTGAACAACACACTAGAACAGATGGACCTAATAGACATCTACAGAACTCTACATCCAAAAGCAACAGGATACACGTTCTTCTCAAGTGCACATGGAACATTCTCCAGAATAGACCACATACTAGGACACAAAAAGAGCCTCAGTAAATTCCAAAAGATTGAAATCCTACCAACCAACTTTTCAGACCACAAAGGCATTAAACTAGAAATAAACTGTTCAAAGAAAGCAAAAAGGCTCACAAACACATGGAGGCTAAACAACACGCTCCTAAATAATCAATGGATCAATGACCAAATCAAAATGGAGATCCAGCAATATATGGAAACAAATGACAACAACAACACTAAGCCCCAACTTCTGTGGGACGCAGCAAAAGCAGTCTTAAGAGGAAAGTATATACCACTCCAAGCATATTTAAAAAAGGAAGAGCAATCCCAAATGAACGGTCTAATGTCACAACTATCAAAATTGGAAAAAGAAGAACAAATGAGGCCTAAGGTCAGCAGAAGGTGGGACATAATAAAGATCAGAGAAGAAATAAATAAAATTGAGAAGAATAAAACAATAGCAAAAATCAATGAAACCAAGAGCTGGTTCTTCGAGAAAATAAACAAAATAGATAAGCCTCTAGCCAGACTTATTAAGAGGAAAAGAGAGTCAACACAAATCAACAGTATCAGAAATGAGAAAGGAAAAATCACAACAGATCCCGCAGAAATACAAAGAATTATTAGAGAATACTATGAAAACCTATATGCTAACAAGCTGGGAAACCTAGGAGAAATGGACAACTTCCTAGAAAAATACAACCTTCCAAGACTGACCCAAAAAGAAACAGAAAATCTAAACAGACCAATTACCAGCAACGAAATTGAAGCGGTAATCAAAAAACTACCAAAGAACAAAACCCCCGGGCCAGATGGATTTACCTCGGAATTTTATCAGACATACAGGGAAGACATAATACCCATTCTCCTTAAAGTTTTCCAAGAAATAGAGGAGGAGGGGATACTCCCAAACTCATTCTATGAAGCAAACATCACCCTAATACCAAAACCAGGCAAAGACTCCACCAAAAAAGAAAACTATAGACCAATATCCCTGATGAACGTAGACGCAAAAATACTCAACAAAATTTTAGCAAACCGAATTCAAAAATACATCAAAACCATCGTACACCATGACCAAGTGGGATTCATCCCAGGGATGCAAGGATGGCACAACATTCGAAAGTCCATCAACATCATCCACCACATCAACAAAAAGAAAGACAAAAACCACATGATCATCTCCATAGATGCTGAAAAAGCATTTGACAAAGTTCAACATCCATTCATGATAAAAACTCTCAGCAAAATGGGAATAGAGGGCAAGTACCTCAACATAATAAAGGCCATCTATGAAAAACCCACAGCCAACATTATATTGAATAGCGAGAAGCTGAAAGCATTTCCGCTGAGATCGGGAACTAGACAGGGATGCCCACTCTCCCCACTGTTATTTAACAGTGTACTAGAGGTCCTAGCCACGGCAATCAGACAAAACAAAAAAATACAAGGAATCCAGATTGGCAAAGAAGAAGTCAAACTGTCACTATTTGCAGATGACATGATACTGTACATAAAAAACCCTAAAGACTCCACCCCAGAACTACTAGAACTGATATCGGAATACAGCAAAGTTGCAGGATACAAAATCAACACACAGAAATCTGTGGCTTTCCTATATACCAACAATGAACCAACAGAAAGAGAAATCAGGAAAACAACTCCATTCACAATTGCATCAAAAAAAATAAAATACCTAGGAATAAACCTAACCAAAGAAGTGAAAGACTTATATTCTGAAAACTACAAGTCACTCTTAAAAGAAATTAAAGGGGACACTAACAGATGGAAACGCATCCCATGCTCATGGCTAGGAAGAATTAATATCGTCAAAATGGCCATCCTGCCCAAAGCAATATACAGATTTGATGCAATCCCTATGAAACTACCAGCAACATTCTTCAATGAACTGGATCAAATAATTCAAAAATTCATATGGAACCACCAAAGACCCCGAATAGCCAAAGCAATCCTGAGAAAGAAGAATAAAGTAGGGGGGATCTCACTCCCCAACTTCAAGCTCTATTATAAAGCCATAGTAATCAAGACAATTTGGTACTGGCACAAGAACAGAGCCACAGACCAATGGAACAGACTAGAGAATCCAGACATTAACTCAGACATATATGGTCAATTAATATTTGATAAAGGAGCCATGGACATACAATGGCGAAATGACAGTCTCTTCAACAGATGGTGCTGGCAAAACTGGACAGCTACATGTAGGAGAATGAAACTGGACCATCGTCTAACCCCATATACAAAAGTAAACTCAAAATGGATCAAAGACCTGAATGTAAGTCATGAAACCATTAAACTCTTGGAAGAAAACATAGGCACAAACCTCTTAGACATAAACATGAGTGACCTCTTCTTGAACATATCTCCCCGGGCAAGGAAAACAACAGCAAAAATGAACAAGTGGGACTATATTAAGCTGAAAAGCTTCTGTACAGCAAAAGACACCATCAATAGAACAAAAAGAAACCCTACAGTATGGGAGAATATCTTTGAAAATGACACATCCGATAAAGGCTTGACGTCCAGAATATATAAAGAGCTCACACGCCTCAACAAACAAAAAACAAATAACCCAATTAAAAAATGGGCAGAGGAACTGAACAGACGGTTCTCCAAAAAAGAAATACAGAAGGCCAACAGACACATGAAAAGATGCTCCACATCGCTAATTATCAGAGACATGCAAATTAAAACTACAATGAGGTATCACCTCACACCAGTAAGGATGGCTGCCATCCAAAAGAAAAACAACAACAAATGTTGGCAAGGCTGTGGAGAAAGGGGAACCCTCCTACACTGCTGGTGGGAATGTAAGTTAGTTCAACCATTGTGGAAAGCAGTATGGAGGTACATCAAAATGCTCAAAACAGACTTACCATTTGACCCAGGAATTGCACTCCTAGGAATTTACCCTAAGAATGCAGCAATCAAGTATGAGAAAGATCAGTGCACCCCTATGTTTATCGCAGCACTATTTACAATAGCCAAGAATTGGAAGCAACCTAAATGTCCATCGATAGATGAATGGCTAAAGAAGATGTGGTACATATACACAATGGAATACTACTCAGCCATAAGAAAAGGGCAAATCCAATCATTTGCAGCAACATGGATGGAGCTGGAGGGTATTTTGCTCAGTGAAACAAGCCAAGCAGAGAAAGAGAAATACCAAATGATTTCACTCATCTGTGGAATATAAGAACAAAGGAAAAACTGAAGGAACAAAACAGCAGCAGAATCACAGAACTCAAGAATGGACTAACAGGTACCAAAGGGAAAGGGACTGGGGAGGATGGGTGGGTAGGGAGGGATAAGGGGGGGAGAAGTAGGGGGGTATTAAGATTAGCATCCATAGCGGGGTGGGAGAAAGGGTAGGGCTGTACAACACAGAGAAGACAAGTAGTGATTCTACAACAGGTTGCTACGCTGATGGACAGTGACTGTAAAGGAGTATATAGGGGGGACCTGGTATAGGGGAGAGCCTAGTAAACAAAGTATTCGTAAGTATTCATCATGTAAGTGTAGATTAATGATTAAAAAAAAAAATGCAGTTCCTATGTGGTGACCTCTAATGAGTTCTACACAATGATATAAAGGACATATAAAAGTGTAGGCAAAGGGTCTGTTTGTGTTTATACAGAGGATCAAAGCCTAATTTGGCTACCCCGAAAATGAACTAAGAAACGATATGAAAGAGAACTTCCAACATCAGCACTCTCGGGAAGACTCATGCCAGAAGATGATCATCAAAAAACCCCAACAAAGATCCACGCACTGCTACAGCTGTAGATGCACTCATCCCACCAGCTCCTGGACTTGCCATGGGAATGAAGGAGATATCTAAGCTGGCCTGTGCATACAGTAAAACAACAAATTTGACTGGATCTATACTGTTGGAACTCAACCAAGAATTAGGAGAAGTGCAAATTGTAGCGCTCCAAAATCTTACAACTACAGACTATTTACTGTTAAAAGAACATATGGGATGTGAACAGTGCCCAGGAATGGGTTGTTTTAATTTGTCTGATTTTTCTCAAACTATTCAAATTCAGTTAGATAATAACCATCATATCATTGATAAGTTTTCACAAATGCCTAGGGTGCCTAACTGGTTTTCTTGGTTTCACTGGAGATGGCTGGTAATTACAGGTATGCTTTGGTTATGTAACTATACTCCTATTATGTTAATGTGTGTGCGCAATTTAAGTAGTAGCTTAAAATATATACATGCTGAAGTTACTCTACAAGAAGATATGTCAAAGAAATAATCAATCTTCCCATGTTTTCTCCCGCCTGCTACTTCTATAGCTTTTCTTCTTCCTTCCTAATTACAACGAATTCTTAAATAGAATTCGTGCCTCATATCAAATTTACCGAGTATCATAACTCCTCCAAGTGGTAAAGATACCTCAAGACAAATGCTGGGCATAGAAGCCACAGGGCATAAATATGCAAAGAAATAAAAAGCTAACCATTTCAAACAATAAGGCTTCTCTCTCACTTACCAACTTAACATTTCCCTGTATGGCCCCGGAAGATGACTGGTTAGCCAGAGACGGGTAAGATTCCTCAAGGGAGGAACAACCTAAGACAGGCACAGTCGCAGGGGGGTCATCAGGTGAGAAATTGGGGATCAACAGAGGTGAGGCTTAGAACCTCACCCCCCCTGTTCTGAGAGAAATCTTCTGCATATGTGGATGTTTTATTGCCCTTGTCTAGCTTGGATTAACACATAGTCTACAGGCACACACCTGATCATCTACATTTGCTCTCTTACAACACTAAACTATGTTTTCTACCTTTATGTTGTATCTACCTACCACTTCAGCATCTTATTAAAAATAATAAAGAGAGAAATGTGGTATCCACATATAAATCAAGTATAAAAATCAAATGTGTATTCATATTTGAACTGACTGTTTATAGTTCATAATGCATGAGCAAAACCGAAAGTTTCTGTGATGACTGCCCTTGTACTGTTCACCATGTAACTTATTCACTATGTAAGAATTTGTTCTCCATGTAAGAAGTTGTTTGTTATGCTTCAGAAGATTGGAGACTGACGAAAATTAGGCTTGGGGTGGATTAATGATTGTGCATTGAGCATTGACTCCCCTATACAGAATTTTATTGTTGTTAACAACCATTTGATCAATAAATATGAGAGATGCCCTAACAACAACAACCAAGAAAAAGTACACACTTCCAATTGTAAAATAAATAAGCAACCGGGATGTAATGTATAGCATAAGGAATA
Source organism: Manis pentadactyla (assembly GCF_030020395.1). Taxonomy (NCBI): domain Eukaryota; kingdom Metazoa; phylum Chordata; class Mammalia; order Pholidota; family Manidae; genus Manis; species Manis pentadactyla. The sequence continues at coordinate 44,597,238 of NC_080025.1, forward strand.
TAGTCAAAATATTGTAACAACTTGGTATGGTGATAGCTGGTACTTAGAATTATCATGTATATAAATGTTGAATCACTGTGTTGTACACCTGAACTAATAACTAATGTAATGTAATACTGTGTGTCAACTACCCTTCAATAAAAAATAATTATCTAAAAAAAAAAAAAAAAAAAAAATAATGGGAAGAAAATAAACAAAAAATAAAAAATAAGAGGAAAAGAGAAAAAAAAAAAAAAAAAAAAGAGAGTAGAAATGACTGCGGACCTGCCAAAGGGGGTCTCCAGTCACCCTTTCACACTCACCCCAGAAACCAGGACATGGGGCCAGCAGCTAAAGACAACGTCATGCCTCCAACCTCACTGCCAAACACACAAATATCAACTCTGTGGGTTTTGACCTGGGTCCTGACACCTTACGTAATGAAATGTATGTCAAGGTTTAACCCTATATTTCTCCCACTGTACCCAATAGGATAAATATCTTCACAGGAAATACCAATAGGCTCATTTCACCACCATCTTCTCAGTGTATATTTCTTTGCACCTCTCTCTGTATGGATAGTCTTCCAGGAAATGCTGAGTGTGGAAAGCAGGTAAAGGAAGTTCCTGAGTTGAGCCACACACCTGCTCTCTGGTCTGCAGGACAAAGGGGCATGAAAGCAGCTGACTTATCTGAGTGGCTGCTTAGCTACAGAGGCCTGTGTTGGTAAGGGGGCAGCAGAGGGTGGGGGCCACCCCTCAGATACAGGGCTGTGCTGGTCGGTGGGTATGCAGAGCTGTGTGACAGGGCACACAGCTTACACAGGCACTGAGCTGGAGACTCCCCTCCAGCATGGAAGTCAGAGGTTTTCCCTCCTGTTAGAGGGTCAACACCTGGAAGGAGGGAGGGGCATGCATGTAGCCCAGATCCATGGCGACACCAGAGCCCCTACTGTGGACAGAGAATGAATCCTGTGCCATGGTCGTTAGCACAGGACAAGGGCAAAGGAGGCAGGCCAAGTGCATTTGCCTTAGTCTCTGCTCTTTATGAAGTGTGTCACCTCCAAATTCATATTTAAATACTCTCAGCTTCAAGTTTCTCATCTGTAAGACAACATCTGTATGATAACATATGTTCACTTGTTGTGAACATGTGATTTAGTGTGGATAACCTGTCTGGCACATAAGTTTTTAATAGAATGACCCTTATTCCCCACTCCAAAGACGCATACAGTGTGGGGATGCACATTCAGCTGCAGGACCTCTGAGCTGCCATCCTCACTCCCCCAGAGCAAGAACATCTGACAGCGAGCTTCCGGTGCTCTCAGGAGAGCAGAGCGAGTCCAGCAGGGCGGTCCTCAGCCCCGTGGGAGAAGCAGCGCCCTGAAAATGAGGAACACACACACCATGTCGCCGATGCCTGCTGCCCTGTGTTTGCAATGTACACAGCTTAGCCCTAGATTAAGAGCAACAGTGTCAGACCTCCCATTGCCCCAGACACAGTGGTGATACTCAGGGATCTGCACAGGATTTGCTAATTCCTATGCTCTCAACAATTGCATACAGCTTCTTCCAGCTTACAGGCCATTCTGCTGAGACACATGAGTTTTTCCCCAGAGCACTGTGGGACAAATAAAAATTAATAGTTCCTTTTTGTAATTTTGGCTGTGAAGATGGTCTTACTCTCAATACCAAGGTCCCCCTCCGGCCATGGTCTTCACTAAGTGGAGAGTAGGCTCCTCTCTAACCCTCAAGCCTGATTTCTCGTTACAATTGCTCACACAGAGGGCTTGGCTTCAGGTTTCTGGCCCCTTCTCTCATCTTCCAGTGGTTTGTTCTGATCTTCAGAGTGTCCCTAAACTGGAAAGACTAGCTTTTATTCTTTTTGTCTTTGCCCTGTTCATCTGAGGCCACTCTGATTGCATGTCCAACAACCACACACACATGTGCACACACACCCTGTCCGCTCTCACATACACCAACACTCATGAGTGCAAGGCACTGTGATGGCTCTGGTTCGTGTTCCTCGTGCACAACACAAACCTTCACACCACCAAGGAAAAATAGTCACTGTTCTTGAATCTCAGTTCTCTTCACTGCTAAACAAAGATGGCAATGCCTGTCCCTCGGGTACGAGGGACGGGTCCCATGAGATCATGGCAGCAAACCCCTCATGCAGCGTCTAATCAGGCATAAGGCTGTTTTTTCCTTTTGGTCCTGATTACAACTAGAACTACACAACTTTCAGAGTTCGGTGAACCAGCAGACTAACTCTCAACATCTCCCTCATTAAGACTCCATCAGACACCTCTTTGCTTCCTCATACTCATTATGCACATCCTGGACTAAAAAAACCTGTCAGTCAAAGAAAACAGAACAGGCCAGAAAAGGACATTTACTGTAAGGGTGTTGCCACAGGCAAAATTTAATTCAAAAACAAAAGCAGATGGACACATTAATTGGGAAAGCTGACAGCATACCTTTGTTAAGTTCACTTCATAGTTAGTAATTAGCCAGATATGTTTAGATTGAGATGAAACACTGCATGGGGCCCAAATCTTTTTTAACAAACTGTAATGGAGCCTCCTTGCACTATGTGTCATTATTCTGAAATTCATTGCCCAAATGCGGGCCAAATAATTTCCCCCAGAACAGAATGACCACAGAGGAATTCAGTAGTACACAAATACAGATTAACGTTAGCCCTGAGACAAGTTTCAAGTAACATACCTCTTCTTTGGTAGTCTAGGCATTTTTGGTGGTTTGGGGGCAGGGAAAAAGGATCCGCTCCCCCAAAATCCTTCCCGCTGCCTCAGTGATGCACTGAACCCCTTTGCCTGTTCAAGTCACCCCACTGTGATGCGCAGGGCTGCCCTGGGTGGCTTCGCTAGTGAGTTCGTTGGTGATGGCTGTGACCTGAAGGTCTGTTTTCCCCTAAGTTCATACACTGAATCCCCAATTCGAAATGGGGCCTTGGAGAGGTAATTAGGTCATGAGGTCAGAACCCTCCAAATGGGATTAGTGCCCTTTCAGTGAAGAGCACAAGAGAGCTTTCTCTTGATAAGTAGATAGCAGATAGATAGATATAAATATCTAGACACAAATATATTTCTCCCTTTCCCAATATCTCTAGCTCTACCTGTATCTCACCCTCCCTGCTACGTGAGGACACCCTGAGAACGCAACCTCTACAAACCGTCAGGAAGCAGGTGCTCACCAGGAACCAAATCTGCTGGCACCCATCCTCCGGCACTGTGAGAGGTAAATGCTTATTGTTATTGTTTCAGCCACCTGGTCCGTGGTGTCTTCTTATGGCATCCCTAGCTCACTAACAGCAGTCCCAGTGTCTCCACTCTCTGCATCCTCAACAGGCAGCAGGCAGCCTCCCCTGCCCTATCCATCCACTGCCCAACCTTCACGGCCAGTCACAGATCGCTCAGGTGCAGGTCGGCAGCAGAGCCTGTGTGCCCAACAGGGACTGGCTGCCTGGATGCCCGGCAGGAGGGGCAGTCAGAAGACAGCAGAGTTCCCTTAGGCAGTGGGAAGCAGCCAGCAGGGGGCAGGTGGAGGCAGACCCTCCAAGAACAAGCCGGGCCTCCTGCACAGAGCACAGGTGGAAGTTTGCAACAGTGCCAAGAAGCCCAGGGAAGCTAGAGGGTTACTTAAATTTCGATTCTGTTACAAAGCTACTAAAAGCTTACATATTTTACAACTTAAACTCCCTACAAATATATTAAAACTAGCCATCGTGCAAATGTACCATAAGGGTCATCCAAGCAGAACCCAGTATGATTTTGTCTCTGAACGAAGCTCCTACGCAGGGCGTGGCACTGAGGAGGACCCAAATGCAGTGTGAGCCAAAGAACAATTCAACATGCACTTAAAAAGTCAAACACCACTACTTTCCCCTTTGTGAACATAGTAGAGAACAGTAGAAAAATGGAGCTTTAAGCACCCTATGGTCTGACTGTCAGCTATGTCCTTGTGGCCACTTCCTCCCAGGGTCCTTGCACTATGTCCTCAGCTGTGTCACAGACTGTTCTCCTGTCAGCGTCTGGCCCTCTGGGCCTTCCCTGTCATGAAAATCCTTGGGAAATTCCTGGGAGCCTTAAGTAGTTGTAAGTGCATATTTGTAATTTTGGTCCTTTCCCTTTGGAAGTAGCTTGAATTTTAAAAACAGTAACTATTTGCATTCTTCTTAAGTAAGTAACATCAAGAACTGTGTGGCCCTTTTTCATTAAATAAACCCATACCAGAAAAAAAGAAAGCGTAACACAAAGACTCTTTGGTAAGCTGTAACAGTGTGTTTACTGTGTTTCTTCGAGGCTAGATGAGAACAAGAACACGCTGCTCCAGGCCCCAAAAAAGAGCTGAAAGAGGGTCACCCCTGAGTTCACCTAATCTGCCTGAACAAGAAAGACGAACAGGGTAAAGAAGCCCCTTCACCCCTCAACACAGGTTTCTGGTTCTGCCCACAGAGCTTATATGGATGGAAGGCCTAACTCTTGATGCCCAGCCTTTCAGCCAAGGAACAGGACAGCACGTGGCTGTGCCAAGAAAATCCCACCCGAGGCACAAGCCAGAAGGTGTCTGTGCAACACCAGAGCTGTGGCTGGCACCACCCCAGGGACAGAGGCCCAGCAAGAGTCCTGTGACTCAGCTCTGTGTCTTGATTTCCAGAAGATCATTTCTTTCAAAACATGTCCTCCCTAATCCAACTAATGATAACCATCTGCATCCCCACCACCAAACTCCAGGCCCTCTCTTCTCTCACAGAATTCGTTGAAATGCTGCCATGAGAGTCTCTGGGGATCACCTGCCCACCCCACAGGGGTTCTATCTAGAGACACAGCCCAGGCCAAGTCCCTCATCTGCTCAGCGTCTCCTGTGGCTTTCCATGCCACTGAGAGCAAAAGCCATGTCACTTCCTCACCTTCAGTGTTCTGCAGCATTCACCTCTCCCACGGCCCACAGCTTTCCTTGCCTGCAGGCCCGGGGCTTCCTGTGGTCCAGCTGCACTGCCCACATGTGCACCACCCACCTGAGCACCCCAGGCCCCAAGCCCCCACAGCACCTGTGTTGCTCCTTCCTTGTCTCTCCTCAGGCCTCTCCAGAGGCCTTCCCTGGCCATCCTTCCAGAGGCCACGCCCTTCTTCCTGTACCCCTGTCCGCTGTCACCAGCTGTCCCCTTCTGAGTGCTTAGCACCACCTGACACACGTACTCCTGAAAGCAGGGCAGTTTATCAATTTTTGTCTGATCCCCAGCAGTCATTGTAGTGCCTGGAATGTGGTACATGTTCAATAGACACTGGGGGAGACAGGGAAGGAGAGATGATGGAACGTAGCTGGAGATAATTTGCAACTGCCTGCCCAGGCTGCCAAAGGTTTGTCCCTCATGTGGCCAAGTTACTCAGCTCTTTGCTTGATTTTCTGAGCTATTCAGTGTCCTTCTAGTAAATTAAAAACAAAACTGGAGCCCATTATAGGACTTGCAGTGCCAGACCCTGACGGACACACAGCCCCCAGGTGTCACCTCCACAGCAAGCACCCTGCCTCAGGTCCTGTGACACACTCTCATCTCCCTGCCGTCTCTGCCTCTCTCGTCAGGTAGCACTCCAGGCCCTTCCACCAGGTGACTGCATCACCTTGGCTATTCCCCCTGACATGGCTGGGTCTCAGCTCACCCATCAGTCCTGTGGAGATTTCAATAACTCCTCTCCTAACATCTCTCTCTCAGAGTTATGAGTTCATCAAGCAAAGTAATCTAGACACTCAGAGAGACTTTCACAAGGATAAGCTATTATATAGTGCAGGTATTTGCCTTCATTTAAGGAAAGAGAGAGAAATAAACAATCAGAGATTCACTGGGGTGGTTTGAATGGGATCAGTCCTGGGACTGTCCACCTTACAGCTCAGTTTATGTTAGCATAGGGAAAGGCCTTCCTTTTGCCACTTTCTAAATTTTTGCCATTTATACATGACTGTACATCTACAATCTACAATTTGAAGGGATTGGGTGAAGTTTAGGGGTGTTCTTGAAAAAAACTGACATCTTTTATCCTATTTCCTTTAGGCCTCACTCAATGGAGGTAGAAGGACCAGAGAGTCCTCATGAAAATGTCCCTGCATCTTCAACTTAGTAGCACTTCACTTATTGAAATCATTCATGGGTTACCCCCATTTTATTTCTACTACACTTTCTAGCTGATCACACCATACCCACAGGGCAGTGACATGCGTCGTGAGCCTTCACTTCTGGTGAAAATGATGTGTCCTGAGCAGCACACTTCCAGAAGGGAGCCTGCTGTTGAACAGTATCTTCTGAGATAAATGTAGTTACAGCCATTCCATCTCTCCACAGCCCACCAGCTTGATTGCATGTGTGGTATTGTAGATGCCTGACACCAAAACCAGACATGGGGGCAGGGCCCTAGTTCCAACAGGAAAAAGTGGATCTGATACCTATTGCCCCTCCCACAATCTTACCTAATCCCTCAGTTTAAAAAAAAAAAAATTACCCTTTGGGTTTATTTATTAAAAGTACATTTGGCTAGAGTTCCTATGATATTGATCCTCTTGGCCAAGAGCTGGCTCCTTGCTCTGCAGAAAGCCCAGGGATCAATACTGACCTCGAGGCATCACCTGGACAAGGGAAGTGCCCACCACCCAGAGGCCCACAGCTGTCCGGTGACACAAACATCTCCCAGCCAGAGGCGGCCTCCTCCTCAGCCCCTGCCTCCCACAGCTACGACTTACTAAGTGGGGACAGTGGGCACCATCTATCTGTCCTTGGCCCTAGTGCCCTATCTCGCTTAGGGTTGGCAGTTTAAAAATCAAATCCTGTTGTACTGGAGTGTGGGACTTGTACTACCTGGATAATGAGCACAGCCCACGCTTTGAAAAAGAGAAACGAGTATCCTTTACTGCAAATCCCTATACACGTTTTCTACCTTTCCTCAAAGAAACTTTTTTAAATAACTTTGAGAAATACCCCTACATAAATCTTCAAAGCAAAGGAAACTGTCTTCCTGACTCAGTTTTCAATTCCCAGAAGAAATTGCCTGTTGCTTCCCAAGAGAGAAGCAGGATGTAGAGCTCCTAGTCTAGGACCCAGAGGGCCCAGTAAACTGATGTTGAAGCAAAAGGACATTCATTAAAGGTTGTTCAGGTAAAGAAATATGCTGTCCAGCTTCCTCTGGTTCCCACTAATATGGAAGTTAGCTCATGGAATGCAGTTGCTGGCGGGAGTCCTGTCTGGCAGCCAAAGACAGCTTAGTCAAATTAAACAGCTTCATTTCACAGCTCAGTGAGCAGAATGGTGCTCACAGCCAGCAAGGGGATCAGTGGGAAGGGGTACCTTCCCAGGCGCCAGCCTCCTGGGTGCACTGGGAGGAACTGGAGAAGTCCAAAGTTCTCCCAGGAAGAACTGGCAACCACCCCCACCCCCGTTTCCCAGGAACCTGGAATGCCACCCTCCTGTCACCAGGACTCTCCTGTCACACAGCCACCAGACACCCAGCAATGTTTGCAAAAGACCAGGGGCAACCAGAAAAACAAGTCCTGTTTTAGTTTCTGGATCTGCATCATGAAATCTTGGTTTGACATATTTTTAGTAGGTTGATGGCCTTCCTTTGAAGAATCAGAACTTCCAGCCTTGAGGAAGCCTGGACTCTGAGAGAATCAGGGGCACCTCATACTTACTTGCATCTCCAGCCCCCACACCTAGAGTGTAGGTGTCCCCACCCCAGGTTTGCTCATGCAGTTTGTGGGGAAAATGGAAGTTCCTGTGGCCAGGATCCTCACCTGACCCTAAAGTACTTGATGATGTACCTGGCCTGCTGCTAGGCTACTGCTTCCACACCTGTAGGCAATGAGCTATTTCTGACTGAGTCACCATACAAAGAGCTCTGCCCAGTGCTCTGGGTGGGGGCAGAGATGCAGGTGGATTATGGACCTGTAGACTGTGGATGCTGACATGACTCTAGTGCTCACCATGGGAATCAAGCCAGGTATAAACCCTTTTACCCCAAGAACATTCCATTGTCATTTCTCAGTCTCACAGAATCCATAGTGAACCCGCCCAGGGCTGAAACCCTCAGGGGAGACCCAGCTCTATCCGCTGTCCCTTGAGGAACACAGCCTCCCTTGTATTGCTCAAAAAATTCTCTCAGTGAACTGTTTCTCTCATGTGGTGAATCTCTCCTTTCTTCCATCATAAATTTTAACGAACAGTTTTTTAAAGTCCCCAGGTGTTTGGCCTTGCTAATCCAAGTCGTTCACAGATTCCTCTCTTTGGTGTCACTGTCTCTCATGGTGCTTTTGGGTTACGGTCTCTTTTTTCTTTAGGTCCCCCTTTAAGATGAGAAGTTAATAGGTAGTTGTGGCATCAGTCAGGGTCCCAAGAGGAAACGGGATTATTCAAGGAAGGTTTCTTTGCAAGTGGGACCCATCATGGAAGAACAGAAGGGTCACAGGTGAGCAGAGCAGAGCCTGGGAGGGATGACAAGGGAGAAGCTAAGTGAGCCTGCCAGCAGGAGTGGAGGCCCTGGGAGGGCGGGGTGCTGCCCACCTGTCTGTCCTCTCCTCCCCAGGGCCAGGAAGGGTGGGAGCACCCAGAATACCCACCCAAGGAGGAGGCGGGATGGGAAGAGCAGTCCCAGGCAGGCGCCCTGTGGGGTCCCTGTCCTTGGAAGCCCCTTCCTGGCCCTTCCTGTGTGGCTTCACTGTAAAGTCTTCCCAGGGCCTCCTTCCCCAATAAGCACCTCTGTTTCTGACCACTGTCACCAACTGTCTGCCTGTTCTATGAACTTTCTTAAAGGGACTTCCTACAACTTGAGCTGCCCAGCTGAGGGGCCCCTCTCCCCTATTTGATTATCACAAAGCAGACTTCACACTGTCCCCTCCCACCTTCCTGTCCCACATTCCAACCCACAGGTCACCAAGTGTTGGTAGAGGAAGGAAGCTGAGGGGTGGGGTGATGGAGCCCTGTGGGACTAAGATGCAGGTGGCAAGCCGCCACACCCCCGGGAGGACAAGGCAGAGGAGCAGGGCCTTAGGAGAAAGCCCAGTCCCCCACCATGGGTGCCACCAGTGTCATCCACAGTCTAGATCTGAGCCAATAGGCATATGGGACAGAGCAAGAGTGAAAGGTACAGCGTGTGTCACAGAAGAGGGGCCCGAGCAGCCACAAGGCACCCCCAGCATAAGACACACTGATTGCCTGGGGGCTCCCATGGAGACAGCAGGCGCCCCGTAACAGCCTGGATGGCCTGGGCTGTGCCTGGGAACACCTGTGGCACAGCCAAGACTGCCTAAGACAGAGACAGGACAAGAGCTTGGATGGAGATGGAGAATAGGTAACCACGACCGTGTGAGTCTGTAGTCCGCCTGCACCTGGGCAGCTCGGATACACCCCTGCAGTGCCCTCCTGCTCCTCTGGATGGGGCCCTGCTAACAGTGCAAACTCACTTGTTTCTCTTTACTACCTTTCAGAGAAGAACAGGTGCCAAGCTGATTTAAAACCCTGTCAAATCCCCAGCTGTTAGCCTCAGGGAATGTCTGCAAACAGCCTGGGCTTTGGACGCTCCCACCTCCTCAAACACCTGCCCACAGGCTACCTCTGAGTGTCTGTCACTGGCTCAGAGGAAGCCCTTTCTAGAATGCCTCACTACTCCAGGTCACTGATTTCTATGCAATTTCATTTTAACTTGATTTTCAGAGCTCCTTTCTTCCTGGAAACAAGCCTGGTTTCTTTGCAAAAGACAACTCTTTGCTGTGCTTCCACTTCTGGGTGTCACTGCACACTCCTCGCTGGTGCCTCTGCGCCTGGGGCTCCGGTGGGCATGCCTGCTCAGCGAGGCCCCTGTGTGCTGCTCGGCACCTTAGTTTTACTGGCACGCACTGAAAGTCTGTCCAAGTCTCTGTCAGAGAGACTCCAGCCACCTTTGCCTCACCCTAGTAAATCTGCTTACCTCCCATGTTTCCACTTCTTATTCATAGAACCAGGGAATTCTGTTCAGGGACCTCCAACCAAAATCCTATGGGTGCATGGCCCAGCCTACAGAAAAGGCATTCAGACACTTCCTGCCTTCCTTCCACCTTCAGCATGTCTGCCATGCAGGTGACACTGTCTCTCACTTCACCTGCCAGATTTCAGCTTCCAAATCCACCTGGAGGGGCTAAATTGAAGCTGATGGCTTGGTGACTCCCATCACAAAAGAAGACGGACATGGCCACCCAGCTAAGACATCGTGCTACCTGAAGGGTGCCAGCCAGAGAAGGTCATTTGGGACCACCACCAGCACGGTCTCCCAGCACTCTCCACTGGTTACAAGATAGCCCCCTTTCCCCAGAGCAAACCTCCCCATGCTGTCACATAAGCATCACATGCTGGCTTCTCCACAGGCTCTGCCAAGGCCCAGTGGGTCCCTGTGCTGTCCACCAGGGGACTGCAAGGCACCCACATCACCAAGCCTGCCTCTAATGGCTGGAAAAGTTTTCCAAGGAAAGCACCTAGAAGTCAAACAACAGCAGATATTAAGAGGTAAGTGAGATCAACAGAGTAAAAAGGCAGACTATATGGGAGAATATATTTGTAAACAATTTATCAGATAAGGGGTTAACATCCAAGATATATAAAGAACTCATACACCTCAACACCAAATAAACAAATAACCCAATTAAAAAATGGGCAGAGAACCTGAACATATATTTGTCCAAAGAAGAAATGCAGGTGACCAACAGGCCTATGAAAAGATGCTTCACATCAGTAATCATCAGGAAAATGAAAATCAAAAAAACACCACAATGAGATATCACCTCACACCAGAGTGACCACTATTCAAAAGACAAGAAATAACAAATGTTGGCAAGGATGTGGAGGAAAGGAAACCTTCCTACATGTGTGGTGAGAATGTCCATTGATGCAGCCACTATGAAAAGCAGGTTTGGAGGTTCCTCATAAAACTAAAAATAGAAATACCATTCAACCCTGTAATTCCATTGTGGAATTTACCTTAAGAAAACAAAATCCCTTATTCAAAAAGATATGTGCACCCCTGCATTTATCACAGCACTATTTACAATAGCCAAGAAATGGAAGCAACCTAAGTGTCCATCAGTAGATGAATGGATAAAGAAGATATGGTACATATACACAATGGAATATTATTCAGCCATAAAAAGAAAACAAATCCTCCCATTTGCAACAACATGGATGGAGCTAGAGGGTATTATGCTCAGTGAAATAAGTCAGGCAGAGAAAGACAAATACCAAATGATCTCACTTAGTTGTGGAGTACAACAACAAAGCAAAACAAAAGGAACAAAACAGCAGCAGACTCACAGACACTGAGAAGGGACTAGTGGTTACCAAGGGGAAGGGATTGGGGCAGGAGGAGGGGGAAGGGGATAAAGAGGCACAATAATTCACAATCACAATATAGGTTGGTCACTGGGACAGTAGTACAGCATGGAGAATACAGTTAATGATTCTGTAACATTTTCTACATTGATGGACAATGACTGTACTGGAGGGGATGAGGATTTAATAAAGCAGGTAACTGTTGAGCCACTGGTTGTATACTTGAAATCAATATAAGATTATATGTCAATGGTACTTCAATAAAAGAAAGAGGTAAGTGGGAATATTTACCCAGTTTTAACATGGGACATTTTAATTTTATTCTACTTCCTCAGAGGGGAGGTCCCCCCAGTGTCCGCATCAAGCCTGTCTGCTGCCACCCCACGATGCACCTTCTCTCTGGCTGGTCCTGGCTCTCTCCTGTGTCCCCCACAGGGTTACAGATGTGACCACAGGATTCACTGAAAGAGCTACTCAGTGAATGAGAATTTTGTGGGGGTTGGGGGATGACGTGTCCCTGCCACCCATTTACTGAAGCCCCTCTTCATACTGGCACACATGTCAGGGCCTCAGCAGTGAGCAGGTCACTGAAAATGAGTGACCCCTACAGGGGAGGTGAAAATGCACCTCTGTGCTGTGCACAGGGCCCAGTCTATTCACAGGCTTGCCTATCAGAGCCCATTAGCTTCTCCACAGACCCCACTTTGGCCTTTTGGAGGGGCGGCTGGCTGTGGATCACCCAGCCTTCGGCCTCAGCTTCCCTGTTCATGACATTTATACGTTCCCACTCACCCTGCTTCCTGCCCACCAGAGTTTGCTCTTTTTAGCCAAAGAATAGACAGCAGACCATTTTCCTCCCTTGGTTAAAGATCCCCCAGGGTCACATAACATGTGCTTCCACCTCTTTTTTGTTTCCTTTGTACTGTATTCCTGGCATTTAATTCAAGGCTTTTGCAAGGCCTTTGACATTTCCCCCCCAAGTTTTCCATGTACCTTACATGGTGCCTTTTCAGAGCCCCACAGAGAGCTGAGCACAGTAAATGAATCATTTCTCGGCTGTTTATATGTTTGGTATAATGAAGCCTCTTTGACAAGAAGCAAGTCTGTCCAAGCCTGGCATTTATGACCAATTTCTGTAGCTATTAACAAGGTCATAAGCTTTTTGGAAAAGTCCACCCACCTGCGACACTTTATAAAATTTTTTCCATGGGATACAGTTCACAGTTGCTAAGCATTCCTTTTCTAACATCATGAATAATACAGTAAGGATAATAGACTGGTCTCTATTTTTATTTATGAATCTTGGATTTGGGGCAAGAAAATGCACAGCTTAGTTTTTCTGTAGAAGGACTATCACCATCAGCGTGCATCCGCTGTGCCCAGGCCCACAGCAGCCGACCAAGAGACCAGACCCAGGGCCACAGCTGTGTGCCCACCTCTACAGGGCCAAACAGCACTGCCTTCTGGGAAAATCCCTAGAGGCCAGTCCTCATCAGAAAGGAGCTTTGTTCAAATCTTAGAGTCAAAGAAAAATAGGTGTTTCTGCAATTTAAGATCTTGTTGGAGTGAACACGCTAGACTTATATCTGGACCCACGAGCATGGCTGTCACCAGCAAAGTCATGTTTTAAGAATACAAATTAAGGGAAACAAGGTGTAATGTTGCTCAGGGCATGAAGATTTTGAGTCATGCTTCCCACTTGGAAGGGACTGAGTAACCCATGATGAATCGTAAACCCAATCCACACTCCCCAGCTGAGATGCACACCTCAGCTTTGGAGCCAACCCAGCCAGAATGGGTCTTTTTAATGCCTGAAGTATCAAGGCAACTGGATGATCCTTGGTTTCATGTCAGCTGGCCCAGGGAAGCTGAGCTGGCGACATCGTTTCCACTCTACTGGAAGCTTACAAACAAAGGGAGAAGGATCTGTCTCCTGGGCTTCAGCTTGGCTCCATTGCTGGTTGCTTGGGCTAAGAAGCAAGGCGCTATGCCAGGCCCTGACAGTGACTCAGAGCTATGTGCCACTTGGCTTCCCAGCACTGGCAAAGGTTTACTCAGATATGCAAGAGTTCATCATGGGAGAAGCATTCTTAGACAAGAGGTATCATGGGGCTGGCTCAGGCCCGCGGAGCATCTTGCCCAGCCTGTGCTGTAGACAGGCCCTGGATTAGCCAAAAGAGCATAAAATGTGGGAATAAATTTGCCTGAATCCCTCCTTATTCCCCACAACAGGCAACAGCATTCAATACACTTAATGCCAGACTCTGAGTCTTCAGCTGGGAAGTGAGCAAGGGTATAGGTGACAGCATGTACGTGCCCGTCTCCCACCACTGGCCCTGCAGGCGGCTCCTGATGGTTCTGATGCCAATTCCACCAGAATGATGACTAGACCACAAGCTGAGCTGCCTTCCAGGAGGAAAAGTTGATAAATTTAGGTACCGAAGGACTATAACTACAGCTCCAATGTTGTCGAGGCTTAGGGGGAGCCTCCGGGAGGAAGGGTGTGAAAGCAAAGGTGAGACACGTGGAAGGATCATGATTCAAATGGTCTGTTTCCCACACTCCCACCTCACTCCTTGGTGATGCCTCACCTTGTCAGCTAACTCTAACCTTGACCCCTGGGGTCGTGTTCCAGCCTCAGTGGTCCATCTGCAAATTCATTCTCACCTAACACTAACTCATTAGGACCAGGTTCCTATTTCCTATTGATTTGTCTCTTTTACCTTATTTAATAATTTTAAAACCAAAGAAGGAAGCATATGCTGATAAACACAAGGTCTATCCACTATGCTATCTACTTAGTCAAGACAGCACCTTCCCATGAACATATACAATTCTCTTTTTCTCTTTATTAGGTTTTACAGATGAAAGTCAGTGAGCATCCTGTGAAACTTTTCAGATGTCAAATCAATGCAATTCTCACCAGAAAGGAGCTTTGTGAAAATTTTAAAGGCAAAGACAAACATTTCCCTTCTAGATATTCCCTATCTGAGACTACTTAGTTACAAAGTGGCTGCTGGAGGCTGACCTTCAACTCAAAGCTTTTGTCTCCAAGTTTAACGTGATTTCCTCTACATTATATTGTCTCCTCTACTTTGACAATTCAGCAAGTAGCTATCAAGTAGCTATCATACATGAACCACTGAGATAAGTGCTGGAACTTAAAGATAAATCAGACATTTTCATTCCTATCCCAGCAGCTCACAAACTCTAATACACTGCACTGATGGGGCCAGAGCACTGCTGAGAATTAGGGACAAATGCATGTAAAATAACATTCAGAACACCCAAACATGGAAAGAAGCCCGTGTATCCATCTGCATTGAAATAGATGAATAATTTGTGTTATATTCATATAATGAAATAATATACAGCAATGACAATAAATAAACAACACACAGCACCATGGATGAATCCCACAAAGGTAATAGGAAGAAGAAAGGAATCTACAATACAGTTCCACTTCTATACTATAAAACCAGTGAAAACAACCTGCTGTTTGCAAAATGCATGGGGAGGTAATGAATTATGAGAAAAGCAAGGACTTGACTAATATAGTTGTTAAGGTCCTGGTTACCTGTAATAAGAGGAAGGGTGTTGTGGTCAACAAGGAACATACAAGGTACCTGCATTGCTTCATCAGAACCAGCTTCATGCGGTTGCACAAGGCCCCTGGCTTCAAAGGGTCTTTCAGTCGGTTTATTGCTCAGCTGCAGCCGGATACTCAAAGCTGTGGAGTCACAGCTTCCATGGAGCTTCACACCTACATTGTGACTCCCTTAGCGAGCGAGCAAGGCCACATGCCTCCGTTTCCAGATGCACACCTTGGGTCTTCTGCTCTCATTTGCACGTGGTCTTCATGGCCCCATTTGCCAATTTCATTCTGAGTTCCTCTTCTTTGTAAAAGTTGTTTCACAAAGTCAGAACAAACTTGGGAGAAAGCACAAATAAATAAATAATGAAATGAAAATCTTAAGGTCCCTAGGTCACTCATGAGAGAAAATGTGGGGACTTGCAGACCCGCAAGCCACCAGGAGCTGTGTTAGTGGTTTTACCTTGGGAGGTTCAGGAAGAATGAATCACTGAGCAGGGAGCCTACATTGAGAGAGAAAAGAGAAGAGCCCACCATAGCAGGAGTCTCTGGACGATGGAAGGGCACGGTTAGGGCCTTCCAAGGGTGAGCTGTCCCAGGAAGACCTGGAGAGCCACGGGAGGAGGGTACCCCAGCTGGGGCCAAGACACCTCAGCACTCTAGCATGTGGAGGTGAGAGCTAGCCTACAGGAACTTCTGAACTCACCGTCAACCTCCTCTGCAACTCCTTAGTGACATTTGCACAGCATCTTTACTGCCAGTGCTAGGTAGCTGTGAGTGTCTGGCCCAGCTGGAGGCTAGGCTGTGCCCTCCCTTGGAGTTCACACCTGCCATGTGCCTGGCAGGGTGGTGGTGCAGTCACCCCCCACCTGCCAGGTGGACTACACTGAATGGGGACAATGCTTACTGGCACCCCCTTCATTCTGTCCCTGCCTCGGTTTCCCTAGGAGGAGGGACATATGCCTTCCCTTTGGTTTGTTCAGGAGTTATTTTGATGATCTTCCACAGATTTGCTTCCCAGAATCCTACAGCAGAAAACTGTCAGGAAATTTTATATGCAGAGCTCTGATTTTGAAAACTCCCTTGCTAGGCCATAAGCCCTCAAAAGGCTAGATTTCTTTTTAACCCAAGCCTCAAATCTGGTACCTGGCATATAGCAGTACCCTAATAAAAACTCGGTGGTGAGGGGTCAGGTAGACCCCAGCACCTGGCCGAGTGCTGCCATTGGTGGGCCAGGCATGACACCTCGTGCAAGTAGAGGAATCAAAAAAACCCACTGAAGTTGCTTCCTGGGCTGGACTTTGAGACAAAATATTTTCCAGATCCACTTTTCTACAAATGCTGGTAAACACTTGAACAGGACAATGATTAACACCTAAATGCAGATGAAGACAAAAAAAGAAAATGTGTGTGTGTGTGTGTGTGTGGTGTTAAAAGAAAAATTCTGCCCAAATGGGAGGGACTGGAACTCCAACACTTGGAGAGTGTGATCCTTTTAACTTGCCAGGCGGAGGTGGTGTGAAATAGAGTAAAGCAGTAAGCGTGATGAGTAGGAGGAAAGGAAAGGAAAACAAGGAACTCTACTGTTTTGTCAGTTTATAAAATTTTCTGTCCTCAAAATCTTTTGTGACTCCAGAATCAGTTTCTGAGGAATGAGGCTGCAGAGGGTAGGGGGATGTTTAGTGGGTGGAGGGCCAGAAGACCTCTCTTCCACCAGTTAAAATATACCTGCGAGGCCACTTACAACAGGCCTGGGCTTCAAGGAATAATCTTAATTGTAATAATACCAGCTCACCAAATATTAAAATGTACCACAATGTTACTTTAGGATCTGCCGGACTTCCAGTGAACCCTGACCGAAGTGCCCACTACTAAGGGCTGTTCAACCAGGTCTGCAAGAACAAAGCTCACGGGCTGTACTTTCTGTTCTCACTGATTTATGACCTGGCCAAGTTACTTAGCTCTGTTGTTTCCATGTTGTGAATGGTAAAATGGAGATCACGGCTCATTCCTCACATGGTTTTACAAGGATTGAGTCGATACCCACAGAGTGCTTAATATGGCACCCAGTACATAAAGAGCACTCAGTGGAGTTAGCATGCTACCAACCGTGTACCCCACCCATGGCCTTAAACTCTGCCCTTCACTTCCCACACTTGTAGACCAAATAAACCAGACACAGGCACCAGGCCTGCCATGCACATCCCCGATACATGCCTTAGTACATATTTGCTTCCCACTTTTGTGTTTCTTTAGAATCTAGAGAGGGAACCTCAGAAGCTTATACACCCACCCCTCTAAATTAAAAGCACAGATTTTAAGATGATTTAATGTCAAGCCCAAACTTCCATTCACACACCTCAACTGTCCCATTTTGTAAATGGGACTAAGTAATTACAATGCCTTTCTCATGGGTGGTTATAGAGGTTAAATGTTGCAAAGGGCACCTGCACACATTTGATGGATGCGTTTCCATCATCATCACAGTGCAGCGTGGTTATTGAACTACTAGCTTATCTCTTGCTACCAAATTGCAAGCTTCTCAAAGACAGGTATTGTGTCTTCCTCATTTTAATATCTATCCCACTCCCTAACTTAATGTAGTAATTAGTTAAGTCTATGCTATAATGTAACTAAATTAAATAGCATATTTATGTAATTTGTCCTATTGGTTCTCTTCTCCACCTGTGCATTTGAGCCACTTGAGCAGTTTATCAAAGTCCCTGTGACAGCTCTTCACCCCCAGTCATTAAGTCATAACCTCCAGGGAAGATTGCAGGCTCTGGTATTATATCAAAGCTCCCAGAGAAATCAAAGTGCAGCCAGTGGGGGGAGGGTCTCCTGTCATTCACGTGCTGTGCAGTCACTTATGGCTGCCTAGTACATGCCAGGCACCTCTTCGGACAAAAGTGACACAAAAGTTAGCGAGATGATCCTCGTCCTTAGTCCACAGAGAAATGTGCTAGATCATCACTCACAAAACGCCAAGTCACAGCAGCACCAGTCGTAGGACAGAGCCCTGAGCAGGAGGGACTACGCCTGCCTACGGGCACAAGAGTGCATTCAGAGGAGGCGGTATTCTCAAATGAGGGAGAGGGTTGGGGAGAATGACCTTCAGTGAATCGAATTTCATTGTTATGCCTTCAGTGTTTATTCGGGATAACTGTTAGACAGCACATCGAAGTGAACTCTCTTTATGAAATAAACATTTGCACTGTATGACTCAAAGACCCCGCTAAGGCGTCCTCATTAGAAACGTCTTTCAGAGCTTCCTCTTTGCTTAGCAGAAGTATCATTTTCCTCCTTCCTCCAACTGTGGTTTCTTAAGACATTTTCCTACTTACTTTGAACTGCAGAAATGTTATAGGCAGGTTTCTCTTCTTTGGTGAATGTTGTGCTTCCAATTATGGCTGAGGTTTTCTTCTTCCTTTCTTTCCTTCTTTTTTCTTTCAGACAAATACTCTTATTTTTAAAATCACCTCAGATTCTCTTTTGGAAATGATGGAGAGAAAATAATCAAATGTAAATGTCATCTCTCTATAACCCCTTCATAACAAAGCATCTATGGTTTATACTTCCTGGGCCAGCTGAGTTAGAATGGGGACAAGAAGCATACTTCTGATGCACACTAATCATGTGTCAAGTAATTTATTATGTGCTTTACATACTTTATCTAAATTATGTCGCCCAATGATATCATGACTTTGGTACTGACCTCCCATTTTACAAAAGCTGGGGGAAATGAGACTTGGTGAGGTGGGGGTCAAGCAGCTGGTCAGTAGCCCTCTGAGAGGCAGAAAGGTCTCCATGATTGGGAGGCCCACTAATTTCTAATTAGTATCTCTTCCTCTCCCAAGTTTTACTGTTTGATTGTCCAAGAGTTCCAGTCCCCACTCCAGTGACTTTTCAAATACAAATCCCGGCCCTCAGCCATTCTCCATCATCTATTCTTTCATTTAGCAAATTAAATGTATAGCTAACTGAGGCCCATCCAGGGATGAATCAGAAAAAAATAAATCAGAAATGCACTCTGCTCCTAAGGGAGTTCATAAACTATTAGATGGAGGAAAACACACTCAAAATAACTAAAACCAGTACAGCAGCCACGCCAATATCCCTGCCAAGATACGGAGCCACACAGATATTCTGTGCTCACCGTCGGATGGTGAAGGCCACTGTCAGGTAATCCCCCAGTGAGAGTCCCTACAGGGCCGGAAGCCGGCAGTGAGGTAAGGTGGTGCCCTGGAAGAATCAGGACCTGGAGCCCAAGACACAGAAACAGCCTCATGGTCCAAACTCTGATATGCTCACAATCCTCTGGAGACCCAGTAAATGCGCAGTTTTGATTCCTGGGCTCAGGACAGACCCTGAGGTTCTGCACCGCCCACAAGCTTGCAGGCAATGCCGAGGCTGCTACTTCAGAAGCAGCATTTTAAATAGCAAGGGTCTACCAAGGGTCAGTGTGAGCACCACAGTGCGAGTGTGGCACCAAGACCAGGAGAAAAGCCCAAAGGTGTGGGGGCAGAGCACACAGAAGAACAAGGACAAAGGTGAGGCTTTCTAGGTGCCCAGTTCATGCCAGCCGAGGACGGCAGTGTCCCCGAATCATGGCCTTCAGGGTGAGTGGGTCAGCTGACTTTAAATATCACAAGGAGGGGAAGACGGCCATGCAATGCTCTCACTTAAAATAATTACCCAACAGAACATGGGACAGAGATATTACTGGAAGTTCAGTGATTCGGGCCTCACTAAGAAACCCAGAATATTCAGAACCAAGTTAGTGCACCTCCACCATTATCTTTGACTTGTTCACTTGTTGACCATCTATTTCCAGGGTTGCTGTTGTTTAGGTTATTTTTAATCACAGAGGAATTTGGAAATGTTAGCATGCTGTGGTTGATGTGTAAGAGGCTAACAGTCTATTTCAAGGGAAGTTCATGGTGTTCCAAACTTCTAAGAGAAAGATAACCCTATAGAGTACAATCTCAGCCCAATACCAAAAATCCTACGATTTAGCATTAATGCAAATTTGACTACTTTCTGGTGTATGTCCTACTGAGGATCTGAAATTTGGAATTCCAGTTTTGAATTTGTTTCCCTTACTGTTTTGGTTTGCACTACGCATGTGGGTTGACTGATTTTCAGGAGGAATCTGACTTCTCACTTCTAAATCATAATATGAAAATAACAGCTGAGAGATTTTAATAAAATAGGCACCGTGCCTAAACTTCACACCCTGCCTTGTGAAGTAGGCATCCAAAAGCTTTGGCATTTCCCCCAAAGAGTTCTCAAAGTGGAAGCCAAGGGCACACAGATCAAATAAGTGGAACCCCATGGGGCTGCCTGGGTGGGATGAACAGTGCCCACATGTGAGCTCTGAGCATGTGAAAGTAAATAGTTTTCTGCACTTGAATAATTCTGGGGATGCAACCTTGGTTGAGTCTAGTTCAAGATGAAGATGAACAAGATGTTTGAGTGAACAATGAAAGCTTGACCAGCTCCAGAGACATGAGTCATTTGGATCCAGGATAAGTGGCCATCTGCAGAAAGGATCCAAGGATTCATTCCAAAACCCCAGCAGGGGGACACTCTGCTGAAGGATACTTTAGGATTCTGGCAACTTGGCTAACACAAATACCATGCTTAGGCCCTCCAACCATTTTCACTCCCTGCAAATATATTGTGTCATGGGGTATGTCTGGCAGGGAACCCAGATGGCTGAAGATAACATAGAACACTTCATTTGTGGTCACATGTGGATATGGACCATCTAGCACCCACGTGAGGGGCAGGAGACCATGCACCTGGCTGGCTGGGCCAAGCAGCCTGGAATCTTACATAACCCTCCATCGTGCATCTAGGCAGGAACAGGGGTAGGATCTGGAAAAGATGGATATTTTTAGTCCCATTTCTCATTTAGACCAGTGACTATCACTCTCCAGACTCAGCAGATGGCAGACCAGACAGTTTCGCCTGATGAGCTAATTAGTTTTCAGCTCCTCATTATCACCTCACAATTGAATCTAGAATAAAAGCTTAAAGTGCAGAATGTTTAAAGGGCTTATTTGAATGCAGTAAAGTGCATTCTTTAAGTTAAATGCTTTCATTAGAAATGGGCTTTATCTGTTCAGGAGGCATTTGAAGAGAATGAAGGTTTAGGAGAAAACTGTTTATAAAGTAGCATGTCTCTAACATAGAAATGTTATCCAAAATGTGATATGTGTTCTGGACAACATACAGATAAGCCACATTTCTCAGGGAAAAGAAACCAGGAACCAGAAGACCTGAATTCTAGTGTCATCTCTACTGCTAATTAACTATTTGCCGGGAGGCAAGGCAATTTCTCTGAGCTCTAATCCCTTAGCTGTGAAACGAAATCGCTGAACGACATAGATGAACTCTACAGTCCCTTTCAGTGCTAAAATTCTCCTATTTTACTAACACACAGTTAAGGTCAACTCAGGAGCCTTCTCAGGCACTCTTATGAGATGTAATTTTTGTCAGATAAAATAATTTTCAAAATTGCTAAGCATTAAGAAGCTTTCATTTTAACAGAGCATAATTGCTTCGGCAGATCCATCTGTCTCCAGCAGCAGTGAACGACACACCATGTGCCCAAATGCACTCATGAGCTGGCGGACGCTGAACCTAATCCACAGAAAGCTAAGGTCAATGGGGGTTAAACAACGGCCAAGCTTAACCCGCTTTGCCAGACAGCCGCATTAGAGTGAACCACATTAAAGTGCCCCCCCCGGGGCAGTGTGGTCATATGCTTGCCGAGTGTGCAGGAAGCTGGGTGGATGCTGTGTTCTTCCTCCTCAATGTCTAGCTCCCACTCGGTGCTTGATAATTGTTGCATAGAGACATGATACAGAGTTTTTTGCACAATGGTTGAAATGCACCCAAGCTATAGAATATTTTCCCTGCTGAAGTCAGTTATTTTCTGACATGATATAGAACTTATTAACACTTCCAAACAGCACATACCTCTCCGTCTGCTGTGTCAGCACTCTAGACACGCATTGCCCCAAATGGTAGCCATTAGTCACGTGTACCTATTTAAACTTAGACGTAGCTTTAAATTAATTCATATTAGGTGGAATTTAAAATGCAATTCCTCAGTTGCACAGCCACATTTCAGGTGTCCTGTAGCCTCGTGTGACCAGTGGGTACCATGCAGTTCAGTGCAGGTCTAGACCATGTCCATCAACACACAAAGTTCTACTGGACAGCAGCAGTCCAGGCCGACCATCCCTGACCCCACAAAATTCCTTTCAGTTTTGGCTCAGAGTACACGACCAACACTGAAACATTCAGGGTTACCATCCTTCAAGAACTCTACGTGGTCATCCTGGGCCTGGGATGATGGGACTTAAGTCTAGTTGAGCAATTTCTTTCATTTGTCTTTGGAGGAACGCCAAGTACTCTCACCAAAAAAAGCTCTAAAATCAACTGAAACTGGGAACTCTCAGGCCAGTCAGATATGTTAAAGAAAAAGCCTAGGGAGCAAGTTGCACTCTTTCGTTATTTCATAACTTTAAGCACCAAGCTTACTTACCTACTTAAGCACTTACATTTGTATCTTTTATGTGAGTAAGTTTGTAGGAAACATCTCAGAGGAAGAATACTCTGAGTTCATCCCCTAGCATGCACTGTTTCCCTGTTTCTGTCTCTTGCAGCATTTTTTTCTTTATTTGAGCTCATTAAAAAGTTGAATTCTGTTTTCCTTTATAACCTTCTCACTGAGTTTTCTTTTTCTTTTTGACCCTTCTTTCTTCAAAACATTAATTCATAAAGAAAAAAAAAACACTGTGAATGGACCAGTGTCCTTCCCAAAGTAAATAGTAGATATAAGTGGGTTTTGCCATCAGCTTCTGTTCCCCCTCCTCCTGTACCAAGTCTCTGGTTTTCTCCTGGGATCCATGCCTTCTCTCCTCTAGGAAGCCAATTAGAAATCCTATTCACCCAGGCTCAGAGGTTGGCTCCAAGATGGTCCACCAGACAGTCAGCATCTCTCAGGGGCACCAACAACTTCAGTCTGGCTCTTTCAACTTGATCAGGAAGGATGCAGACCAGGTCTGCTGTCCCATGCTGAGTCCCTGCAGATGGAACCTGACAGAGAAGGGAACTAGTACAGGATAGAGAGAGTCAGGAGATGGACACGGAGAGACTGCAAGCTGGGGACACCTCGGCCCTTGCATTCAGCCAGCCCAGCGCTGGTCTCCTTGTTCAAGGATCCTTTCATATCTTGAGGTCTAACGTTTGTGTTGAATTTCAATGGCACTTAAGTCCTATGGATTATACAGTTCTTCATAGGGTGTGGTTTAAATTATGAAAATCTTTTGAAAAATATATTAATTTGGTAATAATGCCAAGCAAATTATTTCTGGAAACTGGCAAGGATTTTAACAAAAGGGAACTTTCCTCAAACTACCCAGTTTGCAGCAGCACAAGAAGATGGTGGTGAGATTCTACTATAATTAATAGGCACATTGTTAAGTGAATTATGCAATATTAAAATATCACTGAGGAGACAGAATGGGAGATAAATGTCCTCATCTGGGCTGCATGGTGCTTTTCTGGGGAACCATGTTAAGAAGTTCTTTAATTTAAAAAATTACATTTCCTGAGCCTAATATTATCAGAAAGACAAATAATCTGGCTCACTAAGAAATATAGATTTAGAGGTTTTTACTCAAGAGCCTAGCATGGTGGCTTGTACATCACTGCCAACAGGCAAGTAGTTGGGCCACAGAAGCTGTATACCTAGTTTCATGGGGCAAGTGTTGACAGAAAACATATCTTTGGACATCTCTGAATCTGATATGCTCGAAAGTCCAGACTCTTGCTAATACAGCACCAGGCATATGTGCTATTTTAGTATAGGTTTTATGATTATTTAGGTATGGTGAGGCCAACAGGTCAGAGATGACTGCCATTGTAAAGATAATTTGTTACTCACAGATCCCATGTGTGCATACCACATCACGGCCCCCTGTCCCAGCGAAGCACCAGGTTAGGGTCAGGAGGCAGGTGGAGGGAGGGAGGGTGGCTGCTGGCAGGAGTGCTTACTGGAGTTTCTCTGGGGAGGAATGGGCACGGCGGGGTATACACGCAGAGGACAGACTAGAGTAATATCTGTGGGCTCTGGGACAGAATGCCAGAAAGCACAGAGGTGGGAGACACAGGGGGCCTCCCTCTGAGGCTGAGGTACTTCCCACCCTGGGTTCATGCTGCAATCTCCCCACAAGTCTCAGAAAACCTGACGCAGGGCACACCCCCGGGCTCTGGCTCAGTTGGTATGGACCACACAGCCAGGGTGCTGGGGATATTTCAAGTTCCCCCAAGATGCTAATGGTTAGCCCAAGCTAAGGAGCGCATCTGTAAGAAGATATTGCTGGACATTATTTCTGATTTTTTTCAGGGTCAAAAAGAAATAATAAAGAAACTGAAAAACAGAATCAGTACAGGTGAATTGTGAATTTGTAATTCAGAAGGTTAAGAGAGATGCTCCCTCACAACACAGCAAAGTCTATTGAGAGCCAGAAATCATTTTTATTTATTTCATAAATGCTTATCTAGCACTTATGTGTAAGGCGTTGTTATGTGTGCTTTACAAAAACTAGCCTGATTCCACTCACAATGAGCCCCCAAGGTGGCACTGCTCTCATCTGCCGTTTATGGATGACTGAACAGAGGCTGGTGTTGGGGAAGAACATCTGCATCATTCAGCTTGACTGCAGCCACCAAGTAACATGAGTGCAAAGGCCAGGCAGGAAGTTGGGCCGTGCACACCTGAGCTCCCAGTCTGAATGCACTTGTTAAACTTGTTAAAATGCACATTCTGATTTGGGAGGCAAGGGTGGACCTGGGAGTCTACATTCCCAACAAGGTCCCAAGTGATGGTCCAGAGGTAGAAGTCAAGCAGAACTGGGGGGAACAGTGCTTCAGTGGGAGCACAGAAGAGGAACAAACATCTTAAGAGAAATAATAGAGGAAACTCTCTGAGCTGCAGAAAGACTTGAATTTTTAATTGAAAAAGCTTATGTTCCCAGGAGGATTAATGAAAATAAGACACTTGGTGACTGTGAGGGTCCTCACCAGCATCCAGAGTGACTCGGTGCTTACAAAGAATAAGGAACAAGGCCCGCTCGGATGCTGCCAGGCCCCCCAAAAGCTGGGACCTGTAACAGCGCTGGCAGAGCTCAGCTGGGGGCCTGCAAAGTTCCCTCCAAAGGTTCTTCTTCTCTGTGAGGGCAGGGAAGGCGTTCAGACCGGCAGGGACTCAGAAAGAATGAGAAATTTCCTGTGAAATTTCTGAGGAAATTTCCTGTGAAAATGCCCCTTCTTTGAAATAATACTCATTCAGAATAATGGTTTCAAAGCAAAAGAAACCAGAAAGAGCAGTGAGCTTGAAGAATGGTTTTGAACGGAAGAACAATTTCAAGCAGAAAAGCATAATGGTCTGGCTTATCCTATGCAGTCACAACGTACTGGCAGAAGGAAGGAAATTAAATATCGTATTTCAGGAAGAGGAGGAGTGAGGCAGGTGGGAGGAGATGGTAAGGGGCTATCTGCTTCTCTCCTCAGCACCACAGGGAGAGAACTGAACTCTGTGGCTCCATGACCGGGGCAAGTTCATGGTTAGGCCCAAAAATCAAAGGTAGCATTCTTGGGGAGTCTGATTGAGTATTTCAGAGACAAGCTTCAGGATGCCATGAGGGAGGGTGGGGACTCCACTGGCCTTCCAGCCTCTGATTTCCTCTCCTCTTGCTTTAACTTGAGCACAGAGGTGGAGGGACACTAGGTCCTCTCACACCATGGGCTTCTGACAGTCTTCATCTTGCTCTGGAGCAAAACAGTCCTAAAAAATAGTTAGCTGATAATGGTCTGCCCCATTTTCTGACTGATTCTGGGAACCAGACCTGGCTGGGAGGGGTGATGCATCCCTATGGCTGGACACAGGGAGCCAGTCAGCGGGAAGGAGGGGCAGGAAGGAGGGGCATGCAGGCTCGCAGCCCTGTATTGGCACAAGAACGCACATAGTTCAATTCTCCACACTGATTTTCTTTCTCAGTCTTTTTCTAACATAATAATACAAATAAGAGTATTATATGTTTATAGTACATATTTATACAGTTTTTCAGAATGGATTTTTGCTAGGTTGAGAGCTGCAGTGACAAAAAAAGAAATCCTTCAATTTGAGGATTAAAATTGATCCTGGGAAAGCAGACAGGTGAGAAGCCAGTGGACCAGGAGGTGACCCACCAAGACTGCAGCTCCGTGACAAACAAGACAACACGTCCAGACGTAGCCAGGTCCTGAGGCCACTGTCAAAGAACAGCAAACGACAGCTATGGAATGGGTTTGAGAAAGTTAGAACAGGGCCCTGAGAGAGGCAGGTGGGCAACCTGGTTAAGTAGCTATGAAAATGAATGGTCAGGAAAAGAAGCAGGTTAGACCAGACATGCACGTGACACCCCACCACACACTGCACCTGCCTCTGCACACTGGGCAGCTCGCTGCACACAGTCACAGATGCCTGTGGCCAGGACAGGCACTAACGTGCCATCAGCGGCAGAAACTGGACAGCAACAGTGAGCACGGCCAGCCATAGCTCTTTACAAGCCTTGAGAGGGTTCTTTAACTCAGGATTTATGACAATCAGAGGAGGATTTGTTGAAACTTGCTAAACCCACAAAACTGAATAAGAAAACTAGGCAGTTCAGGGCACATTAACTTACCCATGACTATGGTAGTTCTTTGACATTCACAAAAATTATATCCTGAGACTTAGAAATTCCCAAGTGATGTAAAGTCTTCCAGCTTTCTCTGGAAACCTATTCCCATGAAGGGCCAAGTATTTCCTAGGAGTTTCCTCACACTACATGCTAACCATCTCTCAATTCTCAGTAAGTTTCTCTCTCATTTAACAAGGGTGGAGCAGAATGGGCTGGAGCCCTTCTCAGACGATTCCCCTGTAGCTGGCTGTCACTCCTGGGCTGGTGGCCAGAGTGAGGCTGAGTCCCTGAGCACTCATGGTCCCCAAGGCTAGGGTCCTGGGAGACCTGGCTGCTCTGGGAAATGCTCATGGTAAGGTAAGGGCTCCCCATCAACCAGCCTGAGCCCCAGAGAGGTGTCAAACCAGGAACACAGTGCCTTGGGTAAACAAGAGCTCCCCTAGGGCTGCAAAGGTGAAAAACAATGCAGAATTTGCAATTTGATTAAATTTAAGGAGCCGCTTTGATTCCAGCCTCTACTAAATCCACTCGGACTATTATTCTTCTGCCCAAATAAACAACAATTTGGGTGCATAAATCTATACAGCCAGTTTGAGCTTTCCTTTTCACATTACCTGGAGTGAAGAGGATATGTAAAATTCAGAAAAATAATTCCTTGCCCATGATGGGTGAATTCTAAAACACACAGCTAACCCCCAGCCAAGCTGTGTTCACCATGTGTGTGCAGCTGCGCCCACTGACCAAGGCACCCACCTGAGGGTCTTGGAGACACCACAGCTGCTCTTGGACAAAACATGAAACAAAAGCCTCAAAAGAGAGGAGCAGCTCCCCAGTGAGGGCTGGGCACACACTCTGTCTCATGCCATGCCCTGGGGAAGCCAGCACCCACTCAAAGAGCGGAGGTTGACCCCAGATAAGCAAAGTACCCAATGCCACTGGCCTATCTAAGAGGCCACCTTGAGGAGGACTAGATGTCACTACTATTGCCACTTTCCAGAGAATTCTTAGCCCTGCACCTCTGCAATGTGGCCACGACCAAGTGGTTTCTAAGATCCTGCACTGTTCTCTCTGTTGGCCCATTGAGGGCTCTAGAGGGAAACGCAAGCTGTGGGCATTTTAGCTGAACAGGTGATCCCATAACAACATGCCTAATTTCTTTGCTTCTCAAGGTTTTATCCTCTGCTAGATAATAGTAGATACAATGATAAAATAGTTCATCTTTATTAACTAATAGTTAATATTTATTAACTGGTTACTTTGATGTAGTTATTATTCTAAATATATTTAATATGTTACTCTATATCTTGAGTGTTTATTATTCCATTAAAAATAGTTGGAATTAGATGAAGATTACCTGAACAGAAGATGGGCCTTAGGCTGTATTCATGGGGGTAGGGAGCTATCTTAAAGGGCCCTAGGGAGGATTCCTGAAGGAGGAAAGACAGTGGTCCCAGGATGAGGATGCTGTAGTCAATGATCCCAATTTTAGAAGGTGCTGAGGGATGTTATATCAATTCCAAAAGAATATATCTTACTAAATAGGTGTTTAAATAACAATCATGATGTATATACTCCAAAGGTTTGTAAGTCAGAACTCAGAACACCTATTTGAAATGCAGAGTTAGATTCCAAACACTGGAGAAGTCACCTGGGACTTAATAAGCTCCTGTGTGCCCACCCTGGAGACTGAGGACCAGCACAGCATTGTGCAGTGTGTGTTCTGTGCTGCACAGCCACAGGAGAAGACACACAGAGACCACTGTTGATTATGCTCTCTCAGGGTCTTTTTTGAGTTTCTTTCCTCTGCCTACTGTTTTTCACCCAAAGCTATCTCCCAGACACTGTCTCTTCTCAATTTAGCTGCTCTCCCTAGGTGATCTCATTTATTCTATGGCCTCATATAGCTATGCTTTATATGAAATTATTAATGTGCTCACTCCAGATTCATCTCCCAACTCCCAACCTCAACATGCAACAACTGGGTGGGCCTCTTCTCTTGGAGGCTCCACGGGCTGTGCGACCTCATCACTTCCCTGAACGCCGTGATCTTGTTCCTGTGGCTCCACCTTTTTGAATTGCTCCCACTTACTAGAAGAGTAAATATGAAGTGGTTGTTCTTTCTTCCTCTTCTCTGTCTCCCACAATTACCAAAATCTTGCAAATTACACTTCCATGACTCCTCTCATAGCTCTTTACTCTTTAACTTATTGGAACTGCCTTACTTCGATTTTTAATCATTTCTCTCCTGTATCCCAGTAGCCTTTTAACTTTTTTGCTCTTTCTCAGCTGTGAAC
Source organism: Manis pentadactyla (assembly GCF_030020395.1). Taxonomy (NCBI): domain Eukaryota; kingdom Metazoa; phylum Chordata; class Mammalia; order Pholidota; family Manidae; genus Manis; species Manis pentadactyla. The sequence continues at coordinate 44,626,205 of NC_080025.1, forward strand.
TCTCCAAATTGCTGGAATGGTGCACTTATTAACTTGCAAATCTGCCATTACATCCCTATATTAATTTCTTCTCTGGAGCTCCAGAGTCTTCAGAATAAAATCTCACATCCTTGGTCTGACATCCTTCATCTTTGAAGACCTTTTCCTCATACTCTCTGAATCCTCATCATCACTGTAGCCCTCTTCCTACTCTACCTTTCAACTGCTTTGATAGAATGCACTGGCCCAATACACCTGCTCTGTCCTGCTTTCCTGCCTAAAGCTCCTTTACTAAGGGGTTAAGCTCTGGTAAAGTTCTTTCCTTCATTCCAGACTCAGTTCTTCTTCCCCCACATCTGCACTGTTTTTCCCATAACAATATACAGTTATGTCTACTGATGAGCAACTGAAAACAGTTGTTGAGCTAGATGGAGCTGAGAAGGGCAAGAAAGCCAGTCTCCCAGACTGAAGTAACGCTTGCCCCCAGCTGCCTGACATGGGGCAGAGGACAATAAGATCCCTCTACCAGTTAGGTCTGATCTGTTAAACATCATTTAAACCTGTGTACACCTAACAACATATCCTCAAAATACACAAGGTGAAAACTAACAGAAAAGAAGAGAGGAATAAACAACTCAACAATAATTGGAAATTCCAATATGCTACTTTCAATAATATGTAGAACAACTAAGTAGAAGATCAATGAGGAAATGAGAGATTTGGACAACAGTACAAACCAATTATCCCTAACAGATGTCTATAGTGCACTCTACTGAACAACAGCAAAATACATGTTCCTATCAAGTGTACATAGAACACTCTCCAGGATAGACATTAGTTAGGACATAAAACAAGCCTTAATAAGTGTAAAATTATTGAAATCATAAAATGTATGCTCTCTATAATGAAATGAAATTAGAAATAAATAACATAAAAACGTGGGAAAGTTAAAAATGTGAAAATCAATGAGTCAAAGAAGAATTGACAACTTAGAAAATCCTTTGAGATAGGTGGGAAAAAAATACCAGAATTTATGAGAAGCAACAAAAGCTGTGCTTAGACAGAAATATTTGGCTATAAACACTTATGTTAAAAAAAGAAGAAAGATCTCAAATTAGTATTCTAACAATCCATCTTAAGAAAATTGAAAAAGAAAACACAAAGCAAGCAGAAGAAAGAATACAATAAAGGTTAAAGTGGAAATATATGAAATAAAGAATAGAAAACCCATAAAGAAAATTACTGTAACCAAAAATTTGTTCTTTGAAAAGATTAACAAAGTTGACAAACTTTCATCTAGACTAAAACAAAAGAAAGACTTATATTACTAATATTAATAAAAGCAGAGACATCACTACTAACCATACATAAACAAAGAGTGTTATAAAAAAAATACTATGAACAGTTGCATGCCAACAAATAAGGTAATCTAGATAAAATGGACAAATTCCTAAAAAGACACAAGCTACAGAAACAGCCTCAAGAAGAAAAAAAACATCTGAATAGGTCTATAACAAGTGAAATGATTGGATCAGTAATCAGAAGAACTAATCACAAAGAAAAGTCTAGAACAAGATCACTTTACTGGTGAATTCTTAATGTTTAAATAATTAACATCAGTCTTCCACAAATTCTTCCAAAAAATAGAAAAGGTAGAAACAATTCTCAATTCATTTTATGAGGTCAGGATTGCTGATACCAAAAACAGGTAAAGACATCACAAGAAAAGAACACTGCAGAACCCTTATGAATATAAACACAAAATTCCTCAACAAAACACTACCAGACTGTATCAAGCAGTATACAAAAAGGATTCTGCAACATGGCTAAGTGGGATTTATCCCAGAAATCCAAGGATAGTTCAACATCCAAAAACTAATCAACATAACAATATTTAATATAAAAAAGAACAAAAGGCACAACTATGTCAACAGACACCGAAAAAGCTTTTGACAAGTTCTAATACTCTTTCATGATAAAAATTCTCAAGAAACTGGGAATGCAAAGGAGTTTCCTCAACCTGATAAACATCATCTATTAAAAATGTAAAGCTAGTAGCACAGTCAATAGTGAAAGACTGAATGCTTCCCCCTAAGATTTCACCACTTCTATTCAAGATTGTGCTAGCCAGGACAATTAAGCAAGAAAAAGAAATAAAAGGTATCCAGATTAAAGAGAAAGAAGTAAAACTCCTTTCACAGCTGACAAGATCTTGAACATAGAAATCCTAAGGAATGCACACACACACACACACACACACATACACACACACACACACACACACACAACTAATAAAATTAACAAAGTGTTCAGTATGATTGTCAGATATGAGATCAATATACTGAAAGTAATTTTCATGCCTATGCATTATAAATGAATAATTTTTAAAGGGAATCAAGAAAATTCTATTTGTAATAGCATCAAGAAGAAATAAAATTAGGAATAAATATTTTCAAGTACAAAACTTGTACACTGAAAATTACAAAACGTTGTTGAAAAAAATTAAATAAGACCTCAATAAATGGGAGGACATCCCCTGTTCATAGGTTGGAAAATTTAATAATGTTTTTAAAACTGCAACTCTATCCAAATTGATCTACAGATTTAATCCAATCCCTACCAAAATACCTACTGCTGCTTTTTTGCAGAGCTACTGCTAATATTCATATAGAAATGCAAGGGACCAGAATAGTCAAAACAATCTTGAAAAAGAACAAATTTGGAGGACTCATACTTTCAAATTCAAAACTTACTACAAAACTACAATAATCAACACACTGTGGTACTGACATAAAGATAGACATAGAGATAAAAGGAATGAAATTGAGAATCCAGACATAAGCCCTAACATTTATGGTCAACTGATTTTCAACAAGGGTGCCAAAACTAAAGAGGAAAAAGGGTGCCAAGATGAAAGAATGGTCTTTTCAATGAAATGATGTTGTGATTGTGATTTTGCTTGTAATTGGTTTATTGGATTACAGGCAATAAATGAAGTTAGACCTTGATCTCACACCATACACAAAAGCTAACTCACATGGATTCAAGACATAATATAAAAAGCTATAAAAAGTCTAGAAGAAAACATAGAAGTAAAACTTTATGACTTTGTGTTAAACAATTTTTTTATAGGTATGACATCAAGAGCATAAGCAATAAAAATAAATATCCTGCACTTCATAAAAATTGATTTTTTTTGCTTCAAAAGATACTATCCAGAAAGGAAAGAGAAAACCCACATATTGGAAGAAAGTATTTGAAAAACATATATCTAATAATAGTTTACTATCCAGACTATTATAAAAAGGTTAGAACTCAACAGTAAAAACACAAATGACTTAATTTTTAAATAGGCAAATGATTTAAATACATGTATCTCTGAAGAAGATACACATACAAATTGCAAACAAGCACATGAAAAAAGGCTCAACAGCATTAGTTATTAAGGAAATTTAAATTAAAATCACAGTGATACCACTTTATACCCACTAGGATGACTAAAATAAAAAAAGATAGATGATATCTTTAACTAGTATTGGTGAAGACACAAATAAAGTAGAACCCTTATCATTGCTGGTAGAGTTGCAAGATGGTGTGGCCACTTTGGAACAGTTTGGCAGCTCCTCAAAATGTTAAACACAGTTATCATATGACCCAGAAATGCCATCTTTAATAAATATCTAAGAGAATTAAAATAAACATCCACACAAAAATGTGCATAAGTGTTCAAAGTAGTATCATTCAACAATCCAAATATCTATCAACTTATCAATGGGTAAAACTAATGTGTTATGTTCATAGAATGGAATACTATTCAGCCATAAATAAGAATGAAGTGCTAATTCAAGCTATAACACAAATAAATCTGTGGAACTTTTACTCCAACTTAAGCCAGACATAAAAGATCACATTCTTTGTGATCCTATTATCTGAAATGTACAGAATAGGCAAATTCATAGACACATAAATTAGTGGTTCCCAGGGTCTGAAAATGCTAATCAGTGCCAGATTTGTTTTCGGGGCTGATAGATTTTGTTTGTTTGTTTTGATTTGACATATTGTTTTGATAATTGGAAGTCTGTACCTCTTCGTCCTTTTCACATATTTCACCTATCCCTGTTTATTCTTTGTATTTATGAGTTTTTTTCTGTTTTGCTTGTTTGTTTTGTTTTAGATTCCACATATAAGTGAAATCACATAGTATCTGTCTTTGACTTATTTTGCATAGCACATTATGCTCTAGGTCCATCCATGTTGTCACAAATGACAAAATTTCATTCTTTTTTGGCTAAAAAATATTCCAGTGTATACATGTACCACATCTTCTGTATCCATTCATCTATTGATGGGCACTTAGGTTGCTTCCACATCTTGGCTATTGTAAATAATGCTGCAATAAACATGGGGGAGCATATATCTTTTTTAATTAGTGTCTTTGTTTTCTTTGGGTAAATATCCAGAAGTGGCATTACTGGATCACATGGTATCTCTAGTTTTAATTTTTGGGAAACCTCCATATTGCTTTCCATAGTAGCTGCACCAGTTTACATTCCCAGCAACATTGTAGGAGGGTTCCCTTTTCTCCACATTCTCACTAACACTTGTCATGTCTTGTGTTTTTGGTAGTAGCCATTCTAACTGGTTTGAGGTGATATTTCAGTATGGTTTTGATTTGCCTTTTCCTGATGATTAGTGATGTGGGGCATTTTTTATGTGCTTGTTGGCATCTGCATTTCTTCTTTTGAAAGATGTCTATTTAGGTTCCCTGCCCAATTTTTAATTGGACTTTGTGTTTTTTTTGGTGTTGAGTCATGTGAGTTCTTCATATACTTTGGAAGTTAACCCCTTTCAGCTAAGTCCTTTGGGAATATCTTCTCCCACACAGTGGGCTGCCTTTCATTTTGTTCCTGGCTTCCTTCCCTGTGCAGAAACTTTTTAGTTTGATGTAGCCCCACTTGTTTATTTTTGCTTTTTTTCTCTTTGCATGGGGAGACATGTCCAGAAAAAAAAGTGCTGTCATGATATCTAAGAATTTACTGCCTATTTTTTTTTCTAAGAGCTTTATGATTTCAGGTCTTTCATTTGCATCTTTAATCAATTTTGAGTTTATTTTAGTTCATAATGTAAGACAGTGGTCCAGTTTCATTTTCTTGCATGTAGCTGCCCAGGTTTCCCAACACTGTTTATTAAAGAAACTGCCTTTTCCCCATTGTATATTCTTGCTTTGTCAACAATTTTAAAGTTAGATAGTGCTGGTGGTTGTATAACCCCTATGAGATACCAAAAACCACTGATTTTTACGTTTTAAAAGGGTGAATTTGTTTTCACATGTAAATTGTATCTCATTAAAGCATTTATAAGAAACAGAATTTGGTCCTTGAAATAATAAGAGCATTAACTCTCCCCATTAACACCCTATTTACAATGCACTCTCACTCAGGAAGCCCACCACGTGACACTTTCATCTAACTCCCTCTGCTTACTTTTCACATGCTGCCTGTGATTACTCATTTCACCATACTACATCTCTTTTTATCTCTTCCTCCACTTCCAATTGAAACTGTGAATCTCTCCATTGTCCCCGGTACCCCAGGGTTTGTGTCTGTGACCTGCCCCTGCCAGGGCTGCTCTGCGGGGCTGTCCAAGCTCACTCAGGGTGGCACTTTCCACCTGCATGTGGACACCAGGGTTTGAAGAACCTTGGCCATCTCATTATGTAAGTGCTTCCATTTAAAGTTTTAAGCAAGGCTTGGTCACTTTTACTTAGTATTTACCATTCAGACAGTAAGCACGTGTATTTTTTACTTATAGGAATGCTGATAGGTATGATAACATGGCTGCTTTAGTTATGTGGACATTGTAGATGAGAGAAACGCTGAAGAAAGAGCATGTCTATTATGTTGTGCCAGATGAGATTTGGCAGGTCTTTGTGGCCTGAGAATTAAATCATTTATATTACCTGAAAAGGCATAGTACAGAATGACCCAGAAGCTGAGAATTAGTAAACAGAACAGTATGTTTGCAAAGAAACTGATACCATATCAGGATTTAAAAATAGAAATATGTGAAACAAGAGCCACGCTGATCCCAACTCATACGCAAAGCTCACATCCTGTGTCCCCAAACCACTGCCGTCCCTCAGCCCAGGCCTTCCCCAGCCCTCACCCAAATCATGGACACTGCCCCAAATGTTCCTCTGCCTGCATGTGAATCCCCTAAAACTGTCCTTGAGCACAACCTCTAGAGACATGTGTCTAAAAGGACATCTGTCCATAATCCACAAGATCATAGTTACACCATAAGGGAAGCCACTTTCCTTAGAATCCTTGTCTTGTCATCCTTGTGACCCTGTCTTGAGGAAATGTCTTGCATCTCCAGATTCATAGCCATTCATTCACTGATCACCACCACACACATCTAAGGCTGCACTTTGTATAGCATATTTTATCCTCCCAACAAAACTGTCCCACTTGGTGGAAAAAGACATTAAATAAATTGTCAAGTTTGCTCAGGTGGAAAGAGTCCGGATGCCCCACCTCCGCTGTTGTACAGCCACGCCCGGTCTCCTCAGCTGCCATGGCTCCATCTCCTGTGCTCTCTGGGTCCTGCATGCAGTTATGAGTATTGCTCTTCTCCCAGCATGCCCACCTTTCCTGTCTGCTCGGCACACTCCTTTCAGGGCCCAAGTCAAATGGCAGCTCTCTGCAAAGCCTCCATGACTCCTCAGAAGCTGCCATAGCTGGCATTCCCTCATTCCCTGCACAGTCGGGACCCCTTCGTTGGGCATGTGGTCCCAGAACTGAAGGGGAGTGGGTCTTCTTTTACCATCAAGGTGTGACATGTAGTAGAAATAAAAGAATGAAGAGAATGAAGAGACTCTAACAATTCACCACGGACATGACCTTTGTAGAATGGTATTTTTAGCTTGCAAATCTATAATTTGAAATATGACTTATTTGGATCAAGGAACTAAGGAGTACTAAAATCAGAAAGTACTGTTCAGACCCTGTGTGTCTGTACAGTACTTTAATAAGTTCCATTATACAGCAGCTCAGCCAGTCTGTTTGCAAATTTCCAAGGATGAACTACTCACCATCCCACAGGGCAAACTCATTCCATTTGTTAAAATAACTTCAGCATTTCTCAGTTCTTAGAATGGCCTACACACCTTCATGCTTTTTCAGGGACACTTGCTCCACCTGAGACACTCTTCTCCTCATGCTTCCTCAGAGCTCTGCTCAAACCTGACTGGCCCAGAGCAGCCTGACCTTGCAGGCAGGGCAGGGTGTCCATCACGGCCCCTCATAGCTCTCTGAGCCTCCCAGCCACAGATTTGTCACAGCCGCAAACACGGTTCATCCCACTCTTGGAATATCCAGTTGACCCTTAAGCAATGCAGGGGTTAGGGGCACCAGCCCCCTGTGCATTCAAAAATCCCTGTGTAACCTTTTACTCACCCAAAATGCGCTAATAGCCTACTGTTGACTGGAAGCCTTACTGACAATATAAACAGTCATTAAACACATACTTTGATGTCGTATGTATTATATACTGTATTCTTATAATAAAGCAAGCAAAAGAAAAGAAAGTATTTTTCAATCATTTTCAATATATTTATTTTAAGAAGTCCACATGCAAGTGGACAACTCACATTGTTCAAGGCTCAACCGTGTGCAGGCCCATGGCTGCCCTGTCCACCACTGCACACCTAGGGCTCAACATGATAGTTTGCATATTGTGTTCACTTGGCATCTCTTAAATAAAATTAATGACCAGATAGAATTATCTTTCTAAAGTTTATTCTTATAATGAGCTGAAAACTGCTTCCTTATCATTTCTTACCATTACGGACTGCATGTTGTGTCCCCCCAGAATCCACATGCTGAAGCCCTAACCCCACTGTGATGATACCAGAAGGTGGGGCCTTGGGGAGGTCATGAGGGTGCAGCCCCACGATGGGATCAGTGTTCTGATAAGATGAGAAAGAGATCAGAACGCTGTCTCTCCCACTCTCTCAACCTCTCAGCCAGGCGAGAACACAGCAAGAAGGCTGATGTCTGAGAAACAGGAAGCAGGTCCTCACCAGGAACTGAACTAGCCAGCACCTGGGTCTTGGACTTTCCAGACTCCAGAACTGTGAGAAATGAATTTCTGCTGCTTAAGCCACCCCTGTATGTTGTTACAGCAGCCCAAACAGACTAAGACCCTTACCACCCATCCATTTGTCAGCTTGCCCTCCAGTGCCAATGGTGACATCCTCAGGGCGCTGGCCTGCCAGTGTGGTTCCATAGGCCCAAAGCAGGAAGTGAAAAGGTATCATGCTTTGATGGGTGGCTGTTGTCACACAGTTGATGTGGTCTGAACTCCTACGTGCTTGAACCTGCAGGAATAAATGCTGCACCTCAGCAGGTGATGAACTCAGATCCTCCAGGCTTGAGCAACCCAGAACTCACACCCTCAAACCGCTGGCTTCCCCACAGATTCCGGGGCCAGCTCGGATGTTCCTGGAGAAGGCAGCTCATGGAGAGATACTGAGTGCGGGATCTCTCTTTGATACAGTGGCCCTCATTTCAGGTGGAGTTTCTTTGTGGTCAGAAGTTAGTAAATTGGAGTCTTCCAGAATGTAAGCAACCCACAGCAGGCTTTGCCTGACCTCTTATTTCTCCCGCTGTGCTCTAAAAGGCACTGTAATCAAGTAGATGTTATTTTGATGATAACACAATCCTCTTAGCAATTATCACCTTATACCTGGCCAGCCTCATGAATTTATGTTAGCTGGCCGGTCCTCTAGTATTTGAGGTTCCCATGTGGGGTGTGCTTGATCTGGGGGCCATGCTGGGTCAGAGTGACCCAGAATGAAGGAGGCAGGTAGGATTATTACCCAACAGCTCTGAGAAGGCTGCCTGCAAACTCTCTCCACTTCCTGAGAGGAAACTTAAGGAATGATACCTGGAAGCACCAAAGATCTTTGCTATCTTGGGGATCTCCTGGTCCTCACTCAGTCCAGGGGTTACAACCCCACTGGGAGACCCAGGAACTCCATCTCTGGGCCCTCAGTGCACACGTCCTAGGGTGCCTGAAGAAGGTGGGATCGTGGACCTCCAGGATTGCTGAGACCAAGGGTTGATGGGAGGCTAAAACCAGCGAGGACCAGTGCGGACAGTAAGACCCCACAGAATCCTTACACTGGCATTATGCAGAAAAGGTACAATTTCCGTCCACTGGCCCACCGTGAATATGAAAGATTATTTTCCTGTCTTCCTTTTATGAAGCTGGGTGGATTAGAGAATCATAAGATGTCCGATTCATCATGGGCTGGGTTTAACAGAATCTGTCCACGCTGTCAGGAGCAGGGCAGGTGGTCTGCAGCGTGCCCTAGTTAGAGTCGGCAGTCTGGTTGAGGCAACATTCTTGCCTGTTTCCTTCACAGAAAGTAATGGAGGGGATGGTGGGAAGTGAGATACAGGTGATGGCCCACTTGGTGGACGTCTGCGTTTTGCTCATTTGGGAGGTTTCACGGGGCCCAGTCCAGCCCCTCACACGGGGCTGAGCATGGTCAGGGGGCCATCTCGGTGCCCGGGTCAGAGTGCACCCACCAGCCTGCGCCCCTGCTCACCTGCCTTCCTCACCAGTCCAGCTCTGAGGTCAGGCTGCTGCTGCTCAATTCCCAGCTCTGCTAGTTACTGGCCATTAGGGCATGAGTGTTGGTACCTTCCCAAATTCATATGTGGGCATCCTAACCCCCAACGTGATGGTGTTCGGAGGTGCAGCCTTGGGCAGGGAATCAGGTCATGAGTGTGGAGACCACTCAAATGGGATTAGTGCCCTCATAAGGAGAGGGCCAGCAGAGCTTGCTTCCTCTCCCCAGCTTGTGGGGACACAGTGAGCAGGCAGCTGCCTGAAAGCAGGAAGGGGGCCTTCCAGGCACAGGGTCTGCCAGTGCGGCCACCTCAGGCTTCCAGCCTCCAGAAATGTGAGAAGCAGAGGTTTGTTGTCAGGGCCCCCAGACTGTGTGCCTTTGTGACAGCAGCACAGACTGCAGAGACCCCTCAAAGTGACCTGGAGGACATCCTGGTACCTGGCCGCTCGTTTTCTCTGACTGTACATCCCAAGGTGGATCCGTCACCTGCCTTCCCAGACACTGTGTTGCTTATGCAGGTTGAGTGTTCCGGATATCCTTAACAAGCTCACCGTGCTTTAAACTGAATGAGCCAAAACCTCCATCTTTTCCTGTTTGGCTCCATCTCCCAGCCATACAGCACAGGGCCCCTCTCGGACCAGCCAGCCTTTCCATTACTAGCTGTGTGAGCTTGGATGAATGTCTTGAAGTCTCCGATCTTGCGTGTGCTCATCTGTAAAGTGGGAAGTGCAATACCTCTCCTTCAGGATCACTGTGAAGATTAGACACAGTCGTGGGAAAGGCTTAGCCCCAGCGTGGCACACGGTAGACACTCAGCACCCCGCTGGACACAGTATTTCTCTGTTCCTATCCCAAAATAGATGTTGACACTATGGCCACCCCTTCATGATGTCAGTTATATACCCAACAACTTCTCAAAAGAATGTACATTTTTAATTCTGAAAATAATATTAAAAATTAAAAGAATTAAAAGATTAAACATTCTTGCTTTTAAGATGGAGAAAGCCCTGAGGACACACCTGGTTTTGCATCACACTCAGTCCCTCCTGCAGCCTGAAGTGCTGGGCACACTGGCGCACCCAGGCTGGTGGGAACCAGAGGGATGTCCCTGGGGTCTCCAGTGACAGTTACGAGGATTGTTCCGACCTACAGTTTAGCTCCTGTGTTTGCCTCTGTGCTCTGAACAGATCTGGCCTTGTCACTGGGACATTAGCTTGTCTTTGGTACCTGTGTAAAAGAGACCTTGACTGACAGGGACTCGGAAGCTCCGAGCTCTGCCCTAAGCTTAGAGCTGGGGGACACTCATGATGAGATGGCTCCACGGGGCTAGGAAGGGCAGCACCGCACAGAGTTCAGGACCCTCTAGGCCTGGGTACCTGCAAACTGTCACAGGGATGAAACCAGCATCATGAGGGCATGTGGGAAGCCACGGAGGCTATCAAGATGCAATTTTAAATTTGCATTTCTTGGAAGTATAAAAGTAAGATACTTTACTACTTTTGGAAAATATAGAAAAGGCTAAAAGAAAGCAATAAAAAGCTCACTTAAGACCCACCACCTGGAAATAACCTCTATTAAATTCTGTTTTTCCTCCCAGTGCTTTTTTCTACCTCTTCTTTGTATTGAAAGGGGAGTGCTTCTCTGCTGGACTATTTTAAAGGAGAAATATCTGGTGGCAATTTTGCCTGCCCTGGGGACACTTGGCACAGCTAGAAACACTTTGGGATGTCAGATGCTACTGGCATCTAGTGGGTAGAATACAGGGATGCTGGTGTACCTCTTATAGTGAGCAGGACACCCCCCCCCTGGGTTTATCCTAGCCAAAGGCCAGGTGCCAGAGTTAGACACAGTTCTGCATGGTTCCCCGCATTTTCAGGCACTGGCATCACTTGGTAAAGCCCAGGCTACCAAGCCCCACCCCCAGCGTTTCTGATTCAGTAGATCTGGGTGGGATTTGAGGATGTGCATTTCCAACAAGCTCCCAAGGGGTGCTGCTGCCCCAACCCACTCTTGGAGGAGTGAGGAAGAGCCCGGAAAGGAAACGTCAGCTCTTCTCCTACTCCTTTCTCTCTCTGCCCAAAGACAGAGTATGGAGGCTCCCCATGAGTGAGGGTGGCCCCAAATGTCCCCTGTTACCTACTAGGTGGAGCTAATGAGTGAAAATCCACCAGCCTTAGTGCCTTCCTTGTCTCTGCCTGCTGGCAGAGCTCTGGGGTGAGCTGTAGCTCTGCTCATAGCCACACTGGAGAGTGATTCCCACTCTGTGGGTGCATTGCCTGCCATCTCTCTCAACCTGGGGCATGTGGAGAAAGCGCTGCTGGCCCCAGAGCCCACCGAGCACTACCACCACAAGCCTGTGTTCTCACCCCTTCCAAAGTCAGTGTGATGTCATGATTTCCAGGGAGGAAGATGGTATGGCTTATGGGTCTCTGTAAGCCTCAACCCAGGGAGCCTTAACTCTGGTTAAACTGCAGGAAAAAGATACCCCCACGCCACCCCCAGGACAAGGAGTGTAAATCCAGGGCGGGCCCGGCACCTCGGGCAGGTAAGTGCCAGGCAGGCAGTTTCCTCTGTCTCAGCAATACACGACTGCTGACCACAGGAATCCAACAGGGAAGAGAGACGGGGTCCCAGGGTGAGCCGGAATTACACCCCTAACAGGACCCTGGAGGGTGGAATAACTGCCCACTGGGCATGTCCCTCCCAGCAAAGTTGAGGTGACTGGATGGGCTTATACCATGAACATTTGTGGTAGACCCCAAAATCATTGCTTTCATATTTTTCACTTTAGAGGATAAAATCCACAGCATAAAATCTGGAAGGAAAACAAATATCTTAGCCTGAAAGCAAAAAGAGAGTCTAAAGGAAGAGCAGCACTGGGTAAAAACAGCCCCCACAGCCCTGGAGGGGGTGGAGCTGATATACAAGTAAGAGACATGGCACCTGACCTGTAGCTGGCTGAGGAAAGCTCTCACCCAAGAGCAGGTGGAGTGGCCGTGCACACTGCCTCCCGAAAGGCTGCTTTCCAGGGAGGGGACCGCCAGGCTGGGTGGGTCAGCAGAGATGGGGCAGAGGCAGCAGGGGACGGGTGCCTTGGAGACGATCTGGCGTCAGGGTGACGATGACCCCAGAACTGCCCCACCTGCCCCCCACACTGAGTCCTCTGGGATTAGGAGGGAAGGAAAGAAAGTCTGATGATGTTGGATCTGGGATTAAGTTTTCAAGTGGATGAGAAGAGACTTAATGGATGACTGACCGCAGGAGCATCTGCCGAGATAAGGGCAGGAGGTGCGGATGGCTCCACCCATGGCACTCCCACCTGAAGGCCTTCATCTCCATCCCACCAGGGGCTGACTGTTCAGGGTGTGCACAGTTCTGCAGCAGGAACTCTAAAGCGTCCTTGCTTCCACTTTGCTCAGGACTCCTTCAACTGAATGTAAAGGAAAAAAGGTTGAGAAAGGCAAGTTAGGAAAGTGCTGGAGGTTTGTAAGAACACCTCAGAGAGGCAGAAAAGGGAGCTCCTAAAGGCAGTGTGTTGTGCGCAGACGGAATTTGTAATAACATCACTCAGCATAGTGATAGACGTCAATCTGGGCAGGAGCAGACAAAGAGAGTAGAGCAGGGGGCGGCTTTGCAGAGCGTTTGTGATCACAGACCATGGACCCGGGCATGAGGGAGAGGAACCCCGGGGGGGCTGCCTGGAGGGGAGGCTTGAGAGGGAGCAGCCCTGCAGGGGTGCAGTGCTGTTTCAAAAGGCTTCGTGAGGTTGAAGTTGTTGACGTGAAGTAGCTCTTGATTATGACTTGGTGGAAAATGACCATGGTCCTGATAGGAAGAAGTAAAAAAGAGGTGAAGTGACTGTATTTAAGTGGGTGAAGAACGTGAGTTCCCGTAGACATGATGGGCACATGGCAAGGGGACTGAAGAGATTTCCAGATTCCTCAATAAACGTAGGTGAATGACCTTAAGGGTGTTTGGTGGCAAGGATGAGGAAGGGATGCCAGAGTCTGAGAAATGAGAAGAAGGGGTTTTTGCATGAGCAGGGGAGAATCCTGGGATTGCAAGGGGGAGGTAGGAAGACGCCACCATTTCCTGCGGGCTGTGGGTATGCGCGCACAGACAAAAGACAGACATCTCAAAAAGCCCACCAGGGAAATGACATCCTTGAAAGCAGTCTGGTTTCCATTGAGGCAAGCAGCTGAGGGAAGCATGCTGGGAACAGGATGAAGAGTGAGGTTGTGTGTCATGCACAGTGGGAAGGCCAGCTGCGCCAGCAGGAATCACAAGGAGAACGTCTGGGAATGTATGGAAATAACAGAACAAAAGAGGGTTGAAAGGCAAAAGAAATTTCCTTTCAGGAACCCTCCAAAAATTCGAGGGTTGACGGGCTTACCTACTATCCACAGGCTCTGAGCTCCACCCAGAAGTGTGGGTCTGGGGTTGTAACCACGGCGCCCTGACTGTGGTTATAAGCGAAAGTGCCCGCACATATTTTAAGTTCACTCAAAGTTTCAGTGACAGAAACTTTTTGGTTAATGAAGTCACAGCACTTTACTTCTGCAGCTCATAGCCCCTTTCTCCCAGTGGTTCTCAGCCCTGCAGGGAAGGCTGGGTGACACCCTACTGCACATCCCAGCCACTAATGAATGACAATTAATGTTACAGGGAACCTCCTGTAGGATGCAATTGTCAGAAACTTACATATGGAAGGAAATCATAGTAACCACGCTCTTCTGTGTTTTTTTTCATAAAGAAGCAGATACAACCACCTTATACACAGCTTATGAATCCAAAAACCTTCATATGGTTTTTTTGCCTATGGCAGTCGGCTTTTCAGAATCGCTAAACTTAGCAGTACCATTACATAAATAGCACAATGACAGCCCCCATTCACTGCACCTCATGATTCTGTTCCAATACTTCACTGTTGAGATAACCCCATGGTAAACCCAGATGAGGTAGGCATGGGTCTCCCCATTTTACAGGTGAAAATACTCTGTCCTGCTGTCCAAAATCATAGAGCTGATCTCTGGACATGAAATTCTACTACACCTCGGTAATTTTTTTCTATTTATTTCTAAAATGCATTGCCAAAGGAACTCTTCCAATTGTAATTTGAAATAAGATGAAAAAAGTATTTTTCATTTGAAATATAGCCCTTGAATGGTTATCAAAGACATTAACCCCAGGGGGGAAAATGGCTATTTCCCATCTGTTGAATCACTCTCAATACCGTGTACACCTGGCCTCCCCCACCTTTGTACAGGGAGCGCAGAATTAAGGTTTTAGAGAACATGAGCTGTTCTCCACCACCTCCCACAAAAGACTTTCATATTCACCCGAAAGGTGATAACATTTTCTGCAGATCTGCTTATTTGCAAACAATGTCTATTCAAACCATTACAGATTTAAGTATCAATGTTTCTTTCAAACTCAAGCAATAAAGCCAGATGACATATTGGGGGAAGGCATTTCATTTAAAAGAGAAACAGAGACATTCAGACAGCCCTCATGCAAGAGGCTCATTTCTAGAATATCTCACATGGTGTTTCTCCTTCAGGGGTTTGTGTAGCATAGAAAACCCCTGGTACAACTGCCACAGAGACACACTCTTCACCTTCTTCTATGTGTCCGTCTGGCTAGAGCCCGGCTTCAGCTGGGAAATGTTGTGAAGCACACTTCACCCTTCTTAGCCCTTACTTTCCTAGGATTGCTAATTCTCACAGTACTTAATTACACATAACTGCCCTGGCCTGGCAAACTCCCTGAATATCTCATCACCATCACACCGCCTGCATTGCACACATCCCTCAGGTCCTGAACGTAGCAGATACTCAGCTGATGTTCTGAATGAAAAAGGGAGGAAAATATATCATGGGCAGCTGTGGGAATGTGCATTATTGTGAGATTATCTACTCAACCTCCCATTTCTATTGTGAATAATTCGATATGGGGGATTTGTCTCTGTGGTCCCTGGTGGAGCTGCTACTGTGCTCAGCATGTAGTTGACTTTCATTAAATATGAATTAAAGATGAATAATGAACAAATGAACAAAACATTCACAGTTAATAAAAGAGAGACTTTCTTGCCTCTAAATTTAACTTTGTGGTCTGCTCAGGCTGCCGCAGGCAGGGCAAGAAGGAGAGGAGCTCCCACAGTCCTCCAGGGCCCCTGCCTCTTAGCACTGTGATCCTCCCAAGCAAGCCAGTGTCCCGGGTCCAGCTGATGGTAGCGGATGTCCTGGCTCCACCTTTTGGGCCGTGACTCTTCATTTCAGAACAATGCATTCATCACCCAATAACTACTGCATCCAGCCTTTGTCAGACCTCATGCCCCTTCTTTTCGTGCATCCGGCTATTGGAGACATGAGACTAAATACATCTGGTGCATCTGACTTTTAATGAAAATAATCCTGATAAAATATAAAGCGTTTTCTCCAATACTCATGAGTATTTACACATTTTTTTAAAGGACAATATGAGGTCCCAGGGGCTGGGAAAGAGTCATGTGTGTGCTTTGGGCTTCTTGAGACCCTTCTCATCAGGTGAGTCCTGGTGATATTCACAGCTGAATCATAGGTGGAAGTGGCACATTTCCTCCATAACTCATCGTCTGGCTCAACATGTCCAGGAGAACCCAGGCAACATGTCTCATCTCTTTCAATTGCAAAATAGGAAGTGAACTAGAGTAGCCAGTGGGGATTTTTGCTTGCAAGCTCGGAAAGGATGCCAAGGCAGAGTTGAAGGAATTACCAACACTGGAAATGGGGTTCATTGCTGCCAGGGGTCCGTTTTCCCTCCCCTCCTTCTCTTTGTCTCCCCATCTGTGTTCTCTGATGTTGTTCTTTTCTTGGCATTATTCTGTAGAAAATTCCTTTCCATGTTATGGCCAAGATGGTTGTTAGCAGCTTCTGCATGACATTCTGATTAGCAAACTCATCTAATTATTTCCATTTATTAAACAAATATTGGCTGAAAACCTCTGTTCTAAGTGCTTAAACTATGTTGGTAAAGGAAAACACTAGGCAAAAAACAAACCAGAATAGAACTAAATGTCATGGGATGAAACCCACACACTGGCCCTACATTTTTTAAAAGGGTTTATATCTTTTGCTTTTTTTAATTGTTTTTTTTATTAAGGTATCATTAATATACAATCTTATGAAGGTTTCACATGAGCAAAATTGTGGTTTCAACATTCACACATATTATTACATTTCACCCCCCACCCCCCGATTGCAGTCACAGTCCATCAGTGTACTAAGATGTTATAGAATCATTACTTGTCTTCTCCGTGCTGTACTGCGTTCACCATGACCTACCTATTTTATTTGTGCTAATCATAATACCTCTTAATCCCCTTCTCCTTCTCAACCCACCCTCCCCCACCCTTTCATAACCACTAGTCACTTCTTGGAATCTGTGAGTCTGCTGCTGTTTGTTCCTTCAGTTTTTGCTTTGATGTTATAGTCCACAGATGAGTGAAATCATTTGGTACTTGCCTTTCTCTACCTGGCTTATTTCACTAAGCATAATACCCTCTAGTTCCATCCATGTTGTTGCAAATGGTAGGATTTGCTTTCTTCTTATGGATAAATAATATTCCATTGTGTATATGCACCACATCTTCCTTATCCATTCATCTACTGATGGACACTTAGGTTGCTTCCATTTCTTGGCTATTGTAAATAGTGCTACGATAAACATAGGGGTACATATGTCTTTTTGATTCTGGGATCTATTTTTCTTTGGGTAAATTCCTAGGAGTGGAGAGGAGCCAAGATGGTGGCATGAGTAGGGAAGCGGAAATCTCCCCAAACCATATATATTTTTGAAAATACAACTATTCCTAAAAGAGAGACCAGTGGATACAGTACAACAGCCAGGCTTCATCTACATCTGCAAGAACTCAGCACCTCATGAAGGGGGCAAGATACTAGCTGTGGCCAGGCAGGACCCAAGCACTCCCCCAACTCCAGCTCCCTGGCGGGAGGAAAGGAGTTGGAGCGGGGAGGGTGTGAAAGCCCAGAACTGCTAAATAACTAGCTTTAGTAATCCTCACTGAGAGCACAGACACACATTGCATGGTGTGCTGGATATTAGAGAACTGAAAAAGTACAATCTGCAAACCGGACCCCACAGCTGGCTCCCCTGGGACAAAAGAAAAGCGAGTGCTTCCTGAAAAAGAATTCAAAATAAAGGTCATAACCATGCTGATGGACCTGCAAAGAAATATGCAAGAGCTAAAGGATCAAGTGGGGAGGGAGATTACAGAAATAAAACAATCTCTGGAAGGACTTAAGAGAGGACTGGATGAGGTGCAAGGGGCCATTAATGGAATAGAAATCAAAGAACATGAACACAGAGAAGCTGAGACAGAGAGAGATTAAAGGATCTCCAGGAATGAAAGAATATTAACAGAACTCTGTGACCAATCCAAACAGAACAATATCCACATTATAAGGGTACCAGAAGAAGTAGAGAGAGAAAAAGGGAGAGAAAGTGTATTTGAAGAAATAACTGTTGAAAACTACCCCAAACTGGGGGAGGAAATAGTCTCTCAGACCATGGAAGCCCATAGAACTCTCAACACAAGGGATGCAGGGAGGATAACACCAAGACATATAATAATTAAAATGGCAAAGATCAAAGACAAGGACAGAGTATTAAAGGCAGCCAGAGAGAGAAAAAAGGTCACCTACAAAGGAAAACCCATCAGACTATCATCAGACTTCTCAAAAGAAACCTTACAGGCCAGAAGAGAATGGCATGATATACTTAAAGCAATGAAACAGAAGGGCTCTGAACCAAGAATACTGTATCCAGCCACATTTTCATTCAAATATGAAGGAGGGATTAAAAAATTCCCAGACAAGAAAAAGTTAAGGGAGTTTGCCCCCCCACAAACCACCTCTACAGGATATTTTAAAGGGACTTCTCCATATGGAAGCACTCCTAAAGCTAAATATATGTGAACAGAGAAAATAAAATCATAACAAAGAAAGGAGACCAACCAAATGCTAACTAAAGGCAAAAAATAAAATCAACTACTCACAAAAGCAGTCAAAGGAAACACAAAAGAGTACAGAATAAAACACCTAACATATAAAGAATGGAGGAAGAGGAATATGAAGGGAGAGAAATAAAAAATCATCAGACTGTGTTTATGATAGCATAATAAGAGAGTTAAGTTAGACAGTTAGATAGTAAAGAAGCAACCCTTGAACCTTTGGTGACCATGAATCTAAAGCCTGCAATGGCAATAAGTACATATCTTTTAATAACCACCTTAAATGTAAATGGACTGAATGCACCAATTAAAAGACATAGAGTAACAGAATGGATAAAAAAAAAAAGCAAGACCCATCTATATGCTGCTTACAAGAGACTCACCTCAAATGCAAAGATATACACAGACTAAAAGTCAAGGGATAGAAAAAGATATTTCATGCAAACAATAGGGAGAAAAAAGCAGGTGTTGCAGTACTTGTATCAGACAAAATAGACTTCAAAACAAAGAAAGTAACAAGAGATAAAGAAGGACACTCCATAATAATAAAGGGGTCAGTCCAACAAGAGGATATAACCATTATAAATATATATGCACCCAATACAGGAGCACCAACATATGTGAAACAAATACTAACAGAATTAAAGGAGGAAATAGAATGCAATGGATTCGTTCTAGGAGACTTCAACACACCATTCACTCCAAAGGACAGATCCACCAGACAGAAAATAAGTAAGGACACAGAGGCACTGAACAACACACTAGAACAGATGGACTTAACAGACATCTACAGAACTCTACACCCAAAAGCAGCAGGATACACATTCCTCTCAAGTGCACATGGAACATTTTCCAGAAAAGACCACATACTAGGCCACAAAAAAGCCTCAGTGAATTCAAAATGACTGAAATTCTACTACCCAACTTCTCACAACACAAAGGCATAAAACTAGAAATAAAGTGAAGTGTACAAAGAAAGCAAAAGGCTCACAAACACATAGAAGCTTAACAACATGCTCCTAAATAATCAGTGGATCAATGACCAAATTAAAACAGAGATCAAGCAATATATGGAGACAAATGACAACAACAGCACAAAGCCCCAACTTCTGTGGGATGCAGTGAAGGCAGTTCTAAGAGGAAAGTATATAGCAATCCAGGCCTATTTAGAGAAGGAAGAACAATACCAACTGAATACTCTGAAGTTACAATTATTGAAACTGGTAAAAGAAGTACAAATGAGGCCCAAAGTCAGCAGAAGGAGGGACATAATAAAGATCAGAGAAGAAATAAACAAAACTGGGAAGAATAAATCAATAGAAAAAAATCAATGAAACCAAGAGCTGGTTCTTTGAGAAAATAAACAAAATAGATAAGGCTGTAGCCAGACTTATTAAGAGAAAAAGAGAATCTACATACATCAAAAGAATCAGAAATGAGAAAGGAAAAATCATGATGGACCCCACAAAAATACAAAGAATTATTAGAGAATATTATGAAAATCTATATGCTAACAAGCTGGAAAACCTAGAAGAAATGGACAACTTCCTAGAAATATAAAACTTTCTAAGACTGACCAAGGAAGAAACAGAAATCTAAACAGACAAATTATCAGCAAACAAATTGAAGCAGTATTCAAAAAATTCCCCAAGAACAAAACCCCTGGGTCAGAGGAATTCACTGCTGAATTTTATCAGACGTACAGAGAAGACATAGTACCCATTCTCTTTAAAGTTTTCCAAACAATAGAAGAGGAGGGAATATTTCCAAATTCAGTCTATGAAGCCAGCATCACTCTAATATGAAAACACGGCAAATACCCCACAAAAAAAGAAAATTACAGACCAATATCCCTGATGAACATAGATGCAAAAATACTCAACAAAATATTAGCAAACCAAATTCAAAAATACATCAAGAAGATCATACACCATGAGTAAGTGGGATTCATCTCAGGGATGCAAGGATGGTACAACATTCAAAAATCCATCAACATCATGCACCACATCAAAAAACAGAAGGACAAAAACCACACAATCATCTCCATAGACACTGAAAAAACATTCGACAAAATTCAGCATCCATTCATAATAAAAACTCTCAACAAAATGAGTATAGAGGGAAAGTCCCTCAACATAATAAAGGCCATAAATGAGAAACCCACAGCCAACATCATACTTAACAGCGAGAAGCAGAAAGCTTTTCCTCTAAGATTGGAAACAAGACAGGGACACTCACTCTCCCCTCTGTGATTCAACATAGTACTAGAGGTCCTGGCCATGGCAATCAGACAGAACAAAGAAATACAAGGCATCCAGATTGGTAAAGAAGAAGTAAAACTGTCACTATTTGCAGATGACAGAATATTGTACATGAAAAACCCTAAAGACCCCACTCCAAAACTACTAGAACTAATAATATTGGAATTCAGCAAAGTTACAGGATACAAAATTAATACACAGAAATCTGTTGCTTTCCTATACACTAATGATGAACAAGCAGAAAGAGAAATCAGGAAAACAATTCCATTCACAATTGCATCAAAAAGAATAAAATACCTAGAAATAAACCTAACCATGGTGAAAGACCTATACCCTGAAAACTACAAGACACTCTTAAGAGAAATTAAAGAGGACACTAACAAATGGAAACTCATCCCATGCTCCTGGCTAGGAAGAATTAATATCATCAAAATGGCCATCCTGCACAAAGCAATATACAGATGCAATGCAATCCCTATCAAATTACCAACAGCATTCTTCAACGAACTGGAACAAATAGTTCAAAAACTCATATGGAGCCGCCAAAGACCCCGAATAACCAAAGCAATCCTGAGAAGGAAGAATAAAGTGGGGGGGGATCTCACTCCCCAACTTCAAGCTCTACTAGAAAGCCACAGTAATCAAGACAATTTGGTACTGGCACAAGAACAGAGCCACAGACCAGTGGAACAGAATAGAGACTCCAGACATTAACCCAAACATATATGGCCAATTAATATACGATAAAGGAGCCATGGACATACAATGGGGAAATGACAGTCTCTTCAACAGATGGTGCTGGCAAAACTGGACAGCTACATGTAAAAGAATGAAACTGGATCACTGTCTAACCCCATACACAATAGTAAACTCCAAATGGATCAAAGACCTGAATGTAAGTCATGAAACCATAAAACTCTTAGAAAAAAACATAGGCAAAAATCTCTTGGACATAAACATGAGCGACTTCTTCATGAACATATCTCCCAGGGCAAGGGAAACAAAAGCAAAAATGAACAAGTGGGACTATATGAAGCTGCAAAGCTTCTGTGCAGCAAAGGACACCATCAATAGAACAAAAAGGTACCCTACAGTATGGGAGAATATATTCATAAATGATATATCTGGTAAAGGGTTGACATCCAAAATATATAAAGAGCTTACACACCTCAACAAACAAAAAGCAAATAATCCAATTAAAAAATGGGCAGAGGAGCTGAACAGACAGTTCTCCAATGAAGAAATTCAGATGGCCAACAGACACATGAAAATATGCTCCACATTGCTTGTCATCAGAGAAATGCAAATTAAAACCACAATGAGATATCGCCTCACACCAGTAAGGATCGCCACCATCCAGAAGACAAACAACAACAAATGTTGGCGAGTTTGCGGAGAAAGGGGAACCCACTGCTGGTGGGAATGTAAATTAGTTCAACCATTGTGGAAAGCAGTATGGAGGTTCCTCAAAAAGCTCAAAATAGAAATACCATTTGACCCAGGAAT
This sequence comes from Manis pentadactyla, assembly GCF_030020395.1. NCBI lineage: Eukaryota > Metazoa > Chordata > Mammalia > Pholidota > Manidae > Manis > Manis pentadactyla. Next base: position 44,648,601 of record NC_080025.1, read on the forward strand.
TCCAGTTCTAGGAATTTACCATAAGAATTCAGCAACTCAGTTTGAAAAAGACATATGTACCCCTATGTTTTTCACAACATTATTCACAATAGCCAAGAAATGGAAGCAACCTAAGTGTCCATTAGTAGATGAATGGATAAAGAAGATGTGATACATATACACAGTGGAATATTATTCAGCCATAAGAAGTAAACAAATCCTACCATTTGCAACAACATGGATGGAGCTGAGGGTATTATGTTCAGTGAAATAAGCCAGGTGGAGAAAGACAAGTATCAGATGATTTCACTCATCTGTGGAGTATAAGAACAAAGAAAAAACTGAAGGAGCAAAACAGTAGAAGACTCACAGAACCCAAGAATGGAATAACAGTTACCAAAGGGAAAGGGACTGGGGAGGATGGGTGGGAAGTGAGGGATAAGGGGGGGGAAGAAAGGGGGCATTAAAATTAGCATGTATAATGTGGGGGGAGGCATGTGGAGGGCTGTGCAACACAGAGAAGACAAGTAGTGATTCTACAGCATCTTACTACACTGATGGACAGTGATTGTAATGGGGTTTGCGGGGAGAACTTGTTGATGGGGGCAGTCTAGTAAACAATGTTCGTCATGTAATTGTAGATTAATGATACAACAAAAAACATATTAATTGTATAGTTAAGAAAATGATAAAAAGGTAAGGGCCTAGTCACACTATCCATGAAAAAAATGGAAAGAATGTAAATATAGATACAGGTAATAACAATTTTCCACAGAGAAAGGTTAGCAATATAAAAATACCTTTTAAGGATCATCCAGACCATTAACAATGATCTTAGAACAAAGGAAATAAACATAATGGATTATAAAAAATTCATAGGAGTGGAATTCCTGGGTCGTATGGTATTTCTATTTTTAGTTTTTTATGAACCTCCATATTGCTTTCCATATGGTTGTACAAATTTACATTCCCACCAACAGAGTAAGGGTTCCCCTTTCTCCACATCCTCACCAGCATTTGTTGTTCTTTGTCTTTTGGATATTGGCCATCCTAACTGGTGCGGGGTGATATCTCATTGTGTTTTCAATTTGCATTTCCCTGATAATTAGCAATATGGTGCATCTTTTCATGTGCCTGTTGGCCATGTGAATTTCTTCTTTGGAGAAGTACCTGTTCATGTCCTCTGCCCATTTTTTAATCTGGTTATTTGCTTTTTGGGTGTTTAGGTGTGTGAGTTCTGTATTTATTTTGGGTGTTAACAGTTATCAGATATGTCATTTATAAATATATTTTCCCATACTGTAGGATGCCTTTTTTTTTAACTGATGGTATCCTTTGCTCTACAGAGGCTTTTTAGTTTGATGTAGTCCCATTTGTTCATTTTTCTTTTGTTTCCCTTGCCCGAGGAGATGTGTTCAAGAAAACATTGCTCATGTTTATATTCAAGAGATTTTTGCCTATGTTTTCTTCTAAGAGTTTTATGGTTTCATGACTTATGTTCAGGTTTTTGATCCATTTCATGTTTACCTTTGTGAATGTAGTCTTGCAGTAATCCAGTTTCATTCTCTTGCATGTAGCTGTCCAGTTTTGCCAACACTAGTTGTTGAAGAGGCTGTCATTTCTCAATTGTACATCCATGGTTCCTTTATTGTATATTAATTGGCCATATATGTGTGGGTTTATATCTGGGCTCTCTATTCTGTTCCATTGTATATCCTTTGTTCTTACTGAATCTTCTTACATCCCTGAGAATTAAAAACATTACACCAAGAAAGACAAAAAGAAAATAAGACAATGCCAGTGTCTGATATTGGGGCCAAATACAATAGTAGATCTGGATTCTAGAGATTGGGCACTTAATATGTTGGGCCAGTCTCTTGCTAAAGATTCTTTGACTGGCCAGGCCTAGGTTATGTGCCTGTTCCTGAGGCAAACATTGAGGGAGTCACTAAGATTGACAGTTGTTTACCAAGTACAAGGATTTGGCAAAGAAAAGTAAAAAATAGGTTATGCCTGGAGCACCACCTTTCTTCCTAACAGCACCCCCACCCCCAGGCAGCCTACATCTCTTCCCCAGGAATCACACTCACCTTTCCCAAGGGCTTTGGCTCCTGCCCAGTTCTCCTGCCCCCTTCTTTCCTGACCTGACCATGTGTAACTTCAGCAAGCATGTGGCTGATGGATATGATGCTTGCTTTTTGGATTGCTGGACCACTTCTGTCCCTAGCCACCTTTCAGCAGCACTGCAAAATCATCACTGAACTTGGCATTGCCTATTTGCCTATCTCAGACCTGAAAGACTTTCACTTGGTATTCATTTGTGGGAGGTGGGGGGGCATTAATTTTGTACTTTCCAGAAATCTCCCCTCTCAAAATGCACATCACCCTGGAAATGTTGCAAGAAATATATTCTTCCTACAGGGGTGTTTTCTAACTACCGTCTGAGAGGAAACTGTTTGTCAACAGGGGAACGATACATGATGTGCACCTCCCAGAAGGGCTGGGTGTGGCATGCTGAGGGCAGAACAGCACAGGTGCTCCTGTGGCTGCAAGGCGAGAGCAGCACTCTTCTCCCAGGGCCCAGCACACCTACCACAGAGTGCAGATCCACACAATGTCAGCTAGCTCTGGAAGAACGGGGGCCTGTCTTGTCTGCTTCCTGGCTTCACAAACCAGAGACTAGGCTTGTGGTGGAGCACTCAGTGAGATGATAGCAGGTTTGTGGGTTTCCAGCCAATGCTCCTTCCACAGCATCAGGCAGAGAGCTGCCAGACACACCTTTCCCTGCCTCACAACCTGCTGCTCAGGGGACCTGCCCACAGCGGGAGCTTTGACCTCTCCACAGGCACCAAAAGCTGCAAGGTGGAAACTGACATGGACTCACCCAAGAATAGCGGGAATGCTGGTGCTGATAAATTACACTTACAAATAAATATAAAGCTCTTTCATGGCAAAAAGAAAGGGCTAAAGAGATGGGATGAGGATTACAGTGTGAAATTTGAGCAAGGCAGTAAAGTTGTTACTGAACCATGAGACATTTATTCACTGGGGAGAAAATAATAATAATACCTAACCAACAGCTTTGAAAATGTTAGAAACCACTACAGCCATAGATAGGTTCTTTCACTACACAGCTTGGGCTATGTCAAATCCTTTGTGAAATTAATGTGTCCCCTACAATATGTCATCCTCTCTGTTTAGTCAGCCCCAAGGAGTCCTTGACCCCAAGTATAAGAAACACATCATCTCAAACACCCATGCAGGTTTCCAAGCTGCAGAAAGAAAACAATCCTGAGCCAACAGAGAATCAAAAGAAGCAAAACTGCATGAAATGTCTCCTTATTTACTTTCTTGGCTTTTTAAAATAAACTTCTAACAGATATTTGTGTGTATTAGTAAAGGTTTTCCAAAGAAACAACTGACAGCTTCCAGATAGATAGATAGATAGATAGATAGATAGATAGATAGATAGATAGATAGATAGATAGATATAGATAGATAGATGATTGATAGATAGATAGAGAGATAGATAGATAGATAGATAGATAGATAGATAGATAGATAGATAGATAGATAGATAGATATAGATAGATGATAGATAGATATAGATAGATGATGATGATGATGAAGATAGATATAAGATAGATAGATAGATAGATAGATAGATAGATAGATAGATAGATAGATAGATAGATAGATGATAGATAGATAGATAAATAGATGATAGATATAGACAATGGATGAAGAGACAGGGTTATTATAGGTGACATGATTATGGAAGCCAAGAAGTGCCACAATGTGCTGTTTTCAAGCTGGACAACCAGGAAAGCTGGTATCATCATTCAGTCCACATGAAAGGCTCAAGAACCAGGAGCTCCACTGTCCCAGGTCAGGGGAAAATGGACATCCCAGCTCAAGAAGAGAGAGTGATGCAGCCTTCCTCTAACTGTGTGCCCCCTTTGGGCCTCGCACACTGGGGAGGGCAGGTCTCTTAACCAAGTCCACTGAATGTAAGGCTCATCTATTCCACACACACACCAGAAATAGTGTTTTCCCAGCTACATGGCATCTCTTAGGCTATCAAGTTGCCACATGAAATTAACCATCAGACCATGTAAGAAAGTAGTAAAATATTAAGTAAAAACTCAAGGCCAGGGAAAATTCAGCAGAAAAACTATAGCAGAGGGAAACAATGGGCTATAGAAGCAGCCCAGTTGGGCCTACACATGTGACTGGCATGCATGAGCCACCAAATGGCCCTGAGGCTCCTCGTGGCCAGAGTCTTGGAATAAGTCAGATACTCCACATGAAAATATTTGTTTTAATTCTTTCAACAACTCTACGAGGTGGGAACTTCTACCTCCTTTATGCGAGATAAGGAAACAGATTCAGAGAAAAACCTGATGGGTGTTCAAAGCCTGGCTTCCAGTCCTGATCAGCCTAACCCCGGCCAACGGTCACACCACATGGCGGGAACAGCGCTGCCTCCCGCTCGTGACATCATGTGACAGCACGTACAATGACTTCCTCACTGTAGTATTCAAAGCTTTGCCTAAAGAATACAGGTGCTGTGCCACAGCTCTGCCCTGTCCCAGATAAGCCTGCCTAGGAACTGGGCTGAAAACTAAATACTAAGAGCAAAACCTCTGCTGGATCTTTTAGCTGCATGTGGTACTGAAGAACTTCTCTAATGAGTCTGTAGCTTCTGTGCCACTAGGCCTAGGACACAGTCTGAAGTCCAATAAATGTAAGAGATTGTCTCATTTGTGAGTGTTGTGGTTAGGAGAATGATAGAATAGTCCCACTCAAAATGTACATATAGCTGTCCTTGGGTGAGTGGTGCGTGCGGGTGTTTGACTCAAAAGATAGCCATCAGATTACTTGGAAGGTTAGGAAGCCATATATGTACCTCATAAGATCAGCAAATGTCAAAACTGCCAATTCTTGAAATATCAACAGCCACATAACGTATCATTGTCAACTGGGGGTCAGTAGGCTGTTTTTTATAAGGAGCCAAATAGTACATATTTTAGGCTTCGCAAACCATACGGTTTCTCTTGCAACTACTCAGCTCTATTGATGCAGCACTAAAGAAAACAATACACAAATGAGCAAGTATGTTTCAATTAAACTTTATGTACACTAACAGGTGGTAGGCCAGATTCGATCTGCTGGCCACAGTTGCAGGTCTTGCTATAGGCCAGAGCTATCTAACAAAACTTTTTGTAATGATGGAAATATTTTATATCTGCCCTCTCCAAAATGGTAGTCATTAATCAACTTGACCACCAACCAACTGAGGAACGGACATTTTCAGTTTAGTTTAGTTAATTTTAGTTTAAATAGTGACATGTAGCTAGTGGCTACACTCTTTATTGGACAGAACAATCTTAGAGTATAACAATCTGGAGTAAATACTACCTGTGCTTGCTGGGTCTCACTGGTAGATCCTTAGGTTAGAATATTCCCAGTAAGTAGGAAAAGAAAGGATATTCAGAGCTCTGAAGAAGCACACGGCCTCTAGAAGGAACCAGGACCTCCTGGAGTCCAGAAGAAGGGAGCAGGGACTGAAATTAAGGTGTTCAATGGCACTGCCTTAAGGACTTAACTGATCTGTTTCCCATGGTCTTGAAGGAGAGCCACCTGAAGAACAGCTCAGGTGCTTTTCCTTCTCTTCTGCTGTAATTTCTTTTAATCAGCCTCTACTCTCCAGTAAACTCTTATACCCATCACGTCAAAGTGTGTGATGGTGAGGTGAAGGATTAAGGCATTTCCCGCTGAATTCACCCTCTTTCTGATGGTCACGTGCAAGGAAACAGCATCCTGGGAGCGCTGCCCTGTGACTGAAGGCAGTGAAGGGGTGTCTGTTATGGGGAGCCGTGACTGGTGGGTGGTGAGAAGATGACAGGGGGCCCAGCACTGTGGAGGATGATGGCTGCTATGCCAGGTAATGTCCTAAGGAATGGGCGCTCCAAGGAAAGGTTGGGAAACACTTAGGGTTAGCACCAGCAGCCTTAGGAAAGTGGGGTAGGGTATAAAAGTCATGTCCTGCAACCATTCTTAGCAACTCAAGGTCCAAATAAGGATACAAATGGCACCCATAATATTCCTTTCTCTCCTTTCTTACACATTGTTGCTTTTTCCCCTAGCTTCTTCCCACTGGCAAAGGAAAATGAAGCAATTATTTCATTACTGCCAATTATAAAGTCAGTAGAATTAACAGCATCTGAAAATGACACCTTTCCAGTGTAAACCCAGTACTGCTTCATGACCTTGGCCTCACTGCATGGTCCTGGCTTAACGCATCTTCTCTGGGCCTCTCCCCCTCAGCCCATGCAGAATGCCGAGACCCACTCAGCATCACACGTGGGGCTTGTGGCCTCAGGCCTGGCTCATCACAATGAGTGCCACCTGTTTTAGAACATCTCCTTCTGCCCTGCACTCTTACCGTCCAGTTTCCATTGCCCCTGTATCTCACATATTGGCTCTGCCCCTCAACAATAAAGACATGTCACCTCCACTCCTGGATGGCTCCGTTTCTGCTATGTGAGAACAAACAAATAAAAACTCCTTCCTCTCTTAACAAGCTGAAGACTGGCTGCCCATGAACTGACCCGCAGACCCCCACATGGGCAGACCAACAATGCCCCCATGCAGACAGCAGCAGCTAGGAGCCCATGTCTACACTAGGACTGGACCAGAAACCTTAGCCCAGGTTGGAAGGAAGACTTGCCACGAGCTGGAACTTGACCTGCTGAGCATTTGCAGGGCTTTCTCTTCTTAAATGTTTTCTGATGGGCTGCATTCAAAGAGAAGGGAAACATCAAACCAGGGTTAACCCCTCATCACTTGGTGCACCAAATACTTACTGTGTTTTGTGCTCCTAGTCGTGTTGGGCTCTAGGCATGCAGCAGTGAGTGACGCAGGCAGCTGCCCTCAGGGAATGCAAACCCTCTGAGGGAGCAGGGGGCACACACTGCACAAGCAAAAGCCAGACTGGGTCGTGGTGCCCTAGGGACAGCTGGATAGAGAAGGCTAAAGCCAAGGATTAAAAGGAATTATCACAGCTACAATTAACTACAAATAACCCCTTGTCTTGCCAATGGGTTTCAGCCCTGGGCAAGTTCACTATGGATTCAGTGTGACCAAAGAAAATGGCAGCAAAATGTTCTTGGGGTGAAAGGGTTATACCCAACTTTATTTCCAGGTGGCAGGTCAGTCACTAGAATCCCATTCAGTCAGACCGAGTCTGCATGCAGCAAGCTGGTCTCTGCCTCTGGGCCCCTCTGTCCACACAGCCATCCCACACAGTTGTCCCACACAGCTGTCCTCTGGGTCTCTCTACACAGTCGTCCCACAAGCTGTCCTCTGGCCTCTGTCCTCAGCACGGCCACCACTCCAGCCTCTGCTCTGCTCTCTGGCAGCCTTGCAGCCCTGCCACCATGTCACTCCCAGAGCACTGGGCGGAGGGAGCTCTTTTTATAGAGTCCACAGCCATGTATTGCCCACAGGTGTGCAGTGAGCTAGTCAACCAGGGCCAGGTGAGAATCCTGGCCCCAGGAACTCTCACACCCCTATAAAGTAAAAACTGTAACTTTTTTTAAGTAAAAGTCCTAAGTTCAAAGGCTCACTTCACCACTAACAGTTGTGACTATCCAGTTATATATCAAAATGGACATAATAACTCTTAATTCATGAAGCTGCTATAAATAGTGAACAAGTCCTGACAATAGATTATAGCAAGTAATATAAAAGGAAACAAAATCATATTTCAATCATCATGGTAATAACTGATTTAGGCAAATATCATTAATGGAACCAAAAACAAAATTAGTGAGTGAAAATTAATGAGGAACCAGATATTTACATAGTCTCAAAGTATCTTTCACAAATTATTTATTAATTTTAAAGATAAATAAAAACTTCAGAGTGGAGAAACAGGATCAAATGTAACATCATCGGTGTTGGGACAAACCCACTTTGTATGCCCTGTTAGGTATGTTGCCTCGAGAAGGACACAGTGTCACTTATGATGTGGCCCTGCCCAAACACGCATTATCTGAAATGTCAGGTAAACCCAGACTCAGAGGACATTTTAGAAATAACTGGCCTGTACTCTAAAAATGTAGGTGATAGAAAAGATGAAGAACGAGGGTCTCTTCCAGATTACAGGAGCCTAAGAGTCGTGGCAGCTTACTGCAATGTGTGCACCCAGATTGGATCCTGGACCAGAAATTAAATTGCTGCAAAAGACATTTTGGAACAACTGGGAAACTGAAATATGGCTGTAGTTTTGATAACAATATTGTGCCAATGTTAAATTTCTTGAATTGGATAATAACTGTATTTTGGTTATGATCGAAAATGTCCTTGTTCTTAGGAAATACACACTGAGGTATTAAAGGATAAATGATAAGACACAGGCAACTTACTCTCAAATGGTGTAGAAAAAGTTAGGTAGATACATAGACACATAGATGATAGATAGATGGAAAGTAGATGACAGAGACAGAAAATAAGTATAGCAAATATTTTAAAAGGTGAATCTTTATAAAAGGTGTATAGATGCTCTTTATTCTACTCCTGCAATTTATCTATAAGTGAAAATATTTCACAATTAAAAAGAGAAAGAATGAAAGATTATGTGTCAAAACCTCATAGAATTGTTTCTTATAAAATTTTTTCTTATTCTCTCTGAGTGTCTGTTTCTTCATAAGCATAACAAGGAAATACTACCACACCTTTCATTAGCTAAAGTGTGAAAACACCAATTCCCAGGCTCCCCACAGAACAGTGGGCATTCAGTGAATGCAGGTTGACTTTGCAGTGTTGAGCAATTATTGCCAAAACATAGATAAAGAAAAACGGATGGATTGCATGCAGTTCACCTTTTGTTACTAAAAAGAAAATAGTGTGCTTCCAGACAGTGCCAGCTTTGCTCTCTCAGTTAAGACATATTCTGTTTTTGTTCTATTTTATTCTATGTACAGATGTGTTTTTGTGACTAATCTGACTTTAAAGAAGTTGAACATGTGAGCACCCTCTGTATTAAAATAATAATTTTAAAGCCCACATGTACTGTGCTGTGCTTGACATTTAAGAACACCTGAACAGAAACCCAGCAGGCATCTAAACCCAGTGTCTTCACTAGAAATGTGGATTGATTTAGGCAACTATCATTAATCGAACCAAAAGTAAATTAGTGGGTGAAAGTTCAGTGAAGATCAGTGTATTTACATAGTCTTAAAGTATTTTTTACAGTTCCAGAGCCAAGATGGCGGCGTGAGTAGAGCAGCGGAAGTCTCCTCCCAAAACCACATATGCCTATGAAAATATAACAAAGACAACCCTTCCTAGAATAAAGACCAGAGGACACAGGACAATATCCAGACCACATCTGCACCTGAGAGAACCCAGCGCCTCGCGAAGGGGGTAAGATACAAGCCCCGGCCCCGCGGGAGCCGAGCGCCCCTCCCCCCAGCTCCCGGCGGAAGAAGAGCAGGCAGAGCGGGAGGGAGACGGAGCCCAGGACTGCCGAACACCCAGCCCCAGCCATCCGGGCCAGAGTGCAGGGCCCTCGATACTGGGAAAACAGGGCAGCAAGAACAGTGAGCAGGTACCAGAGGCCGGGTGCCGGAGGACAAAAGAAAAGCGCACGACCATTTTTTTTTTTTGCTGTTTTGTTTTGGCGAGCGCTTTTTGGAAGCCTTAAAGGGATAGGGCCCCCAATACTAGGGAAACAGGGCAGCAAGACCGGTGAGCAGATGCCTGAGGCTGGCGCCGGAGAATAAAGAAAAACGAGTGGCCACTTTTTTTTTTTTTGGTCGTTGTTTTGTTTTGGCGGGTGCTTTTTGGGAGTCTTCAAGGGGCAGGGTGGGACACTTAATCCAGAGGAAGAGAATGCTGGGATCTCTGGGCACCCTAACCCCTGAGCTGTAGGGAGCAGGGAGGCCCCTTACAGAAATAAATAACCTCCAGGCCAAATCCCCTCCAAAGCGACTCCACCACTTTGAAGCAGCTGCCCGAGCCAGGCCACGCCCACAGCAACAGCAGAGATAAACTCCATAGCAGCCGGGCAGGAATCAGAAACCCTGTCTGCACGCAGCACAAGCCACTAGAGGTCGCTGTTCTCCCAGGAGAGGAGGGCCACAAACCAACAAGAAGGGAAGTTCTTCCAGCCGTCACTCGTCCCAACTCTGCAAACTATTCCTATCACCATGAAAAAGCAAAGCTACAGGCCGACAAAGATCACAGAGACAACACCAGAGAAGGAGACAGACCTAACCAGTCTTCCTGAAAAAGAATTCAAAATAAGAATCATAAACATGCTGACAGAGATGCAGAGAAATACGCAAGAGAAATGGGATGAAGTCCGGAGGGAGATCACAGAAGCCAGAAAGGAGATTGCAGAAATGAAACAAACTGGAAGGGTTTATAAGTAGAACAGATAGGATGCAAGAGGCCATTGATGGAATTGAAACCAGAGAACAGGAACGCATAGAAGCTGACATAGAGAGAGATAAAAGGATCTCCAGGAATGAAACAATGTTAAGAGAACTGTGTGACCAATCCAAAAGGAACAATATCTGTATTATAGGGGTCCCAGAAGAAGAAGAGAGAGGAAAAGAGATGGAAAGTATCTTAGAAGAAATAATTGCTGAAAACTTGCCGAAACTGGGGGAGGAAATAATCAAACAGACAACGGAAATACACAGAAACCCCAACAGAAAGGATCCAAGGAGGACAACACAAAGACACATAATAATTAAAATGGCAAAGATCAAGGACAAAGAAAGAGTTTTAAAGGCAGCTAGAGAGAAAAAGGTCACCTATAAAGGAAAACCCATCAGGCTAACATCAGACTTCTCGACAGAAACCCTAAAGGCCAGAAGAGAATGGCATGATATATTTAATACAATGAAACAGAAGGGCCTTGAACCAAGGATACTGTATCCAGCACGACTATCATTCAAATATGACGGTGGGATTAAACAATTCCCAGACAAACAAAAGCTGAGGGAATTTGCGTCCCACAAACCAACTCTACAGAACATCTTACAAGGACTGCTCTGGATGGGAGCACACCTAGAAAGAGCACAGCACAAAACACCCAACATATGAATAATCGAGGAGGAGGAATAAGAAGGGAGAGAAGGAAACAATCTCCAGACAGTGTATATAACAGCTCAATAAGCGAGATAAGTTAGGCAGTAAGATACTAAAGAGGCTAACCTTGAACCTTTGGTAACCACAAATTTAAAGCCTGCAATGGCAATAAGTACATATCTTTCAAGAGTCACCCTAAATGTTAATGGGCTGAATGCACCAATCAAAAGACAAAGAGTAACAGAATAGATAAAAAAGCAAGATTCATCTATATGCTGCTTACAAGAAACTCACCTCAAACCCAAAGACATGTACAGACTAAAAGTCAAGGGATGGAAAAACATATGTCAAGCAAACAACAGTGAGAAGAAAGCAGGGGTTGCAGTACTAATATCAGACAAAATAGACGTCAAAACAAAGAAAGTAACAAGAGATAAAGAAGGACACTACATAATGATAAAGGGCTCAGTCCAACAAGAGGATATAACCATTCTAAATATATATGCACCCAACACAGGAGCACCAGCATATGTGAAACAAATACTAACAGAACTAAAGGGGGATATAGACTGCAATGCATTCATTCTAGGAGACTTCAACACACCACTCACTCCAAAGGAGATCCACCGGGCAGAAAATAACTAAGGACACGGAAGCACTGAACAACACAGTAGAGCAGATGGACCTAATAGACATCTATAGAACTCTACATCCAAAAGCAACAGGATATACATTCTTCTCAAGTGCACATGGAACATTCTCCAGAATAGACCACATACAAGGACACAAAAAGAGCCTCAGAAAATTCCAAAAGATTGAAATCCTACCAACCAACTTTTCAGACCACAAAGGCATAAAACTAGAAATAAACTGTACAAAGAAAGCAAAGAGGCTCACAAACACATGGAGGCTTAACAACACGCTCCTAAATAATCAATGGATCAATGACCAAATCAAAATGGAGATCCAGCAATATATGGAAACAAATGACAACAACAACACTAATCCCCGAATTCTGTGGGATGCAGCAAAAGCAGTCTTCTGAGGAAAGTATATAGCAATCCAAGCATATTTAAAAAAGGAAGAACAATCCCAAATGAATGATCTAATGTCACAATTATCGAAATTGGAAAAAGAAGAACAGATGAGGCCTAAGGTCAGCAGAAGGAGGGACATAATAAAGATCAGAGAAGAAATAAATAAAATTGAGAAGAATAAAACAATAGCAAAAATCAATGAAACCAAGAGCTGGTTCTTCGAGAAAATAAACAAAATAGATAAGCCTCTAGCCAGACATATTAAGAAGAAAAGAGAGTCAACACAAATCAACAGTATCAGAAACGAGAAAGGAAAAATCACAACGGACCCCACGGAAATGCAAAGAATTATTGGAGAATACTATGAAAACCTATATGCTAACAAGCTGGGAAACCTAGGATAAATGGACAACTTCCTAGAAAAATAAAACCTTCCAAGATTGACCCAGGAAGAAACAGAAAATCAAACAGACCAATTACCAGCGACGAAATTGAAGCGGTAATCAAAAGACTATCAAAGAACAAAACCCCCGGGCCAGATGCATTTACCTCGGAATTTTATCAGACATACAGGGAAGACATAATACCCATTCTCCTTAAAGTTTTCCAAAAAATAGAGGAGGAGGGGATACTCCCAAACTCATTCTATGAAGCAAACATCACCCTAATACCAAAACCAGGCAAAGACCCCACCAAAAAAGAAAACTACAGACCAATATCCCTGATGAACGAAGATGCAAAAATACTCAACAAAATATTAGCAAACCGAATTCAAAAATACATCACAAGGATCATACACCATGACCAAGTGGGATTCATCCCAGGGATGCAAGGATGGTACAACATTCGAAAGTCCATCAACATCATCCACCACATCAACAAAAAGAAAGACAAAAACCACATGATCATCTCCATAGATGCTGAAAAAGCATTTGACAAAGTTCAACATGCATTCATGTTAAAAACTCTCAGCAAAATGGGAATAGAGGGCAAGTACCTCAACATAATAAAGGCCATCTATGATAAACCCACAGCCAACATTATATTGAACAGCGAGAAGCTGAAAGCATTTCCTCTGAGATCGGGAACTAGACAGGGATGCCCACTCTCTCCACTGTTATTTAACATAGTACTGGAGGTCCTAGCCACGGCAATCAGACAAAACAAAGAAATACAAGGAATCCAGATTGGTAAAGAAGAAGTTAAACTGTCACTATTTGCAGATGACATGATACTGTACATAAAAAACCCTAAAGACTCCACCCCAAAACTACAAGAACTGATATCGGAATACAGCAAAGTTGCAGGATACAAAATCAGCACACAGAAATCTGTGGCTTTCCTATATACTAACAATGAACCAACAGAAAGAGAAATCAGGAAAACAACTCCATTCACAATTGCATCAAAAAAAATAAAATACCTAGGAATAAACCTAACCAAAGAAGTGAAAGACTTATACTCTGAAAACTACAAGTCACTCTTAAGAGAAATTAAAGGGGACACTAACAGATGGAAACTCATCCCATGCTCGTGGCTAGGAAGAATTAATATCGTTAAAATGGCCATCCTGCCCAAAGCAATATACAGATTTGATGCAATCCCTATGAAACTACCAGAAACATTCTTCAATGAACTGGAACAAATAATTCAAAAATTCATATGGAAACACCAAAGACCCCGAATAACCAAAGCAATCCTGAGAAAGAAGAATAAAGTAGGGGGGATCTCACTCCCCAACTTCAAGCTCTACTATAAAGCCATAGTAATCAAGACAATTTGGTACTGGCACAAGAGCAGAGCCACAGACCAATGGAACAGACTAGAGAATCCAGACATTAACCCAGACATATATGGTCAATTAATATTTGATAAAGGAGCCATGGACATACAATGGCGAAATGACAGTCTCTTCAACAGGTGGTGCTGCAAAACTGGACAGCTACATGTAGGAGAATGAAACTGGATCATTGTCTAACCCCATATACAAAAGTAAACTCAAAATGGATCAAAGACCTGAATGTAAGTCATGAAACCATTAAACTCTTGGAAGAAAACATAGGCACAAACCTCTTAGACATAAACATGAGTGACCTCTTCTTGAACATATCTCCCCGGGCAAGGAAAACAACAGCAAAAATGAGTAAGTGGGACTATATTAAGCTGAAAAGCTTCTGTACAGCAAAAGACACCATCAATAGAACAAGAAGGATCCCTACAGTATGGGAGAATATATTTGAAAATGACACATCCGATAAAGGCTTGACGTCCAGTATATATAAGGAGCTCACACGCCTCAACAAACAAAAAACAAATAACCCAATTAAAAAATGGGCAGAGGAACTGAACAGACAGTTCTCCAAAAAAGAAATACAGATGGCCAACAGACACATGAAAAGATGCTCCACATCGCTAATTATCAGAGAAATGCAAATTAAAACTACAATGAGGTATCACCTCACACCAGTAAGGATGGCTGCCATCCAAAAGACAAACAACAACAAATGTTGGCGAGGCTGTGGAGAAAGGGGAACCCTCCTATACTGCTGGTGGGAATGTAAGTTAGTTCAACCATTGTGGAAAGCAGTATGGAGGTACATCAAAATGCTCAAAACAGACTTACCATTTGACCCAGGAATTCCACTCCTAGGAATTTACCCTAAGAACGCAGCAATCAAGTTTGAGAAAGACAGATGCACCCCTATGTTTACTGCAGCACTATTTACAATAGCCAAGAATTGGAAGCAACCTAAATGTCCATCAATAGATGAATGGATAAAGAAGATGTGGTACATGTACACAATGGTATACTACTCAGCCATAAGAAAAGGGCAAATCCAACCATTTGCAGCAACATGGATGGAGCTGGAGGGTATTATGCTCAGTGAAACAAGCCAAGCGGAGAAAGAGAAATACCAAATGATTTCACTTATCCGTGGAATATAAGAACAAAGTAAAAACTGAAGGAACAAAACAGCAGCAGAATCACAGAACTCAAGAATGGACTAACAGGTACCAAAGGGAAAGGGACTGGGGAGGATGGGTGGGTAGGGAGGGATAAGGGGTGGAGAAGTAGGGGGGTATTATGATTAACATGCATGGGGGGTAAGAGAAAAGGGAGGGCTGTACAACACAGAGAAGGCAAGTAGTGATTCTACAACATTTTGCTATGCTGATGGACAGTGACTGTAAAGGGGTTTATAGGGGAGACCTGGTATAGGGGAGAGTCTAGTAAACATAATATTCATCATGTAATTGTAGATTAGTGATACCAAAAATAAAGCAAAAAAAAAATTTTAAAAAGGGCAGTTCCTGTGTGGTAACCTCCAACGAGTTCTACACAAGGGTATAAAGGGCATATAAAAGTGTAGGCAAAGGGTCTGTTTGTGTTTTTACAAAGGATCAAAGCCTAGTTGGGCTACCCCGAAAATGAACTAAGATACGATATGAAAAAGAACTTCCAACATCAGCACTCTCTGGAAGACTCATGCCAGAAGATGATCATCAAAAAACACCAACAAAGATCCACGCACTGCTACAGCTGTAGATGCACCCATCCCACCAGTTCCTGGACTTGCCATGGGAATGAGGAAGGAGATATCTAAGCTGGCCTGTGCATACAGTAAAACAACAAATTTGACTAGATCTATACTGTTGGAACTCAACCAAGAATTTGGAGAAGTGCAAATTGTAGCACTCCAAAGTCTTACAAATACAGACTATTTACTGTTAAAAGAACATATAGCATGTGAACAGTCAACAGGAATGGGTTGTTTTAATTTGTCTGATTTCTCTCAGACTGTTCAAGTTCAGTTGGACAATATCCACCATATCATAGATAAGTTTTCACAAATGCCTAAGGTGCCTTAATGGTTTTCTTGGTTTCACTGGAGATGGCTGGTAATTACAGATATGCTTTGGTTATGTAACTATACTCCTATTATGTTAATGTGTGTGCACAATTTAAGTAGTAGCTTAAAACCTATATATGCTGAAGTTACTCTACAAGAAGATATGTCAAAGAAATAATCAATCTTCCCATGTTTTCTTCCGCCTGCTACTTCTATAGCTTTTCTTCTTCCTTCCTAATTACAACCCTTAAATAGAATTCGTGCCTCATATCAAATTTACCGAGTATCATAACTCCTCCAAGTGGTAAAGATACCTCAAGACAAATGCTGGGCATAGAAGCCACAGGGCATAAATATGCAAAGAAGTAAAATGCTAACCTTTTCAAACAATAAGGCTTCCCTCTCACTTACCAACTTTACATTTCCCTGTGTGGCCCCGGAAGATGACTGATTAGCCAGAGACGGGTAAGATTCCTCAAGGGAGGAACAACCTAAGACAGGCACAGTTTCAGGGGGGTCATCAGGTGAGAAATTGGGGATCAACAGAGGTGAGGCTTAGAACCTCACCCCCCCGTTCTTAGAGAAATCTTCTGCATACGTGGATGTTTTATTGCCCTTGTCTAGCTTGGATTAACACATAGTCTACAGGCACACACCTGATCATCTACATTTGCTCTCTTACAACACTAAACTATGTTTTCTACTTTTATCTTTTATCTACCTACCACTTCAGCATTTTATTAAAAATAATAATAATAAAGAGAGAAATGTGGTATCCACATATAAATCAAGTATAAAAATCAAATGAGTATTCATATTTGAACTGACTCTTTATAGTTCATAATGCATGAGCAAAACCGAAGGTTTCTGTGATGACTACCCTTGTACTGTTCACCATGTAACTTAGTCACTATGTAAGAATTTGTTCTCCATGTAAGAACTTGTTTGTTATGCCTCAGAAGATTGGAGACTGACGAAAATTAGGCTTGGGGTGGATTAATGATTGTGCATTGAGCATTGACTCCCCTATACAGAATTTTATTGTTGTTATCAACCATTTGATCAATAAATATGAGAGATGCCCTCACAAAAAAAAAAAAAGTATACACTTCCCATGGTAAAATAATACATAACCGGGATGTAATGAATATAGTCAAGATATTGTAACAGCTTGGTATGGTGATAGCTGGTACCTAGAATTGTCATGTATATAAATGTTGAATCACTATGTTGTACACCTGAAACTAATGTAATGTAATACTGTGTATCAACTACCCTTCAATAAAAAAATAATTATCTACAAAAAATAAATAAATAAATAAAATAAAATAGTTGGAAACATCAAAAAAAAAAAGTATTTTTTACAAATTACTTAATAATTTAAAAAACAAATAATGACTTCCAAGTGGAGAAATGGATCACATGTAACATCGCCACTGTTGGGACAAACCCATTTCCTACACCCTGTGGTATGTTGCCTTCAGAAGGACACAGCATCGTTTATGAAGTAGCCCTGGCCAAGCACACGTTATCTGAAATGTCAGGCAAACCCAGGCTGAGAACAGTTTGGATTCTCATGTTCAGATGTTTTCTGCCTGGCAGATTTTAGAAAATTAAATATATTTTTCAAATGTGAAGGGGATAAAGTGCAATAAAGATTAGCATTAACACGAGCAGGTATAGGCCAAAGAATAAATGGAAGTAAAAATTATCTTAGAGGTTATTGATACTCTTCCAAGAACAACCACTGAGTACTAATACCTGTGAGATAAATTGTACACCCTCCTTGCAAGGTTCATGTTATTGTTCCCATTTGCTGAATGCCCACTGTTCTGTGGGGGGCCTGGGAATTGGTGTTTTCACACTTTAGCTAATGAAAGATGTGTTAGTATTTCCTTGTTATGCTTATGAAGAAACAGACACTCAGAGAGAATAAGAAAAAAGTTTTATAAGAAACAATTCTATGAGGTTTTGACACATAATCTTTCATTCTTTCCATTTGAAGAGAGTGCTCAGAGAGTTACATATGCGCTCAGGTCACACTATTCACTGGAATCAAGGTGTCCTCTGCCCTGGGAGGGTTTTCTTTTCCTGATCTCCAGTGAGGTCACAAAAATCAGCCTTTCACCTTAGGAGCTCACAGAAGCCCTTCTCTTCCCACTCCACCCCTTGCTCCTGCCACAATATTATTGATGCTTCTGCTCTGGAAGAGAAGGTGGAGGTTTGGAAGAATGAAGGGTCTATCTCATCCAAGTCACTTCACTCGCCTGCAGCACTGTCCCTCAATTTTCCTGCAAGTGATGACCCATTATAGTGAAAACAATACTTTAACGGAGTTGGGAGATGTGAGTTATGAACCCAGCTTGTCCACCGCTATTGACTGTGTTCCTTCCAAGCATTGAGGAATTTGGCCATTCAGTCATTGAACTCTTGCAGCTCAGAGTGCTAAGAGGCAGACACTAAATATGTCACACCAAGGTCCCCCAAATACATGGTTCTTAGAAACCTTCTGTGAGCTGGCAAGAAGCAAACTCAGAGTGGTTCTGGACCACATTCTTGAGACAGATTAGAATTCTAGACCCCAATGTGGCATCACTGAAGGTGTCTCAGTGGCCTGAGTGGCATTATTTCTCATGAGATGGTAGTGCTCACAGCAGTGGACAATGAGGACTGGCAGTTAAAACAGATGGAGAACAGAAAGCTAGCTCGTTGGAAGTTGCATTTGAACATTTTTTACTTTTTTTAAATGTGCAATTTGTATCTATTTGTGGAGATGCAAAAATCCTTCAAAACATTCAGGAAGGGAGAAAACACAATCAATACGTCTGTCCTCTTGAAAGACTCGATCCACATGGTAATTTGCAGGTTTCCAAGAGTCTGATTAAACATTTGCTCACGTGTTACTCCCAAAAGGTAGACATAATTTCCTTTTATGAGAAAACTCAGGTTAATAGATCATGCTCAAAAACACTCAGCCAGCAAGCTGAAGCCCTTTTTTCTGAGGCCCTTCCTTTTTGCACTCTTGCATGCTCCCTGGCTCTTTTGAAAGTAGCTGTAACCAAGTCAAACTCCAGTATTATCCCAAAGAATTTGTCCCCAATGTTGCCTTTATGTTAAATCAAAACACATCTGAGGTTGCGTTTTAGCCGCACGGGCAGGACGCTGTCATCGTGCACATGCCCCAGTCTGTCCCTTTGCAGAAAGGCTGAAAGTCTGTTTGAGGCCTTGTTTTATCTCCATCCCATGACAGACTCATGTGGAAACCTGATTATCCCTGTTCTTTCATTTAAATCCCCTGTGGCATCAAAGGTTTCTGTTGTTGTTTTATTCCTGACAATAATCACCCTTTTCATAATAAAGTAGCAGCATGTGATGGGCTAGAAGGGAGGCAGCTCCCATTTGCACATCCATCTTGACTAATTAGCCACAAGCAGAAGAAAGCAGCCCCACTCAGATGACTGATTTTAATGTGTTTCTCAAATTTGATTGAATGCAGGAATGCATCTTTGAAATATCCATCTTGTTGTCAAATGGTAATCATGGCACAGGGCTGCTTTATTACACAGAGGCAGAGCCAGGCAGTTACAGATACTGCAAATGATAGGCTCTATTGATGTGCTCTAAAAATAAAAAACAAAAAATTCCACCTGCTGGCACCACTGAAAGTCAATTTCTAAATGTTCTTTCAGCCTCCTCAAGACAAGGGGAACAAACTTTCAGAAACAGTTAGATGACCCTGATTCTCAAATGCAGGTTCCACATTCCAGGTCCCGTAGCAAAGCAGACAGCATTTCCCTGACACTAACACCACCCACCATCACCAACAGAGTAAATATTTATAAATTTCAGTTAAACAAGACCTAGGATTTCCCAATAGATGGAGGAAAGAAGTCTTGGGTCAAAATACCTTCTATGTCAATAGAAGTCAACTATGTAGCTGGTGGGCCCCAATGTTTGCCTGTCAAGTTCAGGCCCCTTTATCTGGGCCCCTCTAGCCCTGCAAAACTACATCTGTCCTGTGGGCTGAAGTGACCTACCTGTTTTCCGGGACCCTCACAACAAGAGCTCTGGGGGTGGGGTCCAGCCTGGACCCCTCTGTGCCTGACAAGCTGGGGCACAGCGCATATTTGTTGAGCTGGCTTGGTGAGGAGGATTGATAGGCCCCCTGCGGCAGCAGAGCAGGCACAACACATTAAATCTCCTCCACGGTGAGATTTTATCTGCAGGAAGGAACAGACCTTAACCACCTGCCAACCTGCAGAGGTATAATGGTGCCGAAGGAACCCCAAGCCCAAGGTGGGCCCAAAGTAGAAGGGGTCGGAGATGGAGAGCAGGAAGGGAGCTGGCAATGTTTTACTAGAACCTGGCTCAGAATTAACCTGGAGCTTGAACTGCTCAGAATCAGATTCTGTATTTTGTACAAGGGCAAGCCACTCCAGAGGAGAACTTGCTGTGCATGCCTAGGCACCTGTCGGGCTAGTCAGCCTCCGGGGGGCCCCCAGGGAACCCCAGCTGCTGGCGTTCTTGCTCCTGTGTGCCCCCCTCCACAAAGAGAGGACGGAAGATGCGACCGAATGTCAGAGGACATGGGCAGCTTCCCTCTTGGGCTCCCCCACGCCTGCCCCAGCTCTCTCTCTGTCTCTCTCTCTCTCTCTCTCTCTCTGTCTCTCTCTCTCTCTGTCTCTCTCTCTCTCTCTCTCTCTCTCTCTCTCTCTCTGTTGCCACAAGCTCTGGGGGAAGTGACGATGTGAGCAGCTGGGGGCAGAGACGTCAGGGAAGGCTGAAGCTGCCCACAGCCACGGGAGTGGGCGCAGCACTACCCCTTCAGCCCCCCGGTGGCCCCACACAGCGGGGCCAGCTGACAGTGTGGCTGCTACCTTGTGACAGACCCTGACCCAGAACGCACAGCTGAGCCGCTCTGGCTTCCAGACCCAGGACCTGCGGGTGGCGAGGCATGTTTTCAGCTAAGGTTTGGGGTAATTTGCTGCAGAGCCTCAGCTAATCAGTGCAGCTGACAAGGCAGAGTGGGGTCTGTCTGTGACAACAGCCCACCTGAGGGTGAGCCAGGGTGAGCTGGGGGTACCTGGGAGATTTCCTGCAGTGCTGAAGTCTTGAAAGGCTTCATTTAGCTGGGCCGAGGGACAAGGTCTGCGATGCCTCCTCGTATTCGCATCCTGTAGCTGCCGCAGCAGGGTACCACGGCCAGGGAGGCTTCACCTCAGACAGTCACTGCCTCACAGTTCTGGAGGCTGGCCTCCCAAGATCACAGCTGCAGCGGGGCAGGTTTCCTCTGGGGCTTGGAGATAAGGATCCGTGCCAGGCCTGTATCTTCACACCATCTTCCTCTGTGGAGTCTCTGTCCAAATTTCCCTTTTTTCTAAGTCATATTGGATTAAGCCCACCTAATGACCTCATTTTAACTTGATTACCTCTGTGAAGACATCATCTCCAAATACAGTCTCCTTTGGAGGTCCTGGGGTGGGACTTTGAGGAATGAATCTGGGGGTGGTCACAGTTTGTCGCACAATACTCCCTGCCTCATTATTGGTAAGAAATGGGCAGCCCAGTGAGCAAGCAGCCTTTTTCAGGAGGGGAATCCTCACCCAGCAATCTAAGGCCCCAGTGTGAGTCACGTTGAGGGGCAGGGCTGCACCATTGCTCTCTGTGACTGCTCCCAGGAATGGCAAGAATGGACATGGTATTTCCATTGTCATTCCACCGCCCTTGCTTTTGAAACTATGCTCTGTCAGCCACACAGAGGTGATATTCAGTCAGAGAGGGCGGGTGATCTGTATGTATATGAAGCCCTTTTCCTGTGGCTGCTTAGATTGAAATCTGTAATATCTTCCATTCTATCACTATTGTTCTTCTAAATGTATACCCAAAGGCTATTCTGTGATGGCCACCTGCAAAAGTTAGAACGAACGTATTCCTGCGGCTGTTGCAATTATTCAAATGTAGGAGAAATACACGCTTTACTGAAAGATTAAATTTTGAAATAGATCTTTTTATTTTTTTAGTATCTGAAACTCGCTTTTGAACAGCTGTAAAAGATGCCTGTGTTTTCCTGATGTCTGGGGGAGTGAGACACTTCTTTATGTCTGTCAAGACTGGATTCCCTGCTGGCTGAGGCACACCACTGCCTGGGAGTTACCGTGTAGAGCTGCAGAGAGCAGAAGAAAGACAGCTCCCTCTCAGTCCACTGCAGCCAGACTACCCATGTGGCTGGTGACATGAGACTGGGGCTGGGGAACATGGATCAAGCACCTACAAGGGCATACAAAAACCGTTTCTTTATAAAAGAATATGACAACTAACATACATCTCAGAGAAAATCTGGCAGACCCTTGAAATAGGACAGTATTTGAAATAATATTTAAGTAAAACTTCAGTGCAAATCAGAAAACAGATATTAGTTTGGAAAGTGATGTATTGGAAATGTAGCTTATCCTAGTTGGGTTTCCAAAAGCTGGGCTACAACTTGGAAAGAAGCAAGAAACATTAAACCCCTTCCAGTTCTGGCTCCTACTACAGGAGGGTGCTGGCACCTTGCCCCAGCATCCCTGAGCCCTGACTTCCTGCTCTGTGACACAGACATGGCACTTCCTGTGTAACAGACATGTGCCAGGAACTAAAACTCTACCTTCAAGGAAACATGGTATTCAACTATATATTAAATAAGTATTATTCACTCAGATACAGTTCCAGGCACTGGAATACATGAGAACACAAAATAAAGACCTGGGGAGCTTTACAATACAGTGGAAGGCCATGGAGACCACAGCGTGGGTCCTGAAGGAGACTGGGAGTTGGAAACAGCTGGGTCGTCCATTCACTCAACGCATGTCGCTGTTGCAGGGAACCTCACACAGGCCTACACTGGGCTGAGTATCAGTTACACCAAAGAAAAGAGAGGCCCTGTTTCTTCTGCCTCATGGGATTAGACACTAGTTGGGAGCATAGACAATTAAAGAACTGAAACAAAGTATTACTTACAATTAAACTTAATCTGAATGTAAGAAATCATCATAATTAAATTATATGACAAAGCGCCCAGCATAGGGTGGGCACTCAAAAACCCCTTGTTATTTTAAATAAGCTAAACAGCTTCACTTGTGTGGGAAGAATTTACAAACAATGGTAAATTGTAATGATTTCAGGAGCAAAGAAGGTTAACACAGGAAGTCTCAATGAATCATATAACCTTGAGTTAAGTACAAGATCTTTGTCCCCCATCTCTGTGGACTGCTATTTGTCCTGCCCAGATGAATTTTTTTCTCCTAATTTCGCTGTCTAGGAGAGCTCATTAAGAGATTTACCTGATCAGACTAAATGTTTCTTTCCTTAATCCATCTCATTACGCTTCCAACACCCCCTGGTACCGGCCTAAACATTTGAATTTCATAGCTTCCATTAATGCAAATAGAATCTCATCAAGGTCTAAAGATTCCTAGGAGAGCTGAGATTTAATGTCTTCATTTGGATGCATGAGATAAAGGCATCTCCTTGGATATTTCCCTTGTTTACAATGTTTCCTTCGGTCAGGGGTGAGATCATCAGTGCTGTGCAAAATGAATGAATACATTTCAGATTCATTAAGTGCCTGAATAAACCCAGCTCCATTTATTCAACTTCAGACCCATCCAATAAGATGCCCATGAGGAGATGAGGGTAGCAAGCAACCTGCATAGAATTTTCAACATTCAAATGTAATTGGTACTCAAGCCAAAATGAGGACTCATGAAAGGAGGTGGGGAGGAAGTAATGGAAGTAATAGGAAGAAAGAGAACCTTGTCAAAAGTGTGGGACCAGTGAGGAATCTCCACTACTGGAGAAGACTGAATCACAACAAATGTGGATTTGAATGCTCGCCTCTGTTTTTACCAGCGAGGAGACCTTGATGGGCTCAGCTGGCATCTCTTTGCCTCTGCTTTCCATCTGAAAAGCAGGGATAAAAATCGTGACCTCAAAAATGGAGGACTGAGAAATAGCAGAGTAGATATGTGCTTGACACACTACCTGGGGAATAGATAACGTGCAAACAACCAGACGTGCCACAGGGATTATATTTCTATGGGAATATATGAAAAAAATCTACTGCTGATAAATTCAAAAACTTAAAGATAATGGACAGCTTTTATAATAGTAGGAATCAATACTGAACCCAAGAAAAAGCAGACAAGATTAGTTAATTATTAAAGAAATTGAAGTATTATTTAAGTCCACATATACATACATAAGGAACAAATAGGCAAAAACCCTAAATAAAAATATCCAAAATTATTTTCCACAGAGTTCTAAAAATATTTAATAACCAAATAGGATCTCTACCAAGAACACAAAGATGCTTCAACATCCAAAATCAATTTAATAATATTCTCTGTTTGCAGATCAGAAATGAAAAATCTATGATCACTTCAAATGATGCAAAAATAGTGAAATTTAGTGTTTATGGTTAAAAATTCATCTAGCAAAGCAAGCTAGAAGTAAAAAAGATTTCCTTAGCCTGGTAAATGATAGCTAACAGAGACCTACAGCAAATACCACAAAGAAAGGTAAGACATTAGATGCATCCTATTTAGAGACAAAAACAAGAGAAAGATGTAAATTCTCACTACTTCTGTTCAGTATGGTATTGGAGATCCTACCAAAGGGATGAGAAAAATTTCTTCTAAAATTATGAATAATATTTAGAAAGAAATGAAATTGTCTTCATTTTCAAATAATGTACCTGTTTTGACAAATAATCTGGCATCTCCAAGAGAGTCAACAAAGACTCTATTGAAACTACTTAGAAATAAAACAGCAAGATACCAGATATGACATATTCTTTCCTAAAACAAACTCTTCACAGGGTCCTGAACTTTCAAGTAGGCCCACTTCCATGTTCCTTTTTGTGTTGCCGATTTTAGCAAGACTCTGATGTCAGTGTAACCAGCGTCCTCTGTCCTCCCTATCTGATCAGCTCATATACCTGATCTGCCATACTCCAGGTGATACCTGATCGTGCTGGCCTATCTTCAGCAGGGATGCCCACACTGTATTCAGAGTTTAATCCAATCTCATCCAGCACAAGACCCTATTGTAGTGCCTACAACCACCATGATGGCTCCCCTTTGAACAAAGGCTGTCCTGCCATGCTTTAACAAGTGTTGTTGGATAATTTTTCTTTAACAGAAATATGATAGGCATACAAATGTCAGTATTATCCTTGCATACCAAGCAAAACTTAAAGCACAATAATACTCTAAAACACAATTCCACTCACAAAAGCAACAGGAAATGTAAGACATTTGGAATAAATATTTTTAAGATATTTAGAAATTTGGTGAAAAAATTATAAATACTATCTGAATAAAAACTGGAAATGTAGAAATGTAAATATGTCTTTATAGCTATCAATACATTTATAGAGGTAGACATAAACATATAGACACAGATGCAGAACAGATCTAGAATATGGGTAGATACAGAAATAGAAACAGATATAGATGGAGATGATGCAGATGTGCATGCAGATAGATATAATCAGTGGGAACCCTAAATACAATGAAGATATCAGTCCTTCCCCCAAGTTATCTATAAATTAATTGCAACTGTGGTCAAAATCCAATAAGGTGATTTATGTAACTGGACAAGCTGAAATTTATAGGGAATAGAGATCCAGAATTACTTCTACAATGTGAATAAAAGTCATGAGGAAGTAGAATTTTCCTTATAAAATATCATCTTATTATTTAAGTAAAAAAGTGTGGAATAAATCAATAGGAAAAAAATCCAAACAGAAGTGCCATAAATATAATAAACTGATACACAACAAAAGTGACATTACATTAAATAGGATAAGGATGAATTACTCAAGAAATAATGCTGGGAAATTGATTATACAAATAAGAAAATACAGTAACTCAAAACATATAGAAAAAATAGTTCCATAAAGAATAAAGTCCTACATATGACAACAATACCTTCAAATTATAAGGACAAAAAATATCATTATGACTTCAAACAAAGATTTCTCTAAAAAAGCACAAACTACAGAGGAAAGATTCATAAATATGGCTATCCTGCATTTTAAAACTTCTATTCAACAAAATACAATGATGAGCAGAGTTTTAAAAAATAACTCACAAATAGGTTTTTTTAAATATGTTGGAAAAGCATATATATGAAAAAGAACTATTATGAAGAATATATAAATAATGACATACTATATACAAATTATGTCAAAAAGACAACCCAATAAAAAATTTAACAATGACATGAACAGTTATCAACAAAAGAGGAAGTCCAAATAGCTAATAAACATGAAAACATTCAGGTATATAAATAACAAATAAAATAATAAGGTACCATTTTATATCCACGAATTTGGCAAAAATCCAGAAAGTCTGGTAGCTCATCAGAGAGAACAGGGAGAAGGATACAGGGAGGACACAAAATCCTGTGACCATGTTGGAGCCAATTTGGAACCATCTAACAAATCTGAGTGTGTGCATGGCTTTTACTTTATATTTCCATTTCCGGTGTTTATTCCAAAATAGCTTTTGCCTGTATGCTCAAGGCAATATGAAGAAGAATGCTATTTCAGCAAAAAAAAAGGGATGAAAAAAGAAAGAAAGAGAAAGAATTAAACACCATTCAACAGGAGACTAGATGAATCAACTGGCCTACTTGGACACTAAAATACTATATAGAAATTAAGCTGAAAGAAATAGAGCTATTTATTTTTATGCATAAATCATAAAAATACAAAGAATAAAAAATATATAGGGGCAGGATTAAAGATGGCAGCATGAGAGGAGACACAGAGGCTTCCTCCTAAAACTGGATACAATTAGAAAACTTAATTGACACAACTAATCCTGAGAGAGCAACAGGAAAGAGGACGGCATCAGACTGCACACACCTGGAGAAAAGAGCAGACCTCAGCGAACGGGGTAACGTACCAGAGCTGTGGCTCCACGGGACCCGAGCCCCTGCCCCACCCCAGCTCACCAGTGGGAGAAAGAGAAACGGAGCAGGGAGGGAGTGGAAGAACTGGGACTGCTGAATACCTAACTCTGGAGATCTGCACTGGGAGCACAGACCTACATTTCATGGTGCTTTCATGAGACTCGTATGACTACCGGGTTGGAGAGTTAATACAGGCAGAGTTCCTGGGGAGACTGGGATTCCAGCTGCTTGTGGAAAGCAGGGATCCATATCTGGCTGCTCTGGGACAAAAACTTATACCTGTGTGACCGGCCCACTGGCTCAGGCAGTGAAGACAGGCACAGCAGCTGGGAGGCAGGGAACAGCCCTTTCCTCCCCCAAGGCACCAGTACAGCTCCCCTGCCACCCCTGACATTGCTTCAGGGGCTGAGCAGCTCCAGAATAGAGCTTCTGGACACTAGAGGGCGCCATATACAAACAGGAAACGCCAAAGGAACCTTGTCCAGAGTAAAATTATTAATACAACTCCCGAGAAAGATTTAAATGATATGGACCTCGTGACTCTTCCTGAAAGGGAGTTCAAAATAAAAATCATCAACATTCTAATGGAGGTACGGAAAGACATCCAAGAACTCAGGAATGAATTCAGGTCAGAGATCCAATCATTGAAGAACACGATGGAGGGTATTAAAAGCAGGTTGGATATGGTGGAGGAGACAGTAAATGAAATAGAGACTAGAGAAGAGGAATACAAAAAGCTGAGGCACAGAGAGAAAAAAGGATCTCTAAGAATGACAGAATATTGAGGGAACTGTGCAACCAATCCTAGTGGAACAATATTCACATTATAAAGATACCAGCAGAAGAAGAGAGAGAGAAAGGGATAGAAAGTGTCTTTGAGCAGGTAGTTGCTGAAAACTTCCCCAATCTGGGGAAGGACATAGTCTCTCAGGCCATGGAGATGCACAGATCTCCCCACACAAGGGACCCAAGGAAGGCAACACCAAGACACATAGTAATTAAAATGGGAAAGATCAAGGATAAGTACAGACTGCTAAAAACAGCCAGAGAGAGAAATAAGATCAGATACAAAGAAAAGCCCATCAGGCTAACATCAGACTTTTCAACAGAAATCTTACAGGCAAGAAGGGAGTGGCATTATATATTTAATGCCATGAAGCAGAAGGGCCTAGAACCAAGATTACTTTATATGGCAAGACTATCATTTAAATTTGAAGGAGGGATTATACAATTTTGAGATAAGCAAAAGCTGAGAGAGTTTACCTCCCACAAACCATTTCTACAGTCTATTTTGGAGGGACTGCTATAGAAGGAAGTGTTCCTAAGGTTGAATAGCTGTCACCAGAGGTAATAAAACCACAGAGAAGAAAGTAGAACAGCTAATTATGAAGCAAATGCAAATTAAATTAACTATCTCAAAGTCAATCAAGTGATAGACAAAGAGTACAGAATTTGATACCTAATATATAAAGAATGAAGGAGGAAGAAAAAGGAGGAGAAATAGGAAAGAACCTTTAGATTGTGTTTGTAACAGCATACTAAGTGAGTTAACTTAGACTCTTAGATAGTAAGGAAAGTAACCTGGAACCTTTGGTAACCACGAATCTAAAGCCTGCAATGGCAATAAATACATACCTATCGATAATCACCCTAAATGTAAATGGACTGAATGCACCAATCAAAAGACATAGGGTCACTGAATGGATAAAAAAACAAAACCCATCTATATGCTGCTTACAAGAGACTCACCTTAAACCCAAAGACATGCACAGACTAAAAGTCAAGGGATGGAAAAAGATATTTCATGCAAACAATAGGGAGAAGAAAGCAGGTGTTGCAGTACTAGTATCTGACAAAATAGATGTCAAAACAAAGAAAGTAACAAGAGATAAAGAAGGACATTACATAATGATAAAGGGCTCAGTCCAACAAGAGGATATAACCATTATAAATATATATATGGACCCAACACAGGTACACCAGCATATCTGAAACAAATAGTAACAGAACTAAAGGAGGAAATAGAATGCAGTGCATTCATTTTAGGAGACTTCAACACACCATTCACTCCAAAGGACAGATCTACCAGACAGAAAATAAGTAAGGACACAGAGGCACTGAACAACACACTAGAACAGATGGACCTAATAGACATTTATAGAAATCTACACCCAAAAGCAACAGGATACACATTCTTCTCAAGTGCACATGGAACATTTTCCAGAATAGACCACATACAAGGCCACAGAAAGAGCCTCAGTAAATTCAAAAACATTGAAATTCTACCAACCAACTTTTCAGACCACAAAGGTATAAAACTAGAAATAAATTGTACAAAGAAAGCAAAAAGGCTCACAAATATATGAAGGCTTAACAACACGCTCCTAAATAGTCAATGGATCAATAACCAAATTAAAATGGAGATCCAGAAATATATGGAAATAAATGACAACAACAACACTAAGCCCCAACTTCTGTGGGACACAGCAAAAGCAATCTTAAGAGGAAAGTGTATAGCAATCCAGGCATATTTAAAGAAGGAAGAACAAACCCAAATGAATAGTCTAACATCACAATTATCAAAATTGGAAAAAGAAGAACAAACGAGGCCTAAAGTCAGCAGAAGGAGGGACATAATAAAGATCAGAGAAGAAATAAATAAAATTGAGAAAAATAAAACAATAGAAAAAATCAATGAAACCAAGAGCTGGTTCTTTGAGAAAATAAACAAAATAGATAAGCCTCTAGCCAGACTTATTAAGAGGAAAAGAGAGTCAACACACATCAACAGAATCAGAAATGAGAAAGGAAACATCACGACAGACCCAACAGAAATACAAAGAATTATTAGAGAGTACTATGAAAACCTATATGCTAACAAGCTGGAAAACCTAGGAGAAATGGACAACTTCCTAGAAAAATACAACCTTCCAAGACTGACCAAGGAAGAAACACAAAATCTAAACAAACCAATTACCAGCAAAGAAATTGAAGCAGTAATCAAAAAACTACCCAAGAACAAAACCCCCAGGCCAGATGGATTTACTTTGGAATTTTATCAGACATACAGAGAAGACATAACATCCATTCTCCTTAAAGTTTTCCAAAAAATAGAAGAGGAGGAAATACTCCCAAACTCATTCTATCAAGCCAACATCACCCTAATACCAAAACCAGGCAAAGACTCCACCAAAAGAGAAAAGTACAGACCAATATCCCTGATGAACATAGATGAAAAATACTCCACAAAATATTAGCAAACCAAATTCAAAAATACATCAAGAGGATCATACACAAAGTGGGATCCATCACAGGGATGCAAGGATGGTACAACATTCAAAAATCCATCAACATCATCCACCACATAAACTAAAAGAAGGACAAAAACCACATGATCATCTCCATAGATGCTGAAAAAGCATTCGATAAAATTCCACATCCA
Source organism: Manis pentadactyla (assembly GCF_030020395.1). Lineage (NCBI taxonomy): Eukaryota > Metazoa > Chordata > Mammalia > Pholidota > Manidae > Manis > Manis pentadactyla. Next base: position 44,678,972 of record NC_080025.1, read on the forward strand.
TTCATGATAAAAACTCTCAACAAAATGGGTACAGAGAGCAGGTACCTCAACATAATAAAGGCCATATGTGATAAACCCACAGCCAACATCATACTGAACAGTGAAAAGCTGAAAGCTTTTCCTCTGAGATCAGGAACAAGACAGGGATGCCTAATCTCCCCACTGTTATTCAACATAGTACTGGAGGTCCTAGCCATGGCAATTAGACAAAACAAAGAAATACAAGGAATCCAAATTGGTAAAGAAGAAGTCAAACTGTCACTATTTGCAAATGGCACGATATTGTACATAAAAAACCCTGAAGGCTCCACTCCAAAACTATGAGAACTGATACCAGAATACAGCAAAGTTGCAGGATACAAATTTAACTCACAGAAACCTGTGGCTTTCCTATACACTAACAATGAACTAATAGAAAGAGAAATCAGGAAAACAATTCCATTCACAATTGCATCAAAAAGAATAAAATACTTAGGAATAAACCTTACCAAAGAAGTGAAAGACCTATACCCTGAAAACAACAAGACACTCTTAAGAGAAATTAAAGAGGACACTAACAAATGGAAACTCATCCCATGCTCTTGGCTAGAAAGAATTAATATCATCAAAATGGCCATCCTGCCCTAAGCAATATACAGATTTGATGCAATCCCTATCAAATTACCAGCAACATTCTTCAACAAACTGGAACAAATAATTCAAAAATTCATATGGAAACACCAAAGACCCCGAATAGCCAAAGCAATCATGAGAAAGAAGAATAAAGTGGGGGGGGAAATCACTCCCCAACTTCAAGCTCTACTACAAAGCCATAGTAATCAAGACAATTTGGTACTGGCACAAGAGCAGAGCCACAGACCAGTGGAACAGATTAGAGACTCCAGACATTAACCCAAACATATATGTTCAATTAATATTTGATAAAGGAGCCATGGACATACAATGGCGAAATGACAGTCTCTTCAACAGATGGTGCTGGCAAAACTGGACAGCTACATGTAAGAGAATGAAACTGGATCACTGTCTAACCCCATACACAAAAGTAAATTTGAAACGGGTCAAAGACCTGAATGTAAGTCATAAAACCATAAAACTCTTAGAAAAAAACATAGGCAAAAATCTCTTGGACATAAACATGAGTGACTTCTTCATGAGCTTATCTCCCAGGGCAAGGGAAACAAAAGCAAAAATGAACAAGTGGGACTATATTAAGCTGAAAAGCATCTGTACAGCAAAGGACACCATAAATAGAACAAAAGGTACCCTACAGTATGGGAGAATATATTCATAAATGACAGATCCGATAAAGGGTTGACATCCAAAATATATAAAGAGTTCATGCACCTCAACAAACAAAAAGCAAATAATCCAATTAAAAAATGGGCAGAGGAGCTGAACAGACAGTTCTCCAAAGAAATTTAGATGGCCAACAGACACATGAAAAGATGCTCCACATTGCTTGTCATCAGAGAAATGCAAATTAAAACCACAAAGAGATATCACCTCACACCAGTAAAGATCACCACCATCCAAAAGACAAACAACAACAAATGTTGGCGAGGTTGGGAAGAAAGGGGAGCCAGCCCTCCTACACTGCTGGTGGGAATGCAAATTTGTTCAACCATTGTGGAAAGCAGTATGGAGGTTCCTCAAAAAGCTCAAAATAGAAATACCATTTGACCCAGGAATTCTACTTCTAGGAATTTACCCTAAGAATGCAGCACTCCAGTTTGAAAAAGACAGGTGCACCCCTATGTTTATCACAGCACTATTTACAGTAGCCAAGAAATGGAAGCAACCTAAATGTCCATCAGTAGATGAATGGATAAAGAAGATGTGGTACATGCACACAATGGAATATTACTCAGCCATAAGAAAAAAGCAGATCCTACCATTTGCAAAAACATGGATGGAGCTAGAGGGTATTATGCTCAGTGAAATAAGCCAGGCGGAGAAAGACAAGTACCAAAGGATTTCACTCATATGTGGAGTATAAGAACAAAGAAAAACTGAAGGAACAAAACAGCAGCAGAATCACAGAACCCAAGAATGGACTAACAGTTACTAAAGGGAAAGGAACTGGGCAGGACGGGTGGGAAGAGAGGGATAAGGACAGAGAAAAAGAAAGGGGTCCTTACAATTAGCATGTATAATGTGGGAGGGGGCATAGGGAGGGATGTGCAACACAGAGAAGACAAGTAGTGAGTCTACATCTTACTACTCTGATGGACAGTGACTGTGAAGGGGTTTGTGGGGGGGGGGGTCTTGGTGAAGTGGGGAGTCTAGTAACCATAATGTTCTTCATGTAATTGTAGATTAATGATAATAAAATGAATTTAAAAAATATATATCTATATGTATATATAAAGTTGCAGAAGCATATGTACAATATCTTACTCACCAAATATTAAAACCATACTATTGTTTAAAAACAGATACGTGCATAGGACAGTTCTTCCTTTGGTATGGCAAACTAGCTCCTATTGGTGAAATCCTGTTGACCATAACAACTAGGTAATCTTTGAAAAAAGATAAAAGATAAATAAGTGACAGCACTTGGTATTAAATAAAAACAGGCCAAAATTAGACAAGAGTTGACACTTGGAAAAGGGCAAAAGGAAAGGGTGAACTTCTGTTTTGTAGGACTTTCACCTTGAAGGTAAGCCCAAGACTGTGCCATGAATGGTGGCTAAAACTCCCGTGGAAAATTCATAGTCTCACTAGTCAGAAGAAACAAGGGACATGGTTTGAGGGGATTATAGCTGATGGGAAAATGAGGGGGAAATCTCAGAAAAGAGAGAGCCAGAGAGAGAGACAGAGTCCTGTAGTCTATGTAAAAACTGCCTAAATCTCTGGCTGACCCTTGAAGCATTTATGGAACGTCCATGGGGTAGAAACGGAGCAGACCAACTAATATGAAATATCTAAATTGAAGTTTGAGCTGCCACCACTACAAGGAAGAAAAAGTTTTATAATTTCAGCCAATTACTTACCTGCTTAAAAAAATTAATTTTCCAAAAGACCTTAGAAATCCAAATTTCTACAACATATCAATCACAAATTCTATGGGAAATACTAATTTACCTCACCTATGCAGAAGGCAACCAGTTATTCTCAGAAGCAAAGGCAACAGAGACCAAGTCCCAAATGATAAATTAGCAAACAAGGAGTTTTGAGGATTGCTAAACTATGCCTAAAGACAGAAAGCAAAGCATGGTCACAATGAATCAAAAGACAGGGTTTCAGAAGAGAAAGAGAAACTCTAAGAAGGAACAAATGAAAATTCTAGAACTGAAAAAACATGTATTTTTTTGATCACCCGATGTGCTTAGCAGCACAATGGGGATGACAGGAAAGTGTCCATGTATTTGATAACCCTTTGAACCATTCATAAAAATAACCCAATCTGAACACCAGGGTCTAGAAGAAATGAGAAGAGCCACTAGGCCCATGGGAAAAATATGTTTATGTATGAAATCCATGGAATTAGAATCCTACAATGGGGAAGAGATAAGGAGAAAGAGCATATGGCACAGAATATATTTGAAGAAATAATGGCCAAAACCTGCCCCAAATTATTGAAATGTATAAATATCTGGATTGAAAAAGCTCACTAACTCTGAGTAGGATTAAAGCAAAGAACACTGCACCAGGGCACGTTATATCAAACTGCTGAAGACCAGAGAAAATCATCAAAGTGGCCAGAGCAGCAGGTTGCGGATGGAAATGACTTTAGGAATAGCTGCTGAAAGAGGGTTGTAATGAGGGCTTCAGCTGTTTGGAATAAAATCCAAAAGTAAATCTGACCCTGTAGGTGGTTTTTATGGACTAGCAAGTGTCTCCTAAGTGTTCTGCTAGTGCTGTAAGACAATAGCAAATTAACAGAAATACTCGAAACAAGAAAAGGAGGGGATAGAATAAAATCAAATGTTTCCTTTTACTGAAAAAAGGTATAATTTAGGAAGACACAAATATATGGGGACGAAAGTGATCAAAGGGAGAACCTGCACTGTTGGGGGAGGTAAGGCACCATGAAAGATTATGTAAATGAAATGAGTTGTTAGTAGATTAAGGATGAAGAAAGTGCACACCCACGACCTGTGTACAGTGGGAGGAAGGGGAGCAAAGCAGCAAGGAGATGGGGACGGGAGAGCCAGCAGGCACAGGTTAGTGAGGAACTCAGTGCACGTGGCAGTGTGCATCCTGCAATTCTTTGGTCTTCCCTGTGTGCTTGAATTTCTTTATAATAAAATAAATAAAACAGGAAGATAAATAGAAAGTCTAGAATGTTTATACCCTCCTGGCAATAAAAATGAGGGAAGCAAGGAAAAAAATGCTTTTACAATGTGGTGGAGATTTCTGGAGAGCTTCCCAGGGGCTCCTTGCCGGAGCAGCTGTGTCTCTACCCATTCAAAATGCTGTGTGCAGCTTCACCACACGTTTCCCCCAGAGTTTTTATCTTTAAGCATGCCGCTTACCTGCGGCACAGCCTCATTTCACACTGGACACTGTTCTGCTGTCACTATTACCTCTTTATGTCCCTTACTCTTTGGTGCCTCGGTCCAGTCAGGGTCACCATCTGGAGCCAAAAAATGGACCTGTCCTCAGAGAGGCACTGAGCAAATGAATGAGAAACACAGAGAGATCACAAGTCAAAGCTAAACAGAATGCAGATCACACAGACCTACCTGGAACCAGCTCTCTGTACTGGCTATAGACCCCAGTAATTTTAGATTCTGTAACGGAGAGAGCATTATTTCAAGGGCCTGAAGTCTACAATCCCCTTCTCTTAGCTCTATCTCCCTAGATTGAAAGGACTTCTCTCCTAATTCTGGTTTTGTCGTGACCTCCACACCCCTTCTCCCGGCCCCTCCCTCTCCCTCCCCCTCACAGCTCTGCTCCTGCTTGCTCCCTGATTCCCTGGACACCCTGCCCTGTACTCTCCCCTTCCTCCTCGGCAGCACCCTCCTCCTTCTAACCACCTCTGTTGCACTTTCTGTCCTTTTTGTCTTGCTTGGGGAAATAATAATGAGGATGACAAACTGAAAAGAGTGAAGGTCTCAATGTATTCCCACTTCAGCCGAGTACACAAACATACCGGCAGGTTTGAAATAAGACCCACGGGTTAGGAAGCCAGCTGAGTGCCCCGTGGACAATGGGATGCCCCCGGGTATGTTCTGTGCTGTGCTTGAGGACCTGGAGTGCAGGGAGAGTGGATTACAGGCTCAGTTGCAGGCCTCCCCAACAGACAGAGCTGACTTGGCTTGACTTTTGGCATCTGCAGGCATTTCTGTTCCAGTACTGGAAACTAAAGCGAGGGTAATTAGAAATTGTAGATGAGTTTGAAGCTTGGTACTTGCCCCATCTCCCTGACTGCCCCACCCATCAAATGGGGACATGGTAACATGGAAAGCAATATTAAGTGGAAGAGCAAAGACAGCAGGGACAGGAGAAAGACTGATTTCAGGAAGCAGTCTGCGGCCCTCACTAGCCAGGTAACCCTAGGCCACCTGTTTTGTCTGTTCATTCATTTTTAGCAAAGGCATGTGTGTGTTTGTATACATATACACACATAACATACACATGTGTGTGCATTGTGTACGTGTGTTTATGCATGTGTGTTGTGTGCACTCATATGTGTCCCGCATGTTTGTGCAAGTGTGCATTTGTGCATGTGTGTACATGTGTGGGCAGATAGTCACACATATGCACATGTGTTCACACATGCATTTGTGTATGTATATACGTATATGTGTGTGTGTGTATACACATGTATTTTTTTGTATGTCAAACAGGCTTATGCCCCTTGTTAAGTCCAAAGATAATCACTTATATTTTCTGGAGTTGTTATAATCATATTTCTGGGGTTTTTTAATGTAAATATTGCTAATAGTAATGTTTCTGTTTAGCTATCACTCTACTGTGAAGATGAGGGTTTAAATTTCTAATATTCCACCCCAGAAACTCTCAGATCGCCCTCCCTCCACTAGTCCCTCAGCATGCTTACAGCAGAAATTATGGCAAGCTCTATTATCTGCTTACTTCTTTAGGAACGTATCACTAGTCACAGCTGAGCCACAGGCCGTGACTGCATTTCTTTTCTGGTACAACTCTGCTTTTCCCTAGACCAAGTAAGCTTTCGGTCTTTTTCTGTTGACCTACTCCTCTGCCTCCTTCCTTTCAGTGGAAAGAGGGAAGTTCTGGGTTATCTTTTCTATCACTAAGGCACCCCTAACTCTTGCACAGACAGCTAGTCCTTTCATATGAAATCCCTCTGTGTGACAGAGCCATCACCCCAGACTTCCTCTGCTGAGGATTTTCCTCACCTCTCCCAGGAGGAACCATGCCAGGTGGCTAAAAGACTTCCCAAGGTGTTTTCCTTTCAGCACAGAGGGGCCTCTGCTTCTTTGGAGGAGGAAGCTTTTAACATTTTTGAACTGTGCAAATTCAGAGGCATGTGCATTTAAATAGAGAACTATGGGTATTTCCTACAGCCTAAGAAACATACAAACATTATTTTAAATGTAGCCCGGAGTCCTGATGTTGCTAGTATCCAGATTAGCAAATGGAATTTAAAGGTGCCACATCCAAGACCACTTATTCAGCACCTCATGCAGTCACTGTTCATCTCTTTATTGGCAGTAGCACAACATAAAGTTCCAGAGCATGATTTCAATGGCTCACAATCTGGGTTCAAATCCTGGTTCAGCCGCTTACTAGCTCAGTGAATTTTGGAAAAGTATTTACTTGTCTGTACCTCCATTTCACACAGTAGCTCCTGCCTCAAAGTGGCCTGAGGAGGGTTACACAAAAAATCTGTAAAGGACTTAGGAGACTCTTAATAACAATTAAGTTGTTATATCATTTTATTTCATGACCATAAACATATTTCAAAAAGCTTGTATAATTCCCACTCAAAGTCTTGGTTTTCATATACTTACCTGTTCTAGAAAGTTCATGTTGTGTCCCATGCAGAGGTTCAGGAATTCAGTTCAGGTGGTTTGGAAGGAAATGTAGCATTTCCAGGAGACAAGCCTGTAAGGTGGGGTGCCACAGATAAAGGTGGTGGTGGACAAAGGTTGACAGTGATAAATGTGAATGAATGCTCCCACTGCAAATGAGGACTTCAGGAGACTCTGGCAGGACTGTGGCTCTTGGAAAGTATCTCTATGTTTTTCTTAATTCCTTTTCTTATGGCTGAGTAGTATTCCATTGTGTATATGTACCACATCTTCTTTAGCCATTCATCTATCGATGGACATTTAGGTTGCTTCCAATTCTTGGCTATTGTAAATAGTGCTGCGATAAACATAGGGGTACATTGGTCTTTCTCATACTTGATTGCTGCATTCTTAGGGTAAATTCCTAGGAGTGCAATTCCTGGGTCAAATGGTATGTCTGTTTTGAGCATTTTGATGTACCTCCATACTGCTTTCCACAATGGTTGAACAAGTTTACATTCCCACCAGCAGTGTAGGAGGGTTCCCCTTTCTCCACAGCCTCGCCAACATTTGTTGTTGTTTGTCTTTTGGATGGCAGCCATCCGTACTGGTGTGAGGTGATACCTCATTGTAGTTTTAATTTGCATTTCTCTGATAATTAGCGATGTGGAGCATCCTTTCATGTGTCTGTTGGCCTTCTGTATTTCTTTTTTGGAGAACCGTCTGTTCAGTTCCTTTGCCCATTTTTTAATTGGGTTATTTGTTTTTTGTTTGTTGAGGCGTGTGAGCTCTTTATATATTCTGGACGTCAAGCCTTTATCGGATGTGTCATTTTCAAATATATTCTCCCATACTGTAGGGTTCCTTTTTGGTCTATTGATGGTGTCTTTTGCTGTACAGAAGCTTTTCAGCTTAATATAGCCCCACTTGTTCATTTTTGCTGTTGTTTTCCTTGCCCGGGGAGATATGTTCAAGAAGAGGTCACTCATATTTATGTCAAAGAGGTTTGTGCCTATGTTTTCTTCCAAGAGTTTAATGGTTTCATGACTTACATTCAGGTCTTTGATCCATTTTGAGTTTACTTTTGTATATGGGGTTAGACAATGGTCCAGTTTCATTCTCCTACATGTAGCTGTCCAGTTTTGCCAGCACCATCTGTTGAAGAGACTGTCATTTCCCCATTGTATGTCCATGGCTCCTTTATCAAATATTAATTGACCATATATGTCTGGGTTAATGTCTGGATTGTCTAGTCTGCTCCATTGGTCTGTGGCTCTGTTCTTGTGCCAGTACCAAATTGTCTTGATTACTATGGCTTTATAATAGAGCTTGAAGTTGGGGAGTGAGATCCCCCCTACTTTATTCTTCTTTCTCAGGATTGCTTTGGCTATTCGGGGTCTTTGGTGTTTCCATATGAATTTTTGAATTATTTGTTCCAGTTCATTGAAGAATGTTGCTGGTAGTTTCATAGGGATTGCATCAAATCTGTATATTGCTTTGGGCAGGATGGCCATTTTGACGATATTAATTCTTCCTAGCCATGAGCATGGGATGCGTTTCCATCTGCAAGTGTCCCCTTTAGTTTCTTTTAAGAGTGACTTGTAGTTTTCAGAATATAAGTCTTTCACTTCTTTGGTTAGGTTTATTCCTAGGTATTTTATTTTTTTTGATGCAATTGTGAATGGAGTTGTTTTCCTGATTTCTCTTTCTGTTGGTTCATTGTTGGTGTATAGGAAAGCCACAGATTTCTGTGTGTTGATTTTGTATCCTGCAACTTGGCTGTATTCCGATATCAGTTCTAGTAGTTCTGGGGTGGAGTCTTTAGGGTTTTTTATGTACAGTATCATGTCATCTGCAAATAGTGACAGTTTAACTTCTTCTTTGCCAATCTGGATTCCTTGTATTTTTTTGTTTTGTCTGATTGCCTTGGCTAGGACCTCCAGTACTATGTTAAATAACAGTGGGGAGAGTGGGCATCCCTGTCTAGTTCCCGATCTCAGCGGAAATGCTTTCAGCTTCTCGCTGTTCAATATAATGTTGGCTGTGGGTTTTTCATAGATGGCCTTTATTATGTTGAGGTACCTGCCCTCTATTCCCATTTTGCTGAGAGTTTTTATCATGAATGGATGTTGAACTTTGTCAAATGCTTTTTCAGCATCTATGGAGATGATCATGTGGTTTTTGTCTTTCTTTTTGTTGATGTGGTGGATGATGTTGATGGACTTTCGAATGTTGTGCCATCCTTGCATCCCTGGGATGAATCCCACTTGGTCATGGTGTACGATGGTTTTGATGTATTTTTGAATTCGGTTTGCTAAAATTTTGTTGAGTATTTTTGCGTCTACGTTCATCAGGGATATTGGTCTGTAGTTTTCTTTTTTGGTGGGGTCTTTGCCTGGTTTTGGTATTAGGGTGGTGTTAGCTTCATAGAATGAGTTTGGGAGTATCCCCTCCTCTTCTATTTCTTGGAAAACTTTAAGGAGAATGGCTATTATGTCTTCTCTGTATGTCTGATAAAATTCCGAGGTAAATCCATCTGGCCCGGGGGTTTTGTTCTTTGGTAGTTTTTTGATTACTGCTTCAATTTCGTTGCTGGTAATTGGTCGGTTTAGATTTTCTGTTTCTTTTTGGGTCAGTCTTGGAAGGTTGTATTTTTCTAGGAAGTTGTCCATTTCTCCTAGGTTTCCCAGCTTGTTAGCATATAGGTTTTCATAGTATTCTCTAATAATTCTTTGTATTTCTGCGGGGTCCGTCGTGATTTTTCCTTTCTCGGTTCTGATACTGTTGATTTGTGTTGACTCTCTTTTCCTCTTAATAAGTCTGGCTAGAGGCTTATCTATTTTGTTTATTTTCTCGAAGAACCAGCTCTTGGTTTCATTGATTTTTGCTATTGTTTTATTCTTCTCAATTTTATTTATTTCTTCTCTGATCTTTATTATGTCCCTCCTTCTGCTGACCTTAGGCCTCATTTGTTCTTCTTTTACCAATTTTAATAATTGTGACATTAGACCATTTATTTGGGCTTGTTCTTCCTTTTTTAAATATGCTTGGATTGCTATATACTTTCCTCTTAAGACTGCTTTTGCTGTGTCCCACAGAAGTTGGGGCTTAGTGTTGTTGTTGTCATTTGTTTCCATATATTGCTGGATCTCCATTTTGATTTGGTCATTGATCCATTGATTATTTAGGAGCGTGTTGTTTAGCCTCCATGTGTTTGTGAGCCTTTTTGCTTTCTTTGAACAGTTTATTTCTAGTTTAATGCCTTTGTGGTCTGAAAAGTTGGTTGGTAGGGTTTCAATCTTTTGGAATTTACTGAGGCTCTTTTTGTGTCCTAGTATGTGGTCTATTCTGGAGAATGTTCCATGTGCACTTGAGAAGAATGTATATCCTGTTGCTTTTGGATGTAGAGTTCTGTAGATGTCTATTAGGTCCATCTGTTCTAGTGTGTTGTTCAGTGCCTCTGTGTCCTTACTTATTTTCTGTCTGGTGGATCTGTCCTTTGGAGTGAGTGGTGTGTTGAAGTCTCCTAGAATGAATGCATTGCATTCTATTTCCTCCTTTAGTTCTGTTAATATTTGTTTCAGGTATGTTGGTGCTCCTGTATTGGGTGCATATATATTTATAATGGTTATATCCTCTTGATGGACTGAGCCCTTTATCATTATGTAATGTCCTTCTTTGTCTTTTGTTACTTTCTTTATTTTGAAGTCTGTTTTGTCTGATACCAGAATTGCAACACCTGCTTTCTTCTCTCTGTTGTTTGCTTGAAATATCTTTTTCCATCCCTTGACTTCAAGTCTGTGGCGCGTCTTTGGGTTTAAGGTGAGTCTCTTGTAAGCAGCATATGGATGGATCTTGCTTTTTTATCCATTCTATTACTCTGTGTCTTTTGATTGGTGCATTCAGTCCATTTACATTTAGGGTGATTATTGAAAGGTATGAATTTATTGCCATTGCAGGCTTTAAGTTTGTGGTTACCAAAGGTTTAGGGTTAGCTTCTTTACTATCTTACTGTCTAACTTAACTCGCTTGTTGAGCTATTATAAACACAGTCTGATGATTCTTTATTTCTCTCCCTTATTCCTCCTCCTCCCTTCTTCATATGTTGGGTGTTTTGTTCTGTGCTCTTTTTAGGAGTGCTCCCATCTAGAGCAGTCCCTGTAGGACGCCCTGTAGAGGTGGTTTGTGGGAGGCAAATACCCTCAACTTTTGCTTGTCTGGGAATTGTTTAATCCCTCCTTCATATTTAAATTATATTCGTGCTGGATACAGTAGTCTTGGTTCGAGGCCCTTCTGTTTCATTGCATTAAGTATATCATGCCATTCTCTTCTGGCCTGTAGGGTTTCTGTTGAGAAGTCTGATGATAGCCTGATGGGTTTTCCTTTGTAGGTAACCTTTTTTTTCTCTCTGGCTGCCTTTAATACTTTGTCCTTGTCTTTGATCTTTGCCATTTTAATTATTATGTGTCTTGGTGTTGCCCTCCTTGGATCCCTTGTCATGGGAGTTCTGTGTACCTCTGTGGTCTGAGAGGCCATTTCTTCCCCTAGTTTGGGGAAATTTTCAGCGATTATTTCTTCAAAGACATTTTCTATCCCCTTTTCTCTCTCTACTTCTTCTGGAATATCTATAATTCTTATATTGTTCCTTTTCGTTTGGTCACTCAGCTCTCTTAAAATTCTTTCATTCCTGGAGATCCTTTTATCTCTCTCTGCATCAGCTTCTCTGCGTTCCTGTTCTCTGTTTTCTAGTCCATTAATGGTCTCTTGCATCTCGTCCATTCTGTTTTGAAGTCCTTCCAGAGCTTGTTTTATTTCTGAATTCTCCTTCCTTAGTTCTTGCATATTTCTCTTCAAGTCCATCAGCATGGTTATGACTTTTGTTTTGAATTCTTTTTCAGGAAGACTAGCTAAATCTATCTCCCCAGATTCCTTCTCAGGGGAAGATGTAGCAGATGCCGAAGCTGTCTGGGTTAGTCTTGTCTGGATCATATTTTTTTGCCTTTTCATGTTAACAGGTGCTATTGACTGTCAGCTGGGAGGGCCAAAATTTTCACTTGCTACTGGCCTTTCTTTACTGGGGCAACTGCGACCCCTAGTGGCTTGTGTTGGGTAATTGCGTGTAGAGTGGGTCTTTGTGTCTTGCCTGGCCCGAAGGGAGAAATTTCCCTTTCTGTGGGCGGAGTTTGTCTCAGGCTGCTTCTCTGCTTTCGCAGCGCCCGGAGGGGTAATGGATGGGGGGGCTGCTTGACTGTTTACCTCCGTGAGGGGTCTCAGAGCTGTTGCCCAGGAGGTTAGTGCGCCCGGTTTTCCCTGTAATTTCCAGCTGCTGTACTGTGACCTGGGTTGTTTCCGTCAAGCTGTTAAGTCCCTGTCCCTTTAAGACTTTCAAAAAGCCCCCGCTTTTCTTTGTCACAGGGGCATCAGCTTCGGCACCCGCTCAGAGGTCTTACTCCCTGTTCCCCCAGTATCCAGGGCCCCCTGGGCATGTACTGTGTCTGCGCTCTGGCCCAGATGGCTGGGGCTGGGTGTTCGGCAGCCCTGTGCTCCGTCTCCCTCCCGCTCTGCCTATTCTTCTCCCGCCGGGAGCTGGGGGGAGGGGCGCTCGGGTCCCGCCGGGCCGGGGCTTGTATCTTACCCCTTTCACCAGGCGCTGGGTTCTCGCTGGTGTAGCTGCTGCAGTCTGGCCACTGTCCTGCGTCTTCTGGTCTCTCTTTTAGGGCTAGTTGTGTTTGTTGTATTTTCAAAAGTATATATGTTTTTGGGAGGAGATTCCCACTCTCCTACTCACGCCACCATGTTGGCTCCGCCCCTCCTATGTTTTTCTTTATCATAACAGTAAGTGTAGGAAGGTGAACAAGTAGGTAGACAATCACATAAATAAGTAAGTTTCCAAAAAGTCCTTGGACTCAGAGACACCAAGAGAAATCCATGACAAATGCAATAGTGATTGAAGGAAAATGGGTAGGAAACATGGCACAGAAATTTAAAAATTCGGTGAGCAACCAATTACAAAAGTGGCTGTCAAACTCTGCTCAGGGGCCCGGTGCTCTATGAGGGGCTCCAAGGGTCCTGCCCCCAGCATGTAGCAGCAGCATTTGTCACTGAATGTCATCTCCCAGTTGACCAAATTTTCCTTAGTTTAAGTTTTTCTTCCACTAGTGTATCAGAGCTTCCTGTGCTTGTTCCTGTTTCTGGACCCCAGCCCTCCTGAACACCTCCAGAGCAAAAATTAATAGGAATACCTGTGAGCAGCTGACACAGCAGCAGCCCTGGCTCAAGGCCATGGCTACCTGTGGACACCTGGGGCCAGAATCTCACTGACCCCTTTGTTTTCAGGTCATCTGTGCATTCATTGCACCAGGGCAGGAGGCTGCTTTCCTCAAACATCCCTTGCTTGATTGGTTACATTTCAAGCCAGTGTTTTCCATTTAAACATTTTTGCTTATTTCTTATTGTTATAAAAGTATATTGTTATTGTTGAAAATCTGCGAAGTATAGAGTAGCACAAAGAACAATTAAATCACCTCCAGAGATAGCCACAGTTAACATTACCTTACTTTCCAATAATTATTGTATGTATTTTTATAAAAATTAGGTCATTCTTCTCTATAGCATCTTACAACGCTGGTAGACAGTGACTGCAGTGGGGGGAAGAGAGGCATGAGGACTTGATAATATGGGTGAATGTTGAAACCACAATGTTGTTCACGTGAAACCTTCATAAGATTGCTTATCAATGATACTTTAATTTAAAAAAATAAAGATAAATGAGGTCATCCTTTTTTTATAAGAATTGGATACTTACTATACAGTGAACAATTTCCTGTTCTTACTCTTCTGCCACCTAGCCTCTATCAACCATTATGGATTCTATCTTTTTTATATGACAAAATGCATTTAATGCATTTAATCCTTCTACATGGAACTTCAATATGTTCCAGATATTTCATCACTACAAATAATGCTAAAAATATTTCAAAGCCTCCTTTCATGTAAGCAATGTCGCCTTAGGCTTACCAACATACTATGTCACAGTACATTAAAAAAAACAGACATATACTCAATGGAATATTATTCAGCCATAAAAAGAAAAGAAATCCTGCCATTTGAAACTACATGGATGCATTTAGTTAGTACTATGTTCAGTGAAATAAGCCAGGCAGAGAAAGACAAATACCATATGATCTCACTTATTTGTGGAGTATAACAACAAAGCAAAACAGAACGAACAGAACAGCAGTGGACACATGGAGGAGTTTAACCAAGGGGGGTGGGGAGTAAAAGCACACAACAATTTGCAATCACAATATAAGTTTATCATGGGGACTGTTGAACCACTATGATGTACATTTGAAACCAATGTAAGATTATTTATTAATGATTAATAAAAAATTTAAAAATAGACAATATCCTCTGCATTGGGAGGCAGAGAACTGTATCTTTAAAAAGATTTTAGGAAAGAATTTAGGAAGACTACTGTTTTAAATGGTTAATATTTTTATGGATGTTTGAAATAAGATAAGCTTTATTCATTTACTTGGAAATGTCACTTATATGAATGGCCTCATTCCCCAAAAATGTCAAGGAATATTAGGAACATTTCACTGGACAGAATCTGATATAGATGAAATTAGAAACAGGTAATTGGCAACTTTTCTTTCCCTCTGTATTGACTATGACTTTTACACCCCAGAGAAAGCTTGTGGACAAAATGGTGGTCAACACAGACGTAAGTACATATGGACAGTTGGAGGCAGAGGGGTTTATTACAGTCTCTCGTTAGACCTATGATGAAACTGAGGCTCGCCGAGATACTGACTTGCTCAAGGTCACAGGCAGCACTGCGGCAGAGCTTGGGCTTCGGACCCCAGTGTACACAGTTCTCATTCTTTATAGCACTGGCTTTGTCACCCCCATGTGCACTTCTGTCTCCCTGAAAAGTCCACCGGAATTAGGCACTCATTCATTCAGCAAGGCAAGGTAATCAGCCCTACTTCGGTGCAGACCACTTGCCAGTCTTAAAAGTGTCCCAGAGGGAAGTGATCAGGAAAGGGCACTTCCACGTGTTTGGCCTCAGGTGGTCTTTAAGGTGGGAAATTCAAATTGCAAATGGATGTGGTTTATGATTTAGGATCTGTGAACACAATGTGGTGAGCATCATCAGCCTATCTTGATAAGTAAACAATTACATGATAAGTAAATGCTTGCTGAATTGTCCTGAGAGAGGAGTGGCTCTTGCCTATAGAAATTGGTTTACAGGAAATTCCTAAGCAACATGGAATTATTGATTGGCTGTGGCCTTATCTTTCCAGAATTTCCAAGAATTTCCCCGTACAAAGTGTTAAGTCATGTTGTCACAAATGGTAATTGTTCTCAATCCTGAGAGTTGAATTACATAAATGAAGATGATTCCAATCCTCAGGACTTCAGGAGGGAGCCAGTAGTGAGTCCCTAGTCTGGGTGCTTGGCACCTTAGGGGAAGAGGTTACTAATCTCTGATTGAGGAGTTGCCCTAAATATCTGATAAATAGGCAAAGACACTGTGTCATAAGAACCTTATAAATTTCTGCCTCCAACAATTCCCACTGAATCAAAGGCCTGAAGAACGTAAGGCCTGGGAAGACCCCTGCTGAAAGGTGAGCATCCTAAAATCTTCAGGTCTCAAGGTCAGGGCAGGGCAGCCAGGATCAGCCATGATCACCTATCCCCTTTAATCCAGCCTCCGTTAACTCTTTATTTTTTTATTAAGGACCCACTGAATGCCAAGCACTGAGGTAAACATTTAGATACATCTTAAGAGGTTTGTTATCTAGTGAAGGAATCAGAAAAATATGCAAATAACTCCATTATGTGGAGTGAAGTGGTTAGGAAAGGTGATGATGTTTGTTATGGGATGAATGTTTGTGCCCCTTAGAATTCATATGCTGAAGCTCTAAACCTTGATGTGATGGTATTTGGATGTGGAGTGTGGAGTGCTATAACTCTGGTGGGGAACATCCCAGGCAAAATACCTTTGAAACCGAAGTTAGTCAAAGGGAGAAATAAAGTTTAAGAAACTTGTTTATTTCTTACAAACAGTTGCCCTGCATCTATCTCAACCAGGCTGCAGCAGAGAGAGCTCTACCCAACCTCTCCAGTCCAGATGAGCCCTTGCTCGCCCTTCTGATTACCTATTGATATGCAGATGAACCACTTCTCTCCACCCCTTGACTAAAGCCAGGCAGATTCTGGAAACATTGCAATTTTACCCACAGAGGTGATCAGGATTGGCTGAGGTTATGTGAGGTCATGAGGGTGAGACCCTCCTGATGGCATTAGTGCCCTGAGGAAGAGGAAGAGATCTCATTTTTCCCCTCTGTCTCTCTCCTCTTAGGCATATACTAAGGAAAACAATGTGAATACATGGGAACAAGACCACTGAGTACATCCCCACCACATGCCAGATCTGCTGGGAACATGACCTGGATTTCTCCGGAACTATGAGAACCAAAATTCTTTTCTTAAAGCCACTGGTCTATGGCATTTTGTTACAGCAGCCTGAGCTGGCTAAGGTAACATACAAACTCGGCCACAAAGGACAAGGGATTTTGCCAGATGAGGATGGGAGAGAAGGTCATTTCACATAAAGCAGATGCAAATGACCTCCAGAAGTGAGACATTCTGGGAACACCGGCAAGCGCAGTGTTCATGATGGGAGCAGGGCGAGGTAGGTAGCAACCGTAGTGGCGGGCCATGTCTCTGAGGGATGTTTATGCCCTTCTAAGGAACTTAGTCCTTAAGCAGATGTGAGGTAGTGGAGATTTTTGTGTGTGTGTGTATCATTAATCTACAATTACATAAGTGACATTATGGTTACTAGACTCCCCCCATCACCAAGTCTCCCCCACAAACCCCATTACAGTCACTGTCCATCAGCGTAGTAAGATGCTGTAGAATCACCACTTGTCTTCTCTGTGCTGCACAGCCCTTCCCATGCCCGCCACCCCCTACATTATGTCTGCTAATTGTAATGCCGCTTTTCCCCCCTTGTCCCTCCCTTCCCACCCATCCTCCGCAGTCCCTTTCACTTTGGTAACTGATAGTCCATTCTTGGGTTCAGTGAGTCTGCTGCTGTTTTGTTCCTTCAGTTTTTTTCTTTGTTCTTATATCCCACATATGAGTGAAATCATTTATTACTTGTCTTTTTCCACCTGGCTTATTTCACTGAGCATAATACCCTCCAGCTCTATCCATGTTGTTGCAAATGGTAGGATGGTAGTAGAGATTTTTTAATCAAGATTTGACATTGGCTTTATTCAGATATATCTGCACCTTAGAAGACTGATTTAATCAGGAGACAGAGAACACAGACACTTCCAACACAGGCTAGAAGGGACCTGTAGCAGATGAAGGAGCCAGGGGCCCCTCAGTGTCCCCGGGGGTCTGGCTGCACTGTGCTGACACCAGATGAAAAGCAGGTTAAAATGTCTGTTTCTGACGCGGTCAGAGAAGCATTGCCTTTTTAAAATGCCCTTCAGCATGGTAAATGAGAAAACTAAGAATCAAAACAAAGTTTTTCTTATGCGACATGATTTTATCCTGAGTGAACTAGTAAATTGCTTGTCATTCCTTACAGAACCACTCACCAATTTACTATTTGGGCCAACCTGACCTTGGATCAGAATGTTTCAAAAGTGGATTCTTCTCTTGGTAATAAGCAGTAGATTTTGATTGAGAGCTAGATGCCATTAGCAGTCTTTGAAGTTAACTCTGGGAATGAGGGTAACTCAGGCTAGGCTCCCCTGAACCTCAAATGCAAGCCTGCTGTCTTCCAATCAGCTGTAGTGGGAAGTACCAGGAAATCTAAAGGAGGGACTCAAACACAAGTAAGGGAGGCTGGTCTGGGCAGCTGGCCTGTGGACCCACTGTGATCCCTGTTGACCTACGTTCTTGCCTTCGGGTCTCCAGGACTCTTCGATTTGACTTCTGAATAAGCTCTGTGCTCTTCCTGTTTTGCATTTGTGATTGGGTCCTAATAAATCTGCAAGGATATACTTGAGACTGATGTCATTTTGAAACTGTGTTGGCTGTTCACAAGGACACATTTGTGGGTGTGTCTCTCCAGAAATCTCCTTGGATGAATCTGATGTATATTACTGATAAAGAATCTGGTCTAACCAAGTCTTCATAGGAAGCCTTATAGGATGCCCAGATATATCAGATATTCCCGGTGCTAATGGGCAGTTCCTATGTACTAAAAGATGTCAAGGACCCACAGAAACGATAACCAGCTAAGATCCCTGAAGACAGAAATTCCCAGGAAAAGCAAGGTCAAGTTTTTTGCCCTCCCATTTCTCATAAAGGTGCCAGCTGCTCCTATAGGCTGAGTGTTGTGAAAGTAATAGGAGAACTGGTGAACTGTACCTGACAGTTATAGTGTTAGGGTAGGAGGAGTCAGCTGTGTGAACAGTTGTACAATTTTAGCTCTTCAGACTGGCCTTAACATGTTCCCAACTTCACTGTGCTATGTCTGAGCATTAAAAGGTCAATGAATTATCTGATGTCCATCTTCTCATGACCTGAAGCCTGGGGGGCATAATGCTACCAAGCAGGGCTGTTGAGAGGTCCAGGGACTGCATAATAACTGTGAGTTCAGCTAGGACTGGAATTCTTCCTGAGAGATGCACTCAGTTTTGGGCATTTGCTTAATGCATGTCAGTCTCAACTTACCCACCTACAAAATGGAGATAACAATGTCTTTAGAAGTCTTATAAAAATTAGCTATAAGATGTCAAAAATCATAAGAGTTCCTATTTATGATATTAATTCTGGACCAGAGCCATTAGCTGAACCATCTGGAGAAATCATTTCATGGAAATGAGGATAATTTCTGTTTTCTGAAATGACTTTTTAAAAATGTATTTATAACTCTCCAACTGCCACTCTCAAAAACAACGAAATTAATTTTGACATATGTAAAAATTATTTGCAGACCACTCTGTGGTCATCACCCCACTAAGATGACTCATTTTTCCTTGGACAAGCATGTGATACAAATCAAAGTGAAGCAGATAAATGCACCTGGCAACAGGGGGCCACCAGTGTCCAGGCTGCACGTGCCGTGAATAATCTGAATTACCATGCTAGAATGGCCATCAAGTGTCTCTCTGAATATGTCAGCTTATGACTTCCACAAGTCAGAAAAAATGAAACTGTAAATCAAAGTCTCTGGGGTAAAATGTTTGGTCTCTCTATGCCGTCAGCCACTGTGATAATAAATGGATCCACCCAAAATCCCAAAGTAGGATATTTTACTTCAAAGCATATATATTTACTTCTGCCTCCTGCCTTTCCGAATAGCATTCTATTGGAAATGTGAGAAAAAAAATACTAGAATTTCAGCATTTGATGAGTGGATTTAAATTGAGATGTAACTATAAGGTTTACATCCATTAGCTTCAATGTATCTTGAGAAACATGAATTTAGAAACCCATTGCTGCAGTCTTTTCTGGCATACAAATAGTTCAAGTTGCAGCTTTTTCTCACCACTATAGCTATATGTACTCTCTATCCATCACCAAGGAGAAGACAAAGCTACAAATTGAGGACAGTTGTTTCTGATCCTGGCCCTGGACAGGAGCTTGAATCTTCCCACAACCACAGTGGACTCAATGTTAAAAAATTCACAAAGCAGATGCGTGACTTAGTGTATAGAGTAGATGGAGCTGTTCCTACTACACAGAAGAGCAGATTGTGTCTCCAGGAAGCTGAACAGCTTTTCCAAGGTCACTAGAAGCAGTGCCCAAAGGAATACAAGTCTGCAGCAAGCTGAATCCTGTAGCCTGAAATAAGAGCTGATTGAGGCTAAAAGTCAAGATGAGAATAAAAGGTGCAGGGTAGTGACCGAGCGCTTGGCAGCGGGAGTGGAGCGCCACAGCCTGGCTCGCAGACGCGGCTGGCTGCGTAGGAGACCTCCCCAGATGGACCCCAAGTCTAGGGCGGGAAATGGATCCGACAGAACCCACACTGCTGAAGCACTACATCCTGAAGCTCAGGGAAACACCCTTGGCCTCAGTCAACTTTCATTTCTGATGGAGAAACAGGAGGGAAAATCGTGCTGTCCTCTCAAGTCTCAGTACCGAGCCGTCCTAGTAGCCATTTTAGAAATGACTGTAATTGGGCTTAATCAACCCCTCTCGGGGTTATCTGATGGGGAGCAGATGGGACAAAGGACTTCCCCCGAGGTCAGGGGGTATCAGACATTTAGAGGTTTTGCCAAGAAAAAAATCAGAATATTTTTTTCCTAATTATCAAAATTACTGTAATTTGCAGAATAATGAAACAGCTAGTCATCTATTTAGGGACAATTTCACATCATCACATAAATTAAATGTGTGCCAGTATCCGTGCATTTGCCTGTTCTTGTCTGCACTAACCCATGGTGGAAACAAATAATATTAATAATAGATTGCCATCTTTGTACAAGCCATAGCCTGTCTTTGCCATTTTGTATATTCCACAGCAGGCAATTTTTACGAACTTTTAGTCAGTAAAACAGAAAAGGCATTTCAGGACTTTACATAAGAAAATATTCACTTGTTCCTGTAACTGTGAGAGAAGACAAATGGCAGTTCTCAATTTTCTTATATTAAAGTATAGGTGATTTTTAAAATCTCAAATCAAGATGGTTGTGTTTTGGCCAAAGTAACGTGGATCCTGCAACTTCCCAAGCTCTCAGACCCTCCTCATACCTGCACGAGAGTAAGACATGGACCGCAAGAGAAAAGCTGCATCTGCTGAGCAAAGGGAACTCTGCTTACTGATGCTCAGTATTTAGTCAGGGATTATAAAGTGATGTCTGGACAAGCACCTCTATTACGGTCAAGAGCTTTATTCAAAACACCAAGAGAAAGTGTCATGAAATATACAGGAAACTTCTGGCAGCATGGCATGTGAAGTTAGCATCAGCTCAGTCTAGTGGAAATGGAGCAGAATCACAGTGGCAAACATCCCACCCGAGATATGAAAATTGAACATGAGGATATGAAGCTTGTTACCCAAGACTCCGGAGAGGCCTCAGGTAGGAGAAGAGGGAGCCAGAGCTCTGAGAAACAGAGGGCTTGAAGCCCAAGGGAACACTGCAGTGCCCACAGGTGGGGGCATTTTCAGTGTGATCACAGGATGATAGAAACAGGATCATCCATTGGGGTCACAAGCCACCAAAGGCCTAAGAATCCAAACCCAGAACAGACTGTGCACCTTCTCCCTCCGGAGTATGTCAACCAAATCCTCATCCCAGGCCACCTACCTGCCACCTGTCCACTGAAGAACAAAGGACCATGTGATGGTTTAATTTAAATCTTGCTCTTGTGCAGTTGCTATTTGAATGGCTGTAGTGATCACTGTGTGTTTATACTTGGCCCCATTGAATAACAAAGAAATTAATTTTACAAACAATTCATTGAAAGGTGTGCTGTGCCCCTGACTTAGTCGGCTGAGGCCCCAGCTAGCTGCTGCATAGTGTGGTCATTACCTAGCTGCCTGAAATAAGGCAGCACCTGATTGAATTGTACAGAGAATTCACAAGATCCATTATTCCTTGAAATGTAAGGTTCTAGAGTCGTGGAAACAGATTGTGGAGGTCCCAGAGAATTAGTAGGGATGACTCCAAGGAGGAATTGTCAACAAATAAAAACACAGGATACTCAGAAGATGTTTAATTGCAGTACACATAAATAATCTGTTAATATAAATATAGCCCCAAAAGTCATGGAGCTAAGTATGAACACACAGCAATTAGCAGAGCCATCACATATCAGTATTGAAACTGGAAAGTCAACTTCAAGGTGAAGAGTTTGGACCTTAGAGCATGCATCTCCCTCCCACCCCAGGACCCAACTGCTTCCATGGTAACCTGTCCATGGCAGCTCTGCATTCTGTCCTTTCATGAGCCACACCAGCTTATCTGCAAATATGAGAAGTCTTTGGACAGTAAGCACAAGGACAAATGTTCATTTGTAACCCTCCCCTCTGTTTCAGACTTGACACCCAACTGGAGGTCCCCAGTGGCTCAAGTTGACAGCTGCCAGTCTCTGCTCCCCGGTGCATCAGCACGATGTCTGCAGGGCTTGAAAAAAATCAAGCAGACACATTTCTATCTTTTTATTCTCTTCAGATTAAAGACAAATAACTCCATTTCAAACATCAAATCTTAAATTCTGCAAAAAAAAAGGCCTCTTAGAGTCAATTGATTCTGAGAGGGAGCAGCTAAGCTAACCAACCATTCCATGCTGAAAATTCTGTTTTGTGCCTGTGTCACTGAGGGCAACATGCAGCTGCAAATTCTACATGTACTGGCTCACTCAAAGTGCAAACACATTCACACACACACACAATCCTGGTAGTGTAGCATAGGTAGCATTGGGTTCTCACCTCTTTACTTAAATAAATAAATAAACTTTATTTTTTAGAACAGTTTTAGTTTCACAGCAAAATTGATTTGGAGAAAGTTCCCATATATGCCCTGTTCCCATTACATTCACAGCGTCCCCCACTATCAACATCCATCACCAGATGACACATTTGTTACAATTAATGAACCTGCATTGACATGGCATCATCACCTGGAAACCACAGGGCTCACTCTTGGTGGTGTTCATTCTCTGGGCTTGGAGGTTTAATGGAGTATTACAGTGTCACATGGAGTAGTTTTGCTACCCTAAAAATTCTCTGTGCTCTGCCTGCTCATCCCTTCCCTCCTCCCTAACTCCTGGCAACTGCTGATCTTTTTGCTGTCCCTGTAATTTTCCTTTCCCTGAATGTCATAGAGTGGGAAGCATGCAGTATGTAGCCTTTACTCTCTTTTTTCTAGTTTCCTGATGTGGAAGATTAGATTATTGAGTTTAGATCATTCTTCCTCTCTAATACATGCATAAATGCCATAAATTTAGAAATGTGCTGCTTATCTCCATGTATTTGGGTATATCCCAGGTAC
Organism: Manis pentadactyla; assembly: GCF_030020395.1. Classification (NCBI taxonomy): domain Eukaryota; kingdom Metazoa; phylum Chordata; class Mammalia; order Pholidota; family Manidae; genus Manis; species Manis pentadactyla. The sequence goes on from NC_080025.1 coordinate 44,701,887, forward strand.
TTTTTTCTTATTGATTTGTGGTTTAATTCCACTGTGATCTAAAAGCAGACATTGTATGATTTCTATTCTTTCACATTTGTTAAGGCATGATTTTTGGCCCAGAATATGATCTATCTTGATGAATATTCTACTTGAGTTCAAGGAGAATGGGTGACAGTCTGTTGTTGGAGTGAAGTAGTATATAGATATCAATTATATCCAGCTGATTGATGGGGCTTTTGAGTTTAACTGTGTCCTTACTGATTTTCTGCCTATTGGACTGGGCCATTTCTAGTAAAGGGGTTTTAAACTTTCCAGCTGTAATAGTGATTCATCTATTTTTCCTTGCAGTTTTATTAGTTTTTTTAATTGAAGTATAGTTGATATAAAATATTGCATTGGTTGTAAGTATATAACACAGTGATTCAACAGTTACACACATTAAGTCCTCACCGCAACTAGTGCAGTTACTATCTGTCAATACAGAAAGATGTTACAGAACTGCTGACTAAATTCTCTATGCTGCACTTCTATCCCCATGACCAACTTATATTAGGATTGATATTTTTGTGACCCCTCCTCCCTCTTCCCACCCAATCTCCCAACCCCTCCCCCATGGTAACCACCAGTCACTTCTCAGTGTCTATGAGTCTATTTGCTATTTTGTTCATTCTGTTTCGTTTTGTTTTCAGATTCCAAAAGTAAGTGAAATCACATGGTATTTGTCTTTCTATGTTTTTAGCTTATTATTTGGCTTATTTCATTGAGCATAATACCCTCTAGGTCCATCCATGTGGTTGCAAATGGCAGGATTTTTCTATTTTTTATGGCTGAATAATATTCCATTGTGTATATGTACCACCTCTTCTTTATCCTTTCATCTATTGGTGGACACTTTGGTTGCTTCCATATGTTGGCTATTGTAAATAGTGCAGCAATAAACAGAGGGTGCATGTTTCTTTTCAAATCAGGGATTATGTTTTCTTTGGGTAAATTCCTAGAAATGCAGTTACTGGGTTACATGGTATTTCTTTTTTAGTTTTTTGAAGAACCTCCTGCTTTCCATAGTAGTTGCACCAACAGTTCTATTTTTTGCCTCACATATTTTGATGCTTTGTTGTTAGTCAAATACACATTAGAGATTATTATGACTTCTTGGAGTGTTGACTGCTTTATCATTATAATGCCCCTCTTTATCCCTGATGACTTTTCCTACTCTAAAGTCTGCTCTGTCTGAAATTAATGTATCTACTCTGCTTTCTTTTGATTAGTGCTCTCATGGTATATCTTTCTAGATATCTTTACTTTTAATCTAAATATATCTTTATATTTAAAGTGGATTTCTTATAGATAACATATACTCAGTTCTTTTCTGAGTATATGTTATCTATCTGACAATGTCTTTTAATTGGTGTATTTAGACCATTAATGTTTGAAGTGACTATTAGTATAGCTGAAATAATATTTACCATATTTGTTACTGTTCGCTCTCTGTTGCCCTTGTTCATTTTTACTATATTTGTCTTCCACTCTTTTTCTGTTTTTTTGGTTTACGTTGAGACATCTTCTTTCCTTTCTTGGCATATCAACTATATTTCTTTTTCTTTTCTTTTTTTTTAACTTTTTGTAGTGGTTGCCCTAGAGTTTGCAATATACATTTACAACTAATCCAAACACATTTCAAATACCACTAAATTGCTTTATGGGTGCAGTAAGCACCTCATAACAAAATATTCCTAATTCCATACACACACACAAAAAAAAAAACCCACAATTCTACATAATTGAATGCATTATTGCTATTATTATTTTGAACATACTGTGTCCTGTTATGTGAATTAAGGATCAGGAAAATAAAAATCTTTCTTTTATCTTCACCTATGCATTCTCTGATGATTTTTCCTTTTTCTATGTAGAACGAAGTTTCTGAACCATATCATTTTCTTTTGTTCTAAAGACCTTTTTCTTACATGTCTTATAATATTACTGGCAAAAAATTCAATTTTTGTGTATCTAAGAAAATCTTTAATTTTCCTTAACATTTGAATGATAATTTAACAATTTACAGATTGCTAGGTTGGTGGGGACTTTTCCTTTCAACGCCCTAAATATTTCACTCCACTTTCTTTTTTGCTTGCATAACTTCTGAGGAAACATCAGATGTCACTTTGTCTTTGCTATTCAACAGATAAGGTGTTTTTCCCCTATGGCTTTTATCAAAATTTTTTCATGATTGATTTTTCTGAAGCTTCAATATGATATGCCTAGATGCAGGTTTTGCTTTTATCCTGCCTGGTGTTCTCTGAGCTTCCTGAATCTGTGGTTTGGTGTGACATTAACTTAGGAAAATTCTCAGTCATTACTGCTTCAAATATTATTTATTTTTCTCTTTCTCTCTGTTTCTATTGTCCTTCTGATAGTCCCATTATGCTTATGTTACATCTTTTGTAATTATTCTACATTCTTGGATAGTCTATCTGATTTTTTTCAGTCTTTTTTCTCTTTGTTTTACAGTTTGGGATGTCTCTAAGGTCATATCTTCAAACTCAGAGACTCTTTCCTTAGCTATTTCCAATCTACTATAAGCCCATCAAAGACATTCTTCATTCCCATTACACTGTTTTTGATCTGTAGCACTTCACTTGATTCTTTCTTAAAATTTCCATCTCTCTGCTTACATTATCCATCTGCTGTTATATATTGTCTAATCTTTCTGCTAAATCCCTTGGCATAATAATGCAGCATTTTAAAATTCCTGATGTGATAATTCCAACATTCCTGTAAACACAAACCAGCAGGTTAGATTCTGATAAATTCGTTTCTCCTGAGGGCAGGCCTCGTTAAGAATAGAATGCTCTGACATATTTCTCAATGGTTCCTTTCTGTGCCCATGGCTAGAAGCACAAGGTGATTTTTCTCCAAAATTTATGATGAGGACCTGGTAGAGCTCATGGAAATAAAACTCATAAAATTATGGGAACTCCTTTAAGACTCAGTTCCCCTGGAAATTTAAATTCTCAGACTTGTGCACACCACACATCCAGCAACTTGTCAGTTGCAATTCATGTTTGCCTATCCTGGCACTGCTTTCCATGGAGGTTTCAGCTCTGATAAGCCATGGTTCTTCGTCTCTTGCACTCTGCCTATCTGTCTAGCAACAGAGCTCTCTGACCTGTCCTCTCTGACAAATCTAAGAGTTGGTATAGGATTTTCAGTTTTTCAGTTTCTTACTTGCTGTTAAGATGGAGTGGTGGCTTCTAAGCTTCTTATAGCCATACCAGAAAACAGAAGTCCTCTCCTCAACTCTTTTTAAGGCAAAGAACTGTAAGGAAAAATACTCATATTTTAGAAAAAAAATTATGTTAAAATATTGATTACTCTGAGTTTCAGTGTGGTTTATCTAATCTTTTTTTCTTTTTTGAGAGGGCATCTCTCATATTTATTGATCAAATGGTTGTTAACAACAATAAAATTCTGTATAGGGGACTCAATGCACAGTCATTAATCAACCCCAAGCCTATTTCTCAACAGTCTCCAATCTTCTGAAGCATAATGAACAAGTTCTTACATGGTGAACAAGTTCTTACATAGTGAATAAATTCTTACATGGTGAACAATGCAAGGGCAGGCATATCACAGAAACTTTCAGTTTTGATCATGCATCATGAACTATAAACAATCAGGTCAAATATGATTATTTGTTTGATTTTTATACTTGATTTATATGTGAATCCCACATTTCTCCCTTATTATTATTATTTTTTTTTAATAAAATGCTGAAGTGGTAGGTAGATGCAAGATAAAGGTAGAAAACATAGTTTAGTGCTGTAAGAGGGCAAATGTTGATGATCAGGTGTGTGCCTGTAGACTAAGTATTAATCCGAGCTAGACAAGGGCAACAAAACATCCACAGATGCAGAAGATTACTCTCAAAACAGGGGGGGTGAGGTTCTAAGCCTCACCTCTGTTGATCCCCAATTTCTCACCTGATGGCCCCCCTGCGACTGTGCCTGTCTTAGGTTGTTCCTCCCTTGAGGAATCTTACCCATCTCTGGCTAACCAGTCATCTTCCGGGGCCATACAGGGAAATGTAAAGTTGGTAAGTGAGAGAGAAGCAATATTGTTTGAAAAGGTTATCTTTTTACTTCTTTGCAGATTTATGCCCTGTGGGTTTTATGCCCAGCATTTGTCTTGAGGTATCTTTACCACTTGGAAGAATTATGATACTCGGTAAATTTGATATGAGGCACGAATTCTACTTAAGGGTTTAATTAGGAAGGAAGAAGAAAATCTATAGAAGTAGCAGGCGGAAGAAAACATGGGAAGATTGATTATTTCTTTGACATATCTTCTTGTAATGTAACATAAGCATGTATAGGTTTTAAACTACTGATTAAATTGCATGCACACATTAACATAATAGGAATACAGCTACATAACCAAAGCAGACCTACAATTACCAGCCATATCCAGTGAAACCAAGAAAACCAGTTAGGCACCCTAGGCATTTGTGAAAACTTATCAATGATATGATGGATATTGTCTAACTGAATTTGAATAGTTTGAGAAAAATCAGAAAAATTAAAACAACACATTCCTGGGAACTGTTCACATCCCGTATGTTCTTTTAACAGTAGATAGTCTATAGTCACAAGATTTTGGAGCGCTGCAACTTGCACTTCTCCTAATTCTTGGTTGAGTTCCGACAGTATAGATCCAGTCAAATTTGTTGTTTTACTGTATGCACAGGCCAGCTTAGATATCTCCTTCTTCATTCCAATGGCAAGTCCAGGAACCAGTGGGATGAATGCAGCTACAACTGCAACAGCGCCAGGATCTTTGTTGAAGTTTTTGATGATCATCTTCTGGATTGACTCTTCCAGAGAATGTTGATGTTGGAACTTCTTCTTCATATCGTATCTTAATTCGTTTTCTGAGTAGCCAAATTAGGCTTTGATCCTCTGTATAAACACAAACAAACCCTTTGCCCACACTTTGATATGCCCTTTATACTATTGTGAAGAACTTATTGGAGATCACCACACAGGAACTGCTTTTTTTTTAAGAGAAAGGAATACTATCAGAAAAGTGTACTTCCATAGCTGATCATCTGACACCCTTTAAATGATCAAAATTAAGGATATTTAAAGCATGCATTAATCGGTGATTTGCAGTTAGTTTTATCCTATCAGGGAGTAATCCCCCTTTTCTTTCTTTCTTTTTTTTTTTGTTATCATTAATCTACAATTACATGAAGAATATTATGTTTACTAGGCTCTCCCCTATATCAGGTCCCCCCCACAAACCCCTTTACAGTCACTGTCCATCAGCATAGCAAAATGTTGTAGAGTCACTACTTGTCTTTCCTGTGTTGTACAGCCCTCCCCTTTCTCCCACCCAACCCATTATGCATGCTAATCATAGTGGTTTATCTAATCTTAATAAAGAAAAATTGTTCTGAGCTTGAGCTGAGAAAACCGACTCTTCTGATGATTCTTTACAGCTTCCTTTCATACAACAGGACATTTGTGGCTCTAGATGTGCATTAATTGTGGGGAAATGAAGAGTTAAGTGTCCATTGCATTCAAGTAGCTCTTTCCTTAGCCAGGGTTTTGAGACACCTTGCCCACAATCTCCTTTTAAATGCACTTCTCTTTTCTTTGTGAGATAATGATTTCTTTATTGGAGTCTGCCTTTAGTCTTTTGTTCAAACAGATATGGTATAAACACTCAGGATCTTTTTAAAAGCCAGTTCTCTATTTAAAATATTCTCTTGATAAGCTAAAAGTTCATGAAAGAGATATTTAAATAAACCAGCTAGGACAGAGAGGAAAAAGACGATGGTGGAGTAGGCAAGGTGGAAACCTCCACACACACACATACACACACACACACACACACACACACACACACACACACCTAGGAAACAACTAAAGCAAATATAACTAACCCTGAAAATTACCTGAACACTGCAGAAGAGACCATGTACATGTGGTGAAGATGAGAAGACCATACAGAGAAGACGGAAATGGAAGAACCATGATGATTGATCTGGACCCAAGCTCCTCCCCCATCCCAGCCCACAGGCAGGAAGAAGAGGAATGGATGCAGGTGGAAAGAGGTGGCCCTGGGGATATGCTCTGGGAACAGGAGTCCACATTTTGCATTGGTAACTAATGGGGCTGGATACCGGGGAGAGTTGGAACATTCTGGGAGGTTAAGACATTAGCCACTTGTGGAGGACAGGCATGATCTTCCAGTTTCACTGAGACCCAAAACAGAGGAGGAAGTTTGAAAGATTTCCCAGCAGCAGGAAGTGTGCCAGAGGGTTGGACTGGGCTCTCTCTGCAAGAGAAAAGGCAGGTGGACAATGCTTCCCCAGCCTTCCCTCACTCTAACAGGTCAGGCACTCTTGAGGGCCCCAGATGCTCCATCCCCCTCACTGGTGGCTCAGCCCTGTGGTGCTTCCCAGCACACCCACCGGCCCACTCAGCCCAGAAGCTTGAGACTTTGCTGCCTGGCAGGCAGAGGGAGACTTTCCCAGGTTTCTTGGTGCTGTCTCATTCCAACCTGCAGGAGCCAGATCCAAGTGGTCCTTCCTCCTTGCTGGGGGCCCAGCCTGGTGCCACACCCTGCACCACAGCTGCATGCCTATGTTCCCTACAGCCAGGCAACTCAACACCTCTTTGTGACCACATGCCCCAAACCTTCACAACTGCCCCAAGGCTATGTAACTGCCCCACCTACCCCATTAGCCGGCAGTGCTGCCATTGCTGCAGGGCAGGCACAGGGTGGCCTTGCCAATAGCCCACCAACAACAACTGGGACTCACCAAAAAGAAGAATCAGGCACTGGAGAACAAACAGTCTTGAACTTCTGGGCACCACAGGATGCCTTCTTCATAAATCCATTGCTCTCTAGACCAGAAAACATAGCAGATCCATCTAATACAAAGGAAAAAACACAAAAACCCTGACAAAATGAAGATGCAGAGGAGTATGTTCCAAACAAAACAACTGGATAAGACACCACAAAGAGGGCTAAATGAAATGGAGATCACCAATCTTCTTAAGAAAGATTTCAAATTAAGAGTCATAAATATGCTCACTGATCTGCAGGAAAGTACTAAAGACCTCAGGGAGGAATTCAACAAAGAGATATAAGTTCAAAAAGAGTCACTCAGAGCTGTAGAACAAATTAACTGAAATGAAACACAGTGGAGGGAATGATTAACAGATTGCTGCAAGTAGAGGAGATAATCAGTGAAATTACAATTAGAGAAGAGGAACATGATGAAGCTCAGGAACAGAGAGGAAAAAGAATCTCTAGAAATGAAAAAATGACCACTCTAAATGAAATAATATTCACATACTAGGGTACCAGAGTTGAAGAGAAAGACAAAGGGATAGAAAGACTCTTTGAGAAAATAATTGTTGAAAAGTTCCTCAGTCTGGGCACAGAAATAGACACCCAGATCCTGGAAGCACAGAGAGCACCTACTAAAAGGAACTCCTGAAAGACAACACCAAGACATAATAATAAAATGACAAAGATTAAGGAAAAGGAGAGATTACTGAAAGCAGCCAGAGAGAGATAAAAGATTACTTATAAGGGAAACCCCATCAGGCTATCAGCAGATTTCTCAAGAGAAACTTTACAACCATAAGGAATGACATGAAAAATTTAATGTATTGACACAGAAGAACCTTCAACCAAGAACCCTCTACCCAGCAAGATAATCATTCAAATTTGAAGAAGAGATTAAACATTTCCTGGAAAATGAAGGGTGAAGGAATTTATAACCACCTAACTGGCATTACATGATATGTTAAAGGGTCTTCTGTAGATGGAAATGTTCTTAAACCTAAATACTGTTCAACAGTGAAAATAAACCCACAGTAAAGATAGTAGACCATTTACTTACCAAGCAAATACAAAATTACAAAACAAAACAGAAGTAGTAAAACCAACTATATACAAAATCAGTCAAAGGATGCCCAAAAAGTGTAGATTATGACATCTAATACTTAAAGTGTGGAAGAGAAAGAAGAAAAACTAAGTACTTTTAGATTGTGCTTGAAATACGGCAATCATCAACTTAATATAGACTATTACATAGTTGGGAAGCTACCCTAGAACCTTATGGTAACCACAAATCTAAGGCCTATAATAAATACACAAAACATTTGAAAAGAGAAATCCAATCACAACACTAAAGAAAACTATCAAATAGCAAGAGAAAAGCATGAGGGGAAGAAAGAAACAGAGTAACTACAAAAACAATAAAAAATAATTAATAAAATGGTAATAAGTACATACCTATCAATAATTACCTTAATTTAAATGGACTGAATGCACCAATAAAAAGACATAGAATGGCAGAATGGATAAAAAAACAAAACCCTTCTATATGTGGCCTACAAGAAATTCATTTCAGACCCAAAGACATACATACATGAAACTAAAGGGAGGGAAAAACATATTTAATGCAAATAACAGGGAGAAAAAAGCAGGAGTAGCAGTAGTTACTTATTTCAGACAAAACATATTTCAAAACAAAAAAAGTAACAAGAGAAAAAGAAGGACATTACATTTTGATAAAGGAATCAGTCCAATAAGAGGATAAAACCAATATAAATATTTACTTATTCACCCAACATAGAAGCACCTAAATATATGAAACAAATGCTAACAAAATTAAAGGGATAAATAGACTGGAACTCATTTCAATTTAGGAGACTAACACCATTCACATCAATAGATAACCAGACAGAAAATAAGTAAGGAAACAGAGGCAATGAACAACACATTAGACCAGATTGACTTAACGAACATCTACAGAACATTCTATCTAAAAGCATCAAGATAAAATTTTTTCTCAAGTGTACTTGGAATGTTCTCAATAATAGATTACATATTAGGACACAAAAAGAGACTCAACCAATTCAAAAGATTGAAATTGTATCAAGCAACTTCTCAGACCACAATGGTATGAAAATATAAATAAATTTTGCAAAGAAAACAGAAAAGCCCACAAAAGTATGGGGACTAAACATGCTTCTAACTAATCAATAGATCAATGAACAAATTGAAACGGAAATCAAGCAATACATGAAGACAAATGAAAACAAAAATACCACAACCCAAAATTTGTGAGATGCAACAAAACAGTTCTAGAAGGGAAGTACATAGCAATACAGGCTTACCTCAAGAAACAAGAACAATCCCAAATAAGCAGTCTAAACTCACAACTAAGGACACTAGAAAATAAAGAACAAATGAAACCCAAGTTAGTAGGAGGGAAATAATAAAAATCAAAGCATAAATAAATAAAATAGAGAAGAATAAAAGAATAGAAAAAGAATCAATCAGGAATCAAACCAAGAGCTGGTTCACTGAGAAAATAAACAAAATAGACAAACCCCTAGCCAGAATTATCAAGAAAAAAAGAGAGCACACAAATACATGAAATCAGAAGCAAAAAAGGAATAATCACAACAGATATCACAGAAATACAAAAAATTATTAGAGAATTCTACAAAAAATTATATACCAAAAAACTGGGCAATCTAGAAGAAATGGACACTTCCTAGAAAAATACAACCTTCCAAGACTGACACAGGAAGAAACAGAAAATCTGAACACACCAACTCCCAGTAACAAATTGAATTGGTAATCAAGACACTCCCAAGAAGCAAAATCCAGGACCAGATGGTTTCACAGCTGAAATCTACCAAATATTTGAAGAAGGCCTAATACCCATCCTTCTTAAAGTATTCCAAAAAATAGAAGAGGAGGGAATACTTCCAAACTCATTCTAGGAGGCTAGCATCATACTAAAACCAAAACTGGACAAAGACACCACAGAAAAGACAATTATAGACCAATATCCATGATGACCGCAGATGCAAAAATTCTCAACAAAGCATCATCCATCATGATAAGTTGGATTTATTCCAGGGATGTAAGGATGGTATAATTTTCATAAATTAATCAACATCACACACCACGTTAACAAAAAGAAGGATAAAAACCACACAATCATCTTAATAAATGCTGAAAAAGCATTTGACAAAATTCAATATCCGTTCATGATTAAAAACTCTCAACAAAATGGGCATAGAGGGTATGTACCTCAATATAATAAAAGCCATATGTGACAAACCCACAGCTAATATCATACTTAATGGTGAAAAGCCAAAAGCTTGTCCTCTAAGATCAAGAACAAGACAAGGATGTTCACTCTCACCACTTTTATTCAACACAGTACTGGAGGTCCCAACCCTGTCAATCAGACCAAACAAAGAGATAAAAGGCATCCAAATTGGTAAGGAAGAAATTAAACTCTCACTATTTACAGATGACATGATATTATATATAAAAAACCCTAAAGACGTCACCAAAAAGCTATTGGCCTAATAACTAGATTCAGCAAAGTTGCAAGATACAAAATTAATACAGAGAAATCTGTTACATTCTTATATACTAATGAACTAGCAGAAAGAGAAATCAGGAAAACCATTCCATTTACAATTGCATCAAAAAGAATAAAATACCTAGGAATAAACCTAACCAAGGAAGTGAAAGACCTATACTCTGAAAACTACAAGACACTCATGAGAGAAATTAAAGAAGATACAAATAAGTGGAAATATGTCCTGTGCTCATGGATAGGAAGAATTAAAACTGTGAAAATGATCATCCTGCCCAAAGGAATGTACAAATTCAATGCAATCCCTATCAAAATACAAACAGCATTCTTCAATGAACTAAAACAAATAGTTCTAAAATTCATATGGAACCACAAAAGACTCTGAATAGCCAAAGCAATCCTGAGAAAGAAGGACAAAGCTGGGATGATTACACTCCATGACTTCAATCCACTACAAAGCTACAATAATCAAAACAGATTGGTACTGGCACAAGAACAGACCCATAAGTCAATGGAACAGAACAGAGATCCCAGATATAAATGCATGCATATACAGTCAATTAATATATGATAAAAGAGCCGTGAATATATAATGGGTGATAAGACAGTTTTTTAAATAAATGGTGTTAGGAAAACTGGACAGCTACATGTACGAGAATGAAACTGGATTATTGTCTAACTCCATACACAAAAGTAAACTCAAAATGAATCAAAGACATCAAACCATAAAACCCTTAGAATAAAACATAAGCTAAAATCTCTTGAACATAAGCATTAGCAATTTTTTCTTGGACACATCTCTGTGGGCAAGGGAAACAAAATAAAAAATTAACAAGTGGGACTACATCAAACTAAAAGCTTCTGTACAGCAAAGGACACCATCAGCAGAACAAAAAGGCAACCCACAGTATGGGAAAATTTATTTGTAAATATTCTAAGCAATAAGAGGTTAACATCCAAAATATATAAAGAACCTATACACCTCAATACCCAAAAGACAAATAACCTGATTTAAAAATTAGTAGTGGACCTGAACAGTTATTTCTCTAAATAAGAACTACAAATGGTGAATAGGCACATGAAAAGATGCTCTACTTCGCTAATCATCAGGGAAATGCAAATCAAAACTCGCATCAATTAGAATGGCCACCATCCAAAGGAGAAGAAATAACAAGTGTTGGCAAGAATGGGGAGAATAGGAACCCTCCTACACTGTTGGTGGAAATGTAAATTGGTGCAGCTGCTGTGGAAAGCAGTGTGGAGGCTCCTCAAAAAACTAAAAATAGAAAAACCATACAACACAGTAATTCCACTTCTAGGAATTTACCCGAAGAAAACAAAATCCCTGATTCTCCCCTATGTTTATCACCACATTATTTACAATAACCAAGTTATGGAAGCCGCCAAAGTGTCCATCAATAGCTGAATGGAGAAAGGTGTGTTACATATACATCATGGAATATTATTCAGCCAAAAAAAAAGAAATTCTGCTATTTGAGACAACATGGTTGGACCTTGAGGGTATTACGCTCACTGAAATAAGCCAAACAGAGAAAGACAAACACCATATGATTTCTCTTATTTGTGGAATATAAAAACAAAATAGCAGGAGACTCATAGACATGGAGGTGATTGGTGGTCATGACAGAGGAGGGGTTGGAGGTTGTGTGGACAGTCTCAAAGGGCACAAAAGTCTCAATCATAAAATAAGTTGGTCACAAGGATATTAGTACAGCATGGAAAATATAGTCAATGATTTTGTTACATTTTCCTATGCTGAAAGATAGTAACTGCACTAGTGGGGATGAGGATTTAGTAATATGGGTAACTGTTAAACTACTGTGTTGTATACTTGAAACCAATATAAGATTGTGAATCAATAATACTTTAATAAAAAAATAACCAGCCAGTGATTCTAGGGGTGCCAAGAGACTCCCCTTCTCTGCTGGTAGGAGCCATCATAAGGCTGAGAGTGTCAGCCCAGAAATTAGGGTCAGCCTGGCCAAAGCTGGGACATGAATGAGAATATACAGAAAGGAGGGCAAACTGTGCAGCTGATGCATTAAACTGAAAAGTTTTATTCACTGACCTTTAAAGAAGAGCCTAGTTAACTAAGCATACTTCTCTCTAAAAGCCTTGTGCCAGTACTAACAGAAATCCGTGATTGGATTTAATCCTCTGCAGGAGCACTGGAGCCTGAGTGCTAATGGAATGGACAGCAGAGGGAATGTCAATTCCAGCTCCTTGGGAAGCACTTTAGGAAGGTCTCCCCACCAGCCAGGGCTTAACGTAAGCACAGAAGAAATCAGAGAACCCTCAGTCTGGGGGCCTTCTGAAGGATGCCCATGCAGATTCTAGGCCTCTGTGGAGACAGCCTCTGGAACTGACCCCAAATGCTGGTTTCCAGCTCCTAAGAGAGGCCAGCAAGCACGTGCCCTCGGGCTGCCAGCACTGTCTGCCGAGCAGCCTCAATCAGCTTCAAACCAGGATTCTACCCACAATGACTCCTCTGGCCTGGCCAGAAGGCATACTGTTTTTGGAGTTTTAAAGGATAACATAGGGGATAAATGAGAAAGAAAGTCAAAAGATTCCAGTTACAGTCAACAACTTTATATGAATATTCCTGGCCTTTAACGAATGCTAAGTTAATTTTTCACATAATTCTTTCCAATTTTTGTCCTCAAGAGCAGAAATTTTATTCTTACCTCACCACTCTGGGCACCAAGCATCTCGTGTCTTCATGAATCTCTTATTCCTCTCCTCCAGGGGATGGATTCTCAAAAAGCAGCCCCCAGACCACAGCATGTTAGAAAAGTGAATTCTTTGGCCTCTTCCCAGATCTACTGAATCAGGAATTCTGGTGGCTGGGCCCAGAAATCATGTTCCATCCATCATCAGCAGATTTGGAGACACTTCCCACTGAAGAAGACACAAGTTTTCAAACTTAGCCTAACTATTTTTCCTTACAATTCAGAGTGTGTGGACAAGGACATCACTGACAGAGAGATTTTGGACACATACAGGAAACATATGTGACAGGGAGATGTAATGAGAATGTATATGTATCCATCTACAACTATGTATATATTATATATAGTAAGAATATAAATATAATATACCTTTGCTTAAAAACAATGGAAGGATTCAGATATAAACCCACATGTATATGACCAATTAATACATGATAAAGGAGCTATGGATATACAATGGGGAAGTGACATCCTCTTCAACAACTGGTGTGGGCAAAACTGGACAACTATATGTAAGATGAAACTGGATTATTGTCTAACCCCATACACAAAAGTAAACTTGAAATGGATCAAAGACCTGAATTTAAGTCATGAAACCATAAAACTCTTAGAAGAAAACATAGGCAAAAATCTTTTGAATGGGAGGTGCTCAAGATGGTGGCGTGAGTAGGGCAGCATAAATCTCCTCCCAAAACCATATATATTTTGAAAATACAGCAGCAAATACAACTATTCCTAAAAGAGAGACCAGAAGATACAGTAAAACAGCCAGGCTAAGCTACATCTGCGAGAACTCAGCATCTCACAAAAAGGGTAAGAAACAAAGCAGTGACCTGGTGGGACCCAAGCACTCCCCCACCCCAGCTCAGTGATGGGAAGAAAAGAATCAGAGTGAGTTGAGAGTTGAAGCACAGGACTGCTAAAAAACAGGCTCTAGTAATCTGCACCAGGAGCACAGACACACACTGCGTGGTGTACTGGATATTAGAGAAATGGAAAAGTAAAATCTGAGACTGAGACTGCAAGCAGGTCCCCACAGCCAGCTCCCCTGGAAAAGAAAAGCGGGTTATTTAAAAGTCTTAAAGGGACAAGGGTTTAGCAGGTGAACAAAATCATACCAGCACACTCAGCCCAGCAGGCTGGGAATCTTAAGGAACTTCAGATGCCCTAACCCCCTGGGTGGCAATGTAGCTCTGAAGCCCCTCACAGTGATAAGCAGCCTGCCATTCATTTCCCCCCTGTCAGCACTCCAAGCAAACTGGCTGACCCACTACTGCTGTAGACCAGCAGGGGAGAGCCCCACCCACAGCAACCACACAGAGTCTTCTACCAGCCCGTAGTTAACCAGGCCAGACCCAGAGGCTTCCACCAGCATGCAGTTGCCCAGCATAGGCAGACGAAGTCAGGGCAAAGTACAGAAGGCACAAAGGGACACTGTTCTCACAGGAGAACACACCCAGCATGGCACCTCAGGGAATTAACCCAGAGACTGCACCCTGTGTGTGGCTAACTGGCACAGGCAGGGGAGAAGGGCAAGGTGACCAGCAAGCAGGAAGGGACTTTCTTCTCCCAGCCAACACATGTGCCACTTGCCAGTGATCAGTTCTATTGCTACAAAAAGGCAAAAGAATCTGGTCCAGTCTAAAATCACTCAAACAATGCCAGAGAGAAGGCCTGTGGAGATAGACATAACCAATCTTCCTGAAAAAGAATTCAAAATGAAAGTCATAACCATGCTGATGGACCTCCAGAGAAATATGCAAGAGCTAAGGGATGAAGTCTGGAGGGAGATAACAGAAATGAAATGATTCACAGAAGGACTTAAGAACAGACTGGAAGAGGTGGAAGAAACTGTTAATGGAATAGAAATCAGAGAACAGGAATACAGAGAAACTGAAGCACAGAGAGATAAAAGGTCCTACAAGAATGAAAGAATATTAAGAGAACTGTGTGACCAATCCAAATGGTACAATACTCATATAAGGGGTACCAGAGAAAAAGGGATAGAAAGTGTCTTTGAAGAAATAATTGCTGAAAACTTCCCCAAGCTGGGAACAGAAATAGTCTCTCAGACTATGGAAGCCCACAGATCTCCCAACACAAGGGACCCAAGGAGGAAAACACCCAGACATATAATAATTAAAATGGCAAAGATCAAAGGCAAGGACACGGTATTAAAAGCAGCCAAGGAAAGAAAAAAGATCACCTACTAAGGAATACCCATCAGGCTATCATCAGACTTCTCAACAGAAACTTTACAGGCCAGAAGAGAATGGCATGATATATTTAATGCAATGAAACATAAGGGTCTTGAACAAAGAAAACTGTATCCAGCACAATTATCACTTAAATTTGAAGGAGGGATTAAACAGTTTCCAGATAACCAAAAGCTGAGGGAATTTACCTCCCACAAACCACCTCTACAGAATATTTAAAAGGGCCTGTTCTAGAGGGAAATATTCCTAAGGCTAAATAGATGTCACCAGAGGAAATAAAATCACAGCAAAGAAAGCACAGAAACCAAATACTAACTAAAGGCAAAAAATAAAATCAGCTATGCACAAAATCAGTCAATGGAAACACAAAAGAGGACAGAATAAAACACGTAACATATAAAGAATGGAGGAGGAAGAATAAGAAGGGAGAGAAATAAAGAATCATCAGACTGTGTTTATAATAGCATAATAAGTGAGTTAAAGTTAGATGGTTATATAATAAAGAAGCTGCCCTTGAACCTTTGGTAACCATGAATCCAAAGCCTGCAATGGCAATAAGTAGATATCGTTCAATAATCACCCTAAATGTAATGCACCAATCAAAAGACACAGAGAATAGAATGGATAAAAAAAAGCAAGACCCATCTATGTGCTGCTTATAAGAGACATACCTCAAACCCAAAGACATACGCAGACTAAAAGTCATGGGATGGAAAAAGACATTTCATGCAAACAATAGGGAGAAAAAAGCAGGTGCTGCAGTACTTGTATCAGACAAAATATACTTCAAAACAAAGAAAGTAACAAGAGATAAAGAAGGACTTTACATAGTGATAAAAGGGGAAGCACAACAAGAGGATATAATGATTACAAGTATCTATGCCCCCAACACAGGAGCACTAAGATATGTGAAACAAATACTAACAGAATTAAAGGAGGAAATAGAATGCAATGCATTCATTCTAGGAGACTTTAACACACCACTCTCTCCAAAGGACAGATCAACCAGACAGAAAATAAGTAAGGACACAGAGGCACTGAACAGCACACTAGAGCAGTTGGACCTAACAGACATCTACATAACTCTACACCCAAAAGCAGCAGGATACACATTCTTCTCAAGTGCACATGGAACATTCTCCAGAATAGACCACATACTAGGCCATAAAAAGAGCCTCAGTAAATTCAAAATGACTGAAATTCTACCAACCAACTTATAAAACTAGAAATAAATTGTGCAAAGAAAACAAAATGCCTCATAAACACATGGAGCCTTTACAGCATGCTTCTAAATAATCAATGGACAATGATCAAATTAAAAAAGAGATTGAGCAATATATGGAGACAAATGAAAACAACAGCACAAAGCCCCAACTTCTGTGGGATGCAGCAAAGGCAGTTCTAAGAGGAAAGCATATAGCAATCCAGGCATATTTAAATAAGGAAGATCAATCCCAAATGAATAGTCTAAAGTCACAATTATTGAAATTGGAAAAAGAAGAACAAATGAGGCCCAAAGTTAGCAGAAGGAGAGATATAATAAAGATCAGAGAATAAATAAATAAAATTGAGAAGAATAAACCAATAGAAAAAAATCAATGAAACCAAGAGCTGGTTCTTTGAGAAAATAAACAAAATAGATAAGCCCTTAGCCAGACTTATTAATAGAAAAAGAGAATCAAAACACATCAACAGAATCAGAAATGAAAAAGGAAAAATCACGGTGGATCCCACAGAAATACAAAAGATCATTAGAGAATACTATGAGAATCTATGGGCAAACAAGCTGGAAAACTGAGAAGAAATGGACAACTTCCTAGAAAAATACAACCTTCCTGGACTGACCCAGGAAGAAACAGAAAATATAAACAGACCACTTACCATCAACAAAATTGAAGCGGTAATCAAAAAACTACTCAAGAGCAATACACCAGGGCCAGATGGATTTATGGCAGAATTTTATCAGACATACAGAAAAGACATAATATCCATTCTCCTTAAAGTTTTCCAGAAAATAGAAGAGGAGCGAATACTCCCAAACTCATTGAATGAAGCCAGCATCACCCTAATACCAAAACCAGGCAAAGAACCCACCAAAACAGAAAATTACAGACCAATATCCAGATGAACATAGATGCAAAAATACTCAACAAAATATTAGCAAACCAAATTCAAAAATACATCAAGAGGATCACACACCATGACCAAGTGGGATTCATCTCAGGGATGCAAGGATGGTACAACATTCGAAAATCCATCAACATCAACCACCACATCAACAAAAAGAAGGACAAAAACCACATGATCATCTCCATAGATGCTGAAAAAGCATTTGACAAAACTCAACATCCATTCATGATAAAAACTCTCAACAGAATGGGTATAGAGGGCAACTACCCCAATATAATAAGAGCCATTTACCACAAACCCACAGCCAACATCATACTGAACAGCAAGAAGCTGAAAGCTTTTCCTCTAAGATTGAGAACAAGACAGGGATGCCCACTCTCCCCACTGTTACTCAACATAGTAATGGAGGTCCTAGTGACAGCAATTAGACAAAACAAAGAAGTACAAGGTATCCAGATTGGTAAAGAAGAAGTCAAACTGTCACTATTTGCAGATGACAGGATATTGTACATAAAAATCCCTAAAGACTCCACTCAAAACTAATATCAGGATTCAGCAAAGTTGCAGGATACAAAATTAATACACAGAAATCTGTGGCTTTCCTATACACTTACAATGAACTAGCAGAAAGAGAAATCAGGAAAATAATTCCATTCACAATTGCATCAAAAAGAGTAAAATACCTGGGAATAAACCTAACCAAGGAAGTGAAAAACCTATACCCTGAAAACTACAACACACTCTTAAGAGAAATTAAAGAGGACACTAACAAATGGAAACTCATTCCATGCTCTAGGCTAGGAAGAATTAATATTGTTATCGTAAAAATGGCTATCCTGCCTAAAGCAATCTACAGATTCAATGCAATCCCTATCAAAATACCAGCAGCAGAGGGGCGGAAGATGGCGGCGTGAGTAGAGCAGCAGAAATCTCCTCCCAAAACAACATATATCTATGAAAGTATAACAAAGACAACCCTTCCTAGAATAAAGACCAGAGGACACAGGACAATATCCAGACCACATCCGCACCTGCGAGAACCCAGCACCTCGCGAAGGGGGTATGATACAAGCCCCGGCACGGCGGGAGCCGAGCGCCCCTCCCCCCAGCTCCGGGCGGGAGAAGAGCAGGCAGAGCGGGAGGGAGACAGAGCCCAGGACTGCCGAGCACCCAGCCCCCGCCATCCGGGCCAGAGTGCAGACACAGTACGTGCCCAGGGGGCCCTGGATGATAGGGAAACAGGGCAGCAAGAACAGTGAGCGGGCACTGGAGGCCGGGTGTCGGAGGACATAAGAAAAGTGCGCGACCATTATTTTTTTTGCTTTTTTGCTGTTTTGTTTTGGCGAGCGCTTTTTGGAAGTCTTAAAGGGATAGGGACCTCAATACTAGGGAAACAGAGCAGAAAGACCGGTGAGCAGAGGCCTGAGGCTGGCACCGGAGAATAAAGAAAAACGAACGACCACTTTTTTTTTTTTTTTTAATTTGAAAATTTTTTTCTTTTTTTTTTTTTTTTTTTTGGTGGTCGTTGTTTTGTTTTGGCGGGTGCTTTGTGGAAGACTTAAAGGGGCAGGGCGGGTCACTTAATCCAGAGGTAGGGAATCCGGGGATCTCTGGGCACCCTAACCCCTGGGCTGCAGGGAGCAGGGAGGCCCCTTACGGAGATAAATAGCCTCCCAGCAGATCCTGCTCCAACGCGACTCCACCATTTTGGAGTAGCTGCCCGAGCCAGGCCACGCCCACAGCAACAGCGGAGATTAACTCCATAGCAGCCGGGCAGGAAGCAGAAACCCTGTCTGCGCGCAGCTGCACAGCACAAGCCACTAGAGGTCGCTGTTCTCCCAGGAGAGGAGGGCCACAAACCAACAAGAAAGGAAGTCCTTCCAGCCGACACTCGTCCCAGTTCTGCAGACTATTCCTATCACCATGGAAAGGCAAAGCTACAGGCAGACAAAGATCACAGAGACAACACCAGAGAAGGAGACAGACCTAACCAGTCTCCCTGAAAAAGAATTCAAAATAAGAATCATAAACATGCTGACAGAGATGCAGAGAAATACGCAAGAGAAATGGGAGGAAGTCCGGAAGGAGATCACAGATGCCAGAAAGGATATCGCAGAAATGAAACAAACTCTGGAAGGGTTTATAAGCAGAATGGATAGAATGCAAGAGGCCATTGATGGAATTGAAATCAGAGAACAGGAACGCATAGAAGCTGACATAGAGAGAGACAAAAGGATCTCCAGGAATGAAACAATATTAAGAGAACTGTGTGACTAATCCAAAAGGAACAATATCCGTATTATAGGGGTCCCAGAAGAAGAAGAGAGAGGAAAAGAGATGGAAAGTATCTTAGAAGAAATAATTGCTGAAAACTTCCCCACACTGGGGGAGGAAGTAATCGAACAGACCACGGAAATACACAGAACCCCCAACAGAAAGGATCCAAGAAGGACAACACCAAGACACATAATAATTAAAATGGCAAAGATCAAGGACAAGGAAAGAGTGTTAAAGGCAGCTAGAGAGAAAAAGGTCACCTATAATAGGAAACCCATCAGGCTAACGTCATATTTTTCAACAGAAACCCTACAAGCCAGAGAGAATGGCATGATATATTTAATACAATGAAACAGAAGGGCCTTGAACCAAGGATACTGTATCCAGCACGACTATCATTCAAATATGATGGTGGGATTAAACAATTCCCAGACAAACAAAAGCTGAGGGAATTTGCTTTCCACAAACCACCTCTACAGAACATCTTACAGGGACTGCTCTAGATGGGAGCACTCCTAGAAAGGGCACAGCACAAAACACCCAACATATGAAGAATCGAGGAGGAGGAACAAGAAGGGAGAGAAGAAAAGAATCTCCAGACAGTGTATATAACAGCTCAATAAGCGAGCTAAGTTAGGCAGTAAGATACTAAAGAGGCTAACCTTGAACCTTTGGTAACCACGAATTTAAAGCCTGCAATGGCAATAAGTACATATCTTTCAATAGTCACCCTAAATGTTAATGGGTTGAATGCACCAATCAAAAGACACAGAGTAACAGAATGGATAAAAAAGCAAGACCCATCTATATGCTGCTTACAAGAAACTCACCTCAAACCCAAAGACATGTACAGACTAAAAGTCAAGGGATGGAAAAACATATTTCAAGCAAACAACAGTGAGAAGAAAGCAGGGGTTGTAGTACTAATATCAGACTAAATAGACTTCAAAACAAAGAAAGTAACAAGAGATAAAGAAGGACACTACATAATGATAAAGGGCTCAGTCAAACAAGAGGATATAACCATTCTAAATATATATGCACCCAACACAGGAGCACCAGCATATGTGAAACAAATACTAACAGAACTAAAGGGGGATATAGACTGCAATGCATTCATTCTAGGAGACTTCAACACACCACTCACCCCAAAGGATAGATCCACTGGGCAGAAAATAAGTAAGGACACAGAGGCTCTGAACAACACACTAGAACAGATGGACCTAATAGACATCTACAGAACTCTACATCCAAAAGCAACAGGATACACATTCTTCTCAAGTGCACATGGAACATTCTCCAGAATAGACAACATACTAGGCCACAAAAAGAGCCTCAGAAAATTCCAAAAGATTGAAATCCTACCAACCAACTTTTCAGACCACAAAGGCATAAAACTAGAAATAAACTGTACAAAGAAAACAAAGAGGCTCACAAACACATGGAGACCTAACAACACGCTCCTAAATAATCAATGGATCAATGACCAAATCAAAATGGAGATCCAGCAATATATGGAAACAAATGACAACAACAACACTAAGCCCCAACTTCTGTGGGACACAGCAAAAGCAGTCTTAAGAGGAAAGTATGTAGCAATCCAAGCATATTTAAAAAAGGAAGAGCAAGCCCAAATGAACGGTCTAATGTCATAATTATCGAAATTGGAAAAAGAAGAACAGATGAGGCCAAAGGTCAGCAGAATGAGGGACATAATAAAGATCAGAGAAGAAATAAATAAAATTGAGAAGAATAAAACTATAGCAAAAATCAATGAAACCAAGAGCTGGTTCTTCGAGAAAATAAACAAAATAGATAAGCCTCTAGCCAGACTTATTAAGAAGAAAAGAGTGTCAACGCAAATCAACAGTATCAGAAACGAGAAAGGAAAAATCACGACGGACCCCACGGAAATGCAAAGAATTATTGGAGACTACTATGAAAACCTATATGCTAACAAGCTGGGAAACCTAGGAGAAATGGACAACTTCCTAGAAAAATACAACCTTCCAAGATTGACCCAGAAAGAAACAGAAAACCTAAACAGACCAATTACCAGCAACAAAATTAAAGCGGTAATCAAAAAACTACCAAAGAACAAAACCCCCCGGGCCAGATGGATTTACCTCGGAATTTTATCAGACATACAGGGAAGACATAATACCCATTCTCCTTAAAGTTTTCCAAAAAATAGAGGAGGAGGGGATACTCCCAAACTCATTCTATGAAGCTAACATCACCCTATTACCAAAACCAGGCAAAGACACCACCAAAAAAGAAAACTACAGACCAATATCCCTGATGAACGTAGATGCAAAAATACTCAACAAAATACTAGCAAACCGAATTCAAAAATACATCAAAAGGATCATACACCATGACCAAGTGGGATTCATCCCAGGGATGCAAGGATGGTACAACATTCGAAAGTCCATCAACATCATCCACCACATCAACAAAAAGAAAGACAAAAACCACATGATCATCTCCATAGATGCTGAAAAAGCATTTGACAAAGTTCAACATCCATTCATGTTAAAAACTCTCAGCAAAATGGGAATAGAGGGCAAGTACCTCAACATAATAAAGGCCATCTATGATAAACCCACAGCCAACATTATATTGAACAGCGAGAAGCTGAAAGCATTTCCTCTGAGATCGGGAACTAGACAGGGATGCCCACTCTCTCCACTGTTATTTAACATAGTACTGGAGGTCCTAGCCATGGCAATCAGACAAAATAAAAAATACAAGGAATCCAGATTGGTAAAGAAGAAGTTAAACTGTCACTATTTGCAGATGACATGATACTGTACATAAAAAACCCTAAAGACTCCACCCCAAAACTACTAGAACTGATATCGGAATACAGCAAAGTTGCAGGATACAAAATCAACACACAGAAATCTGTGGCTTTCCTATATACTAACAATGAACCAACAGACAGAGAAATCAGGAAAACAACTCCATTCACAATTTCACCAAAAAAAATAAAATACCTAGGAATAAACCTAACCAAAGAAGTGAAAGACTTATACTCTGAAAACTACAAGGCACTCTTAAGAAAATTAAAGGGGACACTAACAGATGGAAACTCATCCCATGCTCGTGGCTAGGAAGAATTAATATCGTCAAAATGGCCATCCTGCCCAAAGCAATATACAGATTTGATGCAATCCCTATGAAACTACCAGCAATATTCTTCAATGAACTGGAACAAATAATTCAAAAACTCATATGGAAACACCAAAGACCCCGAATAGCCAAAGCAATCCTGAGAAAGAAGAATAAAGTAGGGGGGATCTCACTCCCCAACTTCAAGCTCTACTATAAAGCCATAGTAATCAAGACAATTTGCTACTGGCACAAGAGCAGAGCCACAGACCAATGGAACAGACTAGAGAATCCAGACATTAACGCAGACATATATGGTCAATTAATATTTGATAAAGGAGCCATGGACATACAATGGCGAAATGACAGTCTCTTCAACAGGTGGTGCTGGCAAAATTGGACAGCTACATGTAGGAGAATGAAACTGGACCATTGTCTAACCCCATATACAAAAGTAAACTCAAAATGGATCAAAGACCTGAATGTAAGCCATGAAACCATTAAACTCTTGGAAGAAAACACAGGCAAAAACCTCTTAGACATAAACATGAGTGACCTCTTCTTGAACATATCTCCCCGGTCAAGGAAAACAACAGCAAAAATGAGTAAGTGGGACTATATTAAGCTGAAAAGCTTCTGTACAGCAAAAGACACCATCAATAGAACAAAAAGGATCCCTACAGTATGGGAGAATATATTTGAAAATGACACATCCGATAAAGGCTTGACGTCCAGAATATATAAAGAGCTCACACGCCTCAACAAACAAAAAACAAATAACCCAATTAAAAAATGGGCAGAGGAACTGAACAGACAGTTCTCCAAAAAAGAAATACAGATGGCCAACAGACACATGAAAAGATGCTCCACTTCGCTAATTATCAGAGAAATGCAAATTAAAACTACAATGAGGTATCACCTCACACCAGTACGGATGGCTGCCATCCAAAAGACAAACAACAACAAATGTTGGCGAGGCTGTGGAGAAAGGGGAACCCTCCTACACTGCTGGTGGGAATGTAAGTTAGTTCAACCATTGTGGAAAGCAGTATGGAGGTACATCAAAATGCTCAAAACAGACTTACCATTTGACCCAGGAATTGCACTCCTAGGAATTTACCCTAAGAATGCAGCAATCAAGTTTGAGAAAGACAGATGCACCCCTATGTTTATCGCAGCACTATTTACAATAGCCAAGAATTGGAAGCAACCTAAATGTCCATCGATAGATGAATGGATAAAGAAGATGTGGTACATATACACAATGGAATACTACTCAGCCATAAGAAAAGGGCAAATCCAATCATTTGCAGCAACATGGATGGAGCTGGAGGGTATTATGCTCAGTGAAACAAGCCAAGCAGAGAAAGAGAAATACCAAATGATTTCACTTATCTGTGGAATATAAGAACAAAGGAAAAACTGAAGGAACAAAACAGCAGCAGAATCACAGAACTCAAGAATAGACTAACAGGTACCAAAGGGAAAGGGACTGGGGAGGATGGGTGGGTAGGGAGGGATAAGGGGGGGGAGAAGTAGGGGGGTATTAAGATTAACATGCATGGGGGGGTAGGAGAAAAGGGAGGGCTGTACAACACAGAGAAGGCAAGTAGTGATTCTACAACATTTTGCTATGCTGATGGACAGTGACTGTAAAGGGGTTTATAGGGGAGACCTGGTATAGGGGAGAGCCTAGTAAACATAATATTCGTCATGTAAGTGTAGATTAGTGATACCAAAAAAAAAAAAAAAAAAGGGGGCAGTTCCTGTGTGGTAACCTCCAATGAGTTCTACACAAGGGTATAAAGGGCATATAAAAGTGTAGGCAAAGGGTCTGTTTGCGTTTATACAGAAGATCAAAGCCTAATTGGGCTACCCCGAAAATGAACTAAGATACGATATGAAAGAGAACTTCCAACATCAGCACTCTCTGGAAGACTCATGCCAGAAGATGATCATCAAAAAACCCCAACAACGATCCACGCACTGCTACAGCTGTAGATGCACTCATCCCACCAGCTCCTGAACTTGCCATGGGAATGAGGAAGGAGATATCTAAGCTGGCCTGTGCATACAGTAAAACAACAAATTTGACTGGATCTATACTGTTGGAACTCAACCAAGAATTAGGAGAAGTGCAAATTGTAGCGCTCCAAAATCTTACAACTACAGACTATTTACTGTTAAAAGAACATAAGGGATGTGAACAGTCCCCAGGAATGGGTTGTTTTAATTTGTCTGATTTCTCTCAGACTGTTCAAGTTCAGTTGGACAATATCCACCATATCATAGATAAGTTTTCACAAATGCCTAAGGTGCCTAACTGGTTTTCTTGGTTTCACTGGAGATGGCTGGTAATTACAGGTATGCTTTGGTTATGTAACTATACTCCTATTATGTTAATGTGTGTGCGCAATTTAATTAGTAGTTTAAAACCTATACATGCTGAAGTTACTCTACAAGAAGATATGTCAAAGAAATAATCAATCTTCCCATGTTTTCTTCCGCCTGCTACTTCTATAGCTTTTCTTCTTCCTTCCTAATTACAACCCTTAAACAGAATTCGTGCCTCATATCAAATTTACCGAGTATCATAATTCTTCCAAGTGGTAAAGATACCTCAAGACAAATGCTGGGCATAGAAGCTACAGGGCATAAATATGCAAAGAAGTAAAAAGCTAACCTTTTCAAACAGTAAGGCTTCTCTCTCACTTACCAACTTTACATTTCCCTGTATGGCCCCAGAAGATGACTGGTTAGCCAGAGACGGGTAAGATTCCTCAAAGGAGGAACAACCTAAGACAGGCACAGTCGCAGGGGGGCCATCAGGTGAGAAATTGGGGATCAACAGAGGTGAGGCTTAGAACCTCACCCCCCCTGTTCTGAGAGAAATCTTCTGCATACGTGGATGTTTTATTGCCCTGGTCTAGCTTGGATTAACACAGAGTCTACAGGCACACACCTGATCATCTACATTTGCTCTCTTACAACATTAAACTATGTTTTCTACCTTTATCTCGTATCTACCTACCACTTCAGCATTTTATTAAAAGTAATAATAATAAAGAGAGAAATGTGGTATCCACATATAAATCAAGTATAAAAACCAAATGAGTATTCATATTTGAACTGATTGTTTATAGTTCATAATGCATGAGCAAAACCGAAAGTTTCTGTGATGACTGCCCTTGTACTGTTCACTATGTAACTTATTCATTATGTAAGAATTTGTTCTACATGTAAGAACTTGTTTGTTACGCCTCAGAAGATTGGAGACTGACGAAAATTAGGCTTGGGGTGTATTAATGATTGTGCATTGAGCATTGACTCCCCTATACAGAATTTTATTGTCGTTAACAACCATTTGATCAATAAATATGAGAGATGCCCTCACAAAAAAATAAATAAATAAATAAATAAATAAATAAATAAATAAATAAATAAAAATAAATAAAAAAGGACAGACTTCCAATGGTAAAATAAATAAGTAACCGGGATGTAATGTATAGCATAAGGAATATAGTCAAGATATTGTAACAGCTTTGTAGGGTGATAGCTGGAACCTAGAATTATGTATATAAATGTTTTATCACTGTGTTGTACACTTGAAACTAATGTAATGTAATACTGTGAGTCAACTACCCTTCAATAAAAAATAATTATTTAAAAAAAAAAAAATACCAACACCATTCTTCAACAAACTGGAACAAATATTTCAAATGGAACCACAAAATACCCCGAATAGCCAAAGAAATCCTGAGAAGGAAGAATAAAGTTTGGGGGATCTCACTCCCAAACTTCAAGCTCTACTACAAAGCCACAGTAATCAAGACAATTTGGTACTGGCACAAGAACAGAGCCACAGACCAGTGGAAGAGAATAGAGACTCCAGACATTAACCCAGACATATATGGTCAATTAATAAATGATAAAGGAGCCATGGACATACAGTGGGAAAATCACATCCTCTTCAACAGCTGGTGGTGGCAAAACTGGAAGGCTACATGTAAGAGAATGAAACTGGATCATTGTCTAACCCCATACACAAAAGTAAATTGAAGATGGATCAAAGACCTGAATGTAAGTCATGAAAACATAAAACTCTTAGAAAAAACAATAGGCAAAAATCTCTTGGACATAAACATGAGTGACTTCTTCAAGAACATATCTCCCCAGTCAAGGGAAACAAAAGCAAAAATGAACAAGTGGTACAATATCAAGCTGAAAAGCTTCTGTACAGCAAAGGACACCATGAATAGAACAAAAAGGTATCCTACAGTATGGGAGAATATATTCATAAGTGACATATCCAATAAGGGGTTGACATCCAAAATATATAAAGAGCTCATGCACCTTAACAAACAAAAAGCAAATAATCCAATTAAAAAATGAGCACAGGATCTGAACAGACACTTCCACAAAGAAGAAATTCAGATGGCTAACAGGCACATGAAAATATGCTCCACATTGCTAATCATCAGAGAAATGCAAATTAAAACCACAATGAGATATCACCTCACACCAGTTAGGACAGCCGCCATCCAAAAGACAAGGAACAACAAATGTAGGTGAGAATGTGGAGAAAGGGAAACCCTCCTACACTGCTGGTGGGAATGTAAATTAGTTCAACCATTGTGGAAACCAGTAGGGAGGGTCCTCAAACAACTAAAAATAAAAATACCATTTGAGCCTGGAATTCCACTCCTAGGAATTTACCCTCATAATGCAGCAGCCCAGTTTGAAGAAGACAGATGCACCCCTATGTTTATCGCAACACTATTTACAATAGCCAAGAAATGGAAGCAACCTAAGGGTCCATCAGTAGATGAATGAATAAAGAAGATGTGGTACATAAACACAATGAAATATTATTCAGCCATAAGAAGAAAACAAATCCTACTATTTGTAGCAACATGGATGGAGTTAGAGGGTATTATGCTCAGTGAAATAAGCCAGGCGGAGAAAGATAAGTACCAAACGATTTCTCTTATATGTGGAGTATAACAACAAAGCAAAAACAGAAGGAACAAAACAGTAGCAGACTCACAGAACCCAAGAATGGACTGATGGTTATCAAAGGGAAAGGGACTGGAGAGGGTGGGGAGGATGGGAGGGATAAGGGGATTAAGCAGTATTATGATTAGCAGTCATAAATATAGGGGGGGCACAGGGAAGGAAGTATAGCACAGAGAAGATAAGTAGTGTTTTTATAGCATCTTAATATGCTGATGCACAGTGACTGGAATGGGGTTGGGGGGAGAACACTTGATAATATGGGTGAATGTAGTAACCACAGTGTTGCTCATGTGAAACCTTCATAAGATTGTATATCAATGATACCTTAACAAAAAACACAATGGAGGATAAACTTACAGCCTAAGACACCTCCTGATGGAAGGAAGGAGAGCCCAGGGGCTATGTCGGAGGCCTTGTACCAAACCAAGCATGTGTCCATTTACCCCTGGACTTGGTGCTCCTCTGTAAAGGTATCTCAAGGACTCATTAGCAGACTTTGAGCTGGCAAATGCACAAGGTTTCAGCATGGAGAATAACAGCCACAGACAGGGCCAGCCCCTATGTCCACCACAGAACTGGAAGGATGGCCTGTCCAGGCCCCACAGAACCCCGTATAGTCACCAAAGGTGAGGGTAGCACCTTAGAGCTCATCCACAGTGTGTCCAGTATGTGCAGGAAGAGCCCACTAATATACACACAGGCCATGTGGAGAATGGGATGTGAGCATCCACGTGTGTGTGTACTAGGTATCACATGTCATATGCACGGACACACACACTTTATCATCTCAAACACCATGCAGGGACAAACCAAAGACAAAGCAAACAGAGAGCACCCTTAAGAGAGGTGGGTGGCAGAAGGGAGGCAGAGCATGGCTTCTTTTACTGTTGATTTTAGAGTCATGTAAATATTTTACAAAATCAAAAACAAAGCTAAATATTAAAAAATTAGTCTCTAAAACTTCCAAAAGAAATGGAACCTAACTGTTATTCAGGTTGCGGTGAAAGTGTGCTGAGAATTATCTCAAATGACTAACTAGAAGATTGTTTTTGCAACCTCAATGAGTTATAGCAAAGAATAAGAAAACCTACCAAAAAACACTTAAGCTACATTCACCAGCTTTATTGTTAGCAGTAATGTTGATATTTTTATATTTTATACTAATAAATTTATGTTACATAGTAGGACACAGCAATTATGTAATTATATATTATAAGAAATCAATATTCAAATGGACACAGATTCAAGTACAAAATCATAGAAGTCAAATCAAATCCTGGTGATATGGGATTTATAATTAGGAAGAACTTTGGTTTATGTTTCTCCTTGTTAGTGCAAAGCCTGGAATCTATGACAATGTAACTCATGAGCCCCCCAGATGCCACCCAAGTACAATCCCACCCACAGAAACCAGGGGTTTGGGGGCATGGGTAGTGCAGGGAACGAAGAGCAGGGCCTGGGAGATCTTGTGCCAGGAACCAGAGAAGTTGCCCAGTACTGCTGTCATGACAACAGAGCAGAGAGGTTGTCTTGGAGGGACTGTGGAACCATCCAAAAGACTAACAACCGCGTGAAAATCTTACTCAAAATACACACACACATGCTTGTCTCTGACTGGAGGTTGTGAGGACACCAACTCACTATCACAGAGCTGAGAGAGGACTTCTGCCCCCAGAGCTCTCCCCCCTCAGGCCACAGTGTTTTCATGGCCATGACTCAATGCACTGGACTCTCCTACGTGAGGATGGACCACAGAGCCACACGGCACCAGGGCCCACCCGGGCATGCCCGGCAGCTCACAGAGCCGGAGCCCCGTGACATCCCAGCTGCCCCGCACCCAGTCTCCACTCACATGCCGGGCTCCTCCAAGACCAGACAAGGGGACAGACGAAGCACGAGTCTCATACTCGGGGGCTCAGCAACAAGTCAGGACTCTTGGCCTGGCCTTGGACTTGGCTCCTGGTCATGATGACGGGTCTGTCTTATTCCTAAAAATGGTGCTCAGGTCCCAGGGACAGGGCTGGCACCTCAGTGCCCACTGTGGATGCCTGCCTTGATTCCCAGTCCAGAACCCCCATGGCTCCTGGAGAGAGGTGCTCCCTTGCCCTTTCTAGGAGTCCTGCCTGGACGCTGGAGCCGGGACCCGGTCAGAGGACTCTCTCATTCCAGTGACCACCTGCTTTTGCTCACCCCTGGATTTCTTCAGCTGTGCTCTCCTGCCTGCTGGACTGACCGTAATTGACTCAAGGACTTCACAAACCAACGGCCAGCCTGGAGGGCCATGTTGCTCTTTACCTGCCTCAGCTACTGTGTTCTACAGCCCAACAGTCTTTCCTCCAGAATAATCTGTCTCCCTAATTCCTGACTCACCTGAGAAAACAAGCCTAGTACCTGCCCCAAAACCCCCACTCACCTGTTCAGTGAACCAAGCTCATGGTATCCAGCACTGAGCCTGGGTCAGGGAGGGCAGGGCAGAGCGCCTGATCTCTGGGCAGGCCTGGAGCGTGTGCCTGAGTGAAGACTGAGTGGGCCCGGGACAGGGAGTAGGTGGAGAGTCAGGGAAAGGGGAAGCGGCCTAGAGGCCAGGACAATGGAGCAGAAACCGGAAGGAAGGAAGACAGACGTTAAGGGGAGCTTGCAGGCAGAGAAAACACTATGCAGACCCCGAGGTGGCCAGAAGAGCAGGTAAGCTAAGCCACTGCTGAGAGGCCACGGGGCACACAGCCCAAGGCCAGGGTCTTACTCAGAGAGCAAGGGGAGCCATCATCTCCAGAGATGGAAAGACGCAATCTGACATGGCATTTTTACAAGGTTGCTTTTCTGGAATGGATGGAGGTGATGAAAAGTCAGCCTGAGGAAACCCAGGCAGGTACCACAGCGGACATATGTGAGAAAGGGAAGTGGGTGCGGGACACTGCCTCTGCTGGGGAAGGGCCTGGGGGAAGTGGACTCACACCTGGGCCTGCTGAGGGTCAGGGCCCACCAGACACAGGGACACATACCAGCTGCTAAAACACACACTGGGGCACATTAAACACCGGAGTTTATTGGAGCAAAAATCAATTCAAATTGGGCAGCATCCCATCTAGCAGAGAGGAAGGAGCGCCAACCTCACAAAATGAAGACTTTAATCTGCAGAAGGGGCGGAACTAGGATGTTATACAGCAAAACAATGGGCTGGTTGCCGCTCAGTCACTTTCCTTCAGGGCAGGGCAGGGACTGCCGGGCAGGCCCCTGAGCATGCTCTCCCACAATTCCCAACCGACTGGATTACCAAGTCACCACCTGTGTCCGGGAAAGACTAAACTAAGCAGAGTCTCAGTCTGCTGACATGCGGCTTAGCATGAGCGACTCCATGTGGGGCCCATTGTCTTGCATTGGACAGCATCGCATTCAGGATATAAGCCAGGGCTGGAGAAAGAACACGGGGCCCCCCAGGGAGGACAGCCACACGGGATTAGGATTCAGGGAAAGCAGAGAAGCCGAGGCCCACGGCCACGGTCTCATCACTAAAGAGCTGAGCCAGGAGGCTGAGATGGACAGTCCTGGAGCCTCTGAGGAAGCTCACCAGAGCCAGGTGGGGAAAGCGGCTGAGGAAGACGAAGGGCAAATGGCTGGATTCGGGGTTTGCTGGTGTCCTTATATGGTGGAATGAGGACAAGGCCGGAGTGGAGTGGACTCAAGAGAGGGGGACAGCAACAAGAAGAAATACCAAGCTTTTCCTGCAAACTGCAGAAACCGAAGGGGCAAAGACAGGAGAGCAGCAGCGTGTGTACATGTGTGTGCAGGTGCCTTCGAGTAAAAGGAGAGACTTACTGCCCGAGCGACAGGGGAACATTAGTAGCATCAAATTCTCTCCTAGGCCAGATGATCAGGGTCGGGGCACACTGGGGTGGTGGTCAGTGTCACCTAGAGCAGGAGGGCTCCCGTGGTCACTGTAAGGGAAGGAAGAGGGGCCAGAGGTGCTGTACAGACAGGGTGGTGCAGTGATGAAGGGCTCCTGCTCCAGCTGACATTGTTCCCTCAGTGAGACAAGGAGCAAGGCCAGTGAGCCAGGAGCCGAGGCTGGGCTGGAGACCTGGCAAGGGCAGGTTGGCAAAGCCATCCCTTCAGCGTGCTGGTGGGGCAGATTCCAGGAGGGGTGGGCCAGGGAGGCCGGACATGCAGGGCAGGCTGACCCATGGTGAAGAGACCAACAGGGCACATGTCTCTCCATCGTCTCGCAAGTGTTTTTACAAGGAAAAAGCCACAAGGAAAGACCTTAAGGGTAAAACATTCACATCGTGGCCGTGAACTCTCTGAGTACATTTCAGATAGGCACCAACAGAGAAAACTGAGAGAAAGAAAAGGAGAGTGAATATTTGACATGTCTTTCTGTCTTAATAGCACCCATTCATTCTGCATTCCTTTTCCTTTTTGTAATATTGTGCAGTGCAACCACAAAATCAGGCGTTGTTACACTACAACCACAGCTGTTCAGGGTGATTACCTCGCTGGAAGAGCTGGGCATTGCACACATCTAAGTCAGGCATTTGTACCAAATGAAAAGAAGCCATTTCATCTTTTCCTAGCCTCTCAAGGAAAATGCCTTTGGTTAAAAGGGTCATTCAATTGCCAAGGAAACAATAACTTCAGATTTTCAGAATAAATAACACTTCAGGTCTTGTTCTGATTCACAGCATCAAGTTCTGCAGCACATACCCTGCCCATCCTGCCAGGGGCTAAGAGCACTTCCACACGTGGTTGCCTTTGCCAGTGCAAAAAGGCATGAGTGGGTATTTCAAGACTGTTATGAGATAGCAGAGGCATAATGCAAACAGACTGGTCTTATTCAAGGGCATACAGCTCCTCACAACACTGTGTCAACTAGACATGAGTGTCTACCAGCAGGGTTTTGAACAAAAAACTAACACAAAATGAATCAGTTCTTTAGTTTGAAACCAATCATTCACCAACCCTGTAAAATACATATTTCTGTTTTCTTCCTATCTAGGTTAGTATTTGTATTTACATTCATAAGGTAATTTTATTTCCTTATCAAAGTTTTCATGCACATTTCAGAATATCCTTGAAATGATAGGCCAACACCACAGAGGAAAACTGATTGTGGTATGTTGGAAAGAATTAGGTTCCTGATTTTAAAAAACAATTACTCTCATGGACATCTTATTTGACAGGAAGCAGGGTGTTGGTGTCCTGGGCTGCATTAATAGAGTCCCAGTAATGATGGGGCAGAGAGGGCGAGAGGAAGACCCTCCTCCTCTGCAGGCAGCAGCCTGCCGAGTTGTGGCTCAGCTGGAGCCAGCCAGCCATGACTTCAGACAGGTGGCAAGGATTGTGAGTCCTGGGCTCCTGACTGTAAAATGAACATGTGCCTCCAGATCCTTTTTGGTCAGATCTGCTGATTTTTTTCAAGAAAAAGGACTTCACATTTCCATATCTGTAAATACTGCCAACTATTCAATTCCTTTTCAGTTTACTGTGTGGGCCAAACCGAGCACGTATGCACGTCCAATCTCTCAGGGCCTCATGTTTGCAAATTCTGTATTAGATCCATTCCCAACTGTAATCCTCTGTGATCGTTGCTGTTGGCAGTGGTTCTGTTCTAAGAATGAGACCTTGGTGAAGGAGCTCCTGGCCCGCCTGTCACCGTATCATGGGGATTTCAATCACCATCACAGCTCCTCGGTGGGCTCAGCCTGTAGGGGATGGCCGTCGTGCTAACAAGGAGGCTTTATCGCTTAGACAGAACGTGCTCACTGTTCCTGACACTGTGGTTCGGCTCCTGCCGCTGGGGTGGGCTGTCTTCAGCTCAGTGGCTGGCCACAAACCTCCGATCCGCTCTGTCCCACACTCCTGTCACTGCTACTACAGAAATCCAAAGGGCACAGAACTCCAACGGGAAGCAGAAGGGTCCAGAACCAGAAGGGACCTCGGCAGCCCCAGACACAAGAATGCTCTGCCTTACACCATCAGGCCGACGGCAGCAGCCACATAGACTCATGTTTTCAACTCAGAGTAGAACAACCTTCTGGGCTCCATTTTGCCAAGGGTCCCCTGGGCTGGCTCACTAATCGCCACCTCCCTTCATTCCGGCAGCCAGGCCCCTCCCCGCCCCGCCGATCCCTGCAAGGCCTGCGCCCAGAAGGGCCTCAGGCTGTGTAATGCTCCCCTGCGGTCATCTCTGAAATTCTGTCGTGTATCTTTGAACTTGTGTTTTTGTAAGTGAAATCTGCCAGAGGACCAAAACTCCCCTGAGCACAGGAGAGAAGAGAGAGGAAGGAAAGCTTGGGGTGGTGGTACCTTTCACAGGACTTTTCCCTGCCTTTTGAACAGGACAACCCACATTTACATGCTGCACTGGCCTGAACCTGCCTGCAGAAATCGCCTGGTGACTTAAGTCTGTGGAGCGAGGAGGCTATGGAAGGGAGAGCTGGCTGGTCAGCGCAGGGCAGTGCCCGATGCTGCTGGTAATGCAGTCTCCCACTGGGAAGGACAGGCCTCCTAACCACCATTCGAAGCCAGGCTGCCCTACGGCTGGACCCATCCCAGCTCAGCAGCACCCCCACCCTGCCCCCCAGGCCCAGGCAGCAGCTCCATCCCCGCCCATCCCCCATCAGTGGTCCCTCTAATCCCTGTCCTGATGGATGGGCACCGCAGCTGGGAGAGGACAGCAGGAGGAGGGAGCACGCGGGGGTGCTGAGCAGAGGGGCCTCCACAGGCGGGACTCCAGGCATTGGAGGGATTTCTGGGTCAGAGCATGGGCTCCAAGTCAGCTGAGCCCACCTTTCTGAGTGAATCACAATAAACCTTTATCAACAGTGTTTGGAAACTAAAATGGGAGAAGAGGAAAATCAGACAGAAAAGAAGTTCCTGAAGTGCCCTATGTCAGGAGTGCATATCCTGGGCCCAGGGCCGGTGGCAGATGCTCAGGGAGCCCGAGGCCCCAGTCCGTGGGTAGGCACGTGCACCTATATACATTTGTCAAGACTCTATCTAACATGCATGGACTATCAGGAGCATGCCCGGCTCCAGAACGTGCATTTTGCATACAGAAAATAAAAGTGACCCTGAGCCCAGATAACCTCCAGTGACTGGCTGGGAGATGAGGAAAGCAGCCGGGCAAGAAGCCGGGACACTGTCCAAGGCCAAGAGGTCCTCAGGAAGGTGCTGATCCTGGAGACTGCTGAAGGTGACTCCTCTCTGCCGCCCTGTGGCTGTGGGACAGTTGGATAACCTCGCCCAGCCTGTTACCCCGTCTGTGAAATGGGCATGCTAGCATATATCGCTGGGCCGCTGTAGAGGTTAATTGAGATAATATGGGCAAAGCCCCCAGCTCAATCCCTGGTGGTCGGCAAGGGGCTTTAATAAGCAGTAGCCCCTTTGCCCCCAGAGCCAGCTTTCTTCCGGTGAGTGACCCCCACCACCAGTGCCCCCCATAATCCTGGACTTTGCAATTTCCAGCAGTCTGAACAGCCTGACCCTCCAGTCCAGGAATAAGATATCCCTGGGATTACCTCCACTACTCTGATCCTTAGCTTCAGCTGGATGGATCACCCCTTGCCAGGTCAGCGGTTCTTCACACCTGGCTTCACCCCGCAGGATCAGGGACCCGCAGGCTTCTCTGCTCCCTGGTGGCTGGGGCTGGCTACTGCTCCATGCTGGCCACACCACATTGTGCTGACACCCAAAGAACAAGATGCGCCTTCCTGGGGAAGGTCTTTGTGCGTAAACGAGCCCTGGGAAGGCAGTGAGGAACAATCCTCCAGTCTAGACCTCCTTCCCTCTGGCCAGGGGTGTGAGCTCCATTTATGCAGGGCTGCTCCCCAAAACCATGTGCACAGTTCCCCCTCTGTCTAAACCCTGGATCATGCCAGGGTCCCCCAGACCCCTAACATCAGCTTCACCTTGAAACTTGTTAGAAACACACATTCTAGGGCCCCACCAAGCCAACCGACTCAAGAGTCCCTGGGCTGAGGCCCAGAAACCTCGCTAGAGCAAGTTCTCTCCTGGAGTCTGACTGGCACTCAGAACGGCAGCTCCTCTCATCTGAAAACATGCTCGTGTTCCCTGGGGTTCAGTTCAACTACTGCCTCACTGTTGGAGGCCTTTGGGACTGTGCCATCTCTCTCCACGTGGGCAAATGAACCTCTCCCTTCCCAAGGCTCCATATACCTTTTTATACCTAATTTATAGCCCTTTTCACAAACGATGTCCCACCAGTACCTGGCGAGTACGTGCCATGTGCCCGGCGCTAGGGGTGGGGCATGAAGGACTCAGGGGGCACTTCCTGCAGGGCCTCAGACCCGAGCCCCGAGGAAAGCCAGGCACCGCGGTGTGTTCCAGGAGGTAAGTCACTCCTCCAGAGAGGCTGTGGGGGAGTGAGTCTACTCCCATTCTGCAGTGAAAAATCAGAAGCTCAAAGAGGCACTGCCCGTGTCTCGCTGTTGCCTCTGCACCCCTGTGCACATGCTCACATTCAGGCATGCTTGTGGGAGTGCGCACACACTCTGGGACACTCTCAGGTCCCATTCTGTCCCTCCAGGAAGGCAGTCTTCTGGCCCTTTCAAACAGCTCATCCCTTCCTTTCAGTGGATGACTTTTCTTTCGAGTCGCTGTCTTATCTCTAACAAACGCTGGGACCCTGAACTTGTTCCCCTGGCCATCCTCTTTGTCGTCCTGCTTTCCTACTTGGTCTGCACATGGCAGGGAATTCAGCTCATCTCAGACCTGAGAACCCAGATGCAAGCCTCCGTTAAGCCATGCGTCCCCTTGTAGGATCCTGCCATGTGACACTGATGATCATGAGTCCACCCACTCCCTTCCTTCCTTCTTTCACTCAGTACCCCTGCATTCTTCCTATACTCCAGCGTGTGGGATGGGCCAGGGCAGACTTGTCACTGTGTAGCATCTCCTATATGGACTAAGTGAACTGAGGCAGCTGGATCAAATAGATTTCATTTAATTTTGCTATCAAATCTTCCTGAATTGGGTCTTTAATTGATTACTTCAAATAAGGGGAAAAAACATTATTTGACAATGGGTAAAATCAATTTTAAATTCAATGAATTGGAGTCAACATGTCAAATAGACACATGAGATCCACAGTGTTAGCCAGGGGCTAGTGGCCAATGAGTAATGACCACCTCAGACACCCTCAGTCCAATCTCATCTCTATTTTTGTGGGATAAACTGGTGTCTACTTCTTTATCCTTCTGTATACCTGGCATTTTTTTTTTCACTTTTAATATGTCTTGCATCAATCTTAAAACACCCTTCAGAATTTACTGAGCCTCTAATCCTCCTTTAACAAGGGTTTTGGCCCCACTATCACACAACAGCCATAATGAGATGACCTAGACTTTGCAGACAACATTCTCTAATTGCCTTTATCACCTGTCCTGGTGTCTGGGCTCACAGTCATCCCTAGGCCCTTTTCTGCATCCGTGTGCAATGTCACCCAGTGCAGGCTGTCACAGGCATCCAGTATTGTGGTGAAGAGACAAGAACCCAAAAGCTGACGGCTTCACTCCTAACTAGTCCCACCACTGCATGGCTGGCTGCCTTTGTTCAAGCGACTGAGCTTCTCGAGTCCACCTACTTCCCCAGGCATGGTGGAGATTCTGTGTGTTAAGTGTGCAAGGGATGGCATTACCTACCTGGCCTCAGTTCCACCAAAGCAAATGGAGTCCCCTGTCACACTCTGTCCAGAGCTGCATTTCCTTGTGTGGACAGTGCGTGGATTCTCACAGTAGCATTCGCAGTTCACTGTGCCTGGTGGAGAACGCCATCGGTGCTCCCTGCTTCAGGTTAACAAGTGGCACCTCCCTGTCAGAGGGGGACAGCGTCCCCACCACACACAGAATGTCCACACACTCTGTTTTGTTCTCTCTTCAAAACGCCTCCCTGCCAGAGCTACAGAAGAAAGGGCACTTCCCCCAGCCCCACAAGCTGCCACGTTGCTCTGGTACCTGGGACCCTAGTATTATGAAACACATTCAGCACTTTAAAACTGCTTGGTGCCCACACACTGCACACCCAAGTGAACCTTTATTCTCATTCATTGTTTCTTTTTATATACCTCACCTTAGGTCAGAAAGGATTTGACACAGTTCACAGTGACACCCTCAATAAATAAAAGTTAGAAGGAAAAAGTAAGATTGAAGAAGAGTAAGGCAGGAAACTAGAAAAAGCAGTTTACTGTCGCCAAGAGTGGGCCACCCATACTTGGTTCTCACCTTCCCGTAAACACCTGGTGCTTCTCCTTGGCCTTGAGAGGGACACACTGATGGGATCCCCAGGGTCTGTCAAGTGAAACTACAACAGAGGGAGTTTCTTCTTTGGGCTCTTGTGTGAGCAAGCCATGCAAAGCAGCCCATGTCTCCTGTCTAGAGTGTCTATTCATGGCATATTTACTGACTTACAGTGTTTCATTCTCTTATCTCAAAATACTGAAATGAGAATAATAAAGCAAATCAGTTTTCTTTTCTCTGGTCTCTGAATAATTCCCTATATCTCTTTTTATAAAATTACAGGTTTTTACCTGAAAGTATATTTCTCAAAATGTACTTCCTGAGCCATACCTTCTCAGGTTGAGTCCATGTTCCAAGCCTAGACAACAAAAGCATTTGACTTTTGATGAAGTTTCCAGGATTCATGCTGTATAAGTAAGATATTCTCTGATATTTAATGCATGGGGGCATATACAATCATTTACATAGTGATGTAGAAGGTATACACTACACTGTAAAGAGGAAATAACGGCTCCAAAAAGATTTTTAAAAGAATATGAACATTAACTTTGGATGTATGCACATTTTGATCTTTATTTGAGTGGATTCTTCAGAATGCTGCATTCCCAAAGCCTCAGGGCCACCCCCTCCCTCTCTCTGTTCCCCTCTTCTTCCTTCAGGGTCTGTCAATCCAAGCGTGCCCAGTCAGTGCCTGGTGTGGGGCTATGCTGCTCAGTGCCAGTTTACAGAGCAGATCATACATAGTAACTGGAAGAATTCCTTAGTTAGGCCTTATTAGTAGATACCACTTAGAATCATTATCTTTTATTTTTTGCAGCTTAAATGTATTGATTTTTTATCCTTCACAGTTAAGTAGGTCTAGCAGGATTTCTATTAAGAGAATAAGCCTGAAGACAGAGGTTGAAATCACTTTGAAGCTCAATCTGTTACCCATCACCAAAAAAAAGAAAATACTGATCTTTTTTAGAGTAATGTCAGAACAGTGGCCTCCATGAGCACCCACCTGGTGAGCCATCAGCCACCATTGCACACACGTTCCCCCAGAGTAGCCTTCATACAATCAAACTTTCAATCCATGTGGTTTGGGAAAATACATTTTTATTGAACAAGAGAATAAGTATTTCCAAGTGGAACACTTTTTGAAAACATAATCGTGATGTTTTCAGTTTGGGGAAACTCCTTTCCTGGGCTTCTGTGGTTCAGCAGTGACACCCAGTGGCCAGAGGCACCTGCAGACTACATACAGAAAGCTCTCCTTTACCCCGCATTAGTGATGGGAATCATGAAGACCTTTGAGGACCAGGTGTTGAGAAAGGCTTCATGGAAAAGACAG
Organism: Manis pentadactyla; assembly: GCF_030020395.1. NCBI lineage: Eukaryota > Metazoa > Chordata > Mammalia > Pholidota > Manidae > Manis > Manis pentadactyla. The sequence goes on from NC_080025.1 coordinate 44,741,387, forward strand.
TGGCAAGTGCAGGATGGGCAACAATGTGTGGAGGGGGCATAGGGACATTCTGGACTGATGACACCAGCACTTGGTTGGTGAGAAAGGATAAAGCTGCAGGCCAATCCCAGTGTCAACTCTGCCAGCCTAGCCCAGAGAAACGGGCCACAAGAATTATGCTTGCCAACTGGGCATAGATGGGATGACGGCAGGTGTTGATGCTGGACCATACCTCAGAGGTCACCAAGGAGAGTTCACCTGACATGCACACTACATCAGCCAACAGCTCTGAGGCTTGGACAGAAATGTGGGTCCCCTAGGCCAGTCATATTTCTCCATGACACTAAAACACATGGCAGTAAATTTGAGGAGATATAAAGTAGGGTGTGGGATGAAGTCAGAATATGCTTCTGATCTTAGTAAGATCTCAAACTGATACTGAAATGCTGGACACAGAAATAGTGCCGTGCTGTAAGTCACAACCGCTGGAGGTAAAATCTAGTGCCAGCAATGGTTTGTTCCTACTCTAAAGGGAGGGTGGAGGCTGCAGACGTGGGGCAGAAGCTAGAGGAGCTCTGGAAATTCTCAAAGGTTACTGCTACTGATGATGAGCTGTTCTTCCTAAAGGAAGATGGCACCCCTGCCTTGGTCTCAGGAATTTAGAGTTGCTTTCACAATCTTAGGACATATTTGTCCCACCACACCTCCCCTTAACTCTCACAAGATGGTTTGTTTAGGGGTTTTTGTTTTTGTTTTTAAAGAAATTTTTTAAAATTCTATGTTATTTTTTAAATGTATTTCCTTTTGAAGTACAGTTGGTACACAATATTATATTTTTCTCAAGTATATGACACAGTGATTCAACAGTCACCCCCATTATTAAATCCTCACCCCAACTAGTGTGGTTACTGTCTGTTAGCACAGAAAGATGTTACGGAAGCATTGGTTATATTCTCCATGCTGAACTACCAACCGCGTGACTAACTTACACTATGATTGAGATTTTTGTGCCCAAGGTGGTCTGTTTCTTAATCAGTATTAAAGGCAAGACATTTCAGTGGAAAACCATTCACCTTAGACCTGATTATGTGGATGGAAATGTAAGTTCTATTGTCTATTAATCGTGTAAGTTCAGTTAACTTCCTTAAATATTTTGGAACCCTGTTTCCTAGTATATATTTAAAAATAATAATACTTACCTCATGACATGGTGGTAAAACTAATGATATGAGAAAGTTTAAAATGCCCAGCACTTAATATGGAATTATTTTTATTCTGACATATTACTATAAAACATTTTGAACACACAGAAAAGTTGAAAGCATTTCACAGCGAACAGCCACATGCATCCGGCACATATATTCTACAGTTAATGTCTAACTACACTTGCTTTATCACTAACCTCTCCGGCTCTCATTCCCATATGCATTCATCAATCCATCTTATTATTCCGTGATCATTTAAAAGAAGCAGACATCAGTTCATTTCCACACATCATTAACTAGAGGGCAATGTTCATTTTATGCTCCTGTTTTATTCTTTGGAGGTAAAGTTCACATACAACGAAATGCACAAATCCTAAGCATGACATTCAGTGGGTTCTAATAAAAGCTCCCACCCTGAACCCAAGCCCCTGGCACGATATAAAACATTTCCATCACCCCAGAAAATTCCTTCATGATGCATTCCAGCAAATTCCTGGCCCACCCCCAAAACCACTGTTCTGATTCTTTTTGTTATGTGTTCATCTTGCTCCATCTGAAACTGACCCAAAGGGACCCAGAACCTGTGTCACAAGCCTGGAAACCTTGCCTCAAGTAGACTTTCAGATACTAACCAACAGTTCTATCCTAAATCTATGCATTCTTCTTTATTGTTTGCATCTTGTTTTCTAAGAAGAGTTATATCAGTAAGATGATGAAAGCAGGTGCAACCCAAGCCCTCCCTAGATGCCCGACATTACCACCACCCCAGGGATGGGTCTGCACAGAGACGCTCCACCACCAGGTGGCAGCAATGGGTCATCATGTAGTTCGGCAATTTCTCTTGCACCAGCTTCAGGTTTACCAGCCATCCAGTCCGTAGTCACGACGTACACTTTGTTAGGAAGAAGACCATAATAGTGATGAACAGCACCTATATTTAGGGATAGAATATCTCAACGTATCGATTAGCTGGAAACAAGAAATCCACAAAGGAGGCTGGTTACTGTGTGAGATACCACTGAGGCCACATCTCTGGTCAGCTTTAGATGGGGGACAGAATTTATTGATCAGAGTGGACATGGCATAAATTCAAGGACTGATTATAAAATTCCAATTAAAGAATTAGTTCCCAAACATTGGTAATACGTAATAGGGATGAAAGAAAAGCACTTCACCAAAGCTTCACAAAATAACGGCCCCCCTTTGGAGTAAGAGGGTCACTTACACACTAACTACATCTCCATCGTGGCTCTCAAATCTAACCTCAGTTGATAAAGGGATGTGAAAGGCTGAAAAACCTGTACTGGAAAGCCAGAAATGGTAGGCTGTACATCCAAAAATTATTGGAGAATATTATAGAAGAGCCAGGAAAGAAATTAGAGAAAGGTCCTAAGGGACATTTCAACACCCACTGATTTTTTAAATAAAATGTACAATGCTCTGGAAACCAAGAAGAGTTCATGCCAGGAACGAACTGTGTGACTGCAGAGGAAAGAACTAGAAAAACTAGAGCAGAATTTGCAAAGCAAAGAAGGTTGGCACTGCTGGTTCTAAAAGACCAGTGATTAGAGATAGTGACAGTGTAATGGGCATCTTTTCCAGAATTCACTGAGATGATGGAGGTAAAGATGCCCACCCTGGGGAGATATTATGGAGCATGACACAATGGCTAGAACAGATGGGCACTTTGCAGAGCACAGGACGTGTCCCCCTGTGGCATGCACCATGGTTCAGGTGCAAAGATGATTACAGGAGGTGTGCAGACATGTGCCACAGAACAATGACACAGTAACAAGTATCATTCTCAGAAATTGGTTGATGGGTTCTGTGCAATCTTGCCTCACAAACCACAATTCCCACTCTCAATCCAAGGAAAAGCACAATAAATATTCATACAGTTAGGAAGGGAATATTTCCTGCAGCTAGAGGCTACCCCCATCCACCCACCCACCTGAGCAACTACCCACGGCACCAAACCCCCCCAAAGCACACCACCACAGCCTCATGCCCTTCAAAGGCTCCCTCAGATGGGGATGCCCAAGATTGCCCATAGTGTTCTCCACATAGCAGGCCCCTAAAGCAACTCCTCCATGCAACCACAGGCATGCTGTGCTCTCTCTGGGGGCTCCTCCAGGCCCTCAGCTCTTCGGTTCCAGGCCTCTGATGATGAAAAGGAGAAAGCCCTGGCTCAGGGAAAGTGGTCCTCAGACTCCCCTGCACCTCCCACTGTCTGTCCTGTGTCATGAGCCCCACCTCGGCTTCAGATTCCAGTAGCAGCAATATCTGGGTAAAGTCATTGACAATTTGTGGTTTCTAAAGCATGTGCATTTATAGATTGTTTATCTGTAAGTCAAATAATGATGGATTTACATTCACAGCAGTGACATAAATTTTTCTTACCAAATAAATGTATTTAAAATAGTGTGACAACTTAAGGAATATTAATAAAAGTTAGCATTAAGGATAGAAATGGCAGCAACATGAAACGCCAAATGAATGGCAGAAAGTCAGGGAAATACTGATTTAAATGAGCTCATCAATCAGTATTTGAAAACATACGGCCAATATTTTTTTTAAATGAGCAGCTAATTATAGCCAAAGACTCTTCTCAACAGTTTAAACTTTAAATCAATTTTGTTATTTATTATTGTTCTTATTTTTTCTTTACAACCTCAAATGTAGGTTTTTTAATATTTTCTCTATTTATAAAATCCATTATATTTTATCAAATATTAAACACTGGGGTCATTTTGTCCAAGCTCTTTTCAGGATCAAGTCTGCTGAAATTGAAGTCCATTCAAAATAACCTACTCATCCAAAGCCATGTAACTGGGCCCTAGGTGATAGACATCTCACAGGGTCCCTTTCCCTGGAGAATCAAAGCCCTAATCATTTGCAACAAGAGATGAGCTTGCCTTCATGTATTCAGTAATGTGGCAATTACTCTGACAGCTCAGGCTGACAAGAAGCACACACTACAGATCACCACAGTCAAATACATGCCAAGTCCCTCCCAAATACCCATTTGAAGGCACAGAGTGTAGGAAGGACCTGTTTCCCCTCATTTCACACCTTCTACCAGCAGTTCATTCATAAAGACATCAGCGAACAAATTCAAGGACAGACAAACTAACATATCAGATTTAGATTAGAAATTTTTGTGTGTTCTTCTTGCCTTGGCTAATGTACATATTGTGGGAAATCTCCCCCATTGTGATTTTAATGGCAGAACACGACAGTGTTCATTGCTCAGGAAAGTTGACTGGATTTACTGTTCACTGCTGGGAAGGAATTTGACATAGAGCTGAGCGCTAATTAACACACACAGGTGTCGCCTCATTTCATGTCAAGTGCTCCAGCCCCAGGAGGGAGGTGAACTGGCCCCTCTTTATGAATGAGGAAATGGAGCCGCACAATATTTGGTAACACCCCCTCCCCAGCCACTCCCGCCAGCGGCCCCATCGCCTCCCTAGTGCCCCACCAGAGCTGACATGTGACACTAGCAATTCCTTTCCCTTCCCTTTCAGATCAGAAGGGGGTCGGGGGACAGGTGGAAGAGAAAAAGAATTAGTGAGAATGTTTGACATCTTGATCTGGGCAATGGTTACATTAGCTACACACGTGTAAAAATTTATCAAGCTGTACAACAATATTTGTGCATTTTATTGTATGTACCTCAATTTTTTAAATAAATCAATAAATAGTAAAAACTGAGAAAAGAAAACACTGGCTGAGCAAGAACAGGACCTTTCTAAGGACACGGCCAGCAGACTGCACTGCACGAGATGGGGCTCTCGGGATCACATCCCATTCTCATCTTGTATTTCTTCCACTAGGTTCTGCCATCCTTAAACGGACTTTTCTCCACTTCCTCCTTTTTACATTATATTCCTTATGTAAAAAATATCTTAGTATTATTATAATAGGTTAACCTCACTGTTAGTGCCATTTTCCATAAATGCCCAAACTCGCAACGTTCCCCCTTGAGGCGCCTGGCTAACCTCAGCTCTCTCCCTTCCTGTCCATCTCAGAAGGGGGCTCCTTGGCAGCCCACCCTTCCAGAAACATGCCTTTCCGTCAGCCCTGCGCCTGCAGTCTGTTCTCCCTTTGCCCCTCTGTCCCCGTGCACCCCAGCCCCGCACGTTCCTGCCCTGCCACCAGCCCAGCCGACCCGATTCCTCCTCCTGCCCTCAGCGGGAACAGTCTTCATCCCCTGTGCACCCAGGGGCCCCGCTGGCAAGGAGCAGAGGCTGCGTCATCAGGCTTGGCAGAAGACAGAGGTGTGTCCTCCCCAGACCCCTTTCCCCTGTGTTGAGCACGGGCAGCCCTCCCAGCGTCACTAGGGGAGGGACCTCGGGACCAAGGGGTGCAGATTCTCGCCGTTAACCCATCCTGTGCAGTAGACCGCACCCCTCTTTGGGTCTTTACTTCCCTCGGCATTTTGGGCTCCCTCATGCCAAACAACCTTCTCAGCATCCTTTCCTCCGAAGTGGAGAATCTCTTTGCTGGATCCTTGTTTTCCCCTTAACGTTCTGACTTGCTTTTCTTTGCTGCCACAGGGGACAATGCACTGGAAATCACCCTCAACGGCGCGGGTTCTGCTCATTCACACCTGAATCCTTGACTGTCTGGCTTCCATCCAACCCCGGACAGAGACCCTGCAGGGGCCCTTTCCAGGGTCTTCTGTGAGCCAGGCATCTCCCAGCTCTGACCTCCCTGACCTGTGGGTCACGCTGCACCACGACAACCAGCCCTAACCTAACATGCACAAGGTCTGTCACACTTCTCCCTGTCCTTTTCCTCTCCCTGGGATGCTTCCTTCTGCGTCGGTGGGCTCTTCCTCCTCCACCAGCTAGAGCTTTGAACTCAAACAAACAAGGTTCAAGTTGTCAGTCCTCCAGGACTGGTTTGACCTCATGCAAATTATGTAAACTCTCTGAGCCTCAGTTTCTTCACCTGTAAACTGGGAAGGATAGGAACAATTATGAAAGCTTAAGTGAGAAAACAACTGTGTAGCAGAGGGTAAGTGTGGTAAGAAATTGATGTCCTACCCATTTCCATCTCTGTAGCCCACAGAGACCCTAGTACAGCGAGTCCTTAGTAAATATCTGTAAACTCAAGCAGAATCAGGGGTCATGAAGAATGGCCAGTTTCTGGCTGATGGGGAGGTTTGCTAAAGGGGGAGAGTACAAAGTAACACCAGGACAGCCAAGTTTCTTGCTGGCAACTTCCTTGCAGAGATCTCGTCTCTAACCCTCTTCCCATGCGCCACCCTCCCACCCACCCCGACAGTGTCTGCAAGCCCACGTGCTGGCAGGTGGTGGAATCCACCAACGTGGGTGGTTAACTGAACTTTCCAAAAATAGCACATAGCTCAGATGTGGATGCCAGGCTAAAAAGGGAGCATATTTTTGGCCTGCATGTGAAAACAAAACAAAAGCCCATATTTTTAATGAACATTATGTTCTAGTATAAATGGTACAAAGTTGATAATATTATCATTTGCAATTTAGAATTTATAAGTTGTTTTCCTTTGACATGGAGTTTAAACCCACGTTTATAAAACACTGAGTTACCTTGATATTTTGTTCTGGCTAATAGTACATTTTTAGAATTAAAGCATCATTGCAAATTCTTAGAAATCATGACTACAAGACTGTTCTTAAAAGCTAATTCTAGAGGAAGAAATGATTCATTCTAAGATCCAATTTTCATGTTTATCGAATTTCAGAACTTGTTTAGTGGGGCTTTTAATGCAAGGAAAAATGTGTTAATTTCCAATAAATGTCAGTACTCTTGTGTTAAAGAAGAACTCTGCTATCTTTCAAATACTCTAAGTTTTATTACACAACAGAACTAAAAGCAACCTGGAGGGACTGATGGGAACTATTGTTAACAGCTTGACTGATACAAATCTCACAAATCATAAACTTCCCCATGTAAAGTGTAGAGCTCTGTAGTCTTGAATATATGCACAGAGCTTGCAACCTCCCCCACAATCTAATCTTAGAACATGTCATCCACCCCAAAATGAGACCCATTAGCATTCACTCCCTCTTATTAGTTGAACTGTGCCCCCCCAAAAATCATATGGGGAAGCCCTAAGCCCCAGGTCCTCAGAATGTGACCTTATTTGGGAGGAGGGTCTTTGCAGTTGTCATTCACTAAATTAAGATGAAGTCATTAGGGTGAGCACTCACCCAGCATGACCGCGGTCCTTATGTAACGGGGAAATCGGGACACAGAAACACACACAGACCCTGGGGAGAAGGCAGAGGTGGACTGATGCTTGCACGGCCAAGGCGTACCCCAGACGGCCAGCAAATCCCGAGAAGCCAGGGGAGAGACCTGAAGCAGACCCTCCGTCGGTCCTCCGAAAGAAGCAATCCTGCCAGCCCCTTGACCTTGGACTTTTAGCCTCCAGACTGTGAGACAATAAATTTCCACTGTTTTAGCCACTCAGTTTGTGGCACTTTGTTACAGCAGCCCTGGCAAACTCACACAGTCCCCATTCTGCCTGCGCTCCATCTGCATCCCAGCAAGGGGCAGCCACTCACCTCCCTCTGCCTACAGTGCCTACTCTGGACATTCCATATAAATTGAGTCACATAGCATGTGGTCTTTGGAGACTGGCTTCTTTCACATAATGTCTGACATTATTTAGCATAATGTTTCCAATACTTATCCATGCTGCAGCTTCTTCTTCCTTTTTTTATTGCTAAATTATATTCCCTCTTATGGATATACCTGCTTTGTTTACCCATTTATCAGTTGAGAGACACTGGGCCATTTTCACATTTGAGCTATTATGAATCATGCTGCTAAAATCATTCATGCACAACTTTTTGTGTGGACATATGTTCTCATTTCTCTTGAGTATACACCTAGGAGTGGAACTTCTGGGTCATATGCTAACTTTGAGCATTTTGGGGAACTGCAAAATTATTTTCCAAAGAGGCTGCACCATTTTACACTCCCACCATCCACACACAAAATTTCTGATTCCTTCACATCCTCAGTAACACTTATTATTGTCTCTCTTTTATATTTTAGCTATCCTGGTACATGTGAAGTGGTATCATTGCATGTTTTATTCATAGTTCCCAAATGACTAATATTTTCATGTGCTTATTGGCCATTTGAATACCTCAGGAGAAATAGTTATTCAAATTCTTCACCTAATTATTATCTGGGTAATTCATTATTTTGTATATTCTAGACATAAATGCTTTATCATAATATGATTTGCAATATTTTCTCTTAGTCTAGGGGTTGTCTTTGTACTTTCTTGATGATGCTTTTTGAAATACAAAAGCTTTTAATTTTTATGGAGTCCAATTTTGCTGCTTATGTTTTCCATATTGTATGTAAGAAACCACTGTCTAACCCAATGTCATGGAGATTTACTCCTGTTTCTTTAAAAGGAGTTTTATGTTGCAAAGAGTTTTAAATGTAAGAAAAAAGATTTTACATTTTGTTCTATGAATCACCTAAAGTTAATTTTTGAGTATGATGTAAGGAGGAGTTGAATTCACTCTTTTGCATACAAATACCCATTTTTCCCAACACTGTTTTTTGAAACAACCATTCTTTCTCCAATGAATTTCTTGGCCCCATGCTAAAATTCAGTTGACCATAAGTGGTTACAAGTGGTTTATTTGTGGACTCTCAATTCTGTTCTGTTGATCTATAGCCTATCTCTGTGCCAGCATCACATAGTCTCAATTAGTATAGCTTTAGAGTAAGTTTTGAAACTGAGAAGTGTTGAGTCCTCTAACATTATTTTTCCTTTCAAGACTGTTCTGGCTACTTTGGTTCCCTTGCATTTTCATATTAATTTTATGATCAATGTGTCACTTTCTGCAGAAAATCCAGGTGGAATTTTGATACAGCCTGGATTGAATCTATAGATGAATTCAGAGAACATTGCCATCTTTAAAATACTAAGTCTTCTGATGAATATTTTATAGTTTTGGTGTACAAGTTCTACACTTCTTTCATTAGATTTATAGGTAAATATTTTATTTTTTTATGCTATTGTAGATGGAATCGTTTCCTTAATTTCATGTCCAGATTGTTCATCCCAGTGTATGGAAATATAACTTATTTTTATATTGATCCTGTATCTTACCACTTTGCTGAACTTGTTTATTAGTTGCAGTTACTTGATACTGGATTCCTTATGATTTCCTATAGAAGATCATGTCTTCTGCCAATATAGTTTCGCTTTTCCTTTCTAATCTGAAAATCTTTTTTATTCTTTTTCTTGCCTAATTAGCCTGCCTGCAACCATGCTGAAGTGTGCCAGTGGGCATCCTGTTCGTTCCTGATCTTAGAGGAAAAGCAACCAGTCTTTTGCCATCAAGGACAATGTTGGCTGTAGGTTTGTCATAGGAGCCCTTTATCAGGTTGAGGAAGTTCCCTTCTGTTTCTAGTTTGTTGAATATTTTTATCTTGAAAAGGTGATAGCTTTTGCCAGATTCCTTTTCTTCATCTATTGAGGTGATCATGTGGGGATTTTTGTCCTTTCTTCTATTAATATGGTGTATAACATTGATTGATTTTTCCCAGGCTAAACTAACCTTGTATCCTGGGATAAACTCCATTTGGTCATGGTTTACCTTTCTATAATGCTAGATTTAGTAAATTCATATTCTGTTGAGGATTTTTGCATCTATATTCATCAAAGGTACTGGTCTGTAGATTTTCTGTGCTGTGTATTTGACTGGTTTGGGCATCAGGGTAATACTGCGCCATATTATGAGTTGGAAAACATTCCTCCCTCTTCGGTGTTCGGGAAGAGTTTTTGAAGAACTAGTATTAATTATTCTTTAAATGTTTGATAGAATTTACCAATGAAACCATCTGTGCCTTTGATTTTCTTTGTGCAAAACTTTTAAATTACTAATTCAAACTATTCCCTTGTTAGAAGTGTCTTCTTATGTCAGTTTTGGTAATTTGTGTCTTTCAGGGGATTGGTCCACATGTCTACATTATCTAATGTGTTGTCATAAGAAGAAGAATGATTTAATGATGTATTCTGTAGCAAATATCTGTTAAGTCTTAATATATGCCAGGAACTATGCTAGATATTTCAGATCCAATAACTTCAAAGAGAGTGTGCTTGCCTTTAAAGGGCTACTAGTTTAAGGAGAAAGATAAACACAAAGAGGTAAAACCATGTAGACTGAAAAATACTGTTAGAGCTTGAGAAAAGTTTGGAGCTTATACAGAAAAGTAAACTGTGCCTGAATAACCAGGGAAGGGAGAGAAGATAAAGCCGGGTCTTGGAGAATGACCAAGAGTCTGCCTGAGGACAAGAAGCCAGGGCATTGCAAAAGAACACATTTTTTCCAGCACTCTCCAGGAGCCATTTCCTCATACACTGTAGCAAGAAGTTAATTCTGGACAACCCTCACAACCCCAGGCCTCCATAAATCGTAAGGCACAAGGATGCCTCCAGCAGAATCCAGACAGCAGCTGACAAAGCTTGGAATCTACCTGCACCTTCCCCTCCTCCTTTCCACACCTTAGCAGGTAACTGCAACCCAGTAGCTGCACTATTCCACTTCATAAGCCAGAGAGCCTAACATATAGAGCCTAACATAACAGAGAGCCAGAGGTCCACATAGCATATGTATAAAATATCAAAGGTTACTTTAGGCTAAACAATCACTACATAAAATTCACATTCTGTCCACTTACTTTTTAAGATGCACCTTGGTAAAGACCTCAAGGGCTTAGGGCTTATCAGACATCTTGTCCCTGCTTGTCAGCACAGGAGTCACAGGCAGAGCCAGCACCCAGCCCTGGTGTCTGACCCTCAGCTGGACCATGTCCCTCTCATCCCACCCCTCTCTCACTCCACCCTGAGAGAGGCCTTGCATACTGGGGTGTGGATACTACAGCTTGGAAACCTGAATTCTGTCCACAGCTCCTGAAATCAGCCATTGTTTGGACCACTCTGTTGGGGGCCATCGAGAACACATGACCCACCAGCTGGCCCACCAGCTGGCTGGGGGACTCAGAGGCTCCTCACCCCCTTTCCCATCCTTGGAGTATGGGTTCTGCTTGGCTTCCCTGCTCCCAGAAGCTACCCCAAGGGCATAGCCTTGTGATGGTGATGTGGTATTGAGACCCTCTGGACTGTCTGTGTGATTGCACCATTAAGTTCTCACATAAACTTTTAAGATCTGGGGGGTGCAGAGATCTCCTCATCTTGCAGCTGCTCCAGATGAGTCTCATATGTAAGGTCCCTTGCTTACTGTACTTGCCACCTGCCTATCTGGAGCAGCCTGCCCCTGTCTTCCATCTCTCTCCCCTCTGTGTATAGGGACTGGTTTCATACTACAGCTGAGAAGCTCTAGAGAAGCTTGTGAACCAACACACTCTAAAGCCCATGGGAGCCCACATGGGTGGCATGGTCCACCCTCAGGAGATCAAAGCAAGACATCAGCCTCCCACAGGCCCTAGAAATATACTCAGAGATGTTTAGGATGGGAAATGCCAGTTCTAGGAACCCAGAATGTGGTCAAGGCAACTGGATTCCTAGTGGGTACACCTCCTTGGCTTCATGCACCCTTAGCCCTTGGTGGGAAGTACACAGGCAGCAGGGAGCCAGAGACTGAGGAGCAGAGGGACCCAGGGAAGGACACCTCTTGGCCGGGCGGAAGGGGGATTCTGGCTTGGATCCTGCTGAGCATCTTACCCTCCTACTATCCCCAGTCAGGAGCCAAGCTGTGCATCCCACCTCCTAAAGACCTCTTTCTCTTCTGTCCCAACACCACCACTCACCATCTGCCCGACCTTCTCACACCCACACTTGACACCCTCTGAATCATTCCCCACACTGTAGCCAGAGAGAGCTTCCTACATGCAAATATGATGGTTTCTTTACTTAAAGATTTTTCAGTGATTTCTCATTGCTGGTGGGTTGTGCTAATCAAGAGAGATTTATTGCAATCATGTGGAAATAACTTGTTGGGTTAAATAAACGTACGTATGGTGAAAGCACCACTTAAGAAGTTAAGTGAGTTTGGGGATGTTTGATGTTCCATGTTCAGTTAGTAGGAAAAAGCATACATTCAGTCAGATATTCCTGGGGACCACGAGGGCACCGTGATGTAGCCGGGCATCCCAGGAGGGGAGGTACAGACCGCCCATTCGTGTGAGCACAGGTGAGACGAACTGTGAGCCCCTGAGGGGGTTCAGCCTGGTGAGCCAGGCCCTGGGTAAGGCCCCAGTGAGCCAGGAACTCAGCAGCGCATTGTCCTCGCAGTGATGTTACATGGGAACAGAAAGTGCCGTGAGAGCGACATGAAGAGTGGCTGGGACGGAGTGAGTTCTCTGCCCTGGGCTTTGGGAAGGGTCTGCCTTGACAGAGGCTCGGATCACTGGGGAAAGGGCTTGGGCCCTTAGATCTGCACCTGGCCTCACTCCCCTCCGCCCCACCCGGGAGGCCACTCCAGGCTCAAAGCCCTGCACACCCCGGGCGCACCCAGCGGCGAGGGCCCCTCCTGGCCACTTCGGTAGCCGGCTGAGCTGCCGGCAGTGCTGGCAGGGTGCTGCCCTGAACGCTCTGCTTCCCCCTTGCGCTGCCAAAGCAGGGCATCCTGTCCCCGGGAGCACACGGGGAGGAGAAGAAATCTCCTAACCGAGACCTTCCCACGGGCTCTGGCCCCCAGCCCTGTGCCTTCTCCGTGCGACCCGCTGCCCTGGCGCCTGCCCCACACCCTCCCTCCGTAATTGGCCTCAGGGCCTTTGCAGCTTGCTCCTTAAGGGATCAAAACGCTCTTCCCTCTCGTCTTGCATGGCTCTTACTGGCTGTTTTCTTCAGTTTATTGTCACCTCGGTGGGAAGCATATTCTGATGGAGCCCTCAGAACTAAGTTTCACACTCTCCGAATGCGCTATGCTTCTTCACAGGATCCATCACGTTTGTAAATCCTTGTCTAAAGCATTCAATTTTCTATTTAAAAACCACAGTTGCCCACAGCTCCTTTGGCCCTGAGTGGTTTACTTTCAAGATAAGAGGAGGGAAGAATGGCCTTTTTAAAGAAAAACTACATATTTGTGAAATGTTTTTGGCGCAAGAAAAAATTCCCCAACATGGTTTGGATCTAATGAAACCCTGAGAAAACTAAGCTGATCTGAATAAGAAATAAATACAGACTATTTCCAGGCGTGGTGGGTAGCAGAGACAGTAGAGAGCAACAAAGAGAGGGAGGGGTTGCGAGAATCCGGAAGGGATGTGGAGGAGGGTAGAGAAAAGAGAGATCAGCTTGCCAGGGATTCCCAGCGGAGGAGTGGGCCGGCGGAGCTGGCTGTGAATTGTCGCTCAGGAAACACCCCCTTCCTAGCTGCACCCCCACTTAAGGAAAGTCACAAAACTGCCTTGTGCGATGATGTTTAAAGAAAATCAAGGGAAAGAGGTTGTGTCCGTCATCTGGTTGCTGGAGGGGAGCAGCAGGCTGTACTGGCAGTTCGGGCAGGGCTGGTTCCAATTTGCTGTGGAAGTCCAGGGACCAGCGCCCCGCATCGCCACCTAGGTGACCTGTTGGTGTCTGCATGCCACTGCACCGTAAATGCCAGGAAGGCAGAGTGCTTTCAACTTCAGTGCCAGACACATTACCAGTCTTCCACAAGGATCTTTCAATGGACAGCCTGGCAGACTGGCTGACCACCTGCACGCTTCAGGGACAGGAGCCTGCAAGATACAAGCCTTACTTCAGGGAAGGGCAGCAGTGCTCTGTGGATGGCGCAGCTTGGAGAAGCCTCACGTGCTTTCCATCCTGAAAGGACTGCAGCCCTTTAAAGCCTTGGCCCAAGGACTTTATCACATAACTTTGGGGCAAAATCAACCATGTAAATGAGGCATCTTGGGCTTAAGGAGAGTAAAGAGGTTCATCACAAATCCCTATGGAAATTCATTTGTAAGTTAAATATTTGAACCTTCTGCCATCTCACACCCATGAAGATGGCTTCTATGAGAACAAAACAAGTGTTGGCAAGGATGTGGAGAAATCCAAAGCTTTGTGCACATGCTACATTGTAGATGAAACCTGAAGCCATCATGCTAAATGAAATAAGCAGGGTACAAAAAATATATACATGTTGTATGCTTTCCACTTACCTGAGGTAACCAAGAGTCAAATCTACAGACCAGCAGAATGGTGGGCACAGGGTCTCGGAGAGGCAGAATCGGGAGTTGCTGAATGGGTGTTGAGTTTCAGTTTTCTGAGATGAAAGGGGTCCTGGAGATGCACATGGTGATGGTTGCACAACAAGGTGAATGTACTGAATGCCACTGAACTGTACACAAAACAGTCAAGATATTGTATTAGTCAGGCAGCAGGGAAACTAACTAATATACATTAGATATTTATATGTATAGATTCATTATAAGGAATTAGCTCATGTTATTATATGAGACCCAGCACTATATTGTCAGGTCTATTCCTCCGTGACAGATCCCTCCCTGCCTGTCATTTATGTCTTTCACAGCCTATTTAATCCTTCTTGTCCTACAGTGTTCCTCACCATTCCTTGAAGATTTCAGTTCCTGGGTCATCTTCTATACTGAAAAGATTGTCGACATGACTCTTGGTGGTTTTGATAGCCACATGGATGATCTTTCCCTAGTCTCACCTCTCAGCTCCCAGACCTCCTCCCCTCCTGGGACCTGGTCTCCTACCCCGCAGAGCCACTTGTGCCCAGGGCCATAGTCTACTTTGTTGTTTCCATCAGCTGCAGCTCCTGTGTGGACTCAGTGGTGTGCACCTCAGTGTTTTGTCTTTCCTGCCCATTCTCTCTGAAATCCTACCCTGCTGCGCACATGCCCTGACAACCAGACCACAAATGGATTCTGATGTCTGTTCATATGTGGATACATGAGGCCCATAATACCTAATTCTTTTTTTTATTAGAGTATCATTGACTCACAGCTTATGAAGTTTTCAAATGAACAACATTGTGGTTTCAACATCCACCCATATTATCAAGTTCCCACCCCCCATTGCAGTCTCTGCCAATCAGTGTAGTACGATGTTATAGAGTCAGTACTTCTCTTCTCCATGCGACACTGCCTTCCCTGTGACCTACCTACATTGTGTGTGCTAATTATAATACCCCTTAATTCCTTTCTCCCTCCCTCCCCAACCCCTTCCCTTTGGTAACCACTAGTCCCTTCCTGGAGTCTGCTGCTGTTTTGTTTCTTCAGTTTTGCTTTGATTTTATACTCCACAAATGAGTTAAGTCACCATAATACCCAAGTCTAAAGGTAGATTTGCCAAGAAATTACCTCTCACTCTACGCAGGGTTAGAACATGCTGCAGAGTCCAGAAAGTTGCCCTTGGGAAGGGTGGTCCTGCTCTTATTTCTGGGGTGTGTGTGTGAGTCTCTATGACTCTCTCTGAGCTGGTGGATGAAGGTATCAGTGTGTAGCTGTCTCCCTGACCCCATGCCCATGTGTCTGTATTTTAGAAGTCTTCATTTCTTTTTCTGGGAGGTGTAGTCATTCTCTCAGGGGCAGGGGCATGTAAGTGGGCACCTATCCTGAACTCAGACTGAAGACAGAGCGGAAGTATAGCAGCAACAAAAACAAATAAACAAAACACACAGCAGACTGCTCTGCATTTCAGGCATTGAGCAGATGTGTGATGAATGGCCTCATTCAAACCCACCTTCCCAGCATCAGAGCTACCACAAAGGAGCATATGACTGAGGGCTCCTCCCTCACCCCTGCCCTCAGCCCCAGCCCCACCCACATTTGCTCACCTCTCTCCTTAGATGGATGACTTCCCTAATCTGTATCCTGTACTATACATCTATATTACTTATAAGTCCTTGTTCATTTGCAGAATTAGTAGGTCAGTTTTCAGCCTGACAGCACTGAATGATGCTACAACAGGGCCATCCAAACCTGTCACTTTCTTTTCCCAAACCAGGCAAGGCTTCCTAGTATACCTGGAATTGGACAAACCATTCCTGGAATTTGGATTTTAATCTGGGCGCATTACCTGGGTCTCTCAGGCCAGTAGGAGTTTCCCAAGCACCAGCCTGACTGGCCTTTGTCTTGACCTCAAAAATGTCAAGCACATTCCTATTTTGAGAAAGATGCCCATACCATTTTGCTCTTCTAGACATTCAAGTATTCACTTTGATCTCAGACTAAATTAGCAGGTGCTCCAGTCACTTTCCATAGCATCTTGACTTATTTCCTTTTAGCATTTAGTTACATCTAAAGTTATCTTCTCCATTAATTTACTTTCAATTTTCATTGTCCCCCTCCAGGAGTTCGATAAGGCAAGGGATATCAGCTACATTGGATTACCCCGCCTAGAACAATACCTTGCATACCTTGTGAACAGAAATTGTTCACAAAACATTATATAATGAATGAAGCAATGAATCAAAATGGAAATATTTAAAGGGAATTAATTGAGAATTAAGTTTTTCACTTTTATAACATGAACAACTACATAAAATTTTGAAATTGCATTTTGCTTCCCTGATGTCTTTCCTCCCTATTGAATGGTCAAAGATTCCTCAAAAATTCAAGGACCAATTTTTAGTGCGAATTATGGTTCAAAGTGTCATACACTTTCCACCCCTACCCTATCCCAGCCAGCAGCCTTTAGAGACATGGCCACCTTTGCATCATTCACTTATATTTTACACCAACAAAGTAGGACTTTGGGTAGCTCTACAGCTGTAGAAATACAGTAATGAAGACTTTGTACTTGGGTTCTGAATTTGGCCTGTTGGTGAACTGAGTGACTGAGAATAATCTGCAAGTTACATAAAAGCCCTGACATAAAGAAGTATGGTGGGCAGAACTCCCAATTGGCCCCAGATGGCCACAGCTCTATAAACTTTCCTCCCTTTGGTTGTGGGCAGGACTTGTTACTGCTTATCATCAATACAATGTGGATGGCACAGATGACAGCTATCTCTCCTGTAATTATGTTATATGGCAAAGATGAAGGAATTTTGCAAATGTAATTAAGGTCCCTAATCAGATGGCTTTAAGTTAATTGAAAGAGACATCTTGGGGCTTGGACATCAGAGACTGAAGAAGTTAGATTGTCTCTCTTGCTGAACTTAAAAAAGCAAGCCACCATGAAGGGACTTATGCATGTGTAAGCAGGAGGCAAAGCCCTTCATGATCCTCTCCCTTCTCTTGTCTTCCTCAGTCAATAGCATAATATTAACCCCTTTGTAAATACAGGGGGGACAAAAACTTACTCAATAAATAGTTTTTAATCTTTTGTTTTACACTAGACTACATCACTTGAACTTTAAGAATAAAGAATTTGATGCATATGTGCTCTGGGTCCCAACTCTTAGGACACTGAAGAATTCAAACCTAGCACCCACTGTTGGGATATTAACCAACAGGCTAGGTTTGTTCTTCAATAGCAAAACAAAATTCAGTGGCTCAACACATCAAGGTTTGTTTCTCACTCATGTACTATCTGCTGTTAGCGAAACAGTTGTCCTGTCCTGGTTGTTCCATGCAGTGACTCAGTATCCAAACAACTTTTATTTGGTGACTCCACCATCTCCAGTGGCATTCTAGAGCCACTTGTACCATACCAGCTTACCATAGCCAACAGTCAGCAACTTCTCCCAACTCCATGTGGGAGACAGCATGTGAGAAGATTGAAATGGTGGGAGTACTTACACTAGGAGATTGGAAAATGCCATATTCATGTTGATTTTGTTCTCCAAGAGATGGGTGTTAATATTTACCAGCATCCACTGACCATCTATCTCAACAAATGTCCTTCAAGGTCACCAATGCAGAGGACAGATCTTCAGAGTAACCCACCAGCTCTTAAATGATTCAACTTGTAAAAGACACACAGGAATTCCAAAATGGCCCATGGGCCAGAACTGGTCACATGCTCTTGCCCAACTGCTAGTGAGATGGGAAATGTGGGATGGCACAAGGATATTCAGTGAGAAGTCAAAGTCCTTGTCATGCTTGGAAAGGCAGAGTGCAGAGAAAGAGCATGTCCTCTAATTGGAAGTTAGAAACTCTAACTCCTCTAACTGGAAGAGTAGAAAATACCATTCTACCACATCTCAGGGGAGGCCAGCACTTCCATGGAAGCACAGAGGAAGAGGCAAAGATGTTCAGAGAAGATGTCAGTTATTTAGAATATGAAATAAAATATGTAGAAGCTGCTGTGACAACTGTTTTCAGATTTTAAAGAAATTTCATTTGTATGAAGGAAAGCTAAATTACCTGTTTGGGGATAGCTACGCACTGGGTTGGACTGGAACAGAAGCAGATCATGCAGTAGCGACTAGCAGATTTCTCCTAATTTAGATCAACTGGACCAGTGTGCCCCTGCTCCATGCTGACACCTGAAGTCAAGTCAGGAAAGCGCTGATCAAGGGGAATTTTCATAGGCATGAAGAATCCCATGGGTGTATGTTCTAGAACAAAGCGTCTCTGTAAAATAATGTTGTAATAATTAAAACCATTTGTAAAATTAGGGTCCTCCTAGGTGAAATGGCCAAGAAGATTCATCATTTCATTCAGAGTAGGGACCTGGCTGTCCCAAGAAATCCCTGTTGGCTTTTAGATTCAGTGAATCCCAGGGATCATGGGAAGATGGTGGCGTGAGTAGTTCAGAGGAAATCTCCTCCCCAAAACATGTATGTTTATGAAAATACAATAAATACAACTATTCCTAAAAGAGACACCACTGGATGCAGTACAATAGCCAGGATACATCTACATCTGCAAGAACTCAACATCACACAAAAGGGGTAAGATACAAGCCGCAGCCAGGTGGGACTTCAACACTCCCCCACCCCAGAACCCAGCAGGAATAAAGGAGTCAGAACAGGGAGGGAGTGAAAGCCCAGGACTGCTAAACAACCAGCTCTAGAAATCCGCACCCAGAGTGCAGACACAAGGTGCACAGGGTGCTGGATATTAGAGAAACAGAAAAGCAAAACCTGTGGGCAGGTCCCTGCAACTGGCACTCCTGAGACAAAAGAAAAGCGAGAGCTTTCTGCAAGTCTTAAAGAGACAGGGACCCCATAGGTGGACGAAGTCATCTCAGCACACTTAGCCAGCAACTGGGAATCCCAGGGAATGTAGGTGCCCGAAAACCCTGGGGAGGCAGCACAGCTCTGAAGCCCCTCATGGCACTAAGCAGCCTGCCAGTCGTTCCTCCAACTGGCACGGACCCCGACACACCAGCCCAGTAGCGGGAGAGTGGCAGCGCGTGCTAGGGGCAGCTGCACCAGAAGGGACCAGGAGCAGATCGCATGCACCAACAGCACCAGAGGGGACCATGAGAGGCTTGTGCAAGCCCACAGCGGCGGCAACCAAACAGCCCGGGTACGGATCGCATGCACGGGCTGCAGTGGAGCCAGAGGAGTACGGGAGAGGACCGCATGGGAGAGCCCCACGTGCACCTGCAGCAGAGCCAGAGGCAGCAGGCGCACTCCCAGCAGCCGACCGGAATCCCACCCAACACATAGCCGCCCAGGCCAGACCCAAAGGCCACTGCTGCACACAGCTGCCCGGCAGGGGCACTGCTATCATGGAGGAGCGCACATGGCGTGCCTGCCACTCCCCACAGGGCTCCGCGATGCTCTGATGGAGACCCCGCCCACAGCAGCTTAGGGGACTAACCCGGTGGCTGCTCCAGGAGTGCAGGTAACCAACACAGGCAGCGGAGAAAGGCAAGACATCCAGCAAGCAGGAAAGGACTTTGCTCTCCAAGCTGACACACCCGCAACCTGCCTACAGCCACTGCTATCACCATGAAAAGGCAAAAAAATTTAGTACAGTCCAAGATAGTTCAGACAACACCTGAGAGAGGAGCTGCAGAGACAGACCTAACCAGCCTCCCTGAAAATAATTCAAAATAAAAATCATAAACATGCTGACAAGAGCTGCAGAGAAATATGCAAGAGCTAAGGGATGAAGTCCGGAGAGAGATTACTGACACCCAGAGGGAGATTACAGAAGTGAAACAAACTCTGGAAGGATTTATAAGCAGAATGGATAAGATGCAAGAGGCCATTGATGGAATAGAAACCAGAGAACAGTAATGCATAGAAACTGACACAGAGAGAGATAAAAGGATCTCCAGGAATAAAACAATATTAAGAGAACTGTGTGACCAATCCAAAAGGAACAATATCCACATTATAGGGGTACCAGAGGAAGAAGAGAGAGAAAAAGGGATAGAAAGTGTCTTTGAAGAAATAATTGCTGAAAACTTCCCCACACTGGGGGAGGAAGTAATTGAACAGACCACGGTAATACACAGAACTCCCAACAGAAAGGATCCAAGGAGGACAACACCAAGACACATAATAATTAAAATGGCAAAGATCAAGGACAAGGACAGAGTATTAAAGGCAGTCAGAGAGAGAAAAAAGGTCACCTACAAAGGAAAACCCATCAGACTACCATCAGACTTCTCAACAGAAACCTTACAGGCCAGAAGAGAATGGCATGATATATTTAATGCAATGAAACAGAAAGGCCTTGAACCAAGGATACTGTATCCAGCACGATTATCATTTAAATACGAAGGAGGGATTAAACAATTCCCAGACAAGCAAAAGTTGAGGGAATTTGCCTCCCACAAACCACCTCTACAGGGTTTCTTAGAGGGACTGCTCTAGATGGGAGCACTCCTAAAAAGAGCACAGAACAAAACACCCAACATATGAAGAATGGAGGAGGAGGAATAAGAAGAGAGAGAGATAATCATCAGACTGTGTTTATAATAGTGCAATATGCGAGTTAAGTTAGACAGTAAGGTAGTAAACAAGCTAACCTTGAACCTTTGGTAACCATGAATCTAAAGCCTGCAATGGCAATAAGTACATATCTTTCAATAATCACCCTAAATGTAAATGGACTGAATGCACCAATCAAAAGACACAGAGTAATAGAATGGATAAAAAAGCAAGACCCATCTATATGCTGCTTACAAGAGACTCACCTCAAACCCAAAGACATGCACAGATTAAAAGTCAAGGGATGGAAAAAGATATTTCATGGAAACAACAGACAGAAAAAAGCAGGTGTTGCAAACTAGTATCAGACAAAATAGACTTCAAAATAAAGAAAGTAACAAGAGATAAAGAAGGCATTACATAATGATAAAGGGCTCAATCCAACAAGAGGATATAACCATTATAAACATATATGCACCCAATACAGGAGCACCAATATATGTGAAACAAATACTAACAGAATTAAAGGAGGAAATAGAATGCAATGCATTCATTTTGGGATACTTTAACACACCACTCACTCCAAAGGACAGATCCACCAGACAGAAAATAAGTAAGGACACAGAGGCACTGAACAACACACTAGAACAGATGGACCTAATAGACATCTACAGAACTCTACATCCAAAAGCAACAGAATACACATTCTTTTCAAGTGCACATGGAACGTTCTCCAGAATAGACCACATACTAGGCCACAAAAAGAGCCTCAGTAAATTCCAAAAGATTGAAATCCTACCAACCAACTTTTCAGACCACAAAGGTATAAAACTAGAAATAAATGGTACAAAGAAAGCAAAAAGGCTCACAAACACATGGAGGCATAACAACATGCTCCTAAATAATCAATGGATCAACGACCAAATTAAAATGGAGATCCAGCAATATATGGAAACAAATGACAACAACAACACAAAGCCCCAACTTCTGTGGGACGCAGCAAAAGCAGTCTTAAGATGAAAGAATAAAGTAATCCAGGCATATTTAAAGAAGGAAGAACAATCCCAAATGAATAGACTAATGTCACAATTATCGAAATTGGAAAAAGAAGAACAGATGAGGCCTGTCAGCAGAAGGAGGGACATAATAAAGATCAGAGAAGAAATAAATAAAATTGAGAATAATAAAACAATAGAAAAAATCAATGAAATTAAGAGCTGGTTCTTCAAGAAAATAAACAAAAAAGATAAGCCTCTAGGCAGACTTACTAAGAGAAAAAAAGAGTCAACACACATCAACAGAATCAGAAACGAGAAAGGAAAAATCACAACGGACCCCACAGAAATACAAAGAATTATTAGAGACTACTATGAAAACCTATATGCTAACAAGCTGGAAAACCTTGGAGAAATGGACAACTTCCTAGAAAAATACAACCTTCCAAGACTGACCCAGAAAGAAACAGAAAATCTAAACAGACCAATTACCAGCAGTGAAATTGAATCAGCAATCAAAAAACCACCCAAGAACAAAACCCCCGGGCCAGACAGATTTACCTCAGAATGTTATCAGACACACAGAGAAGACATAATACCCATTCTCCTTAAAGTTTTCCAAAAAATAGAAGAGGAGGGAATACTCCCAAACTCATTCTATGAAGCCAACATCACCCTAATACCAAAACCAAGCAAAGACCCCACCAAAAAAGAAAACTACAGACCAATATCCCTGATTAACGTAGATGCAAATATACTCAACAAAGTATTAGCAAACTGAATTCAAAAATACATCAAAAGGACCATACACCATGACCAAGTGGGATTCATCCCAGGGATGCAAAGATGGTAAAACATTCAAAAATCCATCAACATCATCCACCACATCAACAAAAAGAAGGACAAAAACCACATGATCATCTCCATAGATGCTGAAAAAGCATTTGACAAAATTCAACATCCATTCATGATAAAAACTCTCAACAAAATGGGCATAGAGGTCAAGTACTTCAACATAATAAAGGCCATATATGATAAACCCACAGCCAACATCATACTGAACAGTGAGAGGCTGAAAGCTTTTCTTCTGAGATCGGGAACAAGACAGGGATGCCCACTCTCCCCCCTGTTATTCAACGTGGTACTGGAGATCCTAGCCACGTCAATCAGACAAAACAAAGAAGTACAAGGAATCCAGATTTGTAAAGAAGTCAAACTGTCACTATTTGCAGATGACATGATATTGTACATAAAAATCCCTAAAGACTCCACTGCAAAACTACTAAAACTAGTATCAGGATTCAGCAACGTTGCAGGATACAAAATTAACACACAGAAATCTGTGGCTTTCCTATACACTAACAATGAACTAATAGAAAGAGAAATCAGCGAAAACAATTCCATTCACAATAGCATCAAAAAGAATAAAATACCTAGGAATAAACCTAACCAAGGAAGTGAAAGACCTATACTCTGAAAACTACAAGATACTCTTAAGAGAAATTAAAGAGGACACTAACAAATGGAAACTCATCCCATGCTCCTGGCTAGGAAGAATTAATATCGTCAAAATGGCCATCCTGCACAAAGCAATATACAGATTCGATGCAATCCTTATCAAATTACCAATAGCATTCTTCAATGAACTGGAACAAATAGTTCAAAAATTCATATGTAACCACCAAAGACCCTGAATAGCCAAAGCAATCCTGAGAAGGAAGAATAAAGTGGGGGGGGATCTCGCTCCCCATCTTCAAGCTCTACTACAAAGCCACACTAGTCAAGACGATTTGGTACTGGCACAAGAACAGAGCCACAGACCAGTGGAACAGATTAGAGACTCCAGACATTAATCCAAACATATATGGACAATTAATATACGATAAAGGAGCCATGGACATACAATGGGGAAATGACAGTCTCTTCAACAGATGGTGCTGGCAAAACTGGACAACTACATGTAAGGGAATGAAACTGGATCACTGTCTAACCCCATACACAAAAGTAAATTCGAAATGGATCAAAGACCTGAATGTAAGTCATGAAACCATAAAACTCTTAGAAAAAAACATAGGCAAAAATCTCTTGGACATAAACATGAGTGACTTCTTCATGAACATAACTCCCCGGGGAAGGGAAACAAAGGCAAAAATGAACAAGTGGGACTATATCAAGCTAAAAAGCTTCTGTACAGCAAAGGACACCATCAATAGAACAAAAAAGGTATCCTACAGTATGGGAGAATATTTTCATAAATGACAGAGCCGATAAAGGGTTGACATCCAAAATATATAAAGAGCTCACACACCTCAACAAACAAAAAGCAAATAATCCAATTAAAAAATGGGCAGAGGAGCTGAAAAGACAGTTCTCTAAAGAAGAAATCCAGATGGCCAATAGGCACATGAAAAGATGCTCCACATCACTAATCATCAGAGAAATGCAAATTAAAACCACAATGAGATATCACCTCACACCAGTAAGGATCGCCATCACCGAAAAGACAAACAACAACAAATGTTGGTGAGGTTGTGGAGAAAGGGGAACCCTCCTACACTGCTGGTGGGAATGTAAATTAGTTCAACCATTGTGGAAAGCAGTATGGAGGTTCCTCAGAATGTTCAAAATAGAAATACCATTTGACCCAGGAATTCCACTTCTAGGAATTTACCCTAAGAATGCAGTACTCCAGTTTGAAAAAGAGAGATGCACCCCTATGTTTATCGCTGCACTATTTACAATAGCCAAGAAATGGAAGCAACCTAAGTGTCCATCAGTAGATGAATGGATAAAGAAGAGGTGGTACATATACACAATGGAATATTACTCAGCCATAAGAAAAAAACAGATCCTACCATTCACAACAACATGGATGGAGCTAGAGGGTATTATGCTCAGTGAAATAAACCAGGTGGAGAAAGACAAGTACCAAATGATTTCACTCATATGTGGAGTATAAGAACAAAGGAAAACTGAAGGAACAAAACAGCAGCAGAATCACAGAACCCAAGAATGGAGTAACAGTTACCAAAGGGAAAGGGACTAGGGAAAATGGGGGGGAAGGGAGGGATAAGGGCAGGGATAAAGAAAGAGGGCATTACTATTAGCATGTATAGTGCTTGGGGAAAGACAAGTAGTGATTTTACAGCATCTTACTACGCAGATGGACAGTAACTGTGAAGGGGTATGTGGGGGGGACTTGGTGAAGGGGAAAGCCTAGGAAACATAATGTTATTCATGTAATTCTAGATTAATGATACCAAAATAAAATTAATAATAATAATAATAATAATGAATAAAATTAACGCAGGAAAAAAAAAAGATTCAGTGAATCCCAAACGGTCACTGTGGTGAAAAGGGGGGCAGGATAGTTCGTGCAGATGGGAAAATGGAAGTTAAGAAAATAAAAGGGATAGCAGAGAAGGAACAGCCTTCAGAGAAGCAAAAGGGAATGTAGTCTTAAAGCCACAGTCCTAGGTCTGCACCGGGGCAGAGGCGACCCAGAGGTTAAGGCTGAGTATTGCTAAGGATGCCCTGTCTGGCACCAGCAGCACACGAGGCTGGGTGGAAAGGGCACAAGGAAAAACCTTGCTTGTGCTTAGGCATCTTCCCTGTATCAATAGCAGAGTACGTAGAATTCTACTCAAATGCTCAGATAACTCAAAACATCCTCCTGTCCAAACATAGGATGTTTGTGTTTGCAGAGACATTAAGGGGAACAGCCATATTATTAAATGGGTTTAGTTGCATTATTTATGATTCACTTATTGCCTAATGGCAAAGAGACTTGAAGCCACTCACCATTTACTTATTCATTTGTCTACTGCTTATTGATCAATCCATCTATTATTAACTTGGCTTCAGGATCCTGGGGACATTGGACCCTTCCCTTCTCCCTAGGCGGGAACTGCCCACTTCTATTCCATCAGCGAGCCCTGGTGTCTGTGTTGCCCCCAAGAGCTTTCATGCTGAAGATGCGGGAGGCTTTCCTCTCGGGGGTGCCCTAGAAGGGGAAGACCATTGCCCAGGGCAAGGAGACAGGAAGGCTGGCCGGCGCTGTGGGAGCACGCCTGCAGGACACTGAGAAGAGCCTTGCAGGTGCCAGGCCTGCGATTTGCCAAAGGGACCACTAGATGGAAGTGGCTTCCGCAGGTTGAGTTCTTGCGTTCTAAGCAAGCACTCCACTTGCTCAAGCTGCAGAGGGAGCAATGCTGGTGGGATGCGCCTGTCTGCCAGCCACCGTCTTGTAAATTGGCTGCCTTCTTGCTGGGGTAGTAATTGCCTGTTGATGACAACCTAATGCAAAGGTCTGAGCAGAAAGCAGCAGTTAAGATTGTCAAAACCTTGCTGTTTGTTTACCCAGGGTTGCTCGCGCAATTTCATCAACTTTTCCTCGCAGAATCCCTCTGAAGCCCAGCTTTACAGAAGAGGAACTTCCAGCCAGTGCTTGGGCCCAAGGCCTGGCTGTCAGGTGGGGCACACACAGAGCAGAGCCACCTGCGCCGGTGCAGGTGGGACCCCCTCCCATGTAGCACCACTGAGCCCTACCTGCCAGTGGGACCCGGCCCTGTGCTGCCCACCTCAGGCTGGCCCCAAGGCCAGAACCAGTGTACCTGCCCTCCAGCCTCAAGCCCAAGCCCACCCTGGCTGGCCCTTGTCTCTCATGGACTGCCCACCATCTCGCTTGTCCAGCTGGAAGGCTCTCTGTGTCCTGGGGGCACCCCTCCCCTGTTCCTGCAGGGAAGGACGACCCCTCTGAGCTTGGCCAGCGTTTGCAGGTAGGGAAGGTGGCACTGAGATTTCAACCCCTGGCCTTGACCTAATTCTCACGCTCCATCACAGACCAACCTTGTGTCGCTCGTCCTGTCCCGGCCTGGCAAGGCTGCTCTGCTGTATCCGTGGGGAGTCCATGTGAGATACCTGGTAGCTGCCCCTGCACTCCTCCTCATGGGCCTGGGAGGGCTCACTGCCAAGCCAGCTGGCTGGGATTTTTATAAAGAGAAGCAACTGCAAATAAAGGCTACAGCTTTTTTTTTTTTACTGAGGTCTAATTGACATATTAGTTTCAGATGTACAACATAGTGGTTCAAGATAGTATCAACACAATAAGTTTAGTTAATATCTGTCACTATATATAGTCACAAAACTTTTTTCTTGTGATGAGAACTTCTAAGATTTACTCTCTTAGCAACTTTCAAATATGCACTACAGTATGAACTATAGTTCCATTCTGACCGTTATATCCCCATGGCTGGTTTATTTTATAACTGGAAGTTTTTACCATTTGTCCATCCACCCATGCCTGCCTCTGGCAACCACCAGTCTGTTCTCTTTATATACGGATTTCTTTTTTTTAAGATGCCACATGTAAGTGAGATCATACAGTATTTATCTTTCTCTGACTTATTTCACTTAGCATAATGCCCTTAAGGTCCATCTGTGTTGCACGAATGGCAGGATTTCTTTCTCTCTTATGTCTGAATCACATTACATTGTATACATCTACCACCTCTTCTTTATCCAGTCATCCACTGAGGGACACGTTCACTGTTCCCCTGTCGTAGCTATTGTAAACAATACAAGCAATGGATAGGGGTTACATATACATATCTTTTCCAATTAGTGTTTTTGTTTTCTTCACATAAATACCCAGAAGTGAAATTGCTGGATAATAAAGTAGTCCTATTTTTAATTTTTTGAGGAAACTCAATAAGGCTTCCTTAGTTGTGGCACCATTTTGCATTTCCACCACTGGAGCACAAGGGTGTCTCTTCCTCCAGATCCTCGCCAACACTTATTTCTTATCTTTTCAAGTGTATTTTTTTGATAGAAGAATATATTGTGTATGTATATATATGTAACATTATGTGTATATACATTAACATATATATACACTATTAAATTGGTTTAAAGTATACAGCCCAGTGGCTCACCAGTCACACACATTATTAACTCCTCACCCCACTCGTGCAGTTACTATCTGTCAGCATAGGAAGATGTTACAGAATTATTGGCTATGTTATCCATGCTGTACTAATAGCCCCGCGACAAACTTATATTATGATCAAGAATTTTTGTGTCCCTTTATCCCTCTGACATTTCCCACCCACCCACCAGCCCTAACCACTCCCTCATTCTCTCAGTGTCATTCTTCTCAGTGTCTATGAGTCTACTGCTGTTTTCTTCAGTTTTTTCTTTATTTAATTCCACAAATAAATGAAATCAAGTGGTATTTATCTTTCTCCTCCTTATTTCACTTAGCATAAACTCTCTAGATCCATCCATGTTGTTGCAAATGGCAGGATTTCTTTTTTTATAGCTGAATAAGTTTCCATTGTGTATATGTACCACCTCTTCTTTATCCATTCATCTACTGATGGACACTTTGGATGCTTCCATATCTTGGCTATTGTAAATAATGTGGTGATAAACATAGGGGTGCATATGTCTTTTCAAAGCAAGGACTTTGTTTTCTTCAGTTAAATTCTTTGAAGTACAATTACTGGGTTGAATGGTATTTCTACTTTTAGTGCAATTTTTTGAGGAAACTCCATACTGCTTTCCACAGTGGCTGTACCAATTTACATTCCCACCAACAATAGATTCTCCATGTCCTCACCATCGCTTGTTATTTCTTCTCCTTTGAATGGTGTCCTTTCTAACTGGTGTGAGGTGATATCTCATTGTGGTTTTGATTTGCATTTCCCTGACGATTAATGATGTGGA
Source organism: Manis pentadactyla (assembly GCF_030020395.1). Lineage (NCBI taxonomy): Eukaryota > Metazoa > Chordata > Mammalia > Pholidota > Manidae > Manis > Manis pentadactyla. The sequence continues at coordinate 44,770,010 of NC_080025.1, forward strand.
GCATCTTTTCATGTGCCTGTTGGACATCTGAATTTCTTCTTTGGAGAAGTGTCTGTTCAAATCCTCTGTCCATTTTTTAATCAGGTTATTTGTTTTTTGGGTGTATGAGCTCTTTATATATTTTGGATGTTAACCCTTTATCAGATAAACACTTACAAATATGTTCTCCCATACTATATGTTGCCTTGTTCTTTAGCAGATGGTGTCCTTTGCTGTACAGAAGCCTTTTAGTTTGATGTAGTCCCACCTGTTCATTGTATATTTTGTTTCCCTTGCCTGAGAAGATCTGTCCAAGAAAAAGTTGCTCATGCTTATGTTCAAGAGCTTATGCCTATGTTTTCTATTTTTTTTTAATTTTGGTATCATTAATTTACAATAACATGAACGACATTATGGTTACTAGGTTCCCCCCATCATCAAGTCCCCACCACATACCCCATGACAGTCACTGTCCATCAGCGTAGTAATAAGCTGTAGAATCACTACTTGTCTTCTCTGTGTTGCACAGCCCTCCTCGTGCCCCCCCCCCACATTATACATGCTAATCATAATGCCCCCTCTCTGTTTCTCCCCCCTTATCCCTCCCTTCCCACCCATCCTCCCCAGTCCCTTTCCCTTTGGTAACTGTTAGTCCATTCTTGGGTTCTGTGTTTCTGCTGCTGTTTTGTTCCTTCAGTTTTTTCTTTGTTCTTATACTCCACATATGAGTGAAATCATTTGGTACTTGTCTTTCTCTGCCTGGCTTATTTCACTGAGCATAATATCCTCTAGCTCCACCCATGTTGTTGCAAATGGTAGGATTTGTCTTCTTCTTATGGCTGAATAGTATTCCATTGTGTATATGTACCACCTCTTCTTTATCCACTCATCTACTGATGGACACTTAGGTTGCTTCCACTTCTTGGCTATTGTAAATAGGGCTGTGATAAACATAGGGGTGCATATGTCTTTTTCAATTCAGGCTCCTGCATTCTTAGGGTAAATTCCTAGAAGTGGAATTCCTGGGTCAAATGGTATTTCTATTTTGAGTTTTTTGAGGAAACTCCATACTGCTTTCCACAATGGTTGAACTAATTTACATTCCCACCAGCAGTGTAGGAGGGTTCCCCTTTCTCCACAACCTCACCAACATTTGTTGTTGTTTGTCTTTTGGATGGTGGCCAACCTTACTGGTGTGAGGTGATATCTCACTGTGGTTTTAATTTGCATTTCTCTGATGATTAGCAATGTGGAGCATCTTTTCATGTGCCTTTTGGCCATCTGAAGTTCTTCTTTGGAGAAGTGTTTGTTCAGATTCTGTGCCCATTTTTTAATTGGATTATTTGCTTTTTGTTTGCTGAGGTGTGTGAGCTCTTTATATATTTTGGATGTCAATCCTTTATCGGATATGTCATTTATGGATATATTCTCCCATACTGTATGTCATTTATGGATATATTCTCCCATACTGTAGGATGCCTTTTTGTTCTATTGATGGTGTTCTTTGCTGTACAGAACCTTTTCAGCTTGATATAGTCCCACTTGTTCATCTTAACTTTTGTTGCCCTTGCCTGGAGGGATATATTCATTAATAAATTCCTTATGTTTATGTCCAAGAGATTTTTGCCTGTTTTTTTCTAAGAGTTTTATGGTTTCATGATTTACATTCAGGTCTTTGATCCATTTCGAATTTACTTTTGTGTATGGGGTTAGACAATGATCCAGTTTCATTCTCTTACATGTAGCTGTCCAGTTTTGCCAACACCAGCTGTTGAAGAGGCTATCATTTTCCCAATGTATGTCCACAGCTCCTTTATTGTATATTAATTGGCCATATATGTTTGAGTTAATATCTGGACTCTCTATTCTGTTTCACTAGTTTGTGGGCCTGTTCTTGTGTCAGTATCAAATTGGCTTGATTACTGTGGCTTTGTAGTAGAGCTTGAAGTTGGAAAGCAAGAACTGCCCTGTTTTATTCTTCCTTCTCAGGATTGTTTTGGCTATTCAGGGTCTTTTGTGGTTCCATATGAATTTTAGAACTATTTGTTCCAGTTCATTGAAGAATGCTGTTGGTATTTTGATAGGTATTGAATTGAATCTGTAGATTGCTTTAGGCAGGATGGCCATTTTGACAATATTATTTCTTCCTATCAATGAACAGGGGATGTTTCCATTTATTGGTATCTTCTTTAATTTCTTTCATGAGTGTCTTGTAGTTTTCAGGTATATGTCTTTCACTTCCTTGATTAGGTTTATTCCTAGGTATTTTATTCTTTTTGATGCAATTGTGAATGGAATTGTTTTCCTGATTCCTCTTTCTGCTAGTTCATTGTTAGTGTATAGGAAAGCAACAGATTTCTGTGTATTAATTTTGTGTCCTGCAACTTTGCTGAATTCAGATATTAGTTCTAGTAGTTTTGGAGTGGAGTCTTTTGGGTTTTCTATGTACAATATCCTGTCATCTGCAAATAGTGACGGTTTGACTTCTTCCTTACCAATCTGGATGCCTTGTATTTCTTTGTTTTGTCTAATTGCCTTGGCTAGGACCTCCAGTACTATGTTGAATAACAGTGGGGAGAGTGGGCATCCCTGTCTTGTTCCCGATCTTAGGTGAAAAGCTTTCAGGCTTCTCGCTGTTAAGTATGATGTCGGCTGTGGGTTTGGCATATATGGCCTTTATTATGTTGAGGTACTTGCCCTCTGTACTCATTTTGTTAAGAGTTTTTATCATGAATGGATGTTGAATTTTGTCAAATGCTTTTTCAGCATCTATGGAGATGATCATGTGGTTTTTGTCCTTCTTTTTGTTGACGTGGTGGATGATGTTGATGAATTTTCGAATGTTGTACTATCCTTGCATCCCTGGGATGAATACTGCTTGATCATGTTGTATGAGCTTCTTGATGTGTTTTTTAACTTGGTTTGCTAATATTTTGTTGAGTATTTTTGCATCTGTGTTCATCAGGGATATTGGTCTGTAATTTTCTTTTTTTGTGGTGTCTTTGCCTGGTTTTGGTATTAGAGTGATGCTTACCTCATAGCATGTGTTTGGAAGTATTCCCTCCTCTTCTATTTTTTGGATTGCCTATGTTTTCTTCTAAGGGTTTTATGGTTTTGGATCTTTGATCCATTTCAAATTTACTTTTGTGTATGAAGTCAGACAGTAATCCAGTTACATTCTCTTGCATGTAGTGGTCCAGTTTTCCTACCACCATTTATTAAAGAAACTGTCTTGTTCTTATTGTATATTCATGGCTCCTTTATCATATATTAATTGACCATTTATGCATGTGTTTATATGCGGGCTCTCTATTTTGTTCCATTGATCTATGGGTCTGTTCTTGTGCCAGTATAGTATTGTGTTCATTACTGTAGCTTTGTGGTATAGCTTAAAGTCAGAGAGCCTAATAACCCCAGCTTTGTTCTTCTTTCTCAAGATTGCTTTGGCTATTCAGGGTCTTTTGTAGTTCTGTATGAATTTTAGGATTATTTGCTCCAGTTCATTGAAAAAATGCTGTAGGTGTTTTGATATGGATTGCATTGAATCTCCAAATTGCTTTTGCAAAATGGCCATTTTGACATTATTAATTCTTCCTATTTATGAGCATGGGATAGATTTTTTTATTTGTGTCTTCTTCAGTTTCTTTCATCAGTGTCTTATAGTTTTTGAGAGTACAGGTCTTTTACTTCCTTGGTTAGGTTTATTCCTAGGTATTTTATTCTTTTTGATGCAATTGTAAATGGCATTGTTTTCCTGATTTCTCCCCCTGCTAGTTCATTGTTGGTACATAAGAATGCAAAATATTTCTGTAGATTAGTTTTGTATCCTGCAACTTTGCTGAATTCATTCAGTTATTTAATAGTTTTTTGCAGAGTCTTTAGGATTTTCTAATATAATATCATGTCATTTGCAAATACTGACAGTTTTACTTCTTCCTTACCAATCTGGATGCCTTTTATTTCTTTATCTTGTCTGATTGCCATGGATAGGACCTCCAGTACTATATTGAATAAAGGTGGTGAGAGTGGGCATCCTTTTCTTTTCCTGATCTTAGAGAAAAATCTGTCCGATTTTAGTCACTGAATATGTTAGCTGTGTGTTTGTCATATATGACCTTTATTATGTTGAGGTATGTACCTCTAAATCCATTTTGTTGAGTTTTTATCAGGAATAGATTTTGAATTTTGTCAAATGCTTATTTTCAGCATTTATCGAGATGATATCTTTTATCCTTCCTTTTGTTAATGTGGTATATCACATTCATTAATTTACAAGTATTGTACCATCCTTACATCCCTAGAATAAATCCCACTTCATCATGATGTATGATACTCTTGATGTATTTTTTAATTTGTTTTGCTAATATTTTGTTGAGTTTTTGCATCTATGTTCATCAGAGATATTGGTCTATAATTTTCTTTTTTTCTTTTTTTTATAGTGTCTTTGGTTGTGGTATTAGAGTGATGCTGGCCTCCTTGAATGAGTTTGGAAGTATTCCCTCCTCTTCTACTTTTTGGAAAACTTTGAGAAGGGTGGGTATTAGGTCTTCTTTAAATGTTTGGTAGAATTCAGCTATGAAGCCATCTGTTCCTGGACGTTTGTTGTTGGGAGTTTTTTGATTATCAATTCAATTTCATTACTGGTAATTGGTCTGTTCAGATTTTCTGTTTCTTCCTAGGTCAATCTTGGAAGGTTGTACTTTTCTAGGAATTTCTCCATTTTCTAGAGTGTCCAATTTATTGGCATATAATTATTTATAGATTTCTCTTATAATTCTTTATATGTCTGGGGTATCTGTTGTGACTATTCCTTTTTTTGTTTCTGATTTGTGTATTTGTGTGCTTTTTTTTGGTAAGTCCAGCTAGGAGTTTGTCTATTTTGTTTATGTTCTCAATGAACCAGCTCTTGGCTTCATTGATTTTTTTCTTTTGTTGTATCATTCTCTATTTTATTTATTTCTGCTCTTATCTTTATTATTTCCCTCCTTCTACTAACTTTGAGATTCATTTGTTCTTCTTTTTCTACTTTCTTTAATTGTGAGTTTAGATGGTTTATTTGGGATTGTTCTTGTTTCTTGGGGTAGTCCTGTATTGCTATGTACTTCCCTCTTAGAACTGCCTTTGCAGTATTGCACAGATTTTGGGCTGTTGAATTTTTTGTTTTCATTTGTCTCCATGTATTGCTTGATTTCTCCTTTGATTTTTTCATTCGCCCATTGATTATTTAGAAGCATGTTGTTTGGCCTCCAAATGTTTGTGAGTTTTTTGTTTTCTTCATGTAATTGATTTCTGGTTTCACACCACTGTGATCTTTAAAGATGCTTGATACAATTTCAATCTTTTTAAATTGATTGGCATTCTTTTTGTGTCCTGATATATGATCTATTTTGGAAAATGTTCCATGTACACTTGAGAAAAGTGGGTATCCTGCTGCTTTTGGGTGGAATGTTCTGTGTATAGTTAAACCCATGTTTTCTAATGTGTTGTTCAGTGCCTCTGTTTCCTTGTTTATTTTCTGTCTGTTTAATCTGTCCATTGATGTAAGTGGTGTGTTAAAATCCCTTAATATGATTGTGTTGCAGTCTATCCCCTGCTTTAGTTCTGTTAGTATTTGTTTTACATATTTAGGTGTTCCTCCATAGATATTTACAATTGTTTCTTCTTTTTGACTGATCCCTTTATCATTATATAAATCCTTCTTTGTTTCTTGTTTTTTCTTTGTTTTGAAATCTGGTTTGTCTGATAGAAGTATTGCTTCTCTTGGTTTTTTTCTCCTTTTTATTTGCATGAAATATATTTTTTCATCCCTTCACTTTCAGTCTCTGTATATCTTTAGGTCTGAGATGAGTCTCTTGTAGGCAGCATAGGGTCTTGTTTCTTTATCCATTCTTCCATCCCATGTCTTTTGACTGGTGTATTTAGTCCATTTACTTTTAAGGAAATTATTGATAGGCATGTAGTTATTGCCATTTTAGTCATTGTTTTCTGGTTGTTTTTGTATTTCCTCTCTGTTCCTTTCTTCCTCGCTTATATGTGTCTCTTGTTATTTGATGGTTTTCTTTAGTGTTGTGCTTGGATATCTTTTTTTTTAATTTTTTGGGTACCTATTTAGGTGTGACATTATGGTTACCATAAGGTTTCTAAGTAGTTTCCAAAATAGATATAACAGTCTATATTGAGTTGATGGTTACTCTATTTTGAACACAATCTAAAAGTACTACTTTTAATTCTCCTTCCTCCTCCACACTTTATGTATAAGATGTAAAAAAATCTACATCTTTTGCATATCCTTTGACTGATTTTTTGCATAGTTGATTTTACTACATTTTTTAACTTCACACATTTCATACGTAATTGGTCTACTAACTTTCTGTAGGTTTATTTGCAGTAATGAAAAATATTCAGTTAACAACATTTCCATCTATAGAACTCCCTTTAAACATATGCTGTAAGGCCAGTTTAGAGGTGGTGAATTCTTTAAACTTCATTTTTCTGGGAAATTTTTAATCTCTCCTTCAATTCTGAATGGTAATGTTACTGGGTAGAGGATTCTTGGTTGGAGATTCTTCCATTTCAATACATTAAATATTTCATACCACTGCTTTCTGACCTGTAAAGTTTCTGCTGAGAAATCTGCTGATAGCCTTATGGAGTTTTCCTTATAGATAACTGCCTGCTGCTTTTAAGATTCTCTCTTTATTTTTCATCTTTTCCATTTTAATTACTAGATGTCCTGCTGTTGTCTTCCTGGGGTTTCTTTTGTTAGGGGCTCTTTGTGCTTCCAGTACCTGGGTATCTATTTCCTTCCTTGGATTGGGGAAGTTCCCAGCTATTATTTCTTCAGAGGGACTTTCTACTCCTTTGTCTCTCTCTTCTCCTTCTGGGACCCTTAATATGTGGATATTGTTTCATTTGGAGTTGTCACATGACTCTCTTAGTATCTTCTCATTTTTACAAATTATTTTTCTCTCTATTCCTCAGCTTCATTGTGCTCCCATTCTCTAATTTCCTTCTCATTATTTCCTCTAGTATCAGCAATCTATTATTCATTCCCTCCTGTGTATTTTTCATTTAAGTTACTCTATTCTTCAGCTCTGAGTGGCTCTTTTTCAAATCTTTATCTGTTAAAGTCCTCTTTGACATCATCAATACTTTTCCTCAGATCAGAGAGCATATTTATGACTGTTACTTTGAAATCTTTATAAAGAAGATTGCTAATCTCCATTTCATTTAGCCCACATTATGGTGTCTCATTTTGTTCTTTTGTTTGGAACATAGTCCTCTGCCTCATTTTGCTTGGGTTTCTGTGTTTCTTCCTTTGTATTAGATAGGTGCACTGTAAAGCTACAGTTTTTTAAATTAATAAAAGCTACAATTGATGGCTTAGAGCCCTGAAAGTCCATGTGGAATGGTCCCTCTACTTCTCCCACCAAGTGGAAGGTAGATATCAGGAGCAAAGTCTCATCCCATCTCCCAAAAGGCTGTCCTGTAGCTTGATACTGACTAGAATAATGATGATGGTTGTGGTGGTGGTGCTGGTGATCATGGCAACATTGGTGGTGGTGATGCTGATGGTGGTAATAAACCCAGTATTGGTGGTGGTGGTCATGGTGTTCTTGGTGGTGGTTGTGGTGACATCTATTGGGAAGTTACCATTTGCTATGCTGGAGTCTGTATTATTGAACAAAGTGTCCATGACCTGCTCAGAGAGCAGCCCTCCTGTGGGCACATGCACCAATGTGGGTACATGAGCCCCATCACTCACCAGGGTTCCAAGTTCTGCATGGGAGGGAACACCTGCTTAAAACAAGAATACTCCTAACACTACTTTCATGTTATATCCTTTCTTTTTATCTAATAAACTTCATTTCTTCTAGAAAAGCAGACTGGAATCATCATTTCTATTTTCAGGAATCCAGTGAAGTGAAAATAAACCAGAGTGAAGGCCAGAGTGATGACTCCATAACTAGACCTCAACTTAGACGAAACCTTACGGCCCCACCCCACCAACCCCAGCCCTGCCCTTAGATAGGCAGATACGTTGTGCTGAAATCACTACAATACTCCAGAGTGGTGTCCATGTACCAGGCTGCATGTGGCAGGCAGCATCCTCATACAAGGACACAGTGCCCAGAGTGCTGGGAGGCAATGGGTTCCTCTATCTTGAAGGGTGCCCTCTTGCTGAAGGGCCCATGATGGGAGGCCACAGGGATGACACCTCAGGGCACAGAGAAGCCTGTTGCAGGTGTGACGATCCCACAACCTCCCACCACTCCTTATCCTGATGATAGATGGAGGATTGTCCCCCCAACATGGGGCCAGGGGAAGCCCTGTAGACAGAACTCAGTGTCATGATGAGGTGAGTCAGGTACGATTATTTGTTGCCAGCCCTGAGCAGACACCCAGCCACCTGCTGTCATATGGCTGGTCCCCTGGGCTCCCTTTTCCCACAGTTACCCTTGGTTGTTGTGGAGCAGAGCGTATCTGGTGCCTCCAGCAACCACTGTGCCAGCTACAGAGTGGGATGGAGGAACATAGTATTCCCCAACTGTTGGCCCTCTCCCACTCTAGATGCTGGCTGCAAGACTTCCAGAAAAGGACTTCACCAGAGAATGTGGCTGCCTGGCTTCCTGACACATGGAAGTCTCTCAAAGGAACCCCTACCTGGCCTGTCACAAACCAAGTTTCAGGGTTTGGGGCAGCTGCCCTGGGCTGGGGTCAGAGCAGCCTGTCAACATATGTCAGCCTCCAATAGAATCAATTCCTATTCCCAAAGAGTGATTGTGATTCAGTTGGCTGATGCTGAACCAGAGAGCTCAGGGAATAGGCACAGGTGTGGAAGGCTCTGCTCAGACAGCAGTGCCCACCAATGACAGCCAGTGTCCACCAGTGACCGCCAGTGAGGCAAGGGTCATTCTTCACTACAAAAGCCACGGCTAAAGCCAGCGGCGTTAATTCACTGATCAATCACTAGAACTCTCCAGGGCCTCTTGGGACCTAACAATTATTCTCTCATTTTTAAGAAGCTTGTTTTTCAAGATAATCTCTGTAGGAAAGAGGAAACTAAATCCAGGAAATTTCAGGATATTCTGGAGCTTCCTCCTTGAACTCAGAAGATATTGTCAGACCTCAATCCCATGCACACCCTGCCTGGACAACACGTGGCCCAGAAACATCACTGAGTCTTTATACATGTGATGAGAGAAGCCTGCTACAAAGAGGCACGTGGGACGCTAGGCCCAGTGTCAGGAGACTGTGCAGCTGCATTTCATGAGTCCAGCCTGTGAACACTGATGTGCGGGTGCAATAATTCTGGTAAAGTGAAGCACCCCTCGTCATAAGGCGTCTGTTTTAAGTGAAGGGGCATGCAGCTAGGGTTGGCCCCTTTGCCTCAGGCCTTGGCCTCCTTCCCCTCAGTCCCAGAGGGCACAGTGAAGTCTGGGGACTGGTGGTCAGCCTCCATCCATCCCCAATCCCCCAGCGTCCTTTCCATACTAAACAGGACAGAGTGGCCAAAATCTACTCCCAGTCTCCATGGCAGTGGGTTTTCGAAGCAAAGAGGAGGCTCCCTCATGGGACAAGGCTGGGTTGGTTTCCCGGGCGGTAGGTCTGGCTGGGAGCTGGATGGGTGCTGAGGAGGGGTGGCAGGGACCAGGCACTGTGGGCAGCTGCGGGAGAGCTGACCTCCAGGGCTCAGTGTAGCACCTCCCCTGCCTCCTGGCTACCTCACAGCCTGGAGCCCAGAAACTGCAGAGTGGGGGTGGGGTGATGCCTGGGGCTGCAGCCCACTCCTGTCTTAAGGCCTTTTCTCGAAAATCTAGATTGAGAGGAAGCACATTCACTCAGCCAGAAGGCAGGCCATGCACAGCCCGAAGTGGGGAGGCGCCCGCTCAGGGAGCACAGGGAGGAGGCAGGGCTGCGCCCTCTCTTTCTCTTCTCTCTCCTCCTCTCCTTCTCACTCCTGCTCTCCTCTCTTTCTTTGTCTCTTCCTCTCCCCACTCAACCCCTTACCCTAGAGAGAATGGACAGTTGCAACAGGTATAATATGACTCCTGTAGAAAAAACAGCTCAAAAACAGTTAAACAAAAATAGAGGAGAAGTTATAAAGCCCCTCTAGCTGTCAAAGAAATGAAAAGTGAAATGACCAGAAAATATTCTAACGTATCAAAGGAAAACTTGTCCCGATGGTAGCGACCAACATGGCATAAAATGCAGGCAAACAGGCCCCTTAAATCAGTCAGTGATGGGGCCGCTTCCCCCCTTTGACCAACCCAAGCAACAGGCTTTGTAAGCTTTACACAAATGTTCAAAACCCCTGACCCTCATTCCCATTTAACATTGAGTTCATTTTCATTTCTCATCCTCTATTTTCTTTTTTTACCTATTTGTACTTTAAAAATTGCCTACTATGATCAAATATTACCTTTTCATTGAGGTTTAACTGACATAACATTACATTAGTTTCAAATGTACAGTACAATGATTCAATATTTGTGCATATTACAAAATGATCACAATAAGTCCAATTAACATCCATTGCTACACATACTTACAAATTTTTTTTCTTGTGATGAGAATGTTCAAGGTCTAATCTCTTAGCTTCTTTGAAATATACAACCCAGGATTGTTAACTAGAGCCACCATGCTGAACATAGCCACCCCAGGACTTAATCATTTTATAGCGAGAAGTTTGTACTTTTGATCTGTCTCATCTTTTTTGCCCACAACCCACCCGGTCTCAGGAACCACTAATCTATTCTCTTTTGTTCATTTGTTTGCTTTTTTTCTACAAAAATGCTTTTTTTCCACACATAAATGAGATCATACAGTATTTATCTTTCTCTGTCTGATTTATTTCACTTGGCATAATGTCTTCAAGGTCCATCATGTTGTCACAAATGGCACAAATCCCTTCTCTTTTATGGCTAATGTTCCATTGTATACATGTACTACATTGTCTTTATCCATTCATCCATTGATGGGCATTTTAGTTGCTTCTATATGTTGGCTATTGTGAATAATGCTGCAGTGAACATGGGATGCAGATATCTTTTGCAATTAGTGTTTTTGTTTTCTTCAGGTAAATATCAACATTGGTATAGCATGATGACATGGCAGTTCTCTTTTTAATTTTTTGAGGAACCCTCACTTCTTTTCCATAGTGTCTGCACCAATTTACATTCCCACCAATAGGGCTTGAGGGTTCTCTTTTCTTCACATCCTCATCAACATTTATTTCTTGTCTCTCTGATGACAGTTCTGACAGACATGAGATATTATCTCATAGTGGTTTTGATATGCATTTCCCTGATAGTGATGTTGAGAAAATATTACCTTTTCTGCAAAAAAAAAGAAGCATTATCCTTAAAAAGTTTAGTCTCATTACAATAAACTCTTTGATCCTGTGATTTCATTTCTGGTGATACTTTCTGAGAAAATAATTGGAGATGCCATGAGAGAGGGAACTACACATGCGAGCTCTTTCCTGTTTTCACATGGTATGGTTACATTATAAAAATAATGACTAATATGTGTTTATTATGATAATATACATGTGATATGACATAAGCATAACAGTTTGATAATGATTACAAACATAAGTTAAGTGGTTTTTTTTATAATAAGGTAATTGATGGTTGGTGAGACTATAGGTAATGTTTAGTTTTTATACTGTAGTTGAATCATTTATTCAGTAAATATGTTTGGAGTATTTACTGATGAATCAATGAGTTCCAGGCTTGGGGGTACAGCGCTGATTGGAACCAACCAAGTCTCTGCCCTCCAAAAGCTTATATTTTATGAAGGAGAGAAAAACAGTAAGTATATTAGCCTGCTACCATAACAAACTACCACAGACTTGGGGAATAACCCACAGAAATGTATTGTCTCATAGGTCTGGAGGCCAAGAGTCCAAAATCAAGGTGTCTGCTGGGTTGGTTCCTTCTGAGGGCTCTCCCCTCGGCTGGCAGACAGCTGACCCTCACTGTGTCCTCACGTGGTCCTCCCTCTGTGTGTGTGTGTACTCCAGTAGGGACACCAGTCATATTAAATAAGGCCCACTATTGTGATTTTAACTTAATTACCTCTTGAATGTACCTATATCCACCTATAGTCACATACTGATCTCAACATATGAATTTGAGGGTCAGAGGCACCATAAGGCCCATAACAGAAAATACATTAACAATATGCCAGATGATGATGAAAACCCAGCCCAGAGCAAAACAGGGAAAGGAAGGGGATTAGGAAGAGCAACTTTAAATGTGCTAGTCAGAGAAGATCTCTCTGATCAGCTGGAAGGAAGGACAGGAATATACCATGTATTTGCTGAAGGAAGAGCATTCCAAGCAGAAGGACCAGCCAAAGCAAAGGTGAGAGACACCTGCCATGCTCAGGGATGAGCAAGGAGCCTGACGCCACCACGCTTTCCTGGAGTGGGTGTCAGTCTTGGGCTGGAGTTGCTTGTGCTGACCAGCGAGAGCCCATTACCAAATGTTTTCGGAACTTTGTGTGCACGGTGACTCCACATGGCTAGCTTGAGATTGGTCACACTGGGAGTTCTGATACCATAGAAATTGGCAAATGTACAAGTCAGGGCTTTTCTCCCCCTGGAGAGCCAGCTGTTAAATATTTCCACACACCAGTGGATAAGGGAGAGAGTGGTGAGAGAGAGATTGAGAGCCACAGCGGGAGGTCAGATCCGAGAACCGGAAAGCCATTCCAAGTGCACTGGCTTTGTCCTAAGTGAGATAAAGGGTCTCTGGAAGGCTTTGAGGAGAAAGGATTTTTCTTTTAAAGGGATCACTCTGCAGCCACATGAGAAGCAGACTGTTGGTGGATGAGGCTGGAAGGTAGACCAGCAAGTAGCTTTTGCCAGAATCCTGGAAAGAGGTGATGATGTCTTGGATCAGCAGCATAGAACTGGTTGTGTTGAGAAGAGACCAGACTCCAGTATGCTTATTTTGGACACCGGCATAGGCTGCAGGATATGGGAGAAAAGAGGAATCAGGGCCTTGGGGTGCAGCTCCCAGCAAGAGGTGGGGAGTGCTCTTTGAAGAAGAGCAGGTTCATGGGGTAGCCAGAAGTCTGAGATGGGCATGGAGATCCCAGTGCATTGAAGGGTAGGCATGTGGATAAATATGCCTGAGTTTCAGAAAAGAGGCCCAGATACGCTATATTTCTGTCTCGAGTATTCATTGCCTTTAATGCAAAATAAAACAATGGGACTTTTAATACAATGTCAGTAAGTGCTTTGGTGAAGTGTTGCATCCATTTATCACTAGAGGGCAACATAAATTTTTTTTTTCCTATTTATCAATCTTAAGAGGGAATTAAAACATGTCTGGTAAAACAATGAAGAATATTAGGCTAAAGAGTCAGGTATTCTAACCCAGAATGGCTTTTCCCATTACAGAATATGTCAAATGATATTGGGATCATTTAAAGCAGGCCATCACAAGCAGGGAGATTTGAAAACTGACATGTTCAAAATGAGTGAAAAGGCCATTCTTTACTTGAGTTAGATACACTATTTACTTCTGCATTTGGCCAAAAGGTAGGCAGAATATTGCCTATAGTTTCTTCATGAATTAGCATGCGTATAGCATGCGTATGGGTATACACAAAGGTCACAGTCAAGTACGGTCCTTGAGAAAAGGCAGCGTGACGTCATGGTGTTACTACGGCCCCACCTTACTTACCTTGGACCTCTGTCTGCCTAGTTACAGTTTTCTAGAAAGGACATGAGGGACAGAGGAGGGAGAACACGTTTCCCAGGAGAGCTACAGGCTCGGAGGCCACATCAAGGCAATGAATAACCAGCTGTAACACATTAAAAGAAAGTTAAACAGAGTGAGGAAGGAGTGTCATAGTTACAGTGTGACTGGCTTTGCAAGGGACAAGATTGATCCAGGGCCGGGAGCAATTTCCCAGAAGAGAGAATCCCCAAAAGTGGCTCCAGTTGCTGCCCACAGCTGCGAGCAACCTTCCTCATCAGCACCCTCCCCTGCTGCTCTGACCCATGTACAAGTTTCAGGGGGTGGCGGGGATTCGTTCCCCAGCCTCACAGTCCCGGCACCCAACACCCTTCTCTCGAGGGAATGTTATCTTCACCAACAGGGAAGGCATCCACACAGTGACTCATTCCATCCAGCCCCTGGGTCTCTGTGCTCAGGACTTCCTGCCTGTGTTTACACAATGCCATTAGTTATATGCCTCATAAAAGATTCTGAAGTCAAAAGACCTACATAAAATATACATAATATGTGTATCTCTATTTTCCCAGATACTTGCAAGTTCCCAGCAATAAGACAAACATAATATTTGCTTGCTTATTTTTTCTTGGTAGAATCAAGGAGAACGACACTTCCCTTGTGCTCTGGAACAACCAAATTTTACATGTGGCCTTGGATATTCTTTTTTTCTCACTATAGAAACAGGTACAGATTGTAGCAAGAAAAGTAATTTTAAACATTTTAAAGGTCATGATGTGGAATCCGTGTCAAGGAATAAACAGCAAAACAGAAGCAAAAAAGCATATTGCTCATTGCTCTAGAGTTTACAATTTAACATATGTGATAACAAACTAGCTTAATTTTTTAAAACTGTTTTTTTCAGTAGCAGAAAAGTGTGTTCTCCAGTGAATTCTTATCTGGGACCCCAGAGCATGAATTCTTAAAAGGTGGCGGTACTGTTTGAACTGAGGTGGAGAGAACTGAGCCCCTCAAGTTTAGTGAGCCCTCACCCACATCCCACGTGGCTGTCACTGAGTTTCCACCTTGCAAATATTTTTATCCTCAGACACATGTAAATTTTGACTGAGAACCAAATTTGCTTAATGTCCAAGGTCATTTTTAAAAATTTAATATTGAAAAATAAACATGCACGCCTATAATCCACACGGCAGCACTCAGCCTCCCACCCTCCACTCATCCTGGGAACATCCTGGGAGCAAGTTCCTTGCTCACACATCTGCAGTGCCTCCTGCCTGCACCAGAATGAGGCCTGAGCTCACCCATCGTGGCCGGGCTGTCTGCTGCCTTGCTGGCCACCAGCCATCTCACGAGGCACCCTCCTGTTTATTTAGCCAAGACAGCACCAGTGGAAAGTCCTGGATGGGGCAAAGCCAGAGCAAGGCACTTTCAAGGCCAAGGTGGACCAAGAGAGGGGTCACCTCTGACACCCAAGGAATCAGATCTCTAAGTCATGCCTAAGGGTCCAAGGTGACGGAGGGGGAAAGAACACAGGGTGTCAGCTCTACAGGGTACAGATGGAAACAAGAGAGAACAAAGTCAGGGCCGGGACAGTGGGAGTGGGCTGGGGCTCGGGCTGAGCAGCCAGCTAGAGGAGAGCGTCAGCACCAGTCCTGGTACTCTGAGAGCAAGTGGCAGGTGGCACCAAGAACAGAAGTGAGGAGCCTACAGAGCAGTCAGCCACCGTGGGGAGGAGATATGATCCAGAAGGAACCGCACAGGAAAGCCCAAAAGAGTGTACACAAGACAGTGAATAGTTAGAGGCAGCCTGGAGGGCTGTACTGAGAGTCACATGGATCCCTCAGACCCCATAAAAAATGAGAGCCACGGCCACAGATCCAGGAGATGTGGCTCTCAAGGACACCTAATGCTTGCTCACCTCCATGGATGCCTAACGCTTGCTCGCCTCCAAGCTGTACTCACGCTTTCAACCTCAGAACCTCCCCCTGCCAACTTTCCATAAGCTACCTCGATGCCAGACCCAGCTGCTATGGAGGAAACCACCTCAAGTATCCCCTCTCCCAGGTATGAACTTCCCAAATGCCACAGCCAGAGATGCACTATACACGAAATACTTACATGACTGTTTCTGAAAGTAAATTAAAATTTATGTAATGAAATAGGATGTTTCGGAACTATCCCATCCACTGAGTTGAGCACAGCTTTAAGGGATATCAGCCCAGACATGAAAGCCAATCCCACGGTTGAGCTCTCCTGTGAGTGTGTGTGAATGGAGTAAAATGGACCAAAGACTGCAATTGGCAGCTCCCGGCTAAAGAACTAGAAGTGAATCAAATGCCAGCAGAGGAAATGAGCAGAGGAGCTGTCAGAGGGTGGGGAGACCAGCAAACCCTGGATGGTGGAGGAAAAGAGTATTGCAATGCGCCAAGTGTCATCAGTGTCCAATGGCAGGCTAGGGGAAGGATGCTGAAATTGGAAACAGCAGGCCACTGGGCCTCATCACATTGCAGTTTTTGTTTCATGTGTGGATTTCATCAAATAGAGGGGCCTCTATGATAGGGAAGGCTTGGAGGAGGGATGGAGATACAGAAATAGCTGGTCAGGAGCTAGAGCCCACATATTAAAGAATCTGGACAGCACAAGGAAGTAGCTCAGAGGATGGATATCCAACCAATGAAGAATCATCTGGAAAAGATATAAGATTAGGTCTCAGAGGAGGTGCATGGCAGCTAGCACACGGCCCCTCCAGCTGACCTTGTCACTGTAGTGTCATCTCAGTTTAGGGCCTTAGCCTTAGCTTCTCAAGTAGTTGTTCAACCTTTTCTTTGAACTGATTTGATCAAGGACAATGATTCACATTAACTAAATACACAAGTGCCCAAATATCCACTTATTCAATTATGATAAGCACCAGTCACCAGGACAGTGCAATTAAAACCACAGTGAGATGCCTCTATGAATGTATCAGAATGGTTAAAATTTAAAGGGATGACAATACCAAGTACTGGCAAGAGTGTGGATCAGTGAGAATGGCCTCTCATACTTTGCTTGTGGAAATGTGAATTGGTACAGCCACTTTGGAAAACTATCAGTGGCTTCTACAGCTGAATACATGCTTGCTATATGGCCTGGCAAGTTTATTCCTAGATAACACTAAGAAAAATGCATGCTCGTGTCCACCAAAACATATGTACTACAAAGCTCAAGAGAAGCTCTGTTCATAATTGCCAAAGCCTAAAATTAACCCAAAGGTGAATGTACTCATACAAGAGAACACTATGGAGCCATACAAAGCAAAAACAGCTACTACCTGCAACTCCGTGGATGAATCTCACAGCATAAAGTAGCTACACACAAAGAACACATCATTTTTTCTGGTGTATTGATAAAGACGACACAGGGAGCCTTCTCGGGTACTGAAAATGCATCTGTTCAACATTTTGACCTACAGTGTGATAACATACATATATGCATTTATAAAAACTCATGAAACTATATATTTAAGAACTGTACATTGACAACATGTCCAGCTTAAAACAAAATTAAAAGAAAAAGGAAAAGAACTTAATTAGATAGTACGTGGAAGTTTAAGAATGAAACTAAGATTTTTATTAGATGAATAAGAACAGTTTTCTTTGAAATCAGAATGACAGAACCCCAAAGACATGGACTGTGGAAATTCCCCACTAGACTGGAAATTCATTAGCATCTAGGGGTGTCCTCAATGCCTGGAAGAGTCTCTGGAACATAATGCATTCAATAAATAAGTTGGTAATGAATAAGCAATGAACAAACCAAAGCTGATCTAAAGGAATAACTCAAAGAAGCATCACTTCAAGATTAAAACAACAGCAAAATAGTACCTTGAAAGCTCTGTATGACTCTCTCCTTCTCTCTTTATATTTTCTTTATTTCTTCATGACTATATCCTTTGTGGTGGAGTTGAGGCTCATATCCGTGGCTCAAATCCAATTTGTTTTATTTTTTATAAATCTGATACATTTGGGAAACCTTGTAAACTAAATCTTAATTCAATTAGGAAATCCTGGATTTTTGCCAAAATTGGTGATACCGAAATGAACAATGGTGAACTGAAACTACTGTAATTGATGGATAAAGGCTGTCTTTGTCAAATTTCTCCAACTTAGTGAAACCTGCTCAGCAGGTAAAGCGTGGAAACTTGGAGAGGAAAGCCTCCCAAGTCACCAGTTTCAGGCTGTTACAGAAAATGGTTATTTAACACAGCAAAGGTGGAACAAAATCCAAACTAAGATTTCTCACCTGCTGTTGTTACTTGGAGAAACAACATCTCATCCAGTAATGCAGTCATCCAACAGGCTGGGAAATGTCGTGAGGTGTCGCTTGATGAACTGAACTATTGCACTGTCCCATGCAACAGCCACTTCTAAATTTTGTCTTCCTTTTTAACTTCTCAGGCTCCAGTATTCCATTTGTAAAAACCCAGCAAGCACAAGTATAATCTGCTCAGGAACATCAGGGATGCTGTCATACACAGCAGGGTCTCACGTCATGGGACTCATGCCAAGAGAAGCATGTGCATCCTATTGGTGCTGGCATCTGGAAGGGGCCATAGCCAGGTTCAGTGGCAAAGCATTGCATGATGGACCAATGCTGTTCACAGGAGCAGGGGGGAAGAGCGCCACCTCTGTTCCTCCCTGGTAGTACACAGAGGTCTAGACTGGAATAGGGTAACACGGCGCAGATGAAGGGAGTGGATGGGCCAATTGAGCTGGGCCTGGCAAGGCTCTCTTACCATTGTACAGTCATCTCAGTTCAGGGTCTTATCATCAGTCTTCTAGTGGAAGCTTTGTACATATGTGAGCCCAAGAGTGATTTGTTTAAGGAAAATAATTCCCATTAACTAAATTCACAAGAGGCTGACATTGAAGCCAGATATCAACTTCTTAAATTATGATGAGATATATCAATATTGATAAGATACATCAGTCATATTCAACTTGTTGGGAAGCATACACGGAAAAAAAATCGCAACCCAAAAAATTCAATCCAAAGCAGTTGTCAGTTTGAAGACACAGACCATGGAGCCTACATGGCCTGAGGCCACTATTACTCCTGGGGCCTGCTGGTTAGTACACTGCCTCCCCTGCATAGAGCTGACCACAGCTGACCTGTGTAGGCTTCATCTACACTCTGTGAAGTGCAAGCCTGGAGTTTCTGTTAACCCTCTCTGCACAGATGTTAGCAGGCACCAGACTATGGCACATTCAAAAGTGTTCCTTCTTAGGGCAATTTCTGCAGACACTCAGGCTCATCCATTATGTAGGGATTGTATTTGCTGAGCAGTTAGGGTCTGACTCAGAAGTTCTCAGCAACAGCCTCTATACTGCCCACCATTTCTGGTTTCGTCAGATACTAACAGCCCTGGGACCTGTGGCAAGTCCATTAGCCTATTCCGACTCAGGCTATGGGATCCATAAA
This sequence comes from Manis pentadactyla, assembly GCF_030020395.1. NCBI lineage: Eukaryota > Metazoa > Chordata > Mammalia > Pholidota > Manidae > Manis > Manis pentadactyla. The sequence goes on from NC_080025.1 coordinate 44,789,161, forward strand.
ACTGGTCAGCAGGGTTTAGACACATTGACTTCTTGAGGCTACACCCAAATGAGATCAATGTTTTCAAGGAGAAATGAGCCTACAGCCTGAGCATTCACGTACAGCAGAACAACAATTTGCACAGAGACCACTGGCATTGGCTGAACCTCTTCCTGACACAATCCTCTACATGTCTTCCACTCAGCCTTTCCTTAAGTGAGCATGAGGAGACACATTTCTTATTGTACAATTGTTCCTTACATCAGTTTGGTAGCATACAGTTTACAAAATTTTACTGCTTCATAACAGTTACATAAAGCATTCATTATTCACCCCCAATTTATAGACTGGGACAAAGTAGTCCCCGGAGCTGTAAGTGATGTACCCTAGTTTCTATCCTTGATGATTATATGCTGTGTGCCAGGCCAGGAGAATTGTAACTTCAAATCCAGTGCTTCTCCCAATAAACAAAGTGTATATTTTCCTTTGCACAGTTTAGAGGGGATTACAGCCCAATCCATTCATGCACAGTCTGCTTTAAATCAGTATCACCACCATGTAAAGCAAGCAAGGTTTAAACACAACAAGATATAAAATGAAGTTTAGCACGGCTCTGCCCCAGAGAAAGATTGACTCAGGGAACGCGGAACTGCTGCATGGGTCCCTGAGTATCTGAAGTTTCCGGAAGGGGAAGCGTGCCAAGGCAAACCTGAAACCAGGGATCCCATGCGTCTTCCTCGTGGATTGAAACTCAACACCTGCCTCCACGATGCACACCCTGCTATCCTTCATCCTTCTCCTCATTTGGAAGGTGCTATCAGAGCTCGGCCCTGAAACATGAACAGCCCTGACACTGGACAGACTGTATTGTGTGTCATGGGAACATCAGATCCAGAAAGAGGCCCTTGAAGGCCTGGCTGCTTGCTACTCTGGGAAGCTCAGCATGAATCTCTGACTCGCAGGCCAAGGACCTGGTGGTTGCAATGCACACAGGATGACCACAGGAACGCCAAGCGGGCAGTGCTGCCCAGTGGTGACAGCCGAGTCCAGAAGCGTGGCAGTGAATGTTTTTCTCCTTTTCCTCTTAACACCAATGTAAACCAGCTGATTAAACGACTTCCATTCAATCAAATCTATTCCTCTTTTCTTGGAAATGTGCCTGAATTGCCTATGAGGAAGACGAATTAAGTTTAATCACTATATCTCAGACCAGAGAAGCCAGAAATCCTGTCTCTGTTATCTCCTCCAATTTCTTTCCAGCAAAAAAAAGAAGAGAGAAGTTCTAATATGTGCTTATTCACAAATATATTTCTGAAAAAAAAAACAAATTAAAAAATTCACAGTGGTGCATCCCCTCATAGTGAGAGGGCCACCTGGCCATTCCTTAACACTCTGTATCTGAAAAGAATGTGCAGCCACCATGCCCCACTGCTAACAACTCTAACGTGAAACATCTTATTAGGTAAGGGAAAGCGATTGCCCAAATCCAGAATGAGTGAGGTCCCACATCGGGAAAGCTTCCCACTGGTCACAGAGAGGCCGAGGACAGAGGCCGGGGAAATGGGTGGGGAGCAGTGGCTGTCACTTGTATGGCTTTTTTCCTTTTCTTTCAAAGTAAAACATTTGCCTATTTTTTCAGTTATTGATGTTCTTAGGAATGTATTTTATTCCCATAGTAAGCAGTTCATGTAAAGGAGTACAAAGAATGCTTTCTGGCCAAGTCTTTATTATGACTTAATTCCTTGAATTATGCTGGCATCCAGAGTCTTTGCATCGATTGTTAAGCTACATAAAGTAAGCCAGCATGTCTGTCTCTGATATATTTAGCATAAAACAAGGAAATTTTTGTATTTTTTATTGCTGACTCCTTCATTTACCAACATAATCATTAATATGAATACTTTATTTAATTCCTAGGGTGGATTCATGGGACCAGCATTTTTTATCAGCCCATTTTATCGGTGGGACCTGCAGCCAGGTGAGTGCCTTGCTCAAGTGTTCAGCCAGGGGGAGCCTTGACCCATGCCCACCACCTGCGCGGCGGTGCCTGCCTCCTGAGCACAGCCTCGCCCTGGAAGTTACACTCAACTGTACCATCATTTATGATTACTATTTTTAAAATAAACCATTAATTTGGGAATTCTGTATTATTGACTGAGAATCCCTACCTACATTCCCATTTTCTGACATGAGCAGGTGTCAGAAATGGGGACATTGGAATGAATTAACTTCCAAAGAGCAAGTTAGATGCACGAATAAACCACGCTCCTTTCCTCAATTTGATCACTTGAAATGTCTCTATAGTATATTTATCACCTTCATTTCACCACTGAGAAGTGAAGAAGGCTCAATCTTTGTTGATATTTTCAAGAGATTTTTAAATAACTTTTTAATTTTGTAAAAAAGAAGATACTATTCATTTTATATATATATATATATATATATATATATATATATATATATATATATATATATATATATCAAACAATACCATCTTTTTAAAAAATTTTAAGTCACCACAAACCCCAACTGATGCCGGGGTTCTTATTCACGAAGCCAAAGAATGAGCTTCACAAACACTCAAGGTAGGAGAGCAAGGTACAGGCTTTTATTTAGAGATAAAGTGAAAGGACAGAGCTCCAGGCTCATGCCAGGAGGGGACAAGAGAGCCTGGGGTGGTGCATTGTCTAGGGATATTATAGGCAGATGAGGATTTTTTGAGAACATGAAAAAAAGCTTAGGGGTGTGGACTTATTAAGTGGTCCCAGGATATTTACAATTAACTTGATACAAGTAATCTCCTGCTCTGTTGATTTCTCCCTGAGATACCACCATCTTGGTCTGGGGGCATATGAAACAAGGCCACCTGCTCAGCCTGACCCCAAGGTGGGCTGAGGCACTGTTTGCTAAAGAGTAAGTTAAGGGCAATCTTATCTTTAAGGTGGAATTCTTCTTGCTTTTACTGTGTTATGTCTGGGCTTGCATGTGAAATTAGTTTGCCCAGTTTGCAAAATCACTTCATCAGATCTGAAAGGAAAGACAGCACACAGGCCTGGGCCTTTTAGCATGTTAAAGTGAATCTTACACATGATTATAAATAATTGGCATAAAATAAACATGTGCTACTCTTCTTTATCTGGGGAATATTAACTGATCTCACTTAAGAATGACTCTAGAACTGAATGTTTAACACAGAGTTTTAGTAGGGGGTTTCCTTGCATGTAGTTACATTGCTCTGACTGCAAGTATCCTGCCTTGTTTTTTCCCGAGGCCCTCACCCTACTCTGACTACACCATGGTCCCTGTCTCACCATTATCAGAAGTAAGTGCCCTCAACATCTTGTTGAACTGTTGTAAAATCTCTCCATGTATGTGTGCATATGTGTATGTGTTTATATCTGTACATGCATTTGTGTGTATGTGCATAAAGTTACATAAATAGGATCATATCCTTCCATGTTATTAGAAGGGTGTAATGGATATATAATTAAAATAATTCAGTGAAAGAATTCTGTAGGCAAAAAGCCTTATTAAATGGTCAACACACCTGGGCATTGATCATAGCTCAATGTTAACATATTATTTCAGCTTGGATTCTAAATGACACATACAAATCCTCTAATGGAAATTGAAAACTAAGGCTATAGTAACATACTTACTTCAACCATTCCGATTTGCAGCTGCTTCTGAGAAGTTGGGTAGAAGCTGTATTAGGTATTGACAATGTATCAAAGTAGAGACATTAAATTGAAAAGCAATAACCCAGCATTTCTTAGAAATTTCCAAATCGCGTAATTGCCTAGCATTGAGTTGAAAACACCAGCCCTTTAACTGTGGATGAAGGGTTCACATCAAGCCCCAGAGGCCTTGTTTCACCATCACTGACACTTGCAGCCAGAAAGCATTCTTTCTGAAGTCCCAGCAGCCTAAATCGTTTAGCAATGCTTCTGAGTCCCTTTTCTAGTTTTCTTCCTCTTACTGGGAGTAGAACATTGTTTTTATTTGTATTAACTTTTGCTGTTTTCAGAGGAATCCATACCAGGAGAGGGAAGTCAGCATGTTTTTGCCCAGTGGATAATTGCATTCTTTCAATGCAGGAGGTGCAGGTAGCAAAAAAGGAAGAGGGGAGGAAGGGCTGACATTTGCAAATGTAGAGAAGGAAATGGAAATTTTGGAGGGCTCCTTTGTCAGCCTAGAGAGCTGACACCTTTCTGTATTTCCATCTAAATAGACAGAAACTTTGAGAATGGCCTTTACATTGTGAAGCAGATAAAAGAGATCTCTGGGTTCTGATCACCATAGGTGGGCAGATGGCCCTTGAGAGCTGCCTGAAACCCAGGTGTGAACCCGCCCCCTCACTGAGCCCTGTTCTCCCCTGAGACAGTCCAGACCCACAGCCCTTGCCTCCGCCCCCCAAGCTTCACAGAGGATGGTAACCAGCTTGCAGATTGTAGAGTCCACCGGACCATCAACACCTGTCAGATGGCAGGGGCACCTGGACACAAAAGGCTTTTATAGATCAGTTGGCACCATCTGTGAAATGCTCCCACAGCTGCTGTCCACATTCTTGTTGTGTTCCCCTGCATAGAAAGTAGGAGAGAAGGGGACACTCAGATCTCATCAGACAACTAAGGGAAGGGTCTTTCTTTACAGGGCAGAAAGGCAGCATCTCCACAGCTAGCAATGGCTAGGCAGCCACAAGGGTGGCAAGCCCATGCCATGGCCTCGGGAGGTCACCAGAATGGTGCTTGCCTCCATCTCGTTGCCCGCTTCTCACCTCGCCTGTTGGTGGGAGAACTGGTGTCTCGTGCCACACCATTTTATGCCATCTGGTTTCATGATGACAGCTGATTAAAATCCACAATGAGCATTGCTGTTTAATAGGACAGGAGAGATACTCAGCTGCTGAGTCGGCTGTTTGGGAAAAATCTGAGAAAATATTTCTATTTCACTCTGTCCCAAATGGCTAGTAGTAATAATGTGTTTCCTACTGCTGGATTGTTCCCCTCTATAGTCTATACTTTTTAACATAACAGAGAACTGACAGACACCAGAACCAAAGCACACACACACTGGCCCAAGTCTCAGCTGTAGGCTTCCTTTCACGTAGGAGCACATCCATGCCTTGCTAGTAAGATCAGGATTTACCTTGACTTCAGAAGTCTTCATGCGGGAAATTTCGTTACCTACTTCAGCATCCTTTTTAGGTAGGAAATCAGTTGCTCTGGTCTGGAAAGTCTTCACCATGTTCTGGGTCAAAGCTTTTCTGGTCTCCAAACTCACCAAATCCAGCCATTAACTGTCTTGGGTGGTTTTCCACTATCTCATTCACAGGCTGAGGAGGGCTTTAGTCTGACCATATACTCAAAAGGACTTAAAAAGGGTAAATTTCATGACGTGTGAATTATAGCTTGGTAGTAAGTGCAGAACAAGATCCCACCCTATATACACAGTTTATGTGAATATATGCATATTATTTATGTAAATATATGTGTATTTTTTTTTGCTTGTTTACTTTCAAAGGAAATATAATTAGTATAAAAATTGCCTCACAGTAAAAAGCAGACTTTTGACTTTTTTCCACCTCCCAACTCCAAATTTTTTCTTTTACATGTCAGAACTCCCATCTATAGTTTTTTTTTTACTTACACTGAGTTCTGCACAGTCTAGATTTACACTATACTGTGTTCCTGTATTGACACTTACTTTACATGACCTTAAAAGAATTCCTTTATTTTTGCTGCTTTCATTATTTATTTTCCACAGCATTACAAAATCAAGTGCTTGTTTGGTACACTCTGCTGCATAACCAGCCAGAGGGACAGCCCAGTCTCTGCTCCTCCCAGACCTCCTCAAAAGGCATCACTTCTTCTTCAAGTTGTCCACACCTAGCCCCATCTCCCTCTGTTCAACCCAAAGACTTCCATCCTTCCATTCAACCCAGGCTCTCAGCTGTAGAGAACCATCGTGCTGGGTGCACAGTGCACACCACCTGCTCCCTTGGGTGACCGCGTTTGCTGTGTGTTGCCTGGTCCGCAGTCCATTGGCAAACTGCTGAAGAAGAGAAAACATTTTCTACTTTCTTCATAGTTCTCTTGTTTCTCTCAAGACGCTTCTCTACCATGGAATCTAGTCTATGCACGCTGCTGAATTGTGGGACATAATGTGCCAAGGTCAGCTTGAATTATAACCCTCTATTCTGGAGCCCTATTTGTCCTCTTATCAGCTGCACATGTACGAAGTGTGCTTTCCATTCCATCTCACACAGGTCACTGATAAAGACGTTTAACAATACTGGCCCAGGCCCAACCACTGAAGAACACCTGTTCTGTTACTCTAGGTATCACTGATCCATTGATAGCCACTCTCTGGGTAAGCACCTCCCGCCAGGTGCACTGTAATGCTTGCAATACATTTTTCCCTTTACAGCCTAACATATCTATCTGATAATATTTGCTTGTTCCAGGTGTTTTATAAGTGAGATACAAGCACAGTTGTGATGCAAGTCAATGTTTAATGGAATGTTAAATCACTTGTTATGTAAAAGAAAAGAACCATGAGGGTTCATTACTGTATCTTCCACATAAGGGAAAATAAGGCAATTAATGGCTGTGTAAGGGAGGCCAGTCTTCACTATCTGCTTATTAATGTTGGGGGAGAGGTGTTGTGCATTTTCCTCAGTTCTTGTCCCCGCCACGACAAAGAATTGAAGGGCAGTGACACAATAGTGATGCAGAGTAAAAGTTTTATTTAAAATTTCTTAGAGAGAAATAAATGCAGGCAACCTCAGAGAAAGAGAAGCACCCTGAAAGGTTGGAGAGAAAGAGTTTAAGATTAAAAGGTTACACTTAGAAAGTGTAGACAACCTCAGAGAGAGAAGCACCCTGAGAGGTTGGGAAAAGTTGGTTACACACTCTGAATGCGGGCGACCTCAGAGAGAGGAGCAGCCGGAAAGGTTGGAGGTTCCCCCTTTTAAGGATTTTTCAGGAATGTGACAAAGGGCTAGGGTGTGGGCTTGTTAAGTGGTCTCAAGTATCTTTGATGAGACATTAAGTTTCTTATCAGTCAGCCCTCTAGGTAATTCTGCAAAATTAGCTTGTCAATCAAGACTGCCCTTCCTCCAAGGTGGGCAGAGTTATTTATTTGCTAAAGAGTATGTTAACAATCTTTCTTCTTAAACTTCCTGGGTTTTTTCAAAATACAATTTTGGCTTTAAAGTGGGATCTCCCTGTCTTTATTATGCTGTTTATAGGTGGGCCTTTTAGCAGGCTAGAGTAAATCTTACAGTGATCTAATTGACACAATGAAGACTGGGGCTGTGCTCAGAAACTTATCTTTATCTGGGGAATATTCAAACATTCAAAGCCAAGTTGCTCTTGACCTTTTGAGCTTTAACTGATTAATTCATTAAATCTGAGTCTTTTCTGGATTTCTAGTTTTAACTGGTTAACTGAGTCCTTTCTAGGGACCTCATTAACAGGTTATTTGTAACATGCACTTCATGGTTAACTTTCAGGGGTGGTTCGGAACTGACAGCTATCTCTAACACACTCTTCATTTTCTCTATGACAGGTTTTGTATTTGATATTGTTCCACATTTGTTGCTCATAATTCAGAAGTTCTGACTCAAGTGCCATCTTTCCAGCTTATAACTCCTACTGATGCTGGGGTTCTTGTTCACGAAGCTGAAGAATGAGCTTCACAAACACTCAAGGTAGGAGAGCAAGGTACAGGCTTTTATTTAGAGATAAAGTGAAAGGACAGAGCTCCCAGCTCACACCAGGAGGGGACAAGAGAGCCCGTAGTGGTGCACTGTCTAGGGGTTTTTTTAGGCAGTTGAGGATTTTTCGAGAACATGAAAAAAACTTAGGGGTGTGGACTTGCATCACCTGCCCTGTCCTCAAGGTGGGCTGGGTCATAGTCTGATTGTTAGGGATGACAGTGGAGTCACGGGTTATGCTGATACCCTCGCAGAACACTCAGACATTCCAGGCCAAGTTGCTCCTGGCCTTTTGACCTTTAACTGATCTCACTGAAAATGCCTATATCTTTACCCTAGAGAATTAGTGTGACCTTGACTTTGCATAATGCTTAGCATAGACTTTCAATAGGGACTTCTTTGCCCATTGTTACATTGCTCTGACTGTAAATATTCTGCCCTGCTTTTCCGAAGTCCCTCACCCTACTCTGACTACACCCACCCTTCCTGTCTCACTACCTTAAAATAAAACTAGATGCAAATGGAACAAGACTGAGTTGAAGAGTGTTAGATCCTAAGACTGAATATGGCCTAAGCAGTAGAACTGTGTTCTTACTTTACCATCAACCCTCGGAGTCTCATGGTGGGATGAGATCTGCCCGGTGGCTTTGTTATCTTCTGGAAGACATCCAGTGCTGAGGAACTCTCAGACTCCAAGGTACTTCAGCCCCCATGGAGGATCCCCACTGGCTTCTTCCCCCGGAGCTGCAGGGGTGCCGTGCCGTCCAGCCATGCCCTGGCCTGGCTCAGCCTCCACTCACAGCAGCGTGGGCTGCCAATTGGGCTGCTGGGCTCCAGTCCCACCTGAGTCCCCACTAACCATGTGAGCATCCACCGCGAGTCAATGCCTCATCTGCCACATGGGGTAAATGTTGTAAGTAACGACTTCAGGACGCATTTTGAAGACTGAAAGGTAATAGTGATGCCGGGGTTCTTGTTCACGAAGCCAAAGAATGAGCTTCACAAACACTCAAGGTAGGAGAACAAGGTACAGGCTTTTATTTAGAGGTAAAGTGAGAGAATAGAGCTCCTGGCTCATGCCAGGAGGGGACAAGAGAGCCCGTAGTGTGCGTTGTCTAGTGGGTTTTATAGGCAGTTGAGGATTTTTTGAGAACATGTAAACAACTTAGGGGTGTGGACTTGTTAAGTGGTCGCTGAATATTTAGAATTAACTTAACATAGGCAACTTCCTCTGATGATTTCTCCCTGAGATACCAGCATCTTGGTCTGGGAGCATATGAAACAAGACCACCAGCTCAGCCCTCAAGGTGGGCTGAGGTATTGTTTGCTAAAGACTAAGTTAAGAATTTCTAACTTCTTAACTTCTTGGGTATTAAAATGCAATCTTATCTTTAAGGTGGAATCCTTCTTGCCTTTTACTGTGTTGTTTTTGCCTGGGTTTACTTGCTAAATTAGTTGCCCAGTTTGCAAAATCACTTCATCAGATCTGAAGGAGGAAAGACAGCACATAGACCTGGGCCCTTTAGTATGCTAAAGTGAATCTTACACATGATTATAAATGGTTAGCATAATAAAACATTGCTACTCTTCTTTATCTGGGGAACATTAACTGATCTCACTGAAGAATGATTCTAGAGCTTAATGTTTAACATAGAGTTTTAGTAGGGGGGTTTCTTGCATGTAGTTACATTGCTCTGACTGCAAATATCCAGCCCTGCCCCCTCCGGAGGCCCTCACCCTACTCTGACTACATCCACTGTCCCTGTCTCAATAGGTTAGGAAAAAAACCACTTTGAACATTGTCTGTCACATAGTGATCAGTCAGCTTAAAAATTCTAGAAGTCTGTGGAATTCTTGCCCAAAATGCCTTCATCTAATTATGAGAAAACATTAGACAAGCCTGAACTGAGGGGCATTTTAACAAAAAAATACTAATAATACTGAGGAGCTATCAGATTGGAGGAAGCTATGGAAACGTATCAAATACATGCAGTGGGGACTGGTTTGGATTCTGGGACAAAAAAAAACCACTTGGTGATTTTCAACTAAAGTCTGCAGTTAAATTAGTATATTGTGCCACTGGCAGTGCTCTGGTTTTGATAAAGCTCCTACTGTCCTATAATATGTTTCCTACACACGAACTCTCCAGGCTATTTTTGCAACTGATCTGTAAGCCTAAAATTATTTGAAAACATTTCAAAATGTTATTTTTTAATGTAAAAAAATCTTAAGGTTCTGATAGTTTTTTTAAAGATCTGCCTTTGTGTGTGTTAACTTATGCCTCATTATGCCCCATGTCTTTGTTAGACAGGAAAATAGATATGAGTGGGGTGGAGAAGAGAAAAAGACCCAAAATTAATCAATTAAAGCTCAAAAAGCCAAGAGCAACTTGGCCTGTAATGTTTGAATATTTCCCAGATAAAAGAAGGTACTTCAGCAAAGCCCATGTCTTTATTGAGTTAATCATGCAGGCCCAGCTTTTATTTACCTTTAATGAAACAGGTGGCTGACAGTCTCCCTGGGGTCACAGTATGTGGCCTGGAGCAAAGGGTGTTACTTGACATTTTGTTTGGTTTGGTTTTTAACTGCAGATGATTCAGACTCCATCCCCTTCCCACCCCCAGGAAGGCAGTGTGAATTCCATGATGCATCCTGAATCAGTGAGCCCCAGAATGCCATGGCTGGGGCACACTTGCTGCCCTGCCAGAGCAGAATCCACCTTTAGAGCCCACAGAGCGCCCACAGGCTGCTGGGAAGGTGGCCTGCAGAGCCCAGGGGGCGCCCATGGGCTGCTGGGAAGGGCCCACCTACATCTGTGGGTCATTCTGAGGTGGCCTCTGATGGAGGTGGCCTGCCCACAGGCCTTCTGCTCTTCTCCTCACCCCTGCCTGCATGACCTGGGCTTTGGTTTTTGCACTTCTCTCAGCACCCTGGTCTGGAGACCTGGATTTTAGCTCCATCATCTCTTGCACCTTGAGTTTATTCCTCAGCTAATCCCTTGGCTTTGCAACTCCACTTTCCAAGGGTTTACACAACTTGGGCCTTGTTCCCTTCAGAAACAGGCTTCCAGAGCCAGCTCCTGGCTAGGCTTGTAGCCCCTAGGGGTCAAATCTGTTGCCAAATCTATTCCCGCCACAGCCTACTGGGGCCGACTTTGCCTGAGCACCTTCCATTTCTTAAGGAGACCAGACATCAGCTTGCTTTCTGACTTCCCTCTCTTGTTAAATAAAAAAGGAATTGTTAGATTCATCCTAAAATACAGTGTGGACTCCCAAGTTTACGTCTAGCTCCATACCAAAACTACACGGTAAGCACAGGGCTCAGGGTGAGACTATCCACAGGTGCAGATGACCCAGCGTGGAAGGTCCAGGCCACTCTGAGGCCTGTGACCCTGGGAGACCATTAAGATTCCTAAAGGGCCCTTCTTTGCTTCACTGCAGCAGCATTTAGATCCTTTCCAATGTATCTTCATCTCCCCTTGCTTACTACAGCCCATCACACGGTAGGCATTACTGGCACATTTTGGCTGAGTGATGAAGAGGATGCCAGGAAAGAGTTCAAGGTAACACTGGAGCACATAGCCGGGCAACACAGATGTGCCAGCTCTGACTAATGTCAGTGAACGGGGCCGCCTACCAGCACCAGTCTGGTGAAATCAGAGGTATCTGCCAAGAAAATATGGAACAGAACCAGAGCAGGGACACAGACTGAAGGAATCTAGAAGGAGCCCATAGTAAGGATGAGTTGGGTCTCAGGAGTGAGAGTTGAAACGGTTCTCCCAAGGGTGCTCATTCTTCCCTGGGTCCCACCAATCTGGGACGGGACAATCACAAGGCAGAGAAAGTGGGTATTGGTTTTATGTCCCTTCCCCAAAATCACCCTGGGGCCCCAGCTCACTAGCCCCTCCCCTCCATTGGCAGGGTCCAATGACGGGCAATTCTGGACACTTTCTGTGGTTGCTATGGGCTCCATCCTTTGCTCCCAGCTTCCATCTCCCCAGGATGGCACTGCCCTCAAGGCCAGCTCTCAGAGCCGCTGATGTGCACTATCAGCCTGGTGCTCCCCAAACCATGCTCCCTTTCAGCTTCTTAGCTGCTACTCTCTACAGCCAGTTCAGACAAGCCTTCTGCAGGTTAGAGCAGAGCTCTTTGGGGGGCAAGAGCTGACATCCTACTGAAAAACATGCACACCCCACCACCCTGTGGCTGGAGCACTTTATATCTCTCCTCCCTAAAAACCCCATGCCTCCATGGGAACACCCGGATGTCAGTGGTGCTGTGATTCAGCATCTTAATTCTGGTGTCACTAGACCTGACAGCCTCCAGAAGCGTTCATACACATCTCCCAGGAGGCCTGTTGGGCCCCCATGCAGATGGACTCTGGTCTAGAGCCCTGGGACTTGGAGGTCTCCTTCCCTCTGGGCCTTATGCTGACAGAGCCCACTGCCCTAGACCCTGAGGAAAGAGGGAAGCCTGGCAGCCAGCACACACCAAAGGGCTGTGCGTCCTCAGTAAGGAGCTCCTGGCAGCAGGCCACTCAAGGGCGAAGTGTCACTGTGAGACCAAAGGGCCGCATCACATAACCCCCTACAGAGAAAATCCAGAGGCACTTCCTCGGAAGACTTGTGCACAGATGTGCCCACCTCACTGCCTTCATTTGGAGACATACTAGGTTGCATGCTTGGAAAGGGCCACACGAGAGCAGCTGGGAGCCATCCTGTGGGGATCGGTGCACATGGACATGAGAGGAGGCAGAGGCCTGGCCGGGCCCAGAGGCGTGGAGTGTGGCCCAGAGAACACCATCCAAGAGGCAGCAGCCTGGCAAGGTGGGCTGCAGTGTGATCCTGCGGAGGGGCTCCACGGGTGCACAAACATTGTTATTTTCCTTAGTGTGCACCAATGTGTATGACTTGGTTCTCATTTCCCTTAAATTCCTATGAAACTGTGAACATATATCAGGATTCAAAAGCTGGCAGTCATTCCACCCTCTAGGTCCCTCCCAACACTGTGTTTTGCAGGCTGCAGCTTCTGTCCATGTTCATACACGAGAGGTGGAGCCTCAGGGCCACTAAAAGGCTGGCCTGGGTTGGGCCCCAGGTGTACCTGCTCTTCCTCCAATAAGCAGCTGGAAAAGAATAGCACGATGAAATGCTAAATAGACTATGTAGGAAAATCAGAAGTCAGTGTGAGATTTGGCCACTGAAATGAGGAAAAGAAAGTCTCTGACATTCAGAGGTGTGAGGAGGACCCGAGAGGGCTGTCTGGACATGGACAAGAATCTCCTTTCTCTTTGCTTGGTAAATAGCGGTTTTTAAAGCAAACAGTCCTCTATAGAGGATTATTGCTCAAGCAAGTCCAAGACTAGGACAGGAAGGGGGTGGGAAGGAGCGCTCTGGTTAGAGTCAGGTTTCCTGTGTGCTCTTTTTTGGGGGTGACGTGATTCATCTCATGGTTAGAGGAACAGGAACCCATGAAGTGGGACATTTTGCCTCTAGCATTCACTGAGACTAAAAATTGGCTGTTGGGATATGTTTTATTTTGTAATGCAGGGATCTTTGGTTTAGTTCATAGAATGTTTTCTCATATAGCCTTACTGAAGTTTAATCAACATGGAATAAACTAACATATTTCAAATGTACCCTTGGATAAATTTGAAATATATGCACACCCATGAGGCCATCAGGGTGACGATTGAGACCACAAAACCTCCAAGTTTCTTTGTGCCCCTCTTTAATTGTCCCCTCCCAGCTCTTTACCACACCGCTCCCCACTGGCTCTGTCCATGCAAATGTTGCTCTGTCTCTGCCACCATGGATTAATTGGCATTTCTAGAGTTCTATATAAATGGACTCATCCAGTAGATACTCCTTTTTTGTCAGGCTCCCTTCATCAGTATAATTATTTCAAGATTTTTCCATGTTGTTGCAATGTAATATTTTGTGTTTATAAGAACTAATATGTTTGGTCATTCCAATGAGCAAGGTATATTTCTCAGATGTTGGTGTTTTTTCTAGGTTCCTGGCTCACAGCTCCCAAAACCCTTGGAATTTCCTGAGCATAAGAGGTATGGGAACATCTTTTGTTACACTATTTGGTCTTTTGTTCTCAGTTCCTGAAACCCCTTCAGAGCCATACAGGTGAAATGGGTGTCCTGTTATTCATGACAAGTCCCTTTCCACCACAGCTGGGTCTATGTTGATGAGATGACCTTTGGAGAGCACCCACGGATGGGGGCCGGTTGCAACAGGGAACCACCCTGTGACCAGAGGTTTGGTGCTTTCAGTCTCCCCCTCTTCTGCCACCTCAGGAGAGGGGAGGGGGGCAGGAGGGTGAGTTCATTCACCAATGGCCACAGATTTAATCAATCATTCCTCTGCACAAAGCCTCCATAAAACCCAAAAGCACAGGGTCCATAGAGCCTCCTCTCTGGTGAACACATGGGTGTCCAGGGAGAGCAGGGTTCTTGGAGAGGGCTGGGCAGCTCCTCACCCCTCCTCCAGGCCTTGCTCTCTGCCTCTCTTCTGTGTAGCTGTGTCTGAGCTGCATCCTTTCATAACAAACAGGTAATCTAGTAAGGAAAATGTTTCTCCGATCTGTGAGCCACTCTAGCAAATTAGTCAAACACAAGGAGGGGGTCCTTGGGAATCTCCCAACTAAGCCACTACAGCTGTTGGGTCAGAAGCACAGGGGACAACCTGGGCTTGTAACTGGCCTGTGCAGTGGGGGTGGGGAGGCCTGCACGACTGAGCCTCTAACCTGTGGGATCTGATGCTCTTTCTGGATAGTGTCAGAACCGAGTTGCTTGCTGGCTTATACACACATATATTGGAAATACGGTCTAGAACTCTAAGTATGTGTATATATATTAAATTTCCTTCTTATTGATAAGTAATATTGCATTATATGGCAATAATACAATTTTTTTTCCATTTACCTGCTGTACATTTGGGTGTTCTCAGTTTGGGGCTATTACAAATAGGCTGCTTTTGAACAGTGGTCTGTATATCTTCGTGTGGATATAAAGAGTAGAATGGCTGCATCATATGGCAAGTGTACAACTAATTCAAACTTCCGAACTGCCTTCCTAGAAGCTGTATCATCTTACATTCCCATAAGCAGTGGGTGAGAGTTCTAGTTTCACATCCTGTTCAACACTTAGTATGATCAGTGTAATTTCTGCTACTCTAATAGGTGTGTAATGGCATTTCACTGTGGTTTCAATATGCATTAATCTAATGACTAAGGGATTTTGAGTCAATCCATGTATCCTTTGTGAAATATATATTCAAATCTTTGCCTGCATTTCTCTGAGTTGCTTTTTTGCTTAAGCATTTTGACATTAATATATATTGTGAATGCAATTTATCAGATATATGCAATGCCAATATTTTCTCTCAGTCTGTAGCTTATCTTTTCATTCGCCAATGTCTTTCAAAATGCACAAGCTTTTAAACTTTGATGAAGTCCAATTTGCAATTTTTTTATGGATTATGCTTTTGCTGTCTTATCTATGAAATCTTTGTCTAACCCAAGGTCACAAAATTTTTTTCTATGTTTTCTTCTAGAAGCTTTATGATTTTAGGTCTATGATCTGTTTTGAAGTAAACTTTATTTATTACACACATTAGAATCAATGGATTTTTTCTTTTTTGCATATGGATATATACTTGGTCTAGCATCATATCCTATCCCTTCTCTACTGAATTGCCCATTTGTTGAAAATCAGCTGGGTATATTTCTGAATTCTCTATTCTGTTCCACTGATCTAATAATTGTCTAGCCTTATCCTAAAGTAATATGCTGACAAATCAAAAACTCTAGAGACCAAGAGATCTCTGAAACAGAAGGGTTTATTGAGCCTTTACAGATGTTAGCCAGAATAAGGACTGAGTCCCGGGACAGGAAGTTCCTGCTTTACCAGCAACATGGCCAGTTAACAGAAACAATGTGTCCACCAGATTCAAGAAACAGGACACATATATGAGGAATCTCAAGTAAAGAAAGTTCTTTAAATTAATGTTGGCTACAGATAAGGAAGGTGGGCTAACTGAAAGCAGGGAAAGTCCTGGGACAGGTGGTTAATCCACAGACAAGGCTGGTGGAGTGGTTGTTGATGAGACTCAGACACTGGTCACAAGCCATGGGGATGCAGTGGTCCTGGGGACTTTCTTCTAGATGATCGTTGAAATGACTTCATTCAGGAATGTGGAGTGTCTGATTTGCTTCCGCCTCCGGCTATTGACTGATGACCTTCCCTTGTCTCTTTCCCTCATTCTCTGGCCCTTATGTCACTTATTTAGGACATTTCAGAACTTGTCCTTACCAATGCTTACTACAGTGTTTTGGTAATTATAGCATTATGGTAAGTCTAGAAATCAGATAATATCAGTTCTTTAACTTTGTTCTTATTTTTCCAGGCTTTTTTAACTCCACAAGTCTCTATACATTTCTGTATAACTTTTAGAACTATAGGTCAATTTTAGAATTATATTGTCAATTTCTACAAGAAAATCTGTTTCTATTTTCACTGATATTCTATTGAATCTATAGATAAGTGTGGGGGAAATTGTCATCTTGACAAGGTTAGTCTTGTAACCCTTGAGTGTGCTATAGGCACACCTCATCTTATCACACTTTACTTGATTGCACTTCACAGACATGTGCTTTTGACAGACTGAAGGTTTGTGACAACCCTGTGACCAGCATGGCATCAGTGCGATTTTTCCAAGTGTTAGCTCACTTCTGTATCACATTTTTATAATTCTTGCAATATTTCAAATTTTCATTATTATTACACTTGTTATGATGGTCTGTGATTAGTGATTATGACTCACTGAAAACTCAGATGATGGTTAGCATATTTCAGCAATAAAGTATTTTTTAATTAAGGTCTGTACATTGCTTTATGGGAGATAATACTCTTGCACACTTAATAGACTGCAGTATAGTATAAACATAACTTTTATATACCCTCGGAAACCAAGAAATTTATTTGACTTTTTTTATTGCAATATTTGCTTTATTGCTGTGGCTTGGAACTTAACCCTCAATGTCTCCAAGGTATGTCTGTCTATTTCTTTGTTTACTTAGTGTGTC
Source organism: Manis pentadactyla (assembly GCF_030020395.1). Classification (NCBI taxonomy): domain Eukaryota; kingdom Metazoa; phylum Chordata; class Mammalia; order Pholidota; family Manidae; genus Manis; species Manis pentadactyla. The sequence continues at coordinate 44,805,955 of NC_080025.1, forward strand.
CTTAATTTTACTAATGTTTTTTAGTTTCCAATGTTCAGGTTTGTTACATCTCTTGTCAGATTTATCTCTAGATGTTTCAGATTTTATGCTATTTTAAATGGCACTGCTTTGCTAATTTCAGTTTTTTGTTGTTTGTTACTAGAATATAGTGATAACATTTAATGTATTTGTATCAATCTTGTGTCCTGCAACCTCGCTAAAACTACTTTGTTGATTCTGGTAACTTCTCCTATACAGTCCACCAGATTTTTTACATAATCATATATATCTTGTCTATGAATAAAGACTGTTTTATTTTCTCCTTTTCAATCTGGATAGCTTTTATTTCTTTTCCCTTATCAAGGTAGTAGATTTACACTACCCTACTTGAGTGGCTATGACCTCCAGTATGCTGTTGAACAAGGGTGGTTATGAGGTAGAGCAGGGAGGAACATGGGACAAGCATCACGATCAGTTTTTCCCTGACTATGATGAAAAATGCTGAGATATAAATAATAAGACTGGTAAGAGTCTTACTATAGAAGTAGTGAGAATATTAAAGCTAAGATTCCATTTTAAAAATCAGGGAGTTAAGAGGTAAGATTCCTTACATATTTTATGGTGATTAGCCAACAAATGACTTAAGGCAGGGCAAACAGTTCTAAATGATATGTTTCCACTGCTTGAGGGTAATCACTATCTTGAGGAAGAACAGGATCAATAGATCCCTTGTACTAAGTTTATCTTACAGAATATCCAGAGGATGACTGTGGGTGGTGACATATGTCTCTCACCTGAGACAGACATCAGGAGACCATCTGCCAGCCTACGCTCCCCTGGCCCTTTACCCCGTTCTTGAAATCCTTAAAAACCTTAATCCTAAACCTTTAAACATGCCTCCTCTCTGAGATCACTTGCACTCTCCTCTGAGTGTGTACTGTCTTATCAAATAAACTTTCTTGCGGCAAATGCCTGTTGCACCTGTCTCTGAACTCTTTTTCATGATAAAGACAAGAACTCACTGGGTAGGAGGGGCACCAGTGGCCAAGCAGCCCAGCTTTGCCAAGGCTTCCCCATGCCATGGCCCCCCAGGTTCCTGGTGTGTGCCACCCTGCCACCACATGCCCAAGAGGAAGGTCAACTCCACCGAGGGCTCAACGCGAGAGGAGCCCGAGAGGAGATCGGGGAGGATGTCAGCTAAACCTGCCCCCACAAAAAGCGGAAACGAAGCCAAAAAAAGGTGTCAAGAAAGGATAGATCTTCAGATTAAAAAGTGCAAACTAAAGGGAAAAGGGGAGCAAAGGGAAAACAGGCTGAAGTGGCGAACCAGAAAGTGAAAAGTTTACCTGCAGCAAATGGAGAAACTAAAAATGGAGAGTCCAGCGTGTGATGAAGCAGGAGAGAAAGAAGCCAACTCTGATTAATACCATGTACGGGGTCTTATCAGTGGTCCCTGTCTCCCTTCTTGTACAACCCAGAGGAATATTTTTATCAACTATTTTGTAAATGCAAGTCTTTTAGTAGCTCTAGAAACATTTTTAAGGAGGAAATCCTACCTCATCCCATTTTTTAAGTGTAAATGCTTTTCTTAAGTGAAATCTTTAGTGAGTTGTGCACAGAAAATGGTGGTATATTGAATATGGGAGGCTTTAATTGTCTTGGGTATCATTCTAACATTCCACAGTGGAGGTAGTTTTTATATCCTGTAATATAAACATACTAAATGGCAATTTAGAGTCAGTCATGCATTTAATATATCTTGAACATTTTAAATTACTTCTACTCCTGTGTTGTTTTCAGTAGAATTGTTTCCTAAAGAAAACCACTCCTTGATCTTGGCTCTCCTGGTCAGAATTCCATGCACTCTGTAATATCTCTGTGGTCATCCAGTTTTCCTTGTAACTTTGTTAATGTGCTGTGGAAAATTGAAAATTTGCATATGTGGTGAATATGATATGAAATTGTGAGTTAGTGGAACTTTAACGATGTAACAGCATATCAACATTTGAAGAAAATGGTACTTGATATCCTTTTAAGGAAGATTTGTTTCCATTGTTTAAGCTGGAAACTCACTGTTATAACTGTTGAGAAAAAAATCACTGCATGATTTTTTAGATATTCAGTACATATGTTAAGAATTGTGTACAAATTGAAATGCTTGTATACTGATCCTCAAAACAAAATCTCAATTATAAAAGAAAAAAAGAACTCACTGACCTCCACCTCCGTGGTCAGTGTCTTTGTTACTTTGTTACTTCACTCAATTTTCTAGACTTGTGCTTGCACAAGTCTTCACTCTCTCTGTCCTACTTCAGACAAGTAGCCAAGGGCTGCTGAGATCTCTGATTTGGGCTTGTATGTTCCCGTTGCCTGGATGACCGGGACAGGACTGCAGCTGTACAATTATGCTCTGTAGCAACCTGCCTGAAAATGTCCTTTCTTTGCTTTGGGAAGTTTTCAGAACGTAATCTCATTCCATTCAGTGTTCTAGGGGTTCCCCCAAATCCTGGGGTGGTAGGGACTTAGCTCCCATGCCATATAGGTTCAAGTGGACGCTGGATGCCAGGTGACCCTGGCTGAAGGAGTTGGCAAGGGATCTGCCCTAAGTGGAGCAGGAGTTCAGTGAACTTCCCTTTCCTCCCTCTGTTCCGCTGACTGCACAGCTGCTGCCATTCACTCTACCCACACTTTAATGAATTCCTTTCCTACCTACACCCTTTAACCTTGTTCGAGAATTATTCTTCTGTCAGAGTCAAGAACCCCATCCCAGGTTGAGGTCTCACCTAGCATGCAAGAAGATCTCCTAACAACAGAGCAATATCCTTGTCCTATGAAAAAAGTTTTTTCATAGATGCCCCTTATCAAGTTGAGTAAATTCACTTCTATTCCTGATCTGCTAAGTTTTTTTTTTTTAAATCAGGAATGGATGTTTGAATTTTACCACTTGCTTTTTCTGTATTGAGATGATCATGTTTTTTTTTTTAATTTTATTAATATGGTGAAACAGTGATTGATTTCTTTAATATTTAACTTCATAGGATAAATCTGGTTACTGTGTTTTAATACATCACTTTTTTTTTTACATATTATAGAATTCAGTTTGCTGAATTTTGCTAAGACTTTTCACATATGTGTTCATGAGGAATACTGGTTGTAGGTCCTTTTTTCCACTGAAATATCTTTCTCTGGTTTTGGTATCAGGGTCATACTGGCTTTATCAGGTGAGCTGGGAAATACAGCCTCCTCTTCAATTTTCCAGAAGAGTTTCTGTAGAATTACTGGTATTACTTTTTCTCTTAAACGTTTTGTGAAACTCACCAGTGATGCCCTTTGGACCTGAAATTTTGTTCGTGGAAGGCTTTTAGCTACAAATTGAATCTTTAATAAACACTGGAAGTTTTAGGCTATTTCTGCTGAAGTGCTTTGGCAGTTTGTATCTTTCAAGAGATTTGTTTACTTATCTAAGAAGTCAATTCTACTGGTATAAAGTTGTTCATAATGTTTAGTTTTTAATCTCTTATAACCTGGCAGAACCTGTAATGATGTGACCACCCTTATTCCTCATATTGATAATTTGTATCTTTTGTCTTTTTTCCCCCAAATTAGTCTGCCTAGAAGTTTGCCGATTATACTTAGCTTCTCAAAAACTAACATTTGGTTTCGTTGATTTTTCTCTAAAGTTTTGTCTGTGTTCTATTTAGTTTATATAATTTTGAATTTAATTTTATATTTATAGTTAATTTTTAAATTTAATTAAGTTATATCTAATTTAATATTTAATTTCTGCTGTAATATTTATTATTTCATCTCTGATTAGTTTGGGTTGAATTTGCTTCTTCTAATTTCTTACAGTAAGAGCTGAAGTCATTGTTGAAAGGACACGCCTCTTTCCTGATACAGTTCTTTACTGTGACGTGTTGTCCTCACGGCTGACTGAACCGCATCCCACAGAATTCATACAGTGTATATTCATTCTCATTCGATTCAAAACAATTTCTAATTTTCCTTTTGACCTCTTATTTGACCCCTAGCTTATTTAGATGTGTGGCATTCAGTTTCCAAATGTTGGATTTTCCAGATACTGACTTCACCATGCATCTCGAGTTTGCTTCCATTGTGTGGAGAACATACTCTTGTGACTCGAATCCTTTTGTGTTTTTTGAGACTTCTTTTATGGCCCAGATATTTTTTTATCTTGAAGAATATTTCATGTCCACTTGGAAAGAACATACATCCTGCTGTTATTGGGGTAGAGGGCTCTCTTTCATTTAGGGTAGAAGAAAAATAAACTCCAAAGTAAGGATATTTTCGTCCTCAACACATTCCTCTCCTGGGTTGGAAACTGGCAGTCTAGCTGGGTTGTTTTTGCCCTGCAGATTTGCTATCATCACACAGTCCTTTAAAATAGGTAAATAATTTCAGCATTTAAAAATGGGAGTGGGTTCCTGCCAAAATTCAAGCTCCAGGGACCCAATAATCCCAACCCAATGACCAGGTGAGCAGGATGCCCCAGCTGGCTTTTACTATCCCAGAGAAAAGCAGGAGAGTGAGGTGGAAGCCAGATGTATGCAGGGCCTTGAAGGTAGGCACACCGGTTAGATGACTTTTTTCAGCTTGGAGCCACTGAAGGATAGTAAGGGACAGTGAGGTTGACTGGTAGCCTGAGGTGGGACTCGAGTCCAGGCAGATCATTCGCAGGCAGGGTGAGTGGCACAGGAAGGGGAGAGGTGACCGGAGACTGGCACCACTATCAGAGGAGAAATTCTGAGTGCCTGAAGCATTGGTTATTTTCTGTCTTGGGTCAAGGAGGGGAGCCACGGCGCCAGCTGCCTTTTAGGCATTAGGCAGCTCTGTTGGATTAAACTAGGTTGATTCAGAAGCCTCTGGCTTTTTTCCTTGACTATAAAAACATTATTCCTGTGTTTATTCTCATCAGATGGAGCTGTCAAATGACCAAAGCACTGAAAAGGGAATAAAGACTGAAGCTCAAAATTGGGGGCGGACTACACGCTACACTTTCAGCTCACACGACCAAGAAATTAGAGAGGACCACCTCCCAAAAGTGTTCAGAATTGATCACTCACTACTTTGGAACTTATAATTCTTTGCTATTGGCTCTCTTTTCTGCATATAGTAACCCTAGTGAAGTATGTCAGTACTTCCTAAGCATTTAGTCTTAGATACGATACATATTTGAATTTAGCAGTTTTTTGTGTGTGTTTTGGTAGTGGTTCCAAGAGCAGCAGCCTTAAAACTGCCATAGCTACGGCATCCACAAAACTTTGCTTTGAGTCCCTTACGGCCTAGAGAACAGAGTGGCCCTTTCTCTACCTGGGAAATGTGCTTCCATTCCTCTTGCTTCTAGAACTCAGGATATTGCTGAGGGAGGTTACCCTATAGTCTCTTAAAACTCTGTAGAGGGATTATATTTTGGAAAGGGGTAATCCATTTCTCACTCTTCTCTCAATTCAACTACATACACTCTAGTGCAATACACACACAAACACACACCTGCCCCCTAGGTGGCCAAGCACGTCAGGACATGACCACCGGGAACAGTTTTGCTGTTTTCTCCTTAGAGCAGGGTGACTGCAGCAATATACAATACACTCACCTACACAAATGCACATGCACACACACAAATTCCCTTCCACTAACTGGGGTTACCCACAAGATCCAGTACTCAATTGACAAGTGGAGAAGCCATGAGTTTTTCCTCTTTTCTGAAGCATCTGATTTACTCTCGTAGATTAGTTACGTCTCAGCCAACCACTTACACTGGAAATGACAACATAGAAGGAAATAGAAAAATAGGACAACCCATGGTGCCTTTTCCACTCCGCCTGGCCTTACCTGTCTCCTGTAGGAGCAGGTGTGCACCAGGAAGTGAAATGAAAGCAGTAGAGTTAGTTTTGCACAGAGCGTCCACTGCTCTGGTGTGAATGCAGTACATGAGCAAGTGCAAGCTATGGATACAAATGTGTGATCTTGATGGCCCTTGTACAGGTTACATTCCCTTACATTTCCACTTAAAGCTGGCATTGCACAATATGAACGGCTCATCAGTATGAAGGCAGATGGTAAAGTTCATGCTAATTGCTTAAATTTTTCAGTTTTTCTCTACTTAGAATGACAGCAAATGGCTAGTGAAAAACACTGTGACAAGTGGAAAGAGGCTGGCAGGAAAAGGGAAAAGCTTTATATTTTAGTACCTTTAACCATATTTTTCCCCTAGATTTTAAACAAAAGGCCTGGCATTGTCATTTCCATGGGACTGCATGCTGCTGGTCCCATGTCATGTCTCCGGTGGCAGTGAAGGGTTAGAGGAGGGTGTGAGGCCTTGAGGCTCCCTCAGAAAAGCTGCTACTCTGAGCACCAGCAGGAGACAAAATGCTCAGGGCGCCTCTTCACTCTGCTCCCTGCCCACCTGCTGGATCAAGGGAGTCCTGCGGCCACCTTACAGCAGGTCCTGCCCCCCAGGTGGCCAAGCACGTTGGGGCATGACCACCGGGAACAGCTTCACTGTTTTCTCCTTAGAGGGGGATGGCTGCAGCAAGACCAGGTGGAGGCACAGCCCCCCGGGGCAGATCCTCCCAGGACCACTTGGTGCCTTCATTAGTTATGAAAATGTGGACAAGCAGGTCCCTTTGGCCCCAGAAGGGTGCCCATGGCAGTAACAACTGTAGTTTGTGAGGCTCAAGTCCATTCCTGGCCACGGTTGGAGCACAGCTGGAGGTAGGCCCCTTCTGCCTTAAATCCAGGGATCCAGACTATCCTCAGTACCCTGGGGTCTGGTGTGTGCCAGTGAAGAGATGAAAATTCTGGTGGCACCCACACTCTTGAGCCGCTCTCCGCCCTGCCTTGCTGTTACCCTACTTGACTTCTGGTGCCATGATCGCCCCTGCTAGTTCCTTCATACAGTTCCACACAGCGCTGTGGCTCAGAGGCTGCTGCTGGAGCCACAAGTGTCCCCACAGCGCTGGACAAGGTCTCAGTCTGGAGGGTGACACTATGTGAGGCTCAGAACACCCCACCCCTGCTGCCGATAGAACCTCTGGCCTGGAGCTGCTCCTGTACTTCTCACCCTCTGTCCTTAGGAGGAGCTACTTCCAGTGGGCCCCTTGCTTGCCCTGAGATCTGACCCCCATGCCCAGACTGGCCCGATGCTGAAAGCAAACACAGCATATGTGTCAGCTGGGAGCTCTTCTCCGTAGTCAATGCTTGGGAATCTAAGAACACAAAGCCTATTCCTTCCTCTTTCTGCTCCTTGGGAACTGCAGCCCATAGACTCATTTATATAGACAGAACACACATCAGTCCCGGTCAGAAAATCCTATGTAGTTGAAACTCCAAGGATGAGTGTTCTGAAGAGGTTCATATTTCCAGAAAGCACTGCAAGGAATCCTAAACCGAATTGCATAATCCTTGCGTGGGTTGAGGGTGTAGGTGCAAAGTTACGTAAGTTCACCACCCAAACATCTCTGCAGAGAGGCAGAGAGATGCTTCCTCCTGACGATGCACCATGGGAAGGCACAGCTTAGTCTAATCTCACCAGGAGAAAAATGATGACAGATGGTGGCTAAAATAAAAGCTTCCTGACAAAGTGGCAGGAGAGCCACACCTACACATCCTCTCCATTTGCTACTAGGCAGCAAGCTGGGCACACGTTTGCTGAGGAACACTAAGTGCCCACACGAACTGCTCCTGTGTTGAACTGTTCATAGGAGAACTGGGTGCTGGGCAGAGATGAGAGCACTGGTGTTGGTGTGATGACAAAGAACATTGTGTAGTGCTGGCATATTGGTGAAGAAGGCTCTTAGGTGGTACTGCCGGGGCACAGATCCATGCTTTGCGTTATCCTGGGTGACTTAGTTAACGTCCCTAACTTAGTTTTAGTCTCTAAAATGCGGGCCACAATAGTACCTATCTTTTGGGTGGTTGTACCTTAAGTGATTAGGGTTGTTTCAGAGTTTAACATAGTGCTTGGTATCTAGTAACTGTCCTTAAATATTAGTTATTAATATAATAAATAATTCACTCAACACATATTTATTGTCTATTGGGTACATGAAGTTGATTACTATAATTGTTGGTAAAGAGAGGGAAAGAAAAAGAGATGTTTGTCTTCTGGTAGGTGTTGGAGGGTGGCCCAAAAGAAATGAACTGTGGAAAGGGTGACAGGGGGGTGCTCATTCAGCCCACAGGTTTGTGATTTTGAGACCCAGCATCCACGAACCTCTCCCAGAGGCCTCCTTTAGGAGGAGCCTAGAACCAAGAACCTCTTACCTAACTGTGTCATGGGCCCTGCCCTCTCTTGCTTCTCTTCTGGCTCCTCTTCTGCCAAGAGACTCTCAGTCATGGAGGTGCTGTGGTCCTGACCCCTCCCTCCCTGACAATGGTTTCAGGATTCCTGGGAATCAGAACCCCTCCCCTGCATGTCCTCCTCAGTTGCTACTACCTGATGCCTCTTTGTGGACTCCATCCCTTGGATTAATGTCTGTTGGCTATTCAAATGGAACTGGCCCTGATCGGGAGCCATGGGTTAAGCTATAGTCAGATGTTTTTAAGGGGCCCTAATCAAAGGAATACAGAATAAGGCTGGATAAGGAAAATTTGCTTCCTAAATTTTCCTGTGTGTGGCCCTGCCTATGAATTACCACTTTAGAGAAAGTGTACTGTGATTTTAAAAAAAGCATTAACACTTGATAATACACTACATAATAGACCTTTCATCAGGCAATGGTTTCTTGGCTATGATAACAAGCAACAAAATCAAACAGTAAATTAATTGAACTTCATCACAGGTAAAGTATTTTGTGCTTCAGAAGATATCAGCAAGAGTGTGAAAGAATAACCAGTATTATGGGAGAAAGTACTTTCAAATCATATATATGATAAGGGACTTGTGCACAGGATATACAAAGAACTCTCACAACTCAAAGATATAAATGCAAATAACCTATCTGCAAAATGGGCAAAGGACTTGAGTAACATTTCTCTGGAGAAGATATGCAAATAGTCAAAAAGCACGTGAAAAGTTGCTCAACATCATTAGTTGTTAGGAAGATGAAACCCAAAACCACAGTGAGATATCACATAACACCTGCAGGATGGCTATAACCAAAGGCAGACAATAGGAAGTGTTGGCAAGGACATCAACAACAGCCTCATACACTGATGGGTGGGAAACAGTACAACCAGTTTGGAAAGACACTTGACTGTTTCTCAAAGGGTTAAACATATAATTACCTATGACCCAGGATTTCCACTCTTAGGTATACACAAAGGAGAAATGAAAACATATGTCCACACAAAACTTATATATGAATGCTCATAGCAGTATTAGTTATAGTAGACAAAAAGTGAAAACCACTTAAAAGTTCATCAGCTGATGAATATATAAACAAAATGTGGTCTACCCATGCAATGGAATATTATTTGGTGATAAAAAGGAATGAAGTCCTGGCACATGCTACACCATGAGTGAAACTTGAAAACATTATGCTAAGTCAAAGGAGCTGGACACAAAAGGCCACATTATTGTATGGTTGCATTTATATGAAATGTCCTGAATAGGAAAATCCATGGAGACAGAAAGATTGGTGGTTGCTAGAGTGGGGTGAGGGAAGAATGTTAACAGATAGAAGGTTTATTTTTGCGGGTGATAAAAATGTCCTGAAATTAGATAGTAGTAATGGTTGTACAACTCTTTGTATAACCATAGAATTGTATAACCATGGAACTGTGGTTATGCATGGAACTGTATACTTGACAGAGGTGAGTTTTATTATATGTGAATTATGTCTCAATAAAAATAAAGGACTCTACATAAGTGTTTCTTGGAGTTACTGTTGCAGTTAATGATCTCACATAAAATCTGTTCCGTTTAAATAGCTTATCATCCTACAAAAAGAAGCGATGAAATCTTTGCCTGAAGCCAGCTTGTAAGTATAACGGGGAGTGATCTTTTCCTCTTTCTTTTCCTATAAGGACACCTATAGAATTTGAGCCCATCCCTCATGACTTCATTGATCTTTTATGTTCTAAAGGCCCATCTCCAAATGCAGTCCCAGGCTTTCAACTTGTGAATTTTGGGGGCAAAAAATTCAGTCCATATTCCAAATATCCATTTCAGTATCTAAATTTGTGTTGCTCATATGACATACTTTTTTTTTTAAGGTACTTAAAATTGTATAACCAGACCAGCAAAACCTGGATCTGCCCCTGATTATTCTCATTTTACAGAGGAGGAAACTGAAACTTAGAGAGAAGAGATTAGTTCTTGGTAACTGCTAGTGAGTGGAGGGTCTGTCCTGAAGCTAGTATGTTTGACCCAAAAGCTCGTTATTTGAAGTGTGGTCCCTGGGTCCACAGCCTCCACATTGCTGGGAGCTTGTTAGAAATGCAGACTCTTCAGGTCCTAACCTGGACCCAGTGGGCCAGAATTTGCATTTTAACAAGAACACAGAAGCATCTTGTGCATATTCAAGTTTAGTCAGCACTGCTGTAAGCTGGCCTGCCCTTAATGTGCATTCTTCATTTCATTTCCTTCCAATACTGGACAGCTTAGAGTGACTCTCTGCATGTTCCTCCAGGCCCTCCATCTCACTGCAAGGTGGGCTCAGTGCGAAGGGATGTGGAGCACCGACAGGCTGGTGCTGCCCCAGGCAGGCCTGCCAACAGGAAGGGGGTGTCTGGGAAGACAGGTAGGAATGAAGTGGGATGCAGGGTCAGACAAGGAAAGAACGTCCCTGAAGGGGCCTCACTCTCTTGTTCCCAGCAGCAGTGAAACTCCTGCTTCTGGGGTCAAGAGCAGACAGCATGGCAGTCCAGAACCCTAGCCAAGGTGTCAGTGACAGCTGCACAAGGACATCAAGCATGGTGCTCTGGGACAGAGTGGGTGCTCTGCTATGCTCTGTGGACAAATGGGACAAAGGTTTAGCTTTTGTGGAGTATGAGGAAGGGGAGACCTGGGTCGCTGCAATGGGGTATAGAGGCCAATGCTCAGAAGTATCTGTTGAACTGCACAATTTTGCAAAACACCCTTACATGAGTGTATCTTACCTGTAAGGGAAGTTTGGGTTGCAATATAGAAATACTGGGTCCCAGGCCTGCCTGCTTCCCTGGTACTGTGCCTTCCCCTACAACTGGCTGCCAGGTCCAGCTCATTTTGAAGCTCCACTAACAGTTTGGGAACTCAGCCTCCAACTCTGGTGGCAAGTCTGACCCTGCCCTCTGCCTCATTGTGACATCTCTTCCCAGCTCTCACTCCACTCCATTCCTGGACAGTGGTGCTTGCTGGGTTTGGAGTCTGAGATGCTTATGGATTTCCAGGAATCAGAGATTGTCCAGGCCCCTTCTGGGTCTTCATCCCAGGAGAGCAATTTGAACCTCAGCCTGGAGGTAGAACATTGCCTCCTTCCAATCATTTTCCACTGTCTTGTTTAGAAATCTTCAACACTGGGTACACTGGGCTATTCTGTGCTCCTGGTCCCCCACCTTCCACCTGATTCCTCCTGCTGCTTTAACAGGCTCAGGTTACATGTGATCTATGAGCTGGGGTCCTTCAACCTAGGGTCCTCTGCGGGGTCTAGGTGCACTGGTCTTAGTCCACTTCTAGGTCTACCCCTTAGTGTCCAGAACAAGAAGCAGCTTCCAAAATCCTGGGAAGGACATCCCTGCTCCTGAAACCTTGAGGTGGAAGGAGTTGTAGAGATTCATTCATTCAGTGTGCTCTTCATTTACGGAGCACTAACTCTGTCAGCTAGGCACTGTTCTAGAAGCTGGGTGTTCAGTGATGAATAAAACAATACCCAGCATTCACTAAAATCACATTCTGGGGGAGGAGATGGATGGAAAGCCTGCAGACAGAATGTATACTGAATATATGTATTTATCTATTTATGTTCCACTAATACATAATGTACACACCCATATTTGGTTATATAAGCAAAATTTATATACACATTCATATATATATGCAGCTGATAAAAAAATTTACAAATGTAAGCAAAAACATAAACATTTCTTTATAAACAAACATGCAAATACATTCAAACATATGTACATACACATATATAAACAGTGATAAATGCTCGGAGAGATGAAGCAGGACAAGCAGAGCAGTAGGTCCATGCCTTCATTTGGAGGGCTTAGGAGAGGCTTCCTGGGGGAGGTGGTATGGCAACAGAGTGTGGGAAGGAGCAAGAGGGGAATCCTGAGGGAGCGCATCCCCAGGCAGAGAGGGGCCTGCTGTGGGAGAGTGCTCAGGCATTTGGAGAACCATCGGGAGGGAGGCTGAGCTGCAGTGCCCCCAGCCCCAAGGCTGTCAGCACCGGTGGGAACTGGGTTCTGGGTGGGCACCCAGGACTGAGCACCCAAGGCCTTGCACGTCGTGGCAGGGACTTTGCATTCTGTAGCTAGACTGGTTTCCCCCTTTCTTAATGAGAAAGCTGGGGAACAGCGGGGAAAGGCTCATGCAGGCCTCAGGACACCTCATCCAAGCGTGAGATCCAAGAGGAGCGTCCTCTCCAATGTTGATCATTGTTCGGCATCGCTGAAGACATATCTTTTCCGCGTGTTCTAGTCCTCAGAACCACATGAACATTAACCCAAATCTCTATTGTTGCTTAGGGGTTGTTCAAGATTAAGTGCGGGCAGATCAGGGGCCTGGGGCTGATTTGCTCCAGCCCCAGGCCCCAGCGTTGCTGCCTCTGCCCTCCAGCCTATATACTAGAATCCATCCCAGGGCTGCACAACCCTGGCGCCCAGCAGACCATCTGGGCAAATTAGAGAGCGCATTCCATCAGCAGGGGCTCCTGGTAGCACTGCTGGGCCCTGCTCTAGACCCCATTGTTTCTGATTACGAAGGACGCAGTGGGGTACCGAATCTGCTGCGTTTCTAACAAGGTCCCAGGTGCTGCCGGTCAGGGATCCACCTTGGGACCCAATCCCCGTTCCCCGCATCCCTTCTCCCCCACTAGATATCTGGTGCATGGAAGAAGTTTCTGTTGGATTACAGGACAGAGAGAGCAACACCGGTCACTCACAGCTCATTCTCAAACATCAACGCTCTCCCCTGACCCGCCCCTGTCGCCCTCGACCAGCCTCGCCTGCAGCCAGGTGGTTCCCCCTTGGGCCGTTCCTCCCAGCTGGCCCGGCCAGCGCCTCGGGTCACCCCCCTCCCCCGCCAGAGAGGGGCGCTCTGCTTCCCGGGGTGGAGGACGCGGGCATGGGCCGGGAGGGGCCGCCGCCCCTTCCCGGGACGCTCGCCTGCGGCCCGGCGGGACTCTGGGTAGCCGAGCCACGGGCGGGCAGGGGCGGCGCTCCGGTGGGCGCGGCGCACCTTGCTCCCGGCGCCCCCGCCCCGCGCCGCGCCAGCCCCTCCCCGCGCCGCCGGCGCCCCCGCCCGCCAGCCCGCCCGGGACGGTTCCAGCCCCTTCCGTCCGCTGGGCCCCGCCGCTGTCCTCCGCCGGCCCGCGTGGGAGGACGATGGGTCAGCGCGGAAAAAGTGAATGAGGGCGGCGGCGGCGGCAGCGAGCGCCTGACTCGGCCGGGCCCGAGCGCCGCCCGCGTCCCCCAGCCGCCGACTCCATGGACGCGCCAAGCACCTTGGTGGCCAAGCCCCCCACCGGGTAAGCAGTCTGGCGGAGCGCGCCCGGGGGCTTCGCGGGGCTCGGACGCCCGCACTGCGCGCTCTCGGGGCGGGGGTGGGGGGTGGGCGAAGGGAGCCCGGGACGGGGTGCCCTCTCTCCGGGCCGCGGGCCCGCGCCCTGCCGGGAAGGGGATTGTATACTTTGTGCACCCGGGTCGTTGCCCAGGTAACAGTGTCAGGCTGAGGCCCGAGCACTTTCGCGTGGGCGCGTTTATGAGCGCGCGCCCTTTTTGGGGGTACCCGCGGGCAGAGCCCCCACGGAGCCCCGACCCTTGTTCAAACACCCCGCGTGTTCGCCCTGGCGCGCGGCGGGGTGACAGACCCGGCCTTGGGCTCCAGCCCTGCAGCTGACTGGCCCCGTGTCCGCCCGCGTGCCAGTCGAGTCGTCCGGCCCAGCGTCCGCTTTGCCCGGGCAGGGCTGGGCGGGCCCCGGGACCTCGCAGACACCTGGGTACCGCGTTCCCGGAGCGGGCCCTAGAGGGTACCGGCCCGAGGTGTTCAGCACAACTGCTCTCCCCGCCCGTTTTCTTTTCCGGGCATCCCTTGTTAGTGTACAGGGCGCGAGGTGGGCCCGGCCCGGGGAGACCCCAGCGTCGCACTTAAGAGTCGGGGCTTCCATCCTGCACTGTCTGCCGCAGCCCCGGCCTTCCAAAGTGTGTTTCCCAATCCCACACTTTGCGTGCGTGTGGGGCTTACATGTCACATTACCATTTTACTCGCAGGAAGGGTAAACTTCCCTAATACAAGGAAAACAATTCTGCCCTTCAACCGGATACGAGCGGACCATAACCCTGCGCTCAGTCCAACCAGGCCGCAGCTTGTGGACTGCGGGTCGCGCGCCCCCGCGGCGTCCTACGGATGGGCGAACTCCCTCAGGGTCCGAACAAATGTGTTATGAGTCTTGCAAATGGAATGAGTGGTTGGGTGGGCCCTGCACCTGCTCACCGGGTGGGTCCACTTTCCACTATAGCAACTGGTCTTCACGAGGCAGCTTTGGGGACACCTAATCTCTTTTCTGTGCAGTTGTGACCCACTGACTCACTCTGCCCCTGTGCCCGTTTGCCGCTGTGTTGCCCAAGTCTGCACAAGTTTGAAAACTGGCTTTTTTCTCTAACTCTCTCCCTTTAATGCCAGGAAAAAGTGAGCCAGGTTAGCAAATCAAATAATCCTGAAGCTGGGGAATGTTAAGAGAGAACCTTTTTTTTTTGCAGTGCACTTAGCGGTGGTTATGTAATTCCTTTCAATAAACAAATCTCCAAGAAAGAAATTAAATGTGGGAAATCCCTTTTCGTGGTCATGGGCACCCTGAAATGACACAGTTGGAAATGTGAAACAGAATTACCTTTAAATCTGTCTCTTTGGGAACCTATTTAATGAGCCTGTTTAAGGAGACTGAATCGTTGTCGCTAGCACCTTATGAACAAATATGACAGGGCATTTAAGAGGCCAGCAAAACTGTGTCCGAAGAATATCTGTAAAATCCTTTAAAGGACTCTGATTATGCAAGTGAAACAGCAAATCCGAAGTTGGGGCTGTACTTTACAGCCTGGTACTATATAAGCAAGAGGTAAACCCCGGCCTGGTTCTGCACACTGCGTTTCAGAGCCCCCGTTGGCCTTCCTGCAAACTAAGCACTTTTGCCAGGGATAATAACAAAACATGAAATTGTTGTTGTTGATGCATTTGGTTCTTTTCCCACGGACTCGTCTGGAGCATCTCCTCTGCTTGTTGGAACCTTCTTGTCCACGAAATGTAGACATGTTGCTTTTAACTTCCTTTATTCCCAATTATTTTATCATTTGTCATTTAGTTTTAGGACCTTTAGTGAAGAGACATCACACAAAAAAAATCTCAGTGTGCTTTTTTCCAGAAAAGAATTACATGTTTAGTAATAAAGCTCTTTTGTGTTAAAATCAGAGGAAAGAAATGGTTTTGGGCTTTTTTTAATGTTTTGTATAGTTTTTGTGTAAGGATTTCCTCCCAGAGAAAATAGATTGGGAAGATCTCTGGAAAGGCTAGATTGTGAGATCCTTGGAAAGGCTAGGTTGTGAGGTCCCTGGCTTTGGTGTATTGCTAGTGGCAGTTGGTTGGTTTTTCCCTGAAATGACCATTTCCTCTTCTCTGACCTGCCCCTCTTGCTGCCCTCTTGCTCCAGGGAAATTTTGTTTCTCTCTGATACTACAGGGGATGGCTCTCAGATCAAACTTGGAGTAAGCTGCCATTTTTCCCCCACGATGGCAAACATCTGATGTGATGACTGAAACTGTCTCTAGCTCTTGTGTGATGTAGAAAGGGCTGGTTGGGGAGCTGCGAATTAGGTGATTTCACCTTACAATAAGGTCTATAAAAGCCCTTCCTAAGGATTATGAAAGAGACAGGTAAGTTAGTGAATGTAAATTCTCCCAAACTAAATTATTAATAGTTACTTTTGGGAACTCAAGTATACATTTTTAGTTTGATTGAAATTGAATGTTTTTACTAGTAATTTCATTAAAGCAATGGCTTATGATTAACTTAACTGTCTGGGAAAAGCAATCTTTTACGAAGGAGGGCATTTGCAAAAACTACCAAGTCAGACTTGATGTGACTTTTGAGGAATTTTGCAACTCAGTTGAAGCATAATGATTGATAGAATATTCTAGAATACAAGTAAAGGCAAATTGCCTTTGGTGAATGAAGTTTTAAAATGTAAGTCCATTTAAGAATCCGTTTACTTTTAGTTTATCTGTTTGAGTATTTGTTAGATCCGTGAAAGTAATCAGTTGCTGTGGGACACAGGGTTACATTTACCCCAGACCCTGTTTGAGGAAGAGGCAGAATTGGGTTTGGCAGGGTACTGGTTAATTTTTTTCTCTATGGAGTAAACATATTTCTGTAGAAGAGAATAGTCTCTAGTGACGTGAAATAGCAAAACAGCTGGTGCAGTTGATCAATGGCTATATTCAGGACTATGCTTGTGTAAAGGAAGTTTGCTAATCAGTTTCATCAAAATGTGAGTTTCATCAAGACATAGCTGGTGTTCATTTGTCTGCATAAATTTGTATTTACTCAAGTTATGAGAACAAGAAGTAATTTTAGAAAATTAATCGAACTGGGTAACTTGAGCTATGCTAGTGCTGTTAATGTCTGACATGATGTTAAGTATAGGAGGCCAGCTACTCTGGGCAGTAAAAAGGGGCCTGCACCATGACATTCTCTGTTTCAGCTCTTGAAAGCATATGAATATTAATGAATACTAACGTGTACATCATAATAAGTTTAGGTTTCTAGGCCCTTGTTTTTTTAAGGTTTCAAGGCTTTCAGTTAACAAGTTAGAGAATGTATTCAGTCTTTAAAGTGATAGCATGTATAATTATCTGTTACATGTTCCATTAAACTGTCCCCGTTTAATTTGAGCTAATTTTTAAAAAGATGTTACTTTGGAGCTGTACTTCATGTTGGCAGTTCGTTTAAGAATGTAAAAGTTAGGTTCTTTGATACAAAGTGGAAAGAAGGCCTTGGAATTTTAATCTTCTGTAATTATAGCTTTTCTTAATAAATGATAGAAGTTGGACACTTCCCTATCACAGTAGCAAGTAACCTTAAGGCATCTTTAATATTTCCTATCTGGTTGTGAGGATAAGAAGGATGACAAAACTAAAGCACAATTAATATTTGGTATGCAGATACCTGTGCAGTGTTGGCCTTTCCTGCGTCTAGGAGCTGCACCCTGTAGCCTGGCCTGCTGTCTGCTTGACCTTCCAGGCCCAGCAGAGCTGGTCATTACTGGGAGGCCCAGGTGGAGTGGCTGGCCCCCGGTACATGCGGGTCTGGGTTCCGTGGCCTCTTTAATTAGGAATTGGGGGAGTGAAGTTATAATTTGCATGCACCCAAGGGTGCTTCCATACCTATCAAGAAAGCAATGATCATAGGCTGTATCTATACACCATAATGAGTAGGTTGTTTCTAGGTTGTTTGTGTTTTGTTATTACATTTATCATTAAATTTAATTTTGCCATTGATCAGAAGTTTTAAACAGTGAGTAGAAATATTTGATATCAGATATAAAGGTGACCTTTAGGGCTGTGCGGCTCTGGCCTCTTCTGTCCCCGAGCAGGCCCGTCTGGAGAGATCACATCCCCAGCCGGGAGAGACTTTGGAGCCTTTCGGGATTTTACAGGCTTCCATCTGGTTTCCCTGATGCGGTGGTCAGCTGTTGCTTGTCATGAGCATGTTTCCTACAGGCCAATTAGAATAAAGTCCCCAGCCCAAAAGCATTTGTGTTTAAAAAGGGAAAGAAAAGGCTTTTCTAGCAGTTGAAAAAAATGAATTTCTTTGGTGCATCTGATTAGACCAGAGGTGCTTTTGCACAAGCCCTTTTATGCATCCAGTCCCCACCTCAAGCCAAACCAGCGGTGCCTTTTTAAGATGTTTAAGATACACTGATTAGTTTAGATAAATCACTGAAGTCCTTATCCTTTAAAAAAGTATGTATATATATGTAAAACAAATCCCTAAAGACTAGCCAGATAAATCAGGAGTCCTCATTCGCTGATCTTCCCTCTTCCTTCTCACCCTGTTGCCCGGCCCTTGTCTCTGAGATGCTCCTCCTCCCTCCAGACAGCAAGCTGTCCTTTCTCAGGGGACATGAGTGGGCGTCCTCACACTGCACTGGGTGTGGCAGAGAGGACAGGGCCTTCCTGAGCCAGGGGAGGTACCTTCCCCTAATCCAAAATGCCATCTGCTTGGTCAGAAGCCCTGTTTGACTTCTCCTATGAAAGGCTGACAGGCAGGCTTAGAGGAAAGAACACTGGCTCAGGATAGAAGACTTGGGTCCTCATGTTGGCTGTGCAAGATTGAGTTTACCCTTCTTAGCGGAGCCTGACACCCATCCTGATGTGGCTCCTGCCTCTCTCCCCAGCCCAGCGCTGTCTGAACAGATGTCCTGTGTCTGTGTCCAATACCGAAGCCTCTGAACACTTGAAATGGGGAAGTGAATTTTTCACCTTCTTCAGTTTTCATGAATTTAAGTGTTAATAGCCACGTGGGGCCATGGGTGCCTTTTTGGGCTCTGCAGCTCCAGCCTGTTCTGTCACTGCCCCTTTGTCCCTTCTGAATCAGAATGCCCCCTAGTTCCTCCTACTTTCTCTGTCCTTTGGCCTGTGGACCTTCTCCTCCTGGCCCAGAGTGATTCCTGCCCATTCACCCAGTGGCAGCTGGGGGCTCCCTCCCAGACCCCCAAGACCCCTTCGTTGGTCTTGGAGGGATGAGCTGTGATGTTCATCTTGTCTGTCACCACTGCTTCCTCTGCTGGAAACCCTCATATGGGGTTAGGATTTTCCATTTACTTGTCTGGACCCACCGACTTCAAATCATCTCCAAGGCCGGGATGTTGTCCTGTGAGTTTATGTCATGAATTCATGGCATAGGATGTGACATAGAGCTGTGACTCAGTGAGGGAGCTCTGCTTCCCGTGTGCATTGTCAGCGTTGGGCAAGAGGATCTCAAGACTTGTATGATTCGAAGTGTTCCCAGAAATTCTAAATCCCTCTTTCTAAAAGAATCAACTTTTATCTTAAACTGCTGCTTCCTCTTGTTTTTGCCAGACCATATGACAGCAGATCGATTGCCACCGAGATGTCGCTGTTTCAGACTGATGAGCATGGACTCTGCATGCCAGCTGTGTGGTGCTGTTCTTTACAGACCTGGGAGGTGTTAGGTGGCTTATTTTGAGGAATAGAAAATGACTGTATCAGACAACCCAAAGTGATAGTGGCTGAAAGAGGAGATAATTTTTTCCTTCCTTATTTAGAAGTCCACAGCGGTTGTCCAGCGCTCGTAGTGAGATGTGCTTGGTCTGAACGTTTCTGTCCCCCCAAGATTCATACGTTGCAATTCTAACCCTCAAGGTGATGGTACTAGGCGGGCTGGGCCTTTGCGACGTTGTTGGCTCATGAAGGCGGAGCCCTCATGGTGGGGTTAGTGCCTTGTGGAAGGGGCCCTGAGGGCTCCCGTGGCCTTTCCACCATGTGAGGACACAGTGGGCAGTCAGCAGCCGGAAGCGGGCCCTCACCAGACCTGCTGGCACCCTGACCTTGGACCTAATCCCTCCAGTGCTATAAGCAATACATTTCTGTTGCTTATAAGCCAGTCGGTCTGTGGTGTTTCATTACAGCAGCTAGAACAGACAAAGATGAGGTGCCAAGTCATCGGGGACCTGCCTCATTCCTTCTCCCAGCTTCACCCTGGTCAGCATGGCTCTGGTGGCTCCCGCCCAGCCGAAGAAGGGCGTGGTAGAGGACTTGCCCTTTACTTTTAGGGTCTGACCCACAAGTTGCACATATCCCTTTGCTCACATTTGTTCACCTGATCTTATTTTTTATTGTGGTAAAATTTATATAACATAGCTTTTCACCATTTCTACATTTGCTGGCATTCGTACATTCACATTGTTGTGTGCCTATCACTGCCATCCATACCAGGACATTTTTTCTTCCCAAATTGAGACTCTTGTGTCCATTAATCCCGAACTCCCTCTCCCCCAGCCTCCGGCACCCACAGTTCTGCTTTCTGTCTCTGAACTTGACTCCTCTGGGACGTCCTGCAGGTGGAATCAGACAGTATCTGTCCTTCTGGGACCGGCTTATCTCGCTCAGCACAATGTCCTCAAGGTTCATCCTGGTTGTGGCAGGTGTCAGAGTGCCCTTCCTTTTAATGGCTGCCTGATGAGTCCCTGCCTTTGCTTCTTTGTGTATACACCCAGAAGTGGGATTGCTGGGGCATGTGGCAGTTCCGTGTTCAATAGCTGAGGCACCCCCACACTGTTTTGCACAGTGGCTGCACTGTGTTACATTCTTGCAAGCAGTGTGCAAGGGTCTGAGGTTCCACACATCCTCTGCACTGGCTCAGTTCTAATTACCTGGCAGGTAAAGTCTTGGAGGAAAAGGAACAGGAACCAGGCGGCTTGCAGAGTCTTTGAAGATAAGGTTCTCTCTCTAAGTCTTGTGAGGGCTGAGAGGAACTTGCACGTAAGTGGGCATCTGGGACAGGTGGCTGTGCCCCTCTCCTCCCCCAGGATCCTGGGAGATCGCTGGATTCTTCAGAATGGGTGCCCTGAAAGTTCCTTGGCCTCTGCTGGGGTACACATGCTGATTGCTCTGAGTGTAACTCACAGGAAATGGTACAAGGCTCCATAGTGTGGCTGTGTTTCTCCCTGATGCAGGCCCTGACTGGCAGTTGGCATCTCTGGACAGCAATCTCCTTGTGCATCCTAGGCCTGGAAGAGGTGGGGACACCTCCATCCTGACCCCAGCCAAGAGAGCTTGCATTGACCGGGGCTGCTTGTGTGGAACCAGATCAGGGTGCTAGCATTTTTTTTCATGTGATGTCTCTGATACAATGTCATGCGTGCCACACCACTTCTGCTTGTTCAGCTGGGCTCCCTAGCCTGGAAATGTGGTTAGGCAAGAGGATTTCTGAGCCTGGGCCCTTAGGGTGGCTGTGGCAGGAAAGTCAGGGTTCCCCAATCCTTTGGCCTGGGGAAAGTGCTTGCCTGCCATGATGAGTGTGTGATCGTGTGCATAAGAGAGTGTGATCGTGTGCATGTGTGTGAATGTGTGCATGGGTGTGTGTGTGTTACGTGTGCACGTGAGAGAGTGTGTGGTTGCATGTGTGCTGTCCGTCCTGGAGGTAAGAGTGAAGTTCAAGCTAACTTCCGGCGCTTGGCAGAACAGCAGATTCCCAAATCAGATTGGCAGTTTTTTCAAACCTAATGTTTAGAGAGTTGAATTTAAAAATAGCTTCAGTGGGAGTGATAATATAGAAAAAGTGCATACATTTGGTCATGTGGCTAATTTTTGAGACTAAAATATAGTTTTGTTGGCTGGAGCCCTGATTATTAAGAGCAAAATGTATTAAGGTTCAACAAACAGACCATTAGGTTGGAAAGAACTGATTCACTGTGGCCTGAATCTAGACATTTGCCGCTGAGTAGCTCCTTGCCAAGATTCTCCACCTGCCTGCTGCCTGCCTGTGTGCTGTCTGTAATTATCATGTAGAACTGGTTCTGGGTAGACTTGAAAACTTTCTCCCTCCTATTCTGTGTCTAAACCACTTGTCCCTTCATCGTGGTGACCAGCGTTCTGACATCATGTAGGTAGGACTCTCAGAGAGCCTAATGATCTGCTTAGACATATAATGTGCTCGTGGGGCCGCGAAGGCCGATTGTTTCTCTCACCAACGCCGCTAATTCACTCCCTTTTCCTCTTCTCACATGTATTTCATTGATTTTAATGCACTGATCTGTAGTTGAAGAGTACGTCCTAATGAGGATATTAGGTGAATTTTACAACATTCAGAAAAGCAATGAAAACTAGTTTGGAAACCAGGCTCATTTAAATTGAAAAATATTTCAATTGGAATATTTCCTTATAATTCACCAAATTTTTTTTAACTTACTGTAATGTTTCTCACTTTTGGAATGGTGAAGTTTTGGTTATAAATGTTTCTAAAAGGAAACAAAAATGTCCTTCACAAGGACCTGGATTCTTTAGGCATTTTCATCATCTGTGGTCCTGGTATTTCCCAGCTGTCAGGACAGTCGTCACCTGCCTGCGTGGGAGGTCGGCTCCCCTCTGGGCTGGCTGAAGTTGGTGGCAGTGCTTCTCAGTCTGGCCTGTGTGTGAGGTCGTCACATGACTGAGTCACAAGAGTCCAGGGTTCTACTCCTCATACTGTGGTCTTCCCACTGCACAAAGCAGAATCCTGGGACACAGTTTCCAATGTCCCTTTCCTGAATGGCTTTGCAGGGCAGGAGATGGTCTTGATCGGCTGTTTCTGAACCACCTGCATTTCTCAATAGCATTGTTCTGAAGAAACAGTCCACTTATGTTCATGTGGCGTCTTCCTTGTACTGGAGACCCGAGCTGTTGCCCATTGGACTGTAACAGTGTTAATGTATTTCTAGATGCATAACTGCAGAGACCTTTGGATGGGATTTTATTTTGTGAAAGAGATGTAGGGTGTGGTAGAAGAGGGTTGAACGCAGCTGTCAGGAGCACAGTTAATGTGTCTGAGAATTAATGTCATACATCAGATGCAGACTTTGTAATTTCCCCAGCAAGATGTTCTGCCTGGATCTGGGCTTATGAATTAATAAACGTTTCATAACCTCCCCTTTTGTCCTGCATGTTGACGCAGCTCACAGTGTCTTTTTCCTGGAGATTTAATGAAAGCACGAGTTCTGCTTTGCACAATAAGTGAGTTCCTTCAACGTAGAAGCTGCACAGACCCGAAGTCACACATTGGGTGGTTGTGTTTTCTTGTGGGTGACCTCAGCCAGACCTGGGTCCAAGCTGGATTGTCCCACCCATGACCTGGGCGTCTCTGTAATGACTCTCCTGTGTTCCTGTCCTCCGTCTCTGACCCCCAGTGGGATGCTCTAAGCATGAAGAACGAGCCCAGGGGTGGCCCTTTGGAGCCAACTCGTGGCTCCTTGTCTCTGGGGTTGCTGGTCTCTGCTGTATCACAGCTGACACTGAGGACCGTGAAGGTGGGAACACTCGCTACTGCCATCTACAATTCACCAAACGCCCACCTGGAGTCCGGTTGGGGGCATTTTAGTGTCATCAAGGTCCCGTGCTCATGTGTTCTTGTCTCACCCAGGCTGACACAAGCCCAACCCCACAATCTGTTCTCTCATAATTTTTTTGAGCTTGTTTTTAGTCCTAATTTCCAAAATAATTTATCCCCCTTGATGATGTTTTACTTAACCTGTGTGGAACCCTCTCCTTCTGTCAATTATAACTGATTGTTATAAGTGACAGGTGCAAATTTAGTTGGAAGAATATACTTTTGTCTCTTTATTTGAACTGTTGGTCTTTGGAACATGGTGCTCTTTAGATGAGGCATCTGAATGGCAACCCTGGAGGAAAATTATATGTTTGAAGTGTTTTCTTGATGTTTACTTTGCATTTTATGAGTTTAAGATTACACTGGATTCTTATGTCAGGGTTTAGACTTTAACTAGGAGATGAATGGAGGTAGTGGATGACCTGTTTTCAAACTGGGCTGGCTTTAATAGGACACTCACATGTGCAGGAGGGCATGCACATCACTTTCCTGACATTTTTTCTGGTGTTTTTAGGGTGCTAAATATTCATTGGCATTAAAAGGTGTTTTCATTTCTTTTGTCCATGCAAAAGTGACATATCCTCAGGACAGAGTTTCCACCAGGTTTCACTTTTGTGTCCCTTTTTCACAAAGTGGAATAGAGACTGACTGCTCCTTGCTTCCATGAGGGTCTGACATTGGAGCTGGGGGTCTTGAATGGGGACCATGAGCAGCTTGCACCCTGGGCACTTCTGAGGTGAGGGTATTGATACAAGAGCAGTGGTGGAGACCTAAGGCCTTCAGGTCCCCAGTGGCCACCTGCAGCTGTGACCTCTTTACCCCTCAGGTGGAGAGACTTGTAAAAACCTCCAGCTGGAGCTTGGTCTCCTGACTTGTGAGACCACTGAGGGTTTTTGGAGAAGGATTTTGCTTTTTTTAACATCACTGCATGGTATCCTTTACCCATTAAAGAGAGTATGAAATAGTATCTGAGTTCGGGGTTGTGCACAGTGATCCACTCACAGCAAAATAATATCATAGGATGATTTCCTTAAGATATAGGTCTGAATATTGGCTAAAATGCAGAGCAGTTCTGTTTACCACTGGGAAAGTATATACAGGAAAGGAATGCTGATCCAAACAGAGCAGCTCACAGGACATTTGCACATTCTCAGTAGAGCCTGATTTGTAGATAACCTACATCTTGATAAGTCTGTCCTTGTCACAAGAGCCACGAGCTTAGTCAGTTTGCCACCCAAGCACATTGACTTGGGATACACAGACATAGTTCCTCTTAAAATGACTCTATTTTCTGCTGAAGGAAAGAAATACTGATTGAGGCTGAACCTAACCTCTGCTTCTGCTGTTCTTTTAGTCTGGGAGGAGTGGGGGGTGAGCCAAGCTCATCTGATTTGGAGCTGGGGTTGAAAATTGGGTAACGGGTGTCTAGGTGGAGAGGCTGAGACGAGGCCCTGTGGGGGAGTACACCCAGAATGAAGGAGCAGGGGTGATGCCTAAGGCTGTGTCCTCCACGTGGGACTGACCCACAGGCAGCAGACCCCTGGTCAGCTGAAAGGGAGACTGAGGCTGGTACATGTCTAGAGGCCGGATCAGTGGCTAGGGGCCAGCTGCTTCTGCTGTGACCTGAGGGCCTGCCTGGAGGTGGGGTGTGTGTGTGTGTTCATTTTATCTTGAAGAACAAGGGTGTTGGCCGGAGGTATTGAGCAGAAGAGTACCCTCCTCGTGGATGAAGTTTGTTCTTTAAGATCAGACTGAGGCCAGGATGTGAGAGGACCAGAGAGGCACAAGGGAGTCTGGGAACCAGCTGGGACAGCCAGCGTTGCTGTGGCCCAGGCCGAGGTACCAGGGCTCAGCCTGGCCTCCAACGTGAATGGGGAGGGATGGTGTGCCGGCCTCTGGGAGGCGTGGTCGCAGCGTGGCGAGGCTCCAAGCCTGGATACCTGGGAGAGGCCAGTAACCTTGGGGAACAGGACAGTGGGAGCTGGGTGCAGGGGACTGGGGGAATTAGGAAGACAGACAGTCACTTCCCCCTTATCTTGAGGGTCCATGTGCCATGTGGAGAGTGGTGGGGAGAGGCTGAAGCCAAATCAAACAGGACTGTCCTTTGAGTGCTTGAGTCAGTAGAGGGCATGAGGACCCTCAGCACAGTTGACAGGCCAGCCAGAGCAGCTCAGAGTGCAGAGCAGCTCAGGCAGAGCCCATGGAAAGCCAGGACCAGCCCCACGCAGCCGGAGCCTGTGTTGCAGGGTGCCCACCAGGCTGTGCTTAAAGTGCTGTGTTTAAAGTGTCCCCTCACTCGGTCTTCACAGCAGCCCAGGAAGGGGGCCTGTTGTTTCTCAATTTTCATTCAGATGAGGAATGTGGGGTGCTTGCTTCAGCAGCACATATGCTAAATGTGGAACATGGGGCACATAGAGGTTAATCAGGTGACCAGGGTCAGCCAGGTGACCCGGTGTACCTGGATCCAAACCCAACAGTCACATGGCCTGCACAGCCTCACCCTGCTGTGCCCATTGGGTATTTGTGGAGAGGTTGCTGTGGCCCTGAGGAGAGTCCTGGTCAGGTCTAAGGCAGGGAGGGTCTTCTCGAAGGTGTGAGCAGCAGGAGTGAGTGTGGCCCTGAGGAGGCACAGGTGTGGGAGAGGAGCAGGCATTCTGGGGTGGGTGTGGCTCGGCACCTCTTGGGGCGGCTCTGGGTTATTCATTCCCAGTGCATCCCTGAGAAGGCAATTACCCATTTTATCCTAGTGGCAGTGGCCTCAGCCAGTGTTCCTGTGTCAGTCGTGCAGGTGGAGCTAATAACCTATGGGATTTGGGCCTAGGCCTGCCGAGTGAGCATGTACTGCTCTGCCTCTCTTACCATGGGACCCACTTAGGATCAAGTATTGGGACCTGGTGCAGCGTGATGCACTCTGTGCTCTGATAATTGCAGTGTGAGTTAGACGTTGAAGGCAGGCACAACACTTGCCATGTTCAGGTAAGAAGGAAGCAAGGCCGGTGACCTGGGCCTTGGGGGTCAGAGATGCATAGCCTGTGATTGCAGCGGGCTTGAGAGTGTGGTTCCTTACCTGTGTGCAGCAAGATACACATGCAACTGAGAGTGGGCATCCACAGCTCTGACTGCAGCTTGATGTGACTGTGACATCCAGGTACCCAGTCAGAGAGGTGGCCTGCCTGAACAGGGTGTAGACAGCTGTGCTCTTAGGGAACTGCATGGGAGCACCTGTGGTCTGAGCACTTCCCTGTACTATTCATTTGCCCCATCAGTAGACCTGATCATAGTCCATTATTGCTACCATTTTGGGGACGAGGACACTGAAGCCCAGAGAGGTTACTAACCTGCTTAGGGTTACAGAGCCTCTGCCTGTAGTAGCCAGGAAGCAGTGTGTGGCCCCACTTGTGCACTATTTCATTTGTTAGTATGTTCTGTCTTCTCTGAGCAGGACTACCAGCCTCCTGCTGTCCCCACCCCCATAACAGCACTTTGTATGTAGGGCCCAGGCCCTCAACACCCATGCCCCATAGAACCAGAGCTGGTCTGAAGTCCAGGCATGCTGCCACTCAGTGCTACTGGGACCTGTGTCCGTGCCCTGGGGATTAATAATCCTGCAGCCAGATTGAAACCAGTGACCTTAGAGAGAGAGAGAGATGGGAGAAGCTAAGCAAAATCTGGGATTCTTTAGTCTTCAGTGACTGACTTCTTTTCTGTTCCCAGCAGAGTGGAAGCTAGGGATTTGCAAAGTTCTTTGGAATCTAATACTTTCTTAACAGCCAGCTCTGCAGCTCCCAGGCGGCCAGGCAGTGGGGCTCTGGCTGCAGGGGGG
This sequence comes from Manis pentadactyla, assembly GCF_030020395.1. Lineage (NCBI taxonomy): Eukaryota > Metazoa > Chordata > Mammalia > Pholidota > Manidae > Manis > Manis pentadactyla. Next base: position 44,833,020 of record NC_080025.1, read on the forward strand.
ACTTGTCATCATTCTCACATTCCTTCAGTGTCTTTAGATGGCCCAGTGTCCAGAGACGGGTGTGTGTGTGTGTGTATGTGTGTGGGTGTGCACACATGCACGTGGATACAGATCCAGAGGTTGTCTCTGCTCAGTTTTGGGGAGGGTGATGGTGCAGCCTGTCTGGCACCAGAGCAGGGCAGGAAGGCACTGGGTACCCTCAAGAAACACCTACACCTTGGCTTCCCTGGCCAGGCCTTTGCAGCTGGGGGAGCACCGTGCAAACGGTGCTTCCTCGCCTCCACCAGTGTGTGCAGCTGTAGGGCAAGTCTGGTTGGAGAGTGTTCTGGGAGGGGAGGGGAGAAAGAGCTGAGATGTGAGAAAGCATTACTACCGGTCAGTGGATTTGTCCCAGGGCTAGGGTGTCTTCTATACTCAACTCCGAGGAGGCTGCTCAAGGCTTGGTTATGGTTTTAAATGGTACGGGGTTGTGCAAGTGGTTTGGGGTCATGGAAATGGTTCGGGGTCATGGGAATGTTACAGGGTCATGGAAGTGGTTCGGGGCATGCCTGCTTCTCAAAGGTTCACCCTCCGTGTTGGTGGGAGTAGTCATTGCTGTCATCTAGTGAGTTAGGCTGAGACTGGTATGGAAGTGGTAGGGTCCTTTCAACTGTAATTTACAATCATGCACCATTTTGCAGCTTTCAAAGTACCAGCATCTACATTTTGTGGGCCTGCAAGGCAAGGCATTTCTTCCCCCACTTTCCAGATGGAGAATGGTCCTGTGCATTAATTAAAAGCGATGGAGAGGCCCGCCTTGCCTTGCCTGTGTGGCCCATGCCCATGCGTGTGGGTGGTTAGAGCCTAGCAGCCCCTGCAGGAGCGTGCTCAGGCAAGAAGCTAAATAATTACCCCTGGTAGCAGGTGGCCTGGGAAGGCATGGCCTGATCCCAGAGGGGCTGGAGAACGTGGTGGTGTAGTTACCTATTGCTGCAAAGCAAGTTACCCAAAATTAGCAGCATGAAGTGACAGTGGCTTTCTTGGGTGGTTCTGACTCAGGCTCTTGTGGGGGATGAGGCTCTTCCTTTTGATGGGAGCAGGATAAAAATGTGCCCATATTTTGAAACTTTCATGTGGCAATCTGGGCTTGACTGCGTTTTCCCAAAGCAATTTGGTTAAGCTACTCATGAGGGCACATTAAAGGCCTGCATGGAGGGGCCTCTGAAGGGGTTTTAAAACCACATTCTGCTGGAGGTGGCCCTGCTCCAGACCCTTTTGATGGTTGGCTTTTTCATGTACCAAGGCTGCATGTGGCAATTTTCTTTATACAAGTACGTATTTTTATTTACATAAAGACTTTTAAAATAATGAAAACTTGGTCTCTCGTTAGAGGAACAACAAAACAATAGATTGCAGTTACCCAAAGGTGACCACATATGTACCAGTCCCAGCCTCTTGCCCTGGTGTAAATCCTGTCAATGCCCTTCACTCACCTAACTGCCCTGTCTGGACTGTGACTGGCACGGTCGCTCAGCCTGGACACTGAGTCTGCCTGCCAAGCACGAGGGGCTCCGTTCTGTCCTGGTGGCTGTTAACCATGGGTGGTATGCATTAGGATCACAGCAAGGTGGGGTTTGTGAAAGTTATTTTTAGCTTGAAATTCTCCAATTAATGTTTGTATATCAAAAATTTTACTGCATAACACTGATATCTGGGTTCTCTATCATGAACTTGTGTAAGAAGTTATATTTAAAGTAATTTGGGGAAGAAAATTTTAGTTCCAGGGTCTTACTTGTCCCTTTAATCCAATTTAATGTGTCCTTATTGTTCAGGATGGGGATTTAATAGAGTGAGAAGGTTGAGTTTTACTTCTTTTTGTTGAGATATAAGTAACCGTATCACACTGTGTCCTTTTTGGTGTAAAACATCATGATTTGATAAATGTATATATTGTGAAATGGTTAGCACAGTAAGTTTACTTAACATCCATCACCACACATAGTTAAAAATACTTTTTCCTTGTGATGAAAACTTTTAATATATTTTGAAATCAAGAAGTGTGATGCCCCAAAGCTTGGCTCTTCTTTCTGAAGATTGCTTTGGCTTTTGAGGGTATTTTCTGATTTCCAGTGAATTTTAGGATTATTTGTTTTATTTGGGTGGAAAATACCATTGGAATTTTGATAGGGTTGCATTGGAGTTGAACATGGCTATCAATAGTATGGCCATTTTAACAATATTAATTCTTCCACTCTGTGAACACGAAATACTTGTTTGTTAATATAGGTGTCTTCTTCCTGGGCAGCTTTTGAATAAAGATACCCTCAGCTCCTCTCTGGGAGGTTGTGATCAGACCTAGATGGGTGAGGACCCAGCAGGAATGAAGAGCTCCCAGGTGACTCAGATGGCCAGTCCTGGCTAAAGATTAATTGTTCACCCACCCATCACATCCTTAAATGGATGTATGATTAAAGATGTTGTTCCACCTCTCCAGGAGGCCAGTCTGGGAGTTCTGTTTAGTCTGAAAGAACTGTTTACATAGGCACAATTGTTCTCTGCTAAAAACATTTCTCTTCAGAGCTATTTCTGTGTATGTTTTAGTTCACGTGTTTTCACCAAGTTGCTTTGGAAAAGGACAGTCAAGTCCAGATTGCAAGCAAGCACTTCATTTTTTATTTTTCCCTCATTTAATCAAATATCTTCCAGCGTCTTAAAACATGCTCTGAATTAAAACATGTTTGTAAGATTGATTCTGTGTTAGTTTTTTGCCATTATGCTCTCCATATTATGGGAGTTTAAGAATGAAGAGATTGATTTTTACTGACGTAGGACCATTTTAAAATTTATTAATCTAATTAGTCACAGTCTTTTTAAAAATAAGAATTAATTAAAATGCATCCATGTGCGGACATCTCGGGTTTGGATCATTTGTTCCTGACTCGACAGAGCCCACAGTGTGGAAGCAAGGCCAGGTCCCTAAACCCGTGGCTGTGACACATGCTGTAGCAGACATGTGTGCAAAGTGCTTCCGGAACACCCAGGAAAGGAGCAATTTGTTCTCCTTAGGGTGGGGCTAAGATAAGTCTGGTTTATTATCATGAAAGGCCTTCTCAGAAAATGGTTCTGCTGGAGCAGTTCTTAAATACAACACTCCTTTCAGGCGCCAGCAGCAGCCCGGTGGGTGGAGCTGTGAGTGCTGCACCAAGATTAGCTCAGGCAGACACTGCAGGCTTCATGCAGGGGGGATTTTTTTTTCCCCCTAATGATCAAAAGGAGCCTGACAGTGAAGAGCTTTGGAAAAGTGCAGACATCTGTAAGACACTCCAGACTGGACACTTTTCAGAGAGGTTATTGAGAAGGTTGATGAGATGAGGTAGCACCATCAATTCTCTGGCCCTGGTGGCAGTTTTGGACACATCTTTACAGACCTACAGACAGTGTGGGGCACTTAAGGGCACAATGAATGCAGTCTGATGGACCCTGGGAGTGTGTTGTCTCCAGATGTCATGTTTGCTTGGCTGGGTGGGTCCTGGCCCTTGCATAGAGGCTCCTGTCAGTGATGGTGTGGCAGGTTGGCCTATGTCGGTGACTGGGGACAAGGCCAGGCACTCATGGGATTATTTCTTAGGCTCCATTTAATTCAGTTGCATTGCTTTTTTAAAGACAGGTTTTTTTTTTTTTTTTTTATCATCAATGTGCAATTACATGAGGAACTTTATGGTTACTAGACTACCTGCATTATCAAGTCCCCACCACATACGCCATTATAGTCACTGTCCATCAGCATAGTAAGATGTTCTAGAATCTCTACTTGTCTTCTCTGTGTTGTACTGCCTTCCCCGTGCCCCTGCACCCTACATTACGTGTGCTAATGGTAATGCCCCTTTTTCCCCCCCTTATCCCTCTGTTCCCACTCATCCTCCCCAGTCTCTTTCCCTTTGGTAACTGTTAATCCATTCTTGGTTTCTGTGATTCTGCTGCTGTTTTGTTCCTTCACTTTTTTATTTGTTCTTATGTTCCACAGATGAGTGAAATCATTTTCTCCACCTGGCTTATGTCACTGAGCATAATACCCTCTCCCTCCATCCATGCTGTTGCAAATGGTAGGATTTGTTTTCTTCTTATGGCTGAATAATATTCCATTGTGCATATGTACCACCTCTTCTTTATCCATTCAGCTACTGATGGACACTCAGGTTGCTTCCATTTCTTGGCTACTGTAAATAGTGCTGCGATAAACATAGGGGTGCATATGTCTTTTTGAAACTGGGCCTCTGCATTCTTAGGGTAAATTCCTAGGAGTGGGATTCCTGGGTCAAATGGTATTTCTATTTTGAGCTTTTTGAGGATCCTTCATACTGCTTTCCACAATGGTTCAACTAGTTTACATTCCTACCAGCAGTGTAGGAGGGTTCCCCTTTCTCCACAGCCTCACCAACATTTGTTGTTGTTTGTATTTTGGATGATGGCGATCCTTACTGGTGTGAGGTGATATCTCATTGTAGTTTTAATTTGCATTTCTCTGATGACTAGTGGTGTGGAGCTTCTTTTCATGTGTCTGTTGGCCATCTGAATTTCTTTGGAGAACTGTTCAGCTCCTCTGCCCATTTTTTAATTGGATTATTTACTTTTTGTTTGTTGAGGTGTATGAGTTCTTTATATATTTTGGATGTCAACCCTTTTTCAGATCTGTCATTTATGAATATATTCTCCCATACTGTAGGATGCCTTTTTGTTCTGTTGATGGTGTCCTTTGCTGTACAGAAGCTATTCAGCTTGATGAATCCCACTTGGTCATGGTGTATGATCCTCTTGATGTATCTTTGAATTTAGTTTGCTAATATTTTGTTGAGTATTTTTGCATCTATGTTCATCAGGGATATTGATCTGTAATTTTCTTTTTTGGTGGTGTCGTTGCCTGGTTTTGGTATTAGGGTGATGCTGGCTTCATAGAATGAGTTTGGAAGTATTCCCTCCTCTTCAATTTTTTAGAATGCATTAAGGAGAATGGGTATTATGTGTTCTCTAAATGTCTGATAAAGTTCAGCAGTACATCCAACTGGCCTGGAGTTTTTTTTGTTCCTGAGTTGTTTTTTGATTACTGATTCAATTCTATTGCTGCTAATTGGTCTGTTTAGATTTTCTGTTTCTTCCTGGGTCAGTCTTGGAAGGTTGTATTTTTCTAGAAAGTTCTCTATTTCTTCTAGGTTATCCAGCCTGTTAGCAAATATATTGTCATAGTATTCTCTAATAATTCTTTCTATTTATGGGATGTCCGTAGTGATTTTTCCTTTCTCATTTCTTTCTCATTATGTTTATGTGTGTAGATTCTCCTTTTCTCTTAAAAAGTCTGGCTAAGGGCTTTTTCATTTTGTTTATTTTCTCAAAGAACCAGCCCTTGGTTTCACTGATTTTTTTCTATTGGTTTATTCTCCTCAATTTTATTTATTTCTTCTCTGATCTTTATTATGTCCGTCCTTCTACTGCCTTTGGGCCTCATTTGTTCTTCTTTTTCCAGTTTCAATAATTGTGACTTTAGACTATTCATTTGGGATTGTTCTCATTCTTTAAATAGACCTGGATTGCTATATAGTTTCCGCTTAGAACTACCTTCAGTGTGTCCCACAGGAGTTGGGGCAGTATGCTGTTGTTTTCATTTGTCCTTGTATATTGCTTGATCTCTTGTTTTATTTTGGTCATTGATCCATTGATTATTTCAGAGTATGTTGTTAAGCCTCCATGTGTTTGTGAGCTTTTTTGTTTTCTTTGTACAATTTATTTCCAGTTTTATACCTTTGTGATCTGAAAAGTTGCTTGGTAGAATATCAATATTTTTTAATTTACTGAGGCTCTTTTCTGGCCTAGTATGTGGTCTATTCTGGAAAATGTTCCATGTGCACTTGAGAAGAATGTGCATTTGAGAGAATCTTGTTGCTTTTGGGTGTAGAGTTCTGTAGATGTCTGTTAGGTCCATCTGTTCTAGTGTGTTGTTCAGTGCCTCTGTGTCCTTACTTATTTTCTTTGTGGTTGATCTGTCTTTTGGAGTGAGTGGTTTGTTGAAGTCTCCTAGAATGAATGCATTGCATTCTATTTCCTCCTTTAATTCTGTTAATATTTGTTTCACATATGTCAGTGCTCCTGTGTTGGGTGCAGAGATATTTATAATGGTTATATCCTCCTTTTGGACTGACTCCTTTATCATTATGTAATGTCCTTCTTTATCTGTTGTTACTTTCTTTGTCTTGAAGTCTATTTGTCTGATACAAGTTCTGCCACACCTGCTTTTTTCTCCCTATTGTTTGCATGAAGTATCTTTTTCCATCCCTGTACTTTTAGTCTGTGTATGTCTTTGGGTTTGAGGTGAGTCTCTTGTAAGCAGCATATAGACGGTCTTGCTTTTTTATCCATTCTATTACTCTTTGTCCTCTCATTGGTGCATTCAGTCCATTTACATTTAGGATGATTATCAATAGATACGTCCTTATTGCCATTGCATGCTTTGTATTTGTGTTTAACAAAGGTTCAAGTGCAGCTTCTTTACTATCTGTCTCACTTTAGCTCACTGATTACACTATTATTAACAGTGTCTGATGATTCTTTATTTCTCTCCCTTCTTATTCTTGCTCCTCCACTCTTTATATGTTAGGTGTTTTATTCTGTACTCTTTTGTGTTTCCCATGACTGCTTTTGTGGGTAGTTGATTTTATTTTTTGCCTTTGTTTAGTATTTGGTTGGTCTGTTTTCTTTGCTGTGATTTTATTTTCTCTTTTGACATGTATTTAGCCTTAGGAGTGCTTCTATCTAGAGCATTCCCTTTAAAATATCCTGTAGAGGTGGTTTGTGGGAGACAAATTCCCTCAACTTTTGCTTGTCTGGGAAGTGTTTAATCCATCCTTCAAATTGAAATGATAATCGTGCTCGATACAGTATTCTTGGTTGAAGGCCCTTCTCTTTCATTGCATTAAATATATCATGCCATTCTCTTCTGGCCTGTAAGGTTTCTGTTGAGAAGTGTAAACTCATCATCAGACCAAGTTTTCCTTTGTAGGTGATCTTTTTTCTCTCTGTGGCTGCCTTTAATAATCTGTCTTTGTCTTTCATCTTTGCCATTTTAGTTATTATATGTCTTGATGTTGTCCTCCTTGGGTCCCTTGTGTTGGGAGATCTGTGGGCTTCCATGGTCTGTGAGACTATTTCCTCCCCCAGCTTGGGGAAGTTTTCAGCAATTATTTCTTCGAAGACACTTTCTATCCCTTTTTCTCTCTCTTCTTGTTCTGATGTCCCTATTATGCGAATATTGTTCCTTTGGATTGGTCACACAGTGTCTTGATATTCTTTCATCCCTGGAGATCCTTTTCTCTCTCTCTGCCTCAGCTTCTCTGTGTTCCTGTTCTCTGATTTCTATTCCATTAACAGACTCTTGCATCTCATCCAGTCTGCTCTTAAGTCCTTCCAGAGATTGTTTCATTTCTGTTATTTCCCTCCGGACTTCATCCCTTAGCTCTTATATGTTTCTCTGCAGGTCCATCAGCATGGTTATGACTTTTATTTTGAATTCCTTTTCAGGAAGATTTGTTATATCTGTCTCCCCAGGCCCTCTCTCTGGGGTTGCCTGAGTGATTCTTGACTGGACCAGATTCTTCTGCCTTTTCATGGCTTTAGAGGTGGTCGTGTGCAGGTGGCGTGTGTGTCAGCTGGGAAAACAAAGTTCCTTCCTGCTTGCTGGTTGCTATGCCATTTTCCGCTGCCTGTGTCGTTTACCTGCACAGAGGGAGCAGTCTCTGGGCTAATTCCTTTAGCTGCCATGTGTGGGGCAGCCCTTGTGGTAGACTGGGGCTGTGCGGGGGTGGCAGACATGTAGGGGGTCTTCTCCTGTGAGAACGGCACCCCTTCCTGCTTTCCCAACCTTACCCTGGCTTCCTCGGTCTGTGATGGGCAGCTGTGCGCCAGCGGCAGGATCTGGGTCTGTTGCAGTTAGCTGTGCACTGGGAGGAGACTCTGTGTGGTTGCTGTGGTGGGGTCGCTCTCCGGTTGCTCCCCCACTGTGGTGGGTCAGTCCGTTTGCTTTTAGTGCTGGCCGGGGAATTAATGGTAGGCTGCTTATAGCCGTGAGGGGCTTCGGGACTTGGTTACCCCCCAGGGGGTTGGGTCACCTGAAGTTCCTTAGAATTCCCAACCTCCTGTGCTGAGTGTGCTGGGCTGGTTTTGTCCAGCTGTTAAGCCCTTGTCCCTTTAACACTTTTAAAAAGCACCCTGTCTTTTCTTGTCCCAGCGGAGCCAGCGTTGGGGACCCGCTCACAGATTTTACTTTACCGTTTCTCTAATATGCAGCACACCATGCAATGTGTGTGTGTACTCCCGGTGCAGATTACTAGGACTGGTTGTTTAGTAGTCCTGTGCTTCCACTCCCTCCCCACTCTGATTCTTTTCCCCCCTCCAGAGAGTGGGGGTTGGGGAGTGCTTGGGTCCTGCCAGGTCATGGCTTTGTATCTTACCCTTTTTGTGAGATGCTGAGTTCTTGCAGATGTACATGTAGCCTGGCTGTTGTACTGTATCTTCTCGTCTCTCTTTTAGGCATAGTTGTATTTGTTATATTTTCAAAAATATATATGGTTTTGGGAGGAGATTTCTGCCACCCTTCTCATGTCACCATCTTGAGCCTCTCCTTTCCGCAATCCTCTTGTTGAGAGTTTTTATGATGAATGCATGTTGAATTTTGTCAAATGCTTTTTCAGCATCTATGGAGATGATCATGTGGTTTTTGTCCTTTTTGTTGATGTGGTGGATGACTTGGATTTTCAAATGTTGTACCATCCTTGCATCCATGGAATAAGTCCTACTTGATCATGATGGATGATCTTTTTTATGTATTTTTGAATTTGGTTTGCTAATGTCTTGTTGAGTATTTTTGCATCTATGTTCATCAGGGATATTGGTCTGTAATTTTCTTTTTTTGTGGAGTCTTTGCCTGGTTTTGGTATTAGAGTCATACTGGTCTCATAGAATGAGTTTCGAAGTATTCCCTCTTCTTCTACTCTTTGGATTCTCTAATAATTCTTTGTAATTCCATGCTGTCTGTAGTGATTTTTCCTTTCTCATTTCTGATTCTGTTTATGTGAGTAGACTCTCTTTTTTGTTTGATAACTGGATAGGGCTTCATCTGTTTTGTTTATTTTATTGAGGAACCAGCCCTTGCTTTTATTGATTCTATTGTTTTATTCTCAATTTTATTTATTTGTGCTGTAATCTTTATTGTTTCCCCCCTTCTACTGACTGCAGGCCTCATTTGTTCCTCTTTTTCTAGTTTTGTTAATTGTGAGTTTAGACTGCTCATATGGGATTGTTCTTCTTTCCCGAGGTAGGCCTGTATTGCAATATACTTTCTTCTTAGCACAGCCTTCGCTGCATCCCACAGATTTTGTGGTGTTGAATTATTGTTGTCATTCTGTCTCTCTATAATGCTTGATCTCTGTTGTTATTTGGTCATTGATCCATTGGTTATTTAGGAGCATGTTGTGAAGCCTCCATGTGTTTGTGGGATTTTTCATTTTCTTTGTGTGATTTATTTTTAGTGTCATACCTTTGTGGTCTGAGAAATGGTTGGTACAATTTCAATCTTTTTGAATTTACTGAGGCTCTTTTTGTGGCCTAGTATATGATCTATTCTTGAAAATATTCCGTGTACACTTGAGAAGAATGTGTATCCTGCTGCTTTTGGGTGTAGAGTTCTTTAGATGTCTGTTAGGTCCATCTGTTCTAGTGTGTTGTTCAGTGCCTCTGTGTCCTTACTTATTTTCTGTCTGGTGGATCTATCCATTGGAGTGAGTGGAGTGTTGAAGTCTGCTAGAATGAATGCACTGCATTCTATTTCCCCCTTTAATTCTGTTAGTATTTGTTTCACATATGTAGGTGCTTCTGTGTTGAGCGCATAGATATATCTAACGGTTGTGTCTTCTTGTTGGATTGACCCTTTTATCATTATGTAATGTCCTTCTTTATCTCTTGTGACTTTCTTTGTTTTGAAGTCTATTTTGTCTGATACAAGTACTGCAACTCCTGCTTTTTTCTCTCTTAGTTGCATAAAATATCTTTTTCCATCCCTTGACTTTTAGTCTGTGTATGCCTTTGGGTTTAATGTGAGTCTCTTGTTGGCAGCATATAGATGGGTTTTGTTTTTATATCCATTCAGTGACTCTGTCTTTTGATTGGTGCATTCAGTCCATTTATATTTAGGGTGATTATCAATAGGTATGTGCTTATTGCCATTGCAGGCTTTAGATTCGTGGTTACTAAAGGTTCAAGGTTTACATCCTTACTATCTAAGAGTCTAACTTAACTTACTTAATATGCTGTTACAAACAGAATATAAAGGTTCTTTTCTTTTTCTCCTCCTTTTTCTTCCTCCTCCATTCTTTATATATTAGGTATCATATTCTGTACTGTTTGTCTGTCCCTTCATTGACTTTGGGGGTAGTTAATTTAATTTTGCATTTGCTTTGTAATTAGCTGTTCTACTTTCTTTACTGTGGTTTTATTACCTCTGGTGACAGGTATTAAACCTTAGGAACACTTCCATCTATAGCAGTCCCTCCAAAATAGACTGTAGAGATGGTTTGTGGGTGGTAAATTCTCTCAGTTTTTGTTTATCTGGAAGTTGTTTAATACCTCCTTCAAATTTAAGTGATAGTCTTGTGGGATAAAGTAATCTTAGTTCCAGGCCCTTCTGCTTCACTGCATTAAATACATCATGCCACCCCCTTCTGGCCTGGAAGGTTTCTGCTGAGAGTTCTGATGATAGCCTGATGTGCTTTCCTTTGTAGGTGATCTTATTTCTCTCTCTGGCTTCTTTTAATAGTCTGTCCTTATCCTTGATGTTTGCCATTTTAAATACTGTATGTCTTGGCGTTGTCTTCCTTGGGTCCCTTGTGTTGGGAGATCTGTGGATCTCCATGGCCTGAGAGACTATCTCCTTCCCTAGATTGGGGAAGTTTTCAGCAATTACCTCCTCAATGACACTTTCTATCCCTTTTTCTCTCTCTTTTTCTTCTACTAACCCCATAATGCAAACATTGTTATGTTTGGGTTGGTCACATAGTTCTCTCAATATTCTTTCATTCTTAGAGATCCTTTTTTCTCTCTGTGCCTCAGCTTCTTGTATTCCTCTTCTCTAGTTTCTATTTCATTTATCATCTCCTCCACCATGTCTAATCTGCTTTTAACCATCCATATTGCTCTTCAGTGATTGGATCTCCCACTAGAATTCATTCCTGAATTCTTGCATATCTTTTCACATCTCTATGAGCATATTAATGATTTTTATTTTGAACTCCCATTCAGGAAGACTTATGGGGTCGATGTCATGTAAATCTTCTCAGGAATTGATTAATAATTTTACTTTGAACCAGATTCCTTTGGCATTTCATAGTTGTATATGGCGCCCTCCAGTGTCCAGAAACTGTACCCTCTGGAGCTGCTCAGCCTCTGAAACAATGTCAGGGGTCGTATTGGTGCCTGGGGGCAGGAAAGAGCTGTTTCCTGCTTCCCGGCTGCTATGCCTGTCTCCATTGCCTGAACCAGTGAGCCGAGCACACAGGTATAAGCCTCTATGCTTTGCGTTTGCAGTTGCTGTAGACAGATCTTCCGTCTGGCTGGCCTAGTGCCAGGGTAGGGTTTTCCGGTTTGCAAGCCAGGTGGGGCCGGCCAGGAGAAAGGTACAGTAGGCTGCATATCACCAAGGGGGTCCTTGAAGCTGTGCAGGCAGCCAGGGAGCTGGAGCACCTGAAGATCGTGAAAGCTCCCAACCTGCTGGGCAGAGTGTACCCAGACAATTTTGTCTACCTGTCCTTTCTCCTGAGCAGTAAGCTCTGTGCAATCCTTGCTTTTTTAGCAGCCTTCTTGCTAAGGGCTTCCTTGTTAGGAAGTCTCTGAGACTGCTGGCCTTTCTTTTTTCCCAGAGCAACCAGATATGGATCCCTGCTTTCCACAAGTGGCCGGAATCTCAGTCTCTCTAGGAATTCTGCCTGTCTTAGCTTTCCAGCCCCCTAATCACAAGAGTGCCATGCAAGCACCATGAAATGTAGGTTTGTGCTCCCAGAGCAGATCTCCAGAGTTAGGTGTTCAACAGTCCCAGGCCTCCACTCCCTCCCTGCTCTGTTTCTTTTCCTCCCACCAGTAAGCTGGGGTGGGGAAGGGCTGGGGTCCTGCTGGGCCACACTTTGGTACATTACCATGTTCTGTGAGGTCTGTTCTTTTCTCCAGGTGTATGCAGTCTGGCGCAGTCCTATTTCCTGTTGCTCATTCAGGATTACTTGTATTAATTATATTTTCTTGTTATATGCGGTTTTAGGAGGAACCCTCTGTCTCACCAATCATGCCACCATCTTTAATCCTCTTGATATATATATTTTTTTCTGAAATGTTAGCAGAATTTTCCGGTGAAACCATATTGGCCCAAAGAGTCCTTTTTCATAATGTTCTACAAATTCAAGATTTTAAATGAGTATTTGGGATTATCTATTTTATCTTCAGTGAGGTTGGGACATTTGCACTTTTTGAGGAATTGGCCAATTTAATATAAATTGTTGAATTAATGTGCATGGGTTTGTAGAGAGCATTCCCTTATTCTTTAAATGTCTGTAGTTTTGTCTAGTGATACCTTATTTTTCCTTCATCATATTACTAACTGTTGTCTCCTTCCGTCGCTTCATTATAAGTTTGTCAGTTTTATTGATCTTTACAAAGAAACAACTTTTGTTGCCATTTTCTCTTACCTTTATTATTGCCTGCCTTCTGTGTGATTTTTGTTGTTGTTGTTTTTTCTTTTTAAAATTTGGTTAGGTTGAACTTAGATTACTGACTTGAGACATTTCTAATATGAACATTTGATTCTGTACATTTCCTTCTACATACATCTTTATTATCGTCCCATCAGTTTGGATTGTTTTTAATTTATGTACAAGTTCTTAGATTTCTTCTTATTCCATGGAATATTCAGAAGTATATTATTTAATTTCTAAGTACTTATACATTTTATGGTTCTCTTTCTGTTACTGATTTCTTGTCTTATTCCAATATGGTTAGAAAATGTACCTTGTATGTCTTCAATTCTTTTTGTATCTGGCGAGATTCATGTTATGACCCATGAGATGGTCTGTCTTGGGGAATAGAAAGCAATGTGTTTTCTGCTACAGTTGGATAGGGTTGTAAAAATGTCATTTAGATTTGGTTGGGTGATAGTGTTGTTCAGTTCTTCTGTAGCCTTGTTGATTCTGCATTAGTGATATTGATTACCAAGACAGGAGTATTGTCTCAAAATTTAATTATAAATTTGCCTATTTCTCTGATTAGTTTTGTCAGTTTTTATTTCAATGCTTTATTGTTTGGTGCACAGAAATTTTGGATTGTATGTCTTCTTGGTGAATTGACCCTTTTATTATTATATAATGCCCCTTTTTATGCTTGGTAATTTTCTTGATTTGCCTGACAGTTCCCTTTGTCTGATATTGATACAGCCATTCCAAGTTTCTTTTAGTTAACATTTGCATACTGTTTTTCTCATTTTACTTTTAATTGTCTTTTTCATTTATTTAAAATGAGTCTCTTAAGCATGTACAAATCTTCCTCAACTTATGATAGGGTTATGTTGTAACTTTATGATGGTTATGATAAACTCATTATAAGTGAAAAATATTAAGTTGAAAAAGCATTTAATACACCTAACCTACCAATCATGATAGCTTAGCCTAGGTATTATTGATATACACTCTCATGAATACTTCACATGAAAAAATGATGCAGTTACCACATTCACCCATATTATCAAGTACCCCCGTACCCCATTGCAGTCACTGTCCATCAGTGTAGTAAGATGTTACAGATTCGCTATGTGCCTTCTCTGTGCTACACTGTCTTCTCTGTGATCCCCCACACCATGTGTACTAAACATAGTACCCCTCATTCCCCTTCTCCCTCCTTCCCCATCTGTCCTCCCACAACTCTCCCCTTTGGTAACCACTAGTTCCTTCTTGGAGTCTGTGAGTCTGCTGCTGTTTTGTTCCTTCAGTTTTGCTTCATTTTTATACTCCACAAATGAGGGAAATCATTTTAGCCTAGCCTATCTTAAATGTGCTCAAAACACTATATTAGCCAACAGTTGGTCAGAACCATCTAACACAAAGCCTGTTTATAATAAAGTGTTGAATATTTTATACAATTGAATACTGTACTGAAAGTGGAAACACTTAGGTTGTATGGGTATAGGGTGGTTGTAAGTATATTGATTCTTCACCCTTGTGATTGTGTGGCTTACTGGGATCTGTGGCTTACTGCTGTTGCCCAGAAACGTGAGCAAAGATCATACTGCATATTGCTAGCCCAGAAAAATATAAAAATTCAAAATTGGAAGTAGTTTCTATTGAATGCTTATCACATCATCATAAAGTTTAAAACTCATAATTTGAACCATTGTACATTGGGGACTGTATGTATTTGAATAACTTTTTAGTTGAAGTGTTTAGACCATTTATGTTAAATTATTATATCAAACCATTATATTACATTAAACTATTTACAAGAATGAAGAATATTGACCTGTACCTTTTCTTGATGTTTTTGGAGTTAAGTCAACCCTTTCTTTTTTCTTTATTGCCTGTTTTGCATTTCTCTGTTTCCCCTTTCCTGTCTTATTTTGAGGTATTTGAAATTTTTTAGCATTCCACTTTAATTTTTCTACTGTTTTTTTTAATGTATTCTTTATTTGTATGGTTTTTGTAGGGATTAAAATATGCAAACGTTTTACAGTATCCTTAAAATTAGTACTTCATCATTTCATGTAGAATATAACTTATTCTAATATAGGTACCATCTATGGTTATGTGTTACATCTGTATTACAAAGAAGTAAAAAAGAATAGTCTGTATGTTTGCCTAGATGTTTACCATTTTCTTGCTCCTCATGTTGCAAGTTGCCTCCTCATATCATTTCTATACTGTCTAAGTAACTTCAGCAAAACTTTTAGACCCTTTATTTATTTGCGTTCGTTTGAGAATGTCTTTATTTTACCTTCATACAAGGAGGGTACATTCATTGGATATGGAAACGTGGTTTTATGGTTCTTTTTTCCCCGTACTTTAAAACTATTTTTCTATTTTCTTCTAGCTATTATAGTTTCTATAGTCATCGAATCATTCCCATATAAGGAATGTGGATTTCACTAGTTGCTGTCAAGACTTCTGCCTTGTCCTTGGTTTTCAGTAGTTTATTACATCTTGAATGTGAATTTCCTTGTATTTGTCCTGTGTACAGCTTGTTCAGCTTCCTGAATTTGTAGATTCATGTCTTTAACCACATTTGGGGAATTTTCTGCCATTATTTCTTGAAATATCTTTTTCTGCAACACTTTCTCTTCTCCTTTTAGGACTGTTGACATGCATGTCAGACCTTTTGATGGTGTCCTGTGGGTTCCTGAACCTGTGCTCATTTTTTGCTAGCTATTTCTCTTTATGTTATTCACATTAGTTAATTTCTGTTGACATGTATGCAAAATCAGTGAGTCTGCTATTGAGACTGTCCAGTAAGTTTTTTCAGTTACTGAATTTTTAATCTAAAACTTCTTTTGGTTCTTTATTTCTATTTTTTTTGCTGAGACTGCCTGAATTCCCATTCATTTAAAGTGTGCTTGGTTCTTCTTGGATTTTTTAATGATAGTTCCTTTAAAATCTTTATCAGACAATTCCAATATATACATCATCTTGCTGTGGCATCTGTTGATTGTCTTTTCCCATGTGAGTTGAGATTTTTCTGGTTCTTCATATGATGAGTAGATTTGGATTGCTTCCTAGACATTTTGAATGTTATGATGTTCTTAGTTTTATTTAAATCTTATGAGAGTGTTGATATTTTTATCTTACCAGCTAACTGATTCTACTGCATTCTTGCTTAAATTTACGCCAAGCTTCTTTCTGTGGTTATCATTTCGATGGTAGTTCTGCTTATAGAACCTTCATAGTGCATTCAGATCTTTCCCAGTTTGTGCTGCCATGGTCAGTCTGGGCCTGGGTGGTGGTGTGTCTTGTAGCCTGTGGAATGCTGCTAAGGCTCAGATCCACTGATGTGCAGTTTAGAGATGCCACCAGGGATTCATAAATGACTTTGTGGAGTTTCCTGAGCAGCCCTGTTTAAAATCTCTTCAGCACTGTCTTCTCTAGGCTTCCCCTTTTGGTCCTCCAGGTAGAAAACTGAGGTTGTATTTGTGCTCCTTTGAGGAGCATTTCTGTGATTGTCCACTTCTGGGGCAAAGCAGCAGCAAAACGGAGAATGCAAAATGCAGTGCGGTCACTCCATCCTCTTGGGACTACAGCTGCTCTGATCGTAAAGAAGAGGATTCCCCCCTCAGGGTTCCAGGCTCCTTGGGTCCCCACTGCCGCCACTGTTGTGTGCTGACACTGCAGGACTGCTTGGGGGCTGGGCTCATGAGAACAGACGTGAGCGTACAGGGGAATCCCTCCGTTGTCTCTGAGCATTAGGGGCCCTTTCCTTCCCTTGGAGCTGGCACTAGAGGCTTTCTCCTGCACACTATACCTGTGCGGGGTTCAGGATGTGTTTGAGTCCATGACTGGAGGAGAAAAAAGGTAGATGTAAGAGCAGTTTGGTGGGTGGTATTGTTAATTCTGATATTCATCCCCAGTTCTCGTCTTACAGTTTGCTTCTCAGAGTCCTCAACTAGCTGCTCCATGCGTTCTGGCCAGATTTTATAGCTGCCTTGAGTGGGAGAGACCGGGCATAGTATGTTTATTCCATTGGAATCACTTCCCTTCTTCTGTTAAAATGCATGTGCCTGACACATCCAGACAATGGGGTATTGTTAAGCACTAAAAGGAAATGAGCTATTGTGTGGGTGTATTTTCCTGCATATATGTATAACAGTAACCATATTATACACAGCAGTAATAGTAGTGTAACTCCATCCGTGTTCCTGGACCCAATTCCAGTGTGTGTAAGCATGCGGGAGGGGGTCTTCCCACACCTAAACCAAGCAATTCTTGAACACCAGCAGGTTCTGATGCTATCTGCACAGAGTCCCCAGGTTAAGGGCTCTATCCTACAGGACTGTCCTTTACCCCCCCACTCCAGACACCAGTCACAAGCCCCAGGCAGTTAGTTACCTGTGGTTCTGACCTACCAGCTACAGTTTGGAGGTTCCTACAAACTCCTGCTTAGGTTTGATTAATTTGCTAGAGTGGCTCACAGAACTCAAGAAAGTTTACCAGTTTAATAAAGGATACCATAAAATATACAAGTTAACTGCCAGATAAAGAGAGACATAGGGCAAGGTCCCAAATAAAGGAGCTTCTGTCCTCGTGGAGCTTGGGGCCTGCCTCGGTGGCACATGGAGGCTTTCTGGTTCCCCTAAGTCTCCCTGACTGGTTCCTGAAGTTCTCCCCAGCTAAGAAGCAGGATCCAAGAGAGCGGAGAGAGATAAGCTCCTCTCAGGGGTTTTGTGAGGGCTTCATTGCATAGTTATGATTGACTAAATTACTGGCCAATGGCTGATTCAACCTTCAGCCTTGGGTGGGGGTCCAAAAGTCTCTTATTAACATGACAAAATACCTGTTTCACCTTTAAGACTCTCCAGTGTTTTCAGGAACTGTGGAGGAAGACCAAATATCCCTGGGAGATATGTATTGCTTATGGCTCACTGTGGATAAAGTGAAGGTCCCTATAGCCAGGATTCTCACCTGGCCCTGGTCGGCTAGCTCACTACACACATGTGGGCAATACATTGCTATTGACTCTATATAAAGAGCCCCTGTCCAGTGCTCTGGGAGACACGGTGGCATGGCTGCAAGGCTGCAGGAGAGCAGAGACAAGACTGGAGTGGTGGCAGCGCCGAGGACAGAGAATGAGATGGCTGCACAGGTAGAGAGGCCCAGAGGCAGAGACCAGCTTGCTGTGTGCAGACTCGCTCTGAGTGGACGGGATTCTAGTGACTGACCTGCCACGTGGGAATACAGTTGGGTATATATAACCCTTTCACCGCAGGAACGTTCTACTGTCATTTCTTTGGTCACACTGACACCATAGCGAACTTTCCCGGGGCTGAAATCCATTGGCAGGACACTCATTATCACAGCTATCAACTCATGAAAAGACATGGAGGAACCTTAAATGCATGTTACTAGTGAAAGAAGCCAGTCTGAAAAGGCTATGTGCTGTACAATGACAACTATATGACATTCTGGAAAAGACAAAACAGTGGAGACAATAAAAAGATTGCCCCTGTTAGCGAGGAGGAGAGAGATGAATAGGGGAAGGAAAGAGGAATTTTAGGACTGAAATTACTCCCATGTGACAGTGTGGTGGAGAAATGTCATATGTTTGCCTACCCATAGACCACCAAGAAGCACCGTAGTGAATAATGTAGGTGGTGGTTTCTGAATGATAATGATGTTGGTGTAGGGCTCATCAGTTGTAACAAATGCCCACTATGTTGTGGGGTGCTGATAGTGGGGGAGGAGGCTGTGCATGGGTGGGGACAGGAGGTGTATGGGAACTCCCAGGAACTTCTGCTGAATTTTGCTGGGAATCTCAAAGTGCTCTAAAAAGAATAATAAAGTCTATTAAACTTATGCATGTGCCAGAGGATCTCATAATAAGTAATTGTAAAGCCTGGGAGATATAGTTGAACATTTCAAGCAGTTTAATTTTAAAACAGAGGAAATAAACTTGCCAAAGAAAGTCTGATGCCCTTTTGGAAGTACATTCAGTAAATGCCACACATTTCATGTCCTTTTCTGTAGTTAGGGCATGACTGTTAATTAGTTTATTCCATACACTGTCTGGGCTGACTCCCTTACTAGAATTATCTAGGTTTTAGTAGATAACTTTAAAGACATTAAAATGTCATGAAGTTAATTTAGAATTAAAGTGCGTACAATGCTTTTCACATAAATTTGTCATGTGGCCTGTCAGTAAGTCATTGGCTTTTTGAAAAGCTAAGCCCTTGGATCGTTAGCCTCTAAGTGCTGGGTTGGTACGCAGGGTGGGGCCTACTGGTAATTTGAGAATGACGACAGCTGTACCAGTCCTCCCAGGGCCCCAAGTGGTCTGGAGCTGAGGGCTCCCTGCAGGCTGCGCGCTGTGTGGGCCCCGGCTGGTCAGAAGGAAGCGTGTGAAGTCAACACTCAGTCTGTGCAGCAGCTCGGCTATTTCTGTAATTACCAATTATCTCCAGATTGAAACCCTCTAGAAAATAGACAAGACATGTCGAGGGATTTCCCCCCCCTGCTGGTTCTGCAGCTCATAGCTGTTGTTCATTTTATTATTTCTTGTAGTGTTTTGCTTCTGGAAGAAGAGCACATGGAAGAGGCTGGTTGTAATTCACTGGCTTTGATGTCTGGAATCATGGACCTATCTAAATATAGTGCTGTTGTCTCCTGGTGTGGCTGGAAAGGGGGGACGGGAGTGGCCATAATCGGGAGTGCCCCTGGCTCTGTGCTCTCACTGTGCGTGCTCGCACCGGCCTGCTTCTCAGTTTCTCAATTCAGTTAATCTCCGGATCAGATTTACCCTGCTCAGAGTGCATGTGTGTGGGAGTTTCTGTGAATGTGCAGCTTCTAAATTTATTTATCATTTGATATGGGTATTTAAGTTGGTGTTTGTGGCGCTGGCACTCAAGGTCAGCCACTTATTTTAGTATAAGTATGATTGGCCTTTACGAGTCCCCAGGGCCCACACTTCTTACTTGGTGCCTCTCATGTAGGTGGACCAGTAAATAGCGTGAGACTGCTCCGCTCTGCCTGCCGACAGAGGCACCTCTCACTCCCCGAGGTCCTCCGAGATGGCCTAGGAAGATGGCTGCGAGCTCACAAGTGCTCTGAGAGCCTGGGTCAGGGGAGATGATCTGTCTACTCACCTGCAGTCGTTTGTTAATTCCTTCTTCCTCTGCTGTGTGTGGGGTGTGTTCACAGATTGCAGCCCTACTGAGTGCTGGCAGCAGCCCTGTGAGCTGGGACTTGTTATCGTTTCCATGTGATGGTGGAGAAAAAATATGCCATCCTGGGTCCATCCACCATCCATCCGTCTGTCCGTCATGCCTGTTACTAGTTCGTAGTTCCATACACACAGGTCACTGAGGTGAATTTTTCAGGGCCACAGAATCTTTCATTTTCTTTCAGTGATAGATGACTGACTCACAGGGGAAAAAGACAAAGTAAAAAAAAAAAATTACCCAGAGAAAAAAATGAAAAAGAAGTTTTTCACTCATTAGATATATAAAATTAAAAAATGTGACCATAATGTTTACATGGAGAAAGTAACAAACACTCTTTTAAGTAAAATTTCTTAAATTCTTTATCTTACACATCCTAAATATAAAGAATCCCCTTGTACACTCATTCCCATTCCCCAGTTAATAGTATTTGCATTTGCTGGTCATCCTCTCTCCCCCTTCCTTATTTTCATGTGTGGATCACACACACACACAAACACACACACACACTGTCACAGACACAGATGCACACACACACTCTCACACACACACATGTAGTCTGACACACACACCCTCCCCGAGCAGGACACATCAGTTCCTGAGTTCACCCTTGCACCCCAGCCTTCCCACTCTCTGTATTTGTAGCTTGTTCTCTGACCCCGAGATCCTGACCCTGTCTTGGTATTTCTGCCCTGGTTTATAACTAGCCCCGTTGCCACACCTGTCACCTCCTCAGTCATCTAAATCAGTACTCTTTCAAGAAAGGAAAAACAAAGGAAGGGATACCTTTTAAAGAGGGTTTTTTTTCCTACTGAAGCAGTGAAGGTCATACCTATCAATGAAGGTTCAAGAGATTTTAGAAATGTTCTTTGGGACTTTGGAGTTTTAGTAGGTAGAAGAATTTACATTGAACTATGCATTTCATTTCTATACTTTTTAAAAATGACAGTTTTATTGAGATACAGTTCAGGTATTATAAAGTTCATCCACTTATTTCTGTGAATTTTTAGCAAACAAGAAGCCTCTGAATAGTTCAGACTGGGAGCATGTCCTCATGAGCTCAGGGACTGCTCACATCCCTCATCAGCATCCTGAGGGTGGAAAGTGCAATGATCTCTCGGCGGGGGGGGGGGAGGTTCGCTGGTGACAGGATCCTGGGCCGTTAGTGGTGAGGGCTGGTGGCTGGGGCACCGTGCACACCCAGGTGCCACTGTGTGCTGACGGGGCTCCTGACGGGGTGGTGGGGAGGCCCCTCCACTGCTGACCTCAGGGACAGCCACAGCCTTCATCTGTGGGTGAGCCAGGTGCAGTTCTGGGCCACAAGCCTTGCAAGCGCAGACCTGGCAGTTTCTGAGTCAGCCAAGGACGTTTCCTTGGATCCTGGAGCATCCTTGTTTGTCGTGGCAGCCGGGGTCCCGCCCTGCTTGGCCTGTGGGCCAGCCTCTGGCCGCCGCCCTGCAAAGGTTGGTGACAGGGCCTCACTGGAGGGACCGCCTGCCTCAGCCCCCCCCACTGTGGTGCTGTCAGCGCTTCTGGATGGATGTTTGTGAGTAGGAGCGGCAGCATCCCATATGGGGCTCTTGTCCGCCAGCCTCACTCTTGACTTCTGAGTCCTGGTGACGCTTTTCCCTTGTGTGCTGAAGGCCAGCCACTCTAGGGCTGGGACCCCACCCCTTTCCTCCAGCCCCACAGAGGCCCCTCCTTGGGAATAGGGCCTGAGAGGCAAAGGCCAGGCCCCACCTGTGGCCAGTGCATGAGTCACCGCACGTGGGGCCTCCCACCTGTGACACCTGTCCCGGAGTGTGCGCACCACCCTTTCCTGGGAGGAGCACAGCAGGACAACCGGAGCTGCTGCCTCTTCTCCCAGGGACTGCAGCGTCCGGGTCACAGCGGTTTGAACAGCCCCACGTCCATCACAGGCTGGAAAGGTACTGCTGTGGGTGGTGGCCAATGGCCGGGTCTGTGGGATCTGATGAAGGCACATCCCTTAGAGTGGCTGCTTTACTGTAACCCTGTGGGGCCATCCTGTCCCGGGGGCCCAGTGCACATCTTCATTAGGAGCCCAGCACCTGATTGGATGGCAGTCACCTCAGTGGCATTCCTGCCAGTGTTTCTTGTGTTAGCTTTTATTTGTAGAAACCAAAGGGCATTTCCTAGGAAAAAGAACGGAGCTCATGGCTGTGTGAGAGTGAGTAAGGTGATGAAAAGGGCTTTATTAAAGCAGAGAAGCCCATAAAGTGGAGCCAGGCAGATGAGAGGAAAAAGGAAATAGAATTGGAGGTGGCGTGGGGCTAGAAAATATAGCCAGGCTTCAAAAGCATAAAAAGTGTAGGCAGTTGCTTCTCTTTTCCACTGTGAGGTAGCAGCTGGAGCTTCTAACCTTCTGCAGTTCTTTGTCCTGGCTGGCGGCCTGCCTGGGAGCACAGAGCTCCCAGCTGATCGGGGGGTGCTGTGGCTGGTGAGGGCCCTCCCATCCCATGGGAGCGCAGCCTGGTGGCCTGGGCCTCATATGTTTTCACTTTTCCCAAGTGACTCCACTGGAGTAGGAGAGACTGAGGATGTCTGCTGGGCCGGGCCATCTCTCAGACCTCTGCTTGCCAGACTCCTGGTTGGCAGATGCTGGCTTCTGCTTCCCTCTGGGTGTGCCCTCATGTAACAGCACCCCTTCTTTCTCTGGTGGAGCTGTTCTTCCTTGCCCCTCCAGATCTGCCCTGGGAAGTTGGGGGCAGTGGGGCCAGAACTCCAGAGCAGTCTGGCCTTGATGGATGAGGCCCTGTGAGACAGGTCTGGAAGCAGGGTCCCCAACAATCTGAATAAATTCTGTGTACAAGGGGTCTGAACCTGCCTTCCATATGGCTGCTAGTAAATTACAAGCGGCAGATTCCAGGCATCTGCTTTAGGATTTGGATCTGCACTCAGCTGTGTTCTGGCCTCTCCTGATACACTCCCAGGCCTCATCCTGCAGCCAGGAGGTGCGGTCCCAGGCCCACCTGGCTCTGGTGGCCCTCCCACCACTGGCTTGGTGTTGCCTGGATGCCCTCCACATCTGGAAAGGAACAGACGTGTGACGGGCTCCGCTCCCACCTGTCCTGGTCCTCTGCCCTCCTCTGCAGCCCAGGCTGCATCTCTTCCCCTGCTCTGCTGCTTGGGAAGCTGGAGTTCAGGCACTGAGGCGTTTAAGTACACAGCGAGACGATTTATTCTTCACTTTGTTAATCAATTGGTGTTTCCCACTTCAAAAACCACTGTATATAAAAAGACAGACCTGAAAATCAAGTCAAATTATTTGTATCAGAGAAGACTTCCTTCTGATGAAATTGTCTGAGTAGTCCTGTAACACCTGAGCTTAGCGTGGTGCAGGGCCTCGGGCAGAAGGGCCATGTGGTGGGTCTGGCGGAGGAGTGGTCAGCTGTGGCCGGCTTTGGGTGTGGGGACGAGGAAGGAAAGCTGAGATAGAGGGGTGCTCTTCACCTGGCAGCCACGAGAACATTGTGGGAGGAGGAGTGTGTCTGGGAGGCAAATGTTGAGATGCGGTTGGTGTG
Source organism: Manis pentadactyla (assembly GCF_030020395.1). Classification (NCBI taxonomy): domain Eukaryota; kingdom Metazoa; phylum Chordata; class Mammalia; order Pholidota; family Manidae; genus Manis; species Manis pentadactyla. Next base: position 44,856,528 of record NC_080025.1, read on the forward strand.
AGTTAGAGGTCCCGGTGTGTAGGGATTGGTGGCCTCTGGGGCAAGGCAGGCCGGGGACCCTCACCAGGTTGGGGGAGAAGAGATGCCAGCCTGAGGCTCCCCCAGGAGCAGTCGTTGGGGAGGTGGTGTTTGAGGCCCAGATGGCCCAGAGCGACGGTACAGTCACCAGGAGAAGCACGAGAACCAGTGACTGAGGAAGGTTGTGGTGATGGTGCCGGGGCTCAGTCCTCTGCAGGGGAGCTGGTGCTTCCCGAGAAGACGGTGCTGGGCACGTGGATGGGTGGCTCAGTTACCTTAAGTGCAAACACCTAAATGGGTTTCACAAGGTGCTGGAATTCCAGAACCACTGACGTTGATGTATTTTTGGAATTGCACTTGATTATTAAAATATTGGGCAAGTTGACTATTTTAAATAAGTAAAATTAGTCTCTCCAGTGAAATCTGTAATTCATTTTTAGAATCTTGACTTTAAATGCTAGATAAATCCAGTCAGTATAAATATGCGACGAATGTAGCTGCCAGGCACTCGGGAGGTAGGAGCTGCCTGGGATGGGTGTTTTCCTGTCTAAGAGCAGAAGCAAGTGTTGGAAGGTAAGTGAGCCTCGGTGCCTGGCCCCTGCTCGCCTGCTCTCGGGCATAGTTGTCTGGGGAGAGTCACTGCAGATAGGGGTTTCCTTTGTGGTAAACGGAAATTGTAAACTGTGGCACATGCCGTATTGCTACCTGGAGTTATGTGAGAAGCTAGAATGTACGTTAAAATTTACACTGTGGATAGCCTTGCGTTTTGAAGTTGCTTTACTCTTGCATATGGTTTGGCTTGTATTCTAGAAAAGAGAATGGTTGGTTGTGGAGGTGTTGCTGTCGTGTTCTGCAGACGGGCCTCAGACAGAGAGCGGAGTGGCTGCCACATCAGCTTGCAGGCTCTTCCAAGGATTGTGGGCCATGGTGTGCGGGACACATGCCTTGTCCCAGCCCGTGCACCTGCTGTCCTCAGGCTTTAAGTGCAGGCAGGTGGACAGTGCTGAAGTGCAGGCTTTGCTGTGAAAACCTCAGTAAAGCCTCCTTAGAGTGAATGTCCCAGGCCTGTTGGTCTGCCTCGGGCAGCTGTTTGCTCGTTGGAGCGCGCAGAAGTCTGAGCACAATCTCACTCTTGTCTTGGACCTGCAATGGGACTGCTCAGTCTCTTTCTGAGTGTGTTTCTTCTCAGTAATCAGAATTTTCTTTTAAAGGAGTTAACTTATATCAAATGATTTTAAATGTGCATTTACATGTGTTTGGCAATTCTTTGATAGAGGGCCCACCCAGAAGTTTTCAGTTCTCTAAAGTCAACTAACCCTTCTGGTACTGACAAAATTTTTTTCCCCTCATCCTTTTTCAAGTGTTTGTCCATTACTTACGTGACCACACATTTGTGTATGTATGCATGTATAAATTACTTTAGCTACTCTGTGTTCCTTTAACTTTGGTATCATGAAAATAATCATACTCTTTCTCTTTACACCCATCATCTTCTGTAATATTTTATTTAAATAAAAGAATTAAAACAGAGGCTGCTGGCATAAGCACTTTGGGAGAGATACAGTGGCCACTTGGAAAGAGTGCCCCAAACTGGCGGGAAATGCTTGCATCTGGCTTCTCCAAGGATCACTCCATGTGCACTGTAGGAAGCTGTGGGAACACTGGGATGAAGAGGTGCACCGATCGCGTAAGATGGTAAAAGTGGAGGACCGTCCAGCTCCTCATGTCCTAAAAATGCACTCAGATTTATTCTGCTGGCCAGGAGTCAGCGCAGTTTTCTGTAAAGGGCCAGATAGAAAATATTTTCCCATTTACAGGCCACGTGTCCCTTTGGGGACCACCCAGTTCTGCGGTTGCATGGCACAGGCAATCTTAGACCATACGTAAATGAGTGGGTGCAAATAAAGGTATATTATGGATACTGAAATTTGAATTTCATGTGTCATGAAATTTTCTTCTTCTTTTGATTCCCCCCCACACAGCCATTCAAAATTGTAAAAACCATTGTTAGCTTGATAGCCATTCAAAAACACAGTGGACCGGAGTTTGCTGACCCCTGGGGTAGACTGTCATGCCTTCTCCAGCATGCAGTTAACCAGAGAAATCAAGACCAAATCTACCATTCATGCCTAGTTTTTAAAAATTAATGAATTTTATTTATTTATTGTGGTATCATTAATATACAGTTACGTGAGCAATATTGTGGTTACTAGATTCCCCTCATTATCAAGTCCCCCCAACATACCCCATTACACTCACTGTCTATCAGCATAGTAAGATGCTATAGAGTCACTAATTGTCTTCTCTGTGCTGCACTGCCATCCGCATGCCCCCACCCACGTTATGTGTGCTAGTTGTAATGCCCCTTATTCCCCTTCTCCCTTGCTTCCCACCCCCCCCCCCCCCCCCCGCAGTCCCTTTCCCTTTGGTAACTGTTAGTCCATTCTTGGGTTCAGTGAATCTGCTGCTGTTTTGTTCCTTCAGTTTTTCCTTTGTTCTTATGCTCCACAGATGAGTGAAATCATTTGGTACTTGTCTTTCTCTGCCTGGCTTATTTCACTGAGCATAATACCCTCTAGCTCCATCCATGTTGTTGCAAATGGTAGGATTTGTTTTCTTCTTATGGCTGAATAATATTCCATTGTGTATATGTACCACATCTTCTTTGTCCATTCATCTACTGATGGACACTTAGGTTGCTTCCATTTCTTGGCTATTGTAAATAGTGGTGCACTAAACATAGGGGTGCATATGTCTTCTTGAAACTGGGCTCCTGCATTCTTAGGGTAAATTCCTAGGAGTGGAATTCCTGGGTCAAAAGGTATTTCTGTTGAGTTTTTTGAGGAAGCTCCATATTGCTTTCCACAATGATTGAACTAATTTACATTCCCACCAGCAGTGTAGGAGGGTTCTCCTTTCTCCACATTCTCGCCAGCATTTGTTGTTCCTATTCTTTTATATGTTGGCCAGCCTAACTGGTGTGAGGTGATATCTTATTGTGGTTTTAATATGTATTTCCCTGATAATTAGTAATGTGGAGCATCTTTTTCATGTGCCTGTTGGCTGATACAAGTACTGCAACTCCTGCTTTTTGTGCCCTATTAGTTGCATGAAATATCTTTTTCCATCCCTTTACTTTCAGTCTGTGCATGTATTTGAGTTTGAAGTGAGTCTCTTGTAGGCAGCATATAGACAGGTCGTGTTTTTTAATCCATTCAGTGACTCTGTCCTTTGATTGGTGCATTCAGATCGTTTACATTTAGGGTGATTATTGATAAGTATCTACTGATTGCCATTGCAGGCTTTAGATTCGTGGTTACCAACGGTTCAAGGGTAATTCCCTTACTACCTAACAGTCTGATTTAACTCACTTAGTATGTTACTACAAACACAACCTAAAGGTTCTTTTTTTTTTCCTCCTCCTCCATTATTTATATATTAGCTATCATATTCTGTACTCTTTGTCTATCCCTTGGGTGACAGCTATTTAGCTTTAGGAATACTTCCATCTATAGCAGTCACTCCAAAATGCACTGTAGAGACAGTTTGTGGGAGGTAAATTCTCTCAGCTTTTGCTTATCTGAAAATTTTTAAATCCCTTCTTCAAATTTAGATGACAACCTTGCCATGTAGAGTATTCTTGGTTCGAGGCCCTTCTGTTTCATTGCATTAAATATATCATGCCACTCCCTTCTGGCCTGTAAGGTTTCTATTGAGAAATCTGATTGATACCTTGATGGGATTTCCTTTGTAATGTGATCTTTTTTCTCTCTCTAGTTGCTTTTAAAAGTCTGTCTTTATCCTTGGTCTTTGTCATTTTAATTATCACATGTCTTGGTGTTGTCTTCTTTGGGTCCCTTGTGTTGGGATATCTGTGCACCTCCATGGCCTGAGAGACTCTCCTTCCCCAGATTGGGGAAGTTTTCAGCAATTACCTCCTCAAAGACACTTTCTTTTTTTTTCTCTCTCCTTCTTCTGGTACCCCTATAATGCAAATATTGTTCCATTTGGATTGGTCACACAGTTCTCTCATTATTCTTTCATTCTTAGGAATCCTTTTTCTCTCTGTGCCTCAGCTTCTTTGTATTCCTTTTCTCTAATTTCTTTTCCATTTACCGTCTCTTCTACTATATCTAATCTGCTTTTAAATCCCTCCATTGTATGTTGCATTTCAGATATGGAATGTCTTAATGATTGAATCTCCATCCTAAATTTGTTCCTGAGTTCTTGAATATTTTCCGTGAGCATGTTTATGATTCTTATTTTGAACTCTTTCAGGAAGATTGGTGAGTTCAGTTTCATTTGGTCCTTTTTCTGGGGTTTGTGAGATTTTGGTCTGAACCAGGTTGCTTTGACGTTTCTTATTTCTATGTGGCACCCTCTAGTACTAAGAAGCTCTAATCTGTGGAGCTGCTCAGCCCCTGGAGTGAGGTTGAGGATCATAGGGGAGCGGCGCTGGTGCCTGGGGGGAGGGAAGAGCTGTTTTCCGCTTCCCGGCTGCAGTGCCCGTCTCCACTGTCAGAGCCAGTGGGCCAAGCACAGATGTGTAAGTTTTGTTTTCTGTGTATATGTTCTAGCTGTTGTAGGCGGGGCCTCCCTCGGCTGGCCCGAGGCCAGCGCAGTGACTGCTGGTTTGTGAGCTGGTGCAGGCAGGCCAGGAGGGAGGCGCAGCAGTCTGCGCATCACAGTGGGGGGCCTGAGAGCTGAGTAGGCAGCCAGGGGAATGGAGGACCTGAAGCTCCTCAGAGTTCCCAACCTTCTGGGCACAGTGCACCCAGACAACCTTGTCTACCTATCCCTTCTCCCACGCAGCAAGTTCCGTGCAAACACCACCCCTTCAGCAGCCCTCTCACTGCTAGGAAGCCTCTCAGAGTGCCCACCTTTCCTTTGTCCCAGAGCAGCAGGATGTGGATCCCTGTCCTCTACAAGTGGCTGGAATCTCAGTATCTCCAAGTATTCCACCTGTCTTAGCTTTCCAACCCCACTAATCTCCAGAGCATCATGCAGTGTAGATTTGTGCTCCAAAGCAGATCTCCAGGGCTGGGTGTTCTGCAGTCCCAGGCTTCCACCTCCTCCCCGCTCCATTTCTCTTCCTCCCGCCAGTGAGCTGGGGTTGGGGAAGGTCTTGGGTCCTGCCAGATCATGGCTTTGGTATGTTACCTTGTTTTGTGAGGTCTGCTCTGTTCTCCAGGTGTGTGCAGTCTGGTGCAGCCTTTTTTTCCTGTGGCTCTTTTAGGATTAGTTGTATTAACTATATTTTTGTACTATATGTGGTTTTGGGAGGAGTTCTCTGTCTCACCTCTCATGCTGCCATCTTGATTTGCCATTCGTGCCTAGTTTTGTTTTCTGTGTGTATGTTCCTGGACATCTTAATTTTAGTCCCTCCTCAGTACCTGGGCCTACGAATTACAGAAGGTAGATTGAGTCAGTTGAGTCAATTGGACCTGTGGCAAAGAACTGTCGTTCCTTCTTCTTGGCACTTGCTTCTCCACTGTTGGCTCACCCCAGGGGTTGGTTCTCAAAGTGTGCTCGATCAACCGTGAGGCTTTAAAAATAATCAGAAGTCAGAATTCGATAGGGAGTCTGCATTTATCAGGAGCCCTTCAGGTGGTTGTTCTACATATCAAAGCTTGTGAGCCAGCACCCTGCCCTGCCCTGTGGGTTCCAACCGGATCTGATAGGTCATCCCATAAGGACTCCTGGGAGAGGGACTTCGTGTGGACCGTAAAGAATGAGCAGGATTTAGGCTGATGCTGAGTGGCCGGTCCATGTTCCTTAACTACTGAGCTCCCTTGGTAACTGTATGAAAAAAATCTTACAAAAAATTAGTTAAACTTTGGTGTCGTGCTTTTGGAACTCTTTCACACTTGCAGATTTCTAGAATCAGACGTTCTTTTTTTTTTTTTTAAGTTGAACAATAAAATGTATTGTAGGCAGATAGTAAACATTGAGTAAATTGCCATCAAATCAGTTTTGAGGAAGGAGACCTTTGGGTTGTGCAGCCCCTGCCTGCCTGACTTTTGCTGCTTTATGTATTCCTTGCCTTTTTAGCTCCCCTGTCTTCTCTAGAAACACTCTATCAAATTCCATTCTCAAAGATCTGATGATGGTTACTAAATTTATGTCAGTATGTTATTTCTCCCAGGAATATTTGTGTATGCATTATTTGTTTATCTAATGAAAAGCAGTGTCCCTTTAAAAATGACTAAGCATAGGCAAGCCAGATGTTTTTGTCTTCTGCCAAAATGCACTCTGCCTTCCTGGCCCTCTTTTCCCCATGATCCTCCTGAGAATAGTTCCTGGCACATAGTAGGCACATGATAAATATGTGAATGAATGAGCGTATTGAGGAAGTTCAGGACTCTGACCAAGGATTTGCGTCTTTGGAAGAAATCTTGTTTTGAAGTCTATCTTGAAGGAACTACTGCTATTCAGTACCTCTGAGCCACTGCTGGCTCTGAATTCTGCAGTGTTTGGGCTGGATAAAGAAATCTTGCTAGAGAAATATTTTGTCCTCTCTGCTTCTTCAAAGAGTGTATTTTACTTTGCTCCAGCTGAGCCTCATGTGCTCTGATGGGTGTCCAGACTCGGTTACTGTCTGCAGGTTATGCTTGGCAAAGTGCTTCCAAAACAACACAGGTGCTTTAAAACCCAAGTCCATTTCAGAGGGGGTTTAAATAGACTTGAGATGGAAATATGTATGTTGGAGACACTTTGGTTTCTATTTTCCTAATTTGCTGACTTGATTAAATCCAGACACAGGGGAAGAGAAGTTATACACAGGCAAGCTTCTAACAACCTTCTGTCCCAGGCTCATACAACTGGTATCTTGCTTAGGAGTTTCTTCAGTGCATGTTCCTGCGACACCTTTAATTAGGAGGACAGCACATACCTGGTTTCTTGACCAAAGATCCTCTGATGGAGAGGATTTGTATAACTGTGAACAACAATATTCCAATTGAAACTCTCCAACTAACAGACAGTGTCTATAAAGAAACTGTAAAAGCTCATTTCCCTCCCTGACCGGCTTGCTACAAGGCAAGGCAAGGCCAGCTGGATCTGCTTTGGTTTCCACTCCATCTGCTGCCCTGGAGGAAAGCACAAAGGAGAGCAGCACAGCCCCGGGCAGGGCCGAGCCGGAGCCCATCTTCCGCATGCAGGCTGTGGCTTGTCGTGGCAGGCCTCTCCCCGTGTGCACGCGGGCCTCACTCTGTGGCCTGACTGTTCAGATGAGGGGCCCTGTGTGGTGGCTGTGTCTTGTCCCGCATGTCACTTAGCACAACGTGACAGCCCCTGGCCTCCCTCCAGTGCCACCCATCTCTCTCCTGCTTTCCTGGGGCCTCTGATGTATGACGTGACTTGGGGTCCGATTGCTGTGAGCATAAAACTTCCTTCTGCCCGCTAAGGGGTGTTTGAAAACACGATGGCTTCAAAGAGCCTGCCTGAAGTAGCACTGGGCAGTTAGCTGGATGCAAGCTGTAGGCAGCCAGGAACCTGGTAACCTTTACCTGCCCCTGCTTCCTCCTTCACTCTTGCTTCCCTGGATATGCACCTACTAAAGGGATAGCACATAAACCTATGTTCTGTTTATAGGGAACCTGGTTAAGACACCCTGTGTTAACTCTTCACTGTAAAAATAGATGGTGATACACCTGCTTTGTAGAACTGTGAAGAGCAAATAATTTAAACATATGTAACACCTTACTCGGAGTGAACACTTGGTAATTTGGGGCTATTATTACTGTTTGTGACCACTGTAAATGTGTGATAGGAAAGACTGTTTTTGTGTCAGGATGGAAGTTCTGTCCATTCTCTGCTCTGGTGAGTTTCCAGTGGTAGAGTTAGTGGAGGAGTTCATAAACTCAGAGGGCCTGCTTCTACAGAGGCGTCATCCCCTACCGGGAATGGTCACCACAGCAGATCCTGCCTACTACATTTGCCTTTGAGACTATTTCTAGGGAGGCTGGTGCTGCTTTTCATTCCTGGCTCTGTAATGCTTGTTCAGAGTGTATCCCTGTTCCAGGTTGCTTGTCCCTTTGGAGGGACAGGGGAAAGTTTCCTTATTGAGGCTGGGCAGGAAGATAGGCCCGATGATGCATGGATCGACAGCAGCAGTAGGTACCCTGCTCTCTTGGGAGGGTCAGGGGGAAAGATGGCCAGGAGGACAGGAAGCTTTCACTTGCTAACTTCTTGGAGGCCTGGTTTCCGAAGTGGAAGTGTGTCCCCCAGCATGTGTGCCTCCCAATCCATTGGGTTTGGGGAAGAAAATATTTATTTGTATCTTAGGTCCTTTCCAAAGCTTTATTTATTTATTTGTTTGTTTGTTTGTCTATCTTCCTGTATTTTATTTTTTATTTTCTTTATTTTGGTATCAGTAATCTACAATTACATGAGCGATATTATGGTTAGTAGACTCCCCCCATTATCAAGTTCCCCACACATACCCCATTACAACAGTCACTGTCCATCAGCATAGTAAGGTGCTATAGAATCACTACTTGTCTTCTCTGTGTTGTACAGCCCTCCCCATGACCTCCACCCCCTACATTATGTCTGCTAATCATAATGCCCCTTTTTCCCCCTTATCCCTACCTTCCCACCCATCCTCGCCAGTCCCTTTCCCCTTGGTAACTGTTAGCCCAGTCTTGGGCTCTGTGAGTTGGCTGCTGTTTTGTTCCTTCAGTTTTTGCTTTGTTGTTATACTCCACAGAAGAGTGAAATCATTTGGTACTTGTCTTTCTCTGCCTGGCTTATCTCACTGAGCATAATACCCTCTAGCTCTATCCATGTTGTTGCAAATGGTAGGATTTGTTTTCTTCTTATGGCTGAATACTATTCCATTGTGTATATGTACTACCTCTTCTTTATCCATTCATCTACTGATGGACACTTAGGTTGCTTCCATTTCTTGGCTATTGTAAATAGTGCTGCTATAAACATAGGGGTGCATATGTCTTTCAAAGTTTTATTTTTTGTGCAATTTCTGTAATGTTTATAATATGCTAGTAATGTGTATACATTTATAGGTAAATACATGTGTAAAAGTGGGGGTAGAATCCTAAAGTACTTGTGGGTGGGGCCATGCCGCAGAGACTGTATTTCTCTGGCCCCTGCTCGCTGGTAAGTGTGGCTGTCCTGGTTAATCGTGTCCCTGCATTTGTCTTGTATCACCTTGTTTATGCACATCAGAGTGACCACCCTTCAGGCTGGGAGGGCACCTGGACAGTTGAGCCGGGAGGAGACCTTTCATGCAGCGATTTACTGCTGTAAAGTTCTACGGGGTTGGGAAGTTGTACAGTGCTTGGTATTGTGAAAATGTTGAATTTACAGTCTGAATTGTGTCAGAACAGAAAAGTCAGATTTAACTAAATGAAACAGTTTTTTACCCTTGAAGTTTTCCTTCAGACATTGACCTTGTGTGGCCTGCCTGTTCACCTGGAGGGAGAATAGTGGCAGGTGGAAAATTTTAAAAAGCAAGAGGGTATCTTTTTGGGTTTATCACAAGCCCCTCTGGAGGTCTTGACCATCGTCCATATTACATGCTTGTTGTTTGTGATCATGTTAGTCACTCAGCTCCACGATAAACCATAGTTGAAGAGTAGGAAGAGGTAAGATGTAAGTTAATAGGGAAGACGAAAATGGGGACCACTTTGCAAATTTGCCTCCTGGTACTCCTCCCAAGACAGCTGCTAACTGTGTATCTGAATGGAACTGTTAATCTCTTGGTCTGGTTGTCCTAAAATCTCTGTTCATTCGTTTCATGGGGAATAAGGTCTTTCTTTTAACACATGGCACTACTCGTGCAGAAGTACTTCTAAACAGCAGCCCTGAAAAGCCAATTCTTGCTTAGTAAATTAAGATAAGGACCAGTTTGGTCTTTAAAGCAAGAGCAAAAAAAAAAAAGCCAAATATCTAGTTGCTAAACCAGATATATAGGAAAAAGTAAATTGAAATACATAGTTAAATTTCAATCTACATTTTCTATACATTTGATTCCATACAGAAAGTGAAAAATGTATCACTTTGTAATTTGCCCACATACAAGGTATTTCTCACAAAATTAGTATATGTTAACACTATGTCCCACTAGTTACATAAAAAGCCAAGATTTGTTTTCATAGGCAATGAATTTTATTAAACAGCATGTTACATGATTTCCTGGGGGATTTATAAGGTATTATGTATATAATTCCTTTGTGAAAGAGGATTGTGCGTCAAAATAAGTTTGGGAGACATCCATATACTGAGTCACAATTGGCCTGACGTCTGCATAGATTTAGAGGTGTGTCCTCATGCCGGTGCTCCTGTGGGCTGTGTTGGTGGGTGTGTGGCTTAACCTTGTGGTAAGACACCTGCCGATGCAGGTGAACAGTTGACCCATGAGACTTCCAGTTCCTGAGTGACAGCACAGAGCCCGGGCCCTGGAGGCGGGGTCACAAGAGACAGGCCGCCTGCAGAGCCAGGCTATGGGTGGCCCGCGCCTGCCTCCTGTCTGGCACTGTGGGCAGGGCTCCCCTCCCAGGGCCGCCTGTCGTGGCTCTGGCTGAGTCAGCCTCCCACACTGACTCCTCCTGTTCTTGGTGAACTTGTGCATTTGGATCTTTGGACTGGGATAAGTTCTGTTCCCAAGGCTGGAAAGCAACCTGCTTCCACTCACGTGTGTGGAGCTCGGGCAACAGGCGCCTTGCCGTCACTGTCCAGCCCCCACTGGGTGGTCCTTCTGCCCTGACCCTCTCGGCTGTCAGCCACACGTGCTGCTCTACCCCAGGGTTTCTCACCACATAGACGGTGTGCTGTGGTGGGTGGCTGGGGCAGCACCCCGTGCTCCTGCTGGGGCTCTCTGGGCCCATTACTGGGGTCTCTTCTCTGTTCACAGAGCTATTTAATCCTTTATCCCTTGTTCCCTATGACTTGAGAGTGGTGGTGGTTGGCAGACATGGCTAGCCTGGGAAAAGCATTGTGACCCTGCAGCAGGGGAGCACGTGTCTGTCAGGCCTGGGAAAAGAAAAAGGAGGATAAGAAATCCCTGTGAGGTTCTGCTTTGTAGATGAACCACGCCTGAATTTTTTGAGTGGGGCATTGGACATGGTTGTAAAGCACTGTGCTGTGCCTTTCAGGAGGATTTCCAGGTAGAAACAAAGGCTGTGATTGACCTGCCAATGGTAGGCCTTCTCTTCACCTGCAGCCAGAAGGAAGTTAGGACCTGACATCTAGGGCCTCTTTCATGCCCACAATCAACAACTAACATTCATCTACAGAAAATGTAGTGCACTTATTTACATGCAGTTTCATTTCCCACAAACACATACCCATCTGTCTGTCCACCCATCCACCCACCTATCCACCCACATATCTGTCTTACCAACCACTTATCCAGCCAGCCAGCCATCAGTCTGTTCATCTGTCCATCCTTCCTGCCTGCTTGCCTTCTGCCATCTTTTCATACGTATAGCTGAGAGAACAGTATGTGGACCCTGCATGCACCCTTCAGCATGACATATTTTGTTTTACCTTATACCCAACTCCCCTCCCACCCCAACTGGAGTGTTCGGTGTTACCAACTTAATGTACATTCAAAGTCATTGCTTTTTTGTTTCCAGCTTTAGAGATAGTTTTTCAAAATGTATTTTGTTTAGCAATTGCATAAGACAGCTACCTTTACACAGAACATCCTTGTGCTTTTGTTCAGCTGTGCTTCCATGTTTGATCACACCATAGTTCATTTAAAAAGCCTTCTCAGGGTGACCTTTGAGTTGTTCCTACTGTTACTTATGAACAGACCCCCATAGAATTACCTTGTGTGCAGGTCCTCAATGTCCCTGTGGTTTGATCCAGAGATTCTGAGAATGTAGGGATGCTGCAGTTTAGACCCTGAAAGCATCTTGTGGCCACAGATGCAGAAAGACCTGGATTTGAGTCCTGCTCCATCACTTCCTAGTTAGGTTGTCTTTTGACAGTTACTGAGTCTAAGCGTCCGTTTCATCTGTAGTACCTCCCTTGTGGGCTGTCATGAAAATTGAGCCGCTGTGTAAGGTGCCCACCACAGCTCTTACAGCTAGCATTCCATCAATAGGAGTTACCTCCTTCCCTTGTTTGAAATGCTGATAGTGCTCTGTATGGCAAACTGCTTTTTGTACAGGGAATCATTACAGAATATTTTGGAGTTGCCAAAAAGGTGTTCAGTGACATTAGGATTGTGTCACCATCAGCAGTGTGATCCAAACAAACCAGTCTGGCTGGTTCCCTCCCAGCCTTTCCAGCCCTTGAGACCCATTAGCCTGACAGCCACACCTGGGGATGCCTGGCCCTCACAGGTACTGGCATTCGACTAAGAGCCCCAAGGCATGGGCACACAAATTACCACTGGCTGGGGACCTCCCGCTGCTCTGTGTAAAGACACTGAGACCAGTTTACCTACCTAATAAAAGGTTTTCCTTCCTGCCCATGAAGAAGTTAATAGATGCCATCCTGAACAATTTCCTAGCTTGTTTCTGTTACCAGCTAATTCACTTATAATCCCTAAACCTGCAAATAGTTGGTAAACATGCAAAGGCCAGCTCTATGACTGGTTTGGGATCCTATTTAGGGTGGCTAGTTGGGTCTGTCTCATGGGGTGAGGGCTCACTGTCCTGTGTAGATCTGATGTAGATAAGAAGCTAAGCTGGGATTTTAGGGGACCTTGAAGATCAGCTGTGCCTGCCCCCTTTTGTGGCCCAGATGGTGGAGTGACTTACTGAACATGGCTCAGCTGTGGGAAGCTGGACCGAGGCAGCGGGTGATAAGGCCCCTGTGTGAGATGGTGCTGTGCGATGGAGGGGCTGAAGGTCCTGGGAGCTCGCAGACACTTGACAGCCCCCTTGGCCTCCGTCCCCAGCAGCTTCTGTCCCCTGTGTGTCCCCACCTCTGCCTGTCCTTTCTGTGTGGCTGTAGCTCTAGTTCAGGCCCCTGGCAGCCCTGTCCTGCCTGGACCAAGAATAATTTTTGAAACATGCCCATCTGTCCTTTTATCCTCCCACTTAAAACCCACTGCTTCACATCTTGTTCCCAGGGCAGTGTTCTCTGGAGTGAGGTCTGTGTGTGGCCCTGTGGGTCTCCCAGAGGCCGAATCCCAGCGCTTTTCTTAGGCTTCTCCTGTGGGGTGGACTCCCGCTACTTGTTGATGTGTTAACACAGGTGTGTCTGGATATATGCTCATCACTTTGAGTATTTGCTTTTTTGTTCCTAACTTCCTGTGTGACAGAGTGTGTGCCCAGTGCCCTGTTCGTCACAGGCCTGGTGACTTGCTGGCTCACCGTGCCCTGCTCAGCCCAGGTCCTTGCATGACTGAGTCTTTGTCCATTGCCTCAGGCTCACCCCTAAGCCCAGGGGTCTTTTCCTGCATCCTGCCCTGTGATGTCACTGCAGCCCGTATTTCCCTTGCTCTGTCCTCAGCGTGTGACTGATGACTCTCTTCCTGTGTATCCTCTCTCGCTTCCTTGGACCAGGATCCATTCATTCATCCACTTTATAAATATTAATTGTGGATGTGTTATTCACCAATGTTTTATACCTGGGAATATAGCCATTAATATATACATGATGCGCTAGTGGGAAAGATGAATAGTAAAATCGTAACCATTATAATTTCAGGAATGATAACTGAGCTGGCAGGGAGTGGTAAGGGCTGCTGTTTTGGGTAAGCTGTGAAGAAAGCTTCTTGTGGGGGGGGTTTCATTGTGAGTAGACTTCAATGAAGAAAGGATGGAGCCACGCCAGGGTGTGGGGCAGCACATGCAAATGTCCTGGGCAGAAGCTGAGCTTGGCCTACACATGGTGTGGGAAGACATGTGGCTGGAGCTTTGGGGAGAGGGCAAGAGATGAAGGGGGAGACAGCTGGGCAGTGGAGAAGTGGGTGTAAATCTTTTCTCAAGTTTATGGGATGCCCTCAGAAGGTTCTGAGCAAAGGCAGGATGTGATCTAAACCCACCTTCCTCACCCCTCCAGGGAGGTACTGCTAAACAATCTTGTCATTACCCCACCTGGAGCCCCCACGGGTGTCCTGTCATCTCTGGGAGAATGACCAGGCTCCTGTACTGGTCCCTGTGCCCCTTCTGCTGCTGTCCCCAGCACACTGTTGCCCCAGCCACAGCATCCCTACAGCCCTCCTCCCCCCACCCTCCACACCTTCCCCTCCTGACACACACCGTTCCCTGCTGATGCTTCTCTGCCCACTCTTCATGCTTAGCACAGCCTGCAGTCTCCTGACGCTGCCATTCCTGCCTGCAGCTCCAGGAACATTTTCTGTGAGGATTAATCACGTTACAAGCCTGTTGTCTGGGGTGGTGGTGGTTTTCCACCAGTGGAGCACTTGTGGCAGAAAGGGACCCTGTCACCTCACCTGGGGATATCCAGGCTTTTACTGCAAAGACTGACCCACAGAAGATAAACAGTAAATGCCTTTTTGATAAATGAGTGAGTAAAATCATATAGTCTTCCTCCCTTTTCAGTGCAGATTTTAGATGTGACACAGCTCTACAAGTAAGATATACAACAGGCATTTCATAATGTTTTAGATGTTTGAAAATACTATCTGGTTTTGACTGTTACAGAGCCATACTCTTTTAAATTTAACATGCTCTCAGTTTATTTAGAATGGTAAATCCTAACTATCTTCATTAATTAAGTAAAAGTAGGGACTAACAGTATTGTTTCTAGTTAGAAAAAAACACATTTCAGAGACAGCTATCTTATTTCCAGGAAAAGTAATTTCAAAATTAGCAAATAACTACATTATGTTACAGGTAAATAAATAATGCATTTCCTTTGTTGTAACAAATATACAAGGTCCTGAAAGCTTAGCTTTAAAGTTTAATTCATTAATCAAAATGTTCCACATTGGTTATTGATAACCAGTTGAAGATCTTTTATTTTAGGAATAGAAAGGAGAAATTTAATCAAATTTGAGTGGATTTTTAGTACTTTTATTAATGTATCTGTTTTTCTTCAGGTCAGATGATTTTGATAAACATAAAATGGCTCTAGCTTCTTTGCTTTCATATTTTGTGTGATTGTTGCCAAATATTAGTAGTAACTTTAGAAAACATAATTTTAACTAGAATGAGTTTTACCTCTATATTTAATAGATATTTGCATATTTTATAGATTTATCTATAATAATCCCCAAATAGATAACTTTTTCTAACATGAAAGCATACTCAACCAAAATACTAAGTTTCCAAGTCTTCCGTTCTTGTAAAGACTAAACCTTTGTATGTTGCTTAAAAGTATTTCAGATATGCCACATTAATTCCCTGTTTCATCCGGCCGGGGCGGCGCCTTGCGCAGTTCAGTGCATGCGCACCTGCCGTGCTCTAGCCCTCTGCCTTCTTTACGTGTGCCTCTAACGTCCGCAGGCAAACCCAGGAGGGAGCTGCCTATTTTGAGCCGTGCTTGGTGTCACTGTGGGTTTTACTGAGGGGGGAAGCAGCTGTTAGAAAACTGTTCTGGTAGTTTTGTTTCTCAGCATGCCATTAGGGACATAATTCTGTGTGTAACACTATGTCCTCAGCACAGGGGCCTGTGGGGAGTGGAGCTCCAGGGCACTGACTCCTTCCGCCTGGGGACGTAGGACCTTTGACTCCGGCTCAGCTTCTCATCTGCACCATGCCCTTGGGGAGCACAGAGCCTCGGCTGCTGTGGGGCCAAGAGGTGTGGGGCGTCACATACCAAACTTACCCTTGTTGAAGTTCTCTTCATTCCCTCCTAAAGTCTCGTCTGTGTTCTGTATGGTATAAAGAACAAGCAGGTACAAGCAGTAAAGGGGACCCTGACTGTGCTGTGGCCTGCATGTAGCTTCAGACAGTAAGGGGGGGGATGCAGGATGCTGGACAGGAAGTAGTTCTGAGGTAAGGCAGCCCAGTAACATTTCTCACGAGCACACCTGTTATCATTTCACTGGTTGGTGGCCCATCCAGCTTCTAGCTTCTCCGAGCCGTCATCTCCTTGCTAGTAACTGGCGATGGTGTTGCTGGCACTGACTGCACCTGGGATGCCCGCGAGGACAGAGTGTACTGGGAACTGGGTGTGGGAAGGAGGCACACAGGGCTCCCTGGAGCGATTCCCAGTGGACGCCGATCTGAGCGCAGACACTGCCACCCAGCACCGTGCTCTCTCTTCTGTGGAGTCTAACTCGTAAGCGAAGGCACAGAACCATGGTGGTGTGGGCACTGCCCCCCCACTGCGCTCTAGAACTGGAGACTGTCTGTCAGGCCTGTATGCTGGAGGGCCGAACAGTGGGCTTCCCTGAAGCACGAGGGATTGCTGGTGACCCCGAGGGCAGCTTTCAGAAGATCTGGGAGATCATGGCTGTGGCGAGGCTCCTGCAGGGCATTTCATGGCCAGAGTTTCTGTGCTTCAACTCCTAGTTTGCTTAAGTGCGGTAGGTCAAGAGTGCTAATTTGGGCATAGTCATACGCAGTAACCCAGGGCAAGTCAGTTTAGATGGCCTGAGTCGTAGGGGTTGCCTGGGAACACTTAGCCTTTGTGACAGTGCCACTAAAGGGTTACCTGGAGTTCCAGGGTCTCAGATATGCCTCATAGTTTTCCAGAGCACATTTCAGAAACTCCTTTAACTGTGGGTGGTCAGAGCAGTGAAAAGAGATTCATGCCAGCCCTGGAGTCCCCGCTACTCTAGTTCTCTCCGTATGGCTACGTCCACACACGGGGTGCTTCTCATGCTCTGCCGAAGCTCAGGGGACATAGCAGGCCTGTGCAGGAACCATTGCTGGTCAGCTGTGTGGCCTTGGTTGAGCGAGGCGACCTCCCGGCTGGTGGTGCTGTGTAGTGGCATAGGGTAACTCTCGCCACCTTGTGTGTCGTGAGAATTTCATGAGATAACCTGTACTGAGTGCCTGGCTCAGTGCAGGCCACGATTCAGTGTGACTCCCCCTTCTTTCCACCCAGGCCCTGAGGACTCTTTGTCCTTCCTTAGGAAGTAGGTCTCAGAAGGAGGGTTTTCCCTAGTTGGGCCACTGATCAATCCTAGAATGAGCCAAGTATTTTTAATCTCTTCCATGGGTGAGCCAGTGTCTGGCCAAATTTATGACCAGCAACTCCAGCCTGTCAGAAATAAATACCTGCTTTCCTGTGGATCAACACATCATGAGGATGAGGGGCAACTGGTCTGCCTGAAATAAACAGGGCCCTGGATGATTGTGTTTCTTTGGTCACTAATAACTAATAAAGAGGAGGTACCAGGAGACTACGGTGTGGCTGGTTGCCCAGAGAAAGTAAAAGTCCATGCAAAAAGGCTGACTGGTTTCTCTACACCTGACGTTATCCCAAGCAACTTTACAGACTTTTTCTCCTTTTGTCATTGCCAGATTCATGCCAGCCCTGGAGTGGTATGAGATACCTAGAGTTATATCTTCTCTAGTTACATTTGTACTTGAAATATTCATTTTCAGGTAATCTGCAGTATTCTAAATAGGGTCAGAAATGGGATAAAATATTCAGATGGATTCAGACTTCACATGGATACAATTTAGTTTCTTATTTATAATTTTAAGAAATGTTTGGCTAATAGCTTGAACTGTTTGCAGAGTACTTTTTAATTAAGTGGGGGGAGGGATGCATAAAGGTTGAAGTCAGTTATAAGAAATAATCTTTAAAAACAAAGCTTTTAAATATTACCCTAGGGCAAAGAAACCCTTAAGCCAGCCAGGTTTACCTGTGGGCTTTGTTAAGGCCTGAGGAAGACCACGAGAAAGCGTAAACCAAATGGAGTGCGGCTTCCCAAGGGTGGGTGTTTTCGCCTTACAGTGCCCCTTGTGAGGTCAGATGGTGGCCATGATGTTCATGAAAGGAGCAGGGTCTCAGAGATCATTCCATCTTGGCCGGCAGACTCATGAGGACTCACTAGGCCACTTCCTAGAGAATTCTAGGCAGTCAGGTTCTGGAATCTAATCTGGAAGAGTGGTGGAGAGGAGTGGGGAGAACATTATCCACTTGATTACCTCAAAGAAGATGGAAAAAGGAGAATGACAGCAGATCCAGGGTTATACGTGAATGTTATTAGGATTTTGTTTGATAAATGGGCAGTTAGTTTCTTTTTTATTTTTTAATTTTTAATTTTGGAATCATTAATATGCAATCACATGAGCAACATTGTGGTTAATAGACTCCCCGCATTCTCAAGCCATTACAGTCACTGTCCATCAGCGTAGTAAGATGCTATAGAGTCAGTACTTGTCTTCTCTGTGCTGTACTGCCTTCCCTGTGACCCCCTACGATATGTGTGCTAATTGTAATGCCCCTTATTCCCCTTCTCCCTCCCTTCCCACCCATCCTCCCCAGTTCCTTTCCCTTTAGTAAATGTTAGTCCATTCTTGGGTTCTGTGAGTCTGCTGCTGTTTTGTTCCTTCAGTTTTCCTTTGTTCTTATACTCCACAGATGAGTGAAATCATTTGATACTTGTCTTTCTCTGCCTGACTTATGTCACTGAGCATAATACCCTCTAGTTCCATCCATGTTGTTGCAAATGGTAGGATTTGTTTTCTTCTTATGGCTGAATAATATTCCATTGTGTATATATGTACCACACCTTCTTTATCCATTCATCTACTGATGGACACTTACTTTTCTTCCATTTCTTGGCTATTGTAAATAGTGCTGTGATAAACACAGGGGTGCATATATCTTTTTGAATCAGGGGTAAATTCCTAGAAGTGGAATTCCTGGGTCAAATGGTATGTCTATTTTTAGTTTTCTTTAGGAACCTCCATATTGCTTTCCACAGTGGTTGAACTAATTTACATTCCCACCAACAGAGTAAGTGGGGTCTTCTTTCTCTGCATCCTCGCCAGCATTTGTTGGTCCTTGTTTTTTGGATGTTGACTATCCTACCTGGTATAAGGTGATACCTATTTGTGGTTTTAATCTGCATTTCCCTGATAATTAACGATGTGGAACATCTTTTCATGTGTGTGTTGGCCATCTGAATTTCTTCTTTGGAGAAGTGTCTCTTCATATCCTCCACCCATTTTTTAATTGGATTATGTGCTTTTTGGGTGTTGAGGTGTGTGAGTTCTTTATTTACTTTGGATGTTAACCCCTTGTCGGATATGTCATTTACAAATATTTTCTCCCATGCTATAGGATGTGTTTTTGTTCTACTGATGATGTCCTTTGCTATACAGAAGCTTTTTAGTTAGATGTAGTTCCCATCTGTTCATTTTTGCTTTTGTTTCCCTTGCCCGAGGAGATCTTTTCAGGAAAAAGTTGCTCATGTTTATATTAAGAGAGTTTTGCCTATGTTTTCTTCTAAGAGTTTGTGGTCTCATGACATAACCTTTAGGTCTTTGATCCATTTTGAGTTTCCTTTGAGTTTCCTAACTGAGTTAGACAATAATCCCATTTCATTCTCTTACATGTAGCTGTCCAGTTTTGCTAACACCAGTTGTTGAAGAGGCTGTCATTTCCTCATTATATGTCCATGGCTCCTTTATCATATGTTAATGGACTACATATGCTTGGGTTTATATCTGGATTGTCTTGATTACTGTGGCTTTGTAGTAGAGCGTGAAGTCAGGGCACGTAATTCCCCCAGCTTTTTTCTTCCTTCTCAGGATTGCTTTGACTATTTGGGGTTTTTTATGGTTTCATATGAGTTTTAGAACTATTTGCTCTGCTTTGTTGAAGAATGCTGTTGGTATTTTGATAGGGATTGCATTGAATCTGTAGATTGCTTTAGGCAGGATGGCCATTTTGACAATATTAATTCTTCTTAACCATTAACACTGAATTTATTTCCAGTTATTGGTATCTTCTTTAATTTCTCTCATAAGTGTCTTGTAATTTTCAAAGTATAGGTCTTTCACCTGCTTAATTAGGTTTATTCTTAGGTATTTTGTTCTTTCTGATGCAATTGTGAATGGAATGTTTTCCTGATTACTCTTTCTCCTAGTTCATCATTAGTTTTTAGGTATGCAGCATATTTCTGTTGATTTTGTATCTTGTAACTTGGCTGAATTCAGAAATCAGTTCTAGTAGTTCTTGGGTGGATTCTTTAGGGTTTTTTATGTACAATATCATGTCATCTGCAAACAGTGACAGTTTAACTTTTTCCTTGCCAATCTGGATGCCTTATATTTCTTTGTTTTGCCTGATTGTCGTGGGTAGGACCTCCAGAACTATGTTGAATAAAAGTGGGGAGAGTGGGCATCCTTGTCTTGTTCCCAATCTTAAAGGAAAAGCTTTCAGCTTTTGCTGTTAAATACGATGTTGTCTGTAGGTTTGTCATGTATAGCCTTTATTATGTTGAGGTACTTGCTCTCCATACCCATTTGTTGAGAGTTTTTATCATGAATAGATGTTGAATTTTGTCAAATGCTTTTTTGGCATCTATGGAGATGATCATGTTGTTTTTGTCCTTCTTTTTGCTGATACGGTCTATGAGATTGATGGATTTTCTAATATTGTACTATCCTTATATCTCTGCAATAAATCCTACTTGATCATGGTGGATGACCTTGTTGATTTATTTTTGAATTCGGTTTGCTAATATCTTGTTGAGTACTTTTGCATGTATATTCATCAGGGATATTGGTCTGTACTTTTCTCTTTTGGTGGTGTCTTTGCCTGATTTTGGTATTTGAGTGATGTTAGCTTCATAGAATGAGATTCGAAGTATTCCCTCCTCTTCTACTTTTTGGAAAACTTAAGGAGGATGGGTATTAGGTCTACACTAAATGTTTGGTTAAATTCAGCGGTGAAGCCATCTGGTACAGAGGTTTTGTTCTTTGGTATTTTTTTGGGTACCAGTTCAATTTCTTTGCTGATATTTGTTCTGTTCAGACTTTCTGTTTCTTCCTGTGTCAGTCTTGGATGGTTGTATTTTTCTAGAAAGTTGTCCGTTTCTTCTAAGTTTTCTAATTTGTTTTCATATAATTTTTCATAGTATTCTCCAGTAATTCTTTGTATTTTTGTGGTGTCTGTAGTGACTTTTCCTTTCTCATTTCTGATTCTGTTTCTGTGTAGACTCTCTTTTTTTTTCTTGGTAAGTCTGGCTAGGGGTTTATCTATTTTGTTTATTTTCTTGAAGAATCAGCTCCAGCTTTCATTGATTCTTTCTATTGTTTTATTCTTCTCAATTTTATTTATTTCTGCTCTGATCTTTATTGTGTCTCTCCTTCTACTGACTTTGGGCCTCATTTATTCTTCTTTTTCCAGTTTAATTAATTGTGAATTTAGACTGTTCATATGGGATTGTTCTTTCCTGAGGTAAGCCTGTATTGCAGTATTATTTCCTGTTAGCACTGCCTTCACTGCGTTCCACAGATTTTATGGGGTTGTGTTACTGTTTTCATTTGTCTCCATATATTGCTTGATCCCTGTTTTTATTTGGTCAATGATCCATTAATTATTTAGGAGCATGTTTTTATACCTCCATGTGTTTTTGGGCTTTTTTGTTTTCTTTGCATAATTTATTTCTAGTTTCATACCTTCGTGATCTGAGTAACTGGTTGGTACAGTTTCAGTCCTTCTCAATTTACCGAGGCTCTTTTTGTGACCTAGTATGGGATTTATCCTGGAAAATGTTCCATATGCCCTTGAGAGAAGAATTTGTATCCTGTTGCTTTTGGTTGGCATGTTCTGTAAATATCTGTTAGGTCCATGTGTTCCAATGTGTCAGTGCTTCTGTGTCCTTACTTATTTTCTGTCTGGTTGATCTGTCCTTTGGAGTGAATGGTGTGTTGAATTCTCCTAAAATGAACGCATTGCATTCTGTTTCCCCTTTAATTCTATTAGCATTTGTTTCACATATGTAGGTTCTCCTGTGTTGGGTGCATAGATATTTATAATGGTTATATCCACTTGTTGGACTGACTCCTTTATCATTATGTAATGTCCTTCTTTGTCTCTTGTGACTTTCTTCGTTTTGAAGTCTGTTTTGTCTGATACACATACTGCAACTCCTGCTTTTTTCTCCCTATTAGTTGCATGAAATACCTTTTTCCATCCCTTTACTTTTAGTCTGTGTATGTCTTTGGGTTTGAAGTGAATCTCTTGTATGCAGGTTATAGATGGGTCCTGTTTTTTTTATCCATTCAGTGACTCTGTGTTTTTTGGTTGGTGCATTCAGTCCATTTCCATTTAGGGTGATTATTGATAGAAATGTACTTATTGCCATTGCAGGCTTTATATTTGTAGTTACCAAAGGTTCAAGGATAGCTTCTTTACCATTTGACAGTCTAACTTAACTCACTTAGTACACTATTACAAACACTATCTAAAGTTCCTCTTTTTCCTCCCTCCTTTTTCTTTTTCCTCCATTCTTTATATATTAGGTGTCATATTCTGTACTCTTTGTGTATGCCTTGACTGACTTTGGGGGTAGTTGATTTAATTTTGAATTTGCTTATTAATTAATTGGTCTACTTCCTTTACTGTGGTTTTACTTCTCTGGTGACAGCTATTTATGTTAGGAACAGTTCCATCTATAGCAGTCACTCCAAAGTACAGTGTAGAGTCTGTTTGTGGGAGGTAAATTCTCTTAACTTTTGCTTATCTGGAAATTGTTTAATCCCTCCTTCAAATTTAAATGACAGTCTTTCTGGATAGAATATTCTTGGTTCAAAGCCCTTCTGCTTCATTGCATTAAGTATTTCACGCCACTCCCTTCTGGCCTGTAAGGTTTCTGTATAGAAATATGATGATAGCCTGATGGGCTTTCCTTTGTATGTGATCTTTTTTCTCTCTCCAGCTGGTTTTAAATGTCTGTCTTTATCCTTGATATTTACCATTTTAATTATTATGTGTCTTGGTGTGTTGTCTTCCTTGGGTCCCTTATGTTGGGGGATCTGTGGATCTCCATGGCCTGAGAGACTATCTCCTTCCCCAGATTGGGGAAGTTCTCAGCAATTACCTCCCAAAGACACTTTCTATCCCTTTTTCTCTCTCTTCTTCTTCTGGTAACCCAATAATGTGAATATTGTTCTGGTGGATTGGTCTCACAGTTCTCTCAATATTCTTTCATTCCTAGAGGTCCTTTTTTCTTTCTGTGCCTCAGCTTATTTGTATTACTGTTCTCTAATTTCTATTTAATTTATCGTCTCCTCTACTTCTTTTAATCTGCTTTTAGGTCCCTCCCTTATATGTTTCATTTTGGATACTGTATTTTTCAAAGTTTCTGTCTCTTTCTTGAATTCGTCCCTGAGTTCTTGAATATTTTTCTGGATTTCTGTGAGCATGTTTATGATTATTATTTTGTAATATTTTTCAGGAATATTGGTGAGTTCAGCTTCACTTGGCCCTCTTTCTGGTTTTTGTGGGATTTTGGTTTGTACCTGATTATTGTGATGTTTCATATTTGTAATAACTTGGTGTAGGCTGCACCCTTCAGTCCCCAGAAAGTCTACTCTCTGGAGCTGCTCAGACCCTGGAGCTATGGTGGGGGTTGCTGGCTTGCGGCACTGGTGCCTGTCTGGAGGAAAGAGCTCATTCCTGCTTCCCACCTGCAGGGCCTGCTTCCATTACCAAGGCCAGTGGGCTGAGCACTCGGGAGGAGCCTCTGTGCTATGTCCCTGTAGCTCCTATAGGCAGGGGCGCCCTCTGCCTTGCCTGGCACATGGCAGGGGCAGCTGGTTTGTGAGCTGGTGCAGGCCGGGAGCAA
This sequence comes from Manis pentadactyla, assembly GCF_030020395.1. Taxonomy (NCBI): domain Eukaryota; kingdom Metazoa; phylum Chordata; class Mammalia; order Pholidota; family Manidae; genus Manis; species Manis pentadactyla. The sequence goes on from NC_080025.1 coordinate 44,880,196, forward strand.
ATAGTGGCAGACTGCATATCATGGTGGCAGGCCTTGGAGCTGTGTTGCCAGCCAGGGGGATGGAGCACCTGAAGTTCCTGAAAGTTCCCAACCTACTTGGCTGAGTGTGCCAGGACTATTTTGTCCACCTGTCCTTTCTCCTGAGCAGGAAGCTGTGTGCAATCCTTACCCCTTTAGTAGCCCTCTCACTGTTAGGATGTCTCTCTGAGTGCCTGTCTTTCTTTTGTCCCAGAATGGCTGGTTGTGGTTGCCTGTTCTCCACAACTGGCTGAAATCTGAGTGTGAGTATTCCGCCTGTCTTACCTTTCCAACCCCACTAATCTCCAGAGCACCATGTAATGTAGGTTTGTGCTCCCAGAGCAGATTTCCAGGGCTGGGTGTTCAGCAGTCCTATGCCTCCACCCCTACCCCACTCCATTTCTCCTCCTCCTGTCAGTGAGCTGGGGTGGAAGAAGGGGTTGGTTCCTGCCAGATCAAGGCTTTGGTACTTTCCCCTTCTTCTTGAGGTCTGCTCTCTTTCCCAAATGTAGGCAGTCTGTTGCAGCCTGCTTTCCTGTTGGCTCTTTCAGGATTAGTTGTATTTGCAATATTTTCATATTATATTAGGTTTTGGGAGGAGGTTTCTGTCTCACCTCTTATGCTGCAGCCATCTCTAAGCCAATCCTCCAAGCATTGTTCAAGTAGGTTTGATTTTGAACCATGAAGTGTTTTACATAGTGAGAAAACAATATAGTAAAAGACATAAAAAATGGAAATCATGAAGTTAATCCAAACAGAAATAAATGAGTCTAACTATATAAAGTTGATAACACAACCATCCAGAATACTTTAATCTGATAATTTTTCAACAGAGTTTTCTGACTGCATCTTTAGTGGAACATATTTAAAGAACAAAATAAATAGCAAATAACTTTTGGGCATTACCTAATTCAATTATACATGATAGGGGTAGTGGTATAATTCTGAAATGATTCTGTAGGCATTCCAGGATAGTATAAGAGATTAAAATGCATTGATGTTATTGGGCACTGAAGCTGCAGATGCAGGATAAGAGGGTTCCAAATAGCAGGAGTATGCTTTCTCTTTTATGTATGTTGTGTAAAAGCAGTGACACTTCTCTAGTAGATACATTAACTAACTATAAGCTCCCACATGGATTCTTGGGAAGTTACTTATTCCCGGTTTTGTTCAGGGTGAGTCTGGGGCGTCTTGTGCCAGAAAGCAAGAAAATGTTCAAGGACCTGTGGGGCTGTGTCAGAAAGAACTAGCAGTTGGATTGAAGGGCCTCCTACTGACAAGAATAATCAGAGGAATAGATTACAGTGTATTAATGTAAACACCCATGAGTCTATAGTGTTACTCTTGTAGATAAATAAAGAGAGAAAGGAGAAATAAATTCAGAAGAAGTAATGCTTTAAAAAAAATCTCCATTTTACAACCTTGAAGTAAGTAAGGATTTTGATGGGATGCTAAAAATCACTGGGTAAAGGTTGTTGCACAACTTAATATTTACACATTATCAAGTGTTACCCCATAGGTTAACTTCTCCTTAACTTTACAGTGGAGAAGTCTGGGAGCTAGCCCCTTAACCTTGTGCTCAAACTCAACATCTCTGGTTGCAGGACAGATCTGACATTATGTGCTTTCTGATGTAATGCCACAAGAAATGACCAGTACTCCTCTGTACCATTCTTGCTAAAAAAAGTTTTAAATCTGAATCTCATGAAGAAATACTTGGACAAGTTGAGAATATTTTTCAAACAGCTGGAGTGAAATCTTCCACAAAACTCGATACGATGATCCTAAAAGCCAGGTGGAAATGCAAGAGACCCAGAATAGCCAAGTGAATCTTGAATTAAAGAACAAAGTTGGAGGACTTCCATGTTCCAATTTCAAAACTTGCTATAAAGCTATGGTAGTCAAGTGAGTATAGTATAGGCATATGGATAAACTTAGGACAATGGAGCAGAATTGAGAGTCCCAAAGTACCTTACATTTAATGGTTACTGATTTTCATCAAAGCCACCAAGTCTATTCAATGAGGAAAGCATAGTCTTTGCAACAAATGGACCTGGAACAACTGGATGTCCACATGCAAAAGAATGAATTTGAATCCTTTAAATATACTGTATACAAAAATAAAGTCTAAATGGGTCATATGCTAACATGTAAGAGTTAAAACATAAGTAAACCTTCATGGTTTAGATGAGGTGAGGCCATTTTAGGAATAACACCAAAGGACAAGTGACAAAAGGAAACGTGTAATTTGCATTTCATAAAAATTAAAAACTTCTCTGCCTTAAAAAAACACCATGAAGAAAGTAGAAAGACTGCCTACAGAATAGGGGAAAATATTTGCAAATCATGTATTTGTTAAGGACTTGTATCCATGATATATAAAGAACACTTGCAACTCAACTAGAAAGACAAATGACTCAATTGAAAAGTGGCCAGAGGATTTCTGCAGACATTTTTTAAGGAAAGATATCTAGATGGCTAATAGGCATGTGAGAAGATTCCCAACATCATTAGCTTTGGGAGATGCAAATCAAAATCACCCACTTCACATTCACTAGAATGGCTATGATAAAAAAGACAGACAATAGCAAGTGTCCTTGGCAGGATGTAGAGAAATTGGATGTAGAGAAATTGGAACTTTCATACATTATTGATGAATGTAAATGTCATAGCTGCTTTGAAAAATGGCTTGGCAGTTCTTCAAAATGTTAAAAATGGATCAACCATATGATAGAGCAAGTCCATTTGTAGGTGGGAATGTATAGAAACATATGTTCATACAAAAAAATTGTATGCATATGTTCATGGCAGAATTATTCATTATAGTCACCAAATAGAAGCAACCAAAGTTTGCATCAACTGTAGGATGGCTGACCCTGGAAAACATTATGATCAGTGACAGAAGCCAGCCACAAAAAAACACATACTGTATGACTCCACCTATATGGAATGTCCAGAGTAGGTAAGTCCATAGAGATAGAAAGTAGATCAGTCATTCCCCAGAGCTGGGAGATTGGAGGGAAAAGGGGAGTGACTGCTAATGGATTTGGGGGCTTCTTTTTGGGGTGATGAAAATATTTTAGAATTGATTGTAGTGATGGCTGTAAGACTGAAAATCCTAAAAACTATTGACATGTACAGTGCAATTGAGTGAACTGTAGGGTCTGTAAAATATATTCTCAATAAAGCTTAAAGTTTTTTTTTTTTTGAGAGGGCATCTCTCATATTTATTGATCAAATGGTTGTTAACAACAATAAAATTCTGTATAGGGAACTCAATGCACAATCATTAATCAACCCCAAGCCTAATTCTCAACAGTCTCCAATCTTCTGAAGCATAACGAACAAGTTCTTACATGGTGAACTAGTTCTTACATAGTGAATAAGTTCTTACATGGTGAACAGTGCAAGGGCAGTCATCACAGAAACTTTCGGTTTTGATCATGCATCATGAACTATAAACAATTAAGTCAGATATTATTCGTTTGATTTTTATACTTGATTTATATGTGAATCCCACATTTCTCCCTTATTATTATTATTATTTTAAATAAAATGCTGAAGTGGTAGGTAGATGCAAGATAAAGGTAGAAAACATAATTTAGTGCTGTAAGAGGGCAAATTAAGATGATCAGGTGTGTACCTATAGACTAAGTATTAATCCAAGCTAGACAAGGGCAACAAAACATCCATGGATGCAGAAGATTTCTCTCAAAACAGGGGGTGTGAGGTTCTAAGCCTCGCCTCTGTTGATCCCCAATTTCTCACCTGATGGCCCCCCTGTGACTGTGCCTGTCTTAGGTTGTTCCTCCCTTGAGGAATCTTACCCGTCTCTGGCTAACCAGTCATCTTCCGGGGCCATACAGGGAAATGTAAAGTTGGTAAGTGAGAGAGAAGCAATATTGTTTGAAAAGGTTATCTTTTTACTTCTTTGCATATTTATGCCCTGTGGGTTTTATGCCCAGCATTTGTCTTGAGGTATCTTTACCACTTGGAAGAATTATGATACTCGGTAATTTTCGATATGAGGCACGAATTCTACTAAAGGGTTGTAATTAGGAAGGAAGAAGAAAAACTATAGAAGTAGCAGATGGAAGAAAACATGGGAAGATTGATTATTTCTTTGACATATCTTCTTGTAGAGTAACATAAGCATGTATAGGTTTTAACAAACTACTAATTAAATTGCATACACACATTAACAGAATAGGAATACAGCTACATAACTAAAGCAGACCTACAATTACCAGCCATATCCAGTGAAACCAAGAAACCAGTTAGGTACCCTAGGTATTTGTGAAAACTTATCAATGAAATGATGGATATTGTCTAACTGAATTTGAATAGTTTGAGAAAAATCAGACAAATTAAAACAACACATTCCTGGGAACTGTTCACATTCCATATTTTCTTTTAACAGTAGATAGTCTATAGTCGCACGATTTTGGAGCATTGCAACTTGCACTTCTTCTAATTCTTGGTTGAGTTCCGACAGTATAGATCCAGTCAAATTTGTTGTTTTACTGTATGCACAGGCCAGTTTAGATATCTCCTTCTTCATTCCAATGGCAAGTCCAGGAACCGGTAGGATGAGTGCATCTACAACTGCAACATAAAGCTGAAAGTTTTTAAAAAGTCAGTGTCATGAACAATGAGACAAAACGAAAATACAGGGGAATGCTTAAGTTTAGAAGAGAGAGAATATTGAAATGCAGTTTGTGAACCTTGATTGAATAAAGTAGCTGCGAAAGGTAATTTTGGTACATATGAGGGAAGTTAGAGTTTGGATTGGAAGCTAGACGATACTTTTTTAGGTGTGATAAAGAGACCAAGATATGTAGGAGAATGTCCTTATTCTTACAAGTTGCTTGCTGAAGTACTTTAGAGTGGAGTACCATTTATTCAGCAACTGACTTTCAAACAATGAAAAAAAAAGTATGTGTGTACATATACACACATAAGTATGCACAAAGAAAGTGAATCTTGGCATCTGATTAGAGGGTATGCAGGTCTCCAAAATTTTTGTAGTTTTGAAATTTCATTTTAACAGATTCCAAATTTTGCACCATTTCTATTCAGTCTAGTAGACTGTTGAGTGCCTACTGTGTGCCTGGCACTGGGATGCAGGTATATAGTCAGGAAAGTAAAATCTAATAGTGTTTACACCATGGGGTACTTCATGAAGTGTGGAGAATTTGATATAATTTAGAGATAAGGTCTCTACCTTCAAGGAGCTTGGTCTAGGTGCATCTAAGACCTGACAACTACCATTGAAAATAAATTCTAAATGAATCTAAACTTTTAAACTAGTAGTAGCAGTAGCTTGCTTGCATCCCTTGGTCATTTGAGAATGATCACCCTTGAGAAGTTTAAGCTGGCATGCCCTTAAGTGACTAGGAACATCCTAGAGTGAGTGACGAGAACCCTCCATCATCAGCAGTGTTCTGTGACTGACATAGAGTGCTACCATTTAACCTTTGCCTCCAGAATATCATGAGCTAATGAGCTACTAGTTGTGTTTTGGTCTTTGAGTTCCTGAAATTCTTGTGGTTTACAGGAAAACGGGATACCTGACATATCACCCAAATTCTCCCAGTGTGTTTTCCTATGTATTTTTCTTATGTCCTATTTTGCAGGTGCGCCTTAGGTCCTCTGCCAGCCAGGTGATCTTTACCAGTCAGGCTTAATCATTTCAAATTTAAAATACACACTATAATCTCTTATCTGAACATGACTATCATTAAGTAAGTTTAATAGCTCTGTAAAAATCGACTTAGCACAAGTAAGACCTGTAATTGGTCAGTTATTTTAAAGTCATTTAAAGGAGGGAATCATAAAATATGACACATACACAGCTTAGTACTTTATTTTACCTAAAACACGTGGAAGTGGTTGTATTAGCCAGTTCTTTGATGTGGTGCCACATCCACTTCTCGAGTGTGGGCAGAGCTGCTGTATCAATTTGTTGTGGTGCCAGCAGAAGGGTGCCCAGCCCAGGGGGCAAGTGGGGCTGACATGCAGGCTGTCCACACTTGCCAAGCCATGCTTCCAGGGCTGTGTTTACATGAAGGCATGTCACCTCTTCTCAGTTTACACGAAGGTATATGCAGTATGCATGACCTAGCCGTATGGGTCCATTGCATTTCTGTAAACTGCTTCAGTAACACATGAACTAAAAATCTGTTTCATTTTCTTTAAAGTGCAGAAACAACACAAAACAACTTGGACATAGTGAGTAAGTCAGTCCCTCTCCATTTTAACAATTTGTCCTACTCTGTCTTCAAAGTTTTCTTGCCCACACCTAATTTGAGACTATTTTTAAAATAACCTTTATCAAATCCATCTATTGTATTTTACAGAGTTTTCATGGAAACATCAACTCTTACTGTCAAACATAAATTTCACCAGTTTACATAATATTAAGTGAAATTATGTAATTACTGTAACCCAAACAACTGGCAGCCATACATTTGTGGGCAAGAACTGCTTTGCTTCGGTCATTGTTAAAGCCAGTGGTGGGAGAAGTTCCCTGAGCACGTCCCTGTCACTGGAGAAGGTCCCTGAGCAGCACACCCCTGCCACGGGCTGGCTGTCACACTTTTGTGTGAGGTGGACACAGCCTTATGCTCATCAGAGAGGGGGTTGCTTCACCTGTCAGGCTGGTCCCCAGAGGTTGGTGAAGGGCACGTCTACTCTCCATTTTATTTTTACTTTTATTAAGTTATGTTTTATTTCATTACATTTTATTATGTTTTATTTTTATTTTTAAATCCGTTTTCTAACTTCATAATTTATGTGTTTTATTATTTCAAATGTAATTGACATATATAGCATTGTATTAGGGTTATGTGTACAAAATAATGATTTGGTATAAGCATTTATTGAGAAATGATTGCCACAATAAGTTTAGTTGGCATCTGTCACCCACATGGTTACACATTTCATGTGTTTACCTTTTGTGACAAGAATGTTTAAGGTCTTGTCCCGTAGCCACACTGGCCTGTCTCCAATGGATGACTGTCATCCTCAGGCTTGTCGAGGGCATGGGAGTTGAGCCTCCGCTCCATGTGGGTTCTGGTGAGCTGGTGGCCAGGTGGGGACTCCGGTGTTAACACTGTTAACACTGATGAGTGAGGGAACCACAGCGGTGACCGCAGAAGCCAGTCACAGCTCCAGTGCCGGCTCCTACTGTAGGGAACAGTTTACAGGGTGTAGCACTGGAGTCTTTTGTAATGTAATTCAGATGATCTGTTATTGAAGGATTTAAGCAGAATTCTGTCAGGATCTGTGGCTCCACCCTCACTGAAAAGGATTCGTGTGTGAAAACCGGCTCAGTCAGCCGTGTAGGCAGGCGTCTGGGGGGCACAGCGTTCCGGGCGAGCTCCTGCCTCGGCATCCGCGGCAGCCTGCCTTGCTTGTTGTTCCCACCTTGTTCCCTTCCCTAGCAAAGATTCTGCTTTCTGCTAGACCCCTGATGTTTGGGTCCCCTGATGGATGCGTGTTTCTGTGGCAGGAGCCCCCAGGAGCTGCCTTCTCACCCTGTATGTCATCACACGTCAGAAACAGCCTGACCTTGCGTGTCTCTTACTTGCCTCTGATACGGTGCGGTCACTGGGATAATAGATCGGATTGGTAGCAAGTTCCTTCATTTCAATTTACTGAATAGTGGGAAAAGCAGACTTGGATAAATAAATGCTGCACATTTTAGAAAAGGACACATTCAGAACCAGTCTTAATCAACCTGGTTTATTCCAATGTATCTCGCAATCCTTAAGATTGTGGGGGTACTACCACAATCAGCTTGGAAGAGTGAGTTAATGAATTCTTTTCAAGGAGGTAAAGGTTGTAAAGTTTCTCTTAGTTAAATTTTTGAGATACTTCTGTAGCTTTGGGGAGGAATTGAATAAACTTCTCCTTAAAACTTAGACTAATCACTAGGCAGCATTTTTGTGTCTATGGCCCTTATTCTATATGAGGCTTCTTTTAAAATATTTTTCTAGTTCTTCTGAATTTAATTCATATTTAGATATTTATAGAGACTGGCTCAATTAGGGAGTATTAGTGAGGATATTTTGTATCATTAGAAAATAATCTTCAAAGAATCATCTGTTCCTAATTTGGGAAACACAACAGTTTATCACATGCATATTATGTGCTTTCAGATGCCCAGACTCCCCCTTGTGCCCTCCCACTGCATGTGGGGTGAATGATGAGTGGAGGACGGTCCTGCAGCATTTCTGAGGGAGACTTTGTGGACCAGGCCTTCTGCAGGGCTTTGCTGGTGTTTGTGGAAGAACCACAAAGCCCGGGTCAGGCAGGTGCTGGTCTTAATGTTCTTTCTCAGTAAGGATGCCAGTTAAGTGGTGTTTTCCGTATGAAGTCAGGGGTAACATTTCATGTTATAAATCGGGGTTTTATGTGTATGCTTTGAGAAATGTAACCATTTCATAAACAAGATGTACAGAGGAGTATATTCATTTTTCTTTACATTAAACTCTTGTGTTTGCTTCAAGGTTACAATTCTGTGTGCAAAACCTTAAAAAAAAAATCCTTAAATAAAAGAACCCTTTTTTGGTCTTGTTTCAATAGTGATCCAAGTGACCAGTCTGCCTTAGAATAATTTTAACAGGGTCCATTATGGCCAGAAGTGACCTAGCCCATTGCTTAGCAGAGCAAAGCAGAATTTTCAGTGATCCACTTTGAGTAGGTTGAGGAGAAAGATATAGACAGCCCTAGAAATACCCTCATTTTATAGGAGAGGGGGAAGAGGGCAAGCCTCGTCCAAAACAGTATCACTAAAACCCCTAAAACCCCACCATCTTCTACCTTTCAGCCAACTACTATACTTCTTAAAGTTTAGAATTCAAAAAATGAATTCCTATTTCCTTTTCACTTCTTAGCTGTCACGTATACCCTGCTAGAAGAAACCCCGGGAGGTCCTGGAGCAGAGGTGCTTTGGGTCCTTGAGAGGGAGAAGAGAACGTGGTCCCACCGGGTGGGGAGGAGATGGTGCCTGGAGAAGGCAGATGCCCAGGAGGCCCAGGGCCTCAGAGTTCTCCCGCCGCCTGAGGCCGCGCAGGAGCTAAAGCCCAGACTTGACTGCGAGCCTTTGGAGGACTCAGCCCCACGGCTGGCCTCTGGTCTGTGAGGTGCCGGGCCTGTGATCTAGCTGGCAGGTGGGGAAGTGGAGGGAGCAGCTGCTCCCATCAGGAGCGGAGGGCACGCCCACTGCAAAACTCAGGTGCTCACAAGTGTCAGCTGGTCACAGGCACCGAGTCCCAGAGGCCTGAGGTCCTTGGTGTTGGCAGAGAGGCTGAGCCCAGCTTGGCAAGATGAGTTAGCTGAGGCATGCTGGGCCCTGATGCTTAGGACTAGGGGAGTCTGCTCTGAGCCTTAAATATACTGCTGAGTTAATTAAAATGCTCAGATGACTTTCCCCAGGTGAGCTGAAGCCAATCCTGCCGTCTGATTTCTAGCACACAACTTCAGCTTGATTAGATAGGTGCCACTTCTATGGTACAGAAGGAGCCAGCCACGGACAAAATAGCAGTGTGCATCAGTAGAGTCAGTTCAGGGGTTAAGAGCAAAACATTTATCTCTTGCAAATAACCAGCCCAGAGCTTGTCATGCCAGCCAAGTCTCTTGTCGGTTACTAGTTCCTGGTTTCTGGACACATGCTCTGCTTTACCAGGTTATCCACTGGTTACCAGGATGAGGAGACAGTGCTTGCAAAAGGCTATCAGATAACTTGTCACAAGAACCTCCCTTAGGACAGAGACTTACACATGCTGGAGTGCAGCCCAATGAGATCAAGTTCTGTCTGTGGAAGGTACACGTGTGCAGTCTCCTGTGCCCCCTGCATGCCCACGCCAGCCCCACAGTGTCCGTGTGTTGGAGGTAGCTAGCCTATGGTGTTGGTCTGGCACCAGCTCTTGGGCAGTAACGCCTCACAGCTGAATCAGGAAAACCAGCTGGTGCGATGCTGGGCAGAGACAGGCACATCTTCCCAGGGGAAGGTAAGGGCAGCCTTTCTAGGCCACTGCATCCTGCTAAGCTCTGGAGACCTCCGAGTTCTCTCTGGAGTGACCAGTCACCTCCCTTTCCTGACGACTCCTCAGCACTTTGCTTGCTGTACCTTAACCTGTGGCCATTAGCTCTTGGCTTGTTCCTGGTACTCCATTCTCTCTCAGCTCCCTAGTTGTGACAGTCCAGGCTGGATTTGGATTGTCTCTGGGTGTCTAGTTTTGGGGGATCCTGGTCCTAGGCTCAGGCTTGACTCTGATGTCCCTTTGGGTGCTTGATGCCTTCTGCTGGCCATGGAGAATATGGCGTGGTCATGACTCAAACATAGTTATGTATCTGTCCCAGATGTTCGGGCCTTCAGAGTTTCTCATTTTTATTGTATTCAAAACCAACCTTTCAGTCACAGTAGCTGAGTGGTGGAAGCAACCCAAGTGTCCATCAGGGATGAAAGGAGAAACATGTGGTCTATTCATACAGTAGAATATTACTCAGTCTTTAAAAGGGAATTCTGACACCTGATACAACGTGGATGGCCCTTGAGGACTTTCTGAGTGAAAGAAGCCAGTCACAAAACGACAAATACTGTCTGATTCCACTTCTCTGAGGTCCATAGGGTCATCAACTCATAGCAACAGTGAGTAGAGTAGAGGTTGCCAAGAGCTGAGGAGGGGAAAATAGGGTGTAATTGTTTAATAGTTACAGAGTTTTGGTTTGGGAATGTGAAAACTCTGAGATAGGTTGTAAAAACAATGTGCATATACTTAACACTACTGATTGTATGCTCAAAATGGTTAACATGGTAAATTTTATGTTATATGTACTTTACCACAATTAAAAAGGCCTTTAACCAACCCCGACTGTCTTACCTTACTAAGTAATAGAGATGGCTGATAGGAGCACAGGGCTTCTTCTTTTTTTAAAGAAGTTTTTTAATAAGTTATGATTGATATACACTCTTATGAAGGTTTCACATGAAAAAACAATGTGGTTACTATATTTACCCATATTATCAAGTCCCCACCCATACCCCAATGCAGTCACTGTCAATCAGTGCAGCAAGATGTCAGAGATCCACTATGTGCCTTCTTGTGCTACACTGTTTTCCCCGTGATCCCCCACACCATGTGTACTAAACATAATACCCCTCAGTCCCCTTCTCCCTCCCTCCCCACCTGCCCTCCCACACCCCTCCCCTTTGGTAACCACTAGTCCCTTCTTGGAGTCTGTGAGTCTGCTGCTATTTTGTTCCTTCAGTTTTGCTTCATTGTTGTACTCCACAAATGAGGGAAATCATTTGGCATTTGTCTTTTTCCACCTGGCTTATTTCACTGAGCATAATGTTCTCCAGCTCCATCCATATTGTTACAAATGGTAGGATTTGTTTCTTTCTTATGGCTGAATAACATTTTCCATTGTGTATATGTACCACCTCTTCTTTATCCATTCATCTACTGCTGGACATTTAGTTGCTTCCATATCTTGGCTATTGTAAAAAGTGGAGCACAGGGCTTCTTGTGTGCAAGCTGCTGTGTGGAGTGGGTTTCCTTCCCTGCGTCAGTCCCTGAATCCTCAGAACAGCCCTGTGTGCTTGGTGCTCAAAACCCCACTCAGAGAGATGGAGGACAGCCTGCCTGAGGCTGTGGTGCTGGCCATCAAGGGGCCAGAAGGTGAGCCCAGGCGTGAGGCTCAGAGCCCACTCAGGCCCCAGGATGCCCCATTGAACTCCCAGACTGAGTCATGCCTTCTGTGGCTGGAACCTAGCACTCCACCTCCCAGCTAGAGCACATGACAATGCTTCCCTTGAAGGGAAGGGTGCTGTCCTCCCCACTGGGATTTCCACAGGCATGAGTGGTCAATATCCAGTCTGCACTAGAGGGCTGCTTGGTGAGATGTGTCCGACTGAATGGATGGCGAGGAGAGAGAGATAAAGGATACCTTTTTTCATTGAAATGCTGAATTCATGTATGATGGATAAATTTGTCTGCAAGAAATAGTTCTTTGTATGTTTTCCAAGGTGTTGATGAGGCATTCCCGTGGAAGGAAATGGTTCTCTGGACTCTTCTACTAGGACCAGAGGTACTCGGCCAGGTGGTCGTTCCAGGGACCAAACTTCCCTGAGCTCAGAAATACTACTCTCGCTCTAACGGCCTCAGGGGGGAGGCTGTAAGAGTAGTTGTCCTCATGTGCTCAGCATAATATTTTGGGCAAGTTTCTTAGCTTGGCAACTGTCCATTTCCAAATACCTAGCTCATAGTCCTGGAGGGAGGATTAAACTGCGTGGCTAGAAGGAAGAGCCTTGAGTGGCTCAGGCACTGAGAATGTGAGTGGGAGCCTGAACCACAGGCCATCCCTGTCAGCCTCCGTGGCCATGGATGGGCATGGTGACCTCTGGTGCCCTTCAGTTCGAGTTTCATGGTGTGAAACTGTCATGATTTCAAAGCCACCTTCTCTGCCTGCCAGCTTATTTGGAGCACACCTGAATTTTTCTTTTAACAAGTCACCAGTGTAGTAATTTATTTCTCATGTAATTTCACAATACTCATTAAAATGTAAACATGCTGTTGGCATAAATTAGCCCATTTTTCTTTACAAGCTTTGGAAGAAGTCTGCAAGTAAGGTGTTGTGTTTATAAACCCTAATCAAGTCAAGGGTTTCCTAGAACAGCAGCCTCAAGAGCTGACTGTCTTTTCTTCATAAACATTTGAATGCTTCATCATAAAGCATTTAATGCATTTTATTAGGCTGATATAAAGTCATATGACCATGATCTGAAGTCACACCCCTGTGCCAGGCTGTGCTGTGTACAGTTCTAGCCTTCTCCCACCCTTCCTGGGGCCGACAGCCGGGCAGCCGGTGCTGGGCTGCCTGCCAGGGGTGGGGTTCACTCAGAGCTTTGGGGAGTGTCCCATGAATGGGCGTGGAAGGACAGGGCTGGCAGAAAGCTCTGGGGACAGATGGAAATGCTGGCAGGGAGGGGAGTTGTTTGGTACATATGTCCTGTTGACAAGGAGCAGCATTTGTAATGGGTGCCTGGGACACCTCAGTGCTGGGCAGGGCTGCCTGGCTGTCCTCCCAAGCTGCCAGGGACAGAGATGAGGGTGGCCCTGAAGATGCAGCAACTCCCTGGAGAGACGTGTTTTGGCCATTTGTCTCCCTGGTACAAGCATACAATAAAATGCCATCTTGTTAATATTGTTCCTTTAATGTCAAGTAGGAAATTTAGATGCTTGCTCTTCTGCATTAAGACTAGGATATTTAATTTTTTATTTATTTTTATTTTTAAATTCATGGAGTGATAAAAGTTTGAAATATTTTCTGAATGCTACTAGATATTTTTAGTCCTTTCTGTTTAAAAATAAATGACATATGTAACCACATGGTATAATTCATAGCTGTCTTGTTTTGTATTTGCAGAGATCTTTGAAATTTGCAGAGATCCATATTGAAAAGTAAGCCTTCAGAAAATGTGCTTCTTTTACTAAAATAATTTCCTTACAAAATTTTAAGTCGCTCTGCAGGCAGGGTTTGTCTCTTGGATCTAACTTTGTTTTTCATAATTTAATAATGCTAATAATAATAGTTTAAAAATAATATTTCAATAGAGCTTTATGGTTTGCAAGATGTGCTTTGCATATTTCACATCACTGAATCACATGCTTTCTTTTATTGGATAACTTACCACGTCAAATAGACTTTTAGGTTCTTGAGATCTGGGACCATAAATTGTAGGATGATTTAGGTCACGGACTCCCTAGAAAATACCTTGTACATGATAAAGTTCTTATTACCTGTTCATGGAATGTATGAAGTTGTGTTTAGAATTTTATGTTCTTTGTATGTCATTCTTTCTGTGGCTATAATTCATTCACTTGACAGGGATTTGTTGAGCAAAGGTTTTCGGCAAGCTGCTGGCAGCTCCTTGGTGGTGGTCACAGTTTAGAAAGAGGACAGCAGCTGACACACCAGAGGAGTGCACAAATCACTGTAGAGCTGTGCAGAGAGGGTTCAGTATCCCAGACTGGAGCGTAATGTAGAGGTTGCAGAAATCACTTAGTTTGGCATGGGTTGGGAAGAGGGGAGGTTAGGATGGTTTGGGAGGAGCCAAGGTTTCTGTTGGGCTTTGAAGGGTGGTGCAGGCTGAGGGACCTCTTCACTAAGAACTGAGGGCGAGAAAGCGGGACTTGGTGACCCAAGGAGGATGGCTTCGAAGGGGAGAGGGATCCGTTGGGTGGGAGTCCCAGAGGTGGAAGCTGGCGTGGAAGGCCTGCATGATAAGGACAGTGGGGCCGGGGGTGTCAGGCCACCATTTTAGGAAGTTCCCCCTTTAAATGGCAGGAGATGTGGAAAAAGGAAAGGACAGTGAGGGTGGGCTGTGCAGGCTGTGCAGGGAGGAATGGGGAGGCCTGGCAGACCCGAGCCTGAGCGGCGCCTCCTGGGACTGCGCTGCCCCTCCTGGCCTCTGGGGAGCTGTGTGGGCGGACCTGGTGTGAGCCCCTGGGGGTTTCTGGGCTTGGGAACCTGAGTGGCAGCGGCTCATCTCCACTCTGCCTTGCCGCCCAGGGCCAGCAGGGCCAGAAGGTCGCGCCTGCACGGGGCTGGGCCTGGGCCCGGGCCTGGGCCAGGGGAGGAGGGAGTGGTCCTGGACGGGGTCCCCAGCTGTGGGAGGTGCTGGCAGAAAGCGGAATCGCCCAGCTGGGTCGTGGACCAGTAAGTGGCCGTGCCCAGGACTCCTGCAGGGGTGCGGCCGAGAAAGCAGGGGAGCTGAGCATGGCAAGGAGCGAGGTGTCCAGACGGCCCTCGTTACTGTGTCATGTGGACAGCGTCAGGATGGCTGGAGGGGATGGAAGTGCCCCTGTCCCGGGATCACACCGGAACGCCTTCTGGGAATCTGGAGGCGGACTTTGCGGGTACGCTGGGTGTGCAGCCCTTTTCGTTGTTTCCCTTTCGTGCCAGGATATTGTTTGCGGTGCCAAGTGCTGTGGGCAGGTGTGTGCCCGCACCTGGTCCCCGTTCAGGAGTGAGACCCTGCAGGGCCAGGGGCCGGCCTTTGAGGGCCCAGAGGCCACCGCAAGGACAAGCCCTTCCACACAACACTCCTGCTTTCCCTAGCTTATTCTCCTTAACTTTTAATTTTGAAGAGTTCACAGAAAATTAAAAAGACAGTACAGAGAGGTCCTGAGCCCTGTCCCCAGATTCCCCTGTAGCCCATGGCCTGTCACTGGGTGCAGCACTGGGGCCAGGAATCCATGGCCGTGGCGGGTGAGCATGAAGCCACCTGCACTTGTCACGGGCTTGTCCAAAGTCGGAGAGGTCCCCCTACCACAGAGAACACTGCCCATTTAGTCCACCTGTATAATTCTGTCATTTACCTTTTGAGATTTTTCTTCACTGGGTAAAATGCCCTTGAGATCCAACCAGATTGTTGCCTTTCTTCTTTTTTATTGTGGAAGTTTAATTAACTGCTCACCAAAATCCAGGCACAATATTTTTTGCAGACACAAGATTATATGTTGGCTTCACTTTGATTGTGAGAATAATATGAAGTTATAGAAAGCTAAGAAAGGAAAAGAATCACCCATAACGTCATTCCTCTTGAACCACTGTTTTTATTCACCCCATTCTGTTTCTCTTTCACGTGAGCATAGTAACCATAGCTGAAAAGAATCACGCTGTTTCACACTTTAACACTGTGTTTGAAGCCCTCTTTTTACCTCCCAGGATGTCCTCTAAGGGCTGCAGCCTTAGCAAAGCCAACCCACTGCTTACTTTCTGATTTCCTGGCAAATGGACTGACACAGCACGGACTTCAACTTCATTTCAGTCTGTTCAATAATAATATAACTGGGATCAATCAGGAACAGGTAGCCTGCTTCCCTTGTTGATTATTCCACTGTGCAGTAGGGTTACTTGAAGAAAACCTCTGCGCCTACCTGTGGTGGTGCCTTCATGCATTCCAGTTCTCCCATCTCAAATTTGAAGCCCAGGTCTCTGGCCTGTTAACCACAAGCATGGGCAGAAAGCAGGGTTGGTACCTGGTGATGAAGGAAACAAGTCCTGTGACAGCCTCAGGCTCATGTCTGTGGCTTGGCCGCAGCCTCATTGGGTCCTGGGAAGATGGAGAATGCGGGAGTGTGGGAATGGCACCCTGGGGTTCCCTGGGCCAGTAAACTGGTGGTTGGAGAAGAAAGAGGAAGTTCTTTCAACAGGGGGAAGGTCGGCCCTTGGCTGCTGTGCAGTGATAAAATGATTCCCAAAGAATCATTTCTGTTGGGAAATAAAGAAACTCTGTGCTGTGAACACTGTGCCCTGTGCCTTTTTAGAGCTGGAAAATCACTCACACAGGCCGAGTGTCTTTGGGCTTTTGTGGTGGGCCTCTGTGTGAATGGTCAGCTTCCCCCAGAATGGAAACCTGGACAGGCTAGGGTAGGGTCCCAGCTCCCTCCCCACACCACTGCTTAGTGGCTGTTCTGTGCGCCATCTGCAGTTCATGGTGACGCAGTTCAGCCCCCAGAGTAGTGTGCCACACACACACACACACACACACACACACACACTCACTCACTCACTCACTCACTCACTCACTCACTCACTCACTCACTCACTTATACAGTCCTAGAGAAAAGCCTGGACAGCAGTCAACCCTGGTTATTTGTGAAGAAATGGGTATGGGATAGTGAGAATAGGACTTCATTATTTTTACTTTATTCACTTACTGTTAACATTTGCATTGTGGTCACATAATTTTATATTTCCAACAGATCCAGTGATTGCAGTTCATATTTATGTTGAGTGGTTTGCAGTCTTAATGTGCTCACAACCCTAGGAGTGAGGTGATACCACCATCACCCCCATTTAACCACTGGGAGCCCAAGGCACAGAGAGGTGATGTGATCCACTCGCTGCCTCCTGAAGCTGTTACAACAAAGGAACAAAGCAGTTTCAGCTTCAGGGGACAGTTTCCAGGGTAGAGCCTCTACCCTCTTCTCTGTCTTGACATCAGTTTGTGCCATGCTTTGCTGAAGGGAAGTGTTTACTCATCCAGGCAGACGTGTGGACAGCTAACCTGGCCTGGTCTCCTTCTGGCTTTTCTCTCCTGGTATCTGATAACCATGGGCTGCTTCCTGGGGAGAGCCTGGCTGGTTTCTTGTGGCCCTAGACTGTCCTTCATACCCATCATCAGGTCTTTCCCCTGTGCTGGGCACCCATTTGAATGAATTAGTCCAGGTGGAGGTGTTGGTGTTGGCCTCTAACAAGGCTTCCTGGAAAGTAGGTGCCTCAAAAAGTCCTGGGCGTGGGGTCTGGACACAGGGTTAGCGTGCAAGGCAGGGTGCAGGGGTAGAGCTCTAGGTCTGGGTGCAGGGCTTGGGGGTTGGGGTGCAGGGGTAGGGTACAACCTGCTTCCCAGGCTCATGTCTGTGTTTGGGGGGCACTTTTAAAGGAGGCTGCCAGGGTATCAGCTCTGCATATATGGCATGAAATTGGATCACCAGTACCTACAAAATGCACTGGCTTACATCCTTGAAGGGTTTTTAGCTGTGTTCAAATCCCACATTGACCTTTTCTTTGTTCATAGAGCTTGGGAACCTTAGCAGCAAGTAGGTGACCCTGAGACATCAAGTCATTTCGTGGGTGAGAAATTGGAGGTTCAGAGGGGTCAGTGGCCAGCCCAGTTTCAAGCAGCTGTCAGTTCACTGTCACTCTGGAACTTCTAGCACCTTCTTTGCAATATTCAATGAGAAGATGAATTCACAGGGATACCTGCCACATCCCACATGAGAGAGTTAGACCCTGAAAACTACAGGGCTTTATGGATGGACCTCGGGAACCCGTGTAATGAGGACGACGAGGCTTCAGAGTACTTTGTTATCTTCCTAAAAACATGTAGCAAGGACATAGTCACATGTGGCCCTGTGGCTGCCCAAGTATTTGTCCTCTTTCTTGCCTTGTCAGGTGTCCAGACTTCCATTTCATAAAAGCTTTTCTTCTAATTGCAGTTATTTTTATGTAGTAGCATTCATTTTTTAAATAGGAGACTAGCTTATTTCTCTTCTCCTTGAGCAGGATCCAGTTACTTTAACTACACATCAGTTGTGGGAGTGTGACTGAGAAGCTGCCTGCCTGTCAGGAGTCAGTACATACAGCCTGTGCTGTCTGAGCCCTCAGGGCCTCCACCAGGCACTTGGCTGTACAGAGGTCCACACGCTGAGGTGTAGACTTCTCACCAGCACTGAGTTCCTTATGTTCTAATGAGTTTAGACATGAGATTGTCCTGAATAACATATGTAAAATGTTGTCAAGTTGCAAACAAAGCATAGTAAGTACCAATTAGTAGGATAGTTTTTAAAAGTTTGCATGTAATCTGCATGCTTTTGTTACTGAATTGACTTGTAAGTAGTCACTGAAACATTTAAAATACCACGTTCAAGACTGGGTTTAGTTGTCCCTAATTCTAAAAGATGAGAGACACAGCAGAAGGTGCCATGGACCAGGTACTTCCTCATTTGTTAATGTATTATTCACTCTGCACACCAGCCTTACCAGGTACTCTTCTAGGGGAATAAAAGGCTAGATCAGGCCCAGCCCCCACCCCCAATGGACACACGGGGAAGGATGAGCAACAAGACTTTTCCTCGTGGGCCTCGGGGTTAAGGCAGTGGTGTGCTGGTACATGTCTAACAACCAGCTCTCTAAATGAAATGGTAGTTTTATTATAAATTTTATGTACATAAAGGATGTACAATGTGTACTTCAAAGTACTAATAAAAGACTCAATCCACTTTAATGTCAATTGCCTAAAGACAATTGATGAGACTGATGCTTTTGTTAGCTCTCAAATCCATCGACACTTTTCTGGCCACACTAATGAGATGACGTAGTTCTGAATTAATATTGGTGTATTGTTTCTCATTTATGACAAGTAAGACAAAAGTGAAACAAGGAAAGTTGAAACTTCACACTGTTTTCAGTGATGTGAGAGACTTCTTTGATGACTAGGAAGAGTGTATGAACACTAGGGACAGTTTGCTTGACATTTTATGCTATTCACAGTGCAGTGGCTACAGAAAAGACACCCTTTTAAGATAGATATGCATTGCGAAGATATTTTCTCCATCATGTTCCTAAGTGTAGGCCAGGAGTTGGAAAACTATGGACAACAGGTTTTGGTTCAGCCTGCAATCTGAGAATGGTTTTCAAATTTTTTAATGTTCAAAAAAAAAATCAAAAGGAGATTAGTATTTTGTGACATATGAAAAATATATGAAATTAAAAGTTCAGTGCCTATAAAGTGATATTTTATTGGACCATAGATTCATTCATTTATGAATGAATGGCAAAGTTGAGTAATTGGAAAGGAAACCGAATGTACCACAAAGCCTAAAATACTTACTGTCTGGCTGTTTATGGAAAATGTTTGCTGGTCCCTTATCCAGACAGTCAACAGAACAATCAAGTGTTCCTGGTTTGCAGTCTTTGCCCATTTCCATGGTGAACACAACATAGCCACTTTCCAGCTCCCAGTGTGAGGCCTGAATGCAGAGCCGGCAGGAGATCACACTGCTTCTCAGGTCACACATCTACCCTCAGAAGCCATAGCTGCAAATAACCTCCAGGGCACAGATAACAGTAAAATAATTAGGCAGTGGTAAGTGCTGAGTTTTTTTTTTTTTTTTTACATGAGGAACATTATGTTTACTAGACTCCTCCCTTCACCAAGTCCCCCCCCACGTACCCCATTAGTCACTGTCCAGCAGCATAGTAAGATGCTGTAAAATTACTACTTGTCTTCTCTGTGTTGCACAGCCCTCCCCATGCCCCCCACCACATTATACATGCTAATCGTAAGGCCCCCTTTCTTCTCCCCCCACCTTCTCCCACCTTTCTCACCCATCCTCCCAGGTCCCTTTCCCTTTGGTAACTCTTTGTCCATTGTTGGGTTCTGTGATTCTGCTGCTGTTTTGTTCCTTCAGTTTTCCTTTGTTCTTATACTCCACATATGAGTGAAACCATTTGGTACTTGTCCTTCTCTGCCTGGCTTATTTCACTGAGCATAATACCCTCTAGCTCCATCCATGTTGTTGCGAATGGTAGGATCTGTTTTTTTCTTATAGCTGAGTAATATTCCATTGTGTATATGTACCACAGCTTCTTTATCCATTCATCTACTGATGGACACTTAGGTTGCTTCCATTTATTGGCTATTGTAAATAGTGCTGCGATAAACATAGGGGTGCATCTGTCTTTTTCAAACTGGGCTGCTGCATTCTTAGGGTAAATTCCTAGAAGTGGGATTCCTGGGTCAAATGGTATTTCTATTTTGAGCATTTTGAGGAACCTCCATACTGCTTTCCACAATGGTTGAACTAATTTACATTCCCACCAGCAGTGTATGAGGGTTCCCCTTTCTCCACAACCTCGTCAACATTTGTTGTTGTTAGTGCTGAGTTTTTATTACCTTTATTTCTAATACAGTTTATTTAATCATAATTTAATTTTAAATAAGGAGCATGCTACTAACATTTCTAAAAAGACACCAGTTGGAGGCAGATTCAGAGCACACCTGGGTAGGGGTGCCTCAAGAAGGAAGGGGGTGTGTCTTGCTCTACCTAGGAATCCTCCACAGAAGGATTTCCTGAGCTGGATCTTTAGGGGTGAGGGGGAGATGCTGGGAACAAGAGGTGAGAATTCTCTGCAGAGGAAGGGGCAGGTTTCAGGGTAATGGTGAGAGAACCACAAGTTCAAGGTGCTGGACTAAACATGGTGGCCAAGGGGGCCGGGGGCTGGTGATACACCCTGAGCCCAAGCCCTGAGTAGAAAGTAGAAAAGATGTGAATGTGCATTAAGTTTGATGGGCATTTTCAAAACATAGAAAAAATGGTGTATATTCTAAACCAACATAATTTTTCCTTTGATTTACCTTAAGACACAGCATTCCTGTTTGTAGAGAGAGATATGGTGTGAGTGTGACCATGAGTGGGTGGGTGCGCCTGACCTCCTCTCCCCCAACCCCCAGTGATGTGCCTGGTGACAAAGGGCATGGTTGATGGATTCTCATCATCTGGCCGTGTCTGCCTGCCAGGTTCCAGCATTTCTCATATCTCACTCTCATCGAAATCAGAAGGAAAGGGAAATTTTGTTTGAAGGATAAGAAAAGCTTCTGGAAAACTGAGTTGGATGGGTACTCTTTTGTCAGAGCAGGCAGGCAAATAATTACTTTGGTATATTATAGGTTCCAGCTGGTCTGCCCCTGGATGTTGCTTTGAAACTCTGAAAGGGAGCTTTTACAGTGAAAATGAGAAACCATCACCCTCTTGTTAGAGTGGCTTTCCTTGGAAGTTACATTTCCCAGGCAAGGGCAGGGTCTTCCTCTCATGCACCCACCTTGGCAGGGGACTGCAGAGAAGGAAAGTTAGTCCCACAGCTTCCATGTTCTGAGATACATAAATGGTAGGCGACAAAATCTACCCCAGTCAAACCAAACTAGAACTGTGAGGTCCTCAAGGTGGCCAGGGGAGACTCTCAAAGCCAGCTAGCTGGTCATGACTGTGTGAACTTTGCCCTCTGGGGAGGTCTGATCCCTGACATGGACAGGGAGGAGGGCTGGGAGTCCAGCCTGGGTCACTCTCAGCTGTCAGCAGCTGGGCCCTGTCCCCTTAGTTCAGTGTGGGTGGAATTTTGTCCTCCTGCGTCATTTCCCTGTGGTGCTAGAGGGGAATGCCAGGTGAGGGTGTAGCCTGGCATGCCTGAGATGTCAACAAAGCCACCTGTGACACAAGCCGCCACTTCCTGGGCTGCATTTCTAGGTCTTAGCTGACCACCCACAGCATTCAAACAAGATGAACCTCGAAGCTCCCAGAACTTAAATCCTTCTTGGGCACCTGGTCATTACCTGAAACACCACACTACTGTTACTTGCATTTTTTATTGTTTTTTGTGAAGTTTCAGTGTAATTTTGTTGAACATGGGGGGGCGGGGAGGGCAGGAATGTTGTCTAAAGGCAAATGGTTATGAGGATGTAGAGAAGTTTACTACTTTATTTATTCAAAAGCTTTTTATTAGTAAGTTAGAATTTAGGTTGTAAATACCACTCGTGTCACGTTGCTCTGTAGTATTCTTAATAATGCTCTTTTCTAATACATCTTCTGTTTCCCTTTCTAGCATGTTAATGTTTCTGAAATAGAGGCTGCTCTTAGAATACCCTCCTTGAAAGACTGTTTGTCTAGATGTCCCAGAATGGAGAAAATAGGACAATAATTCTGTATTTTTTTGGTAATACCACGTTAAGATTTCAAAAGCTGGTGACAAAACTGTGCAGGCATGTGGCATAATTTGTTACTATAGCTTCGCTTTATAAGTTAAAAAATATAGTAAAGGGACTGAATTGATCTATATACAGTTTATGTGTTTTGAGGTCAGCAAAGCCTAAAAGTAAATTCAGTTGATACATCTTAGCCAAATTTATTTTCCACACTACTGTTATTTGCATTTTTAAATGTTTTCTGTGAAGTTTCAGTGTAACTTTGTTGAACATGGGAGGGGTCAGGAATGTTGTCTAAAGGCAAATGGTTATGAGTATGTAGAGAAGTTTACTACTTTATTTGTTCAAAAGCTTTTTATTAGTAAGTTAGAATTTAAGTTGAAAAAATTAAGCTTGAACTTTTAATTTGGAGTCATTAAGTTCCAGGTCACTTTGCTGAGACCCAAGTAGCAGCAAACTAGGCTGCCAGGGACTAGCTGCGGGACTCGAGTCGAGGGAAGGACAGCACGCTTGAGCTCGCACGTGTTAAAGGACTTCCAGGCTCCAGGCATCAGGCAGTAAGTTGGGCATTTTGCTTTATCCTTTCTGTTTTGATTTGAAAGAAGTAAAGGGCAAGCAACAGAGGTTGTCAGAACTGCAGGGAAGGGGTTGCTCCCTGGGCCTTGCTCAGAGCAGCCAGGTGCAGCCCAGGTAAGGTGTTAGGCAAACAGTGCAACATGAGTGCACAGCAAAGTGCTGGTGAGTTCAGGGAGACATGCCACCCTGCATCCAGCTTGGAGCGGGTGTAGTAGGGGTGTGGCTGCCCATAGGTTTGGAGGGCAGAGACAGGTAGGAGGTGGACTTAAAAAGCCAACTGTGCTGCCTTCTCCACAAGAGTGCATCTGTGTGCCAGATGCCTCACCTGCTTTATTTTATATGCTGTGCCCCTCACCTGGGAATAGTGTGCCCATTTCTAGGTGAGGAACCTGAGCTGCAGAGGGATGGCTGGTACCAGCCGACCCAGGACCCATGTGTGTCCCACCTCAGTTCCCACCATGCTTGCCTAGGGGACTCTGAGCTTGGATCTGCTGTGTATTTAACACTGAGCAACCCTAAGGAGCCTAAATGGCCAACCCTGAGCATTTTTTATTTAGAAGGGGACAATCCCTGAGTTCTTTCAAAACCGTGTTCACCAGGAGGGAAGCATATGGAGCCCCCCTGAGACCCTGTGGCCTGCCGCCCTCCTCACCTCCCTATGGGCCGTGTGCTCAGCCTGCCAAGTGCAGCCAGTCCCGGCAGCTCTCAGCTGGAAGGGTTGTTTCTTTCCTTGCATGCCTCAGGACAGAGCTTCCATTTCTCTGTCTAGCCTCTTGTTTGTATTTCAGTTACCTGCGGGCAGGAGCTGGGTTTCCCTGTTTGATCTTCCCACCGCTCACCGTGGGTCCCTGAACCCCACCTTGCCATGGTACAGGAGGGTCACCCCCAGAAGGCCTGGTGCCCAGTGGGTTTGAGCCTCAGTGAGCCTGTCTTCTCTGGAAGACACCTGAGTGCATGAGGCCTCTGGGGGGCATGGTTCCAACTGAGCGAGAGATCCGAGTTGCCATGAGGTTTTTCTGGTGATGCTTAGGAAGTGAATAGCTTTTTTTGGTTTGGTCAAACTGAAGTGTTCTGTCTTTGGGGGGAGTGGAATGTAGACAGCCCACCATGAGGGGGGGTGGGCCGGGCTGGGGCTGGTCAGGGCTGCATGGGACTGGGGTGCAGTGGCTAGAAACAGCCCAGAGCAGGGGACGGCCAGGAGGGTAACTGGAGGCGGGCTTGCCCTCCCCTTTCAGGCTGTTGAGGCTGGACAGTCAGGGCCGCCTGTGTTTGGCCGTGTCCACCCTGACCTGCTTTTGTGTTGTGCTCTTGTTCCTTCTCTTAAAGGGGCCCCAGCCTTTGAGAGGTCAGAGATACAAGACTCCCTTCCAAGTGTTTGACTTGTGGTTAAGGGGACCTAACTGCTCCCAGAAATCACAGACTTGCAGTAAAAATTCTGGCACCCACTACAGCTTTTTTTATGTGGTTGTTAGAGGTGGGTATGGGGCCAAGGTACCCTGGAGGAAAGAGAATGAAGGGCGGCTGGACTTGTAAAGTGATAGAGGGAGGGCACGCCTCCCTTCCTCCCAATCCACAAGGTAAGGAGGCCTAGGAGGCCTGATCCTCCCACAGGGCTGCTCCTGGCTGCTTGGTGGGTGGCGAGCCCCTGCGGATGGTGGGGCAGCGGCCCAGCCTCGGTATGACCAGCGGGGTGTCGCCCTCGTTCCTGCGGCCTGTGTCCAGTACTGCAGATTTCCCACACTAGGAGTGCTGGGGAAGAAGGCCTGACCGGCTCTGCAGCGCTGCACTTGGCCGGCGGGTGGCGGCGGGTCTGAAGGACTGGCTCCAGCGGAGCCCGTGGAAGAGGCCCAGCTCAGATTTCGCCAGTCCAGTGATCCTGTGCGAGGCCCAGGGCCTATTTTGAGAAACAGTTCCTGAAGCGGTTATCAGGTGTCATATTTTTAAAAGAGAATTAAAGGCACCCAGCGCTTAGCTCTTAGGCCAGAAAGTATCCTTATCGAAACAGACCGATCCTTGGCCTCTATTTCTGTGTGTCCTTTCATGTCTTCATTCCTCTCTGCTATTTTTGTTGAAGGTGTCTGATAACAGAATAATGTCAACCTAAATAAAGTTCCATTTCTATGTATTTTGGGCAGTTTAAGTTCAATTTATTAACAGAAGCAGAAATGAGATTGCACGGTAATTGCATTTGAGGTAGTGAATATGTGGTTTAGCTATTATTATAGCAAGTAGACCTGAGCTTGTTCTTAGGAACTTCATGATGGCGGTGAGGTTGTGAAAACATGGGCCTAGAAATCAGACATTCTCTAGGAGACATCAGGCGCAGGGACTACATGGAGGTCCTGTCCTCTCCCTGAACCATGATTTTATGAGTCCATGGCCTCTAGTGAAAAGAGCTGGGTTCATTTTCCTGAGAAATTCTCAGAGCTGTGTTCTGTTCCAATCAGTTACTGGCTGTGTTGAAAGCTGGCTAGTCAGATTTCACTGCTTTTCAGTTATTTACAAAAGCAAAGAGAAGTAGAATGGGCTTATCAGTGAGCAGCAGGATGCATTACGGAGTGTGTGGCATCCTATCTATCTTCTTTCTTTGCGGTTTTTATTTTAGGATTCCCACTCAGTTTTGTTCCTTTTTTCACACTTTGCTAGAAGGTACTGAATACAGCCTAGCTCCTTTTTTTCCCACTGAAGGGGGAAAAAAGGCAAGAGTATGCAGCTCCAAAGCAAACTGTTTATCCCTGTGATTTTCTTGTTATCCCGGCTTTGGCACCTCTGTTCTGTCTGTGATGGGGGTTTACTGATATTTCTTACCACTTCCCAGTTCTGATAGTGGATCGGGGAGAACTGTGTTCTGCCATAGGCCTGTCGAGCTAAAATCAGTGCTCATTGGGCAGTATGTCTTCTTGAATGCAGATGTAAAACTAAGGGGTTTTCTGTCACTATAGATAATTAGATGTGTGTTACAACCCAAAGTGTGCTTAAGCCATAAGGAATTTCATTATAAGTAATCTCTGTCACCTTTCATACTGGTGTATTCAAGACCTTAATTGCTGTTTCTATTTTCTCTGCTTCCTCTTGTGTAGTACACTATTTACCATTTCTGTTTTATCACATTGTATAATTTATTCCTTGCTTATCCGTAATTACCTTTATTTAACACTTTAATCGTTGAACTCACAGCTTCCTGAGTAGTTTCATGGGATGTGGCTACTAATGGCAAACACCCAGGGACACGTTGAGCAAGTGCTGAGCAGAAAGTCATCACCATCTCTGGCTGGTGTTTTCTCTGGGAAGTAAGGCCAGCCCCTGATGCCAAGCCTCAGCCTAGGGACGCCCTGGAGGCACCAGCCTCCTGGTTATCAGAGTGGCGCCTTCTCCGGTCCTTCCAGACCACAGCCAGGCAGGTCCCAGGGAATCCCCAGTCCTGCCCTCCCCTCTGGATCTTCCAGAGGAGGGAGAAGGAAGAGATTGAGCTTACATGATGGTTCTTTGCTTTTTCGCTGCTCTTCTCTTCTTCCTCTCTTTTTGGGGCCATTTCCATTTCTGAAGAAGCTGTGCAGCCCACTTACAGAGTGGGCTGGGCTCAGTGGGTGTGGGCATATCCCTGCCAGCGCCCCCATCCTGGAACATGCCTCGGGCAGCCCTGTAGCCTTTAGTTCTTGTCCTCCACCAGAATGGCCTCATTTCTTGCCTGTTAAGAAGCTCAGCTCCACATGAGCTGAAGCTGCCCCTCCCCACCCTGCTCCCTGCTCAGGCCTGACCCTCGCACCTGCTGGGGAGGCTGCTGCTGCCCGGCCTGCTCTCAGGCTCCTCAGGGCCCCTGGGGCTGCTTTTGAGGCCTGGGTGGGGGTGGGCACAGACTGTGGGGGAGGAGCCAGGGCCTGTCCTCTGCAGGGACCTTGCTGGTCAGCATGCCAGCTGTGCGGCAGCAGCCTGTGGCCCCCTGCTGTGTCCTCTGTGGGTTTGTGAGTATCTGGGGAATTCTGTGCTGTGTGCAGCTGCAGCCTCTTCCAGCTCAGCCCAGCCCCGACTTCAACCCCTACCCCGGGCCTGGCCCCCGCCCCAGCCCCAACCCAGGCCCCCCAGGCTGTCATCTTGCTCAGGTTACTCTCAGGTCTCTCAGGTCTGCTGAGCCCTGCACCCTCCGCCTGCCTCAGGACCTCGGTTTTCTCGGACTCCAACCAGTGGGCCTGTAGGTTGCCCATCACTGACTCTCTCTGTCACCTTGATACATGGGCAGCTCCTGCCAGCCTCCCTCTAAAACTCATTAGGCCAGAGACACAGGCATCAGTGTTGTTCCTGAACACCGCAGCCCACGTCACAGTGCTCCTGGGCAGCGCCAGGTCTGCGTAGTTCTCCAGGAAGGACCCTTGCTGGATTTGGGGGAGGATGGAGAAGCACCAGGTCCAGCATGGGGCGTGGTGATGTGGCCTCACAGGCTGGCCGTGGAGAGCCTTTGCTGCCTGTGGGCCTCTGGTCTTCTCTTGAATATGCTAGAGGGGTGGGCAGCAGTGCTTTCTTCTTTGTGAGGGCTGGCAGGGGGCCTTCTAGCATCTAGAGCCTGGGGTCTTCATCTCAGCTTTCAGGCTTTGTGGCTATGTAAGAACAAGATGGGCCAGTACCACCCTGTGTAGCGATAGTTACCAGCTGAGGCTCAGGTGCCAGGCTCTGTAAAAGGGGTTGGAGAAAAATGAGATCACTTAACCTAACTACGATCCTAGGAGCAGTTGCTGTATTATCCCCATTATACAGGTGAGCGACTGGAGGCAACAGGGGGGTGAATACACGGTGTGAGGTCACTTACTGGTTAGCTGTGATGCTAGGTATGAACTCCAGTGTCATTACCCTCGCTGCCTGTCCCTCCTCCAGGGTCCTCTCCTCCGTGACCGCCTTCCCCATGATAGTCCACTACCATGAGTTCACTCCTGCCTTCTTGCACTCATCGACGAGGACTTCCCAGATGGAGCTGGTGAGGGATTGACAGGGAGGTGGGGTGGATGGGGAGAGGCCTCCAGTGTGCAGGACACTGAGGTTCAGGTGACAGAGGGTAGCTGATGAGGGGGCATGGAACAAACACATTAGGATGAAGCAGCTCAGGCAGAGGTGTTTGGAATTCACCCCACGAGGAGTGGGACCACTGATGTGTTTCGAGCAGGGAATGTTGGGTGCAGCTGTCCTTGAGGAAGACTCCTCTCAGCCTGGGAGGGTGGGACTCAGAAGGGGATGAAGGAGGAGAGTCCTTAGGAGTCTGCTGTAATGATCTGGGAGAGAGAAGACAGCAGCCTGGAAAGGAGACATGGCAGAGTGGGAACCCGCTTGGTGTAGCCACTGGACTAGTAGGAGGAGGTGGAGGGGGCAGGGGTAGATGGAGATGACAGTGAGGTAGAAACCTTGGCCAGTAGTGAAGCCACTGACCTGAAAGGGAGAGGCAGGGAGGCTGTGTTGCATGCAAGACTGGCCTAAAACCAGCTGACTTACACAGTCTCTGGTTTGTGTGAGGGAGGTGGGGATAGGGTGTGGGTGTGGCCTCTGCAGTGAAGCTCTTAGGGGGCTGGTGTCTTCCCTGGGGCAGCTGAGGGGCAGCATCGCCCCTCCTGTATCTCCCACACTGGCCCACTCCTTGCTTCCTGGTGGAGGTGGTGGGGGGCTGTGTTGGACTGGCCATGCCTCCCCAGTGGCAGCGGGAGGTCTACCAGAACCCTGGGGGCTGCCAGCCAGGGAAGCAGGTAACTCGGTGACATGACAGCTCACATGGAGCAGACTTCAGAGGCCAAAGGGGGAAAGGTGCTGTCCTGGCAGCCAGAAGCTGTCATCCCCAAGCCTGCTGTGCCCTCATTGGGACCTTTGGCCCTTGGCTTGAGAGCTGAGAGGGCACCAGGCTCATAGGGCACGCATTATCTGTGTGGCAGCATCGTTGGTAATCCTGGGACAGTGGTATTTGGTAGAAACGGAATTAGGCCTTCAAGCTTGAAAAACCACACACCTCAGAGTGTGGCTGCTAGAAAACAGTGAGCTGCTGGTCTCAGAGTATTTTGGAGAAAAGAAGATAAAAAATGGAAAATGCTTCAGGGAAGGAAGGTGCTAAATCCTGCATGGGAGATGACAAGAATTGAATTATACAAATTTACAAAATGCTTGTTTGCACAGGCTTGGTTAGCCAAGCTAAAGGCCTGACTTATCTTTGGAAGAATAACCAGACTTTCCTCCTGAGGGAACTCATGCATCGCCCACACCAGCCCACTGCAGGAAGGTAGGTGGTGGACAGGTGGAACTTTGCCCGAGAGCAGCAGGTTGCTGCCCTGCATCCTCATTAAAGACGGCACTTTGCCCCTCCTCCTAAATAGCTCTGCCTTTTAGTAGTTCATTTTTGCAGTTCAGAAGGTCTGTGACTTTGAACGAGTGACCCAAGGTGACCTGTGATTTTGTTCGTTGGTCGTGTGTGCAGCTGAGCATGCCAGCAAGTGCAGGGACTGGTGCTGCCACTTGCTCTGAACAAACCCTGCATTGGGTGGCACCTTGATTAATAAGTCACTAGGCTGGGTCAGATCAGAGGCCTCTGCTTGTTCTCATGGCACTGCTTTGCCTCTGCTCCCAGTCCAGGGAAGCACCTTTATCTCCTGGGACTGTGTTGGCCAAGTGTAAAGACCCTCTGCTCTCTTCATAGGGGAGCAAAGCAAGCTGCTCCAGGCGGGGGCAGGGGAGAGTTTGTGATATGTGCAAACATGGCCAGGTGGTTTGGGAATCAGTGAGTGTTCTCCTGATCTATTTCATTTTTTTTTCTTCATTTCATATAATAAGAATGTTCAAACCTCAGTGAATTAGCACTGCCTACTTTCTGGAACAAGCAATTCTCTCTCTGTAATGTTCAACAGTGCAACAACTTGTTTTTATCTGAACTTGGAGCACAAACTACCCTGCTGAGCTTCATCGGGAGTATTTGTCCATCTTAACTGACTGGGAGTTGGATGATAGCTGTGGGATTTAGCTCTCAAATGTTCCTCTTTGAATATTTACTTGATGTGTGCGGAGATACCAGTGTTCCCATATATACCGGCCCAGTTTAGAATTTGGTTAGTGTTACAGATATCTTTTATTATTATGTCTATGAAAATCCTATCAAGAAAGCTAATCTTTTTCTGTTGAATTGCTGAAAGCTTCTCCAACCCTACGTCACAACTGAAATTCCATTGTGAGTAGGATTTCTTTGCTGGTTTTGAATGCATTTGCTGCACAAATGAGCCTTATTGGGTTTCTTGAGGAGCCAGTTTCTGCTCTACCTTCATGGAGACGGGAGGCTTGTTTGTTTGTTCTAAGGAGTAAGCCTGCTAATGGCAGCAAAAGTAATCCTAACTGCTACTGGTCCCTGAGCACGAACTGCACCAGTGCTATGCATGAAACCTCTCACACGTTGTTTCATTTAAACCCCACCTTAAGCTCATCAGATACCACTGCAGTCTGTCTCTGTTCAGCTCACAGCCGGCAGTAGCTTCGCTAGACTTGAGCTTGCATCTTTCCGACTCCAGCGTGTCAGCGGGGCTGGGGACTCTTTGCAGCCGTAAAAGGGTGTTCTGGGGCAGAATTCCAGACGATGGTGTCTCCACATTGCCCTGAAGTGTGGTATTTTATGAGGAAGCCTTTCCCCCCTGGCTTACTGGAACGGTGTGGTATTAACTACCTTATGCTGTGGCTCGCCTTCAAGGGGCAGCTCAGAGGTCTTCTCCTAGTTTGAGTTTCTTAGATACATGTGTCTAGTCCTTACTCATCTGCATCTTCTGTTGAATGTCTCTCTTATATAAGATTTGTTTGTAAAGGCAAAGATAGTAGGAAAGCATCTGGGGGATTTGCTCATTTCTTCTTATTAGAAGGAGCTCTCTTCTTGGTGGGAGCACTGCCCTGGTTTGGGAGCTGCTGAGCTACAAGAGAAGGCATTTGGGGGCTCTGCCTGGATCCCTGTCCCTCTCGGGACTGCAGGGATTGTGTGCATGGGAAGGTGCCTTGTGCACCTTGCCTGGAGAGCTGATCCACAGCCCTCCTCAGATCCTCGGCGCACCTATCCCGAAAGGCACTGAGGACCCTGAGGACTGACCAGCTCCTGTCCCGTCCCCAAGGCTCCACCTTCTTCTCCGGTCTGTGAGGGTGCTGAATGAAGTCCCCATGACTCGTGGGCACTGTGAGCAGCCTTGAGCACTGAATGGCATTTGTGGGGGCTCTGACTCTACTAAGAACAAGGCTTGTCCAGACCCCCCTCATAGCAGAGGGCTCATCTCTATGACTGTGTGCCAGAAATTTCACCAGAGAGTGCTTCCTGGCCTGCCCTGTCCTCATAGCTGCCGCCATGGGCTGCCACATTCTACCACGTGGCACAGAGCCTGAGCGTTTCAGCACCAACCTGCCAAGTGTCCAGGGGTTTTTGTTTTCAGGAAAAATGAAGGAGAGGGGAGGTGGTACATCACGGCCAGGGTAGTATCTTACACTCAGAGAGGCCTCAGCTGGTACGGGTGTGTTTCCAGCTGTGTGATCATGAGAAAGGTATTTAACCTGCTGCACCCTCAGTCATCCCATCTGTAAAATGCAGTGGGCAAACCTGTCATGTGAAGCTGTTGTGGGGACAGAGTATGCGCAGAGTGCTTGGCATGGAGGCATGTAGTAGTGTTCAGAGTGTGAGAGCTAAAGCCCATTGGTGTTGGACTTAGAGATGCGAGAGCTGGTGACAGGGTGTGGGTGGGGGGCTCAGTGGCTCCCATGGCAGCCAGTCCGGTCTGCCCTTAGGAGCACCCTGCTGTCCTCTGGGCATTTGGCCTAGGTGTCTGCACGTTCACCTTCTCCTGGTTGTTAACTGGGCAGCAGAATCCCATCGGGGACGAACTCAGTCACTCATACAGCAAGCGGTTGCCAAGTTACCCTCTCTGGTGATGAACACAGAAGTCATGGCCTCTGTTCTCTTGGAGTTTAAGTCTAGCTTCGTGGCTGGTCACAAACAGCTGAACAAAACCCTGTGAATGCAAATCAGGAGAGTGGGAAGGAAGCCAGCGAGACTGCTAGAGGATAACGGGCCATGTTGGGAGTATGGGGAAGGCCTTTGCAGGGAGTGGAACGTGCACGCCATTCAGTTTGTCCTGGAGGTTGGAAAGGAGTCAAGAGGAGTGGGCAGAGCATTTCCAGCAGGCGAGCAGCGTGTGTGAAGGCCTTGACAAGGGAGCGCGTGCTTATTCCAGGAATAAGAAGTCTGTAGGAACAGAGTGGGTGCCGAGCTGGGGCTGGCAGGCATGGAGGTAGGACATCCCAGGGCTCCCGGGCTCAGAGACTGGGCCGGGCCCCAATGCTGTATTGATTCCTATAAAGAAAAGCACTGAAGGTTCTAAGCAGGGGCTGGAAACAGATTGTAATTCATGTGTTAAAACCATAGCTAAATGTAGAATCTATCCAAGGAAGCGACCAGTGAGACATGGGAAGGACTGCCTGCAAATCACATGGCAATTATGAGGGGGATTTTGTCTAATGGCTTCTACTTGGGATGCCATCTAAACTTTCCAGAACTTCCCAGAAAGTTCCAGTCCCTGTCCCTCGCTTCTGGCTGGGCTGGGCAGGAGGGGACAGTGCTCGCCTGCATTGTGGCCCCCTGTGCCGAGCACAGTTGTGAGGACCTGCTGCCCAGGTTGCTGCCACGGTATTTTTTGTCCTCGTTTCTAGCAATTAAGTTAGTCTATTCCTAGTGTTGGCTTTGGGATCTGATGTCTTTGTTGCACTTTTTTGGGAAGGATAAACACACGGGTGTTGTCAGCCAGTAGAAGGGCCTGCTCCTTGCTGATGCCCGGAGTCTGCCTGGTCCACACACCCAGGCCCTTCGTTAAGCTTCCACTGAGTCTCCTGAGAGAGCTATAGATGTGTCTGACAAACGGAAACTACCCACTCGATAAAATGCACTTACAAAACTGCCATGGTGATGCCAACCATGTTCAAGGCTCTTCCTGGGTGTGACCCTGAAGTGTAAGGTGATCTGCAGGCCTCCCTCTGAAATCCAGACCTCAGGGTGGTTCCTGAGTGGACAAGGCCGAAGGAGAGTCACACAGAGGAAGGAGCTGGGGGCTGAGGATCAGGGTCAGTGCAGCCCCTAGCCTGCCAGGCACTGTGTGACATGGAGGGCTCCCAGGCGGTGATACCCTTGCACAGGATGGGAGGCAGAGGGAGGACCCTGATCTCTCTACAGGAGCGTCTTGAGCTGAGTCCTCCGAGGATGTCTGGCTCTGTTCAGAGCAGAGCATCTTCTGCTCATGTGGATGTGTTTTGAAAGGCTCTAGACTGTTCTTGGGATTGGGGCTGCCTTGACTGTGACCTCAGGAGGGGTGACCCTCTTCTCTTAAAAGCAGTAACTCTCTTCTCTAAGGCAAATGTGAGGCACCCAGTCCGAGGTCACGTGTGCCTCCCAGGCAGGACCCAGTGAGCAGAGAGGAGGCTGGGGGGCAGGCATTGCACAGCCCTTCCTCTGCAGGTGCTGGGGCAGAGGGCCCTGTTCTCATGCTCACGGTCGGCTCTGGAGAGTCAGTGTCATCCTGGCCAGCCCCTCCCGTTCAGACATGTGGTTAGAGATGCCTTAACAGCTCTGAGGAGCAGCAGGGGACTGCCCAATAGATTGTGGGACTGCAGTCTAGCCACCTGTCTCAAAACTTGAGTGGTGTGTAGACCCAGTTAAGAGAGATGGGAAGAAAAGGTGACTTCTACTAAATTAAATGTGTGACATTTTTCTTAAATAATTACAAACATAAAGCTAAAGTGCAAACATTTTACAAGTTAAGTAAAAGCAAGTACAAATGCCACATTAAGAAAGTTAACTGATTAGCATGTTGTAATAGCTAACATCTATTGGGAACTTGCATGCTAGCTAGTCTCTGGGCTGAGTATTCTTCCGTCAAAGCTTTGGAGCAATCCTACAGTGTCATTCCCTTCTCCAGGTGAGGAAACTGAGGCGCACAGGAATACCTCAGGGGCTGAAATCATATGAATAGTAAGTGGTGGAGCCTCGCTGTGAGATGAGGCTGCCTCTGAATCACAGCTCAACACTGCTGTCTGGCTTGTGATAGTTGGCTGAAATAACCAACATTCAGTTTTACATGTAGAGAGTTATATCTTTGTATTTCAGTTTCTCGTCATGCATGTTAATCTTCTGACTTTAAGACGATGGCCATCATTTACACCAACGCCATCTCCGTTAAGGTAGCTTTTGTTTTTTATACAGATAACTTGACAAGATCCCTTAATTTGATGAAACGATTTAATAATCCTCCAAGCACAGTACTGAGATTGCCTGTTTGACACTGCACACGGCTAATTTAAAGGGCAGGACCTCCTTGTCAAGGTCTTGGGCAACAGAGAACAAACATGGTCTCTGCTGAAGCCATGTAGGACTTGCGTTGAACTTTGGGGGATCCCTTTCCCCTCACGGTAGGGGGTTATGTCGTTCATAATTTGTTTTAGGCGTAGGCCCAACCCCACCCAACACTGGTGCTGAGTGGGGTAGCTGTGAGTACAGCACACGTGACCTCATGTAGGCAGCTACTAATTTTTTAAAAAGTTGAAATCACTGCACTTGTTAAAAAAATCTTTTACATTTTGGTTGGCTAACATCTGATTGTAGATCTTTAAGGATTGGTAAACTCTAGTTTTAAGAATGTGTTACAGAGATGAATTTTTTTGCAGAAAATTTTACTTAGGAATTCTGTAATTACTTCAGAAATCTGTAAAACATTTGTTTAAAAAAACAAACACACCCAAGTACATTTAAGTTCCCATGCTAACATGGTACACCTTTTTGCTGTAAATGAGCTCAGCACAGTATTAAGTCCATTTTAGATCTCTTCATTGGTCCAGTACCCTCTGAGGGAGCATTAGCGAGTACTCAAGGACGGGTGACCTCTTCTGAGCACCTACTCCTTCCCAGGTCCTGTGCCGTCCTACGTGTTACCTAGGTTAAAACTGACAGATCCATTTTGCTGGGGTGGAAACACAAGAGCACAAAATCTGGCAGGAGCCCGGGGTGTTTGTGGGTCCCCAGCAGTCGCTTCTGATCCCAAACCCACTGCTTCTTCACCCAGTTGGAGCCCACGCTCTTCTTCGAACATGCTCGAATCTTCTTGTAGTCCTGCTCATCCATATCTTTCTGCCCCTAATTCTTTCTAGCCCCTGCACCTCTCTTGTTTGCTGCCTGTGTTGGTGGGATTTCTCATTTGGGTTTGAAGGTCAGCTGCCTGGAATTGCACTTGTTTGTGATCTTACCTTCCAGAGCTCTTAGTATGTGTGCAGACATGTGTGTATATATGTGCTCCTGTGCATGCTTCTTGAGAACAGACATTGTTTTGTTCATGTTGTTCATAGGAAATTTCCCAAGTCCTTATTGGGGTGCCCAGGGCTCCCATAATCCCATCTACTCTTGCCCTCTGCTTCACATAAGGCCCCCTGCCCTTGGGCGCACTGCACTCCAGCCTTGCTCTGATTTGTCCAACATCCTGTGCCCTTCCCACCCTGCTGGACATGCCTTTATGCTCACACTTCTCCTTGCCACCTCCAGCTGATTTTTCAGATCTGTGCTCACAAGTCACTTCTGGAAACTTCCTGAACTCAGACTAAATCAGAGCCCTTTGTAATCCCTCCAGAGCCTGCTTGTCCTTTGTTGTTCACATAGCGTCACTCTTATTCCTTCTCTAAGTGTTTGTTTTACCTCTGCTTTTGCCCATTTAATATCCTTGCACCCTTGGAGACCTAGAGTTTGTGGAGGAACTTAAGACTGTGGTCTCAGTCTTGGGATGGTCCTGAGGTGTGATGGGACCAATCACATATTTGTTTAGTGGATGACTGTCTTCCCAGACACACATGGCTCTTCATAGGAGAAGTTAAATAAGTATGCAAAATAATGTTCAATGGTATCATTATTGGGAATCCTGTTACTTCTATCCCCCTTTCTCTGCTGCTTCTACCAAGCCAGTGGTGCTCAGATCACGAGTTCTTTGTCACACTAGCAGTCACTGGAGCCCTGTCAAATGCGGAGTCTGATTTGGGAGGTCAGGACGAGGCCCAGCAACCAAGTCTTGGGTCAGCAGATGGATCTCTCCTGCTCAGATGCAACTGACAGCCTCCATGGGGCTGTGGCAGAGGCCTGTCCGGCTGCTAGCAGGAGGAACACAGACCATAGCAACAGCGAGGGACCCTGGGAACCTGGCAGCTTGTTTCCAACTTTCCAACTCCAGGAGGAAGCAAAGGTCCTGCTTTAGGAGAATACTGGGGAGAGAATGGTGACTGCCTTCTGCCTGCGGCATAAGCCGACCCATTTAGGCAGAGCTTGCCTCACAGGTGGATCGTAACCGGGAGGAATGGGGTGGGCCTGGATTCTATGTAAAATTCCCCTAAGCAGATGCTGTTTATTCTGCTTCCTGCCTGGGCAGCCAGCAAGGTCAATGGGTGTCAGTCATGTAGGGTGTGATGCTCGGGTGAGCAGGCAGCAGCCTGGCATTGACTTCAGTGTCTCTGCTCTTAGACAATAAGAACATGTTTGAGCAGAAACATCAAGCAGAGGAGCGCTCTTTGGGCTCTGACCAGGGAAACAGAGATGCCTGGATTTTCTCTCTTTGTCTGCAGGTCCTGCGGGCTCCAGGCTCCTCTTATTATGGGGGCTCTGGGCAACCCAGTAAGAGGTTGGGCACTGGCTGGAGAGTTGGGCTTTATTTTAAGTCAGCTGCCTGTCTCCTGCCCTAGGATTTGCATGCATTGAGCCCCAGTGACATCAAATGTGCAGTACACACCATCCGTGGTAGATGGTGTGACTTTCAGGGGGCAGATCGTGAGCATTCTGCTGCACGTCGAGGAGTTCTTAGAATAAAACCCTGCTGGCAGTGTCCCAGCTGATGTGGGAGCTAGCAAACCTTGCCCTGAAATGCAGACAGTAAATACGTGATTCTCTTAAGCTGAAACCAGTTGGACCTTCCATTGACTGACATTTGAAATTCCAGGCATGTTTTATATATTTTTTTCATCTTATAAATTGTTTCTGTCCCAGCACACCCAGCTTTCTAACTTGGAGGGAGCAGAGGGCGGGCAAGCATCTTGCTCGGTGAGGCATTGCCTGAGGAGCCCAGGACCCGCCCTGCTTCCTGCTGGGCTGCGGGGTTAGCCTCCACCTTTGTCAGGCTCTGCATCCCCCATCCTGTCTCCCAGAAGCCTCTTGTATGTGGATGGACATAAGAGGCAGGGGCCGAGGGGTGCCAAAGCAGGAGTCTTCTGAGGGGAAGAAGTGTGTGCTCTGACAGTCAGACTATAAGTATGAACTGATACATGACTAGGGTGAGATTTTTATGATTAAGTGGTGATGAAATACACATAACTTAAAATTTACCATACTGGCCATTTTTTTTTTTTGAGTTGAATTTCTAATTTATATTTGTATTTCACATATACACATTACATATATATGCACATGAAAATGATGTTATTTGTCATTGTATGTGCATTTTTTTTTTTAATATTTTTTATTGAAGGGTAGTTGACGCACAGTATTACATTACATTAGTTTCAAGTGTACAACACAGTGGTAGAACATTTATATACATAATTCGAGGTTCCAGCTATCACCCTACCAAGCTGTTACAATATCTTGACTATATTCCTTATGCTATACATTACATCCCGGTTACTTATTATTTTACCATTGGAAGTCTGTCCTTTTTTTTTTTTTTTTTTTTTTTTTGTGAGGGAATCTCTCATATTTATTGATCAAATGGTTGTTAACGACAATAAAATTCTGTATAGGGGAGTCAGTGCTCAATGCACAGTCATTAATCCAACCCAAGCCTAATTTTCGTCAGTCTCCAATCTTCTGAGGCATAACAAACGAGTTCTTACATGTAGAACAAATTCTTACATAATGAATAAGTTACATGGTGAACAGTACAAGGGCAGTCATCACAGAAACTTTCGGTTTTGCTCATGCATTATGAACTCTAAACAGTCAGTTCAAATATGAATACTCATTTGGTTTTTATACTTGATTTATATGTGGATACCACATTTCTCTCTTTATTATTATTATTTTTAATAAAATGCTGAAGTGGTAGGTAGATACGAGATAAAGGTAGAAAACATAGTTTAGTGTTGTAAGAGAGCAAATGTAGATGATCAGGTGTGTGCCTGTAGACTATGTGTTAATCCAAGCTAGACCAGGGCAATAAAACATCCACGTATGCAGAAGATTTCTCTCAGAACAGGGGGGGTGAGGTTCTAAGCCTCACCTCTGTTGATCCCCAATTTCTCACCTGATGGCCCCCCTGCAACTGTGCCTGTCTTAGGTTGTTCCTCCTTTGAGGAATCTTACCCGTCTCTGGCTAACCAGTCATCTTCCGGGGCCATACAGGGAAATGTAAAGTTGGTAAGTGAGAGAGAAGCCTTACTGTTTGAAAAGGTTAGCTTTTTATTTCTTTGCATATTTATGCCCTGTAGCTTCTATGCCCAGCATTTGTCTTGAGGTATCTTTACCACTTGGAAGAATTATGATACTCGGTAGATTTGATATGAGGCACGAATTCTGTTTAAGGGTTGTAATTAGGAAGGAAGAAGAAAAGCTATAGAAGTAGCAGGCGGAAGAAAACATGGGAAGATTGATTATTTCTTTGACATATCTTCTTGTAGAGTAACTTCAGCATGTATAGGTTTTAAGCTACTACTTAAATTGCACACACACATTAACATAATAGGAGTATATATAGTTACATAACCAAAGCATATCTGTAATTACCAGCCATCTGCAGTGAAACCAAGAAAACCAGTTAGGCACCTTAGGCATTTGTGAAAACTTATCTATGATATGGTGGATATTGTCCAACTGAACTTGAACAGTCTGAGAGAAATCAGACAAATTAAAACAACCCATTCCTGGGGACTGTTCACATGCCATATGTTCTTTTAACAGTAAATAGTTTGTAGTTGTAAGACTTTGGAGCGCTACAATTTGCACTTCTCCAAATTCTTGGTTGAGTTCCAACAGTATAGATCCAGTCCAATTTTGTTGTTTTACTGTATGCACAGGCCAGCTTAGATATCTCCTTCCTCATTCCCATGGCAAGTCCAGGAACTGGTGGGATGAGTGCATCTACAGCTGTAGCAGTGCGTGGATCTTTGTTGGGGTTTTTTGATGATCATCTTCTGGCATGAGTCTTCCAGAGAGTGCAGATGTTGGAAGTTCTTTTTCATATCGTATCTTAGTTCATTTTCAGGGTAGCCCAATTAGGCTTTGATCCTTTGTATAAACACAAACAGACCCTTTGCCTACACTTTTATATGCCCTTTATACCCTTGTGTAGAACTCGTTGGAGGTTACCACACAGGAATTGCCCTTTTTTTTTTTTTTTTTTGCTTTGTTTTTGGTATCACTAATCTACACTTACATGACGAATATTATGTTAACTAGGCTCTCCCCTATACCAGGTCTCCCCTATAAACCCCTTTACAGTCACTGTCCATCAGCATAGCAAAATGTTGTAGAATCACTACTTGCCTTCTCTGTGTTGTACAGCCCTCCCTTTTCTCCTACCCCCCCATGCATGCTAATCTTAATACCCCCCTACTTCTCCCCCCCTTATCCCTCCCTACCCACCCATCCTCCCCAGTCCCTTTCCCTTTGGTACCTGTTAGTCCATTCTTGAGTTCTGTGATTCTGCTGCTGTTTTGTTCCTTCAGTTTTTCCTTTGTTCTTATATTCCACAGATAAGTGAAATCATTTGGTATTTCTCTTTCTCCGCTTAGCTTGTTTCACTGAGCATAATACCCTCCAGCTCCATCCATGTTGCTGCAAATGATTGGATTTGCCCTTTTCTTATGGCTGAGTAGTATTCCATTGTGTATATGTACCACATCTTCTTTATCCATTCATCTATCGATGGACATTTAGGTTGCTTCCAATTCTTGGCTATTGTAAATAGTGCTGCAATAAACATAGGGGTGCATCTGTCTTTCTCAAACTTGATTGCTGCGTTCTTAGGGTAAATTCCTAGGAGTGGAATTCCTGGGTCAAATGGTAAGTCTGTTTTGAGCATTTTGATGTACCTCCATACTGCTTTCCACAATGGTTGAACTAACTTAAATTCCCACCAGCAGTGTAGGAGGGTTCCCCTTTCTCCACAGCCTCGTCAACATTTGTTGTTGTTTGTCTTTTGGATGGCAGCCATCCTTACTGGTGTGAGGTGATACCTCATTGTAGTTTTAATTTGCATTTCTCTGATAATTAGCGATGTGGAGCATCTTTTCATGTGTCTGTTGGCCATCTGTATTTCTTTTTTGGAGAACTGTCTGTTCAGTTCCTCTGCCCATTTTTTAATTGGGTTATTTGTTTTTTGTTTGTTGAGGCGTGTGAGCTCCTTATATATTCTGGACGTCAAGCCTTTATCGGATGTGTCATTTTCAAATATATTCTCCCATACTGTAGGGATCCTTCTTGTTCTATTGATGGTGTCTTTTGCTGTACAGAAGCTTTTCAGCTTAAGATAGTCCCACTTACTCATTTTTGCTGTTGTTTTCCTTGCCTGGGGAGATATGTTCAAGAAGAGGTCACTCATGTTTATGTCTAAGAGGTTTTTGCCTATGTTTTCTTCCAAGAGTTTAATGGTTTCATGGCTTACATTCAGGTCTTTGATCCATTTTGAGTTTACTTTTGTATATGGGGTTAGACAATGGTCCAGTTTCATTCTCCTACATGTAGCTGTCCAGTTTTGCCAGCACCACCTGTTGAAGAGACTGTCATTTCGCCATTGTATGTCCATGGCTCCTTTATCAAATATTAATTGACCATATATGTCTGGGTTAATGTCTGGATTCTCTAGTCTGTTCCATTGGTCTGTGGCTCTGCTCTTGTGCCAGTACCAAATTGTCTTGATTACTATGGCTTTATAGTAGAGCTTGAAGTTGGGGAGTGAGATCCCCCCTACTTTATTCTTCTTTCTCAGGATTGCTTTGGCTATTCGGGGTCTTTGGTGTTTCCATATGAATTTTTGAATTATTTGTTCCAGTTCATTGAAGAATGTTGCTGGTAGTTTCATAGGGATTGCATCAAATCTGTATATTGCTTTGGGCAGGATGGCCATTTTGACGATATTAATTCTTCCTAGCCACGAGCATGGGATGAGTTTCCATCTGTTAGTGTCCCCTTTAATTTCTCTTAAGAGTGACTTGTAGTTTTCAGAGTATAAGTCTTTCACTTCTTTGGTTAGGTTTATTCCTAGGTATTTTATTTTTTTTGATGCAATTGTGAATGGAGTTGTTTTCCTGATTTCTCTTTCTGTTGGTTCATCGTTAGTATATAGGAAAGCCACAGATTTCTGTGTGTTGATTTTGTATCCTGCAACTTTGCTGTATTCCGATATCAGTTCTAGTAGTTTTGGGGTGGAGTCTTTAGGGTTTTTTATGTACAGTATCATGTCATCTGCAAATAGTGACAGTTTAACTTCTTCTTTACCAATCTGGATTCCTTGTATTTCTTTATTTTGTCTGATTGCCGTGGCTAGGACCTCCAGTACTATGTTAAATAACAGTGGAGAGAGTGGGCATCCCTGTCTAGTCCCTGATCTCAGAGGAAATGCTTTCAGCTTCTCGCTGTTCAATATAATGTTGGCTGTGGGTTTATCATAGATGGCCTTTATTATGTTGAGGTACTTGCCTTTTATTCCCATTTTGCTGAGAGTTTTTATCATGAATGGATGTTGAACTTTGTCAAATGCTTTTTCAGCATCTATGGAGATGATCATGTGGTTTTTGTCTTTGTTTTTGTTGATGTGGTGGATGATGTTGATGGACTTTCGAATGTTGTACCATCCTTGCATCCCTGGGGTGAATCCCACTTGGTCATGGTGTATGATCCTTTTGATGTATTGTTGAATTCGGTTTGCTAATATTTTGTTGAGTATTTTTGCATCTACGTTCATCAGGGATATTGGTCTGTAGTTTTCTTTTTTGGTGGGGTCTTTGCCTGGTTTTGGTATTAGGGTGATGTTAGCTTCATAGAATGAGTTTGGGAGTATCCCCTCCTCCTCTATTTTTTGGAAAACTTTAAGGAGAATGGGTATTATGTCTTCCCTGTATGTGTGATAGAATTCCGAGGTAAATCCATCTTGCCCGGGGGTTTTGTTCTTTGGTAGTTTTTTGATTACCGCTTCAATTTCTTTGCTGGTAATTGGTCTGTTTAGATTTTCTGTCTCTTCCTGGGTCAATCTTGGAAGGTTATATTTTTCTAGGAAGTTGTCCATTTCTCCTAGGTTTCCCAGCTTGTTAGCATATAGGTTTTCATAGTATTCTCCAATAATTCTTTGCATTTCCGTGGGGTCCGTCGTGATTTTTCCTTTCTCGTTTCTGATACTGTTGATTTTTGTTGACTCTCTTTTCTTCTTAATAAGTCTGGCTAGAGGCTTATCTATTTTGTTTATTTTCTCGAAGAACCAGCTCTTGGTTTCATTGATTTTTGCTATTGTTTTATTCTTCTCAATTTTATTTATTTCTTCTCTGATCTTTATTATGTCCCTCCTTCTGCTGACCTTAGGCCTCATCTGTTCTTCTTTTTCCAATTTCGATCATTGTGACATTAGATCATTCATTTGGGTTTGCTCTTCCTTTTTTAAATATGCTTGGATTGCTATATACTTTCCTCTTAAGACTGCTTTTGCTGTGTCCCACAGAAGTTGGGGCTTAGTGTTGTTGTTGTCATTTGTTTCCATATATTGCTGGATCTCCATTTTGATTTGGTCATTGATCCATTGATTATTTAGGAGCGTGTTGTTAAGCGTCCATGTGTTTGTGAGCCTCTTTGCTTTCTTTGTACAGTTTATTTCTAGTTTTATGCCTTTGGGGTCTGAAAAGTTGGTTGGTAGGATATCAATCTTTTGGAATTTTCTGAGGCTCTTTTTGTGGCGAATATGTGGTCTATTCTGGAGAATGTTCCGTGTGCACTTGAGAAGAATGTATATCCCGCTGCTTTTGGATGTAGAGTTCTATAGATGTCTATTAGGTCCATCTGCTCTACTGTGTTGTTCAGTGCTTCCGTGTCCTTACTTATTTTCTGCCCAGTGGATCTATCCTTTGGGGTGAGTGGTGTGTTGAAGTCTCCTAGAATGAATGCATTGCAGTCTATATCCCCCTTTAGTTCTGTTAGTATTTGTTTCACATATGCTGGTGCTCCTGTGTTGGGTGCATATATATTTAGAATGGTTATATCCTCTTGTTTGACTGAGCCCTTTATCATTATGTAGTGTCCTTCTTTATCTCTTGTTACTTTCTTTGTTTTGAAGTCTATTTAGTCTGATATTAGTACTGCAACCCCTGCTGTCTTCTCGCTGTTGTTTGCCTGAAATATGTTTTTCCATCCCTTGACTTTTAGTCTGTGCATGTCTTTGGGTTTGAGGTGAGTTTCTTGTAAGCAGC
Organism: Manis pentadactyla; assembly: GCF_030020395.1. Classification (NCBI taxonomy): domain Eukaryota; kingdom Metazoa; phylum Chordata; class Mammalia; order Pholidota; family Manidae; genus Manis; species Manis pentadactyla. The sequence continues at coordinate 44,923,508 of NC_080025.1, forward strand.
ATATAGATGGGTCTTGCTTTTTTATCCATTCTGTTACTCTGTGTCTTTTGATTGGTGCATTCAACCCATTAACATTTCGGGTGACTATTGAAAGATATGTACTTATTGCCATTGCAGGCTTTAAATTCGTGGTTACCAAAGGTTCAAGGTTAGCCTCTTTAGTATCTTACTGCCTAACTTAGCTCGCTTATTGAGCTGTTATATACACTGTCTGGAGATTCTTTTCTTCTCTCCCTTCTTGTTCCTCCTCCTCGATTCTTTATATGTTGGGTGTTTTGTGCTGTGCTCTTTCTAGGAGTGCTCCCATCTAGAGCAGTCCCTGTAAGATGTTCTGTAGAGGTGGTTTGTGGAAAGCAAATTCCCTCAGCTTTTGTTTGTCTGGGAATTGTTTAATCCCACCGTCATATTTGAATGATAGTCGTGCTGGATACAGTATCCTTGGTTCAAGGCCGTTCTGTTTCATTGTATTAAATATATCATGCCATTCTCTTCTGGCCTGTAGGGTTTCTGTTGAGAAATCTGACGTTAGCCTGATGGGTTTCCCTTTATAGGTGACCTTTTTCTCTCTAGCTGCCTTTAACACTCTTTCCTTGTCCTTGATCTTTGCCATTTTAATTATTATGTGTCTTGATGTTGCCCTTCTTGGATCCTTTCTGTTGGGGGTTCTGTGTATTTCCGTGGTCTGTTCGATTACTTCCTCCCCCAGTGTGGGGAAGTTTTCAGCAATTATTTCTTCTAAGATACTTTCCATCTCTTTTCCTCTCTCTTCTTCTTCTGGGACCCCTATAATACGGATATTGTTCCTTTTTGATTGGTCACACAGTTCTCTTAACATTGTTTCATTCCTGGAGATCCTTTTATCTCTCTCTATGTCAACTTCTATGCGTTCCTGTTCTCTGATTTCAATTCCATCAATGGCCTCTTGCATTCTATCCATTCTGCTTATAAACCCTTCCAGAGTTTGTTTCATTTCTGCGATCTCCTTTCTGGCATCTGTGATCTCCTTCCGGACTTCATCCCATTTCTCTTGCGTATTTCTCTGCAGCTCTGTCAGCATGTTTATGATTCTTATTTTGAATTCATTTTCAGGAAGACTGGTTAGGTCTGTCTCCTTCTCTGGTGTTGTCTCTGTGATCTTTGTCTGCCTGTAGCTTTGCCTTTTCATGGTGATAGGAATAGTCTGGAGAACTGGGACGAGTGATGGCTGGAAGGACTTCCTTTCTTGTTGGTTTGTGGCCCTCCTCTCCTGGGAGAACAGCGACCTCTAGTGGCTTGTGCTGGGCAGCTGCACGCAGACAGGGTTTCTGCTTCCTGCCCGGTTCCTATGGAGTTAATCTCCGCTGTTGCTGTGGGCGTGGCCTGGCTCGGGCAGCTACTCCAAAGTGGTGGAGTCGCGTTGGAGCAGGAGCTGCTGGGAGGCTATTTATCTCCGTAAGGGGCCTCCCTGCTCCCTGCAGCCCAGGGGTTAGGGTGCCCAGAGATCCCGGATTCCCTACCTCTGGATTAAGTGACCCGCCCTGCCCCTTTAAGACTTCCAAAAAGCACCCGCCAAAACAAAAAAACGACCACCAAAAAAAAAAAGAAAAAAAATTTTTAAATTAAAAAAAAAAAAGTTTTTAATTAAAAAAAAAAAAAAAGGTTGGTCGTTCGTTTTTCTTTATTCTCCGGTGCCAGCCTCAGGCCTCTGCTCACCGGTCTTTCTGCTCTGTTTCCCTAGTATTGGGGTCCCTATCCCTTTAAGACTTCCAAACAGCGCTCGCCAAAACAAAACAGTAAAAAGCAAAAAAAAAATGGCTGCGCGCTTTTCTTATGTCCTCTGGCGCCCAGCCTCCAGTGCCTGCTCACTGTTCTTGCTGCCCTGTTTTCCTAGTATCGAGCGCCCTGCACTCTGGCCCGGATGGCTGAGGCTGGGTGTTCGGCAGTCCTGGGCTCCGTCTCCCTCCCGCTCTGCCTGCTCTTCTTCCGCCGGGAGCTCGGGGGAGGGGCGCTCGGCTCCCGCGGGGCCGGGGCTTGTATCTTACCCCCTTCGCGAGGCGCTGGGTTCTCGCAGGTGTGGATGTGGTCTGGATGTTGTCCTGTGTCTTCTGGTCTCTATTTTAGGAAGAGTTGTCTTTGTTATATTTTCATAGATATATGTTGTTTTGGGAGGAGATTTCCGCTGCTCTACTCACGCCGCCATCTTCCGCCCCTCTGTGCAGTTATTTCTTTAGGATAAATTTCTGGAAATGGAATTGCTATGTCAGATTCTTTGGGCCAGCCAGTGGGCCCCCAAAGAAGAATTTTCTACAGGAGAATTGAACCTGTTTAGGGCTTGAGTTGCATCCCTAACTAGAGCAGGGCAGGACATAGGGAAAGGTGGCGGAGCAAGCCCCTGGGAATCAGGCATGACAGCTGTCCCTGCCTGCTCCTGTACTGGTAACCCATGTCTCTGGGGAGCGAGAGAGCTCGCTGACACTCACTTTTCTCAGCTGCCAAATAATTTGAGGACTGAATAAGGTGAACTTCCTAAGTTACTATTAGCATAGGTATTCCTGGAGCTGAGTAAATATTACTATTATTATAAAATATCCAGGGTCTGTATTTATACTTTAGTAAGGTCCTCATGTATAAATAAGTGTATGTATTTGCACATATAATATACACACACACATACATACATACATACATACATACATATATATATATATACACACATACACGCATGTATATACCTATATGTGAGATAAAATGCTTGCATAAAGTGAGGCCAGTTGCATTCCCTGAATAATCTGGAGGAGACAGGAATTTCTAAAAATGTTCATGTTCATCAGAACAGGTGACTCATTGTCAGGTGTTTAGAAGTCTCCTGCAAAATGAATTGAGAATTCAAAGCCTACCAGAAATCACGTGAAAACATGAGGTTGAGTGTTAAGACAAGACTGCTGCCCACATCCACAGAGGCCTATGTTGGGTGTTGGTCTGATGGTCATTCTGGCTAATTCAGCCCATTGTGATGTTGTCTCCTCCTGGATCCGTGGGTTCCAGACCCTCAGCTGGCCATAGATCCAGAGCTGGGCTGCGATTTAAGCTGGAGCAAGGCTGCCCATCACTTAATTAGCTGTCATTTGGAACCCACCCAGAGTTCAGAGAAGGCAGGTTCAGGCAAACTGGGCCAGCCGCACTCTGATCTGTCAGAATTATGGTCACACCACTCCCAGGTGGCGAACACATCTTTAGGTTGATTCTTTCCAGGAACACTTCCTCTTAAAAATGCTCTCTCTATTTTTTAGTTGTCCATTTTCCATTAATATCAAAGAGTGCCAATTATTGATTTTGAAAAGGTCATGTAACCCAGAAGGCATTTCTGAGGAATGGTATACTCTTGAACTCCTATGGGGAGCAGTACTTACAAGCTGCTGGGTGTTAGTGGGTGATTGTAGTAACCTGTGGTTGGACACTGCCTCTTCATTAAGCCCTTGCATGTTGTTGTCATTTTTTAAGGAGGAAGATGAAGGCTCGTGCTCCCCCTCCTCCTGGAAAGCCTGCCACCGTGAACGTGCACAGTGAACATAACCCTCCCCAAGATGCATCCCCTGGCCCTCAGCAGAACCTGCTCAACATGAAGGAGAACCTGCAGAATAGTGTGGTGGCCATCACCGTGGTTCTTCCCAGTGGGCTGGAGAAGAGGAGCGTGGTCAATGGGAGGTAAGGCCGGGTGCTTTGGGAGGGGTCACTGTGGTCCAGTTTGCAATCCCTAGGAGAACTAAGAGGGTCACACCAGATGTGTTGCACTTCCTGCTGTGACAGGTGGGACCCGGGGGCCGGGGCTGTACATCTGGGCCTAGGCAGCAGCATCTCACCTGGAGTGACTGCATGCTAACTGGCTCCCTCACGGCTCACCTTAGTCCTTAGGAGAGCAGACACTGCACGGCTCCCTTCTGTTAGTGGAGTGGACTCAAAAGGAAGGGGAGGTCACAGGCCTGTGTGCAGCTCAGGTGGGTGACCAGCTGCCAGAGTCCTCACTGCATTCTTGCTGCTGCAATCATACAGCCAGAGGGCAGCCTCCTGGATTAACTAACCATTCAAATGTCCATGTATGTGATATATTTACATATTACTGTAGGGGTGAAAAGATAATCTGTAATGAATTTTACAAATGATAACAACGCAAGCTTAGTTTAAGGAGCAAACTCTGACCCATGGATTTTAAATTTAAATTTTAACCAATTTCCATACTGGAGATTCCCACCTGAATTCATTCTCAAAATGGTTTTGCCTGTGAAGGTACCTGTGGTAAAGGTCAGGTGCCACTTACTTTCCCCACATCAATTGTAAAAGGCACGTTGAAGCACTGGCAAAACCTCCTTCATCCATAGTGTTAAGATTTTTATTATCAATAGAATTTCTAATTTTGATGGATACTAATCAAAATATATCATGGTTGTGTTGTTTGATCAATTTTGTACTCCTGTTGTTACTGATGAGTTGATCTGTAATAAGATTTCCACAAAATCACAGGAAACAAAAAAATTAAATTTAAATGTTTATATAGTTTTTATTGTGGAGAGAGTATGATAGAGTGATCAACTATAAACACTTTTAAACATAAGATATATTTGTATAATTCTGAGGCATGAGTGAATAGGAGCAATATTTCTAGGAAAACAAGGAGAACAAGAAATGATAAAAGAAATCTTGAAAAACAGTTTGCTCAAATACTTCTAAGTGTATAATAGTGGAAATCATCACTCTGGGTGTTTTTAGTCTCGTGGATATATTGAAAACAGCAGTGGAACAGTTTTATTTAAAATATTATTATTTGGATTCTACCTGAAATTATATCCTTTGCAACAATTTAAACTTTATCATGAAAACTTTAGGTGCTGACTTAATGAGCAAAGGTGCAATATGTTTTAAAACTGGTTTTAAGACTATGTCAATGAAAATCTGAGGAACATTGCTGTGGGCCACATCATACTCCTAGGATCAGAGCTGTTGAGTCAGGGGTATAAAATCTCCGACTATGCTGGGTGATGACAAACTTCTTTCCAGAATGGTGCCTCTTGGGAGTCCCAGGGCTTGCTCCTTACAGGGTGCCCTCCTCCTGGGCCGTCTCAGCAGTGAGGACCTACATCCGTCCGTGCAGGAGGCACCCAGGCCTGCAGCTTCACAGTCCACAGGAGCCCATAGGCAGTGCCCTACGCTAGCTCCCAGGGTTCACGCAAGAGATGTCCAAGTTAACAAGAGTTTCTGTTTCTCTGTTTTACAGAGCCATCCTTGTTCTAAGTACAACTGGAGAAGCATACCAAATTTTATAGGTTTGCAAACTACTTGAGTAGATGAATGAACTTTATCAGTGAGTGTGCTGTGGTTTACTCACCATTGTTATATTTTGGCCCAATTTCTAGTTACATTTTTTGTTTTAAAAACCCCTTTATGAAGTTTTAAAATACTGTACAAAAACTGTACATATTTGATATAGGCAATCTGATGTGCTTGGAAGCAAGTGTACACCCATGAAACCATTGCCACCATAAAACTAATTGTATATTTTTTAAGAAAATGGCCTGTGGGTCATGTCTTCATGCTGTCATACATGGTTCAGTTTTACAAACACATGCAGAGGGATAAGATGCCTGCCATCTTGAAAAATAAGAATATTGTTTTGGAAAATGTTTTCAAGCTGAATACATTCTTCCAAGTGTATCTTTATTTTTTCCCCTTACAAAATAGAAGCTATCACAGCAAAGTTTTTCAGTATAGCTATAAGAATAGGCATAATCTTAGAGACTGTTAAAATACTTAACTCTTTTCTACTAGTAAATTATAATCCCTTCTCCAGTGCCTGTAGGATTAAGTGAGTCAGAGTAGCATCCTGTGGGCTTCCTTAACTGGGTTAACTATTGCTAGTGTGATAACTATTGCTGATGCAGCCTCTCACTTTGGGAATAGGTTTTATGTATCACACTCTTAAATAATATAAGAGTGGGCTGAAGTCAAATTCCTGACCCTTGCTTAAAATAGATCTACTAGTTGTTCATCTATGTGGCTTTTCTTTTCTGTTTTATTAGAGAACATGCCCACCTTTTCATAGGGTAAGCAGGTAGTTTACAATTTATAATCAGCCCCTTAGCCATGCTATTTCTCACTAGGAAAGATTCTTTCATCTCTATGAGACAATACATTAGTAATTGGAGTCTGATGATTCCATTCTGCATATGGCAATGACTTTTTTAAAGCTTCCTTTGGATTTAGAAACTGAAATAGAAGTCTAGTCTACTCTTACAGAGGTGAAGAGAATGGGATTCGGTGTTCTGGGCCATTCATAAGGAAATGCTCTGGCGTACACATAGGAATGGTGTCACAAGCACTGTGCCTGGCTGCTGGCCAGAGGCCTCCAAGTCCATCACTTTAATTGAGGCACCTGTAAAGAAGATCTTTGAAGAGACAACACCCTCCACCATGAGAGCGCTTCATAAGCTATGTCAGGCATCAGAGTGTTGGCACTGTGTCATTCTGATGTGGTAAATAATTAGTCATGTCCAAGTTGGTATTCATACCCAAGGGACCCGGGACAAAAAGGGGGTAAGTGTTTGCTTTGCAGAAGAGAGGAAATCCACTCTAGTATTCAGGCTTGCATTTCTGACTCTTCAGTCATCATACCCCCTTTACTGTAGACATTGTTAACAGCTGTGCAGGGGTGTCTGGGTCCTGGCCCCTGTGAAACAGCACAGGGCTCTCACTCTATAGGCTCTGGACCAACATGTTCCTTCTAGAGAGAGCCCACCTGTTCCAAGATGAAGGGGAGGCAGGCTGGGAGCGCCCCCAGCCCTGGTCTGTCCATCCGCCCGGGCCACCCAGGCTTTGGGAAGCCCTTTGTGGAGGGAGCAGATGAGCTCTGAAGGGCCGTGGCCTGGCCTCGCCCCCTGGTCAGCTCATGGCCCTGTGGCTGGAGCTTCTCTTCTCTAGCACTCAGTTAAGGAAGTGACCTGGGAAAGGGCAGCTTCAGGGCTGGGGAGCTGGCCAGAAGACAGCTGTCTAAATAGCTGGCTAACAGTCAGGTTTGGTTTGGTTTAGTTTAATTTACATTTCCGTTTGAAGAATACCTTTTTTTAAAAGACTCTATTTTTTAGAGCAGTTTTAGGTTCACAGTGAAGTTAAGCTGCAGGTACAGAGCTTTGCCATGTGGCCCCTGGCCCTGCACATTCTCAGCCTCCCCATTAACAGCATCCCCATCAGAGGGGGGCATTGGCTGTGATCAGTGAACATACACAGACATGTCTGCACCCAGGGATTATAAGTGACAATAGGACTCACTCTGTGTGGTACACTCTGTGGCTTTGGACAAATGTATAACGGCATGTATCCACCATTATAGTTTCAAACAGTATTTTCACTGCCCTAAAATCTTAGAAAAAATTTCAGGGACTCAGAGTCCCTGTTTGTCACATTAGTTAGAGGTGAACCCCACTGAACAGCTTAGCCCACATAGTGTGTTTGGTCATCCAGTCCTAACTCACACTTTCTAGTGAATACCTCCCTGCAAAGTTTCTGCCTCCTGAAGGCTTTGTTTGGGCTAAGTCCAAGAGACACAAGACAAAATCCCTATTCCATGAAGAATGTGATCATTGGCCTCCAAGTTCTCTGGTGTTTTCTCTATGGAACTCTTTCCAGCAAGGAACTCAACAAGGTTAAGGGGCTGACTGTAGATTATAAATGACTTGCTCCTCCTGTGCAAAGGTGGTGTGTTCTTTACCAAACCCACCGTTCAGTGGTTCACAGGGGATGCCAGGTTGTTTTGGACTTGACTCTAACCCAGTCCTACATAGGGGAAGTCCTGCTGAATGATACACTACAAAGGTGTGAATGATCATTTTTTCATTGAGTGAAATACATACTGAACACCTAGATTTTCTGAGGCACTGGGGCACGAGGAGGAGGAGGACATCCCAGCAGCAGAGGGGAATGAATAGCATTTGCAAAATGACCCGTTTGTCTAAGAAGTGGGGAGTTTGAGCTGCTGGAGCCCAGATGGAGGAGGAGGCACGTGGGCCTGGACATTTGGGGTGGCATGTCCTTATAAGGATATCCTGCAAGCCATCCTGTAGCTCCACGGGTCTCAAACACAGTGGCACATGCCACCAAGGTCACAAAGTTCTGGTACTAGGCAAGTCATGAGAGAACAGGTGTATCAGAACATTAATTTTCCTCAAACATAGGGGAAAATAGTTTTATATTGAAAGTAACATACAAAATTGGTGTATGTTTTTAGAATAAATACTAACAATCAATTATCAGATATTTGGGCTGTGTTCTAGCATCCTAGGGGGCTCATTGACTCCCCTGACACGTGAGAAGCACAAAAAAGGCCTGCTTTGGCCATGACCCGGACACAGGAGGCTTTAAACTCTGAAGCAAAATGACCTTTGAGAAATAGGTCAAAGATGGTGAGGTAGAGCTAACAGAAAACACAAAGTTAGTGGGGTGAGAACCTAACCAGAATGCACCCCTCATAGATACGACCTGTCCACACCAGTCCAGGTAACCGCTCACAGCTTCACATCTGGCCAGGACATCTGCCAGGCTCCTGGCCTCTGCACACCTCCTGTGGATAAAATGACAGTTCCTGTGGCCAGGATTCTCACCTGGCCCTGGTTGGCTAGCTCACTGCTCACTTGTGGGCAATACGTTAGTATGGCTCTATATAAAATAAGAACTCTGGCCAGTGTTCTGTGCAGGATGGTGGCACAGCTGCAAAGCTGCAGGAGAGCAGAGCAGAGGCTGGAGTGAAGTTGCTTGGGGCTGAAACCCATTGGCAAAACATCTCCTCTGTCCAGGTCAGGTACTCTGACCAGCATTGTCTTTCAGTTTCCAAAGTTGAATGCCTTCAGAGAAGGCTCGTCCCCTTGGTAGCATAACCCAGACTGTCCGGAGGGTCACACATTGGCATCTGCAGCAGCTGCCTGGCCCCAAGAGGCATTTGGGTTTTATGAGTGTGGGGCTGGCTCTCTGAGATTTGGTATTTCGTTCTGATGACTGGGCTGCTGACTTGTACCTGAGATGCAGCCCTACACCCCTACACCCCTTCCCCAGTCACTGGCTGCTGCCTTGTTCCCTCATGTCTCACCTATGGGCCCAGGGCCTGGGCTGCTCTAAGACTGGATACTCACCCATGACCCCAGCCTTGAACCCAGAGCCCTGCCTGTGGCTAGCCAAGTTCCTGGTGCTGGGCTCCTTCAGCCACCCGTTCTCATTGCAGGCTTTTGTGTTCTGACCATGTTCTTGTACAGACCGCCTCTCAGGGGCCCGCTCACATTGTGTCATATCGTACCTCCTGATGCTGCAGGTCGCTGCCAGGCTGGACAGGAGTTTGCCTTGCCCAGGGTTTGGGGCACAAGGAACCGGGCCATGGTCAGCCAGTTTAAGATTTGACAAGGCACGCTAATTAAGTGTGTTTGTTTTAGTACCATGTCCAGAAGCAGCTAGCTCAGTGTACTTTTGTAAGCTTGGCGTTGAGGGACCCATTCATCCAGCCAGTGCACAGATACTCAGGCCCCACTTCAGAGCACTGGTGCTTGGGTTCTCAGAGGGTGGTCCCAGGTGGCATGGCCTGGGACCTGTTACAAACGCTAATTTCCAGACCAGACCCTTCATCAGGAGGCCCTGGCGTGGGGCCCAGCTATCTGTGCTTTGACCCACCCACCCAGATTTCTGAATACCTGTTGAACTTTGAGAACCCCTGCTTCAGAGACTGCCACTGGCTCTGCTGGATGTCAGGGTGATGGGATGAGCATGCAGTCCCCAGAAGTGAGCCCAGGGTCGCACTGACATGATGGCATGAAGACAGAGGGTTGTAGGAATGATTGATGTAGGCAGCTTTGGTTTGCATTTTAGAGGTGCTGTCCTGGAGAGGCTGATGCATTATTTGGCTCCAGCTGTATGGGAACAGGACTTGGCGCCTCTGACATCCATGTTCACACTCTGTGATCCCCAGACGGCCTGCTCACTGTCGTCTGGCCCCTGAGTGCCCTCTGCACTTGGGGAGCATGGGAGTATTGGCACATTCTTTCCTGTTCATTGCTCTAACTCTCCTCCAGGATTTCAAAAAGAACCACGTGTGAAGGAAGACAGGTTTTCCTACTGATGTCACTGACTTGTGTATAAACTTCTTTTGTGAATTGTGTATTTTTAATCAAAACTTATAAATTGAAGTGTATTTGACATGCAAAATTATATTAGTTCTTGGTGTGCTAGTGATTCAACATTTATATATGTTACAAAATGCTTGTCAGGATAAAGGTATTTACCTTCTGTCACCATACAAAGTCATTACAATATTACTGACTGTATACCTTGCAATCCCTATGACTTACTTATTTTAAAGCTGGTGCAAAAATATTTTTTGAAGTCTGTACCCATTTGGAAAATAATATTTCTTTAAAGAAGGAGGAGAAAAATTCTACTCACTTTTTAAATTTAAAAATAGAGACCACAACAAATGCTGAAAAATTAGCTTCACCTCTGTGTTATGAGCACTTAGAAGACATTTGGGGAACAGATATTGAGGTTGGAAAGAAGATTTTGGGGAGCAATGGGAAAGGGGCCCCTGGGATCTGCGCTAGAACCCCCTCCACCACTGGTAGTGTGGTTTTGGCTAAGCAGTCCTCTTTATTACTGTTCATTATATTTTACTCTTTCTTTGAATTTGGGGTTAGTGATTGAGAGACCTAGCTCAGACTTCCTTAAAATACCCAGCCTGGGCAGCTGGAACAGGGATAATTCCCACAGTTCTGGAGGCTGAAAGCCCAAGATGAGGTGCTAGTGGGTGAATCTCACACGGAGGTCTCTTCCTGGCCTGTAGGCAGCCACCATCCCTGTGTACTCACATGACCTCTGCTTCATGGGTGTGCAGAGAGAGCAAGCTCTCTGGTGTCTCTCCTTGTAAGGACACTAATCCTATCAGATTGGTGCCCACCTTCATGACATTTAACCCAAATTGCATTCTTGGAGGCCCCATCTCCAGATACAGTGACATTGGGGGTTGGGGTTCAACATGAACTTGGGGGATACAGTTCTGTCAATGGCAGTGTTCATATGGGGGGTGACTGCTGGGACTGAGGAGGTGTGCTCTGGGTCCTTAGCACTGATGGTCTAATCAGCTTCCGTACACTTGACTTTTCATTTAGCATTCTGAGGGTGTCTGATTGCCTTAAGTTCCCTCTTTGTCAGATGGTGGAAACTTTTATTCTGCAATGTGTCAAAGATGCTAATTAAAAAGAATCTTGGTATATCTTCATATTCGCTGAGACCAGGCTAGTTCAGCCACAGACAGATGGGATGCTCTGCTCTGAGCCAGGTGAAAGGAATCACTGCATAGAATCCTAAAGAGAAAAAGCAGGAACAGATTAACTCATTTATTCAGCAAATACAGCACACTTACCACATGCCTGGCACTGTGCTCAGTGCACTATGAAGTGAGCGATTCATTTAAGACTCTTTAACAGGTGGACACCATGTTTATGCCCTCACTGATGAGGAAACCAAGGCAGGTCTCAGAAGTGCTGGGCGGTGTGCCAGGACTCCTTCCGGGGCCGCTGCCTCTCCGTTCCCTTCTCCATGCTGCTGCCGGGGGCCGGTGCCCAGCCCCTCCTCTGGTGGCTGCATGTGCAAAGCTGGGGATCTAGGGTAGCTGGGAGGAGGGCAGGGCAGGTTCAGGATGATGGCAATGGGTAGGAGTAACCAGGCAGCCTATGCCAGTTGCCGGAGGTTCTTCCTGTGGCTCAGTGGCACTTGGACCTGCTAAGAACCCGTGCAGTTAGAGAAGCCATTGTTAGAAAATGGCTCCACATTGTTAGAAAATTTTCTCCACACTGACGCCCAGTTAGAGAAGCCATTAACCCTGTGCAGGCTGAGGTCTGGTGAATCTGTAAGGACCCCCAGGGCCAAGCAGTACCACTGTGCCCTGCGCTGGGTACCACTCCTGTGGGTGTCCATTCTCTACCTGGGCGGATTCCCCAGTAGCATCAAAGGAGCCTTACTGTTTGGGCTCCAGTGTTTTAGAATGCCAGCCAATACAGATTAAATGGTGTGGCAAAAAGTGGCAAAAGGCCACCCACTCACACCTCATTCTGTGAGGACATAACCCTGAAAACCATGTAGGGAGAAAGCAGTAAATGAGATCATGTTGGAAAGGGTCTGGTGTGACCCACACAAAGCGGCAGACCCTGCAGGAAACATGAGATGAGATGAGATGATTTTGTCCCCAGATCTTCCAGTTTGGGCCTGTGCAGCTTCTTAAATGTAGCCCAGGGTAAGTCTTCATTGGGACGCTGTGTCCATCTGAGAGTCAGAGGTGGCCCAACAGAGAGCAGGACCCTATCAAAGCCTGAGCTGTCCCCCCAAACCTCCTCACTTCCCTGGAGACACCCTCTGTCCTGCTGGGGTTCGGCTGCTAGGGTGGATGGTGTCCAGTTTGCTCGCCCAGGTCGAATCGGTGAAGGCTCTGTGCTCCTCAGACAGCACATACAGTGTTCTGGCCTCTGGTGTTTAGTTTTATTATCATGTCTTCACTGTGTTTTATTTTTATGTCTTGCCTCTCCTTCCTCAAATGTATGTGAATTTGAGGAGGTAGGCCTCCAGTGTATGGATTTTTCAGCTTGGGAACTCTTTCCTTCTTGCCTCACCCCTCCAAACCTGTGGTCAAGAAACTCCTTCCATCCTCAACTGTGAAAAGTGTCTCTGCAGCTTTGTCGTCGGGCCCTGGGAAGAGCCGTGTCCTGCATTAGAGTCATGGGAGAGTGCAGGCCAGTTTTGTTGAGTATTACCAGCCAATTGTGGAGGAAGTCCATTCCATGCAAGATAGAGATTCGGACACCCAGGTATTTATTAGGAGAGGAAATAAATACTATGTCAGTGCCATGCTAGTACATTCAATGAAGTGCTGGCTTCTGTGACGGAAACACGAGTTCACTCTGTGTATTGGAGGAAAATCCATCCCCAGAGCTCGCTGCTCCCTCTCCTAACACTTACTTCAGTGTTTCCAACCTGCCTACCAGCTACTGGTTTAAACTGGCAGCAGGCACCCCCAGGAGCCTGGTGTCTCGGTGATCTGAGTTTTGGTATTTGTTAGACAGTTTGTGTTGGTTCACTTGGGGGCAGCAGAGGGAGGGTGGGGCTGAGGGGGAGTGACAGCCGCAGGCGGACCAGCGGCCCACCAGCTGTATCTCTTCATGGAAGCCCCGGAGCTGCCGTCGCCACCTCTCAGCCTTGGTGAGGACGAGAGGAATGATATGATGGGTGGTTGTGGGTACACGGCGGCTGGTACCAAGGAAGCTGTGGTTGGTCAGTGTTGTTAGGAGTCTGGTTTCTGTACTGAGCGCTCAGTGGGCCGTCTTCATGTCTTGAAAGATTTGGTGGTGTCTCTCCCTGCACTGTCGCCTTAAGCTCGTCGTGGAGATAAAGATGATTTTTATCCCGGAGCTGAAGGAATCAGAGTTCTCAGTATTCTAAGCCAGCACAGTGAGGCCATTGTGGCACTTGTTGGGGTAGCCCTGTCCCCCCAGTGCCTCGTCAGTGGCTCCTGACTTCACAGGTGATTCCAGGGTATCCTGCCCCCCTGCCCCTGTAGACCCCATCCCTCTCAGTGCTGCTGGGTAATCACTGCACCGCAGGTGGGAGTGAATGTCTTGGGATGGCTTTGGCTTTGAAATGTCGCTTTGTTTCAATCACAGCATTTTGATTTTCTCCACTTGGAGCAGCTGAGTGAGGAACCTGCAATCTGGGGATTCTCTCAGGCTGGGGCTCTGCCTGAGGTCTCACTGCTCACTGGCAGTTCAGCCCTCGGGGTGAGGGATGGGTGGTCGCCTGGCAGTGGGGAGCACCTGTCTGCAGAAGCGCTGTGAGTCCCAGTCTGCATACGCCTGGATCACCCCACACCTGGCTGACTATGTCCTGCAGTAAATGGCCTCGCCAGTTGCTGATTAAGAATGAGATCAGCAGAAAGGACTTGTGGTTTCAGGGGAGGTTGTGCTATGCTGCCTGGGAAATTAGGAGAAGAGGTCAGCTTTAAACATAAAATCATTCTGCCAGACAAATACAACAGATGGAAGTGAAGTTTTCCTTTCTTTGAGATGATCTGAATTGTTTCCTGTGGTGAAGGACATTATGAAATTTTTGATATTCCCAAAAGATAATATTCTCAGGTGTTTGTCTTTTAAAAAGCATAGTTTTTTTTTAAGCTAAAAAGAAGCCTATCATCTTCAACTTAAAATTGTTTTTTTTAAAGATCTTTTTTTTAAAGATACATTATATTTAAGAGTATGAAATATAGTCCTGAGTAATACTATTTGTGCTCACTGACCTTCTGGGATTCAAGTCAATATACCCATGGATTTATGTATAAAATATAACAATTTTCCCAGCTGTTCTGATTCTGATCTGCTGCTTGTTCTTTTAGTAGATTAGCTTATTAGGAATGAAAATGTTAAGCTGTACAATCATGCATAAGGGATTAATGAGCAGCTGCTGTCGTTCCTCATAAGCACAGCCAGCTTCTCACTCATCCAGCGGTTTGTCTGTCCCACCCTTATTCAGTGAGACAGAAGGGAGGTACAGACATTCCTAATAACCATGAGCTCTTTCCCTTTTCCAGCCGTGCAATGATGGACCTTCTGGTTGAACTCTGCCTTCAGAACCACCTGAATCCATCACACCATGCCCTTGAGATCCGGTCTTTGGAAACCCAACAGCCTTTGAGTTTTAAGCCAAGTACATTAGTTGGGACCCTGAATGTGCATACTGTGTTCCTGAAAGAAAAAGTTTGTGAAGAGAAAGTTAAGCCCGGCCCGCCTAAGGCACCTGAGGTTAGTAGGACGGAGGACCCTTGGTCGTCTCAGGGCACACGCTGACACCTTGGCTGCGGATCCTGGCAGTGCTGAGGTGGTAGCTGGGCAGCCCCTTACCTGACCAGCACATGCAGACAGCTGTGGCTGAAGTTTCTGTGTCCGTGTTAGACAAAGTTAAGTGCTAAACTGAGTTCATTTTATTTTCAGGAGGTGGAAGTTTATAGAATTTAATAGTATTCATGGTTGTAACATTGCTCTTTGGAAATTATAGAAGAGGAATAATCAAGGGCAGAGCTACCCATTAGAGCTTTTTGGAAAGATGGAAATGGTCTTTCATTCAGCACTTTCCAGTAGCTACTGGCCACTTGCAGCTATTGAGCATGTGAAGTGCAGCTAGAGTGAGTGAAACAGTGAACTTGTAATATTACTAATTTTAATCAATTTAAATTTGTATTACCACAAGTAGCCAGTGGCTGCCTTATTGGACTAGTTCTAGAGGTTCCTGTTCAGGTCTGGAGGTCTCCCTGTCCAAGATGAGTTGAAGATTTGAACATCTTCCTAAGGAGAGCAGGAAAAGGGAATTTCCCTTTTGGGAGACTGATCTTAGGAATACTCATTGCCATTAGAGAATATCTTATACATAGATTTATTTCAGCCTTCTGATTATTGATTAAAATGAGTTCCAGCTGCTTTTTGTACTTTTAAAAAATAAGCCTTTTTAGCTCCAAGTAAATCTTTTGGCTATTCATTCTTTCAGACTCTTAAGATAGCTACAAAATTTTCCTGCTTTAAAAAATGGCAATTTGGCCAACAGTGATTAACCTCCTATAAATTTCTAGGGTTAAGTAGTTAATAAATTTTAACTGCTGCCATCTATAGTCTATTTGAGATTTCCCTAATTCTTCAAGTAAAATCATTATTCAGGAGAATAAAGCCCTTTTTTTAGTCCATGTCTTTTCTCAAATTCCTGATCCTCAGGTGTGAACCCCAGGGGTAGGTGAGCCCAGGGTCATGCATGATTCTGGTTTGAGAAGCATGGAAAAGGATCTGCGGTTCCATTTTTCTCCTAGGATTTATCAAACTCTGGCAGTCAGACTGGAGAAGAGAGTGAGTTCTCCCTCGGCCGGTCTTTGATTCAGTGCACATTTACTGTGTCTAGGATCTTCACAATACGGGTGATTAGTGAAGACCATATAAATAAAGTTGACTGCATGAAACTTTGGCATATTAATTGGGGGGGGCACTTTATCTGTAGACATTTAGAATCAGCTGTACTCAGAATACAATGTCTATTATTATATGTCTACTGTATATGTCTGTTGTATTTTGTATTGAATACATATATGTATGGTACACAGACATGTATACACACTATATATTTACATAGATACTAATTTATTGCTGTGGGTATTTTGGCTTCTTAAACAAAAATTTGATGTCCTGTTTGGTAAGAGTTTTTCTTTAAATTGAATTTTTCATAATACTTCCTAACTATGTTCCTTTGGAAAATTAATGTACATACCTTGAGTTCAGGCCTTTTGGAGTCCTTGGAAGCCAGTGTATGTATTAGATTTTAAATTGAGACCCTCAGGAGTGTCCCTTTCATTGGGTTGTTAGCAGTTCATTAGTAAAAGAGCTTCTAATGTTCGCTATTCAGTATGCCATCTTCCCCCACAATCCACTGAATTTTGGAAGACTTGGGCTAAAAATCTTGGCACTCGGTTCTAATATAAAGACAGAAGTTGAACCCATTGTAGGAAGATGTACTTACAGAATTCTTTTGCCTGGTGTGTTCTTCCAGAAATCTGTACGTTTGGTCGTGAATTACCTGCGAACACAAAAGGCTGTTGTGCGTGTGAGCCCCGAGGTGCCACTCCGAAATATTCTCCCAGTCATCTGTGCAAAGTGTGAAGTCAGCCCAGAGCACGTGGTACTGCTGAGGGACAACACTGCCGGGGAGGAGCTGGAGCTCTCCAAGTCCCTGAACGAGCTGGGGATAAAGGAGCTCTATGCGTGGGACAATAAAAGAGGTGAGGCTACCTTGGGGCTTTCCCTTGCTGCTATGTGAGAGCACAGACAGGGAGCGCACCCTGTTAGCACTCTGTGCAGGGCTGGAGTGCCTGGGAGAGGCGGAGATGCTGGTCAGGGCACTTGAGTTTCATCCAAACTGAGTTGAAGTGGGCAGAAAATTAATGTGGCTTGTTCTTGGTCCCCTTGATTGTAATTATGCCTCTTGCCCGTCCTCTCCTGTGAGCTTTTGAGATAAGACGCCCTCCCATAGAATCCCTTGGTAGCCACACAGAGACCATACTCTTCTGGATTTTCTCTCAGCTGCCATTAGCTGCTCCCAGGTCTCCGTTGTTGCTCATGTCCAAAACTAGGGGCTAAACCACATGTAGCTATTCCAGAAAACTGCCCAAATTACCCAGTTTTTGAGATGAGTTGCCCAATTTTTGAGATGAGTCCCTAAGACAACTTCTGATGCCACCTTAGTTCTTCTGTGTCAATTCTAGAAGTAAATTGGCTAATTGGCCCGAGATCACAGAGCCACTGGCGAGAGGCAAGAGGCGATGCTGGTACAAAGACTGGTGCAATGTGTGACCAGGTTTCCCTGATAGACACAAAGGGCAGACTATATTTAAGCACCTGTTGGACCAAAAAAAAAAAAAAAATTCCTTAACCTTAAAACTATTACGATAGACTCCGTAAAAATATCTTATTTTAATGAGGTATATCTGTTGCCTTTTTATTTATTCCACAAATACTGAATAGGTGGAGCTTTTAAAATACATACATATTCAATTTTTTTCATGATTTTCTACAGTTTATTTCAAATTCTCCCCCCAAATCTTGTTTTTTCTTATTACCAAATCTACTGTGAACTCGATCATAATGGAACCTCCCCTCCACCACAAATCTCCTCCTGAATGGCATTTAACATTGAAGAAAGGGTTTCATTTAGCTCAAAAGAGTATAACATACATACATTATTCTTTCAGAAATAGTGTTTAGACATGTAAGAGTAATGTGACTTGTTTTATATCCAATATCTTTTTTAAAACTCAAGACAAGACGATTCTCAGCATCTGCTCCCCGGGCCTGGATGTAATAGGCATGTCTATCTGGTTATAGCGGCCCTATATAAATTTGGTGTCTGTGACTCTCTGAAAACAGAGACAAAAAAAGAAAAGAAAAATTGTCCCATATTTAAGTATGTGGAATAAAAAATCTTCCGTAACAAGTACTTCTGTTATATGTCCATTGTCAGATATATCTTGAAAGGTAGACATAGAACCTGTGATCTAGGAAAAGTCATATAAAACCAGCCTCTGCTCGAAGGAGTGGAGCCCAGCACACCCATGGTCTTCTGGGACACAGAGCTCTGGTGTGCTGCGGGGAGACCTCCATAAGTCTGTTGATCCATTTTAATACCCAAGCAGACCAGGGCACATGGGCACGGCCAGCCTGGCCATTCGGATCTGGAAACACCTCTGCCCTGGGAAAGAGCTGCACCCAGACCCCGGAGTCCCCCTCTATTGCCTCAGACACCCTTCACGGGACCCTAGCAGTCTCCCCAGAAAATAAAGGAGTAACACCCGGCATGATGGGAGCTGCTTAGCCTGGTGGCCATCCCTCTCATCTGGACCATACTGTTCTGTGTGCCCTGCTGGCCTTGAAAATGTGTTTACCATCCTGCCACACTCCTCCATCCCACCTCACTGGCAGTTAAGTATTTGGGAAAAAAGACCATTCTGGAGAACGTCTTGGGGATCCCCTTCCATTGCCCCTCTTGGGCTGTCTCCCTCCCTCCCCAGCCAGCAGCTGCTTGAGAGCAGGCGGGCGGGGCCACCTGCAGGAGGCGCGTGGTCCCCTGCTGTGGCCCTGGCAGCAGCAGCTTGGAAGACCTGAGGTTTTGCTGCCACCTGCTGCCACAGAGGCGCTTTGCAGCCTGGCCCCTGTGGGTGGGAGGTCAGGCCAGGCATGAGGCCCTCTTTACACTTGGCTTTGGCCTTCTGCACAGCACAGACAGACCCCAAAGTGGGTGTAGGGGTGCCCTTGTAGGTACTGCTGCAGATGTGGACACTGGCCGTCATTCTCTCTGCTGCCTTTTCCAGTTCTTCTGACCAAAACTCAGTCGGAGCCTTCCCTGAGCTACGGAGGTACAGTGAGCCCGGAGTGCCTCCCCGCCAGGCTACACTGTGCATGGCTCTGGGCTGGGCCGATGCATGGTACTGACCTGTATGTGCAGGACCTGAGGGGATGCAGGTGTGACTTGTGGCTCCTCTGGGGGCCTTTTGCTGCCTGAAATGAGCTGTGGTTTGGTGTCCTAAGACCCTGGCTGGCTAAGAGAACAGTGTTCCTTGTGGAGGACTGACTGTGTGTTCTCACTGGTGAGAAGTGAAGGAGGCTGCTGTAGAAAACAGGTCCTTTCTGAACACAATTTCAGGGCAGAGCAGAAGTGGTTCCTGCAGAGGAGGCCCTGCTTCCTTCTACCTGCGCTTACCTGTGCTTAACCTATGCTCACCTGCCCTCAAGGTCCACCTGCTGCTGCAGAACTTGGGGCAGTAGCGGTTTTAAAATCAAGTCCTTCCTCTCATAAATGCAGGTGGATTTTGCTTTTATTCTGACACATCTGTTCTTATAAATTTTACATATATACACACACATGCATTTACATACATGCATACATATATGTAGACATGTACACACATATGTTGAGATTTATGTTGACTTTTTGGATTAATACACTATCCAAAAAGTTTATTAAAATCCCAATGAATATTTATATTGTACATAAACTTTTGTCCATATTTGCTAAAGTGTTTAATAGATTTTATGTCTAGAAAAAAAATTGAACAGAAGAAAACTCAGCATTGGTCTGGAACCACAGCCTGTGGGTGTCGTGTCTGGCAGTGGCCAGGCCTCATCTGTGCTCTGTATACAGGAAGGGGTAGTACAAACACGATTCCCTTTTAAGAAGCACCATGAATGGAGGATTGTTTTGAGCCGAAAACTCAGAGGTGAAGGTTCTGTCCACTCGGGTTGACTTGATTTGGGGGTGTGGGCAGAGTAGTTGAGATGGCAAATCAAAGATACCTGCATCACACGGTCTGGTGATGGGGACAGGCACCTAGAACCTTGGCATTATGAGAATGCCCGTGCCACACCTTAGAATGTAGACCTGCTTCTCCTCTCGTGTTTACTTGTGTGGTGACCGTTCTGGCCACTGAACAGCTCTGACGTCCAGTTTTACCGTCAGGAAGAGTGAACGGTTTAGACTAGCTTCTCTCTGATGAGCTCCCTCATTCTCTGCATCTTCCCACTTCCCAAGCCATTTTAGTGCTTCAGAACACTATGTGCTTTCTTATGGGTTAGGCACAACCTCCCCATATCTTTTGTTGATATTTAAGTTTTAGTAAATTAGAGTAGACTGAAGCAAAGTAAATTGCATGCTCAATTGTCATGCATTTGGAACCATGGATTCTAGGTCTATGTGCACATTCTCCAGGCCTGGCTGCATCAGCTGTCAGATACCATGCTGACTGTAACAGGGCACCCCATGCAAATATTCGCTGATGCAGACACTGTAGGGAAAATCAAGAGCCCTTGTTCCGCTCTCAAGCAACCCTTCTGTCACAGAGGTCTCACAGGAGGCTCATCTCAATCTGCACCTCTAAAAAATAACCATCTGCTTTGGGCCCAGCTCAGGGCTGCATCCTGGGTCCCTGTGGCCTCCAAACAGCCACAGCCTCTGGCCATGTGAGAGACTACCTCTTGGACCACTGTGAGGCAGCCAGGATGTCTGAGCCTTCAGCCCTGTGGGGTGGTGACCAGCCTCTGTCACTGTCATGGAGAGAAAAAAGAGGCTCAACTTGGTAGCATCTTTCTGTCCACTGTGTGGTTTTTGTGGCTGATGTAATAGCCTGTGTGCCACTAATGTGCTCTCCTGTCCATCTGCTGGGTACTATAATGTCATGCACTTTACTCTGCTCATGTCATATGCCACTTAGTTCTAGAAACACCCTAGGTTATAAACACATGTATTAATGCATACTGTGCTATACAGGTAGTTGTACTCTGTCATGTAGTATTGATAACCCTTTACAGCTGTGTGCCTGGTGAGGATTTTGAGGAGATTAAATGTGAAATCTGTCCATGTATGTGCACACATGGACGCATGCCTCATGACTGAAGCCATTTTGCTTGCTGGTTGGGATATTGGTTGACCTGGATGCCACTGGTCACCTCAGTTGGAACCACCTACCTGTTACTGAGAGCCCCAGCCTCATGGCTAAAATCTGAGCCTTTGCCACTTACAGGATGATTTAAGGGGCACATGTGCTTGCTCTTTGCTTTGTGGGGTATTAGTATTAACACATATTTACTAATGGCCTGACTTGCATGCCTGTCCTCTAACTGGCATAGGAAATTCTATGTCAGCAGGTAAGTAAGTTAACCAATATTTCCCTGTTTGGGTTGAGGATTTGGTGGCAGAGTTTGTAAAATACCAGTCTGGATTTTTGAACCAGTGGGGTGACATCTGGCTCTCCAGCAGTTGGCAGTGGTGTGGGGAAATTCATGTTTCGAATCCTACAGGAACACCTAAGTTTTCCTCCTCCTTCCGTATCTGTGTGCTTCAGAGATGAGCTGAATGAGCTAGTGACAGAGGCCAGTAGTGACCTTGGCAGTGTCAGCAAATCAGTGAATCATGGCAGTCAGTCATTTTAATAATGTGTCAGGCAGTCATCTGATTCATCCCCAGTTGGCAGATGAGGAAACTGAGGTGCGGGTGGTGGAGCAGTTTGCCTAAGCATGCCCACACCTTGGCGCTCGTGACCAGTACTCTGCCAGTTCTCAAGCGTGGTCCCTGCAGCTTAAGCATCTGGCGACTTAGTGAATGCAGGACGCTGGGCTGCATTGCTGCTCTCTGGGTCTGGAGGGGCCTGGGTTCCTAGGGGTGTGATGCAGCTAGCTCCTCTTCACTCCCAGAGCCGCATCCCTCTGTCAGCTGCCTGACAAGTCCAGGTTTTGGTGCCCTGTCTGGGACATGAGAGGCCCTCTTCTACCTCTAAAATCCCAATGAAGTTAAACACCAAGAGGGAAAAGTTTGAGATCTAGAGCTCAATATTAGAAAAACAATAGAAGAAAAACGTGGGCCCCACTAAAGTATTAATAAGAGGAAAACATTCTGGCTGAAGCAGAGGAACGGCAGTCTGGAAACATGGGTCCTTAAAGATCTGGTGTGATGATTTCAAATCCTTCCTGGTTAAACCATTGCTGTGTTTCTAGGTTCTAGAAGTGAGTGTGATTCCTCAAGCAGAAAGGCTGTTAACTTATGTTATTTAGCTAGCATTTTTACCCCACTCGTAGTTCTTAAAGCAGGTGTTTTGCATGGGTGTCACAGTCCTTAGAGCTGTGCTCTCCGGTATGCTGATCACGAGCCACATGTGGCTACTGGGTGCTTGCAGTGTGGCAAGTCCAAGCTGGGATGCATGTGTGACATGCATACTGCATTGCAAAGATTTCGTACCGACACAAATGTGTACCATATCAATGTACAATGTCTCATTAATAATTTTAAATTGGTTATGTAATGGAGTGGTAATACTTTAGATATGTTGAATTAAGTGAAACACATTATTAAAATTAATTTCACCAGTTCTTTCTGATGTGGCTACTAGAGAATGTAAAATTACATGTGTGGGTCACCTTATTTTCTATTGGGCAGTACTACCCTAGAATTCTTTGGTTTATTTTCATTCTCACACAGGGTATAGATAAGCACACCCAGAGAAGGATGCCACCATTATCACTAAAGATTGTCAAAACCTTTAGTGATTTCATAACCAGAACGGGAGGCTTGAGGCAAGTTGAAATGCTCTGAAAGAAATAGTTGATAGTTTTACTTTCTTGAGAGAACTAAAATGAAGTTTAAGAGATGATTCATTTGTAGGGATTTTTAAAATAAAGTGTTTTATCTCTTGTTTCATATGCTGACAAATAACTCACTTTTTTTTTCTTTTCCCAGAAACCTTTAGAAAATCATCACTTGGCAATGAGGAGACAGATAAAGAGAAGAAAAAATTTCTGGGATTTTTCAGAGCTAATAAAAGAAGCAATAGTAAGGTAATGGATTAAATACATATATGATTCTGTATCCTGTAAAAATAGTTCCTTGGGATGTTTGTAGTCAACCTATCTTGGGATTTTTCTAAATATATTGAGGAGCATTAATTCCTTTAGGTAAAAAGGTGCACTCAGATGGCTGGCTCAGGATTCCTAAGCAGGTACCTTAGAGGCGGTGTCTTGCCAATGGGTTTCAGCCCCAGGCAAGTTCACTATGGATTCAATGTGACCAAAGAAATGACAGTAGAACATTCTTGGGGTGAAAAGGTTATACCCAACTTTATTCCCACAGTGGCAGGCCAATCACTAGAATCCCATCCACACAGAGCAAGTCTGCATGCAGCAGTTGGTCTCTGCCTCTGGACTTCTCTACCCGCGCAGCCGTCTCAGTCTCTGTCCTCAGTGCTGCCACCTCTACAGCCTCTGCTCTGCTCTCCTGTAGCCTTACAGCCATGACACCATGTTGCCTGGAGTACGGGGCGGGGCTCTTCATATAGAGTCAGTAATGATGTACTGCCCACACAAGTGTAGTGAGCTAGCCAACCAGGGCCAGGTGAGAATCCTGGCCACAGGAACGTTCACTTTATCCACAAATGGTGTTTTATTGACTATCAGAACATAAAACTATGCCCTTCTGTGCTGGGACATATAGCTGGCATGTGATTGTAGCCCAGGAAATAAGCTTTGCATTGATGAATGGCTGAATCATGGTACAGTAAGTTCACTTGGTATCTGTTTACCATACAGGTGACTTGAAGTTTCAGAATTTGTTTAGCATGAAGCCTTGAAAAGCTGTTCCTCGCCACTTTATAGAGGAGAGTATCCATTGTTGAACAGGGCCAGTTGCTAGAAAATTATGCTTGTTCTTTGGCCCTCCTGTGTGATTTGGGAGTATGCTGCATGCATGATATTAATTTTATTGGTCTTGTTGGTTTTTATTAAATACATCTTCAAGTCGTATTCTGGATACAGTGTTACAGAATGAAGTCAGAGTATAGACAGTAAAAATGAAGATATTTACAGTCATGGAATTCTCAAAACTTAATGTTTTCTAACTACCAAGACAAGGAAAATGCTCCTTATCCCTATTACATTTGTTTCAAGGGCATGTTTTGCTGCTCTCTGGTGTCTTCTCCTTACTGATAAATGGGATGGGGAAAGACACAGCTGTTCTGGTGACTGCTAGGCTAGAATGCAGTCAGCTGAGCAGAAGTGCCCACCAGCTGTACTGATTTAAAAGAAGCCCAAGGAAGGGTGAAGGCCCCCCTCCATCCCCCCATCCCATTGCATAGATTGGTGAGTCCGTGCACCTGGCCTTCCATCTCACTTCCTGGCCCTCTGGCGTCTCTGGTGTCAGAATAGAGAAACTTGCTCAGGTTTCCAGGGTTAAAGCCCAGTTCAGTCGGCTGCAAAGCACAGAGGTGAGGTGACAGGGATGCTGGTGGAGCTGAGGCCCAGATGGTGTTCATGAGGCCCCCCTCGTAGAGGAGCTCGCTGGCTTTCTGAGGTTCCCGCACCTTGTCTCATTTTTTTATGAATCAGAAATGATGCTTGGATTATGGTTTTGTGATCCTTGCTTTCTCAGGTTTCTGTATGTTCTTTGAAAATCTGTACTCAGCTTATATCTCTTTACTGAAGATTTTGGGGCCTCCCTTACCCCTCCCTGTTCTGCCTTTCCTGTCAGGATTACTTGGAATTACAGACTCAAGAGTAGTGCATTTGGATTTCCCTTCACTCTATACATGATGAGTATTTTTTCAGAATTGTCTCAGGTGAGTCTGCTGGGACCATGTTCACCAGTGATGTGGTCCTCACAATACCAGCTCACAGTAAAACCCAGATTCAAGAGGCCTTCTTGTGTCTTCCTCCTTTTGAGAAATGAAGCTGCCAGCAAAGCCAGTAAAAAAAAATCTGGAAATGTTTTTGTGTTGGGCAAAGTAAGGTAGCCCAGTGCACTGGGGTCAGCAGCTGGCTTGGCTTCCAGTGTTTGGCAGGAGACCTGCAGCGATGGACGTCTGTGCGGGCGCCATGGTAGTGAAGCTGGCCCTGTGGTATTGGGCTTTTCTTTCTATCCTGTATTTTCTGTCTGGGACTGGCTGGAACAATTTTCCTTTCTCCTGTACCTCACTTTTCCTGCCATTGATCTTACTGTATTTTGCTCTGACTTGCCTTATTCTGTCATGTCCTCATTGGAGTATTTGTTGTTTTTGGCATTAGCTTCTCCATACCTTGTTTCTTGCTCCATTTGTGGTTTGAGATGCTGTGCTAAATGCAACCTCATTTAATCTTCTAGACACTTGGTGAAAGGGGTCTTAACAACTTCATTTCGTAGGTGAAAAAAAAAGCCCGTGTGCTGCTGATCAGTGCTGGGATGGCCAGAGGTCAAATGTACCTCCAGACCCCTGGCTTCTTACAGCTCATTCATGCTGTACATTGATTGCTTGACTGATCTGGGGCTCAGTTTTCCTTCATGAATAATAAGTGGTTTGGAGTAAATGATTTTTTAAATGATTTCTAAAATCCTATGATGCCAGATAGTGTACGGATGTCTCAGAGAATAAAACAGTAAGAATGGAGACATAGCAAAGCATTTAAAGCTAACATATGTTTCTACCATATCTCCTTTAAGAACAAAAATGTGTGTGTGTGTGTGTGTGTGTGTGTGTGTATGTGTGTGTATGTGTGAAATTTCAGTAGAGAATATATTTAAAGGGATACTGTTTTTGCCTGAATTAGGTGAGGGCAAAATATCTTCCCTTGTCTTTAAACTTTGACTTTAAGTGTTTTTAAAACATAATTTTGTATCATTTTATTTTATTTTATTTTATTTTATTTATTTATTTATTTTTTTTAATAATTATTTTTTATTGAAGGGTAGTTGACACACAGTATTACATTACATGAGTTTCAAGTGTACAACACAGTGGTAGAACATTTATATACATAATTCTAGGTTCCAGCTATCACCCTACCAGGCTGTTACAATATCTTGACTATATTCCTTATGCTATACATTACATCCCGGTTACTAATTTATTTTACCATTGGAAGTCTGTCCTTCTTTTTTTTTTTTTTTTTTTTTTTTTTTTGTGAGGGCATCTCTCATATTTATTGATCAAATGGTTGTTAACGACAATAAAATTCTGTATAGGGGAGTCAATGCTCAATGCACAATCATTATTCCACCCCAAGCCTAATTTTTGTCAGTCTCCAATCTTCTGAGGCATAACAAACAAGTTTTTACATGTAGAACAAATTCTTACATAATGAATAAGTTACATAGTGAACAGTACAAGGGCAGTCATCACAGAAACTTTCGGTTTTGCTCATGCATTATGAACTATAAACAGTCAGTTCAAATATGAATACTCATTTGGTTTTTATACTTGATTTATATGTGGATACCACATTTCTCTCTTTATTATTATTATTTTTAATAAAATGCTGAAGTGGTAGGTAGATACAAGATAAAGGTAGAAAACATAGTTTAGTGTTGTAAGAGAGCACATGTAGATGATCAGGTGTGTGCCTGTAGACTATGTGTTAATCCAAGCTAGACGAGGGCAATAAAACATCCACATATGCAGAAGATTTCTCTCAGAACGGGGGGGTGAGGTTCTAAGCCTCACCTCTGTTGATCCCCAATTTCTCACCTGATGGCCCCCCTGCGACTGTGCCTGTCTTAGGTTGTTCCTCCCTTGAGGAATCTTACCCGTCTCTGGCTAACCAGTCATCTTCCGGGGCCATACAGGGAAATGTGAAGTTGGTAAGTGAGAGAGAAGCCTTATTGTTTGAAAAAGTTAGCTTTTTACTTCTTTGCATATTTATGCCCTGTGGCTTCTATGCCCAGCATTTGTCTTGAATTTTTGTATCATTTTATTATGTTATTTATTCTCCTAACCCAATAGTTTTGCAAAGGCACCTGAAGACCTGTGTGCCCCCAATCAGTAAGCAGTGCAATAGTAAACTGAGTAAAACTTAGAAATCCTAGTTAACTAATTGATTTTTCTGAACTAATTCCATCAGCTCAGCCCTAGCACTGTTTTTGCAGTGCATCTTTTAGAAGGTAAAGAAATGCTTTTGGGAAAAAGAAAATTCATCCCCATGCATCATGGATCTCAAAATTTTGATGATCAGATCAGTGGAGCTTTGGTCAGGGGCTGTTTTAGAACAGATTTCAGATTCCTAAGCTGAGGGACATGACTATGTCTGTGGACGACAACTGCTTAGTGCAGATTCTGCTGCCTTGAAGAATGGCGAAATTGGCAGTTTTTGTGCTAATAAATTGCCAAGGACGACTCTTGTTGAACTTACTTTCTCACTTGGAGATGACATGGGCGCTTGCTTCTGTTCTAGGCCGAGCAGATCGGGCTGTCAGGGGTGAACAGCGATGAGGACACCTCCAAGTCAGCGTTGGGAAGGGGCTCCAACGTGAGTACTAACACACCCCCCCCCCCCCCCCCCGGAGGTGCTTCTCGCTAACTTGGGGGCACCTCTCGCTGCTTTGCAGGGTCTTCCAGGAAATGAAATTCTAGGTTATTTTAGCTGTTGTTGTTTTAAATAGATGCACAGAGTTGCCTGTGGCTTCCTTTGTAGTTTCCCGTGCTACATGTGGAAGGTGTCGGGTATTTGAAGTTCTGTTTCCCTCTGCACCAGTCAGGTGATCAGGAGGAGGCTTCGTTAGGTGAACCGCATGTATGCTTTCTGGAATTACTTCCATACATCGCAGGAGCAGCTGATGGTTTGGGAGCCACACAGCCGTTTCCTAGCCCGGTACCTTCAAGTTCCTAAATTCTGCACCTTCCCTTAGAAAGAACTTTAAAACTCCCCATGTCCTCAGCCTTCAAAGTTGGCATGTAAAAAGTTTCCTCACAATTTAAGTACTTGAAAGAAAATAAATTATACTGTCTTATAAATGTTATCTTAAATATATCTAGAAAAGTTTGACACTACCATCAGTTTTTAATAATTACATAGACAAACTCTCCTATATAGTAAGAAATTTTGTTTTTTTTTCATGATTTCACATTTGTATGCCAGTCCCCATGTGAAATTTTATTCTCACTATATATTTTTTGCTTAAAAATCTTTCATAAAGACTTGAAGTGAAATGTGGTATGAAATAAAAATATCTAAATTAGATTTTTAAAATTTCATGTGATCATAAAGCTGTCAGTAGGAAAATAGTCTTCTAGATTGAGTTCTAATTACAATTGCAAATAAATAAAAACAATATAAATACATTATAGCTGTGGATATGTAATTGTGCAGCATGGAAATTAAATTTTCCTTGAAAAGACATTATCTCTTAATAAGATAAAAGTTAATCTATTGTTTATTCCATGTTTCCATTAATAAACATAATTTATTGATAAAACTAGGTAAGCTTCAATATTAATTCTGTGACTCCTTTCATTTTTATTGGTTTAAGCCCAGAGGAAAACATTTTCCCTAAATAAGTGTATGAAGCTGGGAAAGTTCCGGTATAGACATGCCTTTCAGTTCTTTGGAGTCCTTCTAGTTAATCACATGGTGATCTATCATCAAAAATTATTCTGAGTAATCTTTTATCTGTACCTGATTATGTTCTCTTTCGAGTCTGTCAGTAAACGAGATTTGGAAGCCTTTTGACTTGCAAAGGGATTTGCTATTCAGTCACACTGGAGTTACTGACTTCTGGGTGGGTAAAAGAAAAAGAATTTATGAAGATTCATCAAATAATAATTAACTCATTACTCATAGGCACTTTTTAAAAATAATGTGTAAAGGGACTAGTGCAATAGAAACAGATGTAGAAATCAAATAATATATGTCAAAAAAAATTTTTAATGATGTTATAGACACATAAAGGGGTATTATAGTTAGGTATAATGGGGTTACTGACTGTGCAGATTATTTCTAGATAATTAAAATATAGTCAAATGACCAATTTCTCATGTTACTCCTGTTTTTTTAAATTTTTAATTCTTGTTATTGTATGAGTAGTGTCAAGTTTGAATTTCACACTTCACAGCTGCTGAGTTTACTAACGTGTTCATCTGGCTAAGAAACAGCAAAACCAGCCACATTTTTCTTAAATTTTGTTGAGATAGAATTTAGAGGTAGCATTGTGCTTTAGCTTGGGGTGTACAGTATAATGTGAAATAGTGCAAAATGGCAACCACAACAAGTCTCATTTTAGACCATCAAGATCGTGCGTGACTCTGGGCGGTGGTGGGTTGTCAGAGGTACTAAACCTCACATATCATCGGCAAGTTTCCAGGACATTGGAAATATTCTTGTTTTCACTCACATTTGCCAATATACTGTTTTCTTTTTTTTTATTAAGGTATTATTGATATACACTCTTATGAAGGTTTCACATGAAAAAACAATGTGGTTACTACATTTACCCATATTATCAAGTCCCCCCCCAGACCCCATTGCAGTCACTGTCCATCAGTGTAGTAAGACGCCACAGATTAACTATTTGCCTTCTCTGTGCTACACCGTCTACCTGTGACCCCCAACACCATGTGTACTAAACATAATACCCTTCAATCCATTTATCCCACCCTCCGCATCTGCCCTCCCACGCCCCTCCCCTTTGGTAACCCCTAGTCCCTTCTTGGAGTCTGTGAATCTTCTGCTGTTTTGTTCCTTCACTTTTGCATCGTCGTTATACTCTACAAATGAGGGAAATCATTTGGCACTTGTTTTTCTCCACCTGGCTTATTTCACTGAGCATAATGTCCTCCAGCTCCATCCATGTTGTTGCAAATGGTAGGATTTGTTTTCTTCTTATAGTTGAATAGTATTCCATTGTGTATATGTACCACATCTTCTTTATCCATTCATCTACTGATGAACACTTAAATTGCTTCCATATCTTGGCTATTGTAAATAGTGCTGGGATAAACATAGGGGTGCATATGTCTTTTTGAATCTGAGAACTTGTATTCTTTGGGCAAATTCCAAGGAGTGGGATTCCCAGGTCAAATGGTATTTCTATTTTTAGTTTTTTGAGGAACCTCCATATTGCTTTCCACAATGGTTGAACTAGTTTACATTCCCACCAGCAGTGTAGGAGGGTTTCCCTTTCTCTGCATCCTCACCAGCATTTGTTGTTCTTAGTCTTTTCGATGCTGGCCGTCCTTACTGGTGTGAGGTGATAACCCATTGTGGTTTTAATTTGCATTTCCCTGATAATTAGTGATGTGGAGCATCTTCTCATGTGTCTGTTGGCCATCTGAATTTCTTCTTTGGAGAAGTGTCTTTTCATATTCTCCACCCATTTTTTAACTAGGTTATTAGCTCTTTGGGTGTTGAGGTGTGTGATTTCTTCATATATTTTGGATGTTAACCCCTTGTCAGATATGTCATTTATGAGTATATTCTCCCATACTGTAGGATGCCTTTTTGTTCTGTTGATGGTGTCCTTTGCCATACAGAAGCTTTTTAGTTTGATGTAGTCCCATGTGTTCATTTTTGCTTTTGTTTACCTTGCTTGAGGAGATGAATTCAGGAAGAAGTTGCTCATATTTATATTCAGTAGATTTTTGTTTATATTGTCTTCTAAGAGTTTTATGGTTTCATGACTTACATTCAGGTCTTTGATCCATTTCGAGTTTACTTTTGTGTATGGGGTTAAACAATAATCCAGTTTCATTCTCTTGCATGTAGCTGTCCAGTTTTGCCAACACCAGCTGTCGAAGATGCTGTTATTTCCCCACTGTATGTCAATAGCTCCTTTATCATAGATTAATTGACCATATATGCTTGGGTTTGTATCTGGGCTCTCTAGTCTGTTCCATTGGTCTGTTGTTCTGTTCTTGTGCCAGTACCAAATTGGCTTGATTACTGTGGCTTTGTAGAAGAGGTTGAAGTTGGGAACCATAATCCCCCAGCTTTATTCTTCCTTCTCAGGATTGCTTTGGATATTCGGAGTCTTTTGTGGTTCCATATGAATTTTAGAACAATTTGCTCTAGTTTATTGAAGAATGATGTTAGTATTTTGATAGGAATTGCATTGAATCTGTAGATTGCTTTAGGCAGGTTGGCCATTTTGACTATTCATTCTTCCTATCCATGAGCATGGGATGTGTTTCCATTTATTGATATCTTCTTTAATTTCTCTCAATAGTGTATTGTAGTTTTCAAAGTGTAGGTCTTTCATTTCCTAGGTATATTATTCTTTTTGATGCAATTGTGAATGGAATTGTTTTTCTGATTTCATTCTGCCAGTTCATTGTAAGTGTACAGGAATGCAACAGGTTTCTGTGTACTAATTTTGTATCCTGCAACTTTGCTGAATTCAGATATTAGTTCTAGTAGTTTTGGAGTGGATTCTTTAGGGTTTTTTATGTACAATATCATGTCATCTGCAAACAGTGACAGTTTGATGTCTTCCTTACCAATCTGGATGCCCTTTATTTCTTTGTGTTGTCTAATTGCTGTGGTGAGGACCTCCAGAACTATGTTGAGTAAAAGTGGAGAGAGTGGGCATCCTTGTCTTCCCAGTCTTAAAGGAAAAGCTTTCAGCTTCTTGCTGTTATGTATGATATTGGCTGTGGGTTTGTCATATATGGCCTTTATTATGTTGAGGTACTTACCCTCTATACCCCTTTTTTTGAGAGTTTTTATCATAAATGGATGTTGAATTTTGTCAAGTGCTTTTTGAGCATCTATGGAGATGATCATGTGGTTTTTGTCTTTTTTTTTGATGTGGTGGATGATGTTGATGGATTTTCTAATATTGTACCATCCTTGCATCCCTGTAATACGTCATATTTGATCATGGTCGATGATCTTTTTGATGTATTTTTTAATTCAGTTTGCTAATATTTTGTTGAGTATTTTTGGATCTATGTTCATCAGGGATATTGGTCTGTAATTTTCTTTTTGATGGTGTCTTTGCCTAGTTTTGGTATTAGAGTGATGCTGGTCTTGTAGAATGAGTTTGGGAGTATTCCCTCCTCTTCTACTTTTTGGAAAACTTTAAGGAGGATGGGTATTAGGTCTTCACTAAATTCAGCAGTGAAACCATCTGGCCCAGGAGATTTGTTCTTAGGTAGTTTTTTTATTGCCGATTCAATTTTGTTGCTGGTAATTGGTCTGTTCAGGTTTTCTGTTTCTTCCTGGGTCAGACTTGGAAGGTTGTATTTATCTAGAAAATTGTCTATTTCTTCTAGGTTATCCAGTTTGTTAGCATGTAATTTTTCATAGTATTCTCTAATAATTCTTTGTATTTGTGTAGGGTCCATAGTGATTTTTCCTTTCTCATTTCTGATTGTGTTTATGTGTGTAGACTTTCTTTTTTTCTTGATCAGTCTGGCTAGGGGTTTATCTATTTTGTTTGTTTCCTCAAAGAACCAGCTCTTGCTTTCATTGATTCTATTGTTTTATTCTTCTCGATTTTATTTATTTCTGCTCTAATCTTTATTATGTCCCTCCTTGTATGGACTTTGGGCCTCATTGTTCTTCTTTTCCTAGTTTCGTTAATGGTGAGTTTAGACTGTTCATATGGGATTGTTCTTCTTTCCTGAGGTAGGCCTGTATGCAATACACTTCCCTCTTAGCACGGCCTTCTCTGCGTCCCACAGATTTTGCGGTGTTGAATAATCGTTATCATTTGTCTCCATATATTGCTTGATCTCTGTATTTGGTCATTGATCCATTGGTTATTTAGGAGCATGTTGTGAAGCCTCCATGTGTTTGTGGGATTTTTCGTTTTCTTTGTGTAATTTCTAGTTTCATACCTTTGTGGTCTGAGAAGCTGGTTGGTACAATTTGAATCTTTATGAATTTGCCAAGGCTCTTTATGTGGCCTAGTAATATGATCTATTCTTGAAAATGCTCCAAGTGCACTTCAGAAGAATGTGTATTCTACTGCTTTTGGGTGTGGAGTTCTGTAGATGTCTGTTAGGTCCATCTGTTCTAATGTGTTGTTCAGTGCCTCTGTGTCGTTACTCATTTTCTGTCTGGTTGATCTGTCCTTTGGAGTGAGTGGAGTGTTGAATTCTCCTAGAATAAATGCACTGCATTCTATTTCCCCTTTTAATTCTGTTATTAGTTGTTTCTCATATGTAGGTGTCCCTGTGTTGGGTGCATAGGTAATTATAATGGTTATATGTTCTTATTGGATTGACCCCTATTGTGTAATGTCCTTTTTTGTCTCTTGTTACTTTCTTTGTTTTGAAGTCTTTTTCGTCTGATACAAGTACCACAACACCTGCCTTTTTCTGCCTATTAGTTGCATGAAATATCTTTTCCATTACTTCACTTTTAGTTTGTGTATGTTTTTGGGTTTAAAGTGAGTGTCTTGTAGGCAGCATATAGATGGGTCTTGTTTTTTTATCCATTCAGTGACTCTATGTCTTTTGATTAGTGCATTCAGACCATTTACATTTAAGGTGATTATTGATAGGTATGTTCTTATTGCCATTGCAAGCTTTAGATTCATGGTTACCAAAGGTTCAAGGTTAACTTCCTTACTACCTAAGAGTCAACCTTAACTCACTTGGTGTGTTATTATAAACACAATCTAACACTTCCTTTTTTCTCCTCCTTTTTCTTCCTCCTCATTCTTTATATATTAGGTATCATATTCTGTACTCTTTGTCTATCCCTTGATTGATTTTGGGGTAGTTGATTTAATTTTGCATTTGCTTAGTAATTAACTGTTCTACTTTCTTTACTGTTGTTTTATTAACTCTGGTGACAACTATTAAACCTTAGGTACACTTCCATCTATAGCAGTCCCTCCAAAATGCACTGTAGAGACAGTTGGTGGGAGGTAAATAATCTCAGCTTTTGCTTGTCTGGAAATTGTTTCATCCCTCCTTCAAATTTAAATGAAAATCTTGCTGAATGAAGTATTCTTGGTTCGAGGC
Organism: Manis pentadactyla; assembly: GCF_030020395.1. Taxonomy (NCBI): domain Eukaryota; kingdom Metazoa; phylum Chordata; class Mammalia; order Pholidota; family Manidae; genus Manis; species Manis pentadactyla. Next base: position 44,957,328 of record NC_080025.1, read on the forward strand.
CCTTCTGCTTCATTGCATTAATATATCTTGCCACTTCCTTCTGGTCTGTATGGTTTCTCCTGAGAAGTTTGATGATAGCCTGATGGGCTTTCTCTCTCTTGCTGCTTTTAAAAGTCTGTTCTTATCCTTGATCTTTGTCATTTTAATTATTATATGTCTTGGTGTTGTCTTCCTTGGGTCCCTTGTTTTGGGAGATCTGTGCACCTCCATGGCCTGAGAGACTGTCTCCTTGCCCAGATTGGGAAAGTTTTCAGCAATTACCTCCTCAAAAACATTTTCTATCCCTTTTTTCTCTCTCTTGTTCTGGTACCCCTATAATACAAATATTGTTCTGTTTGGATTGGTCACACAGTTCTCTCAATGTCCTTTCATTCTTAGAGACCCTTTTTTCTCTCTTTGTCTCAGCTTCTTTGTATTCCTCTTCTCTAATTTCTATTTCATTTATTTTCTCCTCCACTGTATCTAATCTGCTTTTAAAACCTTCTGTTTTATGTTTTATTTCTGATACTGTGTTCTGTAATGATTGGAGTCTCTGACCCGAATTCATTCCTGAGTTCTTGAATATTTTTCTGTACCTCCATGAGCATGTTTATGATTTTTATTTGAAATCTCTTTCAGGAAGATTCATGAGATCCTTTTCATTTGACTATTTTTCTGGTGTATGTATGATTTTGCTTTGAACCAGGTTCCTTTGATGTTTCATATTTGTATGTGCGCCCTCTAGTGCCCAGAAGCTCTACTCTGGAGCTGCTCTGCCCCTGGAGCGATGTCATGGGTTGCAGGGGAGCGGTGTTGGTGCCTGCGGGGTAGGAAAGAGCTGTTGCCTGCTTCCTGGCTGTTATCCCTTTCTTCACTGCCAGAATCAATGGGCCGAGCACACAGGTATAAGCCTCTGTGCTTTGCATTTGTAGCTGCTGTAGGTGGGGCATTCCTCTGACTGGCCTGATGCCAGGGCATTGTTTGCGGGTTTGCGAGCCAGGAGGCTGTCCAGGAGGAAGGCACAGCAGGCTGCGTATCATGGCGGGGAACCTTGGAGCTGCATAGCCAGCCAGGGGCTGGAGCACCTGAAGGTCATAAATGTTCCCAACCTGCTGGGCAGAGTGCACCCAGACAATTTTGTCTACCTGTCCTTTCTCCTGAGCAGTAAGCTCTGTGGAATCCTTGCCAGTTTAGCAGCCTTCTCGCTGTTAGGAAGTCTCTCAGAGGGCCCACCTTTCTTTTGTCCCAGAGCAGCCGGATATGGATCCCTGTTTTCCACAAGCAGTTGGAATTTCAGTCTTTCCAGGTATTCTGCCTGTCTTAGCTTTACAAACCCCCCTTATCACCAGAGCACCATGCAGTGTAGGTTTGTGCTCCCAGAGCAGATCTCCAGAGCCAGGGGTTCTTCAGTCCTAGGCCTCTACTCCCTCCCTGCTCCGTTTCTCTTCCTCCCACTGGTGAGCTGGGGTGGGGGAAGGGCTTGGGTCCCACCAGGTCATGGCTTTGGCATGTTCCTTGAAGTCTATCTTTTCTCCAGGTGTGTGCAGTCTGGCGCAGCCTTATTTCCTGTCGCTCTTTCAGGATTACTTGTATTAATTACATTTTCATATTATATGCGATGGTAGGAGGAGGCCTCTGTCTTTCCTCTCACATCACCATCTTTAATCTCTCTTCTGTCTCTAAGGTGTTTTCTAATGGAAAAAAAAATTTGTCTTATCCCAGACATTAAAGCTATTTTTGTTGAGATACTAGGTTTATAGATTTAGTCTGTTTGGTTTATGGAGAATGTCTGCCATATAAACTGATTGGTGAAACAAACGCTTTTTGTTCAACCAAAAAGCCAAATTAAATTTACTTTTGTCTAAAAAGAAATCAAGTTACATTAGTTAATTTAAAGAAATGTCTCGTATGTGTCCCTGTGGTATTTATTTCACCTCTGAATCTAACAGTGACTGTGTGGAGATGTTCTCAATTTCTCAATCACTTTAAAAACATGAGTTTAATGCCCTTAATTTAATGATGTTTTTCCCTTTTAACAGCCATATTTTAATACTCTGAAAATCGGCTGTTAACTTCTGTGATAACTAGATCTTGCTGGTTTCCAGTCTGAAGGAGGATTTAACACACGGTAGGAACAAAGGCTGGGCTTGATCCTGTGGCAGTAGCCTGTCCATAGATGTGTGTGTGACCATTCTCATCCGAATCCACATCAACCTGAATAAAGTTATGTAATAATTTTTAAGAAAATCTCTTCTTCAGTTGTAGAATCATAAGGAAGTCTTTACCTGCCTTAGCCATATTAGCAATGTTGCTTTCTTTGCTGTAAAACAGACCTAAATCACCTGAGAATGTTTTGAAATGTCCATTGAATCACTAAATGTCATTGACTCACACACTAAAATGTCATTAGTATGTAATTACAGTCTCAATTTTGGCCACAGATTATTAGAAAATGTCTTATAATATTTCATGCACTCCACAGACAACATTTGTGTTTGAGTAGGGCATCTAGTTTTAATCACACTGAAGGGCTTGGATGCTTATGCCTCTTTGATTACTACAATGTGCTAGGTATTATAACTGTTACAACTTTTCATACAGAAATTAATGGTAGCCAGTTTTGTAGTGGACATTGCTAATCTGTTTGGGATATTTTTTTTCTCATGAATGCAACAAAAGAACACATTCATGAGATAAATGCATAAATAGAAAGATAGATAAAAACCTATATAAAGTAAGCCAGGCAGAGAAAGACAAGTATCAAATGATTTCACTCATATGTGGAGTACAAAGAAAAACTGAAGGAACAAAACAGCAGCAGAATCACAGAACCCAAGAATGGACTAACAGTTACCAAAGGGAAAGGGACTGGGGAGGATGGGTGGGAAGGGAGGGATAAAGGCAGGGAAAAAGAAAGGGGGCATTATGATTAGCATGTATAATGTTGGGGTGGGGCATGTGGAGGGCTGTGCAACACAGAGAAGACAAGTAGTGATTCTACAGCATCTTACTATGCTGATAGACAGTGACTGTAATGGGGTTTGTGGGGGGGACTTGGTGAAGGGGGGAGCCTAGTAAACATAATGTTCTTCATGTAATTGTAGATTAATGATAACAACAACAACAACAACAAAAATCCTATGTAAAAACTTCATAGGAAATATCCAAAGTGTTTATAAAGGGAAGTCTAAAATTCTACAAATACACACCAAAGTAGAACTGTACAAATAGAAAGACATGGCACATTCTTAGATACAAAGACTCAACATCATTATGTGAATTGGGTTTGTTATAGAGCAGATAAGTTGATTATAAAATTTACTTGGAATAAATAAGCAATAATAGGAAAACCCTTAAAAGCAAGAGTTATAGATAAGTGTTACTAGTTTGAAGAAAGCTTCTAAAGCCTCTTTAATTCAAACTGTGTTATATTGCTCACAAATAGTTGAATGGAATGGAATAGAAAATCCAGACCTGATTGATGACAGAATATGATACACAGTATGGTCAAGACATCAAATCCATAGAGGGAAACCAACTTACTAATACATGGGCGTGGGATTATTGAATAGCCATAAAGAGAAAGATAAAATTGAATATTTTCACAATAAACACCAGGAAAAAAAACAAATGGTTAAGAAATGTATATGTAAAAATTTAAACCATGCAGGTACTAGCAGAAAACAGGAGTGAATTCATGTATAAATAGAGAGTAGGGAATACTTTCCTCATTATGATTCAAAATCTATAAGTGATAAGATGAAACAGTGATAAACTTGACTTCAAGAAAGATTTCTTGAATGACAAAAGAAAGAAAACAAATACGATAAGCAAGGTAAAAATTCAAATGACATGTAATTGTAGATTAATGATACCAAAAGAAAGAAAAAGAAAATAAAACCCTTCAACAGATTTTTAAATTGAAAAACAAAGAAGAAGAGTAATTGCTCATTTTAGAATGGGATCATTTGGAGAAATATCAACAGGTTAATTTGCAGGGGAAATGAATGGTGAAACTACTGAACTGTGAAAATAAAAGGATAAAATTAAAAAAAAATTCAAACGACAAAATGTGGAGGGCAGCTTCTAAAGATAGTAGATGACAGCTTGATCTAGATAGATATGCAAAGAAAGTCCATAGAAAAAAAAATGAAAGAGGTGCATAAATAATGTAAAATGCTCAAAAATACTCTTAACTGCAAATGTAAATTAGAACTACCACGAACTTCCATTTATCACCCAGTAGATTGGCAAGAATCCATGTTTGTCAGTACACTCTGTTTGCTAAGCTATGCCCATTATAGACGTTGCTGGATGGAATGCAAAATGCTGCAACATTTGTAGAGGGGGATTTGGCAATATCTAGCCAAATTACATATGCATTTACTCTTTGTCCCAGAAATCCTGCTTTTAGAAATCTATCCCAAAGACTCACTGACAAAAATCTATAGCAGTTTATGTGCAGAGCTGTTAATGACAGCATTGTTTGTACCACCAGAGGTGGAAGCAACTCAAATGCCCGTCAGTAGGGGCTTGGTGTAGGATGCTCAGTACCGGATGTCCACAGGGCTGAGGACCATGGAGCTGTGAAAGGGGAGGAGGAAGAACGTTGTATAGTGATAGGAGTGTCTTTTGGGATATGTTTTTTTTTTTTTCCATTTTTTAAAGGTTAGTTTTACTGAAAATGAAAGTCAGTAAGTGAAGCTGTGGTGTGGTAGATTAATTACCAGCTGACAAGAGCTTACCGGGTTTGAAGCCCTAAGGCAGGACAGCACCTAAAGAAATTGTCCTAAAGAAACGATGGTGGCCGGTGATGACAGTGAGCACAGCTGCCGGTGGATGCCTGCCCGGGCCGGGCACCTGCTTAGTTCTGGGACTTCACTCCACCTCCGCACAGATCTGTAACGTGTAGTCTCCCTTATGCAGACATAGGAATTCCTGGCTCCCAGAGGCCAAGTGCTCGAGCAGATCTGTTGATGTCTACTTATGGTTATTGATGTATTTTATGTCCATGGAATTTCTTTATGTCTATGGTATCTAATGTTTGATATTAGGCTTGCTTCTGTCAAGCATGTTGGTGATGTAACATTACTTCAGAGTACTCTGCTGTCGTTTTGATAAACTTCTCCGAAGCCATTGACTCAACTGAGTGTTGACATCTGTCCTTATGGTGTGAGCGGTGAGCCTCCAGTCCCACACAGTACAGCGGCCTCTCTGCCTCCACTTTCCTCCTCTGTTTAATGGGCTTAACACTGCCCACCCTACAGGCTCCTTGTCAGGATCAGCAGTTACAGAGCTCAGCTTATACCCTTAGGAAGCATTCTTGAAATGGGGAGTAAACTAGATCAGACCTTTATTAGAAAACTTGCAGATATTATTGCTTATTATGTTACCTTTAGAAAATGTAAGTGATTTATCATATTTATAACCTGAAGAGTCTGGAGAGAATAGATTTTCATTTCAAAATAAATTATCCTATGTAGATGGCCAGAATAATCATATCTTCCCTGGAAGGTTAATTTCAGTTAAAATAAAAATTACTCTATTTCAAGATACATCTTCATTTTCTTAGTCAAAGTGTCCTTGAATCATAGCAAATATAATCAGCTCCCAAATAATTTCAAGCAGTTTTCCTGGAATTTTACATTTTCCAGGAACTCTCCTTTCTGCATCAATACATAGCACACAGATCCCTCATCCCGCACATCCATGCCCCGAGGTGTAGGGAGGGGATGCTGTTGGTCCCCACTGGGTGTGACTGTAGCCAGGTGAGAAAGGTTCTCTCTATCTCTGTCTCCATCCTCTGCTTTTCTCCTAAGTCACATAAACAGTTGTGATAAGCTGTGTACAGGACGCAGCCTGGTACTGAGCTAACTGGTAATTCAGCACAGAAATGCCACAACACAAATATGGTATCAGTCTGATAAAGTAGCAGACATTTTGGTACAGGAGGAAAGTGACCTGAGTTCTAATTCTGGTTCTGTTATTAACTGTGGGATGTTGGGCAAATTTCAAAATGAACTGTAGTAACTGAGTTTTTGCGGCCCCTTCCTGGGCTAAAGAACAACAAAAAAGTCAAATTCTATGAATTTGACCAATTTAAAATTTATCAACTTGAGCTATCTCAGAAACCACTGCATTGTTACTGTAAAGTTAAAAAGTTTTTTGGTCAGTGATTTCAGAATCACTGCCTCAATTCTTTTAAAATTGGAAGTATTCTGGGGCCATTTTCCAGTTGCCCTGTTAAGTTAGTTACAGGAATATTCTGTCATTGTCATGTTTGCATCTCATGGATGGAAGAATCCGCTCTCTGTGTTCTGAGGTGCTTTCCATATATCCAAAAGCCCAGAACGGTTCCTGGAGTCGGGCTGCAGTGTTGCCCACTGAGGAGGCTGCTGTGGTACTCCGTCCTGCACTGAGGAGCCCAGGAGTTTATAGGGGTACCCACCAGTAAATGGCACTTTTAGAATAAGTTATTAGAAACTGAGTTGTAAGGCAGATTCCATATTTTGGTCACATGGAGTCCCATGCTTCATGAGATCCTGTGTTTCTACCCAGCTTGCAAGGGCCTGTTAGGAATCCTGTATCAAGATGATTGTCAAGAACTTACAAAAGCTCCTCAGAAGCATGTGTTGAGTCAGTTCTGCCACAAGGGGACAGTATTTGCACACCGAGTTCTGAAACTGCCATTTTGGCCTGAAAGAGCTGAAATTCCATTTGGGGAGTGTTCACAGATTGAGAGCAGAAAGTGTGTCCTGAGAGCTGAGCCACGTGTTTGTGATGTAGAACAAATTTTTGTTATAATCAGTTTTGAAGAAAAACTTAAAAAGTATAACCTTTACCTTTTTTTGAAACTGTTTTATATACAAAATTGTAAAATAAATAGCATATCGGAAGTTTTAAAGTTGGAATGAGGGGTCCCATAGAATGCCCACAGCCCAGCATGGTTTCCTGCCCTACTGCGTGTCCCCTAGAGCCTGTCTCAGCGTGGACCTCTGCGTCTACCTGATTCCCACCGAGATAGAGTTGTCCTGTTTCTCATTTGGCATCCTGTAATTTACAGTGTCTCTGGCCCATCAGGGTCTCTCAGTGATTGTTTTTAAAGGTTGTATGATTTTCTATGAAGAGAGAAAAGCATGACTTCTGTTTTTGCTTGAATTTGGATTCTAACATTAGCAGGTACAACTCCAAGACCCCTTAGAGCCACATCTTTAGCCAATGGGTCTGGGATCCCCACCCCAGGGTCACCATGAGGATGACCCGGGACTGAATGGGTCCCAGCGTAGGGGTAAGCTTGCAGTTAGTACTCAGTCTAAGCTGGGTCCCTCTGCCCATTACTTCTTGCTTCTTTTCTCTGGTGTTATAAACAGCAAGAAGGCCGTCTCTGTCCTAAAAACCCTTTGTCACTTGGGGTTTCTTATGAAAGAGCCTTGTCAACATTACTAGGGAATCAAAAGATGAGGCAATTTTATAGCTTTCATGACAATACATGTTACCTCTTTGTTTCCCAGCAACATTAGACTACTGTATTATAGCCACAGTTTTCCTTTTCTAATCTACTGTCTTCTAGATAAAGCTCCTATCAAAGAGTGGGGGAAAAAAAGACCCTAAAACGTAGTTTAGAGAAATGATCCTAAGGGTCTTTGCATAGCTGCTTGCCCATTAAAAGTAGCTTTTTGTATTTTCATATCATACTCTCTCTAATGCAAATCTGGGAGCTGTCAAAGAAAGGTTTTGGTTTTAAAGCTTCAATGAGTTATTTTCCAAATGGGAATAATACATAGCCAGAACCTGAACAGTGGATCATGAGCCTAATGCTAATACTTAGTTCTCAGAGTGAAAAGGTGTACTGTAGATGTTTAACCTCGTGGCTGAGTTTAATGTTCAGAGGGAAGAGACATAGAAGATGTCCCTTTCAAAACATGGCTTGCCTTTTGTTCCCATAAGATGTGGGTATCTGTCTGTTCTCCCTGCACTCTGAGGAACAAGTCCAGCTGCCTGCACGTGGGCTGACAGAGTGAGTGGCATTCAAGTTGTTTGGGAAATGGGGAGGGGAGGGAGGCAGAGTCCCTAGAATGACAGACAGCTCTGTGACTGTGCACCTTAGGCCACAGCCTTGGAGGCCCTCTGGCCCCCACACTCTGTCTGCAGCCATCCTCAAACCCTGACTGCAGCCCTCAGGACGTAGCCAGAGTCACCACTTCACACCTCTTTATGGCCACCCCCTGATGGTAGCAGGGCCCAGCAATCTGTCAGCACACGGGTCCCCACGAGGCCCCCCTCCCCACTTGCTCAGCTAAAGGCTGTCCTTGTGCCCTCCCACCTCTTCCCACGGGGGAACTTTTTCTTCCCCACCCCCCCGGGCCTCAGGACACCCCCCCTCGCTGCTCTGATATCTCCCTCTGCAGGGCTGTTGCATTTTTACAAAACCATCTTGGCCCGGGATCTGGTTAGCACTGCTCAGACCCCAAGTGCAAGGGTATCGTGGGGTCTTGTGGAAGTTCTGATTCAGGGGACCAGGGCCTGGGGTTTTGCACTTCTAATGAGCTCCCAGGTGCAGCTGTCACAAACCAAGTCCCCGAGTCCTGGTGAGCGGTCATCAGACCTAGAGGGGCACATGGAGCAGGGGTACAAGGACGGTCTGCGCAGAGAGGGGCCAGCTCAGCTGGGACTCAGGACACAGGAGGGACAGGCCTGGTGGCCGGTGTGCCCCAGCAGAGGAGTGGGCCAGGGGCTCTTGAGTACTGTCCGATGTGCATGTGTGTGTGTATGTTGGGGCAGTTTTCAGTAACTCTGGATGGGGACATGCATGTCCAGAAACACTACCCCAGTGACCTAACTGCTCAGTACTTGCCCTCAATCTGGGGTGCAAAGGGTCAGCACTTTCTTTCCAACTCATGATCGGAGTGACGCTCACATGTGCCTGGCTAGGAATGCTTGCTGCCCCAGGTGATAGACTGCGGGGCTATAATTACATTAATTACATAGTCAGGGTAATTTCTGAATGGCAGCCTCCGGGACTTGTCCGGCTGGTGACTCCTGGCAGCCTGGAGTCAAGGGGACTCTCGGATCAGCTTTCAGGAAGGGACGCTTAGAAATCTCGGTACTGAACTTCAGGCTGAGATAATTTGACGGACTTGAACAGTAACTGCTGTTCAGATGTTCTGAGGAGATAAAAGGAGAAAGACCAAGAGAAATAAAAAGCCAAGAACAGAATAGTTTGCCCTGACTTGAAAAAAGCAATTTCTGTATTGTGTATGTATGTATATGTACACACACACACCTGTCAGAGTAGTTTGTTGCACTATAAGGGTACATGTTTAATGATACTTCCTAAGTGGTTTGTCTTTGATATTTGCCTTCTTTTAACATAAGAAGTTACTGGATTGTATTCTAGCTTTATAGCAGAAAATGCAAGCAAATCATAAATGCAGATGGGTGTGAAGCCTAGTACTTTGAAAATAGAGTGATTTACAGAAAGAAAAACAAAAAGTACTTCCTTGCACCTGCATTTCCTCAGCACCACTGTGCTGGTGTGATGGGAGTCCTCTGGCCGAGTGGAGGTCCACAGAAGTGCAGGCGAGCCTCCTTCTCACTGATGACTGGGGCTTCCTCTGTGTAAATCAGTGTAGTGGGACTGAAGCACAGCTTCCAGGCAGCTCTGAGGTGCACCTGAACTGCTGCTCAGCAGATCTGGGCTCCCGGTTTAGGCCCAACAAAGTCGCACATTTCCACATTTGGATGACACTGTTCATCATACACCACCTGCAGGATCTTGCTTATTTATGGGGAGGAGGGTTGAGATCTGTAGAGATAAAGTTAGCCTGTGTATGAATCACCCAGTCACCTTGATGCCCAGGAGAGCTGTCCTTACTTGTAAATGTCCTGCGTTTTGTCCTGTGGGAGTGAGCGGCCCCAGCTGTGTGTCAGCTCATTGCTTGGGTGGTGCCAGGGTTCACCTCTGCACTTCGCAGGGTATCTCTGACCTCAGCAACCACCACAGTCTGGTTTTGTCAAAAGGTTGGAGTAATTGGCAGCCCAAAGGGGAAATGACACTAAGCTCTAAGAGGGCAAGACATTTATTATTACTTTTTTTCATAACTGTCTCCCGAGCAAAGGGGAGGTGCCTGGAACCAGAAGGAGGCGGCTCATTTCTACCCAGGAGCACACCAGGTTCAGAAGTACAGCCGATGAAAACTGATTTCTGGATCAAGCTTTTACTCCTTTATATCCTCCACTAAAGATAAGCATTTAGTCTAAGCAAAGTCAGGTTGTGCACAGAAAAAAAAGTAATTCATTCTGAAGTATAACCTAGTTGCTCAACACTAAGTTTTTATGCAGAGTTTGAGTAACGATCCCCTCATTGGAAAGGAGAGGGCAGTAAGGATTTGAAATAAAGCTGATGTTCCACAATTCTGTTGACAGTTTGGGCATTGTTAATGCTACTCCTGTCCTTGAACAGCTGCCCCGGGTAAAGGTCAGGATGGGCACCACCTGGCAGGCACGCCAGTGGCCACCTTTCCAAAGGCCTACCGGACGATGATGACACCCCACAGTCCAGCCTGCTCTATGACATGGACACTGTAAAGGGGAGGGAGCTGCTCCGCACCCTGTCCCCATTACTGGGGCAGAGGCAGGTGAGAGCAAGCTTCACTTCAGTGTTTTTGATAAGTCAGAGTGAAATTGATTGTTGTCTTTAACAAAATTGTACCAAGGTTTTGCTGCCTCCTTTAGAGTGCGGCTGCCCCCCTGGACCCCTGGACCCCTGGATGATAATGTTGGCTGTGAGGTACACCTCATCTGGGGCTCTCAAAGCCCTTTCATATCTTGGCCCTCGTTGCCGCTCCCTAGGTAGTCGCAGGAACTCCTGCCGGCCCGCGGAGTTGGGGAAGACTTTCCTCTGCTCTCAGTACTGTGCTGGAGTCCCATCTCCCTCTGCAACTAGCAGAGACTGGTGCCCTCCACTGTCGTGAGGACCCTGTGAGTGCCCAGGCTGCCACCTGGGGAGTTAGAGATAGTACAGAGTGAGGGCATTTACTTTACTTGTAAGAAACTGAGACTGGAAGTCAGGGGGCATGGTAAGAGACAAGAAGACACGGGCGTCATACTGTCAGGTGGTTCTTGGAAATAATACAATGGATGTTGCAATTTCAGCAGGACCAAGTGGGTCAGGTGAGCTGAGGGGGGTTGTTCCATAGAAGAAAAAAACTACGGGGCCATTTCAGAACTGAATGTGGGAGCAGCTTATGACCAAGGGTCAAGGATCTCTGGCAGGCTGGCCATCATCACTCCTGTAAAGGGGTGGTCAGTTCCAGTAAAGGGCATAATGCATTCATCCATACCTGTTCTACAGTGTTAGACCCAGCAGCCAGTCACCTTGTTAGATTTCTACTCAGGGCTGTTATTTAAAATAGTAGTGGATTCCAATAAACAAAAGTCCTGCACGTCAAGCAGCTAATGGATGCAAGGATCACAGCTTCACTGGTGAATTTTGCCAAACACACACACACGCACGCACACTGGAATATTACTCAGCCATAAAAAGAACGAAACCTTGCCTTTGCAACAACACAGGTGTGTCTAGAGGGTGTTTACAAGAGGGAAGTCAGACAGAGAGACAAAAGCCATGTGATCCCACTTACATTTGGGTCCTGAAAAACAAAAAAAAATCAAGTTCAAAGATACAGAAAACAGATTGGTGGTTGTCAGGGGGCAAGGGGTTTAGGTAGAATGAGTAAAGAGATTCAAATGGTACAAACTTCCATTTATAAAATAAGTCATGGGATGTGATGGACAAAATGGGGACTATATTTAATATATGTCCTGTGTATTTGAAAGTTGCTAACAGTAAATCTTCAACCCTCTCTGCAGGCAAAAAACATCTGTGATTCTCTGTGGAGGTCGATGTTTACTGGACTTAACTGTGATCATTTCACAATCTATACAAATATTGAGTAAATAACAAATGGTAGTGGATGTTCTTCCTCAAGTGGGCGTGAGTTCAGGCTGTCTACTAATGCTGGTGGCTCTCCTAGTCGTCTGACTGGCCACCAAGCGTAAGGATAGGCTAAACTGCTCCAGCTATTTAAGTTCCCCAGATTAGAGGCTTAGATAAGCAGTTCATGATTTCTCTTTAGTGCTTCCAGGACTGGAGCAGCCCTGAGCTGGAGGCACGAACCGTGGGGCAAGTAGCCCAGTGGTCAGCTCTCTGTGGACTGGGAGGGTGGCAATGCAAGTGCACATGGGCGGTGCCAGTGTGGGCGTGGTGGACCGTCAGGTGCTCTCCTGCTTCCCTGGTGAGAACTGAATGAAGAGGCTCCACATAGCTGAGGGAGCATGGGAAATGCAGCTGGGCTGGCCTCCGGGCGTCAGGGAAAGGGCGAGTGGCCTCGTGGCACTGCCTGCTGTCCCCCACATCACCCTAAGAACACCTGCCCTAGCACACCTGCTTCTGCTCTTTGCTCATTCCTTGCTGATTAGAAAGGACAGGCTCTAAAGAAATGGCTTGAGTTCAAATTAACTTGCTGTTGGTAGCCATTTTACTTACTTACTTTAAACAAATCTAAGTTTGTCTATGAGATTTTACGTAAGTGAATACACTGTCAACCAAAAACTGAAGAAATGACAGTCTTCGGCATTTTTAATGTGACGTATATTAAATGCATTCGTTTTAATTAATATTTCAATAATACAGTACTGCAAATTTAATTTTTGATTAAATTTCAAATTCTCAAACTGAAATAGTACTTAATCAACTAGAATTAATTTAGTAATGAGATGTTACCAAACGAGTTGGGCAGAGTGTATTTACATTTGCTTTTTAGCATGAGCATATGGATGATTCCTTCTATTCTGATTATTTGAAAATTACTTGCTACATATCCTGTGACTGTATATATTTATCAGCCATAATAATTGGTAGCAACAAAGCAAAGTTGATAGTGATACAACATTGAGAAGCAAGAACAGCAGCATTTGAAAGCCTGTTTAGTATAGGCTAGCGTAGCAGATGTGCTAGTGAAGCCATCCTTGGCCGATGCAGAGGGCTGCTCCCAGAGACAGCGCGTGTTTGTTGAGAACTCAGTCCTGCAGCAGCGGAGAGCCACCAAGCGGACAGAACTAGAATCCAAGGTAAACTCTGATGCTGCTGGAGTTTAATCTCAGGACAGAGGGATAGCTCCCCAGCCTGGAAAAGGTACCTTAGCTGGGGGTTAAAAGTGAAAGGAAGGCCTGCAGTTTGGGTTCGGCTCCTCGGCTGCCCCACCCTGGGGGCTCCTGAGGCCACACCAGGGGAGATGTGAGTTAGAGGATGCCTGCCCTGCGGCCACCAACCATCCCCCTCTCAGGCCTGAGAAACAGGGCCGTCCTGGCCATCACCCCCACCAGACGACAGGCAAATCGAGGGCCAAGGATGAGAGGCGCTGCCGTTTGCAGGCAGACTGGTACAGCCAGCTACTCTGTGTAGGAGCTGCTTTTGGTTTTGGAGTCATCTTCTGCCTTCACCAGCTCCTCCTCAGCAACAGAAAACGAACGTGAGGCTGTGGGCAGCTGTATACTGTGAATCACATCCTGGCCGTAGTGGTCCCCAAGCACAAGGGCTTCCTGGGAACTGCAGCAAATACTGACTTGTAGTTCATTGCTGTCAAACGTGGTGACAAAAGATGCCGGCCGAGATGTCTATGTAAAAATGCAGACAGCCCTGCACACGTGGATCCAAGCAGCTAGCGAGGGGTTCACAAGGCCCAGGCAGTGGTGAAAAACAATCTGTGGTGCCAGCTAAATTGAAGGGGCACTAAATATCTTGATAATATAAATGTGGGAGTCAAGTGTGAGTCAAGCAGCTAATGGATGCAAGTATTTGTCTAGTAGTGCAAAGCTACTGATCCTGGTCGGACTTACCACAGCCCCTCTTCGGCACTTTCCTCACCTTAAATCAGCAAGTAACCCAACCTCCGGAACATGGCTGCCTGCTTGTGGTCTGTCTCGTGCCCCAACAGCCCTTCCTGGTTCTTTCTAGCCTTTAAGCACTGTTAACATTTCCACATTGTCTCTAACAGTGCTTACACTTTTATGACACCATTGTAGAGTGTATGTACTAAAAACCATGACTTTTTAAAAATAAGTCTATTTTGTCCTGAGGTCATAGGATGTATGAATTAGGGGTGGCTGTTAAATTGATCAGGTCATTAAAGCACGCATACACGTGAGGGGCATCACAGCCACTGGTGAGCAGGAGGAGAGGTTACCTGGCTGTCCGCTGGGGCCTCCCTCGGGTGAGGCTAGGCCAGCCAGGCTCACAGGTCTTGGAGAAATGCTTCAGGCTCCTCTGCTCACCCAGGAAGCTGGGAAGCCGCCTGCTGCTTTTCGCTGGTGTGATTGCTCTTCAGACTGTTTTGGGGCCCATAGCTTCCCTTTGGCTGAGGGACTGCATGGTTAGCTGACCTTGTGGGTTGACCATTGCCTGCACTACAGGCTGTGCTTCCCTTTGTGTGTCCTTTCAATAAGCAACCATCTGATGAAAGAGATGCTCAGAGCTGTTAAGACTTGAATGTCATTTAAAAAAAAAAAATTGGAATGTTTCTTTCTCCCTTGTTTCACTCTTGGCACTTTAGTCAGCATCCTATGGACTGAGAAGGGCAGGCAGGACTCCAGGGGTGACAGTGTTTTGTCTGTCCGGCATTTGGTTTCTGACCTCTATTGGCTGGAAGAGAGATGTCCCCGTGCATCACAGGGCACAGGATTCCACACACTTACAGGCCCTCAGAGGAAGACCTTCCCGATTATAGGTGACAGTGGCAGGGTAGCCACTGATGAATGAAGCTCACTATAGCTCTTGGTTGTCTGTAATGCCAGACTGCAGAACTTGAGCATAAATTAAAGTGTTTGGGTTGGAAGCTTTTGCACATGGACAGCAGCCTTGCTGAGGCTGTGTGAGACAGAACTGAGGGTTTTAGCCCGCTGCAAGGTCACTGCGCTGAGGTCTGCATTGTTCTGGCCCGCTTACAGTAAGTGCAGGTCCTCACTTACACCCATTCAGTTTTGTTGTGAGACAGATCAGTACTGGGAGGAGTTGCTAATGCTGTGATTCGGGGCCAGGGTGGTTGACTGTTGCCCCTAAAGTAAGAGCTGTTCTTCCTGCAGAAAAGCCACCTGGGCATCTTTAAGGAGCTGACACATGGCTCATATCTGGGTGAGAAGTCGACATCCTAATGCTCAGAGCCTGTAATTTTGCCCTTAAAATGGAGCAACTTCCCCAAAAAGCCAGTGCCCCTTAGTCAGGAGACACTTAACCCTTTGGGTAGTGGGGCTTGTTGTCTCTGTCCAACCTGGAGTGGCTACTGGTGGCCTTCATTTGGATGGTGACATCAGTGAGAATCACCCTCCCAAAGTGGCCAGATGGCTCTGTTTCTCATCAGCCAGGCTGAATGAAGGCCCCTTGGAGTCTCTGATTTCTCCTGGAGGACTGGAGAATTACCTAACCCTGCAACTTCTCCAGGAAATGTTAACATTTGTGTGGAGGGCACTTGAAATATGGAAGAAGAATGTGACCATTTGAAAATAATTGTCATATTTATGTCAGCTCTGTGTATTTGTGTGTATTTGGGGTCTTCCTGGAACACTGAGTCGAGGGGACTGTTGATTGTTTTGGTGTATGACGAGCATGAGAAGACATGCTGTGTGCCTTCCTGGTTCCCAGTTGACCAGAGGGTGGGTTTCTGTGCTCAGGCACCATGAGACTGCACAGGCCACATAGCTGACGACTGAGCCCAGGCGTGACCCTGCCCCTCAGCAGGGCTTGGCTCCCCCTCCTGCTGTGCCCGTGGCCTCTGGGGAGGGGATAAGTCCATTGATCCGTGTGTGCGCATGCAGACAGTGGTGTGTTCTGTGTGTGTGTGTGTGCGCACAGTGGTGCACAGGTATGCAGCATGTGCATAGACATACCTCCCTAGAGAGTGTAAGGAGGCCTGAAATAAGTGGTGAGTTTTGTGTCCACATTCCAGACATTCTGAGGAAACTATGGAAATAAATCTGTCAGTGACTCAAATCTGTGAAATAGTAAATCCACCAAATAGCCTGGAAACAAGAAAAATGTATTTATTGGCTCATTTCAGCAAATGGACCAGCCAATTAAAAAATTTATCATAAAGTGAGAAAAATGTAGCCATCATGGGCAGGTATTCACTCGTGGTGAGAGGTACATGTAGGAACACATGACCCTTGAAGGAAATGCGGTTTGGGAAGAGCCTGGAGCCTGGCCGCACTGCTCATGACCCTCAGGTGGGGAAGGTTCCAGTACAGCTGCCCATTACCACTGTTCGGGGAGAAATTATTTGCCACCACGGCCTTTAGAACTCGTATTTTTGGCCTTCGTGAATCCTCAGGAGAGTACTCTGTCCACGAGATGTGCCAGCGCTAGTGTTTCACGCTGACTCGCAGCGAATGGGGATGAGCCACGCCACGCGGCAGGACAGCGCCCCTGTGGCGAGGAGGACTTCCATGGATGGCAAACTACTGAGGCTCAGATACAGCAGGTGGAGTGTGGAGCCCGCTCGGCAACCCAGCACTATGCCTGTCCGCCCAGGCCAGCTGTGCCTGTGCATACCTGACAGCAGACCCAACATAGGGAATGGGAGGTTTGTCTTAGGGACTTAGAGAAATAATCTAGAAGTGGGGGATGAGGTTTCTGTGTTAAATTGGGAGTTGTGGACTCAAGTATTTACAGTAATAAGGACTTTTTGTAGAAGTGAGTTTCCATGTATGTGTATGTGTACATGCACATTGGCACACATTCCCATGCCTGTGTGTACATGCACGTTCACACATTTCTGTGTGTATGTATATGCATATTCACAACTCTTCCACATGTGTATGTGCACACTCACACACACTAGGTGAATAAGGGGACATTGTCACTGGAGACTGGCTGGCATGATGATACTCTGCGGGATGAGGGCCACGGACCGGCTCTGACAGTGGACAGAGCGCCTGGGGTGGTTCACAAGTGCAGCCCTTTGCAGATTCTGGGAAGCTGTCCTCAGGAAGGCGCTGTGGAAAGATGGCCTTCACATTTGCCAGACCAGAGAGAGGCGAGAACCAACACTCATTGGGGTTGGCAGCATCTCTGGGCCAAGGCTGAGAAGGAGCTGCATCAGAGAGAAGATGAAGGGATAGGGGCCCCCGTGGGCGGGTCCAGAGGGTACCCTGATGTCAGGGGAGAGAGGCATTGAAGAGACCATACCTTTGCTTAAGGGCAGTAGAGTTCTAGCTGGAATCTAGGTAGGAGAGACTTTGATGCTGATGCAGCGGAGAGGGCGACAGAGCCAGGGAGGAAGAAAGGAAAACCTGCTTGCCCATCCCTTCCAGTGTGTCCCCACCTCTGGGCCCCTTCCCAGCTGTGCTGCATCTGCTGTGACCAGGTTACAGGGTAAGGAGGCTTGCTGACCCTGGCGCCACCCCCACTTCTGTGGACCATGATCCCCACTGTGAGCCAGGCCCCCCTCTGTAGACCGTGTCCCCACCATGGACCTTGCCCCCATGGACTGTGGCACATTCCACATCTGGGTAATGGCCTTCCTGAGTATAGGCATCACACATTATGCATCTTTGAATTACACAGGATCTTGTTTTCTTTTAATGAAGAAACTTCTGGCTTGCTAAAATTGTTATTAAAATTGCTGATTATGAATAATCAGCATATTCCAAACATTCAGATTCCTCTTTCTTTTAAGATGCTTCTATAGCAAAAGCTTTAGATAAGTATTGCAACTCACCTTTAATGTCTCCACTAAGTTTTGTTAAGAGAAAATGAAATATTACTAGTTGGATGTTGTTTGCTCATTTTAAGAAAAGACCCTCCTAGAAAAGAAATGATGCTTTTATAGCTAGTTATAAACTGATGCTTATAACCGTCAGAGAGCTTATGTGACAGTGTGTTTTGTTGGCTGAAATATTGATCCAGACTAAATAGCTTCGGCAACTTTTCTTCTAAAGAAATGCCATCCCTTGGGCATTCCTAGGGAGGAGCTTGGCCAAGAGAATGCTGCTTTCCCAGTAATCTCACATAATAGAAACTAAATTCATAATTTCCATCTCCCTGCCCGTCATGGGGATTAGTTCACACAAAGCTGGCATGCTTCATGCCTCTTGGTTTGTTGTTTACTCTGAAGTGACGCAAGGTTCCCAGGGCATGAGAAGATAGCATGCCCTTTGGCTGAGGGATTCAGCTAAGGGTGCGTCTGCCAGGAAGGCTGTGCTCTGAGGATAAGGGGCAGCAGGCAGAGAACAGCCAACCGGGAGGGGAACTTTGTCTGACCCCTTGCCCAGGACTGAGCTGGCCACGCGGAATGGGAAGCGATGTTCTCTTGCCTCTCACCAGAAAACGTCAGTAGCTTTGCCAGCTCTGTGCTGCTCTGCCGCGTAGATGCTGTGAGTGTGGGCAGGACAGCCGTGTCCGTCAGCCCAGCTGGTTTGCACCCAGGAATCCTGCCCTAGAAGTCTGCCAAAAACGTATCAGAAGAAAAGGGAATGAGGATCATAAGTCTGTATCCTCTCTTCCACTTGATTCTTTGACAAAGCTTACATAAAAGGAGAGTTACATTAAAGCCTTTCGAGAGAGGGCAGCATGGCATAAGGAGAGGAGGAACTGGCTGTAGTCTGACTGCAGCCCAGGTAACTCGGCCACCCCAGGATCCGCTCACCATCTTGGGCCTCAGTTTTTCTCACCATTAGCACTCTGCCATCCCACCATCCTAGAAGTACCTGATCTAACGCAGAAGAGCCTGATGCTGTCAGGACTGTGGGCAGCTATTTTAGGTATACTTACTGCAACCAAAATGCTTTCCTTGATTTTTAAATGAAAGTCTATATGAATCCCTCACTAACCATGTCAGCAGATCTACTCAGGCTTCTGGTAGACTTGGTAACACAGTTGGTTCTCACAAGGTACAGTCTTATTTGCTAGAATGGATGGTTTTGAGAGATGGGGATGAAATGGCTATTCATCCTTATGGTTCTGAGTCAACTTATCTTAAATAAGAAGGTTTCAAGTGCAGCACTTACCTGAGTGTCTCTGGAAGCATTTTCTAGTCAGAGGTCACTGCGTCCCTTCCTAGTTAAGGGGACCCAGGATTCCCTCTCAAGGCTGCATGACCTGGTGTGCTTGTACAGCTGCTCTCAGACGCATGGAAGGAACATAAGCAAAAGGCAGCAAAGCCTGGCAACTTGCTTGGGCTTACGCTAGAAAGGTGATGCTGGCCTTGGCACACTCAGTTTCTTGACCCGTAATGATTGCCTATCAACTTATATAAATGGTTAAGGGAGAAAAACCTGCTTTCTGTAGTGCTTGTGAACCCCAACATTACTTGAGGGAAGCCAGGCCCTCCCAGAGCCACCCTCAGGGTCATGTGGATGGAGCTGCCCCAGCGATGGCCTCTGCCTTAGTGCCAGTGCTGGCCCCATGGAGAACCTCACACCTGCTTAATGCTCCTGCTGGGCTGGGACAAAGCTAATTCTCCAGGCCAAGCTGAAGGTCACCCACCCGCTACCTGGATGATGCTCGGAGCCTCTCCTTGCTAAGCCCGTGGGGTTGGGTTGGGGGTGGGGCTGTGCTTCGTCCTGGACAACCAGAGAAGCTGTGACAATCAGATGCAAGGAGAATGGACTTGCCGAGGAGACAAACACATTCAAACAACGACAATTACATTATTTCTAATGTAAAATTAGAAGTCTATGGCAAAATCAACCATTGCAGATGACGTTGGTCCCATTTTGAGCTGACACTCAGATCCTGAAATTTTAAGTTTTCACCTCTTCTTTTTCCTCTACTCCCAGATATGTGTGTGTGATATAGGATCGAGTTACCATTTTACACTGACTGCAAGAAATGAATTAATGGACTATTAGTTGTGTTGTGGATACACAGAGACAATCTGACTTTACCTCCTGCTGCCAGCAGGCTGTATGGCAAAGGTTTATCCCCAGAGTCTGAAGTTCCGGGAGGTCTGGGACGTGAAGGTTGTGTTTGCTTCATTCCCATCTCTCCCCAGTATCCATTGCTTTTACATTACGATTTATAGTGTTTTACTCACAGGATAAAAACTTGAGAGAAATTCTCCTGAAATTATGATAGCTGAAATCTGTGGGTCTGGGCACTGACCTTTGGAGAAGGAAATGACTCATTCCTCTAAAAGAAAAGAACTTGATTTAAAAAAATTTTTATTGACTAGTTTGGACAGGAATGGGAAATCAAATCCCCTTGCAGGAAAGCCGTGGTCTGCCCCTGATGAACGTGGCCACTTTGTAGCAGGAGAAAGTTGGACTAATAAGACATGAGCCAGGCTGTATTGACTCTGAGCTGTATGTTTGGACTAAACTCTGGGTTTTTCATTTTATTTAATATTGATGTGAGCCAGCATTTTAAAGGACTTAACAGTGTTTTCCATCCAAATTATTTTTGGATTTTTTTCTACATTCTGTGCCCAAATCCCAGAAGTGCAGAAAAAAGGAAGATAGAAGTTAAACCAGAGTTGTCTGTGGGCTTCTCATATATGGCTTTCCTATATTGAGGTACATTATTATGGCCATCTATATATACATTGTTGGGAGTTTTTATTATTCATGGTTGTTGATTTCTTTTTTTTTTTTTTTTGGTATCATTAATCTACAATTACATGAAGAACATTATGTTTACTAGGCTCCCCTCTTCACCAAGTCCCCCCCCACCCCATTACAGTCACTGTCCATCAGTGTAGTAAGATGCTGCAGAATCCCTACTCGTCTTTGTTGCACATCCCTCCCTGTGCACCCCCCCCCCACTGCACATGCTAATTGTAATGCCCCCTTTCTTTTTCTGCACCCTTATCCCTCCCTTCCCACCCATCCTCCTCAGTCCCTTTCCCGTTGGTAACTGTTCATACATTCTTGGGTTCTGTGATTGTGCTCCTGTTTTGTACCTTCAGTTTTTCTTTGTTCTTATACTCCACATATGAGTGAAATCATTTGATGTTTGTCTTTCTCGGCCTGGCTTATTTCACTGAGCATAATACCCTCTAGCTCCATCCATGTTATTGCAAATGGTAGGATTTGTCTTCTCATGGCTGAGTAATATTCCATTGTGTATATGTACCACCTCTTCTTTATCCATTCATCTAATGATGGACACTTAGGTTGCTTCCATTTCCTGGCTATTGTAAATAGTGCTGCGATAAACATAGGGGTGCATCTGTCTTTTTCAAACTGGGCTGCTGCATTCTTAGGGTAAGCTCCTAGAAGTGGAATTCCTGGGTCAAATGGTATTTCTATTTTGAGCATTTTGAGGAATCTCCGTACTGCTTTCCACAATGGTTGAACTAATTTACATTCCCACCAGCAGTGTAGGAGCGTTCCCCTTTCTCCACAACCTCGCCAACATTTGTTGTTGTTTGTCTTTTGGATGGTGGCGATCCTTACTGGTGTGAGGTGATATCTCACTGTGGTTTTAATTGCATTTCTCTGATGATTAGCAAACTGCAGCATCTTTTCATGTGTCTGTTGGCCATCTGAATTTCTTCTTTAGAGAACTGTCTTTTCAGCTCCTCTGCCCATTTTTTAATTGGATTATTTGCTTTTTATTTGTTGAGGTGTGTGAGCCCTTACATATTTTGGATGTCAACCCTTTATCGGATCTGTCATTTATGAATATATTCTCCCATACTGTAGGGTACCTTTTTGTTCTGTTGATGGTGTCCTTTGCTGTACAGAAGCTTTTTAGCTTGATATAGTCCCACTTGTTCATTTTTGCTTTTGTTTCCCTTGCCCGGGAAGATATGTTCATGAAGAAGTTGCACATGTTTATGTCTAAGATTTTTGCCTATGCTTTTTTCTAAGAGTTTTATGGTTTCATGACTTACATTCAGGTCTTTGATCCATTTCTGATTTACTTTTGTGTATGGGGTTAGACAGTGATCCAGTTTCATTCTCTTACATGTATCTGTCCAGTTTTGCCAGCACCATCTGTTGAAGAGACTGTCATTTCCCCATTGTATGTCCATGGCTCCTTTATCGTATATTAATTGACCATATATGTTTGGGTTAATGTTTGGAGTCTCTATTCTTTTCCACTGGTCTGTGGCTCTGTTCTTGTGCCAGTACCAGATTGTCTTGATTACTGTGGCTTTGTAGTAGACCTTGAAGTTGGGGAGCGAGACCCCCCCCACACACACACTTCATTCTTCCTTCTCAGGATTGCTTTGGCTATTCAGGGTCTTTAGTGGTTCCGTATGGATTTTAGAACTATTTGTTCCAGTTTGTTGAAGAATGCTGTTGGTAATTTGATAGGGATTGCATCAAATCTTTATCTTGCTTTGGGCAGGATGGCCATTTTGACAATATTAATTCTTCCTGGCCAAGAGCATGGGATGAGTTTCCATTTGTTAGTGTTCTCTTTAATTTCTCTTAAAAGTGTCTTATAGTTTCCAGGGTATAGGTCTTTCACTTCTTTGGTTAGGTTTATTCCTAGATAGTTTATTCTTTTTGATGCTCTTGTGAATGGTATTGTTTTCTTCATTTCTCTTTCTGTTACTTCATTGTTAGTGTATAGGAAAGCCACAGATTTCTGTGTGTGAATTTTGTATCCTGCAACTTGCTAAATTCCGGTATTAGTTCTAGTAGTTTTGGTGTGAAGTCTTTAGGGTTTTTTATGTACAATATCATGTCATCTGCAAATAGTGGCAGTTTAACTTCTTCTTTACCAATCTGGATTCCTTGTATTTCTTTGTTTTGTCTGATTTCTGTGGCTAGGACCTCCAGTACTATGTTAAATAGCAGTGGGGAGAGTGGGCATCCCTGTCTTGTTCCTGATCTCAGAGGAAAAGCTTTCAGCCTCTTGCGGTTCAGTATGATGTTGGCTGTGGGTTTATCATATATGGCCTTTATTATGTTGAGGTACTTGCCCTCTATACCCATTGTGTTGAGAATTTTTATTATGAATGGATGTTGAATTTTGTTGAATGCTTTTTCAGCACCTATGGAAGATAATCATGTGTTTTTTGTCCTTCTTTTTGTTTATATGGTGGATGACGTTGATGGATTTTCAAATGTTGTTCCATCCTTGCATCCCTGGGATGCATCCTACTTGGTCATGGTGTATGATCCTGTTGATGTATTTTTGAATTTAGTTTGCTAATATTTTGTTGAGTATTTTTGCATCTGCATTCATCAGGGATATTGGTTTGTAGTTTTCTTTTTTGGTGGAGTCTTTGCCTGGTTTTGGTATTAGGGTGATGTTGGCTTCATAGAATGAGTTTGGGAGTATTACCTCCTCTTCTATTTTTTGGAAAACTTTAAGG
Organism: Manis pentadactyla; assembly: GCF_030020395.1. NCBI lineage: Eukaryota > Metazoa > Chordata > Mammalia > Pholidota > Manidae > Manis > Manis pentadactyla. The sequence goes on from NC_080025.1 coordinate 44,980,631, forward strand.
TGAATGAGTATTATGTCTTCTCTGTATGTCTGATAAAATTCTGAGGTAAATCCGTCTGGTCCGGGGGTTTTGTTTCTGGGTAATTTTTTGATTACCGCTTCAATTTCGTTGCTGGTAGTTGGTTTGTTTAGAATTTCTGTTTCTTCCTTGGTCAGTCTTGGAAGGTTGTATTTTTCCAAGAAGTTGTCCATTTCTTCTAGGTGTTCCAGCTTGTTAGCATATAGGTTTTCATATTACTCTCCAATAATTCATTGTATTTCTGTGGGGTCCATCGTGATTTTTCCTTTCTTGTTTCTGATTCTGTTGATGTGTGTTGATTCTCTTTTTCTCTTAATAAGTCTGGCTAGAGGCTTGTCTGTTTTGTTTATTTTCTCAAAGAACCAGCTCTTGGTTTCATTGATTTTTTTCTATTGTTTTATTCTTCTCAATTTTATTTATTTCTTCTCTGATCTTTATTATGTCCCTCCTTCTGCTGACTTTAGGCCTCATTTGTTCTTCTTCTTCCAATTTTGATAATTGTGATGTTAGACTATTCATTTGGGATTGTTCTTCCTTCTTAAATATGCCTGGATTGCTATATACTTTTCTCTTAAGACTGCTTCGCTGCATCCCACAGAAGTTGGGGCTTTGTGTTGTTATCATTTGTTTCCATATATTGCTTGATCTCTGTTTTAATTTGGTTGTTGATCCATTGATTATTTAGGGACTTCATCCTTTAGCTCTTGCATATTTCTCTAAAGATCCATCAGCATGGTTATGACCTTTATTTTGAATTATTTTAGGAGGAGATTGGTTAGGTCTGTCTCCCCTGGCCCTCTCTCAGGGGTTGTCTGGACTATTTTGGACTGGACTAAATTCTTCTGCCTTTTCATGGTGATAGAGGTAGCTGTAGGCCGGTAGCGCATGTGTCAGCTGGGAGAACAAAGTCCTTTCCTGCTTACTGGACACCTTGCCCTTCTCCGCTGCCTGTGTCGGTTACCCCCACTCCTGGAGCAGCTTCCGGGTTAAGCCCCTAAGCTGCTGTGGGCGGGGTCTCCATCAGGGTAGCCCAGAGCCCTGCGGGCAGTGGCAGGCATGCCGGGTGCACTCTCCCATGAAAGTGGCGCCCCTGCCAGGCAGCTGTGTGCCAACAGCAGCCTTTGAGTCTGGTCCGGGTGGCTGTGCGCCGGGCTGAGTGGCTGCTGGGGGCGCAGCTGCTCCTGGGCTGCTCCTTTGCAGCTGCCGCCGGCTCCCGCGGGCCGCTCCCGGGCCCCTCTGGCACTGCCGTGAGCTTGCGTGGGCCTCTCCTGGGCCTCTCCAGCGCAACTGTTGCTGGCACGCGTGGGCCGCTCCCAGGCTGCTCGATCGCCACTCCTGCAGGCTTGTGCAGACCTCTCTTGGTCCCCTCCCGGTCCCCTCTGGTGCTGCTGCCACGGGCTCACGCAGGCCGCTCCCGGTCCCCTCCAGCACCACCGCTGTGGGCTTGTGTGGGCCGCTCTGTTGCCTCCGCTGCCAGACCATGGGACTGGTCCTGGGCCGCTCAGGTGCTGCCGCCACGGGCTCACGCAGGCCACTGTGTCGCCGCCACTGCTGCCAGCTCATGTGGGCCAGCCCCAGGCCGCTCGGCCACCACCGCCGCGGGCTTGTGCGGGCCGCTCCCGGGCCCCTCTGGTTCCACCTCCCCCGGTGCGCGCTGCAGCTCTCCCAGTAGTGGACCGGTGTGTCAGGGTCCGCGCCAGTTGAGGGAACGACTGGCAGGCTGCTTATTGCCATGAGGGGCTTTATAGCTGTGCTGCCGCCCAGGGCGTTAGGTCGCCTAGAGTTCCCCGGATTCCCCGGTGCTGGGGTGTGTGTGTCGGGAGGAGTTTGTCCAGCTGTGAGGTCTCTGTCCCTTTAAGACTTGCAGAAAGCACTCGCTTTTCTTTTGTCTCAGGGGCGCCGGCTGCGGGGACCTGCCCACAGGTTTTGCTTTTCCGTTTCTCTAATATCCAGCACCCCGTGCACCTTGTGTCTGCAGTCCGGGTGCGGATTTCTAGAGCTGGTTGTTTAGCAGTCCTGGGCTTTCACTCCCTTCCCATTCCAACTCCTTTCTTCCTGCCGGGTTTTGGGGTGGGGGAGCATTTAGTCCCACCTGGCCGCGGCTTGTATCTTACCCCCTTCGTGTGATGCTGAGTTCTCGCAGATGTAGAGTTGTACTGCATCCTGGCTGTTGTACTGCATCCACTGGTGTCTCTTTTAGGAATAGTTGTATTTATTGTATTTTCATAAATATGTATGTTTTGGGGAGGAGATTTCCACTGAACTACTCACGCCGCCGTCTTGGGTCCTCCCACTTGATTTGTTTTTATTGAAGTATCATTGATATAACATCTTATGTTGGTTTCAGATGTACAACAAACACAGTGGTTCAACAGTCACCCATATTACCTAATCCTCAACCCCTCTAGTGTGGTTACTGTCTGTCAATGTAGAAAGATGTTACAGAATCACTGACTATATTCTCTGTACTGTACTACCGTCTCGTGACCAACTTTTGTGAATTATTGTGTCCCTTTTGGATGTTGAATCTTTCTAATGCTTTTTCTGTGTCTGTTGAGATGATCATATGATTTTATTCTTTGTTTTGTTAATGTGATGTTATCCCATTGACTTTTCTGGATTTTGAACCATCCTGTATCCCTGGAATAACTCTCACTGGATCATAGTGTATGATCCTTTTAATGTGCTGTTGAATTTGGCTTGCTATTTCTTTGTTGAGGAGTTTTATGTCTATGTTCATCATACTCAAAGTGAAAAGCCAACAGCATTTCCTTTAAGATCAGAAACAATACAAGGACACCCCCTCACCACTTTTATTCAACATAGCATTGGAAGTTAGGCAAGAAAAAGAAATAAAAGACATCCAAATAGGAACAAAAGAAGTAAAACTGTCACTGTTTGTGGATGACATGATAGTATAGTTAGAAAACCCTAAGACTCCACCAAAGAAAAACATTAAAACTAACAAACAAATTTGGTAAAGTTGCAGGATACAAAAGTCAATATACAAAAATGTATTTTCATTCGCTAATAATGAATTACCAGGAAGAAAACTTAAGAAATGATCCAATTTACAGTTGTAGCGAAAAGAATAAAATATGTAGGAATAAAAATAGCCAAGGACATGAAAGACTTGTATATTGAAAAGTATAAGACATTAATGAAAGAAGTTGACGAACATGCTAATAAATGGAAAGATACTCCATGTTCATGAACTGGAGAAATCAATATCATTAAAATGTCCACACCACCTCAAGCATCTACAGCTCCAGTGCTACCCGCATCAAAATTCCAATGCATTTTTCACAGAAACAGAACAAATAATCCTAAAATTTGTGTGGAGCCACACTACGAAACTGTGAAGAGCAAGGTCTTGAGACAGAAGAACAAAGCTGGCAGGACCATGCTCCCCAATTTCAAAATCTATTACAAAGCTATAGTAATTAAAACAGTATAATACTGGCCTAAGAACAGGCACATGAATCAGTGGAACAGAACAGAGGGCCCAGAAATAAACCCACACATAAATGGTCAATTAAATCTACAACAAAAGAGCCAAGAGTATTTGAATTGTTGGGGAAAAAACAGTCTCTTCAACAAATGGTGCTGGGAAAACTGCACAGCCACAGGCAAACAATTGAAAGATGACAGCTATCTTGAACATGTATAAAGATGAACTCATAATGTAATAAGGACCTGAAACATCCTTAGAAGAAAATTTAGGCACTAAGTGCCTAATTGGTTTTGGTGATGATTTTTGGGGGTTTGACACCAAAAGCAAAGACAACAGATGAAAAAATAAACAGGTGGGACTACATCAAACTAAAACGCTTCTGCCCAGCCAAGGACACCATCAACAAAATGAAAAGACAGCCTACTTAAATATGAGAAAATATTTTCGAATTGTATATCTGATGAGGGGTTAATATCCAAACTATATAAAGAACTCATACAAATCAAAAGCAATAATACAAATAATCCAATTAAATAATGGGCAGAAGATCTGAGTAGACATTTTTCCAGAGAAGACATACAGTTGCCAACAGACACATGAAAAGATGCTCCACATCACTAATCATCAGGGAAATGCAAATCAAAAGCACAATGAGTTACCACCTCACACCTGTTAGGATGGCTATTATCAAAAAGACAAGAAAATTTGTATTGGCAAGGATATGGTGAAAAGGGAATCCTCCTGCCCTGTTTTTGGGACTGTAATTGGTGCAGGCACTATGGAAAACAGTATGGAGGGAGGTTACTAAAAAAATTAAAAATAGAAATACCATGTGATCCCGCAATCCCTCTCTTCAGTATTTATCCAAAGAAAACAAAAACACTAACTTGAAAAGGTACGTGTGCCCCATGTTCATTACATTATAACATTATTTATAATAGCTGAGATACGGACACAGCCTACATGTGCACGGTGGATGAATGGATAAAGAAGATGGATACATAACACAGTGAAATACTTCTTGGCCATGAAAGAGCAGGGAATCTTGCCATTTGAGACAACATGGATGGACCTCAAGGGCATTATGCTAAGTGAAATAAGTCAAACAGAGAAAGAGAAGTACCACAAGATCTATTTTATATATGGGATCTAAAAGAATAGGTCACAGACACAGAGAACAGATTGGTAGTTGCCAGATGTGGGTAGGAGAAACAGGTGAAGGTATAAAAAAGTAAAAAGAAAGATAATATAAAAAACAGAACAAAACACACATATCCTCTGGGAAGCCAGAATAGCGTGGCTGCCCCTGGGTTGAAGGTTAGAACCAGGGGTCTGTCCAAGAATTGCCCGCTGTGTCTGTGAGTGTGGCAGGCAAGGTGGTGAGGAGAGATGTCATTGAGTTGTATAGAACATATTTGGGCTAAAAAAACCATATTGTGTCAAAATTCAGTGATGTTCCAGAGATACAAGTAATGGAGAAGCCTGTTGCCCAGGGTAACATGTCAGAACTTGCAGTGGGTCTGAGAGGGAGTGTGTGCTGGTCTCTGGCTTCCTACCATCTGTGGCCATTTCACCGTGGCCCTAATGGGGTTATTCTTTTTTTTAATTTTCTTATCATTAATCTACAATTACATGAGGAACATTATGTTTACTAGACTGCCCCCATCACCAAGTCCCCCTACATACCCCATTACAGTCACTGTCCATCAGCATAATAAGATGCTATAGAATCAGTACTTGTCTTCTCTGTGTTGTATAGCCCTCCCTGTGCCCCCCACATTATGTCTGCTAATAGTAATGCCCCTTTTTTTCTCCTTATCCCTCCCTTCCCACCCATCCTCCACGGTCCCTTTCCCTTTGGTAACTGTTAGTCCATTCTTGGGTTCTGTGAGTCTGCTGCGGTTTTATTCCTTCTGTTTTTGCTTTGTTCTTATACTCCACAGATGAGTGAAATCATTTGATACTTGTCTTTCTCCGCCTGGTTTATTTCACTGAGCATAATACCCTCTATCTCCATCCATGTTGTTGCAAATGGTAGGATTTGTTTTCTTCTTATGGCTGAATAATATTCCACATCTTCTTTATCCACTCATCTACTGATGGATACTTAAGTTTCTTCCATTTCTTGGCTATTGTAAATAGTGCTGCAATAAACATAGAGGTGCATATGTCTTTTTGAAACTGGGTTCCTGTATTCTTAGGGTAAATTCTTAGGAGTGGAATACCTGGGTCAAATGGTATTTCTATTTTTAGTTTTTTGAGGAACTTCCAAACTGCTTTCCACAATGGTTGAGTTAATTTACATTCCCACCAGCAGTGTAAGGAGGGTTTATCTTTCTCCACATCCTCACCAACATTTGTTGTTGTTTGTCTTTTGGATGGCGGCCATCCTAACTGGTATGAGGTGATATCTCATTGTGGTTTTAATTTGCATTTCTCTGATGATTAACGATGTAGAGCATCTTTTCATGTGTCTGTTAGCCATCTGAATTTCTTCTTTGGAGAAGTGTCTGTTCAGCTCCTCTGCCCATTTTTTAGTTGTATTATTTGCTTTTTGTTTGTTGAGGTGTGTGAGCTCTTTATATATTTTGGATGTCAACTAATGGGGTTATTCTTACCAAAATATCAGTGAAGAAGGAAGCCGCATATATTAGACATCTCTATTGTGATGGGGGTGTGCTAGGAGCTGCCAACGGCTTTGAAGTGAGTGGAATTTTCTGCTGTGGAGATGAGGGTGTTCCTCTAAGGTTACAGCCCGTGTGCACATGGGGTCCTGTGTCACCAGAACTGTGGTCTGTTTCCTGCCAACCCAGATGTCAGAGTGCCGCAAGGGCAGTGGGATTACAGAAGTAGAAGCTGAAATCAGTATACAGTGGGTGACCTGTAAAATACTTCTACTGGGGTGTTCTGCCCAGAGCTTCCCACAAATGCTTAGGGCATCTCAGGGGCGGAGATGGATTAATAGTGGTGTTGAGTGACTTGTCAGGCACTCAGAGTTGTGGTAAGGGCTGAGGGCAAGAATTTGGAAGTCCCAAGTCCAGACAGGGTGGGGTGAAGAGAAGCAGCTAGTGTCAGGGTTGTGAAATGCAATGTCATGAACATCAGGTTTACGGGATGCCGGATGTGCCCACACATATTTCAGAGGTAACAATGCTGGTAAGGGTGTATATTCTCTGTTGCATTTCACAAGCTTTAATAAATGTCCATAACGAGTGCCTGCATCCCTCTTATTTGGGGGCACTTGAGTGAGGCAGCCTTCCCCTGAACCACCTTCACAGCTCTGGACCTGAATTAGCCAAGCTCTGGTTTGCTCATTTACTTCATTTTATCTTCTGGACCCTGTGTTGTTAAGTAGATCTAAGCTCTGTCTCCATGGGTCCTCACAGTTGCTATGGAGGCAGATGTAAGGCAGAGGAAAATATTTAACAGTTCATTTTGCTCTGGCTTATTTGTCTAGTGACGAGTCCCATGTCTGCAGAACTCAAGAATTGGGAGAAACATTTACATTTTTCCATGAAAATCTAAATAGGTGTCAGTGAATTTTCTGAGTGTCAGGCTGTTTCCTGTAGATCTTGCCCCCTTTCTGTGGGAATGCTGCATTTCATCAACAAGGCATTGTTATCTTTGACACTTGGTGTCTCACAAGGAAGCATCGACTGCCACAAAAAAGAACCTTCAGGGATCGTTTCTTCCTTTGACTTTAATATTTAAGTATAAGAAAATCTGAGTCACAAAAATTTTGTCAGGGACAGAATAGATTTTGAGTCTGAGCACAGGTAATCCTGGGCTGTTGAGTAAAGTCGTGGGTGTTCATCACAGTTACTTTAAATACAGAGAAGCAGTTCAAATGAAAGCTTCCTCGCAAGTTCACTGTGTAAAACACCAGGGCAGAGCTACACAGAGGCTCACTCATCCATTCATTCATTCATTCTTGCAAATCTTGACTCAGGGGGCCCTCCACACACCAGGAGCTGGTAGGCACTCAGCACAGCATTAGGTAAACGTGGGTAATAATACTGTCCCCGTGGCTCCCACATTTTAGCAGGGGAGAAAAATAAATATATAATAACCATGATAGCACATTATTGGGTATTTACCTTCTGCCAAGAACTCTCCATAGCTCTCACATGTCTCATGTGGTCAACGTAGTAACTTTCTGATTTAAGTACCAGGATTTGCCCCAGTTTTACAGTAGATGAACTCAGTCAGAGAAGAATCAAGAAACTTGTCCGAGATGATGTAGCTTATGAGAGGCAAAGCCGGGAATTGAACCCAAGCATTGTGTCTTTGTGGCCTATAGCTGACCTGTCCTCTGCATCGGCTCCAGTGTGGAATACACAGGTGCTGGGGGACGTCACCAGGGCTGGTGTAGCCCCCATTTTTGTTTTTAATTTGAACTTGCGGTGCTAGTTCTCTAAACACTTTTCCTGCATTAACAGTTAGATGATTCTGTTAAGTAGACCCTGGAGGCAAAGAGGCTGAGAAGGTGTGTGTGTGAACTTTCGCTTGCCCCGCCCCTGCCCAGTGTAGAAATGGCTCTTTGGGAGCAATGAGCAAGTGTGTAGGGAATAAAAAAGAACTGATTCACAGTTTTTTAGGTATCTCTCACCAAGTACTGCATCCCATGGTCACATGAAGTCTTCTCAGAGTGCATTTATACCATGTGGCCATCTGTTCATAACTTCTGAACATGAGAAGAATCCCAAGGCCCTCCCTGGTGGCCAGGGGTCCTGCAGTCTCTTTGAGAAAAGGGCTTCGTGGCCTGCCCATCCCTTTCTCTTTCAGCCACCTAGTTGCTCACTCCCATGACAGGTGAAAAGTTGTAAGAAGGCTAATTCATACCCAGATTGGCCAAGACTATGAAATGATTCTAGCTGGTAAGTGTTCTTCTTAGAGGTTTAAAAAGTCTGCCATTTCCTTCATGGTTAAGAAAACAAACCTCACAGCCTGAATCTGTCATGCAGTGTCTTTTACTGTAATTTACCCAGGAAAGTGGAAATGCCGGTTTTGCTCAGGCCATTCAAACCTGTCCATGGAAATGATGGCATTAGAAGCCTGCGTGAGGTTTGATCCCGTTATCTCCAGGACTGAGCACTCTTACTGAGAAGTCGCCTGGCACTGATGCGATGTTCGTCTCTTCCCCTGGCAGGGCTGTGTAACCACACCAAACTCCCCGGCTGTGAATCCCCGTTCTGCTCCCTTGGGCCCATCCCTGTCACTCAGCAACATCTCAGGGGTGTCTGTGAAGTCGGACATGAAGAAGCGCCGAGCCCCTCCACCTCCTCCCCTGCCCGGAACCGGAACGGGGCCACCTGCACAAGACAAGCCATCTGAAAAGGTAGGCAGAGGCTCTGCTCGGGACCCGTGCATCTGCCCCGGGACCCGGGGACTCTGGGCGCTCCCCGCATGCGCTGTGATCCTTCAGGTCTGTGGCTTCGGCACTGAGTGTGTTTAGGGTGAATATTTAAGCTTTATTTAAAAGTAAAGGTGAGATGCCACACTTTGAATTAGAGAAGGTAAGAAAATTTTTGTGCCTTTAGTCCTTAAAGGCCTGTGCTTGTTGACAAACGTTTATTTTTACCATTGAAATTTGAGGCATTATCATGGTCACTTAATAAGATCACATGTTTAGGGGCACTGAAAGAAATCTGTAGTTTGTATAGAGCAAGGATGATTTGTAATAAAATATCAATGCCCTAAATAATTCAGATTTACAGGAAAGCTGAGATTTTTGCCTATTAAGTTGCTTTCTGTGCAATGTAACATTTGTCTGTGGAGACCTTGTATGGAAGCAGCCCCCTGATTGATGTTTATCTCATAAGTGCCATTGAAATGCCTTTGCGAGTGATCGGCATCGGCATCCCTGCCGGCTGGAGAGAGCTTTTGTCCTCAGCATTCGGCGTCTACATTAAGACTTCTTCCCTCCATCATCCGGCTAACACCTTGAAACACTTTCAAATCACATGCTCTCAATTTCCAGGGTGTTGGACACTCTTTGACAGGAACTCCTCTTTTTATGGCTTGGAATGTGACACTGAAAATGTGAAGTTTTTATTTTCCAAACCCTCCTGCTTTTGGCAGGGTGTGGCCAAGTGGGGCGGGCGCTGGGCACTTTAGGAAGCTGAGTTCTCCAAAGCAGCCAAGCTGTGCCCGGCAGCCCGGCCCGCTCCACATCTACTCTACGCAGTGTGTCAGCCCCGGTGTAAAGATGAGGGTGCATGATCTTCAGTAAGCTGGGATGCTTCCCAGTGACACACATACAGCGTCCTGGCGAGATGCCACACCACGAGCAGGCGCCTTTACCTAATGCACATTTAAAGGCTGTTTATTCTCTCTTCATGGGAATATGATTTCCTCTTTGCTTCTGCTTTGGTGTCTCGTGACCTGTCTCTGCTTCATAGTGGCCGATAGCATCATGTTCCTGCTCGTCTTCAGGTTCCAACTCTTTTTTGCTTGTTCATGAAATGACTGTTCCTTAAAACAAACTAGAAACTAAGTCTATACTCCTCAGATGGGTGGGGGATAGAAGGTGCATGGGTGGCTTTCTGTAGCAGTGTCATGATACCTCACTTACTTTCCTTTTGGGCCTTTCTATCTGTGTGTCAGTCCATCTGTCCATCTCTCTTTATAACCCTGTGGTCTTCTTCTATCCCTCCCATGGTGTTCTCTGGCCTCAGGACTCAGAGCCCACCCTTCCCATCTGCAGAGCTTTCCATTCAGAGCCATACCCACCTGTCTGAAAGCCTGTAGTGTAACACATTTTAGAAGAAAGTATTTGAGTTTTGTATTTATTAAACATTTTTTAATGCTACTGACTTGAGTTCCCATGGTATTTTAGCTGTCTTTTGTTAAGTTCAGGCACAAGTGTACATCTTTTGTTACACACGTGCATGGTTCAGTGGTGCAGATTTCACATGAGGCAACTTCCTGTGATGTCTACAGGGTGTCTCTTTATTTTGCTTGGGTTTAGATTCTGAGCTTTTTTGTAACACACAGAGCACATTTATAGCATTATAGCCCTTTTCAGCCACATACCTCTGGGGATGTCTTTTGCTTTTGATTGGAAGGAATATTTCTGTAGCAGTGAAAATTATGAATTCCAGTATCAATATTATTTAACCTTTTTTTTTTCCCAATGAGAGTTGCATTTTCCTAATGTTACAGGATGTAACTGTAAGCCATATCAACATTTTTAAAATGTCTTCTGTCCAGAGAAGATGTTGTGTGTTTCAGATTTGAATGTGCTTGTCCAGAATGGATAAAGATGGCTTGAGTAGGAAAATGAACCCTAAGTAGATAATTGGGAATTCTAAATGAAAAATAAATAGTACTTCATACCCTGAAAAATGAACAGAGTTCCCTCTGAGGCAGTAAAAGCTTTTTATTGAAATCTGTTTTGTTTGGCACAGAATGAATAGAGAAATTGGCTCCCAGAAACCATCTCCTTTTTTTAAGCATATGAGTGGCATATGCATTAGATTTAAGCATTTGCTGTGAATATGCTTTTTCTTGTTAAATGAAAGGTATTTTTTTATTTACTGATTTCTGGGAAAGGAACCCAAAACTGTATTGTCGTCAGCACTGGGGAAGAACGTCAATTCCTTCTCGAGAACTTCCTTCCAGAGAAAGATAAGGAGTTTGTTTGGAGAGCTGTGTTTATCTGCCACTGTCACTAGCACTGGGATACTGAATGGGAAGGGGAGGTTTCTTTCAAGGACATGACTCATTAATAAGAAAATTAGAGTGTTTAGGTTTTCATATTTAAGAGACATTTTTCTCATCATCTACGATTAAAAATTCACTATTCACTTACTCAGGTCTGGCAGGTGGAATAATTTCAGGCATCTTCCAGTTTACCTGAGACTTTTAAAAGATCTGTAGTTTGTGTAGCAGTATGTTACTTGATTCTCTACTTGTAATTTGATCATTAGTACTGGTTATTTCTTAAAGTACTTTCCATAGAGATTTTCCTGGAGGTGTTCAAGCCCATGAAAGGCTTCTGGAAGTCTGGTAGCAGAGAAGTTGGTGAGGGGAGTAAAGCCACATGCTGTATTTCAGGACGTGGGAGAACCACTCTTGGGCCAGACCCTCGTCTCTCTTCCCAGGCTCTTGGGTGTAGCTTCAGTTATGTGGAGTGCTCACATGGGAATGATACATTGTATATGTTAGGGCACCATATGCTAAGTCAGGATTTTTCAAACTAAAACAAGCATCAGAATCACCCCAAAGAGCTTCTTACTAAGACACATTTTACTTTGCTGCCCCCAAGAGTCTCTGATTTAGTAGTTCTGGGGCAGGGCCTGAGAATATGTGTTTGGACAAGTTCCAGGTGAACCCCATACCTCTCCACAGCATGCTACCACCCCGATCTGCCTGCTTACAATTCAAACTAATCAAATGTGACAGACTGTTCACTCATTGTAAATATTTTTAACAGGTCTGGAGAGATTCTTCAGGAGGAAAGCTACCTGGAGATAATTCAATCTATGCTGAGCAATAATCATTAGCTGCAGTTTACCGTAAAGTAGCTGAGGTCCAAAGTTAGATGCTGGGCCAAATGAAGAGCTCACTCCTTGCTGGGACCTGGGGAAAGCCCAGGTTAGGGACCGAGGGGCTGCCTGTTCCACTGGGCGGGCTCATTCCTCTCTTCCCTTTGAGGCTCTGCACTGTCCTCCCCACCGTGCTTGTTGCTGAGGTGAGACAACCTCATGTCATGACTCTGGCCCTGATCAGGGCCTAGAATTCTTGCCTGCTGCACCTATGCTTGGTCAGGGCTCCCTTTTGTGTGCCCAGTCACAGCAGCCTGAGCCCAGGGAGATTTGTCTTCTGTCGTTTGCACACCTTTCTCCCACTCAGTGCTTTTGGATCAGCGTGGGTCCCTGCTCGGTTGTGAGTGGGAGTTGTGCACACAGGTGCTGGGTGGGCATCCCTCCACTCACTCTCTGGTCCTGTGTCCTCTGCCAAGTGGGAGCAATGACAGCAGTATTGCGAGGTGCTTGGTGGGAGGGCAGAGCATGGAGCCTGGAGCTGCTTCCTGGGTTGGATCCCAGCTCCGTCATGCCAGGTGTTGTCTCCTTGGCAAGTTGCTCAACTCTGCACCTCACTGCTTAGGTGCACACACTGCACAACCGACTGGTGGACGTGGTGGTGGGGAAGCCAGTGCCTGAGGTAGAAGGCTGGCAGTGGGGGGGAAGGCTCTCTGCCCTGGCCAGGATCCTGCATTCACCAGTAGCAGATTATATTTAAAAATTGAACTCTGTTTCTAAAACACCAGATGCATAGTAGAAGGTCACCACACCCCTGGAACAGGTGAAACAATACCAAAGCCTCTCCCTCTGGGCCATAAACTGTGGATACCCCAGTCAATAGTCTGCAGCTTCAGAGGATTATAGGGGAGGACTGCTGCTTGTCCCTCTGTCCTTGGTGCCTGTTTGAGAAGAAGGAGGTTGCTGTCAAGTGATCCTTAGTAGGTACTCACTTTACCTAATAAAGATGGACCCAGCCCTGTAAATCATGCTTGACGACATCTTCCTCTGTACCATACTTTACTGTTTACTGAGCTGCTCATTTCACTTCGTTGCTGTCACTTGATTCAGTTCATTGTCTGGAAGTTTACTAGGCAGTGCTGTGTTGTCTAACCTTGGCTGTTATTATCCACAAATACAGTATACACAGCTATTCATAAATTTATTCAGTCAGCATGTAGTTCTTGTACACCTGCTTTTGTGCCCATAACAACTGTAAATCCTTTTCTGTTGTAAGGAAAAGTAATTCAAAAAATATTTCAGTTATCTGGGCTCTCTTTTGTCCTGTATATTTGCATTCATTACATTCAATACCATAGAATTCCAACATGGCAAGTACATTTCTACATTATCTCACGTTTACTGCACTGGGACTAAAATAGCTAGTGATGTTAGCCATTAAAATGGGAGACGATGGAGGCTTGTGTTATGATCAGTTATTAGTATAACCCAAAATAGATTTCTCCATGAAAAATTTGCTTATGTATACAATAAATATCTGTTGAACAGCTGCTGTGCACAAGGCCCTGCCCTGGAAAGTGTAAATTGATGCTTACTGCTCTAATATGTCAGTGCAATGTCCACATAAAAATACAACATTTTGTTCTGTGGAGATCATTAAGATAATCTGCCTATGATAGAAACTAAGCAAAAACCATTACTACGGGAAATTCCATTTCCAGGATCAGCATGAGAGTCAGGTAATTAGAATATTACAGGAAGTCATCAAACCCTACGGACTGGACCCCTAAAGAGACGTGTCATCAGTACTGAAGTGTGCATTTGACCATTGTCAAATCAAAGTTGCTTCTCTGCTGCCGTGGCCAGTCATTCTGGCATGTTCCTGTCCTTGCTCTGCTTTCCTGGCTGTAGGGGAGGGGAGGCCCCTGTGAGGCAGCCCTGGCACCCTGTCTGTGGGATCTGCGGGGAGCAGGGCCACAGCCAGGGGACTGCAAACCCACTCCCCTCTGTCCCATCAGAACCGATATTTTGCTCATTGAATGGAATGTCAGTGAGGATGCTGCGTTAACCAGTTCGCAGCCCCACGGTCATTCCTGCTGTCCCTCTCCTGGAGGGGAATCCGCTTTCAGTTTCTATCACGTGCCCCGTGGTGGTTGTCAGTCTGTTTCTGGTAAAGTAGATGATGCTTGGAGACATTTTTTTTTATAATAAAGACCTTTGATGACCTCCAGCATGTGGGTGGTATCTCAGGGGAGCCCTGCTCGGCCATGGGGCACCTTGGAAGTCCCAGAACGCAGCACTGTCAGGGACGAGGCAGTGGCAGGGGTGGCAGGACAGAGTGTCCCCACAACCAGCCATGTGCGCAGGGGCCCTGCTGGGACCCTCCACGTGTCTGAGAGATTCATCTCTCTCTTTCTCTCTCCGTGGCACATTCCACATGTTGCCAAGTCCTGACCGCAGTCCCACCATGCCCACCACACCCGTCCAGGCTGTCCCTAGTCCACTGGGACGAACCCTACGGTGGCCTCCTCACTGTTCCCAGCTTCTGCTCCTGCCCCTCTGTTGGCAGACTCTTCTCCACACCGTTGTTAGAGTGACACTTTTCAGAACAGAAGTGGGTCATGTCTTCCCTTAAAGCCTCTGTACTTTGCATCCCACTGGAATGGGACTGACTTCTTACCTCCCCGGCCTGTGTGCCCAGCTCTGCTGCCTCTTGCCCAGCCCTCAGCACCTGGCCCTAGGGGGCCTTTAACTTGTCCCTCCACACCACCCTGGTCACGTACTTCCCAGCAGCGTCTCCTGAACCCTTCCACCCTCTGTCGCTCTGCGACCTCCCCTGTTCCACTTTTCTCCTGGCCTCTGACATGGAAGCCCAGGGCAGGGAACTTAGACACTGTAGTCCTGGTGTCTAACGCTGGGCTGTCACATCAGTAAACACTTGTATTAACTTACCTCATATACACAAGATCCAATCTAGCACATAGTGAGGGATCCTCTCTAAGAGAAAACACTGATTTCAGGATTTATATGCACAGAGCTGATGAATTGCCCCCTCAGGGAGCTGATCCAGAATTGGCCAATGCCTGCAGTACTTGCTGGTCACTAAGGGAGAGGAGCTGCCCCAGAAGTGCAGCAAACCCAGCCCAGCTGCCAGGGCTTTCTGCAGATGGGGCCGGAGTCTGTGTGCCTGCTGCTAACTTAACAATACTGTAACATTCTGAAATACCATGGGGGTGCTGTGTTGCCCTTTTGGGGTGCCGTGTTGCTTTCTCATTTTGTAGGGCTCATCCACCTGGGTAGGTCAAGAACAGAACAGGGTTTGAGCACTTTGTGGCTACAGGTTGGTGACTGAACAACACGTCTCCCTTTGGCCCTGGGGTTACAGAGCAGAGGAGTCCCTCCACCCGCCAGGCGCCCCTGCCCAGCCCTCCTTTCTCCCTGTGCAGACAGAATTGGAGGCTCCCCTTTAGGGCTCTTACCCTGGCAGACCTTTTGGCCTCTTCTGTGTGTTTGGCTTATTGTGAATGTTTCTTTCTTTTGAAAATTCAGAAGTCTTCCTAAAACAAAAGACACGCACCACCTCCGTCATACCCAGCAGTGGCTCCACCCCACTTTTTTGTCCAAAGCAGGATGCGACAAGTGGCTTCCTGTCAAAAAAAAAAACATGTACTTTTCCCATTGCTTTTTCCCCTCTAGCAGAGTGCAAAATCTCCTTGGCTTGTTCCCTTGTTTTGGTTTCTCTGAAGATAGAAACAGAACTCTTTCTTAAAGCACAGGTCTCCCTGGAGCCTTGGTTGCCGTGGGCAGCATTGCCCTTTCCATGGCCCCTGTCCCTCTCCATGTCCAGGATGAGCTGTTCTACTTGTGACTCAGTGCATTTTACAACATTTGTGATTTTCCAGTTCAGTGTCTTTGTAGCAACTCTTTATTCTTAAGCCCTTCTTAGAGAACTCCTAGCAGAGGTCAGTAACACACCACTATGTAGAGGGGTCACTGGTGACTCACTTCGGCAAGATCCATGGCACCCACCCCCCTTCCCATGGTCTCAGGCACGCAGCTTGAAGTTGTCATCCACTTGACTGAATCCCTGACTCAGGACAGTATTGTCCCCCATTATGTCCCTGCCCCATGCACAATACCTGGCATGCAGTGGACCTTCTGAGGATTTTATGAGCAGGAGTACAGGTTCAACGATAGAGGTCCAGGAGAGCCATGCCACATGATGTGACCTCACCCTCAGTGTCATGCTGGAATTGGAGTCTATCAGAAGAGAGGACTCTGGTGACTTGTGCATCAAGAGTGGGCCTTGTTTAACCAGTGACTAGCATGGTGCCCGTCCAGCTAAGTTAAAGGGTGACTTGTCTTCTGGACTGCTCTGCCCCAACCGGGGTTCGGGTGGGGGGCTTAAACCACAAGCATTTATTGTCTCACAGTCTGGAGGCTGGTGTAGTATTTTCCAGGAGGAAAATATGTTCCCACCCCAGGGCAAATAACCTTTGAAGCTGAAATCAGTCAAAAGGAAAAATGAAATGGGAGAAACCCAGTTTCTGCTTACAAGCAGTTGTCTACTGCTAATCCGTGTCTCTCACAACCCGGCTGCAAAAGGACCCCACCAAACCTCCCCAGTCTGGGTGCAGGGTTGCTCTCCATCCCCTTATAATCACCTATTGATAGGGAGATGGATGAAGGCCAGGCGAGAGATTCTGGAAATACTGCAGTTTGACCACACTACAAATTCAGACCAAGGTGCTGGCAGGGTTGGTTCCCCTGAGGCCTCTCTCTTGGTGTGTAGAGGGCCATCTTCTCGCCGCCGCCTCACGTGGCCTTCCCTCTGTGCCTCGCAACCCCCACCCCCACCCCCATCTCTTCTTTTATAAGGAAGCCAATCATATTGGGTTAGGAACTACCCTCATGGCCTCACTTTCATGTAATCACCTCTTTAAAGACCCTATCTCCAGTCAAATTCTGAGGTCCTGAGGGTTAGGACTTATACATATGAATTTGGCAGGGGTCAGAATTTAGTGCATACATAACAAAGGGAAACTAAGTTTCTATATGTGTGCAAATGCAGTTTTCTTGGCCCAAGGAATTCAAGACAAGTAAGATTCTATCCTTTAAAGACTCAGTATTTAATTGAAGCACAAATTTTATGCCCCCAAAATACCAGAGAATGGCCCTTGTCTGGGTAGATTATGGCATATATGGGTTCAAGACAGCAGCAGCAATTGAGCCCCTGGGAAGTCCCACTTGTAACATTGCCTTTTATGATTCCACCTAATACCCATTCTAGGAAATCATCAGTATGGATCCCATCAGGGCCAGAGATTAGAGCAGGAGAAGGTGTCACTTCTAAGAAGTTATTTCCCAGTAGGTGGCATGCAGATCATGGATAAAGTTGTAGCAGAAAAAGATTACCCATCCTGGCTGGCAGCGTTTTAACTGTAAAATCAGTTGGAGTGAAAGGTCCTGTGGCAGACCCAACACAATGTGGAGTCACCCTCCCCAGCAAAAAGACTTCCCTTGGCTGCTGGGCAGAGAGGGGACCACACCCCATCCTCAGCCAGCTGGCCTGGAGCTCAGCACACAGAGCATTAAATGGTGGTTCAGTTCTTGTGTTTCAGCTGCTGTGCTGAGACCTCCTCATGTACATCACGTCATTCAGCTTAGTCTTTACCGTATCCTCACGAAGTAGGTGCTCTCCTTATATCTTCATTGTACCTGCAAGGATACTGAGTTTACCCAGGTGAGGTGAGGTTGCTGGGCTGTACCAGGAAGGGGTAGATCATGGGAGGCAGGCCTGCAGGACAGGGGAGCTCTCCCACGTGGGTGCTGGGATCAGAGGGGCCCTGGGACCATCAGGTGGCAGTGTGCTCGAGGGGGTGGTGTGCAGTGGTGTGAGGCTTGATTCCCTGCCCGTCAGCTTCTGCAGGAGGTGACAGAGGCTAGGGGGCAGCACACACCGGTGCGTCAGGCCACATCTGCTCCCGTGATCTTGTGTGCTGTGGCTTCTCAAACGGACGGGGCATTTGAAACAGACGAGCTCGCTCACTCATTACTGACAGGGAAGTCATGTGCTTGCTACTAAATCAGAACTCAAAAGCAACTCTAAGATCTTCTTGAAGGAAGAATATATTCATGCTCCGATGCGACAGTACTCCTCAGATGCTGCAGCAGAGCGTGGCTTAGTGGCTGTGTTCATGGAGCTCTGTCTCAGCAGCCCACTCTGCTTGGCATAGAAGTAATAGTGGAGTGGAAACATCTGGCAGGATCAGGAAAGAATCGTGCCCTTGCTCAAGGAAACTAAGCAAACTGGCAAGCTGGGGCCGAGGCATGCCAGGCTGTGCATGATGTAGTACTGTTCTCTGGGTGGGACTCCCGGATCGGGAGGAAATTTCATCTGGTTCGCCATTGCGAAAGGATGTGAACTTGACACGTCTGAAACCCGTATTAAACTCATATTAAAAGAAATGAAGCACCATGCCTTTACTGTGGGCATGGCCAAACCCTGTAAGTATATCTACCAATAAGACCCAGAAGTGGATATCGCTGATTTTTTGAGATGCCTCCAATAGTTTTTGACTCTATCCAGTTTCCACAAATCTGTTTATTTGCTCATGCATTATGTTATGGGCCTTCAAGAGTCTTGACAGGGATGAAGACTGGAACAAATGGGTCTGTGTAAAGTTATCCCGGACCTGCCAAATGGCCTGTGAGTCGACACTTAAAAAAAAAAATTGTACCGGTTAGTCTTCAAATGCTCCAGACAGAAAGCTTTCTGCCTATTTAGCAGGTAAACAGAGCCAGTATAAAACTAAATAATGGATTTGCACTAGTTCCTTTGTAATAAACAGCCAAGTATACGTTTTTCCAAAAATATGGAAAAGTATATCCTGAAATACGGAAACTCAAATACAAAACGTACTATGGTATGGAAGAATCTTTGAAAAACCTGTCAGGGGAAGTGGACATGCTGAGGAGATCCTCTCTGGTGTTGGGGACGTTTCCTTCCTCCCTGCAGATGGCAAGGATGGGGACTGCATTGTGCTCAGTGGAAGCGGCATTCCTTCGACAGGGCAAACCTGCCTGGGAACCGGGGGGTCCCACTCAGAGCCTGTGAACACAGTAGCTCCTGCTGCAGGGGACCTTCCTAGGGGGAGGCGACAGGGCGTCCGGAGTGAGGGTTTGCAGAGAAGGGAAGCAGACCTCTTGCAGTATGTTTCTCAGCTGCCTTTTGTTAGTGATTGTTTCCTCCCGACACTTCCTGCTCACAAAGCCAGTGTTCGTTGTGAAGAGGTTTAGATTCTCAGGTATTTTTAGCTGGCATTGGAGTGTGACGCTGTGCGGAGGCCTCTGTGATGAGCTCAAAGCGAAGAGTGAGCTTGCTGCTCTCCTCCACCCTGACGCGTCAGTGACACAGGCATAAAGAGTGGGGCTTTGTATTACAGTTGCCCTATTTAAATATGCTGTTCGCATCCTCACGCTCCGTCACGTTTGTCACCTTGTTCTGGCTGTCAATTAGGTCAACAGCCGGTATGTTTCATTGTAAAAGGAATCTGGTAAAATTGCCATTTCATTATTTTTCTTACCTTTATATTTTGCTTCTTTGTGTCCAAGCATTTTCATCCTCTTTCTGATCATTTTGATTATCAACAATCAGATAAATGGATTTTAGAGTACAAATCAGTATTTTAAATTTACAGTGTTGAAAGGCTCTAATTCCATTCTTTGAGGCACTATTCAGCCTTTGGAACCCAGAGCCAAGTGTAGGGCTCCCTCGAAGCCCATCCTGTCTTGGAGTTGCATTCCCAGCTCATCTTTGTCCAATCTGGGTTCATTGTGGTTAATGACCTTCATCTTTAGGAATATTTGATTTCTCTTTCATCAAGTTCACACAGTTTTAGTCTGTGTGAAGCTTTTACTTCTGTGCATCAAAGGACATTGTCAGCAGAATAAAAAGCCAACCACAAATAAATGGGAGAAAATATTTGTAAATCATATATCTGATAAAGGGTTCATTCCAGAATATATAAAGAACTCCTGTAACTCAACAATAAAAAATACACAACCTAATTAAAAATGGGCAAAGGACTTGAATAGACATTTGTCCAGAGAAATCGTACAAAGGGCCAGTAAGCGCACAACAAGATGTTCAACATCACTAATCATTAGGGAAATGCAAATCAAAACCAAAGTGAGATACTACATCACACCCACTAGGATGGCTTGTATCAAACAACAACATAAAACCACAAGTGTGGTCAAAGATGCAGAGAAATTGGACCCCTTGTGCCCTGCTGATGGGAATATGGGGCGGCCACTGTGGGAAGTAGTATGGAGGTTCCTTAGAAATTAAAAACAAATATCATATGACCCAGCAGCCCCACTTCAGGGACTAGAACCAGAAGAAATGGAAGCAGGGTGTGAAGATGCTTGCATACCCCTGGTGCTCAGCAGCAGTACTCATAGTAGCCAGAGGCAGAACAACCTGAGTGTCCATCGATGGATAAATGGGTAACAAAGCTGGTCTGTACCCACAGTGGCATAGTATGCAGCCTTAAAAAGAAGGGAATCCTGACCCATGCCACAACATGGATGAGCACTGAGGGCATTGTGCTGAGTGAAATAAGCCAGTCACAGTAAGACCTGTACTGTATGATCCCACCTGCATGAGATAACTGGAGTTGTCAGGCTCACAGAGACGGAAAGCAGAGTGGAGGGGAGAAAGGGAAGTTATTTAATGAGGGCAGAGTTTCAGTTTTGCAGGATGGAATGATCTGGAGATGGGTTGTACAGCAATTCCAATGTACTTGCTACTGATGCCTATACTTAAAAATGGTTAACATGGTAAGTTTTAGGTTGTGTGTATTTTACTGTAATTAAAAAAACAAACATAAGAGGTGATTCATCACTTATTAGTAAAGAGTTATTAATAAATGATTTCACCATTTCCTTTAAAAGGTAAAATCTCAAGCAAGATATTTTCACTTAAATATGGTGCATATACTTTCCCCAATTCCAGTGAGCTTGTGAATGGATACTCCAGATGGGGGTACAGGCTGGCTGACATCTTCACTGCAGCTTTGTGAGACTCTTAAGCAGCGGACCCAGTGTGGCTATGCTTAGACTGCTACCCATAGAAACTGTGGGATAACAAACTGTATGTTTTTAAACTACTAAGTTTATGTTAATTTCTGTAGCAATAGAAATGAATATTTACTGAGTAGAATATATATATGTAGACTCAAGAAACAATCAATGATACCATTCAGTCTTTCTAGCCTGAAAAACCAGGACCAGATGTCAGGACAGTCAACAGCCTCTGGAAAGTGAGGGAAGAATACCAAAAAAGAAGAGAGTCAGAGAGCCGTAAATACTCTGCATAAATTGTGCCCAAATCTCAGGCTGAGCCTTGAATTTATGATCCCCTTTCCCCAGGTGCATTGGGACGTCATGCAGGAGACAAGCACCAAGTAGCCTAGGTAAGAGTGAAAGAACTGAACTGAGATCTGAATTGCCAACCAAGAGACAGAATTTTTACTGTGAGTCCACTAAGCGTATTAACCACCTAAAACAAAAGAATTGACAATCTTTATATACTGTAAGAGGATATTGCATCTCATAAGCATAATATTATAATGTCCAGGATACAAACTCCAATTATTTAACGTATGAGGAATCAGGAAAATAAGATCTGTTCCCCCCTAAAAAAGGCAGTCAACGGAAACCAATCTAGAGATGACCCAGATGTTGGAATTAGCAGACAAAAATTTTACTGCAGCTTATAAATATGCTTAATAACAAAATAAAAAATATACTTACAATCAATGAAAGAAAAGAAGAATCTAAAAAATTAAGGAACAATAAAGAACAAAAGTTATAAAATGGAAAATATAGTATCTTAAGAATTTCACTGGATATGCTCAACAGAATAAAAAAGGCAGTGAAATTGGCAGATCAGTAGAAATAATCCAATTTCAAGGGAGAAGAAAATTTTGAAATAAAAATAGAGCCCCAGTACCTGTTGAACACTACCAAAATAATTGTCACTAGACCCCAGAAGAATAAAGATAAAAAATGTTTTAGGAAACAAAGACCAAACAAAGGTTTCCAAATTTTGTAAAAGGCACAAAGGATGTCTCCAATTCTGCCACTTTTTGCTTCATGTTTTTTGAAGCTCCGATATTAGGCACATACACACATGTGATTATTAAATCTTCCTGATGCATGGATTCCTTTATCATCATGAAACACCCATCTTTAACTCTGGAAATACTCTTTCCTAAAGTCTATATTTGCTGTTCGCACAGTCATTCCAGCCTTTTTGGGCTTACTGTTTACATGGTATCTTTTTCTATCCATTCACTTTTAACCAATCTATGTCTTTTTTTTTCATGATAGGTTTCTTGTACATGGTATTTCTATCCTGACAATCTAAAGACTGTCTTTAACTGCAATGTTTAGTCTGTTAGCATATAAATGTAATTACTGATATAGCCAGAATTATGTGTAGCAGTTAATTTTATTCTGGTTGTTGTTTTGTTTTATTCCTACTTTACTTTAGATTTTAAAAACGTATCCACTCCAGTAATAAATAAGATTAAACCAGTAACTGAAAATTTCCCAAAGAAGAAAAGCCAAGGTTCTATCAGTGAATTTTACCGAAATTAATATCAATTCTTCTTAAAATCTAGCAAATAGGAAGAAGAGGGAATACTTCCAAAAACTCATTTCATGAGGCCACCATCACCCTGACACCAAAACCAAAGACAACACAAAAAAGAAAACTACAGGCCACTATCTCTAATGAACATACCCCTCTAGATGCAGAAATCCTCAATAAAATACTAGCAGATCAAATCATTAGCACATTAAAATGCTCACAAATCATAGCCATGTGGAACTTACCCACTGGGGTACAAGGTTGGTTTTAACATAAACCAAATCAATCATTGTGATACACCATATTGAAAGAAAAAACACATGATCATCTCAATAAAGGAAGGAAGAGCATTTGACAAAGTTCAACACCTATTCTTGATGAAAATTCAGAGAAACAGGTATAGAGGGAATGTACCTCAACACAATGCCGTATACAAAAAGCCCACCACTAATATCAGAGTTTGCGTGGAGAATCTGAATGCTTTCATTTCTAAACTCCACTACAAGACAAGGACACCCACTGTCACTACTTCAGTTCAACATAGAAGTATTTGTCAGAGCAGTTAGAGAAGAAAAAGAAATGAAAAGCATCCAAATCAGAAAGGAAGAAGTAAAATTATCTTTTTGCAAATGACATGACCATATATGTACAAAATTCTAAAGACTCAACAAAAAGCTGTTAGAACTAATAAATGAATTCAGTAAAATTTCAGGATACAAAATCAACATACAAAAGCAGTCACATTTCTATACACAGTGAAGTATCCAAAATAGAAATTAAGGAAACAAAAACAGACCCATTCACAATAGAAACAAAACAAATAAATAACTTGGGAATAATGTGAGCCAAAAAAGTGAGAGAGCTGCACACTGATAAGTATAACATTGATGAAGGAAATTGAAGAAGACACAGATAAATGGAAAGATAACCCATGTTTATGGGTTGGAAAAGCTAATATTGTTTAAATGTCCATACTACCCAAAGTGATCTATAGATACAAGTATTACAATCCCTGTCAAAATCTCAATTCCATTCTCTGCAGAATTAATTTAAAAATCCTAAAATTCATATGGAACCACAAAAGATGCTGAAGAGCCAAAGTAAACTTGAGGAAGAAGAGAAAACCTGGAGGCCTCACACTACTTGTTTTCAAAATATATTAAAAGCAGCAGTAATCAAAACAGTATAATGTTGCTGTAAATACAGACATATAGACCAGTGGAACAGAATAGAGAGCCCCAAATAAATTCGTACATCTACAGTCAACTGATCTTCAACAAGGATGCCAAGAACATACAACGGGGGAAAGATAGTCTCTTTAATAAAAGGTTTTGGGAAAATGGAAGACTGCAGAAGAAAGACATTAGACCTTCATTTCACCTCATATACAAAAATCAACTCAAAATGGTTTGAAGACTTAAATGTAAACCTGAAACCATAAAACTACTAGAAGATGTCATAGGAAAAATGCTCCTTGACACTGATCTGGGCAAAGATTTTGTGGGTATAACACCAAAAGCACAGGCAGCAAAAGCAAACATAAGTAAGTGGGGTTACATCACCCCTTAAAGCTTCTGCACAACAAAGGAAACAGTCAACAGGGTGAAAAGGCAAGTTAGAGTGTGGGAGACAATATTTGCAAATCAGTTATCTGATGGAGGGTTAATATCTAAAATATGTAAGAGGCTCATACAACTCAGTAGCAAAACCCCTCTACAAAAATCCAACTAAAAATGGGTAAAGGACTTGAATAAACATTTTTTCAAAGAAGATAAACAAAGAGTTCAACAGCTACAGGAAGAGGTGCTTAGCATCAGTCATCTTCAGGGTGATGCAAATGCAAACCACGGTGAGATGTTGTTTCACTTGTGTTAGAAATAGCTATAATCAGAAGGGCAAGAAATGACAAGTGTTGGCAAGACCATGAAGAGGGAACCCTTGGGCACTGTTGGTGGGAATGTAAATTGGTACAGCCGCTATGGAAAACAGTATGAAAGTTCCTCAGACAATTAAAAATAGAACTACCCTGTGATCCAGCAATCCCACTTCTGCATATATATATCCAAAGGAAGTGAAATCAGGATATCCAAGAGATGGCATTATTTATAACAGCCAAGACATGGAAACAATGTAAGTGTCTGTCAAATGGGTGAATGGATAAAGAAAATGTGGTATATATCTATACTGGAATATTATTCAGACATAAAAAAGGAAAATAATGCCATTTTTGACAACATGGATGAATGTGGAGGGCATTGTGCTAAGTAAAATGTCAGACAGAGAAAGACAAATGCTGTATAATCTCATTTACATGTGGAATATTAAAAAAAAAATCTCTTAAGAAACAGCACATTGGTGGTTACCAAGGGCATGGAAGGGAAGGGGGTGCTGGGTGATGCCAAACACGATAACTTGCAGTTATAAGATGACTAAGTTGTGGGTTCTGAAGTAACAATAATTGTATTCTATTCTTGAGAGTTGCTAAGAGAGTAGGACTTTAATGTTCTCACTGAAGCAAAAGGTTCAGTGTGTGAAGGATGTGTTAACTAACCTTACTGTATTCATTTCACAATGTGTACGTATATCAAATAGTGTTGTACACCTTACACGTACACAATTCTGCATGTTATTTACATCTCAAGCTGGAAAAAATGCTCTAAGTCAATGAAGAACAAAGGAAATTAGAAACTACTTTGAACTGAGTAATCAAAAATACCACATATTAAAATTTGTGGGATGCGGCTAGAGCAATGCTTATAGGGAACTTTATAACGTTTAAATGTTTATATTAGAACAGAGAATCTTAAGTCAGATATTTAAGATTCTATCTTAAGCTGATAGAAAAAGTAGAACAAAATAAATCTGAAGAGAAAAGGGATATGTAATGAAGAGCAAAAAAATCATGAAACAGAAAGTAGAAAGACATTAGGGGAAATCATTAAAACCAAAGCTATTTATTGGAAATGATCAACCAAATGATCACCTGATATCTAGACTGGTATAAGAAAAAAAAAAGAACATAAATTAACAGTATCAAGAATGAAAGCTTATTCATATGATTCTATGAACATTAAAAAGGTAATAGGAAATAGTGTGAACTTTATACCAACAATTTTGAAAACTGAAATGACATGCACAGATTCACTGAAAAATACAATTTACCAAATCAACACATGCTGAACCAAAAAATCTGAATAGCACATTTGTCATGGCCATTGAGGTGGGTATTTACCATTAGTCTCAGCTTTCATTCATTCAACCAAATACTTGGAGAGCCTGCTACATGCTTCAGGAGACAGCTAAGTGCTCCAATGGAGCAAGTATCAGGTGATAGAAAATAAAAAGTCAACATTTGTTTTCAAATGAAACGAGTACAATGAGGAAAATAAATTGGTGACATGAAGAAGAGTGACGTTACAGCGTGGCTAATTTAGATTCTGCAGTCAGGGAACTCCTGTCTGAGGTGAGCCCAACATGTTTAGAGGAGCTGGCCATGTGGCAGTCTGGGAGAAGCACACTCCAGACAAGGGACATGTACTGCAAAGGCTGTAAGTCAGGGCCCAGTGTGTTCAGGGGCAGAGAATGGGTGATGTATCATTTGTAAGACACAGGCTAGTCTTCCATCAGCCTAATTTTTTGTCATATGTTAGATGAAAGACCAAGGCAAAGTGGTCCTGTTACTAATATTCTTTTCTCCCGCATCTAATAAAAATGAATCTCACAAACTTACTTCTGTAGCAATAGGTGAGCTACATTGAAATGTCCTTTTATCTGGTGATTGTGTGTGGTTGTGTGTGTCACTGATGTGGGCTTGGTCCTGGGAATTGTTCTTCAGGAAAATGGGACAACGTATGCCATGGTCTATTGCACTTGTGACTATTTAATTCCTTCAGGTGGTAGGAAAATTTATTCAAATGAAACAGCCTTGCTGAGCGTGTGCCCAGGGTCCCTGCAGAAGATCTCTGAACAAATGGCAGTGCCATGTTTGTGTGGATGATATATGGCCCTCTTGATCGACAGAGCCTTGTGGAAGCTGTGGGGGGCCTTTGGCTAACTGTGTTAAATGCCCAATCCAGAACACCTGTAGTTTTCTCCTAAGTGAGACTTTTTTGTTTTGGAAATCATTTTTTATGTTAAATGCCCAATCCAGAACACCTGTGCATTTTGGGACGCATAGGAATGGTGGTTGGGCCTTGTGCATGCCAGCGAGAAAAGGGCGGTGACGTGGAGAGGAGGCGCTCGCAGCGAAGGAAGCTGGCCTCTTGCATGATGGGTCGCCCTAGCTGGCTGCAGCCGCCCTCAGCCAGGCTGTGGCTGCCGAGGCCCTGATCGCAGCACGGTGTAAACATAGACCTGTGGCTCACTTCTTTGCAGCAGCTCCCCATGCAGGGGAAGATGGAGGTCTCCTGTGGAGACCCAGAGTTTAGGTTTTGGATCTTTCACCACAATTTAGAGTGTTGAGCACACTCTTAATACATCCACTTGGCAGTGGTGGGAGGATCAGACAGAATCACTTAGAAGACGTGTACATTTGCCAAGTCTGCCCTTTCGCATCTTGTGTGGTCTTCAGATAAAGAGGCCGAAGAGTGATTGTGTGTGTAGATTGAGGTCATAAGGAAAATGGAAATGTTTCAACTCAATCATAGGCCCTTAATTATCTTTAGACGATGCATATAAAATAGGCAATCTCAGGTTATATGAGGAGAGCCACACTTAATTCTATCATGTACAAGTTTGTTTCATGTTTCTAGTAAACATATTAAGTGCTGAGGATAGCAAATTAACACATTTCTGGTACAGAGGAGATTCACTTCAAATAATATTTTGAAAAACCTGATTTCCTTATAAAGAATTCATTCAACCATAGCAAATGTCTTTTGTCTTTTTTTTTTAATCTATTGTTTTGGTAGATAAAATTACAACAAAAGAAGCACAATCTTCTTTGTGTGTTGCTGTTGAGCTTTCTGCGTTTGCCAAGGACAGAATGTTAAGAAGCCGCTTTAGTGGTTTTATGCCACGGAGTTGGGGGATGGTAAAATCTTCCAGTCACTACAAAGCTTCTTAACAAAGAAAGTTTTGTAAAAGATGATAGAAGATTATTAAGGGTAATGAGGGAAAAGTAAGAGTATGGTTTCTTCATGGAAACTTAGTGAACAATAGCAAAGGTCAGTCGTAAAACCTTTTACTTTTCATTACATAGTTCTAATAGCCAATAGAATAATACAGCCTGATTAAGTCTTCATTGCTTATGTGCTTCACATTTTATTTCTATCACACATTCGGAGTAGTGGTTTACACATCTGTGGAATCATGGCACTAAAAAATCAAATGACCCTGTGATGAAGTGTGGACACTCCAAATAAGCTGTCCTCCCCTGGGAAAGTCTAGTCCCTGGGTGGGCAGGAATGGGTGCTACCCTGAGGGAGGAGCAGCGAATGCAGCTCACACCCTAGTCCTGCGCAGAAGGATCCTTAGTGCTCCCAGAAGAAAGCTCAGATAGGGAATCTCCCACATCTCACAGAAGGCTAATATTAGAACATCCATTCTCACTTGTCTTGTCAGAGTTGTGCTGTGTGAGGGCCCAGAGCTGCAGGTGTCGGAAGGTGAAGGCGCTCATGCATCTTGCTCGACACAAGACTGGGTGAGGGTGACGGACGCCAGTGAGGAGTGTGTCTAGGACAGGCCCGATTGTGCCTGAGCGTGTGTACATTTATCTACGCCCCAAGCACTTGGGTTACACAAGGCAACCTCAGCTGGGCCACAGGGCAGAGAGGTGCAGGGGAAGACAGTCCCTGTAGACTAAGTGTCCCTGGTCACGGGAGGGTCACAGCCCTTGTTTAGACTCTGGCTGGTGTGCAGTGAAGCAACACATAGAAATCCTCAGATCTTGTGAGCAGACATGGGCATGGAACTTATACCTTCCAGGGACCTGGGGATGATGGGGGCTTCTATGAGCTGAAGGGCTGTGGCTTGTCATGAATGCCTCGGAGATAACATTTATGTGTAATGTTTAAGTGACATGTTAATAATCAACTTTATTTTTTAAATGGCCCACATGTTAGGAATACTCTGTAGTCCTTACTTCCAAGTTTACATTAGGAACAAAAAAACTTTCAGGAAAGGAGGCCAGATTCCATCAATGACAAAGTGGAATAGAAATGTTTATACATAAC
Source organism: Manis pentadactyla (assembly GCF_030020395.1). Classification (NCBI taxonomy): domain Eukaryota; kingdom Metazoa; phylum Chordata; class Mammalia; order Pholidota; family Manidae; genus Manis; species Manis pentadactyla. The sequence continues at coordinate 45,009,422 of NC_080025.1, forward strand.
AGGGATAATTATTCTGTATGCAAATATATACACACATTGTATATATTTTATAAAGCAGTTTTAGGTTCACAGAACAGTTAGGTGGAAGCTACTGAGGGTTCCCTTCTATACCCTGCCCCACCCCCATGCACAGCCTCTCCCATTATCAGCATCCTTACCAGAGTGATATATTTGTTACAGTTGATAAACCTACGCTGACATGTGACTGTCACCCAAAGCCTGTAGTTTAAATTACAGTTCACTCTTGCATATTCTGTGGGTTACGACAATGTATAATGACTTATGTCCATCACTACAATACCATAGAGTACTTTCACTATCCTAAGGATCCTCTGCTCTGCCTGTTCATCTTTCCCTCTCCCTAACCCCTAGAAACCTCTGATCTTTTTTGCTCTCCATAGTCCTGCCTATTCTAGAATGTTGTATGGTTGGAAGCACACAGTATGTAGCTGTGGGTAAAATTGCAATATTTCCAGAATATCTCACCTGGCTTTAGTACGTCTGCATATCAATAGGCATTCAGAGGTGGAGAGAAGTGTGGCTTTAGTGCATTTGCATCATTCCTCAGGGGTGGAGAGAAGTTCATCTCCATATCAATGGGCAATTACCTGGGCACGGAGGCTTATCTGTACCTGAGAGGTGAGGCGTAGGGCTGGTTTCGCTTCTGCCCAGAGCAGGAGAGAGAAACAGCCCCAGACTGCAGTTTGTAAGCAATTAACAGGTTTTAAACTTTATTTCTCCCTTTGACTGATTTTGGTTTCTGAGGTATTTTGCTCTGGGATTTCCTCTCCCTGGACTTACAGTAGCCTTTTCAGATTGGCTTATTTCACTTAGTAATATGCATTTAGGTTTCCTTTTCATGGCTGGATAGCTCATTTCTTTTTTTTTAAAATTAAGGTATTATTGATATACATGCTTATGAAGGTTTCACAAGAAAGTCAATGTGGTTACTACATTCACCCATATTATCGAGTCCCCCCCATGCCCCATTGTAGTCACTGTCCATCATAGTAAAATGCTATAGAGTCACTGCTTGTTTTCTCTGTGCTACACTGTCTTTCCCGTGACCCCCTCCCCCACACCATGTGTGCTAATTATAATGCCCTTCATTCCCCTCCCTCACCCCTCCCCTTTGGTAACCTCTAGTGGCTTCTAACTCATTTCTGTTTAGCACTGAATAATACTCAGTTGTCTGGATGTACCACACTGTACTTACCTATTCACCTACCGAAGGACATCTTGGTTGCCTCAAAGTTTTGGCAGTTATGAATAAAGCTGCTGCAAACATCCACATGCAGACTTTTCAACTCTTTTGGGTTAATGCCAAGGAGTGCAATTACTGGATCCTATGGTAGGACTAATGTTTAGTTTTGTAAGAAGCCACCAAACTGCCTTCCATAGTGGCCGCACCATTTTGCATCCCATCAGCAGTCAGTGGGAGTCCCTGTTGCCCCACACCCTTGCCTGCATTTGGTGGTGTCAGTGTTCCAGATTTTGGGCATTCTAACAGATGTGTGGTGATAACTCTGGCTGTTTTCATTTGCATTTCCTAGAGACAGTGGTGTAGGGCATCTTTTCACATGCTTACTTGCCATCTGACAGTTCCTTTGGTGAGGTGTCTGTTAACATCTTTGGTCCACTTCTCATTTTTTTTGTTTTCTTATTGTTGATTGTTAAGGGTTCTTTGTATGTTTTGGATAGCAGTCCTTTATCAGATATATCTTCTGCAAATATTTGCTCCCAGTCTGGGCTTGTCTTCTCATTCTTTTGACAGTGTCTTTGCAGAGCATGGATTTCTTTCTTTGATGGATTGTGCCCTTGATGAATGTTGGAAGTCATCACTACACCCAAGGCCATTTAGACTATCTCCTGTGTTATCTTCCAGGATATTTTTGGTCTGTGATCCGTTTTGAGTTACTTTTTGTGAAAACTGTAATGTCCATGTGTAGACTCACCTTTTCGCATGTGGATGCTCAGTTACTCCTACACCATTTGTTGAAAAGACTTTGTTCTCCATTGTGTTACCTTTGCTTCTTTGCCAAAGAACAGGTCACTAAATTTGTGCGATCTAATTTAGAATGTACTTTTTAAACCCACCCTATGACATTTTCCCTTTCTCCCTTACACTGTTGCCATCACTACCTGAACTGTGTGTGTGAGTGTGAGAGTTTGGAGTAAGCAGACATGGATGGATGCCCCTGGAAGTCTGTGGGATGCAGGCAGACCCACTCAAGCCTGCTCAGAAGCATCCCAGCGAAGGTGGCATTGCCCTGTCCTCAAGTCTTCCTGGGGTGTGCTTTGCCCTGTATCCCGTGTGAAGGGACTGTCCGTACATTGCATTACATAGGTGGGATCTTTCTCCTGAGCCTCACCATTCAGAAATGAACCCATTTCGTTTCCTACCTGGGAAAATTTGCTGGGGCTGTTGCCTGTCCTGGCTGGTACCACACTAGGTACTGAGCAGCACAGATAGACCAGCTTTATCCCTGGTTTAGGGAGACCCCAGTCTAGGGAGAAGACATGCATGTGTTCTCACAAAGCCAAGGCATGTGCAGTGTCCTGGGGCGCATGAAAGGTGGACACTTATTTTTTGGTGAGATGGGACATTGCACCTGGGCCTTGAATGTTGGATGGAGTTTACCAGACACAAGGATTGGATGGCGCAGGTAGAAGGGGTACCAAGGTGTGTGAGGCCCACCAGTGAGGTGAGGCAGGAAGGAAGAATCAGGCCTCACCAGGGAGCTGGGGCTACTCCGCACATCGTTTGGATTTGATCCTACATGTCTCTAAGTGGGAGCCGTACCGTGTGAAAGCTGAGCTCCCTTCCAAGGCCTGTAGCTCTGCTCCAGGGCCTCTGGTATGATGGCCTCATGCCACTCGTCCGTCTTCTTGTTAGTATTTAAACAGCCGAGTGGTTCCCACCTTCTTGCTCGCTGTCTGGAACATTCTCCCTGTACTTTGGCTGAGTGGTTTCTTGTCATTCAAGGGAAATGCCCGCCTGCTCAGAGAGGCCTTTGTTGCCTCTCTTGTTTGCATTACGCATGTGAGCTCTGTCTCCAGCCCTACAAAAACACGTCACTGTCACATGCAGTGCGTGTACCTAGTGTGTATCAACATATTTCAGTACCTAAAGTTGCCCAATTACCTACTTCCATCTTCTCCTTCCCAAGCCAGGAACTCTATGAGGCGAGGGAGGGAACCTGCCTTTTTTGAGGCTCTGTGCTCTCCCGGTAGACCGTGCCTAATGCACAGTGGATATTTATTTGGTGGGACTTTGAGTAAATGAATGCTCAACACTGGTGGCAGTGAGGACACTGACTGAGTGGAGGAGGCGCTGAGGCCACTGAGTGAGCTGGGAGGCAGAGGGCTGGTGCAGGTGGGCATCGAGGGGAGGAGGCATGGCTCCAAGAGGCTCGAAGAGGGGCCAGTAAGGGAGCCCTGTGATGCAGGAAGGAGTCGGAGGGCATGGTTGGCACCACCCGGGACATGCCCCACGCTGAGACTCAGACAAGGACCTGGCTGGAGCCATAGGCTGGGTTTTGGTTTGGGACTTGCGTTGGAAGCGTCTAAAGGAAACACACCTGAAAAGGCCAGTTGTCACCTGTCCTGGGACCCCCCCAGGGGGTGAGGGTGTAGTCACGTGGATAATTTGAGAATTGTCCCCATGGGGGTAGTAGCTGGTGGTGTAGGCACAGATAAGAAACCATCATGTAGAGAAAATAGAGCAGCCTGGGGGCAAGAAAGAATCTGTGGGAAATTATATGGTCCAGGGAGGCAGGCAGGGCTGCTGGAGAGGGCCAGGCGGAAGGACGGCACCAGCTAGGCTGGGCCGTGGAGAGGCCTGGTGAGCTGGGATGGCCGGCCACTCTAAGGGTGCTGCTGGCTGAGGAAGAAGAAACACATGTGTCTGTCGGCTCCTGGCAAGGAGGCCATTCTCTTGGACAGGGTGTGGTGTTTGCTCTGGGGGGGTGTGTGGCATCACCATTTTTCCCTGGCTCATTCTGCTGTCCTCACTTGTGTTTGCTCAGGACATGCCCTGCTGGTTCTGCGTCACCCCTCATCTCCTATCACATCTGCAGGTCGTGGCTGGGATGAGCGCTGTCCTGTTCCTCTGTGGGAGTCCTTGTGTCCTGCGAACATGGTCAGCCCTTGGGGAGGTGCGGGCTTGGTCCATAATGGGCCCATGTCCACCACTAGCAACTTGCGTGGCTGTGAAATTTTAAAAGGTGGAATTTTTTCTGCCATTAATTACTCTAAAGTACAAAACAATAATAAACTTACAGATAATGAGCTATGCACACACTTCCAGCTTATGCAATTTTAGCAGAAAAATTCACCTTCATAAATATTTGTTGAAGTCATATAAGATTTTTTGGTGTACCTTGGGAATATGAAGGGAAATCAGATGTGAGAATTCTGTGTTAAAATTTTCTATTTAGAAAACAAAAGCAGGTAGTCAGTGTCTAAGTAAGGTAGCAGGAAAGTGCTTAAACAGCAACTTTTGTTTCTTCTCATAATTTTCCATGAAGCATGCCCAGTGTTTTCCCTTCTGGAATTAGCAAAGATGGGGGTGATAGGAATTGTTTGCCGTGGCACCATGCCTGCTCCCACCTGGGAAGAGGGCTTTCATTTTAGCAGATGGAATATAAACAACCGAGGGTTTGACCCAGGGCCTTACAGTTTGGTTGGAGTCTTCTCAGGCTTTATTAGGCACCTAAGAATAAACAGAATCCCAAACCATTTGATGGATAATGAAATTGTCAGGGCTGAAAATATAGTGACTTTGCATTTGTCTAATCATAGAAAATAATGGATAAAAATTTCCTACACCTTGCGTGCAGGTCTGTGAGGCATGGTTCATACAGTTCCTGGAAGGACTCTTTTTCTTTTAAGGAGTAAAGTGGCTCCGTATCAGCTCAGTTAGAGTCTGCCCCATCCGTCTGCCCAGCTAACACCCAGCCAGGGTACTGCTCCATCAGGCATGCATTTGCTCACACAGGATCAATACTACTTTATTTGTAGTGACCAAAATAAAATGGTGGCTCATCCTCTTGGAAGAAGGACTAACTTTTGAAATGACTATGCAGGCAAATCTAAGATTCAGAGTTCCTGCCTTTTCTATATCTCCGGTGCCTGGGGTGGACGTATGCCTGTTGGTGGAGTTCAGGGGAGCTTGCACAGTGCACATTGCTTCCAGATTCTTCCTGTAAGGGCAGAGTATGATGCCCCCATCTCCTGGAACCCCTTCCCAAACTCCACAAGGAAACTCATGCCTTAGTATTAATACCTGAGCACTGTTTCCACCAGGCCTCTGTCACCCTGGTGTTGGGGGCAGACATAGAAGGAACAGGTGTTGTAGACCCACTGGAGGGGGGATGAGCTGGCCGGGTGGGGCTGAGGGCTCATTGGAAGGGCAGTGTGCTTGACAGAATCAGGGTAAACGAATGAGTAAACTAACAGGAACGCGCAAACACAGACAGAAACTGCACCCCCCTCCCCGCCCACCTGCCAGGCTCTAGGGGCTTCCTGTTTCCACAGGGGCTCTTTGACCCAATGCCCCAGACTCCAGAACCCTGCTTTCTCCCTTATTCCCACCTATCCTTCCTTCCCTGAGGGCACTGCTCTGTGGCCTGGGCTCAGCCGGCTGGTCCCACGGGTTGCAGCCGCCCCAAGTGCACACCTGTCTGCTGGCCTGCACATCTGCTCATGCACCGTTTCAAAGCGGTGCTCCCTCTCCTTCCTACCTGGCATTCTGCACTCCCTGTGCTGCTCCTGCGCAGGATTGGAGGGGCCCCGCCCTGCCGCCTGAGCAGCAGGTTGTCCTCCCATTGCGGTGGCCAAGCTGGCACCCCTCCCCCCAGAGAACTACAGTGCTGTGCTGTCTCTTGCTCATCTTCAGCACCCCTTCTACCCTGGCTTCCTCCAGCTGCAGTTCACTCACTCATGCAGTCAGCAGATATTTATTAAGCACCCACTGTGTGTTACATACTCTACCAGGTGTGGAGAAATTGCAAGTAACAACACAAGTCAGCTGTCCTTAGCGCAGTTATTCTAAAGCAGGAGACAGCCAATAAATACACAGAAATGTGGGCATATGACGTGGGTGGTTTTCAGGGCTGGTCAGTGGGCTTCATGAACATTGGAGCAGAGTGCACGTGGAGGGGACGGCAGGCTGGGGACATACAGGGACAGCTTGGAGGCAGGGAATGGGAGTGGGGGGGACTGCGAGGTGGTGGGTCAGGTGAGGCTGGCATGGGCAAGACTCTGCATTTTACTTTTTTTTTTAAAGTGAAATGTATTTGACATATAATGGTGAGTATGTTTCAGGTGTACACCATGTTGATTGGATACCTTTATGTATGATGATTGCCATGGTAGCGATAGTCAGCACCTATATCATTTCTTTTTTGTTATGGAAAATTAAGATCTTGTCTCTTAGAAAGTATGACAGTTATGATACAGTATTGTCCTTAGTCACTGCCCTGTGTATTAGATCTCCAGGATGTATTTACCGACTCATTGCAGGTTTGTTCCCTTAAATAGCATCTCTCCTATTCCGCCTCCTCCCAGCCCCTGGGAACCACCACTGTTTTTATGAGCTTGGCTTTCTTAGATTCCACATATAAGTGAGATCATACAGTATTTGTCTTTCTCTGTCTGACTTAACTAACTTAACATAATGTCCTCAAGGTTAATTCGTGTAAATTATTTAACGCAATATTTAACATGTGTCTTGCCAATGGGTTTCAGCCCTGGGGCAAGTTCACTATACATTCAGTATGATCAAAGGAAAGACAGTACAACATTCTTGGGGGGAAAGGGTCATACCAAACTGTATTTCCATGGTGGCAGATCAATCACTAATATCTCATTCACTCAGAGCGGTCTGCATGCAGCAAGCCAGGCTCCACCTCTGGGCCTCTCTACCCCCAGAGCCATCCCTCTAGGCCTCTGTGCCCCCACAGCCATCCCTCTGGGCCTCTCTGCCCCCACAGCTGTCCCTCTGGGCCTCTCTGCCCCCACAGCCATCCCTCTGGGCCTCTCTACCCCCACAGCTATCCTCTGGGCCTCTCTACCCCCACAGCCATCCCTCTGGGTCCCTCTACCCCCACAGCTATCCTCTGGGCCTCTCTACCCCCACAGCCGTCCCTCTGGGTCCCTCTACCCCCACAGCCGTCCCTCTGGGCCTCTCTGCCCCCACAGCCATCCCTCTGGGCCTCTCTACCCCCACAGCCGTCCCTCTGGGCCTCTCTACCCCCACAGCTATCCTCTGGGCCTCTCTACCCCCACAGCCATCCCTCTGGGCCTCTCTACCCCCACAGCCGTCCCTCTGGGCCTCTCTACCCCCACAGCCATCCTCTGGGCCTCTCTACCCCCACAGCCATCCCTCTGGGCCTATCTGCCCCCACAGCTGTCCCTCTGGGCCTCTCTAACCCCATAGCTATCCCTCTGGGCCTCTCTGCCCTCACAGCCATCCCTCTGGGCCTCTCTACCCCCACAGCCGTCCTCTGGGCCTCAATGCCCGCACAGCCATCCCAGTCTCTGTCCTCGGTGCTGCCACCACTCCAGCCTCTGCTCTGCTCTCCTGCAGCCCTGTAGCTGTGCCACAGTGTCACCCAGGGCACTGGGCAGAGCTCTTTATAGACAGTCAGTAACCACATATTGCCCACACGTGTGTAGTGAGCTAGCCAACCAGGGCCAGGTGAGAATCCTGGCCACAGGAACCTTCACTTTATCCACAACATTTCATTTTACTTTGTCACAAATGGCATCCACATGGCCAACAGACATGTGGAAAGATGCTGGACATCACTAATAATCAGGGAAATGCAAATCAAAGCCACAGTGAGATATCACCTCACTGCTGTTAGAATGGTTACCATCCAGAAAGGAAGAGGTAGTAAGTGTTGGTGTGGGTGTGGAGAAAGGGAGCCCTCCTACCCTGCTGGGGGGATGTGCATTGGTGAAGCCGCTGTGGAAAGCAGTATGGAGAATCCTTAAAAAACTTAAAACAGAAGTAGTATGACTTGGGAGGGTTAGAACCCTGCCTAAACAGGTGAAAGGACCTGACAGATTAAACTAGATATGTTTACTCTAATAGAGTAAAATTCAGAAAACTTACAGACCATGGCAAACTAGGGAAAATATGCAGAATATATATGTAATTCGGAGGATTATATCACTAAGCAAGGCCAACACCACAGTAAAAGAGAAAAAAACCGTAATGACTGTGAACTGACTCATGTCTCTCTCACAAGAATAATCATTAAAAATGGGAATACTAGTGTTCAAAGAACGTGGATTTTAAGAGTAATTAGAACACTTTTCACGGAGTCTCTTAGAACCAGAAGGGTGATCCCCACTGTTGCCTAGGGGAGAGGCTGTGGTGTGGGCTGAGAGTGACACAGCTTTTATGAAGGCCTGTTGAGCAACATGTGACACATTTCTTTTTACAGTTTATTCTATTGTTGTAAGAATGTTTAAGATGAGCTCTACCTTCTTAAAATGTAAGCATATGTTCCATTATTGTAGCGTCTAGGTGTAGGGCTACAGGGCAAAGCTCCAGAGCTGCTCCCCCTGGCTTGATTGAAACTATGCCCGTAATGAGGAAATCCCATTTCCCCTCCTCCCAGCCGCTGGGAACTCCCATTCCATTCTTTGGTTCTATGAATTTGTGTACTTTAGATACATCCTTAAGGGGAATCATGCAGTCTCTGTCTCTAGGACGACTGACTTCACCTCACACGATGTCCTCTGGGTCCATCCATACTGTTGTGTCGTGCAGAATCCCCGTCTTTGTCAAGGCTGAATACTTCTTGATTGTTTGACTACACCATGCTGTCCTTATCCGTCCATCTGTCGGGTGTCCATCTCTTGCTGTTGTGAATACTGCAGTGAACATGGGAGAGCAGAAATCTCTTTGGCATCCTCATACCAGTTCACTTAAAAACCACATTGCTTGTGAGCTGGGAGGTTTATGGAGCCGTATTATAAGGGAATAGACGAAGTGGAAAAAGATGAATACATAAGGAGGCCCATTGCAATATTGTTTGAAATCACAACAAATTGGAAACAACTGAAATGTGAAACCTTGAAGATGGGTAAATTATACATGGTCCAGTCAGGGTGGACACTTCCCGCTGCCCAGTAGCAGGCAGAATCACAGGTGACAAAAGCAGCTGTCATTCAGAGGGGGTGTTCTCATTTTGTCAACTTGCACATATATAGGTACACACGAAAAAGACTGAGGAGACAGTGCTTGTGGGTAGCATTAAGGGGGGGTTTTCACTTTGTACTTTATTTGCTCCTCTATCATTTGTGATGTTCTCAGTAAGCATATATGACTTGCATTTATCAAAGTAAAAATAATAGGGTATTTTCCTTTTAAATAAAAGAGAAATGAGAATATGGGTCAGGACTATTGTTTTTACAGGCTTTCATTGAAAAAGAATATTTATAAACACCTTCTATAGCATGCCACATTCATATAAAATGCCTGCTTCATTCTTTCTTCTGTTCACTAAACACTAATGCTTCCTGATGTGCAAAAAGCACTAGGCTAGGAACTGTGGGAATTCAGAGACTGAAAACTACCCTTTACTGTTCAGAACTTAGAGGCAGTGGGGGAGCCGGGCTTGGAAGCTGCCAGCTGGATGAGACGGGGCGGACGAAGGCCTGTGTACTGAGAAGCTCATGCTCAACACCCGAGTCAGGCGCTGTGGGGCGCCAAGCAGGGGCTGGCTAACCCCCACTGCTGGGATTGTGGGGGCTACCCTGAAGGCAGCATTAAAGGGTGAGGAAGATTTCAACAGGGCAGAAGACTGATGGCAGTGATGGAAAAGGAAGGCACTGTAGGCTGAAAGAGCAGCTTGAGAGAAGTCAGGGCCGCCTAGACCCAAGCTGGCATGGCCCAGCCGACATGAGACATCAGCCGCAGCTGAAGGGAATGCACCTGGTTTTCCTTCCCCACTGGGTGTGCCCAGTGTCTAGTATGGAGCTTGGCACAAAGTGCACATGGGGAGGGATAGAGGGTATGTTGGAAGGATGGAGGGATGGAGGGATGGACCAGTGAACTAAGGAATACATAAATGGGTGCAAGGCCTAATAATTTTATTTCACAGCATAGACTTTTGGGGATCTACTGATGTGGCTCCCCTTTAGCTGAACACTTAAAACCTAGAGGAATATTACCACTTCTCCTAAGAATACTGTGAACATATTGGATGCATATAGATAGAAACTAAGGGAACACACACACACACACGCACACACACGCACACACACACACACACACACACACCCTTTTGATCACAAATGAATACACAGCCCTAAGTTAGGTGCAGGAGCCACAGTGGGAGCAGGAGGCTCTGTTCCATGGTGAGAGTCCTACTCATTCCCTTCAAATCAGAACTCCCACCCCTTAAACATGTTCTCATTCCGGTCTGGTGTTGCAGGTAACTGGCACAATGGGAGTAAGAGACAAAGAAGCCACTGTGGAATGGGTGCTTTCTAAGAAAGACCAGGAAACCCAGGGCTGTTTCCACTGTTGGGGAGTCTTTCCTCCATACACTACATGGAAGGCATGTTAAAATCAGTCTTGATCAACCCACAGTGGCCACTACATGTGCTGGTTCTAAGAAGGAAAAATCATACTCACGAACTCCAAGAAATAAAGCAGACCTGGACTTGAAGGGCACCTGAAGGATGTGCCTACGATGACATTGGGTTTGAAATATGTTTTCTACATATTTCAACACCTGCAAGCACAAATCCATCTCTCTATGTGCCATAGGGAGTATTTATCACATGCAACAGTGAGAACTCCATGGGCTTTTAGTCCCTCGTGGAACCATAGGCATAGGCATTTCCAGTCAAGACTGCAGGGGCATTTCTTCCTGACCTGCTGGGCTAGGGTGGAAAGGCAATATAAGGAAAGCAGATTAAAAGTGTGGGCTTCGAGTCAAACCAAGGTCAAACCCAACTGTCTATATTAGCTGTGTGACCCTGAGCAAGTTATCTTCTACAAGCTTCAGGTATTCCTTTTCAAAGCACAGATAGTAAAATTACCTCTCTATGGGGGCTTTTGAGGTAGTGATAGCAGATTCAGCTGTCACCCAAGTAAATGTTTAATAAACCTTTGTTCCTGCCACTGTTAATGGTCTGTAAATACATCTCTAGAATGTTTTTCTAAAATGCCTTAAACTAACATTTTCCAGAAAAATGACAGCTTTTGCTCATTAGATCTTGTCTTAATTAGAGGTCTCAGACCTTGTCAAACACTTTCAAACACATCTTAATTAATTTATTGAGAATAGCTCCATGACTGGAAAATACATGGTCTTCAACAAGTGTTTGCTGAGTGCTTGTGATTATTTCTGGGAGAACAACTCTTGGTGGTGAAGCTGGACCATCTCTGCAAACACTCATGAGTTTGCTGCTTCTCTGATTCCTATAACAAGGAATGAGCCAGAACTTTGTTTCAACAGGTGAAACTGCTTTTCCAGACTAGTAAGCCAGAACTGCTTCCCCTCTCCCAATTATCTCCATCTTGATGTTGACACTCAGCAGAATTCCGAAATATGTCATTATTATGCAGACATCAGTAGGAGCTCAGAGGGCTCCAATTAACCAGTGTGAATTCACCGAAGCAACCCTGTCCACAAGGGAGCCCCAAATTACAGCTTTTGGTGGTGTTTCCAGCCTAAACAATCATGCAAATGTTATAGAATTATCCCTCCATCATTAGACTGTGAACGACATGGGGTCAGGAACCCTATAGTGGCCTTTGAATCCATAGGCAGTTCTTCTCACAGGCAATTCCAACACCTGCTTCCTGATTAATTAGAGTTAGTGCACAAATAACATTTAACAAAGCCTCTCACCATCTTTTGAGATTGAAAAACGTGGACTAGAAAATAATACAGGTAGGCAAATTCACACATTTGAACAATTAGGAGTGATTAATGGATCAATGCCAATCTTGAAGGAAGAATTCCAGGAATCAGAGCGAAGGCCCTTTGCCTTCCATGTTCCCATCAGTAACCAGGTGGAAGGTAGAAGCAGGTTTATGGCAGTGTAGGTAAGACCAGGTGTGCCACCCTTAACCTAGGAGCACACCTGGTCAGGGGTGCAGCTGAGCCTGAGAGCCTGGCTTCCCACTCCACACCAGCCCAGGCCAAAGATAGAACAATGGGTCAAAGAATTCTGTAGATTTTAACAGAAAAGTGGAAAGGTTTGGTATCCATGAGTGGACAGCTTAGCTGGAGAGACTGGTCCAAAGGCACCAGAGCCCACAGGGCTCAGAATGGGAGGTGCACATTTCCCTGCCCACCAGTGTTCAGAAGGAGCTTATGACAATGGACTGTGGACACGAAGCAGTGAGACCACCAGCCGGCCTGCCTGCACTGCTGGGCATCTACCCTCCACCCTGTAGACATGGAGGAGCCCAGAGCCTCTGCCTCCAGGGCATCAGGCACACCAAGTGGACTGGAGGCAGGGAGAAGGGACACCCACGTGTGGAATGTGAGCTCAGGGCCTCCCACTGACCCCCAACCCTGGCTTCCAAACACCAGCTCTCACCTGCTGGCAGGAGACTGGCAGAGCTCCTGTGTGGAGGGGGTAATCCTTCAGACTGGCTATTTGGGAATCGCTCAGTGTGCTAACCAGGTTTCTGCTCAAACACTTCAGGGAATCCCATTCCTATGTCAGCAGACCCCATCCACAGAAACCTACTTAATTATAAGTGATTGGCTAAGGATTGCCGGAAATTGAGGAAAAGTCAAAGTGTGATAGAGGTCAAGACAGAGAGAGAGAAACAGAAGCTGGAGGAAACAACAATTCATAAAATAGAAGAAAATGAAGTCAGAAACATTGTTTAGAGATATAAAAAATAGTCTCAGAGAGTAAAGAGAAGACACTGTTTCCAGGAAACCAGACATGATACTATTTAAAAAATACATAACAGGAAAGAGCTCTTAGAAATTAAAGATAGAGTCACAGAATTCCACATATTTGAAGAATTGGACAGTGAAATAAATTTCCAAGAAAGAGGGAGAACACTTATTTTCAATTAAACAAGAATATTCAGGAAACATTAGAAAGTTGATTGAACTAATTGGAACCAAGAGAGAGAGAAAACAGAGGGGCGAAATAATCTGAAAGGAATAATGCCAGAACATGCTGCAGGGTAAGAGGAGTAGGATTGCAGGGCCTAGAAAATGTGCCTGACAGTGGGTGAAAGAACTCCACCCCAAGGCATGCCAGCACAAGAATTCAGGGCCCCATGGAGCAAGAGAGAGGGGACGCTCACAGCTCACAGACCACATGCACACAGAAGCACGGTGGCAGGTTCTTCACCTGCTTTGGCTGTAAGCTTAGGCGACAGCGGCATCATGCCTCAGGGTTTGAGACACAGTTATGTCCTGCCTAGATTTCCATAGATACCTCCTGACTGTTAAGTGTGACAGAATAAAAGCAGTTTTAGATTTTCAAGTTTTTGTAAATTTACCTCACGTACGTACATCTTGTCCCAGAAAGCTGATAGAGACTGTGCCCCACTAAAATGAAGAGGTGGATTTTTAAAAGGCATAGGAGCCACGATACAAGGGCTAAAAAAAAATCTGAGTTAAAGGAAAGAGAATTTCCAGGAAACTCAGGAATAAAATTTAGAAAATGAATCAGTTATCAAGTTCAGAGAAAACAAAGAAATAATATAGAAAACATATTTTCAACATCCACAGTGTACATCTCAGCTGGAGAAAATTCCTCTGGAAGAAAATTTGTTTTACATAATGATGTCTATGGTAACTATATATGTTTACCTAAAGAGTGAATTTCATTTAAATCTTGTGCTATAATTTTTGGAAAGATTGGGGAGGGTGCATGTGTATGTGTGTCTCTGTCCATGTCTGTGTTTTCATGTGTCTCAAAGAACAAAATTCTCATCTTCTGGAGTAAGAAACCAATATCTAACATGGGAAAATTACAAAATAGCAGAATATAAGTAAGAAAAACAGAGTGAATGCTGAAAGATAAATGAGCTGGAAGTGGCTGCTGCTGGGGTGTGGGTAGTAGACAAGGAACTGATTGGCCCCTAAGGCTGTGGGATGATTTGGCTCTTCTAATATCCATGTTATATATAAAATTAGAATTATAAAGGTGTAAGAAGTGGTTATAATATAGTAGAAGGACAGAAAAAATGTGACCTTAAAGGACCAGAAAAATGTATGTCAGCAGTTAGTAGTTAATGTATTAATAGTGATTTTTCTTCCTTTTGCATGCATATATATATAAATTTTTTCTGCAGTGAATGTGTATTAATGATAAAATGTTACAATGAGACTTTTTACACACATCACGCACATAGTGTGGAACACCAGGTCCAACTCAGAAGGGGACATCGTCCTCCTCGGGAAAGGGCAGCGTGTCCCAGTTCTGGCATCTGTGCTGTGAGCCTGAGCTGATAAACCAAGGGCCCCAAGACTAGAAGTGGGTGGGGCTGGGAGGCAGATTGCACTTTGAACCAGTAGGCCTGCCCATTATCGAGGGGTCAGAAGCTGTGCATTTGTTATCGTTAAAGTCTTTGACGGGAGCTGGGTTTCTGTGTGTATGGGAGCTTGATGTCCCATATGCAGACCTAATGTCCCCCAGGGGACAAATGTCATTGTGTTTCCAGTCGGTGGCGAGCCTGTGGATGGTCAGCCCTGGCTGCCCAGGACCATGCAGAGGCAGGGGAGCCCCAGGGGGCGGGGCCACGGTGCGGCACATGACACGATCTGTGTGAGCACAGATCTAACCAATATCACACAGATCTAACCAATATCTAACATGGGAAAATTGGGAAAAGCTTCTGGCAAGAATGGCTTTTACATTTAATTAAGGGCTAAGGACCGCTTCTCATCTTTGTGCTGAGGGGCAGTTACCCAGTGTCCTGATTTGCCTGAAGTCCGTAGGAATTACAGGGCAGAGCCCCAGCTCCCCTGCACAGAGGTCTTGGACATGTCTGTGGGCAACCCTGGGCCACCCCATGGCCACCCCGGGCAGCACAGCCAGCCCTCACAGCACGGTCCCACACCTGCTCCGGGAGCCGGAGCTGCCCCCTCCAACTGGGTGTCCCACGTGCACGCTGTCCCCAACACAACCCCCCGCACATTGACTGCCTGTGCTTCCTTGTGCTTCTTAGGTATCCCTGGGCTCACAGATAGATCTGCAGAAAAAGAAGAGGCGGGCGCCGGCTCCCCCACCGCTGCAGCCACCGCCCCCCAGCCCCGTGGTGCCTGCGCGCACAGACGACAAGGAGGAGCACAGGAAGAGCGGGGCCGGTGAGTGACACACTGCTCTGCCCCCTGGGCTGCTGGCCTGCGCCTGAGCTCCAGTGCTGCCACTAACTCTTGCTGTGGCCTCCGCCAGTGTAGCATTAACTCGGGAAATATTATGCTAAAGAAAGAAAGTCTGGAAATGAGCAGTTACAAGTTCACTTACTGTCCCACAGACATACTTGCTGAGAGTGGTGTGGGCATGTGGAAGGGGTGTGGTGGGTAAGGTGGAGAGTGGCTGCAGGCGCTCAGGAGAGTGTGACAGAGGAGATTGAGTATGGGTGTGTGACGTGGGTCTCCCTGATGGGAAGAGGGAAGTTCCTAGGATGGGTGCTGTTTTGAAGGATGTCTAGGCCTCAGGAGATTTAGAGATCTGTGGACAACAGTTCAGTAATATTTTGGAATTGATGGTCACTTTTATAGGTTTTATATATGTAGCAAAGACCCTGATATTTGAGAATAAGCGATCCCAAAGGGAGGAGGGTGGAGCCATAATACTAGTGAGAGGAGACCTGTTAGGTCACCATGGGGCACCCCTCCTGCTACAGGGCAAGTGGAGGACGTGACAGACGTCTCTAGGTCCATCAGGTGGGGTGATTAATCTTATTTTAAAATCATTCTGTGTTTGTAATTTCATTTATGGAGGAACAGGAACAGCTCTTAGATAGCAGAGTTTACTGCAACAGCCCCCCAGGATTCTCAGTCCAGCAGGGAAGCCCTCTGAGGGCCACTCCCATGCCGTTTAGTGTGTCAGGCTCCCCATGTTCTGCCTCTGACCTGATGTCTGCAGTTCCGAAAGGGGACTAAAAGACACCTAAGGACAAGTGGCTGCGTCGTCAGTGTCTGAAACTTTAACGTGAGCCACGTGGCTGTTTGTCAGCATTTTCCCCTGGTCAATACCTCACTTTGTGTCTCAGCATTTCACAGCCTGAAAATCCATTATCCTAAGGAGTGGTAGCTATATTTCATGCCGGTTCAGCCTCTTTCCCACAGGAAAATACTATCAAATTTGAGAACACATGATCAGTAGCTTACTAAGATAACCTAGTTATCTCCTTTTTCACAATGACAGCCCTATTCTTCCTCCCTAGCTCTCACCCCCTCTTCATAAAGGGATGACAGCCCTCAGGTTTAGAGCTCCTCATTGCAGTTCCAGATTAATTGGTGGCATGGATGTTGTTGAGTTGTCCCAACCTCCGGGGCAAACAACCTGTTTCAACCCAAGGAAGGACCTCCTGATTCAGCCTTGAAGGACTGAGGCCTTGTGCCCGACATCCCTGGGTGTGGGCAGCCAGCCAGTGCCCACGGGTGTTGCAGGAGAAGTAGGGGTGGGGGTTGTTTTAAAATTGAAACCATAGGGAAGATGTCCCTGCTGAGGATCATCGCCAAGGAGGAGGTATGGATGGTAGCGATTCACTACAAGTCTCTCTCTCTCTGGTCCATGAACTTCTGTTTGTGAGGATTGAGAAGGAAGCCAGAAGCTGTCTTCTACTGGAAATAACCCTGTTTCATTGATGTCAGAGGGCTGGCAGAGAACGTGACAATTTCAAGTCCGACTTCCATCCCCCTCAAAAATCCCGTGAATTAACTGCACATATCAGCACTATAAGCAGAACTTTAAACCCCAGTCTAGGCTGTATGTTAAAAGATAAAAATAAAAAAGCAGCAATGCCCCCCCACCACCACCACCACCACCACCACCAACCCAGTATCTTTTTCTGGTTGGATACCTAGACATAAAAAGAACCGAAAGGCTTTGGAACTTGCACTGAAATAGCGTTAGAACCGGCTGGATTTGGGTCTGACCCAGATTCCTTGGGCAGAAACGAGCCTCCCAGGAGAAGCCTGTTCTTCCCACATGTCTTGCCGTGGTGATGCCCTCCTGTGTGTGACATTTACCTGGGCCAGACAAATACTCGTCCACACTGCTTTTGGCTTTGAGGGAGCAAATGAGGCATACATGTGAGGAAACAAGTATTTCTCCATGTCCATCTAAAAAACTGCCATCAAGAGAAGGAGTAAAAGAATATAGCTCTTGATGAAGAGCTGATGTTTCTTCCTATTTTTATTAATAATCTGATGAAGGGCATGAAGCACTTAAGATTGTAGCCCTTAAAGCTTACAGGAAGTATTTTAAAAGCAGTAAGAGTAAGCATAACATATGATATAATAATTCATCATTTATTATATTAAGCCATTGACCTTCAAAAATTTTATTAACAGAAGAAAGTCATTTTCATATAAAATTCTAAATGGATCCCCACATTTAGGCAAATAAAACAAGGCAGTTCTGATGGTCTGAGGGTCAAATGCAATGAGGAATCCCACCCCTAACTCTTTCTTCAACTCAGGACCCCCTTCACAGCCAAGTCTGAAACCTGTTCGCTGGAAGAGTGGGAGAGGTTGATAGTGTCACTGGGCTTGAAGAGGCAAGCTAAGTTCATGGTCCTTTAATCCACAGCAGGTGACAGATGCAAGCTAGAAGCCATGCCTGTGAACCTGAGAAAGGACGAACTTGACTAAAAGAAGCTTTTTACTTGACAGAGCTGTGAGGGGGCTTTTATGAATAATTTCAAGGCCAGCATTTCAGGTCGTTGTGCCTGCCCAAAACAAATTGCAAAGAGTAGATATTTCCATACTGGCCTGAGGATAGGACACCATGTGTGCAAAATGTTAAAAGCATGAGTGAGGTTTACACTTGGTGCCCTGAGGTTGAATTTGGTAATGACTGTGGTTGGATTTGGTGATGGGTGTGGCTGGATTTGGTGTTGAGTGAGGTTGGATTTGGTGCCGGGTGTGGCTGAGTTTGGTGCCTTGAGGTTGTTCTTGGTATATGGGTCAGTGACAGTGACGTGCCCTCTGTTGAAGTCAGAGTGTCTCTGGGCTTAAATGAACCCTCTGAAGTAATTCCCGTTGATTCCATGTAGGTGTTGGACGGCAGGTGCCACAAAAGCCCCCCAGAGGCTCTGCTCGGGGGCCCCCCCAGTTAGTGCTCCCCCCACCCCCGCCCTACCCTCCTCCCGACATGGACGTGGCAGAGCCCCTCAGCTTTCCTGGTCAGAATGCTGGTCCCGAGGCCTCCGACCTGACACCCACACGTACGTGCCTCTTGTTGTCTTCCCCACTCTGTGTTGACCTCCGACTCTCTGGTCACTGGTGTCAGGGCTGTTTCCAGACTTTCCATTCTTGCTTTGGGGTGTTTGTGACTTTCTTCTCCAGCTTTTCTCTCCAAATGCTCAATGCAGCATGTCTGATTTAACAGTGAATGCACTCCAAATGCCATGCAAGTACCATAAGGAATGATCTGACCCATTAATCATTCATGTTGCGGTTAGACTTGAGCCAAAATTGTACCGTGTGGGTGGAGACAGTCAGCTGGGAGCAAATGTTCCTCAAATTAGAACTAACCCCGGAATGTCTGCAGATCGCAATGGCAGCTCGGCCCCGCCCGCAGGCCTGGGGTGTTGTTGGGAAGCCCCCTCCGGCCAGCTCTGAGGGCAAACAAGAGCCGATTGAAGGGCTGGGAGGACTTGAGAATGAGGACCTTTGAACCATACGGTCAGCGGCCAAGCACTAGTACTGCTACTTTGTGGACAGGGAAACAGAGGCACCACCAGATGGGGAAGCAGCTTGATCTGAGTCTAGGAATTAAAATCTCATTTTGTTTCTTTTTCTTGTCACAGCCTGTCTGAGGCCAGGCTTCCTTCATTGTTTCCTGGGGTTTCTTTTGGGCTTTAGTGAGCAATATTTATAGCATTCCTGCTTCCAGACAGATAGCAGTTCTGCATATTTAACTATGTATATTCGGATGGCATCATCTGTATGTCACGCCTACACTCACCCCCACTTAGGACACCTCAGCTGTGCAATGGCAGAGACTCCGTTACAAGGCAGCCACAATCCCCCACTGCATTTTCCTAACAGTGAAATGTTACTGCACTCGCCCCGAGAGCAGCTGGCACCCACTTGAGTGTGGGCAGCCTTCTGGTGAGGAAGTTTGCACATTTCCACCAGTGGACCACTTTCTGTCTCCCTTGGAAATGATGACAATGTCACTGCCAGCTTCTGGGTAACAAAGATAGTTGTTAGATGGATTAACACTTTTCTGGGCAAGATAATCCTGATTCATTTTATCTTTTTTTTTTGTTTTTTTTTTGTTTTTTTTTGTTTTTTGTTTTTTTTTTTAAATAATTATTTTTTATTGAAGGGTAGTTGACACACAGTATTACATTACATTAGTTTCAAGTGTACAACACAGTGGTAGAACATTTATATACATAATTCTAGGTTCCAGCTATCACCCTACCAAGCTGTAACAATATCTTGACTATATTCCTTATGCTGTACATTACATCCCGGTTACTTATTTATTTTACCATTGGAAGTCTGTCCTTTTTTTTTTTTTTTTTTTTTTTTTTTTGTGAGGGCATCTCTCATATTTATTGATCAAATGGTTGTTAACGACAATAAAATTCTGTATAGGGGAGTCAGTGCTCAATCCACAATCATTAATCCACCCCAAGCCTAATTTTCGTCAGTCTCCAATCTTCTGAGGCATAACAAACAAGTTCTTACATGGAGAACAAATTCTTACATAATGAATAAGTTACATAGTGAACAGTACAAGGGCAGTCATCACAGAAACTTTCAGTTTTGCTCATGCATTATGAACTATAAACAGTCAGTTCAAATATGAATACTCATTTGGTTTTTATACTTGATTTATATGTGGATACCACATTTCTCTCTTTATTATTATTATTTTTAATAAAATGCTGAAGTGGTAGGTAGATGCAAGATAAAGGTAGAAAACATAGTTTAGTGTTGTAAGAGAGCAAATGTAGATGATCAGGTGTGTGCCTGTAGACTATGTGTTAATCCAAGCTAGACCAGGGCAATAAAACATCCACATATGCAGAAGATTTCTCTCAGAACAGGGGGGTGAGGTTCTAAGCCTCACCTCTGTTGATCCCCAATTTCTCACCTGATGGCCCCCCTGCGACTGTGCCTGTCTTAGGTTGTTCCTCCCTTGAGGAATCTTACCCGTCTCTGGCTAACCAGTCATCTTCCGGGGCCATACAGGGAAATGTGAAGTTGGTAAGTGAGAGGGAAGCCTTATTGTTTGAAAAGGTTAGCTTTTTACTTCTTTGCATATTTATGCCCTGTGGCTTCTATGCCCAGCATTTGTCTTGAGGTATCTTTACCACTTGGAGGAGTTATGATACTCGGTAAATTTGATATGAGGCACGAATTCTATTTAAGGGTTGTAATTAGGAAGGAAGAAGAAAAGCTATAGAAGTAGCAGGCGGAAGAAAACATGGGAAGATTGATTATTTCTTTGACAAATCTTCTTGTAGAGTAACTTCAGCATATATAGGTTTTAAGCTACTACTTAAATTGCGCACACACATTAACATAATAGGAGTATAGTTACATAACCAAAGCATATCTGTAATTACCAGCCATCTCCAGTGAAACCAAGAAAACCAGTTAGGCACCTTAGGCATTTGTGTAAACTTATCTATGATATGGTGGATATTGTCCAACTGAACTTGAACAGTCTGAGAGAAATCAGACAAATTAAAACAACCCATTCCTGGGGACTGTTCACATCCCATATGTTCTTTTAACAGTAAATAGTCTGTAGTTGTAAGAGTTTGGAGCGCTACAATTTGCACTTCTCCAAATTCTTGGTTGAGTTCCAACAGTATAGATCCAGTCAAATTTGTTGTTTTACTGTATGCACAGGCCAGCTTAGATATCTCCTTCCTCATTCCCATGGCAAGTCCAGGAACTGGTGGGAAGAGTACATCTATAGCTGTAGCAGTGCGTGGATCTTTGTTGGGGTTTTTTGATGATCATCTTCTGGCATGAGTCTTCCAGAGAGTGCAGATGTTGGAAGTTGTTTTTCATATCGTATCTTAGTTCATTTTCGGGGTAGCCCAATTAGGCTTTGATCTTCTGTATAAACACAAACAGACCCTTTGCCTACACTTTTATATGCCCTTTATACCCTTGTGTAGAACTCGTTGGAGGTTACCACACAGGATCTGCCCTTTTTTTTTTTTTTTTTTTTTTTTTTTTGTTTTTGGTATCACTAATCTACACTTACATGACGAATATTATGTTTACTAGGCTCTCCCCTATACCAGGTCTCCCCTATAAACCCCTTTACAGTCACTGTCCATCAGCATAGCAAAATGTTGTAGAATCACTACTTGCCTTCTCTGTGTTGTACAGCCCTCCCTTTTCTCCTACCCCCCCATGCATGTTAATCTTAATACCCCCCTACTTCTCCCCCCCTTATCCCTCCCTACCCACCCATCCTCCCCAGTCCCTTTCCCTTTGGTACCTGTTAGTCCATTCTTGAGTTCTGTGATTCTGCTGCTGTTTTGTTCCTTCAGTTTTTCCTTTGTTCTTATATTCCACAGATAAGTGAAATCATTTGGTAGTTCTCTTTCTCCACTTGGCTTGTTTCACTGAGCATAATACCCTCCAGCTCCATCCATGTTGCTGCAAATGATTGGATTTGCCCTTTTCTTATGGCTGAGTAGTATTCCATTGTGTATATGTACCACATCTTCTTTATCCATTCATCTATCGATGGACATTTAGGTTGCTTCCAATTCTTGGCTATTGTAAATAGTGCTGCAATAAACATAGGGGTGCATCTGTCTTTATCAAACTTGATTGCTGCGTTCTTAGGGTAAATTCCTAGGAGTGGAATTCCTGGGTCAAATGGTAAGTCTGTTTTGAGCATTTTGATATACCTCCATACTGCTTTCCACAATGGTTGAACTAACTTACATTCCCACCAGCAGTGTAGGAGGGTTCCCCTTTCTCCACAGCCTCGCCAACATTTGTTGTTGTTTGTCTTTTGGATGGCAGCCATCCTTACTGGTGTGAGGTGATACCTCATTGTAGTTTTATTGCATTTCTCTGATAATTAGCGATGTGGAGCATCTTTTCATGTGTCTGTTGGCCACCTGTATTTCTTTTTTGGAGAACTGTCTGTTCAGTTCCAATGCCCATTTTTTAATTGGGTTATTTGTTTTTTGTTTGTTGAGGCGTGTGAGCTCCTTATATATTCTGGACGTCAAGCCTTTATCGGATGTGTCATTTTCAAATACATTCTACCATACTGTAGGGATCCTTCTTGTTCTATTGATGGTGTCTTTTGCTGTACAGAAGCTTTTCAGCTTAATATAGTCCCACTTACTCATTTTTGCTGTTGTTTTCCTTGCCCGGGGAGATATGTTCAAGAAGAGGTCACTCATGTTTATGTCTTAAGAGGTTTTCGCCTATGTTTTCTTCCAAGAGTTTAATGGTTTCATGGCTTACATTCAGGTCTTTGATCCATTTTGAGTTTACTTTCGTATATGGGGTTAGACAATGGTCCAGTTTTATTCTCCTACATGTAGCTGTCCAGTTTTGCCAGCACCACCTGTTGAAGAGACTGTCATTTTGCCATTGTATGTCCATGGCTCCTTTATCAAATATTAATTGACCATATATGTCTGGGTTAATGTCTGGATTCTCTAGTCTGTTCCATTGGTCTGTGGCTCTGCTCTTGTGCCAGTACCAAATTGTCTTGATTACTATGGCTTTATAGTAGAGCTTGAAGTTGGGGAGTGAGATCCCCCCTACTTTATTCTTCTTTCTCAGGATTGCTTTGGCTATTCGGGGTCTTTGGTGTTTCCATATGAATTTTTGAATTATTTGTTCCAGTTCATTGAAGAATGTTGCTGGTAGTTTCATAGGGATTGCATCAAATCTGTATATTGCTTTGGGCAGGATGGCCATTTTAACGATATTAATTCTTCCTAGCCACGAGCATGGGATGAGTTTCCATCTGTTAGTGTCCCCTTTAATTTCTCATAAGAGTGACTTGTAGTTTTCAGAGTATAAGTCTTTCACTTCTTTGGTTAGGTTTATTCCTAGGTATTTTATTTTTTTTGATGCAATTGTGAATGGAGTTGTTTTCCTGATTTCTCTTTCTGTTGGTTCATTGTTAGTATATAGGAAAGCCACAGATTTCTGTGTGTTGATTTTGTATCCTGCAACTTTGCTGTATTCCGATATCAGTTCTAGCAGTTTTGGGGTGGAGTCTTTAGGGTTTTTTATGTACAGTATCATGTCATCTGCAAATAGTGACAGTTTAACTTCTTCTTTACCAATCTGGATTCCTTGTATTTCTTTATTTTGTCTGATTGCCGTGGCTAGGACCTCCAGTACTATGTTAAATAACAGTGGAGAGAGTGGGCATCCCTGTCTAGTTCCCGATCTCAGCGGAAATGCTTTCAGCTTCTCGCTGTTCAATATAATGTTGGCTGTGGGTTTATCATAGATGGCCTTTATTATGTTGAGGTACTTGCCCTCTATTCCCATTTTGCTGAGAGTTTTTAACATGAATGGATGTTGAACTTTGTCAAATGCTTTTTCAGCATCTATGGAGATGATCATGTGGTTTTTGTTTTTCTTTTTGTTGATGTGGTGGATGATGTTGATGGACTTTCGAATGTTGTACCATCCTTGCATCCCTGGGATGAATCCCACTTGGTCATGGTGTATGATCCTTTTGATGTATTTTTGAATTCGGTTTGCTAGTATTTTGTTGAGCATTTTTGCATCTACGTTCATCAGGGATATTGGTCTGTAGTTTTCTTTTTTGGTGGGGTCTTTGCCTGGTTTTGGTATTAGGGTGATGTTAGCTTCATAGAATGAGTTTGGGAGTATCCCCTCCTCCTCTATTTTTTGGAAAACTTTAAGGAGAATGGGTATTATGTCTTCCCTGTATGTCTGATAAAATTCCGAGGTAAATCCATCTGTCCCGGGGGTTTTGTTCTTTGGTAGTTTTTTGATTACCGCTTCAATTTCGTTGCTGGTAATTGGTCTGTTTAGATTTTCTGTTTCTTCCTGGGTCAATCTTGGAAGGTTATATTTTTCTAGGAAGTTGTCCATTTCTCCTAGGTTTCCCAGCTTGTTAGCATATAGGTTTTCATAGTATTCTCCAATAATTCTTTGCATTTCCGTGGGGTCCGTCGTGATTTTTCCTTTCTCGTTTCTGATATTGTTGATTTGTGTTGACTCTCTTTTCTTCTTAATAAGTCTGGCTAGAGGCTTATCTATTTTGTTTATTTTCTCGAAGAACCAGGTCTTGGTTTCATTGATTTTTGCTATTGTTTTATTCTTCTCAATTTTATTTATTTCTTCTCTGATCTTTATTATGTCCCTCCTTCTGCTGACCTTAGGCCTCATCTGTTCTTCTTTTTCTAATTTCGATAATTGTGACATTAGACCATTCATTTGGGATTGCTCTTCCTTTTTTAAATATGCTTGGATTGCTATATACTTTCCTCTTAAGACTGCTTTTGCTGTGTCCCACAGAAGTTGGGGCTTAGTGTTGTTGTTGTCATTTGTTTCCATATATTGCTGGATCTCCATTTTGATTTGGTCATTGATCCATTGATTATTTAGGAGCGTGTTGTTAAGCCTCCATGTGTTTGTGAGCCTCTTTGCTTTCTTTGTACAGTTTATTTCTAGTTTTATGCCTTTGTGGTCTGAAAAGTTGGTTGGTAGGATTTCAATCTTTTGGAATTTTCTGAGGCTCTTTTTGTGGCCTAGTATGTGGTCTATTCTGGAGAATGTTCCATGTGCACTTGAGAAGAATGTATATCCTGTTGCTTTTGGATGTAGAGTTCTATAGATGTCTATTAGGTACATCTGCTCTACTGTGTTGTTCAGTGCTTCCGTGTCCTTACTTATTTTCTGCCCGGTGGATCTATCCTTTAGGGTGAGTGGTGTGTTGAAGTCTCCTAGAATGAATGCATTGCAGTCTATATCCCCCTTTAATTCTGTTAGTATTTGTTTCACATATGCTGGTGCTCCTGTGTTGGGTGCATATATATTTAGAATGGTTATATCCTCTTGTTTGACTGAGCCCTTTATCATTATGTAGTGTCCTTCTTTATCTCCTGTTACTTTCTTTGTTTTGAAGTCCATTTTGTCTGATATTAGTACTGCAACCCCTGCTTTCTTCTCACTGTTGTTTGCTTGAAATATGTTTTTCCATCCCTTGACTTTTAGTCTGTACATGTCTTTGGGTTTGAGGTGAGTTTCTTGTAAGCAGCATATAGATGGGTCTTGCTTTTTTATCCATTCTGTTACTCTGTGTCTTTTGATTGGTGCATTCAACCCATTAACATTTAGGGTGACTATTGAAAGATATGTACTTATTGCCATTGCAGGCTTTAAATTCGTGGTTACCAAAGGTTCAAAGTTAGCCTCTTTAGTATCTTACTGCCTAACTTAGCTCACTTATTGAGCTTTTATATACACTGTCTGGAGATTCTTTTCTTCTCTCCCTTCTTGTTCCTCCTCCTCGATTCCTCATATGTTGGGTGTTTTGTGCTGTGCTCTTTCTAGGAGTGCTCCCATCTAGAGCAGTCCCTGTAAGATGTTCTGTAGAGGTGGTTTGTGGGAGGCAAATTCCCTCAGCTTTTGTTTGTCTGGGAATTGTTTAATCCCACCATCATATTTGAATGATAGTCGTGCTGGATACAGTATCCTTGGTTCAAGGCCCTTCTGTTTCATTGTATTAAATATATCATGCCATTCTCTTCTGGCCTGTATTGTTTCTGTTGAGAAGTCTGATGTTAGCCTGATGGATTTCCCTTTATAGGTGACCTTTTACTCTCTAGCTGCCTTTAACACTCTTTCCTTGTCCTTGATCTTTGCCATTTTAATTATTATGTGTCTTGATGTTGCCCTTCTTGGATCCTTTCTGTTGGGGGTTCTGTGTATTTCCGTGGTCTGTTTGATTACTTCCTCCCCCAGTGTGGGGAAGTTTTCAGCAATTATTTCTTCTAAGATACTTTCCATCTCTTTTCCTCTCTCTTCTTCTTCTGGGACCCCTATAATACGGATATTGTTCCTTTTGGATTGGTCACACAGTTCTCTTAATATTGTTTCATTCCTGGAGATCCTTTTGTCTCTCTCTCTGTCAGCTTCTATGCGTTCCTGTTCTCTGATTTCAATTCCATCAATGGCCTCTTGCATTCTATCCATTCTGCTTATAAACCCTTCCAGAGTTTGTTTCATTTCTGCGATCTCCTTTCTGGCATCTGTGATCTCCCTCCGGACTTCATCCCATTTCTCTTGCGTATTTCTCTGCATCTCTGTCAGCATGTTTATGATTCTTATTTTGAATTCTTTTTCAGGGAGACTGGTTAGGTCTGTCTCCTTCTCTGGTGTTGTCTCTGTGATCTTTGCCTGTAGCTTTGCCTTTTCATGGTGATAGGAATAGTCTGCAGAACTGGGACGAGTGACGGCTGGAAGGACTTCCTTTCTTGTTGGTTTGTGGCCCTCCTCTCCTGGGAGAACAGCGGCCTCTAGTGGCTTGTGCTGCGCAGCTGCGTGCAGACAGGGTTTCTGCTTCCTGCCAGGCTGCTATGGAGTTAATCTCCACTGTTGCTGTCGGCGTGGCCTGTTTCGGGCAGCTACTCCAAGATGGTGGAGTCGCGCTGGAGCAGGAGTTGCTGGGAGGCTATTTATCTCTGTAAGGGGCCTCCCTGCTCCCTGCAGCCCAGGGGTTAGGGTGCCCAGAGATCCCGGATTCCCTACCTCTGGATTAAGTGGCCCGCCCTGCCCCTTTAAGACTTCCAAAAAGCACCCGCCAAAACAAAACAACGCCCACCAAAAAAAAAAGAAAAAAAATTTTTTTTAATTAAAAAAAAAAAAAGTTTTTAATTAAAAAAAAGGTGGTCGTTCGTTTTTTTTATTCTCCGGTGCCAGCCTCAGGCCTCTGCTCACCGGTCGGTCTTTCTGCCCTGTTTCCCTAGTATTGGGGTCCCTATCCCTTTAAGACTTCCAAAAAGCGCTCGCCAAACCAAAACAGCAAAAAAGCAAAAAAAAATGGTCGCGCGCTTTTCTTATGCCCTCTGTCGCCCAGCCTCCAGTGCCTGCTCACTGTTCTTGCTGCCCTGTTTTCCTAGTATCGAGGGCCCTGCACTCTGGCCCGGATGGCTGGGGCTGGGTGTTCGGCAGCCCTGGGCTCCGTCTCCCTCCCGCTCTGCCTGCTCTTCTCCCGCCGGGAGCTGGGGGGAGGGGCGCTTGGCTCCCGCAGGGCCGGGGCTTGTATCTTACCCCCTTCGCGAGGCGCTGGGTTCTCAGGTGCGGTTGTGGTCTGGATATTTTCCTGTGTCCTCTGATCTTTATTCTAGGAAGGGTTGTCTTTGTTATATTTTCATAGATATATGTTGTTTTGGGAGGAGATTTCCGCTGCTCTACTCACGCCGCCATCTTCCGCCCCTCTCCTGATTCATTTTATCTTTCTTTAGAAATGCTTCTTTTCCATCCTTAACATTTCTTTTACATTTTTGTTTTTTTTTACATTTTTACATTTCTTCCTTTTACATTTGATAATCTTGATGTTCGACATGCCTCTAAATACAAGTGCATTTTTACAGGGTGTTCAGAACTTAAGGATTAGGTACATCAGTCAGAAAGATGGCAGCCAAGGCTTACCGCTCTGGAGCCATTACATCTCTGAAGAGAGGGCGTGTTAAGTCCCACGTGCCAAGGTGCCAGTCCTGCTCAGTGAAAGTGGTGAAGCCAGGTGCAGCCCCCTGGCAGTGAAGGAATGGCCTTGTGGGATCTACACAGGGTGGGCGTGCAGACCTCATGCACTTTCCCACACCTGACTGTCCAGACTGCAGGCGTCCGTTTCCTCCTAGGCCTCCCTGGGTCGCGGGGGTCACTGTGCGCCTGTGGCATCTGCTGGGGAGACCGTGGACGAGATTTGGGGGGTTGCTCACAAAGGCCTTGAGGAGAAAGGCTTCCTTCTAGGTCTCTGCGGTGCAGGGGAAATGGTTCCCACCCCAGCCCCCAGTAACTCTTAAAAAGAATGTTACTCAAAAAGTAGAGAATGGAACTATGCAAAGGACAGAAGACGAGACTCACTTTCCTCTTGCATCACAGGCCCTTTGCCCCTCCTGTGTACAGCGTTAGTTTCCACCACGTGTCCCTTTCCCCAGGTACACTTCATTGGGGCATCCTCTGCCCTCGGGTCATATTCCCCTTCCCATCTTACGTGCCCATAGACATGCCAGTAACAGGGTAAAGAGGAGAGGCAGGTAAAGAGGGCAGAGGCCTGTGAGGCGCGAGGATTACTGTGCAGCCCTGGCCCCCCTCAGCACCTAGCCTGGCACACAGGCCACCGGGCTCAAGTGCTTCTTCCTCCTTCTGCTCCCTGCTCCTCTATCGTGGCTGCTTGTGCCCCAGAAGGTAATGCATCCAATTGGGGCCTTTATTTCACCAAATTAACTGACTCTCCTGACCATTGTTTACAGCATTACAAACTGGGTTCTCCTGCCCAACGATGTGGCAAGCGGCTTGCCTTCTTTGATTCAGGACTGGAACAGTTTTCCCTTGTCATTTGTTTCAGTTTTTCCCATAATGTTGAAGCCTGGGTACTTCCTCCCCTGTCTCAGGGAGCAGCAGATTCTTGGCACATAAATGCCGGATGGTCATTTCTGCCCCTGGTTGGCACATAACATCTCGCCTGCACTTCCACTCCAACTTCTGGCTATTTGTAGCTGTGTAGATGCTCAGTAGGGACATTTTTATGCCAGCCGCAAGCTCTTATATCTCTCCTCTTGAGTTTAGATCTGTGCTCCTTATAAATGGTGTTTCCTGGTGGAAACTAACTCTGAGTGCATAGTAGGCATCTTACCCATAACATCTCCCTCTGCCCACACTGTAGTAACAGGGTAGGTTCTGTCAATAGGGAGAAACTGAGCCAAAAGAATTCACGTCACTGGCCCAAGGTGTCAGCCACCACAGATCAGGGACAGCAGGAACTGTCATTGTGGCATCTTTACTGTCATCATGCCACACCCCTCCCCATGCCAGAAACACCCACAGGATGGACACCTTTGGCTTTGCACAGTCACTCTGATTTTTATACCAGATGGTTTATTCCACTGAGGTTGTTAAAGAGAGGAAAGGTCCATTTTCTTGAAACCACTAAGCACAGCCAAACTCCTTAAGATAAAAGGAATTGAACAGCTACCAGATGGCAGATTTGTACACAGATGGAGAGATGGAGAAGGCCGTAAGACGACATGAAGTAGGCCCTCCACACCACCACCTGTGCTCTGCATCTCTCCCACATCAGAGCTTCCCATTCCAGCCACCTCCTGTCCCCGGTCCTGGCCTCTGGAGGGTCTTGCTGCAGTCCCAGTCCTGATGGTGGGGCTGTAGACCCCTTACTAGAAGGGGTCCTCCCAGCTTTTACTAGCATCCTGAGAACTAGCTAGGCCCCAGGTCCTTAGCCCAAGGACGTATGCCTTATTTCCCATTTCATGCTTAAAATCTTACCAGTACTTGACATATGTTCATTAAAACATTTACCGGCAACAAAAACAAAATGGAGAAGCCCATGTGTGTGTCTTAGGCCACGTTTCTCTGGGACTACTGAGCTCTCTTTGAACCTCTGCATGGTTTGTAGTCAGAAGAGAGAGAGTGACCATCTGCTAACGTCTGTATTTGGCTCTGAGAGGCCACCTGTGCCCAGGCTGTGCCCCACCTGGCCTGGGTGTACCCAGCAGGTATCAGATGAATGTGCGCACTCTCATACCCCAGCCACGGTCAGCGGGGTGAGTGCCCTGTGCACACCCTGCTGCCATCTCTGGAGTCCGTCTTTGGCAGGTCTACCACTCCTTCTAGTCCAAAGTCTGCCTCCCATCCTCTAAGGGTTAACCTTTATTCACCATCCTGCATTATACACACCTACACGTGCCACTCCACTAATTCAAGCCACATGGAGGCTCTCATGGTCTTAGTCATAGATATATCCATTCTTCAACACACAGCATATATTCAGTAAAGGATTATACCAGAGTTGTCTCACTGAATTATAAGTATCAGATTATAATGATACATGATATTCAAGTCAGCTTCATTTAACTGAGATGTTTCCAGGCTGGAGACGGTACCAGCTTAGGTCTGTCTACAGGATACTCTGAATAGAGCCAGCATTGTGTCAGTGACCTGTACGGTGTCATGCTTGGGGAAGGTATGAAAACCTCAGTAGTATTCAGCACCCCAGCCTTTGCTTCTCTCCTCTTTAGCAGTTTCCTAGTCTGTCCTATCCGCATGATGCCTTCAGTTGTGTTGTGGGTACCACTAACGTGGCCCCCAGTGGTCCCCACCTCCTGTGTTCTGCCCCTTGCATAACCCTCTTCCCTTGAACCTAGCCTGGATTTAATGACTCACGTCTAATAGATGGAAAATAGCAGAAGTAGCGGATGTCCCTTGTCACTTCTGAGATTAGGTTAAAACAGCTGTGACTTCCCTCTTGGGCACTTTCGCTCACTGTGAGGAACTGGCAGCTCACTGAGAACCACGTCATGGGGAGAGCCACATGGTAGGGAGCTGAGCCAGCCTCTAGCCCATAGCCAGTGAGGAATAGGGGCCCTCGGCTCCCAGCTGCGAGAGCTGCGTCCTGCCAGCAGCCGCCAGCAGGAGCCTGGAGGCAGAGCCCCCTGCGGTCCAGTGCTCGGCTGAGTCCACATCCCTGATGGGCAGCTCGACTGCAGCCTTGTGAAGAGGCCTTGGGTCAGAAGCAGCTAAGCTGTGCCCCGCTTCCAGGCCCACAGGAACTGTGAGGTAATAAATACTTATTCTTTGAAGTCTCTAAGTTTTGAGGTAATTTGTTCTGTAGCAATAGATAACATACAAGTTGCAAGTAAGAAAACCCACGTCAAACCTACTTAAAGGGTTAGGGACTCTCTTACCTCAGGGAACAGGAATCCCAAAGTGGGACAGGCTCAGAGTGAGGTGGATCTGCAGCCTGCAGTTGTCAGGGAGGATAGAGGATCTGTCAGTGTCTTCCCTGTACCACCTCTGGGGCTGACCTCCTCCATGGGCTGGTATTGAGGGGGCCGTGGCTGATCCATGCATCACATCTACACTCCAGAATTTCCAAAGGAAGAAGAGCAACTTCTCTTCTAGTTCCACAGGAAAAGGACACCTTTCCCAGAACCCTCAGCTGCAGTTTCCATCATGTGTCATTGACCATATTTGGGCAGTACACGGCCCCAGTCCCTGGTAAGAATAGAATCACTTCTGAGAATCAGGCCCATCTTGAGAGCTGGGGAACAGGCACAGCATTCCCTAGGGTGTACGGACATGGCCACTCAACATTGGAGCTCTCGTGATTGGAGATGTGGGGAATGCACACCACCATCAGTGTCCACTACAGCCGGGTTGCAGCCTCAGCTGGGTTTCAGTCTGCAGAGCCTGAGACATGGTCAGTGGGTGCAGAGAGAGGACTGGGTGCCAGTCGTGAAGATCATGTGGTTGGCAAAGACAGTGTGGCCAAGCCCCTGGAGACCAAAGAACTGTCCTCCCCTAGAAACAATTTCAGTGCAGGACTGGCCACTTTAGGCCTGGCCTCCACCTACATTCTCATTTTTTTTTTTTTTTGAGAGGACGTCTCTCATATTTATTGATCAGATGGTTGTTAACAACAATAAAATTCTGTATAGGGGACTCAATGCACAATCATTAATCAACCCCAAACCTAATCTCATTTCCTACTTTTGCAGACCAGAGGAGCTACTGGAAATTCTCCTGACTTTAGATATGCCCATGTAGAACCCAGAGACTGAAGGGTCTGGTTTCTTGATCATTTTGTAGCTTAGAAGAAAATAGAGTTAGTGAAGTTGTATCTCCGACCTGGCAATCTTTGGAATCCTGTCTCATTTAAAATTACTTCCTTCTATAAGAAGCATAATTTTATCTCTTCCAAGTGAGCTTACAGTAGATAAAAAGCAGACTTTTAGAGTTAGCCTGGGGCCATTGTGGAGCTGTGTGTGCCCAAAGATCAGGACTTGCTCTCTGCCACCTCCTGGTGCAGGAGTGAGGCTTCTCACGCCTGCTGCCATGTTGTTGGCTTCCTCTTGGCATGTGGCCAGTACAGCTGGTAGAGTTTGAGTTAGTACATACTTACCATGCATGGGGGAGAAGAGTGATTAATCTGTGTAATCTCTCATAAAAGGCTTATGGCAGAAAGGTTGCTGTGGGTGTGTCTGTGGTGATATGTTCGAGCTTTTTTTCAGCATAATTGTAGTAATAGACGAACAGTGGCTCCCTGGTCTAGGTTTTGTAACCTTTCTGTCACTTACTGGTAAGATTTCATGTTAACCCTTTGGTATCTGACCGTTTACATAGATGCTTCGTGTGCATGCCTAAACCAATACAATGATTTGCGCATATCGAGTTTTGCCTATAACATCTAATCATCTTGCTATCTGTTGACACTTGGTTTCAGTTGAACTTTCTGTGAGTCACGATGATGGAGCCCATCCCACTACTTGCACTGGATTGTTTGTGTACACGATTTGCAGTGCTGGTTATGGTTAGGCTATTAACATGTCATCAATTACTTATTCCAGTGAGAAGACCCTAGGGATTTAAAAGTCAATGCATATAGAGCTCAAATTACAGATGCTCAGTTGACTTCACATTTTTAAAACAAAACTGTCCGATGACAGCCATTGTGTAATACATTTTCCTACAGCAGGTGCAAGCAAATCAATCTTTCTTAAGAACACATTTCTAGGGTAATCTGCAAAGGATTTTAACAGCCTAGAGGGAAATGGGTCATGGTCTCCTGTCCTGAGTGATGAGTAGAGTGGAAGCACGACTGATGACAGCCATCACAACGTCTCGAGCTGATCAGTTTCAGTTTGTGAGCAAGTGTCCCATAAAGAACTTTAAGGAAATGCTTAAAGAGGGAAGTAAAATGAGAGAAACGGTTTTCATTTGAAGATAGTAATTTGCTTGTTCAATGTAAAATTGATAATAATAAGAACTCACAGGTTAGGCAGTGTGACTCAGCAGAAGAACTGAGCATCTAGAAATATCCTGGGCACAGCTTAATGGCAAATGGCTGCAATCAAATCCCCACACTCCTGGACCAGGTGCTCACAAAGGCCCCAGCTCAGCCAACAGCCAGGATCCAGCCTGGGCAGAGAGCATGAAGGGGGAGAAGGGAGGATGGATGCCCCTTAAATTGGGAACAATCCTCTTTAGGGTCACCGAACATCTTACTTTAAAATTTGAGCCAAAATTAAGCACTTTGCCTGTTTCACAGCAGAGTAGTTAATCCTAAAGCTTTTGTTTCAGGCACAGTTGGGGGAGTCCTATTTGTCAGGGAAGTGCCCTCGAAACCTTGCAGGTGCGTGAACCCCAGGGAAGTGCTCTCGCTCTCGCCTTGTGTTGTTGCGCGCCTTCCTTCCCGTGTTGAGAGAGCCAGAGCACAGCTGCTCCTGCTACCATGGGAAAGGGTTCTGCGTCAAGGAAAACAGGAAGCGCAGAGGAGGCAAATGGCCCTGCTCATAAAATAGGAGGAAATCGGCCACTGTGGGAGAGTCTGTCTTACGCTGAAGTATGCTCAAAAAAGTGGAACTGAATTTTTAGCCTGTTATCTTGTACCTTGAGAGCCATTAAATACACCCAGTGTGAACTGAAGACTGAATGATACTTAGAACCAAAGCAATGAGAATCATAATAAGCTATGTATAGCATTTTTGTAAAAAGCCCTGTGAACTTTTTGTTTTGCTGATTACTTTTTAGCCCTTTATTTACAAGCTGTGTTGTACCTGAGAGAGAACTGAGGAACTTAGTGACGCTCAGAGGAACAGGTGTGTGCTTGACCTGGCTCACGCCAGCTGCTAAGAGCAGATTGTTGAAATTTCAGGAATCTTGCAAGTCAGTTGTTAAACAGAAACATTATTTTAAAAATTAATTATGTAAGCTTATAATCAAATAAATACTGTTAAAAACAAAGGTAACAAGTACTGAAAATAGCACTCCCCGATTATTTTACAATTTTGTATTTTCTGTGTTCTTGAGGTTATTTACATCTGCTGAATCAGTGTGATTCAGAATATGTTAAGAGTGAAAACACCGTCTAGCAGCATGCTACTGCTCATCTCCTCGCAGTACCACATGTAGCAGCTGACATCCACTGCTGTAAACCAACCAGGAGGGAGTATTTACACCATGGAAATTGGCAGAGGTTACAAATCAGGGCTGTGTTACTGCTTCCTAATGTTCTAGATGTAAGAGAGCGATTGGAAATGTTAATAATGCAGATTAATTAAGAAAGCATGTCATATCAGTAGCCAGTGCCTCGTGAAGAGCACAAAAAAAAGGGAATTGTTCTTCAGTTTTTTGAAAATCATTATCCAATTCAGCAGTCATTCGTGCATTGACAGGCGAGCTAAGTTCCAACATACATCTTCATGGTTTCACTTTCATCTTACCTCTTAATGGAAAGCTATCTATATTTATAACTGAAATTCTTTGTGCTGTTTTATAACATAAAATTATATGTACCCACACACATATAAAATAACCTATATTCATGTCAAAATTACAAATGCTTGTCAATAGTAATAATAGGTTGGCTACAGATAAAAGATAAAGGTAATAGAATTTGGCAAAAATTAATGAAAGCATTCTGTGAGAATAAATTGGTTATATAGAATTTAGAGCAAGAATATTGTATATTATTATAAGTTTTGTGATACTCATACTTTATGTCAGTAAAACTTTATCTGTCTATTCAATACCCTTGTATTTGTTCCACAGAGCTGGTTATTAATCATTTACCAGCCTGCCACTGTAGAGGAATAACAAATATAATAGCAATGCTGATAAGTAAGTAAAGTCATTTAGTTAAGAAAGTTGACAGCAAAATTATCTTTGATTTTCATAAGTCACTGCTGAAGTTGTGAGCTGACAAATAATCACAAGGCTATCTGTGTTTCTTAAAGTTTGAGCTGGCAGCATAAAGTTGGGTTAGGAATAAAAACCAACTTTTTTTTAACATCAAGAATTATAAGTGTTTCATTCTGTGTTCATGTAAATTTAAGTTCTTCCCAGAAGTAAGGAATGGACAGCTTGTATTTCTGAGAATGGTTTAAGATTTTTATGAATAAAAGGTGACTAGGGACTGTGTATCAAATATTTGCCTACTGGCAATAGTCTTCTGACTGTTGCCTGAGGGTTGTTATGAGATGATGTGAATTAGGACACAGCCTTCTTTATGTTAATCCCTACCCCTCAAGACTTTAGGGGGCTTAGTGACTCCCACGTAATGGCCTTTATCAGATGGTCATTCTCTCACAGGAGAAAATAACAAGACCCAGGAGAGGTTTGCCCCTTGAAAGCAGTAGATCTCAACATGCATTTGCAGTTGGTGTCTTCCTCAAAGTGAGTACAGCAGTCACTCTTGTCTGAGTTTATGCATGAGCCCTGCTCGGTATCAGCTTTATCAATATTGGGGTAGATTGATCTGTAGTTGAGGACATCATGAAACAATATTATCTATTTCTCTTCAGAGTCCTGTGAGTATCTTAGACTTTTTTCCTAAGCAGTAAGAAATAGTTATTGCCTACCAGCTGGTCAGTGCCTCTGCCTGCAAGGACTTTAAGGTTATACATATAAATGCATAAACAACAGAGCTTTGTTTGACTGAGGTGGAAGAACAGGTCAAGTACAGTATGTAATGTAACATACAAAATATGTTAAGTGCCTCTACTGTCCTGACTCATATGATATCTGGAGAATTTATTCAACAGCAACCTGAGAGACAACAGTGAGCACAGTGACGCTTATGATGCCGTTGCTCCAGGGAATAGAATTGTGCATGTTGGATCAGTAGACCCTTCTAACAACTGAAAGAGACAGAGACTAAAAGGAGATGGACAAGAACAGTAGTAGCATGGTGTGGCCAGTACATCCCTCTCTACGTGGTAGTAAATTCCCAGGGCTTAGAGATGAATGATGATAGTGACATTTATTTTACCAGAGTTTGAGTTTATATTTTGCCATTTATTTTCCCCCCACAGTTTATTGCTGTGCATCATTCCCTACTCATGCCAAGCGCTTCTGACGGATGGCCCCTTCCTGGAGCTCCATACCTCTGACTCTCCCCCGTGCCTCTACTGTCCTGACTCTGATTCTCCTGCTGTTCTTCCACCTGCCAGCATAAAAGGGCTCATGTGTACACCTGCAATTTCCTTTCTTTAGAAGTTACATGTAAATGCATAAACAACAGAGATTTGTTTGACTGAGGTTCTTATTTCCTTGATGGAGGTAAAGACTTCTGTGTAAATTCTGAGTTGATATATTGACCTGTTTGAAATTCCCCTTCCACTGGTACATGGATGTGTTTCTACTAAGAAACACATTTTAATCTATTATTTTATTTTATTTTAATTCATTACTAATTCAATTTTTTCTTATTTGATTTTTCAGTTGCAGGATTTCTTCTCCATTCTCCTTTAAGCTAGACTGTGCCCGTAAATTGACCAGTGTAGTCAGTTTGGGTAGAACTGAAATAATTTACTAAATGCCCAAACATATGAACTATAAATATAATCTGTAGGATCTCACAACTCACGATGCATACAGTTGACCCTTGAACAACATGGTTTTGAATGCACAGGACCACTTATATTTGTGGAGTTCTTTCAATAATTATATCGGAAAAGTTTTTGGAGATTTCTGACAATTTAAAAAAGCATTTTCTTTTTCAAGCTTTTTATTATAGGAGTACAGTACGTAATGTAACATACAAAATATGTTAATTGACTATGTGATCAGTAAGACTTCCACCAACAGTAGCCTATTAGTAATTAAGTTTTGGAAAAGTCAGAAGTTTTCAAATGTACAGGGGGGAGGTACCTCTAACCCCTGCATTGTTCAAGGGTCAGCTGCATATCTACCCATTCAGGGATTCAGAGGACCCAAATTTGTAAAACTATTTTTTCATCCTATTGCTGTTCTCTGCCACTCAGATAGTTTGCAAGAAGAAAACATAGGGAGAGGGATGTGTCTCTCTTCATCTATCCACTACACAGCCAGTGATTCACCATTTATCCCCCAGACGTCAAGCTCTGGCTTGCGGACAGGCACAGTGCTGGCTTCGGGCTGTTCGCATGAGTGGCACGTGGCCTCAGCCCTTGGAATTTGCTTACCTGTGGTTCCCCATGCACATGAAATAAATGATGATAGTTCCATTTTATAAACACTAGTCTGGAAGGTTGTACAAGTGGTGAAGATGCCCCGGGGTGGGTAACAGGTGGTGAAGATGCCCAGAATGGGGAGCAGGTGGTGAAGATGTATGTTGGCACAGTTGAGTTTGTCGCCCGCTCTGTCTGGGGTGAGGTCCCTCTCCTATCTTGGGAAATCCATCCAGTCACTGAGAACTAGTCACCTAGCTGACCTAAGACAGAGCAGGTGGAAATAATCACATTAAGATAAAGGGTTTAGGAAAAAAGACTTAACTTACTTGGATTAACTTTTTTTATTGTACAAAGATGAATTTGAATTGGAGAGGCTTGTGTTTTTCTCCAAAAGATTTGTTTAAATGTTCTCACTCCCAGTAAGAAAAAAGAATCAGGTTTTCTACTTGTGTGACTGTTGTCCGGTTGAACATGATGAAAGCATCGGTGATGACTGACATAGGGTATCACAGCTGATACTGGTATTAGTAATAAAGAAATAGAAGCTAGTGCTTATGGAAGTATATAGTCAGAGCTATATATAACCAATCTTGTGCTGTGTGTTGGTGAAAAAAAGCAAAAATTACAGAAATTACAAGGAAACAAGTTAGAAAGTGCCTTTTCTTTCCCTTCCTTCCTTCCTTCCTTCCTTCCTTCCTTCCTTCCTTCCTTCCTTCCTTCCTTCCTTCCTTCCTCCCTCCCTCCCTCCCTCCCTCCCTTCCTCCCTTCCTCCCTGTGACCTCCAATTATTACGCGGGGAAAGCCTAACAAAGAAAAGGTAAAGTTTACCTAAATGTTGGGGAAAGCATCAGGATTTATGACCCAGAAATTAAGATTGTAGAAGATTGTATGTACTTACGGCAATAAGTGTTTGTGTAAGAAGTAGCTATTATGCTGAAGAAAATGGCTGTAGAAAATCTTAAGGCAAAAAGTTAGAAGAACAGGGAATGTGACACTGAATTTTGCTCAGAGAATGACTGGTTAGGGGCACAGAAAAAAGAATTCAAAAAAAACATGTCAAACTCTGTTAGAAAATAGGGGATATAGATGTTTGTGTGGGGTAGGGGAACAAACTCAATACACCTGCATCGGTTTACGTGACAAACAGAATTCCGCCACAGCACCTCCGATTGACTGGATCATGAATTAGCCAGAGACATGGATTTTTGACAGCACTCAGGGATCCCTATCACCAGAATGGCCTGGTTCACGCTGGGTAAAATTCAGGTCGCTTCAGTGAACAAGTTTTAGGGATCTACGTATAGCACAACATCATACTAACTAGCATTAGAAATTAGAAATGCAATTGCAATTCAGAGTTTTTCATCTTTCATCTTTGACTCACTGCCTGCCTTGTGGGTCATTGATTCTCTTTATAAGCCCACAGGGAATGTTTCTTTTCCCTGTCATGTTACACACACTATCAGGAGTTAAGGTAAAAGAAAAGATTTGAGGTAACTCACATTTTTAAACAGAAAGACACAAATCAAGCAGACCAATGACTGGTCTGTCCCCATGCCAGTTCAAAAGGGTCCCTGGGGAATACCAGTTCTACAGCAAGTGCAGAGGTAAAAGGAAAATAAACTTTACATTTTTTTTACAGTTGGCTGGCCTCAAATTTTCACCATAGAGGCAATGTCAGCAGTGGACAGTGGAACAGGCTGCAGTGTCTGAACTGCAGTCCAGTTTATATGATAATATTTTGCATCTTACTTCACTAGCACTTGTGATCTTTTCATGTGAAGATTCTAAAATTACTCAGTTTTGAATAAATACTGGAAACAGTATAGAGGAAACAATGTGGGAGAATTGCAATGCAGTTTACTCACTGGTGTTTCATTTTAATACCCATTATAATCAATCATACATTTACATCTGTGTTTGTGATGCTCATCAACTGTTGACTTTCACAGTTTTCATGTTAATTTGGGACCATAACATGATACTGTTTGCTCACAACTTTCATAACTCATGTAATCTGATTCAAAACATGTCCATATGCAGACGAATGTTTCCATAGAAAAACAAACTTCCCTGTACGATGGGCAGGATCACATCTTCCAAACATTACAAGAGGCAGTGAGGGGCCTCCCTACAAGTATTGAAGGTGTCTTGAATCAATACAACCAATTATATATTGTTCATGAATTAATCCACACACAGACCACTTCACTCCCTTCTGAGTGGTGTGTGTGTGTGTGTGTGTGTGTTGACCATTTCATCATTCATAGCCAAGGAATTCGGAGCAGGAGGAAAACTCAAAATAGCTTTAGTCTTTCTTAGTTGCCATGGAAAGACAACCACAGGCGAACTTCAAACACTTCAGTAAGACAGAGTCTTAACGTGAAATGAGACCTGGGGCTGTGCCTTACTGCAGAGATCCTGTGGTGCTTTATTTGTCATGAGTAGCAACAGAATTGGTAACCCTTCTGCTGAAATTCCCTTCCCTGGAAACTTCAAGATTTAATGTATCGTCACTTTCTGTGTTTCTTCTGCTCTTAAATGCCTTATATAATCCTCCCTTCTTCCTTCCTAAGAACAAACTTTTACTACTACGATGAAGCTGTGTAAAAGTCAGAAGGTGTATCTGCCCATATCCTTCAGTAAAGGAAAAAGATAAGACCCAAAAAGAAACTAGAGCTATGGAGATGATTTGAACTGGCTTCATTGTTTCCAGGGTGATAAACCTACCATCCAATTTTCAGGGAAGAAATTGAGGGGCAATCAGCAAATGTGCAGTCCAGGCCAGAGCACGGCCACCAGTGCACGCCACACTTGCCTTTCAGCTTGCGAGGAATGAGGGTTAAAGAGAAAATAGACCCTCATATGCTGTGAGTGAATATGGAATGCAAAAGAGGGATATGCAGGCTGCTGTTTCTGGCCCACAGACATGTCACTCTAGCCGTGCAAAGTTGCCAATACCAGGCAGATTGGCCATGAAATTCTGTCTCCCACAGAGTGTGGGTGGAGCCTCGTGCTAGCGCTTCTTCCTTCAGGCTGGAGCTCACCGTGTGCCAAGCACCCGCCCTCACCACGGCCCCAGCACCCTGGGAGTCCCTTCAGTTTGTCATTATTCTTGGGCTGCTGTTTTAATAACGAGAATAAAGGGAAAAGATACTGTCATCCAGTCAGATTCCTGACTACATGCAAACCAGAGCTGCAGGCTCAAGAAAAATGAGAAAGTATAGTCCTTGGTGGAAGGAAGGAAGGAACATTTGTACCTCTGGCCTGTTTCTGTCGTTGGTGTTTCTGCCGTTGGTGTTTCTGCCTGGTCCTGTTCTAGTGCGTTTGCAATCTCTCTCTCAACCATTTCCCCCTCCCACCCAGTCTTCTCATGCAGACAAGCCCCCAGGCTGCACCCAGAGTGATGTGATTGCCAGAGCAAGGAGGGGCATGCTGGGGACAGCTTGTGCCTCTGTTGTATGCCGACCTCTGTCCTGTCATCATGCTTGTCCACGAGTAAGAACAGCACCCTCTTCTGAAGGCTGGGGTGCTGGGTCTGCTCCATGCCTTGGACAGATGGCCTGCAGCTGGGGCCTTTGGGCTCAGGGTCAGATGTATTATGCATGAAGGCAGAAGTCATTAAGTTTGATGAATATAAAATAATACACTATATGGTTTTAGATTGAGATTTACTAAAGTCTCTAGTAGTGAAATTTTAAGTATCCATTTAATATTGCAAGAGGCAGTGGATGAAGAAAATAGGACTCGGCAGTTTGTATGTTTTTTTACCTTTTAACAACTTCACTGATGTATAAGTGGCATCCCCAAAACCATGTGGTACGTGTATCATTTGGTAAGTCTCAACTCTTGTGCACCCCCCGTGAAACCATCAGCACAAGGCAGGGAACTGCCTCTCGAAAGCTGCCTCGTCTGCATGTCGGTCTCAGTCTGGATGAGTGTGTGTGTGCATCTATATGCACAAAGGAAACTGATAGACAACTATCCAGATTACCTCACAACCATCTATACATCTAATGGGAAAAGCCAGCAAATACAATTTTTAACAGTGGAAATTTTAAGTCAGCTGAGAAGTGAAGCTCTGTGATAATTATTTCGGGAAGTGTTAAGATACAGAATATCAAGAGTTAAAACTGATGACTTCGGAGGTCAAGCCGCCTGTTGATCTGAGGGGAAGGAAAGCTGGTCACAGTGTTTTCAGCCAGGGCAGCAGTTTGAGTGCTCAT
The DNA here is from genome assembly GCF_030020395.1 of Manis pentadactyla. Taxonomy (NCBI): domain Eukaryota; kingdom Metazoa; phylum Chordata; class Mammalia; order Pholidota; family Manidae; genus Manis; species Manis pentadactyla. The sequence goes on from NC_080025.1 coordinate 45,051,005, forward strand.
TTATGAAATACAAAGACCCAAATTCTTGTGCACCCATGAGCCATTGAACTGTTTCTCTTGTATCCAGGTTTTCAAGTGGAAATGAAAGTGTTCTAGCTGCATAGTTTTCTCCTGCTAAAGAGGATAAGCATGTGGATTAAGCCATGTCCTCTGCTGCTCTCACGCAGTTCAGGATGTGCTGACGGGGAGGGTGGGCCTTGGCCAGGAGCCCTGCTGCCCTCCTGGAGGGCAGCGAGGCCAGGCACCCTGCTAGCACCTGGCCCAGCTCTGCTGCGGGGCGGCCACCCACCAGCCTCATGCTCTGCTAGCTTAGCAAGCAGCCAAAGGCGTCTGTGTGTTAACAGCAGTGGTGCTCCTGGGATAACAAGTGGGATTTCCCTGCTTATCTCAACCACCAGGGGGACCCTGATTGTTCCAGTGATGGACAGTCCAAATAATAAACATCAGGGCTTTAAGTTGATGCCCGTATTTTGTTGTACGGGTCACACAAACAGGAGGCTTCAACAACTGCATGCGCAGGGTTGGCCCTTCTGTTCGCAAAGGAAAGTGAGTCCAGGAGAGTACAGTGACTTGCCTGAGTCCCCACCAAGGAGGGCCAATGTTTAGATGGCAGACCTCACATCCCTGGTGCTGGTGTGCTGCTGGGACCTAGAAAGGAATGGTGATGTGGGGCATATGTTTGCCTAATTATGTCTGCCTCTATGTCAGTATATCTGCATCCATCCTTCTGTCCAACAGCTATAGGTCTGAGGTCAGGGACAGTGTCTGCTGCATCAGCCCCACACACGGTAAGTTCCTGAGCCCAGCACGTGGCTCGCAGTGCACTCCACCAGGACTGTGTGCTTCCCACTCGGCCCTCCCAGAAGTAAGTGTGGGGCCCTTCCTCAGTGCCTGACTTACCACAGGGCTGAGGAGAACACGGTACATCACCTTCCAGGTGCACATGCACGCATGGACAGGGCAGAACCTGGACCGTGTGTGTGTCCAGCTCCGCCTCTGTCTCCTCCTTTGTGTGTGCGTCCCCCTGACTGTGTCCCAGCCAGACAGCGCCTGCTGCAGGGGAGGCAGCCTTCACCAGGTTGCTGCCTGTGCGGAGGTGCAGGGTGGGCCTGCAGAGGGAGCCCTGTCTTCCTGACACCCCCCAAAGAGGGTTTGGGCTAAAAGCAGCCCTTGCACGGTCTGTGGATTAACTCCTCATCTTCACCTCGGCTCTGTCAGGCTAGTGCTGTTACTCTCTTCCTCTTACAAGTGAGAAAATGGAGGCACAGAGACGAGAAATTTGTCTGAGGCCAAAAGCGAGAGCAAGTTAAGATTCAGACAGCGTTGGGCCTTGGGGCCTGGTCCATGAGTCTGGAGGACAGACAGCAGTTTGTACTGGCATGGTGGTCTTCCCTCTTGCTGGAAGCCCACCCCAGAGGGCCAGGATCTAAGAGCTGAGCTGTGTGTAAACCCCTGCCAAGAGTAAGGATGGGCCGCACAGAAACACCAGCACGGGGCCAGCGCAGGAGCCTGAGGAGCCCAGGGACAGACCTCACGTTGCTGCAGGTCACACCTCAGGCCCCAGACTTCCCCAGACTGTCCAGTGCCCGGTGTGTTCTTCACGGCAACACAGGGCTCTGCTGAGGCAGCCAGGCAGACCCCGAGCCTGGGACCTTACAAGGCAGATGTCCACCTCTCACTGCTGGAGGCCAGATGGCCCCGCAGGGTTGGTTCCCCTGAGGCCTCGTGCCCTGTCACCTTCCAGTTGTGCCCTCATGCTGCATGTCCTCTGTTGCCCCACCCCATATCTCTCCCTCTTAGAGGGACACCAGTCATACTGAGTTGAGACCCACCCTAACTAGCTGCATTTTAACTCAACCACTTCTTTGAAGCCCTTATCCAAACATGGTCCCAGCTAAGGCACCAGGAGTTAGGGCTTCAACATACAAACTTAGGGGACACTGGTCGGCTCATAGCAAGTGGTTTTCATCCTCCTATTTGCTGACAGGACGACTCAGGTGGCAGTGTGTATTCTGTGTACTCGGGAGTGCTTCACTCCAGGCTGGGCCCACTGCCTCTCTCTGCCTGAACCGACTTTGCCCAGAGCTGGCGGAGGCCCATGCTGCTCAATGGTCCTGCCTGTGGCCCCACAGTTCATGGAGCAAATGCAGCCCTAATCACACTCCTACACCTACTTCCGAATAGGGCCAGGTCAAGTCCTTGGGGGCCTCTCTACCACAACTTCTAAATCACACAGTTCTGATATAATGGAGCTTGTCTATCTTAAAAGTCACCATGATTTCATGGGGGTTTGCCCCACTGTGAGGGCTTCTGAGGAAATAGGGCCCGTGTGTGAACCAGGGAGGTCGCTCACTATGTAGACTCTCCAGGCTGAAGGTCCCGGGGTGGCAGCCTCTGTGCTTTACTTAGGTATATTTTGTTCAACCCATGAAGGGCTGCTTCTGATGTTTGACTAAGCTGCTGGATCAGTAGCTTTTTAAATTCAACTGTGAATTTTTAAAGATCAGCTACAGCATTTAACATTGTAACAGTTTTCAAGTGTATAGTTCAATGATTGTACATTCACACTGTTGTGAAAAGGATCTCCTGAACCTCAGCGTGCCAACCCAGTCTTTATACCCATTAAACATCTACTCTCCTGTGCCCAGTCCTAGGCACCCACCATTCTACTTTCTGTTTCTTTGACTACGAACCTCAAATAAGCAGAATTTTTTTTTGTGTTACTATCTTATTTCATTTAGCCTGTGTCCTCAAGGTTCACCCATTTTGTAGCATGCGACAGGGTTTTCTTCCTCTTTTAAGGCTAAATGGTACTCCATTATCTGTACTTACCATATTTTGCTTACCCATTCATCTCTTGATAGGTGTTTCATTGACTCCATCTCTTGGCTACTGTGAATAGTTGCTGCATAAACATAACAATGTGCGGATATCTCTTTGAGACCCTACTTTCAGTTCTTCTGGATGTATATCTGAAGGGGATTGCTGGTGAATCTGAATGTTTTGGCCAGCAAACAAACCAACTCAAGTTGGCAATCCACAGAGAAATGTATATCTTCCCACAAATCCAGAGGTCGGGCAGGCCCTTAACCCAAACTCAGACCCTGAGAATTTTGAACCAATCACTGTGGCGTAAGCAAATGCTGTACACCCATTGGCTACAGCTAGAATGCACAGACCAATCACCAGTGAGGAGGATGGAATCACCATGTTTGATTGGATGGTCAGGGTCCATCTCCCAGGCAACCGAATGCTGAGGAAGTCCAAGCAGGCCTACTAGAGTCTAGCTCATGTTAGGACCACAGTCTAGAACCAGGGACCTCAGACAGCTCACCCACCTCCCTGTGCCTGAGCTTCCTTATTTTACTGACAAAGGTGGTTTTGAGAATTACCCATGCAAGTGCCTGTAAAGCATTTAGAATAATGGCCAGCTCTTAACAAATCTTAACTATTATGAAAGTCACTAACATTTAAAATGCAGGGCAGTGTACCTTAAAATCTTGATTTCTGCTTTTTCAAAAGAATTAGATATTGCAACATCAGTTCTCATGAAAGGAACAGTGTGGAATGCCGCAGTAGCTGCTCACTTAAACGGACATAGCACTCCTCTGGCCCTTGTCTGGCTCCCCGGCCTCATGTTGTCTGACAGATGTCCCCTGCTGCCTTTAGGCATATCAGATTGGGGTCCCTGCTTTTGTCACACTGAAGAGACGAAGTAACTCAGGTCCTTGTTAAGAAAAGAAAATCAGTAAATATACAAATTCTGTTGTCAAATAAGCTGTAAACAAAACATTTAATTTTATCTTTCGTATGCTCACACAAATGTTGCAGGGTAGTTCCTGTCTTCTTTTTCTTAGGATATGAAGTGACTGTATAGATCGCCTTTGAAGAAACTTTAAAATGTGCCCTTTTACAGATCATGAAAATGAGGTGCCTGTACTTGGGAAGGGCCTGCCTTCCAGAGGCACTGAGGGGGGTTGCCCTAGACCTGTCCTTACATGGGTGCTGGGTCATCGCAGCCGGGGCCAGCATGGGGTGAGTGAGAATACACTGCGGTTGCTTCTGTGTGTGCCCTGGAGCTCACCACTGGTGTTCGGTGCTCCCTCGGGGGTAATCCTGCCCCCTCCAGGGCAGCTGAACTGGGATGCTACATGCCTGCACTTGCCCCTGTCTCCCGAAAGACAGACTGCCTGGGGCCTGCCAGGCTCAGAGCTGCCTCAAGGCCACATGGAGCTGTGCCTGTGGCTGACAAGGATCAGCAGGAGTTCCTGTGTGGTGATGAAACAGAATCATATGGGTCATGGTATCATGTGCTGTCGCCTGAGCCCATGTGGCTGCTCTGGAACAGGTCCAGTTTAGTTGAGACATTTCGAGTGGCTGCTCTTCGGCCACTTCAGAGAAACCATGGGTGATAATTGGAGGTCCCTTTCCAAGTCCCAGCAGTCAGCATGGACACTGAGGCTCTTGCTTAAGCCACTGCCCTGCGGTACACTGTGACTCAGGGTACAGGGCCCAGAGCTGGGGGTTACAGAGGCATCTGTCAGAGAGGCAGCTGTGCCTGCAAACAAGTGCCCTTGCATCTATCCGTCTGCCACCTCTCCCAGGCACGCAGGCAAGCAAGCAAAAGGTACTATGAGCCGGGGTGTGTCTCTCCAAACACCCACGCCAAGCCTGGCCTCCCAGTCACGTCACCCTGTCAGAGGGCACACTGAGAAAGCTAATTTTACAGACATAAAGTAATGAATTAGAGTATTGCTAAATGCACATTTTACTTCTCAGAACAATTACAAATCATTAGAAAAGAAATGAGGCTTAAAAAAAAAATTAGGACTATTTGAATCCTCTTTACTACTTAGCCCTGACAGAATAGAGAGCCTTCTGAGTGTGTCTGTCTTGGTGCAGCACAAGACAGCAGTCCACACAAAAACACATGTCCTGATCACCCACCGTGTGCCCAGCAGTGGCAAACAGAGTCACCAGGAAAGACCAGAGGGGCCCAGGCCTCCCAGGGGTGGTAAGGGAGCACTCCACCCTTCACCAGCCCCTGAGGAGGGCTGGCCCAGAACATGTCCTGAAGATGGTCTGTTCTGTACCTTTGGTTATTTTGTCTTCAGAAAACCAGGAAACAAGTGAGGAAGGGAATGGGCCCACGGGTATATCACATTGTGGGGCCGGAAATGCAGACCACACTAGAACGCCAGGTTGGGAGACACGTCACCTCATGCAGGAGTGAAAACCCCAGAGCCTCAGGGGAATGCAGATCCAGCCTATCCTGCCCCCTCCCCCTGCCCCCGTAAGAACCCAGAAGCCTGAGCATCCCGTACTGTCTGCTCTTCAGCGTTCTGAAGTAGAGGCATTTTCAGAGACATAAGGTTCAAGTTGAGTAAAGGCATGGCTCTACCTGGAGGTAGATACACTTTCCTTGGAGGTCTCCCTGTCCCATCCAGGGTTGTTTGGACAGAGAGGAGGGGAGGGAGCCGGCAGCCCGTGACGGCAGACTTTCCCCACCAGACATTCTCACTCAGGCCACCACCAAGGCAGGGTCCCCGCTCAGTCAGGCGGATAACAACAATGGGTGGAGAAGGCCACACTGCACCAGATTTAGTGGTCGGTGTGCAATAACTGTCCATGAGCTGTTTGTGCAGTTTTACTGTGCAAGGGGTGCCCCAATATGCGATTGGGGGTCAACTTGATTAGATAGCTAGGCCTGAGGCAGAGGGCAGTGTGGAGGGCCGTCCTCCCAGGCCCCTTGTGGTGAGCCAGGCTCTGTGTCAGGCAGGACCGAATACTCATGCCGACACCCAGCCACCCAGCCATGCTGTGGAACAGCCTGGAAGGAAACACAGCTTTCTGAAGGAGGGAAAGAACACTCATGAAGCATTGCTTTTTTAAAGCATTATCCTCAAGTCAGCCTTAGGAGAAAATTAACCTTGGTTTTTTTCAGACTCACTGCTTCTTGTGACTAAAATAATCTACAGCTCTCTCACATGTAGGACTCACATGGGCCAGAGCTAGATGACTGGAGGTATATGTAAAAATCAGGACACCCTAGTCTTCAGGACTGTCCGTTTCTAAGGCTGGTCACGAGAAGGTCATACTTGGAAGGAGACAGTGCAGGACTGTTTGGACGCTTCACCCAGCATGACCAACAAGCTGGGTGACCTTTCTCAAGCCGTTTCATCTCCTTGGCCTCAGTTCAGATAAGGATTTGGACAAGAATGATCTGCAATCTCCCTCATAGCTCTGAATAGCATTTGCTTAGATTTCTGAAGTCAGGGCCAAGGGAAAGTCCACACATGCTTGGGCTCCCAAAGGAGCACCTTGGTGCAGCTAATCTTAGTGCCGGTTTGTGGTGTTGGAGCTGTACTTGGGACTAGGAACCAAATGCCTACTGCGAGAGAGAGCATGCAGGGAAATAAAAAATAAAAATCACTGCTAATGAATCATCCTGCTACCTGGGCCCCATGCTCACCGCAGCTAAAGGAGTTCTGTGTGTGTGTGTGTGTGATTTTAAGATTCCCTAATGCTCAGTAGAGACAAACATGGCATTTAAGAAACTATTTATGGTGAAACTATGAATATAAGGATAATCACATGGAAAAATGTATTTTTGATCATTAAAATGTAGTTAAGAGAAGAATGATTAACAGAAACATGCAGATAAATCATGGCAAATTTACTGTATTTACTTAGTTTCCACAATTTTTCTATGGCTCGGAAAAGTTAAGAAGAATTCCAAGGAGTGGGAAAATCAGACTAAGGATTGGAGATGGAGAAGCAAGTGGGAACCTTGTCTTCCCATGAACTGGGTCCCTATAGATAAGAACCCCTGCTCTCATCTTGCAGAAGAGCTGACATATTAAGTGTGGTTTCAGAGCTGAGGGGGTGCTGTTGTGCTCGACAGCCTCCACAGGCATTCTGGACTGTGCCCTAGCCTGGCTCTGGTATTCAGGTCTGCTGGAGGGACACATGTGAGCTGAAGATGAGCTTGGCTGTAGGGGGAACCAGGCGAGTTTGAAACGGGAATGCATCAGGAAGGCGATGGTCTCTGGAGGATTTGCTGGGTATGATTCGGGAGGGAGCACCCTGATGCCATAGTGGCGTGGGCATGGGGAGCCCAGGGCTCGCTCTTGACGGATGAGATGAAATTGTGAGCAGTGAGCAAAGGGCCACAAGAGCCAGGAAGAGGACTCCATCTGAACTCCAGAGGGCACAGGGGACAGGCGCTTGGGGTGAGCAAGGGAGACGGAAGACCAGGTATCAGCAGAACAGAGGAATGGAAAATAATGACAGTGACACTGGGTTGTATTTTTGGGATGGAGTTTGTGCCATTGACAGCAAAAGCATGTGGGGCGAGTAGTGGGGAGAGGTACAGGAGAGAGCCCATGGATGGGCCACCCTTCCACCAGTGTCTCTTACAAATAGGACCAGTCACCACATATCTTCGTCTAACCACCATCAACCGGAAACAGAATGCTGGAGGCAGGGGCACAGCCCATGACTAGAGTGCGGGCCCGGGGGGTCCGGGCAAGAGGGCCCCATGGGGAGGCAGAGCTGAGCCCAGGAGGGTGAGGAGGCACCTGGCAGGTAGACCCCATGCAAGCCCCCGGCTCTGCCACGGATTCCCAGGCTTTTACCAGTCGGTGTCTGCAGAGGTTCACTGCTTGCGGTCTTGCCCAGGTGCGACTGCCTCTGAACTCCTTGGCCTGTCACTCAGCAGGGCCAGCGTCCTCCTGCCACTCCAGTGAGCTCTCCCTGCAATCCCAGGGCTGAGAGCAGAGAGGCAAGGAAGCCCCAGTCCACTGGAGGCCACCCACCTGATAACGGGGGTCACCTGTGACCCGTTCACCTGGATCAAGGACCCACCCACTCCGCTCTCGTCTTCCCTCCATCCCTCCCCCCATCCCTGCCCCAACCGCAGGCTTTTCTCATCTTCAGGTTCCCACCTCCCCTCCTGCCTGGGCCTCCCTCCTGGGAAGTGACCCCTTTCAGGACCACATGTCTCCTCCCACATGCCTGGGCCTGGCCTTGGAGAGATGTCATTCCCTAGGGAAGTTCTGCAAAGTCTTCAGACTAGCTTCTGAGACCCCCATGTACTCCAGATTCTTAGAGTCTCCAGTTTTTGGAGAGACCTTGCTGTAAACAATGACATCTGCCTGTAGCCAGGTGGTCGAAAGAACAAACATGGTTGTCGCATTTTCTGAGCCTTCGGCTTGTCCCAGGCACTGTTCTCAGACTTACCCCATGTTGCGGCCTATTGTCTCCATGAGGGCCCCTTGATGGAGGGGTGATGGCCCTTTCCTCCTGCACAAGAAGGTCAGGGACTGTAGGGACTCATCTGCTCAAGGCCACTGTTAGTCAGTAGTCGGCTCCATCATTGTTCACAACGAGACAAAAGATGTAAAAGAAAACTGTTCAGTCAGTCAGATATAAAGTAAATATGTAAACATTATAGAGCGATGTATCTGATTTTCTTCACACATACAATAAATTTTGTTATACATTTATCCTAAAAGTTTCTTACAAATAATACAGACTAGAAGGTATAGCAACCAAATGTAAAACTCATCTCCAGGGTCAGTGGTTACTTTCTTTACAGTTGTTTTCCTTACTTCCTATACTAGAGAAAAACCTTTATTTTAAAATTTAAAAGAAACCTAATAGGAAACTGGCAAGGTGCAGTTGTGGGGGTGGAAGGGAAGAGGACTGCCATCCCAAAGATGGAAGACCGGATGGGTTCATTCACCCATGGGGGGCAGCCTCGAGCCCCCGGGGCAGCTTTCAGAGCCTCTCCATGGCCCGGAGGCTATTTTGGGTGCTGGTGAGTTTGGCTAAAGCCAGTCCCTTCTGTCCAATAGGGCCAAGTTATTTGGGGCCACCACAATTGTATGTTAGGTGGTTTCTGTGCAAAACGTTTAATTTACTGGCTGGGCAGTCTGCTACTTTGGACAAGGCTGGAAACAATTCTAAAGAAGTTTCCTAAAATGATAGACTCTGATCATCGTTATAAGCAGATGCACATTTCCAAGGCAGGCTGGACTCTGGTGAGGGGTCGGGAGGGAACGATGGTCATGTTACTTATTGTTACGCCAGCCATTCTGGACTCTGTGAGGGGCTTTTAGGTAGTGGTTTTCCTGTGTGTGTGTCTCAGAGGAGCGTAATATACAATCATAGTTATGAGTCACTTAGCTTCCTGCTACTCACTCCTGATGGCATGTTGGTACTTTTGTGATTTCTAAAAATGTTTAGAGAACTTACCTTGAAACAAGCACCTCTCGACTGTTTTCAGTATTAAAAATATGTGGTATACTTTAGTCCAGACCCCAGTGACACTTTGAATAAGCTGTCCTCACAGGCCGCACTATTCAGTCAGTCCCAGGCATCAGGCAATTTATGCAAAACAAGCACAGAAATAATGAAAATAGCACTAAGGCTGCTTTGTCCCGGGGCTTTGTTGAGGTGGCTCACTAGCTCTATGGCGGCCTTTTGCGGGTGACTCGGGGCCCCGTGCTCTGCCTGGCATCGCTGTTCCCCAGTGTCTTGAGTGCAGTTCCCTCCTACCCCAGACCTGCTTCTCTGGGGCACTTCCCACTCACCTCTCCTTTCCCAGCCCGTCCCCGTCCTCCCCACATTACTTCTTGTTTGGGGGCATATTTTACAGCCATTTGGGATATGTTTTGTGTTTCCAACTTTCTCAGTCTCTTTCTGGAATATTCTAATGTAGTGACCTCAAGTAATTCTGCTCTGCTCTCTTGAGGGAAACGTCACTTTTAACTTTGTTGAGGGCATTCTGTAGTGACTGCCCCTGAATGAGAAACCTGAAGGCATTGAGGATCTCCAGTGTAGGAAAGAGAAAACCACTCCACCTGGAGGGCAGGGCCTGACCGTGAGATGAAACCCAGTCTGTTCGTTAATGCTGGCATCTCTTTTTGGAGCAATTGCATCTTTGAAGCATAGCCACGAAGGGTTTTCAGTAGCAGGAGGATGGAAGGCCACTCAGTGATGCACAGGGTGAACATGGGGACTGGCCTCACCTCAGCTGAGCCGGCAGAGAAAGGGATGCTGCAGGGGACCAAAGAGGAGTTTGAGGAGGGTCCCCCCCACCAAGGTTCACACCTGGACCAGCAGCCAGCATCACCCAGGGACACATGCAAAGGCAGTTCTGGGGTGCCTTCCCCAAGCCTGCTGGATTAGGATCTTAGCAGGGAGAGGGGATGCTGGGCAGTCTATGTAACCATCCCCCAGGGAACTCTGGTACAGGGGGCTCATTCCATGAGAATACAGGATGCTTAGAGCCAAACCATCCACTGAGGCCCAGTGCCTGCTAACAGTAATCTTAACTGTCATTACTGAGCCATCGACTGCCATGCTGTCCCCTCCACACATGTCATCTTGTAGAGATGTCCCTGTGACCTCAGAGGACTCTCTCTCCAGTTCCTGGCTCACCTCCAAGCTGGGAGACACACTATTAGTGCCGTGGTGACAGTGGAGTGGGCACTGTGTAGCTGGGAAAGCATGCGGCCGGAGAAGGCTTACCTCATGGAACGGGGAGGGTCTGAGCTACCCGGGAAGGAAGAGACAACTCCTCGGGTGTGAAAGAAGGGCATGCTCTGAACTTGACAGAGCAACTCAGTGAGGTAGAAATGCTTGTAGCAGCTGCCCCTGTGTCAGACACCTGTAACTTTCCCTCCTTTGCCTTCAAGGTTGCTTGCTGTCCTGCTTCTCCAAATGCTTGGGACCATTATCCTGGGCTGTAGCTCTGAGTCATCTGTGCTGAAGGGGGGAAAGGTTTCAAGCCTGGATAACTGGGTGGCCTTCTCCCACAGCTGAAACAAGAAAGGCTGAGAAGGCACAGATATTCTAAGTTAAGAACAAGCCTTGGTACAAACATAAGAGTTGAGGTGTCTTGTGCTTACAGCAATATTGTGGGTTAAATGTCTGAAAACCCTTTCTGCTCTGACGGGATCCACTGAAATAGTGGATTTTACATAATGAACATGTTTGGTCAAATAGCGTGCTTTCATTTACTCCAAAGAGGAGAAGAGGAAGATCTAGATTTTAGGACAAATTAAAATGAATGCTTTTATAACAGACATTGGGTGCTATGATGGAGAAGATCTCCGACAGGTCTGCATCAGATGAAGAAATGTTCTTCACTGGGTTACTTTTATGTCAACTTTGGTTTAACAATGGCTTACCCTGCAGTGCATTACAGAAAGCTAAGCAAAAGCAGATCATGTGCTCTGTTCTAACAATAAAGGTGCAGAACTTGGAAGAAGCCAGCAGAGGAAATAGACAGTATTTTCTTCCATTGCTTATCTCAAGTGGCAGTTGACTCACTTTTGCTTCAAGCCAGACCTGACTCGTAGTCAATTCAAGATCAAGTCCCTTGGCAACTTGGCAAGTCCCTGAACATCAAATTTTCTGAGATGTTGATTAAATGCCATTTGTGTGCTTTACTATACTAGACTACCTGGAGACAGAGTTTATTTTGATGGTGGAAATTGAAGCATCAGCTTTGTTCTTGCCAGCATAAACTAGCACCTGACTCCCCACATCTCCTGCTCCCTTCAGCGATGTGGCCCCGAAATATATATGTAAGAAAAAACTGAATTTTTCTCCCAAAAATAGTTTAGAATATACTGGAATATCTGAACAAATGGGACCAAGAGTTGTTCTAAAAAATGTGGAAGAAAATATTTTGGCTTAAGAAGTTTGAATGTTGTTATTCTCAGTAATATTCACCTACTGTTTTCTTGATGAAAGAACTGTAATTTGACTCTTGCCTAACACGTGATTTTGTGTAATTTTGAATGGACTTGCCCTTTTAATGGGCCTAGCAGACTATGTTTCTGCAACACATGCCCTCAGGGATAAATGAAATAATTTGTTGGCTTGGGCTTCATTTATAATTTGCAAAATAGGAAAAGTGATATCCATACTGCAGGGGCCATTGGATTAAGTAAGAAGGTAAATCAATATTATCTGTTTGAACATTGCAGTATGTCAAACCCCAAGTACCATTATGTGGTTTTCAAAAATGTTGAACTGTACAATCTGATAGTAATTTGTCAATGGTCTAATATTCTAGGCTACTGCTAAAGCCGTGGTACAAACATAAGGGATGAATCCTGTTTAGCTCTTTGCTAGAACAGACATATGCAAACATGGTAAAACATCAGTTTCAAGATGGCTGAACTGAGTGGTAGGTGGCCAACCAATGTCAGTATGTGGCACGTCAGTATGTGGCTGCTCAGAGAAACTGGCAACCCACCCACCCAGAGTCCTCCGCAGAACGTGACTTCCCCCTGCCCAGGGACTCTGCTTAGCCCAAACTACCATAAGGCTCCTGTTCTTTACTACGCAAACAATGATGTCTGTGGGTGTGAAAGAAACCCTTTCTCTGCCAGGACTGACACCCTCATTTAAACACTTGAAAGCAGTCAGGAATCACTGAGCAACGTTTTTACGCATCAGAAAGTGACAGCAGACTAACCAGATGAACTGGTTCTAAGGAAGTAGAATTAGTTTAGGAAAAAGAACAGGTAAATATTTTAAGATACTAATAATATTTGAAGATAAATATTTTTTGTCATTGCTTCAGACAATTTTAATAGATCATCCTATTCATAAAACAAGAGCAGGGTATTATTAAAAAAATTAATGAGCAAAAGAACATCCAGAATTTCTTGGAAATTAGATACACATCCTTAGAGACATACATAGACACATTGTGGTGAAATTTTTGATACCCATAGATAAAGAGAAAAATCTTACTAGCTTCTAAAGATGAGGTTATGTGTAGTTGGAAAGAATTATGTGGGTTCCCATCAGGGAGCAGGATGCCAGAAAAGTTGCTGAGGATAGTCCTGAGGAAGCTGGATTTGAATCTAAATCTTACTTAGATTTAACCACAGTCTAGTAAAGGATGAGGAACCATGAAGACAACCTTCAGACACGGGAAGATTTAGAGTAAATTAGATGCTAAATTATTCTGAAGTTATAATTACTCAGATGTTTAATCCAAGCAATGGAAAATAAGTCCAGGAAAGGGAAACACATGCAGCTTCACATTTAATAAAAGTTCCTGTAATGAAAATACCACGATGTGCAATATATATTTCATCATTATATAATTATTTATTACAATTATATATTATGATCAATTTAAATCTATAAATTATGTTGTATTTATATATTTATAGTTATACATTTTGTTTAGAATAAATATATTAATACATGTTAAATATATTAATACATATAGTAAATATATTTTACAAGATGGTTTTATGTTTAATAAATATATATTTACTTATGAAAAAGTTGAGGCGATTTACATGTTATTAGACAGGACCCTTTAGTTCCAAGAGATAGAAACTTGTCTTGAACTATCTAAGAAACGTGGGTTTTTGTGGGGGTTTTTAGCTCACTTGGCTGGGAATTCCAAGAGATGGATCCTTGTCATGGTCCTGAGCGGGTCGAGGAGCCTGCGTCCTGTTCAGGGCTGTGTCCCTCTCCATCTGTGGGTGAGCTCTCTGCGTGTGCTAGTCCAGATGACTGCCGTTTCTCCAACACTGCCCACTTCCTTGATTCCAACCCAGTGAGACCACGTTGCCCAGCAGCTCTGGTGGGAAGGTCCTAAGACAGGTTTGTGTGGCCCCACTTAGGCCACGTGCCAAGGCCACATGCCCATCTTTGGCCCCATCATTGTCCACAGCTCCGATAGGCTGGGTATTGGTTATCTCATGCCCAGCCCTTGTGGTCAGGGGTAGTTTGGTAGATCCACCCAGATGTGGGAAAACAGGTTAGCTGTCAGAAGGAGGAATTCGTTTAGAGGGAGGGACAGGGCTGGCCAGAGAAAAGCAGCAGCTGTTTCCTATATCTGTCTTTGAAAGAACAACAGTTGGAACACAGCCCTGTTTAACAATGGTAAAAATTGGAATTTTGTCCACACAGAATCTCTAACAGGCACATTAGGATTCTAGGATTAGTTACGGTTCAGCCTTTAGAGAAATACAAGTTGACTGATACCAAGAATACATTACTTGACTCTTAAGAGAATTCAAGTCTATTTCAGGTCTATAAATGTTTTCGAAGTCCTCATTATCCTGCTTCTTGAAGGAAAAAACAAGCCCATATGTAGTAATGCTCTGAAGTGAAATGGCTGTCCTGCTGTCCTCGTCGTGCAGTACCTGCAGGGCCTCTGTCTGTGGGTCTTTTGGAGGAGCACACTAATACAAGGTGAATGTTAGTGCTCATCCAACCGAAGAGAAGTGACTGCACGAAGTTCACTTTGAGGAAAGTACCCGGGGACTCACTTAGAGGCAAAGACGGTAGCCAAGCCCAGGGCCACTAGTCAGGGCAAAGTGCGTTCAGTGCTGACACATACAGTGCCGGTGGCAGAGGGTCTCTCGAAGGCTAACCCTGAACCCCACCTTTGCATTCTCCTGCTCCTGAACGTGTGCGCACGTGTGCACACACACAGGCATGGTCACGTCCAGCTCATGAGACAGTGGAGAGCCCAGCCACCTGAGGGTCTGACATCTCCGGTTCAGCAGTATTTCTGGGTGTGTGCCCACTCTTTGATCCAGCTCCCCGCCTCCAGCTGCCCAAACCATGCTTTTACAAGACCGGGAACGGAGGTTGCTCTCCCGCCCCGTCTCGCCGGAAGGGATGGCGCCACCTGTGTCTTCCTGATATTCTCCACGTGCTCCCGGCACCCTGCGTTCTCATTGACCTGCATGGGGTGTGTCGCTGATTTAATGGGGTGATGCGTTCCTGGGGAGAACGTCAAGACCTTCCGCCGGAGCCCATTGCAGACGGTATGCCTCCACCTCTCCTTTCTTACCACCAAGGCACCTGAGCACTGCCCTTGGCACCTTCATTCAAGTGTCCCCCAACTCCACCGTAGGAATGCCTTCTCACCCTCAAAAAGGGCCCATTTTTAGCCCCTTTGGGACTCTCCCTTGGGTGAAGTTCCCTAAGATGGGCAGACAGGTGGAATTCCCAGCACCGGAGCAGGTAAAGAAGTTGAATGGCTGGGCAGCAGATTGGCAGGTGGTTTCCGAGTTTTTTTCCAACCCAACTGACAATCTGATCAAGTTGTCTGATTATAGATTAGGACACAAAAATTTTGTGACAGGTCAATTAAGTGCCACAGAGGAAAAGTTTAAAAACTGGGTATACTGGTGTCACTGCAACAAAACTTTAATTCACCTTTACTTAATCATGTGAACAAGGCTTCCCACTGCTTAATAATGGTAAGGATGAAAAATAGCTGCATTTATGCCAAACCCTGCCTCATTCTAGCTATAAGTAATCCACTTGTTTTTAAGGAATTAATTGAAAAGATCCTCATGTAGCTTATTGTGAGATGTATTTCCAAGGACATTGACCTTTTTTTTTTTTTTCTTTTTTTAAATAATTATTTTTTGTTGAAGGGTAGTTGACGCACAGTATTACATTACATTAGTTTCAAGTGTACAACACAGTGGTAGAACATTTATATACATAATTCTAGGTTCCAGCTATCACCCTACCAAGCTGTTACAATATCTTGACTATATTCCTTATGCTATACATTACATCCCGGTTATTTATTTATTTTACCATTGGAAGTCTGTCCTTTTTTTTTTTTTTTTTTTTTTTTTTTTGTGAGGGCATCTCTCATATTTATTGATCAAATGGTTGTTAACGACAATAAAATTCTGTATAGGGGAGTCAGTGCTCAATGCACAATCATTAATCCACCCCAAGCCTAATTTTCATCAGTCTCCAATCTTCTGAGGAATAACAAACAAGTTTTTACATGTAGAACAAATTCTTACATAATGAATAAGTTACATGGTGAACAGTACAAGGGCAGTCATCACAGAAACTTTCGGTTTTGCTCATGCATTATGAACTATAAACATTCAGTTCAAATATGAATACTCATTTGGTTTTTATACTTGATTTATATGTGGATACCACATTTCTCTCTTTATTATTATTATTTTTAATAAAATGCTGAAGTGGTAGGTAGATACAAGATAAAGGTAGAAAACATAGTTTAGTGTTGTAAGAGAGCACATGTAGATGATCAGGTGTGTGCCTGTAGACTATGTGTTAATCCAAGCTAGACCAGGGCAATAAAACATCCACGTATGCAGAAGATTTCTCTCAGAACGGGGGGGGTGAGGTTCTAAGCCTCACCTCTGTTGATCCCCAATTTCTCACCTGATGGCCCCCCTGCGACTGTGCCTGTCTTAGGTTGTTCCTCCCTTGAGGAATCTTACCCGTCTCTGGCTAACCAGTCATCTTCCGGGGCCATACAGGGAAATGTGAAGTTGGTAAGTGAGAGGGAAGCCTTATTGTTTGAAAAGGTTAGCTTTTTACTTCTTTGCATATTTATGCCCTGTGGCTTCTATGCCCAGCGTTTGTCTTGAGGTATCTTTACCACTTGGAGGAGTTATGATACTCGGTAAATTTGATATGAGGCACGAATTCTATTTAAGGGTTGTAATTAGGAAGGAAGAAGAAAAGCTATAGAAGTAGCAGGCGGAAGAAAACATGGGAAGATTGATTATTTCTTTGACAAATCTTCTTGTAGAGTAACTTCAGCATGTATAGGTTTTAAGCTACTACTTAAATTGCGCACACACATTAACATAATAGGAGTATAGTTACATAACCAAAGCATATCTGTAATTACCAGCCATCTCCAGTGAAACCAAGAAAACCAGTTAGGCACCTTAGGCATTTGTGTAAACTTATCTATGATATGGTGGATATTGTCCAACTGAACTTGAACAGTCTGAGAGAAATCAGACAAATTAAAACAACCCATTCCTGGGGACTGTTCACATGCCATATGTTCTTTTAACAGTAAATAGTCTGTAGTTGTAAGACTTTGGAGCGCTACAATTTGCACTTCTCCAAATTCTTGGTTGAGTTCCAACAGTATAGATCCAGTCAAATTTGTTGTTTTACTGTATGCACAGGCCAGCTTAGATATCTCCTTCCTCATTCCCATGGCAAGTCCAGGAACTGGTGGGAAGAGTACATCTATAGCTGTAGCAGTGCGTGGATCTTTGTTGGGGTTTTTTGATGATCATCTTCTGGCATGAGTCTTCCAGAGAGTGCAGATGTTGGAAGTTCTTTTTCATATCGTATCTTAGTTCATTTTCGGGGTAGCCCAATTAGGCTTTGATCCTCTGTATAGACACAAACAGACCCTTTGCCTACACTTTTATATGCCCTTTATACCCTTGTGTAGAACTCGTTGGAGGTTACCACACAGGAACTGCCCTTTTTTTTTTTTTTTTTTTTGCTTTGTTTTTGGTATCACTAATCTACACTTACATGACGAATATTATGTTTACTAGGCTCTCTCCTATACCAGGTCTCCCCTATAAACCCCTTTACAGTCACTGTCCATCAGCATAGCAAAATGTTGTAGAATCACTACTTGCCTTCTCTGTGTTGTACAGCCCTCCCTTTTCTCCTACCCCCCCATGCATGTTAATCTTAATACCCCCCTACTTCTCCCCCCCTTATCCCTCCCTACCCACCCATCCTCCCCAGTCCCTTTCCCTTTGGTACCTGTTAGTCCATTCTTGAGTTCTGTGATTCTGCTGCTGTTTTGTTCCTTCAGTTTTTCCTTTGTTCTTATATTCCACAGGTAAGTGAAATCATTTGGTATTTCTCTTTCTCCGCTTGGCTTGTTTCACTGAGCATAATACCCTCCAGCTCCATCCATGTTGCTGCAAATGATTGGATTTGCCCTTTTCTTATGGCTGAGTAGTATTCCATTGTGTATATGTACCACATCTTCTTTATCCATTCATCTATTGATGGACATTTAGATTGCTTCCAATTCTTGGCTATTGTAAATAGTGCTGCAATAAACATAAGGATGCATCTGTCTTTCTCAAACTTGATTGCTGCGTTCTTAGGGTAAATTCCTAGGAGTGCAATTCCTGGGTCAAATGGTAAGTCTGTTTTGAGCATTTTGATATACCTCCATACTGCTTTCCACAGTGGTTGAACTAACTTACATTCCCACCAGCAGTGTAGGAGGGTTCCCCTTTCTCCACAGCCTCGCCAACATTTGTTGTTGTTTCTCTTTTGGATGGCAGCCATCCTTACTGGTGTGAGGTGATACCTCATTGTAGTTTTAATTTGCATTTCTCTGATAATTAGCGATGTGGAGCATCTTTTCATGTGTCTGTTGGCCATCTGTATTTCTTTTTTGGAGAACTGTCTGTTCAGTTCCTCTGCCCATTTTTTAATTGGGTTATTTGTTTTTTGTTTGTTGAGGCGTGTGAGCTCCTTATATATTCTGGACGTCAAGCCTTTATCGGATGTGTCATTTTCAAATATATTCTCCCATACTGTAGGGATCCTTCTTGTTCTATTGATGGTGTCTTTTGCTGTACAGAAGCTTTTCAGCTTAATATAGTCCCACTTACTCATTTTTGCTGTTGTTTTCCTTGCCCGGGGAGATATGTTCAAGAAGAGGTCACTCATGTTTATGTCTAAGAGGTTTTCGCCTATGTTTTCTTCCAAGAGTTTAATGGTTTCATGGCTTACATTCAGGTCTTTGATCCATTTTGAGTTTACTTTTGTATATGTTGTTAGACAATGGTCCAGTTTCATTCTCCTACATGTAGCTGTCCAGTTTTGCCAGCACCACCTGTTGAAGAGACTGTCATTTCGCCATTGTATGTCCATGGCTCCTTTATCAAATATTAATTGACCATATATGTCTGGGTTAATGTCTGGATTCTCTAGTCTGTTCCATTGGTCTGTGGCTCTGCTCTTGTGCCAGTACCAAATTTTCTTGATTACTATGGCTTTATAGTAGAGCTTGAAGTTGGGGAGTGAGATCCCCCCTACTTTATTCTTCTTTCTCAGGATTGCTTTGGCTATTCGGGGTCTTTGGTGTTTCCATATGAATTTTTGAATTATTTGTTCCAGTTCATTGAAGAATGTTGCTGGTAGTTTCATAGGGATTGCATCAAATCTGTATATTGCTTTGGGCAGGATGGCCATTTTGACGATATTAATTCTTCCTAGCCACGAGCATGGGATGAGTTTCCATCTGTGAGTGTCCCCTTTAATTTCTCTTAAGAGTGCCTTGTAGTTTTCAGAGTATAAGTCTTTCACTTCTTTGGTTAGGTTTATTCCTAGGTATTTTATTTTTTTTGATGCAATTGTGAATGGAGTTGTTTTCCTGATTTCTCTTTCTGTTGGTTCATTGTTAGTATATAGGAAAGCCACAGATTTCTGTGTGTTGATTTTGTATCCTGCAACTTTGCTGTATTCCGATATCAGTTCTAGTAGTTTTGGGGTGGAGTCTTTAGGGTTTTTTATGTACAGTATCATGTCATCTGCAAATAGTGACAGTTTAACTTCTTCTTTACCAATCTGGATTCCTTGTATTTCTTTATTTTGTCTGATTGCCGTGGCTAGGACCTCCAGTACTATGTTAAATAACAGTGGAGAGTGTGGGCATCCCTGTCTAGTTCCTGATCTCAGAGGAAATGCTTTCAGCTTCTCGCTGTTCAATATAATGTTGGCTGTGGGTTTATCATAGATGGCCTTTATTATGTTGAGGTACTTGCCGTCTATTCCCATTTTGCTGAGAGTTTTTAACATGAATGGATGTTGAACTTTGTCAAATGCTTTTTCAGCATCTATGGAGATGATCATGTGGTTTTTGTCTTTCTTTTTGTTGATGTGGTGGATGATGTTGATGGACTTTCGAATGTTGTACCATCCTTGCATCCCTGGGATGAATCCCACTTGGTCATGGTGTATGATCCTTTTGATGTATTTTTGAATTCGGTTTGCTAATATTTTGTTGAGTATTTTTGCATCTACGTTCATCAGGGATATTGGTCTGTAGTTTTCTTTTTTGGTGGGGTCTTTGCCTGGTTTTGGTATTAGGGTGATGTTAGCTTCATAGAATGAGTTTGGGAGTATCCCCTCCTCCTCTATTTTTTGGAAAACTTTAAGGAGAATGGGTATTATGTCTTCCCTGTATGTCTGATAAAATTCCGAGGTAAATCCATCTGGCCCGGGGGTTTTGTTCTTTGGTAGTTTTTTGATTACCGCTTCAATTTTGTTGCTGGTAATTGGTCTGTTTAGATTTTCTGTTTCTTCCTGGGTCAATCTTGGAAGGTTGTATTTTTCTAGGAATTTGTCCATTTCTCCTAGGTTTCCCAGCTTGTTAGCATATAGGTTTTCATAGTATTCTCCAATAATTCTTTGCATTTCCGTGGGGTCCGTCATGATTTTTCCTTTCTCATTTCTGATACTGTTGATTTGTGTTGACTCTCTTTTCTTCTTAATAAGTCTGGCTAGAGGCTTATCTATTTTGTTTATTTTCTCGAAGAACCAGCTCTTGGTTTCATTGATTTTTGCTATTGTTTTATTCTTCTCAATTTTATTTATTTCTTCTCTGATCTTTATTATGTCCCTCCTTCTGCTGACCTTAGGCCTCATCTGTTCTTCTTTTTCCAATTTCGATAATTGTGACATTAGACCATTCATTTGGGATTGCTCTTCCTTTTTTAAATATGCTTGGATTGCTATATACTTTCCTCTTAAGACTGCTTTTGCTGTGTCCCACAGAAGTTGGGGCTTAGTGTTGTTGTTGTCATTTGTTTCCATATATTGCTGGATCTCCATTTTGATTTGATCATTGATCCATTGATTATTTAGGAGCGTGTTGTTAAGCCTCCATGTGTTTGTGAGCCTCTTTGCTTTCTTTGTACAGTTTATTTCTAGTTTTATGCCTTTGTGGTCTGAAAAGTTGGTTGGTAGGATTTCAATCTTTTGGAATTTTCTGAGGCTCTTTTTGTGGCCTAGTATGTGGTCTATTCTGGAGAATGTTCCATGTGCACTTGAGAAGAATGTATATCCTGCTGCTTTTGGATGTAGAGTTCTGTAGATGTCTATTAGGTCCATCTGCTCTACTGTGTTGTTCAGTGCTTCCGTGTCCTTACTTATTTTCTGCCCAGTGGATCTATCCTTTGGGGTGAGTGGTGTGTTGAAGTCTCCTAGAATGAATGCATTGCAGTCTATATCCCCCTTTAGTTCTGTTAGTATTTGTTTCACATATGCTGGTGCTCCTGTGTTGGGTGCATATATATTTAGAATGGTTATATCCTCTTGTTGGACTGAGCCCTTTATCATTATGTAGTGTCCTTCTTTATCTCTTGTTACTTTCTTTGTTTTGAAGTCTATTTTGTCTGATATTAGTACTGCAACCCCTGCTTTCTTCTCACTGTTGTTTGCTTGAAATATGTTTTTCCATCCCTTGACTTTTAGTCTGTACATGTCTTTGGGTTTGAGGTGAGTTTCTTGTAAGCAGCATATAGATGGGTCTTGCTTTTTTATCCATTCTGTTACTCTGTGTCTTTTGATTGGTGCATTCAACCCATTAACATTTAGGGTGACTATTGAAAGATATGTACTTATTGCCATTGCAGGCTTTAAATTCGTCGTTACCAAAGGTTCAAGGTTAGCCTCTTTAGTATCTTACTGCCTAACTTAGCTCGCTTATTGAGCTGTTATATACACTGTCTGGAGATTCTTTTCTTCTCTCCCTTCTTGTTCCTCCTCCTCGATTCTTCATATGTTGGTTGTTTTGTGCTGTGCTCTTTCTAGGAGTGCTCCCATCTAGAGCAGTCCCTGTAAGATGTTCTGTAGAGGTGGTTTGTGGAAAGCAAATTCCCTCAGCTTTTGTTTGTCTGGGAATTGTTTAATCCCACCGTCATATTTGAATGATAGTCATGCTGGATACAGTATCCTTGGTTCAAGGCCCTTCTGTTTCATTGTATTAAATATATCATGCCATTCTGTTCTGGCCTGTAGGGTTTCTGTTGAGAAATCTGACGTTAGCCTGATGGGTTTCCCTTTATAGGTGACCTTTTTCTCTCTAGCTGCCTTTAACACTCTTTCCTTGTCCTTGATCTTTGCCATTTTAATTATTATGTATCTTGGTGTTGCCCTTCTTGGATCCTTTCTGTTGGGGGTTCTGTGTATTTCCGTGGTCTGTTCGATTACTTCCTCCCCCAGTGTGGGGAAGTTTTCAGCAATTATTTCTTCTAAGATACTTTCCATCTCTTTTCCTCTCTCTTCTTCTTCTGGGACCCCTATAATACGGATATCGTTCCTCTTGGATTGGTCACACAGTTCTCTTAATATTGTTTCATTCCTGGAGATCCTTTTGTCTCTCTCTATGTCGGCTTCTATGCGTTCCTGTTCTCTGATTTCAATTCCATCAATGGCCTCTTGCATTCTATCCATTCTGCTTATAAACCCTTCCAGAGTTTGTTTCATTTCTGCGATCTCCTTTCTGGCATCTGTGATCTCCTTCCGGACTTCATCCCATTTCTCTTGCATATTTCTCTGCATCTCTGTCAGCATGTTTATGATTCTTATTTTGAATTCTTTTTCAGGGAGACTGATTAGGTCTGTCTCCTTCTCTGGTGTTGTCTCTGTGATCTTTGTCTGCCTGTAGCTTTGCCTTTTCATGGTGATAGGAATAGTCTGCAGAACTGGGACGATTGACGGCTGGAAGGACTTCCTTTCTTGTTGGTTTGTGGCCCTCCTCTCCTGGGAGAACAGCGGCCTCTAGTGGCTTGTGCTGCGCAGCTGCGCGCAGACAGGGTTTCTGCTTCCTGCCCGGCTACTATGGAGTTAATCTCCGCTGTTGCTGTGGGCGTGGCCTGGCTCGGGCAGCTACTCCAAAATGGTGGAATCGCGTTGGAGCAGGAGCGGCTGGGAGGCTGTTTATCTCCGTAAGGGGCCTCCCTGCTCCCTGCAGCCCAGGGGTTAGGGTGCCCAGAGATCCCGGATTCCCTACCTCTGGATTAAGTGACCCGCCCTGCCCCTTTAAGACTTCCAAAGAGCACCCGCCAAAACAAAACAACGCCCACCAAAAAAAAAAGAAAAAAAATTTTTTTTAATTAAAAAAAAAAAAAAAAAGGTGGTCGTTCGTTTTTCTTTATTCTGCGGTGCCAGCCTCAGGCCTCTACTCACCGGTCTTTCTGCCCTGTTTCCCTAGTATTGGGGTCCCTATCCCTTTAAGACTTCCAAAAAGCGCTCGCCAAAACAAAACAGCAAAAAAGCAAAAAAAAAATGGTCGCGCGCTTTTCTTATGCCCTCTGTCGCCCAGCCTCCAGTGCCCGCTCACTGTTCTTGCTGCCCTGTTTCCGTAGTATCCAGGGCCCCCTGGGCACGCACTGTGTCTGTGCTCTGGCCCGGATGGCTGGGGCTGGGTGCTCGGCAGTCCTGGGCTCCGTCTCCCTCCCACTCTGCCTGCTCTTCTCCCGCCGGGAGCTGGGGGGATGGGCGCTCGGCTCCCGCCGGGCCGGGGCTTGTATCTTACCCCCTTCGCGAGGCGCTGGGTTCTCTCAGGTGCGGATGTGGTCTGGATATTGTCCTGTGTCCTCTGGTCTTTATTCTAGGAAGGGTTGTCTTTGTTATATTTTCATAGATATATGTTGTTTTGGGAGGAGATTTCCGCAGCTCTACTCATGCCGCCATCTTCTGCCCCTCATCGATGGCAGTGTTCGAAATTGACCTTTTTGTTTAACAAATGTCAAAATTTGTGAAATATTTGTGAAATTTTTATTGGCTCTTTCCTATTAAGTACCACAATGATTGCTGCTCACTATAGAAAAAAGGATTTAATGTTACCATGTTATGGTGAGAAGACATAAAAGTTAAATCTTAATTTATATACATAGTCTAACAAAGATTTCATCAATAAAATAACTCAAGCATTAAGTATATTCAATTAGGATTCAACTCTGTGGGGTAGTGAAATGGGAACAAGTTGAAGGAAGATGAAACATCTCTAAAACTCTTTCTGCTAAAAGGAGAGCTTGCTCGCTCCCTTTTATATGGAGGGTTCTGAGCATTAAAATACTGTCATATTGAGGTTCCTCTGATTATGTTTCAAAAAATATATTTAAAAAATACTGGTATTTACAGTATCCCCATTGCAACCAATTGAACTTGTGATGGAAATTTCCAGATGGATTCAAAATGTAAGGGGCACAGGGTTGCTCTGAATTATTTGGGGATGTATGTGAAACATGCTGACATGCATCATATCAGGTGGCACTACTTCAGGAGTACTTGAGTCGTGCCCTTAATTTCCCCTTTATTCCTAGTGCCTAGAACATCAGGAAGTAAGGGTAGGTTGGAGGTGAAGGACAAGCTGTGAGTGGCAGGTAGAAACCATAGGCATCAGTATAAGATGAGGAAGAATTCTGTCTGTCTTTGAGATATTTCTTCTGGACCATATATATGTGGTAAAACTCACTCTTGAAAAATCTCCTGTGGTAATGACCAGCAAATAAATATTATTACAGGGTACAAAAGCTTTCATTTGCATTTAATAAAATAGCGACAAAAAAGAGCTTATTATTGTTGAAGATGATGCTTACATTTAGTGTTTGAAATTTTCTTCAGTGACTTTGTAAAAGAAAAACTCAATGGAGCCAGTACTGATTGTGTTCAGTTTGAAAAATCAAGTCATGAGTTAGCGTTTTCTTCTTTACACTTGAGCTAGAGAGTTCTCCAAAGCTCTCATTTAGATATAATGGCATGTGAACCATGAATCTGAATAATTTAGGTGCATAAAAATGGAAAGGTTAGTATTCCTTACATAAGTTGTATATCTATTCATTTGAAAGAAAATCTAATAATGAATTTATATTAGGCTTCTGCTAAAGACAGATTAGGTGTGTTTTTCACATTTGCAAAAATCCTGCAATAATAGCTCTTTAGTTCAAAACTGTTCACACCTCAAGAGAAGAGTACACTTGCCAGCGTGTTAATTAACTCAAAATTAATGACTTATACTTTTAAGGTGGACAGAAAATAGCAGAAAAGGAAAAAGGCAATGTTGTGTTCCTTTTAAGATACCTAATTAGTCCCCAGTTAATTGTCAAAAGACTGCTTACATCCTGTATTTTGATTTGGAATGTCAAAGGATGGTAGAATTCTAGATCTAAAAGGGATTTTAGATCTTAGCAGAACCAACTTGCTTATTTTAAAGAAAGGAAAGAATTGTTCAAAGTTCAGAGTAGAACTTGGACCACAATGTGGGATTCTGGTTCTTAATTCAGCGCTTCTTCTGCTGCCCCTCGATTCTGAACTGGGGTCCCTAGACCACTGGCTCCATGGAAAACTCAGGAACTAATTGAGATTG
Source organism: Manis pentadactyla (assembly GCF_030020395.1). Classification (NCBI taxonomy): domain Eukaryota; kingdom Metazoa; phylum Chordata; class Mammalia; order Pholidota; family Manidae; genus Manis; species Manis pentadactyla. Next base: position 45,076,221 of record NC_080025.1, read on the forward strand.
TGACGTGCATACACAGAAGGATCTAGAAGACGGGACCTGGGCCCCCAACCTCTTAACAACCAAAGCTGCTCCATGTTTTCCTTTCATGTTTTGGGCTCCTGTTTAGAATTGATAAAGAAAACAAAAAGGCTCCTGCACCATTATCTCATTCAGAAGTTGTCAAAACATGTTATAGCAAATGAGGTTAACCGTCAGAACCAGGCAGAAGGGGAGAGAATAATGGGGGGTGGGGGTAGGGCAAGAGATGGGGATGTCTGATTCAAGCAAAAGGCGCACAGGCTAGCAGAGCTGACTACAGAGAGAAATCGTCAGGAGCCTGAAAGCTAACAGCGGCCCAGTCCGGGAGCCCCAGGTCATTTGTTCATCTCCAGATTGGTGCTCTCTTCCACAGCTCCCACCACAAGTGCCGGGATGTTGCTCACTCATCATGAGCCTTTGCACGTGCTGACCTCCCTTCCTGGCCTGCTGTGCTGCCCTACTGGGCCTCCCAGCTGGAGCAGGCCTCGCTTCCTCCTCCCTCCCTCCTGTCCCCGGGGCTCACCCAGCGCCTGGTGCAGCTGGCTCTGCCCTGTGTTCCTTCTCACTGGCTTTCCCCAGGGTGTCAGTACCGTCCTCCCCATTCCCGTGTGACTGCCCTCACGACACTCAGGTGCACCCCCTAGAGCAGCGCCTCCCTTCCCTGCTCATGCCCAGCACTGGGGCGCAGCCCTCCCTGAACACCTGTGGGGTGGGTTCCAGGGCAGTGACATCTGGGCCCTGGGAAGGGCGGCCCTGAGAGATGGAGGGCTCGGCTTGCCTGGGCACGAGGGGAGCTCTGCTGACTGCACTCTTCCTGCAGTTTTAAAGTGGTTCACACTGACTGTAGACTCCTAATGCCTTGTTGACCTAGGGTTTGCAGTTGCCTTAATTTAGAGCAGTGACTCTCAACTTCTTTTTTTTGTTTTTTTGTGTTTTTTTTGCCTCAAAACTCCTGAGAGACAAAGCAGGCCAGATAAGCATTCTCAATCTTATAACTGGTTATAAACGGGGCAGGCTTGGAATGCCCCCTCCACCACAGATGTATTCTGAGGGCCTGTGTGCCAGGAAAACCACCTCCATGCACGTGTTTCTGGGGGCCGGTTCAGAGTTCTGCTTCAGGGAGCAGGTCTCATGCAGTCGCTTCACGCCTGAGGGGTGACTGCTGGAGGTGCAAGGGAACCGGGCTGCAACCAGCCCTCCATGGTGGTGCCCCACTCTGACCAGCCAGCCCACTCCACCTGCACAGATCCACCCAGAGCTGGCATTACTACATGGCACTGCTGGGCTTTGAGTGCATGTCTGTCCCCTCATAAGCTGTGAGTCACCAGAGAGTCCAGAAATCTGTCCCCAGCCAAGTCACAGCCCCTCCCAGCCTGGCGCCCACCCGCCTGTGGAAACGGCCAGGGGCGTTGTGCTGAGGATTGGTGTCACACTCAGTCCCCAGTGCTGTCTGCAGCAGTGTGTCACCTCCCCCTACGCAGAGGAACAGAGACAGGTCCAGACACTGGCCTTTGCTGTCAGTTAACTGCCCTGCTGGGATTTGAGGCCAGGTCTGTGTGACCTGAACCTTCCATGCTGTTTCACATTCTTGAAGCTACATAGAAGAAAATGTTAGTTTAATTGACCTGCTTTTTCCATGATGGTGACAAAAGGAAGGAGGAGACAGTCCAGCTTGGCTGGCTGGGCCGACTCTGTGCTGGGCGGAGTTGCTGCTGTGTGCACTGAGTGGCCGGCCACGTCAGAGGTGTGACGGCTCATCAGCAAACCACTGGCAGAAAAGGTTTGGGTCATACGAATCCTCAGGCAGGATTTCTCCTCCATATCTGCCCTCCCGCTAATGAAGAGTCTTGAGACAAAAGCCAGAAAGCAAGCCGGGAGAAAGGTTACTGTGAAGAAGCATTCACTGCATTCAGACAGATTGCCTTGTGCATTTGCTCTTCTCTGAACAATACCTCCTTTGTGCTCTAGTCTTTGCTTTTGGACTCCTCTGTGAAATGTCTGTTCTTTCTTTTTCTTTTGTTCCTTTATTTTATTGTTTGGGACCTGAAAGAATGTTCTTCTTGGTGCTCTTCTGGTTTCGTGGATTCTGTGTTGTCAGTCAGCTGTCCAGTTAACATCATGGCCATGTGGAGTGCAAGCATGACACTCGGCACTCAGCGCATGACAGTGTGGAGTGTGTGCTGGGCATGTCTGCAGCCTTCATTCATTTTAGGCAGCCAGTGACTACTTGGAGGAATGGTTTTAAAACAAAGTGCACTGAAACTACGACACAACACAGTCTTTATGCCACACTACTGTAAACAGTGTTCCAGGCACATGTCTTCCAGTGTCTTGAAGTTTAAACTATTTGTACATTAAATGTAGCAATGGCACCCCCTCTGGTGTGCACTTGGCACAGAGCTGTGGACCCCTGTCCTTCCAGCTCCAGCCTTAGTGGGTGGGGTCTCCTCTATGCACAGAGCTTTCAGGGACCTTAGTGAACCTACAAGCTCAGTCAGAAAAAATAATAAGAACCATGCTCTACTTATACTTCATGTCCCTCCAGGCAGCTGGCAGATGTGCCAAGTGGCCAAGCATTCCCCATCAGTAGCAATTAGAGTTTGGTGACACCCGGGCCCTGCTAGTGAGTTGTAACTCTGTGCATCTCATTCTGCCACTGCAGTAAACCTCATTTAGTGCTCCAGGTTAGAGAGCTGCAACCAGGCATGCTTTTGTTCTGATTCTTTTCATTTTTATTCGAAGATAATCTATGATCATCTCTATGTCTCACATGTAAAAGTGAAGGAGGGCCAGATGCTGACTAAGTGCATAAATGTTCGAGGCCAAATCCCGTTGTGCCTATGGAATACTTGTCAGAAGTGCCCAGACCGTATTAGTAGTTACTCCTAAGTTTGTTTGTATTTTTAAAACCTCTATTTTTAAAAAGAACTCCTTTTAAAACAACTTCAGTTAAACCAAGGGTCGGGCTAGAAACAGTTGGACTCACCATGTCATTAGTCTGCATTTTTTAGTGTGTTTGCCCATAGTCATATACCGGATAAAAGTTCAAAAGACTAATTCATAATGTGCTGAGTTTGGAGGGAGAGTTTTGCTCTCAGTCACACTTGGGCATGTGGCTCTGCCCAAGTTAGCTGTGTCTGGAGGAGCTGTGCTCAGATGGAGTCCAGATTTTGGGTGAGGCAGGCAGGTCAGTGTTGTACTTGCTGAGTGCAGAAACTGGAGTGCTGGCTGACCTGTCCCTGCCATGTTTTGTCCAGTGAGCCTGCTCCTGGGGCCTGGCAGTCCTTGTAGCGAGGATGGGGTCCCACCTGCGCTGGCTGAGACCGAGGAGACTGTGTCTGTGGGCAGCTGTTTCGCATCGGAGGACACCACTGAGGACTCCGGGGTGATGAGCTCCCCCTCAGACATCATCTCTCTGGACTCCCAGCACGACAGCACGAAATCCAAAGATAAGTGGGCCACAGACCAGGAGGACTGCAGTGACCAGGACCTAGCTGGGACCCCGGAGCTGGGCCCCCAGAAGAGCCCCTCCTGGGAGAGGAGCAGCTCCGGAACCTGGCATCCGAGGTGAGTCCCAGAACAGCCAGAAGGTAGGTCCCGCCCCCGTTGGGAGGAGGGAGGCCTTCTGTCGGGGCGGCCCCTCCCCACACATACTCACTGAGAGCCGACTGCAGGCCAGGTGTCCTCCGCAGAAATCAGCATTCCTGGTCTGGGGGTGTTGTCCACAGTCACGTCTTCATGCTCTTTTGAGATATGCAGGTGTTTATACATAACACATAATGTTGCTTGTTTTTACCCTTATATAAATGGTACCATACCCCTGAGTGTACCTTTTTGCCATCTTGTCTTTAAGATTTATCCATGATGATGTATCTTAGTCGTTCATTTATTTTTCCATTGCTTAGTTAATGAACACTTAGATTCTTCTGGTTTTCCACCTCTGAAAACAATGACTGTTTACCTGTAGAGAGTTTTCTAGAAGAGAAATTATTAGACCTGCAGAAACACTCATCTTCAACTTTATGAAATATTGACTAATTGCTCTCCAAAATGATTGTCCGGTTTATTCGCCCTGCAGGGGTCCATGTGCCTGCCAGTCCTCATCTACACCAGTATGTGGGATGAGTAGACAAGATCTTAAGTTTCACCAGTCATCCAGGTGTCAAATAGCATTTCCTGGGGCTTTCTTTACAGTTCTCTGATGAGTAAGGAGGAGCATCTTCTCATATGTGTATTAGCAATTTAATCTTCCTCTTCTATGAGTTGCTTTTTCATAGACTTTGCCCTTTTTCAAAAGTTGGGTTATTACCTTTTTTTAAAAAAAGTTAATTTCTGCCTTGCAGAGAGTACTTAAGACTTTGGCTTGAATTTAACTTTGTTTTCTTTTGTCAAATAAAAATTGCTATCTAATTTTAATGTTGTTGAACATGTCCTTTTCCCCCTGAATAGATGTGATTTTTGCATATTTAAGAGACCCACCTCATACCTTAAAGACCAAAGATTGTTTGAATTTCTTGTAAAAGTGTAGTGTTGCTTTCTCACATTTGAACTTCTCATCTACCTGGGGTTTATTTCCGTGTGTGGTGTGAAGGAATCTGGCTTTTTTCCCACTGACTCCTAGTTGCACTTTCATCATGAATCAAATCTCCAAATAGGCATTGGTCCATTTCCAGTGCCCTTTCCATAGCACTGCCTTATTTGTCCATCACTGCCCCAGAATCATGCTGTCAAAATCTCTTTCTTCATTCTTAGTAGAAAGGCAGGTTAATTCTCTGCAGCCCATCAGTTTTTTTCACCTTTTCAATGGTTTTAAGAACCAGTCACACAATGTTATAAAAACATTACTGGAAATAAAGTAGAATAATAAAAAAAGAACCCTCATAAGCCAGTCACCAAAATGAATGAATGCTTTTGTATTTTTCATGTTTTGTTTCAATTCTGTCTTCTGAAAACACATATCTCTATAAGGTTAATGTAATTACAGTGTCAATAATATTTTATTTATTTTTACCTAACGATTTAAAACGAGCATTTCCCCATTTGTTAAATACGCTCTCCAATAATTTTAATGTATAGCTCATCAGTCTTAAGGTCAATTCCAAGGCCAAGTTCATATATCACTAGACAGGAAATTCAAAGGTGGCAGTTGGTCCATTCCTCATCTGCCCCACACAAGGAGTTTAGCTGAGTTTGGCTTATACTGTTTGCATCTGTGAGAGCAGAGAAAACTATAGTATTTTCTTAGTCCATTTAACATAAAGAAAAAATTGCTTTCTACAGTAATGTCCGGGTCTGTTCTATTGGTTTACATGGGGATTTCATATACTGAGCTCTCCATGTGAAACCAATCAGACGTTTTTAACCCTGGCCCCTAGGGATGCTCAGGAAAAGCCATAGTTTGCTTTGCTGGTGTTAATTCCTGATGTGAAATCTTGCTGATATCCATCTGCATATGGAAATGAATGTCTGTGGGGAAAGCCAGGATAGCATGGAGTCTTTGGAACCTGATGCTTTATCGTAACAGGGAGAGGGTGTGTTTTTCTGCCTTCATCCTTGGTGTGCCACCAAATTTGAGAGTAGCTTGGGGAACGGGGGTGCTCTGGAACCTGACAGACCCACAGGGGGAATCCCACCACCACTAACCGGTTGTCTGGGCTCCAGGAATCCACCTAATTTTGCCAAGCCTGGCGTTCCATCTGTGCAACGCACAGAGGAGGCCTCCTGCCTGTCGGGTGTGCTCAGTCTGTATGAGTGCCCGGCATGCATGGTACACACAGTACCTGCTGCACAGCTGTCCAGCAGGATCGCGTCAGACTCACATGTTGATTTGGGACGCAGCACCTTGCACTTTCCTGGCAGCTCACGTTCCTTCTCGGGGCTTTGGTCAGCTCAGCAGTCGAATGAGGGTGGAGGTGATCGCAGAGCCCCTCTGCTCTGTCTCTGCTCTTCCATTTTGCCCCAGGGGTGGGATCAACTCTGCCCATGATTTTTCACAGAATGACAGGGTTTTTTTAGTTCTCTCCATGAACACTTTAGACATACTCATAGAATTCAGTGTAGTATACACCTATTTATTTCCTGATGTATGATTTTCAGTAAAATTCAGGATTACTTAAAAGCAGTGCCTGTAGTGTAAAAAAGCAGGATTGCAAACTCATAGTGCCCACAGGGGCGAGGCAGTTAAGGAGGCTGAGGGAGGCTCAGTGGTGAGTGGCCACCGAGAGCTGCAAAGCCCATGTTCCTCTGAAGAAAGCAGCTTTACTCCCTCCTTCGGCTGCTGCCTCGAGGGATTACAGACCCAGTGTGGCTGGCTTTTGAAGAGAAGCCAGAAAGCTAGATTTTATGTGAAGTCTCCCAGATTTTAAATGCTGGCAACCAATTCAGACATTCAGAGCTAAACTGAACACATCTGCCCGGGGGGTGTGGCTTGCTCACAGACGCATGCTGAGTGGGCAGAAGGGGCCTCGCCCTGCCCCTCCACTCGCCCCTGTGCCAGCTGTTGGGTATTGTGCAGTTACTCAGGTTTTTCCTGTGATGTAGCTCTTGAAATATAACTTCCCAAATCAATCTGGGGATTCATTACCTCCTCCTCTTAGTAAAATATGAAAAGTCTTACAAATTTTGCTGCCAAGAAACCTGTTTAAATGAAAAGGAAACTGGAACTGCCTCTTGTTCCTTAGAATGATGTGCATTAAGCACAGGGCACTTTGGAAATGTCACCAACCTTCCATACTGTCACACTGAAAGCATTTAGACAAACGCAGCACAGTCAGGCAGTTACAGAGAGAACTCACTGCTCTTGGTGAATGTGGTAGTGGATTCCCGAGACGCACCCTGTGGTCCTGCCCACAGCAGACGGTGCTGAAAGCCTAGGCAGCAGAAAGGCAGGCAAGGCTGGAGGGGGCAGGGTGGGTTGGGCCAGACTGGGGGGCTGACCAATACTGGGCAGCTCACGTCAGGTGAGCCACAATGGAGCAGGTCTCAGTGAGATGAGAATCTGGGCCAGGGGTTGGCCATAGAGGCTTCACAGAGGTGTGACCACCTGGACAGAAGACCTGTATTGAAACACTGCACAGAAGCAGCCATGTCCAGAGAAAAGGGGCAGTAATTGAGAAGCCATTAGGAAGGACATGTTTCCTGACACACTACTGCCCAGCCTGGACAGCAGGGCACCCAGAGGCCCAGCACAGAGTATGGGGCATGTGCTCCTGAAATGTGTGTCCCAGGACCACCTTTATAAAGGGAGGCCCTTAAAGGGGTGCTTCCCCCATTCTCGGTGCCTGATGCAGTCCTGGGACCCAGCCTCCTGGCCCTGCCCTACATGATCTGATGACTGTCTGCAGCTGATCCTCAGGGACCATTTGTGTTCCCAGGAGGGGTATTCCTGTGTGGCAAGCAGCACTGATCCAGGGTCTGGCTGTGACAGTGACACCATTCCAGCCTCTGAACACCAGCCAGAGGCTTGGGAGAAGCAGAAGTTAGTTACCCTTTGCCATGACAGGCAAGGCTGGGTCTCTTCAGGCAGAGGATGCGTCTGATAGGTTGTGAAGCCTCCCCAAGAGTCTGAGACACCCTCACTTGCAGAATCTCCCCTATGGGGTCAGTCCCCAGTAGAGGAAGGCGTGTTCATAGTTCCCCACTTTGCAAGGGCATCCTGTCCTTGTGCCACTCCCTGTTACTCAGGTATTCAGAACTGAGTGCTGTTGGAACAGTGCCAGACCCTCTGTGGCCTGACAAGACCCAGGTTTGTGGGCCTGCAGAGGTAAGTTCTTGTTGACGTGGGTACTGCTCCTTCTCTGCACCCTGCAGGTGTCGGGCATGTAGATGTCTTCACATAGGATTGCCCGGGGTCCCACCTCCCCAGCTTGGAGGCAAGTACTGTGTCCTCCAGAGCTGCTGCCGGCCCAAGGGGAGCCTGGTAGGCTGGCCTCAGCTGAGAACATCCTTCCACCTCTTCAGTTCCGCTGCACAGTGCACGGCTACTGTTCCCAGTGCTGACTTAGAAACTCTGTTTGTTGCGAACTGAACTACAATTTTTCATTAAAAAGGAAGTCTATGCCCTCAATTCAGACTTGACCTACTAGATGGGATGTCTAATTCCCAGAGTCTTCCTCTAAACAAAGTTCAGCCAGTAAGGTCCTTAAAGAGGAGCTCAGCCCAGGAACACAGGAACAACAGACATGTGCATAGAGCGAATGCCCCTCGTCCCGGGGATACCTGGAGTGGCCTTGTGCATGGCTCTGCCCAGGGCAAACAGCGATGGTACCTATGGTTGCTTAAAGACCTCCTTCCAAATTCAGACCCCCTTTGTGTGTGGCCCAGACCAAAATTCCTAATTCTTAAAGAACAACTTGATGTGAAGACTAAAAAGTCCAGAGTCAGCCTGCCTAGGTCATATCTTCCTATGGCTGGGGACTGTGTTTTTGGCCAGGGGCTTGACCTGCCCTTCAATTTCCATGTTACAATGGAGACATGCAGTTCCTTCCCTCAGACTAGTGCCAGCCTTCAAAAAAGGAGAGCTGGTGTTGTTATTGTTATTGATAATATTTATGACTGCCTGAGGAAGAATAGAAATTTGATAGTTGGGGAATCCTTGTAACCTGGCTCTAGTTCTGATTGTCTGCATCTTTGAACCATTTATAACATCTTTGAGAAGTAACAAAATACATACATATATATATAATAAAATATTTATATATATAAAATAGAAAATTTATATATGTAGTGTAAAATTTGTATATATATGTGTGTATATATATATATACATTTATAAATTTGCAAATATATATGGTGTGTGTGTAGATAGGGGAAGAGACAGAGAGGGCTGTTTACTGCTTGGGGGAAGTTACAGTGGAACTTGCATCATTTCTAAACCTGTGAATCCTGAAGGCAATATTGCTGTAATCAGATAATTTGTCTTTGTCTGTGTTATCAGTATTGCAGAGCTCTTAATTCTGGCATCCCTATTGGGAACCTGAGTTCTGCAGGAATGTGGAAAGGAGTGCGTGAGAGATTCAGTAGGTGGTTTTCAGCCTGTTGTTTCATAGGAGGACGCCGCTGCCATCATGGTCAGAGCCACAAAAGACAAAGTGTAGCTTCTCCAATGAAGGGAGTGTCTCTGCCCTTCTGCCTGACAACCCCTACGGTTCCTTCTCAGCCCCCACTTGTCACTGAGTGGGAACCGTGATGTCTGGAAGGGAGAAACCCTATTGTTAGCTGCAGGGCTATCTATGGCTGCAGGTCGCTGTAGGGAATGATTGCACAGGTGCTAGCCTAGAGGCTGGAAGGTTCTCAGAGCCAGACTTTCCTCTAGGTCAGCCAACCTCTAGGGCCCTGCAACTTTGTAACTGTAGCAACTCTGCCCCTCCTCCCCAGAAGTATATAGAAACATTGTAACTATGGAACTTTGGGAAGGCAGGAATATGTAGAAACATTTTACACTTTCTAGATTCTGAACTTTGTAACTATTTTCAGAGGTGCTTTTAAAAAACATTTAAGACCTTTGAGAATTAGCTGTTGAGCACAGTAACCACAGGGCACATTCGCCTGCTATACGCTTGCCCAAAGGCTGGCCCAAATTGAGGTATGCTGTAAAGGTAAAATATGCGCCACGTTGGGTATGAAACAAAAACGTTATATTAACTACATGCGGAAATGATAACAATTTGGATTTAAATAACTTAAATAAGGTATAGTAATTAATGTCCAATAAAATTAAAGTTGTGATTAAAATTAACCTGACCTATTTGTTTTGGCCCCTTTTGATGTGACTACAGAAGATTTTAAGTTACACATGTGGCTCATGTTACCTTTCTGTTGGATACCAGTTTGCCAGAACTCTGAAGCTGTACAAGTGCAGCACATTTGTAAATGCAATGGGGGAAGAAGTTAAGCACATATGACCGTCGTCAACTGTGTATTTTCCCAGGCTTCTTGCCTTTAGTTTACTAAAAAATTGTATCAGAATCACATGGGTTGGTCTGGTGTCATCAGCAAATTGAATTGCTACCTGAGAGGAACAGCATATTCTCAGTCAGATTCTCTCTCTCTTTTTGTTTTAAATAGTTCTGCCATTGGATAAACCACTTAAAGAAACTCTTCTAGCCACATTACGAAGAAAAATTATGTAGTGTGCTGAATGGGTCAGAATCAGCCAGTGCTCTTTTTTTCTTCCTCATATGAAACGAAAAGAGAAAACCAAAAGCAACTGTTTTTCTGGGTGCCAATTTGACACGTCTCCTAGTTGCTGTTTTGCTGAGGCCACCAGGCCCCTGACCACTGAGCTGGTTGAAAGGTGCTGTCCCTCAGTTGTCCCCCCCGCCCTGAGCCTAGGGAGCAGATCCAGGAGGCAGCCCCACATCCTGGGCAGATTCTGTTTTGAAACTTTGTCCTCATGTTTTATGTGGCCGTGGCCTGCACGTTACCGTGTCCCCTGCAGAGTCATACTCCGGGTGGGAAGTGCTGCTGCTCAGGTGTATCGGCGTGTGAGGCCTGCTGTCAAAGTGTGTGCTCTCCATGTGCTTGTTTGCTTGGTCTTAAGCCAAAACAAACTGTCCACAGGAAACATAGCTAACAGCTGGTGTGCATTGGGGGCTGGGGACGATGCCCCAGAGACAAACATCTGTGTGTTGACTTTAAAAGGAGGCTGATGCTTCTGGCAGTGCTCGCCTCTCCAGGAACACACATGCGGGCCCCCCTGTGAAGCCCACAGAATGCTGCCCTCCAGGAGTGCTTTGGGCTGATCTCACAGGGCAAAAGGGATAGTTATAATCCATTACTTTACTAACCTTTGGGGAGAAGTAGCGGGGGTGCGTGAGGAAGGAAAAGCAAACAGTGCCAAATCTCTCCCTCCTGAAGTATATGTGGGAAAGCAAAATGCCACTGGCTTTGGCTTTGGGCAGATAATCCATTCACACAGAAGCCCTCGACCCAGAACCCAGGCACCCTGCACTGCATCAAGAGAGGAGCCAGCTGCAGGGGCAAAGTTGTCTGCAGCCTTGCCTCCCCCCTCCCTGGAGATGCCACAGTCTCAGCAGCCCCGTGCCACAGGCAGACCCTCCCTGCCTGTCTGGGGGCTCCTGCCATGGGTCCACTCTCTCCCTCCCCGGGCAAGCAGAGCCCCAAGAAACCAGGCTCACGTTGGAGCCTCAGGAGCAAGGCCAGGCCAGGTGGAATGGGGATGTGTCAGCAGAGCATGCAACTGGGTGGCAGTATCTGGGGCAAACCCATGTAGGTGAGGCAGATGGAGGAAGGGGGGAGAGTAGAAAACCCAGGCAGGAGGAAATAGAGGCAAATGTACGGTCGCCAGACTTTAGCAAGAGGGTTTGGACAGGTGGTGGGTGGGAAACAGCTCAGAAGGCCGGAGCCCTCGGGTCGGGGCCACTCAGGCCTGAATGGGTGGGAGGAAGATGGGGAAAGGCTGAAGCCTTGGCTCAGCCATGTCACTTAGGGCTGTCAGGCTGACAGCTGTGTACTGGGTCATTGACCCTCGGTATTGTAAACACGACATAGCCAATTTGTGTGTGTGTTGTGCCCAATATAACAAACGTGCAAACTACTTTGCAAAAAAGAATTATGGCTCATTAGAAGACTACAGGATTGTTTTAAATTTGCCCATTATTGAAAACTTACTCTATCACTCAAGCTGCTTTGTACCAAAGTGAGCATGATTCCAAAGAGAAAGGATAAAATACTCACTGTAATCCATCCGTTTCAACAAGTTACAGTGGTTGGTAGTGGTTATCTAGATTTCTGACTCCTTTGTCCACAGGCACATGTTATTTGTAGATTGTCTTGATCATCCTATATATGTGTATGTCTTGATTTCTTCATATAACATGCTGGTTTAAGCATTCATCTGTATTCCCACATAGATACTGTGATCATCATGCTGACTGATTTTAATGCTCTTCGACGTCACCATTCGGAGCTTTAGGTGCCTCCCTACTTCGGGACATTTTGGCGTTCTTCCCATCAATACAGTGAACATTGTTGCATTTATATTACCTTCTATAGGATTATTTCCTTAAGGCACATTGTCAAAAGAAAGACTAATGAGCCAATATTCCTACAAATATAAAGTGATGTCTTTATTTATTTATTTATTGTTGCTCTTTTCTCATGGTACAAAGTCTTTGATATAATGAGTAACCAACTGTAGACTACTCTATATGAAAGTAATGTTTTTATTTTTTGACGTACAGTCGATCCTTGAACAACACAGGTTTGAATAGCAGAAGTCCACTTATATGTGGAGCTTTTACAATAAATACACTGGAAAAATTTTTGAAGCTTTGCAACAAACTTTGTGACAAATTTGAAAAGCTGTTTTCTTTCCTCTAGCCTACTTACTATAATAATAAAGTGTATAATACATATAACATACAAAATATATGTTGATCAACTTTGTTTCTGATCAGACTTCCAGTCAGTGGTAGGCTATTGGTCGTTAAGCTTTTGGGGAGTCAGGTTATAATTCAGATTTTCAACTACGTGGAGATCAGTGAGCCTAATCCCCTCATTGTTCAAGGCTCACCTATACATTTCCACATTGCTTTCCAGTAAAAACCAGTAGCGGAAAATTTTCATTAGCTTGCATTGATTTTTTTCACAGTTTAACATTTATAAAATGATAGCATTACTGGAACTTTTATCTTAAATTAGTTTTTTAACTCTTCTTAATATTCTGTTCTCATAGAGTGATGTGATTTGGTATGCTTTGAAGTTAAGCACGTGTGTGTGTGTGTGTGTGTGTGTGTGTGTGTGTGTGTGTGTATGTGTGTGTGTGTAAATTTTGGCTGGCTGGATTTTAAGCATCTTAAACCAAGTGCAAGCATTTAAACAGTACTCTCTTTTCTGTTTCAATCGCTATTTTATATGTCAGTTTCCTTTGTTTTTACACTTCCATCTATTTGATTCAGTATTTGAATTACTTTAAAACATCACACTCCATGATAGAGAAAAACACAACTTTAATGAAATGCATTCAATTAAGATCCAAAGCAAAAGCAACAGGAAGTCGGTTTTGTGCGTCTTGTGGTGCTTATTAATTGGTCCACATGCACACACATCCCCATCCAAACCCCTTTGTCTGACTTGTCAGAGGACATTAGCAGAGACTAATCTAGAAGCAACTTCCTGGCTCCCAAAAGGACATAGTCACCAAGTAAGAAAGACTCATTTATCAGAATGCGAACTTGGCTACGTAAGTGAGGATTGTGCAAAAGCATATTTCATGCATCATTATCAGGGCCTGATTAGCAATGATGGAAATTGGTCCTCAATTTTAACAATCAGCGGAAGAGACCTTCAGCTTTCACTGAAGATAGACAATTTTGCCGTCCACATGTCTCTGTTTTCCGCACAGTGGGAACAGAGAGACAAGCCCTTGCAAAGACTTTAAATTGTTTGGGCAGCATTGCCTCACTGGTGCTCTTGTCCCAGTGACGTAAGTAAGGCCAAGTCCAATTCTCCTCAGCAGTTGAGTTGACATCTTCCTGGACCTCCATGTGGCAGGGACCACACTGTGTCTCTGGACAGCAGACATGGGAGCTTGTGTGACCCTGGGCAGGTTGTCAGTCACTCAGCAAATGGTTTTCTATCTATAAAATGGTGGTAACAACACTTACAAAGTGCTTGTATGATTTATAAGAGAATTTGTACAAAAAGAGGTCTGTTCGGGGCCTGGCATGTGAAGCCTAGTTGTGGCACAGAGGGATGCTGGGTGGCCTGTACCATTAGGTGCTTCCTCCAGCCTAGGAGGAGGCCCTTGGGCCTGGGGACAGGGCTGAGAGGGAGAGCTGCTATTATTGTCACTGCTGTCATGGTCATGATTGCGACACACACACACACACACACACACACACACACACACACACACACACACACACACACACACACACACACACACCCCACCCCCATGGGTGTCTTAGTAGCAGCACACACACACACACACACACACACACACACACACACACACACACCCCACCCCCATGGGTGTCTTAGTAGCAGCACACACACACACGCACGCACGCACGCACGCGCGCGCGTCTTAGTAGCGGCACTGGTCCACCGAATAAGGAGCTGCATGAATTTGACAAAGACTTGTACCTTCCTCAGATACTTCCAGAAAAGAGTAAATTAAACAGCCCTTCCTTTCTCTTTGGTCTTCCCTAGGAGTGAAAAAGCTGCTATATCCTCAAATGATGAAGATCTTTTTATTACTGGACAGTTCCAGAAAACGCTTGCAGAACTCAATGAAGATCTGGAAGGTGAGAGCCCCCCTCCTTACCCTGGCAGCAGACACTGAAGGTTATTTTTCTGACTCCGCTTTGTTTAACCATGACAGAAGGTCTGCAGAAGGGATTGCAGGTCAGCCTGAAGAAAGCCTGGATTTAAGGGCTGAGCAGGGGGGAGCCCAGTGCTCTGGGCTGAAAACTGTTCTATGGAAACATCTCCACAGCCACTTAACATGTCCTCTAAAAAATACTGACTTTGCACATTAAAAACTATTCTCTACTCATTAGGGAAAAAACAATTCTCTGATTGGGGAATGAGTTAGGGAAACCCTTGATAACACAGAGATCAGCAGGTCCCTTACCAAGACACCCACCCCTTTCCTTGCTAATATATGGCATCTCTCTGAGGCAAACAGTGTACAACAGCTTGATGGTATACCCTTTTATAATGGAGCATCTCAGGGCACTGCTGTTCTGTGGCTATATTTTGGGTAGATAACACTAGGAGGCCAAAGCAGATGCAAAATATCTCAATTAAAACCTAGGGAGTCTTTGAAACAAAGGTACCCAGTGAAAATAAATGAAAAAATAGATATTGGCCATACCTTAAAGTAGAATGGAAACAAGAAGGAAACAGACCACAGAGCTGACATTAGTTTTGTCTCACTCACTTTTCAGTCTTCTGTCCTCAGAAAATATAGTTGACAGAGTTGGAAAATCTGCATCTGCCACCCTGTGTCCCCAGGGCTCTGACCACATGGCCTGCTCCATCCTTTCGGGTTAATTCTGAGGGGCTTGGCACTTAGTTGTTTTCCCTTAACAAGTTAAAGCAGGAGAAAATTGGCCCCTCATTTTGGGGTGCTTCTGGTGAGCACAGGCAATTTGAAGGTCAGAACTCCAAGTTCACCTTCATGTTCAATGCCAAGACAGGGTTTCCAGAGACCTTGGTTCTAGAGATCAATTTTTTCAGTGAAGGATATGGGCAAGGTGTCGCACCTTGATACCTCACCTAGACACACGGATGTGTAGACAGCTCCTCTGCTGAGGAATGAAAGTGGAGACTCGGGCCCTGGCACATAAGGATTACCCATGAGATGACTTTAAAATGTATGTAGATAACTTCCACAGAAGTAACCTCAGGGAAATCAGCGTCATGGAGTGATGACACTGTCATTGGCTTAGGAATCCTACAGGTGGTGCCAGGCTGTGACTTGCGTTTGTCCTTTGCAGAAATGGAAGAGAGTTACGAAACGGACACCAGCTCTCCAACCAGCTCTGTAAACGGCATGTCCAACGGCTGCACAAGGGACACCGTGGTCCCCCACAGCGATGTGGACACGATCCCAGTGACGTTCATAGGGGAAGTTTTAGATGATCCTGTTGATTTGGCATTGTTTTCCAATAGGAACAACAATGCTGGTTCTTTTGACATGGGGAACATAGCCAGCAGGAGAGTTGACCTGCCACCAGATCACGCCGAGCATAGCCAGGAACACAGCAAGAAGAGGACAGGACTGCCCAACTCAGCTGCCGTTTCCCATGGTGTCGGGAAACAACTCAAGTTCTCTGTGTCCCAGACCTGTAAAGATGTGAATCTGAACCAAGGGGAGCCCAAGATGACCTCTGCTGCAAAGCTTCATACACATGACCTCAGTGCAAAGGAGAAAGGCAGGGAGCCCACCTCCACCCTCAGGGGGAGGACACAGGCTGTCAGGACCGCAACTCCACCCCCAGTGGAGGAAAAGGAAGGTGGAGGTAAGAATGGAGTCTCAGCACCACCGTCATGGTATCAGCGAGCCCAGAACTCAGGGGGGAGCTACGGCCTTAAGTACGGCCTCACGACATATAAAATTGTCCCTCCAAAGTCAGAGATGCGGTGTTATGACAGAGGGGTTTCCCTCTCAGTTGGCGCCATCAAGATTGATGAGCTCGGGAACCTGGTGTGTCCCCGCACACATGCAGGCAGGACCACAGCCTTGCCCTCGTCCACTCTTGAAGCAGAAATGCAACCCATCGGAAAAGTCAAAGATTTCTGGAGGTCAAACTCAATGGGAAAGCAGTGTGGCCGGCCCACGGAGTGCTCGGCCAAGAGGTCCCCCACCCCTGCCGCACCAGTGGAGCCCCAGCATCCAGAAAGCAGGCCCAAAGCAGAGCCCACCTTCCCAGACCCCAGGGTGGCACCGCCCCAGCAGCTGGCCACCCACCACAGAGATGGGAGCCATGCGCTGGAGGGGAGAAGCCGGCCTCCCACGGCAACCCCGGGGCAGCTGAGGGGGCCAGCAGCTACCACGGAAGTCCCGTTTCTTAAGCCTCAGAGAAGAACCTCCAGTCAGTACGTGGCCTCTGCCATTGCCAAGCGGATTGGGACCCCTAGGGCCCACCCAGATGTAGTGAGGAAGCAGGACGACGTCCAGGAGCCCCACGAAGGCAGAGGGCCAGAGCCAGCTGGATGGCCTCCCGCTGCAAAGGACTCAGCCACCCCCAGCTGGTGCTCAGAGTCACATGACCGTGAGGACAGCGGGGAGTCTGCAGTAGGAGCCCATCCCAGACGGCAAGTCAGCAGCCCTCATGGAGAGCTGTGTACCCAACACTGTTCTGCTGGCATCCACAGGGGCTCCTCCATCCCACTGGTCCCAGCTTCCCAGAGGGACCATGTCTCTGTGGGACGGAGCTGTGGTTCCAGTGGGCAACAAAGTACCAGCAGCCACAGGACCAGATCAGCCTCTGACCCCAAAAGCACGTTGGACAGTACCAACCCCCTACGTCCTCGCTCAGATGATCAGACTCAAGTCAGGGCCCTCGTGAACGGCTCCAGGTGGGTCCCTGCCCACAGCGAGCCTCCTCCCTCTTCAAGGGCAGCTGGCACGTGTAGCCATGCTGGATGGGAGCCCTCAGAACTGGAGGAGAAGTCCGGTTTGTCATGCACAGAGGTACACACGTCCAATGGTGTGTTGCCACCCAGCATCTTTGGGCCAAAGAAAAAATTTCGACCTGTTGTCCAGAGGCCAGCGCCAAGAGACACATGCCTGCACAGCGCCCTGATGGAAGCCATCCACTCAGCGGGCGGGAGGGGCAGGCTTCGCAAGGTGAGCATGGCAGGCACCCACCTTCAGGGACACACCTTCCCACCTGCACGCTTCAGTGCCCTGGACACAGATCTCAGATGGCGTTGGAGGAGGGAGGGGGCAAGGATAGGCATGAGGGTGGATGCTCCAGCTTCGCTTCACTGGGAGTCCTGTCCCAGGGCCTGTGGAGAGGAATTATGGCCACTACAGGGACAGGCCTGGCAGGGATTGGGGCTTGTCCGCAGCACAGTTGGGCCCGACTGCCCAGGAAATGGTGTTGCCAGCAAAGAGTCCCTACCTAGGCTGGGGCATGGAGGGATGGGGGTGGGTCATGCATAACTGCATTGAATGGGGAAGTGAATAAAGGAAAAGTCAGCCAGGCCACCCTGCCTGGGGTATACTTACTCCATTGTTCATAAGAACAGGAAAGATTCTCTGACACCCCTCTCCCCTTCTCTGGGCATTTAACATGTTATAATCACTACCCTAACACTGACCATTGGGAACTGTTTCCTCCAGTTGGCAGATGAGGAAAGTGATGCACAGTGAGGTCAAGTGACCTAGCCTGAGGTCACATTGCCAACTAGTGGGGACTCAGAATTCTGATCCAGGTCTGCAGGACTTAACGCATCTATTAGCTTCAGAGAGCTAGGACCAATCACAGGAGTGACAGGACGTAAAAGGCCCTCTTCCAATGCTACCTCGAATGCTTAACCTTTGAATTTTATGTAGCATAAGATCAGTGCATAATCTTAACGTGATATTATACCACAGGAAAAAATCTATCTGCCACCAGATAGGGACGGCAAAATCGGCCTGCAGGCCTCCACTGACAGGCGGTTGGTGCTCTTTTGTGCTGCCTTACAGTTAGCATTTCTCACTTTCTGAGTAAAATTTGTTGACACTCCTATTCTAGACCACAGAGCACACCGCGGAGGGAGGGCCAAAGAAACCATCTTATGTGGAGGCAGAGAGTGAGCGCTCAGCCCTGCTGGCAGCCATCCGCAGGCACAGTGGTGCCTGCAGTCTGCGGAAGGTAACAGAAGGGCCCCCGTTGGGGGAAAGTTTCTCCACCTACTCCCTCCAGGGACCGGGGGATGCTACAAATGCTGGGGCAACCCTCTGATTCCCCAAGTGGATGCTAAGCCATCACCAGAGTGGCCAGCCAAATCGCCACTCAGAGGCACCGAGGGTGGCACTGCACCCTCTCCCTTTGGCATCTGCCCACACGGAGTGAACCTTTCCCAAGTCTCAATGCCCGGAGGGCTGCAGGGCCCAATGCCCCGAGGGCTGCAGAGCCAATATCCCTGCAGCCCGGAGGTCAGCCTCTCACCTCCGGGGCCAAGTTGCTCACACTTTAGGCTGATCTGACAGAAGCTCAGCAGCCAGCATGGATTTGACTTCAGGGGCAGGAAGGTGTCCTCCAGCTTCTGGGTGCAGAATCCAAGGAGCAGTGTGAGGGGTGGTGGGGTGAGGGTCCTCCTGGTGACTGGTCAGACTGGGGGTCTGTCCTTGCAAGCCTCTGCCGGACAGGAGGCTGGGGTTCTAGGCGAGGAGCCAGCCGCATTCCCTGCCATAGGTGTCCCCGCAGCACGCCCTCAGTGCCCCGGGGACACTGTCACCTAACCTCTCTTTGCCAGGTGTCCTCCTCCGCCTCCGAGGAGCTCCAGAGCGCCCGGGACGCCGTGCTGTCTGCACCCAGATCCAAGCCCGCGGGGCCGGGAGACCTTCCCGCTCAGCCCTCAGCCAGCCTGCCGGCCCTGCCCCCTCCAGCCCCCCAGGCCCCCTCCGCAGCCAGGACGGCATCCAGGGCCAGCCCCGGGCCCCTCAGCAACCCAGCCGAAGCCAGGCAGGCCTTGATGGACGCCATCCGCTCGGGCACAGGGGCTGCGAGGCTGAGAAAGGTGTGTGTGAGCATCCCTGGGAGAGGGAGATCCCAGCAAGGGCCAGAGCAGCCAGACAGCAGCGGGCTGGCAGCCCTTTGACCCTTACCCCACCACCAGAGGAAAAGGGGCCCTCACGGGGTGGAGGGCCATCCCCCACAAACTCCTGGGGGCATGGGATGCCTCCCCCATAGTTCCAATCTCAAATTGCATCTCCACACCCACTCTGAATCTGGTCCAAGGACAGACTCCACAGCCATCTGTGGTGTCCTGAACAGGGGCCATTCCTCTTAGAACAGTTTCTTGACTCTTCTTTCTTCCTTTTATTATATTTGTTTTTTGTGTATCTTGGGACAGTTTCTTGTCTCTTCTTTCTTCCTTTTATTATATTTGTTTTTCTGTCTAGCCTAATGTTTGTAAGTTACTGAGTTTGAAGTCTCTTGGGTAGAGCCCATGCTTTCTGGCCCTACAGCCTAATGTGGGCTATATGACTCTGCATACATACAGCCCACCTGGGTCCTGGAAACAGTGGGTCTTGGCCCCCACAGCAGGATTCCCAAATTAAAAGAACTCAGACCAGATGGCTTCTGAGGTCTGGTCCAGTCCCCAGATGGTCCTCAAATGACAGATCCTCTATCCCTGCCCTTTTCTAGTGAGTTTGGGGAGATAGGCTACTAACAAGGAGGCTAGTGACAGCTATGATTTTCTGAGAGATTATTTCCAATTCCTAAGCTTACAGTTTTCATGTGAACCTGCAGAAGGTAGTGCTAAGATTATCTTCATTTCGTATATAAGCTGGGTAAGGCTCCAAACACCCAAATACCTTGGCCCTGGTCACACACAGCTGCACTCAGACAGCTGTCAGCTTGTGCACAGAAAGCCCTTCTGAGCAAGTAGCCCAGGCTGCGTGCTCTGTAGGATAGCAGGTAGCCCACGAGACAGGGTGGCGGCCTTTACCTAGGGCTGCTGGCACTGCTGAAAGGCAGGTTGCTGCAGTCCCTCACCTCAAGCCTGTGACAGCTCCCCAAAGGCAGCGTGGCTGTGAAAGGCAGTCCTTGCAAAGCCCGGAGAGGTGTGCCCCTGTACAGGAAGGGCTGGACACCCACTGACCAGGAGCTCCCCAAGAGCTGCTGTCACGCCTCTACCTGTGTGAGTAAAGGGCAGGGAGCTATGTGTGTGTGGCCCTCGGTAGGGATCTGAGACATCACATAGTGAGGGTGCTGGCCAGTCATCTCTGAAAGCACAGCCCCACCCAGGATATGGGGAAAATAAAATTTCCTTAACTGCACAGCAAGGGAAGGCAGCAAGTTTTACACACTCTCCTTAGAAGGTGAGCAGTTACAATTAGTGAGGGCTTTGTGGTTTTTCTTTATGCTTTCTTTCCTTTGGGGGGAATTTATGTCTCGATGAACTTATGTACTTACATGATGTAGGGTGAGGGAAAGGTGAAGAAATTGGAGTGAATGGCTAAAAGATACTCCTAAAAATAAGACTGCATGAATCCTCATAAAGATAGCTCTATCTGTATGTTCACCCTGAGCCAGCCTCTCTCCTCCAAGCACGTCATAATACCAAATGACAGGCAGATGGTTCAAAAGTGCCCCCCAAGGAGTCCAAGCAGTGCAGTTGGTTATCAGCCCTGATGGTTTGACTGATCCTGAGGCATGACTGTAGTTTCTGCAACAGTGTTTGTCCAAGTGAAATCCATAGGTTCAAAGGGGTCTGAGCCCACGAATCTGCAGTGTACTTTACCAAGTAACTTCACATTTAGGTTTGAGATTTTTATCTATGTCCTCTGAGGATTTAATATATTTTAACACTGGATGCAGTCATAGAGGAGCTGTGGCCACATGCACATGTGTTTCTTAAATGCGCCGTCTCATTGACTGTTTTTAGATCTTGTCAAACAGGTGTTCCTCTCTCCCCCTTGGAGGAGTCATGAGGAGCTTGGGCCCAGAGAGGCGGAAAGCTTGCCCAAGGCTACACAGCTGGGCGCAGGGCCATGCAAACCTGAACCTCAGGCTCTCTCTCTCTGACTGTGCACTCCATGCCTTCTAGAAAGAAAGAAAGAAAAAAACAAAACAAGTTTGGGAATTGTCTGAACAGAGAAGGTTGCATGTGCCATGGGGAAGGAGTGGGAGAGATTCTGGGCAGTAGAGATAGGCAGGCCCAGTGTTGGGTGACGGTGCAAAAGGACGTGTGTCCGGACACCAGGCGGGCCACGAGGCCTGCACGTGCCTGCTGGACAGGTTCTTGGGCGGTAGGTTCCGGCTGGTGCTTCTCACAACCTCAGCTTGCTTTTGGCTGCTTCCACCAGCATGTGCAAGCCCTGGTTGTGGTTGTTTCTTGGGTTGAGTCGAAGTGTTGGAACCTGCCATCTCCACCCTGGAAAGTCTAGGTAGTAAATATTTACACAGCATGTCTGAGGTTTTGAAGGCAAACAGTTTATAGATGTCCTGGGCTGAAAACCACCAGGATAAATGTGACTGGGGAGCCTGTGTCCCTTTGTTCCTTATCAGTTCCTCAGGCAGATGTACTACATTTTGCATGGACGCCTCCAGGCCACACTCAGAGCCCTGTATTGCTGCTCCACCCAGTAACCCCATCTCCCTCCCTTACCCTCTGCATCTCAGAGATACATAAAAGCAGCTAAAGGAGATGTGACTTAGCAGGCCAGGGACTAGATGGGCCACCTGCCCAGCAGCCTCTGTTCAGCCGTCATCAGGGACACACAGAAGCAGCTGGACCAAGCTGGCCTGACCTGGAACAAGTGTTCTCTTGGAGGCATGTATGTAGCTGACCTCACTCATTAGTGTTTTCTCCTTATTCATGTCCAGCAGTACCCCTGTGGCACCAGGGGAAATGTGCAGTTTCGTCAAGAGGGGCCTGGTTAGATGGCACTCTCTGCTCAGCATGGACGGTGGACGTTTCTGTTGGCTTTGCAGCAAATGCACTTTGCTGTGTGTTACTGCACTTGAAACGCATATCATTTGAGTTTTGCCTCTTGTTACCTCTGTAGCTTCTTTTCACCTTGTGGTTTATATCACATTGTGGCTAACTATATCCTCAGGCTCTCTTTAATTGAACTAAGCCAGATGTCTTTATGCTGTCCTTCTATTTACTTTTCTACACCAAATTTAGGAGTTACCCTTTTCCTTCTAAATATTTTCTTAATTTGCTGAGAACTCTTCAAATCTGGATTTGACCATTAGGTTGGGGTTAGTGGTGATTAAGAGGCCCTCCAGGTCTTCAACCCAGACACTGATCCAGTACTCACCTGCCTGGGGCTCCTGTCCTGTCAGGTTCTGGGGCCACCCTGGAGCAGGGAGACCACCCACTCATAGGCCCATACTTCCACTCATCCCTTTGTGCCTTAAGAGACTTACTGTAGCAACTCAGAACAGCCTTCTGATAGTGCCTTCTTCCAGTGCGCCAGCTTTTAGGTGGCCCATCCCAATCTTCACTTAGTTGTCATCTCAACATGGCCGCCAGGAAGCTCAGTGAAATGAAATGGCAGTGGTGATGGGGATGGTGCAGTGGGGTACACTGCATGTCCCACTGTGCCAGGCTGCTGTATGGATGCTTTTAGTCACCCTCCCCAGAGGGCAGTACCAGATACGTCACACCCAGGCACCAGGAAGGAAGGGGTGCTGTAAGTGAGGCACCCCCCAGGCCCACCCAGCCCAGAGGCAGGCAGACTCCAGTGTGTGTGCTCTGAATTCTATACACACTCTTGTTTTTCTTTTCCCAAGAGTGCTTATAAATGATGTCTTTATTACTGCCATTTTTTCTCAGTTTTATTGAGATATTATGTCGGCATACATCACTGTGTAAGTTTAAGGTATACAGCATAATGGTTTAACTTAGAAACATTTTGAAATGATTACCACAGTAAGTTTAGTTAGCATCTATCATCTCTAATAGATATAGAAAAAGAAAAGAAAAAGACAATTTATCTAACTGATGAGAACTCTTAAAATCTGTCCTCCTAACAACTTTCCTGTATGTCATACACAGTGTTAACTGTGTCATCATCATATATAGTCATCACATTGTACTTACATCCCTAGTATATATCTTATAACTAGAAATTTGTACCTTTTGACCACCTTCTTCCAGTTTCCCTTCCCTCCACCCCCTGACCTCTGATAGCTACAAATCTGATCTCTTTTCCTATTCATTTATTTTTTTATTCCACCCACTAAGATCACACAGTATTTATCTTTCTCTCACTTACTTCACTCAGCATAATGCCCTCAAGGTCCATCCATGTTGTTCCAAATGGCAGGACTTCTGTCTTTTTTTTGTGGCTTAGTAATATTTCATTGTGTATGTTTAATACATCTTCTTTAACCATTCACCTATTGATGGACTCTTGAGTTGTCCCAGGTCTTGACTATTGTAAGTAATGGTGCAATGAACATTGACTTGCAGATACATTTGTGAGTTGATATTTTTGTTTTCTTCAGATAAATACCCAGAAGTTGAATTGCTGGAACATATGGTAGCTGTATTTTTAATTCCTCGAGGAAACTTCATAAGCCTTCTTACTTTAAATCCAAGTGGAATCTGTGGTTCCTTTCACAGGAATTTCAAAGCCAAATGAAATGTTTCCTAGGAAGCCCATTTAGATTTCATAGCTCTCTTCCCTGAGTTTTGATAAATCCAGTTTAATATCAAAATGCATTTTTCTTGTTGATGTTTTTTAAAGGATTTCTTCTATCATTTTGTCACAAACATTTTCAAAGATTTTGAAAAGTTGAAGTAATTGTTCAATAAACCCCCTATACCCATCATGGAGAGTTGATGATAACATGTAACATTTTGGCTATATCCACTCATCTACCCCTCTACCCACCACATGAAATTTTGTTTTCTATGCATTTAAAGTAAATTATAAACATCAGGATACCTTACATCTAAATAAGGTATCAGGATACCTTACATCTAAATAAAGTATGCTCTATTATTAAAGTTTCATATATTTTAGAGTTTTTGAGAGTGTTTGTAGGTGAAAAGCACACATCTTAAGGGCACCATTTGATGAGTTCAAAACCTGTTTTACAGTCCTCACCCCCACTGAGTTTGACTCTGGTTTTAGATAAGTATTAGGAGGAGAATAAAACAAATCATTATGAAAAATATCCAGTTCTCAGGATATGTGTGCATGTGTATACATGTTTATAGTGTGTGTTTATATGTCTATATACAACACATATATATAGGCACATGCAGATACACTTATTTTGGGGTGACGTACAACTACTTGCATTATCCGGCTCGGAGGAGCTGCACGGACACAGCTGTGGCAAGATGGTTGGAGAGGGCAGGGTCTGGGCAGAGGAGGCAGGAAGGAGGACTCTGCATGGCCCAGAGCAGTGGGGTTAAAACAATCAGTGCCAGGAGGAGGAGGAGTAAGACAGTGCTATTAAAATATGTTCAGTTCACTTGTTTAAAAAGAGTCACTGGGAATTCTGGCCAAAATGAAGTTTCAGAGACTGGATTTACTATCCCACCTGAAATAACCAAATATGCAAATAAAATACAAGAAACAGTGGTTTTCAGCTCACTGGGTAACAGGCAACAAGAGGAGAGACAGGAAACAAATGAAGTAAAAACCCTGTGGTTTCCCCCCACCTTTCTGTCTTGGAAGTTTCCAGGCCCTGGTGTAGGCTAAGCCCAGGAAAGTCCAGCAGACCCCCCAGGTTGAGGAGCAGAGCTGAGAGTACAGGGGAGACCAAGGCAGCTAAAGTTTGCAGGGCAGAGTCCTGCAAAGGAAATTGCATCATGGAGTGAGAATTCCAGGGTCTGGCAGAGCATCCCCTGTCATATTCAGCTGGGTACTGATCAGCATGAGCTGGGAACAAAACCGTCTGAGAGGATTAGATGAAGCAGTGCAAGGAGCTCACAAGGCCCAGGAGGGGCCCTGTTTGCCTAGCCAGGCCAGAAACCTCTAATTCTTTGGCCTCAGGTACAATACTCAGAAGTGTCTTGCCTCAGTCATGGGCAATAGTTAACTTTAACATGGCTGTCATGCTGCACAACAAATCTTAAAAGCAACACCTGAAAGGGTCAAAGTGTTTCCACATAACTGTATCCCAGAACAAAGCTCAAGAATATTTCTGGGAATGCTAACATATCCAGCACCATGTCTGGCTTCCAATCAAAGATTGCCAGGCAAGCAAATAAGCAGAGAAATATGAAACACTATAAGCTGAAAATCAGTCAATGAAAACCTCCCTAAACTGGCCACAGATGTTAGACTTGGCAGATGAGGATACTAAAGCAGTTATTATAACTGTATTTAAAGAATCCAAATAGTACTGAGTATGTTCTGTGACCACAACAGGGTTAAGTTAGAAATCAGCAACAAAATTATACTGGAAAATCCCAAATATTTGAAGACTAAGTAATACAGTTCTTGATCACCCATGGCTCAAAGAAAAAAGTAAAAGGGGATTAGGAAGTATTTTAATCCAAATGTAAATTGAGACAACATAAAATGTGTATGATGATACAAAAGGGAAGTACACTGTTATGTTAGAAAAGATAAAAGGTCTCAAATGAGTGACCTTGCTTCCTTCCACCTTAAGAAACTAGGAAAAGAAAAGCAAAAACTAAACCTGAGTCGAAGAAAATAAATGATAAAGGTCAGAGCAGAAATCAATGAAATAAAAAAGAAAAAGTAATAAAGAAAAATAGGTTAAACTAACAGCTTGTTCTTTGGCAAGATCAACGAAGTCGGTAAACTCTAGCCAGGCTTATCAGAGAAAAAAGAAGACAATTTGCCAATACTGGGAAGGAGTGATAACATCACTCTAGACTCTGCCAACATTAAAAGGATAATAAGGTAATATTATGAACAACTTTGCTAAATAGACACATTCTTTGAAAGACACAAAACATCAAAGCTCCTCAAGAAGAAATTGATATCTCTTATAGCCCCCATATCTATTAAAGAAATTATATATGAAGTAAAATCCTCCCCCAACCCATACACACATATAAAGTCCAAAACTTCCACCAGGCCCAAATGACTCCACTGGTGAGTTCTACCAAACATATAACATTAGCCAGCACATCCGGAATTTTCTGGAAATTTCATTCAGAATTTTCTGAGGAGAGATGCCTTCCCAACCTCTATTCTACAGGGACAATATTATACTAGTGCCAAAACCAGACAAAGATATTACAAGGAAGGAAAACTATATAGAGCATTATTTTTCGTGACCACAGATGCAAAAATAACTAAGTAGAAATTTAGTAAATACAGCAGTATATAAAAATAATACATCATGACCAACTGGGATTTATACCAGCAATGCAAGGTTGGACCAATATGTGAGAAACAACTCCCCATGTTAACTAAAGAACAAAAACAACATATTCTTAATAGCACTAGAAGAATCTGACAATTCAACATCTATTTCTGATAATGAACTTTCTTAAACTGATAAAGGGCATCAAGAATCCTGAAATAAGTGGGTGGATATACCCTATTTGGAAACTCAATAGTGTTAAGATATGTTCCCCAAACTGAACTACAAGTTCAACGTGATCCCAATCAGTATTCGTATAGGCTTTTTGTAGAAATTGCCAAACTCTAAAGTTCATATAGAAATACAAAGACCTAGAATAGCCAAACTACTTTGAGAAAGAAGAACCAGGTTGATGGATTATCACTTCCTCATTTTAATACTTAGAATAATGCCACCCTAATTAATATGGCATGGTATTGGCATCAAAATAGATCAATAGAACAGAATAGGCAGCTTAGAAATAGACCCACATACATGGACAACTGATTTTTCAAAAGTACACAGCCAGTTCAGTGGAGAAAGGACAGTGTTTTCAACAAATGATGTCAACCATTGGGTAGTCTTAGGGACAGTAATTAACTTTGATCCATACCTCACACCATGTAACTGAAAATGAGTTCTATAAATAAGAAAGTATAAAATTTCAAGAAGAAAACATGCAAGAAAATCTTGATGCTGGCTCAGGCAAAAACATCTCAGATTTAAAACCAAAAGCACAACCCATAATAAGACAAATTGGGAAATTGAAATTTATCAAGATTGAAACTTTCTGCTCTTTGAAAAAATATACCATCCAGAGAAGGAAACTATAATAAGCCTTGTGCTAGAACTACATGTTGGCCAACGATATATCTAATAAAGGACATGTATTCATAATTCAGAAAATGCTCAGTTATAAGAAAGCAGCTCATTAAATGAGCAAAAGATTTGAATAGGCATTAAAGAAGATACACAGATGCAAATAAGCACATAGAAGGGTTCTCCACATTTTTTTGGCCATTATGAGAAAGAAAATTAAAACTAAGATACTACTTCATACTGACTAAAATGGCTAAAGGTTTATCTAAAAGTGTTGACAAGATGTGGAAAACTGGAACTCTCAGAAACTTAGTGGGAATGTAAAGAGTACAACTGCCTTGAAATACAGTTTGGCACATTCTTAAAAAATTTAAACCTGTGGCTACCCATATGGTCCAGCTATTCTACCCTTAGGTGTTTATCCAAGAGAAATGAAAGCACATATAATAAAAAGACTTGTCTTCACATACAGTGTTCATAGCAGTTTTATTTGAAATTGCCCCAAACTGGAAACAACCACAGATGTCCATCAATAGAAAACGGAATACACACATTGCAGTGTTTCCATACAAGGAATCACTACTTAACAATAAAAAGCATGTTGATCATGCAGTGACAGATGAATTTCAAAATAATTATGCTGAGTGAAAGAAGCCAGACCAAAAATAGAGTACATAAAGTACATAACTGTCCCATTTATTAAAATTCTAGAAAACACGAACTAATCTCTGGTGATAGAGTATCAGTGGTTGTCCTGGAGGAGGGAAGGAAGGGGTTAGAAGCGGGTGAAGACCCTCTTGGTGTAACAGATGTGTTCATTGTCTTGATGGTGTGGCGCTTTCATGGACATACAAAATATATCAAATTTTGCACTTTAAATATGTGCAGCTTATTGTATGTCAGTTAAGCTGTTAAAACAGTGAATATGCATTTTTGAAAAATCCCTCTGCCCTCCACGTACCCCAGCCACCACAGCTACCTTCAGAGCCAGCCTTCCACATGCACCACCTCCTCTGCAGCCCCACTTCTGGCCCACTCTCCCCCACCCTCCTCCTGCTCCCAAAACTGCTCTCCTCAAGGTCAGCACTGCTGCCAGGTCCTTGGACATTTCTTGTCTATTCTCCAGGTTTCCAAAAGTCAGTAGAGAGGGGTCAAACATATTGCTGGAAGGATGCTAGCTGCATTTTCTGATAATAGGCTCAACCTGTTTTCCTTGAGCCTGCACACACACTATTTTCCCTTCTTGACTTCTCAGTCGTTCGGTAGTGAATTCATTGTGCTTTTTCAGTTTAACAATTAAAACCGTTGTTTTGAAGCTAGAGGTGTCAAGTTTGAAGATAACTGCCTTGAGTCTGTTGGAAGTGTGACGTACTCTTTAGGAGTATGCTTGTCTGTCCCCAGCTTAGCGCTTACTCCCTGAAATGCAGGCACGCTCCGGTCTCCCTGCCTCAGGCCACGCAGTCCGCATATCCTCTGGGCACCTTTTCCTCGGCCCCTGGCGCCGGCCCTATGACCTGACCTCTCCGCATCTACTAATCCTCCTGGGAAGAGCCCTCACCATCCGGACACCAGTATCCTGACTCCTGTCTGCCAGGCCTGTCCTGTGCTTCCACAGTCCCCCAGCATTCACAGTGTGTGTCCACAGGCTCAACCTCAGCAGGCCCAGACTGAGAGCTCCCCCTCAACACTCCAAGCCCACTGCTTGTCCTGTTTCATTTCTCAGTGGGTGTGGAGGCACTTGTAGCCAAGGGGTGGCTGGCATCGCCACGCTGGGAGGTTGGGGACTGACACATTCATCACAGGTCAGCAGGCTGGGGCCATGCTCACTGTTTGGATGAGCCCATGGGGATTGCCGCTTACTACTATTTGATCTGCAGCAGGTTACTCTCTCTAACTCCCAGTTTCCTGCTGGTTATATTGGAGGCAAAACATGCTTTTTTAGTAACAGCAGTAATGCATCACTCACAGTGGAGCTGAAGCTGGGATGTTAAGACGTACTTGCAAAGGGCTGCACACAGCACGCACGGAGTCCAGGCATTGCTGTGGGGTCGGGGGGTGGGGGAGCTAGTGTTAAATCTGTTTGTGTCCTTGGACACTGGCTTTGATAACATGCTGAAAAAGTGAGACAACATGCCCAAGTCACAGCACCTTGTCTCATCTTGTTCAATTTAGAACATGTTGAACTCAGTACAATTGTGAGAAAGCTAACGATGTTTTTACATGGCTTTACATGAATCTGTTACTTTTCTGAAAAAATGCTGTTGCATCTTTGCTTTAGAGACATTGAGGTATTTCCTTCAAAATTCTGCAAATCAAATTTTCTGCAGTTGGACTATCACAAGAGGGGACAGAGCTAACCCAAGAGTGGGAGCTTGAGCTTTTCCCTCCAATTCTTATTCCCTCCATAAAATCGGGATCTGTGGGTTTGCATGTGCTCAGCACTGGCTGGGGTCACTGAAGCACCAGGGGTGATTGGAACTGTCAGCCCAGCACCGGGTCACAGCAGTACCAGAGGTCGTGTGAACACATGTTCTCGAAGGAGGGTGCTTCTCCAGCAGCAAAGGGGCATCCCTGACACCACATGGATAGACAAGCTCAGAGCAGGGAAGACCCCAGCAGATTTAGAAAAAGCAGGAGGGAGGGATGGAGGGAGGGCTGGGCCTGGGGCACCTGGCAGGCACCGAGGATACCTCAGAGGCCCTCCAGTGGGTTCACACTTTATTTGCTGAATGCAAAGCAGGTCACTGAAGTGTAATAAGCATGTTTGTGTTTCAGGAAGTTTTCTCTAAGTTGGCTGGGTATCAGCCTAAAGCTCCTTGTGTTGGAGGAGTAATACGGTGAGGGTGGTCTTGCGCGCGGCTGCATCAGTGCCCCTGGGTCACCGGGCTTTGTTCGCTGCAGGTGCCCTTGCTCGTGTGAGCCATCGCTGAGATCAGATCACGGGATCCGCGCCGGTGACAGCCACACCCACCGCTCCAGGACCTCGGCAAGGGGCCTCCAGAGTTGCTGTACTTCTTGTCTACAGGCCAAAACTCACACGGTTGAGTTTCAGTCTCGGACAGTGGCTCAGAGGGAGGGGAGTTGCTCTGCTGCATGGCTTGTGTGCCAAGGAAATGGATTTGCCTCTGAATATTTAAAGTTGCCAATAAACTATTCTTGTTGGCAGGTTAATGGAATCTAAGTGCTGGAGTTCACACTACTGTTTAATTATAGTGACCTTAGACCATATACTGGTTTTGGACCTTTGAGACTTTTACCATATAGAGATGATGACACCATTTAGTTTAAAATTGTTTGAAAGCCAATGAAAATATTTGAAACAATCAGAATATAAGGCACTCCATGATGTTTTGGGAGTGAGCAGAAGGAGTAAGGAGGCTTTTGTAAAGTTGACTTTGTTGAATAATGAAGCTATTGGACTTTATTCCTCAAGAATTTGGGTTAAAGCCTCATGGTGGGCTGCAGACCATGATCTGACTGACTAAGCTTTTTAAAACTACTGATCCTGCAAAATAATAGTCATAAAAGATGTGTGGACAGGGCATATCTGAGGTCTCCAGCCTGAGATTGGGGTGACAGTGGAGTGGGCCGTTGCTGCCCCATTTGGACAGTGTTCCCCAGTGGGCTGTGAAGAGACCAGGCCCCCACAGGGGGACTGTTCCGGAGCCCGGTGGCTTCCCTGGGAGCCCTCCGACATCCTGCATGGGGCCAGGAACGGGGATGTGGGCCATCTGCATGTCACCAAGATCAGATCAAAACTGTGCTTATAGTTCACAGTTTGGGTTCAGTCCTGATGGTTTGGGCTAACAGATGAGTGGCTTCCCTGTAACATACGGCAGGCAGCCACCTGTATTAATAACAGAGTTTAGTATGGCAGTAGTTTTCCCATCTCTTTAAAATATTTTGTTACATTACAGAAAGCTCTTTAAGAGATAATAGAAATCAAGTTCATGAAACAAAATGTCATAAACAACAAATATGGTAAAGTCATTTTAGTGTTTCACCATGATTTCAGATCCAGACATCAGGTAGAATGGAAACTTTGCTCTGTCTGATTACTCTCTGCTTCCTCGGTGTGGCAAGGGCATGCAGCCAACTGCTCTGAAACCACAGTCTCTACTGTACTTTGTCTCTCAGTGCCACAAATAAAAGAAAATGAAATTGTTGCCATTGTATGAATTTCATGATTTTATACCATGATTCTCTGGTAGAAGTAGGGAGGAGGGAAGCATTTTCTAAATCAATAAACATTTATGACTGCCTGCTGCACTTCTCTGGGACCGGGTTACAGCAAATAGCACAGACAAGAATCCCCACCCCCTCCTCACAGTGTTTACATTAAGTGGAGGAGACAGACCATAAAGAGAATAGCTAAGCAAAATTGAGTGTATTTAGATGCAGATAAGTGCTCATCAAGGAAAAGGATGAAGAAAGTCCTCAGGGATACAGTGACATTTGAATAAAAACCTGAAAGCATTGAGAGAGCAGACTGTGCATGGACACGTAGCTGGCAGGGAAAGAGCAGGTGCAAAGGCCCTGAGTCAGTATTTTGCCTGAAGGACAGGAGAAACAAGGGGGAGGCTACATAGAATGGGTGGCTATACAAAAATAGGCCATGTCCCTGGCCTCTGACCCTCTGGTCTTCACACAAACCTTGGTACCCCCATTTCTCTTGAGCAGCCTTGCTCCCCCAGACCAAGAGAGCTGCACACAAGCCCAAAACAGGCCTGGAAGTCGAGAAAAATGGTGCGGTTGAATGCACTCCCACCCCTTACTTTTCTTCTCATAAGGGAAGGGATCATTTTACACTGAATTTATTCTTTGTTGAATTTGTGTTGTTCTGCATCTCAAGCTGTGCTGAAGCCTTGGGTGTTGAACTGTGGAATGGGGACTAACACTGCCTTCTGAGTTGTGCCTCAGTCTTGTTGCAGAGTGCTTTTGCAGCTGTTCATTGTTCTCAGTAAACCTGTGTGTGAGGCATCATTTTCCAGAGCAGGAAACTAAAGTCAAGATTAAGCAACTGAAGCAACTTGATTCTCATTCTTTAAACAGCACTGCTGGTCTCCCCTAAACTCCTTAGCCAGGAGATGCTCAGTGGCCCCGCCCTGCCCCCCACCTGTTCCCTGCTTCCTTGCTGAACCACCACCAGATTGTTGATGCACCCAGAGCATGTGGCACTGCCTTACCCCCGGGCAGTTTCCCAGCCCTAACTGACAGCATCTATGCTACAAACCCATCAGGCGGCCAGGTCCACCATGTCCTCAGCCCTTCTCCTCGGTGGTCCAGCCCTCCACACTGTTGCCCTGTACGCTCACTTCTGCCTTTAACTCAGCTCTGCCCCACACATGGCTCCTCACCTCTGCCACACACCTGCTTTGACCACAGCAAGTGGCCTTAGGGCAGGAAGCAAGGTCTGAGTGAACTTCCCGGGAGCAGAACGCCTTGTCTTGTGTGCTCAGGAAAAGCCCGGTTTACACCTGTTAATCCAGGGTGAGCTCCCCTCAATCCCAGAGTGTCCCACTTTAGACAAGAAAGCCTGTGGTCTCATGGTCTGGTCCAGATGAGGTATTCAGTAAGTGCTCAATGAGAGAGTGAGCATCATGGGAAGCTGGACTGGAGCTCAGGCTTCCTGTATCCTGTCTGGGATTTTCATTTTTTTTTTCTCTGCCTCTTTATTAGCCATCATACCAAGCAGTGAGCACACAGAGATCCTTCCAGGCCTCCCACCAGCTGGTGTCCAGACGAGACTGGTGAGAATCTTCCCAGATGGGTCTAGTGTCCTGAAGCAGGTCCTTGTTCATAAGTGGTGCCTTGGCCCAGAGCAGCAAGTGCTTGACGTTAGCTTAACAATTTCAAGTGTTTCCTGACCTTTGGCATTCATACTGTCCTCTTACGAGGGCACTAATCCCAGCACAAGGGCTGCCCCCTCCCTCAGGCCACACCGCACACCGTGTGGTGGTCTGGCCCTGGTGGAAAGACCCACCTGAAAGGCAGAGAGCTTGGCTGAGCAAAGCTATGCCCAGTGGCACCCATGCCCTCATCATGGCCGCCTCTAACCCAACACGGCCAGCTGCGCCTACTGCTCAGCCTCGCCCCTCTCCTTCCCCACCCTATAGGTGCTGAACTGCTGGTACTTCCCCACGCACACCACGTGGCTTCACTCCTCCATGCTCAGCCCTCAAGCTACTCATGCTCAAAAACCCGTGGGAAACCCTCCCTAACCACCCCCCAACCCTGGAGAGAAGCCTCCTGCTGCTGCGGCCTCTGCACTCCAGAACCCATCAGCCTCTGTGACAGGGAGCTGCGGTGCACTCCAGGGGCCTGTGGGCCCAGGGCACAATACCAGAGCCGTGAGCAGTTGGTACAGTTGGAGAGCATCTGCTCCAAACGGGAGCCATGGCAGCTCTGATGGAGCCAAGAGTGCAGGGCCTGGTGGTGGGTCTGTGCACGGCCCCTGAGACAGAGCAGGGGAGTGGGTCTCAGGCTGTCCCAGCTCAGTGGAGGACCCACATGGCAGGACAGCAGTGCCAGGATTCCGGTAGGCAGAGGGGTCCCAAAAGGAGCTAGGAGAAGAGCCTGGGTTAGGCACATCCCCCGGGTCTGGCCTGCAGCCTCGAGGTGCGGTCCGGGGTCATGTGACTGCCTCGTCACTGAGAGCCCAGCACCACTTCTCCCCATCCTCTCCAGCCACCTCGTTTCCTAGTCCGTGCAGCAGGCCCAGTGGCAGAAAAGCGGCAGTTCTGTGCCTGTTGCATATATGTAGAGCAGCACCCTACTCAAAGAGAAGTCCGTCTTTAAAAGGCATCACCAGCCGCAGGCTGGTCACACGGCTGTCCTGCTACCTGCAGGTGGAACCCTAGGGCAGGCAGTAGGCCCAGGACTGTGGGCTCACTCTTCCCACCAAGGCCAATGGAACCTGTGTTTCTGGATCTGGTTTGCCGTGGCCTTTCCGTTGCCCTACTCAGCCTTGAGACAGTAGAATAGATGATCCCAGACAGAAAATTTCAGAAGGACCTGCTTAGTTAATGGCTAGTGAGTCGAATGCCCAATCGTGGGAAGGAAGGGCACGTTCCTAGGAGGCAGCTCCCAGGAGCTGGACTAGTCTCCATGTAGGTCTGCCAAAGAGGGAGAACAGAGGGAGGCCGCACCCAGGCCCTGGTGGGGAGACAAGCAGGAGGTGGAATCGGGAGTACCAGGACCCACCAAGAATGTGGAGGTAGCTCTGTCAAGCAGCTCCAAAGCCAGGCTGTGTGAACAGTGAGGCCGTGGGCCACCAGAGGCTGGGGTGAGCCCATCATCTCTGCCGGGTTCTCTGGGGACACAGCACAGCTGTGTCCTTATTATCAATAAGGACAATTGTTCCAGCTTCTTTGGACAGCCTTGTGAGCAATAAGGTGAATGGGAAAGGCAGGGGCCTGGGAATTGCTTGCAGTTCTCACCGCCCTCAGCGCACACCAGCTCCCCCATGGCGATGTGGGCACAGCAGCCCTTCCCACCCACAATGGCCATGAGGACAGTGAGATGTGTGTCAGAGCAACCAGAACTGCTGACAGCAAAGGGCTGTGGGTGAGCGCTTACCTTTGCAGAGCAATGAGAGCAGTGGGTCTAAGCCCTCCTGAAGCCCACGTGGCATTCTCATCCGCATGAGGGCAGAGGGGCAGCTGGCAGATGCCACCTCCTTTCTCCTCCAATGCAGCCACTCTGCGATTCCCTTCCCCTCTGCAAACCAGGGCACCGTCAGTAGTCAGCCTCAGTTGGCCAAGGAACCTGGGGCTTCCTAAATTTTTGAATGTTTGGAGGGTTCAGCCAAGCAGGGCTCACAAGCATTCCCTGATCCCTCTCAATCCCAGACTGCGGGCTGGGTGCTCAAATGCATGGTCTCATGATATCTGCTGTCCCCATTTTGCAGCTGAGCCACAGCACCTCCAGGGAGACTTGACCACAGTCATGGCATAGTGTGGGCCAAGCTAGGGTCACCCTCACACTGGTGAGCCCCCCAAATCTGGCTCTCCCCTCATCATCTGCAGTGGATGATGCAAGCAAGAAGGAAGACAGAGGCACCAAGTGTCTTAATATCACAGAAAGGAAACAGCCATTCCTTCTTGTTTCCCCAATCCAGCACTGGGAAGGTTCCCGTTCACTGAAAGGCCTCCCCCACTTGGGATCTTTCTAGGCCTAAGGTCAGCCTGTGTGTCAAGGCAGGTCTGAGGGATGGAGGACAGGTCCTGCTGCTAGAATCCTAGAACTAGGATCTCCCTCGAGGACCACAGCTGCAGCCCCATCCCAGGACCTGGCACATTATCAGCATCCACCAAGGGTGGCTGGGGTCTGGTAGGTCATCCCATTGTTCCAGCTTCTTTGGACAGCCTTGTGAGCAATAAGGGCCTCACTGCTCAGAAATGGGGCTTAGAGAGCCAGAAAGGGCAGATGCAGTTTCCTGGTGAGCAATTGCATGGCTCATTCAGTTTCTGGCCAAGGTTTAGCCCACAGGGGCACAAAGCAAAAACCTCATTAGGCAGGCAGAGTGGGAACCTGCCTCAGGGGCAAACCCCCACAGGTGCCACTAGGGCTGAGACTTCCCATGGGAGGATTCTGGCTCTGCTGGCCCTGGAAATTGTGGCTCTAAGTCATCTGAAGTTTCTCTGATAGAAAAATCTGTGGGGTGAAGATCAGGATGGGGGACCTGCCGAGGGGCAAGACAGAAGCCCACCAGGCCCAGCTTGCTCCCCAGAGAAATCCTCTTGATGGGGCCATTCCTGAAATACTTTCACCTGCTTGGGCAGAACACTTACAGAGAAAGAGACTGAAGCTCAGAAAACGTGACCCGCAGAGATGACACAGCTGAAGAGGCCAGAGCCAGGCCGGGTGTGCCTACTGCCTGCCCCCTGCTGCTCCCTGGGTCCTCAGTGGCCAACAGGCAGCAGGGCTGGGTGTGGGACCCCCAGGGGCTGTGGCAGTGGCCCCGGGGATTCTCTGCCAGACACCACATCAGGACATCTCCCCTGACATAGATTTCCAAGGCCAGGGGCTTCTGGGGTGAATGTGGTACACATTCCCGGGCTGGGAGGGTGTACTCTCTCTTCTTGACTTCCTCGTTTATACCAGATTTTCTTTATTCAGCAAGAACTACTTTGATCATTTAAAAAATAGGTATGGACAGTCACTATGAGGCCTACACACCTGCTGGGGGAGGGACCAGCTCTCAGTTGAATGGAGCCCAAGGGCTCCTGGTTTCCTGTGTCCCTGGTTCCTGTGAACTGAGAGCTCCCACTTCCGGCTCTGGGCACCAGCGTGGCTCCTGAAGTGCAGGGCACCTCCCAGTGACTTCAGCTCACTGCCCCTGTTTTCCAGGGGCTCCTGCCTGAGGTAGCTGCCTTTCTGGTGTGATCTGCCCCAGGAGAACAGCTGCTTCAACTGAGGTGGGGGTGGTGGGAACTGCACGCCTGCCCTCTCACTGAGGATGACCTGCTGCCCTGCACTAGCTGTCTGGATTAATCTCTGGGACGTCACTGGTTTCAGATTCAGCCCCAGGACAGGTACTGGCAAAGAGGCCCACTACAGGGGTGGTTTGCATGTGACTCCAGAGTCAGGCAGACCCAGATGTGAATCCTAGCCGTGAGGCTGGCCTCTGAGCTTCCTCATCTAAATCATTGGCTGAAGCACAGCAGGGCCATTACAGGGTCGTGGGAGCTAAAGGGGACACATATGCACGCAGGCCACAGAGCCTGGCTCACAGGAAGCTCCCAGGGAAAGCTAGCTGTCTCTGGAGTGACGATGATTACTATCAATAAGGAAGCTCAATGATGTGATTCATGCCATTGGGCACCTACATGAGAGCTTTAGTCTGAAAAGACAAGAGCCTGGAGCCATGGGTTCAGGCTGGAGCCCTGCATGAACGGCTGCATCATGTCGGGAAGGTTTCTGCTTCTCTGTCTGTATTTTTTTGGTTATAAGTCTTTATTTATTTTTATTTATTTTGGTATCATTAATCCACAATTACATGAGCAACACTATGGTTATGACACTCCCCATTATCAAGTGCCCACCAATACCCCATTACAGTCACTGTCCATCAGCATAGTAAGATCCTATAGAATCACTACTTGTCTTCTCTGTGTTGCACAGCCCTCCCCGTGCCCTCCCCCTATATTATATTTGCTAATCGTAATGCCTCTTTGTCCCCCTTATCCCTCCATTGCCACCCACCCTCCCCAGTCCCTTTCCCTTTGGTAACTTAGTCCATTCTTGGGTTCTCTGAGTCTGTTGCTGTTTTGTTCCTTTAGTTTTTGCTTTGTTCTTATACTCCACAGATGAGTGAAATCATTTGATACTTGTCTTTTTCTGCCTGGCTTATTTCACTGAGCATAATACCTTCTAGCTCCATCCATGTTGTTGCAAATGGTAGGATTTGTTTTCTTCTTATGGCGGAATAATATTCCATTGTGTATATGTACCACATCTTCTTTATCCATTCATCTACTGATAAGACACTTAGGTTGCTTCCATTTCTTGGCTATTTGTAAATACTACTGCAATAAACATAGGGGTGCATATATCTTTTTCAAACTGGGCTGCTGCATTCTTAGGGTAAATTCCTAGGAGTGGAATTCCTGAGTCAAATGGTATTTCTATTTTGAGTTTTTTGAGGACCCTCCATACTGCTTTCCACAATGCTTGAACTAATTTACATTCCCACCAGCAGTGTAGGAGGGTTCCCCTTTCACCACAACCTCGCCAACATTTGTGGTTGTTTGTCTTTTGGACGGTGGCGATCCTGACAGGTCAGGTGATATCTCATTGTGGTTTTAATTTGCATTTCTCTGATGATTAGCGATGTGGAGCATCTATTCTTGTGCCTGTTGGCCATCTAAAATTCTTCTTTGGAGAAGTGTCTGTTCAGCTCCTCTGCCTATTTTTAATTGGATTATTTGCTTTTTGTTTTTGAGGTGCATGAGCTCTTTATATATTTCGGATGTCAACCCTTTATCAGATATGTCGTTTATGAATATATTCTCCCATACTGTAGGATGCCTTTTTGTTCTATTGATGGTGTCCCTTGCTGTACAGAAGCTTTTCAGCTTGATATAGTCCCACTTGTTCATTTTTGCTTTTGTTTCCCTTGTCCGGGGAGATACATTCATGAAGAAGTTGCTCATGTTTATGTCCAAGAGATTTTCACCTATGTTGTTTTCTACGAGTTTTATGGTTTCATGACTTATATTCAGGTCTTTGATCCATTTCGAATTTACTTTTGTGTATGGGGTTAGACAGTGATCCAGTTTCATTCTCTTACATGTAGCTGTCATGTTTTGCCGACACCAGCTCTCATTTCCCCGTTGTATATCCATGACCCCTTTATCATATATTAATTGACCATATATGTTTGAGTTAATATATGGACTCTCTATTCTGTTCCACTGGTCTGTGGGTCTGTTCTTGTGCCAGTACCAAATTGTCTTGATTACTGTGGCTTTGTAGTAGAGTTTGAAGTTGGGAAGCGATATCCCCCCTGCTTTATTCTTCCTTCTCAGTATTGCTTTGGCTATTCAGGGTCTTTGGTGGTTCCATATGAATTTTTTGAACTATTTGCTCCGGTTTGTTGAAGAATGCTGTTGGTATTTTGATAGGGATTGCATTGAATATGTAGATTGCTTTAGGCATTATGGCCATTTTTACAATATTAAATCTTCTTACTCAAGAGTATGGAATGAGTTTCCATTTGTTAGTGTGCTGTTTAATTTCTCTTAAGAGTGTCTTATAGTTTTCAGGGTATAGGTCTTTCACTTCCTTGGTTAGGTTTATTCCTAGGTATTTTATTCTTTTGGATGCAATTGTGAATGGAATTGTTTCCATGATTTCTCTTTCTGCTAGTTCATCCTTAGTTTATAGGAAAGCAATGGGTTTCTTTGTATTAATTTTGTATCCTGCAACTTTCCTGAATTCAGATATTAGTTCTAGTAGTTTTGGAGTGGAGTCTTTAGGGTTTTTTATGTACAATGTCCTGTCATCTGCAAACAGTGACAGTTTGACTTCCTCTTTACCAATCTGGATGCCATGTATTTCTTTGTTTTGTCTGATTGCCATGGATAGGACCTCCAGTACTATGTTGAATGAAAGTTGGGAGAGTGGGCATCCCTGTCTTGTTCCCAATCTTAGGTGAAAAGCTTTCAGCATCTCACTGTTCAGTATGATGTTGGTTGTGGGTTTGTCATATATGGCCTTTATTATGTTGAGGTACTTGCCCTCTGTACTCATTTTGTTGAGACTTTTTATCATGAATGGATATTGCATTTTGTTGAATGCTTTTTCTGCATCTTTGGAGATGATTATGTGGTTTTTGTCCTTCTTTTTGTTGATGTGGTGGATGATGTTGATAGATTTCTGAATGTTGTACCATCCCTGCATCCTTGAGATGAATCCCACTTGATCATGGTGTATGATCCTCTTGATGTATTTTTGAATTTGGTTTGCTGATATCTTGTTGAATATTTTTGCATCTATGTTCATCAGGGATATTGGTCTGTAAATTTTTTTATGGGGTCTTTGCCTGGTTTTGGTATAAGAGTGATGCTGGCTTCATAGAATGAGTTTGGAAATATTCCCTCCTCTTCTATTTTTAGGAAAACTTTAAGGAGAATGGGTATTATGTCTTCTCTAAATGTCTGATAAAATTCAGCAGTGACTCCATCTGGTCCGGCGGTTTTGTTTTTGGGTAGTTTTTTGATTACCACTTCAATTTCTTTGCTTGTAATTGGTGTGTTTAGATTTTCTCTTTCTTCCTGGGTCAGTCTTGGAAGGTTGTATTTTTCTAGAAAGTTGTCCACTTCTTCTAGGTTATCCAGTTTGGTAGCATATAGTTGTTCATAGTATTCTCTAATAATTCTTTGTATTTCTGTGGTGTCCGTAGTGACTGTTCCATTCTCATTTCTGATTCTGTTTATGGGTGTAGATTCTCTTTTTTCCTCATAAGTCTGGCTAGGGGTTTATATATTTTGTTTATTTTCTCAAAAAACCTGTTTGTGGTTTCATTAATTTTTTCTATTGTTTCATTTTTCTCAATTTTATTTATTCCTTCTCTGACCTTTATTATTTCCCTCCTTCTGCTGACTTTGGGCCTCATTTGTTCTTCTTTTACAATTTCAATAATTGTGACTTTAGACTATTCATTTGGGATTGTTCTTCCATCTTTAAGTAGGCCTGGATTGCTATATACTTTCCTCTTAGAACTGCCTTCACTGCATCCCACAGAAGTTGGGGCATTGTGCTTTTGTTGTCATTTGTTTCCATATATTGCTTGATCTCTGTTTTAACTTGGTCATTGATCCATTGATTATTTAGGAGCATATTGTTAAGCCTCCATGTGTTTGTGAGCCTTTTTGTTTTCTTTCTACAATTTATTTCTAGTTTTATACCTTTGTGATCTGAGAAGTTGGATGGTAGAATTTTAATCTTTTTGAAATTACTGAGGCTCTTTTTGTGGCCTAGTATGTGGTCTATTCTGGATAATGTTCCATGTGCACTTGAGAAGAACGTGTATCCTTTTGGATGTTGAGTTCTGTAGATGTCTGTTAGGTCCATCTGTTCTAGTATGTTGTTTAATGCCTCTGTGTCCTTACTTATTTTCTGTCCGGTGGATGTGTCCTTTGGAGTGTGTGGTGTGTTGAAGTCTCCTAAAATGAATGCATTGATTTCCTCCTTTAATTCTGTATTTGTTTCATATATTTCGGAGCACCTGTGTTGGGTTCATAGATAATTATAACAGTTATATCCTCTTGTTGGACTGACCCCTTTATCATTATGTAATGTCCTTCTTTATCTCTTGTTATTTTCTTTGTTTTGAAGTCTATTTTGTCTGATACAAGTACTGCAACACCTACTTTTTTCTCCCTATTTTTTGTACGAAATATCTTTTCCATCCCTTGACTTTTAGTCTGTGTGTGTCTTTGGGTTTGAGGTGAGTCTTTTGTAAGCAGCATATAGATGGGTCTTGCTTTTTTATCCATTCTATTACTCTGTATCTTTTGATTGGTGCATTCAGTCCATTTACATTTAGGGTGATTATTGATATATATGTACTTATTGCCATTACAGGCTTTGGATTTGTGTTTACCAAAGGTTCAAGGGTAGCTTCTTTACTATCTAACCATCTAACTTAACTCTCTTATTATACTATTATAAATACAGTCTGATGATTCTTTATTTCTGTCCCTTCTTATTCTTCCTCCTCCATTCTTTATATATTAAGTGTTTTATTCTGTACTCTTTTGTGTTTCCTTTGACTGCTTTTGTGAATAGTTGATTTTATTTTTTGCCTTTAGTTAGTATTTGGTTGGTCTGCCTTCTTTGCTCTGATTTTATTTTATCTGGTGACATCTATTTAGCCTTAGGAGTGCTTCCATCTTAAGCAGTCCCTTTAAAATATCCTGTAGAGGTGGTTTGTGAGAGGAAATTCCCTCAACTTTTCCTTGTTTGGGAATGGTTTAATCCCTCCTTCATATTTAAATAATAGTCATGCTGGATACAGTATTCTTGGTTCAAGGCCCTTCTTTTTCATTGTATTAAATATATCATGCCATTCTCTTCTGGCCTGTAAGGTTTCTGTTGAGAAGTCTGATGATAGCCTGATGGGTTTTCCTTTGTAGGTGGTCTTTTTTCTCTTGTTGGTTGTCTTTAATACCCTGTCCTTGTCTTTGATCTTTGCCATTGTAATTATTATATTTATTGGTGGTGTCCTCCTTGAGTCACTTGTGTTGGGAGATCTGTGGACTTCCATGGTCTAAGAGAGTATTTCCTTCCCCAGCTTCGGGAAGTTTTCAGCAATTATTTCTTCAAAGATACTTTCTATCCCTTTTTTTCTCTCTTCTTCATCTGGTATCCTTATAATGTGAATATTGTTCCATTTGAATTGGTCACACAGTTCTCTTAATATTCTTTCTTTCCTAAATATCCTTTTATCTCTCTCTGCCTCAGCTTCTCTGCTTCCCTGTTCTCTGATTCCTATTCCATTAACTGTCTATTGCACCTCTTCCAGTCTGCTCTTAAGTCCTTCTACTGCTTGTTTCATTTTTCCCTCCTGACTTCATCCCTTAGCTCTTGCATATTT
This sequence comes from Manis pentadactyla, assembly GCF_030020395.1. NCBI lineage: Eukaryota > Metazoa > Chordata > Mammalia > Pholidota > Manidae > Manis > Manis pentadactyla. The sequence goes on from NC_080025.1 coordinate 45,118,644, forward strand.
CTCTGTACCTCCATCAGCATGGTTATGATTTGCATTTTGAATTCTTTTTCAGGAAGATGGGTTATACCTATCTCACCAGGCCCTCTCTCTGGGTTTGTCTGAGTGATTTTTGTCTGGACCAGATTCTTCTGCCTTTTCATGACACTAGAAGTGATAGTCGGCAAGTAGTGTGTGTGTCAGCTGGGAGAACAAAGTCCCTTCCTGCTTTCTGGTTGCTTTGTCCTTCTCCACTCCCTGTGCTGGTTACCTGCACACCGGGAGCAGTCTCTGTGATAGTCTCCTGAGCTGCCATGGGTGGGGCAGCCCTTGGGATATCCTAGGGCACTGTGGGGAAATGCAGACGTGCCAGGTGCATTCTCCTGTGAGAATGGCACCCCTTCATACTTTCTGGACCTCACTCTGGCTTCCTCTGTCTCTGCCAGGCAGGTGTGCTCCAGCGGCAGCCTCTGGGTCTGTCCTGGTTAGCTGCATGCTGGGAGAAGACTCTGTGTGTTTGCTGTGGGTGGGGCTGCTCCCCAGCTGCTCTACAGCTGTGGTAGGTCAGCCGGTTTGCTTGTAGTGCTTGCAGGGGGCCATGAACAGTAGGGTGCTTATCACTGTGAGGGACTTCCAAGCTGCATTGCCACCCAGAGCATTAGGGCACCTCAAGTTCCTTAAGATTCCCAGCCTCCTGGGCTGAGTGTGCCAGGGCGACTTTGTCCACCTGTTAAACCCTTGTCCCTTTAAGACTTCTAAGGTGCTGGCTTTTCTTTTGTCCCAGAGGAGCCAGTTTTGGACCCACTTGCAGTCTCTGTCTCGGATTCTACTTTTCCTTGTCTCTAATATCCAGCACACCATGTAATGTGTGTCTCTGCTCCCAGGGCAGATTACTAGGGCTGGTTATTTAGCAGTCCTGTGCTTCCACTCCCTCCCCACTCTGATTCTTTTCCTCTCACCAGTGAGCAGGGTTGGGTGAGTGCTCAGGTTCCACCGGGTCACGACTTTGTATCTTATCCTTTTTGTGAGATGCTGAGTTCTTGCAGATGTACATGTAGCCTGGCTGTTGTACTGTATCTTTTGGGCTCTCTTTTAGGAATAGTTGTATTTGTTGTATTTTCAAAAATATATGTTTTTGGAAAGAGATTTCCACTGCCCTACTCACGCCGCCATCTTAAGCCATCTCTCTCTCTGTTTGTATTTGTAAAGGGAAGAGCTAGGAGCAAGTGATTACTAGACACCTAGTGTTCTGGGATGGTGCTTCTCCAGCCCAAAGATCTCTGATGCCTATGTCAGCCAGAGTCCCAGGGAACAGACAACCACTCGGATGAGTGACTTGAGGAAAATTTAGAACATGGATTATTTACCAGAGGGATTTAATGGTTTAAGGAAAGTAGTAGGTTCAGACCATTAACGAGGAGCCTGTGACTACCCGTTGGTGTGATGGGCCAGGCAAGTACCAGTTACCCTGAGCCAGCAAGAGTCCCGGGCATGCAGAGGGTGTGAGTTTGCAGAGAAACACAGCTGCTGCTAATCCGCGGGCTGCTGGGAACCAGCAACACCCCAAACTCTCTGCCCTCCTGTCTTGTCCCATGCTTTCCATTGTCCAAACCCCACAGAGAGCCCAGGACAAGGGAACTGGATGCCACCCCATAATGGTCAGCCTCCATGGCAGAGAGCAAGTGCGGAGAGCGAGAAGGACATTCTGGAAGGATGTGCATCCCAATGCCTAATGAGGAAAGGCAAAGAAACAAAAGTTCAACACCATATCATAACAGTGGTGTTTCAGAGGGTGGCCGCTGGCTTTGGATGAGTGACACCAGTGAATATCTGAATTCAGTGTGGATTTGTGATGCTTCCAAGTGAAATAAGGCTTAATCTTTCTCTGTACCCATTGGAGGTTTGCCACTTCCTGTGACATTATTATGACGGAGGAAATGTGCATCCATGACTCTCATTTAACAAATGTTAAAGTAATCATTCACTTCCCTTCCTAAATAATTCATGTGGCCAAGAAGCCCAAAGCTGCCCCAAGTTTACCTTGCATTTAATAAGCTTGTCTGACTGTGAAGATGAAAAGGTAGAGTAGAGGCTCATATTTTAATCATGTTTCAGCAAGCTACTTTATTCCTGTCCTTAAGGGCCTGAAACGAGCCAACTCCAAGGAAAAACAAATGTTTAAGAAATTGGACAATATGATGAATTGCTGATTTATAACAATGGATAGTGATGTGCAATTTTCAGGGACCCAGAGGGGACAGGTGAGAAGATGCCGCAGCCTGAGTTAGGCACCAATTCCCAACTAGTGATTGCAGTCCATGTAACAAACCAGTTTTGGAAGCCTTAGGAAAGTTGGAGAAGGAGAAGGGAGGAGAACAAGTCTCAAGCAAAATCAGAAATGAATGGGCATGAATAGGGCTCTATCCTTCCTCTCCTTAAATTCAACAACCCCTGAGGGCTGATATGTGCCAGGCAGTGGGCTACGTGTTGGATAACCAGCCATGTCAGAGCCACGGCTCCTCCTCATAAGGTTGCTCAGCCTTGTGGGGTGAGGCGGGACAAGTGAGGGATGAGGCGGGACATGTTACCATATGTACACAAGGGCTGGTCCCAAACCACAGCCAGGGAACCAAGAAAGCTTCCTGGAGGAGGTGACATCTGAGTTGATAACCAAGGAATGAGGAGTTAGCTAGTCATTCTAGACAGTGAGAAAGTGTGCAGTAAAGCCAGGGAAAACAAAGCCAGGGGGAAATTTCAGAATGAGGCTTCAGAGGAAAACAATGGAATGCTTTGCAGCTTTCTAAGCCACAAACATGGATCATGGGGTCCTGGTGAGGCACTGAAGAATCTTCCAGTGGGTAGAACCAAGATTAATTCACAAACATCACTTTGACTACAGAGTGGCTGATGGGTCAGAGAGAAGCAAGAGTGGAGGGAGAAGAAAACCAATTAGGAGGTGAGCATTAACAGTCAATGTGAGCAGGGAGGCAGAATTGGCAGTTTACCTGGGGGGGAGTCAATAGGGTGTCCCTGGCTATGTACAGGATGGAGCTCATGCTGAGTTCTGGAAAGTGTCAGAGACTGAAAACAGGCATCAGTTCCCCCAGATACCCCATACATGACCCACAGAGGAACTGAGCATAACCAGAGACATTGTGAATGAAGTATGTTAAACTGAGGACCCATGAGATTTCCCATCATTCATATAAAATCAACAACACAATTGTAGATTATATTGTGTTTCCTATTATTGCAGTTTTTTAAATTGTAACTATGACTGGGGAGCTTTTCCTGCATCCCAAATATTCCAACCATAAATGAGTGTGAGATGGTGCCATGCCATCCATCACAGGGGCCAGAAAACCCTTCTCTCTCTCATTCTCATGGCCCATCCATCATGTAAATGCTCCGTTTTGTCTCATAAAAGCCAAGAATACCTTCCATCTGTCCATTTTTTCTTCCCTTCCACTGCCAACTTTGTAAATATCCATATGCAATTGGGTTTATTTCCAGATTTCATCTTCTGTTTTATTGTCTGTCTGTGCATGTTTTAGTCAGTCTTACTAAACATTCTTGTGTTTTAATATGTGGAAGGACTAGCCCACCAACATTGCTCTTTATTTTCAGGATTTCCTGACTAGTCTAGATCATTTACTCTTCCAAATCAATTTTAAAATCAACTTGCTTAATCTCAGGGGAAAAAAATGGCATTTGTTATTGAGATAACAATGAATTTTACATTAAACTTGAGAAAATGGACATAATAAACATACATGTAGATATGTTTTAAATGGATATCCACTTGTCCAGGTCAATTTTTGTCTTATGGTTTTCCTACAAAGGGTTTTGTACATGTTTCACTAGGTTTATTCCTAGATATTCTATTAAAATTTTGCTGTTATAATTATATCTATTTGCTATTTCATCATATCTACTAAGATTCCTGTTTGTATATATGAAGATGATTGATGCAAACTTATAAATCTTTTTAGTAGTAATTTCTGTCAATTGTTTTTTTCAGAGTACAGTGATGTCACTTGTAAATAGATATCATTGTATCTCTTCCTTTCCAATTCTTATGCTTCTAATAGCATTGCTTTTGTGCCTCCAATACAACGTTTGGTAGTAGTAGATATAGTAGGTATCTTTGCCCTTTTCTTGGTAGAAATGCCTTAAAGATTCCCCATGAAATATGAAGCTGGCTTTTGATATGAGTCATATACATCTTATTTAAGAAAGTATCTAATCATTCTGTTTTATTAAGTTTTTGAAATGATAAATTAGTTTTGAATTTTGTTAAGTACCTTCTCATCTGTTGAGGTAATAGGATTTTTATACTTAGATACATTAATATACTGAATTATATTAATAGATTACCTAGTATCAAACCACTTGCATTTCTGGAACAAGCACCATTAAGTAAGATATTGGATTCTATTTACCATAATTTTATTTAATATTTTGCATTGATATTCACATGTGGGATTGGGCTATAGTTACTTCATATTGTATTTGCCCAGCTTGGGTACATTATCATACTTACTTCACATCCTGCCTTTTTAAGCCTCTGGAATGTTTCAGGTAGCACTGCAATTATCTGATTTTTAATAATTTGATAACATTTTCCTAAGAAATCATCTGGTCATTGGACTCATTTGTAAAGAAGCATTTTTACTGTTTTCTCTATTTCTTCTATGGAATTGGTCTGATTACCATTTCTGTGTGATTTTAAAAACTGTCCTCTCTTTTTAGTGATTATTTTCTGATTGTCATCTTTTATTTTGAGCACTTGTGCTGCTTTTTTCCTTCATTTATTTTATTAAGCTGGCTTGGCTAATGGCTTGTCAATTTTGATGCTGTTGTTTTCAGAGAGGTATATAATTTCTTATTAAATTCTATCATGGATTTTCCCCCTAAACCTAATTTCTTCTTTTACAGTTATTGATCTCTTCTTTCAGTTTGCCTTGATGGTCCTTTTCTAGTCTTTGGATTTGGCAAATTATTCATGCATATTTATTTTTTTATAAAAAGCACTTATTGCTATAATTTTAGATTATGATGTCTTATGTTTCTATTATTGCTATTTTCTAGAAGTTCTTAAATTTGGTTTTGTATTTCTCCTTTGATCAAAGAGTTAACAGCCAATAGGGGCTTAATGAAATCATTCCTGACAGAAAAAATCAAATAGGGTGAGTCTTGTAATTGCCCAGGCTTACTGCTTTGAGCTGGTTTCGAAATTGTTGGAGGGACTTTAAAAATGTATTGTTAACTTTTATGTTATTGTATTATGATCATAAATCCTGTTAGTATTATTTTATTTTTTGGAACTACTTAAGAATTTTTTTAGAGTGTACTAAATTATGTCAATTTTTAAGTCCCACTTGCACTTGAAAGGAAAGTGTATTCTCTATAGTCTGGTTTCAGAGTCCCATGTGTACCTATAAAATATAATCTACTGAGACTTGTGGCAAAAAAGATGATTAATTAGGAAGGCAAGGCGGAAACCTCCTCCCGTATGCACCCACCAAGGAAGCAACTACAGCAAAAACAACTCACCCTGGACACACTCTGACTTCTGAACAGACCATATACACCTGGTGAAGAAGAGAAGACCACACAGAGAAGGATGAAGTGGCAGAGCCACAACTGAGTGGGACCCAAGCCCTTCCCCCATCCCAGCCCACAAGCAGGAGGGAGAGGAACAGAGCAGGCAGGGGATAAGCATGGGGAAACTGCGCACCTGGCCCTGGAGATCTGCTCTGGGAACACAAGTCCACATTACACTGGACTTTATTGATTAACAGGACTGGACATGCGGGAGGGCTGGAGCACTCTGGGAAGCTGAGACTACTGCCACTTGTGGAGGACAGGCATGCTCCACTGGTCCCACTGAGACCCAACACAGATGCAGCAGTTTGAAAGATTTAACAGCAGCAGGAAGGGTACCAGAGGCTGGGGGTTGATTGGAGCTATCTTCACAGGAGAAAGGGAAGGTGGACATCACTTCTTCAGCCCTCCCTAAAACCAATTGGTTGGGCATTCATGGGAGCCCCAAACACTCTATCTGCTTTGATGGCAACTCAGCCCTGAGGCACTTATCTGCTCACCAACCTGCCTGCCTTCCCAGTCCCCTGGGCCCAGCAGCAGTTAGATTTTGCTGGCTGGCAGGTGGAGGGAGGCTTTCCCAGTTTTCCTGGACAACTAGGGAGGCACCTGGAGGAGCCAACTCCAAATGCTCCTTCCTTTTTCTTGGCAGTCCGGCCCACACTGTGGTCTCCCACCCCACCCACCCAGTCGGCCCAGCATCACTGCCAGCCCCGCCCAACAATCCTAACAGAAGCACTGCTACATGTCCCATAAAGGGCCTCTGCTGACAGAGACCAACCACTGCTGGCAGACAGACAGAAAGGTGGCCCTGCCCACAGCCCAACACCAGCAACTACACCTCAGCTGTAAAAGAAAACTAGGCACAGGTGAGAAAAGTGTCAAGCTTCTGGGCACCACAGGACCCCTTCTTCATAAAGCCATTATTCTCTAGACCAGAAGGCACAGCAGATCATCTATCTTATACAGAGAAAGAAACAGAAAAACCCAGACAAAACGAGGAGGCAGAAGAATATGTTACAAACAAAAGAACAGGATAAGATACCAGAAAGAGGACTAAATAATAAAGAGATATATCCAGTGATCTTCAGTAAAGTATCAACTATCTCAGGAAGAATGCCAAAAAAATGATACAGAACCTGAAAAAGAACCACTTGAAGCTGAAGAGCACAGTAACTGAAATGAAACATATAATGGAGAGAATAAATAGTAGATTGCTGCAAGTAGAGAGACAGCAAATGAGATGGAAATTAGAGAATAAGAAAACAACAAAGCTGAGGAACAGAGAGAAAAAAGAATCTCTAAAAACCAGAGGGTGCTGAGAGCTGTGTGTGACTCCAAATGAAACAACACATGCTTAGTAGGGGTACCAGGGGGAGAAAAGAGTGACAAAGGAGTAGAAGTTCTCTTTGAAGAAGTCATTGATGAAAATGTCCCAAATCTGGGGAAGTAAATAGACACCTAGATTCTGAAAGTGCAGAGAGCCACTAACAAAAGGAACTCCAGTAAGACAACACAAAGACATATAATAATTAAAATGACAAAGCTTAAGGGTAAAGAGAGGGTATTAAAAGCAGCTATAATAACAAAGACATATAATAATTAAAATGACAAAGCTTAAGGATAAAGAGAGGGTATAAAAAACAGCTTCCCTGTTCTCTGATTCCTATTCCATTAACTGTCTATTGCACCTCTTCCAGTCTGCTCTTAAGTCCTTCTACTGCTTGTTTCATTTTTCCCTCCTGACTTCATCCCTTAGCTCTTGCATATTTCTCTGTACCTCCATCAGCATGGTTATGATTTGCATTTTGAATTCTTTTTCAGGAAGATGGGTTATACCTATCTCACCAGGCCCTCTCTCTGGGTTTGTCTGAGTGATTTTTGTCTGGACCAGATTCTTCTGCCTTTTCATGACACTAGAAGTGATAGTCGGCAAGTAGTGTGTGTGTCAGCTGGGAGACAAAAGATTAGTTACATCTTATAAGTATTACTTATATACCCATAAGGCAGTCAGCAGACTTCTCAGCAGAAACTTTACAGGCCAAAAGGGACTGGCATGTAATATTTAATGTATTAAAATAGAAGGACTTTCAACCAACAACCCTCTACCCAGCAAGGTTATCACTGAGAAGTGAAAAAGTGACTAGAAGTTTCCCAGATAAATAAAAGTTAAAAGAATTCACCATCACTAAATGAATCTTATAGGGTATGAAGGGACTTCTATAAATGGAAGTGTTCTTAAGCCTCAATATTTTCCATCAGTGAAAATAAACTCATAGTAAAGATAGTAGAACAATTACTAATTAAGCAAGTATGAGGTTAAAAAAAGAAAAAATATCATCTATATACAAAATCAGTCAAAGGATACAAAAAATGCAGATTATGATATCTAATACATAAAGTATGGAGGAAGAAGAACAAAAAAGTACTTTTAAACTGTGCTTGAGATAGAGCAGCCATTAACTTAATATAAACTGTTATATAGTCAGGAAACTACCTATGAAATACAAGTTTAAGGTCTATAAAAATAAACAAAAAGAATTTAAAAATCCAATCACAATGCTAGAGAAAACCATCAAATAATAAGAGTAAAAGAGAGGAAAAAAGGTTCAGACAGGAACTACAAAAACAACCAGAAAACAGTTAGTAAAATGGCAGGAAGTACATACCTATCTGTAACTACCTTAAATGTAAATGAACTGACTGCACAAATCAAAAGACATAGAGTGACAGAATGAATAAGGAAACAAGATCCATTTATATGCTGCCTACAAGAGACACATTTAGACCTAAAGACATACATAAACTAAAAGTAAAGTGACATAAAAAGATATTTCATGCAAATAATAGGGAGAAGTAAGCAGGAGTAGAAGTACTTGTGCTAGACAAAATAGACTTCAAAACAAAGACAGTAACAACAGACAAAGAAGAACATTATATAATGATAAAGCCGTCAGTCCAACAAGAGAATATAGCAGTTATAAATATCTATGCATCCAACATAGGAGCACATAAATAAGAAAAACAAATACTAACAGAACTAAAGGGAGAAATAGACTGCAACTTAAGCATGTTAGGGAAATTTAAATACCACTTACATCAATGGACAGATCAATCATACAGAAAACAAATAAGGAAACAGAGGCACTGAACAACACACTAAACCAGATGGACTTAGCAGATTTACACAGAACATTCCACCCAAAAGTAGCAGGATGCATATTTTTCTCAAGTACACATGGAATTTTCTCCAGAATAGATTACTTAGTAGGTCACAAAAAGAGCCTCAATCAATTCAGAAAGATTGAAATTGTATCAAGCAACTTCTCAGACCACAATGTATGAAACTAGAAATAAATTACACAAAGTAAACAAAAGAAAACTGCCCACACAAACACATGGAGGCTAAACAACATGCTTCTAAATAATCGATGGATCAATGAACAAATCACAAAAGAAATCAAGCAATACATGGAGACAAATGAAAACAAAAATATAACAGTCCACAATATGCATGATGCCACAAAAGCAGTCTAAGAGGGAAGTGCATAGCAATGACAGACCTACCTCAAGAAATAAGAACAATCCCAAATAAAAGTCTAAAGTCACAAATAAAGAAACTGGAAAAAGAAGAATGAAATAAAAGTTGGTAGAGGGGATATAATAAAGATCAGAGCAGATATAAATAGAGAATGATAAAACAGAAAACATCAGTGAAATCAAGAGCTGATTCTTTGAGAAGATAAATAAAATAGACAAATCCCTAGTCATACTTACCAAGAAAAAAGAGAGAAAAGACACAAATAAATAAAATCAGAAATGAAAAAGGAATAGTTATAACTTGCACCACAGAAATACAAAGAATTATTAGAGAGTTCTATGAAAATTTATATGCCAATAAATTGTACAACCTAGAAGAAATGGTCAGATTCATAGAAAAGCACAACCTTCCAAGACTGACCCAGGAAAAACAGAAAATCTGAACAGACCAATAACCAGTAATGAAATTTAATTGGTAACCAAAGAACTCCCAACAAACAAAATTCCAGTCCCAGATGGCTTCACAGCTGAATTCTATGAAACATTTAAAGAAGTGCTAATACCACCCTTCTAAAAGTTTTCCAAAAAGTAGAAGATGAGGGAATACTTCCAAACTCATTCTATGAGGCCAGCATCACAGTAATTCCAAAACCAGACAAAGATACTATAAAAAAAGAAAATTATAGAACAATATCCCTGATGAACATAGATGAAAAAATCCTCAACAAAATATTAGCAAACCAAATCCAAAAATACATCAAAAGGGTCATCCTTAATGACCAAACAGGATTTATTCAAGGGATGCAAGGGTGGTACAATATTCATAAATCAATCAATGTGGTGCACCACATTGACAAAAGGATAAAAAAAACACAATTATCTCAATAGTTGCTGAAAAACTATTTGACAAAATTCAACATCCATTCATGATAAAAACTCTCAACAAATTGGGTATAGAGGGAACATAACTCAACATAATAAAGTCAAACCCACAGCTAACATCACACTCAATGGCATAAAGCTAAAAGCTTTTCCTCTAAGATCAGGAACAGGTAAGGATGTCCACTCTCACTACTTTTATTTAACATACTACTGGAGGTCCTAGCCATGTAAATCAGACAGGATACAGAGACAAAAGGCATCCAAATTGGTAAGGAAGAAGTTAAATGGTCACTATTTGCAGATGGCATGATATTATATGTAGAAAACCCTTAAGATGCCGCCAAAAAACTACCAGAACTAACAATTGGATTCAATAAAGTCGCAGGATACAAAATTAATACACAGAAATCTGTTGCATTCTTATATACCAACAATGAACTAGCAGCAGGAGAAATCAGAAAAATAATTCCATTTACAATTGTATCAAAAACAACAAAATACTTATGAATAAACCTAACCAAAGAGGTAAAAGACCTGTACTCTGAAAATTGTAAGACATGCATAAGAGAAATTAAGACAAAAATATGTGGTAATCTATCCTATGCTCATGGATAGGAAGAATTAATAATGTCAAAATGACCATCCTGCCCAAAGCAGTGTACAGATTCAATGCAATCCCTATCTATACCAATGGTATTTTTCAGTGAACTAGAAAAAATAATCCTAAAATTCACATGGAACCACAAATGACTCCAAATAGCCAAAGCAATCCTGAGAAAGAATAAGTCTGGGGGGATTACACTCCCTGACTTCAAGCTATACTACAAAGCTATAGTAATCAAAACAGTATGGTACTGGTACAGGAACAGACCCATAGATCAATGGAACAGAATAGAGAACCCAGAAATAAACCCACACATACATTACAGTCAATTAATATATGAATATATGACAAAGGAGTCATGAATATACAATGTGGAAAAGACAGTCTCTTCAATAACTGGTGTTAGGAAAACTGAACAGCTACATGCAAGAGAATAAAATTAGATGACTGTCTAACCCCATACAAAAAAAGTAAACTTGAAATGGATCAAAGACCTAAATGTAAGACATGAAACCATAAAACTCTTAGAAGAAAACATAGGCAAAAATCTCTTGAACATAAGCCTGAGAAATTTTTTTCTGGGCACATCTCTCCAAGCAAGGGAAACAAAATAAAAAAATGAACAAGTGGGACTACATCAAACTAAAAAGCTTCTGTACAGCAAAGGACATCATCAACAGAACAAAAAGGCAGCCTACAATACGGGAGAATATATTCATAAACGATTTATCCCATAAGGGGTTAACATCCAAAATATATAAAGAATTCACACAACCCAATACTAAAAGAACAAATCAACTGATTAAAAAATGGGACCTGGTCAGACATTTCTCCAAAGAAGAAATTCATATGGCCAACAGGCACATGAAAAGATGCTCCACCCCACTAATCATCAGGGATATACAAATCAAAAGCACAATGAGATATCAGCTCACACCAGTCAGAATGGCCACTATCCAAAAGACAAGTGTTGGTGAGCATTTGGAGAAAAGGGAACCTTCCTACTCTGTTGGTGGGAATGTAAATTGGTGCAGCCACTGTGAGAAGCAGTATAGAAGTTCCTCAAAAAACTAAAAATAGAAATACCATATGACCCAGTAATTCCACTTCTAGGAATTTATTCAAAGAAAACAAAATCCCTGATTTAAAAAGATATATCCACCTCTATGTTTATGGCTGCATTATTTACTTACAATAGCCAAGATATGGAAGTAACCTAATTGTCCATCATTAGATGAACGGATAAAGAAGAGGTGGTACATATACACAATGAAATATTATTCAGCCATAAAAAATAAAGAAATCCTGCCATGTACAACAACATGGATGGACTTAGAGGGTTTTATGCTCAGTGAAACAAGCCAGGAGGAGTAAGGGAAATACCATATGATTTCACTTATTTGTGGATTATAAAAACAAAACAAAATGAACAAAATAGCAGTAAACTCATAAACACTGAGAAGTGACTGGTGACTACCATGGGGAATGAGTTGGGGTGGGTAGGTGGGGACGGTGAGGAGAGATAAAAGGGCACAAAAATTCTCAATCATAATATAAGTGGGTCATGGGGATAGTAGTACAGCATGGAGAATATAGTCAATGATTTTCTAACATCTTTCTATGCTGACAGTAACTGCACTAGTGGGGGTAAGGATTTAATAAGGTGTGTAACTGTTGAACCACTGTGTTGTATACTTGAAACTAATATAAGACTGTATATCACCTATACTTCAGTAAAAAAGTGCATATTGAACATACAAATATGGAATCATGTTGAAACTAATATGTTATATGTCAAGTATGTCTCTATTTACAAAATAGCATAATGAGTGACTAATATAACAAATTTAAAAAAACAGCAACAAGACATATCAACTTGAAATTTCAGAACACCAGGAAAGAGATGATTTTAGAGGTTTTCAAAGGAAAAGAAAAAAAAAAAGATAGCATTAAAAAAAGAAAAACCCGTCAATTTTGCTGCTTAGATATTTATATCCTTATTAATGGTTTTGTCTACTCGACCTATCTTAGACTGAGAAATTGCTCTTCTGGACATGTTTGGGTCTGTTTCTCCTTGCATCTTTTCTAGCTTCTGCTTCATGAGTCATTGCTCTGATATCTAATTCAGAACTCTTGTCTTCTTTATACATTTTAACTGTTAGCACTACTGATGTGTGTATTGTATTTTTGTTTTGTTTTGTAAATCTGCTTTTTCTGATATGCTCTTCATTCGGATTCCCTTGAAACAGATCCTGAGACAATGATTCAAATGCAAGTGGTTGATCTGGGAAGTGAAGAACACATTGATAGGGATGGGAAAGGCATCAGGGAAGGTGGGCCACCAAGAAGTGGTACAAGATAAAGCCACCAACAAGTAGTACATGATAAAGCCACCAACTGGACAATTAGAACTTTATTCCCCATGGCAGCCCTTGTTATCAGCACCTCCAAGTTATGGCATGCAAAGGGAGAAGGGGCTGGGTATACACGTACCAGCTCCCATCTCTGTGAATTCAGGACAACTCTCAGGAGATAGTAAGCCTTCAGCACTCTGGCCTGCCACATGGGTAACCAAGACTCCAAATGACATAAAAAACCATCATACAAGGAAATGAAGCACTAGAAGTTGGAACTGGGGCTGGTGGGTAGGAAGTAGAGAGAATGAGGGATGTGAGCAGTGTCTGACATGCCCTTCTCACCACCAAGAACATAGATCCTACTTCTTTGCTATTTGTATCAACCTGCTTCTATTTTGAACTTTCTGAATCTCTTTATTTTAGCTGTGTCTTATAAGTAGCAGAGATCTGGCTTTTGCTCTCCTAGTCCATCCAGTCATCCTTTGCTATTACTATATGAGTTCAGCCAATTGACATTTATAAGTTAACCAATGTTTGGCTGACAGTATTGTTTATGTTTAAACAATACTGTCAGCCAGTATTGTTTAAACAATACTGACCAGCTGTAAGTATTTTACAGCTGGTCAAAATGGAGTTATTAAAAAAAAAAGATTTGCCCTCCTACCTGAAACAACCCAAAACAGACAGACTGAATGTCTAGCAGTGAAGTGATCCTGATCAGAAGGAAAACAAATAGGTGAGCCCCCAAAACGGCCAGCTTCTCGCCTTGGGAGTTTCCAGCGTGGGGTGCGGGGAGCGGTGTGAGCCCCGCAGAGCCTGTGGCTCCCTGAGTAGAGCAGATGGGGCTGAGAGTCCAAGCAGAACAGGCAGCCGGGGCTCGCAGACAGGGCCCTTGGGAAGGACCGCTTCTCACCTCTCAGAGGGAACTGCGGAGTCTGTGCAGGGTCCTCACCGACGCTCAGCCAAGTGCTGATTAGTGAGTGCACGTGAGGAAATCACCCCAGGCAGGAGCAAGAACCACCCTAAGGGACCAGAGGGAGCGGTGCCAACACTCACACAGACAGAGCAGGCGGCCCGTCAGACACACAGACCGAAAGCCTGTGTCTCACAGGCCGTTGAGGAGAGAACACAGAAGGGGCTGGCTTCAGTTGTGTGGAATCATTAGAAATGTCACAGTGATCTGTAGGGAAACGGTAATTTGAACTAGATCATCGACCTCAATGTAAGATTGTTGCAGAAACTTTCATTCAGCAAATGTCTTTGATACCGTCAAAACAAATTCAATTGAATTAGTTTTAAAGATCTTACTGGCTTTGTTCAACGGTTCATGAATCAGGCAGCATCCCATCCAGCAGATAGAAAGGAACTCCGAAGAGCTTCATAAAAACGAAAGACTTTTTAGCCTTAATGGAAGGCAGAGGGGGCAGGACAAGGCCATTACTAGCAAAGAGCAGACTGTTTGTGGCAAGGTTACCATCCTTTAGGGGACAGCAGAACCTATCAGGCAGATTACTGTTAGTGCTGGCCAGGCAATTCCAGACTGACTAGTTTGAGATTCCACTCCTGGAAGAGGTTGAAGAAATTTTAAGTCAGTTTTTAAGTCTCAGTTTGGTGGGCTTAGCACAAGTGACCCCATCTGAGGAGGTTTTTTCTTTTCTTCTTCTTTTTTTTTTTGTTATCATTAATCTACAATTACATGAAGAATATTATGTTTACTAGACTCTCCCCTATACCAGGTCCCCCCTATAAACCCCTTTACAGTCGCTGTCCATCAGCATAGCAAAATGCTGTAGAATCACTACTTGTCTTCTCTGTGTTGTACAGCCCTCCCCTTTCTCCCACCCCCCACTTTATGCATGCTAATCTTAATACCCCCCTTCATCTTCCCTCCCCCTTATCCCTCCCTACCCACCCATCCTCCCCAGTCCCTTTCCCTTTGGTACCTGTTAGTCCATTCTTGGGTTCTGTGATTCTGCTGCTGTTTTCTTCTTTCAGTTTTTCCTTTGTTCTTATACTCCACAGATGAGTGAAATCATTTGGTATTTCTCTTTCTCCTCTTGGCTTATTTCACTGAGCATAATACCCTCTAGCTCCATCCATGTTGCTGCAAATGGTAGGATTTGTTTTCTTCTTATGGCTGAGTAATATTCCATTGTGTATATGTACCACATCTTCTTTATCCAATCATCTACTGATGGACACTTAGGTTGCTTCCAATTCTTGGCTAGTGTAAATAGTGCTGCGATAAACATAGGGGTGCATCTGTCTTTTTCAAACTTGAGTGCCGCATTCTTAGGGTAAATTTCTAGGAGTGGAATTCCTGGGTCAAATGGTAAGTTTATTTTGAGCATTTTGAGGAACCTCCATACTGCTTTCCACAATGGTTAAACTAACTTACATTCCCACCAGCAGTGTAGGAGGGTTCCCCTTTCTCCACAGCCTCGCCAACATTTGTTGTTGTTTGTCTTTTGGATGGTAGCCATCCTTACTGGTGTGAGATGATACCTCATTGTAGTTTTAATTTGCATTTCTCTGATAATTAGCAATGTGGAGCATCTTTTCATGTGTCTGTTGGCCATCTGTATTTCTTTTTTGGAGAACTGTCTGTTCAGTTCCTCTGCCCATTTTTTAAGTGGATTGTTTGTTTTTTGTTTGTTGAGGTGGGTGAGCTCTTTATATATTTTGGACGTCAAGCCTTTATCGGATCTGTCATTTTCAAATATATTCTCCCATACTGTAGGGTTCCTTTTTGTTCTGTTGATGGTGTCTTTTGCTGTACAGAAGCTTTTCAGCTTAATATAGTCCCACTCGTTCATTTTTGCTGTTGTTTTCCTTGCCCGGGGAGATATGTTCAAGAAGAGTTCACTCATGTTTATGTCTAAAAGGTTTTTGCCTATGTTTTTTTCTAAGAGTTTTATGGTTTCATGACTTACATTCAGGTCTTTGATCCATTTTGAATTTACTTTTGTATATGGGGTTAGACAGTGATCCAGTTTCATTCTCCTACATGTAGCTGTCCAGTTTTGCCAGCACCATCTGTTGAAGAGACTGTCATTTCACCATTGTATGTCCATGGCTCCTTTATCAAATATTAATTGACCATATATGTTTGGGTTAATGTCTGGAGTCTTTAATCTGTTCCACTGGTCTGTGGCTCTGTTCTTGTGCCAGTACCAAATTGTCTTGACTACTATGGCTTTGTAGTAGAGCTTGAAGTTGGGGAGTGAGATCCCCCCCACTTTATTCTTCTTTCTCAGGATTGCTTTGGCTATTCGGGGTCTTTGGTGTTTCCATATGAATTTTTGAATTATTTGTTCCAGTTCATTGAAGAATGTTGCTGGTAATTTGATAGGGATTGCATTGCATCTGTATATTGCTTTGGGCAGGATGGCCATTTTGACGATATTAACTCTTCCAAGCCATGAGCATGGGATGAGTTTCCATTTGTTAGTGTCCCCTTTAATTTCTCTTAAGAGTGACTTGTAGTTTTCATGGTATAGGTCTTCAATTCTTTGGTTAGGTTTATTCCTAGGTATTTTATTCTTTTTGATGCAATTGTGAATGGAATTGTTTTCCTGATTTCTCTTTCTATTGGTTCATTGTTAGTGTATAGGGAACCTACAGATTTCTCTGTGTTAATTTTGTATCCTGCAACTTTGCTGTATCCCAATATCAGTTCTAGTAGTTTTGGATGGAGTCTTTAGGGTTTTCTATGTACAATATCATATCATCTGCAAATAGTGACAGTTTAACTTCTTCTTTACCAATCTGGATTCCTTGTATCTCTTTGTTTTGTCTGATTGTCGTGGCTAGGACCTCCAGTACTATGTTAATAACAGTGGGGAGAGTGGGCATCCCTGTCTAGTTCCCGATCTCAGAGGAAAAGCTTTCAGCTTCTCGCTGTTCAGTATAATGTTGGCTGTGGGTTTATCATAGATGGCCTTTATTATGTTGAGGTACTTGCCCTCTATTCCCATTTTGCTGAGAGTTTTTATCATGAATGGATGTTGAATTTTGTCAAATGCTTTTTCAGCATATATGGAGATGATCATGTGGTTTTTGTCTTTCTTTTTGTTGATGTGGTGGATGATGTTGATGGACTTTCGAATGTTGTACCATCCTTGCATCCCTGGGATGAATCCCACTTGGTCGTGGTGTATGATCCTTTTGACATACTGTTGAATTCAGTTTGCTAATATTTTATTGAGTATTTTTGCATCTACATTCATCAGGGATATTGGTCTGTAATTTTCTTTTTTTGGTGGGTCTTTGCCTGGTTTTGGTATTAGGGTGATGTTGGCTTCATAGAATGAGTTTGGGAGTATTACCTCCTCTTCTATTTTTTGGAAAACTTTAAGGAGAATGGGTATAATGTCTTCTCTGTGTGTCTGATAAAGTTCTGATGTAAATCCATCTGGCCCAGGGGTTTTGTTCTTGGGTAGTTTTTTGATTACCGTTTCAATTTCTTTGCTTGTAATTGGTTTGTTTAACTTTTGTGTTTCTTCCATGGTCAGTCTTGGAAAGTTGTATTTTTCTAGGAAGTTATCCATTTCTTCTAGGTTTTCCAGCTTGTTGGCATGTAGGTTTTCATAGTAGTCTTTAATAATTCTTTGTATTTCTGTGGAGTCTGTCGTGATTTTTCAGTTCTCATTTCTGATTCTGTTGATTTGTGTTGATTCTCTTTTTCTGTTAATAAGTTTGGCTAGAGGCTTATCTATTTTGTTTATTTTCTCAAAGAACCAGCTATTGGTTTCATTGATTTTTGCTATTGTTTTATTCTTCTCAATTTTGTTTATTTCTTCTCTGATCTTTATTATGTCCTTCCTTCTGCTGACTTTAGGCCTCATTTGTTCTTCTTTTTCCAATTTCGATAATTGTGATGTTAGACTATTCATTTGGGATTGTTCTTCCTTCTTCAAGTGTGCCTGGATCGCTATATACTTTCCTTTTAAGACTGCTTTCGCTGCGTCCCACAGAAGTTGGGGCTTTGTGTTGTTGTTATCATTTGTTTCTATATATTCCTTGATCTCTATTTTAATTTGTTCGTTGATCCATTGATTATTTAGGAGCATGTTGTTAAGCCTCCATGTGTTTGTGATCCTTTTTGTTTTCTTTGTAGAATTTATTTCTAGTTTTATACCTTTGTGGTCTGAAAAATTGGTTGGTAGAATTTCAGTATTTTGGATTTTGCTGAGGCTCTCTTTGTGGGCTAGTATGTGGTCTATTCTGGAGAATGTTCCATGTGCACTTGAGAAGAATGTATATCCTGTTGCTTTTGGATGTAGAGTTCTGTAGATGTCTATTAGGTCCATCTGTTCTACTGTGTTGTTCAGTGCCTCCATGTCCTTACTTATTTTCTGCCCAGTGGATCTATCCTTTGGGGTGAGTGGTGTGTTGAAATCTCCTAAAATGAATGCATTGCAGTCTATTTCCCCTTTTAGTTCTGTTAGTATTTGTTTCACATATGCTGGTGCTCCTGTGTTGGGTGCATATATATTTAGAATGGTTGTGTCCTCTTGTTGGACTGAGCCCTTTATCATTATGTAGTGTCCTTCTTTATCTCTTGTTACTTTCTTTGTTTTGAAGTCTATTTTGTCTGATATTAGTACTGCAACCCCTGCTTTCTTCTCGCTGTTGTTTGCCTGAAATATGTTTTTCCATCCCTTGACTTTTAGTATGTGCATGTCTTTGGGTTTGAGGTGAGTCTCTTGTAAGCACCGTATAGATGGGTATTGCTTTTTTATCCATTCTATTACTCTGTGTCTTTTGATTGGTGCATTCAATCCATTTACATTTAGGGTGACTATTGAGAGATATGTACTTACTGCCATTGCAGGCTTTAAATTCGTGGTTACCAAAGGTTCAAGGTTAGCCTCTTTAGTATCTTACTGCCTAACTTAGCTTGCTTATTGAGCTGTTATATACACTATCTGGAGATTCTTTTCTTCTCTCCCTTCTTATTCCTCCTCCTCCTTTCTTCATATGTTGGGTGTTTTGTTCTGTGCTCTTTTTAGGATTGCTCCCATCTAGAGCAGTCCCTGTAAGATGTCCTGTAGAGGTGGTTTGTGGGAAGCAAATTCCCTCAGCTTTTGCTTGTCTGGGAATTGTTTAATCCCGCCATCATATTTAAATGATAGTATCCTTGGTTCAAGGCTCTTCTGTTTCATTGTATTAAATGTATCATGCCATTCTCTTCTGGCCTGTAGGGTTTCTGTCAAGAAGTCTGATGATAGCCTGATGGGTTTTCCTTTATAGGGTGACCTTTTTCTCTCTAGCTGCCTTTAAAGCTCTTTCCTTGTCCTTGATCCTTGCCATTTTAATTATTATGTGTCTTGGTGGTGTACTCCTTGGATCCTTTCTGTTGGGGGTTCTGTGTATTTCTGTGGTCTGTTCGATTATTTCCTCCCCCAGTTTGGGGAAGTTTTCAGCAATTCTTTCTTCAAAGACACTTTCTATCCCTTTTCCTCTCTCTTCTTCTTCTGGTACCCCTATAATACGGATATTGTTCCTTTTGGATTGGTCACACAGTTCTCTTAGTATTTTTTCATTCCTGGAGATCTTTTTATCTCTCTCTATGTCAGCTTCTATGCGTTCCTGTTATCTGGTTTCTATTCCTTCAATGGCCTCTTGCATCTTATCCATTCTGCTTATAAATCCTTCCAGGGTTTGTTTCACTTCTGTAATCTCCATCCTGGCATCTGTGATCTCCCTCCAGACTTCATCCACTGCTCTTCCATTTTTCTCTGCATCTCTGTCAGCATGTTCATGATTTTTATTTTGAATTCTTTTTCAGGAAGACTGGTTAGGTCTGTCTCCTTCTCAGTTGTTGACTCTGTGATCTTTGTCTGCCTGTAGCTTTGCCTTTTCATGGTGATAGGAATAGTCTGCAGAACTGGGACGAGTGACGGCTGGAAGGACTTCCTTTCTTGTTGGTTTGTGGCCCTCCTCTCCTGGGAGAACAGCGACCTCTAGTGGCTTGTGCTGGGCAGCTGCACGCAGACAGGGTTTCTGCTTCCTGCCCGGCTGCTATGGAGTTAATCCCCGCTGTTGCTGTGGGCGTGGCCTGGCTCGGGCGGCTGCTCCAAAATGGTGGAGTCTCGTTGGAGGGGAAGCGGCTGGGAGGCTATTTATCTCTGTAAGGGGCCTCC
Organism: Manis pentadactyla; assembly: GCF_030020395.1. NCBI lineage: Eukaryota > Metazoa > Chordata > Mammalia > Pholidota > Manidae > Manis > Manis pentadactyla. Next base: position 45,138,755 of record NC_080025.1, read on the forward strand.
GTGCTCCCTGCTGCCCAGGGGGTTAGAGTGCCCAGAGATCCCCAGATTCCCTGCCTCAGGACTAAGTATCCTGCCCTGCCCCTTTAAGACTTCCAAAAAGCACTTGCCAAACCAAAACAACAACAACAACAACAACAAAAAGATTAAATAATTTTAAAAAAAAACTAAAAAAAATTAAAAATCGCACACTTTCCTTTGTCCTCAGGCACTGGCCTCAGGCACCTGCTCACCGGTCTTGCTGCCCTGTTTCCCTAGTATTGGGGTCCCCGTCCCTTTAAGACTTCCAAAAAGCACTCGCCAAAAAAAGAAAAATAGAGAAAAAAAAAATGGCCACTCCCGTTTCTTTGTTCTCCGGTGCCAGCCTCAGGTACCTGCTTGCCGGTCTTCCTGCCCTGTTTCCCTAGTATCCAGGGTCCCGCTCATGCACCGTGTCTGCGCTCTGGTCCGGATGGCTGGGGCTGGGTGTTCAGCAGTCCTGGGCTCCATCTCCCTCCCGCTCTGCCTGCTCTTCTCCCACCAGGAGCTGGGGGGAGGGGCGCTCGGGTCCCGCCGGACTGGGGCTTGTATCTTACCCCCTTCGCGAGGGCTGGGTTCTCGCAGGTGTGGATATGGTCTGAATGTTGTCCTGTGTCCTCTGGTCTCTATTTTAGGAAGAGTTGTCTTTGTTATATTTTCATAGATATATGTGGTTTTGGGAGGAGATTTCCGCTGCTCTACTCACGTCGCCATCTTGGCTCTGCCCTGTTTTTTCTTTTTAAACAACATTTATCTATGTGTAACATCTGTAGAGAGTTCATTGTATCTTATTTTTATTTCTCTTCTGTCAGTGCCTAATTGAATGTATAAACTTTTATTCCCAGTTTATCCCTATGAAGCAATCAGCAAGCTTGTTCTACATTCCATAAATTTTCTCCCCTTTTTGACTCACCTGTTAGCTGTAATGCATTCATTGATTTAAATACCATTCTGTCATCTTTTCACTATCATTTAATCTTAGCCTGCAGTGAAATAAACGCTCACCACCAGCGCCCATGTTGATGTTGCAATGATTTCTTGATTATCTGAATCTCATTCTCAAGTCCTCAGGATTTTGTGACACCAGCTGGGTGTCCTACAACTCAACCCCGTCCTGTCACCATCTGCCTGGAGATAGCGTCAGACCCCACAGGTTAAGGGCTCCGTCTCACAGGATCCACTCCACCCCATTCAGACACCACTCACAAGCCCAGGTTATCACCTGTGCTTCTGACCAATCGGCTATAAATTAGAGGTTCACACAACCCCTTCTCTGGGTTCAATTACTTTGCTAGAGTGGTTCACAGAAGTCAGGAAAACATTTTACTTACCAGATCACCAGTTAAATTTAAAAGGATGTAACTCAAGAGCAGCCACATGGAAGAGATGCATGGGGCCGGGTGTGGGCAGGGTGTGTGGATTCCACACTCTCTGGGTGCACTGCTCTGCCAGCACCTCCAGGTGTTCACCAACTCAGAAGCTATCTGATCCCATTCTTCCTGGGTTTTATGGAGGACTCATCAGCCACTGGTGACTGAACTTAATCTCCAGCCCTTCTCCACTCCCTGGAGGTGAGGGTGAGTGAAGGTTCCAATCCTCCAACCCCTTGGTTGGTTCCTCTGGCAACCAGCCCCCCATCTTCAAGGCTTTCCCACAGTTGCCTCATTAATATAAACATAGGTGTGTCTGAAAGGGGCTTGTTATGTGTGTAACAAAAGACACCCATTTCACCTTTATTGCTCTAAGCTATTTAAGGAACTGGTAACAAAATTAAATATTATAACAGAAGATGCCCCTATGTTCTTACGGAGGAAACAAAAATGGTTTTAGGAGCTAAGTTCCAAAACTGTGGGCAAAGACCAAATATTTATTTTTTATAATAAATTATAGCATCACACTTACAAACTCTATAATTTGAATAGAAGAAAAATGAGAGTATATATCTGAATTCTCATAAAGAGTGTTCAATATCATATTATCTACCAAAATAAGGCTTCTCTCCCTTTGTGCACAAGTGTCAGAAAAATGTTAATTTACCCAGAACCTTTCCCTCTGGATGTCATGTCAACAGCTATTATGTTGTTTAAAATATTTCATTTGAAACCTCTAATTACATCTGTGAATTCCAAATAAAAGAATATAAAGGCGATTCTTCTTTCCTTAGTAGAGGTGTGGATGTCTTTGCCTTAGCTAAAATTAATTGGGCTAAAAGACTAACACTAGCAGACAATTGCTCCTGAATGTGAAGATTAAGCAACTGACGTGTTGGGATTTAATAAAGTGGCTAGAATTTGGTTATTATGCTGGGCACATAGAGCAGGCCATATGCATTACCTAAATGTGGCCTATATTTAAAATGTCACTTCAGTTGACTGCTACCAAGAATTCACTCATTGGTGACACATATTGTCAACCTGAGCAAGAGCATCAAGAAGATGATGACAATGGAAATGTAACTGTTTATTAAGTGAGATCTGTTTCAAATGTTGTCATAGTTTGTTCCCTTTTAATCCTTAGAGGGAAACGATTAGGCTTTTGTTTTTGTTTTGCTCATTTTCTTCCTCTGTCGTGCAGCATTTTTAAGTAAACGCCACAGGATATCAGCTGCTAAAAATCAAGAGGGTTTTAAATAGATGAACTAAGGGCTCTGGTATTCAGAGATGAACACGGAGTGTCAGTCCTGCCCTTGAAGCTGTAGCAAAGACCATTCCCTGCCCATCACCTACTATATGCACTATATATAAAACACCTTTTTTTTATGAAGAGTTGTTGGGGAAAAGCCTTATAAAAAATCTTATCAGGAGAGAGACTTCATACAAATCAACCCCAAGGAATATAACATGGTCAATAATTGTTCATCCTCACCAAATAATAACTCAACAGCAATGATATGAATGCACATGTCACATGATATTTGGATTAAAAAGGAACAAGTAGACAAAAGATCCCTATCACAAATCTAGGAAACATTTGGATAAATCCATAAAGATTGTCAAAACCAAACAATGGGAGCTGTCCCCAGCTGTGCTCATCCTCTACATCATCCATTTTCTCAACAGACACAGACTGAAAGCCTACTTGGCATTCAGAGGCGGAATGCGGGAGAGTTCAACCCACTGGTGGTGGGTGGGTGGACTGCAGCCGGAGGGCCTCACCTTTGCCAAGCTGTCTCATTTAAGGTTTCTTAACTCTTTGACAAACTGACTCTTACTCACTTTGGTTATTAAAATTTAGTCTGGTCAGTATTTATTTCCATCTAGTAGTTTCCTTAAATGATTGACTTTCTTCTAGGGTTGCCTGTATGTTTTTATTATTACTGGTTTAACTTTCAACCACAGCTAATATTTTTTATAATTGAAGAATGCATTGTTGATTTTATTTTTTATGCCTTTATTAAGTTATAATTGACATAAAATACATTGGATACAAAGTATAGAATTTGGTAAGTTTTGGTCTATGTGTACATCTGTGAAACCATCACCATAAACCAGGTAGTAAGCATCTGCCTCATGTCCCTTGTGACACTGCCCTCCTGACCTGCCCTCCTCCTCTCCCCACCACGTTCCAAGTTAGTCATGACCTGCTTTCCATCACTATACATAAGCTTGCAATTTCTAAAGTATTACATAAAATTCATGCAGTATGTTTTCTCTGCCTTTCATTCATCAAAATCGAGATTCATACATATTGAATCATGGTTAAATAGTTCATTCCTTGTATCACTATCTAATAACCCAGTGTATGCATACACTACAGTTTGTCTATGTATTCACCTGCTGATAGACACTTGGGTTGTTTCTAGAACTGGGAAATTACAATTGATGTGGCTATGAACATTTGCTTATGATTCTTTGAATGAATGTGTGCTTGCTATACTCCTGGATAAGTACCTAGGAGTAGAAAGACTGGATCATATGGCAAATGTAGATTTAGCTTTTGTAACTGTGGGGGGAAAAGTATTTTCCCAGCCTGGGGCAAATTACCTTTGAACCCAAAATCAGTCAAAGGGATAAATAAAGTAGGAGAAACCACTTATTGTTTACAAGCAGTCATCCACTTCTGCTCACCCAGGTCTCTCACAACCTGGCTGCAAAAAGGGACCCCATCCAAACACTCCGGTCCAGATATACCCTTGCTCCCCCATGTAATCACCTACTGATATGGAGATGCATTAAGGCCAGGCGAGAGATTCTGGAAATATTGCAATTTTACCCACAGTTTTTAAAGAAATTTACAAACTGCTTCCATTTTACATTTCCATCAGCAGTGTATGAGATTGTCAATTGCTCCAAATTCTTGGCAACACATGGTATGGTTAGTGTATTAGTCAGGATTCTCCAGAGAAAAAGAACCAATAAGATGTGTGTATACATGTAAAGAGATTTACTGTAAGGAATTGGCTCATGTGATTACAGAGCAGGTCCAGGTTGGAATTTCAGGCTGGAGAATCAGGAAGACCTCATTTTGCAGTTCAAGTCCAAAGACTGTCTGCTGCAGAATTCCCTCTTCTCTGGGAGAGATCTGTCTTTTGTTCCATTCAGACCTTTGATTACATGAGGCCCACCTGAATTGTGGAGGGTAATTTGCTTTACCACCAATTTAAATGTTAATATCACCCAAAATCACTCTCACGGAAACAAACAGAATAATGTTTGAATACATATCTGGGTACCATGGCCCAGCCAAGTTGACTCATAAAATTAACCATCTCAGTTAGTGTTTTATATTTTAGTCATTATACTAGTTGTATAGTGGAATGTCATTGTGGCTTTAATTTGCTTTTTAATAATTAATACTATTGAGTATTTTTTAAGTGTTCATTTGACACCTGTACATCTTGTGTGGTTAAATATCTGTTCAAATTTATTTTACCAAGTTTAACTGATTTTTCATAGTGAATTTAAGAGTTATATGTGTATTTTGCATATGTCCTTTATCACATAGACAGTTTGTAAAGATTTTTCCCAATCTGTGTCTTGTCTTTTCCTTCTCTTGACTGTCTCTTTAGAAGAGCAGAAGTTTAAATTGTGATAAAATCCAATTTTCCAAATATGCTTTTGGTGCTAATATCGTATTATCTTAACTATAATGTTTATAGTGAAACTTGAGTTCAGATAGTATTATTTCTCCATTTTGTTCTCCTTCAAAGAACTTTCATTTTTGTTTTTGCTTTTTTAAGACCTTTGATATGCTCTATAAATTTTAGAGTGATTTGTTGATTTCTGCAAAAATGTCTGCTGGGATTATGATTGGTATTGCTTTGAAGCTATTGCAGCCTTAATAATATTATGTGCCCCAAACCAAGAGTATGGTATATTTCTCCATTTTACTTGGGTATTCTTTAATTTTTTGGGTTGTGGCATTTTTCTATCAATGTATGTCTTCATATCTCTTGTTGGATTTGGCCCTAAATATTTCATCTTTTTAGACACTACTATAAATAATATTTTTTAAATTTCTGTTTCTCATTCTTCACTACTAGTGTACAGAAATACAGTTGATTGTTGTATATTGTACTTGTTTTCTGCAACATTGCTAAACTCACTTATTGGTTCCAATGGTTTTTTTGGTAGATTCTATTTTCTACATAGATGATAGTGTCGTCCATGCATATACTTTTGTTTCTCTCATTCCAATATGGATGCCTTTTATTTCTATATTTTGCCTTATTTTACTTGTTATATCTTCACTTCAAATGAAAAGAAGTGGTACGAATGGATGTCTTTGTTCCTTATCTTAGGGAAAATCACTGAGTCTTTAAATATTAAGCATGATGTTAGCTGGCAGTTTTTCATTGATATCCTTTATCAAGTTGAAGATGTTCCCTTCTGTTCTCACAATGAATTTGAGAGAATTTGTCAGAAATGAATGTCTTTATCTATTGAGATGGCCATATGGTTTTTCTTTCTTAACTTGTTAATATGATGAATTATATTGATTATTTTGCAAATGTTAAAGAAAACTTGCATTCTGGGATAAAACACACTTGGTTATGATGTTTTATCTTTTTTTCTATATTGCTGGATTTGATTTATTAAACCTAGGTTTAGAATTGTTATGTCTATATTCATGACTGATACTGGTCTGTAGTTTTCTTGTAATGTCTTTGGTTTTAGAATCAAGAAAAAACTCATGGGATAAGCTGGACAATATTCTTTCTTTTTAAACTTTTCTTGAAGGGTTAGTGTAGTATGGCTAGTATTTCTTCCTTAAATGATTTATAGAATTCACAAGTGAAGTCATCTGGACCTGTAATTTTCTTTTGGGGAAGGTTTTTAATCTGCACATTCTATTTCTTGAATAGATATAGGGCTGTTTAGATTAGGTATTTTCTCTGTGTAAACTCTGATAACCTAATGTGTTTCAAGGATTGGTGAATTTTTATCTAAGATGTCACATTTATTAGCATAAATTTGTTAACAATGTTCCCTTAGTATTCTTTTAATATTGTAGAATCTGTAGTGATGTCACTGCACTCATTTTTGATATTTATAATTTGTGTCTTCTCCCTTTCTTCATCTGTTTGGCTAAAAGTTTATCAGTTTTATTGATTTTCTCAAAAGCTATCTTTGGGTTCACTGAGTTCCTCTATTGTTTTTCTCTTTCTTTTTTTTTCCACTCGGATGTTTATTATTTCCTCTTTTCTTTTACTTTGGGTTTACTAGTTCCTAAGGTAGAAGGTGTGGTTATTGATTTTAATTTTTAATATAGTTCTTGGCACTATAAATTTTCCTCTTGAAGCATCAAAAACATTTTCTATTGTGCTTTTATTTTCATTCAGTTCAAAACTTTCTAATTTACTTTTGATTTCTTTTTTGTTCCAGGTTTTATTGAGAAATTTGTTAAATCATTTTCAAATATTTAGTGATTTTCCTTTGTTAATTTCTAAGTTAATTCCATTATGGCCAGAGAACATAACTTGTAGGATTTGAATCCTTTTAAACTTAATTGAGCTTGTTTTCTGACCCAGGATGTTGTCTATCTTGGTTAATGTTCCATGAATACTTGAAGAGTATGTGGATTCTACTGTCATTATGTGGAATGTTCTATAAATGTCAATTAGGTTATTATGTATTCTACATTCTTCCTAAGTTTTTTCATTTGTTTTATCAATTTTTGAGAGGGGGGATTGAAATTTCTTTCTGTAATTGTGAATTTGTTCATATCTCTATGCAATTATATCAGTTTTTGCTTCAAGTACTTAAGAGCTGTTATTAGGTCCACATACTTTTAAGATTGTTATGTCCTTCTGATGAACTGATCCGTTTATTAACTTTCTTTGCCCCTATAAATATTTATTGATTGGAAGTGTACTTTGTATAATATTAATATGGTGTTTTCAGTTTTCTTTTTTTAGTGTTAGCATCATATAACTTTTTTCCTTCTTTTTACTTTAAACCTGTCTATATACTCATATTTGAAGTAGATTTCTTGTAGTAAATCTCAAGTTCTTTTGGACATCAAATATTTGGTACCTTTTCCAACATCATTCCTCTAACTCTCTGATTGTCCAACACCAACTGGATGTCCTATAATTCAGTCTTACTTTGACACTACCTACCTAGAGTTAGATCAGACCTCAAAGGTTTAAGTTTTCATGCCGCAAGACTATGTTCACATCAGACTCCAGTCACAAGTACCAGGCCTCCATGTTCCCCACACTTCTGTCTCACCTGGCTGAAAATTTTAAGCTTAGATAATTTGCTAGATGTACAGAACTTGAGAAAATGCTATGCTTTATACAACTTATTATAAAGGACACAAATGAACAGCCAGATGAAGAGGTAAATAGGGTGAAGTCCCAACAGGTCTTGATGTCTCTTTCCTCATGGTGTTGGGCTATGCCACTCTCCTGGCATGTGGGTGTTTTCTCCAACTCAGAAGCTCCTAAACCCCATTGTTTGGGGTTTTTTTGAGGTTTCATTACATGTACATAATTGAATTGCTGGCCATTGGTTATTGAACTCAATCTGAGGCCCCTCCCACCTCCCTAGAGTTCAGGGTTGGGGCTGAAATTTCCAACCCTCTAATCATAACTTGGTCTTTCTGGGCAACAGCCTTCATCCTGAAGCTCTCCACTGGCCAGCCAAGAGACACCTTATTAACATGAACTCAGGTATAGTTGAAAGGGGCTTGTTATGAATAACCAGGAACTAGAACAAAGACTAAATATACATTTCCTATTATACTGTAGCAATATAGTTGGGTCTTGTTGTTTTATCTGACTTGTAGTCTTTGTTTTTGTTTTTGTTTTTCTTCTGCCTGCTTTTGGATTAATTGATAATATTTAATAATATTTTTATGATTTTATGTTATTTATTTTTGTTGCTTTTTAGCTATAATGCTTTGTTTTGTTGTTTTAGTTTCTTTAGGGTTTATAATATATACATTTACCTTACTGCCAGTCATATTACACCCCTTTATATGCAGTATATTGTTACATTAGTATACTTCCATTTTCTTCCACCCACTCTTTATCCTATTCTTGTCATACATTTTAGTTTTTATACATGCTGTAAACCCCACACTATATTACTGTTATTTTTGTTTTAAACAATTATGTCTTCAAGAGAATTGAATAATAAGAAAAAAAAGCCTTTTTATTTAGTCACCATTTCTAGAACTTCACATTAATTTGTGTAGATCTGTATTTCTTTTTGGTATTAACTTCCTTCTGCCTGAAGACTTCTTTTAAAATTTCTTATAGTGCATGTCCACTGGTGGTGAATCCTTTCAGCTTTGTGTGTTTGAAAAAGATTTTATTTTGGTTTAGTTTTTAAAAGATATTTTTGCTGGGTATAGAAGTCTAGGTTAATAGTTTTTCTTTTTTTTTCCATACTTCCAGTCACTGTCATCCTATTTCTATAGTTTCTTATGAGAAATCTTCTTGTTATCTGCAATGTTCCTGTGTGTAGACATTCTTTTCCCTCTGGTTGATTTTAGCTTTTCTGTTTATCACTGGCTTTGATATGCCTTAATGTAGTTCTTTTCATGTTTCTTGTGCTTGATGTTCCTTGAGCATCTTGACTTTATAGATTTATTGTGTTCATTCTAATTAGAAAAAATTTCAGGCATTATTTCCTCAAATATTTTTTTCTGTCTCCATTCTCTCTCCTCTTTCTCAGGACTCCAAGCATATATATTATGCTTTTTACAATTGTCCCACAGTTCACTACATTCATTTTATCCATTCTCCTTTCTCTCTGTATTTCTTTCTTTACTTCATTTTAAATAGTTCCTATCACTCTGTTTTCAAGTTCAATAAAATATTCTTCTGCAATGTCTAATCTGCCAATCACCCACCTATCCATTACATTTTTTATCTCACACATTCTAATTTTTATCTCTAGAATTTTAAAATATTTTACACATTTCTATTTAACTTTCTAATATGTAGAATTTAGTTTTAATTATTATTTTAATATCCTTGTCTGCTAATTCTAGCATATGTGTCAGTTTTAGGTTAGTTTTGATTAATTGATTTATATCCTTACTCTGAGGCATAGTTACTTAGAAACTGTTGGATTCTTGCAGGTCTTTCTTTGAGAAAGGTAGAATTGGAACAGTGCTTGGCCTAGCACTAATTATTGTCACTTACCTAGGCAAGACCCTTCTGCTTGCTTTACTTAATTCTCATTCTCCATGAATGCTGAGATTTCCGGTGTGCAGTGAGAACAGGTACTATTTCCTGACCTGTGTGGGTGCTGAGTGCTGCCCCCTCTAACCCTTTTGGGTGGTTCTTCCCCCAGTCTCATATAGTCTCCTCACACACAGTACTCGGCTGAATACTCAAGGTGGGCCCTCTGCAGGTCTTGGAATTCTCTCTTTCTCTGCAGGTTTTTATTCTATGGCACTAAGCAAGAAGCCACTCTCTTTGGTCTTCCCTTAGTCTCCTCTCAATTTCCTCAGCTTAGGGAGTCTTCTAGGTTCTGTATGAACTCCTTTCCATGCACTGGGCCCTGGAAATGCTCTCAAGGAAGCAAGAAGAGGAAATCACCATGTTTGTTTCCCATTTTTCCCACCAAGAAGAGGATTCACTGTGTTTGTTTCACATTTTTTCAGGGACCACTAGCTTTCATTGCCTGACTTCCAGTGTCTTGAAAACCAATGTATCATCTACATTGCCTTGCTTTTGGTAATTTCTGGTAGAAGGGAAAATCCAAACTATATTTCCCCACCTTGAAAAGAAATGCAAGTCCCAGATAATATTTAGCAAACAATAGCAAGGTAACCAAGGATTAGAGGTGAAAAATTAAAAGGCTGAAACCTAAGTACTCCAATAACCCAGAGGTAAGTGGTTCCAAATCCCCATGACTTCCAACACCATAATGATCCCAAGGTTGCTTATCCCCAGGATAGAGAATCAGAGGAAGCAGCAAAAATGGAGGTGGCTGTCAGAGAATTAGTAGATTTAGAGCCTGTGCTTCCATCTTTCCTTACACTTCTTCCAATCCCTCTTGTACCTCCTTACCCTAGTCTAACAAGAGCCTACAATGATGTCCCAAAAGCCCAGTGCCTTTCTCTCTCTTCCCAACTCTCATTAAATGAGTCTGGCTATGTCCCATTCTTTAAGAGGCTTGCATGGTGACTTATTTATTCAACAAGAATGGTGAACTGAAATACACAAGACAAGTAATGGGGCATAAGAGTTTGTGTTCTTCCTCCCAGGAAACTCAGCAGCCTCTTCAAGGTCTAAAGCATCCAGATCATGGCAGGATGACACTGTAGGATGGTTGAGTGGGGACTGGCTGGTGCTTGTGAATAGGACCAGCTCCCCGGACTGGGAGCTTTTTATAGCACGACCCAAGCAACCCAGCTTCTATCTTCATGTCTTTTGCTCAGTCAGACCTCAAAGACTGAAGTGAATATGAACAGACATTTGAGATTAATGGAGATTAAGGAGGATCAAAAATAGCTTTGGTCATGCAGTCAGAATAAAAAACCTGGACTTCAGTCATGACACTACAAGGTCAGTTCAAACTCTGCTTCCATTCCTACTCCAGTAAAACAAGCTGCGTGAAGACGGATGGCAGGTAACATTCCCCTTACTCATGGGGGTAGTTCTTATACACTTAGTGCCCAGACTCACCTCAGCATAGGGATGCTAGGGGGTGGCATCTGCAGATCCCCAAATGACACCATTTCAGGGCAAGTGTCCCCTTTCATTCAGGAGTTTAACAGCATCTGCCCAGATGCCACTAGAGCCCTGGAGGTCTTCAGAACCATCAGTGCCTGAGCCCCATTTCACTACCCTGACTCTGCCTGGGAGTGGAGGGAGTTGTCCTGACCAACATCACATCTCACTCTGAAGAATTCTCACACTAGTTCTCCTGGTGTTACAGCAGGGGATGGCTACTCTCAATGATCTTCAGATTCTGCTTTCATTTTAAACAAAAACCAAACTACTACATGGCTTTTTTATCATCAATCAGTGTTCTCAGATAATTAAAACCCTGTTCATTCTTGGCACAAAGTATAATTAAGAGGCTTAATTATGTCTGTGTGGAGTAAGGAGCCTCAGCAGGGCCTAAGGCAGAGATTCACCCATGGAGCTTATTAAAAATGCAAATTTTCTGGATCTTTGCCAAGGTCTCCTGATCAGTGGGTCTGGGTGGGACTCAAGAAGTGCAATGTTCTGCATATAAACCACAGGTAATTCTAGTGCATTTGTCTTTGATGGCACATTGAGAAGCACTTGTCTAATAGTAAGAGAAACAGTACTGAAGGCAGAAGGGGCCTGCATGGCAGAGACCAGCCCTAAGCTTGCTGTCAGTGGTCCTGGCAGTGTGCTTCCCAAAATGACTGTGACCCTCCCACCAAAGCTCTGGTCTATGACCCTCACCATGAACCCAACACCAAGTGCTCAGTACTCCCTTCATCCTGCCAGCATTTTTACATGTGAGGTCAATATTATCACCGCCTGTACAGAAGAAGAAATCAAGGAAACAGCTTTACAGAGGATAAATAATTATCTCCTGGATACACAGATGTGAGAGTTCACATTGCTGGGGAGATGTTACTGTAATAGGGTTCTCAGAAACAGAACTAATAGTGTGTGGTGTGTGTGTGTGTGTGTGTGTTTATTTTAAGGAATTGGCTCCTGTGATTTGGGGGTCTGAGGAGTCCAGACACAGGAGACCCAGTGGGGTGGTTATAGTCCTGGCCCACAGGCCCAAGAAGCACAGCTCTTCATGTGAGTTCCACTCTGAAGTCCGAGAAAGCCCATGTCTGGCGCTAATGTTCCAACTTGAAGACAGTGAGGCAGAGAGAGAATTCCCTGTCTAGCCTCTTGAATGTATTGGATAAGGCCTGCCTGAATGGGGAGGGCATCTGGGTTGCTCAGTCTATGGATTCCAATATTCATCTCATCCAGAAACACCTTCACAGACACCCCAAAACAGCGTTTAACCAAACATCTGGGCTCCCTGTAGCTTAGTCAAGTTGACACATAAAATTGATTGTCACAGTCACTACTAAATGGTGTCTTTGTTATTCAGCATCATTCAGAATCATTCACAGACTTCCTCTCTTCTGTCCCTGCATGTCCCAACTGTTTGTGGAAAGGGCTTTGTGATACAGCAGGTGGGGCTGGACTGGACAGGAATTGACCTCCACACAGATGCTTTTCTGCCATCTCCTCAGGCAGACATGCCTTTGTCTCCACAAGTTGCTCTGCTAACTCCAGAGGCCAAAAGCCTGGAGGGGGTCCTGGTCCAGGCAGCAGCCTCCAGGGAGGTGAAAGGGAGCAGCAGCCATATGTTCAGGCCTTCAGTCCACACCCCCTACTTCTGGGGATGGAATCGATGCCCACAGAACGATTTTCTGGGAGAAGAGACCAGGCAGCAGTTGACTGTATATTTTATTGCTGCTATTTTGATACTATTAAACATTTACAGGGTATTTTCATGCGGTTCCCACATTTGATGCTCACAAAGATCAAGAACGGTGAGTAATATTACCTGTCTTTTACAGTCGAGGAAACCGAGGCAGAGCCAGTAAACAGGAAATGGAGGGCACAAATCTGGGACTCCCACACCCAACACTCCTGTTCTCTCTTGTGGGACCCTAAGACTCCCCAGAGGAGAGATGCAGGCCATGTTCACAAGCCAAGCATGGAATGTGGAGATGTCTTTGTTAGAATTCAGCAACTTTAGGATATAATTGCATGAAAATCTGCAGAACAATTGGAACTACTGGTTGGATCTTGCAGTAATGCCATTCAGGAGGCAAAGGATGAAGCCCATGTTTGACAAGTGCTGGAAATGAGGTGGTTTCTTGGGGTGACACAGCTGTGATGACAGGGTGGGATCGGCTCGTGTTGGCAATACTCCGTCTGGCCCTGGGGCTCCACCACAGAGTCAACATGCTGGCAGGTACAGCTCCCCAGAGGGAAGCCAGGGTCCCATGGCTGGTCAGGAGCCCAGGACAATGGCAGGTGCACAATCTCTGTGACCTCACACTGCGGGAAGGAAGGAAACGGAACAGTCCAAGGGGGCAGGTGACAGCCTGCTGGAACTTGTGAGCTGGCTGAGGAAATTCCAGGTGACAAAGACTGCAGGTTGTCAAATCGATCAACTGGTTCCCTGAATCTTAAGGGAAATGTAAATTAAAACTGCAGTGAGGTCATTTTGTCTTAGGTAAAATTACCTAAGGAAAAAAAAATTACACTGAAGAGGGTGCCTGGTAGTAGCAATGTAGCTACTGGTGAAAATATAAGTTATAACAATGCTTTCAGAAAGGATTTGGAGATACATATATACATATTATATAGTTTTAATTAAGGAAGTATTTGTATCCATTGAATTATAAGTTTACTTCTGGAAGCTATCTTAGGAATAAAACCTGCAGTGTGGCTGGGTAATTCTGCGACTAAGGGCTCAGCGTCTGGAGTTGTGTACACCTAGGTTAGCATCCCAGCTGTACCACTTGTGAGCCATGTTAGGCAAGATTATTAACCACTCCCAGCCTCCATTTCATCATCTGTAGGATGGGGACAATATTACTACCTGGCCCCCAGGGTAGGTGGAATTAAATGTGATACTGTAGATATGTAAATGAGATATTCCATTCTAGGTAGATGAGATAAACTACAAAATAAGGGTTTCATAAATTGTATTTCCTTTCTAAGAAGTTCTTCCAAGCATTACTTACAACCTCAAAAACAGAATGTTCTAAGGGTCGAACATCAGGAAACCAGTAAACTGAAGCTGTGGTGGAGCCTAGACACAACATTTTACACGAATAAAAGAAACGTTGTCATGGTGATGGGAGCATGAGTGGCAGCAAGCACAGGGAGATGGGCACTGTCTCATGTACCTATTAGTGAGAATATAAATCATGACAGCTCTTCTGTAGGGCAATTTGAAAATATGTTTCAGCCTTAAAATAAGCATCCTTTTATTCAGTATTTCTTATTTTCAGAATTGAGTATAAGTGAAGAGGCAAAAGAAAGAAGGTGCATGTACAAACGTTCAATAACAGAGAAGTGGTGAAATTAATTATGGCTTAGCTCTACAAAATGAAAATCAAAATCTGTAGCTATCGAAAATGGTGTTGTTGAAATACTTAAATGAAAAGGCATTAAAAATACTAAGTGAAAAAAAAATTAGAAATCATTATAGATGACTTTACAATTAGATCTACCTGAGCAAAATGTTTTCCACTCTTAAGTTTGTTCAAACCAATAAAATTAACTAAATATGATGATAATATATCCTATAGTTTTAGGTCCTCAGCAGAACAGATATGTCCACTGACAGCACTCAGCCTTGAAGAAGCTGAGTGTGGTGCCAGAAGGTCCTTACTGTCATTCAAATGACAAAGAGGTGAAAGAACTGGTGGCCACGCTTCCAGGTTCCAGGAGACAATTTAGGATTTGACCCTAGACACACACTCTGCCACCCCTCAAGTCCTTTCTGCTCTTGGCCTTCACTTTACTTTCAGCTGTGACAATGCGTGGGTTGAACCTGGGGCACTGCTGACACCAAGCCTACTCACCCAGTGCGCTGCATTAGAGCTCCCAGCCTCCGCAGGATCCATGTGAATGACAGATCCAGTCTTGTTGACCATGGCGTGGAAGGGATTCTAGTCATCAGCCAGCACAGTAAAGCAGTTTACTTCAAGCAAATTCAGGCTGCCTGTATTTTCTTTAAAACCCAGCTACAATGTCAGTAAACTGAATACCATATTTTATGATGGCATTGGGCTGCCATCACAAGACTGCCGGGAAAACCCCATAAATATTTCACATACACATACTGGGAGGAACAGTAATTCATTCTGTCAGCTGGGTTACACTGACATCCCTCCTCCTAATCCCTACTTTGTTAAACAACTGTAATTACTAAAGGCATAGTACCCAAGAAGATATGATTATAATCAAGGACTGATATCACAACAGATTACTTTTCAAATTTTTCTTTGTCTCCAAAGAACATGCTTATTGCTCTATTGGACACTGGAACAAAGTATAGAGTGCCTTGATTTTTATCATGTGCAAGGGGCAAGGGTGAGAATATGTGGAAGTGTCACTCATATGGCCAGATTCCTTTAGAAAGCTCTTTGATTTCAGCAGGGCTTTGAGCCAGAAGGCTTCAGAATGTGCTGTCAGTAAACATGAGGAGCAGTTGTGGAGAAGGAGAGACCCTCGTTATTTCTTTAACTGGAGGTATGCAGAACTTCTAGTCAAATCATATTAATCAAATACTGGTCAATGTCTTTGACTTCAAAACAAGGTGGAAATGGATTTCAGACTTCTAATAATTAGAAATCTTTAAATTTTGACTTCATCTGCTGTGGCTTGTTGAGCTAAGAACAAGTAGGAGAACCATCTAATTTTTGACCTGTTCTTGGGTAAGCTAAGGAATGCCATGGGACCACAGTGTTTCTCAGAGAGACAGCTGTGAGGTCTGGTGGCTGGAAATTAAGAAGTGTTCTATATGTTTGCCAATGTCTAGGTACAACACCCTTCTGTTTGTTTCCATTTTGAAGACTGAGTGGAATTGATAATACACATTTTCATGAGAAAAATATTTGTCCTCTTTTTAAATATTTGTTTGATTATTCCCTTATTTAGTTTTCCACTGTTGTCCTAAGAACACACATTGCAGTGTCACTATTTTGTTCTCCTTGGACTGTATCCTTTCCTTTTTCAGCTAACAGCACCCTTTTTTGCCTTTAAAGAGGCACTTGTCTCCTGCCTGAAGGGCTCCTGGCCAGGCTGAGACCACCTGCACTATCTCCTCAGCACAGGAGGCTGCGCATGCCCCAGCCACTCAGTCAGAGAGCCTGTCCCTGGACAGCCTGGGGCTCAAGCCCTGGTCACCCTGGTTATTTGTAGGTCTCTCTGTCAACTGAGACCAATTTCACAAATGGAGATCAGCAAACTTTCTCTGCAGAGGGCCCAATAATAAATATTTTAGGCTTTGTGGGCTTTGTTGTGATGCTCAACCCTGCCGTTGTACCAAGAAAGCCACAGACTGTACATAAAGCTGTGGACATGGCTGTGTTCCAATAAAACTTTATTTACAAAATCAGGCAGTGGTTTAGCTCATGAGCCTTGGTTTGACAATCCTGGGTTTAGGGTATTCTTTTTCAAACAGTGTTCCAAAGAAATGTCTTAGGTCGGAAAAGGGGGTGGGCAATGGGACCACCCTCCCCATCACACTTCACCTCTTAAGGATCAGAGAAAGCCCTTTCCTCTGTCGATGTACTGAGAACCCATTTACAACTTTATGTGAAAATGACATTCTTCAGTTCATAAAATGTTTGAAAATTGGTGACAAGGTAATAAATGATATGAGTTATTAATGATTTAGCTCTGGTTCCAGGCTCTGAGACAGATGGGGTAACATCTGGGGACTCCCCAGGTCAGCACTGTGCTAGTTCACATACATTTCTCACATATTCCTCAGAGAATTACTTATGGTGAGTGACCCAGGCCGGTGTGCATCACACCATGACATGTCCCTGCTGTCAACTTTGTTGCAACTTCTGTTAACATGTCTAAGGACAGCATTAGAAATTTTGATTTGGTCTTTACTGAATATTGTAAGGAAACTGATAAACTATGCTGAAAAGGCAGAACAAATATTATTAATTAATATATATGCTTCTTAATATGCCCATTGTTGATGAATAAAGTAGGAGAAATTACCTTTTGAAGAGATATGGAGATCATTATTTTAAAAAGGTCTTTCATGTGGGAAAACTGGAACACTTTTACCCTGCTGGTGGGAATATAAACTAGTGCAACCACTGTGGAAAATAGTATGGCAGTTCCATAAAAAATTAGAAAGAGAATTGCCTGCCATATGATTCAGCCATTCCACTTCTGGGTATGTATCCAAAATAATCAGAATCAAGGTCTCAAAGAGATATTTGTATACCCATGTTCATAGCAGTGGTATTCACAATAGCCAAAAGGTGTAAACAAGCCAGTGTCCATTGATGGGTGAATGAATGGATAAACAAAAAGCGGCCAATACCTACAATGGAATAGATTGAGCTTTTAAAAGGAAGGAAATTTTGACACGTGCTACAGTTTGGATGACCCTTGAAGATTATGCTAAGTGACATAAGCCACACAAAACATTCCACTTACCTGGGGCATCAGGAATAGTCATTCATAGAGACAGAAAATAGAACAGTGGTGGCTAGGGGCTGGGGGAGCGGTGGTAGTGGGGAGTAATTGTTGAATGGGTATAGAGTTTAACTTTGAAGAGGACAAAAGTTATGGAGACGGTGATGGTAGCACAGCAAGGTGAATTGCTTAATGCCTCTATACTGCACATTTAAGATGGTTAAACGGGAAGTTTTATGTCATGTATATTTAACCACAATTAACAAAAAACAAAAAAGGATTTTCCAGATATAATGTTAATGGAAAATCATATGAAATGAATAATTGCAAAGAAAACCCGAACTCTTGTCAGCTAGAGCCATTCCCAAACTACATTTGATGCATGATCAGACTGAGCTAATGAACAAATTCTTTGGGAGCTCGGGTTCCACCATGGACGAAGGACACACAAACATGAGCTAGGAAGACCCCTGTGGGGACAGACTGGCTTTGGAGGGCCTGGCTCTGTCCACAAAAAGGGACCAAGAAGAAAGACACCTTGGAGTGACCAGTGAAGGACCCAAGGATGCTTGGAAAATGGTGGATTCCAAGTTGAAGCAAAGTAGATGGAACCTGGAACAGCTTGTTGGGCTATAAAATAGGGAGGGGCTCCCACAGAGGATGGGGCACATCACCAGGACACGGGAACAAGCTGGAAGGCAGGCTGCTGGCCAGCCTGGGTCACTGACTAGAGTTCCAGGACAGTCAGATGCAGTAGTGAATTACACTGCACTGGAAGTGGGATTCAGAGGAGTCCATGCCCATAGTGAGAGTATTGACTGACCACTTCATGAATGGGGGAGGTGCAGGGGTTGTGCTGAAGGCCAGAAGTAGGTGTGGAGATGCATAATTGAATCTAATCACTTGGAAACATTAATGAAGCCAAATAGAGGGATATCCTATTAGAAAAGGAAACAGGTGGGGCTGGGGAATTGCTCTTCAAAAGTGTCAGTTATAAAAGACAAGGGAAGACTGGACCTGTTCCAGACAGAGGAGGAGGCTAAAGAAACAGGACAAGGAGATGCCACAGTGACCCTAGCCTCTAGTGGGAGAAATGCAGAAACAGACCTCAGCTGGGTAGGTGACAAAAATGGACACAAGTGGTGATCAAAGTGCTGTGTCTATTTCAGTGCATGGAGGAGGACACTGCTCTGTGACTGCAGAGAATGACAGCGCTCCCCCTGGGAAACACCCAGGCCAGTGTTTAAGGCTGTGATGCATGTAACTTCCTCTCAACGGGTTCAGAAAAAAAAGAAAACAGTAAAGAGATGAAGGGAAATGCAACTGTAGGTGAATCTGGGTAAAGTATGCTCTTCTTTATGCTGTTTTACTTTCGTGATTTTCCATTAAGTTTGAAATTAAAGATTTTCCCTCCATTTTCTTTGTAAACT
Organism: Manis pentadactyla; assembly: GCF_030020395.1. Classification (NCBI taxonomy): domain Eukaryota; kingdom Metazoa; phylum Chordata; class Mammalia; order Pholidota; family Manidae; genus Manis; species Manis pentadactyla. Next base: position 45,157,781 of record NC_080025.1, read on the forward strand.
CCTTCCCCTTTGACTATTGAATTTCTCTTTCTCGCACGTGGGTGTCCCACAGAATGCCAACATTTGTCATGCGAGTGGTTAGAAACAAAAGAGAAGCCATAAACCAGAAGACCTAAACCAGAGCACCCTCCTGGCTTGCCAAAAAGCCCCGATTCAGAACACTGTCCTCAGCTCCCCACCACATTCATGTTGCGGAATCTTGTTCAAGAAAAAAAAATCTGATAATTTCATAGACACTAAGACCTCAATAGCTGAAGAGAGCTCACTGCATATACCATCCAGATATTGATACTTTTGTGGGGACCTCTTGAAGGAAAATGTTTTATCCTTAAGGATGCCCTCTCCAGTAGGGAGTGTCCTTGCTTGCAGGCCCCATAGGGGCCAGGGACTCTTCTTGGTGTTTGAATGGTACCTTGGAGGTAATAAGCATCCCTCCCCACCCCAGCCCTGGAAACTAAAGGATCAGCTGCTTGAGTCCCTGTTTGTTGTTGATTTTCTGTACAACTCACTCCTGCTGTGACTATCCCAGCAAACCTCCCTTGAAAAGTTTTGTTTCTACTGTCAACAGGGCTCCTTAATTAAATTCTGCTCTTAGGAGAAACAGCTTTGCACATACTATGCCACCTCCAACTTCAGAGCCTTTGTACAGAAAAATCCTTTATTCTCATGTGATTGAAAAATTATCCGTGCTCACTGGGGAAAACTTGGTAAATTCAGAGATGTCTAGAGAAATCAATGACTCATCATCCTGTGACCATAGAATAATCTTGTAAACCTGGAGCTTTTTCCTTTAAGCCTGTTACCCTATGTATGGAAGAGGGAAAGCAAACTTGCTATTTAAATTCTCCAGTGCCTTCTCAAGGCACATTTAGTTAAAACAGGCCTCCCTCCCAGTCCTGTGTGCAGCTAAGGACCTGGAACAGTCTGGATTCCCCAGGTTCTGGAATAAACCTGAACGTGGCTTTGGGAATGGTTTGTGGGGAGAAGGCAGTTTGCATGAGCATGTGCGGTGATGTGCAGTGTGGTGGGTGGGAGAGGTTGGGAGGCAGGGATGGCCGGCAGGAGGGGCTGGCTCAGCTTGCCCGTGGGGAGTGGGGACAGCAAAACACACCCTTGGTCAGAGGTGACCTTTGGGCAGAAAATGAGGCAACATGAGAAGATGGAGGAGATGCTCTCAGTAGACAAGATTCAGAGAAGGGAAGGAGAAGAGTGGTGTGTTCTAGAATTAACCAAACCCCGTGGGAGCCTTGGGAGTAAAAGGGGAGAGCAGCCCGCCACAGTACCCCAGGCTGGGGGCCCCAACAACGGAAGTACACTTCCCATAGGTGAGGGGGTGGGGAGTCTGAGGTGCGGGTCCCAGCAGGGTGGGGTTCTGCTGCGGCCTCTTCCTGGCTGGCAGAGGGCCACCTTCTTGCTGTTCCCTCACATGGTGGACAGAGCATGCTCTCTCTCTTCATATAAAGACACTAATACCACGGTGTGGGGCTCTCCCAGTGGCCTCTTCTGATTAATCGCCTCCCAAAAACCCCTCCATCTCACTGGGGGTTAGGGCTGCAACCTCTGAATTTGGGAGACACAGTTCAGTCTAAAGCAGTTTAAGTTTTGTTTCTCTAATTGGGGATACTGAGTACATCCGTTTCAGAGCAGAAGTGGAGGTCAGCTCCTCCCTGGGGCAGGCTCCTCCCTCGACCTCTGCCTTGGGGGTCCTGAAGCCAGCCTGCCAGTGTCAGTCACACTGGGACACCAGGTGAACTGCCGGGCCCTTCTGAGACAGGGACCGCGGATGAAGTCAGAGTAGGGTGAGGGTCTCCGGAGGGGGCAGGGCGGGATATTTGCTGTCAGAGCAATGTAACTACATGCAAGGAAACCCCCCTGCTAAAACTCTATGTTAAACATTGAGCTCTAGAATCATTCTTCAGTGAAATCAGTTAATGTTCCCCAGATAAAGAAGAGTAGCAATGTTTTATTATGCTAACCATTTATAATCATGTGTAAGGTTCACTTTAGCATACTAAAAGGCCCAGGCCTATATGCTGTCTTTCCTCCTTCAGATTTGACGAAGTGATTTTGCAAGCTGAGCAACTAATTTAGCAAGTAAGCCCAGGCATAAACAACACAGTAAAAGGCAGGAAGGATTCCACCTTAAAGATAAGATTGCATTTTAATACCCAAGAAGTTAAGATGTTAGAAATTCTTAACTTACTCTTTAGCAAACAAAACCTCAGCCCACCTTGGAGGCTGAGCAGGTGGCCTTGTTTCCTGTGCCCCCAGACCAAGATGCTGGTATCTCAGGGAGAAATCATCAGAAGTTGCTTGTGTTAAGTTAATTCTAAATATTCAGAGACCACTTAACAAGTCCACACCCCTAGATATTTTTCATGTTCTTGAAAAATCCTCAGCTGCCTATAAAACCCTCTAGACAACGCACCACTATGGGCTCTCTTGTCCCCTCCTGGCGTGAGCCAGGAGCTCTATTCTCTCACTTTATTTCTAAATAAAAGCCTGTACCTTGCTCTCCTACCTTGACTGTTTGTGAAGCTCATTCTTCCGCTCTGCAAACAAGAACCCCGGCATCACTTCTACACTGCTTGCTCAGTTCTGTCAGTGGTGTAGACTCTGGAGCCATCTAACTGCATCACAGATCACGGAGGAGGGGCTCAGGGCTGTGCCCCAGTGCCAGTGCCCAAACAGGAAAGGTCTAGCAACTTAATAGCTTTAACATTTAAAAACATCTGTTTTTAAAAGGTATTTTTTTTATATCAAGGGCTTGGACTTATCTGGATAAAGGAGAAGAGGATAACCCTGTGGTATACTCATTTCTGTAACTCTTGTAGCTTTGACAGTATTTCCCAATAAAAGTTGTTTTAGAAAGAGTGGTCCTGCTGTGATCCCCTCCCGTGGGCCTGTGTGCGCTGTGCTCTTCAGGCATTGCCTGCCACCTCAGCCCCCGACACCAGGGAAAACCAAGGCTCGGCAGATCTGGAAGCACCTGAGCGCAGGTGCTGTTGACTCTTCTACCCCCGTGAGCTGCCTCTGTCTCCCTCCATCACAGACCGGCCATTCAGGCCTGAAGGAAACATGTGCGATCTGCATCTCAGCTGCCCTGTGTCTCCAGAGATGCGAAGCCTCGCTCTGCCCGTTGCCCGCCACCCTTCAGAGGGAAGAAGGACCGAGGGCCCCAAGCCAGGAGGCTGAGGATAAGCTGGGGGAGGGGCCGGGGGAGGGAGGCAGCAGGTGGGGGCAGGCCGCAGGAGGGCTCAGCGGATTCCTGGCGACAAAGAGGCAGCTGGAGGCTCCCTGCAGTGAGCAAAGTCCCCATGCAAAGACTGGAACCCTGCCAGATGCGATGAAGAGATGAAACTTGCTGGACCTGGGCCCAAGGGGCAGCCCCTGAGCCTGGGGAGGCCGGGAGGTGACTCAGCGCAGCCGCGGGACAGGCCCCCCTACCTTTCCCAAAGGAGCTGCAGGGACCAGGAGGGGAGAACAGCAGCGGCTGACACATGTAAGTCCGGTGCAAGCTTGCCCTGAAAGGGGTTTCAAATCCCCCGCTGATGTTGGATTATCTCTGCCTCTCCTAATAAAAGCTGAAGCTTTCTGAGCACACTGCCAGCAGCCTTGCAAGGACAATAAGGACCCAAAGTCCCCAGGTTGAAATGAGGCTTAGGTCATTCAGATAACTCCCCAAGGTCACAGAGCTAATACGAAATGCAGCCCCGTTAGCACACAGACCCACCTGCTACCTGCCTTCGTCCTTGGCCTGCTGGTCCTGCTGTCTGAGACTGTCTTGGTGACCTTCCCTGTTCCTCTGAAATGTTTCTCAAAGTGGGGTCTCCAGACCACAGGATCAGTATCACCTGGGAATGAGTGAGAAATGGGTGTCTCAGAGCCGGTCTGAGACCTAGGGCCCCATAAACTGTGTCTGTACATCTGAATTTCATCAAGGCCCTCTGGTGTGTGTAACTGACTGACTTGCATTCCCACCACATTAATTCATGTTCAAGCCCCAAGTCTTACGGTGACAGTATTTGGTGACAGGGACTTTGAAGATGTGATTAAGGTAGTATGGTTTGGCCCTAATCCCATCTGATTTATAAGAAGAGGCAGTGAGGGTGCAGACATGCACAGAGGGACAACCCCATGGGGACACAGGGAGTGGACGCCCTGATCTCAGACTTCCAGCCTCCAGAAATCTGAGATGCTGCATTTCTGCTGTTTACACAGCCTGGTCCCTGCTATTCTTTTATCATTCCCACACCTACCTCCAGGCAGCAGTAGCTGCAGGTCAGGACAACATGTCTCACCTACTGTCCAATCCCCATAGGCTGTGAGAGCCGGTGACAGGCAGATTCATCCTTCCTGCAATACAGAAGCTTTAGCAGAGATCTCAGGTCTCAGCTCTGAACTCCCAGCCAGAGGAGGACAATGGTGACTTAAGCAGCCTGAACAAGCTCTGGGAGATGGAGCATCGGGCCACCCAGGATGGTCTGAGGTCCCTGCTATGGGCTACATTGTGTTCCCCTCAAATTAATATGTTGAAATGCTAATCCTCAGTACTTCAGAATATGACTGTATTTGGAGAGAAGATCTTTAGAGAGGTGATTAAGGTATAATGGGGTCACTTAGGTGAGCTCTAACTCAGTGACTTGTGTCCTTATAAGAAAAGGAGATCAAGACGCAGATGCAAACAGTGGGATGACCAGGCGAGGACACGGAGCAGACGGCCGTCACATGCCCAGCAGAGAAACCTCGGAAGAAGCCAGTCCTGCTGACATCTTGGCCGTGGATTTCTAGCCTCCAGAACTGGGAGAGAATAAATGTCTGTTGTTGACTGACAGACGCCCTGTCTGTGACATCTGTTAAAACAGCCTGAGCTGACTGATGAAGGGTGGGTCTCAGAAGCCCTGCTCTGACACTCCGAGGGCCCCTGCGGGAAGCATGGCCCATGCTGGCTTCCCGCCTCATCAGGCCTGCCCTGGGTGTGGGCTCAGCACAGCAGCCCTGCCCTGCGCCTCCCTGCCTTCTTCCTCCCCTGTGCACCATTGCTCTGTGTGCTCTTAGCCAGAGCGTGTGACATAGGAGATGGTCATATTCATTTGTGGTAAGCTGTTTGTCATGTGCATCCTCCACCCTAGAACCTGTGATCCATCAATTAGAGCTCCTACTTCTTGTTCATGTTTTGGCTCCAGCATGTCAGACAGTGCCTCTGATGTACAGGAAGTGCTCAGTAGGGGCAGCAGGGACAGGAAGTCCCCCTCATGGCATGATGGAGGGCTCGGAGCAGCAGGCAGGAATGCCGGGGAGTGTCTGAATGGCTGGTAGCCTTGGATGCTGGCTGCAACAGGCACTTTCTGGGACTCAGTCCACAAGGTCAGAAGTGGACTCTGGTGCCAGACCCCAAGACCCAGGTTATGGCCAAGTCAGTTATCAGCTGTGTGCCCTTGGACACGTGACTTCAACCTGCCAATGATGTGAAATGGTGCTGTTGCTGTTACAATGATTAAAGTGAGGAAGGAAAGCCACATGCCACGAATTCTTTTTCCTTTGAATGTCTGGGCACGTTGGAATCACAGAAGGATTGTGAAAGCAGCTGTTCCTTCTGGAGGGACATTCCTCTGAGACCCACGGGGGTGCTGGCACAGGGCCTGGCTGCCATGCCATTCCCCCAGCAGGGGTAGTGCCCGCACGGCACCTTGCACATGTAAACCCTGCCAGACTACCACTTGCGGCTCAGGGTCGCCATGCCAGTAGAGCAGCAGCCCTCTTTGCTCAGAGCAATGAACTCAGAGATAAGGTGTGTTGGAATGTCCGCCTCTGCAGAAAGAATTCAGCCAGGAAGCACTGTAGGAAAATAACTTTAAAGTAAAATATGAAAATTCCTTCCCCCTCCTAGAGGTTGGGGTGACATCTCCAGGCTTCCTTGCTGGATACCCCCCAACCTGGCTGCCTGAGGGCCAGCAGCACACAGCCCATGGTCAACGGTGACCAACGATGGGTGGCGTAGGGTCCCCAGGGGGACATCACAGGATAGAAGTGAGATGGTTCCTTTGAGAGCAGCTTGTAGCACCTGCTTCACCATGCTTCTGAATTCAAGATTAAGAATTGAGTGGATACAGCAAATACAGAAATGAGTGGATGTGACTTCTGTGAGCTTTCTGCCTCCAGGCTGCTTGCTGATCACTTCCTGCTGTCTTTAGTTTCTGACTGGGGTGGGCCATTCTTAAATGCGAGATGATAGACCACTAGAATTGCTTTGGGCTTTGGTTAGATCCTGGGTAACACAGGCCTATGTGGTAAGGATTACATTTGGAATTTATGCCGGTGTGGAATTCACTAATAGCTATTCTTAGCACAGTAATGGAAAATATTGCTCCCCTCTCTGCAGATCGAGGTACTTGGCACATTCTTGTTTGCTCCATGCCTTGCTGCCACTTGAAAATGCATCTCCTTAGCCAACTACAACCTCCTGCATGATCGCCATGCAGGTGCAGAGGTGGACGGATGGTGAGTTTAAAAGTGGTGCTGTGTGGGGATAAATGCACCCAGGAACTACAAGTCAGGTGAGTTTCAGGGTCTTCTGGGTTCTTGTGAAGCGAGACTGTTTTCACAAAAACTCTATTTGAAGAAAGAGCCAGATTTTGTAGTGTAAACAGTTTGTACCCGAGGGGCCCTGTGTGTGACATGGAGAGGAAATGGTGCCGGTGCCTGGCAGGCCTGTCAATACTGAGGAGGTTTAAGGTGCTGAACAGGTGAATCCACTCTGCATATACCTTTGTGGTTTCTGATACAATATGTTTGTGTCAGCAAGATGCTAGGACTGGCTGCCTTACAGAAATGCGTCTGCTACCATCCAGGGCAACTCAGCGTTTCAGGGAAGAAGGGAATTCTCTTTCCCAGGACTTACTGAACATTTTATCTTTTTAAATCTGAAAGATTAATATTAGTGCCTACTATGTTAATTACTATGTGCCAGGAGCTATGCTAAACACTTTACCTGTGATGTGAGTATGGTTAGCGATGCCCATTTTATGGATGAGGGAATTAAGGCCTGGGGGTGGGTTTCAAAGCACAAATTCTGCAAAATGTGGTCTGTTCATCCTGTCTCAATGACGGAGAGTATCTGGACTCACACTACTGCCAAACACAGTAAAAAACCTGGTGACACAGTTGTCAGTGTCCTTAGAAGCAGTGAAGAGCTGGAGACTGAAAGACATCACCCAGCTTCCGTGGAAGAGAGAGCAGGAACCCAGAGAGGTGAGCAGGGCTCAGAAGCTGCTCTGGGCCCGAAGGCATCTACTGAGCCAAGAGTCGAACCGCAGGTGGTGAAGGTCTCATGGAGCACAAGGACAGAAAGGAAAGCCCTAGGTGCCCCGTGGGTGGGGGGCCTCGCAGGGCAGCCCCACAACACGCTGGGACCCCAAGGGCTGCCCGTGGAGAGTGGCAGTGAGCCAGAGGGGAGGCACCAGGAGAAGCGGAGCCTAGGCCTGGGTCGCTGGGTGGGCCCAGTGCATTTAATGCTGCGGACTTGGGGCAGTGGGACAGGTTAGGGGTCCCCAAGGGCCAACTCTTTCCCAGGAGGTTGCTTTCCTCCTATACATCCTACTATTTCAGCAAATAATTCTGAAATCACAATGACAAGCATACAAAGATAAGTAAACTTGACTCCATAAGGGAGAACAAGTAAATATAAGCATCATGAGAAGCATACCTGCAAAGACTGGAAGTTTGGACTTAAACAGAGATTATCAAAGCTCCCTCCTGACTGTACTGGAGGTTTTAAGGCAAATTTAAAGAATATGCCATGAAAAGGAAACTAAAAAGCCAGGGCAGATTTGGGGAAAAACCCAGAACTCTAGAAATAAAATATACAATAATCAAAACTGAAAACTCAGTGGTCATTCTAAACCATAGATTAGGCACAGCTATAGACAGAATTATAATCTGGTGAGAAGGAAATTATTTGGTGCCTTCATATGAGGAATCCATCCTCGCCTCGCCCAGCTTCTGGGGGCTCCTGGCGCTCTGTGACATTCCATTTCACTTACCAGTTCCTTCCTTAATTTATCTCTTTCCTCTCATATTTCACTCAAAAGCATCCAGGAGAAACAAGCCAGACCTTCGACACTTGGAAATCTCCTCAGCTAAATATCCAGTTTATTACTGACTTCTCCTTTCTGCAAAAGATGTCATGCTAAACATAAGAAACATAAACTCATCTTAATTAATTACATGGGCAATGATCCCATCTTTAAATATGGTCAATTCTGAAGTTCCGGGTGAACATGAACTTTGGGGAGATGCTATTGTACCCAGTATCGACACAAATCCACCCTGTTCAGAAGCCCAGTAAATCCCCAGTAGGAAAATCTAGGAAGTGTACATTTAGACAAACCGCAATGAAGCTAAAGGGAGCTGAAGATGAAGTGTCGTGGCAGCCGTGAGGGAAGGGAGTGAGAGCCAGTAACCAGGCCCGGCGCTTCTGCAGGCGCGTAAGGCATGGTTGCAAACACGCGATCATCACGTCCCATGCTTTTCACAGCTTTGGCGTGAAAACGCTCCTGGGAGCAGGGAGAGCAGAAGGGAGTGGTCCTGACCCTGTGGTCCTGGACAAATTCAGAATCCCTCCTGACGTAGCACACAGGGTTGGGCAAACTTGTGATCATGTTGCTTCAACCTCACCTCTAGAGTAAACGTCCCGCGACTCTAAGGCCTGTGCCACTGTGATAATGCCAGAAAGAGACGATCCCGGCTCATGGTCCTTGCTCACTCTTCAGATGGGAAAGGCCCAAGTGTGCACAGACAGGGTTCAGAAATGCTGACTCAGAGCCGCAGGGCATGCTGGGGCCCTGGCTGGCAGTCAGTACTAGTGGCTTTTACTCTTAGGTGTGTTCTGGGTTAACTGAATAGGGATGACTTCTCTCTCTCCAGCCTCTGAACCCCTCTGATCCTCCTCTTTGGGGAAGCCCACTTCCCTGTGGTTTTGGGAAAAGTGTGTCCTCACACTTTGAAAACCAAGGCAGACCCATACTTCCCTCCTTCTCCACCTCCTGCCACCAGAACAGATGCTACACCCAGCCCAGCAGACAAGTCCTCCCCACCTCTGTCGGTCCAAGGGGCCTGAGGCCTGCAGAAGCAAGAGCAGGGGTGCCTTGCAGTACCGGGAGCAGCCTCCTGTGACGGCTTCTGCCTCCACCACCCAGCACCCTGCGGCCAAAACCCAGCACCCCTGAGGTTGCCCCCCCAGCTCCCCTGCGGGCCCCCTGGGCCCCTGTGGCCATGCCCAGCACTCCTGCAGCTGCCCACCACACACTTTCCCTTCCCTGCTTTCTGTCCCCCAGTAGAAGATGGTTGGTCTTGCCAACTGTCTCAGTTCCTTCCCACTCTCTGAGTCTTGTTCCCCAACTGGTGTTGCACTCCATGTCCTGTTCTGCCCTGAGATTTGTCACTGTGACTTACAACTAAGAAGCCTCACCAAGATAAAATCCATCCTGCAAACTCATGCCCAGGGCCCAGCAGTGAGGGACCATCACCACACAAAGGGACATTTCTGGGAGCATACTCCCCTTAACCAACTTCCTAAATTCTGTGCTATTGTAGAAACTCAGGTATTTATCTATCTCCATCTGTCTAGAGATACATACTCACACATAAACACCCAAAAAAAGTTCCAGAATAAAAACCCACATGCCCCAACACCCTGGCTGTGATGTCAGTGGTGAAAGTCCTTACCTGACCCTAGTGGCCGACACTCATAGTGTTCTTCACCAGAGACATTTTCCTTCGCTCGTCCCTGTGGCTGGCTAATATTTAAGGTCCTTAATGCTTCTATCAGGTTTTGTCACATCTTCAGAGTCTGCCAAAATCACGGGGGACTGATAGGCGGCCAGGGGTCCTGAGTGTGAGTATTCAAAAATTAAAAAGCTGTGCATAATTGGAAGCACAGTCCCTATGGAATAACTTTCACCATCAACATACTGAAATAATCTTTTATTTTTCACAGTATGAAGAGTGCGTTTTTAGTCCCCGTGAATTGAGTCCACTTGTCACCCAGGGACTAGGATAGGTGTTTCTCTTGCTGTCTCAGAGCTGCGCATCAGCTCCACCCTTCCTTTAGCTGCAAGCATTATTATATCCCAGGTATGTCACTCCACCTTTGTACAACCACTAGCTAGATCTTCCCATCACTCTCTTTTCCTTATTGAAAACCTGCCATCTGAGCTCTTCGGCTCCCCATACCTGCACTGGCCCGGCCCTCCTAGCCAGATGCGTCCACAGGCCAGGATGGCCACATTTGTTTGCCTGACCTCCCCCAGCACCCTGCCTCATCTGCCCGGCCTCTTCAGAAGGCGGTTCCGGCTCCCCACAGCTGGTGAGCACAAAGCTGGGCCAATGGGTCTTTTTCCCCTTGTTGCATCTTTGCCCAGCCCCTGGGCCAGACCTCATCTTCCTACTGTCATTGGTTGGGTCTCCATAGAAGGTACCCGGCTGGCCTTCTTCTCAGAATTGGGATTTACTGGTGTAGAATATCTGCTGCCATACAAACATGAGTGCTCATTTGAGGGCCAATGCTAGAGAGCAGACCCTTGGGCTCTGGCTGAGGGCCACGGGCCTTACAACAGGTCCTGTTACCAGAACGCACAATTTACAAATGCAGAAAGGGAGCCTCACCCCTTAGGCTGCTCAGCCAGGGAGGGGGAGCTGGCAGATGTACAGCGCCGGCCCCAAGGTCGGGGTTCCTAAGGTGCCCCTCGCTTTGCTCTCTTGCAGGCTGCCTGCCACTCACTAAACGGACCTGCGATGCTCGTCAGCACTCACAATAAAGGCTTCGAGTTTTGGAGATTTAAATGTTTCTTCCTCATTTGCCTCTTTCTTTCCATGAAGAGAGCAAGGAAATGTTTCCTATCTAACAAAACTCACCAACTTAGGTATTCTTTAAAGGGAGTGGCCTGAATAGTCCCCTTTAACCCCGATACAAAATTTACTGAAAAATGTCAGGGAAGAGCTTCCTCTCTGATCAGAAAAATCATTTCCTTTCCCTGTGTGCATTCCAGGGTCAGGAAAAGCAGAAGAGAGCCAACAGGCTGCCCAGGCTTCCATGGCCATCCAGCCCTTTGGGTTGAGGTTGGAAAGAGCACAGACATGGGTCAGGTCACCCCGAATTCCATCACTTACGAACCACAGGGCCTGGGACAAGCCTTGAAGGCCACTGACCTGCAGGGTCACTTCTCTCACTTTCTGCATGTTAGCTTGGTCTTACTTTGTGACATAAAGTGACTCACAGTAATCCTCAAGGCACCTTTTGCTGAACGCCCTGTCGCATAACTGTGCCACTGGTTAGGGACAGAAAGGCAAGAATTTAAATTCATTCCTAACTTTCAAAAAATCATGTGCCCCAATGCCCAATCCTTTCCTGAAGCGCCAAGAGGAGCCCCTGTTGGGTTGTCCCACTGGCCACACGGTGGTCTCTGAATCCCTGCGAGCATCCTGCAAATATGAGCAGCTGTCTTCCCATCCTCCCTGGAGAGCAGAGCAGAGGCTCGCGGGGAGTGCTTCTCCCACAGTGGACCCCGTGCACGCTAACTGGTCCGTGACCATCTTGCTTTGGGCACGGCTGTTCCGTCCTTTGCTAATCTGCCAACTCATGCTTGTGCCCTTTCCGCATTATGTTCTCACTAGCTCCCTGCATGGTGTGTCCCTACTGATGCAATGATTTGCTGGAACATCAGGGACTGAATGTTCCAGAAGAATTGCCCAAGTGTCTGTCTGCTTTGGACAACACTTTATTTATGTTATCTGTGTAAGGCAAGTGCCAAAGCTCTCACACACTGTGGGAGTCCAGACAGCCCCAGGCGGTGCAAGGGGCCAAAGCCAGCCAATGTGTGCTGGGTGGAGGGGGGTGGAGAGGAGCAGAGAAACCCCACCCCTGTTGGCAGCAAGTGAGCTTGGGAAAAGGGATTCAGTGGAAACCAGGGTCTTCTCAGGGGTTTCCTTCATGACCAAAGATCTAACCTTGAACTGCTCCCTCTCTGCAGAATTTTCCTACTTCTACTTGAAGAAAACCCTCTGTTCTCACTGAATACCTTGAATTTCCCAGTGCCTGTGGGAAACAGGGAAAGATGCCTATCTCTGTGCAATATGGTGCATTATGGAAAGCTTGCAATGTCATTTCCCTGTGGCACCATAGAGTTTTTTTTACAAGATGAATTAAACCACCAGTCTGCCTTCCAGTTTGCAAAAATATTTTTTTCACAGGCTGCCAACCAAGAAAGGATGTGTTGCCAAGCAAGCTTAGTGGTAATTAAAATGTGATGGCACCTATCACAAAGAGCTCCTCGAACACTTCGTAAAGAACTGTGCAAAGTTTCACAATCAGTGGCAGGTGCCAGCCCTGCTTCCACCAGTACTGTCAGTGCCAGCACCCACAGCCAGCTCAGCTTCAAAAATGAGCCTTCTATCGTGCATGTGACTGCTTATTGCTCAATAGAGTGCTTTTTCAATAGCAGAAGTCTGCAGGGAGCTTTTGGGATTATCAAAGTACAAACAATGGGAACCCGTGAAGGGGATGGTAAAGGCTTTGCTCAGCTGGCATCTTCTCAGGCAGGCTTGCCGCATGGATGTGAGGAGTCCTTGGCTGGACTGGATTAAGTAGCAAGCAAAAGAGACCAACAACAATACTACTTTTAACTTCTGTCATACAGAAGGCTCGAACAGGTAGTGATGCCCACGCCTCCCAAGGCACCCACTGAGTGCCAGGGTTGCCACCTGTACTGAACACACCTCATGAATGAGGGGCTTCCCAGGCATTGCTTCTTCTCTCCTCAGTTCTCTGCAAGCTAGGTGGTAGGTGATATCGACCTGTTTCCAGATGAGGAAACATGAAGAGCATAAATCCTGCCCCCAACTGTGCACTAAGATGCACAGCTGGAAGCAACCGCAGTCGACCCAGCTCCGAGGCGTGTTTTAGCTGGGAAGACAGTTTCTTGCTCACAACATTGAGCTTATTACCTCCAGGAAATGACCGCCATTGGAACTGATTTCCTAACTAGGAAAAATTGCTTGCTGTGACTCTTAAACAGTCGCATCAAGGAATAATGAGAACTGGGGTTCCATGGACTCTTTTGGTAGATTTTCTGGAAAAATTAAGCAAGAGAGTTTTTGAAGAGGATATTTTCCCTCTCTCTCTATCTCTGGCTCCTGTTACCAGGTGGAATTCAATAAAAGGGAGAGAAGCCATAGAAACAGTTCAGAAAATGTTTGCTGGGCCTGTGTCTCTTATCAGTACAGGCATACCAATGACCATCTTTTTCACTTACAAGATTTCAAGTAATAATTTTTTGCATGCACTATTTTTTTAAAGCATCTCTATCTGGTCTTATTCATAGGTTGGATTCCTATGGATGTTATAACTACAGTTGTAACTCCAAGCAATTCCAAAAACTGATCTTCAAGTCTTTGTCAGATTACACTACTATTTTAATTCCCTATACACCAATTTCACCTAAAAAAAACATGGAGATATGATAGGCATAAAACAAAATGATTGAAAAGATAAATAATAACAAATGACATTTACTTACATCAAATAGATAATGATTTTAATTCTAGCAGCAAGAACACACCCAGACAAACTCAAATGGCCAAAGTGAAAACAGCAGAAAAAAGATATTCCCACAAATGAGTTGGGCCTTGTTATAAGACTGCCAAAATCATCTCTTGGTGATGACATAGCATGGCATAGGAATGGAATTTCAGAGTATGTGTGTCCTGTCCAATTTCAGCACATGTTGAGTTGAGCACTCATGCTGCCTTACAGACCACATAGTTGCATAGGTGAAAGTAAACAGAGAATGAATTTTTTAAATTTTGATATCATTAATATACAATTACATGAACAACATTGTGGTTACTAGATTCCCCCCATTATCAAGTCCCCCCCACATACCCGATTACAGTCACTGTCCATCAGCATAGTAAGATGCTATAGAGTTATTACTTGTCTTCTCTGTGCTATACAGCTTTCCCCATGCTTCCTCCTATGTTATGTGTGCAAATCATAATGCCCCTTATTCCCCTTATCCCTCCCTTTCCACCCCCCCACCCCCAGTCCCTTTCCCTTTGGTAACTGTTAGTCCATTCTTGGGTTCTGTGAGTCTACTGCTGTTTTGTTCCTTCAGTTTTTGCTTTGTTATTATGCTCCACAGATGAGTGAAATCATTTGGTACTTGTCTTTCTCTGCCTGGCTTATTTCACTGAGCATAATACCCTCTAGCTCCATCCATGTTGTTGCAAATGGGAGGATTTGTTTCCTTCTTATGGCTGAATAATATTCCATTGTGTATATGTACCACATCTTCTTTATCCATTCATCTACTGATGGACACTTAGGTTGCTTCCATTTCTTGGCTATTGTAAATAGTGCTGTGATAAACATAGGGGTGCATCTGTCTTTTTGAAACTGTGTTCCTGCATTCTTAGGGTAAATTCCTAGGAGTAGAATTCCTGGGTCAAATGGTATTTCTATTTTTAGTTTTTTGAGGAATCTCCATACTGCTTTCCACAATGGTTGAACTAATTTACATTCCCACCAGGAGTGTAGAAGGGTTCCCCTTTCTCCACAACCTTGCCAACATTTGTTCTTAGTCTTTTTGATGCTGGCCATCCTAACTGGTGTGAGGTAATATCTCATTGTGGTTTTAATTTGCATTTCTCTGATGATTAGCAAAGTGAAGTATCTTTTCATGTGCCTGTTGGCCATCTGAAGTTCTTCTTTGGAGAAGTGTCTGTTCAGATCCTATGCCCATTTTTTAATTGGATTATTTGCTTTTTGTTTGTTGAGGTGTGTGAGGTCTTTATATATTTTGGATGTCAGCCCTTTATCAAATATGTCATTTATGAATATATTCTCCCATACTGTAGGATGCCTTTTTGTTCTACTGATGGTGCTCTTTGCTATACAGAAGCTTTTTAATTTGATACAGTCCCACTTGTTCATTTTTGCTTTTGTTTCCCTTGCCTGGGGAGATATGTTCATGAAGAAGTTGCTTATGTTTATATTCAAGAGAGTTTTGCCTGTGTTGTCTTCTAAGAGTTTTATGGTTTCATGACTTACATTCAGGTCTTTGATCCATTTTGAGTTTACTTTTGTGTATGGAGTTAGACAATGATCCAGTTTCATTCTCTGCATGTAGCTGTCCAGTTTTGACAACACCAGCTTTTGGAAGAGGCTGTCATTTTCCCATTGTATATCCATGGCTCCTTTATTGTATATTAATTGTTCATATATGCCTGGGTTAATATCTGGACTCCCTATTCTGTTACACTGGTCTATGGGTTTGTTCTTATGCCAGTACCAAATTTTCTTGATTACTGTGGCTTTGTAGAAGAGTTTGAATTGGGAAGCATGATCCCCCCTGCTTTATTCTTCCTTCTCAGGATTGCTTTGGCTGTTTGGGGTCTTTTGTGGTTCCATATGAATTTTAAAACGATTTGTTTCAGTTCATTGAATCTGTAGTATTTTGGTAGGGATTGCATTGAATCTGTAGATTGCTTTAGGCAGGATGACCATTTGACAATATTAATTGTTCCTATCCATGAGCATGGGATGAATTTCCATTTATTGCTATCTTCTTTAATTTCACTCATGAGTATCTTGTAGTGTTCAGACTATAGGTCTTTCACTTCCTTGGTTAGGTTTATTCCTAGGTATTTTATTCTTTTTGATGCAATTGTGAATGGAACTGTTTTCCTAATTTCTCTGTCTGCTAGTTCATTATTAGTGTATAGGGAAGCAACATATTTCTTTGTATTAATTTTGTATCCTGCAACTTTGCTGAATTCCGATATTAGTTCTAGTATTTTTGGAGTGGATTCGTTAGGGTTTTTTATGTACAATATCATGTATCTGCAAACAGTGACAGTTTGACTTCTTCCTTACCAATCTGGATGCCATGTATTTCTTTGTTTTGTCTGATTGCTGTGGCTAGGACCTCCAGTACTATGTTGAATAAAAGTGGGGAGAGTGGGCATCCTTGTCTTGTTCCCTATCTTAGAGAAAAAGCTTTCAGCTTCTCGCTGTTAAGTATAATGTTTGCTGTGGGTTTGTAATATATGGCCTTTATTATGTTGAAGTACTTGCCCTCTATACCCATTTTGTTGAGAGATTTTATCGTGAATGCATTTTGAATTTTGTTGAATGCTTTTTCAGCATCTATGGAGATGATCATGTGGTTTTTGTCCTTCTTTTTGTTGATGTGGTGGATGATGTTGATGGATTTTCTAAATGTACCATCCTTGCATCCCTGAGATGAATCACACTTGATCATGGTGAATGATCCTCTTGATGTATTTTTGCATTCAATTTGATAATATTTTGTTGAGTATTTTTGCATCTGTGTTCATCAGAGATATTAGTCTGTAGTTTTCCTTTTGTGGTGTCCTTGCCTGCTTTTGGTACTAGAGTGATGCTGGCTCCATAGAATGAGCTTGAAAGTATTCCCTCCTCTTCTATTTTTTGGAAAACTGTAAGGAAAATGAGTATTATGTCTTCTCTAAATGTCTGATAAAATTCAGCAGTGAATCCATCTGGTATGGTGGTTTTGTTCTTGGGTAGTTTTCTGATTACCAATTCAATTTCATTGATGGTAATTGGTGTGCTTAGATTTTCTGTTTCTACCTGGTTCAGTCTCAGAAGATTGCATTTTTCTCGAATGTCCAGTTTGGTTATCCAGTTTGGAGGCATGTAGTTGTTCATAGTATTCTCTAATAATTCTTTGTATTTCTGTGGTATCCATAGTGATTTTTCCTTTCTCATTTCTGATTCTGTTTATGTGTGTAGATTCTCTTTTTTTCTTAGTAAATCTGACTAGGGGTTTATCTGTTTTGTTTATTTTCTCAAAGAACCACCTCTTGGTTTCATTAATTTTTTTCTATTGTTTTATCCTTCTCAATTTTATTTATTTCTTCTCTGATCTTTACTATGTCCCTCCTTCTGCTGACTTTGGGCCTCATTTGTTCTTCTTTTTCCAGTTTCAGTAATTGTGACTTTAGACTATTCATTTGGGATTGTTCTTCCTTCTTTAAGTATGCCTGGATTGCTATATACTTTCTTCTTAGAACTGCCTTCACTGCATCCCACAGAAGTTGGGGCTTTGTGCTGTTGTTATTTGTCTCAATATATTGCTTGATCTCTGTTTTAATTTGGTCATTGATCCATTGATTGTTAAGCCTCCATGTGTTTGTGAGCCTTTTAATTTTCTTTCTACAATTTATTTCCAGTTTTATACCTTTGTGATCTGAGAAGTTGGTTGGTACAATCATTTTGAATTTACTGAGGCTCTTTTTGTGACCTAGTGTTTGGTCTATTCTGGAAAATGTTCCATGTGCATTTGAGAAGAATGTGTATCCTGCTGCTTTTGGGTGGAATGTTCTATAGATGTCTGTTAGGTCCATCTGTTCTAGTGTTTTGTTTAGCTCCTCTGTGTCCTTACTTATTTTCTGTCTGGTGGATCTGTACTTTGGAGTGAGTGGTGTGTTGAAGTCTCCTAAAATGAATGCATTGTGTTCCATTTCCTCCTTTAATTCTGTTAGTATTTGTTTCACATATATACTTACTCCTGTGTTGGGTTCATAGATATTTATAATGGTTATATCCTCTTGTTGGGCTGATTCCTTTATCACTATGCAATGTCCTTCTTTATCTATTGTTACTTTCTTTGTTTTGAAGTCTATTTTGTCTGATACTAGTACTGCAACACCTGCTTTTTTCTCCCTATTGTTTCCATGAAATATCTTTTTCCATCCCTTCACTTTTAGTCTGTGTATGTCTTTGGGTTTGAAGTGAGTCTCTTGTTGGCAGCATATAGATGGGTCTTGCTCTTTTATCCATTCTATTACTCTGTGTCTTTTGATTGGTGCATTCAGTCCATTTACATTTAGGGTGGTTATGGATTGATATGTACTTATTGCCATTGCATGCTTTGGGAGAATGGATTTTTTTCTACTATAGCTTACTTTATTATAAGAATAAATAGATACAGCATGAATATAATACAAATATGCATATAATACAAAATAACATACAAAATCAACTATGTTATTGGTAAGTTGTAATTAATAGTAGGCATACTAATGATGCCTTGGGTAATCAAAAGTTATACATGGATTTGTGATGACATGTAGGCTGGTGCCCCTAGTGCCTGCGCTGGTGAAGGGTCAGCTGTACTGTCCCTTCAGTCTCCTTGGCTTGTGAAGTCAGAGAATGGATTTTTTTTAAAGTAATTTCTTGGAGAGATTCTCTTGCTGGTCTTGAACAAGTAAGAAGTAAAGTTGTGAGTGAGCAAGGAACTGCAAGGGGCCTCAAAGAGTGGAGAACTGCCCCTGGCTAAGAGCCCACAAGAAAGCCTCTTCTACAACTGCAGGAAACTGAATTTGAATTTTGCCAACAACAAGTGATCTGGGGAGACGTCCAGCGGACCCAGCAAGGGAGGCAACTCAGCCACAGCTCAGTGCTGCCTGATGAGATGTGGGCAGAAGTCCCGGCCATGCCCTCCCTGGACTCCTGACCAATGGAAATGGGGAGGAAATAGATCTGTGTTTTAAGGCACTTAAAAAAATTAAGCAGAAATCACATGTTTTTGTTCCACAGAAGCTTCTCTTTCACTAACAATCATTGATGGACATTTTGCATGCTACTTGGTAAAAAGTTTTCAGTATTAAATATTCTAATATAGCATTGTCCATAGCTCTAAATGATTCTGTCTGCTGGGGCATTCAAAGCAAGCCCGTTTTGGGCTGGGCGTGGCTGATTTGTGAGTGGCAGGAGGTCTAGAATCACTATTCCTTCTGCCTAAAGGCCAGAAGTGTTCCCCAATCATAGTGACAAGCAAATTTAGCCCCAGTTTTCAAGAAGGCCCAGTGGGGTGTGGCGATCTCTGAGAAGACAGTGTAGCCTGCAGCGGATTTCTCACGCTCTTTGATGAGACAGGATCTCGCTTCAGCCCACCATCTGGTCACTCATCTCTGGTGGTACCATCCCAGGCCCCTGCAGAAGCTGAATTCCCAGCCACGTCTGCCAGCTCACAGACTCAGAGAGCACACACCCTCCATATCAGCTCTGCTCCACACTGTATGGCTTTGCCTAGCCAGTTTTGTTTGCTTTTCTGATTCATGGAAATGTTTATATTGGTTTTGAATTTGGGTGTCTTAGTTCTCTCTTTTTGTATTTCATCTATAATTATTATGTGTTTGGAACATGATGGGTTATGTCCAAGCATATGCTTATTGGGTCATCATGAATGGATGTTCCTCCAACCCCACAAAAGGATCAGCAAAGTATGGCCTAAAGTCTAACGGATCATCTACTTTTGTAAATAAAGGTCTGTTGGAAGTAAAAGCCCATTCTTACACCTGATACTCATTCTCTGTGGTTCTCTGTCTCTCCCCCTCTTCTCTTCAGTTTTATTATCAGATCTCCAAGGATTTTTTTCTGTTCTATTGATCTTTTCAAAGAATCCACTTCTGATTCTCTTGACCAAGTCTACTATGTTTTCACCATTCTATTTTATTACATGTGTGCTTCTGACTTTGGTTTATTTTGTTGCCCATTTTACAGCTTCTTGAGTTAAATAATTAGCTAACTGGTCTGCACTTTCTGATAAATGGGATCGTACATTTTTCCTGCCTTCCTCGGCCCCATTGCTTCCAGTGTCCCGTCATGTGTAGGGCTTCATTGTTGCTATAGTTTCTCTGTGGTCTGTGACACCATTTTATTCACTCTTTTTTCCAAGAAGTTTCAGAACACTGCTCCTAAAATTGCAAGTGGATAGATTTTGTTTGTTTTTCTTTTATTTCTCAATTTCTAGTTTTTTTGCATTGTCATTGGAGAATGTGGTTGCATTGTTTTTTGCCCTTTGGAGTTTACAGAGCTTTTCTCTGTGGCCCAGGACATGGTGGTAAGTTTTTATGTTACATCTAACAGCATTTGAGTTATATAGAGTTCAGTGTCCCTGTCTGAGGTGATTTAAATGTTACGTATTTGGGGGAGGGTCAGTTTCATCAACAGAAGAGTTGTCATTTTGCCCCATGTGGTGTTTTTTGCTTGAATCCCATTTTTCGTAGTCATTTAACTCTTTAAGCTTTATTTTTTGATATTTGCTATTCTATCTTTGCCTACCCATATTTCGCCCTCTCTAATTGAATGTGGGTGTCTGGCCTATAAAAAGCATGTCACTAGAACGTTTTCAAACCAAACTTGTGAGTCTTGTCTCCTGTTTTGTGCTTACTTTTTAACAGGCTTATTTAAGACTGTACTGTTTGATACACACTGAAAATCAGTCACAATTGATTATTTCCTCTGTCCTCCAAGCAACAGAAAAATGTTAGCATGCTTTTCCTTTTCCTACACCTTAGGCTCCAGAGTCTTGTTGCAATTGTCTAAAATTTTTGTGTCCATGTTTTTCTACATTATGCCGCTTTCTCTCTAAGAGTAATTTAAAAAATAGTTTTGTATCACTGTTGTGTGTTGCCAAATTAAAAATAAGAAACAAACACGCAAGTCTGCCTAACCTGAGATGAAGCTACCGGACAGCTTCCGTGGTGTTTAAAAGTGGGCTTGGGGCCACTTCCGAATGCAATTTCTTACCTGCTTCTGGACCTTTGTATGCCTCCCTGGATGGTGAAATTTCCATCAGGAGTGCCTGAATAGCTGGCCCCTGGTCACCTCACCACACTATAGATGGCAGTCCAGAATTTTAGCATTTTTTCCTGGATTACATCCTCAATAATTTCTTTCACAAAGGATTCATAGCAGGAAACTCTCCTGAGTCCTGGCTGTTTGAAATTCTTAAGCTGTACTCACTCTTTAATTAAATCTTAGCTAGGTGCAGACTTCTCTTATGTGGATGATCAAGGTGAACAGATATAAATACGGAGTAACACTCAGGCATATCCCTCATTTTATTGCGTTTCACTTGGTTGAGTTTCACAGACACTGTGTTTTTATTTTTTGCAAATTGAAGGTTTGTGGCAAGCCTGAGTTGATCAACTCTGTCAGGGCCATTTCTGCAAGAGCATTTGCTCACTTCATGTGTCCGTGTCACATTTTGGTAATTCTCACAATATTTCAAACTTTGTCATTATTGTTATATTTGTTATGAAGATTGTGATCAGTGATTACAACTCACTGAGAGCTCAGATGATGGTTAGCAATTTTTAGCAATATGGTGTTTTTTAATTAAGGTATGTCCATAGTATTTTAAGGCACTGGGAAACCAAAAACTTCATTTGATTCGTTTTATTCTGATACTTGCATTTTTTTCCACACTTGCTTTATTGCAGTGGTCTGGAGTCAAACCCGTGATATCACTGAGGTGTGTCAGCACAGGGGTGCTAGACGGAAGTCAGTGGGAGAAGCGGGCAGGTCCCAAGGCCCTGGGAAGGTGCTGGAATGTCTGCTGAACTCAGCAGGACACTCAGCTCTGCAGGGCTGTGCTCACTGCCCAGACTGGGGGCCTGTCAGGACTTCTGCCTCCTCCTGACTGCCAGATGCTGCACAAATGGGCCCTCTCCCCACTGCCCAGGTGGTCGCACACCCCAGCCCAGGCACCCTTGTTCCACTGACCTGTGATGCAGCCTCCATGATAAGCCTCTCCACCTGAAATGTCTCACTGGCCTTTTTGTTCATTGTCTGCCTTCCTCTGTGAGAGCCAGGAATGTGTCTTGTCCACTGCTGTGTTCCTGGTGCCTGACACAGAACGAACACTCATTGTTTGCTGAATAAATAAATGTATATGAGCCAACAGCTGTCTAACACCCTCATTTGCTAGTGGCCAAAAGTCTGCAAACATTTACCTCATTTAAACATCACACCAACTTGCCCAACTGAAGAAGCTGGGTCTTGCAAATGCAGGGCTGCAGCTTGGCCCTTCCCACTACAGCTCTGCATTGCTCCAGGCCGCTGCTGGGCAGCTTTATCTTCATCTCCTTCGCTGACAGCAGAGAAGACTCCAGGGCTCCCATCCCTGCACTGACATCTGTGGAAGGAAAGAGGGACAAGGTCCTGGGAGCCTGGGCTTCCCTCACATCACCAGTGCCACTTCCTGTGGCCAGAGGGCATCCTGCCCTCATGGTTACTCTGGGAAGAGGGATGTGCAGGCCCTTGACTAAAGTAGGTTATTTTTAAGAAACTAAGACCCTGTGCACAACAAGCTGGAAGTTTCAGCCAAGTATCTGCCCCCCTGCAGATCCTACTTGAGGACAGAGAGGTGGGCTCTCAGTAAGGCAAGCCTGCCCAACCCCTTGCGTGTGCCAGAGTTCACAGCTGCTGAACATGTGGCTGCATTCTTGACACCAAAGAGAAAATAACAGCCGAGCATTTTATGCCTCTGCTATTTCGAAGGCTGCAAATGCCTTGAAGGCTTCTCTCTGTCAAGAGAGGGAGCAGAGATCCCTGAAATAGTTACTAACCTGGAGGCGTGCTGTCCATAAAATAACAAGGGGAAAGAGGCCGAGGAATCCTGAAATAAGGTGGCGTGGAGAACGGGGGGGAATCAGCAGGGTTTCCATAGACAAGATTCCTTAACACAGCCCAGCTGAAGGTCAGCAGGAGTGAGGGGCTCCAATGCGCCCTTCCGCCTCCTTCACCCTGAGGAAGGGGCTCCATCACCGGTCCCTGCGAGCCCTTCCTCACCAGCCGGCCGCTCCTCCCCCCACCCACCCCCAGCTCCGTTCACCGCCTGCTTCCCACCCCACCGAGGCTACGGTCCAGGAGGAAGAGGGAAGGGCTCTCAGAGAGCCTAGAAAAGCAAGTGCTCATCTCCAGGCAGCACACAAAGGAACAGAGCCTATGTGGGAGTAATGGACGGGTGGCGGATCTGGAGCCCCAGCTCCCACTCAGCTGTCCTTACAGCCCTGGACAGCCACTCCAGCATTATGGAGGGCAAATTTGAGGTGATTTTTAACAATGTTGCCTTTACACATGGCAAGTTCATGAAGAATGATTAGACTTCTTTCCTCTAGCTGTGTGACTTACATACAGCTGTTTGGAAACATCTCGGGTAAAATGGGCACCTCTATGACATGTTTTTAAGTGGTGAGGCTCCATGACTCCTCTGGACCTCCACCCCAAGGGACTCCATCTCAGGCAGCAGTCCCCATCTCCAGGACAAGCACCTCACACAGGCTCCCAGGCCAGCCAGCCTCACTTCAAGGCTCCTAAAGAAGGCCTCCCCTTGGCCTCCACCACATCGAGGGTCGAGACGCACTCATGATGCCCCTCAGCTGCAGTGGCTGGCTGACATGTCCCCAGGCAGATTCGTAATTCATTCCTGTGGTCATGGAAAGCAGCTGGTCTGCGGGACTCGGCTGGGCAGCTGGAGAAACTATTTTCAATTGCACACGAGCACTAATGCCCTAAAACACCTAATTTGTATGATATGAACAAGTGAAGATTCCAAGTGATGGGATTCCACTGCACCCAACCCTGGTCAGGACCCAGCCGACCCCAGCCAGACAGGGGTGTGGACAGTGGGCGGCCACTGGAAGACTGGAGTTTCAGATCATAGTGGCCTTTGCTATAAACGTTAAAGCTCTAAGGAGTATTCTTTTAAATTAAAAGCTTATCTTCTGAAGTGACTATTTTGTGTCTATTCTAAAATACATAATGCAAACTCTATGGTAAACTTTCTTTCCCCTTCTAGTTCCCAGGGACAAGCACTTTGTGGGGAACACAAGCTAATTTCTCTCAGTTCTCATGCTTTTTTTATAATTTAAGAGACAGGTTTATTTATTTAACTTCTGAAACAGGGTGTATAATCATTTCTTTAAAAGTGAGAACTTAAGATTGGGTTAATATCCAAAATACATAAAGAACATACAAATCAAGAGCAGAAACCCCCAAATAATCCAATTTAAAATGAGCAAAGGACCTGAATAGACATTTTCCCAAAAAGACATACAAATGAGCAACAGGTACATGAAATGTGCTCAAACTCACGGGTCATCACAGAAATGCAAATCAAAGCCACAATAAGATGTCACCTCATATCTGTTAGAATGGCCATCCCCTAAAAGACAAGAAATAACAAGTATTGGTGAGGATGTGGAGGAAAGGAAACCATCATGCACTGTTGATGGGAATGTCAATTGGTGTAGCTGGTGTGGAAAGCAGCAGTATGGAGCTTCCTCAAAAAACTAAAGGTGGAACTACCATGTGATCCAGTAATTCCACTTCTGAGTATATATCCAGAAGAAATGAAATCACTATGTGAAAGAGCGATCTGCACTCCTGTGTACATTGCAGCATTAATTACATTATCCTAGATATGGAAACAACCTAAGTGTCCATCAAGTGGTGAATAAAGAAAATATTATATATCTATTCAATGGAATATTACTCAGGCATAAAAAAGAAGGAAATCTTGCCATTTGTGACAACATGGATGGGTCCCATGGGCATTATGCTAAGTGAAATAAGCCAGATAGAGAGAGACAAATGCTATGTGATCTCACTTACACGTGAAACCTAAAAGTGAAGGAAAACAAAAAAACTCAAAGAAAAAGATCAGACCTGTGGTTGCCAAAAGAGGGGGTTGTGGTGGGGAATTGGGTGAAGAAGGTCAAAAGGTACAAACTTCCAATTACAAGATAAATACATCCTAAGGATATCATGTACAACATGAAAAAAAATCAAGGTAAGATACCTTTTTTTAGGGGGAAGTTCACTTAAATGCCAAAATGAAATTTTGCTTCTGGAACTTATTCCTAGGTGCATGTTTTGCTTTTCTGTGTTTGTTTTTAAATAATTTTTAAAAATTTTGTTTGCTATCTCCCCAATAAGAAAATAAGAAAAAGGTGTCAGTGAAATTGTTGCTATTATGTGTAATCAAACAATGGCTTGCACTGTGTTGTTGGACACAAAGATATAAATCAAAGACATGAATATGTGGAATAAAGCCTATCTGAAACCAGGCCGTGGTTCTTGGGGCTCCTAAAGGCTGACTTCACTGTGTCCCATTCTAATAATGAAGCATTCCTTGTTATCCTACAAAATAGGCTCTCCCTTCATTTCAAATGGAACCCAACTTTGGGCCATAAACCACTCCTACCCCAACATCCAAAAAACTGCTTTGATGCCACTTGTTCTGGATTTAGGCTTTCATCAAATCAAGTTTATTGCCGGCACTTCCACAGGGGTCCTCTGATATCTATCCAGGGTACTTCAGGGCCTCAGTATGTCCACCCTGAGCAACTTTCTCATCGCCTGCAAAGATCTCTCCAACCTTTGATACACAGCTCACATATATAGAGACGCTTTTGTCTGGCTTATGGATTGTATGTGTCTATGAAAATATCTACTTATCAGTCATTTACACATGACTATGAAGTATTTGGCCTGAGCTATTCTTAATACCTGGTTCTGATCGGGGTCCAAGGAAAGAGTAAGTGGATAACTGAGGTGTGGAGGGAGAAAAGCAAAATGACATTTGATTGGGAGAATATTGAGGGTCATTGCTGGAATCACAAGACAAACTTTGTTTATTACTGTGTCAGTTACAGAGAAGTTTAAGTGATGCTTGGTTTTCCTAATCCTTGGTTTTATTTAAATCACATGAGATCAGGATATGTATTGCTGATCTGCTTCATTTTGAGGTCCTAGGAATGCCTTGGTGGGTGAAATGCCTCTCATTGCACATGCAGGGCAGACTTGACCCTCCCCTGTGGTTCAGGCAGACCTTCACCCAACCCATTCCCCACCCCAGGAAGCCTCCTGCTCCTTCCAGAGTCAAGTACCCTCTTTTGTATAGAAGCATCCTGTCCTGGCCTTTCATTCAAGTTTTATTCTGCCAATTCTCTCTCCTGCCCCTTCTCCACTGACTAAGGATAAGAACTGTCCCCAGCGTCTGACACTCTGTCTAATATCAGATTTTATGGACTGAGGAATCAATTGCGAAGTAGGCAGGCTAAAGAGGGTGGGAGTGAGGGCAGAAATGGGAAAGAGAAAGAAAAGAAAAAAGCACAGCCTGTAAGTGTTCCAGTCACCTTGAAATCCCAGCAGACAACAGGCAGATGCAGCTTTTGAAAACCACAACCTTTGGGATTTTAATTATATCCAGTCAAATAAGCTGAACCATCTTCAGCATCCTTCATTATTTATAACAGTAAAAAAACCTTCAAAATCAAATTGCACCCTGACATTCTGTAATTTGTACTTGCATCTCTCTCCAAAGAGGGTTTATATTAGCAATCACTACCAAACTGTGGCCCAAGTTATGCCATGACTCTTAAGGTGAATTTAGTTGAATGACTGTATTATCAAAATCCATCTTTGAAGCATGCAATCGAATGTGAACAAGAAACTTTTGACAGTTGTTAGAAACACAAGACACATAAAATCAGATGTTCCTGTCAAACCATGATAATCTTCCTTAATAATTAGAAAGGAGATGAGAAAGCCTGAGATGTTCTGTTACTGAGCATGTATGAAAGAATGAATGCATCGTCAAAATCAAAGACATTGGGAAATTTCTCATTATACCCTTGGTTGTTAGCACTTTGAGAAAGAGTATAATTCAAATATTTTTAATATATAAAAAATATTTGAGAGGGCCTTTTGCCCAAGAAGGTGAGTAGCCTCTGGTGCAGGCCCCAAGTATCCCTGAGCACACAGAGTCCACCTGCTCAATCCAGACACAAGAGTGCAGGAGAGGAAACACCCGTCCACCTACCTGTCCACCATCTCAAGCTGGAGGTGGAGACCATACCCATTCCAATTTGTGGCCCCAACTAGGTAAGGTAAAAGTCAGAGGTTTGGGGTTCTAGACCCACTGAGGTGTCCACTGAGATGAGGGACCTACACATGTCACGTGCCATGGTTGACATACAGTGTCCTCAGTTTATGAATGTCAATCTGGAGCCATGGTCTAATCATGGTCCACATGAGTGGCAGCGGAGTCCTTCTAGCTCCTTGCCCACATTGGCTGACCACCTACAGCGGCTAAACCAGCCCTTTACAGTACATGGCAGGCAGGCACAGCTCTTGGATACTTAATACCCTCAGCAATCAGGAGGGCAGGTCCTCTTATTACCGCCACTTTAGAAGGAAGGCAGCAAAGGCAGAGAGGAGCTAATGAGACAGGGACCATGGATGTAGTCAGAGTAGGGTGAGAGCCTCCGGAGGGGGCAGGGCAGGATATCTGCAGAGCAATGTAACTACATGCAAGGAAACCCCCCTGCTAAAACTCTATGTTAAACATTGAGCTCTAGAATCATTCTTCAGTAAGATCAGTTAATGTTCCCCAGATAAAGTTCCCCAGATAATGTTTTATTACGCTAATCATTTGTAGCCATGTGTAAGATTCACTTTAGCATGCTAAAAGGCCCAGGCCTATGTGCTGTCTTTCCTCCTTCAGATCTGACAACTGAGCAACTAACTTAGCATGCAGACCCAGCTGTAGATGGCATAGTAAAAGGCAGGAAGAATTCCATCTTGAAGATAAGATTGCATTTTAACACCCAGGAAGTTCAAGAGGCAGGATTCTTTAGCAAGTAGACAATACCTCAGCCCACCTTGGGGGCTGGGCAAGCAGCCTTTTGATATGCTCCCTGACCCAGGCGTCAGTGTCCCAGAGAGAAATCAAGGCAGGAAATTACTTATGTTAAGTTAATTTTTAATATTCAGAGACCACTTAACAAGTCCCCACCCCTAAGTTTTTTCATGTTCTCGAAAAATCCTCAACTGCCTATAAAACCCCCTAGACAACGCACCACTATGGACTCTCTTGTCCCCTCCTGGCATGAGCTGGGAGCTCTGTCCTTTCACTGTATCTCTAAATAAAAGCCTGTACCTCGCTCTTCTACCTTGACTGTTTGTGAAGGTCATTCTTCGGCTCCGCAAACAAGAACCCCGGCATCACTAAGAAGCCCACCCATGTCATGGAGCTATCAAAGAGCACTGCTGGAACTTGAGCCGTCATGGTGTGCACCTCGCTACTGCACACACAGGTTTCCTGCTTCAGTAATCCATTCAGGAGTTGAATATTCACCAACCATCCAGGAAGTGCAACATGCTCTGCCAGATCCTGGTTCAC
Organism: Manis pentadactyla; assembly: GCF_030020395.1. Taxonomy (NCBI): domain Eukaryota; kingdom Metazoa; phylum Chordata; class Mammalia; order Pholidota; family Manidae; genus Manis; species Manis pentadactyla. The sequence goes on from NC_080025.1 coordinate 45,185,860, forward strand.
TGTGGTGAACAAAACACAGTCCCCCATTACGAAGCTTACAGCCTTGCAAATGTGCCAACATCAAACCTGATAGCTGGAAAGTTATTAAATGCAGTTAGAAGGCAAACCTAAGCTCCTTCGGGGGATCTTTCGGTCAGCACCAGGGTTTTAAGGAAGGTTTCTTGAGCAAATGATCCTTCATCTGAAATCTGACCCTCATGAACCAGGTAAAGGGATTAAGGAAGTGGGATCTGAACATAGGGACCCTGAAGTGGGGGACCATTACACTTCCAAAAGCCCCATGAGATGGCCATAATGATAGAGGAGCCGTGAACAGGGAGGAGGTTGCCTGATTTTTTTTTTACAAAGGGCTTTTTCTAGAAGTAAGAAAGTAGCAGAAGTAGGTAAATCTAGCACATGTAAGACTTTGTGGCCATTTCATAATATCAAGAGCAAAGAAGAAAGCCATGGGAGTGCTTTCTTTGAAAATTGAAAGCATTTGAGAGTCTGGGATATTAGCATGTTGTTCTGTTATTTTGCTGATGAGAAAATTGAGCATGTAAAAGACAAGAGACTTATTCATTAATTCTCACTGAGCTGGTCGGGACCTGCCGAGAGGCCCCTTCACATTAGCAGTGGAGAATTTTTGTTCCACACAAGGAGTGGAGCAAGTAGCCAGCCTGAGTCATTTGAGGTATTGCAGTCCTACAGCCACAGTGATTGCTTTAAGGATAAGAGCATGACATAAACCCACACAGTCATAGGGAATCTCAGAACTATTTCCTGGAAATCCTAGGTCAAAGATTCACTCTAATTCTCAGAGCAAATTTAAACCTACAATGATATGCTTAGAACAGTCAATTAAGAATATGTGAGTGGTAGATTTTTTAAAGGGTCTGAATCAAGTTAACAAATATCTATACATTAACACCAACAAATATCATAATGGTTTCTACTTCATCACACGAAGGAGTCCCTGACTGCCTTCTCATTATACGTAACTAGAAAACTGGACAAAATGTATGAAACAGTTGTTTGGACTTTGTACAACAAACAGATCTATATTTCCTGAGAGAAAGGGAAGAAATAAGGTACATCCTATGATAACTGTGTTTCTGTGTGGAGGGAATGTTTACACTGCAGCATGGGGATGTGGTGGAAGTCTTGACAATTGTTTATTGTTTGTTTCTTTGCTTGCTTGCTTGCTTTTATAATGCAAGTGCCTGATTTTAGCTTTGATTGTGGAAGTATCTACTTCAAAGATGGCTATCTTGAATAAATATGTTGCCAGCCATACAAGTAGATAAAAAGTCAGGCCAGCCTTCCCCACTGAGTTTCCTTTGTTTTAGAGAGCTTCTTTGATATTAACTGATCATTAGGGTGACTTGTTTTTTTCTCCCAGTGCTTCAAATTTCCACTCTTAAATTTTAAATTCACCAATAAAGAATAAGCCTGTGAAACCCCAAGGCCCCACCCTCAGGCCAAATAAAATGCTGGCCCATGTATTCTCTCTCTCTCTGTCTCTCTCTCTGTCTCTCTTGTCTCTCTCTCTCTCTCTCTCTCTCTCTCTCGTCTCTCTCTTTCTCTCTCTCTCTCTCTCTCTCTGTGTCCTTGCTTTGTGGTCCCAGGTATATTGTGTAATTTTCAGGTCTTGTAAGTAATAAACCTCTGTTTTTCAGTTTCATGATGACCGTTACTGAAGAGCATCTTGCAATCATAGAAGAACTAGAAGGGTCAGTCCAGTTGTAACATTGGTTTGGAAAGGAGAGGTGTCTGTGGGAAGCTCACCAGGGCTCAGGTGAGTGTACACAGGCATTTCTAGCTGATGTCATTACCACCAATTGGCTGAAACTGACACAGAACAGGGGAGGCAGAAATGAAACAGTGTGTGGAAGTCTCACTGAATAGAAGAAACAAATCGAAGTTCAGGAAGGCCAAACATCTTCAATCTGTGAGGCAGATCATAAGAAAGAACTGAGTTAAACAGAGAAAGAGTTCAGTAATGTGGAGTAAGGAGTCTCGTTAAGTCTTTGACATTAAAATTCCAATATGCATAAACTTCAGGAGGCCCTGCAAAGAGGAATGTACTGGGAAAGAACTAAGTAACTAAAAACAAACAACTTCCAGAATTCACACAGGGCTCAGTTTCCATGGGGCAGAGTAGAAAGATCTTGAGGAATATATAGAACAATCAGTATGACTATGAAAGTTTAAGGACTTAGAAATGGGACAAAAACTCACGTGGTCAGAATCTAATTAAAAAAATCACTAACACACAAAGAAACAAAAATATGAAATGTAATAATATAAACAGAACCACAAATGACCAAAAAACCTTGAAACTAGCAAACAAGAACCCTGAAACAGCTATTGCAAAAATTTTAAATATGCTCAGAGATATAAAGGAAAACATGAACATAAATAGGAAAGAAATTGAAGACAAAAGAAAGAACCAAATGAAACATCTACAGAAAAAAAATGAGAGTAAAAAAAAATCACTAGATGAGATTAAAGGAAACTAACAATGAAGAAATAAAGATCAAGAAACTTGAAATAGCAACAGAAGCTATTGACACTAAAGCCAAGAGTAAAAGGAAGAGAAGACAAGAAGGGGAAGAAGAGAAAAGAGCTTCAGTGACTTGTAGAGCAGCAGTGGTATAACGTATGTGTCACTGGAGTTCCAGAAAGAGAGAAGAAAAAGAAAAGAATGTAAAAATATATTTGAATAAATAATGGCCAAAACATTTTCCAATTTTGATAAAAACTATACACCATAGATCCAAGGAGTTCAACTAACCCAAAACTAGATAAATACTTGAATCATTTAAAAGTACTGATAAAATCATTGATATAAAATTCTTGAAACTATCAGACACAAACACAAATACCCAACAATACATGTATAGAAAAGATAAGAATTATTACAAATTTTGTGTTGGACACTAGACAAGTCAGAAAATGATGCAATGGCACCTTTAAAATGATTAAAAGTAAAACAACCCATCTGTCTAGAATACTAGACTCAGTGAAAATATATTTCAAATTTAAAGAATTTTTTGCAGACAAATAAGACCTGAGAGAATTTGATCACCAGCAGACCTACACTGCTTTTAAAGAAAGTTCATCAGACAGAATGAAAATTATACTAGATGGAAATACTAGGTGATCTACACGAAGGAAGAAAAACTGCTAGAAATTTTATTCTCTAATTTCAGATAATTTTTCTTCATTTAAAAAATTTCTTTAAAAGTTAATTGACTATTTAAAGGAAAAATAGCAATGTCTCTTAGGATTGATACTATATGTAGAGTAAAATATCTAACAATTTGGAATATAAAACAGGGACAGAGTAACAAATTATACTGTTATACAACACTCTACATCATATAATACTATTTAAAGGCAGACTGTGAAAAGATAAATATGAATATTGTTAAACCTAAAAGAGTGGTTCTCAATCTTTCGCATACATCAGAATCATGTTAAATTTCTATTTCAGTCTAGGGTGCAGACCAAGAACTTCTTTCCAAAAAATCAAAAATTGTCAAAATGCATTAAAAATCAATATATAACTATATTTGAATCACAGGAAGCACACTTTAAATATAAAGACACAGCTATATTAAAAGTAAGAAGAATGGAAAAGGATATACAAACATGGATTATGAGAAAGCTGAGGTAACTATATTTATATTCAGCAAGGTAGATTTTATGAACAAGGTAGCTTTTAGAACTAGGAATAGTATAAGGAACCAAGCAACAATATTACATAGTGATAGGGGATCAATTCAACAAGAAGACATAGAAATCTTGAATACATATGAACTTAATAATAGTTGCAAAATACATAAAGCAAAAAATGACAGAGCTGAAGGGGGGAATAGACAAATCCATGATCACAGTTGGAGATTTCATCATTGTTCTTCAAAAATTGACAGAAAATGTAGACATTATCTGAACATAGAAAATACAATAAACACTATAAATGTGTTTCTTCAAAAGGTAAAAAACCAAAATGACATTGATTCCTTAGCAGCAGAGACTAACATAAAATTCCTTAAAATTCATAGAATTCAACTCTACCTGTAATAGAATATATGAAATAGAACTTACTATCACCCAAAAGATTATTTTAAAATTTAAAACCAACTGTTGAAAGCACTGGAAAATAAAAAAAGAAGCCAGCATTTGAAAACACAAAGTCTTTGTAAAAGAAAAAGGTTGAGGTAAGCCTTTACTTACCACAGCTTCTCCTTCATAACTTGGGAACAGAGGCAAAGAATCTAAATAAAAAACTGTTTCTAGATCTTGCTGCAAATCCACTGAGCAGGGGAGACAAAAATTGGAGTTTAAGGCTTCCAAGAAGCCAAACAGCTGAGTTCTTAGACAGAAGAGAATGAGAAAAGAAATGAGTTTGACATTCCATATACAATTTCCTCTTAAGGCTTTTGCCAGCTCCTGAAGTGAATCCTAGGGCAAAGCAGATCAAACTAAAACAGTGGCATCTAAATTAGAGAATTTGGGGGTCTCATGGTAGTAGGGAGACAAAAACCAGATTTTAGGGCCTGCCAAGGAGAACACTGGTAAGCACACAAGAATCTCAAACAAGACTCAAGAAAAGTTATCCCAGCAGTAAGGGCAATAGGAAAAGAGGCCAGCCTACTTCAAGGTGACTTGCTCACACATTATCTGCCACAAGAAGAAAATTAAGTTGTCCCTAGAGTAGGTTAACAGTTTCCAGAGCCTCAATAATCTTTTGTAAACAATGTCCGTTATTCAATAAAAAATTACCACAAACACATGCAAGGTGACTACAAAATTAGAGCTACCATATATAGGATTTAAAATAATTATGATTGTGTCTAAAACAATAGCAGAAATCTGTGAAGATTTTCACAGAACTGTACCAAAATGGATGAAATGAAAATTCTAAAATTGAAAAATACAAAAAAAGTACAGCATATAGGTCTTCAAATCATATTAGACCCAGAAGAGTATATTATTGAAACAGAAAATAAGTCAGTAAAAAAAATCCAGATTGGAACATAGAAAAAATAAGGATAGAAAATAATATGTAAGATACAGAGATTCAAGATGGTGGTGTGAGAGATGAGACAGAGAACTCCTCCCAAACCACATATAATATGAAAATATAGTTAATACAACTAATCCTAAAAGAGCAACAGGAAAGAAGGTGGCACCAGACTGCGTACACCTGCAGAACAGAGCAGACCTCAAGAAACAGCGTAACATACCAAAGCCTTGATCCATCAGGACCCAAACCCTTCCCCCATCCCAGCTCACCAGTGGAAGGAAGAGAAATGGAGCAGGGAGAGGGTGGAAGCCTATGACTGCTGAACACCCAGCCCTGGAGATCTACTTTGGGAGCACAAACCTACATTGTGTGGTGCTCTGGAGATTAGTGGGGTTGGAAAGCTGAGACAGGCAGAATACTTGGAGAGACTGAGATTCAAGCCATTTGTGGAGGACAGGGATCCACATCTGGCTTCTCTGAAACAAAGGAAAGGCAGGTGATCTGAGAGGCTTCCTAGCAGCTAGAGGGCTGCTGAAGAGGCAGGGTTTGCATGGAGCTTGCTGCATGGGAGAAGGGATACATGGACAAGGTTGTCTGGGTGTGCTCCACCCAGAAGGTTGAGAACTTTCAGGAGCTTCAGGTGCTCCATCCCCCTGCCTGGCTACTCAGCTCCAAGGAGCCCCACTGTGATACGCAGACTACTGCTACTTCATCCTGGCCTGCTGGCACCAGCACGCTAACTGGCAGTACCTTCCCTGGCATCAGGACAGCAGGAGGGAGGCTCCGCCTATGGCAGATACAGAAGCAAAGCACAGAGGCTTACATCTGGGTGCTCAGCCCACTGGTACTGACAGTGGAGACAGGCACTGCAGCCGGGAAGCAGGAAACAGCTCTTTCCTCCCCCCGAGGCACCAGCACCACTCCCCTGTGAACTCTGATATTACTGTAGGAGCTGAGCAGCTCCAGAGACTAGAGCTTCGGGCACTAGATAGTGCCACATACAAATATGAATCATCAAAGGAAACTCGTTCAAACAAAAAATTTACAAACACCAGAAAAAGGGTCAAATGAAACTGAATTCACAAATTTTCCTGAAGGAGAGTTCAAAATAAAAATCATAAACATGCTCATGGAGGTACAGAAAAATATTCAAGACCCCAGGGACAAATTTGGGATGGATGGAGATTCAATTATTAAGAAATTTCATATATGAAATGAAACATACAATGGAGGGGTTTAAAAGCAGCTTAGATGTAGTAGAAGAGAAGGTTGATGAAATAGAAAGTACTGAAGAGGAATACAAAGAAGCTGAGGCACAGAGAGAAAAAAGGATTTCTAAGAATGAAAGAATATTGAGAGAACTGTGTGGCCAATCCAAACGGAACAATATTCGCATTATAGGGTACCAGAAGAAGAAGAGAGAGAAAAAGGGACAGAAAGTGTCTTTGAGGAGGTAATTGCTGAGAACTTCCCCAATTTGGGGAAGGAAATAGTCTCTCAGGCCATGGAGGAGCACAGATCTCCCAACACAAGGGACCCAAAGAGGACAACACCAAGACATATAATAATTAAAATGGAAAAGATCAAGGATAAGGACAGACTATTAAAAGCAGCTAGAGAGAGTAAAAAGACCACATACAAAGGAAAACCCATCAGGCTATCATCAGACTTCTCAGCAGAAACCTTACAGGCCAGAAGGGAGTGGCATGATATATTTAATACAATGAAGCAGAAGGGCATTGAACCAAGAATACTACCCGGCAAGATTATCATTTGAATTTGAAGGAGGGATTAAACAATTTTCAGATGAGAAAGAGCTGAGAGATTTTACCTCCCACAAACCACCTGTACAGTGCATTTTGGAGGGACTTCCATAGATGGAAGTGTTCCTAAGGCTTAATAGCTGTCATCAGGGAAATAAAACCACAGCAAAGAAAGTAGAACAATTAAGCGGATGCAAAATCAAATCAACTACCCCAAAGTCAATCAAAGGATAGACAAAGAGTACAGAATATGATGTGTAATATATGAAGAATGGAGGAGGAAGAAACAGGAGGGAGGAAAAAAGAACCTTTAGGTGGTGTTTGTTATAGCATGATAAGTGAGTTAATTGGACTGTTAGATAGTAAGGGAATTACCCTTGAGCCTTTGGTAAACATGAATCTAAAGCCTGCAATGGCAAAAGTACATACCTATCGATAATCACCTTAAGTGTCAATGGTCTGAATGGATCAATCAAGGGTCATAGGGTCACTGAATGGATAAAAAATCAACACCCAACTATATGCTGCCTACAAGAGACTCACTTCAAACCCAAAGACATACACAGACTGAAAGTGAAGGGATGGAAAAAGATATTTCATACAACTAATAGGGAGAAAAAAAGCAGGAGTTGCAGTACTTGTATCAGACAAAATAGACTTTAAAACAAAGAAAGTAACAAGAGACAAAGAAGAACGTTACATAATCATAAAGGAGTCATTCCAACAAGAAGATATAACTATTATAAATATCTATGCACCCAACACAGGATCACCTATATATTAGAAACAGATACTAACAGAATTAAAGGGGGAAAATAGAATGCAATGCATTCATTTTAGGAGACTTCAACACACCATTCACTCCAAAGGACAGATCAACCAGACAGAAGATAAGTAAGGAGACAGAGGCACTTGAACAATATAGTAGAACAGATGGACCTAATGGATATCTACAGAGCACTCCATCTGAAAGCAACAGGATACACATTCTTCTCAAGTGCACATGGAACATTTTCAAGAATAGATCATATATTAGGCCACAAAAAGAGCCTCAGTAAATGCAAAAAGATTGAAATTGTACCAACCAGTTTCTCAGATCACAAAGGTATGAAACTAGTAATAAATTACACAAAGAAAACTAAAAAGCCCACAAACACATGGAGGCTTCACAACATGCTCCTAAATTATCAATGGATTAATGACCAAATAAAAACAGGGATCAAGAAATATATGGAGACAAATGACAACAATAATTCAACAATACAAAATCTGTGGTATGCAGCAAAAGCTGTGCTAAGACGGAAGTATATTGCAATACAGGCCTACCTCAGGAAAGAACAATCCCAAATGAACAGTCTAAACTCACAACTAATGAAACTAGAGAAAGAACAAATGAGGTGTAAAGTCAGTAGAAGGAGTGACATAATAAAGATTAGAGCAGAAATAAATAAATTAAGAAGAATAAAACAATAGAAAGATTCAATAAAAGCAAAAGCTGGTTCTTCAAGAAAATAAACAAAGTAGACTAATCTGTAGCCAGACTTATCAAAAAAGATTTGTCAAAAGCGTGTATAGAGAGACTCTATATACATAAACAGAATCAGAAATGGAAAGGAAAAACAGTACAGACACCACAGAAATACAAAGAATTATGAGAGAATACTATGAAAAATTATATGCTAACAAACTGGATAACCTAGAAGAAATGGAAAACTTTATAGAAAAATACAACCTTCAAAGGCTGACCTAGGAAGCAACAGAAAATTTTAATAGAACAATTACCAGAAAGAAAAATTGAATTGGTAATCAAAAAACTACCTAAGAACAAAATACCTGATGCAGATGATTTCACTGTTGAATTTTATCAAACATTTAGTGAAGACCTAATGTCCATCCTCCTTAAAGTTTTCCAAAAAGTAGAAGAGGAGGGAATACTCCCAAACTCATTCTACAAGTCCAGCATCACTCTAATACCAAAACCAGGCAAAGACACCACAAAAAAGGAAAATTACAGACCAATATCCCTGATGAACATAGATGCAAAAATACTCAACAAAAATTAGTGAACCAAATTCAAAAATACATCAAAAGATCATCCATTGTGATCAAGTAGGATTTATTCCAGGGATGCAAGGATGGCACAACATTCGAAAATCAATCAACATCATCCACCACATCAACAAAAAGGACAAAAACCACATGATCATCTCCATAGATGCTGAAAAAGCATTCAACAAAATCCAGCATCCATTCATGATAAAAACTCTCAACAAAATGGGTATAGATGGCAAGTACCTCAATGTAATAAAGGCATATATGACAAACCCACAGCAAACATACATAACAGTGAGAAGCTGAAAGCTTTTCCTTTAAGATCAGGAAAAAGACAAGGATGCCCCATTCTCCCCACTTTTATTCAACATAGATCTGGAGGTCCTAGCCACAACAATCAGAAACATGAAGAAAGAAAAGGCCTCCAGATTGGCAAAGAAGAAGCTAAACTGTCCCTGTTTGCAGATGACATGATATTGTACATAAAAAACTCTAAAGAATCCACTCCAAAACTATTAGATCTAATATCTGAATTCAGCAAAGTTGCAGGACACAGAATGAATACACAGAAATCTGTTGTATTCCTATACACTAACAATGAACTAGCAGAAAGAGAAATCAGGAAGACAATTCCAATCACAATTGCATCAAAAAGAATAAAATACCTAGGAATAAACCTAACCAAGGAAGCGAAAGACCTATACTCTGAAAACTACAAGACATTCATGAGGGAAATTAAAGAAGATACCAATAAATGGAAACACATCCCGTGCTCATGGATAGGAAGAATTAACATTGTCAAAATGGCCATCCTGCCTAAAGCAGTCTACAGATCCAATGTAATCCCTATCAACATACCAAAAACATTCTTCAATGAACTAGAGTAAATAGTTGTAAAATTCATATGGAACCACAGAAGACCCTGAATAGCCAAAGCAATCCTGAGAAGAAAGAATAAAGCAGGAGCAATTATGCTCCCTGACTTCAAACTCTACAACAAAGCCACAGTAATTAAGACAATTTGGTACTGGCCCAAGAATAGACCCATAGACCAATGGAACAGACTAGAGAGCCCAGATAGAAACCCAAGCATATATTGTCAATTAATATACGATAAAGATCATGGATATACAATGGGGAAATAACCTCTTCAACACCTGGTGCATGCAAGAGAATGAAACTGAATTATTATCTAACCCCATACACAAAAGTAAACTCAAAATGGATCAAAGACCTGAATGTAAGTCATGAAACCATAAAACTCTTAGAAGGAAACATAGACATAACTCTCTTGAATATAAACATGAACAACTTTTTCCTGAAAGCATCTCCTTGGGCAAGGGAAACAAAATAAAAAATGAACAAATGGGACTACATCATGCTAGATAACACCATTAGCAGAACAAAAAGTCATCCTACTGTATGGGAGAATGTATTTGTAAATGACATATCTGACAAGGGGTTAACATCCAAAATATATAAATAATTCACTCACCTCAACACCCAAAAAGCAAATAACCCTATTGAAAAATGGGCAGAGGATATGAACAGACTCTTCTCCAAAGAAGAAATTCAGATGGCCAACAGACACATGAAAAGATGCTCCACATCACTAATCATCAGAGAAATGCAAATTAAAACCACAATGAGATATCACCTCACACCAGTCAGGATGGCCAACATCCAAAAGACGGACAACAAATATTGGTGAGGATGAGGAGAAAGGGGAACCCTCTTACACTGCTGGTGGGAATGTAAATTAGTTCAACCATTGTGGAAAGCAATATGGCGGGTCCTCAAAAAACTAAAAATAGAAATACCATTTGACCCAGGAATTCCACTCTTAGGAATTTACCCTAAGAATGCAGAAGTCCAGTTTCAAAAAGACATATGCACCCCTATGTTTATCACAGAACTTTTTACAATAGCCAAGAAATGAAAACTACCTAAATGTCCATCTGTAAATGAATAGATAAAGAAGATGTGGTACATATATACGGTGGACTATTATTCACCCATAAGAAGAAAACAAATCCTCCCATTTGCAACAACATGATGGAGCTAGGGAGTATTATGCTCAGTGAAATAAGCCAGGTAGAGAAGGACAGGTACCAAATGATTTCACTCAACTGTGGAGCATAATAACAAAGCAAAAACTGAAGGAACAAAACAGCAGCAGACTCACAGAATCCAAGAATGGACTAAAAATTACCAAGGGGAAAGGGACTGGGGAGGGTGGTTGGGAAGGGAGGGATAAGGGGAATAATGGGCAATTATGATTAGCACACATAACATAGTAGGAGGCACAGGGAAGGCAGTATAGCACAGAGAAGATAAGTAGTGATTCTATAGCATCTTACTATGCTGATGGACAGTGACTGTAATGGGGTATGTGATGGGGACTTGATAATGGGGGAAATCTAGTAACCACAATATTCTTCATGTGATTGTATATTAATGATACCAAAATAAAAATAAAAAAGAGGCAACCTACCATGTGAGAGAATATATTCATAGAAGATTTATCCAGTAAGTGGTTAACATCTAAAATACGAAGGAACTCATATGCTTAACACCAAAAAAAAACAAATAACCTAATTAAAAAACAGGCAGAGGACCTGATCAGACATTTATCCAAAGAAGTCATACAGATGGCCAACAGACACATGAAAAGATGCTCCACATTGTTAGTCATCAGGGAAATGCAAATCAAAATCACAATGAGATATCACCTTACACCAATGAGGATAGCCACTATCCAAAAGGCAAGAAGTAACAAATGCTAGTGAGTACGTGGAGAAAAGGGAACCCTTCTACACTGTTGGCAGGAATGTAAATTGGTGCAGCCACTGTGGAAAACAGTACGTAGGCTCCTCAAAAAACTAAAAACAGAAATACCATATGTGCCAGTAATTCCACTTCTAAGAATTTGCACAAAGAAATCAAAATCTCCAATTTGAAAAGGTGTATACACCCCTATGTTCATTGCTGCAGTATTTACAATAGCCAAGATAAGAGAACCAACCAAACTGTCAATAGATAAATGGATACAGAAGATGTGGTATATATATACACAATGGAATATTATTCATCCATAAAAGAGAAAGAAATCCTGCCATTTGTGACAACATGGAGGACCTAGAGGGTATTATGCTAAGTGAAATAAGCCAGACGGAGAAAGAAGATACGATTTCACTTATATTGTGGAATCTAAAAACAAAACAAAACAAAATGAGCAAAGCAGCAATAGACTCACAGACACTGAGAAATGACTGGTGGTTTATCATTGGGAAGGAGGAGGGATGGGTGGGTGAAATAGGTGAAGGGGATAAAGAGACACAGTCTCAATCATTATATAAATTAGTCATGGAGATGAAAGTACAGCATAGAGCATAAAGTCAATAGTTCTGTAACATCTTTCTGTGTTGACAGTAACACTAGTTGGCATGAGCATTTTAATATATATAACTGTCTTAATATAAAACATTTCAATATTGTATTTCAATCATACTTGAGAAAAGAAAATCATGTATAAGATATATAGCTATGATGAATAAGTTTAATATATATATTGGTTAATGTATATACAGAAATCTGATACAGAAAGGACAGAAATATTGGGTCAGAAAACTTTTTAAAAGAGATATTGGCCAATAATTTTCTAAAACTGATAAAAGACATCAAGCCACAGAATTAAGAATTTCTAAATACTCAAATCAGGGTAAATATAAAGAAAACCATACATAGGCACATCAGAGTCAAAGAAAAAGGTTTACCGGAAAATACAAACTCTTTTTTAAATTTTTTATTAAGGTATTATTGATATACACTCTTATGAAGGTTTCACATGAAAAAACAATGTGGTTACTATATTTACCCATAGTATCAAGTTGCCACCCATACCCCAATGCAGTCACTGCCCATCAGTGCAGCAAGATGCCACAGATTCACTATTTGCCTTCTCTGTGCTACACTGTTTTCCCCATGATCCCCCAGACCATGTGTACTAAACATAATACCCCTCAATCCCCTTCTCCCTCCCTCCCCATTCACCCTCCCACACCCCTCCCCTTTGGTAACAACTAGTTCCTTCTTGGAGTCTCTGAGTCTGTTGCTATTTTGTTCCTTCAGTTTTGCTTCATTGTTATACTCCACAAATGAGGGAAATCATTTGGTCCTTGTCTCTCTCCACCTGGCTTATTTCACTGAGCATAATGTTGTCCAGCTCCATCCATGTTGTTGCAAATGGTAGGATTTGTTTCTTTCTTATGGCTGAATAGTATTCCACTGTGTATATGTACCACATCTTCTTTATCCATTCATCTACAGATGGACACTTAGATTGCTTCCATATCTTGGCTATTGTAAAAAGTGCTGCGATGAACATATGTCTTTTGAATCTGAGAAGTTGTATTATTTGGGTAAATTCCAAGGAGTTGGATTCCCTCTTGTCAAATGGTATTTCCATTTTTAGTTTTTTGAGGAACCTCCATCTTGCTTTCCACAATGGTTGAACTACCTTACATTCCCACCAGCAGTGTAGGAGGGTTCCCCTTTCTCTGCATCCTCGCCAGCATTTGTTGTTCTTAGTCTTTTTGGTGCTGGCCATCCTAACTGGTGTGAGATGATATCCCATTGTGGTTTTAATTTGCATTTCCCTGTGATTAGTGATGTGGAGCATCTCAGAAAAAACAAACTCTTAAAAAGACAGAATTAAAATCTTGCAAGCAGCCAGAGAAAATAAACCTTATCTTTAAAGCAGCAATAAAAAGGTTGAATTTTCAATAGAAACCATGGACACCAGAAGGTTATAAAATCTTTAAAAGTGCTGAAAGATAACAACTTACTATTAACAATTCTAAACCTACTAAAACTATGCAAAGGAAAAAACACACCAAAGGAAATATTAAAGGGAATTTTTCATGCAGAAGGAAAAAATTGTCTCTGTAGAATCACAGTGATACAGAAAGAAAACACTATCATCACCAAAGATAGTAGCTATTTTGGTAAATATAAATGAATATTGAATTATCAAGTACTACTAGTAATATATTAAGTAGACATAAAATATCTGACAATAGCAAGAAAAAACAAAGGTAGAGGAGTAAATAGATTAAAATGTTATAAGATTCTTGTATTTGTATAAAATATGCTATAAGTACTAACTTAATCTAGACTAATAAAGTCAACTGTGCTTGTTGTAATCTCTATGAAAACTACTAAAGGAATAGTAACAGAACTCATAATAATGTTCAAGAATGCAAGGGAGGTAAAAAATAAACAAAATATGTAAGATGAATTCAAAAGAAAGCAAGAAAGAAACAGGTAAGGCAAAAAGTTAAAATCTAAATATATTAGTAATTACAATGAATAGTAGATGGAGCAGTTGATACAAATAAAATAAGATTGTCAGACTGGATTAAAAATATGGAAGTATCAGGAGACACATCTTAAATTATAAAGATACAGAAAAGTTACAGATAAAAGAAAAAAAGGTATTTGTACAAGTGCTAGCTAAAGAAAGATGGTGTAAAATAATTTCACCTGTGCAGGCTTAAGCTAAGTGGAAGAATTAAAAAGGACTCCAAAAATACAGAAAAACCCTAAATTCTATGCAGCTAATAATATAGCATCAAAATATATAAAGTAAAACTTAACAGAACTAAAAAGGAAAAAATCAGTTAATCCACAATCATAATTGGAGATTTAGAACACATCTTCTCAGTAAAATAGACAGGAAAAGTAAACACTAAAGTCAATAGGATGTAGAAACTCTCAACACTTCATCTATTTGACAAAGTTGATCTATTTGACATATATTAAGCACTATAGCCTGGAATTACAAAATACACATTATTTTCAAGTGCACATAGAACATTAACTAAAATAAACCATATAGCAGGCCTTAGAGGACTAAAGTAATACAGTGAAAATTACCTGAACACAGTAGAATTAAGCTAAAAATAAAAAATAGCAAGACAGAAAAATCTCCAAATATTTCACAATTATGCAATACACTTTATATCCTATGGATCAAAGAAGAAATCCAAATGAAAATTAGAAAATATATTGAGCTAAATAATGATAAAAATATAATGTATGAAAACTTGTGGTATACTATTAAACAGTTTTAAAGGGAAACTGATGATCTTAAAAGGCTGAAAAAAATGGGGGCTGAAAAGAAATCAGATTGAAAATCAATAATCTAACAACATCCATCTCAAGATGCTAGAAAAGCAAGACCAAATTCAACTCAAAGATCTTATTTTCCTTTCCATCATGTGAGGACACAGTGAAAAGGTGGTTGAATTTCCTGGTGCCTTGATCTTGGACTTTCCAGCCTGCAGAACTGTGAGAAATAAATCCTGTTGTTTATAAGCCACCTTTTCTTTGGTATTTTGTTACAGCAATCTGAAAAATCTAAGACAAAGACTAAGCAATTGATAAACCCCTTGCAAGACTGATCAAGAAAAATGAAAATACAAATTGTTAGTATCTCTGTTTAAAAGGGATACTGAAAAATTCTACAGACATTAAAATAATAATAAGTAGTATGAACAGCTATCTTTACAAACTCTTCCAGAGAATAGAGGAGCAAATCATCAACACCTTATTTTCTGAGTATAGGATAGGCAGAATTTCCCTTCCTCAATATTTTTCTCTAAGACTTTCAACTGATTGGATGAGACCCACCCACATTATGAAGGGTAATCTGCTTTATTCAAACTCTACTGTTTTAAATGTTAATCACATCTAAAAGACGCCTTTACAGAAATATCTAGATGCACCTGAACAAAACCTGAGTATCATGGCATAGCCATGTTGACACATAAAATTAACCTTTATATCCACTATCCCCATTTATATTTGATATTTTATAGGTGGTACCATCCAGTGTGATAAAGGCAAGGAAAAGGACAAGTAATAGGAATTGAAAAAAAAAGGACTACTGAAATTATATATATTCACAAGTGATATAATGGTGTATGGGGGAAAAAATCCAAAGTAATCTACAAACTTTTTGAATTAATAAGTAAGCTCACTAAGGTCACTGGATACAGTATTAATATACAAAAATTATTTTTTTCTTATATACAAGCAATGAAGAGATAGAAAGTAAAATTTCAAATAACATTAAAAAATCAACTACCTAGGAATAAATCTGACAAAACATGTGCAAACCTCTACACAGAAAAAGACTAAAGAGTGCTAAGAAAAAAAATTGAAGAATGAAATTCAGGGAGAAATATAGTCAATTCTTGTTATTCACAGTAGTATGTTCTAAAAATGTCTCCAAGAACATTGAATTAGCAAATACTGACCATTGTTTCTAGGGGAAATATAAGATTAGGTCCTTGCAAGCCTCTGGTCACATTTTTGTCAACCAATCAATACATAGCCTTGTTTTGTGTGTGTTTCTGTTTAAAGACACCTTATTTAATTTATACTTCTGGTTCATTAACATTAACCTCATGGCACACAGCACTATAACAACCCCTAAACAAAGCTTCTCAAACACACATATTTTTCCCAGAAACACATCACAGCCTTCTTGCACTTATGACCACTCTGCACTACACTTGGAACATTTGTAAACAGAAAGTCACCAACAAAAAGCATAAGAACGTGAAAAACGTGGCACTAAATTAACCACAAATAGGATGCTTGTTTACTACAAGTCTGAGAGCTTGAACAAGAAGGGGAAGTACAGCCTTGTTATAGCTCAGCTGCAAACATGCCCATCAGGCAACTCAAAATTTTCACCACTCTACTCATGTCCACAAAGACCTTCAAATTGTCACAAGTATCAATTTTGAGGCTACAAATAAACTTTAGCAAGAAGACTAATTTGGAAATACAGAGTTCACAAATAATGAGAACTGACTATGTATTACCTTCAAGGACTGGAAGAGTAAAACAAAAGTCAATTCTCCTCAAAGCAACCTATATATTCAGTGCTATCTCAGTTGGTATCCCAGTGGACTTTTTGATGAAATTTATAAGCTGATTCCAAAATTCATGTGGAAATGTAAAAAGCTGTAAATAACAAAGAAAACCTTGAAGAAGAAAAGTAAAGTTGAAATACTTACATTACCAGCTAACAAGAATTTGATAAGTTTAATTGATTAAAATATTGTGATATTGATACAAAAATAGAAAATGTACCAGTGGAACAGATAGAGTCCAGAAATGGATGCACACATATCTGGCCAACTAATTTATAACAAACATGTCATTGAAATGCACCACCAGAAATCAACAAAAATAAGTACCCCAATTAAAAATGATCAGTGTTTTGTCTAGATCCTCCACAAAAAAGGATTTCCAAATGATCAATAGCATATGCTGAGGGACTCAACATTATGATTAGGAGGAAAATGCGAAAAACCAATGAGATATAAAATGAACCCATCAGAATGAATAAAATTTTTAAAACTAGGACAATACCTAATTTATTGAAAATTAATAAAATTTTTAAACTATGTAGATAACTATACTACTCATAAATTGCTGGCTAGACACATATACAGAACAACCACATTGGAAAACAATTTAGTGGCATCCACTAACACTGAACAAGTACAACCCCATCACTCAGAAATTCCTGGGTTAGTTATATATCTAATAAAAATGTCTAAAACTCACTAAAAGCCATGTTCAAGAATACTTATAACAAAGGTCTGTACCTTCTAGCCCCAAACTAGAAACAACCCAAATGTTCATCAAAAATAGAATGGAAATACATCGTCTGGTGTATTCATACAATGAAAAGAATAACAGTACAACATGGATGAATGTAACAAATGTCTTATCAAGAGAATGAAGACAGAAAGAATTATGTACTATATGATTCCATACTACAAATTTCTGTAAGAGGCAAAACTACCTTAGGTGATAAGTCAGAATAAAGACAAAATTTTAGAGGAGGAAATGACCCAGAAGAAGCAGCTGGGTGGCTTCTGAGGTACAGGTAATCTTCTAGATCTTGATTGGGGTCATGTCTACATGAGTGTGCATGTTTTATAACTATTCATCAAATGCTACACTTAATATCTGGTGTACTTTACTATAAGTACTTCAATAAAATGTTTTTTAAGTTTTTGAGAGAAATTCATTTTCTTACCTAGATTTCTCCCTCCAGCCAGCCCAGCAATTACAGCTGAAGATAGAAATAAGATATCTCAGGTTTGTAAACTCTCAAAAATCTTTATATTCTTCCCTGTAACCTTTTGGAAAACTATGAGAAGATATGCTTGACAAAATGATACATTCACATTGTATTTTTGTGAATGATAAATACACTTATATATTTGTGCAATGATCACCACCATCCACTTCCAGAGTAAAAGTGAGTCTAGTCATTAAGGACCAGATAGTAAATATCTTAGGTTTTGAGGACATGCTGTCTCTTCTCAACACTTAACTCACTGTAGTCTGAAAGTATCCACGGACAACATACAAGTAAATGGGCATGGCTGTGTCCCAGTCAAACTTTATTTACAACAACAGGCAGGGGCCATAACTCTCTAACCCTTTGACTCAATCACAAAAGAAGAGGGAATGAGGGCAGGAGAGAAGAATGGGAATACTTAGGATAACAGAAAAGGGAAATCCCAGGACAGAATTTATGTAATAAATGAAGCCATCAACCAATGCCTATTGGAGCCCACCAGAGGCAATCAAATAACCCCAGGAAAACAAGACTTTGAAGTTGGGGAAAGTAGTTGTATACTACATAGCTCAGCTGTCCCTAGTGTTTATAAAATCATAGTAATGGGAGCACTAAATATTTATCCAACCATAGTTATAACTGTTGGGTGGACAGAGGCATAAGAATTGTGTATGTATCTGGTCCAGGATGGGAAGTAAGCTAAATCCTGATTTGCATAGTGGGAAGCTAAGAGATAACACCTAAAACTGAAGTCCAAATAGCAACATGACCTTGTTCATTTAGAGGTGTGAATGTATATATGAAAAGAATTGGTAAAGAAGTTAAAGATTGTTTCCTGTGAGGAGGAGGCAGTGGCAGCAATACAAGAGTAAACATATTCCTGTTTTCATAGCAAGTGGTGTGGAACTATTTCACTCCTTACACCATATGCAGACATAATCTTGGTAAAAATAAAAACCAAACTAAAAAAACAAAGTGAATGGGTACTCTCTGACTCTGAAGTAATTTGAAATCAAACCCACCATGGGTTGACATAGCTGAAATTTCTTGGAAGCTGCTTCTTAAAAATTCAGTGATATGCTACATTGTACTCCATGATATTTGCATTTTCAGAGATCTAACTTTATGTCCCAAACCTCACACACCTGTCACTACAAAATATTATACCTTTAAGTGTTGATTTTGGGGTTTTTTCCCCCAAAATTTTTTATTATGCCAGAAAACACATAACACGAAATTTATTATCCTATTTTCAGGGTACAATTCAGTGGCAGTATATACATTCACACTGCTGCTGTAACCAGCACCACCACCTGTTTCCAGAACTCTTTATCTTCCCAATGTGAAACTCTGTATCTATTACACAATGACTCCCTGTTCCCTCTTCCCCAGGTGACCACCTTGTGTTTTCTGTCTCTATGAATTTTACTACTCTAAGCACCTCTTATAGGTAGCATCTTACAGTATCTGTCTGCCTGTCACTGGCTCATTTCACTAGCATAGTATACTCAAGGCTTATCCATGTTGTAGCATGTGTCAAAATTTCCTTCCTTTATAAAGCTGAGTAATATTCCATTGTAGATATAGATTATATTTTGTTTATCCGGTCACTGTCAACAGACACTTGAGGTGTTCCCCAAAGCTAAAACTTTGTGAAAACTGCTTCTGTGAACATGGTTGTATCTCTCTCAGGCCACACCTTTCCGTTTTATGTCAAAACCATTGCAGGAGGCATCACACATCTATTTCTGATATTTTTTCATTTCATATTTGAACAGAAACTGACCCTCCTGCCCTCCTTCCTTTGGTACTCACGTATTCAGCAATAGTTACTGTGCACACGCTATTCTGGGCACTCGGATTCTTCACTGCGTGAGGATGAAGAGGTCCCTGCTCTCCCTGACTTTGTTCCAGGGGGAAGGGGACCGCTAAGGGGAAGGAGGTGCAGACAGATGGGAAAGCGTCCCGCCACACTGAGGACTGAGGAAACAAAACAAGAGCTTCTGTCCCGCTCTGTGCTCCTCCCCAGAAGCCACATGTGGGAAAAATGGAACTTTCTGATTAGAGCATGTGTGCAGTCACAGGATCGGAAGCCCCCATTCTCTCCTCCGCTCTGGTTCCTGGTACATAATTGGTCAGGCCCTGCCAGTCCCCAGGACGCACCCACAGAGTTCTGCCTGGTGAGGTAGTGTGGCTGAGCTCCAGCAGGCAGGAGAGCCGAGCAGGCAGCGAGAGGGCAGAGCAGCCAGAGTTCAGAGTGAGGAGAGACTGGGCCATGAGAATAAACCCTTTCAGTCCCAACCTCTTGCCCTTGGCTTCCTTCGGTCCCATCAATACACAGGGAGCTTGCCCCTGATAGGGAGCCGCCTCCTCCCAGAGCTATACCACATCTCTACTGCTGTGCCCTGAAGACCAATAAGAGAGGGCAGCACCTCCAGGCACAGCAGTCCTCTGCTGGCAACTGCCACTAAGCCTCACCACACTAGACCTGAGACGGACACATGGCTCTTCCCTTGGCAGCTCCTTCAAAGATGGAGAAAGAGCCTGGCCCATTCCTCCCAGTATGCCCCAGACTAAGCTGGAGCTCTTACGGAGACGTGCTGAGGGCCAGGGCTACAGGCAGAGAAACACAATCTGGTGTCCCTGACCAGAAAGGCACTGTGCCAGGCTGCCGGCCTCCAGCCATTCAGCAGGAGACAGCTCACTCTCCAACACTGGGACTGGCCG
The DNA here is from genome assembly GCF_030020395.1 of Manis pentadactyla. Classification (NCBI taxonomy): domain Eukaryota; kingdom Metazoa; phylum Chordata; class Mammalia; order Pholidota; family Manidae; genus Manis; species Manis pentadactyla. The sequence continues at coordinate 45,206,588 of NC_080025.1, forward strand.
GACTCCACTGTGCTGTGGAGTTAGGCCAAGTCTGAACAGCCATGTGTGGAACACCAACAGCTTAGGATGGGCTCCTGCAGCCCACACCGGCCCAGATGCTCATCACAGGATTTCCTTCCCCATTCAGTGAAGACAGGGGACCCTCCTGCCCCCTCAATTTCCTAGTAGCTGGACCACACACACACACACACACACACACACACACACACACACACACACATGAGTAGCACACCAGCCATCTCTATAAGAACATTGTAACTTAGAACAGCCTAAATCTAGACATGGAAGGGGTGGGGACCATTGTCTTAACGAAATATTTCACAAATTCAAGTCATTTAAGCCAGGGCCTCATGATTTTTCCAGACCAATTGTGGTGGGCTTACGGGCTTCTCCCAGTGTCCCGTCCTCATTCCTCACGCCTCACACAGTTTGGACATTCCCAGTGACACAAAGGTTTACGGTGGCCCCCACCCCCAACTCCAGGGTGGGCTCCCCTCTTAGGTGACCTAAGGGAGGTCAGCAAATCTTGATAAGTAGGATTCCACAAACAGATAACTATGCTGGCTTATACTTGAAGTCACTTATGTTCACTTGACCCAGTGAGTCCCTACATTGGATCAGGAACTCTTTATTCCTATTTTCTCCATAACAAGTTTTTAACTACACCCAAGTTAGTTGAGAAACTTGGCCAAATTCAAACATATAGTGGCACAAGTGAAAATAAGAGGTCTACTAAGTTTTTGGTTTTGGTCTGCTTCCACCTCTCGTATTTGAGTGTCTGAGATGGCGCCATGTTTATCTCATTCAGCAGCTTATTCTCAATGTCTTGCATGCTGCCTAGAAACTAGTTGGCACTCAATGAGTACTTTCGAGAGAGAAGGAAGGAAAGGAGGAAGGGAGGGAGGCAGTTAAGAAGTTGACACCCTTTTAAGGGTGAAGAGTGAATCCATGGTGATTTAGCCATTAAAAATGTCTTCTCTCCACTTTCTCTTCTTCTTCCTTATCCTTTGGCAGGTGAGTTTTATCAGGTTTAAAATCTGGCAACAACCGTGGTTCAGTTACTACCTCACCTTTTCCCTCATCCTCTAGCCTATTAACATCCAGGGAAACAATGTGGTTTTGAAGGAGCTTGGAGGATATCATCCAGACAAAATATCTGGAAGCAACTAGATGCCTGTCATTTGACTCTCATGGGTAATGGTATTTTTGAAAGTGTGTGTCATTGTGAGCTCTCACCCCGCAGTCTCCTCTCCTCCTGGGAGGACCTCTGCATCGTGTGGCCAGCCAGTTGGGGTGTCACCTGCTGGTAAGATCTTAAGGCCACTGTTTATTTTCTGTCTGAAGCTTTCTGTACCAATCCACTTGTTCTGTTTTGATCCCTGAAAAACTCAGAGTTATTTTTCTAATAGGAATGGCACTTGAATTAACCTGCGGTCTTACTGTGTGAACTGAACACTATGTCTGAGAATGGGTGGATCTTACTGTTAAAACTTCCAGACTTCTCACAGGTGAAGTCCCATGATTTTTCAGACACCATTTTCAAGTTCTTCCACCTTTTTATTACAGAGTTTTCTTTTTATCCTCCTTTTTTAATAATTCTGTCTCCTGTACTCTCTAATATGAAAACTTCAGGATTTCTCAGCCCTTTCTCCTACTAAGGGAAAATTGCTCTGGGTTGACAGCCATATGGGATCATTATTTCCAATAATCAGTGCCAGCCTACATCTTCTCTTATGTCATCAGTCATAGGCTGCAGAGATGTATTTGCATAAATTCTAAAAATAGTATTTGTCTAAAAATCTATACTCACATCTATTTTCCATGCGATGTGTAAACATAGGGAAACCATGCAAGGAAATTATGGCAGAATGTAATTTTCTTGTGTTGCTAAAACTCCACCACGTGCCTTTTCTCTTTCATATTATTGGCATCATAAATGAACTGAAATGAGATTTAATGATCAAAAGTAAGGTGATTAAAAGCTCTTATGGCTCAGCTCTATCATGCTGATATTAATAGGAAATGGGAAATGAGACATGCTTTGTTTTATGAAATGGCAAGCAGAATCCTGACTAGAGACACTCAAGGCAGCACGAGGGTGAAGCACAGATGCAGTAGAGAAAAGATCAATGACCTTGTTAAAAATAGGAAGAAAGGACATTCCTGGAAAAAACAGAAAAGCATCTGCAGTTGGCATGAAAACTGATTTAGAGAAAAAGAGTGATTTTTCTTCCCTCCTGACACCACAATTCCCTCTAGCTGACTTTTTTACTTACCTGGAAATCACTGACTGCTGTGCGCAGAGAAGGGGATTCAGTGACCAAATGCTGCGAGGAGCCGACAGAACTGACAGGCCCCAAGCAGACACGATGCCAGTGGGGCCAGCGCGCCTCACCTGGACGCACCACAGACACACGCCACCCTCTCCACCCCTCAGGATCAAGGGTTTGGAGTCTGAGAGGGAATTCAGACACAGGGATTTTTAAAACTCTCCTCAGGCAATCTGCGTGCGCAGCCAGGGTTAAAAGGTACTGAGATGGGTAGGGTGGGTTTGCTGGTTTAGCTCCCCATGGGACCTCGGGCCATTTACTGAGTGCCCACAGCCTCAGTTTGCTCAACTGCAGAATGGAATCATAACAGCACTCATCTTGCTATGTGACTATACCAATCAGATGTCATAAGCATGTACAGTGCTTGAACACAGTGCCTAACAGATGTAAGAGCCTGGGAGTCGTAAGCTGGAGTGGTGGCTGGGACAGAGTGGAGTACAGGCCTGGCTCTGCTTAGCATCCTTTGGGTGTTGCCTGCATGTTCCACGGTCCCTACTTTGCTGTCTGGGACCCACAGAATCCATGCCCTTCCATGTTGGTATGGGGCCAGTCAGCCCAGCCTACACCATGTACGCCCTGGGTGGACAGCACACAAAGGCCCCTAAGTTCCCTGTCACTTCAATCATTCTTTGCCACCCCTCACATTGGTGCAGATGGGGCATGCGATTTCTGATTGCAGAGGAGACCTGCTGTGCTAACACATTCTGCAGAAGTGCCCCATAAACATCTCTTCCTCACGGGAGAGGTCCTGGAGCTCCCCTGGCTGCAGAAGGGAAGGCCCTGTTTACTGGTTGCTCTGGAAAGCCCCTCGCCATCTCTCAGTGGCGCTCTGGTGGCTGCCCTCTCTGGCGATGAGAGTGGAACTGTAGTGACTTAGGCCACAGGGCCTCAGGTAGCAAGCTTCCACCTCAGGGACCTTTGCATCACTAGGCCCGTCAATTAGCCACCCCTGAGGCGCTGCTGCCTCCACATGTCATCATATAAAATGTTAAATTCCTTGTTGTTTGAACACATTAAGTTGAAGTTCTCTGTTACACACAGCAGAGGTAACAGTAGAAAAGCAAATACAAACATCAGATTCTCTAGCTAAGCAATGCCAGAGTCCAGGGACCTATTTCGGTGTAACTGCTTCAGGAGCACCAGGAATTCAGCATCAATCTAGGCAAAGTCATTCACTCCTACCAGGAACAGTCAGGAATGGATATGCAGGTAGGAGCTAATGGCAGTGGTGTTCCAGGCAGGAGGCTTTAGATAGAAAGTTTGGAAGAGAGAGATAAAAATGAGGTCAAGAAACCCCGGTTCTTAGATTAGACTTTTTTCTAGCAAAGAAAAATGGCTGAGAGGATTGCATGAGACAGTGAGAGCATAGGCTTCACCAAGGAATTGTCACTGATGGTCTGAGACAAACCTGTGCTGCTCACTCAGAATAGCTGGTCGTTAGCCCAGCCTGGCCCAGCCCTGCTGACTGTTGCACCCATCATCTCGCCCAGTCCTTGAAATAAGCACGTGAAGTGTCTCGTTGCTTCCTACATTTTAGTGATAAGAAAATTAAGTGATTAGCTACGGAAGAACAGTGGCGGCTGGACCTGCCAGGACAGCACGCTGCCCCTCTGGGAGAGGGAACTTGAGAAACACCTGTGCAGTTAGCAAGGCTGAGCATTAGAAACACTCAAGGCCATTCCCACATAAAATATCCAAGCCTGCAGATGGGACTCAAGGAGCAGGCTTCAATCATTCTAATTCACAATGCCAGAAAAATACTGAGCCTTCAGATGGAGAGCCATGCACAGAGGTAAGAGAGTCTCCCGCTGTGCATATTGTCTGCATCAGAGCAGAAATAGACAAACATCTCATTGAAATTCCTGGAACAGGGATTGCAGCATTGCTGGCAAGGGAGGAATGGGGAGGAAGTAATTTTACAGCACTGTGAGGATGGGAAATATCATTTGTCATCCTTTTCAGCATTCTGTCTTTTTAGTGAACATAATTAATATTTATGGGCTCTTTAACTTTTTTTCTCTGGTTTTCAAGAATGTCTGTTGCAAATTCTCTCCCCATCAGGTTTTCACTAACTTGCCTTTGCTGTTGGGGACAGACTATTGTACACAAAAGGAAAGCTAAAGAAAGAGAAGCCACATCTCTGGAAGTGTGACAGAGCAAGATGCATGTAAGGGTTCTACCTGGGTGAAACCAGCAGGAGCTGGGGACTTATGTTGATAAGAATGCTTTTTGCAGGTAAAGTGGAGATCAATAAATCAGTGGAATCATCTGAAACAGCTGAGAACTTGGCATCCCAAGAGAATTAAACAGAAGCCTGGGAACACTGACATCATTGCTTAGGTCTCAGCTCAGGTAAGGGCTCAGGGGACGTGGCAGGCTCTTATCTGGCAAAGCCATACTGCTGATGAAGAGACGATACAGCAAACACTTCCCTTGCCCTTCATGTCTGAAGACAAAATAACAAAAAAAGGGGGTTTTAAATATCATGGCTAAGGAAACTGCCATGTTATTCAGTATGTTATTTCAAAATAAATCATACAGCCTGAAAATGAACTTCATATCTACTAATTTCTGATTCACTTTGTCAGAGAGGCCAAAATGGAATGAAGAAAACTGGAAAACGTTCTTGCCTGTTTTTCCTGACATCATGTTTTCCAGTGTTCCAGTTCAATTCCCATGATATTGTCTCTTTGAGATTGTCCCCCACAAAGCTCAGATTAAACATGGCTAGTCGAGCCGAGAATGCCAGTGGGAAAACCTGCCCTCCTGATCCTAAGGGCAGGGGAATCCCAAGAGTGGGACATTACTTTATAATTAGATTCAGACTCACTTACTTATCAGACATGCTGCTGTGAATGTTGATTTCTAAGTTATAAAATGTAATAATAGTATTCATTAAAAGAACATGTGACATTTTTGTGATCCTTCATGGTTTTCAAAGGACATTTTATTGTCTTTCATTCTGACCCTTCAGCTAATGTCACCAGGTGGCTAGTATAATTATTGTGATCTTTGCATTACAGAGGAGGAACCTGAGGGTCAAAATTGTTGAGTAATTTTTCACACAAATAAATGGCATAGCCAAGAAGTGAATCCACATCTCTATTCTGGTGCACTTTCTCCTCCAAAGAGCAAAGACATGGAAACATGTTATCAGAAATTCTAAAGCCAGGATGACTTGATGCTCATAAATATTTAGTGACAGTTGGATGGAGGATGTTTTCATGTATGTTTAAGACAAGGAAATGAAAGAGATAGGTTGATGGGCTGAACTTGAAGGTCTTAATAAATGATAGAGAAAAACTGTCCCTCCCTCTTCTACATCCAACTCCCCAGACAAGGACTCAGATCTTCAGACTGGGTAGAAATAAAATGGGTAGAAGGAAATCTAAAGATAAGAGATAATAAAGGGAGAGTGGGCAAGTCATTCTGCCCAGAAGCTAGTAGGCAGGTCTGAGAGATCCCTGAGCTTGTAGGTAGGGTCTAAGGAATTGGGGATAGAAGATGATTGACATGCAATATGTGGGCAGTTTTGGAATACAAATTTTTAACCACACACACACACACACAAAAGAAAGTAGAAGGGACTTTAAAGTGCATCCTGACAAGATTACAGGTTAGATACATGAGGACTGTTATGTACTCAATATACAAGAAATCCCTTGAAGATAAGGATATCTTGTCTTCCTGGCAACTACTGCCCTGACTTCCACATCAGAGGCACCCAGTCAACGTTTGCTGACCAAACCTGAGTGTAGAACATGAAGTGGCAGCATTAGTAGCCTGTGTGGTCCCACTAAGAAAGAGCAGAGAAACCACACATTTTGGATACACCCCCTAGGCTGGTAGATAAGTCTTTGTACCTGGATTTCAGTAAAATTAGAAATCTTATCTCTGTGAGTAGGATTTCATACCTCCTATCTCTGTGGACAAGACTGGGAAAGGTGGCTGGGAAGATGGCCCATTAGGCAGATTAGTAACCGCTTGAAAATGCACTCAGAGGTATGAATTGATGAATGGAAGCAGGATACGAGGTCTGCAGAGGCTTGTGTTCAGCCTTGGTTGTTTTTTTGACATTTTATCCTTTATAATGATGTGAACATCATGGATGATTTCTTCCTGTAGCACAATAAATACTGTTTCAAGTTTCCCAGCATTTTCAATGTGATTCTGTTACCTTGCTTAATTAAGCTCCATAACTCTTTAAAACATGTTCAGTTTTCAATATAACACTGCTAACCATCTAATGGTCATGTCATGATTCAATCTGAGGCTTTTTTTTGTTTTTTATTGTAGTAAATATACATGATGTAATTTGTCATTTTAACCATTCTTAAACATACAGTTCTGTGGCATTCAATACATTCACACTGTTGTGTATCACACACCAACATCCATCTCCAGAACTTATTTCATTTCCCCTGAAACCACATGTCCATTAAACAATAACTTCCTGTTCTTCTCTCTCCCCAAACTCTGACAACCACCATAGTGCAATCAATAGTCATTGTGCCACTCCTGAATGATGAACAGCATATAGAAAGCAACAAATTAAAAAACATAGCTGAAAAGTGATAAGCATCTCTGTGGAACAGAGATGAAATAGTAATGCAGGAAAGAGTATGCAGCCCATTGGTGCGATGGGCTGTGAGTCTATAAACAGGCCATGTGGACCTAATGGTGCCTGTAGAGCAATTCAGAAGAAAAGTCCTCCATTGGAGACAGAAACTAGACCCAGGCTCGAGAGTGGAGCCACTGCCTAGGTGGTAGTGGAAGGCAGTGTGACACACACATGACACCAGAACCCAGATACTCTGGCTGTGCCAGAGTTTTCCACAATGTCATGAACATGCAGCTGCAAACCTTTGTAAAACCTGTTTTTTTCCAGGAATGGGTGACAGAGAAAAGCAATGACAAAAATCTTAGGGAAAAAATAGTAAGTATGGAAAAAGAGAGAAAAGAAGGAAAAAAATCTTCTACTCAAAATGAGCCTCCAAACCAAATTTCCAAAATAGGTAGTAAAGAAATGTACTGCTTTAAAAAAAAAAAGAGCCAACAACAAAAAATAAAATGAAATCACCTCAGTAAGATTAATTTTTAAATGGGTTAATAATGACTTTATTGTGAGTATGCATGGGATGCCCCAAGAGTTAAGTGCAGGAGGAGCAAACATCAAATAAACAATAAACATGAAATAAAACAGTAGCAATCATCAACTCTGAGTATAATACAAAAGGAGCCCCTGGAGGCTCCGGAGACAGAACAGAAGCAGGCAGATGGGGGAGCAGCTGTGCTCACATGGGACGTCATGCAGAGTGCGAGTGAGCTTCCTATTGTCACTGTAGGCAGGGTGGCACAGAGTAGTAGAGGTGCTGGTGGAAAAATCAGAGTCTTACTGGCCCAGTGAGCCAGAGGACTGGATGTAGACAACTGTGGCTGATGGAGGCTGGAGGTGGGCAGGGGAATCCTGGGAGGAAGAATCAGAGAGATTTCTCATTTCTTCTTGCCCACATCTCTGTGGCTTCTCCCTGACACACAGATGTGGAAGGGATAAAAAGCTCAGCTGCAAACAAAATGTCTAGACTAACATTGGGCTACTGCATAAGAACTAGAGTGTGACCAAAGTTGATTGCCTGCTACAACAGAAGAAACAACACTTATCAGAGAAAAACGTATTTCCAAGTCTCCACAGTTTAACATTCATAATATCTAGGATAAAAAACAAAATTACCCAACAAAGAATTGGGAATATGGGATGCATTTTTTTAAAATGAAAAAAAATCAACAGACATCAGATAATTGAGATCCACTCAGACTGGTATTTCCACAGATTACAATTACACACTATCAGTATAATACAAAAAAGACTGATCTACTTGAAGGCACTGCATAGGACTATCAACCATCTTCACCTACACAATGCATATAAAATACCTCATCTAAGAGCAAAATGCACACTCTTCAAGTGCATATGGTATATTCAACAGAATGAACCATTGCTGGGCCATAAAATATGTCTTAGAGTATAAAGATTGAAATCTTACAGGTATATCTTTTTACCGCAAAAGAATCAAGAAACAGTAACTGTAAGATATAGACAATCCCACTTATTTGGAAGTTAAACAACCCACTTCTAAATAATCTATGGGTCAAAATAGAAGCCATAAAGGGAGTTTGAAAATGTTTTGAACTAAACAATAATAAAATACATCACACAAAGTTTGCATAATACATTTGAAGCAAAGCTTACAGGGAAATGTTACATATATTGGAAGATCTAAAATCAACCATCTAAATTTCTTTCTTAAGAAATTAAGAAAATAAGAGAAATTAAAGTCAAAGAAAGTAGGAATAAAGAACTAATAAAAACATTTTATTAATAATAAAAAGAGCAGGTATAAATAAAGATAGGTAGCAATAGAGAAACAAATTAATTCCATGGGGAAAGTAAAGAAGTCCTAAATAAATGGAGTCCATAGTTTATGTGACAGTTCACTCTTGGTGTTGTGTACCATATAAGTTTGGATAAATCTATGTCATCATTAACTATCATACAGAATAGTCTCACTGCATTTTTAAGGAAGTGCTTTTTAAGGCAAAGCTATTCTGTGATTTGCCTATTCACCCCCTTCCAACCCCTGACAACTCCTGATTCTTTTACTTTCTTTATAGTTTTCCCTTTTTCAGAATGTTAAATAGTTAGAATCACAGTATGCAGCCTATTCTGATGGCTTCTTTCACTTAATAACATGAATTTAAGATTCCTACTTGTGTTTTCATGGATGGATAGCTCATTTCTTTTTAGCACTGAATAATATTCCATTTAGTACCCATCCATTGTCTGGATGTACCACAGTTCAATTATTCATTCACCTACGAAAGGACATCTTCGTTGGTTCCAAGTTTGGGCAATTATAAATGAAGCTGCTATAAACATTCATGTGCAGATTTCTGTGTGTCTATATGTTTTCAACTCTTTGGATAAATACCAAGGCCCATAATTGCTCTATCATATTGTATGAATGTGTTTAGCTTTGTAAGAAACTTTCAAGCTTTTTGCCAAAGTGACTGGACCATTTTGCATTCCCACCACCAGCAGTGGATGAGCATTCCACATCCTCACAAGCATTTGGTGGTGTCAATGATCCAGATTTTGGCTGTTCTAATAGATGTGTAGTGGTGTCTTGTTGTTTTAATTTGCAGTTCCCTAAATGACATACGATATGGGGCATCTTGTCAAATCCTTACTAATTTTTAAAAAGAAAAATGTGAAGGAGTTGTACTGCCCAATTTCAAGACTTAACTGCAGAATTCAACACAATGTGAACTAAAGTATTGACATACAACAAAACCAATAGGACAAAACAGAGTGTCTTGAAATAGAGCTCCACTTCCATGGCCAAATGACTTTGCTCAAAAAAGTATAAACTTTGCCCTGTATGGTGCTGGCCCAACTGGACATTTGTATGAAAATAAATGACCCTTGATGTTTACTTCATGTTACATTAAAAATAAACTTAATATTTATCATAGACCTAAATGTGACAGCTAAATTATGAAATTTCCAGAACAATATATAGGAAAAAAATCACTGTGACTTTGTATTAGATGATGATTTAAACAGAACACAAAAAGTCAGTAGTTACAAATATTAATAAAATAAACATCATCAAAATTACCTAATTTGCTCTTTAAGAGTTAAGAACAAATTAGACAAACTAGAAGAAATGGACAAAGTCCAAGAAAAATACAACTTTCCAAGACTAATCCAGGAAGAAACAGAAAATCTGAACAGACCAGTTACTAGCAGTGAAATTGAATTGGTAATCAAAAAACTCCCAACAAACAAAAGTCCAATACCAAATGGCTTCACAGCTATATTCTACCAAACATTTAAAGGAGAGCTAATGCCACCCTTTTTAAAGTATTCCAAAAAGTAGAAGAAGAGGGAATACTTTCAAACTCATTCTATGAGGCCAGCATCACTCTAACACCAAAACCAGAAATAGACACTACAAAAATAATAGAAACTTATAAACTTATATCCCTGGTGAACATAGATGCAAAAATCCTCAACAAAATATTACCAAGCTGAATTAAAAAATACATCAAAATGATCATCCATCATGAGCACCTGGGATTTAATCCAGGGACGGAAGGATGGTATAGTATTCATAAATCAATCAATGTGATACACCACATTGACAAAAAGAAGGATAAAAATCACCTGATCAGCTCAAAATTTGCTGAAAAAGCATTTGATAAAATTCAACATTCATTCATGATAAAAACTCTCAACAAATGGGTATAGAGGGCAAGTACCTCAACATAATAGAGGCCATATATGACAAACCCACAGCTAACATCAGACTTAATAGTGAAAAGCAGAAAGCTGTTCCTCTAAGATCAGGAACAAGACAAAGATGTCCACTTTCACCATGGCAATCAGACTAGATACAGAGATAAAAGGCATCCAAATTGGTAAGGAAGAAGTTAAATTGTCCCTATTTGCAGATGACATAATACTATATATATAAAACCCTAAAAATTCCACCAAAAAACTATCAGAACTAATAACTGGATTCAGCAAACTTTCAGGATACAAAATTAATACACTGAAATCTGTTACATTCCTATATAGTAACAGTGAACTAGCAGAAAGAGAAATCAAGAAAACAACTCCATTTATAATTGCATCAAAAAGAATAAAATACCTAGGAAAAAAACCTAACCAAGGAGGTGAAAGACCTATATTCTGAAAACTATTAGACACTCTTGAGAGAAATTAAAGAAGACACAAAAAAGTGGAAATCTATCCCATGCTCATGGACAGAAGAACTCATATTGTCAAGATGACCATCCTGCCTAAAGCAATGTTCAGATTCAATGCAATCCCTACTAAAATACCAACTGCATTCTTCAATAACTAGAGCAAATAATCCTAAAATTCATATGGAACCCCAAAAGACCCCAAATAGCCAAAGCAATTCTGAGAAAGAAGAACAAAGCTGGGAGTATTACACTCCCTGACTTCAAGCTCTACTCCAAAGCTATAGTAACCAAAATAGTTTGGTACTGGCACAAGAACAGACCCATAGATCAATGGAACAGAACAGAGAGCCCAGATATAAACCCACACATATATGGTCAATTAATATACAATAAAGAAGCCATGAATATACAATGGAGAAAAAACAGCCTCTTCAATAACTAGTGTTGGGAAAACTGGACAGATACATGCAAGAGAATGAAATTGGATTACTATCTAATTCCATACACAAAAGTGAACTTGAAATGGATCAAAGCCCTGAATGTAAGGCATGAAACCATAAAACTTAGAGGAAAATATAGGCAAAAATCTCTTGAACATAAGCGTGAGCAATTTTTTTTCCTGGACAAATTTCCTTGGGCAAAGGAAACAAAATAAAAAATTAATAAATAGGACTATATCAAACTAAAAAGCTTTCTTCTATACAGCAAAGGACATCATCAGCAAAACAAAAAGGCAATGTACAGTTTGGAAGAATGTATTCGTAAATGATTTATCCTTTTAGTGTTAATATCCAAAATATCTAAAGAGCTCATACACCTCAACACCAAAGAAACAAATAACCAATTTAAAAAATGGGTGGAGGTCCTGAACAAACATTTTCCCAAATAAATACAGATGGCCAACAGGCACATGAAAAGATGCTCCTCATTGCTAATCATCAAGAAAAGGCAAAACAAAACCACAATGAGATATCACCTTACACCAGTTAGAATGGCCACAATCCAAAAGACAAGGAATAATAGGTGTTGGTGAGGATGTGGAGAAAAGGAGCCCTCCTACAACCCACCAATGTAAATTGGTGTAGCCACTGTGGAAAGCAATATAGAGGTTCCTCAAAAAACTAAAAATGGAAATACCATTTGACCCAGTATTTCCACTTCTAGGAATTTACCTGAAGAAAACAAAATCCCTGATTCAAAAAGATACATGCCCCTATGTTTATCACTGCATTATTTACAATAGCCAAGATATGGAAACAACCAAAATGTCCATCAATACATGAATGGATAAAGAAAATGTGGTACAGATACACAATGGAATGTTATTCAGCCATTAAAAAAAAAAAAGAAATCCTGCCATTTGCAACAGCAGATGGACCTAGAGGGTATAATGCTGAGTGAAATAAGCCAGGTGGAGAAAGACAAATTCCATATGATTTCACTTATTTGTGGAATATAAAAACAAAACAGAATGAGCAAAATAACAATAAACTCATAGACACTGAGAAGTGACCAGTGGTTACCATGGGGGAGAGGAAGGTGGTGGGAAGGTGGGGAGGGTGAGGAGGATAAAGGGGCACAAAAATTCTCAATCATAATATAAGTTGGTCACAGGAATGGTAGTACAGCATGAAGAGTATACCCAGTGATTCTATACTATCTTCCTATGTTAGCAGACAGTGACTGTGGTAGAGGAGGTGAGGACTGGGTAACTGTTGAACCACTGTGTTGTATATTTGAAACCAGTGTAAGATTGTATATCATTAATGCTTCAATAAAAAAAGAGTTAAGCAAATGAAAAGATAAACTACAGAGTGGGTGAAAACATTTGAAAAGCACACATCTGCCAAAGGATTTATATGCAGAATATGTACAACTAATAGATACATTAAGACATGAAAACATCATTAGTGATCAACAAGTATGTAAATTAAAACTGCAATGAGATATACATGCACTAAAGTGGCTAAAATGTGAAAGACTGAGATGATCAAATTTTGACAAGGATGCGGAGCAGATGGAAATCTCATGCATCCTGTTAGAATGTAAAATGATGCAGCAACTTAGGAAAACATCTTAGCAGTGTTTTGTAAAGCTAGACATACACTTACTATATGATCCAACAATTCTACTCCTAGGTATCTGCCCAAGAGAAATTAAAACATGCCCACACAAAGATGTAAGTGAATGTTCATAACAGTATGTATAATAGTCAAAAATTGTGAGCCTCCCAAGAGTCCATCAAGGAATGAATGAATAAGCACATTACATCCATACTATAGAACAGTACTCGGCATTAGAAAGGAGCAAACTATTGATACATGCAACAGCTTGGATGATCAGAAAAATGTGCTAAGTGAAGGAAGTTAAAAGCAGAAGACCACAGAGGTGTGATTCTTTCTCTCTGAAGTACTAGGAAATATGAAACCTCAGTAACAGAAAGCAGAATAGTCGTTGGCCTAGGCTGAGTCTGGAGATGGTTTTGCCTGGAAAGACCCATGCAGAGATTTGGGGGCACGTTATAAATGCTTGAGATCTTTTGCCTGTGGTGGTGGTTACAAGTCTACAATTAAACTGCAAACTTAAAATGAATGGTGTAAATTATACCTCAGTAAACTGGGAACAGAGAGGGTGAAAAAATACAACAATGGATATAAAAAAGCTAAAATTGTTAGAAATGAAGAATATAGCCACTAAAATAAAAATTTATGAAATAGAAGAGTGAATAAATTTTAAAATGAGTGCCCAAAGAGAATTGGTGAGCTGAAAGATAATAATAAAGAATACACCCAGAACTCAAAATGTTGTTAGAGAAACATTTTTTTTAAAATAAAAAAACAGTTAAGAGACATAGAGGATAGATTTGGAGGCTACGATATATGTTTTAGGAATTTCATGAAAAAAGCAGCAAAGGGAAAATAGGAGATAAATATTTCACAAGTTAGTCACTGCAAAATTTCTAGATTTGTAGAAAGATGTGATCTTTCAGACAGTTCACTCTGAATTCTAACCAGGGCAAAAAATAAATAAAAGCTTACCCACACACATGGCTGTGAAATGACAGAACACCAAGAATAAAGAGGACATCTTCAAGCTAACACAGAGAAAAGATCACCACAAAGTAACACCCTTCCAGCAGACTTCCGATCAGCAATAATGGAGAATTATCTTCAAAGGCCAAGGAAAAATAATAATCAACTTCAAACTTTGAATATAGTCTTTCTTCAAATGAGAATGCAAAATCAAGATGTTTTCTGATTTTCAAAGACCGAAAAAATCTACCCACTACAGGTCACAAAAGAACAAATTAAGAACATTGTCTTTAGCTGGCAAGCCAGAGGAAAGACAGAAATACGTGCATTGGTGAGCACAGAACAGGTCGTTTGACTTAGTTAGCAATTGGCTGGGGAAAATGATTGCTCTATGTTTTAAAATCAAAGTTCCCATAACAAATGTGGGTAGGAGCTCTTCTGTTCTGGAGGAGAACACCACCACCATACAGAGTAATGTTTGACTCTGGAAAAATGTATACTGTTACATGTCGCCAACTTGCAAGGGGCACCACACAGACACACAAGATTCATGATGTGAAAAATCGAAAATGGCCAAGCTATATGAATGGTATGGAATTTTGGTGGTTCCCTGGCTTCCCTCCATCTTGGTGAGGGGTTCCTGACATCAGCCTAACTCCACCCACCCTGGGCAAATGTTATTATTAATGTGATATTTTCCTTTGATTCATAAAATGTCCCCTGAACTCGCTGAAGACTGGACACTAGATACACAACTGGGTGGTGGAATTATGTTTAACATATCTGCAGTTTTAATTCAGGTCTTAATGCTATATTAGAAAAGTGAGTGTGATGGCCTTTTACCTACATAATCTATACTTTTGCCCCTGTGACAGAATCACTTTTCAAAAATTACTTCTGCTTTTTTTGTGGTTCTTGTTGTGTCTCATTAGTTTTCCTGTTTCTTGATATTTTACTGAATAACACACATACAGAAGAAGGGGCAGGACATAAAAATTTCAGCTCAACTAATTACCAGGTACTGAGCATCATCATGCAGCCACCTCCCCGTTCTGGAAATAGAGCATCCACACCCACGAAACCACAGAGGGACTCCTCCTTCCTCCCAAAGTATTAGAAACATCTATCACTGTAGTTTAATTTTGCCAGTTTTTGTACTTTTACATATATGCAGTCCTAAACTCTGTGTACTCCTATGTCTGGCTTTCTTCCACTTAACAACGTGGTTGTGAGATTATCATATTGCTGTGTGCTGTTTATTTTTATTGCTATATAGTAGTCTGTTAAATGAATATCCCATAAAATATACAGTCTTCTGTTGGTGAATTGTACACATTTTTGGTGAATATAGGAATGTGTTTCTATAGGGCATATAAATGGAAATAGAATTTCTTGGTCATCAGATACACATATGATCACCTTCAGTGGTTTTCCAAAAGTGGCTTTGCCAATATTTGCACCCATCCACAATGGCCAAGAATTCCAGTTGCTCTACAATCTCACCAAGTTTGGTTATACCAGGATTTTCGAGCAGAACCATTTTGGTGGGTGTGTAGTGGCCTCTCATGATGCTTTTAATTTGCATTTCTCTCATTACTAATAAGATTGAGTTATTTTTCTATATTTATTAATCATTTGAGTATCCACTCTGATGCAAGCTTCTTGCCACTTTTTTATTATGTTGTTGTTTTTTTCTTATTCAGTTCAAAGTTTTTTATACATTCTGGAAACAAGCCCTTTTGTCACTTATATGCATTGTAAATATCTTCTCCACTGTGTTGTTTTAATGATATCATTCAATCATTTTTGGTCATTTTTCCATACTTCTGAATTCTAGATAATTTCAGATTTACAGGAAAGTGCCATAGAACAAAGGATTTTTTCATGTACCCTTTCCCTGGATGCCACAAGTGTTGATATTTTATCATATTTTTCTATCATTTTCTTTTTTCTAACCATTCTCAAATCATTCACTTAAATAAGCATTTAGTTTACCCCTAAATACTGTGTATTTACCCTATGTAAATACTATGTATTTGCCCCTAAAAATGTGTATTCCCTAAAAAACAAAGACATTCTTTCATGTAACTACAGTACAATTATAAATATCAGGAAATTTACAAGGATTCTGAACTATTATTTACAGATCTCTTTCAAGTTTCAGCAGTTGTGGTAATAATGTTCCTTATTGCAAAAGAAGAAAATGTTTTTGATCCTGGTTCCAATCCAAGATCATTATGCCTTATATCTAGTTACTATGTCTCTTTACTATCCCTTAATTTCTCATGTTTTATATTTCATGATAAACATTTTTAAAGAAATTAAAACTTAGTTGATAGAATGTCCCTTGAGTGGATTTATCTGATGTTTCCATACAATTTCACCCCAATCATCCATTTTGGACAGTAATAACACAGAAGTGATATATCCTTTTCATTGTATCATATCAGGAGGACATGATAACAAGTTGTCCCAGTACTGGTGATTAAAGAATGTTCTGACTATTTTCTCTACTGTAAAGTTGCATTTGTTTTCCTATTGTAATTGATAATTGTTCTGTGGGGAGATACTTTGAGACTGTGTAAATATCTTGTTTCTCAATAAAACTTTTTCCTATTAGTTTCAGCCACTGATGATTCTTGCCTAAATCAATTATTAGCACAATTGTTGCCAACTGGTGGTTTTTTAATTCCATCATTCCTTTTACTTTTATAGATTTACCAGTATATTCAAATGAAATAAATATTTTCCATTCTCCCATCCAGTCATTCATTCCTCTTGGTGTGAGCTTACAAATTTTAATTTTCTTCAGTAGATTATAATCCATTACTAACTTTGCCTTTGAGTCTCAAATTTTTCCTGACCTTTCCAGTGAATTCCCTTAAAGCTGGCTGTGTGTCCTTTTGAAATGTCTCCAACATTCTTTGAGCTGTTCCTTACTTTCTTGAATAAAAAGGTGCTCTTGATTTGCCTTATATTTTCCCAGTCCCAAGACTGGAAGTTACTTATTTATCCAAGACTTCTTTCTTTTTAATGAAAAATATATTTAGAAATCAAAATCTTGGTACTAAGTGTGCTCATTGCTGCTGGAGTGTCACTGCTTTTGGTTCTTAGTGGGCAGAGTTAGGAAAAATAGGTGATAGATGATATAGATATGTTAGATAGATAGATAGATAGATAGATAATAGAAATAGATAGATATGGATATATGGTAATGAAGATAGATAGGCAATATATATCATGAGTTCTTACTGATACTTCCAGTTTCATGCCAATACCCAGTTACATTCCAGTAACACGAAACTCATTCCAATTTTCCCTATATTTGAGTTTGCAGTTGCCTTCTCCAAAGTGAGAAACCTAGTTCCCACCATCCACTATATATCCACTTATTACTTAATCTTAGAATATACCAGAATATACAAAAACTACTTTCAGAATTGCTAAGCCCTACCAAACTTCCCACCTAAAGTTCAATCTTTGCTTACAATTCTTGTGTTCAGTCCTTTAATAAATGTCTTAAATTCTAGATATCTTCTAGATTCTCATATGTAGTGTTTTCATTTATCATTAATTTTTAGAAACTAGGTAGTTTCATTTCCATTTCCTCTTTCACTCAATAGTTCTTTAATATGATTTTTTAATTTTTTAAATTTCCAAGTAGATGAGGGAAGGGACTTTTATTTATTTTGTTATTTGTGATCAAATATTATTATCTTGTGATCAGAGTGCTATATAATATTTCTACTTTACAGAACTTTATGATGTTTTCTTTGTAACCTAGCATATGATCATTTTTGGTCAATCTTGCATGTGTGTCTAAGAAAAGGCTTTTTCTCTATTATAAGAATGTAAATGGTGGCATATAAATAAGATGCACCTTATTTATTGTGCTATTTAGATCTTCTGTATCCTTACTTATGTTTTGTCCACTTGGTCTGCCTTTTATTAAGAATGGGTATTGAATTTTCCCATTATTGGACTGTTTCTGTCTTCTTGGTTTGCCAATTGTTTCTGCTATATAAAAATATTTGCTATGCTTTTTGACACATAGATGTTCATAACTATTATGGCTTATTTACAAATAGTCATGTCCTTCTTAGTCAAGTGTCTTTGACATTAAAAAGATTCCCTCTTAGTCAAGTTTAATACCTTTTGGCTTGAATTAAATTTTGTGGATATCATGATTACATTCTCCACACTCTTGTTTCCATTTTCCTGGTAGAAATATTCCCTTATTTTTAGCCTTTCTGAGTCACTCACTATTTTGGTGATAATGGAGGGGTTGTTGTATACCAGAGCTGTATTTTTTTTTATGAACCAAGTTTAAAATACTTTTAATAAGTCAATTAAGCCAATTCACTTGTATTTTTATGACAATTATGTTTGGCCACAATTCCATCATATTTTTGTTGTTGTTACACAGTGTATTATATTTTCTGCTTCTTTACATGATATTTTTCTCCTTATACTTTTATTTTTTAATAATTTTATTATTTGAGAAGGTTTGTGTTTCTGTTTAAACTCTTATTAACTGTTTAATTCAGTTTTTAATCATCTCATTGACTCCCATCTTTGTTACAATCAATGAGCTTATTATACTTTCCTCTTTCCCTCTCCTTTTGTAGCCTCTTGGATTTAGGCTTGCGTCTATAGTTTTAAAATGTATGAAATGCTCACCACCTAACATTTTGCCTAAGTTTCTCTTGGTTATATCTTGGTTGGATGAAGCTTACCTTCCAGGAGATTGGTCAAGTCTTCATGCATGCTTAAAAATTTTTTGAGTTTTGTTACTTGAGAAATAACCTGAAATACATGGTTTGCATTTTCCTTCCTTGACTTCTTAAAATTGTTGCTCCATTATTGCTTTGCTTTGTTGCTGTTGTCACTCTAATCATATTGTTCTTGGAGTTATTAGACATTTTTGCTTTGGAGGCCTCAGGCTTTCTTCTTCATTTTTTAAATTTAGTAATTTCATTTGAATATATCTCAGAATGGATGGTTTGGGATCAATTTTCACAAGTACCTCTTGAGTCTTTTCAGTATGTAGTTTCAGGTATTTTTTTATTTCTAGAAAGTTTCATGGGATTGCAGTATTAAATACTAATTATTTTCCATTGTTTTGTTTTTCCTCTTCAGGAATCCAAATTATATGTAAGTTACATCTTCTTTGCTGTTTTCCATTTCAATGACTTTCCTTCTGACCCCTTTTTTCTACTTTCTTTATCTCATTTTCATTATTTTTGTTTTTCTCTGCCCTTACTTAGTTTATACTTGTATCTCTTCTTCCTCAGAAGCTTTAATTAAGTTTTCATTGCTGATGCAATTTATCTTTTCCTTCTAGTCTTTTCTGGAAACTCTCATTTTATATTTTCCAATTTTCCGTCCATTTGTGTTTTTAGTTTTCAAATTTCTGATTCAAGGTGGGTTTTTTTTCCATACCTCAAATGCTTCTTTGGGGATATTTAATTCACTTTGGAGTGTTAAAATATACTGTCTTCCGTTTCAGGGTTAACTGTTGAGGAAGGAGTTTATTTTCATCAGCTTAAGTATTTAAGTCTGCTGTTTCATTTTCTTCTTATAGTGACATTGCCAAGATGAAGATTGCTTGCATCTCTGCATTCAGCAGAAAGGGCTGGGGGTTTGCCGTGTTTATGACACTCCTAGTTCAAGACACCTTTTTTTTTCTGTGTATCGAGGTACAATTTCTTTTCTGGGTGACTATTTTTAGGAAGCAATAGTGGAAGTGGCTATGTGTCACTGAATTTCCTTTTTTCCTTGTCTTGTAGGATCAAAACTTTCTGCCTCTTTCTTGTTTTGTTCTTCAAAACTGTTTCCAATGTTGTTTCTCTCTTCTTTTTACTCTCTTATCACTAGAGGTGTTGCCTTTGTGAGACTATCTCTGTAGGTTTTACATGCCCTCTTAGTCCCTTCCCTGAGATCAGTGCTTTTAAACACCAATGCTCCTCTTCAGTTCTTGAGTATTTTTTAAATTTTGTACTTAAAGTTGACTCTTTGGGGATGGCTTTATTTCAGTCATGGCTTCCCTCATGTCTTTTCTGTGCAGCTCTTTGAGACCTGCTTTGTTCTCTGCAAAATCTTGGCATGCAAACTCAAGAATATATCTCTACTGGAAATTAGGGCTCATGTTTATACTTACATAATATGAAGTTGTAGTGTTTTCTGTTTCCTAGTTTTGTTGATATAAGTGTAGAAGGCATCCCTCCCCCTCAGTGTTCTAGATAAGAGACAGAGTCTAATAATCCCATCTTTCTGTGGTTTCCTGAGGCACCAGGACATACTCTCTGAGACCACCAATGCAGTGATTATTCATCTCCAGACCAGACAATGAATAAACCCAATTCTTCAGGGACCTATAGGCTGTCTGAACTATGCCATTACCTTTATTTCTCCTCTGTTGTTGGAGAGTCTTTTCATCCTCAGAAAGATGGAAAGACACAGGGTACAATCCCTGTCACTCTGTGTTTTGTGTAAAAGCCACCAACTTCAGGAGTTCCACCTTTGGACTAATAAATCTGTTCTTACTAGACCAACACAATCACTTGGCATTTCTAGTTAGGAAAATGTCTCATTTCAATAAATAAAGCACGTACTCCTTTGTCTTTCAAAATGATAAAGCTCTTCCCACAGTGTCCCAGAATATAAGCAGGAGGTTCTCAGGGCTGTGCATAGCCTATTCTTGCCTAAATCACACACTAAATCCATTAGTTCTTTAGACAAAAGTTTTGAAATTGGATGATTTTATGCAAATATTTTTATGATTTGGCAAAAGATTCACCCAGATTCCCTTAATTTTATTCATTCTTCTCTGCAGTTTGCAGTGTCAATATTCTGTGTGTGCAACTTCAAATCAACAGACAAAATATTCTTTTTGGAAGTTAGAATTTACATAACCAAATCTCTAGAGGGGAAAAAAATCACTTTAAATAAATTATGCTCAATTGTCTCTCTCATACTTTCACTTTCCTAGCTGGGCCATTACAGGCCCTTAGAGGTATTTTAAAAGCCAGTGTCAATGCATAGAATTTATGGGATGATGAATATTCATCGTGGCAAATGGAAACAGGAATATAGGCCGTAGGGTACAATTCTACAAGCTCCACCTGTCACATGGCCCAGAACATTGATTTGATTTTCTGTCTAAAGAAATGCTGTTTCCCAGGATCTCTCTGTCCTTCTGTCTCTATGTGTGTGTGTCTCTTCTCTCTTTTTTACTTTCTCTCTGTCTCTCTGCGCCTCTCTCACCTTCTCATTCTCTGCATATTTTAGTATATACTATTTCAACATTAGCTAAATGATATGACAAAATTGTTGAAAGTAGGGGATTCTTTTTAGCTAGTAGATCCTAACATTCTGATAAGCTTTCTACACAAAACAAAAATGCTAAGAGATGAGAGAAATACCTAGAACTTGACAAGTCATCTAGTGCCAACATTAATATTGAATTCAATTTCAGGGTACTTACAGCAGCAGTCTTATTTTCTTAATTTAGTTGATTAGGGGCTCAGAAAGTATAAAAATCAAATCGTATTTCATATTAAATTGCCCGTATTGTAAAAAATAGAATTACAAAGGAAGTACAGATGTTTAAAATGTTTGGCAATATTAGTGATTAAAAAATCATCTGAAAAGTAATAAACTATTATTTGCTTATTACATTGACAAAATGCTAATACTGTTGTCAACAGGTGGGGAAACAGGCCATCACATGTGGCTGCTGGGAAAGCTAATATCCCAGGCCATTCTAGTAGATGATTGACAACACATATCAAACAGCTGAGCCCTGGTTCATATGGTCAGAGCAAGTCATTTCTAGGCTTTCAGCTTAAACAAATGATCATGAATATGAACAAAGATTTAGCAAATAAGAAGTCTGTTGCATACTGTTATTGATAGAAATAAATGAGTAAACAAGCAGATAAACCAATCTAAAACTCTTTCCCCCTTGTGGGTAAAATTGTAATATTTCCAGAATATCTGCCTGGCTTTAGTGCATATGCATATCAACAGGCATTCCTCAGGGGTGGATAAAAGTAGTTCATCTCCATACCAGTGGGTAATTACCTGGGCAACCTAGGTCTTATCTGGATCTGAGAGGTTAAGGGGAGGGCTGGTTTGCATCTGCTGGAGCAGGAAAGAGAAATGACCCCAGACCGCAGTTTGTAAACAATAAACGGGTTTTAAACTTTATTTCTCCCTTTGACTGATTTCAGTTTTAGAGGAATTTTGCCCTGGGATTTCTTTCCCCAGAGTTATACTCCTATAAAGTGAAAAAGTTAAATATCCATGCACACTGAACTTTTTTTGGGCAGGCATGTTTTCAGCTCAGTCCCTCCAAGGACCTGGGTGGTACATTTCCATCTGTCCCTTACCTTGCACAAGCACTGCCTAGAGATTTCCACCTGTCAACTCGCCAGCAACTCCACAGTTTATGTCACTATGTTCCTGCCCACTGTTTCAGGTAGATGACCTTTGCTCCAGCCATGGGAAAGTGAATCAATGGAATAGCACCCATCCACCTGCCCCATCCACCCCTCGCACCTGTGGCCATGGGCCTCCTCTAAAGCCATCTATGCTGCATGAAACTGCAGATACTCAAGTGTTTTTCACCCAGAAAAACAGCAGTTTCATGAATTTCAACCTGACAGAAACTATTATTCCTGCCCCATTTCCCATCAGACACCCCTTGTTGGGCTGTCAGTCAATTTGATTTACACTAATATTTGTATGTTGCTGTGAGGTGCTCGCTCTATGATAGGCCCTCAGCACCAGCACAGGACAGGAAAAAGTTCTGAATCAAGGCCACCTTAGAGGTTTACAGGAAACTGTTGCAAGAACCACCAGGAATGTAGGGCTGAAAATAAGTCTGGTGTGGCCATGGGATGCAAGAAGGGGCTTCTCAGGAGTTGAGTCTACATGGGACCACAAGCAAGGATCACAGGTAAGAAATTAGGAGGAATTTGGACTTGACAGATATTCAACACAGAGGAGGAAAACAGTAAAAGGTATTTCATTGCATTTTGGTGCAAAGCTCATGAGACTAGAGTAGACTGAAGTTAGGAGAACATGACAGAACTGTGGTGGAGAGGTTTGCGGGGCTATGTGAGGCTGCAAAGGGTGGGATTGGAGAAAAAGGATGACGTGAGTGATCAGTGTCAGAAAAATCCAAGGAATTGTTGATTGCTAAATTATAGTTGAGGAGCCAGAGAGAGAGAAAAAAATATTCAAGAAACTGGAATTCTGGTGATGTCCCTGATGTAAATAGGTAGTTTGGAGGTAGGTATGTTATTTTTGTAGGATCTGATGAACTATTCTGCTAAACCCAACATGCTAGTCAGTTTTATATATCAGTTTGTCTAAGTTCTGGTCCCCAGTTTTCAATCAAACATTAACCTTCACGTGTCATCCTGAAGGTATTTTGTAAATGTCATTAATATCCGCAATCAGGTAACTTTACAGGAGATGATCATAGATGACCTAGGTGGGTCATCTCCTCAGTGAAAGGCCTTAAGTGAAGAGCTGAAGTTTCCCTGAGGTAGAAGAAATCCCACCTGTGAAATGCCTGGTGGACTTTTAAACCTGCCCTTCCTGACAGCCTGCCTTATGGATTCCAGACTTGCCCAACCAGTCCTGACAATCACATAAGCCTCACAAGACATCTACCTATGTATGTACATTTCTATCTCTATCTCTATGTATGTATGTAGGTAGGTAAGTAGGTATCTAACACTTATCTCTACATATCTATTTATCTATGTATCTGTCATCTCTATCTATCAATCTCGGTATCTATCATCTATCTATGCATTTATCATCTATGTATCTACAATCTAACCCTACTGGATTTCTTTCTTGGATGGGACCCTGATTAGCATGAGAGGTTTGATTATTCTGGATACATTCAGGTCCTATTTCTCTTTCACAGGGGAAACAGCATGTTGCTCCGCAGCTCTGTGAATTCACTGGTGTCTGTGACCGTCAGTGAAGCCCCTTTCCACATTCAACTGTTTCTCACTGGAGGACAATGGGCTCCTCCATGTGATGTGACCCTCTAAAGAAGGCGCAGAAGACAGAACTGTGGCTATGGGAACTCCCACACCTGATCTCTGACCCCTGTCACTCAGGGTCACCTTAGTCCATCACCACCTCCAGCCTAGACCATCTGGCCACTGTGTTGCTGAGGAGGGTTCCATTCATTCAGGCACAGCCAGAATGACACCGCATTTTGTCTCTGTTCCCCTGTTACCAGCATGGGAAGACTTGGAAGAATAACACTTTAATGGCTTGGAAATTGTTCCCAACAGAATGATCTGAGAGAGGATTTTTCAAGGGTTACATCACTAAATGACCAAACAAAGACACAGTGTCTGGCTACCGCCCACATGACTCTGCTGTGAGCCATGTTTTCATAATGATGTAGTGGGGTTTAGACACACCTCTTTTTATAACTGGGAGAAGGAACATTAGCATAGAAATGAAAACCTGGACCTCAGCACTAGGAAGCCAGCAAAGAATCTTTGAAACAGAGTAAATCTTAATAATAAATAATAACAATAGCAGAAATGTGTTGGGGTGTGGGCCCGTTGCTCACATGATCCTCATAAGAAACCCTGTGGGATGTGTTCCATTATTGTCCTCTTTTTATACAAGGGGACACTGGAGGCTCAAGGAGACTGGCTAATCTGACCAGCTACCAAAGCGAGGCATGGGGACAAACCCAGGTGCACATGATTCCAAAGTCCCCTCTCTCTGCTGTTGATTGTGTTAAGTGAGGTTGAATAGATTTAAAGGCCCAAGTATAGAAAGAGGTCTGCATTTCTCTACAAATAGTATGTTTGGCTGGGATTTTTAAAGTATTATCTTGAAGTTTTTAAAAAGCCCTTTTGGATAGACAAAGAAAATTGATTTAAATTCAACATAATTCTGTTGTCTTTGAGGGTATTTACAAAGGCTTTTGTTTCCTTAATGGGTTACGTATTCTGCACAGGGCTTGTGCCAGCTGACAGGACCGTAATGAATTCGTCCTTTTTGCTTAAAGGACCAGAGTTGACTTTATTTACAGCTTGTCTCGGGCCCCATCCACCTCTCTCTGGGAAGCCATGCTCTCCACCCCTTTTCCTTGTGTCCTGCATGCCTGTCCTCAGGGGAGTGTGAACCGGTTAACTCAGGGGGGCTGGTGGAAGCTCAACTCTGACCCCTCAGGGTAAGAGACCAGACACGTGGCAAACGTCTTGAATACCCCGAGTTGCTGCCGGTGAAGCTAGTACTTCAGAGACCCACAGAAGCACATCCCTTCTGGGAATAATCTGTGGCTCAGCCCAGTGTCTTCACTCGAGTTTTCCATGACACAGTTTTGTATTTCTATTTGTGTGGGTCCATTAGGCTTGGCAGTTCTCCTCATACACTATACTCTGATTACACAGAACCTGTGGTTGTGCTCTGAGATCACAAAGAGGCTTCATATCTGTGTGCTTTTGCTGTCCCCTCTGCTGGGACTGGTTTTCCCCCTTTCACCCCTGTTCCCAGTTTCCTGGGAAATGGTAAATACAGTTGATTCTGGCAAAAACTCACTGTCCACTTGTGGGGAGTGGAAGAGAGGTCCAAAATATCTGCAATGATCCCACAGTATATTTATTATTAATTTCCAAACGATGTGGGTCCAACAGGCAATGTGGGTTATTTTTTCCCACACTGGAGGAGAAAGTGAATTTAAGCCCCCATGATGGAGCCCCGTGTCTTCTGGATGGTGTCCTGGCTTCAACCATGCTTTTAGAAATAAACACCCATCTTCTTAGAAACTCTTCATCCAAACAGCCTCACCTTGCCAATGGAGTGTTAGAGGCTCGGCCAGTGGCCTCCCCCACCCACATCCCCAGAATCTGAGTGGGTATCCATGCCACCATATCCACTCCAACTTGCACCACCTCTAGACTGAACTTCTTTATTGGTTCATTTTAAAACAAGGAAGCAAGGGGGAAACTTCAATAAGCCAAGGTTTGGAGTTTATTATTTCTGAAAGCTTTGAAATCGAGGCAATTTTTTCCTATTGTGCAGTGCAGCTGATGTGGTGTGAGTGTGACATAAATTGAAAGGGAACAAGACACTTGTGGGGGAGGAGCGACAAGCCAGACTCTGCTCCCAACTTCATGCCTGCAGAGACGGATATACAAATGAGCAGAACGTATATAAAAATAGAACCCTGACCCACAACCCATGTTAACCATCCCGGGAAGCCAAACAACAGCCCCTTCAGCCCGGGAGGCCAGGATGTGATCAGTGAGGGACCGCCTCTCTGATGTTTGCCTGTCTCAATGGAAGACCAACCCAAAAAAGCCAGATATCCCAAGGATGGGTCAGTGGGTGTTGCCTGGAGCACAGCGTTGCCGTTTGCTGTGACGCAGTTGATAGAACGATGTCTGCTCCTCAGCACCCTCCGACTGTGGCCCCAGGACCCGAGCTGCTACAGAAACAGTTTGTCTCCAAGCAGCGTAGAGATGAATATTGACAGTGTCCAGAAACTTTTAAAACAAATGTTATATTTCTTCTAATCATAGTTATTGAAATGTAATCATATGTTTGTTAAATAGTAATAAAAAGTTGGGGATTATCATCTGTATGTCTTCTTTTACTTCATTTTTTTCAGTAATTCGTTTCTATCATACTTCATAAAACTATTGGTCTGCAATAGATCAAAAATACAAATAAAAACTGATCTTTCACTCTAGAGATTTGGAGAATCCCTGCCCTCTTTCCCTTCAGAATGAGTGGTGGCAAAGACAGGGAACAACAGTGGGTCACCAATAAATGCAATACATATTACTTGAATAAATATCTAAAAGAAACATAAACCAGTGAGAGAATGCATCATTATTTATTCAATACACGTGAAGTCAGCGTGATCTTGAAAAGTTAAGATTCCTGTTCCAAGATTCCCAGTGGGGATGAAAGCCATTTGGGCTACAGTTTTTCTGCTATAAGAGCTCTGCTCCAAAGAGCAAGAGAGTTAGTCACCATAAAACCTGAACAAAAAGCAATTTGGTCAACATACAACATCAGTAAATTATAGTAAATTAGTTACTAAGGAAATAAGATTTGAATTCTATTTCCAGAATATTCCACAAATAGTGACTGGAATGCAGAGAAATCAAAGGTATTAGTATTTTGTTGGCATGTTAGGCCATTTGAATTCAAAACAACTGTTTTAAAGGGTAGCAGCTAGTTCTCACATGCCAGTGCCTACCAGGGCCACTCTGGTGGAAACATTTCCTCAGGATACATCCCATTCAAAGAGCTCTTCTGGCAAGCAAATGCATAAGAAACAATCTTTGGAAAGTCCCATTTGTGCACCTGCCAAAGTGCACAGTACTTTTACCGGTCTTGTGTCCAATTTCAGATTCTGCTTCCTTGTTATTCCTGTAGCCAACAAAACATTGGCAAGAATAATAATGGGAATTAACATCATTGTGAGAAATGCTCTGCCAAAAATCAACAGTGTCCAAGTAGCCTCTACTCAACAGAAGTACAACAGGCTCCATCAGGCATCTTCTGCTATCTTGGGGCTGCACCTGTTTCAGTCACAAAGAACACAGCGCACATGGCCTCCAAACCAATGGCTTTTGATCTTGTATCCCCAGGGCATATGTGACCAATGGACATACTCCCCTGGGCAATAGGAAGTTATGCACGGTCCAGAGGTGGCAGCCATAACTCAAGAGAGTGTAAGGGTGGCAGGTCAATGCTGGGGTATTACAAAAGGCTAACTGTAAATCCATTCTGGTTTTTCAGTAAAACACCTGCAAACTTTAGTACATCATTAGTAACAAACTCTGGCATGCCAGGCAAATGCAATACACTAGCTTGTCACAACTCTGGGGCTAAAGGCTGTTTCCTCAGACCTTATCTAGAATCACAGTGACACATTTCACCAGGGCCTGCAGTAGCCATGGCACCAGAGCAATGGAGCCATAGTCATCCAAGCATTCATCTCACACTTAGTCTGGCTCTGTTCAGTGTTGGCTCTAAACAATCCTTAAGGAAGGCAGAAGTTGAATAAACTTAGGAACTGTGCCGTCAAGCAGCTCAGAGCCAGTGGTAGAGCAGTTAAGGAAGTCATCACTACAAGGGGATGGTAACGCACAGCGCTAAAGGACACAGAGCTCTGTGGACCGAAGTCTCAGCAGTGATATCTGGTACTTGGGAGCCAGATGTAATTGAAATGTCTAGCCATCCCACACAGTATGGCTTTCTTAGTTTCACTTTATATGTGTTCCCTTTTGCCCCTTAGGAGTAGAGAATCTAACGAATGTATTTTAAGACTATCTGGGATTTTCTTTCATCGGGTATGGTAAGACAGGCAGATGTGGAAATGACTGTTGGGAAGGAAGAAGTTTATACTCACAGTTCTAGGAGCAGGAGGTATCCCACAGGACACAGGAAGGCACCAGGCTGGCCAGGGGTCAGGGGGAGCAGGGCAAAACGCAGGCACCAGCTTTTACTGTGGTTTCCATAGGAAGGAGTGGGCAAGGCAGGGAGAGCAGCTTTAGAACTGGCCAGTCTGCATAATTTCTAGAAGCTCTGGGGCGGTCCCTAGTCTGGCACATAGACCTCTGGTCATTACAAAGGGGGGTAGTGGCCCAGAGGGTCAGAGCTCCCTAAAGAAGGTGGTTGGAGATCTGAGCTCTGGATTGATTGGCTTCCGTGTGGAAGGTAAGCTCGCATCCTAGTCACTTGCTACCCCTGGGAACTGGCCAGCCCTGAAGGGAAAGTGTCTCCAGGACCAGCAAGCCCCAGATGTCAAAGCATCAAACATACAGAAAATAAAAGATATGTAACATAAATGAAAGGTGCCTGTCAGTGGGCCCAGCTGTCACACCCCTGCTGGCAAAGAGAAAACTCCCAAAAGTCTATTACCATCTTGGAGGACACAAATGTACACAGTGTCACCAGAATCTGATCCCATCAAATATTTTGAGGACCTAAATAAAAGATATGAGCTCACATTATTTCATCTAAGCTTTGTAGGAACTAGGGAATAAACTTGGAAGTCTACAGCTCCCAACTATCAGCTTTGAGAATTCTGAGGGGCTTTGGAAGGACATTCATTGGCTTACAGAATGGCACCATCCATCAGGCGAAAGGCCACATGGACCCTCCACTTACCAGGGGCTCTATTTATAATCTGGCATTTTAACTTCTCATGAGGTGGAAATTATGATGTTTATTTACAGATGAGGAAATCAAGGGTAAAAGTGTGGAATAACTTTCCCAAGGTCACTCAGCTGGCAGCCAGTGGAGCGGCTCCACCTCACCCTGCTGGGCCCACTGACCTGGGCCAGCCAAGAGCATGCTAGGCGATTGCCCTGGACCTTTGCCCAGTGGTTCCCATGATGCCTTGGAGCTGCAGTGGAAGAGAACTAAACCCTGTCCCACTGGGACCTCCACCAGTTCAGCCTGCCGTAGGGCTCCCTGTTCTTTTCAAGCCATTTTTATGCAGGATTGTTGAGAGACTTCATCATTGGCTTACAGTTAACAAGCACCCGCTTAGCATGTCCTGGGCCATAGGCTCCAAGTATAACGGCTCATCTTCCTAATGAAGCTGGAAGGCAGATATCATGCTTGTAATGTGTGAGGACACTGCTGCTGGTGGCACGCTCTGGTGACAAAGATTGCTCCCTGACATTGGGGAAGGGCATCGGTATTTATTAAGTTACTGTGTGTGCCAGGTGCTGTCCTGACAGCATCTCCCTGATGCTCAGGTCAGCTCTGGGAAGACTGCCCAGAAAAGAGAAGCTGAGAAACTCATAAGGGCCGGACACTGCATGTGACTGAGGAGGGCCAGGTCAGAAAGCCTCCCTCAGTCCATGGATGGGATCTTTGGCTTCGGCAGAAGGCAGACCTGGTCGCCTGAGCTTATGGCTCTGCAGCTTGTCCTCCTTGAGTTCTGGCTTCCAGTTGCTTGGCAGATTCTGGAAGGGCAGCTGAGACCCAGCCAGCTATTCTAGCCCTGCTGAGCACAGCCTGTAACGGCCCAGAGGGAGTACATTTCCCACCAGCATCACTTGTTAAGGGTGGATTATATCAACTTCAGGACAAGGAGAGTCCTGTATCACCAGCGTGTGTGGCAGCGGCCCTGGTCCTGCAGCAGTCCCAGTGAATTCTACCACAGGGATGCAAGTTCTTGCTGTCCCGCCAGTCCACAGTGACCAGAGGGTGGTCGCCCTTTCCAATTCCAAAGATGCCTTCCTGGGACCCATCCCCTTTTCACACTTGGAACCAGGATCTCTAACCCAGTAGAGCTTACATTTATAGGAGTGGGAAGCACAAACTCCACAGCAGAGAGATGGTGTGGGGTCCCTCCTTGCCCACCCCTTTTCCATGAGGAGCATGGCCCAAACATGGGCCATTGATCAGTACAGGCATCAGTCTCGTGGGCATGCAGCCTGTTCCCACAGGGCCTTGGCCCTTGGCTGAATTTTCACAGGTACTTTCACCACTCCAGCAGGCATTGCTTCTGTGCAGAGTTGCACAGTGAAAACTGGGTCTTGTGGCCATGTGCTCATTGCTGCACTTATTTTGCTATGAGATGGGCTCATTGGTGTAGTAATTTCTTAGAGCTGCCATAACACAGTAAGCCAGATGGCTCAAGATGACAGAAATGTATTCCCTCATAGTTCTGGAGGCTAGAAGTCCAAAATCCAGATGTCAACAGGGTTGGTTCTTTCTGGAGTTTCTGAGGGACAGGCTGTTCCAAGCCTCTGGGCCAGCTGCTGGAGGCTGCCAGCAAGCCTGGGTGTTCCTTGGCATGTAGACACGCCACTCCAGTCTCTGCCTTTGCCTCGCACGGTTTTTCCCCGTGTGTGTGTCTGGGCGTCCTGACACCTGCCATGTTGGATGAGGGCCCACCCTCCTCTCCTATGACTCATCCTAACCTGATCCCATCTGCAGAGAGCTGACTTCCAAATAAGCTCTTGTTCAGACAGTGGGAGGTAGACCTTTGACTCTCTTTCAGGGGGACACACTACCCAGTGCAGGATTTCATGGCAAATGACCAGACCCTGCAGGCCTTTGTTGGTGGTGCTGGAGGTCCTGCTGGTGGGGGGAAGGCAAGCTCACACCCTCAGCAGCGAGGTTTCTAGTGAAGGCGAGGTGATAATCCCTACAAGGTAGGTGTTCGTGTCATAGACCTTTCTTCACACAACAAACTGGTCTCCTCAAGGAATGGTGTCTGCAGACAGACTGGGCATTCCACTTTAGCCGTGGTGGAGGGAGCCTCCAGGAGAGCTCATGGGCTTGAACGCACGTGGAGCCCCTAAACCTGCCCTTGAGCTACCCCATTCATGGGAACGACAGTGCAGCTAGGGGGAGGCCAAGGACAGAGTGGCTGGCATCCCTCGTACGAACCATCTTGGGCAGCTTGTTGCGCACCACCCCAGGATGCACCATCTCTGGGAGGCGTCGGTATGAGGCACC
Source organism: Manis pentadactyla (assembly GCF_030020395.1). Taxonomy (NCBI): domain Eukaryota; kingdom Metazoa; phylum Chordata; class Mammalia; order Pholidota; family Manidae; genus Manis; species Manis pentadactyla. The sequence continues at coordinate 45,238,212 of NC_080025.1, forward strand.
CAGCACACAACCCCCGTCCCGCTTTCCCTGTCCCCAGCTTTCCAGTCTTACCCCTTCCCTGGCCCTGTTCAACTAACTGATCAACTTGGCAAGGTCCAGGGGTCCATGGACAGCTGTTCCTCAGGCCCTTACCGAGCCATGCCCACAGCTCTGCCACGAGGAGGGCTTCCCTTCTTCATTCTCTTAGGTCCGCCCTGGCTGGGGCTGCTGTGTGACCGTGGTCTGCTGTCGCCTGCCCGCAGCGTATGGCACCAACCCCCCTTCACACTGAGCCAGCTTAGGAGGAGGCCACGGGGAGGAAGTCATGGGGAGGAGGCCGATCTGCTCCACGCTCCTTCCTCCTCTGGTCAGGCAGGCGTGGCCCCGGTGGCAGGAGGGCCTGCAGATGTGGCCAGCACCCTGCAGCCTCTGGGAGCCCAGAGGCAGAAGGAGGCGGCAGGTGGGTCCAGAGGAACAGGAGGAAACCCAGCACACAGCGAGCACTCGCCTCTGTTGTTGACCCTCCCCTGCTGGAGCTGCAGTCCTCACTGCCCCTGGAGGCTGACGGGCATCCCCTGACAGCTGGCCCAGCTCCCTGGATCTTCCTCCAGAGGCCCACTGGGCGCCCATGGTGGCACATCAGAGCTGTGGCAGGATGGATGGGAGTGGTCGGGGACAACTGTGCATGTCTGTCACCATCACCTCCAGGCTGAGCCTCCATCACCTCACCAGGAATCACCCAGCACCCTGCACATGCACACCTGACTGGCCAAATGGGGCATAGAGACCTAGGGACTCTGGCTTGCATCCTAAGTGATGACTCAGTATTCTCTGTAAACTTGAGACAGCAAATCACAAAAATCACAAAAAACCTACTCTTTAAAACTCTAAGCCCTTTTGTGTCTCCCCAACAGGTTTGCAGGATCTTAGAGTTGGGAAAGAATTTGAATGGGGAGATCAGGAAAGCACCTAACCCATCCTTGGTGCTGGTGGGGACAGCTCTGTCACGTCTCTTCTCCCAGCAGCTGGGGAAGTTTCTGCAGCATCAGCCTCCCCTTGGCTGGGGTCTCCCCAGGTATTGATCCTTCCTGGGATGGACATGAGAGCCCAGGGCTCAGAAGAAACTGTCCAGAATATGGCAGATGATATTTTCCAAAGATGACTGTGACAGTGTTTGTCACCCCACATGCTCTCCTCCTACACAACTTGGCCCTGCTCCCACGGCAGGTGGGGTCTAGGTGTCCCCCCACCCCCTTGCCTCTGAGTAGCTGTGCTGCTGCTTCAGTCACAACAGTGAAGCAGAAGTAATGGGCATGGCCCCTGAATGTTTGTTCTCCAAGGCCCCACTCAGGGCTGGGCGGCCCTGCTCACAGAAGCCCGGGCCGTGGCAGAGGCCACAGGGGTGCTCTGGTCCCCGATGAAGCCCCTTCAGCTCTGCCAGTGCGGGCGGCAGACAGGGGCATGTGAGGCACTGGGAAGGGTCCCTGCAGGCCAGCTTTCGGATCGTCCCTGGCACTCCAGTCTGCCTGGCTGAGGCCCCAGTCACCACCAAGAAGCAGAGAAGAGGCTGCCCCCTTTCTGAATGCCTGAGCGTAATCAAGTGATCACTGTACACGAGTTAGGTCTTTCAGAAATCCCTCCTTGTTGTTTCCGATATCTTGGGGGTGACTGTGTGCTGCCAAATGGATTTGGGGCCCTGGCAACCTACCCTGCCTTCAGGACATGGGGGCAGCCACTGAGGGCAGCAGTTGGTGGGAGCAGGTGGCAGGTAGGACCTGGCCTAGGCGGGGCATGGGTGCTGGGGTGGGGGAGGGTCGAGGCACTGTGGGGGGCAGCCTTGCCCCTGCCTCTGGCTGCTGCAGGGCCCACAGAGTCCAGGGATGGAGGCTCCATGCAGCCACCTTTATCAGCATCACTGGAGGGCTGGAAGGGTGATCCAGGGCCCGGAGATGGGAGCTGAGCTCTAACTCAGGCAGGCACAGCCGGGGTCTGCCAGGTCGGCAGGGCTGCTTATGCTGGCTCCAGTTCAGTCCTGGCCAGTGTTGGAATTCATTTTTGGCCGCAGAGAAGCAGCCTGAGTATCTGAAAGTGGAGGGGAAGGGTTTCTAAAAGACCTACCTTATTGCAGGGAAGGAACTCCAAATCGTGGCTTGTGCGGTATAGTTGCTGTCACAGCCCCGCCAAGCTTGGCTGCACTGCCGGGTCCACATCTGGGGCAGCACACTGGCCTGCATGCCGATCCAGCTGTGACTGCCTGGTGCCCCTCGCCACCCTGTATCCATCAGGCTGGGAGTGTGCACCAGGACACAGCCCGACATGGAGCACTCCATGTGCCCCCCAGGCCTCGTAGGAGCCCACACAACATGTCTTCTGGGAGAGCACCACCCCACAGAAAGGTGTCACTTGCCTCCTTCTCCAGGGGACACTTGAACTGAGGCCAGGGCAGCTCAGTTCTGTCCCTGATGCTAGAGGGAGCTGGAAATGCCCTGGCTCTCAGGAGAAAGGACAGGGCTTCTCAGCCAGGTGGAGCTGGGGGCATCGCAGAGACCAGCTGTGGGACAGAGAGAAAAGACAAGGGAGTCCTGAGACGGCCTGAGAGCCAGAGAGGCCCCCTCTGTACTCCTGATGGATGTCCACCCCGGGTGCCTGCCCTGGGGAGAACACAGGGAGACCTCTGCCCGGGCCCTACAAACCATGTCCCCTGACGGAGCTGTCTCCTGCATACAGCGCGCTCCCTCAGCAGCCCAGGTGTTTGCAATACTCAGAAACGTCTGTGTTTCACTGTTACCGACGTCTCTCAAGAAATGTTCCAACATTGATTAGCAGACTCACAGACAGGGTGGCACAGGTGGGGCTGTCTGCCCAAGGACAAGGACAATTCTTCAGGCCCTGCCATGTATGTAGTGACCACAATTTTAGAGAAATGTCTAGACTCAGGGTATCAGGAATCCTTCCTAAGTAACCAAGCCAATGTGTCACTCATGACAGAGCGGAGTTTTCCTGATAGGTTTGACAGCCAGTGTGCATGTCGGGGATCTGCCACAGTGTATCTTTTCCCCTTACCTGCCATGTGCCAGCTTACTGGTCAGGTGACAGTCCCCTTACCATGTGCCAGGCTTTGTACGTGGACCTGTCACCCACTCCAAGTCCTCAGAGCATCCTTATGATGTAGGTTCCCTCCCAGACATCCAGGGATCCCAGTTCTAAAACTAGTATGAAATGAATAACATATCTGTCTGTCTTTGTCCTCCAGTGCCCCTCTGTTGACCAGATGGGGTCTGTGCCCAGGCTCTGGCTAGCTGTCCTGCAGGGTAGAGCTCTGGGGCCAGGCAGGGGCAGGAGAACCCACAACACCCCTTCCCTGTAGCCCACATGGGCAGTTAGGCCTGGACCGTGGACAGAGAAGGGGGCTGGGTCCTACCTAGACTGATACTGGACTGGGACAGGTGACCTAGCTTTGCACATGCCCTTCCTTCCTCTCCAGCCCCCGCCCAGGCCCACACAGAGCTAGACCCCACCCCACGACTGGCCCTGGACCCTTCTTCCTGGCTCCATCCTCCACTCCTCTTTCCTCTTCGCATTTATTTAGCAACAGCTGAAGGCCAGTAACTGTCCCCTGAGAATACAGGTGAGCCAACTGTTTAAACTCTGGAAGGGAAAAGACAAGGACTGGACAAACCAGTTCAGTGCTGAAGGGGGAGCAGGGCACAGTGGCCTGGCACCCTTAGTTTCGGTGAAGGAAAGGAGGGGGCTGAGGCCTCTGGACTGACAGATCAGCCAGAATCACTTGCAGGGACAGGCCTAGGTGCAGGCAATATGAAGTCAGTGCCCTGGCCCTGCCCAGACCCTGCTTTAGCATCTCTGACTGAAGGCTTGGGAGGCTGCAGCAGTCCTTCAGATCCGGAAGGGCTGGCCACTGGGCTGAGGACCTGGACCAGGGATGGCAACTGAGTCGGAACCTGTGGGCAGAAGGGAAAACAGTCCTTCGACTCAGACAGGAAGAGGCAAACACGGCCACCAGTCAGTCTGGGTGGCCAGGGAAGCAGAGCCTCCATGAGCTGTAAGGAACTAAGGCATTCGTCACTGGGGCCCCTGTAGTCAGGCCCTGCCCAGATGTGGAAGAAGCTGGGGACGAGAAGGTCTGGGAGGGGATGTCCCTGACCACCTGCCGTAGGCACTGGCATGGGCAGGCAGCGGGCCTGTAGGGAAATGCAAGAGGACGGGACCATGTCCAGCCCACAAGGTGGGACCACAGGGCCTCCGGGGGACGTTCCAGGGGTCTGATGTCGGCTCCCCAAGCCTGACCACCAGGACAGAGTGCAATCTCTTTAATAGTATTGCTTCTATTCATACTTCACAGCTGTGTTTTCCTGTTTATCTCAAATGATGTCAAGTTGAAATTCTGCAAATTGGTTTATATTGTTTTTATTATAAAAGTTGTCTGAAGAAAAAGAAGAGAAGTTTCTTTTTTGCTTGTTCACAGGCTGAGAGCTGAATGTTCTGATTTGGATGAGCTTTATCTAGAAATGCGATGCCACAAATGCATTTGGATGAATATGAACAATATTTATCATCATTTTAGAGTCATGTAGAGCTGGGCTTCAAGATTACGTCACTGTGCAGAGTATTTACCTTTGCTAAGCCCCAGTCTCCTTGTCTGAAATGGGAGGAAGTATCTGCTTCTCGGCAGTAGCGTTTTTGAGGAGGTCTTAAGTGAAATATGTGAAGCTTTTAGACTATTATTTGGCCCATAACAAGACTACAATAACTATGTGTTGAGGTTTTAGGTTGAACTCTATTAAATTGCCATTTTGTAGATCTAATAGCATCAAACAGCATCAAGTCCAAAGAGCTCAGCTTGTTATCGGTCCCATAACAATCCCCCTCGGTGCTCTCGGCCATGACCCAGCTTCCCTCTCTCTATGGCTGAGCGCTCTGTGGGGCTGTATGGGGCCCTTCTGGGGACCCGAGGACAGTCTCTTTAAGGGCGTCAATTTCCAACTCCAGCAGCCCTCTCTGAACGCCTTCCATCTCCCAGTCTCCCTGAGCCAATGAAGGGCCTGAAGTCAACGCCTTTTGTTAACTATCTTTCCCCTCTACCCTCTACCCACCTTGCAAAAGAGAAGTACCTGGGGCCCAGGTGCCAGATCCTCTGAGCACCACCTTAGGGGTGACTCAGAATTCTAATGACAGGAATCCTGCTTTGGTCCGGACAATAAATACTCTAAATCCATCCAAAACAAGGGCTATCTTTGCCATCACAGTTTACATTTATATTTAATACCTATTGGTCAATATCTGAAATTTATGAGATTTGGTCAAGTATGTACTAATAATAGCTACAAGGATAACTCAATCCAGAAGAATTTTTTTGAACGTTTTATGGTTAGTCAAATTTTTTTGAAGTTAAATTTCAATTACAAACATTCTGAATATTAAAGAAGGTATGGCGGCCTTGTTTTCTTTTTATTTGTTTGTTGTTTATTATTTTTTAAAATAGGTCACTCTTCTCAAACTTGCATGTTAGGCCTAGGCAGCGTCATGCTAATCTCTGTATTGTTCTAATTTTAGTAAATGTGCTACAGAAGCAAGCACTGTTTTGTTTGCTTTTTAACAGAGAATGGTGAGTATCCAATCATTTGAGTGTTTATATTCCATTGTTACATTTTTAAAGAGTAATGAAGCAGTTATAATTTAAAATGTCAGTGTTCACATATCAATATGAATTACATTTTTGCAAGTACTTAAACTTTATGAAAAATGTGAGATGTTAACTTAAACATGCACATAAGGGGGATACATAGTTTTGCAGAATTCGTTTTAAGGGTAAACAAGGGTGAGGAGGGCTGTCCAAGGGCAGCTGTGAGAAGGTGGGAACAGAGGATGCCTCCCTCTCCTGTCCTGAAAAAAGTGTCCCTGGGGCAGAAGCCGTTGCCAGCTGAGGGGACAGGGGCCCAGAGGCAGCCCAGCAGTGGAGGGACTGACGGCTGTCTCCCAGAGGGGAGGGAGACTGTGTGGGAGCAGGTCTCCACCTGGGCCCTCTTCCCCCGGGGCACAGGGCAGAGCAGACAGAGTTCTGGAGTTTCTGCCAGATGGCAGACAGACCAAGAGAGCGCGGTCCTTCCCAAAGCAAAGCACTCGCACCATTTTCTCCCTGTTCTCGCGTCCTCCCCAGACACCCTGGGCGATCTGGTCACCCGGGCTCCTTCTGTTGTCAGACTTTTGCACAGGCTCCAGCACCCCCACACCTGCAGAATGGAGCCTGCACCTTTAGCAGAATCCATGGTCACCGGGGGCTCAGCGCCCCTCACACCGCCTCCCCTGCAGGGGTGAGCTCCCTCTTACCCCTGCCGCGGCAGCAACCACAGACTTAGCATGTTGTTCAGACCACCCCCACCCCCACCATCCTCACCGGGAGCTGAGCACCTCCCCTCTTACTTTACAGGACCAGAAAGGCCACCAGGTGCAAACCCGTGGACTAATCGCAGCGGCTCCCTCCATCCACCGGTCCCTGTGTTTCAAGGAGACAGGTAGCCTCCTCCTTCACTCGGGACCCAGAACCCCTGCGCTCCCAGGGACACTCTCCCTTCATCTTTCATAAACCTTTACGTTTAAGCTCTTCATGCCTACTGTCCTCTTTTTCTGACTAGAAACTCTCTGAGTCTCTATCATTCTTTAACAAGCAAACAGAACAGTCCTTTGGCTCCAAGTTCCTCATCTTCCACCTGCCCTGTGTCTCTCTCCTTCTCTTCTCCATGCAGCACCCAGAGCTGCTGGGGTTTTGTCCCACCTTCCCTCATTCCACAGCCCACGGGCTCGTGGCCCAGTGCCATTCTAGAACTGCTCTGTTGAAGTCATCTGGGCCTCCATACTCCCCAGCCCCTCAGCTCAGACCTTGTCCCCCTTGAAGCCTCACGCTGGATGTAATCAGTGACTTGCTCCTTGCTACACCTGAAGATGCCTGTCTCATCTACCATCCTCTTCTGGGGCCATTCACAGGGCCTGGAAAATGTGGGTCCCACAATATCTGCAGAGGGAATCCAGGAATAAATGTGTGTGTGTGTGTGCCCTGGCCTCTGCTTTGGTTTCCCAGGTCTATTCCCTTCTGGATTTCCTGTGGTCATCCCTCCACAGGTGCCTTCAGTAGATCCTCCCTGACTGAGCCAGGATTCTGAGCATGACCTCCTGTCCTGCCTCCGTGCAGGGAGCGGATGGCACAGCGGTCATGGACAGGCACCCTGGGACCAGCTCTCTGCCCTAACGTCCTAGCAGTGGGAGCCTAGGCAGTCACTGAACCACTCCAAGACTATTTCCTTCTCAGAAAAATGAAGATAATACTTACGGCATAAGATTGAGGTAAGAAAATGAGCTCATGATGAAAAGCGCTTAGTGCAATGCCAAGCAGGCTGCGGCGTCTCAATAAATGATGGTGATGGTGATGGTAATAACGGCAATGTCCCTAGATGATCTCCTGCACTCCCACCACTTCAGCCACCACCTGCAGTCTGATAGTTCCCAACAGTGTGTCTTAGCACAGACGTCTCTTCTGAGCTCTAGGCCCAAAGCCAGAGTTTATAAGACAAAACCCATTCTTCCCTCCTCAAAACTTGCTCTTCCCCCAAATCGCCCTCCTCATTGGCTGAAACCAAAGGGACCCAGTTCATCTCCCACATGGGTAGCAAGAAAACCAAGCAGACAAACAGAAAGCAGATTTAGTTCCCATAGAAGAATGGGTCAAAATTGCTATAAAACACATTTGAGAGACAATTGGGTGAATTTTCCTGTGGACTCGATGCTAGGTTGTATTTAGGAATCATTGCCGATTTCCTTGTGTATCTGGGAAGCATAGTGGTCCTGCAGGAGACAGGCCTTGTTCTTAGAAAATGCAGGCTGACATGTGCCTTGACGTCTACAAAAGCTACTTTCAAATGGTTCAAGGAAAAATGTGTACACACATAGACATGTATTCTCACACAGATGAGCAGATAAATGAACGGAGATATATGATGAATAATTTAGATTAAAAATAGATATATATATATATATATATGAAATAGATACATGTACAGAGATATATGATAAATCATTTAGGTAAAATACAGATATGTAGACAGAAGAGACAAATGGACACACAAATGGACAAAGGAAATGTGACAAATTGTTACAAACTGTTGAATCTGGGTGGTGCATATACAAATGTTCATTATAGTAAATGTCAGCTTTTCTGTGGGTTCAAACTTTTCCATGATAACAAATTGGGATACAATGCAGAACAAAAGTGTTTGAAAGGAAGGCTGGTCTGTGGTTGGATTATATCCCCAGTGGCCTGGAGTTTTTTTTTTTTCTCCTATTCTAGATATTGCGGTTTTAATCAGGCAGGTAAAGATCAGATTTTCATTTTCGGCAGCTGCGTTATTACTTCTTACTGACCTGCTGTGCTCTAAACCTTCTATTTCTTTTCCCACAGCTGTGCCCACCCAGCCTGCATGGACTCAACCCACTGAAAGGACCTCCCTTTGCATGGCTGGATTGCCCTCCCCCACGTGCTGCTCCATGCATTTTGATCATCTTAACTTACTCATCTTCACCCGTATCATTAGGAGAAAAGGTGAGAAGAAGGTTGGGGTTTGGGGATAGAGTCTCTACCATAGTCCTAGAAACCATACCTAGAATTATCCTATGAAGCTAATTAAGATTCTGTGAATTACCTTGGCAGGAATTCACCCTGCAGCCCAGGGCACCTGTCCTGCTTGTCTATAGAGTTTCTCTCCCAGCTCTCTTCCTCCCTCAGTGTTTCCAGAATTCTTAACATAGCTCATTTTCAGCCTCATACACCAATGAGGTGTTTCACATTCCTTCTAGATGCTCCATGTAGCTCACTGTTGTCATCTACGAGCTTCCTCAGCCCCTGTTCCATGTGAGGAGCGGTTCCGTCAGGGTCACAGGCTCAAATATCCCAGCAGCCAGGCAGAGATGACAGAGGGAGACTAAGGAATAGAGCAAGATGTCCACGTGATGTTTGCACCTGCTCAGAATTCACCACCCCGAATGAGGGCCCACTGTCGCCAAATTTTCTAGTATTGAAAGAGACACCAGAATTGCAAGTTTTTAAAGAAGAAGTGTGCAGAGTTTTAAGTTTTGTTTCCTATTTGTAATGGGAGATTCCACGCAGGTGAAACAAAACTCCCATCTGGCTCCCTGCTAGCGCTCTGCCATCTGCATGTGGTGGGACCCAAGAGCTGGTTACTGTCGTTAATGTCACCGTTTGGTTTTTCCGTCTGTGTACCTCTGCCCCCATCATAACGTCTCCACAGCCGTGAGCGCAGCCTCCTCCAGCCCGTTCTTAGAGCTCCTCTGTCACCTTAGGAATTTCTGTAGCCCTAAGCACACATTAGGCTGAAGCCTCTGGATGCTGCTGTTATCAATTCATGCTTCTCTCACCTTCCCTGTGGAACAGGACCCCATTGTTCTTTCTTTTATCCATGTGCTATTTAAGTCTGAGCTCACTACAGTTCCTTAGGCTGCTTTGCCATTTTCTTTCCTTGAAAGCCTTGTCCCTGATCTTTTAAGTGATTCTTTTTTTAAATTACCATAGTGCTAAGAACACTTAAGAGGAGCTCACCCCTCTTAACTCATCTTTAAGTGTATAACATGACATTGTTGACTACAGGCACAACGCTGTGGGGCAGAGCTCTACAACCTATTCATCTTGCCTGATGGAGACTTGGAACAGCAACCAGCAACCCCGCCAGCCCCTGGCAGCAACCATTCTGCTCTCTGTTTTGATGAGTTTGACTATTTTACATTCCTTGTGTAAGCAGGCTCACGCAGTGTCTGTCCTCCTGTGCCTGGCTTATTTCATTCAACATAATGTCCTCCAGGTTCATCCACATTGTCATGTGATTCTGACACCTGCCCAAACCAGTGAGGGTCCCTGAGGAAATGGCATTCTGGGTGAAGCCTCAGGACCAGCCCCCTCCGTCCATCTCCTTTCTGTCCTAAACTGTGTTCTCTTTGTCTTTACTTCTACATGACTTCTGAGCTCCCTCACCTGGACCTTGACATATGCATGGGCCTCTTGGAATTTAGCATTAACCTGGCCCTGGCTCTGCCCCCATATTTTGGACTTGGTTCTCTCTGATAGGCTCTGTCTTGGCTTATTTCTTTACTACCCAATATCTTTGGAAGGAATGCCAAACCCTCTTCCTGCTTCCAGAAGAAATCAGCCCTGACCTTTCTTCTACCTGGCAAGATAAATCCCATCTCTGTCTTCTCTGTCCTGCTTGAAAGGGGGACATGAAGGAATCCTATTACATGCCTCTCCTTTGCCTTCTTCAAAGGCACAGTAAGAATGGAGACCTCACTGAACAAGTCCCTAGTTTACAATATGGAGCCGTCTTGGTGCTGTGCATTCTGTGGAATTGGCAAGTGTGTAATGACATGACTCCATCATTATGGCATCATACAGAGCATTTTCACTGCCCTAAAGGTCCTCTGTGCTCCACCTATTCATCCCCTGGCAACCCCTGAATTTTGTTTCCACTCTCTCCATAGTTTCGCCTTTACCAGAATATAGTTGGAATCATACAGTATGTCATCTTTCCAGACTGACGTCTTTCACTTAGTAATATACACTTAAAGTGACTCCATGTCTTTTCATGCCTTCATAGCTTATTTCTTTTCAGAGCTGAATAATATTACATTGCCTGAATGAACCAAAGTTTATTTATCTATTCAACTATTAAAGGCTATCTCTGTTGCTTCCAAGTTTTGGCAGTTATAAACAAAACTGCTATAAACATCCATGTGCAGGTTTTCGTGTGGACATAACTCCTTTGGGTAAATACCAAGGAGCACAACTGCATGATCATATGACAAGAATATGTTTACTTTTGTGAGAAACTCCCAAACTGTCTTCCAAAGTATCTGTACCATTTTTCATTCCACCAGCAGTGTGAGAGTCCCTGTTGTTCCACATCTTCACACCAGCCTTTGGTGTTGTCAAAGTTCCAGATTTTGGCCATTTTAATAGGTGTTCAGTGTGTCTCATCATTGTTGCCTTTCCCTCATGATATAGTATGTGGAGCATCTTTTCATTTGCTTTCGGTGAATTGTCTGTTAAGGCCTTTAGTCTATTTTTTAATTGAGTTGTTTGTTTTCTTATTGTTGAGTTTTAAGAGTTCTTTGCATATTTTGGATAGCAGTCCTTTATCAAGTGACAGTGTCTTTTGAAAATATTTTGTCTCAGACTGTGGCTTGTCTTCTCTTTTTCTTGGCTTCATAGAGTTGTCTATCACAGAGCAGACATTCTTCATTTTAATAGAGTTTAGTTCATCAGTGATGTCTTTCATGGATCATGCCTTTGGCATTGTGACTAAAAATCACTGCCATACCCAAGGTCATCCAGGTTTTCTTCTATGTTATCTTTTAGGAGTTTTACAGTTTTCCATTTTTCATTTAGGTCTGTCATCCAATTCAAGTTTAATTTTTGTGAAAGGTGTGTTTTGTGTCTAGATTCATTTTTTGGCATGCGGGTGTCCAGTCGTTTCAGCACCATTTGTTAAAGAGACTATCTTTCACCTGTTGCCTTGGCTCCTCTGTCAAAGATCAGTTGATCACGTTTCTATGGGCCTATTTCTGGTCTCTCTATTCTGCTCCATTCACCTATTTGTCTAGTCTTTTGTCAATACCACACTGTCTTGATTGCTGCAGCTTTAGAGGAAGTCCTCATGTTGGGTAGTGTCATTCCTCTTTCTTTTTCAATATTACGTTGGCATTTCTGGGTCTTTTACCTCTCTGTAAAACTTTAGAATCAGTTTTCTGGTGTGCACAAAATAACATGCTGGGAGTTTTATGAGACTGCATTAAATCTGTACATCCAGTTGGGAAGAATTGACATCTTAACAATATTGAGTCTTTTTACCCAAGACCATAAATATCTCTCCATTTATTTAGTTCTTTGATTTTGTTCAGCAGAATTTTGTACCTTTCCCCATAGAGATCTTGTTATATTTTGTTAGATTTACACCTAAGTATTTCGGTTTTGGGGTGTTAATGTAAATGATATTTCAAATTCCACTTATTCACTGTTGGTACATAGGAAAACAACTGATTTTTGTATATTAACCTTGTATTCTGCAACCTTGCTATGACTGGTTATTAGTTCCAGGAGCTGCTTGGTGATTCTTTCAGATTTTCTATGTAAACAATCATGTCATCTGTGAACAAAGACAGCTGTTATGTGTTCCTTCCCATCTGTATACATTATATTTCCTTTTCCATGTCAATCGCATTGGCTAAGACATCCAGTACAATGTTGGAAAGCAATGGTGAGAGGAGAAAACCTTGTTTTGTAACTCATCTGAGGAAGTTTCAAGTTTCTCACTATTAATATCAAGTTAGGTATAAGTTTTTTGTGGATGCTCTTTATCAAGTTGAGGAAATCCCTCTACTCCTAGTTTACTGAGAGTTTTTACATGACAGATAAAGTCTAATGTTTAACATGTACTCATGCTATAAATATTGACTCTCCAGAACATGCCAGGACGTGACAATGGAAACATAGCAGTCAAGAGACGGACTCAGTCCTTGTCTTTGTGCTGCCTCCTTTCCTGTGTGCTGGGTAAATCACTGAAATTTCCTTCACACACATTCAGATACTCACACTACACACACTCCATGCAGAGGGAATACTGCTTCAGTACTGGTTTCACTGGATTCCTACCAATTAGTTCCATTGTCACATTCTTGTTAATGATATCCAAGAATTTCTTGTCCAGTAGCAAGGTTGTTTTTTTTGTGGGGGAGGCGTCTTGCTTCTGTGGCATTGCCATTTTTAATTCTGCATGTTTTTGTTTCCATAATTGTGTACTCAGAGATCTCTTGACAGACCTTACATCTCTTTCATTTATTCCCAACCCTTGCCCATGAATACACATTGAATTGTTAGTGTCCTGACACCTTATTAATACAATGAGTACCGTTATAATTTCTCAGTAAATAGCTCCCATTACTTTTGCCTGTGGATTACTTCTTGCTATAATAGAGACAGTGTACCACAAGTATGGAGCTCAGATTACCCTCCCCAGTTTGACTGCAATTAGGCTTAAGGTCTTTACTATCTGCAGCCGATGGACTAGCATAGGTCAGGACTGACAGCCTCTTCCCTCTCAGAACATTGATTCATACAAATCTAATAGTTTTGGTTGCTGACTATGCCAAGAATATGGGGGATACAGTAATAAAAATGGGTGAAAAAGTAAAAAATCAAGCAGTTTATTTTCAAGGCAGAAGAAATTACAAAAACAAAATGAAAAAGATACAAAAATAAATGATAGGGTTTGTTAGCTCGTGTTAAGTGCTGTGGTGAAAAAATAAAGTAGGAAAGAGGGACAGGAAAGGTCATGGAGAAGGTGGCATTTGACTAATGACCCAAAGGCAAAGTGGGGAGAAATCAGAGGGTGAGGGGAGAGAAGAGCAGAAGCTGCAGGGCAGAGCCTGCCTAGTACAGTCATGACATGGCAATAGGGAGACAAATTCAGAGAAGTCAAGAGGGTATGAGATCAGGGAGTTATGGGCCATTGTAAGGACTTTGGTTTCCACTCAATATGCAGGGATGTCATCAGAGAGCTTTTAGTGGAGAAACACATGCTATAATTCACATTTCAACAGGACCATTCTGAGGCTGTGCAAAGAACAGATGAAAGGCAGGCGAGTATGGAAGTGGCAGAACACTCATTCCTGCGTCATCTTCCTCCATGTTTCTGCCACACACGTCTTGAGAATGGCAGCCATGCTAGGGTCCCACAACCAGGTGGTTTCCCTGTCAATCACATCTGGGATTTCAAGATCAAGTGCCTTTTCCTCCTCTGAGTTTGAGCCCCCTGATGCTGAGCAGAGCTGAATCTTAGCAAAGCTGTTAGCAGGGTCTAAAGGGCATCAAAGAGAGGTATCCTCAGATGGCACAGAAGGAAGGAACCTGAACATCTACCTCAGGCCAGCTTGGGTGAGTTCTGGGTACTTACCATATGATATTAAATTCAATCCTCACAAGAACTTGTAAAATACAGAAAGGCTGGAAATCCAGGGTGGACTTTGGTGAGCAAATTCCACCCCCTTACCTCTCCTCCCTTCCTAGGGCCTCACTGATCTGATGAGCATGCACACTGATCAGCCTTGCTTCTGGCAAGAAGACACATATACTTACTGCTTGCTGGTCACTGGACCTGTCTACTGGCCTTACACAGTCTCCATTATGTCTGGGTTGCCAAATGGAATTTTACCCCTCCATGGCTCCCTTTGGAAATTCCCTAATTGCCACAATAAAAACTTCCATTCCCTCCTCAGCAGCGTGGTACCTCAGTCTTGAGATTTCCTAATGGAACCCAGGGGTAATTAGCAGTCTGGGGCTGCAGTTCCCTTTGCTTTCCCGAGTATGAAGGCAGAACTGCTGCCCCAAATGTCCCCAGTGTTGATTCCTGTCTTCCTGAAAAAGAGCATATGAAGGAGTTGTTTCATGTTGCCTGTCTCCTGTATATTTATTGATGGAAACATTTGAGCTGTTGCTTTTCACATTTGTAATTTTAGACCACAGTTGCCTAGCATGTTTAATCATACAGCAATGCTCACATTTAATGAGAAAAATGTCAAGTATATTGTTATCCACCATAAAAGCTGTGAAAAATCTCTACCATCTGCAACATGCCTTCTGCTGCTGTCTCTAAGAATTTCACTAGTAACAATATGAAGCAATAGTAGGGCAAACAATTAAAAGGGAAACTTGCTGAAATTCTTCTTAGCTTTAAGAAACCAGAAGGAAGTCCAGACCTTTTGTAGCTCCAGGGGGAAGGGTGTTCCCAGCCTGGAACGAGTCCCCCTATGAAGCCGGTGAAACTGAAATAAGTCAAGGGAAAGGAAAAGTTGGGAGAAAGGCTTTTATTTCTTACAGTCACTCGAGGTGGATAGCCAAGACCCAGCTCCATCTGACTCCTCTGGCTGCAGCTCATGCTCTCTTTCCCTCACCTGCCCTTCTGGCAGGAACTCAATGGGTGGGTCCTTGGTGACTGGCAAATGCTAGACTAATTACATAGCAGGAAAGGAGGGGAAGAGAGAATGGCCATTTTCTCTCTACTCTTGCCCCAGATCCACAGGAGGCTCTGCAGTGTAAACACCTATTGATATGTAAATGAACTAAGGCTAGGCAGGAGATTCTGGGAATTCTGCCATTTACCCCACACCAACACTCAAAGTCATCTCTCTATACCTTACCTGGGTTCCTGCAACAGCCTACTATCGGGACTCCTGGCATCCTGTGTCCTCCAAATTCATCATCAACATTGCTGCCAGAATTATTTTATATATCCTAGACCCAGTTATATCAACCACTACTTAAAAACCGTATGTGGCATTTCCTCTCCCCACCATTGCTAGCCAGAGTGTTCTGACCAAGCTTAGTCACTGGTTACTAACTGAACTCAACTTACTCCTCGTCACTCCATGTTGTCTCTGATAGGCCATGTTTTCCCCTCCTTGTCTGTATGGCAACGCTCACACATCCTGCAACAAGAACCTCAAAGCCCCCTCTTCTGTGACTCCTGCAGGCAGAATCAATTGATCTTCTCTTTGGGTGCCTGATCCAATATTTGCCTACTTCTTTAGGAAGACTTGCCACATGGAATCCTAATGCTTTGTTACTAGCATTTTCCCTTCAACTCTGACCTCCTCTGTTGAGGGACAGTATTGGTTTCCTCCCAGCCCAGTGCAGCCCAGTCCCTGCCATGATGGTCCAGTGGCTATCCTTTGGATTGACTGCAATGATAACAAAATCACTGCAAAAGGGGCAGGAGTGAATGAGGTTTCTTTCCAGGAACTTGCTCTTCTGACTTTGGCAATGCAAAGCCTTGCCATTGTGCAGGTTTATTTATTTCTAGATTTTCTCTCTGTACCTTGGCTCTTTTTCTTACTGAAATAGCAGCTTGGTCAGTCAGAAAGTAATTGATAGTGATGAAAATTCTCCTTTTAGACTGTGAGTTCACTTGTTCTTAAGTCATTCTTTGCCACAAACTACAGGCTCATTATGAGGGAAATGTGGTATCTCTGAGAAGCCACATGTTTAGAAGTTTATAATTTGCCTCGACTGATGACTAAGGTCTAGAGGTTTTCACAGCTTATTTGAGCATGGCTTCAGTGGGGACATGATGGTAAATAAAGCTTCACCTCTTCTTACTCACTGGAACTGACCTGGAGAAACTATTGGGAAGAGTTCTGTGGAAAGGCACCCTGTTTGTTTGGGTTGTTAGAGGGAGAAGGAGCCATTCTCCCCATGGAAATAGCCTCTGAGCAGGTGCCCACTGCCCAGGATACCTCACTGTCAGGCTCCTTAACTCCCCCACTTTCTCCCTCTGAGTCTCAGTCAAGACTTTCAGTTGTAAAAGAAACTCACATGACTTTTGGCAAGAAAATTAGAACTCTTGCTATGATGTTAGGCTACCTGAGCAAATCCAGAGAAAGGACACACAGGCAGCTTTCAGATGGAAGTAGAAGTAGGAAATGGAAAACAGGAGATGAAATTCAGGTCCTCTTTCTCTCCCCACTCTCACCCAGCACCCACTTTAGCCAAAAAGGACAATCCCTGAGGTTGCAAGTTCACAGACCTCCGTTCAGAGACTGGCCACATTCTCTCCAGCCTAATTCTGATTTTTCAACACAAACATTCTGTTATTTTCTCCCAGAAATCAACTCTGGCCCAGGAGACAGCTGCCTGTGATATTCAGAGAGCCTGTCCCTGCAGAAGAAGGGATGTGGACCGCACAGACACCCTAAACCATGCTGCCTATCTCCCATACTCACATTTTACTGAACCTTCTGGAGCCAGTAATGGGCAAGGTCAGTGCAGGAGAGAAACATCTATTTCCACTTGTTCTCCATACCAAGCCATGGCTGTCTGGTCTGAGATGAACTGGATCCCCCCAAAACATGGAGTCCTAACCCCCCATATCTTATTTGGAAATAAGGTTTACAGATATTGTCAGGTTAAACCAGGGTCATTAAGTTGGGACTAATCCAAGATGACTTCCTCATAAAAAGGGGACATGTAGAGATAGAGTGACATGCACATGTAGAATGCCATGTGAACATGAAGATGGACATCGCCAAGAGCATCAAAGGTGGCCAGCAGACCACCAGATGGTAAGGGAGGGGTATGGGACAGATTTTCCCTCACAGCCCTCAGAAGGAACCAACCCTGTTGACACCTTGATCTTGGACTTCTAGCCTCCAGGCTGTGAGACATTAAATTTCTGTAGCTTAATCTACACCTTGAGCACCTTGTTATGGCAGTGCTAGCAAGCTGCCCCTAAAGAAGAATAACCAGGCAAGCTGGGCAGGGCATCTTTAACACTAATGCTTCCTGAATTGGAGTCATCCCCACTGGCAGGACAAGGTGATTGAATCTAAGAGATTCATATAGCACTAATATAGCCTCATGGAGCTTGCAGTCAAGTAGAGAGGGATATGGTTTTAAAATAATTATAATACAGGCAATAATGAATATGCATAAGATATTAAAATAAGATGAAAAGATGACACAAAGGTGGATGATTAATTTGAGGGCAGTGCAGGCATTTGCAAGAAGACTCCATGTAGGAAGTGTTTCTAAAAGAGAAAGTATTGAGGATAAATTAGAATTTGACAGCCAAAGATAGTGCCCCTGAGTTTTCTGGTGTGGAATATATACAATAAAGATAGGCCTCTGAAGTGTTCACACTTTGGTTTCCAGCAACAGCTATTCAAAAAAAAATCTTAAGTGAAAACATAATATGTAAAATATGTGAAAACAATACTAGAGATTCCACTTCTATCCAATAGGAAGTAACAGATATCATAGCTATCCTCCTGACTGAAAAAGAAAACACAAAGTTTAAGAAATAACAGTTGTCAGGATACTGGCAACACTTAACAAAGGACAGATATCACCAAGAGACAGGAGACAAACCAGATGAGCCCTAATTGCAGCACACAGGGAGTGACCTGGACACCCGGCAGAGCTGAGAGGTCAAAGCTCAGGAAACAGTGTGGGAAAGGGCCAGAGAGAGAGCAGCAGGGGGTCCCACTGGTGTAAGGCCCAGATACTGCTCAGTGAGTGGCTGTGAGGAGATCACCAGAGGCTGGGGTAAGGGCCCTGTAAGTGATGGCACGGAACACCCCTGGCACTCACGCGGGACAGGGACAGCACCTGCTCCCACAAGACAGATTGGAAACCTCAAAGTTCACGAGCATTGAGCAGAGCATGCAAGAGCATCTTGCCCTAACGGTATGGAAAAAACAGCCCCTAATTAAAGATTGCCATGGTCTGGCCTTAATCTTGGGAACAAGAACCAAAGGAACCAAGTGGTTTAAAAAATTTTGGTTTTCAAATAGCTGAACTTCTTCACAGAAGGAAGTTGAAGAATATTTATGAGAATACAAAAATACCCAGTCCTCAGGAAGGTAAAATCCACAACGGCTGCATTCTAAACAAGATTTTCTGGCATTCAAAGGATGCTGGAAAATACAACCCATAATGAGAAAACAGCCAATGGGAACTAACCTGGAACAGACACATATGTTAGAATTAGCAGACAGACACTAAAAGCTATTATAGTTTTATCCCATATGTACAAAAAGTTAAATAGAAACATGACAGGTATCTTTAAAGACCCAATCTGAGCTGGAATATCTGAAACAAATGGCACCCTGGTTGGAATTAATGGCCTACTAAGCCCTGTAGAAGAAAATAGTGAATTTAAAGATGCAGAAATACAATTTTCCAAAATGAACCACATAGAAAAAAAGGAATAAGAAAAAAAGATGAATGGCACATCAGTGCATAGAGAAGATTCCAAGCAGCCTAATGTAGATATCCTTGAAGTCCCCAAAAAAAGAGGAAAGAGAGCGGCTTAAGGTTTTCCAAATTCAATGTATCTGTAAAACCACAGATCCCAGAAGCTCAATTAACTTCAACTACAAGAAACATGAAAAATGACTAAGCCAAAGTATATCTCATTCAAATTGCTCAAAACCAATGATACAGAAAAAAAATCTTAAGGGCAGTCAGGAGAAAAAGAAGGTTACAGAAAGAGGAACAAAGATGTAGTTTGAGCTACATCTAAAGCAACCAGATCTAACAGACACCTACTGAATGGTCCGCCCCACATACACATTCTCTCAGATGCTGGTGGAACATCTAACATCTTCCAGTGTTAGCTACATATTAGGCTATAAAATAAACCTAAATTAAATGTAGAGGATTGAAATAATCTGAAGTATGTTCTCTGACTAAAATACAATGCAATTAGAAATGAATACCAGATGGAAATTTGAGAAATTCACCAATATGCAGAAAATAAACAACACACCCCTAAATAATTAGTGAGTCAAAGAAGAAGTCACAAGGGATATTAGATAATATTTTGAGAGGAAAGAAAATGAAAACAACACATCAAAATGTATGTGACACAGCTAGGGCAGTGCCTATAGGGAAATTTCCAGCTAAAACACCTATACTAAAAAGAAGAAAGATCTCAAGTCAATAACCAAGGCTTTCACCTTAAGAAATGGAAAAAGTAAGTGCAACTAAACCCAAAGCAAGTAGAAATAAGAAAGTAATGATGATTAGGGCAGAAATAAATGAAATACAGGATAGAGAAAATGATCATAGGGAAATGCTATGAACAGTTGTACATCAACAAATTAGACATCCTAGATGAAATGGAGAAATTTCTAGAAGACACAAACTGCCAAAAGTGACTCAAGAAGAAACAGAAAATCCAATAGACCCATAAAAATAAACAGATTGTATTAGTATTCAGAACATTTCTCAGAAAGAAAAGTCCAGGACCAGATGGATTCCCTGGTGAATTTTACTGAACATTTAAAGATGAACTAACTCTAATACTTTACAGGCCAGAGAGAAAAAAAATTGAAAAGAGGAAATACTTCCCAAGCCATACCATGAGACAGCTAATATCTTGATACCCAAACTAGAGAAAGACAGCTCAGAATATATAAAGAACTCCTAAAACCCAACAAAAATAATAAAAACAAAATAATTTAAAATGGGAAAAGAACTTGATAGTTTTCCAAAAAAGATACACAAATGGAAAATAAGCACATGAGAAGATACTCATTATTATTAATTAGGGAAATACAAATCAAAACAACAATGAGGTACTACTTTATACTCACTAGGATGACCTTTATTTAAAAAATGGAAAAAAAAAAACAGTGTTTTCAGGGCTGTAGAGAAATAGGAACCCTCTCATGCATTGCTTGTGGGAATGTAAAATGGTGCAGCTTCTTTGGAAAACAGCTTGGCTGTTCCTCAAAAAGTTAAACATAGAAGTTCCAAATGATTCAGCCATTCCATTCCTGGGTATAGACCCAAGAAAAATGAAAACTTGTATCCACACAAAATCTTGCACATGAATATTCATAGCAGTATAATTTATAATAGCTAAAAATATATAAAACCTAAATGTCCATTGATTGATAAGTAGATAACAAATTGTGTTCTGTCCATAAAATGCAATAGTATTTGGCCACAAAAATACTGAAGCATTGATGCATGGTACAACATAGATGAACCTTGAAACAACCTGCTAAATGAAAGCCACAAAAGACCACATATTGTATGATCCCATTTATATGAAATGTCCAAGAATAGGTAAAACCATAGAGATAGAAAGTAGATAAGTAGTTGTTGCAATGGATTGGGAGTACAGAGAAATGGAGACTGATTGCTAATGCTTATGGGGGTTCTTTTTAGGATGTTTAAAATGCTGTGGAACTAGACTGTGGTAAAGATTGTACAACTTTTTGAATTATGAAAATCCACTGAATTGTACACTCTAAAATGGTGGATTTTTATGGTACATTAATTATATGTCAAAACAAATTTTTAGAAAAGAGTAGCATGAGGGCTAGGGAGAGAGAAATGAAAGTGTACTATTGTAAGGTTACTTTTCAAACATGTATTCTGTTATTGTTTCTCTTTAGGTTTTTTTAATCCTCTTTAGTTGTAATCAATGCTGTTCAATTATTTCCAGAGTTTCTTACTTTCAAGGACATACTAGGACTGTACGTTTCTGCCCCCTTGAAGTTAGAAGTGTCCATGTGACTTGCTTTGGTGAATGAAATGTGAGCAGAAATGAAATGGCATGTGCCACTTTCTTTCGGAAGCTTAAAAATCTAGCTCATGATTGGCCATATCCCTTTTCCTAGCTGTAGGGACTGGAATCTTGTGTTGAAATGAAGCCTAGGGCAGCCTGGGTCCCTGAATGTCAGTAAAGCTTTTGCCATGTTAGCATGTGACATGGACAAGAAATTAACTTTTATTGTGTGAAGCCATCAAGATTAGGGATTGTTTGTTACTGCATAATAACATAACCTATCCTGACTAATGCAGCCTCCATAACAAACATTTTTCATCTTGCTTAAGTGTCTTCAATTTAGTGTTTAAAGAAATCACATAATATTTCAAAAAGTTAAAGTTTTACTATTCTGTTTCTACAGACCCTTCTGTAAAACATTTGGATTATTTTCCCTCTTTCTCTATTAAATAATCACACTACAGTTAGCATGTTAATGCTCATGGCTTTACCTCTTTTACACTAGTTTCATAGGTTGTAATCCCAAGTGAGATTACTGGATCAAAACTTCATAACTTTATGGATGTTGATTTGTATAACTTTTTACCTGTTACCTGTAATATATGAATGCATCTGCTCTACCATGTCTTTATAAGAATTAAGTAATATTGTTTTTAAGTTATTAAAGGGTTATAGGATACTTCAGTGAATGCAAAAAATTCATTACAACTCTTTCTCATTAAACAAACCTGATATACTTAATATACGGTTGCATAAAGTATAAGTCAATGGCAATTACTAGAAGCATCTTCTCTAGTGCTCTTAAGGTTTGATTTCACTCGATAAGCATAATGATTGAGGAAGGGGAAGATCGAGAATTGTGTTTTGGTGTCACTCAAAGAAGATGGGGCATAAATTCAATGAAGGGAGGAATTGGCAGGGGGAGGCAGTCCTCATACTTGCTACTTCATGTAAGTCAAAAGCTTGACTAGCTTAAAAAGCAGCGGGAGTGCCCTGGTGCCGGCAGTGGGGGTTAGGAGAGCATCAGATAGGCCTGCAGAGAAGACTCAGATCTTGTGGGCAGGGCTCTCGGGCTCTCAAGGTCACCTCTCCTCTCACTGTATTGGCTTCCTCTGCTGACAAGTTCTCACATAAGGAGGGATGGTCACCAGCATCTTCACAGTTTAGCAACAGAGGGAAAGAGAAAAGCTTCCTCTCTGCATCAACAGAGCAACCCAGAGATCCTGCTGACCCGACTGGGCCGCACACTCCTGCCCGCCACACGCAGCAGCCTCTCCCCGCGCAGCCCACAGGATGAGCAGCGCTCATTGACATGGCAGGGCCACAGGAATGGGGCACAAGTTCCTCTAGGGAAAAGGGGTGTTGGCCAGGCCAAGGCAACAAAAGCCCGTTATGTCATGTACTCTCCCAGTGATCCTACGGGAAACTCAAGATGTGCCTGGAGCATCTTACAGGACCCAGAATAAAGACACTCTTGAGAAAACCAAAGAAGGGTGGGAGCATGTCAAAAGGGCATAGGAGCCGTCCTGAAGGGCGCCCCTGGCTGCAGCTGGGACAACCCATGCATCTGTACTGGCACAAATGAATGGATTAAAAGTAAATAAACAGGGGAGAGGGACAAGCCTTCTTTACAGAACTCCAAAAAATAGAGTGAATATAGATACTTCCCCTCAAGGCGGCGGAGCCTACTGTCCTCCCCTGCAGTGCGGGCGGACTCAGTGACTCACCTGCTGTAACAGGGCTTGAAAAGGGAAACCCGGTAAGTTTCCAGGGCCCAAACCAGGCAGACCACGCCCTCAACCCAGACATCAAGGGTGCCTTCAGCTGCGGTGAGTAATGTTGGTGCCACGGACCCCAGGAGGCAACGAGAGGGGCACGCCCCCCTATGGGATTTCTCCCGAAAATAAAAGCCCAGTCCCAATCTACTCATGGAAAACATCAGCTAAGCTCCACTCCGCAGACATCAGACTAATTCCTGACCAGCACTCTTCACAGGGTGTTGGTCTTGAAAAACATGGGAAGTCCAGGAAACTCCCCCAGGTTAGAGATGCCTAAGGACACCTGAAGACTGCAAGCAAAGTGGGGTCCTGGAAGGGGTCTGGAGCAGAAAAAGGACATTAGGACAAATTCAAATGTGGTCTGCAGTTTCCTTAATAGGCTTGTTCCCACGCTAAGTTCCTAGTTGTGACCCAAGTCCCACAGTCATGAAAGACGTTAACAACTAGGGGAAAGCCAGTGAAAGGTATGTGGGTACACCGTGTACAACTCTTTTGTGAATCTAAAATTATTCCAAATTAATTTAAGAAATTAATTAACATTTATTCAAGGGGCTTTGCATGTATTAACTTTTTTAATCTTCACTACATCATGAGGTATATACTACCATGGTTATCACCCTAATTTAAGATGAGGCTCTCAGGCCTGAGAGGTTAAGTGACCGTCCGCAGTCACACAATTACTGGGGCAGAAATGAGACATCAGTGCAGGCCGTTGGTTTCCAGAGCCTGGGCTCTGTCATCTGCAGCTCCAAGTGAGAGGAAACCCCCGCTCTCACTCCTCCCACCCACCCCCCCGAGCATCCTTACCTGAGGGGAGCAGCCTGTTCTCACTCTACGGCATCCCAGTGGGTCCTTGTACACAGCTGACCTGAGCAGAAGCCTTCCTGAGAGCGAGGCCTCGCACATGGCTCCTGGGGACACCCAGGCATGCGGAGCTGAGGACCCCCTGGGCTGCAGAGAGTCTCCCCAGAGCAAGAGACAGTCTAGGGAGATTGTTACCAGGCTATGGCCACAGCAGAGGCCAGAACACTGACTCCCACAGCCCCGGTGCTACCTGGACAAGGGCACAGGATGCCTAGAAAAGAGATTTGGGAGAGGGAGAGCAGAGAAAAGTGAAGTAAAATAGAGAGAGGGAGAAGAGGAAAGGAGAGCAAATTTCATCTCTCTCCCTAAAGCAGCAGCAAGGGAACTGGCTGGACTCCTCAGGTGGGAGGGAGTGTCAGCACAGCCGACTCAAAGCTGCACAAGGACAGTGTGCGGGCCCTCAGTCTCCTGGTTTCTGTCAGGAGCTACGCCTGTTTTCCTCTCTGAGAGGGGCCAGCAGACACTACCCACTGGACAGCTGGTGCAGACATGCCTCGTGCTGTCAGTTCAAGGCCATGCACACTGTTCCTCACCACGACCAGAGTGGTGGCCATGCTTATCACCCCAGGTAGGTGGACAAACCTGTCCACCGCCTGGTTCACACAGCCCGTTAAGAATGGTGTTTACATGTTTAATGGTCAGGAAAAATATCAAAAGAAGAATATTTCATGCCACATGGAAATTATGCTGAATTCAAATTTCGATATCCATAAATAAAGTTTTATTGAAACATGGCCTCGTCCGCTCATGTACCTATCATCTGTGACTGCAGCTGTGACACACACCATATGGCCCGAAAAGCCCAAAGGATTGACTAACTGGCCCTTTGGCACAGATGGCTTGGAGAGATGGAAAAGCTCAGCCGTAAGGATGCAAAAGAAAAGGCTGGCTGGCGACCCCTGGAGGGTGGCACTGTCTACATGGAGGGGAGGGGCAGGGCATAGGGTGAAATCAGTTTACTTTTTGCATTATTCTCTTCTGGGCTGAGGAGCGCTGTACAGGCAGCAGGTCTTGCTGCCACTTGTCTTCATGTGCCCAAAACAAAGGAGCCAGCAATGGGGGTCTATGGTGCAAATCCAGACAGCTCTGCATAGCCGCCAAGTAAATGCAAGGTGGCCCAAGAATGAAGTACAGTATGTAGATACATCCTGAGTCACTTTGCAATGAAGAATAAAATTCCAGAAAGGGACTAAACTCATAGACATATAATGTGAAATAAGGGCAACAAAAAAATCTGAACCCGTTTCCTCACCAGTATATAAAACCAAAATTGAATGCCCCAAAACACATGTATATAAACGGCCAAAATTTCCTTAAAATCTGCCATTCATAATGGTTCAGAAGGACTGAACTTCTTCTATGTGGTAGATTCATGAGAGAAGGCATGGAAAGGCCAGGACAATGTGGCCGACAATTAGAGTCACATCTTCTGCTCGTAAAGCTATGCACATAGATTCAGAATGGCCCTCTTCAGGACTGCTGTGGAGAAAACTTACTATTCATTCATTCAGCAAATACTAGTGGAGGTCCACTCTATTCTAGCAGCTGCAGGTAAAGCAGGAAGGTCCCTGTTCTAGTGCATAAGAAACAATGAAGGAAACAGATTTAAAGGAATCACGCAGGGCAGCCAACAAACGTAGGAAGTGACAGGTGCACTCAGGTGGGGTGGACAGAAAGGCTCTGTGCACACCCCTGAAGTGGGGTTCTACTCAGGAAACAAGGACTGCCTGGAGCAGTCACCAGTGGGAGAGTGCCTGGGAGGGTGCCAGTGAGGGAGGGGTGGGAAGCCACAGATAGAGGACCTTGGGGGCCAGAGCAAGGAAGTCAGGTTTCATTCTGAGTGAAGCGGTGCTGCAGGTTGAATTGTGTCCCTCCAAAGAGATGTGCCCAAGTCCTAACCCCTATGACATATTTGGAGATACCTTTCCAGATGTGATCATATTAGCATGAGGTTACATAGGGCCCTAAATCCAACCACTGGTGTCCTGAGAAGAAGAGAGAACAAACCAGATACATATGGGGAAGAAGATCATGTGACACGGAGGCAGCAATCAGAGTGACCAATGACTGCGGGCAGCCAGCAGAGGCTGGAAGAGGCAGGCAAGGGTTCTTCCCTATAGCCTTCAGAGGGAGCCTGGACACGGACCTTCACTTCCAGCCTCTGAAACTGTGGAACAGACCTCTACTGTTTTAGGCCACCCAGTTTGTGGGACTTAGTCACAGAAGCCCCAAGAATCTAATGCAGACGGGAGCCATCAGAGGGACTTGAAAAGAAGAATGGCATGATCTGCTCTCAACTGTAAAAGATACTGTGGCTGCCATGCTGAGGGAAGAGGCCACTCAGGGAGGATGGAGTGCTGCAGGTGAGATGCAACTGCCATCACTGCTGGGGAGCTGGCACGAGATTCTGTAATGGCTGCCAGGCACCACACACACTAACAGATTTGTCCACTTCAGTCCATGGGGACCAAAACTTACAGGACCCAGATTAAGGCATCAGGTAGCAACTGCTGGCCAGGGTGTAGTAGAAATCCTTGCATCCTGCCCACTCCTGGGACTCCCTGGAGGCGAGTTCCTTGAGGGCAGAGACCATGGCTTCCCCATTTTCCTGCATGTCTGCCAGTTCTTCCAGAGAGACGGCTGGTGCACTCTGGCCCCTCGTTACTCCAGTGCAGACACTGTGGCTTGTGTCTCTCCTGGTAAAGGACTGAGGACAGCTTGTTGACGGATTAAAACCCAAAAGGTGGAGGAGGACTGCATCCTGGGAAGCAGGCCCTCTGCTGTGTGCCCCCAGGACCCTGTGTCCTTTCTTTTTTTTCCCCTTCAACTTTGCTAGACTTCATCTGTTGCATGTACTAAAAAATAACTGTCTTTTGTCCCAAAACGTAGCAGTTATGAGGACTACATGAGCTCATTTGGCTCTGGCTTAGGATGAGAAAATCTTGATTCTTCTTACTTGGAACCAGTGACAAGAGAGGCCAGTTAATAGTCCTTCAGACTATATTTCCAGTGAACAAGTCAGGGATTCCATGCCCGGTCAGCTCCACAGTGGTGGACAAGGAGGTGTTCCTACCAGACCAGGAACCCCATCTTTCTTCAGTAGTAAATTTTAAAAGACTAACAATGGAAAGATTTACAGATGAACAGTGAAACTCTTCATTTGGAATTTATGCAGCATAGCACATATTGACTTTGTGTCACTGAGAATACCAAGATTTATATTCCCAAAGATAAGTCATAACCTTGACTTTGACTTGGTCAATATTTATCTCAGGAGTCAATAAATCTCCTACAATAAATTTCAATGAAACCCAACAGCTTCTGATCCTGGGCTGCATGCTGCAGAGACCCCCAAAATCCCTGTCTTTTTTCTTAGCAAACTGGTAGCCAAACCTGTGAAGTGTCTTCAAGGGCACTTTATTTTTAGTGACGTCAGACTGGTTATGACAGAACTTTATCCAAATAACTTAACGTGGGTGGAAATTACAGACTCTGACTCTGGCTGTCTTCTTTGCAATAGTTTTGCAAAGAATCTTCTCAGTCCAGCTTTTTCTAAAGTTGATCTCAAATGCTAAAGTAAGACACCTGCCAGAGCAGACTGGAGGACAAGCCCGCCTGCCAGGGAAGGTGGCATGTGACACCAGGCATTCATGTGCCATCGCTGAAACAACATCCTAGCTGCGTTTTTATTTTAACAGTGTGTGGTCTCCTGCTAACCTCCCATGGGGTCAAAATCTTTTCTTGGTGTTGATTGGTAGAATAGTTCGTCACTATTCAAAACTATAGTGTGCCGAGTGAGCAGCCTGAGAGTTTTCTCCCCTGAGTGGAAGTGACGTCACAGTTGGTCGTGTTCCCAGGTGACTCAAACTTTGAAGTCTGAGAGGACCTCTCCTTATTATGATGCTCCAGGCAAGTCCTCTGTGTGCCTTGGGTGGCACACAACCATTTGCATCTGTGCACACACCAACGCTTCTGGCTGTGTGCTGTCTCTTGCCACCTCCTTCACAGGGCACTGATGTGGGGGTGCCGGACAATTCTTGGACTTTACAGGGTTACCAGAGCTCAAAAGAGCCTGACTTAAAGAGAAGTGGGTTTTTTTCTGTATTTCCTCTCCCCCTCCACCAGTTTATTGAGATAATAATTGACACGCAATACCGTGTTAGTTTAAGGTGGAAGACGCGATGACTAATACATGGCTGTGCTGTGAAACGATCACCTTCATGTGGTTGGTTAACATCCATCCCCTCAGTTACCAGTTTTTGTGTGTGTGGTTTCTGTGGTTGTTTTGGTTTCTTTTGTTGGCCTAGACTTTGAAGAATGGTTGGTCCTTCTGGAACTATTAGACATTACAATGTCATTCCCTCTTCTTTCACATGAAGCCATCAAAATATGGAACATGGCTTAATTAAGACAATTTTTGACTGGTCATCATGTTTCAGAAATGTACAAGCGAAACCCTCCCAATCCAGTGTAGCGCTGACTGTTTTTTTCTCATTGAAAAAGGTGTTTCTGAACTTTATTTGGAAATAAAGTATTGAATTTTGAGTAGAAGGAAAGAAAACTCTGTTATTGCTTCACAGAGCAGACTTCCATCTCCCAATGGCCTTCCCTCTGCATTCTATGCCTTGCAGAGAGATGCTCTAGTGGGCTTTCATCAGGAAGACCTTGTTGTTATTATTTGCTTGTTTGTGGGGGAAGTTGAGGGGAGCAGGTTTATTTATTTATTTATTTGCCAACATTGCTAGAGAAGTTAGGTTATTGACAGAATGTTATGTAAAATCCAAAACATAAATGTAGACTATGCCAAAATGATGTCTATAGCTAGTCAACCATAGCAAAATACTCCCCATGTACTAGGATGGCTCTTTCCTAATATTTATGTTGAGAGGTGGTAGCAGATGAGGACAAAGATTCTGGGGGCCAACTGCCTGGATTAGGATCTGGTCTTTCTCATACCAGCCGTGTGACTGGCCAAAGTAGTTATCTCTGTGCCTGTTGTCTCATAAGTAAAACTGAGATCGCTGAAGTGCTATGTACAGGATTGTTATGAGAATTAGTTAATATTTGAAAACTGCTTGGAATGGTGCCTGGCACACACTAAGTGCTATATGAAGTGGTTTGTAAATAAATACATGGGTGTCTTGAAACAATAATAACTTTTGTTTGTTAAACACCTGCTTGTAGCCAGCAACTTCATGAGCACTATCACATCTAATCCTCCCAACAATTCCCCAACACGTGTATTGTTTTATGGATGGAGAATCAGACCTAATAAATGTCAGGTGATTTGCGGTGGGTGACTGGGTAAGTGACAAGCTTGAGGATTTGTGTCAGGTCTTCTGAGTCTAAACACCCTGATTGTACTTTCATTATACCATTGTCCCTCGTAAGATTCAAAAGCTTCTTTTATTGGTCAATTACTATATACCTGTCATTTCCATGTGTTAGGGACTGCAACAGCCCTTCTGGTATGTTTGTTCCCATTTCAAGGCAGGAACTGTGGCCCACGGAAATGAAGCCACCTATGAAAGTAGTAGACCAAGGATTCATATTCAGGTCGTCTAAGACTAATGCTGTGCACCCCACCACAGCCCCCAAACCACAAGGATTCCCGTGTGTTGAATATTCACTCAGAGCACCTTTCCACATTGCTGTCCTCCATACCCTGGCTTTTCAATCTTAAATTTTTCAGGCCTACAGAAAAGTTGAGAAAATAGAACATAAACACCTGAATACCCTTCAGTTAGTTTCAGCAATTAGTGCTATCACAAGAGTTTTTAAACATTCAGAAGAGCTGCAAATATTAAGTGGGCCAAAGAAAGCCACTTTTCAGTAACAAAGGATACAAGACACAGTAAGATTTAGCCATGATGAATATGTAAGCATCAAAATTCATAAAGCGACTACTATAGAACTGTCTTGCCAATGGGTTTCAGCCCCGGGCAAGTTCGCTATAGATTCAGTGTGACCAAAGAAATTGACCACAAAACGTTCTTTGGGGTGAAAGGGTTATACCCAACTTTATTTCCAGGTGGCAGGTCAGTCACTAGAATCCCATTCACTCAGAGTGAGTCTGTATGCAGCAAGCCGGTCTCTGCCTCTGGGCCCCTCTGTCCACACAGCTGTCCTCTGGGCCTCTCTGCACAGTCATCCTGCACAGCCATCCTCTGGGCATCTGTCCTCAGCGCTGCCACCACTCCAGCCTCTGCTCTGCTCTCCTGCAGCCTTGCAGCCCTGCCACCGAGTCAGGCCTAGAGCACTGGGTAGAGCTCTTTATATAGAGTCAACAGCCATATATTGCCCACAGGTGTGCAGTGAGCTAGTCAACCAGGGCCATGTGAGAATCCTGGCCACAGGAACCCTCATTTTATCCATAAGGACCTCTTATGAGAAAAAACAGAAACACACCCAGAGTGTGACTTTATTTCTCTCCACCTGTGAAAGATCAAATAAGGACCTAAGACCCAATGATGAGCAGTACTTGAAGGAGCTGTAGGAGCCCAAGAGAGAGCCCTAACCCCGAGTGGCAGGACGGGAGATGGATGACTACCAAGCTGGGGCAGATAAGCAGGTGTAGGCCAGCCCGGGCAGCTAGAGGGCCTCAGATCAGGGATCTCTCTGGCCACACTACCAGCCTGGGAGAGGCCTTAAACCCCGAACCACTGACTAAGTGGTGACATGGAAACCCCAGCCCTTGAAGAGAAATGGGAGCAGGGGTCTTTCCTTCCCCTGCCTAACTGCAGAGGCAAATAGACTCCCTCTGGGTGAATCTCTTCCTCTGGGGAAGCCTGCAACAGAGCAGCCCCTGGACACGCGGCCGGAGTCAGGTGACTTCAGAAGTCAGCAGGTAGATGTGTAGAAGACAGTGCAAGCTCTGCCTGATGATATCAGGGGCATTTGTGAAGCACAGGTCAGACCACACAGTCCACACTTAGCGGCTCCAGTCTCCTCGAAGCCACCAGATTTTGTCCCTTGATTCGTACCTATGGTTTTCTTAGTTCCTTTCCTCCAACCAAGATCTGAGGCTGGGATTGTTTGCAGCTGGTCCAGAGTTAGCTGTTTCAAAAAAATGTATTGTGTAAGGGGTGGAGTGTGTTGAGACCTGAGGTGGGTGGGGGTCTGTGGGCAGAAACTCTAGGCATCTCTAGCTCCAATTAATTCTAATCCAGACTTTAATTTATATGTTCTAAAGTATAAATAACATAAGGATAATAAACACACCCAAATCAAATATAAGCACAAAACAGTGTCTTGCATCTCAATGGATTTTATGATTTTCAAATGCTTCGGTGTCCACTGCCTTCCCTGAGCCTGACACACTCATGCTGTGGATTGTCAGCTTCGTACAGACTACAGCAGTCTGTCCAGATGACAGGCAGCCTCATGGCTGGGAGGAAGGCTGAAGCCTGCACCACCCTAAGGAGGACACAGAACTGTGGGGACACGAAGGAACCGTGAAAAAGCAGGAATCACAGCATGTAAGCCACTATTACTTTTTTTTTTGGTGGCAGTGTAAAAATCTTAATTTCCATAAATAGTGGAAGTAAGATAATGTCTTGAAATATTAATCTCTGTGTTTTTTTCCCCCACCTCCTTATATATGACCCCTTCTAGTCTTTTAGGAATTTCCACAGTGCTTTAAAGAGGAATAGAATTGTTCCAGAGCAAATGAGAAAGAACAGGAAGAAGGGAAGGGAGGAAGGCAAGAGGGAAGGAAGGAGGGAAAGAAATCTAATATTTATGTGTCTGCATCTGTGTTTTTATTTTGTTAACAAGGATCTGAGACTCAAAGGGAAGGCCCAAGGAAAGTAAGGCAGAGGGCGTAACTGACCCACAGAGCTGCCCCAGCCAGCCTGGGCACTTTGCAGAAGAGCAGCTGGCTCACAGAGGCTCTGGGGGGCAGGAGGGCCAGGTCCAGAAGTTCAGGGGCCACAGGGACAGCAGCCATTCCTGTTCCTCTGTGGGAATGGAGCCCTGCTACCACATGGACACCCACCCAAAATGTCAGGGGCTCTGCTCACTGCTCCTGGAAGCAACCCAACCATGGAGTCTGCAGAGGATTTGACACCTTGTTCTCTTTCAAATTAGAGTCTCCTGCAAGTGCATTGACTGGCAGAGCCCAGGTCTGCCTGGACCTCTGGGTCTGTACTGGAGCAGTCAGGGAGCCAGGGAGGGCAGTTCTGGCTTCGGTCCTGGTGCAGGACTCATAATGGAGGAAGTTAACCACATGCAGACAGGTTTTCTGGGGCTGTGCACAAGGCAAATGTCCACCATCACAAAATAAGAAAAGAGGTAATAGAGTGGATAAAGAATAAGACACCTTCCCTTGCTCAGACACAGGCCTCTACTCGCAGGAAAATTCCAGAAGGAGGAAGGTAGGGCATGGACTCTGAGAAAGCTAGGGGCAAGTAATGAGTGACTGATCCCAGAGACCAGGAGGAGGGGATGCAGGCTTTTAAAAGGAAACCGCCAAGCATCCACTGGCCCTTAAGGAGAGTAACATGGACAGGCCATTCACTGCAGGGCCTGGACCCTCCACTGGGCCTGCCTCAGTGACACTCCCAGGTCCTCCAGCCTGCGCCTTTTGATGTGTCTCACCAGCCACATCCCAAAAACCTTGTGTGGACACCTCCCCCGTGAGTAGCACAGGAGCAAACAGAGCAGGGGGGCCTTGGCATCTTAAGCAGAAGGAAGAAACTTAATCAGAAGGAAACACAGACAAACCCCAATGAAGGACATTCTAGGAAATAATTGACCAGTGCTCTGCAAAAGGATCAAGGTCAGGGGCAACAAAGTGAGTCTCAGGGTCTAGGAAAGATGACAAATAAATGTGAGGTGTGATCTGGGATTGCACCCTGGACCAGGGAAGGGATATTAGTGGGACCCATTTTGAATGTAGATCGGGTTGTAGATTAGTTAGCAGTACTGAATCAATGTTAGTTTCATTTCATGATTTTGATAAATGGCCTGTGGTTCTATAAGATTTGTGGAAGCTGAGTGAAAAGTATATGGGGATTCTTTATATGATTTTGGCAACTTTAACTCTGGGCTTATTGCAAAATGATTAAGTAGAAATTAATAAAATTGTATTAACTGGTGTAACAGAAGGAGGAGGAGGAGAAGTAAGGAAGGGCATTTTAGATCAAGGGCTTCTTATAGAGACCACCCTCTGCCTATGACTTACAGCCTGAGGAGAGAAAGAAGGCAGAGAGACAGGTATGGCAGAGCCCCTTTCCTGTTGCCTGGTGGAAAGACTTGGAGCATGTGAGTTAGATCAGACCCCAGGCTCCCATCCTCAGCTTTGTGTAGATGGAACCTCACAGGGTAACAGAGCAGGTTTCATAGTTGTCCAGCCAGCCTGCTGGAGCCCCGACACATTGGTGCTATTGGTGTGCTTGAAGGTGTAGGGGATGTGCTTGTAGGGGTGGATGTCTGGGAAAGGCTGGACTTCTCTGAAAGGAGATGGGTGAGCTCGGGGGGTTCCTCCTGGCTGCCTGTGGCTTATGTGGTACACACAAGCAGCCCCAAAGCTCCTGAGCACCTGGGTGACAGGTGCAAATGCTGGGAAGACTGACTGGGCCTGGGAATAGTTGAAGAAAAAGGGGCTGAAGGTTTTTCTAAATCTGGTGAAAATGATAAAACCACAGACCCAAGAACCTCAAAGGACCCCAATCACAAGAAAGGTGAAGAAAATGACAGTTAGGCACTGGCATTTAAATTAAAATTAAAACCCCTGATAAAGAAAAATCTTAGACATAGCAAGAGAAGAAAGGATGAATCACAGGGAAGCAAAGCAGACTATAGACTTCTTAGGAGAAACACAGAGTAACTCAGAGAAAGACAAATACTGTATGAGCTAACTTGAATGTGGAAGTTTAAAAAGCCAAACTCCTAAAAACAGAGAGGAGAATGGTGGTTCCCAGGGGCTGGGAAGAGGAGGAATAGGAGACATGCTACTTAAGGGAAAAAAAATTGCAATGAGTAGGTAAATATGTCCTGGAGATCTAACACATGGGACAGAGAATATAGACAACAATATTGTACTTTAATAGTCACACTTGCTAAGAGACCAGATCTTAATTTCCCCACCACAAAAAGAAATGATAATTATGTGACCTGATAGAGGTGCTGCCTATTGCTACCATGGCAATCAGAATATATAAATGTATTCACATCAACATATTGTACACCTTCAACATGCATATCATCATACATAAAATATTTTTTAATTTAAAAAAAGCAACATGCAGGCTAGAACCTAGAACAACAACTTCAAAATCAAAAACGAAAATAAAACCAAAAAATCTCTGTAGATTTCTCCATGTCCAGTGAAAACATCTTTCAAAAATAAAGGCAAATGGGGGAAGGGGGGTAAAGGAAAAAATAAAGAAAGGCAAATAGAAACTTCCAGATATGAAAAAGCTTTGAAAGCACTCACCGCCCACAGATTTACAGAGCAAAAAATTGTCTTTCCTTCAGACAAAGGAAAAGGATGCCAATGGAGATCTGTCCCTACACTAGGTATGCCGACTGTCAGATATAAACATATGTGTAAATATAAAAGACCTTTTTTTCTGGTTTTAAAGAAGTATCTTCAAAAATTATCTTCAAAAGGTAATTGACTGTTTAAATCAAAACAAATGCAGGTGTCTTATGGGGTTTATAACATACAGATAAGTTACAGATATGACAGATAAGGAGGGCTGGTGGGGAGCAGAGCCCACTGAGGGAAGGTTCTTTGTATGTAAAGTGGTTCAGTGTTAGCTCATTCCCATGGCTTCTTGTGGGGGGATCTTTGCACTTGGACTTGGGGAACTAGTTTCAAATCCTGGTGTCTACAGAGCTTTGAAGAGATCATGGGAAAGTCAATGAACACTTTGAACCTCCATGTTTTTCTCTTACAAATTAGGGGTGGCAATTTTTTTGGCAAAACTACTCAACACCACACCACAAAGCATTTTAGAAATGCAGAATCTCAAGTGCTACCTCAAGCCTACTGGATCAGAATTTTCATTTCCACAAGCCTCTCATATGACTCCTATAATAAAGATTGGAATCAATGTGGCTGTTCTCAGCTGATAGAGGACAGAACAGTACCCTCTAAACACTGAGGCATGGCAGCATTGAAGCGTTCTTGCTGTTAGAACTCGGTTCCTTTGACATACGGTCTGCAGCAATGGCCAGCATGACTTCAGGACTCACCAGTGATGTCAGAGCAACTTTTAGACTTTGCTAATAGGTCTTGTGGGTGAGAGGGAAGCACTTGGCCTGGTGCCTGCACCCCAGGAACTCGGTGGCAGTGAGCAGCCTGAGAGAGCATCCAGCAGGGCTGGGCCCCCCACCTATGTGCTGCCAGGTCCCAGGCATGTCACGCTAGAATGACAGTCAAGGCTTTGAGGGTGCTCGGCATCATGGGAGTTGAGAGCTATTTGGTGGACAACTTTGCCCATCTTTTTGTGAACCATGCAGAGCCACTGTGAAGTTATGTGACTGTATCTGTCCTCCAGGCAGAGGGTTAACTGTGGGAAAGGGAGGATTCCCTGGCAGGCGACCAGAGTGGGGGCTCCCTTTGTGTGTGGGGTAGCGGAACAGGAGGAACCAGCACTTCTCTTTTTTGGGGGTGCTGAGTTCCACCCCAAAGGCCCTGGAACTTGGCAGTAAGTAGCTCCAAGGCTGCAGGTGGACATTTAAGCTCACCTGTTTCCTTCTCTAGCTCAAGACAGCTCTATGCCCCATTTCGGGAAGGACAAGTGGCGCCTGGTCACCTGAGGGTGTGGGCTCAGGGTCAAAAGCTGTGAGCATCCTCTGCTAGGCATGGACAGGCCATCTGGCCCTAGCAGTTCACTAGAAGTTAGCTCGTTGTGGCTGCATTTTTATTCACATGGTTATCTTTTCACAATTCCCTTGCATCTCCCATGTGGAGCCTAGCTCTGAAGTTGAGGTGGGAATCAAGACTATTTCTAACAATTGCCCCAAGTCATTTTTACTATCAAGCCAATTGGTGAAATGTGATGCAGACAACTTAGTCCCACAAAACAAAACATGCAGCTCCTTTTAACATCCAGGGAGACCCTCTGTCAGACTCCCACACCCTTCCTGGTCAGCAGCCTGGGGTAGGGCCTAGCTCCCCAGCTGTGCTGCTCCTGCTAGTTCAGGAATCCCACTTTGCAAACAGCTGATTTAGGCAGCTCGTTGCACTTGATAAAGTGCTTTCTGGCATTCTGTCTCAATGAATCCAGGCAACTAAGAACTGTCCGGTTAAAATGGGATGGACCTGCGGATACCATCCGGAAGACTGTAGCTTAGCAGGAGGGGCCAGGACTTGTTTACTGGGCCTTTGTTCCTCACAGTGTGGCAGGCTCTGGTTTTAGAGAAGTTAAATAACTCATTGAGGATTGACCCAGCTAGAAAGAAGTAAGATTTGACTCCAGGCTGTGGTGTTGGCTTTCCTACAAACGGCAATAAAATATCTGTTACTCAGAATTACCTGTGGTGTTCAGCTTGAGTACCAGATCCTGGATTAACACAACTTCCATTTGTTGCAAAGAACACAGGCTCCCCAAGTGCACCTCAGGAAAAGGAGCAAAGTTGTGGACCCAAACTGACCCACTGTCCTTCCCTCCCTCCCTTCTTCCCTCCCATGCATGCCATTCCATGAAGGCCTTTCGGCAAATCTCCACTTTCTTCTCTCCGTCACTTGGTTTCCACTGCTTAATCACATATGACCTTGTGTCATTGTTTGACCCGACACCCGCACTGTAAACTTGATCAGTCTCTTCATGTCTCCCAAGCAGATGCTCTAAGGCAAGGACTGGAGGGATGTGCTCTGTGCCATGCCAGGCCATGTCATTGGTCACCCACTAGCCCCTGACTGGCTACCGTGGGTAAGGTGACTGCTCTTAGTCCAACCAGCTATGGCAGGGGAGAGGAGTATCTTATAGCTTCTTATAGTGCCCTTGGCTTGTCATCACATAAATTAGAGCCCAAGTCTGTGTGCAGTAAGTTTGTTGATTAAATGAGTTGGTGTGACACTGAAATAAGAAAAATATTGAGAAATTTCAAGTAGATCTAGTCACAGCTAATTCACACATATTTCCACTCAGCCATTTTCCACTTGCCACCCTGCCTCCTGCCTTTTCTGCAGAGCTGGGCATCCCCAGGTGGATGTGAGGGGCCAGTGTCACAGGTGTGGTCCCAGTTCGGTGAGCCACTGCCACGTGGAGCCATTTCCACTAGGGCCAGGACCTTTTTTAAATTGGTGTAAGTGTGTTTTAAACAAATATCAAAGGCAATTTTGATCAACAGGCTGTCCCAAGAAATGCATGGGAGCAGACAGGAGGTGGAAGTGCTGTAGGGAGATGCTCTCCACGAGGCCCCTTCACTTGGAGAGCGATTGACACCTGTCATCATCAGTGGCTGCAGAGATAACAAACAGGGGCCCTGGAAAGTGGCCCCACTGTTCACACATACGGGGACATCACTGACACGGTTAGTCATGTGAATCAGTGTCATGGCAGCAGTTCACTTCAGTAAAAAGAGCATTAGCCCTGCTCCATCCCAGACATGGTGGGTGCTGGTAGGAAATAGTGGGTGGGAGCGAATCATGGAGCCCATGACTGACGTGTGGGGGGATGCACATGAAACAAACGTAACTGTAAACCTGAAGGGCATGGAAGCTGTGGGCTCAGGAGGCCCCGGAGGGTGCAGATTGACTCCTGAGGCTTCCAGTCTCTAAGCCAATGGTCTCCAAGGCCAGCACGCCAGGCTTGGTCAGAACATGGACGGCTAATCCTCACGAATGTGTGATTTCATCAGCTTGCATGGCCCAGAATCTGCAT
Organism: Manis pentadactyla; assembly: GCF_030020395.1. Lineage (NCBI taxonomy): Eukaryota > Metazoa > Chordata > Mammalia > Pholidota > Manidae > Manis > Manis pentadactyla. The sequence goes on from NC_080025.1 coordinate 45,275,817, forward strand.
TTCTAACCCATTTGCAGGGGGTGTAGATGCTGTTGGTCTGGAGACCATACAGCTGAGCAGTTCAGCACAGCCGTGGTCAGGTCACTCTGTGCTGCCCAGGGGTCTGGGTGGCAGCGATGCTACCACTGATGAGGAGAAAGGGGAGCAGCGGGGTCCCCCAGCTTGTAACCTTGAGTTCACACTGGACGTGCTGAGCTTGACTTGGCTATGGAGCACACAAGCAGAAATGTCAGGTAGACAGTTGAGCTGAGGCAATTTGCTGACCTGCAGTCACCAGGGACTCCTTGGAAAGGGGGCTGTGACTCTGGCAGAACTACCGGTTGAGTGAAGGACAGCTGCCTGGGACACCAGACAACCTGTTCTTCTGTCCTCTCCCCTCCCCATCTCCTCTCCCTCCCTCTCTCCCTTCTCTGCTGTCCTGCTTTTCTGTGCTTTGGCTGTGGAGAGAGTTGGAGGCAGGGAGTGGCGGGTACAGCGGGTCAGGGGGACAGTGGGCTGGGGGACAGTGGGCTGGGGGAACAGTGTGCTGGGAGACTGTGTGCTGGAGGGGTGACAGTGGTTTGAGGGAGACAGTGGGCTGGGTGGAGGGGGACCTGATGGTGTCATGAAGCCCACATTCCTTGGAGGCACCCCATTTAGAGCGAGCTCTGAGGCTGTTCACATTGGCATGTGAGAGATCGAGGACAGGAGGCCCTGGACAAGGGAGGACGGTGGTTCATGGATCATGAAAGTGAGTTGCACCCCCAGGATCCGTTCTGAGGAGTGGCCACCCAATAGCCAGAGGCAGCTGATAAATGAGCTGCATTTAAGCCCCCAGAGGAATGCCTGCCACAGGTAAACTCAGTGCATTCTTATGTAGGAGAGGTGGGGAATGCATTAACCTCACCAGCGTTAGAGCCTGGACAGGACAAGTCCTGCCAGGCATGCCCGGCAGGCCCCACTCTCTCTGGGGGACACTGCCGGGCGCAGGCCTGGTGCGGGTGGCCGGCTTTGCTGAGGGTTTGTGCACATCTCCCAGTCCCAGCCCTCCTGCATGCTGAGCCCCAGCTGGTTTGATCAGCGGCATGACTGGGGGGCTCCTCTCAGCAGCGAGACAGCGCCCTCCAGAGGCCCTCCACAAAGCCCACGCAGGCTGATAAGTGCCCCCCGCCCCAGCCGCCACAAGTTCAGGCCCTCTTGCTGGGGCAGCTGTAGCTGCTGGCTGACGGATATGGAGGGGTGGTCACTCTGGCCACCCAGCTCCAAGCTCCCAGGGGCCACTGGGCCTCCCTGCAGCCCCTCCCCTTGCACAGGTGTTCCCAGGGACACCTCCAATTAGTCCTGCATGCTAATATCTACCTCCAAGCTGACTCTGCCTTACCTGGAGCAGCCCACTCATGGATGACCTATGACTGGATGAAGATCTGAGGTTTGGGGGCCACTCTCTGGTATATACAGATGAAAAAATAAGTGCTAAAGCAGGATTACAAAATTTGTGGTGTATTTTCAATGTTTATACTTAACATATTAACATTTAATATATTATTTTTTTATTATTTTATAATAATTTTGTTAAATTAACATTTAACAGAAGCATCAAAAACATGCAATATGATCATGCTATTGATGACATCATTATAAAGTTTAATGAAAAGATATTCACAGTGACCAGATTAGAAAATGAGACACTTTTAAAGTAGTAGGAAAGATCTCTTTTGAATTTTCCAGGTTACTTATGGGATGCCACATCCAATCACATGGGTTTGGGTGTCACTTTCTCAAGCTGACACTGGACTTGGCACTTGGCTTAACTGAAAAAAGCCTTGTCCTTTGGGGCCTGGAAGCTGCAAAGCCCTTGTGCTTTGGGGCCTGTCCCTTCTGCCTGCTCAGAGACAACGTATACTGAAGCCAGGGAGAACCCACTGGGGGACAAAATCCCATGGAGCACAGGCAGGCTGTCCCAGCCATGGGCCCCTAGACCTCAGAGTCTCTGGCAGCCCCCTGCTGCCTGGCCTCTGACTGCAGCTCAGGAGCAAGCCCAGGCAAGGCTAGCAGGAGTGCCTCCTGGGCCCATCCAAATCAGCGGCCCAGAAAATCATAGGCCAGTAATATGGTGGTGTTACTAGTTGCTAAGTTTTGCGAATGGTCTGTGACATTCCATTTAGAGACAAAGTTAAACTGAACTTGGCTCCTTTCCTGAATCCCTGCTCCATCACATGCCCTCCCTATGAGGCCCAGCCTTGTGTGAAATTTGAGTTAGGCTAACGACATAGCTCTGTGGAATACGAACTATGGAATCCAAGACGGAGCCTGTTGGCAATGGAAATGGAAACTGTCGGGTAACTGGCTGTTGGTGCTGAAGGAGCAGCAGTGTCCTGAAGAATGCTGGTTATGGGGGACAGAGAAGGCAAAAGGGAAGGTGCCAGCATGCAGGAGGGGCATAGAGAAACCAGGGGGTCAAGCACGGCTCAGGATCCTTTGCCTAGAGTTGCCTCCGCCTCCTGTTATCGGGGGTATTCCCATGTGACAGCCTTTGTCTATGGTGATTTGGGCAAACCTTTTCTTCCCTGACACTCATAAAAGAAAGGAAAGCTAATAGCAGTGTTCTAATGAGATATGTAAAGGAACTTTTTTAAAAAGCAACTTGCCCAAGGGTGTCTATTGTGGTGCTATTCATAGCAGCAAAAAAATTGGACACGGCTCAAATGCCCAACAAGATGTGTCTGGGGAGGTGTGATCTATGGAGAAGGGTGCCTGCAGGCAGCTCAGAGGAAAACAGAACTCAAAACTCCTTCCCAGCATGTTGGAGATGAGAACATGCACACGGTAATTATTGGGACAAGCCAAAGGTTATATAAATAGTTGGCATTTTAAGTATTTTTAACTCCTGTAAACTTGTGAATAAAAGGGAAATTTAAATGAAATGAAAGCATTTTTTCACAAGTGGCTATAAAAAGAGATGCTCAGTGTCATGTGACATTGCTCTCTCCTCTTCTTTCTTCAGTACACAGTGGTCCCCCTTATCAGTGGGAGATATGTTCCAAGACCCCCAGTGGATACCTGAAACTGTGGTTAGTATGGTATATATGCTGTTTTTCCCTACACATATGTGCCTATGATAAAGTTTATGAATTAGGCACAGTAAGAGATTAACAACAGTAATTAATAATAAAATAGAACAATTATAATAACATACTTTAATAAAAGTTGTGTGAATGTGGTCTTTCTAAATATCTTCACATACTGCACTTACCCTTTTGAGATGATGTGAGGTGGTAAATGCCCACGGGATGAAATAAAGTGAGGAGAGTGATGGAGGTGCTGTGCAGTTAGGCTACTATTGGCCTCCTGACTTTATGTCAGAAGAATGATCATCTGCTCTCAGACCACAGTCATCCGTGGGCAGCTGAACCTCAGAAAGCAAAACCATGGATAATGGGGGATGACGGTATATCTATCAAAGTCCAGGCCCTCCCCGCTCTGTCTGCCTCTGAGCTGGTTGACTGTGGCAGTGGGGTACATGGGCACGCACCCCCTCCAGGAAGGATGGCCTAGAGGGCCCAGCTCAAAGCTCACCTTGCAAGCAGCCCTGCCTCGCCCTTCAAACGACCTGTCAATACACAGCGTGGGGCTGGGGCAGGCTGTCCCATCCTCAGCGGTAGATAAGGACCTCAGACACTGTCATCTACTTCACCAGGCTGTTCTTCTGAGTCTCTTCTTCCCCTGAGAGGAAAGCGGTGACTGCTCCTTCCAGGTCAGTCCTCATTCTGGAAAGAAGAGCCCCAAAAATGGGGGTCCCAGAGGCTGTGAGGATCCCAGGACTTACTGGTGATAGTCCTCAGACACCAGCTGTAGCCCAGGTGCTCTCACTTCCATGTTTCAGATGGAGCAAAGGGGCAGAGCAAGTGTCACAGCACACACAGAGCAGCACACTCTCTGGGCATGGCTGGTCCCAGCATTACTAAGATCCCCCACAGCGACGGTCACAACAAACCCACTGACTCAGCCCTTGCCCTGGGGAGCACCTTGCAGGGCACTGTAGACACATTACTAATCAAGTTCATCCCATAGTAGGTGACTGCTGCATTATGCCCGAGGACCCCGAGGCTCCGCATGGTTGGATGACCTGCTCCAGGACCCTTGGCAAGTGAGAGCCGTGTTGTGCTCAAATATGTGCTCTCTACCAGGACAGACATTCTCAGCAGCTTTTCTGGCAGAATAATTACCTCCCAGGTTGCTGAAATGGACACATCAATCCTGAAAGCCCCTCCCATGGGTATTTGGTAACAATCCCAACTCTCAGGTTGAGTAGGGGCCCTGAATAGGTGTCTTTTGCACTCAGTGAGGACATTTTAGCATCAAGTGTTGGGCAGATTCTCTGAAACATATAATGAATATGTCAGCAAGCATGTGGGTGACCTTATTCCCTAATAAGTCCCCAAAGCAAACTGCTATTGTGCACATATATATGTATTTTCCCAAGACAATACAAATAGAACATGGCAGAACAGCAAATGTGTTTTCTAAAACACCAGGCTCTGTTGCAGGCTGGAGTTTCCAATGGGAACCGGAGGGCAGGGTGCCAGCTCAGTCTCAGTGGAGGATGACCCCTGGCCAGTGTCACTGTGGGTGTGCAGGCCTCCTTCTGCACTGTGCCTGGTAGGGAAGCTCACTCCCTGGAAAACACTGGAGCCCATGATCACAAAGCTCTCCCTTATTCCTGCATGTTTAGAGTGACTTGTGTTGTGATGTCAGAAAGGGCCCAGGCTTCTGTGCAGAAAGGGGACCCATGATGCTGCTCCTTTTTATGGGGTGTTTTCCATGCACCATCTTAGTGAACAACTATATTAGTTGAGATGCTTTCAGCCAAGGAAAAATGACAGCAGCCAAAAAACTGTGCAGTGGGGACATGTATTAGCTTTTAGGGCTTAGAGACGAGGGTTGGATGCTCTGGGGTGACTTCACAGGCCTGTGTTCCCTCCACTGCTCTACCTGGGGGTCCTGGGCCAGCCTTGTTCCCAGTTGCCCCCATGGAGCTGGGAAATGGCCAGTGGGGAGCACCATGTTTTCCCTTTCACAGCCCATGTCCCGCAAGAGAAAGGGAACTCCTCTCGGAGACCCTGTTGAACTGTCCTTGGCACACTTGTCTGTGCGCCAGTTGGTTCCCATACCCACTCTGAGACTGAGCGCCACACCACTGCACAGGCCTGGGACTACAGTGGGGAGGAGACAGGCCAGCCAGCCCTGCTGCGCTATGTCTGAATTACTGGCTCAAAGGTCTGCAAACATAATAAAATGGTGTTTGTTTTATACCTTTGGGGTGATTTATTATGCTGCAATGGAATGTCCAAACTCTAAAATTAGGTAAAATGTTTTAAAATGTAAAAATCTACTGAAACCATCCCAGGAGGTAAGAATTAGAATTGCGACTTCATCGTTGAGAACACTGAGTTTAAAGACACTGTGTAATTTATCCAAAATCACACAACAAATCAGAAGCAAAGTTAGAATTGGAACCTAGATGCCTGTGTCCAAAGCACAAGCTGTTGACCTGAACAGCGTATGGAGCACCAACACACCTCTCCATCTGCTGCTGTGTCAGCTGCCTCACCGGGTGGCAATCCCTTCTTCCGAAGGTCCCCATGGCCCCTGTGAGAGGAGACCGCTGTGTGACATGTAGAGGCGGGCACTCGCAGGGAGCAATTCCTGACTGCCACCCTTGCCAACTGCTCTCTGGAGCCCCAGGGTCTCTCTGGACTCTTGGGGCCCTTGGCAGTCTAGTAGCTGGTATCTGTATAGCTCTCACTATGAGGGGTGCCCTGGGGCACTTTGCTCCTACAAGGGGCCCCTTCTGGAGCCTTTGTAAAACTGCCCCTTGATCATTGGAATGGCCTTCTCACCCCCTTTAACTTCTCGGGGCACTCAGAGACAGGATGCCTTTAATAGGTTTAAGTGAACATGGTGTTTGAAACTCAAAGCTGACTCTGAGGCCACTAGCCCACTGATGCACCTAGTACAGACTTCCAGAGTCTATCCACTTCCTGCCCATATTCCTCCTCTCCTCCCTTGAAGATTCCCTGAAGGAGTGAGCTGCTCTGGTCCTGTGCAGACCTGCGTCCCAGTTCTGGCTGTGGTGTGCCTCCCTTTTACTGTGTACAAATATGGACCTCCTGATCCACTTCCTGCGGGACCAAAGCCCTGTCTGGTCCTTGCTCAGGCACGGAGTACCTGCCCTGGGCTTCCAGCCATGACTGCACCTTGCTGCTACCCCACCCACTTGCCTGTGATGGATGTTCGGATGTTACCTGGCACCTCACCACCAGAAGGGTCACCCATTGCAAGACTCCTACCACTTGGGGACTTTCTGGATATACTGCTTGGCTGCTCTGGCTCTGACCCAGTTTCATCCTCTGCAGGGATGGTTCCTCCCACCGCTGATTCCTGGGCCTGCCCACCCTAGGTGTCTCTGGTCTCCAGATGGGCAGAATTCCCAAGCTAGCATCCTGGCCAAGTCCTCAAACTCCCTGAAAGCAGGGTGGAAGTGGAGGGGCAGATTAAAATGCCTAACTCAAATAAATAAAGTATCTAATATCTTGCCTCACACTGGATTCAGGGATACACGCTTAAATAGAAATGACACCACACTTCAGGATTGTAAAACAAATGAGAGCCCCTTTCCTAAGAGGGAGATGTTTATGGTGATGAAATCTAATTGCAGCATTTTTCACAAAAGAAAACCTATTAGGTCATACATTTAAAAACTGGTTACACAGAAAGTAATAAAATGAGAAGAAATGGCAGTAGAGGTAGCTCGGAACAGTGGGAGAAGGTGGGGCTGGGTCAGATACATGTGGCTTCAATCCCAGCCCTGTTGTTTGCTGGTTAAAGAAGTTTGGTCATGAAGCTTCCCTGAGTTGGCTTCCTGGACTGTAAGATTGAGACAATAATATCACCTCAAAATTTATTGCCAGATTAACTGAAATATGTGTATAAAGGGCCTTAATAATGTGTGTGATATCACGTATGAATCACATAGCTGTATCAAGCTGTATGTAAGGCAGTTGCTTACACAATGCAACTTGTTTTGAGGATGAAGGAGGAAAAGAAAGAGAAGATAACATAAAAGTAAGGGGAAGACAACGACGAAAGATTTCCAGGAAAAAGCTGTCCTATACACTCACTCAACCTTTAAACAGCATGAGCTCTAAATAATCATGACCTTGGGTTACGAGTAAAGGAGAAAGATTCTACACATTCTTATAAAACAGAATTCTCTTCTGTGCAATCAAAACATTCGTGTTGTCAAATGGAAGTGCTGGGCCGCAGGATGGATGCAAACACTACTCAGTCACTCTCCACATGGCAACCTGTCTTGTCACTGTGGGGGCCAGCTGCAGGACCCTCTGTCAAGTGCATCTTCCAGGACTGGCTGTGTTTTTTCTGTGTAGTCTCATACCACTGGCAAGCTGACGAGTCCTCTTAAAAAATGTATGCTGACTAACTCAAGTGGTTTCTTGTTTTAGCAATTTAAACCCTAACTTTATGACGTTGCCTTAAAAACAGTCACTCACTCACCTTCTCACACACCGTGGAAGTTATGCTAATACCAAATCTTCAGTGGATCTAAGTAAATTTTACAAATTAAATCATATTGTTCTTATTTTGGACTCTCCTATTAGCTCTGGAACTTTGGTTATTAAAATTGAGTGTACTGGGCTAGAAATATATTTCCTTGAGTAAAGTTTGTATGATATTAGTGGTTAATTAACTTCTAATTGAGGTAAGCAGCTGACTTGACTTTTTTCCAAGTGCCTGAAAAGGAACTTGTGCTAGAGGCATGACTAGGTTTGGATAACTTGGGATTTAGAATTGTGTGTCACCTCTCAGACCCTAACTGCCAGACTGTATTTCACTTCAGATGCTACTTTAGAGAAGGTGGGGTCCTTGGTTCTTCACTGCCAGGAAGGCCACTACCTTTTGGCCAAAGACTATTTGTTGTCCATTTACCAGCCACCCTCCCTGAGCCTTTTTTTTTGCTGGTAGAACCTGTTCCCCAGTAGGGAGGCTGAAAGTGCCAGATGCTCGCTTTCTCACCTTCCTTGCTGCTAGCTTCCTTGCCCAGGCTTAGGCCCGAGACCATATTCTGGCCACTGAGCTGTGACAAGAGCCTTCTAGAATGAGGCAAGGGAGGAGAAATGTCTCCTTTTTGCCTTTGGACGTAGCTGTGAGGGGAGCTGACGCTGAAGCTACAGCTGGTCCATGACCTCTTCTCCGATGGGGACAACTGTCAGGCAAAGCCAGCACCAGAGGGTGACCAAGCAGAGGGTGCAGAGTGCCTGGGTCCTGGAGGATGCTGGCCACCCCACTCTGTGCCCTGCAGCCTGAAGCATCCTAATGGGCACAGCATTCTTTCACCTGAGATGGAAACATGCTGGAGAGAGTGCCGGGGCAAGGCTCTGGGGACTCTCTGCTGCTCAGTGATGAGGTCGTCTGCTCCGGCCCCGTGGCAGGCGAGCAGAGTAGCCCTGAGCTGCCCCTGAGCCCTCCCTCCCTTTGTGCCAGTACCAAACCCACTGTCCACAGCCTCTGTGGTCTCATCGAAGCCCAGAGCCACCAGAGGGCACATGACTGAACCTTACAGGAGTGCACTGGGGCTTTCTCAGAACCCACAGCTGCGACACCTGAGTGAGGCTCCGAGGCAGCTCTGAGACCCTGAGGCTCTCCACTTTCTTCCGTGGCGAGTGCTGGCCTCCGGGCTGACAGGGTCCTGCCCGCGTTCACTGCATGCCCCACACCTTCAGGGGACTGCTGCAGACGGGCTCAGGGGGCCCATGTTGGCAGACATGCTGAGTTTTTCAAGGGAAGCCACGACTGTGGTTTTATGGGAAAGGTTGAAACGTTTAACCCTTATTGAAAAGTCTTAAGCATGGTATAGGCTACCCACCTTCCCCCACTGAAAAACAACAAAAAATGTTTTGGCCAGTGCATTTATGTGTCTAGGTTGCCTGTTTGAGACCTTCCTGTGTTTCCACCAGGGGAGCCTCTGCTCTCCAACCCCAGCCTCTCTACCACTCTGCCAAGAATCTCCAGTCCACCATGGAGCCCTTGACCACCCACCTCCAATGTTTAGAACCTCTTCTCTTTTCTCTTTATATCATCCCCACCAGCAGAAGCTCCCCAGCTGGTCTCCTGGCTCCACATTGAAGCCAGACCAAGTTTTCAGTAACACAGCTTGGATGGTCTGATTGTTCCACTGGGTGCAAAGCAAAAAAAGGCAAAGTCTACAAAAACTAACTCAAATTGGGATTATAGATCTAATGTAGGAGCCTAAAACTATAAAACTTTTAGAAAAAAATTGTTTCAGTCTTGGATTAGGCAACAATTTCTTAGAAGAGATGAAAAAACAAACCACAGAAGGATAAAGTGATGATTTTTAACCTACAAAATAAAAAACTTCTATTTGAAAAATGCTGTTAAAAAAATAAGAAAGACTGGAAGAATATATTTGCAAAACACATGTCTGCTAAAGTACTGGTATCCAGAATATGTAAAGAACTCTCAGAACTCAAAGATAGGAAAACAAACAGTACAATAAAAAAAAAAAAAGGGCCAAAGATTTATACTTCAGAAAAGTATGTAGCTGCATTGCAAGTAAACCCATGAAAAAGGGCTCAGCATTATTTGCCATAAGGAAAACACATGTTAAAATCAGAATGAGATACCACCACACACCAACTGGCATGGTTAAAATAAACAAAAACTGACAATAGCAAGTGTTGAACTAGATGCACAACAGTGGGAACACTCGTACATTTTTGGTACAGATGCAAATGGTATAGTCACTTTGAAAATAGTTTGGCAGTTTCTTAGAAATTAAACACATTTCATGTGACTCAGCAATCTCACTTCTAGTTACTTACCCAAGAGAAATGAAAACTTACATTCCCAGAAAAATCTGTGTAGCAGTTTTATTTATAATGGCCCCAAACTGGGCCAATGTGAGGGGATGAACAAATTGTGTACATGCATGCTTGGATAGTAATCAGCATTAAAAAGGACAAGCTATTGATTCATGGACTAACATAGACGAAACTCAAATACATTATGCAAAGTGAGAAAAGCCAGACATAAAAGTCTACAAACTGTGTGATTCCATTCAATGACAATCTTGAAAAGGCAGAACCATGAGCACAGAGAGCAGATCAGAGGCTACCAGGAATGGGAGAAGGAACCTTCTGGATGATGAAAAGCATCTGTATCTTCACCCACCTTGTTGGCTGCATAACTGTTTGCCTTTCCAAAACTCCACAAAATGTGATTTTTCCTGAAGGCAAACTAAATCTTGCTTGTGTCTTGGATCCTCCAGGAGTCCACTGGGGCATTGCCACAAAGGGGAAGCCTTTCCTGAAGGCTGCCAGGCTCCTTCTTCATGCCAGGAGTGGGGGAGCCTATATTTATCTTGCTTAGAGGATTCAAAGAATACTGGTGTGGGAGTGGATATCATGGGGCAGTGTGTTCAAAATGCAGACTGATCTGGAGAAGTGAACTTTGTAGGGTGGGGGTGAGCTGGAGGTCTGCAGTGGCAGAGGTGCCTCAGGGGTTCTGAGGCAGGCATTATGTTTGTATTGTGACTGCCAGTCACTCCCTACCCCAAGGTAAGGATGGGTGGGTGGGCAGTCCTTAGTGCTGCTGACCACTGGTTTCCAGCTCAGCCTGCCAGGCCCATGTCCCCTGGGCACAGCAGCCATGTGACTGACCTTGCCCCATGTTAGTAGATATGACAGCCACCTCTGGCTAGGGCCTTTCACTGTCAGAGTTCCTTTCCCCCTGTTCTCTTTTCGTTTGCCAAGACTGCTGGCGATGTTTGAGAGGGTGCCCAGGTCCTGGGGTGTATCATTTATTTACTACATTCATTTGGTCTGTTAATAAATTCATTTGCATGCTGTGATTTGCCAGTGAGGACTTATTTCACTGAGTGCCTGCTCGATGCTAGGCACTCCCCCTGCTGGGATGACACCAGTGAACGGCACTGGCTTACCCTTGTCATCTGCTCACAGTCAACAGAGACAGACATTAATCAATTCATTACCAATTGTAATGGGAGTCCATCAGATTCTCTGCTTTCAGTTGAAGGAGCCTTCTAGCACATGTTTGGATCATTGAATTCCTATCACAAAATCCCCTTTCCTGTCCTGACACCTAATTGCAGCAGTATAGTTTTCCCTTGGTGATGCTCTTGAATACAATGCCACACTGCCTCCCCCACAGCAGGCTGGCTGCTCCAGTGTAATTTACACACTTCAAGGCTTCCATCCTTCTAAGGGAGCACATGCTCAGCAGCATTTGAAATCTGTAGCTGGGAAGGCACTAAGCTGCAGTCTGCCCACAGATCATGGCACAGGGGACAGCTGCAGCTTCTAGGGCCACAAGAGTGACAAGTACATAAACTTGGATCATAAAGTGGTACTGAATTGGCCCTGTCCGAGAAGGGAGAGGCATGCACGGATGTCTATGAAGAGCTGGGAAATGTGGGGAATGAAGGCCTGTCCTAGGAACTCTGGGGATCGATGTCACCATGCAAACACTTGAGGACATTTATTCTGATCTTTCTCAGTAAGTAGCAGTGTCTGAAAACCATCTGCTTTTCACAGCTACATTTGATGCCTGACCTTAACCTGGGTCTTGTGATGGATGGGAAAGAAATACTGTAAAGGACATTAGTGGATCAACGAGCAAAGTTGGAATATGGGTCTAGATTGCATACCCCATATTTTATCAATATAAACTTATGAATTTGGTAACCATCTGTGGTTATGTAAGATAATATCCCTACATATTCAAGTATATAGGGGTAATGGGCAGTGTATGAAACTTATGTACAGATGATTCAGAAAATAATGTATCTGTATACAGGTGCTTTTCAAACATCTTTAAAAGCCCTCTGCCTATCAGGCTGTTTGACTGGCACAGGTCAATTTAGTTTTCTCTTCATTCTTTGTTTACAACAGGAGTCCTTGTCTTCTTCCTCTCAGGAATCTCTCTAGATTTTTCATCTCATGGTTTTCCGAGCTTGGACCAATGGGTAGACATTTTCAAGGTCTTCTGTAGCAGAGGCCTATTTTAGTTATGGGAAAGGATGACCTTTCATCAGTATGTCCATCCAAAGGTGGGAAAAGCAGGAGCTATAAAAAGTGCCATAAAGTGTTTTGGCACAAGCCTTATTCTGCAGTTACTAGCTACTTGACCTTCCAAGCTATTTAACCTCTGGGAGGTTGGATTTCCTTGTCTGTACAGTGGGCATCTCCCAGTAGCAATCTCAGAGGACCAGAGCATTAATGATGTTTGGCACAAAATGCTTGTTCAATAAAGGTAAGTTATTACTCTAGCTGTTTTTATAACATCAAGACCCAGAGAGAGATTTAATTATTGTTATTATCCTATTTGTATAATAATTTTGATTTGATAGAGACATTAATAATCAATTAATGACAATGGTTTCCATTAATTCAGGAGTTCCTTCAATCCAGTCACTTCTTGTTACAGGCATGAACTCATTTAACCCCAGGACATCACTCTCAGGAGGGCTCATGAGCCCATTTCAAAGATCAACCCATTGATGGCGCATTAAGAAACTGTGTAGGGCCTCCCACTCCGCCCACATTCCTGTGCTCACACGCAGATGAGGAAACTGAGGCTTAGGGACGTGAAGCCCAGACCTGGCTGACTGTGAGCAGACGCTGCAAACCTGGCTCCCCTTTCTTGGGCCGGAGCGCCGGCCCGACAGCCCGGGCAGCCGTAGCTCCTGCGACTGGTCCTTCTGCTGTGTCGGGGGATAAATGATTTGTCTACACAGTGCTTGGAGCCGGCGCTGTTGCCGGAGGCCTGCGTCCGGGGTTCTAGGGGGCAGGACGAGGGGTTCGGGCGCCTGCGTCGCACTAGCTCGCTCGCTAGCGCCGAGCTGCTGCTGTCCGGCTCGGCCTGGCCTCGCGCCACCCCAGAGCTCCCTGCGCGCCACGCCCCCTGCTCCTCCCACTGCCCGCGCGCCGCGCCCTGCGCCCCTAAGCGCCACGCCTTGCGGCCCCGAGCCACGCCTTGCGCCCCCCTCGCCGCCCGCCACGCCCCGCGCCCAGGCAGCCCCGCGGTCCGGCCTGTGGGGCTGACGGCGGCGAAGGCGGCGGCGGGAGGAGGAGCAGGAAAAGCGGCCGGGGGAGGAGGCGGAGGCGGCGGAGGCGGGCGGGGCCGGGCGGGTTTAAAGCCCATTCAGGGAGTGGGGAGGCTGGGAGGAGGCAGGAAGGGACGGCAGCGGTTCGCGGGCGGCGGGTTCGGCGCTCGGAGGCCGCGGACACCCGCGCGGAGCTCAAAGTTTCCGCACAGTCCCTGGGCCGCTGCGCGCGGGCCGCCCTCGCCCCTCGGGGACCCGCGCCCGCCCCGGCCGCGCCGAGGGTCTCCGGCGGCCGCGCGGAGGCGGCCGGGTGCGGCGCCGCGGCAGGTACGGAGTTGGCGGGGAGCTCGGCGGCAAGTTACTTTGTGGTCGGCGCGGCCGGGCCCGGCGGCGGCGGCGGGCGGTCCCCGCGCCGTCATTGTCTGCGCTGGCCGCCTGGGCCGGGACTCCGGGCGCCGCTGGGGCGCGGCGGGCGGAAGGGCGTCGCCTCCGGGCTGGGGGCTGCGGCGCCCGGGGCCGAGGCCGGCGCGCGGCGGGACCGGGCTGCGAGCGCGGCGGGCGGGCCGGGCTCTTCGCGCCGCGTTTCCCGTTTCCGACCGCGGGGAGCCGGGCGGTGCCTTCCTGAGCCATCCTGCCCGACGCCGGCCGCCCGCGGGCGGGCTGGGCTGAGCCGGGCTGAGGGCTGCGCCCGCCTGGCAGTCAGGGCCAAGACCGCGCTCCCCGGGGCGCCCGCCGGTGGGGGCGGAGCAGGCGTCCCCGCAGCCCCGGGGCGCACGCCCGCGGCTGGGCAGTAGGGCTGGGCACTCCCTCGCTGAGCGCAGCCCAGCCTCGGATCCGTCCCTTTTGGTCCTGTGAGTGACCCCGTTATCCGCCTCTGGGGCCTAACACCAAGTTGGAGGGCTCGCGGATCAGCCACCCGCCAGCCGTGGAAATGTGATAACAGTCGGACCGTTCGCAGAAGGAAATTTCTGATGCAACTCTCCGCCTTTGCTGATTGCCTCTGCAAACGCCTGCTTGACGACAGCCCTGGAGCATGTGCATTATGGAAATTAGGGTATTCTCTACTTTTTATTGTATTCGTCTGTTTTGGGGATTGGAAGAAACTCAAACTTTTTGTCGCTTGCTTTGACCGGAACGTTGGTGATGTCCGGGAGCCACAGGTGTCCTGGATCGTGCTGATGCATTCCAAAGAATGCTTTCTTGGAAACGTTGTACCCAGTTTCATTCAAGAGATGCAAAGAAAAGACCAAAACAAGTAGCGCTCGTGAGTAAATACGCGTTATTGCACAACTTTCTCTTTGCTGCTGTTTATGAGACCAGGCCCAGAACACTTTGTTTCTGAAAATGCTGATTCAGCCGTTTGGAGCCCCTGTTTCAGGAATGGTGCTCTATTTACGTTTCGCTCAGTTTTACTAAGAACACATGTTGGTAGTGCTGCTAGCAACAGGCGTTGACTACGGTTTACAGCACAAAGCTGGTAATCTTTCAGAAGAGCTGACCTTTTTCTTTCCAAGAGGAAAAATAGGTAGAATCTAGGTTTCTGTAGCAGAAGAAATTGAGTTAGGGCGATGGTGAAGTGTCTTTTAGGGGAGTATTTTATTAAGTAAAAGCATGTGTTTCCAGGAATGATTGTAGATGACTAGGTTTTTCTGTAAAAAATAAAACTCTAGAATTAGTGCATATAATATTTCAGTTTTATTAGGAACACTTGAAAGAGAAGGGCCACACAAGCCAATCCCCAGATTACAGGGAGGGAATCTGAGGACAGAGGGAATTACACACCCAGCAAGCCTTGCTTGTGTGACTGAGAAGTGTCGGACTGCTACTTCTGTAGCATTTCACAGTTTACGAGATATGCTCAAGGCCTTGTTGCTTTTAATCCTCTAAAGCTCCTGATCTCCGTTTTACAGGTATGGAAAGCAAAGCTCAAGAGGTTAATACGCAGGTTAAATGACAGAGCTGTCACCATAGCCTAAGCTTTGGATTTTTTCAGTCCTGTGTGTTTTATGCTTCTGACAAGTACATCTGTCTCTGAAAGCAAAATACCCAGAAGAGGGTCCCCCTGCCAGTCACACACCTGGAGAATTAGGAGGCTCTGTTACCATTCTGGTGGCTTTCAGCCTTCCAGATTTCAGCCATATGGCTGGGCCATTAGCAATATTTTCTTTTGTCCACTTAACTTTTTATTCTCACTTACGTATTTTATTTTGGGAGGAAACTTTGATATGCAAGAAGTCATGAGTTTGATATGGTAGTTAGGTTTATTGAAATTTAAACAGTGCTTTAATAAAAGCTGTGTACCCCTAAAGTTAACTTTGGCATATTGCCCGCTTTTGGGGAAGTGTTGGGCTGGGCAGAATGCCTTTTGTTTGTGGACCAGGAACCCAGAGCTGGGCAGATTCATGCCAACTGCTTGTCCTGGACTTTGTATGGTGTTGGCCACCAGGGTTGGAACCCAGGACAGCTCTGGCCCAAAGTGACGGACTGTGTGTGCCGTTGGGCTTCAGCGTGAGAGAGGAGCCAAGTCATAATCTAAGAGCTAGCACAGAACTGTTGATTTTGATGATGCGTCTGGTCTGAGACTTTACAATGTATAGACACCAAGCTGCTTGAACAAATAAATCATGTGTTGGGCCCTCAGCATCATCTTAGAGCTGTAGAAATTCTGGCTTGTCTGATAAAACCTAATACTTTAAAGGTGGCATAATTTAAAGAACCTGTTTCCTGTACACCTCTTAACTGCAGGGGAAGGAAAACACAACGCTAGGGTGTATTTGAGCTCATGTCTCGGGTTGGCCGGCCTGCCTGTCAGATGGGAGCTCATGGCAGGGCCGGCTGCCCTGTTCTGTGGGAAGGAAGCCTGTGCATTTAGTTTGTGGCCCAATCCTGTTTCTGTCTAATCAGGCTGTGAACCAGTAGGTAACTGCATGGGCTTGTGAGGAGAAAATATTTGTCATGTCTTCCATTTAACTAACCAGTCATATGCTCAACATTTAAATAAAACTTTTTCTGTTAGTGGAGATTGCTTTTTAGCCTATCTTAGTGTATTCTTTGCTTACCTGTGGATGTATGGAAGATTAGGGAGACATTAAGATAGCCAGGCTATTCGGTGGACGAGGCTTGGCAAATAGGCATTTTGGAGATCTGCCTTTTAAAAGGTCCACACACTAGTGTGTGTGTGACTGATCTGATCCGTTCATACACTGGCTGCTATTTCATTTTGTGTTGTTTTTTTTTTTTTGCTGCACACTTCTGGGGCACTGTTTCTGTCTTCCGGCTGGGACACCTTTGCCTTGACTGACCTCCCTGAGGGAAGGGGCTTCTTAACTGATGTCTGAGGAATGGGCTTTTGTCTGTGTGCCTGGTGATCATGGGGCCAGTTAACTGTAAGGAGATGAAAGCAGGCGAAGCTTAGAACTGCCAGCTCTCAGAAGGGCTGACAGCTCTTCTTTGATGATAGAAGGAAAAATACTGTGACTGTCTTTTCAGGTGGTAACCAAAAGAGCCATGTCCCAGGGTTATCAAAGGTCATCTCAGGAAGAAATGACTGGTTCTGACTTCCTCCTTTTGGGCTATACCTCCCTTTCTGTGTGGTGGCAGAGATCAGCTTGAGGTGACAGAAGTCTTGCTTTTTGCCCATTCAAGAAAGGGGGGGATGTCAAGGTGGCAATAACTTCCCTGCGCCTTATGTCAGAGCCTCTTTTGGATCCTTTGCTTGGAATGTGTGGGATGTAGTTGGGTCATCATGATTGAGTGCCACTGGGAGAACTAGAATATTATTCCAGTTTCTCAACCCTCCAGTTTACGTATGGATTTGGGGGATTTTTTTCTTGACCGTTTAGATCCTTAATTTGAAGGTCTTCTTACTTGGGCTGGACCAGCCATAGTGGGCCATGTGTTTTAGCATCTACTGTGGGAATAGGTGTCGGGGAGGAAGTTCTCTGCTCTTGCTTTGCCCAGGGCAGTGGCCAGTCCTGACAGTTGCATGAGGCATGCCACCTCAGTTTGACTCCTGGTGGTACCATTTACAAGCTCAGCAAGCCTGAACAAGTTAACCAAGTTTCTTGGTAAAATGAGAGTCAGAGGTGTGCTTACCTTGAAGGGCTGTTGGAAGGCAGGAAGCCTCTGGAGTTGTGTGAACTGTGGCACTTAGTGAGAGCTCAGAAACTGCTTCTGTGCACACTCAGCCTTGTTTCTAGCAGCCTGTGTGCCTGATTGTCATGCTTCCTCTTAATCTGCAAGATCTGCTGGAAAGAGGACTCTGTTTTTTGTAGTTTTGTGCTTTGAGCCTGGGTTAGACCACACAAGAATCCAAGGACTCCTTGCCTCCGTGTAGTGGGACAATTTGAGCTTTTCACAGGTAGGATTTTTAGAGTGAAGACAGATGGTGGAATGTAGGTGTCACCTGGCTGCAAACCATTTAAAGAAGATGATGGTGCATTGAAGGCATCAAAAATTGGTCCCTTGAGACCAGGAGCCAGAGATACAAAGACTGCCGAGTTGTGCAAGCTCAGACGGGCTACAGCCTTTGCAGAGGGACCTCTTGTCTCATGCATGGCCAGCTAGGTGGCATCTATCATCAGGTGGACCCTGATGGTGGTTGGTGTTAAGTCTTCAGAGATACTTAACCCAGCTGGGATTGAAGTGAGCATAGGCTGCTCGTCCAGATGGACTGACTGTGCCCCTGGCATGTGGCAGTATGCTGAGCCATTGCCATGCTGTGGGCTGCCCTGCATCTCCCTGAAATCCTGGCCAGGTGTTCAAGCTGGGTCTGTGGGACTGGGCACCAGCGGCCGCAATCTTGCCCAGTAACATGGTCTCCTGGGATACCTGGCATAGGAAGATTTTGGTGCACATTGGCTTCAACAGCACATTATTGTTGCTACCACAGCTAGAAGCATGCGTGGCAGCTGAGAGCCTCAGCGTTTCACTTTAGATAGAACTGCTCGGCAGACTGCGTGATGGCCCCATCTGAGAGCCATCCTGTGCCACTCCTGGGAGCTCTGTGGGGGCTTTCTTTCATCCTGTCCTGGGGGAGCTGGCAGTGAGGAACTTCCAGGGCCACTAACCACAGGCTGCCTGGATCCTATGGGAGAGCCTCTCAGTATGAGAGACCCTGCAAGTGTTCGCTCCGCTGCTCTGCTGGGTCTTTGGCTTACTTACTTGTCCTTTTAGCTTTCACCCCCTGGGAGTGTCTGGGTAGTGGCTTCATCCAGCCTCTTCTGAGTGGAGAACTCCCTTTACCATAGCACATACCCGTGGTTACAGGCATGCTGCCTCACTTCTGTTGCACCGCCCTTTGCTGTGATTTGCGATACTGTGTAATTCACAGATTGAAGGTTGGTGGCAACCCTGTTTCAAGCAACTCTATCAGTGTCCTTTTTCCAACAGCATCTGCTTACTTTGTGTCACTGTGTTATATTTTGGTCATTCCCACAATATTTCAGACTTTGTCAGTATTGTGTTTGTTGTGATCTGTGATCAATGAAAGTGCACTGAAAGCTCGGTTGATGGTTAGCATCTTTTAGCAATAAAGTATTTTTTAATTAGGTGTCCATGTTTTTTAGACATGCTATTGCACATTTAACAGACCACAGGGTAGTGTAAACATAAATTTTATATGTACCAGAGACCCCCCAAAATTCATTTGACTCTCTTTATTGTGATACTTGCTTTATTATGGTGTTTTAGAACTGAAACCACAGTAACTCTGAGATGCTCCTGTAATAATTTTAGGATTTCCTGCTCAAGAAACTCATAGTGACCAAACAGCTCTGTGTACTGAGAAAAGTATAAATTCAGAAGGGTGTACCATACCCTCGTGTACATAGGAGGTGTCCTTTGGCTTAAGGACAACGCCTTGCTGTAAATCTGGACCCTGCTTGGACTTCTTCCATCAGGTGGGAAGGTGAGCTGGGTGATGTCCAGCACCCACTTGGGGCTCTATATGGCCCAGCACAGGCTCTGGTGTGTTACCTGACAGCCTCCACGTTGCTTTTTCTAGAATGCCTCCTTCTCTCTTCTGAAGAATTGTATGGATCTCATGGAAAACCCTAGGATGTGTCTGGAGAAATGAGAGTAAGGGCCCATGGCCTGCAGCTCCCTAGGGGTGCAATGAGCCTTGGGGTATAGGCAAGATGGGATGGGGCTTTGTGCTTCCAATTGCATCGTCTTTTAACTGTAGGCCTGGTTGGGCCTTTCTCTGCCCACTGGGGTTGGCAGGGCATCAGTGGACCAAGGCAGCCTCCCTCAGAGCCCTGCCTTCCTCAGGTGGCACCGTGGCCTGCCTGCATACAAGTTCTGTCCACCTGAAGGGCCATCTGGCTTTCTCATCCCATAATACCCAGGGCAGACTGTTTTTAAATTTAGTTTGATTTTTTAATCAGAGTGATGTATGTGCATGGAGAGTCAAATGATTCCCCAGAAGTAATCAAGCTTATCATTTGATTTTTTTCTGTATTTACCTCCACATTTCTAAGGAGATGTCTAGATAATACATTGCTGTTCCTTGCCTCCTGCTTCCACCCCTGCCCCCCAAGTTTCTCATATGATTCTTTGACTTCCCTGCTTGGAAGGGAGGAATTGGCCCTCTGTCGCATGTCCATCCTACGCTTGCACTCCAGTGTCCCATCATCCCTTCTGGTGAGACTGGCTGGACCAGCTCGCACCACTGATCCTATTGGCACAGCCCCTAAGTGCCGCTCACGGCTGAGCCATATAGTGTATGTGATCACCTTCCTGTCTCTCCTCTGTGTCTCCTGGAGTTGCTTTTGCATTTGTTGAGTAGCTTATATACTTTATCACTCTGTACACCACCCCACTCCAGACAGACACAGCCATGCAAATCTCCTTACGGACCCCTAGGTATTCAACCAGTTTTATCTTTTGGAAGCCATCTCTCACGTGCCTTCGTGGGGCCTGGCTGCCCTTCAGGTCTCCCTCCTCAGCTGCCATCCAGAACCTTCCTTCTCCGTCAACCTGAGGTCGCCTTGTGCTTTCTATTCCATCTCATGACTCCTCTTTCCTGGTGTCTTCCCACAATTGGATGGAGAACATCCCATAATAGCCTCCAAACAAGATGAACATTCAAATATTTTGAGACCTTGTGTGTCTGAAAAATGTTCTTATTCTACCTCACAGATAATAGTTTGTCCAAGCATACACTTCTCCATTGGAGATAGCTTTCCCTCAAAAATTCGAAGGCTGCCATTGTCTTTAGGCAGAATGGGGCTGAGAATGAAGCTGATCTAATTCTTGATTCTTTTGAAACCTCAGTGTGTCTTTTTGTTTTTGTTTTTGTCTGTAAGATTGAGGATAGTTTCTTCTGTCTTTGTTTGGAAATCCCTTGAAGATGTACCATGTTAGAGGGTCTGCATCTATTGCCATGAGAGATGGCTTCCAAAAGATAAAACTGGCCAAATACCTAGGGGTCTGAAAGGAGATTTGCATGGTTAGAGGGTTACATCGAAGGTCCTGTCAAGCTGGAAACTCAGGTCTTTCTTCGGGGCTGGGATGTGGTTCTGAATTAATTCTTTCATTTTTTTTCTGCAGTTTTCCTCTTCTCTTTTTATAATGGCTTTATGTGGTTGTTAGCCTCTTGGACTGGTTCTGTGGTTGGCTTTTATTTCGTGTTCTGTATCTGTTGTGTGCTACTTTGTGGAGCTTGTCAACTTGACTCCTGAACCTTTCTATTGGATTTTAATTTCTGTTTTCATTTTTAGTTTCCAAAGACCTTTGCTTTCTTTTTTGGTTATTATTATTTTTTTAATGGACTTTGTTTTTTAGAGAAGTTTTAGATTCATTGCAAAACCGAGCAGAAAATACAGCGATTTCCCATGTGCCCCCTGCCCTCACATAGGCACAGACACCTCCACTGTCTCCGTCCCTACCAGAGGGGGGCATTTGTCACAGCTGATGAATCTACATTGACACATACTCAAAATGGTTATTTTAATGGCATGATGCTCTTGTTTCTTAGGTAACATTATTTCTTAAAATCTTTTTTTGGGGATATTCATTTCTGTTTTTGTTTTTAGCTTTTTTTTTCCTGAATGCTTTTCTCTCTCCAGTATTTACATTATTCAAATTTTCTATGCATTTGTGTCTGGCTTACTAGGAAAGCAGAGCCTAGAGCAGGCAAGAACTTATCGCACATGTTTTATGCAAGTCTTGGGAAGTCAGGGTGAGGAGCTGGAGGGGGGCAGAAAGGAGGGAGCCAGCCCCCATATGCAGCTGAGAGAAGTGACTGTGACTGTCCCCAGACAGTGCTGGGGCAGGGAGGAGAGGAACTCATCTTCCAGGGGGTGCCTGTCTTCAGCAGCCGAACCTGTGGGTCCTGCGTCCAGGCCTTTCTTGTCCTTGGGACCACCTCGGGGCCCAGGTGGTTGAGACAGGTGCGGCTGACAGGGTGGTGTCTGACCCGCTCTGCTTGGCCACCATCTTGCAGGCTCCAGGCTTTGCTTAGACGTCTGGGCCCTACTCTGCCCACCCCCTTTCAAAGGCATCTCTGGGAAGCCAGCAGTAGGTCTCTGGGAGGCTGTCTGCTTGCCCCATTGTGTGGGAGCCCCTGCCGCCATGTCTGAGGTGTTTTCTCCTCAACTGCCAGACTGTCTGCAGCCTCCTTCACCCCTGATGAGGTGGCAGGGTGGGCTGCTGGCCTGGGGACATCAGCTGTCCTAAGCAGCTGCACTGGGCCCTCCTGTGCTCAGTATGAGTCCCGGAGACCCATTGCTGCTTCAGGGAAGGAACCTGGTCATGCAGTGGTGAGAGCAGAACATTTGCTTGGCTGATGGCTTTGGGGGAGGTCATGGGTCCAGCTGATCTTTAGGCATCCAGTTCCTCTCATTTGACCCTGCCTTCCTCTCCTCCCAGAGGTAAACAGGAGTCCTTCTTGGCTTTTCCTGTACAGGCAGTGTGTCACGCTTCGTCTTCACTTTCTGGCTTGGCTTTAGGCACTGTTGCATTTGAGAGTCTGCTTCCCCTTGTCCACCAGCTTTCCAGCCCTGACGCCTTACAAAAGGTTCCCTGCTTGCTGTCCCAGCACAGCAAAGGGTGTGTTCTAGGCAGGCATTTGGTACAGGATTGGCCTTTCTGGAATCCTTGCCCATCATTCCGCCCTCTTCCCTCTTGCTCTCTCACATTCAAAGACAGCTGCTTGGAGGAACCCTGTTTGTTTGTTTTTTTAATGTGGGAGCATGGCTGAAGAAGTGAGTGGGTCTCCTTGACTTCTTGTAGTGTTGTGCCTGTGACTTCAAAAAATAGCCTCTCCCTGACTTGCTGTTCTTGGGAGTTAGAGGACCCCCTGTTCTCGCCCAGCAGTTCATGGTCCAGATTGAGAGCAGCTGGCAGGGAGGCTGGAAAACCTAAGCCACCTAAGGGCTTGCCTTCAGACGCAGGGTGGGGAGTCACCACAGAGAGCGGCAGAGAAGCCTCATGTCAGAAGGAAAGCTAAGTTCTCCCTGCCAGTAAGTTTCTCTGGGGCCTTGGAAACGGTCATCTCCCTGCACTTTGATTTCTTCCAGAATCTCAGGATTGGATGTGTGTGTGCCTTGGTTTACTCTGCAGCATCTCCGCTGAGGGGGCCCAGTGTTGGCTTTAGCACTTTTGGGGGAGAGTGCTGCACCTCCCAGGGCAGACCGCTGTTATGATCTGCTTGGACTGTGAGAAAGGCTTCTTGCCCTTGGTTGGGTCAGACACTCTGCTTGTTTTTGCACTCAGCACCTGCCTCAACCCTGCTCTCATTTGATCAACTTTAAAATACTGAAAGCACACGGTCACCTTGGAGCCCCTCCTCCTGGGGGTGGATATCTGCTCTTTCTGCCTCTCCTCCTTTGGGAGTTAGAGGACCTGCCCTGGCTTGGCCGCTTGTCTGCATCCCGCGCCCTGGGGTCTTCCCATTCCCTGCTCCCTTTCATACGTGTGAATATGGTGGGGCATCTGGGTTTCGGAATCTGTTTTCCACTGTTGACTGTTACGTATGCAACTCTCAGCTCTTCCTATCATGGCTCTCCGTGGAGAGGAGCTTGCGCGCCTGCTCACTAACGCTGCCGCCCTGGACAGGTAACGTGACCTGTCCAAGCTCTCTTTTCCTTCCTTTGCTGCAGGGTTGTGTGTGTGTGTGTGTGTGTGTGTGTACATGTGGGTGTGTGTGTACATGTGGGTGTGTGTGTGCATGTGTGTGTGTGTGTGCATGTGTGTGCGTGTGTGCATGTTTGTGTGTGAAGTGACAAGTGCATAGCAGATTCTTCATGTGTCCTGTCTGTTTCTGTTCTTGTTGTCATGTGAAACGGAGCCCCACTTTCTCCTTGACTTCTTGGAGTGTTGTGCCTTTGGCTTCAAGAAATAGCCTCTCCCTGCCTGACTTGCTATTCTTGCTCTGACATTTGGGGGAGGGGTACTTGTGATCCTGGAAATCATAACTGGCTGGCTTTGTTGGCTAGGCAGGTGGAGAGGGTGGACATGTCCAGTCACGTGTCTGGCTTATGGTAGCCCAGTGCTGTGTGTGGTTTCAGGGATGTGAAAGGGGACTTGCGGGGTTCTCAGTGGCCAGTGCGTGTCTTTGCCCATCAGGGAGGAGGTGGCCTGTGGGGAACCCTGGAAGTGGGAGGCTGGGGGTTCCTTTGGATTGCCATGAGAACGAGGGGTTGGGGGTGTTGGGCAACAGAGGTTCCCAGGTCACATGGGGTTTGGTCCTGGGATTTCTTTGGTGCTGGTGCCCGGCCATCTTGTTTTTCCCACTTTCTTGGAAGCACTGACCCCTGGAAGCTTGGGCTGCTGCTCGGTTATGGGATCCTCTGTGCACATGTGGAGTGACATTTTAGGAGACACGGTGGTATCCCACCCTTGCTGGCATGGCTTCCCCGCTTTTCTATGTTGGAGCGTGTCAGGCTATGTCAGGCTCAGGACCCCGATTTGGTGTTCTATGCCCAAGTTCCCCGAGGAGATGTGCAGCCCGGCTCAGTCTCCCATCCTGCACACTGACCCTGCGGCCTGGCTGTGGGGTGTGTAGCGACCCCGTGTGGCAGTTCTGGTGCAGAGCCGATGTGGGGTACACACTGAATGTGCTGGGCCAGCCCCGTGCCACTGCCCCGTGGTCCTTTACGTGGTCCTCGGGCACAAGCCGGCTGGGCCAGGAAGGGCCAGCCCTGGGTGATCAGAAAAGGCCTGGCAAAGAGCCTTTGGCAGGCCAGGGTTCCGGGCAACCATGCGTCCTCAGATGCATTGTGTCCTGGCCATGTCTCTGGCTGGCACGCAGGAGTCCAGGATCCCAGAGCCTCTGGATGCTAGCTGGTGGATGAAGTTATGTAACTCCAGCTTGATTGTTTAATATGTAACAGGTAATAACTGTACCCAGATAAACCCACCCCCTCTCTCTTAGCCAGGCTGGGGGCAGCGGGTGTGGGAGCCAGCTGGAGAAATGGACAGATAGGGGCATCCCAGAAACTGGACCTTTTTCTCTGCTGAAAAAAGAATTCCAAGGTCTGCCTGGACTTCTTTTCATCCTTGATATATATAGTCTGGTATATAAAAGCTTTGATTAAACACATTTCGTCACATAGCATCTTCCGAAATCCTCTCCTCCATTGAGGGAACCCTTTAGCTGATCAAGGTGCAGTGCTAAGGTGTTGGGGAGATCTCACTCTTCTGAGGGGGTTCAACAAATTGCTCCAGACACAGGTGTGTTCCTTGCCCTTATTCTTCAGAAAAGCCATCAAGTTATCCATTTCATGTGTTGACGGTCCCTTTGGTCAGCTGCCATATGAGTCCCTGCCAGGGTGTTTAGATAGAGGTCCTGGAGGTGCCTATACCCAGGCCGCTGTTGTCTGGGGAGGCTGCTGTCTGCCTCATTCCAGCCAAGGAGGGGGAAGGGGGCGCCTCTCCTCATTGTTCCCTACTGTGAAAGTGGTTCCATGCTATGCCAGTTGTGGGGAGGGATTTGAGGTGTTGAAGCCTGAAGTGCTGTGCGGCAGTCTGGCTGAGGTGGCTGTGGGACCAGGCAGTGCCTCTGGTCTGGTCCACATCTCTGTGCCTTTGCCTTCTGTGTTATGTCCTGGGTTGTCCCTGCTTGTGGGGAAGCAGGTCTCACACACTCACCCCTGAGCTCTGTGGGAGTGGGCAAGGGGGAGGGGCTTTAGGGATTTTCCTCTCCTCTGGTGCTGCAGGGCCTAAAGGTGGTAAAGACCCACCAAAGAATGCTTGATTAAGATTTTGGGTGCTAGGTGGCCATATGCTGAAGCACATTCACTGTGGGGTACAGTGTTAGTGCACAAGGCAGCTTAGGGCACGTCCCTCCCTGCCCTGGCACCAGTGGCACAGGGTTGATAGTTACTGCCTTGTAGGATAGAGGGTGATGGACACTAACTGTGAAGAACACACCAGGTAGAATTAATGATTTCACTGTTGGTCCCTTGGGGGTTAGAGAAATTGCAGAATGGCAGAGTGAAAACGTGAGTCATTTTCTAAGGCTTTCTATCACCAGTTGATCCTTGAGCCATCACTTAATTATAACCCCAGAACTGGGTTTCTTGACTTACAGAGAATGCAGCATCTTCTGAATTTTGGTTTGGTGATGTTTTTGCTGCAATCTAAGTTCATTGATGCTCATCTCCTGTGGTCCCTCAAAAGCCAGGTAGCCTCTTGTGGTGTGGTGTGACTTAGTAAGAATGTCTCAGGAAACCTGCAGGGACAAGAACAGGTGTCCCTTCCTTTCAGACGGGGGAAGTTACACCCTGATGATGCCTGGGGGAGGACTGTGTAGGAGGGACCAGGGCTTTTCAAGGTGTGACCTCTGAGCTGCCTGTGTCTGAGGCCCTGTCAGTCATATCCCCAGGCCTTGCTCTGCTGCATGACTTTCAGGGGTTGGGACCTGGAATTCCATCTTGTAACCACTTGGGCTTCTTGTGTTGGTGTTAGAAGCTTGGCAGCTCCTGTCCAGAACTGCTGGCTAACTGGAAGGTCGAGGGCAGAATGAGGAGAGGACCCTGGGAGGTCTGGGAGAACGTGTGGCTCTTGCTTCTTTTTCATCTTACTTAAAAAATGAAGTTGGCCCTGTCCCCAGGGCTTACCTGGCCTCCTGAGTGCAGGACACCGAGAAGCATGCTGGCAGTTGGCATGGCCACAATCAAATCCAAAATTGGTGTTATGTCTGCATTACTCATATTTCGTAGGCTTCTGCGGTTGGAAATGACCCTGAAGTCCTAACCCATCCCAAACCGTACAAGTACCTTCTCCATGAAAGTCAATTCCAGTCCATTCAGAAAAAAATACTCCCCTTCCCCCTCCCCGCTTTGTTCCTCCCAAGGCTGGTAAAGGCTAACTTAACGGACCTGGAGAATACTGAGTAGGGCCAGCAGGTGTGCACTGGCCCATTTGTGCTTCCTTCTCTTCTTTTTTCTTTCTCCTGGGACATCTTCTCCAGGGGCTTTCCTGGGTGGTGGGGAGTTGCCTGCAGGCATCTGGAAGGGCTGATGCTGAGCTCAGGATGCCCCCGGCTCAAATTTGATATTAGGGAGGGAAGACAGTCCTAATTGTGTAAACAGTTTTTTTTAGGTCCCGTCCAGATAGCTTCTCATGTTTCCTGGGCCATGGCGCCCGCTTCTAAGAGCTGCTGGCACCGCTCTGGTACCTGCTTTTGCTGTGGTCGGCCCAGCAGCTCCCCACTGCCCAGCGCCTAAGTGGGAGAAGGGTTTCAGGGAGCACTCCGGACGGCCTTGTTCAGTCAGTCCTTCAGCAGGTGTTTGAGGAGCCAGCGTATCTGTCTGGGCTGGTCCTGCCCCACTTTGGTTGAAAGTAGTGACATTTGTGGAGAAGGGATGGTAAGCAGAGGGATGGCGTGGGTTGACTGTCCAACAAAGAAGTGATAGAGATGTATTTTTCACTTATTTTCCTGGAGGAAGCTGGCAAATTTCAGTACTGACCCAAGTTAAATATTAACAGTGTCTGAAAACAGTGCTTCTTTACCTTTAATATGCACCTAGAGATCTTGTTAAAAGGCAGAGTCACATTCAGTAAATCTGGGTGGGGCCTGAACTTCTACATTTTTGTGCAGCTCCAGGCGCTCATGCCGCTGATTGGAGTCACACCTGTATTAGTCACAAGATCCTAATACATTTTTTTCCCATTTTTGTCTTTGGTTTCTTCTTCTCTAGAAATTCTCTGAAAAGGATACTTTACCCTGTATGAGCCGTTAGTACTAATCCTATTACTTAATCTAGGGATTTTGCCAAGAATCTCTCAGTGATTAGCCTTATGTTGTAATAAGTGGCATTGTTAAATGTGTCCATTACTTTATTCTGTTCATAAATATTTGCAGAATCCTACTTTGACATTACCTGGGTTCCTGTGGATTTTATTCTATGGTTTCTCTTTTGTATGATGAGAGAAAGCTTAGAAATGTTCCAAACCTTTTGAATCTTGAATGTCTAGAAGCCCTGCCTGCCTTCACCTTAGGGATGTAGAATTTGTGCCCTGTTAGAACCTTCAAGTGTCAGTGCCACAGGCGAGAGCCCCAGGCAACTGTTCCCTGTGCAGTGGAGGAAGACACGATGTGCCCAGGAGGCTGCCCGCTGGGCCCTGCCTGGCTTTTGCTAGCCCGGGAGGGTGGGGCTGGGCTCTCTTTCCTGTAGGGGACGTGGCATGAAAGCAGCTTTTGTCCTGCTTGCATCTGGGAGCATGTGTCCTGCATGTCAGCCTCCACTCTGTGGCACTGCTTTGTTCCACCTCCTGAAAACTTTCACTCCCAAAGCCTTCCTTGGATAATGGTGCTCTGGAATTTTGTAGTTTTGCCAACCCTCCTTGCTCAGCACATGTCCTAAGAGCTATGGACCCTGATCCCTTGCCCTTCTTTATCAGGCATCTCCCTCAGCATGTAGTCAGGTTAGACAGCGACAGCTTAGCACTTCCTACAGTTAATAGATGCCATCAGTGTTAATATTCCATGACACCCCTTTTGTGTGCATATGTCACAGGGCTAGTTGATGAAAGAGTCCTCTTGTTAAAAAAGCTTTATTGAGGTATAAGTCACATACTGTACAGTTTACCCAATTGAAGTGTACAATTCAGTCACAATTAGTGTAGTCACAGATGTGTGCAACCTGTATGTATAGATATAGTATCTGTAATATCCAGTTAATATATTCCCAGATGTGCACAGTCACCACCACAGCCAATTTTAGAACAACTCATGATGTCAAAAAGAAATCCTGTGATGTAGTGCTCTTTCTCTGTCACCCCCACCCACCACTAAGCAACTACCAGTCTACTTTCTGTCCATATAGATTTCCCTGTTTGGGATATTTCTAAGAATGGGGTCATATAATATGTGGTCTTTGTGCCTAGCTTCATTTAGTATAATGTTTCCAGGATTCTTCCATATTGTAGCATGTATCATCACTTCTTTCATTTTTATGGCTGAGCAATATTCCATTGTATTTACAGACCATCTTCTGTCTGTCCATTCATTTGGTGATGGCTATTTGGATAGTTTTCACTATTTGACTGTTGTGAATAGTGCTTTTACGAACATTGGTATGCAAGTGTCTATTTCAGTCCCTTTCAACTTTATTTTTTGGTATATACCTAGAAATAGAGTTGCTGGATCATATGGTATTTAGCATTTTGAGGAACTGCCAAACTGTTTTCCATAGTGGCTGCCACATTTTACATTCCTGTCAACAACGTACAAGTGTTCCACTTTCTCCGCATTCTTATCAGTGCTTGCTGTTTTCTGATTTTTTTTTCTTTTAGTAATAAAGCTGTCCTAATAGGAGTGAAGCCGTGTCTTACTGTGGTTTTGATTTGCATTTGTTGTTGAGATATACAAGTTCTTTATTTATTTTGAATATTAATTCCTTATCAGATGTGATTGCAACTATTTTGTCCCTTCCTGTTGGTTATCTTTTCACTCTCTTGTCTTACAGATGCACAATACCTTTTTAATTTTGATGAAGTTCAATTAATTTTATTCTTTTGTTTCCTTTTGGTGTCATATCCAAAAAGTCATTGCCAGGTTTAATATGGTGTATAAGTATATAGTTGATATACTGTGTTATATTAGTTTCTAGTATGCAACACAGTGTTTTGCCAGTTACCCACATTATTAAATCTTCACCCCAACTAGTGCAGTTACTATCTGTCAACATTGATGTTACAGAATCATTACCTGTGTTCTCCATGCTGCACTGCCATCACACTGTGACCAACTTACAGTATGATTTAAGAATATTTGTGACCCTTTATACCCCTCCTTCTCCCTCCCAGAATTATTTATTGTCTAGACTGTACTTACCCATGAATAGTCTTGGTACCCTTGTTGAAAATCAACCCACCATATTAACAAGGGTTTATTTATGGGCTTTATTTTTTATTCCAATAATCTATATGTCTGTCCTTATGCTAATACCACACTGTTTTGCTTACCACAGCTTTGCAGTAAATTTTGAAATCAGGAAGTATGAGTCCTTGATTTTTTTTTTTCAATATTGTTTTGGCTATTTGGGGGTCCTTGAAAATCCATATGAATGCTAGGTAGCTTTTTGTGTTTCTGGCAAAAACATTGGTGGGGTTTTGGTAGGCACTGCATTGCATCTGTAAATTGTTTTTACTTAATATTTAAGTCTTTCAACTCATGAACATGAGTTTTCTTTTCTTATTTAGGTTTTCTTTATATTCTTAGAGCAATTTTTTGTAGTTTCCAGTGTACAAGTCTTTTGCCTCTTGGTTAAATTTATCCCATTATTTTATTATAGATGTTATTGTAAATGGAATTGCTTCATTTTCAGATTGTTGTTAGTGTATAGAAACACTAGTAATTTTGCATGTTTATTTTGTGTCCTATAACTTTGATGAATTTATTTATTACACTAATAGTTTGGGTGTGTTTGGAATCTTTAGAGTTTTTTATGTATAAAATCACTGTAATCTGACAACAGAGATAAATTTTAGTTTTCCCTTTCCAATTTGGACACCATTTCTTTCTTTTTCTTTCCTGATTGTTCTGGGTAAAGCTTCTAATACTGTGTTGAATAGAAGTGGTAATAGCATCCTTGACTTATTCTTGATCTTAGAAGAAGAGTTTTTATTCTTTTGCTTTTTGAGTATGATGTTAGCTGAGGGTTTTTCATATTTATTTATTGGAAAACTTTATTGTGCTTAAGATGCTTCCTTTTGCTATTAGTCTGAATGTTTGTGTCCCCCACAAAATGAAATCCTAGTAGATGGAGCATTTAGGAAGTTATTAGATAATGAGGGTACAGCCCTTTTAAATGGGATTAGTTAGTGCTTTGATTAAAAAAAGCCCTCTCTAGCTCCCTCTGCTATGTGAGTATACAATGACATGTCTGTGACCTGGAATAGAGCCTTCACCTGACCTCAGATCTCAGATCTCAGACTTTCAGCCCCCAGAACTGTGAACAATAAATTTCTATTGTTTATAAGGTATCTAGTGTATGATATTTTGTTATAGCACTTTGAATGGACGAAAACATTTTCTATTCCTCATTTGAATATTTTTAGTGTGAAAGGATATTGACTTTTACTAAATGCTTTTTCTCTATCAATTGAGATTATCATGTTTTTTCCCCTTCATTTTATTAACACGGTACATTATGTTGATTGATTTTTATATGTTGAACTATCCTTGCATTCCATGAATATATCCCACTTGGTCAGGTGTATAATCCTTTTAATATGCTGTTGAATTTGGTTTGCTAGTATTTTGAAGATTTTTGCATCAATATTCATCAGGGATATTGGCCTATAGTTGCCTTCTCTTATAGTGTTTTGGCCTTGGTATCAGGTATCAGGTAATGCTGGACTCAGAATGAGTTAGTCTTCAAGAGTTTGAGGAGGGTTGATTTTGAATACTTCTTTCAAATGTCTGCCAGAATTCTTCAATGAAGCCATCTAATCCAGGGCTTTTCTTCATTGAGAGGCTTTTGATTACTGATTTACTCTCCTTACTAGTTATAGATCTCTTCAGAGTTTATATTTTTTCATGATTTTGCTTTAGTAGATGGTATGTTTCTAGGATTTTGTCCATTTCACCTGGTTATACGATTTGTTGACATACAGTTTATAACTATCCTCTTACAATCCTGTTATTTTTGTAAAATCAGTAGTAGTGTCCCCACTCTCATTTCTAATTTTATTAGTTTGATTCTTCTCTTTTTTTTCCTTAGCCAGTCTAGCTAAAGATTTCTCAATTTCCTTGATCTTTTCAAAGAATCAGCTTGTATTTTGTTGATTTTTCTCTATTGTCTCTATTCTGTATCTTACTTGCTGTACTCTTTACTCCTCCTTCTGTTAGCTTTTGGTTTTGTTTTTCTTTGTCAAGTTCTTTAAGGTGGAAATTTAGGTTACTGATTTGAGGCCTTTCTTTTTTAATGGAAGCATTTACAGCTGTAGATGTCTTTCTTAGCACTGCTTTCAAGTTATCCCATAAGTTTTGATATGTTGTGTTTTTTCATTTGTCTCAAGGTATTTTTTCATTTCTCTTGTCATTTCTTTAACTCATTGGCTCTTAAAAAGTATGTTAATTTCCACATATTTTTGAATTTTCTAGTTTTCCTTCTGTGGATTTCTAGTTTCATTCTGTTATGATTGAGAAAGATACCTTTTATGACTTAGCTCTTTTTAAATTTGTTACGATTTTTGTTGCCTAACATATGTTTATCCTTGAGGACATTCCATGTCACTGGAGAAAAACATGTGTGTTCTGAGTGTGTCTATGGAATCCAACTGATTTGTAGTGTATTCATGTCCTCTCTTTCCTTATTGATCTTCAGTCTGATTGTTCTGTCCTTTAGAAAAAGTAGTGAATGAAAGTCTCCAACTATTATTGTAGAACTGTCCATTTTCCTTTCAGTTTTGTCAATGTTTGCTTCATACATTTTGGGCCTCTGAGATTTGGTGCATGTATGCTTTTAATTGTTATGCTCTTGACGAATTGACCCTTTTCTCAAAATATAGTGTCCTTCTTGGTCTTTGTGATGGTTTTCACTTAAAGTATATATTTTGGCTGATGTTGGTATCACCACCTCAACTCTCTCTGTTACTGTTAACATGAAATATCTTTTTCAGTCTTTTCATTTTCAACCTAATTGTATCTTTCAATCTAAAGTGAATCTCTTGTAGAGAGCATATAGTTGGATTTGTGTCTTTATTTTTCTTTGTTTTGCCAATCTCCACCTTTTGATTAGAGGTTTCAATCTATTTACATATAACCACTGATAAGGAAGGACTTCAGCCATTTTGCTTTAATTTGTGTGTGTGGGGGTTGGGTGTAGGTCACAGTTTTCTTGTCCTTCATTTCTCTAGAATTCTCTCTTCTTGTAACTATTTTTATGCTTTAAGGAAGACTGCTTAGATGTGAACATTTGGAGAGTAAATTGTGTTTAGAAGAACCTTTTGCAAAATACTGAAATTTGATTCGGTTGTTCTTGATACCATAGTCTTGCCATTGCTATGATGGGATAGTGGATAGGTATCTGCTTTTCTACACAGTTTTTTAACTCCAGTACTGCTTGGACAAGATATTGTACTGCTGTTTGAGAAAGAAAAACGTGAATTTACGTGGGTGGTGGTGAATTCCTTAGTCTGCCAGTGCTGAGTTTTTACCAGGGTTGCATTTAGTCCTCAGGACCCCTTTGCGCCAGTGGGAGAGGGAGCATCTTCCTTGTATAGATGAGGAAATGGGGGCCCTTCACAGTCCAACGCCTTGTTCGGGGTCAAGTGGGCATTAGTGGAAGAGTAGAAGTACACTTCTATGTCTTTAGACTCCAACTCCAGCATTGTTTGTATGCCTGAGTGCCACCATTACAAGGAAGAAGGGAGGGGTGGTGTGTTCCCACCAAAAGCCATGGGGACATGTTTAATAAGGGGAAGGACCCCATCCAAAGATGCTGAGTTTTTGCTTCAGAGCTTGTAAATAATAAAGGAAAATTTGAGTAAATTCATTCATAGTGCTTGGCATATAGTAGGTATTCAGCAAACGTGTAATTCCCTTTCCTTGGTGAAGTGTTTCAGGAAAGATTCTGTGTTCTTGACTGTGCTGGGACTCAGAGTCAGAATAGTCTAGAAGTTGGGAAGTTCAGGAACATAGATAATATTATTTCTTCTTGTGTTGTAGAGTAATACAAATTTGCTTTTGTTTCTTTCTAGATGTGGCCACCTTATAGTTTTGAGTGTTACAGCTAAGGCCTTGGGCTTTGAGTGACTGTTTGGAGGCAGGGGACTGATCTTGTGCTACAACTCACAGTGTTACTCCTTTATTTCTCAAATGTTTGAGATCGTTGGGGTGTGTAGGACAGTGAAGGAGGTTGCCCTATTTGACCTATATCCCCATCACAATCCCACTTAGGCTGTGTGACTTCTGTATCAGGTTTTGGGGCACACATGTACCATTTGTGTTCATTTGACTTTTTAAACACCTCTCAGTTGATTTTGGCCTCCCTAAGGTAGGGGCTTTGAAGTTCAGCACCCAAGTTTGTCTCTTCTCCCTGCAGGATACTGACAACTTGGGATAGAGATAGCAGGTATTATAAAGGTCCTTGTCCCACTTAGAAGAGCCAGTCTTGCTTTTTCATGTCAGAAACAGATCCTCTTTCCCCTTGTTAAGCATGTGCTTAGTCCTGGGTCTGGTAATCCTACATCAGGTGAGAGTGGGGTGTTGGCCTGGAAGCTTTGAGGAGTCTGGGAACACAATCCTGCTCTGTCCTCCACAGTGCATTCCCGTGGGCTGCTGGCACTGGCCTCCCACATCACGCAGTTTAAACAGGAGCCGACAAACAGCTGGGATCAGTTAGTGGAGAGCATCTGCATTTTCTTTGTCAGGGGAGCTCTAACCCCAGGCACTGATGTGCAGGTCATTGGGCGCCTGGTTTCACACAGAAGAGGAGGGGGGCAGCTGGCATCTGCAGAGTCAGAAGCCAGGGAGGCCCTCTGTCCTGGGATGCTCTTCACCCTGGGCTGGAGCCTAGAAGTGCTAGAAAGCTGGAAATACTGGATGTGTGACATTTTCCTCGGACACTCCCCTTTGGTGGCTTATTCCGATGGCAGGACAGAACGTTCTGCATGGTTGAGAGCTGTGCATCTTGCCTGAATCTCTCAGGACAAGGCTTTGAGGGAAGCAAAACTGAGCCACTCTTCCTGGGTGCCCTCCTCAGAGCTGCCTTCCACAAAAAAATGCCCTCCGTGTCGGTTCTGGCCAGGGACACTTACGTGACCATGTCCCAGGTAAAAAGTTCTGAAGCTCAGTGTCATTTTCAAGAAAATCTTTTCTGAATGAAGAAGTCTCTCAGGAGTCTTGTTACTTGAGTTCCTTAAGGCTTTCTCTGTGGGTCCAGGGAAAGCGAGGCCGGGGTGGGTTGGGGATGGTGGTTCGGACTGTCCCAGGTGCAGTCGAAGTCCTGGGTGCTGGGTGGGGTCCTGGTTTCCCCCAGGTGGCCCCCAGGGCTGAGTGGGGCCATAGAGGCTGCAGTTCTCACACTTTGCCCCTAGTACCCCTTGACACTCTTTGAAATGGCTGCAGACCCTAAAGAGTTTGATATTTGCCATTTTAGAAGTTCAGACAGAAATTTGAAAAGTTTTTTATTCCTCCACAAAAGGACTAATACAAATACCGTCTTTTAAGAAAAAAGGAACTCTGTTTTTCCAATAAGAAAATATAATGAGAGTGACATCATTTTGTATTTTGTAAATCCCTTGAGTATGTGGCTTAGTAGAAGGCAGCTGGGTTCTTGTACCTGCTTCTGCATTTGGTCACACGTCATGTGGCCTCCAGAAAACTCAAGTGCACTAGTGAGAGGAGAGGGAGAGGCCAGGCCAGGCCCGGCCACCTCTTGGTGTCTTGAAAGTGATCTTGACCTCGCTGATGGTGGGTGTTGCCTTGGGCCCATGAGGTCAGCCAAAGCTAGGGCTCCGAGCGAAAGGCTCCCCAGTGGAGGCATAGGTGTGGGGGGCTGGGCTGCTGGGTTCTCTCCTGAGCCCGCCCTGCAGCACCCCTCCCTTGTGAAGAGGAGAAGTGCCATGCAAGGGCACATTGGTCCCGTGGCTGATCCTTGGTGGTGCGTGTCAGAGGCTCTGAATGCACAGGTCTGGTGTTCTTAAGCACCAAATAAGGGGAAACCATGCTCCTCAGTCTTCTGGTGTACTCATGTTCTTTTGGGTTAACTATAGAGGCAGTGTAGAAATGATAGTGCCAGTCCCTGTGTGCTGTCTGGACATGCATTAGTGGAGGGATCAGCTTCAGTCTGCTGAGCTGCTCCCCAAGAGGCATGGTGTCCTCGGTGTGCTCTCTGCCATGCTCGTGCCTTGCCCTGGCCCTCCAGGTCTACCCCTCAGCCTTTCTGTCCTCAGGGCATGTTTACTGGTGGGGAACTAAAGGGTCTGCAGAGGAAGACAGCATCACTCTGAGTGCCTCCCAAGAGCATTTGGGATAAAGGAGAGTTAATCGGCAGGGACCAGGCTCGCAGAAAAGGTGGTACTTCCTATACGACATGCACTGCAGACAGAGCAGTGACAGCATTCTCTTCCTGCTGTGCTGCCCCATCAGAATCCTGGCCCTTGGGGCCTTGGTGTTTGGGGGCCTCAGCGTGGTGCTCAGGCCCCACAGAACCTGTGGAGTTGGGGTGGGTGATGCCATCCAGGACCTGACCTCGTGGGAGGACAGCCGAGGGGTGGAGGGCAAGGCAGTCCTGGAGTGGGACCTGTATTCTCCGTCAGGTTATACTGTTTTTAAATCACAACACTTCTGACACCAAATATGTAGGGATTTTCCTCCTAAACCAGCTCTCCAGCTCTCCAGACACCAACTGGGTGTCCTAGAATTCAGCTCAGTTCTGACACTGTCCAGAACTATGTCAGGCTCCACAGGTTAAGGGGCTAAAGTCACAAGACTGCCCCTGCTTCAGACACCAGCTGCAAGTGCCCAGCCATCTGTACTTCAGACCAAACAGCTATAAATTAGGGGTTGAAGCCCTCAAGAATGTTTGATAATTTGCTACAGTGGTTCCCAGAATTCAGGAAGGCACTTTACTAACATTCACCATTATAATGTAAAGGATACAACTCAGAAACAGCCAAATGGAAGAGGTGCACAGGACAGGGTGTGGTTGTGCGTGTGTGGAGCCTCCATGCCCTCTCCGGGTGTACCATCTCCAGAGTGTTCACCAACTGGAGCTCTCTGCAATCTGTCCTTTAGCGGTTTTTCTGGAGGTTCCATTATGTAGGCATGATTGATTAACTCATTGGCCATTGGTGATTAACTCAATTTCTAGCCTCTTTCCCCTCCCTGGAGATTATGGGGTGGAGTGGAAAGTTCCAGCCCTCTCACCATCCCATGGTTTTCCTGGCAACCAGCCCCCATTCTGAAATGGCAGCCACCTGTCATCTCATTAACATACAAAAGCCACATATCACTTTGGAAGTTCCAAGAGTTTTAGGAACCCTGTGACAAAGGCCAAGTACTCATTTATGATACCACATAGGTGAAGCATGGCTAGGCACAGAGCCTGTGCAGGGTGTGTGTGTATGTGAATAATATATCCATATTGAGAACCAGTAAACTGGGCAAGTGTGATGGGAGGGCAAGTGTGACTTGAGGAATACGTGCTCTCTGCAAAGAGAAAGTGTTTCAGTGCTAAAGCAGGTGGTTTTTGTTAAAAATGAAAGATTCCTTCTCAGGCCTCAATACTAGCTGTCTTTTGTGAAGCCTCCCATGTGCTGTGCTGACTCAGATCTTTGCTGAGCATTTGGCATCACAATAAAATCCTAAAAAGATTCAGATTAACTTCAGTGATCTTTGTAGGAGAGCATGTGAAGTTAGTCTGTTGTGACTGTTTTAATAGCTCAGATTGCCAGGAGGAGAATTGATCCTGGAATGCTCAGTGTGGGTTTCCATGGTGGAGTTTAGCTTTGCAGTGAAGATCCAGCCTTGTAACCAAAACTCCATCAGAGTGGAGAATAGTGAATATTGTGGGGCGCACTCACCTGGGCTCAGAGGTGGGCTTTGGTGTGATATGCTTGGGACACCAGCTGCCCCAATGTCCCCTTGGGTAGCTTTCTACTCATCTGACTGGTCACTGTGCTCTCTTTTTTCCCTTTCACTCTGCCTCTGGTCCAACTTTCCTGGGCAGGAGGAAGACCCTTTCTTTGGTCAGTGATGTGTGTATCACTAGGATTCCTGAAGAAGCCAGCACTGTTTCAGGGCCTTCCCCATGGGATTATCAACAGCTGAGGTCCCCTGCTGCACATCTGAGAACAAGTTCTTTCAGAATCTGTTCCAACATATACATGCATTTTTTTTGCAGAATTGGTAAAAGCTGTGATTGCTCACACATGCCAGAAGCTGCTTCTCCCCATGTTCTCATTACGGGCTCCTGACCAAGATTTGGCCCTACTCCTGGGTCTGCATTGATCACCTTAAAAATCAAGGTTAGGGACCATATTCTAGATGCCTCTGTAGCTGATGTTACATGTAATAATTGTTGGAGGAGTGGATTAGAGAAACAGAAATTTCAGGACAGAGGTAAACACATAGAAAGGAAATTGTTAAACAATGTGACATAAACCATTCAGTTGTCTCCCGTGATTTCCCAGGTTTGTGAGAGCCTTAGATGGTTTCCCATCTTCAGCATCAGCTGCTGTTTTGACTGATATAGAAAGAGTATTCCCTTCCTTCAGAGTAATTAATTCTGAATTGAAAGTCATTGGGAATTGAGGGGGTAGCAGTGCAGGCTGTACATTTTCTACACAAATTACTAGAGCCAGGAAAAAACAGAATCAACTGCATAATCTAGTGTTTGCAGCTTCTCACACTGGCTTCCCAAGTTGTTTGTAACACTGCAGGCCGTTTACCTGGTTCAGCTCGAAGGACAATAGCCAGCGCGTCACTCCCAGCTCTGCTTGTCATTGCACTGCCACCTGTAAGCCAGACGGGAGGCCTGGAGGTGGGAGGTCCCCAGATCAGGGTACTAGCAGATGCGGCATCCACTGAGGACCTGCTCCCTGGTTTGCAGATGGGAGCCTTCTCGCCGTGATCTCACCTGGCAGGGAGAGAGTGCTAGCTCTTGGGCCCTGCTTCTGAGGGCACTAGTCCCATCATGGGGGCCCACCCTCGTGACCTTGTCCAGCCCAGGCCCCTAAGGCCCACCTCCTGGTACCACCCCATGGGGTGTCTGGGCTTCAGCATATGAATTTGGGGGAAAAGAAATGTGCTATCTGTCACAGCCTTCCAGGTGTCTTGTGCCTTCAGGATTCAGGCGCTTCTTTTGGCCTGGAGGATGGGGAGCCAGGCTGGGAAGCCTGGCACTCCTGTGCCGACCAGGCTTCAGAGCTGGACGGTCGTGGCCAGTGGGCACTTCAGAGGCAGCTAAAGAGCTGAGGAAGGTTAAAGGGAACTAAGTATGGTTGTTAAGGATTCATACCCACTAGGTTTTACAAAGTAATAAAAGGAGATTAAATTGTTAAATATGGTAGTTTTTCACATGCTTATACGCTGGGTCAGTTTCCAGTCTTACGAGACCTGCTTACTATATAAAAATAGTGATACAACTTCGGAGCCACTAAGCATTGTTTTCCAAGCATTCCTGCTTTGGGGAAACCATACGTCTCTGTACTAAAATCTTGATTTCCTGAGTGGAGGGACCACTCTTCTGTATGTGTACTTGCGATGCTTTATCCCTAAAACCTAGGACCTGCGGTAGCTCCTTGCATGTAATGAGTGATACGGAGAAAGAAGAGATGTGATTATCTTTAAAATATAAAAATACAAAGCCCTGCAGATGGGACGTTAGACTTCGGGGTGGCCCTGTGACTTGGCTGGCTTTGGTGACGGGCTGTTTCGGGGTGGCGGAAAAGCATCCCGCTGAGACTGGCTCTGCTTCCCGCAGGTTCCCAGGGCAAGGTGGTGCCCTGCCCTGCAGTGGGCCTCGCCCACCTCACTCAGGATCACTGCTCCCCATATGAAACTGCGTATCTTCTCCACAGGCACTAGGGTCTCACTTACTTTCCTCTTTATGTATATATATTTTAAACCTCCCAAAAGAAGGAAGAAAATGCAAAGGAAAGAAAGGAAGGAAAAGAAAATGGGGGAAAGTACCTCCACGTTTCCAGAAACAGTCTGTTGAGAACAAGTGTCTGGGCAGCTGTGTTCCTGGGCCTGAACCACCCAGTGCCTCGTTGTAGGTGTAGAGCTGTGATTTCTCTGGGATTCCGAGAAAGGGGAACCAGCCTGGGGCAGGGGGAAAGTCACAGCAACTGGCTGTAGAGATTTGGGTGCTGAGTAGGAAGGGCGGGAAGCAAACGGGACCTCTGGCCTAGAACTTGGCGAAAATGCCTCTTACTACAAAGGTAAATTCTAAATAGGGAAGTAATTCATGTGCCTTACTCTATGCACAAACCCAGATGTGTGTGGAGGGGAGTGCCCACTCACGCTGGCTCCGTCCTGGGGCTGTGGGCCCTCTGCCGTGCGGGGTTGTTGCCTGCACACACATCACTTCCCCCTTTACACAGGTATCTCCTTTCTCTGTACTCTTTCCCAATTTATCTTAGTCTGCACTATTCATCAGGTGCTACCTTCTGCTAGGTGTGGAAAGCTCTTTTTGGGAATTGCATCCATGCATGACATTGGATGGTTTTACTCTCATTTTACATTGACATTGAGGTCTATGGAGGCAGCTTCTCTTGGGGCAGGTCTGGGCTGCCACCTCCATGGCTCTTATTTTTGGCTCTTTTCTTCTCCAAAAGAGAATGATAGACCATGCTCCAAAAGTGTGATTGAAAGAACAAAAATGAAGAGAAACCTTACAAATATGTGCAAAATTTTCTGTTATCTTTTCTTATCATACAAATAATACTTTATCAACAACATAAAGAGGTGGTGGTGATTTGGATCTTGGCTCTTCCATTTATCAACTGTGTGTGCTGTTGGGAGTTCCTCACTGTCTCCCAGCCTCCATTTCTTGACTCGTTAAATGGGATGATGACTCTACCCCAAATAATGACAATGGTTTGTTTTTAACTAAGAACTGCTAATCTTTGCATGTTTTAATATGTGTCTCACATGCATTTATTCCTTTGAATTTAATCTTCAAAAACCCCTTAGCTGAGAGGTTGTAGAGAGTTTTGTGAGATGTCTGACATATGATAGATTGTCAGTCAGGGGTGGCTGTCATGGACGTTTCTGTAGCCATCGCTGTTGTCACCGTGACCTTGGGGGGCATTGCTGGGAGAGTTAGGAAAGTTGGGAAGCCCTGGATTCCAGTCCCGAGCATCCTGTGTCCTGGGTTGTGGGAGTGTGATCGTGGAGTATTAGGTATGGTGCTAGGAGAGTTCGTGTAGCACGTGGAGCTACAATGAAAATACTGACATTTGTATTTGCAAACCTAGCCTTTGTGGATGAGCACTAGCATGGATTTCTGTGCCTGTACCACACTATTTTAACTACTTTTGTTTTAT
The DNA here is from genome assembly GCF_030020395.1 of Manis pentadactyla. Taxonomy (NCBI): domain Eukaryota; kingdom Metazoa; phylum Chordata; class Mammalia; order Pholidota; family Manidae; genus Manis; species Manis pentadactyla. The sequence continues at coordinate 45,316,411 of NC_080025.1, forward strand.
AATGTTTTAGTATGTGATGAGAGTGATTCTCTTTTAATGCTCTACGATTGAGGGAGTATTACCATTTATTTTACTTTGTCAGTTCTAATGAATCTAGATTGATACTGCATTTCATTCACAAAATTAATGTTAACTTTCATAGTAACCACTTTTAAGAGAATCACTGTCTTTGATATTATGTTTAATCTTCCTGTTAGGAACTTAGCCTGTTTGGGTTCATCCGGGTCTTTTACGTCTCTCATAGGTGTGATATTTAGTTTGTGTAGGGCTGTTCTTCAGACTCAGATGTGCAAGTACAGGTATCAGCCGTGGAGAGGGGTGTTTCCGTCTGTCCTCTGGCCAGTCACTGTCTGTGTGTGTGTGCACCCTGTCCCTCGCGCTCTGCTGTCAAGGACTAGCTGGCAGGGGAAGTGCTCTGCCTCTCAAGTAGGCCACCCCTTGTCTCAGTCCTCCCTAGTCTGTGGCCTTGGGCAGGTTTCCCTTGGATGGCCGCTCCTGGGGGCTGCCTGGGGGATCCTGGAAGACCCAGGGCGAGCACTGATAGGATCCTTGGTTCTGCTCCACTCTGGTATTGAGAATGAGGAGGGGCTGCACCCATTCAAGCATTTTGGTTTTGTCAGTTTCCACAATGGCAGCCGGCTGGGAGCACTTTCTGGAAGGGACACTCTGTCCCCACGCTTGCCATCTCTGAGCAGCCCCCCAGCTGCTGGCAGATGGGCCCCGAAGGAGAGGGCTTCCTGAGCTTGGGCCAGAAAGTCACTGCTGAAGGTTTCCTGTGTGTTTGTGGTTTGAGAGAATGATGTTGGCATTTGAGTGGGGATGTTCCGCGTCTTCCTTCCGCTGCCTGCGTCCTTTGACCTCACGTTCTGTCATCCCTACCAGGAAGGCAATGGCTGCTGGAGTTGGCAGGTCCTGGCCTCCGGTGCACCTGATCCAAGTGACGTGAACTGTGGCATTTCATCTTGCTGTCCATTCTCTCTCAAGCTGTACACAGTTCTGGCTTAGCATTCTGAAATTTTATAATTACTTAAAAAATATGCCCTTTATCCAATTCCATTTCATTCACATGTTTCTCACTTTGTCTTCGTAACAGCTTACATATTCTGTGAAAACCGTGGTCTCTGATCACTACAATATTGACTTTAATTTTTTTTAATTAAGGGTATTCTGTCCCCTTTGGAGAAAACCAGGACTTCATTCCAGAGCTTTCTGGATGCACAGGCTGAACCTCCTCATCATGAAAGTTGGGATTTGTTGAGTGTCTAAATAGTCACTGTTATTTCTCTAAATATTTAGTGTGAGCAAACTAGACAGAAGGAAAACTTTATATTAACTCAGGAATTTTTGGAAGATATCAAAGATACTAAACAGGAATCAAGAGGTCCTTTGTTTCTGAAATATTTTGGAAGTAAGTTAAGACAGGTATTTTTCGCCCAAGTTCATACGTTGTTTAAGATCTCAAGCCTGTGTTGTGTGCAGATGTAAAACTGCTGAGAGGTGCTGTTCTGATTGGTGGGTGACTGGCACAGAGAGCTCCATGTGCTCCGCAGGTGCCAGCAGATGGCCAGCCCAGTGGAGGAGGTTTGTCGGTCTGCGCTGGGGTGTTGGTGGGCCGTTGTAAACAACACCTAGAGGTTTGTAGCTCGCTATGCTGGGTGTGCTGATTGGTCCTGCTGGCAGTGAGGAGGTACTGAATCTTCAGTTCATCAAGTTCAAAAGTCATCTCATCTTTGTTTTTTTCTACTGAGAAGCTCAGTGTTCGCTGTGGTAAAAATAGACAGAAATGGTTGAAGTGGTGACTAGCTTGTCAGGCAACTATATGTTATTTTTCTTTAATTAGGATTTATTTATTTTGCCCATTTAAAAAGCAAACTCTCAAGCATATGTTATGAAGTTGAAGGCATTTTCATGCAAAGTGCATTTGGAAGTAATCCTGGGCCACTTGGATCAGAATCCAGGGAAAGAGAAGGTTCTCTGGAGAAGATGGGAGACTTTTAGGATACAAGGTCTCAGAGAGGTCATGCTGTCTGTATGTGACCCTAAGTCCATTTCCCAACATTGTGGCCTATTGTCATTTCAAAGACCATCATACTGGTTGACCATCTACATTTTGTTTTTAACTTTTGGTCAATTAAGCTGTTAGAATTTAAAGACATTCCACTCCACATAGTTACTATAATGTTCTTCAGGCTTGCGAGTTCTCTGAGAGGGTGACAGCAGCTTGGTGAGGTGGTGTTCAGCTTTGAGCAGTCAGCCCCGTGCAGTGCCGTGTGTCATTTCTTGGCTCCTAAGGTCAGCACACTCCGAGTGTCAGCAGGCTTTTTAAGCTTGCAGGCGGCTAATGTGTTTGCAGCTGATGGTAGGAGAATGGTTTGACGCATCACAGTTAATGCCAACTAGTGTTTGTTTACCATTTACTGTATGTTGGGTCCTAAGTCTTCACATGCATTAGTTCATTTCATCCTTTTAAGAGCTGTAGAGGGAGATTCTATTTTCATGTCGATCTTGGAGCCGGAGACATTGAGGCTCCATGAGTCAGTGATTCACACAGATGTCACCTGCTAAGATGGGGTGGTGTCAGGAGACAGCCAATGCTCTCTGCCTGCATGCCTGATTCTTAGCCAGCGTGCCCCCAGGACCTGCTGTTCTAGACTGTGACTCCTTCCATGGTGGGTCAGTGGTGGGGCAGGTGTTATTTCTACTGTTGAATGATCAGGAAGGTTAGTTCATGAGTACTTCAGTGAGGAATCTGTCCCCTCCGCCACCAAGGACTTCCAGTTGCTGGTTAGAAGGTGAGCTCATGCAGAGGAAGGCAAGTGATGCAGACGCTGACCAGGAACCCTCGCTCTCTGGGCATTTCCCTTAGACGCACGAAGGTTCAGTGGCACTCCAGTGTGAATGTATGAAATCCTCAGGGAGGTGGACTTTCTTCCCGCCACCCTGCAGAAGAGCCAGGGTCAGGGACACCAGGGAGTTGCGCAGCTACTTAAAAAGCACCTCCTGTCACGATAGCGTTAGTCTTGGACCCCACCCTCTCCTCCATACCTGCAATGGCACCTCAGGCCGTCAGCAAATATGAGCTGGATAAATGAATCAGAGCAAACAGCCTGACTTCAAACCACAGGTCAGACTCTTCTGTCGCCCTTCTGTGGACCATGTGTGCACCATGTGAAGAACATTGTATGTGTCCAGTGGAGTCTGTGCACCGCGGGGCTGGTACCTGGTCTGTGATGGAGGAAGGCCCCTGGTGGGTGGGGTGAGGGTTGGTGCCTGGGGGAACCCTGTGAAGGATGTGGGCTTGAAGCCTGAAATACAGGTAAACTGGGCCTCGCTATAGGGCACCAGTCTGCGCGTTCCACACCCGCTTGCCTCGGGCCCTGGCAGGCAGAGCCCCTTCGCTCTTCAGGTCTCTGTGGGCATGTGTCTCTGTGATCAGTTGACACGGCAACTAGAAACCACCTTCTTGTGGACTTCTTTGTGATCTGTTCTTTGAAGAGTCTTTTAAATTATTTCCCTGAAAAAATTACTCTGTTTTCTGTTTTAAAAGTTTAGTCCTGGATGCAGAGCTTAAAATTCACATTTGTACCAGTTCGGCGTGTTCAGTGATGTTCTCTTGACTTCTCAGCTTTGGAGTTGCCCACAATGCTGAGCTGGAGGAGGGCCCTGCGGGGAGTGGCCACCCCGTGACCGAGAACAGCAGCTGGCTCTCACCTGGGTCCTTGGGTCAAGCCTGGCGTGTGCCAGACAGCTGGAGCAAGTGCCTGACAGGTAAGGTCTGCTTGGTTTTCACGGGAGGGAGGATTGTCTGTTCAGTGTCGATGAAGGCAAGATCTATAAACGTAGGTCCTTGCAGGTGGACTGACGGTGCATGTCCTGATGTGGTGTTCACGCAGGGAGCCTCCCCACCTATCTGCGGCTCCCTCCCTCCCCTTTGCTCACCAAGCTGAGCCGGGTGGGGATGGAGAGGTGGCTGTGGGCTTGAGCCACCCTGCAGTCCACCCTCTTTGCCAGCTGCCTGCTCAGCCTCTCCAGTCCCTTTGCTTCCCACACAGCCAGGGTGATAATCTGCCACCCTGTCATTCTGAGACTTGAGTGGTAAGCATCCAGAATTGGCAGCGGCTATTTTTTGGAGGTGGGCCCGAATAGGAGGGGCAGGTCTTGACTCAGGCCCCACGCAGGGTGTGTCCGTCTGGTGTGCCCCACCTTTGGCACCACTGGGGTTGGGGTGCCCGTAGATGTGAAAGGCAGGGCAGGTACTGGTACATCCTCACTCAGTGCTTTGCCCTAGGTGGCCCTTTCTGGGGATGGACCTTCACTTTTGTCCCAGTAGGCCTGGGTGTGGGGTTCCTGCCATGCCACCAGCAGGTCTGGGAGAGTAGTTGGGGGACTAAGGCCAGAACAGTCTTCCAGCAAATGTGCCTGTGGGGCCTTTGCTGCCAGAAGGATGGTGGGCACTGGAGAGCATTATCAGTCAGCTCTGGCCGCTGTAACACACTACATACAGACGGGAAGGCTTGAACAACAGACATATTTCCTTATGGTTCTGGAGGCTAGAAGTTCAAGGCCAGGGCGTCAGCAGGTTGAGTTCTTCTTATTGGCTTGCAGATGCCCTTTTCCTGTGTCCTCACATGGTCCCTTTGTGTGTCCAACCTAATGTCCTCCGTTTATAAGGTCATCGGTTATATTTGGTTAGGGCCCACCATTATGCCCTCAGTTTAACTTAATTACCTCTTTAAAGACCCCGTCTGCAAATACTGTCACATTCTGTGATCTGGGGCCCTGGGGTTAGGGATGCCCAGGCCAGGGGTGGACGGGAGGTGAGGGTTGGAGCTGCCATCAGTGGTATGAAGGTATTGGGCTCTCTCCATGTCAGCTCCCTTCACTGTCCCATTTCTCTCCCTCCTACTTGTTGTGGCCTCCATTTGTGGCCTGTCGCTCATTTCGGGGTTTCCTTAGCTGCCCACAAAGATACACTGAAGAATGCTTTTCTTTTGCATCAAATGAGTCCATTCAGCAGGGCACCCTGTGTGTCAGTCTTATGGTAGGTGCTGGATTCTGTTGCACACTTTCTTCTCTAAGATGCACATGTGGAAGTGTTCATGTCTCTCCTAGGTAGCCAGCAGTACAGTTGATTTTTTTTCTGGGGTATGACTTTTACCCTGGGAGTCAGTGGCTTTTGTAGAGAGAAGGTCCCCTGCATGGAGTGCGGAGTAGCTGCAGCTTCTCCTGCTCCGGCCCTAGTCCCTCTGAGCCAGGCCTGTGTCTGGTGAACCGGGACCTGCTTGCATGCTCTCTGCCCTCCTCGTGTCCCTGTGAGCCAGGACTGTGCCCAGTGAACCGGGACCTGCTTGCATGCTCTCTGCCCTCCTCGTGTCCCTGTGAGCCAGGACTGTGCCCAGTGAACCGGGACCTGCTTGCATGCCCACTGCCCTCCTCATGGGACAGGCTGCTTTTTGTAGGCAGGTCCTTTAGCTTCGTTCTTACAGCAGAGATGTACGAAGGGTCAGGTGCATCCTACCTCTGGCTTTTCCCAGATGCTGTAGAAGTCAAGCGTCCGAGGAGAATGAGTTAGTGGTTGTGACTGACACCCAGGGCACAGGGGCCCCTGCCTGTGCTCCTCCTCGTGGAAGGCAGCTCCCGTGACATCCGGCTGGGCTGCTGCTGTCAGGAGGAGGGGAGGAGGGGTTCTCCCCTTGGCCCATTTGCCGACCTGGGCTGCCTTTGCTCATCCATGGGGCCAAGTTCCTGTGTGGAACCGAGGCTGCCGGGAGGTCTTTTTCTGGCAAGCTGTCACAGGGTTGAGCAGACACCACTGAAAAGGGCAGGAGCTGTCCCTGCCCAGCCCCACATAAGTTCTGGGACCATCGGATACCCACACCTGTGGTCCTTTTCCTCTCTCTGTTCGTCATTCAAGTGCAGCTCCCTTGAGCCAGGTGCCTCTGCATCCCAGCAGCCCAGTCAAGGCACTCTTGGCCAGGACACAACAGTGAAATGAACGTCTTTTCACAGTTAATCCTCTTGTTTGGGGCTTGAAATTTAATTATGAGCAGCAGCTTAGGCAGTGGAGTCTGCCAACCTTAAGGGCACAATGTGGGGTGTGCTCGCCTACCCTCCAAGAGTGGCGAGCGGGGTCTATGGCCATCTGTCCCCAGATTGATGAGTTTGAGTCCCCACAGCGACAGTGGGTTTAGTAAATAAGGACTGGACCCCCAAAGATTGCTCTGAGGAGGGAATTTCCAAAAACTTTTTAGCCACAATACCCGTTCTTGACCTGAACACCTTCTCATCCAGCACCTGCGCAGGGCCCACTGGATAAGCCGGTGGCCTGGGAGACGGCAGGACTGTGGACCTGGTGCCTTAGTTTCCTCCTGTGCACTCTGACAGCACTCAGGATGGGCCACTTCAGGTATGAGTCTGAGGGAGAAAGTCTTAGACATTGTAAAAGCCGGTTTGTATTACTCTGTGGTTACAGGCTGCACCCTCAGCCCTCATACACAGTTCCTGAAACAGCTCCCATGGTGTCAGGAGGTAGCAGGGCCATGCAAGTCCATGGGCTCCATGCTCAGGCCATTCCCCCATGGGCGTCCTGGAATGTGCGTCCTCCTCATCTGATGGAGGGGCTCCCCGGCATCCTTGATAAGCCCTGCATTACAGGGAAGTCTGACCCCAAGTTAGACTCTGCTAACTTGACTATGTTATATAATGTGTTTATTAGTTCCCACTTTCCTGACTTTTTTCTACTTACTTGTAAGTTTCTGGTGAGCACCCACTTGGTACCAGCTGCTGCCCTGGGTGCTGGGGCATTGTGGGCTACAGGCTGTCCATAGTCCCTGCACACACAGAACATGTCTATAGCAGGATATTCCATTAAGAACTCATGTTCTGTTGATCTGTGAGCTGGAACCCAGTCACCTGGGGTTTCAGAAAGATGCTGCAACACAATATAAGAGGTCTGAGAGGGTCAGTTAGTGGCTAAACAGGGGTGTGGTTATTGCCCGGACAGGCTTCAGTTGGCTCAGTGGTTGGGCCCAGGACACCCAACACCTGGATATGGCTGTGCCCAAGTGGGGCCAAGTCTGGAGTGATGGGGCCATGGGCAGTAAACTGGGAAGGGTGGGTACCAGTGGGCCATCAGGCAGCCCCCCCACATTCTCCTTCACTGTTCCTCAGGAGCCTTATTTGTTTTGGGATCATGGCATGGGGAGAGAGAGAAAGGTGCACATGGTCTTAATCATCTGATTTCTGTTCTCCTGCTCTTGACCTCTGAGAGACCTCTGAGTGTCCCTCAGGCCTGTGGGCCCTCTGGGTACTTAGCCACCAGCCCCACTTTTTGCTGCTAGTTTTATCACTGGAGAATTTTTAGGGGATGACTTGGGTCAGAGCACGGCATCTCCAAGCTTGGTGTCCCTTGCAGCCCAGCCTCTGGTGGAGTGCTCTTACGCCATAGCTGGCAGAGGCAGGCATGTCCCTGGGGCAACTCGTACTGGACTCGTACGATCTGCCTACCCTGAAAATGTAGGCAGAGGAGGGCCAGCACGGCTGTCACAGCTATTTTAATTTACTTAGTAAGACAGGGCTTGGCTAAGGGTAGAAACCATTTCTCTGCCCGGTTTCATTGATCAGTCATTCTTTCCGACTTACAGTGTAGTTTAAACCAAAGCATTCTTAATATCTAAGTAAACATGCAATGGCTTCTGCCTTCCTCTCTTCAAGGGCAGAAAATCGTAATTGTGCCACACAGCTGTTTGGATCTGTAAGGTCAGCTGGCCCTGGGCAGCTCTTTCGGAACTCACATGCTCTGGTGTGTGTCTGGGCGTCCTCTCATCTTTTGGCTTCTTGATAACACACTTCCCTGATTGTTGTGTTTGTGCATCTATACTTCCCCACTCTCCTTTTACCCTTTTTATGGTTTCTCCTCACACTCTTTTGGCAGACCTTCTGTGTCCTTGGCAGCCCTGATATGGTCGTTGTGCTTCTGCGTCCCTCCCTCCCTGGGTTGTACTGTAAAGCAAGGATCACATGGCATATCTCAGCTCCCCCAGTCCAACAGCACAATACCTCAGTAAATACCTGATTGAGTTGTTTGCTGTGTTGGGTCCAAATATGTTGGGGTCTTAGCACATTATTGCCTGATAGAAAGAATCTAAAGATCACAAATCTGAGATGGCAGGAAGAAAACCGATCTGTGACCACCCTGTTTGTGAGTTGCTGAGAGATGGAGCTCCTTAGCTGCTGTTTGTTTCAAGAGTGTTTGTAATTCTCGTGGAAGCATTTTTATGATGGCTGCTCTAAAATGCCAGGCTCATCTGGCCTGAGTCAGCTCAGTGCTGGCATCTGTTGACTGTCTTTTTTCCTTCAAGTTGTGATTGTCCTTGTTCTTGGTATGACAGATGATCTTCTCTTGTATTCTGGACATCTTGAATTTATGTTGTGAGAGTCTGGATCCCATTTAATTGTCTTCTTAGCAGGTGGTTTCCTGAGGTGCAGCCACAGATCTATGTGGGGTGGGTGTCAGCTGCCCCCGAGCCCTGCTGACACCCCTGGAGCGCTGGCACTCGGTGCTTGTGCAGTCGATGTGGGTGGAAGTCCAGATCCTCCTTGCCCACCTCAGACCTTCCTGGAGCACCGTCTCCTGTGGCCGAGTGTGGGGGAGACTTGGCTCCTTCTGGGCCCTGAGAGCAGGGTGGGGGAGAGCAGGGCACACATGCACAGCCTCATCACTTGTGGAAGGGGGACTTAACCCCTTCTGGACCCTGGAAGGTGGGTGTGTGGGGAAGAAATGCCAACTACCCCCTCCTCCTCTCCCTTCCTGTTCCCTTCCCCATTCCAGGAGGGAGTGGAGGCAAAGCTTCCCAGTGGCACCCCCCCTGGCACTCTTGCAGGCAAATTGGGTGTTTGCTTCTGCAGGTAGGAGAAAGATTGGCTTCTCAGTCAGTAGATACCAGCCCAGGGGAACCAAGTGTGGCCACCTTCTGCCTAGTCGGGGGCTGCTAGAGGGTGGAAAATTAGCTTCTGCTTGCCCTCTGAAGCCAGGAGAGGTGGGGGCAGTTTTGCCAATGGTGTTTGTCTGGAGTAGGGTGGGTTTTGAAGGAATGGTTTTTGGGTCTCACCACATTTTCCAGGCCTTTGTTGGTGGGGGGAGGGGACAGGCTTTCCTGAACTTTTCTCATTTGAGCCTATTGGTGGTTCCTGGTTGGTTCTCAAGAGAACTCCATTCGTTTTAAAATACTAAGTATTTAGAAGTTCTGAGAATGTTGGGTATTAGAGTTTTGAAGTATAAGGTAACAGGCATTATGTCTTGAAGCTTGGTGTTTTCAAGCAGTGGGATGTCAAAGTTAAACTGGGACAAAATGCACCACAGGCAAATGGCAGTTAGCATGTAAGTATGTAAGTTAGTGTAAATTTGTGGCATCTAATGCCAGCATCCCCAGTTCAGGCAGCAGCCCTGTGTGATGCCCTGATGCCCTGGAACATGGTGAAATGATGCCTGGCCCTGTCCTCGCATTGTCCACGGGTGGTGGGACCGCTGCAGTGGAGAGGGAGTGTGCACAGAGTGTGCACTGTATGGAAAGAGCCAGGTAATAGTAATGCATGTGACACCAACTGGCTGGCAGTGTACTCAACGTGTGCCAGGTGCCGTGGTAAATGATTCAGTGGCTTAGCTCATTTGGCCTTTGTAAACAGCTCTCTGATGGAGATGTGACCTCTCACCATTGTATAGATGTGGACACCAAGGTGCAGAGAAGGTAGACACGGTTCATCTGCATTGTCCCCTGACCCCATAGCTGTAAATTTTCGCACTTGCCAAAACATGTTTGTAACCTTGAAATCAGCACTCGGGGCATCATTCATGGACATGCACATGGCAGTGGAAGATTGGGGGTGCCCAGGTGAGGAGTGAGGCACCACTCTGCCTTCTTGTTTCTCCTCGCAGACTATAAATGAGTGCCCTTTTTACAGTCCATTTGGTGCCAAGTGTTTCACATTTTTGTGCTTTTGGCTGGTAATTTTGCGGTTGGGAATGGCCCCAGAGCACAGCATAAGAAGGCTGTAATATGCCCTGTAGAGAAAACACAGGTTAGGTCAGTTCGCTAGGGAGTAATGATGGTGCTGTTGACTTCAGTGGTGATGGATCAACAGTGTTAGTAAGGTGTCCTTAAGCAGAAACACAGAAAGGATTGATTGATGGATGGGACATGTTGGGACCAGAGGCCCCCAGGAACCTAAGTCTGTTTCCATTAGGGCCAGTGGTTCAGTGTTCGTTCATACAGCATTCGCAGCGACTTCATAGAACATAGCTACCCAAGCTGTGCTTGTGTCAAACCCTTGATATCCTCTTCTCCCCTCCAGTTATTTTCTTGCTTAAAGTAAAAGTTTAATTGAAGTGTAATTGATGTACAGTAAATGGGACTTATTTAAATTGTAGAATTTGATGAGTTTTAACATATATAACCCGTGAAGCCATGAGCACAGTTGGGAATGAACACCCGTCATCCCAAAAACTTTCCTCACACCCCTTCACAGTTTCTCTCCTGGCCTCTCTCCAACCTGTTTCCTCTCAGTATGGGTCAGTTTGCATTTTCTAGAGTATCACATAAAAGGAACTACAGTTGACCCTTGAACAATATGGGGGCTAGAGTTGAAAATCCACATTTAACTTTCGACTCACCCAAAACTTAATTAGTAATAGCCCACTGTTGACTGGAGCCTTACCTAAAATATAAACAGAAAATCAACATGTACGCTGTATGTTGTATGTATTCTATGCTGTATTCTCACCATAAAGCAAGCCAGAGAAAAGAAAGTGTTTTTTCAAATAGTCACAAATATCCAAAAAATTTTCCAGTTTACTACTGAAAAAAAAATCCATGTATAAGTGGACCTGTGCAGTTCAAACCTGTGTTGTTCAGGGGTTGGCTATAATTTATTCTGTCGGGCCCCTACACTCAGCATGATTATGTTGAGAGGCATTTGTGTTGAAATGTGTAGCAATAGCACGCGCCTTCTTATTGCTGAGTAGTATTCCTTCGCATGGATTTCTCACCGTTGGTTCACGCACCCACCTGTTGGTGGGCATTTGGGTTGTGGGTTGTTTACAGGTTTTGCTGTTTCAATCCAGCTACTGTAGACAGCTTTCTTTACTGCTGTCTAAGCCTGTAGGAATGCCGTGTCTTTCCGTCTGTCCTCCTTTCTGGATTTGATCTCCTCCTGCTGAGATCCTGGGTGGCCTGCTTGGGGCATGACTGTAGGTCTGCTGGTCGTCTGTGATCTGGTCTGGGAGAGAGAAGGGTAGGACTGGTCAGGAAGACTATGTCCGAGGCAAGCTGAGGCAGTGGATGAAGCCCAAGGATGTCAACATTTCCTTCATGCAGGTTGTGGGCAGTGTGGATGGGGCACCTAGTTAATTCTTGCTGAGTGCGATCTGTAGTGTCAGGGGCCAAACCATTGTGGATGCTGTGAGTTTACCCTTATCTTACTGATTTTACTGACACTTTAAGTGGTTAAAAATGATTCCTGGGAGCAGAGTGGGCTTATGTTTCTTCTGAGTACAGACTGCGGTCCGGAAGGCCCATCCTTCTGGGCAGCAGAGTCATCTTGGGGTCTGGAGGTCAGTGCAGGCTGGATCTGGGCCTGGGTGACTCGTCATCTGAAGTGAGTGTCTGCTGCCCTTGCCCTCCTGTTGAAGTCATCAGTGTCATTAGACTGGGGACTTGTGTACCTTTTGATGTAAATATATAGCTCTTCTGGCATTGACACTGGGCATGGCTTAACTTCATGAGTAGTTGTGGAAACCCATGAATGATAATTATTTCCGTCTGCTGTTGGTTATTGAGGATTGGGGATGGCGTACTTTACACCTCTGGATGTCTCAGCCCAAGGGGCCCTCTTGCCAGGTGCAGCATGTTTATAATCATGGAAGCATCTGTTGAATAGGATGGCCCTGCAGTGCAGGCATGGAAGGAGAGAGAGTGGACCCTTCGTGTGTGCACCTGCCTAGGCAGAGACAAGCAAAGATGCGGTGAGGAAACTTCTGTTTTTTATTTGGGTCCTTGGTCCTTTTATGGATAGAAGCTTGTTCAGCTTTTCAAATAACTTTTTATATATGAATGGACAGAGCAGCATCTACTGAGGTGCTGCCTGTAGTATCTTTGAAACCTTGCAAAAAACTTTCTGCCTTGGTACCTCCCAAGGGGATTTAGTTTTGGGGGAGCACAGGGAGCCTCCCCAGGGGGAGCTGCCACAGGCCCTGTGTGTTTCTGCAGGTGATCTGTAAGCCGGACAGCCCACCTGTCTCCACCAAGTAGATTTTCCTTTTTCCTCTCTGAGAGTGGGGGCAGCCTGGCCACAGCACTCCTGAGGGAGTAGCAGCACAATTCATTCTAAGGTGAAAGGAAGGTTAAGTTTTTTAACAGTCTCAATTAGAGGAAGATGGAGGAATGTACTAACATGCACTGAGATCTATGGTAAGAAGTATACACACTGATTGAATATTTTCATTTAAAGAATTTCATGCTTGCAGAAATAACAGAGCTGTAGGTCTGAAGACAGGATGGAAGAGAAGGAGGTAACATTTCATCTTTTCACTGCCCAGGACTGTTTTGATGAGTCACTCCACAGACTTGAATGAGTTGGCAAGTGAGGGTCCAGAGGGCGTGTGATGGATATGAATTACCTCATCAAGAGATCATTACTTCCTACATTATTGCAGTTTTTAGAACCAATGGGGGAAAATATTGCTTTGAAAATGACAGATCCTTCAAATTATGCAAACTTGAGGGAAAACTCCTCGTGGTTATTTGTAGTGACTGATAATGTAGGACTAGTATGGCCAGAGTAGGTACAAATCTATTTATTTTAAAACAAAATCATTTAAATTCCATTTTGTAATTAAACATTAAAGAATCTTGTCATAAAAATCCAAATTTCATATTAAGGAGATTAATAGATTTGTAAACATGTAGAACTTTGGAATTTGAGGAACTTTTAGCATCATCTAGGTTGTAGATTGTAGACTCTTTCTTACCTTTCTTAGGTGAGAAAACAGAACTTTTTAAAAAAAAATACATATTTTGATTTAGTACATCTTCCTAAAGTAGGAGTGATGACTTCCCATGATGGTTTTGAAAGAAATGTCCTATTAGCTTCTTCCTCTTTTGGGGTGGGTCTGGCCCTGTCCATGAAACTGGAATTGTTTTACCTATGAGGCTGCATGGCCAGAATGGATGTTAGGTTTTACCCCAGCCTGAGGCCCTGGTCCCAAGGCTCCAGGCGCAGCCGCAACACTAAGTGCTGGTAATGCTAACACCTGGCGGCAGGTTCCTCCCGGGCCGTGGGAAGGAGGAGGGGCATGCCTGTGGATGCTCTGCTGGGCACCTGGCCCATTGTACTAGTCCACCAAAGAACCGCTGGTGCTCACCACCTGTGTACCTGGGCATTTTCTCCTGGTTTTCCCTGCGTGGCAGTGAGGCTCCATCCTGTGTTGCCACGTGATAGCTCTGGTCCCCTCATTTCTGGGCTCTTTCCTCTACCCTCCATCTGCCTTTTTTGCCTGATTTCTGCCACTTTCCCCAGCTCTACCTGCAGACCCACCACGGAGCCTCCCTTGACCTCTGCAACCCTTGCTGATGTCCATCCACACAACACGGGGCCCCCATGAGATACTTTAGGTTTCTAGTGTTGCTTCTGCACCCCGACCTGCCGCCCCCAGTACTCACTGAGATGGGATCAGGTACAGTGAGCGTGTGACGTTGCTTCCTCCTGTCTGGCCCTCTGCTGCTGACTTGCCGTTACCCCTCCTGGTCTGCACTGCCCCTCTCCCTGACCCCCCTCACCGGCTCCAGGGCAGCCCCCCCACCTGCCAGTTGTGGGCAGGGGTCTGCTCCCAGTGAGGCGGAGTTAGGAGCACCTCTGTTGGGGCTTCTTTAATTAATCCAGATCCTGGGGTACAGGCAGGGTGATCCATCCCCTCCTTCATGCAGCTCTGCTGCTCGCTCTGAGGTCACCGACCTGCATGTCAGCACAGTGACGGGGAGGTGCCTCCTCCTCCTGTGCTCTCTGAGTCGTGTGCCTGTCTCATCTCTTATGGGTTGAACCCTTGAAAAGTTAAATTTGGGATTACATCATATCTAGGCTGGGAGGATTTTAACTGCAGTAAATATAGCCTTATAGGCCCTGTTTTAAAATAGCTAGAAATTGTATAGTAAGGCAGTGAGTGATTGGATCTCTTTCAAGTGGATTTGAAGCATTTAGAGAAAAACCGTGAGGGAAAAATGTCAAGGAGTGAGAGCACACAGAGCAGTGGCCACAAGCCCCAGCCATGGAAGCAGAATGGACGTCGGAGCAAGTGAAGTGGGTGTCATGCAAAGCCGAGGGCCTTGTTTTCCTCTGGCGTGACGTGGAGCCTTCAGTCTCCACACAGCTCTTGGGAGCTTGAGGGGAAGGAGCACTTTGCAGCCGTGGCTGCACCTTCTCTGTGGCCCTCTCCTCCTCCCTCCCGTCCTCCCCGTGTCCTCTGCTCCCTTCCCTCCTCCCCGCCCTCCTCTCCCTGCCCTCCCCCCAGAGGCTGGCGAGGATGGACAGCCCACTTCGAGGGCATTGCATCATTTGTGAGAGGAGGCCCCCGGCAGCACATGAGCAGGGCAGAGAGCACACAGGGCCCCGGGCATGACGAGGGCCTGACACCTGCCGAGGGCCTGTGGCTTCCAGCAGTATTTACAGTGTCGGAGACAGATGAGCTCACCCAGGAGAGATGCAGGGAGGGCAGGGTTCTGAGAAGTGGGGCTGGCCCCCCAGCAGTTAGAGGTCTTGGAGCCGGGACTCGCCTGCTGTGGGACTGAGCAGGGGCCTGATGGGGGCGTGGTGGTCGAGGTGGCTCCTAGTGGTCCCAGGAACCCAGGTGAGCTGAGGGTGAGACAGTGCTGGTGCTGGCTGAGGCCCGGCCTGTGGCTGCTGCAGGGGGTAGAGCCGTGGCTGGTCGAGCTCAGGCTCAGGAGAGGCTGGGGGCAGAGCCTGCTTGGTGGCTTTGGGAGAGGGAGGTGTGCAGTACAGAAAATGTAACCTTGTGTTTAAAGCATTTCCAGTGGAGTTGAAACTTCCAAGCAGCATTCTGTTAGTGGTTACCCACCCATGTGTGTCAACTCACACATTGATCTTCATGTAATATGCACACGTATGTGGGGTCTGTTACTCAGATGTACACCTCCGTATGAAATGGGCACACATATGTGGGGTCTGTGTACTCACACATACACCTCTGTATGAAATGGGCACATGTGTGTGGGGTGTATGTACTTACATGCATATATGGACATACTTGTGATGCAAACATGTGCACATGTCCCTCGAGTGGGTTATTTAGATTGTTTACAGTTTAATTAGAATAGAAAAGCACTTTGTGTCCAGTGACTAGTTAGATTAAGAGCAGTGAGAGGGCTGGAGTGGGAGGTGCCCAGGAGACCTCCGGGCTTGCAGAAGCTTACCTGTTTTGTACCCCTTGCACTGTGCGCCTCCCAGGTGTGTGAGTGTGATGCCCAGGGCTGATGGGTGGGTGGAGGGCTTGAGAAACATTCAGATCCACAGCTCCAAGGGGAGGATCACGGGTTCAAAGAGGTTAGGGTGTCACGGGAGCCTGACCAGAGCAGGTGCTTGGTAGCATTTAAGTTTGGCAGGAGTGTGTGGTGCTCATGCACCACAGATGTGGCAGCAGTGACTAAGTGGCGCTGTTGGGGGGCTCCCTGTCTTCACTGACCAAGGCAGGCAGTTGCAGGATGAGCCGGTATGTGGGGATGGTCACTTGGGCTCTGCTGGGAGACCTGGGTAAGAATGGCCCAGGGCCCACGGGTGGCAGGGCTGGAAGAGGATGTTGGGGCCATGTCCATGGGGAGATAGCAGCGGATGCCCTGGGGCTGAGATCGTTTGGACAGCGGAGTGTGTGTAGAAAGATGTCCAGGATCAGGAGGGGTGGGGGATGTCTGCAGGTGGTCATCGGGAAGGCTCTTGGGGACATGGATAGGTGGGCTGCCCCTGGGTGTCCTTGGTTCCCTGTTTCTTGGTGGCATCCAGGGCTGTGCAGTCCAAGCTGGCTGGGCCCTTCCTCCCAGGAACCTGGGGCACTAAGTTAGCTGTCCTGACCTGCATGGGATGCTTGGCCACCAAGCCTGTGCCTTGCCCACTGCAGAGAGGGCCACCCACCATAGGGTGAGGGCAGCTGGGGATCAAAGGTGAATACCCAGTCTCGGCCTCTCCTGGGTCACAAGGACTGCATCCCCATCCTGGGGCTTCTGCGTCTTAGCTTGGGACCTGGGCTCTCGATTTGGGCTGAGCACACCTTCCATGCCAGGCTCCCAGGGACACTAATAGTGTCTCCACACAACTGCTGAACAGAGTCAACATCATCAAATGTCATTTGAAAATCTCACATGTTTTCTGTGAGGAGGATGGCCACAGCACTTAGGGGTAAGGTACTGTGGATACTTGAATAGAATATTCCAAACAGGTCACACCAAATTCTGAGGATATAGACTCAGAGGTCGATCTCGTCCACATAGTCAAATACAGACCCTCAAGCCTGAAAACACGTGCTTGGCATTGAGGAGGTCACTCTTGCTGTGGCTGCGTAGAGTTCCTTGGCCCGCCCCACACTGCCTTCCACCAGTGCCTTGTGGAGACAGGCTAATGTGGGTGCTCTGGAAGGGAATCTTATATTTGTACAGGAGACAATGATGGGCTGTAAAAGGTGAAGCCATACAGTGCAACCACTGGCTGGGGGTCTCCCACCCTTCGGGGCAGTTTGGGCATTTTCAGTAATGCATCACACTTTTCATTTCAAATGGCTCAGTGTGGTGCATCCCTCCTCCTCCCAGCCCCAGAAAGTGAGAAGCTGTCTTCAAAGCTTCACTGCAATTTTCTCCCAGCTTTATCCCCTCGCAGACATCATAAAAAAGGAATAATAATTGTAAAGAAGAAATGAGAGCAGTGGTTCTCAACTCTGGAAAAACCTCAGGTGCCAAGGAGCTTAAAACAGTGCTCCTGCCCCCCAGACTTTAATGTCACTGGTCTGGTTGTAGCCCAGACACCTGGAGTTTCAGGAAGTCCCTGAGAATTTGATGTGCAACCCGGTGGTCGGTGGGGGTGGAGAGGCTCCTCCCATGTGTGAAGAGAGGCCATGCTGTGGGCCCATCCAGCTTCTGGTGTCCTGGGTCAGGGTCTGAACTGCAGAATTTGTGTTCTAACAGGTTCGTGGATGGTACCTGTACTGTCTGTGCAGGGAGCATAATCGGAAAACCACAGGGCTGTGGGTTCTTGTTAGGAGTGGGGACTTCCGGACAGAGCTCAGTCATCTCCTTCAGCCTTCCCGTCACCAGCACTGGGATCTTGACCCTCACACTTCATTTGATTCCTGTCAACATGAGGAATGCTACAAGTGTATAGTATGTGTGCACAAATGCATAAACCCCTTAGCCCAATGCCTGGTCTAAATACGTACTTGGGAAATCATTCTTTTTTCCTTGACAAATTCTAATAATTGATAGAACATCCAAATCCTTGGCGTTCTTTATATGGGGGTGGGATGGTGGAAGGTGGGTGGGTTTCACTCTATTTCATCTCCAATGTTTTTAATTTAAAAGTTCTTTTTTTAGGTTATTCTGATTTTGGTATATTTGTTAATAATAGTTACAATTGCATTGAAGTTTCCAAACTTCTTTATTAATATCTATAAACTTACCATCTGATTAAAAAATTATTACATTTCTTAACTTCGTTAAAATTTTGTATGTTGGTGTATTTTCTATTTTATTTGTAAGAGATTTGTGTTTTATTATATTTATTGGATTTTCATAAATTTCATTATGTTTTGCCTTCTAATTTGTTTTTGACTATATACACATGTCCTTCCATCTGGTTTAAGGATGATTCATTAAATAAATTAATTAATTAAATAAATTTAATTTAACTTAATTTCTTTTCTCATTTGTAGTCTTTGCAAGGGTCATGGCATTAGCTTTCTTTCTGTTACTTCTCTTGCTTCATTCCATCTTGACACATGATGCTGTTCATTGTCCTAACTGTCTAAAGTTTATTATTGTATTCTTAATTTTCTCTTTGGACCAGTTATTTAGTTTTTAATTTTCAAGTGGCTGACCCCTGGGACACAGAGTCTGGCACGCATCCCCGTACCCACTGGCAGGAGGCCACACAGGTGTTCCTTCAGCTCCAGAGAACTTTATGTTTTAGCAAAAGCACTGAGATTCTTTGTGCCTTAGTATTTTTTTAAATAGTAATTTCACAGGTGTTTGTAAATATTTGCACTTGCCCATTTATCATAAACATGAGAATTCTGCCTCATCATGCATAGTATTATGTATTCTTTTTATCCTACCTGGATTTCGTCCTTTGCCCAAGTGGGTAGCCAAAGTCCCTGGTGACACTTAGCTTTTCTCAGCGTCTCCTTGGAGGTCTTAGAGTTTTTGTTTGTTTGTTTTTATTGTAAACTTTTTATTGAAGCATAAACGTCTGTTTAAGATTCATTTATATTGTTTTGTTATTTGGAGGATAAAGGCTTAGTACGATTTTTGTTCATTATTAACTGCACTTCCATCAATATTTTATTCTTTCCCACTTTGGATTAGTGTTTCTTTGAATTAACTTACACTTGACCACCACTGCTGTCATTGTGTTTGAGTTTGTGTTCTTACCTCTTTGCCCATCTGTTTCTGTCACTCCCTTCTCTAGCTGTCTTTTTAAACCTTTTCTATTTCAGTTTGCCTCAAGTACTTTTTTAACATTGAAGTTCTTTTTTAATATTGAAAAGAAGGGAATTGGGCATTTGACATTTATTGCTACATGTCATCTGTCTTCTGAATAAATTGTTTTTTTGAATGCCTCTTCGTCTGTCTCCTGTTTTCTCTTTGATGTTTAAAATATTATTAGTTTCTTTTTATCCTTTTATTATGGCTTAGAATGCAAATACTCTGTTTTCAGTTCTACAAGCGACTATCTTAATATATCATGAACATTTTTCAAATTATACTTTTCCTAATAAAGAACAGGATCTTCTGGCTTTTATAGGAGGTTTGGCTTTCATTTTAAAAACCCTGCAGTGAGTTAAGACTTGAAGCGTCTATTTTTGGTTTTTATTTTTAAGTTAAATTTTATTATTTAACCTGTCCATCAACTACTGTGCTGCTTACTCTTATTTGGTTTACAGATCCTTCTTGAGACCCTGCTATGTGCTGTTCTGGGTGTAGCAGGGAACTGGACTGCATTTTTGAAGAAGAAGGGACCTTGTAACCATCTAAAAAGTGAAATGAGATTTATGTCAGGTACTGGCTGTGGTCATGAAGCAGGAGATGGCAGGGCGATGAGCCAGCACTGTGTGTGCTGGGGTCGGAAATGGCAGGCGATGCTGGCTGGCATCTGAGTGTCCTGCAAGTGGCGGGCAGTGTCTGGGGGCAGAGAGGAGAAAGTAAGAAATGTCTCCAGACATTCTGGAGAGCACAAAGTAAGTTACCTAAGGAAATATGTAGACTTTCCCAGCAGTGTTAAACGCACAGTTTGGATTTGTGATTAAATAAAAATAGAATCCATTTGGCATAGCATGTGACTTCAGGGGTCTTGGAAGCAGCAGGTTGTTAAGCCAAGGAGTCGTCATTTCCTAAGAGTGGTTCAGAGGGAGGAGATGGGCCCAGGGACGCAGGCATGTGCCAGGGCACGTCTGGAGCGGACTGCTGACCTCAGCCAGGAGGGTGAGGAGTGTGGGCGTGGGTGGGGTGGGGATGGAAGCGCTGGGCCAATGGCAGCAGTCGCCAGACTCCGGAGGGTGTCTGTGCAGAGGACAGCCAGCGAGCTTGGAGCGAGACACTAACCGTAAACCCAAACCTGACCCTGTTTTCAAATTGTGGGGTTCAGCCCATCATCATGTCTTGAAATCAAGTTAATAGGTCACAAAAAGCATCTTTTAATAAAGAAAATAGAACAGAAAAGAAAGTGTCAGAGGGGATTGCACAGATCCTTAGAACGTGCTGAGCACACTGCCAGCAGTGACGAGCAGTTGTGCTGAGATGAATGAACGGATCCATCGCAGTTGGTCTTCTGTTATACAAACAAGTCGTCCTGGTGGGAGGGGGGACACTGTGCAGTTTAAACCCACCATCAACATACTTTTCAGTCGGTTGTGGCGTGAAAGGTGTTTGTGACCTGTCTGCTAAGGTCTCCAGAGTCTCAGTTGGGAATGCCCAACGTGCTTTTCAGAAGTAAGTGTATTGGGTACAACATTTTTCAAGTTCGTGACAGTTGCATTGTTTTAATGGAGCACAAATGGCCCTTAAAATGGAAAAATAAATATATATGAAAAGAAAAGAATAAAGGCATGTTCAAGTTTAGCTGCTGGATCCAGAAGTGTAAATATTGACATTGTTAAGAAACACATTGACTCCAGAGTCAGCAAACTTTTGACTTTGCTTGAGCTATTTTTCTGAACTGTAGTCTAATAAGGAGAGAAGTGCACACTTTATGAGGAAGATTATTTAAATTTTTATCACAAGTTCAAAACTCATTTAATATAGACAGACTGCAATACGTTATTTATAATGGCATTCTTGCAAAGGAGAACTTACCCTTCAGAATTAAAAGGACACGGGAAACCAACGCAAACTGAACTTGTCAACAAGCCCCTTGACTCAAAGGAAGAAAAAAAGACTTGGGTTATTGGTACAGTTTCTTAGTCATTGTATGGCCGTTAATGAGAATGCCTTTTATGACTGTAGACATAAAGGGGCAGGATCTCCCTGCTTATGAAACTATCCCTCAGTGTCTACAGAGGAGCACATCGTTCTTGATAAACCAGCTGGTCATTTAAAAATGAAGCTCCTTAAAGTCTCACAGTATGTCTTTGTATCGGCACTGTTGTCGGGCATTTATAAGTGAGGCTTTTTGTTCAGGCTGGTCCAGGCTTCAGTCTCCAGCAGAGTGTGTGTGACAGTGCTTTTGGTCTCCCCGGGTGGGTGGGGGCAGGGTCATTCCCATGGGGTGCTTGCTGCCTGGCTCCAGTTCACCTCCAGGAAAACCGGGTTGGAGGGGTCACCACCAATAACGGGCACTGCCGGTCAGTGTAAATCGAAATTGAAAAGCTGTAAACAAGTTCTGAGTGATGGACTGATTGTGCCTGGAAAACATGATGGTGTTATTTCCAAAAAAAAGTTTCCATGTGTAAAAGCGAAATTTCCAAACCCTGTTTTGCACATCTCCAAACTTTAGCAACCTAAGAAATTCTGCTGAATCTTATGGTTGTATTGAAAAAAATACCTGAAGTTGTTCATTGATTAAAGGAAGCTCACTGAATAGCCAACTTCTTGAAATCTTTAAAGAATGGGGATAAAATATGCACAACAACATAAAATTTAGCATTTTAACCATGTTTAAGTGTACAATTCAGGGTAATTAAGTATATTCACAATGTTGTATAACCATTACTACCATTTCCAGAACTTTGTCATCATCCCAAACAGAAATTCTGTACCCATTAAACAAACCCTGCTCTCTCAGCCCCTGGTAACCTCTATTCTGGTTTTTGTCACTATCCTAGGTATCTCATGTAAGTGAGATCATACATATTTTTCTTTGGTGACTGACTTATTTCACTTAGCATAGTGCCTTTAAGGTTCATCCATGTTGTAGCATGTATCAGAATTTCCTTCCTTTTTAAGGCTGAATAATAAGTCCATTGCATAGATATACTGTATTTTGCTTATCCATTCACCTGTTGACGGACACTTGGCTTGTTTCTACTTTTTGGGCATTGTGAATGACGCAGCTATGAACATGGGTGTTCAAGTATTTGAGTCCCTTCTTTCAGCTCTTTTGGATATATACTTAGAAATAGAGGTGCTGGCACATATGTTAATTCTGTGTTAAATTTTTTGAGGAATTTTCATACCGTTTTCTACAGAGGCTGTGTCATTTTACACTCACCAGCAATGTAGAAGGGTTCCAATTTCCCCACATCCTCACCAATACTTATTATTTTCTGTGGTACTTTGTTGTGATTTGATTTGCATTTCTCTGATACCTAATGATGTTGAACATTTTTTTCATGTACTTATCATTCATTTGTAGATCTTTGGAGAAATGTCTAGTCATGTCTTATGCCTATTTTTGAATTTGTATTTTTGTTGTAGGGTTTTAAAATACATATTCTGAATATTAATCTCTTATCAAATATATGATTTCCAACTACTTTGTCCTTTTCTATGGGTTTTTTTTTTACTCTCTTGATAGTGTCCTTTGATGCATAAAAATTTTTAGTTTTGATTAAGGCCAATTTATTATTTTCTTGCATGTGCCTTTGGTGTCATGTTCTGGAAAATCATTGTCACATCCCATGTCATGAAAAGTTTTCACTGTGTTTTCTTCAGAGTTTTATACTTTTAACTCTCACATTGAGGTCTTTGATCCATTTTGAAATTTTTGTTTATAGTATGAGAATCAAACTTCATTCTGTTGCATGTAGATATCCAGTTTTCCCAAAACCATTTGTTGAAAAGACTGTCCTTCCCTCACTTATGATCTTGGTGCCTTTGTTGAAAATCAGTCCACCATATATATGAGGGTTTATTTCTGGGCTCTGTTCTATGCCATTAGTTCATGAATCTGTCTGTGTGCCAATACCACACTATCTTTATTACCATAGCTTTGTACTGTGTTTTGAAATCAGGAAATGTGAGAGTACTGCAACTTTTTTCCATATGTTTTGGCTATTTGAGGTCCCATGAGAATCCATATGAATTTTATTGGTTTCTGCAGAAGAACACCAGTGGGATTTTGATAGGGTTTGCATTGAATATGTAGATTGCTTTGAGTAGTAGTATCATCCTAACAATATTAAATATTCCCACCCATGAACACAGGATGTTTTCCTTATTTATATCTTTATATTCTTATAGCAACATTCTGTAATTTTTAGTGTACAAGTCCTTTGCTTCCATGGTAAAATTTATTCCTTATTATTCTCGATGATGGTACTTTAAATGCAGTTGTTTTCTTAATTTTCTTTTCAGCTATTTTGTTAGTGTATAGAAACACAACTGATTTCTTCATGTTGATTTTGTATTCCGTAACTTTGGTGAATTTATTTAGTAGCTCTAATTTGTGTGTGTGTGTAATTTTTAGGGTTTTCTTCAAATAAGAACATGTCACCTGTGAACAGATAATTTTGGTTCCTCCTTTCCAATTTGGATGCCTTTTATTTTTTTTTCTTGTCTGATTGCTGTAAGGAGAACTTCCAATACCATGTTGAATAGAAATGGCAGAAGTGAGCATCATTGCCTTGTTTCTGATCTTAGGGGAAAAGCTTTCCATCTTTTACCATTAAATATAGTGTTAGCTTTGGGTTTGATACATTTTCCTGAACAGCAGAGTTAATCCAGCCCTCTTACTATATCTAACTATGGTTTCTTGTCTCGGAGGAAGCTTCTCAACAGAGCTTATGGGGTGTATATTTTTAGGGCTGAGAAGCAATTTCATTTGACAAATACTTTTAAAGGTGATGTTTAGGCTATAAAATTGGCATATTTAATATTTTTGGCACTCTTAAAACCCACTGAATTTGAAACTTTAGGGGGAAAATGATATGTTTCTGTGTGTAGAACACATCCAGGAGTTCCAGAGGGCACATGAGGCAGGGCAAGTTGCATGCATGGGGTGAGCCCGGGAGAGTGGGAGGTGACAGCAGGAGGCTGTGGGCCTGGGACAGCCTGATGGTCTGAGCGCAGAGAGGGTCCTGAGGGGCCAAGAGGAGCTACTGTGCAGCAATACAGAGGAGCCAGGGGGGCACCGAACCCTCCCCTCGCCCTCGGAGACACGGGTGCAGGGGAGAGAAACAGTGTCCCCAGCAAAGGGAGTCTGTAGTTAGGATAGAAGGCGGGAGTGTTTGGAGGCAGTGCTGGGAGGTGGGGAAGGCAAGTCGGGAGGCTGCAGCGGGTGAGGGGTGTCTGTCATGGGGTCCTGGAATCCTGTAGCAGTTGGTTGGGATGTAGAAGTCAGAGTTCTCCAGTGAAATAAGAGATGTATTTTAAGGAATTGGTTCATAGACAGTGGGGCCTGGCAGGTGTGACATCCAGGGGGTAGGCCACCAGCCTGGAAACTCAGTGCTGGAGTCTGCTGCGGTCCTGAGGTCAAACTCCTTCCTCTCCAGGAAACCTCAGGTTGTGCTCGTAAGGCTTGCTCTCCAGCATACTGGGTGAGGCCCACCCCGATTATGGAGGGTAGTCACCTTTACTGAAAGTCAAGTGATGGTAGATGGTAACCACTTCTACAAAATACTTCCAGAACAACCCCTAGATTGTGGTTTGATCAAGTGGCTGGGTACCAGACCGGGACAGACTGACACATGCACTTCCCTCCAACAGGCGCAAGGTTGCCTTAGGGGCTGGAGAAGTTTGGAGGCCTGAGGGCTGCTGGCCTCGCCAGAGGCTAGAGGGAGGCTGCCGGCCAGGACCCTGTCCTGGTGCAGGACCAGCAGGCTGCCGTATGGAGTGCCCCTGCCCTCTTGTCAACACTGCCATAGCTCATCACCGGCTCTTTCAGTCCAGCAGCCTGCTACAGTTGTTCCCTTTGTTTCTGTAGTGGTGGTTTAAAGGATCCTAGGGAGATGCTTGCAGAAAACATGATTGATTGGCAGTAAATAACAGATTTCAGACCCTTCCGGACTTTTTAGCTAAAATGACAATTCAGTAGTGTTTTAGTGTTTTGGGTCTATGTTGGTTCCCTAGGACCACTATAACAGAGTACCACACTGGACGGCTTAAACAACAGAAATTTATTTCTCACAGTCTGGTAACCAGAAGTCTGAGACCAGGGTGCTGTCAGGGTTGGTTCCTTCTAAGGCCTCTCCACTTGGCTCTAGGGGGCTGTCCCCTCCCTGTGTTCTCACATCCCCCTGACCCCGTCCGTGGGTCTGTGCCCCAGTCACTTCTCGTACTGGATCAGGACCCACACTGATGCCTTGTTTTAATCACCTCTTTAAAGACTCCTCCAAATATGGCCACACCGTGAGGTGCTGGTTGTTAGGACTTCAACTTAGGGATTTTGCAGGTGACACAACTTGGCCATAACTGGGCCTTATCTTGAATTTTTTGCTCCTTAATTAATATCCTTAATTTTAAGGAATTAATATCCTTAATTTTATGCCCTCCCTGAATATTTCAGATTTCCTCTGGGAAGGCTCTGTGAGTCTTCTATTTCTGAATTTTAAAACAATGAGACTGACTAGATGGAGAATCTCGGCCCTGCAGCAGATGTCTGAAGTGTGAGGAGCCGTGTCCCTGGACAGTTCCTGGTCTTCTCAGGCTGGAAGCGTGGTGCTCCCTTCATGGCTGACCTTGCTCTCTGTACCCTGCTTGGACCTGTGTGTCACCACTTTACCACTTTACGTGGCTCATTCTCTCCGTGGGCTCTTTCAGTGTCTCTGAATTTTCTCTCCCATGGATTTCATTTTCTGTTTTTTATTCTGATTTGACTGCTGCCAGCATCCAGCATATTTTGTCCTGGGCAGTTCCTTGCCTCTATTATTCTGTCCATTTTCTTGGGTTTTTATTCTTTCATTGGGAGAAATGAACCACTTTCTAAAATTTTCTAATTGTTCTCACAGTAAAACTACTTCAGAGAAATGAACCTGTCCGTGTCCCTGAGTGTCAGAATGGGAAATATTTCTTAAGCTCCGTTTCCCTGTTATCATGGGGTTCTTGTTACGACTCATTGCTGTTGCTCCTCTGAGAGGAGCCCGCGTTCCGGCACCACACGCCTGTCTGGCCCTGGCCCTGCAGAGGGGGAGGTGTGGGCAAGGCAGGTTGTGCTGCCCGCGGCAGCTCCTGGACGGAGTGGGCTGGCCCCTGGAGTTCTCCCACCCTCATTGACTGATGTGGGTGCCCACCAGAGCCCCCTTTGTGAACCTGCCCAGCTCGGGTCCAGATACCTAGAGCCCACTGAGTGGGTCTTGCAGAGTCAGGAGTGGCTCTCCACGGGCCCTTATCCTTCGGGGCTGGGGCACAGAAATTGCTTCTGCCAGTGGGCGCAGTTTATCTGGGGGAGTGACAGCAAGGAGGAGCGTACACAATCGGTGTGGTGAATGGAAAGATGGATGTAAGCTCAGGGTGTGCCCCGGGGCCCAGAGCGGTGCTGACTGAGCCATCTGGGGGGGGGGGTGATGGGCAAGGGGCAGTCTGAGGGGACTTCTTGGAGGAGGTGACTCCACCGCTCAGCCCTACAGCATTGTGAGTTTGTGGTAGAGCTGGGAATGATGCCTGCAGGTAGGTACAGAGGCCTGAGAAAGCCTCTTGTGGCTGGGACTTGTGAATCACTCACGGTTGCTGGGCCAGAAAGGAGCCGAGGGTCCAGGACTCCTCTGCGACTGATCATGATGGAAATGGAAATGTCTGCTGCTGTTGCTTCTTTTCCTGAAAGCTTTTGCTCCTGATGGTTTCTGAGTGAGAAGAATGGATTTGAGGGCCTTTTGACATTAGGCCTGGTTCCTCTCTCTTCCTGGAATCTACCCAGTGCAGCACAAGTGTGACTCAGAATAGTCTTCCATCCTTGGGAAGGAAACTCATTTCTGCTGACATTTAGAAGAAAAGATGCATCTTAGAGAAGTTCACATCATAGGTGGTCTCCTGTATGTGAGCAGTATTTTGGGGTTCAGAGGCAGGCGGGGGGGTGAGGCGATCCATGCTGAGTCCAGGCCAAGCTGCTGATTGTCCCACACCCCCATCCTCTTCATCAACAGATGTCAGAGTCAACTCCAAAACATTCATCAGTTTACCTTGTACGCGTTGCACCTGTGGTTTGTGCAGCAGATTAAAACAAAGAAAAAGACAGGATCCCAGTTGCCCGCTTATTGGGAGCTCACTCTAGGAGCTGAGCATACATGTTAATGTATATGATTTTACTTGTAGCTTACGCGAGAGTCGGTGAAGTCTTACATGCATTTGAAAAGCTGTTACTGTGACTATTTTTTCAGAATATTGTAGTTAACAAAACAGGCCTGCAAGGAGAGCCCAGAAACTGTGGGGGGGACTGGATGCCTACTAACAGCGTGTGTTCTTGGTGTGGTGGAAGAGTGTTTATGCATATGGCACTCAGAGGACCCCGAGGGTCACATGTGCCCCCTCAGTGCTTCTTTGGAATTAGGCTAAATCCATATTTCCCAGAGGATGATAAAATACTCAGGGTGTTAAATGTCATGAGAAGAGTCTGGCAACTCCTGGGAACTGCTGAGAGAGGTGTGAGTTAAATTCCCTGGGTCAGTGTCACCTGACTCCCCTCAGTGTTCCCCCACCTGCCCCAGACCCTGTGACCACACAAAAGCCTGTCACAGTTTTGCAGCTGGTGACAGTGTCCTCATGTGGGAAGGAAAGCTGGTCCACTTGGAGCAAACATCCCAGGCGCTGCTGTGAGCTGCGTCCAAAGGGCACCCATTTAGATGTGTCACTCGGGAACTAGCTGTCCATAGTGGCTGCTTTCTCTGGCTTGGCTTCTGTGGGTAAAATTGTAGTATTTCTAGAATATCTCGCCTGACTTTAGTACATCTGCGTATCAATAGGTGTTCAGAGGTGGAAAGAAGTATGGCTTTAGTGCATTTGCATCACTCCTCAGGGGTGGAGAGAAGTTCATATCCATATCGATGGGTAATTACCTGGGCAAGGGCAGGGCTTATCTGTACCTGAGAGCTGAGAGGGAGGGCCGGTTTTGCTGCTGCTGGAGCAGGGGAGAGAGGGGCCAGACTGCAGTTTTGTAAGCAATAAACGGGTTTTAAACTTTATTTCTCCCTTTGACTGATTTCGTTGCCCCAGTATTTCCTCTCCCCGGACTTACAGCTTCTCACAGTCTGTCTCTGTTCCAGGTGCTGCAGCGAAGTAAATGTAATTTGAAGAAAGCAAGAAGGAACCAATGGCTTTAGCTGGCTGCCCAGATTCCTTTTTGCACCATCCGTACTACCAGGTATGGGTGAGCATGGACTGCTGATTCTGGCAAATGGTGTTGGCTGAGGGCCACAGCACAAATGTAGTCAATAGCCATGACCATCCTTACTGCAGGTTCTTAGGATGTGACAGGTTATCCCTCAGTCCCATGCCATTTCAAGTACCTGTACCATCTCGGCCTCCATCTGCCGGCAGCTGTCCCGAGTTCTGAAGTCGGTCTGTCTTGTCTACCCTTGACCCCATTTTTGTACCTCTCTGAACTTGTTGTTCCCTTGCCTTCATCTGGGGAGTCTCTCTTTAGCTACAGTGATAAGAAATTGTCTAGAGCACCCCAGCTTCTCAACTCTTCTAGTGTCAGTGAAGCAAACCTTCTAAGAAAGGCTGAAGATACAGACTATCATACCATATAGGCATTGGATTTGAGACAAAGCTAAAACCAGTTACCAGCCAGAAAAGAGGGCTAAACCCTTAGCAGAACTGCGAGGTTTGCTGGTGACTTGCGGGTCTGGTGGGTGGGTGGGCTCTGCCCCAGGCATCACCCTCTGCCTCCCACATGGTTGTATCCTTGTCCTTGAAGAGGCCCCACCCTGTTGATGACAGCTCTGTGCTGCATCCACCGGCCACAGGTCCAGTTTTCTGGTTGCTTAGCTTTGGCCTGTTTGGGCCAGCTGCACCCTCACCCCAGCCTGTTGCCTTGTACTTCCCACCATGACTCCCAGGGGAATGGGAGCAGTGCCCTACAAAGAAAACCTTCTCCGGAGCAGTCTGTCTAAATGCTAGTTGAGTAGAGTAGTGTCATCTTTGGCTGGTGACACAGCAGACCTCAAGGGCCAGACATGCCACTGGGAAGGCTGATGACACACTGGCCCTTAGCCTTCTCTGGCTCCCGTGGGTGTCTTTGATGTCCTGCTTCTCTGTGGAGATGACAGAGGCATCCACGGAGCCTAATGCCTCCCTGGGTAGGTGTGTTGACTGTTGCTCTTTGTTGCCCCACTTGCCCAAGGCTGCCTCTCAGGAGCCAGGAAGTGGTGGACGAATGGTGGACACCCCCGGCCGTGCTTTGTCATCCTTTGAGGAAATGCTCAGTCATGCTGTCCAGTGGCTTTTGAAGGCACTGTCTAAAAAGCCTTGCAAAAATCCAGCAGCTGGACTTGGCAGCATTTATTCTCTATTCCTGGAAAATTAGATGACAGTTCCAGAATTTCTCAGAAAATGGGATGATTTACAGACAGTTCCAGTCTTGAGCAATCTGCAATTACAGCAATTAGATAAATCTCCAAGTGTTTAGAGAGAAAAATTTCTTCTTAAGTACTTCAGTATACAAATAAGCTTCTAATTCTAGCTCTCACCAAGAACCATGGCTTGCATTAGATATGGGGTTCAGTCAGTGAGTTGCTGAGATGCTTAATTTTTTATATACACAGAAGCACCCAAATTAGTGTGTGCTTAATTACCCTGCTTCTTGCTTTAGTGACAGAGGCAGCAGATGGGTGGGGGTGTGGGGGAGCTGGTGGAATCAGAGATAACCACTTCACTTTCAGGACTTAGGGTGTCCCTTTAAGATGTGATATTATCATAGCTCTGTGGCCTTGGGGGAGTCTCATGGCTTCCTTGGCCTCAGTTTCCCTGTTGGTAAAAAATGGTTAATGGTGTCTCAGTTGTGTGAGGATTGGAAGAAGTATGTGGAAATTGCCTAGCCTGGGGCCAGCCACATCTCAGATGCCCCGTTCAGAATTGTCACCTTTAATTCCTTGGTTACCAATTGTGCCAGACATAGGTGCCAGATACCAGTTGTGCCAGGAAGGCACAACGCAGATAAAGTCCCAGGGCTCATGAATCCTAGTGGGAAATGAAAATCAGTGATAAGATCGTTGTGAATAATGAGAATAATTTTGAAGCAAATCAAATAGGACAGCTGTAAAGAGGAGTCAGAGAGGCCCCCCAGAGAAGTGCCCAGAGTAGGGGGTGAGGGTGGGGGGTGGCACCAGGCAGGACTGGGGTGGTGATCATGCAGAGGGTGGAGCAGACAGGGTTTAGACTTCGGTGCAGTAGGAATGGGAGGCATTTGGAGAGGGCGGGGTTATAAATAGAGGCCTACAGTCCACTGTCTGCAATTTAAAAGATCTGAAAGCTCTAAACCGAGCAGCGTGTTTGTTTCTTGTGGCAAGGCAGTTCTGCCTCGGCCTGTACCGAACTGTGCCTGTCAGATACGGAATGACTGGCTTGCAGGGCCTTCCTGGGTCCTGCCATGTCTTTCTCAAATCCAAAAATGCTCAATTCCCATCCACATCCAGCCTCTTGGGTTTTGAGAAGGGATTATGCATCTACTACGAAGTGCATTTTATTTATTTATTATAAAGGAAAGCAACATTTATTATCCTTCAGAAGAATGCCTAAAATAGAAAGGAACATGTACAGACATCTGAGCCATGTGTTGAGCTGGCTTATAGAAATGAAATGCCTGAATGTTAAGCTGGATATAAGTTATAAGATCACTGCTGATTTTACAAATATTCATTCTAAATATTTAGATTTACTTTTATATTTTTTACTCCTGATTTCTGAGTTGAAAGCATGCACACTTTGTAGTAGAAGTTTGAGATGCTGCCTCATGCAGAGATCAGATCACCAGCATGGCTGCACCCACCCTCCATTTGGGGAGTAATTTAATCATTTCATAAAAACCTGCAGCCTCAGGTTACCCCAAGTTGCTCCCTTTGGCTCCATTTCAGTTCTGTGTCCCTGAGCTTCCGGGCCAGGAACCTGCAGGCTTTGGCAACTATAGCCCATGAGCCAAATCAGTCCCCTGCCTGCTTTTGT
Organism: Manis pentadactyla; assembly: GCF_030020395.1. Classification (NCBI taxonomy): domain Eukaryota; kingdom Metazoa; phylum Chordata; class Mammalia; order Pholidota; family Manidae; genus Manis; species Manis pentadactyla. The sequence continues at coordinate 45,347,202 of NC_080025.1, forward strand.
AAATGAAGTTTTACTGGCACCCAGCCACACTCACTCGATCCCACCTTGTCTGTGGCTGCTTTCAGATGACAGCAGCAGAGTAGATAAGTGTCTGGCCCTTTTCAGGAAAAGTTTTCCAGTTCCTGTTTTAGGACACCAGTTGCTTTAGTGAGTCTTCTGGGTGGACAGAGGTCAGAGTGCAGTTGTGCATCAGCTTGTTTGCTCATAGCTGGGGTAAGGGGACGAGACCCCCAGCTCTCGGATGGGAGTTCCTCTCTGCCCATCACACACAGCTGTGCATGTCTGGATTCCTCCTCCTCTTGGCAATGTCTGGAGGTCCCCAAGGGTGACACCATACCATCCCTTCTAGGCTTGATGTGGGATCAGTCCTGGAAAGGAGTTGCATTCCCAAAGTTTAACACCATTATTTATTATTTTAGCCAGAGAGTGATTCTGTAGCTTTTCTGTTTTTAATCTTACACCTGTTCTTTGAAAAAGGGACATCTTCATTGGACCACATTTTTTACAGGAGATTTGTGGACAGTAACTTCCTTTCATCATGGCTCTTTTACTTGAGCTGGGAGCCTGCAAAAGATCATCTGAAACATCCCGTATTTTTATATTATGACACCATTCCAGCAGATAGGACTTTTCCCTAAGCAGGTTTTACAGATTATTTAAGATTATGATTCTTAATTTAGTAACAATCACTGTTTTATAGAGGTGTTTTGTGAGGTAAAGCAAGCAATTTAGAAATGTCCTGGTAATATACTATTCAGCTGCCTGACTGTACTCACTTTGTTTAAATTCTCTGTATATTTCTTTGATATATGATGTCATTATAATGATTAGAGGTCATTATATAGCCCATGGTATTGTGCTTTGCATAGAGACGACTCATTAAATGGGGGCTGTTATCTTGATATTAACATGAGCAGCTCTCTAATTTTTTAAAGTGTAGAACTTCTAAGTAGAATTTTTAAGTGGTTTTTGTGATCCCAGTGTAAATTTGAGATTACAGCCTTTTCAAACTTTGAAATAACTGCAGAATATCCACAAAAAAAATAGATGTCATTGGTTGGGAAAACATTTTCTCAGTGATTTGGCAAATTGCTGTTAACTGTTTTTATTTATTGGAATCCTAGGAGCAGATGCCGTGTTGGTAAATATCATGTGCATTTGTACTTTCTGTGACTTAGGGAACTAAGGAGAACCTTTTTCCTTAAATGTTGGGAGTTACAGTGGCTGCTTTGCTCATTCACTTAACTGTGTTGGGAATGACAGGCAGACCATGGCTGGATATCAGGAAACCACACACCAGCCCTGCCTTCACGGACTCCCAGCTCTAGTGTGACAGACAGACAGCATCAGCAGTGTGCTTTGTGAGGCCCAGTGGAGACCCTCCTGTGTCAGTTCCTGACAAAACTGTCAAACGTGGACATTCTACAACCCGAGCTCATGACTCAGTGGGGGCGTTGAGTGGGGAAAAGATTCAGTGCTTCTGTCTTGGGTTCCCCCATTTAACCCCCAGCAGTCCTGTGACAACATGAGGTGGGACCTTCCTGATACCCACTTTGCAGACGAGGAAACCGAGCCACTGCCATGTGCAGTCGTCATGCCAGGGCCTGGATTTGATTTTCTCCTCCCACCAGCCCTGGGGGTTGGGGCTCTCATGGTCTCCCTAAGGCAGAGAGGCTGTGTCCCCCTCTGAGTAGAAGAGGCATGCTTCTCGTGACTTTTGTGTCTGTGAGGGGAGGTGTTAATGTTGGTGAGACCGAGGGGGAGGTTATGGTCAGGATGATGGGGATTTAATGCCCAGAGCTGCTGTGATGATGCATTTAGTTTGTGTCCTGTGATTTGGCCCTTACTGAATTTATTTGATCCTAAGATGCCATGAGATAAAGGGTCAACTTTTAGGTCAAATTAAAGAGCAAGGTGATCATGTGTATTCCTTACACGTGGGTTGATTGGAAGATGTTTGTATTTCAGAAATGTTAAAACACAGGAGTCTGTAAAATCAATGAAATACTACAAATAAGTAAATACAAATAAAAAATTTAAAGTATGTTTTTAATTACTTTTGTTAGAGACAGTCTTGTTCTAGTCTGAATGCTTTTACTTTTACTGCCCAACTCTCTTCTTCGGAGTAACCATATTTTTTGGATGCTTTGTATGCATTGTTTTTATTCTGTGTATGATAACTCTGTCAAGCACTGTTTGCACACCATTGATCTCTTCTTCTTTCCAGGGGCCAAGGCTTGCAGATGCTGCCGACGCTCAGGGTTAGGGGGCTTGTATGTGAACGATCGAAGAGGGCCTGTGGGGCCTGGTGGGGCCTTCTCTGCTCTGCCATTCTCCTGTTCGCACATGTGCTTGGCAGGGCAGCATGTGATGCCTACCTGTAGGCCGATGGATTAATTGAGAGTTAGTTCCTCTCTCTCACGGTTCCATCGCAATGAGGAAGAGAACATTGTTTGCCTGTGGCTCTGCCCTGTTCTCGAGGAAGATGCTTCTCATCATGGACCCCTCTCTCTCATGTCTGTTTTCCTCCTGTTCGTCATGGCAGTTACAACCCCACCAAAAATCCGTGCTCTGTTAGTTTTGAATCCTCTGAAGGTCAAGCTTCAGTCACCTTCCTCTCTACCCTCTGCCCGTGGGCCACTACAGAATCACTTCTGGGAAGTCATTCACTCATGAAAGCTGATAGTTGCCTCTTCACTTGTGAGGTGGCAGAGTTGATAATGCTGCAAGGGTGATAATGCTGCAAGGGCAGCAGTGTACCCCGCTGGTGTGCTCCATTAGGACTGTAGTGTGGACCTGAGAGGTGGCTGCAAGGAGGCAGAAGGCACACAGCGGGCGTGGCTTCTCGCACGGGTGTTCCCTGCAGCGGCCAGATGCTCAGAGCTGGAGAGGAGCTTTGGTGTATCTGGTTGAAGCATGAATGCTCAATTCAGCTGTGTTTCCCTTTAAGGCATTGTTGTGTGTCCCTTGATTACCAAAAGCAGGGGAAACTTATATCCTGCAGGACAGCCTGCTCTGTTGCTGACAGTGAGCCGCCTCTCTGTAGCGTGCGTCAGTCTGTTCTGGCCTTTTTGGTAACAGACTAGTCAATCCCATCTTGCTGTGGGAGTGTTTGAAGTTGCATGTCCTGTGTCATTTCCCATAAACACCCCAGCTCCAGGTGCCTTCCTTTGTCATGATTTCTGGCACTTTTTCCATGTTTCCAGTCTCCTGCTTGGCCTCCCCCTCTTAAAGGGAAGGTACCACAGTTAACCACACTTCAGATGCTGGTGGGGGCATCATCCTCTCCCAGGCTTGGCACTCCCATCAGTCATTTTAGTCCAAGGCTGACTTCTTTTTTAAGGGGGTGATATCTCTTCATATTCCGGGCAGCCCAGGGTGCCCTGGTCATTACCAGTCCATGATAAATAGAGAAATTGAGAAAACATGTAGGTTTTACCACAATTTGAATGTTACAGTTAATATTAAAAATGTGGTTGTGTATTTGTATTTTCTCATTTCATTTTTTTAGTAATTTTTATCATGTTTTATATAAAATACCCATGCTTGACCAATGGGGAGCAGTGAACGGCCCCACAAGTGGCCTGAGGAGCTGGCCTCAGCTATCTGAGAATGTCATGGTCATGGTCTTGAATGTCTGAGGCTGTAGGGTGACATTTCATGTGGCCTTGCCTGAGTGCCCGCATTCACTGCTCTGGTCACTGGGGGCCAGAATACCCTTCTGGGATCCTCTGCCCTTCCCAGGAGGCCTGACGTGACTCCTGTCATTTCCTGAATTGTTGATGACCAGCTCTGGAAACTGCCCTGGGTCTCGGGGTTGGGGATTTCCCTTGCCAGGAGTCTCCCTGTGACTCACAGTGTGACCCACCCCACCTTCATATGTCTTCATCTTGAGCACCTTTCTATCCTGACTCAGCCCCACAGTCTGTCACAGAGGCCACATGGCCAGCAGGCAGTGAACAAGCCTAGGGGCCAGGCAGACCCTGGTACAGATCCCAGTACCACCCCCAGGCATGGGAGACATTGGACAGCTCCGCTTGGAGGCCAGTGGGTACCAAATGAACAGGGCCTTAGGAATCCCAACGTGACCAGGAGTGCCAAGGGCTGAGCCTGGCATTGTTCCTGAAGCCCCTTCCCCAGAACTGCTCGTTCAGGATGCTCCAGGGGTGGGGGGTGCTGGCCAAGGAGCTTGTGTTTCTATTCCTCACCTGAAACCCAGCTTAGTTTTAAGATGGGACCAGACTGCATTAGAACATTTTATGTTATTCTTTGGGCAGCAAGGAAATGATTGGCATTCGCTTAGCAGTTGCCCATTAAGAAATGCAGGGACAGCCTGGGACTGACCACACTGTCTGAGCAGTCGGGGAAGGAGAAGACCCACACTGTCACTGAGTAGGGGGACAGCCCTGGCACTCTGCGATGGGACCTGCCCTCTTACTGTGCGCAGGGAAGACCCAGCTGTTTTCCTGCGGGCCCAGAGGTGAAACTTGAGGGCCCGGCTCCCAAGGAAACTACTGTTTCCCTGTAGCATTTGATGCTTTTCAGAGAAGGAGAAACCATCGTGGCATGTTCAAAAATTAAATACATGTGCAAGTTGCATTTTGCCCTGTGTACCTCTCCAGAACATCCCTAAAAGAAAAGTAAATTACATATAATGGAGCATCATGGGGATATCCATTTTATTTGAATTGGCCCTTGGGGCCAGATTTTTGGTGTTTGCAGGGTACTGATATTTTATGCTTCACAAGGAATGAATGGCTTTTTCAGTTTGTGCATTGTGAGGGGTGAATAGGGAGATACAAAGATACAACATAATCCTGAGGGCTCTTTAGTTAGATGGGTAAACGGAGTAAAGCCGACCCCATCTGCCGACATGCAGACTGGCGAATCTGGCATGTGGCCCTGCAGTGCTTATAGGGGCACCATCCATGCTGTGTGGGCCTCAAGTCCTGGCTTGCCCAGCACAGGACAAGTGGTGCTCCTGCAGTGGTGCTGCTGCAGCTGGAGGACCATCTGCGTGGCTGGAATTAGCCTTTGAAAGCAGTCTCTGGCTGGTAAGTGGGCAGCTCTGTGTGTCCTGGTTCCTGGAGAGTCCTTCCCAGAGCTCTGGAGTACCATGGCTGCACTTGTGCCACCTCCTGTTGGGGGCATGGGGGCCTTGTGCAGGCTGCTGGGCACGGTGAGGCTGGAGTGATGTCTGTGCTCTCTGACAAAGTTGAAGACAGGTTCACTGTTGGGGACCTGTCACTGCATCTGATATTTGAATGTGGCAAATACTGCATGTGGTATGATTTATTAATCTTTGAGGTACAGCGGGACATTTCTTCCTTTCCTGTCATTGAGGTGAGGAGGGGTCTGCTGTGGCAGCTTGCTGCACGGGAGCTGGCACTATGGAGCTCGTGCATTCGCTCGAGGTGTGACTGTCCGGCTCATAGTGCAAGTGGGTTAGGCAGGCAGCCAGGCAGCAGTGACCTGTAAACAAGCAGCAAATACCTTGATTGATGATTAGGCATTTTAACTGCTTTTTTTTTTTTTTCAAATGATGCATTTTGGGAGAGAGAGGAACTTTAAAATTACACCTCTTATTAACGCATATGGAGTAATTTAAACATGAGTTTTTAATTCTATAATTTCCCATTTTAGTGTTGGGTCTTTAAAGTAGTAACTGGGTTTAGGTTATGGTCTTGCATCCCTGTGTGTAGCGTGTACTGAATTTTAGTGTATGCATGGGCCCTCTTAGTGTTACTGGTTATTTCTCCTCCTTGGGGAGAGTCAGCTCTGCACTCTGCCTCATTTGGCAAGTGGTGGCAGACGGTACTACCTGCTCTCACCAGGTATTAATTCTGGCAAAGTGGAACACCTCACCATCGTTTCTTCGTACAGTAAACACTCACCTGGGTGGCTCCCCAGAATGTGTGAAATACTGATGCGTGTTTGATGGAGACCCTGAGAACATGCTGCTGGCACCTTTTAGAAACTATTATTATTTTTTTAATAACTAGGAAGAAACAAAAAGAAGGATTTGATATTTGCTATTTTTGAAGATTAGCATTATTTCCAACCTCTGTGAAATTTTCTTATAATTGATGTTTAAGGAAAAAGTAAATATTTAGCTGATGTTTTAATATTCCCTCTCAGTAAATTTTCTGTCACTGTGCTTACATTGGGTAGTTTTCCTGGGAAAATGTTAGGAAATCTGACATTTTTTTCACTGAGAATAGATTCCCCATCTCTGCAGCTTTGTGAGGGGCTTTCCTGGTCTTGCTGTGATGCACTTGAGTTCTGTGAAGGTTTCTGGCTCTGCCCAGCTGCTGGGGGAGTGGAGGGGAGAAGGATAGGCCCCCCTCCAGCTGTTCCTAGGTGCCTGGGAATAAAGGGGCTGAGATTTGACCAATTGATAGGAGGGCTTAAAAAAAATAAGTGATAAAGGGAGCATAAACTCATAGGAAAAACAAAACTTTTCATTACTGGTAGAAGATTCTCAAGTATGATGGAAATCTAAGAGCTCATTCAGACATTTATCTTGTAGGGAAACTGTCATCTGCTGTAATTGTTAAGGGTGGTCACTATTAAGGGGAAGATGTGAAAGTCGCTCTGCACGGCTGCCACCTCTGCCTGCATCGAGGCCCTTACGGCTGGCAGGGTCGTACTGGGAGACCTGTGTGCCCCATCTGGTCCTTCTCCCAGTCTTGGTCCCTCTAAGCCCCTTTTCCATGAGGTTTTCTTGTTTTACTTAAATTGCAGCTTCCTCCCCTATTTACCCTGCTCTACACCTTTAAAATTCCATGTAATATTAAATTATAAATATATATATATCATAGTATATTCATTGTGTGTCATTTGTTTTCTTTAGATAAAATATCAAGGAGGGCAAGTTCTTTGCTTCAAGCATTAATGTGCTGGCCTCGTAATAGGTGCTTGGTAGATATTGTTGAATGAGGTGAGTCTCTGAAGACTGGCTTTATTTCTCTGCTATTTAGATGAGGAAGGGGTTGGATATCCAAGTCTGTGAAACTCTCCATCTGACACAGCTCCATAGCTGTGTCACCCTGGGGAGGACGTCATAGTCCTCACTGAGCTTAAAGACATGGATCAATAACTGAGACTGTTCGTCATTGGTTCGTAAGCTTTCTTTTATGTGGGAGCCATGAGGAGTGGTTCCTGCTTTGGGGTTCCCATGGCTGTTACAGTGTGGGTGTGCTGTATTTCAGGCTCCCAGAGAACTGGGTGTTTGTGTGTTTATGAAGCCTGCTTCTTAATAAGCAGACTGATTTGGAGTGAATTTAGATCTCTGGTCTTCCTAGACTGAAATGGTGGGTGTAAAGGTGTAAAGTGAAGATTCACGTGCAGACTCAGGGGTCCTTGGGCTCCATCCTCTGTCTCCCGGGTGTGGGGTGTGATGCGGCACTGCAGTCACTTCCCAGCTACTTTCGGCCGCAGTGGTTCAGGACGTGCGGGGGGCGGCCTGAGCCGAGGATGCTGCGGGGGATGTAGAGGCCGAGTTGGGAGGAGGCAGAGGCTGACCCTAGGCACCTAACTGAAGGACTGCTGTTGCGTTCACAGAAGTATTTCTGGGGACCCGTGTTATGCCAGCATTTTAAAATAAGGAAGTTTCATATGTAGTTCATTTTCCCATGATCACAGTTGGCCTCTCCTCCCACACCACGGCATGAATCCTCCATCCTTCCTGGCCTCTCATCCCACACCCCTGTGTGTGAATCCTGTCCCCCTGGCCTCTTCTCCTGCACCCCCGTTTGTGATCCTCTGTCCCCCTGCCCTCTCCTCTCCCGTGTGTGATCCTCTGTCCCCCTGGCCTCTGCTCCCCCGTGTGTGATCCTCCGTCCCCCTGGCCTCTGCTCCCCCGTGTGTGATCCTCCGTCCCCCTGGCCTCTCCTCCCCCGTGTGTGATCCTCCGTCCCCCTGGCCTCTCCTCCCCCGTGTGTGATCCTCCGTCCCCCTGGCCTCTCCTCCCCCGTGTGTGATCCTCCGTCCCCCTGGCCTCTCCTCCCCCGTGTGTGATCCTCCGTCCCCTGCTCACTAGGCTGCCTGTGTCCTTACCCTTTTCAGGAGTACTGTCGCCCTGGCACAGACACGCTGTTGCCCTCGCCTCTGGTCCCAGCTCAGGAAGCCCATTTTGCTGGCAGCCTGGCACTTGGGGTACTGGCCACAGTGTTTCTGCCACCTGAGCCTCTGGCCTCCCTGGAGACTCTGGAACAAAGCAAAGTCCAGTGGGATCAAGGCCAGCCTACTTTGCAGGCAACAATTCCTATTTGAGCAGTTTGGGAATAGAGTCACATGATGGCTTTGTCCTGACCCTGTTGTCTCCCCACAGCACCTGCCAATGCCTACCCTAGAAAGGGTTGGCAGATACCTGGATATGCCAGTGGGGTTTTAAATGGATCTGGGGGTGTCAGCCCAGGAACCTCCTTTCAGAGAAGGAGAACTCGGCAGAGGTGTGAACAGGGAGTTTCCTCAATGCCTGGCTGAGGTATGCCAACAGGAAGATAGTGTCTCAGACCTACTGATAAACAAACGGGCTCGTCGCTTTGGGGGAAGATTTCCTGCATAAAGGAATGCTTTGTGCAGCCAGAGGGGTGCTGCAGGATCTGAAGATGGTCTGTGCCTGAGTGTGTAAGTTAGCAGAGCTGTGTGTGCACACGTGCTATAGATTATAAAAGTGCATATGCACACATGATTCCATCCCCTTGTGAATGTCATTCCTCTCTGGGACAGGCCTGGGGTACACAGTCTGGCGGCTGTACCTCCTTGAGGGGCCAGCTGGCCCGAACATCCTTGCTGCCTGTTGAGGCTGGAGCGGCCCTGCAACTGCATTGGTCAAGGAGGCATTGGTCAGTGATGACTGCTTTCCACGTGTATGAGGGCATGCACAGCTCTGGAGGGACTGTGAAGACCCTCCTTGCTTCTGCCCTTGACCCTCCCCACCCCACACTAGGCTGTGACAGAGTGGGATGTCATCTCCTTGGGGACTGAGAAAGAGCTGGCCTTTGATTTGGGACCTCTTGCACTTCGCCTCCCTCAGTCTCCCCGCAAGTCCTTTGAAATGGGTATTATTATCCAGATGTGCCTCTGACGATCCCGAGGCTCAGAGCTCTGCCCTTTACCTGGCTCAGGGCAGACAGCTGGAAAGCAGGAGATGCCAGGATCAGCTTCAGCTCTGTCTGGCCCCGAACTGAGCCCCTCCCCTGCGTCCACACCAGGCATAACTTGGGGAAGTTGATCAGTCTTCCCATTTGTTTCTTCCTCTGTGTGCTTCATTTTGGTTAGTTTCTATTGCTATCTTCCTGGGGGTTCTCTGGCACCAGGCCCCCCAGGCACCCCAGCCTCAGTGAACAGGGAGCATCCATCCCACCGTCCTCAGAGAGTGCTCGCTGGGGGTGGACAGAGAGCGAAGAAGAGCCGTGGTGCCTGAAATGCGCTCAGCCTGCCTGTGAATTTTTCATCTCTGGAGGTTGGATTTGGCCATTTCATGACTTTTCTCCCTTATCAGGATTACACTTTCTTTTCCCTTCTTGAACACATGGAATATATTGACCCGGGCTGTTTTGACATACCTGCCCTCTACTTCTATCTAATTTGACATTTCTGGGTCTGTTTCTCTGAGTTGATTCTCTTATCATGATAGATCTCATCTTCTTTTGCCTGGTAGTGTTTGATTGGATGCCAGACATAGTGAATTTTACATGGTTGAATGCTCAATTTTTTTTTCTTCTTTTTCTCTTTTGGTATTCCTTTAAATACTTGGGGTATTTATTATGGGAACAGTCAGGCTTCTTGGAAATAGTCTGATCCTTTTGAAGCTTGCTTCTAAATGTTTTTAGCCAGGCTGGGTCGCTTTTAGTCTAGGCCTTATTTGACCTGACTGTTGAGGCAAGGCCTTTCTGAGGACTCAGTTCAGTGTCTCCTGTGTAAGGAGCCTTACACTCCCGCTGGAAGGAACATAGACTGTGTCCTGCCCTGTGTGAGTCCTGGGGATTGTTTGCCTGCTTCTTCCCCTGGTGTTGATCATTTCCTTACATGCATGTGATCAATACTCCGGCAACAATTTGTAGGCCACTCTCTGTGGGTCTCCAGCACTTTCCTCTGAACCCTGGTCTCCCTGAACGGTGAATTTTGTCTCCTTAGAAAAACTCCTGAAGTCTTTATGCGGCCCTCTCCATTGTGCTGTGGACTGGAAACTGCAGGCCGTGAGTGGGGCCTTGGTAGGACCCCCCACACTTGGTTCTTCTCTTTCAGTAACACTGTCCTGTGCTGTCTGTTGTCCAATGTCTGAAAACCATTTCAACTTTTCAGTTATTTAAGGAGATAGGGTATATCCAATCCTTGATATTCCTTCTTAGCTGGAAGCACAGAAGTCCCCCATAATATTATTTTAACCACGGTTCTAGGAATAGATTAGCCTCAGAACATTTTTATGTAGTATACAGCTTTGGAGCTGAGAAGAAATGTAGAGATCACGTGGTCCCAAAACTTCACTTTATGGGGGAAACCTGCTCAGAATCTTGGAGTTCGTTACACTGGCAGTTTACAACCATTTGGCTCATGCCACAGTAAGGTTTTTCATACATGAAGGATGCAGTGAACAGCTTCTCCTGACCCACCCTGAGTTAGGGCCCAGCAATCCTCCCTGCTACAAGGGTTGGCCACATCTTGTCTTACTGGGACAAGCTGCTCTTGGGCAGGAGGACGAGTTTGTTGTGCCCTGAAATCTGTGCTGGTCATTGACTTGACTCAGCCACTTGCCTGCACAAAGCTCCGTGGAAGCACCTCAAGGGAGCATCATCTTACCTGTCCACCATGCCCTTTAGCATGCTTCTGGAAGCTTCTCTCTACCATTACCTGCTCTGTGTCTCAACTGCTCATGCAGAGTTGCACACCTGGTCCAGGTGTGGTGTTGGAAGCTAGGTGAGATGCATTGGGGCCCCAGGGTGGAGCTCTGGGCCAGAGCCAGCTTTCCTCATTGTGCCTCCTGATTCTTGGCCCTGGGCTGCCATTCACCCTGGCCTTCTGCCCTCTGCTTGTCAGAGGGACATAGAAATGAAGAAGAGCCACCACTGAGGATTGCATCATATGAAACCCTGGGGCTTTTTCCTGGTCATCCAGGACACTGAGAACCCTGTCCAGGTTCTGAGGTTGCTGTTGACAAAGTTCACGGAAGGGATGCCTCTCCTCATTCTGCTTGTAGGACGGAGTGTGGGTGTGCGGGGTGCCTGCTACGCACTGGTGCTTGGCTAGGAAGACCATCTCTATTACCATACAAAAGCACAGCATGTGGTTTGGTGCCCCAGTTTGACTGTAGACGTTGCAAGGACAGAGGTGCCAAGAGAGAAAGCAGGAAGTTTGGAGCCAAGAATGGGGTTCATCTGTCTGCAGTGGCCTTTTGTCCCCACTAGGGAGGTCTCAAGATCGAGCCCCATTCGAGATGTGGAAGCTCAAGCTCTGAGATGCTGGCCCCAGGATTTCCACCCCAGTGTCACAGTTGTGCTCACATTAGCCCGTGGCACCGGGTTTTGTTAGTGCCTTTCCTTGGTCCTTTTCTTTGGGTCTCTCTGGCTGGGCGGCCCAGTCCCCTCTGGCGTCGGAGGCATTCCACTGCTGCTGGTGTTGGGCTGTTGCTTTGAGGCCCCCTGAAGCTCAGCACATGGAGTCATCTTCTGTGAAGGCAGAGGGACAAGGTACTGCAGCAGGAAACCCTGGCACAACTCCTTTTTTCCCCAGAACTTGGAGGCCCTGTTAGCCAGAATTTCCTGGGGCCAAATCAGGGCACATTTTATTCCATTTGGAAGCTTGTTGCTTATCAGATTGCTCTTAACGCCTGGTTGCATTTTAGCTGGTCCTCTGGAAGCAGGTTGAAGCCTGTGATTGTCAGTGTTCTTCACCAAGCAGGTGAGAGACTGTACCATGTCATTTCCCAGGTGGACAGGTCGCTGTGGCACCCAGGGTTGTTTATGTGCCACTTGCTGACCATCCTCACAAGTAAACATTATGTTAAAACATGTGGATGTTTTGGTTTCTCTTGATTTTCCTTTTCACAAGGGGGATGGGCCCCAGAGAACAGACTGAGAGTCAGGGGTAGTGGAGGTGAGGTTTCGTGCCCTGCTCTGCTCTGCTGCCTACACGCTGCCAGGTGCCAGACATCCTTGGTCATTGTTTAAATGGGCTATGCCAGGGTGGTCAGGGGAAAACATAAGGACATGCTGTGTGTCTGGGGCAGATGTGCATAACAGATATGTAAGTACTATGTCATAGCATGTGTACAACTGGTTTGTGTGTCTGTTTTGTTAAATAGTGTGTGTTTGCACCTTCGGGCTGAGCTCAGTAACAGGTCATGAGGGAGTATTTGTTGGCTTGATTCATGGGTTCCCCTTGGGAGGGAACCAAACACTTGGCTCTCTGACCCACCTAGCCTGGGCAGATAGCTGTGGGTGGGTGAAACCATGACCCCAGCTGGTAGGGTCCCTTCCCAGAGACCCCCCAATCTCACGACCTTCTGCTCCTGCATCTTGACGATTTTCTAGCAAGGTACGTAGGTCTCATAGAACAACCAAAATAGCCATTAAAAAATTTATAACAGCTTTTCCTTTTAGACAGGGACCACAGATTATACTTAAAATCCACAAGTTAATAACTCCGTAAAACCTTCCGCCTTGCATGAAAACAGGAATGGGTCAAGAAGTGCTGTGCTGTCTGTCATCAACTAATGGAGTGTTTGTGACTTTGTTTCTTATTTGTTAGAATTTCACTGGTTTGAAATATTTGGTTCCTTTTCTGAGCCAGAGTGATTATATTGGCATGAATTCCCCACCTTTTAGTAGCGTTCCTAAGACACAGACCCATCACTGAACTGTAAAATTGTCGGTGTTCCCCAGCCTCTTACCTCCAACCCGCTCCTCCGAGTGACAGCCACCCTTGTCCATACCTGGGCCAGCCTTTTTACTACCTCCTTCCCTGCAGCAAAGCCTGGCCTGTGTTATTAGTCATTTATACCTAGCTCTGAATTTTAGGCAGTGTGGCTCCTCTCCCAGTAAGTTATATCCGTAATTAAAGTTGTGGATATGGTTAGAAGACTCTATTCACTCTATAGCAGGTGATGGAAGCATTGGTATTCCCCTTGGGGAGTGGAGGAGCCAGGCAGCGTTCTAGAGTGGGGAGCTGCTCAGGGAGACAGACCCTCTGGGGATGGTGCTGAACTGGTTGGGTAGGGGGCCAGCCCTCCTGCAGACATGAGCTGCAGCCACGCGGGACCACCCACCGGTGGAAGCAAGCCTGATGTGGGCAGGGAGAGGTCCAACAAGCCTGCTTCTCTCTGGTGCTCCATTCATTTGCCTGAGAGTCACTGGGGTCCCGGAGAATCACCTGTGGTGTAGGAATACTCGCAGCCTTTTGTTCAGGCTTTGGAAGTTTGTGAATTTTAATTTCTGTGCTTGCAGTGAAGGGGATTTGAAAATTCTGATGTGCCACTTCTCAAGGCTCTCTGAGAGGGTGACGGCCTGTGGGTTTTTGTCTGCTGAGTATTTCCACTTGGCGGTTAGTGGGAACGGCATTGTGTAGAGGCCACTTCATCCTTCTGAAGTTGGTGCTTTTGAACTCTTTGTGGAATTCATTTTTTCTTCACAAATATCTAATGAGTCCATGATCTAGGAACTCCTTTAGATGTGTACTTTGGGGTCCAGCCTGCTTTGGGGAACATGTTCCTTTGTGTGTTTGGAATGCCTGCCTCTGTGGGCCAGTGTCAGAAACTGTTCATCAGCTTCTACTTCTGATTGGACTCACTTTAGGACACAGAAACTGAAAAGAAATCAGAAAAGACATTAACTGAATTTCCATTATATAATTACATGTGTACATTGGTCTTGCTGTACTATCAGCTGTTCACAGGTGGCCTTTTCCTGATCCTCATGTTAAGTTGGTGTGGAGGAGGTAGAGATGGAGATCTTGCTGGTGGTAAAGGGAGAAATGGAGAAGGTGGAGGTGATAGGGAAGAAAGGGGAGATGATGGAGGAGGGGGAGGTGCTGGAAGAGGAAGAGGTGGTGCAGGGGGAGGAGGAGGTGATGATGGAGGAGGTGGGGCAATGTCCAGATTACTGGTGAAAATCGCAGCCAACACTGAGGGATGCTTTACATACATGATCCACTACATCTTCCCCACAGTCCTTTGAGGTGACCCACACATGGGGACATTCAGTGTCTTACCCAGGTCCTTCAGCTAGTCATTTATAGGGACTTTAGAGCTAGTGCTCTTAATGGTTAGGCTGAGCTGGGTCATTGATGTGGGAATGCCGAATTAGAAGTTAGGAGCAAAACTGACCTGGCAGAGGCACTTTATTTTGGGAAAATCATTTATCAAGATTGACAGGCTCTGGGCAATGGGGTTTCTTTATAGGGTGATGGAAATGTTCTAAATTTAGATTGTGGCGATCATTGTACCAATCTGTAATTATACTAACATTGGATTGTACACTTACAACAGATGAAATTTATGTTCTGTGACTTCCATCTCAATAAAGCAGGCTGGTAGCCTTGAATAACTGAAGGGGTGTTTCTGTGCCCCACGCCAGAGAATGAGTGGCTCTTAAGGTAGGCAGTTCATTTGCCATTCACACTGACGGTGCACCACGCAGGGGCATCTGCGGGGAGTTAAGAGGGGAGTGCCTGACTTGACATCTGTTAGTGTGCGCACACAGCGGGGCCCCAGTGAGAACCTCTTGCTTTCTGTGCAGTGGCATTGTCTCTGCCAAGCTAGGCATCTTTTATTTTGGGGAAAAGCACTCTGGTGAGAGGTTTTCCAGGTATTTTCATGGCAGAGTCAGCAGCCTGAATGAATACATCATAAACAGAAAGCTCATTCCTGCTACGGAAGGCTGGTGTGGTGAGGACTTGGTCTCTTCCAGGGTTGTGGAAACAGGTGAAGCTCAATTTGTGATTTGGTTTTAGCCTTAGTTTGGTGTAAGTCTCTTGTTCCCTGCACAGGCAGTAGCATTTTGGGCAAAAAGTGGCTCTAGGTCATTTATCCTGACTGTTTTTTTTGTTGTTGTTGGGGAGGGCACTGATTTTGCAGACCTTGCCACTGGCAGAGTGCAGGGTGCGGATATTGTAGCTTTTACCAAGTTCTCCGATGTTTTAGGAGTTTGCAGCACTGGCTGATGCTGTGGTAAATTGCATAGCTACCTGTAGCTCAGTAGAGCTTGTCCATGGCCACCAGCAGTGGCGCATGGGCCCACTCTCTCCTTGACTCTAGGAATGGCACTAACAACAGCGCCCCTTAAAGAAGGAACTTCATGGGGACGCAGTCCTTGTCCGGCCCCATGCCTGGTCCCCAGGAGTTTCAGTAGAAACCCTGCCATATTTACGTTAATTTTTAATGAAAGTTAGTAATTGTCTCTATTGGGTGGAGTCTAAATGTAACGTATTCATCACACCTGTGTATGTTAGAAGGTTCTAGAGAGCAATACAGTTGACAGAAGTGGGCATTGGACAAATAAGGGAATTTAAATAGATGGTTGGATGATGCATCCCTTTTAGAATTGCAGGTAGTACAAAGGAGTAGATAATAGGGTCATTTATTTTTTTACCAGGGCAGCAGCCTCAGAGTTTAATGAATTTCCATTCTGATTTGTTTTACAACTTTAACTGCATTTTGTGTGTGGAATGACAAAATACACGCTGATTCTATTTCATCTTTGGTCTTTGCTGATTGTATTTCATCTTTGGTCTTCGGAGCCATGGGCCTGTGGTCGCTCAGATACATGTGCAGACTTTGAGCAGGCAGCAGCCCTAGAGGCGGGAGGGGAAGGCCTGGAGCTGCGGACCGGAGGGCCCATCATGTGAGGTCCCTCCCTGCCTCAGCAGCTGTAGGGGGCGGTGTGGGGCACTGGGAGAGCCCCCAGCTTTGCTTTCACTGCCCCTTCAGGTGGGTACCCCAGGGGACCACCTGTTGCTCCCACACCGTTCTCCCATTGCTGTTTGTGTTTTGTTTGCTGGTTTGGGTGGTTGTGTGTCCGTCTGCACTGAGATTCCATTTGTTGGCTCTGATGGAACATTCTCAGTGGTCAAAGCCTTTTTAATCCCCTCTCTGTTCTCTAAGGTGTCTACATTTGGCTGTGTTAGCAGAGTAATTCAGGGCATTCTCAGTGCCTTTGTTCATATCTCTAAGAAAAGGGTGATTCCCAGGGCAGGGCAGGGCTGGGACACAGCCTTCTTGTCCTTGTTGTTTCATGCTGCTGTCGGCACCTGCTGTCCACTGAACACCTGGCAGCTTTAGGTGCTGGCCAACCCTTTGTTTAATCCTCCAACAGATGTAGGAAACTGCTGTTCTGCTCTGTGGAAGCACAAAAGATGCAGTCACACAAGTAGCAGATGGGAAACTGGGATTGGCCCCGAGTTCACTGTGTGTTCCCACTTGTTACCTGGCAGGCACAGTGCTGACTGTTACACTCGTGTCTCATCCGGCATCCCGAGCTGCTCTCTGAGACATGTGTTGGTCCTGTTCTGTAGATAAGGAAAATGTTCAAACTGCACAGCGACCGTTCTCTGTCTCCCAAGCAGCGCTCCTCTTGGGAGTCTTGAACTGCTGGGCAGCCAGCATAGGCAAGGCTTCATCAGATGCTGTACTCACCACAGAACTTGAGGGCCAGCTGCTAGCATCTGCCTCTTGTCTCACTTGCTCCCAGCTGCATTGTGATGATCCTCGCTTGAAACATAGCTTGTCTTATGGGATGCTGACAGGTGGGGGGGTGCCTGGTGACAGCATTCTGTGCCATTTTTGTCCTCTGGGCCTCTGCTTTCCCTGCCTCAGCTCTGGGGCATGAGGATGAGTCAGGTGTCCCCGTTACCTCAGAACGAGGCAGGGGTAGCACAAGTCAGCAACTCTCTGTACTTCCTTCCCACCTTGAATTAAAGGGCAGCAGGATGGGGGCAAGAGATGTTTTCATCTGGGTTGTCAGAGAAAGCTCCAGAAGGAGGTGGCTTTTGAGCTAGGCCTTGAGGATGAGGGATGGTGTGTGTGGAGAGCAGGGCAGAGAACATTCCAGACAGTGAAGAATCCAAAGCAGAGCAGGACGGGGAGGCACTCAGGCTGTGAGTCATTTGGAGTAGAGGAAAAGCAAGCAGGCAGGCGGCCCCTGGAACATGCCATGTAAGTGAATTCCCTAAGGTGAGGAGCTCAGACTCAGCCCAGGCTGGGACTGAATAGGCCTGGGAATCTGCATTTCTCACCAGCTCTTCCCTTTGAGGCTGGTGTGCTGTTCTGGGGACTGACACACATTGACACCCACTGCCCACCAGAGTCCAAGCTGCAGTTGGAGTCACTTTTTCCATGTAATCTAAAACATTGGATTCTAGGTGAGCAGAGCCAGGTAGGATAAGCCACCCACCTCTCTATCATCTGTGCTGGGGTGTCCCCCAGGGTGGGAGATTTCAGGGCGGGCTTGAGGGTCTGGGGAAGCTAGCCGGGTTGCTGCCCAAGCCTGGGGCCAGTAGGAGGCCTGAAGGAGCAAGGCCAGGGACATTCATGCAATCCCCCCAAGAAGTGTGGCTCATGAAGGAACTTTCTGGAGGGACAGTACTGCCCAGTGGAGCCCCAGTCGCTTGTGCCTCGCTCTCCTGCCTTTGCCTACTGCCAAGCCCTGTGTAAGCCTGAGGACCAGGGTGCTGATGAGGCTGCCCCGTAGCCAGCTCAGAGGACTCTGCTACATCTTTTTGGAGGCGTGTTTCTGCTCAGCTCCTCTGGATACGTGTCTGATTTTGGGAAGTATTTCTAGAGAAGTGTGGGTTTGGGACTCCTGCCCTAAATAGTGAAGTACCCACACAGCTCTTGTTAAGGGGCTTGGTCTGTACTCTCCCCAGCTCCCATCTCCCCTGGAGGGAGGTAGCATAGTAATCGAGGGCTCTGGCTTAATGAAGCATTCACTGCTAGCAGCCACCTTCACAGAAGAATCCTGGGCTCCTGCAGATAGGGTGGCTTTGTAGTGCTGGTCCAGAGCCACAGCCAGGTCACCCTGCTGTCCTGACTCTGACAGAGTGACTCACTAACCCGGGCCAGGAAACCTGCCCAGACAGAAACGAACCTGGAGAGGAGACCATGCCAGCACACTCACTGACAGGCCCTTCACCCTTGTCCCTGTTTTTATTACCCTGCACCTGGCAAAGTACCATTGTTTGCCTTTGAAGAGAGGAGAGACATTTGCACCTGACTGTTCAGTCTGTCAGGAGTTTTCCTCCACTGTGGTGGTGAACTACTCCCTGCTGCCTTTGTGTTTTGGCTTTATTTTACACATGCTGACATTTTTCCAACTGTTTTATTTATCTTCATTTCTCAAGATAATAGAATTCTTGTCTGGAGCTTTCATGTGTTGAATTTTAAAAAGTATGTTTGTTTTTTGACCTGGGAGTTTTATATAGGAACAAATGAGCCACCTGTTGAGATTTTGTTCTTACTGCTATAATGTGTCATGCAAACCTGTCAGATTTAGAAGCGTCCTTTAGGTATGGAGTTGCCATATAAAGTATATAAGATGCACAGTTAAATTCAAATGAGGCACAAGATTTTTTTTTAGAAGTCCCATGCAGTATTTGGGCTGCCCACCAAAAAAAATTATTAGCTGTTTATATGAAATTCAAGTTGCACTGGACACCCTTTATTTTTATTTGCTGGATCTGGTGATGCTATTTAGATAAGGTTGCCATAAATTAGGTTTGAAAGTCACTGTCTTCTAAATAGATGTTTTGATGGGGTCTGGTTTGCTTGTTTCTGACAAGTGGAGTTCTCATTCCTAGCAGGGTGTGGAGTGGATGACCGTCTCAGACGTGAGTGGGCACAGCAGACATCCGGGGTGCTTGTTTACCCGTAGGGCCACGCTGTCCCCAGACAAGGGCTGTGTGGGAACAGGGCATTAGGGAGGCTGGGCCCTCACCCTTAGAAGTGTGGGAGGTAACACAGCTTTTTGCTTAACTCTCTCAATGTACCTACTAATTTCAATGAGAGGATCCACTAGCAATATTGGTATTTATAATGGTTATTAATCACTCATTTATGTATAGTTAAATATTCCAGATGAGAAGTTTTAAATAATTTTAGCAAAATTTGCAACTATTCTCAAGTTTTTTTGGAAGAAAAATAAGTGAGGAATTCATGTAGGAGAAACAAGAAAGAAAAAATTTGCTGCTGATAAATGCGTTAGAAGCTGTGAGAATGGAAAACATGGGGCGCGGGCCTATTAATAGGCTTATGTGTGGGACCCAGACACCTGTGTAAGTGGGATGAGATAACGTGTGATAAAAGTGATGCATTTTCCTCACTAGGAGACAAATGGGCCTGGGTGAACTGGGTGCCGGTGGGGGGCAGTCATTTCATGGCCTCCCCTCTAACTGTCCACCAAAGTAAATGTAGGATAGTCAAAAGGGCAATAAATACATCAAGTCAGAAAAGAAATCACAATAAAACATAAATGAAGTTTTTCAGTTTTCTTGATAGCAGGGGAAGGTAATTGTCAAACTTAAAATAATGAACTAAAAAGAAAAGTTGAGTAGACTTACCTCCACTTAATTAAGCTTTCAAGAATCAGAAATATAATTAACTCTAAAGACGAACAAGGTGGGGAAAGAATTTGCAACAGAAATGATCAGAATTCATTTCTTACCACACGTAGCTCATCCTGGGGAGCTAAGAAGTGAACCAAGGTCTCCGCGGGCTGAGGACATGAGCAGGCCATCATTTCAGGGGTGCTCACCAGGCGGCAGCTCTGGCTTTGCACTTCACCCCTAAATAAACCCTCCTGGCAGCCTCTGAGGGGTTGTTTAACCCATTTTACAGATGAGCCAGTTGGCGCAACCAGTGCAGGTAACATGTCCTCTGCTGCTGAGGTGGGGCTGTCACTCATTCAGAGGGGGCCCGGGACCCTCAGGCGCTCGTCTAGCTGGCCTGTCCAAGGATAGTCCAAAAGCAGGAAAGGGCTAATAAGCATACGAAAAATACTCATCGTTGGTATTTAAGACCTGCTCGTGAAAACTGTTACCTCTGGGATTGGCAAGCAGAAACTTGCAGAAAAATCACCCATCACAGTCCTGGCTGCCTAGCACATTACGGAAAGGGCAGCTCTCTGGGGTGGAAGAGAAGCTGTGTGGAGAGAGTTTGACAGTGTGTATCCAGCCTCCCATCCCCCCCTGAAAGTCCCACATGTCATCTTTAGCTTAGTAGTTCTAGGGATCCTGAGTAGTGAAAAACAATGACAAGGTTTTATGCACACAGGTGTTCATTTGATTGTTATTTATGCTATTTGAAATTTGCAAATGACTGAAAGTGCTTGCTAGAGTAGTTCAGAATCTGAAAAAAATATTTTCCAAGGTTTTAAAGTACTCTTGTGATGTTATTTGGGGTTAAAAAGCAAAAACAAAATCATTTATACCATATGATTTTGACATTGTCTAGGTATGTATAATAGAGGTGCAAAAAGTCCCTGAGAAGGCTTAGTTACCCACTGCCATGGGATGAGCCTCATTTTTATTTTATGTCTGCTCTGTATTTCCAAAAATTTATGTGGATCATTTTAAAATCTGGAAAAGAAGGAAAGAATATTTCTCTCAGATGGTAGAGAGCTTTCTTGATGGAGAAACACTGGCTGTGGAATTGCAGCAACTAGCTGGGGTGACTCCAGGTGGGGGGACCCCACTGAATTTGGGGTCCTGGGAGGTACCACCTGTCACTAACCTGGGAATCCCAGCTCCATGTGGGATACCTGGGCGGGGTTCCTGGTGGCGTTGCTCTTGCCTCCCAGACGCCAAGACCTCCACACCGACCCCTCTCCTCTTTCCTAACCTGAAACTCACATTCTTAACAAGCTCTGTGTTCACCAGAGGGTCTTGATTAAAGGGGTCATGTCACCCAGCCACTTAGAGCTCTGGGGATTGCTTGTTGCCATGGAAATGTTCAGAAAGATGTGTTAAAATACAGTAGTACATGTCAGATGATTATGTTTCCCTTCTTTATCAGGGTAATTTGGAACCCCCAAGTGATTTACGTATAACATATATAGCATAT
Source organism: Manis pentadactyla (assembly GCF_030020395.1). NCBI lineage: Eukaryota > Metazoa > Chordata > Mammalia > Pholidota > Manidae > Manis > Manis pentadactyla. The sequence continues at coordinate 45,368,254 of NC_080025.1, forward strand.
ATGCTCTCATAACTAATTCAAACATTATGTACATACATAAAACGTGTTTACATTTCTTTTTTGTCTGAAAGGACAGTCTAAAAAAGGAGAGGATAACATCCCTGAGTCAGAGAGGTTTGATTACTTTTTTTAATACTTTTTAGCATGTAGATTTTCATAATTAGCAAGTATTTCACCCATAATTAAAAATCAAAAAGCTATTTCTTTTGAAAGAGGAGAACAAAGGAGAGAGAAGCAAATGAAAATATCTTCCACACCTTGGGGGGTCTGATGATTTTTCCCCAGATTTTCCCAGGAAGGCATGAACTTGCAGGGCCCCACTGGGGGTGTTGGGCAGGAGTCATCTTCCTCCTTCCCTCTAGGGGTGGGGAGCTGGCCGGTCAGGACTCTGCCTCACCCACTCCTGGGAGTGGCCCCCAGCGCTGTGTGGACTGGCCCCTCGCCTCGTCACCTGCTGGCTGACCCCCACAGTGGGCAGAGTGCCCATCCCCACACTCAGCATAGGCAAGCGCTGGGCGGAGGAGCCTCTTACTGGGGAGCTCTCAAGGCCACATGCACCTTAGCAAAATAAATGTATTTTTTTGAGTTTCTTGGGCAGGAAGGCTCATGGGCTCTGACACCTGGCTGCCTGGGTTCCAGTCCTACTGGCTCGGGGATAGTAGGGTGGACATAGCCTTCCTGGGCCTTCTCATCCTCGTCTGTGAAATGGAAGTTGGGCCCAGCAGGAACCTCAATGCGCTTGTTGGCTAGTGCCCGTGCAGCCTGCAGCCCCGGGAGGCTCCTTTGTGTAGAGATGAGGTGGCTGCCAGTAACTACCATATTTGTGTCAGTGTCTTATCAATATTAATAGATTTTCCTTGCAGATCTTATATTTTGACACAGTTCTAAAACCTTTCTAATTGCAGAGGTAATGTATATGCATTATGCAAATCTCAAAGATTTCTTAGATCTGTAAGAGAAGTTTGACATTTTCCATTCCAAGGTAACCATTGCTAAGATTTCGTCTCAAGCATGTAAATATTAAATGACCCATTTTCTTTTTCCACATTTTAATGTATCTCTTATTGGTTTAATTCTAATCCCATGAAGGTGTTTTTCTGAATTGTGGACTTGGCTGTAATACTGATGTTTTAACTTCTGCCTAAAATTTTTGCCATCATCCTGATGTCTAAATAATGCCACTGAGCTCCTTACCTTACACTTTGTGGAGCGGGCCACTTATAAAACAGTCTCTGAATGTTTCTGTACCAGACAACAAACCGCCTAGGGCTTGATTACCAGTAATTGTTAGAGCAAATGCATGTGTTCCTTGGAATGTTGATAATTTATATTCATTACATAAATCCATCAGTTGACAGTGATGGATTTTTCCCCAGATTTCCCCAGTGAGAAACATGGACTTATGTATATGTATCTTTGAGATGTGTTTGAGATACGTTTGAGAAATGCCCCTTTGTCATGGAAAGCAATTGAAGCCAGAAACAGGAATAACTTTTCTTCTAACTTCCTGGTCAAGCAGGTTGCACCTTTTCATGGTTAACTTCCCTTTTGCAGTGTACTAAACATCTGTCATTTAAAACTAAAAAAGTAAATAAATCAGGTGTAAGTAAAAAATTGAGGAAGAAGGATATGCTGGTGGTGGTGGATTTGCACAGGTGTGAAATGCTCCTTTTGACCAGAGCCTTCTGTTCCTGTCTGCCCTAGGACCAGGTGGAGCAGACCTCCCCTCACAGTGCCCAAGATCTGGCAGGACCTGGCTTCCCAGCACAGTCTGATCAGCTCGCCAGTCACCAAGGTGAGAGATGGCAAAAGCCCGGTGTCACCGATGCTGTGACCCTCAGCCACACTTTGCAAGGATGCCAGAGGCTTTGTGGTCTAAGAAATTATTCTTGGTACTAATGCAAGATTCTGACCTCAGCTCTTCTTTCTCCTTTGAGGAAAACAAATTCTGACAAAAATACTTGGTTGTGGTATCTTCATATGTTTCCCTTCAATGAACCAACTTCAGTGAGTGAAATTTCAGTCACTTCTATATGAGTTGTCCCAGGATTCAGCTCAGAGGCATCTTGATATTGGGTATTGAGGGCTCCTCTATGGAGAACTACTCTTAGTTTTGGCATTTTTATATTTACACTGAAGCCAGTTTTGTGTGTATGCAGTCTTGGTAACTCTCCACCTTCCTGTGGTTCTTTCTCTTTCTTCTAATTAATTTCTGCTGGGGTCATCACAAGGAAGAACAGGATGAGGGGTTAGAAAACTAGGGCTAATGGATGTAAACTTTGGTCCAGGACGGGAGCCCAGGAAGGGAAGCGGTCTGATGATGAGACAGAGCAGGAAAAATGCACATGGCAGTTGTTTGATTACTAGAGAGCATAGGTACAAGAAACTGTAGTGTTTAGAGCTGGTAGGAATTAGAATAATCAGATTTTTACTATTGCTTAATGAGAAAGGAATGAAATTTAGCAAAAACTAAAGCTGGAAGCTGACCATGAAGTCAGAGAGATTTTTTTCTCAAGTATTAGAAGAGTCATAGAAGTAGTCAGGACTTTCTGTGTTAGACATAACTTCAGGGTCAACTTGTAGAAAACTTTCAAGTGAGATGATGCAAGGGAAAGTCTCAATTTGTTAATACTGGCTTTGAAACTCAGGGAAATTTTAATTTATTACCTTTCACTGCCGACAAATGGTCTCTTTTAGACTAGCATAATCTAAGTTTTGGGTATTAATGTTCATATAAAAATTTATGTTAATTGTAGGAAAAATTACACTGAAAGGATGTTTTGAAGCTTATCTCTTTTCCTGTGCCTTTCAGCTGTACATTCAAGTGTCCCACAGATAACACACCTGCTCAGGTAGTGCAGGTAAAGGGAAATCGAGGCACAGAGGTGGAACAGAGCCACTTCTCCTTCCTGGTCAGAAGGTGTGCAGCGGGTGGCGGAGGCTGGCATCTGACACATCCCAGCCCCAAAGCAGGGCTTTAGAGGAATGAGTGAGCTTGTTTCCATACTGAACTCAACTTCCCAGAGAGTCAGTCCTTTTAAGCACACCCATGATGTTGTCCACCTTTGCCTCCGATCCCGATAATTCTACACATGCAGCATGTAAAACAGGAGAATCAAAAGGACTCAGCCTGGCTCAGACACCAGACAGACATTCGCACAGAGCAGTGAGCACCCACGTCCACCAGGTGACAGACTGAAAGTCTCCACTGATGGCCGGCCTTCTAGATGGGCAGCCAGGCACAGCCAGGAGAGCCAGAGCTGGCCCACGCAGCCTCACAGCTCAGTGACTGGCTCAGCTTGCACAGTCTCCCACAGGCAGCCTGAACGCCCCCTCCACTGCCATGGTGGGGGGGTGGAGGGCAAAAGGAAAAACTGCACAGCCCACACCAAAGGTCTGCAGGTCCTTGCTCCCAAGCTTATGAGGCAGTCTCCTTACTAGGATACAGTTCACAGAATCAACTGACTGCCAGGTTACATATGCAGTAAAGGTAAATCTGACAAAAGGTTTGAATAAGTGTATTTGTAATGCTCAGGGAGATGACTGAATGAGTAACATCCATAAAAGAGGACGAGAAACTCAGAAACACGATGGGAAGAAGTGAAGCAAGAACAGATAGGTGTGAGGAAGAGTCCCTTAGAAATTTTGGAAATGAAATGTACAGTTATTGGCATTTAAAAAATGCCAGATCTAGTCTAGAAGCTCAATTGAACAGAAATGCATAGAACTCTGCACCCAACAGACAGATTCCTGATTCTTGTCTAAGATCTGTGTAACTTGTTAAAAAGTTGATCATACATGGAATGTTGCACTGAATTATAAGCAGCTTTAAGTGAGATTAGGTTAGAAGTCAGCAGAAGTTCAAAAACATGTAAACATGTATGGAAACTTTAAAATACACCCTTACTTCTCTCATGGGTTAAAGATGAAATCACAGTAAAAATATCAATTATTTAGAACTGAATGAAAAGTGAATGTGTTACAGGTTGAAAGTTATATAATGCTGCTAAAAGTAGGTGTTTGAGTCTCAGATTTAAGCTTTAAATGAAGAAAAATTCAAATTAGAAGAATGAGAACTGAATAACTAAGAAATGTAGAAGGATATAATTATGAAAATAAAGAGCAGAAATTATTGAAGTGATACAGAAAGTATCAAGAGATAAGAGCAAAATCAGAAATCTTCTGTAAAATCTCTGGAAACCACAAACCTAGTGCAGATGCTTAGGAGAAAGGTATGCACACAGAAAAACCATGTGAAGAGTATGTCAGAGAGTTAAAAAATAAAACAAGATAAATGTGAACAACTTTATGGCAATAAATGTGAAAATATGAGGGAAATGGCTAATGTGTTGCAAAAAATATAAAAACAAAAGTGTAACACCTAATGCTGCTGAGGATGCAGAGCGCCAGGAATTCTCACTCATGGTTGATGGGAATTCAGAATGGTACAGCCACTTTGGAGACACTTTGGCAGCTTATCTAGCATCATGCTCCTTGGTATTTACCCAGAGGAGTTGAAAACTTATGTCCACCCAAAAACTTGCACATGGACGTTTGTAGCAGCTTTATAATTGCCAGAACTTGAAAGCAGCTAAGAAGTCCTTCAGTAGGTGATGGATACCTGAGCTGGGACACATCTAGACAATGGAGTATTCTGTCACTGAGACGAAATGAGCTATCAAGCGATCAGAAGCCCTGGAGGCACCTTAAATGCATATTACTAAGTGAAAGGAGCCAATTAGAAAAGGCTCTGAAATGTATCTTTCCATCTATTGAATGTTGAAGAAAAGGCAAAACTATGGGGATAGTAAGAAGGTTAGTGGTTGTCAGGGGTAGTGGGGAGAGATGAATAGGCCGAGCACAGCAGGTTTTTAGGGCAGGAATCTGTACATGGTGATACAGTGCTGGATATACTCATGGATAGATTTCTCCAAGCCTGTGGAAGGCATGACACCAATAGTGAACCCTAAAGGTAAACTGTGGAATTCCCTGTCAGTGTAGGTTTATCCTTGGTAACAAATGTACCATTCTCATGAGTGATGCTAATTCTGGGGGAGGCTGTGCATGGGTTGGGGTGAGGGTTGTATGGGAAATCTCTGTGTCCCCTCTCAGTGTTGTTGACCTAAATCTGCTCTAAAAAGTAAAATCTTAAAAAAAAAAAATTGGACCCAGTTGGAAGAAGAAAAAGCCTACCTAAGAAAACCAAGTATATTTTTTCTGTGCAATGTGAATTATATACTATGTGACCTGATGGAAAAGATAGCTCTGAGAAGTATAGACAGCACTCAAAGTTTTAAACAGAGAATTCTGAAGTAATAGAGAATAATAATTGAAAGAGAAAGACAAAGCAAAACCTAACTGACTTTTGGAGAAATACAAAATCTTAAAGAAACAACTTTTGTTTCTCCATTGGAAGAATGGAGTCTGTAATCAATACCATCCCCCCCAAAATGCTCAGGGAGTTTAAGAGTGTCAGGAAACCTTTAATGAATAAGTAATTGCTTTCTTTATAGGAACTGTTAGAGAGATAGGGGAAAGAGTCAACCCACTCATTTTATAATGTTTTGTAGCTTTGCGAGAGACAGTACAAGAAATCCAAATGTAAGCCTATTTCATGTTAACAGACAACCAAAAAGTCAATGGAAAACATTAATGAACCAAATTTAACAGTTTCTTAAATGAAACGAAAACCAAACAAATGTTAAGACCAAATTGGGTTTACTATAATCTTGCAAGGATTCTTTACCATCATTAGACTATGAGCACATTTAACATGTTAAAAGATTAAAGGGGAGAGGAATTATCATCTCACCAGAGACAGAATATTTAATACAGTTCTACACTCATACAATACAAAACAAATAGCAACAAAACTCTTACAAACCAACCTCTGTGACCTGCTTTAAATGTATTTGTCAAAACATACAGCATCCATCATATATAATGGAGTTGTGCCTGTGAAAATCAGGAGTCACACAAAAATACTGCTGTCACTAGAGGTCTTAGCCAGTGTAATAAAACAAGCAAATGAAGAAGTAGAAATGCAGACACTGAAAGGAAGAAATAAAAGCTGGGCCTATCTTCCAGTGATGTTATTAGCCAAATAGAAAATCCACACAGTTATACAGACCAACTTTTAGAATGAATGCATTCTTCTGGTGGGCAGATTATCATGTGAGAGCAACAGAGATAAAATTTAACAGTATCTTGTGCAAAAGAAAACAACCAGAAATCATAATCCAAAAAGATGTCCACTTATGTTAACAAAAACGATAAGGTATCTAGAAGTAAATTCAGTTAGATTACTTGACATTGTAAGATGTTGCTAAAGGACATAGAAAGACCTGAATAAGTGGAGGGCTATCCCATGATCACGAATCAGAAGATTGAAATAGTGAAGATGTTGCATCTTCTCAAATTTATCTTTAAATTTAATGCATATTAAATTTAACCAGATTTCAGAGAGTTTTGGTGTGACTTGACAGATGGTTCCTAACTTTAAAGTGGGCAAGCGAAACTCAATAACAACCAGTAAAGACAAATTTGAAGAGCAGGGTGTAAGGAGGGGTGATTGCCCTGTCAGATACCTGGCATGTCTCAGTAAGCATGTTATTGGCTCCAGGGCAGACAGATGACAGAAGACAAGAGCAGACACCCCGCAGAGAGACTCACACATTCCTGAAGGGTCCGTCCAGCACAGAAGAGCTGTGCAGTCCGAGGACACAGGCCTGTGACTTTCCCGGGCAGGGAGTGGCGGCTGGATCCCCATTGCATATGACCCATAACCATCAGCTTCAGCTCAGTTACGTCACTAAAGGTGGAAAACAAAATGTTTTAAAACTTACTGTAATAGTAAGAATTAATGAGTAGTGAGAATCTTTATGCCCTCAGGCTGAAGGAGAATTTCCTAAGACTTAGCACAACCATAAAGGCTAAATGAAGTCTGAGTACATTACACATACAAATTTCCATTCAAACTCAAGACAGCATTTAAAAAAACTTGAACAGGCATGCTTCAGCCTGGGACAGATATTTGCAGTGGCAATGCATGGAACAGACTATTAGTATCCTCAATTGATTTAAAAAGCCCTATAAACAAGAGAAACAAATAGGGAAACTGGTACAAAACGTTAGTAGGCGGTTTGCAAAGAGGAAAGCATGCTGTGTTTGTATCTGACTCTGGACACTCATTTTACAGAAAAGTGTGGAAAGTGACTGAGCCAGAAACAAGTGCCAGTGCTCAGAGCTCTGGTGGGCAGCAGAGGAACATGTCTGTCTGTCAAGTGTGTCCGAGTGCCGCATGACCATCCCTCTGCCTGGCATTCCCTGGTCCTGTGTCTGTCATGAGCAGGCTAGGGGTTTGCAGCCTTCCTGGGTGGCTCTGTGCTTTGCCAGGCCAGCGTCTGCTCAGCCTGTGGGAACGAGCGCTTCCCCACTGGTGACCTCCGCCCAGCTGGGTGAGGCGTCCCTGCCCCATCTGACACTGGGTGCTTAACAAGATGCTGTGGGACGCGTGACAGAATTTGACAAAGATACAGTACTCAAGGCATACTCAGTTGCTCTGATTATAGGACTCAGGTCTGCTTGAGGTGTTTGATCTGGAGTTGGCTGGTTCTCTGCAGGGAACCTGATGTTTGGAATAAAAAATTCACTGTGACTTTCCTTGATCTGTTCTTTCTGCCTGGCAGAGAGGATTTAATGCTCTTGTTTTTATTAGCTCATTCCTAAAGTAAGCAGATTATTTTTGTGTGACAGTTGCTAAAAATGCTTCATGCATTTCCTAGCGGTTCCTTCAGGAAGGGATGCATTTTCCTTTTTGGAAGCTGGTGGTTTTGTACTAGCTGGATGACTCCTGGCAGTTTTTTTTTAAATACTTGTTTTTTATTGTGGTAAAATATATGTAAGATTTACCACTTAACCCTTTTTAGGTATACAGTTGACTGGCATTCCTTATATCCAAAGGTGTGCAATTACCACCACTGTCTATTTCAAAAACTTTTTATCACCCTAAACAGAAACTCTGTGCCCATGAAGCAATAACTCCCCCTGGCTCCTGGTAACCCCTGTTCTGCCCTCTATCCCTGTGAATTTGCAGATTCTAGACACCTCCTGTAAGTGGATCAGACGCTATTTGTCCTCGTGTTACTGGCTTTCTTCACTTAGCATAATGTTCCCAAGGCTCACCCTGGTGGCATCCTGTGACAGGAGCTCATTCCTTTTAGGGCTGAATGATATTGTACATACACTGCATTTTCTTTCTCTGGTCATCTGTCAGTGGACACGTGACTCGCTCCCACCTTTTGACTCTTGTGAATAGATCTGCAGTGAACACGGGTGTACAAACACGGGTTGGGTCCCTGTTTTCAGGTCATTTGAGTATATATACTCAGGACTGAAATTGTTTAATATGGTAATTTTGTGTTTAACTTTTTCTTGACAATATTTCTATTTGTCAGTGTGGATTTCAGAGAATTTTGACATTTAGAAGTTTGGCCTTTTCTCATTTTGAACAAGTCTCTCACTAGAGCATGATGGAGCAAAGATGGCCCCAGGAGCTAAAAAAGGTTTCAAATCTATGCGTGAAGGTCACAGGAGTCTCCTGCACGGGGCATTTCATCGTGACTGTGTTTCCCTTGGGGCAGGGGCTGTGTGAGCAGCACGGGAAAGCCTCTTGAGACATACTCAAAACTTTGCCCATGACCCCCAAGGTTGAAATCCAGGGTTTTACTGGCTCAGCTGGAGGCACCCAACTCCAGCAGCGGCTCCCCTCCCTTGAGGGATGCCTTCCGGGTCTGGCCGTCAGTGTCCCGTCACACCTGTTGCTACTCTGTTCTGGCTTAGGGTCTTCGCTTGGTTTTCTGCAAGCCAAAGGAATTGGTGATCAGCATGCAGTTTTAATGTGCAGAAATGTATTTGGTGGGATGCTTTCCTTTCCAGTAATAAGTGAGTGTAGAAAGAAGATGTGGAATGGACACTTTCAGAAACCCCTGTATCTCACTGGATAGTCTGCTTGCCAGGTGGAAAAGACCAGAATTATGAAAGAATGTCAATTAGGAGGGAGGCTGAAATAGACCAAGAAAGATAGTTTTGTTTTGATTCTTTCCCTTCGGGGAGCTGTTCTAAATGTCTTCAGGGGATGGCCAGGCTTTGAGTTGTTGGGCAAGCGAGTAACAGCTATGCCTTTTCCATTCTTCATTTGTATATACTCATCTTCTGTAATTACTGTGAAAAATAGTCATAGTGTTGATGATGATAACTTGGAGCCCTGTGCAAAAGCTGCTGTGTGTCTTAGACGTCTTTCACTTAATTATGAGAGACAGAGACAGGGAAACTGAGGTACAGAGGTTTGATGACTTTCCCAGAAGTCACAGAGAGGTCAACAAACAAGTAACACTGGAGTCAAAGCTGAGTCCATCCAACTTTACGTTTTGAGATAATTCAGAAGCAGCATCTAGCATGAGCCTGTACTTACAGCTGCTCTGGAAGGGCTGCTTTACACATCACATTTAACCCCTTTCTCCTGAGATCACGCATTTCTGGAGGTAGGAACTGTGTATCTTACTTACCTTGAAGGTTCTGCTGTAGTGTGTTGTCCACAGTTGTATTTAATAGATAATTGTTTCGGGAATTCCTGACTTCACGCACCACACATGAATACTTTTGTGGGCTGCAGAGAGGTCCCGAGTTCCTGCCTCTACCCTCTGGGTGTGAGGTTCCAGTAATTCCAGGCAGGTAAAGACCTTCCCTTCCAGGGGTGCTGTTCCCGGGGTGTCAGGAGCCTTTGTGTGAGGATAATAAATGAGAGTGAAAGTCAGCGGAGTAGTGTGGTGCCTGTGGATTGTTGCTTTTGAACTAAGCTTGCAGTGCACTTTGTCAGATGCTGTGATCCACTTCATCTTTTGCTGTGTTACACGTGAGAGTATCTTCAGCATTTTACCCATTGTACACACACAAACAGATATACACGTACGTAACTTTATCTTCTTAGTATCATTTTCTCACAGTGAAACTGCTGTCTTCCAAAGATAATATTCTTTTCCTGAAATGCTCAACAAAAACCCGACCAGCGCCTAACACTGGCCTCTTGTTGGATATCCATGCCAAAGCTGATTTTTTCATTTGTTTGCCCTCCCCCCATGCCTAAACACCTTTTATTACGGTTGAGTTGCAGAAGAGCTAGGAGAACAGTCATCCCTAATGCTTTTTCCATGAAGTAACTAATGTCCACATTCTCTCTGCCTTAGGGGATACACAGCATGCTTGTGCCGCACCTAGTGATTGCATTTGTCCATGTCATTAATGATGCTTCTGTGCCACCAATTTTAATGATGATATTATCATCACTGGAAAGACATATCATGATTTCTTGCTTCCATCCTGTTTCTTAAATGTTTAGGTGACTTCCCTATTATAAAAACAGGTTAAGAACTTGTGCTTGAGTCCACCTAACTGAACTTTGAGGTGGGCACTGTTATCATCCTGTGTTTCCAGGGGAGGAAACTGAGGTATAGAGACTAGAAAAGGCACCCGGGTCACAGCCCAGATTAGAGGCAGCACTAGGTCTGTCCCTGGTGGGGCCCAGCATGCGTGCTGTCTCTGCAGTGCTGTTCACCTGTGGATTAGCCCTCCGTCTAAGAGGCAGGGGCTGCTCGGACCTTCCTTCCTTAGTGAGGCCTCACGCTTTTCAGTGGCTTGCACAGGTTTTGGCTGCAGGGACTGGAAGTTCCTCGTCCTTTGAAGCAGCCACGTGGATGGGATCCCCAATGCAGGACCTTGGTTTCCTTTGCACTGTGCTCATTCAGTCCTTTCCATCAGGAAGATCATTTGTCTTCATAAGGAACATTGGGACAAAAAAGACCTTGAAGTGCCAACTCGGCGGGTCTCGCCCTGCCTGATTCCCACTTGGAGCTGAGCTGAAACACCCGTTGTCGTCCTGTGTCATTTCTCACAGCTTGGCTGGGCCGGCCTCACTTACCTGATGCTCTGACAGCTCACGCTGTTCTCTCTGGTTTCCTTTTAGCAGATAATTGGACTCCATTAATGTCCCATGTTTCTTAGCTGTCAGGATGCTCACTGGGGACAGAGGGCTTTATCCCCAGGCAGCTTCTGTGCTGGGGCGTGCTGGCTTTTACCCTCTTGCCCCCTGGTTCTCCTGTTTCTTTCGATCATACTTTTATTCCTGTGTTTATTATTCATTCAGCAAATTTCTGTTGCTTGTCTAGGCCACACCGTGTCCCAGGGCATGGCAGTGGGCAGTGAGCCGGTTTTCATTTATTGGTCCTATAACATAGGACCTTTTCGTCCAAGGAAGTTAAATCCCATTTAGATGTGGCAGGATGCAACTTAAATATAATTCATTCTTAAGATCATTGATGAAAGACTATCTCTAGGTTCCTCTTAGGTTGAAAACCAGAATTCAACACCTCCTAAAATTGAATACTATATTTTTACCATTATACTATATTACTCTTTACTTCCATTAACTTATTTTTTAAAATCATGATGAATTAGCCATTCCAGGTAAATACTCTATGGAATGATTTATTTTTCTTATATAATTTTTAAGTCTATCCCCAAGGGAGACTCTCAAACTGGAGATTTTCAGTAAGGCAATGTAAGCCTCCATCCCTTGGGACAGGATGTACCACTGCGTTCAGAAGGAATTGAAGAGGTGCAAGAACACTGGTTAACACAGCTAATTCTGTCTACCCTGCTGTGAATTAATCTCACCTCTATGTAGGTTTCAGAACTTCTGGTGGCGTACCTGTGGGCAGGTGCTGTGTACACACGTCTGGTTCATTCTTTCAGTGATGGTCCCAGGAGTGAACCCTTCTGTTTGGACCTCAGCATGTGGGCACCCAGCCTCGGAGCCAGGAGTGCACCTGGTGACTCCCCTGCCCTCAGCGTTTCAGAACATGCCAGAGCCCGGTAACTGACACCCACTGAACTCTGAATTTAGTTCTGACCAAGGAAGGCTGCAGTAATAGTTCTGACCTTTTCCAGGGTGGGTGGGGGTGGAGACAGGGCCTAGAAGAGATGGGGCACAGGTTGTTAATACTTCCATCTCTGTGGATATATTTCAAATGTACTGAAAAATAATCCCAGTGGGCTGGTAATCTACTTGTGTGTCAAATGGCTAAAAGCGCTTTTGCGTAACAAATGCTCCCTGTTAGGGGGTGGGGCGCCGTGAACCCCAGCTCCTGTCAGCTGGTTTTCTGCGTCATAGAAGAATGGTTTGCCTGCTCTGCAAAGGGGGTAGCTCTCAGTGGCCCCAGCCCCGTTTGTCTACCATTATACCTCTGCCCGCTCCCTGTGCAGGTGCCAGAGTTTTTTCCTTAAAACAGGGAACACCACTTTCTCTCTCGGACAGGTTGGGGTCCTTCTGTTGCTAAGAGTGAAGGACCAGCCACGGGGTGGGATTCAGGGCTCACATAGCGCAGCCTTATCTGCTTCTGGTTGCTCACCTCGCACCTGCCCATGGCCCCTGGGCAGGCTGCACGGGCTGCTATTGTACTGTTAGATTCTGTCCTTCTCTTCCTTTGTCTGTGGCACCCTGTCCCCTTATGCTTGCATTCCCCTCCTTCCAGCCCTGACTCCAGTGCCCTGCCTCCTCCCTGGATGCTCCCCTCGCATCCTCTGCCCATGAGATACATTGCTTCCCCTTGGGTGCTCTCCTGTGGCTTTTTACTTCTCCCCCAAACTAATTCCACCTGGTTTTGTTTTAGAGGATACCAAATGTGTGTGTCCTCCCAATTTATTTCCAGGTCCCTTGAGACCAGGAATCATGTTTATTTTTAATCTTTGGTGACAACCGAAAAAATGTTGGATTTTTTTAGCCACAGCAGTGTAGGAAGCAAGGCTTCACTAATAGCCATGTGATGTCAGGCATTTGAGCTTTTCTGAGCTTTGACTGTCTAACCTGTGCAGTGGGCCTGAGAGCGTAGAGCTCATGAGCAGTGTGAGGAGCAGATGAGATGCCCTAACAAATGTCCTTGTGCCTTCCTCCTCCCCTCCACACCTTTCTGAATTACTCTCTTTGACCAGCACAAAGTGCGCTGGACATCATGAACAAGGGGCACTTGTAAACAAAATACTCTATCAAGCTTTATCAAGTGCTAAGTCTCTGTGTTCCTTGGAGCTGTGAGCAGTGAGTACATGACTTGTAAACCATCCTCTCCTTTGCACCTTCCATCTGGAAACAGGATCCTCCTGGTTCAGGGCTCACATTGTACCGAGTGCCAGCCGCTCCTGTGCCCATGTGCTCTCTGCTGGCTGGGCTCAGCGTTAAAGGTGTGGGTTTGAAGAGAGATCGATCTCATATGGCCTGAAGCTGCCGCCACCCAGGACAGCAGATTTTCATTCCTTGGATGCCATGTAGGAGCCAAGGAGAAGGTAGTAACTATGAAGCTGTCTTCTCTGGGCAGGGCCAGCTGCATCCACGGTTGAGTGGTGTGAAAGGCTCCCAGCACCAGGGGGAAGAGAGTACATTCAAAGAGGAGTGATTGCTTACAGTAGAAATGCCCCAGGGGAGCGTGGTGGTGTCTATACTTCCTGGTTAGAGACAGAATTGCACCATCCTGTCGTTCCTGTGGCCTCAGGGATGACCAGTAAGTGCCACGTGGGCAGGTAGGCTCACACAGGCCCAGGTCTGGCCTGCTGGGTACTCTTCTTGCAAGAAGATCCCTGTGCCTCAGACAGCCCTCCCATTTAGACATGTGTCATCTCCTGTTGGAATTAGACAATCTGGCATTTATTCAATGGGTGGCCAGTGGGCCTTTTTCTAAGAAACTAGAAGACTGGAGACTTAGCAGCCTCCAGAGGGATTGAGTACTCTGCCTGGCTATCTTTCTGGAAAATCCTATAGCTTAATCTAACATGTTCTGATGACCTACTGTGTGGCAGGTGTAAAATAAGGTAATGAGACAAAAATAAGGCTCATTCAGTTCCAGCCTTCTAGAAACTCAAGTTTCATAAGAAAAAGACTAAAGAAAATTAAAATCAGAATGTAAGAAGCAACATGTTCCACTTTGGAGCTGGACAGACCTGGGTTTGACTATTTACTCTACATCTTGGTAGATGAGTGATTCTCTGCCTCAGTTTCTTAATCTGACATCTGTCAGCAGGCCTATGTGACTGGCTTGGTAGGAAGATGAAAAGCAGCTTGAGCTTTGAGATGTGCCTGGCATGGAACCTGGCACTTTGTAGGTATGGTAGATAGTGTTTGTCATCATCATGAATAAATGCAATGTTATGAATAGAGAATAGAAGTCAAGCAGGTATCCCCCTCTCTCGTGTGCAGCCTGGGGCACCTCTCCCTCTGTGCTGGCTCCCCCAGAATCTGTGCCCATCAAACCCAGATTCCAAGAGCACTCCTGGGAGTCTCCCTTCTCCTGGGCATTGTAGACTACACCACTTGTGCACACACATGCTGTTGCTTCACTTGATGGACAGCTAATTATCATAAGACTAATAAGCCCAGTTAAGAGCTATATTCATGAATCCAGGTGACTCTCAGAACCTGCTTCACAAACAGAAGCCCTCAGGCCATCTTGCTCATCAGACAGGTTGGAGGGGCACAGGTCTGGAGAGTCCCAGCCCCTCCCACCACATCCTGGAAAGCCAGCTTTCTCTCCTGGGCCTTTCAGTTCTGGGAGATGTGCCATTTCTTGGAATCGCCTGATGCGCATTCTCTTGGAATGACTTTCCCCATCTAATGCCTTGAAAATTGGGCTCTTCTTAGAGCTGAATGCCCTCTACTTGACTGCCTTGCCTGTAAACAGAGATCTCATTTTAAAAGTCTTTTCTTCTGCCAAGTATTGAGCATAATCGTCCTAGGAGTGTTGCTGGCCTCTGGGGTGCGTTCCGGTTTGCATGCTTCATCCACTCCACCCAGAGTCTCTCCGTCTGAGGAACAGCTGCTCTGTGCTGCTTCCCGCCCCCACGTGCACCCTCTCATGCAGGATGCTCAGCCCTGGGATTCCCTCCATTTAGCCGAGGCAGCCCCTCTGGTAAGGAGCCCACTCTTTCTTTGGGACGTCTCCACTCCCAGCTTTCCCATCAGTTACCAGTACAGTGGAGTGCTGTTAGCTTCATCATGGAAGGATTTCTCTTTCCAGAGGTGGTGAGTGGGTTTCCTCTCTTTCCTAGCTGCTTATAGGTAGCACTGCCTCCTCTGCCAAGCGTGTTGCCTGGGACTTCGTCACACTATGTGGGGGAGATTCTCATCCATTTTGTTAGCATCAGTATTTCCAGGACCTGGAGCCATGTCTGATATGTAGTTAGTGCTCAGAAGAGAAATACTGGTTATATGAATGGAATTTTAAATTTATGGGATACATTTATCGAATTGTGGACTATCAGTGCTGAATGGGATAATAAAGCCCCCGAGTGTCTAATTTGCCTTTAAAAACTCATCTTTTGGAGAGCTTAGCACTAGTGGGCAGCAGACCTCTGGACTGTGACCTGGATTTTTCTTCTTCACTGCCAGTGTTCTTGGACTAATATTTTTAGGGTTGATGGAAAGTGAGAACCTTCCAAATTGACAAAATATTTCCGTAGTGTCCTGTACCCAGGCTTCTGCCTGATGTATGGTCTAATAGAAGAATTAGGAATCAAACTCAAGGTTGAAAAGAGGGATTAAATTGCTAAGGAAGACTTGGGAAAGATGCTATTAATCTTTCTGTTCTGTTCTTTTTCTCCCCCTCAAATTGTCTCCTAATAGAACACACAGGCCTTGCACAGCTGGATCTCTGCTGCGCTCTGTGCCTTGTAGCCCAGGTCCTTGGTCCTTGCTTGGCAGGCTCGTGTTTTTTGGCAGAGGAGGAGTCCTCTCTTGTGTTGTACCTGCTCCATTGTGCAGAACACAACAATCCTGAAGGACCTGAAAGAAACTGGGGATGTCCACATGCTTCTTTGCAATGATGTGGCAGGAAAACCATCCAGGAAAGAAGGACAATTTGCACTGTTTTCTAGGTGAACATTGGAGGCCAGTTCTTGAATTTCAGTGACTGGAATCATGGAGTGAAGTAAGCAGTTTTCCTTATTTTATTCATTTATTTTGGGATAGGATTATTCTACAGTTCTCTAACACATAGGTTTAAAAAGAAAATCTCACTAGAGTCAGTGTCCAGTGTGATTAATCTTCTTACTTTCCATGCTTGTTTGCTTTGGTGGAAGAGGTGGGGGTGTCTGGCCCCCAGGATACCTGCGTTTGATTCTGAGATCTGCCCTGGGCTTTGCACACTTTCTTCCGAGTGTTGCAGCTCCAGACTGTCATATAGCCCTAGCTGTAAGAACAAGGAATTTATTAGGATGGGGAGACACTGCCCAGCGTCCCTCCCTGAGAGTAAGTGCACTCAGCCTTCTGGGCCGCATCCAGCCTCGGACACCAGCTGCTCCTGGGAAGCGGGTGAAGAGCTGTCGCACAGCTGTGTATGAGAGGATGTAGACCTACTATATTCTTACAAGTTCTGTTCATTCAGCCTCCGTTGATGGTCATGCTTTGCGTGAGCTGTCTTAAGGTGAACACACGTAGGTTTGAACACCTCCCTGTCCAGTCCAGAGGACTGGCAGAGAAGCAGACACACTTGTACTGAAAATTGATGCTTGTTAGGACGAGGAATCCATGTTTACAACTGGGGATATGAGCAGCTGGGCCTGGGCCTTCACAAGCTGTTCTGCCTGGGGTCACCTGGTGATTCACCCAAAAAACCAGCTGTGGGGCCCTCATTGCCCTCAGCCTCCACGGCCTGGGGACCTCCTGGATTGTGTTACCACCTGACTTGGCCTTACACCCAGCTCCTAGACATATTTCTCTCCTGGAAGTGACCCGTGATCTTCTCCACAGCTGAACCACTGTCCCCACTGGTAACCCTGGGCCAGTTTCTGGGGCCAACCTGCACTGGCCCCAAGAGCCCAAAGGCCCAGCAGAAGATGTGATGTGGTGGTAGGAGGCTTCATGCTGGGCTGTGGGCGGGCACAGAGGGCACCTGTCCCCCAGGCCAAGGGGCAAGTGGGCGTGGTCAGGCGGAGACACACAAGTGGACCCCAGTTGGGCACTAGGACCCCTCCGCCAAGCCCCAGCAGGGGCTCAGGTCCCCTGATGCAGGCTCAGGTAGAGGGTGCCTTAAGGTGCCCAGGTAGATCAGCCAAGCAAAGATCTTAAATGACTACAGTTGAGAATAAACATTCCAATTTTAAAAATGCTTTTTCTATTATTATTTTTTAAATTGTGGTAAAATGCCTGCCATAAAATGTGTAATTTTAGCCATTTATAAGAGTATAGTTCAGTGATATTAAGGAAACTCACATTGTTTTGCAGCCATCACTACCACCCATCCACAGAACTCTTTATTATCTTGTAAAACTGAAACTCTGCCCCCACTAAGCACTAACTCCCTGTCCCCCAGCCCGGCCCCTGTGCCTACCATTCTGCTTTCTGTGTCAGTGAGTTTGACCCCCTAGATGTCGTGTAAGTGGAAACCCATGGTATTTGTCCTTCTGTGACTGGTTTCTCTCAGCATAAGGACCTCTAGGTTCATTTGTGTTGTAGCATGGGTGTCAAAATTCCCTTCCTTTCTAAGAATGAATAATAGCATTCCAGTGTGTGGGTTGGTCACATTTTGTGCATCCAGTCAGCCGTCCTTGCTTGCTACCCTTGGCTAGTGTGAACACTGCTGCTTATGAATACGGGTGATGGGTATGCAGATATCTGAGTCCTGGCTCTCAATTTTTGTGGGGTATATACCTACTTTGCTTTGTAAAAATGACGCAAAGAAGAAAAACTAGATTCTGTCTCAATTCTTTGGTCTAATCATTGAAGATATTTTTGCTAAACCCAAATTTTTGGTTGCCGTGTCTTAAGGTGAGCATTGAGGTATACCAGTGTTTCCCTCCCGTTCTGACTGGGCTGGAAACTGTGGCAGCTGCTGATGAACATAAACGATCTTCCATTATAAATCCAGTCCCTTGGCCACCTTTCCTCAGATTCAGATATATTTTCATGTGTGGATATTTCTGGTTTTAAGTAGTATGTGTTTACTGTAGAAAATTTGCTGTATGTGACCCAGGATGAAGAAGAAATCCAGATTATAAAAGAGGACTAGGACCTCAGAATGTTTAAAAACCAGTATGTTAAATGATACTACTGAGGGTGTTTAATTTTATGATATCTATAGAATCTCTGGAAATCCAGGTACCCTTGGGAAGGGGTGCAGCTCACCCCAGAAATGCCCAGACTGACGGGCTAATAAGGAGCCACCGGCCACTGTGGCCAGAGTCCACAAGAATCACCAGTGCTGCACAGTGCTCCGTGTGCATCAGACGAATGCCGCATGTGTTTTGGTAGATCACCAGACTCTTCATTTTGGCCTAAACCTTTGCTGAGCTTCCCCTCAAGCTCTGGGGTCTAGGGGGGACTTTAGTCATTTATGTCCCATCAGGTTGGGTCAGAGACAGAAACTGCTACTCATCTTCTGGGTTAAGTGTATAAAAGGATTTGTAACATGTTAAAAAACGGTCATACAGAGGCTTGGCATCACTATGACAAAGGGACAGCTCCTGCTTTTGCCTTTTATTTTTCTATAAAGATTTTCTGTAAAGATTTTTACATAATTAAAAATTAATGTGTGTGCTACTTTGTTTCTGCATTTTCTGACATGTTATAGCAGTGGTTTGAAAAAGAATGCAGTTTACATAGTGAGACTTTGAACAGTGTGTGACTAGAAGATCTGGTTCTATAATGAACTGCTTCATCTGATAGAATTTACAGGTTCTGGTTTAATTTGATTTGCTATTTGTTCTCATGGGTTTCCATTTCTCACATTTACACCAAATAAAACACATTGTGAGAATGTCAGCCCATGCTTTATAGGATGTTCTTAAAGTCCTGGATATGAGAGAGAAGTGAAGTTTGGGTAAGACCTGCAGGGGGCAGGGTCTAGGGAGGCTGTGCTCAGATCCCAGGCATTTGGGCTAAGAGCCCTGCTTTTGAGGCCACTGTAAGGTGGCTTTTCATGGACCCGACATCCAGGAGCCCAGCCCCATCATAGCAGGCTGGCCTGTTGAGAACACCGTCATTGTGATAAGCAATGTGATGTTTGAAAGGAAAGAGATGAATTCTAATCCAAGTTTGCTGCCTGCTCACATGGGACCCTGACCCTGTTGAACATCAGATTCTTTGTCTCAGCAACTGCTAAATAGCTATTACTGTACCTGTCATTGTTTTGAGGATTAAAGTAACCAGTGATGTAAAAGGTAAGGGCTCGTGGTAAGCACATGGTGACTGTAGCTATGAGGGGGATCACTGTTGGCATTAGACACACAGCTCCGGTGGCACAGTGGCAGGCCCTCTGCAAGGCCACCAGGTCAGCATGGCATATGGATGTGCTACTTCTTCTGGCTTCAGTCTACCTACCTGAGATGTGAAGTTTGCATTTCTTATTTGCTAGGACTCCTTCGAGTTCCTGAAGTTCTTATGGTACAGCAAGAACGTGTTTCTACAGGCTCTTGCTCTGTGGCCCAGGCTGTCAAGAGAATTTGCAGGTCATGTAGTATCTCTCATGACACTGTTTTGCTCACTAAACTCAAGACTGGGCTGCATCCCACCAGGCTTGGAAGCAGGGGCGCCAGCACAGAATGACTTAATGGGGAAGTGGCCATTCACTGCTGGGAAGGAAAGCACATGATACGGTGGAACAGGGAAAACACAAACCTGCACAACGTACACCCAGTTTGGAAAGAGCCCCATGAACTTGAATACATTACGCTGCCCAGACTGTCTTGAATAGTGCAGGGCGGGTGACTGTGTGTGCAAATGGAGTGCAGGCTGATAAACGTGGGATTTATTCAGTAACTGAACAGTTTCTGGTTTCAGGCTTTTGGAATTGTAGGGATCCTCTCTCCTTCCATCAAGGAGATAGGATTTTTACAACTCATTCCTGAAATAATGATTTTTGTATTTTCATTGTTTACCCTCCTGCGTTCAGGGAGATGGGGTGAAGGGGAGGTCTGGGCAGGCCTGGTGCAGTGTCTTCCCTCTAGTCAGTGCCTAGAGGAGGCCTGAATACGGCAGACCAGGGCAGGGATGGGGCCAAGGGCTCTCAGAATCTGAAAGTCTTTGGGGGCAGAGGAGCCTGAGGCTCCTTGAAGGAGGGGCCAACCTTCCTCATCTCTCTGTCTGCAGCGTCTGTTAGGCACTGGCCCTGAACACTGTCTGTAGCACTTACCTGCCTGGCTGGACAAGGGTTTGGTTCTAAATCACTTCCTGACTGTTCTGAATCCAAGTAGCAGCTATAGATACTTAACTGCACCTACAATGGGGTTAGGTCCTAGTAAACCCATTATAAGTTGAAAATATCGTTAAGTTGGAAATGCACGTCAACAACTAAACATCACAGCTTAGCCGGCTCTCCTTAAATGTGCTCAGAACACTTCTGTCAGCCTACAGTTGGGCAAAATCATTGAGCACAAAGCCTGTTTATAATAGTACTGAATAGCTCATGTAATGTACTGAGCACTGTACTGCATGTGAAGAACAGGATGGCTGTGAGTACAGAAGGGCTGTCAGTGTGTCGGTTCTTGATCCTCATGATCGTGCGGCCTGACCAGAAGCCTTGCTCGCTGCCCTGCCAGGCATCGCCAGAGAGGATCGGGAAAAGAGCAGAGTACAAGTTCCAAACTGTCTTCTCAATGTGTATTGCCTTTGAACCATTGTAAAGTCAAAAAAATAGTAGGTCACACCATCATAAGGGACCTTCAGTAATCATATGGGTGATAGCACTGGTTTAGACAGAATATGTCTATGTAAGTAGCTTAAGAAAAACGGATTACAGAGTTCATGGAAGCAGAGAATCGGTGCTCTCCATGTTCTGTATTATCTACAGAGCTGGATGGTAGAATCCTGGATTATAACTTGCTATGAGATACTTGGAAGGAGTCTACATGGAGTTCCAGAATAACAGGAGAGGAATGCTGAGCTCTCAAAGCACTGGATGTAGGACTGACTGTGCATGCAGCCTCCTGAGTGCACAGTCCTGAGCTTGGATTAGGACAAGGAAAGGCATTCCAAGAAAAATAATGTAGGAAATCGCCTATAAATGTGAAGCAAGGAACAAATCGGCTTGGCCTCAGCCAATTGAGAGGGTCGTTTTGATTTTAGCTTTTTCTGAGTGTATTTCATGTAAGATATGTGTGTATTTTTTTCCAGTTTCATGTCACCAGTTGGCCCTGAACATATTTTGGGAGGTGATTCCACATGGCCTGTCGTTCCTGGGAGTGGGGGCAGGGTTTACCAAATGCTGATCAGAGCCCCACCACAAGAAGTATAGGCAGGATTCTTTTTTAAATGCCAATGGCTGTAATGAAAAAAAAATTGATTCTTAGAAATTATTAAGTCAGTTGATTGGTTGGTAGTTATTTTCTTAAGCTGTAGACCAAAAAAGTGGCAGTTAATATTACTAATGGCTTGGGAGTTGGGTGGAGAGGAGACAATGCCATTTTTGATAAACGCTTGGAAAGAGCTTCTCTTGTAACTCTGAAAAGCTGTAGCTGTACAGCTTTGCTGTATGTGTGTTCAAATGCATATGCTGGACCCATAATTCTAGGGTCTTTATTTCCTGCCTTAAATCCTGCCAACCTGTAGTAACCTCCGAAATAAAGCAGTGATTCTTTTTTTTTTTAATGACATGATTTGGAAGTTGCATTTGTATTTGGAGTTACGGTTAGGGGATTTGCTTTTCTAT
This sequence comes from Manis pentadactyla, assembly GCF_030020395.1. Classification (NCBI taxonomy): domain Eukaryota; kingdom Metazoa; phylum Chordata; class Mammalia; order Pholidota; family Manidae; genus Manis; species Manis pentadactyla. The sequence goes on from NC_080025.1 coordinate 45,389,994, forward strand.
TTGCTGAATATCTTTCAGTATCATAGGTTTGAGTAGAGAGGAATGCTCTGTCATGCCTCATTTTCCTCTTCTGCTTACTTAGGTCCAACACTAAAATATTAAATATGTGTGACTGGGATACATGAGAATAGAAGATTAATTGGTGGGCAAAAAGGTATTTCAATAGGATGCTGAAGTTTATTTGCCCAGGTTTTAATTGCTTCGAGGTCAGCAAAAATAGGTTGCCAAGTGAACATGGTTATGCCTTACTGCTTTCCCAGGCTGTACCTTTAGTTCTGGTCCAGGTAAAAGTGTGTAAGAGCTCTGGCCTTTGCACATGTGTTTGGGACTTTTCAGGTATAACACTTTGGAGGTACAGTGCTGTAAAGAAAGCTCCCCTTTTCTTTCCCCTGTGACTGAAGAGTTCTGTACTCCAGATGAGTGGGGTTTTTTTCCACACCAAGCAGTTCTTCAACACCAAGGAGTGTCCTACAATTCAGGTCGATTCTGACACTGCCTGCTTGGTTCAGTCATTTGCTGGAGCATCCCCCAGAGCTCCAGAAAGCAGTGCACTACCTGGATGACTAGGTTGTTACAAAGGCTCCAGCTAGGAAACAGTCAGATGGGAGACGGGCGTAGCGCAGGGTATGGGGAAGGGGCTAGGGACTTCATGCTGGGCACGCTACCCTCCCAGCCTGGAAACTCTGAACCCTCTGGGTTGGGATTTTTTTACATCTGCGCCATTATGCAGCATGATTGATTAAATCAGTGGCCATTTTAGTGGATATCCAGCCTGTGTTCCCTCCCTGGGCATCTGGGGGTGGGGCTGAAGGTCCCAAGCCTCTAATCACATGGTTGGTTCCCTGGCAGCCGGCCCCACCTCTGTGGTCATCTGGGAGCTTTCCAAAACCCACCTCATTAACATAACTCAGGTGTGGTTGGAAGGCACTTGGTTTGAATACCAAATGTTCTATGTTATAACAACAAAAGACAATCCTTACCCTTTAGGAAATCTCTTGGGAGCTATTTCAGGAACAAAAGAAAGATCACATATAACAAAAAGGCACTCCCATTATTCTTATAACTTAGGAAATTACAAGGATTTTAGGAGCTGTGTGCCCGGATCCATGGAGGAAGACCAAAATACACATTTCTTATTCTGTCACAGCGTCACATGTACCATCAGTTTTTTTCTTCCCAGGGACCAGATCTACTTTTACTTAATAACCGTCACCCTCTGTGGTTTTAGCATTATGGAAGGCTGCCAGGGCCCTGCCTCACAGCCATCCATTACTTGCACATACATTAGATACAAAAAGGAGAAAGGTACTGTGTGTTAGCAGATGCTCTGCGGGCTGTGAAGAACGGACAATATCAGTGTATCCTTGAGCACATAACATAATGCACGTGGCGTTTCTTGGAGGCACCAGATAATTCAGCAGAGAAAGTCGTGTCATCTTTCATGCCTAATTAAAGGAAACACTAGGTGGTGCTGTAAACTAAGCAGGGCACGCTGTATGTAGCCAGGTGGGCTAGATGTTAAATAAATCCTCTTCCAGTACTGCTCTCTTCTTTGCCTGCAGTCGGCTGGGGAGATCCTGGCCTCTTCCCAGCTTGGTTTATGGAAGACATTCACCCAAAATAATTTATGAGCCAAACAAGTTTTTTTCACTGTATTTATGTCTATTTTAGAACTAAAGTAGCTTTGGTGGCTGATAACTGTGAAACCAGATACACATGTAAGTTTGAGATCAAAGGAGCGACTCAGATATTCGGGACAAAAGTCATTGTCTGTTTTGGATTGGCTTATTTGGGGAAGGAAAATGACTGTTAATAGCTTGATTTACAGCCATGTCGTTTGACCTATATTTGTGCAGTAAACACAACTTACAAATCTGGGTGAAGTGAGATTTCATACACCGTCTTCCTGTCCCTGCCAGGATCCCTTCCAGAGGTACAGTCTCATGGGAGGTACTCTGGCATCAAGTTTGCATCAGGTAGACGTTTAATCAACATTCATTTCCAGGAGCACCTGCTTCATCAATGCCTTTTGATTCTCCCCCTTACGTGGCCCTGCAGAAAGCCTTTCACAAATGGGCGATTATTGACCCATGTGTGTTCATGCAGTCAGCCACAGGCATAGGAAAGGCACACGGAGTCATCCCATGTGCCACCATGAACTGGCTTATGGGACATGAACTGTTTGGAATGTTTGCAAGAACTGAGCGTCACTTCAGTACTGTCTTCATATAGTGATTTTTTTTTAAAGATCAGTAGAATATGAAGAAGTGTCTTCTTTAGAATCAATCCTTTAAAACCCCTGTTTGGAAGATTCAATTATTAGTCCTCATTAGAATTTAACAAAGGTTAAGTAAAATCAGATAGACAGCCCTTAGTGATTTTATTATCTAAACAGATAAAATACTAATTTATTCACGAGAGCTTTTAAGAGTTTGTTCTAGAGTAGGATATTTTAGATTGTTTAAAAAGTCTCAGTTTTGCTCTAAGGACTATGGAAAATGTGCAAGCTTGAAACATGTCAATACAGTGTTTGGATTTTTCATGAAAACTGTAACCTACATAAATGAATTTTATCAGACTAATGTGGCTTTGTGTAGCAGATTCACAGTTAAATGTACTAAACTAGTTTCACAAATACCGCACCTCAAAGGAATAAAAACATTTTGAGGACATGTGTTGATTTATGCTTTAGTGTCATATTTACCTTTCTGTTTATTTTGGGTAAGGTCAGGATCACTTGGCTTCTCTAAGGCATACGGACTGCAGAGAGGGGTGATCTGGAACCACTGGGCTGGCCCAGAGACAGAGCAGAAGGAAAGGAGGGCACAGCCAGGCATCTTCAGAAACACGTGTAGGAAAATAACTCAAACGAAAATCCGCCTGAGGGAGTCAGTCCGCATGAGGACTCTCCTCCCATCTGATTTCTAAAGGAGGATGGAAGTAATGAAAGCAGTGGTCTTTTTCTGCTAGGTCTTCTGCTGTTCTTAAATAAGTACAAAGCACAACTGTATGAAATGCCGCTGCACCTAGGGTGGGCTCCCTCTGCTGGCCTGTCCGTGGCATCCAGGCCACACGTGCATTGCCGAAGGCTGATTGAGCTTTGTGCTCTGCCCAGTATTGATTCTTAAATGGCCCAGTAAGGTGGGGATGTTGACTTCATAGGGTGAGTTAGGATAGCACACATTTAATTGTTTTCAGAGCTTAAATTTAAGTGATTATTACATAACAGCCGAATATGAATATAAGACATTCTAGAACTTTCCTGAAGCCTCAGATTTGTGAACTCCAGTATAACTTGTATAACTTGTATATTTCCTCATGAGCGGAATACACTCTTGTCTCAGTAAGCACACCGAATCTCTCAGTTAGAGGCTGGCTCTCTTTGGGTAGCCATCACCCACTGTTTATCATTGGACCATGTTGCTTCCTCAGCTTACAGCTGAGGACTTAGTCTAAGACCCACCACCACTCAGGAACAAGGGGACCTCTGTATGGTGGGGTACCTGTCCCTTCAGGGTCTTGATTTTCAGTCAGCCCTCTCTTCCCCACCTAGCCCCCTGCCCCCCCAAATGCTGAGTGAGAGCTCTACCTACTGCCTTATGATATATTAATTATTGATTGCATCATAATTAACTTTTGATTCAGCACTTTTGTCCTTTTAGTATCTGGCCACAGGATTCATATTTGACAGCTCCAAACCTGAGCTCTAGCAGCATCTTTCGCCTCCCCATGCAGGCCCTGCCCGCTGACTGCACCAGGTCAGATTTGGGTCCGTCTCCATCCTCCCTCCCATTGCAGCCTGCTTCTGCTCCTGCCCAGCCCCAGCCTCTGTCCCTGCTTCCAGCAGCAAGGCACTGGGCAGGCCTCCTCTCATCACTGCTATTGCAAAAGCACCTGTCTCTTCCTCTCTTGTCGGCCCGTCTGGCCCCCTCAGAACCCTCATGTGACCCGTCTAAAGCCTGCTGCGTGTGATGGCCCTTGTCCAGGCCATGCTCAGCTCCCTTGCCATGGCCTGGAGGGTAAAGGAACCAGGGCTCTGTGGCCTTTCTGCTTCTGTCTAAATCTTCCCATATCTGTGCTCCGCTCCCACCCCCAGTGGCCAAATGCCCTTCCTGCTTCTCTCATTGGGGGTCCCCCATCCCCTTGCCCTCTGTGTCCCTTCTTCCAGCAGGTTCTTGTTGTTATGGTTTTGTTCTGTCTTCTTGTGTCCTTTGCCTCACAAGATGGGGAACCATAGGCAAAGGCATCTGAGGCTTGTGTTGGGGGCACAGGTTGTGTGGGGGGCACAGGAGAGGCGGTGAGGCACTGTGTGCTGAAAGGTCTGTGAGCTCGTTTCATGAGTGCACCTGGTGAGGTCAGATTGGCAGCTGCTAAGCTTGTTTTCAGATTCAAGGATCGCTCCTCAAGCTTGCATGAGCTTGGGCAAGCTGCTCAACTCCTCCAGGCCTGTGTCCTTAACTTTTAAAACAGGTTCATAGACACCACTTTATATTGTTTTGTAAGGAATAAACAAAATAGAACTAACAAATAACATTCACTGAGCATTTCCCATGTGCCAGGCTCTGTTACAGAGCAAATAACAACTAATTTAGCCCTCACACCTGCCCTGCAGGTGGCACCATTGCCCACCCTGTGTTAGAGCTGTAGAAACTGTAGAAACCAAGGAGTAGAAAGCCAGAGCTGCCTCCGGGCCCAGAGCGGTAGGAACCAGGCAGGGGTCTGCATGTTGTCTTCTGCCAGTGCCCTCCCTGCTGGTTCCAAGCTTGTAGCCTTGGGTGTGGGGGGGTCTTGCAATCTGCGCCCTAACTTAGTTTCTTGTGGGTTAAGTGGGTGTCACATGGGGCTCTCAGGAGCACGAGGCTGAATTAGATGACTTGCAAAGTTCTGGGCTCAGTTGTGTTGCTGTGTAACTAAAAAGTGACAGCTCTGAAAACACAGACAAAGGAAGTAGGTATTATTCGAGTGTGTTGGGTTGCAAATAAGAGAAACTAACTCAGACTAGCTTTAGCACAACTATAGGGGTGGAGGAATGTCTTTCAGAGCTCCTGGCAGGAATGCAGCCAAGCCTGAGAAAGGATGGAGATCAAGTCACACACAGCTGCCCAGCCCCCAGCCCACAACCCCAGGTCCCATCTCTGTCTCCTTCCCTGGCTCCCTCCCCGATCTCTGAGTGTGCTGGGTTATATCCCTCATAGTGTATTAACCAGGCCCCTCCCAGAAACAGAACCAACAGATGTGCTTTTATATGTATATTGGTGGGAGGAGTTTATTTTTAAAATTGGCTTACATGACTCTGGAGGTACAAGCCCCAAATTGGCGGGTGGGTGGGCAGACTAGAAGCCCAGAGAAGAGTTGCAGTTCAAGTGTGGAGGCAGAATTTCCTCTTCCTCTGCAGATCTCAGTCTGTTCTCCCAAAGTCCTTCAACTGATTGGGATTGGGTGAGGCCCACCCACGTTGTGGAGGTCAATCTGCTTTACTCAAAATCTGCTGAAGTAAATGTTAACCTCATCTGAAAAGTGCTTTCAGAGAAGCATATAGAATCATGTTTGACCAAATACCTGTTTGCTGTGTCCCAGCCAGATTGACATGAAATTTCTCATCAGGGTCTCAATGCATCTTTCTGTTCTTTTGTGTCATTCTCTCTGGCTTTCTCTGCACCTGCCTCAGGCCAGCCGCGGGAAGCGGAGGGGCGCCTGGAGGCCTGCAGTAGATGTGCCCTCCCCAGCTGCCTGTGCCAGCCGAGGCTGCTGTCCATGTTGGGTCTCTGTTTCACTTCTCGGATCTCAGGGAAAGGAGAGGTCCCAATATTGGCCTAATTAGAATGTCCACCTGTGATCTGGCCCGCTGAGGCTGGGGCAGTGGGGTCCTGCCGTGCCACCGTGGCTGTGGGGTGCCCACCCACGCTGGTGGGGATGTGAGCTGAGCAGATGCCCTGAAGGGGTCTTCTGAACAGACAGGTGGAAATGTAGTTGGGCTGTAATTACTGAATTGCTTCTGGAATATCAACAAATATGAATAAATGTAATACATATGGTTCCTTATAGAAACTTGTACTTACCTCCAGGATGCTTCTGTGCCTCACACAATATTTTTTAATGCTCTGAGTTTCGGGACCTGATCACCAAGATGCCCATTTGGCTGTGACCCCTCACCGCTGCTAAAGTCTCTCTTGCTTTTGCCTTGTAATGCCCAGAGGATGACGTGGACCTGGAGGCCCTGGTGAGCGACATGAATGCATCCTTGGAGAGTCCGTACTCGGCCTGTAGCACGCAGTCAGAGATGGCACCCCTCCTCCAGAACAGCCCGCACGCCCGCAGCCAGCCGCCACCCTCAGGAACAAGGTCCCTGCAGCCACAGGTGTCCCCGAAGCAGAAGGTGCAGCGTTCTCAGCCTATGCACATCCTCGCCGTCAGGTGGGACCTTGGGCCTCGAGGGCCTCACCTCTGAAAGCAAGCGAGTGCCGTCAGTCACGACACTGCTCTCTGCTGAGCACATTGTTCCTTTCCTCTGTCCTGCAGGGCAACACCCCAGGGGGCTGTAGTACCCTTCAGTTCAGATAGCTTCCACTGAGCACCTGCTGGTGCCTAGCCCCCTGCCAGGGGAACAACATGCAGGAAAACCATCAGAGGAGAATGCTCTGGGAAAAAGGAGAGAATGGCCAGGCAGTTGATGGAGAGCTCCAAGGCCCACTGCCCAGAGAGGGGTCGGGGACCAAGAGGGGCTTGTCAGCAATGTGCAGCCTGGGACATCATATTCCGCAGGGGGCTAAGATGAGAGGCCATAGCCAGTGGAGTCTGGCTAGAGGGAGGGTTCTGGGAAGCAGAGGACCGTGCCTTGCAGGTGCTGGGTCTCTGAATTGGGTATTGAAGGGTGCATAGGAGCCCAGGGCTGGGGAGGCTCTGTGAGCAGAAGAGATGGCCCTTGCTTTCGCAAGTGGTAGGACCTCCTTTTTATGGCTGATATTCCATTGTATCTGTATGCCACGTTCTCTTTACCCATCCCTCTGCCAATGGACAGTGTGGTCGGTATGCTAAGTAAATAAGCCTGTCACAGAAGGACAGACAGTACTTGGTTCCGCTTCCATGAAGAGTCTAAGATAGTCAAACTCTTGGATGCAGAGAGTGGGAATGGTGGTTTCAGGGGGCTGAGGGAGGAAACTGGAGGATGTTAGCCAAAGTGTAGCGATTCAGTTCCACAGGATGAATGAGTCCTAGGGATCTGTGGGGCAGCTTCCAGCCCACAGTCCTGAATTGTGTCCTGAAATGTGCTCAGAGGGAGGTCTTAGAAGCGTCTCTCTCACAAGCAACAACTATAATAAGTAGGGAGGAACATTTGGAGGTGGTGGGTGTGTGCAGCAAGGCTGTGGTCACGGATCCAGTGTGTTCTTACTCTAAACTCTTCCAGGTGCCTGTTACATGTGCACAGCTTTTTGTGTGTCAGTCATACTTGCAGAGTGGTTTAAAAAAAGAGAATCCCAACAGGTGGGGGCCAGGTCTGGAAGGTCTTGGTGGGCCATTCTTAGGGGAGAGACGGGGAAAGGATTTGACCAGGCCAGTGAGGAGCTCCCATCTGGGCTTTGGCAAACATTGCTGCAGCCTGGGGGCGGAGCGCGCTGGACTGGAGCACGCCTGATTTGGAAGGTGCTTCTGGGACCAGCTTGGTGACGGCAGGGTCCTGACCTGGGAAGAAGAGGGATGGATGGGATTTGTGGGCCTGGGGTAGTGGGTGGTCAGAGGGGTCAGCGGTGACAGTGGGTAGCCTCATGTTGAAGGCCATCTGTGGGGAGACCTTGGTGAGATCAGGCTGAGGAACTCTCTGCAGCCCCTCCCAGGTCTGGGCTGGCCCTGGAGGGTTTCCGGGTGGGGATGGGGGCTTGAGGATGGCAGGTGAAGGCCTCCTGCCTCCCCGGGCTTTCTGTAGAGTGTGTGCCACATCTTGGGCCTTGATCAGGCTGGGGTTCTTCAATGCTGCATCCTCAGAAACCTCATTGGCTTTCATGGGTGGCGGGGGCCGCTACACTCCTAGAAACTTCTGAGAGGCTCTTTCCAGTCTGACAGCGAGGTCTTCTGCAGCCAGGAAACCCTCCCACCCGAGGAAGCTTGCTCTGCTCAGGAGGCAGAGTGAACCTGGAGGAGGGGTGGTGGACCGCCTCTCGGCTCCCTGCCTCCTGCCCATTCCAGAGTGTGTCCCGATTTGCTTTCTAGAGCATCACCTGAGAGCTGTTAGTGCCTGATGAGTTAAGTCTGGAGGAGACACTCCCTTCTTTATGAGCTTTTCTGGGTGTGGGGGCCTGTTTGTCGCTGTTCATGGAGGCCTTCGGGAGGCCCCCGGGAAGATAGGAGGGCAGCCCATGGTGATGGTGACCAAGGCTGGGTCAGGGTGGAGGTCGATGGTGCCAGAAAGCCTGGCATCCCGCCATATAGTTGCCCTGGATCTATAAGCCTGTGCTTCTGGCAGAATTGGGCCATGTGCCCAGGGGGTTCCCATACCAAGTCCCTCAGGGATGCGGGGTTGCACCCCAGGGCAGCAGGCACCTCCCCTTCCCATGTGGCCTGGGCCTCACCTCTGCTTTTGTCACACAGGTAACATTGCTTCTTACCTTCAGGTGCATCTAAAAAAATGTGGTGACTGATAATAGGATTCCCTGTTTATTTTGTAAGACCATGTGCTGGGCACTCGCTGTGTGCATCTCTGTTGAGTCTCATTTACAACAGTCCTATGAGGTGGGTGGTGTGGTGACCCTCAATGAGGGTGAGGAAACCAAGGCGCTGGGGGGAGCAACTTATCCACAGCTGGTGAGTGGGAAGCCCGGATGCAAACCCAGGCTGAGGGGCCCTGAGGAGCGTCACGCCATGAACCTGTTGCTGGTGAGGGGCCACAGAGCAGGGTCCGCAGCACACGTGGAGTACTTCCCGAGATTACCACCCGTTCTGAGAGGTGCGGAGCAGAAGCTGAGGAGGTGGGAAGGGCTTCCTGGTTCGGGTTGCTGGTCCCTGCAGACCCTGGAAGGAAGGAGTGGCTGTGGTGGGAGGAGGAGGGTGGCTAACCTGGATGCACAGGGCAGCATGGCCCTGCGCTCTTGTCCTGTCCTGATTCCCGGCTGCCTGCCTCAAGTCCCCTTTCCATGTCCCTGTTTGTAATTGTGAGGGGGCGCATCTCCTGGCTGTTCACATCTTGAATGTTTTTTTCCAACTTTGTGTAATAACTTTCAGTTTTGGGCAGTGTTTATGAACTGCTATAAAGTCAGCATGGGGCTGTTTTTTTCAATTAAAAAATTTTTTATTGAGGTGAAATTCACGTAACATGAAACTAACCACCCACAGTGTACAATTGAGAGGCATTTGGGACATTCCCAGTGTTTTGCAGCCAGCACATCTGTTTAGTTCTGGAACACTTCTGTCACTCGGGAGGAAACCCCCTGCCTCTTCAGCAGTGTCTGCCTGTCTGCCCTCCCCACCTGCCCTCCCCAGCCGACGCTGGCAGCCACCAGTCTTCCTTCTGTTGCTGTGGATTTACCTCTTCTTGGTGTTTCATAAAAATGGAATCATACAGTATGTGACCTTCTGTGTCTGGCCTCTTTCATGTAGCATGATGTTTCGCTTTTGTTTTAAATAAAGACTTTTTTTTTAAGAACAGTTTAGGTTCACAGCAAAATTGAGAGCAAGGTACAGAGATGGCCCACGCACCCTGTGCCCCATGCATGCACAGCCTCTCCTTACCAGCCTCCCCTCCCCAGCAGGCCAGTTGTTACAGCCGATGAACCTACCCTGGTGTGTCGTCACTGCCAGGTCCGCAGTTTACGTTAGGGCTCACCCTTGGTGGTGTGCACTCAGTGGGTTTGAGCAAGTGTACAGTGACATGATTCTGTCATTATAATATCACACAGAATATTTTCACTGTCCTAAAAGACACAGGACTTTCTTAAATGCTCAAGATGTCATATTAAAGAGAGAAGTTTTTGTGAACAGTTGCATATCCGAATATCAGTATCTTGCTCTGTAAGTCAAAACAAAAGAAAACTCATTCTTCAGTTGTTTAGTGGTCATTTAGGGGCAGGAATATACTGAAGTGGGTGGGCCACATCCACCCTCTTACTCTGTAGGACAAGGGACGGATGTGTTGTTTGAACACTTTGCCATGATGGAAGCTGTTATGTGGGATTTGTTAACAGTTAAAAATAAGCATGTTTTCAAGCCACTGCCCACTATTGTAAGGGCTTTCCTACTTTCACAGCACCGAGTCCTTCAGTCCACGGGATGCCCCCAATGTAAATCAGTGCTCCTCTGCCTGGTCCCCATGCAGTGGCCGGGCAGGCCTCCTTTAGAATCTGGGTGAACAGTAAGAAGGGAACATATGAAATGGTCACAGTGTGCATTTCTCTAGTGGCACATTTCCTAAGAAGCTAATGGATCATTGAGTCCAACTGTAAAATTAGTCAAAAAATTACTTGAAGACACAGCCCACATGAGGGCTTTTGAGGAGTGTGTCAACAAGAAAGACCGGGAATGCTGAGCAGCGGCAGGGTCCCATCTGCAACTCGGGGTTTGTTCCCTTCCTGCAGGTGGGCATCTGTCCATGGGGCGGTGTGGCCCGTGGGCAGGCAGAGTGGCTCTGCTCACAGAAAGCCCGGGCTATATGGGCAGCAGGCCACCAGCAGGGCCCTAGGGAGAGGAAACATTGTTTCTGCTTTGACTTTGAACTTGATTTATCTGCCGTTTTTTATATTGCCTCTGATGAGTCATCCTGTGTGTGTTTTGCCTAGTTGTGTGGTGAGTTTAGCGTTCTTGAGAGGAAGGAGCTGGCTCTGAAGAGATGCCAGAGAGAGAGGGGCCACTCAGCAGTGGCTGTCAGTGGGGTGAGGAGGGTGGGGAGGGTGTTCCGAGGTAGCACAAACACAGGCTTTTGTGCTCCACAGAGGAGAGCTACGTGGGACATTTATTTCCGGTAATTCAGTATTTTCAACAACCTTTTTGTATAAATAAGCACTCATTCCATAATTCAGATGAGGACCCATGGAGCCTCTTTTGGTATTTTCATGTAGTCAGAGAAGTGTTCACTTCAAAGTCACTGAAAATAGTTGTTCTCATGAAAATGCTCTTACCACAAAACCTCTTCACACATCAGGTGTTTGCTGAACAAAGCTGACAGTGTGTTTGGAGAAAATGCCTGGTACATGTCCTGCACTGAGCAGCATTTGTGATTTGAGTGTGCACAGAGCTTCTCCTCACCTGGATGTGTGACGAGTGAGGGAACCTGTATCCTTTGAGTCTGAGAAGAGCAGCTTTTTAAAAAAACAAATTTGTGGTAAAACATGTAACATGAAACCTACCATCTCAGCCATTCTGAAGTGCACAGTGGCACAGTGTGATGTGCAGCATGTGCAGTCAATGCTCAGAGCGTTTTCATCCTGCACAACTGTCCCCACTGAACACCGACTCCCAACTACCCCTGACTTCGTTCTACTCTGAGTCTATGAGTTTGACAACCCCAGGGACCTCATAGAAGTGGAATCATACAGGGCCCAACTTCTTGTGACTGGCTTATCTCACTCAGCACAGCGTCCCCAGGGTTCACCAGTGGTGTAGCAGGTGGCAGAGCACTCTTCCGTGGCAAGGCTCAGTATTTTCCCCCTGCCCATACGTAAGCGTTTTGTTTATCCATTCACACATCAGTGGACTCCTGGGTTGCTTCCGCCTTTCGGCTGTTGAGTAGTCCTGCTGTAAGCAAGTGCACACCTATCTGTCAGAGTCCCTCCTTTAGTTCCTTTGGGTCTATTCCCAGTAGTGGGACTGCGGGATCGTGTTGGGGGGATGGCAGCTTTTAACGAGTGGTTGTCTCTTTCCTCCCAGGCGCCTACAGGAAGAAGACCAGCAGTTTAGAACCTCTTCTCTGCCGGCCATCCCCAACCCTTTCCCTGAGCTCTGTGGCCCGGGGAGCCCCCCTGTGCTCACACGGAGCTCCTTACCTCCAAGCCAGGCCGCTGCGAAGCAGGTGAGCAGGCTGCTTGGCTGTGGGGTCAGGACAGACGAGGTGGCTCATTCCTTTGGGAAAAAGGGAGGGAGATGGTGGGATCTGTGCTCTTAGCTCTTCTCGGCGACTATGCTTGTTGCCTTGTGAGGCTTTTAAATTTACTGGCCAAAGTTCCATTTATTAAGTCAGGGATGTATCTGTTTTAGAAAGTCTCCTACAAAAGGTTAAGAAGTAATAACAATTTGGTGGTTCTCTGAAAAAATGTCACCACTGCCTCATCTTCAATACCCAGTAATTCTGAAAAAATGAGGTATTATTAAACTCTGGCTTTCTTGGGTGTCAGTACTTCAGTGTAGTTGAAGATTTTACATTTCTGACTTGGAATACGGTCTTTGTAAGGCAGAAGGATTTTCACGTGACCCAGAAGGTGACAACCATCTTCTTAAACTAATGTTTTCTACCTGAAGTAGGTGTTTGACAGCTTTTGTCTCCATGGGAAGACACGGAGGCACAAAGAGTTTCAGTGACTTGCCCAAGGTCAAAACATCAGCTGTCAACTCATTAGAGAAAAGCGCTGGCAGCCCCATCCCTCCAGACTGGCAGGGCTGGGCCAGGGTGGGTCGCAAGCCCAGTGGAACAGACCCCTTCACACTGTAGCATGGGGGCAGTGGTTTACGTATAATAGTAATGACACTGAGCACAACAGCAGCTACATATCACAGGCATTGAGTGATCTCTACATGCCAGGCACGCTTTAAGTGGTTTATGTTTGTTTATTTGTTCATTTATTCCTCAAAGCAACCGTAAGAATTTGGAACAAATGCTGTTTCTCTTCTGAAGTTGGGAAACAGGTCCAGCTACATGGTGGAGCTGGGCAGAACGCAGTGTGAGCTGTGGGGCAGGCCAGCACCCAGTGTGGTAGGACCTGACGTCAGGGTCTAGGGCCTCTGATTTTAGCCACTGAACTACATGCTTCCTGGGACCATCTTTCTTTTCAACAAGTATATTTCAGAAGTCCCTTTGCCTTTTCCATTAGAATCACTCTCTTCTCATACTCCCTATGCACATTTCCACCTTTGCCATCCTCAAGTATGATGTGCCACTAGCCCCTTTTCTCTGCATATCTGTCCACCCTATGCCACCCAGGGCTGCGCTCTTGGGAGACAGACACTGCTCCTAATGCTTGCCAGCTCCCGAGCGCTGCTCCTGCTCTGACCTCGCACCTCTGGAGCAGGCTGCATGGTCCCACCATCAACACTTAGAAGGTGCGTCCCTGTCCAGGAGCATCTGGCTGGGCTGCAGCCCTGTGTCATGTGCCTGCAGTACGCAGGGATGTCGGCCTCTCTAGTGACCTTCTTCTTCACGTAAGGGTCTAGACGAGCTGTCTGTGGATGGGCCACTGAGGTTGTTTATAACGTTACCCATCCTAAAATAAGACCAGGAAAATATTATCTGGGCTCTCACAGCAGTTGGCAAGAAAAGGGGCCTCCACCCCCATGGACTGTCCGACTCTGTAAGCAGAATCAGGAAACCCTGGAACTCTGCCTGCTGTTTTTCTTGGGATTGGAGTGAGCTCCCCACAAGAACATTGCTTTGGTGTCTGTTTCTGTTGCCAGATTCCTCCAGCCCGCTGGCACCAGCAGGCACAGGAAGGATGCTTAGCCCTTGGCACTACTTGTAAACAGTCAGTCTTCTTCATTGTTTTGTAACTGGTCAAAGGGACACTTTCTTCAACTGCACCAGGTTCTGACTTCTGATCTCGTGAGGTGCGTGTCTTGTTAGGGCTGCTGGCGGTGATCTCCAGGCGGCCTCTGTTGCCCGCCGCATCTCTTGGACAGGAGTGGCCACTGTGGGGCAGAGGAGTCGGGCCCCTTCTTTGCCAGTTGCCTGAGGAGAAGAGAAATATGATTCTTTCTCCTTTGATGCAAAGTCAGAGGAAGCTGCTGGGTCAGTGTCCACTCGAGAGTTCTGAAGTGGCATAGAAAGATGCCCGCGCTCAATGTGTGGGGCCAACATACCTACTGTGTCCACAGAGGGGAGCTGGTCAGGTTGGGGGAGACAGTGGATCGCCTCTCTGGAAGGAAGCTCGGCACGGTGAGCCCACAAGAGGCCCCTCCTGCTTTCAAGTTAGAAGGGAGGAAGTGGAGGGAGAGTCACGTGGCCAGGTGGGAGGAAAAAGCCATTCCTCTTGGAGGTACTGTAGTCACAACACTCCAGATGCCCTCTCAAAGAGGCGGGGGTGTTTCCAGACAGGGAGTCCCCTTTCCAGGTTTCTTTTTCCAGGGCCCTTGGTGACTGCCCAGTGGGGCAGGAGTGGTCAGGTGTGGTGTCTTGGACCCCAGCTCCATAGAGCGACCACCGTGATGTGGGCTTGGCTGTGTGCAGGCCACCTGCTCACAGGGGCTTCCCGCCACCATGTGGCGCCGTGTGGCACCATGTTGCGGGACAGCCCCTGTGGCTGTGGACTGGCCGCTCTGGGTCTTGCTGAAGGGGAGGGAGAGGAAGCATTAGCAGGTGCTGTCGAGGGAGGAGGCCCTGAGCGCCCCATAGGGCAGCCCTGGGGAGTCCTCTGGGGTAGCCTCCCTACCTTTGGTGTCATCTCGGAGACCTGCTGTGCGCCACATGGTTACCGCAGGAGCCCTGCTCCTGAGGGACTTAGTGACCAGCCATCCCAGGTGGAGGCAGATGGAAAAATTGGTGGTCAGAGGGGTGACAGCAGTGAACTGATAGAACTCCTTCTTCTGCCAAGAAGGGTTGGAAATCTTCGGGGGCCACCCTGAAGCCTCCATGATGGGTGTGCAGAGGGCACAGATGGCTCTGGTTAGGCTTCAGTCTCCCATGCTGACCAACCCCCTGGGTGTGTGTCCTTCCTACCACCTCGTCCCTGCCTGAGCTGACTGTGGCTGGGCAGTGCTTGTGCGCCCTGAGAATCCACATGCTGTGGCCCTGGGGTGGTCAGGCTGGCCTTGGGGAGCTGAGGAGGTTGAGGTGAGGTCATGGGGTGGGGTCTTCATGGTGAGATTAGCACCCTTATGAGACCAGCCGCCAGAGCTGCCCACACGCCACCTGAGGACTTGGCCAAGATGGCGGCTTCCGAGAGCCGGGAAGGAGTCCCTCCAGAACCCCACTCTGCTGGCCCCCTGACTGCATACTCCCAGGCCCCAGACCTGTGAGGCACCAGTGTCGGTCCTTTGAGCCCACGGCCTGTGGTGCTGTGAGGGCCGCCGGAACCCACTGAGCTGCGGGAACTGCTGAGATTCTTACACACATCCTGCTTCCCCAGCAAGGGAGCCCTACGCTGCGTGCAGGTGAGTGGCTCGGCCCACTGGAAATCAGTGCTCGGAGAGGAGCCTCTGACAGCCCCCTGCTCTTCCCCCAGGCTCTGCCTGCCCCATGAGGACGCCCCTGGCTCTGACGTCGAGGGGCTGGGCTGTGGTGCCCTCCCCGAGTTCCCGGGGAGCCCAGCGGGTGAGTGGGGTTCCACCCTGGCTTCTTCCCAGCCCGGCTGGGCACCGCCTGCCCTGTACCTGCTCCCATGCCTGCTATCCCTGACTGAGGCCAGCCCAGACGCAAACCACCCAGCGATGCACTGTTGAGTCAGCGGCCTGGTGGAACAGAACCCCTGTCATCCAGTTGTGGGGGGGCATCTGGAGCCTGTGAACCGAGTGTATCTCCATACCCTAGTGACAGTGACGTCTGGGCCTCTGGCCAGGTCCTCCCAGAGTTCTGGTCGATAATCTTGTGAGAGGTTTTAGGGATATCTGCCTTACAGAGTTCCTGGGTTTTCTGCTTATTTTATTGTGTTATGTTAAAACAGCAACTTTTGGATTATTTGTTAATATTTTAAGCTAGTCTATGATTTGTTTTTAGCTTAGTTTGTACTCTGTGGCTTCACCAGTGAAGTGCAGCATGCCCATGGACCCCCGATCATTCATATACAGTAAAATGAGATACTGAGTGTGGTTTGTGTTGGAAGAAACACGTCCTTGTGCCCCGTCAGCCTAGGAATGGAGATGATGCAGTTTTAAGTGACATCTGTTAGTGACTATGGTCTTCCTGGGTTGTTAACACAGATCAGTGTATCTTATCTGGGGGTTCTGGGGCAGCATGATGCCATCAGTTATGTAATGACACTTCATATATCTCCTGGTTTAATTACGTTGTTGAACAGCATCTCCTCACATATTTACCCAAGATGCATATGCCTGCAAACTTCTGAGAGATAACGTTCTTTCCCCTGGAGGGTAGTGAAATTAAATTAGTATCAGGAAAGTGAATTTTTGTGGTGAAAATCAAGGCATTTTGAACTGCTTTGTGACTCACTTGGAGCAGTCAGGCTGTCATGTGGGTGAGGACAATTACTGTAGCAAAGATTTATGAGCTGTGAAACCAGGCTCCGAGCCTGACTTGAATCCCAGGTCTGGTCCATGCTATTGGGCTTCTGTGTGGAGGGTCGCTTTGCTCTCTGGGCCCCAGGGGACCCCAGGATGTTGGACCATCTTCATATTTGGCCAAGTGTGGGTCAGACCTGCTGGGAGCTCTGCTGTCTGAGATGTTTTTGTGTCTGCCTGGAGCTCAGCACAGCGTGCATTTATCTGGCCATGGCTCTGAGCATCTACTTAGTTGCTTGACCCAGTGCCAGTGGCAGAGATCAACTGGGGTGCAGTGCCTACCATCTGATCTGCATAGTATTCAGGACCCTTGTCTTTCTGGCAAGGCCTTCCAAATTGAGGATGTGGCTGTTCTGGAGCCGGCCTGAGGGTGCACCATTGGGAGTGAGAGGGCAGAGGCTGGAGAGAGGCTGAGCAAGCTCTGGGCCTAGTCCAAGTCCTAGGTAATCAGAGGTAAATACCTGACCACCCCTCTTCAGGGGACCCAGTTACTGTCTCCCTCTGTTGAATTTCTGTGTCTTGGAAGAGAGAGAAGGCTGGCACAAACTCCTGTTTCCTCCCAGAGTGCTGGGTGAGAGGCAGCGCGGGCTCTGATAGGGAAGCCCCGTTGCTTGGGGATAGCTAATCAGTCAGGCGCTTCCCAGAGGGACCCCCAGGCCCACTGCCTGGCCATCTCTCCTTTTAGCTAGGACTGCGCTCTGGCATCAGAAGTCTGGCAGGAAGCATTGCCGCATGGGGAAGCCCCATGTCAATGCTCACAAGCCGGCTATGAGAGGGGTGCTCAGCCTCTGCCCAGCTCCAGCCCAACGTAGTTGCAGGCACCTGGGCCAGTGTTGCCAGATCTTTGGATGGTTGCAGAGAAATCAGGACTCACACTTCTAAAATCTGAACTGTCCAGATTCTGTGTGTTTCAATGCCTAAAAGCACCACACAGGCCGAACCCAGTGCCCTGGCAGGCCTGCTTGGTCCTATATGGCCTGGATTCAGGTGGACACAAAGGCTGTGGACCAGGAAGAGGTAAGCCCAGGTGTTATTTACCTGGCCTCCCAGCGCCTGGCACATAGCGGACACTCAGTGATGATTACAGGCACCGGTGCTCCAAAGGGCTTTGCAAGATGCAGGGACAGCCCACCTCCAGCAGGGATGGCATTAAAGAGGGTTTGAAAGTGATGCCATGCCCACATAGCTAGGTGCATGCCATTGGAAGGGTGGAGCCATGCTGTTTGCTGCTTACGGAGAGAAAGGGGTTACCTCGCTGGAAATGCTGCTTGAGTCAAAAGTTCCTTCTGAACTTGTGGGGTTGGCCTCTGCTCTAGCAGAAGCCATTTTTCTGGAAGTCAGCTGCTTTGTTCTGTGTCAGATGCTGCTGTCCCTCTGAGAAGGCTTCTCAGCACATGGAGGGACCAGGTGGTCGGGGAGGCGAAGACCATGCAGAGTGGCGGACGGCCACCAGGTCCCCACAGGGCTTCCTTGGCAGCTCTGGTCAGGGAGGCTGCCCCTGGCCTGGGTGGAGAGAGCGCAGGGGGCCTTGGCCCCTTGGGGTGAGCGGGCTGCCCCAGGCACCCCTGCAGTGTCACCGAGTACCTGTGTCCCTCTGACATGCGCTGGGTGACCCCTTCTGTCAGCCCCAGGCCACACCCTGGCCCTTCTTCCTCATCCCGCACTCAGAGCAGGGCAATAGGAGCCCTTCAGAGAAGTGCTTTATGTAAACGAACAACTGAAAATTTACTGAATCAGAACTGAACATACATTATAGAGGGAATCTGTAAGGTGATAATGGTTGGACTCAATCCCTTTGAGGGTCTGACTCGTTTGTTTTGAAGAGGGTTACCCCAAAGCAGGAATAACTCCTCTGTACTCAGGGTAGGCCAGGAAAAGCTTAGGGTGGAGTGGATAATGGTAGCATTCCACCCAGAAGACCCAGGCTGTGATGTTAAGTGTCTGTCTCGTGGTCACTACATGTTTAGTTTCACAACACTTCTTCACACTCCCAGGAAGACACTGTTTCCATGCTGGGAAACCAAGGCCCGGCAGCTGCAGTCCTTGGGAAGTGAGCGGGGCGGGACTGAGTCCAGAGTATATTCCCCTGTGCCTCTCAGTGCCCCAGGGCAGCACCTCCTGGGCTTCCAGGGGCTCCCTGGCTCACTCCCACTTCCTCGGTAGCGGCTCCTGGGGGCACAGGCTTTCCAAGAAGGGCCCTGGTGCTCCAGGGGGAGCTGTGGCTCCTCCTGCAATGTGTCAGCCCTGGGGCTGGGCTGGGCTGGGCTCAGTTGTACCTGGGCCAGAGAGGGGCTCATCTCTGAAAAAGAAGGGCTGGCACCACAGCCACTGGGAAAGCTGCCCGGTGGCGGGGAAGCAACTGGGGGTGGAGGGAACAAGCCCCTGTAGCTCGGTTATCATGGATGCAGCAACAGCCACGGCTGCTGGACTTGTTGGTACTCCCAGGGTGAGTAAGGGAGTTTGTGCTTCATGTGCCCCATCTGGATGCCTGTGGCTGCATGCAAGAAGTGAAGGTCCTGACCAGCTTCTGCCTAGGGAATTTAGTCCTGCAGAACAGCAGGCCCCTGGGAGGGACACGTCTGCCACAGGCAATCTTCTGTGTCCTGGAACTCACAATCTCTCTGCCACCACAGCTGGTTGGGACAGGCTGTGTACTCATCTGGAAGCACTGTTCCTACCCTGGTCATTGAGTCAGGGACCCAGAAGTGCTAAATGACAGGAAGAGAAACCAAGGCTGGCAGGACACAGTGCGTTGGTCGTGCATAGGGCAGCTGCCAAGGGCAGTGTCATGTTGGAGGGAGCAGAAACCATTAGGAGAAAGCTGATGGGTAAGGCAGTGTGCAGAGATGCTGGGAGAGAGGGAGGGAGAGAAGAGGGGCAGGAGGGCACTGGTTAAAAGACTATGCTGTGGCCCCCACGCTTTTCCATAGGATATGGGGTCCAGAACCCCCATTGGACACCCAAAACCAAAGATAGCCCCAAACCCTAGTCCCAAACCCTACATGTGCCATATGCTGTGTTTTTCCCTATACATATACACCTGTGATATTTAATTAATAATCTTGGCAGAGTAAGAGATTAACAGTAACTAATAAAAACTAGAAGAATTATAGCAATATACTGTAATAAAAGCTAGGTGAACATGGTTTCTCTCTCTCTCAAAATGTCTTGTGAGGTGAGGTGATAAATGCCCCCAGGATGAGGTGAAGGGAGTGAAGGACGGGGGCATGTGATGTAGGTGAGGCACCAGCTGACCTGACCACGTGGCAGCGGATCCCCTGATCTGGGACAGGGGTGACTGCTGGGAACTGAAACCTGCGACAGCGAGACTGGGGGTACAGGGGGCAGCTGCACACGGGTGCCGACAGAAGCATTTTCACCCCTGGACTTCGGGTGTTCCCTGAAAGCTCGGGTGCTTTGGGACGGCTTGTCGGGCTGGTCTTTCCTCCAGCCAGTAAGGATTTTCATGTGGCTGCATAATGACTTGTGACAGCAAGTTTTTCCATTTGTTGTTCAAACACAATTAGTCACACATTTTAACCCCATTACTAATAGGGCATAAATACTGTCTTAGCTCTAATCTGCTCTTCTCCCTTTGCTTACTTTTAAAAATTAATTTTCTGGAACTGAACTAAGTGCCTTGCATATAGGGTTTTGCTCATTACTATTGATCAAAATCAGGTCTCCTGAGGTTTTAAGTACCGTTTAATGAACGTGCTGTGACTTGGGACCATCTTTGGCAAGAGACACTTGCCACCATGGCCAAGTGCAGTTAATTTCACAGAATGTGCTGCTTCCCCGGTGTGGGTCAGGGCATCCCCAGTGTCCATCTGGGAGGCTCAGCGACTTCTCTTTCTCCCCTAAAGCCTCATTCCAGGCTTTGCAAGCCCTCTTACTTACTCTTGGTGCTTGCAAGCCATACGCAAATCATGTCAGTTTTCTGGTGCCCGAAGAGAGAACACGTTAAGATCCAGGCCTCCTTGGCACTTAACCTGAGTGCTGGGGCTCTGGGTGGTGAAGTGTGGCTGCTCTGCCTGGGTTTGGATTCTCAGGGTGGGCAGAGGGCTGCACGGGACAGCAGACCAGGAGAGCAGGCATGGACCCCCGGCTCTCCCTTAGGCTTCCCAGCAAAATCCAGTTCCCCTCCGCCAGAGGAAGCTGGCCTTACTCATGATCTCATGGAGCCGTTGCAACAGGTCATATCTGAGAAGTGCGGTTTAGGCCCAGGATTGAGCTTCAAGTCCTGTCTTCCCAATAAGCTGCAGCAACGCTCTGAGCAAACAGGAATGTGTCTTGGTAAACTGGAACGGCATTTACATGACATTACCTGTGAGGGGACACATGAACTCAGCCAGGCCAAGCAAGCAAAACCCAGGAACAGCACAGACACTGTGGTGCCCATTCTTTCTGCCGGCAGCTGCCACCACAGAGGTCCCGTGGCCTGGGCACTGCTCTGCCCTCGTCCTGGCAGTCCTGGGCTGGGTGCTGTGAGGACAGGCTCTGAGGCCAAGAACCTGTGGGGAATCCTGGTGTAGTAGGAGAGCGGTGTAGTAAATGCTGCACAGCAGATAGCTCAGCCTTAGAAATTTGTACAGGAACCAGAAAACTCAGAGGAGCGCTGAGCAGCCCTGAGTCATGTTTGTGAGTTTCAGTGGTGCTGTGGCCCCACTGTGCACCATCCTGGAGCATCAGCCCAGGTCCAGATAACTCGGAGGCTGTTAAGTGTTCCTTCCTGGGGGCTGCTGGACTGGGCTGTCCCCTCAGTCCTCCCAGATCTGTGGTTCTGGCTAGTGTCCCCCATGACAGCGAAGCAGCTGGGACCCAGAGTTCAGGTAGGGTGATCAAATGTTCACCACAGCACAGAATACCTCAACCAAGACCTGAAGGTCTGACAGACACTGGTCAACTTCACGGGGCTGTGTTGACGGAGCCCTGTACCTGTGTTTCTTACCCTGCACTTCCTGAAACCCCAGTCACCTGAGATATGATGAGCATGCAGGTCCGAGGAGTGTGGGGATGTCTGTATCCTGTCACCCCCATGGAAGCTCGTATTTCATATTGGGCTTTAGAGGGTCTGAAAATTCTACATGGAAGAAAACCCAAGTGATAGGAGTCAGCCTAGAGCTCCTCAGATGTTTTTGATGACAGAACCGCTTTGTACCTGGCAAACTTCCCACCCAGCCCACTTTGGGACAGGGCACTAAGGTGTCCTAGGCTGTTTTTAAATGGTGAATATGAATACTCCTTTTTCAGATCCTGAGAAAGGATTGATTAGCTCTTGACATCTGTAGCTGTAGGGAGCATTGGAAAGTGACCGTTTAAATAATTATGTGTATCTTTCACATACTTTTGCCAAAGATCTGAAGTGTGTGTCTTGCAAGTGTGTCACGGTGTATGTGATGGAGTCCTGCTGCAGAGTCGAAGGCCAGGGCGGTGCAACCGACAGGCATAAGTGGCTTCAGAGAGGGCTTCCTCTCTGTGAGGAAGTAGAGATGGTTTTCTTTGGCAAACTCCTCTGCCAATTCTTGCCGCTGTTCTGATTTGAAATTTTACTAAAAAAAGATAACTAGAAAATGAATTTTTCAGCCATAACCCTCCAGGACAGTTGTGCATGAACTCATGTGACTCAACACCCACCTCATTTTTGCTTGTATTTGTATTTCAAGTCCCCATTCATTAAATGCAGAAGCAGCTTGTCATTTCCACAGAACATGAACATCTGCTTTAGTGAACTGTGAACAGTCACGGAGGGGCTTTGGTTCCATTTTACAGTCTCTGAGTCATTTCCTTGCAGTTTTGGATAAAATGTTTAACGAGCCTATGAAGTTGACCAGTGTCTGAGAGACCTTCGGGTCTTGGTTGAGGTATTCTGTGCTGTGGTGAACACTTGCCCACCCTACCTGAACTCTGGGTCCCAGCCGCTTCGCTGTCATGGGGGACACTAGCCAGAACCACAGTGAGCTGGTCCTGCAGTGGGCGTTGCCTCTGGGCTGGTCACTGCACCTGCTGCTGGCTGGGCCTCCTGGGGAACAGCCTCCTGGCATGCCTTCCTGTCTGTGAGGTGCCTGCCTGCAGTCTGGTCCCCTTCCCTCCATGTCTCTTCTCTTGGGCTCTGATCTGACTTTCCAACTGGTGTGACAGCAAGCAACTTGACTAATAAAAACATAAAGGAGAAAGAACTGAAGGAAATCGAGTGAGGGTATGCTGAGTGCCTTTGGGAGAGAGAATTCCATGAACACCCTCCTGGCCCCCCTGCCCAACACCCACCACTGTGGCGGAGCCAAGTCTCGGCATTTCTGGAAAAGAACACAGATGTTGACACCGTTTGGAGAGGCTTTAAGTGCATACTCCCTGCTGGCAAATGTAGAGAACCAGTGCTGCTGACTAACCAGATTTATTTTTCACCTTGCCCCCAAATTGTTTGCTCCTTGTGATGCCACAGCAGATTCTCCTGCCCCACAGCAGCAGCGTCTTGCCCTATTTACGGAATCCTGGATTCTTCAGGTTCATCTATATCAGGAAAACCCTGAACAGGTGGAGCTGGAAGTGTCCCCTGATGCCCTCTCCTTGCTCTGCTCTGCAGAACGCATTCCTGATGTGCAGCCCCATCTTCTGGAGGAGTCTGGAAGGGAGGGTGGTGGGGATGGCACCAGTGCTCCAGGAGGTGGGAACACTTTGTGCTTTATTTGCCTTTGTAGTGTTAGGATGCCCACCCTCCCACTCTGACCATTAACTTTGACACAAAGTTCAATTGAACACAAATGATATTTTAGCAAAATTAAAAGGCAACACCAGCTACTTCGATTTGCCCATAGTTTTGTTCAGTTCCCATCACTTTGTATTTTATCTGGTTTCAGTCAATGTTGATATCATTTTATAGATAATTTTTTAATAAATATTCTGTATTTTCTGTCTTTCTTACACAGACTTTATAATGAACACCCTTTTTTTTGTTTTTTAGTATGTTTGATTAAATTGTAAGTTTTTAAATGTTTTTTTATTGAAGTACATACAATAAAATGAGCAAATCTTTGTGTACAGTTTGATAGATTTTGACATGAATATGCACTTGTGTATCCATTGCCCAGATCAAGATATCAGACATTCTTACTAATTTTTTTCCCCTTCACCTGTTTACCCCACCTCCCTTGTGGCAATCACCAGTCTATTCTCTGTTTATGAGTCTATTCCCGTTTTGTTTGTTCATTTGTTTGGTATTTTAGATTCTACATATTAGTGAAATGATATGGAATTTATTTTTCTCTGACTTATTTCATTTAGCATAATATCCATGTTGTTGCAAATGGCAAAATTTCTTTTTTATGGCTGAGTAATATTCCATCATATATTTGTACCACATCATCTTTATTTATTCTATTATCTGTGAACATTTATTTAGGTCACTTCCATATCTTGGCTATTGTAAATAATGCTGCTGTAATAAACATAGGGGTGCCTCTGTCTTTCAGGTCAGTGGTATTGTTTTTCCCAGGCAAATTTCCAGACATGGAATTGGTTGTTTGTATGATAGTTCTATCTTTAGGGTTTTTTTTGAGAAATCTCCATATTGTTTTCCATGGTGGCTGCACCAGTTTGCAGTCCCACCAACACTTACGAACTAGCTGATGAATATTTCTTTGTGCCCCACTTACTTTACTCTGGCTGGATATTTGCATGGTTTACTACAGATAATGCTTTTTTGAGCAATAGTGATACAGTTTCTGTCACATCTTGAATTCTTTGCCTCAGGGAAGATCCCAGAAGCCACATTCCTAATCAAAGATTGTGTGTTTTATAATTCTCCATACATGTTGTGGCATCAATTTGCCTATTTATTTTGGTTACTAGATTGAGAGTTGAGTACATTTCCAGATTTTGAGACCAGAGCCCCACAGGAGCCCCCCCCCGCCCACACACCAAGTGGCTGGCTGTGTTCTCTTTGTGAGCCAGGGACTCAGAGGCCCCTTGCGGCAGCACACAGTGGCTCTGAAAACCTGCCATCCCCCAGCTTAGGTGGCTTTTCATGCCCCAGTGGTTAGCTGCTGTTTGCAGGGACTCTATAGAGTTTTTTTGGTGACATGAAAGGACCCACTTGGTCTTGCCCTGCCTTTGTGAGGTTGAACATGCAGCCTCTCAGGTCCTCAGAATCCCGCAGCAACTGTAACAAGTTCTCTGCTTTCGTGGCTGTTGCTGGGTGTGTAGCAATGGCATAGCAAGTTAGTTATGCACTGCCCTGCAGTGACCACAGAATAAAGGGGGAGTAGATTCTATCTGCACATAAGGCCACACGTAAGCTCCCCATAGAACTTGGCCATCTCTTGGTGTACCAAGATAGGTTACTGAGCAAATAGTGAAAATGAGGCGTGGAGGGTGGGTCAAGTCCTCCTCACCCTGACCTGGCCAACTGTGTCCCACTTGGGCCACTCTGGGCAGATCCCAGACTTGGGGTGTGGGTCTCCCTCCTGCACCCTGTCTTTTTCAGCCATGCAGCATAGCTTGCCCCCACCTGCCTTCCCCATGTGCTGCCCATTCTGTGTCCCCATGCAGATCCAGATTTCCTCCAGGTCCCAGCAAGGACATAAAGTCACCACTGTCCACTCTCTCTCCCATTGTGTGTACTAAACAGTATGTTTTGGGTGGCTTCCACGTGTGGGCACTTGGTGCTGGGCCTGGGCCAGCCTTGCTGACCTGGTGTGAAACACAAGCACAGTCCTGAAAGGCCAGTCCTGGGCATGGGTTCACCAGTGGGTCAGATGTGAGACCCAGGGATTTACCTGAAGGGAAAGCAACCAGCTAGTGTACCGTCAGGGGACTGAGGAAGAGAAGCCATTAACTGGGGGGTGGGGTGCAGAGTGTTCCAGAAAGTTGGGAGGCTACTTGAGAGGGACCTAGTGGTCAGAGCCTAATGTCTGCTGAGAATTCCATGTCAACTGCAAAGGAGGCCCTGCAAGGTGTCCGTGGAGGGATGCAGAGCAGATTTGTCATTGTTTGGAGGCTCCCTGTGGTCTGCAGTACCAGGTGAGCTGGTCTGGAGGCGGCGTGGGGCCAGCTGGTGTGCACCAATGCAACAAGAGCTGAGAGCCCTCAGAACGAGGGCAAAGGTGCTGAAGCTGGAGAGAAATGGATGGGCTAGAGCAAAATTGAAAGGATTTAGTGATTTCCTGCTGTCCTGTAGTTTTCCTGGTCTCCATGACAACATGTAGTTTTGTGTTTTCTCCTTTAAAAATTCAACCTGGTGCTCAAATCTTGGTTTCCAAATAACATTCTCCACTAAGAGGAGGGAGGGCTGCCTGGGAAATGTTCCAGGGGCAACGGAAAGAGTAACTTAGATATGGGGAAAGCCTGGTCGGCATCCCCAGGGCAGACCAGAGCAGCATCCTGCTCTCCAGATGGGACACCCAAAAAAGACACCCCCGTCTCTACTGTGGCACCAAGGATGCAGCCCAGGCCCAGGGACACCCCACGAAATGGTGGTGACACACTGAAGGCATCGAGGTTGTAGAAGACCCCAGAAAACAAAATCATACAACCACCAATGACACCATCAGATCCCAGGGGTGTCCAGAAGGCAGAGACTAGAGAGACAAGGGAATGCAGCTTGTTCTGGATGGGATCCTGAAGCAAACTTTCAGTTGCCTTTTCTAAAAAGATCATTAGTTGGGCACCAACTACATTTGCATGAGGTCTGTGTACCAGCTAATGGCAGCATATCGATGTAATTTCCTGACTCTAATCGTACTGTAGTTATGTGGCTATGTTGTTTCGAGAAAATAGATACCCAGCTATCAGGGGTACAGGAGCCAGCTGTCTGTAGCCCACTGTCAGATCAGGAAGAGAGTGTGACTTGGTACAGCAAACGGGGTCAATGCTAATATTTAGGGAACCCAGATGAAGAATATATGGGAAATTGTACCATGCTTTACAGATTTTCTTTAAGCCTGAGATTATCTCAAGATAAAATGCTGAAGACAGAAAAGCCCCGTTTAAAGCCCAAAATATACCTCTTCCATGCACAGAGTTTTCAGAGTGCTTTTCCCCAAGAGGAGATCACCCCAGGGACTGTGAGACATGAGCGTGTCCCATGATTTCTCCATAGTTAACACAGCTCTGGGAAAGCTCGGCAGTGCACCCAGGCCCGGCCTCCCTGGCCGGCAGCTCTGAGGGTTTGCAGTGGACACCTGGACGCAGAAGCCTGTATAAGTGGGCCAGTCACTTGTTTCTGGGACCAAGCCAGGCTCTTCAACTAGTGCTGCCAGCAAAGTGGGCACCCCCAGCTGCCATCCCAGGAACAGGCAGCATCTCCAGGCATTCCCGTGCTCCTAAGAGGAAATGCTCAGAACATGCTGCTTCTCTTTTTTCTCTACTTTTCAAAAGAAACAGAATCCCCATAAGTATGTTGGCATAACATAACGTGCTAAGCAGATTTGTCTCTTCTGTGCTCAGCTTCCATGCATATAAACTTCCTCCAAGGGAAAAATTCCTGAGGCTTCAGTTTTAGCCCCAAACTATGAAAGTTTCCTGAGTAGATAAAGTGTGAAACAGTAAGTATTACATTTTCTCAGAGGCAGTGCCAGCCCCGCAATCATTCTGTTGGCTGGGTTTATAGTAGAATCTGCACCACTTACGGTTCAAGAACCCACAGGAGGAATATCTTGCTGTAATTGAATTTGTGCCCTCTGTGTCTGACATTTACATGCCCCTTTGATCTAGATGATTCGGGTAGATTTTCCGTGCAGTCCTTAGGGGATCTTGGTAAGTGGGCTTTGCATACAGGAGTAAAGTGTCTAGGATGAAAAGTGAAGTCGGCTCCAGGGCAGGTCTGGGCTGGGTGGCCCAGGGTTTGGGGGCTGGAAGGCATATGGACTTCAGAGAGTGGGGGTCATCCCCCTACACAGGGGTCTGCAGCTGTGCAGAGCCAAGGCTGTGGGTGGGGTGGGTGTTTTCCTCTGTGAAATATCACATCTGAAATTTCCCAAGTCCCCACTATGACTTGGCTGCCCCGGCTACAGCTGTTGGGGTGGGCCTCAGGGGGGCAGGTGCTAAGGGGGCCTGCATCTGCAGCTGGAAGAAGCTGGTGGGTGCTCACAGAGTAGAGGAATGATGGATTTGACTATACAGAAAACTAATGCCATAAATTAAATGTTAGGATTTTGACAAGCTAAGAATGTCTGCACTATTTACAGTTGCAGTATCTAAATAAAGAACAGTCACAGATCAATAAGAGAAAGGTATATCAGCTCTCTGTTCCTTGTTCTCCTTTCCACCAAAGATTTTCCTCACTCCCAATTCACTTGCTAATCCCAAGACAAAGACAGCTTTATCACACCATTTCTTCCTTTTAATGTCTCACCTGATAGCTATGCCTGGGTTTAAGAAAGAATCGTTACCAGACGAGAGCCAACTCTGTCCACCTGCGCCATTCACCTCTGCCTGCCTTCCTGGCTGCTCCGCAGACACGGCCCTGCATCTTTCCAAGGCCAGCTGTCCATTTGTGGCCACCTGCCCTTGCCTTCTCAAGGACGTTGCCCCTGTAGTCACCCCCTTTCTTCCTTCCATCATCAGTTCTGTCTTCATTCCTGGGTCACTCCCACCAGCTTCCAAACACACCTTGCTTTTTGTCTACGGGAGGCTCCCTCTGCCCACATCGTCTCCAGCGGCTGCGTTTCTCCACTGCTCTCCTGGTGGAAGTCTCCCGGCCAGCTGCCAGACTCACTGTCTCCACTTCCCATTTCCTGGTCCCCTCTCAGGCCTCCACAGTCAGGCTTTCATTCCCACTGGCTGCTTGAAGCCTCTCACCAAGGAGGCTTATGGCCTACCTCTAGTCAGAGGCAGTGGTCCGTGTTTCGTGGCATCTTTGATGACATCAGTGCTTGGCCCAGTCTGGCTTCCCGAATGACTCACTTATGCAAGCCTTTGGGACCCCGGCCTTCATTTCATCTCTCAGCCGCTTTATCCCCATGCTCCCAAACCATGGCATTCGGAGGCCCCCCGGCTTTGTCCTTGCCTACCCCCCTCCGGAGCAGTGAGCTTTTCCTGGCATCGGATGCCACCTGGATGCTCTTGACCCCAATTTCATGCCCCGCCTGCACTCCCACATGCCACGGCACTCTGCATCAGCTGGTCCCAGCCACCCTCCTGGCTTTCCATCCTGCTGTGTGCCAGTACCAGGTCTGTGTTCTCACCCAGCACCTGCGAGCCCAGATGTATGTGTTGAGCCACCAACTTGGCTTCTCTGTGGGAATGTCAACAGGCACTTCAAACCCTATGTGTCCCCACTCGCTCTCTGATCCTCCCCTACACACTTTCTCTTTCAGGAATTCCTGCCCCAGATGCCCAGTCTGAACCCAGATTGCTTCCTCACCATTCTTCCCATCACACACAAAAACCTGCCAGAGTTGGTGGGCCCTGTGTGGCTGGGCCCTTTGGTGGGGCCCCCGTCTGAGCCCGCTTGCCTTTCCTGCGTGGTCACCCAACCCCCCAGCTGGCCTCCCAGTGTCTGTCCCGACCCACTGCGTTTACCACACAACACCGGAGTGACCCTTTTAAATTCATCTGAGGGACCACGGCATCTTTGGGGCAGTGACTCCTCATTCCAGGGCAAAACCCAGTCCTCCCAGCTGCCTACGAGGACCTCCTCCGACCTGCCGGCCGAGCTTTGTTCCTCCGCCGGCCAGCCTGTGGCCCTCCAGCTTTGTTTCTCATTTGTTGCCCGCTCACCCACCTCGAGCTAAGTGCCTTGAGCTTGGGATTCCATTCTCCAGCCGAATCCCCAGCTCCTCAGTGCCCGCACAGAGCAGGGGCACAGGGAGTACCCGCTGGATGAAAGAAGGGTACTACACACCCACCCCACCCACGCAAGTGGACTGGAAATATCCAGAAAAGTTTCAACCAGGCTAAGTCAAACCTTGAAGTATTTTTTTTAATTGTGGGTTACATGTTAGATTTAATGTTTCATATCAAGTTTGATTACTAGTACAAAACAGATCTTGTCAGTACTCTTGGAAATCCCAGTTGTAATTCTGTAGCATTGACTGTTTTGATATGCTTTTCAGGTTATGAAGTGTTGTGATTGGTTTGTGTCATACGTCTCTAACCAAGGTTTCCTTTAGAAGCTGTTAGATCCTCAGTGGATTCTGCTTGCTTATTTTGTTTTGCTGAGGCTCTCAAGGGTCCTCCTAACACCAGGAGAGAGGACATTGTACTTGTCAAGCTTTAATGAGTTATCTTACATTAATGGCCATATTTCTTCTTATGTCTACCATTTTGCATCTTCTGAACTTGTGGCACTTTATTTAGACCTGTTTGTAGACCCGAGAGGTTGCTGACTTGTGGCCAGGCCGAGGGGAGGAGCTGTGGAAACTGGTTCTAGAGTGGTAGTCCCCTTGTCCTCCTGTCTGGCCAGGAGGGAACCAGGCCCGCTGTTGTTCTGTCTGCTCAAGACCCAGGAGTGGTCTTCGGATTTTATTCTGATTGATCCAAGAGCCATCCCCTTCCCGGGAGCAAAAGGCCTCCAATAAAACCAGTGCAGCCCAAGCTCACTTTCCCACACAGCGTCCACAGCGGAGTCTCTCAGCCGTCCCACCCTTCCCAAGGACATCGGTGCGTTCCAGCAGAGTGTGTGACAGCTGGCGGACTGTGACCGCCTGAAGCAGAACAGGAGTCAGACTAGGTTGGCCTTGAATTACTACTGCAGCGTCTCTGCCCAGCCAGGGGGCAAAAATAAAAAAAACAAAAACCCAGTCTTTAAAAATTATAAAAGTAGTAAGCACCCTTAGTAAAAGCAAACTGTGAACCTTAAACAGTACATGAAGCTGTAGGGCAAGAAGGAAAACTCCCTTCCACCTCCCTTCCCAACTCCTACCTCAGTTTGCAGAGGTGCTCCGTGCTCTCTGCCTTGTCTCCAATTTATGAGCATTCTTGCATTTTCCCCAGAAGCTTCACGGGGCTCCATTGTGTGAAGGTACCTAATCTACTTAGCCAAACCCGCTTTTGGTGAACAGTGTCATTGTTTGCAGTTCTTTTTTATTCTAAACAGAGCTGAAATAAACATTCTTGTGTATAGATCTTTTGGTCACTTAAACAGTAGGTAGGTGGGAGAGGAGATAAATGATGGATGGGCGGATAGATGATAGATGGACAAATAGATAAATGATTGATAACTTATAGATGGATGATCAATAGATTCCCAACAGTGTAATTGCTGGGTCAAAAAATATATGTGTTTATGACTGTATGTGCATGAAATTCATTTTTGCAGCTATTGTCAAAGGGCTCTGTTCCTTTATAATAAAGTGTGAAGGCACCGGGGCCTGGCTGTACTTCTGGTTAAAGTGCAGAGTAATCCAGGCCAGTTGTGTTGTACTGCTGGTCCCTGAGGAGCAGAGCAAAGTCATTTTGCCTGGTGACAAATGCAGGCTTCCAGGCAATCTGTCATTTTGATTGGCGGTTTCTGTAGCTTCAGGAAACTCTAGAGGATGTTTATGGAGCCCCTCTGGGAGCAGAGGGTCAGACCCAAGAGAGCAGTGCTGCTGGGCACGTGTTTGTGTGTCCCCTCTGGAAAGCCGGGAGCCTGAGGCCCCTGCGATTGGAGGTGGGGAAGGGGGCCCCAGCTGCTGGGGGGCAGAGTAACGGGCACCGTCCCCTTCAGGTAGTTACTGTTTTTGGTGTTGGGCCCTCTGAGCTCGTGTTTCACAGAACCTTCAGTTTTCCTGGATTCCGAGGAGTTTCGCCTCATGACAGTATCTTGGCCTCTGTTTCTCCCTGGCGGATCTGCGGTCTAATGAGAGGGCTGAAGAGCCCTCCTTTGTCCCACAGACACACCTGAACAGCAGGCTGGAAGTTGTCTTCCTCCATGAGGGATTTTTGCTTCGGTTGCCTGAGTTTTAGTTCTAAAGAAGCATCAGACTGCGAGGCTAAGTGGCATCAGTGAACATGTTCTACTCTTTAGGAGAATTCACAGTAATTACTAACTCTCGACAGTTGTTGGTATTTTTATAGTTTTATAATCTCACTTTAATGGTGTTAGGGTAGTATAAAGGTTAGTTGTATAAACTATCTTTAAGGCAGCTGTGTTTTGGAGATAAATTGGGATCTGGAAGATGGAAATTGTATCTACAGATACATTTTGACTGTTGTAACTGAAGAAAAACATAGCCATAAACAAGAAGCCCGTCTGTGAGATTGTGATGATGGCTCTCACCTTCCGCCTTGTCCAGATCTGGAGAAGGATCTGAACACCGTAGTCCTTTGTGGTCTCAGCCATTCAGGACCTTCCCCTCAGCTGCTCACATTTCACTTTTTTCTAAACTTGAGTAAGCCTGCCGGTCTCCCGCACACACCCTGTCCCTCTCCGCCAGCCTGCCAAGCTCCCAGGTTTCTTTTGTTCCTTCTGTCCAGCTCTGCGCCCCTCCCTCCCACCCCACCAGGAGATGTGGGGCTTTAGCAGAGGGCACAGCTCTGGGCCTGCCGGCTGATGCCCCGCCCTTGCTGGGAGAGAGCTGCTGTTCTGGGAACTTCGCTGCCTTACCGAGGCTGCTTGAGGCTCCCTGCCCCCAGATAGCACTGAGGCCTGCCCTGCGTGCTGGTAAGCTCAGGCAAGGCTTTCTCTGAAATCAGAGGCCGATAAATAAATCACACAGTATAACGGAACAAGAGCTGCACAAGCGGTCCTGGTAAAGAACGCATTGGCCTAAAGGGAGACCCTCATACCCGATGTGACTGACCTTGTTTGGGGGGAGCTGCTTTTGATGGGGCCCTGACCCACCCATGTCAGAGGGAGGAGAAGGTCATGGGCGGGGCGGGGCAGGTCACCTCCCTGTCCACAAGTCCACATGCCTGAGATCGGCCGTCATCGAGCCTCCGAGCCCATGGGGCCGTGTGGTGGTCAGGTGTGGGGGACCTCTGTGCAGGTGCAGAAGCACACCTGTCCCAGGCCTGTTTCCGCTGCTGCCCTAACAGCACCACTGCCATGCTTAGGATGCTTTGCTCAAAGCCAGCTATGGCAGCACTACTCCAAGCCTGTGTATTTTGGATCTTAACTATCCTGGATCTTAAATATCTTAAACATCCCTTAAGGCAGAGGCTTAATGGTGAAGGGGTAGGTACATTCCTGCGAAGATAACAGCAAAACACGGGCTCTCTGCCATCTTTATGACTGTGTTCTGCAGGCAATGGCTGACAGTGCTATAAGATGCTAGTGCATGGATGAGGGAGGCGGCTACATTTCATAATTTTCATGCAATGTGGTTTTTTTAAACTTTTGAAATAACTTCAAAACTATAGCAAAGTTGCAATAATAATGCAAAGAAGATTCACAGGTCCTTTATCCCAGTTCCCTAATTGTAAACATTTTGCTCCATGTTAAGTCATTTTACTGCCCCCCAAATATACGTATATAGAGAGATACAACTGTGCATGGATCTGTGTGATAAATACACATATTTAGATACACATATACCATTATTATCTTCTGAACCGTTTGAGACTAATTTGTAGACATCAAGTCCTTTCTTTACCCCTAAGTACTTCAGTATCTGTTTGCTGAAAACAGGGAGCAGAACACCGCACAGTTACCAAAGGTATGATCGTTGACCCACAGAGTGCAGGTGTCTGAGCTCCCGGCTTTATTCAGAGCCCCCCGGTCGTCCCGGTAGTCCCATAATGTCTTCGATGGTGTCCTTTCTCTCTGTTTGCTGTGGCTTCAGCGTCCCTAGTTTCCCTCCCCACGGGCTCTCCCTGTCTTCTCCACATCCATGATATGACAGTTGCTCAAGGACCCCCGCAGTTCGCAGTGTGGGAAGCTGGGAAGGGGGTGTGTGTCCCTTTGGCCCCCCTCCCACAGGGCAGCCAAGGGTGATGGTTTG
This sequence comes from Manis pentadactyla, assembly GCF_030020395.1. Lineage (NCBI taxonomy): Eukaryota > Metazoa > Chordata > Mammalia > Pholidota > Manidae > Manis > Manis pentadactyla. The sequence goes on from NC_080025.1 coordinate 45,423,218, forward strand.
TCAATGAGTGCTCATGTTGACGTTACAACTCAGGTAAGATGCTGCCCTGCTGTCTCTCCATTATGAAGTTAGTGCTTTTCCCTTTTTATTTAAGAAGCAATTGGAGGGAAAATAACTTGAGACTGGTAATACATTTGTCTCTGCCAGACCTTCATGACCAGTTTTGTTATGCATTGATGGTTGCGGTCTGGGTTTTCTGTCATTCTCACTCTGCTGTTAGTTGGCATTCTGCTTTAAGGAAGAACATCCCTCTCTCCCACTAATTTATATATGTCTTACTTTTCAGCAAGGGCACATTAATTATTTTATTCCAGGACTCAGTCATTACCATCATTTGGGTGCTCGCATTGCCCCAGTGAGGTTAGGGGCCCTTTAAGAGGCCATATTTCCTTGGACATGTCCCCTTCAGGGCATTTCCTCACTGCAGTCTGCATTGGTATTTGGGATTGATAATGCTCTGTGGTGAGCCTGGCCTGTGAACTGGAGGAGGTTTAGCAGCATCTCTGGCCTCCATCTGGTAGATGGCAGTAGTGGCCCCACATACATACCCATCGTGACACCAGAAATGTCTCGGAGTTGCCAAATGTCCCTGTGAGGGCACAGCCCCCCACCCCCCATCCCTGTTGGTAACCGTGGAGAGAGGGAAGGAGTACTGTTGTCTTTGCTGAATTTTATGATCAATAAGAGAAACATTGGTTCAATTCTTCAAATAGATTAGGCAGGAAAAGTCTTATGATATGCTTCATTTCTTCTGGTAGCACAGGGATGAAGGAAACCAAGGAATGTCTGGGCTTTTTTCTATGAGGAATTTAGAACCTGCAGAACAGTAGACAGAAAAGTGTGATGAACCCCCCATGTGCCCCTTACCCACCCCACTGCCTTCTCCCTTATGTATTGTTTTGACAAGAGTCCCATGGAACAGTAGCATTTATTTATAAACATATTAGTATGTTTCTGTAAAAGAACATGAATGTTTTTTTATCAGAACCATAATACAGTTATCATACCTAATTCCTTAATGTTATTTTGAAAAGCCAGTCTTTGACTAGGAATTACATTTAAACTGCACGTTTGCAGTCTAGGGCAGCTCCCCTGAGAGTCGTTGCCCCTCCTGGAAGGGCTCAGCTTCCCCCATGGCCCTGGTCTGGAAGGCCCACTGCCAGCTTTGGCCCATTGTGCACACTGCAGGGGTTCCCGCCCACCCAGGGCTACTGCCTTCACTCAGCAGGACTGCAGGCAGGCCAGACAGCAGGCCTCTTAGATAATCTGGTCAACCTCTGCCCTGCTGGTGCTCTGCAGCCGCCACCCCACCTCTCAGGGATGGAGGCATGAGGGGTCCCTCTTCCTTTTCTCAAGGACCATCACTGCCTTTTCCACTATGGGCTTAAGCTTCTTTGAGTACAAAACAAAGTCCTAGTTTTAGGATTTTCAACTGTTTAAACCTGAAATGGCTAAAGCCCCATAGAAGTCTTGGGAGAAGTTCAGGATGAGCTCTTCTGTCCAAACACTTTCTCTTTCTGGGTTGACACTGTGGAAGTCTTGATCCTGGAGCTCATATTTGTAGGGTTATCTTCTCGACACAAAGTGCCCCCGAGAAGGAGAAGACAAGTCAGATGAGTCTGTCTGGAGTGATCCGTTGTTGAGTGTTTACTCCACAATAGGGAGTTTTGTACTCCCTGCTTTGGCATTGAGGTTGTTGATGGTCAGAGGGGGTGGCTCGTGCCTTAAGTGGCTGGCAGGACTTTGAATCCAGACTGACAGATTCGAGAGTCCGTGTTCTCACTGTTGAGCCAGAAATTGTCTAAATAACTGGGGCTTGTAGCCGGTGGAGTGGCAGTGGGGGGAACTTGCTTCCCAGGGGAGTGGGCACAGCCTGGAGAGCATGCCAGCAGTACGAACTGGAGCAGCTGAGGATTCCAAGGTGCTGCGGTGGGCTTGCCCCCAGGTCCACCACCTTCCCTGACAAATTCAGTTTTAAGGAATCATGGTCTATCAAACACAGGGTCAGTCATACCCATTCTTGGAAATGTTTCCTTTACTTAGAGAAGTGTTTTACTACTTTAAAAGTATTGAAGTAGTTTCCTTTACTTTGCTGAAGTTTAATGTCCAGCAGTTTATCTAAGGACGTAATTAAACATACACACTAAGGCTCATGTCCAAAGATAGATCAGGCAGCCCTGTTGATAAGAATGAAAAACTAGAAGCAGACACAGTGGACAGCATGGTGACAGTGTCACGTTCCATACAGCTCTGTGAAGATTCCTTGCCAGCACTAAAACATCAAAGAAACGTCGAACCCTGGGGGCTGTTTATGATGTAATGTGAAACTACACAGTCCTGATCGCAAAACTGCATGTCATATCCTAATTATGTTAGTGTGTCTATTTATAAATATATGTGTGAAAGAGTACTGGAAGGGCATTCTCTAGCCTCTTAACCACAGATCTGGGAACTGTCAGCCACTATCAGTTTTTTCCTTTGTGCCATATTGTATTTTCCAAATGTTACAATGAAAACTTAATTATTTTTTTAAAAAATGAACACATATGTGTATATGTATGTGTATTATCTGTGTGCACACATACACATACGTGTGTGGATGTGTAGAGGTGCATGTATGTATACATATGTGTCAGGAACCACACTTTACGTGGCCCTGCCCCCTCCCATCTTCACATCCTGGGAGCTGTGGTTATCATCCTCATGCACAGAGTGGACATCCCCATGTCAACTTCTCATGAATGCGTCCTTGCCACAATGGGGGCAGGTGGACAGGCCCTCTGCCAGCGTCGCAGGGCAAACTGCCCAGAGACTTGTGCCCTCGGCATGCTCCCACCAGCCCCGTCATTGTGGGCCTGGAAACCAGAGGGGAACCTTGCAGACGAGAAGGTCCTGCTGGAGGGCTGAGAGGTCTGCAGAGGTGCCAGCAAACAGCAGGTGAGCAGGCGAGCAGAGCAGAACCAGAACGATAAGCGGGCGGGTCCTGCATCCAGCAGCCAGAGAGGAAGAGGCAGCAGCCATTCCCCTAATAACCCCGGTAGACCTTCGTTGATGGGATGGGAGACTGCGGCCAGGGAACAAGTGAGCTTCCTCAACTCCATACCTGGAATCTCTTTGCTCCTCCTCAGTCTGCCAAAGGAGGCGCACATCTTTCTAAAGTAGTTTTTATTTTTATTTTCTTTTTTTTTTTTTTTTTTTTTTTTTTTTAGGAGAACAAGGTACAGGCTTTTATTTAGAGATACAGTGAAAGGACAGAGCTCCGGGCTCACGCCAGGAGGGGACAAGAGAGTCCCTATTTTTATTTTCTATAAAATGCCACTTTATAAAAATTGCTTTGGTCAAAATAATAGGCTGTACGTATATTCCTTCTAGAAAAGTTAGGTTTTAATACAGATGAGTTCATCAAAATTGGTTCTTCCTGATGAGTCTGTCTGGTGTAAAACAGGTGGCAAGCTGCTGGCAAGCCCCTCTCACGCTGATCTTGTTACCGGCCACCTCGGCAGGTAAGAGCCATTCGGTGAGGGAAGTCGCCGATGGACTCTGAAATCTGAGGTGGACTTTCAAGAACTATTTTGTACAGTTCTTTTTAGAGCTGTAACTTCTTTAGAAAGGGTATGAGAGGACATAAAATAATTTTGATTCTCACTGATAACCTTAAAATCAATAAATTGTAATGCAAAAAAATGTTTTAAGAAAGTTTGAGTCAGTGTAAGTGAGCAGGATTACTAGGCATGTTCTTAGCCCGGTGAATAGAACCAACCTCAGAGGCGGTGCCCTCCACCTGCCTGGGCACAGGTGTGGCCGCTGCGGCCCTCAGAGGCGGTGCCCTCCACCTGCCTGGGCACAGGTGTGGCCGCTGCGGCCCTCAGAGGCGGTGCCCTCCACCTGCCTGGGCACAGGTGTGGCCGCTGCGGCCCTCAGAGGTGGTGCCGTCCACCTGCCTGGAAGAGCACAGCTGACTTGGCTGCTTTCCCACTCATGGCCTCCACCAGAACAGGATTCCAACGTTACTTACTTCCTGTCCTCTGCAATCTTCCCTCTCTTTTGGCATTGATCCTGCCCCTGTGGACTTCTCTTGGCCCTTGGATTATTACCTGGCTTCTCCATAAGTACTTACCCCCCAGTATTTACAAGGAGCTTTGGAAGTTACCAGAAGCCCAGTGGACAGCCTCACTTTGAGAAAGGCAGAGCCGTGAGCTGAGAAGTCCACTGACGGAAAATGAAGAACTAAAGTGAAGCTGGCCCGAGGGCTCTGGGCTCAGAGCCCTCCAGAACTCTTGGCTTCCGTGCAGGGGACTGGGGAGCCCTGCTGTGCTCTGCTCAGTCCGTGCACTTGGAAGCTGGCTGTTCATCCCGGGATGCCCATCACTGCGGGGAGCTCCATGGGGCAGAGCTGAGAGTACCCCATTTTCTGTTTTAGCAAGGGGATCTTGTCCAACATCAAAGGTCTTCTGCATTCAGTAGGATATTCCAAGCCTGTATCAGCCAGCAGGGTGTACCAGTGAGTGGACTGGAGTGAGACTGGCAGCTGGGAGGCAACACCACTGGCTGCCGGCTGGGGACCACTGAGATGAAAGCCACGCTCCCAGAGGGCAGTTTGGGGCTGTCTTGCCAATGGGTTTCAGCCCTGGGTAAGTTCACTATGGATCCAGTGTGACCAAAGACATGACAGTTGAATGTTCTTGGGTGAAAGGGTTATACCCAACTTTATTCCCATGGCGGCAGGTCAGTCACTAAAATCCCGTCCACTCAGAACAAGTCTGCATGCAGCAAGCTGGTCTTGGCCTCTGGGCCTCCTCTCCGCCCGCACAGCCATCCCCTGGGCCTCTATCCTCAGCGCTGCCACCACTCCAGCCTCTGCTCTGCTCTCCTGCAGCCTTGCAGCCAGGCCACTGTGTCACCCAGACCACTGGGCAGAGCTCTTTATTTAGAGTCAATAACAACATACTGCCCACACGTGTAGTGAGTGAGCCAGCCAGGGCCAGGTGAGAACCCTGCCCACAGGAACTTTCATTTTATCCGCAGGGGCCATGGAGATTATGTAACCTCAACCCTAATTGTTCTTTGGCTCCTGCCTTGTAGTTTGCTTCTCCCTCTGCCCGATGAATGTGTGAGAAGCAACAGCAGTGCTCTGGGGCCAGCGGAGTGAATGTCAGGGCTCTTAGAGCAGGCTGCTGTGCCTTAAAGAGGCTCATGCTGTTGACATAATTATGCCCTCTTTAATATTTTATTTTTAAAAGCAAGGAGCTACTTTATTTCCTTTGCAGCAGATAAAAGGAAATTGAGGATTCAGGGATTGGCTTTTCCATCTGAATTGTTCCCACTGCATCTTACTGGTCATGAGGTTTGCTTTCTCAGAATTGCAAGCTGGAGCCAGAAGCAGCCTTCAGGGTAGAGGGTCCCCTTTCCTGGTGTCTGCAGGCCTTCCGAGGTAATCTGCCTTATTCTCAGCTCCGTGTCCAGTCTTTAGTGCACCCTGAGGAGCAGGCATAGGGGGCAGAGAGCAGTTCAAGAGAGGCTCTCATTGACCTGAGCCGAGCCCACGTGGTGAGGCCAGTGCTACTTATCAATCCCCATCTCACAGATGAGGACACTGAGGCACAGAGAGGCTGAGCCCCTCAGCCAAGTTCCCACAGCTCGCTAGGGGTGAAGGCAGACTGCAGCCTGATTCTAGAGCAGATCCAGCCTTGCCCATGTTGGTCACAATGATGCTTTCACTTCCACATGCCGAGCACTGGGCTCTGCCTTCATTACTGACTCTCAGAGCAGTGCCCACAGCACAAGGGGAACGTGAGTCTCTCTAACCACCACCTGCCCGAGGTCACAGAGCATATGGGTCTGTGCTGTGAGTTCACCCCACCCTGGCATTACTCAGATCTGCAGACTCCATGGACAGGCCGTGCCCTGGAAAACTGTTTGCCTGCGGGAACAATCTCCCTGTTGAGCTGTGGGGCAGAGGCCTTGACCTGCCCACTGGAGAGAAGCTTCTGCTCCCTGCCTGTGCACGATGCCTGAGAGTCCAACCAAGGGGCCTCACCTGCTCCCCACGGCCCTGGGCTCAGCCTCTGCCACCAAAGGCCAAGACATAAAACCCTGTTTGCTTCCAGAATGAGCCCCAGCACCACTCGGGTGGTGCCTAGAGGGGCAGTTGGCACCGTGCAGCCCACTCCTTCCAGAACCACACCGTGGAAGGTGGCTGCCTGTCCAGTACCGATACTCTCGCCTGGGCTCCAAACGTGTGCCCAGTTTGACACTGCTGGCCTGTGTAGTGCCTTTGTGATTTCGTCTTGGGGTCTGTTTCATCTGTGGTCAGCAGCCCCTGCTGAGTTTGGGGAGGTAGCTGGAGCCTGCTGTGTCAGGCCGAGCAGGAACTTGAGGTGCTGTCATTAGCATTGTCCTCGTGTCCCTGCCACAGGCCTGCAACTGCCCTGCTCCCCCACCCCTCAGGCGCCCCTCCAGCCTGGCCTTCCCAGGAATCTGCAAGTATTGGCCATGGCACAGAGCACATCTTAGCTTTTAATACTCAGACCACATCTAGACCTTCGGGGGGACGGCCGTGGAGCCGCAGAGAGGCGAGGAGTGAGGTCAAAGAGAAACATGGCTAGGCTGACAAGGTTAAGAACTGGTGCCTCAACCAACGGTGGTGGGGAGGGGGGAGGAAGCAAGCATGATAAAAGACAGGAAACACACCTCAACTGAAGTTTCTGAGGGGCGATAACATTCATTGTAATTGCAGATAAACTCACTTAGAAATTTAGGGAAGAAGAACAATGAGGGGCATGCTGGTTTTGTTAGTCGTGACTATGCATTACTAGAGAAGATAATTACTATATTTATAAGAATGGCCTGAATCCATTTGTATTTTCTAAATTTTTCTTTTATGTTAATGTATTTGTTTTTACCTGTAGACCAGAGACTTTTGTATAAATCATATCTCATTATTATAGACTCATCCATGTCTATTAATATTTGAACACTTATTTGTCCTGTAGAAGCATAACTGTTGTGGAAAGAAAAGTACATTCTGAAAAAGAGCTGGGTGGATTTCTTTAAATATGTGAGTTGAAAGCAGGTCCCTCAGTCCTGATCTGCCCCCATTGGGATTTCTCTGGTCTGGGGTGACTGAGAGGAGGCAGGCAAGGGTCCTAACCCTGCACTCTGTCCCCCGGCTGGCCCTGCTCCCTCCTGCAGGGAGGCCCTGACCTCCACTCCTTCCAGGCACGGAGCTGGGGAAGGGCTGGGGACAGTCCCTGTGGGATGGTACTGTCCCCATTCCTGCTCCTGAGCAATGAGGACTTGATCCCATGACTCACCCTCTGCTACCAGACTCCTCTCCGTGGAAACAGATGTTCAGACTCCATACTGGGTCAAAAATACAGGGAAAGGGACCAAGGGAATGTGGAGTAGCTGAAGCCGCTTTGAAAGGACCAGCTGACATTCCCAGGCCACAGGAGGTTCCAGCTCCAAGGTTGCAGCTGATGGCATGAGGTGCGGGGATAGACTTCTAAGGGACTTGGCGCACCAGCCTGAATTCAGAGAGCACGCATGCCTGAGCTGAGCGTCCTGCTCGTTACCTCACTGCCATAGGGAAATGGACCTTTATGGCTTATTGGTCTGAGCATTGTGTTGTTATTGTCACGTCACCTGCATCTCCGCGAGTTAGGTGGGCGATTGTGTCAGGCCCAGGGAGGGACCTGATTGGCCTGCCCAACGTGGCTTTATTCCCTACCTTGAGGACCAGGTTGGACGCAGCCTTGCACCAGCTTCTCTGCATGCTGGGGACAGTGGGAGAGGCTAGGGACAGATTCCCTTTCAAGAGGCAGTCTCGATTTAAATTGCCATCTTGTTCCTCTGAATGCTGTTTACATGCCGTCGAGGTAAGATTTTTCTTAAAGCTTCTCAGGGCCTCCTAAAGGTTGCATCCTTTGCAGTTCTGCAGCTCAGAGTGTATTTTTGATCCTCTGGATTTCCACTGGATTCTGCTTTTGCCTGGGGGCCCTTTCATTTCTAACAGTGCCAGGAAAAGAAAGCTTGCTTGTACTTCTGTAGGGGGAAGGGGCCTAAGAATGTTATGGCTGTTCTTACTATGTCCTGTTTGGTATTTTAAGTCAGCATATTCATACCAGTGTCTCTCTACTTCTTCCTAAGCCTTAGCGAACTTGGGATGGGCAGGTGGGACGGGGAAAGTAGTGAGTGCTGGCTCTTTCACCTGGGCCTAGGAATGGAGAGCAGCGGGGTCACCAGGAGGTACAATACCTATTGCTTCATTTGTTTCTGCAGTTGGGTCACCTGTAAAATGTCCAACCCTGAGACCACCTACAGTATTTGAAATGGAATCTGTTGCTTCCTAAGACAGGTTGTTGAGAAGCAGCACGTACATCTAGTGTGGCCATGCACTGTGTGCTCCCTGACATGTCCTGGGCCTTTGAGGAACTTCTCGTAGTAATCCTACTTGCTCTGCCCCGGGGGAGTGAGGGGAGGTGGGAGGGCTGCTAGGCCGGCTCTCCTGCACACCACCGCCAGTGTCCTACTGCTTGGCAGAATAGTTGTATAGGTGCGGGAGCACTGCTATGTGTGCTTTTTCTGTTTTATTTTTGTTTGTATTTCTGGAAAGCCCAAAGGTGTTAATCTGTAAGTGTCCTTTATGTGTTGCAGGATGTTAAAGTCTTCAGTGAAGACGGGACGAGCAAAGTGGTGGAGATTCTCGCAGACATGACTGCCAGGGACCTGTGCCAGTTGCTGGTTTACAGAAGTCATTGCGTGGATGACAACAGCTGGTCGCTGGTGGAGCACCACCCACACCTGGGATTAGGTAGGGATCAGCACCTGAGGCTGGGCCGTGTGCAGTCAGTTGAAGACACCACTACCTGCCACCAGGTGCGTTAGTGCAGCACACCGGCCAGGCTCTTGCTCTTTACTGTTCTGCCTTGTCTTTCTCCTAAAATTCTGCCTTCCTCCCAGCCTTCTCCCTCTGGTATTTCCAGAATCTTGCTCTTGGATGGTTGCAGCCGTAATTCCCAAGGGCTGAGACACAGCAGGAGGGGTCTCCCTGGATTTGGCTGGAGAACCACCTGTGAGAGGCACGTGTGGCATTCTGCACACCTGTGGTCTGGGGAGGGTGGCCTGGTGGTGCCTTGGGGAGAGCCTGCTGCTTGCACAATTCTGGCATCACTTGCTGAGAGCAGCTCAGCCACCTGACAGGACAGAGGGAGCCGTGGTGACCGTCTGCAGGTGAGACAGGGAGGCCCACTGGGAGCCAGAGTGACAGCGTCCAAGGTGGGGTCCACAGTGCATCTCCGAACTATCATGCTTTCAAGTCGAGATTTTGTTGTGGGGTCTTTTTGCTTGGTTGGTCTATTTCAGGTAAAGAAGCTTTTTGGACTTATGTTTAAATTCTTGTTGGATCAAGTATGGTGCTTACAAAATCATAGGCATATATATATTAATTAATTAATTTAGTATCATTAATCTACAATTACATGAAGAACATTATGTTTACTAGGCTCCCCCCTTCACCAAGTCCCCCCCACATACCCCTTCACAGTCATGGTCCATCAGCGTAGTAAGACGGCGTAAAATCACTACTTGTCTTCTCTGTGTTGCACAGCCCTCCCTGTGCCCCCCCACACTATACATGCTAATTGTAAGGCCCCCTTTCTTTTTCTCCACCATTATCCCTCCCCACCCGTCCTCCCCAGTCCCTTTCCCTTTGGTAACTGTTAGTCCATTCTTGGGTTCTGTGATTCTGCTGCTGTTTTGTTCCTTCAGTTTTCCTTTGTTCTTATACTCCACATATGAGTGGAATCACTTGGTACTTGTCCTTCTCCGCCTGGCTTATTTCACTGAGCATAATACCCTCTAGCTCCATCCATGTTGTTGCAAATGGTAGGGTCTGTTTTTTTCTTATGGCTGAGTAATATTCCATTGTGTATATGTACCACATCTTCTTTATCCATTCATCTACTGATGGACACTTAGGTTGCTTCCATTTCTTGGCTATTGTAAATAGTGCTGTGATAAACATAGGGGTGCATATGTCTTTTTCAAACTGGGCTCCTGCATTGTTAGGGTAAATTCCTAGAAGTGGAATTCCTGGGTCAAATGGTTTTTCTATTTTGAGCATTCTGAGGAAACTCCATACTGCTTTCCACAATGGTTGAACTTATTTACTTTCCCGCCAGCAGTGTAGGAGGGTTCCCCTTCCTCCACAACCTCCCCAACATTTGTTGTTGTTTGTCTTTTTGATGATGGCGATCCTTACTGGTGTGAGGTGATATCTCATTGTGGTTTTAATTTGCATTTCTCTGATGATTAGTGATGTGGAGCATCATTTCATGTGCCTGTTGGCCATCTGAATTTCTTCTTTAGAGAACTGTCTATTCAGCTCCTGCAGCAGTGCCAGAGGGAGCAGGCGCACTCCCAGCAGCCGATTGGAAACCCAGCCCAACGCACAGCCGCCCGGGCCAGACCCAAAGGCCGCTGTTGGCACACAGCTGCCCAGCAGGGGCGCCGCTATCATGGAGGAGCGTACCTGGCATGCCTGCCACTCCCCGCAGGGCTCCACGCTGCTCTGACGGAGACCCTGCCCACAGCAGCTTAGGGGATTAACCCGGTGGCTGCTCCAGGAGTGCGGGTAACCGACACAGGCAGCGCGGGGGTCTCCCGTGCGGACCTTGCCTGTACTCCTCTGGCTCCACTGCCGCCGGTATGCGCGAGCTGCACCCGGGCTGTTCAGTTGCCACCGCTGTGGGCTCGCACAAGCCTCTCCTGGTCCCCTCTGGCACCATTGGCACCCACGATCCGCTCCCGTTCCCTTCTGGCACTGCTGCCCCCGGCATGCGCTGCCACTCTCCCACTACTGGGCCATTGTGTCAGAGTCCGCGCCAGTTGGAGGAACGACTGGCAGGCTGCTTAGTGCCGTGAGGGGCTTCAGAGCTACACTGCCTCCCCGGGGTTTAGGGCGCCTAAGTTTCCCTGGGATTCCCAGCTGATGGCTAAGTGTGCTGGGACGACTTCGTCCAGCTGTGGGGTCCCTGTCTCTTTAAGACTTGCACAAAGCACTCACTTTTCTTTTGTCTCAGGGGCACCGGTTGCGGGGACCTGCCTGCAGGTTTTGCTTTTCCATTTCTCTAATATCCAGCCCCCCGTGCACTTTGTGTCTGCGCTCCAGGTGTGGATTTCTAGAGCTGGTTGTTTAGCATCTCTGGCCCTTGGGGATTTGCTTGCCCTCACCCTGAACTGTACCTGTTGACAAAGCCACATCAGATGGCCTGTCTGAGTCCCCTCCTGATATCATTTACCACAAGAAGCAGTTTGAAAAGTTGGAATAAAAATCCTTGCCCTGGTTAGCAAAGCCCTTAGTGATAGGTGAGCCAGGGTGAACATGTTCTGTTCTGTGACTCCCTTCTGTGGCCTATTCTTCCTCTGTGGGCATGTCCACAAGCCTGCCTGGTGCAGTGTGCCCTCAGCACTTTGTGTAGGGCTCCACCGTGGGAGCACTGTCCTCACACAGCCACCAAGTGCAGCCAGAATGGCCATCCTGTCAGCCCCAGCACGCGAGTTGCAAGTCTCTGGAAGGCTCACTTGAGCCAGGACACCTGTGTACAGAGGGTGTAGGGGTAGGAAACCTGTGGCTGTGGCAAGTAAACAAACTGCTTTTAAAAGAATTTCAAAAAACAGGAACTTCAGCATGCAGAACAGCATGTTGGTGTGCCCATGAACGTGAAATTGATTGCAAGTGAATTCCATCTCCAGGCATGCGGGGGCCACAACCCCAGGCCCCAAGGACAGACAGGCGGCCAGGAAATCCAGAACTTAAACATGGAGCCCAGGAAAGAAGACAGTCACACCAGCTCCTGTGAATTCCAAGGATGTGAGGAATTGTTTGGGTAAATTTGGTTGGAACGCTTGAGGAAAAAGCATAGACTCTTTCTTGGACAGTTTAAGGCTCTGTGCTTATTCCTGGTCAGGTGAGAAAGGTGTGCCAGTCACCCTTTGGAGGGCTTGGCTGCCACCTGGGAGGGTGACGTCTGGGCTTTGGACAGGTGTCCGAGGAGAAGCAGTGGCCCATGTGTGCATAAGCAGCTCAGAGGCTGATTCTTGCCTGTCTCTGCCTCCTCATCCTTATATCTGAAAGATACCACAGTAATGTCCTTTCCCCATTGAAATTTGTAATTAGGAGAGCTGCTTATTGGGCCCCGTGAGCCTGTTACCTCACCAGTTACTTTGTTCCCAGTTTCTCACAGTCTGCAGAGCCCTGAGCCGGGTGTCAAGAGCACCTCATGGCCAGCCCTGCTTTCCTGTTAAGTGCTGGGTGACAGGGGCTGGAGGTAGGCCCAACGGAGAGCAGCAAGGTGGGATGACTTCTGCTAAAGAATTAGGTGTCCACTGCACGTTTTAAGGTATATGAAGTAAGATTTGCTCTTTTGAGTTGCTGGTTTTTTAATATTGTTCATATGGAGTCAGGTGGCATAGATGCTGCACTTTGTTTCAAAAATTTGGAAAATACAGATTCCCTTCAAGAAATGCCTGACTCTTCTGTATGTACACAAAGTCCTTCTGGACACCCTGGTGAAACTAATATTCTGATTTTACTTCAGGCCTTTGTAGATAATATGAAGTTTGTAGATAGCGATGTGATTGTTTAATAGAATCACGCAAGGTCACTTTTTTGCAAATACATGTTTTTAGAATCATAGAAAAAATTAAAAGTGAAAAAAAGAGCTTTGAACTGATGTTGTCAGGTGGCTTTTTGACAGCTGGGAAAACAGGTGCCTTGGACATTGGGCGGCAGACTGAGGTCAGGAAGCTCTCGGGCCTCTGGGAAAGGGGTCAGAAGCAGTCCCCCCGCACACTGATGTCTGCTGCCCCCCTGCTCACTGCGGGTAGGCAGGGGAGTTGAAGCAGCAGCTTTTGTTTTCACCGGTAGGTACCTGGATCTCCCTTGCATCACCAGAGAGACCCAGAGCAGACAAGCACCCTCTTTTCAGGGTACATGGGCTCCCGGTTCCCTCTGCCCATCCTCCCTGGGGCTGACCATCCGGGACACTTCACAGTCTGTTCGCACTGTTCTGCAGCTTTCCCAGGGCCTTGCCAAGGCAGGGCCAGTGAGGCCGGAAGACGTTGTCCTGGACTGGATCCCACCTGTGCTGGACCATGTGCTCCCTTAGAGCAAGTGCCCCTCGCTCATTCCCTGGACTCTCCGAGGACTTTGGAGACCCAGGCCTTTTGCTTTGGAACTCCACAGGTGTCTTGTCCTCTCGTAGGCAGCTGCAAACCCACTTCTTGTTTTTCCTTGTTATACCTGGCAAAAAATTTTAATTCTATAAACCAACCATCAGCAGATTATTATTGGGTGGTGGTGGTTTTCCCTATAACTACAGAAATATGTTCTCTGAATAAAAATCTCAACAGAAGTCATTCGTTTTACACCTGGAAAATCTATATTAAATGAATGGCAGTACAGCAGCCTCTTTTTCAAAATCAGCATAGCAGCTGGCACCACAAGTTTGTGCCACGCATGGCTCTTCTCTCCTACCAGGGGTACGCGCGGGGCACCGTTGCAGTTCACATGTGCTAGCAGATCCTGTCCACAGCCAGGGACAACCTGTTCGTGGTTACTGCTGGTGCGAGGTCTGGCCCTTCCTGATGAGCCGTGAACCTTCTGGCCACCTTGGGGAAGAAAATCCTTTCCTTGTCAGGTCACAGCTGAGTGTGCTTCTGCATGCCGGCGAGCCCCGTCCAAGACAAGCCCCTGGCCACAGTTGTTCTTTGCTGACAAATTATTCCTCCATGTTAAGGGATGCCTTTGACTTAGGAATGCTTTTGCTCTAAACTTCATCTTTCCTGCAAGATGAGACTTCTGGGGAGTCAGCTCCAGCTGCGTGAAGGAAGGCAGGGGTGTTGAAGGAGTGACCTGCCCCTCTTCTGTCACTTCCGTAGCATCTCATTCTGCCCCATTTTCAACATCAGTTCACATGTTGAAGTTGCTGTGGATTTGCTTGTATTGTGTATTCCATTATTTAATGCTGTTAGTTTCCTGCCCCCACCCAGCCAGAGCAGGAGACAGGAGGGAGGGGGTGTAATTACCACCAGAGGAGAATAGCCCCACATCTCGCTCTCCGAGCTCCACAGGGGAGGCAGTGTTCAGACTTAGGGAAGCATCTTCCAGGGTGATAACACTGCTCACTGGTGCTCTGAGGTGTGTGCGCGTGTATGTGGTGTGTGTGCATGTGAGCACACGCAGTTTTCAGTGTTTTCTTCCCTGCCCTAACAGTACAATCCAGCCATGAGAACAGCCCTTAGGATGTGGACGGCATGGGCTTCAGCATTCACCATGAGCATGTGTGGACAGATTAGGGGGTAGCATATCCCTTCCTGTGGCCTGTTCCCCAAACCGCTGCAGGCATTGGGCCTGCTGCTTGAGCCAGCTGCCCTCAGACAGCCCCTGCGTGCTCACTGCCCACATGCTATCCCGTGCCCTTGGATGTTTTCCCTGCTGTTACAGTCCATGCTCTTTTGCAAGAGTTGAAATTTTTTTATTTAAAGGCAAAATGATTTGCTAGGAGTCTTTACTGACTTGCTCCTTAACTTTTTATTGACGCCAGATGGAGAAGTGTGTTAAAGTCAAGGACTGACCAGAATTCCTCACACTGCATACGTCCAGACCTGTTATGTACTCAGCGGTACACTAAAGGGGCCTTTAAATTCACTTCATTCTTGACCTCATCGTTGCTCAGAAGGTCGAAGAGGAGCATGAAGACGGCCAGAGCCTGTAATTGGTTATAAGGTGGCCTTGAAGGTTCTGCCTGTTTGATCCCATGCATCGTGTTTTTTCTCTGCAGAACGGTGCTTGGAAGACCATGAGCTGGTGGTCCAGGTGGAGAGTACCATGGCAAGTGAAAGTAAATTTTTGTTCAGGAAGAATTATGCAAAATATGAGTTTTTCAAAAACCCTACGGTGAGTTTTATCTCTTAGGCTTTGGGGTTTGGAACTCTTGATATCTTGGCAGTTGATACTTGGCTTTAATAGTAGCAGATTATAAAATATCTGTGATGTATGGGGTAACAGATGGATTTGGGAATCTGAGTTGCTACCTAACTGAGCATTCCTTGCTTAAAACCCAGTCTCTGCTGCTTACCTCGATGGCATTGTACTGGCCAAAGGCGGCTATCGCCTCCCTACAGTGACCATGGGAAACGGGCTTAGTCTCTAGGTTGAGACAGAGATGAGGGGTGGGCTCTCTCAATTATTTTGAAAGTTCTCAGTTAAACAGGAACAAATTGGTCAATATTCATCAAAGTAAAAACTGCAAATAGTAAATATTATTTTGTGATTATTTGTGGAAGAAGGAGTAGAGAAACCAATATCCAAGTACACAGAACTCATTGGTGATTTTTCTTCCCTTTTTAATTATTTATTTATTTGGGGGGACACCTGTCTTGTGAAATATCAGAGTAGGGGGCCTCACACATGTCATCGCACGGCCCTCTGTTCTGGGTCATGAGGCAGAAGAGCAGCAAGTTGAGGGCAACACCCAGTGTCCACTGCTGGTTTGGACAGTGAAGCTGTTTTTTTTTTTTATTTGAAAGTAAGAAGTTGGACAACTGTCATGGTAAATGTACCAGACAGACTTTTTCACATCATTTTTCATTTCCAGAGTCCTTTCTCTCAAGCCACGCATTTATGCGCTGAGTTACACTGCGCGGAGGCCCTCTGCCCTGGTGCATGTTGTGGGGCAGGAATTCATAGTAAGCACAGGAGATACTCCAAACCTTCCATGTTTCAGGAAACAATACAGACTTTTGATGTAGGTATTTCCATTGTGTGACAAGGGAGTAAAAAGGACCATCATTTTAAATATAAATGTGCAAAATCATACCTGCAAAATTAGTCCTGGCAACTTGTACATATACTTCCCTGAATGTTTAAGCTCATCTGTAATGCATTTTTCCCCCCCATTTTCTTAGAACTTCTTCCCAGAACAGATGGTCACTTGGTGCCAACAGTCAAATGGTGGTCAAGCCCAGCTTTTGCAGGTATTGGGCAAGAACAGGATTCTGCCGGAGTCTCGGCCTGGAAGTCCCCTCAAGCTGCAGGGGGCAGCCCTGTGAAACCTGGAAGCCCCTGCATCCTTAATCATGCACCAGCCTTGGCTCCTAGTGGGGTTTAGAGTTACCAGAAATAACATTTACTGGGGAAATCTGTATAACCTGGCTCCTGCAAAGTGAAACAGGCACTTAAAAGCAGGATAAACTGAACTCTGACCTACAGACAATGTGAGCAGTAGGGCAGGATGGGGAAGCCACAGGCTTGCGTGCACTCTGCCAGGCTCCCAGCTCCTCTCCAAGCATGTGTCCCCAGACAGGCCACTGCCCTGGATGCGTGACAAAAACTAACATATTGTACATTAAAAATAAGGACACCTGTCTTAATTGTCCTTCTGCCTTCTGTTACAAGAAAACTTGGCCTTTCTCCACCCCCACTTCCAGTGGGGGAGCACGGGAGTCCTCTGTGTGCTTACTGCTGACTCATGCTCTTCCAGGGAAGTCAGAAAGGGAAATATCACTGCTGTGTCCCTAAGATGTGCCTGTTTACACTGTTAAATGAGATACTAAACCACTCACTAAGGCAGCCAGCACTGTCCAGGTGGCATCAAATACAAGAGAAACTACTCAGATTTGGTGCCCATGGAATTACATCCATAGCCTTTCTTTCACTGCTCTGGCCTCTGGAGGGAGAGAGCCTCAGAGCTGTGTTCTAGTGGTTTCTTCTGGAGCCCTCCAGCCACAGCACTGATCCATCTGGCAAGACTTGCCAACATTTAGTGATCATGGCCCTTGCACAGTGATGGCAAAATGGCTAATTGCTTTTTTAACTGTGTGATTTGAGATGGCTGTGTGCTTGGTGAGGGTGCTCAGTGATCCCTTGAGACTCCAGAGAGCCCAGGTGCATGGGGGTTCTGTCCAGCTCACCCCTCTGCCTGCAGGAGAGGCTGTGTCCCTCTCAGTACAGTGGAGAGTCCCCACCAATGTCACTGCCCCAACCTCGCCCCCAGTCCTGGCTCTTGACTGCTCTGGGCTGTGCCCATGTGCTCCAGAGTAGGTCGCAGGCAAGCACCATTTACACCTGTCAAGGGGATATGTACATGGGGAAAATGACAGCAGGGTGCTTGCCCTAAGCCCACAAGGCCCCTCATCCATTGCTCTTGGCACTTGCTGTTGCCCTAAGTGATGATCAGACTGGGTATTTTATGGAAACAGCAGCATGAAGGGCAGGATCCTTAAATGTGCTGTCCCATAGGTAAGCTTGTGGCTGTTCTGTCAGTGTTGGAAAGGTCCATTTGCTTGTGTTTAAATACTAATTACATTTCAGGCAACACCAGTTTAAGGGGATTTGTAAGACTTTTGAAAGGAAAAAGTATTTGAAAATGTTCAGTTGGACCAAAACAGAGTAGTAGTTCAGAACATGTCAAAATGTCAGCAATGCTAATAACACATCTGCTTTAATTACTTCCAAGCAGTATTATCTGACTTCAGAAATTTGCTCTTCAACAGAATTTTCTAAACTCCAGTAGTTATCCTGAAATTCAAGGGTTTTTGCACGTGAAGGAGCTGGGAAGGAAATCATGGAAAAAACTGTACGTGTGTTTGCGGAGATCAGGCCTTTACTGTTCCACGAAGGGAGCCTCAAAGGTGAGTTTTAAAGCAGCCACCTCAGTCACACTAGGTGGGGAGTGTTCCGAGTGAGCGCGGGCTTCATGTTAAGGCTCCTCTGAGGTCATAGTAACTTAGTATTAAGCTAATTATGGAATAGCTATACTCAGAGCTACCAGTCTGCTGGTCCACCTCAGAAACCAGGCGATAACACAGTCTGGAAAAGTTACAGGCTTTGTCAGTACTGTCTCCCCACCCCCCGCCCCGGTTGGCCACCCCGGCCCCCTCTCTGGGTTGGGAGCAGAACCTCTTGGCTGCCTGAGTCTCTTGAACATGTTGACTTAGTCTCCACAGTTGGGAAGTTGGCATCAAGCTAGCTGTAAGGATATGGATAGGTTGTTGCCACCCTAACACCAGTCTACATGTTACCATAGATATTTTGTGGAATAAATTGCCGTTTTGCATGTATCTCCAGTGGGAAAGGAGGTGAGAAAGGAATGGAACACGGGTGCTGGTCTCCAGAGAGAGTGGGGTGTGTGGGCTGACCTCACCGGGTCCCCTTTGCCGCCACACACACTCTAACATTTGAGGACACCCTGCAGCAGGGGTGTGCCTCACAGACCGTGGCTGCATGTTTGCCATCTGAGAGTGGCAGCCCCTTCTACTCTTCCAGGAGAGAGGGAGGAGCTGGTGGGACCCCAGGCGAGTATGTTGAGCACCAGCCGACAGATCGGTGCTCTGGGAAGTCAGCAGCTGCCAGGGCCGCAAGCCAAAGAGAAGGGCGTGGACATAGGCCATTCCTTCTGCAGATGGACTATCTTCCATATGCTGCAGGGCAGGAAGGGCAACTTCCTGATTTCTCAGCATCCTTGTAGTTGCTGAATTCAGGGACATTTGCAGCCTGGAGCAGGAAACATCTGGGATGGGGATTTTAGGAGGGAAGCATGAGGCAGGCTGTCAAGGGGAAACTGCAGGTTCAGCTGGACTCTGAACACAACACAGCAAAGGTGGTGTGAGTCTGGCATCGCTCCTTGGCCTTTGGGTTCCGGGTTTCCTCCTGGTTTTCACTAGAGTATTTGTCCAGGGGGCTTTGATTGAGCAGGGTGTCAGTGCATTCTAGCAGTCTTCTGTCTGAGAATTGGGAGGTGAGTTTTTCAGGGAGGCTTGCGTGAATTTGGTTTTAATTTAGCACTTACTTTATACAATACATAGAATCTGTGGAATGTCAGAGGGGGAGCACTGAAAGTGTGCACAGACTGCCCTCTGTTGACGAGCACGTGAAAACATTTTGCTCTGTGCTGTGTGAGCTCCCCAGAGTGTGTCTGATACCAGCCTTTCCACAGGAGCCCCGACACCTGCAGTTGCTGGCTGACCTGGAAGACAGCAGCATCTTCTCCCTGATCGCTGGCAAGAAGCAGTACAGCTCCCCCACAGATTTCGGCTTCTGCATCAAGGTACTCCACCTGAAGCCCTGTCTAGAGGCTACCACTCCATTAGCAATGCGCTGGAAACTAGGAATTAAAACAGTTAACTGTTCTCTTGGTTGTTGCTTTTTTTTTTTCTAAGCAAAAACACAGTTTCCCACTGGATTTATTCATCATGTAAAAAATATTCCTTATGTGCTTATGATGTGTCATTCCTTAAGTAACTCAGAAGAGCAAAAGATGGACAGTGCCTTAGTGACACCTGGCCTGTCACCTTGTCACCTGGGTGCCCTCCAGGGTACTGAGTGAGCTGACACTATGTGGGCTTCCAGTCACCAGACAGTAGGGCAAAAGTGACTACAGCACTGCCCTCCCTCTTCACACATGCATACGAGGGCACACGCTCACACATAGCGACACATAGACGTGTGCATTCCTATGTGAACACACAGATCTGCATGCACACACCTACATGAATACAAAGATGCACACACACACACACACCCTAGGGGCAGGGCCACTCTTCTCCCCTGCCCAGGCTATGGTGATGTTGGTCATAATAATAGACAATCTGAATACTCACTCTGCATGAGATGCTCTGCTGAGGGTTTCTCTCCATCTTCTTAATGAGTCTCCCCAGGTGCTTATGGGGTGGGAACTGAGCCAGTGCCATTGCCCAAGTCTGGTAACCAGTGAGTGTGCCTGGAGTCACTCAACAGGGCTAACTTCTGAGTGAGCTCGGCTCCATCCTGAGGAGAGGAGGAGGACGGGAGACATCCCATCCTAAAATACCATCTTCTACTTCACTCTGGGTTGCAAGAAATAGGAGCCTACTTCAAACCAGTTGAAGGCCCGAGGTGCTCAGGAAGCCACGGTGGGAATGCGGCCCATGGAGGAGCCTGGAACTAACACCTCCCTTCCCGTGGTGGTGCTTGCTCTGCAGGCGGGCAGTCTCAGGGGCTGTCACTGTGTCCCTGGCTCCCCTGCAGATTGCCCCTATGGAGAGCCCGCAGTGGTCTCCTCTGTCACCAAGTAGGTCCAGCCACCGGGTCGGGGCACTGCCCTGTCAGTGCTGGGAGCTCTGATGGCCGCCCCTCCTGCCTCAGGCCACTTGCCCCACGTCAGTCCCCTTCTTTGGGGCAACCCTGGTCTCACTCTCTGAGCTCCCTGCAGGGTCTGACCTTGGGGCCACTCACATCCTCCAGGGGCTTCTCCCTGCTGGCCAAGCCCTGCAGGGGCTGTTCCTCTAGCCGCCTCCTCAGTCTTCCAGGGAGGCCACCATAAATCTCCTTCCTTGTCGAACTCAGGCGGACCCTCCCTCCACAGAGCCCAACTCCCCTGCGCAGGGCTCGCTGCCCCAGCCCTGTCCTGCCCACCCGCCGCTTGCTCTTGCGGTGGGTACTTGCCTGTTTGTCTCCTCCAAGACCCCTGTTCCAGGATGGCTGGATCACACAGCTGAGTCCAAAGCAAGGACGCCCTGCCCTGGGCTTGATGCCTGGGTGTGTGCACACCGGCCTGGCCCCGCCCCATCACATCCAGTGGGCGTGGCCAGGAGTGCGGCAGGCTCAGCCCTGCCCTGCCTGGCCTGGGGTGCACGGCTGGTCCACGGTGTTACACTCACTGGGTATTCTTTTACCTCCTTTAGCCAAACAAAGTCAGGAATGAGACGAAAGAGCTGCGGCTGCTGTGTGCAGAAGATGAACAAGGCCGGGCGTGCTGGCTCACCGCACTCAGGCTCCTCAAGGTACGCTGCGCCTGCGTCCCCACGCGCACCCCTCGGCTCCCGCCTCCCGGTGCTGTGCGCCACCCGTGGAGCACACCCACCTTCCCCACGCAGGCTTCCCTCAGAGGCTGAGTGTCAGCAAGCTCTGAGCCGGCCTCCCAGCTTGGTCCTGCTGACATGCGGGCTGACAGCAGCCGTCCTGGTGCTGTGGGCCCGCTGCAGCATCCCTGGTCCCCCCCATCAAGACCAAGCACCCCAACTAGCCAAGACAACCAAAACTGTTTCTAGACATGGGGTCAGGAAATTGGTAGAGAAATGGGAATAGAAAGAACAGGACCAGGGATACAGGAAGAGCACATAGTTCATCAGGAGGGCTGATTACATTCGTGACTGAGCACCTGTCTGTCAGCTTCCTAGAAAGCCGGGGCCATGAGGGAGCTCACGTGGCACCCCCCAGGGAAAGACAATCTCCTGACAGTGAGCTCTCAAAGAAATTTGTTGCATGAAGCCTCACCTGGGATGATGTGCTTAGCAGTAATTCCATGGTAACTGCCAAAGTGAATTCAGATGGCTCTTTGGCAAAAGCTAAGCACATACAAGTGGAGCCCATCTCATTTTTGATTTTCCACAAAATGTTCCTTTGGGCACATACATGCCCCTTGTATACATATGTCTCCACATCTGGAGTCTTGCGTATAACAAGTCCAAGCAAGTCGCAGGTGAGTTGACCAAGATGAACTAGGCTCAAGCCCAGTGTCTGGAGGAGGCGTTTGGGCAGCTGTGGTTCTCCCTGGCTTCTGGGAGAATTTCCAGGAGGGCTCGCAGCAAAGCGCAGGATGGTACATAGAGTGTGCTGCATGTGCATGGGAGCGGAGGCACTGAACACCTGCTCACATTGGCTGGCGTGCCCGCTGCTGCCCTGTGAGACCGCAGGAGGGAGGTGGGGCTGTTCCTGTGGAGAGTGGGTGCAGCACCTGGGACAGAAGTGGGAAGGAACCCTTTGAAGTTTTATATATTGGGTGAGTTTTTTGATTTGTGATACAGAATCTACCTTGGAAGAGGCAGAAAAAGAAATGAAAAAAGTAAGTGGGGAAGTGGCAGCACCTTCTGTGAAGGGGCAGTGCTTGTTACTTCAGGTGATAGCACTGTATGTCCCATCCACAGGCTCCATGAGTAAGAAGCAGGAGATGCCTTCCTCCTTCGGGGCTGTTGTCACATCAGTAGGCACAGGAAAGGAAATGGGCAGAGCTCACGATGTAATGATTGACTTTATCATTAGTGCAGATGATGCCATTATGTAGTGTGTCAGCATGAATGCTTTTGAGCATTTACAGTGGGCCGGGCGCTCTTTATCACTTCCTATCCATGACCTCATTTGCTCCTCACAACATCTCTATGACCTGTTATCATCTTTATGGGACAGATAACAAACCTGAAGCTCATTCGGTCACCCCAGGTGCGGCTTCTGGGTTTGGGGCCAAGCCAGCCTTTGAACCCCGTTTTGACTCCAGCACTCCATTCCTAACCCCCACACTTTGCTGCCCTCCCTGGGAGCCACCAGTGAGTTAAAAATTCACTGTGTTGGGGGCAACTCTGGAGTGACCCTGGGCAGTACCTTTTCTAGAGCTTGGTGGAGTCAGCAGACGGGGCCTTTGAACTACAGGACATGCTGGGCCCTCAGAGTCCAGTTCTTGGTCTAGGGCCTTCACAGGCTGTCTCACCAGCCCAGACTAAGCCAATGCAGGGTTGTGCCTTTTACGGTTGATGTGAAGATCTTGTCTGCAGTAAGTGATGAGAAATCTCTGTGGCTTTAGTCTCAGACTCTCTTGTTCCCTGAAAGTGGATCAGGCGTGCAGTGTCCTCGTGCACAGGAAGTGGAGGATGCACATGGACTCCTGTCTTACATCAGCTATCCACCTGGAGATCCCGGAACCTGAGCCTAAAGTCCTTGCCTTCCCATTGTCCCCAACCCTTTCCTGGAGTCTCTCTGTACAGTGGATAGCATTGAAATAGCAGCTGGGGTTGTGTGAAAGTCCCAGGGCTTGTTGAGAGGGACGCCTTGTCTTCAGTTAACCCAGGGCCCTCCTGTGTCTTCAACTACAGCACATGTATGTTTTCTTAAAAAAAAAATAGCCTGAGCATATGGAGGAGAAAAGTGGCATTGCTAAGACTCTTGAGGGATAGAGCCAGTAGTAGTGGCTGCTTTTGGTCCTCATTCCTTCCTGTCACATCATTTGTTAAATAATTGCATAGATTCTGTGGGGCGTGTGTGAAGAGCCTGGGCATGTGGTTACGTGTTCAGATTATCTCCTCCTCTCCCTCCCTGCTTTTGTGAAAGCTTCCGAAACTGCTGTAGAAATTCCTCCCCAAGACGGAGGCCTGCATCACACAGGATTGTAGAATGAGTGGTTGCTTTGGTTTTGAACATGCTGGTGTTAAAAAGGTGACCTCAGTCGATGTTCAGAAAGAAGAATCTGAGGATAAGTGGAGCCTCCTGCTTCAGCTCAGGAGCTCTTACGCTCAGGAGTGCATGTTGGGGTGAGAGAGGCTTGCAGCACCCGGGAAGTAGTGCTGGGAGCAGTCCTGTAGGAGGGCTGAGACCCTGGGCAGAGCTCATGCAGGTCACAGCCGGCTACCAACCAGGAGCTTTGTGTGTTCCCTCGTTTAATCCTCATGAGGACCTGGGCAGGGAAAAAGGGGCCCTAACGGCACAGATGAGGAGAGCGCTTCATGAGGTGGGGCAGCCAGGGTCCGTGTCTCTGGGATGGAAGGCTTAGGAGTCCCACGTGGGGCTCGACAAGTGCCAAGTGTATCCCTCCCCTCGGCAGGTGACCCAGCCGCCTGCGTGATCACACCCAAGGCACTGCCTTTGGATGCCGGAATTTAGACCCACAGTTCCCAAAAACCAGTCCTCTGGCAAGTGACAATCTGTGAAGAGGTTTTCTCTAACCAGTGGCAAAGTGAAGCAAGGACAGTGTAGTAAGCTTTCCAGGAAGCTAGTTGTGTACACAGGAAAGGGTGTCTCCTTTCATTTGAGACCCTGTCCTCCTTAAGGTCAAAATGTCCTTTATTGCATATGGTATCACTGATACTAAATGGAAGGTCATTGGTTAATATTTAGTTTGTGTGTATGTGTTGTCTTGGTTGGCAGATTTCTTGCCCGGTCTTAAGGCAGTCACGTATTTCTTTCCCCAGAGTGTGACTCCTTTGTAAAATCTGGAAATGTGAAAATCACTGATGTAGACCTTGCCTTTCACTGTCTTCCCTGCAAGATGATCTCCCATGACTAAACCCAAATTTAATTTTCTTGTAGCAGAACGTGTCCCCCCTCAGGCAAAATCTTTGATAATTCCCCAATATGTGAAACAGATAAAAGACTAAATGCATTATACAGTCTATCAGATTATTCCTAAGAGGCAGACAATCCCCAACCTCAGGAACTGTAACAACAAAGACTGGCTCCTGTTCTGCTTGAACCTGGTGGATGGCGCATCCACCATTAGACAACATGGGCCACTGACCCACAGCCACCGGTCCCTCCCAGCCACAGTACCCGGGCAGTGCAAGCCCACCTGACTGGAAGCAGAGAGCCAGAAGTCCTCGGCGGACCGTCCAGTTACTAGCACATGCGAGCGAGCGGTGTAAGCGTTCTTTTAGAAACAGCCCGCCACCAGCTGGATCTCCGAAGCTCCTCTCTCCTCCCTAGGTTGGGGGGGCCTCTTCAGCCGCAGTGTGAGAACTGCACACGCAAACGCTTTTCTTTGCTGCATTGGCAGAGGGATTCAAAGGCGGAATTTCAAGTACATCAAGAGTAGAAATGAGGGAAGAGCAAACTCAGCAATTTTTCAAACAGGAAACGTGAAGACATACTTTTTATGTCTTCCTACCTGCTACTACCATCTACCTATTACTATTAAAATCAAGACAGAATGGATTCTTTTTGCCATCAAATTGAACAAGAAACCTAGAATGAGTAATTGAACTATGTTTTAAAAAATATGAATTTTTCTAAGTTTTCAGATGTATTTAAGCTCTGTGCTGTGTTACAGAACCTAGATTAACACCATATGCTGAGGTTTTGGCCACCTTGATGCTTCTGGGGCAGGGCTGTCCTTCAAGAACCTGGTCAGACTAGATCCCTTGCATGGGCACTTACCGCTTACCATGCAAACAGTTCGGATTCCCTCTCTATTCCCATGCATAGAGTACTGCTACTTCTCTGTGTGTCTCCTGCAAGATTATAGTTCCCTCAAGGTAGACATCCTTAATTTGTTTTGTATCCCTGGTGCTGATCCCAAAAACATGAGTCACTCTCTGACCATGACCCTCAAGCCTCTGTGCTCTCTGTATATGAATAAATAAGCTTACATTCTACCTCACTTAAGAATGTAAAGGTTAAGTGTTTAATTAAACTCCAAGATAAAGGAGCTGGTATATTGTTATGTCATTTGTTACATTAACATAACATATGGGGACATCGTTTCTTAGCACAGTGTACCCCAACTTTGTACAGAGAAGAGTTGCCACTTGATGTGGAAAGGTGTCTGCAGTCTCTACAAACAGAAGCAAAACAGTCACCTTATCCCTTTAATGTTTGGGAGGGTCAGATTCACTTAGATGTGAATAAGAAACATACTGCAAAGGAAGGGGGCAAATAGCTCTATGGTCTGCATCATCTTTTGAAGCAATAGAAAGAAGTATAAAGGAAATAATCAATCTGACTAATCAACATTTCTTTAAAACCCACTCTACTAAAATAAAAAGAAAAATAAAAGTACTATATACTATAGCTTGAACACAAAAACTTACTATTTAAACACTGCAAAGAGCTTATTCAGGGAAAAACACCACTGTGGAGGCTCTAGTATTAGTAAACAGAAAGAGGACGTGAGTCCATAGTTATGGAACTCTAGGTAATAAATGTGGAAAATACTCACTGCTTTAATAATTAAAGTAAAAAAAAAATTTTAATACAATGCAAATCACAAATTTATACCTACTTAAAAGACAAAGGAGTTAACTCACAGGTCAAAGATGAGTCCTTTGAGTGAGCTACTGGAACTGAGAGTGGTCTTGGAGCCCTCCTGAGCTACACACCTGTGTGTGTGTGTGTTTTCTTTTCCTTTTTCTTTGGCTTTAACTTGATGGTCTTTTTATAATGTCTTCAGAGGGAAATTTAGATCATTGCTTAAATTATTTTTAAGACTAAAAATTTACCTCTTAAGTTCTACTTTAGTTGCAGTTTGTCATATTTTTATAATTGTTCAATTCAAAGTATATACACATATAAATACATACATGTGGATGTTATCAGATACACACACTTTTAGAACATTTATATCTTCTCTATACTGATCCTTTTGTGGTTCTGAAATATGCTTCATTATTGTATTTGTGCTTAAGTCTACCATTTACTGTTTATTTTCAGTTTGCCCTACTTATCCTGTGTTCCTTTTTCTGTTTATTTTTTTGGCCGTGGGGATTCATCAAGTACTTGACATTTTTAACCTCTGTTAGCCTGTTGTTCATTTACTGTTTTCAGTGATTACCCTAGATGACACAACATGCATCTTTAACTTACTAAAATCTAGTGTCATTTAGTACTTTTCCCACCTTCAGCCCAATATAAGGAAACTTCATTTACATTTACCCCACCTTTTGAAATATCTTCTCATCTGTTTTAATTCTTTACATATTTTAGGCCACTGAAGACATACTATGATTGTTGTTTATATACTAATTTTTATGTTAATTACCTACATATATGTACTATATGCTTCCCTGAATTTGCATTCTTCTCCCTGAGACCAGAAGAACCTTAGTTCTTTTAGTGTGGGCCTGTGGGCAATGAAATTCAGTTTTTGTCCATCTGGTATATTTTTACTAAATTTTCCTTACTGAAGGTACTTTGCCTTGGGATGGAACCCTGGGTTGGGGTTATTTTCTGCACTTCATGTATTCTATTGTCTTCTCACTCTCATCCTTAGTATAAAACATCAGCCATCTGCCCTCTCATTGCTTCTGTGAAAGTAATGTGCATTTTCCTCTCATCACTTTTAACATTTTCTTTGTTTCTGTTTTTCAGCAATCTTTCATGATGTTTCTGGGTGTCATTTGGAGTTTTTTTTACTCCTACTCCTAGATTCTGTAGCTTGATTACCTTTGTGTCAGTTTTGGAAAATACTTGGCCGTTATGTCTTCAAATGTTTCTTCTGACACCTCTTACTCTTCTTCCATGGGAATGTAATTGTACCTACCTTAGACCCTTTCATTATGTTCTAAGCATTTTTACTGAGAAATGAATGCATGAGGGGGCGCTCAAGATGGTGGTATGAGTAGGGCAGTGGAAATCTCCTCCCCAAACCATATGTATTTTGAAAATACAGCAAATACAACTATTCTTAAAAGAGAGACCAGAAGATGCAGTACAATAGCCAGGCTACAGCTACATCTGCGAGAACTCAGTATCTCACAAAAAGGGTAAGATACAAAGCCATGACCCAGCAGGACCCAAGCACTCCCCCCACCCCAGCTCACTGGCGGGAGGAAAAGAATCAGAGTGGGGAGGGAGTGGAGTACAGGACTGCTAAGTAACCATCCCTAGTAATCTGCACCGGGAGCACAGACACACATTACATGGTGTGCTGGATATTAGAGAAACGGAAAAGTAAAATCCGAGATGGAGACTGTGAGCAGGTCCCCACAGCCAGCTCCCTTGGGACAAAAGAAAAGCCAGCTCTTTAAACGTCTTAAAGGGACAAGGGTTTAACAGGTGGACAAAATCGTCCTGGCACACTCAGCACCAGCAGACTGAAATCTTAAGGAACTGCAGGTGCCCTAACCTCCCAGGTGGCAATGCAGCTCCGAAACCCGTCACAGTGATAAGCAGCCTGCCATTCATTGCCCCCTGCTGGCACTGCAAGCAAACCGGCTGACCCACCACAGCTGCAGACCAGCCAGAGAGAAGCCCTGCCCACAGCAGCCACACAGTCTTCTCCCAGCACACAGCTAACCGGGACAGACACAGAGGAAGCTGGCGCAAGGGCCAAAAGGCACAAAGGGACGCTGTTCTCACAGAAGAACACACTCTGCGACCCCTCCCAGTGCCCTAGGCTATCCCGAGGGCCACCCCGCCCATGGCAGCTCAGGTAATTAACCCAGAGGCTGCTCCCTGTGTGCAGGTAACCGGCACAGGCAGTGGAGAAGGGCAAGATGACCAGCAAGCAGGAAAGGACTTTCTTCTCTCAGCTGACACATGTGCCACTTGCCAGCAAACACTTCTATCACCATGAAAAGGCTGAAGAACCTGGTCCAGTCCAAAATCACTCAAACAACCCCAGAGAGAGGGACTGGCAAGATAGATATAACCAATCTTCCTGAAAAAGAATTCAAAATGAAAGTCGTAAACATGCTGATGGAGCTGCAGAGAAATATGCAAGAGCTAAGGGATGAAGTCCAGAGGGAGATAACAGAAATGAAACAATCAGCAGAAGGACTTAAGAGCAGACTGGATGAGGTGCAAGAGACTGTTAATGGAATAGGAATCAGAGAACAAGAGTACAGAGAAGCTAAGGCAGAGAGAGATAGAAGGATCTCTAGGAATGAAAGAATATTAAGAGAACTGTGTGACCAATCCAAATGGAACAATATTCGCTTTATAGAGGTATCAAAGAAAAAGAGAGAAAAAGGGATAGAAAATGTCTTTGAAGAAATAATTACTGAAAACTTCCCCAAGCTGGGGAAGGAAATAGTCTCTCAGACCATGGAAGTCCACAGATCTCCCAACACAAGGGACCCAAGGAGGAAACACCAAGACAAATAATAATTAAAATGGCAAATATCAAAGACAAGGACAGGGTATTAAAGGCAGCCAGAGAGAGAAAAAAGGTCACCTACAAAGGAAAACCCATCAAGCTGTCATCAGACTTCTCAACAGAAACCTTATAGGCCAGAAAAGAATGGCATGATGTATTTAATGCAATGAAACAGGAGGCCCTTGAATGAAGAATACTGTATCCAACAAGATTATCATTTCAATTTGAAGGAAGGATTAAACAATTTCCAGATAAGTAAAAGTTAAGGGAATTTGTCTTCCACAAACCACCTCCACAGGGTATGTTAAAGGGACTGCTATAGATGGAAATACTCCTAAAGCTAAATAGATGTCACCAGAGACAATAAAATCACAGCAAAGAAAGCGGACCAACCAAATACTAACTAAAGGCAAAAAATAAAATCAACTATCCACAAAAGCAGTCAAGGGAAACACAGAAGAGTACAGAATAAAACACCTAACATATAGAGTGAAGGAGGAAGAATAAGATAGGAGAGAAAAAAAGAATCATCAGACTGAGTTTATAATAGCATAATAAGTGAGTTAAAGTTAGACGTTTAGATAGTAAAGGAGCTACCCTACAATCTCTGGTAACCATGAATCCAAAGCCTGCAATGGCAGTAGGTACATATCTATCAATAATCACCCTAAATATAAATGGACTGAATGCACCAATCAAAAGACACAGAGTAATAGAATGGATAAAAAAGCAAGACCCATCTATATGCTGCTTACAAGAGACTCACCTCAAATCCAAAGACATACACAGACTAAAAGTGAAGGGATAGAAAAAGATATTTCATGCAAACAATAAGGAGAACAAAGCAGGTGTTGCAGTACTTGTATCGGACAAAATAGACTTCAAAACAAAGTAACAAGAGATAAAGAAGGACATTACATAATGATAAAGGGCTGAGTCCAACAAGAGGATATAACCATTATAAATATCTGTGTACCCAACACAGGAGCACCAACATATGTGAAACAAATACTAACAGAATTAAAAGAGGAAATAGAATGCAATGCATTCATTTTAGGAGACTTCAATACACCACTCACTCCAAAGGACAGATCAATCAGACAAAATAAGTAAGGACACAGAGGCACTGAACAACACACTAGAACAGATGGACCTAAGAGATAGCTACAGAACTCTACACCCAAAAGGAGCAGGATACACATTCTTCTCAAGTGCACATGGAACACTTTCCAGTATAGACCACATACTAGGCCACAAAAAGAACCTCAGTAAATTCAAAAAGATTGAAATCCTACCAACCAACTTCTCAGACCACAAAGGTATAAAACTAAAAATAAATTGTACAAAGAAAGCAAAAAGGCTCACAAACACATGAAGGCTTAACAACATGCTCCTAAATAATCAATGGGTCAATGACCAAATTAAAACAGAGATCAAGCAATATATGGAAACAAATGACAACAACAGCACAAAGCCCCAACTTCTGTGGGATGCAGCGAAGGCAGTTCTAAGACAAAAAGTATATAGCAATCCAGGCCTATTTAAAGAAGGAAGAACAATCCCAAATGAATAGTCTAAAGTCACAATTATTGAAACTGGAAAAAGAAGAACAACTGAGGCCCAAAGTCAGCAGAAGGAGGGACCTAATAAAGATCAGAGAAGGAATAAATAAAATTGAGAAGAATAAAACAATAGAAAAAAAATCAATGAAATCATGAGCTGGTTCTTTGAGAAAATAAACAAAATAGATAAACCCCTAGCCAGACTTATTAAGAGAAAAAGAGAATCTACACACATAAACAGAATCAGAAATGAGAAAGGGAAAATCATGACAGACCCCACAGAAATACCAAGAGTTATTAGAGAATACTATGAAAATCTATATGCTAACAGGCTTGATAACCTAGAAGAAATGGACAACTTCCTAGAAAAATATAACCTTCCAAGACTGACCAAGGAAGAAACACAAAATCTAAAGAGACCAATTGCCAGCAATGAAATTGAATCAGTGATCAAAAAACTACCCAAGAAGAAAACCCCAGGACAGATGGATTCACCACTGAATTTTATCAGACATTTAGAGAAGACATAATACCCATTCTCCTTAAGGTTTTCCAAAAAATAGAAGAGGAGAGAATACTTCCAAACTCATTCTATGAAGCCAGCATCACTCTAATACCAAAATCAGGCAAAAACCCCACAGAAAAAGAAAACTACAGACCAAGATCCCTGATGAACATAGTTGCAAAAATACTCAACAAAATATTAGCAAACAGAATTCAAAAATACATCAAGAGGATCATATAACATGATCAAGTGGGATTCATGTCAGGGATGCAAGGATGGTACAACATTCCAAAACTCCATCAACATCATCCACCACATCAACAAAAAGAAGAAAAACTACACGATCATCTCCATAGATGCTGAAAAAGCATTCGACAAAATTCAACATCTATTCATGATAAAAACTCTCCAAACTGGGTATAGAGGGCAAGTACCTCAACATAATAAAGGCAATATACGACAAACCCCCATCATACTTAACAGCGAAACTTAACAGCGAGAAGCTGAAAGCTTTTCACCTAAGATCGGGAACAAGACAGGGATGCCCACTCTCCTCACTTTTATTCAACATAGTACTGGAGGTCCTAGCCACAGCAATCAGACAACACAAAGAAATAGAGGACATCCAGATTGGTAAGGATGAAGTCAAACTGTCACTATTTTCAAATGACATGATATTGGACATAAAAAACCCTGAAGACTCCACTCCAAAACTACTAGAACTAATATCTGAATTCAGCGAAGTTGCAAGATACAAAATTAATACACAGAAGTCTGTTGCTTTTGTATACACTAACGATGAACTAACAGAAAGAGAAATCAGGAAAACAACTCTGTTCACAATTGCATCAAAAAGAATAAAATACCTAGTAATAAACCTAACCATGGGTATGAAAGACCTATACCCTGAAAACTGCAAGATACTCTTAGGAGAAATTAAAGAGGACACTAACAAATGGAAATTCATCCCATGCTCTAGAGTAGGAAAAATTAATATTGTCAAAATGGCCATCCTGCCTAAAGCAATCTACAGATTCAATGCAATCCCTATCAAATCACCAACAGCATTCTTCAACAAACTGGAACAAATTGTTCTAAATTTCATATGGAACTACAAAAGACCCCAAATAGCCAAAGCAATCCTGAGAAGGAAGAATAAAGCAGGGGGGATCTCGTTTTCCAACTTCAAGCTCTACTACAAAGTCACAGTAATCAAGACAATTTGGTACTGGCACAAGAACAGACCAGTGGAACAGAATAGAGAGTCCAGATATTAACCCAAACACATATGGTCAATTAATATATGATAAAGGAGCCATGGATATACAATGGGGAAATGACAGCCTCTTCAACAGCTGGTGTTGGCAAAACTGGACAGCTACATGTAAGAGAATGAAACTGGATCATTGTCTAACCCCATAACACAAAAGTAAATTCAAAATGGATCAAAGACCTGAATGTAAGTCATGAAACCATAAAACTCGTAGAAAACAATATAGGCAAAAATCTCTTGGACATAAACATGAGCAACTTCTTCATGAACATATCTCCCCGGGCAAGGGAAACAAAAACAAAAATGAGCAAGTGGGACTATATCAAGCTAAAAAGCTTCTGTACAGCAAAGGGCACCATCACTAGAACAAAAAGGCATCCTACAGTATGGGAGAATATATTCATAAATGACATATCTGAGAAAGGGTTAACATCCAAAATATAACATCCATTCATGATAAAAACTCTCAACAAAATGGGTTTAGAGGGCAAAAAGCAAATAATCCAATTAAAAAATGGGCAGAGGAGCTGATCAGACACTTGTCCAAAGAAGAAATTCAGATGGCCAACAGGCACATGAAAAGATGCTCCACATCACTAATCATCAGAGAAATGCAAATTAAAGCCACAATGAGATATCACCTCACACCAGTAAGGATCGCCACTATCCAAAAGACAAACAACAACAAATGTTGGCTAGGATGTGGAGAAAGGGAAACCCTCCTACACTGCTGGTGAGAATGTAAATTAGTTCAACCATTGTGGAAAGCAGTATGGATGTTCCGTAAAAAACTAAAAACAGAAATACCATTTGACTGAGGAATTCCACTCCTAGGAATTTACTGTAAGAATGCAGGAGCCCAGTTTGAAAAAAGACATATGCACCCCTATGTTTATCGCAGCACTATTTACAGTACCCAAGAAATGGAAACAACCTATGTGTCCATCAGCAGATGAATGGATAAAGAAGATGTGGTACATATACACAATGGAATATTATTCAGCCATAAGAAGAAAACAAATCCTACCATTTGCAACAACATGAATGGACCTAGAGCGTATTATGCTCAGTAAAATAAACCAGGCGGAGAAAGACAAGTATCAAATGATTTCACTCATCTGTGAAGTATAAGAACAAACAAAAAACTAAAGGAACAAAACAGCAGCAGACTCACAGAACCCAAGAATGGACTAAGAGTTACCAAAGGGAAAGGGACTGGGGAGGATGGGTGGAAAGGGAGGGATTAGTGGGAAAAAGGGGCATTAGGACTAGAACATATAATGTAGGGGGGGTGGGCCACAGGGAAGGCATTACAACACAGAAAAGACAAATAGTGATTCCATAGCATCTTACTACACTGATGGACAGTGACTGTAATGGGGTATGTGGTGGGGACTTGATAATGGGGGGAGTCTAGTAACCATAATGTTGCTCATGTAATTGTACATTAATGATTACCAAAAGAAGAAAAAAAGAAATGAGTGCATACTGTAGGACATAGAGCTGGACATGTGTCACATCCCATGAAGGAGAGTGAAGGAGATACAGCACGTCTGATAACATGTTTTCTCTTCCTGACCTTTTCTCTTTTCCATGTGGCCTGAGTGGTGATTGCAGCGAATAGGCTGCAATGTTGGTAGTGTGTGAGCCTGGGGAGAACCCTTAGAGCTCATTGCCACAG
Organism: Manis pentadactyla; assembly: GCF_030020395.1. Lineage (NCBI taxonomy): Eukaryota > Metazoa > Chordata > Mammalia > Pholidota > Manidae > Manis > Manis pentadactyla. Next base: position 45,456,855 of record NC_080025.1, read on the forward strand.
TAAATAAAACAAGAGCCTGTGAGCTGGTTTGCAGTGAGCTTGGTCTTTAGGAAGAGCACTGGCTTTGTAACTTTGGAATCCTGAATCCTTACTCACCATGACCTTGAGCAACTTGCTTCACTTATTTGTGTTCATTTCTGTTATTTTTCAAATGGGGATAAAGTATCCATTTCATAAAATGGAGATTATTAAATAAAAGCACAAAGCACGTGGGCTAGTACTTGGCCCAGAGTGGCATTCAGTAAGGCTAATTGTTATTCTTGTTCTTGTCATTACTACTCTTTCTCTGCCTGCCTCCCCTGCCTGCCCCCCAATTCCATCCCCAGGCCAGACAGCTGTTACCTTCTGTGCAGTGACAGGCATGGCAGGAACAGGAGTGGGTGCTTATTGGATGTTTGTCCTGCAGTTCTGGGAACTGTCAGCAGGGTCTTGTTCATTGCTCTGCCCTTAATGTTGTCGTTCACTGCTGAGCTTTTGCCGCTTGGGGGCTCACAAGGCCCTGGAGACTGACTCTGGCCTTCTCCCTTCAGTATGGAATGCTCCTTTACCAGAACTACAGAATCCCCCAGCAGAGGAAAGCCTTGCTCCCCCACTTCTCGACTCCAGCGGTAAGTACATGTGCTGACCTCCGTCACGCTGCTTTTGAGCTTCTGCATCAATCAGCACATGCTGTCTCTTGTCTCACGAGCCTGCCAAGAGAGGCTCCAGAGTGAGTGCCTTTCAGAGAAGCTGGTATCCCACGACATTCCGTCTCCCGACCCTGCTGTCTCAGCAGTGTGACTGCTTAAATATTTCCTCTGCTGTCCTCCCTGCCCCTGCACTTCTCCACAGGGCTGTGTAGGCAGATGGCCCTGCTTAAGTGCTCCCTGTCACCAGCAACATTCAGCTCTGCTGGGGAGCCTCTCCCTCCTGTGGCGTTTGTCCATTTCATCCATGGGTGCCATAGACTATTATGCTTGGATCCTCCAGTAGTGAGAATTTAGAGGTTATAATGAGTCCTCTGTGTTCTCAGGATGTAAATTACTTCTAAAAGATGCAAACATTTCAACATCTGAAAACTATCTTAAAGAGACACCAGATCATTCCACAGAAGGAGTCCACATGCTGCTGTGAAGTAACACACCCAAGAGAAGGGCTTGGTGCCGGTGAGAACAGGGCCCATCATGCTATTTCTGTTTCTTTGACATGTTGTAGGGCAGGTCAGGGAGCCTGTGAAGGGCTCCACAGTCCAAATCCTGCTGGCACCAGTGGCCTCACCAGCAGCCTGTGAATACTGCAAGAGGACTGGAATGTTTCTTACTCTTAAGAGAAACCAAAGACATTTTTTTAGCTTAAGGGTCCTTCAGTCACTGAATTTTCAACCTGCACCTTCCAGAGTGGGGGGTGGAGGAGCGGCATCCTGTCACCCTTCTCCTGGCCATCTTCATTGTGTGCTGGCTTAGTTCTCTGCGTTTTAAGAACTCATGGCCTGTCTTTTCCAGCGCAGTGTCTCCGAGAACTCCCTGGTGGCGATGGATTTTTCTGGGCAGACAGGAAGAGTGATCGAGAATCCAGCTGAGGCCCGGAGCGCTGCGCTGGAGGAGGGCCATGCCTGGAGGGTAGGGCCTCAGGCCCCACGGGCAGCACGCTCGCCAAGGGGCACCCCCAGAAGGGGCACTGTGGGTGTTGGCAGGAGAGGCGCCCGGGGAGGGGGAGAGGGTGGCCCCTGGGCTTCTAACCACAGGACACCGCTGTAGCCTGGGGCTGTGCTGCAGCCCTGCTGCCCTGGCCCCGCAGTCCCAACCACAGGACACTGCTGTAGCCTGGGGCTGCACCGTGGCCCTACTGCTCTGGCCCCAGGGTCCTGTGGAGGAGGCAGGGAAGGGGAGAAGGTGGCCCCCAGGTCCTGACCACAGGACACTGCTGTAGCCTGGGGCTGCGCTGCGGCCCTGCCGCCTTGGCCCCGGGGTCCCGACCACAGGACACCGCTGTAGCGTGGGGCTGTGCCGCGGCCCTGCCGCCCTAGCCCCACGGTCCTGACCACAGGACACCGCTGTAGCCTGGGGCTGCACTGTGGCCCTGCTGCCCTGACCTCGGGGTCCCATGGAGGCGGCGGGGAGCAGTGCAGCCCCCTCACAGCTGTTCCTGCCCAGCTGTCGGGTCCGGGCAGAGCGCAGCCCCCAGTGGGTGCGGCTGACCCATGTGGTCGTGGCCCTGCCACTGACTAGCTCCGTGGCCTTGGACAGCCTCTTCGCGTCAGAGGCTCCAGTTACCTCCAGATGGGAGCAATATCACCCAACTTTCATGTTTTCCGGAGGTTTAAAGACAGTTCACGAAGCATGAGCCCAGAGCTCTCGGGAAGTTCTCTGAACCCTGGCTTCAGAAAAGGAGAACCTCCCCCAGAGCACCGTGTTTTTCCAGAACTGAGTTCAGTGGGAAAGCTCATGGTTTTCTCCTAAGATTTATCAGGAGCTTTGCTGAGTGTCTTCCGTGTGAGAGACGAGAGTGCCCCCCTCAGTCCTCGGTCGGCAGAGGCCCGCCCCGCCCGGCGCTTCTGTAGCTCACCGCTGTGCTCCGGCCCTCTGTTCCCTGGCCGGACAGGGCCTCAGGGGGCTCTCGGTTCAGTCGGGGCCCCGCCCCAGGGCACGTGAGCCGGGCGGCCTGGGGGCTGTGCCCGTCTGCGGGCGCAGCGCTAACGCGGGGATTTCTTTTGCAGAAGCGCAGCACGCGGATGAATGTCCTAGGTAGCCAAAGTCCCCTGCACCCTTCTACCTTAAGCACAGGTAAACACGGCATGTTGGCCTGATATTTTTGTACATAAAGAAAAAAAGGCTCCCACCCCTCCCCGGCTTCACAAACCTGTCCTGGCCCAGAGCCCACCACAGGGGCGTGGCCACGGGCATCAGGGCCCACGCCGCCAATCCGGAGTTGGCTGTGCCCTGCGGGAGGCCGTTCCACACCAGGGGTGGGGGAGGGAGACCCTACCCGCCTCCTCTTCCCTCCCACAGTGATTCATAGGACGCAGCACTGGTTTCACGGCAGGATCTCCCGGGAGGAGTCACACCGGATCATTAAGCAGCAAGGCCTGGTGGATGGGTAAGGAGCGCTGAGGCCAAGAGCCGGCGTCTGCTGAGGCTTTTTGTGCTGGGCATAGATTCTGCTTCTTGGATGGTTCTCATTTAAAGGGGAGGAAGATGTGGCTCAGAGATGTGAGTGTGGTCAGGCCTGGCCAGCTGGTAAGCGGGAGAAGAGGGATTGCCGTCCATTTCTCGCCATGCTCCATCTGTAATCTCTGCCTCTTTGTTGAAATTCAAGCAGACAAAGAGCACAAGCTACTTATTTTAAATTAATAAGGCACTGGGCAAATGGAAAAAAACAACTTTGCTTACAGCTTTTGATTCATTTATCAGTTAGCTTTCGCTGAGAACAAACAACCCAGACCTTAACTTAGTCTTAAAACAACAATCCCGGTTGAGTGGCTGTTCTCACCTGGGCCAGTTTGGCGTTGAGTCGGCTTCACTCACGTGGCTGGTATTGGCTGTGCCCGTCGGGTGGCCGGCACGTGTTCCAGCAGGCTAGCCTGGGTTTGCTCACGGGGTTCCCAGGAATCATAGAGGTCAAACCCTAGGGTCCTCGCTCGGCATCCTATGGGAAGAGACTGGGGTTCAGGGGTGTGTGGGCTTGGGGTGGTTATTGCAGATGTGTCACTGCGCAGCTCAGCCCAAGTCCCCTCCTCTCTTTGATCACAAGGAGACAGACACCCTCTGGCTTTCTCCCCTGAGCTGGTTCATTTCCTGGTTGGAGCTGTGCCACACAGGATCTGCTCGAAATCAGGACCCTGGAAGCTGCTAAATTCAAAGAAGGACACTTTTGTCCTTCATCTTTTAAAAGTTTTAATATGGAAATTTCAAAGCTTACCTAAGGGAGGGGACTGTTATGAATACCCACGTGCTCCTTGCCCAGCTGCACCTGTGCTGACCTCAGTTTCTCTGTTTCCCCTCACATGTGCTGTTTTCCCTCCCTCTTCTCCCCTTCCCTTCTTCTTCTTCAGGAGTGTCTTTAAGGACACCCGAGATAATCTAAACTTTTACCAGTAAACATATTTCAGTGTGCATCTAAATACGGATCCTTTTCCGATAAACCACAATATCATTGTTACACTTTATCAAAATAAACAAGAAGTCCTTCATATCATCTAAAATCAAGTCTGTGTTCAAATTCCCCAATTGCTGCAAAAAAAAAAAAAAAGAGTCCTTTAAATTTAGTTGGTTTAAATCAGAATCGACAAATTGTGTTTGGCTGATCTGTGTGTTGTCTCCTTAAACATTCTGGTCATCTCCCACACTGCTTCATTTTCCCTTTTTTTTCCCATTTTGCTTTAGAAGTGGGTCAGTTGTTGATTGCATATTTGTTTCTCTAATGTGTGCCTCTGTCCTTTATAACATGTGAAGTGGTGGTCAGGAGCTTGATGAGAAGCCAGTTCATTTCTTCTGGGATAGTGTGTCTGGTCTGTGCATCATTCCACTGCAAGTAAAGAAGCACCTGAGGTCTGGTTCTGTCCTAGGTTGTGATCTTAGGGTTGGGCCGGGGGCCTAGATCATCAGCTTGACCTCCCAGATCAAATCCTCATCCCTGGTCCCCAAATGCTGTGAGCATCCATCACTGAACCTCGCAGGCTCAGTATTTCATTAGGGGTTACAAAATCATCATTTTTGGTTCTATTTTTCCTGTTTCTTAGCTGTAATTCTTTGCCTTGTCATGCATTTGTATTTTTGGAAAAGGTAGATGAATGCTCAGTTTTCCCCTTTTGTCAATTTTCAGAATAATGACTTGGTACCCTACCATCTTTCAGTGTGACAGCCAAGGCATTTTGTTTTAACCACTGTGAACTTAGATGCTTGGTATGCCCTCTCTTGGCTACTGGGCATATGCACAACTCTTTCAAGATGGTTCTCAAGTTCTCTTGACCCACCACTAATAGTGCCTGATTTCAGATGTAACAGGTAGATTGGGGTCCACATGACACCTGTCTCTTGGGAGCCTAATTCTTTCTCATGGAAAATGATGTCTCAGACCATAATCTGCAGGAGGTCTTTTCCATGGACAGAGCTAGGACACAGGCTTTCTTAAGCTGAAAATAAAGTATGGCTTCACAATGATATTGCTAATTCAAATCAAAGATTACAGGGGTTTCACTTTTTCAATTTTATTGGATCTCTCTTCCCTTACTCTGAAAATCTTACTAATGACACTGTTTGTTTTATCCCACTATGTACTTAGTTGCTGTATCCCATAGAGTAAGACCACTGAATTCACATTTCCTTGCAGTCCTTTTAATCCATAAGGAACATTCCAGGCAGGTCATGTTAAAATGCCAAGCTTAAAGTAATTCTTCTCTCTTGATTCTACCACCGAACTGTTACATAGCCAGGTTCATTGGTCTCAGTTTGTTTTTCATTTTCCTAAGTGGATCTGATTTATTTTCTCTTTGGTTTAATGGTGCTTCTTAAATTACATAAAATATTTTCATGGTTCCAAAGGCAAAACAGTGAACAAGGTGCATCCCCCGTTGACTCTCCTCTGTCCTCCTCCCCACGACAGGTAATTGTTTTTATCAGTTTATCCATCCTTCTATTGTTTCTTTTTAAAAATAGAAGCAAAACATCTTTGCTTCCTCCTCTGCCCCTCTGTAAACACAAGCTGCCCCTGGAAGTGCTGGGTGAGATCTTCAGGCCCCCTGAGGATTTTTCCAGCGCGTGCCTCCTGCCTCCTGTCCCATTCATTGTTTCCAGACTTAAGTGTGACAGTCAGTGCCGGATCCTGTTTGCTGGTGTCTCTTTGCTGGAGTTCTTAGAAGTGGGTTGTGGAGAAGGGGGGAGAGAGGCTTATGTAATATTGTAATAAAAAAATGCCGGACTCCCCTTGCAGGGCGTGATCCCCATGAAATTCTGGGAGCGGCAGCTTTCCCAGAGCCACCTTGAGCTGAGAGGGGAGTTGTGAATTACGTCTCTCATAGCTGAGGATGAATGAATGAGCCTCGTTCTGTAGGATTAGGGGCCGTTGGCATTTCCTTTTCTTTTTGCAATTCTGGACTGTTTATATTTTTTGCCCAATGTTCTAAATCTGTTTTTTGCAGACTTTTTTCCCCAGGTTGTAATTTGTCTTTTTTACTTTGCTTATGGGTTTGTTTACAGAAATTTTTTAAAAAATGGATTTTATTTGGTCACATTTATTATTTCTGCTCTTTTTAGTCCTTGTCATATTTTTTCCCACTCCTTATATCATAAAGGAGTTCATTCCCATTACTTTATAGAGCCTGCATTTTTTTCTTTCTCTCTTTTTCTTTCTTCCCTCCTGCCTTTTTCCTCTTTTTAAATTTTTTTTGTGTTCATTTTTGTTTGTTTAGATTCCAGATGCATTCAGAATTTATTTACCCTTGTGTACTGTGTAAAGAGCATATCTTAATCTATATTTTTTCCCTGCAGGCATACAGTAGTTCTAAAACTACTTATTGGAGATGCCACCTTTATCGTAGAACAGTCCTTTTCAAGCATTAGAAATGGGTTCCCCTGACTATAAAGAAGGCTGTTGCTCCAGTGCAGCTTCCGATCTGCCCAGGGAGAGACATGCTTCACATCTGAAATTCCCCTTGCAGTGACATTGTTGCATTTAGCTATGTGTGTACCGAGGGCTTTTAATACAGACTATGGACCCATTTGCAGCCATTAGCCACCTCAGAAATGAGCCCCCGAATGTTCAAGTCATGTCCCCATTAACTGCGTTGTCTGTGGGACTTGTTCTCAGGACGAAGAGTGGGTTTGCTTGCCAGGTGATATCATACCGCTGGAAAAGGGAAGGTTCTGCAGAAGGCATATCTGGTGCCATGACCACCTGTGGTCAGGCACCTCAGGGCCCAGGGCAGTGAAGATGGCATCTGACCCCTGAGGACTGACCAGATCTCGGGACAATGGGAGATGCTGGAGAGGGGGCAGTGGAGGATCTTCCCCGGTGATTCTGAGGTCAGGCCTGGCCAGGCCCCCTGAGCAGGAGAGGGTGGCCCTATGGCAGGGGGCAGGCAGTGGGTGATCATGCTGGTGCCACTGAATTGGATGTCAGCCCCTGGCTTTTTTAAAAGCATGTTTGTCTTTACTTTTCCTAGACAAGAATCCCAGTTGGCAGGGTTCCGCCCTTTCAGGCTTGGTGAGCTGTGCGTCACCACTACCACCCTCCTCCCCATAAGCCCTCTGGTTGCTGCTGCCCTTTGAGAAGGAGCTTCTCTGTCCTTCTGGGGTTTCAGTTTATCTAAGGTTATAATTTTCAGTTCTGAAGGTAGGCTGATGGAGCCCTGGCAGAAACAAGGGGGAAGATAATGGGGCCAATTCAGGTGTCACCACAGAGAAGCCACATTTCCCATTGATTCCTGTTTAGGGAGGAAATGTGTTGGAAAACAAAGTAAATTAAAAAATCAATTCCTAATCTTTAGTGATCCCCAAAGAGATAATGAAGGGAAGCCAATTTAGAGAGAGAAAACAACTTTGAAAGGCAGTATAAGAAGAAGACCCATGTTCTAGATCAGCGTTTCCTCGGGCACCGGCCTCAGATTATGTAGGCATTAGAGCAGGCCAGGGGGGCCTCCGGGCCCGAGAAAACTAGGAGATGTCTTTGAAAATTCCCAGTATCCAGGAGGCCTCCCACATTTGTGTATGTGTGTCCATGTGTATGTGTGCCCACATGTGTGCATGTACCCCCATCCCACCAGCCCTGCAGGGAATCCTGCAGAGCACTGAACATGCTGCCTGCCTCCTCCTCATGCCACCGCCAGCCCATGCCAGAACCTGGAGGGAAAGGGTCTTTTCAGAAGGACCACTCCAGCTCCACTGTCCCCCCTGCTACCCTAGCTCATATCACCTGCAGCGTTTAGGACTCTGCCCACCCTCTCCCCCCCTGATGGGTCCACACTTGGGTTCCAGCCCACTGACCCCTTTGTGGTCCCCAGGCTCCACCTCTGTGCTGTTTGTGGGTGCTGGTCCCTGTCTGCACCCTACAGCCCTCTGTGGGGTAGAAGGAAACTTCTTTGTCACAACTTGAGTCCATTGCAGCTTTCCCTTCCCCAGGCAGAGGGAAGGTCCTTTCCCAGGTTGCCAGCACTCCCTTAGAAGAGCCATGGCAGCACTCACCAGCCATGGCAGAGTCATGTCCACACTCAGATTTCACCTGCTGTTTCTGCTGTACCCACGTTCCTCCTTGGCTTCTACTGTCTGTGTGACCTTGGAGAACCAGCTTACCTTCTCTGTGCCTTTTCCCCTCACTGTAAAATGAGGACAGTAGCAGGGTTGCTTGCTGGAAGGACTAGCGTGTGCCCAGTGCCCAGCTCCTAACCCTGAGCTGTGTGGTACCCCTGGTTCCTGTCAGGCCCTAGCACAGCAGCAATTCCTGCGCCCTGGGGAGCATCTGAAGGAGCAGCCTGTACCTGAGTCCAGGTCCTCATCGCTTTCCTTCCATGTTGCCTTGGCGATTTCTTGACTGAGCGGCTTATCCTGGCCTGCACGGTCCTCTGGGACTAACTGTGGGCACTGTTATCACAACCACCGAGGTTGGGTGCTGTGGTGCACGACACCGTCTGCCCCACCATCTGCATTCTGGAGGTCCTGCAGGAGAGGCAGCAGCCCCCTTTGCAGGTGGCACCCTCCAGGCAGGGAAGCTAGTTTGTGGCAAACCCAGGAGACTTACTGACTCCTGAACCACACCCTCTTCACCCCGTGGGCTCCTCCACTTTCATGACTATTCCAGATAGACAGCCTTTAGGCACAGTCTGTGAGGCCCAAGCTTTCGGGAATTCCAGGGCCAACTCGTCAACTTGAGAGGCCCCCACGGTGTGCCTCCTGCCTGCCCCTCTGTCTCTTCAGGGGCAAGTAGGCCCTGGCACCTTCGCCGGTGGCTGCTTCTCCGCAGCGGGAAAGGCAGGCAGCTCACTGCAGTAACATGAGAAGGGGCAGCCCCAGCCTTTCCTCTGGGACAGCCTAGGGTTCTGCAAGCTCCCAGGTGTATGCTGGCAATGGCAGCTTATTTGGAATGAAGTAACTTCAAGGAAAGAAAACAGATCTTTGCGGTAGAGGAAGAACCCGGTGTGCGGCTCTGCTGAGGGAGGAATGAGAGCACATTCCACAGGGAGCCCGCCTGCGCTCCCAGCACTGTCCCCTCCAGGCTGCCCTGCCAAATCCTGGAATTCCGTTCTGGTTGGTGTGTCCCAAAGTGCATTCTGAAGAATATGCATCCTGCGAAACGCCTAACAAAGGTCAGGCAGAGGCGGGGAGGGGTGGTACTGGTAGTACTGTCAGGTAAGACTGAAAAGCCCTCAGGCTGGAGCCCCTTAGGGCTCATGATAAACATTCATATTTTTAAGGCTCTGAGAAGTCCTGTAGTAAAATAAAACTTCTGTACCTTTGTAACACTGCACTTCCCAGTCTTGCTTAACTGCTTCCCACCTTAACATTGCAATCTAGAAACTGATGCTTAAGCTGATTACTCTGGTTTAAAGTAACATTTACACTGCTATAACTTTAAAGTATGTTTTCTCTCAAACCATTTCTTGTCGCTTGGGTTAAGGTGTTGGGACTTCTTTCTCCTCCTTTCTAGTGTACAACTGCCTGTCACACCAGCTGATTCCAGATTTATTCATGTAGCAGTATACTTCTTTGTGCTGTTCTATTTGTTCAATTATTTTTTATTAAATTTTATTAACCTCTTTTTTATTTTGAAATCATTTCAGATTGTTGAAAAGCCGCAAGAATAATGTAATGAACTCCTGTTCTATGTATCTGTTGTAAATATATCCATGCTACTCAGATGCACACCGGAGTTGTCCACATTGTAGCATGTTGGCTCTGTCGTGACCTGCCCCCTCCCCACCCTCCTCCCCGTGTTTTAGCTTGGGGGTAACTTGCAATCATAATTATTTTTTAATCCTAATTATTTCAGCAAAAAGTTTCTAAAAACAGGAACTTCTCTTACATAACCTTAGTACCATTACAAAAACTAGGAATTAACACCAGTGAGGTTCTATGATCTAAAATACACACACAGGTTTTGCCAGTGGTGCTAGTTACATACTTCATAGCAAAGGGCACACTTCCTAGTCCTAAACCCTTCCTGTGCCAGCATGTCTGCTTCCTCTTCCTTTGTCTGGCATCAGCACCAGTTATTGCAGAACATGCCCTGGTGAGGTTGCTGCTCAGGGTCCACTGGGTGGGGTGATGCCAGTGGCAGGAGTGTTCCAGAGGGGATGCTGGGTCACCCCCGTGCATCCTGGCAGGATGCACATGGGGATCGTTTCGTTCCTGCTGGTGATGACTTGAATACTTGATGACTTGTAAAAGGTATCAACCAGGTTTCTCTACTGTTATTGTTTTTCCCTCCGTAATAAGTATTAGGGAAAGATGCTTTGAGACCATGAAAATATTGTGCTTCTCATCAGATTTCACCAGCTAACTTGAACATCCTCATTAAAATCTTCCCTGATCACTGGTACACAGTGGTGATTGCCAGTAGTGTTATGAATCTGTTGTTCCTTCTCTCTCTATTTAGCAGCCCTTCTGCTCTGACAAAGAGCTTTTTCTTCTCCCCTATTACTTTGTTTGCTCATTTACTTTGTATGCAAGTATAGGCTTATGGATCCCTGTTGTATTCTCTGGGCTACCATCTCTTACTCCTGCTCTTCCATTAGTGCCCAGATTTGGCCAAGCTGCCTCCTGTGTCATGATTCTTTTGAGCATTTCCTTAAGTTCTGGCATGAAATGTTCCAGCTTCATCTTGTACTTTCCCTGCCCTAACTCTGGAGTCAGCCATATCCTCCGAGAGCCCTGGTTCCTTTCAGTGGGCAGTGACATTCAGAAACCCCAGTGTGCTGCAGGGGCTGTGGCTCCCGCTGCAGCACGCAGATGCCAACGCCCGCTGAAGCATCAGGGCTACAAGCCTGTCTCGTCAGAAGGAGCGGGCAAATGTGTGCATGTGCTCATATGCAAATATATATATATAAAGTCTGGGTTTGAAGAAATAATGATTGTTTTCCATTCCCAGGCTTTTCCTCCTCCGTGACAGCCAGAGTAATCCAAAGGCATTTGTACTCACACTGTGTCATCATCAAAAAATTAAAAATTTCCAAATCTTACCTGTAAGTGTTGATATTTTCACACTAATACTTGTCTGTTTTCTGGTTTCATTCTTAATGCATTTTTCAAGTTACGAGCTAACTGGAATATGATTAACTGTTAGGCAGTTCCACGCTCACAGGTGGGATGCCGTCAGGAGTTTCTTAAGGAGTTTTTTGAAATTGGGAACAATGTTTCCCCTGGAATAATACTGAAAATGGAGGCACTGTGCTGAGGCCTATGCACACAATTCATAGCTGCTGCTGAAACGGCACCCGATGGGGAGGAGGTGGGTCAGGCAATGAGTGGGGCAAACTGGGAGGAGCCTAGGCGCCTCCCCACGACCACCTGGGGAACGGGCGCCAGCCATGCTTGTCAGCACCCAGCAGGAAGCCCTGGCTCCCCCCTGCCACCCTGACATTTCCTAGCTCACCCTGGGGACTCCATGTACTCTTAGGAACTGGACCACAGACAGAGCTCATGCTGACTGTTGGCCCTGTCTTGTTCCCTGAGGCGCGGCCTCTAACTTGGCAAGTGTCCTTATGTCTCTCTAGTGCGAGGATGATGGACAGATGTTCTTCAGCCTTGATGATGGGAACACCAAATTCTCTGACCTGATCCAGCTTGTTGACTTTTACCAGCTGAACAAAGGAGCCCTGCCTTGCAAACTCAAGCACCACTGCATCCGAGTGGCCTTATGACCTCAGACGTCCCCGTGGCTGAAGACTGGAGGACGCAGACACTGGAATGAAGAGGGCTGTGCATGGTTCAGAACACACAGCTATTCTGCCCCTTGGAACTCGGAGCAGGATCGGTTCAGTTTGGTCGGTTCCCGCTGACCAGGACTGACTAGTTTGTTGGACTTACCAGGATCTGCTGCTGCGGATCCAGCAGGCCCACCTCCCTCTGCCCCAGCCAGAGAAGGGAGGGCATGGAAGAGCGTGCAAACCAGAGAATAAACTGGAATGATCGTCTTGGCTGGGCCACGTAGGGATGAGAACCGGAGAGAAGCAATTGAAAATGAACTCTTGCCCTGGAATAATCTTGACAATTAAAACTGATATGTTTACTTTTTGTATTGATCACTTTTTTGCACTCCTTGTTTTCAATATTGTATTTGGCCTATGGTAGGAGGGGACATGGCTTTCCTGTGCATATGAGATGCAAAGACAGGTTTGAACAGGCAGACTTCAGAGACTGAATGTGGGTCCCCAAATGTCCCCAGGGGTGCTCCTCACCTTCAGGTTACCATAGGTGGCTTCAGCTCCCAAATAACCAACCACCCCCAGCCCTTCCCATTTACTTGAAGAGCTTTTTTTCAATCCAAGGTGTCACCTGCGGTAGGCTTTTGGCATGTTTTGTGGACCAGCCAGGCCACCTCAACCTGTAAGTCACCTCTGTGCACAGACGTCCCAGACCCCAGACTCGGGTGCTGTTCCACCCTCATGGCTCAGGAGACCTGCATTCTTTGGAAAACTCCGTTCCACAACCCAGTGGTGTGGAGCAGCCCTACTGCTAGTCTGATGCAGGCCAGCCTTTTGAGACATGCCTGGAAACCCATTATCCGCCAGCAGCAGATGCCATACCACGGAGTGCCTTCAGCCTATTCTAGAAAGATCACTGCCTTCCCGTTGCAGTGGTTTGAGTCATTTCGTGGCTGTTCTCTCTCCAGAGGTTAAAGAATCTGAAGGGAAATGGCACCTGGCTGGCTTCCTGCGGTAGTCCTGGTTTTCCATAGTGATAAAGATGGAAACGTTGCAAGGGCTTCATCCACAGCCCTGCATTTAAAGGTCTTTCCTTGATGACCTCATCCTGCTGAAACCCCCATAAGCCAGACACATGAGGCAGCTAGAGCCCCGTCTGCCAGCTTACGGTCAGAGGCCCCTCACAGTGGTGTGTGCATCGATCGGCCCAGGGCTTGAGTTGTCTTACCGGCCCCCTCTGCCCTGCCCGCTGGCTGAGTCTCAGGGGTGAGAGTAGCCATATCTTTACATTTGTTCTCTGCAGGCAGAAAGGGCTCTCGTGACCAGCATAAAGACTCCTGTGCTGAGAAGCGATTTCCTTTCCTGAGGTCACAGCTGCACACGTGACTGGCACCCCTGAACGTGTGCCATGCATTGCCTCAGCTCAGACCTACCGCAGGGCTCCACGGTTTAGCACAGACCCCACGCGGGCCCCAGTGATGCCTATCCGCTGTAATGACATTTAGGGTATAGAAACACTGTATTTTAGTTTACAGGCCATATTCTAGTTGTTTTCCATGAAATGTCTTCTTAATACAAATGAAGAATTTATAGTAAAACATATTTTTAACCATAAATGCTCAATTATGTCGTCTTCCTTTTGTAGCCTTTCTTTCAAACCATGGACAATTAGGTAATTCTCAAGGTCTCCTTAGCAGCTTCCACTCAACTTCACTTTAGCGGCTGATTCTTACACTGTTACACCTTGTTTCTTTTCACTAGTTGGGAGTAAAAACCTGAGAAAACAATCTAGGATTTCTTTGCTCTGTTTACATAACCAGTTTCCCCCCAAGAGACAGCAATTGTCTGCAGTATTTCATATTTATAAGCAGGTGTTTTATTTAAAAGGAGAACAAAAGCTTGACTGACTCACAGTTTTGTATGTAGCTGGTCTGACTAATCTTTTGTACCTTCCGGCCACCTTTGGCAAGTGTAAACTCCCCACAGCCCCTGCCTCACCTGCCCGGGGCTGGGGCTCCACCTGACAGCCGCAGGCCCTTGTTGCAGGAGGGCGCTGGGTCTGGCCCGGCCAACCAGGGGTGGGCAGAGGGTCCACTTCTATTTTTGTATTTGAGTGACATGAATGTAAACGGGCAGCTCAGGGTCGATTTGGAGCCTGTTGACTTCTCTCTCCCTGTGATTTTCTTTTCTAAAGCGAAAACTCCATGTAGCAGCCTGGCCTAGGTTGAGAAGGAAAACGGCAGGTGCTTTGGGTGTTTGAGTTAGCAGGTGAGCTCTGAGTTACAGAATGCTTTTTTGTTTGCTAAACCCTGAAGAAATATGTGCCTCAGTCCAGTTGTTCTGTCGTCTCTTTTCTGCAATTAATACCTGATGGTTTGACCACTGGGCACACCTTCCGGGGGTGGGACTTTCTGGCAGTAGGTGATGTCGCAGTGTAAGCTGCAGTGACCGTGACATGGCCTGATGTGTAAATGTTTTCAGGGAATGCAGAAGGTATTAAATCAGGAGACAAAATCTTGATTCCATGTGCTTTGCTCTCTTCTGTATATAGCTCTTTGGCTCATGAGCCTAATTGTAAACTTTCAGGTATTTTTGTACAAATAAGGGACTGATGTTCTGGTTCTTGTAATTAGAAATAAAGATTAATACAGTGTTCTTCATCTCTATTATTTGTAATGTCTCTTTCTGTATTTTGAAACACCTGGACTGGTCAGCCACTGAGAGCCTTTGGAATGATTTGAATAAGAACAGCACGCTGCTTCGCACCCATAAAAAGCTAGTTAAGAAGGGATTGACATGGTGTGCTTGCTGGCCTGGCCCTGCTGCAGCACCAGACTCTCATTTAGTCTCCCAGGCTGGCGAGCCCTGCATTGGTGCCCGATGGTCCCAGTGGCCACTCACTGTACCTCCACCACATGGTTACAGACCTCAGGATGCTTCCAAGGCAGGCAGATCTCAGGTGAGAAACTCGCACAAGTTCCCCTTTGTGAAGTCCAGTGGCATTTTTTCACTGCAGTGGAACAGTTAAAAGTGGCAAGAACCTGGGTTTTCTACTCCAACAAGAAAGATAAGAGAATGGCTGCCCTGAGCTGCTTTTCCAATGCATCACTTACCTGTGCTTGGACATGACAGGCCCCCTCCTGGCCCACACCAGGCAGAGTATGGGTGTATTGTCATAGCCACCTTGCCCCCAAGCAGGCAGTTGAGCACACCTGTGACAGCTTGACTGTCCTGTCACTTGTTTTCAGAATCCAGTTCTCCAGTTTGGGGTAGCTCACACCCTGGAAGGCAGGCCGACCTTGGAGGAAGAATAGGAAAAGCCACAACGCTCTCCTCAAGAGAGGTGTGTGTGTGTGTTGTCTGGCGGGGCTGGTGTGGGAATGTGTGGTAAGGACAGTGGCATATCTGCATGTGGGAGAGGAGACACAAGCAGGGTCAGGCGTGTGTGGAGGGTGCAGTTGTGTGTGACAGTGGGGGGTCCTGTGGGGAATGCGCCTTCTGGAGGTGCAGTGTAGAGGCGCATGACAAGAAAGAGCCTGCCCTTCCCTCCTGGCGGAGCCCAGGCCCGGGGTGGAAGCTCTGGACCAGGCTCTGGATTGTAGATTTTGATGGTCCCTCCAGAGAAGGTGATGCCAGAGCCACACGGCTGAGCCGAAAAGAAGGCACTCACCGATGACTGTAAAGTTGATCTCACTCCAGTTTCTGTTGCCTGGATCACATTTCTTACTAGTTTTTAAGGATATTTTTGAGTAATTAGTAAAATTAATAGGAAGGAATCTTTTATAATAATATTAGCTTGTTGAATGTAAAAAGTGAAAGATCCTACAACTCTGGGTTTGAGAATACTAAAGTCAGTATTGCCCTTCTCAACTTGGAAACTACACACCAGCAAGAAGGACAGGAAACAGAAATGGAAGATCTGCTTTTGGCAGCGTTAGGCTTCCTCCGCTCATCCCACAATCTAAGTGCCAGGGGCTGCTTGCCCAGCCAGGAAAACCAGCCTGGGGCAGGGAATGCGGAGGGCACACCCATGACTACAGATCTCCGCACAGCCAGCAGGGACACCTGCACAACAGAGGACCCTTCCTGGGGACAGGAACTATAGGCTGAGGGTTGATAATGAGACTGGTTTCATTTTTCTCATCTCTCTTCAGAGCCGCGCTGCTGTCCTGGCATGTACGCCCTGAGCTCCTGTATCTCTGCTTTGAGCTTCTCTGAAGTGATTGCTTGATGTTTTTCTCAAAGTTCATGATTCTATGTTTGGTTGCAATTATGAATGACTCCATGGCAATATTTTCCCAGTGAGTGCTCTGTACTGTTTTCTTTTCCTACCATTTTCTCCTTTTACCTCGGGGTATCTTCAGAAGAGACCAGGGAGGTGAGTTCTTCATGGACTGGATGTTCATAGGAAGTTTGTGTGGGGGGAAGATACGGGTTGTGTCGGATGCTAGCAGGACGAAAGAGAGCAGGCAAGCCCATTGCAGGAGTTGTGTATGTGAATCCCAAGACACATATGACACATGTGACACATAATGACAACAGAAACCCTTAGGATGGATCCCCAGCTCACTCCTCCCCAGCGTGTGGTCCTGGCTACCTCACGTTCATCCACCACACACCTGCCAGACAAATCTCCCCAAATGACTCCATATTAATTTACAATAGAACATTTTTTCCTTGGTTGTCCCAGTGCAAATTAATACAGTCATTTTAGATAACTATGGAATTTTGTTATTTGAAATAGAAGTTAGGACAAATTCTCCTAGAAAATAAAAATGAATTATAGCTATAGACTCAAACATTTGCATGCGTGGGTGTCTGTTACGCTGTAGCCCATGATGCTCGGGGGGGCACTGAGTCCAGCTGAGAGATTCGCATGTGGAACACGAGTGTGCCCACAAGTGAAGTGGAGCAAGAGTGTGGCCTTATCGAGGTGCGTGCTGTCCAATACCATACCACAAGGTACACATGACTATTTAAATGTAAATTTTGATTAATAAAAATGACACGAAAAACTCAGTTTCTGGGTTACACTAGCCACATTGCAAGTGCTTAGTAGTCATGAGAGGCTGCCAGGTCCCACCCAGCACAGTGCAGAAGTAGAACACGTCCCTCCTCACAGACAGTCCTACTGTGCAGTGCTGGCCTAGGTGACAGAGATGAGAGCCTGGCCACAGGAGTGGGATGGATGACTAGAATGAGGTGGGACTGTACCTGGTCGATGTTCTCAGCTCCAGATCCAAGGCTGAAGGCACCTCACTGAAGTCACACCTTTGCCCTGCTCAGCAGGTGAGACACACTAACCTCCCGTTTGCTACAACAGAGGGACTCTCTACTCTCTTGGTTCTCCTACGGTCCACCTTGCTTTCCAGAGATAACTAAATGGCAGTGGTTCACATTGTACACATATATATTGTATACAAAACAATATGCCAACTTAGCCCCATACTGCACACACAGCCTAAAAAAGGATGCTCCCCAATTTGATAGCCTGTTTGATGAGATCTCCTGGCATGGGCCAGAAGCAGGAAACACATTTTCTGTTGCCCCCAATTCATCCCATTACAGCGATCATCTCCCTGGATGGAATGTAGTTTTCATGCCTGAATGTAAAGTGGGTGTTCTCACACACGGACCATAAATGTAAGCAGAAATCTCACTGCTGCACTCACAAAGGAGAAGCCACCTCTTTCTGCAGGAGTAAGCAACAGGCATGCAGAACTTTGACACATGGTTTTGTTCAGAACAATTACATTGAAAACGGGATCATTCGCAACACCTTTACATAACTCGAAGCCAGTCCTGGCAAAGAAGGCTGGTGTTACTGTGTGTGAGCTGAGGTGGGCCATCATGATGAGAGAACAGTCTCTGCTTCTCCCAGCCAACCAGGCCCTAAAGTGTGCAATTCTTGGCATATTTTTTAATGGAAGGGAGGAGACTTGCATTTTATGTTTTATTTTATGTCCAAAGTGAAATGGTATTAATATTTTGTTATTGCACTAGTTCATTTTTACATAAAATATGACTGCATTATGCTTTCTGAGGGGATCGAAGTTTTCCTAGGGCAATTTTGAGCATAGATTTTTTTCCTGTGTTGATGCTGAGTTTATATCTGAGCCCTGCTATACGATTAGGCTGTGGCAAACCTGTTTCTGACATGGAAGATGCACAATGGCGCCCTCAAGGTAATGCTGGACGCGTGTATCCTGGCCTTCCAGAAGTTCCGATGCACTGGGACCGAGTGGGCACAGAAATGTGCCTTTGTGCCAGGCCCCCATCGTAAGGTGCAGCTCCCTCCAGGAGGAGAATTCTAGAGGCTGTCAAGGGAACTGCCTTGTACCTTTTGCCACATTTTAGCAGCATGACTTAGAGAATCATTTAACACACATGTAAAAGGATCTGTTGGGTCCTGGCCCTGGATTTCAAACCAATCAGAGTCACCTGTGGGGCTTTGACCCTACATATGGCCAAGCTGCTCTTAGGCTTTGACTTGGCAATGAAAGGGCTTGCTCGCAGACCACCACAGGTAGAAGAGAGAACCCCCGACAAGCCGCCAGCTCCAGCGACTGATGGTCTGGGCATGGCACTTCCCTCCCTTCCCAGGTGAGCAGGGGCATCTCAGTTTCTAAATGCATGTCTCGGTAGGCTGTGGTGGGAGGGCTAAGGTGTGAATTAGAGGTGCTCCAAGCTGCCCCTGGGAGCACCCCTGTGGGCATAGGACCAGCACACTGAAAGGCCATTGGAGCCTCAGCCCCAGCAGGATGCAGCAGTCCCTGCCCATCCGGAGGGGAAGGGAGCCACTCTGCTGGGCTTGCTCAGGTGGACACAGCAGGCCTGGACCCCGTCTCCTGACTCTGGTGGGGGCACCCTCCATGCCCCTGTTCCCTCTCCCAGCAGCTATGATCTGCACTGCATCACACCGAGCCCAGCAGTGGCCCTCATTCTCTTACACTGAATCTGCGGCCAGATGACTTGGCAACGACAGGGCTTCCCATAAAGGCTGTGCCACCATCTCCCTCCTCCCGACCCAGAACCTGCAGGGCACCCTGTCCTGTGCCAGCCCTTCTGCCAGCCTCCCCATTCCTCCTCATTTGCAAACCAGGGCTACTAACACCAACTCTGACCATCTCTCCAGGGAGGCTTAAACAGGACAACCATGCAAAATCCAACTGTAACACATTAGCTTAAATATAATTAGTTTAAAAGTAGAAGAGCAGGTAATTCTGTGTTCAATCAGGTATCAAAGCAGCTGAAGAAAGCACTAGGTCAATGGGTCCCCACAGGGGTCCAGTGCCACCTTCAAGACGGGAGTGTGACAGGCCTGTGCCACCAGGTTGAGTCCTTGTCACTTCTGAGCCAGAAATAATATAGGAATGGAAGCAAGAAATTCATAGAGGAAAAGCTACAAATAGCTATGGAAATGAATATAAAATGACTATAATTTTTTAATTAAATAAAACAGGATTTGCTTGTGCTGATAAGAGTCGGTTTTTCTAGCATTTTGTCTTCATTGTTGACTTGTCACATTCAGATTTCACACATCTTGGCCTGTGTTATTTCTCTAGAGTATGCATAGTGGCTTTTGAAGCCATTGAAATAACCCAAGTAAGAAATGCAACTGTACTCCGTACCTGGTGGCCCAGTGCACACTATACCTAATTCAAACAAAGTTTCAGAAAACACTATTTATCTTACTAGGCACAATGCCCCCTTTCCTGTTTTATTGTGTCCTATTTTGTTTTTTTAAAACACTGGTCATGAGACCTTCAAAACTGATTTCATGACCCAACAATAGGTTGAGGCCAGCAATTCAAAAAACACTGAACTGGAGAAGAACAAAGTTGGGAGACTGACATGCCCAGCTTCAAGCCCTCTAGAAAGCTCCAAGTATCAGGACAGTGTGGTGTTAATGAAAGATTAGACAAATAGATCAACGGAACAGACAGGAGCCCAGAAGTACACCCCCAGAAATATAGTCAGCTGATCTTTCTGCCATTTGTTTTTATTGAAGAAGAGTTGACATACAAGGTTATATTGCTTTCAAAGATACAACACAGTGATTTGACTGTCATGTACACTAACCACTCACCATGTAAGTGTAGTTACCTTCTGTCACATACAAAGATGGTACAATAGTATTAGCTCTATTCTCTGTACTGTACTTTTCATCCTGTTACTTAATGGTTTCATTGGTAGTTTGCACCTCTTGATCCCCCCACTCCCTATAGTCAACTGGTCTTGGACAAAGGAGCAAAGGCCACACAATGGAGCCAAGACAGTCTCTTCAGCAAACAGTGCAGAATTGGCTAGATGTCCGTATGCAAAAAATGAATCTAGACACAGACCTTACAGCCATCACAAAAGCATCAACGTGGATCATAGACCTGAGTGTAAAATTTGAAACTCCTCAAAGATAATGAGAACACTGAGAAGAATAGAGGATTTGGCAGTGACTTGTTAGCTTGGGGCCTCACTTGCACCAGACCTGAGCTGTACCCTCCCATCCCGAAGGTGAGCTTCCTGGCCCTGTTCCCCCGAAGGGCTGTTCTCTGTATCCCAGCTCACTCCTGGGAAATGGTTCCTGTCCTTGCCGCCTTTCATTTTTAATATCATATAGCCTCAGCAGTGCTTCCAGCATGCTTGCAGTCTAAGGCCTCTCATCTTCCCCCTGCATCTTGTCTGAGCAGAGCCTGGCTCCCCCAACAATTTTCTAAACTTTCTTGCTTACCAAACCACGTGTAATAGAAGAAGAATGTACACAGTTGAGGGACTTGGGCACCTAGGAAACAGAAGGAGGAAAATAATGAAGCCAAGGGTCTGAGTGTTTCTAAGAAAAGTGGGAAGCCCTTGAGATGTAGACTGCAAAAACAGCCCTGAGCTTCCAGTGGCCAAAACAAGGGGAAACCTGACTGGTACAAGTCACAATGAAAATAAGCTCGTCCTTCCAGAAGAATGTGCTTCCCAACACTGAGACTTGCGTGCAGGGTTCCTGGTGGAACCCTATGGAGGCCACTGTGGGCGCCCCCCTCGATGACATCCTACAGAACCAGTTTCATCAGCCCCCCTTAAGCTGCCCCCAGGTGGACTGTAACCACACCGGCCAGTCACAACACAGTCCAAGCCCTGCCCACAGGCACTGGTCTGATCTGTGGCTGAACTTAACCTCAAAGGTCAATCTCAGACTGGATTATGATGCTTCAGGAAAACCTCAACAGTCTCCGATCTTTCTGCCATTTGTTCTTATTGGAGAAGAGCTGACATACAAGGTTATATTGGTTTCCTGTATTTTATTTAATTTAAAAATGATAGTCATTTTTAACCCTCCATACACCTGATTTCTTATAACTCAGGGAAAGATCCAGAGGCAGGCACCTGAAGTGCACCAGCCTGAGCACTGGCATCCTATTGGGAGTTGGGTAGCAGGCCAGGCATGGGCTCTACCTATGTGATTCCTCCCACTGGGGGTGCCAGGGACTGAAGATCCTAATTAAAAGGCCAAAATAATAGAGACAAGAACTGCATCATCCAAGAAGTTGTCCACCAGGCAGTGGTGGGGTCTGCTGCCTTAGCTCGCCAGAGGCCAACCAATGTCTCTGAAGCTCAGACACTTTGGGGCTTGTGTTGACCATCATGTGTCAAGCCACTAACACTAGAAGCAATAGACTTTGTATCACAGAATTGTCACAGAGCTGCCCAAATAGAGATCCAGGCCTGGTTCCCTACAGAAGCAGGAGTTAAAACCTTGTGGGCATCACACTGCTGGGAACACACATTGTGCAGGAATTTAAATGAGTAGAAGTTTCTTGTTGAGATGGGACCAGCCCATGGTCTTGGCTGGGTGGTCTCAGAGGCCCAGAGCACCGCCACAGGCAGCTCTTGATGACAGTGTCCCATCCCCTCCAGTCAGACCCCCAGCTGCAGCGTCAGGGCAGCTCCCTCCCGGTAGGCATGCACCCCACCGCCACACGCTGGCTCGCTCTTCTGTGCTCCCTTGCCAGGAAACCTCCCTTTGATGGACACCTTTCTTTGCATGTATTTTTCATCTAACAAGTCAGGAGAGTGTTCTGTTTAAAGGTGCTCTCAGTGCATTAAGCTCCTTTAGCTTTTATGGCCACAGAAGGCTTAGCAGATGGAGCCAGGCAACCTCTCCTCAGGATTTCATGTTTGACCTTCAGGTTGGACTCGGAAAGTCTCGATTCTCAACAAGGTAGGGATGTTGAAACCCATACACATGCCTCCAGACTAGATGACATGGCTTAGAATATCTGTAGGGAAGTGCTTGGGGTCGATAGGACACGCAACTCCCTGGGAGAGGAAAGGGCTTCCTGAGACCTACAGGGTGCGCGCTGCCTAACTGCGTCAGCTCTCAGGATTACCCAGGTAGCCCTCCACCAGGCCCGTGTGTCTGCAGACACCACCAGGAGGGGTTTGTTAACTCCAGATTCACTAGGTGGAAAATGTGTTCTGTTAAAAAGCTTCAGTTCACATGGTACAATGAAAAGTACCCAGGACTTACATTCTTCCATCCACAAGCCTCCAAACAGACACACACACCCAGAACTTTGTTAAGGGCCCGCGGCAGACACTGTGGATCATGGATCACATCTGAGTGCACAGCTGCTGGCTCCTGTCACTGCCTTGAGCTGCACCTGGTCACCAGAGCGTGTCATACCCCTTCCAGTTGAACTTTCTGTACCAACTCCTGAAGTCCTGTAGGCAAGCTCGGCCCCAGGAGCCCACTGTGCTAACAGGCTCAAAGATGCACCTGTGCTGGCTTCCTCCCTTTTTTTTGGCCCGCTTCCCCACACCCCTACTTGGGGTTTGGGGCTTTATTAACAAAATTAACTACTTGAACTTTTGGCACAGGGATCAGCTTTGGAGGGACCCCAAGCTAAGACCGACATACTTGGAGTTAGACAACAACATCCTGGATGGAAAGACTCCCTTTCTGAGAGGTCCGTTCTCCACAGCTTAGCCCTGCATGAACCTACTTCCAAGTCCTAGGAGGACTTTTGAATGTATGAACTAATGATTTTAAAGTTCCTTTTGAAACAGAAACATGTGAAAGTAACAAGGATTTTCCCCAAGACATCTGCTATGGGCACTCTTGCCCTTCCAGCCATCCCACTGCCTGAGAAGTGGATAAAACTTAAATACAGCAGCACCGACATGGAGACGAAAGGACAGCTCATGACAACAGCAACAGCAAGGAGCTCGAGCAGCAGCGGCGCGACAGAAGGACCTTTTTACAAAATTACACTGGGAGAGCTGGATGGGGGGATTAGAACTCTAAGGGACATACCCCAAAATAAATTCAGTGGTGTGAAGATGTAAAAGTAAAATCCTAAAAGTATAAAAATACTACAAGGAAATAGGGAGGGACTATGTATACATTCTGAGCAGACACAGCAAAAACAGAAGGGGGATAGGTGGATCTGAACATCAAGAAGCGGAAATTACACTTAAACTGGGGGAAGTATATCGTCTGTGATGAAATCTGGGGAAAAGCAAGTTGAAAATAGAATGTACAGTTGTATCTACAGGTTGTTGGCACAATTACATGCATTGAAAAGTTCTTAACAGCTGTACAGCAGGTGTGGACAGCAGATCCCTAGCAGAGGTGGGATTACACATGAAAGTTTTCAACTTTTTCTCATGTTTCCTCAAGGAATGTATGTTAGTTTTAGAAACACTCTTAGATGCATTCCTTGCAGAGAAGGTTTCTTTACTGAGATGCCTTCATCTCCACCTACCTCAAATTGGTCCACCACAGATTTTTCCTTTCAGTCCATGTCTATCATCATCTGCCTATTGGATTCATGTCTCCTGACTCCTCTTCCCTGCAACCTCCTAACCACCCCCCACACAGGCACACACAAGCATTCATGCATAGGCACATACATGCACATGTCCAGAATCCTACCATTCTTCCTCATCTCAATCCCCCTCTCTCTCCCAGTCCTTCCCAAACTCACTATGTTCCTTAGATTTCTGCTCTTTCCTCCCAACCAGGAGGGTATAGACACTTTAACTCTTGTCACCCCTCTTATCTGTTTTCCACACAAGAGCCAGAGTGATTCTAATGAAAATAGAAATAAGCTGAGGTCAGTGCTTTCTAGAAATATTTCAATGTCTCCCATTGCAGTTGGAGAGAATACACATTATGTAACATGGTTCAAAAGCCCCCTGCTTTGTATGGCCCTTGGGGGCAGCCTTTGTTCAGGGCCTGGAATATACAGGGCTCCTTGTTAGCCTCAGCGCCTTCACAAATGCTGTTCCTGTATTTGTCAAGGACGACTACTCTTCCCTTCATCAGTTCCAGCCTGGGTGAGACCTGCGTGTGAGCACATTAGCCGGTTCAGGATGACTTGTCCAGGACAACTCCTCTTCAGTCCCAGCCTGCTCTAAGGCCTGCATGTGAGCATGCTAGCTTCTGCCACTGCAGGCGTGACTTGCCCTCCGCTCTGCCCCCTCTCCTCCAGTGGCCCTGCAGAGGTTCAGAGTCTCATCCACGTCACTCTGCTTCTGGCTCTGGTTCCAGTACCGAGATCCTGGTCCCCACACCTGCCCAGTGGGCAGAACAGCGAGCACTTCCCTCATCTGGCCTGTGACAAACACCTCTCCTCACACACATTCCATCCTCTGTCTTGTGCCCAGGCCTTTCATGAACTGCCCCAAAACAACCTCACACCCCCCAGCTCATTGTACCTACTGAACCCCAAGCTTGGAGAAGCTGCAGGTTTCCCAAAAGACCAGCCCCCACGCTGCCTGCAGACTTTCCCTGTGCAAGCTTCAGCACTGAATTCTCAGCCCTTAATGCTCCGACGACATTCTTTCAACTTTGGCATTTCTAGAAATTTGTCAAGATGCCATCCATACTATCATTTTCTGCAGCTCGACCATCATTTCAATGGTCTGGGGAAGGAAGTGAAGAGCTGTGATATGCAGCTCCGTTTGGGGACTGCCTGAAAGGACAGGAGGCCATCTGCTAGGCAGGCTTGCCAGAGTAGGGCCAGGACTCAGGATATAACCTAATGGGGCTGAAATACTGAAATTGGGGTTCTTC
This sequence comes from Manis pentadactyla, assembly GCF_030020395.1. Lineage (NCBI taxonomy): Eukaryota > Metazoa > Chordata > Mammalia > Pholidota > Manidae > Manis > Manis pentadactyla. The sequence continues at coordinate 45,481,751 of NC_080025.1, forward strand.
AGGAAAATGTAGGATTCTAGTGGCTGATTTAGGAGTAAGAAAGATCCAAGCAGCCAGTGTTTGGGGTGAAACAGACTTTCCAGAATGAGCCTTCCCAGCTTCCCCAGAGATGGGCTACTCCCTCTGGGTCTCTCAAGATTTCCTTGACCTTTATCACCATCAGAAATTAATGTTTAACCAGCCCTGGAGGCTGAAATGCAAGGACAGGGAAGCATGCAGATTTGGAGCTGCAGGAAGAGTGACTGCCTGGGCACCAGCTGCCCCCCTGCCCCCCACTCCCCTCAACCCCCAAAGCTGGCAACTCTCACAGAGGAGGAGACCCGGAAGGGGCTAGATGTTCCAGCAAGTAAGTGCCTCATTTTATACGTACATTGTTGCTGTTGGAAACGGAACACATCTGCCTGACGTTCAGGCCCAAAGTACCAAATGTTAAAGGCTAACTCCCCTGAGGGCCGGAGCTCATTACTGGGCAGAGGTGTCTGGGCCGTGGCAGCCGGCCTCCTCTGATGAGCGCTTGCTGTCCCTTGTGCAGCTCGGTTGTGGATGGTAGGGGCTGGCGACGACTTCTGACTGCTGTTTAACAGCCAAGGGAGGTGCACACGGTCCAATTCTCTGCCACATAACACCAAGGTGCTTTGGAGCCCATTGCTTCCTCTCTAAAATGGGAATTTTAGAAGGAGCTGCCTTGTCAGGTTCTTGAGATGGTTAAATCATAATGTATGGAATTATCTGGCAAATGGGAGATTTAATACATTAGCTCCTCTCTACCTTGATAACATGTGCAACCCTGTGAAAGGCTCTCTTTCTCTGACAGAGGGTGTCTACACGGAGGTACATCAGAGCCTCTGAAGGCAGCGTGCTTTGAGAATGACAGGTCTTCCCTGCCCACTTGTTGTGCAGATTACGATCGCACTAGAGACACAGGTCTTGAGCAAAAATCATGGCTTCTCACTCTGTTACAGAAAACCAGAAAACGTGGACTGGATCACTGACAGAAGAACCAAGCAGCACTCGGAGATCTTGGAGGGTGGAGGTTTATTTTACGCCCACGGGCTCAGAGGAGAGTGATCCCCAAAGGTCTGAGCCCTGAGTACGGCAGGGCCATGCCTTTTATACATTTACTACAAAGCTAAGGGGGGGCAGGGTCAGCACCCAGAAACTGTTGCAGTAGGTGCTATTAGGTCATTATAGGTGTATTCAGGATGCTAGTTATATTTTAATCCATTTCTGTAAAGGTTACTGGATGGAGTATTATAAACTAATGGGCTTCCATGACTATGATTAACAAGCTGTTCCATACCACTGAGTCCCAGTGGGGTTGGGGAGAATACATTGTTACATTGTTTCAATCTCAAGCACCCAAGCACCTTGTGATTCCTTTACATTCTGGACCCTTAATAGAAACTTTGTTTCCTTCACTTTCTTAGCTTTCCTGGCTTCCTACCAAACCTGGACGGGGGGAGGGATTTGCAAACTTTCTGTATATTTCCTTTAATTCCCCCCCTTTTGATGCCCCCTTAAATAATTCATTTTAGAGGGTATCATCTTGGTTTATATGATAGAATTTTCTGGATGACAGTGTAAAATTGTACAATGCAGGGTGCTCCAGTCCCAGTGCCATCTGGGCAGCTATAGAGGCAACATTATAGAGAAGTACTGGGGAGAAGTTAGATAGGCTGAGGCCCGGACTGAAATTAAAAGAGGCAAGCAAGCACAGCAGCACAATTTACGACTGATTACCCAGTAAACAATGGAAAAGGCAACTCTGTGGGGCACAGTTTAACTAGAAGCAGCAGCGGAGAGTCCAATCCCCAGGACGAGAGAGCCCACACCGGCCAATGCCAGGGTCCATGGCGTGCAGGTGTTTATTAGTCAGAGGGTAATCACTGGAGGCAGAGGCAGAGGGGATTCCTGAGGTCTGGCTGCTGGGCTCTCCACTAATGTATTTTTTCCTTAGAATGATGGGCCTTCGTTATTCTGGAATGACGGACCCACCGAGTGATGCCTGAAACCTTGAGAGCAGTAAGAATGGTTACAACTACAATGTGGGGCCCAGTCTATTGAGGCTTGAGGGGGTCCTTTTTTCCTCCTTTGACCCAGACTGAGTCTCCTACCTGGAAGGAATGTACTGGGGTTCCCAAGGAGATTGGGGCTCTTTCTATGATGTATTGTTGTAACTTATTTAGGGTGGCTCCTAAGGCTTGGAGCTGTTCCCTTACTCCCTTATTTTTTATTTGGTGTAGGTTTCCTGGAAGGCTTTCTAGACATGGGGGTGGGGGCCATCCATACACTAGTTTAAAAGGGGGGGCCTTGTGCTCCAGGTGTGCAACAGGCACACAGGAGGGCCAAGGTAGTAGGTCCTGCCATGGGAGGCTGGTTTTCTGACAGAACTTGGCTAGGGTTCCCTTGAGGGTGTAATTCATTTACTCTACTTTCCCTGAACTCTGGGGCTATAGGCGGTGTGGAGTTTCCAAGTGATGTTGAGAGATTTGGTTAAAAATTGTACTGCATCTGCTACAAATACAGGTCCATTGTCACTGTGAATTATAGATGGTAGGGCAAACCGGGGCACTATATTCCTCAGGAGAACTTTAGCTGCATCCCAGCTTCGTTCTGTACTGGTCAGAAGGCTTTGACCCACCCAGAGTATGTACACACTATTATTAGGAGGTACCTGAGTCCTTTGCTTGGCTGGACATCTCTGAAGTCTATTTCTAGATCTTCAAAGGGGGCAGCTCCTGCCCTCTGGACACCTGGCAGGGGTCACGGTGCAGATCAAGCGTTATTCCTGGCACAAGTCATACACTGCCCACTTGTTGCCCAGCACAGTGCTGGCAACTGACTGATGTAGTATTGCTTCTTGAGGAGGGCTTCCAGTGCAGTTTTTACTGGTGGCTGCTTTAGCTGCTTCATCTGCCAGGCAATTTCCCTGTGTTATAGGGTCGTTTCCTTTGCAATGTACAATTGAATTCTTGTCCCAGGATACGTTTGTTTGCCTCCTCAATGAGTAGAACTGTGGCTGCCAGCGCCCTGAGACAAGGTGGCCATCCTGCTGCACTTTGACAGGTATGCGGCCAGCCGCTGCCAGGGCCCAACATCTGTGTAAGAACCCTGAGGGCCACCTTTTCCTTTTCATGTAGGAAGAGATTGAAGTGCTTTTCTATATCTGGCAGGCCTAGGGCTGGTGCGTGTCCTAAAGCAACCTTTATTTCCAGGAAGGTGGTTTTTTACTCTTTTATCCCGATGGGGGGCTCTCAGTCTGGCCCCCCAGGAGGCTGTAGAGGGGTTTTGCCATTGTCGAGAATCCAGGAATCCAGATTCGGCAGAATCCGGCAGCCCCAGGGACTCTCGTAGGCCCTTCTTCGTCTGGGGATGGGCTAAGGAGGTGATGACCTTTTCCTCTCTGGCCCTAGTGCCCTCTTTCCCTGGGTGAGGAAGAAGCCCAAGTGCTGGAATTGCTGCCTTTTTCCATGAGGCTTGGTATCCTGAGTCTGACAGGAGTTGCAGGAGGGCCTTCATGCCCTCTGTACAGTTTCCTTGGGTGTCACTGGCAAGAAGGAGGTAATCTACGTACTGGAGGAGGGCGCAGTGCGTGGCTTCCCTCAGAAAGCTGGTAAGGTCTGCAGCCAATGCCTCCCCGAAGAGAGAGGATGAGTTCTTGAGCCCTTGTGGAAGCTGCGTCCATGCTAACTGCATCTGCCGCCCAGTATCCAGTTTAATTTATTTGAAGGCAAACAAAGGCTGGCTCTGGGGGGCCGGTCAGAAGCAGAAAAAAAGCATCCTTTAAGTCTAGGCAAGTGAATCATTTGGCAGACCTGGGATCTGGCTGAGGAGGGTATATGGGTTGGGACCACCAGATGCAGAAAAACAGTCACCTTGCTGATGGCTCGTAGGTCTTGGACCGGCTGGTACCTACCTCCTGGCTTTTTGACTGGTAGGGACGGGGTGTTCCAGGGCCTGGCACTCAACTAGAATGCCTGCTTTTTTTGAGTTTGGTCACGTGTTCTTGGATGCCTGCTTTTGCCCCTTGTGAGGGGGGTACTGCCGCTGGCTCTATGGCTGGGCCCCTGGAGTCAATTCTACAATGACAGGGGCTTGGTTATGGGCCAGTCCGGGTGGCTTGTCTTCAGCCCATACTGAGGGGAAGGCAGCCCTGAATTCAGGTGGACGACTTGAGAGAGTCTGGGCACAGAACAGCCTCCACTCCTCTTCCCTGGGTGTGGTTATTGCCAGGATGAGGAGTTTCGAGATTATATCTTGGCTGAAGAGGGGAAAGGGGCACCGAGGTAGGTAGAGAAATTTATGTTGGACCTGTGGCCCCCACGTTCACATTGACGGGCTTGGCAGAAGTCCTGCTGGACTGCTTTTGACCCGGTGGCTCTGAGGATAGTTGCAGCCCTTCCACTGAAGGGGGCTAAGGGAGGGTGACCACAGAGTGTCCTGCCCCTGCGTCAACCATAAAAGTCATGTGTTGTCTCCCCACCTTCATTCTGACCATGGGCTCCTGGGGCCCGAGCGTGAGAGAGCCCGTCCTTGTCAGGCTGAGTCTGCTCCTGCCGGGCCAGTGAGCCTGTCCCCGCGGGGCTCCTCCCGGCAATGACTGGGCCTCAGGGCTTTGCCTTGGTTGGGGCATTCGTTCTCCCAATGCCCTTTCTCTTCACAGTAAGCACACTGGTCCCTGGCTGGGGGGGTCCTAGGCTTCCCCCCTTCTTGGTAGCATGCTTTTTCTGCCTTTTGGTCATTCTTTTCTTTTAGGGCAGCTGCCAGGAGGCTGGCCTTTTTTTTTGTTTTTTCCTTTTCAGCCTCCCTGTCTGCCTAAACTTGTCTGTTAGAAGGGTTGCTAGTAAAGCATGGACCTGCGGGGCTGGATGGTCCCGTCCTCATCACGCCTCTCAGGCTCCCTCGTCTCTCCTACCGGCATCGAGGGTGCAGTCTGGCTGCTGGTCCAGGAAGAGTGGGTCCCCAGACCTGGAGGTGGTGGGGAGACCGATGGTGGCGGAGTCTCCAGGATCAGGGGGCTGGGTGCTGACGGCCTTGGGGGCGCATAAGGTGGGGGTGATCTTGGTTCTTCCTCTGGGTCACTGGCTTCTGTAGGAAGATGCTACTTTGTCCCTGACTGTTGCAAGCGAATCGTGCCCAAGATGGAAGGGTCTGGGCAACTCCTCACCAGGAGTCAATGTATGGGAACTGATCAGGGTGGCCTGGATCTCCAGTGATGACCCACCAGACTCGATGAACTGTTGGGACATCTAGGGTTCCCTCAGGAGGCCACCCTACATCAAAGGTGGGCCAGTCAGATTCACACAAGGTCCTTAACTTGCCAGGGTTTATATTCACTCCATAATTTCCCTGAAATCTCTTTCTGAAATTTTTGATCATGGTTTTAAGAACTGTGGGTTTGCTGTGCCCCAGTTCCATGATGTGTTCATGAGACGGTGCTGCAAAGACAAACAAGGAGGGGGTGCCTCCTCTAGAGAGGAGACCAGTCAGATGCCCATCCGTTCATGCTTCCTTCGGAGACTTTGGTCAGCCTTGACTAAGGTGCACCCATCTAAGTCCCAGGCCAGGTCAGCCAAAGCTGAGTCACTGTTATGTTGTGGCTGACCACAAATGTGGTTGAGGGCCCACTCAGATTCTGTGGCACAGGCCGTGGAATCACAGATTTGGTGCAAGCTAAATGTCTTCAGCTGCCCTGCCCAGTCACTCACACACCAGACCAGAGTTTAGACATTCCCGCCCCCAGGAATCTCTACCTGTGAGCCCTCTAAGAGGTCTCCAGGAGGTGATCAGGCTCCCCTTCCACCCCAACGGGTGGTTCTGATTGGGTCCAGGGCCCCAAGGCCTTACTGTTATCCAATATCGGAACCAGGTCCTCACCTGCCAAACCTCCTCGAGTCCAGCAGGAACAGTGGGGCAGGGGGCTGGTCCGAGGTGTCTGGGCAGGATACTACCAAAGGCAGGGAGCACCTTCTCCATTGTGGTTGCCTTTTCCATCACCACCCCACCATTGTCCCAAACCAGTGGCAACAATGGGCCAGTGTGATTGTGTTTCCTGGTCAGGGAACCAAATATTACAGAAAAACAGAAAACCTGGACTGGATCACTGACGGAAGAACCAAGCGGCACTCGGAGATCTTGGAGGGTGGAGGCTTATTTTATGCTGGCAGGTTCAGAGGAGAGTGATCTCCAAAGGTCTGAGCCCTGAGTACAGCAGGCTCATGCCTTTTATACATTTACTACAAAGCTAAGGGGGAAGTCAGCACCCAGAAACTGTTGCAGTTAGAGCTATTAAGTCACTAGAGGTGTATTCAGGATGCTAGCTATATTTCAATCCATTTCTGTAAAGGTTACCCAGATACCGTATTATAAACTAATGGGCTTCCATGACTATGATTAACAAGCTGTTCTGTACCACTGAGTCCTGGTGGGGGGTGGGGGTGGCATACATTGTTACATTGTTTCAATCTCAAGCACCCAAGCACCTTGTGATTCCTTTATATTCTGGAAGCCTTAACAGAAACTTTGTTTCCTTAACTTTCTTAGCTTTCCTGGCTTCCTACCAAACCCAGAGGCGGGGAGAGATTTGAGAACTTTCTGTATATTTCCTCATCACCTCTAGCTTGAGTTAAAACAACATACCTCTGAGTGTTCAGTGGGTGCTGGGATTCACATTCTGGATCCTGATCATATTCCCGGCTCACCAGTGAGAAAACTAAGAAGGAAGAGGTGATGGTGGTGCAGAGCCACAGGGACTATGAGGTTAGAACTTAGATCGTCCTTGTGGCCACCTGGCACTTTCTGCCGCTCTGGCAGTGTTGCATTTCTACAGTGCTTTCCATGTGCCAGCATGACAGTCACATCACAGAGGGGCTAATCAGACCCTTGTAGGGCAGACCGTGTGGGTGCAGCATCTGGAGGGGCAGATGGGACCAGAGGTACAGGACCTTGGTAGGAGGGGGATGGGAAGGGTGGGCAGTGGGAAGTGTTAGGGGACAACTGGGAAGTGGTCGCGTGCAGGGATGGACATGGGGTGGAAGCTCCCAGTGGCGTGAGGGCTCTACAGGCATCGTCTTCCAGGCAAGCATCCCTGTGACAGCCTTGGGGGGTCCCAGTGCTCCCAGCTCCAAGGGTCTTGCAGCAGAGCAGGCTGAACCCCTGAGGACCCTGGCTCACTCTCGGTTAGCCTAGCGACCCCGTGTGTTGGGTCAGATGAGAGGCGGCAGTCTTACTGTGGCAATCAGTCAGTCCAGGGTCCAGCCCTGTGCTTTGGGCTCACCTGGATGAACACGCAGGACAGAGATGCCCTCTGGACATCCTCACAGAGTGCATTTATGACATTTTGAAATGAAGAAAATGTTCCATAACATTCAGGCTTTTGAAAATTGCTGAATACCGTGTAGAGACATCTAGGCATCTGCACAGGCTGCCACCGCCCTGCCTCACCCGACTCCTGCCCCAGTGGAAGGGGAGAGGCACATGACCGCCCACCATCTCCGGGACTGAGGAAGAACAGCCACCCATCCACATTCTGACCCGTCACCAGCAAGCACACTGCTAATGTATTACTACAGAACACGATAAAAGGTTCCTTCCACCAAGAAAACAATGCAGTTCTAAACAGTACAAACATAATGGAAGGGCCTTAGATAAAGCAAATCGTGGCAGAGCTATGGGGAAAAACAATTCACTGTCTTAGTGGAAGATTTCAACACATCTTTAGCAATGACAGCAAACTGGATGATAGATCAAGGTAACAAAATAATTATAAAATGTAAAAAATTCCAACAAGCAACAATCCTGGTTTATTGGACATACAAGGAACCCTGCACCCAATAATTAAAAAAATACATTTTATTCGCAAGTGCACATGAAATGTTCACAAAAATTGAGGATGTAGATGTTGCTACTTGCATTATGGACTGCTCTCAGAGAACTGCTATCATAATAGATGTTCGCTGAGCACAATTCAATTCAATTAATTAAATTCGAAGTGAAACAAAAGTAAAAATTGCTATGTATGTCTGGACTTTTTTTGAAAGCTACTGCATAACTCTTACAGCAAAGAAAAAATGGTATAGAAATTAAATAATGCTTAGAAATCAATGATATTGAAATATGCTAAACTTTAGAACTTGGATTATGTATTGAAAACAGTATATAGTAAAAAGTATATGGTTTTAAATACTTACATTAGAAAGTTAGAAAGGCCAAAAATTAATGAGATAATTGCTCAAATAAAAAAGTTAGGAAAAAAAAACAACAGAATAAACATAGGGAAAAGGAAAAAACAGGTCAATTAGGGAAGATCAATAAAGCCAAGGTTTTTTTTTTATTATTATTACTAGACACAGTTCTGGTAATACTAACTAAAGATAAAAAAGGTAGGGGAATAACTAATACTGTAGAAAAGGGAGACATAATACATAATTATAGATCCAACAAAGCAAAAATATTATGAGAATATCATTAAAAAAACCTTGCATTAAATTAAAACATTTGGTGAAATTACTTCAGATTGGGTTCAAGGAGAAATAGAAATCCTGAGTAGTTTTATAATAAATAAATTGATTCATTTAAAATATTTCCTCAAAAAATGGAGGAAGTGGCAAATGATTTTATGTATGATTTCTGACACTCAGTTAGTGATTGAATAATTCCAAATCTCAGAACTATCCAAACTGTTTCAGAGAATTAAAAAAAGAAGGAATTATCCTTGGTCTTTGAAACCCTAGAATCTGGCACTAAAACTAGAGAAAGATAATTCTACAAAGTAAAACTACAACATGAGCTAGAAGTAAAAATTCTGTATGAAATGTTAGTGCACCATAATTTTAGGATATTTGAGAGTCAGAAAATTTGTTAATGTCATTCCTTATGTTAATAGTTTAGAGGAGGAAAACCATATGATCTTCTCTTTTGATGCAGAAAAGCTACTGATAACATTAAATATCTATTCTTTATAAAAATAAGAATAGAAGAAACCTTCTAATGAAGAATTTCCAATATACACTGTTATTAATAGTGAGATCTTAGAAGCATTCCTTTTAAAGCCACTAAAGCTGTCACTGCTTCTATTCCACAATGTCCTGGAGGCCCTAGATCAGTGCCAGTCACATACAGAATTAAAAATTTTAAGTTTTCTAGTAGCCACATTAAAAAAAAAAAAAGCTGTGTACTGCAATAGAATGAAAATATTTTATGTGATACAGCAAAGTGAAAAATAGTCCTACACTAAAAATGTGTAATGGAAATATTTTACACTACTTCAGTTTTTAGATTTGAATTTAAATTATTAAGTGAAATTAACTGAGCATTAGTTTCCTCAGTCATATTGGCCATATTTGAAGAGACCAAGACCCAGATGTGGCTCATGGCTGTGATACAGGATGGCACAGTACAAGACAGTGTTAAAGCAAGAAAAGGAAAAAAGTGAAATGCTAGAAAGAACAGTTCCACAATTCACAGGTGTTGACATCCACCTGAAATAACAAACTATTAGAACTTCTAAGAGAATGTAATTAAGTGACCAGAAAAAGTGTCAAATATACAAAATCAATTGCCATTCTACACTTCAGCAAAATGCAGGTATCTTCTTTAACTACTAACAAGAAAGATCATTTTTTCACAGGAGACATCTTGTTTCCACTTTTGATAAATGCTTGTACTTCTAATGTGTTGTCTTTCTCTTACTGAAAATGCCTTTTTGTATTATACAACCTGACCCATAATTAGCAACATGTGTTTTAAATACCTCCCTCCACTCAGTAGGCTTTTTGGTTCTAGTTTGAAGAGCAGATATTCTTAATAATGTAGTCAGATTTACCAATCTCTCATGGTTAGCTGAGAAAGTAAATCCATTAAGAAATCCTTCCCTCCCACAGTCAAAACAATATATTCCCTGTCATCCTAAAAAGTCTGCCTTTTACAGCTAAAGATTTAATCAGGAATTTGTTTTTGTATATGGAGTGAGACACAGATTCCATTTCATTTTTTTCCAAGTAGACAGCCTGTTGCTCCAGCGTATTTCATGGTCTATTCTTTCTCTATGGATCTGCAGTTCCACATATGTCAATTTTCCATATTTTTGTGGGAGTTTTTCCTGGGTTCTATATTCTGTTTAGTCGGTCAGGCTTCCATCCTTGCATCAAAATCCTTACATTTTTACGGCCTCATCTGTCTTGATAAGTATAGAGCAAGACTGCAAAGTTCTTTCTTGAGAGCATGCTGACCATTTTTAGAGTTTTGCTTTCTATTTTTATTTCAGAGTCAAATATCTGTGTTGGGATTTGGGGTAGAATTGTATCAAATATCTTAATCAGTTAGAGGAAAATGGAGATATTTACAATATGGGGTGCATACTGTATCCATGAATGGCATTTAGCTGTGTATTTTTAATGGCTTCCCATGAGCTTTTATACATTTCCTCATACAAGTCTTTTGTGTCTTGTTAGATGCATTCTTATGGTCTCATAAGTCACACTTGTGTTCCCTGTGATGGGTGAGGCAGCCGGCCCGCAGTCCCCCCTGGCGGATGCAGGAGGCGGGCCAGCTGGAGCTCGCCTCCTTATCCCGGACTGCCTCTTCATCACACCACCGCACATCCTTCTGTTTCTACCCCTTAAATCTTAGATCTGTCCTTTCTCTCACCCTCAAATTTACTCACCCAACCCCAAATTTACTCTCCAAGCTATGGCTGCAGTGAGTTTCAAACACACCCAGTAGGCATGTGAGTTCTCTGCCTAAACCTTTCAGCGACTTGACTTCCCATTTAGGCACAGGCCCATCTTCACCACGGGGGCCTCCCCTCTGGGCTCTGTCCTCTTCACACACTTTGCAGCACTGGTTGCAGCTGGCGACTGTAGGTTTCTCTGTTTCTTCTTTCATGATCTGCCTCCTGTCCTGGAATACCCTGGAATGCCACATAGTCTGTAGACCAAGCACCAGTGTGAGGGCCAGCTGGCCCACTGGTGAGCCACGTGGGTGATGCCCAGCTTGGCCACATGCTGCTGTGTGACCTCAGCAAATTTATAGCTTCTTTGGGTCTCTGTTTCCTAATCTGTAAGATGGAGTTGATAATGTCTACCTGGTAAGATAGTTGCGAGGGACTGAATGAGCTAACATAAAAATGTCTGTTGTAGACCTTTTATAAATGCCAGGGGGCATCACAGTGACTATGAGAGGGAACATTTTGTTCACAGCTCCCCGGTCCAGAGGTCGGGGGAGGAATGGCACGAGTGTCAGCCCCTCACCATACCCGTGTCGCCCTCCACTTAGCCTCCAGGTCTTCATCCGGCACTGACTGAACCACATGCTGGGAGAGGTGTTCATTGAGGGCCCAGTGGCCCAGACCCCTGGCCAGAGCCCTGTGCACAGGCCAGTTCTCTCCAGCTTGCCGCCTCCTGTTCAAAGCCTGGCCCCTCGCAGTGCTGGGGGATGAGCAGGCCTCAGCTGGCTCTCCTAGGAGGTGGCCTGTGCCTGGAGCTGGGTCCTGCCTGGGTACACGGGGCCCAATCGTCCATTACCACAACCTGGTCTCAGCAGCCCACACACCTTCTGCCAGCCACGGCCCCTGCCCTTGGCCTCTGACCTAGCTGGCTGTGAACTGTTAAGTACATGTGCATGCATTGGGGTGTGTGTGCAGGTAAGCCTGTGTGGGGGGAGCGCAGGAAACTGCATGCCCCTCCTGGCCTGAGTGGGCTCACCAAGCCCCCTTTCCAGGTTCGCAGGGCTCTGAGCACAGCTTAAAGGAAACCAGTCCTGCCCCCTTAATGCACTGAGCAGCCTGCCTGCCAGGTGGAAGAGAGAGGAAGCCCAAGAAAGCTCATCATTTATGACAACATGGGTGGACCTGGAGGCATTATGCTAAGTGAGATAAGTCAGACAGAGAAGGTCAAATAGCGAATAATTTCTCTTACATGCAGATCCTAAAAACTAAGACAAAGGCAAACCAAATAGCAGTAGGTTTATAAATACAGAGAACAGCCTGGTGGTTGCCAGAGGGGCCAGGGTGGGGGAATGGGAGAGTTAGGTGAAGGTGATAAAGAGGCACAAACTTCCAATTACAAAATAAATAAATCATGGGGATGAAAGTACAGCATGGGGAATATAGTCAATGGTTCTGTGTGAAGTTGGTATGGTGACACTTAACCATACTTTCCATGGTGAGCCTGTGTGTATACAATCGTCAAACCACTTGTTTGTGCCCTGAAGCCAGTGTAATATTGTATGTCAGTTATACCTCAATAAAAGTCAATTACATTACTGTACAGCAGTAACATCAAAAAACATAACCTCAAGAAAGTTCTTAAATTTTCTCCTTTTAAAAGAAAAAGAAAGAAATGTGTATTTTGAATGCAGGCTTCGATGAGTAAAAGAAACAGGATTGTGCATCAGATGAACCTGGGTTCAAATCCTCACCTGCCTCTGCTTCTCTGTCTGACCTGGGCTAATGGGCTTGGCACTCAGAGCCTCCTGTTTCCCATGCACAGCAGTGTGCCTGTGGCCCTGTGGGAGAGAGCAAGGAGTCAGCTTGGCGGTGCACAGCTCGGTGCTGGCACGGAGCTGGCACAGAATGCATGCTCCTCCTCACTTGCCTGGCCCACAGGGGCCTTTCTTCATCCCCTCACAGAGCCGGGCAGTGCTCTGAGGTTGCCTGGGGAGCCTCCGGGAGGACTAACTGAAGGCTGGGACCCACCCAGGCCGCTGGAAGCACAGGGCCCCTTCTCCTTGGCCCCTTGCCTCCAGCCCTTGCAGGCTGCACTGTCCCCTTGGTCCTGCTCTGCCCCGGCTCTGCCCTCCAATCCTGGTCGCGAAGCAGCAGGGAGGGAGGTGGAAGATGCTGCTGGTAAATAAGCAGAGCAAGCGGCTCTGATTGGCTTTGGGGAGGCGGACACACTGTCTACACACATAGCAGTCACATCCTCTGCCTTTTAACTGTCACCGAGGAGAGCAGAGAGGGAGACAGGACACGCGGCGTGGGCCCCGGTGAGTACTGCCCTTTGTGCTTGTAGCCCGGGGGGGCCAGACCTACCGGAGAATCCAGCCCCTGCATGGCTGTAACCCTTGGGGCTGGGGCTGGGGCTTTGCCTGTGGATTCCAGCCGGGTTGGTGTCCTCTGGCCACTGGGCTGGCTCTGCGTCCAGCTGTGAGCAGGTGGGGCTCTAGGAACTTCTCCAGAAAATAGGGGCCAGACTAAGTCTCTTGCTGTTTTATGAAATATCTCTAAGCAACAAGTCAGGTAAAGAATCAGAAACTTCTGATGGTTTTCTAGGCCACGTTCTCTGCGCTGTGAGCGCAACATTACAAGGGTGAGTGGCAGTTATTTTGCAGGGTGACCCCACAGAGGCTGGGAGACGGGGCAGGGAAGGAGCAGGCTGCGAGCCAGACAGACCCAGTGTGCAGGCGGGAGCAGCCCCTCGCAGGCTCCTGCCCTCAGCTGTGATGGAGAGCCGAGGGCACCCTCCCACAGGATTCTTGTAAAAATTGGGTCTGGTGTTTATAAAGGGCTGGGCACCTAGTAGGCGGTCAGTTATTGGAGGTGTATTATTAATAAACAAGTGAACTGCACGTGAGCACGTGGAGGGGGCTGAAACTCCCGCAGGGCGGTCTGCCTGCCAGGGTACCTTGTTTTCTCTCATTTCCAAGGGACATTCAAGCAAGTGACCTGGGTTTTTCCCCCAATCCTCTTTCTCTCTTCCGTCTCCAAGAGCTGGGTCCTTACAGTTGATTTCTTATTCAAATCAGCTGTATCTCCCGTGGGAAAGCGATCCTAAAGTAAGGCTGACGACCGCAGCATGTCAGCTGACCTCTGGGTTTTCAAGGGGACCCGAGAAGCAGACGCTCTGTGCCCCGGCGCAGGCAGCCCAGGGCCCCAGGCCAGGCTGGGTGGCCTCCTGGATCAATTAAGACGCAGGCAAGACGAGGAGAGGCTGGACGTTTCTGAAAGAGAAAAACGTGTGTCATTCCCTGTGGCCTCTTCTCGCTCCTCCTCCTGGGCCCCTGTTGGGTGCGTCTCTGCACACAGCCAGGCTGTTTAAGGCCATTAAAATTAAAAAATAAAAGAAACCCAGCAAAGCTCCACAAATTCAAATGGATAGCTGGGGGTTTTGTGTACACCTGTTTCCCCCTCTTCGAGATGTTGATTACTCCTGTGCTCTACTCTGTCCTCTCAGGAACTCCATTTTGGGTCTGGTGGTAAGTTTGGGAAAAGACTCCAGGAAAAGGAAAATTAGATGATCTGGATATTTTAGAAGAATGCTCCTCAAGATCCTCTGGGTGCTCGTAGGCATCTGGAGGCGGGTGCTCAGGGCCTGAGGGGCTGTGGAGTGGCCCATGGCCCAGAGGGGGCTGAATCCCGCTGCGCTGTCTGTGCTGGCTGGGGCCCCTGTAAGCGGTGGGCATGGGGACCCCAGGCCAAAGGGAACCCTGTGGTCTTGTCCTCAGGGGCACACAGCCCCACATGTGAAACTGCTTATGGGCTGTGGACTCAGGCTGCCTGCTTCCCAGAGTGCATTTCCTCATTTCCAGGGTGGGGACATTCTGCTGCTTTGCAAAGCTGTTGTGGGGTGAAGAGAATAGAGGGAAGGTGCTGGCAGGCACCCTGCGTTGTGTTCCTTCCGGAGTTCCGAGAGCCCTCTGTCCAGGCGCCTGCTTCTGTTTTGTGGGGCACAGCGGCCTCACCTGTGGGTGGTGAACAGGCAGGACCCCAACCCCACCGGGCAGTAGACAGCGCAGGTTGGGGGCTTGGATGCCCGGGCACAGGTGCCAGGGGAGAAGGCCAGCCACAGGCACAGAACAGCTGCTGCGTTACTGGCGCGTGGCCTTGGTGGGACAGCAGTCATAGTACTTCAGGGTTGTTGAGTAGCTAAATGAGAGAGGCCTACAGTTGCTTAGCAGGTCAGGCAATACTGATTGATTTGGTTTCTTGGGCAATAGGAGTTAATAACCAAGTGCCAACACGTTCTGCAGGATTTGCCTGTAGGAGCCTCGAAGGCAGCTTCCTAGCAACACCACGGACAGGCCAGAAACTGAGCCCTAGGAGTAACCAAGGCCTCGCAGAGAATGGAGAGTCAATATTTACCACTGATTCGTGAAAAAATTGGAGATTCCCCAAAGGGTGTGCCAAGCCACAGTACCTGGACAGTGGCAGGTGTCATATATTTATAATAGAAGATAAATCAATATATGACATAGCCACAGGATGTCATGACTCTAATACATGAAGTGACCAACTGGAACATAATTTAGTATTCTCCAGTCTCGAGGGGGGCCAGAGGGTTGGGACCTCTCAGGAACTACTGAAGTGAGGAGTGCTGGAGCCTGGGAGGAAAGAGGAAAACAACTGAGGAAAAAAATAACAGGGAACAACTGTAAGGGGGAGGAAGGGTGTTTTCCATCTGAGAGAAGTTCCTTCTGAAATGATACTAAAATGGAGACACAGGAGGAATGTTGAAATTACTAGGTAGTTCTTATGTAAACTTTTTAAAATAGCAAACATGAAAATGATGAATGTAATTTTTTTTTAATTTAAGTTTAAAATGTGAATGGATGATTAAAGCTAGCAGAGAGGGTTGTTGATGCTTCCCATGCCTGATGGTGGGTGACATCTCTGTATCATTCTAGCTTTCCTGGGAATACGCATGCAAAAGATCTGAAAGACCCACACCTCTGGTTCCACTGGGAATCAATATCTTTGAGGGACGGTGAGACAGGAAAACAAAGCAACATGAATCCTCATGGCCTCCCACACCGTCAGCACTCGCAGGGTAGTGTGTTCGCAGCAGCAGACGACAGACAGACATGAGAGGTGGGCCGTATCTCAGCAGCGCTGAACTCTCTGCTCAGCGGGTATTAACCAGGGTAAACGTGTGTTACCGTAATCATGTTTGTTAGAATTAGGCAGATGGGAAAAATAAATGAGAAAGGGGGCCAATAATGCACATATCCTGATGAAAATGATACTGGTTGTTTGGTGTCAGGAGTACATTGGAATACTATCCACAAGTTTGATGTTGCTGACTTATTTTTTCTTTTGAAATTGCTTAAGTTATCATTTTCCAGTCAGCTTTATAGGGCAGCACAGTATAACCATTACAGGGATGTGAATGGAAATATTTTCCCAAGGACTCAACCTCTTTCTTTATGGCCCCTTCTTGTAGAGAATTGTGGGTCAAGAAAATGAGTTTGTGGTATTGATTACTAAACAGGGAATGCATAAGAAACAGCAGCACAAAGGGCCCCCCTCCTTTCCAGTAAACGGAGATCCGTGTCCAGTGGGGAATTTCCTCCCATTTCTCCCATGCTGCCCTGGGGTGCTATCAATGCCAGATGATCTGACCAGCTCAGGAGAGGAAGTGTTTGCTGATTTTCTTCCCTAACGTCAATAGTAAGTGCCAGACACAGACAGCTTTCCAGGCCCAAATGCCTTCTGCCTGCAGCATCTTGCAGCCCATCTGCAAGGGAGGAAATGGGCTCAGAGGCCAGGCAAGAGGCTGACAGCTGCACAGCCTGTTGCTGTAGAGCTAGGACACAGGCCCACTTACTCTGACCCCAAATCCATGTTCTTTCCACTCCCATGGCTGCTAAGAGGAAAAATACTGTCATGTGGAATTGTAGTATTGAAGCCTCCAGTTTTTCATGTGCACAAGGACCCTCTCTACACCAGACCAAGCTGGCCAGAAAGGAGGAGGCTTCCTGGGTGCCCAGTGCTGAGCAGGTGGACACCCAAATGCTAGGCTTGGTCCTGCCAGTTTCAGGTGTGTGAGCACCACAGAAGCTGTGCCCTGAGGTCCCTGGGTGCACCCACTACCAATGAAGCACTGTCTAGGGCTGCAGTTGTGTTCTGGCCAAATGACTGGTAGAGGTTGGACTCCACTGGTCCAGGGTCCTTGGGATCACTGGAACCAGAGGAGCAGGAAGCCCAAGCACAGGGTGAGGCCAGGGCCTAGACTGGGGAAACCAAGTCAGTGCTGACCCTGGCCCAAGGTAGGTCAGGATTCTGGGGGCAGAAGCCTGTTGTTCCCAGGCTGCATTTGTCTCCTGTGGTGTTTTTTGTGGCAGATACGTGATGGGCTGGTGGTTATTGCTGCCTTAAAGGTAGCGAATAGGGTGGAATGTAGCACATTTCAGAAAAACAATGCTCAGAGAACGAGAAGATTTTCCATTCCCTCATTAAGTCCTCATTCAGTCAGCATTTGTAGTGCCTACTGCAGTCCAGGACCTGCCACTGGTCCTAACAAAGCAAAAACAAGAGTTGAGCCTTCTGCGTGGAGAAGCCCACAGTTAGCAAAGGATATCAGTTAGCAGTGGGATGAAAAATTGTGAAACGAGTGACCCCCAGGTCAGCCGGGAGGCAGGAGGGAGTGCAGGGTTGCTCAGAGCTTGGAGCTGCTCCGCCTGTGACTGATATAGTAAGAGGTCCAGGGGCGAAAGGGCTCACCTCACACACGCAGGGCTCGACAGGGACTGCACGCAAAATGCTGTGGAGTGCAGCTGCTGGCTGACACTGTGATCAGATTATATCAACAGAAGCGCTCTCAAGGGCTGGGAACAGCATCAATCATAGCCTTTATCATTGTCTACATTGTCCAGTCAATATTTGCCCAGCTTGAACATAAGATTCTCTGAGGCTTTGCCCGAAGAGCCTTCTGGAAAGGTCTTTGAGGGAAGTAACTGGCAAATAAACAGCAGAATAAACTGAATTTAATAACCAAGTCTTACGATCTGACTGGGAATGTTTCTTTTGGGGGCACGTTGGTGTGTCTGTTTTTTCCTGAGGTGTCCTGTTGGGGCCATCCTCTTCATTCCCATCAGAAAGGAGCAGCTGGTACTCTGAGACCCCACGCATCTTCCTCAGTTTCTCCCAGCTCTTCACCTTGTACACTGCATGTGTCTGCTGCCCTTTCAGGAGCACAAATGGAAGTTGCTCAAATATTTGCTTTGAGACATTTTTAATAGTCAAGGCTACATATCATACAGGAAAAGATCCTGAGGTTTGACTACATAAAAATTGAGATTCTTATAGGTCGAATAAAATTGTAAGCAAAATTAGGTCAAACAAAAATGAAAAAAATATCTGCAAAACATATCACAGACATAATGGTGAACATACTGTATTAGCACTTTTGCAGTTTAGTAAAGACAGTGGAAGAGAATTCAGCAAACAAGCGGGTCCCAGAGAAGAAATCATGGTGGCAGAGAAGCATGAGGTGAACCCCATTAATCAAAGTAAAATGGAATCATTAATTGCCCAGCCAGCTGGCAAAGCTTAACACAAGCACAAACCCAGTGTGTGTTAGTGATTGTAGTACAATGACAGTCCTTCTACATCTCAGAGGGGGAACACTTTGGTAGAGTAAAGCTCTGTGGAGAAATATGGTTGGGTAATTTTTAGACACTAAAAAATATTTCCATATCAATTTGTTCTAAAGAAGTACTCTATATTTATAAATGCTCTTCCTTTTGGAAAATTTTGTTGCAAAAATGTAAATATTAGGTTGTACATCTCAGCATTTTAGAGAAAAGCTGGTAACTAACATTTATTGAGGGCTTATTTTGTGCCATTGTCCTAAGCTGTTCCCAGGTTCTTATCTAATTATCACAAAAAACTCTTTGACTGTTTTTTAACTATGATTATCATGGTTTTTGTTTTAAGCTGAGGTTTAAGTTAACTGTAGCAATTTAATCCAGGTAGTACAGCTAATAAATGTCTGGGTCAGAGTCCTTTGGCTTCTCCATCCTGAAGCGCTGGCCACTCACTCAGCTATGCTAACTCTTAGCACTAACACAGGTAAAAATTGGAAATTATCCAAATGTCAGCAACAGAGGTGCATGTTGTGAAGACAGCACATTCAAGTTGTGAACTACTGTGCAATCGTGGGAAATCACACAGTGGAAAAGTGTTTATTAATATGGGAAATGTGCTCATAACTGCTCAGAGAGAAAAGCAAGCTAGCAAAAAAGCTATGCTTTGATACAGTTTTGGTTGAATTTGAATCACGTCAACTTGAAATCCTTCAATCTGAGGTAAGAGTGAAGTTTCACTGTTTGTGCAAAATTTGAAATAAGAGGAGACACTCCAAGTGGGAAATTAATTTCCAAGCCTGCAGGCCCAGGGAATTATGAACCTGAAGCTATCCTCATGAAGTTTCATGGCTATGCACTAAGAACCTTTGGAAAGCCTGGCCATGGTATTTGGGATGATAGGCAGACCCTTCCTTTGCACTGGGCTTATGAAGTGTCAAAGTGCCATGGAGCTCAAATCACTTTGGTTTGTAGCATTCATGGTTCAGATGGGATGCTTGCTACACTGTTAGTACAGCAGAGAACACTCTGAAGAAAGCACTGGAGAGAAAGGCATCCTCCACCTGATACACCTTTGTGTCGACTCCCCTCCCTGACCACATGGCTCTCAGGAGGTCCTCTTTGCTGGTCCTCACTTCGGCATGCCCGGCCCAGTTTTAGCAAAGAACGCTGCTAAACCAGAGTATCCAGGATGCCTCTACTCTGATACTCAATTGGGCTATTCTTCCTCTACGCTGGACACCTAATCAAGTTGCTCTTGGTAACTTTGCATCTATTTCCTTACCCAGCCAGTTGGCAAGAAATCCCCACTTGTTCTTGTTGTATTGGGAGTTAAATTCAGTCTCTCTGCCCTAGTGCAATGGTCTTGGATAAAATCTGTCTTGTGGAGGAGGGGCGGAAGATGGCGGCGTGAGTAGAGCAGCAGAAATCTCCTCCCAAAACCACATATATCTATGAAAATATAACAAAGACAACCCTTCCTAGAATAAAGACCAGAGGACACAGGAAAATATCCAGACCACATCCGCACCTGAGAGAACCCAGCGCCTCGCGAAGGGGGTGAGATACAAGCCCCGGCCCCGCGGGAGCCGAGCGCCCCTCCCCCCAGCTCCCGGCGGGAGAAGAGCAGGCAGAGCGGGAGGGAGACGGAGCCCAGGACTGCCGAACACCCAGCCCCAGCCATCCGGGCCAGAGTGCAGGGCGCTCGATACTAGGAAAACAGGGCAGCAAGAACAGTGAGCGGGCACCGGAGGCTGGGCGACAGAGGACATAAGAAAAGCGCGCGACCATTTTTTTTTTTTTTTTTTTTTGCTGCTTTGTTCTGGCGAGCGCTTCTTGGAAGTCTTAAAGGGATAGGGACCCCAATACTAGGGAAACAGGGCAGCAAGAACAGTGAGCGGGCACTGGTGGCCTGGTGCAGGAGGACACCAGAAAAGCGAGCGCCCATTTTTTTTTTTTTTTGCTGTTTTGTTTTGGCAAGCGCTTTTTGGTAGTCTTAAAGGGATAGGGACCCCAATACTAGGGAAACAGGGCAGCAAGACCGGTGAGCAGAGGCCTGAGGCTGGCACTGTAGAATAAAGAAAAACGAGCTACCACCTTTTTTTTTAATTAAAAAAAATTTTTTTTTTAATTAAAAAATTTTTTTTTTTTTTTTTTTTTTTTTTGGTGGTCGTTGTTCTGTTTTGGCGGGTGCTTTTTGGAAGTCTTAAAGGGGCAGGGCGGGACACTTAATCCAGAGGTAGGGAATCCGGGGATCTCTGGGCACCCTAACCCCTGGGCTGCAGGGAGCAGGGAGGCCCCTTACGGAGATAAATAGCCTCCCAGCCGCTCCTGCTCCAACGCGACTCCACCATTTTGGAGCAGCTGCCCGAGCCAGGCCACGCCCACAGCAACAGCGGAGATTAACTCCATAGCAGCCGGGCAGGAAGCAGAAACCCTGTCTGCGCGCAGCTGCGCAGAAGAAGCCACTAGAGGCCGCTGTTCTCCCAGGAGAGGAGGGCCACAAACCAACAAGAAAGGAAGTCCTTCCAGCCGTCACTCGTCCCAGCTCTGCAAACTATTCCTATCACCATGAAAAGGCAAAGCTACAGGCAGACAAAGATCACAGAGACAACACCAGAGAAGGAGACAGACCTAACCAGACTTCCTGACTAAGAACTCAAAATAAGAATCATAAACATGCTGACAGAGATGCAGAGAAATACGTAAGAGAAATGCGATGAAGTCCGGAGGGAGATCACAGATGCCAGAAAAGAGATCGCAGAAATGAAACAAACTCTGGAAGGGTTTATAAGCAGAATGGATAGAATGCAAGAAGCCATTGATGGAGTAGAAACCAGAGAACAGGAACGCATAGAAGCTGACACAGAGAGAGACAAAAGGATCTCCAGGAATGAAACAATATTAAGAGAACTGTGTGACCAATCCAAAAGGAACAATATCCGTATTATAGGGGTCCCAGAAGAAGAAGACAGAGGAAAAAAGATGGAAAGTATCTTAGAAGAAATAATTGCTGAAAACTTCCCCAAACTGGGGAAGGAAATAATCGAACAGACCACGGAAATACACAGAACCCCCAACAGAAAGTATCCAAGGAGGACAACACCAAGACACATAATAATTAAAATGGCAAAGATCAAGGACAAGGAAAGAGTTTTAAAGGCAGCTAGAGAGAAAAAGGTCACCTATAAAGGGAAACCCATCAGGCTAACATCAGACTTCTCAACAGAAACCTTACAGGCCAGAAGAGAATGGCATGATATATTTAATACAATGAAACAGAAGGGCCTTGAACCAAGGATACTGTATCCAGCACGACTATCATTCAAATATGATGGTGGGATTAAACAATTCCCAGACAAACAAAAGCTGAGGGAATTTGCTTTCCACAAACCACCTCTACAGAACATCTTACAGGGACTGCTCTAGATGGGAGCACTCCTAGAAAGAGCACAGCACAAAACACCCAACATATGAAGAATCAAGGAGGAGGAACAAGAAGGGAGAGAAGAAAAGAATCTCCAGTGTATATAACAGCTCAATAAGCGAGCTAAGTTAGGCAGTAAGATACTAAAGAGGCTAACCTTGAACCTTTGGTAACCACGAATTTAAAGCCTGCAATGGCAATAAGTACATATCTTTCAATAGTCACCCTAAATGTTAATGGGCTGAATGCACCAATCAAAAGACACAGAGTAACAGAATGGATAAAAAAGCAAGACCCATCTATATGCTGCTTACAAGAAACTCACCTCAAACCCAAAGACATGTACAGACTAAAAGTCAAGGGATGGAAAAACATATTTCAAGCAAACAACAGCGAGAAGAAAGCAGGGGTTGCAGTACTAATATCAGACAAAATAGACTTCAAAACAAAGAAAGTAACAAGAGATAAAGAAGGACACTACATAATGATAAAGGGCTCAGTCAAACAAGAGGATATAACCATTCTAAATATATATGCACCCAACACAGGAGCACCAGCATATGTGAAACAAATACTAACAGAACTAAAGGGGGAAATAGACTGCAATGCATTAATTCCAGGAGACTTCAACACACCACTCACCCCAAAGGATAGATCCACCGGGCAGAAAATAAGTAAGGACACGGAAGCACTGAACAACACAGTAGAGCAGATGGACCTAATAGACATCTATAGAACTCTACATCCAAAAGCAACAGGATATACATTCTTCTCAAGTGCACATGGAACATTCTCCAGAATAGACCACATACTAGGCCACAAAAAGAGCCTCAGAAAATTCCAAAAGATTGAAATCCTACCAACCAACTTTTCAGACCACAAAGGCATAAAACTAGAAATAAACTGTACAAAGAAAGCAAAGACGCTCACAAACACATGGAGGCTTAACCACATGCTCCTAAATAATCAATGGATCAATGACCAAATCAAAATGGAGATCCAGCAATATATGGAAATAAATGACAACAACAACACTAAGCCCCAACTTCTGTGGGACACAGCAAAAGCAGTCATAAGAGGAAAGTATATAGCAATCCAAGCACATTTAAAAAAGGAAGAGCAATCCCAAATGAACGGTCTAATGTCACAATTATCGAAATTGGAAAAAGAAGAACAGATGAGGCCTAAGGTCAGCAGAAGGAGGGACATAATAAAGATCAGAGAAGAAATAAATAAAATTGAGAAGAATAAAACAATAGCAAAAATCAATGAAACCAAGAGCTGGTTCTTCGAGAAAATAAACAAAATAGATAAGCCTCTAGCCAGACTTATTAAGAAGAAAAGAGAGTCAACACAAATCAACAGTATCAGAAACGAGAAAGGAAAAATCACGACGGACCCCACAGACATACAAAGAATTATTAGAGAATACTATGAAAACCTATATGCTAACAAGCTGGGAAACCTAGGAGAAATGGACAACTTCCTAGAAAAATACAACCTTCCACGATTGACCCAGAAAGAAAAAGAAAATCTAAACAGACCAATTACCAGCAACGAAATTGAAGCGGTAATCAAAAAACTACCAAAGAACAAACCCCCCCGGCCAGATGGATTTACCTCGGAATTTTATCAGACATACAGGGAAGACATAATACCCATTCTCCTTAAAGTTTTCCAAAAAATAGAGGAGGAGGGGATACTCCCAAACTCATACTATGAAGCTAACATCACCCTAATACCAAAACCAGGCAAAGACCCCACCAAAAAAGAAAACTACAGACCAATATCCCTGATGAACGTAGATGCAAAAATACTCAACAAAATATTAGCAAACCGAATTCAAAAATACATCAAAAGGATCATACACCATGACCAAGTGGGATTCATCCCAGGGATGCAAGGATGGTACAACATTTGAAAGTCCATCAACATCATCCACCACATCAACAAAAAGAAAGACAAAAACCACATGATCATCTCCATAGATGCTGAAAAAGCATTTGACAAAGTTCAACATCCATTCATGATAAAAACTCTCAGCAAAATGGGAATAGAGGGCAAGTACCTCAACATAATAAAGACCATCTATGATAAACCCACAGCCAACATTATATTGAACAGCGAGAAGCTGAAAGCATTTCCTCTGAGATCAGGAACTAGACAGGGATGCCCACTCTCTCCACTGTTATTTAACATAGTACTGGAGGTCCTAGCCACGGCAATCAGACAAAATAAAGAAATACAAGGAATCCAGATTGGTAAAGAAGAAGTTAAACTGTCCCTATTTGCAGATGACATGATACTGTACATAAAAAAACCTAAAGACTCCACCCCAAAACTACTAGAACTGATATCGGAATACAGCAAAGTTGCAGGATACAAAATCAACACACAGAAATCTGTGGCTTTCCTATACACTAACAATGAACCAACAGAAAGAGGAATCAGGAAAACAACTCCATTCACAATTGCATCAAAAAAAATAAAATACCTTGGAATAAACCTAACCAAAGAAGTGAAAGACTTATACTCTGAAAACTACAAGTCATGCTTAAGAGAAATTAAAGGGGACACTAACAGATGGAAACTCATCCCATGCTCGTGGCTAGGAAGAATTAATATCGTCAAAATGGCCATCCTGCCCAAAGCAATATACAGATTTGATGCAATCCCTATGAAACTACCAGCAACATTCTTCAATGAACTGGATCAATTAATTCAAAAATTCATATGGAAACACCAAAGACCCCGAATAGCCAAAGCAATCCTGAGAAAGAAGAATAAAGTAGGGGGGATCTCACTCCCCAACTTCAAGCTCTACTATAAAGCCATAGTAATCAAGACAATTTGGTACTGGCACAAGAGCAGAGCCACAGACCAATGGAACAGACTAGACAATCCAGACATTAACCCAGACATATATGGTCAATTAATATTTGATAAAGGAGCCATGGACATACAATGGGGAAATGACAGTCTCTTCAACAGATGGTGCTGGCAAAACTGGACAGCTACATGTAGGAGAATGAAACTGGACCATTGTCTAACCCCATATACAAAAGTAAACTCAAAATGGATCAAAGACCCGAATGTAAGTCATGAAACCATTAAACTCTTGGAAGAAAACATAGGCAAAAACCTCTTAGACATAAACATGAGTGACCTCTTCTTGAACATATCTCCCCGGGCAAGGAAAACAACAGCAAAAATGAGTAAGTGGGACTATATTAAGCTGAGAAGCTTCTGTACAGCAAAAGACACCATCAATAGAAGAAGAAGGATCCCTACAGTATGGGAGAATATATTTGAAAATGACACATCCGATAAAGGCTTGACGTCCAGAATATATAAGGAGCTCACACACCTCAACAAACAAAAAACAAATAACCCAATTAAAAAATGGGCAGAGGAACTGAACAGACAGTTCTCCAAAAAAGAAATACAGATGGCCAACTGACACATGAAAAGATGCTCCACATCGCTAATTATCAGAGAAATGCAAATTAAAACTACAATGAGGTATCACCTCACACCAGTAAGGATGGCTGCCATCCAAAAGACAGACAACAACAAATGTTGGCGAGGCTGTGGAGAAAGGGGAACCCTCCTA
This sequence comes from Manis pentadactyla, assembly GCF_030020395.1. Taxonomy (NCBI): domain Eukaryota; kingdom Metazoa; phylum Chordata; class Mammalia; order Pholidota; family Manidae; genus Manis; species Manis pentadactyla. The sequence continues at coordinate 45,507,091 of NC_080025.1, forward strand.
CACTGCTGGTGGGAATGTAAGTTAGTTCAACCATTGTGGAAAGCAGTATGGAGGTACATCAAAATGCTCGAAACAGACTTACCATTTGACCCAGGAATTGCACTCCTAGGAATTTACCCTAAGAATGCAGCAATCAAGTATGAGAAAGATCAGTGCACCCCTATGTTTATCGCAGCACTATTTACAATAGCCAAGAATTGGAAGCAACCTAAATGTCCATCGATAGATGAATGGATAAAGAAGATGTGGTACATATACACAATGGAATACTACTCAGCCATAAGAAAAGGGCAAATCCAACCATTTGCAGCAACATGGATGGAGCTGGAGGGTATTATGCTCAGTGAAACAGGGCAAACAGAGAAAGAGAAATACCAAATGATTTCACTTATCTGTGGAATATAAGAACAAAGGAAAAACTGAAGGAACAAAACAGCAGCAGAATCACAGAACTCAAGAATGGACTAACAGGTACCAAAGGGAAAGGGACTGGGGAGGATGGGTGGGTAGGGAGGGATAAGGGGGGGAGAAGTAGGGGGTTATTAAGATTAGCATGCATGGGGGGGTAGGAGAAAAGGGAGGGCTGTACAACACAGAGAAGGCCAAGTAGTGATTCTACAACATTTTGCTATGCTGATGGACAGTGACTGTAAAGGGGTTTATAGGGGAGACCTGGTATGGGGAGAGCCTAGTAAACATAATATTTGTCATGTAAGTGTAGATTAGTGATACCAAAAACAAAACAAAACAAAAAAAAAGGGGCAGTTCCTGTGTGGTAACCTCCAGTGAGTTCTACACAAGGGTATAAAGGGCATATAAAAGTGTAGGCAAAGGGTCTGTTTGTGTTTATACAGAAGATCAAAGCCTAATTGGGCTACCCCGAAAATGAACTAAGATACGATATGAAAAAGAACTTTCAACATCAGCACTCTCTGGAAGACTCATGCCAGAAGATGATTATCAAAAAACCCCAACAAAGATCCACGCACTGCTACAGCTGTAGATGCACTCATCCCACCAGCTCCTGGACTTGCCATGGGAATGAAGGAGATATCTAAGCTGGCCTGTGCATACAGTAAAACAACAAATTTGACTGGATCTATACTGTTGGAACTCAACCAAGAATTAGGAGAAGTGCAAATTGTAGCGCTCCAAAATCTTACAACTACATACTATTTACTGTTAAAAGAACATAAGGGATGTGAACATTCCCCAGGAATGGGTTGTTTTAATTTGTCTGATTTCTCTCAGACTGTTCAAGTTCAGTTGGACAATATCCACCATATCATAGATAAGTTTTCACAAATGCCTAAGGTGCCTAACTGGTTTTCTTGGTTTCACTGGAGATGGCTGGTAATTACAGGTATGCTTTGGTTATGTAACTATACTCCTATTATGTTAATGTGTGTGCGCAATTTAAGTAGTAGCTTAAAACCTATACATGCTGAAGTTACTCTACAAGAAGATATGTCAAAGAAATAATCAATCTTCCCATGTTTTCTTCCACCTGCTACTTCTATAGTTTTTCTTCTTCCTTCCTAATTACAACCCTTAAATAGAATTCGTGCCTCATATCAAGTTTACCGAGTATCATAATTCTTCCAAGTGGTAAAGATACCTCAAGAGAAATGCTGGGCATAGAAGCTACAGGGCATAAATATGCAAAGAAATAAAAAGCTAACCATTTCAAACAATAAGGCTTCTCTCTCACTTACCAACTTTACATTTCCCTGTATGGCCCCAGAAGATGACTGGTTAGCCAGAGACGGGTAAGATTCCTCAAGGGAGGAACAACCTAAGACAGGCACAGTCACAGGGGGGTCATCAGGTGAGAAATTGGGGATCAACAGAGGTGACGCTTAGAACCTCACCCACCTGTTCTCAGAGAAATCTTCTGCATACGTGGATGTTTTATTGCCCTTGTCTAGCTTGGATTAACACATAGTCTACAGGCACACACCTGATCATCTACATTTGCTCTCTTACAACACTAAACTATGTTTTCTACCTTTATCTTGTATCTACCTACCACTTCAGCATTTCATTAAAAATAATAATAATAAAGAGAGAAATGTGGTATCCACATATAAATCAAGTATAAAAACCAAATGAGTATTCATATTTGAACTGACTGTTTATAGTTCATAATGCATGAGCAAAACCGAAGGTTTCTGTGATGACTGCCCTTGTACTGTTCACCATGTAACTTATTCACTATGTAAGAATTTGTTCTCCATGTAAGAACTTGTTTGTTATGCCTCAGAAGATTGGAGACCGACGAAAATTAGGCTTGGGGTGAATTAATGATTGTGCATTGAGCATTGACTCCCCTATACAGAATTTTATTGTTGTTAACAACCATTTGATCAATAAGTATGAGAGATGCCCTCAAAAAAAAAAAAAGACAGACTTCCAATGGTAAAATAAATAAGTAACCGGGATGTAATGTATAGCATAAGGAATATAGTCAATATATTGTAACAGCTTGGTAGGGTGATAGCTGGAACCTAGAATTATGTATATAAATGTTTTATCACTGTGTTGTACACCTGAAACTAATGTAATGTAATACTGTGCGTCAACTACCCTTCAATAAAAAATAATTATCTAAAATAAAATAAAATGAAATAAATGAAGGCAGTAAAAAAAAAAAATTCTGTCTTGTGTTTAATAACTGGTGACTCATTTCTCTTTAAGACCTTTAACCTCTTAAAAATTGTCAAGAAGACAAAAAAATTGCAGCACAGACAATGGGAAACAATAGAAGATGGGAGTTCTAGGAATATGATACTAATAGCATCGTCACCTGTGCTACTTAAAGTGGTTGTAGAATCACCACCCAATTTATTCCCACGGGAAAGTCTATCCTGCAATATGAAGCTCTGAGCTATGGGAGGAATTTAGAAATACATCCTTTGCTTAGCAAACAATTGTCTCTTAAAAATACAGGAAACATCCTGGAAGGACCAGAATCGCCATATGTTTCCTATTTGATGAGGAGAGATAGTTCACTTCTTGAAAAGCAGGTTGTATGTAGGGGTGTGGCTCTGCGTGGTGATGGCATTGAGAGGAAGGAAGCAGACTTCAGTGCTGATGGGGCATGAGGCAGCCTCAGGCCCTGGGCTGCAGGCTCTACACAGGCTGAGAGAGTCTGTCTCCACAGCCTCCTGAGACAGCAGCACTGTTAGCTTCATTTCTCAATTAAGGAAAGAGGCTCAGGGGCTGAACCACTTGTGTCTGTCCAGTAGCTAGTGACTGGCAAAGCAGGACGTGGACCAACATTTGTCATTAAAGTTGGGCTGGGCCATGAAACAGATAGGTGCTTCTAGCCCAATTTACCCATGCAGATGATGAAAAGATGAGGTGTGGCTTCATCTTGGGTTGAATGGCTGGCAAACAGTAGAATATGCACTTTGCCGCAGCCTCCAAATCTAGTGTCATTTCCACTTATCCGGACTCAGAAGGAAAGCGCTTCCTGACTCGAGATCTGGGTGGGCTCCAGCATAATGGGGTCACTGCTCAGGTGGCCTTAGCAGTCAGCTGGTGTGGACTCGCCCTTCCCAGGTTAGAGCTTGTTATATTTACCAACTGATTTCTTTTCTCTCCCTGTGCAGTTTTCTCCTCTGACAAGCCCCAGTTACCATGAATGCAAGTGAATTCCGAAGGCGTGGGAGAGAGATGGTGGATTATGTAGCTGACTACCTAGAAGGCATTGAGGGACGCCAGGTCTACCCTGATGTGGAGCCTGGCTACCTGCGCCCCCTGATCCCTGCTACCGCCCCTCAGGAGCCAGACACATTCGAGGACATCATGAATGATGTTGAGAAGATCATCATGCCAGGGGTAAGTCCATCCAAGGTTGGAACACAGGAAAGCTGGCATTAATGTAACACATGTGTTACCTCGCCTAATCCTCACCACCACCTCTGTGCAGAGAAACTTACGATTTCTATTTTATAGTTGGGGAACTGAAGTCCAGAGAGGTTAGGTGACTAGCCTAAGGGCACACAGCTAGTAAGTGATTCAGCCAAGACTGCAGCCCAGATCGTGTGGCTCCGAGCACCATGAGTGTGCTTGTTCCCTGAGACCCAGGGTTGGTCCCCAGACCTGTGACCCTGGCCCTGGAGTGCACACTCATGTGACCGTTGAAGAGCACAAGCTCCTTCTGGCTGGTTTCTCAGATAAAGCATACTGCTACCATTCTTGTGTTTAGCAGAGGGTAGGTCACATGTATGGAAGAAAGTTTTTATCTTATTTGATAAGGGCAATGTGGGACTGCTATGCAGAGGCTGACCTCTGAAGCAGACCTTTTACCTGAAGCCAGTGAGTCACTGTTCTGTGTGAGGCGCATGGGGGCAGGACCAGAGGGGACCCAGGAGCAGTCCCTCATAGTCTCTGAGGGGAGCAGACAGTTCCAATTCAAAGGACACCCCCTACCACTTTGTAAGAAATAAGGGTTTTCCCTGCCAAGAGGCTCCCTAAAAGTGTGTACATGAACATGGCAAGAGGGGTCTCACCCTTGGGGCCTCTTCTCTCATTTGCAAGCAGGATGCTGAGGCCTTGAGACTCCTGACCTGTGGGCCAGGTCACAGAGCCACTGAGCACAACCCCGAGACCAGAGGGCCTCTCGGTAGGGTTGTATACATCCCCGCCTCCCTGGAGCTTCCCTGACATTTGTGCTGGGAGCCAGCGCAGGGTTCTGAAACTCGCTTGGAGGTTGTGCAAACATGCTAAGCTGCTCTAGGATTTAGTGTGGTTAAATGTCAGGCGGAGGGGCTACTCTACTCTGGCTGCTGTACAAAGTCCACAGGCAGGGCATCAGACAGGCACGTTCACTTCTCATGGCTCTGAGGTGGGAGCCAGCTTCCAGGTGCCAGCTGCCTTCCTGCTGTGTCTTCACGTGGCCCTTCCTCCCTGCAGAGTCCCCCATGAACCCATCTGCTCCTAAGCACCATCCAAAGGCCTCATCTCCTGTCCCATCATGCTGCAAGTTAGGGCTTCAATGAAGGAATCAGAGGGGACGCAAACATGCCATCCACAGGGGTGACTATGGAGACCGTGGAGTCGGAGCTGTTCCTGCTGGGTTAGACGGGCGACCACTGGCAGAGCTGTGTCCGGAGCTGCACGGGCTTTGGGCCAGGGCCCAGGTGGGGATCCTGGGCCTGCCAGTTGTTGGATGGGTGATTGCAGGGTGAGCTTTCGGCCAGCCTGTCTGCAGAGTGAATGTAGAGGCAGGCATCTTGAGCATGGTGTTAGTTGAGTGGAAGACAGAGGCATGTGTCCCCAGTCAGGGTAGCTCTCCTTCTGCCCTGCCCCATGTGGGGTGGATCGGGAGGGGACATGGAGTCTCCTGGTGCTTGCCACCCCCTTGGGCCTCTTCCCCCCCCAGAAACCAGGAAAGCAAGTTCTGCGAATGCATTGGCACAAAGATCAATAGAGTAACACTAGAGAGCAAAGCGTTTTCTTTGACCTGAAAGTTTACTTTTCTTGTCAGAATTTTAAAAGAAAACATTTTCCAGGTCCCGAAAAGTGTTGTGAGCCCTGACACTGGGCCTCCCACCCCTCGCAGCCCCTCCGCTTTCCCACCGGCCTCTTGCCATAGCCCTGAAAGTTGCCACTGTGCCAAGCATCTCACTGTTCTCCGCAGACCGTCCCCGGCCCCTCCCTGCCCCTCGGCTCACCCGTTCCGCCACCCCGAGGGCTGCCTCCAGCCGCTGCCCTGACCCTGGCCACCCCACCCCGCAGGCTGGATTGGGTCCCTGGGGCACCTGCCACCCTTCCACCATGGGCAGCAGGAGCGTCCATGCTGGCTCCTGTGCCCCCAGGGTCCTTCCCTGTCTGTCCCAGCCCTACAGAGGCGGGGCGAGGGTCCATGGTGTGGTGGGCCCCGGTCTTCAGTCCACACGACCCATGAGTCCTGCTGAACACTTCCACGGCCTGGGGAACCCCCAGGCAGCCACCTCCCCAGTCCTGGCATGCTCGCGCCACATCTTGCACAAAGGACAGTTGAGAACTGATGCCATAGAGGAGAAAATGCTTGCATGTTGCCCCAGAGAATGACGATGAGTAATGTTGACAGAACACCTCCCCAGCCTTTGGGGGTCGTGAGAGGCCTGGGGAGGTTAGGGCTGAAAGACACTGCAGGACATGCCTTACTTTACCTGAGCAGCTGCCAGAGCTCTGGATGACGCCCTTAACTGCCTCAGGTGACCGAAGAAATCCCTGGGGCTACCGGCCTGGCACTCTAGGAGTGCACCTCACATTGGTGACTTATGTGGGCCGGATGGAGGACAAGGGTGGGGACGCAGAGCAGGGCCGTGCATGCTGGGCCCTGAGGAAGAGCTCACAACACCCTATGGAGACTGAACGACAGCCCCGGGTACTTTCTGTCTTCCACTGTGGGGTGGGGCTGTCCCCGGGGCTCTGTGCTCCCTGATGGCAGGAGTGGCATCAGCAAGGACAAATGAAGGAGCCCAAGCTGGGCCACACTCCCTGTTTCCCTCTCCTCCCTGATCTTCTGAAACTCAGAGAGATTCCTGGCCCACCCTCCATCCACAGCTAGGTCTCCCCCCCAGGGTGCCTGGCCCCAACGGGTATGTCCTGGCACATGTCTCCCCTCCTCCTGAGGCCTGTGCACCACACTGTTGTTCCCTCCGCTCCGGCCGGCCAGCCTGGGGGATGGAGAACAGGAAGGTATGGGGTTCAGAGAGCCGTGCTCAGCAGGACGAGAGGCTGTATAGCAGAGCGAGGAGGTGGCAGGAAGACCAGCTGAAGAAACCGTGAAAATCATGGCTTTTTTGTGTTTTTTTTCTAACATAGAATTTATCTTTTTGGAGCAGTTTTAGGAAAATCCGGCTTCTTACCCAGGGAGATGGGGCTCAGCTGCAGCTCCTTTCCTGATAAGGGCACCTAGCCAGTATTTAAAACAGGGTTGGTTTGGGGACTTCATCTGCTGCGACAAACCAAGGCTGCCTGGGCCCCCGTGGGCGGCTGGCTGCAGTTACCACACTGTCTCCTGCACAGGTGACCCACTGGCACAGCCCCTACTTCTTCGCCTACTTCCCCACGGGCAGCTCGTACCCGGCCATGCTGGCGGACATGCTGTGTGGGGCCATCGGCTGCATCGGCTTCTCCTGGGTAAGCATCAGGGTGATCCTGGCAGTGGTGGGTGGCATGGCACCTGTAGTCATAGGATGTGAGCATGTGACAGTGCCACCTGTGGGAGGGGAGAAGGATTCAGCCCTGGAGAGGGTGCCTCATAAGGAAATTCGGAATGCAGGGAAACAGACTTTCTAGAACAGTATCAACAACCAAAAGCCAATTGTGCACAGCAGTGCTTTTTTAGAAGTACTTGGTGTGAATTAAAATCACAGTCGTGCCCTGGAGTGTCTGCTGCCCAAGCCTGGGAATTTGCATTTCCATCAAGCAGACGGAGGATTTCTCTGCAGTCTGCAGTGTGAAAAATGCTACTGCCCATGTCCCAGTCCACCTGTCTGTAGCCAGGGCTGGGGACCCCGGAAGGCTCCCGCCCATCAGGACTGCCGAGGGCTGCAGAGCAGGCTGCCCCAGAACTGGGGTCGGCCCCTGCCTCCGGCCAGCAGCCCCACCCACCAGGTCTGGAGACTGAGCGCTGAAAAGGTCCCTACCCAGAAGAGCGGTCAGGCCTGGCACTTCCTTGTGGCCCTGCTCCCAGGCACAGTGCTGCGGCAGAGCTTGCTTCCTTCTTCCCAAAGTGGAGCACTTGTAAGCGGAATGGAACGCTGACTGTCCAGGGTCCCAGGGCTGCGCACCTGCAGGGACTTCTCCAAAGGCCAGGGTCTGCCCTTGGCCTTTTTATCCAGAGTGCCCACTTGCTTGCGCCTTGGAGCCGAGTGGCCTCATGGTGCTGACTCCCGCTGAACAGGGCCTGAGGACGTAAAGGAGAGGTCAGTGTGTGAATGCAGGACCATGAGCTTTGGGAGCCAGCATCTGCCTCCCCACCTGCCGCTTGCTTGCTCTTTAGACTGGGTGTCTGGAGCTGCCTGGGGGGTGTGGGGATCAGCAGCCCAGGGAGGGGTTGGAGGGGTCATCCCTGGCTCCCTACTGCAGCGTCTGAGCTACTTCTGTATCAGGCACCCTGAGGCCTCCCTTTCTGCTGGGAGAGCAGAGTGGCCTCTGTGACCTTCCTTCACCTCTGCTGAGCACACCACCTTCTGAAGGACATTTTCTTCCATTAGACATGAAAGGGAATTTCATTTAGCCATCCTGTCCCCTTCCGGGTGACTTGGCATCTATCCTACTGTACCTGTTCTTTCTGAGGACAGTCTATTTCTCTGGAGACTTGGAGGGCTGCCGCATTGTCTCTAGACTATACCAGCCTTAGACATGGGTCCTAACTGGGAGTGTGGGTCCCCATGCCTGGGAGCGGCTTAGCCTGAAGGCGTAGGCAACTACCAGGGAGAGAGTCTGCTTGCTCTTACCATCAGTGCACCATGAGCCGGTGTGCGTGTGGAGCAGGGAGGCCCTGGGCACCCCTGTGAGAGCCACATGGAGTGGGAGGCTCCGTCCATCCCAAGGGGGAGCCCAGGCCAGCCTGCCCCCTCCCATGTGCAAGGACAAGGAAGCGGAGAGCACATGAGGTGTCATTCTGAGACATTAAGAGGCAAGGTCAGTGAACTGCCCAGGGCTCCCAGGAGCTTCAGGCTGCCCAGCGCCACCTCCTCAGCTCAGTCCTGTCCATTCCACTCACCTGGGACTATGAAGGAGGGTCCTCTACTGAGTCTTTCTAGATGCTTCTGTAAATATACAGATAACTAAATGAACCAGAACACAGTGCTGGCGCATGCAGCCCAGGGCAGTCGGGTTATCACCTTCCTTCCCAACCCTTCTCCCATGAGTCTTGGTCAAGGACTACATGTTTGGAACATGTGTCTGGTATTTGAATAGCATCTGGATTGGGTGATTTTTATCTGAGGACAGTGGAAAACTAAACCCTGCTGTTGTTTCTGAAATTCTCCAAGACCCAGCCCAGTGCCCCAACACTGGCCTCTAGAGATTTGTGTCACAGAACTGGGGAGGAAGGGATGTCTCGGGGACCCAAGTCTGCAGGCAGAGGATGACAAGGTCACTGATAGATGCAGACCCTTGCACAACCTGTGGCAGGTCTGCACTTCAGGAGTGTGGTTTCCTGTATCTCCGAACTCATGAGCTTGCCCAGAGTGGCCCTCATGACAGCCTTAGAGCCTTTGGGATGGAGGAGTCCTCTGTGGGCTGTCCAGGGGCCAGGGCCTGCTGCTACTTCTTTCTAGCACCCCAAGATGGGAGGGCACACCATCGTGTTAATTCCCACCCAGGGATAGGCCTTTTAGAAGTACTTAAAATCTTTTGTTAAATTGACCAAAGCTAACTGACAGAAGCTCCGAAGTTATCCTCTGTGTCACACCCCTTTGTCAAGAGCTGTCATGAAACTGGGGCAGCTGGCCCTGGGCTAATTCCTTCCCTCCCTCCCACAGGCTGCAAGCCCAGCATGCACGGAGCTGGAGACGGTGATGATGGACTGGCTCGGCAAGATGCTGCAGCTGCCGCAGGCGTTTCTGGCTGGGAAAGCGGGAGAAGGGGGTGGAGTGATCCAGGTAGGGCAGGGGTTGGCCCCCAGGTGCCCCCAGTGGGAGAGAGGTGCAGATACTTCCTACTCCTGAGAGTAGGGGAGGCCGATCTGCTGGGAAGCCTAGGGTCTAGACGGGATCTCATGTAGCCTCTCCCTCACCCTCGCCCGTGTGTGTGTGTGTGTGTGTGTGTGTGTGTGTGTGTGTGTGTGTGTGTGTGCGCGCGCGCGCCCGTGCACGCACACGTGTTCCATAGATTTGTGGCTACTGCTAAGCATGAGCGCAGAAACTTGCTCAGTGGTGCCCAGCTGACTGGTCCCGGAGCTGCAGTGGGAGCCCACATCCATCCCAGAGCAGGGCCATCACCTCTCTCACCGCTCAGGGCTATCCTCTGGGCAGTAAGTGGCAGCTGTGACCCTGTCCTTCAAAGGTTTCCAGAAAGTGTCACATCTGTGAGACCAAAGATGTTGCCTTTTCTAGGCACCTATTTAATTCATTCCTTTCATTTGGCATGTACCATTGAGACACATCTGGGGTGTGACAGACACAAGTGACAGTCACAGTAGGCTGTGACGGGGTCTGCAGGGCCAAGGCCAGTAAGGAGATCTGGCCTTTGTGCTGTTTTATTTCCTAGCACAGAAGATGGTTCTACTGAACCTACCACCCTTCCAGACACCATTTTTCTTGTATCCACTCTATGATAATAATACTGGGGGAAAAAGGGATTTCATTTCTTAGGTACCATCTTGTGGGGAAGTTGGGGTCCCTATGGCCAGGATCCTCACTGAACTTAAACCACTTGAAGATGTAACTGGCCCATTGCTAGGCTTCTGCTTCCACACCTGTAGGCAATAAGCTATTGCACTACATAGAGAGCTCAGCCCACTGCTCTGGGTGGAGGCAGAGATGCTAGTGCTCGACCTGCCGCCGGGAGAACAAGCCGGGTAATAAACCCTTTCATCCCAAAGATACATTCTACTGTCACTTCTTTGGTCACACTGAATCCACAGCGAACGTGCCGGGGGCTGAAACCCATTGGCAAGACATATCTTCCCAAAGGCCCTGAGAATTCCTTAAGGCAGCTATTTTCTGCCCATTTGACGGAGGAGAACTCTGAGGCACAGTGCCTTGTGTCAATCACCTGGCTGATGGGGCCAGACTCCTCCAGGAACAAGCCCAGGGCCCAGTCCTGAGAGTGATGCTTTCACAGACCAGGGCGTTTGGAATCCCCCTTGTGTCACTTTTCTGTTGCTGCTCTAACACGTTCCAGTGGCTTAAAACAACACAAACCTATTATCTTACAGTTCTGTAGGTGGGAGTCTAAGTGGATCTTACTGCGCTAAAATCAAGGCTGTACCCTGGAGGCTCCAGGAAAGAATCTTTCCTTGCTTTTCTAATTTCCAGAAGCTTCCCACACTCCGTTGCCGTGGCTCCTTCCTCCATTTGCAAAACTAACAGTGTTGCATCTCTTTGGCCCTCCTTTCAGGGTCCCATCTCCCTCTGACCACAGAGGAGAAAGGTTCTTCACTTTCAAGGACCCATGAGATTAGATTGGGCCCACCCAGTTAATGCAAGATAAGCCCCTCTTATCAAAGTTCTTGATCACATCAGCAAGATCCCTGTTTCCATGTAAGGTGATATTCACACGGTCAGGAGTAAGACATGGACATATAGGAGACTTTATTCTGCCAACTATGTGCAGTATGCGTCAGAGTAATGGACAGAGTCCTGCACTCTACCTCTGAGATTCAATTTAATAGTCTTGGGGGTCAGGAATATGCATCCTAACATGTGCCTCAGATCATTTGGACACAGTGGCCTCAGACCCACTTTGATAAACAGGCTGCATGCTTTGATAGGTGGCTGACTGATCCACAGGCCCACGTGGCTAGGCTCAGCCCCATTCTCTCTGTCCTCTCAAGCACGTCTTTGGTTGGGCACCTTCTGTCCAGCTGCACTGGACACTTTTCTTCTTGTCAGAGTTTACATGCCCCAGCCAGCTGCCTTTTAGAGGCCACGCACAGGTAGGACATCCCGGCGCCCTCTGCCTTGGGGAGGGAGGCTGCTGCACAGGCCCCATCCGTGCCGCTAGCTGCATCTCATTGAGGTGGGGGTCCTTGCTTCTCCGTCTCTGGTACAGTGGTCCTGATTCTCCAGAGAACACGGTGCCGTCCTTCCCTAGTAAAGAGCAGAGCCCAGGTGCTGACAGAAGAGACAGCTGCCGGGGCAAGGGAGATGGGGGGACATCTGGGTGGGGTCTTCGGCTTGGAATTCTGTTTGACTCAGTTCCAGCCCGGGGCTGAGCTAACACTTCACAACAGCCTGGACACTTGTGGCAGATTTGTTTTTTCATGATAATTCCACGTGCTTTGCTAAGATCTGCTTTTTTGCTTGTTCCCTTTATTTTGAGTCGCTCAACCCCAGCATTTAGTAATTACCCTGCATTAATCTGAAATCCCGCTCTAGCTTCACTGGGGGATGTTTCCCTCTGCTAGACCTCAGCTCAGGTTTGTGGGAACTTCTAGGCACTTTGTTTTCACGAGTCTCTATTCCACAGGGTGGGTACCTCTTCCGTGATTTCTAGCTCTCTTGTATTGCGCTTTTTTTGGGTCATTATCTCCTCGATATTTTGAAGGAATTTCTTCTTTTTTCTTTATCTTGTTGCTTCAGTTTACTATATTGCCAATTTATTGTCTTCAAAATCATTTTTGGTTCTGCTGTTCCACTTAAAAAAGTCCCCTTTCTACTTATGAAAAGCGGATGTCCATTATAAAAATGGACAGTACACAGGGACATTTCAGGGCATACTTCCTCCTATCATTATTTCAATACCTCTGTGTGTGTAAGTATAAACAAGATTAGGATAATAGAGTATATACATATTTTCTACATGGCATTTTGCTTTTTTATTGTGAGCATTTCTTGCTTAAATATCCTTGGAGATTATTGTTATTGCATGATTTCTATGACATGTCACAACTCATATAAATAATATATGAGATATTTATGCTATACCAAGGTTTTGCTCTTGTAAATATTATTTCAGGATGAGGTGCAACAATCTTCTACAAAAATTATCAGGTTCTTGCAGGGGCTTTCCTGGTTCATGTTCCACCAAATGTTAAAATAGAACAAAAATAAAAAGAGGCTATTTCTGGGTCACTGGATGATCTCACAACTAGAGCAATTTCACATTCACTTTTTCCACCAGCCCACTGTGATTCCTCTAACTTGGTGTTTCTCAAAAATCTTACAAATGTTTCATCATCGTAGGTGCATCTATTATAAGAATAGTGATTTTTATTGAATGCCTACCATGAGCTAGGCTTTATGTAAGCTTATTTCTCGTGCTTTATAGGATCATTTCTCAACCTCCAAATATTTATGAGGATTGATTGAATGATCAGCAGTCTTTTTCATAGCTGAGGAAACTGAGGCCCATAAAGGTAGTGTATTGTGCCCAAGAGCACAAGCTGATTTAGAAGAAGGCTGGTACAGATGTGAACCAGGCCTGGGAGCATCCCAGCTTCCCCTGATTCCATGCTCTGCTGGGCATTTGCTTGGGTTCAAGTGTCTGGAGGTACACATGCCACCATCGGGTCAATCTGTTAGTTATTTGTACTTTAAAGACAGTCCTATTTCCCAGACACACCAGCAGCCCCAGCATTTGGTTGGGAGTAATCCTGGCATTTCCCAGCCCAGGTTCCTACAAACCCGTTTGGAGCTCAATCTACGCAGTTGCGCTGGACAAAAGCAGGAGATGGTGTCTCTGCTTGTGGCAGGCAGTCCACACTTCCCAGCTGACAAGGCTGATTCTCTGTAATTTGTGAGGCCCCAAAGAGCACTCTGGTTTGGTGACAGACATGGAGCCCAAGCCGTGGGGGACTCTGAGCCCCACGGAGCCGTAACGGCAGCTGCTGAGCATCTGTACAGTGAAGGGCATCTGAGTTAAATGGCAGGTCATCCTCTGAGCTGGGCAAACAGGGCCAGAAAATGGTCTCTTAATTGGGCTTGAAAGCTTTCATGGAAGAAAAGCCAATTTCCCGCCATGTGCAGGGTGACACTTAAAAAACCCAGAGGATGAAAGGACATCTTGCTCACAGCATCAGCAGACAGCGTCAGCCTTCTGCTGCTTAGCGGGCTTGCCATGGCAACCGTTGTGTGCTGCAATAACGCAAAGGTGTCATTACCCCTCTCAGCCCTAGAGCCACAGCCCTGCCCCTCTTTGGACAAGGATCTGCCTCCAGCAGAGGGCCCAGGGAGGGGCCCACTTGCCTTCCTGCTGCACTTGGCCAAAGCCTGCTGGCTGCCTCCGAGCTGTGCAGTCTGGACACTTCCCTCGACAGTTTCTTTCCCTGGGCATTTTACTTTTTTGATCACTTTTGCTGCTTAAGGAGGGGAGTTTTTCTCCTGACATGGACAGAGCCCAAAGGGCACCTGCAGTGAATTGTCATGGTGGTCCCAAGCCTTTCAGTGGGATGTGGTTCCAAGGCCCCTGATGGAGGGTAGAATTTGGGGGTGGGGGTTGGCAACCCCTTGAGCATGCTGAGGAGAGAGCAGGGAGGGTTCTCATCACCAGGAGCTGTGCCTTCCATGTTCTGTTTCCGGAGGGAATGAGCGAGACCTTGGGCAGATCCCTGGCGCACAGTGTGGGGCTCAGGAGGAAGGCTGCACCTCAGGAGTGGGAGAGCCAGGGCCTGCCTGCAGGGAGCCTGTGCCCCCTGCCATGCTGCTTCCAGCTGACTTCTTTAACCAGAGCCAAAATGATTGCTGATGAAAATACAGCTGGTAGAAATGTAAAAGCAGTTTGGAGACTGAATTAAGACTATATGTGTATGTTTGCATCCATGCTTTAGAGCTACAGAACCATGAGTGAATGTACGTATATTTAAATGTCACCTGTCTTCCTGAAGGATATGAGTTGGCTTGAGTAAAAGCATAGACATTGTAAAAAGAAGCTGGAAATCTGGATCAATGAAGGGAAGGTAAAAGGTTAGCAAGCAAGGCTGACCTCTCCCATTGGTTTATTGTATATTTCTCTGTAAAACTCTAAAATCTTGTAAATCATTCTCATAGTCAACAAAATCTACTTTCTTTTTTCTTTCTAAAGCTCATCTGTTCAGTCCATGGGTTTCCTCTAGGATTTACTAAAAGATATGGTGATCGCAAGCAGCAGGAATGGAGGAAGTTGAGTATAAATCTGGGGAAGCCCCCCAAGCCTGGGAAGGACAGACTGGGTTTCACTCCCAGCCATGCTGGTCACTAGCTAGCTGCTGGCCTGGGGCAAGTTAGAAGCTCTCTCTGACCATTGGTTTCCGACCTGAAGATGACAACATTCAAAAATGGGATTATTTGCAAATTAAGTGGGATGATGTGGTGGGAGCTAAACCCACATCACCTTTCATCCAATCCCAATCTCAGATGGATGAAGTTGGCACTATTCTTTATGACTTTGCCAAAATAATTTGTTGGCGTTAGTTGTCTTAGTCCACTGGGCTGCTATGATAAAATACCACAGACTAGGAACTTAAGCAACAGAAATTTATCATTTCTAAGTTCTGGAGGCTGGAATTCCCAGATCAAGGTGTGGGCAAGGCATGTTTCCCAGAAACCTCCTTGTTTGGAGAGTAGGCAGCCATCTGCTCTCTGTGTCCTCACGTGGCCCTTTCTCACATGTCTGGTGTCTAAATTTCCTCTTCTTATAGGATACCAATGAGATTGGATTAGTGCCCACCCTAAAGGCTTCAACATATAAAATTTGGGAGATAGAGTTTGGCCCATAACATTAGGAATGGAGGGAAGTCCTCCAAGGTGATTTCCAAGTCTCGAGGAAAATGCGCCCTAATTTATAAACTAATGCACATTTCTCTGTCCAAGATGTAACAACACAAAGCTGGGCTTGGATGCTGGTACCCCAGGCCGCCATCTCCTCTTCTGATGATGGAGGAGTGGCACTTCCTAGGCCAGACTGAGGCTTCCACGGAAGCTGCCTGCAGAGCGGCACACCATGGGATGCCTGGTACATGCTGGGTGTGGCAGTGCTGGCCACTGCATTCCTTAAAATACATGAAGGATTGTTGGGACAGTAAGAGCTAAAGTGGCAGTCACAGGTGTCCACTTTCTTCATGCAAAAGATACTGAACTTGGCATTTCAGACCCATCTTTTAAGAAAATATGGACAATATTACGTCTCCCAACAGTGGAGGTACTCTGAACTGTGAAGCTCACTTTGACCTCTTCTTTGATTTAGGGAAGTGCCAGCGAAGCTACTCTGGTGGCCTTGCTGGCTGCGCGGACCAAAGTGGTGCGCCGCCTGCAGACCATCTCCCCGGGGCTGACGCAGGGCGCCATCATGGATAAGCTAGTGGCCTATGCGTCGGATCAGGTGAGTGTCTCGGCCCCAATCCCCACAGAGCCTCCAGGATCTGAGGGTTTCATGTCAAGTCAAACCAAGACAAAACCCTGCAACATCATTTCAAATCTAAGAACTGTTCCTCAGGGATCACTGAGATGTCTGCACTGAGAGAGGGTGTGAGTGCTCAGGGGGAACGTGGCAGATTGAGTTGAAGAGAAAATGAATGTGCTATGAGATCAGTGTGCTGGGCCTGTCGCCACCCCCACCTGCAGTGGCTTACGCTGAGATCCACAGCCTGCCTTTGGAGCCACTTTATAGATGCCAGATATGGGTTCAGATCCCAGCTCTGCTAGTTTAAGTTTTAGATCTCAGGTGAATTGTATTAATTATCTGAACTGTCAGTGAGGGACACGGAGCTGCTCCCCTGGGTGTTGCTGCTCAGCCAGCTAGCGGCCAAGCATAAGGTCAAGGGTATGCACTGCTGGTATGATTCCATGGACCAGCCCATCTGAAAAATTTCAACAAAATTGTGTGAGAGGAAACAGAAGGGAAGAGAAAGGAGCAGCATGAGGAAAGTAACTCCAGGAGAGAAACTATAGTCAAGAGGGCACCAAAAAGAACTGACCACTCTCAGGGACATAGATTCTGCAGTAATAGGTGCTGGAGCTTCTCCAACATATTTATCTTCAGTGCGTTTCTGAAGCCAAGCATTTCCACGATGACAAATTTGTCCTAGTTACTAAATATATGTAGCCTGAAATAAATGCAATAGCCATATTTTAATGCTTAAACAGGAGGGTTATCTCTGTGTATGTGCCTACACATGAAGAAGGGACAAGAGGAGACTTTACAAATATGCACAAGTAGTTTTGATAAATGCATGTTTAGCTAAGACGCTATGAATGTTAGGGAGTAGCCTCTCCCCATGGGGACTCTGAGGGACTTTAGCCCTACAGAAAATGATTTGGTGAGCTTTTCTCAGTTCTCCCAAGGATGGAGCATGCCTACTTCCACCAGAGGGCATGGGACTTAGGGGACTGCATTGTGTACACTGATGGCCATGGGCTGGAGGGCAGGCTTCTGGGGCTCTCCGGCCAGGTCTCACAGGAGCAGGGCCTGACACAGTGCTGTAGGTGTTTGCTGTTTATTGAGGGGTGCTCTAAAGGGCAGCTGAAGGAGGGAGGGAGACACAATGGGGTTGGGGGAAGGAGCGAGCAAGGATGTGGTCTCTGGGAGAGCATGGCCCCTGGGGACTGCCCAGGTGCAGCAACCACCTCAGAGCTGCCCCCTCCTTAAGGCAAGGAGCCAGCCTTGGTGTATCTGTAGTCAGTCCTGCATGAGGGCAGCAAGGCAGCTTTGTCAGCGGGTGGCTGGGAGTCACGGTCAGCCAGCTTCTGGACAGTGGGGTGGGCAACCAGGCTGTGCCAGGGAACCAGGGCAGGACGCTGAAGCGTTTGCCCAGAAAGTAGGTTCACATGCAGAGAACCATCTCTTGTGGACAATATACAGTGCCTGTGGCTGCAGTGATAACTCCTGCTGTCAGCGCCACAGAGGTCCACACCAGCCGTCCTGCGACTCCTATCACAGACCAGGCCCCTGCTGTGCTCTGAAGGCAGCAGAGTGTTGGAGGCAGTGGGGCTGTCTGCCGAGCCAGGGTGCCCAGCCACTGTGTGGAGCATGCCTACAAGACTTTACCTCTGCTGCTTTCTCTGCAGGCACACTCTTCGGTGGAGAGAGCTGGCTTAATTGGTGGAGTGAAATTAAAATCAATCCCTTCAGATGACAAATTTGCCATGCGTGCTTCTGCCCTGCAAGAGGCCCTGGAGACAGACAAGGCTGCTGGCCTGATTCCTTTCTTTGTAAGTTCAACTGCACGGGTTGCATATGGCTCCTTGGGAGACTCCGAGCCCTGCCTGGGCCTGCGGTAGAGCCCCGGGGGCCAGGACCTCTTAGGCAGCTGTTGTGGTCACAGGCTAGGTGGTACTTATGCTGGCAGGCAGCTTCTCCTTGAGCAAGGCTGGAGCAAGGCTCCATTTATTTTTCCTTCTGCTTGCGTTAACTTCAGAAAGAAGTAAGCGGAGAACCCCAACCTGGAGGACTCTGCTAAGATGAGAAGACTTCTTTCTGCTTCCTGTAAAAAGTGACACCAAAGATCGCCCCTTGGCAGCACTCTGTGTCATGGTAGATGCCCTGTCATGAGGAGTGTGTGACACACCAGTGAACTGAATTAAAAATGAAGCATAGAAGGCCTTGCTGCCTACATCAGTGTTTTCAGTACATGCTAAGAAATGCCATTTGAGAGAGATGTGTTATAAGCACACAGGGACTAGTTACAGGTAAAATATCTAACCAGTCAAGTAGTACCTGGTTTTCTTGCACACAGATGGGCATTTTCCAGTGGGGATGAAATAGTTGGCATTATTGAAGTGAGAGCCTGGGAATTGTCATTCCTTATGACCAGTATGCAGTCATGTGTGATGGCAATTAAGGTGTAATCTAGGCCCCAGCACCATGGCATTCAGCCTGGCTACACGTTGGACTTAACCTGGGGCGCTTTGAAAACAGGCTGATATTCAGGCCCTGTTCCAGGTCAATTTTACCAGAATCTCTAGGGATGGAGACAGACGTTGGAGATGTTTCACAGCAACTTCTACATCCTGGTGTGCATCTAGGGCTGAGAAGCATTGCCCAGATGACAGAATCTTCAGTATCTGGGTGTTGCCTCCTTATTAGAACAATTGGTGTGGTAGACTTCAGGGGCTAATTATAATAATGCCCATTACTTTTTATTTAAGAATTAATCTTTGAAGCGAACTTTTTTTTTTTTTCTCCAAAAAAATCTGGTCAATTCAGATTGACTACCATTTGTAGAATATTTAACATGTGACTGGGTAAGGCATGGAGGGTATGGTTTTATGGTTTGACCCTGATTCAAGGACTTCCCAGGGGAACCAGGTATGGCTGTGATGTAGAGGGATTGGCAGCTGTAAGGTAGAAAGATCCAGATGTAGCACGTGACATTAATGATTGATCCTGTACTCCACCTACTGCTGGGGGAAAAAACCATTTATGTAGCTGAGACCCAAAGGAAAATCAAGACATTATTATGAGGCACCTAATAGACGGAAAATGCTGTGTTGGTCCAGTGCTATACACACTGACATGTTTGATATACCAGTGCAATTAAAATATACATTTACAATTATCCTGCAAAAAAAAAAAAAAGCACTCAAGAAGCAAAGTAACTATGAATTAAACCAATTATTCATTCATCCATTCACACTTCTGCATCTAGGAAGTCATCACTACAGTCATGAAGACAAATGAATAAAATAACTTCTAGTAACGAAGAAAAAATTCAAACCTTAACTCTCACTTTGTGGGTTATTATGCTGTGTTAAAAAAAACCATAATAAAAGGGCCAGGTCATTCTGAAGAATGAGGCAGGAGGCAGCCAGCCGGCGGATGAAGGCTCCCCGGTCATCTAATCCCAGGGGTCTTTCTTAGTCTGCTTGCCTGGCTTTGTTTTTCTCTGTCACATGACACATACTATTTGTTGTGTTTGTTTACTGCCTCCCTCTTCCCACCAAACTGGGAGCTATGTGAATGGAGGGGTCGCTTAACCCCTGCTTTCTCCTCGCTCCTGGCGCCAGCCCATGCCTGACCCTGAGCAGAAACTCAATAAATATTTGTCAGGTAAATAAAGATGAAGAAGGAAGATCATTGTAGGTGGAAAGAAAAATTACCCTTAAAATTTCCACATAGAATTTCAGTATAGTTTAAAAGGATTCTATTTAAATGAGATAAAAGTTTTGAACCTACACTACAAAATTAAGACTTATTAGAATATCCTGTGAGATATTGAGACAGTGAGAAATAACTGTATTGAAACATACTCATAGATTTGAAGAATGAAAGGAATGGAAGAAACATCACATAAAATGATGTGATTTTATTTCATAAAAATCATGAAACTCATAAAATTAAAAGACAAATGCTGGCAAAAAATACAGTGTATATTATAAATCTTATAAAGAAGGCTCACATATCAATATGCAAAAAGGCAACATTTCATGGAAAAGTAGATGAGATACACAAAGAGTTGGTTCCAAATTCAACCACAAAAAGCCAGTGAGAGCACACCAACTCTAAAATCCTCTAATAACCAAAGAACTGTAAAGTGGCTCCTAAGAGAGGTATGCTAGCATCTCACACTGGGTACCTATGTCTGTTTCTTCTTTTATATCTTCTGAGATTTATTTTATGTATTTGGAAGTTTAGTTAACAGCTACATACAGATTTTGAATTGTTGTATTTTGCTGGTGAATGATTTGCCATTAAGAGATGCCCTCTTTATCTCTAATAATGCTTCCACTTTAACTGACATTACTATAATCACATCAGTTTCCCATTGGTTAGTGGTCATATATTTTTTCTATCCTTTAAAACTTTCTGTTCTTTTTTATCTAAGGTATGTCTCTTGTAAGCAAGCATATGGTTATTGCCGTTTCTTTTTGTTTGTTTATAAATCCTACTCTATTTTGTCCATTTACTTAACGTAATTATGGATACATATAAATGTGTATCTACAATCTTACTGCTTGGTTTCTATCTGGCTCACCTCTTAAGTAATTATTTTTCTCTACTTTCATGTCTTTTCTTAGATTAACCAAATCTTTTGTATCATTCTACTTTCTTCATTTTTAGCTGGTTCATTTTATATTATTTTATTATCATGCCTCCTCCTGACCTTTTGTGTAATTATTGTCATACATTTTAATTCTACATGTATTGAAAACCCCATAAGATATTATTGTTATTTTACACAGTTGACCCCTGAACAACACAGGTGTTGGAGTGCTGACCCCATGCAGTCAAAAATTTGAGTATAACTTTTGACTGAAACTTTACAACTAATAGCCTACTGTTGACTGGAAGCCTTATGATAACAAAAATAGTTAACACATATTTTGTATGTTATATGTATATATACTGAATTATTATAATGAAGCACACTAGAGAAAAGAAAATGTTTTTTCAAATTGTTACAAATCTCCAAAAATGTTTCCAATATATTTACTGAAAAAATATATGTGTAAGTGGATGCATGCAGTTCAAACCCATGTTGTTCAAGGGTTAACTGTATAGCCAACATTTATTTATGTAAACCTACATATTCCTTTTTCCATTGATCATTTTTTCCTGTTTTCCTCTTTTCATCTGGGATCCTTTACTTCCATCTGAAAAACTCTCTTTAGAATTCCTTTTACATTTAGATATGATTAATCATCTCAGTTCTTATTTTTCTGAAGATGTCTTTATTTTGCCTTTACTTTCAAAGGTAATTTTGCTGGGTATACATTTCTAGAGTGGAAGCTACTTTCTTTTGGCACATAAAATACCTAACACCATCAACATCTTTCTTCCATGAGTTCTGTTGTGATGTCAGTTGTCATTCTCAGTGAAGCTTTTATGAATGACATGTGGCAATGTGACTTTTTCTTTCTGGCTGCTTGTAGCATTTGCTTTTTGTCTTTCTTTTTAGGCAGTTTTGCTATGATACAAGTAGAACTGTTTGCTTTGTGTTATTATTGCTCGGATTTCACAAAACTTCTTGAGTCTGTAATTTGTTGTCTCTCATCTATTCTGGAAAATTCTTACCCATTGTCTTTTCAATGTTTGCTTCTGCCTTTTCCTCTCTCCTTTAGAGTCCTTTCTGGGACTCTGATTATACAGATGTTAAATCTTTTCACTGAGTGCCAAATATTTCTTATGCTCTTTAACATATTTCCATCCATTTTATAAATCTCCATGCTCAGTCTGACCATTTACAATTTACCAATTCTCCCTTTAGCCATGTCCAACCGATAAATGAATATATCATGTTCTTAATTTTAAACATTGAAAGGTTTTAACTTTTTATTTTGCATAATTATAGATTCAAAAAAATAACAAAGTTAGTACACAGAGGACCTTTTACCCTCCACCCAGTCTCTCTCAATGGTTACATCTCCCATAAGTAGAGTACAATAACAGAACTGGGAGACAGACATTGGTACTACTCATCTGGGTAGTCCTCTGTCATTTGTGACACATGTAAGTGCACGTGACCACTCCTACAATCAGGAAGCAGAACTGCTCCATCCCTACAAAGATCTCCCTGGTGCTATCCCTTTACTCACACTCACCTTCCTCTCCCACCACCCCTCAACCCTGGCAACCACTAATCTGGTTTCTATCTCTACACTTGTTTCATTTTGTGATTGTTATATAAATGCAATCCAACAGACCTTTTCCCTCCACATAAAGCCCTTGAGATCCACACAAACTGCTGCATTATCAGTAGTTGGTAGTTTTTATTGCTGTACCTTGGGGATTTGGTACCATATTCTTTGACCACAGTTTAACTGTTTATGAATTGAGGGACATATAGTTGTTTCCAAGTCATGGCTAGAACAAAATAAAGCTTAGTGAATATTTGTGTACAGGTGTTTGGGTGAACATGTGTTTTTATTTCTCTGGGATAAATTCCCAAGAGTGCAACTGAGGATTATGTAGTAGTTATATGTTTACTTTTTAAATAATCTGCTAAATTGTTTTCCTAAGTGGCTGTACTATTTTACAGTTTATAGTCAGGGGTGGTGGGAGAGCATGGTGAATGTGAATAAAGGGATAGCACGAGGGAGATCTTTGTGGGGATGGAGCAGTTCTGTTTCCTGACCTTAGGGATGGTTACATGCACCTACATGTGTCACAAATGACAGAGGACTACACATATGCATTGTACCAATTTCACTGGCAATGCATGGGAAATTTAGGTTCTTAGCATCCTCAGTAGCTTTTAGTATTGTCACTACTTTAAATTTTAGATGTTTTGATAGAGGCACAGGGATGTCTCGTCATGGTCTTAATTGGCACTTCCCTGATGACTCATGATGTTGCACATCTTTCCATGTGCTTATCTGCTAACCATATATCCATATATTCAAATATGTCTTCTGTCTTTTGCCATTTTCTAATTGGATGGATAATTATAATTATATTTATAATTAATATATCAATATTGATACATTATGCAATATAATGAATTATAAGAAATATATATTTGGACATTCAGATGAACAAATATATATTTCCAAGGTATATTTGGTTTTCACCCACAGTTCTCAAAAACAGTTCAGAGCCTTAAAGGTATAATGGTCTTTTGTCATGTTAATGAGAGACTTCTGAACTCCACCCAAGGTTCAAGGATGGGGGGAAAAGGGGGACTGGAGGTTAAATCAGCCAATGGCCAGTGATCCAGTCAATCATGACTGCAATGAAGCCCTCACAAAAACACCTGAGAAGAGCCATTCACTCTCTTGAATCGTGTTTCTCTCTTGGAGAGAGCTTCCATGCTTGGGAACCAAAATGCTTCCACATGCCACCAGGCCAGGCCCTTAACTCCATGAGGATAGAAGCTCCTTTATTTGGGACCCTGCCCTATGTATCTCTTCATCAGGCTGTTAACACCATATCCTTTATGGATTCTTTTATTAAACTGGGAAATGTAAGTGTTTTCCTGAGTTCCGTGAGCCACTCTGGCAAACAAATCAAACCTAAGGGGAAGTTGCTGGAACCTCCAATCTGTAGCTGGTAGATCAGAAGCACAGGTAACTGCCTGGGATTTGAGACTGGTGTCTGGAGTGGGGCATGGAGGGCAGTCTTATAGGGTGGAACCCTTAACCTGGGGAGTCTGGAGCTGTCCCCAGGCAGAAAGCATCAGAATTGAGCTGAGTTCTTGAACAACCTGCTGGTGTTTGAGAATTGCTTAGTGTTGTGCATGGGAAGAACCGCTCTCTCTCTCTCTCTCTCTCTCTCTCTCTCTCTCTCTCTCTCTCTGTCTCACACACACATGCACACACACACACATTGGAATCGTGTCTGGAAACACAAAAGGAGTTTCTTTGGAATACATGTTATTATTACCTAAAGTCTATGGCTTTTGACAAATGTCTAATGACATGTATACACCATTTCGGTATCATACAGAACAGTTTCACTCCCCTAAAAATCCCCTGTACCCCACTTACTTATCACTCCTACCCTCCACCCCAGCTCTGGGCAAACTCTGATCTTTTCACTGTCTCCGTAGTTTTGCTTTCTCCAGAGTGTCAGACAGATGTACTCATACAGTATGTAGAACTTTTAGATCGGCTACCTTTACTTAGCATTATACATTAAAGGTTCCTCTATGTCTTTTAGAGGCTTTATAGCTAGCTCTTTTTAAAAAATCACTGAACAGTATTCTTTTGTTTGGAGACACCACAGTTTATTTATTCACCATTTGAAAGACATTAAGGTTCTGCACTCCTGAAGTGGGGGTTTTCCAACACTATCAAGCAATTCACTCAGTTCTGATATTATCTACCTGGAGATAGCATCAGATCCCACAGGTTAAGGGTCAGTCCTGCAAGAGTGCCCCCCACTTCAGATGCCAACTGCAAGTCCAGGTTGTCACCTGGGCTTCTGAGCAACTGCTTTAGGTCAAAGGTTCCAGTGGTGCCCTCCTTGGGTTCACTTGTCTAGAGTGGCTCAGAGAACTCAGATAAATATTTTACTTACTAGATCACCAGTTTGTTGTAAAAGAATATAACTCAGAAACAGCGAGATGGATGAGATGTAGAAAGCAATGTATGGGGAAGAATGAGGAGTTTCCACGCCCTCTCCTAGCACACACTCTTCCCACATCTCTACATGTTCAACAACCTGGAAGCTCTCTGAACCCCATTCTTTTGGATTCTTACGGAAGGTTCACTACATAGGCCAGATTAAATCATCGATCATTGGTGACTGAACTCAGTCTCCAGCCCTGCTCTCTTCCCCAGAGGTCAGGAGGGTGGGACTGAAAAGTTCTAACCCTCTAATCAAATGATTGTTTCCCTTGGCAACCCACCCCCATCTTAGGTAATTCAGGGGCTTTCTAGAAGCCACCTCATTAATATAACAAAAGAATCTTGTTGCTGTCATCACTTAAGAAATTCCAAGAGTTTTTGGAGCTCTGTGCCAGAAAAGGGGAGGAAGACCAAATATATATTTGTTATTATAAATCACAGTATTACAGATACCTTGGATGCTTCCAAGTTTTGGCAATTCTGTAAAAAGTGCTATTAACATTCATGTGCAGGTTTTTGTTTGGACATAAGTTTTCCATTCATTTGGGTAAGTAAAAAGGAGCACATACAATTTCTGGATCAAAAGTGAGTTTTATAAGTTTATAAAATAAGAGTATAGTTTTATAAGAAATCTCCAAATTCTCCTCCAAAGTGGCTGTACCATTTTGCATTTCCTCAATGAGAATTCCTGTTTTTCCATGTCCTTACCAGTAT
Organism: Manis pentadactyla; assembly: GCF_030020395.1. NCBI lineage: Eukaryota > Metazoa > Chordata > Mammalia > Pholidota > Manidae > Manis > Manis pentadactyla. The sequence continues at coordinate 45,532,398 of NC_080025.1, forward strand.
TTGAGGTTGTAAGTGTTTTGGATTTTAGCCATTCTAATAGGTGTTTAGTGGTATCTTAACGTTGCTTTAATTTGAAATTCCCTAATGAACGTGTAATGTTGAGGATCATTTTATATGCTTATTTCACATTTGAATATCTTCTTTGGTGACTTGTTGGTTCAGATCTGTTGTCTACATTTTAATTGGATTGCTTATAGTTTATTATTGTTGAGTTGTTCTTTGTATATTTTGGAGACCAGTCCTTTATCAAGAGATGTGTTCTGAAATATTTTCTCCCAGTCAGTGTGTCAGTCTGGGGAAAGGAAATCCCGGGGCAAAATACCCCTAAAAACCAAAATCAGTCAAAGGGAGAAATAAAGTTTAAAACCCGTTTATTTCTCACAAACTGCACTCCCAATCCGTCTTTCTTCTCTGCTCTAACAGCAACCACTGGCCTTTCCCCTCCTCTCTCAGGTATAGATAAGCCCTCTGTTGCCCAGGTAATCACCCATAGATATGGAGATGAACTTCTCCACCCCTGAGGAAAGATGCAAATGCACTAAAGCCATACTTTTTCCACATCTGAACGCCTATTGATATGCAGATATACTAAAACCAGGCGAGATATTCTGGAAAAGTTACAATTTTATCCACACAGTGACTTGTCATTTTGTTCACAGAGTAGAAGTATCATTTACAGAGCAGAAGTTTTAAATTTTAATGAAGTTCATCTTATTTTTTTTTCTTCCATGAATTTTTCTTTCATGGATCATACCTTTCATATTTTAGCTAAGAAGCTTTGACCAAATCTTACATTCATCTACATTTTCTCCTATTTTTATCTTCTAGGAGTTTTATAGTTCTGCATTTTACATTTAGGTCTATAAACCATTTTGAGTTAATTTTTGTGAAAGGTGTAAGATGTAGGACTTTCGTATATTAACCTTTTGTCCTACACCTTGTTACAATTGTTTATTAGTTCTAGGAGCTTTTTGGTTTTGTAACTCTGTGTGGAAAATCCCGGAGTAAAGTACCTTTGAAACTGATATAAGTTAAAGGGAGAAATAAAGTGGGAGAAAACCATTTATTTCGTACAAGCAGTCATCCCCTGTCTCTCTCTTGACCCAGCTGCAGAAGAGGCCCCACCCAACCTCTCCAGTCCAGATATGTCCTCACTTGCCCTTGTACCCTATTGATATGGAGATGACTACTTATCTCCACCCCTTGCAAACACCTACTGATATGGAGATGCGCTAATGCCAGGCGAGACATTCTGGAAATATTGCAATTTTGCCCATAGTTTTTGATTTTGATTTTGCCTTATTCATTAGGATTTCTATATAGAAACTCATGTCATCTGCAAACAGATAGTTTTATGTCTTTCCAATCTGTATCTTTTATTTCCTTTTCTTAACTTCTTGCTCTGGCTAGAATTTCTAGTTGAAAAGCAGTGGTGAGAGTGGACATTGTTGCTTTGTTCTGAATTGTAAGGGAAATATATTTAGGTTTTCATCATTAAATATGATGTTAGCTGAAGGTTTTATATAGATGTATTTTATCAAGTTGAGAAAGTTTCTCTCTATTCCTTGAATTATAAGGTTTTTTATCATGAATTGGTGTTGAATTTTGTCAAACGATCTTTATTGATTGATATGATTGTGTTGTCTACTTTTTCTGTCTGTGGATTAAAGTGGATTACATTGATTGAATTTCAAATATTGAATCATCCTTGCATCCTTGGGATAAACTCACTTGTTCCTATTGTATAACTCCTTTTATATATTGCTAGAGTCTAAATAATAATATTTAAATTTTTTCCTCTTATATTCATGAGTGATATTGGTTTGTGGCTTTCCCTTTTTACTTTCTTGTTCTGATTTTGATATTAGCTTAATTCTGACTTCATAAAATGACTTGGGAAGTGTTTCCTTCCTCTGCTGTTTTCTGGAAGAGATTATATAGAGTGGATATAAATTCTTCTTTAAATACATCTGGTATTATTTTTCAACAAAACCACCTGGGCTGAGAAAGATATTTAGGGTTTAAAATTATGAATCAATATCTTTAATAGGTATAGGTCAATTCAAATGATTTATTTCACTGGGTTTATTGTTAGTTTGGGATTTTTTGAGTAACTGGGATTTCATTCAAGTTTTCAACAATTTGGATAGTTCTTTGTATTATATTCTTTTTCTTTTTGATATATTATTTTATTGAAGTATAGTTGATATACAATATTATATTGGTTTCAAGTATGCAACATATTGATTCAACAGTTATACACATCATTAAATCCTCATGCCCAGCTAGTGCAGTTACTATCTTTTAACGTAGAAAGATGTTACAGACCTATTGACTATATTCTCTATGCTGTACTTTCATCCCTGTGACTAATTTATATTATGATTGAGATTTTGTTTCTCTTTATCCCCTTCACCTGTTTCACCTACTCACCCCAACCCGTACCCCTACCCCATGGTGACCACCAGCCACTTCTGTTTCTATGAGTCTCCTGTTGTTTTGTTTTTAGATTCCACATATAAGTGAAATCTTGTGGCATTTGTCTTTATCCACCTGTTGTACTTCCCTTAGTATAATACCCTCTAGGTCCATCTATGTTGTTGCCATCTATGTTTCTTTCTTTTTTTATGGCTGAATAATATTCTATTGTGTACATGTAACACTTCTTCTTTATCCATTCATCTATTGATGGACCCTTTGGTTGCTTCCATATTTGGCTGTTGTAAATAATGTAGCAATAACACACAAGTACATACACTTTTTTGAATCAGAGATTTTTGTTTTCCTCGGGTAAATTCTTAGAAGTGTACTTCTGGGTTGTATGATATTTCTGTTTTTAGTTTTTTGAGGAACTTCTTACTGCTTTCCATAGTGGCTATACCACTTTACATTCCCACCAACAGTGCAAAAGGTTTCCCTTTTCTCCACATCTTTGCCAATATCCATAACATAACTTGCTGGAATTGCTGAAATTTCCTCTCTTTGGGACAGTGACCTTTCTGACTGGTGTGAAGTGATATCTCATTGTGGTTTTGATTTGCATTTCCCTCATGATTAACAATATGGAGCATCATTTCATGTGCCTATGGGCCATCTATATTTCTTTGGGAAAATGTCTGTTCAGGTCCTCTATCCATTTTTTAAATTGAATTGTTTGGTTTTTTTTCATGTTGAGTCATAGGAGTGCTTTACGTATTTTGGACATTAACTCCTTATCAGATAAATCATTTATGGATATACTCTTCCATACTGTAGGTTGTCTTTTTGTTTTGTTGACAGTAGTGCCCTTTGCTGTACAGAGCATTTTAGCTTAATGTAGTCCCACTTGATCATTTTTGCTTTTGTTTCCCCTATCTGGGGAGACATGTCCAGAAAAAATTACTCATGCTTGCATTCAAAAGATTTTTGCCTGTGTTTTCTCCCAAGAGTTTTATAGTTTCGTATCTTATATTTTGGTCTTTAATCCATTTTGGGTTTATTTTTGTATATGGAGTTAGACACTAATCCAGATTCATTCTCTTGTATGTAGCTGTCCAGTTTTCCCAACACCAGTTATTGAAGGAACTGTTTTTCTATATTCATGTCTCCTTTATCATATATTATTTGCATATATGTGTGGGTTTATTTCTGGTCTCTCTATTCTGTTCCACTGATCTATGAGTCTGTTCTTGTGCCAGTACCATACTGTTTTGATTACTGTAGCTTTGTAGTATAGCAGGGAGTGTGATACCCCAAGCTTTGTTCTTTCTCAAAACTGCTTTGACTATTTGGGGTCTTTTATGATTTCATATTTATGATTATTTTCTCTAGTTCTTTAAAAGAGGCCATTGGTATTTTGATAGGGATTGCATTGAATCTATAAATTGTGTTGGCTATTTTGATAATAGTATTTCTTCCTATCATGAGCATGGCACAGATTTTCATTTGCATCTTCTTCAATTTCTTTCATCAGTGTCATAGCTTTCAAAGTATAGGTATTTCACCTCTTTGGTTAAGTTTATTCTTGGATATTTTATTCTTTTTGATACAATAGTGAGTGGAATTGTTTTTCTGATTTCTCTTTCTGCTAATTCATTGCTAGTATATAGGAATGCAACAGATTTCTGTTCATTGATTTTGTAGCCTGCAAATTTGCTAAAGCCAGTTATTAGTTCTAATAGTTTTTGGGTGGAGTCTTAGGGTTTATAGTATCATGTCATCTGCAAATAGTGACAGTTTTACTCCCTCCTTACCAATTTGGATGCCTTTTATCTATTTTTCTCATCTTATTGCCATGGCTAGGACCCAGTACTATGTTCAATTAAAGTAGTCAGAATGGGTGTCCATGTCTTGTTTGTGATCTTAGAGAAAAAGCTTTCACTTTTCACCATTAAATGTGATGTTAGCTGTAGGTTTGTCATATATGGACTTTATTATGTTGAAGTATGTTCACTCTATATTCATTTTGTTGACAGTTTTTCTCATGAGTGGTTGTTGAATTTTCTCATTATTTTCAGTATCTGTTAAGATGATCATGTTTTTATGTTTCCTTTTGTTAATATGGTGTATCATATTGGTTGACTTATAAATATTGTACCATCCTTACATCCCTGGAATAAATCCCACTTGCTTGTAATGGATTATCTTCTTGATGTATTTTTTAATTCAGTTTGCTAATATTTTGTTGAGGGCTTTTTTCATGTATTGGTCTGTAATTTTTTTTTAAATTATCTTTGTCTGGTTTTCGTATTAGAGTAATACTGGCCTTAGAATGAATTTAGAAGTATTCCCTCCTTTTCTCTTTTTTGGCATTCTTTAAGAAGGATAGTATTTACTCTTCTTTAAATATTTGGTAGGATTCACCTGTGAAGCCGTCTGGTATTGGACTTCTGTTTTTAGGAGTTTTTTTTTAATTACCAGTTCAATTTTGTTACTGGTAATTGGTCTGTTCAGATATTCTGTTTCTGTCAATGTTGGAAGTTTTTCTGGGTCAGTCTTGGAAGTTTGTACATTTCTAGGAATTTTTCATTTCTTCTAGTTGTACAATTTACAGACATATAATTTTTCATAGAATTGTCTCACAATTCTTTGTATTTCTGTGGTGTCAGTTGTAACTTCTCCTTTTTCATTTCTGATTTTGTTTGTGTTCTCCCTCTTTTTTTTAAGTCTGGCTAGTGATTTGTCTATTTTTTTTATCTTCTTGAGAAACAAGTTCTTGGTTTCACTTATTTTTTTCAATTACTTTCTTATTCTATTTTTTCTATTTTCTGTATTATATCCCTCTTCCTACTAATGTTGGCTTTCATTTGTTCTTCTTGTTCTAGTTTCTTTAGTTATGAGTTTAGACTATTTATTTGGGATCTTGTTTGTTGAGGTAGGCTTTTATTGCTATATACTTCCTACTTAGACATGCTTTTGCATCATCCCACAAATTTTAGACAAATGTATTTTTGTTTTCATTTTCTCCGTATATTGCTTGGTTTCTTCTTTTATTTATTCACAGATCAATTGATTATTTGAAGTGTGTGTGTGTGTGTTTTTGGTTTTCTTTTTCATGTAATTGATTTCTAGTTTCATTCAATTGAGATCTTAAAAGGTACTTGATAGATTTTCAGCATTTTGAATTTATTGAGGCTCTTTTTGTGTCTTGATATGTGATCTATTCTGGAGACCATTTTATATGCACTTGAGAAAAATGTGTATCCTGCTGCTTTTGGGTGAAATGCTCTGTATATATCTGTTAAGTCTGTTTGATCTAACAGTTCAGTGCCTCTGTTTCCTTATTTATTTTCTGAATGGGTAATCTGTCCATTGATGTGAGTGGGGTGTTAAAATCCCTTCATAGGATTGTGTTGATTTCTATTTCTCCCTTTAAGTTCTGTTAGTGTTTGTTTTATAAATTTAGATGTTGGGTGCATAGATATTTATGATTGTTACATCCTCTTGTTGGACTGATCCCTTTATCATTAGGTAATGTCTTTGTGGATTGTTACTTTTTGTTTTGAAGTCTATTTTGTCTGATATAAATATTGCTACTCCTGCTTTTTTCTCCCTTTTATTTAAATGAAATACTTTTTTTCTATCCCTTCAGTTTCTATCTATGTATATATTTATGTTTGAAATGAGTCTCTTGTAGGCAGGATATAGAATATGGGTGGGTTTTGTTTCTTTATCCATTCTGCCACCTTATGTCTTTTGATTGGTGCATTTAGTCCATTTACATTTAAGGTAATTATTGATAGGTATGTATTTATTGCCATTTTATTAGTTGTTTTCTGGTGTTTTTTGTAGTTCCTCTTTGTTCCATTTTTCCTCTATTCTACTGTTCTCCTGTTATTTGATGGTTTTCTTTAGGTTATGCTTGGATTTCTTTTTAAAAATTTTTTTGTTTATCTATTATAGGTCTTAGGTTTGTGATTACCATAAGGTTCATAGAGAGTTTACTAAATGTATACAGTCTATACTAAGCTGATGGTTGCTCTATTTAAACACATCTAAAAGTACTACTTTTTATTTTTCTTCCTCCACACTTTATGTATAATCTGTCATAATCTATATCTTTTGTGTATTCCTTGACTGATTTTGTATGCCATTTTACTACTTTTATTTAAACTTCATACTTACTTAGTAAGTAATTGGTCTACTACTTTTACTGTAGGCTTTTTCTCACTGATGAAAAATATTTAGTCTCAAGAATATTTCCATCTACAGGAGTCCCTTTAACATATCTTGTAAGGCCAGTTTAGTAGCTGTGAATTCTTTTAACCTTTGTTTATCTGGGAAACTTTTAATCTCTCCTTCAATTCTGAATGATAACTTTGGTAGGCAGAGGATTCTTGGTCATAGGTTCTTTCCTTTGAATTTGGTAAATATTTCATGCCACTCCCTTCTGGCCTGTTCTGTTGAGAAATCTGCTGATAGCCTTATGGAGTTTCCCTTATAGGTAACCATCTACCTCTCTCTTGTTTTTGAAATTCTCTCTTTATCTTTAATCTTTGCCATTTTAATTACTATATGTCTTGGTGTGGTCTTCCTGGGGTTCCTTTTGTTAGGGGGTCTCCATACTTCCAGGATCTGGGTGTCTATTCCTTTCCCAAACTGGGGAAGTTTTGAGCTATTATTTCTTCAAAGGTACTTCCTATTCCTTTGTCTCTTTCTTCTCCTTCTGAGACCCCTATAGGGGGAATATTGTTTTGTTTAGAGTTGTCATACAGTTCTCTTAGCATCTTCTCACTCTTAGAAATTGTTTTTTCCCTGTGCACGTGAGCTTGGTGGTTTTCCTGTTCTGTAATTTTCATCTCATTGATTGTCTCCTCTACTTTCAGAAGTTGACTAGTAATTCCCTTTATTGTATTTTTCATTTCAGTTCTTCTATTCTTCAACTCGGAGTGGCTCTTCAAATTTTCTGTCTCTTTGTTGAAGTTCTCCCTGGGATCATCACTTCTTTTCCTCTGATCAGTGAGCATATTTTTTACTGTTATTTGAAATCTTTATCAAGAAGATTGCTAATCTCTATTTCATGTAGCCCTTTTCCCCAGTGTCTTGTGCTTTTTGGGACATATTCCTCTGCCTTCTCATTTTATCTGGGTTTCTTTGTTTCTCCCTTTGTGTTAGATAGATCAGTTTTGCTTCTGGTCTAGAAAGCAATGGCTTTATGAGGAAGGCACCCTGTGGTGCCCAGAAGCTCAAGACTCTTTGCTCACCAGCACCTGGTTCTCTTTTGTGGTTGAGGTTTAGTTCTGTTGGTGGCTTGTGGGGGGGACCACCTTTCTGCCTGTTTGCCAGCAGTGGCTGCTCCTCGCAGCTCACCTCTGTGTGGCCTTTGTATGAAGTGAGGTGCTTCTTCTGGAATTCATTTTGGGCAGGCCACCCTTTGCATGACTGTCAGCAGTGGCGGCCCACTGCTGGGCCAAGTGGGCAAGGTGGAGCAAATACATGGGAAGCTCCACCATGGGGCTGAGCTGCCATCAAAGGGGATGGGGCATTTGGAATTGACTCCCATGAATTCCCAACTAGTTGGGCTGTGGTAGATTTGGGGAAATGTCTACCTGCCCTTTCTCCTCCAGAGAGAGCTCCATCTGACCCCCCATCCCAGTCCTCTGGAAGACTTCCAGCTCCTGGTAAATCTTCCAAACTGCTTTCTCTGTGTTGGGTTTCAGCAGGACCAACAGAACATGCCTGTCTTCCACAAGCAACAGGAGTCTCAGCTCCCCAGAGTGCTCCAGCTCTCCATGATGTCTAGCTCTGTTAATCACCAAAGCCCAGTGCAATGTGGACTCATGTTCCCAGAGTAGATCTCCAGGGCCAGGTGTGCCAGATTCCTGAGTGCTTATACCTTCCCCACTCTGTTCCACTCCCTCCTGCTTGTGGGCTGGATGGGGGAAGAGCTTGGGTCCTGATCTGTGTGGTTCTGCCACTTTACACTTCTCTATATGGTCTTCTCTTCTTCCCCAGTTGTAGGTGTTCTGTTCTGAAGTCTTCAGGTTGTTTTCAGGATTAGTTATATTTGCTGTAGTAGCTTCCTTGGAGTGTATGTGGGAGGAGGCTTTTGCCTTGCTTTCCTATTCTTCCATCTTTTCACAGGTTTCTGTTTATATTATATTCTTACCATCTTTTGGATGTGCTGGTTTTAGGATCCTTTGTGCCTTTCCTCTTTTTGTCTTTGAGAGTCTTGATAGAGTTTTTATATTTTTAAAGAACTTGATAGAGTTTTTATATTTTTCTAGAATTTGCATCTGATTCTCTTAATAGATTCTACTCTGATAAAATTTTCCAACTACCCATCTTTTTCACTGAACATATTAATCATAATTATTTCAAAGTTTATCATCTACTAACTCCAATATCTATACCTTGTTGCACCTATTTTCTGTTTTTTTTCTCTTGTGCTCCTAGTTCTGTTTCTTGATCTACACACACACACACACACACACACACACACACACACACACACACACACACACACACATATATATGGGCCTAGTGGACAAGGTGGAGCAAGTACATGGGATATTTATATATATATGCATAACATGTGTACATATGTATATATATACAGTGTCAAACATAGTATATGAAACATTACAGGCTCTTTTGGGTAATGTCATTTTTCTCCAAGGAGTAATCACCATATCCTTTGGCAGGCAGCCACAGACATGAAAGACCACTCAACCCAGTGGGAGTCTGAGCTTGTCCACAGCTGCACACTGACTATAGAACTGAGCACCTCCACTTCGCCCTCATTCCTGTGGTGTCACCCTTCTGATAGAAGGGTGCTTTCCAGGGCCCCTCTTCAGTGGCAGGTCTAAACACCAGTTTTTGTCTTCCCCATCCCTCAAACTGCTGCAAACTCAGCCCAGCTGTTCATCTCTTGTTTTGCTTTGCTTCTTGGCCTCTTTCCTTCTCAGCTTAAGAAGTAGAATATACCTGGATGGGCAATGAGTGTAGGACAACAGGTGCAATTTCCTGCATTTCGCTTCCCTCTGGGATCTTGGCCCCCCACGTCCTTGCTGCCAGCAGGCCCCAAACTCCAGTGTGTCTCCTGCCCTGTGAGGTTCTAAGATCTGATAGGAGAGTATAAAAAGGCAAGTAAAAATTAAAAACCTATTTAACATTTGGGTTTGTATCCTTTTAGCCCCCTTTTCTGCACACGTTTACATATATTTATTTTAAACAAAGTTAGGATTGTGTTATATACACTGATATGTGAAATTCTTTCTTCACCTCATATATCAGTATTTCTCTAGGTCATTATGTAATTATGAAAATGTTATTCTGCTAAAAAAATCACAGAATATGTCATTATATCTCATCTCTTGCTATATATATTTATATATAGATGCATAACGTGTGTACATATATATAAGTATAAATATAATTTTCTTTGATAAGAACCCAAATATATATATATATATCCTAGTAATATCCTAGTGTTAAATATTTGGGTTATTTATCTTACATACTTCGGTAGTTTTTGGTGGATTTTAAAAATTAATTAACTAATCTTACATCTGTCAGTAATTCCTTAGGAACAATTTCTAGCAGTGGAATTATTTGATTCTAGGTATGCTTTTTCCCTAAGCCTTTTGATACTGCCATATTTCCTTTAAGAAAGGTTGTACCAATTTACCACAAAAGTTGTTTCATAAAGAAGTTATTAAAAATAAAAATAATGTTAAAATAGAGATTTCTACTGAAGGAAAACTAATGTGGTGGTAGTGATGCAACGTAGAGTGATATATTATGTATTAGAGATTTACCCTGCTCGCTTTTGCCCACTTATGTGTTAGAATGTAAGTCTTTACTTACATTGAAATTTGTATGGAATTAAGTCATATATGTACCTGGCTTCATAGTTGGTTCATCCTGTGTGTATTAAAATGGCAATACCAAAAGATAGAAGCCTGTTGAACAATTACCACCCCCTCATCCACAATGTTCTCTCACCACAGTCAGTAGCTTTAATCTCTTTTAGTGTTGTTTTCTTCATCTTGACAAAAATTCACATGTATATATTAAGTAATACAACGGTATAGAAAGTTGTAGGGGTTCTGGGAGAAAGATTGAATTTCATCTCTTCTTACATATGATTTTATGAAAAGTACTTCTGTGGTCTTCCCTTAGGAATCATTAGAGAATACATTTCATTGCCTTTGTTCAAGTATTTTTTATAAAGTATTGTACTGGACACACATATTCCTGACCCTTCAAAAGGAAAGAGGAGCCAAACCTGCTCTCCATTCAGTGATGGGATTTCATCCAGCAGTAGCCGCGCACATCAGCCCCTCCCTGGGCCTTGGTATTTGTAAAGGCTTTGAAACAAAGCATCCTTTGGGAGCCCACTGGGTGCCTAGGTCTCCACTGGGACATTTCATAGATGTCATTTAGGAGGCGTCTCCACCGACCATATCTTATAGTCCTCACTGGTGGCCTTTCAAGCAAAAGATGGACCAATTATTGGTCTTGGCAGTAATTGCTGGGTCCTTCTCTACACATTAGGTCTCAGAACTTCTCATGACAGAATAGGCAATACTTCCATGCTCACTCACAGCCATCCATTCACTGGACAGATATTTTCCGAGCACCCACCGCAGGCTGGACCTGTGGGCACAGAGATGAAGAAGGGCCTCGGGATCCTGTTCTCTAACTGATGTTAAACAAGCAGTCATTTAACAAACAGAAATCTGAGCCACCCCCACTGAGGGAGGACGGATCAGGGAAGAGTTGCACAGGAGCCACAGCTTTTCAGGAGTGAGGGATGGAGGCCAAGGGCAGGGGTGAGGAGGGGCAGCTGAGGCACAGAAGTATCCCAGGGAAAGGGAATAGCAATGAGACGCTACTGCCTCCCAGGAAACTGAGATGCAGCAAGACTTCAGAGCTTGCCGGGCCGTGTGACTGGCAGGTTGTGCAATGGTGCAATTCCAAAGCTCCTACTTTAGGCTCTTCATGGCACTGCTGCCCAGTGCAAAGCGCAGGATGAGGACTGTGAGGGTCTTCACTGCCTGGAGCTTGAGGTGAGTGGAGGGAGGGAGGAGGCAGGCTGCAGAGGTAGGCAATCAGGAGCCACGCAGGGACAGTGCCTCATGGAGATGGGCTCTTCGTTAAGAGCAACATGCATTCACTGGAGGAGTTTTTGAGCCAAAGAGAGACGCAATTAGATTTGTATTTTCCAAAGCCCCTCTGGTGACTGAGGGGCACACAGCAGGGGAGTGAAGCCCTGGTGTGCCTGCAGTCATCTGTCTGTTAAAAGAATGGTCTAAACTGGGGTGATTTCCTCCAGTCTGCATCAGTTCAAAGCTACTCTATAAAAATGTGGCACATCTGAGTGGCTATACATGGATGGGAGGCAGCCACTGGAACTGCTGTCCCTCTCCTGGTCCTAGCTCACTGATTTGACCACCAAGGTGTCATTAGCAATTACCGGCCAACATTTATAGAGATTAGGAATTATTATAGGACATTACTTATCTGAAAAATATCCACTGAGTCCTGTTCTAATCTGGATTTGCCTGTGGAAGTTCATTTGTGATGTAAAGATTTTAATCACGTACATTGCACAGAAAAAAATGGTTTAAGGATGGTTGGTGTGACACGACTGGTGAGAAGCTGGACAGAGGCAGGGAGGGAGAATACCCTGTGACAATTTGTGTGGATAAAGGGCATGAATTAAATGACGGCAGTGGGGGTGAAAGCAAGGAATGAATTTGAGAGACATTTATATGGAGTTGGTGACTGATCAGAAGCAGACGTGGGGGAGGAGTCCCAAATGACGTCCCCAGGCCTCATTTAGATGGTTTTGCTCTTCCAGAACCAAGAAACAGGTGCAGTCCAGGCTTGTGCTCAATTTTGCTCAAGTGGAAAGTTTGCACCTCTCAGGAGAGATGTCTCCCAAGAAAGCTGAGGTCACAAAAAAGAGAGGGCTGAACCAGAGCCCCAAGGGGGTAGGGCTGAAGGTGGGGTGCCTGCTTCATGATACTAGGATTGCCATGCTATCTTTGTTTTGCTAAGAGGAGGTAATTTGTGACTTTCTTGAGAGCAGGTTTACTAGAGTGGCCAGGGTGGAGTTCAGGTTCCCTTGGGCTCACGAGGGAGTGAGGAACGTGGGAATAGATTCCACAGTGAGGAAGGAATGGAGAAAATTAGGGCAGTGGCTGCAGTGCCGGGACAATTGAAGGTGTGCAGAAATGAGAACTTAGAGTCAATTTCTCGGCTTGCGGGAAGGGCCAGGCAAGGAGAGACCTGAGCCCTGGCGAAAAGACTATACTTGTTACCCAGAGGAACAAGCCACACTTCTTTTTTTCTAAAGGAAGTGTGGGCACCCAAGTAACACACCACTGTTAGAATTTTGATCTAGAGACCAGGATTGCAGAAAATATTTGGGGGCATCTGTGACATTCTGCTGACAGAAGCCACAGCCATGGGCCGGTCCTGTGTCGGAGCAGCGGGAGTTCCCTGCTCATCCCCATTTCCTTCCAAGGCTTCCTTCCTCCAGAACTTCCCGTGTGCCAGCCCCCCGGGGATTTGCCAAGAGCCTGGTCCCTTTCCTGGTGGAATGGTTCTCTGTGGGAAACTAGACGTGTTCTCCCATCTCTGTTCCATTTGGTGAGAACAAAGCAGCCAACAAGGGGTAGAGGGTGTGATGGACTCAGTGGAGGGGAGCTGCGAAGCCTCTCCTCATGGACACGCAGGCAGTGCTCCTGGGCATGGTGCCTATCTGAGGTCCTGAAAAGGTTCAGAGATGTGAGAGATCACAGAATGTTCCAGAAATGCAACCAGTTTTTTCTCTTGGGCAGGCAGCCAAGGGATACTGAAACCAGAGAGAGCAGCCAGGCCAGACCTGGAAGAGGCAGTAGCTTAAGCATTGACTTACCTCCCAGCTGGCCTGTTGAAGCCGTACATCTAGTGGTCATAATTCTGCACATGCCTAATAACTACATGCATCAATCCGTGGTGCAGACCCATAGCCTTCATTATGTTTGCAAAAGGGTTGTAGGACCCTCAAAGTGCAACACCCTCTGCTGAGAGCAAAGGGCACATTTGGCAGGTTTGAATGGGAAAGGCTGAATCTGTGCCTCCACTTGCTTGAGGCTTGTAGTAAGGCTTCCCTTTCTTCTTTGTGATGGTTTGTCTTCACTAGAGGTCAGGACAAAGGTGTAAGGAAGGGCCTGCAAGGCACATATCCCTACAGAACAGTCCTCGTTAATAGTCAAGGAAGGCAGGAGAAGGACCCCTTTCTCAAAGTGGCTGCTCACTTGGGCATCTCTGAGGTGGAGCGCCTGCATGGTCCCCCATGCCTTCCCACTGAACAAACGTGATTATGCCTCTGCAGAGCAGCTGAAATCAGGTTAGCATCTTGAGTTGAGCTGGGGTAATCAGAGCCCAGAGCAGAGCAGGTTCTGGGCATTAAAGTGGCTTTGGAGCATTAGGGCAAGCTGACTTGTAGCCATCAGAACAGTGAGCCAGGCACATACTTGCTGAGCGCCTAGGTCCCCACTGCCCACCCACAGGCCTCCCTCATGAGCTTACAGGCCTCAAGTTGGTGGGGAGGGCCTCTGGCATGGCCTAGGGTGTGGGGTTCTCCAACTGGCAGAACAACAAGGGTTAACCACACCTGGGTTCCCATCTTGGTCTGCTCGGCCTGTGTGTCCTTGACCCAACCTCCAGGATGCTGACTGCGGTCAGTTGTAGAGTCAACACCATAAATGTGTCCAACTCATAAGGTTGTGTGACAACTGAACATAATATCTGCAAAGCTCCCAGGCCCTGCAGAATAAGAACTCAGAAAACATCACCTAATTCTCAACTGAGGCCAGAACTAGGCAGGATTTCATTGTTTTTACAAAAATGGTCCATGTGCAGAACATAACATCAACAGTTACCTATGATCCAAGACTAAAGGTTTATATTAATCAAAATATCATCTTCAAGAAATATTTTATTGATATTTGGTGAACAATGTTCCAGACACTCTTCTGTGCACACATTAATAGAAAAGAATTTTAGCAGGAGGACATTAAATATGTGTGTAATTTTAAAAACAAGTTATTGCATGTATTTCAGTTAGACTTTAACAGGAAAATGAGATGAAATTGAAGGAATTGCTGAGCTATGGCTACGTCATTCCTAAGAGACTCATAACATTGGGAAGATCAATTATAAGCAATATTAAGAAGGTTCAGAGCTTCTGTGATTTTCTTTTTAAATACACAATTTTTACTCTGCTTCTAATGATATAGACTAAGCATTTTAAGAGTCTCATGCTCTGCTATCAAACCAGGCACCTTAGACAAAGCATTTTATTGTTCAGTTTTATATCAGGAAGAAATTGCAAATACCAGAGAAAAATAACACCCTGACTTGAATTCCCACTGACTCATCTTGTCAAACTGAAGCAAATGTGCAGAATGCTTGATGCTGGAAATGGGAAGGCATGGACAGAGCTGTAGAGGAATGGGGCTGAGAACACCACAGAAGGTATGGAAGGCTGAAGCCCACTGGGCCTTATAGACTGAGCAGCTGCCACATCCAACTTGTGTTCTAAGTGGGAAAACAGAAGTCCAGGGAGGTGCCAGTGTGACACAGAGCTGGGTCTCCAATCTAGTCATTTTTGCATGAGTGCATGGCTAAAACATCATGCCCTTTTTTTTTTTTTGAGAGGGCATCTCTCATATTTATTGATCAAATGGTTGTTAACAACAGTAAAATTCTGTATAGGGGAGTCAATGCTCAATGCACAATCATTAATCCACCCCAAGCCTAATTCTCGTCAGTCTCTAATCTTCTGAAGCATAATGAACAAGTTCTTACATGGTGAACAAATTCTTACATAGTGAATAAGTTCTTACATGGTGAACTAAGTACAAGGGCAGTCATCACAGAAACTTTCGGTTTTGATCACGCATTATGAACTATAAACAATCAGGTCAAATATGAATATTCGTTTGATTTTTATACTTGATTTATATGTGGATCCCACATTTCTCCCTTTATTATTATTATTATTAATTTGTTTAATAAAATGATGAAGTGGTAGGTAGATGCAAGATAAAGGTAGAAAACATAGTTTAGTGTTGTAAGAGAGCAAATGTAGATGATCAGGTGTGTGCCTGTAGACTATGTGTTAATCCAAGCTAGACAAGGGCAATAAAACATCCACGTATGCAGAAGATTTCTCTCAAAACAGGGGGGGTGAGGTTCTAAGCCTCATCTCTGTTGATCCCCAATTTCTCACCTGATGACCCCCCTGCAACTGTGCCTGTCTTAGGTTGTTCCTCCCTTGAGGAATCTTACCCGTCTCTGGCTAACCAGTCATCTTCCGGGGCCATCATGCCCTTTTATTTTCTGTATTTCTGATGCTTTGACATCTCAGAGTCCTTGCTGAGTCTGGAGGGACTGCTCCTCACAGGACTAGCCAAAATGGTTAATGACTCACCCTGCAAGTAAGTAAAAGGAGTCAATCCTGAGCCCGCTTACCCTGCCTTGCCAGTTACGTCCTGCAGACACCGCCATTAAGGCTCCTGCACACATCTTCCCTACTCCCTCCGCCTCCTGACTGCCCCAGGGGCCCTGCACGGTGTGGCATGGCCCTTCCTCCTGGGAATGGTGAGTAAAACAAGCTGTCTTTTCAAAGATAATAACCTCCCAATCTGTTGTGTTCTCCACCTGAGTAATAATAAAACATGAAAAGACACTGCTCCTGGCAGTCCTGAGAGTAGCCTCTTGTGGGACTGACTCCCCCTGTCACGCCCCACCAGAGTCCAGCCAGGACCTGTTTTGGAATCACTTCCTGGGCAGGGAACCATGCCAGTCCCAGGGAAGCAGCTCTCCGGCCAGGGCAGGGCAGGCACGATGCCTCTTTGAAGAGCACTTTGACTCTCTGAGAGGAGCATTTGTATTTAGGTCAAATGCAGGTAGTTGTAGGTGAAATGGAATCAGCAAGGCCTCCAGTTAGGTTCTCACATTTACCAGACTGTGTGTTTCTGACCTCTTTATCTCTGTGCTCAAGGCATGGCGCATTGCTGGGGTCTTAGGGGGGCTCCATAAAGACTGCACAGATTGAATGAAAGTTCACACTCTTACCACACTGGAGGAGAAATTCCATTATTCAGATGGTACCTGGTATCATATATCTATTAGGCTCATTGGTTTTGTGAATATAATATGCATTTTGATCATTTGGAGAGAGTTTAAATTTGGAAAATATGTTTCAGCATCCATTCTGTGTCCAACAAACTCCTAGCACTACAAAGAAATAAGCAGTGGAACCTGTTTTCAAGAGCTTGCTGGGCAAGTATGTGGGAGGTCAGATACCAGACAGGCAATGCACATATAATTGCTGCCCCACAAGATGCCCAGAGGGGAGCCAGCATGCATATTCTGGTCCACATCTCCTACTTGTGTGACCAGCCACACTCCTCACTTTCTCTGAATAGCTCTTTAAGAGTTAGTAACATTGGAGGCACTCAAGATGGCGGTGCGAGTAGGGCAGTGAAAATCTCCTCCCAAAACCATATATATTTTTGAAAATACAGCAAATATAACTATTCCTAAAAGAGAGACCAGAAGGTGCAGTACAACAGCCAGGCTACCTCTACATCTGCGAGAATTCAGCATCTCATGAAAAGGGTAAGATACAAAGCCGTGACCCAGAGGAACCCAAGCGCTCCCCCCACCCCAGCACACTGGTGGGAGGAAAGGAGTCAGAGTGGGGAGGGAGTGGAAGCCCAGGACTTCCACCAGCCCTAGTGATCTGCACCAGGAGCACAGACAAACATCGCATGGTGTACTGGATATTAGAGAAATGGAAAAGTAAAATCTGAGATGGAGACTGTGGGCAGGTCCCCACAGCTGGCTCCCCTGGGACAAAAGAAAAATGGGCACTTTAAAAGTCTTAAAGGGACAAGGCTTTAACAGGTGGACAAAACCAACTTGGCGTACTCAGCCCAGCAGGCTGGGAATCTTGAGGAACTTCAAGTGCTCTAACCCCCTGGGTGGCAATGCAGCTCTGAAGCCCCTCATAGCAATAAGCAGCCTGCCATTCATTCCCCCCTGCCAGCACTGCAAGCAAAAGGGCTGACTTGTCATTGCTACAGACCAGCTGGGGAGAAGCCCCACCCACAGCAACCACAGAGAGTCTTCTCCCAGTGTGCAGCTAATCGGGCCAGACCAAGAGGCTGCTGCTAGCACACAGCTACCTGGAAAAGGCAGAGGAAGCTGGTGCAAGGTCCAGAAGGCACGAAGGGGCGCCGTTCTTGCAGGAGAACACACCCAGCACATCTGCAACACACCCGCAGTGCTCTAGGCTATCCTGAGGGCTGCCCTGCCACAGCACTACAGGATTAACTCAGAGTTGCTCCCTGTCTGCAGATAGCCTGCACAGGCAGGGGAGAAGGGCAAGGCAACCAGCAAGCAGGAAGGGACTTTGTTCTCCCAGCTGACACACACACCACCTGCCAGCAATCACTTCTATTGCCATGAAAAGGCAGAATAATCTGGTCCAGTTAAAAAATCACTCAAACAACCCCAGAGAGAGGGCATGGCGAGATAGATATAACCAATCTTCCTAAAAAAGAATTCAAAATGAAAGTCATAAACATGTTGATGGAGCTACAGAGAAATATGCAAAAGCTAAGGGATGAAGTCTGGAGGGAGATAACAGAAATGAAACAATCAATAGAAGGACTTAAGAGCAGACTGGATGAGGTGCAAGAGACTGTTAATGGAATAGAAATTAGAGAACAGGAATACAGAGAAGCTGAAGCACAGAGAGAAAAAAGGATCTCTGGTAATGAAAGAATATTAAGAGAACTGTGTGACCAATCCAAATGAAACAATATTCATTTTATAGGGGTACCAGAAGAAGAACAGAGAGTAGAAGGGATAGAAAGTGTCTTTGAAGAAACAATTGCTGGAAACTTCCCCAAGCTGGGGAAGAAAATAGTCTCTCAGACCATGGAGATCCACAGATCTCCCAACACAAGGGACCCAAGGAGGACAACACCAAGATATATAATAATTAAAATGGCAAAGATCAAAGACAAGGACAGGGTATTAAAGGTAGCCAGAGAGAGAAAAAAGATCACCTACAAAGGAAAACCCATCAGGCTATCATCAGACCTCTCAGCAGAAACCTTACAGTCCAGAAGAGAATGGCATGATATATTTAATGCAATGAAACAGAAGGGCCTTGAACCAAGAATACTGTATCCAACAAGATTACCATTTCAATTTGAAAGAGGGATTAAACAATTTCCAGGTAAGCAAAAGTGGGGAGAATTTGCCTCCCACAACCCACGTCTAGTGGGTATTTTAAAGGGACTGTTCTATATGGAAGTACTTCTAAAGCTAAATAGATGTCACCAGAGAAAATAAAATCACAACAAGAAAGCAGACCAACCAAATGCTAATTGAAGGCAAAAAATAATATCAACTATCCACAAAAGCAGTCACAGGAAACACAAATGAGTACAGAATAAAACATCTAACATATAAAGAGTGGAGGAGGAAGAATACAAAGGGAGAGAAATAAAGAATCATCAGACTGTGTTTATAATAGCATAATAAGTGAGTTAAAGTTAGACATTTAGATAGTAAAGGAGCTACCCTAGAATCTCTGGTAATCATGAATTCAAAGCCTGCAATGGCAATAAGTACATATCTATCGATAATCACCCTAAATATAAATGGGCAGAATGCATCAATCAAAAGACACAGAGTAATAGAATGGATAAAAAAAGCAGGACCCATCTATATGCTGCTTACAAGAGACTCACCTCAAACCCAAAGACATACACAGACTAAAAGTGAGGGGATGGAAAACATATTTCATGCAAACAATAGGGAGAGGAAAACAGGTGTTGCAATACTTGTATCAGACAAAATAGACTTCAAAACAAATAAAGTAACAAGAGATAAAGAAGGACACTACATAATGATAAAGGGGTCAGTCCAACAAGAGGATATAACCATTATAATATCGGTGCACCCAACACAGGAGCATCGACATATATGAAACAAATACTACCAGAATTAAAGGAGGAAAAGAATGCAATGCATTAATTTTAGGAGACTTCAACATACCACTCACTCCAAATGACAGATCAACCAGACAGAAAATAAGTAAGGACAGAGAGGCACACTAGAACAGATGGACCTAACAGACATCTACAGAACTCTACACCCAAAAGCAGCGGAACACACATGGAACATTTTCCAGAATAGATCACAAACCAGGCCACAAAAAGAGCCTCAGTAAATACAGAAAGATTGAAATTCTACCAACTAACTTCTCAGATCACAAAGGTATAAAACTAGAAATAAATTGTACAAAGAAAACAAAAAGGCTCACAAACACATGGAGGCTTAACAACATGCTCCTAAATAATCAATGGATCAATGACCAAATTAAAACAGATCAAGCAATATATGGAAACAAATGACAACAACAGCACAATGCCCCAACTTCTGTGGGATGCAGTGAAGGCAATTCTAAGAGGAAAGTACATAGCAATCCAGGCCTATTTACAGAAGGAAGAACAATTCCAAATGAATAGTCTAAAGTCACAATTATTGAAATTGGAAAAAGAAGAACAAATGAGGCTCAAAGTCAGAAGGAGGGACATAATAAAGATCAGAGAAGAAATAAATAAAATTGAGAAGAATAAAACAATAGAAAAACTCAGTGAAACCAAGAACTGGTTCTTTGAGAAAATAAACAAAATAGATAAACCCCTAGCCAGACTTATTAAGAGAAAAGGATAATCTACACACATAAACAGAATCAGAAATGAGAAAGGAAAAAACATGAAAGACCCCAAAGAAATACGAAGAATTATTAGAGAATTCTATGAAAATCTATATGCTAACAGGCTGGATAACCTAGAAGAAATGGACAACTTCCTAGAAAAATACAACCTTCCAAGACTGACCAAGGAAGAAACAGAAAATCTAAACAGACCAATTACCAGCAATGAAATTGAATCGGTAATCAAAAAACTACCCAGGAACAAAATCCCTGGGAAAGATGGATTCACTGCTGAATTTTATCAGACATTTAGAGAAGACATAATACCCATTATCCTTAAGGTTTTCCAAAAAATAGAAGAGGAGAGAATACTTCCAAACTCATTCTGTGAAGCCAGCATCACTCTAATACCAAAACTAGGTAAAGACCCTCCCCCAAAAAATAAAATTACAAACCAATATCCCTGATGAACATAGATGCAAAAATGCTCAACAAAATATTAGCAAACCAATTTCAAAAATACATCAAGAGGATCATACACCATGATCAAGTGGGATTCATCTCAGGGATGCAAGGATGGTACAACATTTGAAAATCCACCAACATTATCCACCACATCAACAAAAAGAAGGACAAAAACCACATGATCATCTCCAGAGATGCAGAAAAAGCATTTGACAAAATTCAACATCCATTCATGATAAAAACTCTCAAAAAAACCCACAGGCAACATCATAGTTAACAGTGAGAAGCTGAAAGCTTTTCACCTAAGATTGGGAACAAGGCAGGGATGCCCACTCTCCCCACTTTTATTCAACATAGTACTGGCGTCCTAGCCACAGCAATCAGACAACACAAAGAAATGTAAGGCATCCAGATTGGTAAGGAAGAGGTCAAACTGTCACTATATGCAGATGACATGATATTGTACATAAAAAACCCTAAAGACTCCACTCCAAAACTACTAGAACTGATATCGGAATACAGCAAAGTTGCAGGATACAAAATTAATATACAGAAATATGTTGCTTTCGTATATACACTAACAATGAACTAGCAGAAAGAGAAATCAGGAAAACAATTTCATTCACAATTGTATCAAAAAGAATAAAGTACCTAGGAATAAACCTAACTAGGGAAGTGAAAGACCTATACCCTGAAAACTACAAGACACTCTTAAGAGAAATTAAAGAGGACACTAACAAATGGAAACTCATCCCATGTTCTAGGGTAGGAGAATTAATATTGTCAAAATGGCTATCCTGCCTAAAGCAATCTACAGATTCAATGCAATCCCTACCAAAATACCAACAGCATTCTTCAATGAACTGGAGCAAATAGTTCTAAAATTCATATGGAACCACCAAGGACCCTGAATAGCCAAAGCAATCCTGAGAAGGAAGAATAAAGCAGGGGGATCTCGCTTCCCAACTTCAAGCTCTACTACAAAGACACAGTCATCAGGACAATTTGGTACTGGCACAAGAACAGACTCACAGAACAGTGGAACGAAATAGAGAGTCCAGATATTAACCCAAACATACATGGTCAATTAATGTACACTAAAGGAGCCATGGATATACAATGGGGAAATGACAGCCTCTTCAACAGATGGTGCTGGCAAAACTGGACAGCTACATGTAAGAGAATGAAACTGCATCATTGTCTAACCCCATACACAAAAGTAAATTTGAAATGGATCAAAGACCTAAATGTAAGTCATGAAAACATAAAACTCTTAGAAAAAATCATAGGCAAAAATCTCTTGGACATAAACATGAGCAACTTCTTCATGAACATATCTCCCCAGGCAAGGGAAACAAAAGCAAAAATGAACAAGTGGGATTATATCAATCTGTTCTATTGACACCATCAATAGAACAAAAAGGCATCCTACAGTATGGGAGAATATATTCATAAATGACATAGCTGAGAAAGGGTTGACATCCAAAATATATAAAGAGCTCACACACCTCAACAAACAAAAAGCAAGTAATCTAAAAAATGGGTAGAGTATCTGAACAGACAGTTGTCCAAAGAAGAAATTCAGATGGTCAACAGGCACATGAAAAGATGCTCCACATTGCTAATCATCAGAGAGATGCAAATTAAAACCACAATGAGATATCATCTCACACCAGTTAGGATGGCCACCATCCAAAAGACAAAAAACAACAAGTGTTGGTGGGGATGTGGAGAAAGGGAAACCCACCTACACTGCTGGTCGGAATGTAAATTAGTTCAACCATGTGGAAAGCAGTATGGAGGTTCCTCAAAAACTCTAAGTAGAAATACCATTTGACCCAGGAATTCCTCTCCTAGGAATTTACCCTAAGAATGCAGGAGACCAGTTTGAAAAAGACATATGCACCCCTATGTTTATCACTGCACTATTTACAATAGCCAAGAGATGGAAGCAACCTAAGTGTCCATCAGTAGATGAATGGATAAAGAAGATGTGGTACATATACACAATGGAATATTATTCAGCCATAAGAAGAAAACAAATCCTACCATTTGCAACAACATGGATGAAGCTATGGCGTATTATGCTCAGTGAAATAAGTCCGGTGGGGAAAGACAAGTATCAAATGATTTCACTCATCTGTGGAGTATAAGAACAAAGCAAAAACTGAAGGAACAAAACAGCAGCAGACTCACAGAACCCAAGAATGGACTAACAGTTACCAAAAGGAAAGGGACTGGGGAAGATGGGTGGGAAGGGAGGGATAAGGGGGGTAAAGGGGCATTACGATTAGCATACATAATGTAGTGGAGGGCACGGAGAAAGCTGTTCAAGACAGAGAAGACAAGTACTGATTCTATGGCATCTTACTATGCTGATGGACAGTGACTGTAATTGGGTATGTGGTGGGGGTTTGATAATGGGAGTCTAGTAACCATGATGTTGCTCATGTAATTGTAGATTAGTGACACCAAAAAAAAAAAAAAGAGTTAGTAACATTGGTAGGGCTTTGTCATGCATAAGGAGAGCAAATCTTTGTTTTTTGAGGGTTGAAGTTCAGCAAATCTTTGTCTTTTGAGGGTTGAAGTTCATCTTTGAAAGCATTATTGCTCAGAGGGAGAGGCAGCAGTTGAAAGCCAGTGAGGGGTAGTTTTGGTCACTCCTTTGGTGGCCCTGAGCTGACCAGAGGCTGTCCAGAGGAAGCCTTCATGCCGGCTTGAGCAGCAATAGCACACGACAATCTTCTATGCTTGTTCCACATTCTGCATACACACACACACGCACACACATGCATGCACAAACACACTGTATGCACACAGGCACACACACACTGTTGCACACATGCATGCACACACACTGCATGTACACGTGCACACACAAACTCATGAACACACTGCATGCACACATGCACACACACATGCACTGCATGCACACACACAACTCATGCACATGCACACACACACTGTATGCACACACTGCATGCACACACACGTGCATGTACACTTGCACACACACATGCTCAAGCACTCCTCCCAAACTTAGAAAACACCCAGACTTCCCACTTCACAGAAGAATGCTATCCCTCTGGTCAGTGTACATGCTGATGTCAACAAAGCAGACCACAGGAAATTCTGCCCCAGTGGCCAAGGGCTCCCTTTACGCCCCTGGGTACTTGGGAAGTGTCCTGCAAGTGCCTTTTTAACCTCCCAGTCCCATTTTCTGTGTGGGGATCTGCCTCCTCAGCCTGCTTTGCTGCTTCCATGTGAAGATCAGATGTGCATTCAGAGATCCCCATTTTGTCTTCCTCTAGCAGACATTCACGAAGCTCCACATGCTAGTCTCTGGGCTCACCCTGGGGTTGGGGGATTGAGTGAGGGTTGTTCAGGTGGGGTTATGATGGTGACCAGATAGGAAGACTGAAAAGGCGGTCTGCTCTTTCTTCTCCAGGTGGTGGCTACCCTGGGGACCACAACCTGCTGTTCATTTGACAATCTCTTGGAAGTGGGTCCTCTCTGTAAGTATCCAATTAAATTTTCTTCTGGAAAATGTTCTCAGTATACAGGGACTTTAGTACACCTTCCTCTTTTGGGCGCTCCCTCCTTCATAATATTCATAATATATTGCATTATTATGTATAATATTATATATTATATATACAATATATATGTATATTATATATATATATAGAGAAGGCTCTCCTCCATAATTATTATGTCATATAAATAGCATAATATTGCATTATAATGCAATATATAATGTAATATATATTATATAATTAGTAAGATATATATTAATAATATATATTAACCATGCATATAGTAATTAATAAAATATTAACATAATAAAATTATGATGGTTTGTCAAACTCTTCTTGTATTTGCTCCAGAAACTCAGAATTTGGGCTAATTGAACAAAAGATGAGCTTAGCTGTTCCTACACATAATCATAAGAAATCACTGCTCCAAACAGTGTAGAGCACAGATGCAAGATTTCCAGTCTATGTTGCTAAGGGTAAACCCTTGAAACTCTTAGAGCAAGTGCACTCACACAAGACGGGATGTGAGAACTAGCCATCCTGATTAACATCTTCTGGTGTGTCTGTTTTAACCTTTTCTGGAATGACTGAGTGTAGTTAAGCACCATACTTCAAGTGATTAAGGAAACAATACAAAAGCACTAAGCTTCTCCTGGGAAGGATGTAGGCTTCCTGAGCTTTCCTGGCAGCTTACATCCTCCTCCGGGGTTCTGGTAGAGATGGGATTCAGGGCTGCCAAAGGTGAGCCCTGAACAACAGCTGTCTCTAAAGTTTCACCTCGAACCTGTGGCCGGGACACTCAGAGGGCTTGAGAGGGTTTCCGTAATGGGGACCTTCCTCGGGGATAGGGAGCTCGGCCATGGGCACCCTTCCTTGGTCCTGGGGCCTGATATCTCCCGCAGCTCCAGGTGAGCCGCGGCCCCGTGGGTGGTGCAGCAGGTCCTCTGCATGGTCTGGGCATTCCATGGAGGCTGTTCAGACTCTCAGAGCACCCTCTCAGGCGCTGCCCCCCCCCCACCGTGTAACCCCACATCAGAGCAACCTCTCAGGCGCTGTTCCCTCCCCCCCGAGTAACCCCACATCAGAGCACCCTCTCAGGTGCTGCTCCCATCCCCCCTGTGTAACCCCGCATTGGGCAGCCTTGGCGCAGAGTGCCCCGTGGAGTCCAGCCCCCTGCTTGAAGCTGTCTGCTGCAGTTCAGAACTTTGCTTCCTTATCGGTAACGTCTGTAGCATGGAGAGGCAAACAACACTTTGAATGGTGAAATGGTAATATTCCCCTCACAGGATTCTTTAGAGGATGAATTAACGCACAGAAATCATGTGAGACAAAAGAGAGTGTGTGCTGTGAGGCAGGTGGCACCAGGGTCTGCGGGTGTAGACTTGCCCGTGCACACACAGGGTTTCTCTCCACCACGCACGGCCTGTGGCAGGTATCTAGACAGCTGCTGAAGGCAGTTGTGTGTGGTGTGGGCCTGGGGAAAAGGGGCAGAAGGGGCTGGCTCTGGACTGTGGCCACTGCACTGGCCTCCTGGCTACAAGCCCCTGTCAGCTGGGCCAAGCCACTTGGAGCCCCTTCTGACCCAGCTACCAGGCAGAGAACTGGATGTCCTGGACGGCGGCTGGCTGATGTAATTCCTGGGAGTATTGGATTTAGAAGCTTAAGATCGTTGGCAGGGCAGAGCCCGTGTGGCCCTGCAGTCCCGTGAGCCCCAGGGCTGGCCGCCCCCTGGATGAAGGGGATGACAGCCCCAGAAGGTTCCTGGCATTCACTGTCCCAGAGCCCCCTCTCCTCCCCAGGTGCTGGGCCCTGAGGAAAGAGCAAGATTTGTGACCTGTTTGGTACCAAACCCAGAGGCTCTTCTGGGGCCGACTGAGGGAGCAGAGGTGGATGGGTGCCATCCACTGCGGGAGTTCACATGGGAGGCCGGTTCTGATGGTTATACTCCCTATGGATGATGATATCACCATCAGCAGTGCCTTCCCAGTTAGGTACTGTTTTTCTACTTTTCCTCCTCTGACACCATTTACTTGACTATCATCAACTTAGCATTCTTCAACTTCAAACAGGACTGCTCTGAGCCCCTGAGCTGACCTTGTTCTGTAGTATGGTTAGAATAAACCATTAGAATAATTCAGATAAGTTATTCCTCCACCATTATTTGATGAAGAGGACACATCAGAAGGTGGTTTTCCCCAAAATGCTGCTTTGAGAAAGACATTTTCTTTTTGGTTCCTTTTAAAATGATTCACCAGAGAGGCTATTTCAGTTGGTCCACTTGGACTGATCAACTGAATTTACAGGCAGGTTTAATGAGATGAGGATGAGATAATAGTCAGGAAGTGTGAAAGTGGGAAGCAGGGGTCAAGGTCCCAGCAGGTGTGGAAGGGAGTACAGGGCAGGAGGAGCAGCAAAACCTTTGTCCAGGGGCTTAGGATAGCTGGGAGGTGACGCAGCTGACGGTGCAGGGGGGCCAGGCTGCTACCATCCACCAAAGCCTCACAGGGAAATGTGCCTGAGGCAGGGCGCAGTAGCTGTGCAGGCTGCCCCTTCCCTCTCGGATGCATCTGAAAGCTGCTGGCTGGGGCGGCCTTGCCTGGGTGCTGGGCAGACTTTGCCCTGGGACATGCAACTCCTGTGCTCTGGCCTTGGGGTCTCGGTGACCACCTGATTCCTAGAACACCTGCAATATTTGGAGGGGCCAGAAGGCAGGTTGTGCTGCCAGCTGATCACACTAAAGTCGTGAGATGCAGGGGTGGTGCCCCTGGCTCTTTACCTCTTGTGGAAAGAAGAAAAGAGAGCTGACCCCGGGTGTCTGTAACTGCCTTCTGCAGGAGTTTTAGGCCAACTAAAAAGAGGAAAACAATCCTCAAAGACCACCCTGGCTTCTGACATCAATTCCAAGTTCAGGAGTTCCAGAACCAAAATCACCCTCAGCCCCGATAATCCACCAGCAGGGCTCACAAGTCCTGGTTAATTACAGGAGGAGATGTGTGGGGCAGTGTGGGAGGGGTCCCAACGCCGAGCCCCTGGGCGTTCCCTCCCTGAGGCCATGGATGGCAAGCACAGCAACCATGGTATGCGACAGCATGCATGCAGGGCGATACCTCCCTAGCAGGTAAGCTCCAAGCTCTGGGTGCCAGAGCTTTACTGGGCTCAGTCACATATTGCCCGCGTGGCTGGGCTTCCTTCTCCAGCCCCTTCTGGGCATCCTGTCGATACCTTTAGTCTCCAGTTCCTCCAGAAACCGGAACTCACAGGGCATGGCCCAGAGCCCCTGATGTGAATCATACTGTTACAGTCTGGGGGCCAGAGCTCCAGGCAGGAAAGACCCCTAGCGGCAGGTGCTCCAGGCTGGAGGTCACCTTCCCAGAGCTGAGGGTGAAGGCTGTGCTCTCCTGGAGTGGGGCTGTGTGCTCCCGGCACACCCTCCCCTTGTGCGCCCCCTTCTCTTCCCTCCTCGGGCCTCCATCTGCCTTCTGCTGCCCCCTCTCTGGGTCTCAGATGCATTCTTGGGCAACAGAGCTTTGGGGTTGGCATCGTCCTGGCCCCCTCCTGGGGGTTCGGGCCAGACCTTCTCTCCCCCGTCTGTCCTGGAGGAGGCCTGGCTCAAGTTGATAGGTCGTGGATTTTACTGTCTGACCCCATGTTCCCACTCAGGAGGGTGATGGCTGAGGCAGGAGGATGTGGGGGCTGTGGGAGACAGAGCACTGCAGGGCTTCTGGATTCTGCCCGCCCCTCCAGCCCTCAAAGCTGGCGTCTTTCCTGACACATCTGCCTGGTCAGGTCCTGCTCCACCCCACCCTTCACGCCACTGTTCTGAACCAAACACACACTGGTGTCTCAAACTCAGCATAGTGCCTCTGATGGAAGGAGCCCAGACAGCCCATGGGGTCACAGGCTGGCTTGGAGATTTTGTGCCTGGCCCCTAAGGGCATCTGAGGTTTCCACCTGCCCCATGGCACCCCTGAGCTGTACCAACATGTAGCACAGTGCTGGAGCAATAATGGCTGTCCTGTCATTTCTAAGACGTCCCCAATCATCCTGAGGCTTTGTGCTCACCACCCATCCACTCAGGGCTCTGCGGGCACCCGGTGAGGCCAGTCCAGCTGAGGTGGTGAGCTCAGACACCCTTGGCCCACAAGCGTGCTGTGGTCGCTCTGGCCTAATGGTACCCTGATCCTCTGCGGCCATGGCACACATCCTCAAGACACATTTGCTCTTGATCCAACCCAGGGCTTTAATCCCTTCAATCCTGAAGCTCAGACTGAATCAAGGCTTTGAAAAGCCACCTGTATCTTTTATCAGCAGAGCTCAGAACTGCTTGTCACTTGTCACAGTGTCACGTATGACTAACGAGCATCATGCATGAAAAAGTGCACCATGAATCCATCAATTGGCACAAATGCATTTCC
Source organism: Manis pentadactyla (assembly GCF_030020395.1). NCBI lineage: Eukaryota > Metazoa > Chordata > Mammalia > Pholidota > Manidae > Manis > Manis pentadactyla. The sequence goes on from NC_080025.1 coordinate 45,561,035, forward strand.
GTCCATTTGCCTGTGAAGAGAAGGGCCTGGAGGGGAGACATGGCCATACAGCTGCTGGGTGATTGGAGGCAGGGGTCGCACCCGGGTACAACTGAATTGAGGGAGCGCATTTAAACAGGACTGTTCCAGCTCCCAAGTAAGATGTGGTTCCTTCCTGCAAGGCTGCTGGGTTCAGATGGAAAACAAAAACCGCATTCACCAAAGGAGCCAGGATGAGTTCAGATAGCGTTAAATGACCGATGGATGTGTGTGGGGTGCAGTGGGCACAGAGGCGGTGTGGGCTGTGCACTGGGCCTTCCTGAGTGATGCTGGGGTGGGGACGATGTTAGAAGGGGCTGGCTGGGAGAGCTGGGAGGGAGGCAGAGGATGGCCACATGCCTGGGTGAAGTGTGGGTGCAGGACCTGGTGGGGTTGGCACTTGCTGGTCCCTCAGAGTTATGCTGAACGCAAGGACCAGCTGTGTGAGTCAAGCAGGCAAGTGACCCCAGTTCCCTCCCTCTCCATGCATCACTGGGCGCCGGCCTATGCCCAGTGTCTTCAGACAAGAAGTCTTCAGACAAGAAGAGCCTGTGGGTAGGGATCCAGAAATGAAGCCAAGAAGTGCTGTGGATAAACCATGTTCAAGAAGGGCACTGACAGGACGCGGCAGGTGCCAGCCCCCTCAGTGAGGGCCTCCTCAGGGAACTCACAAGTTGCTTCTGGACTTTAGGTCACAAGGAGGAATTGTGGCTGCACATTGATGCGGCCTACGCGGGCAGTGCCTTCATCTGCCCGGAGTTCCGGCATCTTCTGAACGGAGTGGAGGTGGGTGTCCTCTTTGTTTGAAAGTATTCTGTTACCTGTGATTTCTCCCTACAAAGATGTGATGCTCAGTGTTTCACATTTGTGATTTGTTTGAGCAAATTATTTCCAATCTGATGGCAGTGATTTGGGGGATTTCACTCCCTCAGGACCAGGATGAGAACCTTCCCCATCATTTGGTCTGTCCTTTCCAAGTACACCTGATGTTTCTAGCTGATTTGCAGTCATCACAAATCCTGGGCACAGCTGTCAGATGGGACAGATTTTAGCTTATAAAACTGAGGGGAAATACTGAGGAGGAAAATAAAGATCTAAATGTGTTTGAGGTCAAGGGCTTTTTAAAGAATCAGCGTGCAGTTTCATCTGATCTGGTCTTGACGGGACAGATGTTTTGACCACTTAACCAAATGTGAGATTTGCTCTAACGGACATTGAATGAGCTGCCACCAGTGCACTTAAATGTCCAAAACTGCTTTGGGAATTGGTAAAATGTGGCCTGTGATGCCCACCCCAACCTCTGCTTCTTTGGAGACAGAACAATCAAGCTTATTGACCAGCACTCTGCTTCCCCAGAGGGCTGCAGAATGTAAATGGTACAGGCTTATTTAGCACATAGAAATGACCTTACAGATGTGCTCTGATGTGCTATTTTGGACAAGCAGGATTTCACTGATGGCAGCACCGCTTACGGGGCAAGAATCCCTCCTCACCCAAAACTCAGATGTAAATGCAACAAAGGGTCCAGAGAGGCCGGCTTTGACAGTGAGTCCAGAAAGGAGACAGTACATCTATGGTCCTGGCTTTGTTGTCAGGGGCAGGGGTCTTGTGGGACCGTGGCTACACTCAGTGCAGGGATTAAGGGCACGGTCTGGCCATCAAACAGCCTGTTGGAATCCCAGCTTTGCTGTGGGACTGGCTGTGTCCCCTCGGGCAGGTTGAATATCTTCTCTACACCTCACAAAATAGATTCGGTGCTGACATCTCCCTGGAGGGGAGCTGTGAGCACCAGAGGGGTCAATCACATTGAAAGGGCTTAATGTGGCATCAGGAATACAGTAAACACTGTGTTTATTATTTTTCACCACAGTCAGGAGAGAATGTCCTTCAAAACCTCTCTCTGCTCTCACATCATGCTGCCAATCAATTTTCTAATTACTAATTTGGATTCTCATAATGCCGTAATATCAGAAAAGTGTAGTGAGGTGTGGGGAGCACCAGCGCTCCCACCTTTGAAAAGAATAATCCTCTTAGTGCTAATGAAGAGAATGGCATTCTCGTTTATAGCTACATCCCATCCATTCATTATTCACTCACTCATTCGATAATTACTTATTGATTACTGGGTCTGTGCTGGAGCAGAAATCACTCCTGGGGGCGATGTACATGGGGCCTCTGTAAACACGGGGGGTAGGGGGGACATATGAGAAGGTCTGGTATCAGGGTGCTGACACTGCGCCCTGTACAGCTCACTGCTGACCACCGGTTTTGTGGGTTCCTGGTGCTGGGAAATGGGGTATAAATCCCTACACACCAGAAGTGCCTTTTGTCCTGGCGATGAGAGGCTTCCTAGGATCTGTGGGCCATATCCAGGGAGGCCGGGTGAGCTCCGTGGGATTTGTCCACCTCTCCCCAGGGCACACTCTTCTCTAAGCATAAGGTTTAGGATTTCACTGTCTTTTCCTGCTACCACTCTCCTCTTCCCCATGAACCCACAACTTGACATTTCCCCTCTCACAGGGTAGAGCCTCTGTCAGGCCTCCGCGGGGGATGGGAGCGTCGCAGTTGAGATCCTATCAGCAGCAGACAGGATCTGGTGCCCAGTGACCTGCCATCTCCATTTTTCTTCCATTACTGCCCAACTCCTGTTCCCTGCTGGGGGAGGGCCTTACTGCTCAGCTAGTCAGATAAGGGGGCTGCAATATCCTGCCCAGCCCTATCGGGGAGATAAGGGCCTCTCTCTGTTAGCAAGAAGATCCTAGCTCAGTTGGGTAATGAAACACGTTCAAACAGGCCAGCCCCCTACGAGGGAGCTAATAAAATTCCTAGCACACAAAGCTCTCCTTGCTCATTTGGTCTCCTTTTATCAACAAATGAAACGCCTTGTCATTTCCTGTCTCTCAAAATCACTTTTATTGAAACCTAGAAGGAAATGAATCTGCTCCCCCAGAGTGGGCTGTCGTGCGAGGCTGCTGTCAGCTGGCCAACCGTGTCCCCGCCGACACCCACCTGGCCCCATGTGCCCCCACTGTCTCCTCTGTGCTCACCCCTGAACCAGATAGGGAAGAGGTGTCTCAAAGCCTTGGGAAGATTTCAAAGTTCCCCGTCAGGAGATTCAGCCAGCTGGGGCCTGCGATGGCCTCTGCCTTTATTTCGGCTTCAATTATGGATTTAGCCACGTGGTTGTATCCCTGGGCCTCCAGCTGGACCCAGGTGCCGTTCATCAGCCAGAGGGTGAGGCAGGGCACCCATGTGAAAATGGAAGAACTCAGCCCCATGACAGCTCTGTGGAAATGCAGAGCACCCTCCCTGGTGGTCTTGGTTGTTGAAATCGCTTATCTTCTGCTTGAAAATATGGTGGTGCTTCAAATTGTTGAAGTCTACCGGCGTGTGGCTTCAGGGGCTTTGCAGGGGCAGCTGCTGGCTTCTGGTGAGGGAACCGTTAGGGGCACAACAAACTTGAATGCTATCTTTAAAAATAGAGAAGGAAATATTTAGGTAAAGGGGAAGCGTTGATTATTACATCAATGTTGGTAAAATAATCAACCGATCCAATGAAAAGTGGGGTGACCCTGATTACAGTAGGTTAGTTAGGAAGTTTTCACTTGCCCCTTGCTCATGCTGATGCATATATTCTGAGAGCTTTGCTGGTTCATGGACGTGAGCAAAGTGCAGGCATAAAGTATTTCATTGGTCAGATCAGTTCTTGACATAGTGCATGTTAATTAAAATTCTGCTTATCCCAAATAGTTTCGTAAGTTTGAAACTTGGACACATTTTGTGTGACTTCAGACTATGCGGGTTTGAGAGTACATGGCATAAAATATTAAGAACTTTTCATTTTATGAGGAAAGGTAGAGGTATGAATTTTCCCAATTAAAAATGAACTGAGACTCACAGTTTCAAAGCAGGAGAGCCCACAGAACTGTGAGCTGCATTCTTGTTGCTTCTGGGTGTGGGCATCTCCTCACAGATGACAGAAGCCCCATGTCCTTAGGGCCGGTCTTGGATTATGCTTTGGGATTCAGCATATTTTGAATTATCCAAGGTCCTCCAAATGTATCCATTAATGAATATAATAGTCCTACACCAAATTAGGATTAACCATAAATAATAGGAAGTGTTAATAGGAAGGCACTAGATATGATCTCATTCATCCCACTCCCTCATTTATACATTCCCATAGAATTGTTGAACCAAGGCCCTCGGCTAGAGCATGGAAAAGCTAAGGCCAGATCTGAGGCTCTCGAAGCACATGCTCTTTCTACAAAAAAGGATGAGATTCTTCATTTCACTCTTCCCACAAACCCTTTCCAAACATCTTCAGGTGCCTTGCGCTTTGTCCCAGGACCACCAGCCTTTGTGCCCCGCAGAGGTCAAGCCTGGCTCCTTTCTGGGCACCCCTCTGTAGGGGCCTCCCTGGCACATCCTGGCGCAGCTCCGTCTTCCCTCCTCTGGCAGCAGCCTGCTTTATGGCTGCTACTGGTCATCCCATGCTGCATTCCAATGACTGCTGTCTTGTCCGCTCCCCATGTCACCCTGAGCTATGGAAGGCGGCAGGCATGCTTTCTTCACATATGTCCCTGGGGACCCACCTGGCCAGCTTAACAAACCCACATCAGCAAACATCGTCATCAGCAGGGAGGGTCCGTGTCAGGAGCTGTGCTGAGGGGAACCCAGCTGAGATTCACAACTTCTCCACAAAGCAGATGCTCCCTCTCTGGTCCACATGGAGTTGAGCCAGGACTGAAGCCCCCGTTCTCTGACTCCAAAGCCACTCCCTTCCCTTTGTGCTTCAGCCCAGAATCAGGTCTGTGTTAGCTCCATGAGTCATGAGCTATGATTGTTGTTCCTGCTTGAAAATGAATGAAAAGAGGCTCAGGTGGGTCCTGTGGCTGCCTGAGTCCCAGTGCCCATTGGCCAGACCTTTCCTGTTGACCCTGTGGCCCAACCCCCATGGCTCTAGGTACCTCCCTTCCCCATGGTCTTGTTGCTTTCCATTTGAGCCTATAATCTGTTGACTATTGTGTATGGGAGCTTGTTTTATAACTAAATATTAATAACTGAAATGTCTTCTTGTGTTGTTATTCCTTGGCAGTTTGCAGATTCATTTAACTTTAATCCCCACAAATGGCTTTTGGTGAACTTTGACTGTTCTGCCATGTGGTAAGTTTCCCGTGTTAGAGCCCATTACTCCCCACTCACTGCTGGTCAGAACAGTGGCCTCTTGGAGAGAAGCCTGGTAAGTGTTGAGATGCTGCTGTTGGAGAGGCACACATAATACTTACTCCTTACTTCTGTTTCTGGACCATGGGTGGGATTCTTGCAAAATATTACCCTGAATATAAACCTAGAACATATTATTGCAGCCTATTGGCACAAGGAAAGAGAAGGTTTTCACAGAGAACATCTATAGTTTGATTTATCGATAATTAAAGACAATGCAAAGAATTTCACTACATATTTCTAATTCAGTTGCTTCTGTGTTTTTATTCTTAGCTGTTTAACAAATCTAAGTCTAAAAGCCTTAAGAAAAAATAAAAGTAATCCCATTTTCTAAGAAGTTCCTTGGAAAATCTTAGCAGTGCCATCATCATGTTGGTTATACTTAGAGCAGGAAAAAGAATTCAAAAATTAAAGTGGATGATATTCCATCACACAGACAATATTCAAAGAAAGGATGATGGGTGGGAGTGGAATAGGCTCTCCAGGAACTGGTTCTTCTAAGTATATTAGGGTAAGAAGTCAGTTCATCAGTCTTAAGACCAGGGGGCTTTGTGTGAGTTTTGTGCAAAATCATTCAGTATGTAATTAAGTAAGTGCTTTTTCACCTTAGAAAGGTGGGGGAAGCACCTCTCACCCAAGCCAACATTAAATCTGTCTTCCAGTTTACCAAATAATCAGTTTGCTCTTTCACTAGTTTATCTACAGAGAAGCCAAACCTTTAGCACCTTTCTTCTGTTCAAATCACATTCTTTTTTGTCAGTCTTTGCCTTTAACTTTGATATGTGATCGTTAAACCTATTCATATATGGGCATTTCAGACTTTGTTTGAAATAGTAACAAGAATTTATAGTAGCTAAAGCTTTTATGAATGTTAGGATTCTGTGGTATTCTTGTGGTTTAGGTAAAATCTATTTTACCTAAAGTGACACACCTTATTGATAACTTATACAGTGTGTCAAAAGTCTCTTTCTTCAAACTTTAATTCAGATGAAAATATAATTTAGCTCTGCTGGGGTATTCGTTCAGTTGCAAAAACTGAGTGAGTTGGAGGTCAGATTACTAGTCCTGAATTTGTGGCTGACACAGAACCAGCAGCGGTCCCCCACAGACACAGCAGGGCCCCACTGCCTGGATCAAAGACTTACTAATAAGAGAACAGAGCCACTTTTGTTCAGCTGTCACTGATGCCGTTTCTCTCTGAATACTGGAAATAGTCCTGATTTTAGGTCAGGCACCTACACCCTGAAGGCCAAAGGTGAAAATGGACCACAGCATCCCTCTTCCGTTTGTAGGGCAACTGCTCCTTTGCCCACCTGATCCATGGGTCTGCTAAGTACGTTCAGGCCAGGTTAGACAACCTTGAGGGTTTGCAGACATAAAGGTTTGCGGGCAGTGTCTTGTGTTAACAAATCTCTGTGTAAAACAGGAAATTTAATCAGGGAGAACTTTATTGCTAAAAAACAATTTGCACACCAGGAAGGTCACAGCCCTTGTCTATGAACCAAGTGTGTTCCTAGGAAACACAAAGTTGTTTTCACAGTTTCTATGCAGGTTCCCATTCAGGTCCGCTTATGCAAATGAGGGGTGCAGGTCTGTGTAGTCCTGATTGGTTGATGGGAATCACCCAGTCCATTGGTGGACTTCCCAGCTGCTGTCTGCTTCATGCTGGTTCTGCTTCACGGAGCTGATGTCAGTCCGTGGTTCTGAGAGCACAGAACGTGTGTGGCCTCCTGTCAATCTGTGGCCGTCTGACTCCACTTTGTTTTGGACCTTACTGAGCCTGATGAAATCCATCCGGTTTTCTGGTGTAGCTGGCTTTGCGGGAAGGCAAAACTCACTTGGCTTTGTCTTATCTTCATACTTGCAACATAGTGATGGAGTGGGGAGAGACTGAGGGCTGAGAATCCACTCACAGGCTTTTTTTTCACTGTCCTGACTTTCCATGGAATCAAATATATATATTTGCTATTCTGAGAGGTTACTGTGGTAAAATAAGGTATCCTAACCCTATAGAATTAAAATAATAGGGACGCCTGTAAGAACCGGATTTCAGAAAGAGCTGAAAACAGGCAAATACTAAATTGTGGATTTTTAGAGCTGTGTTAAAAGATTTTATTAATATAACAGAAAAGATGTAAGTGGATTTTTTTTTATTGCTCTCACTGACTTTTTTGTATTCCTTAAAACCACAAGTGTCTCTCTTTCGTTAAATGAAATTTTGCCAGTGGTTAGTCTGTAATTTAAAGTAAACACACTGGTTATATTCTCTGAATATTGAAATGGACAAGATAATTGAAGTTTCTAGAACTTGCAATCATTACAAACACAGTAAATACGTTTCATAATGATTTCATTATTCTGTTCATTAGCTTTTCATTGTTCATTTGGTATTTTGAATCTTTTATATGTAAATATGAACCATTCTGCTCAGCGCTTAATGTCTCCTTAATATCAGATCTTCTCCAAAGAAAGCCTAAAATTCCATACATGCTAGAAGCCCTCATTCAAAAGAGAGCTTGCTCCCTATTATCGATTTTTTAAAAAAACAATGTAAGAAGCCAACACAGGAATAGCCATCCCTCATCCCTTAGGACCAGCCCTCAAGAGTGTGTCTGTGTGACAGGGACAGCATTTCCTCACTGTGAAGCTTAGAAAAGACATTTTTGTGCGTGTGTGCTTATGCAAGTGTATGTTGTATGTGCACACACATCTGTTTGTTTAAATACAGTCTTGCCCTTCACAGCACAAGGAAAAGCAAAGCTAGTACTTAAACACTGAGGAGCAGACAACCACACCCAGTAGCGCTGATAAGCGCAGTGTAGTGGGACACGGGAAATATGAGGAAGTGGACACATGTAAAGCTGCAGCAGGGCTTGGGAAGGACAGTGTAAGGGGTGCGTAGCATGCAGTGAAAGCAGGACTTGGGGACCAGACTTACACAGAAAGCAGTGAGCTAAGGACCCAAATGAAGCTATAAAACAGCAACAGAATAAACCCCCAGAAACTGGAAGGAGGGAAATAGTAAAGAGTAAGAGATGTTAATGAAATAGAAAATAAGGGCACAGTGGAGCAGATCAACAGAACCGCATAGGGACCCCTTGACCTGTCCTAATAAAATAGGTGATCTCTGGAAAGATGGGTCAGAAATAGAGGCAGGTAAACTGCACTGGAAATGTTAAGGGCAGCCACAGACTCGGCAGAGATTTAAAACATAGTAGATGAGCACTGTGATCGCACCATGCCCCAGATTCCTGCAGATATACATATTGATAACAACAAAAAGCACATACTGAAACAGACTCCAGAATTAATAGGAAATCTGAAAAATCTTGCAGCTCTTTAAGATAATGAGTCCATAGTTAAATTTTCACAGAGCAGAAACATCCCAATTTTTATAATAGCAATCTCAAACCGGGAAGGCGTTTATTAGTCCAATCATACATGTAATTCACAGAGACAGTCGGGAGCGCCCACACCCTCCTCATATCATGAAGTTAGTGTAACTCTGATTCCCAAGCCAGATGAGAAGATGAGAAAGAAAAGCTACACGACAAGCTAACAAGCTTAAATATGAAAATTCTAAGTCAAATATTGGCAAATAAAATTCAATGATGTTTAAGAGAAAAAAAGACAGTATATCATGGCCAAAATGTGTTTATTCCAGATATGCCAGGGCGATTTAAACGTATTACAAGATTATTAAGTGTCACTTATCATGTTAATAGTAAAGGAGAACGTTACCACATCAGATGAGGAAAAAGCATTATGTAAAATTCTATACCTATGCAGAACAAAAACTTGGTAAAATAGGTACAAAGGAGACCTTTCTTAATCTGATAAAAAAAAACTACCAATAAACTATAGTAAATTTGTTCTTAATGGTGAAATATTAGCAGCATTCTTTTTAAAGTCAGGAAAAAATAAGGATTCCCATAATTCACACTTCTGTTCAATATTGTTCTCCTAACCTGTGTGATAAGAGATGGTAAAGAGTAAAGGTAGAAGGATTACAAAGAAGGCCATAAAGCTCTCATTATTCTCAGAGGATGTGACTATCTACAATACAAAGAGAATCTTCAGGGTAAGTGTTATTAATAAGGTGGCACAGCAAGATTTCTAGATGCCCATTTTTTAAAGTTGTGCTTTTTTAAACATATACAATAAACAGTACCTGTAATTTTTTAAAAAAGAAATACTCTTTATAATAGCAAGAGAAGATATTAGGTTACCATGAATAAATTTATCAAAGCTCTAGATTTTTGTGAAGAAAATTATACAAGTTTTGGAAGTCACTCCAGAAGTCCTAATACGGGGTGGTACATTAGGTACACAGAGAGGGAGACTCAATATTAGACTTCAGTGCAATCCTAATAAATCTCCTGGCTGCACTTTCTGTGGAACTCAATAAAGCTGAGCCTAATATTTACATGGGCCCAGAATAGCCAAGAGAATAGGGAAGAACAATGTGGGGATCGTGCCCTGCCTGACATCATAGTGTGTGTGAAGTGACAGTGGTTGAGCCAGTGCAGTGCAGGCTGCCACAGTCAGGCAGGGATCAGAAGAGGAGCCCAGAAATGGCCCACAAGTATCTGGCTTAGCATTCCTACCATTATAGGATTTTTACAATCCAGTATACAATTCAGAGGCAGACAACCTGATAGAAAAATGAACAAAGATTTCCTCACAACGGTGAAATAGGAGTGGCCTCTTAATAAATGCAAAGTTACTCACTCCATTAATAATTAGAAATGCAAACTAAAATCACAGTGAACCATTGTTAATTGTGGAAAATAAAATGCACACTCAGTGCTGGCCAGCACATGGAGCCATGGGAGCTCTTGGGGTTCCACAACCTTGAAGCTTAGTTTGTCCCTGCCATCAGCAAGGTTGTAGATGCCATGCTTTCCCTGCCCCCTCCTATGACTGGACACACTTCCCAGAGGCTGAACTGCAGGAGTGTTCAGGACTGAGAAGTGTGTCCAACTATGAATAGGAAGCAGTAGGAGATGGGCAAATCGTGACCTGTTCCCAGGGTGGAATCTGGCGAGGGTGTCAACAAAAATAAAAAGCACGTTATAGAAAAATACACAGAGAATGATGCCATTTATGTTTACATCATATTTAGAAGCTTGCAAAACAATACCAAAGATTAGTAGGAATCTGTACAGAAAATGTTGTGGAATCTTGTGGCAGTGATAAGTCCATGTGGCCTCCTCTGGGAGGTGGCGAGAGGAAGGGACATCCCAGATCTAACTGTACATTTTCTGTTTTTCATAAACAGTGAGGTGGATATATTATTTTTTATACCTTTTTGCATGACTTCAACACTGCATAATTTTTTAAAATTAAAAACACAGCTCCAAGATCATTGCTGGTATCAGTGGGAAGTGTGATCTTCATTTACAAAGGACAGAATTCTGCTGATATTCTTGAGTATTTCTTGCCCTTTTTCACTCACTGCACCCCCTCTTAAGGCTGAGCACAGAGCCCTCCCTAGCCCAGAGAGACCAGAGGAAATTCCTCCACTGGCTCCTCATACGATGCCCACCATGCAACAAAATTCCTGCTCACACATGCACATCAGGTGCCATCCGTTTTCTTCCAAAGGTCAAAGGGAGAGGATGACTAGACAGCTTATTATTGCTTACTGACCTAGTCTGCCTTTAACCCTTTGAAGAAACAACACCTCAGTTGCCTTTCATAAGTAAATCTGGCCCTTCCTCCCATCTCCTCATTGTAAACCACATTCTGACACCCATTTCATGCTCACTGGGCTTTATCCGCCAGGGACTCTCACATTATGTTTGCTTTCAAGCCTACCGTTCTGCCATCTCCTCTCCAGTTTGCCCCTTAGGATATTCTGTTTGCCTCAAAACTTCTCTGAGCTGGTGTCCATGTTGCTAAATGAGGCTGAAAGGCAATGCTCATAAAACTCAGTCCCTCAAATCCCAGTCCAAAAGAGTTATCACCTGAGTTACCTGGAAGGACTGTCACTATGCGCGACCCGTCAGAGGGGCACACAGGTGTGAAGGGATTGAGTTGAGGACAGCATGCTGCAGCCCCGGGGGTCGCTCTCACCACTAACCGCTCTCTCTGTTCACCCCACTGGCTGGGATGATGCCCATCAGGGCCTGGAAGCGCAGAGCAAATTCTAGCCTTAGGGTGTCATTCACTAGCTCTGCAGACACCAGCTAGTGTCCCATGATGCCATTATTCTGACACGGCCTGTCTGGAGTTAGCCTGGACCCCTGGGGTGAGGGGCTTGGTCTCACAGGGCAGTCACAGGCAGTGGGTCCCAGCTTATCCCCTTATGCCCAACGTGGCTGTAAAACTGGGGGTTACCACAGCCTCTGCCCTTTCAGGTTTGATAATTTGCTAGCACAAACTCATAGCACTCAGGAAAGTGCTTTCCATACATTTGCAGGTTTATTATGGAGGATACAAGCAAGCAGCCAAATGGTAGCGATGCTGGGACAAGGCGCGGGTTGGGGTGGGGCTCGGAGCGTCCCCTACGCCAGGCGCCGCTAGCTCCGGGTGTTTAGCCACCACCCGTGGTATAGGGGACTTTATGGAGGGTTCGTTCCACAGGTATGATTGATTGACTAGCTCAATCTCAAGCACCTCTCCTCTGCCTAGAGATTGGGGGTGTGGGGTTCGGAGGTCCACCCCTCCCCTCTGATCAGCGCTTTGTTTCCCTGGCAACCAGCCCCCACCCTGAAGCTCTCTAGGGGCCCAGCCACCTGTTATCTCACTGGCATACAAAAGCCACATCACTCCAGGATTTCAGGGGTTGTAGGAGCTGTGTGCTGGGGGCCAGGGACAAGACCAAGTACTTAATCTTTTATCATGCTGCCCCAGTGCTTGGAGCTCCAGTAATCAATGCTGTGCTGCAGTGAGGTGGGGTGGTGGGGCACAGATGGGGCTCTTGTGCCCAGTGGGGTCCAGGGGCCCTTCTGAAGCCAGAGCCCCATCTAAGGTACCTCCTCATTAAGCCCATAATCTGTTGTCTAAAACCAGGGTGAAGAATAGAACAGACCTCACAGGAGCCTTCAAGCTGGACCCTCTCTACCTGAAGCATAGCCACCAGGACTCAGGTAAGCAGCCCTTGGCTTTGTGGCCTGCTTCTGCTTTGGTTTCCATCAGAGCTGAACTCGAAGCAGAGGATGGGGGAGGAAGGCTCAGGGACACACAGCCTGACTGCCAGGTGGGCGCGGAGCCCAGGCAATGGGCACTGATGGGAAGCTGCTCAGAGCAGGAGCTGGGAGGGGAGGGCCGGGCACAGCCGTTCTTGTGGGTACGGACGTCTCCCGTGTGGAAACTATAAAACAACTGGCCTCGTGTCTCTCTGAAAGAGAGTTTGCACCCACTTATGCCAATACCACAGGGGAGGAGAAGAAAATGAAGAAAGCTGGGCTGGGGGTGGGGAGTGAAGAGATGCCCCAGGGCAGGTGGGTGTGCAAGTGTGCATCTCATCCCTTTGGTGCAGACCTGCTCTCCATGGGGCCACAGATGGTGCCATCATGATGGGCCCAGTGCCTGCCCACGAAGTCTGGTGGGGAAGCTGGGGGCCGGCTGCCTAGGTGGTCACAGCCCCCAGGTTGGGGCAAGGCCCCCAGGATTTTAGGCTGCCTACAAGGCTAGTCTAGGAAGTGTGGGGTGAAAAGAATGAGCAAGCCCCAGCAGGATTACCAGCCCTCCAGGGGATGAGGGCAAGAGGACAGAGTGTTAGCACCTAGAGGAGGAGGAGCAGGGAGGGGGCCGGTGTGCCTAGGGTGGCCAGCTCTCCAAGGCCACAACGGGGACAGTGTGGCTAAGAGGGGCAGCCTCCAGTCTGGCTGTGGGCTCCCCAATGACCAGGGCAGAGTGGGGACATGGACAGGTGTTGGTGTTATGAGGAACAGGGCTTTCCCTGGCACAGAGATGCTGAAAAATTTCTCCAGTGCCTTGTGAAATGCCCTTCATGAAACACAAAATGGCCCATTCATGCTCACTGTCCTAGCCTGCAGGCCATGGCCAACACCACGTCATGTCAGTGCAGGCCGGGCTCTGAGGGCTTGCCCAGGGCCTGGAAAGCCAGATTTCTCTGCAATTCTAAGCAAAGGTAGAAGTCTGATATTTAGAACAATGATCTCAGTGATACAATTTTTTTTTTAAAACATGGAATGAAAAATTCCAGAATGTGAACAGGATTGAAATGGTATAATTATTTGTGAATTTTTAAAGTTTTTCTCTATATTTTAAAAATAAGCCCTGGAAAAGATTATAATTACAATTACTATTTTTAAGTGCAGCACATCTTTATAATTCCGCCCGATTTCTTGCCCAAGATCACCACCTAGAAACTTCCGTCTGAGAGACTCGTCCAGTGTTCTTTCCTCTATATGATCCTTGGATTTACTGTTTGAGGGGAGACTAAAATGAGAAGCAGTGATTTTTCATAGCCACTGTGAAACCACTTCAATTCAGGATGATGAAAGGGGCTCACTGGATGCTCGGTGGTATCTGCCCTGGCCAGACCCTGGACCCAGATCCAAGAATATGGAGAGGAACACCCAGCACAAGTGTGATTCCTTCATTTGTTTTAATCCCTCTTTATATCACAAATTCACCTCCCCACACAAGAAGGAAGGCGTGGGACCTGACTGCCAGTTTACTACTGGGCACTAGAAGTCTCAGATTTTGTGCTTATGGAACTGCAGAAAATGAAACAAATGGAAATCCTTTCATAATTTAGCATTTCCAACCTGTGTTCCGGGTGCCCTGCTCTCTGGAACCCCCTTGAATCTGTCGACTTGGGACGTGTCACAGAGAACACCTAGCCCCTGTCCTTGGTGGTCTGTGTCTGGTCCAGGACATGATGGATGGGACACAGGAAGTGTACCTTGAAGACGAGTATTATGCACATGATCAGCCAAGTGTCTAATGGTTTTATTTATTTTTCTTTCTTTTCCTCTTTTCTAGGGCTTATCACTGACTACAGGGTAAGTGGGAGATCGTCCCGCTGAGCTCCAGGTGGTCATCCAAACTGAAAGGGGTGCCGGGTGCTGTCATGGGCTCTAACTCATGCTGCCTCCAATTCAGCTCACAGTCAGGGTCCTGCTGAGGACACCGTCCAGCTGAGTCCCAACCAGAAGATTAGGACAGGCAGTGGGCAGCTCTGCTGAGCCAACTTTAGGGCTCAGGCTAGGAAGGAATAATCTTGGCGCTCTTCGGAAAGGTGGCACCCAGATTCCTCTGCAAGGATGGCACTGTCCTTAGGCTGTGCAGCCCCTCTGTTCTGTGCTGTGCTGGGTACCAGTGAGCTGCTGTTCTGAGACACATCTGAGACCCCTTGCTCCTCTCTGATGGCTGCTTCTGGCCAAAGAGAAAATGTACCAACCTCTCTACTGTCCTCTGATATCCCAGTTTCTCCTTATGCCCCGTTGTACCTTGGAATAACGAAGTCCTGCCACTACAGCCTATGAGGTGTCTGTCCTGGGGACGGCTTTCATTTGGTCCTCCTGCTGTTTGGAAAGGACCTGTATCCAGGCAGGAGTGCAGCCCTGGGCCCTGAGAGCCCAGGCTCTTCCTTGAGGGAGGTAGTCCTGGGCTCAGCAGGCGAAGGACAAGAACACCACAGATGCCATCGTTTTGTTCAAAAAGGTTGGAAGCCCCGACCTAAGGTGGTCACAGCCCCCAGGTTGGGGCAAGACCCCCAGGATTTTAGGCTGCCTACAAGGCTAGTCCAGGAAGTGTGGGGTGAAAAGAATGAGCAAGCCCCGGAAGGATTACCAGCCCTCCAGGGGATGAGGGCAAGAGGACAGAGTGTTAGCACCTAGAGGAGGAGGAGGGAGAAGGGGGCAGGTGTGCCTGCTGGTGGGCGGCCGGCTGATGATGGGAAGGTAGCCACTATCTGCCACCAGTTCTCTGGTGCTGGGCAGAGTGGGCACCCTCATACTCCCTTCATAGATGTGGAGACAGAGATTCAAAGTTAAAGAATTTGCTGCGCCTAATTAACAGAGAACCAAGAACCTTGGTCAAAAACTCCCCGGCCCAGCCACACAACCTCCCATGATATTGAGGAAGCTGCATCTTCCCGTTCATTTTGGTGGCTTATCAAGAGTAGAGATAGGATTTAAACATTTTCAATTGCAGAGAGAAAAGTACCCAGAAATAACTCATTTGATATCCAAGAGAGGGAGAGGGAGAATTGCTCACTTGGCATCTTCTTTTTAAGTTTCAACAGAAAAGTCACAATGAAGTGCCACTACTTCATCTTCCCAAACAGCCCCAGCCCTTCATCCCCTCTGTGTCCTTTCTTGCTGGTGTTAGTACGTTTATAACATTGGAGCCACACCACATGTGGAGTGCCAGTCAGCTGACAAATTCAGGAAAAACCAGGGATAGTGTATTAGGACCAGCATGGTGGGATGTACTTTCTGGTGGCAGTGTGACCTGCAGGTCATTCGTGGCGGCCAGTGGGTCAGGAAGAGAATATTGCCCTAGAAAATGGTACCCAGCAGAGGGGTGTGGGTTTGGGCTCCCTCCTTCTTTGTTCCCGTAGACAGAGAAATCAGTGAAAGGACCCTCACCCCAATGGAGGTAAGCTCCACACCTCCCTGCCTGCTCACCATGGCAAACCTCTACTGACTTAGTGCAGTGAACACAGTGCCTCCCATGTAAACATCTGCTCCATCCTCATCTGTCTTGGAGTTTTGCAAAGAAAGCCTTTTGCTGTGGGGGCTGCTCCCTCCACATTGGCTTTGCCACCCAAGATGGGGCCTGGCAGCTGGCAGCTGGCTTCCAAGAGAAACATGCAGAGCCATGATCAAAAAGGACGCCAGCTCTTAGCACACGCCTCCCTAATGCACCGTTTTGTTTTGTTTTGTTTCAGCACTGGCAGTTACCTCTGGGTCGAAGATTTCGTTCTTTGAAGATGTGGTTTGTTTTTAGGATGTATGGAGTTGAGGGGCTGCAGGCCTATATCCGCAAGGTGACTGTGCTTTTTCACTGTTTATCTGGAAGGGCTTAAACTTTATAAATAAGATGTTTTAATAAGCAAATAAGTGATAAGGGATAGTTTGGGCTGTTGAGATTAGGGTATTTATAAGATGCATGATTATGTAAGACAATGCATTATGGATCTTCTAGACACTTCCATGAAGATGACAGGTTTTCAGGTGCAAGAGACTCGAAATGAAAACACCACTTGGCTGGGACTTTAGGCGCATGTTGCTCACAGTGAGGTCACATCAACAACGGCAGTAGTGAGAACACAGTGTGATTCTCCAAAACCCGCCAGCAGGGGAGACTCACAGAGCTGGATGGGGATGTGTGTCGCCTAGCCCAGTGGCTACCGGATGTGCCCCTAATCAGCAGCACATACGTGGCCTTGGTCTCGTGGGAGCGGCCCCAGCCACTTCCGTTGCAGGAAGTGAACCAGGTAGCTGTGATGAGCATCAGTATGTGGGCACCGGTGACCTCCTCCCAGTCCACCACCCTGCTTTTTTTTTTTCCTTTTGAACAATCGAGGAAACTGAGGCCAGGATATCTGCTAGGACTTGCCTGCCCAGTTAGCCAGCTCCAGAAGATCTGCGTGACCTCCGGCCGGGTCCCTCCCAGGCTGGTCCTTCCTCAGCTGTGGCCCATCTCGGTGGGCAGATGCCCTCAGGCTCCGTGGGAGCGAGGCAGCCTGTGGTTTCTGGCTTTCCTTCATTTCACATCCTGGGCCACAGCTTGGCCCCTGTACAGCTGGGGCACAGTGGAATGGCCGCAGGCTCCCAGGCTGGCGTCTGTATCCTCACATGGCCTCTGTAAGGACCCATGTGGGGTCAAGGCCTAGGGCAGGAGTGTGCGTGCCAGTTTATGGGTCTGAGATGTCCTCAAATACAATGAGATTTCAGGCTCCTTTGCTTAAAGGAGAAAAAGGGAGTCGTTTATCTCACCATAACGGGTCCAACTTGAAGCTCAGGGACACCTGGGTGTGATGAAGCTGCTTCACAGTAAAAACACTGCATGGCTGGCTCTGAAGGGCTCCCGTCCTGCCTTACAAGGAGGGGCGGTATGCGGACGGTCTAACCTGTCCTGGGCAGGCTGTACCTCCTCCCCACCAGCTGTTCCATGGGTGGGGGAGTGACCTGACACCACGAAGTCTTTGGTGCCCCCTAGTGGCACCAGGTTTATTACATGCAGGGAACAGCTCATTGGTATGGTGACTCAGTTCCAAGAACACGTTGAGCACAGTACTTGGCTCAGATGCTCTCTGAGCACCAGCAGGTGAAAGCGCCACGCTAGGTGCTAGGTTACATGAGCAACACATGCACTGGTACCAGGGCCAGCATGTGCTCAGACACACACTGAATCAGCTTTCGAGCTCCTTGAGCATCCAGAAGTCAAATCAGGTGGTAATTCTGTGAGAAGAAAGCAGTTGAATGTGATGGGTACGATGTGATTCACATCTCTTGGTGGCAAGTGCGATAGGCTAACAGCCCACAATGGCAAGTGCAGGACTGAAGCTTGACATTGGGCAGCTGTTAGCCTCCAGCCTCAGCATCCTTCTCTGCACAGTGGCATGGCATTGGCTGCGCAAGGCCATTGTGAGGATGGTGTGATGGAGAACGTGGCCCACAGTGGTGCAGGGAGCTGCTCAGGAGATGTCAGCCACATGTCTTTCCTGGATGCTTAGATACCCTTCACAATGTTTATTCTCAAATTATGAGATTGTTTTCGTGTGATACAAAGAGTCTGCTGAACAGAAGATGACGGTTGGTGTTTTTCTGAAGACAGCCCTTCTCTCACGGTTACAAGTTTCTCCATAACCTGTGTGGGAGCGGCTGGTGAGCAGGTCTTGTGCATACTGGAGGATACGGCTGTCAGCTCCTGACTGAGTCACAGATGTGTGGGCTAACAGGGGACGAGGGGGGTAATGGGGTCCCAGGAGGCTAGTCTGCATAAATGGTGAGAAGAGACTCACGCCATGTCCTCCCTCCTTCCCAAGCATGTCCAGCTGTCTCACGAGTTTGAGTCTTTGGTGCGCCAGGATCCCCGCTTTGAAGTCTGTGCAGAAGTCACTCTGGGGCTGGTGTGTTTTCGGCTAAAGGTATGTTAAGTCTTCTTCATATTCTTTGAATGTCATGGAGGGGAATATATCATTCACGACCTTGGCTCAGGAGCTTGCATTGGCCCCCCAAGACCCTGGGACTTAGTCCTCATTCCCAGGCTGTGGCCCTTGCCCCCCAACCCCCACCATCCTCCACACAAACTCTTCTTAGGAACTGTTCGCTTGGCTTCCATCAGGTTGAACCTTGGCCCTAGAATGCATGCCACTTTCTCCATCCACACACCTCTGCCCCTAGAGCACTCTGAGGACTGGTTCTTATACAGGCGCTCCTGCCAAGGGTGGCCACAGGACCAGCATCAGTGTGGGCTGGGGACTGGTGAAGAAGGCCATCTCAGGCCCCGCGCAGGTGGCTGGCTCTGCCTGTGAGCAAGGGCCCTGGGTTGCTGGTGCACCTAGGGCTTTGAGAAGCACTGGTCTGCAGTGCTCTTTTGTTCTGCTGCCTGACTGAATGTGTCCACTGTGGGAGGGGAGCGGGCCTAGGTGGCTGGGGCATAAATCCCCTTGCTGGGAATCATCATGACCGTATTTCTCAAAGGGCCCCAGAGGTACTGCACACACACACCCCTGGTGTAAACAAAGCTAGGCGAGAGCCTAACACCTGGCCACTGCTGGGCTAGCTGTGCAGCTGAAGAATCCACCCGCAGAGGTGGCCAGGAGCAGCAGCCGTGGTCCAGCTCTGTCAAGGGCTGTGATCAAAGTGGCCCTCCACTCACATCTCCTTCCCTCACTGACTCTTGGAGCTTTGAGGTGATGATGGGATCAGTCATGAGAAAGCCTGGACGTGACAGAGTGACAGTAGCCTTCTGATGTTCTGATGGGCTGGATGGGGGGCCACGATCTGCGGAGACACAACTTGGTGAGCAGCGCAGAAGTGTGCAGAGGGGCCGAGGTCTTGTGTGCTCTGGATGGACACGCGGAGGCCCAGAGCAGTGGTGTCCCAAGTACAGGGCCCCCTGGTGGCTGCGTTTGGCGGCTCAGCGCTGGTGTGGGCCATGTGCCTTGTTAGCCATCAGGAAGTCATTGTGTTTTTGTTTTTAGTGCCAGTGTTCCTGTAGGACTTTAACTTTTTAATGTTTAACAGTTTTATTGAGCTGTAATCCATATAGCATATACTTTGCACACCTAGATTACACATCTTAATCGTTTTTAGCAAATCCGCACAGTTGTACAGCCTCATGAAAATCTAATTTTAGAACATCACGTCCTCCATAGAAACCCCCCACCCCATCCTTAGGAGCCACTGATGTGCTTTCTGTCTCCATGGACTTGTCTATTTTGCCCCTGTAAATGGAATTGCCACCATACTGCCTCCTGGGACCAGCTCCTCTCCCTTAGCACAATGCTGTCAAGGTTAAGACTTCGGTTTTCTTTTCATAATTTATGTTGACCCCAAACCCACCTGTGCAGGGTCCTGTCTACTCTTATGTGCAGCCTAGTGAGTCCTCCCTCTCAGGACACCTGAGTGCTTTTCAGCCAATACACCTTTCTTTTTGTGGCATTTGATTCGTTTCTTCCATTCCACAGATCTACTGGGAATGCATTATGGGAAGGCTTTATGGTTCATTTTCTGCCTCTGCATCTACCTCCTTGTCATTATCTTCTTTTGGCCCCATTCCTTTCCAGTCTGGATTTCAAGCCCTTTACATCATCGACTGCCTCAGCATATACTATGGTCTTTAACTTAAAACAGCTAAACTTTTGCTATTGCTATGGTTTACTTCACTCCGTCCTTATCTCAGCCAGCCCTCTGTTGGTCTCCACTCAGTCTGTTTTCCACCCCCTCCCCTCTCCAGCACCCGTCTCCCAGCAGCTGCCAGACAGGAAGGGGCAGCTTCCCGGTTCCGGTTCCACGGTGCAAGTCTGCCCTCTGGTCCAGTCAGTGGGCGGCGGGCCTCGGCCTCCCTGCCCCAGGCTGGCTGCTCCACTCCAGAGGAGGTCCAACAACAGTCCATAGTTTGTGGACATTTTTCCCAGATTCTAGCAATAAGCTATTACACTTCAATTATGCTTCATTTTCTATGTTACTGAGACTTTCTTCTTCTTGTTTCCATGAGACCCCTTCATTGGTGCCATTAGATACCAGAGCTCTGTTGTTTAAGTCCATTAACTTGTGGGTAATATATCTAGAAATCCTTACTTTTTCCTAAAAAATCTGGACTGTGGAAAGGTCATCTTTGGCAGCACATTAGACCATGGAGAAATAGCCGTGCAGTCTCTCAGGGCCGTGTAAATGTTACTTGGTTGAATGTTTTACCATTGTGAATGAAAGGCATGTGGGAAGGAGGCTCTCCCTCATATGTGGGAGCATTGCTGAATGTGGGGCTTCCTTGGGAGTCGTTGAAGCTTGAGTCCTCTGGGACCTGAGCACAGACCCTCTCTCTCGACCCCTTCAGGGTTCCAACAAACTGAATGAAAGTCTTCTGGAAAGAATAAACAGCACCAAGAAAATCCACTTGGTTCCATGTCACCTCCGAGAGAAGTTTGTGCTGCGTTTTGCCATCTGCTCTCGCACTGTGGAATCTGCTCATGTGCAGCTGGCCTGGGAGCACATCCGAGAGCTGGCCTCCGACCTGATGAGAGCAAAGAAGGAATAAAAGGCACTGGCACTGAAGGTGAGCAGCTGCAGGTGAGTGTCTGCAGAGGCGCTACCATCCAGCTCTGTCACTCAGTCCTGCTGGGATGGGATTTCCTTCACTGTAAAAAGGGGAAGGTAACACCATCTTCTGTGGAGGCTGGAGAGGTGAAAGGGGCCATGGACTGTAGAAACTTAGGTAAGTTTTTATTTTGTATTCTTTTAGATGAGACTGTCAATCCTGTATCTCTATAATTTTCCCTCAGATTTCTTCAGTGTTTATAAAGGCAACTCAGTAGCTAACACATATATTAAACTGGAAAACTGTAGTTAAATGGCACTCAGTGGAAACATCACAAAGGCAATGTGACATACTGGTGATTTACTGTCAGGAAGGGCCAACTTCTTGATGGTTTGGAGAAAGGACATGTTTAGACTCTGGGCCTTCCTGCAGTGGTGAGGGACTTAGCCCATGTGGGTTAAGGCAACCTGAGGACTGCATGCAGCTAGCTCGCAGGGAAAACATTTCACACAAATGCAGCGTTTGCAAAAGGGAAGGTATCGAACATCATGTCTGTTGGAGCCACAATAATCTTGAGTCTTTTATGTGAAGAGTGTCATCTTGGAGGTCTGTCTTTTTTCTCTTTGTACCCATTTTGGGGGAGGACAGTGAAGGGGTACCTCTGTGATTGCCTCCCTTAACTTCTGCTTTCCTTTATCTCTCTTCCTTCTCATTTCTCCTGGCCCAGTGATGATAACCTATGGCGGATGTAGAACCCGTGTATGGTACTGATTGCATACACTTTACTGTCTTTGCTCTTAATTTTATTTGTGAATACCTTAAATATTACAGTGCTCAAAACATAAAAGATTTAAAAATTACACTTTATATGAGAGGACTTTCCATGGCTCCTGAGCTGTGAGGTCAAAGATCCACCTCCCAGTCAAAGTATGACCAGAAACACCAGACACTTTTCCTGGTACAACAAGGACCTTTCCCAAGGGACCCGCCTGCCCAGAGCAACTCCAGAGGTATAGCGTGAGCTTCACTGGAATGCATTAGGGAGAGATCATATTTTCATACATTTCTACTTCTCTATGATAAGCATGTGGGGGGGATGTATACACAAAATGACCCACGCCAGGCGGACGCTCTGACTAGCACTTCCTGTGTTTGCACCTACCCCGGCAGGTGAACCCTATCAGGGTCTCAGGATTCTGTGCCATACGCCCACAACTACAGAGGTGCCGTAGGTCTGAAGTTATTGGAAACAAGGTCCCATTTCTGACAGAAGTCACAATTACTGTGGAGTCATTATATTTGCTATCAACTCCGTAAAGATGGGATTCATTTTTTTAAATATGATACAAGAGTAAGTCATAATACATGTACTTCTGGGGGCCAGATTAATTACAGCAGTGACAATCCTAACACCTTGGTTTACTTGTGCTTTTTGAGGTTATTGTATCAAATTCCCATGACTAGACTTCTGAGAGAAAGAAGGAACTATCCTATCTTACAGAGGGTAGAAAACTGGGTGCAGATTCTAGTGGACATTGATAAAATGTGTTGCAGAGAAGCCGGGTTGGCAGTAAAATCATTTCTTACAGTTCAGACTCTTCTATATTGCACAGTGCCTCCATCTCCCTTGAGAAATATTATATTCCTTCTCTGAATCCTAATGAGAAGTAAACAGAATATGTTTCTTTACATTTTTTAATATAGCCACATATTCATGTTATTTTTTTCCCTGTAGAGATCAAAAGTCAAAAAGAAGTCTATCTGAAAGCTGGAAGGAGAGGAAAACAAGTTTCAGCCTGGCTCCATGGATTGAGCCTGTGGCCTCCTGTTTCTTTCTCTGAAGTTATCCAGAAGCTTGTGATTATGTCTGTTCAGTCTCTTATCAATGAAGAAACATTATTTGCTACATGAAAAGTTAATCCCAGTGGACACAGCTTTGCTTCATCATTTGGCCATGCTTTTTGCTGGTTAAACAAATCATGGGGTTTTGTGTTCTGAAAGTATTCAGGGTAGGAAGGCTCACTGAAATATTTTTCAGGGCTGTCTATGATCATGGGACTTGAGATTCTAGTGGTGATCTTTAAGTTGCTCTGTCATGTGGCTCAGTGCTTAATAAACAACTTAAAGTGCAATGGTAATTGTGTCTGGTAAGCATCCTTTGGTTCTACATTGTACCATATTGTTAATATGGACTTATCCTTTCAAAATAGCCAAAGCTATGGTATCTTTGGATATCTTTAAACGACATTCACTTATTCAACAAATGTTTATTGAGTACCTAGTACATCAGACACTGTTCAAGATGCATCAACAACGCACAAGTTATATTTGGAGATGACTCCAACTTGTGAAGAACTAAGGTCAGAACCAGAGACCAAGTAGTGCTGGTGCAATAGGAAAGACACTAACTTCCGGGGCCTGGGCTTCCTCATCTGGTCAGTCCCTCTGCCCTTTGGTGTCATGCTAAAGCAACTGGAGACTCTTCTTATAACTATAAACACCAATAAGGTGAAGTATTTACTCCGGTAACTTGTCTTTATTTGTAACAGTTCTGCTCATAGAAACACGTGTATTTTTCTAAATTAAGGCATCATTGATATGCAGTCTTATGAAGGAGAAACATGTGTATTTTAATCCCCAGATAGTCCTTTGGAGACTACAGAGCTATTGAGAGCACCCTCATGTGTGCTGGGTTTCCCAGTGGGAGTACTTGAATGTCAAAGATCTCTGATATCTATGTAAACGTAACTGAGTTACCTGTTCTTCAGAAATCTGGGACTACATCAGATGCCATGTAGTCCCCATCTCACGTGGTCAGGTCTTTTGTTCTCTACCCACCAATGACCCAGATCTGACTTCTGTCATGGTGTGAGGACATGGGATGGGTCACTGAGCCATGCATTAGGGTGTTGAGCACTCACATCATTGAGTTGAAGCCAAGGTGCCTAAGTCTTACAATGAGCCTGTTTACATCTGAGTGTGCTCCTGAGTTAAGATCTCTGTGAGGACTCCAAAGTGAGTCACCGAAGTCACCAATGCCAGCCCTCTGCTCAGCTGCACCCAGACGGACTTTGGGAAGATGCCTGAGACTTGGGCCTGAGGCAGGAGACTGGGCGGCAGGGAGGTGTGCACAGATGAAAGCCAGCAGGCAACGGAATGACAGAGGAGTTCCTCTCTCTGAACTGGCCGTATGTTATGGGCAGAGATTCTAAAACATCAGCTTAGGTGTAGACCCAGCAGACACAGAGCTTGAGTGATGTCCGGCTCATTTCTAAGTGAATCCTGGCAGCTCACTGCTGCTCCTGACTCTCCAGGCCTCTCCATCACAGCCACAGACCCCAAACCACCCAGCCTAGAAGCAGCACTGCCTCCAGGGTACTTAACACACGGACTCACAGCATTTGATCCATGCCAAGCACTCTTGTAAATATTTTTAAAATATTGACTTTTATTTAAAACTTCTCAATTATTTCCATTTTGCAGATGAGAAAACTGAGACATTGGGAGGTTTAATGACTTGTCCTGTCCCAAGGTCAAACCACTAATTAGTGGCTGAGCAAGGGCTGGAACCCAGGCCAGCTGGCTCTAGAACCCACACCCTTGCCCACTTACCTGTGTTGCCAAATAGGCTGTCTGCTCTACACGATGAGCCATTTCTCAGGATAACTGGCAGTGAGGAAATCCATTCCCTCACGGGAAAACCCATCTTTCACCTCCGGTAGTGACCCCAACCAGACAATTCTCAAATAGTTCAATGTGGAGACATTTTTAAAGGTTTGCATTATTCAGCCTAACCTTCCATCAAGGTACAGCATTTTTATGTACATATATATTCAATCTGGTGTCATAGTGCACAGACCGCTGTCGGCGCCAGAACTAGATGAGGCTCTGCCTACTTCTGCTGTCTCCTGACCACTGGCACCTCCTGCTTAGTGCCGAGAAAATCCCGGATGGATCTGGACACAACTAACATCCTGATAACCAAGAAAACTGCTTTTCCTCATGACACCTGACACCAAATGAGAAGTTTTTTCCCTCCTGGCACTGAATAGTGGCACATTCTACACCACCTCTCCAGCCCTCTGATGCTACTTACCTGGACTGCCCCCACTTCAGACGCCAGTCACAAGGTCTGGGCCTGCTGTACTTCTGATCAGCTGGCGATAAACTGGGGCTTCCCACGACGTCCTCCTCAGGTTCAATGCTTTGCAGAACAGTTTGCAGAACTCTGGAAGTCACTTTGTGTTTATCAGTTTATTACAAAGGCTACAACTCAGGAGCAACGTTGTAGACTAGATGCATAGGGCCAGGGATGGGGGAGGGTGCAGGGTGCCTGTGCCCTCTCTGCGTGCAACGTCCAATAGTGCCTCCCTTGTCCACTGACTTGGAAACTGAACTCCGTCATTTAGGGGTTTTTACGGAGCTCCATTACATACGCGATTGATAAATGAATGGGTGATGAGCTCAATCTCTGGCCCTTCTTTCCTCCCCAGAGGTTGGGGGATTGGGTTGAAAGTTCCCACTAATCATGCCTTGGTCTTTCTGGTGCCCATCCTCTTCCTGACCCAATTTAGGGGCCCATCAAGAGATGCCTCAGAACAAAAGAGGCTCCTGTCACCCACACATTCCATGGAATTTAGGAGCTCTGTGTCAGGTACCAGGGACAAAGACCAAGTATATAGTTTTCACTGTATCTCAGCAAGGCTATCTCCTGCAATCATAGGCTCTTCTCCCAAATATGGCAAACATATCAAAACTCCCTGAAAGGTCAGGCTGACTACATGCCAGTTACCAAGGAGCCTGTAGAAATGCCCAAGACAAAAAGGAGAGATGACATGTCGCCAAGTGGCGCCTAGATCATCACAAGGGGAGAAGATCCCAGGCAAGGCAGGTTTAACTATCCATTGACCTCATCCCTGTGCCCTCACTTAGGAGACCCACAGAGTCGGCAAATCAGAAACTGATCTTGATATTTTATTCAGAAAGTCTATGTGTGAGGGAAGGAATGGAGACTGTCTGATGACCTTTTATGTAAGGATTGTTTTATTGCTTTTCTGAATCATGTAATTCCCCAAAAATCAAATGTTAGTCATATTTTCCTTTACTTCTGCATTCAATATCAAAATCTGTTTCCTCTGTCCTTCTGTGTTGCCTGCTCTCATGTATGCTTGTGGTGAGTAACAGAAAACAACCAGTAAGAAAGCACTAAGAATAAGTAGCTTGCATAAACTGGATACATTTGGAACTGCCATTTTAGAGACACTTGCATGTGGTTCCACAAAGCAGAGATGTGAAGTGGGTGGTCGAAGGAGGAGAAGGAAACAGAGTGGGCTCACTTCCAGGAGACCACGCTTGTCCAAAAGTGTTCAACGTGTGGAGGCCAAATTCGGGCCCAACCACTTAGATGGAGAGAGCCCCGGGGCATCACTTAGATGGAGAGAGCCCCGGGCATCGTCAGAGAGGAACCCAGTCATGTGAGGAGGGTTACGAATGGAAGGATGCTGGGGAAAGACTTGGAGAGGACTTACAGCTGTCTTTAAATTTATACTCACTTTACCTTGAAGTCTTTGTACTTCTAAAGAGTGAGTGACACAGAGGGGACCAATTGATTTTCAATATAGGTAACTTAGAAGTCAGCCTGTCAGCAAATGGAGTGTGCTTTCTTTCAGGGTAGTAAATTCTCCACCATTACAGGTGTCCAAGAAAAGAAAACCAAGGCTGAGAAAGGGTAAAGGAAACTGAAACCAGGCGATCTGTATGCCTGTATCTTCTGTATTTGAAATGCCAACAGTCCATGCAAATAAAAGCATGTGCCTCTCTATTAAATAGCAAGGCTAAGGAATATGCACACAGAAACACCACCAACAGGATGGGTTGCTTTCAGTCACAAGTTGGAATCAGGGCAACTTGAGTGGAGCAAAGGGCTTCACTGGCCATAAAAATACCCAACACTTGGGAGGTGCTTCTGGGGCCAGGCTCTGGTCTGCATTCTCTTCAGATGTTCACTTGGTTTACTCCCCCAGCAACAGTCAGAGGTAGCTCCTTAGTAGTGGAGCTGCGATTTGAACTTGGGAAAGCTGACTCCCTGGGCTCTGCTCTTAACCACTCCATTGCTCTGCCCCTTTGCCATAAGAATAGTGTGCTGGTTTCCTAGGGCTGCTGGAATACAGCACCACAAACCAGACTTAAAACATCAGAAATTTCTTCTCCCAGAGTTCCGGAGGCCAGAATCCTGAAATGAAGGTGTCAGCAGGGCTGTGCTCCCCAAAGCGTCTTGGGGAGGATTCCTTCTTGCCTCTTCCATGTCTGGTAGCCTGGATGTTCCTTGGCTTATGGCTGCAACACTCCAACCTCTGCTTCTGTCCCCACATGACTGTCTTCCCTCTGTATCCCTCCTCTTTATAAAATCACTAGTATATTGGATGAGGGTCCACTTGCATCCTGATTACATGAAAGGCCTGAGATCAGCCAGAATCCAGCCACACTCAGGGATCCCACCAAGAAGGAAATGAGTTTATATTTGGCTGTTTTACCTCTGGCTCTTGTCACGTCTTCCAGATCTCAAACCCACCCACCTCCCCACCACTTCCCCCATGCACTGCAAACATCTCTCCTTTAAACTTATATGAAGTACCTCTCCTGGCAGATAGAGATGCACATTATTTGGGGCCATATTTTCCCTCTGCTCAAAAACAAATGAGATCACTGAAGTGTACACTGGCATTTACTTGAGACCATGTCTATAATATTCATGATATTGAAATGAGCAGCCATGTCCCAGAATCCCTCACATCAAGAGTTAGCACTCCGCTGGCTATGAAAACCACTTCCCTTGCAGGTTTAAAAAATTCTACCCAGGAGAAGAAAGAACATAGTCTGTGGTCTAGGAAGGGAAGTTGAATAACTGCATAGTTCAAGCACCAAACCCTTCCATGTTTACCTAAAGTATTAGATAGTATTTAAAAAAAAACATTTGTAAGAGATGAGAAAGTCTTGATATGACATTAGGGGCTTGAATCTCAACAACAGTATTAATCATAGCGATAAATGCCATAGAGCATCACAGCTTCTGGTAATGTCTGCCATATGCCAGCTACTGCTTTGGTAACTTAAGGGTTATATCCATATTAATATTAATATCTCATATTAATAGTGTCCTGAATTAGACAAGTCTATTCCACTTATATAGATGGGGAGGAGGCTGAAGTTTGGAGAGAGGCACAGCAGTGCTTCTGCCTGCTGTGTTGGCAGGTGAAAACTGTTGTATCAGGAAATACTTTTCTCACAAAAGCGAAGTGGCAATGTTAAGTGTCACTTGCTGGAAAAAAATTTGACACTGGAAATCATCAATGTGACTCAGCACGTGAACAACAACACCCTCAGGAGGGTGAGACAGTGCTTTATGTGAATTCTCCAAAATGCTGTCATTAAAATATTGGTGATGAAAATCACCAAAAGTTGCTAATTACTCAAATAGTACTTATATGGTGATTGCTAAATAAATAGGTAGAAAAACAGCTAGCAAATATATAACTGAGTTGACCAGGAAATAAAAATTTTCACTTTTCATTTTCTTTTTATTCTACATGTTTTGGGTAATTATAATTAGAAAATTAGTTAATACATTTTAAACAATTAAGATAAGAAAGTCTTTTATTACCAAGACAAGAAGTCAATTGTGAGCTGTTGCTTTCAATGTAACCCTTGTTTGCTTTTTTAAAGTATATTGTCCAAACCCTCTTATTTTTGTACCCATTAAAAAAATTCCTGGACTTATCCTCTCATCAAAAACAACTAAAAACCTAAGCAAAATATATTAAGTATCAGTTGTTAAGATATTAGACATCAGGTATCACAGAACACTGATCACCGAGAGAGGGGAGGAAAAACACGTAAGCCAAATAATTTCCCTCCCTTACTTCCGGTTGAGCTTGGGGACTGAACCACAAGGAAGGCGGAGCCAAGCGAACCCCAGCAAACTCACTGAATGGAGGAGAGGCAGGTGGGATCTGGGGCTGTGTCCATGCGGCTAGAGCTACCAGACACCAGAAAGTAGAGATCTGTATGGAGAAATAGCTCTGTGAAGCATATCCCCGTGAGGAAACCATCCAAAGTGGGGAGAAGGGGGTGAAAGGACCGAAGGGATGAAGGGAGTGTTCTTGGAGCTCACTTTTCCCAGACAGTATTCAGGGGGGTTCGGTCATCCCCGAGTTGGACCCCTTCTTCCAGCTCTAAATACGGTTGTGTGGAGCTGGTTTCTTGGACTGTGGGGGTCCCTCTAGGAAACAGTGAGGTGACGAGCCCGGGGAGAAAAATCCACGGAGAAGATGGCCGAATGAAAAGATGTTAACACATCCCTTCAGGCCATCCTGAAGTTGTGTCCTTACACCCCGAACTGCCAACCTCCAGACTACTATGTGCATGACATTATTTACCGACCGCACCGGTCGCTTTTAGTGGCTATTTAGTTATTTGGGCTGAAAACGCATTTCACTAATCTTAACATGGGAGTGTTCTCTGAAGCCTTGCTCCAGAAGAAAGTCCAAGGTAATAAATAATAAAATACTGATACGTGGGTGCGCTTTCCAGCCTCCCACGAAAATGTTCTATGCGCGCAGGGCGGGAAAGCCACGTGCTGGTGAGGAAGGCCCTGAGCTGCGGGACTCAGGCGGAGCAGGAATTCCATCTCCTCATTCCGCCTTAAAAGGGCTCGTCCCCCGCAGGCCTGGAGCAGCCCTCCGCGCACCGCCGCTAACGCGCCGCACGCACCGCCGCGCGGCGGGAGGGACCCCGTCTGCGGGTGTTACCTGACCTGGGCGCCGCCCCCTGGTCCCGGTGAGCCCGGGCAGGGCGCGTCCCGTGGGGATTCTCTGTGGCTCAGCTCCTGGCCTTACTAATGAGGCCGCCCGCAGGGAAACGCAGACGGGCCTTAGATCTGGAGCCGGACAGCAATCCAGCTCCCTCGGCCACACGTGTGCACCTGCTGTCCGGAAGGAGGGCGCTCGCCGCGCGGAGACCCGGGCCCTGACCCCTCCGCGCCCCCGCCGCCCGGGTACCAGCCCGTCCGCGGCCCCGCCATCCTCGGCCCCGCCCGCACGGCGCGGGCCCGAGCACGTCAGCCGCGCGCAGGCGCATATCTGGCCCCGCGGTTTTCGGAGCTCGCAGGTCGGCGGCAAAGCGGGGGAGGTCGGGATGGACTCGGCCAGGGCAGGGCCGCTGAGGGGTAAGACAGGTAGGCGGGTGGGCTGGGCCGAAGGTCGCGAAGGAGTCTCCGTTCGGCCGGGCCCAGGTCGGGGGCGCGGAGGCGCGGGGCGGGAGGGCCTCCCGTCCCGGCGGGCAGGGCCGGGGCGAGGAGCCCTGGGGCGCCCTTCGTGATGGGTGACTCGTCTTTAGGGGACGGGGCCTGGGGCCGCGAGGACCGCCCCTGCCTGGCCGCGCCCTGAGGGCGCACTCGCCTCCAGAGGGAGTGAAGGAGGCCCGTGGTGGGGGCGTCCCCGTGAGGAAGGGTGACCTGAAACGCTTGAGCCAGGGTTTTCCGAGCATTTCGCAGAATGAAAGCCTCTGTCAGTCATGTAATGTTATTGTGCCTCTGAGATTAAGAACTTTACACCAGGCCAGGGCTGGTGTCAGTGGAGCCAGGATCCATATTCTGTGCCGTGCTGCCCCTGGGAGTTAGGAAGTTCTGAAAAGAGCCACACTAGGAGTGCGTCAGTATTTGAATAACCTTAATTCCAATGTATACCTTATTCTAAACATTGGGAGAATATAAAAGAAAACAGTTTCTACTTGGCAGAAGCCAGCTATCTAGTTAGAAAGACAGATCCCACATTCTTAAACAGAAAGTTATCAAAAAAAAAAAGATAAAAATGCAGTTCAGAAGTCATTGATAATTAACCATAATTTTTAGATCACAGAAATGCTATAAAGATTAAAGTGAATTGGAAATGGTAACTGGGACAGTGGCTGTGTCACTGATCAGTGCGGGCTGAAGAGTGGTTTGTTCATCCATAGGCATATTTGTTGCGTAAAGTTTTGAGCTGAAAGGGAGAAGACTTGAGGTAAATTTCAAAGAAAACAGTAAAGTGGAAAGGAAAGAGCAGGGTATTTTGGGAACAGTGACTAGAACTCTGGTCTGTAGGAGGAATCCCAGGATTGCATAGGATAAAGAGGGTTGAAGCCAGGGGAGGGGAAGAGGAGGTTCACAGTAATGTGATAAATGTTCTCCAAGTCACCTCTCTTTCAATTACTCATTTCCACTGTTGCATAAAAGAGACTAAGATAAGCTAAAATGGTGTAGTGGAAAGGGATGAACTGTCAGGAGAGGTCAGTTCTAGTTTTCACTCTAGTTTATTTAGCTTTATAGCTTTAAGCAAAGTAGAATCTCACTGGGTCTTAGATGCTCATGGTCTTTGCTGAAAAAAATAAATTTATCTGTGTTGTGACAGATTCTTTGTAGGGCATTAGGCGTGATAAGAAGCTGTATTAAACCTGCCTTCTGCACTAAAAGAACCTATGGGTTTTTAAGCTGTTTGCAGATAATTTGGGGAGTAAATTTAAAAATACTATGAGTTCTTGGTTTTTACTCTGTTGCAATGCTCTTAGGAAACAGACATTTTCTTGGCAATTTTTTCTTCTGGATTGGCAGGTAAATTCTACACATTCAGCCACATAATACATCCATGTATAATTCTGTTAAAATAATTTTAATGTAATGTAAGGAGGCTTATAAAAATAACTTGGGGGACGAAATCTCAAAAGCACTTTACTAACAGACTGGTAAGCTTGTTCCCATATATCATTTATCATAACAGTTTCACTTTTTTAATACTTCATGTGAAATTGGGAAACAGAGATTCTGAAGCATCCTATTTTAAGTGATCATTTACAAATAAGTCCTAAAAATCATTTAGCATATGATAGTTGTGCATGTTTATGGTGCATGCTGCTGTGCCCCTTGGTGGTGACATCAAGGAGCACTTTGTGTCTGGTGACACTGCACACTGCCTGGAGTGAAGCTGCTCGTGGAGCATTTCTGGCACCCCTGCTAGTTGGCTCTGTCATCTCTCCTGAGCTCCTTAACTCTCTCAGCCTTGGTTTCTACATTTGTGCAATAGGAAGGATAATAGTAGTTTTCAAAATGTTCTTATATTCATTATTTGCCTTGACACAATGATTTCTCTCACTTTACAGATAGAACTGAAGGCTCAGCTAAAATAGAAGGCTTGTTTAAGTCATCTAATTTTCTCCAGAGACCAGACTTAAACTCCAGGTTTGTTTTTCTTTCTTTATCTACAGATCTGTTATTCTTACATATGGCCTTTCTTCTGCATATGGATTTAAAATCCTTTGCATCTGAACCTTTTGAATGTTTTCCATATTTGCAGGGAAAATTACAACTATAACAGTTTAACCTATAACAACATTATTAAGCCAAGTCTTTATTCTTTTATGTCTCAAATGCTTGAAATCTATTAACTACATATTATCCTTCTAAGTGGTTTATCCCTATACATTTACCTTAAAAATGAAAAGTCCAGTATACGTTTCTTTAGATAAGCAGAGATTTAAAAAGTATGCTTAATGTATTATAGCTTTGTTTTCTGCTTGATACAGACTCTTATATTTTCATCACTTCTTACAGAACCTCTAAAATGCAGGCCTCTGGCTCTCGGGCTGTGCACCTGAGTGAATGGCAGAAGAATTACTTTGCGATTACATCTGGCACATGTACATCAGAACAGAAGGCAGATGCCTACCGAGCACAGATATTACGCATTCAGTACGCATGGGCAAACTCTGAGATCTCCCAGGTCTGTGCTTCCAAACTGTTCAAAAAATATGCAGAGAAATACTCTGCAATTATTGATTCTGACAATGTTGAAACTGGCTTGAATAACTATGCGGAAAATATTTTAACTTTAGCAAGATCTCACCAAACTGACAGTGACAAGTGGCAGTCTGGATTGTCAATAAATAATGTTTTCAAAATGAGTAAAGTACAGGAGATGATGCAAGCTGGCAAAAAATTCAGCGACTCTTTGTTGGCACCTGCTGATGCATCGGTAATAATCCATAAAGAGGCTGTTGCCTCTAGTTTTCCTAAATTTAGTGTTTGTGGAGGTTCTGGGGAGAGTGGCCCATTAGCTAACTCAGCTCATGGTACAGATAGGACCCAAGACATTTCAGAGAGCAATCCTTTAAAGTACCCTCAGAATGCCCAGCCGCCTGTGGTGACTAACACTAGTCAGATGTGTCCTACATTCCCAACACCTTTTGGTGAGTTAGCCACTGGAAAATTCCATGCCACACCATTATTTGGAAATGTCAAAAGGGAAACTAGTGGCTCTCCAAAAGCCAGCAAAGGACAGCATACATTCTTGTCTAATCAGTCTTGTTTTCCTGCTGGCTGTGAAAATCCACGGGAAAGGAAAGCTTTTTATGGTTCTGGTACCATTGATGCGCTTTCCACCCCAATACAGAATAAGGCTTTTAGTAAAACAGAAGATAGTGGCCAAGGAGAGGAGAACAGCCTGCCGACTTTTAAAACTGCCAAAGAGCAATTATGGGTGGATCAGCAAAAAAAGTACCACCAACCACAGCGTGCATCAGGGTCTTCGTATGGTGGTGTCAAGAAGTCTTTGGGGGCTAGTAGATCCCGAGGAATATTTGGAAAGTTTGTTCCTCCTGTACCTAAGCAAGATGGGGGAGATGAGAACGGTGGAGTACAGTATAAGCCCTGTGGTGCAGCAGCCGCAGAGCCAGCACAGCCAGAGGAGCGTCTGAAGAACCTGGAGCCAAAGATGATTGAACTGATTATGAATGAGATTGTGGATCATGGCCCTCCGGTAAATTGGGAAGATATTGCAGGGGTAGAATTTGCCAAAGCCACAATAAAGGAGATAGTTGTGTGGCCTATGATGAGGCCAGACATCTTTATTGGTTTACGGGGACCCCCTAAAGGAATTCTGCTGTTTGGTCCTCCTGGGACTGGTAAGACTCTGATTGGCAAGTGCATTGCTAGTCAGTCTGGGGCAACATTCTTTAGTATCTCTGCTTCCTCCTTGACTTCTAAGTGGGTAGGTGAGGGGGAGAAAATGGTTCGTGCATTGTTTGCTGTTGCAAGGTGTCAGCAACCAGCTGTGATATTCATTGATGAAATTGATTCCTTATTATCTCAGCGGGGAGATGGTGAGCATGAATCTTCTAGAAGGATAAAAACTGAATTTCTAGTTCAGTTAGATGGAGCAACCACATCTTCTGAAGATCGTATTCTAGTGGTGGGAGCAACCAATCGGCCACAGGAAATCGATGAGGCTGCCCGGAGGAGGTTGGTGAAAAGGCTTTATATTCCCCTCCCAGAAGCTTCAGCCCGGAAACAGATAGTGGTTAATCTGATGTCCAAGGAGCACTGTTGCTTCAGTGAAGAGGAACTTGAACTGGTTGTACAGCAGTCTGAAGGGTTCTCGGGAGCTGACATGACACAGCTTTGCAGAGAGGCTTCCCTTGGGCCCATTCGCAGTTTACACACTGCTGACATTGCCACAATAACACCAGACCAAGTTCGACCTATAGCTCACATTGACTTTGCAAATGCGTTTAGAACTGTGCGACCTAGTGTGTCTGCAAAAGATTTAGAACTTTATGAAAACTGGAACAGAACTTTCGGTTGTGGAAAGTAAATGGGACAGTTGGAATCAAAAGATGGCCTGTTTGTAGCCTTTTAGCATCAGAAACTGGGAATTTACTAACAGTGCTTTTAGTGTATATTTTGAATTCTTACCTCAAATAA
The DNA here is from genome assembly GCF_030020395.1 of Manis pentadactyla. Classification (NCBI taxonomy): domain Eukaryota; kingdom Metazoa; phylum Chordata; class Mammalia; order Pholidota; family Manidae; genus Manis; species Manis pentadactyla. The sequence continues at coordinate 45,595,761 of NC_080025.1, forward strand.
GATAGAATGACAATAACTCAACTTTACAATTGATTATTATACAGCCCTCATTTGTCTCCCAATTATTACCTGCAGTGTAAGCCTGTGCAAACAAAAGAAGAATGAACTTTGTTTCTAAGAGGCCTTTCTTTTGAAGATGTATAATAGGAATAGCATGCTCAGTTTGAAATGAAAAATATCCTATTTGTATATGAGGATGTGTCTGATTTGTATAAATCTTTTGCTGAAGAATTTCTTCTGAACACTATGAAATTCTTAGTGTTGGCTAGTATAGGGGTTTACATTCAACAGTGCTTGCTTATTGTTTAATTGGTTTATGATCTCCCCAGAAGTCAGAGTGAAAATGCCAGTTTTTTGTTCTGGTTTGTAATCTCTAGTGGTTTTCTTCCCTTACCAGGTCTAACTAATGAATACATGCTCAGAAATAGCAATTTGTAACCTAATATCAGAGACCTATCCACAGAATTCAAAGGTGAAGAATGTACTTTTTCATGGGGTAGGTGATGTTTAATAATACATTAACACTACTTCACAGCCTGTAGTATTCTCTTTAAAGATTAAATGTTTTCACATTTTTATAATGGACCGTTTTGTTTTATAAGTCATGCATGTTCATGGGAGAAATGTTAAAAAATAGAGATGAACAAAAAGAAAATAAAAATCACTGTTACGCTACCACTTTGGGGAACACAGTATCCGTTATTCCACATGGTCTGTGCAGGAGAGGGATTGCACTGTATTCTTTTGTAGTCTGCTTTTTCTCTTTAAAGCGTTAACATCATCATTTCCCATGTTAACATTCATTTCAGCATCTTTCCCTGTATGACTGCCTGGGATTCCATTGTCTAGATGGATTATAATTTGGTCAGTCCTCCTTTAGAGGGCATTTGGGGCCAGGACATAAGTTCATTTTACCTTTTGTTTATTGTAAATGAAAATATGTTGCATGCCTTAGTGATCTTTGAAATATATATCTATACACACACTCACATATATATATGTATACACATTTCTTGAGTAAGATTCTTGAATTAAAGATTGTGCACATTTTAAAGCCTTTTGGCACATGTTCCAAATTACTCTCTTGAAAAGTAGTGCCTATATAGAATTCCCATCTGCACTGAATCAGAGTGTCTGTTTACCTGTACCATACCAGCCCTTGGTATTACAGATTTTGTTAGCTTTTTTTTGCATTCATTCATTCAAAAAGTATGTATTGAATGAATGTCAGTGTTCCAAGTGCTGAAAGCAGAGCAATGAACAGCAAACAAGTCCTTGATCGCATGTAGGTTACATTCAAATTTTAATGTTTTCTCTTAAGAACAATGCAACTTAAAGGGAATTTGAAACTTTTAATAGGTGAGTTTAGACAGCTTATATTTTAATTTTTATTCTTGGTCTGCCTTCTATTTTTATGCTCTTTTGAAAGCTTTATTTTTGTAACTCTTAGTTTTTCCCTTTGTTGTATGTTATTGTCTTGTATTAGAATTTGGATATTAAACTTTTTACTTTCAGTTTTTAGTTACATATTTTAAGATCTTAAAAACACTTTACAATAGCCATTACTATCTCTGTCCTTTTTCATTTCTGTGTAGAGAACACTATAATCCTGGATTCGTAAGCACTGATCTCAGTGAGTTCTTTGTAATTTTTCTTCCCTGATACCAACTCTCTTTCAGGTCATCCTACCCGCATGGACTTACAATTACTGTAGTACTTAGACTTACCAGCAGGTGTCCAGAAGGTGTTATTGTTTCATTAGCTCTGTGATTTGGTCTTAATGTTTGTTACTAGTCTTTTCTCTAGAGCAACTTCTGCCAGTCTTGACTTTGAGCTCCATTGACCACCAACTACAGGACTACTTCCCCTTGTGGAACTTAGTTCAGGTTCACCTGTGAGGAGAATCTAGTTGGCTCAGCTCATCCTGGATAAGGCAGAGCCTGTATCTCAGATTGTGAAATAGCTCCTCCAGAATTGAGGTCTGCTCTATCCCTGTGAGAATCTGAACCTGAGAGGAGTAATCGAGTAGGATATTTTAGAGCTGCAAAGAAAACTTGAGCTAGGGAGTTACCTGACAGATATTTCTACCTTGTACCACACCATTGTTTTCCTACATCTTTTGTGTTGTGGAGTATGTTTCTGAGGCATTTGGGCAGGATATTTCCCAAATCTTAAGACTTGCAGTTTCTGTCTATACATTATGAATATTCTCTGTATCTGGTAACCATGGATGGACTTCATGCAGCACTGCCTTCAACCATTGTTTTAGGGAAGTGAACACTAACCTGGGTTTTAATCTTTGAAAGGTATGTTTCCATTGTGGAAATGTTTTTTACATTTTACCAACACATGTTACTCATTTGTATATTAATGCTTAAAAATGTTGGTTAGAATAAATTATCTGAAATTTTAATATTAGGCCTTTTGAAATTATTTTCTATTTTAACATAACTACACATGTAATTATAGTTTATGGTGCTTTTGGAAAATTCTATTCCAACCTATGGTCATCTCTCCCATTCTTTTGAAATTCTAATTTTCTCAATTCTAGAATACTTATCAAACCTGCCTCCACATTGAAGGTTGATAAGGTGGAGTCAGTGTAAAGGTCTTTTGAGACAAATGGTTGCCATGTTAGACAAAAGTAAGTGTTTGATGAAGCAGTAAATGCTAAAGTACTCATTCCATTTTATTTTGTAACTTGTTACCTGTTTCTTCAGTTTTTATGTGTCAGCCTCCCTACAGCCCCTGAGAAAGAGGTGCCCTCTCTACCTCCTGCCCAGTAACACACACAACACACACATGCAGGCTCACAGTGGAGGTCATACCCATGTCATGGCTGACAGCCTTTCCTGTCTCAGGCCCTGCTAGGTGGAACAAGACCCACTTGCTAAAGAAGCCTCCACACTCACTGTACTGGTCTGTTTTCAAGTATAAATTAGTTCCTGACACTCCCATGTAAAAGTCCTCCACTAGATGCCTATTGAATTGAAAATAAAATCTGAAGGCCTTCCTAGAGCCAAACACTATCCCTCTCAGTCTCTTAGCTCCATCCCACTGTCTCCATTCTTTTTCAAGATGCAGTACCCTTTTGCCCATGCAGGGAGTGTGGTAGGCAGAATCCTAAAGATGTTCCCCCAAGATTCTTGTGCCCTAGCTGTTCATCACTGGTGTACAGGCACCAGTGAGAAGGCACTTTGCAGCTGAAAGGTGGGTGTGGGTTTCAAGGTCAGGAGGCTGTCCTGGGGCGGGTGTGCCGGCCAATCTAAGTACCCAAGGCCTCAAAGCAGGAATCTTTGGCTGGTTAGAAAAAAGGAAAGCAGAAGAAAGGTGTGGCAGTCACAGAACCCAAGTATGATGATTCGGGATATAGGGGCCCGTGTGCTAGAGGGAGAGGCCTCTGCCGGCAAAAAACAGACACCCTACTATGTAGCCACGTGGAGACAAATTCTGCCAACATGAATGAGTCTGGAAGTGGCACCCCCTAGGGACTCCTGATATGGGTCTAGGCAATCTGATACCCCCTAGGAACTTCTGATGGTGGACTAGGCAAGCTAATACCCCCTAGGAACTTCTGATATGAGTCTAGGCAAGCTGGCATCTTGTTGTCAGCCTTGTGGAGTCCAGGCAGAGAATCTAGCCAAGCCTACCCAACTTCTGACCTGTGGATATGAGATAATAAATGCGTGTTGTTCCAGGCTGCTGAGTTAGTGTTGATTCCTACAGCAGTGATTGGAAAGTTGCATAAGGACTAAGGGCCTTTATGCTTTCTGTTCTCTGAGTTTGGGAATCTCTTCCCTTAACTCCTCTCATGGCTGTTCCTCATGTACAGTTTCTTCAGAAAGACCTTCCCTGGCCATGTGTAAAGTAGCCCCCACTAACTCCACACCTGTCCCCATCACATTATCCTGTATTTCATTGGTGAATGCCACTCACTGGAATATTTATGCTTACTGTATTTTTTTGTTCCTGTCTGCTTCCTTCTTCCGTATCACACCTATAAGAAAGCTCCTTACAGCTAGGGGCTTTCATGCTCACTTGAGAACCACACAGGTTTCTCCAGACATTCTAGAACCCACTGCGGGGAGTCACCCAGAGAAGAGCAGCTCACTGAGGGAGACCTTAGTTCAGGAGACCGAGCAGACCCTTGAGAACTCCTGCACCCAGAACACAGGCAACCACCACAGCAGCTGCTGTGTCACGATATCACCACAAACATAGCGGCTGAAGACAACCCACGTTAGCAGTTTTGGTGTCTGTGGGTCGGGCTTGCCTGGGTCCTCTGTGTTGGGCTCAAGAGAGCAGCAGCACCACGCGAGGCTCTAAGGGAAGCTCCACATCCAAGCTGGTGGTGGTCAGGGCATGCAGTTCCTTGCAGGTGGTTGGACTGGGGACCTCATTTTCTTGCTGTCCTCCCCACAATTCCTTGCCATGCAGGCCTTCCTGGCATGGCTGCTTGCTTCCTTGAAGCAAGTGAGGGAGGGAGTCCTGATAAGACGGGCGTTAGTTGTCTGCACGGCAGTCACACAAGTGACCTCCACACCTTTGCTGTGTTGTGTTGGGTAAGGGTCCCACTTAAAGCCAGTCCCACCACAGCTGTGAAGCAAAGGCTAGGGAAACAGGAGAGAGTTCAACCATCAAAATAAAAATGTTAGTGGAAGGACCAAAACAATGAAAAAGGCTGGACCAAACTAGTGATATGGAAGAATCAGATGTGGCGTTACTTCAGAATTTTTAGCAGAAAGATGAAGAGATGGAAATTGGAATTAAGTGGCATGAAAGATAGAATCCAGGAAATTAATGTCCATATAATGGGAATTCTATAGGAAATAAAATAGAGGAGAGGCAATAGTAACATTAATAAGAGCTGATGATTTTCCTGAGCTAAATAATAGGAATTGATATAAAAACAACTCCATTGAATGCCAAGTAAGAATTGAGGATGGAGAAGAAATACCTGTGTGGTTCTCAAGTGAGCATGAAAGCCCTTGGTTGATAGAGGTTCTCCAGAGAAACAGAATCAAGAGCATATATGTGGATATGTATAGGAGGAGACAGATTATAGGAATTGGCTCCCATGGCTATGGAGGCTCAGACAACCCTGATTTGTTCACAAAGTTCTGGGGGCAAATAATTTTGAGATTATAACTATAGACCCAGGCTTATTAAGTGTAGGACTAAAATAAAGTCTGATTTAGACACAACAGACTCCCAAATTACATCTCACACAGTCTTTAGAGGGAAAGCAAAAGGAACCCTCAAGGATGATCTAGGCACAGTGAAAAGCTACCCAGGATAGAGACCTTAGCGAAAGGAAAGATGCAGGTGTAATCAACAGCCACGGGCAAAGGAACAAACATTATGACTGGGTCTAAATAACTTCTGAAAATGGAGTTGTAAAGTTTAGTGAAACTTAAAAAGAATTGTTAAAAAGCAGTAACATTAAAAAGAATCTAAAACTAAAACTCCAGATGTTTTCAACAGGGTGAGGAGAGTAAAAAATCAACCCCTTGCTGATTCTTTATTGTATGTTTTGTCTGAGGAAATTTGGTATATATTCTGGTCAAGTCTTCAGGTTGTTTGAAAATACATAGGTTTAGGGGCAGGGCTTGGTGACACTGAGGCTGAAATGGGGCTCTATGGCAGGCACATGGGTGATTCAAGATGCATGCCTGGTAGGGAGGCAGGCTGGGGGGACTCAGGCCCTGTGACTGCATGGATTGGAAGGGAGCCATGGGTGAGGACATCTCTGGGAGCACTACTGAAAGCCGTGGGCTTGATCCACAAAACTTGTAGGAGAGTGAGAAAAACCCAAAAGTAGGAACCCATTTCTTTTTTAAAAGGATAACATTGCCAGGAAACTGGAATGCTACTCTTTAAATAAGAGGACTTAAAAAAAGAAAGAAAAATCAGGCTTTTAGAATAATATCTGTAGAGCACAGGAAGTCATTTAGTGCAAGCTGCTATAAACCAATAACGCTCTGAGTATTTAGAAGATAGGATTAATATAGTACAAAAACAGAATGAATCCACTCAGAAACTCAGGCACTGGCCCCATTGCTTGGCCATATGATGATTTGGAAACTATGCTAATAATTAAACCAAATAAAGGCAACTCCAGTTTTGCCAGGAAAATCATCTCAGTAGCCATTTGGCTCCCTAGAGAGAGGAGGCTGCCCCCTGTGTTTTCACAGAATTGCCACAAAATCCTTGGGGGGGTGGGGGGTGGAATTTAATGAAGCTGGCCTGGGACAGCTGTTGTCAAGGCAGCATTATCAGGATTCTAATAAAATGATTTTTCTTAGAATTCTGAACAGAGTAGAACCTTTTCTGTAAAGTCACATGAGGGATTGTAAGGTGCCTACCATAAATGTCAGCCAGGAGCTCCACTGAGAATGGTTACTCTTCACAGTCTCTTGTCAGCAGCTCAAGGGAAATAGTGTTTCCTTTGTAGTCACAATTTCACTGGCCTTTCATCTCTTGAGTGGGTCAAGACATCTAGAGCAGATCTGTTCATAGATAATACAGTTTTAAATTTTCTAGTAGCAACATTAAAAAAAAACCCAGGTGAAATTAATACCCACTTATTGTCATTCCAGCATGTAATCAATGTAAAAATTATTTATGACATAGTTTACATTTTTTTTTTGTACTGTGTCTTTGAAGTCCATGAGTTGTTAACATTCCCGGCACATCTCAGTCTAAGTGACCTCACTCCAAGGCTCCCCAGGCACAGCGACCAGACTGCCATCTCGGATGGGGCAGCTCCAGAACTCTGGGCATCAGCTCCAGAACTCTGGGCATCAGCTCCCTGTTTGTAATTAAGCAGTTTCCTTGAAACTCTGTTGCATATGTGCAGGCAGCCTCATGCAGTGGAAAATAACTTAATTTCTATACCTTTAAAGTTAACATTGACGATGCAGCTTCTAGAATTAGTGAATTTCATAGAATTTCACAAGTTGGCTTCTGTTTTAATGACCTCTCTTGTTACCATAGCATCACTACAGATTTTGACACTGGTTTTTAAACATGGTCAGTCTTTATTATCAAGCATTTTGCTGCAACCCAGGCTCAATTTGTTACCCAAACTCATGTGGTGTGAATTATACAATAGTAATTATTATCTATTTATAGGATTAGTGTGCATTTTCCATTCTAATTTATAGAATATAGAGGAAAAGATAAGTGAAAATTTACCTATAAGTAATTTAGAAGTTCTTAATGTATGTTGAGGCTCACCCAAAAAGGGAAGCTATACAAAAATAATAGCATTATTTTAATAACAAATTTTCAATTTAAAAATGTCATCAAAATGCTGATATTGAAATTCGAAACTTTCACAAAGTATGTGTATTTAACATTGCATTTTTAACTTACTGTGAGACAGGGACTATGAGTTTTGGCAGACTAGGGTGAAGGCCTTCAGAAAAAAGCAAAGCAAGAAAATTACAGTCAGAAAAATGTAACAATGTGCAAAAGGAGCCCCTAACGAAACTCTGTGTTAAGCATTACACAAAATCAGAGTCACACTAATTCTCTAGGGTAAAGATACCAGACTAGGAATACAGGCATTCTTCAGTGAAATCAGTTAAAGCTCAAAAGGCCAGGAGCAACTTGGCCTGGAATGTGTAAATGTTCCCCAGATAAAGAAAGGTACCTCAGCATAACCTGTGACTTCATTGTGTCAATTAGATCATGACACCTTAAAATTTCCCTTAGCCTGCTAAAAGGCCCAACTTATTTTTAACTTTACCTATATGCTGTTTCCTTCTCTAATCCTAATCAAGTAATCTGCAACCTGAGCAAAATATTAATTTGGTAAACAAGCCCAGCTATAAAGAGTTAAGAAGTAAGATTCTTAACACACTCTTTAGCAAACAGACAACAACCCAGCTCACCTTGGGGGCAGGGCAGGCGGTCTTAATTGATATGCTCCCAGAGGGAAGCTGCTATCCTGAGAAAGAATCAGAACAGCAAATTTCTTCTGTTACTCATCAGAAATGAGCATTCTGGGACCACTCAACAAGTCTGCACCCCTAGCCCTTTACCCCTATTTCTGAAAATCCTTAACTGCCTATAAATCTGCTAGACAACGCACCACCATGGGCTCTCTTGTCTGCTCCCAGCGTGAGCCAGGAGCTCTGTCCTCTAACTTTCTCTCTAAATAAAAGCCTCTCCCTTGCTCTCCTACCTTGAGTGTTTGTGAAGTTCATTCTTCAACTCCGTGAACAAGAACCCTGGTATCAACTCGATCATGTCCTTATGTTCATTTTAATACTTGGGACAGATGACTGTGCATATTAAGAAATGATCATCAACTGTTTTGAATGAAATTACTCTTTTAGAATAACATTATTACTCAATCAGCATTGATTATTTAATCTAAATATGTAATATATGAATATATGTATGTCCCATTTAAGGTAAAAACAAAACTAATAAAATTTGTTTAAATATGTCTGTCTAAAATGCAAGTTCAAAGGTTAGTCTGATTAATCCAATGAAAAAGAAAAAAAAATTTTTTAAAGAAAGGATGAAGAAACTATAATCTTAAAAATATAAAAATTAAAACCTTTAAGACGTCAGGAAAGTGATTAAACAAATCACGATTTACAATAAATGTGAAGAACTCCTCAATAAACAAGCCCTCATAGATTAGGTGAAAAGGCAGAGTTCAACTGGATTACCTTTATAAAATGAAACAAATGTTGAAAAGAAAGGGATGGGGACCGATACAAGCAGGAAGTGCTAACAGCCAGCAAGAGCAGCACCATTGATCCCAGTAAAGGACTAATCAGGGTAGAAGCAATGAATGGGAATCAGGAAACTTATGCTGATAAAAGCTTACTACCTTCATGCCAGTAATGAGCCTTCACACACTGAACCAAAAAGCATCAAAATGAAGAATTAAAAACTAGAAATTATTAAAACACCAGCAAGAATGTGAAAATATTGATAAAGCCCCATGTTGGTAAAGATCTGGAGAGCAAGGCATTGCCCCTTAAGCTGGGGACAGCGTAGGTCAGCCCAGCCTGATTGGGAGGCGATTTGGTCATACCAAACAATGATTCCACTTCCAGGCATCTGTACTACATAAATGAGGTCACTGAAATATTTTAATATGTGAAAAACCACATAGCCTAAACTCCATCAGTGGAGAGTTGTTAAACATGTTCCTTGGGTTTCATGCAGGGGTTTTAAAAATGTAGATATAAGCTTTATACACTGAAGGGAGAGAGCTCCAGCCCCTATGGCCCAGTGAAAAAAGCAAGGTGCACAGTAATTCATATGGGTCTGTGCTTAAGTAAAGGGATGCAAAAAAGCTCCAGAAGGATGTACATAACAAGGGTGCTTAACTCTGGGGTAGGAAGTGGGGGTGGGGATTTCTTTACCTGACTTTACTCACACACCATGGCTGTTTTGATTGCTTTACTCTTTTTTGTAAAAATCTCGATGAAATAGTATTTTGAAAGTATTGAACATAGCTTTGTTGAATATTAGAGTGTTTTTTCTAAATTATAGGAGCCATTAGGTTTGTTAGTAAGTAATGGGGCGGTAGAGGGAGAGAACTGGTAGTCCCCATTATAGAAAACATAAGCATTGCATATGGAAAATGGGGCTTAGATGATAATGACCAAACAGAAAATAAATCTTTAAAAACCAAGTTGAAAGTCTCCATGTTTTGTGCATATATAAGGTTGTATTCAGAAGTAAACCTCACAGAATCAGAATCCATAGCAAATAGTCACTCATCCAATTCCAAATTGAGCAGATATCAAAATTGCTTTAAAAAGCAGCTGTGAGGCAAATACAGATTTCATCTGCATTTTAAGAAACTGAATGTTTAGAAACCCATTTTACAAAGGAATCTTTGAGAAAGCAACATATATGAATAACATTACATCTTTGACCACAGAAGTGGATAAACTATTCTGTCAGAGTTTGGCTTCAGGTAATGTTGAGCTCCCACATCTGGAAGAAACAGCATGGCCATATACATATACATGCTTCTGACCCAGGGGAACACTGTGACCCCAAATGTCTGATGAGCTTCTGGAAATGTAATTTCACCAGATACAGAAAATTGCTGTAAAACTAGGGCATGATTGCAATTTAAGGGAAATGGTGCAGATAAATCCATTTTAATGGATAAGCTTAGATGCAAAATAAATATGTCAGTACTTCATTATTTATTCCTTTCAACTGGTCTAAATTAGAATGGAAAATGCACACAATATCCAATATGTATTTGTCCTCATAGAAATGAAAAAAATTTGTTTTTCCTAAGCTATATTAGTACTTTGAAAAATTTAATCCCACTGTATAATTAATTTCAAAGTCTTTTTCTTTCTGACTCTTTTTCGATTCCACTACATGAAACACTGGGCACCTTTTCTATGTCCAGATCATCAAGGTCCACATCCTTACCACTGAATGGAGTTCACAAACTCTTTTGATCAAGTGAGACTCTTTGGACTCAAAGGGTCAGAATTTTCATTCAGCAAAAAATATGTTAGTAAGGTTGGATAGACATCCGCCTGGCATTGCTGCTAGACTGAAAGGCGGTTGGCAAAAAGCCCAACCCAGGTGACCTCAGAAAGGCTGTGATACCTTCCAACTTGGTAACTCTTGGTTTATTGAGCAATGTTATTAAGTAGTGAGCAAGGCTTGTCTTTCTTGCAGCCTATGCAACAGGATAGATTAGAAAGGGGAACTAAAAATAAACTTCACTATGTAAGATGCCCTTCAATTCTACCCAAATTGAGGAATCAGGTCATAGACACTTATTCTAAGAAATGGGGAATCCAATGTAGTATTTCCTTTATTGGATTAAATGGGCTAGTATATGTAACAGAAAGTACAGTTTTCATAATATTCTAAATAAAAAATTACATTTTTAAAAGCAAGGAAACAAATCCCTTGATTACTTGATAAATGATGTTACCAGCTTAAGATAAATCATCTCCTCTAAGACTAGTTTATCAGCTTGCAATAGGAGAAATTAAACAGACAAAGCTGAATTTTGTATGAGAAAAAAAACAACACATTTTCCATGATAACCATGAAAGTATGGACAGGCCCAGGGTTGAAAAGTAAAACTACTGACACTGGATCTTTCTAGTATAAAACTCTAGAATGTAAAATTCTAGGTATTAGAATTTAAGAATGTTTGTGTTCTTTGTCTCTTTTTAATGTTCTCTGTGTTTTATCTCTCTCTGTTTTACATTAGGAGACTATAAGAAGAAAACGAGAAATATGTGCTTAGAGCTATGAGGGATGTGCTCAAGATAAACTAAAACATTGTTTCTTTTCTTCCTACCATGCTCCCTTCTTTCTTTCTCTGTATTTGTAGTTTTCTTCAAGTATTATTTGAAGCTTTCTGATTAATATTTCGAGAAAAAAAGTGATTTTAATAGATATCTTTAAAGAAACACTAAAGCTCAGAAAATTTACCTTTGCAAACATCTCCTCTTGAGACAAGAATTCAAGTATTCCTTAAGGGTCCCTCTGATAAATTCCTAGCTGGAAGTCCTATCAGAGATTCTCTCACTTCCAACCATTAGTGCAATCTTAATTTTTATAAACATTTTAATGCATATAACAAAATTAGTTATCATAAAATATGCTCAGTGAGGACATTTTGAAAAGTACAGAATATACACAATTTCACAACCCAGAATATTTTGAGATAATTCTTTTCAGGTCATTTGCTCCATGACACAGAGAACAATATGCTCTTATACAGCTAGAATTACACTGCAGACATAACTGACTAAAACTGAACATACTATATAAATGGCACTCCACATTCCTACAAACTCTTCAGGGTTGCATAGTATTCCATGGAATGGATGTACCAACCTTTACTCAACTGTAAACACCCCTGATGTTAACCCATTGCAGAGGACAAGATAGTTAAATGTGGAGAAAATTCCTAAATGAGCAGCAGAGACCTATGTGGGCTTCAGAAAAACAGGAGGCTGACAACTTTGACAAGAGAGCCTGAAATTTATCTTCCTCAGCACCTGAGCTAGTAGAGAATGTGAAGGGTTTCCCATGGATCAGTAGCATGGATACCCCCTGGGGCCCACTCCAGAGCCACTGAATCGATTGCCTATAGTTTAACAAGCCCCCAGGTGATTCACATTCATTATTTGAAAAGCTGTGGCTTAATGCGCTAGCTGCATGATGCTGAGCAATCTGTTTAGGCAGTATAGACAGCAGCCTTTGAGACAGTTGAAATCATTTCCAGTGGCAGTATTGTTCACCATTATGTCAGGCTAGATTTAAGTAGTGGGATTTGAAGTTTGGAATATCTCAGAGGAAAGTTGGGTTAGAAGGTACCTGTCCTGGAAGTGGATTTTTATTAGTCAGATCTTCAAATCTGTATTTTTGTAATCTCTACCATAGCTTTCAGCTTAGAAAGCGTCTTTCCAGACAGAGGCAAGATGTCTTGCATAGATCTTATATTCACACTTACTGTCTGGGTCAGAGGACCCAGCTGGCCCGTGTCCAGACTCAGGGCCCACAGACACTGTGTTATTCCAAACTGCTAAGTTTGTGGTAATCTATTATGCAGCAGTGGGTGGGTAACATAGGCCTTGGTGTTGGGAAGTGGATTGTTACTGTCCCAAATACATAAAAATGGGGAGTGACTTTGGAAGCAGGCTGTGGTGGGAGGCTGAGGGAATTTTGAGGAATATAGTAGGGAAGCCTAAATAACCCTGAACAGACTATTATTTATAAGACTGGCTGTGACCGCACCATTGCTAGTGGACTCTAGTGGAAGCGAAGAGCATTTACTATGAACTGGAAGGGGGACCCCGCTACACAGTGACAGAAAGCTCAGCAAGATTGCCCCCAGAAGTTACACGGAAAGCAGGACTGGTAAGTGACTAGCTTGCCTACCAAGCTAAAGGGATTTCGAGCAACGTGGTTTCCATTGCTGCTTGTGGCAAAATGCGAGAGGAGAGATGCTGTTACAGGCAGAGGCAGGGTGGGATGATTTTGGAAATCTCAGCCTCTCCAGATGGCAAAGATTCTAAAGTTAAGAGATTTATTGTCAAATAGATGCATCTTTGGGAGAAGCAGAAGGTGTGACTATATGACCTTTCAGCAAAACCTCAGGATGAAAAATTCAGTTTATTTACCCACAAAGAAGATGCTTTGGTGCCTGACAGATCCCCTGGATTAAACCAGAGGGTCTCTGTTCCCAAGGAAGCTTCGGGGCACTATTCTTCAGCCACACTACCTGGACTCTGGTAGAGAAGGGATGACCTGTGGGTGTGACTTTTGTCCAAGGGAGTGAACCACTGAAATCCACAGAAGGCCCATTGGGTGGTTCAGAAAATTCTTTTAGCAGAATACTGTCATTTTAGACTAATGGGGACAGGAGGGTAAAATGAAAGGCAGCTGCCAGACTCCCAAAATCCTGTCAGGAAACAAGTCTGATAAAATATTCACCTGCTAGTACTTTTCATGAAAAAGGAAGGATGGCCTATGGGGCAGAGCCCATAACTCAGAAGGTAAAGCCAAGGGCCACAGGAACTTATTTTCAGGCCTCAAAACTTAATTTGCCTTACTAAATTTCAGAGTTGATCTGGGTCAGTGACACCTGTGTGCCCTCCTGTCTCTTCTTGTGACCCCTGTGTGCCCTCATGTCTCTTGGATGCGAATGTGCACAGATGCTCTCCTCTGCCCATTCTGCCAGTGTATGGAGGGTGTGATGGGGCAGGTAACTTGTCTCATTCACAGGTGCACATATCAAGAGAAGTTGTGCTGAGGAACTGTACTTAACGAGCTGTACCTTAGGGTCCTTAGCTGGACCTGGACTTGTCTTAGATGACAAGATTCTGGACTTTGAGTTGATGCTTGAATGCAATGAGGCATTTGAAGGAGGAGTGAATGTGCCTCGCGGGTGTCAGGGTAGAGTCACTGGGCCAGAGGGTGGGCTCTGGTGGTTCCTAGGAACCTGACTTTTTTTGTTCAGGTTCCTGTAATCTCCTCACCTTTGAGTGTAACTTGCTTCTAATGAACAGAATATGGCAAAAGAGATGGGATGGTACTTCCATGATTAGTTCACAAAAAGACAGACTTCCAGCTTACTTGCCCTCTCTTGGCTGCTCACTTGCCCACTCTGATGGTAGCAGCTGCCACATTGTGAGCTGCCTTGTGGAGAGGCCCACACAGCCAGGACACAGGGACGCCTCTGGCTGACCATCAGAAAGGAAGTGGGGCTCTCCACCCAGCATCCTAAAAGGAATTGAATCCCAACAATCATGTAAATGAGCTTGAAAGTGACTTCTGCCCCCAGGAGCCTTCAGATAAGACCTCAGCCCCAACAACTTGATTGCCATCTGTGTGACAGTTTGAGCCAGAAGACTTAGCTAGGCTGCATCTGGATTCCTGACATCCAGAAACTATTAGATAAAAAATGTTTTTTATTGGAAGCTGCTAAATCTTGGGGTACATTGTGCATAGCAATAGATAATTAATAAGGTCCATAAAATGATATTTCTTCCACACTTGTGTTTGTGGCCCAAAATTCAAAATACTGTACTGTGCATAATCTCATTGCTAACCATCTGTATTTACCCCTAAAATTCTTGTAGTAAAAGGAAAACTTATGGTCTGCATTTATAGATTCCTATTGCCTTTACCTAGCAATTATTTAAGACCTCAGGGATTGTACTACTTATTCAAAACTTGCTAGCTCACCTTTTTTGATCTGATTAAAACATCTCTTTTATTCATTTAAAAATATTTCTCTTTAAAAATCTCAGACTCATTAAAAAATTGCAAAAATAGTTCTGTACCCTCATCTAGCTTCCCCTGTGATAACATCATACATAACCATAGTGCATTATCACCTGCTCTGATTTTTGGATAGAAAAGCAAATCTATTTAGCAGATATTTTAGAAGGTGTTCACCCTCATGGGAAATGTTTCCTTTACCGGAGCCGTTCCCCCAAATGTGGCTGCAGATCCATGTAGTACTGTCTAGAGGGCTAGGACCTCCTTATCCAATCACAGAATGAGTCTCAGTGGGCATCTACACTTGTCAGCAAAGGTGGAACAGCATTAAACTGACTTGCCAGTCGTAGCCCCAGTGAGGCCTGCCCAACAGAGGGCCCTTAGCTCCCAGGTGAGCTCCTGGAAAGACAGTTCACAAAAATAACAACAGCAGCAGGAAAATGATAAGAACAAGAGTGGAGAGTTCAGGGAAGAAGGAAGCACTGCTCCTGGAATTCCAGTGATACCAAGTGTAGGCATCTAAGTGCATGATTTCACATGAGCATCGCTGGAGTTCTTTCACCGAAATTAGAGATTCACTCTTGATTCATATCTCCCAGGATGGGAAGGATGCTTGTCTACAATTTCCAAGTTTAAAATCCTGTAGAGATGTTTCATTTAAGATTAAGCATGTACTCAGTCTCACCAGTGCAGACACTGGCAAGAATTCAGAGAACACTCTCACGGCAAGGCAAGATAATTCAGTATCATTTAGGAAATTGTCTGTTTCGGAGACAGTGGATAAATAATAAACAAATTTTCTAGTGGGATATCTCTTTTTTCAGGGAGTTGTGCTGTAAAATATAGTAGCCACTATCCACGCTTGGCTATTAGGCTTTAAGTTACTTAAAAATGAAGTCAGTTTAGTTCCTTAGTTGTGCTAGCCACATTTTAAGTGCTTAACAGCACATGTGGCTAGCGGATTCCACACTAGACAATGCAGGCATAGAACATTTCCATCATCACAGTGAGTTCTATGCGATAGATAGTGCTGGTCTAGAGCATGCAAGAATCTCAAAGGAGCAAAGAGCGCAGGAGACATAACATGGTACCTGAAATGAGGTGCCGGGGGCATGTGACATGCAGCAGAGTCCTTTCGGTATAGTTAAAGGTCACGATGGTATTTAGATGGAGTTTTTCCAATAACTCATCAATTATTTCAGCAAAAATTCCTGAATGATTTTTCCACCCTAATGATATTTCTAATTTCTCCTTTATTAGTCCCTGAGGACCTGGAGAGATTCTCTATTCTTTAGTAACTGGGCCCTTAGCCATGGAAGGTTTTTCCTTTTTGAAGAACAGATGGACTTCCCTGCTGCCTGAGGAAAGCCTGGCCTGGAGAGGCTGGTGGTTCTGTGCACTAGAAGCACTTTTTTGCAAAGCAGGAATAAAATAAGAGAAAGTAAAATACAAGAGAAGCATGAGATGGTCTTTGCTTCTCTGTCCTGCTCTCCCAGGACACAAGAGCGTTTCTGCGTGCTCCTACCTTGCGCGGCCCCTCTTAGCGGGAGTAGGTCATGCTTAGAGCCCTGAGGGAGCTGGAGGACCCTCTTGCACTGTCTGGTAAATATACAGATGTGAGTCCGGACAAGAAGGAAGGAAGGTAAAGCCGCTCCTTTGCTGAGCAAGGGGAGACGGGCCTTCCTCTCCGGGGCACACGGACTGAGTTCCCTCCTTTGTCTGGCCCTCCTTGCCACTCTCTTTCTGCCTCTCTGTCTGCATTCCCGTAGAGCTACAGAAAATCTCTAAGGAACTCTGCTCCCCGTGAAAAGGTACCTAACGTCATGAGGTTGCTGCTGAGAGGCAGGTGGAGTCTGGAGCTCCCGAGGAAATACCCAGGCTGTGGGGGACTAAGTCGGTGACGTGAGGACCGTGGACCCTGGGGTGGGACCTTGCATACAAACTGAGGCAGCACGGGGCGACCGCGGCCTCCCGTCAAGAACACCACCTGGAAGTGCTTCTTTCTCAGACGTGGAAACCTACAGCCCACCAAAGAGGTGATAGAAACACCGTCTCAGGCCCGCTTCTCTCCAAGGAGCATCCTGGCGTGCATGTCCAGGGTCGCGTCGGGGTCCCAGGGAGGGGATGGAGGGGCCGAGACCAGCCGTTTCTGGCGCCGTCGCGTCTGCTTATTAACCGGCGAGGCCCCGAGGTCTGCGCAGCAAACGGCCTGCCGTGGAAAGGTCGCAGGACTTGGCAGAGGGCGAGGCGCCTGCAGAGGCTTCCGGCGCGGGCTCCTTTGGATACGTTTCTGTCAAGTCCAGGGGAGCGCGGGGGCCCCTCTAGGAGGCGGGCTGCCTGAGCGGGAGCCCTGCTGGAGGGCGGCCCTGGGCCTCCGTTGTCTCCACCCTCCCTACCCCGCTGCCTAGGCTGGTTGCAGCAAGGGCCGCAACTCCCTAGGGAGAAACCTTGCCCTGCACCCTTGCACAGCTGTCTGAGGGCCTGGAGGGGCTGGCCTCCACGGAGGGGGCCGGCCCATCCCGGGGCAGCGGGGTGGGTGCAGACCACTCTGCTGTGCCTTGATGCCCCCACCACTCCCACAGCAAAAGGAGGGACTAGGGAAATTCCACCATCCATCCACAGGCAGACTCTGCTGGTGTTTTCCCGCTTCACCAACTTCCACATAGAGACTCTAGTCGTCCTGTTTCATTGATAATAATCATAAGCATAATAGCTAATATTTATGGGGTGCTTACAATGCTGCAGACACCTGCTAAGCCTTTTATGTGCATTATATGATTTTATTAGCACAAAAATCCCATGGAATAGGTACTATTATGTCAAAGTGTGGTTTTCAAAAGGTAGAAACATGACTCTGGTCAACATTATTTATTCATTTTAGTTTTAGTTATATTAGTATTAGTTTTCCAGGGCTGCTGTAACAAATTGCCAAAGACTGAGCTGGCAGCTTAAAACAACAGAAACTTATTCTCACCGTCCTGGAGGCCACAAGTCTGAGAAGAAGGTGTGGGCAGGGCCACTCCCTCTGCAGTCTCTGGGGGAGGATGCATTTCTTGTCCCTTGCAGTGTCTGTGGCCCCTGGCCTGTGGCCACACCATGCAGGCTCTGCCTCTGGCTTCACACGGCCCTTGCTCTGTGTCTGTGTGTCTCTGTGTCCTCTCCTCTTTTTATAAAGCCACCCTAAATCTAATGACTTCATGTCAAGATGTTCAATTACATGTCCAGACCTTATTTCCAAATAAGCTCAATTCTGAACTTCTGAACAGACATGAATTTCAGGGAGACCCAAACAAACTAGAAAGACTGACTATATACATTTGCAGCCAGTAAAGGAATTTGCAATAGGTTTTCCAAATTAGGAAGAAAATTTGTCAGCTCTTCAGGACAAGGAAACCATGATCTCTGGGGTTATCTTCACCCTTAGGCAGAAATCATTTGTAACCTTACAGGACAAAGCATACAAGTGCACAAATAAATTCACAGAGCCTGGACTGAGTCCATAGTAATAGCATAATAGCAGGTTTAAAACAAATAGATTTTCCTGTAGAATTAAATAATCCTTGTGTAGATCTGTGAGTCTATGCCCAAAGGACACAGCAAGGTTTTCTTTTTCACATGTTTTGGTTTATTTTCCTTAACAGTTATTATTCCCATCTTACAAATGAGTAAACAGAGAGATTTGACAACCTGACTACCATAGTCATATCGATAATTCAACTAATGAATCCAAGGCCATTTAAACCTGAGTCTGAATTTAGAGCCCAAATCCTTGCTGAATATCTTTCTTAAACTTCTAATTTGAGACTTCTCACATTAGTTGTTCATTATTTAGTTTTACAGAGTGAAGCCAAATGAATTAAGGAACCCATTTTTGCTCTTTTGCTTTCAGAATTACAATTATTACACAAAGAATATGACTCTACTTCCAGGAAATCGTGCATATGGGGTTAAACATTCATGATTTGACATTTGTTGGAGGTGCAAACTCCAGGACAGGTGGTGATGTTAACTGCACATGGATTTTACTAGGTGTGTGTGTGATGGCCAGAGTTTCAGACCCCAGGTGAGCCTAGCATAAAGGACGCCACTGGCTTCACTAATTTCCCCTCCCATTCCTCAGACACGTTGGGAAGATACTATTAGTGGTGGCACTGGTGAATCTCCTGTGGTGACATTGCTTGTTAAGGGTCCACCGTCCTCCAGGACAGGGTTGCCTACTGGTCATCAGAGGGCTTTGTTGTGCTCACATTTCCAAATAGACACTGCATAGAGAAGACCAAGACCTTTGAATGTCAGAGAACCTACTGATGCTCAGGATTCTGGAAATACTGACTGTCTTCTGTGACAGAGAATTCAGTACTTCCCAGGAAGGCTGGTCCCTTTCTTTGAGAGCCTTTATTGTGGCAAGGGTTTCCTCCATCCTGGGATTTCACACCCACTGTTGCAGTCTGCTCTGTGCTCACATGGAATCAGCCTCAACGCTTCTTCCAGCCATTGATCAAATAAACGTTTACTGACAGCTGTTGGTGTTAGTGGGGCTACATTGCTGAATGGAACATGGGACATGTTCTGAAGGAACTCTCAGTCTAGTGGTGCCAACAGACCACGTGCAGAAGTGGGTGGGGGACATCCCTATTCTTGGTGTTCACAGAGTTTATGTGAGGATTGATTTCAGGAGGGTTAGTGGTTGAATGATAGATTTCAAGGGTAATCTGAAAATCAAACCATAAGCAAATGATACCGATAAAACATTTACCTGTTGCAAGCCTGTTTCCACCTTTACCTGGCTAACTGGAGTACATTTTTAGCAGCTCAGGGCTCAGAATCTCCCAGGGCTCAGCATCTCCCTTGCCAATGGGGGAGCGGCTCTTGGGGCTGGGTGTGCAGGAGCGGCTCTGTCCCGGGGGCCACAGGTGCCGGGAGATCCCCTGGAAGCAGAAGGCTGGGGCAGCAGCACGGCTCGGTCCAGGCCTGCCTTCCTCTGCCACTAGATGGAGAACTTCTCTCAGTTTTCCCCAGGGCTCTGGGGAGGCCATGGAGGAGGCTTGTGCACATCCTTTTGAATTTTGATACCATTTTAAGGAATTCCAACTCAAATGTTAGGAAGCATTCAGTTAATTTTTTTAAAAGCTCAAATTTTGTGTTTGTTTAGTTTATTTTAACATACTGCACTTACATTTAACAAATACTTAATTAATTGGATTTTCAAAATGCTCTGGCCTATATTTATTCCTGGGAGATTTCCAGCGGAATGCACATGGACACTTGTTTCAACATAAGTAAGAAGTACCTCAAAGCCCTTGTAAGTGACCTGTTCTTTCCTGGACCAACCAGACATGATGAATGGTGTGGGGGGCTGGGGAGGCTGGGGACAGCTTCCTTTCACTTTCACAATTCCCTCTATCTACCCGAGCATTTATTCCTAAGTCCTCAGCACAGAGACAGACACAACAGAGCCTCAAGCACGAGCTGATTACCCGTGAGGGCATTTTGGCTGCTCTGTCTTCACACCCGTTCACCCACTGAACCCTCCTCTTAGAGACAGCGTTCAGTCTCTGTTTCTACAGAGGAGGCAGGTCAGACCTAGTCATTAGCCCACACAGCACCTCCCACCCCAAGAGGTGGGAATTAGGAGCTGCGCTGGCTTTGGCCCCTGAGTATGTGGCTGTGTTCCTGGTCCTGTGTTTTGCAGTGGGGCCCCAAGAAGCCTGCACATTTGGATGGCTGCAGCCGGGTGGTCACAGGCCATGCTGGGAGCCCTCCCGTGAAACCTTCCAGAGCTGTGCCCCACCTGGTCTGGGGACTGGTGTAGACCAGAGACATTGAAGGAGGATGGAGACGATCTGAGCCAGCATTTGTCCTCAAGCCGAGATGCAAGAACAGCTTGAAACCTAGGGACAGGGGAGCCTGGCAAGGGGAGGGTCCCAAGATGCCAATGCCTCCTGCCTCCTGGAGCCCCGGATTCCACATCGTGTGAATGTGTGGAAATAGCGGCTTTCATGAGGAACATTTCTCTAACTGCAAAGGAAATTAGGCAAGCAGTTTAGTTAGGAGAAGCAGAAGCAAGAGGAAAGTGATTTGCCTTTTTTTCCTCTTTTTCTCCTGGGAGGAGGATGATCCTGCAAGAATCTACCAGCAGGGCATAAAGAGTCCTTCCCTATTTGCTGTAAAAAATTCCACCCTCCTACTGCTGCTCCTCAGAGTTTCTGTTTTGCAGGTAGCTGCTGGCAGGAGGGGACTGGAGGTCACAGAAGAGCCCAGCCAGGGCTCAGACCCACAGGGACAGGGTGGAAGTTGAGGAGATCCCAGGGTTCCAAGTCACTGGGGACAAGCAGTCCCCATGTTAGCCAACACCTTGAAGGGAGCAGTGAGCCTGCTTTATAAAAAGCACATGTCCTCAGGCAAGTGGGATTTCCCTGGCTGGCAGAGTAAAAGGCATGGTCCCTAAAGGGGAAGTGAAAGTTGCTGCATAATTTGAATATTGAAGGCAGGCTTCAAGATCCAATTCCTCTGGCTTCATCGGGAAGTGGCTGGGAGCACAAGGTTTAGTTGGGAAGGGAATTGATGTTCACTGCCACCACCTTGTGCCAGGCACTGGGCTGGACATTGGGGGTGGGGGCAGAGGCACGGGGTCGATGAAAGGTTCCATATCTGTACTGTCCAGTACAGCAGCCATGGCCAAACATATGTAACTGAGCATGTGCAATGTGACTATTACAGCTGAGGGACTGAATTTTCTATTGTATTTAATTTTCTGACTTTAAATAGGCGCATGTGGCCAGTGGCTGCTGTATGGAATGGTACTGCTGCATGCAGAACCTCTGGGGAATGGAGCAAATGCACTGTTCTGTAGGCTCTGGCATCTCCAAGCTACAGGTGTGCAAAGGGAAGCTCATTTTCTTTCAGCAAAATCAAGAAGTCAATTGCTTTTTGCTTTTGTGTATTCAGTCTCTCCAAGGAGCCTAAATGGGTGTGTGTGTGCACCCATAGCATGTGGCAGTGACTACGACATCTTAAGGATGAGAAAGTGTTTCTCTTTTTTGTTGCTCCACATGGTTCTACGTGGGTTCCACCCAGGTGGGTGGGAGTCTGAACTGCTCCGAGCCCCATGGTGTGCTGACAAGGGTGAGTCCCATCAGCTGGGGGACCTCAGGGGAGGCCGGTGACTCTCTAAGCCTCTTTCACATGGTCTCTGAGATGAGGGGGTAAGGACACCGTGTTGCAGGATTGCTGTCCCACTGCTGCTGCAGTGTTCCTTGTATTGTGTGTCTGACCCACAGAAACCTTAATTGGTGATGGCGTGTCTGTGCCCACTTGGGAGGAGGCTGCGTTCAGCCCAGTCACAGGAAGGTTATTCATCTCCCACATCCAGCACCTTGGTAAGCAAGGCCTGACACTGAGAACTGATCTGCTTTTCAGGCAAAGCTGGAAATGCTGGTGGAGGCTGCTGATGCCTCCTTCTTAGATAGGAGAGAATGGACATTTCCTCTTCATCCTTATCCAGAAACTCTTTTTACTAAGAAAGTTTTAGATCAACAGAAACTGATGTTAGGATGTGAAGCAAGGGATGAAAATTATTGCACAAACTTCTACTGAATACCTACTTTGTGCTATTAAGGTAAGCACTATGCCCTACTGGGTGCTTGGCGGAATGCTGGGAGGCTGGGTGGTCAGCTGTGGCTTTATAAATGAGCTTTTTAAGACTCCCTCCACCAACAGAGATTTAGTTTTATCCTATGTTTGGGTTAAGGATTTTGTGTAATGTACAGCAGGCTCTGTCAAGGGAAAGAAGCCCTCGCTGATCCCGGAAGGTGGACCCAGCCATCGTGTGCTGTGTGTCTGCTTGACACTTGGCTAAGGCTTTGAAGGTAATTGTTACATGTAAATACGTTCAGTATGGCAGAAACTTTGCTTTCTGTGTGCTTTTTTCTGCTCAGTTTTCTACTACTGAGTTTCCTTCCAAATCACCAGTCTTTCTCAGAACATGTCTTCATTCCATCATCAGAACTTAGGCACACACCAGAGAGGTGAATTTTCAAGTTACTTATCCTGTGTTTTTCCCTAGAACTATTTTGACTGCCCCTGGCCCCAGCCTCTCAACATAAAGTATTGCAAGCAAGTTTTACACTCCCAAGGGAAACAATTTTGAGGATTCTTCCAGTTCCAGAGGAGAAGTGGAGGGGTTGGGCTGATGGGCGAAAGGATTGAAAGGTATAAACTTCCAGTTACAAAATCACTAAGTCATGGGATGTGATGGACAGCATGGTGGCCATAGTTAATTATACTGTGTTGCATATTGGGAAGTTGCTAAGAGAGTAGATCTTAAAAGTTCTCATCACAAGAAAAAACATTTGTAGCTATGTGTGATGATGAATTTTAAAAATGACTGACTCTAAACCAAAACATCTATATGGCAAATATAAATATGAGTAATATCTGAAAGATCCAGTCATGGGGGAATATTTGGAAAACAAGCAACTTGTTATCTTAGCTGATATCTTTCCTTTTCCTTTACATTACAAATAAAACACTATATATATATATACATACACACACATATATATTTATTAAGGTATCATTGATATACAATCTTATGAAGGTTTCACATTAGCAACATTGTGGTTATTACATTCACCCATATTATCAAGTCCCCCCACCAGCCCCATTGTAGTCACTGTCCCATCAGCATAGTAAGATGCTACATAGTCACAACTTGTCTTCTCTGGGCTATACTGCCTTTTTGTGTGTTATCATCATGTGTGCTAATTATGTGTGTTAATCATAATGCCCCTTAATCCCCTTCTCCCTCCCTGCGCCCACCCCCCAGTCCCCTTCTTTTTGGTAACTGTCCATTCTTGGGTTCTGTGAATCTGCTGCTGTTTTGTTCCTTCAGTTTTTTCTTTGTTCTTATACTCCACAGATGAGTGAAATCATTTGGTACTTGTCTTTCTCCGCCTGGCTTATTTCACTGAGCATAATACCCTCCAGCTCCATCCATGTTGTTGCAAATGGTAGGATTTGTTTTCTTCTTATGGCTGAGTAATATTCCATTGTGTATATGTACCACATCTTCTTTATCCATTCATCTACTGATGGGCACTTAGGTTGCCTCCATGTTTTGGCTATTGTAAATAGTACTGCAATAAACATAGGGGTACATATGTCTTTTTGAATCTTGGATCTTGTTTTCTTTGGGTAAATTCCCAAGAGTGGAATTCCTGGGTCAAATGGTATTTCTATTTTTAGTTTTTTGAAGCACCTCCATATTGTTTTCCACAATGATTGAACTAATTTACATTCCCACCAGCAGTGTAGGAGGGTTTCCCTTTCTCTGCATTCTCCCCAGCATTTGTTGTTCCTTGTCTTTTTGATGGTGGCCATCCTAACTGGTGTGAGGTGATATCTCATTGTGTTTTTAATTTGCATTTCCCTGATAATTAGCAATGTGGAGCATCTTTTCATGTGCTTGTTGGTCATCTGAATTTCTTCTTTGGAGAAGTGTCTGTTCATATCCTCTGCCCAATTTTTAATCAGATTATTTGCTTTTTGGATGTTGAGGCACGTGAGTTCTTTATATATTTTGGATGTTAACCCCTTATCGGATATGTCATTTATGAATATATTCTCCCATACTGTAGTGTGCTTTTTATTCTGCTGATGGTGTCCTTTGCTGTACAGAAGCTTTTTAGTTTGATGCAGTCCCATGTATTCATTTTTGCTTTTGTTTCCCTTGTCCGAGGAGATGCGTTCAGGAAAAAATTGCTCATGTTTATATTCAAAAGAGTTTTGCCTATGTTTTCTTCTAAGAGTATTATGGTTTCATGGCTTACATTCAGATCTTTGATCCATTTTGAGTTTACTTTTGTGTATGGAGTTAGACGATAATCCAGTTTCAGTCTCTTACATGTAGCTGTCCAGTTTTGCCAACACCAGCTGTTGAAGAGGCTGTCATTTCCCCATTGTACATGCACGGCTCCTTTATCGTATATTAATTGACCATATATGCTTGGGTTTATATCTGGGCATTCTAGTCTGTTCCATTGGTCTATGGGTCTGTTCTTGTGCCAGTACCAAATTGTCTTGATTACTATGGCTTTGTAGTAGACCTTGAAGTTGGGGAGCATAATCCCCCCTGCTTTATTCTTCCTTCTCAGGATTGCTTTGGATATTCGGGGTCTTTTGTTGTTACTTATGAATTTTAGAACTATTTGTTCTAGTTTGTTGAAGAATGCTGTTGGTATTTTCATAGGGATTGAATTGAATCTGTAGATTGCTTTAGGCAGGATGGTGTGCTAGTTCATTGTTAGCATATAGGAATGCAACAGATTTTTGTGTATTAATTTTGTATCCTGAAACTTTGCTGAACTCAGTTATTAGTTCTAGTGGTTTTTGGGTGGATCCTTTAAGGTATGTACAATATCATGTCAGCTGCAAACAGTGCCAGTTTTACTTCTTCCTTACCAATCTGGATGCCTTTTATTTCTTTGTGTTGTCTTATTGCTGTGGCTAAGACCTCTAGTACTATGTTGAATAAAAGTGGAAAGAATGGGTATCCTTGCCTTGTTCCTGATCTTAGAAGAAAAGCTTTCAGCTTTTCACTGTTCAGTATGATGCTGGCTGTGGGTTTGTCGTATATGATCTTTATTATGTTGAGGTACTTGCCTTCTCTGCCCATTTTGTTGAGAGTTTTTATCATGAATGGATGTTGAATTTTGCTGAACACTTTTTCAGCATCTATTGAGATGATCATGTGATTTTTGTCCTTCTCTTTACTAATGTAGTGTATGATGTTGATGGATTTTTGAATATTGTACCATCCTTGCATCCCTGGAATAAATCCCATTGATTATGATGATCTTTTCAGTGTATTTTTTAATTCAGTTTGCTAATAGTTTTGCATCTATGTTCATCAGAGATATTGGTCTGTAATTTTCTTTTTTGTGAGATCTTTGCAACACACTAGATATAGTATTAAGATATGCTACTATTTTAATATTGTCATGTTGCTTTTATTTTGTTATTATAAATCCCACTATCCTGGATATGTGGGCTCTGTGAACTCTGTATGACTTTGGGGAGATAACTTGTCCTGTCTGGACCTTGAGATTCCATATTTGTAAACAGGTGTAATGGAGCTTTGTAAGAATTACGAGAGCATCTATGTAGGGCTCCTAGCACTGTGCCTAATACAACCAACTCAAATTTTTTTTTCAAATCTCCAGGAATTTGACAACTAGGCTAATGGTATTTTCTCCAAGGCCTGAATCAAAACATATATGATGTAAATGATATGTTGCTACTTTTCATACGTCAACACAGATAGGACCTGAGACTGTTCTGAATTGCCCAGGCCCTAAATGTCACCATCGAGTAGAGGCATAGGCTGCTGAAGATGATAACCCTGCCTCTTTCTCTCCTGCCATAAAGAGAATAGACTTACTCCCCCAATCTTGACTCTGAAATCCCCATTACACCCATGTTGGCTGCAGAAGGATGTGCCCTCGAGACAGGTCCACTGTCCTGGAAAGGCAGGAAACAGCTCATGCGAGAACTCTTCTGTGGCAGAGACACCAACTAGTTCCATGGAGCGCTAGGGACACTCTCTGGGCCAGGGTCTGTGCTGTCACTGCGGTTTCAGGCCCATGATGTGACATCCTCCAAGTCACCAACCTGAGCCTGTGTCTCCATCCACGTCCTAGGGTGCTGACAACCGCCATGAGCATCACAGGGCCTGGTATCCCAGGACTGACTTGCTGGGCAGCAGCCTGGGGCTTCAGTGCTGGGGGATAGCCAGGGAGCTTCTACGAGATTGGGACAGGTTGGGTGCAGTTCCCAGTGCTCTGAAGGGTCCCCCCGCTCCTAGAGTGATACACATATTGATGCTAATAAAAAAGGAGTGGTGGGGACTTTGGGGGCTAAATCTATTTGTGGGATTAAATAAACTATACTCCATTCTTCTGGAAGCCTTTCAAAGGCTAACATGTAGAGTGCATCTCCTAGAGGTGGCAGGAGCCTGTGGCTTTTCCTGAACCACTTGGCCCACACTCCTTTTTGTATTATGCATAATGGGCTTTAGGAAATGTGACTTTGAAAAAGTCACTCAGCTTCCCTGGCCTTAGTTTCACTACCTGAAATTGATGCTCACACCCATCTCCACCCTTCCTCCAAAGGGCCAAGCTGCTGCTGAGCAGCCTGGCTGCTCCAGGACCAGGACAGGGGGCTCATTTTCTATTTCTCTCCCCACCCCCTGCTTAGCTTTGATGCTGAGAGGCCCCTCTGGCTAAGCACAGACCCGCCTCCTCCCTCTGGTCTCCCTGCACTGGGCTGTCCCCTTTGCACCCACAGAGGCTGCAGGCCCTCCCAGGACACTCTAGCCAAGACCAGTGGCATGACCTTCCTCCAGTGATGCTCCCTTTGGGCCTCTAGACCTGCCCTCATGCCGTCATTCTGCCTCAGATTTCTTCACTCAAGCAAGTCGTTAGATCTTTTAGGTAACTCCCCTTCCTGAGTTTTTGCCTACTGGATCTGTCCATTTCTGATACAAGACTGTTGGGGTCACCAACCGTAATAATGGACTCATCTTTCCCTGCATTCCTATCAGTTTTGGCTTCCTATATTTTAATGTTCTGTTGCATGCATGTTAAGAACTGTTATGCCTGCTTGGAGAACCAACCCCTTTATCATGATGTAATACCCTCTTTATCCCTGACAGCTTTCCTTGCACTGTAGTCTGCTCTGTCCAAAAGTAACACAGCCACTCCTGCTTTCTTTTGATTAGCACCAGCATGACAAGACCATTTCCATCCCTTTGCTTTTAATCCATGTCTTTCTACTTAGAGTGACTTTCCTGTAGACAACATGTCCCTGGGGCTCATTGGTGGGTCTCCTCAGGCAAGCTCTGGGTTTTAACTGGCACATGTGCCCTGAAGATGTTTGAAGGGAGCATGCCAGTGGGATTCTATCTGCCACACTTGCTACTGTTTTCTACTGGTTGCCTCTGTTCTTCATTTCTTTTTTGGTCTGCCACTCTCTACCTTCTCTGGTTTTCACTGAGCATTTTGTGTGATACTGTCTCTTCCCCCTCCGTCTCTGTGGCTCAAGATTCAGCTGAAACGCACTTGGCCAGGGAATGCGTCAGGCCTGCCTCCCTGCCTTACAGCATCTCTCATTCCAGTGCAGCAGCTCCCCCAGGACCACTCAGCCTGTCCCCTGGCTGAGACCCGCTGCAAGGGCCTGAAGGTTAGGATGTGGAGAGGACCGTCCTGGGGAGCCTCAGGCTGCCCAGGGCAGGCCTGTGTTCCACTGCCTCCTGCCTTTCCCTGGGAAGAGTGACATGGGCTCTGAAGCAAGTGGAAAGATGGGAGTGGGCTTCAGAAGGAAGAGGTGTGGGCTTGGGGTGCAGGTCATTATCTACCTCAGGGAGTGGGGTGGAGGGTCCATCTTATATCCCACCCTCCATGCTGCACCCTGACCTTGAATGCTGCTGTAGGTTTGCGGGTGACTGAGGCAAGACCACTGCCCTCTGGGGGCTCACAGTCCAATGGAGGATGTGGGCCCTTGACTCACAGCCCTGTGAGAACCCAGGCCCAGACTCAGATAAAGCTTCCAGGGACGCTGAGACCTGGTCTCGAGAAAGCCCTGAGAATTAGGTACAATGAGCCCAGCATTGCTACCTGAGTAGGTCAGCAGCTGGGAGGCTGGAGAGAGCACTTGGGGTCGGGTGCAGGCTGAATGCCACTCAGGAGAGGTGGACTTGATCTGGAGTGGGCTCCCTGACCTCTGGGGGTCCCAGGGATCATGGCAGGCCTCCCTGAGCTCACGATGCATCATCAACACACAACTGTGTTCCTGCAGGATGGTAAGAGGGTAGTTCAAAAATGGGATCCAGATGCTTAACTGAATGGATCTGGGTGTGGGCAAGGGGGAGCCGTGGTGGGTTTTGGGACAGGCAGTGCACAGAAGGGAGGTGGGCTCCAAAAGGGGAATCAAACCGAGGGCCCCAAAACCACGGGCCCTTCTTGCCGCGGGCCTGGGCCCGCCCTCGCCCACAGGAAGTGGGAGGCACGGTGGTGATGAGGAAGCTGCACAGGTGCTGGCTGGGAGCAGGGCGAGAGGTGCCCCAGGAGCTGACACTGCCCGGGAAGCCACAGCAAGCGCTCCGGGGAGCCTGGCCCCCCCCTCCCCGAGGGCTTCCGGGAGACGGGCGGGTGGGGAGGGCACTGCAGGGCATGCCGCCTGTGCCCATGCTGAGACTGTGAGCTGGGCTGAGGCCGAGGGATGGCAGGGCGGAGAGGGGAGCTGCCTGGGCTGACTCACCAAGGGAGGAACAGAATATCTTTGGAAAATTCACACACTCAACGTCACATCTAGTTGGTTTGACAAAACATGGGAAAGAAGAACTGAAATTTGTTAACTGTACCGAGATCCATGCAGTTCACTTCAGGGGACAGTTTTGGTACCAAATTATCCTTGTTATGCAAATCTCCCCCCCAGCGGCCGGTTCCCAGTTGTGCATGGGGATGGTGGTGACTGCATCTGCTTCCCCTTGTGCCGATTCACTCTGGCAACCACGGCCATCTGCTCGCCCTGGGCCAGAGCCCTGCTGCCCGGCAGGAGGGAGGCACCACAGCTTCCAGACAGGGGCAGCCTCAGGAGACAGAACTCGGGACGTCGGCCTCGCTCCTGTGCTTGGCCTTGACAAAAAGCAGAAAGAGCAAGGGGGCTTCCCAGTGAGGGTTCCACCTTCCTCCCTAGGAAAACACTGCCTAGGACTTGGCGTTTTTGAGGCATCAGGTCCAAGCCCATGGGGCACCGAGTTCCTCATTTCTTCTCCGCCAGTGTCTCTCTCGAGGCCCCACCTTGGTCACCCACAGACGTTGCTGCAAGAGTCCTGGATACTCAGCCAGTGGCTTCTTCTCAGTCCCGTCCTCATTTCTTCTGCTCCTTTGGGACCTGCTTATGGCTTCTCTTTTTGCATTGAGGAATTGTGAGATGCTGTACTCAACGGGCTTTCCCTCTGCTCGAGAAATCGTTTCCTCTCCTTGGCTGTCCCAAAGCTGTCTCCTCCCTCCTACCTTTCTCCTTGAACACCCTCCTATGCCCACCACAGGCTCCTAACAGCCAGCCGAGTGCTGTGACTCTGAGCCCTGCAGCCTCTCTCTAAAGCTGACCCATTCTCAGCAGACAATTGCTTACACAAAACCACACTCCCCTCTTCAAACCTTCTGCCCATCTCCCCTTTTCCTACTAACAGTGCATACAGGATCTGAGATGTGGGGCCAATTCCTCCTTAGCCTTCAGTGAGCAATAGATTTAATCATCTTAAATGTATGGTTATGTAACAAATATCTGTTGAGCACCATCTCAGTTTGTAGGGTTGCTACAACAAAATACTAGAAGTGGGTGGCTTATGAACTACAGAAGTTTATTTATCCCAGTTCTGGAGGCTGCAAGTCTGAAACCAGGGTCAGGATTTGTGTGCAACACAGCAAGTATTCTGGTTTTCCACCCTCTGATTCTCTTGTTTATATCTGAGTTGTTGCAAACTCAAGAGGCAAAGAGAAAGACAGGAATGATTACCCCTCTTCAAAAAATAGGACCTGGTTGGGTCTGGAGAACAGGATCAAGGCTGTAACTGCCTTGAGGAGTGACAGGATGGGGAGTCAGCTTAGCTGACTCGGGGAAGCTGGTCCCACATCTGGTGAGTGGACTCCATGCAGAACTCCAGCTCCAGAGAGTGGGTCTCTATAAACTGCATTTGTAATAGCCACCCAGCTGATTCTGAGCTGCATTTGAGGGATCTGCGTGGGGGACTGTTGGATAACCTGGTGCCTGGGGAAAGCTGGAGAGGGTGAGGAAGTCTCGGGTAGCCACAGCTGGGAACTGGGGATTTGGGTTAATGGTGGGAGAAGCTGATGGGAGGGCAGGGCCTGGGTTGTGAGGAAGAACAGTTTTCTAAGAGTCAGGGACCCATGTCCTCTGTTAGAGCAGTGTGGGATGGGTTACCTGGCGAGAGGCGGGCAAACTCCGCAGCAGGAGGCAGCGCCATGGCTCTACCCTCATGGAGCTCCTGGGCTCTAGTGCTGGGCAAGGCCAAAGGGGTTCAGAGAGATGCCCTGGCCTTAGAGGGGCACAGAGCTCCTGTGCGGGCGGTCTGAAAACTTCCCCCACGTCTTGTACTGATTGCTCAGCTCCTTGAGTTTCCTTTACATACCTTGCTGTGTGTCTGGAGATGAAAGGCCACACAAAAGAACATAACTTTGGAAACAGCATGTGCTTCCAATGAGAATGCGAGGTTTTGCCGAGGAGTCACAAAAGCCCCAACACATTATATTTTAATAAGAAATACAACTAATTAATTGGAAAAGGAATCAGGGATTTGGTCTCTGAGCTGCCAGTTCTGATGTTTAGCTCCCTGCATTTCACACAAACATTAAAATAGAGGGTGACTTTTAAAACCGCAACATTCATCAGGACTAGAGGGATATGCACGGGAGCAGCTGTTTCAGAGGCAATGAGGAAACGCTCCCAGGAGCTCCCAGGGCTGCCCCCAGGGAAACGTGGTCGGGGAGTTCAGGAGCTGCTCCAGCTGTGCTGGCTATGGTGGCAGGCTGGCAGCTTTGTGTCCACATGTCACTTCCACTTGGGTTCTTCTGGCCCTCAGCGCCTGCTGCTGGCTCTTCTCACCTCACTGGGGCCCACCTGGGACAAGGTGCTGTCCCCTGGGGCCCACCTGGCAGATCTTTCCTGACTCCCAGTTTCAGATGTGCATGTGAACTGCTGTTGGTCCTCACCATCACCCTACGAAGGGGGCGCCCCACCCAGTCAGCCTCTCCAGAGTGAGGCACATCATTTGGGCCCATTGAGCGGATGCTCCATGGACTCACCAACAGTCTGC
This sequence comes from Manis pentadactyla, assembly GCF_030020395.1. NCBI lineage: Eukaryota > Metazoa > Chordata > Mammalia > Pholidota > Manidae > Manis > Manis pentadactyla. Next base: position 45,627,412 of record NC_080025.1, read on the forward strand.
AGGGACCAAGGGATGGTAAGTAGACACCAAAGGGTTACAGTGGTGAAAGTTCCTGCTAATTATATGAGAATAATCCTTCTTATGATGGCCTAAAAAAAGGGGAGTGTGAGTCAAGAAATGAAGCCTAATACCCGACCAGCGCCTCTGGAGATGGACATTTGAAACATTGCTCTCCCCCAGTGGCCACATGTACTCCCACAGACTCAGTCATTGTGGGACTTGAGCAGCAAAGATGTAGACAAACATGGTCTTCTCTGTCCCCATCGAGCCCCCACCCTTTTGAGTTGCTTTCCACCTCAGTGTGAGCCCAGCTTAGTTGTCAGTGAATCTGATCCTCTCTCTTTGTTCTTTGGATCCGTGATCACTGAGAAGTCACAAGGCACAGGCACCAGTTTTTTTTGTTTTTTGTTTTTTTTTGTATAGGTGCCAGTTTTTAAGTGGATGGTCACACCTCTCCATGAAGGCAGCACACTTTTACAGTGAGGTAGTCCAAGTGGGCTGCAAAGGTCCTGGAAAGATGCTGCCTTGGGAAGCTTCAGTATTTTTGAAGGTCCCTTTTGGGACCTGATGCCTGGGGCCACTGTGAAGCAGTGCAGTCTGCTTATTTCACTGGGGTCTCACCTCGTTTGGATCAAATGCTTTACTATGTAAACTGGTCTCATCTTATTCACTAATCTGAACCCATATGATGTCTGGCCACTTCTCCAGGATTTTCACAGTGTTTGCAGTAATGCAGCCCTGCAGCCAAGCTGAGATAAGCCTTCTGGTTTCACCCAGCCCTGGCCTAAATGTGCTGGGTGAGGGCCTGTGAGGTGGCCACTGTGGTGGGTCACTGTCTTCTGTGCTCCCACAGCCATGGGCCTGCCACTGGTGGCATCATGAAGTGTGCTGTGAATAGCTGGAAGTGTATTTCTTGTAGCCCACTACCCCCACCCACCCTCAAGTCCACACTTGGAAGTCAAAGACTGAGCCTTAGTTCTCCAGGGCCAGCTGGGCTGAGGACAGGAGGTGGTCAGTCTGCTGAACTGCCCAGCTATGCTGCAAACAACATTGCAGGCACATGATCACACATGGGGCCCAGCTGGTGCCTTCCCCTTCTCCCTACCCCAAGGCGGCCTCTGCCCTCTCTGATGGCAGCAGATGGCCACTCGGTGGGGCCCTGTCTTACACCAGTGTGGACTTCACAGGATGGGGCCGACAGGGTATTCATTGCATTTATTTGTTCTATCACTACAGAAGAAGCATTTCAAAATGTGTACAAAAGAATACTCTATTCCACCAGGGGTTACACCCCTTGTTCACAGCTAAACAGAAATAATTTAACATCATCATAGAGGCAGGTTGGAAATACAACTGCATTTCCTCATTTACAATCCTGTACATGTATTTGCCAGAGTGGCAGCTGAAGACCTAAAGCTGCATTGAATACAAACAAATTGGACCTTAACAATCACCACACACAACATTGTAAAAAAGTGTATTAGAAAGTATTGGAAACAATATTGCATATTAATATCTGGTCACACTTGTTCACAGTGAGTGCTATGCAACAAGAGCATATGTGCTTTTTTCTGATGCCTGGACATCTTAAATAAGTCTGATTTTGGTTCACTATAAAGTAAAAAAAATCCACATTGAACTGAATGAGAGAGATCTGGATTTTAAGTAGAGTTGATCCTTCATTATTGCTGGAACTTAAGAGCAGGACAGAGAAATACATTTGCTTCATGGTTTGTGTATATAAGTCCATTTCATTTTGCTTTTGTTTTGGCAAAAAGAGGACTCTATAAGAGTCACAAAGTAATCTGAACAAAACAAAAAAATCTCACAAAAATAGGAAAAAAACCCAACAGAAACAAAACTCACATTCTTGTAACATGTAGTTCTTTTTCTCAAGGAAGGTTTTAAGATTTCATTACATCGTTGATTCTGAACAGCAAGTGGAACATGCTGGCATCTGAAGTGACTGGTGCTGGGACATGCCCTTTGGTGATAAAGCAGTAACACAGTTCTTAGGGACTCTTCGTCTAGGTCAAGCCCATGCTCTGTGGCACCCATCACAGAAGGGACCTGGGCAGGGGGCAGGAGTCCAGGCTCTACATGGAGGGAAGCTGGGTGACAGGAGGGGCAGGAACACTAAACAGCGATTTCTCGTTGAAGTCAACAGATCAATCTGCTATAGTGGCTCTCCTTTCTCTGATACTTAAACACATGAGAGTGTGTGAAACGTAGACATGCTTCAGTACACAGTGGTTCCCAGGACACACACACCCTCAAACAACAGAATAAACCACACAACGAAAAGGTGTGAGGTCATGCAGAATCCTACTTTTACCAGCTAGATGCAAAATGGTAACAGCTTTTGGTACAGAATATGGCCACCTCTCAAACATAATTTAATTACTTATTGACGTTATGTGAAACCTTACTTTAAATACAATAGTTCAAAGAAACATGGTGTTACGAAACATGGTGTTACGATAAACATGGTGTTACGATGTTTACACACAATAAAAGGTGTGTAAATAGACAGTTACATTGGCTATAAAAGGCAGTGGGAGGAAGGGGAAAGCATTTTAAAAAGAACTCCTGTAGCGACTATTTACAATTCTGGGTAAGCTTTGTTTGAAGCCATGGGGAAAAATAACTCCTTTCAACTAACTGACTCTGTGGGATGGATGGACTGGAACAGAGTGGGTGCAACTGGCCAGCAAGCTGGTAAGAAGTCTGTCACCTCGAACATGTTCACTTGGAGGAAGCATTATCTTTCTCAGGAATTGCATATTGGCCTAAAGCTGTCAGCAGCCAGCTCCTATCTACTCTCTTTTACTCAGGGCACTGGTGTGCCATGGTCTAAATTATTACCATTTTATTTCCTGTTTCAAAATGCTACACCATTCTGTAATCAAAGAAACCCATAACCCAGGAATGCTATCTGTGTAGACTCCCTCCTTTCAACAAACTCAAATGCACTCGGGCAGGCCTGTTTCTGAAGACCGAGGGTGAGTAACTCATTTGCAGAGTCTATAATGAATCCAAAGGAACACGAGTCAGGATACGGCTGCTCCCTGGGAAAATTCTTCCAGTGTTTTTATTTCTGGAAGGTCCCCAGACCTTTCACTGACTTAGATTCATTTCCAGCAGTGGTTCTCAACTTGGGGTGTTTGTCTCCAGGGGACATTTGGCAATGTCCACAGAGATTTTTGGTGGCCAACTGAAGATGCTACTGGCATCTACTGGGTGGCGACCAGGAATGCTGCTAAACGCCCTGCAGTTCTCAGGAGAGTCCCCATGACATGGAATCATCCAGCCCCAAGGTCAGTGGCACTGTGACAGGCACCCGGAGTTGGGATGACATGTGCAGGTGCTTACATGCACTGTTTCCTGTTTTCTCATGTTCATCTTGGTTCAGTTTTGGCAAAGACAAGAACTGTAAACATCTGAAATTATGTGTTCTTCCTTGTTAGGTGGTCAGGATTATTTTCCTAATGAGGGGATAGCCCTGAAGGAAGCCCCTCTCTGGTTGGGACTAGGACCCCCAGGCACTGCAGTGGGGCTACAGAGAGCACTGGATGTCTAAGCCTGCAGGGGAAGCTCTGCCTCCAGCGTCACGTGCCCCTTTCCTGTCCTCCCTCATGGGCTGGTCACCCAGCCACCCAGTGAGAATGGGTGCAGGGCCATCCATCGTATTTATGTGTGGACACCTGGGTGCTGCTTTGTCCTTGCAGGAGAGAGTTTCAGATTGTTTGAAAGGTTAGTTTTAAGCAGGTAGGTTCTGTGTGCCAGCAACACTGGTTGGCTTCACTTGTCTTATTTCCATGGTCTGAAAATTAATGGTCATTTTGAATCCTTGTTTTAAGGATTTTTAAACAAGAATAATATACAGTGAAGATAGGGAAAGAAATTTACCAACAGGAAGAAATCTAGACCTGTGGCTACAAACAAAACATGCACTTTTGTGGGTGGGCCCTTATGCAGGAAAACAGGCTTCTGATCATAGGTAGAACCAGCCTGGAGGGAATAGATACCCAAAGGAAAGATTGGAATTGGGATTAACACTTTGGTGTCTGAGGAATTTACTGTCTGCGAGGCTCAAAAGGAACTGAGGTCCAAATTTCAGGGTGGGTGTTATAAATGTAGTGATAGACTCTTGCCATTGAAGGAGTGGGGCTGGGAAGCAAAGGACCACAGTCTCCAGTATGCTCGCAAGGACACGAGTCCACTCCACCGGCAGCAAGCCTCAAAGGCCGAGCAGTATCGCCTGGTTTGGACATGGAGGATGAGTCTGAAAGGCTGTCCCTCCCATTGCACCCTCCCCCCACCATCTTGCCCTCTGCCCAGGGTGCTTGATGGTCACAGCTTTTCCCCAACGATGTATTTTCCTGTGTAGAATATGACTTAGAATAGCATCTTTAAAAAACTGCAGGCTCTCCGCCCTAGATGCATGCAGACCCAGGCTGTGGCCTCGGCATGGTGTCTAAGCCCCGCTGCGATGGCGGCACCTCACCTGGGGCATCTGCTCACCTGGAGCCCACAGGCACTGGGACGCACCTCAGGTGCTGTGCTCGGGGCTTCCGGGGCCTGGGAAACCACATCTGTGCGGATTGAATTACGCATGAACTGGCTCATTCCTTCCCAGGCTTTGGCCTGTTTCTGTAAGGTTCTCTCTGACAATGATAAGCAGTTTGGAGGAGGGGGTTCTGGGAAGCGGCATGAGTGGGGTTCAGCTAGCAGTCTATGAAACGTCTAGTAAGACAGCAGTTTTGGGAGCTCCACATGTAACCCTGCACCTAACAACAAAACTCTTATTTTCAAAAAGCAAATCAAATCCCAACCAACTGAAACAAAACGAAACAGAACACCACCTAGAAATCAAAGCACAGTGTTCTGGCGCAGTCCGTGCTGCTGGAAGGAGGGGCGGGCGGGCGGTGGCCCGTGTGCTTTTCTTGGAGGGGGTCCATGCCGCACAGGGGGCTTAGCTCATGTGGAAGCGGTGCTCCCCCCGCGTGATGTGGGACGAGAACTCGTACCTGTCCTGGCTGTGGTAGCCACACATGTTGCACTCAAAAGGATCACGGAAGCCGTGGCAGCCCATGTGGATGGTGTACATGACGTGGTCCAGGAAGAGCACCCTGCAGTGTTCGCACCGGTGCACCTTCATCGGCTCCCCGCTCGGGCCGATCACCCGGAAGGCGTCCTGGGAGCTCTCGGAGGCCGCCCGCAGCACGTCGTAGGCCTGGTGCTCCTCCTTGATGGACAGGCCGTTGCGCGCGTGCGGGTTGATGTGGTTGGTCAGGTAGATGAGGCCGCCCCGCTGCTCCTCGTTGTTGCTCTCGGTGTCTGTGGAGTCTTGGCAGCTGTTGCTCGGGGACGCCTCCCTTTCGGAGGACACCGACTTGGCCTTGGAGAGCAGCAGCAGGTTCTCCACGGCGCTGTCCTGGGCGGAGTGGTTGGACCGCGGGGGGCCCTCCACATGCGGCTTGTGGAGCTGGTACATGGGGCTGATGACCGGGACCACCTCGGAGCTGCCTGGGGGCATCTGCACGAGGGGGCGCAGGGACTCGGCCCCCAGGTAGCTGATGGCGTTGTTGATGGCTTGGTCCATCACGTGGGTCTGCATCATCTCATTCTCCTTCTCGTAGCTGGCACTGCTGTCATAGGGCATGTCTGACAGGCACTTGTCCCCTGTGGGAAGAAGGTGACAGTCCGTGAGGCCTGGAAAACCTCTGTGGCAACAGCTGACATCTAACCCAAGAGGGGCACCGACCTAGTGGTGTCCCGGTGTGCCTGCAGATGTGCAATGTGAACACCTCCACAATACTGGAAGGTGGAGCATCTCTGTGGGCACTAGCACAGGGACCTGCCTGAGCTGCCCTTTAAGTAAATGTGGCTGGACAAATGGGCTGTTGGTGGCTGGTAAGGGTGGTGGCAGCACAATGAGTAGCTGAAGCCAAGACGGTGCATGTCAATTTCAACAGCACACATTCAAACAGACTACACAAATATGTATGTCTTTTCCTATGGATGGTATAACTAAGCTGTATTACATTTAACTTAAGATTAATTTTCAAATGATGTGTTTTCAATAGAGTGTTCTAAGTAATTTACAATACCTAGTTAATTTATCATAAATTTATTTAAGATACACAATTATAAGATTGTTCACAATATGCATCATGTATTTACTTAAAGCATTACAAGATACATTTTAAAATTCATAACTTGAATAACTCTAGAATGAAATTTAATCAAAATATGATATTGGTGTATTATTTATAATAAAATGATATCATTCTTGTCAATAACGCAAAGCTGGCTCTGACTCGTGGAGAGAGTAAAAAGGATGGTCAGTCCCCACCTGATGCTCCTCAAATCCCACCTGCCCTGCAATTGTTAACAGCACTGGAGCCACGGGGTGGAAATTTGGGAGCAAACCGAGGAAGCTGCCAGGTGAAGGTGTGCCATTCATTTGTTCTTTCAAAAATTACTGAGCATGAATGATGCCCAAGGAACTCGCCAGCACTCAGCAGCAAAGAGCTTCACCTCAGTAATAGTCCGTTTGTTAGAGCAAGTAGGCTTCCCGGGGAAAGGGGAAATCTGGGACTAGCTTTGGCTTCTTGAAGATAGCTTTTGCATAAAAGTAAAATGAATTTCCTTGAAGATACACCTTGATAAATTCAGTATGAAACCACCGCTTAATATGCAGATCCACTCATTCACTGTTTGGCCTCCTACTGTCAGAGCAGCTGACTGGCTTTCCTTTCAGTGTAGTTAATTCCAAGTCCAAGCCCTCGGGCCATGCTTGTTTACATTTTACCCCTCACAAGCTGTTTTTTCCTTCAATGCATCTTCATTGAGAGTTTACCATAAAGCAGACAGGAGGGATAGAGAGGGGAGCACATGAAATGGTCCCCATGGTTAGCAGTGCACAGCTAACAGGGTAGAGGGACATTAAAGCATACTGGCCCAGAGCAGTTGGGTAGCATCCCAGTCTGAGGGGCCCTGGGGAGAAAAAAAAGGCTTGCTTCCAGAGCATCACACAGGCTTGTGAACCCAGAAGAATCAGCCAGGCAAGTGGGGTTTTGTGTCCCAACGCAGGAAGCAGCAAGGGGAAACTGAGATGAGAAAGAGCCCAGAGCTTTAGAGGGACAGAATGAAGGTGGTGGGGCCAGAGCCCTGGGCATGGGATGGCAGGGGACAGGGTCACATCGGTAGACAGGGCTGGACCAAGCAGAGGCTTTGCCCACAGGCGGATGGGAAGCCACTGAAGGGTATGAAGGCAGGAGGGCCCTTCTCAGTTGCCAGGGCAAGAACAGGTGAGGAGGGCAAGGTAAAGAAGGTAGCCACAAGGGGCCAGGTTATAGGCTGTTGGTGGCTGGTAGGGTGGTGGCAGCATGGAGTCCCCACACCTCCCACACCTGACATTGAGGTCTGCTGGAAGACCTGCCATTTTAGCAATGGAAGGATAAAGTACTCAATAGCTCATAAATAGTCCTTTTAAAAAAAATTCTCTGTCCATTGATAACTGTCCAGGAGTACGCTCCATCATACCATACAGAGCCTTTAGGTCTCATTTCTTGCTTTGCAAGGGAAACTTATCATCTAACGGCCTGGCTTCCATTCATTCTAATCTGCTGCTGGCCAGGAGTGGCACATGTCCTGATAATGGTACAGTGTGATCCTTAGATTAAGGGAAGAAGACCTCTTGGTGGCTGGTCACACCCTCGGCAGAAACTCTGCAGAAACTGAACAAAACAGGATCTCTTTGGAAGTTGGGAGGCAGTGACACAGAAGTGGTGTCTCTCTCCATTAAAGGTTACAAAAAGTAGTTGGGTAGCATTACTGAAACCACAGTAATTTTTAACTTTTTGTTTTGTTATGTTTTGAAGGCTAGAGGTCTCGCTACACCAACTCTAGAACAGAATGAATCCATTCTGGCTTGTCCCCCAATCTATCCCTCTACCAAACCCTGGCAAGGAGCAGAGTTGGGGCCAACTTTGAGGCCAATGCTAATATATACTAACAGGTTTACAGCCCCAATAAAAATGCCACTTTCCCATCTAATCATCCTGTTTCTCCACAAAGTCACGGCTCTGTGGTTATCCAAACAGCCAATCAGATCCGTTGTTTTAAAAACTTGGTATCAACAACAAATGGGTGTAGGAAAAAAAGACATATTTAGAATACGAAGGCATATTGAAACTATCCACAACATTTCTCTTCCGTAATTCTCCACAGAGTGAGAAAACTAAAAACCCCCAAAATTCACTTTGGCAATTGGCTAAGGAAACAAACATATTCTAAAGTACATATTTAACAAAATCAAGGACCAAGGAGAGAAATTCTGGCACAAGATACACAGCAAAGCTTGGCTGCTGATCTCATTTCTAAAAACCTTACGTATGAATCAATTAAGTCCTTATATTTTCCTCAGTATCCTCCTATCTGTAGAGAATCAATTCAAATAAATGTCTTTTTACACTTCTGATGAAAGAGCAGTTGCTGAAGCCTCGGCTAGCCAGGACAGAGTAACTAACACTGGCCAAGCAAGCAGTCAGGCCTGCTCCCACGTCCTCTATGCTGTCGGCTGAGGTGGAAGGGACCCAAAGCCCTGAGCATCTCCCTGTGGGGAGGAGAATTACTCCCCCCAGTTCAGTGATAACTAGTTTAGGGCATTTAACCAGAATCTCAAAATGAGGGAGAGAGAACAGAGAGAGTTTTTAACAAAGCCTGCACTTTGCCTCACCTGCACTCCCTCCTCCACCCACCCCTGGCATTATTTCAGGATTTAGAAAAGCCGATATCTCTCACAGGGGAAAAAAAATAAGGCTCACATACAGTGGGAAGAATGTTGACATGTCAATCAGGCTCTATCAGCCCAAGATGGAAAGAAGTGTCATGGTTACTGTGAAAATATTTTCTAGAAATACAAGGGAATGTAGGAAGAAAGGAAGTAAAACAGACCAATATAGCCCATCCTTGGAAAAAAACTTAATTCAAGGTAGAGAGGAAATGTCTCGTATTTGCTTTGTGACATGGACTCAATGACAGAAAATACTGAAAGAGCATGTTAAAGCAACAGAATGAGATGAAAAAGGAGATTTTGGATCTCAAGAAGCAAAATGATGTTCAAAGCAGTATTACTACAGAATTGACACATGGATTAGAAGCATCAAGTAATAGAACATAAAATACTAAAAATGGAATTACTGACATAGAGGAAAAGCACAAGATCATAACTGTGAATAAATGTGAAAACAATTTCAAAAATAAACTTAAAAAAATACTAACAGATATAGAAGACAAATTATCTGACATAAGGACAACTGGGATCCCTGAATGCAGATCCTAACAGATGGAACAAAAGATGTTTTCATAGAAAAGAGAACTTCCCAGAGATTAAGAGAAGAAGAAAGTTGGAAAAAGTTGCTTGGAGGTAAAGTCCAACCAGTTAACAGATTAACCAAAATAAATAGAAATAGCACTAAAAGGACTAGGTCTGAGCCTTGAATCTATTTAAATATAGAGTTAGTAAAAAAACAGCTAAACTACTATGAGAATTACAATTGCAGAATAGAATGTGGATATTATGAAACTGGGTGATGTAAAAATAATAATATAACTGAACACTGGGAAATAAAATAATGTCCTTATTTTTCAGAGTCAGTAGATACCACCTAAATTGAAACAAGTGGATTAGAAAATGATTTGAGGGTCTTGTTTTTCTTACTATATAATAATGTATTTTTAATTTTAGAGAAACCCTTTAAAAATGGTATCTTTCTGTGAGAAAATGTTTATTTGAAGATCAGCCAGTGTTTCCAGTTTTGTTTGCTTCTTATTCACCTCTAAAATTTAAGACATATATAAAAGTGATACTTTCACTTGAAATAGCATTTATAGTATGATAGTAGCTCATAGAAGTGTGTGTTCCACACCAATCTATCAATCTGCCTGCTCATCATCCCATTCACTCCCACAACTATGAAGAGAAAACTACTTACAATGATGTTCAGCGACTCTTAAGATTGGTAATTTTTGGATGTTGGATTTTGTGGTGATTGGAAAACACTCATCTTTGCATTAAAATTCTTTATATTAACCATGTGTCATTTTAATAACACAATAGGTTTTTTTTTCCTTGAAAAAGAAGATAATATACCAAGATAATTATAATGGGAAGCAGGAATATTGATCATTGCTCTTTTCCTCTTTATTTCCTGTTCTGTATTTTAAAGATTTTCTCATCACAATCAGCAGAACAACAACAATGATTAGCATTGTTATGTAAAATTATCCCCTTTCTGGCAGGCTTCATCCATCCTGCCGACTTATACCAGATTATCCCAGAGGATGAAATCTTAAATGACATAATGGTGAGGAATGTTGCTGGCAACATAAATGTTTATTTACATTCATGAAAAAGTCTAATTAAAAAATGTTAGCCACATATCACATATCAATTAAGCAAAAGTATATGCCATTCTGAGCAATATGCAACATGAAAATAGTGTTATCTTACATTTCTAAGGTACTTTCCAGTGATGAGAACACTGCCACATTCATCATCCCTTTTGCTCCTCAGAACAGTACTGGTTGGGAGGCAAGGCAGGAGGCACTGCACCCATTTCACCGATGGGGACAGAGTCCACTGACGTGCTCAAAGTCAGTAGTCATAGCTGGAGCTGGACCCCGAACCCAGGTCTCTTGAATGCAAACCTGGAGCTCTTTCAACTCCATTGCTACTGGGCCAGCATATATGACAATAGCTATATTCCTACATATTTTCTGGATTTATATAAAGGATAAATTCAGCATCTAGAGGTCAAGAGGGAACTTAGGGACCAATCCCCTTTTTTATTTTAGAGATGGAGAAACTGGAAAGTTAAGGGTCGTTAATCGAAATCCCATCAAATTGAATTGAGGGCAAGGTGGGCACCTGGGACAAGAAGAAGCATTATTTTAGAAATAATCTGCTAATCACCAGGCTGTTGGGGAAACGCTGAACAGGATGCTCAGTGGCTTGTGGGCCCTTCTTTCCGCCCCCACTCTAATTCCTCCTCCAACTGTTCCCATTACACCTCTGTGTGTGCTCTCTCCCCCAAAGGTTTCTTGTTCACCTAAGCTTGAGGGTTTATTAAATCTATTTATTTATTTCTTAAGTAGGGAAGCATTTAAATCTCAAGACAACACCTAGATTGCAGTCTCACCCAAGGCCATATCAGATAGTGTCATTTGGTTTGAAGTCTCCAAAAGCTAAAACAGGCTGCAAATGTTCCTTGACAAAGCCCTTGGTGTGCTCTGGCTTCCTAATGTGAAGGAGGAAGTCCTATGGCGTCCAAGGTCAAGGATGCTGCCATCAGGCAGGCCCCCTTGGTGCCCTGTGTTGTGTGCCGCCCAGCAGGGGGTCCTGCATTCTCACCCAGTCAGTGCAACTTAACTTCCCGTGCCACCTGCTGGCTGCTGCTCGGGACCCGCTCCTCCCCTGCTCCAGTTGTGGAAGGTCTCCCTCTAGCTCACGGTCCGCAGACTCCCACTTCTGTGGGCCACTCCCCACATGGTGTATCCAGCCAGTGGTTTGCAAACTTTTATTTTTAAACTGAATCCTTCCTTCCCCAATGCCTCCCAGCTGCCAGCCTATGACAAACCTCCATTTAAAACTTGATCAAATGGAGCCTGTTTAAAGAGCAGGAGGGAAGCCAGAGCCCGCAGGCACCCTTTGGAACCCGGGCTCACGGTTGACCCTGCTGTAGATAAACTATCCTCTCTCCTGAAGCACCTTTCTCAAGCTCCCTTGTGACATCTGCACCAGGAGGTCCTTGAAATTCAAACCCAGAACTCTTGTCTTTTCCCCGAACCTGACTTGATCAGCGCTACGATAGGGTCACTGTGGCTCACGGTTTCCACCACCTGGTCCCTGTGCTGACTTTGCCCTCCTCCCTTCCCTGTGTCCCTCTCCTCTGTTCCCTCCTCTCTCCATGCCACCCCCACCCCACTGCTGCCATTTCCAATCCTTTTTGGTACTTGCGGTCTCTGTTTTCCAAGATGTTACTCCAAAAATAAGCCAATGCTTTCTCCTGCCTACTGATTGAGGATAGAGTTCTCACTCTGGCTTTCAGAGGCCATTCGTCCTGTGGCCATAGCTTACTGGGACTTTATTTTTATTGTTTCCCTGAGGGTATATGAGTTAGCCCAAAGCACGCCCTGCTCCTCAATCCTGTCCCACACGTCCCTGTGCCTGCCCCCACAACCAAAATCACCATTTCTCCCTATTTTGATCTGCCTGCCTAGCATCCTCTCCCATTCTTCACTGTCAATAATGTGCTGGAATCCTATTCCTCCATCAAGGTCACGGTCAGCTTGATGAAGCTTTTACTGATCCTTTTTCCTTGACAAGACCCTCCCCCATCACGGATCTCCTACCTGGACATGACCCTCTCCCCAGGGTCTTGTGCCCTGGACATGACTTTCCCCCCAGGGTCCTCTTTCCATATCATCCCTGTGATAATAAGTGACCTTCACACTGAGACTTTCTAAGTGTTTTCACATTCTTGGTATTAGTTTATGTTCAAACGCTGTGAATTATTGAAAGAATGGAACCAAGGCTTAGAAAGGCCAGGCCATTTTGCCAGAAGGCTGTGTACTGTCACCCCCAGGTTGGGCCTGGCACCTTGTGCACTTCTGTTCTTACACCTGCCCAGATGTCATTCTACCTGCACTTCGGGTGTCTGCCTGGATGATGTGATTGGTGCATTTGATCATCTATGTGGGACAACAAGCTCCCTACTACACTGGGACACTGTGGTGGGGGCTGTGGGGCGAGCCCTTGGCCTGGCCTGGGAAGACTGACCCAGCCCCTCCCAGAAGGACAGGAAGTGTCCACAGGCAGCTCTCACCAAGTGTCCTCGACATTGCCAGACCACGTCTAGGAAAAACTACCAGGAGAATATTTGCTATTTTTAAGAGGCCTACTGGAAAGAATTCTAAGAAATATAAGAAATATTAAGCTTCCCAATTTTGGCTTTTTAAAAACAATGAGATATTTTTTCTTCTACCCTTGACTAATTACTATCTGAGTCTAAAACACCCGCGTAGTTGTTTTTTAAGAGACAGCAAACGTTTAACTCTTACCAACAAATTTCTGAGGCATAGAGCTCTTACGTTTGGCGACGTTACTTGCTAGTCTGTCCAGCACGAGGGATCTCTCTGATCCTATCTTGCACAAGTCTTCTGCCATTTCACTGTGATTAGTTTCTTCTTTAATGACTAAAGTCAAAGACAGTTAAGAGAGGCCAGTTTAGAAAGGCTTACAGTGAAAGGATTCAGTCACATCGTGTTAAATCTGACATTTGCTAAGCACCTACAAAAGCCAGGCCCTTTGTAGAGATTATTTCTAATCTTCCCAGCAACTCTGTCAAGCAGCAGCTGGCCATGGCCACCTCCTAATGAAACCTGTGAGCTGCACATTATCTCCTAAGCCCAAAGGAATGAACACCACCACTGTCACTAGAAACTGGACAGTGATTAAGTAATTGTGTCCCTTTGACAAGTTCTCTTAACTTTTCAAATACTCTCAGATGCACTAATTCAGTCAGTCCTGACATCTGCCTTCTGAGAATCAAAGAACTGTCAGAACCAGAAACGATCTAAGGGTCTGACTCCACCGACTGGCACAGCGAACTGAGATGCAGCAGGAACATGGCCCCTCATGATGTCACTGCACACCCTGGAAACCTGGGGAGAGAGCACAGAGCTCAGATCTCTGAACACAAAGAAAACTCTGGAGAATCGCATAACACCTGCAAATTGTAGAAAATTTAGGAATTGTGGAGGTAAATATTGATGTTGAGAGATTTTCTAGCTGATCTGTATCTTTCTATAGTGCCTTTCCACAGTTGAAGATACAACTTTGTATCCTGTGTAGTATATCTACAGTTTAGTTTTATGGTTGGAGTTTTGAAATACAACTCCTTTCCCTGCACTTTATCCTAATACATAAGGAGCTGGAAATGCAAACCAATTATCTTCCAAATGGTGAATCAGTTCTTCCAGCACCTTTTCTGAGTAGCCCATTTAAATCCCACTGTCATATACTTCCTTCTTTCTCAGGTAAGACCTGCTGATTTATCACAGGGTCTTTGGGGAGGCGGGGGTCTGCCCATTCTATTCTTGATCTGTCTGTCCTTCAAAGTGTTCCATATTACATCCACATTTTAATATCTCACTAGACATTTCTCTTTTAAAATAGAGCGATTCTTTCATTGATTTTTCCAGATATACTTTATAATAATCCACTAAGATTTACAAATTATTTTTATGTTGCAATCATGCTTTGTTTCAGGGGGACACCCTTGTGATGTCCAGCCCTCTCCCTCACGCCAGCCACACCTCTTTCCTACCCCAGCATGGCTTGGTAGCTTTCTCTGTTATGTTCTGCACATTGCCTGCTAAGCTTTTTCTAAGTATTTTATGTCTTCACTGTGACTATGAATGCCACTTGGAAAACATGTATTTCAGATTGGTTATTATCCTAGGTATATATAATTTTTTAACTTTGGAAATGTGTGTTTTGATTAAAGGGGCAAACAAAGTTGCTCATATGCTGGTTTACATGAAGGATACACACGATTCATAAAATCTGATTCCACTGGTCATACATTTGACCTATTGAGCTAACATGCTTCTTTACACATCCATTCTTCTCTGCAAAGCAGGGCTCTGTGCCTGCCCAGTGGGATTCCCTCCCTGCCAAGCTACAGGGCCTCCTGGGAGCCAAGGCCCTCAGACCCACAGTGAGGGACAGATGAGCTAGTGCCACCAACCACTGGCCACCATGCCTTTTGCTGAATTTCCCTTAAACAGCTTGAACACAATTTGTGCACCTAGTTGATTATCTCCTAAAGGCTCAAGGGAACTTCCTTCTTCAGTAAAGTCATTAGGAGATTATAACAGATGACCAAAAAACTTTTTACTAAATGAAATTATGTTCAGAAAAAGTAATCTTTTCTACATCCTTGCTAGATGAGACTTTGTTTTACCTAATTTGGAAGAGTGGCTCCAACCTAAGCAGACCGGGGAGAGAAGAAGCTGCTTGAGGTCCGTCCATGTGAGGGCTGATGGGGGCAGCCTTGGGGGCTGTGGGAGGTCAGGAGGTGGGACATGCACGCAGGACAGCAAAGCTAAGTGACTGGACCCTGTAACCTGCTGCCCCTGCCTGTCAAACCCCAGACACAGTCTTAGAAGACTTTCCAGGTATTCCAGTAATTCGATCACCAAAGGGAATAAATTAACATTTCAGGATTGAATTGATTCTGACTGTAGGGTAATATTTGATATGTAAATATAATTTATCTATCTCTCTATCTCTCTCTCTATATATCTGACATAAAAACTCACTGACACAGACAGCCAGGCCTCAGTGAACCACAGCCGCCTCCCCTGGGAAGAAGCTCTCGGCCTGCCCTGACTCTGCAGCTTGTTTCTTTAGCAACGACGGCGGAGGAAGCCAATGTGTGCTGCCTGTGAGTCTTGTTCGCTTTGTCTTCTCAAGCCCATATGTACAGTTTTAAGGGGAAATGCAGCTTATCCCATTCTATAGGGCTTAATGGTGTGGATTACAAGTCCTTAGTAAATATCTGTTGAGGAGATAAATGGTGCATTTAAACACTCATCAGGAGCACTTACTTTCAAGATCCATTAATTTACTTTTTATAGAAAAATACACTATCTGAGGATTTACAGTTTGTTTTAAAGGAGCATAATCACCAGCTAGCTTCCTACCTAGGGGTCTGGCCCCAAACTGATGGCTGTTAAGTTATTATTATTTTAATATTTACTTAGGCTTTAAAGAAAGCTAAATGACAATTTAATGCAATCTCCCATTTCATAGGTGAGAAGCTTCAGGCACAGGCAAATCAACCATCAGCCCCCAGACCCACAGCTGATGGGTGGGGAAGAAAGTGCGAGAACCGCAGAGCTCTTGCCTACAACATGTTGCCTCTTGATGCCGAGGCTACTTGATTTTTAGGACTTCAGTCTGACTGTTCTCTCCCCTGCTTTATGTGCTGCTAATCTGCGTGTCCTTGAATGTCACTGAATGCTACTTAAAAAATGGCTAAGATAGTAAGTTTTATGTTTCAGGTTACACATCTTTTGCCACAATAAAAAAATCCAGTAAGTCATCATAAAAAAATTTTTAAAAATTTGAGTGTTCCTTGGTAGATTTCCCTTATGAGCAATTCTTTAAAGTCAGAAAGCTGAGTGAGGCTTACTAAGCTCTCAAATACTAATTTAACTTCTACCCCTGGGTCCCATGGTGATATCCAGTGGTAATGCCAAATGAACAATGTTTTAAAGGAGGTTAGCATCGGTTGATTTATTTGTGAAGTTCTTATGTCTTAAAAAGTTTGAAAAGTGCCTTTATAATATGTCTGTCCCTCTGAGTGAATTCAGCCTCCTTTGGCACTATCTCTTCACATCTTTCACTTTACATTACCTAAGATTAGAGTCAAGTGCTATCTCATGATGCAATACACAGCAAGGTCTCCAAGCTCACAAGAAAAAAGCAACCTTTCCTTGAATCCTATGACAGCTCCAATACTCTGACTGTCAGGTTTTTCCAACGAGCTCACTCTGTTGATCCAGGCAGGTGCCAAAACCAATGAATGAAAACACAACATGAAAGCTCTTATTTGATAAACTTCATGAAAAAAAAAAGGTTCTTAAAATAGGATTTCATATCTCACTCTGATTGCTATGCATAAGGAAGCGACTGATACTCCAGGTTAAAAAAAATTTACAAAACCTAAAGAAGAGAACAAAACAAAGCCCCCAGCCAAACTTTCAAAAGTCATTACCATCTTAGAAGCTTCTGTAGATTTCAAGAGGGAGGGTTTTAGGGTCAGGCTGATGAGACAAGGACTCGGGGAGCACAGTGTGCTCCAGCCAAGCTGTGTGATGTGAGCGGCCAGAAAGGCCCCCTCGCCGCTGCGGTGGCCAAGGGGCCTGCACTCTGCTCCCAGGGCTGTGCCCCCAGGCCCTTCCTCACTGTGCACTGGGGGAGAGCCAGCATCAGGCTGGCTGGCCTCTGTGCTTGCAGTGCTTACCTGGGTACAGCGTGCCTGGAAGGCCCATGCTCTGCAAGTAGTTGTGGCAGCGCTCTTTATGTTCCTCTAAAGAGCTTCGCTGTTTATAGCTTCGGCCACAATATCCACATTTGTGAGGTTTACCAACTGCAGAAAACACAATTGAGTTCAAGACCCCAATTAAATATCGGCCTTACGTGTAATGGGAATGCATTCAATACAATTATTACTAAAAAGTTAAAAAAAAAGCCCCAAACCAAAAAAAACCCCCCACAAAAAATGCTACTCTTGAGAGCTAAAGCATTATGGACTTGGTCAAAATTACTGAATTAAAAAATTCAATTCTAGGGGTTTCCTTGATTGTTCCAAGAACTCCTGTGAGTCTTGTCTCACTTAATCTGTCCACTCCACTGACTACCAAATTCTCCCCTAAATCACTGAAGTCTGTCCTGTCCCTGGAGGAAATGCATCACTGCAGTGCCATATGTGGGCAGAGCCATGAGGAAGGCCCTATGTGGGCTGGGAGATGCACAGATGCCCCCAGAAGTCAGGCCCTTGTTCATGTCTACACCTGGGCCAGGTATAGACCCTGGTGCTGCATCTAACGCAACCAAAGTGAATTCAATTCCACGGTGCCAAACTGGATGATCTGAGTCTCTGAGAAACCGTAATGCGTAAGTATACTCTAATGAAATGAGCATTTTATTTCCAAAAATATTCCCTTGTTTTTAGAAAAGTTCTGTTTCCTCCTAAAGAGCTTTAGGATGGTGTGACTTCCCAAACAGCCCTGCCCAACAGAGCTCACTGTAAAGATGGAAATGTCTCCTCTCTGTGCTGTCCTGTACGGTGGCCATTGTGCTGGTGGCCACCAGCCATAGGTGGCTACTGAGCAAAGTACTGCTATAGTGTCATTGAGGACATGGTTTCAATTTTGTCTAATTTTAATTGATGAAAATTCAAATTTAAATAACACATATGGCTAGTGACTGCTGAGCAGTGCAGTTCTGCATAATGAGTTTAGTTCTTTTTGAATTTATTGAGTGGTATTTTAGGAAAAGAAGACTAGCAGGACTTCGTATCCTGCCCAAGTTTAAAGGCATAAATAGCATTTTTAGAGATGAAATAGATAAAGCACCTTTAATTAATTACATAAGGAAATGCAAATGTCCACCCTAAGACTAGCATCTTCTTCTGCTTCCTTGTCATACTGTTAGATTTCACATATTTGAAAGTATTATATAAAAATACCATCCAAATAGGAATGCTTGGTATAATGGTTTAATCAAAGTTTGCATTGGTTAAATCTCTTCCTTAGGTGACAGAAGCTATGGTTTAAGAAGACTAAAATGACAACCAAAATTTGACTTTTGAAACATTTAATAGATGAAGAAAGGGCTCTTCCTTTGCCTAAAGAAAGTGCTGTGTTCCTAACATCAGGGAAGTAACATTGAAACACAGTGTTGCCCAAAAGTGCACATTTTATTGAGTCCTGACCTTAGGAATTAATAGAACATTGGTGACCACCCAGGTCCAGAGAATGGACCCCCAGGACCTTGGTCCTCCCTGGAAAAGCTGTAGCTTTAGCAAATTCCTATATATATATATATATATATATAGCATGGTGTCTGAATATCTATCTTTCCTAGTTACGTGATTGATTTTAAGTCTGGAACTTAAGAAGTAAGTTCACGGTAAGAACTGATTAAAGTATATCTTGAAACAGCCCCCAATATTCTGAATGAAGATAGTCTCTAGAGGAGCTTGCCACTTCCAAAGACAGCACTGAGGAGGGAAGGAAGGGTCCCTCCCCTCCCGTGCCAGGCCACCCTGGCCTTCTTGTTCCCAGTATTGAACAAACTAGAATTATACTGCCACTGATGTGAGGTCTTTGGGACCTCAGGCCACCACAAGCTGCTAGGGAAAGTTATGAAGTCAATCGTGGTTTTTTGGTGGTATGGGAGAGTGGCCACTTCATGATCAAATAGAACGTGGCCCCTCATGAGCCTGCAGACTAAGGCTGAAGTCTACATTTCATTCTAGTGAAAATCATCTCACTGAACCCAGAGCACAGTTCTTTTCCAAGACCTATGTGTCAGACGCACTTGCAGACGACAGAATCATCAGCAGCCCTCGATCAGTGATGGTCTTCTCAGTATAGTGTTATCTACTCGCTCTTCATGGGTCCATAACAGAAGTAAACTGTCCAAAGTCTACCACTGTTATACATTTTACTCAGGTAATTAGCTGTACTTAGAGCAGGGCACCATCATGTCTTAAATGAAATAAGCATGCATGGGGTAGAACGACATGCCCCATGTTGAATTTAAATTTCATCTAATGAAATACTGCATTGGATGTTCCTAAATTCACATTACAAAAGAAAAGAGTGGCATCGCATTGAGTTCTAAGGACTGATGCAGGACAGATGTCTGTTGCAAATCAGAAGAATCCAGGGAGGACGATGAGACGGTCGGTGGCACACTAAGGTGGAGTCTCTGTGTCTTCCTCCAATGTGGGCAGTTGTGCTTCCCGCCAGTGCAGTATTCCTGTCAGTTGTTGTCTGCTTCACTCCTGATAGGCACCATATGTGACTATGTCTAGTTCACCTGTTAGGTGCTCTAAACAGGTCATGTGCTCGTTGCATCTGAACATATACGGACCCCTTCTGACCCACACTCACCTCTGGGTGGGACACATACATACTCATTATTCACACATCTAAACGTTTAAACATGCTCACTGTCATGCTGTCACATTCCACTCTGGAGAAGCCACGTGTTCTTTCTGTTCCCTGCAGCAATGCTTTCCCCAGCAGTCAGCACATGGCCCCACTGTCACCCCTGCTGACCCGTCCACTCTATGGGAGTAACAAATCCTCAGTTTTGTACAACTCCTTTCTTGGAAGATTTCAAGAAGCTCACCCAAATCACAGTTCTCTAAGGAAGAGCCTTTTGGGAGCCTCCTCCATGCTGACTACCAGGAAGGAGAGAAGAATGAAGAACTGGAGAGAATGGACCCCCAGGACCCTTCCACTTCTTTCCCCCAACCTGCTCCCTGGATGAATTCACACAGGTGCCACTGGCAGGAGTAAGCTCAGTTTCTCCACTATGCCTGCCCAGCTGTGCACCACACCCCTTCCAGGGTTGCTTATGGAATCACACATCTACTTGGACCTTCTCTAAAGGGGCCCGTCACCTTTGGGCATGGCCTCAAGCCTCCCTGCTGGAAATCTTCCTAATGCCTCCTGCCCCAAGACAACTGTGCCAACCTGGCATTCCCACAATTCCTTTGGACATGTGTGGCATGGCACCTGTAACAACCCTGGTGCTTCGCTACTTCACACCTGCCTCCTCCACGAGATAAGATGGTCCCTGGCCCTCACTGAGTGCAACACAAAGAAATGGACACAAGGAAGTGGCCTTGACATCAACTGCACTTGTCACAGTGGGAAGAAGATGGAGACACGCCTAACCCCAAGGCTCCAGCATGCCCTGCTCTGGGGGAGGCACCAACTTCAAGGTGCTGCCTGGTGTGGAGAAGGAGCTGATCTGAAGCCTCTTTCTCTCCCAAGTGCCCTGCTCAAGAGAAGTCAGTGACCACTGGCGGGTTTGGATGAGGAGCTCCGTGAGAGCAGGGGTAGGGCCCCTTTGTCTCCCTCCCAGAGCTCCTGCAAGTGCTGCAACTCTCCCGGCTGGAAGCATGTGGGTGCAGCACACAGGCCCCACAACCTTATTCCTGTGACCTGTAAGGTGATGGGGCCAGGAAGTGCCCAGGAAGAGGTATCTGGAGGCAGAAGATCTGATTGATCACAGTGGGCTTTCGCTGCACATGGGGGGCTTCCAGGATCACACCCCTCACCATCTAGCTGGGGCCTGGATTATCTGGGATGCATTCACTACAGTCTGCTAATAGCCCCAAACTGGCTGCTCTAGCCGAGAGCTGGCCTGGCTTCTGGAATGACAGTTACCCTTGGGCCCAGTGGGGAAGCATGCCCCCAGGGCAGCAGGAGGGCTCCGGGTCCAGACAGGTGAGGGCAGGCTCTGAATCACTTCACCTGCCACCTTGGCAAAGAAGACTATCCCACGGTCTCTGCTCTGGGTCAAACAGCAGTAAGTGTGGCTTCACAATTCACATAAAGAAATGTATCGGAAACTTTCAGGGCATTAGTACTATGCCCAGTAGAAGAACAGCTGGCAAAATCCTTTAACAAAAACTTACATGACCAAATGGAATGAGAGAGTCTGCTTGGAAGCAATTTGTCTCAGGTGAGACTTCCTTGTGTGTGTGGATGCCCACCCATTCCCTCTGCTTCACCAGGAAATCAGAGAATACAGGGGCACAGGTCACCACGGCCACAGTCAGCGGTGGCCAGGACCCAGTGGCGGGCTGACACCCAGGACCAGGCCAGCCGACAAGGGAGGCTCCCGCACACACGCAACGTGGGAGCGCCCAAGCGGACTCCCAGTCCCTCCGCACCCTGGCCTGTGCTGGGGGACCTACCGGAGTGCGTCCTCAGGTGGCCCGTGAGGGCGTCCCTTCGGCGGCACGCGTAGTTGCAGAGATGGCACTTGAAGGGCTTCTCCCCAGAGTGCAGCTTGATGTGGCGCAGCAGGTTGCCTTTCTGCGTGAAGGAGGCGCCGCACTGATTGCACTGGAAAGGCCGCTCTCCTGGGAGGAGGAGAGGGAGAGTCGTGAGAACAAAACTCCGCTTGGGGACGAGAGGAGGACGCGGCGAGAAAGTTGTTTCCCACGGGGCCCGGTGACTTCCACCGGCTGCAGGTTTGATAGAACATGAGGCTTTCAGACTAAACCTGCCAGCTCCTTAACGCTTCACTGGTTGGGTCAATTTGATCTGAAAATCTAATTTTTTTCCCCTAAATCAGAATGGCACATCACAATGCAAATTCAAACTCATTTAAATAAAGTGACTGCAACATTTTGTGATGAAGAGCCACTCTTCCTGATCAGCAGTTTTGGAATAAACCAATATCCAATTTTGCGTGTTGTGGCATTTGGTGGGGTTTTTAATGTG
Organism: Manis pentadactyla; assembly: GCF_030020395.1. Taxonomy (NCBI): domain Eukaryota; kingdom Metazoa; phylum Chordata; class Mammalia; order Pholidota; family Manidae; genus Manis; species Manis pentadactyla. The sequence goes on from NC_080025.1 coordinate 45,649,528, forward strand.
GCTTTTTTCAAAGGGTCTTTAAAATATGCCACTGAAGCAGCAAAATAAAAAGGAAACTCATTAAAAATGCATTTCAGGATCACAAGTTCATTTCAGCGTTACATTCTTATATTTAAATGAAAGGCACTTCATTATAACAGTTATAATAACTTCTTTTCATTTACATTTTCCCTGTATTTTCCCTTTCAATTTCTTCTCCATTACCTGTCTGTCCCTATGCAGGCAAATCAGGAAAGAGACAGACAGAGAGTGTGTGAGGCTGAGAGAGAGAGAAAGAAGGAGAAAGATTGAATCAAATGAGAAGTTAAGAAACTAAGAAGGATGCTCACACCATCCAAAGAGAAGTCCCAAGTCCCCCTGGGGCAGGACCAAGGCCAGGGCTGCAGGGAGCTTCCTGGCTGCTTGCTTTCCTCACATATCCGAAGACCTTTAAGCTATTATTGGTCTAGTGCCACAGAAGACAAGTTATATTTTCAGGACAAATATTCTAGGAGAGGCAATTTAGTGATGTCAGGAATGCCTCCCTGCCGGAATAGCTGGTGTTCCTGGGGCTGAGGCTGCCTGAGGACACACGGGAACCTCTGCTGTATGCGGCCGCCCAGCCCCTATGTTTCAGATCAAAGGGACAAGCAGGTGTCTGTGACAGAGAAATACACCACTGAGTAGCCAGAGGTCTTAGAGCCTAAACCTGCGGACATTTCACTTAATTCTCACTTAGAAGAGTGATACATTGATCACGTTTAAGTAAATATGAAAGCTCTTTCAAAAACAAATCCTTTTCTTTAGAAAAAGAGCTCTATGTGACCACAGTGTCTGGGGTTAAGATATCAAGGAAATATACTTCCCAGTTACAATTTTTTCTTAGGAAGAAAGAATGTGTTAAAATGATATTTAACAATTTTCCCAAATGATTTACGTGATTTTGGTGAACAAGACAGCACTTAACAAAAGCAATTAGGTAGAAGTATATCTAGTACTATTAAATCTCTATCTAGATTAACTTTGAATATCTATATTGGCACCTGAATTTCATAACATCATCATTTTTAAATGGGCAGGTATGCCACTGTAAAAACTGAAGCTAGTTTGCAATGATAAACTCAGATACAGACCAATTGGAGGCATTCTGATATTAGCCAGGACATATTCAGTATTTCCCCAAATCTATGTCTGGATTGGATTTGGCTGAGCAGAGAAAGGACTTAAAGTCAAGCAGGTGGGAGGTGATGGTAAAGCTAACTAAGCCTAACTAAATCTCTGAGTTACACACCCATACTGGGTGAGGAGATTAAATAGCTCGCAGCCAGGTAGCCCTGAGGAACACTCAATAGAGAGATCATTTATCTATTAGCAACACTTCTGGGCCTTCATTGCCCACATGTGTGTAATAGTTCATGTTTAACTCCAAGGAGACAGAAGGAAAAAGAAGTGAAGTGGTCACTGCAGGCCCAGAGCCTGGGTGGGGTGGAACAGAATATGACAGGTGACCCTCAGCTGGGCATTCTGAAAAGGCAGTCAGTCAGGACAGCTTGGGCCATGAAAATGCCTATGATAAGGACACTCTTGGTGACACAGATGTGTTGTGGTGTGACTCAGGCTAGGAGGCCCAGCCTACGCTGTGTGAAGTACCCCTTCCATGCTGATGAGGTGCTAGAACTCTGTGCTTCTCCTGAGGTATGAAGGGCTGGAGGGGAACCCAGGTAGGACCCAGCAGTTGAGCCAGTGCCTTTTTTTGCAGAAGCAGTGAGTCAGTGGAGACAGAAAGGACAGATCATTAAAGCCACGTCCCCCTTCCACAGAAGAGGGCAGGAAGGAAAGACTGAAATCTGCCTTCTAATTTGATTCAAGGATTCTTGTGTATTGTGCTCGACTTGGTGTCTTAATCCTGCCAGCAAGCTTTCCTGGAAATCTACTTGTCTCTGAGTGCCTATGCATGCATGAATCTGTAACACAGGGCACAGGGACTCTTGAAGAGAGCAAGTGACAGCACGGAGTGTCCAACCCGAGGTAGGGTCCCTTTGGAGGTGTGAGCAGGAAAGGGAGCCCGGCCTGCAGCTGGAGGAAGATGCAGCCCATGCCGTCAGTTGGCCGATGTCAATAGCTTACTCATGTAGCTAAGTAAGATCATGTTTCTCCAAGGTTATATTTCTTTTCAGTTAATTGAGGCTGATGACCTTAATATCATCAATTCAAAGCTCTAAGCCTAGTGACTATAGATCTGCCAGTCCAGGGACTCTAAAAATGTTGGAGCCCCTTTTAAATAGCTTGATTGGGGGGAACAGAAAGCCCTCATGGATGCCTACATCATACGGTTTCTGAAGATACATCAGAAGAAGGTGGATTAAAAAAATACACCTGAACTGCAAGAAGTGGCATGGGCCAACTGCAATTAGATTTGGGAGCAGCCTTCCAGTCCGGTCCCATGCCGTGTTTAGGAAGCTTGGCAGCTGTGCCTCTGCCTCACGGCTGGGAACAGAGCCGGCCCAGGACCACAGAGAACAGCCCTAATTCAGACACTTTTCTCCATCTTTACTGCTTCCACCCGTGCCATTTAGAATCACACTGCTGCAGAGCAGTGAGGCTTCCCCTACACTGCATGCTTTCATACCACACTCCCCTCGGAGTCCCACACTGACACTGCGGTGTTGGTGGGGAAGATGTCACTATTGTGCTTGAGTTTAAAAAATGAATGTGAGCAGCAGAACTAGGGAGGGAAGTGGTGGTGCCTTTGAATATTTAAACAATGGAAACCATGCCACCTCACCCAGGTGGTGACATGAGTGAGGCAAGCTTCTCCCAGGGGAGAACTCAGTTTATCAGGGAAGGAACCCAGTGCGCTGGGCCCACTCGGGGGTGGCAGGTGCAAGCCTGGCTCCTTGGGGAAATGCGTTAGGGTGTACCCAGGCTCCCAAATAAGGAGCCCTCCAAAATGGCATGGCCCACTGCCTACAGATGCTCTGGGCCCACCTGTAGCACCCCCAGCTTCCTCTGGCATCTGAATCAGAGTCTGCATTTTCACAGGATTGCTGAGTGACTTGGGTGGCCTTTAAGTTTTAGAAGCATGGCTCTAGAAGTGCTTCAGAATTCTCTAGAATGCAGGGTGGGGCTGTGGTTAGTGTAGCACATTCTGACAGGTTCCACTCAGACCCCAGGGAGATGGAAACATTATTAGTATGTCTAGTTATTCGAGCCTGGATTGGCCAATGCATTTCTGCCTCTTCTTGTGACCTCACATAGTTATGCAAGTGGACATGCAACATGAAGACAGTCCATGATCCATTGTTTCAGGTATTCATTTTCTTAAAAAATAAAAGTCAAGGCAGGAACCACACAAGCGATGGTATGTATATCCCTGTTTCTGGAATTTACTCGTGTAAGCAAAGGACTCAGTGGGTTGGTGGGTACTTGGCACTTAGCCGTGATTTGTGGGGAGAGTTGGGCTGCAAACAACTGGTGCTACTCTGCATATTATACTTGGTAGGTTCACTCATTAAATGCAATTACTCTTTTTATCAGGGTGGACAGTCATTACATTTTGGTAATTCAGTATGCCTGAATTTGATTCATTTATCAAATATTTATTTAAGAGAATTTTCACTGTATAGTCAGGCTTAACATGAATTAGCAGAAAAGTAATTCATTTGTGCGGTCTATTCCTCCGTCAGGAATGCATTAACATGGGCCCTGGCATGTTCTGTTAAGTGTCTGTCACAAGGTGACCTGCCTTTCCTTTAATTTCCACTTCATTATAAAGGGGAGAGCCTTGCTGCTCTCACGCAAGCCTTACATGGGGCTGGATGTGACAGGTCTATTTCACTGGACATTTTGAGGATAAAGGGGCACATTAGGAAAAGCAAAGTTTGCTTAAGTATAGAAGTTAAATTTTTATTGTAAATGAATGTTTATTGAAATTAACATATTTTATGGTTTTCCAGATGTATTACAAATGGAAGACATCACTTGGGAAACTGCCTTGATTCAAACATAAAAATTACTACTCCACCAAGATTGGTGTTCCTGGCAACCCAGCTTTTTTGCTCAATGCATTTTCTGAATTCTTGCTTGATTTTTGATAATCATTTTTTTTGCCCCATGGAAGACTCACACGAGGCTGTGGTTTTCAAGTCTGCCTACTCTCCTGAGATAACATAAAATCTGCTATGCCTCCAAAGTATGCTTTTCATCTGTTGGTTCTCTCCTCCTGTGGAGTGGAGGGCAGATCCTGGCTTTAGGAGGACCTACCCATGCCACCGCCTGCACCCTGCAGCCCTGACTCAGGAGTTCTGTGTTTCGTGTTCAAACGTCCGGCGACCACTGGAGTTGGTGAATCTATTGTGTTTTGCCCACCTCTAGAGCAGAAGAGTAAAGTTTCTGTTGAATTCAAAAGACACCTCATGCATACAGCTAAAGGTCAGATGTGGCCCCTTAATATCGTGACGACTCTTTAATGCCATTAGTGGGTGGGAAAGTCTGTGACTGGTCAGTCGCCATGTCCAAGAACAGAGGGGGGCCAGAACTGAGCCTCTGTGCCCCCACCCACTAAGGAGAGCGTCTCATGAGCTGGGGCCCGGCCAGATGCTAGATGACCCTCTTTCCTTCATTTCGGACACAGGATGCTATTCTTCCAAGGCCTCCAACAGACAGGGGTTTGGGGATAAAGTCCACAGCCAATTTGAGACAAAGTGGCAATCAAATCATTCAGAGCTTCACCTGTTGGGGGGCAGCGGTCACCTGAAACCTGACCTGCCCTCTTTCTGAAAGACTACATCTTGCTGCCATTCCATCATTCGCTAGCGTTCCTAAAAATCAAGCCCTGCAGATTTGAATTTCATAAAATGCCTATTTTACTCATAGTTTCTGTGAAAAATGTGAGGAGTAAACTTTGGCATCTCGATCTCTGTCCCGTTTTCTCCTTCTGACATGACCTGCACAGGCGGCTGCCTCACCTTCCTTTCTGCTATTGCTTTAATTGACAGGGTTGAATCGGTGCATGTTTGGAAATCCTTCCCTGCGTTCCAGAGTAAGACCTCCATGCCTCCTCTGACTTGGAACCACTGTGGCATTGCCAGTCCACCTGAAATGGGGTCAGAGCACTGGGCTGAGACAGGGCGTTTTCCACCCACGGCACGCACGGGCCTCTCCACGCTACCACCAGGGGACCACGCCAGGCCTTACCAGTGTGGCTTCTCTTGTGGACCATGAGCACATTGGGGCCGATGCAAATGATCCCACAGACATCACACTTTAGTTTGCCGTTAGGAAGTCGAACGCCTCCAGCTCCTGACAGAGCTTTGTTGCCTTGGCCACTGTGGGAGCCATTCATTTTCTCTCCCGAGGCATCAAGCATTCGTAAATCCTCCGCACATTCTTCCCCATTCATTTCACAGGCACGCCCATTCTCTTCATCACTCTGAGTCTCTACTTTAACATTACTGGCTGAAAGAAACAATACAGGGTGCCACTCAGTGTCATCGCAAAAAAACAAAGCAAAACAACACAGCAGCAAAAAGACAGCCAAATAGAAACAGAGAAGGTTCTTAACTTATCCCCGGCACAGGAGCCCTGAGCTGCAGCCATATTCAGTGTGCATGCTCGGAGGGCATGCAAGAGGAAGCATGCTGGGTTTGGGGACCACTTGTCTGCCCTCCCTGTAGGTCTGAATGGCAATGTTTGAAAATGCATCAAGAAGCGAATTCTAAACTCTCACTTTAGAGTAGGGATCCCTAAGCTGGATAAGGTCACTGGATTCACAGTAATAGCCTTGTGGCATCTCGGGAGTGACTGGAGGCCAAATCCTGAACCCTGTTCACCAGATGAAAGCCTCACACCAGAAGGTGGCCCGTGATCCCATCCACTAACTCCCAAGGGTGTGTGACCTTGTTTGGTAAAATCCCAAGTAACTGGCTATCAAGCGTGAAAAATGTGTTGCACATACAATGTTGCTTTTCCATGTGTCACGTGTTAAACTCTGGGACAAAACTCAGCAAAACACATGCTCAGAATTCTGACCACAGATTCCCGAGGTTTCCTGAAAGGTTTTCATTTGTGTCTTTGATGCATGACCATTCTAACTCCTTTGGATTCATAGTAATAATGAAACGTGTGTCCTAAAGCAGAGCTGGGATTAATCCTTAGATCTCTTCCTGTTGCTAAAGGGGTGGACTGGGATCGTTTGCAAACATACGGAGACTTGGTTTCAAAGAGAAAGATCCTTGCACATGTGGGGGAGAGAGCTAGCATTAATGAACACAATAACCACGATTTACTCTGCATTATCCGTCAAGGCACATTTAGGGTAATCATTTATATTATTCACATATTTTTCTTGATAAAGAAAATAAGAGACACTCTCTTGGCAATTCTTCAGAAATGTTGACCAATGACGAGCTGATGACTCCAACATTGAAAAAAGGAGGAGGAACTGCAGGTTTGCTGACATCTCCCATTTCTGCCATCGTCTACACAGATTGGTTATAGTAGTGGGTATATTCTGCTGAGTATAATGGTCAGTGAGACAGGCAATCACATCGACAAAAGCTTTGATCCAAGTCTTGAACCAGTGGTTCTCCGAGTTGGGTCCTTGGACCAGCAGCTTCAGCGTCCCCTGAGAGCTTGTTAGCAAAACAGATTCTCAGGTCTGCCCTGGGCCCACTGCACTGGAAGCTTTGGGCGCACCCAGAACTCTGTTTTCATGAGCCCTCCAGGGGGTTCTGATGGACACTCAAGTTTGAACAACTGTTTTAAATAATCATCTTAGATAGTAACTCTCAAAGTTTAGTTTATTCAGTGAATTCTTCGTGATTTGGAAGGCTAAAGCCCAGGCTCTGAAATCAAAATACCTGCTTTGGAATCTCGGCTCCACTCTTAATAAGTTTCAAAGTCTTAGGCAAGTCATGTAACTTCTCTGTGCCTTGATTCCCTCACCTGTAACTGGGAGCTATCAGCACTGGCCTACATGAGGCATTGTGAGGATTCAGTGGGCGTACAGCTGAGAAGCTAGCTTAAGACAGCGACCAGAAGTGCAGCCCCAGTGGAGCCATGCCAGGGCAGGGGCCCCACCTCACCCAGGAATATCCTTGGCACACCACTGTAACTGTTCTGTAGTGTTGAACCCTCACAGCAATGTGCTAAGGGACAAGTACACTTAAGATCTTATTTTACAGCTAAAGAGGCTCAGGCACAGAGAGGTTGAACATCTTGCCTAATGCCACACAGCTAGCAAGTGGCCGAGCTGGGAGGTACTGCAGGAAGCCTGACTCTGGCACCCACACTGCTAACTGCTATAAAGCCAAGGTTTTCCCATTAGCCCTTTAGAGGAAAGACTTACAAAGAAATGAATGGAACAAATCAGCTGGGACATGGGCCACAGCCCTCACTGTGGTCTTTGGCATCCCAGAAGTATGGGAGTGTCTCTTCCCATCAGATCCCAGCATTACCCTAAGACTGTCCTGAGAAATCCAGTGAGAAGTCTCCAAACGCATGTCCTACAAGGTTCCAAAGACTGGGACTCAGAAGCCCGTGTGTGCCAGCAGCCTCCTGCTGATGTCTCCCAGCTGCTACAGCCAAGAGACCAGTGCCCACTGACATTGTGAATTCAGGAGCCAGACCGGCCAGGAAGGTGGGTTCTGCATGGGAATGATCCGGAAACATGACAATAAAGCTTTGAAGGCCACTGGACTCCTTAACCTGGGATTATGTTTTATACTATTTTTAATCACTGAGGCTTTTTAAATGAATGAGATTGAGGCCTCCCAGAACACAGTGGAGCAAATTATTGTTGGCGTGGCAAGTTCTTCAGCCCCTGGGGTGGGGACGCAGGCTCTAGCACAGGGGGTAGGCGTGGGCACCTGTGGCTGGAAGAGGGACACTGCCCAATGAACAAGAACCGGGGCGATGGCCCGAGCATGCTCCTTCACTCGGCTCTGCCCCATTCGCTCACAACCCGCTGAAGAGAGCCGACTCTCGCTTTCCCCAAAGTACACACCAGTGTATGGCACATTAGCACTTGCCAGCAACTCCCTCTGTTCTACATCACTATGAACGACGGGTATTTCTGTGACCCTCTGGTGCTCTCTGTGGCTTGTGTTGTTGGTGGCTCTGTGGGCCTTCCTGGTGGGAGGCAGAAAAGCAGGGAAGCCTGCGGGGGATGCCTGGAGGTCTGTGGCATCAAGACCACACACTGGGCTACAGCAGGCTGCTCACAGAGGAGGGGAAGCTGTGCCGGGAAGGGATGAGGGCTGCACGAGTGGACTGCATGGCAGGGATGTCACCTTAAATGCCATGGAAGCATTCAGGCAGAAGACTTGATGCCAGTCACTAATTTGACTAGTGGCTGTCGAAAGCAGGACTTTGTCCTTACCATGCAATGTGACATTTTCTTTGAGAACTGTAACAAAACCAAAAAAGCAGGAGGCTCAAAAGGCACCAGGGCTGCTTATTAATCATCCTGAGATTACTGTGGATCCCCAGGTACAGTTTCAGGCAGATATGCTCACTGTGAGAAGAGGGAAGGCTTAAAGCATATAATTCAGGATGCTGTGGTGTTCTAGGTTTCTGAAAAAATGTAGTTGGATGATCCCTGCAGGCCACTTGGCAAGGTCAAGCACCCATAAGTAATGGGAAGCTGATGGAGGGCTCCATATACACCAACACCACACACGTTCTGAAATAGGACTCAGCAGATGCAGTGTGTTTCCAAGCTGGCAGCTTGCTAGCACTCTGGGGACAATTCTAGGCCACATGACAACAGGAAAGGTCCTTGGGGACTAAGAGGAGGAAAGGATGACCGCCAGGGTCAGGAGCATAGGTGAGCAAAGTGGGCTGCACTGCTAGCTACAGGGCACACCAGATTCAAGCACATGCAAATTTTCTCCAAGATTGGGTGAAAAGTCCTAGTGTCCCTGCAGAAAAATGCAAACTGGGTCCTGGCTGCAGAGATGGAGAGAATTCTGCCCACCTGAGGACAGTGTCCATGAAAACAGGGTGTCCATGTGGCCAGGAGGAGAATACGGGCAACAGGCTTATTATTTGCCTAAGACAGGAACCAGGGGATGAGCCTATCTGAGTAAGTAAACACAGACCAGGTCTTCCTTTACACTGCAACCTAATAGACATACATGTAAAGTCCACCTAAGGTAAAATACACATTTTGAAAACACAAGCTTGGGAAAGGGGTGTCTTGGTTTCACTTATCTAAGCATGATAAAGGCTTCTGGGGTTTTAGTGGGTGGCAAGCTCAATTGGGAACATGGATCGATAAAAGAAACACAGATGCCACTCCCTGGGGTCTCCTGCGTTTGGTAAAATCTGGAGTCCCCTGCACTGGCTGCATGCCTGCTTTGAAAAGGCAAGCAGAGCCTGAAGTAGTCAGAGGAAGGAGGTCAGCGGGGCTGACAGCAATTCTTACGGGGTCACGGATGGGGCTCTGCTCAGAGGAGCAACACTCAAGCATGGAGAGGCTGGGCAGGGGTGCAGGTGCCACCCCAGGTCCCTTGGGCAATTGGGGACACTTCCTGCTGAGCCAAGAGAAGGCACAGGGGAGAGGCCATTGAGGGCCCAGTTTCCTCCAGGAGGAACAGCAGAGAGGTGCCTGGCTGTGTCTGCCCTGCTAGGTGACACGTGAGTGAAGCTTGCAGAAGTCAAGGGCACCAGCGGTTGCTTCACCTAGCAAAGTCGGGGACTGGATGATGGGAGTGCACTTAGGCTGTTTGTGTTGTTTGGGAAGTTTCATATTCAAATACCCTGGAGCCTACCAAAGGGATACATGAGACGCCTACTCTATTCTCTTGAGAATGCAGTAGGATGAGTCTTTGTTTTCCTGATAACTGGCCCTCCTGGGGGATACAGCCTCTGGCAGTCAGTCATGAAATAGTGGGGACCCCTAGGATGCACGTGCTGTACTCTGGCCACCCCACAGATGATGTCTCTGCTGACCAGGGTTCACATCTGCTGGCCCGACCATTCTCGGACTTCCTAAAGCACCCGCTCCATCTCCCTAGGCCGGAACTACCGAGTTGCGGTAGTATTTCTATGAAATGTTATATATACTCTCTCTGAATAAGAGGATTATACTTATAAATATTTTGTAACTCCATCCCCCGCCACTTAGGAAAATGTCGAACTCAGTAAGGTACCGAGTTGAACTCATTAAATATAGAACTTGGAGTGGAGACTGGCATATTTCTTCACCTGAGAACACTGGCTCAGGCTTGATCCTGCAGCTCTCTCATTGCTTACCCAGAGCTAATGGACAGGGGCCCAATTTTATTATTTAGCAAACGTGGCTTAAAGTAAGAAGTCATGTCTAGAAACTCAGAGTCAAAAGCTATACTCTTTCCCAGATGCTATTTAAAATTAGGAAAAATTAAAATCATAGCATCCCATATTTTAGAGACTTTCTCTGTTATTAGTAACACAACAGTCCTAAGAGAGATCCCCGGGCCCCCGAACATAAGGTGGACTTTAGCAAATAGACAAGCTCAGCATGGAAGAATCTGGAGATTCAGGGAACTCAGGGTCAATGCAGCCAAGTAGTCTCACCTGCTGCCAAGCACTGTATGTGCTCATGAATGATTAAAACATTTTAATGCATAGGTACAATGTTCACTGGCAGGCCTCGCCTTACAAGTGGGTTATATTTCCTCTTCATTTTCTTTTCCTTTTTAGAATGTGTCTTTATATTTGTGGGTAAGGTAAATGTCTGGTACACAAGACTGCATTTTTCCATTGAAAAGATATTCTGAAAAATTCACTAGGAGTTTAGGACATGTGAGCTTGAAATGCTCAATCTTTTAAATGAAAAAATGGGAGACAAATATTCCTGAAACTGGTGACAAGCAAGTAAAAACCAAGTTGGATGAACATATTTAAGATGTATCTTGAGTATACAGGGTAATTAAACGAAAATTTGAAATGAAGAGGAGATATGTAGTGCTGCCTCTAAGAGATTTATAAAAATTTAAAAGTATTTTTAAGGTTAATAAAGCCATTTATTATAACATATATCATTTAAAATGTAGGGTTTTCTTTTTCTTGTCAAGATGCATGATTAGAAATATTTTTATCTTTATTTGATGTTTTAGGCCTTTAGATGGAACGAAGTCGGGGAGAAAGAAAAGTGGAAGAATGTGCAAAAGGAATGGGCCAAAAGCATGTTTATATTTTCCTTGCTGAGTTTGTGATATGGTTTGAGAGCAATAGTAAGAGTTTAAAAGAAAACATTAATTTTTAAAATAGGTATTATTGCTGGGATAGAGAAGGCAGAGGGGGTCAAACAGGTTGTTTTTAATTTTCAAGAAGATAAAAAAATTAAAAAGAAAGAAAAGGGAATCAGAGTGAGGAGAACAATTCTGCCCCGTGACCACTAGGTGGGGATGTTGGCCTAGAACAGTTGGGTTGCTGTTTGGGTGGGGAGTCCTGAAGATCAAAAGCCCTGAGGGCAGGGGAGGGGGAGGACATAATTTGGGTACATGGGAGGGGCTGGGAAGCAAGAGAGAGACAGGTACTAACAACTTGTGAACCCATTTGTATAAATACAGAGATAGGCACTGTATCAAAACATATAGCATCTATGAAATCTACCAGAGTCATGTATCTTTACATGCAGAATTATTTTTTTACATACTAAAGTCTTCCCCAAAGGATCTGCTTCAACATTACAATATACTTGAGCCTAAACCCTCAGATTTAATGAAAACATGTCTTAGAATGTATATCTTCCTCTTAAGTGCATTTGACTTTTCAACATTTCAACAGTGTGATTGTTCATCTCAAAAGTAATATAATTTCTCTGTCCTGGTACATGAAAATTTTATGGACTATAAGCACACATATACGTATATATACACACATACATAAACATCTATCTATCTATATATATACATATATAACACAGAAATAAATATCAAACTATTGCTTTAAAGATGAATCAAAGGAACACTAGTAAGAAAAAGATCTCTGTGAATTTTACATACTGGGACAGTCAGTCTCAGTGGTGAGAAAGGAGTTTGCGTAGATTGATACTGTTAAATTCTGTAGATACCAAAGAGGTTTAAGTAACTGGGATGTCAGAAAACTATCTGTACCTGTTGCTGACACCTTTTAGATTAGAGCCTGTATCAATAATTGTTACAGTATAAACATGCATGCTTTGTTTTCTGATGTCCCATTATAATGTTACAGAATTTACTAATACAGGCTTTGAAGACTTAAGTCCTAAGGAGTGAGCAACTTGTATCACTTTAAATATTCAGCTAGATGTACATTTTAAAAAAGTATTCTCCATTCCTTAAAATACTCCTTCAAGATGTTGCCCAGATATATTTATCACTTATCATGTCTCAATACCTAAAAATGAAAAAGGAAATTGACTTTTGGTTTAACAGCTCAGATCAGGAATGTCCCGCATGCGAGAAGCCCTAAGTGGGCTTGCTCAGCAGCGAGGGCCCCATGGACTAACGGCCTTGAAGGCCAGAGACTTTGGTCCTCTCAGTTCTGAAATCAATACTTCAGAGCAACAGAAAGAGAGTATGCACTTTCCTCCAGTCCTACAAAGTGGGAATAATTATCTTGAAAACATGCTGGGTTGTTTAATGATGACAGAAAGTCTGGCCATTCTATCATCATATACAATAAAAAGGAGATAGTCACAACATTAATAACAAAACTATTTAAACAGCATAAGTAGAGTTACGATTCCACTAACACTATTGTTACTTCTACCCTTAGTGTTACTTCACTGCCACCACAAAATGCATGCCTCAGAGCACATCTTTCAATAGTCCAAAACATTACATATGTACTTGATCACATAAGTGATGTTTCTGATGGTAGATGTTCAATGAACAGAATGGTCAATATTTTGAGAATGAAGAAAGGTGATGAAGAAACATGCATCCACAATATTCACACTATGGAAACAGTATGGAATGAACACATGGTTCTGTTTTCTAACAGTAAAGCTTATACTTACGAGAGAAAGATTTGGGAATTATTGCATGGAAATCCCTAAAGCCATCAGCCCCATATGTAACTGCAATAAAGAAGGCAAAGAGAAAGCTGAGTTTGTGATATGGTTTGAGAGATATAGTAAGAGTTTAAAAGAAAGCATCAATTTTTAAAAAGAAGGTATTATTGCTCAAAACCATTACTTAGTTAAAATGGAAGAGTACCAGATGTTAGAAGCAGGACTGACATCCTCAGAGGGCTGAGCTCACAGCATTATATCCTGCATAGCATCTCAGAGCCACTTTTGGTGTGTTCACTGTCATAGAAACATTCTAGAAGTATAAGAAACCTCTTAGGCAGAATTGGTACACAGATCCAAGATCCAAGCCTCAGAGTGGGGCTTCCCCCAGGAGAGTGTGTATCTTCACAAAAGCAGCATGTTTCTCATTGGGCTGAAGACAGAGCAAATGTTCCTCATTCAACATTTGATGTGCTCTTAGAAAGTGTTCATAGAAACTTGGATAATGTTCACACAGCATGTTGAGTGGAGAAAAATTAGTGTTTCCCTGAGCTCAGGAAGAGCCACCAGTTTTCTGTGGGAATGCCTTATCAGCTGCTTCCTTAAATGCTATCACTGCCTCAAATCTTCAAGTTCTTGTTCTGTTTTATAGGTACTCCCCAGAGTGTGCCTATGTCTGAAAACTTAGTAGATATCGCATATGCACACATATGTACACACACTCACACACACACAGTGTTCTCTCCAGTAACTGTCAGATTTGCACAGTATAGCTGCTAAATTAAACCTGTTGAATGGACCACTGAATTAGCAGAGCAAAGACTATGGTGTCCTGCAGGAAACAGACTTACTGAACTTTGCTGAAACCAGTGTCTTCCAAACTTACCTGACCACATATCCTCCCTTTTTCCATGAAGAATTTATTAAATATATTGGGATAATGGACAGACATAGTTTGGGAAACACTTCTAAAGTTGTTTCTTGAAGTGATTAACCCTCCATCTGCTTCTGTTTATACTGTTCCTTGATCACCCAGATCTAACAGAGAAAGCCTCTACCTGAGCCCTGTCTGACAGGGCTGTCCCCGGCAGGGCTGTGGGTGCACCTGTGCCGGATGGCCTGCAGATGGTCAGCAATGCAATGCCGCTTTTACAGGGGCCTTTGCCTTCTGTCTCCTGCACTGAGCTCTAACCCTTCATACCAGCTTCTCAAAACTCACTCACTCTGTGCATGGGCACACAACCAGCTCAGACAATGGGAGAAGAGGCAAAGATGTTTTAAAGGGTAAGAGCTACCTTTTTAAAAATGGGGACAATACATGACAGAATATAAAATTCAACAGGTTTAATTTAGCAGCTATACTGTGCAAATCTGACAGTTACTGGAGAGAACACTGTGTGTGTGTGAGTGTGTGTACATATGTGTGCATATGCGATATCTACTAAGTTTTCAGACATAGGCACACTCTGGGGAGTACCTATAAAACAGAACAAGAACTTGAAGATTTGAGGCAGTGATAGCATTTAAGAAAGCAGCTGATAAGGCATTCCCACAGAAAACTGGGGGGAATATAAAAACTTCCATGATTCCCTGAGATGGGAAAGTCCGCTTCTGGATGGGTCCCTTCAGCTTACAGGTCATGGCTGGTGTGCGTGTGAGCGTGCATATAGCAGTGGAGGTGTGCATGTTCACCTGTACACTGACAATAAATGAGCTAGAGATCAGAATGGAGCACAATTTATCTAAAAAGTGTCCCCCATAAGAAAATGTAGATTTGCACAGGTCTTGAGTAACTCATGTGTAAGCCTTGAAATATGCAATTTTGTCCAATACCTTCCATTTCACCCACTGCCATTTAGTATAGATAATGTTACAATACATTGTAAGATAAATGCACATCATTTTTCAATAGAATCAGTTCTTTGCCTAGGATAATCCAAATTAACTTTAAAATGTTTGTCTTTAATATTTGATTCTCTAAGAATCACAGAAAGTTTAAAATACTAAACATAACAGTGGCTATGGAGTTGTTCTACTTCCCCACAGGAAAGCTGAGCTGGTTCGTGTGCCATGCCACACATACTCACGTACATACCAGCTTCTGACTTCAGAGGAAGCAGAGTATGTTGTTCTGTATGGACAGGTGGCTGTGCACAGCAGGAAAACAAGAACTTGCCTTGCCCTGCCCTGTTCTGCTCTGCTTTATGCTTCTGTACCATGTCCAGTGTTTCATGGAAGGTGTTCACTGGGATGTTTGTAAATGCAGGTACACAAAACACTGCATAAACTGCCTGTCATCCCCATTGTGGTCCTGAGAGGCAAGAAGTGTCACCAGTTTACCAGCAAGAGACAGAACTCAAAGAAGTCCTGGAAGTCCCCATCTTGGTGGTTAGCAGGTAAGGATGCACACCTGAGACCACACCTCATTACCACCTTATTTTTGGGGTTCTAAACACACCTGCTACCCATGCAGGGCCCTTGGAAGCTGAGTTTCTTTTACAGGGCTCAAGCAGTGGTGGAAAGCATGTAAGTCACTCACCTGGGCATGCATGTGCACACTCAGGTGTGCATGTACACACACTGACCCACATACGTGAGTCACAATTCATTGACCAAGAGTCCCTTGTACAGTGAAGTGATTACCCACCAGTGATTTGGAAAGCGGGGACCCCTGCTCTGCCTCTGCCTGGCCACCAGCCCCTGTGAACCTGGTCCTCTTCGCGTGCAGGCAGTGAGAATGCAGTGTGGTCCGGTGAGTCCCTTGCTGTCCCTGAGCTGCTGGCCCCAGCGTTGTGCTGTCTGATGGTATTCACCCATTTCTGGTGAGCTTTAAAATCAGCAGCAAAACCCTTCTTCTCACTCACATGGGGAGATACAGTACAGGTGCAAGTCTGTTGTGTCCCGTCTCCTGTGAAGCAGACCTTCTCCTTGGTCCTAGACGCGGCCACCGTGGGAGCAGGGAAGTGCTTAGCCCATGATCGGCTCTCAGCCTTGTGTCCATTTCTTTGGCAAATTCCACCCCAAATTTTAGGGCATTGTTTTATAAAAGAGAGCAGGTAGTAAAAGATTCAATGCATCTTGGTTTCTAAATTTCATGAAATACCTTCTAACCAAGAGCAAATCTAATTCATTTGGTAGGAATTTTTATTCCCCATCACTAACATTTTCATGCAAAAGGCTGTTAATGCCTCAGATTCTCAATTCTATTCAGATTGTCAGATTGGTGAACATTTGGAATAAAGATTAAATGTCCAAAAACCACACTTCTTAGTTTCCATTCAGTTGTGTGGATGAACTTCTTGGCTGCTGTCACCTTCCAGAAACATTCAAATACACCAGCTTTTCAGAACAGGAGGGAGGAAGTCTGTTCCACTTACAAGTCAAAGAAGGAGTGGCAATTTTCTGGGAAGAGTAAACACATTTAGCTGTGTACTTAGGAGAGTGTAGAAATACGCTGGAGTTTGGCATGTCCATTCTTTAAGTCTTATTAACATGTTGGGCATGGCCAGACATTGTCTCTCATTAACTTGTGTAAGTTTAGTTTGCTGTGATCTTTACAAGTCCTACAGATCTAGTGAGAGGGTCCCCACCTGGGACGGTGAAGAAAGGCAAAGTAGAGGACCAGGTACCGCCTGGAGCTGAATCACCAAGGCCATGCTCCTGCTAGAGGCCCACTGTGCCCCAAATAGGTACCAAATCCAGCTTCCCTTGGGCTTCTTGCCCCCCTGGACAGTTGTGGGGTGGGTATTTGTGCTTACACCATCCTCTAAGCTAGGGAGCCCTGTGTTTTGTCAGGGGTAGAGAATGCTAGCTAACCTCTCTGGACAGCTCACTCTGGGAAGGTGTCATTCTGGCCTTACAGAAGAGGAAACGAAAATACAGACAAGTCTGAAGTCTGACCCACAGACACAGAGCCGAGGAACGTAGGTGTGAAGTGTCACTAAACTGAGTCACCCCTCAGCAGCTCCTTCCACTACATGCCCAGCTTCCCACTCTTCCTCCTTTCCAGATTTCAAGGGCCCTAGTGTGCATGTTACGGTGTACCCTGCATGGCCCCGGCATAATGCTCTGCACCAACGGCACAGCATGCTTGTCAAGGAAGGCAAACGGAGATATGCCAGGCCTCCTGACCTGGGCACTTCCCTGGGCTCGGTCACCGCCCAGCTGCCCTGTCTTCCCTCCATGTGCAAACGGGCACACCAAACCCAAACTCAGGGCCTCTCTCCAGACTGAGCTGTCCTTCCTCCACTGCACACACACCAGGGGCGCTCTTACCTGGATTCTGTACGTTCTAATGCGCGTGGGTGTGGCCTCCACCCTCGGCCTCCCACGGCCAATTTCTCTCTGAGTTCCTTCAAGGGTTCTCTTTTACTGCCTTCTGAGAACACTGAGCCCCAGCATGTCCACAAGGCCACTGCCTCACCCAGCCAGGGCTGCCTCAGGTCGCCCCACATCCTGCCAGCCCTTCCTGTCCACGCCCGGCACTGGTCTGCATCCTGTGGACCTTGCTTTCTGGCTCCCCTTCGATCCTACCCATTGCCCTAAGAGCAGCATCTCAAGCCCGCCTTTATCAGGTCACATCTATGTCCCAAGTTTCTGTTGGTCTGCACTGCTACAGTGTGACAAAAATCCCAAGTCCTGTGTCAACATCCCGCTAAGAGTGGTCAGCAAAGCAATGACTACCACCAGGTAATCCTATTCTGATAATCAAATAGATGAACCTTTTGGAAAATCCATACAAGACCAAACCCACCACCTACACCTCGTTTGTCAATTTTTGCTGTTTTCATTTAGCTGTCCGTGGAATTGTGTTCTAACTGCACCTCCACCACAGTGTGAATCCACTCTCCTGGCCCCAGCTCGGTGTGTCCTGTGCAGCTGTCCAGGTCCAGCTGTCCAGCTCCCCAAGCCGAGCTAGCAATGCTCCCCCACCCTCCGCAGGGCTTTAGCCCTCATGGGCCCTGTCTCTAGGCTATTAGAGTCCTTCTCTCCTGCACTGCAGAACCTCAGGACATGTGCCCAGTTCCAGGCTGGATGAGGTCTTGAGCCTAATTCTGTGCAAATATTGTGCACCCCTGCTCCCTACTTCCTTGCCTGCTGTGTGTGGCCTAGAAGATGCAAGGTGCTCACTACAGCATGGTTGAGCCAGTAACTTACTGCTTACTGCTCTCTGAAGGCACCCATCATATCTAGACATTTTCAGAAATCCACTTACCTTAAATGAGAAGTTGCAAAGTATGTGGCAGAAAGCACTTTATTGTCTACCTTGGTTTTGAGTGAGGTTCCAAGGAAACTCGGTGCAAATGAGTCACAGGGAAAGTCATTCTCACCCGTTTTCCATTCAGTGATGTACTTTCCTTAAGTTGTACAGACTGAGCTCACATGGACTGGCTTTCTGTGTGAATGGGTCCTCTGGCTTTTGCCTCTGTTGCACTGACTTACGGGGAGGAGGGGGCAGCTGCTGGGCAGCAGTGTACTCGGTCGGAGGGCCTCTGGCTCAGCCCCCCTCCAGCTATGCGGACTGGGTCAGGCGCTGACCTCTCTGAGCCTCAGTCTCCTCGTCTGCCCAGTGGGAATGATCACACCTAGTTTGTTAGGTTTATGTGCCGACTCATGGGGATGCTTACAAGGCCCCTGCTTCTCAGCTGGCTGTCAATGTCCTGCAGCTCTTTTTCTTGGTGGGAAGCCAGGGGCACATAAAGATAACACCTATCTTCTTGTTAAGGAAAACTGCCGACTGCAGGGCCAGTGGAATTACCTCCAGCCAACTAGCAGCCAGTTTTTCACACTGGGAAAAGCAACGGGCAGTGCTTTGTGAGACCAGTGGGGTGACAAGGATGGACATGTGCCCTCAGGGGAATGCTGTTGGCACCTCGAGACCCCAAGTCTGTGCAGGTTCCCCAGCCGCCCCACACCCCCAAGGCAGGTCCTCACCTCCATCTGGGCCTCACCCTGACAGTGCTCCCTGTGAACTGCCAGGTCAGGGGACAGCTCCGGCTGCCCCAAGCAGACTGTGACAGCGATGGCCAACGTAAGTCTGCTTATTTCAAATCACAGCTGTCGGGCCTGCTTCCAGGGGGCAATGCACAGAACTAAACAGCAGCCTGATTAGCAGGTGAGGGAAAGCCGATTTCTGACCCCTTCTCTCTTGACATAGCACCCCCGGGGGACCTGACTTGTCTGTTCCTGTTTCAATTAATTCAGTTTTAATTTTTCACAGGGGGGAAAAGCCTGGGGTTTAGAAAAGGAGGAATGGATACACAAAGACTTTTGTTCTGGAGTTCCATTCAGAAAACAGTAGGTGCAAAATGGTGGTTCTATTTATCTGTAAGTCATTGTTTTGGTGCCCTTTTCAATCTTCCATTATCCGCTCTTTGAGGCATATTTCACGATTTGAAGGTGAAACCCTCAACAGGTTAAACAATAGGTTTAAGGATATTTTCTGAAAATTTTTTGGGAAAAAAAATATTTGCCTATTCCTAAGATAATAAGCATACAGAAGTGCCAAGATGAATTTCTACAATTCACCTCTAACTCCTATAATCTAAAGAGAACTCTGGAAAAGTAGAACATGGAAAAATAATAATAAAAACAGAGTAGGAGAACTTAGTTTGTTCCAAAAAGAGAGAAGGAAGGGACACTTCCAGGCTCTGAATAAAGGCTGAAGAAAATTAAGGCAGCTGGGAAACACCGACAAGACAGAGAGGACTTGGGTTGTGCCGGGGAGGCTGAACTAGTGTGAGGCGCTGGACATGAGAGAAACATAGAATTTCATTTTGTATTTTCATTCCAAATCTTATTCCAATGAGGGATCACACAGGCCCAAACAGTAAGGGAAGGAAATTCTACAAAATACTTGGGCTGCACACAGTAGTGTGTACTGTGCCGATGGGTGGGGGCCCCCGAGCTCGGCAGTCCTCTGCATGCTGCAGCGGGGGTCCCGGGGTGTGGCATGTGGCCACTGTCTGGGTACATGCTCTGGCTGATGCAACTGTGCATGTTTTAGATGTGGTTTTCCATGGAGCAAGTTCTGATTGAGGTAACAGGTTGCAGTACTGCTGCCCGTGTTACAGGGAGTTTGGCCAAACAAGGCATTGAAGACTAAAGGGGATACTGGGCCTGACTGTGGGCCAAGGTGGGATATGCCCCACCTTGGGAGCAGGGTTTGCTGTGTGGGCCTCAGTGGAGGGGGCACAGGACACGCTGCTCCCAGCCGAAAGCAGGGAAGAGATAAAACAGGAGGGCTGGGGACTGCCAGCCCTGCTCTGTGGCATCCTCCCCAGGCTCTGTAAACACTCTGGGCCATTCCTCCTGTCCCCACAGCTGGCACTGTATCAAGCCCCAAAGATTCCAGGAGCACAGGCCCCACTTCAGGGAGGCCAGAGATAAAGTAATCTCCCCCAGGACACACAAGGGTGGTCCCTTGCTGTCCCTCCCTCCAGAAGCTCGGAGGCGTCCCTGCCAGAATTCCAGGCAAAAGGTGACTCAGCAGAGGAGGAGGAGGGCTGGGAAGGCCAGCTTGTGGGCACTGTCCAGGTCCCTGGACTCACTGGGCAGCAGCTTACATGTCATCACATGCAGCAGATCTTCAGGGGCAGTGGCCCTGGGATCATGTATGAAGCCTCTGGGGTGCTCAGCAGGCCACGGGTGACTTTCCCATACTATGGTGTCATGGGGCTCTCATTCTTGCCTTTCCCATCTTGTCTTGTTCTCAGCCCAGAAAGCACATTTCTCAGGCAGTTAGTGGCAGGTGGGGGCTAGGAAAGACCAGACTGTGTAAGACATCTCTGCAGGTCTGTCCCTAGGCTGATTGTGGAGGACAGGTGGGGCTGTGGTTGGGAGTAGTGGCCAGGACTGAGGCATGCAGGCAGGTAGATGCATCTGGCCCATGTATTAGGGCACACACGTGTGTGCATGAGTATGTATGAATGTGCATGTGTAAATGGCAAAGAGAGCTCTTCCTGCACCCATAGTTACAAAGAAGCTCAGTAAAACAGACTTGCAGGTAGAGTGCCCTGTGGCCCACAGAGCCTCTCCATGCAAAGGCAGCAGTGCAGACAGGGAGACAGCTGTCCCCAGGGGCCAGGCATCAGGTGAACTCCTCACCCTGGGCCTCGTTCCCGCCCGCAGCCCTAGGGCCAGAAGGCTGCAGATGGCGTTAGGTGGCTCCTGCTCCATCGGCCCCTGACCAGGAGGCCCTGCCCAGAGACTTCCTGGCAAGGAACGGCAGGTTGGCTGGCCGCATGCTCCTTGGTATAAACTCACAGAGGTGGTGGGGCAGCTGGGACAAGCGATGCACTTGCTTTAAGTTCTTTAATAACTAGTGTGACTTTCTTGCAAACCCAGGTGAGAAAAACTGGAAATACTTGGCCTTGATCACATTTCCTCTTAAGGAGCTCCTCAGACCTTCTCTTAAATCTTTACCTCCTGACATTCACACCTGCGTGTCTCCTGTGTGACACACGCTAAGCACGTGTTTGTGTCTCTCACAGAGGTCACAGAGGTGCATTCCCCGCTCACAGCCTGCCTGGGGCCCGTGGGCACGTCCAAGGGCCTGGCAGCTACAGAGTGAAGCTACCGCCTGCTGCCTGGGGCCTTGACTCCCAGCTGCCTCCACCCGGGATTCACTCAATTCTCAGCAGCCGCCTGCTTCCCGGCACTTCTACCAACATCTCACACCTCTTGGGAAGAACCTTCAAAATCACAGTTTTTTCCTAGTAGATGTCAGCTGTTTCTTAGGATTCGAGTATGTCAGAAAGTCCTGTCCTTCTCTTAGGCATCATTTCTGTGAAATAAGGGAGTTCCTCCCTTTCCCTCTCTCTCTCTAGTTTTATGATTCAACACTGTTTACTGAGAAACATGTGAAACGACCAGTATAGGTCATGAGTTCTTCTCATTTAAAATCCAAGCCATGCGGCAAGGCCACCGGCTCCCACAGCGGCCCCGCACGGGATGCTTCCTATAGGCTGGCTTCTTTCATTCTTGAAGCAGCCCTTAGGAAAGTACAGCCCACTTCACAAATGAGAGAAATAAGGTCAAGAGGCCACCTGCCCTGGTGCCCATGGGCACCTGCGGGGCCAGGGCAGGACCAGGGGCTGGAGTCCCAGTGTACAAGGCTGCACAGCCCATGCCCTCTACTCTGTGCATCTGCTTCTCCTCAGCTCGCCTTTGGGGTCCAAGGCCGCCAGAGGGCTAATCTGATTTGAAAACTCAGTAAAACACAGCGCCGGATTTCAACATCCGGCAGAGGGACTAAGAGACTAAGAGATCCTCCTCCTCGGCCTCTGTGGGGCTGAATGGACTTCTTTGAAGTTGATGGGTTTTTGACACGAGGCACTTTGAATAGGCCACACTATACAGCACATGAGGGGCAATTTATATTTCAGGTGTTGCAAAGTGTGGGCACAGAGCCCTGAGGGAGTCAGGGGGCAAGGCTGGAAGAGGAAACTAGGTTCTCTGCCTGCAAGAGTATGCAGGTGTGAGGGTGAAGGAGAAAGGCCCAGCGAAGGCCAGCCTGAGCTCAGCAGAGACTGGATCCCAACCACTGCGCAGAGTGCCTAGCCTCCTGGAGCAGCGGCTTCAAAAGTAAAGGCAGGGAGAGGGAATTCTAGCGGCCACACAAGGCATGGAGGTGGTCCCCGGC
The DNA here is from genome assembly GCF_030020395.1 of Manis pentadactyla. Classification (NCBI taxonomy): domain Eukaryota; kingdom Metazoa; phylum Chordata; class Mammalia; order Pholidota; family Manidae; genus Manis; species Manis pentadactyla. The sequence goes on from NC_080025.1 coordinate 45,672,135, forward strand.
TGCCAAGCAGCTGTGGGACAGAGGAGCCCAGGGGCCAATGCAGGTGAGCTGTAGCGGTCCCTGCTCAAGGGCATCTCGGGGTGGGAACCGGGTCAGGCGTCAGGAGGGAGGTGCTGGTGGGAGGGGAGCTACCTTAAGACACCTCAGACAGAGAGAGGGAGGCACGTAGCCAGTGGGACAGGTGGCGAGGAAGGGGCCCAGCTTTGGACATGGGAAGTGGGCTCCCGAATCAGAAACATGTAGCCTCAGCCTCTGCTGCCAGGCAGGTCTGCAGGGAGTTGGTATTTGCACCGCTAATAGGAACAGCCAGGCTTTAGAGGAAAGTCATCCCAGTTTGGGTTCCCGAAGCTCCACTTCTGCATTCTGTCCCCTTCCCGCTCCTCCTCCTGCCTCATCCAGATGCCTCCAGAAGGAGGGCTCAGAACAGCTTGTGACACTGCAGAGTGTGTCATATTGTAACTGGGTTTCCACATCCTCCTGGCTGTATTGTAAAAGCCCTAGAAGAGGAACAAGGGCGAATAATGAAATACAGGAATGCAGGGAAAGAGGAAGCCGCTGAGAGACACCAGCCTAACCGAAATGCAAAGAATTATGGAGAAGTGACAGAAAGGGAAGCAAGAGCAGGGAATTGTACTGGTGTCTTAGCCAAGAGCGTTCATGCACACACACACACAGACAAATGCGTGCATTCACATACAGACACTTCCACACACTCACATTCCCAGACACACACATACATTCACACACACACACACACACACACACTCCCCCACACACTTACACTCCCACAGACATACACGAGCATTCACATACACACACTCCCCCACATACACTGACTCCCACGCACAGACACATGCATTCACATACACACACTTACACACACTCTCACGTACACAGAGACACGTGCATTCACATACATACGCTCCCACATGCTCACATGCCCAGAGACACACACATGCATTCACACACACACACACACACACACACACACACACACACACACACACACACACACACACTCACACTGCCTTTCTTGCACCTAAATCAAACGCCTAAAAGAGAGTGAGTTTCTGGTTCTTAGTTCTGAGGGACAGTGACAAGGTGACTCTGTAAGCCAGCTAGCTGGTGGATACAGGCCACGTGTCCCATGCCCATCTGCCCAAAACAGTACTAGATACAGAAATTTCGAATAATTCTCAGAGGCTGCTCTGTTATTTTTCTCTCGTATTTGAAAAGCCAGAGTAAAAACATGGTAACACTTCCTTGTGTAGTAATAAAACATTTAATTTTAGGGCCCAAAGAAATGGGCGAATGGAACAGAAAGCTTAAGTAATTCACCCAGGCAGATCGTCATGGGGACCTCTGGGTATCACCAGAACAGGCTAAGAGGGAAAGCCTGGAATCTAGGGAAAAATGAGAAAGAAACTGTGAATTAACCCGTTGGTGGCGTTTTCTGTTTGTGGAGATAACCTGAGCGCAGCTCGCGTCAAGGCATCCCACCGAAGGCTGCTTTGAACAGCTAGCTCCTTATCTCACATTCTCACCAGCCTGTGGCGGGGTGCGGGGCGGCCAAGTAGGGCCTCCCTCTCGCCCGCCTCCCGCGGCCTCTGAACGCGGATGGAAAGTTCCCGGACAGACGCAGGGTTTAGAATTAACGCACCATTTTCCCTCTTCCTTATTTTCCAAGAGGAACACTGGCTGCCCCAAGAACTAGTGTTGTGCTTGTAAAAACTACTGGGGATCTCCTGCAACTTTACATTTGAGAGTGCCTTCCCGCGAATAGTCCATTTATTCTTTTCTGGCCGACGCGTTGAAGTCGCCAGGGCTGTAATAGGGGAAGGACTGCGTGGCCCGGGACTGGAGGCGGACGTCACCTGCGGCCGGTGCGGGGTGCCAGGCGGGCTGGCCCTGGAGGCTGCCCTGCGCGAGCGGCTGCCCGGGGCGGCGGGCGCTGCCGGCTCGGCCACTCCTCCCCGCCGGCCCCGCCCTCACCAAGCCCGGGCTGCCGTCCGCCGCGCCCCGTGACTCCGCCTCCCGGCCCGGGGTGAACGTCCTGCAGGGCTTGCTGTGCATCGCCCGTTGTTCTACCCCAACGTGACGTGTGGGATACCGAAGTGTGACACGGACGTGGCCCAAGCACACCACGAAACCGAGACACAGCCCTCCCTCCACAAACTTCCGCTTTTTCGAGCACTTTTAGGAGCACCTGCGGCACCACCTCCCGGTGCAAGGAACATGCTGCGTCCCTCCCGAGGCCACAGGCCTGTCACCAAGGGCACTGTTCACTCTTCAAAGTCTTTCCATTACAAGGAGGAAAAGGGCAGTGAGGCCAGAGAAGGTGACAGAGGCCTGAGGCTGCAACACGCCCGGGTTCTTGTCTTTCCCTTTGGTTTGTAGGTTAGTTTCTCACCTCTGACCCGTGTTCTTCTCTGTTTTTCTTTTCTTTTTTTTTCCTATCTAAACAGAAAGTACAGGGTAGCAAAGACCCCTCTGGGGGTCACAGCCGTGCCTCTGCGCCTGTGCCCTGCCAGCCTCCACGCCCTCTAGCAGGCAGGTGGATCCTACCGCACCCAGGCTCGCTGCCCCTCTGCGTTCTGCCTCCGCTGCGCACTCGAGGACGCACACCTCTTCGGGGCGACCCTGGGCCGTTGGGGGGCGCCACACAGGCCGCCCCTGCTTTCTGCCTTGCAGCCGGCAGGTGGGATGGAAGTCCGTCCCACTGCAGATGTGCCAGTACCCTGAGGTGGATTGCCCTGTGGCACTGGTTTTCTCTTTTTCTTTCTTCCCTGTCCCCTGCTCCTGACCTCGAGGGCCACCTTTTAGGGGAAATGAACACTGCTCGCAGCACAGGTCGGCTGCTCTGCGGGGGATCCTGGCTGGGACAACCACCTACCTCTTCAAAACACGGAAAAGCAAGCACCTTGCGTGGATCAAGCCTGGTGGATGTTTTTAAGGCCTGAGTTACAGATAAATGCAGGCAGAACCCATAGTCCAGTGCCATCCAAGGGAGGTGCTCTCGGGGGAACTCTGCCTTTGCTGCGTCCTTTCATCGTTGAGTTTTAATACAATCCCACATCCTGGCTCTGGGTCTCCTACCTTGTAGCAGAGGTGAGGAACACGGAAAAGGATGGTTGGCATTTTTTAATAAGTGAAAGATTTTGTAACTTGCTAGTAGCTTTAGAGGTTCACCAACAGGAGACGCCCATCAGTAAAACGGCACAGGGGAAGGGCTCATGGAGCCGAAGCTGCACTTCCTGTGGCATGGCCCCCAGGCTTCTCACAGCCCCTGGGGCCAGCGACCTGGCTCACGTGGAGGCCCTGATACTCCCGCCCTCAGCTTCCCTACCGAGAAACTGGCTCTGATGGGCAGTCACTCCTTTTGGTATTTCAGAGGGCCCCTAATGTTACAGCTGAGGTGAGACATAATAAGGGTGGCCAACTTCTCTTGCTATTCTCCTCCACGAGCATTAGTACAAGCACTGCAGAAATTAAGCCTCAGGGGCAAATGCCAAAGAGAAGGGAAGGACCCGTAGCCACATGTCCAAGGGCTAGCCAGACATCAGGCCCATTCTAGGAAGGTGTGGTGGTGCATCAAGGGTCTGCAGGCCAGAACAGCACGAATGGCAAGAGATGTGATGGGCCGGATTCAGGGGAAAGGAAGGCAGATTCCTCTTTGTCTCCCTCCCTTCCTTCTCCCGCCTCAGTGCCCTGAAGTCTGGAAAAAAATGCAACTTCAAATTCCACAAGATGGCAGAGGAAGAGGATGGGCCACTGAAGTGTGACCTGGCATGGCACCATTACTGCCTGCTCCTGGTCCTCCCAGTCTCAGCTCTTCAAGCTTCCGTCTTTTATGATGCGATTCTACCATGAGATCCAAGCCAGGAAAAGAGATTTGGGAAGCCATAACCTTGCTTATGAGCAATACTTGCTTTTCAGAAAACAAAGTATTAAAAAGATCCTGAAAACGTGCGAGGGAAGAATACACACCGTGTGAGTCCACAGAAAGTTCTATCCTGTGTAATGACAAAACATTCTTACTTAGGTTGTCCATTATCCCAAGCTATGGCATGGTTGAGGGCCATGCAAAGTAAGTTCTGATCAAGTGATATAAGAAATAACCACACATTAGATAAAGAGTTGGTATTAGTAGCCTTTTATCACTTGGCAGTTTCGGTTTGGTGATAGAAAGAAGCCCTTGAGCTAAAACTTCACACGTTTACTCCTGGGTGAGTCGCCCCCACACTCGTGGCTAGCTTCTCCACCCCCACCTGATGCACGGTTGTGAAAGTGATCAAATGGGTCTTTCCTCTCTTAACACTCAGAAGACTAGAAGTTACAAATTAGAAAGTAGAGGAAGAGACTGAAAATACTATCCCAACAGATGAGAGAACTCAAAGCCAGGGTCACCTGGGGAACAGAGACAAGCTCTGTGTGCATGTCTGTTTCTGAAGTGAAGTCCAGGACCTGCACAGTCAGAGAAGCGCAAGTGTGCCCCTGGGCTGCACAAGGACTGTGTCTGCCATCTGCACTGGAATGCAAATCTGGAAGCCAATATCCTACTCCGTGGGAGGCAGGAGGGTTGTTTGCTGAGGAAGTGAATAAATGAATGAGCAAGTGAATGAAGGGGTAACACTCCTCCCTGCTCACGGGGTCTACCACTTACAGAGCATGTGCCCAGAAGCAAGCTCTCCACAGCGCTGAGTATCTGTAACAGTGCACTGGGGTTAAGCAGAAAAGGTTACGGTAGTTTCAGGATATTCATAAAAGGCTCTTAGGTGAGTCTAGTAGGTTCTAGAAAGATTCCTTAAAGGGTTAAAATACAACTGAATGCAAAATGGGTAGGTTCGAGTAGTTTAGAAATATTTAGTCTTAGACATGATCCCTTTCCACAAATGCTGGATGAATGAGATGTCGGCCAAGGTGAACTTTGCCCATCAAGTGCGAACATGAGCTGTGAATATGGGTGTCAGGCAGGTTCAGGCCGAGACATCCCAGAGACTCAAGAGACATTTGCTGCGATGAAGGCATCACTGGCAGGCTTGCTGAACAACTTCATACATGACTGGGACAGTGAATTCCACTCTGCCTATTGTAGAGCTGCTTGCAACTATGTGCAAAATGCACAAATCTTAGATGGGAGAGAAAGAGCTTGGTGTCTACTGCTTCCAGGGTCCTGCTGCCAGGAAGGTAGATATGGAGGAAATGCAGAACATTCTGAGATTAAAAACAGGAAATGGGTGAATTCAGTGCCCCTTCTGGGAAATGATGAAATGAAATGTGTTTCAACCCTAAGGTGTAATCATGTAAAACTTAGTTTATCAAGGTTATTAAGACATATATTCTCATCAAGATAAATGACTTTAAAATTCAAAAGCCCAACTAATACAGTGGTTAAGTCCACTCCCCTCCCATATGATAGTTACAAGGAGCTAGATGCTCAGGTGTTTTCTATTAACAGACAATAAAAAGGAGGAAGTTCAAAATGAACAATTGTGATGTGGTAAATATTTTGATGATCTCAAATCAGAACTTACAAAGTTGGTAATTGTTTGGTTTTGTTCAGAGATGTATTACATGAATTGAATTAAAAAAGAATCATGGGGTTAAAACATCAACCCCCTATGCTAGAAAGCACAGCTGGCATTTTCAAAAGCAGGTCTTCAGTGGTGAGTAAACTAGAGCCCACTGTGGCTCTGACCCTTGGGGACCCAGGCAGGGCCCCCTGCAACACCGCCATTGAGCTAACCACTGAAACCCAGCACACAGGGATGGCAAAGTACCGACAGCTCAGCTCGCCCGGAGACTTCTTTCACAGACTGACACCCAGAGCAGTTGTACGGATTGCACCAAAGATCTACCTGTATGAGTAACTGATGCAAATGAGAGACAATGAAAGAACAGAAAATGATGGGAACTCTAACAGCATAAATATTTTCACACTTCAATGACACATTTCTAACGGTTAAGAGTGAGGCGGTTATCTGGGCATGATGTAAGGCCATTGTCAGAGTCTTTCATTGGTGTGACATGCAAGTAGGACCCGACTTAGTCTCCCGTTTTCCTGAGGATTCTATGTCCAGCTGGAAAGCCACCTCCAAGCAAACTCACACTCAGGGAGAAGGACTGTGGCATGGATGCTGGGAGGTTCAGAAACCACACCTGCCCCGTTCACCTGGTTCCCAGATATGCCTGAAGCAAACAGGGCATCTGCACCCATGAGACCAGCTGAGGCAGGACAGCGGTGAGGAGGAAGGGTCTGCACTGCCTTCTGAGAAACAGAGATCGGCATGGACAGCTGGGCACTTCGTCAAGGAGCCTCTTCCCTGAACGCATCCCAAGATTTCCCTCTGGAGGTGGCGTTGGCGTGTGACTGCTCAGAGGAAGGGGCAGCCAGCTCAAAGCCACATGGTCACCGATGGTGACTCCCACCCAGGCCTGCCTGACCACAGCACTGGCCCCCTCCCACTGCACCCCCACTCACGGATGCTGGGTCCTCCTCTCTCTGCTCCAGCACCTCCACGGCCCCGGGGATCATTTCATTTGCTTCCCACATGGGTTCCTGCACCTGACTTCGGTATTTTCAGACCTACAACTTTCTGAATGAATTTGTAAAATAAATATGACAAGCTAGTTGTTTCCAAAGCCTTGACTCAACCTCTATAAGGAGGGTTGCCACCTGTCCCAAATGTATTTCTTGTAGATCCTATAACATGACTTAAAATGTACGGATGGATGGCTGAGATGTGGCAGTTTTCAATCAGGGTGAAACAACATGCTGTGAGCCTACTTGATGAAAGGCAATAGGATAAGAGGTTTGAACTGTTTTGTGCTGACTATCCCAAGTCCTGCTTTGTTTACTCTTGTTGGCTGTTTTCCATGTCTGTCTTCAGAAGGGCTGCCTTAACCATATCGGGCACCAGGCCTCGACTCCTGAAATGAACTGGTGGCAGAGCCTCTGCAGTTCTATGAACGATGTCCCTGGTTTCAGAACCACACATTCTGCTTCTGATCTAGGTGCCATGGTGATGATGAAGTACCACCTTACAGAGGTGTTTTACCCCAAAGAATGTGCCAAAAACAACTGTTTTTCAATGTATGTATCCCACTCTTATTTTCTTTTTGGGGTGAGAATTTTGCTAACAGGCAATCTGTGGGGGCATCTCATGAAATCACTTATCAGCACCCTTTTCCTGTTTTGGGTGGGACCCTTATGTTCTTTCCATGGATTATGAAAAGTCAGGCATGTCATTTCCAGTGGCAGCAAATGAAGACTTCAAAGAATTCATTTTTCTGATAACACCCCAAAATGAATTTCTTTCACTATTTAACAATGTGGAAGGTATGGCCAACTGATGGGAAATCACAGGTATGTCTCTCTGACATGTGAATTCTCCTGGAAATGCCCCTGGCATATCACAGGAAAATCTTGGGATTTTCTTTATTCTTCCTAACTAAAGAAAATACCATGTTTCATACTTTGATTATATTAAAATGTCTCTCCCTCCTCAACCAGTTCCCAACTCCATTTCTCTGTGGATCTTGGAATGTGAACCTTGCTGACACACAGAGTTGGGCAAGTGGGAGTGGAAATCTGTTCACCAAACATTGTCCAACACAAAGCACGATGGCTGCACAGTCTGTCCACATACCTGTTTGGTGAAGCACACTTCCTATCTGACTTCCCTCATACTGACACTTTCTAAGAAATCTTTCCATATTTATGATATTCTACCTGCAACTTCACCGATTCACAAAATGATCAGATGCAGCATCAGACATGTAAACTGAACTGTGGACGTTATGGATTGAAGGGATGGACCACTTTGTTTAAAGATAACATTTTCATTTATAAAAGGAAAAGTCAGACTTAATTAGGAATCTGATAGAGACAGCTACTTGCAAGACTAGCTTCATCTAGAATAAGGCATGATAAAGGAGCATTCCAGTGGGAACGATGGAATTTTTCTGCTTTTGCTTTAATGCATTTTGGTGTGAGTTTTGCTCCTTTCAAGGAACTTGAAAACCTTTGGTTTTCAATGGTTGAAAAGCATGACTTTGACCTTGGGCCTGGTTCGCTGACAAGCTATCATGAACTCCTTCCTTCTACACAGGCTTGCACCAACAGTGAGGCCAGGGTTCCCAGGAGCCAGGGATCAGACAGTCCTTAGCAGCCCATGCATGCCAGTTTCATCTCCTTATAAAACAGATTATCTGAAAGTTAAATATAAAAAAGGGCTCCATTTTCGGCTGGGCATCTCATGAAGTTCCTGTGGAAATAAGCATTTCAAGGGAACGAATTCCCTTATTCACCACTGCACTCGTGTCTACACATGGAGCTGTTCCAGAAAGATCTTAACAGGCTGAAGGGAATACAATGCCCCAAACAGGACAATGATAATTTCCAGATCCTACTCTCGGGCCCAAATATCAAAGGCACAGGGGATGGTCCTAACAGCTGTTCCCAAGAGACTGATGCACAAGTTCCTAGTTGACAGTTACCACGGGTATGGCTGTGCAGACCTAACGCAACCATCTGTGTGTGCCACACTGGAGGCATCTGGCGTCTGGGGCAAGGGAGGCTCAATTCCTCCATTCTCTCTGCCCCTCATAAGTATAAAATTAGCTTTGGCCTGCTGTCTTCCATCACACCCTGAAGGCTGGAGATGTGGACACAGGCGGGCTCATCAGATGCAGTGCCAAAGCTTTGCTGTCATTTGCATTCCCTGCCAGGGCCGGGGAGGTCCGTCAGGCCATGTTTTAGGAAGGGCTTGTGCACAGTGAGGAGAAGAAAGCAAACGTTTTACGAGGTTTATTTCCCCACAGTGGGAGGAAACCAGGAAATGGTAGCCAGGAGAAGGGGATGTTGAGAGGGCCTAGCAGAGCTGTACCCAGGGAGCTGAAGGGCACTCACACTTATGAGAAAGTGTTAATGCTGCAGGCAGCTGCAGGGATGGCTCTTGGAAGAAGCACACTTAGTTCATGGCTTCCTAATAATCACTGTCTCTTTACAGCGACAGCAGGCTGTCTACAGGGGAGTCCAAAGGGGCTGACCCTTCACGTGTCAAGGGTGCTGAAGGATTTCTGCCCTGGGCTCAAGATCGGGCAGCAGCCTTCCATCTGGGATGTTTTCTGGGGTGGGACCCCACTGCAGAGCAGCAACACAACACCTGTCAGACCAGCTGCACAGCAGGCTCTGTGGGTACTGAGGTGGAGGAAGGTGATAGCATCAGAGGCTCTCCTGAATTTTTCCTTATTTCATTCATGCACAGACAGAAGCTCCGATTCACCTCTGCACTAGGGAGATGGTCATCCTGCCATCAGAGCATTCAGTAAAAGCAGCCATGAATGTCAATGCATCATGCTAACTGTTCTAATGAAAACCAGCAGATGTTTAAAACACAGAGTTGTCTATGGGACAATAAGATAGTTTTTTCTCTGTTTTCCCTTTTTACTATTTTTCTCTCTCTGCTCAGCTGCATCCTTCCTCTCTCCACCAGAAGGTAAACTCTTTGAGCCCATGGATCCTACCTTCCTTGGTCACCCCTGAGCCTAGCAGGGTGCCTGGAACACGGCAGGTACTTGGCAAGCGCTGACCTCAGTAACTGAGACTCTAAAGGGCGCTGCAGCTCCACCTCCAGCCTGTGTCTTTGCATGCTGGAATGTGGACACCTTTCAAAACCCGTGCTAGTAATTTAGCTTCAAATCTACCACAGAGTGTGTGCAAGGATTCTCTGGAGGTGTATGCAGTTTATTTAACTCCTGGAGGGAACCAGTTCTCACACATCTTTGATTTTCCATGACATCTAGTCGAGTAGCTTGTAATGGATTCAGTGACTGCACTTGGAAGACAATATACTTTTGAGTAAAATGTTATTAGGCACTCAGATTTCTTTACAATTTTCAAGACTGAATAGGATAAAATAAATTCAAAGTATATACCTGTGAACATTTTAATAAGATGGCAATTCAATGCAGGATACATTAATAATTTCTGAGATCCCAGGATGCTGTTCCTGAAAGGGCTGGGTGAAGGCCAGAGGGATGTCCTTCACAGACTCTACACTGCAAAGCAAATTCTAGTGACACAGCAAAACTGAACATATCAATTTCTCTTATCTTTTCCATCTATATTTGATTTAAATTTTTAGATGACACATTTGACTTCCTGCCCCCTCCACTTTGTACGCACTGTTCCCCTTCCCTTCTGTGTTTACTATTTTCATATGGTTGAAATGTTAATTTCATACTTTCAACTCCCTCCTGAGATGATTTTCTGTTTTTACAGTCAGTGTTATGAGAAAGTACAAAGAGAGAATTTTCACAATACACAGAACTTACTGTCTCTGTAAGTCAGGTGTTTATTGTGCTCCTGCTTTGTGATCTGTGATGGAGAAGCAACAGAAAGAAGTGATGCCTGCCTGCTAGGAACACGCAGCCTGGCCGAATGCAGGGCTCCCCTTGTGGTAGCTTACACCCAAACGCCAGGTGTGGGCACCACAGATGTCTTTACACTGCTTTTAGCACTGAAGGAGGGGAAGGATTCTAGATGTACTCAGATGAACTTAGGTAAATAGTTTGGAAGTTGCACAATACATTTCCAGAGGGAAAACAATGTAAAGGACACATGGGTGAATGGCCTTACAGGTTGCCAATGTGTAAAGAGAAGGAACCTACAAAGGCTGCTGAATGATCTTATCAAGGATTCACCGGACAAATGAACACAGAGGTCAGCAAAGGATGTGGCCTGTCCGCCTGTCCACACATGAGCGAATGTGTACAGTAAACATGTGGCAAAACGTTCATCCTTTCCAACCCAGCTGGGCAAGTTAATGGATTTTTAAAATACCACTTTACACAGTATGCTTTTAGGAAAAATGTCTGATTCATTTTCTGCAGCTGAAGATAGCAGAGCTCTGAGGGAGGTATGGTGCACAGCACAGCTGTGGTGAGGCAGATGGCCGAGACCTCACCCAGAACTTCTGCTTCAAATCCTTCTACAGTCTGGACTCATCTTCTGGAGGTGTTCTCTTAGCATGATTGATGAATCAGCCCAGGACACCCCAAGTACATCCAGCTAAGGAGGGGGTGCTTCCGCGGCTAAGGACAGCAGCCTTTTCACACAGTGGGCTTTTCCTGGTACAACCTCGTGTACAAAGAAGTAGTTCTCATTGTCAATAACACCTGTACCAGGAATCCCTTGTCTGATTCATTCAACAAACAGCACAAAGCACGAGTAGCTGAGCTTGAGGCCTGCCATATGCCAGGAGATAATCCAGGTAATGCTTTGAATTACCTATGACACAGGTGAGCATTCTGGAGGGCACTGCCACAGCCTTGCCGTTATGCCACCTGAAGAGGTTTATTCCTGGGCAAGGTTTCAGTCACTGGTCCTTGGACACAAGTAACAGAAATTTGAGGAAACTGCCTCATGATCAGTGTTAAAAGAAAGGAAAGAAGAAAGGCAGGGAGGTAAGAAAGAAGGAAGAAGGAAAGTAAAAAAGGAGGAAAGATACCAGGAAAGGGATCAAAAGATAGTAAGAACACCATCAGCCACAGGGTTGAATCTGTGACTCTTGGGTCACAGTGCACTCAGGAAATACAGCAGCCACATGAATACACACTGTCTCCTGAAATGCAAGACAAGCACCAGATAGTAAGCACCCAGCATCCCTGACACAGGAAGGCTGGGATGTGGGGTGCCCACACACAGCTAGGTGGGGTCAAGTGCCGGGGGCCCCAGGCATGGGTGGTGAGGACCTGGGTGCGGAGGTGAAGGATCAGGCTTGTTTTCTCAGGCTGCAGTACATGCTGCCTTCCTTTCCCCTATTAAAAAAAAAAGCAGCATGTTGGACTGTACTGGGGTATGTGGAGGGGACTTGATGATGGGGGGAGTCTAGTAACCACAATGTTGCTCGTGTAATTGTAGATTAAGATACCAAAAAAACCTTTCCTTTACCACCTCTGCTCCATTGCTTCATCAGGTGGCAGCAGCATCTTTTAGGAAGGTATCAAGAAGCTTCATTCTCCACGATTTTTGCAAACAGTCCTACAGGTGTGATGGTGTCCCTCTTTGAAGCCTGTTTCACTTAGTGCCTGTCCTCAGTGGCATGCCCTTTGAATGTGTTTTATGTCTACAAAGCAATTGCCTTGTTTCAAAAAATTCAAAAGGATTTACCAACTCCCAAAATTACCATAGAGAGTGCATGAGGAGAGAATGAATAGCTGGAATCTAAAACTAAAAATAATGTATTTTTGCATTTAATTCAGCCACTGTGCTTTGGAAAACTGTTTTACATGTTTACATTTTGCTTTATTCTCATTACTTTGTACTTGATCGAATGCTTGCTTGAACTATAGTTAAAACAGAACTACACAAAATAAGTCCAATTGATGTAAAAATTGGACGGGACCTGCATTCTCTCTACATCAAATGTGGCCAAAAAGGAGGAACCAGGAAGCAAATTTTCACATTCACTTGTGATGACAACTGAGAAAATGTTTTAAAGGGAAAACTGATGTAAAAACTACTTTAGAGAGTTGATAAATGACGAGTTTTTGGCTAAATTTCAGCAAGGACTAGAAAGATGTTCAATAATATAACGACATACTCCTCTCCAGCACTCTAGGCCTGTGCTTCCAAAAGGCAGCCTGGCCAGAGATGGCTTCTGAGCACCTGAAATGGGGCCCATCCCGGAGTGACAAGGGCTGTAAGCCTAACACACAGGTTTCAAGGGCTACAAAGAAAGAGGACTATCCTCATTGCTGACTGTTCATATTGAGTACATGCTCAAATGATATTTTGGGTATACTGAGTTAAATAAAACATTTGAAAACTTTACCTGTGCCATTTTTCCTTTTTTTATTGTATCTACTAGAAAACTGAGAATTACATTTGCAGGTCTCATTATATTTTCATCGAACAGCGCTCTCCTAGAGCATTTCACAAATCAGTTCCAGAAATATCATTCATCTATGGTTATATGAATGTGGTTATCATGCATCTGTGAAACCTCTGTCCCCAAACAAGGACTGCCCACAGCTGCCCTGTCTCCTGAGAGAGAAAGCCTGGCTGCCTGCAGAGGGTCTGAGTGGGAAGATCCCACACCTAACATTTAGGGGCGTGCATGGGTGCACATGTGTGAGCACGGCAGGATGATTTAAGGATCAATTTTTAGGAGACATTCTATCAATAATACAAAAGTTATTAAATGGGAAAACAAACAAATACAAACCCGTGACAGAATGTGGGAGCCCCACAGCTCCACAGTCAAATGTAAAGGATCAGTATTGAGACCATTTGTTTATAATAGTAATAGTGGCACTACTTTAAAACTGTGAGCAATACCATGTTTATAATGACAAAAAAAATATATATATATATATACCTGTTCTCTTCTCAGGATTAAAACCACTTCACGCAAAACCACAGCACTCTCCAGCGAACATGACTTTCACCGAAGGCAGCTTAAACTGTGATGCTGAGGTTAAGTAAATGGTAGCTACACCAGATGATACTTGATTGTCATTACTTAACATTATGGTGGCTGCCAACAGAGTGCTCTGGGGCACACTGGCCGAGTCATATTTTTATTGCTACCATGTTTAACTGGAGAGTCTAGAGATATTGAGAAAGCAGCACAATTCTTCTGGATTCTGAGAAGAATAAAAATAATCATATAGCTGCCTGCAGGGCTATAATAAAAGTCCTTTTCTCACTGCAGCAGGATTTCATGTCTAGTGGGACAGTTCTTCATTCAGATGAAGAGCACGGCCCATTGTGCTACGCGCTCTGTGACTGCAGCCAGGACCCGGGGTTGAAGACCTCCCATCAACCTCACCGCCCCGTGGGGGAAGACAGCGGATGTTCAGGGCACCCCTGGAATCATGCCCGGGTGATTTCAGTGGAAATGGACAGCCTGCAGCCATATCCCCCACAGGGGAAGTACTCTCCTGGCAGGCAGCCTTGCAGACACACACCCAAGCCCTACTGCTCAGAGATCCTGCCACTGAGCTCACTCTTGCAAGTGGGCAGGAAACAGTTCTTCGGTTAATTGTGCTGCCGCATCAGGTGCTTTGAGGAGGAATGTGGCAACAGTCTCTCCCAGGAACAGGAACAGAGCCCTTCACCAGCCCAGTTAGCTTCTGATTCCCCAGCCTCTCCTGTGTGGCTAACCACCTTACTGAGAAAGTGTCCTACTGAAACTGTGCAAAGGAATATACACAGGGACAAGGGAAGAGGTCATGTCCCACATCTGTACACACACATCAGGGTTCTAGTTAATCCAAGGAACTCAGTAACAGAATTATTTTGAGAAGCCCAAGCTCAACCCCACATTGTGAAGGATATTGCGAGGCTAATAATCTCATAAATAAGATAGAGTCCTCCTCTAATCACACCCCCAGCAACAAAAGGGACATGCCAAATAAATATTCTATTTGTTAAAAGAGTCTAGTTGGTCTGACATTTCCAGTCTGTGATACAATAGCCAAGAGTCACATGGAATCAACACTTCTGCTGGACGAACTATCTGCCCCCTTACTGCCCATGATCTTCCCAACAGGCTCACTTTTCCATAACCCCTCCAAAAACAGCCCTGCCCCTACCTCCACACCCACTGCAGCCACAAAATAATGCCTGCTTCCCAATTTCACTGCAGCTGTCAGGACATTAAATGTTGTATTTAAGCTAGTAGGGTGCATGTACACCCACTCTCAAAAAAAGAAAAAAAGCCCTAATTGTAGCATTTCCCATGTCTGTGGTGTAAATCCTTCCACCACAGTTGGCTCAAGCTACCAACAGTTGAACCAGAGCCTGGCAGCTTTTCTGAATCTGTAACAGTCGGCCAGTTCCCACTGGCTCCAGCACATGATGAGCTTGGACGCACATTTGAGCTCCCTACACGTTTCTGTTGTCCCCCAAATCCTAACAGGCAAGGCGTGTACAATTTTGAGCAGCTCTGCGGTAATGTGTGAAGTGTAGTTCTCGCTAAGACCTTGAAGAGTGCTGGGCTTATCTGGCGGGTACAGTAGCCAGGCCTCAACCACGCTCAAGCTGGGGAGCAGCAAGGCAACTTCCTGGGGTGGCCGGCTCAGCTGAACAATTGTTTGCACCGAATTGAACTGGTTCTGTGGAAACTCTGCAGGCAATGGTTAGGGCTCTGCTCTGTTTAAACCTTTTTACTTTTGCATAAAAGGAGGGGAAGCCTTTTTTTTTTTCTGGGTTATATTTACACTTCCCAAATCAGAAAATGTCCTAACCAGATAGGAGGACAGGTGGTAACTGGCAACCACAGCTCAAAACCTTCTTTTTTTTTTTTTTCCATTTCTTTCTGAAACCCCATGTAGAAGGAAAGTTAACGAAATGTCGGTTGGTTGTATTCTACACAGAGCTAACTATTCTTTCAACACAGATAGAGCAAAGAAGAAAATAAAATTGGGACCAGAAACCTAGAACAGAAAATGTTTATCTACTCCAGTTGATAAGTATCTATCTTTATTTCCCTTAGCAAACCAATTAGGAACCACCTGATCCTGAATTTAAGTTGTTAGAATAAAATGAAGATAAGATGAACATTGGTCACTGTTTGCAAAAATCAACAACTTTTCAAAGGTGACATGCATTTTGCAAACATGAAATAAACACCGGAAGCATGGTGGAAAATGCCAGGGTCAGCTTTTCAATCTTGTCTGACCCAGTTTTCCTAGAGGTATTCCTTTTCTTTTCAATTCAGACCCCCAGTTCTGGAACACGACTGACTATATTAAAACATTTTAAACAAGCAGCCAAATGTTGGCCCTCTGAAGGTGCAAAGCTCTCATGTGTGGAATGTGGGGGGGACAGGGGACGATGAATGCATTAGGTTGAATGGGGAGCTTCAATCCGGGTTCTCACCTGGAGAGTATGTGGAGATACTTGGGGCCTCATGGTGAGGTGTGATATGGGTGGCTAGATATCCTGTGTGGGAGGGACATTCTCAGCCAGTGAAGGCCTCTGCACCCCAAATGCCAATTGTTCCCACTGAGAAACATGGACCTCATATTACCCCCATTATGAACCCGAAATTCAGATGCAGCCTTCAATTGTTCTGTCAACTTGAACTTCTCTCCATGGTCCCACCAGCTCTCCAACTGAGAAGCAATTGGACCTTTCTGTTCACTCGTTCAGTATGTGACCTGGACACCTACTGGTGCTGGGAACACCGGGGGCTGGGATGAGTGGTGAGCAGCTCAGAGGTATGCCTTCCATGACAGTGGTGGCAGGTGCTGTGACAGGGACGGCCAGGGCCGGAGCAGGAGGTGGCACTGCTGTTTTGGATCATGGAGTCAGGGACGGCAGGGTGCCATGCCCCATTTCTGGGGAGCTGATGACTCCACATTCCCAAAGGCCACTTGGGCTGTAGGATTTTAGTCCTTTCCCCCTACTAGCTCCTTCCTGATGGCCTACAACATACCTTCTCCTCTGACAAAGGTCAACCTGAAGGTCCTCCTGACCCCCCCACCTCCATCTGCTTTCCGTCTCCTGCCCTTCGCTCCTGCTGCTCTGACAGCCCACAGCACTCTTCTCTCCAGCCCCACTTGGGCCTCCACCCCTCCTGAGCTCCTTTTGGGAAGTCCCCCCATCCCCCATCCCGTGCACCTGTTTGCCCTTCTTAACTTCCTTAAAACCTCTTTCCCAGTGGAGTCTATGCCATAGTCCTTTCTCATTCTCTCCTCTTCCCTTGCTGTCTTTCCAGACAATCGCATGCACTGATTCCCCAGGGCGTGGGTGCCCCATGTCCCTCCCACTGGCTGTCATGCAGCTGGTCCCCCCTTCCAGCATCCTGCCTCCAGGCAAGCTCCTTCGTGAGGAACCGTCAGCACATTTCAAGTGGGCCCCAACTCCCTGTCTGTTTTCCATTCTGTCCAGTAGAATCACTGCTGCCCTGATTGCCAGGGCAGAAGGCACCATCACAACAAGCACGTACCCACACTGAGTAGGTGGGCAAGTGCTGTGGCCACCACAGAGAATGCCGCCGCCCTGCCTGCCTCCCTGCTCAGGCACACACCATGTCTCTCTGCTGGCCACCACCGGAGTGAAGCATGTCTGAAAGGCCCCCCCAGATTAAAACACCTGGGGCTCCCCTCTGAACCCCGCTGCTCACTCCAGAGCAGGCCCCTCTGGCTCCTCTGTCCCCTGGACTCTGCCCCCATCTCACCTCCCTCCCACCGACTGTGCCCTCCTAAAGCCTAAAGGGACTTGCCTCTAACAGCCTTGCCCAGACTTCAACCCTGTGAGCCTTCCTCAACCCTCCTCTCACCACTCCCAGCCCAGCTAGGAAGGAGTCTTCCTTTTCTTGACCCTGGACAGAGCACCGTAAGGTTCTGTGAGCTAGCTCTGCTATACTACTGTTATTTGGCCATTAGCCTGCAGGCCTGGCCTGCTAAGGTCTGGAAGGCTGCACTCTGTCAGCCTGCACAGGGAAGGGCCCACCGGTATACCTGTTATTGGACGAATTCCCTAATTTCCTAAGACTTATTGGATGGAATTCCCAAATTCCCTAATCTCCTAAAAATCAAGAAACTACAGTTTGAAATAAAGCAGTAAGCCAACATTAACAGTGCTTGCACAAATCCTAAAGTGGACTCTTCAGGGGCAGTGAGGGGAGGGCTGGAGCCCAGAGTGGCATTGCCCTCAGCCATGGGTCATATATTTCAGGACATGGTCCTTGTCTTCCATGTACACTCAGGTGTACTGGATGTATTGGCCTGTGTGTGACTGAAAGTCAGAGCAGTGCATGAGTCCGTGGTCCCCATGCACTCCCTCCAACTGGGCACGGGGCAACACATGTCTCCCCACTGCCCACCCTGGGCTGGCCTTCTCCTTGAATCCCTCTCTCCAAGGCTGGGAGGGACCTGATGTTTGCTGAGACCCTACTGGCCGTGCAGCCCCCCTGTGGCTGCTTTTCCTGCATGCTTTGTTTCCTAGGAACTTCAGGCTTTTTGTTAGGCTGCTGTGTCAGGGCTCTCCCTGAAGTCACGTGCCTGGAGGTGTCGTGGGGGTCCGTCCAGTCTCCAGATCCCCCATGAGAGCACCATGTGCAGATTAGGTGACAAGCCCAGCAGCCACCACGGACGACCATCTCCCTGTGGGTCACCTGGGTCCGTGCCTCCGTACTTTACCACACTGGGCAAGATGACGCCCCTCTGTGCACAGGGACAGAAATGGCATGAAGCAATCTGCCAGAGCCAGCAAGCTAGGCAGCTGCAGAGCCAGGGACAGGATAGCCTACAACCTACAGCCAGGCACAGAGGTGCTCCTCCAAGGGACCAACTGTGGCCTCCTGTCAAGTACCACATGGAACACACAGAGACACACACCACACACGCACACATGTATACCACACAGCATACAGACATACCAAACATGCACACACCACACTACACACACACAGACACACATCAAATACATCACACACAATACTGATATACCACATGTACACATACATACACATTACAGACATCACACACATACCACAGACAATACACACAGACATACCACATACACACACACATACACACACCAGTTTCAATTTTCTCCAAGGAATGTTTGCAAACCCATGCTGCCTGCTCCAAGCAGTCTACACCTAGGACAAGATGGTGTGCAATGTGGGACATAATCGCTTGTTTAATTTAGGAACCAGCATGCCACGTTGTTCTGCAAAGATTGTGATTTCCACATGCCGCGCTACAAAGGGGAGGTAATAAAAACCTTAACATTTACTTTAAAATGGGAAGTGATAAACCTGTTATGTAACAGCCTGTCTTTTTAAAACTTGGAAGATTTAGAAGGTAGCAAAATAATTTAGTTTTTAAGTATGTCTCATGCTTTGGGAAATTCGCTGAAATGCATCTTTCCACCTGGAATCAAGTTAGTTTGGACATCTCCTGGTGACACTACCTCCTGTTTCCAAGAGGCAGTCCGAGATCCAGACAGTGAATTGCAAGATGAACAGTAGAAAAATTTTTAAATTTGCCCTAACAAAGCCCTTGTACAATAATCCAACAATGAAGAGGCACGAGGAATAGTCGGTGACCCGGAACCCAAGTGATACACCTTTAGTTATTCCACAGAGGAGAGTAAAACCCCCGAAGCAGACGCCCAGCTGCCCAACTTCAGCAGTTGTCTGCTCTCATAGCCTGAATCCCATTTGACCGTGCTTGAGCTCAGCTGCAGCTAATGCTCAGATGCTGCTAGATAGTATTTTTCCCTAGCTAAAATGGGGTTTATCGGTTCAGAAGAGATGCAATTCACAGATAAAAACAACTTCCTCTAACTGCTGATTAGATAAGCAGGCTTAGCATCCGTACTCAAAAGCCTGCTGCCCCATCTCCAATTACACCAGAGCCCACTGCTTTCTCTTTCCACTTGTGAAAACCTCTCTCCAGCGTCTCCTCCCTTCCGGCCGTGGAAAAGCATTTCGCCCATCGCCCATCTCTTGGCAGAGTCCTGGTGGGCCGCCTGAAGCCTTCAAATGAAGGAGACATTTGGCGCAGGAATGACCGATAAGGATGCTAATCGATGTTAATGTCTTACAAGTCCCTCCATCTTCAAACTCAAGACTGAGGGAGGCGATTTTTTACTTTGGTTAAATGAATAAAAAAAAAAATTCGGTTTTTACACACTAAATCGTATTCTTGGATTTAAGGGGGGAAAAAGCTGTATTTTTTTTCTACCTTATTTTCTTCCCATTTTTGCCAGGGTGAATCAAACCCTGGTCAAGGAACTCAGAGGAAAGAACTCATGGCATGCTAATCAGCTTCAAGAAGGCTGCCTTGGGAGTGCGGAGACCAGCTCTCAAGGCCACGCCATGAGGTGCCAGCTGTAGTTAATTCAGTCCTAAAATCAACCACCACGGAACAATGGTATCACCTCCCGACTCTGGGAGCAGCTTGCAAGAGTGGGCAGAGGCCAAAGAAGCACCTCCCAGGATGTAATCCAGCACGTATGTATGTAGATATGTATGTTAGGGCCACATGCAAACATCACTACTGCCTAACGTCGGCCAGTTATCCTCTCAGGCAGCCAGGCCATTTGGTGAGCCTCGTCCAACCCCACCACGGTCTCCAGTCTTTGGCCGTCCCCCAACGACTGCACTGTCCCTCTGTGCTGGCCTACGTCATCCTTCCAGTTCAGTCCCACCGCCTCACTGTGCTCTGTCTTGCTCTTCTCTGTGATGCCTACATACTAACTTTGCTGGCCATCTTTCTCAGGGGTGGCCTGCTCTTTCTTGCCTGTAATCATTCTTCTCTTGCTCTGCTATCTCCCTGTCTCCTCTGCTCTAGCCTACCGAGCCTGCTCCCCACCAGTGACTACACTCATAGGCAGGGGGTCTCCTCCTATGCACAGCCAGACTTGGGTGTCTGTCGAAGCACCACCCAGAGCCAGCTCCTCCTGCAGGCTGTGTGCTCCTTGGCAGCATCCTAGAGCTCGGTGGCCTTGCTCCACTGTAGGACATGGAAACCCATACAAGCAAAGGGAAAGGAGGGCATTATGTGCAAAAATTCATGCTGTGAAGATGGAAGAAATGTAAGGGTTACTGAATAAATGGAGAACATAACTAAGTTTTTAGTTTCTTATATGCAATGCTTTTATCCCCTCTATTAGACACCGATCCTGACATAATTCCTACGAGATGCTTTTAAACATCCCTGGTCAACAGCTGCCAGAAGAAATCTCAGCTGCCTTCCACTTGTCTAGTGAGCCTGCCATGGCTGAGTGTGTAAATTTGGGGTTGCCTTACGAGGTCACTGAGTACAGCCTCTGCCTTGAGCAGTTTCATAAACAACCACTTCAGAGAGGTGAGATTTCTCTCATTTTTAAAGAGACCACTTCAGAAGAACAAGCTATCATCTCCTTAAATAGTTGGGTCTGATGACTAAATCCTGCATCACCGGTAAGTTCTCCTTTGTGTCTAACTTAAGTTCTTCAAGCTGCACCTCAATCCGTTTCCTCTTCTTCAACTGTTCTAATCAAGACCTTCTTCTCCCATCCCAGGTGCTACAAACGTTACCTTCTCTCCCTTCTCAAGTGAGGCCACCACAGATGCCCTTGCCTGTCTGACGAGGCTTAAACGTTCTGTTTTGTGCAGGTTGCATTCTTTCCCTCCTTATTGTCCTTTTTACTTTATGTCTTTGCTATTCTGTCTTCAGCGAAGTATGTTTACATTTTTACATGCGACCCTGGAGGCCATGTTGTGAGATGTGTTTCATGGCTGTTGTCCCTTAAAGATGAGAAACAGGCTCAGCGAGGTAGGAGTCTGGCCAGAGGCACATGGCCAGGAGAGGGGCTTGGACATAGATCCTCTCCGCTCTGCCGGCTCCACCTTTCCACGTGGCCCTTGCACCCCTTTTACACGTCCTGTGGCCTGAGCTCAACAGGGGCCCCTCCCCTCATGCTTCAATACTCCTGCGCAGGGAGGGGCTGCTTCCGTTTCCTGTGGTCTGTCCCCTGATACGCCTTTGCGCTTCTGACTCCTTCCCATGGAGCTGATGAAATGTGGCTTCATGTGTATTTCCTTTTCCTTCAATCTGTTAATTCCCCTGTCTTTTTATATTGTCTCCTAGTGCTATTTACATACTTAATTTGCTTAATGACACATCTTACAAATCACTGTCATGAACAGCCTACCACTACATACTAATGCTGTTTGGTTTCCTTCAGAAATCATGATGGATGGGTACATGAACTTGGCTGCTGTGAAGAGCAGTTGGCTTCCCCGACACCTCCCTCTGCATTTAATGCTGTGCATTCCTGCTTGTTAACCTCTCCCCTCCAGAGCAATGTCGGCTGCTTTTGCTTTTGCATTTTTGGCTTTCTTGAAATGATCCGTCCATTGTTCCTATGGCCTCCAGCCCCTTTGAGAGCATTCCCTCTCCAAAATAATATTCCAGTGCCCACCTTGTGTGGCTTTCCATGCCTGCCCACATGGCTGCACCAACCCCCACACACAACCAAGTAGGGACGTTTCTCTGCTGTTTCAAACTGTACAACCCTGGAGCTCATTTTTTATAATTTTTATCCTGAAAGGAGACATGGAATGAAGATCTTCACTGGGTGCACATTAGGACCTGGAGCTCAAATCTCTGCCAGGGGATGCAGTCAGAGAACAGAGGAACCCACCAGTGGGCCTTACGAGGGGAGGCCTGCCACCAACTCACAGGTGGGCATTCAGGGTACCATGAAGGCATTTACACCAAGCTGTCCTTGTCTACGCCAGCGAGCCACACAGTTCTCTACTCTCCAGGAACCAGGCTGACTTTCAGTTCTCTAAAGGACACCCCTGGCGACCAGGCTCACAGGCTGCAGGCGGTGGCGGGGATTTCAGGGAAAGCTCCCTGGCCTCTCTAGTGACCCAAGAGTCCTTGCACTGACGTCTAGGCTCTTGGCCCACTTAAGTGGTTAACTGGCTACATATCCACACAGTTCCTTCTGGCACTCGCTCCCTGAGCCCTCACTGTGTCCTGGATAAGTACGAGCCTCTGTTTGTTGATGTCTGAAGTGCAGGGAAAGGTGCCCATGTCACTGGGCGTCTCAGGAACCAAACAAGCTGAGATAACACAGGGTCGCCTCAACATGAGCTATTCATGTGCCTCCTTTGCACCTCTTTTCACATACATGCATCATCACTGGTTTACTCTTTTTGTTTGAATTTGATGTTTTTAATTTATGTAAGCAGGTTTTGGAAGGAATCTTTGTGTGGTGTATGATAAACCTGTACCACTTCATAATCAACAAATGAAGATCTTAAATACAGATGCAGCGATTACAAAAAAAGCACGCTCTTCTGTGTCCCAACCCTGGGCGATCCTGAAATGATGGGTATAGAACAAACCAGAGATGCTTCTCTTCTCTTCACACCTAGCCTCCCACATATAGCAGCCATCTCCTAACAGGGAAAAAGCACTCATATGTACTTGTTTTCTTGGTTAATCTGCATCAAATGGCTTCAGCCACTATTTTTGTCTGTCTGTACAATTAATTGTATAGCTAAATTAAAAAAAAAAGAACCATTATACCCAAAATCTAGTTGGTCTTTGAGACACACGAAAACACACAAAATATGTTTCTCAGTTATTATACCAGAATGTCCACTAGAAAGACTGCTGTGGTGATTTCCTAACCCTGAGAATTTCTCTGTGTCCCCCTCCTTGGCAGTGGGGCCTTACACAGCTGGTCCACGTGTGGGCCATTCTACCTCATTTTCACCTATATTCTTTCTGATATTCTTTTGTGCAAATAAGTGGCTCTCAATACCTGTTGTCTTTTAAAAAGAAGAAGAAAACAGATACTCCAAGGGTCTGTTAACTTGTCAGTTCACGGTTGCATGCTATAATGGAGTGAAAACTAGTCTTTGAGCCAGAAACTGAGTCTTGCTCTGACTCTGCTGTTGACTTTGGTTAATCCACTGAACCTCTCTGGGCCTCTCCTTTTTTCTACTAAAGAGGGTGGGCCACGGTTTCCAAAGATGAACTGCAGCATGTGTATGCTAACTGGGGGAGAGATTGTGGATACTCCTATACCCACCCCTTCATGGAAAAGGAATATAAATGTATGCCAATCATCTAGATTTATTTTTAACATCAAAAATTTTCTAATTATCACATTTTCTATTTTGGGTAAAATTTGACATTAAAGAAATAGAGATGAGAGGGTAACAGAACATGCAGATTTGGCTCCTTTCAACTAAAGCTCTAGAAATAAACTGCCCTATTGCCATAACACATAAAATACGTAATTTTCACTATCTTAAAACTAGTAAGACTGGGTATTTCTGCAGTGTACTGAGACAGAAGACAGCAGGAGCGATGTGCCCACCATGGGAGTGGGGGTGCTTCTCAACACTGCCATTCTGCTCCGCGTCTGGGTCTCAAAGCCATGTGGACCTACAATGGTCTAGCTCTATCACACAAGAGGGCCCCATCCTGCTGATCTTTATTCTGCACTTCCCTAGCATCGTGGTTGAGGGGAAACAACAGATAAAATGAGTCCATCACTTAATGGCTGTCTGGAAGGATCTAAAGAGCCGAAGGTGGCACAGGAGCAGAGCATGCAATAGCCTGCCAGTGGGATGCCCACGTGGCCCAACTCACCCACTCCTCTCTCGCTCTTGGAGTTCTGCTGCCCTCCAGATGTGGTGGACAGGTCCTCGGGGACAGGCATGGGCTCATCACCATCATCTGGGGTGTCGCTTACTGGAGGGCTTTCCTTCCCTGAGGAGACAAGTAGGAGCTTGAGTTTCTGGGGATGCAGTCCGCACGGAGCGCTGGGCCAGCAGGAGGCCCAAGTGCCTGGGCTGCACGGTGGCTTGGCTTGAGGACAGCATGAGGGGGTATTACTGGCCCAAGGCAATGCTTCTCCGAGGAATTAAAGTCTGTTTTCCTTTTTATAAAAGAATGTCATTGCCACACACAAGAAAGAGAGAACACGATGTACAAAGGAAAAAGCATATAAGTCACCTGTAACCCTAGAGGCACTATTACCACTATTAAAATCATGGGAATTGTGTGTGTGTACATATGTACATATATATTTATATATAAATTATTTATATGTTATAGATAATATGTGGTGATAGATTTTTCTTTATCAAAATAAATTATAGTTTTTAGGCCTTCTCATGAACACTCTTCTGTGCCAGTGACTATGCTTCCACAGCCTTATTTATAATGTCTCCATTTCATGGGTACTACAGGATTCCTTTAAAACCTTTCTCTATATTCGATCTTATATTGCTTTCAATCTTTTTTCATATTAAACAACAATATGGTGAATGTTCTCACAGCCAACCTTTGCACTTGTTTTTAATAATGGCCATAGCATAAATCCCCTAATTTTTATGCCTGGATTGAAAGGCATCTACATTTTTAGGGCTCCTTATTCCCTATGCCATATTTTCCTGTTAGGCTTTTCCAATGTACCTTCCATGAACGGGCTTCACCACACCCTCATGTTGATCTGCTCCGAAGTTCACCAGAGGGAGCATCCTGCTCAGAGCTGCACATTCCGCATCTGTTCATTTTCTTTTCAAGAGCCAGGGAATATTTTTCCCAGTTGCCTAATTTGATTCAACTTGGTGGGGAAGGGAGGCTTGAAAAGAGGATAAGCAGGGAGTACCATGCCTCCTGGGACCACCATTCCCTTCTCACATGCATGGACTCTGCCAATAGGACTTCTTATCTTTGAAGAATGAAAATCAAATATAATCCACAACTTTGTGCTTATCCTTCACAAAGGGGGATTTACCAAATGAAATAGGGTTTTGCAGGATGCCTAGATCTATTCTGACTGAACTAGAATCAAGTTTAACCAGAGGCCCCAGCAATGGGGAACTCACTTCCACTCCCAGACTCAACACTGGGAAGCCAAACTGGTAGAAAATGCTTTTTCCTTTGACACTGAAACCCCTGTACCCTCTAATCTTCTAGTAACTTAAAATTGAGTTGGGAGACACAGACCACATGCAAGAAATAGCTGATGAGGCCCTAAACAGATGCAAATAACTCATCAGAGCCACCATAGAAGACCAGTTGAGATTAAGACCCTAAAGGAAGGTTAATAGGAGAGAGACAGACTGGGATGGCACGGCTGTTGGCTGCGCTGGCTACCGGGTTTAACAGGCAAAGAAATAGTCCCACGTTGGCAAACCCAGACTTTTGTAGAAGAAAACGTACAAATGATCAGACTGGCGTTAACGTACCTAGTAAACGTGAGGTGGAGTGAGCAGTGTCCCTGTTTGTTTCAGTAAGCCGCCTGTGAGAATGGCACCCACACTCCAGAGCAGCGGCAAGCCCAGAGCACGCTTCTCCAGCACAGGAAATGAGCCTTACTTCATTTAAAATAGAACCTGAGCAAGCACCAAGGAGATGCTTTGGGGAACAACAGTGCATTCTCTAGGAAGCAGACATCACAATTTCATATCTCAGCTTCGCTGTAATTACCACAGTTGGCATATTTTCAGAAAGAGCATTATTGGGTGTATTTGGATCACCAAGACAAGATGAATAGTTAAAGATACAGCAGGATGGTAAGAATTTCTCAAGGAAAAACAAAACGCCAGAGAGAAATTGATTGGCAGTGCTCATGTTACACTAAGACCTTGTAAATGTCTTTTGTCAGTAGTATTTCCATTGCCCTAAATAGAAACCTTTAGAAGTAACACTAGCTAGGTGTCTCTGTGTTATTTTTCACCTATTTCATAAGGGGGGAATCTCTGAACAGGAGAATGCAGGTGGCATATGGATAGTTTGACAACTTGGTTTTTTCCTGACGGCCTAGAGTAATGGCTTCTGGACTTTGGGGACTCCAGGGGAGTGGCCAGAGGAATTTTTTGGGGGATGGGCAAGAATAATCTTACCGGAACTTCAAATATAAAAACCAGTCTCCTATGAAAGTGGGGCCACTGCAGAGTGAGGAGGCTGTAAGATCAGAGCCCAAGGCCACCTGCCTTCGCACAGACTCCCGAGGAACCCCCTCAGAATGAACAGTGGAGACCCTGGCATAACAAACTGGCCCACTGACTGGATGGGCAGAGTATGGGAGTGCACACATGTTGTGTGACTAACCAGCTGTCATTACCATGGGGGGAGGCTGAGAGACTAAACTTTATGGACATATTTTCTTACTATCATCTTCCCTGGGACAGCTTGGGAGGGTTCCCTGATGGGGCTGGTTCAGACCCCAGGACACCCTGGAGCCAAGGGAGGACCATCAAGAATCAGGATTTATCCAATGAAGGAATGTGCTAACTCTGCTATATTCAGGCTAGAATAGGTCCACGTAACTCTTGATTACCTTCTAAAAAGCCTGATAGGTCTGTTTGTTAGGAAGCAAGACAAGTACACATTGAGGATGCTTATGATACACATGTGCTTCTTAAGAATGCTTCCTGTCTCCTCTCTGAGCCAAATGCCAGCTGTCTAGTGCCCTCATCTTGAAGCTAGTACTTTCCTTGTTTTCTACAAGAGGGAGAGAAAGGAGAAATGAAAGCAGTAGGGACTGTGACTAAAACACCGTGGGTCAGACTGATCAATAGACGCTCCCAGCGGAGGAAACACGTGGGGAGAAGGGAGAACAAACAGCCGGTCTCGGTGCATCCAGGGCATCTAGCAAACAGTCAGAACCAGAGAAGAGCAAAGTTGGATATATTCGCACGAGCTCCAAGAGCTCTGCTGTAATTCAGCCCTGCCTGGCTGTCACTCAGTGGAGATTTTTAAGAGGCCATCTGATTTGCCTAAAAGCCCCCAAAGTTTGAGAAGTAGCTGCTGAGACATTAATCACTCTCACGAACCTTTGCACCCAGCGACCTTTGGAGTCTCCCACTGTTGGAGATTTCCACGAGAACATTCGCCATTTGTGAAAGTCTTCATGATCACCAAAAGTATTCTTGTGTGTGGTTTTAAACAAAGTTGCTCAGTAAACCATTTAAAATGCTAAGCCATAGAAAGAATATAAAAGATAAGAAAATAGAATTATTAAATCAAGTCAGTACATCGTAAATATTAACCCCTGTGACTAGAAGTCCATTGACCCAGGATACAGTTCTGGTTTGACCAATTATAAGACTGGCAGAAACATGGAATAAATCATCTCCTTAGAGTCTTTCCTCAAGAGCAAAAATGAGGCCCTAAACCATGATTTGGCCTTAGCTCACAGGGCTGTTATGACTATAAAATAATGCACATGAATTCTGATAATCTCAATAATGTATGTATTTTATAAACTGTAATATACTATATAGAACCATAAGGTATGTATAGCACCAACTGCCCATATTTTCCCTAAATTCATACACAAAGACAAGCAAACATACAGAACATAGAAAGAAATCAAGTATTTGAATGGAATAATTTAGGAGGTGCAATAAATTTCACCTGTTTAGAAAAATGAAAGAAACTTCTTACCAATTTATATTTAATTTATCTACTACCTTTGTTTCATAAGCATTACCCATGAGAAGTGTTTGGGGCAAATTAGATGAGAAAATTATCTCAGCAGCTTATCAATAGCAAGCAAATACTTTCTCAAGTGGGTTATAATCCATCCAACAAAGTTCTGTGATTCCCTGTCTCCCAAATACATTAGTTTTTATTACATACATTCTTCAAAAATTACCCAGGTGAACATAATTCCTGGGGGTAAATAAAAACTCAGAATATAGACTCTCTCCTCTAGAGACTGGGGGAGAAGCTTGCACTCCAGGGTCCAAATGGGGCTGGCACCCCAGTGTCACATCTAGCTCCCTATGGGACTTCTGGTCAGCTACTGAAATTCTCTTGAGTCTCAGCTCCCTTCCACCTGTATCTTCTTCACTGGGTGCTTGCAAAGTTGCAAAGAAAAAAAGCACTTAGGGTAGTGTTTGGTGAATGTAAAGCTGTTTATCAGTGTGATTTACTGTAGTGACATTTCCACTGACACTTGAGTGGGGGTGAGCCTCATTTCCCGACGCAGAACATATTTGTCTACAGAGCATATTCCTTGTTTCCATGTTCCAACAAACATGACAAATATCACTAAGAAAACATCCAACAGAGCTTTAGGGTCACAGGAGCAGAGGATCCTTAACGTCAACTGGCTCATGCCCCTCATTTTGCAGATGACACTACAGGAGTCCAGGAGGCAGGAAAAATGCTTCAGGTCCCACAGCTGGAGATAGAGATGGGAGGTGATACAGGTTTCACAATTCCCATCTCTCACAGGCTTTTTCTCTTAGAAACCAAATAAAAAAATAATGCACATACAATAAAATATACTTCGGAAATACTGCCAGAGAAGAAAGAGAGTCAGAAAACTAAAATCTTACCAAAAGAATGAAAGAGATGTGCTCTAA
The DNA here is from genome assembly GCF_030020395.1 of Manis pentadactyla. Lineage (NCBI taxonomy): Eukaryota > Metazoa > Chordata > Mammalia > Pholidota > Manidae > Manis > Manis pentadactyla. The sequence goes on from NC_080025.1 coordinate 45,701,000, forward strand.
AGGAGAGGATAGCTCACTTCCAAGCCTATTCAGTAACACTGCTCCAAACTGGTGGATACAAGTTAGTAAACAGTCATTGAATGTCCATCAAGACACTATCAACCAGGTATCAGTAGACAGTTATGATAAATCCCAGGGAAGAAAGACCCAGGTGGATTGAAAAAAGTCAGATATTAACTATTTATCTATTTTCAAAGTGATTATTTCACACATATATTTCACATATTTCATTGACCCCTAATGAAACTGCTGATCCTGCAGCATTTTTTACCTATGAATGTGTCACTTTCATAGGATTCAACTTAGAAAAATCTACTTTTTTCTTTCCTGTGGACAGAACAAAACACTGCATAACTTTATGAGAAAAAAAAGGATGATTTAGTAGTGTATTCCTCAGAGTTCTTATAAAAAATGTAAACTACTGTTTGGCTAAATGTACATCCTTATTCCATAACTAACTGCCACTTCCCTCAATTTTAGAACCGAAAATGAAAAAGTTATATGATTAGGTTTTAATTAGAGAAGCAGCAAGAAATAAAATGTGTTCTTGAAATCTTTAGTAAAAATGACACAGAACTTTAAATGCTCTCATTCCTGGTTAGAATGCTCCCATTTTACAGAAACCAGAAGTACTATTCATGTTTGGAAGTAACATTTCCTTTGCTAAGTCTGTATAAATGAAATTTAAGACCAATTCTTGACTCTTCTCCACCCAAGGAGAGATCCTTTTCAGAAGGCCATGGATCATGGGTCTCCCTTCATTCTGGTCCCTGCCCCACTACCACCCTCCCCTTTAAACAGCACCCAGAGCAAGCAGAGTTCTGCACTTAATGTTAAGGGCGAGAACCATATGAGAAGAAAATGAGGCTTTGTTATTGTTACTAAGAAAGGAGATCAGAATACTGACCAACTGTTCCTAGGGCAACACTTCCTAGAGATGTGGGTGGGCTGGGCCTCAGAAGGTAGACTCCCAACTTATCAAGGTCTCCTCCTCTCCAAATGCATCATGCAAATGCCAATTTAGAAGTTCCCCAGGGGGAAAGCAGAAAGAGTGGAAGCTTCTCTTCTGGCCTTTGGAAATCTCACATCCAGTGCTGTCGACCTGCTAATCACAAGCTAACCGGTTGCAGTCCCAGAGGATGGGACCTGCTCCCCGGAAAGGGCCCTATAGCTCCTTTCAGTGCATCAGGACCAGATCTGGTGAAGGCAAAGCAGAGCCTTCAAAGAGCCAAACATTTTTTTCACTTGAATAGTATTTTCCTTGTTTTTATTGAACTTTTGTTTAAGAGACAAAGTATGTGCTCGAGGGAAATAAATCCCAATAGTGCAGAAAGGGAGAAGGTGAGAAGCAAAAAGTCTCCTTCCTCTTCCACCAGATCTTATCTATCCTTTTCATAACTGACCTCCCAAAAGGAAGTCCAGGCTAATGCATATCACTCCAGAATTTTCCTGAACATGTGTGCAAGCATGTAGCAAGCGTGTGTGTTATTTTATTTTCACTCTCGCATGTATCTTGACATCTTTCCATACTGGTATATTCATGCCATCCTCGCTTTTAAGGGCTGTATGAACAAATTCATGGTTATAGCACTGTTTCCAGACATCAGCAACAATGTTGTGGTCAGCATCTGCTTAAACAGTCTGTGCTCTTGGGGGAGCAAGTCTTTAGGGTAAACTCTTCCATGCGACTCCAGTTTACGTGGATGATGCCAGGGTTGCTGGCCATTCTCACTCCCACCAACTTCACGTGGATTGCCTACAGGCTGCAGTTGAAAAGCTAGCTTGGGCTTATTCTTTGCAGCCTGAGAGTTTAAGTCCAACCCTCTGTGACAGGAGCAGCTGACACAAAGGAGGAGGAGCATGCTGTAATTTGCAGCAGGTCTGTCTCCAGTCTGACAGAACCCGAATCTCCTCTCCTGCACGTTCTGTTGTGAGCAGCCATGGGGCAGCAGCCACATTCTCGATCCTTGTCTCCATCATGGGGACTAATTGAGACCAAGATGCACAATTCAGTAACAACTTGGGAACAGGTGGGGCAGGTCGGCCAAGCCCAGGAGACCATGACAGGCCATTCTCGAATAAAGGCCAACCTGGGATTGCCCATGAGCTTGAAAGGCTCAAAGAGAAAATACTGAAAACCCCAAAGCCCCCGGAGGCTGCTAGCACTGCCAGCCAGAGGTGAGCTTCCCACACCCGTGCACATGGGAGCTGTGGGGGCTCTGCTAGAATTTGGTGGTCTGTCCTCCTCAGCATCTCCCAGCAGATGGCCTGCGGTCCTCCCTCAGCCTCACCTCCCGTTATCCACTGCCCCACTGCCCCGTGTCCTTGGGTGGGGGAGTCATGTCCAGTGTGGCTTGATAAAATGTACGGTGAGGGGAGCCACGTCATTTCCGTGCTTAACACATATTCGGAGCTGTGCCTCAAACTGCTGCTCAGGCTACTTTCTCCTTCCCTCCCTCTCTCGGCTCTCTTTTCCCTCCCTCCCTCCCTCCCTCCCCTCCTCCCATCATTCTCTCTCTCTCTCTCTGTCCTGACTTCTCTCCTCTCTCTTTCTTCTCCCCTCCTTCCCTTCCTTCCCTCCTTCCTTCATTCTCTCTCATCTTCTCTCCTCTTACTCTCTCTCTCCTCTCCTCTAACACCACCAGTGGCATGTGTTGGGGTCTAAAGCAGATCAGCTGGTCACTTGCCCCCCACCCATAAAGAGCACCAACTTATATTGAATCCTTGCCAAGCTGCTCTCAGTTTTGACACTAAAACCAATTTCATGCTGGAGATTTTTCTGCTTGGGTTCTCAAGTTGGGAAAACCTCAAGAGTGGGCCCAAAATAGTGACACAGAGTCCCTGCTGGTCTTTCCTTTGGCTGAGGAGCCTCCCGCCCCCATGGATGGAGCAAACACCCTGACTCCCAGCACCCAGTGGGAACATCCTCAGGGACTCCCTGTGCAGGTATCTCACGAGGGGCTCACCTGAAACTTGGGACATGTCTTGACCCTCATCAGCATCCATTGTCCTCAGGTTATCTGAGAAAGAGAGGAAGGGATTTTAGTTTAAAGTAAATTACTAATAAGATATGAGAAAGAGAGAGAGAGACAGAGAGAGAGAGAGAGAGAGAGAGAGAGAGCAAGCAGCCCTATGTATTTAACAACAAGGCTATCTACCAAGAATAATGCATTTTCCTCCTCACATACTTGCTGGAGTATCAGACTGGCACAGACCTTGATCCTTTTAAAAACAGCATTACAAAGATTTATAAAAATATCATTACAAGCACAGGAGGACCAAATTTGTTATTTATTGTTAATTTCCTACTGCATAATAACCCAAAATGCAAACTGACTGCAACAAAATTAAGCAGAAAATTAAATGGCCCTGGGTCATTGTAGGCACAGAATTCATTCTCTTGGCTGATCCATAGTTATGTTCTTTCTAATTTACTGAGCATGCATCGATGAACCTTGAGTCAGCTTGGTGACACGCGTACAATCAGCAATCAAAAAACGAAGCAATTTGCTGAAGAATGTCTCATTTACCCAGGCAGGGCTGCATATCTGAGCAGCTACCACACTCCCTCCATCAATAATGAATACACCTCCGGCCTGGCAGATGGGCAACGCTGTGCTTCCGTCTCTGTCCCCTACTGTTCCAGGGCCCTTGCCTCAGACGTCGCCAGCGTTCTCATACTGGCAGAAGTGAAGCTCACGATGGCAGCAAAACATGGCCAGAGAGCACCCAGACCTTCCTGTTTTGCTGAGAGATGGCTGCTCCTCAGAGTGGTTTAGAAAGAGAAAAGCAGCCGGGAAGAGCTGCCCCTGGGTGGCCTCGGGAACCTGCACCCACTGCCCTGCCAGCCACCCCATGTGCTGGGGAGAGGCCAGCGCCAGCCATGCAGAAGGAAAGGGTCTGCATCTGAGGTCCTGGCCCGCACCTCAGAGGTCTCAGGTGCCCCTAATAGGAGACATCTGGGAGCTCCATGGCTAAGATACCTGTGGCCAGCACTGGGTGACCTCAGCAGGACCTGCTCACGGATGTTCTGCTGGACAGCCTTCAGGAGAGATCCTTCTCTGACCAGCAAACTAAGTCTCTATTGAGTGGAAATCAGGTCCCTTTTTCCTGGGGCCCCCCTCCATCTCTCTGGTCCAGAGGTGTGGGTCTGAGCTGTGAGGTCTGTTTTCAGCAGGAACCCGGACACTGATGGAGGTTTCAGGGCTCTGCCCTCTCCTGACCGTTGGGCTGAAAACATGCAGACAGAGGCCATGCATATGTGTATATATAACAGCTTTTAGGGCACATATGGAATACATATTTTCAATTTCAGTAATACCAGTACTAGTCACCAAGAATGACTGTCACTTTTGATAGATGGGGATGGGTTTTCATCTATTTCTGAAACCACTGAACCAGTCTGAGTTGTGACATGAATTGTCAGGTGTGCAACTGCCAATTGTGCACACATGGTGTGCAGTGGGTTTAGGGGTCACAGTGGCGACCACAGGAGGGAAAAAGGCTCCATGGCTCAACATGGACATCAGCCCCAGGGTCCACGAGCAAGCCAACGCCCGACAAGTCCAGAGGCAAACTGGGAAACAGCAGCCTATCTAAAGGCTCATATACTTCTACTGCAAGAAAGGCAAACATCTATTCTTCTGAAACCGTCAAAGCAATTGAAACAAAACTAAAGAAACAAGACAGAATTGAGAAAAATCTCTGTAATCACTATGCAGCATTAATATGAGATTCAGTTTTCTGAAGACGAGTGCAGTATTTTATTGTGACATATTGCAGACCTGTTCTAAAATGCCTCTGTATTGACTGGTGAGATGTATACAGAGCTTGCATCTTCTTGCCACAAATACTACTCTAACCAAAATGTTGTACATTGACTTTGAAAGTTTTTGGTACATAAGTAATACGTTCCGACGACTTTTGTTGAAATGCCCATGATTTCCACCACTTAGGACTACTACATTTTGTGTGTGTGTATACATACCAGTGCTTTTCACAAAGAGGAAACTAAGCCTATTCCAAATACACTGTTGTAAAATATTTTTTCGCTTAACACTACACATATCCTTTTATTTTACAAATACACATTTAACACTTTCATTTTAATGACTATGCACTACTCCACTGTAGGAACTGACTTAACCATACCTTACTGTAGACTCAGATTATTTCCAATTAAAAAAAAAATGCTTCCTAAAGCCAGCTGATGGCTACCCACGTCAGCACCAGCAGAGAAAGCGCCCTTCTGGCATGGCGCTGGGGAGCCTCTGGGGCTACATCAGGGGCAGAACCCATCACACTCTTTCCCTTCATGCCCCAGTCTGCTTAGGTGGGAGGGAAAAGTGAGAACACCCCACAAAGCTGAAGACTGATGCTCTGCGCCTGGGGTGACGCCGGAGCTGGCTCTGCTGGGTGGGAGTCTGGCAGGTGCCCAGTGCATGTCCCAGGTGTCCTCGGGGAGTAGGGTGAGAGCCCTCCCAGGAGCCGGCACCACTCAGGAGTGGCTGTGTGATGGAGCTGACCACACAGAGCCGGAGGACTCCGGATTTATGTCAACAGGCCTGTTTCCATTTTCATTAAATGTCTAGTACCCACCTCCCCCTCCCACCAGTGGAACTCTGTTAGGTAATCAGCCTCCCTTAGATTTTCATATGCATGTTCAACCAGTCAATGACATCAGCGTGCAGCCAGGGCGGTGGCTGGGGGCCTGCCCAGAGCACCCCTCTCCCCTCCCCATGTGGACCAATGGCTGGTTTTCAGCGCTGGTTTAACATTCTTACTAACCTAGGAACAGGGCTCATGTTTGCAGTCTGCGCTGGGCCCTGCGTATTCTGCAGCCTGTCTTGCCTGACATCACATGGGGTGCCTTGAGAAGATCCCTTGAACTTCCCCAAACTCCAAATTTGCATCTCTTGGGATAAAAAAGTAGTGACTTTTTTGTAAAAGTGACTGCTTTTAGGCAAACACCAAAGGAATAATCCACCAATGGGAAAATGTGAGGGAAAGGAAATCCGCCCCCTTTGAGACTGAGATTATAAGAGACAGCCCTTGGGGTTAGAAGAACCTTGAAACACCACCCCATCCCCAGTGATTTGTGTGCAACCCAGGCTCTGTACATATTTCCAGACAGTGCTTAGTAAGCCCTCTTCTCCCACGTGGAGGCAGTGTTCAGTGGAAGATGGAAATCAGGCTTGATATGGTCTTGGCTATAAAGTGGTTTACAATCAGAAGAGGAGTTCATTACAAAAGTGAATAATAACCTGTTTTCAAACACCCTTATCTAAAGGAAAACCAAGATCAGTAGGCTGTAAAGGGAGATGCCAGAGAGAACAATGACTTCACAGAAACATCCTGTGATTTTTCTACTTGGCATGGGAAATACAAACCACCATAGCCAGAGTTCAACTTACCGACCGCAGAAAATACAGCAACATCAGTAAATAGTTGTCACCTGTGTGGTTCTTACAGCCATGTGTGCTTTTTAATTGTTTCTTTGGAGCAAGCAGTTCTGAATCTTGCACAAGGGGAAACAGATGCAGAGATAAGTGAGAGCCAGGGTGACAGTGGCTGTCATGTTGTCGCTCCAGGTGAGCCCAGCCCGCCTTCCTAACCCCCGAGGCCATCACTCACCCTCCTGTCTGATGCTGGACTGGACACTGATCTGGAGGTCCACAATGTTGCTCTGTCTTTCCCTCTGTCTCCTTCATCTCCCCCTCTCCCTCTCTCTGTTTCTGTGTCTCTCTCTGTCCTGATCAACAGGGTCAAACAGCACCTTCCTAGTTTCAGTTCCACGGAGTTGGCATATCAGTGACTTCAGAGAACAGAGCACACTGAGGACCAAGCCAGAGCTGAGAACAGGAGCAAAGCAGGCCACGGCACCTCCAGTCGCCATAGCCAGGCCAGGGAAACGTGGACTCACCGCCTATGCTGGCCCTGCAGAGGAGCTTCCCCTGGGGACAGGGAAAGTTTCTGGAAGTGTCCTCCTGACCACACCTTTCTTTCCTCTTTCTACACTCACAAGGGACCAGAACCTGGCTGGTATGGGTATCCAACAGCCCAGGGTGGCCAGGCTTCCAAGAGAGGTACCACTGAGTCTCCAGAATGTTCCACCTGTCAGTGAGCATAAGCCCCAAGCTCAGCCTGAGTGTCAGGCAGCCTGGGGGCCACTGGTGGGTGGTGGGATAGGGGACCCCTTCTCTCTACAGTGCACATCCCTCTTCAAGGTGCTTTCTCTGAAATATTGGGGCTCTTCGTAATTCTTAAAAGGTGAGTCTGGATTAATGAAGCCACAATTAAAAGCCATATGCCTGTTAAGAACCACAACTTGACTCTATTTCAAGCTGCCCAGATTAATGGCTATGAAAGAACTGCTAAGTACACAGAATGCCAGACTTGCTGTAATGACTTACTCATGGTCACTCATCATTAGCCCATTCATCGGGAGCAGGTCTCTGAGGTTTAAACAATATTCACTATTTAAAAAAAACCCAAACAAAAACAAATACCATGCACAGTCTGACCACTATAGCTAATAACACTGCATTGCATGTTTGAAAGTTGCTAAGAGGGTAAATCTTAAAAGTACTCATCACAAGAAAACAATTTTTTTTTGAAACTGTGTGGTGACAGATGTGAATTAGACATTTTGTAGATCATTTTGCATCATTTTGCAACAGATACAAATACCCAATCATTATGTTATACACCTGAAATTACTATAATGTATGACAGTTTCACCTCGATAAAAACAAAACAAGAAGATAAATAAACAAAACAAATGCCTTTCTCCTGCCCTGATACTGTACATTCTGACTAGTAATATTTCATAACATTTCTTAAATGTCTTATAAACGGCAAAAAAAAAAAGATTGTAAAGAAAAGAATGCTGGCACTAACTAGCTTTATTTAAGCAACCTTCTATGCACTGCCATTTAACAGCAAAGTGCTAAGCCCACAGGACCATGAGCATCACCCACCCCGTCCACTGCTTTATCTGAGTGCTTGGCCCAGTGCCCAATGTAGGTAGACCTAGTATTCAATACCCATTTGCTAAATGTGTGTCCTTACTTTCACAGTTAAACTGTACTTTTAGTAGTATCATATATAATCTGTGTTACTATTTCCATTTTATGGATGGGAGAACAGAGGCTAATTTAGCAGTAGCCTGCCCAAGGACAACCATCTAGCAGACAGCAGACCTCTGCTGTGAACCCATGGCCACTGCACGGTGCCTTCTTCTTCATTCCACCCTCCTGCCTGGTAGGACTTCACAGTCCATGTTGCAGTCCCACATTTCAAATGTATAGTGACAAGGAATGCACGTTACCTGTATCTTTACAGAAAATAAGTGTGTTCTCTGCAAATAACCCAAACTTTATCACAAAACTACAATCTGGTTAAATCCTGATTATTTGGTGCAATTAATTAATTTTTTCTCTCTGATGAGTAAGGTTGCACTAGAGTTAAATTTGGAGTCATTTCCTTATATATTCAATAATGCTTATTTTAAAGGGGCCAGGTACATGGGTAATCTATTTAAAATGCCTTAGGTCACAGACCACTTTAATAAAAGCCATTATTCCTGCCAAGAGAAAGCCCTTTCATTTTCAGACAGGTAGATTTTAGTTTTGCAAATCTGTCATATCACTGTGAATTACACTGTTTCTTAAAAAAAGAAATATTTCAAGAGCAAGCTAAGGCAATCTGCGAGGTCTTTGTGTCTAGGTAAGGGAACCTTATAGGTTTTCCTAACAACTTGACAAAACAGGTCAGGAGAACATAGAAACTTCTGGGCACTCTTATTTCATTTCTGATTCTTTTCATTCTTCAAAAAATTAGCTGCCAATCTACACACTTGCATGATTATTCCCCAGAGTATTGCTGGAGCAAGTAACAATGAAAAACAAGATTTAAACAGGACAGCAGCCAATTTGGCTGCCACGCCGCCCCTCACCCCTATTTCACTGAGCCACTAAAAACACCTCCAGTGGTTTGTTCTACTGTGAACTGGTTTTTGAGGGCAAATTAGCTCAGACGTGCAATTCTGTCTTCACATTTTTTTCTAGGGGCAGGAACTGATATGCAAAAGAGGAAGGGTCAGAGGGAACTGAGGAAGCCTTTTCAAAATGCAGCTAAAACCTTAAGAACCCTGCTGTTTGAGAACAGTGTTAGCAAAGAGGTATTTGACACAGAAAGTAAAGAACCGAAGAATATTGTTCACTGCCATAATGGAGCTCCCTGTTTCCTAGGGAGGTACCAAAAAAATATGAGATATTGCATTAGAATTCTTTTTTTAAAAATAGAAAAAAAAAATGGAGTTGGAAACAGTTTTGTGTGTTCACACACTTGCTCTTGCTGTCAGAACAGGTCTGGGGCAGGATCTCAAGTGGCCCCGCAACGCCCTGTTGGGTGCACGTGTGCACCCCTCTTGCAGAGAAGAGGCTTCCCGCTAAAGACCTTGCGCGCCTCTGGCTCTCAAACCACTAACAGTAACTACTGTTTATGCAGCAACCTTGGGAGAGACATGCATGCTCACGATTTACATACACTTTTATGGGACTCTTCCTGGTTCTGACCGTCATCACAGGCCACTTCCTAGGCAGCTTCCTCAAATATAAATGGAGATTTCCACTTCATCATTAAGTAAAAATGCCAAGTTTAGAATCATTTTCTTTTATCTCTTCCTGATTTTAGAAGATCTCCATGCATGGCCAGCAACTATGCATCAAAAATGAGATTTACAACTTAGAAAAATATGAAAACTGTCCCCAAATGAAGATTTACACAGGTATTCCCAAATACGCTAATGTTTTTTCATTTACTATTGTAAAATGAGGAGACCGAGGAGGCATGTAGGAAAAATTCTGTGTTCCTATTACTTAAAAAAATTTTGTTCATTTTAAAATAGATACCAAGTTACAATATTAATCAGTTTTTCTACTAAATATGCTACCACAAAAGATAGTCTTTTATCTTGCCTTCTTAGCAGTGAGGTTCTCTTAACACTAGTAGATCATTTCATGTGGACATACTTAAACTCAAGTTAAAACTGAACATGGTAGAAAAATCACTTGTAAACCCATAATATTCCCCAAAACAGACCTGCAAGCTGAGGTTTCTATCAGGCCACTGGACTTCTTTTTAAAGAAGGGCTTATGTGAGTTTCCTTGGTGAAGACTGTATTTTGTTTGGGTCTAAGGAAGTAAAGTTATGCAAATCCTCACAGGGATGTGCAGTTGTTTACAAATCCATATGTATATGTTTATTCCCAATGCCTGGAAAGCCATCATTGATTTTCCTACTGAGGACACCGCCCTATTAACTATAACTTTTTTTCATTTTTTTAAGGATAGTGCTATACTGGTACAGAGAAAAGCTGATAGTGAAACAAGATTTACAAATCTACACACAAACACAAAGAGAAAATATGTTGTAGAGCAAACACACCATGAGATTCGCTGTTACCCAGACATCTATTTTCCTCTTATTCCTTGCTATATAAAAAGCTGCTTTGGACCAACCTGTAAGAAAGGATACCTCGTTCCAGCTCCAGCGAGGAGCTGATGCCATTGACTGTCCCCACGTTAAGGCCATATGGTTTCTGGGTTAAAGGGAAACTCTCCCTGAAGGACTTGCATTCTGAACTCAGTTCTGTGTACAGAGCCCACAAACTTGTCAACTCTAATCAATTAAAATGAGGTACCTTTTAATGAAAATTATTAAAAAACCATCTATGCTCACATCTTTAAAACTATGTTCACAGTATTCAGAATATGAATTCAAAAATCAGTTTCCTTAAATTGTAGCTCAATCTCTTAGTAGCTTTAGTACTTTGGAAATTGACCTTGTGCACCCCACCTTCAAATGGTTCAGCTAGAGTCAAATTAAGCTGTATCTGAGAAGAATAAAGGGAAGAATAATGTATCCAGTATTTGGTAATAATGATTGCTATGGGCAATAAACCAAATAATCACAGAAACGAATACCACTTGATATTCTGAACTGGCTGTTTAGTTGGATCAAATTAGCAAGAAAGTTTTAGATTTCCATGTTAACTCTGTGATAGAGAGCTCATCCCTAGCTGTCCTGTAACCCAAATCTCAGAGGATCCTGAAGACAAAATGCTCAACAACACAGACTATATGACAAGATCCATGTGAATATGATAACCCATGGATACATATCCACAGGGCGGCTTGGGCTTTCTGTAACCCACAACCTTTAGCCTATAACGTCCTCATGCAAACCCAGGAGGAGGAGGGGTGGCGTCAGTAGAATCTCACAGATGCTTACAACTTCCTCATTTGTAGGGATACAAAAATCGGCATGTCTTTACGTGTGATCTAGCAGAAAACGCTCATGTCCATCAGAGAGCAAAATACAGGAGAACTAATGTTAAACAGTGTAATCAGATTTTTCTGCAGCCCTTAATAAGTTTAAATAATTTATTTTCAATGTTTTCCTTTATGGTTTTCTTTTCCAGCAAATTTACATATCTTAGAAAGAGACGTTTAATCCATGTCTGCTCTGGATTAAACTGAAAATTCTTCAAATTCAGGAAAACATACACAACAAGCAGAAGCAGGAAAACACGTATAGAGGAGCACTAGAAATTTCCAAACCATTTAGAAATGGTTATTAATTGCCTTATCTCTAATAAGCTAATTAGCAGTATGATTTTAATTTAATGAAGTGGGATACACAATTTATCTATATGTTTTCACTGTGGATCTCTCTGGATATCACTTTAATTTTCTGCCCTACACAAAACTCAGCACAAAGGTGGTGCAGGAAAAGGTCACTTTTCAGGCTAAAAGTGGGGCTCGTGCCAGGGGGTCGCTGGCTCTCTCATTCCCATTAAAAGCACTGGAGGACATTTCAGAGTGTCTCAGACATAAGCTTATAAAAGATCAATTCCTCATTTTCATTTCTCCTAAAGACTCTAAAGTAAACGGTTTTCCCATCAGGTCTAAGTGATGTCTTATGTGCTATTTCATTTGCCCCAGAGAAAATCTGATTTAACAACAAAAATTTACCAAAAACTGATGAGCCAATATTCACAGTGGAACTCGTACCTTTAGAAAAGGAGTCTAAGCCAAAGCATATTGCTCAATTTTAAAGTTTCAAGCTAACAGAGAATGTTTTAAGTGTTGATTTTAATGTGTGATCTCAAAAATAGAACATAAATATCTATTTCAATATGTATAACGGCTTTTATAAACAATTTATGTAGTTCTTAGTCATTTCCATAGTCTCTGCAGAAAACTCCACTTTTGAAAGCAGGAAGACAGAAAGAGAGAAAGAGAAAGAGAGTGAAGAGAGAGAGGCAGGCAGGCAGGCAGGCAGGAGAGAAGGTTAGGGAAGGGAGGGATGCAGGAACACGGTAGGGCCCTCCTTCACATCCACAGCTCTCGGTCAAACCCTAGAAGCTCAGCAGCAACCAGGTATCCATTACAGCTAACTTTTGGCGCGAAAGCTCCAGGAAGAGAGTCAGATTTCCTTTAGCAGTGAGCTGATTGCTGAAGAAAAATGAATCATCGCACACTTGAATGAGAAAATATGAAGAAGGCACTTTCCCCCCTAATTAGGGCCCATTTCAGGCAATTCGTTAAGCCGTGGCCCTGCGCCACCAGCCATCAGGAGGTGGGGCGTGGGACACCTGAAGGCAGCGCGTGCAGACGGAGCATAATGATGTTCTCCATCATCCGGACAGGTGGCAGGAGGGGCGCAGGCCACCCACTGCCGAGCCACCAGGTTGCGGGGACCAGAGGGCCACCAGCTTCTCCCACCTCCGCACACGCAGCAAAGGAACCGTGTGGAACTCACCGATGAACCTGGCCTCCCCGAGACCAAGGGTGCTGCCTTCCCACACAAATCCCGCCTTTGAGGACTGGGGTCTTCAGACCCCGGGCTGCACAGAGGCCCGGACTCAGCCACCTGGGAGGGACCCTGCTGCCCGGTGATGGGCCCTCGCCTGCACCACGGCCTTCACACTCCACTGGGGCGGAGAGAAAGGTGGAACCATTTGCCAAATATGCAAAAAAGGAGGGAAGATAGTTTTCTCTCAGGAGAAGAGAGGTGGGAAGGGAGCCTGTGCTTCCTGTCCTGACCAAAATGGGTTCAGAGATTATTAGGACATCTGTCTGATTTGACAGGCTTGCGGTGGAGGAGGGAGCTCTTTTAGTCAACAGGAATTGTGAGTTCCCCAAAGGCAGAAATGGCCATGGGAGAAGGGAAACAGGGCTGGCCTGGGCTGGGAAGACAAGTGGCCCCCATGCCTGGGACTTTGGGTTTTCACCGTTTTTAACAGTTTGTCCCTAGGCGGGGCCCGCAGGCACCTATGACATCCACCTGTTTATCACAGCTCAATCCAAGGACCAACGGTTAACGGAACCCAGCAGCCCATGGCCTGGAGCTTAGGCCTCTGCTGCCCTCTCTTTGGGCCCTTCTCAGGAGTGACCCCCAGTGACACACAGAAGTAGGCTGAGCTCTGCTCATGTCTCCCCTCAGAAATTTTCTGAAAAGTGTCTTTTGTTTGCTGTTTCACTTGTAATAATGCAACACTTCACTCTTACTATTTCATGATGTCTTAAAAATATTTGTGGGAATATCATCATTTGAAAACTATGCCAAAATAAGCTTTTAAAGCAAGGCCACTGAAAATGGGCATGAACACCTATTGCAGGAGATGCAGAGGGATACCTTGAGGTGTGAAGTCATTTGTTCAATTGGAAAAAACAAGTGCCATGGGACTGGGTGAGGATCACCCAGTGAGTGTCTAGTGGACACCACAATAACATTTTGTTGCTATTGCTACAGTCTGTTTGAGGGGCTGAAGTCCCTGATGGACCCCATTCCTGTCTCCTTCTTCACCTGAATTTTAAATGTGTGTGCATATAATGCCAGTACTCTGAAACTCAGCCTTCCTAAGATCTAAATCACACATCAACATGTGCTTGTTTTGAGCAAGAGAATGATCCTTTGTCTCAAGGTGTAAACTGGATCAATTGTTCTCCTTTTGTAAGTCCCAAAGGATGGGTCATTGTGGCTTTTGCAGCTCTTTTCTCCTGTGAAATGGAACGATTATACATGTGAGTCTGAGAGTTCTGCCAGCAAAAACATACTGACACAGGACAAGGAGAAGGAGGTGCAGAGGCCCATGGTTAAAAGCAGGAGTTACAGGGCCGGAAAATGCCTGTCAGTCTTACAGACAGCAAGGGTTTGCCAGAGACCCTAAAAAGATCTTGGTTTGTTCTCTGTCAGCTGGGTCCTTAGACGTGAAACTCCATTAGAACAAGGCAACAAAAACCAAAACCAGTACTTATTTCATAGTGAAATGATTTCATAATTACAAAGATTAGAGGAGGGAAAATAACCCAATGTCATCACATAATGCTGCCCTTGATGAATCTTGGGTTAACTGCAAGTACATTACATGCATATATTGTACTACACAGACACCCAGAGAACTAACATCACTGATGCCTAAACTCACCATTATAGATAGGAAAATCCATCTTGTTTTAATAAAAGGTAAATAAACAAACAAACAAAATCAAAGATGAAGATCTTTATCACTCAGGTTGGGGCTGTTTGATGTCAGAACTCTTTCCCATCCTGCCCCAGGCCTCTCTCTCCCATGCTGTGTGCATGCTCTGTGTGTCTGTGCGTATACTCCTATGATTTCTTGATATCCTGTATCTATTCATGAACACGTAATCTTGAAGTAGACACAACGTACGTGTATGTGTGGAGGTGGGGGCTTTCATGGCATGGCATGTGGTAGGCAGTATGTATATACATAGCTGTTCCCCCAAATTTAAAAAGTTTCACATTTGTATTGACAATATGCTACTACTGCATTAACCAAACATGAAACACACAGATCCAAATCAAGGGGGAAAATTTCCCCAAACCAAAGACCACTGTTCTTAAGCTCTAAGTCTTAAGGCAAGTGACAAGATACTGTGGTCCCCAGCCCTACTGGGCTTCAGATCTCAGGGCCAGGAATTTCATGATGATCTTAGTTTCTGAACCAGGGAAATGGCTGCAAGGACAGCCACAGTTTACCTTCTCTCAGGAGACCTCAGACCAACTTCTCAAAAGGGTCAATCATGAAAATATTCACACTTTTATTTATGGGCCTGTGGGCTCATCCTGAAATGGTGTCTTATTGCTCCCAATCCCCTGAATTTCAGAGGATCTGTAGTTTTCCCAGATGTAGTACCTTAGTGAAAACAATGATGAATAAATAAACAAGCATGGTGGTGTCTCTAAAACTCCTGCCTGCAACTCTCACAGAGATACAAAAAAAGAGGTAAACATGACCATTTAACTCATGTTTTTGACTTTAATTCTGGGTGTTCAAGATGGAGAAGCACAATTATTTTTTTCCATGTAAAAGAGGTATAACCATGTATGTTCATAAGAGATTGTGAAATCAGAAATAGCCTATCAAACCAGAATGGCACAGGGTTATAAAATGTGACATTATTTGTAGTTATTTTTAAACATGTTCTACATATTCTATGATGTAAGCCCGGTAACCTTGTCACAGATATTTGTCTGCTTAAATTTTAAGTCACATACCAAATAGTCTGATTTGTCACTGAAGCATTTCTAACACATTTAATATAAATAATACTTAAATTTTTATTTTTAAAAATCCCATAAAAAAGATGAGTCCAATTAACCTGGTCAAACAGACATCTTCAAACAAAGAAATAAATTCAAGAGGCTCAGACAGTTTACTGAAGGTTTCTCTCTCCTCTCAACTCAAAACCAAAATGAACTGATCCTTAAAACCATTCAAATTTCTATAGAAGTTTAAATATTATACAACTTAAATATTTTCAATTTCCATAAAATTTTCTCTATTAACAGAAGTTAATTTGACGGGCAAGTGGCTATTTCTTCAACACCAGCTGGCGTCTCCAGGTTTAAAACCAAGTACCTCAAAGCTGAAATGCACCTCGAGGAGCAGGGTGGAAAATTATGATTGTGCATCCAGAGTGAAGCACGCATCCTTGAGATTCGCTCTGAGCCGCCTGCAGCGCAGGGAGAAGAAACACTGCCTTTGAAAGCAGTGCCGTATCAGCCCTATAGAATCCTGACCCTCTTCCCTCTTTCTACGTGTCACCTCTGCGCCTCCCAATTAGGACAAAAAGCAATCACACCTTCACGCGATTCCTTAGGATTCCCCAAGGATCCTTGACTAATCCTCTTAAAAACACACTTTAAATACAATCACAAGTAACCTGATGCCTCATTACCAAGAGGTTTCATAACCCGATAGCCAAAATTGCAGTCAGCAGAAGTACTACCAACTTCTCAATCCGGAATAATTCCTATTTTGCAGAAAGCAAACTCAGACACGATCAAATTATTTTACAGTCGAAGCAAAAGGTCGCATCTCAAAAATAAAAGAAAGGTCGAAAGACTTCATAAAGGCTGACTTCCGTGATCTCACCGTGTAAGTATATATCAATTTAAATATGACTGGAGCTAGAACGTCCTCCTCATGGTGGTGACAGCAGGGCGGCTCAGAAGTGTCCCACAGCCGGCCTGTCCCGCGCCTGCAGTCACGGCATAAAGTGGTGGAGGCTCTGACAAAAGTCAGCGCTCTCCCCAGAAAGGACTGGCGGACCAGAGCGAAACCAGCGGTTACAAATCTGACTGCCTCTCCTTCCTTTCATTCCCCAAATCCCCCTTTCTCTTTTCAAAACCCACCAGCTACTCCAAGTTTTCCTATTGAAATTCAATTTGAAAACACTCACGTGGATGTGTGCGTCGCGCTTTGGGGGCCAAGACTGGTTCTCGGGGGCGAAGAGCGACCTCGGAGCCGGGGCTCCCTCTGTTCTGCCGGGCTCGCGGGGTCGGCCGCCTCGCCGCGGCCCAGCGTCCCACCGGCTCGGCAGCGCTCCGCGGGGACCCAGGGACTGTCGCCGCAGTCACCGCCCCGCGCGCGGGCCGCGCAGGCACTTGTTAGAGTGCCCTGTTAACTTGGCCGCCCAGCTCTTCCCAGCTTTCTTTCACAATGACTTCCTGAAGTTGCTCACTCGCATTGTTCCCCATTTCTCCGCCACGCTCCCCACCCCCAGCGGCTCCGACCGGGCTTCGCGCTCCCGGTCCCGCGGCTGCCCCGCGCGCACAGCGCCGCCCACGGGCCGCGCACCTGGACGCCCCGCGCCGCGCCCCCAGCCGACCGGAGCTTGGCCACCTGCTGCCCCGAGCGGCGGGGGCCCGAGCGCGCGCCCGCCGCCCGCGTTCCGCAAACTTTGCGGGTGCGCACACCTCTGGTCCCAGCTCCGCCTGCCCGCAGCCGCCCTGCCCTCGTCCGGCTCGCTGCTCCGGAGCTCGGAGCGGGGCACAAGCGGGACGCGGAGCGGGACTAGGAGCGGGACCCGAACGGGGCGCGGGCCGGACTCGGAGTGGGACACGAGCGGGGCACGGAGCGGGACAGCGAACGGGGCAGTGATCCGAGCACGGAGATGGGCACAGAACAGGGCGCGCCGCTTCCACCCCCACCGCCGGGTCGCCCGCTCCCGCGGCGCCGTCCCGACCGCAACTCCGGGGCCGCGCACACAAACTTTGCGGCGGAGCTGGGATGGGCCCCGGGCCCCCAGGGCCGCCGGGGCGGCGGCGGGCGCGGGCCGTACCTGCTGGCGCCGCCGCCGGCTGCAGCCCGCTCGCCCGCGCCGGGCCCGCTCGGCGCGCCGCCGCCACCCCCGCGCTCTGCGCGCCCGGCGCCCCCCCTCGCCGTCGCGCTTCCTCATTCCAGCGCCGCATCGCGCCGCGGCCCCGCGCGGCAGGTGGCTGTCCGCGCTCTGAGCCCTAAGCCCAGCGCCCGGCTCGGCTGCGGCGCTGAGGGACCCGCGCTTAACCCTTACGGGCCCGGCGCGGAGGATGCGTGCGGGGCAGCCGGAGTGGGGGAGCCCGCCGCCCGCCCGCAATCCTGTGCCCGGGGCGGCCCGTCTGGGCACCCGCAGGCTTGTCCCCCTCAGGGCACTCGAGGGACTCGGGACACCGTGAAGCACTTTCCCTAGAGTATGGGGCGTCCACTGCCCACCCAGCTCCACTTCCCTTGCACTGGGGCTTCTTGGCCTCCAGGTTCTGGCTGCGACCCAGGTGGTGAGTGCCCACCCAAGGGGGTGGGAAAGTTGATCCTCCGCAAGTGAGGGGAAGGTGCGATTCATTTTCCCAGACAACCAATGGAATACCTCTAGGCTCTCTTCCCTCCCACCTGCTTAAGGCAGAAGTTAGGATCGCGCCTTCCACCTTGGCCCTTGTGCACACGTAAGTGTGAAAGGCGGCAGCGGAGGTGACACCGAAAGCGGTCTGAAGCCCGGCTGCACGGCTCTTTGTGCCATAGACCTCTGCGTCCTTGTACCCGCGGCTCACGCGTAAGGCGCAGCGGGTCTCAGTTGAACAGGAATGCAGGCTTTGACAGCGCACCTCTTCCCACTCTAGATGCATCATTGTGATTAACCAGGCCCCACCGAGCGGGAGCCGGATGAGAGTACTGTATCTGAGCAGAAGAGGAAGAATCGGGAATTCAATAAATGTATCCTGAGCCCTCCAGAATGCTAAGGGAGGGCCTGAGATGAAGAGCTGAAGCCTCAGCCCTTCAGAACTCCCAGGGGTGCACCAGTAGGTACAAAAATAATTACCAGACCATCCCTATGAACGGGAGAGACAAGATCCTCTGGGTAGCTCAAAGAAGGCAGAGTGACAGCCCAGGGGACAGTGAGGAAGGGCCCATGGGCCCCCAGGTGATAGTATGGGCAGGCCTTCCAGGTAGAGAAAACAGCTGACAAAAGTAACCATCAGAAAATGTCACTTCTCAGCAGCTGAGTGTGGCAGGGAACAGCAGCTACCTAGGAAGGCTGTGGCCTGGTGGAGGACGCTGCTGGTGGCAGGGCCCAGGCACCCTGTTGACTGGCTACCCCTGGCACCATCCCTCTGAGAAGTGTCTTCTCTCCATGAACCACAAACAGCATCCAGCCAGATGGTCCATTCCTGGACTACTTGTACACAGCTACTACTCACTTCATCCTCAAAGAAATTCCACTGTGCTGAGCTCTAGCCAATAACTAAGTCCTGCTTTAAGCCCAGAGGAGGCAGGTCTAGTGAAAGGGTCTTTGGTTTGATTCCCAGTCTTCCCCTTACCTGTATGATCTTGGGCAAGTCATCGACCCTTTCTGAGTGTCATCTTCCTTATCCACAAAAGAATCAAATGTACTTCATCCTGAAGAGTCCTTCTCAGGATTAAATGAGGCAATAAACAGAAGGTGCAAGGCCCAGGGATGCCAAAAACATTGCAGTAGAGGGGTCATGACACAGCTCTGGTTCTTGGATGGACATAGCATCCTTAGTTCCCAGGCCTATCTCTTTATAGATGTGCTGTGGAGGGGGAATCAAGGATGCAGGTGTGCCCATCCAGCCAAGGCAAATCCTCCTAAGCAGAAAAGCATGAGGCTAGAGCCCAGACAGGTGGGGCTGTTGTGGTCTTGACCTATGTTCTTAACTTCTCTAAACCTCAGTTTCCCCATCTATATATTGATGGTAATAATATAAGGTACCTCATGGGATTGTTTGTGGATGGTGTAGATTACATATGGATGCTCTCGCAATGTGCCCAGCAGAGAAGAGGACTGTGAGAAGTAACTATGATTTTTTACTAATCAGTGCCCCGTTGAGACTGAGAGGAAGCAGAGAAGAATCAGCCATCATGCCTCATTCTCCCACATGCCTGAAGAGGTGCAGCAGCAGGAGCTCAGGTTGTAACCTGGAGAATCTGGGAGGGCACTATAGGATCAGAGAGGACATTTAAAATTGCTGACTTTTCAGCAATAAAAGCACACTGGAGGGGAAAATGTATCAGGGGAAACTGAAACAGGTGATCCTTTAAAAAAACCTGATAGGTTTAAGGTCATTTTGCTTCTTTAGGAAATATACATACATACATATATGTATCACTTTTCATAATGTTAGAACTTTTAATAAAGTATAGCTTGGTTTATTTTGTTTATCATTAGTATATTTATTAGATAATAATTGCTAAATTACCTATTATTCTTCTTTTGAGAAAATAATAAAGAGCACCTGTAGAATTAATGAAAGACTACTTAGACAGAGCTTACTCTAGTAAGGGAGTTAACCACCAGCATTTTTGTTCAGGCAGAACCTCGAAGAGATTTTACAGGAAAATGAGTTTTATAGAATAAATGGATGGTTGAGATGATATGATAAGATAAATAGTTTTTTTTCTTATTAGCTGTGTGAGTCTTGGCAACTTACTTAACCTCTCTGAGCTTCATTTTGTCATCTGCAGAACATACTGCACAATGGTGTTCACAGAAACAAGAGAAATGAAGTGAGACAATATATGTAATTCATGATTATAATTGTATTTTTTTTAATTCTAAAAAAATCTGGATGATTTTTGGATTTTTCTTTAATTCTAAAAAAAGGATGAGCATCCTTTCTTCCTTCCAGCAGTTGGGAAACAGCAAGAATAATTTGAAGTAACTGGAAAAGTATTTTGTGAAAAAACAGTTCTATGAGTCTTACTACAGTGTTAGATTAATACAGAACTCATGGTTTTGTCAGAGAAGGAACTGGAACATGAGAGAAGGACCTTGAACTTGGATGAAACTTCTGCAACAAGGACTCTGCTTCTTTGGTTTCTTTTTCCCAGTTTTCACCATCTCCAGCTTCTGCTTCTGCTGTTGTTAAAAACTAATGGGTGCCAGCTTGGAGCGAAGGATCCTGACCCTTTTTTCGGGCTTTGGCTTGAGTTTGGCTCCTGAGCACAGACCGCTGGCTCCCACCTACTTCTGGAAGGGAAGGAACAGGACACAGGGCAGCAGGGGGCTGGGAGGGAACTTAGGAGGAGCCAGGACAGTGCGGCTGGCAGTGCCTGGGGGGTGGGGGTATTGCTCGGTGGCACTCAAGGAGACCCCTTGGTGTTCTCCATTTCCTACAGCACTTAGATGGCCCTCTCTGGAGCTTCGGTGGCTCCTGGCTTTGAAAACCCACAGAGACTCAATAGCTCTGCTGATCACTCACATCACTGCTTCTAGCGTTTGAATCAAGGATGTGCGGCAGCTGACAGCCAAATTCTTCCCACTTTATGATAATTGTTTCACTTTATTCCCTTTGGTATTTGTAAGAAGAACACACTTAGATTCTCAAAAATGGGACTTCTAATTACTATCACTTGCTTAGAAGACATTAAAAACAAACTGAGTCAGATACAGTGGCTTAGAGAAGATAGATTTACCCAGAAAGCTTTCTGGTGAAAAGTTGAAAATGTTTTGGGTAAGTAAAAGGAAAGTAGATATACATCTGACCTCAGGTCAGAATAAAGAAAACAGAGAGGTGGGTGCCATCCTGCAGTTGATCCCACTATACAGGAATGTGATTGGAACATAATTCATGGAGCTGTAAAGTCTCCTGGTGGCATGTACTCATTCATTTACTCCATAAGTATGCATTGCTCTATAGCCACTGTTGCAGGTGACATTTGAGAGACAAGTTGTTCCCCAAAGCCTAAGATGTGGTCTTATCCTTAAGGGGCTCCTGATCTAGTAAAGTAGAAATGATTGCACTCAATGTAAAAGATGTCATGGTAAATGCAGACACAAAGCCTGTGGACACACAGAGGATGAAGCCACTAAGTGGTTGCTAGCTGTGGGGAAGGCTTTGCATACACATGGAGGAAAGAGGGGGGAATGCAGAGGAAGTGTGAGGACACTAAAGCTCGGAGAGGGGTACTCACCCAAGGTTGAAGATTAAGTGACAGACTCTGGAGACAAACTCTCTGGGTTTGTTAGCTTGGCAAGTTACTAGGCTTCTCTGTACCTCAGTTTCCTCTTCTGTAAAATGGAGATCATAGTAATCAGTGGCAGCAAAAATGCCTTTTTCTGGAACATTCATGGTCTCAAAGGACTTAGGGTAAGCAGTCTCAGATGGATTCCTGGCAGATACTGAGCACTGAATAAGAGTCTGGAGTGTGGGAGTGTCTGGTTTCTCTGTGGTTGGGCTGGGGTATGAGTCTGGGGGTTTCCTTCAGCTGTGCCCTGTGCTTGTGCCCCCAGCAGAGCACTGAGAGCCTTCTGAGGACTAATTCTTTTAAGATGTTCTTTCCCAATTGGAAGAACAGATTTTCCTCCTGTTCACTTTCAATTTTTATTTCCCCTCGGGCCAAATTGCCAATCTTGGTGGCACATCTTGGTAAAGAAATCAGATGGGCATGTCCAGGAAAGATGAAGGTTTGTGAACAGGCTTTCCTATCTGTAAAGTGCATAGAAATTTAGTCTAGTTATTTTTGTATTGTTATAGCAACTTTCTCTTTTCAATGTTAATAAATCGTAAATCTTTCCTGTCCAGGCTTAAAGCAAGTGGAATAGTTTTGGAGAGGGGGTTAAATGGTGAGACTCTCTGAGGGGAAGTATCCTAAAAATTTTGTATGGTGTCTCTCCCATCCCCACGCAAGGACACTGTAGAACTTAGCTGGGTCACTTCACTTCATGCTCTCACCTCTGAGCAGGGAAAGTGACTCCTGCTTCATGGAGTTGGTGTAAAGTTTAAGTGAGAACATGAATGTAAATCTTCAATGGTAATAGCTGGTAACTGCTGTTAGTTTCTCTCTGCTTCTCCTGAGTAGAGGCGTCTGTGAGGATTCTTACAGGTGACACCCAGCAGAAGGCAGGCTAGGAGGAAGGTGGAGGGCTGAAAGATGTTCCCAGATACACACAACTGGGACTAACCTTGATCTAGCTGCAAATAGATGTTTCTTTATCTGAGTGGACCTGGGAAGAATTATCTCCAAGTGGTTGGTGTAAAGTCTGGCTGGTTCTAGGAGTAGTAAGTGAGCATTTATCTAGTGCTTTAAAGTTTACAACCCCCACAGACATTTCATTTGAACCTGATGATATCGGTGTGGTCTGTATTTCAAGAGGCCTGATTTTTCCTTGTGTCATTGGCTACTCCTGCTCTGTCTCCTCTCTAAAATGCCAGGGCGCTCCAGGTGAGACCCTGGGCATAGTTTTCAATGCCATCTCTGTACTGACATATGTGGTCCAGACCTCCCTCTGAAATCAGGACTCATGTATCTTACTGTCTCCTTGACACCTTTCCCTGGAGGTCTAACTGGCATCTCATGTTTGCCATGTCCTCATCCTGAAGCCCTGACCTTTCCCTACATACCTGCATTGCTGTGGTCTCCTTCCTTTCACTGAATGGCAACTGGAATTTGCTGAGACCAAAAACCTTGGAGGTGTTCTTAAGTCTCTCTTCTTCTTACCTTCTGATTCACCTGGATCTCCTGCTGCTCAGCCTCCTCCCACCTCCATTGCAACCACACCAGTGCAAACTACTGCCACCCTTCCTCTGCATGTTGGGGGCCTCCTAATGGCTCCCACTTTCTGTCCCAGTCCCTCACGGCATGTAGGGAGAGGCTGATGAAAAGCCAAGTAAAACTGTGCACTTCCTTGCTGGCTGGTTGCCAACTCTTCCTGAGGCTCAGAGAGAATCCTGCAAGGATCTATAATGTCCCCCTCCTTCCTCACCACTCTCCCCAATGGCTTGTGTCCTGCTACTTACTGTCTCCCTTGCTCCCCAGCCTCCAGACACCCTGTTCTGCTTTGCTATTCCCCAAGCAATCAGGACAGCTCAACGCCCCTGCCTGTCTGCCCTCTTACCTGCTTCAGATGTCACCTTGGCTCTGAGACAGTCACTGCCCACCCTCATAAAGTGTATGAACTCTTCTCTCCAGCCGTGCATCCTCTACTCCCCTTTCCTATCCATCTTTCTAAGCTTATCATCTTCCAACATGCTGTAAAATTAACGTTTATTTTGTTTGTTCTATGAAGAGAGATTTTTTTGTCAGTTTTGTTTCCTCAGTGCCCGGAACCAGGACACTCAGCAGATTATTTCCAATGATTGCTATTACTTTTGAAGGATTTGTCTGACTTTTTCTAACTTGGGAAAACACGATGTTCTTTAAATTATAGAACAAGGAAATCATCCAACTGGTTTTCCAATCTGCATAAGAACTGTGTTTTCCTGCCCTTCTAGCTGGAAGGAGCTGCCTTCCCTTTCTGTCTCTCTGTCTACCAGAGCGTGAGGCTCATGCCTATCGCGGTGCTTCTCCATCACCTGCTCGGTGCTCTCCTAGCAATGATGTCTTCTGCACACAAGGCTCCGCATCTCATTCCTTCTACAGAAGCTGACAATTTGGTCCACCCTATCCTTACCCATGAATTAGTCTGTTCATTTTCAAGCTATATTCCAAAAAGGAAGCAAAGAATAATTTAAAAATACAACTTTTCAGATTCATAATGAAGTTCCCCTAATACTGTTCTGCCTGTATGAACCATGTAACCTAAGTGAGTTGATACCTCTTTATTTCTGTAGGATGAGAACACCAATTATAATTTAGTAAGGTCAGGCATCAGTTTTTCTGTAAGTTGGTGATTTAGAAATTATCTAAAGATATAATGTATTCTGTAGCTACTCACAGCCCCAGTAGCTATTTGAATATTTACTCCTAATACTCTTTTTACTTGCAGATATGTTTTTCTAATGAAGAAAAAGAACTCATTTGTCTATGATATGCATCTCAGAAACTGGCAACTTTGTTTCCACTTCAGAGCTCGAATACACAATTTCTTTTAGCTTAAACAGTGTTTTGCGATTGAACTGAAGGGTTGACTTCTCATTATAATATCCCTTTATTTTCTATGATTATATCTCATAAATGTTTTCTGCCAAGCAGCATATTCCCAGCACATTGTATTGAATGACCCTGCATTTCAGGAGGAGAAATGATGTTTCTTGGTTTATGGATGATAGCAGGGGCTGCTGTTGGAAAGATCATATGCAGAATGAAGATCCTGTTCTTTGGTTCAGTTTGAGATAGGGGATTTGATATGTTTGTAAGGCAGTTGACCACATCTAGGGACATACCCTATGGCCATCAGAAGATAACAAGCCAAATGACTGACTTGGGGGTAGAACCAAGGGATTTGCCTCCATTGACTAAGCTGTCAATGGTAGTGCACATTTATTGGTCATTCAATCAATACTAGAGATCAGTAGGACCTGTGTTCTAGTTTAATAACTTTATTTTTAGATTATTATTTTGAAGAAAAAGTCAGTTCTGTCTGCCCTTACTCTTCCAGCCTGTGCAGAGCCCTTGTTCAGTTCTGAGGGCAGCTCTTGGCTGTTTGGATTCCAATGCCATTAAGCCCATAAGACACAGCATTGTGCCAAATGATTGATGTCGTTTGAGCTCTACTACCTGA
Source organism: Manis pentadactyla (assembly GCF_030020395.1). Lineage (NCBI taxonomy): Eukaryota > Metazoa > Chordata > Mammalia > Pholidota > Manidae > Manis > Manis pentadactyla. The sequence goes on from NC_080025.1 coordinate 45,726,313, forward strand.
TGTAGCAGAGTTCTCTGGGCAAATCCAAATGCAGAGGTCGATAATCATACACTTAGCAGTTGCCACTCCACTGCAACAGTGCTTCAGTATTCATCACCAAAATACTCAGGACCCATCCCACCCAACACATATTTCTTGTGCATTCCTGGAGCTCCTGTTGATTTCAGCAAGAGCTCCAGGTGTCTGGGGAAGCAGAGCAGTGGCGTGTGCAGTACTCAGTGATTTATATTTGTGTGGCTTTTGAGCTAATCAGCAAAAAGCACTCATCAGTCTTCTCCCTAGGAAGTTGAACCATGTTATTATTCTTATATTATGGATGAGGAAACTGAGGTAAAGGAGCCTCCCAAAAAGAGGAGACTGAAAAAAAAAGAAAGCTGCTTTTTGATGACCTAAAGCAATGTTTGACATCTGATCTAACAGGTGGTATTGAGTGTTTCAATTACTCAGCAGAACTGGCTTTTTATGGAGACACTCACACCACTGTACTGTGTTGATTCTAATTTGCTCTCTGAATGTTTTTTTTAGCCAAGTCTTGGCAAGCTGATCAATGTAGAAAGGCCAACAGGACCAATTTCTTGCTCTGCCTCCCTTCAGCTGAGTTAGCTAGGGAAGTGCCCCAGGGTCCCTGCCTAACGAGTTGCCAACACTCAGCCTCCTTAGCCTCGTAGGAATAACTGGCACTCAATGTACAAGACTGTACTGCGTGCCTTGCTTCTCTGCTTCTTCCAGGATAGGTTTGCACTAGAGTCGTTTCCTAGGTATAATAAATTTAGGAGCCTCCCACAGTGGAACTGACAGCAGAGGCAAAAACTGTCAACCCACCTCCCCCCGCGGTGGAAAACTTCTCAAGGTTTTCCCAGCAGTACATTAAGCAGCTCTGTAAGAACCCACTGTTGTGCGCGTTCTGAGACTTCACGTCTTCCATTAGCCAATTCTAAGACAGAAGACCAGTGTCTTTATTTCCCATGTTGTTGAAGTACTTTACATAGACTTTAACTCAGTTGCTAAATTGCTTGAATTTGTTAAACGTACAAAAGGGCCTACTCCCCGTTGATGGAGTAAAAGTAGATGTTTGATTAAGTAGATAGAGAGATGTGCTTTTTTCTCCCCATCTGGATGTGTTAAGGGGGTATGTTTGAAACTTAGCACTCAGTTCATGCCTTTCATAAGGGAGGGGAAGAGGGTATTTAACAGGGTTAATAATGACAGAAAGAGGAATTGACACCACAAAAGAAAAAGAATCATTCTAGCATTTCATGACAGTTCAAAGACAGATGTCGTTGGCTAAGTGAGAATCTCGTAGACATAGGGGTAATATACACCTTATATGCATATGGATTAGTGAAAGCAGACTGTCAAATTGGTGAGTGTAAGGTTGTCAAATATGAGACATAGCTGCAGAAAACCCGGAGAACTACTTACTATTTATTTCGTCTCTTTAAGACCCAATCCTGTTGTCTTTTCACAGACAAAAGACCAAGTACTTTAAGGATTGAAGTAGGTCAAGGGTAAGAAGGATGGGATAGAAGCTTTGCATTGGGGTCTCCTGAGGACACCAGCATTAGTAATCTATTCTGTGTTGAAGTATATTTTTCATCTTGTGTGCACACCATTCTTTCTTGGTACAGTAGACTTTAGCTCATCCAACGGAGCATATCTAATTCCATCTTCCTTATGTCCACAGTGAGGGATTCTAGAATTGCCGTCGGTAAGGTGCCATATTGATCAATTTATATTCAAAGTCCCCTGGAATCAGTTTGATAAAGGCAATCAGCCCCACCGAGGTGATTCTAGACCCTGCCGTAACATGAGATGCTTTAGAGAGGCCTCACTGGCCTTCTGAGCTTCAGTAGAGGTTGAATAGGTGGAGAGGGTCACTAGCCAGATACAGTTTGGTTTGCTTTGAGTTTGTTTGGTGACTGGAGAGTGTCACTAGGGAGTCAGGATACCTGGCTTGGGTCAGGCTTCTCTCTTCAGCCTTGGACAAGTCTTCCAGTCCATCTCCGTAAGCCTTGGTCTCTTTGTTCACAAGATGGAAGTGGTTGACAAGATGATCTCTATGATCTCTCCTAACTGATGCTCCACGACTCCATTTGGGCCAACATGGGACTGAGAACAGCCGTGGGGAAAGCTTTGCTGGCTCTGCCCCATTTTCTCTACATCTACACTGCGCCTGTCTCTTAGGGCCACACCACTCCAGAAGGCCCTGAGCTCTGAGGCCACCTCTGCTAACAGTGGTGTAAACTTGCTGCCTGGAACACACAGACACAAACAGCAGCCCTATTGCCTACTAACAGACAGTGCCAAGACCCCCTGGGCAAACCTGGATGTTTGTGAATAGGAGTGGAGAGGCTCAGAATTCTCCAGACCTAAAGCATAAACAAAACAGATGCGTTCTGGGAATAGGAGCCACCTGACGTTCATCTGGGCAGTGCCCTCAGAGTTCTATGTTTCTTGCTAGTGGCAGGATTTTCCTAGGAAAGTCCACCTGAGTAAAAGAAGAGAGACGCTTGATGAAGACCAGGACTCTTGGGAAAGGCTGCGTGCGGCATCAGCAGGGGAGATTTAAGGAAGATGAGTTAGTATAGGACTAAAATAAGTGTTATTGATCTGGGGGAAATCCTGAGCTCTGCTGTGAGTTAGGCCGTTGTGGTAAGTGGGAAATGCTCTGGGGAAAATCCCCTAACTTCCCCAAATGCCTATGTAAATGCCTACAACATGGAAAATTCGCAGGAAGACCTTGAGATTCAGCACACACTGTCACTTAAATTGGAAATAATGAGCTCCAATTGAGGAGAGGCAGTGGAAATAAGAAGTTAAATTGCCTTCAAGTTCAAAGCCCTACAACCATTGATGTTCAGAAAAGAGAATGTGATGAATGTGCAGAGAACACCTGACTGAAGCAAAAGTCCTTTGTAGGAAAAGAGAATCTGATAAGAATTACAGAAATGTGTTTAGATGTTATGCAAAGTAAAGAGATGAAATTGTCTCTGGTTAAACAGGTAAAACAGCCTAAGGAAAATGATTTGGGTGGGAGAGGTATTTTGAAATGGATATATATCATCCAAAAGGGTGTTAGGTGATAGGTCAAAGTTTCTTAGTATTAATGGTGGGTAAGTTGGGAAAATGGCATGTAGTTATGTGTCAAAATGTCTTTATTAATTAGAGATGTATACTGATGTATTTATGAATAAAAGGATCTTTGCTTTAAAATACTCCAGCAAAACAACATCAACAATAATTATAAATAAAAAGAGCAGTTGAATGATGGAACCAAGTTGGTAATACTTTGGTAATTGTTGACATTGGGTAAAGGCTATATGGGGATTCATGATAAGATTATCTCTGTTTTTGTTTATAGTTGAAAATGTTCGTATTAGTGTTTTTTAAGAAAGAAAAAAAGACTATTATTTAAATACCAATGATAGTTGAGGTAATATCTGTATTGAATATAAGAGTTACATCTGCGCAGATACAAAGAGGTTTCAGAAATTATAAAAATAGCTCAGTAATCAATGGGCAAAGGACTTAATTATACAGTTTACAAAAGAAATATAAAAGGTCACTGAATCCAAGAAAAATGTTCAACTTCAGTAGAGGTTAAAAACTGAAAATTAAAATAAATAGCAAGTTACGACTTTTTATTGATCACACCTCAAAGATCGTCATTAAGGGAGTGGAGAAACTGGCTTTTTTTGGCATTCTTTGTAACTTCAAAAAATGCATGCGCAAGAAACAGCTAGGGGTGTTTACATCTAATGTTCATTAGAATGAGGTTTTTTAGGAACAAAAATTGAAAACAAACTACAAGATAAAATGATCTTTGATTTGTTCATGTAAGTATTTTGGAGCTGTGAACAGGTGATGTATTTATGATGTATGCATTTCTGGGCTGAAAAGTTATCCATATGCATAGCTGAGTGAAAATTCAAGTTGTAGGGTAGTGTTAAGCCTTTTCTCAGGCCCTTCATACACGCATCCAGAAGGCTAGTCATGAAAATGTTTGCATTACCAGTAGATGAGAAGTTCTTGAATGACTTATACTTTCTTCTTGATAATTTTATATATTCTTTGTACTACATTATCATTTATTAGTAACACTATTATCAATAAAGCTATGTACATTAAAAATGCAGGTGATTTGCTTCATAAAATTTAAACAATATTGGGAATCAAGTTTGGTCAAAATTATGTGGAAAACTACCACATGATAATTGATTCATTCCAAAGTGGAAAGAAAATACATGAGAAGCAAAGACTGTTTTGAAAATTAATTTAAATCTAGGAAATGAATGAATCCAAGAGTGCTGGATACATTTTGATAGCCTAATTATTAACTTTATTAGGAAAGTGACAGATTGAGTTTACTGCACACAGGTCAATAAAATCCAGACCTACAAAGTTTAGAAAGGCACAAATATGTCTCCAAAAGCATTTAGCATGAATCTATCTCACATTTTGAATGCCAAGACTTAACACACACTTGTGGAGGCCAAATTAACTGGGAAAAAAAAAGTGGATGTACTTTTCAACCACCATAACAAATAAAATACTCTGTCAGAACATGAGATAAAGGGGAGAAACATTCTGCTCTCATGGGGAAGATTAAAACACAGAAAGAGTTCTGTTTTTACACAATGGAAGCACTAGTTTTTGAAATAAAATTAACCAGGGAAACAAGTTTAAATTATGCAATTGAAACATTTGTCTTTTTTTATAGTGGTAAAGTACACATAACATGAAATTTACTTCATGACCAATTTAAAGTGTACAAGTCAGTGGCAAAGTACATTTACAATCTACAACCATCATCCCTGTTTAGTTCCAGAACTTTTCTATCACCTAAAGGAAACCCACATCCATTAAGCTATCCCCCCATTCACCCCTCTCCCCAGCGTTGGCCACTGCTAATCTGCTTTCCATCTCCACTGATTCGCCTGTTCTAAATACTTCCTCTAGTCATACAACATGTGTCCTATATGTCTGGTTCCTTTCATATAACACGATGTTTTTGAACATAATGTTCATCTATCTTCTATGTATCAGGATTTTATTCCTGTTTTTATAGCCAAATAACATCCCACTGTATGGATATTTTTTTTATCCGTCCATCTGCTTATGAATATTTGGGTTGTTTCTACCTTTTGGCTAATGTGAATAGAGTTGCTGTGAACAGATTTTGCTCAAACGCCTGTTTTGGATTCTTTTGTGAACATACTTAGGAGTGGAATTGCAGGGCTATCTGGTAATTCTGCTTAACTTTCTGAGGGGCTGCTGAACTGCTTTCCGCAGCAGTAGCAGCATTTTAAATTCCTACCAGAAATGTACGGTTATTCCAATTTCTCCACATCCTCACCAATACTCATTATTTTCCATTTTTCTGGATTACCATTATTCTAGGGGTTGTGAGGTAATATCTCATTGTGGGTTTTAATTTTCCCTGATGGCTAATGATGTTGAGCATCTTTTCACATGTTTATTGTACATCTTCTTTGGAGAAAGATTGGTTCAAATACTGGACTAATTTTTTTTAGCTGCATTGTGTATCTTTTTGTTGCTGAGTTGTAAGTATTCTTTATATGTACTGGATTTTATATACTCTATTATCCAGAATCATATCAGATACATATTTGTGCAAATATTTTGGCCCATTCTGTGGGCTGTCTTTTCACGCTCTAGGTAGTGTTTTTGCTGCACAAAAGTATTAAATTTTAGTGAAGTCTAATTTATCTATTGTTTTGTTTTGTTGGTTGTACTTTTGGTGTCATACTTATGTCATTTTTGTTGCATTTTGAGATGTTCAAATGTATACACAGGAGGAACCATGGTGTATTTTATAATTCATTTATTTAAACATATTTTCTTTCCCCCAAATAATATATTAAAATATCTATTTTCTTTTTTTTTTGGTTGTTTAGAAAAATGCAAACTCTTCATTGATTTGGTGAAAATAGAATTTATGTGTAACATTGAGAAGTTGGGAACTTTTCATGGGTTTTAAAACCTGTAATCTAAAAGCTAAAGGTTTCTATGTTGGGAAGGTGAAACATATGCTAGAATTGGAAAGAAAGCAACTAGAAGTTACTTTTGGGAGTGAAAGGTGATTTTATTCAGTACAGATGGATTTAATGGCTTGTAGTCTCTGATACTTAAGAAATTGGAAGGGGTTATGTACTGAAACATTAGTTTGAGCAAAATCCATAAATAAAAATAGAGTCTCCAACTTTAAACAGGGATTCAGGATGGTTCTAAAAGTGATAACACAATTCACAATATCAGTTTATAGGCTAGAGAATAGTAGTAACCAGCTGTATTACTAGTGACAATTTATATACTTGAGCTTATTTCTTTTCCTATTATAAAATGGGGATGCAATGATAGTTTTGAAGAAAATGGATCCAAAATAAAAACTAACAAGGAGGCACTGCAATAATTCCATGCAGAAACACCCTTACAGAGTTTGCTGTCAGAAACCTCATTACCAGTAGAAAAAAAGCATGAAAGTACACCTACCTTACATGTCATTAGAGAAATGCAAATTAAAGCGAGATACTCCTGCACACCTACTTTGAATGACTAAAATCCAAAACACTAACAACACCAAATGTTGGTGAGGATGTGGAACAATCGGAACCACATCCATTGCTGGTGGGAATGCAAAATGATACGGTCACATTGGGAGAGAATATGGAAATTTATTACAAAACCAAACATACTTTCCATATGACCCAACAATGTGCTTCATGGTACTTAACCAGATGAGTTGAAAACTTAGGTCTACACAAAAATCTGCACATGGGTATGTATGGCAGCTTTATTGTACTTACCAAAACTTGGAAACAACTGGAATGTCCTTTAGGTGTTTAAATAAACTGGTCCATCCAGACAGTGGGATATTACTTTAAAAAAATGAGCTATCAAGACTTGAAAATAAATGAAGGGAACTTAAATGCCTATTACTAAGTCAAAGAAACCAATCTGAAATGGCTATATACTGTATATGCCATTCTGGAAAAGGCAACATACAGGGACAGTAAAAAGATCAGTGGTTGCCAATGGATGGGGCTGTGGGGAGATGAGCAGGTGGAGCACAGAGGATTTTAAGACATTGAGACTGGTCTGTATGATGCTGTGGTAGTGGATACATGTCACTCTACATATGCCCAAATCCACATAATAACAAGAACAAGAGTGAACCCTAATGTAAACTATAGACTTTAGGGGCTCATGATGTATCAGTGTTGGTTCATGGATTGTGACAGCCCACTCTGGTCATGGGGTGTTGCTAGTCGGGGAGGCTGTGGGTGTGTTAGGCCAGGAGGTATATGAGAAAGCTCTGTACCCTTACCTCAATCTTTCTGTGAACCTAAAACTGCTCTAAAAATAAAGTCTATTTAAAAAAAAAAAGCATGTTAAGTGGTAGGTCTGCTTAGAATGCCACAGGCAGATTATTCTAGAAAATTAGGTCTCAAGACTTAGAGGGTTAGAATTCCCAGGAAAGGTGACAAAATAACATCTCAACAGAGTTTCAGTTCCCTATCCTCAAATTAAAACTGATAAAACTGCAGGAATCAAGAAAGATTTGACAAAAATTAATGAAAGTAAACATGAGAATCCTTTCAGGAGACTGAGGGCTGTCCTGAGGTGTGTGTGTAAGAGGGGACGGGCCGCCATAGCTTGAGGGAGAGGAAGGCCGATATTGCAGCGAAGTGGCAGATTGGCAGAAAGAGTTTTTACTTTTCTGCTTGCCTTTTGCCTATAAGGTCCAGGAGGCAATTTCTGTTTCTTTACTCCATAAGCTTCAGAAGGTTCCAGACCAAATGGAAAGCTGTTATAACCTGCCACCCTCAAGTCTTTGACTCTCTACTCCTCAGATTCTAAATGCCCCAAGCTAGAACATCACACCTATAAGGATGCCTTCACTCAAGAAAACCCAATGTTTAGAACAAACAGGAAATCAAATGCCATTCAGGATGATAAATGCTATGCTGAGGAGGTGGGTATATTCAAAGCCTTGAGGAAGTCCTATGGTCTGAAGGTTTGTGCCCCCCAGATTCATATGTGAGATACTAATGTCCAGCTTGATGACATTAGGAGGTGGGCCTTTGGGATTGCTTAAACTGTGGGAGTGCAGCTCTGATGTGTGGGATTAGTGCTTGTACAGAAGAGGCTCCAGAGAGCTCCCTCCATGTGAGGGCCCAGTGAGAAGACTGCAGCCTGGAGGAAGGCCCTCACCCAGCCATGCTGGGGTCCTGATCTTGGACTCCAGCCCCCAGGACTCTGAGGAATAAACTTCTGTTCCTTTTTAGCTACCAGGTCTGTGGTATTTTATTTTCATAGCCCAAAGGAACTAAGACAAGGCATCTAGTAAATTAAGATATTACTGAACGCTGGACATAATTATGGCTTGATATTCTGCCTGTCATCCATCTTCCACATACTAATGTGCTCTTCAACTTTACCTTCACAAATAAAGATGATACACAGTGCTTGGCTTTGTGATTTTCTTCCAGGTGGAGGATGAGGTTGGCTGTCCTTGCTGTCTTACACACATGCTTGGGGTCAGCAGCTCACGGTGGTTGTGGGCTCAGCCCTGGGAGTGAACATGCACCAGGGGCCCATGCTGCTCCTAACCGATCCATCTGCGATCCAACTCATGTTCTGTCACCACCTGACCTGCCCAGCAGTCAGACGTGGGCTACTGTTGATCATAACAGAGAGGGCTCAGATCCACTCAACATTTTCTGCCACACTGAGGTATACTTGCAGCCAAAGTAAAGAATGCCTGGGGAGAATGCAGTGCCTCTCTCCTTCAAGGTCCCAGAGATGCCTTTTTCTCATATGCCATGGCATGGACAAAGCTTAGCAATTACTTCAAATCTATGAATATTATCAGCTGGCTCCATAGCAGGTAGGTTTCAGGAGCCCACATCAGTCTCAGCCACATAAGGTGGGCATGCATCTTATTTCAACCTCAACTCCTTTCTCCTCCCTCTTCTGGGCAGTTTTCTAGACTAGGGTTTGTCTCCTGACCCAAAATGTGCCTGGTCCATTTTTAGACCCAGGAATTGTTACCTAACACGCTGGTTGATACCCAAGAAAGGTTGTGAAACTGAGGTTAGGGTGGTTATATTTGGTCCCATGTATGTCCCACAGGGCATTTTGCAGAGTTATAGGAATGGGAGGCACACAGAGAGGAAGAGATAAGCCACTGTAGAACCCAGTGGAGAGGAACGAGGTTCCTGGCTGGGTTCGATTTGGATTTTCCTGCTCCTAGTTCCAACTTCTGGTAAGCCCTGGGCACCTCTCTGCCTTCAATACCACAAGATACCTGTTATTCCTTATTAGGAAAGAAACAGAGAGAGAAAATAAAACAGAAACAAAGTTGTTACTCATGGCAACTTGAGTAGGTCTCTGTTTCTTGCAACCCTAAGGGCCTTGACTAATTGTCCTGAGAGAGAATCTCTTAAGGGTGTGAGCTATTCTCACTATTACTGACCTTAGATAGTCTTTTAAGAAGAGATTAGGTTAACCATAATGACAGGTGAATGGGGTTTTTGGGTCCACCTGCTTGGTTCTAGGACCCTAGACTATAACAGGAGCATCTGGAGAGAATGAGGAACTGGTGAAAACAGGCTGGGTCAGCCCAGGGAAGCGAACTAAAGTGCTCTGAGAGGGACCAGCTGTCAGGGGAAGCAGGAATGTCCCCATCCTGGAGATTTCCAGAAATAAGATAACCAGTTGCTTGTCTGGGATAGCTGGAAGCATTCAGATGGCTAAGCAACCTTCGGTTGTTCCTCTTCTTTGGGCCCTTGACTCTGTATGCTGGGCTTTGCGGCATATTTTGTATTGAAGGGTGAGGTCCTGCATTACAGGAATCTGTCTGGCTGGCACTGTGGGCATGTGGTCCACACCCGGGGTCTATCTTTACCATAGATTTCATAAGCAGACCTTTGAAAATTACTCCTCTGCCATTGCCTGGATTCTGGTACTCCTGTCAGCTCATCAGGAACTCCATGAAGATGTTGGGAGAAATGACTGCTTTTGAGAAAAGCAGTGAAATCATATAAGAAGTTGGAAGAAGTGAAATTTTACAATGCATTTTCCTGCTCTTCACTTGTCTCTCTTTCCCTGGCCAGAATTCATCCTGAGAGACTATTATTACCCTATTCCTGACCCAGCGAAACCTTGAGGTTCTGCAAATCTTACCAGATTTAGATTTCATTTGTGTTTTTTCTGTAACCTCTTATTTCTGGGAAAGAGAGGCAATCGGAAGGGACTGCTTCAGCTTGTACTCATTTCTTTCCTACTACTTTGTGTAGGCCTTAGTCTCTTCTAGGGGGGACTGTTTGTAGGGCTTCAGGCTGTCCCACTGGGAAAGAAAAATTTTGCAAACTAAAAAAACCAAGGGAAGATGAATCTCCTCTCCAAAGGGCTCAGTGAGTATAACACACAGCAGTGCCTCTGTTCTTTGAGGGCTTAATCCTTGGATTCCTATGCTGGATGAGAGGCCAGTTAAAAGTGTGTTTTGAAAAGTTGTCTTGACACCTTTTCAGAGCCAGCCCTCATGCAGATATGAGCACTCAGCATACTCACGCAGCACTCAGCACACAGGGCTGGGAGAGACCAAGAGGCACAGCCTGAGCACGGTGGAAATCACAAGGCCTGCTCTACAGCTGTGGGAAGAACAGCTGCCACTCTTGCCATTTCGGATTTCTTCTGGCTGGAAATATTCCTAGTCCTAAAGCAATTCGCAGAGGATCTTCCGATGGGCTGGAGTGGACAGGGAGAAGAAAGAAACTTTTCTTGGGCAAATGATTCTCTCTCATTCTATTCACAAATACAGTGTCTATCGAACCTCTCTCCCTCTCCCTCTTCCTCTCTCTCTCATAGCATCAAAGCAGAACATGCTGCCTCGTCTGAACCAAGAGTGAGACCTGGAGTCTATTTCTGGTTCTGCCAACTGACTCCAGGGTGACCTCAGTCACTTCCTCTCCTAGAGCCTCAGAGTTCCGCTCTCTGAAAAGGACTTTAGAATATTCTTACAATTAGATAGAGCCCCAAGCCTAATATACTCAGCTTTTGATTGCTACATTCTGAGCTCCCGTGGATTTGATTTTGGACAGAGGCAGGTAAGGTATAAGGAGAACATTCCCTGTTCATTTTCATCCTGGCAAACCTGCATCCATGTAGAGCTGTTTCTTCCTGTCACTTTCTCTGGTTTCACAAAAGCCCATGGATCAATTCTTTCTATCCAAATCTGGTGATGGAAGATTCTGGGAGAACAGAGGTGGGGCTCAGGAAAATATTGGAAATGAATTTCAGCTTCAGGAAAAATACTGCCCACCTGAAGTCTAAGGCTTCAGTAACAGTCTTTGTTGAGCTGCAATTATAGTCCTAGCATGTAAATCAGAAGGAAGAGACTATGATTGAGGTGTTCTTGGATCCTAATGATAATCCAAATAATCTGGATTGAGGTAGAAAAAATATTTATTAATTTTATGTGTTAAGTGTGCATATTAAAACTTCTATGGTGACCACTAAAAGAATAGGAATAAGGTATATAACTTCCAAACCACTATTAAAACAAAAATGCTGACTTCAAAAAGAGACAAGAAACAGTAAAAAGTAAAAAGCAGAATGAACAGAAAATGTAAAATGATGGAAATAAATCAGAATATGTCATTACTTAAAATAAATTTCAATAGAGTAAATTCTCTAGTTGGGATTGAACTGGATTTTGAGAGTGGATTTTAAAAATAAATCAAGCTGTATGCTTTTTATAGTAGACATACAACACAGAAGATTTCAGAAGGATTAAAAGCAAAACTGTGGGAGAAGATGTAATAACCAAACAGAGGCCAAAACAAACAAACAGGTGCCACTCACTATATTCCTACCAAGTGAAATAGACTCTAAGGTAAAGGGAATCATGAGAGAATAAGAGGGTTACTACATCATTGCCAGAGAAATATAATACTTCTAACCTTGTAAAGTAAGAAATACCCTCATAATATAAAAACACAAATGTACACACCAGACTAAAAGGGAAAGTAGATAAATCTCATCATAGTCTTAAATAAAGAGATATACCATGTTCATGGATTGAATAACTCAATATCTTAAAGATGTCAATTTTTCAGATTGATTGATGAATTAAATTCAATCCCAATCAAAGTTCCACCTTTTAAAAGAATTTTTAAAAATGATACCAACAGTAGGTGGAAGAGATCCAAGAGTTAAGAGTAGCTGTGAAAATCCTGACCCAAAATGTAGAACTATATGCCTTTTCAGCTAACAAGAACTATTATGAACAACATAATGACTAAAAAGGTCCAGTACTGGGGTAGAAATAAACAAACTGATCAGTAGAACAGGACAGAGAGCCTAGAAACCGACTCATAAATATTTGGAAACCAAATTTATAATGGAGCTAAAATTGCAAGTAAGGGAGAAGGAAAGATTTTTCACTATGTCATAACGGGAGAATAACTTGTTATCCACATAAGGAAAAAAACTGAAAACCCTTTTCTCAATCCATTCCTCTAAAATCAAACCATTAAAGACTCAATTGTGAAGTACTAAACTTATGCTTTAGAAAAACATATAAGAAAATCTCTTCATTATCTCAAAATACAAAAAGTTTTGACATAAAAGGCACATTTTAAAAAGAAAAGGATGAAAAATTTATATAAAGAGACTGAAAAAACAAGCTCCAAACTGGGAGATTATTTCACAAATACATACATATAAAGAACATACACAACTCATTTTCAGAACATATAAAGAAACTTTACAAATCAGATTTTTAAAGTTGGTAACAAAGCAATAGCAAAATGACAGAGGGCTTAATTTAAATAAGCACTTAGAAAAGCAGACATAAATGTGTTATGGACACATAAAGAGATGTTTATTTTCATAGTAATCGAACTTCATGTACATTTTCAATAGTAATTACGTAAATGCAAATTAAATCCAAATTATTGTACCACCAGGCTGGAAAAAATAAAATATTCAAGAATATAAGGAACAGTAGCACTCTTTATAATGACAAAAAAATGTAAGAAATCAGGTCTACTGGCAAGTGAATATTGTAAAAACTGTGACATATGCTTACAATGGGATAGTACACAGAAGGTAAATTGAATGAATGATACATTACACATTAACACAGGTGAATGCACGAACTTGTTTTTGAGTTGAAAAAGTAAGTCATGAAAGAATATAAAAGGCACGCTTCGAGTCTGTGAAGTCCAAAGACATAACCAAATATATTATTTATGGATGCTGAGGAATAATTTTCTAAAGAACATAGGGAAATTAACTCACAATTCAGGATAGTGATTTACTCTGAGCAGGGACAGAAGAAAATAGGAAGCGGCATCTCAAAGTAATGATGATTGTTGCTTTTCCTAAAGTGCTATGTGAGTTCATGGCTGTTGGATGATTATTCCTTATACTTTGTGTATTTCTAATTTTCTACCCAACTCTTAAGATAAACTGAAAATGTCATAAACAATTTTCCAACTTCCAACAGTCAGTTCTACTTCATTCTTTTAAGAAATGCATGCTATTCTATAGTAAGGACACATCATTTTGGACTTAATCATTTCTCTATTGATGTAAATTTAAGGATTTTGTTTCCCAATTTTTTTTCTTTCTTTTTTTCTTTAGAAAAAGAAGTATCTTTATTTAAAAAAACAAACACACCTGTGTTTTCTAACTCTTCCTTGTAGGAGATTTGATGCTTAGGACATTGAAGAAGAGGTAAGAGAGGACGCTTGGGAGGGGAGGTGGGGGAAGGTGGGGAAGGGAGTGAGTCACTCATGAGGCTGCGGTGACCCAGACGTGAGGGGGAATTGTTCTCTGTAATGCTGACCTGCCCAAGATGCCAAAGGATTTCTATCTCGCTTATTACTCCACTGTAGTGGACGCAACCCTTCATTTCCTAGAAATTTATTTAATGCATTTGCTACCCAAATGCAGGTTTCTCTTACACAGAATTCTCTTTTCTGTAAAATTTCCCTGTAAACTTCAAAAATTGCATTTTCAGTATGAGTATTGGGGATAATTAGAAAATTAGATTGGGGATAATGAGAAAGATTTAGGACCAGGAGTTGGATCTATATAAAGAAATGAGAAGGAGAAGTCATATGAGGTATAAAGTTCTTTTTTCAACCCATCTTTTCAAGGAAGCCCCAACACAAGTGAGTCAGTCCTGGGCAAACAGTGGCCCTCCTGCCTCTATGATGCTTCATGAATATTCTTTGATTATTTCATCTGTTGACCATCTAAAAGAGAAAGAATTTGTTCAATTTAGAACTGTTAATAAATGAGTTCTTTCATTATAGAAAACTTGGCTATTTTCTAATAGGTTGTTGAAAAGGTGGCCCAAGATACCATTTAAATAAGGATTTTACAGTATATAATGGGTCGCAGAAACCAAGAACACAGTATCCAAGTAATTAAATAACAGTTAGGAGTAAGATTTCCATTAGACATGCCTGGAATTAGAGCAACTGCTTTACTGCTTTCTTTCAAGAAGACCTCTAAATTCCCAATTTAAAACTGATACATTTCAAGCTTGTGAATTAGACTGGGTATCTGAGTAAGGGAATAAATTGGGCAGAGACTTAGCCATTGTGTTGCTGTGCAAACCTGATTGCTCCTGCAAGGTTATTAAAAATTCTGGGCTAATGTTCTGGAAAGAATGAATTTGCTATTACAGCAATCTTCCTGCAACCTGGTACCTCTGCAGTGGAAGTGCTATCTCTAAATTTAGCATATGCTCTAGGAAAGAGATTAATTGAATTAAGAAGTATTTATCAGAGAAGAAATAAATAGCTTACCCCAATTAATGAGATCAATCAGCCCAACCATTAAAGAGGATTATGGAGCTCTGCCAGAGGTGTTAGGTTTTTAAGATATGGAGCCTGATAGGCAATATTCCAGGGGATGTGGAACCCATTCATGAGCCATATACATTTAGAGGCACAGAGTAAATGAAGTGTACAGGAGAGTAATAGAGCCATTGTAAAATCAGATTAGAAAATGTATCACCTTTTGCCTCACCTCTCTTCTCTTTCTTTTTCACCTTTCCCAAACATCTCACTTAATATAGTCCTCTATATTGACTATTAAAGTACCTTATACATAAGGATAAATAGCTGCTTGGTATTATCATTTGATGTTATTTGTCACTATTTGGACATCAACAATGCAGGAATAGTTATTTACTAATTTTCTGTTTAAAAAAGAAAATATGTTTCAGTTGGACAATCTGGAAATGTATAAAAATCCTTTACTTAATTTTATGGAAATTTCAGCTAAACAAAGAAGATTCCCCTCTTCCCCCAATGTCACTATACCTTTTTTCCTTAAGTGATATTTCTGAACTTATTGGAATTAAGGAATAACTGATTTGTACATGTTTGTACTTGATTTAAACATGCATATATTACATGCACTATATTTGTTTCTGCTGATAGGTTGTATGTGAGGCTAGGAGAGCTTGCCCAAGAACCGTCTGCATCCAACTTCCCAAAGCAAGTGCATTGTCATCATGCATGTGTCGGTCAGCCGGTGGGTAAGGACCATAATTACGGTCCTGGAACACAGCCTGTATGCCCCTGAAGGGGTCTCAGGCATTACCTGGTCCTGTCACTGTGGTTCAAATACTCTGTGATCATGTTTCTATCTCCACCAGATGCCATCAGCATGGTCTCTGCAGCACCGACACACACTGGGAGCACTTTAGGGAGCCTCATCTGATCCTGCCCCACAGGAAACCTTCATTCCTTAAGGAGGCACCAGGGTCATGAGAATTGATTAGCATATTCTGTTCACCAAATGTCTGGACACTATGTGAACTGTTTTATGCACCCCTGAATTCCCACAGCACCTAGGAGGCAGACATTGTTATCCTCACTTTGCAGATAAATAAAACTGAGGCTCAGAGCAGCCAGTTCATTGTGAAGTCAGGACATAAACTCACATATGTCTAGTATGAAATTACTTTTCCATTTTCTACTACTTGCTCTTTCCTCAGCCCCTACAGACTAGCTGAAGGTGCCTCAATGACCTCCCTGTTTGTAGGCAACATGCCCTTCATGTAACAGGGACAGGCTTTCATCAGAACAACACACCCCACTCCTGCTTCCTCCTGCTTTGTGCATGATACTTGCTGCCCCCACACCTGGGATAAGGCATCGTGGTTAAGAGTATGGAGTCCACAGGGAAACTGCCTGGATTCCAATCCTGGCTCTTCCTCTTACTCGCTGTGTGCCTCTGGGCAAATTACTTAGCCTCTCTGTGTATCCATTTCCTCATCTATAAAATGAGGCTGATAATAATATGTGTCTATAGGGCTGTTTGCAGGAGTAAGTTAATTTATATTTGAAAAGCACTTCCTGCCTGGCACAGAGTCTGCCTAAGGCCGTGTAGTGGTGATGATTGAACAGACACATAAAGGGATTGGAAGGGAACCTGGCACCCAGCAGGCACTTAATTAAACATGTTATTCTATGAGAGCATAATGTGTTCATTTCTGTATAGCTGTCTTGTGTTTTGTCTGTCTTCACAGGTAAGTGTTTGAACTTTTCTACATGACAGGAAGAGCGAGTTTCAGCAAGTGCCCTTTGACACCATTGTGTTCCAGGATGGAGCTATTTGGTTCTGCACCTCCTCTCTTCCTTGATTCAAGTCAGTTTTCATCACCATTGTGGTATGAGTTTTCAGGGACAGGATCCTGAGGTGCCCAGTAAATGTTTATTGGATGAATAAATAAAGGTTGGGTCTTTATTCCAAAGCAGTGGCTAATTCCAGTTCTGGACACTCAAGAGGCGGCCACGTGCACGCCTATGTGAGTGTGTTGGTAAGAGGGACCCCATGTGGGCAGGGCTGCCTTCCTCAAGGATTTGTGCCCGAGAACTAGGGCTTGGCATCTGAGGTGATGGCTGAAGGGTGACTGATTAACGTTTCCTCCCACTTCCTCCTAAGCAGGCAGTGCAACAGGCCCTTAAAATGGACCCCCGACCTCCAGTCTAAGCTGAGGTGGCTGTTTGCGAGGTAGACAGGTGGGCCAAATGAACCTTTCGTTCCTTCGTAAGGGACAAAGTCTGTGTTGAATACCATGAAATGGCAGAAAGATATTGAAGTGCCAGACATTTAAGCCAGCCCTAATTATTTTGCTTTACCCTTTTTTAATACCTGGAGATCCTGGACTCTACGTTTATAGTGAGTAGCACAGACAACGATATATTCAGACAAAGCTCTGTAAAGAATGCTGCACTTCTGGCCTCCTTACTTCTTATTTAATAAATAACACAGAAAAGCTTATGAGCCTTAAGCTACCATTAAGTATTGCAAGGTGGCTTCCAGGCGGAGTGAATTCCTGTGGTGGTTTCCACAAGTGAGATAGCTATAGATGACAAGAACTGCTGGGGTGTTTGATTATATGTATAAAATAACTGTAGCTAGTTTTCAGATATTAGCCTTCATTCCCACTTTGTTAGAGCATCGGTGGGGCTCCCAGCTGGGTGCAACTGAACAAATGGATTAGTCCTGTTTATTGCGTGTGTCCTGAATGACCTGGTCTGTATCCGATGAGTGCCTTGCAGAGTGCCCCCCACTCCTGATCCCCTCCAATGCATCACAGCGGTCTTACTGATATGCATTGTGTTATCCAACTGGAAAGGCTTCTCAGTTTCTGTCTGCAAGTGATCAATAGTCACATTTTAAGTACAGTCATCTGCTCCTGTATTTAAATAGCTTTGGCTATTGCTGAATCTAAGGGAAAGTCCTCCAGTTTCTCTAGAATATTCTAGCAACATTTTTTGTTCCTTGGGCATGCATTCTCTCCCTCCCTTCCTCCTTTAGAATGAAACATCTAAAGACAGACTCTCCGGCCTCCATGTAGGGGGAACAAATTCTCTCCCATGGTGACTATGTCCAATTGGCAAACAACCCCACCCCCACCACTGCACAGCTGCAGACCTCTGAGGTTTTACTGTTTAACCATTTCACACCCACAAGCTACACTGGAGCAGCTTCAACCATGCCCAACAGAATGAGTGAAATGAGATTTTGAGCAGAACGAAGCCCCATCTCATGGTATATCACTTGGAGCAGGCTAAGGATGTCTCCTGATTAAAATAAGTTACTGACTTAGAGGCAGTGTATCTAAAATAACACAGAAATACAGGTGTGGAGACTGGTCCTTCACACACACACTATGCTCATTCTGAGAAGTGGGGTCTGAATGATTCCACAGCTCACGTAGGTTCGGAGAGCAGAGGCAGCACAGTGGAAATGCTTCTCTTACTTACCTCAGAGTTCATTTTTAGCACACCCACAGATAGCCCAGCTCGTTGAACATTTATTACTCTATAATGTGCTTGGCAGCTCACACAAGATGCCCAGAGCTGTCCATAACTGGGGGCTCACACCATTTGAACAGATCTCCCTCGTCGCCTCGACAGCACCATTAAGTTAAGCAGTAAATTATTAATAGTGCTGACTAAAATCAAAGCCCCAAATGATGCAAATACAGTCAATCAACATGCACAGGAAGAACAGAAGTATTGAAGACAGAGAGAAACGCTTACCCCCCAACCTGTGTCTTCAGGGTTCTCATTAGTTACTGCAGGGAGGCACCTTCTGATGTGGGGCCGACTTATTTAAGAATGAAGCCCAGGGAATTCAAAGAAATTACTGTGTAGTAAATAGCATAAACAGACAGTGACATTCAGGCAACGTTCTATTAAAAAAAAATGCTGTTTTCTTGGTTTATGTTAAAATAACAGAGAGATGCTTCATCCAAAGGTTTTTGGATTTGGTCAAATAAAACTTGTGCCTAGCACATTTCTAAAGGAGTCCAGATTTAGGGACCCAAATCTCTTTCCAAGCAATAAGGAGCAGATGTGGGAATTACAAGAAGCCCCAAGGCCCCCCCGTACCTGCAATGACCAGGGTACCCTAGGTCTCCACCTGCAGCAGGTGACTACAGTTATTCCTGGGAGACTGTGGGGTGCAGTGGGGGCTGCCGGGCAGCTCCCAGTTTGGCTCCATGACGGAACCTCTGCTTCCTGCATTGTAGGTGGCTCTGTAGCCTGGTTCAGACAAGTAGGAGGCTTTGGATCATGACGGGCTCAGATTTAAAATGATGAGTTTGAAAGTCATCTCTCTACATAGGGAAAAAAGCCATTTTTTCTTGAGGTTGTACTTACCAATTGCTACTGGATTCTCTAGGTTAGGCCTGCAGGTGCCCAAGGTGGGCGAGTTGGGCCTCCCCTGGACATCCCTGGCTGCTGCTGGAGAACAGAGCTGTTCTGTGCCTTGGGTGATGGAGCCATAAGGTGTCAGAGCTATAAAGAGTAAGGCCAGAGCTCCCATATTCTCTTTAGCACACAGAAATGTCTGCCACTGGAAAAAACAATATACTGGAGATCCTGCAGCTGATAGAAAAAGAGAGAGGGGGAGGGAGGCAGAGAGCATTCCTCACCCAAGCTCTCTGTACCCCTGCCATTCCTCTTGCTTGATGGTCCAGCTGGCCCTTCACATGCGCAAACCACTCTAGCATTTCTCTAATAAGTCATCTGTGCTGTTCATGCCAGTTTGAAATGGGTTTCTGTAACTGGTGACTGAGGGACCCCAGAGAAATATAATAAAAGAAGAAAAATACAATAGCAGACACACAAAAATGAAATGGATAAATGAATCTAAGATATGAATCTCAGAAAACCTGACAGACAAATCCCAGAAATGAATACAGAAGTAAAGTGTATATCAGAAAGTTTTCATATTTCCAAAATTTTGAGCCAATATAAGAAATCAGGAAAGAAGCAAGTAACAGATATGGGACACGAACATAGGAAACTTCTACCAATAAGTACAAAATAAAAATTAACTTAAAAAAACATAAACTGGGAAATAGTTTTCACAAGTATGACAGAAATTTAATTGGATTCTCATGAAAACCTGTAAGAAAAAATTTAGAACTCCAACAGAAAGTTGGGCAAATTTAATGAATAGACATTCACACAAGATGACTATACACATTGAATTTGAAAGTTGAAAAAACCACAGAGGTACAAATTAATACCATATTGTTATCATATAACATGGCTCAATAAAATTATGATGAAGGGCATATTCATAGCTTTTTGATGGCAAGATATAGTGGGACAATTCTTTTAGAAAACAACTAAAAATTCTCATCAACTTTTGTAAAAATATTAATATGCTTTGCCCAGATAGGCCTATCCCTTGATGTTTTTCATAAGATAAGAAATTAAAAGAAGTTAAGAACAGTTGGAGACTTTGATCGCCAAGATTGGAAATGCAGCTTCAATAAACTTAGGCAAATAAAGGATTCTATTTTCCCCCAAAATTACAAAGGCCAGGGAGAGTACAAACTGCTTCAGAGGCATCTGGATGGAGGCTTGCAAACAGGGGCGTTGGGTCTGTCTCCCTGCTTCACTTTTCTACTGCTGTATAACAAATCATTATAAAATATGAGTCTTAAAACAATTCCCACTTTGTAGCTCACAGTTCTGTGGATTAAAACTCTGGTTACACAGTTCTGTGGGTTAAAACTCTGGTTATGGCGTGACTGGGTTCTCTGCTCAGTCTTCTGGGGCTGAAATCAAGGTGTAGTCTGGGCTGAGGCTCTGTGAAGGAATTTATTTCCCAGCTTATTCAGATTATTAACAGGTTCATTATTTGTGACTGTGAAACTGAGGTTCTCCTTTCCTCCTTGGCTGTCAGCAGAAGGTGGCTATCAGTTCCTACAGGCTGCCCATGTCCATTGCCATGTGGCCCCCTCCATTTTCAATCCCAACAATGGAGAATCTTCCTAATAGCAAATCTCTCTCATGATTTGACTCTTTCACTTTCTCTCTGACCTACAGAGCCAGATTGAAAGGGTTCATGTTCAACTGTAGACTTTCTCTCTTGATTAACACAAAGTCAACTGATTATTATCCTTAACAACAGTTGCAAAATCCTTTTTGCCATGTAACATAACATAGTTATGGGAATGAAATATCTTATCATATTCACAGTGGATGACACCCATACTCAAGGGGAGGAAGGTATCTAAGGGCTAGAGTCACTAAGGGTCACCTCAGGGTCCTGCCCACCACAATCTACATCTCCCATTCTGCTCCACTCTTTAGATTGACTGTCTTT
This sequence comes from Manis pentadactyla, assembly GCF_030020395.1. Classification (NCBI taxonomy): domain Eukaryota; kingdom Metazoa; phylum Chordata; class Mammalia; order Pholidota; family Manidae; genus Manis; species Manis pentadactyla. The sequence goes on from NC_080025.1 coordinate 45,747,502, forward strand.
TCATGGAGTGGGTCTGATGTGAGTGCCAGGCTCACATTCTCTGGGTGTGTAACCATACTCAGGAAAGGGTCTTCTCTTCCCAGAGAAGGTACATCAAGCATGGTCCATGTAATTATCCAGGTAATGATTTTGAAATACTCTCCTTTATTATGTGGTCAAGAAAAGATAAAATTAATAGTTAACCTCATGACTCAGAAAAATGTAATTTGAACAACACAGGTACAATTTAATATCTATTAAGTTAGTAAAATTTTGTAAAAAGCAACTAAACCATATCTAAACAATATAGGAAAGGTATCAGCTTGAATAAAAAGTCAACGGCAGATTCAGGAAACACTGGATCCATCAGATCAGCAAGGAAATCAATGGCTCCCCATTTCTGTGACCTGCCTTCTACAGTGTTAACCTCAACCTTGGACTGCACAAGGTGTGACTACCTTGGATGAGCTCCACCTATACATCCAGACCTCGTGTTCTCAGTCATAGGATTTGGAGGAAGGGGAAATGTCTGCCCTTGCAGCTCTTGCATAAGAGAAACTGTTTCTCCAAAGGCCTAAGAAATATCCCTGGCTCTGATTGGATTATGTCCCTGTTCCCATGACTGATAACTTTGGCCCAGTGGTGGGAGATATGCCTGGCATCAGCTGTTCAGGGCCCACTCCTACAACTGGCCATGGCATCAAGCACTCACATGTCAGCACAGAGGTGGGTGCTGAAAGAACCTGAGGCAGTACATGAGGATGCCCAGTATAGGAAACCAGCACAAACAGGATGGAGCGGTGTTGCCCACAGTGACTCAGAGCCTAGCAGAGCTCCAGGGTGCACAAATAAGTTTCCCCAGAAGAGGGGTTTTGAGCTTAGTGCTTCGTGGTAGTAAAGACTGCTGGATGGGCACAGGCCAAAGCAGTGCCCACTTTCCCATATCTCGCATGAGGAAATGAGGGCTGGTCTCTCTCCTGCCCCAGCAGTAACACCAGCGCAGCTGCTGTCCTCAGATCCCAGGTTTCCTTGCACGTGTGATTCACTGTTTGCTCGCCCTAAGCCACACTTGCCTCACAGAGCAGCCCTCGTAACTGTCTTTCCAGTAGGTGGGAATTTCACTTCCTTATTTCCAGACATAAATAATTGCAGATGCAAAATTGCTGCCTTATTTTAGATGCAAGCGTTGAGAATACAGCTCTTAAATACCAGACAATACTTTTATCTTTGAGTAGGAGGTAGCCTGACCCCAACTTGCCAGCCACCGAAGCCCCTGATTCCTGTAGAATGCAAGCTGCAGAGGGAGAGAGGTGGCAGGAGTTCTGTCTCCTTTGAACCTCAGCCAGAATGTGGTCCTGTTCTTTCAGAACTGTAATCTACCAACCAGATGTGGGGGGGCTCTACGAGCCAAATACTCCATCAGTAACCATGTGTCCCGGGTTACTACAGGGTCCCATGTGTAATACATTTTCTCCTTCTCTTGTGGTCTCTCTCTTAACTTGTCATGATGTTTGTCATTTGTTATTTAAGGTTCTTTCTCTTGGGCATGGGGATACTCACCAGGTAGTTGCAGGCCCTCGCAAGCATCTGGGGCCCAGCCCCATTTCCCCATGTGCCCATCCCCAGGCCCAGGGCCCAGGCTGGGGTGGAGGTGGCAGAAGTTGCTGGGTTCAAGTGTAAAGGCAGATGACCAAGAGCCCATCCCACGGAGGGGGAGGTGGCTGGGAGGGGGTATGTGTGTGAGTCAAGGCTTCCCCCCTCCTCCTCCACTGCTTGCTCCTTTGCTCTGCTCACTTTCACATACAAAACACACATTCGAGTTGAAATTACTAACAACTTGGAGACCACAGCCATGCAGCACTGACGGCAGGCCTTCTGCCCCCAGCCTGAGCACCTGTGCTGTTGGCAGGCCTTTGAGCCAGTCCTCCTTAGTGCGCAGGCAGGGAAACGGAAAACACAGCGTGAATTTGATTTCTCAACACTTCTAGCTTCATACATCTGACCTTTACAAGTAGTGAGATCTTGAAAGAGGAGCGTAACCTTTCTGAGCTCGTTTCCTCATCTGCACATTGCAGCGAGACCGGGGCACGGCGGGTGGAGGCTTGGCGCAGAGGCCTCCGAGGCTGAGGAGTGCTGCCTCAGGCTGCTTGCTGCTTAGTGACTGGCTGCATCCCGAGTGGCAGCTGCCCCTGATGGGTCGGCGCCTCAGGTCCCACGGTCGGGAAGGTTGGGTCAGGCAGCCCAGGCACACACCGTAGCCCTTGCCCAGGCCTCAAGGAGGCAGCTGTAGAGTCCACGTCTGGCCCCAGCTGGCAGGCTGCCCTGATTTGGAATATTCTCGTGCTGACTGCTCCGTGACCAGATGGCTGAGGCAAACTGTCCCCGAATGCCTTCTGGGGCCAGACCCTTTGCTGGGCTCCAGAGACGGAGGACCCACAGGGGCTCCGAAACCCAGGAGCCCAGAGCCGTGGGCCATGGACGTGACAGCACCAACTCAGGGCTTCGGGAGCCAGAGGAGAGGCAGAAGGAGGCTCCGGCCCTCAGGCCTGGGGAAGGTGCACAGCTCAGACCCTGAGCTAGGTCTTCCAGGACAGTAGGAGTAGCAGGAGATGGGAAGAGACGCCTCTGGGTGGGAGAAGAGAGGGTGCAGAGGCACAGAAGCAGGGGAGCTTCTCTCAGCAATGGCTCGAAACTGGGGCGCCTTACCTTCTTCATTCCAGAGAGACATCGTGCTTCCAAAGTGACAAGTGGCCACTAAAAACACACCCCTGTTTGCTTAGAGCCCCTCAGTGCACCTGGGGATGGCAGTGGGGCAGACGGGTGTGGGAGGGCGATTCTAAAACAAGAATCAGGTCCCGTCTGTCCCCACCAAGTGAAAGAATCCTAGAGTGTGGCGGTGGGTCCTGGTTGCCCGTTTGGGACTGGGGTCCTGAAGTGCACACCAGGTGTGGTTCAGAGCAAATGGGGTTCTTCCCTCATTCCTGGGGAGAAATGTGAGGGCAGGAGACTAACAGGACACTGGTTGTGTGCTGGGTTTAAAGAGCACATACATGGGGATGTCAGAGCCTGCAGGAGCCTGCGGTTTCTGAAGTAGGGGTGCTGGCTTCCTGCAGCTGCAAGGCTTGCTGGGAGGGAGGAGACAGGCCGCCTTGCCCCTGCCCTGGGCGGTGGCCTGGGCTTCACAGGCAGGGGCCCACCGCCTCCAGGATGAGGGAGTGGGTGGGGCAGAAGCATCCACAGGGCTCCAAAGTGAGAGGAGGCAGGCATCTGTTCAGGCAAGCCCTGAGGGAGATGTGGGAAGAGGTCCACGTTATTCACGCATGTAGAATGATTTTAATGTTATGTAAATGCAGCCGAGTCTTTGGCCATCCTGAAACGTGTGTCAGGAGCACAGTTTGCCCGTGATAGAAACAAGCTGTGTTTTTACACAGGGAAAGCTTGTGATTACCTGCTTCTGGAATTTTTGTTTCATTACAAATTTTAAATAGGATAAGCTGAGGCAGTGACAGTGGGGGGCGCAGGCTGCAGGGACAAAGGCTGGAAGGGCAGCTCTGACAAGCCTCTGGGGAGGAGGTAGACATGCACGGTGGAGGGGCTTAGAGAAAAGAAACACCCCCTGATCTCCAGACAAAGTGGGGTTCACCCAGGTGGAGGTGTTTGCCCAAGCTGATGTCCTAGGGAAACCAGGATAAGAGGCAAAAGCAGCAGTTTCTCCAGGAAGTCAACTCTAAAGGTCTTCCTGCAAAAATACAGGCCCTCGGGAGGGAGGGAACTGCACACCATTGCACAGGCATAAAGGGTGACAGGAAACTCCGAGGTGTGGGTCTGTGCAGGTCCTAGTGGGCGCAACCAGAGGAGACGGCGGGGTCTCTGGGTCGGGAGGTGCAGAAGCCCAGGAAGGCAGTGGGCCTGGCCCCACCCCCTGCAGAGCTGGCAAGGCAGCAGCAGGTAGAACACCTGTCTGCTCAGTGTGACCCACCATCTCCAAAACAGCATCTGCTGGGAGAACATAGCAGTGACTGGAGCTTCAGGGCTGTCTCATCTTCGTCCCAGCATCAAGCCATACCTCGAGGAAGGGACAAGCCAGGCCTCATCTCTGCCCCACAAAGCCTCTCAGACTCCAATTTAGCAGGATGATGTCTCTTCCCACCAAGCACTGTTGAAAGAAAAAGTCACTCAAATTACTGTTTTTCCGGCAACGTTCCCATCAAGGATGTTACTAATAACTTTGCTCTGTATATGAATATCCCCTTGGAGGTTCAGAGCCAAGGGAACTTATTTTACCAGATAAGCAGCCAGATTTACTACGACCAGACTGTGTGAGTCCCACCATTTTCCTTCTTTGTTCTGGTTCTAAGACAAGGAAGCTCGGAGTGAAAGGCATATTTATCTTTCACCCAGGAGTTCTCAGGGGAGGTTCCCCCATGCCTGCCACCCTCTGTCCTCCTTTCTATAGCAGGTCCACTGATTTCATTCTTCATGTATCTGCTTGTTTTGCTTGTTTGTTTACTTTTGAGTCAACTTTAAAACAATTTTGCAATTAGGAGCGCTATCTCTATGTAACTAAACCTGACAACCAGTGAAGTGTGTTCTGATGGGAAAACGACAGTCATGTTCCTGTGGCATTTTTACCAGCTTCACATGTATACATCGTTGGTCCAGGTAGTTGTGACCACGCGGTCTCAAGGCACGCGGCAGGGCAGATCAGTTCTGTGGTGCAGTCAACAATTCCAACTCAGAAATCCCACGTTGGTATGAAAGAAAATAGTCTGGCCCTTAAAAGAAAGAGGCCTCAAGCCACAGATGAGTCACAGGCCACCTCTGTCTCCTATATTCTTCTTCACAGAACCTAAAGCTTCCCCTTTTCCCTGGACCAAAGCTCCCCCCTCTCCTTGTGCCTCGCAGTCCTAGACACTCCCCAGGCTGCAGTCACCCCTGTGCCTCTTCCTTACCATCCATCCGAGGGCGGCACAGACCTACAGCTGCCTCCTTCCTGGGGGCTCTCTCATCCACATCTTCCTCCCCACACTCCATCCCAAGCCTGCTGGCTCAGCCTCTGCCCTCCTTCCAGACTTTTGTAACTCAGGCTCCCTCCCACTGCTGCCCACAGAGGGCCCAGGTCCTTGGGCCTCTCCTCTTCCTGGTCTCCACCCCACGCTCTCCCCACAAGCCTGCACTCAGCCACTACACGTCATCCACTCAGAGATAATGTCTCTAGGACAGACATTCCCTGTCCACCACCTCACACTGGTCACCAGCCCCTGTGTTCTGTCCATTCTTCACTGTGCTGACCACCCTTTGACACAAGTGATTTCTTCCTGTTAATTGCGTGTCTCCCCATCTAGAAGACAGGTGCCATTAGAAAAAACATCTTATCTTTTGTTCCTTTTCTATAATTCTAGCACCTAGAAGAGCATCTTAAAAGATTCTTGAGTGTGAATGAATGAATGACCCTTCAGCAAGGCTCTTAGCCAGTTTGTCTGGGCCTTTGCAATAATCCTCATTCTCTGTCTCTGGATTCTCCCCTTTTTATTCATCTTATGTAAGAGCCTGACTAATTCTGATTCCCTAGTATCAGCCTCTAGAATATTGATTCCCCTTTTAATGTCCCATCAACCTAATTCTAAGCACAGAACAAGGCCACACTGCAGACCTTGCGTCTGGAGACTCGTTGGTCGGCATCAGCTCTTTCTAGCATCATCGCCCTGGCAGCAAACCCCACTTCCCTTCACATTTCAGCCTCGCTTTCACCAGTCACACCAACTCTTTGGGCCTCACACCATCCTCCTTTCACATAATGTGTCCTCCCTTTTTTCCAGGGGGAGGAATTCCCATGTGGAACAAGAAATGTTCTTTGGGGAGTTAGATGGATCTAAAATCTTGCTTCCACTAGATCTGTGTATGGACTCATTCTTTTTTTCCTTGTAATGGAGTGTTATTGGAAGAGGAAATAGGAAAACATCCATCCAGACCACAGCAACATTTAGCCTCCTCATCTTCCTCTTCCATCTGTGGCCCTTCCTGTGAGGCTGTTCCAGGCTCAGCATCCCCCAGGAGGCACCCCCGCCCTCTGCCATCTCTCCCCTGGTGACTTCTCATCAGTATTTTCTTTCCGCACACTTTGTGTGGAGCTTAACCCTACACTGCACTCTAACTCCGTGTCTGTATCATTCCTCCTCACCTAAATTTTATCCTCATAAAGGGCATGGAACTGGCCTTATATTTATTTTCTCTTCAGCTCATTTTCCAGGAAGTAATCAATAAATGTTCAAGACTTTCATCAATTCATCCCTTCATTAGGTATTTGTTGAATACATGCTATGCAGAAGGCAAGGTGCTAAGCCCTGTAGTCAGGGACACATAGGCAGAAAAAGACAGAGGGCACTTATGTTCATGGGGCTTAAGTCCACAGTAAAAATAGTGTTATATAATTACTGTGTTCCTCCTGTGTGTAGGGAAATGTGCTCATGCTAATGATGCAGTGGTGAACAAAATGTACACGGTCTGTGTCATATATGCTTACATGCTATATTGTTAGAGAGAAACTACCAAGCAGGTCAATTCTAATTTTAAGGGCATTTAGAAGGCAGAGAAATGAGAAAGATGAGGATGATGATAAGTGATGATGGAGTAGTAAAATGTTTCTTACCGCATTTTCAGATTAAATAAAGGTCAGGTTTGTTAGTCTGAAATATCCTGGATTGGCAATTTACTGTTGTTTTTGTGGTTTAGCATGCACCCTTGGTGCTGAGAGCACCCTGCCACCTCATATTGGTCTCTGTAGACCTCTGTCAGTTCACTTCCTGTTTGTCCAACTTTGGGCAGGTTTGCAGCCAGTAAATGAGAATTGAATCCAGCAATGACTCATCAGTTCACTTACCTCATCTGGGAAAGGCAGGAGACACCGAAGGGACCTCTTCTCCTTCTCCTGCCATTATGCTTTTGAATTGTTGCAGCTAAGAATAATGCCAATTATTTTTGGAAATGCCCAGACTCAGAAGAAAAGGTTAATTAATTGACTGAAAAGCTAAGTTCTGACTGAAAAACAGGTTCTAGTGACCTCCTCGAAGCCTGAGATCTAATCCACAGAGACGTAGTGGGGCACACACTCCTTCTGCACAGCACCCTCAGCCGTCCACCTCTTCTGGGGTGCAGGCCCCAGACCATCGCCCAGAGCAGAAATCCTAGAACCATCAGCCCTTCACCACCATGAGGCCCTTGGCTGATTCCATAACCAACATTATTTTGGGCACTCCCCTTATTAGAACAATAAAAGTTGTCTATTGTTTTCCACCTTATTTTCCTGGTGGGAAAGTGGAGAAGTTGGGGGAGGGCATTTTTGGTGCCTCAGATGTGCCGGGAACCGTGTCTTGCTTTATTAGTCCCTGAAAACCTCCTGAAGCAGGTTATCTCTGTTCTCACTTTTCAGACGAGGAATTTGAGATTCAAAGAGCAAATGGTCTGGGCTGCCTCCTGCACTACCCCCTGCCAAAAGGAAGATATAATCCCCACTTAGAATGGAAACCAGAAATCCCCCAACAGCAGTCATCCACTGTTTGTTCAGAATCTGGGAACCTGGGGCTAAGGTGCCTGTGAAGCAGGCTTTGTTAGGGGGTCTCCTGGGCCCTCCAGGCTGCTTCCCTCCTCTCTACGCCCCATCAGTCCAGCCTGACACCACAACAGCATTACTGTTTTCCTTTTTCAAAGAATTTCTGGTCCCTTCAAAAATCAGGAAGTCCTGGAAATCAGGCAACAAAACTTAATCTCTTGATGTTTCCTACCCAAGTAGGCACTGAAAGTTCAAAGTTTCCAGATAAGTGTTCAACTGCTTGATGCTTATCAAACCTAAAAGTTTAAGCATTCTGAGGTTCATTGGATTCCAAGTCACAGACAGACCCAATATCTCCTTTTTAGAGGAGTTTTTGCCACCTCTCCTGCCGTGATTTGGAGGCAGCAGTGAGTACTAGATGTGTATACTCAGTTTTCCAGGAACAACCATTACCCAGAAGGAGCTACTAGGAAAAATAAGTGAAAATCCAATCAGTAAAAGATTGACTTATCAACAGAACAGGGTGTCCTAGATATCTGAGCACCCACAGATACAGATCTCTCTCACACTGAGGCCTGCACAAAAACAAGGGCCTCTTCCAGTCACGCACTGCATGTAGGAAGAGCTTGCACATGCTTATAAAGCACAGCGATTTATTCGCAAATGTGTGTCCATTTCAAGAAGAGAAAAAATTAGGCCACAGATGACTTAGGACAGTTCCACCATCAATTTGCAGAATGTTTTGTGCTTCTCAGAACACTTTCTCTCCCATGACCTCCCTAGGCCTTCCTAATCTCCCACTGGGTAGGGTGGATGTTCTGCCCCTTATACAACTGGGAAGCTTTTGGCTCGGACATGCTGAGTGACAGGTACAGGGGCCTGCAGGAAGTGCCCCAGAACTGTTGCTAGAATCCAGGCGCATGGTTCCCTGCGAGGAGGTGGTGATCTCTGTGTGTTAATATTGAAAGAGAAGTTCTAAGAACAGCAGTGGGGGAAACAGCAAAGAATGAGCTCATGGCCAGCAAGGTGAGTAAGCCTGGTTTCATGAAAAAACCTTGAGCTTGGGGGTTACAAACCTCTTCTATTCTTGTTTTGGCCTCCTTGTATTTATGGGATCCTGGGCAGGTTTCTTAACTTCTCTGAACCTCATCTTCAGTATTTGTAAAACAGTGGGTTTTGTGAAGATTTAATGAAATGATGTACAGATATTAGGTAGCTATTTACTCTCTGTTAGATTACATCTTTAGTTCTTTCCCTCTAGGATTTACCAAAATGAGATAATCACATTTCTAGAAACTGCTCCTACCAGTAAGCCAGCTGCTTCTCCTTTTTAATCCTAGAGATTCCATGGCATGCCCACACCTCTCCTGAACTCTGTTATCTTGTGTATTCACTGACTGGGGATACAGGACTGAAAAGCTACAATGCCTTCCTCAGTAGGGCTCAATGTTTACAGTGCATTTCTTGTTTTTTACTCTATCACCTATATAGAGAAATGAAAACTGTAGCCCATGTGCCAAATTTGGCCTACTTCCATCTGTAGGCTAAGAATGGTTTTTATATTTTAAAATAGTTGTCCATGGCTTTCATGCAACATCTGCAGAACTGAATAGTTGTTACAGAGATCCTACAGCTCAAACAGCCTACACGATTTACTCACTGGCCCTTTGAAGACAAAGTATGCTGGTGCCTAATTTATATTCTACCCTAGGTTGTACTATGAGAATGCTCCATGTCCAATAGAGTCTTAGCACGTGGTGTGTGCTCCTCCTCGGCTTGCATGAGGTTTGGTTGGCTCTCCTTTTCCAGTTTCTTAAGCTGGGAGCCTAGGTCATTGATCTGGGACATTCTTCTCTCATATAGATGCTAAAGGTGCAAATTGCCCTGCAAGCTCTGTTTGAACTGCATTCCATAAGTTTTGATATGTTTTTTCATTTCCATTCAATTAAAAAACTTCTAAATTTCCCTTATGACTTTTTCCTTTGACCCACAATTATTAAGAAGTATGTAATTTAATTTCCAATTATTTGGGGTTTTCCCATATTTCTTTTTGCTGTGGATCTCATTTAATTCCATTGTACTCAGAGAATATATTTATATGATTTCAATACTTTAAATTTATTGAGGTTGTTTTGTGGCCTAGGAAACCGTTTATCCTAGAGAATATTTCATATGTGCTCTGCAGTCCATGGATGGACTATTCTACAAATATCAATTAGGTGGAGCTGGTGGAGAAAGTTGTTTAAATCTTCTATATTCTTGTTAGTTTTCTGACTCACTGTTCTGTCAATTATTGAAAAGAAGTCATTGTAATTTCCAACTATGATTAATAAAGTGGGTATTTCTCCTTTCAATTCTGTCAGTTTTTGTTTCATATTATTTGGCTGTTATTAAGTGCATGTATATTTACAGTTCTTATATCTTCTGGATATATGGAACTTTTTTCATTAAAAATGTCCTCTTTGTCTCTAGCAGTATTTTTTGTTACAATCTATTTTATCTGCTATTATAGATATAGACATTTTAAATAGATGTTTCATCTCTCTCATGGTTATTGTTTATGTGTTACATCTTTTCTCACCCTTTTGATTTCAACCTATTTGTGTTTTTGAATCTAAAGTGTATTTTCCATAGTCAGCATATTGCGTATTGTTGGGTCTTGCTTCTTTTTTATTTATCCAGTCAGACAATTTGAACATTTTGAATGGGATGTTTCATCCACTTACATGCAATATAGTCATTTATAGGAATGGATTTATGGCTGTCGATTTTTTAAACAGTGTTCTCTACTTGTCTCATGTCCTTTTTTTGTTCTTCTAGTCTTCCTTTGCTGCCTCCTTTTGTGTTAGATAAATATTTTTAGTGCGCTATTTTTAACTTCTCTGATATTATTTTTTACTTTTTATTTTTTTGTTTTTCAGAATATCTGATCTTAGTTTTATTTTTCCCTCAAGTTAGTCCTTTAAAACTCATCTATTAGTGTACAGCTCAATGCATTTGACTTGCATATATACTCATGTAACCATCACCTAGATCAAGATATCAAACTTTCGTACTCATTTTTTCCTCATCACCTATATTATTCTCCTCCCATCCCCCTCTGCTATGGTTGTCACCAGTCCATTCTCTGTGCCTATTTCTGTTTTGTTTGTTCATTTGCTTTGTTTTTTAGATTCCACATATAAGTTAAATGATGGTATTTGCCTTTCTCTGTCTGACTTAATTTCACTTGGCATAATACCCTCTAGGTCCATCCACGTTGTTGCAAATAGCAAGATTTTATTCTTTTTTATGGCTGATTAATAGTCCACTATATATATGTACCACATCGTTTTTATCCACTCATCTGTCAATGGACAATTATGTTGCTTCCATGTCTTGGCTATTGTACTACATAATGCTGCCATAAACATAGGACATAGGAGCACATACATTTTTTGAATTAGTGATTTTGTTTTCTTTAGGTAATTCCAGGAGTGGAATTGCTGGGTCATCTGGTATTTCTATTTTCAGTTTTTTGAGGAACCTCCATAGTGTCTTCCATAGTGGCTGCACCAATTTACATCTCCAGCAGCAAAGTGCCAGAGTTCCCTTTTCGCCACATCCTCAACAAAACTGGTTACTTCATGTCTTGATACAGCCAGCTAATACCATCTTTCAAAATTTAAAATATTCTGAAAAATTAAAAAAATATGTTTTAATAATCATACCAGAGAGTATAATATACATTGTAATTTATCAATGTTTACTTTAGACAGAAACTTTCTTCCAATATATCTCCTTTCCCTCACTCTTCCTTTAACCTTTATTGTCATAGATTACGTCTATGTCGGTCATTAATTTAAGAATACAGTAGTAGTACACTATCTTATGTCTTTTAAAGAATTTAAGACAGGTAATGAGAAAGAATGTTTATAGAGTGTTTTATATTTATCACATATTTACTATTTCTAGTGCTCATTATTTTATGCTGTGGGTTTACATTACCTTCTGGTGCAACTTACTTTCAGCTAGAAGAACTTCTTTTTAGTAGTTCTTATAAGACAGATCTGCTGTCAACACATTCTCTCAGTCTTTGTTTAGCTGAGAATATTTTTGTTTCTCTTTCATTTTTGAGAGATTATTTTACTGGATGTGTAATTCTTGGTTGGCAGTTCTCCTTCAGCACTGTGAATATGTCATTTCATCATTTTCTGGCTTCCATTGTTTTGGATGAGAAGACAGCATTAATAAATGTTGTTCTCTTATACATGATGAGTGCATTTGCTCTCAGTGTTTCCAAGATTTTCTTCTCACCTCTGTCTTTTAAAAATTTAACTAAGATATGTTTAGGTGTGCATCTCTTGGTGTTTGCCCAATTTGGGATTTATTTAGCTTTCTGGGTCTATAGATCAATATATTTTTCATCAAATTTGGGAAGTTTTCAGCCAGTATGTCTTCAAATAATTTTTATGCCACCTTTCTAATATATCTCCTTTTCTCTTGTCCTTCTGATACTCCCATTACCCATATGTTGATATACTTGACATTGTACCACAGCTCTTGAGGCTTTGTTCATCTGTTTTTAATCTTCTACCTTTGTTAGTCAGTTTCTGTTGCTCTATCTTGAACACTGAGTCTTTAGTCTGTCCTCTCAAATCTTCTGTTGAGCCCTTTATGGAAATTTTTCATTTCAGTTATTATTATTATTTTCAACTCCAGATTCTTTTAAAACATGAGATTCTTTTTTTAAAAAAATAACCTCTCTTCATTTAGATTCTTTCTTTGTTTAAATCTGTTTGTTGAATTGCATATATATTTATTTCTACCAATATATTGAAGGCAGAGTTTAGGCCTTACTGAATTTTATACCAGTTCATGCATTCCAAAAACTGGTTGTATCAGTAAAGAAGGAGTCTCACAAAGTTGAAAATTAAATCAGTGATGTGGAGTAAAAACCAGGAGAAAATCTACTAGCTTTCTAGGGATGGGTCCAAAGAGATAAAAAAAGCTGCAAAAGAAGATGGTAGCTATGGAGGACAAAGATAAAAGGCTAAAGATAAAATGGCCAACTATTATAGGTGTTCTAAAAGAAGGAAATAAAACAATTGAATAGAAGTAAAAAAGTCAAAACTGGTCACAGTTTTCTGGAACTAATATTCTGCACTAATTTTCTGCACTGATGTTCAGGCCAAATTAATGAAATTTACAGACCTATCTTGGCAAGACTTTTTAGTTACAACAACAAAAACCCTTATGAGTATCAAGAAAGAAAAAAGAAGAAAATTAAGAAGTTGAGTACCTACAAATGTTTAACACATATCTTTATCTTATAGCTCTGCTCTGTTAACAATATCATGAGAAAAAGACAGAAGCACCTAGAGAATTTTTTAGTGCAAAAGATATGACTCAAGAATGTGACATGCCGCTAAATTATTATCTACATACGGAGGCTATAAAAAGACACTTACAGATATTCAAAGAGGATATACTGCTTATATAACCTCTTAATGAGGACATAAAAATTTTTTTCAGCCAACCAAGAAATGAATCAGTTAATCAGTCAAGAATAGGAAAGTTAAGGTATCAAAGGACTAGAGGTGAAAAGTAAATTTAATGTTTTAAAATTGGGTTAAAATGGAATCCATATGTCAATGTTATTTATGAACCAGGAAATCAAATAATTTAATAGTCATCTAAATGACAAACATTGTTGCAGAGATAGGATAATTTTTATCTTGTATGTCAATTCTGACATGTTTCTATGGCTACATAGAAAGCAGTTCTGTAAAGGATTCTTGACTCAAAGGCAAAAAGTTCTGTGTTTGATTAGCTGTATTTTCTGTGACCAATCTGTGATGCCCACTTGCGTGTACAAGTGAGTGTGAGGGTTCGTGGGACACATTCATGACACCCTTGCATTTCCATAGCCTGAAAACAGTTGAAGTATAGACTAAAACTGGGATCAAAAGTTTGTAGAGATAAAATATTAAGCAATGGAATGAATGTGCAATATATATATACTTTTTAAAATATTTATATTTATACCTATATATCTGCATCAAAATATACATTGAGATATATATATATATATATGTATGTATGTATGTATCTATATTGAAGATACTAACTGTAATATATCATGGATTTGATTTGCAAGGTGGGAATTTCATTTGATAATGATTAAAACCAGGATTATACTTAATTTTAATAACAAGGTCTGTGGAAACATTTTCTGAACAGTATCCATGGAATACAATTCCCATGATAATTAACTTTAATTGGTATATTAAAAACAAAGGCTTTCCAAGACAATAAATTTGAGAAATGCTCCATGTTAAATCAACATCATGGATATTTACAATACCTATTGGAATGTTAATATCGCTAAGAAATTCCATACTGAAAACAGTTCATAACAAGTCACTAAAACTCTTATTAAAACTTACTAAGTAAAAAATGGATAATAAGCATGGGTGCCAGCAGGAACTAGTTAAAATAACTAATAACAAAGTTCTATTCATATGGTTATATAATATTATCCATTAATGTGTTGATAAAAATGTGCAGAACATGTAAGAGGAACATTGTTGAAAGTATAACAGAAAAAACTAAAAATAGTAAAGATATTCATTCTTGACATAGCTTAGTCCAAAACTCTGCAAAATTATTCTAGTAAACTGAAATAATTATACCAAGGTTTATGGGAAAGCACTAAGAAACTAGCTACAAAATTTATCAAAAAGAGCAGATATTATGTATATGTATTACTACTAGGTATTAAAATTTATGGTAAAGAGATAAATATCCTCAGATAATGATCAAGCAGTTTATTGTAGACAAACCCTTCTACCTATTAAAACTAGAAGTGATAGATCAAAAACATTTTTGGAGGTACTGGGGACCTGTCAAGACAGCAGAGACTTAAAGGGACAACATTCTTGAAAATAAGGGACTTGCAGATAAATGAACTCCAAATTTGGTGCCACATTTCCCCTCAAAGTGTTTTTGAATATTTGTGGCTCTGGGAAGCTAAGAAGTGGAGAAGAGCTTTCTCTGGTCTTATGGTTGAGAATGGACCAAAATCACAGTTCAGGAACCATGAGGGAAGTTGGGCCCGGATCAACCCAGGCTTTCAGTTGGAACCCATAGAGGCAAAACCAGAAGTAGACCCAGCATCATAAAGATTGAAGGAACTCAGTCCTGCTTCTACATTAATTATCTGCTAGTAAGAGAAAATAAATCATTCCTAGAAGAGTTGTACAAGCACTCAGAATCTCAAAATACCACTAATATTTTTTTGTACACAATGTCCAGCATGCAGTATCAAATTACCAGAATATTTGGTAATTAGAGGGAAGACCAAATGACCAAATATCAGTAGGAATAACATAGAGTGGAATCAAAATCATGGGAAATCCAGGAATTGGAGTTATTGGACACTGGTTTTAATTTAACTGCAATACAGTCAAGGAAATAAATAACAAGAAGGAAAACAAGAGAGAATAAAAAGTAAAGAATCAAATGACAATTTAAAATGCAGAATATAACTGAAACTACAGATATGCATTTAAGAGCAAATAGGCAGAGGTAAAGTGACAATGAGTTGAAAGAAAATAGATTAAAACTTAGAGTGAAAAGTAGGTAGAAAATATAGACAAGAATATAGGAGACATTTGGGACATGGTGGAAAGGTCACATATATATGTAATTAGATTTCCAGAAGACCAGAAATAATGGAGAAAAAAATGTTGTTTAAGGCATAATGGCCAAGAATTGTTCAAATTTGATAAAAGGCATCAACCCACAGATTCAAGAAACTGAGAGAAGCCAAAATGGTATAAATACAAAGAAAATTAAATCTAAGTACATCACGGTCAGGCTGCTGAGACCCCCAAAACCAAGAGAAAATCTTAGGGGGAATTAGATGGAAAAAAAAACAGCCTAATTTCAAAGTCACCTAGAATATCTGGGTGGGGAAGGCAACTGTAGGTCAGTGGGAACAAAGGAGCTTCCTGGGCTGGGTTACTTTTGACTGAGGTGTAGGGCAGGGGGACGGTAAAGAGAATCCCCATGAGATGGAGAGTCCCTTCCTCCACCTAGGGATACCAGGCAGTCAGACAACCCAGGCAAGGGAATTTCCACTATAACAACCTCCCTGGCCCTGGAAGCTGTCTTCCTCTCTGGGGACTGGAGAGTCCCTTCCCCCACCTAGAGGCAGCAAGTAGGCTGACTGGGGAAGACTCCTTCTGTCTCTCTGGCAGCATTGGCAGGGATCAGGGGGAGTCCCTGCAGAACCAGACACACTGAACAGAAGAAAATAATATTGCCAAGCCTCTGAATATTAGATTGTCCTTGGGACTATAGTCCATAGACGAGGTCAGGACCTGTGTGCTAAAACTAAATATGATGTTTAAAAAATTTAAATAGGACCCAGAGTCTCTGAACATAAGAATCCAAATTCACAGTATGTAAGTGAAAATCACCTGTTATACCAAGAACCAGGAAATTTACAACTTGAATGAAAAAGTCAATCAACTGATGTCAACACTGAGATGAATCAGATGATGAAATTACCTGGCAAAGATTTAAAATCAGTCATCATAATAATGCTCCAACGAACAAATTACAGAGTCTCTTGAAACAAATTTAAAAAAATCTTATCAAATAAAAGCTAGAAAGAAGAACCAAATTTAAAAAATCATAGAACTGAACATTTCAATAACAGAAATAATAAAAAGAAACCCTCACTGGATGGGTCTCAATAGAATAAAGGGGACAGAAAATAGAATCAGTAAACTTGAGACCGAAATGATACAATGGATGCAGTCTGAACATTAGAATGAAAATAGACTGAAAAAGGAAATGAACGGAGCTTCAGTGGCTTGAGGGACAATAACAAATGATTTATCATTCTATCATTGGAGTCCAAGCAGGAAAGGGGAAAGTGAGTAGATCTGAAAAAAGTATTTAAAGAAATGTTTCTGAAAACTTGAGATTCAAAGAAATTGGGAGCTAAGACTCCCAAATTTGGGGAAAGACATAAACCTACAGATTCAAGAAACCAAGTGAAGATCAAATAGAATAAATTCAAAGAAATTCATGCTATGACAGGTCATAATTACACTTGTAAAAATTAAAGACAAAAAATAATTCTTGAAAGCAGCCAGAGAGAAAAGATACATTCTCTATAGGGGGCATCAACTTGAATGATAGTGGATTACTTGTCTGGAACTGTGAAGTCATATAGAGACCATTTTTTCAAATATTGAAAGAAAGAACTGATAACTGTGAATTTTCTACTTAGGAAAATCATCTTTCAGGGATGAGGAGAAATAAGATATTCTCAAGTGAAGGAAAACTAAAAGAATTTGTCAAGAGAAGGTCTACCCTTCAAAAATGTCTTTAAGAAAGTTCTTCAAACAGAAAGAAAATGACAGAAGAAGAAATCTTGGAATGTCAGGAATGAAGAAGGAACAGAGAAAGAACACAAATATCAGTATATTCAAGAGACCTCCCTCCTCCTGAGCTTTATAAGTGATATTTAATGATTGAAATAAAAATCATAACAACTTCTGATATGACAATGGTACATAAAAGTGGGGAAGGTACAGGGACCTAAGTGGAAATGGGTGACCATGCTTCACTCATCATGGTGAAACACTGATACCAATAGACTGTGATAAGTCACACGAGCATGTAATATCCAGAGCCACCACTAAGAGCCCCATGCAAAGGAACGTCCTCAAAAAGAGTATAAATAAATCAGGACAACAAAATTATACAAGTAGAGAACAGATTAGTGCTATCTGGGGTTGGGAATATGGGTGGGATGGGCAGAATACAGGACAGAAAGTGTTATAAAAGTATGGCATGAGGGATCCTAGTAGGGATGAAACTCCTGTATCATGACTGTTGTGTTGGATCCATGGACCTACACATGTGATAGAATTGATAGAACTAAATACACACACACACACACACACACACACACACACACACACACACAAAGTGTAAGTCAAGTGGGGGAACTTGAATAAGACCAATGGTATCAATGTCATTACCATGATTGTGATGTTGCACTCTAGTTTCACAATATGTTACCGTAAGAGTATATGAAAGCCAGGAATCTCTCTGTATTATTTCTTGCACCTGCAGTGAATCTACAATTATCTCAAAATTAAAAATTTACTTTCCCCCAACATGAAAACAATAGGTTAGGGCAGAAAGAGAACTCTAACATTGTTTAGGAAGTGGCAAAATACTTATAAATAAGCCATGGAAGCATGTAACACCTAGAGTAACTACTGAAAGAAAAATGAAAAACTAAAATCACCAAGTAAATAAAGGGAGGAGAGAATGTTTAAAAAAAATTGTTTAATTGAATCAAAACAAGGGAAGAAAGGAAAAAAGTGAAACAAAGTAGGTACAACAAATAGACAAGAAACTAAAATGATAGATTTAAACATAAATATAAAAGTAATAATAATGAACATGGACAATATTCCAAATAAAGACAATGATTGTCAGATTACCTTTAAAAATGATGAAAAAGAAAACATCAAATTTACATCTTAGATATAAAGAGACAGAGGACTTGAAAGTTAGTTCTTTGAGAAGCCAATCAACCAATCAAACTGATAAAGACCTCAGCCAGAAAAATAAAAGAATGAGAAAAAGCATATATACCAATACTGAAGATAAAAAGGGAGACATTACAACAGAAATTATGGACATTAAAAGGCTAATATTAGGATTTTTTAAAAGCTTTATGCTAATACATTTAATAATTCAGATAAAATTATTTGTTTTTAGTATAACACAGCTTTCCAAAATTAACCCAAGAGAATAGAATATTTGAATAATCTTATATCTAATGAAAAAATGGAATCTGTTATGAAATCCTTCCAGCAAGGAAAACTCATCCAAAAGATTTCATGGGAAAATTCTTCCAAACACTTATAGGCTATAGAAAAATAAGAACCTTTCTACTAATTTTTGAAATGTTATCAAAACCCTGATACAAAACCTGAGAAGAACATCACAATAAAGGAAAATTAATAGCCAAATCTTTCTCATGAACAGATGCCAAACTCCTGATCAAAGTATTAACTAACTAAATTCAGCAATACAATAAAGAACAATACATTACAGCTAAATTGGGTTTATTCCAGGAAATCAAAATTTCATTTAACATTTGAATATTGACCAATGTACTCCACTGCATTTACAGATTAAGGAGAAATAGCTTATGATTGACTCAATAAATGAAGAATCGTGACAAATTTGAATATCTGTTCATAATAAAAATTCTTAGGTAACTAGGAATAGAAGGACCCTTAAGAAAAATTCTTACAAAGAATTTTACAAACACAAAGCAGAACAAAACAAAATAAAAGCACAGCTGAGTAAGCTTCTACTGGACCAGACCTCCTAGAAACCAACTGAAAACTCTGGGAAAAACACAAAAGTACAAGCTGCAGACACTGGTGAGTGAATGGAAGCAGCAGATCCTGTAGTGGAGTTTATAGTTGGAAGAAGAAGACATGGTGGAGTAAGCTTTCCTGTTCTCCCTCCTTTTTTCCTTGCTTTTAGCTTGTAATAAGGCCCCGCTTTGTGCCTTGTAGCCCAGCAAGGGGTGTTTGAGCTCCAGTGGGGTAGAAAGACATCCATGCACAGGGAAGGGCAGCACCAATGGGAGGGATTACTTCCAGGGAAATTAATCGAGTAAGTATATAGGGACAACAAAAGCCAGGTTTTTATTGTTGAAGTAGGGGGTTATAAGCATGGGAAGGGAGCAAACTGATGCTATGGTTCTAGAGTGGAACTGAAGTTACCTGTGTGAATCCATAGTTTTATAGATAGGTGTCTATCTGACATCCACTGAGAAGGATTTGGAAACAGCACTCAATGGCAGTGAGCACAGCCAGCCCCAATTCCTGGTTTCCTAATACCATTTTCCATCAGGTGGAACCAGGGCTCCTTAAAGTAATGGTTTACTCCAGGTCTGGGGCAGAGAAAATATGACAAGAACCTATAATATCTTGTTGTGTCTGAAAGTAAGGAAGTGAAGCTTGAAGGGGAACACATAGAAAGGATATAGAAGTCAACTTGAAGAGTCTCCCACTATCCAAATATGGAAGAATCTGAGCATCAAAATAAATAAGGATAGTAATGGATTATAGTCCATTGAACTACATAGGAAACCATGAGTCTATCCTGACATAAATAATAAATAAATGAATAAGTTATAACTTTGATGAGGCACAGGATAGTTACATTGTTTCAAAGTAGCTACACATAAAATGCTTGTTAATTTGAAAGCAAAAAAATAATAATTTTACAGTAGAGGAAAAGGGAGATACCACCTTAATTAAACAGTCAGAAATCAACATCATCAGTAACAGGACAAATCAGAATCATGTTCCACATAACAGAATGTCCACAACACGCAAATTGTGAGGAGATACCAGACAAATACCTCCTGGGAGAAATTCCTAAAATACTTGGCCTGTACTCCTCAAACATATGAAGAACATGAAAGTCAAGGAATTACTGAATAACTTTTCCAGGTTGAAAGAGATGAAAGAGAAAATATAATTGACATTAACACATGAATCTAAACTTGACGCATTGGCTTTTTAGCCGATAATATTTTGGGACCAGTTGGTAAAATTTTAGTAGGGTTTGTGGATTGAATGATGGTATATATATATATATATATATATATATATATATATATATGTATCAATAATAATTTCTCATTTTGATGGACTTAAAGAGGACAATTTCTTTGTCTATAGAAAATGTACTCTAAAAATTTTGAAGGTTAATTGAGCACCATTTTAGGACCGAGGGATTATGGGGCCTGGGGAGCTTCTTAGCAGTGTCCTTGAAATTTTTCTGTAAATTTGAGATTGTTTCCAAAAAAATTTATTTTAAAAAAGAAACAACATAGTTATTTTGGAGAATTGCATATATGTCAATGTGTTTGGAATATAAGATACATTTAGAGTAATAGTGGAAGACATATCACAAAGACCCAAATGATCCATGTCTTTGATGTTTTAGGATTTTGGGGAAAAGCAGGTCTAATAAAAAAGGTGGGACACTTTGAAGGAACAGAGTGACTTTATAAAGAAGTTAGAGGCTATCAGATGAGAAACCAGGGAGACATGCTCAAGGCTGTGTCCCATGGATAGTGCAATTAGAACCCAGCACGAGAAATTGGAGGGGATGGTTGATTGGAAGATAATAGTAATGGAATGAGCAATACTCCAGAGATAAAGAAGTGGAAGCTTTAATAATTGGATATAATAACAAATATCTTGGATTTTTCATGTTTTACTATTCCTGGAACATGTTCATTCCTAAGTATTTCAGAGAAGTAAAATGGTACAAATGTACAGAGTCATTCTGTTGTCTCAGGCAAGTTTGTCACCAGGCAGGCAGAAGTGAAGCAGAGAGACTGTGCCTGGGACATTT
Source organism: Manis pentadactyla (assembly GCF_030020395.1). NCBI lineage: Eukaryota > Metazoa > Chordata > Mammalia > Pholidota > Manidae > Manis > Manis pentadactyla. The sequence continues at coordinate 45,768,494 of NC_080025.1, forward strand.
TGAACAGCAGTTTGGGAAAGGGGTGTTTGGTGTCTGGCTTTGCTCATGGTATCTGTGGGAGGTCTTGGATCATGCCAGCAAGGGCCAGGAAAACAGGTGTCTAAAGGCATTCCGTGGATGCTGGTGCCCGAGGGCAGAGATGTGCATCTGAGTCTGGGGAGCAGAGGTGAGGTTGGATGACAAAGGTAACCAACTGGAGGGCCCACATGGGACAAGGAAGGAGAGTGAATGTAGGCCTTTAACACAGCAGCTGGAGGGGGTCTGATGTACGACCTGCTCAGCTGGGAGGCTCCTTGGGCCTGTTTTGGGGGTGACTCTCTTGTTCTCCGTGGCCCATGGGCTGATTAGAGTAGGAACAAATTCAAGGTGGGCAGGTACCCAGTGAGGGCTTCTCCATTCCAAGAGCTGCTTGGGGATTTTAGAAGCATTGTTTGCTTAATACCTGCAACAAGTCTACCAGGAGGATTTATCAAGGTTTAGTTTATAGATAATAAATCTGAGGCTAAGAGAATTAATGGTACCTTGTTTAACTGGAGGATCCAGTGCTGTCTGACTCCAAAGTCCTAGAACTTGTACCACTAGTTCGGTGATGCCAGAAGAAAAATGGCAGAATAGATTCCTTGTTTAGTGTCCTTAGAATTGTAAATTCAGGAGGTAACTGTGCAACCATCCAAGGTATTTTCTAGAAATCAGAATTTCAGGACTGGCTGGACTTAGTTGCCAATATATCACTTTTCCCCATGTTGAAACAGTTGTTTTCTGCACCATTTTCCCTAAATCTCCATCAGCTCCCTCATAATCAGATTACTATCTTTGTGTAAATCTGTCTCTGAGTCCTCTCTTCTGTTCTGTACATTCATTTGTCTCTCTGCTACTGAACGGTGTCAATCTTGTAGTTTATAATAGGTCGAGTTTAATGAAGGGTAGTGTGGTATTAGAGATCATTGTCTTATTCATTTTAAGGGAACAGCTTTTAACAATCCATGATTACATTTAATGTTTTCTCTAGGTTTACAACAGGCACCCTTTATCGGTTTAAGTTTTCTTAGCTTCCTCCTATTTTATGCAATATTTCAATAATTTAAAATTTTCTTTTTTCTCCTTTATTTCCACTTCTCTACTAATGTTTTTTGCTACTATCAGTAAGTTTTCTGATGCCAAAACTTATATTCCTGAGATTAAATCCTACTTAGCTATAACGTAGTAACATTTTATACACTGTTAGAATTGGTTCTCTCTGTCTCTCTGTTTTTAGAATTATTGCATCTGTATAGATGAGTGATATTGATATGTATTTCTCTGTTTCTGTTTTTGTCCAGTGTTAGTGTTTAAGGAAAGTTAGCTTTATTAACTGAATTGAGTAATATTTTTTTCTACACTCCAAAAGAATTTGTGTAAGATTAGAATTACTTGGTCTTTCAATGTCAGCTAGAATTCACTTGCACAATGCTCAAATACAATACGTTCTTTTAAAAAATATTTTAAACTACTGGTTCAATTTAATTAATGGTTGTGGGACTGCCCAATTTTTTAAACCTCTTCTTGAGTCATTTTGAAGTTATATTTTTCTACAACTTTATCCACTGTGTTTTAGTGTACACATTAAATTGGAATCAAGTTATATTTAATATCTTCATCATCTTTATGAAGATATTAAAACATGAAGTACTCCTTCCCCAAAAATATAACTATAGATGTTTGTAGCATCTACAGGTGCATTTCTTTTTTTTTCCAAAAGTTGGTTCTGTGAATTCTCCCTTTTAAATGTGAAAATTTTCACTACAGATTTCTTAAATTCATGAGACTTAGAAGTATCAACTTAGTGCTTTGTTGTTCTTATCTATCATACAGTTTCTGTTTCATCAATTTCTGTTTTTATCTTTATTATTTTTTTCTGTCTACTTTCTCTGGGTTTATTCTGCTGCTCTTTCATCATCTAAAATAGGATGGTTATTTCATTTTTTTTTCAGTTTTTCAGTCTATAAGGTTCCTATTATTTTCCATTTTAGGTGCATGCTGTGTGGCTTATTTTTCAATTTTTTTTATTGTGGTAAAATACGGATAACACAAAATTTGTAGTAACCATTTTTAAGTGTATAGTTCAGTGGTAGTAAGTACATTCATGTTGTTGAGCAGCCATCACCACCTTGCGTCTCTGGAACTCTTTCCATCTCACAAAACTGAAGTTCTATGCCCATTAAACAATAACTCCCCATTCTTCCCTTCTGCCCTTATCCCTGGAAATCACCATTCTACTCTCCATCTCTATAATTTTAACTACTCTAAATGCCTTCCTTAAGTGGAATCATACAGTATTTGTGTTTTTATCACTGGCTTATTTCACTTAGCATAAGGTCCTCAACGTTAATCCATGTTGTAGCATATATCAGAATTTCTTTCCTTTTTAAGGCAGAATATTATTTCATTTTATGTATATATAGTATTTTGCTTACCTACTCATCCACTAATGGGCACTTGGGTTGCTTCCATAAATTAGCTATTGTGAATACTATTACTTTGGACCTGGGTGTAGAAATATCTCTTTGAGAACATATTTCAATTATTTTTAGTATATGCCAGAAGTAGAATTGCTATGTCATACAGTCATTCTATTTTTAATTTTTTGAGGAACTACCATACTGTTTTCCATAGTAGCTGTACAATTTTACATTTCCACCAGCATTGCACAAGGATTCCAATTTCTCCAAAACTCACCAATACTTGTAATTATTATTTTTTAAAATAGTGGCCATGCTGACTATAAGATGCTTGTGTGTTTTGCTATATAGCATTTTTAAAACTGTTCAGTTAAAAATTTTAATAATTTACAAAAATTACTGATTTTTCAACAGAGAAATTACTTGGAATTGTGCCTTAAAGGTCACAAGTTTATATATGTTATCTTTTGGTTATAGAATGCATTGATGTCACCATTTATTAGGACTTGGCTTATGCTCTTAATATTTAGTCATGTTTTGTAAAGTTTCCTGTGTGGCTAAAAAGAATATTTATTCTCCAGTTTTGGATACTGTATTTCACATTGCTTAGATCAAGTTGCTAATTATGTTACTGAAGACTTCTAAATTACCATGAATATTTTGGCCTGATCTATCAATAACTGATTTGTGTTAAAAATATATCACCACTATTGTGATTGATTTTACATTTTCTCCTTGCATTTACATCAGTTTTAAGTTTGTATATTTGAGTCCACGGTATTAGATGTAAACAGGTTTAGCCATTACATCTTCCTGATGAATTGACCCTTTATTGACTTTCTTTGTTCTTATTAATTCTTTTTTTAACTTAATCTTCATTTTTGTCTGTTATTTATATAGGTAGATCAACTTTCTTTTCTTTTTTCCCCCTTTTAATATAGCTAGGACCATTTCAGTATTGCCCTGTATTTTTTCTCCCATTCTTTTATTTTTGATGTCCTTATGTTTTAGGTAGGCTTCTTGTAAACAACAGCTAGCTGGATTTTTTTCACTATAGTCTAATACCCTTCCACATTTTAATGGAATGCTTGGCTGTGGTGGGAACTTGGTGCACAGGCAAGGTTCTGTCCTTAGGATGGAAGTACTGCCTCCCAAAGCAACTGGGCATGGCAGTGGCTTCCGGCACGTAGTTCTGTTCTTATCCAAGGTTTGCTTTCAGCTGTTGAAAGGTACCTCACCCAAAGTCACATTTTCCCTCCCAGGGTTAATGCACAACCAATGCCTGGTCAATACAGGGCTATGAAAGTCCAATCTCCTTGCTTCAGTTTGACATCTCTGAAGGGCCCTCTGAGTTTTAGAGATCCCTGTGGGTGTGGACAAGGCCTTTGTTGTGACTGTCTCACAGCTAAACATCTCCTTCTGCCCAATTCTATTACCTTCATTCCCCCAGGAGTTGATTCTGAGAGCATTTCCTAGCAAATTTCCTGCATGCAAATCTCTATCTTGTATCTCCTTGGGGAGCCTAACCTGTGGTTCAGTATGTTTACTTTTACTTTAATTCTAATGTAGTTGGAAGCATTTCTACTCTCCTATTTTGTGGTTTTATTGTTGCCCCCTTTTTTCTCTTCCTTCCTTGTCTTCTTTCAGATTGATTATTTTTTTAAATTTCTCATTCCTTTTCTTTCTCTTCCAATTCTTTCAGAACTTATAGACACTATTTCTATTTTTTAATGATTATCTTAGATATTTTTAAGGGAATAATGAACAAAATATATAGTTCACTAATATATCTGCCTTCCTTCTAAACAGTACAGAGATCTAAGATTAATATGCTTCTTTTTTGTTGTTCAGTATTTTGGATTAATTCTACTTTTATTTAGACCCTAATATTAATGTTGTTGTTGTTATTATTAGTCATATAGTCCATGACTATTTAGATTTACTTGTCAAATTTACCAGTGTGTTAATTCATCATTCCTTTTTGAAGGTCAGGTTTTCCATCTGAGTTCATATTTCTTCTTCTTAAAGAACAGTCTTTAGAATTTTCTTTAGTAGATGCCTATGGATCAGTTTTTGCTGATCTGAGAAAAACCTCCAGTTTTGCCTTATCCTTTAAAGGGAGTTTTGCCAGTTGTATGATCTGGATTGGCAGTTCTTTTTGCCAGCACCTCAGTGATATCGTTCCACTGTCTTCTAGTTTTCATTGTTGCATGGCCAAGTCAGCTGTCAATAGAATTGTCATTTATTTTTAGGTTTTTTTATTTTCTCCAATTTTCAGTTCTTTATCTTTGTTGTTCTTAACATTTTGTATCTAGGTGTGAATTGTATTTTATTTTGTTTGAGATTCTCTGGGACACCTGAATCTGAAGAGAGATGTCTTATAGCCAGTCCTAGAATATTCTCAGCCATTGCCACTTAAGATATTGCCCCATTCTCTATGTCTAAACTCTGAAAAAATGTATGTTGAATCATCACAATGTATTTCATGTCTCTTAGTCCATCTTTATATTTAGCATCTCATTTTCTTTCCACATGGCAGTCTCAATAATTTTTCCAGATTTGACTATTATATAGATAAATCTGTCTTCAGCAGTATCTAATCTGCTGACAATTGTATTTCAAATTTCAGTACTTTAAAACATATTTTTCAGAAGTTTTATGCTTCCTTCTTTTTCCAATATGCCTGGTCATATTTTATTGTCAACTAGTTTTTATTCATGATATTCTACATCTTACTATTCTTTATGATGATCCTTTGAAATTTATCTGTGGGTATTCTTTGAGAACTGGGTGGGAACTGAGTTTCCTAGAAAGGATTAGTCTTTTCTTCTACGAAATTATGAATATTACCTGGGACCACTTAAATTCTTGGCTTGAGATTTTTTAAACCATAAAGATAGCTGGAATGTGAGTTGAAATTATATGTGAAAACCAGCTAGGGATGAACCTCAGGGGAGAATTTGTCCCTTTTACATAGCACCAAAGCCAAGGTCAACGAGTTTCCCCTTTGGCCTTTGTATGAGGTAAGTTTGTTTCTAAATTACCATATATTTCTGGCTTTTGAATTTAAGTAGATATCTCTTTGGTGCCCAAACTTGTGAAAGACCTAGACTTATCTTTTATTCTTTGTACTCCATTTGTGGACCTCAAATGAAAAAATCAGTTTTGATGGAGTTCTGTTGATGCTTCTGAGAAAAAAGGGCTTAAGTGCTCGTTTGCATCTTTGTATCATTTTTCTACTTCATTATTTGCTTCTGAATGAGATGTTAAACATATCTTAACATATATTTTATATTGAATTTTATTTGTTTGCTTGTGGAAAGGTATCTCAGTATATATCCTGTCATACTGCCAGAAATGGAATACAGAAACAATATTCCCAGACCTCAAAAATAGAAGATTTAATTAATTGCATTCCCTACTTTGACACATTATAAGCATTAGTTTACCTCATTGTCATTGTTTCCACCCTATACACAACAATTGTGATATGTTTAATATGTATTTTGGGAGTGTTCTTTAAAAATGTTTGTTGGATCTTGGGTGAATATATTTTTAATTTAGGCATATGATATGATAATATAATGTTTAACAACCTTTTCTAAGCACTATTTAAAAAGATTTATCTATGTCTCATTATGTACATCTAATTTGTTTTCTCTAAGTATTAAATAATCTTCCATGGCAGACATCTACCACATTTTACCTATCTGCTCTTCTGGGATTTCATCCCTTGTGGCTTCCAACCCCCTTCTTCCATAGTGAATGATACAAAGAGCATCCTCAGGTGTGTGCCATTGAGAGGTGCTGGGTTATAACTGGGGAGTGACTATGTTTAAATTGACTAACAGTGCCAGATTGCTGTCTGGAGCAATTAAAGTCAGTTTATATTTCTACCAACATTGCAAGAGGGGGATGAATAATTCACCTTTCTGCTAACACTTGACTTCATCTTGCTTTCTAATTTTATCTATTAACTTTGACCATGCTTTTTGTTATTGAATATAGATGCTAAATTTTGATATGATCTAATAACAGATTTTTTTTGTCACTCTTCTAGATCACTAAGGTATTGTCCAACATTTTTCTCAATTAAGGATATGGTTTTTCTCTTTCTCATTTAAATCTCTAATTTATCTTATAACTCTGCTGGATATTGCTATGGAGTACTTGAAAAGTGACAAGTACATTTGATGAATTGAATTTTAATTTTATTTTATTTTAATTAATTTAAATGTAAAAAATGGAAATAGTGTAAAACATTTTCCATCATGCATAACTTATTATTTTGATTTTATATTTAACTACATGTAGGATATTATTGTTTGGTTGTGGTGTGTGTCGGGCACATGCATCATCATTTTTATTATTACATACAATATATCTAATGGTGTCAACACTGACCTCATTGGTGCCAACCAATTGATTTAGTTCAAATTATTTTCTGTGCACAGATATAACATTGTAGTGTGTTTATTTGAATATGTTATGAGAACAGCAAGCATTAGAATGATACTTGTATAAATTGTAATTGTTAATTAGTTAAAAATTATTATTTAATTAATGTACTTAAAGCCAAAGTAAAAATTGCCAAAGCTTTATATTTAGTATGAAACCATACTACTGATACAGAATCAAGTAGAGATACATATGTTCGTTCTATTATTGGAACCATAGAAAAAGAGACAGATATTGGGAAAACATACGCTGCAAAGTTCATGATAAATGGGCAATTATAATTGTTCTAGCAGGGAAAAATAAATTTTAAACATAGAAGTGTAGATAATATTGAAAGACATTTTCAGTAAATACATAGTGAATTTAATTCTTTCAACACTCAAAAAGGAATTGGCAAGAATTAGTTACCTGAAGTCAGAACTAAAAAGCAAAAACAAAAATTTTAAATGATTTTTAACAGAAACTGGACCTATCTTTCACAGAAAAAGCATTTTTTTAGGGAGATGGTAAATTATTTATTTTTTATAGAAAAATGTCTGGGATTCCTAACTAGGTTGTGATTTGCCTTATGGAAAAATATGTGTGTTAGTTAGATAAATTCTGTTGAGACACAAGTTATTGAGTTATTGCACTCTTGGCTGTAAGTTCATAATGAATCAACAATACGTATTAAATAAGTTGTTTTAAAACAGAAGCATAGATAAAACAAGGTTATGAATTGATTAGTTAATAAAAATCTCGTAACCAGAAGATCATAGAAACACAATCCTGTACTTACCCTAGAACCAATGGTTTGGCATTTGTTAATTCAGTATTTATAGTGACTTTATAGAATACAAAATTCATGAGTAATGGCAATTGATTGTATAGTAATTGATTTTTGTTGTAGAATAGAAGTATTATGCATTTTTATAGCTTAAAATCACATACACCAAAGTTACAGAACACTCTCTTCATATGCAAATAAGCACAGCTTTATGTATTCCCTCCCAATTCTATATCAATACTAGGTTAAATAGCAGTAGTGAATACAACTATTCCTTTTTGTTGCCAGTTTGAAAGGAATGCACCTACATTTTCCTCATCAAGTGTTTAGTATAACTTTTTTGGTATATTCTTCATCAAACTGATGAAGTTCTGTTCTGTCTCCATGTTAATTTTTCTCCATTTACTTAAATAATCGTAATACATTTTTCCTTACTATATTAACATCTCATGTTGCATTATAGATATTTTGATACTGAGTGATACTTGTGTTCCTGTCACTTTTATGATAATACATAAACATACTATTGAATTTAGTTACCTAGATTTTACTTATGATTTTTGCATCTACATTATAAAGTAAAATGGACTGATACATGTTTGCATATAATTTACTCAGTCCTTTCTTTGCTTTTGACTTTGAGCTAGATGCAAGACCTAGATATGTCTTTAGGTTGTTTCACCTTTGTTTCCAATAATTCCATTTGTTAAAATACAGAAATGTTAAATATTTTAGCACTCCACCTGTTGAATATTTTTGATTACAGATTTTCAACTGATTTTGAGCAAAATATAGCCCAAATTTACAAATCTTGTTTGACTGGTTGGCACTATTTTAGGACCCATAGTTTGATTCAGTTTCATTCTGAAACTTTAAAACATTTCCAAAATCTGAATGATGGTGAGCAACAAAGAGAAAAGTACTGTCTTGCACAAGGTTTTCTTCCCTTTTATTTAAATGAATTTTGTCATAAAAATTTTATAGTTGTTACAATAAAAGCAAATATTTTATATTGATGACTATACTTTCCCTTTGATTAGCAGACTTTTATAAATTGTTAGGGCTGTATTGATTAATTATTTATGCTCCACAACCAGTTCCAAGGATGTTTCTGCTTCATAAACTTCATGAGCCTTGTCTTCCTTAGTACTTTACTTTATCAGAATTTCTATTCAAAATATTGCTGCATGTTCAGGATTTACAGTAAAATTCACCATAATGACAGATATTTCATTTTTGACAAGCTGAACTTCAAGAACTTAATTTTGATTCTGTAAACTAGTTTTAAAAATTGAACCATTATTTGAATTTAAATATTTTTCTATTAGCATCTTACGATGACCTTGATATAAAACTCATATCAGTTAAGTATTTGCAAATTATACTACCAATGGAGCCAGCACATTGAAAAGCTAATACTTTACATTCAACATACAGATAAGAAGTCTTATAATTGAAAATGAATTAAATAAATTTAAAATGGATCATCTGATCTAAATGAAAAGTCATGTTTTACTGAGTTATATGAAATACATTTACACTGATTGACTTCTCATCTTCCTGGAATAATTCCTAACTTTTGAGGTGTTGGTACTTCATCAGATGCTTATCTTCTGCTTTTCTCATGGTCTCTTGTGACATTGCAGCTCACATGGTGAGCCACTATAATTCATCTCATTCATTTTCAGTTATAAGACTTCTTGTCTATATTCAAATGCTTATTATCTGTATCTTGGATGTAAAATTCTATGTAAATCTAATTGTTGGAGAATATCAGTTGTATTGTTTAGGGCTTTTATATCTTATTTTTTTGAGAAAAGTTTGTTAAGTTATCCAGTCTGTTAAAATGAGAGGATTCAAATAAAGGGCAAAAGCATAGAGTGTTTTTTAAATAAAACCGAAAGAAAGCTGTATATTGGTACATTCAATAACTGATTATATGAAAAATTTTTAGAAATGAACATTTTAGGAAAAATAAATTAAGGGAAAAATAGAAATACACACAAAGAAAAATATAAAAGAGAAACCATATATAAAAGTGATAGAGAGGAAATAAGAAATTACAAAAATGTTGTTATATACATCCATAAACTACTAAATTTACAAATTTAGTAATGAGAATAACATTCTAAGAAACTTTGTCACTAATTCTATCTGAACAAGTAATAGAAATCCTAAGTAACTTAACAATCAAGAAATAAATGGGAAATTTTCTCAAAGGTTTCCACCAAAAACCTGGCTATGGATGTATATGACATTGTAGATATTTTTTTTCAAATTAAAAAAATGTTCATTCCAATATCACATACTGAAGAATAGTTTAATGTCAGGGATTAAATCCTGTAATTTGTTGTAACAAATACATCACTCAGTCAAATATAAAAATATTTATCTTACAGTTTTAATACCTAATTAAAAATATCTTGGTACATAAAGAATAGAAGGATATTTTTTAACATGCAAAATAAATATACAATGTCAACAGCCAATATCATATTTAGGAGTGATTCATCAGAAACAACTTCATTAACAAAGTAAAAAAGATGAAAATACTAATTATTTAGATTATACTAGAATTTGTAGCATGTAAAACAAGGAATGAAACAGAAATAAGAGATTCAAGTACAGGAGAATAGACAAAATTTTCATTATTTGTAGATGGTATGACTTACTCCTAGAAAATATGAGAATATTAAGTGCCAATAAGGAAGCTTGTGAATTGGGTAGATACAAAGGACTGTCTTTAATACTAGCAGTAAAGCTGGGAAATAGTTTAAGAAGCTCCCATTGACAGGGATGACATCAGAACAACCAAAAGTATATTACGTGGTAATAAATCTATGAGGACAAATAAGAACTCTCAGGGCTTTTGTACTTGACATAAGAGAGAGGCTTAAGAAAAAAGGCATCTTGATTAGGACAGTCCTGGGATGGCAAGTGGGAGAAATGGGGCGTGGCTTTCCTGGAGTCTGATTTGTCTCACTGGAGAGGTTTTATGTCCCATCCTTGACCCTTTGCCTCCTCCTGTGTAGGGAAACACAGCCTGGCCTTTGGAAGGACTGACCTCCAAACAGGAAGAGGCTTTCTCAACCACTCTGTCTTCCTGAGCTCATGGACGAGGGTATAAGGAACACATTTTAGGACTCTAATCTGTTACTACTTGTGTGTAGTGCTTTTTCCTTTCCATTTAATAACATGAACATTTGCTTCCCATGTAGGGAATACGTGTGATCAATATATAGTTTCAAAAACTAGTGACCCTCCCCTCCCAAATGTATAACTGTACTTTTTCTCGAGTTCATCTTTCTTTTACAGGTAAAGACCTATGAGAAAGTAGCCTAGGTTTGATGTCATATGAGCCAAAAACTATCTTGCTTATTTTTTATTCTTGAGCAGATTTTTATTTTTTTATGTTTTTAAAAAATCTTTCTGTGTTTTCTTATCTACTAATATATTCCACTATTAATTTTTTTACCTGATATTTTTATTATCCTACTATATGCCAAGTACTATGTTAGACATGCAGTTAAATGATGGATGAACATATGTTTGTATATTCATATATATATATACTTATGTGTATGTGCATAAATATGTATATATAAATATGTTTATGTATACATGTAGACATGCATATATATGTTGGCATGGACTATATACAACACACATACTTATATCTAAAATATACAAAGGGAAAGACTGCAAGGGAATAGTGTAATACAATGATTTCTGGGAAGTGCTATTACAGGTAATTAAGATATTTTCTGTTTTTTCAAATGCTTATAAAGAACATGGGTTATTGTTTTTCATCTAGGAAGAATATCCTGAGGAACTTTTTTAAAGAGAGATTTGATGCTGAGTTTCAGTCTCTATTGCTACGCTTCCAGCATGTGTCCATACCAAATATGATGTCAATTTCTGCTCAAGAACAACTGCCAGATTGTGATTCAACTCTGTTACCCACTGGTGGTGGGTTACCATAATTGCAGGCTTAACTCTTGTATGAGCTGGCTAGCTTCAAGGTAAATTTGGTTCCTGAATTTTTCCCTTCAGTGACATGTCATGGTGAGTGGCACATGTTTCTCTAATGGACATGCTATTTCTTTAACACAGGAGTGCTGTGTTTGGGATTGATGACTGGCTTCTAAAATCATGTACTTGCAAAAGGGTTTCCCATTAGGTAGGGTTTGGAGACAAGGATGCATATTAGAAAATGATCAGAACAGCTCTGGCAAGAAATAATCAGGGCCTGAACCAGGGGTCCCCCCAGAAAAAGGAAGCCAGAGAAAGCAATGTGCAAAGGGGATGCCAGATCTGAAGGGTTCAGTGATGACTAGCTAGCAGTCTTAAGTGTAGCGTGGTCCCAATAGATTACTTACACACATACATAGATAGTTTGTTGAATAGAGGTTTGCCTGAATTATCTCAGTGATCTTTCCTTCAGTTGTCTCTGAAAGTAAGGTGATTTGTTTCTTTCTGTCCTGAATTCTTTATTGCTGGGCTCCATGGAATTACCCCTCAGTTTTCAGTACAAATTACCCTCTTTGCAACCATTTGATCCCAGGATGATTGGATTTTTTTCCAGAGTCACTTTATTAATCCTCTTTTGTATTGAAAAGTGTTCCCCACAGGTGACTTCTGCTCTTAAGCCTCAGAAAGAAACAACCAAACAAAACCCACTCCTACCATGCTGCACTAGACATGATTTTCCACCTGGGATGCAGTTAGTGTTCCTCCAAACCACCGCCTCAGATAGGTCATTCTTTTTTTTCACCTTCCTTACTCACTCCCATGTTTCTCTTACTTACCAGCTCCTGACATGCCTAGTCCCTATTGCAGAAATCTTATTTATGTTTGAAATTTTCACCAGCAGGAAAGGATGTAACTTTTACAATTTAACCAATAACATGGACTGGGGTGGGGGAAGGGGTAGCCCTGAGTAAGTGAGCAAAGGAAAGGTGAAGGCAAACACCGGGTTTCTTAAAACAAAGATGTATGTTTCTCATATGTTCACATTCCTAGCATTAGAATGCATTTTATGAATAATACATGATAAATATGTATATTTTGGTCATACTATACATTCCAAATTGAAAACTTTAACATGTAGGAAATTAATCTGTATTACCCCACCTTGAATGCTTACAAATATACAGTAGGTTTATTATCGATGGAATCCTAGAATGAAGAAGAGTATATTTCCCTCATGGTACTACCTGTATTGATTATGAATATGAATGATTGAATGTTTAACAGAGTAAATTGACAGTTTGAGCAGTGCAGAATGATCATTCTGTTTTTGATGAGCAAAATTCTGCCACAAGGTGAAGTCATATCTGGAGCCAATAGGAAATCTATATTTATATTTTAGGATGAGCCTTGCTTCCTTTAAATCCTAAAATACTGCTGAAGGTCAAGAGAAAAGAAGATCACTTCTAACTGGGAAGGGTTTGTACTGCTTTTCTCATTTAATTAGAAGAAGAATTTCAGTGTAAATTTAAAATGAACTATTTAACAAGATAAAGAGGAAGTTCTGTTTAACTGAAAATACAGATTAAAATACAGTTCTGGGTCTGAGCTGGAAATGAGATCAGGTGAGGAGGAGATGAAACAGTAAAGGAGGCATCTGTGTGCAGCATCAGTATTTTCTTCTTTGAAATGAGTAAATGGAAGTTATCAATATTCAGCCCTTACCAAAGAGAATCCCCAATTTGGGTCTGGAGCATGCCGTCATGTCTCTTGGTGGCTAATGTGGGCACATGTGGAGAAATCTAAGTTCTCCATAAAGATGGAAGGTATTTGGAAAGTTACCCCAGAACACCAGCAGCATCACATCAACCGACTTGTCAGGGAAACAGGGAAGGACACAGTGTGCTGCACTCCAAGACAGATCTTCTAGATTTGAATTGTTGTGAGATTATTTCAGACAAGCAACAAGATGGGAAGACGTTTCCTTTGATGCTAACCATAGCAGCTCTACAACATTCACCCCACACAACAGTGCTTGGTGCCTATGTAGTTGCATATAGGGATTTTTCCTCCTTTCTCCCCATTTTTAAAATGAGCAAGTTAGGACGTGTTACTATCTACAATGGGAAGACCAAAATGGGGAAGGTGACCTTTGGTTGAAAATAGGAAATTAATTCTAAGAACTGTCAGCCTGAAACCCCAATCCTTATTCCCTCCACTAGTTAATGACGCAAGGAGTTCTTCTGTATTAATAGCAGCTCAGACAAGTTAGCTCTTTTGAAAGAATCCCCCGAAATTGGAAATCTGAGTTCCAAACAGAAAATATTTGGTACTTACCACCCACTTAAGTAAGGAAAGAGAATCCTTGCTCCACCCACCCAGTTACCAAGTAACCTAGACCTCCCTCTTCCAAGGACAGCAGGATCGTGGAACCTCATAGCCCAGGGCTTGCTTTGCATTAGATCTGAAGACCCATTTCTGGGAGTTTTCACTTATAAATATAGGAAGGAGTATGGTGTAATGGAAAGAGCTCTGAATTTGGAATTAAAGCCTTTGTTGGGAGTCTTGTCTCTACCATGTACTGCCTTTGGACCACTCACTCACTTTCTGGGGGGTGTGGCAAGGAGACCAACATTAGCCATACTGCTCAAAAGATTATTATAAGAATCAAAATAAGACAGTGGCAGAAACATTGCCTTAAGCATTATGGTATGCATGACCTTATTATTATTAATAAATCTAAGTGATTTATTTAGAGTACTCCAATTTTTCATCTATTAGTATTATATTTGTATAAAATCAGGATATTTTACAGCACTTTCCTATTTCCAACTTTCTGTCAAATCTTCCACTATAGTTGAGCAAGAACTAACATGTATTGTCAGCTCACTGCAGTTAATTTATATGTTAATCTAATACCATCATCATCATTAACATGTTTGCAAATTAGGTGTTAGGTTGAATTATATTAAACTGCTTATTTTGGAGGTCGAAACAGTCCAGTATTGGTTATTATATATGTTTCCACCTAATACAACCATTCTTATCATGTAGATGAACAGATGGGGCTCATAGAGTGAGAACGATCAGCCTGAAGTCAGGCAGAGCACGAATTTGATCCCAGGTCTGTCTGTGACTAAAGCCACCATACAATTATTGACAGTGATTGAATAGCTTACCTGTAAATTTTCACTGTCTCCTGAGTCATAATTCGATTGGACCTCACTGATTTGACACAGCTGGTGGTGCTTTCATCTCCCCGTTCATCTTGGACTTCATTTTCCTTTCATCAGGAATTCCCCACACTTTCCACCACCCTCTCTGGACTGCTCGTCCTTCACACTTGTCCCTCTGAACACAGCTTATGAGGCGTCTTGGTTGTATTTAGTTTTCCACAAGCCTCATCTCATTTTGACCACCAAGCACCAGCTCATATTTTCATCAGGGATTGTTTCTTTTCAGCCTTGTACATATTCTTTGGAAATTCCAACCTGACCTAGACTTCTGAGCATTTCTGAGCCTTACCCAAACCTCTTGGGCACACGCCCTTTTGAAAGTCTTGGGCCATGGAAAGCAGCTGACTTTTAATTCTTTTTTTTCATATGGATGAACCTGTAGCTATATCTCTGTTTTACAGAGAAATTCTGTGTTTGTAAGTGTGTTGCATCAGAGGCAGTACAAACAGTGCCCTGAGCATTAAGTATGCATGACATTATTATTATTAGGAAATTTAATTGATTTATGTAGAGCTCTCCAATTTTTCAACTATTAGTATTCTATCTGAATAAAATCAGACATTATCTGATGCTTTCCCATTCCAACTTCCTGTTAAATCTTCCACTATACGTGAACAAGGACTAACATGGAATGTTATTTTCTATTATTTTTATTGCTATTTTCTTCTATTTTCTCAATGTGACTTAATGACTAACATATGCCAACACATGGATTTGTACGACAGCTTATATTTTTGAGTTAGTGGCTCTCTGCCAGGCATTATGTTAAAAGCTTTCTATGTGCTCTGTGTTTTTAATTCTCATACTGACACTCTGAGTTAGGTATTGTCATTAACCCATTTAACAGATAAAGAAGCACAGGAAGACTTGGCCAAAGTGATGCAGCTGGGAAGGGCTGGTGCTGGGAAGCATGTCCAGGCTGCCTGACTTTAGACCCAGAGCTCGAGGCCTTGGGGCTCTGTTACCTCCCCATCCTGAGTGATTTCTCTACTTATTTAAATATTTAGTGTATGTAAATAAAACTGTGATTCAACATCCAGATAAGCAAGCTTTTAATCCAACAGGTCATACATATATTCATATCTTGCATCAGGTCAACAAATCTCTCGACAGTTATATACATCTTTTTATTTTTATGCAGATGTTTGGGGCCCTGTGAAAATAGTCCCTAGCTGATGTTAAACATCATAATTCATGAGCCAAAGTGACTCCAAAGCCCTTATGATAGCTATTTTTGCTACACCATATGAGATTACAAAAAGACATGAGAGGCTACTTCGAAACTGGGAGAATTCTCACTGAGATCCGGGATGTCACAGCACCCTGACATTAATAGACTGGTGGTGTGAGATTGTGTACGTGTTTAGATTTTGATGAAATTCTTTAAATTATCAAAACTCCATTTAGGAAAAATTTTAGTCTTGCGAAGACCCTGGCTTTTTTCTAGAAGGGTTTATTTTGTTTTGTTTTGTTTTGTTTTATGCTGCCTAAACTACTGGAGAATGATGGTTGTGCACCATTGTTTTTCTAAACTATTAGCATTCCTTGAAGCACAGAAAAAAATAATTCAAGGAATACATTTCTGGCAGACAGCATGATATAGTGGGATCCATGTGACAAGCAGAGACTGAAGGTTTTGACTTAAATTCTGGTTCGACTCTGTGTAAGTTACCATGTAAGTTAACTGCAGTTAGTGTGCCATACTTATTAGCTCTTGTTCACCAGTTAGGTAAACTTGGAAAAGTCAGTTAAGCTTTCTGAATCTCACTCTGTTTGTTCACTTGTTCATTCATTCATTTATTCACTCATTCATTCATCTCTTAAGTTTCTACTAAGTATCAGGCATAAGTTGATGTCCTAAGTAAAACACTACACCTGTGTCTTTTTTCTTCCTGAAAATGGCATAACACTCCTTCCTTGAATTCTAAAATGTTTTGAAATAAAATTTTCACATGTGCAAACATCTTGCATATTTTAAGGCATGACACAATGTTGGTTATTAAACTTTAAAAAATTTGTGTAATATAAAAATGTTTTGCAACCATCACCACTCTTCAATTCAGAACCCCAAATGGAAACCATATCCAGTGAGCAGGTCCTCCTTATTCCTCCGAGTGTGGATAGGCCAAATTTTGTTTATCTCTTCATCTGTTGATGGATATTTGGGTTATTTTCACCTTTCGGTAATCATGAGTATGCTGCTATGAACATCTGTGTGTAAGTTTTTGTTTGCCGACCTGTTCTGAATTCTTCTGGATATAAATGTAGCAGTAGAATTTCTAAGTCATATGCTAATTCTATGTTAAAGTCATTTAGGACCAAGAAAACTGTTTTTAATAGCAATTATACTATTTTTTGTTCCCACTAGCAGTGCATGACATTCCAGTTTCTCCATATATTTGCTGACATGTTATTTTGCACTTTGATTATGGCCATCCTTGTGAGTATGAAGTGCTATCTCATTGTGGTTTTGATTTGAGTTCCTCTAATGACTAATGATGTTGAGCATCTTTTCATGTGCTTGCTGGCCATTTGTATGTCATCTTTGGAGAAATGTGTATTCAAATTCTTTGCCTATTTTTCAACTGAGTTGTTTGTCTTTTTGATGTTTATACAATCTAGATCATAGAACCTTATCAGATAGATGTACAAATAATTTCTCCCTTTCTATGGGTTGTTTTTCCCTCACTTGATAGTATCATTTTATTTATGAAATGTTTTCATTTTTTTTTTTTTTAAATAATTATTTTTTATTGAAGGGTAGTTGACGCACAGTATTACATTACATTAGTTTCAAGTGTACAACACAGTGGTAAAACATTTATATACATAATTCTAGGTTCCAGCTATCACCCTACCAGGCTGTTACAATATCTTGACTATATTCCTTATGCTGTACATTACATCCCGGTTACTTATTTATTTTATCATTGGAAGTCTGTCCTTTTTTTTTTTTTTTTTTGTGAGGGCATCTCTCATATTTATTGATCAAATGGTTGTTAACGACAATAAAATTCTGTATAGGGGAGTCAATACTCAATGCACAATCATTAATCCACCCCAAGCCTAATTTTCGTCAGTCTCCAATCTTCTGAGGCATAACAAACAAGTTCTTACATGGAGAACAAATTCTTACATAATGAATAAGTTACATAGTGAACAGTACAAGGGCAGTCATCACAGAAACTTTCGGTTTTGCTCATGCATTATGAACTCTAAACAGTCAGTTCAAATATGAATACTCATTTGGTTTTTATACTTGATTTATATGTGGATACCACATTTCTCTCTTTATTATTATTATTTTTAATAAAATGCTGAAGTGGTAGGTAGATACAAGATAAAGGTAGAAAACATAGTTTAGTGTTGTAAGAGAGCAAATGTAGATGATCAGGTGTGTGCCTGTAGACTATGTGTTAATCCAAGCTAGACAAGGGCAATAAAACTTCCACGTATGCAGAAGATTTCTCTCAGAACGGGGGGGTGAGGTTCTAAGCCTCACCTCTGTTGATCCCCAATTTCTCACCTGATGGCCCCCCTGCGACTGTGCCTGTCTTAGGTTGTTCCTCCCTTGAGGAATCTTACCCGTCTCTGGCTAACCAGTCATCTTCCGGGGCCATACAGGGAAATGTGAAGTTGGTAAGTGAGAGGGAAGCCTTATTGTTTGAAAAGGTTAGCTTTTTACTTCTTTGCATATTTATGCCCTGTGGCTTCTATGCCCAGCATTTGTCTTGAGGTATCTTTACCACTTGGAAGAATTATGATACTCGGTAAATTTGATATGAGGCATGAATTCTATTTAAGGGTTGTAATTAGGAAGGAAGAAGAAAAGCTATAGAAGTAGCAGGCGGAAGAAAACATGGGAAGATTGATTATTTCTTTGACATATCTTCTTGTAGAGTAACTTCAGCATGTATAGGTTTTAAGCTACTACTTAAATTGCACACACACATTAACATAATAGGAGTATAGTTACATAACCAAAGCGTATCTGTAATTACCAGCCATCTCCAGTGAAACCAAGAAAACCAGTTAGGCACCTTAGGCATTTGTGAAAACTTATCTATGATATGGTGGATATTGTCCAACTGAACTTGAACAGTCTGAGAGAAATCAGACAAATTAAAACAACCCATTCCTGGGGACTGTTCACATGCCATATGTTCTTTTAACAGTAAATAGTCTGTAGTTGTAAGACTTTGGAGTGCTACAATTTGCACTTCTCCAAATTCTTGGTTGAGTTCCAACAGTATAGATCCAGTCAAATTTGTTGTTTTACTGTATGCACAGGTCAGCTTAGATATCTCCTTCCTCATTCCCATGGCAAGTCCAGGAACTGGTGGGATGAGTGCATCTACAGCTGTAGCAGTGCGTGGATCTTTGTTGGGGTTTTTTGATGATCATCTTCTGGCATGAGTCTTCCAGAGAGTGCAGATGTTGGAAGTTCTTTTTCATATCGTATCTTAGTTCATTTTCGGGGTAGCCCAATTAGGCTTTGATCCTCTGTATAAGCACAAACAGACCCTTTGCCTACACTTTTATATGCCCTTTATACCCTTGTGTAGAACTCGTTGGAGGTTACCACACAGGAACTGCCCTTTTTTTTTTTGCTTTGTTTTTGGTATCACTAATCTACACTTACATGACGAATATTATGTTTACTAGGCTCTCCCCTATACCAGGTCTCCCCTATAAACCCCTTTACAGTCACTGTCCATCAGCATAGCAAAATGTTGTAGAATCACTACTTGCCTTCTCTGTGTTGTACAGCCCTCCCCTTTCTCCCACCCCCCCATGTATGTTAATCTTAATACCCCCCTACTTCTCCCCCCCTTATCCCTCCCTACCCACCCATCCTCCCCAGTCCCTTTCCCTTTGGTACCTGTTAGTCCATTCTTGAGTTCTGTGATTCTGCTGCTGTTTTGTTCCTTCAGTTTTTCCTTTGTTCTTATATTCCACAGATAAGTGAAATCATTTGGTATTTCTCTTTCTCCGCTTGGCTTGTTTCACTGAGCATAATACCCTCCAGCTCCATCCATGTTGCTGCAAATGATTGGATTTGCCCTTTTCTTATGGCTGACTAGTATTCCATTGTGTATATGTACCACATCTTCTTTATCCATTCATCTATTGATGGACATTTAGGTTGCTTCCAATTCTTGGCTATTGTAAATAGTGCTGCAATAAACATAGGGGTGCATCTGTCTTTCTCAAACTTGATTGCTGTGTTCTTAGGGTAAATTCCTAGGAGTGGAATTCCTGGGTCAAATGGTAAGTCTGTTTTGAGCATTTTGATGTACCTCCATACTGCTTTCCACAATGGTTGAACTAACTTACATTCCCACCAGCAGTGTAGGAGGGTTCCCGTTTCTCCACAGCCTCGCCAACATTTGTTGTTGTTTGTCTTTTGGATGGCAGCCATCCTTACTGGTGTGAGGTGATACCTCATTGTAGTTTTAATTTGCATTTCTCTGATAATTAGCGATGTGGAGCATCTTTTCATGTGTCTGTTGGCCATCTGTATTTCTTTTTTGGAGAACTGTCTGTTCAGTTCCTCTGCCCATTTTTTAATTGGGTTATTTGTTTTTTGTTTGTTGAGGCGTGTGAGCTCTTTATATATTCTGGACGTCAAGCCTTTATCGGATGTGTCATTTTCAAATATATTCTCCCATACTGTAGGGATCCTTCTTGTTCTATTGATGGTGTCTTTTGCTGTACAGAAGCTTTTCAGCTTAATATAGTCCCACTTACTCATTTTTGCTGTTGTTTTCCTTGCCCGGGGAGATATGTTCAAGAAGAGGTCACTCATGTTTATGTCTAAGAGGTTTTCGCCTATGTTTTCTTCCAAGAGTTTAATGGTTTCATGACTTACATTCGGGTCTTTGATCCATTTTGAGTTTACTTTTGTATATGGGGTTAGACAATGGTCCAGTTTCATTCTCCTACATGTAGCTGTCCAGTTTTGCCAGCACCACCTGTTGAAGAGACTGTCATTTCGCCATTGTATGTCCATGGCTCCTTTATCAAATATTAATTGACCATATATGTCTGGGTTAATGTCTGGATTCTCTAGTCTGTTCCATTGGTCTGTGGCTCTGCTCTTGTGCCAGTACCAAATTGTCTTGATTACTATGGCTTTATAGTAGAGCTTGAAGTTGGGGAGTGAGATCCCCCCTACTTTATTCTTCTTTCTCAGGATTGCTTTGGCTATTCGGGGTCTTTGGTGTTTCCATATGAATTTTCGAATTATTTGTTCCAGTTCATTGAAGAATGTTGCTGGTAGTTTCATAGGGATTGCATCAAATCTGTATATTGCTTTGGGCAGGATGGCCATTTTAACGATATTAATTCTTCCTAGCCACGAGCATGGGATGAGTTTCCATCTGTTAGTGTCCCCTTTAATTTCTTTTAAGAGTGACTTGTAGTTTTCAGAGTATAAGTCTTTCACTTCTTTGGTTAGGTTTATTCCTAGGTATTTTATTTTTTTGAATGCAATTGTGAATGGAGTTGTTTTCCTGATTTCTCTTTCTGTTGGTTCGTTGTTAGTATATAGGAAAGCCACAGATTTCTGTGTGTTGATTTTGTATCCTGCAACTTTGCTGTATTCCGATATCAGTTCTAGTAGTTTTGGGGTGGAGTCTTTAGGATTTTTTATGTACAGTATCATGTCATCTGCAAATAGTGACAGTTTAACTTCTTCTTTACCAATCTGGATTCCTTGTATTTCTTTATTTTGTCTGATTGCCATGGCTAGGACCTCCAGTACTATGTTAAATAACAGTGGAGAGAGTGGGCATCCCTGTCTAGTTCCCGATCTCAGCGGAAATGCTTTCAGCTTCTCGCTGTTCAATATAATGTTGGCTGTGGGTTTATCATAGATGGCCTTTATTATGTTGAGGTACTTGCCCTCTATTCCCATTTTGCTGAGAGTTTTTAACATGAATGGATGTTGAACTTTGTCAAATGCTTTTTCAGCATCTATGGAGATGATCATGTGGTTTTTGTCTTTCTTTTTGTTGATGTGGTGGATGATGTTGATGGACTTTCGAATGTTGTACCATCCTTGCATCCCTGGGATGAATCCCACTTGGTCATGGTGTATGATCCTTTTGATGTATTTTTTGAATTCGGTTTGCTAATATTTTGTTGAGTATTTTTGCATCTACGTTCATCAGGGATATTGGTCTGTAGTTTTCTTTTTTGGTGGGGTCTTTGCCTGGTTTTGATATTAGGGTGATGTTAGCTTCATAGAATGAGTTTGGGAGTATCCCCTCCTCCTCTATTTTTTGGAAAACTTTAAGGAGAATGGGTATTATGTCTTCCCTGTATGTCTGATAAAATTCCGAGGTAAATCCATCTGGCCCGGGGTTTTGTTCTTTGGTAGTTTTTTGATTACCGCTTCAATTTCGTTGCTGGTAATTGGTCTGTTTAGATTTTCTGTTTCTTCCTGGGTCAATCTTGGAAGGTTATATTTTTCTAGGAAGTTGTCCATTTCTCCTAGGTTTCCCAGCTTGTTAGCATATAGGTTTTCATAGTGTTCTCCAATAATTCTTTGCATATCCGTGGGGTCCGTCGTGATTTTTCCTTTCTCGTTTCTGATACTGTTGATTTGTGTTGACTCTCTTTTCTTCTTAATAAGTCTGGCTAGAGGCTTATCTATTTTGTTTATTTTCTCGAAGAACCAGCTCTTGGTTTCATTGATTTTTGCTCTTGTTTTATTCTTCTCAGTTTTATTTATTTCTTCTCTGATCTTTATTATGTCCCTCCTTCTGCTGACCTTAGGCCTCATCTGTTCTTCTTTTTCCAATTTTGATAATTGTGACATTAGACCATTCATTTGGGATTGCTCTTCCTTTTTTAAATATGCTTGGATTGCTATATACTTTCCTCTTAAGACTGCTTTTGCTGTGTCCCACAGAAGTTGGGGCTTAGTGTTGTTGTTGTCATTTGTTTCCATATATTGCTGGATCTCCATTTTGATTTGGTCATTAATCCATTGATTATTTAGGAGCGTGTTGTTAAGCCTCCATGTGTTTGTGAGCCTCTTTGCTTTCTTTGTACAGTTTATTTCTAGTTTTATGCCTTTGTGGTCTGAAAAGTTGGTTGGTAGGATTTCAATCTTTTGGAATTTTCTGAGGCTCTTTTTGTGGCCTAGTATGTGGTCTATTCTGGAGAATGTTCCATGTGCACTTGAGAAGAATGTATATCCCGCTGCTTTTGGATGTAGAGTTCTATAGATGTCTATTAGGTCCATCTGCTCTACTGTGTTGTTCAGTGCTTCCGTGTCCTTACTTATTTTCTGCCCAGTGGATCTATCCTTTGGGGTGAGTGGTGTGTTGAAGTCTCCTAGAATGAATGCATTGCAGTCTATTTCCCCCTTTAGTTCTGTTAGTATTTGTTTCACATATGCTGGTGCTCCTGTGTTGGGTGCATATATATTTAGAATGATTGTATCCTCTTGTTTGACTGAGCCCTTTATCATTATGTAGTGTCCTTCTTTATCTCTTGTTACTTTCTTTGTTTTGAAGTCTATTTTGTCTGATATTAGTACTGCAACCCCTGCTTTCTTCTCGCTGTTGTTTGCTTGAAATATGTTTTTCCATCCCTTGACTTTTAGTCTGTACATGTCTTTGGGTTCGAGGTGAGTTTCTTGTAAGCAGCATATAGATGGGTCTTGCTTTTTTATCCATTCTGTTACTCTGTGTCTTTTGATTGGTGCATTCAACCCATTAACATTTAGGGTGACTATTGAAAGATATGTACTTATTGCCATTGCAGGCTTTAAATTCGTGGTTACCAAAGGTCCAAGGTTAGCCTCTTAGTATCTTACTGCCTAACTTAGCTCGCTTATTGAGCTGTTATATACACTATCTGGATATTCTTTTCTTCTCTCCCTTCTTATTCCTCCTCCTCAATTCTTCATATGTTGGGTGTTTTGTGCTGTGCTCTTTCTAGGAGTGCTCCCATCTAGAGCAGTCCCTGTAAGATGTTCTGTAGAGGTGGTTTGTTGAAAGCAAATTCCCTCAGCTTTTGTTTGTCTGGGAATTGTTTAATCCCACCGTCATATTTGAATGATAGTCGTGCTGGATACAGTATCCTTGGTTCAAGGCCCTTCTGTTTCATTGTATTAAATATATCATGCCATTCTCTTCTGGCCTGTAGGGTTTCTGTTGAGAAATCTGACGTTAGCCTGATGGGTTTCCCTTTATAGGTGACCTTTTTCTCTCTAGCTGCCTTTAACACTCTTTCCTTGTCCTTGATCTTTGCCATTTTAATTATTATGTGTCTTGGTGTTGCCCTTCTTGGATCCTTTCTGTTGGGGGTTCTGTGTATTTCCGTGGTCTGTTCGATTACTTCCTCCCCCAGTGTGGGGAAGTTTTCAGCAATTATTTCTTCTAAGATACTTTCCATCTCTTTTCCTCTCTCTTCTTCTTCTGGGACCCCTATAATACGGATATTGTTCCTTTTGGATTGGTCACACAGTTCTCTTAATATTGTTTCATTCCTGGAGATCCTTTTGTCTCTCTCTATGTCAGCTTCTATGCGTTCCTGTTCTCTGATTTCAATTCCATCAATGGCCTCTTGCATTCTATCCATTCTGCTTATAAACCCTTCCAGAGTTTGTTTCATTTCTGCGATCTCCTTTCTGGCATCTGTGATCTCCTTCCGGACTTCATCCCATTTCTCTTGCGTATTTCTCTGCATCTCTGTCAGCATGTTTATGATTCTTATTTTGAATTCTTTTTCAGGAAGACTGGTTAGGTCTGTCTCCTTCTCTGGTGTTGTCTCTGTGATCTTTGTCTGCCTGTAGCTTTGCCTTTTCATGGTGATAGGAATAGTCTGCAGAACTGGGACGAGTGACGGCTGGAAGGACTTCCTTTCTTGTTGGTTTGTGGCCCTCCTCTCCTGGGAGAACAGCGACCTCTAGTGGCTTGTGCTGGGCGGCTGTGCGCAGACAGGGTTTCTGCTTCCTGCCCGGCTGCTATGGAGTTAATCTCCGCTGTTGCTGTGGGCGTGGCCTGGCTCGGGCAGCTACTCCAAGATGGTGGAGTCGCGTTGGAGCAGGAGCGGCTGGGAGGCTATTTATCTCCGTAAGGGGCCTGCCTGCTCCCTGCAGCCCAGGGGTTAGGGTGCCCAGAGATCCCGGATTCCCTACCTCTGGATTAAGTGACCCGCCCTGCCCCTTTAAGACTTCCAAACAGCACCCGCCAAAACAAAACAACGACCACCAAAAAAAAAAAAAGAAAAAAAAATTTTTTTTAATTAAAAAAAAAAGTTTTAATTAAGAAAAAAAAAAAAAGGTGGTTGTTCGTTTTTCTTTATTCTCCGGTGCCAGCCTCAGGCCTCTGCTCACCGGTCTTTCTGCCCTGTTTCCCTAGTATTGGGGTTCCTATCCCTTTAAAACTTCCAAAAAGCGCTCGCCAAAACAAAACAGCAAAAAAGCAAAAAAAAAATGGTCGCGCGCTTTTCTTATGTCCTCTGGCGCCCAGCCTCCAGTGCCTGCTCACTGTTCTTGCTGCCCTGTTTTCCCAGTATCGAGGGCCCTGCACTCTGGCCCGGATGGCTGGGGCTGGGTGTTCGGCAGTCCTGGGCTCCGTCTCCCTCCCGCTCTGCCTGCTCTTCTCCCCCCGGGAGCTGGGGGGAGGGGCGCTCGGCTCCCGCAGGGCCGGGGCTTGTATCTTACCCCTTTCGCGAGGCGCTGGGTTCTCTCAGGTGCGGATGTGGTCTGGATATTGTCCTGTGTCCTCTGGTCTTTATTCTAGGAAGGGTTGTCTTTGTTATATTTTCATAGATATATGTGGTTTTGGGAGGAGATTTCCGCTGCTCTACTCACGCCGCCATCTTCCGCCCCTCCTCTCGAAATGTTTTCATTTTGATGAAATCCAATTTCTATTGGTAATTTTGCTGGGTGTCAAAATCTAAGAAACATGACAAATTTAGCTTTTATACTTAGGTTGTTGATACATTTTGAGTTAATATTTGTCTATTTTGTGATGTAAAGATTTGATTTCATTCTTTTGTGTGTGAATACCCAGTTGGACCAATACCATTTGTGAAAGCAGGTCTTTATCCATTGAATGGTTTTGACAACCTTATCAAAACTCAATTAAAAGATACATGGGTGTATTTCTGTACTCTCAATTCTATCCCATTGATCTATATGTCTATCTTTATACCAATGCCACACTGAAGATTTGTAGCAAGGTTTTAAAATGGGAAGTGTCAATGTCCCAAATTTATTCTTTCTTTTATATATATTGTCTTGGCATTTGAAGTCTCTTGCCATTCTATGTGAAATTTCAGATCAACGATCAACTTTTCCATTTCTGCAAAAAAGGCTCTTGGGATTTTGATAGGGATTGCATTGAATCTGTAGATCACCTTGAGGGTATTGCCATCTAAGACTATTAAATCCTTCAATCCATGATCATGGTATGTATTTCCATTTATTTATGTCTCCTTAATTTCTTTCATCAATGTTCTATAGTTTTTAGTGTACAAGTGTTGCCCCACCTTGGTTAAATTTATTCCAAAGTACTTTATTCATTTGGATGCTATTATAAATGGAATTATCTTCTTAAATTCATTTTTGGATTGTTCATTTTTACCATAGAGATTTCCAACTGATTTTGCATATTGATGCTTCCTACAAACTTGCTGGGCTCATTTATTAATTCTAATATATTTTTTGTAGGTTCTTTAGGATATTCTATATATAAGATCATGTCTTCTGCAAATAAAGACAGTTTTACTTCTTTCTTTCCAATCTAAATACCTTCATTTCCTTTTCTTGCCTAATTTCTTTAGCTAGAATCTCCAGTTCAATGTTGAATAGAAGTAGTAAGAATGGATACCCTTGTCCTGCCCTGATCTTAAGGAGAAAGCATTCAGTCTTTTCCTATTAAGTAGTTTTCATAGATACTTTTTATCAAGTTCAGGAAGTTCCCATTTGTTACGGACTGAGTTTTGTCCTTCCCAAATTCATATGTTGAAGATATAACTCTCAAAGTGACCACATTTGAAGATAGGGCCTTTTAGGGAATAAGAAATGAGGTCATAAGTGTGGGGTCCTAATCTGGTAGGACTGGTATTCTTATAAGAAGAGGAAGAGACACCCGAATTCTCTCTCTCCATGCACACACAGAGGAAAGTCGTGTGAAGATGCAGCAAGAAGATGGCCATCTGCAAAAAGAAAGGCCTTACTGGCAACCACCCATAATGGCAACTTGATCACAGACTTCTAGCCTTAAGAACTATAAGAAAATAAGATTCCATTTTTTAAGCTTACCAGTCCATGATATTTTTTATGGCAGCCCTAGCAGACTAATGCACAATTTATTCTTAGTTTTTTGAACATACGTTTTTAAATCATGAAAGGGGTTGGATTTTTGTCAAATGCTTTTTTTGCATCAATTTAGCAGATCATATGGTTTTTATTGATATGTCACATTACACTAATTGATTTTTAGATGTTAAATCAACATTGCATTCCTGAGATAAGCCTACTTAGTGTATATGCACGTGATTTATAACCCATTTAATATGTTGCTAGATTTGTTGAGGGAGGGTTTTGCTTATATTCAAAAGAGATATTGGTCTATTTTCTTAGTCTGGTGACAATAGGGATTTTTAGAATTCACAGGAGGCAAGGGTCAGGGGTATACTGGAAGTGTTCCAAAGCTTCTAACCAACTAGGGAAATTTCTGCAAATGACAAGACATAGCAGCAGAAGAAAAGTGTATACTATATTTTGTGTTTATCTTTGACACTTACATTTAAGGCTTTCTTAATATATTTTATCCCATTCATAAGATTGATTTTTGAATTGGCTAAAGAAACAGGAACTTAGCTTTGTAGCTTTGCAAATCTGTTTTAATCCTGATCAAAGAGTGGAATGTGTCTTTGAATGGTCTGACTTTTTCCAACCCTTTGTTTCTCTATATTTAAGGGATGATCTATAAAAAGCCTATTAGAAACAACATGAGCCTGTCTCATTATGTTTGGCTGAAGTGAGGTTCCAATAAATGTTAGTCCTTTTCTAACCACTATATCGACTAGTATTAGTAACTGAGAAGCAAAACGCTAGTACTGCCAACATTTTTGACATTGTAACTGCATGGCATTATTCACTTAATTTTTCCCTAGCAAACTATGTATGTATACACACATATGCATATATGGAGTATATATACATGTGTGGGTATATGTAAATATATATCTGTGTGTGAATATGATAAATATAACTCTGCTTTTGAATATTTTGTGAGAATTATAAGATGGTTCAGAAAGATGATCTGGATGGCTTACGACTATAGTGGAAATCATTATACTGGTCTAAGAAGTGAAATAAATATGTTAAATTAGTGATAGAAATTAGTGTGCTTGTTTCCCATTTTCATAATAGTTCTGACATAGCTTGAGGCCTGACATGTTAACCTCTGGCTGTTTAATTTTCTTCTCATGCACTACAAATGAATGCTTATTGCTGGTAGTTCAGTACAGAACTAGAGGAAGGGTACCTTCAGCTCTTTTCCTACTGAGGGAGGGGCCCCAAACTCCCAGGGAGAGTCACTGTTCCAAGCAGCTGTAGCCCTCCCCACTTTCCATCTGGGTGCCTCCTCACAAACTAATCTCCTTTCCATTTCCTGCTGAGTGTGGTGATTGCCTAGTCGCTGCAGTGTTACCCCACTTCCTCTCTTTGAAGGTACTCTGCTACTCCTTTCCTAATTCATCTTCATGACGTGTGTCAAGTTTTTCTACATGCATTTGTCACTAATTCACTTCCCTTACTCCAGCTGCTTTTTGGGGCCCCCTATCTTGAAAATGGGGTGGATTTTGCAGAAGCGATGTAGGGAAAGAGAGACGTGAGCCTAGGTGGTGCTTACTCTGCCCACCATGGCAAGCAAGCAGGGACTAGAGGAACCTATAGAGCTGAGGATGCTGGGGTAGAGGAGGACATTCAAGAGTTTCCAAGGGACACATCTCAGTCAGGGTTCAAGAAAACTGTCAGCTCTGAAAGTGGCGATAAGATAAGCAGGAGGTGATGGGATCCCAGTGTAGATGGAATGTAGACCATCAGCATATCAGGCCAATGATGGCAGCTGGGATGGAAACATCTGGAAAGTTAGTTTCCAGAGACTAGGTCCAGGTCACCTTGTGAGGCATTTGGGCCAAGCTCCAAACTCCAGAAGCATGAGCTCTGACATGAACAAGGGGTTTGGATGACTGGGTGGAGACTAAGAACGGACTCAAAGTCATTGTTTAGGGATGGGGGTGTGCACAGGTCAGGGAGACCAGTGACTGAGGGCCTGAGCATGAGCTCCCCATTCAGCCTGGTGAGGACAGTAATAATAGTAAATTATACCTGCATGTGGAGGAAGACAGAGATGGTTGCAAAACTTTAAATACTGTGTATCTCAGTCAAATTTGATTTAGGAACTAAGGATGGGAGTGGGCATTTTGGTACAGATGATTATTTAACTGAATTTTAAGAAAGCAGTGGGAAAGACAAAGGGTAGTACAGTTACAGCATCATGTCAGGAGGCCACCAAACATCAGGTTTGGCCACTCTGTCCTTTTGTGGCATTTCCAGGTCAAGGGTTAAGACCTCAGATTTTTCAGGTTGGAGAGGATCAATGTCGGTGCATCTTGAAGGGACCACATTCTCAGAAATGAATTCATGATATTCAAACTGACCAGACATCAAATTAAAATCCAAAACTAGTTTTTTAACTTACAATAAGAAATATTCCTTTCTAGTGATATGCATGTGTGCAAGCCCAGTACCACTTCCAAATCAATAGCCATCAGGTTATGATTAGGGCCCAGGATAGTGGATGATATTTGAGGACTCTGGGAACTCCCAGGACAATTCCTGGTATTATTCCAGCCACTTGAATGCTAATGTCTTCCCAATCCCTTTTTTTTGGGGCACCGTTGACAAGCACCCACTCATATCTTGCTGCCTCCTCCATTTTCTAAGCTGTTTATTGTATTGGGTCCTTCTTCCCAGGTATGTGACTACCACTGTTGGAACATTGTCCCTTCATGTTATTTCTGAATGGTCTTGCTCTCTTTTGACTCATGAGATACCCCATCTCCTAAAGACTACTGAAGAGAGTCCTCTGCATTGGGTGAAAATTATGATCATTTTAATTTGGAAGCTCAGTTTACGTCTGAAGCCATGCTATTTTAACTAGTCTGTCTTGACCAAACAGGCAAAATTAGACAAAAGTCTGAAATAACCTGTATCCTTCCAAGACTTTCTATCCTCAATAATTTTGATGAATGGTTGGATGGAGAGGTAGACAAAGAGCTCATAAGCTCAAAATCAATTAGAGATGTAATATCTAATAATCTTTTTTGTCTTTCATGAACTCTTACTTTATCATCACTTTGTTTTTGTGTCTTGTTATCATTGCTTATTATGTTTCATACTGCTTCTACTCCAGAGATTCCATAGCCTCTTCCTGACCTGGAAACATGTTTCTACCTGGCTCAGCTGCTAAGACTTAATGTAGGGTATTCAAGGAAGATCTGTTCAAGACTCATAACCTGGGAATCTGGATAGAAAGCAGATTCTGAATCTGTCTGAGGTTTGAGGCTGGGCTCAAGCATCCACATGTCTAATAAGCTCCCAGGTGATACAGGAACTCCTTGTCTGTGCACCTTGAGTGAATAGGCTCTGGTGGTAAAACCATGGGATTTGGAGACTCACTCTCCTGGGTGGTTATCTGTTTCCTCCATTGTCAGCTTCATGACACTGGGCAAATACCTTCGCCTCTGTGAGACTCAGTTTTGTGTCTACAGAGTGGGAACACCCCTTACTCCCACTTGGAAGGTTGGAGTCATGAATGTTCAATGCCTAGTTAGTTCTTCCCACCTGAAATCCTTTCTTCCTACTTGCTCCTTCCCTTCGTGCACTGCCTGAGCCCCTCTTCCAGCAAATCTCTGGCTTCTACACTGATGACCTCCCCTACCCAAGGAGGACATGGTACAGCTATCCCTTTTCAAAAACATTCAATCTGCTCAAGCACAAACTAGCCCTTAGTCTGGCTTCAGCACCCATTCTCAGTCTGGTTAACCTCACGCTGGACCCTGGGTTGTGGCTCCCAACACCTGGGTTCTTCCCGAGCCTCAGGGTGCTGGGTGTGCCTGCCTGGGACCCTTCCCACCTCCGGCCCCTGTGGAAAAGTGCCTCACTTTTGTGAAATCATCCAGGAAGGGCAGTCGATACTTTCCTCCTATCTCAGCAAAGCTGCTCTCTGGAGATAGTGAAAAAGTCTTGCTTTTAAACTAAATGAAAAAAAAATAATAATGAGAATGTTTGTTATCTTAATCTGGGTGATGGTTACATGAGTGTATATATGTGTCAAAACTCATTGAGCTGTACACTAGGTTTGCGCATTTTATTGTATGTACCTCAATAATAAAAGGAAAAAAGATAATTTTTTTCCTTAAAAGTAAACTGACTCTGGTTTATGTTTATTTTAGGAGTGCATTTCCTTCCCCTGGTGATATGTCCCTCTGAGAAGCTCTCCACAAAGGCTGGGTGGCCTGAGGGCACCCCAGCAAGTGGTTCCTTTCTAGCATTTAAAGGCCACTCCAGTTTCATTGCCACGTGAGATGTGCAATCCCAGATTGTTGAGCAGAGCTTTGGCCACAGGTTTCCTGCTTGCAAGGGAGAGACTAGAGTCTGGCATTTCTGCTTGAAAGAGAGCAGGATGCCCTTGTATAAAGAACAAGGGGAAATCATCAAGTTGTCCATGATTACCAAAGGTATGTAAGAAATATGTTGTCTAAAGTGGAAATTGCTACCCTTGGGTAACAGGAAAAGGCTGGTCATTACGTTGTAAGTAGGAAATGGGAGATAATGAAATAGATGCCAAGCACACAATGCAACCTCGATAAGAGAGTTTGCATCACAGCCGCCCAATTCATCTCCACCGAGGGTTCTTCTCTCAGGCATTTAAACTCTGTCTCTAATATCAATCGGTGAAATGAACAAAGAGATTTGCCCAACTGTTGTTATTGTTACTGGGGACTAATACCAATAAAGTGCTAGTAAAATATCCCCACAGTGTCCTCAGGATCAAAAGCACCTTAAGCAATTCAAGCTGACCTGTGAGTTTCTGCGCTTCTGAAATGCCGTGAGTTCTAATGGCCCATGGAAGTCGCAGGGAAGTCATTGCATTCGAGTCTTAATAGACTCAAGCTTCAAGCAGGTGGCTCACACAGCCCAACAGGTATGGAGAGGCCACTGTGGAAATGTTTTTCCCATGTATGAGCTGAAGCTTAGCTCCCTAAAATGCCTCAGAACATTTTAACCACAATCCCTTCCTTGTTCCCAGGATGTCCCAGACTGCTGACTGATGGTAAGTTTTCTGGTAAGAAATTAGACACAATGAATGATTTCCATATCAGAGAGGCAAACTTTACCATAAGGCTCCTTAGAACATACTGCTATATTCATAAAAGTCTATGTTCTAAGTAATCATTGTTACAGAATTCATGCAAGCCATCGCCACAGAGACCACCTCTTCATTTTGCAGCTTCAGAACATGGAACTCAGTGAGGGAAAGTCCATTCATGCAGGTTGAGAACCAAGTTGGGACCTGCCCCTAGGCCGGTGGTAGTGACACACAGACTCTGACATTGTACCTACACCTGGTGCTTCCTCTGTTCTCATGGCCATTGTAAAGTGAGGTGCAAATGAGGAGATAGGAATCAGGCCACCAAGACACCCAACTCTGAGGCCACCATTCACAGAGTGGTGTAGGGGGCCAGAGACTGCTGGGATTATTCAGGGTATGGCCTGTGGGGCCAGGCACATGGCCTGTGCTTGGAAACAGCTACGATCTGGCCCAATGCACACACACCAAAGTCAAAGGGTCCCCAAAGCATGATAAAAAAATGGGTGGAGTGAAGTCCGTGTTGGCAACAAAGCCAAGGGGTGAGAGCTCAAGCCTGAGCACTTTAGAGCAATGCTCTGGGGCCTAAGGGCTGAATCAGGCGTGAGGTGCCATCCATGTCCAGCCTTCATGCAGAGAAGGGGGAGTAACCAGGAAGTGGTTGGCCACTCAGAGCATCATTGGCTGAGCTAGCCTGAGGACCCAGGGTTTCTGGCTGATGGGTCTGCACACTCTCCCCTTGATGTCTCAATTGGTGGCATGAACAGTGTTCTGGGGAAAGATGGGGAGCTGGGCTGCTGTGGATGTTAGCTGGGACAGGCTACTGGCCAAAACCAGGCCACTGCTAGGAAGGAACACCAAACAGGAAAGCTCATGACAGGTGCGGGGTCCCTGCTCTTTGAACCTCCAGGAAGCTGTTTCAGTCTGTCTGTCTCTCTCTTAAACACACACACACACACACACACACACACACACACACACACTCACACACACCCCTGCTCATCTATGACTCCCTTATCTCCGTAGTCCAGTGTCGATGCTCCTCACTGCTATGGCAAAATAGCCCTTAAATCCAGTCACCCCTACTCTCTTCATCTTAACTCCAAATTGATGCCCAGTTTTGAAGTGTGGGGCCCTGATTCTCCTCTGTGGTTGCAAGAGGGGTTGCCAGCAACATCTTCTGGAAAATGGGACAATGGGAAGTTGTGCCTGAGGATTGAGGAAGCTGAGCAGAGAGAATTCTAACGGAGCTCTGCAGCCATGCTGATGGCAGCTGCTGTGTTTGGGACCAGGTCCTTCTGCAGTCAGCTCCTGCACGGCTTTACTGAGAGCAGCCTTACTGGGTCCAGGTGCTTAAGGACCCTGCTTCTGTCTTCCGCACTCACATGAGGAGCCCGGGGCACTGGAGGAGGGAGGTGGAGATGCGGCTGCATCCTGCTTAGCACTGCCCTGTCTGCTTGCCCGTTGGGAGGGGTCCTGGGCACACGCTTACCCAGCAGCAGCTCGGGGCCCTCCAGGGTGGGGTGTGTGGGTATCCGGGGAAGGAGGAAGGAGCCTCTTCCTTTGCATGTTATACCTTTGTCTCAGAAGAACCTCAAACTCCATCTGAAACATGGGCTTTGAAGTTCATGGTCCCTGAAGTCTAGGGCATAGCAGCCTGTGTGAACTGGGAACTGGGCATCTGCCTGTCTCTCCTATGTAGTCAGAAACCAAGGCTGCAGTGTGCTGCCCACCTCCTCACTTGAAAGTCTACATCTTCATTCTACCTGTTGTTACTAAGGCCCCAAGGAGGTCTGAGTCCTGGCAGAACTGGCAAGAAATAGGGTTCGAGCCCTGGAAAGGTGCAGATGGGCTGAGGAGGTCTTATAACTGACATAGGGTGAATTGCTGTTCAATGCAAAGGTCACTGTGCTGTGACCTTTACAGATTACATCAGAGGGATCAATGGGAAAGGTGGGGAACACAGGGAAAGATAAGGAAAATTCTGTGACACCTTGATGTCCAGGGAAGGACAGGCAGCCAGGCAAGATGACAGGAGAGGCCCTTCAGAGGAGCCGAGATGGCACCACCTCCCTGGAGCCCAGCACGGCTCTGGCAGATTCTCCTGGATCCACCTTCCCTTTGCAGCAAAGATGAATCTTCCCCAGAGAACTTTCTGGCGGCAGCCATGTGATCCACCCATGGGAAACCGTGAAGCACCCACTGCTGCTCTGGGATGCTCTGTCCTTCAGCGCTCCAGGGAACAGCGGGTCTGGAAGTAGTTGCTGACGCCCAGGCCATGAGGGAGCAGTCCTGGGGAGCAAATTCTCAGGGGGCACTGCTTTACCTCCAAACTCCCATTTGTGCTAAGACAAGCTTAGGGAGCCCCCTGAGAACCCTGCGATGCCTGATCTTCAGACCCCTGGGGCAGCTTCCTTGCAGGGACGTGCAGTGCCGAGGCCTGGAGGGTCCTTGGAAAACCTCTGTGCCAAGCATCTCAGCCACTGGACAGCACGCTCTTTACAAAAATAACTCTTCAACTCAAGTCCAGCAGCTGGACACCTGTTCACCTTGCTTTCTGGCCCTTCTCACTTCCACCACTCCCGATTGCCTTTGCCTCCCTAGCCCAGCAAGGCAGGGCACAGAGTCAACTAAAGTCACTAATGTTGGGTGGTGTTGTGGCAGCTAGGAGCCAAGCAAGGTGAAAATTTCATAATTTCATTTGCCAAATATAGTACTGCTCCCTGTTTTATGGTTGGGAAAACGGAGGCCACATCCTGGCCACTGTCTACTGGGCTCGCCCCCTGTCCCTGGGGCCTGAGGCCATGCTCCTGACCTTCACCTGCTAAAGCCCTTTGTGGGCTCAATTCTGGCAAATGGAATGCAGCTGCTGTGAGGGATCCACAGAGGCGAGATGAGGGGCAGTGGAAGGGAGTGGGATGGTGACAGGACACGGCGGTGCCCCCGGAGCCCAGGGCAGACAGGGAGGCCAGAGGAGGCCAGGTTTCCCTCCGGCACTGGGGCCCATGCCAGGGCCTGTTTTGGGAACAACAGCCTGCTCTGATCACCACACACCATGTACTCGAGAGGACAGTACAATTGCCGGCTGTGCGTGTGCGGGAGTGCCGACCTTGTGCAGACCCTGAAGGCAGGTGAGTGGTGAATGAGAGGGATGGTGCATGCACACGTGGAAAAGCCAAGAATAGCAGCCGGGTCTGTGCTCCCAGCCAGGAAGGAGGAAAGCAGATCCCACTGCGTTCGGCAGAGGCTGTGGGGAGGAAGCGGAGGCAGCTGGTGTAGCCCAGTGTTCCCCAGCGCCGGCAGTTCCTCTCGGGTAGAAGACAAGGTACGGATGTGGTTTCCAACTCTCTGGAGGCCCCAGAAGATATGTATCCTGGCCTCATGCATGCTTGATTTAGAGATAAGCCCTGGTCTGGAACCAGAGGGAGGCAGGCAGGCAGGGAGGGAGGGAAGGAGAGCGGGTACCCAGCCCAGATCCCCGTTCCTCTGCATGATCCAGGCAGATTCCCTGAGTGTCCCCCTGCCTGGTGCCCCTCACCTACCCTGACCTATGTCTGCTGCTGCCTCTAGTCTGGCCCACAGTCCCTGCCCAGTGGGGCCCTGGTGGCCTATCCAGCGACCACAGGCAGAGACCTCTTGCTCTTATTTCCACTGTGACAGCACCGGCTCTGTGCTTTGGGAGTCTCTGGATTGACAGCAGGAACATAGCAGGAGGCACATCTGTGGAGGTGCCTACCTTTGCCCTATTCACCAGCACCTTGTCTGGCCTGTGCTGGGTTGGCGCTCTGCGTGGGTCCTAGGGCTCCTGCCTGCCAGGGCCACCTTTGAGCTGAGCTCCACCAACGTCCCCACTCAGGCCTCATCTTACGGGCTTCTCAGGCCCAGGCCAAACACCCCTTCTCAGGCTCCATGAACACAGCCCTTCCTTGTGTTGGCACCATCTCTCTATGCATCTGTGTGCCCCACTATATTATAACCTCTAAAGGACAGAGCCATCTTTCCTTGGCCTCGTCATCCCCAGCACATCTCACAAAAGCACTGGTTGTAAATTAAAAAGCCTAAGGCCCTCCATGTGCTCCTCATTAGGCCAGTTGCACGCTCAGGCTCTCGGTCTCTCCTCCTGCCAGGCTCTGGGAGCCGGTCCAGAACAGGACTGTGCACGGGGATGGTTGTGGATTGCTGGCTGCGTCCCTAATGTGTCTGAGCCAGGGTGGGAAAGTGAACATGCTCTGCGAACTCACTTGAAACGTGGCCTCAAGAGTATTGCTGCCAACACAGGACCATGGCCAGGACAGCAGGCAGCAGGTCTGGCAGGGAGGGGAAAGGAAAGAGACACAGGGAGGTGGGTGCAGGTGCTGCTTCAGCCACTGGAGCCCCGGCATCCACCTGAGTGACAGCACACTGCCCGCTGGCCTTGGCCTCAGCCTTCCTCAGCACACAGACAGTGGTGGCAGCTCACAGTTGCTCAAGTCCAGATGTGCATTGCAATGAGTCCTCCTGGGCACCTTTTGTGCTAAGGTGCAGGTGGCTCCTGGGTCACACCTCACTGCCTCTGTGGATGGGGACTCTGGAGCAAACCACACTGACTTCATGTCTCTCCTTAACTGTGGATGCATCCAGCTGTCTGTCCTGAAGCAAAGGACCCCTGTCAGCTAGGCCACTGGAAGGAGGAATTCAGCACAAATGCCCTGCTTCGGATGCCCATGGCATTCGCTGCCCTCCATCCTAGTGGCTCTCACTTGCATTAAAGTTACTTTTGTGGAAAAATGTAGACCCAACCTCTGCATGTCACCATGCTTTTAGTAAAAGACCTCTGGCTTAGTCATTTAAAAAGTCTTCAGTACCAAACACAGTATTTGCCACATGGTAGGTCCTCACTGATGTTTCTTATATGAATGAAAGAAAGAATGAACAAATGGCATCCTCGGGCCAGCTGTTACCCCTGTTGACTGTATTAGCTGGGATGCACAAGGCTGACTGATGGATGGGGGCATGCGGGGTGGTGGAATGAGCCAGTCATAGTCTCCTTCACTGCCGAGAGCTCGTTTCCTTTGCATCCTACCTGCCTGATGGCCTTTCAGAGGCACCGCTTATTGTCACACATAGAACCATATAATAATAATTATTCATTTTACTAATTGTAGTTATCTTCAATCAGACACCATTACTTACGTTTGTAATTTCTATTTTAAAGGTTAATACCAGTCATGTTTTAATATTGTGAAATAGAGATTTAATACTGTGACATAGAGATTTTGGGTATTAAGAAATACTAATTATTTCAGTACCAAAAATTACAAAGGGTAGCTAAAAATTATCAGAGAGATAAACTTTAGAAGTACCTCCTGTGCTTGAACACAACTCATGATATGTGTCCACTCCTTTATGATATACGCTCTCTAACCCACGTGACTGAATCTCTGCTACGCCCTACGATGTGGAGGATGTCATGCCTGTTTTACAAAAGGGACACAGCAGACAGAAATGCAAAACATAAGTCATAACTTGATATTTATTACAATGCATGCCTCTTTCTAATGGCACAAAGTATGAGATAACAAGTGGCCTAATGGGGAGAAAAGGTATAAATGGCATAAAAACCAAATTTAGAGTCAAGATGCACTGTTAAGTACCTAGGGACAACAGGCACACAAAGCCGAGTCCAGGACCAGGATGCCCTGCACTTACAGTTGTGACCAAGAGAGACACAGACACTGATATGATTACCAATCAAGTTCTATCACTTTGCCTTTGTTGAGTAACTTCAGCTCATTTGATACCAGCTTATGATGAAAGATACTCAGGTATTTATTATAACATTTTAAAGGGGGAAACGGAGGCCCTGGTGAAATGCCTTGTCCCAGCCGTGCCAAGTGAGCTGCAGAAGGAGAGTCAGAACTCTTTGGCTGGACGGTCTCTCCCACCCCAATGAGCTGCGACCACACCACCCCATGCTGGCCACACTCCCTCCCAGCATTCACAAACTTTCAGCAAGGCTGAAAC
This sequence comes from Manis pentadactyla, assembly GCF_030020395.1. Taxonomy (NCBI): domain Eukaryota; kingdom Metazoa; phylum Chordata; class Mammalia; order Pholidota; family Manidae; genus Manis; species Manis pentadactyla. The sequence continues at coordinate 45,806,775 of NC_080025.1, forward strand.
AGTCTTGGGTAAGCGATTTCTGGATGCAGCAGGCTGTTGCACAAGGACTGCTTGGTCAAGCTGTCGAGCATTCTCGCTGGCCTGTGCTGGGGGCACAGTTATTGCACAGCAGACGGTGCACAGATAAGGACAGATTTGCGTAGTTCCCTGGTCAGTTTGCACACATTCCAATTTGACCCAACTCTCAGGCCAGGAAATCATTCGCTAGTGGGAGAATTAGTGAAACATCACCATGCTTTCACCTCCTGTCAGCTCAGTGACAGAGTGGTCGGGAGCCATTTGGAGTGGATGTTCAGGTAACATTCCGTTTTGACCACCAGAATGGATGACAGTTAGGAATACATGCTCTGGAGGTACATAGACCCCAGCACCATTTCTTCCATGTTCTGTGTGACTTTGGGCAAGTAACCACACTGCTCTGAGTGCTGGGTTCCACACATGGATGATTGGTGACCCGAAGTATTTATTTCAAAGGTGCCTTGGAGGTGAAAAAAGGAACACATGACAAATGCAAGAGCCCTCCCAGTACACACCGTCCACGCACTTTCCACCGCAGCATCTGTCACGCGGGGTGGTGTCTGGGAAAACCTTCAAGGGACAAGGCCTCGAGGACGACCTCCTCAAGTGCTTGAGGGTCCCTTTACTTATTTGTCACTTCAGTACAAAGTGTGGCTGATGTAAGTATCTTGGGTAACATCTCTTGTTCATAAGAGGATGGCATGAATGCATCTAGGCAGCAGTTCACCTCACTTCCCAGGCCTCATTTCCCAGCTGGACACGGATGGGGTTGCGTTGGCTGTGTCCCATGTCCCCTCCACTCCCACCCTTCCCCATGGCTGGGCGGTCAGTGTGGAGTAGGATGTGCGGAAACATCTGAGCTGGGCCTCCAGGAACCACAGAGGGTCTGGCCAGCAGGCTCCCAACAGGCACCGAGCAGTGAGGGGAAAGAGTGACAGGAGCCACTGTGGGTCACTGGGAGTCCCACTGAGCTGCAGACCACGGCCAAGTGCAGGATGCTGGTGCCGAGATGAGGTTTTGCACCCTCTGCTCCAGACTGCTCTGCCCTGTCCTGTGGCCTCCCTGAAAATCCCCAAGTCACAGCCATAAACCTTCTCGGAAGAAAGTTTCAAATCTTTGTCCTTTAGGGAAAAGCAGCTGCTCCTTCCAGCAGGTGCTGGGAATGCACACATTCCCTTGAGGGTTCCCACCCACCTTGGGCTGCCACGCGGGCCTCTGCACCATAGCTTGGTAACACCCCTGCTCCAGCTGATATCTGCCAATTGTAAGCTGTCTACTCTTGGACACACACTCATTTCCTCTTTGTGAAACACAACTTTTATTTACTATTATTCTATAATAATGTTGTTATTTTTATTATATAATTACAATATTACTTTACAATAATCAAATGAGGGATATCTAAAAATGGAGCAATCTATAAATCTATTTTATGTTTTTTAAAAAAAAAATCGGTGTACCCAAAACAAAGGTCTGGCTTTATGTATTTGCTTTCTCCCTCTGGCAGGAAATCACCTTAAATTTCTATCTTAAAGCACAAGATTCTGTGAAAATGTTTGAAAGTATTTTGTTCCTGAAAAATAGACACTAGTACTTTAAAGGGACCGTGTCTTCACAGATACATAAAATAATCAAGTTATGACAGTCGCCTATGGACGAGGACACTCAGCCATGGGCACGGGCCGGGATTAAAGTCTGGGCTCTGTATAGGAGGAGCAGCCCCTGTCTCTTGTGTAGTGCCTCTCTCCTTGAAGAGAGAAAGGAGACATTTCTGACCAAAGAAAGTGGGCCTGTTATCTCGGCGGTGGCCTCATTCCACCTGCTGTTCTCAGGAAGGACTCAGGACACGCCGACACCCTTCCCCACGCATGGACCCAGGGAGGACAGAACGGAGCCTGCAGGGGAGGAGGGCTGCTGACAGCCTGGAAAGAGGAACCTGGCCGAGGAGGTGCAGGGAACACCAAGGGCCCAGTGGAGCTGCAGAGCCCTGTGCCAGGTGCGGTGGGTGCCCCCATGGGGCTCCAGACTTCCCCCTCAGTCCTCCCACAGCCCAAAGGTCTCCAGTGACCTCATGGCCCCCTGCCCGGCGGCAGGCTCCCTCTCCTGCGGCTGGTCCTTCTGTGGCAGGTCGTCTCAGTTCCCCTTTCCCCGCCCCTCTCCTGCCGCCAGCACATGGCGCCCACAGTAGGTTCTTCTGGCCTCTCCTTCCATCAGCCGACTTCCCACATCTGTGCCCTGGTCCTCACCATCTACAGACGCTGTCCTGTCTCCCTGGACACACTGTGGCCTGCTTCCTGCCCTGAAGTCTGTTTTGCACACAGCATTCCGTGGCTGCTGACCACACCACCCCGCACACTGGCTCCTCATTCCCCTGCGAAGCCAGGCCCTCAGCCTTCTCCCAGCCCTGGGGCCCCTGCACACCGAGCCACCCTTCCTTGGCCTCCTCCAGGGCTGTTCCTGTTGCCTGGAATGGGGGATCCTCTCCCTTAAGTCTTACTCAAAAGGCACTTCCTCCAGGAAGCGGCCACGGAGTGGCCCACCCTCCATAACCTGGCCAGAGCCAGAGAGACCTGCTTCATTCCATCCCTACCTTGAGCCTGGCCAGTGTCCTCTGACCAGAACCTCGGTCCCCATGGGACACTGGTCTAGGTCCCCTTATGCCCCAGGGCTCAGAGCAATGCAGGCCCCAGGGTGCTGCCCAGTCGTGGTTGAGAGATGGAGGTCATGTGGAAACTGAGCTACTTTGTCCAAGGAGGGCTTCCGCTGAGCTCTGGGTCTGCCAGGCCTCACTCTTGTCTGGTCAGACCGCTGACCCTTCTGGGCTCAGCAAACCTGTGTGGGCTCGTCAGCCTAAGGCATACAGGAGGACTGTGACCTGGCCCTGAGCTCCCACCATCCTTCCTGCCACCTTCTTTTCATTCAGTGGCTGCCCAGGAGGGCCCTGTGGCTTCCCCTGCCACCCACAGGCCCGGAAAGTGCCCCCCGACTCTGCCTCTCCATGTCTCTCATTCATTCATGCCAGACTGTTTATTGAGTGCCTGCTGTATGCTGGGCACTGAGGTAGATGAGATGATGCCGAGAATAATACCACCCAGAACCCTCAGCATAATCCAGGGACACCAGTTAACTGAGGACAGTGCTGTGAGAGGGACACAGGGACACAGCACCAAGGGTGCTGTGGGGCTCAGGGGGCCCTGGCTGAAGCTCTGGGTGGGGGATGGAACCCTGCTGCCCCAGCCCTTCTGCAGGCACCCCTGAGCCCCTGCAGCACTGGCCAGGGTCTTGTTCCTCTCCCCACCCAGGATGATGCCCTGGCCTCCTCCTCCCGCCCCGCCCCACAACCCTGCAGACGGGTGCTGCCGTCTTTGCTCCGAAGGCCGCGCCCTTCGCAAGCTCCCCACATTTATTTTTAACTTCCCCACCCTCCCCACACACTGGAGCTGCACACCCCTGACGGTATCCGCCGTAGGCTGGCCCCTCCTGGAATAACCTCACCTTCCTCCCGGCAGGCAAGTGTTAGTCACATGCGACTTCAAACACAACTCAAATGTCACCCCCTCTTTGAACTGCACCTGCCCCTCCCTGGCTGCCTCCCCCCATGGCAGAGTCGCTCCCCAGCACTGGGTGGCCTCGTATTGGCCAAGCTGGGGTGCTGGGCCAGAGAGGCACGCTGGCAGCGTGAGAACAGGGCAGAGGGCAGCGCCCGGGGCCCGGCACCGGCAGAAGGGGCCTTGGGTCCCAGGTGGCTGGGAACGAAGCCAGCTGTCAGGCGAAAGGGAAGCTGGAACTGCTGGCCCCAGAGAAGGGAAGCACGGACTTGTCGGCCTAGCGGACTGGGAGACAGGCGGTCACTGTGAGTTGGTGCCTCAGTTTCTCATCTGGGCCTTGCAGCTCTGTCCGTGGTCTCTGATTGGTGGGGCAAGGACCAGTCACCACTGCCCCCTGCTGGCCGCTTACCCACATCACAGGCTGGGCTCCTGCCCTGTAGCTTGGTGCCCTCCCCAGTCTTAGGGGAAGGCGAATCCTCCAGGGTAGGAGGGAGAGAGCTTCCTCCCTGTAATCTTGTCTCCATGCACCCATCCTGCCCCGGGAAGGAGCAGCCTGGTTTTGTGGGCACCAGGCCAGCAGTCCGCTCTGGTTTCTGGGCCTAGAAATGCCCAGAGGAGGACCTGAGGAACACATCAGCCCCGCAGCTCCGGAGCCTCGGCTCAGGGTTGGAGCGGCTTGGGTTAGGAAGGGGCAACGCAGTCTGTCCTCTGTTCAGTGCCACGACTTCAACAGTGTTTGATTTCATTTAGGTCAAAAAGAAGAAATAAAAAAAAAAAAAGTATGTTTAAAAAGCAAGCCCAGTCAGCAACTCTAAGTGGTTTACCTTTTCATGTGACTCTAACAGTTCACGAAGCAGTGAAGCACTGACTACTGATTGCTCCTTCCTGGGAGCTACTCATCCTGACCATCATTCCAGAAAATAATGACTGTGCTTTCTTATCTGATCTTTTCAGCAATGATCTAGCCCCTTAAATGAAGGAATCAAGTTCCCCTCAAAGCCAGGGCCCAGTCAGCAGCCTGGTCAGACTGTCTAGAAGAGCAGCTGACAGGAAGTCCTAGCCTGTCTGTGAATCTTCTGGGCAAAGATGCATCATTTCCAGAACACTTTCCTGCCTCTGATGCAGCTGCCTGCCCCTGACTCTCCCCCTTGGTGCATCTCGACCACACAGCTTCCGAAGATGTCTGATAATTCCAGCACAGAATTGCTGCAAAGCCTGTACCATTTCCTATGTCTCCAATTTGTAGCAAGGCTTGGACCTGAATTTTTGGAGAAATCTGAGGCAGCCAGCAGAGGGTTTACGTGAACAGCGTCAAAGGTGTAGGACACCAGGTTGAAGGGGAGAAGGAGGAAGGGAATGGAAGCTGGGCTGAGTCTCCCTGGGAAGGGGCCTCACTCTGGGAGCAGGACTATCCTGTGGCCGTATTTCACCATATGCAGGCTTGGGGAGGGTATCTCCACAGAAAACCCAGGGATTCACTCATCCATCCATCCATTCATTCGTTCACTTACTCATCAGATAATCATTGAAAGCCTACTGCCAAGGACCATACCAGGTGCTGGAATAGGATGTTGGCATGAAACTTCATTCCTGTTCTTAAAGAGCCTCATAAGGGAGATGGACATGTATCAAAATACCACTTAAGTGACTGTATCATTACTCTGAGTATGCTACCCAGGAAAAGAACATCTCACATGCGAGCATGTAACAGAGGCTCTTTGCCTGTCTGGGGGGCAGCCAGGCTTCCTCGAGGAAGGGACCTTGGTACACAGACTGAGGATAGTGGCAGCCAACTCAGCGGAGAGAAGGGAGGAGGACGCCCCCAGCAAGAGGAATGAGGCTCAAAGTTTCCAAGGCAGAAGGCAGAGGAGCCCCTTTGGGGATCTGGAAGAAGCTGGAGCAGGGAGTGCTCAGCCTGGTGTCTACATGTTCCCTGGAGGAGATGGCACCGAGAGCTCTGGGTGGTTTCTCCCCTGGGGGAGCCTGTCAGACAGCTGCTTGTACTGTGAGCCAGGCTGTTCAGTGCTCAAGGGGAAAATGTGCAAGCAGGACAGAGGCCCCTCATGGACAAGCTTGTCTGTAATTAGGACAGGGCCTCAGATACAAGACATGCTCAATAAGCGTTTGTTGAATGAGTGAATGGAAAGGTCCTCTGCCCCTGCCCTGGGTGGTGGCCTCCCATAGAGGGATGTTCCCTGTCCCTTATGAGTTTTCCTCCACCCTTCTTTGTCCCCAGGGTAGATGGCATGTGTCTGGATTGTTCAAGTCCAGGGTTAAGAATGGGCCTCTTCGTCTGGTGAGAGTAGGAAGGGTACAGCATGAGCAGGCATTGGGGCACCTGCTCCCCTGGAGTGAATGATTCTGTGCAGTTTCCAGGCCAACTGTGCCCTCAGGGCTCTCTGCTGAGGCCTAATTCTGCATGTGTGTTTCTCACAGGAAGCTTGCAGGGACCTGCGTCAGAGATTCAGGAATCGTTTGTGGATGTCACTGACCTCCTCTTCTAGCTTCATCTTTGAAGGCTGTGTGTGAGAACAGACAGAGCTGGAGGTGTGAGTCCAAGAACTGAAGGAGGTAGCATGGTAAAAATCGCCCATATCATAAACCTCAGAGGGCTAAGTGACTGTCCCAAGGTCACACAGCTTACTGTTCAAAGCGGGGATGTAAATAGGTCATGCAGGCTCCAGGCTGTATTCTCATGGCTGCTCTGGTAACCTCAAGGGAAAGAACTGTACACTTACTGTGTATTCGCTTGTGGTAGATTGCAAAAATGTGGGTAGAGTCCTTCCATGGTGGCATATGTGTTCACTTGCAATGTGACTCTGTGGCTCTTCTATCAACAAGTGGTGTCTATTTCTCACACCTGGAGTCTGGACAGCCTGTGCAGCCTGTGACTTGCATTGATAATAATTGATAATAAAATGGATGGAGCTGTGGATTGAACAAGCTCCAGAAGCCTAGCCTTAGGGGATCTCCAGTGATTTGTGCTTTTGGTCTCCTGAAGCTCTGCCCTGAGACCACTGAGTAAAAACACTTGTCTTGTCTTATAGAGGATGTGTGGTCACATACAGAAGAGTCGAGGCAGCACCAATGGGCAAACTTGTGACCTGCCAACTCCAAGGACCTCGCAGCTGAATGAAGCCATATGGCTGAGCGGGAGCCTAGGAGCAGAGAGACCACGACCCAGCTGCCGCTCAGCCAATCCCTGTTGTTGTGCAAAGCCACCATTTGGGGGTGACTTATTATGCAGCAATAAATCACTAAAACATCACTTCTTCCCTGCCGGGGGCTCTAGCCACGTCATCTTGTCCAACCCACACAAGGACCCTGCAGGTTATTTTCCCATTTCCCACGTAAGGAAACTGAACCTCACAGATGAGGCGAGGCCATTAAGTGGCAGAGCTGGAGTTTGTGCTCATACCCTGCTGGCTGCTCTCTTCCCGTTTCACGCACTTGTCACAAACTGTAGAGATGGGATTGTAATGTTGCTTGCTGGGAACATGGGTGAATAAATATATCTTTGAGACTCTTCTTCCAGTTCCTTGGAGAATATATACAGAATTGGCATTCCTTGATCACATGGCAATTCTATGTTAAATTTTTTGAGGAATTGCCATTCCCTTCTCCACAGCAGCTGCACCATTTTACATTCCTACCAGCAATGAAAAAGTTCCAATTTCTCCACATCCTCTCCAACACTTACGTTCTTTCTTTTTTCAAAATAGTAGACATTCTAATGATTGTGGGGCTTCTTTGTCTTACAGAATAGGAACCTAAGACAGCAAGTTCAAATGTTTTCTTAAGGTTATGCAGCTAATGACTGGCAGAGCCGGGATTGTATTCTAGTGGGTCTGAGTCCAAAGTGCACATTTTCTTTCCAGGTGACAAAGTATAAGCTCAGGCTTATTGGGGTCCTGCTAATTGCATGAAGCTGCTCATGCCAGGGAGCTATGCTCAACATAGGCTTGGGACATAAGCAGGACATAAAACTATTTCCATCATGTATAAGTGAGTCTGTGATTGGTTTGGGCCAAAACAAATTGATAATCTGGAACAGATAAAACCAGAATAACTCCTGACTTTTGGTGCAAATGCCAAGGGACCTGAAAGTGGATAATTTTGGAAGCCAACTTTAGAGTTGAATTATCACTTGTCTCAAGGCTTCCTGCTTTCGGTTGGGACTGGAAATGGAAGTGCCAGGCCCTGTCAGGAAGTCTTCTCTGGTGGTTTTACTGGTCAGGGCTAATTTAGGAAGTGCTGGAAATCTTGTAGAAACCCCTTGGGAAATTTTTACCCTGTTTTCCTGCATGAAAAGTTCACTCAGTTAAAAAACCTCAGAAATGACATCTGGCCTCCCTGCTGGCTTATCTAGGCTAAACCTTGCATTCTTTCTCCATATGATTCAGTGTTGGGGTGGCGGGGGCAGCCCGGTGGCATTGGCCATTCGGGGGCTGGGCAGAGACCAGAAGGCATCCCGCTGGCTCTTGCGCAGGTCCCCCTGTTGCACCCACACATTGCCCTGTGAAGTGCGTGTTAATACTTTGGTCTCGCTGCACAGGACCTTGAGGCTCACAGAAGGTGAGCTAATTTATCTACCGTGTCCCCCAGTAGTCAACAACCCTAAGCACTTAGGACTTTCTTTCTTCATTACTGTACTGTTTCAGAAGTATTGGAAGTAGTTCCTTTCTTGAAGGATCTTTGAATTCTGACTTATAAGAGGCCAAAGCTTACATTCCTCCATCAAACAGGAAACGTGTATGTGTTATTAAGTCCAAACTCAGGGCATCATGTGAAGCCCAGTGGTCTCCGGGACAGTCTCTCCACCTGCGGCCTCTCACCTGCTCCTCTCTGTTCCTGGATCGACGTGCCTCCCCTCCCTTTCCTCATGCTGTTCTCTCACTTGTTAGCATCCCACTGACCCTTCAAGGCCCTCGTGTAAGGGGCGTCAAAGAAGGCATTCTGCCTCCCTCTCTCTAGAGCTATGGACCTTGTTCCACATCCACCACCTCCCTGGGAGCTGCCCACGTGCCTCGCTTCACCTGACAGGGTCATGGACATGAAATGCTCAGCACGATGACACATCTAAGAGTTTAGTAGAGGGGTACATGAATTATGGGCCAAACAACGAAAGGAAAAGATCTATGCAAATCTAAGGGGAAAGAAAATGGGAACTTGAATCAGAAAATGAGTAAGCTTCAGAAATTAAGATTGGGATGGTTGTGTTTGAGGCTGGGGAAACAGGGGAGGCCCACAGGATGGAACAGAGATGAGGTGGGTGGCTCGGGAGTGGGAGGCATCCCCTGGCTGAGGTAGCGGTTCCTGGAGCACTGGTGCCAGTAGAGCTAGACTTACATGGTGGGCCGGACTGGAGACCCTTCTGTCTTTCAAAAAACCAAGTTTGATATTCCCTTCATAAAATAGCAAAAACAAAAGTATATATCATCCTGTATGTTAGTTTAACACCAGCCATGATTCGTACATTTATGTAATAAATCTTTTGGAGCATTTATCATATCCGGGGAACAACAGATGGGTTCCTGCCTTCAGAACACACAGTTGAACTAGAAGGATCAAATTCAAGACCACTGTTTTTTCACTTGACGTCTATGATGAAAAGATGCCAAGCAATGAACACACTTGAATGCATGCATTAATCATTTATCCTGGAAAACTGTGTCCTACACACTTAGTTTTACCAAATCGCTGAATTGTAATCACATTCGCTCACGGGTCCTCACTGAAAGCACATGAGAGATAAAATTCCAGCTCATCTTTTCCTTCTTACAATCAATTTTAATAGTTAACAACTGTGTTCCATGACAGATTAATCCAATTCTATTCCTTTGATCAATTAAAAAGGGAAAATCTTTTAATTACCCACAGGGCACTCTTTACAATAAAGGTAAAAGAGACCCTTAGCACCTTGGTTCCTTTTTCCATGATTCAAACGTGTTCTCAGCAATTTGGAAATAATATGTAAGGTTTTCAAATTCAATTTACAGATCCACCAGTATTTTGAGCTAAAAAAAACCAAACAAATTAGACTCAAAACATCACTTTTCTCTGGAAAACTCAGTACCATTACTGGTGGCAGCCCCTCCATTAGTCATGGTCCATTTTCATCCTCCCACCCAGCAGGGCGTGAGGTGCCGTGTGCCCACAGAGGGTGGGCGGTGAGTCAGAGCAGCCATTGTCCTGTCACCCACCTGGGTCTGGCTTCGCGGTGTGACTCATTCCTGCGGCCCAGCCCCTGAGCCGCCTCCATGGGATACGAGCTTCCTGCCACCCGGGTCCTGGGCCCTTCCCCTCCCTCCCATGCTTACGGAGCACAGGCTGCAGGCCTTACCATCTCATGGGGCCAGGGACCAATGGGCTACTTGTAGAAGGGGACTGGGTTCTGGAGATCTACATTCAGTCTTGAGGGTAGGTTCTTCCTTGCTTCTTGGAGGCAAAACCATTTTGTGAGCTTTTTGGTGGCATAGTTGCTCCAAAATAAGACAATCGATATTTGGTACCAGTCGTAGAAATCTACTTTCCTGAGGCAGAGTGCATTTCTGTCCAGGTGAAGTTGATGATGACAAGAAGCCATCTGTTTCTCCCTTTTCTGTGGTTATAGATGGGGTCAAAGGTGGGGATGGAGCTTGAGGGTCCTGAAGAAGAAGGAGGGGGCTGCACCCACATAGTGGCCATGTTGGGACTAAGGAGAGAGTGGTGGGTGATAAGGCTGAGTGACAGCCATGCCAGGAGCAGGAATTGCTGACACTGGCTTCAGGTTTTCTTTTCTGCACTGTAATCCTCTCTCATCAGTCTCAACCCAAGGGCAGTCAAGAGAAATGACAGTCTCGAGTTTAGCTGCACGTGGGGGCTAAAAGGGATAAGCTTTGACAGTGATCTCTTAGGAAGCAGGCTGGAGACTTCCAGAAGCCTGGAAGGGTGACAAGAGCTGACACCCCATCAGGGTGGAACTGAGGGGAGTGCAGGGTCCCAGGAGCTGCTGGAGTGCCAGTGCTTACTCGGAGGACATGCGGCCTACACTTCTATTCTCCTCAATTTGCCACAGCTCTGGAGGGTGTTTATTGCAGATCAGATGTCAAGATGTCCTAAGTCTAAGGTCTATTCATAAATAATGCTGGCAAGGAAATGAGCATAAGAGCACATCCCAAGAAGATCAATATGAGCCAGAAAAGCAGAGACATCTTGAGGCCGGAGGGGAGCCCCAGGAGCAGAGAGCATGTGGCACACTGACTGTGGGGTTGGGATTTATCCCAGCTTACGGCCTCAGCAAACTGACATTTCCACCTACGTCAACCAGCCAGACCTACTGCAGAAATCAAGTATTCCCATCTTCACTTGGTGTGATGGGTACTTTTGTGTCAGCTTGGCCAGGCTATTACAGTGTTCCATCAAACACCCACCCTGGACATTGCTGTTGCTGTGAATGTTGTTTTGGTGTGTTTGTTTGTTTGTTAGGTAAGAGTAACATTAAATTAGTAGACTTTGGGTAGTGCAGTTCACCGTCCATATGTGGGTGGGCCTCGTCTGATCACCTGAAGATTTTCAGAGGGAAGATCCCTGGGGAAGAGGGAATTCTGCCTCCATACCACCTTCGGACTTGAGGTGCAGTACGGGCTCTTGCCTCTCACCAGCCTGCTGACCTGCCCTGTCAATTTCATACATGCCAGCACCCACATTCACACAAGTCAATTTTTTAAAACAAATATCTCTGTACATACACACACCCTACTGATTCCATTTCCCCAGAGAACCTTATGGACACACCACCATCTGTCACTTCCCCTGGTATGTATCCTTGTGCGGTTGGGTGCACTTTTCTTCACCTTTGTCTCTGTTGCCCCTCCTCCACTTATCCCACAGGACTTCCCTGGGCCCCTCCCCTATGCACCCACCTTGTGTGGACACCCCTTCCAAGAGCGTGATCCAGCTGGCAGGCAAAGCCCACATCAAATGTGGGGAGATGGGGCTCTGCCCTTGAGCCTGCTGTGAATTAGCAAATGGCCTCGACATGTTAATACCCCAAGACTCACCTTGTCTACAGAGTGGGAAGACTTTACTCTAACGGAGGTGGTCAACCTGGGCTCATAAAGCTTGGGAATTGTGTAGGAAATTTTGTGTTGTTTCCATGTTTTTCTGGGGACAATGTCCAGTGTTTTCATCACATTAGAACCATTGGAATAGGTAATCTGAGGAAATAGGAACAACCATTTCCCACTATTATAGGATCCAATAATAGTCATTAAGTCCCAGGTAAATGGAGCTTTTAGCTAATACGTGTGTGTGTGTGTGTGTGTGTGTGTGTGTGTGTGTGTTGAGCCGACTTATGCCATTTTGAAATTTTCATGTTGAATACAAAGAATGAATAAAAATTGGAACTGATGATAATAGGGAAGTATTAGGAGCTGATACTTAAAAAGCTGTGGTTGTTATGATATCATTCTTAAAGGATGTACAAACAACATGCACACATGTACATACAGACTCACACACATACTCCTCCTGCTGTAGTAGAGCAGCCTCCAAAGATGGTTATATCCTAATCCCTGGAACCTGTGACTATGATTTGTTACAAGGCAAAAGGAACTTTGAGGATGTAACTATGGTTACTAATCAATTATCTTAAATAGGAAGAGTATCTCAGATGGTCCAGGTGGGTTTGATCTACTCATGTAAACCCTTAGAAGCAGAGAACTTTCTCTGACTGGAGACAGGAGAGAGGCTGCAGAAGAGAAAGTTGGGGAGGCTTGGAGTGTGCAGAGGGCTTGGCCCTGCAATGCTGGAGGGAGGCACCTGGAAGCATGAACAGGACCCAGGCAGCACCTAAGACCAGAGCTGGCCCAGCTGACAGCCTGCAAGGAAATGGGCTCCTCAGTCCTGCAACCACAGAAACTGAATTCTGCCAACAACCTGAATGAATTGAAAGCTAATTCCCCTCAGAAACTTCAGATAGGCCAGCCCAACCGACACGTTGATATTGGCTTTATGAGCCCCTAAGCAGAGAACCAATGGAGCCCACTTGGAATTCTGACCCACAGAACCACTAGATAACAAATTTCTATTGTCTCAAGCCGCTAAGTTTGTCATGACAGTGTTAAGGGCTGAACTGTGTTGCCTACAACCCCTTGCAAGTCCATGTGTTGCAGACCTAACAGCCAATAAATGCAGAATGGAATATTTGGACATAGGGCTTTTAAGGTGGTAGTTAAGGTAAAGTGAGGTCATTAGAGTGGGCCCTATTCCAGTCTTCATAAATGGAGATCAGGACACGGACACATACAGAAGGCTGACCATATGAGGACATGGGGAAGACAGCTGTCTGCTAGCCAAGGAGAGAAGTCTCAGGAGAACCAGCCCTGCTGACACCTTGATCTTGGACTTCTAGCCTCCAGGATGATGAAACAATACATTTATGCTGTTGAAGCCACAAGCTCTTGTATTAGCCCCAGCAAACTAGTACAGGCAACAATAGAAAAGTAACACATCGTCCCACCTGTGTTATCAGCATCTGCCTTTCTGTTAAATCATAGATGTGCACATACAAACATGTTTTAGGGTGTCACATCTTAATGAAGAAGGAAAAGTTCCCTTCCTTGATCCTGTATCACTATCCCACCCCCACCCCATCTCCCGGTCCATTTTCCTCTTTGCTGTCTAGCAAAGCTGCTTGTAGGGGTGGTTTAGGGTCATCAGCTGCACACCCTGTGTTCTCTGTTCCAGCGCTTTCAGCCGGCCACCCACTCTTCTCACAAGGACCGCTCTTGCCAGAGCCCTGAGGATCTCAGGCCGCAGCTCCATAAGCACATTCTGTTCTTATCTAATTTGACCTCTTGACAGCATTCAGCTCTGTGTCCTTTTCCAAACTGCTTCTTCTGCAGGTCTCTATGGCCCTTCCCCCACTTTTACTTCCTAGCTGAGATGCATGATGAAATGCTGTGGGGCCAGAGGCTATGATCCAGACCCCTCTTTTTTTACCTGCTCTTGCCCAAGCTTCATACAGCTCTGTGGGTTTAAACACCATGTGTGTGCCCATGACCCAGCTCTGCTTCTCCAGGTCTGGGCTCTCCCTGAAAATACAGGCTCTCATGTCCGAGTGTGCTTGGCGTGTCTCATTGGGTGTCCCGAGGCTTCCCATTCATGGTCACAGCAGTGCACTTGCTCTCAGCTCCAGGAAACAGACCTTGCTGTCTCAAGAAACAGACCTACCCAGTTGCTGAAGCCATAAATAGGTGTCATTTTTTTCTTTTCTTCCCTTCTCTATTTGCATTTGCAATAACTTTATTGAGATGTAATTCCATACCATAAAATTCAACCTCTTGAATTGCACAATTCAGAGTTTTTTTTAGTATATTCACAGAGCCAGGCAACTATCACCATGATCAGAATTTAAAATATTGTCATCACCCTAAAAAGAAACATCCTACTTACTAACAATCATTTGCTATACCTCCCACCCCTGTTCTCCTCTCATAGCCTCTGGCCACAAAATAATCTTTTTTCAATCTCTACAGAGTTGCCTATTCTGCCCTTTTTATAAAAATGGAATCATATTCTATGTGGCCTTTATATGTGACTTCTTATCACTTATCATCATGTTTATGAGGTTCATGCATGTTGTGCATGTATGGGTACTTCATCCCCTTTTGTTGCCAAACAATAGTCCATTGTCTGTACAAACCAAATTTTGTTTCCCATTCATCGGTCGATGGACATGTGGGTTGTTTATGCTTTTCGGCTATTGTGAATGGTATATTAAGAGTATTTGTGCACAAGCTTTCGTGGGACTTATGGCTGAATACCCTGGAGTGGGCTTGCTGGAGGGCACCACAACTCCATGCTGCACCATTTGAGGAACTGCCAGCCTGTTTTCCAAATGGCTGCATGGCCTTACATTCCCACCTGCAGTGCGTGAGGGTCCCAGCTTCCCTGCCTCCTTGCCAACACGTGTTTGGTCTGCCTTTCGATTCTAGCCATGCTGTCTGTGTGACTGACTTGGTGTGTGTGGTGGGTTCCATGGACATGTCCCCCCAGAATTCATACACTGACTCCTAACCCCCCATGTGGTGGTTCAGGCTGTGGTGCTTTGGGGAGGTGCTGAGGTCATGAGGGTGGAGCCCTCGCGGTGGAATCAGTGCTCTTGTAAAAGAGACCTGGAGCTCCCTGGCTCCCTCTCTGCCACGGGAGGGCATGGTGAGGAGCCAGGAAGCAGCCCTTACCAGACCCCAAAGCTGCTAATGCCTTGATCTTGGACTACTGGTCTCCAGAGCTGTAAGAAACACAAGAGTGTGGTTCAAGCCCTGCCCTGGCTGGGGTGCTCCCTTACAGCAGCCCAGCTGCCCCAGGGAGCAATGCCTTGCTGCTCTCATCAGGCCTGCCACGTCACAGAAGCCTTCATGCACAGCAACTCGTGACCCATCCAGCTGTGCTTCTTGAATACCTACTCTGGGCAAGTCATTTGCTGGCACACTGAGAGGGCTAAATAAAAGAGATAAATAGCAACATCCTTTGCTCTCCAGTAACTTAGAATCTTATAGATTAAATACATTTTCAACTGACTGGAATTTAGGGTCAGAAAATATAAAATCCAGTTGAGGGAGTGAGTGCAAGGTTTTTCTGGGATTCAGCATTTGAGCAGGTGTTAGAAGGATGGAGGGCATTTCGGTGGCTGTGGATAAAGGAGCCCAAGCATAATGCTTTCCCAGTGTCCTGTTACTTGAAATCGGAGACTGCTCTCTGAGAGGTGTGGGCAGTTTGACAATGGGGACATGTGGACATTTGTAGCCCCATTTGTGGCTCCATTCTCTGCCCCATCCCCATCTCAGCATCTCACCTCCTATCTGACTTCCATTCAACACTGAGCCTTCCCCAGCCTACCCTGTGCCCCACCTCACAGCCCGACTTAGACGTGACCTCCACTAAATTAAAAAATTGCAAGATTTAGAGCTTTCCCCTCTAAAGCCACATTAAAATATTTTATGCCCACTGGCTACTACAAAATGGCCCTATCAAAATATCTTGCTTCAGGTCATACTGCAGAGGGCATGGAAGGAGGCATCACTGAGCTGCTAGGGGAGTGGTCCTCACTGAAGGCTCTGAGTGGGGGTTGTGGCAGGGATGCTCTTAGGACTAGCTTGGGGGTAGCACAGCACAAATAGGAATCAGCCATGTGGACCAGGACAAGCTCCTCCCGGCACACAGGTGAGAGTTCACAGGAGCCCAGGGAAGGCTACTTCCGGGAGCAGGACAGGATGACCCCACGATGACTCTGGGGAGGGCTGGATGGCAGAGGGCTGGGGAAGCCAGTAAGATTCTCAGCCAAGCTTATTTTTCACATCCATACAATGAGACATTAGTGTTTAAGAAATGTCTAATCAGCTTTTAAATTTTATTTATTTAATTACTTCCACCATGACTTTGTGTGGCAGAGGCAGAAATCCCTGGAACCCTTGGTAAATAAGGAATGATTTGAACAAAACCTCTTAAAATGCCTGAGGAAAAATGTGACTTTTCACTTAACTTGAAACACAGTCCCTTTGCTAGGTGTTCAGGGCCCTGGGGAGAGGCTGTGGACCACGTCAGGTAAAGAGGCAGGGATGGGATGAGGGCCCCAGGCTTCTCTAACTGGGGCTTCAGCTTAGCTTCACTGCCAGCAGAGGGACCAGCTCTGCAGGGCAGGGGACGGAGCTGGGACCTGGCACACAAAGGGCGGCTGCCTGGCCAGCTGCCCTAAGGCTGGGGATGAAGGTGAACCATCCTGGGAGCAGTGGATGGAGGGTGAGCTGGTGGTGGGGTGAACGTGGGGTACTGAGGGGGACAGCACAGTGGGCAGTGCCTGGACCAGCACAAGAACCTCTACAGGGTGGACAGCAGCTCTGACCAGGCTGAACCAGTGTCCAGCCACAGTGATGACCAGTGTGGAGAACTGGCCAGGTATGCCCTTCTCCATGCCTCTGCCTGGAACATGGGCCAGCTCAGGCCCTGCACATAAGGGCAGGTGGGAATTTAATCAGTTTATAAGAAAAAGAGGTGACTTAATTTATACCCAAAGCTGATAAAACAGGTCACACACAGATACAAAAATAACAACAAAAGAAAGTTCTATTCTAATATGTGCAAATAGCTCGGCTTCTTTGGACACAGCTAATAGACCATTATCACTCATCATCTATAGAAAGAGTAATGGAAAGGCAGTATTCTTGAATGTCCTATGTTGCAGGGATCATCTGCAGGTATTCTAAAATGTCAAGCAACGATGAAATTCTGTTACTACTGTGTATCTGGGTCTCTTTCCCTTGGTTATGTCCCTTACCCCGTTCAACTTGATGGCCCGAGAATGGGGAGCAAGTGCTAGTCTCCCGGTCGGTCTCCTACCTCCATGGCTCCAGCCGCTCTGCCCAGCATTGTGTAAACCAGGCACTGGCTCCCGTTCTTCGTCCTGTCCCGCCCCATCCTTTTCGCAATGGCCAGGACTCTCCTACCAAACAGAAGAGGCAAGTCAGCAAATCAGTCCCTAGGTTGATGATCAGTTTTTATTGTCTGAAATCTAAGCAAAATAATATTGTTTCACCTGGCTCTGCCGTTTATGTTGAAAGGATGCGTGAGGCTCAATAAGACGAGAGGCAAGGGTCGCGGTCGCCTCCCTACTTACATTGCTGACTGCCTGGAAATAGTTTGTCAAATTGTATTTATGGTTAGACAGGTTCATGCAGTAGCTTGAGAGTTACCCGCCTGGAACTATATTGGAAATGGAAAACGAGGGAGCAACAGAATAATAAAGGGTCAGTTAAGGCTCGGGGGAAGAGAGGAGAAAAGACAAAAATCAGAAAGAATGTCAAAAAGAATCAGAATTTTTCATTACTACTTTAAAATTTCAAGGGAAAAGGAGTACCTGGAGAAAAAGTATCTCTGTCAGTCTATGGAGAGAGCAAACTCAGAATGTTAATAGTAACAAATCAGTGATGTGCAGAATCATCATCATTGCTATCCTTTGTTGGGGGACGGCTCTGCCCCAAGCAGCGGGCATAACTATGGCTGCATGAGCTGTGAATCTGGTCATTAGCCCAACCTCACAGGTGAGGCTAGGAGCCTAAGTAATCCACCCAGGCTCTCCCAGAAGTCTCTGATGGGGCTGGTGTTTCAGCCTCCCTGTCATAGCTTGTGCGCTCTGTTGTTCCCACTATATCACTGCCTCCAAAGTGCAGACATGGTGGAAACACTTCAGCCAGATTCTGGTCCTTCCTGAACCTGCCTCCTTTGAGTCGTTTGGGAGCTCTTTTGAGCGCTGGCCCTATTAAATGCCAGGGACTCTAGCAGTGCATGGATGGGGGCTGTCAAATAATCTTTGGAAGGTGCCCACTGTTTCAGAGAACCAGCCTGGATTCCTGGCAGCAAGCAGAGCAGGAGAGGCAGATGCCGTCAGCAGCCCCAGTGGGAAGCCGGCTCTAGCAGTGGTCACTGAGGTGTGGGAGCCAGAACACAAGAGGTGTGGGGCCCGCTGTCACCAGAGCCATTTTGTAATCCACTAGGAGGGCTCATGCACAGTTAGGGGATTCTCTTCTGCAAGATGGTAACTTCCTCCTGGTTTTGGGATCAGAACCAATGACAACTAGCCTTGCCTGTAAAATCCCTTTTCCAGATCACACCAGTAATGTTGTATCATATTTGTTAAAAGGCTTTACAGTTTACAAAGTACTTTAGAGTTTACAGTTTATGAAGTACTTTCATGTACACCATCTCATCCAATCCTCCTGGAATTCTGTGGGTAAGCCCTCGCCAAGAGCCCCATTTTAATTAACAGTTTAGGAAGGGCTTCCTACAGATTAGTGTAGTTTTGGATCCTGTTTTGCCAAACTATTTGGGTGGTTGTGGGCACATCATTTAGTTTTTCTTCATCTCAGTTTCATCTGTAAATTAAAATTACTCATCCCCTCTCCACTGAATAGCTGTAAAGGCAAATAACAGGGTGTGGAGCACTCAGACTGCAGAAAACATTCCTGGGCTATAAAAATAGGAAAGAGGCTTATTTAACCCTTAGGAAAGGGTTACATATGGGCTCCCACCTGTTTGAACATCTTCAGGAGAAACAATGTCTGGAAGGCTGGGTAACCTTTGGCTTTCACTAATCTCTTCTGCTTTTCACTGTTTTACGCAATGATAAAGTGCAGGTCCTTATGCATGTTCCCCAGACATCAGTGAGGCTTATTTACAGATAAAATCCATCCCAATGCCCCAACACTGGTCTATTCGGTAAGCAGTATGCTTTGACATGGGGTGGATGGGGAAATGGAGAGAGGGGCTGGCAATAATGTCTGCCATCCCTATGAGGAGGCTCTCATAGTTCCTCCTGGTTTTCATTTGCATCGTGACCAAAAAGTGCGATACATCATTGCAAAAAAGCTGTGAAGATGTTTCACACATTTCATGGCTGATTTTAAGTGCTATCCCATTTCATGTATCACGCCTCTTTCCTGAACACCTGCTGCATGCCAGAAACATTTGCCCAATAGTGTATTTAGCACCACAGCAGCCTTTACACTGTGGGGATCATTGCCTGTGCATTATAAATAAGCCTGAACCCAGGGAGGTTCCTCTTCCCCAGACAGCACTGCTAACAGCCAGCCTGCCTAGATCAGAGTGAGACGGTCCCACCTGACCTTTGGAGAGAGAGGGGGATGGAAGATGTTTGAAAGAAACGGACTCTCATTTCTGGGAGGAAGTTATTTGTTCAGGTTGTATAACTGGTATCTCTGTGTGCGTCCAGGTTCTCTAGCTCTAAACCCTCCTCCTTCCCGTGGCACCGTGGCTGTCTCTGGGTTGTGGCCATCACAGCAATGGGCCTGAGACTTAACAGTCATAATCAGAAAATATTAGCTTATGTTTGTCGAGAACTTACTGTTTTCCTGGATTGTCTTTATCAAGATGGACTTTATTACTGCTCCCATTTTATAGGCAAAGAAACCAAAACTTCCAAGCATTAAAAAAAATGTCTCTAGGACAAAAAAGCCAGTAAGTGGTAGAGCTGAGTTTTGAGCTCAGCAACCTGGCTCCATGGAGAAATGAGAGGTCAGGAAAGAAAGAGGTCAATATGTCCCAAAGATAGACTTGTTTCTGTCCTGAAAAGCAAGTTCATCAAGACTTTTATCTTACATAACAAACTTGACATCGTATGGATGTTAACATATGAAATGATTTTACAAAACTGTAAGAAGCTTCACAGAGACAAAATGTGACCTCTTGTCATACCACCCAATGCCTTCCAGTGGAGAAAATGTGACAGTTTCAGGGCAGATATCCTTACCCATCCTTACCCAAACTCTGGAGCCATATGCAAAAATGTGGGTGAGAAATGTGTTTGTGTGTGCCGAGGATTTGGCAAAATGAGTTAAAGGTGGAAGAGAATTGGCAAAGTGGAGACGGAGGCAGGGCATGCAGAGCTGAGGGAACAGAATGGAATGTCTGCTATTCTGTCCTGAAACACCCTGTGGACAAGGGATAAAGCAATGCAAATCTGACAAGTGATAGAATCCGTCACTGAGGGCTCTGGGCCATACTGAGGAACGTAAATGTCACCCTAAGCAGGGTGCAGGGGCTGGGTGTAGAAGGGCTTTGACGAGGGGGTGATGTGACCTAAGTTTTGTTCAGAAGGAATGCTCTGGTCCCCAGGCATGACTAGGATGGATCAGTGCCCCCACACTTGCTGTGTTAGTAGCAATGGTTGGCTATCGTCTGGTGTCAGGAGGAGCTGTTGCTATAGTGCAAGGAGTAGCAGCTGAATTCCCAATACAAGGTCCATGAACACCACACTTACAGCATTTGAGAGACAGGGCTGGTGTTTCTTGTATATCTTCTCTTTGTGGCTCCTCCTGTTAGACACTGTGCCAGACCCTCATGCTGCCAGATCTCATGATCGTCTTGCGGCAACCCTGATGTTCGCTGTATTTTGCCAACATCCACCAGGTTTTGAGTACAGAGGTACAAGGTCTAGTCTGAGCTTTTGCAGAATAAAACATTCCTCCTCTGGATTTTCATTAAGATGCAAAAACCGAGCATATGTCTATGCGGGCCTGAAACATCAATGAGCTGGTGTATTGTTTAAAAGGAAAAAGTATTTGTTTTAATGGGCATACATTGTTAGTAAACCAGTTTGCTAGATAAAGCGTAATGGAGGGGCTAGAGATGAGCAAGATCAGGCTGTGCCTTCAATGGTGTCCATACTCAGAGAGAAGGTGGGCGTGTGTGTCTGAACAACAGGGGAAGTGCAGTGGGGTGGGACGGGCAGGGAGGAACTGAGAAGAGAAAAACCCTTCCGGGATCTTGGCCACGGCCCCATTGCCTGATGGCTGGGTTGGGCGACCCTCTAAAGATTGCAACCAGGGAGTCTTTGAAAGCCTTTGGGTTTTATAGACTCCTTGAACATTTAGATCCCATTCCTCCTTGATCTTAAGAATAATCTCCCTTCACCACAACCTGAAGGAACTCTTTCTTCTGTGTTTCTCTCCCCTTTGGAAAATAATCATTCTTACTATTACTACACACTCCCCATCAGGCTGTGACGATTTACCAGTTGATGGCCCCTGATCTCTTTGCTCTTAAGACAAGAGATTTCAGACACAGAAATGATTATTGTTAATATAAACCTTTAGAATAGAATAAAAAACTTTAAAAACCTCTTATTCAAAATCATGACATTTAAATAATTTTTGAGCTAATAAAAGGAATTTATTTAGGCTAGTTTAAAGGCTAATTGATACAATTTCAATTTCAAATTGAAACACTGCTTATAATGCATTGTCATTCATCTTAATGGGCGTTAATGTTGAAACATAATTTGAGACTCTGAATAAGAGCATCATTAACCCCATTATTGCTGGCCAGTGTACAGAGATGTGCCAATATAGGTGCTTGTCCAATGTGATTGAATGCATGGTCAGGTATCTCCAATCCTGAGAATTCCAGAAGGAGAAGGAGCCTTCCAAACACTCTGGTTTGTCACCCCTGGATGCTGAGGAAATAAGTGAGGTAACACAGGAAGTGCACAGCATTGTGCCTGTAACCCAATTGGCTAATAAATAACTTCCATTTCTTAAGTAGATTGCAATTTTTGATGCTGATCTCAATCACTTATATTTGTTTTCTTTTCCCAAGCCTCTTGGAGGTTCTAGAGATTCCCTCTGGATCTAGAATATATATATTAAGCTACAGAAAGCATCTTAGAATACATATGAATCATGATAGTCACCAGCTATACAACAGGCACTCTGAAAATCTTTCCTGTACAACAGAGAATTAATCCTCCAGGCTGCCCCATGAGTAGGCATTATTTTGCTGTTTTGCTTAGGAGGACACCGAAGTTTGGAGATGCTGAAGGCCCCCAAGCCCACACCAGCTGCCTGCTGAGGAGTGGAGCTGAAACTGCATCTGCCATCAGGGCCGTGCCCTTAATGATCATCCCTCCACACACCCTGATGATCCTCAGGGACAGTGGGTTGTTTCTGCCTCTGGTCAAAGTACATGTACTTCAGTTTTCAGAAGAGAAAAGTGAATGCAGCCAGTCTCCTGTCAAACAACCACTGCTCTTTTCACTTCCTTTTCCCCCAAACATCCTTCACACCAGGGCCCAAAGCCCACCACCATGACCATTTCCCTGTATTGACTGTCCCGTGCTTCCTTACAGTCATCAAGGACATGCTGGGTTCCATCTCTGTCTTGAGTCTCATGGGCAAAGTTCTAAAGCCTTACTGAGAACTAAACTGTTTGGGGCTTATCTTTCCTAGATTTTATTTTTTGAAGGCTTGACATGAATGAGTGGGTACCTAACACTTTCCCCCTGGGGTCTTTTCATTTTGATTCATTGAAGTGGGAAGTACATTCAAGGCCTCCTAGGGACAGCTGGCCAAGCCTTGCCTCAATCAGCCACTGGACCAACATTTTTTGAAAGCATGTTATGTGCCATGGCTCCCAGCTCTGGGCACAGGTATGTGGAAAGATCCATGCTCTGATATGGAGTTGCCTGCGGTTTAGTGCACAAATGTAAGTGTAAACTATAGAACAGTACAAGATAATTGCTATGACTGCAACACTTACTTTCTTGAGCTCTGTGTGTTTGGCATTGACATACATGGTCTCCACCAATCTGCCCAGTGAACTCTGGGAAGTAAGTACTATTACTATTGCCTCTTCAGTGTGTAGGGATCTTAGGTCTGGAGAGATAAATGACTTCCTCAAGATGGTTTGGCCATCAGGTGATAGGGTCATGATGTGCATCTCATCAGTCTGATTACAGAGCATGAGCTCGCAGCCACTGCACCACACCACCCCAGCATAATCGAAGACAGACAGCAAGTACAAAGGGAAAACCAGAGAAGGCTTAATGGAGGAGGCTGCTTTGGAATGGAATCTTAAAGCTCGAGTAAGAACTCTCCAAGTGAACAAGAGGAGATGAAAATTCCCAGCTGAAGAAATTGAATTCCCCAAAGCCTGGAGGTCAAGGTCATCTCGTGTTTTGGGAAGCTCATGTAGGGTTACTCAAGTGAACTTCCTGGGGTGGGGGTGGGGCAGTAAGGCAGGGAGAGAAGGGGAAGTGGCAAAGCTGCTGTGGGGATCAGGTCACCGAGGGCCTCGTGGGCTATGCAAAGCCTGGAGATTTGATCCTGTCAATCTGGGGAGCCCTTGAAGAAGGTGGAGACCCAGAGGTGGGGCAATCACATGTGTGCATTAGGAAGCTCACTGTGGTCACGTGTGTGGCGGAAGTGGGGTGGGGACCAATTACAAAGCTTCTGAGATGGTCCTCGTGAGGCATGATGAGGACTTTAAGGCAGCAGGAATGGAGAGACCAGGGTCCACTTTTAAGGCCTATTTCATGGATAGAATTATCAGTATTTGGTGAATAAATAGTTGTATGTCTGTGGTGGGGGACAATAGCTAAGGTGTCATGCTCTGCACGACAAGCAGCAGAAACTGACTCAGGCAAAAAAGGGACTTTATCTGAAGGATATTAGTGAGCATAAGTCTGATATAGGAAGGGGCAAAATCACCGTATCAGAGGGACATGGCCCTGAGCAGCTGACAGGCCCCCAGGAACATGGAGGTGAAGCTGGACCCCAGTCTTGCTAATAGTAGACTCCATCTTATCTGGGGTCTCTCTGGCTCTAAATGTGAACAAACTCTTCCTGTACCACATGCTGTTAGAACAGACATCTATACACATCTACAGGAAGTTTGGGAGGACCCGGACAGACTGGCATTAAATCAGCCTTGATAGAGAGTTGGGTGGAGTCTGGCTAAGTGTCCCCCAAGACTGCAATCCAGCCTTTCCCTCTAGAAAAGAGCAAGACCAGCTTAAAGCAAGACAGTCTACTTTTTAATGAAAGAAACAGATTAAGATTTACAGCACATGGATATTATTTCAGACTGTAAAAACAAACCAATTTCAATAATTAACCCCACCCCACCCTTAATTTAAAAGGACATTCATCTATGGTAGAAGTTCTTAGTGCTATTGAGTATGCGTCGTGGCTGCCCTGGGGGACTAGGGATGTAGCTGTCTGTGGACAGGGCCCATGGCATGTCTTGTACCCAGTAACAACCGAGTTTGAGGACTGTGGGTGAGTGATGGGTGGGTCATCTCGCAGGAAGGTCATACAACACCTGGGATTTTAGACCCCAGCCCTGATAGTACTAGCTGTGTACTTTTGGGCAAAACTACTTAAGTCTGTGAATCTCGGTTTCCTCAGAAATTTCAGCAAATACCTTTATTCTGGACCCCACCTCCTTAGCTTCTGATTCAGTAAGTTGAGTTCTTAACAAGTTCCACAGGTCCTAAGATAAGCAACAAGGGTTGAAGACTGATCCACAGGAAAACCCAAAAGCAATCATCTTCCACAGACCTTTATTCATTCACATATCCCCTCAACTCCCATTTTCTGAGCACACATTATGTGCCAGGTTCTGTGCTGGGCACTAGGACCACAGCAATTAACAAGAGAAGACCCATTCCTCCTGGAACTTAATGTCTTAGAAGTAGTGTCAATAAAGGAGCCTGATCAGAAAAGGAGATGTCATATAAATTCAGGGATGGCCTCTGATTATCTTGCTGGAAGCTTCCTAGAATCTTGTTAGGTCTTAAATTCCTAAGAAAAAAATATATATATATTGGCAATTTTGGTCTTAGAGATGGTTTTAATTTGCTGCATTCCAGTCCAGTTCAGTTGCAAGTGGATAGGTGCCATATTTGCCTTTCACATTTCTCTATGGAACATTTCTGAAGGCGCAGTGGGCAGACTTGGGCATTTACTGATGCTCTCTTCAGCTCACCATTCCTCTGGACACACCTATTAAACCCTGGTGCTGACTTTTGCACTAAATGTGGCATTTTTCTGAGCAAGAATGCCAGTTCTGTAGTCTGAACCCTGCCCAGTATAGCCTCTAACACCCACTACAGCTCAGCCCCTTCCCTCTGAGTGGCTCCCGGTAAGAGCAGAAGTGCATGGGAGGCGTGTCCCCCAGCAGCTGCAGGATGAGAGCTGGCTGTTCTGCTACAGGTGTAGCTCAGAAATGGCAGGCTTTCCACTCTGCCTCTCTGACTCAGAACATGCAGCTGAGCCTCCCAGACGGTTAGGGAATGGGATAGTAGCAGATTGGAGTTGATGAAATCCAGCAATGAGATGGTTAACTTGGACTGCCGGAGCGATACACATGTCCACAAGGACAGAAGGCAAGAGCCCACGCTCTGGGAAGAGCTGGCCATGTGGAAAGAGGAAGCACTGGCTTCACATGTGTGGTCAGGGTGGGAGAGGGCGCGGCCCTGAGGGACTGCCAGGACCTGTGGGATTCAGTAATATTTTCGATGAAAAATGAAGTGATCTGAGAGGCTAGCCACATTCATGCAGGTCCATGTGATACCTGTCTCTTCACAGATACAAACGATGAGTATCAAACTGGATGGGAATTTTTATCTGGCACCCCTAATGGCTCTAGCATCCTGGGTGCCTAGCATACCATCTGGCAGGTGTCAATAAATGTTTGAGAAAAATGCCGGACTGATGGAATGATGGGATTAATCACAGAATCTTGACAATTAATGAAGCACTACCAGATGCTACAGTTGCCTTTGGTACAGTGGAGGTAGATGCAGGCTTGGTGGGTGGCCTTGCTCTCCCTTCAACATGGTCTAGTAGCAAAGAATGTGGATAGTTGTAGTTGACATATGTGAGATGCTTAGAGCTATGCCTGGCACAGAGTAAGGTCTTTGAAATTACTAGCTCTTATCTTTAGTTGTAATGGTAGCTATACATATTTGGATGCTTATGTAACTTAAGTCCTAATTTTATCATCTGTAAAACAGGCCAATGTACTTCATGGAATGGCTGTAAAAGATAAACATAACAACATGGCTAACAGGTCCTAGCACAAAAGCTCCCTTCATTGTCTATCACTTGACTACTGCCGAGCGAGGCCCCCTAGTTACAATTTTGTATTGACTGCATTTTCCCTTCCTTTTTTTTTTTTGTGCCTTACAGATTAAAAGTAAACACACACAACTGCAAGTATGTTCTCAAATACAATTATATTTAAGGTTTCAAAGAAGTGAGCAATTCCCAGAGAGGTGACAGTTTAGGAAGGCAGACAGGCCATTCTCATAACTAATATTAACTGTTTTTAAACCTTGGCATTTAATCTCCTAGTGTATGGAATCGCCCTCCATCCCAGGGGCCTCAACCATCCTGCGAAACTTCATAGTTTTGCCAGGAATTGGCGCATCCGAAACCTCCATGCCCACTCTGAAACCTTCCGAGGGACGAAGCAGAGACCACTGAGGCTTCCTGCGGGATCCTGCTGGGTGGCATTCCAGAAGGCTCTTTGGTGGGACCCGCAGAAGCCAACAGCCCCCAGCTTCCTCAACTGAGGGAGGGGGAATTTCCATTGGGACCCTTGGGCAGTCCCCCCACTGCACCCTGTCACGGGGCCTGCCGCGGACACAGGCCAGCCAGGGCTTCTCTGAGTTTCTCCTGAGAGGAAACGCGGCAGAGCAGAGGTGCTGGATAAAAGGAACTGCTGGGCTGGCTTCGTCCAGAAATTTCCTGTCGAGTGTTTCACTTCACATTTAGGAAAGGATTGAGGAACTCTTGGGAATCTAGTTAACAAAGGTTTAGGCTAATGAGAACAAGTGCTGCCCCCAGGTCTGTCTGGGGCCTCAGGGACTCACACGCTGCTCCCCACCAACCGGCAGGCACGGGGGAGGCAGGCTTCGCTCCAGAGCAGTGCAGGTCCTTCTCCAGCTTTTCTTTGTGTCTAAGCTTTCTGGTGGTTCTGGGCTTGGCTTGACAGATTTTTACCTCTCCAGGTCTAAGAAAAAAACAAAACAGAACACAAAAACAGGAAATACTGGAAGCAGATCATGTCGGCATGCACATCCTTGGCTCTGCAAAGCGCACTGAATAACCCATCACTCCATCCCCAAATGTTTTTCCATTTCTTCCACCCTTTATACCAATAACTTTGCCCAAGGCCAGATCAATTAAAATAAATTAAAATAAAATTCCAGGCGAGACCAGCTAATATAATACTTAAAGTGTGCGTTAAAACACCGTGCAGAGAAGAATATATATCTTTTCAAAGAAGGTCTCTTAGTTCTCCTGCATGGGTTTTAAAGAGCAGATTTTGGAAGACTGGGGAGAGAGAAAAAAGAGCTCAGGATTTTCTTTTCATTTCATGGATCCTTAACCCATATTTAATGCAGACTCTGGATTTTAGACACAGTAAGTGTGCTTGTAATTATTTCAAACAGTTAAAAAAGCTAGTTAATGATGTTCAACATAAGTAATCATGTTAAATAGTAAAATTTAATTTCTTAAAAACTTAAATCCTCATATCTTCTGGAATGCATTGTACTGTAGGATGTCTGAGTAAATTAAATTCTCTCCCGCACACTAAAGCATCAATTTCCTTATGGTAATTATCTGCTAGATTGGATCTGTCAGAGGCAGGGAAGCAAGCCTGACATTATACCCTCTTTACAAAAAATGATTACAAAAAATTAAGACGAATGACTAAAATTAAGGCTGCGGCTGGTAAGCCTCTATAAGGCTCCCATGGATCACTCTACATAAGATACCATTGTGCTGGGGACTAAGCTTTTAATGACTAGCCGCATAATCAGGGGAAGTCCATTAAGGGACAGCAAGAAGTAACCGATCACACAGATAGCAGGGAGAAATGATTTTCCGCCAAGTAGAAGCAATTCATTATACACAAAAACGCATTTCTAACGGAAGTGTCTGGATAGAGGAGGAACTTGGTAAAGTTGACAGGATTCCTTTCCTGGAAAGTTTGGCAGATTTGGGAACGCCAGCTGACGTGCACTTGTCCTTGCCTTCTGGCACCCCCCACCCCCTCCCCAGGGGCTTCAGGGGGCTGCTGTGAGGCTGGAAGTCATCGGGGGGGGGGCTCCAGGAGCATGCTGGCCTCCTCGATGCCCCCAGGGTACCCCCCACCCCAGCTCCTGTTGCCCCCAGCCTGAGTTTTCTGGGTCCCTTAGAAGTGAGTTTGAACAGAGACAGCCTTCAGTCTTGGCTGGGTCCCCACTGTTTGCACCGAGGATCGCCAAGTTGTTAATCTGCCAGTGTTCAAGGCGGCCATGTGTGAAAGCACACAGGGAATATAATTGCACAGCTATCATGGCCGGCATATTAGTTTAATTACCTCTAAGGCTACAGAAAAGCAAAATCCCTATGGAAATCCTGAGGAAAGCTGCCCGTTCTCTAGGCATAATGAAAAATGCATGACATGAAATTCAAGGCCCGGGAGCAGCCACCCCCGCCCCACATCCCGGTCTGCTCTCCCCAGTTCTCCAAGTTACTGCCGTTACTGGCTCTGCTCATGCATTTGTCTGGGCTCTCACTTTTGCCTATTCGTTTTCAAGGATCCCCTCTCCCGTTGTAATGATTACCACGGCTGGTTTAATCCCTGCTCTGCACAATTTTAGTTAACTTCACTAGGTCTCAGTTTTTCAGTCTACAGAATGGGAATTTTAATGGCAGCACAACCTCTGACATTTACTGTGAGGGGATGTGTTTTGCTTTCCACTGCATTCCCACACTGAGCACAAATGCTGACATGATTGTTGAATGAGAAGTGTGAAGAACTGGGGTTGTTCTGATCTTGAGTGGAAACTAGGAGCGATGAATTCTCACTCTGAAACTTCAGTCTACCTCCACTTGAACACCCCAGATGAGCTGGTTTATGCCTTTCTTCAGTCTTTAGTACTAACTGCACCAAAGTGACCCGCACACACACAGGCCACCAGCCTGGAGAAGGAACAGCTGTCAGCTTCTCGCAGGCCTCAGAATGATGTGTGCTGGTTCCCCAACAAGCAGAGGTGGCGCTGCGGGAGCCCAAATGCATTTCATTGTCAGAGACATGCCTGGCACTTCCTGAGGTGAGCCTGGGAGCAAAGGTGGCCTTCTCTGGGTGGCTGCTGGTGGCAGAGGGTCAGAGGGCAAGGTGGCCCTGTCTGGCTTGGATGGCTAGCTCAGCCAACCCTGCCTGCTTCTGTAGCTTACACCCTCATCATGGAGCTGCACCCACCTCTGAACAGAGCACCTGATCCAGCACCTCTTTGCTATTGCTCAAGCCCTGCGTATCAGCTACTTCCTCCACCTGGAAGATTCCCGCTCACTGTGAAGGCAGCTTTCTCTCCGAAGGCTGTCCTGCTATGCTCAGGGAAAAGTGGCTCTCCTTAAACCTTGTTTATATTTCCACAAGTGCATTGATGACATTGTGGCACCAACTGATGGGATGTGAGTCTGTGCCCTCAGGAGGTGGGCTACTGAAAGGCATAGGCATGTTCTCTGTTCTCTACTTATGCCCACAGGGGTCTGCAAGCCTGTCCCATTATAAACCCGCACCCAAGAGAAAATCAGAGAACCCTCAGGCAACCATAAATATACCACGTATCCAAGTTATGGTGTAAAATATTTATGCATCCACCTGATGGAGCAGGCCTCCTTTTCCTCTACGCCCTGGCTCTCCAGAGCATCTGCTGACTCCTCTCCAGCCTCTCTGCTCAATCTTCTTGTTGTCGATAGCAATCATTTCTCATAGCATGTTTTTTTTATTGTGGTAAACTTCACCTAACATAAAATTTGCCATCTTAACCATTGTTGCACATACAGTTCAGTATATTAAGTACATTTACATGGTTGTGCAATCTCCAGAACTTTTCCATCTTGCAAAACTGAAACTCTGTCACCATTAAACAGTAACTCCTCATTTCCTATTCCCCCCAGCTCCTGGCAACTGCCATTCTACTTTCTGTCTCTGGATTTGACTTCTCAGTACCTCATATAATGGAATCAGACAGTATTTGCCTTTGAAACTGGTTAATTTCATTTAGCCTAATGTCCTCAAGGTCCATCCATGTTGTAGCAGGTGTCAGAATTTGCTTTCTTTACAAGGCCCAATACCATTCCATTCTGCAGATAGACCACATTTGTTACCCATTCAACCTTAGGTAGAAACTTGAGGGTCTACCGCTTTTTGGTTATTGTGAACCATGCTGAGATGAATGAATATGAACATACAAATATCTCTTCCAGAACCACTTTCAATTCCTTGCACATATACCAAAAATGGAATTGCTGGATACATTTTTAACTTTTTGAGGAACTGCCACACTGTTTTCCAGAGTGGCTACACCCTTTTACATTCCTACCAACCGTGCACAAGAGATCTGATTTCTCCACATCCTCACCAACACTTGGCATTTTTTTTCTTTTTAAAACTAGTCATCCTAATGGGTGTGTGGTAACAGCTCATTGTGGTTTTGACTTGTACTTCCCTAAGGATTGGTGATGCTGAACATATTTGCATGTGCTAGATGACTGTACGGAGAAAGTCCATAAAACTTATGTATTTTTTTGCCCATTTTTTAGTTATTATTTGCTTTTTGTTATTGAGCTGTAAGAGTTATTTTTATTTTCTGGCTATTAAACCCTTGTCATATATGTGGTTTACAAATATCTTTTTTCATTCTACAGGTTACCTTTCCATTCTGCTGATCATGTCTTTCAGTGCACAGAGTTTTCAGGGTTGACGTAGTCCACTTTACCTGTTTGTATCTTTGTTTGCGCTCATGGTGTCAAGGCTAAGAAATCATTACCAAATGCAGTGTCATGAAGCATTTCCCCTATGTTTCATTCTCAAAAGTTTTCTACTTTTAGTCTTATATTTAGGTTTTTGATCCATTTTGAGGTCATTTTTTATATGATGTAAAGTAAGAGTCCAAACTTCTCCTACAATAAGTTTTACGTTAACAAGTTCTAACCTTTAAAAATTTTTTCATTTAGGAAACACACCTTCCCCTTAAAGGGGGAGCGGAGGTTAAGGATGGGAAGAATATCCTGAGGGACAAAGACAATCTCATTCTGCCATATTTATGTCCACCAACACCTAACTTCACAAACATTTGCAAATTGAGCACAAATGCCCATAGGGATAAAGAGAAGTGCATGCAATGTGTTGGCTTGAATGCCTTGTGTTTAGATCAGAGTCTGACTCCTTAACTGGCATTCTGCTGCTGAATACTCTTGTCACCATTGTGGGGTTGGGGTGTGAAGGAGGGTGCCCTCTCCAAGAGGTCTGAAGTGGGTGGCCAGGTCCAGTAACCCCAAGCCACAGTCCCTGAACATGGAGAGAATTAATTCAGATTGCCAGCCCAAAGCATAGGCATGGGGCCTGAGCAGGAAGGGGGCAGAGGGTTGGAACCAAAAGGCAATTGGGTCACCTTAGAGCAGGCCAAGAGCCTGCACGCTGACAGCCATGAGCCCAGAAGCCTGCACTCTCCATGGGCATATCCCCAGTAGGCCCACGTGCCTGAAGCCTTGGTTCCCAGAGAGATGGTAGAGGGGGCACTGGGGATTGGAGACTTGGTCCCTTCATCACAGCAGGTAGACAGGGGTAGCAGGTGCCAGGAGGCCCACCAAACCACCAAACGTTGGACTGTCCAGACCAACCTGGGCGCCAGGTCTGTGCATGGACTCTTGAGAAAAACTTGAGTATGACACTGGCTAACGCTCACGATGCTCTCGGGTCATTTTGCTCCTTCCTCCCTCCCCTGCCCCCTCCTCCTACCTTATGATGCTGTTGGGTGGGGCTTAGGCACCCAAGACCCTTACGATTGTGACTTATACCCTGAGAGTGTATGAACTGAGGTCCAAATTTAGCAAAACCTCATGGCCCAGCTTTGTACCCAATGGACTGTGTATACACTCCTCCTCTCTGATTCTGTTGGGGCAGTAAATGAACTATCAGGAGGAAGATGTAGACACCTGAGCAACCACTGACCTCCTGCATCTATAAACCCAACGAGCACTGAAGTAGCCCATACAATCTTTACAGGGGCTTCAGATTTGGCTGGCATGGTGGGAGGCTCTAGTTATTCATGATACACTGAGGTCATGGGAGATGGGAAAGAACTTAGAAATACTTGAAATCAACACCTTTGATATGCGGAGGAGGCACCTGAGGCCCAGAGATGCCATGTGAGTTGTCTGAGATCCTGCAGCTGGCTAGAGGAAGAAGCCACTGTCCCAGGTCAACTTTTTCATGTCGTTTCTACTCCTACAATTCCTCACAAGCCAGCTGACAAGATTTCAGGATTTCTGAGACCATCGTTAAAAAAAGAAAGTGAAGAAAATATGCTTATTGTATCAAAAGCTGTTGCCTAAATAATTATGAGCTATTTACCTAATTTTGAATTTTTGAATTGGCTGAAAAAAATGTTTTGACAAGACGGCAGTCTGCGCAATGTACTCAATTGTTTTGTAAATAAAGTTAATGGCAGAAAAATACAAACTATGCTTCGAAAAGAACCCAGGAGTGTTCTGGGATTTAGGATGAGAACT
Organism: Manis pentadactyla; assembly: GCF_030020395.1. Classification (NCBI taxonomy): domain Eukaryota; kingdom Metazoa; phylum Chordata; class Mammalia; order Pholidota; family Manidae; genus Manis; species Manis pentadactyla. Next base: position 45,839,251 of record NC_080025.1, read on the forward strand.
TCCTGGGTGTGAAAACAAGGGAGTGGGTCTCCAGCTAATAGAGAGATGGGAACACTTACGTTTTTCTTAAAGTAGAAGAAAATCAGCTTCATCTGGAGGGGATATGAGACGGTGCAGTGACAAATTCTCCTACCTGAGCCAGCCAATTGCCTAGATGTGAGGAAGGGACCTCTGTGACAGTAGCAACGCTTGCAGAATAGAGCTGGAGTCAAATCAGATAAAATTTCACTGCCAGTGGACATCATCAGAGGCCAAATGCTTTGTATTTAGATCGGCTTCCTCTGCTACCTGACCAGCTCTCTTGCTAGACTCAGAAGGGGAAATTTCTCTAATTTATTCTGCAATAAGCTGCAACAGCACATTGCCAGAGGGATTCCATATCCACCTGTAATCTGGCTCTCTAGTGGACAGCCTTTGTGAGCTCCATCATGCAAACTTCTCTGATGAATCAGAATCCAGCTGTTGTCTATTCCATGCAAAATCTTATCCAAATAAATGCTTGGTCAGGATTCTTCTTCAGCACAATACGTCCCAAGGCCCATTTCTATCTGGATGCAGAACATAGGCTACTTTTTCCTGGGACATGGTATTTTTTTAGTAAGTTATTCCTAAACTAGTTAGTGATTAAAGTGAATAAATTTGCAATTCTGCCCCCCCTGCTGCCTGCTCCCCACCTTCCCATCCTCAACATCTTAGGAATCATGTTAGATAAAATAGCAGAGGCCTAAATGGATACCACCTTCTGTCTTTTTGTGTACAAACTTCATTTGACTTCTTTCAACATTGGATGTGTTCCCAGTATATATTAGGCAATGTTTCTACCCTTACAGGACATAGTTCTCAGCATTATAGAACAAACAGGCATGTAGACAAAGGATTAAGGATTATGTAACAATTTATTTAGAAGATATAGATGGATGTACAAAGTGCAATACAAATGATAAGGAAGGATTAGTTAATCCCAAAAGGGGTTTGGAGGGCCTGGGATATTACTTTCAGTTCTTTAGGATTAGGCTAAGGAAGTTGGGGGGAAAGACTGATCCTCTCGACGCAAAGGCGAGAGACTGTAGGATGTTTGAGATGAACACTGGCAGCCTGTATGGCAGCAGTGCTAGATGGTGCATGTCAGGCAGAAGATGGGCCTGGGGAGAAAGGTGGGGACTGGAAAGGCACTGTGAAAGACCTGATGAGCCCTGCTAAGGGCTCAGGACTTGTTCTGGGATTTTCTGGGATTTATTCTGAAGGTGGAAGGATGTTTGGCAAAAAGTTACATGAACATATTCATGTTTTAGAGCCGTCTGGTAGCAGCAGAGAAGAAGATGGATTTGAATAGGACAGAATGAGAGTGGGAGGGATGGAGACACACCACTGGAAGGCTATTGCAAAAATATCAGGCATGAGTGATGAAGGCCTAGAGGCCAGTGGGAGACAGAAATGGAGAGAAGATAAATCAGAAAACAGGAGATACCCTCAGCAGGACTTGGTGATTCCTTGCATGTGTCAGAGTAAGGTGCTCAGGGGAATGGAGGGAAGGATTTGGAAAGTAGGGTGTTCCCAGGTAACTTTCTTAGGTGACCAAGTATGTGGCGGAACAAACCCCTGCATGTGTGAAGATGGAGAAGAGGCAGGTGGCAAGAAGAGTTCAGATCAGATGAGGTGGAATTGAGCAGACTGAGTGACAGCCGAGTGGAGCTGTCCAGCTAAGCTGGGGAGAGAGACTCTAGGTCCTGACTTGGGGACTGGATCCCAGACTGATGGCAACCCCCATTTATGGGTACCTGGCAAATAGAAGGCAGTTGGAGGCATGTCAGTAAGCAGGTTGCACCTGAATGGCATATCCCTGTGCTTAGTCTCTCTATTCAAAAGGTCCTATACCTCAATTCAAAGCATTTTAAAACATGTATTTGATTACAAATCATCACTGAATCTGCAAAGGGGAAAAGCCTAAACTCTGTATGCTGGTATTCAAGGGTACTTTAAAATCTGGCCCTGGCCTGACACCTATTATTCCTAATAGATAATGAGTTCTCAAAGAGTTGCCTGGGGAGTCTTGTACACAACACTCTTTAATTATCTATGAGGTAAAATCATGGATGCGTAAAAACAACACACATATGGAGTGTGTATCTGATTGAAGAGTGAACCAGAAAAGCAGAAATAGTACCATGTAGATGTAGATATGTATGTATACAGATGAAGATACGTAGATGTATATATATATACACACAGACATAATTTTTTAACCATCTTATTACAGATGGCTGTCCCCCATCTGGTGCTGGAGCCCCGTGACACCAGCAGGCTGCCAGGGAGGAAGATCATAAGCAGGCTGGAACCCACAGGCTGGCGCTGGAACACTGAAATCTAGGTCTGTTCTTGCTGCCTCTGACCTTGGTAGTGTGGTGTCCTGTGGAAGCCAGGGCCTTCCTCAGCTAACTACTCAGGTAATCACTGCACACACACACACATCTGGCCCAGGAGTCAGAGAGGTGGAGGAGGAGCTAGGCAGAAGGGGCCCTGTCTCTGGCATCTTATCGACTTGTACTGGAATGCCTGAAAGACAGTGCTGCACAATGTCCACATGGCTGTTGCTACCCTTCTGCCCCTAACTCTGGGGAGGAAACCCCCTTTAGAGGCTGTCTTAACAGGAAACATGCTGGAATGGGAATCCTGGGAAGTGGAGTTCAGCTTGGCCATCACAAAGTGCAAGGTGGACCAAGTGATTTTTAGCAGAATGTAGTTTCATTTCCAGATTGCAGCTGTTCTTGAAGAAACTACCACTTGTTGATTTTCAGTAAAGAATTAAAGAAGAATAGCCACACTTATCTAAAAAGGCTGTTAAAACGCACTTCTCCTTAACAACTATCTATGCAAGCTTTCACTTTTTTTTCAAATACCTCAAACCCAAACACCTACTGCCACAGATTAGCAGTATAGAAGTGTATATAAGTCCAGCAAGACTCTAGTAAGCAGAACACTAGAGAGATCTGCAAAAAGTAAGACAGTGAGACTCTTATTTAATTATTTTTTCTGAAAAATAACTGTGTTTTGCAAAAGAGTAAGTAGGTCATTTGTATTAACATGTAATGGCTTTATTATTGTGGTTTTCAAATCAATTTCTAAATTTGTTTGAATTTCTAATACAGCAAATATCAATGCTGTAACCCACATGAACAAATTGGGAACCTTCGTCATTTCTTTATCATTAAGAATATCAAGGAGTCATGAGACCAAAATGTTTGAGAACCACCACCCGCACAATGGAGGAAGTCAGCCCGTGTCTTTCCAGTTCAGCCGCACACGTTCCTCCCTCACTGCAGCTCTCCCACTGCCTGGAAGCTCATCCTCTCCTCTTCCCCAGTGAGCTCCTTGGCATTCTTTGGGGCTCTCTCACGGTCATGGACCCCAGGAAGCACTGCCTGTATTCTCACAAAGAGGCCTTCATTCCTCGGGCAGGGCTTTAGCTAACACCTTCTGCACCCAGGACCTGGCCTGGCCTTATGCTGTTTATCTCTGTAACTGAAACATGTTACCTCCCCTGGGAGCCTAGCTGTGCCGGAGAGCCCCTGCCCCTGCCCAGAGGTGTACCGACTGAGCAGGCAGACCAGTGGGCACCGTGCACTCAGGTCTGTGCTAAAGGCTGGGATGTACATGGGAACTTGATAAAAAGAAGAATGGTGGTATTCAGAGATCCAGGCTGACACATCTCATCCCCAGGGAGTACATGGAGGATAGTTACTTTTTCTGAAATAAGATATTGCTTTTTTGAGGAATTTGGCATTTCCATCTGACCTAGGTAAAACCTGAACTATACTGTATTTTCAAATAAATGTTTTTTTCTCCTTCAGCAATATTTAGAGTGAGTGGAACTTCATTAAATATAGTTCACAGTAATTTGCCAACAAAATATCAATTGGAGGCACAGATCTATAGAGGCCAAGCATTTTGAGGAACACCACACTGGGTACACAACCTTGGGCAGCTGTCTGAACTCCAGTTCCTCATCTGTCAGATGTAAGAAATAATACCTACCCTGTAGGGCAGCTGAGGTGATTAAATAGTACTCTGACCTGGCACATACACTCTGAACATGTTTTCACTTCCCTGCTTCCCTTCTTTTCTGTCTGCTCCCCACCCCTCATCAGTCAAGGCCTCCAGTCTGGATTCAGCATGACTCCTGTATTGCTGTTTTATATCTTCACTAGACAAATTCAGAAAAAGCATAATTAAATTATTTAAGAATCCTAGAATTGGGTCCAAATTAGTGAGATTGTACTGGATTAAAAAACAATTATTTAAAAATTGAATTTTGAGATCTTTTCCTATTTTCATTGAAGTTTAACTCCATTTCCATGTCTTACATGGTCTTTCCTAATTGCCCTGACCTGCAAAGTTCTTTTACTTCTTTGAGGCTATAAATATGTATAATCCTAGCCATATACTTTAGCCCTTAGTGATATATGCTCTTATTGTTAATTGAGATTCTTCAACTAAAGCAGAAGAACTTAACATGTTCTGTGTCCCAGATGCTGTCCCAGGAAAATGTATGTAAACATGTGCACACACACACACACACACACACACACATACACACACACACACCACACACACTTGCACAGAAGAGTTAGCATGTGATTTCATAGAGCTCAAAATCCCTTAGTCAGGGAAGAAGAAATGTGATGAATTTTCCCAGTGCTAAGCAGAGATTAAATTCTCCCCTCTGTGCTGGCCAAAGGGCACACACACATAGCAGCAGATACAGACTGTAAGGTGGTGCTGGGGGGAGCAGAAGGGAGCAACACACAAGACTAGGAGGGATGTTGACCTCAGCAAGATGAAGGAAACTGGTCTGGGAGGAAACACGGGGAACAAAAAGAGGGAGTTAGTGAGAGTACAGCTAAGAAGAAAAAGAGTAAGGAATTTCTGATTTTCAGTTTTATGAGCTATAGTTCAAATCTATCTTCTTCTAAGAGGACTGCTCAGAGTCCTGAGCGAGTCACCATCCATCCACCTATGCATCCATGTTATCAATCCATTTATCCATCTATCCAACCACCCATTCACCCATTCACTTATTACATAGATATTTTGAAGTGCCTAACATGTGTCTGGCTAGGCACAGGACCCTGGTCGGGTCCAAGACAAATAAAGCATGGTTCCACACTCCAAGGAAGGGGAAAGGAAAAGGCTTAAATAGATCTTTTCCATTTAATTATCCAATGAGATAATTGCTGTAATATAACATACAAAACCTAAGTAAGGCAATATTAGAAGTCACAGAAAAAGGGGGACTTATTTGAGAGCTCTATTAAAAGACAGAAAGTAGAATCTGGGTTGGACGGAGGATGACTCTCAGCTTCTGGCTTGGGCATGCGGGTGAGTCATGGTGCTGCTGGCTCCTCAGGGTGGCCAGAGGTTGGGCAGGGTCAGAGGCCACAGGGTATGGTAGTAGTGAGAGACCCCCTCTGGGCAGGATGGAGGAAGAGCTGTTGGTTAGCTGGACAGCCTATACAGCCCAAGAAGGGGAGCCAAGCCCTGTTTCAGAGGAATGTTATTTTTAATGATGATAATAATTGATAACATTTATTGACTGTTTCTAAGGTATCTGGTACCCATGTATGGTCTCTCCTTTAAACACCCTCAATATCCAGCATTTCCTACTGAGAAATGTGAGGACCAAGGACATAAATTCCTTGCCACAGATGAAGGTGTCAGCCTTCCCCTGCTCCAAGGGAAGGCTGACTTTGTTGTGGGCCAGGGGAGTCACCACGAGGGTAGGACCAGGGGGCATGCAGCCCCTTCCCAAGGGATTGGGTCACAGTCTTCACAGGTTATCTCTATGGATTTAGAAAGAGAATTAGGAAAATAAAATTTAAGTATTGGCAGAAAACTTTGAAGAAGAGTGAGTGAAAGCGGTAGTCTCACATTCAGTTGGTTGGGCCCCAGAAGGTGCCCAGCTGGAAATTTGGGGTTTCCCCATACACAGAATGGTTTATTCTCTCTGGACCCCTGTGAAGCCCCCATCCTCCTGCTTTTCCCTACCCCCCTTCATTTCAGAGCACAGTGTTTTCTTTTCAGACAGGAAGTGGCAATTCACTCACAAGAGGTGCTTCTGATGGAAGTTACCTCTCTGTAGGGCCTGTGAAAAAGGAAGGGGTGTTGTCACTGTGACTTAAGAGGGCTGAAGCTTTCTGAAACTTTCAGGAGCCTGAGACTCCAGACACTGTCACTGATAACCATAAAGAGTTCAAAGGAACTGTGGTCAACCAACAGCAACATAAACAGCATCAGTCCACTGCCTTAGCCTACCTCTCCCTGTAAGCAGAGAGAGTACATGTTTTTCTCTGGAGAAATACCAGGGGACATCACCTCCACAGTGGTGGTCTCCATGTCCGATCCTTGGCAGCCCTCTCAAGGGTCATCCTGGCACCCAACACGAGGATGTGTTTGTCAGCTACCACGGGGGTCCACTGCACCTTTCATGAGCATGGCAGAGCCTCCACATTGGCCTTCACAGATGCAAAGGAGCCACTTGGAGCCTGGCTCCAATCGGAGGGGCTGGAGGACACCTGCATTGCTCTGTGCAGTCAAGAGCTGACTTCACTGCACTGAAGATCAGAGCTGCCCCAAACAGGCAGTGCCCAGACCTCCTTGGGTGCTGTGGCCCATCTGTGTCTGCTCCAAGGAACACACATCTGGGGATGTTTCCAGCAGGCTGCCCCTCAGGTACACAGGGGGGAGGGTATGCACTGACACCCATCCCCTGCTGTGCATGCCTACAGGGTCTTCCTCCATGCATTCTCATTCAGGAACTAGTTTGCTGCTCCCTGGGCCCCTTGGGGGAGGTCAAGATCGTTCAGGGCCACCCCTGCCCCCAGGGCACAGGGACATTACTCACGTGTTCTTCTGTCATTCTCAGAAGGTATCTTCGAAAGTCCACAGTCCCTGTGTGTATTTCACTGCTTTGTGTGTAAGGCTGACACTAGAGAGGTCCTTCTATTGTTTCAACTCATAAATTCATTATAAAATAATTCTTGGAGAGATACAGGCCACTGATTTTCTGCAGTTGTCATCATCACACTTTAACTTGTGTTGAAAGCTGAGCTTTTGGTCCTCTTGTTTTAGAAATATATTAATATTTCTGTGACCTTTACTAGATGGCAGTTGAGACATATTCTATTAAATAGCAAAACCAAGAAAACTAGTAACCTAAAATGCATATTACTGACCCTAGTTTGAAGAGCAAGTTAGGAGAGATGTCTTTTCCCAAAGGAAAGAGAAAGTCAAGGGACATGTAAAGTTCAAGTAGAATGATTATAGATTCATAGAGAGACAGACAGATGGATAGATTCCAGTACTTCTCAGACATGGATTCAGATTCACCTTCTGATATGCTGTGGTGCTCTATACACCTGTATGTTCATTATTGTATCTTGGGTAATTTACTTGAATTTTTAAAGGGATTAAAAACTCAAGTTTAGTCGGCATCTGGATGACAAACAGGTGACAGCAGGCTTCCATCTGTTCAGAATGCACAGCCGCTGTTGCCGCGGAGCAGCGCAAGCCCAGGGCACCTCACTGGCTCTGGGCCTGAACACCCCTCTGTCTGCGTCACTGGGGGCCACAGCGCCCCCTGCCTTGAAGGGAGTTATTCAGTAGCCATGAGCCTTCTCCCTGGAGGGTCCAAGCGGCAAAGTCACAGTGCTTTCACACACCATGACCACCTCATGACCACCATGTGACGTGGACGTGTAGCCAAGCCCCAGTGAGGCCGCCCCTTCCAGAGTCACGGTGAGCAGAGGGGACAAGAGGCCCAAGGTTTTCCTTAGAAACCAGCCTGGGCCTGCCCACCAGCATCTAAAATGGCTGCGATTTTGGAGTCCTTGTCTAGCTTCAGCGTATGAAGGAGGTGCCTGCATTTGTTCACAGTGGTCTTATAGACATCTCAGGAAGGACCAGCACATCTAGCTAGAAACATGGTAACTTAGTGACCCTCTCAGGGAAGACTTAACTGCATTTGTCCTCCTCGGTAACAGCTCAGCACAGAGAAAGTGGCTCTAAAGTATTAAATGTTGGGGAATATTTGTGCAATGTGCTGACTGTGGTTTGAAAGCACTGGTCTGCAGAAAGGAGACCATTCGATTGACTGATCAATGTTCCAGGGTCTCTACACCTCTGGCTGTGTTTCTCCTCTGATTCTGTATCGCCAGTGCCCAGCCCACCTGCCTGCTGGTCACCTGCCCTGAGCTTGCCATCCTACCTGGGAGCCCAGGGCTGTGGCTGGTGCAGGGCAGTGCCCCCCTGCCTAGATCCTGGACTCTCTCTGCCAAGTATCCTGCAGCCCTGGGGATCCCGTGCCTGCCATCCTCTGCTTCCCCATGCCCCCATCCCCCCACACACTGCTGAGCCTCCTCTGTCTTGTGTCTCATGGCTCTGACCATATAAGATGCATAAAAAACCATTTGCTAGCTGGAAACATAGATTTACACCAACACTTTAGGGCTTTATTTCCAGAGGGTGAATGCAAAGAAGTAAAGCTATTTTCATTTACAGTTTGCAAGACAGAACCAGTGGGGTTTGCCCTGGAAACCCACTCTGGTGATGCCATGTAGGGGTGGCACACAGGAAATCAGCTCTCTTCCTGTGTGCCTGTGAGCAGCAGGTACCATGTGCAGGATGGCCGAGACCTTTCAAAGCCAGTTCTCACCAGTGTGTGAGGAACCTCCATTTCCAGAAAGGGTTGGATGAGAGCTGCCTTGATGACAGTAATGAGAAGTATTCAAAACCAACCATAATAAAAACATAATGGGCATCGGATAAAACCACAGCACTGTGTCTGAACACCATTTGAATAGATGCACCAGGATTTATTGGCATACAAAGTCAGAAAAAAGTGCTCAACCTGATGGCATCCAGCCTTTTCATGCACGTGTATCAAAAATTTGTTGTGCATCTACTAGATGCCCAATACCCTAAGAATTAGCAGTTATTGCTCCCACAAACCTAATCTAATTGAAGAATTATCTTTTTTCAGGAAGAGCATTATTTGGGAAACCAAGGTCTTTTATGGTAAAGATGCATAATTAGTTCCATTGAATTATCCTTTAAGTATATTTGTGTACATGTGTATATAAAGGCCACCTATCTTACAACAGGAAATAATATTTAAATTTTTTTAAATGCATGGTTTTTTGAAGAAAAATTGCTGTTTAGTATACCAAGGACTTAATTTGTGTCCTTGTCTAAGTTGAGAGATTTGTCACATGGCAGTTCTCTGTAGCCTCCTTTGCACAATCAAGGTTTAATGACTTAACTGACTCCTCCTGTTTGCTTGTTGACTTAATATTGACAAGGTCCCCACAGGGTCCCAAGTTGCAGATGTCTCACACAGTGTCTCAGGGTATTTGTTGAAGGAATGAATGTGTACTGGAAAAGTGTAGATCCCCTTACATTATCTCAGGTAATTCAATTTTCAGTATTACTTGGGCTACCATTACACCTGTGCTTATGACTATAATCACAGCATTATTTCCCTCTTCCTATTAGGCAACTGTTTTTTCCCTCCCATGGGCTGCAGCTGGGAGCAGTGAGGCAGCTCACCTGGGGAGTGTGGGAACCAGGACTGGGACCCCATTCAGACTTGTTCTGGAATCCATGCTTGTGGCCAGAATGCCTCCTTGAGTCCCTGGAGTCTCATTATATGAGAATAAAGATGAGAAACCACCTTTGGAGCAGATATTTAAAAGAAAATCAATCCTGAAAATATATTTTGCAGAGAGCCATACCTGTTCCTTCATTAATTGTGGCTATTTTGCATTTTTCTTCTTTGCCTTTTATATTTGGCAGACCTCTGAGATTACCAGAAATTAAAACAATCCAGTCTACCCTAGGCTAAATGAGACAAATGGATCTAATTTAGAACATTCTTTTATTAGAACATAGTCCTGGGTTGTCAGCTTATTCCTACTGCTGGGACATTCTCACCCCCGTGGCCGACACCTGCTTCAGGCTGTCCTGTTAGGCCTGCAGCTTCCCTGGCCACGAAGACAGTTTTCACCACGGTCCGGGCTGGGGTTTTTCCTTCCTCAGACCAGCAGTCTGTTTGGTGCATGAAACACTAATGGGACCCCCATTAAACATTTGTAATGTAACCTGTGTCCTATTGCTTTCCCTGACGGTTGAAGGCTTCTCCCAACGTCATGAAGTTCTTCAAGCCAAAACAGAAAAATCTGAAGCTATGTGGAAAGTGGAGAGCAGGCACCCAACCCAGCAGACCGTGGCTCTCAGACCCCCACATGTACCACAATGACTCAGGAAGCTTCTTAGAGTATCAAATTTGAATGTGGACCCTGACCTGAGTTTGTTAGAGTCTCTAAATTAATCTAGTTATTTAATTCAACTTTGAGCTTCCTGGCAGGCATGGTAAAATGGAATCACTTTCCATTTTAGCATTTTCTATTTAGGCTAACCATATAATTTAAGTCCTGTGTGTATTATAAGCCACCAAATATTTGAAAAGATGGAGATGGGTGGCTTACATAATCCTCATACTCAGACACCAGATCTTTAGGAGGAACAAATGTTTTCCTGGAACTATATTCATAAAATAAAATTTTGCACAGTTTCCTTTATAAGGGGCTTCAAAGGGTTTTTAAGGCTATTGACCTTTTGTGCTTTTCAAATTTTCCAACTTTAAAGAAATACATATGCACTGTAGAAACATATAAAAACACAGAATAACTAATAGCATATTTTAACCTCTCCCCACATTATCCTATGGCTATGCCTATTTAAAATTAAAATAGGATAATCAAAAACATACTGTTGTAAAATCTACTTTTTGCAGATTTACCAATAATTGCATGTATATATATATATATATACATATATATATATATATTTCCATGATAATAAATATAGAGCTTTATTGTCCATTTAATGCACATATTGTGTTTAGTATATTCATGTACATGATTGTGTTAAATTTTTCTCTTAATGGGCCTTAAGTTGCTTCTAATTTCTCTGTTATGAAATGATGTAACTTCTACTTCTTTATACAAACACGTTTTCTCACTGGTGTAATTATTTGCTTGACAAAATCCTAAAAGTGAAATTGACAAGTCTAAACATATGCCACTTGGAAAAGCTGTTGAAACATTTTGCCTATGGAAAGGTGTTACTAATGTTAAGTCCTCTAGTAGAAAATAAAAATATGGATCTTTTCTCACCAGCAACTATCTGTGGGTGAAAATTGCAATTCCACAGTCATTTATTTCTCCAATACTTGGAAGGTGTAAATATTTTCTTTATTGGTGTTTGTATTTCTTATTTTTAAAATGTATTGTTAATGTTCTATGCTTTGTTTCTATTGGTGCTATCTTTTTTAAAATCCTAGGCTGCTTTTATGGTGAGGATATGAATCTTTTGTCTGACATATTTTCCCAAAGAGTCTGTATTAAAAATTTTGGTGTTATCTTTGTGTTAAAAGTAGTTATTTTTTTCATGATTCTGGGCTTTAGTAGCCTCTTTGGAAAAACTTCCCACTATCCCCACCTTATAAACCAATTCTCCTGAATTACCAGGTAACCTAAGGTTGTAAATTGTCTATTTAAAGTTGTATTCCAGGAGCAGTTTACTTTTGTTTTATGCCTGAGTGTCTTGCCAGTGGATTTCAGCCCCAGGCAAGTTTGCTATGGATTCAATGTGACCAAAGAAATTGACAGCAAAACGTTCTTTGGGGTGAAGGGATTTATTACCCGGCTTGTTCTCGGGCAGTAGGTCGAGCACTAGCGTCTCTGCCTCTGCCCAGAGCACTGGACCGAGCTCTCTATCTAGTCCAATAATAGCTTATTGCCTACAGGTGTGGAAGCAATAGCCTAGCAACAGGCCAGTTACATCAACAGGTTGTTTAAGTTCAGAGAGGATCCTGGCCATAGGAACCCCAACTTCCCCACAGTGAGATATTCTGTTTTGCTTTCAAATAGTTGCCTTAGTATCATCTATTGAAAAAAATCTATCCCGTATTCAGGGGTTTCAAATGATTTCCTCTTCTGCCCCATCATGCATATCATATTTTGATATTACTGTACTTGTGTAATATATTTACACTGGAATATCCTTATATGGGCTAGAATAAGCTAATTGGCATGCATTTCCTCTGCCAGGTGAACTCTCTAATATTTCCTAACAATATCTTCCACCCTAGTTTTATACAAACTGCAGAGGGGCTCAGGGTTTGGGTCTCATCTGTGGGGATAAAGAAAAGCTGAGAGAGTAACATTGTGGGAAGCCTGTGTTTTGGTGCTAATCAGAGGGCAAGGGGCTAATCTAAGGAGGTGTGGGCATGTTGGTTCCTGGTATGTTGGATTAATCCATGAGCAGAACACAGAACTTGGAGAGCAGATGCATATCCCTAAGGCTAGCTTCCTTGATTTTTATAACTTTCCGGTGAACCGCTAATCGTGGAGACCCAAATAACAGAACTCACACTCACATGTAAGAGCCTGGAACTGGTGTTTCCATGTTGCCCTTGGATTCTAGATCTGTGGTAAGCAGGATTTGCAGCTTTATATTTGCAGGTGAGAAGTCTGACCTACTTATGGCACAAACGGAGAGGTGTAATCTTTGTTCCTCTAGATGTGGCCCAGGGAAGCTGCAGGCGAAGCCAACATCCTTCTAGAAGCAGATCTGGAGGTGCTAAGTGCTCTGATGTATGTCAGATCATCTGCACTGTGGAGGATGAAGCCAAGTATCTTAGCCTACAGAATGGTAAGATGAGGAGTTACTGGTGTCCTGCGGTAGAAAGTCCCAGAATGATGAACATGTACCTCAGAGTTTGAGCCTCCTGATGAAGTGGCCTGCCAGGGATGTTTACCACAAAATGTGATCTCAGGTACCTGCATTAGTCTCTTCCCTGGACAAGGCTAATTCTTCCCATTTGGGTAAGAATCTTCCAGCAATGACAATTTTTGTTTTGGTCTGATTTTTTAAAACAAAATTGTACCTGAAAATAATTAGGCTGCACTCTCAGGTCCAGGTGAAGTCATTCCTTTTCCTTGAAGTGGGTCAGCTCCCCAGGATGGATGGATGGATACCTTCCTGTTTGTCTTTGCAAAAGGCAGCTCGCAGGGAGGGTCTGAACAGTCAACATCCAGGTCTGTGGGGCTGTCAGTTGAGGCAACACATGACCCCAGACAAAAACAGCTCATTTTGATCTTCAATGGAATAAGCTGGGTTGAAGTACCCCCAAAGGATTTACACATTTGCCTGGAGTTCGGTGGGATCACTAGCTCATTCTGAATCCTTTGGGAAGAGAAGAAGGCAGGAAGAAACCTGAGAAACACGGGGGGGGGGGGGCGGGGTTTGGGGGGCTGTCTTGTTCCTGTTTATTTTATTTTTGAATAACTCAGTGAATATCATCCAGTGTATGGAGAAATAGAGTTGGGAGGTATGATTAGCTAAATGCAGAAAGCCTGGGTTCTAGTTCTAACTCTGCTAATTATTAGTTGTGCAGTCTTAGATAAATACTTCACTTCTCTGAGCCTTAGTCTGCCTATTCATAAATAGGTATTTGGAAAATGCCTGATGGGGGTTGCAGGAAGAAGTGAGCTAAGGTTTATGAAAGCATTTTGTAAACTCTAACTGGATCTACAGATATGTATACACACATATAAATAAACTTTACGTATATACAAATATAACTGCATTTGGGAGGCCAGAGGGATCCTGCACAGCCCACATATGACTTGAATGGTTCTGGAGAGAGTGCCCTGTTTGATCGAGGCCCAGACAAGCCAGACACTGACCCTGATGTGGACACGAGTGGTCACTCCTGCCCCCTGACCCTCATGGAGCCTGGGAAATGCTCTCTCTCCAAAGGAGAAATACTGCAGTCAGGCAAAGGGGTGGGGGGGTTGTCCTTTACCACAGATGTTGTGTCCTATGTGAAAAGAGCAAATGCCACTTTCTCTTTTGGTCACTCAGTTTTCTCATTAACAATATATGGGCTTTTGTCTGGATAATCTGTGATCTATGTTCTATGCTTGTAATCCCTGCATTCACTTGGGCAAGACATGTGTCCTTTAGGTAGACCTGGCTTTCCAACTCTAAAGAGTAATCTTCTAAAAGAAAGCCCCTGCTGCTGATGGCTTCCAGGAAACCTTGTCTGCCATTGTGGAATGTTGGCAAGTGACTGGGGCTGGGGTCCAGGACTGTGGATAAAGTGAAGGTTCCTGTGGCCAGGATTCTCACCTGGCCCTGGTTAGCTAGCTCACTACACACATGTGGGCAATACATCATTATTGACTCTATGTAAAGAGCCCCGCCTAGTGCTCTGGGCAGCACAGTGTCATGGCTGTAAGGCTGCAGGAGAGCAGAGCAGAGTCTGGAGTGGTGGCAGTGCTGAGGACAGAGACTGGGATGGCTGTGCGGGTAGAGAGGTGCAAAGGCAGAGACTGGCTTGCTGTGTGCAGACTCACTCTGAGTGGACAGGATTCTAGTGATTGACCTGCCACCATGGAAATAAAGTTCTGTAGAACCCTTTCACCCCAAGAACATTCTACTGTCGTTTCTTTGGTCACATTGAATCTAGAGTGAACTTGTCTGGGGCTGAAACCCATTGGCAAGTCAAGAACGCTCAACCTCAGGCAGAAAAGAGCACCAGGCCTTGTCCAACTATTACAGACACACTTGGAACACGCCCAGGCCTTTTATTCCCATCATGCAGGGAGCATGTTTACAAGCGTCACTCAGCGGGCAGCCCTTTTCAGTAGCCCACTGTTTCCTTTTCCTTCTGACTGAAGAGATTGTAGGGTTTTACAGTTGTGACCATTCGAGACAGCGGCGCTTGGTGATGGAAGAGGTCAACTCCCATTTCTTTCCTTAAGACCCTATAACAGGGTGGGGGAAGAAAAGAAAAAAATGGCACTTTACAAACTAAACATAAAAGCATATAGTCTCATCTATTCTTCAACTAATGACAAAGATGTATGAGAGAGAGGGTTAGAGTAGAACATAATAGACCAGGAACAATTAATCCTTGTACATATTGTTTCATTTACTTCATTTATTTGCATTTAGTTTCACTATTGCACCATATGTACTATATTGCAATGTTTTGTGATTGAAAATCTGCCCTGTGCCTAGAGTTACAGAAACTTAGGTGCTAAGAATACAGAAAATGCAGCCGAAAGGAGGTACCCACTGGTCACCATACAAAGGCTTTGTGGGTGTGAGAGAGCACAGGGGTAGAGTACTAATATCACGGGCACCTTAGTTTGCTTATTCATTCAGCAGGAATGAGGCTCTACCAAATGTGTTGTGAGAATTAAAGAAAACAACCATAAGAATGTAGAAGAGTGTATGTATGATGCTCTCCCAGCCCCGTTTATGCCCAGAGGGAGCCGTTCCAGCGTGGACGCATACCACTGTGCCAGCTCTCTTGACAAGCAGCACAGCCTTTAGCAGTTTTGCTGTGAATTTGCTGCTGAGTCACACATGCACACAATGGGATGTTTGTGGCAGAAGTGACAGTGCACAGCAACTGGATCTAAAGTGGTTTGTTTTTATGTTATTATTATCATGAAGTCATAACTTTTTTTGTGAGGTTATGGGAAATGGCAGCTGAAGGGAAACTCAGACTTCTGTTAAGGCTGCACCCTGGAGTGAGGGAATGCACAGGGAACGTGCAGGACCATGATGGACAACAGGCTGGAGGGAAGTGCCTGTGCGTGCATGTCCTGCTCTCGAAATCGGGGTTCACCCCCTGCCCATCACTTCAAATCTTTCCCAACAATCTCTTACTTGCTATCCTGCATCTCATCTCAGTATCAACCTAAGGTCCTGTTGAGTGTCCTGTACACCTCCCTCAAAATGTGTTACGGGAGCACAGGGCCCTCAATCCTTGGCACTGAGACCAAAGCCTGACGTACTGAACCCCAAGCCGCCACCACAGCCCGTCAGCTGTAGGCACCACAGCGAACGTGCTCTGCAGGAGGACGTTTCAGCAGCCCCTGGCCTCCCGGCCCTCTGAGCTCTGGCCCCAAGGGCATTTCACTGACAGACTGCAAGGGGCGGAGGAGAGGAGGGCGTGGAGACAGTGAGAGAGGAGTTTGCTCTTAGAGTTCAGAAGTGAGTGGCAGAGGAGAGAGGCAAGATGGCAGCTTGCAGGGACCCCTGGGATTTCCATAGCCGGAAATTTTCAGGTCCTATCTAAGCAAGCAGGGAGGGAGCTTTGTGAAGAGGACCAAGAGCTTGGCAGGAAGGATGAACCATCTAGAAAAGTGAGCAAGAGCTTGTCTCTCCAAGAGGAAAGGTGGTGGAGGAAACAGGTCCAATGGGGAGGGGGGGGAGGGGAGGGAGGGGAGAGGGAGACCCGGGGAAGGGCCAGCGGAGAGGCCAGGCACCGGAGAGGCCAGGCACCGGGTGGATGGTTGGAGAGGGACCCGGGGAGGGAGATGGGCTGCAGGGCAGTGTGACTATGGCGGTGGTGGACAATGCGGCTAATAAAAGGGGTGCAGTACGGAGGAGCAGCAAGAGGGGGCAGCAAGAGGGGGCAGCAGGAATGCACAGGGAGCCCGCGCACAGACTGCTTCTTAGAAACAACAGGAAAAATTGCGTCAGGTTAGGCAGATATGATCAGGAGGAAGTCAGCTCATGAAGTTCTCATGATACTCATCAGGGAGAGGCCAAGACTCCCACTTTCACTGGAAATTTTTAGCAAAAGACATTAAATGTAGTGTCACAAATATGAGAGGTGCTGCTTCCTGGTGGAGAATCTCAAAGGCCTGATTTTCTCTGCTCACAAGGTCCAGGATCGATGCAGACCATTGGCCTTTCTGCTACAGGGCCTGTCCTTATGTCCCGAGAGCGCTTTGTAAAATTTACAGGCCCTCTGGGGTGCCCTCTGGGGGATGTGGCAGCTGAACCAATGCAAGTCCACCGTTTAGCTGGTGACACATGGTGGCTGCCACTCGGTGTTTCCAGAGTCTATGTGCCCCCCAAGAACAGGAATTCCAGGGAAACCATCTCAAAGGGTTCCCAGGCCCCACCTGAGAGCAGGTGAGAGCTATCTGTGCAGTGGGGTGGTGGGGGTGAGCCTGTGCAGGCATCCACAATGGGCTTGATTCTGACCATGAGCATGGCCAAAATACCCAAGTTCCTTCCTCAAACAGTAATAGTAGTAGTAACGACGCAGTGACACCGGTAACTGTGGCAGTAATGAAGTACCAGTGGAGGAGTTTTCCACTTAGAAAACCAGATTTCTCTGAACAGGATGAGGAACAAAGAGTAGCTAGATTACAGGGCTAAGGTGATGACCTAGGCTACCAGGATGTCAGGGATGAGGTCTGAGATATTTGGGGGGATGAGCTGGACTGTGAACACACAAGGCAAGGGAGCAGAAACGCTTGCCTTGGCGCTGAGCAGACTTTTTTTTTTTAATATGTCAATTACAGTTATTTTTATTTTTATTTATTTAATTTTTTAAAATTAAGGTATCATTGATATACAACCTTCACATGAGTGACATTGTGGTTTCAACATTCACCCATATTATCAAGTCCCCCCACACACCCCATTGCAGTCACTGTCCATCAGCGTAGTCAGATGCTATAGAGTCACTGCTTGTCTTCTCTGTGCTACACTGCCTTCCCTGTGACCTACCTATATTGTGTGTGCTGATTATAGTGCCCCTTAATCCCCTTCTCCTTCCCTCTCTAACCCCTTCCCTTTGGTGACTGCTAGTCCCTACTTGGAGTCTCTGAGCCCAGGTAGACATCTTTGAATAGGGACCCTCCTCCATCAGTAACTGTCCAGATTCTGACCATCCCAGCCTTTTCTGGACAGTAAGTCTACAGGACACATATAGGGTGTACTGAATTTGGACATTGTTTCTTTAGGTCTTTCAATGAAATAAAATATGTTGTCTAAATTTCCACCAGTCCTTCCTTTGCAAATTGACTTGTGACTTTTGAAAATATGTCTTGAGAGAAAACAGATTGAATGCAAACTATGAGCCTAGAAAGCCAATGACCTTGCTTTTCATCAGATGGCCTGGAGATCCTAGACAATCATCAAGCTCAGACTTTAGGTCAGTTGACAAAGCCTTGCGCAGCAGGGCCCTCACCCTCCTTCAGTCACTGCTTTAGAACTAGGTCACAGCCCATGGGATGAGGTTGGCTCTCTGCTGGTGTGCAGAGACAAGTGGTGCTGGGGAGCTGCCCCCCAAGAGTCTGTGATCACATGCTGAGGGGCTTGTCTCTGGGGGTTCCCCGGAGGGAGGAAATCTCTGCCCCCACACAGCCACCACTTCCTCTGAGAAGGCTGCCTTAGTGCCCCACACAGACCGCTGGTGCTTGTGTATGCCTCAGTTTCCTCATCTGTCAAGCAGAAGAGAAAGAGTGCCTTCCCCACAGGGTTGCCGTGTTGATGAAATAAGGTAAGAGTGTGCTTGGCCAGTACATGTGGCTCTTTTTGGGAGGGCCCTTGTCATCTCTGCTATAGATGCTTATTTCTTGCTCTTTGCTCTGAGCTCCTTACAAACTGCGTCTAATTCTTGTGGGTTTCTGGAGCACCATAAACATTTGTTGACCTGTTGGAGGAACATAGGAATAGGCCAACAAACACACACGTGAATGAGAGCGAATGCACAGCTGTACGAACTGTAAACCTCTACTCAGGAGTCCCTCATGGTTGCTGCCTTTGGACACATTTAACAAGAGGCAGGACCCCTCTTGAAGGTCACCTCCTCAGAAAGCCCTCCCTTACTGCCAAACTACATTCCTGCCCTGCCCAGGCATTTTCCACTGCATCACCCTTCCTTTTCTCCTTCAATGCACATATCACTCTGTAAACTCATTTATTTCTTCAGTTTCTTGGGCACATCTTTGCTGTTTTTCACACCAGAAAACAAGTCCCAGAGATACATGATCTTTTTTGCTCAACCCTGCATACTAAGAGCATTGAACAGTCCTGCAGTCCTGGCCTGGATTGGATGCTTAATAAATGTTCAATAAATGAATGGATTCTCTACCCAAATGAGAACTGCTCCCCACACCTCTAGTCACATACTGACCTATGAGGAGAGTTTATTCATTTGCGTGAGGCCAGCATCTGGACCCAGTTAAGACTGTATCTGCATCTTCAAAACTGTGTCATCTTATATGCAAGGCCAGGACTTCCATCAAATGCTTTCATATTTGAGTTATAATGAGCAATAATGTGCCGCTCCTGACAAGCAGCTTGAAATAACGGAGTCTGCAATAACCTTCTATCTAATGTGTCCTGTTTTCAATTTGCTAAACGGCATTAAAAAATACATGTGACTTTCAACAGAATGTTGTCTTTGATGAAAAATAAGGTGGTTATTCACAAGAAGTAAATGTGTCTCTCATGTGGCATGTTCCATGCCTCCAAGCCTGTTCTGATGACAGTGCAGAGGACGATACCTGTGCAAAGCTAAGGGTCTAAGAGGCAGAGACGCTGTTCCCCTAATATGCTTTAAGTATCTTCATACCCTCCTTTCAGCAACAGCAATGGGAAAATGAACTCTTCTGTCTTTTTGGGCTTGACATAGCATTTTTTAAACAATATAAATTTACTCTTAGTATTTAATTGTTCTTTAATGAGAAAACCATAATTAGTCCCACTCCCTAACCCCCACCCTCACCTGCCCACCAGTGTATCTGGGCACATTGAGTAATAAGTCTCATACTTACTGGTGCACTTCTGAGTCTGGTGATGGCCTTGTTGATGGAATATCAGAATTTGCTGGATGGGTGGCTGTGAAATGAATCTTACCAGTGTATCCTGGAATATTTGCAGACCTGAAGGAAAGAGTTAAAAAAGGGGAAGAGAGGAAATGAAAATAGTGATTTGGGAAATCTTCATGGTCCTGCAGCGTCCAAATATGAAAATATAAAGGACGACGCAGTCTGATGGTTTTGTCCTGTGCAAGGTCTGGAAACTGGGCTGCCAAACAGGAGAAGGTGCAGTAAGGGGGCACATAGATGCTGAGATGTGTAGATAACAGCTCGACTCCAGGACTGAAGAAACTTATTTCAAGTCCACATTTGCCTATTATTTGAATTTGCATGTATTCTACATACATAATTCACTGCTGAGCTGTTTCCTAATGAAAGTAGACATGCATTTTTTATAGAACAGCAGACATGTGTCTCATTCATGCCTGTAATTCTGACCCCAATATTAGTGTGCACACAACTGTGTTTTTTAAATAATATTTTATTCTTGCCATCATTAAGGTTTACTGTATTACTAATTTCACATAATTTCCTAACTTGCATAAATTTACACAAGCATTGGTTTGTTTAGTTCAGTTCCACCCACTCTTCTGCTTCCCCTGCTCTCTTCCCTGTGAGGGAGGGGACAGCCCCAGGAGATGTGGGAGGGTTTTTAAGTGTGGAAATCAAATCTCGCTCTGTATGCAAGCGAACATTCAAAAGAAATACTTTAATAGATGTTGAGAAGAGCGGGAAGAGCAACTACTCTTTTTGCCACTTTTGTAGCATACGGAGTGCTTTGCGTGGCTGCTTCCTGAGGGAGAGGTGAGGGCCTCATGGGCTCTGTCCTGGGTGCTGCTTCAGATGTGGCCTTGGCCACTAGGAAGAACATAGGATCTAAACTGCATTTCAAGGAGCAAGAAGACACTGTGTGCACAGGGCAAGGCTCCCTCAAATGGCACATCATCTTTGTGGAATGCAGCTCTTGGTGTCCTTCCTGTGCTACGGCCTTAGCCTATCAGGCCTGCTTTGCAGGGAGTGTGGAAAGGGCTAGACATCTGTTTGCCACTTACACTCACTCAGCATTTGGCCCTTCCCAGCTGGGGCCCTTCTGAGAGCACAAGATCTCCTTGGCCCTGTTCCTTATTCTAGACTGATGCTCTGACCAAATGCAAGGTAGCATCAGTAACCAAAGCTCTGTCAAAGGAGAAGGAATGGTTTTGCTGTGGATCTCTTGGTTATATCTGTGCCCTTTCCACATCTCCAATAAGCTGAAGAAAACCTCCAGAACTATTTACCTTGGGATCAATTTTCAAAATCTGGAGCTGCAGGGAGCTTGCTCCTTACAAATGTCAGGGGACAGGGCAGAAGGGGCACTGGGGGACAGTGAAATGGAGTGCACTCAAGAGTTAGGACTTGAATTCAGACCCCTTGATCCCACTCATCAGCTCGGATCTGGGTGGAGGTCGTAACCTATCGGAGCCTTACCACCTCAGCTCCAAAAGGGAGGTGATTATTCCATTCTCAAGGACATGGGCAAGAGCCTACGTGTGAATGAAAAAAAGGTAGCAGTTCATATTAAAGCCCCTTGGTGTCCTTCCATGCAGGGATTAAGTGCTGGCCTCAGGATGGTGAGGAAAGATGATGTCTCAGGCAGGAACTATGCTAATAAATTTCCTCTGCCGCCTCTTCCAAGCGTAGGGCTCTCTGACTCCACAGGGGTGACACTCGCTGGCCGTAATGTCAGGAGACACCTGATGCTAATAAAGCAGAGGGAAGTTTCATCCAAGACAGCAGCACAGAAAACAGTGCAAGTTACTGGATCTTGTGGGACTAGGAAAAAAAGGTGGCTAGAGAGAAGGGGATGCCCCCTGCACCAGGAGCCAGGCCTGGATCCTGACTCAACCCTTCAACCAACAGGGAGATTTTATTCAAGTGAGGAAAGCCCTCTGGGGCTCAGCTCAGCCAACTGCAGCCAGGAGATAACACCCCCAACCTCTTAGGGGCACTCAGAGGTTAAAGGGACTAAGTGAATGAGCTAGCAGCAGGCAAATTTTAACACTTAGTAGGCGCTCAACTAATTTTAGTTGAAATATAAGACTTAAAAAAATAAAGACATTTACCAAATAGGAGCTTGATAGGTGGAGAACACAGAGTTTATACAGTACAGGCAGCTGTAAAGATGTTAAGACAGTGGTTTCCAAGCGTTTTGCACACTGAAAACTCATGGGGATTTTCTAAGGGTAGCCATGTCTGACCCCCTCCCCCCGACACTCTGATGTCATTGGTAAGGGGTGCGACCTGGGAGCTGGGGTTTTCAGAAGCTCTCCAGGTAATTCTAGTGTGCAATGAAGTTTGGAAGTCTCTGTTTCTGAGTTACGGGTTCACACTTGTTGGTGGGGCTAGTGAACCGGAGCTGCCAAATTCTAGGCAGTGCCCTTTAGGATTTCTGGGAATTTTCTTGAAGTGTAGATGTATGTCAGAGAAGTGACAAAACTTGGGGCAAAATTATTCATGTGTATGAATTAAAGCTTCCATGCATGTTACAGAGGAAATCCCCTTCCTCTGCGTGAGAGGTTTTTTCCACCGCCCCTAAAACACCTGCAGAATTAAAAATGCTCTGAAGTTGTAGGCTTCCATTAGAGCAGCGAAGAAGTCCAAGATGGAAGCAAGCGGCTTGTCAATCCTGAGAAGGGTTTGATAGGCAGCATCACACAGCTGTATGTGCCTCGTGGAGTACAGGTTATGGATGCTAAATGGTATTCTATATTACATTATAATGATATTATATCACATCATATCTAATAATAACAAAGCATGAACTACTAGACTGAATTAAAGATAAGCTGCTTAGACTTGAGAAACGAATTCAATTGCATAACAAACTGCCAAATATTTGAAAACGAAAGTCCTCACCCACACTGCTTCTAAATCTATTCCATTTAACCCTTTTGCAGGGACATCCCAAGGGGATTTTTTCCACCTTATATGCAACATGATGACCTTATATCAAGAAGATATAGTCTCTGGGGGATACCCTGCAGACCTGCTGCTTATGGGTGACTTTCTTTTGCAGATGGAGAGAGCAAAGCTCTCAAAGATCCTGAAATGTACAGACTTGCAAATGGGTTTCCAGGTTAGTGTATGTTCACCACCACCACCACCCCCTGACCCCATTTAGAGAAAGCAGAGAGAAGCAGGAACCCATTTAAAGACAAGAAGTGTCTCTGTTTTTGTCTTTGCTCCAGAGCTTTTAGTCCTTTGCACCCCAATTCTCAAAATAAGCTTGGATTTTGTTCACTACTGGGTAAATTTGAATAAATTATTCCCTAAGTTTACAACTAATTGGTTTTGCTCAATGAAGCATAATAAAATAGGAATTAAATAACTCCAGAATATAAGGAAGTTCAGTAAATCAGTTAGTAAAAGGGAGCACAGATGGGGTATAATTAAAAGCTCAATAGAAAATAAAGAAAACATGGGAAAACCATGTTCTATGCAGAATATAGATGGTGTCTACGTGGCTCAGAATGTCAGCACACACTCAGTTTCTTGCTGTGACTGCAGACAGGCCTCACACTCACTGAGTGTGACTGTATCCCAGGTGCCCTTTCAAATGCTTACATGAGCTGACTTACTTCATTCTCACAAGACCCTGTGTCATAGGCCCTAGAATCAAGCCATTCTATAGATGCAGGAACCAAGGCTTCAGAGAAAGTCCAAGCAACATGCTCAGAGCCAGCCAAGCTGTAGGTGGCAGAACTGACTCCGACCCAGGAGGCCTGGATGGGGAAGGCCCCAGTGCCTTCCAGCCTCGCCAGGAGAGCTTCTAGGCCCAAGTGGATGCATTTATTCAGGGTGTGCATGTCAGTGCAAGCTCAAGTCAACTTCACTGTCTTTCCCTGAGAACCCCTCTGTGTCAGGCACAGATCTCCGCAGAACCCATGCATGCTTGGCTTCTGGCAGCTGTCATGTTAGTGAGTACATGATTAAAATGCACATGTAGGGGTTGAAGGAATCTCAGTGGGGCAAAGACCACTGATTCGAAGTGAGTGGGGCTGGGTGAGAGGGAAACAGAGGAGGCAGGAGGCAGAGTGAACCCGGGGCTGCCCCGCCAGCATGTGACTTGAGGTGCAGACCTGAAGCTGTCTGGGCTACACTCTGCCAAGGATCAGGGGGACTTGCTTCCCTCACAGCGGTGGGGTTATGTCGCCTGGGTAAAGTGCTGGCTTAGTGCAGGTGTGGGGGAGAAGGTGGCGGGCTGGGGAGGTGGGGAGGCGGGAGGGCTCATAGCAGGGGTCAAGGCTGGGCCTTGGGGAGGGGGAGGGAAGGGGGCCTGCAGGGAACACTCCAGGGGGCTCAGCTGGAGGGAAAAAGAAGCCAGGGCTATATGAGCCTTGACTCATTTGCTATTACTGTTTGGTGAGAAAAACAAATCAGACCAGAGTCATTTTGGCCATTGGACTGTGTTCCTCTCACTATTGTTAAGACATTGTGGCACCAAGATTAGTTCAGGAAATACAATATTATTATTATCATCATCTAGTCAATATATTTATTCTTTCTCTGTTCTCAGAAACTTCCCCTCTTCCTTTTGGAAGGGGGCATGGGAATGACCCACGGCTCCCTTTTAGAGCTGAGCTGCAGCCCTGGAAGACTTCCTGGCCAGAGGCAAGTCCGTGTCCCTGCAGGTTTAAGGCCTCGTGTCCTTTGGGGACTAGGAGGCTTTTCTCTTAGATGTTCATGAACTGAGTGATCTGGGGCTCTTTACACTGTACTGCAACCTCAGCCTCTTCATCTGTAAAATGGGGGTAGAACCTGTTTCCGTAGCTCTGGCCTCATCACCCTATTTTGAAAATCAAATGCACATGGATGTGAAAGTTCTCTGAAAAGGCAGAAGTGTCTCTGATGTAAGGAACTACTATTCATAGCCTCATTCTTTAACCTGGGCTGTGGTAAGATATTTTTTTAAAGGTGCAACACACCACAGCGCCTGGCAGGAAGGCCCCTCTGCCGTCTCAGACCTTGGCCAGCGCCTGCCTGGGACCATCTTGAATACTTGTTATTGGCAAATGTTCGAACCAGAGATGACCGAGGTAAAGGTGCCACTGAGAGGAACTGTGTGAAGTCTTAACATAAAAGACTGTAACCTGGCAGACCACAGCCCAGTGGAGGTGCCTGGCTGCTTGGGAAAATGGGCCTTGTTGTCTGTAAAGCACCGGGCACGGGCCTGGAAGGCACAGGCTTGAGGCTGGCTTCCTCCCCCTCTGTTGTGTCATCTGGGCATGAGTCTCTCTTTGGGCCTCAGTTTCCTCACTGGTACAACAAGGAGCTGGACCAGGTGAGACACACATAGGTCAGATCCCAACTAGTTCAACAGTTAGGCCATCGCAAAGGAGAGGGCAGTGCCGGCAGCCACCTCCATCTTCTCAGCACAGGGCAGGATCCCACGCTTTGGGGTCCTGGATTTGCACAGATTTGCTGTTACACATCATTCCATAGGTAGGTCTAAAATGATTAAGTAAACTTCTCTTCCACCTTGTTCATTAAATTCTTGCAAAGAATATGGCTCTTGTACTCAAGAGAAGGATAAAAAAATCAGATTTGGAAAAAAAGGGGGAATCCTTATTTGACACTTTTGTTTGACACAGATTGTAAGTGAGGAATGACCTTGCATCACTTTAAAAAAATTCCTAAACAGCACCTGTCCCAGTAAACTGCCCATATTTGTTGAAGAGACAAAAAAAGCTGTTTATCCTGAGCTTCAAGAATTCCTGTTGAACCCAGTGGATATTATGAAGTCTTCTTAGTTCCTAAACTAGCCTCCAGTTAGAAGTTAGACACTGCAGTGGAAAGAGCATTATTATTTTGAGTTTCTTAACTTTGAATGATTTTTAACAACTGGGAAAACCACCAAATTAGAAAATATTTTAGTTTGAGTGAGAAAACTCATGCAACAATTCTATATTTAGGGATTTTTTCTCAAGAAATGCATGAATAACTGTGTGAAGGTGTATGTAGAGGTTGTTCATTGCTGTATTGTTTATTATAGGAAAATATTTAGTAAGTACTTGGACTACATAAAGTACAATATACTCTTGTATTAAAATATCATGCAACCATCAAAAAGATTTTAATAGCCCTGCATAGTGTCAGGGAAAATGTCCATTGCATATTTCAAACACACACACACACATACACACACACACACACACACACACACATTCACCCCACCGAGTCCTGCACACACAGCAATATACATATACCTATACATTGCAAACATTCTGCATGCTTGGTACAAAGTCTAAAAATTATATCAAACTTCTAATATTGGGATTGGAAATGGAAGAGAGACTTTTCTCTTTACACTTTAAAAACATTTGAATTATTTTTACAGTGAAAATATTTGGCAGAAAAAAAGATGTTTGGTGAGCTTTACTGCATTGAAAGTGGGCATGAACATTGAATGTAAATCCTGGTTCCACTGTAAATTTATATAATACCTCCAGAAAAATCATTTAGCAAAATGCTTAAGAATGTTTATATATTTGACCCCATGATCCATTTCAAGGAGTCTCCCTTAAGTAAAAAATTCCAAATCATGAAGATGATTCATATAAAAAGTGTTTGATAGGGTTACGTATCATAACAAAAAAATGGAAAAAATGTACTAGGTAACCTAAATGAACTAATGAGTGAGAGTACATCTACACAAATAAAAATTATGAGACTTCATAGCAACATGTACCCATGATGTTGTGATGGTAAGGTGGTTAAAATTTTATTTCTAGTATTAAATTATCATCTAGCTATAGAAACCTACAGAAGTAAGACTAAATATGCATATGACAGATGGGAATATGCCAAAACCTTAATAATGGCTGTTTTTTGTGTGAGAGGTTAGTTATTTTTCTTGTTGTTAATTTTGCTGTCTTCTATAATGATCAGATTTAGTTCTACAATGACTTTAAAAAACTATTTATCAAACTACTAGTACGTTCATATCCAATAGAAAAAACACTGATATTGTCAGATTACTTGGTGACCGGAAAACAAAATCAGTCAATGAGGGAAATTTGAAAAGCATTTGTCCTTTAGGGAAGCAGTGATTCCAGTGGTGGAACCACCTGGCCAAGGGTCAGTGGCCTCGACTCTGTCTGAAATTTGGCTTCTACTGAAGGGGCAGGGAATGGTTTGGCTTACCCACCGTGATTAAGTATCATGAATTATGAAGGGAATCCTCAAGATAATATCATAAAGATATTTATCTTTAAGCTTAAGATGAGGAATTAAAGGAAGAGTCATATTTGCTTTTGAATAGGATGGTATTTAATTCTCTACTTCACGAAAAGTAAGTTTATGGTGTTCCTGGGTTTGTGACTTTATGCAAATAACATCTTGTATTGGTTTTTAGCTACACGCGGTATGGTAGAAACAACATAATATTTTGTTTAGAGATTAATATGTATGTAGTAAAACTACAAAGCATAGCAAGCAAAGGATAAGCACGAAGTGATGGTGTTGACTTCTGGGTTGAGAAGGTGTCCCAGGAGATGAGGTTAAGAGGAATACACAGGGGCTTACAGATATTAGTAACATAGGTGGGGAACACACCCGTATTTAGTTACTTTATTTTACAGATTATATAAGACACTACATATTTTTATATCTGTAGATATTTCATAATGGAAGTGGAAAGCGTTTCTTTGTGTTGAAAGGTTAAGATTACATTAAAATTTGAAACCTAATTAGAAGAAACTTTGCAAACTAGGAGGCCCTCTAGTGCCCAAATCAGGTAAGTACAGTTAATATCTAAATTTTTGTTACACCGTCCACCCATAATCTCATTTCTTTAAAAACAGAAATTGATAGCAAGATGAGGTAGAATGGCATGCTGAAGTTACTCAAGTGAAATGGTGTGTTCTACATCAAATTTGTGAGAGCTCTTCTTTCTCTTTGAGTAGTGACCCAGAACAATAAGCTTCAATTCTTTAGCAAGAATGCTCATAAAACATTTCAAAATTCAAAAGAGAAACAGTGTTAAATTTTTATGCCTTCTGAATATTTTTTAAGTGGTTTTATCCCTAAATCCTTCCTTTAAAACTTTTAGAATTGCCACTTTTAATAGCAGTCATTTCCTTGCAGAATTTATGGAACAATCATACCAACCAGTCCTTCCTCAGGATTCAGCTCAAATATCACACAGCCTTCATTGTGAGTTGTGTCTCTCTGTGCAACTGAACTTTGAAAACACTGAGCTAACTTTTTAGGAGACTTATTTTATTCCATTTTCTATGATAATTATTTGTGTACAGAGTTTATCTACCCTTCAGATTTTTAAGCTAGGTGAGGGCAAAGTCTAGATTAGCACCTTCTTAGCCCAGTATCTGGGACATTTTACCTGAACTTTTTTCTTTCCTTTTGGTGGAATTAAATAGACATTTAGATGAGTTACATGGCTATATTTTAAAACCAAAGTTCATTTTGAAACAAATTGTTATGGTTCGGCCAAGTAGTCTGAAGAATTAGTCAGAAAATATGACATAGGAAAATTCAAAATGATGGTAGGATATAGTATATTGCACATAGCCACAGCAGAATATGGCTGCAGGAGAGCTCATGTGAAATTTAACTTGTTTGCCTCATGGGCATAGCTGATGTTTTAAAAAAATAGATATCAACTAACAATGATAATACTGCCATGATTCACACTTTGGCCTTGCATGAAATCTTCTGAAAGTTTATCAGTCATTATGGAAGCTGATACCATAATATCTATGACTTTTGGCAACTCAGTGGCATAATAAAAAGAGCTCAGGACTTACATTTCATATATATATACCAAGGTTCCCAGGGTAGTCAGTGACCAAAACTGAAATCTCCTTTGTGATTAACTACAGTTCTCTCAGAAAATAGATGTCTTTCTTCTTAAGTGATGTTCCATATTAGGCCCTTTTTTATTCCTTCATTTATAATAAAGCCCATCAGCCCATAGTAAAGTAAGGGGAATAATTATGCTTGAAACTCACCGACTTGTGTTGGTATAAAGAATTTTCGAGCTCCGAGGCTTGGCCACAGACGTGGTGTCTACAGCGGGGTTGTCAATGTCATCAGCGTTTGTGGACTGTACGCAGCCACTGTTGAGGTGGCAAGAAAAGATGACATGTTTCTTTATAAGAAATAGAAGAAATAGGTAAACAGTGCCTAACTTTCAAAGGAAATCTTACTTGCTAAAATAGATCAAACACTGAAAATGAAAAAAAAAAAATAACCAGGAGGATGAAGCAATTTGCCTTTAAGAAAGGGGATTTTCCCTTTTTTGGAGTAAGAGCTGTCAGGCACTTGTGAACTTAAGTTTGGGACAGAGTGAAAGTGACAGCTGGTTTGTGTTTTTGAGCAAAGCAACTGACTGTTTCTGCAGTCCTGGGACAGCTCCTCCGTCAGAGACTGGGAGGAGGCCCGGGGAAGCTGAGGCAGGTGCCTGCCGGCGCTACCAGGGGTGCTGGGAAGATGGAAACCTACGCAGTGCCCTGGGTCCTGGACAGCCAGCGGTGTGCCTTCAGGAGCCTGAGAGACGGCTGAGTGACATCTGTCAGTGTCCTCGAGGCACTTCCGGGCCACTAGTACCAACCCTAGTCAACTACTGTAGAGCAGAAGAAGCAACAGTAAAGCGGGACAAAGATGACAGGCCCAGACACCTCCACTTTATTGGATTTGCTTGGTTCTAAGGTACTGCAATCTGCATGCTTATATCCCCCCCAAATTCATATGTTGAAATCCTAATGCCCAAAGATGATGCCATGAGGAGGTAGAGGTATTAGGAGCTGGGAGGTACTTCAGAGCACAACGTGGGGCCCTCAGGAATGACAGTAAGGGTCTTGTCAAAGACTCCCACATAGGGTCCCTTCCCATGTCCAGGCGAGGATAGAAGTCTGTGGCCCACAAGAGGGCCCTTGATGACCACACTGGCATACAGATCTAGGACCTCCAGCCCCCAGAACAATGTGACAACTATAGAATAAGGAATGACAGGGTGTGGTGAATGGGAGTATGGTCGTAATGTTCATACACTATGTGAAGTACAGTACATATCAGTTCTAAGTGGCCTGCGGCAAGTTAAAGATGTCTATTGTAATCTCTGAAGCAACCACTAAAATGTAATATATAGCTGTACAGTTAAAGAGCCAAGTCATGACTT
Source organism: Manis pentadactyla (assembly GCF_030020395.1). Taxonomy (NCBI): domain Eukaryota; kingdom Metazoa; phylum Chordata; class Mammalia; order Pholidota; family Manidae; genus Manis; species Manis pentadactyla. Next base: position 45,869,188 of record NC_080025.1, read on the forward strand.
AAATTGGAATGCTAAAAGAAGTCCATACATTTAAATAATTCAAAGAAGGCAATAAAAGATGATCAGAGGAGCAGAAATATAAAGGAAAACAAAAAACACTAATAAAATGGTGCATCTAACCCAAATACATCAATAGTTGCATTAAATGTTAATATACTAAGCATTCCAATTAAAAAGCAGAGCTTATTAGAATGGATAAAAAGGCAAGAGGTATACTTTCAATATAAAGATACAAATAGACTGAAAGTAAGTGAAGGAAAATATATCAGGTGCATATGATATGTTTACTGCAATCATGCTGGAACATAAAACAAGTCTTAATACATTTAAAAGTATTGAAGTGATTCCATATGCGCTCTCCATCCACTGCAGTTAAATTAAATATACATAACAATAGGATGCATAGGACAATAAAATGCCTATTGTCTATAAGCCACCCCGTGTGTAGTATTTTGTTTTAACAGCCTGAACAAACTGAAAGGTGGGTTGTGCAAAATGATGGCCGAAGTTCATCTCAGCCATGCCTGGAAAGCGAGGGTTAAATGGGGAAAAGCAAGAGGAGGATTTCTGTGCTTCAGTGTTAGCGGGCACACCTTCCTCATCAAGTGTAGAAGCCTTTCTGGTTGACAACACCCAATGTTAGTAGCACCCAAGGTATTTTATTTCACAAAATAACCAATTTGGGAAAACAGAAAAATACTGCTCCCCCTTCCTTTCTTTTATCAAAATCTTTAACAAACCTGTGTGGAAACTGCTGACATTAAACAGGCACTGTGCTAAGAAAACATTAGAACCCTGTTAGAAAGCATAAGGTACCTTAAAAGGTGAGTTATAAACACTAGTGGGATGAAAGCAACTACAATTTAGATGTAAATCTAGTAATTTTTAAAACGTTAAGGAAAACATTACTTACGTATAGAGAGGAACGTATTTGCTTCTAGAACTTGGACTCACACTTAGAAAAAAGAGAAAGGGCAATTGTTATTGATACTTACTAAATATCAAATTGCCACAGTAGTAAAAATGAGTCTTTAGCCATAGGAATTGGGCTCCAAGAGTTTGTAATTTAAAACAGAAATGATTTAAAGAAGTAGGTTTAGGTGAAAACAAAAAATAAAACTCCAAACTCTCAGGGATGTATGTGTCGGTTGACTCATGGTTCAGCCCTATTGTGAATCCCTCCTCTTAGGATTTTTGTTGTGTACTTCCTTAGTGATTAGACATGCAATAGTTGGCTTAACCAAGTGGGCGCATTTTCTTAGACACACAGAATTTTTACTTCTAAGTGGGCCATATTGACATCCAAGTCTAATAGTCCACAGTACAGATGGAGCAGCTATGGCACCAATTTCAGTGACTTATACAATATGCAGTTATTTGCAACACTGCAAAGAGCTCTGGCCCTAGAATCAGCCATTTCTCCAAGGACCTCAGAATTTCTTTTATTGGAGAATGTGCTTAAAAACCAACATCTGGGTGCTAAATGTGCCTGTCGCTACTGGTGTGGCCTTGTTTCTAGGCCCTCTCCTTGGACAGAGCTAGGAATGTACAGATGCATAGGAACCCACAGAGGTCCACATACCTACATATGTCTCTGCAGCTACTATCTGTATGAATATTGAAATAAACATGAGTTCACAGGATGTCTCCCACTCTACTCCAGAACCCACAGTTCATCCTTAGGCTTTCTCTCTTACTTATTTGTAATTTCTTTCTCTGACAGCGTGAAAACTACCTCCCATTAAATACCAGGTGTGCTTGTCATTCAAACCTAGCACACATGTAAGATGTTTTAGAATTGGCAACCCATTTCCCTGTGAGAAACACATTTACCAGCTAGAGTAAACTGCTCATATACAGTTCTTCATCTGTAACCTTACAGTATTTGGTCAAAATTCTGTATCCAAATTTATTGTAGTCCAAATTTACTCAGGAGCACTCCTTTTCTCCCCATCCACCTAAGTGCAGTTATGTCACTTGTTTGTAACACAGATACTTGTTCCAGTTGGGATTCCCTCCTGGAATTCCCCAATATCCTGGTAAGCTTTATTATTGATTTTTTACTTTGCATTCAGTTAAGTTCATTCTTCGTGGCATACAGTTCTGTGGTTTGACAAACGCAGTCAGGCAGCTGACACCACAGAACTGTACAGCCCAGTTCCACCAGCCTAAATGTTCCCTTTATAGGCTCTTTCCGTTCAGCTCATTTCCTCTCCCCCAACTCACGGCAAGCACTGGTATCGTCCCATTCCCCGTAGTTTTGCCTTTTCCATAATATTATATAAATGGAATCATACAGTATGTGACCTTCTGGCTCTAGATGCTCTCACTGAGCAAAATGCTTTTGAGATTCATACTGCTGTGTGTTGTTTGTCTTTTTGACTCCTGAGTAGCATTCCTTTGCATGGGTGCTCTTGAGCATGTTTGTCCAGTGCACGCTTTTCCATTCACCTGTTGAAAGATATCCTGATGGTTTCTAGCTTTGAAGACTATTGATAAAGGTGTCATAATAAACATTCACTTGCTGGATTCTGCGTGAGTTCCTGGGACCAATGTTGCCATGGCTTGAGGTGAGAAGGACCCTCAGGAGCTCTGAGACGTGGCAGTTCTGATGGAAGCGTAGGGCTTCTAGTTCATTGGATGATTCATCATTAAAAAGTATTGTCCCATAAAACTGGAATAAAAATTCTACCAACTGGGTAATCTATTTGCTATTTTACCACAAGAATGTAAACAGTTTTTTTTCATTAGCACTCACATGATATTAAGCATTAGTGCCAATTTAAATCCTTATTCTTTTAAAAGGTATTTCAATGGAATTATCGGTCATTTCAGCTTGCTGTATATACAAGGATCTTATTTTGTTTGTTTTCAACATTATTACCATTTAGTTTATGCATTGGAATCTATTATTTGTACTGAAAAATTTTACACATTTGGCAAAAACATCTTTTAAAAAATCTTTATAAAAATCTTTACACATTTTAAAAATGTGGGTCAAAAAAAAAATCTAAGTTTGCTGACAAGACCCAATATTTTTCTCAATATTGTCACTATTTACAATTCCAAACCTAGCAGTTATGATTTTTCTTATTTCTACTTCATTATTCTTTTTTCTTCCAATAACAACAAAAATTCTTCTTAGGAGAACAGTTTTTGCTGGTTGTATTGAAGTTGTACAGTGGTCAAAGATCTGAAAAATCTTACCTTTGATATCATTTTTCCATGATTGAAATTTACCAAAACTTTCATTTGTTTTGCTGATTAAGGCTAAAAATCTTCTTTACTTAGCAATTTATCATGGATTAGGTAAATATAAAATTAAATGTACAAGATTAACCCCTCCATTGAGGTGATGATTAAATTGACTATCATCAAACCAAAAATTCAGATGAAACTCCTGGAAACAAAAGATGGAATGACCTCATCGCGGACAGCATGTTTTTCTTATACATTGTCTGTCCCACACTTTTCCTCATAACCAGCTGTGCTATTTGTTGCAAAATGCAATTATTGGCTTAAAGTTCCATGTGATTCATTCTGATATTTTCTATTTTATTTAATTTATATAAAGTACTGGTTATAAAATACAACTGATGGGTTGCAACTCACCACTAATGGCTACAAATCACTCACTAAACTACTTAGTAGGGTCTGCTTTGTTGAACTAGACCAGGGTAATTGCTTAATCATGTTGAGAAATGGAGTCCTAGCTCACATCATAAGTAAGAGTCGATTTCAAGCGGTTTAAAGACATAAATGTGAAAAAGAGAACTTTGAATTTTTAGGAAAAAAAAGTAAGTAAAGAGGATAAAACTTTATTACTTCTGGATACGAAAAGATTTTTATATTAAAATCTCCAAAAAAATAACAAAACATGGAGAAGAATGTTGATAAATTCAGTTTCATTAAAATTCAAAACTTCAGTTCAGGAATGGATGCTGTAAGAAAAGTCACAGACTAAAGGGAAATACTTTGATGCATATTATTACCAATAAGGGGATTTTATTCAGAAAAATAATCATTAAAGTTTTAATGGTCAATAAGTAAAAGACCAATAACCAAACTGCAAAAGGGCAAAATAGATGAACAGGTAAGTTATAGATGTGAACACACAAGTCATAACTTAAAAAATTATTATTAGTGATCAGGTAAATGTGAGTTAAAATTATAACAAAAAGACTGGAATTTTTTTAACTTGAAAAATCCAAATATTGGCCACAATGTGCAGTTTGGGGAATTCAAGTACTGCCAGCAGTTGAGTCCATTGGTAAAACTCATATGGAGAAGGATGTGACAATATCTAGACTGTAAGAAGTGTATGCTTCTTGGTGCAGAAATTGTGGACACAAGTATGTATAGATAAATGCCAGAAAAGTTTTTATACTCTGGAGCATGAAGATAAGGGGACATTATTTCCAACTGCAATAAAAAACAGAAAAAAATTAAATTATGAGAATGGATAAATAAATTGTTGTGTATCCACTGAGTGGAAGATGATATAGCAGGGAGAATGAAGTCTTAAAGATACAGAAGGCATCATATATGAGTCTCACAAGCACAATACTGAACAAAAACGTTGAGTTGTACAAACAGGGGTATGACATCACCTATACTGAGTTTATAAACATGGCATGCAATACCATATCTTGGCTAAGAATAAGACATATACTTTAAAGGATTAAAGGGATGCATGAAAATGTGAAACATCAAATGGAGAATAGTGGTGATCCATGTGGAAGGAACACGTGCTTAGGGAGAAGCACATGGAGGCTTCTACTGTGTTGGTAATGCTTTATTTCTCAAGCTGGGAAGTAGATACACAGATTATATCATATTCAGATTGTATATATTGAAATATTGAAAATTGATTTAATAAATAAAAAGAAATGATGACCTGGATTGTGAGTTGTAGTGAGAACAAAAGTAAAGAGACAAAACAGTGACATTTTTCAAAGGCAGAAACACCTAGTTATTTTAAACTAAATGTACATAATCACATCTGTGAAAGGGTTAGTAATGAAACCATATGTTCTAGCAGCAGTAGAACACAAAATAACTATATGATAGACAAGTTGATAAAAAATTATAATCCTGTGGAGTCCATGGGTTTTGCAATGTTATAATTCTTTATATCAAATTGTTCATAAAGTCATTCTTTATTTTTAAATGTTGCTGTATATTTAATAGTCTATATTTTAAAGGGAGTTAAGAGAAAATAAGAAAAAGCAGCAACCTGAGAAATTGAACTGGAATTTGTATTCAGTCATAGGGATGGAAGTCTGAGGGTCTCTGGAATGCTCTCTAGAAATATGCTCCTCACCCCTCTCCTTAACCCATGGGCTAGAACAACAAGGCTTAACCATAAATATATGATGGTGAAATTCTAGTAATGAGAATATTAAGAGATAAAACTTACAAATTAACTGGTTTAACTGGTGCCACAAAGGATCTTGTTTGAAATCTGTCCCAGAGTCCACCAACCATCTAAAATCATCATCAAAATCAATGACACATCACATGAACATGTTACTGTACTCTCTAGTAAATAAGCTCCAATTACTGTAATTTCTAGTGTATCAGCTCCATATTCTGAACAGTCCTCTCTGCATCCTAGGCAAGCCCAGGCTCCAGTGAAAGGTACACCCCAAGCATCCTCAGCAACTCCGGGTTTGTTCCAGAGCCATTCCTGGTCTCTGCCTGCTCTTAAACCCTCCATTGCAGTTTGTTTTCTCATAGCTGGAATGTGCCTCATTACCCACCTTCTTTGGACTGAAGCCCTTGTGAAAGGCCTGATTTTGTTTTTCACCCCAGAGACTGTGCTCTCTTGGATCCACTTCACCCACTCTGCAGGCCCAGACTAATCCCAAAAGATTGAGGGGATCAGTGTGAGCTCAGAGCAGGGACATCTAATCCAGTGTTACCAAGTCGAAAGTGAGGTCTAACATAAGACCTGAAAGATTCTCTGGATTGAACCCAGAATAAAAATACAGTGCTGAAGGCAGTGGAATGCTATTTGCAAAAGATATGGCCTGAGAAAGAGCATGGCAGATTTGGGGACTTGAGGGAGGTCTAGTATAAAATGTGATAGAAGAGATACAGTGTGGGAGTGATGTGTGGCTGATGGGGTGGACAGGCAAGGGGGAGAGGAAGAAGAAATGGGGTTGAGGAGGGGTTGGGAAAATAACAGAGAACTGGGGACATATCCTGTTAAAGGAGTATGGACTTTATAAAACGTGATAGGCTTTAATCAGCAGAAAAACATAGAGAGATCCAGATGTTAGGAAAAGTACCCTGAGTGTAGCGTGTATACAATAGTCCATGGGATGAATTCTTGATGTTCAGAAGTGAAATGAATGGAGATCTCTATAGACAACTAGGAATGCTTTGTTTTACTAGATAAGAGCTCTTTAACTCATGGATTTTCCCATTTTGGCTCAGAAAATGCAAAGGTGAATTCTAGATTCAATTTCAAGATCTGTTTTCAGAATAGGTTTTCTGGTGGAATCATAATCATTTCTCCATGTTTTCTTCATTATTTACTCCTTCTTTTGCAATGTTTAAAATAGACACAGTCTTAGCAAATGACTTTTGAGAAAGAGGGAGTCTTTAAATAAAATTTTTAAAAATTCAGTATAGATAACATTAAATGATTTGAGGTCACTGGTGACTTTTATGATTATGGCACTTTCAATTCCATAAATGTATATATCTACTTATTCTTTTCACAGTAAAGTAAGTATAATTGTGACTTACAGTTTTGCAGCTCAATTCAGTAATAAATGAACTATTGCAAAAATGCAAATTCAAATGGCAAAAGGGGCTTGTGCACAAGCAATTAAGGTCCCAAATCACTGACCTGAGTTACTGCTGGCAGCCTTTCATATCTCTTCAGTGTAAAACACTGTGAGATGACATCAGCAGCTTTTTCCACTGTTGTTTCTTCTGGATCAAGTTTTGGTGGTAGCATCTTGTCCCAAGGAACAACTTCATAAGCTCTATGAAATCATTAAATAATCACATTTTATGAAAAATATGTATTCAATTGATACAGTTCATGACAATGGCAACTGTGACAGGCAGAATTCTAAGGTGAACTCAGGGTTTCCTGCCCCTTGCTGTACATGCCGTATTTAGTCACCTCCCCTCAGATGAGGGCAGAGCAAAGGAAGATGGGAGGATATCCCCTGTGTGATACCTTATCTGGCAACTTCATGTGCTAAACGGATTATGCACCTGTAGTTAAGTTCCCTAATCAGTTGAATTTGCATTGATCAAAAGATAGCTGTTCTAAGTGGGTGTGACCTAAACAGGTGAGCCCTAAAAAGAGACAAAAAAATCAGCAGATGCTCTCCAGCTGTCCTTAAAGAAACAAGTCTCATGAGCCCTACAGCTGCAACAAACTGAATCCTTCCAACAGTTCTCAGAAGATGAGGACCCACCCTCATCTGACACCTTTATTCCAGCCTGAGAAACCCTGAGCCTTGATCCCACCTGCGGCATGCCTGGAGTTCTGGCCCATACAACTGTGAGATAATAAGGGTGTGGTTTAAAGCTGATAAATTTGTGGTAATCTGTTACATGGTAGTAGAAAATGAATGCATATACTTACATATATCTTACAGATGACAAAGAAAAAAATTCATTTGACCCTTGTAGCAGGGCAGGAAGATCATTAGTTTACAAATAAATGAAGCATTGCTTAGAGAATTTAATTTGTTTAAGGTCATTCAGCCACAGATGGTCAAAGTCAGGACTCAAATCCAGATTATTACCTCGAAGAGTTAGCAGCATTCCTCCTTTTCTATACCAATGCAACCAAATAATAAAAGTCATGAGCATGGTAGAAAGATTCCAGCCATCTTGTGTGTGTTTGTGTGTGTGTGTGTACAAAATCTGCCCATCTTACTTGTCCACTTACATGATGTAAAATAGGTCACCACTCCCTCCTCCCTGAAACACTTTGTTAACATTGACTTGCAATTGCTTCATAGCAGGCTTTGAGCCATGGCACCAACTTATTTCTCTCTCTAGCCCAGACCTCTCTCCTAAACTCCAGATCCACATGCTCCATCACTTGACATGGCTACTTGGATGTCTAATGAACATCTTTCTATTCAGCAAGATTAAAATCAACTTCTTATCTTTCCCTCCATACCTGCTCTACCTGCCTTCATCACATGAAGCAATGGTAACTTCAGCCCATCCTGCTGCAAGGTCTGAAGCCTTGGAATAATTCTTGATTCCACTATCTTTCTGACTCATTACCTCAAATCTGGAAATTGTGTTACCATTATTTTCAACTATATCCAGAAGAATAATGCATGCATGCAGTTATTGCATAAACCTTCCTACCATCCCCTCTGAGCCAAACTTATCTCTGACTTGGATGCAGCCATAATCTCCTACCTGGCCTCTCAGTCTCTCTCCTCATCCTGTCTGCTCTGAACACAGCAGCCAATACTGTGTCTTGATACACAATCTGGTCCCTGCCACTTCTTTGCTAAACCCTGTGTTCCCTCAGAGCAAAAGCCCTGGTGTTCACAGATGCTGAAAGCACCCACAAGACCTGGGTCCTGAGCACTGCCTGCATGTTGCCACCTCTGCTTTTCCTTACTCCCACTCTCTTACTTTGCTCCAGGAACCCTGTCCTCCTGTCCTCCCAGGACATTCCAAGCACACTTCTGACGTACGGCTTGCATTCTATATTCCCATTACCTGGATAATAGCCACTTCATGTATACGCATGTTGCTCCCTTACCTCTTCTGAGCTTCTACTCTAATCCCATCACTGAAGGAGGCCTACCCAGAGCACCTATTCATTAGTGAAGCCCATTAGCTCACACACAGAACATGCCTGACCTTACACTTTTCTACATTTTTCCTTTTATCTTTTCCTAGACTCTTCACCTTAGAAGATATGATTCATCCTACGTATCATGTTTGTTGCTTATTATCCATAGCCCTTTAGAGATTTCTGCCTTATTCATGATGAATTTCAGAGCATAAACATATAATAGCTACTCTGTATGTTTTCTTGAAGAGTAAATGAACTTCCAAGCTTTCTCTACCCTTGTTTTCTATGACCTTGTTCTCTTATCTCCTCCCTCTCTATTTCCTTTCTGTTTTGGACTTTTTTCTTCCATAAAACATAGGCTTTCTTTAAGACTCTTCCTAGACCTGTTTATTTTTGTAATCAATGTAACTTAAAATTGGTGGTCTCTAAATTATTCATATAATACAAGATAATATGAACAGGAGATTGGATTAAAGATGGCGGCGTGACAGGAGAGACAGAGGCTTCTTCCTAAAACAGGATACAATTAGAAAATGTAGTTGGCTTGTCTAATCCTGAGAGAGCAATAGGAAAGAGGACATGTCAGACTGCACACACCTGGAGAAAAGAGCAGACCTCAGCAAACGGGGTAATGTACCAGAGCTGTGGCTCTGTGGGACCCGAGCCCCTGCCCCACCCCAGCTCACCAGTGGGAGGAAGAGAAACGGAGCAGGGAGGAGTGGAAGGCTTGGGACTGCTGAATACCTAGCTCAGGAAATCTGCGCTGGGAGCACAAACCTACATTTCATGGTGCTTTCATGAGACTTGCATGACTACTGGGTTGGAAAGTTAATACAGGCAGAGTTCCTGGGGAGACTGGGATTCCGGCTGCTTGTGGAAAGCATGGATCCATATCTGGCTGCTCTGGGACAAAAACTTATACCTGTGTGACCGGCCCACTGGCTCAGGCAGTGAAGACAGGCACAGCAGCCAGGAGGCAGGGAACAGCTCTTTCCTACCCGCAGGCACCAGTACCGCTCCCCTGCGACCCCTGATATTGCTTCAGGGGCTCAGCAGCTCCAGAATAGAGCTTCTGGACACTAGAGGGCGCCATATACAAACAGGAAACATCAAAGGAACCATGTCCAGAGTAATATTATTAATACAACTCCCGAGAAAGATTTAAATGATATGGACCTCGTGACTCTTCCTGAAAGGGAGTTCAAAATAAAAATCATCAACATTCTAATGGAGGTTTGGAAAGACATCCAAGAACTCAGGAATGAATTCAGGTCGGAGATCCAGTCATTGAAGAGCACAATGAAGGGTATTCAAAGCAGGTTGGATATGGTGGAGGAGACAATAAATGGAAACTAGAGAAGAGGAATACAAAGAAGCTGAGGCACAGAGAGAAAAAAGGATCTCTAAGAATGACAGAATATTGAGAGAACTGTGTGACCAATCCAAGTGAAATGATATTCACATTATAGGGATACCAGAAGAAGAAGAGAGAGAGAAAGGAATAGAAAGTGTCTTTGAGGAGGTAGTTGCTGAAAACTTCCCCAATCTGGGGAAGGAGAAAGTCTCTCAGGCCATGGAGATCCACAGATCTCCCAACACAAGGGACCCAAGGAAGAATATACCAAGACACATAGTAATTAAAATGGGGAAGATCAAGGATAAGGACAGACTGGTAAAAGCAGCCAGAGACAGAAATAAGATCACATACAAAGGAAAGCCCATCAGGCTAACATCAGACTTCTCAGCAGAAACCTTACAGGCCAGAAGGGAGGGGCATGATGTATTTAATGCAATGAGGCAGAAGGACCTGGAACCAAGATTACTTTGACTGGCAAGATTATCATTTAAATTTGAAGGAGGGATAAACAATTTCCAGATAAGCAAAAGCTGAAAGAATTTACCTCCCACAAACCATCTCTACAGTCTATTTTGGAGGGTCTGCTATAGATGGAAGTGTTCCTAAGGTTTAATAGCTGTCACCAGAGGAAATAAAAGCACAGTAAAGAAAGTAGAACAGCTAATTACTAAGCAAATGCAAAATTAAATTAACTATCCCCAAAGTCAATCAAGGGATAGACAAAGAATACAGAATTTGATAACTAATGTATAAAGAAAGAAGGAGGAAGAAAAAGGACGAGAAATAGAAAAGAACCTTTATATTGTGTTTGTAACAGCATATTAAGTGAGTTAAGTTTAGACTCTTAGATAGTAAGGAAAGTAACCTGGAGCCTTTGGTAACCACGAATCTAAGGCCTGAAATGGCAATAAGTACATACCTATCGATAATCACCCTAAATGTAAATGGACTGAATGCACCAATCAAAAGACACAGAGTAATAGAATGGATAAAAAAGCAAGACCCATCTATATGCTGCTTACAAGAGACTCACCTCAAACCCAAAGACATGCACAGACTAAAAGTCAAGGGATGGAAAAAGATATTTCATGCAAACAATAGGGAGAAAAAAGCAGGTGTTGCAGTACTAGTATCAGACAAAATAGACTTCAAAACAAAGAAAGTAACAAGAGATAAAGAAAGACATTACAAAATGATAAAGGGCTCAGTCCAACAAGAGGATATAACCATTATAAATATATATCCACCCAACACAGGAGCACCAGCATATGTGAAACAAATACTACCAGAAGTAAAGGAGGAAATAGAATGTAGTGCATTCGTTTTAGGAGACTTCAACACACCATTCACTCCAGATGACAGATCTACCAGACAGAAAATAAGTAGGGACACAGAGGCATTAAACAACACACTAGAAAAGATGAACCTAATAGACATCTATAGAACTCTACATCCAAAAGCAACAGGATACACATTCTTCTCAAGTGCACATGGAACATTCTCCAGAATAGACCACATGCTAGGCCACAATAAAGCCTCAGTAAATTCCAAAAGATTGAAATTCTATCAACCAACTTTTCAGACCACAAAGGTATAAAACTAGAAATAAATTTTACAAAGAAAACAAAAAGGCTCACAAACACATGGAGGCTTAACAACACACTCCTAAATAGTCAATGGATTAATGACCAAATTTAAATGGAGATCCAGCAATATATGGAAATAAATGACAACAACACAAAGCCCCAACTTCTGTGGGACGCAGCGAAAGCAGTCTTAAGTGGAAAGTATATAGAAATCCAGGCATATTTAAAGAAGGAAGAACAATCCCAAATGAATAGTTTAATGTCACAATTATCAGAATTGGAAAAAGAAGAACAAATGAGGCCTTAAGTTAGCAGAAGGAGGGACATAATAAAGATCAGAGAAGAAATAAACAAAATTGAGAAGAATAAAACAATAGAAAAAAATCAATGAAACCAAGAGCTGGATCTTTGAGAAAATAAACAAAATAGATGAGCCTCTAGCCAGACTTATTAAGTGAAAAAGAGAATCAACACACATCAACAGAATCAGGAACAAGAAAGGAAACATCATGACGGACCCCACAGAAATACAAAGAATTATTAGAGACTACTATGAAAACCTATATGCTAACAAGCTGGAAAAGCGAGAAGAAATGGACAACTTCCTAGAAAAGTACAACCTTCCAAGACTGACCAAGGAAGAAACACAAAACACAAAGGGGCTGTGTCCTGAAAGATAAAAGAAATATATCATTAAAACAAAATTCTGTTGGAAAAAAAGGCTTACTTTTGTGTAGACGACTTATAAAATGAATCCTTTGCATTATATTTCTCGTTTGCTTGGAAAAGTGGTTCTCCATCATCCTAAAAGGTGGGAACGATAAGTTAAAAGAGGTCATATATAAATGGGAATTGCTAATGGTTTCTACTCACCATGTTTCCTTTTTTCCTCTTTTTTTTTCATTTTTCTTCTTTCCTAGCACATCCTGGATGGACCAAGTTGAGCACTTCTCTACTTTCCTCTGTTATTTTGGAAATTAACATCCTGTATATGTTCCCCTAATGATTAAGTTAAATTTCAAAATGTATATTTAAGTTAATATAAAGTTATATTTTTATGAGAAAGCTCTTCAATTTTAAGAGCTGGCAAATAATCAGCTTTCAGCACCATGTGATTTAAACTTTTAAAAAGTCTTACCTGTCTTGTCTTCTGATATATAAGGACAGTAGTTCTGAAATATTTCTCTTTTCCTATCTTCCATACTACTTTATTAAAATTATTTAATTAACTGTTAATTATATCTTTAATGGTTCATACTTTCTTTAATGGTTATTATTTATTGAGATTTTCCACAATATTTTACCAGTGCTGACTTTTGCTTCACATATCCTACTTGTTTTGTCCCCCTGGATTCTTGGTTCTATTCTTTTTTTGCTGAAGTTCAATTTTAAGTAATTCTTTCAAGGATGTGAACTTCTAGTTCTGTTTTTGAACTCATCCACACTTTTTAATCTTGCTCCAGATGTTTTTAGAATACTAGTTTAATGGTTATGGTTATGTAGTAACCTAAATATGTTCCATTGATTTCTGCACTGTGTTGTTTCTCTGAAAGTATACTTAGTTTAATTGTTTGCATGTATTTTGTATCTCCCACCCCAACCTTCTGGTTATAGTTAGGATATTTGTCTTGGTTTCCCTACAGTCTCAGTATAATTTGTTTAGGAGAGTATATAGTTCGTTCATCTGGTTTAAGACTTGTTATGCTTCTTCAATCTGAGAGTTCATGATTTCCTCAATTTAGGCTCTTCCCCATTTTTATCTCTTTATTGTCAGTGGATCCTCTTTATTCTCCTCCTATGGAGCTCCTGTTAGACAAATGCAGGACCTTCCCATTCTGTCTCCATGTCTCTGCCGTGATGACTTCCCTTTCTATGGTCCTTCTACTACTGTCAACTGTCCTCCTCACCACTTCCTTAGCTTCACCTATTTCTAGTCTCTAATTAAACCTGTTCATTTTATTTTTACATTTCATCAAAGCTAAATCTAGCGAAATAATGTAATAGTTCCATTAGTATGATGAATTATGTTGCCTTTTCAATGATAAAGGAATATTTGCTTCCTGAGATTAATCTCATTTGATCATGACATACCATTATTTTTATAAATAGCTGATTTTTATTTTTACTAAGTATTTTTATGTCTCTGTACATGAGGAACATCAGTCTGTAATTTTCTCTTTTTTTGTAAAATCTTTGTCTGGTTTGGTGATTATTAGGTGAAGCTGGACCTCTAAAATTACCTGGAAATGTCCCTATTTCTATTTTCTGAAATAACTAACATAAAATTAGTGTGATTTCTTCCTAGAGTGGTTGATAAAATTCAACAGTGAAACCATCTAAATCTGAAGTTTTCAGTGTGGGAGATTTTTAGTAAGAAAAATTAAATTTCTTTAAGAAATAGAATGTATTCATATATTCTAGCTCACTTAGTATTAAATCTGATAAATTATATTTTTAAAAGAACTTTTTCATTTAACATAAGATGTTTAGGTAATTGGCATATGATAGTTCATAATATTCCTTTTTTTAAGAATCAGTAATAATAAGCCCTCTTTAACTTCCTATATTCATGTCATGCATTCTCTCTGTTTCTTGATCATACTAGTGAACAGTCAATCACTTTTGTTTATCTTTTCAAAGAAATGGCTTTTGGCTTTTTAAATTTCTCTCATATCTTCTTTATTTTTCATCGATTTCTAGTTTTATGTTTTAAATCTTTGCTCTTATTTTTTATTTAATTTAAACATACAAGTTTCTTAAGACCGAAATTTATATCATTAATTTTAGGCCTCTCTTCTTTTCTAATATAAGCATAAAAGGCCATTTTTTCCCCTCTTTGCAGAGTCTTAAATGCATCATGATGCATTTAATGCAATAATTTAATAAATGCATCAAATGCATGATGGACTTTATTTTCATCATCATTCACTTTAAAATATTTTCTAATCTCTTCTGTCAATTTTAATTTGACCCATAAATTGTTTAGAAGTTGGTTTTTAATTTTAAAATATTTGATATTTCCTAGACATTTTATGGTCACTTATTTTTAATATAACTCTGTGGTGGATGGAGAAAACATGTGGAATTATTTTAATTCTTTTAAATGTATTAAGACTTGTTTTATGCTCCAGCATGACTGTGGTAAATATACTATGTGCATCTGATATATTTTCCTTCATTTACTTTCAGACTGCTTGTATCTTTATATTGCAAGTGTACCTCTTGTAGATGGCATATAGTTGTATCTTGCCTTTTTATCCATTCTGATAATCTCTACTTTTCATTTGGAATGCTTAGTATATTAATATTTAATGCAACTATTGATATAGTTGGATTAGATGCACCCATTATTGTTTCCTGTTTGCTTCTATGTTTCTGCTCCTCTGTTTTCTGCCTTTGTTGAATTATTTAAATGTGTGGACTTTCTTCAGAATTCCAGTTTAAGTCATTAATTGGCTCTGTAACTGTACATCTATATATTACATTTTAGTGGTTGCCTTAAAGATTACAATAGACATCTTTAACTTCTCATAGCCCACTTAGAGCTAATATATATAGTACCACTTTATATAGTGTACAAACATTACAACCATAAGCCCATTTACCGTACCCTGTCATTCCTTATTCTATAGTTGTCACGTGTATTACATTTACATTTATAATAAGATTCAGAAAATAATGTCATGCTTTTTGTTTTAAACAGTAATATGTACTTTAAAGAAATTAAAAGGAAAAAGTAGTCTTTAATTACTCAGGATTTCTTTTAGTGCACAACTGTTGACAGTACATGTGTTCATTTTGCTTTACTTGAAAATGTCTTTATCTAGACTTAATATAATCAGTATATTTTGGCCCTCAAATATATCTATATTGTAATCCCTGGAAACTGCATGTTACCTTACATAGAAAAGGGTAATTCAGGTTGCAGATGAAATTCAAGTTGCTAATCAGGTGACTCTGACGTAGGAAAATTGTCCTAGACATCAGATGGGGACAATTTAATCCTCAAGTCCATAATGTAGGCAACCAGGCAGATATATAGGTGAAAGTGATTCTGTGTGATGAGAAAATAACTTGGCCTGTCATTGCTGGCTTTGATGATGAAGAGTCTCCATGAGCCAAGAATGGGGGTGGCTTCTAGAAGCTGAAAAAGGCAATATGGATTCTACCTGAAAGCTTCTAGAAGGAACATAACCCTGCTAAGATCTTGATTTTAACCCAATGAGACCTATTTTTGACTTCTGACCTCCAAAACTGTAAAATAAATATGTATTGGTTAAGCCACTAAATTTATGTGAGTTTGTTATAGCAGCAATAGAAGACTAATTCAGCCTAGGTTCTTGAAGGATAGATTTTTCTAGATGTACTATTCCAGTGTGATGGTTGGTGTCTATCGATAAGCTTCCCTTTCCTCTGTATTAAAATTCCAGTCCTTGTGTTCTCTGGCTTTGGCCAAATCCTGTTTCATTCCTCATTTCTACAGTAAAAGAAATCCACTTTTACCTGGACCTGTGATCTTGGATTAGAGATAACCCTTTCACAATTCCTTTGCAACTAGAGTATACTAAGTTCTGCCAGTATGATTTAAAGGGCTATGTGCATCCTCTGGGACAAGTCCATAAAAGGAGAAGGATGTCCCCATTTGACCTTTCTTCTAGCCTGAATCTTAGGATGTACCCAATAGAATGAGTCCAGGAAATTGTCATGGAAGAGGATTACAGGCTAGTCTAAGACTCATGGATTGTTATGCAAAGGAGAAATAAACTTCCATGGTGTTCCAGCCATACTATATTTGGGTCTCTGTTACCCATGGCTACACCTATGAAAAATTTAATGTAAGCTCACACATATTTTTTAGAATTGGATTTCCCATCCCTTTCTAGCACATGGATCTTTCTCTCTCTCTTCTTGCTTTTGAACTTAGCTATGTATTAATTTTAAAATATATTTTGTATTTCAATGTATTTGAAGGCAACAGGGAGAGTTTATGGAAACAGTTCAATCTTTGACAGTTTTGGAAGTATGCTTCTTAATCCTGAATTTCCGAATTGTTGCAGTTAGAATAGCAATGCTGTAGGCATTACTAACACATTACCTCCTGTCAGATAAATTAGAAACTACAAAATATGTTACAATATTAACATAATTGCTTTATCCATTGGAATTTACTGATGTATCAGTTTTTCATTTAATTTGTTTTGGTTTAATTGATTACGTAGAGGCTTAAACTTTGAGTGATGGTCTTTAGTTTTACTTTTATATATTTTTACATATTTTTATTGAGGTACTATTTACATAGAGTGAAATGGATAGGGTTTTATTATACAATTTGATTGGTTTGACTTAATTTAGAAACTCATGTAACCGATATCTCAGTCAAAATATAGAATATTTTTGTCATCTCCCCAAATTACTTCATTTTTTTCCTTCCCATCTTCATCCCACAGGCAGCCACTATGATGTTTCTTTTCTCATGACCTATTGTTGCCTGCTCTTTACCTTTGTGTAATTTTAATCATGAAGTATACATTCTTTTGAGTCTGTCTTCTTTTGATCCTTTCAATATTTTTGAGATTCTTGCATGTTTTGGTGTATACCAATGGCTCACTTTTTAAAATTGAATACTATTCCATTCTATGATCAACTAATCCATTTTCCTTTTGATGGATTTTTTGTGTGTGTACTTTGTGTATTCCTGCACACATCTTTTTGTGGACAGAGGCTTTGATTTTATTGGGTAAATCCTTGAAAACAGATTTACTGAGTCAGGTATAGATATGTTTCACTTTATAATTTACTATGCCAAAAGGTCTGAAAGGTCCAGTTGCTCTTTGTCCTCACCATCATGTGATGTTGTCAAGAGTCTTTTTTTATTTGAAAATGTTTTATTTAAAATTATACACATATTTAAAAAGACTGGGGCAAAGATTTGTTTATTTGCTTCCTTTAAAAATCATACTAGCTCCTCCAACTAGATGGTTTTCAACATCTTAATTTTAGACATTCTAGTGCATATTTAGTGGTATTTCATTTTGGTTTTTATTGCATTTCCCTTATGACTGATAATATTGAGCATCTTTTCATGTGGTCATTGGCCAGGTATATGTCTTCATTTACCTCCGGCTCACATTTTGATTTCATTTTCTTTCATATTGTCTTTTGAAGAGCAGTCTTTAATTTTAATAAAACTCTATTTTTTCTAAAGATAGTGATTTTGATGTCCTCTATAAGAAATTTTTTGCGAATCAAGGTTGCAGATACTTTACCTTATATTTTGTTTTAGAAGCTACTGTATTCATTTTTTCAAGATAGTTTCAGCTTTCCAAATCATTTACAACTTAATATAAATTTCAGAGACAAAATAACTGTACAAAAAAGGCAAGAATAATTATGTAAAGGAAAATCTCCAAGTAGTTGTGAATTGGAGATTAATTTCAATATTAGTATCTTTAAAAATACTGAGTTTCTCATTCCATGAACATGATATATCTCTCCATTTATTCAGATCGTTGTCTCAGCATTTTGAAGTAGGTCTAGTGTAGAGTTTTGAACATCCATTATTAAATTTATCTGTAAGTATAATGATTTTTTAAATGTTATTTTAGTAGTATTTTTATAATTCCATTTTCCAATTTCTAGTCACTAGAATAAAGAACTGTATTCTTTTAAGTACACTGGCCTTCAATCATTGACTGAGATAATTATATACATTTTTCAACATTCTGATAATACAGTAAATAATATTCAATGATTTTTTAATGGCAAGCTAATCTTGCAATCCTGGGATAATCCCCACTTAGTGATGATATATTATCCTTTTTATATATTGCCAATCCAAGAAAATTTTTCTTAAGGACTGTCTTGAATGTTCATGGGCCCTTTAGATTGTAATTTTTCATTGCACTATATTTTTCATATTTTTGTGTCAGGGTTCTTTTATTCTCAATTATATTCTTTGGATAATATGATGTTATTTCTCCATTAAATATTTTATTTTATTCATCAGTAAAACTATCTATGCCTGGAGTTTTCTCTGTAGAATGTGTTCTGATAATTAATTGAACTAGTTAAATAGAGGTTTCTCAGATTTTCTTCTTGTGTAAGTTTTACTAAGTTGTATTTTCAAGGAATTTGTTCATTTTACCTAGTTGTCAACTTTGTTGTTGTAAAACTGTTTATAATTAATTTAAAAAATAAATTGTATTGAGGTATAATATACTTGCAATGAATTGAATCCATTAACATGTACAATTTGATAATATCGTACAGTTGTGTACCCTCATGAAACCACAACAGCCAAGATGTGGTTCATTTTGGGTTTTATTGCATTTACTTTGCCAAAAGATTTCTCATGCCCCTTTGCTATCTTTATCTCTCTCTGCCCCCACTTTTTGTCACTCTAAATTGGCTTACATATTTAGAATTTTACTTAAATAGAATCAGTTGATATATAATATTTTGTTTCTGGCTAGTTTCACCGAGTAGAGTGAGTTTGAGATTCATCTTGTTGCATGTATCAACAGTTTGATCTTTTTTATTGTTGACTACTATTCTATTGTATGGATATGCCACATTTTTTCATACTTTAATGTGCACATGAACATTTTAAATTTGTTTCCACTATTTAGTTATTATGAATAAAGCTGCACTGAACACTTATGTCCAAGTCTTTGTATGAACATATATTTAAATTTGTTTTTGGTAAACATCTTGTAGTAGAATGGCTGGATCACATCATAGATATATGTTGACCTTTGAAACAAAGTGATAAAGAGTTTCCAGAGTAGTTGTACCATTCTGCATTCCCATTGGCAGTGTGTGAGAGTTCCAGTGTTCTGTATTCTTATCAACACTTGGAATTTTCAGTCATTTTAATTTTAGCTATTGTCTGGATATGTTGTATTTTAAATTGTTTTTCACTAATGACTCAACATATTGAGCATCTTTTCATGTGTTACTTAGTCATTCTTTTATTTTTTTGTGAAGTGTCTGGAAGGATATTTTAGGCATCTTTTATTTTGGTTGTTCATCTTGTTATTATAAGATGTCTTTATATGTTTTAGATACCAGTCTTTTATCAGATATGTGATTTTGAATATTTTCCCCATTCTGTGGTTTGCTGTTTCATTTTCTTAATGTTGTCTTTTGAAAATCTAAGTATTTCAAAAGGTTTTATAATCTTAATTTTATATTGAGGCGTTTTACCCATTTCAGGTTTATTTCTTATATATGTTGATGCAGCAAAACTTGATGTTTTTTCATAAGGATATCCAGTTGTTTCAGTCATTTGTTGAAAGATTTACTTCACTGAAATGCCTTGGCACATTTAAAAAAATCAGATGGCGATGGATGGTGGCTCTATTCCAGGACTATTATGCCTCAACTGTATATGTTGATCATTTTGCCAATTGCTACTGATTATTGTAGTTTGGTGGCAAGACTTGAAATTAAGTAGCATAAATCATCCAACTTTATTCTTTTTATTCAAAATTGTTTTAGCCATTTTAGATTTTGCATTTTATGCAGATTTTCTAATTAGCTTGTAAATTTCTACAAAAGAGTTCCCTAAAATTTTGATAGTGTTTGCATTGCATCTATAGATCAACTGGGGAAACATTAATATATTAACAATAATGTCTCACAGTCCATGAACCTGGTTTGCTTTCCACTTATTTAGTTCTTTAGTTTATTTTACCATATACTGTATATACTATACTATACTATAGGTGATATACTACAGTTTCCAGTGACAAAAATATGCATGTTTCATTAAATCCTATTTGGTTTTGTCAATATTGTAAGTGGAATCCTTTAAACTCTCATTTTCCTATTGTTTACTTCTGATATGTAAAAATACAATTAATTTTTATATATTTTAACAATAAACCTATGCCTTTGATAAATTTTACTATTACTTCTAGTAGTTGCTTTGTAGATTTCTGAGGATTTTCGATAAATATGTCATCTCTATATAGAGATGAATTTGCTTCTTCCTTTCTAATATTTGTGACCTCTATTTATTTTTCTTGCCTTTCTGCAATAGCTGTCTCCTCCATTAAATGGCAAATAAAATGATAAGAGCGTGCATGCACTTTTTTCTTACTTCTGACTTTAGGGAAAAAGCATTCAATCTTTTATCGTCAGGTATTATTTCAGCCTTAAGATTTTCACAGATGCTCCATATCAGATTAAGGAAGTTCCCCTCTAAATCTAATTTGGTGAGTGAGTTTTGACCATAAATGAATACTGACTTTTTCCCTCTTCTTAAGAACTAGTTATTTTTTATTCTTGGCTTGTTTATTTTATAAAGAACTTTTCAAATTTCACAAAAATACAGCTAGAATATTTATTTGAATAGCACTGAAAATATAGATCAACTTAAGAAGGTCTACAGATTTTTTTAACAAAATATTGAGTGTTATAATCATATAATAATATATTTCTCTATATATTTAGATGTTTTAAAATTTCTCTCAATACATTTACTAATTTTACCACAGGGTACTTGAATATTTTTTGTTAGATACATTACTCAATATTGGTAGCTTTGAATCAACTTTAAATACTTTAAACTTTAAAAAAAAATTTCTGTTTCTCAGTGATATTTAGAATTCAATTAATGAAGTTACAATAATATTTACTTCTAAAAACTTTACTATACCCTTTTTGAAATCTGACTGTAGATTTATTTGGATTTTTAACATACCAATCATACTATTAAGAATGATAGTTTTTTGGTTTTTTTTTTACCATTTTTACATTTGTTTGATTGGAGTGACTAGGAACTCCAGTGTAATGTTGCATAAAAAGGTGAAAGAGGATATTTTTGCCTGATATGGACTATAAAGGGAATGCTTTCAACATTTCACTGTCCAATATTAAATTTAATTAATTTAATTTACTTAATCATAGTTTTTTATTAATTTAAGGATAACGTTCAATTTTTTATCAAACTTTTTTACTATGTTGAAATGAGAATATGACTTGTCTTAATTAGTACAATTAATTATGTTCAGTGGTTTCCTATACTTAGGTAAATCTTACATTTCTGGGTAAAGTCATACCATGGTGTATTAACCATATGCTATATTGTTAGATACTAAACACGTGTGTGTCTTCAGTCTTTATCAGATACCTTTAATTATTTATTTCCAGTTTAATTCAGTTGCAATCAGAGAATATTCTTTGGATGATATCAATTCTTTTAATTTTTTTGACCTTTTTATGTCACAGAATACAACTTATCTTTGTGAACCTTCTGTGTGCATTTCAAAAAGAATTCATATTGTGCTGCTATTGTGTGGACTATATCAAGGAGGTCAAGTTAGGTGATAATTTTTCGTATCTTGCATGTCTATACTCTTTTCTGTCTATCTTTTCTATCAATTACTTAGAATGAAGTTTTGAAATCTCCAGTAATACATATGATCTGCTTTTTCAGTTCCATTGGTTTTTGCTTCAGGTATTTAAGTTCTGTTTTTAGGTGCATATACATTTTATAAATTGACCCCTGTTATCATTAGGATATAATTTATCAGGTAAAATTTCTTGTTCTGAAAACTACTTTGATATTGTTGCAACTATTTCTGTTTTCATGGACTATTTTTTGCATCGTGGCATATGTTTTTCCACTTAAACTTCTATTTATATTTAACATGGTTTTCTTATAGTCAGAATATAGTTGGGTATTGATTTTTTTATTTAACATAAAATTTTCTGACTTTCAATTTAATTGTTATATTTAATATAATAATTGACACAGTTTGGTTTATTTACTATTTGTTTCATCTGCCCTTTTTAATGTTACTTTATGTTATTTCAGATGTTTTTACTTCTTTAAACTTCATTGTATCTTCCCCTATTAGCTATTGCCTTTGAGTTATTTATTTATTTACTGGTGTTACTACTATTGCTTTGGAACTTAGACATCTTTAATTCTAGGGTTTACAGTATAATATTATATCATTTCACAAACAGTGTAAAAAAATTTAACAGCACATGCCCATTTTCATACTGAGGTACCTAGTGCTATTGTCATGAAATTTACTTCTACATATGCTATAACCCCAAAATACATTGCTACTATTGTTACTTTAAACAGTCAATGATATTTATAAAAACTTCAAAATGAAAAATAGTATTTTATATTTACCCACATACTCTTTCTGTTGACTTCAATTACACTACATTGTATAAACTTAAATTTCCACATACATTATTTTCTTCTGTATAAAGAACTTCTTTCAGGTCTGTTGGCAATGAAGTCTTTCAGTTTCATTTTCCTGAAAATGTCTCTATTTTGCTTTTCTTTTGTAATTTTTATTTATGGTTAAGATATTCACAATTGACTATTATTTTAATATTTAAAATGTGTCTCCATTACCTTCTGGCTTGCAAAGATTCTGACAAAGAGCCTGCTTTCATTCTTATATGTGTCCCTCTGTGCATAATGTTTTTTGACTCAAGCTGTTTTAAGAAGTTCTCTTTATCACCGTTTTTCAACAAAGTAATTTATGTTCATAGTTTTACCTTTATACAGCTGGGCATTTGTTGAACTTCTTGGATCTGCAGATTTGTTATTTTCATCAGTTGGAAACAATTTGGCCATTATTCCCCAAAATATTTTTCTGACTTCCCTTTTATTCTGGGACTCCAATTACATGTATGTTAAACAGCTGTTTGTCCAGATATATTGTCCCACAGCTAACTGATGCTTTATTAATTTTATCTCTGTATTTCATTGTGAATAGTTTCCATTGCTACATCTTCAATTTCAGTGACCTCTTATCCTGCAGTGTCTGATTTGCCTTTAAAACAATCCTTTTATCTTTCATTTTAGATAGTGTGCTTTTCATGTCAAGAAGTCCTTTTGAGTCTTGTTTATGTCACCCATTTTCCTCATCATCATGGCTGTGACTTTCTTTACTATCCTGAATATATACGGAACACATCTGCAATAGCTGTTTGAACATATCCTATCTACTTGTTTCTTCATGTCCATCACTTCTGGATCTCGTATTACACAATTATTTTTTCTCCTGATTATAGGTAAAATTTTCCTACTTCTTTGCACAAAAATTAATTTCATTTTAAATACCCATTTCAGGTTTTAGGTTGTTGGTTTGTAAAATTTATTTTATTCTTAGATTTACTGAAGAAAATCCCTCTCCAAATTCAACTAAAGCAGCAGAAAATTGTAATAGATTTTTTTTCAGAACAAAGTTGAGTAATTGAAATCAGTTACAGTTGCAACTGATGCTTTTGATGGTTTGGGCAAGTCCAGAGAAAGCTTTAGGGTAGGGCTAATGAAGCCTGACTATATTCTGAACATTCTGCTTGATGTCCTGGGTATAGCAATGTTCCTTCATTCTAGTTGGTGGGGATATGAACCATTCCCTTCCTTTTATGAGCTTCAAATAATGAACAGGTCGGTCCTCTACAGGTTGTTTTTTTTCTCCAGCTTCAGCAGTTTTCTCATCAGTGCACAGATCAGTGCTCAAAGAACTGCACATTCTCTTCTCCAGATCTCAAGAGCCCTCACTCTGTATCTCCTTCCTCTGAAGATTCTGGGTGTGTTAGCCTCCAGAAAGCCAGTTAATATCTCCTTGCTACTCTCTAACAGTGTAAAGATCTGTATGGATTTCCCTTTCCTGGACTGTGGCTTAGAAACTGCCTCTAAGTAGTAAGCTGGTGAAATTGTAGAATTCCCATTGTCACTTCCCCTCTGTAAAGATATTCCTTCACTGTCTATTGTCCAATGTCTGAGAACCACTATTTATCATAATTTGTCCAGTTTTGTATCTGTTTAGGGCAGGAAAGTAAATTGAGGGTGTGTTACAATGTATCCCCTACTTCATTAATTTCTTCCCTTATCTTTTTTATTCCTCTTTTTGTACTTTCTTTTGGTTTAATATTCTCGCTTTTGGAAGAGATTTTCATTCACCAGGAAGGATGCTACTGGCTCCTAGTGGGTAGAAGTCAGGGCACTGCCAATCATCCCACATGACCTGAAGTAACCCCCATTTCAGAGGATTGTCCAGCCCACAATGTTAACTTGTTCCAAGGTGGAGAGATCTTAGTTTAATATATTACTTACCCTGTATTGTTCCACTTTTCTTCTTCAGGGACTACAATTAAATGTATACTGTTTCTTCTGAGTCTATCTTCTATCTCAGCCACTTACACTCAAATATTTTTAACTAATTCTTTATCCCCATTTTCTTCTTCTCTTGGATGCTTTCTTGCCTTTCCACAATGCCCCTTTGTAAATTTTATTTTGGTCTCCTTTCCCTTGGGCACCATGTAATTAAGTTTAATTTCTGAATGGATTTCATTTTTTCCACTGTCACATTCATTTGTATTAGTTTTTGAATTTATATATGAAGTCAGTTTGTCATGTCCTCAAAATCTTGTTTGAAGATATGTAATTCAGTTTAGAGTTTTATATTACATTTTCTGCTGTTTTAGTTGAATTTGGAGAGGGATTTTTTTCAGTAAGTATATTTTTATTCTTATTTTCTGTTTTATTACAGCCTGAGTAGATTTATGCAGTTTTTTCCAAGTCATTTTATGCATTTGGTGTGGTTTACGATATTCTCGGGTCAGTGGTGCCATCCTCTGTCAGTGCTGTAAAGTACAGGAGTTTCTCTGATGAAATATTTTCTTCTCTTAGTTGATTGTTACCAGAGGGGTTGTGTGACCTCCAGTTAATTCATTCTTTTCTTCTTTCAGGATCTTAAATTTTCCTCTTCCTTCACCACCCACCCTCAAAAGGGTGGCTTTCTTCCCTTTTAAATTTCTCCTGCTATACAATAATGCCTTTCAAAGACTGCTGCCTCAAATCATGGGTGCTTTTAGCTTCTTTTCTGTAGACTTTAAGTTTATTTTATCCTTCTATCAGTGGTTTTTAGATCAGTCCTACACCGGCTTCTCTCCACCATGTAATTTTTGCAAGGTTGTATTCATTTACCAAAGAAGGTTTCTGTTGAGAGCTTGACTGTATATGACTTGTTAGGTTTTTATTTTATTTTTATTTTTTTTAACCTGTAGTAATTTGAAGCTTAGTATTTCTCTGTCTTCCATTTGCTTTGAAAGTATGGATTTTGTACACCATTTTTTGTCTTTTTCTGCATTGTTTCTGATGTTGTGGGGGGAACAGTTCTATACAGCCACCATTGTACTGGGATCTCCAAAAGTTATCTTTTGTTTTTCTTGATTGGCATTGGCAGATATTTATCATTTTTTTCAATGAACAACTTGAGGCATTGATGATTTTTTAAAATAAATGGGGTTTCCATTTCCTTCATTTCTTATCTTAAATTTATTATATCCTTCCTTCAACTTAAAAAAATTGACTTTGCCAATTTTTTCTAACTTCTTGAGATGGATGCTTGCTTAATTTTTGAACTTTCAGGTTTCTGTCTCTTATAACATATTTACTTATTATTATATTTTTTCCTTCAGGAATCATTATAGTTGCATTTCATACTTTTGCTAGAATATTTTTATTATCATTCAGTTTGAGATATTTTTTAGTTTCTTTTATGATTTCTTTTTTGGCCCATGACTGATTTGTAAATATATTTTCACATTTCTAAATACATGATATTCTTGGGTGTTTTGATGTGTCATAATTGGCAACATACTCTGTATGATTTAAAATATTTGAAAGTTTTTGAGATTTATTTTATGGCACAGTATGTGATAATTTTTATAAATGGTCCTTGAAAAATGGTATTTTTCTGTATATCTATTAGGCCAATTTAATTGTGCTATTTTATTCTACTATATATAGTTCTGTGTATATTATATCCTCCAATGTCCAGTTTTCCTGTTAATTGGCATACAGTTATGATGACTTCTATCAGCAAGAATCATTAGTAGATATTTCAGTGCCTTTACAGATAAAAACATACGTTTAGCATGGAAGGAACCCAAATCAGCACAATATTGTTAGTTTTATATCCTACTAATAAATATTAAATCTTTGGCAAATCAACTGCTGCTACATCATCAATATAATTTCACAGATTTTATGAAAATCACTTATAAATGTAGTAAGAATAAGATCTGTGTCAGACAAATGAATAAAACCATGGATTTAATGTCAAAGGAGGCATGTAGGAATGCAAGATCACATCAATTTTTCATTTCTTAAAAGTATTCTCATTTAAAGTTGACAACAGTTCATTCAAAATATTTTAGATTGTGAAGTTCTCAGCAATTCACAGAATCTGTCACAATCACCTGCTTCCTGTGGATGCATTGCTAAGGTTGTTGGACAATGTGTCCATGAGATTGGTCTCTCTCTTGTGGGGACAAAGATTCTGAAATCTGTCTGTTTTCATTGTTCTCCATCAGGGCGACAACTAGTTCTTATCCTGTGTCTAATCTCTAGCAGCATCTGAAATTTATGCCCCCTCATTTTCTGGTGGTACATATTTGTGCTCATCATCATCTTGGTATATAATATCATTGGTGTCATGATATCATCTTTCATTGGAATCTGGATGTTTCTCAAAAACACCATCTCCTCCACTTTCTGGTTAGTCTTGTAAACTGCCACTCCTGTGTATTATGTATCTTGAATTTCCTTACAAAACGTTTCAGTTTCCAGATCCTCAAACTTCTCATCTGTCACTTCCTGAAGGTAAACCTTCATTTATTCTCTTGCTGGTGCATCTTCTTTCTATTTCTGTCCTCTGCATGTTGTGTGTGTACTATTTCATAGAGAAAGACAAAATTTGCTCTTTGACTTCATCTTTAATTTTCTTGGAATCTGATTTAATAGACCCTTTACTACTAATTGTTAGGTATTTCTGACAAAACTAATGGCACTGAAGGAGATTCTTCTTCGTGTCTTAATACTTTATCATCATTCACATTAAGATCTTCCATAATTCACCATCATAAATGCCTCAATTTCCTAGAATTTCTTCATATTACACAAGACCTAACAAAAGAGGACTACTGATGTCCAGATTCCAAACAATTCAATTGCCATAACTATGTGAAAAAAATAAATAACTTTCAAGAATTTCCTTTTCTTTCAATTCTTGTGTTTTCCATGTTTTGTTTCTCTCTTGAGAATTCTGCTGCCATCTTTCTTGGTGCTGGGGCTGTCCCTGCAACAACCGCTATTGCTGTCACATTTGGTTTACTTGTATGGAACCATAACTAACTTCCAATGTACAGCAGAAAATGTGAAGAGATGCCTCAGGGAACCCCAGCAATAAACATGGCAGTAGATATAATAATTGTATCTTCACGTATTGCCTCTGTCCTCTTCTTCTATACACCCTGCATTCCAAGTAAGCATGTTCTTTTTCACTGTGTCCTCTACTTCTTACTCTCACTTTGGTATTTTACACCTGTTTTGTATGTTTGTGCTTCATCATGAATGGTTTCTTTTCATTTGCTACCAGTTCTCCAATTCTCTCTTCAACTGTGTCAGATCTGCCACTGCACCCATTTACCATATTCTTTGTTTATTATATTTTTGAGTTACAGAACATTTCCCCAGTTTTTTATTTAATGTTTTATAATTTTTAATTTCTTTACATATATTTTGAGCTCATCTTTTTTCTCCTTGAACATATTCTGCACATTTTCAATCCAGAAATAATTTGTTTCTTTTTGTTTTCTGTCATTTCTGCTGATTCTCACTCATGGTGCCCTTTCTCTTCATGTAGTTCGTTGCTGCTTACTGTATGTTGAACATTACATTTTTAATACTGATGGAAATAATTAGAGGTTTTATAATATATCATATGTTCCTCCAAAGACGTTGTATTTGTGTCTGCTTGGATCCCGGAAATGATAGCAAACAAAGATCACCATAATACCAGTTCAAGACTTGAAGTTTTCTCATTTATTTGGATTAATCCAGGCCTTAGTCTATTCAAGAGCTTTTTACTACTGATCTACCCTTAATTCTAAGATATAAGCTTCCAGGTATTCAACCCTGGAGAAGTGGGTGGTTTTCAAAGGTCGATTCCTACTTTTGATCTTTATATTTACGAGATTACCAAAGCTTCAGCTCAGAGTTTCAGTTTCTGCTTTAAGAATAGCAAATTCCTATAAAGCCAAAGGGTCCTAAGTACTGGGCTTACATGTTAGAGTTTCTATCCTTTCATTGGCCCAGTACTTTCTACCTTATCAAGTATTTGATATTTTAAGAAAAAACAAATATTACTCCATTTGTTTTTCCATTGGAAGCATTGTCCCATGTTACTTACTTAGCTTCCATTACAGTGATACAGAGTAAACTTATTTTGAATTTAAATAAGTATGTTAATATCATTTGCATGACAAACATCTACTTCAGAATTCTAGTTTTAAAGTAGATAGCCAGAGAAAGCATGGAACTTTGGCATAAATATGAAGCTTATGAAAAACAAAAGACACTAATGATTTCAATTTCTTCTAATGTTCACTTTGATTTGCTCTCAAAGGATTTACCTGAGCAATGGATTCTTTGAAAAGAGTCTGCAAATAGAATAAGCTAAAGTAATAAATACAGATTTTCTTTAACCTTGCAAGAAAATTATGTATTTTATCTGAATTTAGAATAACTCAAAATAGGCCAAATTACCCCATTTCTAATGACATGATTTTCTTATAAAGAAAGACTCATAGACAAAGAAAGGCATGAACCCCTGGTGTGGTGGATGGCATCTTGAGGAAATGAAGCATCGATGCCATGTATTTTGAATGACCTTTTTGTTCAACAACATCATAGTACAACTGATGATTTTGGGAGGTCTGCTCTATCCCCCTCTGTGATACAATTAGAGAGGGCAATTGTGGAGGGAAAAGGGGAAGAGAAGAAATCAACTTGACACTATAACTGTAGATAAATTCTCAGGCAGATCAATTTTAGGAAAGCACACATATAGGAGTTACATAAATGGAAATTAATTTCTTAAAATTATTATCTTGTCTACTAACAGGCATGGGGTTCATTTTGGAGGTGATGAAAATGTTCTAAAATTAGATTGTGTTGATGGTTGCACAATTCTGTGACTATCCTAAAAAATTGAATTGAACATGTTAAGTGGGTGAATCTTACCAGGTGTGAAGTACATCTCAATAAAGCTGTTTTAAAAAAAGACCTTCTCATATCTGTGTATCACTTGTGAAGTCTTCAAGTAACTTAAATATCAAGGGTTTAGAGACTATAAAGTCCACATAGGGAAATGATTAACATTATAACCTGCAATTTATGAGGATATCTAGGTTTAAATTTTGGTCCTACATTTACTATATAGGTGGTCAAAAGGCCCTAACATCACTGGGCCACAGCTTTCTCGAATAAATGGGGATAACAACACTATCTTTTGCAGAAGCAGGGACTGAAGCAGGATTTTTGCTCAAGTAAGTAGGTGTAGTAGTGCTCTAGGTGCAGAGTAGGATAGGACAAAGAAAAGAGGCCATGAGAATGTGGTCTCAGTGGGAGACTAGCTTTAGTCTGTTCCCTTAAGGAAGTCAGCCAGTCATTGGCCAAAGTCTGAGGTGGGCAAGGTGGGACAGTATAGTTCTTCAGGATAGTAGCTGTCACCATGTAGGCCATCACTCACTGCTACCGGGAGAGGGCACCCTGGCCAGTAAAGCATGTCTGAGTTGGGCACCACCAGCATTTGCTACTCATTTGGCCCCCATAGTAGTGTTGTAGGGATGGCACAAGATAGTAGGTAACATACAATGACTGGAGGCTCCACACAGTACCTGGCACATGAGAAGTACTTTATAAATGATAGCTGTTTTCTACTGGGTATCAAATATCAAATACACTATCAATAAAATAACTTAATTATAAGTACTGTCTAATATCATCCAATAAGAAAATCTTACTGTGCATGTTGCTTCCTTGTCAAATGTATATGTGTGATTTATTGAGCATCCTTTATGAGGAGGTTGTCTAGGAGTAACTTTCAGTGGGCTTGTCCAACCTGAAAACAAAAATGCACGTGTTTGGGTTAAAAGTTCAATAGAAATTTATTTTTCCAACATAACGTTTTCCTATTATAAAGCTAAACTGTGTGATGTTAATTTATTTTTCAGTGGATATCTTGTATTTCAACGATTATCAATAATTGTCTCAACTTCATTCAGCAGTGAGAACTGAATAACTCTAGAGTTTTATATATTTATCCAATAATTCTGGATAATTATAGTGCACAATTATTTGCTACTTATTACTATTGTAAGAAACCTATTCACAGATATATGAATCTATGTATGTGTGTAGACATGTTGGGAATGTGGTGACAAAAAGTAGTTTGGTTACTAATGGATAACTCATCCAGTGGTAGATTAGAAGTCCTGTGAGACTAGCAGACTTCAACAAATATTTACTTTGCCATAAATAGAAGCAGATAAATATATAAAGATACAAAGCAGTGTTCTTGTTTTTGAGGTGCTCATGAACAAATGGAAAAGATGTATATGTAAGCAGATAAATTCAAAATAACATAGCAACTGTAATAATAGTTGAACCCTTCTTTATGTGGGAGTGCAGGGAAGAATACCTAGCCTAGCCAGATTGTGGGGAGATAGGAATATCTTCCTGAAGATAACACAACTGGGTAGTACTTGGTTAACTAAGAAAAAGTGGAAGAAGGACAGTCATTCCAGGCATGGAAACAGCATGTATAATAGCAGGCTTTCCCTGTGAAAGCATCAACATTTTTATAGGAAATTACAAAATGTCAGGTATAGCTATCTCATACAATGGCAGCCAGGAAACGGTAGAAGATCAACAATAGACGTAAGCCAGAGTCAGGACATGAAAGACCTTGAAATTAATCTCCAGATGGATTGCCCATGGAACCTTTTAATCAGAGAGATTGATAACTTTGGCAAATTGGTCTGGTTTGGACAGGAAACTAATGTAAGCAAAGACTAATGTAATGGTCACACCTCTAGTAATTTCCTCTGAGATCCTTTCTCCTACCACATGGGGGCTTCTGACTTGGTCCTTTACTTCTCAGGTTGTACCCACGAATTCATCTAACTTGGCAAAAGGTGAATTTAAAAGTTGCAATTTGGGAGCTAGGTGGATAGTACAAATGTGTTGAAGCATGGTGAGATGAAGTGTGGCAGGATAATACAGGAGCACCGTGGCCATCTGTGGATGCTACTCTGGTGGGACTGCATAAAAGATTTAAGCAGGTCTTAGGCTTAATAATGTATATGCTTTCTGGTTCAGGTGTCAGTGTGACCTCATGAATTATTTAACCTCCCTGCACCTCATTTTCCTCACCTTTAATGATTGCTTTCAGAGTTGTGAAAACTATAATTAATGTATTTCAAGGAATTGGCAGTTTCTGGCATATGGTTTAAGTGCCTGAAACATTTACTAGACATTTACTAATTGCCAATTAGTAGTTGTAGCATTATTAGTATCTGTAGTAGTAGTGGAATAATACCATTTTCAGGATGATGATGATGACTCAGTCAACACTTGACTAACTCAGGACAGAATCTGCAAAGGGGATGGCAAGGGAGAAATGGGGAGCTGGTGTGACTTATAAGGGGAAATCAGAGAGATTGGAAAGTGAGAAGTTCTCCATGTACTATTGTTGACTTTAAGGCTAGAGCAGGCCGTGTGAAGTGAGGCCATGGCCTCTAGGAGCAGAGAGTGTCTCTTGTCCATCAGAGAGCAAGGAAATGGGCATCTTAGATGCAAGGAGATGAATTCTGTCCATCTGACAGAGGCTTGGGGGGAAGTAGATTATCCCCAGACCTTGGTAAGAGCCAAGAATACCCCTTGATTTTGGCATAGTTAGGTCTTGAATAGAAAACCCAGTTGACCCTGCCCAGACTTTAGACCCACAAAATTAATTGTAAGTTAGTAAATGGATTTTTTTTAAGCTGTTAAGTTCTTGGCCCAGCAGCAAGAGAATATTAATACACAGAAGTGGGAGGTCCAGATGAAGTGAGAGGTAAAGCTGAATCTCATTTAAGTTTTGAAAATAAGGGTTATTCCATTTGTGACACAGCTGGGCTCCTGCCACAAGATGAGCTCTGTTTCCATTCCACCATTAGAGGGGAGAAAATATATTCATAAGAAAACAAAATATATAAAACTAGTAGGTTTTTTTCAAAATCTAAACTACTCTTTGAATTTAAAATACCCTTTGGTCTTCCTTGAGTTTTCTTTCTCAACATGAGTAAAGGTAGGTTAATTTTGTTGATATTTTCTAAGAACCAACTTCAAGATTAGTTAATTTTTTCTATTGTTTTCTTTTCTCTATTTTATTTTTATGCACCAAACATCTGACCTAAATATATGATGCAAATATTGATAGAATTGAGGGGAGAAATAACTCTATAATAAAAGCTGGAGACTTAAATATGATAGAACAACCAGAGAAAGATTAATAAAGAAGTAGAGGACTGGAACAACAACAATTTAACCTGAAAGACATATATAGAATCTTTTACCTAACAGAATACCCAAGCAGAAGACACATTTTTCTCAATTGCACATGGCACATTCTCTAGAATAGACTATATTGTAGCTCACAAAACAAATCTTAGAAAATTTAAAAGGATTGAAATAATACAAAGTATATTTTCTAGTCACAATGAAATGAAACTAGAGATCATTATAATAATAATTATATGGGTATATTAAGCACCATATCCATAAATAGCCAATATATCAAGGAAGAAGTCACATGGAAAATTAGAAGTTATCTTGAGAAAAATAAAAACACAATATAACAAAAGCTAAGGGACTCAGCAAAAGTTGTGAAAGAGAGAAGTTCTTTGGTATAAATAATATCAAAGAAGAAATATCTCAAATCAACAACCAAATTTATACCTTAAGAAACTGGAAAAAGAATAAACCAAACACAAAGCTAGCAGAAAGAAGGAAATAATAAAGATTAGAGATACACAAAACAGAAAAAATCAAGGAAAGCAAGAGTTAGTTTCTTTGAAAAGATCAACAAAATTGACAAAGAGTTACACTGACCCATAAAAAAAGAGAAGACTCAAATAACTAAAGTCACCAATGAAAGAAGACACATTACAACTGATTTTTGTTGGAGGTCATCAAGTGGACATGGCCACTGGTTGTGCTGTGAGCTGGGCTGGGGAAGTCATAATGTCCTCACTCCCTTCCCCTGTCCTTAGAATGTATGTTCTGCCCACCATTCTCACAGTACAATCTGTTTCAAGGATGCAGTCTTGAGTAATGTGTTGTTAAAAACCATCTGGATGGTATATGTGACTGAACTCTGTTAAAGCCTCTATATAAATGTTTAAAATTCTGGCAGGTGGGTGCAGAGATCTACTCATGCCATCCAAGACAAGCCTTGTACATATGTAAGTCACCTTGCTTATTAAATTTGTCATCTACCAATTTGGAATGGTCTGCTTCTACCTGTGTGTGCCAGGGCCAGTTTTGGACTTCACCCAGGAAACTCCTATGGTTGTGAACCAACAATTTTACAGAAATTAAAAGATTTTAAGAAAGCACTATGAACAATTGTACACCAACAAATTATATATAACCTAGGTGAAATGCACAGATTCCTAGAAACACACAACCTACCAAAATTGAATCATGAAGTAACAGAAAATATGAATAGACTTATAACTAGTAATTAGATTGACTCAGTATTCAAAAACCTCCCAAAAAAGAAAATCTCAAAACAAGATGACTTCACTGGTGAATTCTACAAAACATTGAAAGTCGAATTAACGCCAGTCCTCTTCAAGCTCTTCCAAAAAAATTGAAGAGGAGGAAACACTTCCAAGTTCCTTCTACAAGGCTGACATTACCTACAGGTAATCTACATTACCCTGACACTAAAGTCAGACAGAGACTGCAAGAAAATAAAACTGTAGACCAATAGCCCTGATGAATATGTAAAAACCCTCAAAATACTAGAAAATAGAACTAAACAGCACATTGAAAGGATTATACAGGATGACCAAGTGGGGCTTATCCTAATGTAAGGAACTGTAATTGTGCACTGTTTGTGCCAATGTAAGATGGAGCAGCTGCTATGGAAAACACGGTGGTTTCTCAGAGAAACCAATTAAGTTTGAATATTATTAGGTTAAGCTTAGAATAGTTGATTGAAATATGAGAAAGAAAGCCAACTAGGGACAAAAAGTATTGAACCCAGTTAAATATATAGACAAGGTAGGAATAGGGCAAGAAAATGGCAATATAGTCTTTTATGATCTTGTTCTATACATATATACTGAAATATATATAGAAATATACTGGTGTATGATATAGTTTTGAGATATTGTTCTTTAACACAGTATGTTAGAAATTATGCCTGTTTGGTTTGCTGAAAACTGTAAGTGCTTATCCTTTATAATTGATGATTATTTCCAGGGTCTACAAAGTTGTTGAAGGCCTAGGCCAAATTATATTGAATTCAGTCCCTGATGCAAGTGTTACTCTATTACTCTCTGAAATTGATAATAGAGAATAATAGCAGTTATTATCAATTGAATGGTTTATCAGGTTTCAGGAATTTTGCTAAGTATTTTACATGTCTTAATTCATTTAATTCTTACAACTTTATAAGAGAAGTACTATTATTGCCAATTTATGTATGAAGGAACTGAAATTCTGTCTTTAACTTTAAAATATCTAACATTTATCAGTTCATTACTTTATGTCAAATATTTTTACGTGAGTGGCAGGAACCATGGATCCCCATTCCTGCTGTGTCACCATTCCTGCCCACTTTCTCCTTAGGCCTCTGGTCTCTGCCTGGGTGTCGGAGAGGGAAGTGGGGAGAGGGTGTGGCCTCGGGCATCACAGCAAGCCCGGCATCTCTTGCTACAGCATTTGGCTTTTTCCTTTCCACATGCTCAAAGATGTTAATTACTTTCACTCCTGGCCTGTCAGACAGTTGGAATACTCCGTGGCTTTCCTTTGTCAGTGTTTCTCCCCACTCCTGGACTGGGACTGTGACAATCCCTGGGAGATCTTCCAGAAGGTACAGCTGTCAGAAAAAAATCATCAGTTCTGCCTCCAAGGCTGTGGTGGTGCAGCTATGTATGCAGGGCTTGCGTCTCCTCAGCTCCTGTTCTTACCAGACCCCAAAATCTTCTTTCAGCTACGTTCCCATTTAATTTCAATCCCTGTAACCTCTTTTATGACCATCAGCAGATTAATTTTTTCAAGGTAGATAGATAAGGAGGCATGTTACACAATTATCAAGTTTAAATATAAATTCTCTCAAGGCAAATTAGGGTATCTATATGTTTAGAATAAATTATCTGATGTACACTTTGTGGGTTTATACTAATGAATGCACTTTTTAAAAAACCAAATGTTTTACAAATACTCTATCAAAGGGTTGTTATTCTTACTTTTTCATGACAACCTGTAATTTAAAAATAAGAATTTCCTACTTGATTCTTTACAATTTTAATGTTAAATTAACTGTTAAATACTGAATTTTCTATGTTGTTCTCCCTTGTTTGAGTATTTAAAAATTGTAAAGCCTATGTCACTTTTTTTACCTCCAAGTCTTGCTCTGATGGAGATGTCTGGTATTGCCCTGGAATTCCATCTCCTGTCCTGTTTAAGTTCTTCTAGTAAATATTTCTGCCTTTTTAACATCATTTGAAATCCTGTGTCTGGCCTCGGAACTCGATGTTGAGGTTTAACATCACTGAAATCCACCAGGCATGGTATGGTTCTGCCGATGCCAGGCTTTAAATCAGCATCACCACCAGGACTCATAAACCCTGAACAGGCATCTCCTAAAGGTACATCATCTCGAAGTGGAAATAATGGAAAATCTGGCCCATATGGTGGAGGATAAGGATAGTATAAATGATAGTCTGGCAGGACTGATGGGGGATAAGGATGAAATTTAAGAAAAGTAGGGTTGCCTTTCTTTTCAATTCTGCCATGGTCATGTCTGTCCTCAACTCCTTTCACAAAAGGCATGTTCATTTTTCTTAAGGGATATAAGTAATGTGGATAATCTATATTCTCAACAGCCTTTGTTCCTGAAAGGATGGACTTTTCTGAAATACTTATCTTTCCAGCTGTGTACTGTGAATCCATATCCATGATCGGATGACCGAAAATTAGATGCTTCTGTTGACTCTGTTCTCTTTATCTCTAAAACTCTTATATTTACAATGAAGGACTGGTTAATCTAAAATAAAATTATTGATTTGACTTTCTAAATGTTGACAGAGTAGGGTTTTTAAAAAAATTTTAAGGTAAATATTCTCCTCCACCAAAGGAAGTATTGGGCAGCTAAGGAACCCGAGCAGAAAATAACAAAGCAGAGCTCTTGTTGCTTGGCAACAGCTAGAACTGTAACACAGTGGGTCATTATTATACACATGATAATTTAATTTTTAGGAAAAACAGAAATAGTCTTGTTAGTAATATTTTCACAGTAATTTCCTCCCCCAAACTCAGGAAAACTGTGCTCATTTGTTATTTGCCTTTTAAATTATTTTTCCTTTTAAGTTAGTAATTTATGGGTAAAGCATATAAATAGAGCAGTTAAGCAAGTGATAATAGTGATAATGTATTTTCTTAGTTCATAAACAATATTATATTGGTTTCAGGTGTACAAAATAGTGACTTGACAACTACATACATACCAAATGTTTACCACTATAAATGATATTGACTCTATACCCTATGTTGTGCCTTCATAGTGACAACATATTTTTTCAGTGTACCTACTTTTTAAGAAAAATAAGTTGTAATTTATAGTCAACATAGTTTCATCTTTTACATGCCCTAAATTATCCTTACTTACATTTTTGGGACCTTCATATCCACAGTAAGAGCAATGAGTTTTTAAACTCATTTTAGGAAACTAAAATAGGTATCAGCTATTAGCTCACATGCAAAGGACATTAATATACCGCTCATTTAAAAGCTCATTTCAATGAATTAATTTGGTCCTACATGAAGACTGATACCATAGGAATTTCAAATACTAGAATTTGGGTGCAAGAGCTCACACCATTCCTACTGGAATAAAAAATGCAGATGTAAATGAGAGACCTACTTTTTGATTTTCAGCAACCAGTTCTACACTCTAGAATCACACCACATTAACTAATATCTCAAATATTACATCCTATTCTCAGGTTTAAAACTACCAATTTGCACAGTAAACCAAGGCAAGAGGGACTGATAAACTCAAGCAAATTCTTGATGAGAGAAAGCAAAGATTACAGGATTTAACATTATCTGAACAGTACCCCCACCTTTATTCACTGAAGTTCACAAAAGTTCATTTGGTAAAAATCTTATTGTGCAGGTTCAGTGTTTATAAAAATTAAGAGGTGCTTTAGCAGGTTACATACGTAGATAAACACAATGATGGGCACTACTCAGTAAAATGTATGTTTACTAAACATGCTCAAGGAACTGAACCATCTTGACCAAATTGCTACCTAGATGCAAATAATTCAGGTTGCTCTTTACTATAACATATTTGATTAGACCAAATTAATTCTATATGGAACTTTATATTGATTAGAATTTCTGAAGAAGTAAATCTACTTAGTGGAATAAACTATACTGTATACAAATTAGCAAACAACACATGAATAAATATAGCCATAAAACTCAAGGAATACATAGATATTTCTTCAATTTACTTTATTATTGAGAACCAAGGACTTCTCCAAAAAAGATTTATTGCTTGCCTCTTACATGCAAAGCTACTTGGCATTTGGAGAGATTACAGATGAACAAGAAACAAACCCTGCTCCTGCTGTCCTGAGACTTCAAGTCTTTAAGGTCTTTCTTCTTTTAACCAAGAAGCTCTCAAATTGTAGAAGGGACTTAACTAGGTCAATAGTTCTGGGGCAGGGTCTAGGAATCAGCATGTTAAGCCAGTTCCCATGACGATTCTGATGCTACTAATTATTGGATCCCACCTTAAGAAACATTTCTCTAGCAACAATGAAAGTTTGAGCTGAAAACAAAACCTTACAGAAGAAAATTACTAAGGGAAAAATAGAATGGTATGACGGCTGTCTTATTTTTTAAAATAAGGTAGAGTTTTTGTTGTTTATTTTAGCACACTTATCAAAATGTTAATGAAAGGCTCAGATACAGATTTGGAGAGTTTGGTGATCTAACGGACAAAACCATGAGCTGCGGTGCAGCACCACCTGGGAGAGCAAGTGTTGCCTTAGGAAAGGCTCCTGACTGCTGTTGACTTTTAGTCTTGGCTGTGCTTCAGCCAACACTTCCCATATCTTTGTGGATAGCAAGATAGCCTATCAATCCTGTCCCCCTCCTATCTTTTAAGAGCCTCAAGGAAATTTATTCAATCGGTATGTATTTTTTTAAAAAGTGTGGGGTCAACCCCCTGAGAGGATCTTCTGTAGCATTCCAAGTGGTAAACATTAGAAGAAAGCAATCAAGAAAGTGTTTTTTTCTGAGCTGGCACCTTTTTACTTGGTCTCTTTGAATCCCTCCCATCTTTGCTATGCACTGGTATTCTGCCATTTGCTTTCTGGAGGTCATTTGCTATTCTCACAGGGAGGCTGGATGCCTGTAGAACACTCTTTATCACAGCTTCTTAACAGTTAACCCTGTGTCTTTTCACTATGAAAAATAAAATTCATACTTTGAAACCTTTTTATCCTTTTAAATAAAAATGGTTGTTTCCTTTCCTTTTCTTTGCTTCCTTCCCTTTCTTCTTTCCTCCATTCTTTTTTCTTTCTTTCCTTCCTCTTCTCTCTTTTTAAAATTTATGCCTATTTGATGCCTACTGTATGCCAGGTACTATCCTAGGAGTTGAGGTTAAAATGGTGGCAAAACCATTTTAGTAGGTAAGATCCTAGCTTTAGAGAGCCAGGCTGTTCCTAATACACAAATCAGGCTAGCAGTAAGGCAGCAAGGGTGATATCTGTGGCATAACCAGAATACATCTACAGGCTAAGTCTTTGAGATGTACTACTGAACAGGGTGGTGGCTGAATTAGGTGGTTAGGCTGTCAGGGAGAAATCTCTCATAGAGCACAACATGTCCAGTGACGGTTTTGAATCCAGTCAGGATCACTCATTTCTTCCTGCTGAACGTGACAATGCACGTTATTAGGTATTCTGTCTGCAGCTGCTTAAAACTTCATTCTTTCAGGGTGTTTGCATCAACTGCATACAATTTATTACTATGGTAGCATATCTTTCCAGGTGTGGAAAAACAGAGGCAAGATTCCCTTTAACTTAGTGTTTTGGCTATAAATTCTCTCTTTAAGATATTAAGGCTGACAGGTGCTTTGATATGTTTTTCTGAACATAAGTGACAGCAGATAAACTTCCAGGATGAGTGTTGCATGAAAGTCAATTTCTTCGCAGGCTGTTCTTCCCACAAGGCCTCTTCCAGAGATAAAGGCCTTATTTTCTACTCTACTTGTGCGCATTGCGTTCATCCGCCCACGGAGTCCTAGATGTCCCCAACGTACTCGTGGCTGATGGGATAGAAGTAGGCGACCATGAGGCTGTACGTGTGGGAACTCGTCCCCCCAACTCGCTGCTGTCGGCCCAGCACACGACCGTCCACCATCGGTGAGCTCAGAATCTTTGGCCGGTCTCTGGTGCCCTTCGGGATTCCCCAAGTGGCAGTGTAGTCCCGCAGGCCCGGCCGATCCTCCGCACAGGCGGCAGTAGCACGCTCCTCGGACAGGGTCGCGTGCGGCCGCGGAAGCGGCCACGGCCCAGCCCAGCCCCTGCCTCGGCGGAAGTGCGGGCCCGCCCTTCCGGCCATCCTTCCGGCCCCCCCCCCCCGTCCGTCAACTTCCGGCGGGTAGGTGGGCGCGCACCGTGTAACGACCGTCCTGGTGCTCACGGTCGGTAGGCGGTGGCGGCGTGTGGATGGCGGCCTCGACCCCCGGCCGGGCGCGGCGGGGCTGGCGGCAGACCCGAGCCACGCACTCCCAGCTCTCTCGGGCCGCGGTGGTCTTCCTACTGTCCGCCTTAGTCGGGCGGGCGCCCACGTCAGGTGAGGCGGCCGTGCCGCCGCGCCGGCTCCTAGGGCCCCGGCTCTCAGATTGGCGTCTCTGAGTCACGTGCACCCGCTGATGTAAAGCCGCGCTGTGCTCCGCCATTAACTGTCTGGAGGGGTGTGTTGCCCTGGGAGCCCGGCCCGGGAGCCTACATTTACGTAAGGCTGCAGATGACTGCGGAAACTAAATAACGTTTAGACCGAAGAGATCAATAAAAGATCCACAGTCCAAGGTCTGCAGTTAAATGGGCTGTTAAATTCCCTAATCTGTCCCTGGGCCATTTGCCAGCTTTACATGATGCGCTGTGCTCAGTATTTCAATGTACTTCAAAATGAGTAGACGTCCCACTTTGTAATTTTCCGTGGTCCTGGAGCTCCATCTGTTGGTTTTAGCTATGAAACACAGGCAAGACTGGGATTTAAAGTTTTGACATTCTGCTGTGCCATGTTTCCTCCTTTGTATTCAAGAGTTCATCCTGTTTTCAAACTATAGTTAAGATACTAGTGAACAAACACTGAAGCGAGAGTTTAAGTAAGCTGTTGTAATTTAACTAGAAAGGTGTTGGCCGCATTGTGATCAAATTTTAAAAAACGAAAAGGTCTCTCCCGAAATAGAGTAATACAAAGCACAACGATTTGTTTAAATGATTAAAAAAATTATTCAAATAAGGGGGAAATGATAAGTCTTCCAAGAATATAAATGTAGAAGGGCTGTGTAGATAGGCATGGGGTAATGAGGAGAAAAGAAAGAAATAGAGTGAATAGACATTAAAAGATGAGCCGAGTCTAGACATCGGGAGTCCCAAGATCATTCTAGCTTAAGTAAGTAATAGCCAGTTACCTTCAGTTGCCCTGGGAGAAGTACCTTCTTGACCATAGCCCATGGTCTTACACTAGATTTGATAGGGTGTGTTATCACATCAGCTGGTATAAGAAATAGAATAAGCAGGCAATATATTAATATGTAAGCTATGAATAGTAAAGACTGATGTTTATAAAGCATCTATAGTTTATACAATATTCCAGTCAGTTCCTACAATAACTCCAAATCTGGAAGTTGGTCCCATTTTGCAGATGAGAAAACTGAAGTTCCTAAAGTTTAAAGTGACTTTTCCTAAGATCAGTAAGTGGTAATTAGGATTTTAACAGAGGTCTTCTGCCTTTGGTTATGACATT
This sequence comes from Manis pentadactyla, assembly GCF_030020395.1. Classification (NCBI taxonomy): domain Eukaryota; kingdom Metazoa; phylum Chordata; class Mammalia; order Pholidota; family Manidae; genus Manis; species Manis pentadactyla. The sequence goes on from NC_080025.1 coordinate 45,911,085, forward strand.
CTTTTCTTTGTGCTTGTCACCCTCTCTCTTAAAGGTTATTTAGGTATGTGCTTTATTGGGTATTTATTTATATATTATTGCTACCTCTCGTTCTGTGCACACTATTGTGTCCATCATGTTTTCATATTCAACAATGAAGAATATCAGAATATACTGTATGTAATTATTATTATTTGCTATGTGCAAAGTGTAATGCTTGGAACTGATTCTTAAGTTGGCATTAACATTGTTCTTCCTATCAATGGAGCTTATAGTCTTATAGGGAAAATTATATATATTCATAAAGAACTATAATACAGTGTAAAGGGAGTGTTATAAGAGGTGGTAATGATGTACTTTGGAAGGTAAAAGTGCTAAGGACAAGCAACACGTTTGAAGGAGGAGGAACTTGTGATTTGGGTCTTGAAGGCTGGAAGATAAATGGACTTTTAAAATGCAAGGAAGTGTTCTAAGTGGATGTAGAAGAAGCAGTAGGTGAAATATAAAAGGGTGAAGCAGTGGGTAGATTAGTTTCATGGGAGCATATGAGGGGAGTAGAGTTGGAACAGAGATACCAGATGTCAGAGGACATTGATTTATGGTTCTCCCCTTCAACCAAGATCAAATATACTACCATACTTTACTATTTAAATATCTTGGAATTTCTAATGAGGCAGAGTGTTGATCATTTCTTTTTGTTTTTTATAGTTGGATATTTGATTCGATTACCAAGAGCTTTTCACTTGACCCAAGATTCGGTGAAAATAGTGGGATCGTCAGATCATCCAGGTATTAACAAATAGATTTTTGGTAATTTTAAGAAAGTAATAAACATTTGTTTAATTTTTATCAATCTTTTCCAAAAAGCTAATTTCCCCAGTTATCCTAGTGTCCTAAGGCCCTTTTGGAAATGGGTTAAGGTTATTTTCATAGTTACATTCACCCAGGTCTAATACTCTTTGCTGTAACTGTGTAAGTGTACAAGAAAAAATTATTTTAAGACTTACCTAAGTGAAGTCGCCAATAGTATTTTTATTATTATGTAATAATTAACCATAATATTAAATGCATACAGTTCAAATATGCCAAAACTTTTTCAGATGAGATCTATGTATCACGAAGAGTTTGGATGGGTAAGATTTTGCAGTGTCCCATCAGGCATGGCAACTACAACTTCTTTTTTACTTTTTTTATTGCTCTGAGTTCATGTGCCTTAAAATCCTCCTTTAAAGTGTACATTCAGTAGTTTTTACTGTATTGACAAGATTGTATAAGCATTATCACTATGTAATCTCATATTTTCATTACTTCAAAAAGAAACACTGTATTCATTAAGCAATCACTGTTCTGCCCCTGGCAACTATTAATCTCCTTTTTGTCTATGAATTTGCCTATTCTGGACATTTCATATAAGGGGAATCATACACTACATCTGGCATTTTGTGTCCAGCTTCTTTATTTAGTATAATATTTTTGAGGTTTGTTCCCATGATAGATGTATTAGTACTTCATTCCATTTTTTTTATTAAGGTATCATTGATATACAATCTTATGAATGTTTCACAAGAAAAACAATTGTGTTTTACTACATTCATCCTTATTATCGAGTCCCACCGCATACCCTATTTGCAGTCACTGTACATCAGTTTAGTAAGATGCCACAGAGTCACTACTTGTCTTCTCTGTGCTACACTGTCTTCCCCGTGACCCCCCCACACCATGTGCACTAATCATGATACCCTTCAATTTGCTTTTCCCTCTCTCACCCCTCCCTTTGGTAACTGCTAGTCCCTTCTTAGTGTCTGTGAGTCTGCTGCCATTTTCTTCCTTCAGTTTTGCTTCATTGGTATACTCCACAAATGAGGGAAATCATTTGGTATTTGTCTTTCTCTGCCTGACTTATTTCACTGAGCATAATATCCTCTAGCTCCATCCATGTTGTTGCAAATGGTAGGATTTGTTTCTTTGTTATGGCTGAATAGTATTCCATTGTGTATATGTACCACATCTTCTTTATCCATTCATCTACTGATGGACACTTAGGTTGCTTCCATTTCTTGGCTTTTATAAAACATCATTCCTTTTTATGGCTAAGTAATATTCCATTGTATGGCTATACCACATTTTTTTTATCTATCAGTTGATGGATATTTAGGTGTTTTCCACTTTTTGACTATTATGAATAATGCCTGCACAAATAATGAATATCCCTGCACAAGTTTCTGTGTGAACATATGTTTTCAATTCTCTTGGGTATGTACAGAGGAGTAAAATTGCTAGAATATATGGTAACATTTTGAGGAACTGCCATACTATTTTCTGAACAGGTTGAATTATTTTCTTTTCACACAGGCAAAGAATGAGGGTTTAAATTTCTCACTATCTTTTCCAACATTTGTTGTTGTCCATCTTTTCTGTTTATGGCCGTCCTACTATATGCGAAGTGGATTTTGATTTGCATTTCCCCTCAAAATGTAATGATGTTGAACCTCTTTATATGTGTTTATTGGCTATGTTTGGATACTATTTTCACAGAAATGCCTACTGAAGTCTTTTACCCATTTTTTAATTTGGATTATCTTTTTTATTATTAAATTGGAAGAGTTTTTTTTAATGAATTCTAGATACGAGACCCTTGTGAGATAATTGATTTCAAATATTTTATCCCATTCTGTGGAGTATATTTTCACTTTTTAAATAGAATACTTTTAAAGCACACATTTTAAACTCTGATAAAGTCTAATATCTTACTTTTTCTTGGTACTGCTGCTTTAGATGTCATTATCTCAGAACTGATTGGCTGATTAACAATCACAAAGTTTTATTCCTATGTTTTCTTATAAGAATTGCAGAGTTTTAGCCGTTACATTTAGGGTTTGGATCCATTTTGAATTATTTTTTTGCATGTGGTATGAGGTAGGGGTCAAACTTAGTTCTTTTGCATCTGAGTATCCAGTTGCTTCAGCATTTGTTGAAGAGACTTTTCTTTCTCTATTGAATTGTCTTGGTGCCTTGCTGAAAAGCAGTTTGCCATAGATGTATAGGCTTTTTGGGGGGACTCTAAATTCTATTCTATATTTCTGTCCTTGATTACTGTTGCTTTACAGTAAGTTTTGAAATCATTGACTCTTGAGTTCTTCAAATATGCTTTTTTTCCCCAAGATTGTTTTGGCTATTCTGGGTCCCCTGCAGAATAGATTAATTCTAGAATCAACCTGTCAGTTTCTGCAGAAAACCCATTGGAATTGTAATAGTGATTGCATTGAATCTAAAAATCAATTTCAAGAGGATTACCACTTTCCCTGGCAACACCTTGATTTCAGTTTGGTGATACTAATTTAGAATATCTGGCCTCCAGAACTGTGAGAGTATAAATTTCTATTATTTTAAGCCACACACGCACAAATAGTATTACCACTTTAACAATATTAAGTCTTCCAATTAATGAATATGGAGTGACTTTCCATTTATTTAGATCTTCTTTAATTTCCCTCAGTGTTGTTTTGTAGTTTTTAGTGTACAAGTCTTACACTTGTTTTGTTAAATTTATTCCTAAATATTTTATTTCTTTTATTGTAAAAATAATAGTTTTTAGTATAGTTTTTGGATTGCTCATTGCTATTGTATAGAAATGCCATTAAGTTATGCAGATTGATGTGTGCTGTCATCTTGCTGAATAACTTATTAGCTCCCTTTTTTTATTTAAGTATGAGTGTGGGAGCGATTCCTTAGGATTTTCTATGTCTAAGATCATGTCATCTGCAAATAGAGAGAGTTTTATTTATTCCTTTCCAATCAGATTGCCTGTTTTTTTTTCTTGCCAATTCCTCCAGCTAAAACCTCCAATTTACTGTGGATGACATCAGATATCTTTATCTTGTTCCTGATTGTAGGGGGAGTTGGTCTTTACTACTAAGTATAATGTTAGCTGTAAGCTTTTTGTAGGTGCCCTTTACCAGACTGAGAAAGTTCCCTGTGTTCCTAGTTTGTTGATTGCTTTTATTGTGAAAGGGTGTTGGATTTTGTCAAATGTTTTTTCTGTGTATATTGCGATGATTATGTAGTTTTGTATGGTTTACATTGATTAATTTTTGTATGTTGAACTAGCCTTTGTATTACTGGGATAAATCCCAAATGATTATGATGTGTAATGCCTTTTCATGCTACTTGATTCAGTTGATAGTTTTTGAGGCTTTTTATGTTTGCATGCATAAAGGAAATTTATCTTTAGTTTTCTTGCATTGTCTTTTTCTGATTTTGGTTTTAGGGTAATATTGGATTCATAGATTGCATTGGGTTATGTTCCCACTGCTCCTATTTTTGGAGGAGTTTGTGAAATATTGTTGTTAATTCTCCTTTACTTGTTCTGTAAAATTCACCAGTGAATTCACTTGATGCTGGGATTTTCTTTGTGGGAAGTGCTTTGATTACTAATTCAATCTCTTTACTTGTTTTAGGTCTATGTAGACTTTTTATTTCATTATGGTTTCTGGTGAGGAATAAGCTACTAATTTCACTGGAAATCATGGGTATGTAATAAATTGCTTCTCACTGCTTTCAAGATTCTGTCTTTGTTTTTGGATTTTGACAGTTAATTGTGATATGCATCTCCTCGACTCTCTCCTAGTTTGACTTCATTGAGCTTCTTTGATGTGTAGATTAATGCTTTTCATCAATTTGGAAAGTTTTGCATTGTTTCTTCAAATATTCTGTTCCTTTCTCTTTACTCTTCTGTGGAACTTTCATTATATATATGAAATATGTATGTGTGTGTGTGTATATATATATATGAAATATGTATGTGTGTGTGTATATATATATATATATATGTGATGTGTCAAGTATACACATGTATATGGTATGACTGGTGGTTTCCCATAGGTCTCTGTGTACTGTTCATTAATTTTTTTTCTTTTTTCTTTTTTTCTGTTTCTTGGATTGGATAGTCCCAAACTAATCTATCATCAAGTTTGCTGATTCTTTTTTCTGCCTGCTCAGATCTGCTTTTGATTTTTTATAGTGAATTTTTCAGTTCAGTTATTGTACTTTTTTCTCCAGAATTCCTTTTTGATTCTTTTTATAATTTCTCATTGTTTATAGTCCCTATTTGGAAAGACATTCTTTTCATACTCTAAATTAGCATGGTCATGTTTTTGGTGGAGCACTGTACTTTTAAAGTACTATAATGTAGCAACTCCAGAAATCGGACTCTTCCTCCTTCTCAGATATTGATGTTGCTAATGTTTGTTGTTATTGTTTGTTTAGTGACTCTTCTGAACTAATTTTAAAACTCTGTGTTGTTTGTCATGTGTAGCCACAAAAGTCTCTACTCAGTTAGCTTAGGGTGAAGATTTCATTAAACACCTAGAATTGTTTTGTCTCCTTGTCTTTGCTGGGGGTTTTCTTGTGCTTATTGTGGCAAGCTTTAAACATTTAGCCAGGCAGCTGACAATCTATCTGCTTTATCCTTCACTTTCTGCTGTGCAGAGCCTCAGTTTCAGCCCACCGTGAGAATTTAAGGCCTCTTGGTCTTTACTGAGCATGACCAGTCTTAGCCATGTGCCCTGCCCCATGCATGCATGTGGCTTTCTATTTTCCCAGGTATATGTCAGAACTTCTCAAAAGTTCCTATGGATATGTTATTCCCCAGCTTTTCCTCCTAAGCTTTCAGCTTGATGTTTATCCCAGCTGTTACCTACTGCATCATGCAGTTACAGTTCAGTGAAAGCTACTGGTTGTTTTTGACAAATACCTTTGGGGAAAAGGCTTTTCATAGAGGGTGTGCTCCAAGTTAGGTCAAGTAAAGACAGTCTTGTGAGGGGTATCTTTCAGGAAACTTCCATGAAGGTCAAACAAGGACAGTTCTCTGGGAAGGAGGAATTGAAGGCCCTTCAACCCTGTCTGGGCCTCTAGCGGCTGCCAGGCTGCTGGTTCTTGTAGTGATAGTGGCATGTTGATTTACATGGCTCCTTGCAGAGCCAGGGAGGGGAGATGGGAATGGGGCACCTTAAAAAATTCACTTAACAAATTACCACAGTCTGAGGGGATTAAACAACAGAAATGTATTGTCTTACAGTTCTGGAGGCTAGGAATCCAATCATGAGGCAAGGTTGATTCCTTCTGAGGGTTGTGAGGGAAGGATCTGATCCAGTTCTCCTGGCTTGGCTTGTAGAAATGCATCTTCTCATGTCTTTCCACATTGTTTTCCATCTGTATTTGTTTGTGTGTCCAAACTTCACCCTCTTAAAAGGGCACCAGTCATGCTGGACTTGGGCCCACCATAATGCCTCATTTTAGCTAATTTCTGTAAAGACTCTTTCTCCACATAAGTTCACAGGCTGATGTCTAGGGATTAGGGAGTAATATATGACTTTGGGGAGAGGTATGATTCAACCCATCACATGGAGATTCAGTTATTTTCCTTGAATAAATTTTTCCTGCATTGTTGCAAGTCTTTGATTAATTTCCAGAGTTCTGAAAATGTTGATTCCAGCAATTTCTGCCATTTTTTCATTGTCTTTATGAAGGCGATTTTTAGAGTTCCTTACTCTGCCATTTGCACTAGTATCACAACTTTTGTTTTAAACATAAATTATAAGACAGTTGTGTGTTTAACTAATTTCCTTGTATTTGGACATGGTTAAATTTATTCTCAAAAATGGATTAACATTTCAGTTCAGAATGTATTTCATGTGTTACAAAATAGATTGTTATATGGTATTTTATTAGTTGTGCCTCTAAAAAATGTTGAATGCCTGATTTTTCTTGCCAGGAATTTCTTCAGCTTCTTCTGTCATGCAAGCTCCCAGCATCTATCTGTGTCAGCCATTTTTCTATTCTGTGCTCTGTCTTTAACTTGTTCCCCTTTTTACTTATGCTTTTCTGTTCCCCTGATTCTTTGTTTTCATTCATTCATGTATCTACTTATTCAGTAATCAGTTATTTGCATCTTTGTTTCAGTTCATTCCATTTTCCTAGTGTGTGTGAATACCATTTTGTGTATTTCCCTTTATACCTGTTTAGAAGTTTTCTGGGTCCATTTTATCTGGGGTGGAGGTGCACCGTCACACTCAATTTCATTGAAGTCGCACGCATCAGTTCATACTTCCATCAGTGGTGCTTTCCCGCATCCTCACCAGCATGGAATATTATCCAAGTCTTCCGTTTTTGCTAAACTGAAAGATAAGTTACCTTTGCCTACCACGTTCTTGCTGTTTTCAAAGGAGTTGCTGTCAAATTATTTATATTCCAATTATAAAGCCATTTGATTATTTTTGCTGCAATTATATTCTCCCAGATGTCAAATTGATCATGCTTTTTGTCCCAGATGTTAACTTTGCCTATGTTGTGTAGCATTGAACAGATACTGTTAATATTTAAGGAATTGAGTTCAGTATTTTTCTTTTTATGTTTGTGCCTTTTGCATTAAAATAATCCTTCTGTATCCCAAAGACATAAAGGTGTTATTTTACATTTGCTTTGAATAACAATTACCTTTATCACAATATAGATAGGTCACAGGGAAGGCAGTATAGCATGGTGAAGACAAGTAATGACTCTGTAGCATCTTACTATGCTGATGGACAGTGGCTGCAGTGGGGGCAGTGGTGAAGACTTGATAATATGGGTGAATGTTGAAACCACAATGTTGTTCATGTGAAACTTTCATAAGTTGTATATCTGTGATACTTTAATAAAAAAAAATAATGATTGCCTTTAGATCTTTAGTCTATCTGGGATTTATTTTTTATATATGGTGTGAGGTATAAACCTAATTTGAATATTGTTTATATATTGAGATAATTATTAAACATGATATTAGTAATCTATATTTCCTTTAGTGATCTAACTGAAGAGTGATAACACTGTATCATGTAGTAGTTTTTAATGTTTTTTCCCCCCTAGACCCACCTACTCTTCTTTGTTCCTACAATAGAACACTCTGTTATAATTAGTGCATCTTTGCAATTTATCTTAATATCTTTTAATGCTTGTTCTTTTTCTTTATAGAATTGTCTTAGCTATTTATCAACATTTAATTTTTCAAATATGTTTAAGAATCAGTATTCAAGAGTTTCTTTAAAAATGTAGGGGATTTTGCTTATATTGATTATTACATCAATATGGGGATAAATTGGCATCTTTAAAATTACACTGTCATGACTATGGCATCTTGATCTAATTGTATATCTTTTGTAGGAGATTGAACATGTTCCCCACGGTGATCTTGTTAGATTACATATTAACTAACTTTTCTTTATTGTCTTCTAAATGTTTCTTCTTTGCTATTACATGTTTAATGCATTGTTGATACCGCGTGCTGTTTTTTTTTCTGTGTTGATCTTGCATTGGGAAACTCTTCTGACTCATTTATATTTTCTATTATTTAAATATGTACAGAGGTTAGTGGGAACTAGAGAAAGGGCACAACAGTAATGGTGTGGGATATTCAAGCTTTCAGAGCCAGAGCAGAAAGGATATGCTTATGCTGAGTTGAGAAGGTGTTTAGATACTTATGTGGAAAGAGAGGAAACAAGGTATATGTAAGACAGATCATGGAGAGAAGCCTAGTACATCATACTGAGGGGTGACAATTGCATATATAGCATTTATTAAAGAAGTTAGAAAAACGAAGAGAAATTTAAATTGAGTAAATAAGAGAGAAATAATAGGAAGTAATAAAGTGACCAGAGAATAATAGGTTGAATGGAATCAAAAGCTGTCTTTAGAACAATAGTAGACAAACTTTAAGTGTTTCATGAGAGAATAGTGAACAGATAAAAAATGTTATGAATAAATAAAGATAAGTGAAAATTTAAAATCATAGCAATATTATGAATTATTTTATAATAATTAGAAATTAATAACTCTAGTAAAATGTAAATTTCTAACACAGACTTGATTTAAGTACTTAGTAAGCTAATAATCAATTAAATTCTTCTGATTGGTAATCAAAAATTTGTTTTCCTTCTACTCTCCTTGCCAAAAAAACCCCAGAAAAAACAACAGGTGATACAATTTTCCAAGGGCCAAATACCTTACATATTTTTTCACAGAAAATTTATAGAAGAAAATCTGTCCAATTCATTTTATATGGCTATTATGACCTTAGTGATCTACCTTAGTAATATATTAAATAACAAGCTTGAAATTGAAACTGCAATTTGGAAAGTATGAAGGATAGTATAAGAAAATTGTAAGTTACATTTATGAATATAGGTGCCAAATATCAAGGAAAAATATTTGCAAATTGAATCCAACAGTGTTTAAGTAAAAGAGTATGTTCAATTAAAATTACTCAAGGAAAGCATTATTTAGTATTTTTGAGCATACTATTAAAGTATTCAAGTAGAAAAAAATGAATGATCAATATAGAAAAATCATTTGTTAAGACTCAATGGCAGTTTATGATAAAAACAAAATAAACAAGAATTGAGGGTACTGTCTTAACCTCAGGAAGGATCAGTATAAAAGCTACATTTAATAAACCTCATGCTGTCTTTTCACCTCATGGGTGAAACTTTAGAGACAGTCTCTTTAAAGTTAAGAAAAATTTTTATTTTAAACAAATTTTATTTTACTGCATCATGGAAATCTTTTTACATGTTGAATCAGTGAAGTATGCAATTACTAAGGAGTTGTCAGAACCTTTTCCAAAAACTTACTTAGGACTAAATTCAAAACAAGTGGATCCTTTTTGTGTTCCTTTTGTATACTAAAGAATACTTTTTTGCTTGGTTAATGAGCAGGATTCTTTAAATTTTAAAGTGAAGTGGGAAAAAAATGCTTAACAATTAAAATAAAAGTGCATATTTGTTGGTTAGTCACATAATTTTTTAATTCAGTACATTGTGTTACATCATTGTGAAATGTATTATTCCTCTAATCTAAACAAATTTATTTTATCAATCTCTTTCAGGTTTGGCATTTTTATAAAACAAATATAGTCTGGATATGGAATCATCTTACTATTTTGTAATTAAAATAATATTCTGCTGGTAAAATAAGTTAGTATACATGAACTCTGCATAAAAAAAGACCAATGCATTCTGCTCAGATTGAGATATACTCATTCACCCAAATAAAACAATGTGTGTATTTTTGAGTGTTAGTTACATGGAATGCAATGAAAACTAAGTTCTTATCAAGTGATAGCAATAATCCAAAGAAATTTAGGAAAAATGTAACTGAAACTACAAAGATGTAAGGCATTTTAAATCATGACAGAACATAAAATATTACTGGAACATTTTAATATTGTATTTTCAGTGAAAGTATATGTCATGCTCCATCAAAAGAGTCCACATGTGCTTTGTGTAACCCAGCAACTGCGAAATTACGAAATGATAGACCCAACATTCCAATGGCATGGGCCAAAAGGAAAAATTATTTCAGGTAGGATTTTGTTTCAACTTTCATAATTAAATTGGTATATCTGAAATGTACTCAGGACAAAAAGAATATTTGTATTTCACATTTATCCACTTCCTCACTTCTTTCTCTTATGATTTCTTTGTGGAGTTAGAATCTAACAACATATATGATATGAACATTTTTTACAAATCTAAATATGAGATTGAGACACACTAGATTGAATTGTTAGGAGAGTCTTTAAGCATCTATATGCCCCCAAATGTTACTTTTTGGAGAAGTTCATGAATTCATTTTAGTTACTTCAATCAGACTTAATGTGTGTATGAAAAAGTAAATATGATTTTGAGTTTTTTTAAAAATGCAAATGAGCACTTTAAGTTATAGGTGTATAGATATGGTTTTGTTTTTTATACAGCCCCACATGACAATCTGAGATTATTAGTTACAATTTTATATTTTTTGATCTTATATTTCTTTCTGACCAAAATTCTGACCAGATAATATGATATTTGAATTTAACTTAAATATTATTGTCCATTTTGAAAAGAATGACTAAATTTAATACATAAAATTTTAATATCAAAACCATGCTTTGAAATATCTGCCTGCCTTGACAGTGGCTGTGTATTAACATATTATGGATGCTGTGCTTAGAAAAGAGGAAACTTAGCCCATGGGTATTCATCCACAGAAGATGGACTGGAAGCATATCTGAATGGTATCCTTACAGCTTTCACATTTTTGGGAAAACAAGATCTTATTGCCATGAAGGCACTTTTTCCTACATAAAGATTACTGTTGGTGTGGTTGATTTGATTAACTTTTCTCCATTAAGCTTCTCATTTTTTCATTTTGAAATGCATGTATTTTATACTAATTTTTCATTTGCTAGAAGCTGATTCATTTCTGCAGTGGTTTTAAAAATATTAATTAACTTAGCTGTGTTTGTTTTCAGCCTTGCTAAAAATCCAGAGTAATGAATTTTCACCTTAAAAATCTGTTCTATGTTCACTTAATCATTTTTGTGTACCTTCTGAGGAAGTTTTTCTTTAGTGCTCTATTCATCATGTTTTCTTTCCTTTTTTTCTTTTTTTAACCCTTTTTGGTATTTTGAGATAATGCCTGTGGATGAAAACCTACAGGTTTATTTTGTTATCTTGGATGGAGGAAAGCAGTGTAGTCATAAAGATTGCTGAAGAAACATTCACAGGGAATACTTGTTTTGTAATGTTCTAATATTTTTATATAGTTGATCTCAGCTGTACATTTCTGTAATGTTTATGTTGATTCTAAAATAGCTCAAGGTTTAAAGTTACTCCACTCTTTAGGTTAGTTGGCTCTTCAAAGTGAATTATGCAGCTCTCAGTGAGAGTTTACTTGTGGATGCCATTATGCTAGATCTTGTGGGAGGTACAAAAATCAGACAACCTCTGCCTGACTATAATAATGAAGTAGGAATGAATCAGCAGAGGTCAGTAACAGAAACTCTTAAGAGGTTGGGCAGTTAATATAAATCAGTGAAATGGGCCAGATAAAAAGCATCCAATACTGAAAATATAATGACATTTTATTTTTATTGCTCTCTGATAACATATAATGCAAACCTCTATATTAAATATATTTTACATGTGCTATTGAAACTCTGAACGTTCAGAAATAGAAACATGTAAGTAATGAGTTGTTTATAATTTGTTTTTCCTTTGCTTTGGAAATTAAAATATGAAATGTTTTCTTTTCTAATGTGAGGGTGTGCCATGTGAGGTCTTTCAATTTACATTGCAAAGTATAGTGTATAATTGAATCTTGAATCGTTTAACTAGGAGCGATATTTTATTGTACTCATTTTCGTAATGGAAAATAGATGTTCAGAATGTAGTTATTTCCAGGTAAGGATAAAATCAGATTAATACAATGATGTTTATATTTGTAAAAACTATTTCCAGGAAGTTCTGGTATTCGGGTATGGTGATTATATTTTCATTTCAGTACAGTGTCACATTATAATTCACTGTGTACCAGTTTTAAAGCTCAATAGTTCTATTATCACTGTCATTGCAGAAAGAATTGGAAAATACTGTCTAATTTTCTTAAAGCCTTAAAAACAGAGAATCTTTTTGGACTCCAGATTAAGCTATACTGTAGTAATCTTTTTATAAATGTTACATAGATAGTTTCCCTTAAATTGAACCAAAGAAGTCATGTGATTATGTCATTACTTGCACATTCCTTTGGAGAGAAATACTCAGATTGTTTGGATCGGCTGTAGATTGTAGGAACGAGTTTTAACTGTGGTCTGTCTCTCTCTCCAGCCCTCCTCCTTTCTCTTTCCCTCTCGTTCCTCCTCTCTCTCCCTCTGCCTCTATTTCAGTATTTTTGATTTACAAAGGTAGTGCATTTATCACAAGACCTGTACCTCTTATTCCAAGCCTAATGCCATTCTGAGGAACTAAATCTTTTTGGTGTGTGGATTTTCCCACTTTCCTAAATGTTCATACAAACTTATATAAGTGTGTATACACACTTATGTTGGGCTTTACCCTGTAAATACACTCTTACTATGTTTTTAAAGTAGATTATAGATAATATTTTACTGCACCTTACTATTTTTTATTTTGAAGCATTTGATATGTACACATCAATGTGTACATTGTGTGCACATTTGCAATGATATGTGCAAGTTATGAAGCACAATAAAGCAAACATTCTTGAACTTGCTGTACAAGACAAGATATACCATTACCAAGACTGTCAACTCTCCCAATAAGCTATTTAAAAACACCATTCTATCCACAACCTCCTGTCAGTAAAAAATACCCTAAACATTATTCCCTAGCTTTTCTGTATGCATTTATCATATATAAAAATATATACACATAAAAACCATATATGTAAATATGTACACATGTGTATTCTAAAGATATTTTTGTGTTTTTATTTTGAATTTTATAAAAATAGTAACAAGCCCTTATACAATATTTATCATGTATCAGGTACAATTTTAGGCAACTTATACATACTAATCATTTAAAATTTATAACAGTCTTTGCAATAAGTAAGCCATTTATATATGGGAAGATAGAGGCATTGAGAGAATGAGATACTTTCCTGAAGTATGTGCCTTTGAAAGTCTGGCTTTAGGGGTCACAGATACAATCTAGCACGGAGTTAGGAGTAGGATTTTCCCCTCTCATCTTTTTGTGAGTTTTTGTAGTTTGTGTCTTTCAATAAATTTGCTCCCTTAGAGCTTTATTTTCAACTTGGTAAATTTATGTGCATCAAGTAGTTTGTGATATTTTCTTACTTATTTTTAATATATTCAGGATTTTTATTATGTGCCCTAATTCACTCCTGATATTGATTGGCTTTTCTCTTTCATTTTTGGTTTTTGGTTACAGGTTTAACAATTTTATCAGTCTTCAAGGGACTTTTGATTTGATTTATTTTTGTCTAGTATTTTTCTGTTTTCAATTTCATTGATTTCTGCTTTTATTTTCATTATTCTTTCTTCTATTTGCTTTGGGTTAAATTTGCTTATCTTTCTCTTGCTGGTTGTAGAATTCTGGATTGACAGTTTTTTTCTCTCAACGTTCTAAAGATGATACTGTGTATTATTTTTGCTTATGTACTTTCTAATGAGAAGTCTGTTATAATCTTAACCCTGTCCCTTTGAAGACATGCTTTTTTCTGACCTACTTCAAGATTTTATCATTGACTTTCATTTTCAGTTATTTAAATATTACATGTCTTTCTGTTCTATGAATTAATTCTGTGTAGTATTCTATAAAATTCTTAGATCTGTAATTTGGTGTTTGTTATTAATTTTTGAAAATTCTCAGCCTTTATGTCTTCAAATATTTCTTCTGCCCCATCCAGTCCTTTCTCTCCTGAGATTTCTGTGACACACATGTAATACTCTTTGATATTGTTCCACAGCTCTTGGATACTTAATTCTTGGTGGTGGTGTTTTGTTTTGATTTTCTCTTTTTGATTCAGTGTAGGTAATTTCTTTGGACCTATCTTCAGGTTTACTGATTCTTTCCTTAGCTGTGTCAAGCCTCTTTATGAGCCCATTGAAGGAATACTTCATTGTGTTACTGTGGTTTTTTCTCTTTTTTGTTCCTAATGTTCATTTTGCTTTTAGTTCTAGCATTTTCATTTGATTATTTCTTATAGTTTCAGTCTTTGTCTGAAATCACCTGTCTGATTTTGCATGTTGTCTACATTTTCCAACATTCATTCAATACATTAATCATAGTTATTTTAAATTAACTGTCTGCTGTGTCTGTTAAGTGTCATTTACCCTGAACATTTCTTTCAATTTTGGAAATGTGACTTTCTTGCTTTTCTATAAACCTCCTAAATTTTGTTAAAGTTGCACATCTAAGTAAGAGTAGATTTTGAGATAAATGTATTTATTTTTTGAGATGAACACCTTTTTAAAATTATGTTAAAACTTTAATATTAGGAGTCTGTTAATCTAGTCATTGTCTGGGTTTGATACTGCTTGTTGCTATGGTTACTGAAAGCTTTAGATACCCTTAAAAATATTTAAGGTGTAGACTGGTTCATGAGAAGTTATTTTTCTCCAGTGTCTAATCTTTCCTTGGCTTTGTTTTTCCTTTATTGATTTCTCCAGAGAGAATCTCTTGTAGCTCTCTGAGATTGATTCCACTGATTTTTCACTAGTGATGGTTGGTCAGGAGAAATCAACAGTCTTCAGTGTTCTGATTAAGCTTTAGTCTTCGGCAGATACGGTGTCTCTAGATCTTGGGGATGTGGCCTTCATAAGTGCTCCAATCCCTCTTCCAGCTTTTGTGCTGTCCCTTCTTGCTGACTCTTCCTCAAGGATGAGGCATTGTTTTCTATTACCTGTTTCTTCCTGGGCAGTAACAAATTTCCCCAGTGCCCTTGGCAATCATTTTTGTTTCCTCACTCCCTGTCGATTAAAGCATTATTTCTTACCAGTGGGTATGGGAAATGAGTGTGGGTGGGATTTTGGCAGGGCTGCTGGAACCTTCCTCTAGCTAGCACCCTGTGGAAATCTTGCTCAGGGTTCTCTTAATCTTCCTTTTGAATGTCCAGAGGTGTTCATGAAGGTAAAGCCTATAAAAGGGTACAATCCCTCCCCTCAAAAAGAAAGATATGTGATCCTCAGAGGCTTCACATGCTCACACTGGTCAATACTTGTCTTTTAGCAATTCATTTACAACTTTTTGCTGAACCTTCTTTCTGACTTATATGGAAGGTGAAGCAAATGCTTGAGTTGTCATTCCACCTGCAAGCGCCTGTCTATCCCCAGATTGCAGGTTTATTGGTTGTCCTGACACTTCAGTTCTTTGATAGGTTCAAGAAAAGTTGATAATTGACAGTTTGCCTGCCTTTTCCTGATTGTAATGGTGGGATCAATGCTATTATATTCACTTTCTTTATCAGAGCAGAAACTAACAGTATAAACCTATTTTTGAAATAGTAAGTTGTAATGAAATTTTGTTTAAATTTTGCCATATAATTTTAGAACTCTAAGACATGGGCTTCTAGAAATCTAGCCCAACTCTGAATTTTTAGATGATTAGCCTAATTTCTGGAGAAGTACTGACTTTAATTCAATTATTTATTGATTTAATCTGCTTTTGTATGTGTTTTTATAGTAACATCCCTTGGCATCATGAAATTCCCATTTACACTTAGTTAAAAGTTATTAGGTGGTATTATAGAATGGGTTCTTCTGTTGGCTGTGATATCCTTGAAATCCTTTGGACATTTTTTTAAAAAATCCACCACTTCTAGTTTTTCAAAAATAAGAAGGTATTCAGATGGTGTTTTATTATAGGTTATATTTTACTCGATTTTCTGGCTCTTATAATATTTAACATTGAAGTAGATGTTCAAATGTATGTCAATACACTTGCTGATTGATACCTCTAGTTTGGGAAAATTTCATTTCAAATTCTTGCCAATCAATCATTGATGACATGATAGTCTAAAATTTCTTTGAAATTAGTGACACCTTTTATCATATTACTATGAAGTATTTCTCTGTTGCTGTTGAAATAAATAGCAAACACTTGAAAACCTGTTAATCTGTTTTAGAAAGGAGACATGCTATAATAAATACGTAATCTTCCATCAAAATATGTCCTTGAAGAGATAGGCATTATGATAGAAATATATCCCAAACTTAATCTCACATTTTTCAGCTTCATCCATGGTATAGAAATGGAATTTTTCAAGATATAATTCCCTGGGTAAATTCTTTGAGGGTGGGTATATCCATCTATTTATTCTTCCTTCAATATTTGAAATAGATACAATCTTTGCATGTACTAGAAGCCCAACATGCTTTTATTGAGCATATTAATAATAAACTTAAAGTTTATAAGTAATAAATTACTAAAAATAGAAAAAAGGTAAACAATTATTTACTAAAATAATTTCAATTCTAATGAATGGCATATTATTAAGTGAGTTTTACTATCTAATAAGTTTTCTAATGAAAAACTATGGTTATGAACTTTGAGAATAACAACTTGAATTACTTCATGATTTATAGCTTTTTTAAGTACTTTAACTTTCTTTGATTTGTTAAACAAAAACAATCTTGTTAGGTATGCTATTATACATTGATTCTTTGTTTTACATGTGAAGGATCAGGACTTCCAAAGATTAAGTGATTACCCCAGAGTTATATAGTCTGTGAGAGAGAAAGGTAGAACACAAACCCAGGTCTTCATGCCTCCAAATCAGATTTCTTTTCCATTGCACCACATAGCTTTCTCCCAGTGTGATACGTTAAATAATGCAGCATGTTGAAGTAACAAGGGATCTTATATTGGATTCTAATGCTAACCACTGCAACTCTGTGATTGTGTGACTGGGGCAAGTATGGTGATGTAATTTCCTATTTTCTTTCTTCTTCAACCTTTAAGGTTGTAACCTAACTTTTGCCTAGTATCATGTGTAGACAAGAAGTCCCTAGTTGTCAGTGATTATATTGGGCTAGCTTTTGTTCTGGGTACAATTTCATCTCTTTTATTTGTAGTTTGTGAGCTTAAACTGAGGGCATAAGTCATCAAGAAATTATATATATGCACAGATATACACACACACTATGTATGAACATATACTATATTTTTATATATGAGTTTTTGATAGTGTCCATTTCAATTTGAGCAGATTAGGCGCACATTATGTTTGTGTAATGTTAGTTTACCACTTGGGCAGTCACACAACCAGTGAACTCTGGTTAGTGAAACTCTCACTAAGAAGGTCATTCTGTACCTGCTGTCAACAAATATCAGACACAATGAGTTATGCCCCCAACTCCTTTCATTGATTCTGTAGGTAAATTTTGATGGTGTTACTCTCCTTAGAAAAATATTTTATCTCAATTTCATATAATTTAAGCAACTAATGAGTATGTTATATTCCTTAATTAGAAAACAGCACTGCACAAATAACATCTACAGGAAGCCTTGTATTCCAGAACTTTGAGGAGAGTATGACTGGAGTTTATACATGCTTCCTTGCATATAAACCTACTGTGGAAGAAATCATTACAAATCTTCAACTGAAATATGTTATATATGGTAAGAAGTGCATTTGTTTTTATTTTCACATTTCTTAATGTTTTCAAATATTTAAATATTTTTAACAGAGTTTTAAAGGGACTTTGTTGTTTTTAGTCTTGTTTAATTAAAGAAACATTACTGCCTACCTATATTTTACAAGGTTCTTTGTGAGGAGTTAGTGTGGTGAGGGTAGGTCTTGTTTGCAGGGGAGTATTGACATGTATAACTATAAATTTAAGTTAGTGACTGAAAACAGGGCATGGAAACGATCTTTTCAGATTATGGTGATTATATTATAGTCTGTATTGCTTTTAAATTCCAAGTGTTATGCTTGATGACATCCTGCCATCCCCCAAAACAGAAGTGCCATTGGAAAATCCTTTTCTAAAAGCAATTTGATCTGTTGAGGTTTGAGATTGGGGAAGCTGGTTGTATTAATAAGGGTGTGGCCAGAATGGCCTGAACAGAGGTTGCTTATAAGTTCCATCTCACTGGTGGAACCCATGTATGCTAAACAGAATAATAGTTTTTCAAAGATCTCCATATCTAATTACCAGAACCTGTTAATATGTTACCCTACAATAGCAAAAGGGACTTTGCAGATATAATTAAGGTAAGGATTTTGAGATGGGGAGATTATCCTGAATTATCTGGGCAGGCCTGGTATAATCACAGGGGTCCTTAAAAGAGGGAGGTAAGAGGGTCAAAGGTGGGAAAAAGAGATGTGATGGTGAAGACGTTGGAGAGATTTTCTTTGAAGTTGGAAGAAAGGGCCGGAAGCCCAGGAATGAGGAGGCCTTTAGAAGCTGGGGATGGCAGAGAAGTGGACTTGCCCTGCAGCTTCCTGAAGGAATAAACCTTGATTCTAGCCTTGTAAGACTCTTTTTTGGACTTCTGATCTCTAAAGTTGTATGTCAGTAAATCTGTGTTATTTTAAGTCACCAAGTTTGTAGTAATTTGTTACAGTAGCTGTAGGTAACTAATATACTTTTGTTTTCACAGCTGGGATGCAGAACAAATGATAGAATTATTAATGATTTCCTGATAATTTTTAGTCACTCAAAAAACACTATGCCATATATCCAAAGAAAGTCTTAGTTTTTAAAGAGCAATTATTTTAACTTTGTTAGACAAATAATTTCTTAAACTTTTTAATCAGTCACACTGCATTTGTTACATAGTTTTCTCCATCTTGCTTTTGATATATCTGGTTTATTACAAATATACGTTAAAGTCTCTCAAAAGGATGCATATGCATAAGATGATAAATAAAACAGTGCCTAAAATGAATGCTGGTTTATAGTACTGAAGATAACTGATATTACTGATCATTTATTATGTGCCAGGCAGTACAGTGTATTTACATGCAATTATAACAACAAGAAAACACATATAAGGCTTTCTTATGCAAGGCATTATTTGAAGTGATTTATTTATATTCAGCTTATTTAATCTTCATAACAAATCTGTGCAGTAGGTACTGGCTATTTTCTGATGAGGAAACTTAGGCACTGAGGGGATAAGTGTGTTGCTCAAGGCCATGCAGTTAGAATGTGGGGAGTCTTGAGATTTGAACTCTGGTCCTAGAGTTAGTATTCTTATCCTTTATGATACTCTGTTGTGCAACACTGTTACACCAATACCAGCAGGATGAAACCTCATTTAATAAACTCTGATTTTGGAGATCTGCTATTTTTGTGATTAAAACAAATCATGTAATGCATTCCATTTCATTAGAGAGACACCCCCCCTTTAATCTTTCTAATGGATACATGGTGCTTTAGATTTTATTTGAGCATTTCTTAGTTGGTGATCATGTAGTTCATTTCAAATGTTCCCTATTTCAAGGAGTACAGTATGGACACATTTAAATAAATCTCTCTCTCTGTAGGTATGTGTGTGTCTTTGTGTCTCTATCATTCTCTGTCTCTTATCTGTGTGTAAACACATACATACACATTCATAGTAGTATTCCTATATTGTATTATGGAAGTTAAATTGTTAGTTTTTCTGTAAGATGAAATCTATAAGGTGAAATCTCCCACAGGTATTCATGTTTGATATATTACTGTTGAATTTTTTTGGCAGTTCCTTAAAAAATCAATTTTAGACATTATTATTTTGTTGCTTACGTTATTTGCAGATATTTTCTTCCAGTCTATATCTTGTCTTTTCAGTATGTTAATAAGATCTATTTTTTTTTCAAAGAGAGAAGATCCAGAATATTTTAAAAAAATTATTTTTCACCTTTTGACACCCTTCACCCAGTTCTCTCACCCTGCCTTCCCCCTACCTCTGGCAACCGCCAATCTGTTCTCTGTATCTATGAGCTCTTTTACTTTTTTGTTTTTTATTCCAGATATAAGAGAGATCATATGGTACTTAGCATAATGTCCTAGAGGTCCATCCATTTTGTCACAAATAGCATATGTTTTTTATCCGTTCATCCATTGCTGAACACTTAGTTTGTTTTTAGATCTTGGTTGTGGTAAATAGTGCTGCAGTGAATATGGAGGTGCATATAGTTTTAAGAGTGTTGAATTGGAATTGCTGGATCATATGGTAGTTTTATTTTTAATTTTTAGAGGAACCTCCATACTGATTTCCATAGTAGCTTATACTACTTTACATTCCTGCCAGTAGTGCATAAGGGTTCCCTTTTCTCCACATCCTTACTAGCACTTATTTCTGACAGATGGGGTGGTACGTCATTGTGGTTGTGATTTGCATTTCCCTGATGATTAGTGATGTGGAGCATCTTTTTATATGACTGCTGGCCATCTGTATGTCTTCTTTGGAAAAATGTCTATTCAGATCTTCTGCCCAGTTTTTAACTTTTAATCTTTTTTTGTCTACCGAGTTGTATGATCCTTTATATATTTGGGTATTAGTAGTCTCTTATCAGATATATCATTTGCAAATATTTTCTCCTATTCAGTATTTTTTTTGATGGTTTCCTTTGCTATACAGGAGCTTTGTAGTTTGATATAGTCTGACTTTTATTTTTGCTTTTGTTGCTTTTCTTTTGATGTGAGAAATACATTGCTAAGATCTTTGGTAGGGAGCTTATAACCTATGTTTTTAGGCCTTATATTTTAATACATTTTGAGTAAAATTTTGTGTATGGGGTAAAACAGTGGTCCAGTTTCATTCTTTTTTATGTGGCTGTCCAGTTTCCCAAAACCATTTATTGGAGATTCTGTCCTTTTCCCATTATATATTCATGGCTCTTTTGGCATATATTAATTGACCATTTATACATGGGTTTATTTCTGGGCTCTCTATTGTTCCATTTATTGTATTTAATGTATAAATTTATGTGTCTATTTTTATGACAATACCATACTATTTTAATTACTGTAGCTTTCTGAGAGTTTGAAATCAGAGATGCCTCCAGCTTTGTTCTTCTTCCTCAAGATTGCTTTGGCTACTTAGGGTAATATGTGCTTCCATGCAAATTTTAGGATTGCTCTATTTCTGTGAAAAATGCCATTGGAATTTTTATAGGGTTGTGTCTTCTTCAGTTTCTTTCCCTAATGTCTTATAGTTTTCAGTGCTTTCACAGAGCCACAATTCTTCAATTTGATGAGGTCTGATTTATCAAATGTGTTTATTAACTATGCTTGTGGTGGTATTAAGTCTAAGAATTTTTTGCTTAGTTGTAGGAAAAGATTTTCTCCTATTTCTTTTGCTTAAGTTTTATAGTTTTAATGTGATGCATTTTTGGTTAATTTCTGTGTTAAGAGTGCAGTTTAATATTTTGCATATGAGTATTCAAGAGCTTCAGCTTCATTTAGTAAAGAGACTATCCTTCCATCAATAAATTGTTTTTGCACCTTGTCAAAAATCTGTTGAGAAATTTGTGTGGGTTTATTTCTGGGTTCTCTAATAGTGTCCATTGATCAGTGGTTTTCTAATATTTTCCATCGATCAGTCCTGCACTGTTGATTACTACAACTGTATAGAAACCCTCAATGCCAGGTACAGTGATTCCTTCCAGTATTCTTTATCAAGATTGTTTTTGTTTTAGGAGGGCCTTCCCCTTTGCATGTACATTTTAGGATAATTTTGCATATATCTACAAAATATCCTGCTGGGAATTCAATGGGAGTTGCACTTAATCTATAGAAAAACTTAGATTATTCTCCCCTATTTTCTATAGGGGAGAATTTCCATCTCTACTCTGTTGACTCTTCTGATCCATGAAGTTGGTATATATCTCCATTTAATTAGGTCTTTCCTGATTTCTTTTATCTGTTTATATATATTTTGGTAAATATATACTTAAGTATGTTTTTTGGGTTTTTTTGAGCAATTGTAAGTGGTGCTAGATTTAAAATTTTGAGTTCCACTTGTTTATAGCTAACATATAGAAAATGATTTCTTATTTGTGTCTTGATCTTATAATTTGCCTTCTTGTTTACATTACTTAACAGTTCCGGAATATTTTTATTTTTGTGGATTCTTTGTGAGACAGTCATGTCACGTACATATAGGGACAGTTTTCTTTCTTTCTTGTCAATCTGTATGTCTCTTACTTTTCTTGTCTTACTGTGGAGACTAGGATTTCCAGTACTGTGTTGAATAGAATGGTTGAAAAATATCTTTGTCTTGCTTATGATAGTAGGAAGGATCATCTATTTTTTCACCATCAAATGTGATATTAGCTGTTGTTTTTACTTAGATGTCCTTTATTAAGTTGAGGAAGTTTCCTTGCATTCCAAGTTTTTTGATTTTTGTATGTGTGTGAAAGGATGTTGGATGTTGTATTTTTTTCTGCATTGAAAAATTCATGTGGTTTTATATTGTGTTTTACTGATATGGTGTATTACATTAATTCATTTTCAAATGTTAAACTACCTTGTTGCATTCCAGATGTAAATTACACTTGGTCCTGGTGAATAAATCTTTCACTATGCTGCTAGATTCAATTTGCTAGTATTTTGTGATAATTTTTGTATCTATAGTCATAATAGGTATTAATCTGTAGTTTTACTGTTTTGTGATTATCTTTTTTGTCTGATTTTGCTATCAGGGTAATACTGGCCTCATAGTATGACTTGCGAAGTTTTTCTTCCTCTGCTAATTTTGGAAGAGTTCATTAAGAATTGTTAGTATTTAATACTTTAATTTAGTTTTATATATCTGGGCTTGGGTTTTCATGGATAGTTTTTTTGAATACCAATTCTCTGTGGTGTTACAGTTCTATTTCTTCTTGAGTCATTTACAGTAGTTTTTGTCTTTCTAGGAATTTTTCTGTTTCATCTAAATTATCTAATTTATTGGCATGCCATTGTTTATAGTATCCCTTTGTAATTCTTTTTATTTCTGTAAGGTAGTAATAATGCCTCCTCTTTTAATTCTGATTTTCAGTGATTTGAGTCTTCTCTCTTAGGGACTCTAGCTAAATGTTTATCAATTTTGCTGATTTTTTTTTAAAAACCTAGATTTTTGTTTCATTAACTCTGTTGTTTTTTTATTGTATTTAGTGGGTTTGATTCTATTCTATTCTCTGTTATCATTTATCTCTGCTCTACTCTTTTTTTTTCTTTAATGGCCAATTTTATTTTTTAAAATGGTTATACTTGAGGTTGTTTGGCATCAACCTTGGACCTATTATTTTCATCTTTGCTTTTTTCAATCTGGCTATTTTTAAGTACACAAAAAATGTTTAGACTAATTCATTTAAACATATGCCTATGTTTTTTTCTATTATTTTAATTTTTTATTTATCTTTTTATTTTGGTTAATCATTAATATACAATCACTTGAGCAACATTGTTGTTACTAGCTTCCCCCCATTATCAAGTCCCCACCACATACCCCATTACAGTCACTGTCCATCAGCATAGTAAGATGCTATAGAGTTGCTACTTATCTTTTCTGTGCTATACTGCCTTCCCCGTGCCCCCACCCAAGTTATGTGTGCTAATCGTAATGCCCCTTATTCCCCTTATCCCTCCCTTCCCACCCATCCTCCAGTCCCTTTCCCTTTGGTAACTGTTAGTCCATTCTTGGGTTCTGTGATTCTGCTGCTCTTTTGCACCTTCAGATATTGCTTTGTTCTTATACTCTACAGATGAGTGAAATAATTTGGTATTTGTCTTTCTCTGTCTGGCTTATTTCACTGAGCATAATACCCTCCAGCTCCATCCATGTTGTTGCAAATGGTAGGATTTGTTTTCCTCTTTTTTTTTTATCTTATTTTTTTATTTTGGTATCATTAATCTACAATTACATGAGCAACATTATGGTTACTAGACTCCCCCATCATCAAGTCCCCACAACATACCCCATTACAGTCACTGTTCATCAGCGTAGTAAGATGCTATAGAATCACTACTTGTCTTCTCTGTGTTATACTGCCTTCCCTGTGCCCCCCAACCCCACATTATGTGTGCTAATCATAATGCCCCTTTTTCTCCCTTATCCCTCCCTTCCCATCCTTCTTCCCCAATCCCTTTCCCTTTGCTAACTGTTAGTGCATTCTTGGGTTCTTTGAGTCTGCTGCTGTTTTGTTCCTTCAGTTTTTGCTTTGTTCTTATACTCCACAGATGAGTGAAATCATTTGATACTTGTCTTTCTCTGCCTGGCTTATTTCATTGACTGTAATACCCTCTAGCTCCATCCATGTTGTTGCAAATGGTAGGATTTGTTTTCTTCTTATGGCTGAATAGTATTCCACTGTGTATATGTACCACATCTTCTTTATCCATTCATCTACTGATGGACACTTAGATTGCTTCCATTTCTTGGCTATTGTAAATAGTGCTGCGATAAACATAGGGGTTCATATGTCTTTTTGAAACTGGGTTCCTGCGTTCTTAGGGTAAATTCCTAGAAGTGGAATTCCTGGGTCAAATGGAATTTCTATTTTTAGTGTTTTGAGGAACCTCCATACTGCTTTTCACAATGGCTGAACTAATTTACATTCCCACCATCAGTGTAGGATGGTTCCCCTTTCTCCACATCATCACCAACATTTGTTGTTGTTTGTCTTTTGGATGGTGTCCATCGTAACTGGTGTGAGATGATATCTCATTGTGGTTTTAATTTGCATTTCTCTGATGATTAGCGATGTGGAGCATCTTTTCACGTGCCTGTTGGCCATCTGAATTTCTTCTTTGGAGAGGTGTCTGATCAGATCCTCTGCTCATTTTTTAAATTGGATTATTTGCTTTTTGATGAGGCACATGAGCTCTTCATATATTTTGGATGTCAACCCCTTATCGGATATGTCATTTATGAGTATATTCTCCCATACTGATGCCTTTTTATCCTACTGATGGTGTCCTTTGCAGTACAGAAGCTTTTTAGTTTGATACAGTCACACTTGAACATTTTTGCTTTTGTTTCCCTTGCCCGGGGAGATATGTTCATGAAAAAGTTGCTCATTTTTATATTCAAAAGAGTTTTGTATATGTTTTCTTCTAAGAGTTTTATGGTTTCATGACTTACATTCAGGCCTTTGATCCATTTTGAGTTTTCTTTGGTGTATGGAGTTAGACAGTAATCCAGTTTCATTCTCTTACATGTAGCTGTCCAGTTTTGCCAACACTGGTTGGTGAAGAGGCTGTCATTTCCCCATTATATATCCAAGGCTCCTTTATCATATATTAATTGACAATATATGCTTGGGATAATATCTGGACTCTTTATTCTGTTCCACTGGTCTGTGGGTCTGTTCTTGTGCCACTACCAAATTGTCTTGATTACTGTGGCTTTGTAGTGGAGCTTGAAGTTGAGAAGCAAGATCCCCGTGCTTTATTCTTTCTTCTCAGGATTGCTTTGGCTATTCGGGGTCTTTTGTGGTTCCATATGAATTTTAGAACTATTTGTTCCAGTTCATTGAATAATGCTGTTGGTATTTTGATAGTGATTGCATTGAATCTGTAGATTATTTTAGGCAGTATGGCCATTTTGACAATATGAATTCTTCCTACCCAAGAGCATGGGATGAATTTCCATGTATTAGTGTCCTCTTTAATTTCTCTTAAGAGTGTCTTGTCGTTTTCAGAGTATAGATCTTTCACTTCCTTGGTTAGGTTTATTCCTAGGTATTTTATTCTTTTTGATGCAATTGTGAATGTAACTGTTTTCCAAATTTCTCCTTCTGCTAGTTCATTGTAAGTGTATAGGAATGCAGCATATTTCTGTGTTTTAATTTTGTATCCTGCAACTTTGCTGAATTCAGGTATTATTTCTAGTAGTTTTTGGGTGGATTCTTTAGGGTTTTTTATGTACAATATCATGTCATCTGCAATCAGTGACAGTTTGACTTCTTCCCAACCAATCTGGATGCCTTTTATTTCTTTGTGTTATCTGATTGCCATGGCTAGCACCTCTAGTACTATGTTAAGTAAAAGCAGGGAGAGTGGGCATACTTGTCTTGTTCCTGATCTTAGAGAAAAAGCTTTCAGCTTCTCGCTGTTAAGTATGATGTTGGCTGTGGGTTTGCCATATATGGTCTTTATTATGTTGAGGTGCTTGCCCTCTATACCCATTTTTTTGAGAGTTTTTACCATGAATGGGTGTTGAATTTTGTCAAATGCTTTTTCAGCATCTATGGAAATGTGTATGTGGTTTTTGTCCTTCTTTTTGTTTATGTGGTGGATGATGTTGATGCATTTTTTAATGCTGTACCATCCTTGCATCCCTGGGATGAATCCCACTTGATCATGGTATATGATTCTCTTGATGTATTTTTTTAATTCAGTTTGCTAATATTTTGTTGAGTATTTTTGCATCTATGTTCATCAGGGGTATTGGTCTGTAATTTTCTTTTTTGGTAGGGTCTTTGCCTGGTTTTGGTATTAGAGTGATGCTGGCTTCATAGAATGAGTTTGGGAGTATTCCCTCCTCTTCTGTTTTTTGGAAAACTTGAAGGAAAATGGTTGTTATATCTTCTGTATATGTCTGATAAAATTCAGCAGGGAATCCATCTGGCCCGGGTGTTTTTTTGTTCCTGGGTAGTATTTTGATTACCGATCCAATTTCATTGCTGGTAATTGGTCTGTTTAGATTTTCTGTTTCTTCCTGGGTCAGTCTTGGAAGGTTGTTTTTTTCTAGAAAGTTGTCCATTTCTTCTAGGTTATCCAGCTTGTTAGCATATAGATTTTCATAGTATTCTTTAATAATCCTTTGTATTTCTGTGGTGTCCTTAGTGATTTTTCCTTTCTCTTTTCTGATTCTGTTTATGTGCGTAGACTTTCTTTTTTTCTTGATAAGTCTGGCTAGGGGTTTGTCTATTTTGTTTATTTTTTTTGAAGAACTGGCCCCTGGTTTCATTGATTCTTTCTATTGTTTTATTCTTCTCAATTTTATTTATTTTTGCTCTGATCTTTGTTATGTCTCTCCTTCTACTGTCTTTGGGCCTTACTTGTTCTTATTTTCTAGTTTAATTAATTGTGAGTTAAGACTGTTCATTTGGGGTTGTTCTTCTTTCTTGAAGTATGCCTGTATTGCAGTATACTTCCCTCTTAAAACAGATTTCACTGCATCCCACAGATTTTGGTGTGTTGTGTTTTTGCTTTTATTTGTCTCCATATATTGCTTGATCTCTGTTTTTATTTGGTCATTGATCCACTGATTATTTAGGAGCATGTTGGTAAGCCTTCATGTGCTTGTGGGCTTTTTTATTTTATTTGCATAATTTATTTCTAGTTTCATACCTTTGTGGTCTGAGAAGCTGTTTGGTACAATTTCAATCCTTCTCAATTTATTGAGGCTGCTTTTGTGGCCTACTATGTGATCTATTCTGGAAAATGTCCCATGTGTACTTGAGTATAATGTGTATCCTGCGTCTTTTGGGTGGAGTTTTCTGTACATGTCTGTTAGATCCATCTGTTTCAATGTGTCATTCAGTGCCTCCTTACTTATTTTCTGTCTGGTTGATCTGTCCTTTGGGGTGAGTGGTTTGTTGAAGTCTCCTAAAATGAATGCATTGCATTCTATTTCCCCCTTTAATTCTGTTAGTATTTGTTTCACATATGTAGGTTCTGCTGTGTTGGGTACATAGATATTTTTATGGTTATATCCTCTTGTTGGACTGACCCCTTTATCATTATGTAATGACTGTCTTTGTCTCTTGTTACTTTCTTTGTTTTGAAGACTATTTTGTCTAACACAAGTACAGTTACTGCTGCTTTTTCTCCCCATTTCATGAAATACAGTTTTACATTCCTTCACTTTTAGTGTGTGAGTGTCTTTGGGTTTGAAGTGAATCTCTTCAAGGCAACATACAGATGTGTTTTTTTTTTTCCCATTCTGTAACTCTATGTCTTTTGATTGAGAGCTGAAGGCTCCCTTCTTCCACCCATCACCAGTTTGAGAATGAGGCTCTAAACTGACTGCACCAGTTCTGAGGTTGCTGGGACCTCCTTTGCCCTTGCCCAGCTCATGGTGTAAAGTAGGGATAACTGGGGCTATTGCTGCTTTCCCCTCCATGAAGTGCTCAGTTCCTAAAGCAGGGCGTCACTCAGAGAGAAGCACACCTTAGTTCCAGAGCTGAGAGTAAGAATTTGACAGGTGAAGAGAAGAAGGCTATGAAACAGAGAGCTCAGAATCTCTTAACAGAAGTGACATCACTTGTGATAAAGTGGGAAACTCAAACCAAAGAGTGTTCTCAAAATCAATGGAGGTTTGGTGAAAGACATTGGGAGATTCATAGATTCATTGGAGGTACAGGCTAAACTGATGGCTTTTAGTTTGTCAAGAGAACAACAAAGGAAGAGTCAAGTGAGAGGAACAATCCTGAGGTCAGAACAATTCCCAAACACTGACTTGGGGAACTCTCCAGAGAATCCAAATTTAATTATATCAGTTTTTCATGTATGCCCCAGGGCACTGTGGGAAACAACAGAGTGCTGAAACTGCTGCAGGTACATTCAAGCTGTAACTTCCAAGGAAAACTGTGGAGGCTTTACACTATGGTTGGAGAGTAGTGAACATCACTGAAAGAATTTAGCCAGTTGGTAACCAAATAAACAGGAAATAATTTTAACAAGCAGGGGTGGGAGATGCAGCAGTACCCAGAGTTATACAATAAATTATCTTAAAAGTGCAGTTTCTGAAAATATGTATGAGACAATAAAAGAAACAGGAATGTATGATCCATACAGTAGAAAAAAGTAGGAAACAGAAATTACCTGTGAGAGTAACCAGATGAAGGACTTAAAGATTCAAAGTATTCATTATAACGAGATTAAAGTAATTAAAGGAAATGATTAAGGAAGGAAGGTATGAAAACAATGTCACATTAAATAGAGAATATCTATAAAGACTGAAAGTATAAAAAAAGAACCAAGTGGAAATTCTGCAGTTGTAAAATCACTGAAAGTAAAAACACACTAAAGATGCTCAACAGTAGATCAGATCTGGCATTAGACAGAATCACCTAAAAGAAGTTCCTCAGACTGAAAGAACATGACTTTGGTCAATAAATGTTGGTAAGAAAGAAACCACAGGTAGAAAATAGAATCACTTATGTTAAACCACACAGTAGCAAATGAAGATCTAAAACCTAGCCTAACTGCAGTTGCAGTTTTTCCCAGGAATAGAATTTTAGAACAATCAGTCTGAAATTTCCTGATCAACACTAGTGAGGTCATCTGCATGAGAGACCCCCAACCTCCCCACAGAGGAAGGTGACATGTTGCCTGAAATAATCGTTTCATTTACTTATATTTCCTATCCCTGCCACTTTTCTACCTATAAAAAGCTTCTATTTGTATGGCTCCTCTTTGGTAGGCAGGATGCGCCCAACTCATGAATCATTTAATAAAGTCAATTAGACCTCCAAATGTATACTTGCTTTGATTTTGGTTTTTAACAATTTGAATCCACACAAAAAAAACCAAAGCGCTCCAGTAAAGGTAATTATGTAATTATAAAGATAGTGTAAGTACTTATTTCTTCTGCTTTTTTCCTTCTTATTTAAAAAGCAACTGTATAAAAGAAATTGACTATGATGTACCATTGGGTTCATATCATAAATATGCACTTTCCAACAGGAGCACAGAGGAGGCTGGGTGGCAACAAAGCTGTGCAGGGTTAAGGAAGTGATTCCAGAGGGCAACTTGAATACAGAGGAACAAATGAATCAAAAGTGATCAACAAGAAAGTTAAAATAACAAAATCTATAAATATAACACTTATTTGCCTTTCTGTTTTTGGCTTCATTGAAATATATGAAATAATATTTATAACAATGTATATTTAGCTTTGTACCATTCACAGATGTAATATGTATAATATTGATACCACAAGAAGCAGGGAAATAGAAAATATCTACATAAGAGTAACACTTCTATATCTCACTGGAATTAAGCTAGTATAAATGTCAAGTTGACTCTGACAGGTTAAGATATATGTGGTGACCCTATAACAATCAATAAGGAAATAACTAAAAAATATATAGTGGGAAGTCATTAAATAAATTAAAATGCTACATTAGAAAATACTTCATTCAAAAAAATTAATGAGAAATAGTGGAACACACATGAGACATGGAAACAAAGAGCAAAATGGTAAAGTATATCCAGTTTTATAAATAGTAATATTAAATGTGAATGGATTAAATTATTTAAACCAAAGGAAAAGATTGTGAGAATGGATTTAAAGAGCAATATCCAAGTATTTTTTGTCTACATGAAACATATTTTATGTATATAAAGATGAAAATAGTTTAAAGCAATAGGAAGGAAAACAATATACCATGCATACAAAAATCACAGGAAAGTAGAGTAGTGATCCAATTACTAGGCAAAGTATACATTAAAAACACCAAAAAAAAAAATGGGGAGGAAAAAGATGGTGGTGTGAGAAGTGAGGCAGAAACCTCCTCCCAAAAACCACATATAACACAAAAATACAGCAAATACAGCTAATTCTGAAAGAGTGACCAGAAAGAAGACTGAAATAGCTGGTCTATATATAGGGAAAGAGAAGAACTCATGGAAAAAGCTAAAGTAACAAAGCCACAGTGTGGCAGGCCCCAAGCCCTCCGTCCTCCACAGCTCACCAGCAGGAGGAAGAGAAATAAAGCAGGGATGGAGTAGAAGTCTGGGACTGCTAAACACCCACCCCTGGAGATCTTCTCTGGGAACACAAACCCACATTACCTGATGCTTTGGAGATTAGTAAGGCTAGAAAACAAAGACAGAATACTCAGACTGAGATTCCAGCCACTTGTGGAGAACAGGTACCACAACAGGCCACTCTGGGACAAAACAAAGGCAAGCACTTTGAAAGACATTCCAACAGTAGGAGGGGTGCTAAGGGGCAAGGATTATACAGAGCTTGCTGCTCAGGAGAAAGGACAGGTACACAAAATCATCCTGGTACACTTAGCCAACCAGGTTGGGAACTTTCAGGAGCTTTAGGCACTCCATTCCCCTGGTTGGCAATGCAGCACCAAGACCCCCACTGTAATATTCAGTCTGCAGCTCCTTCCTGCCGGCCAGCACTGGTTCACAAAATGGCTGCCCCTGCCATCCCACCAGGCTAGACAGAGGGTGGCTCCAACTATGGCAGCTACAAGGGTATAATACAGAGGCTCCTCCCTGTGCACTCGGTCCACAAGCCCTGGCAATGGAGGCACACACTGCAGCTGGGAAGCAGGAAAGAGTTTCCTCCCAGCAGACACTGGTGCCACTGGCCTGTGACCCCTGCCATTACTCCAGTTGCAAGGCAGGTCCATAGAGTAGAGCTTCTGGGCACTATAGGGTGCCACCCACACAAAGTTACTATTTCATAGTAATCACTGGAGATATGAAATGGCAAAAGAATCCTATACAAACCATAATACAGCAAATACCAGAAAGAAGACTAAATGAAGCTAAAATCACCAATTTTCTTGATAAAAATTTCAAAATAAAAATAAAAAACATGCTCATGGAGCTACAGAAAAGTACTCAAGAACTCACAGAAGAATTCAGGAATGAGATACAAACGTTGAAGATTGCAGTATCTGAAATGAAACATACATTGGAGGTATTTAAAAGCAGATTAGATGAGGTAGAAGAGATGGTAAATGAAATAGAAGTAAGAGAACAGGAATACAAAGAAGCTGAGGAACAGAGAGAAAAAAGGATCTCTAGGAATGAAAGATTGTTAAGAGAACTGTGTGAGCAATTCAAATGGAACAATATTTGCATTATAGGGGTACCAGAAGAAGAAGAGAGAGAAAAGGGAAAGAAAGTCTCTTTGAGAAATAATTGCTGAAAACTTACCCAATCTGAGGAAGGGAATGGTCTCTCAGGCATTGGAAGTGCACAGATCTCCCAACACAAAGGACCCAAGGAAGACAACACCAAGGCATATAATAATTAAAATGGCAAAGTGTGAGGATAAGGACAGAGTATTAAAAGGAGTCAGAGAGAGAAAAAAAGATCACATACAAAGGAAAACCCATCAGGCTATCATCAGACTTCTCAACAGAAACCTTCCAGGCCAGAAGGGAGTGGCATGATATATTTAATGCAATGAAACAGAAGGGCCTCGAACCAAGAATACACTACATGGCAAGATAATTATTTAAATTTGAATCACAGATTAAGAATTTCCATATATACAAAAGTTGCGGGAATTTACCTTCCACAAACCATCTCTACTGTGTATTTTACAGGGACTGCTACAGATGGAAGTGCTCCTAAGGCTAAATAGCTGTCACCAGAGAAAATAAAGCAACAGTAAACATAGTAGACTTAATTAATTACTAAGCAAATGCAATTAAATCAACTACCCCCAAAGTCAGTCAAGGGATACACAAAGAGTACAGAATATAACACCTAATATATAAAGAGTGGAGGAGGAAGAAAAAGAAGGGAGGAAAAAACCCCTTTAGATTGTGTTTGAAATAGAGTAATAAGCGAGTTAAGTTAGACTGTTAGGTAGTAAAGATGCTGTTCTTGAGTCTTTGGTAACCACAAATTTAAAGCCGGCAACAGCACTAAGTACATATCTATTGATAATCACCCCAAACATAAATGGACTGAACACACCAGTCAATGCTGACATCCTGTCCCTCCGTAGAGGATGCTGTCTAGGGTGGAGGGAATCCTAGGTTCTTGTTACACCAGCCTGGAATGGAGTTTCCATCTAGCTGAGCTAAGATGGGGGAGGGAGTGAAAAGGTCTGGCTTAGCATACCACAGATTAACTGTTCTTACCAACTTTAAATGGGTTTTCTTCAATAAATTCTTTTTCAAACCTTTTCAAACAATAAGGCTTCTCTCTCACTTACCAACTTTACATTTCCCTGTATGGCCCCAGAAGATGACTGGTTAGCCAGAGACGGGTAAGATTCCTCAAGGGAGGAACAACCTAAGACAGGCACAGTCACAGGGGGGCCATCAGGTGAGAAATTGGGGATCAACAGAGGTGAGGCTTAGAACCTCACCCCCCCTGTTCTGAGAGAAATCTTCTGCATATGTGGATGTTTTATTGCCCTTGTCTAGCTTGGATTAACACATAGTCTACAGGCACACACCTGATCATCTACGTTTGCTCTCTTATAACACTAAGCTATGTTTTCTACCTTTATCTTGTATCTACCTACCACTTCAGCATTTTATTAAAAATCATAATAATAAAGAGAGAAATGTGGTATCCACATATAAATCAAGTATAAAAATCAAATGAGTATTCATATTTGAACTGTTTATAGTTCATAATGCATGAGCAAAACCGAAAGTTTCTGTGATGACTGCCCTTGTACTGTTCACCATGTAACTTATTCACTATGTAAGAATTTGTTCTCCATGTAAGAACTTGTTTGTTATGCTTCAGAAGATGGGAGACTGACGAAAATTAGGCTTGGGGTGGATTAATGATTGTGTATTGAGCATTGACTCCCCTACACAGAATTTTATTGTTAACAACCATTTGATCAATAAATATGAGAGATGCCCTCACACAACAACAACAACAACAACAAAAAAAAGTACACACTTCCAATTGTAAAATAAATAAGTAACTGGGATGTAATGTATAGCATAAGGAATATAGTCAAAATATTGTAACAACTTGGTATGGTGATAGGTGGTAGCTAAAATTATCATGTATATAAATGTTGAATCACTGTGTTGTACACCTGAAACTAATGTAATACTGTGTGTCAACTACCCTTCAATAAAAAATAAATAAATAAATAAATAAAATTCTTTTACATTTTTTTCTAAGTCCTTAGTATCCTTTTCTTAGGCTATAAATTATCAAATAATTTACATCAGTTTCATTGGGGAGCAGGTTTGTGGTATTCCTCCAACTGTCATATCAGAGGTCACTCTCCTGTAATAACTTAATATAGTTTTCCTAATAGTCATTACTTTATTGGATATATCCTTTGTTATTTGGTAGTATTTTGTTACAAATATTTGAGGGATTTTAACTGTTGCTTTAGTATTGATTTCATTGTGTCAGAGAATGTGGTTTACATAGTAATTATTTCTTAAATTTTGTTGACTCTTTTTTCATGATCTCTAAAAAATTTGCCTTTTGACTGTTCTATTTATTTTTGTTTCTAGAACACCATTTAAACATTTTTTAGGCCTCCTTAATTTATCATCCATGTTTTTTAACTTGTCTGTCATATATCCAAATACTTAAATGTCTTGTGATTTAGGAAACCATTGTCCAATTTACCACATCTCTTCTCAGGTATGTCACATTTGCCATTTAGCTTGTCTGTTCACTTTATAAAAGTTAAAGTTACGCACTTAGAAAGTGCTGGAGACCTCAGAGAGAGGAACGCACTGAGAGGTTGGGGATTCCCTCTTCTAAGGATTTTTTTTTTCAGGAATGTGAAAAGGGGCTAGGGGTGTGGTCTTTGTGGTCTTGTTAAGTGGTCTCAAGTATCTTTGATGAGACACTAAGTTTCTTCTTATCAGTCTTCCAGGTAGTTCTGCATAATTACCTTAACACAAGAAATTACTGCTCAGGTTCCCTCCTAGGATAACAGCTTCTTGGTCTGGGAGCATAGCAATCAAAACTTCCACTTGTTCCTTAGTTATGTCCACCTTCTTTTGTTTTATAATTTCCTAATCTTAATTTATTCCTTTAACATCTTGAAGATTGATATTTTTTAACTTTAAAATTTTCATAATGTATATGAAAACTTGTGCTTACCCATACCCTTGCTAAATTAGGTGTTTCTGCTCTTTTGTCTTTATTGTGACTGTAAAATGCTATGTCACTGTTATGATTTCATTTTCCTGAGTAGTAGTGTCTTTGAGCATCTTTTTCTGTGTTTATTGTCCTTTTTGGGATTTTTCTATTTATATATATTTTTCCTATTTTGCTAAGTTCTTATGTTCTTATCAGTTTCTAATAACTTTGAAGTTTGAACTTTGAATATAGATCAGTAGTTTGCACTTGTGGACCCTTGGGAATTCCTGAGACACTTTCAAAGGGGTCAGTAAGGTAAAAACTGTTCTTATAGTCATAATATGACAGTATTTACTGTTTTCATGATTGACATTTTCAGTTAAGGTGGTAAACTTCTGTGGGACAGTCCTCTACAAGTATCTGGAAAGGCTGTTAAAATGCCTCCTTTCCAACTGTTAATCTGTATGGCAATAAACTAATACAGTGCATGTGACTGAATGCACAAGCAAGTATAAGACTGCAACTGATCACTATTAAGCCAGACAGTAAAGAGGTTTTCAAAATATAAAGCAATACTACTCTTCCCACTGATTCTTTAAGAAAACAATTATATGCCTAAAATTATTTTTTATGTTAACTCTTTAATGGCTTTGTGTTATTTTAGAGTGGGTTATTTTTAATGGATTAAACATTAAAAAGTTTTTCAGTTTTGGTTTCTAATACTTTAAATATTGATAATAAGGCCCACTTAAAAGTTCTTTGGTGTTTCCCAGTAGTTTTTAAGAATGTAAAGGGATCCTGGAACCAAAACTTTTGAGGATAGCTGCTGTAGATTTGTATTTCACTTTCTATCATTTTAATTTTTCTGAGTCATAAGTCTTTTTTTTTCTTCTCAAGCTTCCGATTTTCATCTGAGGATTTTAGTGCATATGCTTTTCAGGGATTCCCTGCGAAGACTTGGAGGACTCAGCAGAGTTGTATGCATGGCTACTGTGGAGGATACACAAGAGGAACAGCAAGGGCAAAGGCGTGAGCCGAGACTGGGAAACCCATGTACAGGCAGGCCTTCTAAGCTCTCTTCTTCCTGCTTGAGGTCACTTGAGCCACCCCCTCCCTTAGCAGAGAAAATCCAGTAACCATCTCTGTTATTTCTGCACAGGGAGCCTTTAGAGATTAAGCTACGAGGTATTGTCTAGAAGCTAGTCTGTAGGCTGTCTAGTAACTATGAAGACTCTGAACTACCAGAGGTTCAGTTTCGGGCCTCAGGTGGCTAAACAGCTCTGTTAAAGAAAGATGCCTGTCAGCATAGGGCCAATCTCATGGCCTGTTGTGTTAACTCCTTTATGCACGTGAGCTTATTCTGGATCACTGTGTATATTATCGTGTACTTCTCCCAGAAATTTGGAGCTATCATCAGAAGAGAATAATGTTAATACAGGTTTTGAGGGTATTTTGGGACATTTTGGCTTATATTCACACTTATTTCTATCAAAGCTTGATAGATGCCAAAGTACGGTAAAACAAGACAGGTTTATAAGATTTGTGTTTCAGTGTGACATTTGTTTTCAGTATTCTTTTTCACTGTTTCATGGACCTTTTTGGTATGGTGACACAAATCTTCCTTCAGTTACAGAACTGTTTTCCTGTTTGTCCCTTGGTTAGCTTCTTTTCTGGACCTCCTTCACTCTGATATATCTGGGATCCCTCTTCCTTCTTACTTTGATCTATAATTTTGTTTCTAATTTTGCTCTGTGCTATCTGAGAATTCCATTATTTGGTTTCCAAACATATAGTTAGATTTTTAACCTTGTTTTGATTTATAATTCAATTTTGAAAATTTGAGTTTTTATATTTTTTTTAATCTTTCAAGAAAACTTTCCATGTTTACCAATCATTATTCCTCTTCTACAACAGCTTTATAATGGTTTTATGTTTAGTTTCTATCTTTACTAGTTATAATTTAAAAAACTTATTTAATGCTTTCTATGTTAATTTTCTTTAGGGCTCTTTCCCTTGCTTTTTTTCATTTCCTTGAAATGATCTTGGATTTCCCAAAGTTGGGGTGGGATAGTCTGTGGTTATCATTCAGAGGTGTAAATGAAGCTGATAGTTTTCTCAGCAGTTAGAAGCTGTCTGGTCTCTACTTTGGATACAAAGACTGACAGTACCTTGGTATGTACCCTTAATTTTGGCTTAAAGGAATAGGTAGGAAAGTGAACAATGGCAACTCTGACTTCAGGGTGAGTGGGGAACATTTTCTTATCAAGTAAACTGAGAACATGGCACGAATGTCTCCTCAATTAACAAAAGTAGCAGTAGAGTTACATGTCTCAGAAGGATAACTTTTCTGATCTCTGGGATTGTTATAGATTTCTTATCATTTTTATATTTCTTGTGTCATTTCAGTGAGATTTTGAAATGTGTAGGAGAAAGATTCTTAGTTGAAGATGTAATGAAACATAAAACTTGTAGATTTGTTAGAAACATACTTTTTACTTTGCCTGTTTTTGGTAATTATATGAACCTAATTTCTTCTAAGATGAATATCTAAATTTAGAGAAGTTTCATTCCTGAGTTTGAGACAGAGTTATATTGTGGGTAAGTGCACAGGCTCTGGGCCAGCTTCCTTAGTTAGCATCTTAGTTTGTTAGCATAGCCATTGGGAAAAGTGACATAATCCTCAGTTCCCTCAATTTGCTCTAGTGGATATAAAAATAATACCAATCTTAAATGATGTTAGGAAAACTATTTGTAAATATCCTATAACAGCATTTGTCACTTAGTAACTGTTAAATAAATATTTGTTAAAATATATATGTATACATATATATACATATATATAGCTGTATATAAAAACATATACTATGAATTCATTGCAAATAATGATTACTCATGAGTAGTTGCAATATATTTGAATTGCTTAAATTACCATTTTTTGTTATTCTTTGTTTAAATTTTTTACAGCTTATCGTGAACCTCATTATTATTACCAGTTCACAGCACGGTATCATGCAGCTCCCTGCAATAGTGTGTATAATATTTCTTTTAAGAAGAACCTTCTTTGGATTTTAAGCCAAATTGTTCATCACGTTTCATGTGAAGTTTCTTTGCTTAAGTCTGAATGCCATCGTGTTAAAATGCAGAGAGCTGGGGTACAAAATGAATTGTTCTTTACATTTTCAGGTAAGTATATACAATTCTTTAAAGAAAACAAATTGAGAACACAAAGCTAGTTCTAGACATGTTGTGAATTACCAGCTGCATTTTTAGAATGTAAATGTTACAAATCTATGTTTCATGTTCTTTTCTTTGACTTAGTTGCAATAATCCCCAAAATAAAATTCTGCTGAATATGTAATAAAAAGTTTATGTTCTTAAGTAACTTAAACCTTGCTATAATAATTTACTAGAGAATGGAATTTAGTATAGGAAAATATCTATCATGATATTTAGCTACAAATATTTAATTTGTAACAACATCTAATTATAAGAAATGGTTAATAACCGGAGGGACTGTTCCAACAGCTTAGGGTGCTTTTCCTGGTAATGCATGGTGAAGGCCCAATATTTTCTGGAAAACAAAGGACTGGACTTCATACTCTAAATTTATAGAATGCCTGTTTGAGTGAGCACTTTGGAATAACCATCCAAAGTTTTTTTAATGGGTCCTAGAGGCAATAGGACCTTGTCTTCTTTTAATTGCAAATAGTGTTGCTTGCTGTTTGCCTTTCCTTCTCCCTTTGTCCTTGATTCCTTTACTGTCAGTGTTTGGTTACACTCATTTCTCTGATTTTTCCTCCTCTTTTTTTTTGCCAACTAGGATGGAATTTTAGGCACAAGTGAGAGGTATGAAGCTCTAAGAGAAAAGAACAAGAGAAGTTCAACACCATTTCACTATCTTTTTTACTGCTTTTCTCTTTTCCAGAAATCACTGATAATTATTCTCCAATCCCTGGAGAAAAGTATCACATATAGACTAACTCTTTCTTTAGTTCTTCAAGGACCCACTATTAGTATTCATGAGTTATGGGATCTTTATACCTGGTGTATTTAATAGGTTCTATTAATAGGCACTTAATACTCCTTAGAAAATCAGCAAGTGTACTTGAACTCATAAGAGAAAAGAAATGATATTCAATAGAAATGATGCATTGTGGGCTTGATTTTAATTTCTCTAATGACTAATGATATTGAACATCTTTTAATATGCTTATTAGCCATTTGTATATCATTTTTGGAGAAAAGTCTATTCCTGTTATTTGCCAAATTTTTTTTCCCCAGCTTTATTGAGATGTAATTGACATAGAATGTATAACTGCCTTATAAGCTTAAGGTGTACAACATAAAGATATATGTTATATATTGCAAAATGATTACTACAATAAGCTGAGTTAACACATCTGCATTTAGCATAGTTACAATTTATCATTTTTTTGTGGTGAGAATTTTAAAATGTACACTTTTAGCAACTTTCAAATATATAATGCATTATACTCACCATGCTATACATTACATCCCTGGGCTTATTAATCTTATAACTGGAAGTTTGTATTCTTTATCCACCTCCATCCATTTCCCCCTGCCTCCACTCTTCACCCCTAGCAGCCACCAGTTTGCTCTGTTTCTAAGAGTTTGTTTTTGGTAGATTCTACATACAAGTGAGGTCATACAGTATTTGCCTTTCTCTGCCTGACTCATTTCACTCAACAAAATGGCCTCAAGTTTCATCCACATTGTCATAAGTGGCAGAATTTCCTTCCTTTTAGTGGCTGAATAATACTCCACTGTATATATGTACAACATTTTCTTTATCCATTCATCTGTCAGTGGATACAAGTTATTTCTACATCTTGGCTATTGTGAATAATGCTGTAATGAACATAAGGGTGAAGATATATTTTTGAGAGAGTGATTTCACTTTTTTAGATATATATCCAGATGTGGGATTGCTGGTTCAATAGATAGTTCTATTTTTTTTGTTTGTTTTTTTGAGGAACCACTACTGTTCTCCAGAGTGGCTGTACCAATTTATATTTCCACCAGTAGTGCACAGAGGTTCCCTTTTTTTCACATCGTCACCAATGCTTCTCTCTATCTTTTTGATACTGGCCATTTTAAAGATATGAGGTGGTAGCTCATGGTTTAGATTTTTGATTTCCCTGATGATTAGTGATGTTGAGCATCTTTTCATATACTCGTTTACCATTTGAATATCTTCTTAGACAAAACTGTCTATTCAGGTCTTTTTCTATTTTTAATCAGATTATTTCTCTCTCTCTCTATATATACATATACACACACACACTTTGGATATTAATGCCTTATCCCATTCTGTAGGTTGCCTTTTCAGTTTGTTGATACTTTCTTTTGCTATGAACAGCTCTTTTAGTTTAATGTAGTCTGCTTGTTTATTTTTGTTTTCATTGCCTGTACTTGGGTGTTATATATCATAAAGTCATTGTAAGATCACTGTTAAGGAGCTTTTTCTCTATGTTTTCTTCTAAGAACTTTATGGTTTAAATTTACATGTAGATCTTTAATCCATTTCAGGTTAATTTTTGTGAGTGGTATAAGATAGAGGACCAATTTCTTTCTTTTGCATGTGAATATCCAGGTTTCCCATACAATTTATCATAGAGAGTATCTGTTCTCCACTGAATATTCTCAGCTCCCTTGTCAAATATTAGTTACCTTATATGCATCAGTTTATTTCTTGGGCTCTCAATTCTGTTCCATAGGTCTGGTGGTCTGTGTGTGTGTTTTCATGCCAGCACCATAACCTTTGTAATGTACTTTGAAATGAGAAGTGTGATGCCTCCAGCTTTGTTCATCTTTCTCAGGACAGTGTTGGTTATTCAGGATCTTTTGTGGTTCCATACAAATTTTAAGATTTTCTTTTTTCTGTTTCTATAAAAAAATGCCAGTGGAATCTTGATTGGGATTACACTGAATTTATAGATTGCTTTGGGTTGTATGGACATTTTAACAACATTGATTCTTTCAATCCATGAACATGGGATCTTTCTATTTAATTGGGTCCTCTCATTTTCTTATCTAGCTAACGGTTGTCCATTTTGTTTATCTTTTCAAAGAACCAGCTGTTGGTTTTGTTAATTATTTCTATTTTTTCCCATTCCCTTTTTCATTTATTTTTGCTCTAACCTTATTATTTCCTTTCTAATGCTAATTTTGGGAATAGTTTGTTTTTCTAGCTCCTTGATTTATAAGATTGTTTATTTAAGATCCCTTTTTCTTGATGTCTACCCCTTTGTTTTCTTTGAAGAATTTAACTTCCTACATTTAGGTCTGAAATTCATTTTGAGTTAATTTTTGTATACTGTGTGAAATATGGGTCCAACTTCATACTTTTGAGTATGGATATTAAGTTGTCCCAGCATCATTTTTTAAAGAGACTGTTCTTTTGAATATTGACTGTTCTCATTGAATTGGCATGGTGCCCTTGTTGCTTATCAGTTAGCCACAGATACATGGGTTTATTTCTGTGCTGCTAATTCTATTTCAGTGTTCTGTGTGCTTATCCTTATTCACGACCACACTGTTTTAAACATAACATTTTCATGATAGCTTTGTAGTTAAGATTTGAAATTAGGAAGTGGGAGTCTTCCAATTTCATTCATCCTTTTTCGATATTGTTTCGGCTATCTGATGTCAGTTGCAGTACCATATTTTTTCGTATTTACTTTTCCATTTTTGCCAAGCAAACCCATTATGGTTTTGATAGGGGCTTATGTTGAATCTTTAGATAGCTTTGGGTAGTACTAACACCTTAACAATTTTAAGCCTTCCAATCCATGAACACAGGATATCCTTCAATTAATTTAAGAGTGTGTCAGTCCATTGGGATGCTGTTACAAAATACCACAGACTGGGTAGCTTATACACAATGGAAATTTATTTCTCACGTTTCTGGAAGCTGGAATTCTGAGATTAGGGTGCCAGCATTTTCAGAGAAGACCCTCCTCAGGATTACAGTCTTCTCATTCTATCCTCATATAGTAGAAGGGGCTAGAGCAGTCTCTGAAACCTCCTCTGTAAGAGCACTGATCCCATTGTTAATGTTCTATTCATGACCTAAGCACCTCCCAAAGACCACACCTGTTAAGAATATCACATTGGGCCTTACAATTTCAACATATGCATTTAGTGGTGGGGGGCATAAACATTCAGATCATAGCAGGCTAATTTCTTTCAGCTGTGATTTAAAATTTTCAGTGTAAGTCTTAAACTTCTTGATAAACTTATCACTCCATATTTTACTATTTTTGATGCTGTTGTAAGTGCAGTTATTTTCTTAATTTCTTTTTCACTTTTTTCATTGCTAGTGTGTAGCTATTCATTGATTTTTGTATGTTTCCTGCATCTTAGATGAATTAGTTTGTTAGCTTTAATAGTGTTATTTTTTTGTTTGGAATTTTTAGTATTTTCTTATGTAGAAGATCATGTCACCTGAAAATAGCAATAATTTTATTTATTCCTTTCCAATTTGGATAACTGTTAACTCTCTTGTCAAATTGCTGTTGCTAGAATATCCAGTACACTGTTTATTAGAAATGACAAAAGTGGACATCCTTGAATTGTTCTTGATCTTAAGGTAGGAAAGCTTAAGTCTTTCATTACCAAATATGATATTGGTTTGGGTTTATCATAAAATTTTTTTATCCAGTTGAAGCAATTCCTTTCAATTCCTAGTTTATTGTTTTGGTCAGGGAAGGGGGCTGGATTCGTCAGTTGCCTTTTTTGTTTCAAATGAAATGATCATGTGTTTTTTTTTCTCTCTAAATGAATGTGATGTTTTATAATTTTTTAATTTTTATGTGGTGAACTCCTCTTGCATTCCTGGAATATATCCTACTCTGTCAGAGAATATATTCTATTAGTATGTTGCTGGAATTGGTTTGTTATTATATTATTGACAATATCTGCATTCATAATGGTTACTGGCCCAGAATTTTCTTTTCTTGGGGTGTCATTGTCTCACTTTGGTGGCCTCATGAGATGAGCTATAGTTTTCTTTCCTCACTTTCCTCTTCTATTCTTTTGGAAGAGATTGAGAAGAAATAAAAAAAATGATTCTTAATGTTTGGAAGAATTCACCACTGAAGCCATGTGGGTAAAATTGCAATGTTCCCAGAATTGTCGCTTAGCCTTGTAGATTTCCATATCAATAGGTGTTTCCAAGGATGGAGAGAAGTAAGCCATCTCCATATCAATAGGTGATTAAAAGGGTGGGGGGAGCAAGGTTATAACTGGACCAGAGAAGTTTGGTGGGGCCTCTTTTCTGCAGCTGGGTGGTGAGAGACATGGGCAAGCAGAAGTGTATGACTGCTTATAGGTAATAAATGGGTTTCTCCCACCTTATTTCTCCCTTTGATTAAGGTAATTAGCCCTGGGCTGAAAGAAAGGTTCCCCCCCTGGAGTTACACCTGGAAGTAGTCAGCAGAACCTCTGATCCCGACATCTGTCTTCATGGGTGCGTCGCTTGGGTGGGCTGCCACTGTTGATGGTGGAGAGGGTCCAGTGGCTGCAGCAGTGGAGGGTGTGGCTTCACCTGGGAGCTCCTTATCTGTAGGGCTTCCTCTTGGGGAGCCCCTAGTGGAAAATTGGTCTAGGGTAAAGCACCTCATCAATGAGTAAGTCCTTCCACAGAATTGGGGAAGGGTGGAGACACCAGAAGCTGTGAAATTAGCCCTCTGTGAGATAGAAGACAGCTTAGAGGCCCTGAGTGGCCATGTAGCAGCCAGGATTGTGGAATATTTGTTTCTTGGGATAGTGGAAAGGGTTATTGAGGAGAGAGACACACTTGGGCAGGAGAGAAACTCACTTCAGCTTCGCCTAGAGGAGCTGGGTGATGACCTATGGGATGCCCTTAAGAAAGAGAGACATTGAGAAGACAGGTCATGATCCTGGAAGACATGTTAGCAGTGAGGGAGGAGGTAGCCAGAGAATCTGTGTTGCAGGAGCCATGGGGGAGGGGAAGGATAGAGCAAGGACTTCAGCCCCAGAGATGGTAGAGGAGATGGAGCCGAGGACAGAACTATTGCTGAGGCTACTGCCCAAGGCAACAGCCTCTTCGATATTAAAGACCCACCTGGTTATAATTAAGAAAGCAAAAGTGCAACAACAGCAGGCTCCTCAGGGGGAGGAGCTACCCCTTCCCAAGGTTGTGGAGGACTCCATGCTCCACCCTATACCCAGGATGAGCTGGTGGACATGAGTATCTGGTTTTGGCAGAAGCTGTCAGAACCCCTGCCTACATGGCTTTTGCATCTTTGGGATGTGGGGGTGGAAAGCATTGTTATGTTGGGTTTTGAAATGAGCAGACTGGCTTCCCTGATGAGGCACCCTTCCCTCTGGCAGCAGTTGTAAAGTGTCCATCACACCTCAGGGAATTGGGTGCTTCTGGATTGGCTGACAGCAGCCATCAGGGCAGATTGG
This sequence comes from Manis pentadactyla, assembly GCF_030020395.1. Lineage (NCBI taxonomy): Eukaryota > Metazoa > Chordata > Mammalia > Pholidota > Manidae > Manis > Manis pentadactyla. The sequence continues at coordinate 45,955,567 of NC_080025.1, forward strand.
CCTAATCAGGGTGACTTACCATACTTACACACTTACACACTAGGGAAAATATATGCAGAGCTCTAGCAGGTGTTACAGGAGCTGGGCATGAAAAATATCACCTATAATATGGGCCCCTAGGGCCCCAATGAGGAGTTGTTCACTGTAGGAATGAGAAATCTGGTGCTCCATACATCTCCCCTATTTCTCTTTGTGTCCCTAGTGACTGTTCTTGAGCCCCACATAGGGCAACCTATAAGTGAGGCTACTCGCACTTAAGCAGATCTGGTGGGGTTGAAATAATAAGAGCACAGAAGAAACTACAGGCTATAACTGAAAGGAGAGGTGCAAAGGGCCCTGTGAAGGTCTTGAGGACTAAGATGTGGGTTGATTTTTGATAAAAGTCAGGGTAGTGAAAGAAAATCTTAATGGGCAGCCCAGTAGGATCTTGTTAGAACTATGGCACCAATTAAAGCCAGAGCAGCAGTTCCAGCCACTGAGGTCCAGGACACAGAAGCTGGAGGCAAAGGCCCATGTCTGGCCTGTGTCCCAGCAAGACTTCCTGGGGTACAGTACTCAGACTCTGCCTGGGCCCTCACCCACAGGAGGAGGATTGGTCATTGTAGTTTGACTGATGTGGGGGTCAAGGCCCCCACCTTCAGGGATGGTGTGGGGACTGGAGGCCACATGTAGAGTTATCAATTCATTGGTCTTCCATGAATATGCAATGTGTCCTGGCACTGGTGGACACAGGAGCTGAATGTTTTCTGATTTATGGCAACTGTGAGCATTTTCTTGGGACCCCTGCTTTGATAGATGGCTATGGGGGTTAGGCAATTAGAGTGAAGAAAGCACAAATTCCATTGGGGATAGGGCGTTTACCCCCAAAGGAGTATAGTGTGTACATTTCCCATCCTTGAATATATTTTGGGGGTAGATATCCTGCAGGGCCTGTGGATGCTGACCACTGTAGGTGAGTTCAGTGGCAAAGGCAGTTCTGAGGGGACATCTAAACACCCACCTGTAGCTCTGCCTGTACCTCAGTGGGTGACAAATACTAAGCAGTATAAATTGCCCTGGGGGGGCACAACTCTATAGGAGTTGGAGAAGGTGGGCATTATAAAGCCTACTTATAGTCCTTTTAATTCCCTGGTGTGACTAGTGAAAAAGTAGAATGGCTCCTGGTAGATGACCACAGATTAAAGGGAATTGAATAAAATCACACTACCTTCGCATGCTGCTGTCCCCTCTATAGCAGCCCTTATGGATACCCTCAGTCATGAACTAGAGATGTATCATTATGTTGTGGACCTTGCTAATGCTTTCCTCTCTACTGACATAGCACAGGAAAGTCAGTAACAGTTTGCTTTCACATGGGAATGCTGGCAGTGGACATTCACTCTCATTCCACAGGGGCACCTCCACAGTCCCACCATTTGTCACAGACTTGTAGCCCAGGACTTGGCCACATGGAAGAAACTGTGAATGGTGCGGCTATATCACTACACTGATGATATTATGCTCATGTCTGATTCTCTTACAGATTTAAAAGGGGCAGTTCCTAGACTGCTGCAACATTTACAGGAGAAAGATTAGGCTGTGAGCAGCACCAAGGTTCAGGGACCTGGTTTGTCAGTAAAGTTCTTGGGAGTTGTCTGGTTGGGTAAAACTAAAGTTATTCCTGAAGCAGTCATAGACAAGATTCAGGCTTTCCCTGCCCCTACCACTGTGGCAGTATTACAAGAGTTTTTGGATCTTTTGGGCTACTAGAAGGAGTTTATTCCGCACTTGGTACAAATTCTGAGGTCCTTACACTGGTTGGTATGAAAGGGCATCAGGTGGGACTGGGATGAGATGTGTGCAACTGCTTTTTCCGCTGCCAAGTGGGCAGTCAAGGCCATACAGGCCTTGAGTGTTATTGGACTCATCAAGGACCTGTGAGCTAGATGTTTGTGTAATGGAAGCTGGTTATAGATGGGGCCTTTGACAATGGCTTGAATGGACATGCCAACCTATTGGATTCTGGTCAGAACTATGGAAAGGAATGGAGGTCTGGTATACCTTTGATAGAGAAGCACCTGGCTGCTGTGTACTATGCCTTGCTAGCAATGAAGCCCATCACCGGAACAGCTCCAACTAAGGTAATAACCACCTATCCCATTACGGAATGGGTGCAAGACTGGACCCAGAGGCCACAGAGTGGTGTAGCATAGATGGATATATTGGCCAAATGGGGTGCATGTTTACAGCAGTGTAGCACCCTCTCTGCTAGCCTCTTAAGTGGAGAACTCCAACATTTATTGGGGCCAGTAACATATGTTAGTGGAAAGCAGGAAGCACTTGCTTCTGAGCCATTTGTAGCCAAAAGTCCTTATCAGGAGGGAAAAGCCCCTATACTGAAGATGCTTGGTATATAGATGGCTCCAGTTGTGGGCAGCCCCCAAAGTAGAGGGCTGTGGCTTTCCATTCTAAGACCGAGACAAAATGGATGGAGGATGGAGAGAGGAAGAGCAGCCAATGGGCTGACTTGTGGGCAGTATGGCTTGTGATCACCCAGGAGCCCTGCCCTGTATTTGCACTGACAGCTGGGCCTTCTGTTGGGGCTTGACCCCGTGACTGCTGACATGGTACCATGCCAACTAGATGGTTGATCACTGGCCCCTTTGGGGGCAAGATCCGTGGTAAGACTTATGGACCTCTGGTCAGACTTAGGCAGTTACCATATATCATGTGACTGGACATTTGCCTTTGGCATCCCCAGGGAATGATGAAGCAGACACATTGGCCCAAGTGCATTCGCTCAAAAGAAAACCTGCCTCTGCTATAGTCCAACGGTTACATCAGCGTTTGTTGCATGCAGGGCAAAAGACAAGGTGGGCTGTAGCTCATCAGCGGGGCTTGCCACTGACCTTTGAAGAAGTTAGCAGAGTCCAGAGGAGGGCCTTGTGTTCTCTAAGAGGGACTTACACTGTGTCCCACAGCAACAAGGGACACTAGTAAAGGGGCCGATATCCCTTGTCAGGTGGCAGATAGACTATAATGGACCTCTGCCCATATCAGAAGGATATCAGTATGCCATGACTTGTGCAGACACAGCTAATGGCCTCTTGTTTGCTTTTCCTTCATATCGTGCAGATCAGCAAACCACCAAAAGGGACCTAGGGCATCTCTTTGCAGCCTATGACTGGCTGCAGGTGATTGAGAGTGATTAAGGCATCCACTTTACTGGACATGTGTTACAAGAATGGGTGCAACAATTAGGAATGAAGTGGAAGTTTCATATACAGTGTAACCCTACTGAGAAAGGCATGTTAGAGAGGTACAGTGGTTTGCTGAAATCTGGCCTCAAGTCATACACCAATAGTCTATGGGCCTCGTCAGTTTGCTTATGGGCATTGCTACAGCATTTGAATGAGAAGCAAAAAGGAGCCTTGAACCCTGTGGACATGCTAACATACATTGCTGCCTCTTCTATACAACTGTATGTGCAAACCAATGAGGAGTTATTGAAGCCAGGATATGGCCAGTAGAGCAACATCCTATTGCCTGCTCCAAGTGCATTAAACCTTGGAGACTGTTGAGTGGATGTGGCCCTGGTCATTTCGACATGTGGACCAGCAATGGCTGCCTCTTCTGGCACCTTGGGGAAAAGGCCTTCAAGCTGGCCTACTGTTTATTCTTGGAGTAACAGCAAAATATCCCCTAAAGATCATGAGAGTGTACCCAAAACATCAGGGAGGTAAGAGCGTCTTACGGGGAAGTTTTGTTTTATCTTTATGGCCAATGCATGTACCTCCTGTAGCCCTATATATTGACCCATCTATAACTCCCACAGGGAGGGAGGTGAAGGTTTGGTATACTAGACCAGGATGATAGACCATTCCTGCCTCTGTCCTATCACAGGACCATTCTCTTGCATGCCTCCTTCCTTATGGTCAAGATTTCTCTATGCTGGTGTCATTAAAACATGTATCTTATTGCCCTCAAGGTTATTTTCTTCTACAGTCTCTGTGTCCTGGACCCACACCCTGACTGCAGCTGCAGCATGATGATTGCTCTGAACTCCCTATCCATTCAGCTATACTGCCTGCCTGCAGAATGGGCGAGCTATGGACTTAATCTGCAGAGGACTTTGAACCTAGCTGAATCCTCTGGCTTGAGGATTATCATGATTTTATTGCTATTATTTTATGTTATTAGTCTGATTACAGTGCTCCAGTTTTCTCACACAGGAGCCATTGTGGAAAATAGGGAGTGAGTAAATTATGAGGTGAGATTTGTGAAGGGGTGGGCTGTGGGCAAAATTTTGGCAGTATTTCCAGAATCTCTCACCTGGCCTTGTGCATCTCCCTATCAAAAGGTGTTTCTAAAGGCGGAGAGTAGTCCATCTCCATATCAATAGGTGATTAAGAGGGTTGGGGGAACAAGGGTATAACTGGACCAGAGAAGTTTGATGGGGCCCCGTTTTTGCCTCTGGATGGTGAGAGACATGGGTGAGCATAAGTGGATGGCTGCTTACAGGCAATAAATGGATTTCTCCCACTTTATTGCTCCCTTTGACTTTGGTTTCAAAGATAATTAGCTCTGGACTGGGAGAAAGATTCCCACCCCTCCCAGAATTATAGCCATCAGGTCCTGGGTTTTCTTTATTGTAAGGTTGTTCATTACCAATTTGATATCTTTATTTATTATATATGCACCTGTTCATATTTTGTGTTTCTTGAGTCATTTTAGATAGTTTCCGTTTATTAGGCTATCTAACTTTTTGGCATATGATCATGTATAATAATCTCTTACAAATCTTTTTATGTATGAAAGGTAGACAGGTGGTAATATTTCTAATTTCTCATTTTCTCCTAGTCTGTCTAGGTATTTGTCAATTTTGTTTTTCTTTTCAAAGAACCAATTTTTGGTTTCTTGACTTTATTGTTTTTTTCTATTTTCCATTTTTTTTGTTATCTGCTCTATCCTGTTTTATTTCCTTCTTTTTGATAGTTTTATATACCATATTTGCTTTGATTTTTCTCTACTGATTTCTCTTTTTCTCTCTGATTGAATTTGTCCTGTTACTGTTTTGTACTTGTTGCCCCTTTCTTTCATTTTTCTAAACTTTTCTTTCATTTTTTTCCTAAGTATCTGATATAAATGGAATCTTAGAGTATTTTTTTTTTGGTCTATTTCACTTAGCATAATGTCCTCAAGATTCATCCATTTTGTAACCTATATTGGAATTTTCTTCCTTTTTAAGGCTAAATAATATTTTGTTGTATGTATATACAAAATTTTGTTTATCCATTCATTTATCAGTGGATACTTGGGTTGTTTCCATGTTTAGCTTTTGTGAATAATGTTTTATGGGTGTGTACAAATATCTTTGAGACACTGCATTCACTGTTTTCTGGGTATATACTCATAAGTAGATTTGCTGGATCGTATGGTAATTCTTTTTGACTTTTTGGGCGTGGCTACACTGTTTTCCACTGTTGCTATGGCATTTTACCTTCCCAGCACTAGTGCACTAGGGTTCCAATTAACTATATCCTCACCAACACTAGTTATTTTTTTTATTTACAGAGTAGCCATCCTAATATGTATGAGGTAATATGTTATAGTTTTGATTGCATTACCCTAATGAATTAATGATGTTGAATATCTTTTCATGAGTTTATTGGTCATTTGTACATCTTCTTTGGAGAAATATCTATTCAAGTTCATTGCCCATTTTTGAATCAGGTTCTTCCTTTTTTTTTTTTGGTTTTAAGTTTTAGGACTTCTCTCTATATTATGCATATTAGTTCCTCATCAAGTATATGATTTGTAAGTATTTTCTCCCATTCTGTAGGTTGCCTTTTAATTCTGTTGGTACTGCCTTCAATACATAAAACATTTTAACTCTCATGAACTACATTTGTGTATTTTTTTCTGTTGTTGTCTGTACCTTGGTTTCTTATCCAGCAAATCATTGCTAAGTCCAGTGTTGTGAATCTTTTGCTCTGCATTTTCTTCTGAGTTTTGTAGTTTTAGTTCTTATATTTACGTCTTTGATCCATTTTTATTTTATTTTTATAAATGGTGGTAGGTAAGGATCCAAATTCATTCTTTTGCATTTGCATATCCAATTTTCCCAGTAGTGTTTGTTGAAAGACTCTCCTTTCCCTGTTGAATGGCCTTGGCATGCTTTTCAAAAATCACTTGACCATATATGTGAGGGCTTGTTTTTCTGGGCACTCTATTCCATTGGTCTGTAAGTCTTTATACCAATACCTCACTGCTTTGGTTATAGTAGCTTTGTAAATTTTGAGATCAAGGATTGTAATGCCTCCATCTTTGTTCTTTTTCAAGATTGTTTTGATTCCAGCTCACTTGTGATTACATATAAATTTAAGGTCAGTTTTTCTGTTTCTGCAAAAATTGTCATTGGGATTTTGATAGGGATTGCATTGTATATGTAGATTGCTTTGTGTAATATTGACAGCTTAACAACATTGTCTTCCAGTCTGTCAACATGGGATATGTCTAATTTCTTTTCAGCAATGCTTTGTAATTTTCATGGTTTAGGTCATACATCTTTTTGGTTACCTTAATCCCTCAGTATTTTTTTTAATTTTTGATGCTATTGTAAATGCAATTTTTTTCATAGGTTTATTTTCAGGCTGTATGTTGTAATGCATAGAAATGCAACTGTTTTATGTGTTGACTTCTCATCCTGCAACTTTGCTAAATTTATTTATTCCTAAAGTTTTATTGTGGAATGTTTATTTTCACTTATCATATCATCTGTGGACAGAAATCGTTTTTTTTTTAATTAATTAATTTTGTTGTCATTAATCTACAATTACATGAAGAATATTATGTTTACTAGGGTTCCCCCTTCACCAAATCCCCCCCACAAACCCCATTACAGTACTGTCCATCAGCATAGTAAGATGCTGTAGAATCACTACTTGTCTTCTCTGTGTTGCACAGCCCTCCCCATGCCCCCCCCACATTATACATGCTAATTATTATGCCCCCTTTCTTTTTCCCCACCCTTATCCCTCCCTTCCCTCCCTTTCTCCCCAGTCCCTTTCCCTTTGCTAACTGTTAGTCCATTCTTAGAGTCTATGATTCTGCTGCTGTTTTGTTTCTTCAGTCTTTCTTTGTTCCTATTGTCTTTGGGTTTGAGGTGAGTCTCTTGTAAGCAGCATAGAGATGGGTCTTGCTTTTTTGTCCATTCAATTATTCTGTGTCTTTTGATTGGTACATTCAGTCCATTTACATTTAGGGTGATTATTGAAAGATATGTACTTACTGCCATTGCAGGCTTTAGATTCATGGTTGCCAAATGTTCAAGGTTAGCTTCTTTAGTATCTTACTGTCTAACCTGACTCGCTTATTGAGCTATTTTAAACACTGTCTGGTCATTCTTTATTTTTCTCCCTTCTTATTCCTCCTCCTCCGTTCTTTATATGTTGGTTGTTTAATTCTGTGCTCTTTTGTGCTTCCTTTAACTGCTTTTGTGGGTAGTTGATTTTATTTTTTTACTTTAGTTAGTATTTGGTTGGTCTGCTTTCTTTGCTGTGATTTTGTTTTCTCTGGTGACATCTATTTAGTCTTAGGAGTGCTCCCATCTAGAGCAGGCCCTCTAAAATACCCTGTAGGGGTGGTTTGTGGGAGGCAAATTCCCTCAACTTTTGCTTGTCTGGGAATTGTTTAATCCCTCCTTCATATTTAAACGATAGTCGTGCTGGATACAGTATTCTTGGTTCAAGACCCTTCTCTTTCAGTGCATTAAATATATCATGCCATTCTCTTCCAGCCTGTAATGTTTCTATTGAGAAGTCTGATGATAGCCTGATAGGTTTTCCTTTGTAGATGACCTTTTTCCTCTCTCTAACTGCCTTTAAAACTCTGTCCTTGTCCTTGATCTTTGCCATTTTAATTATTATGTGTCTTGGTGTTGTCCTCCTTGGGTCCTTTCTGTTGGGAGTTCTGTGCACTTCCATGGTCTGATCGATTATTTCCTCCCCCAGTTTGGGGAAGTTTTCAGCAATTATTTCTTCAAATACACTTTCTATCCCTTTTTCTCTCTCTTCTTCTTCTGGTATCTCTATAATGCGGATATTGTTCCTTTTTGATTGGTCACACAGTTCTCTTAATATTGTTTCATTCCTGGAGATCCTTTTCTCTCTCTCTGTGTCAGCTTCTATGCGTTCCTGTTCTCTGGTTTCTATTCCATCAATGGCCTCTTGCATCTTATCCATTCTGTTTATAAATCCTTCCAGAGATTGTTTCATTTCTGTAATGTCCTTCCGAACCTCATCCCTTAGCTCTTGCATATTTCTCTGCAGCTCCATTCAGGAAGACTGGTTAGGTCTATCTCCTTCTCAGGGTTTGCCTCTGTGATCTTGGTCTGTATTAATTTCTTCTGCCTTTTCATGGAGATAGATATATTTCGAAAATTTGTGGGGAGCTGGCGCATGTGTTGGGTAAGAGAAAGTCCCTTCTTGCCAGTTTATGGCCTTCCTCTCCTGGGAGAACAGCGGCCTCTAGCGGCTTGTGCTGGGCAGCTGCGTGCAGACAGGGTTTCTGCTTCCTGCCCGGCTGCTATGGAGTTTATTTAGCTCTGCAGTTGCAGTGGGCGTGGCCTGCCTCAGGCTGCTTCTCCAATATGGTGGAGCCACGTCAGAGGGGGAACAGGCGGGAGGCTGTTTATCGTGGTGAGGGGCCTCCAAGCTGCGCTGTGGGGGTTCTGGCACCCAGAGTTTCCCGGAATTCCCAGCTGCTAGGCTAAGTGTCCTGGGGCACTTTCATCCAGCTGTGGGGTCCCTGTCCCTTTAAGACTTTCAAAAAGCACTCGCTTTTCTTTGTCCCCCCCAGCATTTTCTATGCTGTGGGGACCCCCTCATAGGTCTTACTGTACTGTTTCCCTAGTTTCCAGCACCCCACGCACGCACTGTGTGTCTGCGCTCTGGTGCGGATGGCTAGGGCTGGGTGTTCAGCAGTCCTGGGCTCCCTCTCCCTCCTGCCGGGAGCTGGGGGGAGGGGCGCTCGGGTCCCGCCGGGCTGGGGCTTGTATCTTACCCCCTTCACAAGGCGCTGGGTTCTCATGGGTGTGGATGTAGTCTGGCTGTTGTCCTGTGTCTTCTGGTCTCTCTTTTAGGATTAGTTGTATTTGTTGTATTTTCAAAAATAGATATGGTTTTGGGAGGAGATTTCCGCTGCTCTATTCATGCCGCCATCATGGTTCTCTCTCAGAAATAGTTTTCTTTCTTTTCCAGTTTGGAGACTTATTTCTTTTTTTTTGTTAGCACTTTCAGGATGGTGTTGAATGGAAATAGCCAAAGTGTACATTCATTGCCTTGTTCCACATCTTATAAAAAAGCCTTTAGTCTTAAATCACCAAGTACAAGGTTTGCTGTAGTTTTTCAAAAATATTTGTCTTTTAATTGTCTGGCTTTTGTGTGAAGGTACTGCTGGCTTCATAGGATCAGTTTGGAGGTTTTCCCTACTCTTTTTGGAAGAGTTTGAGGAGGATTGATGTTAGTTATCCTTTAAGTCATTGTTAGAACTCACCATTGTAGTCATCTAATCCTGGATTACTGTGTTGTTTAAGTCCTCTATTCCTTATTTATCTTCTGTCTGGTTCTGTCCATTATTGTGAGGTATTGAAATCTCCAATTATTACTGTAGAATTGTGTTTCTCTCTTTTAAATTTTAAATTTCTCTCTTTTTGCTTCAAAAATGTTCATGGTCTGATAGTAGGTACGTAAGTGTTTATAATTCTTACATTTAATTTGCTGCAATGAACCTTTTATTAATATATATCTTTTATCTCCTATCCTTTTTGATTTTATGTATTTTTTCTCTCATATTAATGTAATCACCAATGCTCTCCTTTAGTTAGACTGTTTTTATGGAATATCTTTTTCCATTCTTTCACTTTCAATGTATTTATTTATGTTTTTGTATCTAAAGTGAATTTCTTGTCAACAGCATATAGATGGATTATGGTTTCTTAAAATTCATTCTGCCAGTCTCTGTGTTTTGATTTGAGAATGTAATCCATTTACTTTTAAAGTGCTTACTGATAATGCAGAATTTACTTGTGCCATTTTGCTATTTGCTTTTTATTTGCTTTATTGCATTTTTGTTCCTCATTTCTTTCATTATAATCTTTTGTGTTTTTAGTTAAGTTTTTGTATTTAAATGTTTAGATTTTTCTCATTTCCTTTTGTGCATATTCTATAACTGTACTCTTTATTGTTACCATAGAGATTACATGTAATGTCTTAATGTTATGTTACTCTTATTTGAACTTATACCAGTATAACTTCAGTACTATATGGAAACAGTCCTATTCTTGTCCTTTTCAGTTGTCACAAAATTATGACTGTAATTGTATTCCCCAAAATATAAATTCATAATTATTTTTAATAAATTAGTCTTATTAATTATATGTATGTGGAAAGCAAAGCATGGAGTTATAAACCAAACTACAATAATATTACCTTTTAGACTTTAAAAGTATATATATACTACCCTCTTAAATCATGTATAAAAAATTGCTGTTACAATTCAGCCTGATAATAATAGTAGCTTTTATCATTGCCCATATACTTACCTTTATTGAGATTTTTATTTCTCTACATGGTTTCAAGTTATTGTCTAGTGTCCTTGCAGGACTCCCTTGAGCGTGTCTTACAGGCAGGTCTAATGGAAACAAACTCTCTCAACTTCTGTTTATCAAGGAATGTCTTAATTTCTCCCTAACTCTTGAAAGAGGGTTTTCCATATAATTGGATTCTTGGTTTGATAGTTTGTTAGAAAACTTTTAGTACTTTGAATATATATAAGCCCATTGCATCTGACCTCCAAAATCTTTGATGAGAAATATATTGAAAATCTTATTTACGATCCTTTGTATGGGGCAGGTCATTTCTCTTTTGATGCTTTTATGATTCTTTATATGTCTTTTAAAAGTTTAATTACAATGGGTCTGTGTAGGTCTCTGTAAGTTCATTTTACTAGATGTTTTTTGAGCTTCCTAGATATTTAATTTTTTCATCAAATTTGGGAAGTTTTCATCCAGTGTTTATTCAAATATCCTCTCTGACACTTTCTTTTTCTCTTCCTTTGGGGGCTTCCCATAATATGCGTTCTGTTCCACTTGATTGTATTCAAAGTCTTTATAGGTTCCACTCACTTTTTAAAATCATTTTTCTTTGTTTTCTTCAGATTTGATAATTTCAATTCCATTTTTAAATTCATTGATTGTTTCTTCTGCCTAATCATACCTGCTCTGGTATTAGTTTAGTGAAATTTTCACTTCAGTTATTGTATTTATCAGCTCCAGAATTTCTTTTTTGGTTTTCTGTATGTTTATTGAAATTTCCTTTTGTTCATACTTAATTTTCTTGACTTTATTTACATGTGTAGTTCTTTCCCCATCTGCAAGATAGTTGTTTTTTTTCCTTTTCTTTTTTCTTTTGGTATCATTAATATACAATTAAATGAGCAACATTATGGTTACTAGATTTCACCCATTATCAAGTCCCTACCACATACCCCATTATAGTCACTGCCCATCAGCATAGTAAGATGCTATAGAGACACTACTTCTCTTCTCTGTGCTACACTGCCTTCCCCGTGCCCCACCCCCTACATTATGTGTGCTAATCGTAATGCCCCTAATTCCTCTTCTCCCTCCCTTTCTACCCACCCTCCCAAGTCTCTTTCCCTTTGGCAACTGTTAGTCCATTCTTGGGTTCTCTGAGTCTGCTGCTGTTTTGTTCCTTAAGTTTTTGCTTTGTTCTTATGCTCCACGAATGAGTGAAATCATTTGGTACCTGTCTTTCTCTGCCTGGCTTATTTCACTGAGCATAATACCCTCTAGCTCCATCCATGTTGTTGCAAATGGTGGGATTTGTTTTCTTCTTATGGCTGAATAATACTCAATTGTGTATATGTAGCACATCTTCTTTATCTATTCATCTACTGATGGACACTTAGGTTGCTTCCATTTCTTGGCTATTGTAAATAGTGCTACAATAAACATAGGGGTGCATATGTCTTTTTGAAACTCAGCTCCTACATTCTTAGGGTAAATTCCTAGGAGTGGAATTCCTGGGTCAAATGGTATTTCTACTTTTAGTTTTTTGAGGAACTTCTGTACTGCTTTCCACAATGGTTGAACTAGTTTACATTCTAAGTAGCAGTGTAGGGCAGTTCCCCTTTCTCCACATCCTCACCAACATTTGTTGTTTGTCTTTTGGATGTTGGCCATCCTGACTGGTGAGAGGTAATGCCTCATTGTGGTTTTAATTTGCATTTCACTGATGATTAGCAATGTGGAGCGTCTTTTCATTTGCCTGTTGGCCATCTGAATTTCTTCCTTGGAGAAGTGTCTGTTCATATCCTGCACCCATTTTTCAATAGGGTTATTTGATTTTTTGGTGTTGAGGCAAGTGTGTTCTTTATATATTTTGGATGTTAACCCCTTGTCGAATATGTCATTTACAAATATATTCTCTCATACTGTAGGATGCTATTTTTTTCTGATGGTGGTGTTTTTTGTTCTACAGAAGCTTTTTAGCATGATGTAGTCCCATTTGTTCATTTTTTATTTTGTTTCCCTTGCCCAAGGAGATGCGTTCAGGAAAAAGTTACTCATGTTTATATTCAAGAGATTTTTGCCTATGTTTTCTTCTAAGAGTTTTATGGTTTCATGACTTACTTCAGGTCTTTGACCCATTTTGAGTTTACTTTTGTGTATAGGGTTAAACAATAATCCAGTTTCATTCTCTTGCATGTAGCTGTCCAGTTTTGCTAACACCAGATGTTGAAGAGGCTGTCATTTCCCCACTGTATATCCATGGCTCCTTTACTATATATTAACTGACTGTATAGCTTTGGTTTATATCTGGGATCTCTATTCTGTTCTACTGGTCTGTGGGTCTGTTCTTGTGCCAGTACCAAATCGCCAAATTGTCTTGATTATTGTGGCTTTGTAGTAGAGCTTGAAGTTGGGGATGATAATATCCCCGCTTTATTCTTCCTTCTTAGGATTGCTTTGGCTATTTGGGGTCTTTTGTGGTTCTGTATGAATCTTAGAACTATTTGCTCTAGTTTGCTGATGAATGCTATTGGTATTTTGATAGGGATTGCGTTGAATCTGTAGATTGCTTTAGGAAGGATGGCCACTTTGACAATATTACTTCTTCCTATCCATGAGCATGGGATGTGTTTCCATTTATTTGTATCCTCTTTCATTTCTCTCATGAGTTTCTTGTAGGTTTCAGAGTATAGGTCTTTCACACCCTTGATTAGGTTTATTCCTAGGTATTTCATTCTTTTTTATTCAATTGTAAATGGAATTGTTTTCCTGATTTCTCTTTCTGCTAGTTCATTGTCAGTGTATAGGAATGCAACAGATTTCTGTGCATTAATTTTGTATCCTGCAACTTTGCTGAATTCAGATATTTTGTCTAGTCGTATTGGTGTGGATTCTCTAGGGTGTTTATATACAATGTCATGTCATCTGCAAACAGGAACAGTTTAACTTCTTCCTTGCCAAGCTGGATGGTTGTCTTATTGCTGTGGTTAGGACCTCTAGAACTATGTTGAATAAAAGTGGGAGAGTGGACATCCCTGTCTTTTTCCTGATATTAAAGGAAAAGCTTTTAGCTTCTTGCTGTTATGATGTTGGCTGTGGGTTTGTCATATATGGCCTTTATTATGTTGTGGTACTTGCCCTTTATACCCATTTTGTTGAGAGTTTATATCATGAATGGATATTGAATTTTGTTGAATGCTTTTCCAGCATCTGTGATGATCATGTGGTTTTTGTCCTTTTTGTTGATGGGTTTTTTAATGTAGTACTATCCTTGCTTCCCTGGAATAAATTCTACTTGATCATGATGGATGATCTTTTTTATGTATTTTTGAATTTGTTTTGCTAATATTTTGTTAAGTATTTTTGCATCTATGTTCATTAGGGATATTGGTCTGTAATTTTCTTTTTTTGTGGTGTCTTTGCCTGATTTTGGTATTAGATTGATGCTGGCCTTGTAGAATGAGTTTGGAAGTATTCCCCTATCTTCTACTTTTTGAAAAACTTTAAGGAGGATGGGTATTAGAGGTCTTCACTAAATGATTGATAAAATTCAGCAGTGAAACTGTCTGGTACAGGAGTTGTGTTTGTAGGTCGTTTTTTGATTACCAATTCAATTTTGTTACTGGTAGTTGATCTATTCAGATTTTCTGTTTCTTCCTGGGTGAACCTTGGAAGGTTGTTTATTTCTAGAAAGTTTTCCATTTCTTCTAGGTTATCCAGTTTGTTAGCACATAATTTTTCATATATTCTCTCATTATTCTTTGTATTTCTGTGGTGTCTGTAGTGATGTTTCCTTTCTCCTTTCTGTTTCTGTTTATGTGTGTAGACTCTCTTTTTTTCTTGATAAGTCTGGCTAGGGGTTTATCTATTTTGTTTATTTTCTTGATGAACCAGCTCCTGCTTTCATTGATTCTTTCTATTGTTTTATTCTTCTTGATTTTATTTCTGCTCTAATCTTTATTATGTCCCTCCTTCTATTTCCTTTGGGCCTCATTTGTTCTTCTATTTCTAGTTTGGTTAATTGTGAGTTTAGACTGTTCATTTGGGATTGTTCTTTCCTGAGGTAGGCCTGTATTGCTATATACTTCTCTCTTAGCAGGGCCTTTGCTGTGTCCCATAGATTTTGCAATGTTGCATTATTGTTGTCATTTGTATCCATATATTGCTTGATTTTTATTAGGTCATTGATCCATTGATTATTTAGGAGCATATTATTAAGCTTCCACATGTTTGTGGGCTTTTTCATTTTCCTCATGCAATTTATTTCTAGGTTCATACCTTTGTGATCTGAGAAGATGGTTGGTACAAGTTCAATCTTTTTGAATTAACTGAGGCTCTTTTTGTGGCCTATGATCTATTCTTGAAAATGTTCCATGTGCTCTTGAGAAGACTGTGTATCCTGTTGCTTTTGAATGGAGTGTTCTGTAGATGTCCATTAGGTCCATGTGTTCTAATGTGTTGTTCAGTGCCTCTGTGTCCTTCCTTATTTTCTGTCTGGTTGATGTGTCCTTTAGAGTGAGTGGTGTGTTGAAGTCTCCTAAAATGAGTCATTGCCTTTTATTTCCCCCTTTAATTCTGTTAGTATTTTTTTCACATATGTAGGTGTTCCTGGGTTGGGTGCATAGATACTTATAATAGTTATATCCTCTTGTTGGACTGACCCCTTTTATCTTTATGTAATGTACTTCTTTGTTTCTAGTTACTTTCTTTGTTTTGAAGTCTATTTTGTTGGATATAAGTACCGTAATTCCTGCTTTTTTCTCTGTTGGTTGCATGAAATATCTTTTTCCATCCCTTCACTTTCAGTCTGTGTATGTCTTTGAGTTTGAAGTGAGTCTCTTGTAGGGAGCATGTAGATGGGCTTGTTCTTTTATCCTTTCAGTATTTCTTTGTCTTTTGATTGGTGTCTTCAGACCATTTACATTTAGGATTATTAGCAATTGATATGTACTTATTGCCATAGCAGGCTTTAGATTCATCATTAGCAAAGGTTCAAGGGTAATTCCCTTACTAGCTAACATTCTAATTTAACTCACTTAGTATGCTATTACAAACACAACCTAAAGGTTCTTTTTGTTGTTTTCCTCCTCCTCAGTTCTTTATATATTAGGTATCATATTTTGTACTCTTGTTTATCCCTTGATTGACTTTGGGGGTAGTTGATTTGATTTTGCATCTGCTTAGTAATTATTTCTACTTTTTTTTACTGTGGCTTTATTTCCCCTAATGACAGCTATTTAGCCTTAGGAATACTTCCCTCCAAAATAGTAGTCCTTCCAAAATGCTCTGTAGAGATGGTTCATGGGAGGTAAATTTTCTCAGCTTTTGCTTATCTGAAAATTGTTTAATCCCTCCTTCAAATTTAAATGATAATCTTTTCAGGTAGAGTATTCTTGGTTTGAGGCCCTTCTGCTTCATTGCATTAAATATATCATGCCACTCCTTCTGGCTTGGAAGGTTTCTGTTGAGAAGTCTGATGATAGCCTGATGGGTTTTCCTTTGTATGTGATCTTTTTTCTCTCTGTAGCTGCTTTTAAAAGTCTATCCTTATCCTTGTACTTTGCCATTTTAATTATTATATGTCTTGGTGTTGTCTTCCTTGGGTCCCTTGTGTTTGGAGATCTGTGCACCTCCCTGGCCTGAGAGACCATCTCCTTCCCAAAATTGGGGAAGTTTTCAGCAATTACCTCCTCAAAGACACTTTCTACCCCTTTTTCTCTCTTCTTCTTCTTCTGGTACCCCTATAATGCAAATACTGTTCGTTTGGAATGGTCACATAGTTCTCTCAATATTCTTTCATTAGAGATCATTTTTACTCTCTGTACCTCAGCTTCTTTGTATTCCTCTTGTCTAATTTCTATTCCATTTACTGTTTCTTCTACTACATCTAATCTACTTTTAAATCCCTCCATTGTGTTTTTCATTTCAGATATGGAATTTCTTAATGATTGCATCTCCATCCTTAATTCATCCCTGAGTTCCTGAATATTTTTCTGTACTTCCGTGAGCATGTTTATGATTTTTATTTGAGCTCTTTTTCAGAAAGATTGGTGAGTTCAGTTTCATTTGGCCCATTTTCAGGTGTTTGTGAGATTTGTTTGAACCAGGTTCCTTTGATGTTTCATATTTGTATGTGACACCCTCTGTTGCCCAAATGGTCTAGTCTCTGGTGTTGCTCATCCCCTGTAGTGATGTCCAGTGTCACAGGGGAGCGGCACTGGTGTCTGGGAGAAGGAAAGAGCTGTTTCCTCCTTTCCAGCTGCAGTGCCTGTCTCCACTGTCAGAACCAGTGGGTGGAGCACACAGGTTTAAGCCTCTGTGCTTTGTGTCTATAGCTGCTGTAGGCAAGGCCTCCCTCTGGCTGGCCTGATGCCAGGGCAGGGACTGCTGGCTTGCAATTCATTGCCGGCAGGCCAGGAGTAAGGCACAGCAGGTGGCATATCACAATTGGGGGCCTCAGAGCTTGATAGCCAGGCAGGGGGATGGAGTGCCTGATGTTCCTGGAAGTTTCCAACCTGCTGGGCAGAGTGCACCCAGACAACCTTTTCCACCTATCCCTTTTTCTGCACAGCAAGCTCCATGCAAACCCCACCCCTTCAGCAGCATCTCACTGCTAGGAAGCCTCTTAGACTGCCCGCCTTTCCTTTGTCCCAGAACAGGCGGTAGTGGATTCCTGTCCTCTACAAATGGCTGGAATCTCAGTCTCTCCAAGTGTTCCACCTGTCTTAGCTTTCCAGTCCCACTAATCTCCAGAGCATCATGCAATGTAGGTTTATGCTCCCAAAGCAGATCTCCAGGGCTGGATGTTCAGCAGTCTTAGGCTTCCACCCCCCCCTTCCCACTCCATTTATCTTCCTCCCGCCAGTAAAGTCAGGTGGGGGAGGGGCTTGGGTCCCACAGGATCAAGTCTTTGGTATGTTACCCTGTTTTGTGAGGTCTGCTCTGTTCTCCAGGTATGCAGTCTGGTGCAGCCTTCTTTCCTGTTGCTCTTTTGGATTAGTTGTATTAACTATATTTCCATATTATATGTGGTTTTTGGAGGAGTTCTCTGTCTCACCTCCTACACTGCCATCTTGAATCTGTCTCAAGATAGTTGTTTTAAAGTCTTAGTCTAGTAAAGCTGCCATTGGATATTTTTAGAGATAATTTAGGATAAATAATAAAATAATTTGTTTTTTTCCCCTTTAAATGCCCCTTACTTTCCTGTTTATTTATATATGCTTATCATTTTTTTTGAACTCTGGACATTTGAATTTAATAATGTGGTAAGTCTAGAAATCATTTTCTACCTCTTCCCCATTTTTCTTATTTTGTTGTTTTTGTATATTTTACTTTTTAATCATTGTAGGCTCTCTGTGCCAGGTATCAGTGTGAGGTATAAACTTAACATTTTCTCAGGTCTTTTCCTTTCCTGTGTCTTTATTATGGCATATATGGTCACTTTCTAATTTTCCCTGGATGTGTGGTTGCTTTTGGATATCATAACTAACTTCTGGACTTCCAAAGGGGGAAAAAGAGAGAACTGAAGGAGGAACAAAGGGCAATAGCCCTTTTTAATCCCCAACTCATCACTGTAGCCTGAGTGAGAGGGACTTGCAACAGTGGGAGAAGGCTCAACAACAGAGGCTCCCCCACCTCTTATATGCATCTCTGTGAAAAGATGAATCAACTAGAAATTAAAGCACAGGTCCAATATTTGGATGTCAGGGTCCTTTTATCCCACCCTGGGTCCCACAAGCTATGTACAAGCCACTTTATAAATACACGTACAAGTGCCTGCCATGTATCTAGAATGAAGTGGCTGCTACTCTTCTAAGAGTGGCAACTGAGTGAAATTAACTGCAATTTGCTGTCTAGTCCTTCTCTTCTAAATTGCAATATTTAATAGACTACAGAATTCCAAAGCAGTTGCACCAAGCACATTCTCCTACTGCAACTGTTGTCTCTGTGGGGAGACAAATGCCTTTTGATTCCCATTCTGCCATCTTCCCAGAGTCTTACTGAATATTTTTCTTATCCTTGCCTGTGCTATTAGTGTGATTAATTTTTTCCCTTTGGCCTCTTTTAAGATTTTGTCTTTGTCTTTGAGTTTCTACAGTTTTATCATGATACACCTATTTTCAGCTTTTTAGTATTTATCCTGCTTGTGTCTAAGTTGCCTGGATCTTTGCTTTGGTTTCTGTCTTTCATTCTCAGCCACTTCAGATATTATTTTTCTTTCATTCTTTCTTTCCCATTATGGGTACTTTTGTTAATGTTCAACTGTTACTGGATATTCTTTTCTGTTTCTTTTTTTTCCCATTCTTTTTCAGTTTGCTTCTCAATTTTGGAAGTTAAAATTGACATATCTCAATCTTTAAATCTGATTCTTTTCTCAGTCATCTAATCTACTGAGGGGCTTGTGAAAGGCATTCTTCATTTCCTTTACAGTCTTTATGATTTCTGGCATTTCTTTTTGATTTTTTGTTAGAGTTTTTGCCTTTCTCCGTATGTTACATGTCTGTTCTTGCTTGTCTACTTTTCCATTAAAGTCCTTTCCATATTTTCAGAGGTATTTTAAATATTTAGTCTTGTAATTTAAAAATCTCTGTCATATCCAGACATGATTCTGATGTTTGCTGTATTTCTTCAAACTGTTTTCTGCCTTTTAGTATTTTTACAAATTTTATTAAAAATGACATAATGTCACAGGTAAGAACTCAGATAGGTAGGTCTTTAATGTGGCTTCTTTTATCTACTTAGGATTTGAGCTATATTTATTGTTTGTGATAGCTATAGATTTCACAGTCTAAAATGTCCTATGATGACCTCCTTTTTGTCTCTTTTATCTTTGAATTTCCCTAAATACTTACTCTTAAATAAGGTATATTTGCAAACCATCTGTTGTAATGTTATGGTATTATATAGAGTGCTGGTAATGTGGTGGTAATTTGTGGACATAACATAAGCATTCTATAATCCCATGATCAGATCTAAGGTTTATAGAGAGCCTTTTGTCTGAGACCTTCACAAGTGCTTCTCTGTTTTTCCTCCTGTTCCTTGGTTTATACTGGTTTATACTAGAGGGAGTTACTGTTGATATTTACCTTCTTCAGGGACATTTAGTCTCTGGTAAAGCTCAAGGTAGGTAGGCTCTGGTAAAAAATTTCTTTATGACAGGTTTTGTTAAAGACAACTGAATGCTCTTGGTGTATTGCAAAATGTTTACTTTTTCTTTCCCCTTCTGGAGACATGAGAGGATGTTTCTTCAGTCTTCTCTCTGAGAACCTGTTGGGACTACTGGAAGTAATACTCATTAATTGTGGAAGTCCCTTGAAAGCTGGATCCCCACAGTTTTTAACACTTTAGTGTTCTCATAGTGAACCTCTAGCAAATCCTAAATTATATGGGTTTTCTTTCCTACTGGTACTTGCTCCATTGTCAGGCTCTTGCTCTTGGTTTTTCTGCTCCTAGTAGGCTATAATTCTGTGTCCACCTTCCACAATTGCGGCTATAGCAGTTTTGCCTGTGATTTCAGTTGTTTGGTAAGTCAAACAATTTTTGATTTTCAGATTGTTCAGCTTTTTTCTTAGGACAGAAGTGACAACGTCCAAGCACCTTTCATGTTAGACTGTAAATGAGAAGTCCTTTCATGTCTTTTTTATTTGTTACTACTTCTGTTATTGACTTATCCTTTGTTAAACTGATAATTTATAGAATGTCATTTTGACCTCATTCTCATTTTCTTTTTTGAATAGATTCTAGTTAATTTTGTGGTGGTTGCCCTAAGTTTTACAATTAACATCTTAAAGAGTATAACTCTGTAGTTTAAAGCAATCCCACTTTAGGTTGACTAGTACACCAAAACAGTTCTGTGCAGTTATGTCCCTTCCTTTTTGTGATTTTGTTAGTAATTACATTATTAGGTGTTGTGTGTCCATTAACACAGATTTATGATTATTGTCATATGCATTTGTCTTTTAATCATGCTGGGGAAAAACTGGAGCTAAACAAGTACAATACTACCTTATATAAATCTATATACTTAACTTTATTTCTTTATATAGCCTCAAATTCTATCTATTATACTGTTACTATTTAATGTTTCAAACATTGTGTTTGGAATGCTTTACTTCTTTCATTATTCAAGGATATTTTGCCAAGTATAGAATTCTTGGTTGAAAGTTTTTTTCCCGAACATTTTAAATATGGTATCTCACCTCCACTGGCCTCCATGTTTTTTAATGAGAAATGTATTCTTACTCTTATTATGGACTCACAGTACATGTCATTTTATTTTACTGTTTTCAAGATTACCTTTATCTTTAATTTTGAACCATTATAATATACCTCTCCATTGTATTCCTTGCTTTTATCCTAACTTGAGTTACACCGATATTCTTATGTAAGTAGACTTATGAATTATCAAATCTGGAAATTTTTATCCATTATTTTTTCAGATTTTTTCTTTTCTATCTCTCCTTTGACTCCTATTATATGAAGTTGGTGCTCTTGATGTCCCACAGGTCTCTTATGCCTTCTTCATTTCTTTTCCTCTGACTAGATAATTTCAGTTGATCTATAAGTTCACTGATTGTTTCTTTCACAAGATCAAATCTGTTTGGAAAACCTCTAGTGAAATATTCATTTCAGTTCTTGTCATTGTCAGTCCTGGAATTTCTATTTGGTTTCTGTTGCTTTGTTCTTTCTCTTTATTGATATTCCTTATTTGTTGAGACACCATCTCCTTTGCTGTTTTTTTCCCATTATTTCTTTTGCTTTTTGGGTGCATTTAAGACAATTTATTAAGGGTCTTTGTCTATAAGTTTAGTTACTGCAATTCCTCAGGGACATTTTCTGTTAATTTTCTTTCTACAAATGATCCATGCTCTATTTTCCTTTGCATGCCTTGTAACTTTTTTTGAAAACTCTTCATTTTGAATATTCTTATGTAGTACTCTTGAAAACAGATTCTTATACCTCTTTTGTTTTTGTTGTTGCTCATGTGGGTTGTAGTTGTTCAGTGCCTTTTCTGAGCTACTCTTATACCCTATTCTTTGTTGTGTGTGATCTGATACCTTTTCTTTTAACTTGATTTTAGCTAGCGATTTATTAGAGATTTCCTTAAATGCTGTGCTTAAGTGAACTTCTGTTAACTCAGCATTCATTTGGCTGATGGAAAAATTAATTTCCCAGATTTCCAACAAACTTAATTCTATCCATTTTTCAAGTGTTTCTTTAGTAGGATATGGATTGCTTATTTCACCATATTTATTGATGTCATTATGTCTTTTTCTTTTTTTAATTTAATAGAAAGCTTAATCTATTTAAAAAATGGTGCATAGTTTTGTACAGGACAAGCCTAGCCATCTAGCCTAAATGAAGAGGGTATATAATAAGACTTAAGAAGAAATAGTGCCTCCTTAGAGTTAGAGTGCTAATCCACTAAGCTTATCCAAAGAGTGTTAGTGTTGTGTAGTTTGCCTAACATGGTGAGGAGGAATATACTGCCTTTTCATTCTTCCTATCATTAGTATGGGACTTTAACTTAAACAGTATCCTAGATATTAGTCACTTGATTAAACTACACTGTCTGTACTGATTCTGAAAACTAGATAATTTGTTTATTTTGTTATGGTTTCCATAAGTTTTGCTTTATGCAGATTTTAATGAACTTTTTAATTTGCCCTAAACTTTTATAAGGACTCAAAACAAAATTGTATATCATCATGATCCAGTCTCTTTAACTTGGTTTTAGCTTTAACTTCCTTCAAGAAGGTCATATTTTGGTAAGAAGAAAATAATTTATATACTTATAGTACAGGTTCTATAAATACTATAGTAGAGACACCAGGTGATCTGTGGCTTCTATGTAAGGAAACATGTCACTAAGGAGATGAACAGTTAAGGTAGTCCATGAAAAATTGTTGGTGTTTAAAAAAATGTTTTATGAAAAATATGGCAACTTAAAGTCATGTACAGAAACAACACAGGGTATATTTGGGAAACACTCTAGAATTCCTAATGGTAGAATATATAGAGATAATTTGGGGAAAGTAAAATTGTCATGATTGCTTGTGTAAAGGTTTAATTGTTAGACTTACATATTTGTGTTTTTAATCATATTCTCATAGTTAGAAAAAAGTGATAAAATCAGTGTTGACCCCCTTGTTTTACAGACTAGAGACTGGAAGTCTTAAGGAGATATTAATAATAATATGCCTGTAATTAACATTGATAGACCTAGGGCTAGAAATTATTCTTCCCACATATTCTGATCAATTGTGGGAAGTAACTGAAGTTTTAGAGTTGTGTGGCAATCAGATTGATGATATAATTTAGAAAGATTAATTAGTGGGAAAAATTGAAGTAAATTCTTCTCATATTCCCCCTTTGATTTTTATGTCTTGGTAAGTTTTTATGTCTTCTTGGCTGTCCAGTTGGTTGGCGTATAGTTGTTACAATAACCTCTTATGATCCTTTGAATTTCTGGGTTACCAATTGTAATGTCTCCTTTTTCACTTCTAATTTTGTTGATTTGATCCTTTTATTTTTGCTCTTTGGTTAGTCTAGCTAAAGGTTTTTAATCTTTTCAAAGAATCAGCTCTTTTGTGCTATTTTATTTTTTTCTCTAATATTTATTATTATGATGATTATTAATTCTTAAGTTCACTGTAATAGTGAGGTTCCTGATTTATCTAAAAATTTTTGGCTTAGCTTTTTAACTGAAAGGAGTGATTTAACATTAGGAAAATAGGGTAATATTTTAATGCAAAAGAAATATTAGACAAATGATCTGTTTCATAATTCAAAACCAGTTTAAATATTGTGATATAATACTTTAGACTCATGATAAAATATAATGTATTTTCTCAGTTTCATGTCTAGATACTAAAAAAGGATCCAAGCCATGTGCAGACCATAATTGTGATGCTACCAAAAGACTATCTAAGGTATGTTAAGTGAGGCTGGAGAAAAGAAAAAAAAATGAACATGCCCAGTGTGTAAATAAGCATCTTAGCTATTTATGAAGTACATCAAATCCCCTCCACAGTTTGGGAATTCAGCATTAAAAATAAAACTACATCAAATAAATGATAAGAATTTAATAGAATATTTTTATGAAATTCTTTGAAACGTAGCATTTTGTAACTATTAAGAAAGATGATGTTCCTATTTATTTGGCCTATTTGCTATCACAATTTATAATTATTCATCAGAGAGAATTCTCTTCATATTGGTTATCTATCCTAAATAATAAATTTTATTTATAATGATTATTAACTATTTTCATATTGCTCTAAACCCAGAATCCTGTATCTAAAATTATACTGTAAATTCCAGAAGCAATTTTATTTAGTCTTCTTTTTTACATTATTCTTAACATATCGTTCATGTTTAGTAAATTAGGAAAATATAGGAAGCATTTTCCTGTCTCTAATTACTCTCTAATGACCATAAGCACTTTGTAAAAAATAATGTTTTTAAAACATTCTCACTATTATAATTATAAAAAATTTCCTCTTAAAGGTATAGGTTTTGTATATTTATGTCATTATCCATTACTTTTGCCCAGTGAAATTCACTGGGGTATGATTTCTTCATTTATATCCACTAAGCCTCCTGAAATATAACTTTAATCATTAATGTATATATTAGCAGGTATTTCTATCTTAAAAAATTTCCTTGGAGGTTACCCCTCATCCCTAGGATAGATTTTTTTCTTTACTTTTGAAATAGGGGTTAAGTCTTGGGACACCATCAACAGAGATCAATTGATGTTATTTTTCTAATCCTATTTATTAATCCATGAGTAATGTGTTAATCATTACTTATTTATTACCTAATACATCTTTAGCCTTGTATCAATCTTTAAACTTTAAAATACTCATAGACCCTCAGCTGGTGTAATTTTTTTAGTGATGAGGTGGGAATGTATATTTAAGCTTAGAAATTAAGAGTAGTGGAAGGAAACTGACACATTTTACTGTTTTCCTTCATGTGGTGGTATCCATTTGTAGTTAATTCTTACATCACTTTTAATGTCAGTTTACTTCTACTTTGTAAATAGAAACACAGAAATAACAAATCAGACTTTCCTGAAAACCGTGAAACTTTCAGTTAGAAAGATGAGCAATTTCATTAACTCCATTTTTTCCTTTATAATGTTACTTCATTATATACTTAGATATACACTATATCCACAAATACTCTGCCTTGAGACTCTTCCAGTCATTTGGAGACTATTTTTTCTATATGTTTGTCTGTTTTACTTCCTTCCTTCTCTTCCCATCTCCATCCTTTTACCCTTACTCTTTAATTTCTTTTTTTGGCATAAAATGGTTTCATTTTAACTGTTATGGCAAAGTAAAGACCGTTGCTTTATTTCTTGGTAGTAATATAACAGGATAATATCTAGCATAGTAATAAAAATAATTCAGAATTTCTAGGCAAGAGTATTTTCATAGAAGCATTCTGGAGACTATTATTTACAAACCTGAAAACATATTTATTGATTTTATTCAGTTTTAAATGTTAGGGCATTTTCCTCTTTTATTAACTTCTTATTTATTACTAAATATAGTTCTTTGATTTTAACAAGGTTTAAGTAACTTGAAATTTCTCCCAAACTAAGGCAAGCCCAAATTAATTTTGGCATATTTTCCCCAGTGAAGATTTGACCCAAATAATGTTTTCTCAGATGCACTGTTTTCTTTCCCCTGTACCCTTCCATTGCTGTATTTGTCAGTCCTTACACCAGTACCAAACTTTCTTCTTTACTGTACTTTTTATAGCAAGCCCACACACAAACATGGCTGTCAGAGATCCAGCAGTCCCAACTATAGGGTAGTATCATGACACTTATGTGAATTCATCCTGCCAAAACCCCTTCCTTCCCTGGCTGTAGAGTTTGAAAATCCTAAAGCTGGGAGACCCCTGGACTGCATCCATCCATCCCCAACTACTGCATCAGCATGGTCCCAGCTGTTGCTCACCCTGGAGATTTCTGGATTGTGTCTCTCCTCCCACCGGAGAGATCCCAGCTTGTTGCCTATCTAAGAGCTCCACATAGAATGCCCCTTCAACACTGGCTACCCCACTGGTGCAGCCTTGGCTGGCAACCACATGGGACCTCCCCCAACTTAGACTCTATGAGCCTTGGCATTGGGCTACCCTAGTCCTTGCCATCCATCTTCCAGTCATCCAGACAAAACCAATAGGCATGAAAAGTCAAGCAAGGGAATGATCCTACACAAGGCCATATCTTCAAGACTGGAAGAGGTGGCCCTTTGGGCTACCCTATAGGAACACAGAAAGTAAAAAAATGAAGAATAAGAATATGCTTGAAACAAAACATGACAAAATTTTAGGAAGAGGACTAAATGAAGCACAGTTAAGCAATTTACCTGAGAGTTTAAAATGTTTATAAGGATGTGTACAAGACTTGACAGAAGTTTCAATGAGACTTGTTCTCATTCTTCTCAATGAGAATCTCTACAAAGAAAAAAATATGAAAACAAATTATACCTTAAGAATACAATAAATGAAATAAAAAATAAACTAGAGAATCAACAGCAGATTAGAGGTTGCAGAAGAACATAAGCAATTTGGAAGAGTATGGAAAGCACTCAAGTTGAACAGCAGAAAGAAAAAGAGATAAAAAGAAATGTGTATAGGTTAAGGGAGCTCTGGGACATCAACTGTCCCCATATTCATATTATAGGAATCCTAGAAGGAGAAGAGAAAAATGGGTGGTAAATTATTTAAAGAAATAATAGCTGAAAGAATTCCCTAACCTTGGGAAGGAAACAGACATCCAAGTCCAGGAAGCACAGAGAGCCCCAAATAAAATGAACCCAAGGAAATCCACACAAAGACACATAATAATAAAAACATCAAAGATCAAAGACAAAGACTCTTAAAAGCAAGAGAAAAATGAGTTACCTACAAGGGAAACCCATAAGGTTATAAGCTTATTTTTCTGTAGAAATTCAACAGGCCAGAAAGGAATGGCATGATACATTCAAACTGCTGACAGAGACCTACAACCAAAAATACCCAACAAAGTTATTCTTAATTGGATGATAGATGAAGAGTTTCTCAGATAAACGCAGGTTAATCACCACTACTAAACCTATCTTACAATAAATGTTAAAGGAACTTCTCTAAGAGGAAGAGGAAAGGTTACAACTAGAAGAAATTTAAAAAAATTCATTGGTAAAGGCAAACAGATAGCAAAGGTAGTTGACCAGTCACTTAAAAGGTAGTCAGAAGGGTCATTGCTCACAAGAGAAGAGAGCAGGATAGGAAGAAAAAGACAAGAGAATAAAGACAACAATGAGAAAACATTTAACAAAATGGCAGTAAGTTCATACCATCAATGCTTATTTTAAGTGCAAATGGACTAAATGCTCCAAAGGACATAGGGAGTCTGGATTAAAAAGCATCTATATGCTGTTGACAAGAGACTCACTTCACACCTAAAGACACACACAGACTAAAACTTAAAATATGGAGAAAAGATATTCCATGCAAATAGAAATTTATAAAACTGGAATAACAATACTTGTATTGCACAAAATAGATTTAAAATGCAGACTTAAAAAGAGACAAAGGAGGACATTATATACTGATTGAGGACTCAATCCAGTAAGAAGATAAAACAATTGTAAATATGTACCCAACAGAGGAACATCTAAATACATAGAGCAAATAATAACAGACATAAAAGGAGAAATTTACAGTAATACAAAAGTAGCAGGGGACTTTGACCACACCTATACCAATGGGTAAATCATCCAGGCAGAAAATCAGTAAGGAAATAGTGGCTTTGAATGACACATTAGATCAAATGGACCTAATAGATACATATAGATCATTACATCCAAACACAGCAAAATACTCATTCTTTTCAAGTGCATATACGACATTCTCCAGGATAGATCACATATTAGGCCACCAAGCAAGACAATACATTTAGGCAGATTGAAATCATACCAAGCATCTTTTCCAACCACAACAGTAAGAAACTACAAATCAGTTACAGAAAAACTGGAAGAAACAGAAACACTTGGAGGCTAAACAACATGCTGCTAAACAACTGATGGGTCAATAAAAAAAGAGAACATCCAAAAATATTTGGAGCAAAGTGAAAATAGAAATAGAACAATGTAACATCTTTAGAATGCACCAAAAGCAGTTCTAATAGGGAAGTTCGTAGTGTTACAGGCCTACCTCAAGAAACAATAAAATGCTCAGACAATGTAACCCTATACCTGAGGGAACTAGAAAAAGAAGAACAAAGCCCATAGTATAAAGAAGGAACTAATAAAGATCATAGAAATAAATAAAATAGAGACTAAAAAAAAAAGTACAAAGGATCAGTTAAACTAAGAGCTGGTTCTTTGTAAAGATAAAATTGATAAACTTTTTGCTAAAACCATCAAGAAAAAGAAGATTCAAATAAAATCATAAATAAAAAAGTTAAATCTTACACCACAGAAATACAAACAGTTGTTAAGAGATTACTATGAAAAATTATATGCCAAAAAATTAGATAGCCTAGAAGAAATGGTTACATTCCTGGGAACATGCATTTTCCCAAGACTGAACCATGAAAAAATAGAAAATCTGAACAGACTGATTACTAGTATCAAAATTGAAGAAGCAGTAATCAAAAAACCACCAACAAATAAATGTCCATGATGAGATGGAGTCACAGGAGAATTCTACCAAGCACTTAAAACACTTAAAAGAATTCATACCTACCTTCTTAAATTACTCTAAAACGTTGAAGGGGAAAAAAAGCTTCCAAACTGAATCTATGAGGTCAGAATCACCATGATTCTAAAACCAAAGACACTACAAAAAAAGAAAATTAAAGACCAAGATACCTGATAAATATAAATGCAAAAAATCTTAGCATACCAAATTAAAAAATACATTAAAAGGGTCATTTACCACAACCAAGTCAGATTTATTCCAGGTATGTGGGGCTGGTTCACCATCTGCAAATCAATCAGTGTGATACACTACATTAGCATAAGGAAGGATAAAAACCATATGGTCCTCTCAATAGATACTGAAAAAGTATTTGACAAAATTGAGCATCCATTCACGATAAAAACTCTCAACAAAGTGGTTATAGAGGGAATATACTTCAACATAATAAAGGCAATATATGACAGACCCACTGGTAACATATTCAATGGCAAAAATTTGAAAGCTTTTCCTTTAAGATTAGGAACAAGGCAAAGGTGCCCATTCTCACCACTTTTATTTAATGTAGTACTGGAACTCCTGGCCATAGGAACCAACAAAGAAAAAACTAAAATAAAATGCATCCAAATTGGCAAGGAAGAATAAAAATGTGAATATTTACAAATCACATGGTAGTGTATTAGAAAACCCTAAAAACTCCACCAAAAACTACTAAAATTAATGAATTAGTACTGTAAAGTCACAGGAAACAAAATCAATATACAAAAATCTGTTTCATTTCTGTATACAAATAATGAACTAACAAAGAATTAAGAAATAATCCCATTTACATCACAAGGAATAAAATATCTAGGAATAATTTAAACAATGTAAATGATCCATACTCTAAAAACTATAAGAAATTGATGAGAGAAATTAAAGAAGACATAAATAAATGGAAAGTTATTCCATACTCATAGATAAGAAGAATCAATATTATTAAAATAGCCATACTGTCCAAAGCAATCTAGATATTTAGTGCAGTCCCTCAAAGGATCAATGACAGTTTTCCCTGAACTATAAATTTGTATGGAACCACAAGAAACCCTGAACATTCCAAGCAATCTTGAGAAGGAAAAAAGCTGGAGGTACCACAGTTCATTTCAAACTATACTACAAAGCTACAGTAATCAAAATAGTAGAGTACTGGCACAAGAACAAATACATAAAGGGAAGAGAATAGGGAGCCCCAAAATAAATCCACACCTGTATTGTCAATTAACATATGACATAAGAAGCAAGAATATAAAATGGCGGAAGACAGTCTCTTCAGTAAATGGTGTTGGGAAAACTGGACAGTTATATGCAAAAGAATTAAAATGGATCACTGTCTTATGCCATGCACAAAAATAAACTCAAAATGAATTAAAGATCTACATTTAAGACCTGAAACCACAAAACTTCTAGTAGAAATCATAGGCAGTAAACTCTTGCACATCAATGTTAGTAGTTTTTTATGGGTATGTCTTCCCAGGCAAAGGAAACAAAAGCAAAAATAAACAGGTAAGACTACATCAAACCAAAAAACTTCTGCACAGCAAAGGAAACCATCAGCAAAGTGAAAAAAATCCTACTGTATGGTAGACTATTTTCAGATAAGAGACTAATATCCAAAATATGTAAAGAACACATACAACATAATGCCAAAAAATACCAAATTACCCCCTCAAGAAAATAAAATGAAAAAAATAACAGAACCTGAATAGACATTTTTCTAAAGGAGACAGTATAGAAGGCCAACTGGTATATGAAAAGATGCTCTACATCACTAATCATCTGGGAGATGCAAATCCAAACCACAATATTACCTCTCAGCCATACAGAGTGGCTAATACCAATACGACATGAAATAAAAAGTGTTGGTGAGGAAATGGACAAAAGGGAACTCTCATATAGTGCTGGTGGAATTGCAAATTGGTGCAGCCACTATGGAAAGCAGTATGGAGGTTTCTTAAAAAACTAAAACTAGAAACACCATAGGACCCAGCAATCCACTTCTGGGTATTTACTCAAGGAAATAAAATTCAGTAATCTGGAAAGGTATATGCACTCCTGTTTATCACAGCAGTTTTTTTTTACAATAGCCAAAATATGTAAACAACCTAAATGTCCATAGATAGATGAATAGATCCAAAACACATAGTACATATAGGCAATGGAATATTACTCAGCCACAAGAAAGAATGGAATCTTGTCATTTGCAACAACATGGATGGGCCTAGAGGGTATTATGCTAAATGAAGTAAGTCGGACAGAGAAGGACAAATACCATATGATTTCATCTTACTTGCAGAATCTCAAAAATGAACAAACAAAATGGAAATAAACTCAGATACAGGGAACAGACTGCTGGTTCTCCTAGGCAAGAGTGGTGGGTGACTAGGTGAAATAGGTGAAGGGGAAAAAAATAGAATGTCTAATATGTTGCTCTAGGTGATGGTTACATGAGTAATACACACATGTCAGAATTAAGCTATATACTAAGATTTGTGCATTTTATTGTAAGTACTTCAGCATAAATTTTTTAAATTATAAAATTATGTCTATGTATTTTTAAATCATCTATATTTTTTCATCATACGGTCTAGTTTTGTGAAATATATAAGTACATATAAAAGAATGAATGATCTTTAGATGTAGGGCTGTAGTGTTTACTAATTAAGTAAATGCGGGTGATAGTATTGTTCATATCACCTTGTTAGATTTCGATGTTATTTTTCTTGTAATAGGCCAAATAGTAAATATTTTATACTTCATAGGCTGCATGGTTTCTGTCTAAATCAAGAAATCTGCCATCGTAGTGCAGAAGCAACTATAGACAATAATAAGTAAATGGGTTGAGCTGCGTTTCAGTACAACTGTATTTACAAAACCAGGTGGCTTGTTAATGAGGCATATAGAATTTTTCAACCTTTGTTCTATTTCAGTCTTTGCTCTACAATAATTTTTTCCTTATTTTTTAAATGTAGTTTTAACATTGCTAGAAAAGGGTTAAAATTTCCTGTTTTGATTGTGGAATTTCATTTCTTTAATTCTGTCATTTTAAAATCATTCCTTTTGAAGCTCAATTTTAGGCATATATATATTTATAACTGTTATGTCTTCCTTGCGATTTCTTTTATCCTTACAAAATGTCATTTTTAACTCTTGTTCTCAAATTTTATGTAAAATTGTTATTTTAGTCTTATGCTTAACTGCTTGCAAGGAAAATATGTTTCTATTTAGTTTCAATTTGTCTATGTCTTAATATTTAAAATGCATGTCTCTGGTAAACAATATAATTTACCCTTTTTCCTCCCAAGAAAAAACTTTAATTGGGGTATTTATTCATGTAACATTTAAAGTAAATATTGAAAGAATTGGATTTATGCCTACTTTCTACTGTTGTTTCCTTATTCCTTTGGTATTTGTTTCTCTTTTCCTTTTTCATTTTGTACATGTATCTTCATAGTTTTATTTATTTATTTATACTGAGATATAAAGACATATAACACTGTAATAATTCCATGTGTGCAAGATAATGATTTAATAGATGCATATATTACATGATTACCATAATACCCATCACCACCCATATTTGCAAGCTTTTTTGTTGTGATGAGAATTTTAAGATCTATTTTCTTAGCATCTTTCAAATATACAATACAATATTGTTAACTTGAGTTACCCTGTTGTACATTACATCATCAGACTTCCTTATCATATAGACTAATCCCCCCTTATCCCTGGCTTTGCATTCTGGGGTTTCAGTTATTCAAGTTCAGTCACAGTCCAGAAGTAGATGATTCTCCTCTTTATGTATCAGAAAGTTAATAGTAGCCTGACACTGTTCCAATGCCTCCCTTCATCCCATCACACAGGCATTTTGTCATTTCACATCATCTGAGAATGAGATGGGTTAATACAGTATAATAAGATATTTTGAGAGAGAGAGAGAGAGAGAATTGTATTAGTTCTTTGTGTATTAGATATAATGCATTGTATTGGATTTAATGTAATGCATATACATTGGATATGATGTCACTAATTAGTTCTTTATATGTATGGGACAAATCCATATCAAATATACAATTTGAAAATGTTTTCTTTCATACTATAGATGTCTTTTCATTTTGTTGACTGTTTCCTTTGCTGTACAGAAGTTTTTTAGGTTTATGTAGTTCTGCTACCTTGTTTTTGCTTTTGTTGACTTTGCTTTCAGTCTCAAATCCAAAAAAAATCATTGCCATGACATATGGCAAGGAGCTAAACCCCTTTCCTACTGGGAATGTTATAGCTTCAGGTCTTAGGTTCCACTCTTTAATCCATTTTGAGTTGGTTTTTGTGTATGGTGTAAGATTGTGGTCCATTCATTTCTTTTTCCATATGGCCATCTTATTGTGGTTTTGATTTGCATTTCCCTGATGGTTAGTGATGTGGAACATCTTTTCATGTGTCTGTTGGCCATCTGTATGTCTTCTTTGGAAAAATGTCTACTCAGGTCCTCTTTTCATATTTTAATTGGGTTATCTGCATTTTGTATTGAGTCATATGAGTTCTTTTTATCTTTTTTATGTTACCCCGGATTGGATATACCATTTGTGAATATATCTCCCATACTGTAGGTTCTTTGCTTTGTTGATGATTTCCTTTGTTGTGTGGGAGCCCTTTAGTTTTATGTAGTCCTACTATTTTATTTTTGTTTGTTTCCATTGCCCAGAGAGGTGCATCCAAAAAAAAAAAATTCTTCATGGTGATGTTCAAAAGATTACTGCCTGCAATTTCTTTTTTTTTTTTCTTTTTTTTTCTTTTGGTATCATAATCTACAATTACATGAAGAACATTATGTGTACTAGGCTCCACCCTTCACCAAATCCCCCCCCACAAACCCCATTACAGTCACTGTCTATCAGCGTAGTAAGATGCTGCAGAATCCCTACTAGTCCTCTCTGTGTTGTACAGCCCTCCCCGTGCCTCCGCCCACATAACACATGCTAATCGTAAGGCCCCCTTTCTTTTTCCCCGCCCTTATCCCTCCCTTCCCACCCATCCTTCTCAATCCCTTTCCCTTTTGGAACTGTTAGTCCATTCTTGGGTTCTGTGATTTTGCTTCTGTTTTGTTCCTTCAGTTTTTCTTTGTTCTTATACTCCACATATGAGTGAAATCATTTGGTATTTGTCTTTCTCTGCCTGGCTTATTTCACTGAGCATAATATCTAGCTCCGTCCATGTTGTTGCAAATGGTAGGATTAGTTTTCTTCTTATGGCTGAATAATACTCCATAGTGTATATGAACCACATCTTCTTTATCCATTCATCTACTGATGGCCACTTAGGTTGCTTCCATTTCTTGGCTATTGTAAATAGTGCTGCGATAAACATAGGGGTGCATCTGTCTTTTTAAAACTGGGCTGATGCATTCCTAGGGTAAATTCCTAGAAGTGGAATTCCTGGGTCAAATGGTATTTCTATTTTGAGCATTTTGAGGAACCTCCATACTGCTTTCCACAATGGCTGAACTAATTTACATTCCTACGAGGAGTATAGGAGGGTTCTCCTTTCTCCACGACCTCACCAACATTTGTTGCTGTTTGTCTATTGGATGGTAGCAATCCTTACTGGTATGAGGTGATATCTCATTGTCATTTTAATTTGCATTTCTCTGATGATTAGTGATGTGGAGCATCTTTTCATGTGTCTGTTGGCCATCTGAATTTCTTCTTTGGAGAACTGTCTGTTCAGCTCCTCTGTCCATTTTTTAGTTGGATTATTTGCTTTTTGTTTGATGACATGTGTGAGCTCTATATATGTTTTGGCTGTCACCCCTTTATGGGATCTGTCATTTATGAATATATTCTCCCATACTGTAGCATACCTTTTTGTTCTATTGATGGTGTCCTTTGCTGTACAGAAGCTTTTCAGCTTGATATAGTCCCACTTGTTCATTTTTGCTTTTCTTTCCCTTGCCCAGGGAGATATGTTCATGAAGGAGTTGCTCATCTTTATGTCCAAGAGATTTTTGCCTATGTTTTTTTCTACGAGTTTTATGGTTTCATGACTTACATTCAGGTCTTTGATTCACTTTGAATTTACTTTTGTGTATGGGGTTAGACAGTGATTCGGTTTCATTCTCTTACATGTAGCTGTCCAGTTTTGCCAGCACCATCTGTTGAAGAGACTGTCATTTCCTAATTGTATGTCCATGGCTCCTTTATCATATATTAATTGACCATATATGTTTGGGTTAATGTCTGGGATCTCTATTCTGTTCCACTGGTCTGTGGGTCTGCTCTTGTGCCAGTACCAAATTGTCTTGATTATTGTGGCTTTGTAGTAGAGCTTGAAGTTGTGGAGTGAGATCCCCCTGACTTTATACTTCCTTCTCAGGATTGCTTTGGCTGTTCAGGGTCTTTGGTGGTTCCATATGAATTTTAGATTTATTTGTTTCAGTTCATTGAAGAATGCTGTTGGTAATTTGATCGGGATTGCACTGAATCTGTATATTGCTTTGTGTAGGATGGCCATTTTGATGATATTAATTCTTCCTAGCCAAGAGCATGGGGTGAGTTTCCATTTGTTAGTGTCCTCTTTAATTTCTCTTAAGAGCATCTTATAGTTTTTAGGGTATAGGTCTTTCACTTCCTTGGTTAGGTTTATTCGTAGGTATTTTATTCTTTTTGATGCTATTGTGAATGGAATTTTTTTCCTGATTTCTCTTTCTATTAGTTAATTGTTATTGTATAGGAAAGTCACAGATTTCTGTGTGTTAATTTTGTATCCTGCAACTTGGCTGAATTCTGATATTAGTTCTAGTAGTTTTGGATTGGAGTCCTTATGGTATTTTATGTACAATATCATGTCATCTGCAAATAGTGACAGTTTAACTTCTTCTTTACCAATCTGGATTCCCTGTATTTCTTTGTTTTATCTAATTGCTGTGACTAGGACCTCCAGTACCATGTTGAATAACAGTGGGGAGAGTGGGCATCCCTGTCTTGTTCCCGATCTCAGAGGAAAAGCTTTCAGCTTCTCGCTGTTCAGTATGATGTTGGCTGTGGGTTTATCATATATAGCCTTTATTATGTTGAGGTACTTGCCCTGTATGTCCATTTTGTTGAGAGTTTTTGTCATGAGTGGATGTTGAATTTTTTTGAATTATATTTCAGCGTCTGTGGAGATGATCATTTGGTTTTTGTCCTTTTTATTTATGCGGTGGATGATGTTGATGGACTTTCGAATGTTGTACCATCCTTGCATCCCTGGGGTGAATCCCACTTGGTCATGGTGTATGATCCTTTTGATGTATTTTTGAATTCGGTTCGCTAACATTTTATTGAGTATTTTTGCATCTACGTTCATCAGGGATATTGGTCTGTAATTTTCTTTTTTGGTGGGTTCTTTACCTGGTTTTTGTATTAGGGTGATGTTGTCTTCATAGAATCAGTTTGGGAGTATTCCCTACTCTACTATTTTTTGGAAAACTTTAAGAAGAATGTGCATTATATGCTCTCTGTAGGTCCGATAAAATTCTGAGGTAAATCCTTCTGGTCCAGGGGTTTTGTTCTTGGGTAGTTTTTTGATTACCGATTCAATTTCTTTGCTGGCAATTGGTTTGTTTAACTTCTCTATTTCTTCCTTGGTCAGTCTTGGAAGATTGTATTTTTCTAGGAAGTTGTCCATTTCTTCTAAGTTTTCCAGCTTGTTAGCATACAGGTTTTCATAGTATTCTCTAAGAATTCTTTGTATTTCTGTGGGGTCCATCATGATTTTTCCTTTATTGTTTCTGATTCTGTTGATATGTATTGATTCTCTTTTTCTCTTAATACGTCTGGCTAGAGGCTTATCTATTTTGTTTATTTTCTCAAAGAACCAGCACTTGGTGTCATTGATTTTTTTCTTTTCTTTTATTCTTCTCAATTTTATTTATTTATTTATTTATTTTTTGTAGATAATTATTTTTTATTGAAGGGTAGTTGACACACAGTATTACATTACATTAGTTTCAGGTGTACAACATAGTGATTCAACATTTATATACATAACAATTCTAGGTACCAGCTATCACCATACCAAGCTGTTACAATATCTTGACTATATACCTTATGCTATACATTACATCCCGGTTACTTATTTATTTTATCATTGGAAGTGTGTACTTCTTTTTTTTTTTTCTGTGAGGGCATCTCTCATATTTATTGATCAAATGGTTGTTAACAACAATAAAATTCTGTATAGGGGAGTCAATGCTCCATGCACAATCATCAATCCACCCCAAGCCTAATTTTTGTCAGTCTCCAATCTTCTGAGGCATAACAAACAAGTTCTTATATGGAGAACAAATTCTTACATAGTGAATAAGTTACATAGTGAACAGTATAAGGGCATTCATCACAGAAACTGTCGGGTTTCCTCATGCATTATGAACTATAAACAGTCAGTTCAAATGTGAATACTCATTTGATTTTTATACTTGATTTATATGTGGATACCACATTTCTCTCTTTATTATTATTATTTTTAATAAAATGCTGAAGTGGTAGGTAGATACAAGATAAAGGTAGAAAACATAGTTTAGTGTTGTAAGAGAGCAAATGTAGATGATCAGATGTATGTCTGTAGACTATGTGTTAATTCAAGCTAGACAAGGGGAATAAAACATCCACGTATGCAGAAGATTTCTCTCAGAACGGGGGGGGTGAGGTTCTAAGCCTCACCTCTGTTGATCCCCAATTTCTCACCTGATGGCCCCCCTGCGACTGTGCCTGTCTTAGGTTGTTCCTCCCTTGAGGAATCTTACCCATCTCTGGCTAACCAGTCATCTTCTGGGGCCATACAGGGAAATGTAAAGTTGGTAAGTGAGAGAGAAGCCTTATTGTTTGAAATGGTTAGCTTTTTATTTCTTTGCATATTTATGTCCTGTAGCTTCTATGCCCAGCATTTGTCTTGAGGTTTCTTTACCACTTGGAAGAATTATGATACTCGGTAAATTTGATATGAGGCACGAATTCTATTTAAGGGTTGTAACTAGGAAGGAAGAAGAAAAGCTATAGAAGTAGCAGGCAGAAGAAAACATGGGAAGATTGATTATTTCTTTGACATATCTTCTTGTAGAGTAGCTTCAGCATGTATAGGTTTTAAACTACTACTTAAATTGCGAACACACATTAGCATAATAGAAGTATAGTTACATAACCAAAGCATATCTGTAATTACCAGCCATCTCCAGTAAAACCAAGAGAACCAGTTAGGCACCTTAGGCATTTGTGAAAACTTATCTATGATATGGTGGATAATGTCCAACTGAACTTGAACAGTCTGAGAGAAATCAGACAAATTAACACAACCCATTCCTGGGGAATGTTCACATCCCTTATGTTCTTTTAACAGTAAGTAGTCTGTAGTTGTAAGATTTTGGAGTGCTACAATTTGCACTTCTCCTAATTCTTGGTTGAGTTCCAACAGTATAGATCCAGTCAAATTTGTTGTTTTACTGTATGCACAGGCCAGCTTAGATATTTCCTTCCTCATTCCCATGGCAAGTCCAGGAACTGGTGGGATGAGTGCATCTA
Source organism: Manis pentadactyla (assembly GCF_030020395.1). Taxonomy (NCBI): domain Eukaryota; kingdom Metazoa; phylum Chordata; class Mammalia; order Pholidota; family Manidae; genus Manis; species Manis pentadactyla. Next base: position 45,993,427 of record NC_080025.1, read on the forward strand.
CAGCTGTAGCAGTGCTTGGATCTTTGTTGGGGTTTTTTGATGATCATCTTCTGGCATGAGTCTTCCAGAGAGTGCTGATGTTGGAAGTTCTTTTTCATATCATATCTTAGTTGATTTTCGTGGTAGCCCAATTAGGCTTTGATCCTCTGTATAAACACAAACAGACCCTTTGCCTACACTTTTATATGCCCTTTATACCCTTGTGTAGAACTCATTGGAGGTTACCACACAGGAACTGCCCTTTTTTTTTTTTGTTATCACTAATCTACACTTACATGACAAATATTATGTTTACTAGGCTCTCCCCTATACCAGGTCCCCCCTATAAAACCCTTTACAGTCACTGTCCATCAGCATAGCAAAATGTTGTAGAATCACTACTTGCCTTCTCTGTGTTGTACAGCCCTCCCTTTTCTCCTACCCCCCCATGCATGCTAATCTTAATACCTCCCTTTTTCTCCCCCCTCTTATCCCTCCCTACCCACCCATCCTCCACAGTCCCTTTCCCTTTCGTACCTGTTAGTCCATTCTTGAGTTCTGTGATTCTGCTGCTGTTTTGTTCCTTCAGTTTTTCCTTTGTTCTTATATTCCACAAATAAGTGAAATCATTTGGTATTTCTCTTTCTCTGCTTGGATTGTTTCACTGAGCATAATACCCTCCAGCTCCATCCATGTTGCTGCAAATGGTAGGATTTGCCCTTTTCTTATGGCTGAGTAGTATTCCATTGTGTACATGTACCACATCTTCTTTATCCATTCATTTATCGATGGACATTTAGGTTGCTTCCAATTCTTGGCTATTGTAAATAGTGCTGCGATAAACATAGGGTGCACTGATCTTTCTCATACTTGATTGCTGCATTCTTAGGGTAAATACCTAGGCGTGCAATTCGTGGGTCAAATGGTAAGTCTGTTCTGAGCATTTTGATGTACCTGCATACTGCTTTCCACAATGGTTGAACTAACTTACATTCCCACCAGCAGTGTAGGAGGATTCCCCTTTCTCCACAGCCTCGCCAACATTTGTTGTTGTTTGTCTTTTGGATGGCAGCCATCCTTACTGGTGTGAGGTGATAACTCATTGTAGTTTTAATTTGCATTTCTCTGATAATTAGCGATGTGGAGCATCTTTTCATGTGTCTGTTGGCCATCTGTATTTCTGTTTTGGAGAACTGTCTGTTCAGTTCCTCTGCCCATTTTTTCATTGGGTTATTTGTTTTTTGTTTGTTGAGGCGTGTGAGCTCTTTATATATTCTGGACGTCAAGCCTTTATCGGATGTGTCATTTTCAAGTATATTCTCCCATACTGTAGGGTTCCTTTCTGTTCTATTGATGGTGTCTTTCGCTGCACAGAAGCTTTTCAGCTTAATATAGTCCCACTTGTTCATTTTTGCTGTTGTTTTCCTTGCCCGGGGAGATATGTTCACGAAGAGGTCACTCATGTTTATGTCTAAGAGGTTTTTGCCTATGTTTTCTTCCAAGAGTTTAATGGTTTCATGACTTACATTCAGGTCTTTGATCCATTTTGAGTTTACTTTTGTATATGGGGTTAGACAATGGTCCAGTTTCATTCTCCTACATGTAGCTGTCCAGTTTTGCCAGCACCATCTGTTGAAGAGACTGTCATTTCGCCATTGTATGTCCATGGCTCCTTTATCAAATATTAATTGACCATATATGTCTGGGTTAATGTCTGGATTGTCTAGTCTGTTCCATTGGTCTGTGGCTCTGTTCTTGTGCCAGTACCAAATTGTCTTGATTACTATGGCTTTATAGTAGAGCTTGAAGTTGGGGAGTGAGATCCCCCCTACTTTATTCTTCTTTCTCAGGATTGCTTTGGCTATTCGGGGTCTTTGGTGTTTCCATATGAATTTTTGAATTATTTGTTCCAGTTCATTGAAGAATGTTGCTGGTAGTTTCATAGGGATTGCATCAAATCTGTATATTGCTTTGGGCAGGATGGCCATTTTGACCATATTAATTCTTCCTAGCCACGAGCATGGGATGAGTTTCCATCTGTTAGTGTCCCCTTTAATTTCTCTTGAGAGTGACTTGTAGTTTTCAGAGTATAAGTCTTTCACTTCCTTGGTTAGGTTTATTCCTAGGTATTTTATTTTTTTTGATGCAATTGTGAATGGAGTTGTTTTCCTGATTTCTCTTTCTGTTGGTTCATTGTTAGTGTATAGGAAAGCCACAGATTTCTGTGTGTTGATTTTGTATCCTGCAACTTTGCTGTATTCCGATATCAGTTCTAGTAGTTTTGGGGTGGAGTCTTTAGGTTTTTTTATGTACAGTATCATGTCATCTGCAAATAGGGACAGTTTAACTTCTTCTTTACCAATCTGGATTCCTTGTATTTCTTTGTTTTGTGTGCTTGCCGTGGCTAGGACCTCCAGCACTATGTTAAATATCAGTGGAGAGAGTGGGCATCCCTGTCTTGTTCCTGATCTCAGAGGAAATGCTTTCAGCTTCTCGCTGTTCAATATAATGTTGGCTGTGGGTTTATCATAGATGGCCTTTATTATGTTGAGGTACTTGCCCTCTATTCCCATTTTGCTGAGAGTTTTTATCATGAATGGATGTTGAACTTTGTCAAATGCTTTTTCAGCATCTATGGAGATGATCATGTGGTTTTTGTCTTTCTTTTTGTTGATGTGGTGGATGATGTTGATGGACTTTCGAATGTTGTACCATCCTTGCATCCCTGGGATGAATCCCACTTGGTCATGGTGTATGATCCTTTGATGTATTTTTGAATTCGGTTTGCTAATATTTTGTTGAGTATTTTTGCATCTACGTTCATCAGGGATATTGGTCTGTGGTTTTCTTTCTTGGTGGGGTCTTTGCCTGGTTTTGGTATTAAGATGATGTTAGCTTCATAGAATGAGTTTGGGAGTATCCCCTCCTCTTCTATTTTTTGGAAAGCTTTAAGGAGAATGGGTATTATGTCTTCCCTGTATGTCTGAAAAAATTCCGAGGTAAATCCATCTGGCCTGGGGGTTTTGTTCTTTGGTAGTTTTTTGATTACCGCTTCAATTTCGTTGCTGGTAATTGGTCTGTTTAGATTTTCTGTTTCTTTCTGGGTCAATCGTGGAAGGTTGTATTTTTCTAGGAAGTTGTCCATTTCGCCTAGGTTTCCCAGCTTGTTAACATATAGGTTTTCATAGTATTCTCTAATAATTCTTTGTATTTCTGTGGGATCCGTCGTGATTTTTCCTTTCTCGTTTCTGATACTGTTGATTTGTGTTGACTCTCTTTTCTTCTTAATAAGTCTGGCTAGAGGCTTATCTATTTTTTAAATTTTCCTGAAGAACCAGCTCTTGATTTCATTGATTTTTGCTATTGTTTTATTCTTCTCAATTTTATTTATTTCTTCTCTGATCTTTATTATGTCCCTCCTTCTGCTGACCTTAGGCCTCATCTGTTCTTCTTTTTCCAATTTCGATAATTGTGACATTAGACCATTCATTTGGGATTGCTCTTCCTTTTTTAAATATGCTTGGATTGCTATATACTTTCCCCTTAAGACTGCTTTTGCTGTGTCCCACAGAAGTTGGGGCTTAGTGTTGTTGTTGTCATTTGTTTCCATATATTGCTGGATCTCCATTTTGATTTGGTCATTGATCCATTGATTATTTAGGAGCGTATTGTTAAGCCTCCATGTGTTTGTGAGCCTGTTTGCTTTTTTTGTACAGTTTATTTCTAGTTTTATGCCTTTGTGGTCTGAAAAGTTAGTTGGTAGGATTTCAATCTTTTGGAATTTTCTGAGCCTCTTTTTGTGGCCTAGTATGTGGTCTATTCTGGAGAATGTTCCATGTGCACTTGAGAAGAATGTATATCCTGTTGCTTTGGGATGTAGAGTTCTATAGATGTCTATTAGGTCCATCTGCTCTACTGTGTTGTTCACTGCTTCCGTGTCCTTACTTATTTTCTGCCCGGTGGATCTATCCTTTCGGGTGAGTGGTGTGTTGAAGTCTCCTAGAATGAATGCATTGCAGTCTATTTCACCCTTTAGTTCTGTTAGTATTTGTTTCACATATGCTGTTGCTCCTGTGTTGGGTGCATATATTTTTAGAATGGTTATATCCTCTTGTTGGACTGAGCCCTTTATCATTATGTAGTGTCCTTCTTTATCTCTTGTTACTTTCTTTGTTTTGAAGTCTATTTTGTCTGATATTAGTACTGCAACCCCTGCTTTCTTCTCGCTGTTGTTTGCTTGAAATATGTTTTTCCATGACTTGACTTTTAGTCTGTACATGTCTTTGGGTTTGAGGTGAGTTTCTTGTAAGCAGCATATAGATGGGTCTTGCTTTTTTATCCATTCTATTACTCTGTGTCTTTTGATTGGTGCATTCAGTCCATTAACATTTAGGGTGACTATTGAAAGATATGTACTTATTGCCATTGCAGGCATTAAATTCGTTGTTACCAAAGGTTCAAGGTTAGCCTCTTTAGTATCTTACTGCCTAACTTAGCTCGCTTATTGAGCTGTTATATACACTGTCTGGAGATTCTTTTCTTCTCTCCCTTCTTATTCCTCCTCCTCGATTCTTCATATGTTGGGTGTTTTGTGCTGTGCTCTTTCTAGGAGTGCTCCCATCTAGAGCAGTCCCTGTAAGATGTTCTGTAGAGGTGGTTTGTGGAAAGCAAATTCCCTCAGCTTTTGTTTGTCTGGGAATTGTTTAATCCCACCGTCATATTTGAATGATAATCGTGCTGGATACAGTATCCTTGGTTCAAGGCCCTTCTGTTTCATTGTATTAAATATATCATGCCATTCTCTTCTGGCCTGTAGGGTTTCTGTCGAGAAGTCTGATGTTAGCCTAATGGGTTTTCCTTTATAGGTGACCTTTTTCTCTCTAGCTACCTTTAAAACTCTTTCCTTGTCCTTGATCTTTGCCATTTTAATTATTATGTGTCTTGGTGTTGTCCTCCTTGGATCCTTTCTGTTGGGGATTCTGTGTATTTCCGTGGTCTTTTCAATTATTTCCTCCCCCAGTTTGGGGAAGTTTTCAGCAATTATTTCTTCTAAGATACTTTCCATCTCTTTTCCTCTCTCTTCTTCTTCTGGAACCCCTATAATACGGATATTGTTCCTTATGGATTGGTCACACAGTTTTCTTTATATTGTTTAATTCCTGGAGATCCTTTTGTCTCTCTCTATGTCAGCTTCCATGCGTTCCTGTTCTCTGATTTCATTTCCATCAATGGCCTCTTGCATTCTATCCATTCTGCTTATAAACCCTTCCAGAGTTTGTTTCATTTCTGCGATCTCCTTTCTGGCATCTGTGATCTCTTTCCAGACTTCATCCCATTTCTCTTGTGTATTTCTCTGCATCTCTGTCAGCATGTTTATGATTCTTATTTTGAATTCTTTTTCAGGAAGACTGGTTAGGTCTGTCTCCTTCTCTGGTGTTGTCTCTGTGACCTTTGTCTCCCTGTAGCTTTGCCTTTTCATGGTGATAGGAATAGTTTGCAGAGCTGAGACAAGTGACGGCTGGAAGGACTTCCTTTCTTGTTGGTTTGTGGCCCTCCTCTCCTGGGAGAACAGCGACCTCTAGTGGCTTGTGCTGGGCAGCTGCGCGCAGACAGGGCTTCTGCTTCCTGCCCGGCTGCTATGGAGTTTATCTCCGCTGTTGCTGTGGGCGTGGCCTGGCTCGGGCAGCTGCTCCAAAGTGGTGGCGTCGCGTTGAAGGGGTAACGGCTGGGAGGCTATTTATCTCTGTTAGGGGCCTCCCTGCTCCCTGTGGCCCAGCAGTTAGGGGGCCCAGAGAGCCCCAGATTCACTGCCTCTGGATTAAGTGTCCCGCCCTGCCCCTTGAAGACTTCCAAAAAGCACCTGCCAAAACAACAACGACCACCAAAAAAAAAAAAATTTTTTTAATTAAAAAAAAAAATTTTTAATTTAAAAAAAAAGAAAAAAAAAAGGTGTCCGCTCATTTTTCTTTATTCTCTGGTGCCAACCTCAGGCATCTGCTCACCGGTCTTGCTGCCCTGTTTCCCTAGTATTGGGATCCCTATCCCTTTAAGACTTCCAAAAAGCGCTCTCTACAACAAAACAGCAAAAAAAAAAAAGAAAAGTGGTCACTCGCTTTTCTGGTGTCCTCCGGCACCAGGCCTCCAGTGCCCGCTCACTGTTATTGGTGCCCTGTTTCCCTAGTATTGGGGTCCCTATCCCTTTAAGACTTCCAAAAAGCGCTCGCCAAAACAAAACAGCAAAAAAAAAAAAAAAAATTGGTTGCTCGCTTTTCTTATGTCCTCGGCGCCCGGCCTCCGGTGCCCGCTCACTGTTCTTGCTGCCCTGTTTTCCTAGTATCCAGGGCCCCCTGCACACGTACTGTGTCTGCACTCTGGCCCGGATGCCTGGGGCTGGGTGTTCGTCAGCCCTGGGCTCCGTCTCCCTCCTGTTCTGCCTATTCTTCTCCCGCCGGGAGTTGGGGGGATGGGCGCTCGGCTCCCGCCGGGCCGGGGCTTGTATCTTACCCCCTTTGCAAGGCGCTGGGTTCTCTCAGGTGCGGGTGTGGTCTGGATATTGTTCTGTGTCCTCTGGTCTTTATTCTAGGAAGGGTTGTCTTTGTTATATTTTCATAGATATATGTGGTTTTGGGAGGAGATTTCCACTGCTCTACTCACGCCGACATCTTCCGCCCCCCTCTCAATTTTATTTATTTCTTCTCTGATCTTTATGATGTCCCTTCTTCTGCTAACTTTAGGCCCTATTTGTTCTTCTTTTTCCAATTTTGATTATTGTGACATTAGACTATTCATTTGGGATTGTTCTTCTTTAAATATGCCTGGATTGGTATATACTTTCCTTAAGATTGCTTTCACTGCATCCCACAGAAGTTGGGGCTTTTTGTTGTTGTTGTCATTTGTTTCCATATATTGCTTGATCTCTATTTTAATTTGATCATTGATCCATTGATTATTTAGTAGCATGTTGTTAAGTCTCCATGTGTTTGTGAGCCTTTTTGCTTTCTTTGTACAATTTATTTCTAGTTTTATACCTTTGTGGTCTGAAAAGTTGGTTGGTAGAACTTCAATCTTTTTGATGTTACTGAGGCTCTTTTGGTGGCCCAGTATGTGGTCTATTCTGGAGAATTTTCCATGTGCACTTGAGAAGAATGTGTATCCTGTTGCTTTTGGATGTAGAGTTCTATAGATGCCTATTAGGTCCATCTGTTCTAGTGTGTTGTTAAGTGCCTCTGTGTCCTTACTGATTTTCTGTCTGGTGGATCTATCCTTTGGAGTGAGTGGTGTGTTGAAGTCTCATAAAATGAGTGTATTGCATTCTATTTCCTCCTTTAATTCTGTTAGTATTTGTTTCACATATGCTGGTGCTCCTGTTTTGGGTACATATATATTTATAATGGTTATATCCTCTTGTTGGACTGACCCCCTTATCATTATGTAATGTCCTTCTTTATCTCTTGTTACTTTCTTTGTTTTGAAGTCTATTTTGTCTGATACTAGTACTGCAGCACCTGCTTTTTTCTCCTTGTTGTTTGCATGAAATATCTTTTTCCATCCCTTGACTTTTAGTCTGTGCATGTCTTTGGGTTTGAGGTGAGTCTCTTGTAGACAGCATATGGATGGGTCTTGCTTTTTTATCCATTCTTTTATTCTGTGTCTTTTGATTGGTGCATTCAGTCCATTTACATTTAGGGTGATTATTGAAAGATGTGTATTTGTTGCCATTACAGGCTTTAGATTCGTGGTTACCAAAGGTTCAAGCTTAGTTTCTTTAATATCTTCCTTCTAACTCTACTCACTTATTGAGCTATTATAAACACTGTCTGTTGATTCTTTATTTCTCTCCCTTCTTATTCCTCCTCCTTCATTCTTTATATGTTGGGTGTTTTATTCTCTGCTCTTTTGTGTTTCTTTGACTGCTTTTGTGAGTAGTTGATTTTATTTTTTACCTTTAGTTTGTATCTGGTTGGTCTACTTTCTTTGCTGTGATTTTATTTTCTCTGGTTACATCTACTTAGCCTTAGGAGTGCTCCCATCTAGAGCAGGCCCTCTAACATACCCTGTAGAGGTGGTTTGTGGAAGGCAAATTCCCTCAACTTTTGCTTGTCTGTGAATTGTTTAATCCCTCCTTCATATTTAAATGATAATTGTGCTGGATATGGTATTCTTGGTTCAATGCCCTTCTGTTTCATTGCATTAAATATATCATGCCATTCTCTTCTGGCCTGTAAGGTTTCTGTTGAGAAGTCTGATGATAGCCTGATGGGTTTTCCTTTGTAGGTGACCTTTTTCTTCTCTCCAGCTGCCTTTAAAATTCTGTCCTTGTCCTTGAGCTTTGCCATTTTAATTATTATGTGTCTTGGTGTCCTCTTTGGGTCCCTTCTGTTGGGGGTTCTGTGTATTTCTGTAGTCTGAGTGACCATTTCCTCCCTCAGTTTGGGGAAGTTTTCAGCAATTATTTCTTCAAAGACACTTTTTATCCCTTTTTCTCTGTCTGCTTCTTCTGGTACCCCTATAATGTCGATATTGTTCCTTTTGGATTGGTCACACAGTTCTCTTAATGTTGTTTTAATCCTGGAGATCCTTTTATCTTTCTCTGCATCAGCTTCTATGTGTTCCTGTTCTCTGGTTTCTAATCCATCAATGGCCTCTTGCACCTCATCCATTCTGCTATTAAATCCTTCCAGAGATTGTTTTATTTCTGTACTCTGTCTTCATAGCTCTTGCATATTTCTCTCAAGTCCATCAGCATGTTTATGACCTTACTTTTAAATTCTTTTTCAGAAAGATCGGTTAGGTGTATCTCCCCAGATTCCTTTTCAGGAGAGACTGTCTGGGTTAATCTGGTCTGTATCAAATTCTTCTGCCTTTTCATGGCAATAGAGGTAGTTGTGGGGAGCTGATGCATGTGTCAGCTGGGAGAATGTCCCTTCTTGCTAGTTTGTGGCCTTCCTCTCCTGGGAGAACGGCAACCTCTAGTGGCCTGTGCTGGGCAGCTGTGCACAGATGGGGTGTCTGATTCTTCCCCAGCCACTGTGAAGGAAGCTCTGCGCTTGGTTGCTGTGGGCATGGCCACTGCCTCTGTGGCGGAGTCACGCTGGATGGGGAATGGGCGTGAGGCTCTTTATTTCTGTGAGGGGCCTCTGAACTTCACTGCCTCCCAGGGCTTATGGTGCCCAGAGTTCCCTGGTATTCCCACCTGCTGGGCTAAGTGTCCCAGGATGCCTCCATCCAGCTGTGGGGTCCCTGTCCCTTTAAAACTTTCAAAAAGCACTCACTTTTCTTTGTCCCAGGTGCGCTAGCTGCAGGGACCCACTCGCAGGTTTTTCTGTCCCGTTTCCCTAGTACCCAGCACCTCATGCGCTGTGTGTCTGCACTCTGGTGCGGGTGGCTGGGGCTGGGTGTTTAGCAATCCTGGGCTCCCTCTCCCTCCCCGCTCTGACTTCTCTCCTCCTGCCGGGAGCTGGGGTGAGGGGCACTCGGGTCCCGCCGGTTCGCAGCTTGTATCTTACCCCCTTTGTGAGGTGCTGGGTTCTCATAGGTGTAGATGTAGCTTGGATGTTGTCCTGTATCTTCTGGTCTCTTTTTTTGGAATAATTGTATTTGTTGTATTTTCAAAAATATATATGTTTTTGGGAGGAGATTTCTGCTGCCCTACTCACTCTGCCATCTTGGTTCTGCCTGCATTTTTTAAATAAGAGTTTTATGGCTACATATCTTATATTGAATTCTTTGATCCATTTTGAGTTTACTTTTGTGTATGGTGTTAAACATTTTCTTTCATGTACCTGCCCAGTTTACCCAGCACCATTTGTTGAAGAGACTGGCTTTTCCCTGTTGTATATTCTTGCTACCTTTGTCATATATTAATTGACCCTATGTGTGTGTGCTTATTTCTGGACTTTCTGTTTTGTTCCATTGATCTCTGTGTTTGTTCTTGTACCAGTACTATATACAGTTTTGATTACTGTAGCTTTCTAGCATATCTTGAAATCAGGGAGACTGATATTGCAGTTTTGTTCTTTCTCAAGATTGCTTTGGCACCTCAGGGTTTTTTGTGGTTCCTTATACATTTTAGGTTATTTGCTCTAATTCACTGAAAAAATGCCTTTGCTCTTTTAATGGGAATTGCATTGAATCTGTAAATTTCTTTGGGAAGGATGGCCATTTTGACAATATTAATTCTTATGTATGAGCATGAGATAGCTTTCCACTTATTTGTTTCTTCTTCAGCTTCCTTTATCAGTGTCTCATAGTTTCAGCATACAGGATTTTGACCTCCTTAGTTAGGTTTATTCCTAGTTATTTCATTCCTTTTGATGCAATCGTAAATGAAATTGTTTTCCTGATTTCTCTTTCTGCTAGTTTGTTATTTTAGAATATAGGAATGCAGCTGATTTCTATTGATTTTGTATCCTGCAACCTTACTAAATCCATTTATTAGTTCTAATAGATTTTTGGAGGAGAATCTAGTTTTTTTAATATATATATAATATCGTGTCATCTGCAAATAGTGACAATTCCTTACCAATTTGGATTTTTTTTTATTGCTCTTGTCTTATTGCTGTCCCTAGGACTTCCAGTACTATATTGAATTAAAGTGGTGAGAGTGGGCATCCTTGTCTTGTTCCTGATCTTAGATAAACAGCTTTCAGATTTTCATCATTGAGTATGTTAGCTGTAGGTTTGTCATATATGGCCTTTTATTATGTTGAGGCCTATTTTCTATTCACTCTTTGTTTAGAGTTTTTATCATGAACAGATGCTGAATTTTGTCAAGTGGTTTTTCAACATCTATTAAGATGATCATATAGTTCTTATCCTTCCTTTTGTTAATGTGGTGTATCACATTGTTTGATTTATGAATATTGTACCATCTTTACATCCCTGGAATACATCCCATGTGGTTGTGTTGGCTGATCCTTTTGAGGTATTTTTTAATCCAGTTAGCTAGTATTTTGTTGAGGATTTTTGCATCTATGTTCATCCAGAATATTGGTCTATAATTTTCTTTTATTGTAGTGTCTTTATCTGGTTTGGGTATTGGAGTGATGTTGATCTAGTAAAATGTGTAGAAGTATTCTGTCTTATATTTTTTGGCATCCTTAAGAAGGGTAGGTATTAGCTCTTCTTTAAATGCTCGATAGAATTCAGCTGTGAAGACATTTAGTAATGGACTTTTGTTTGTTGGGAGTTTTTTGGAAGTTTCCAATACAGTTTTGCTACTTGTAATCAGTATTTTCCAATTTTTTTTCCTTTCTGGGTCAGTGTTGGAAGATTATGTTGCTAGGAATTTGTCCATTTCTTTTAGGTCGTTCAATTTGTTGGCATATAATGTTTAATAGAATTATAATTCATTGAATTTCTGTGGTGTCAGTTGTAACTTCTCCTTTTTTCATTATTTTGTGTCCTCTCTCTTTTTTTGTTTAATGTCACTAGTGTTTTATCTATTTTGATTATCTTTTTGAAGAGCCAGCTATTGGTTTCACTGATTTTTTTCTATTATTTCCTTATTCTCTGTTTCATTATTTCTGCTGTGATCTTTATTATTATCTCTCTCCTTCTACTAACTTTAGTCTTTGTTCTCTTTTTCAATTTGGGCTTGTTCTTGTGTCTTGAGGTAGTACTGTTTTGCTATGTAATTCCCTCTCAGAACCACTTGCTTCATCACATACTTTGCAATGTTATGTTTCTGTTTCATTTGTCTCCATATATTGTTTGATTTCCTCTTTGATTTGTTCATCGATCCACTGATTATTTAAAAGCATGTTGTTTAAACCTCCATGTGTTTCAGGATTTTTGGTTGCTGTTTTCTTCATGTTGTTATTATTATAAATGTATAAAGTACATTTATAATTTCACACCATTGTATTCTGAAAATATGCTTGATAAAATTGCAATGTCTTTTAATTTATTGAGGCATTTTTTATGTCCTAATATGTGATCTCTTCTGGAGAACTTTCCATGTGCACCAGGAAAAAAATGTGTATTCTCCTGCTTTTGGGTGGTATGTTCTATATGTATCTGTTAAATCCATCTGGTTTAATATGTCATACATTTCCACTGATTCTTTATTTTCTGTCTGGATTATCTATTCATTGATGTATGTCAAATGTTAAAATTCTCTACTATTGTTTTATTGCTGTCAGTTTCTCCCTTTAGGTCTGTTTATATTTTGTTTATTTAGGTGCTCCTATGTTGGGTGCATAGATATTTACAATTTGTATATCCTGTTGTTTGACTGATCCCTTATAATTATGTAATATTCTTTGTCTCTTGTTACTTTCTTTGTTTTGAAGTCTATTTTGTCTGATGTAAGTATGGTTAATCCTGGTTTTTCCTGTGTTTTATTTGTGTGAAATATCTTTTTCTATCCCTTCACTTTCAGTCTGTGTCTGTCTTTAGGTCTGAAGTGAGTTTCTTGTAGGGAGTATATAGATGGCTCTTCTTTTACTACCCTCTCAGGTATACTGTTTTCTGATTGGATTGTTTAGTCCCTGTACATTAAAATAGGCATGTAATTATTACCATTTTATTGTTTTCATATCTGTTCCTTTCTTCCTCTCTTATACTCTTCTCTTGCAATTTGATAGTTTTATTTAGTATTATGCTTGAATTTCCTTTAAAAAATTTTTTTGTGTATCTATTATGTCTTTAGGTTTATTGTTCCTATGAGATGAATACATAGTTTCCTGAATATGTGACAGTACATAGTAAGTTGATGTTTGCTTGATTTTGAACACATTCTGTGTTATCTTTCAGTTCTCTTTCCTCTTCCACATTTTATGTATACAATGTCATACATCTTTTATGTATCTTTGAGTAATTTTGTGTATAGTTGATTTTGCTACTTTTGTTCTTTGAACTTGATGCTTGCTTTGTAAGTGATTGGTGTAGTACATTTACTATAGGTTTATTTTCACCAATGAACAATATTTAGACTTAAGAACATTTCCATCTAAAGAAGTCCTTTTAACATATCTTGTAAGCCCAGTTTAGTGGTGGTGAATTCTTTTACCCTTTGTATATTTTGGGGAACTTTTAATCTCACCTTCAATTCTAAATGATACTCTTGCTGGGTAGAGAATTCTTCATTGTATACTTTTTCCTTGCAGTACTTTAAATATTTGATGATACTCCCTTCTGGCTTGTAAAGTTTCTGCTGAGAAATCTGCTGGGAGCCTTACAGAATTTCCCTTACAGGTAACTGCCTTTCTCTTGCTGTATTTAAGATTCTCTCATTATCTTTAATCTTTGCTGTTTTAATTACTATGTGTCTTGTGTTGTAGTCCTGGTATTCATCTTCTTAAGTGTGCTTCTAGGACCTGGATGTCTATTTCCTTCCCCAGATTGGGGATATTTTCAGCTATTATTTCTTCAAATATACTTTCTGCCTTGTCTTTCTCTTCTCCTCCTGGGACCCTAATGCAAATATTGTTTCATTTGCCATTGTCTTAGAGTTCTCTTAGCATCCTCTCATTTTTACAGATTTCCTTTTCTCTGTACCTCATCTTGGTTACTCTGTACTTCTCTATCGTCCATCTTGCTGATCCATTTATCTTCCTCCTGCAGCCTGTTATTTTTCTCTGTTATATTTGTTATTTCAGTTGTATTATTCAACTCTGAATGGCTCTTTTAAATTTTTTCTATGTTGAAATTCTCCTTGAGGTCCTGAATTGATTTTCCCCTTTCAGTAAGCATCTTTGTGATTATTACTTTGAATTCTTTACCATAAAAAATGCTTATATATGTTTAATTTAGCAATTTTTCTGGTGTTATTTTATTATTTTGTTTGGAACATATTCCTTTGCCTCCTTATTTTGTCTGTGTCTCTGTGTTTCTTTGTATTGAACAGATCAGCAATGCCTCTTGGTCTTGCAAATAGTGGCTTTATGTATTAAGCACCCTGTTGTACTCAGAAACTCAAAACCCTCTTCTCACTGTATCCTGGCTCTCTGTTGTGGTTGAGCCACAGTTGCTGTTGGTGGGCTGTGGGCAGGACTCATCTTTCTGCCTGTCTGCTAGCAATGGCTGATCTCCATACCTAGCCTCTGTGCAACCTTTGTTTGAGTTGAGGTGCTTCTGTTGGGATTTGTTGTAGGCAGTCCACCCTCTGTCTGTCAGTCAGTAATGGCTAATTGCTGCTGGGCCGAGCATGCCAGGAAGTTGTGCAGTAGAACATTACCATGCTGCTGAGCCAGCAGGGCAGGTGGAGAGTTTCAGAGCTGGCCCCTGCAAGTGTCTGACCAGTTGAGCTGAAGGAGGGCCAGGAAAGTGTTAGGCCTTTGCCTGCCAGCACTGATGGACTGCTGCTGGGACGAGCTTGCCAGGTAGGGCTGGTATGCAAGGGAATGCTGGAGCTGAGCCTAGAGAGTTTCAGAGCTAGTTCCCACAAGCCTTTGGCAAGTTGGGCTCAGGAAGGGCTGGGAAAGTGTCATCCATCTGCCCTTTCAGCTCCAGAAAGAACTCCCTCTGACCCGAACCTCTCTGGCACAATTTCTGAGGCTGGCAGATCTTTCAAGCTGCCATCTCTATATCTCTGTGTTGGATCTCACATGACAGGTACAGTGTTCCAGTCCTCTACAAGCAACAGGAATCTTGGCCCCCCACAGTACTCCAACTCTCCCTGATGTCCAGCCCCATTAATTATGATGAAAGCCAATCCAATCCCAACTCGGATTCCTTGGTAGATCTCCAGGGCCAGGTGTCCTGGAATTCATGAGTATTTATCCCCTCCCCACTCCATTCCTCTTCCTCTAGCTTTTGGGCTGGAATGGAGGAAGGGTTTGGCTCGGCATCTTTACACTTCTCAATGTGCTCTTCTCGTCTTCACCAGTTGTAGGTGGTCTGTCCTGCTGTCTACAGGGGTATTCAGGGTTGGTTATATATATTTCACTGGTTAGGGAATTCTGGTTTCATATGTTGTTTTTCAAAATTCACTTTCATCTTGCTTCTGTTAAAAAAAGCCCATTATTCTAAAATTGTTGTTTTCTGTATGTAATGTGTTCTTATTTTTTGTGCCTGCTTTTAAGAATTTTTGTTTAGCTTTTGTTTTCAGCAATTTGATTACTGTGTGATTCAGTGTGGTCTTATTTATATGTATTCTGCTTGAGATTGATGTGTGGTTATTGAATCTATAATTTTGTTTTTCATCAATGTGTGGGCAATTAAAATCATAATTCGTCTTTTATTCTTTCCTACTCTTTCTATTCTATGTCATCTGGTTTCCATTTTCAAAATACATGTGGCCTGAACTTCTTACATCCTGATGGTTTGTTTCTGAGAGTGTCATATCTGTGAGAGAGCCTTGGGAGAGAGCATTCCAAGAAGCTAAGGCATCTACTGTAAGGCTTATTCTGACATAACTCAGTGAATCATTCAGCATCCTGTCTGTTGCAGTGTGTTGGTCAAAGCAGCCACAAAACTGCTTGATTCAAAGATAGGGCCTAAATGTCATTACTCCATGAGATGTGTGCGATAGATTTTGTGTCCATGATCTTAACCTTATGCAACTATTATAAAGGAACATTGATTCATCAGTCATTTTGACATCTTTTTTAATATAAAAATTTTGGAGAAAATTTTAGATGAACATACAGTTGTAAGACTTTGCCCACTCTCCACCAGTGGTGACATTTTGCAAACATGTTGATACACTACAGTATCACAAGTAAGAGGTATCAGTATTGATAAAATCCACTTTTCTACAAAAGTCTTTGTAGCTGCTTATTGGAGCTCTTTTTTTTACTCATTTATGGTGTCATGTTTCCCTGATTCTTTGTAATCCTGATAGCCTTGCATTGGTATCTTCACATTGAAAAAAATAGTCACCTCTTCTAGACTTCATGGTCTGACTCTGCCAGACTAGAGAGCCTGAGGGTCTCTCAAACCTTTTCAGTGGATGCACCTCCTCAACTCTTCTCACTCCCTCCTGGAGTAATGTTTTAGAATTGTATTCTTTCTTTCAATTCCACAGAGCCATGTTGGATGCTGACAGCCACATCAGATGCTAAGAGCAACCCATGCCTTTTCCCTAGGGCTGTGCCAGGGCTTTGTGTGCAGGCTCCACTTCTCTCCCTTCCTCCTAAAGGGGATGTTTTAGGATTTTGCTCTCTTTCTGTACCTTGTAGAGTCATTCAGAGTGCCCCAAAGGTCATCTTTCTCTTTTCCCTATTGCAATGTACTGATATTCCAGGTATTGATTTATAAGCTCATTTCTCTCTCTCCTGCAGTAGCAGTCTCCAGGTTGTGTACCTTCTACAAATTTTGCAATATTAAACTGGTTGTTGAATTCCATTTTGGTTGCTCCTATCTGTGTGCCATCTGTCTGGGTGCATGGAGTCTCAGCTGCAGTAGCACATAATGCTCGTTGCCATGAGACCCAATCCCTTTACTCTGTTCTTAGCTTTCCCTAGATGATCCAGCTGTGATGATTTCTCTCGTGTTTTGGGTGTGGCCAGAAGGAAGCAGGCCTCCAGAAGTAGGTCTCTAGGACAAGGACAATGCCACGAAAGGCTGAGGAAACCAGACCTTCACTTTGCATTCTCTTTCCCCCACAGAAGAAGTTGTCATCCAGAGGGAATCTTTCTAGGTGCTCAGTTTTGCTTCTCTGAAGTGGTTAGGTGATCTAGGTGAAACTGCTCTGTCTACCATGTCCAATGTATTTAATCTTAGATTTTGGTGTCCATTGGATTCTGGAACATTTCTGCTGTACTCAAGAGTTCTTAGAATGTATTTTCATCCTTGGATGGTTGTCAAATCAGTGTTTCTGTGCAGGGTGAAAACTGGAACCTCCTATTCTGCCATCTTGCTGACTTCAAATTTTTTGGTCTTGTTCTCAATCCAGTTAACAATCTCTGCCTTTTAATTGGAACACTGACCAATTGCATATAATTTTGAGTACATTTGGATTTAGATCCACCATTTTTCCCTTTTTTTCTATTTGTCCACTCTATTCCTTGTAGCTCTTTTCCTTTTATTCTGATATCCTTTGATTCTGTACCCTTTTTTTTTTGAAGATAATTATTTTTTATTGAAGGGTAGTTGACACACAGTATTACATTAGTTTCAGGTGTACAACACAGTGATTCAACATTTATATACATGATAATTCTAGGTACCAGCTATCACCATACCAAGTTGTTATAATATTTTGACTATATTCCTTATACTATACATTACATCCCGGTTACTTATTTATTGTACAATTGGAAGTGTGTACTTTTTTTTTTTTGTGAGGGCATCTCTCATATTTATTGATCAAATGGTTGTTAACAACAATAAAATTCTGTATAGGGGAGTCAATGCTCCATGCACAATCATCAATCCACCCCAAGCCTAATTTTCGTCAGTCTCCAATCTTCTGAAGCATAACGAACAAGTTCTTACATGAAGAACAAATTCTTACATAGTGAATAAGATACATGTTGAACAGTACAAGGGCAGTCATCACAGAAACATTCGGTTTTCCTCATGCATTATGAACTATAAACAGTTCAAATATGAATACTCATTTGATTTTTATACTTGATTTATATGTGGATACCACATATCTCTCTTTATTATTATTATTTTTAATAAAATGCTGAAGTGGTAGGTAGATACAAGATAAAGGTAGAAAACATAGTTTAGAGTTGTAAGAGAGCAAATGTAGATGATCAGGTGTGTGCCTGTAGACTATGTGTTAATCCAAGCTAGACAAGGGCAATAAAACATCCACGTATGCAGAAGATTTCTCTCAGAACGGGGGGGGGGTGAGGTTCTAAGCCTCACCTCTGTTGATCCCCAATTTCTCACCTGATGACTGATGACCCCCCTGCGACTGTGCCTGTCTTAGGTTGTTCCTCCCTTGAGGAATCTTACCCGTCTCTGGCTAACCAGTCATCGTCCGGGGCCATACAGGGAAATGTAAAGTTGGTAAGTGAGAGAGAAGCCTTATTGTTTGAAATGGTTAGCTTTTTATTTCTTTGCATATTTATGCCCTGTGGCTTCTATGCCCAGCATTTGTCTTGAGGTATATTTACCACTTGGAAGAATTATGATACTCAGTAAATTTTATATGAGGCACGAATTCTATTTAAGGGTTGTAACTAGGAAGGAAGAAGAAAAGCTATAGAAGTAGCAGGCAGAAGAAAACATGGGAAGATTGATTATTTCTTTGACATATCTTCTTGTAGAGTAGCTTCAGCATGTATAGGTTTTAAACTAATACTTAAATTGTGCACACACATTAACATAATAGGAGTATAGTTACATAACCAAAGCATACCTGTAATTACCAGCCATCTCCAGTGAAACCAAGAAAACCAGTTAGGCACCTTAGGCATTTGTGAAAACTTATCTATGATATGGTGGATATTGTCCAACTGAACTTGAACAGTCTGAGAGAAATCAGACAAATTAAAACAAACCATTCCTGGGGACTGTTCACATCCCATATGTTCTTTTAACAGTAAATAGTCTGTAGTTGTAAGATTTTGGAGCGCTACAATTTGCACTTCTCCTAATTCTTGGTTGAGTTCCAACAGTATAGATCCAGTCAAATTTGTTGTTTTACTGTATGCACAGGCCAGCTTAGATATCTCCTTCCTCATTCCCATGGCAAGTCCAGGAACTGGTGGGATGAGTGCATCTACACCTGTAGCAGTGCATGGATCTTTGTTGGGGTTTTTTGATGATCATCTTCTGGCATGAGTCTTCCAGAGAGTGCTGATGTTGGAAGTTCTTTTTCATATCGTATCTTAGTTCATTTTCGGGGTAGCCAAATTACACTTTGATCCTCTGTATAAACACAAACAGACCCTTTGCCTACACTTTTATATGCCCTTTATACACTTCTGTAGAACTCATTAGAGGTCACCACACAGGAACTGCCTTTTTTTTTTTTTGATATCATTAATCTACACTTACATGACGAATATTATGTTTACTAGACTCTCCCCTATACCAGGTCCCCTCTATAAACCCCTTTACAGTCACTGTCCATCAGCATAGCAAAATGTTGTAGAATCACTACTTGAAATCTCTGTGTTGTACAGCCCTCCCCTTTCTCCCCCCCTATGCATGCTAGTCTTAAT
The DNA here is from genome assembly GCF_030020395.1 of Manis pentadactyla. NCBI lineage: Eukaryota > Metazoa > Chordata > Mammalia > Pholidota > Manidae > Manis > Manis pentadactyla. The sequence continues at coordinate 46,012,476 of NC_080025.1, forward strand.
ACCCCTCTTCTTCTTCCCCCCTCTTATCTATCCGTACCCACCCATCCTCCCCAGTCCCTTTCCCTTTGGTACCTGTTAGTCCATTCTTAAGTTCTGTGATTCTGCTGCTGTTTTGTTCCTTCAGTTTTTTCTTTGTAGTTATATTCCACAGATGAGTGAAATCATTTATATTTCTCTTTCTCTGCTTAGCTTATTTCACTGAGCATAATACCCTCCAGCTCCATCCATGTTGCTGCAAATGGTAGGATTTGCCCTTTTCTTATGGCTGAGTAGTATTCCATTGTGTACATGTACCACATCTTCTTTATCCATTCATCTATCGATGGACATTTAGGTTGCTTCCAATTCTTGGCTATTGTAAATAGTGCTGCGATAAACATAGGGGTGCATTGGTCTTTCTCAAACTTGATTGCTGCATTCTTAGGGTAAATTCCTAGGAGTGCAATTCCTGGGACAAATGGTAAGTCTGTTTTGAGCATTTTGATGTACCTCCATACTGCTGTCCACAATGGTTAAACTAATTTACATTCCCACCAGCAGTGTAGGAGGGTTCCCCATTCTCCACAGCCTTGCCAACATTTGTTGTTGTTTGACTTTTGGATGGCAGCCATCCTTACTGGTGTGAGGTGATACCTCATTGTAGTTTAAATTTGCATTTATCTGATAATTAGCGATGTGGAGCATCTTTTCATGTGTCTGTTGGCCATCTGTATTTCTGTTTTGGAGAACTGTCTGTTCAGTTCCTCTGCCCATTTGTTAATTGTGTTATTTGTTTTTTGTTTGTTGAGGCGTGTGAGCTCTTTATATATTCTGGACGTCAAGCCTTTATCGGATGTGTCATTTTCAAATATATTCTCCCATACTGTAGGGTTACTTTCTGTTCTATTGATGGTGTCTTTTGCTGTACAGAAGCTTTTCAGCTTAATATAGTCCCACTTGTTCATTTTTGCTGTTGTTTTCCTTGCCCGTGGAGGTATGTTCACGAAGAGGTCACTCATGTTTATGTCTAAGAGGTTTTTGCCTATGTTTTCTTCCAAGAGTTTAACGGTTTCGTGACTTACATTCAGGCCTTTGATCCATTTTGAGTTTACTTTTGTATATGGGGTTAGACAATGGTCCAGTTTCATTCTCCTACATGTAGCTGTCCAGTTTTGCCAGCACCATCTGTTGAAGAGACTGTCATTTCACCATTGTATGTCCATGGCTCCTTTGTCAAATATTAATTGACCATATATGTCTGGGTTAATGTCTGGATTGTCTAGTCTGTTCCATTGGTCTGTGGCTCTGTTCTTGTGCCAGTACCAAATTGTCTTGATTACTATGGCTTTATTGTAGAGCTTGAAGTTGGGGAGTGAGATCCCCCCTACTTTATTCTTCTTTCTCAGGATTGCTTTGGCTCTTCAGGATCTTTGGTGTTTCCATATGAATTTTTGAATTATTTGTTCCAGTTCATTGAAGAATGTTGCTGGTAGTTTCATAGGGATTGCATCATATCTGTATATTGCTTTGGGCAGGATGGCCATTTTGACCATATTAATTCTTCCTAGCCACGAGCATGGGATGAGTTTCCATCTGTTAGTGTCCCCTTTAATTTCTCTTGAGAGTGACTTGTAGTTTTCAGAGTATAAGTCTTTCACTTCCATGGTTAGGTATATTCCTAGGTATTTTATTTTTCTGATGCAATTGTGAATGGAGTTGTTTTCCTGATTTCTCTTTCTGTTGGTTCATTGTTAGTGTAGGAAAGCCACAGATTTCTGTGTGTTGATTTTGTATCCTGCAACTTTGCTGTATTCCGATATCAGTTCTAGTAGTTTTGGGGTGGAGTCTTTAGGGTGTTTTATGTACAGTATCATGTTATATGCAAATAGTGACAGTTTAACTTCTTCTTTACCAATCTGGATTCCTTCTATTTTTTTGTTTTGTCTGATTGCCGTGGCTAGGACCTCCAGTACTATGTTAAATAACAGTGGGGAGAGTGGGCATCCCTTTCTAGTTCCCGATCTCAGAGGAAATGCTTTCAGCTTCTCGCTGTTCAATATATTGTTGGCTTGGGTTTATCGTAGGTGGCCTTTATTATGTTGAGGTACTTGCCCTCTATTCCCATTTTGATGAGAGTTTTTATTATGAATGGATGTTGAACTTTGTCAAATGCTTTTTCAGCATCTATGGAGATGATCATGTGGTTTTTCTTTTTCTTTTTGTTTATGTGGTGGATGATGTTGATGGACTTTCGAATGTTGTACCATCCTTTCATCCGTGGGATGAATCCCACTTGGTCATGGTGTATGATCCTTTTGGTGTATTTTTTAATTCGGTTTGCTAATATTTTGTTGAGTATTTTTGCATCTATGTTCATCAGGGATATTGGTCTGTAGTTTTCTTTTCTGGTTGGGTCTTTTCCTGGTTTTGGTATTAGGGTGATGTTATCTTAATAGAACGAATTTGGGAGTGTCCCCTCCTCCTCTATTTTTTGGAAAACTTTAAGGAGAATGGGTACTATGTCTTCCCTGTATATCTGATAAAATCCGAGGTAAATCCATCTGGCCCAGGGGTTTTGTTCTTTGGTAGTTTTTTGATTATCGCTTCAATTTCGTTGCTGGTAATTGGTCTGTTTAGATTTTCTGTTTCTTTCTGGGTCAGTCTTGGAAGGTTGTATTTTTCTAGAAAGTTGTCCATTTCTCCTAGGTTTCCCAGCTTGTTAGCATATAGGTTTTCATAGTACTCTTTAATAATTCTTTGTATTTTTGTTGGGTCCGTCGTGATTTTTCCTTTCTCGTTTCTGATACTGTTGATTTGTGTTGACTCTCTTTTCCTCTTAGTAAGTCTTGCTGGAGGCTTATCTATTATGTTTATTTTCTCGAAGAACCAGCTCTTGGTTTCATTGATTTTTGCTGTTGTTTTATTCTTCTCAATTTTTAAAATTTTTTTTTCTGATCTTTATTATGTCCCTCCTTCTGCTGACCTTAGGCCTCATTTGTTCTTATTTTTCCAATTTTGGTAATTTTGACATTAGACCATTCATTTGGGATTGTTCTTCCTTTTTTAAATATGCTTGGATTGCTATATACTTTCCTCTTAAGACTGCTTTTGCTGTGTCCCAAAGAAGTTGGGGCATGGTATTGTTGTTGTCTTTTGTTTCCGTATATTGCTGGATCTCCATTTTGAGTTGATCATTTATCCATTGATTATTTAGGAGCGTGTTGTTAAGCCTCCATGTGTTTGTGAGCCTGTTTGCTTTCTTTGTACAGTTCATTTCTAGTTTTATGCCTTTGTGGTCTGAAAAGTTGGTTGGTAGGATTTCAATCTTTTGGAATTTTCTGAGGCTCTTTTTATGGCCTAGCATGTGATCTATTCTGGAGAATGTTCTATGTGCACTTGAGAGGAATGTGTATCTTGTTGCTTTTGAATGTAGAGTTCTGCAGATGTCTATTAGGTCCGTCTGCTCCACTGTGTTGTTCAGTGCTTCCATGTCCTTTCTTATTTTCTGCCTGGTGGAACTATCCTTTGGGGTGAGTGGTGTGTTGAAGTCTTCTGGAATGAATGCATTGCAGTCTATTTCCCCCTTTAGTTCTGTTAGTATTTGTTTCACATATGCTGGTGCTCCTGTGTTGGGTGCATATATTTTTAGAATGGTTATATCCTCTTGTTGGACTGAGCCCTTTATCATTATGTAGTGTCCTTCTTTATCTCTTGTTACTTTCTTTGTTTTGAAGTCTATTTTGTCTTATATTAGTACTGCAACCCCTTCTGTCTTCTCGCTGTTGTTTGCTTGAAATATGTTTTTCCATGCCTTGACTTTTAGTCTGTACATGTCTTTGGGTTTGAGGTGAGTTTCTTGTAAGCAGCATATAGATGGGTCTTGCTTTTTTATCCATTCTATTACTCTGTGTCTTTTGATTGGTGCATTCAGTCCATTAACATTTAGGGTGACTATTGAAAGATATGTACTTATTGCCATTGCAGGCATTAAATTCGTTGTTACCAAAGGTTCAAGGTTAGCCTCTTTAGTATCTTACTGCCTAACTTAGCTCACTTATTGAGCTGTTATATACACTGTCTGGAGATTCTTTTCTTCTCTCCCTTCTTATTCCTCCTCCTCCATTCTTCTTATGTTTGGTGTTTTGTTCTGTGCTCTTTCTAGGAGTGCTCCCATCTAGAGCGGTTCCTGTAAGATGTCCTGTAGAGGTGGTTTGTGGGAAGCAAATTCCCTCAGCTTTTGTTTGTCTGGGAATTGTTTAATCCCACCATCATATTTGAATGATAGTCGTGCTGGATACAGTATCCTTGGTTCAAGGCCCTTCTGTTTGATTGCATTATATATATCATGTCATTCTCTTCTGGCCTGTAGGGTTTCTGTCGGGAAGTGTGATGTTAGCCTGATGAGTTTTCCTTTATAGGTGACCTTTTTCTCTCTAGCTGCCTTTAAAACTCTTTCCTTGTCCTTGATCTTTGCCATTTTAATTATTATGTGTCTTTGTGTTGTCTTTATTGGATCCTTTCTGTTGAGGGTTCTGTGTATTTCCGTGGTCTGTTCGATTATTTCCTCCCCCAGTTTGGGAAAGTTTTCAGCAATTATTTCTTCCAAGATACTTTCCATCCCTTTTCCTCTCTCTTCTTCTTCTGGTACCCCTATAATGTGGATATTGTTCCTTTTGGATTGGTCACACAGTTCTCTTAATATTGTTTCATTCCTGTGGATCCTTTTATCTCTCTTTATTTCTGCTTCTATGAATTCCTGTTCTCTGGTTTCAATTCTGTCTTTGGCCTCTTGCATCCTATCCATTCTGCTTATAAACCCTTCCAGAGTTTGTTTCATTTCTGTAATCTCCTTTCTGGCATCTGTGATCTCCCTCCGGACTTCTTCCCATATCTCTTGCGTATTTCTCTGCATCTCTTTCAGCATTTTAATGATTTTTATTTTGAATTCTTTGTCAGGAAGACTGGTTAGGTCTGTCTCCTTCTCTGGTGTTGTCTCTGTGATCTTTGTCTGCCTGTAGTTTTCCCTTTTCATGGTGATAGGAATAGTTTGCAGAGCTGGGACGAGTGACGGCTGGAAGAACTTCCCTTCTTGTTGGTTTGTGGCCCTCCTGTCCTGGGAGAACAGCAACCTCTATTGGCTTGTGCTGGGTAGCTGCGTGCAGACAGGGCTTCTGCTTCCCGCCTTGCTGCCTTGGAGTTTATCTCCGCTGTTGCTGTTGGCGTGGCCTGGCTCTGGCAGCGGCTCCAAGGTGGTGGAGTCGCGTTGGAGGGGGAGCGCGGGGAGGCTATTTATCTCCGTAAGGGGGCTCTGTGCTCCCTGCAGCCCAGGGGATTAGGGTGCGCAGAGATCTCCAGATTCCCTACGTCTGGATTAAGTGTCCCACCCTGCCTCTTTAAGACTTCCAGAAAGCACCCACCAAAACAAAACAACGACCACAAAAAAAAAAAATTTTTTTTAATTAAAAAAAATTTTTAAATGGCCGCTCATTCGTTTTTATTCTCCGGCGCCAGCCTCAGACATCTGCACACTGGTCTTGCTGCCCTGTTTTCCTAGTATTGGGGTCCCTATCCTTTTAAGACTTCCAAAAAGCGCTCGCCAAAACAAACAGAAAAAAAAAAACCAAAAAAACTCCGCTCACTTTTCTTATGTCCTCCGGCACCAGGCCTCCAGTACCCGCTCACTGTTCTTGCTGCCGTGTTTCCGTAGTATCCAGGGCCCCGTGCACGCACTGTGTCTGCGCTCTGGCCCGGATGGCTGGGGCTAGGTGTTCAGCAGTTCTGGGCTCCGTCTCCCTCCCGCTCTGCCTACTCTTCTCTTGCCGGGAGCTGGGGGAAGGGGCGCTCGGGTTCCGCCAGGCCGGGGCTTGTATCTTACGCCCTTTACGAGGTACTGGGTTCTCGCAGGTGTGGATGTGGTCTGGATGTTGTCCTGTGTCCTCTGGTCTTTATTCTAGGAATAGTTGTCTTTGTTCTATTTTAATAGGTATATGTGGTTTTGGGAGGAGATTTCCGCTGCTCTACTCACGCCGCCATCTTGACTCCGAGCCTCTGATTCTGTACTTTATAAAAACGATTCCACTTTATAGCTCTGCCTTGTTCATTATTTTGTTATTTTCAAGTCACACTACTGTTGCAAGTGGATTAGTTTTTATCATTTCATTACATATCATTTACCCTGATTTTCTATTCTTCCAGTGTTGTGCCTTCTCTATCTTTTTCGATTAAAGATTTTCAATGGATTTTTTCTGTTTTATGAATATTATACTTTTTTGTTACTCTTTTTGTGTGTTTGCCTCAAATTTTAACTTATATTCCAGATAGCAGAAACAAAAGTCATTTAGTTTATTGTACTTTTCAAAAAATTTCAGGGGATTTATAGTCCTTTAAGTTTTATGACCTGCATTTATCTCTCATGGTTTTCCAGATTACTTTTTTCAAAAATTTCTCTACTTATTAAAGATACTTCAGAATGTCAATGTCTATTTAGATTTACCCAGGATTGTATCCATTTCTCTCTACTTATCTTTCCTTCTTGTATCTCTGTCTCTCTGTTTAGTATGTTTTAGATGATCTCATTGATTTTTCCATCTCTTACACTATCTTACTTTCTTCTTCCTTTATGCTCTGCATTCTGAATAACTTCTTCAGATATTTATTGTGTTTCCTTCTTCTGGCCAGTGGACCTAATCTGATATTCAGTCTATCCTTTGAGTTGTTAATTTAACTCGATTTTTCACTCCATCCATCATTTGGTGTTTAAATTGGTTGTTTTTCAAATATATATTTTTTTCTTAATGGTATATGTTCTCTTCCTCATGTTTTCATACGATTTTTATGTCTTTATTTTAAAATACACTTTGTGTCATTTTTTGTTTTAGTTAACTGAAATTCCATTACGTTAATTGCTTGATGGCTTAATTTGGCAGTTTGTTGTCTCTTCTCTTGTTTCTCATTTCATCCTATGCCTCATAATTCTGGTTGATGAAGTAATGTGTATCAGTAGATGGCCCCCTTTGGCCTAGGTTGTGGGTGTGTTTCTGTAGAGTTTCTTTTTTTTTTTTTTTTTTGCCTTATGTTCCAGAGTTGTTCTCAAAGCCAAATTTTATGTTAATTCTGGCTTGGAGGATCTTTTATGACACAGAAAATGCAATAAAAACCCAAACCCAGTTGAAAGCAAACCACTGTGCAGGAATTCATTTAAGGATGACTCCTCTATCCTTCCACTCCATCTTCCTAACTCCCCTTCCCTACTACAGCTTTGATATCTGATAGTGAAGATTTCTTGTTATTTCCCTTTTGCAATTGATTTTTTTTCCTGGTCCAGTTTCACTTAAGAGTCTTACTCTTTTTTTTTTGTTTTTAGATCATTTTTTTTAATGCTTTTTTTCTCATCCCTTTAAGCTGATAAAGTAACTCTGGAATACTCAGATTGTCGTGAAATACACTTGGGACTCAGCTGCTATTAGGTTTGTAGTTTTCTCTTCATTTTTAGCCTCTCTCTCTCTCTCTGTCATCCTATCTTGCTTTCTGCCTTTCTTGTCTCTTTCTCCCTTGGTGTTGAACTACAGCCACACAACATCTTTGTTCTGTTATGTTCATTTAGGTGATTTTCAGTAGGAGGTCTTTTCAGGATATCCAGTATACCATATAGATGGAAATGTTTTTCCTGTATTTTTAAATGTCATTTCTATCCTCCCACTCCCTGTCTTATCTGTGCTTATTTCAAATAAAAATATACTACTTAAAAAACTTAGTATGACAGTTAAGTCTCTGATAATTTAAAAACATAAATTATAATTTGTCTTTAATCTTTCTTCTAAAGAACCTAGTTTTCTAGTGAAAGTCTGAATTCTTGTGAAACAGCTACCACTTCAGTGACATTACAGAGTAAAGAGTGGATTCTTTTGTCTTTCAGGATTGAAGTAGTCTCTGCTTTGCAAAGTTAAATTTTCTGAAATTCTGGGATTGATTTATTGTGCCTCTTAGGAATGGATTCCAACTTGCATAAAATTCAACCTTATGTAACCCTTTACTTTCTTCCTTCTTCCCTTTGGTTCTGTTTTGAAACTGAGCTTTATTTCATAGTTCTGTACCTAATTCACTGATATGAGTGTATATTATCCATGTAAAGGTATTCCTTCTATGAAAGGGACAACTTTGTGTCGTGATTGTTTCTGTAGTACTGCCCTGGGACAGCCTCCTTCAAACCTTGGCTACCTCCTCCTTGTTTGCTCTCTGAATTCCAAGATCATCAGTTTTTTCTATGCAAATTCAGAATTCTTTCCATGTGATGCAAGACACCCTTAAGCTCCCATCTCCTTTTTTTGTTTCTTAATCCATCCCCATTGGATAACTCTAAGTATTTTTCATAGAGATCCCCAAATATAAGTGTTAACCAAAAGTTTCCAAAGGACTTTAACTTATTAGTATAATATCCACCTGTTGAGTATTAGTTTTACCTTAATGGATATTGGAGCTCCAATTAGACTTTGATCTTGTATGTATGGTGTTTGTTGCCTATTTTAAAGTCTTATAATTTTAAGTAGTTATTGCTTTCTAGGCTTGCTGGACTAACCAACAGCAAATATTAAAACCTTTTCAGTCACCTTTATTTATTACCTAACTTTGCATGGTCAGTGGAGCAGACTTTGGCAGTTAAAATAAACTGTTCAACTTCACCATGTAAAAAGTACCTTACCTTAAGTTAGAATAGAATAATTATTGTAAGAAAAAAAGTAATTAATTATAGATCAGAGTGATGCCTTAATTATTTTATAAGTTTAATTTGTGGAACACAGAGCTAGAAACTTCAATATATTTCTAGTATTTCCTCTTGTTTTTAAGCCTAATTTTTCTTTGTGAAAAGAGTAGAACAGATGCCTCATGATATGTTTCTTAAAGATTCTTGAAATACGTTTCTTTAAGTAAATTATTTGTTAAATTACGTTGCTTAGAGTATATTTAATTTCAAAACATTGTCTTGATTTTGCTCATATGCCCATCCATATATTATTTAAAATCCAAAGAAATGAAAAAATTTGGTTATATATCCACATGGTCTCTTTGTGGTGTATTTGAAAGTACATTTGGAAATATCAAGGTTTACAGGTGACATCTTTTAATTTTTGCATGTATTATTTATAATCCTATGAATGCAAGAAAAAATAAGGACCTCAGGAATTTATCTCCCATGTTCCTAAATATAAAGCAACCTTATCCTTTCTAAAATTACATTTGTTTTTGTGATAGTTTTTCATATTGTATTTCTATTTTAGGCTAAAAATCTCATAGAGAGATTTTTTAATCGACAAGTGGAAACTCTAAGCACACTTGCAAAACGATTGCCTGAAATATACTATATTGAAGGTACTCTCCAAATGGTTTGGATTAATCGCTGCTTTCCGGGGTATGGAATAAATACCCTAAAACATCCAAAATGTCCTGAGTGCTGCGGTAAGTAATGAAGTTTATGAAAATTCACTTCTTTTCATTATGCCTAAGTTAATGCCTATTTTAGATTATATTTTTAGTTTATTTGAGTACTATGTTTTGTTGTCTGGGAGCAAACAAAAATAATAGTAGAGTCAGTTAGAGTTGCTTATCCTGAAAAGAGCTGAATCATATTTCTTCCAGAGTCAGTTGTTGCGTTTACCTTTACATAGTCCGGATTGGGTATCTTTTCCCCCCCTTTTTTTTTAATAAGTGCATAAATTTTTTATTACCTTTTGTTTTTTCTGACTTTGATCCTAGCACTAAAGGATCTGAGCTGCTATCTGGCTTTCATCCATCGTTATCCTTTTTAGAAAGAGTTCCTGTATGCGCTATTTAGGATGAGTTAATGGATTCAAAGTCTTTGAATTTCTATTTTTAAGAGTTGAGTGAGCCAATTAATCTTCATTCTTAGACTTTCTAATGTAAATAACACTAAATTAGTCCCATTTTCATTCAATCTCCTATTATTGTTCTTTTTCCCTCTCTTTCTACTGTCTTAGATTAAAAGTCTTTTCAAATAATCAAGCACTAAATATTCTTTTTGCTTTGCTATAATTTGTTAGATTTTTACTTTAATTTTATTTTTAATTTTGCTTTTGCTTAAGGATATGAAAAGTTATCTAGGATATATAGTGTAAATTTAATGAATAAAGCACTTACAAATAACAACTTTGTAACTATTTTGATAACTATTGAGATGAAGCAGTCTAGAACATGGAATTACCAGACAGTGAAACCAGAACCTAGTAGTTTAGCTGTCTGTTAAATGCATTTATATTTTCATTCAATGAGATAAACTAAAAATGTTACATATTTGCATCTAATTCATAAATTCCAAGAATTTTGAAATAATTAAATATAGACCTATCAAGTGAAAAAATAGGTTTGGATCTCTGAGAACAAGTAATTTTACCATTAAATTCTTTTTCCATTTATAGATGTTCAGATAATAACACAATTGTCAGGTTCTCTAACTTTACCATGTATTTATAACATTCAAGTTATTACATGCTGTACTGTTTGATCAAGTTCATTAAGCAGTTATTTTATTTATTTTTATTAAGGTATCACTGATATACACTCTCTCATGCCACCATCTTTAATCTTAAGTAGTTATTTTATTCGTGACAACAGACCCCATGGGAAGTTTGTAATAAAACTTACATGTAAATCTCAAAACTGTTTTTTGGCCTTTGTTGTACTGTTTTGCTCTCCCAAATATATGGTCACTGGCCACAGTGTTCAGAGACATAGGAGATATATCCATGAAACAATTAGGGAACATGAGTCTGCTAAGCTGCAGGTAAGATAATGAAAAGGAGATTGTATAAAGCAAAAAAAGGACTGATCACAAATTATTATGTCATTGAGATAAAGTTTTCTGAGTGATTTAAGACTTGAGTTAGGACGTTGAAGATACAGGGTTAACAAGTGCCATCTAAGCAAGGGCATGACAAAGCATGAATTCTAGGGGAATTTTGCTTGACTGGAGCTAGAGGATTTAGTATCAGCAAAGCTGTGGTGCATGATGGCTTGAATGCCAATTGGGAGAGTTCAAATTACTGTGGCAGTAGGAGGCATGTCTTTGAGTAGGGGAGAGAAAAACAGTTTATTTTTTGAATTTTATTGGATCATTAGCTAGTGATTTGTTAAATTTCATTTTGTACTATCCTATGGTAAATAAATGTCTTAATTCAGAATTGCTTTGTGCTATTTTCATCTCTTGTTAAACTAATTAAGCAAGTCTGAGTTCCCTTTATTGAACAAAGTTCCTTAAGTATAATGTGACCTTCAGGTCTCTATCATATACAATAATTTTTGTCTATTATTACATGAGGCTTTCACTCTACTTTTTTTTAAGAGCACTAATACTGATAGACTTAAATCATTCTCTGAATTGGAAGGCAGTATAAAATGTAACACTAGTTACAAGACAAAATTAGCATACTAAATAGCTTAAAATCCATTCAAGTGTGAAATGGAATACTAGGTAGAAACACATAAAACATATGAGGTACTTTTTAAATGACTTATTTCTGAAATGAAGGCACACTAAGTTTATGTTCAACAAAGAAGATTGAGACAAGCATGTGTATTATGTGAGGGAATTTTATTTACTTTATGAACAGTCAATTAAGTAAACAGTGGATATTTTTTTCTTTTTTGGATATATGACTTTACTCATTTAATAGTTATTTCCAAGTGTCAGATAAAGATTGCTTGTAAAATGGTGGCAACTTAACATTTCTACCTAATCATTCTTCTCATTTCTAATTTGTTTAGCATTTTAGTTAATTTTCACTGTGGAATACCTCTCTAACTTCTTATTTAGCATTGCTTATTAAATGCATCATGTTGTCAATCATTTTGACACTGAAAAAAGAAAATGTTCTAATTAAATTTGTGAATTATATAGATGTCTCATAATTTCATAAGTCATGTCATAAGATAGTATAACCAAAGACCAGCAAGAATAATACATTGTTTCTGACAGTGTATTTTTTAAACACTGGCTCTGAAATATGTTTTACTGTCTGTTTCTATAGTTTCTACTTTTCCTGTAAAACTGTATATCTTGTTTTCACCTATTTCTAATTTGTTTCGCTTAATCACCTCAAAAAACACTTGTATGTCAAATAACATTTTTGACATAATATCCCACTCCACCTTCTTTGTCTTCCTCTTTATGGCAGTGATTTTAAAACTCTGGTGTGTATCAAATTACCTGAAGATTTTCTCAAAAATATATCCAAGGTGTGGGAAGCAGATATTTACATCTATGATGACCATCCTAGGTGGTTCTGATGCACATGAAAGTGAGACTCCTGAATATGTTGATAAGGCAATACCTAGATATGATGCCTTTCCTCCTCCTGGTGCAACAGATGATTTCTCATTCATTTTTGCAGATTGAATGTATAGCTCAGTAATAATTTATGCAGCATTCTTGTTTTCCTTTGCTTTCTTTATAAATAAGATTTGCTCTTGCAACATTCAAAGCTTCTGGGAGTCCAGGGACCCTCAAGCAAGGAGGGCTTTCATAGGGATATAGTGTCTATTGTCAGTGGTCAGAAATAATTAGGTTATAGGTTTGAGTATTTAAACATCTTGAAATGATTTTATTAATAAAGTCTACCTTTGCACTTTATGCAGTGAAAGTGAATTGCTTGGTAGGTACAGTTCTTTTAAATAAGGTTTTTAAGTCTCTAAAAATTCATCCTGCTCAGACATGCAACTCTAAAGCGTTGTTTTAATTTTACATCAAAGGACAAAGAAAAATACTAGCAAAAAAAAGCTGATGTTGACAAAACAGGCTTTAATGCAAGAAGTCTTCCTAGATATACAAAGGAGAACTACATAATGATAAAAGGATAAATCTACCAAGAAGATATGATAATATGATAATACAGTGTTTTTTAATTTATGGGCACTTAATAACATAGGTTTAAAGTACATAAAATAAAAATTGTCAGAGAGGTACTCTGGTATGCAGTCATGTAAAAAAACATGAAATTGGATCCAACCAGAAAAATCACCCCCAGATATAACAGAAAAACAATAAATATTTTAGAATGTAACATGGGGTGATAATATGTCTTCAGCATTAGATAAGCATTTTCCAAAAGACACATTACTGATTTTAATAAAAAATAATGATAATTTTGTTTACATAAAAATTACTTCTGGCTATCAAAAGACACTTCAAAGAGAGAAATGATAATCTACAGAATGAGAAAATTACTTGTAATGGATATAACCTGCAAAAAATTAGTGCACAAAACACATAAAGAACTTGTAGAAAACATGTTTTTATTTTATTTTTATTTTTTTTATTGAAGGGTAGTTGACGCACAGTATTACATTAGTTTCAGGTGTACAACACAGTGATTCAACATTTATATACATGATAATTCTAGCTACTAGCTATCACCATACCAAGTTGTTACAATATTTTGACTATATTCCTTATGCAATACATTACATCCTGGTTACTTATTTATTTTACAATTGGAAGTGCGTATATATATATATATATTTTTTGTGAGGGCATCTCTCATATTTATTGATCAAATGGTTGTTGACAACAATAAAATTCTCTATAGGGGGTTAATGCTCAATGCATAATCATTAATCCACCCCAAGCCTATTTTTCGTCAGTCTCCAATCTTTTGAAGCTTAACGAACAAGTTCTTACATGGAGTACAAATTCTTACATAGTGAATAAGTTACATGGTGAACATTACAGGGGCAGTCATCACAGAAGCTTTCGGTTTTGCTCATGCATTATGAACTATAAACAGTCAGTTCAAATATGAATATTCATTTGATTTTTATACTTCATTTATATGTGGATACCACATTTCTCTCTTTATTATTATTATTTTTAATAAAATGCTGAAGTGGTAGGTAGATACAAGATAAAGGTAGAAAACATAGCTTAGTGTTGTAAGAGAGCAAATGTAAATGATCAGGTGTGTGCCTGTAGACTATGTGTTAATCCAAGCTAGACAAGGGGAATAAAACATCCACATATGCGGAAGATTTCTCTCAAAACAGGGGGGGTGAGGTTCTAAGCCTCACCTCTGTTGATCCCCAATTTCTCACCTGATGGCCCCCCTGCGACTGTGCCTGTCTTAGGTTGTTCCTCCCTTGAGGAATCTTACCCGACTCTGGCTAACCAGTCATCTTCCGGGGCCATCTTCTTGTAGAGTAACTTCAGCATGTATAGTTTTTAAACTACTAAGTAAATTGTGCACACACATTAACATAATAGGAGTACAGTTACATAACCAAAGCATACCTGTAATTACCAGCCATCTCCAGTGAAACCAAGAAAACCAGTTAGGCACCTTAGGCATTTGTGAAAACTTATCTATGATATGGTGGATAATGTCCAACTGAACTTGAACAGTCTGAGAGAATTCAGATAAATTAAAACAAACCATTCCTGGGAACTGTTCACATTCCATATGTTCTTTTAACAGTAAATAGTCTGTACTTGTAAGATTTTGGAGCGCTACAATTTTCACTTCTCCTAATTCTTGGTTGAGTTCCAACCATCTAGATCCAGTCAAATTTGTTGTTTTACTGTATGCACAGGCCAGCTTAGATATCTCCTTCTTCATTCCCATGGCAAGTCCAGGAATTGGTGGGATGAGTGCATCTACACCTGTAGCAGTGCGTGGATCTTTGTTGGGGTTTTTTTGTTGATCATCTTCTGGCATGAGTCCTCCCGAGAGTGCTGATGTTGAAAGTTCTATTTCATATCGTTTCTTAGTTCATTTTCGGGGTAGCCAAATTAGGCTTTGATCCTCTGTATAAACACAAACAGACCCTTTGCCTATACTCTTATATGCCCTTTATATCATTGTGTAGAGCTCATTGGAGGTCACCACACAGGGACTGCTTTTTTTTTTTTTAACATTAATCTACACTTACGTGACGAACACTTTGTTTACTAGGCTCACCCCTATACCAGGTCCCCCCTATATACCCCTTTACAGTAACTGTCCATCAGCATAGCAAAATGTTGCAGAATCACTACTTGTCTTCTCTGTGTTGTACAGCCCTCCCCTTTCTCCCACCCCCCTATGGATGCTAATCTTAATACCCCCTTTTTCTCCCCCCCCTTATCCCTCCCTACCCTCCCATGCTCCCCAGTCCCTTTCCCTTTGGTACCTGTTAGTCCATTCTTGAGTTCTGTGATTCTGCTGCTGTTTTGTTCCTTCAGTTTTTCCTTTGTTCTTACACTCCACAGATGAGTGAGATTATTTGGTATTTGTCTTTCTCCACCTGGCTTATTTCACTGAGCATAATACCCTCTAGCTCCATCCATGTTGTTGCAAATAGTAGGATTTGTTTTCTTCTTATGGCTGAATAATATTCCATTGTGTATATGTACCACATCTTCTTTATCCATTCATCTATCGATGGACATTTAGGTTGCTTCCAATTCTTGGCTATTGTAAATAGTGCTGTGATAAACATAGGGGTGCATTGGTCTTTCTCATACTTGATTGCTGCATTCTTAGGGTAAATTCCTAGGAGTGCAATTCCTGGGTCAAATGGTAGGTCTATTTTGAGCATTTTGATGTACCTCCATACTGCTTTCCACAATGGTTGAACTAATTTACATTCCCACCAGCAGTGTAGGAGGGTTCCCCTTTCTCCACAGCCTCGCCAACATTTGTTGTTGTCTTTTGGATGGCAGCCATCCTTACTGGTGTGAGGTGATAACTCATTGTAGTTTTAATTTGCATTTCTCTGATAATTAGCGATGTGGAGCATCTTTTCATGTGTCTGTTGGCCATCTGTATTTCTGTTTTGGAGAACTGTCTGTTCAGTTCCTCTGCCCATTTTTTCATTGGGTTATTTGTTTTTTGTTTGTTGAGGCATGTGAGCTCTTTATATATTCTGGATGTCAAACCTTTATCGGATGTGTCATTTTCAAAAATATTCTCCCATACTGTAGGGTTCCTTTTTGTTCTATTGATGGTGTCTTTTGCTGTACAGAAGCTTTTCAGCTTAATATAGTCCCACTTGTTCATTTTTGCTGTTGTTTTCCTTGCCCGGGGAGATATGTTCACGAAGAGGTCACTCATGTTTATGTCTAAGAGGTTTTTGCCTATGTTTTCTTCCAAGAGTTTAATGGTTTCGTGACTTACATTCAGGCCTTTGATCCATTTTGAGTTTACTTTTGTATATGGGGTTAGACAATGGTCCAGTTTCATTCTCCTACATGTAGCTGTCCAGTTTTGCCAGCACCATCTGTTGAAGAGACTGTCATTTCGCCATTGTATGTCCATGGCTCCTTTGTCAAATATTAATTGACCATATATGTCTGGGTTAATGTCTGGATTGTCTAGTCTGTTCCATTGGTCTGTGGCTCTGTTCTTGTGCCAGTACCAATTTGTCTTGATTACTATGGCTTTATAATAGAGCTTGAAGTTGGGGAGTGAGATCCCCCCTACTTTATTCTTCTTTCTCAGGATTGCTTTGGCTATTCAGGGTCTTTGGTATTTCCATATGAATTTTTGAATTATTTGTTCCAGTTCATTGAAGAATGTTGCTGGTAGTTTCATAGGGATTGCATCATCTCTGTATATTGCTTTGGGCAGGATGGCCATTTTGACCATATTAATTCTTCCTAACCACAAGCATGGGATGCGTTTCCATCTGTTAGTGTCCCCTTTAATTTCTCTTGAGAGTGACTTGTAGTTTTCAGAGTATAAGTCTTTCACTTCTTTGGTTAGGTTTATTCCTAGGTATTTTATTTTTTTTGATGCAATTGTGAATGGAGTTGTTTTCCTGATTTCTCTTTCTGGTGGTTCATTGTTAGTGTATAGGAAAGCCACAGATTTCTGTGTGTTGATTTTGTATCCTGCAACTTTGCTGTATTCCGATATCAGTTCTAGTGGTTTTGGGGTGGAGTCTTTAGGGTTTTTTATGTACAGTATCATGTCATCTGCAAATAGTGACAGTTTAACTTCTTCTTTACCAATCTGGATTCCTTCTATTTTTTTGTTTTGTCTGATTGCCGTGGCTAGGACCTCCAGTACTATGTTAAATAACAGTGGGGAGAGTGGTCATCCCTGTCTTGTTTCCGATCTCAGAGGAAAAGCTTTCAGCTTCTCGCTGTTCAATATAATGTTGGCTGTGGGTTTTTCATAGATGGCCTTTATTATGTTGAGGTACTTGCCCTCTATTCCCATTTTGCTGAGAGTTTTTATCATGAATGGATGTTGAACTTTGTCAAATGCTTTTTCAGCATCTATGGAGATGATCATGTGGTTTTTGTCTTTCTTTTTGTTGATGTGGTGGATGATGTTGATGGACTTTCGAATGTTGTGCCATCCTTGAATCCCTGGGATGAATCCCACTTGGTCATGGTGTACAATCTTTTTGATGTATTTTTGAATTCAGTTTGCTAAAATTTTGTTGAGTATTTTTGCATCTATGTTCATCAGGGATATTGGTCTGTAGTTTTCTTTTTTGGTGGGGTCTTTGCCTGGTTTTGGTATTAGGGTGATGTTAGCTTCATAGAATGAGTTTGGGAGTATCCCCTCCTCTTCTATTTTTTGGAAAGCTTTAAGGAGAATGGGTATTATGTCTTCCCTGTATGTCTGATAAAATTCCAAGGTAAATCCATCTGGCCGGGGGTTTTGTTCTTTGGTAGTTTTTTGATTACCTTTATAATTTCTTGCCAGTAATTGGTCTGTTTAGATTTTCTGTTTCTTTCTGTGTCAGTCTTGGAAGGTTGTATTTTCCTAGGAAGTTGTCCATTTCTGCTAGGTTTCTCAGCTTGTTAGCATATAGGTTTTCATAGTACTCTCTAATAATTCTTTGTATTTCTGTGGGGTCCGTCGTGATTTTTCCTTTCTCGTTTCTGATACTATTGATTTGTGTTGACTCTCTTTTCCTCTTAATATGTCTGGCTAGAGGCTTATCTATTTTGTTTATTTTCTCGAAGAACCAGCTCTTGGTTTCATTGATTTTTGCTATTGTTTTATTCTTCTCAATTTTATTTATTTCTTCTCTGATCTTTATTATGTCCCTTCTTCTGCTGACCTTAGGCCTCATTTGTTCTTCTTTTTCCAATTTTGATAATTGTGTCATTAGACCATTCATTTGGGATTGTTCTTCCTTTTTTAAAAATGCTTGGATTGCTATAAACTTTCCTCTTAAGAGTGCTTTTGCTGTGTCCCATATAAGTTGGGGCTTAGTGTTGTTGTTGTCGTTTGTTTCCATATATTGCTGGATCTCCATTTTGATTTGGTCATTTATCCATTGATTATTTAGGAGCGTGTTGTTTAGCCTCCATGTGTTTGTGAGCCTCTTTGCTTTCTTTGTACAGTGTATTTCTAATTTTATGCCTTTGTGGTCTGAAAAGTTGGTTGGTAGGATTTCAATCTTTTGGAATTTACTGAGGCTCTTTTTGTGGCCTAGTATGTGGTCTATTCTGGAGAATGTTCCATGTGCACTTGAGAAGAATGTGTATCCTGTTGCTTTGGTTGTAGAGTTCTGTAGATGTCTATTAGGTCCATCAATGTAATGTGTTGTTCAGTGCCTCTGTGTCCTTACTTATTTTCTGTCTGGTGGATCTGTCCTTTGGCGTGAGTGGTGTGTTTAAGTCTCCTTCAATGAATGCATTGCATTCTATTTCCTCCTTTACTTCTGTTAGTATTTGTTTCACATATGTTGGTGCTCCTATTTTGGGTGCATATATATTTATAATGGTTATATCCTCTTGATGGACTGAGCCCTTTATCCTTATGTACTGTCCTTCTTTGTCTTTTGTTACTTTCTTTATTTTGAAGTTTGTTTTGTCTGATACCAGAATTGCAACACCTGCTTTCTTCTCTTTGTTGTTTGCATGAAATATCTTTTTCCATCCCTTGACTTTAAGTCTGTGCATGTCTTTGGGTTTGAGGTGAGTCTCTTGTAAGCAGCATATGGATGGATCTTGCTTTTTTGTCCATTCTATTACTCTGTGTATTTTATTTGGTGCATTCAGTCCATTTACATTTAGGGTGATTTTTGAAAGGTATGAATTTATTGCCATTGCAGGCTTTAAGTTTGTGGTTACGAAAGGTTCAGGGTTAGCTTCTTTACTATCTTACTATCTAACTTAACTCGCTTATTGAGCTATTATAAACGCGGTCTGATGATTCTTTATTTCTCTCCCTTCTTATTCCTCCTCCTCCCTTCTTCATATGTTGGGTGTTTTGTTCTGTGCTCTTTTTAGGAGTGCTCTCATCTAGAGCAGTCCCTGTAGGATGCCCTGTGGAGGTGGTTTGTGGGAGGCAAATTCCCTCAATTTTTGTTTGTCTGTTTAATCCCTCCTTCATATTTAAATGATATTCGTGCTGGATACAATAGTCTTGGTTCGAGGCCCTTCTGTTTCATTGCATTAAGTATATCATGCCATTCTCTTCTGGCCTGTAGGGTTTCTGTTGAGAAGTCTGATGATAGCCTGATGGGTTTTCCTTTGTAGGTGACTTTTTTTTTCTCTCTGGCTGCCTTTAATATTTTTTCCTTGTCTTTGATCTTTGCCATTTTAATTATTATGTGTCTTGGTGTTGCCCTCCTTGGATCCCTTGTCATGGGAATTCTGTGTACCTCTGTGGTCTGAGAGGCCATTTCTTCCCCTAGTTTGGGGAAGTTCTCAGGAATTATTTGTTCGAAGACATTTTCTATCCCTTTTTCTGTCTCTTCTCCTTCTGCTATTCTCATGTTTCATATATTATTCCTTTTTGATTTGTCACTCAGCTCTCTTAAAATTATTTCATTCCTGGAGATCCTTTTATCTCTCTCTGCATCAGCATCTCTGCGTTCCTGTTCTCTGTTTTCTAGTCCATTAATGGTCTCTTGCATCTCGTCCATTCTGTTTTGAAGTCCTTCCAGAGCTTGTTTTATTTCTGTATTCTCCTTCCTTAGTTCTTGCATATTTCTCTGCAAGTCCATCAGCATGGTTATGACTTTTGTTTTGAATTCTTTTTCAGGAAGACTGGTTAAATCTATCTCCCCAGGTTCCTTCTCAGGGGAAGATGTAGCAGATGCCGAAGCTGTTTGGGTTAGTCCTGTCTGGATCATATTTTTTTGCCTTTTCATGTTGACAGGTGCTATTGACTGTCAGCTGGGAGGGCCAAACTTTTCACTTGCTACTGGCCTTTCTTTACTGGGACAACTGCGACCCCTAGTGGCTTGTGTTGGGTAATTGCGAGTAGGCTGGGTCTTTGTGTCTTGCCTGGCTGATATGAATGGATCTCCCTTTCTGTGGGCGTGGTTTGCCTTAGGCTGTTTCTCTGGTTTAGCAGCGCCCGGAGGGATAATGGACGGGGTTGGGGGGGGGGCTGTTTGGCTGTTTACCTCCGTGAGGGGTCTCAGAGCTGTTGCCCAGGGGGTTAGTGCGCCCGGTTTTCCCTGTAATTTCCTGCCACTGGGCCATGACCTATGCTGTTTCCGTCCAGCTGTTAAATCCCTGTCCCTTTAAGACTTTCAAAAAGCCTCTGCTTTTCCTTGTCACGGGGCATCAGCTTTGGCACCCGCTCAGAGGTCTTAGTGCCCTATTTCATTAGTTACCAGTCCTCTATACGCTTGCACTGTGCCTGCGCTCTGGTGCGGGTTGCTGGGGCTGAGTGTTCAGCAGTCCTGGGCTCCATCTCCCTCCCACTCTGCCTACTCTTCTCCCGCCGGGAGCTGGGGGGAGGTGTGTTCGGGTCCCGCCGGGCCAGGGCTTGTATCTTACCCCTTTCACCAGGCGCTGGGTTCTCGCTGGTTTAGTTGTATTCTGTCTGTTGTCCTGTGTCTTCTGGTCTCTCTTTTAGGATTAGTTGTATTTGTTGTATTTTCAAAAATATATATGTTTTTGGGAGGAGATTCCCACTGTCCTACTCACGCCGCCATGTTGGCTCCACCCCCCCGAAAACATGTTTTTAAAAAACAAAACAATTTTTTTAATGGGAAAAAGATTTAAACAAGTACTTCACAAAAGAGCAATTACAAATAGTCAGTGGCTATGCAAAAATCTGCTCAGCCTATTTGTAATCAGGGAAATGTAAAAAACAGATTGAGATCCTACTACACAACTATCAGATTGGCAGAGGTGAACAGTCTAATATACCAGGTGTTGAAAAGGATGTGGAGCTCCAGAAGCAGTCATAGACGGCTGAGTGTAAATTCCTCCAATTTGGAAAATAATGTGGCATTATATAGTAAATGTGATAATGCACACACTCTATGATCTTGCATTTGACTCTTAGAGAAATTACATCACAACGTATTTCTAATAGTCTCAAACTAGAGAACCCAAAGTTCCATATGCAGTAAAATGCATGAATAAATAGTGATATATTCGTTCAATGGAATGTTATATAGGAATGATAGTGAATGGATGGGAATTACAATCATATGGATACATTCTATAAACATAATTTGTGGAAAGGAGGCTAAGTACAATAGAATCTACAAGGAAAGTATTACCCTGAAAAAGAAAAGTATAATGCTGACTTCTTGAGATCAGGAAGGAGGTGGGAGTGGGGTGCAGGAGTTTTGAGTTGATGCCTGCATTGTTTCTACACAGGTTTTCTATGCAAACCTTCATTGTATTGGGCATTGATGTCTTATTTTTTTCTCATATATTTATTACATTTCACAATAAAAAAGTAACAAAATTAAATTTTCCCTTAAAGCTTGAACACCATTGTTACAAGACTAAATGCAATCTAAAGAAAAGTAAACATTCACAAGTGCTTTCTTTCTCAAATAATTTGAATTTATCATTTGCATGTAGAATCACCTGATGGTTGTTATCATGAATTCATAATTTTAACAGAGCTATCAATAATGGTTCAATGGGAATAATGAAATTATGATTAATTTTCTGTTAACTATTAAGGTATAAATGTAACTCCATATTACACTACTGCCTTCATGTTTTATTGATTTAAAATTGATAATAATAGGATTATTTTTAAATATTTTATGTTGAACTTTATATTATTCCCTATTTTTACTCTTATATTAAATGTGACTTATAATTATACTTAACAGATTTTATTTTTTGTGTGATTTCCTTGTATAAATTTATAGAAATAATATTTTAGAAAACAAACAGCTATTTTTTTTGGTGTGTTTTTACACTTCAAAATCTTTACATTACCCCTCTCACAATATATGTGTAACTGCAGACATTTTGGAATTTTCTTTTCAAGAAGTAAAGAGCAAACTTTTATGAACATACAAAGTAAGGACTTCATCTCTCACCTTGCTACATTCTGCTTACACCAATATTCTTATGTACAAAATTTTTCCAAGTTTGCCACTCAGGGCTTGTGAACTGGACAAAAATCCATAGAATTTCCTCAGTTTCTTATTCCTTTCTCCCTCACTGCTTCACGTACAGTGAAATTCTTTTTTAGGTTTTTCTGTCAAATTTAACTCCTCATCTCCATCCCCACTGTAATCATATTAATTTGGATTCCATTTTTTTTGTGCCAGGAATGATTGCACTCTCTGCCTGTTATCCTTTAGTTCTTCTCTTCAGTCTATATCCCACAGAGCTTCCAATTATATTTCTAAATTCTGAATGCAATCAGCTCATTTCTGTACTTTAAAACCCTGGTTTCATAGCTTAACTTCTTTATGAGCTAATTTCTCCTTATCTTTGAAGAATTCATAAATACTATGTATTGTACATTGATGGCATTGTTTTTATTCATCCAGAAATGTGTTAGAATTCAGAAATATGTAGAGTACTTGCTAGTTACTAAGTGTTAGGCCCTGGGGGTAGACTGATAAGTGACATGAAAAAGTTGCTTCTCTGCTTTTATATGTTATCTGGACAAACAGATTACAGAATAAAATCATTGCACATGGTGATAGGTATAATCAAGAACATTAAACAAGATGATTTGATCACTCTAGTGTATGAGTCAGAATTCAAACAGGGAACATGAGGCCTACTCACTAGTATTTTGAAGAGAAAATATCATTGTCAGAGGTCTCAGCCGGGTGAAGGGTGCCCACAAGGGATGTTGAGAGACACCTAAGATACCAACATCTCCAAGCATTTACCATCCTTAGGTTTGAAGGGTGAAGATGAGGAAAGAATGATAAATAGCACCCTGCAAGATCTGGAGCTGGGGAATGGGGCTACCTGACACAAGCTGAAGGCATGCAATGAGGCAGCCTCCAGAAGACTGGCTGTGGGCAAGTGGGGAAGAAGTACCCTGCCCTCTAGTCTTCTAATGGAACCTTCCTTTGGCCAGAGGAAAGGAACCTGGATGATGAAGTCTAGAAGTGAGTCCCAAGAGAACATGGCAGAGAAGAGTGGAAAATGAACCAGGTTGTGGGTTCAGATGGAGAGTAATGGCAATGTAGAAAGCGGGTAAATTTAGTATATTTAATAATCACAGTTTTTAAAAAAATTGTTCACAGATTCTAAAGCTGAGGGAGAAAAGAGTAGAATAAAGTGTGATTCTTGTGTTTAAGCATGTGTAGATGGCACATACTAAAAACTCTAAACTTTTTTAAATTTTGTAAAGTTGTAGCTTGATTATGTTTCATATAGAATTCCTTGCTTCTCACTACCTTTTATTGTAAAGAAAGTTCATCTTTGACCCAGTGCTCCATTTAAGTATCTATATAGGTAGAAAGGGTATTGACATCGGAAAAATGGTTTTTCTTCATCAGTTGAGATGAGCATGTGTTTTTTCCCTCTTTGTTATGTTAACATGGTGTATAACATTGATGGTGTTTTCATATGTTAATCATCCTTGCATTCTGGGTATAAAACCCACTTGGTCATGGTGCACAGTCCTTTAATATGTTGCTGAATTTGGTTTCCTTGTATTTTGTTGAGGACTTTTGTATCAGTATTATATAAGAGATATTGGACTGCAGTTTTCTTGCAGTGTCATTTCTGGCTTTGGTATCAGGGTAATGTTACCCTTATAGAATGAGTTAGGAGGTGTGTGTAATCTCTGGATTTTGGGATGAGTTTGAAAAAAGAAGTACACAAAAAAATTATATAGAATTCACCGTGAAGCCGTCTTATACTGGGCTTTTCTTTATGGGGAGGTTGTTGATTACTGATTAAATATTTTACTAGTGACAGATCTATTCAGATTCTCTATTTCTCTATGTGTCATTTTTGGTAGATTATGTTTCTAGAAATTTTTCTATTTCTTCTAGGCTATCCAATTTGTTGGTGTATAATTATTCTTAGTATAGTTTTGTATTCCTTTTTGTTTGTGTAAAATTAGTAGTAATGTCCCTACTTTCACTAATATTGTGATTTTAGTATTTTGAGTCTTCTTTCTTTTATTCTTAGTCAGTCTAGCTAAAGTGGTCAATTTTGTTGATCTTTTCAAAGCACCAACACTGGGTTTTTCTCTCATATATTTTTTCTCAACTTTAATCTTTGTTATTTTCCTCATTTTTCTGACTTCATACTCATTTTTTTCCACTTTTCCCAGTTCCTTAAACTAAGTCAGCTTCTGAATTTAATTATTCTTTTTTGATTTATGTACTAAGAGTTATAAACAACCCTCTTAGCACCTCTTTTGTTTTGCCGCATCCCATTTTATTAGTATATTGTGTTTTCATTTCCATTTGTCTCAAGTTTTTTTTTCCCCTGCATTTATCAGTTTATTGATTGTATAATAGTGTATTGTTTGATTTCCAAGTATCTGTGAATTTTCCAGGGTTCCTTAATATTGTGAACTGATGTCCAGCTTCATTTTATTGTGATCAGAAAACCCATTGCATGATTTTAATCTTGGAGTTTACAGTTTTTGAATTTGTAGATTCATGAATTTCATGAGGTTTTTGGCTATCATTTCTTTGTCTTTCTCTTCTCCCATTGGGATTCTAATAATGTATATATTAGTTTACTTATTACTGTCCCACAACTCCCTATAACTATTCACTTCTCTTCATTTTTCTTTCTGTAACTTAACTTAATCATTTTAGTTGTCCCATCTTCAAAATCTTTCTTATTCTTGCTCAGAAATGCTGTTCAAAGAATGTTCAAAACCACAGTCAATTTTTATTTTAACGTTATTTCACTTAATATGTGTGGGCCCCGAATTTGTTTTGTTTTTATTTCTGTCTTTTATTGTTAGTCTCACTTTCTTCATACATCATTTTCCTTATATACTTTGTTCTTTGTAATATTTTATTTTATCAGTTTGAACATAATGAAGTTAGTTGTTTTACAGTCATTCTCTAGTAAGTCCAGTGTCTGGGCTTCTACAAGAATGGCTTCTGTCAATTTATTTTGTTCCTTTAATATGCATATTTTCCTGTTTCTTGTGATTTTTTAAAAATTAAGTGTTAGAATTTTATAATATAACTCTGGAAATCATTCATTCCCACTTCCCCAGAGTTTGGTTTTCTTTCTTTTTTTTAATTAAGATATCACTGATATACACTCTTATAAAGGATTCACATGAAAAACATTGTGTTTACTACACTCAACCATAGTATCAAGTCCCCCCCACACCCCATTACAGTCACTGTCCATCAGCATAGTAAGATGCCAGAGTCACTGCTTGTCATCTTTGTGCTATACTGTCTTCCCTGTGACCCCTCACACACCATGTGTGCCAATCATAACGCCTTTCAATCCCCTTCTCTCTCCCTGCCCCCCTTCCCACCTACTCTCCCCCACCCATTCACTTTGGTAACTGCTAGCCCCTTCTTGGACTCTGTGAGTCCACTGTTGTTTTGTTCCTTCAGTTTTGCTTCATTGTTATATTCCACAAATAAAGGAAATTATTTGGTACTTGTCTTTCTCTGCCTGGCTTATTTCACTGAGCATTATACCCTCCAGCTCCATCCATGTTGTTGCAAATGGTAGGATTTGTTTCTTTCTTATGGCTGAATAGTATTCCATTGTGTATATGTACCGCCTCTTCTTTACCCATTCATCTACTGATGGACACTTAGGTTGCTTCCATGTCTTGGCTATTGTAAATACTGCTGCAATAAACATAGGGGTGCATATGTCTTTTTGAATCTGAGAAATTTCATTCTTTGGGTAAATTCCTAGGAGTGGAATTTCTGGGTCAAATGGTATTTCTATTTTTAGTTTTTTGAGGAACCTCCATATTGCTTTCCACAATGGTTGAACTAGCTTACATTCCCACCAGCTGTGTAGAAGGGTTCCCCTTTCTCTGCATCCTCGCCAGCATTTGTTGTTCTTAGTCTTTTTGATGCTGGCCATCCTTACTGGTGTGAGGTGATATCTCATTGTAGTTTTTATTTGCATTTCCCTGATAATTAGTGATGTGGAGCTCCTTTTGATGTACCTTTTGGCCATCTGAATTTCTTCTTTGGAGAAGTGTCTGTTCATATCTCCCTCCAATTTTTAGTAGGGTTATTTGCTTTTTGGGTGTTGAGGTGTGGGAGTTCTTTATATACATTGGATGTTAACCGCTTGTTGGATATGTCATTTACAAATATATTTTCCCATAGTTTTTGTTCTGTTGTAGGTTTTTTTTTTGTTCTGTTGTTTTTGTCCTGTTGATGGTTTCCTTTGCTGTATAGAAGCTTTTTAGTTTGATGTATTCCCATGTGTTCATTTTTTCTTTTCATTTCCTTACTTGAGTAGATGCATTCAGGAAAAAGTTGCTCATGTTTATATTCAGAAGATTTTTGCCTATGTTGTCTTCTAAGAGTTTTATGGTTTCATGACTTACATTTAGGTCTTTAATCCATTTTGAATTTACTTCTGTGTGTGAAGTTGGACAGTAATCCAGTTTCATTCTTTTGCATGTAGCTGTCCAGTTTTCCCAACATGTTATTGAAAGAATGTTTTTTTCCCCATTATATATTCATGGCTCCTTTATTGTAATTGACTATATATATGTGTGGGTTTATATCTGGGCTCTCTATTCTGTTCCATTGATCTATAGGTCTGTTATTGTGCTGACACCATGCTGTTTTGATTATAGTAGCTTTGTAGTAAATATTTTTTAATTAAATGTTTTAAAGATTTCACCAGCAAAAACATCTGGGTGTGAGCGGTATTTGTGGGGAAACATTTTTAATGAACTTTATTAAGGTATAATAAACGCAGCCATTTAATTTCAAATGTACACATTTGAATTATACAGTTCAGTGAACTTTGATGAGTGTATTTATCCATTTAACTTATCAAACTATGAAAATATAGAAATTTCCATTGCCCTAAATTGTTCCCTTATGTCACTTCATAATCATTCACAACTACTTATTAAATATACCATTGTTTATTCATTCATCTTTTGGTAGACATTTGGGTTGTTTCTAGTTTTTGGCTATTGTAAATAATACTTGTATGAACATTTCTATATGTTTTTATGTGGAATGTTTTCATTTCTCTTGGGTAAATATATGAGTTAGGTGTAGGTAATATGGTAACTCTAAAACTTTGCAAAGTAGTTGGATTATTTTACACATGCACCAGCAATGTGTAAGATTTCCAGTTTCTTCATATTTTTGAAGGCTTGATATTATCTGTCTTTTTAATTTTAACCATTTTAATCAGAGTATAGTAATACTCATTTGTGGTGTAATTTGCATTTACCTTTTAACTCGTGGTATCAAACTACTTCTCGTGTTGTTCTCTTTGAGCTCTCCCATATATTATTTTGTGAACTGTTCAAAAATTTTCCTCTACCCTTTTATGAGGCTATTTTTCTTCTAAATATTGACTTATAAAGTTTATTTACAAATTCTAGAAACAAACACATATGTATTTTCTTTTGACTTTCTTAATCGTGTCCTTTAAATATCAGAAGTCTTAATTTGGACAAAATTAAGTTTCTCTCTTTTTTAAATTATACAAAGATATGTGTCCGTTCAAGACATTTCTGCTTACCCCAGATTCATGAAGATTTTTTTCCTGTTTTCTTCTATAGAAATACTGACTTTGTATCATGGTGGCCTTGCCAAACTCAGTTATAGTTCTAAGAGTTTATTTTTTATCTTTTGGGTTTTCTTCATATCTAATCATGCCACATAGGAATAAAGACAGTTTCACTTTCTTCTTTACAATTTCCTTCCCCTTTACTTACTTATTGCCCCATTTGTCTGGCTAGAATATTCAGACAAGTGCTTAGCAGAAGTGGTGAGAGTTGGCATCCTTATCTTATTTCCATTGTCAAGGCCCTCAGACTTTACCAATTATGTATATCAGTTGGAATCTTTTTAGATATGCCATTAGTTGGGTTGATGAAGGAAGAATCCTTCTATTCCCTATTTATTTTGATTTTTCATCATGAATGAGATGTCATATTTCTTTTACATGCCATTGAGATGGTCATGTTTATCTTTTATCATATTTTATGATGTACTGATGTGCACATCTTAAACTGACCCTGTATAAACTGGTCTAATATAAACTACATGTGATCATCATTTATAATTTCTGTATATACCTGGGTTTTATATGCTAACATTTAGTTAGGGATTTTTGTGTCTATGTTCATGAGTGATTTTGGTCTGTAGTTTTTTTGTAAATCTTTGTGAAAGTTTAGTATTAGGGCACTGCTGTTTAAAAAAATGAATTACAATAATTTCCTCTTCTTGCTTTTTCTAAATGGGTTTATTCAAAATTTATATAATTTTGCCCTCACATGATTAACTCCTCATTGACACTATACCTAGTGGTTTATTTTTGTTTGTTTTTCTTTTAGTTTTGGGGGGAAGATTGGCATGTGTGTGTGATTTATTACAGCTCTTTGGAAATAAAATCTTCCTTTATAATGTCGTATTTCAAACATCTAGAAATACAGAAAGTGATTGTAAACAAGTATGTATATATTACCCATTCCAAACAAATTTCATATTCTGTCACTTCACATCCTAACATTTAAAGCTACTTAAATGAGACACAACTGAAGGCTCCTATGAAGGCCTCAGCAATCCATTGTTTTCCTTTTCTGCTCAGATATATCCTTTTTCAGAATTTGACATTTTTATTCCAATTCAGGATTTTTGTGCTATTAACTTTTATTAAGGTAATCAACAATAATTTTGCATGATAATCACTAAATAAATGATATCTTACCTTCTACAACTTGCTTTGTTTGGGCATTTAACTACACATGTTGAAATTATACAGTGTAATGACTTGTACATGAATATATCCATGAAACTATCACTACAAGGAAGAAAAGGATCTTTTACAACACTGAAGTTTACATCTGTGTTTTGGTCAGTCCTACCTCAACATCTATTCCCAAGCAAATACTGATAAGATTTGTGTCACTATATATTTGCATGCTTATTCATATTATTTTGCATAAATGCACTCATGCAGTATATAATCTTTTTCTGAATTCTTTCACTCAGCATGATTTTGAGACACCTCAGTATTATTGCATGTATTAAAAATTTTTCCTTTTTATTGCTGAGTAGCATTCCATTGTGTGGATATACCACATTTTATCCATTCACCTGATGATGGACATTTGGGTTGTTTCCAGTTTTAGGCCATTACAAATAAAGCTGCCATGAGCATTCTTGTACAAGTCTTTGTGTGGACATATGTTTTCAGTTCTCCGGGAAAAATACCTGTGACTGCAATTGCTGGGTCATGCGGTAAGTATATGTTTAACTTTATAAAAAAGAGAAGCCGAATCATTTTCTAAAGTGGCTATACAATTTCATGTTCTATGAGCAAAATTGGGAGTTCCAGTTGTTCTAAATCTTTCCAGATTATAATATGGTCATTCTTTTTTAAATTTTAGTTATTCCAGTGTGTGTGTATGTGTGTGTGTGTGTGTGTGTGTGTGTGTGTGTGTGTGTGTGTGTGTGGTGACATCTCATTGTGGTTTTGATTTTCATTCCTTTTTAAAAGATATCTTCAACTTCCTATGGATATAAATTTTTTTGGCACAGTATCTGTTCAAATATCTTCCATTTTTTTAAGTGAGTTCTTTATCTTACTGAGTTGTTAAGAGTTCTTAATATAATATAGACAAAAGTCCTTTTCTGGTACACACATTTCCCTCACTATCTGTAAGTCCATTTTATGATATTTCACTTTTACAAAAGATCTATATTAATATTTTATTTTACCCACTGAAACAAATCTGAAGAGGATTTTAATATTTATGAAAGGGTAATGCTTCTTTGCTTTATATTATTTAAGCTTATGAAAGGTTTCATGGAAATACTCTAGTTTTGGATAATGGGGGATCCTGTATATGCTGTGAATATATTCTCCCATACTGTGGCTTTCATTTTTGTTTTTAAATAAAAGAGTTGAAGAAATCCAATTTATTAATTTTTTATTCTGTGGTGTGTGTGTTTTTTCATTCTCATAAATCTTTTCCTATTCTAAGGTGACAAACATTTCCTCCTATGCTTTTTTTTGGTACTTTGGGATTGTATATTTAGGTTTATGATCCATTTTGAGTTAATTTTTCTGTTTGGTATAAGGTAATCTTATTTTACCATAGTTTATCCTGGTGATCCAGCACCATTTGTTGATGACTCTTCTTTCCTTATTCAAATTTCCTTGGTGTGTGTGTCAAAGAGTCAACTGACTTGTTCTTGTGTGGGTTTAATTCTGTTCCATTCATGTACATATCTATCATTTCACCAATACCAAAATGTCTTGATATGGTAGCTTTATTGTAATTATTGCATGACATTTAAAATACTGCTTTGGTTATTCTGTTCTTAATTGCTATATACCTTTTAGAATTAGCATGCCAATTTATACAAATAAGCCTACTATAATTTGGATATATTGCATTTATTCTAGAGACAAAATCACTAATTGTTACCCCCAAAACATTTTGTCTTCCAAAACAGTGAGCATGATGATTCTCTACTTGTGTAAATCCTTTTAAATTTACCCCAAGAACATTTTGTAGTTTTCATTGTGCAATTCTAGCAAATATTTCTTAGGTTTATTCCTAAGGATGTTACAGTCATTTTAATCTGTTGTGTATGGAATTGTTTTAATTATTTAATTTTGCAGTTAACGTATAATACAGTTGATCTTTAAATATTAACTTAGATCCTGTGACTGTTTAATTCATGGATTAGATCTCATAATTATTTTATAGACCCTGTATTTTTTACATGATAAATATATGTCATCTGCAAATAACAGCACTTTTACTTCTTCGTCTGATATTTAGACTTTTATTTCTTTTACTTAATTGCAGTGACTAGGTCCTCCAATCCAGTGTTGAATAGAAATAAAAGCAGGCATTCTTGCCTTTTTTCCAATATTAGAGATAAATTACTCTTTCACTTCTAGGTATGATATGAGAAGTAGGATTTTCTTAAATGCTTGTTGTCAGTCCCTTACTTTTCTTAGTTTGTTAAAGTCTTGATCATGAATAGTTAGTGAATTTTGTGCCAAGATTTATCTGAATCCTTTGAAAATGTATTTTTTATCCTTTATTAATATAGAAATGTGCATCAATTGATTTTATAACATTGAACCAATTTTTCATTCCTGATACAATTCTACTTGGTCATGATCTTTTAACTTTTTTATTTATTGTTTGATTGGATTTATTAATACACCTTTTTCAAGAGGACTGTTCATCTGTGTTTTTCTTTAATGTCTTTGTCATATTTGGAATACAGTTATGTTGACATCATAAAATGAGTTGGGCATTGTTCACTCTTACTTTATTTTTCAAAAGAATTTCTGTAAGATTGATATTATTTTACTGTATTTGACAGAATTAACTGGGGAAATAATCTGTTCCATTGACCTATGTGTCTTTTCTTTTACTAAAACACTGTCTTCATTACTGTAGCCAGTAAGTCATAAAATTGGGTAGTGCTATTCTCCCTTTTTTCTCATACAAAGCTGTTTTAGCTATTCTAATTGCTTTGCTTTTCCATATAACATTTTGAATGAGCTTGTCTTTATTTACCAACAACAAAAATAACAACCTGGGATCTGATAGTAGTTGTGTTAACAAATATATAGATCAACCTAGGACTTGGATGATAGCTTTATAATATTGAGTATTGAGTCTTCCAAATCAATAAATATAGTATGCCTGTCCATTCACTTAGGTTGTCTTTGATTTCTCTTAATCAGTGGTAGGTAGTTAGTATCATATGTATCATATCATATATGCTTTATAGGTTCATACCTAGTTATTTTGTGGGGAGCTGTTGTAATTGATATTGTGGTTTTAATTTTAGATTCTAATTGTTAATTGCTAGTATTTAGAAATATGATTGTTTTTGTTCATTGACCTTGGCTCCTGATGTATTGCAAACTCACATGTTTTAGATTTCTTGGTAGATTCCTTGGGATTTTCTATAAGGTCACTGATTTTAGATTTTCAGTTATTCTTTTTTTTTCTAAATAATAAAAGCTGCATGTATATAAGATTAAAGTATCTTCTAAGCACTGCTTTAAATTTAATTCCCTTCCAGTAAGTCATGTTTTCATTGTTATTAAATTCAAAGTATTTTTAGATATTTAAAGTTTTTCTAAATACCTTACTGTTCTTGATACTTAAATTATTTGTTATATGGTTAGAGAACATTTAAATTAATTAGATTGGTTTTGTGACTTGTCATATGTCCTGATTTGGTGAAGGTACCAGATCCAATTAAAAAATCTTGGTATTTTGCAGTTGTTAGATATAGTGGGATAAAAATGCAAGTAGGTCAGGAGGTTAATAGGTCAAGATCTATTTTTTTTTCCTGATTCTGTAATCATCTATTTAACCCTTTATTTGTTACTTTTCATTTCTTACGTACTTGGGAGTGTAATTAGGCATATACAGTTTTTAGCATTTATGTCCGCCTGATGAATTGTCCCTTTTATGATTATGAAATGTCCTTCTTAACTCTGAATTGCTTTTTTGTTTGAATTTTATATTATATTAGTGTAGGAGTTCCATCATTCTTTACTGCTGGCATGCTGTTTTCTTTCTCCATTTCCTTTCAACCTATCTGTATATCTACTGTAGGCTGCTTACAGTTGAGGTTTTTTTTTTCAATCTTGTGTCTCAAAGTCTGCCTGTAAATTAAAATGTTTACATTATTTTATTTGTTTTATATTTGAATATTTTAAGTATTATAGTTTAATATATATAATTGCGTTTTAGCTGTATTCAGTTCATTTAATTTCCCTTTTCACTGTACTTTTTGTATATTTTTGGTAGTCTAAAGAGTATACAAGCTTACAATTTGATTGTCTAAAGTTAATTTTGCACCACTTCACATAAAATGTAGTAATCCTATAGCCCTTGAGCTCCCTTTACCACTTACCCTCTGCTCTTCATTTCATAATATTTATACATACTACATACATGCATACTGAAAATTTGTGCAAACACTATTGTAATTTTCTGCTTTTCAGAGTCTTAGATATTTTAAATGACGTAAGAAGGGAAAGCAGTCATATTTTGCATATGTTTCCATTGCTGATGCTCTTTCATTCCTGAAGATCAAAGGTTTTCTCTTCCTTTATATTGTATTCACTTAAAGAATTTCCTTTTTTCACAATTATGGTAGAGTAGATATGCTGGAGGCAAATAGTCTGGTCTTCATTTCTTAATAGATACTTTCTCTTTCTCTGAGAATAGAATTCTGTGTTAAAAGCATTTTTTTTCAGCCCTTAAAAGTGTTGTGCTACTGTCTCCTGACCTCCATGCATACTGATTAGAAATCTACAGTCATTTCAGTTAGTTTTTTGTACATCGTTATTTTTGTACAGATGCTTTCCAGTTTTTTATTTTATCTTAATAACATTTTAATTGTAATGGTTTTCTTTAAATTTATCCTATTTGGGGTCTTCTGAGATCCTTGAATCTGTAAATTTACCTTTCACCAAGTGATGAAGTATAATTTTCTATATTGTTGGATTTTCTGTGGCCCCTCTTCTTTTCAGATTCTCCTTCTGTAATGACAGTGATGCCCCTATGTTCTACTTGTTGATAGTGTAATACAGGTGTCTGAGACTTCGTTTTTTCCTGCAGCCATTGTTTTTCAACTTTTTTCTCTATTCTTCAGTTTAATTTATTGATCTTAGAGTATTGTCTAATAATTCAAACAACTATATTTTGAGGTTAGCATTTGTTTGTTTTCCCTTGCTAATAGGTCACATTTTCCTGGATTTTTGAATGTTGACTTAGTTCACATTGTACCCTTACGACTATAAATTATGTTGTGTATCTTCTGGATTCTGCTATAATAATTTGGAGAAGGGCAATGTTTTGTTTTAGCAGGAAACCCATGCAGATAAATTCAATTCCAGTTCAGTTCTCAAGGCTTTGCCATGCTAGTTTTGGGTCTTTCCCATGCATTTATGTTTAGGAGTTAGGCAGCAACTTGTATGGTTTCAAATCTCAGTTCAGTTCTCTAAGCCTTTTTATGTTGGCCTGGGTCTTTCCAACGTAAATGTGGTTTAGGAGTTTACTTGTGCAGGCTTATACACAAATTAGGGATTCCTTTCTTAGCATCTCTTCCTTCTGAGACTTTTCCTTCACGCTGTTGTCTCCCTGAACTTCATTCCTTGGTTCCATAGCCAGAGGATGGCAGGGTTTCTATCAGAGTTTTATGCATTTGTACAGTGCCACTCTGCAAACCAGTCCACCCGGGTGGTAAGCTAAAAGAGAAAATTAAAATATATAGACAGGATACTCATCCCTGGTGATTTGCTTCTTTTAACTGCCTTCGTAAATGCACCTTATTTCCTTTGCTTTTTAGAGTCCTCAGGTAATAATTTCATTTTAGTTTAAGTTTTTAGTTGTATTCAATGGGCTGAGTGGGCATTAGAGGATTAGACCACCACAACAGAACTGTACTCAATATGGGGAGGATTTTAATTAAAGTGGTTAATTGATAAATGGTTTTTCAGGTTTTCTGAGTTCATTTTTATAATTTGTATGCTCTCTGTATTTGTTCATTTTCTCTAAGTGGTCAAATTTATTCCACAAATTTATCACAGTGTTACCTCATTTTACATCTGATGTCATGGAATCCGTAGTAATGTTCCCCCATTATTCTCAGTATCACTCAATTTGTCTCCACATTTTTTTTTTCAGTTTTACAAGCTCTAGCTGGAAGTTTATCCATTTTATTAGTCTTTTCAAGGAGTCAGGTTTTAGTTAATTTTCTTTCATTTGTTTGATTTGTTTCCTTAATTTCTGTTCTTACCTTTAAATTTTTCTTATATTATTCACTTTCTTTCTCATCTGAAACTTTATGCACTCTCTTTAGTTTCTTAAGAGAGCAACACAAAACATTATTTCATACCTTTCTCTTTTGTTATGTAAGTAACTAAAGCTATAGATATCTCCTTAACATTGCTTTACCTGAATCCCGCTAATTTGTTTTTTTGTTTTTTGCTTTGTTTCCAATTGGTTCAAAGTATTTTACAATTTGTTTTTTGTAATTTCATTGAGCCCTAGGCTTACTTGTAGTATTTTGTTTAATTCCCACATATATGGTCATTTCCAGTATATTTTTCCATTGTTGTTCTCCAACTAAAGCTTTTTCTGCTCAGAAAACATGCCCTGTATTACTTCAGTCCGTTTAATTGTTATGAGAGGTGTTTTACGGTTCAAGATATAACCCATCTTGATAAATGAATATTCTATGTCCTCATGAATAATAAATTTATTCTGAAATTTCAGGTTGCAAAAGTTACCCTGTTGTTTTAGTTTCTATTTGTCATATCAGTTTGTAAGAGTGAAATGTTGAAGCTCCCAGCTATAAATGTAGATTGCTCTAATTTTCTTTTTTTCCTTCCAAGTATTTTGACGTTTAGTGCTTAAATAAATAGACATTTAGGATTGTTATTTTTTTTTGGTTTTAACTTTCAACATTACTTCATACATCTTTATTCCTGATATTCCTTGCATTGAGGTCTACTTTGTTAGATATTAGTATAACCACTCCAGCTTTCTTATGATTAATGCTTACATATTGTGCCAGTTAGTGATAGACCCTGTTAACATTCTGCTTAGCCATTTGACAAAGTTCTTTTGATGCACAAATATTTTTAATCATAATGAAGTCCAATTTATATTTTCTTCTGTTGCCACATCTAAACATCCATTGCCATATTCAAAGTCATGAAGATTTAGACCTGTTTTCTTCTAGGACTTTTTAGCTCTTATATTTACGTCATAGATCCATTCTGAGTTAATATTTGTAAATAGTGTAAGGTAGGGATACAACTTCATTCTTCTGAATGTGGAAATCCAGTTTTCCCAGCACCATTTGTTGAAAAGACTCTCTTTCCACATTGAATGGATTTGTCATCCTTATCTTAACCAATCATAAGTGTACAGATTTATTTCTATTCCATTTGTCTGTTTGAGTACTGGAGCTTTCTCATAAGTTTTGAAATAGTCACTATGAGTCTTCTCACTGTCCTTGTTCTTTTACAAGATTACAAGATTGTGTTTTGTCTTTTCAGGGCCACTTGAGGATTGGCTTTACATTTCTTCAAAAAAGACTGTTGAAATTTTCATAGGGATTGCCTTGAATCTCTTGTTTTGGGTAATATTGACATCTTAACAATATTGTCTTCCTATCCATGAACGCAGAATGACTTTTTATTTATTTAGGTCTCCAGTGGTTTCTTTCAGCAATGTTTTGTAATTTGTAGTGTATAAGTATTTCTCCTCCTTGTTTCTAGTTGGGCTTTTGTTTGTTTTATTATTCTCTTCGTTATGGATTATTTTTTCCTGCAGAACAATTTCTGTATACATTCCAGACTTTGTAAATTTTATCCTATTTGGTTCTGTATAATTTTGTATTCTTACTAACTTTGTGGTCTTTTTTTCAGATGTTATTAATACATTACTTGTAAACAATTTGATTAGTTTGTGTCTTGCTTTTCTAAGTTGATAGATGGCTCTAGTTCAGTATGGAGTTTAGAGCTAATTATTTCCCCCTACTTTTCTAAATGCTCTACCCCAAATGCCTTGTGAATTACAAATTTCCCATTCTGGTTGTTGGGAATCACACTGTTCCTTAGCCTGAGTGATTGTCAAGCACCCTTTCCTCTAATGCTATCAAAATCAGTGGTCCTTTCCCCAGCCTTAGGTGGCTTCCTCAAATAAATACACTGATTTCTGTTGAATGTTCCAGAGAGATGTTCTACTCACCTCCAGAGTTCTTTGTCCCTTTCTGTTACACAGTTGTAAGAACTCTGGCGGTATTGGTCTTCTAGGGCTGTTAACTTTGTCTTTTCAATTCAGGGAGTTTGCTGAGCTCCACCTTAGTTCCCTGTGCTGTAATTTGACAACTTTCTGAAGACAGTAAGCTACAGCAATTGTAGAGCTCTTGTCTTTTGTTTACTATCACTAAAGGATCACTGTCCCTTGTGATTTTACATCCAGTTTCTTAAAAAACATCTTTACATATATCTTTGTGGTTATTAATATCTTTTGGTTGTTTTAGGCAAAATAGTTAATCAGTTCCTTTATTCTTTTGGGTCATAGTTCTCTTTTTGGGCTAAGGAAATTTTTAAGGCTTAGTTGTGGTGCAAGGTCACTGTCCACAATGTCTCTAATTTTTAATGCAAAATGTCTTTTTTTTACCTTAATGTATTTTTTAAATAAGCTTTATTTTTAGAGCATTTGTAGGTTCATAACAAAACTGAGTGAAAAGTACAGAGATTTCCCATATACTCCCTGACCTCACTCATGCATTGCCTCCCTCAGAGATTATCAAGGTCTCTCAACAGAGTGATACCTTTTTGTTACAATTGGTGAACCTACATTGACACATAATTACCAGCCAAAGTCCATTGTTTACATTACAGTTCACTCTTGCTGTTGCACATTATGTGAGTTTTGGACAAATGTATAATGACCTGTATCCACCATTATAGTATCATACAGAGATTTACTACCCTAAAAATTGTGTTTTCTACCTATTCATCCTTCCCCATCCCCTAACCATTGACCATTTTACTATCTCCATGGTTTTTCCTTTTCTAGAGTGTCATGTAGTTAGAATCATACAGTTTGTAGCCTTTTCAGATTAGCTTCTTTCACTTACTGATAGGCATTGAAGGTTTGTAATGAGGAGTAGGCTCCTATTCATATAGTTCTCCCTTTCCCGATCCTGCATGTAATGTGTCATTTTTTTTCTCTAGCTTTGAGATTCTCTTTATTTGGGGTTTATAGCAGTTTGACTCTGTTATGCCTGGGGTGAAGTTTTGTCTATTTGATACTGGGTTGAGTTTCTTGGATCTGTTCATTTATGTCTTGTGTTAAATTCAAGGCTTTTTGATAATTTATGTCATTGTTTTCTGCATCATTCTTTGTCATCCCTTTTTGGTTATCAATTATACATCTTTTACACCAGTTATACCAATTTATATTGGCTTATAAGTCAAATGAAACATTACGCATATTTTTGTTAAAATTCATGTAACATGAAACCATTTTAAAGTAAACAATTCAGTGGCATTTAGTACACAGTGTTGTACAAACACCACCTCTAGTTCCCATTTTAATAATTTCATAAGGAAACTCTCTATTTATTAAGCAGTTTCTCCCAATTTTTCTCTACCCTTAGCCCTGAAAACTACAGGTTTGCTTTCTGTTTGAATGGATTTACTTGTTTGGGATATTTCATAAAAATATATATAAATATATGTATTTAAAAATATAATGTGTGTTATTTTGTGTCTGGCTTCTTTCACTTAACATAATGTTTTCTAGATTCAACCACACTTTAGCTTGTATCAATATTTCATTCCTTCTTAATGGTTGAACAATATTTCATTGTATGTATGTACTCAATTTGTTTATCCATTCATCCATTGATGAACATTTGGGCTGTTTCCACTTGGCTATTGTGAATACTGCGTCTATGAACATTCATGGAGAAGTATCTACTTGAGTACCCATTTTTAAGACTTTTGGTTGTATACCAACAGTATAATTGCTGGCAGTTTTGTGTTTAACTTTTTCAGTGTAAACTTACTGAGTTTATAATGGTGGCTACACCATTTTACAGTCCCACTAATAATGTATTAGGGAATCTATTTCTTCTCAGTAACACTTGTTATTTTACTTAAAAAAAATTAAAAGTCATCCTAGTGTGCGTGAAGTATCTCATTTGGCAACGATTTGCATTTCCCAAATGACTGATGATGGTGAACATTTTTCCTGTACTTGGTGGCCACTTGTGTATATTCTTTGGAGAACTATCTATTCAAGTCTGCTATCTATTTTTTAAAATTAGGTTTTTGGGTTTTGGTTTTTGAGTCATAAGGTCCATTTAGAAAGTCTTTTTTCTAGACCCTTAGACATACATGATTTGCAAATATTTTCGTCTATTCTCAGGTAGTTCTTCACTTTCATAATAATGTCCATATGTATGGAAGTTTTAAGTTTTTATGTAGTCCACTTTACTTTTTCTCTATTAATTGCTCATGTTTTCTGTGTCATCTCCAAAACAAAACAAAAACATAGTGGTGTACAAAGTCATGAAAATTTTACCCCTTTTCCAAACAGGTCATGGATGCATTTTGAACTAATTTTTTTAAACAGTTTGAGTTAAGGGTCTAACTTTATTATTTGGCTTGGTATCTAGCTCTCCCACCATCATTTGCTGAAGAGACTCTTCTTTCCACATTGTATGATCTTGTTATCCTTATGAAAAATCAA
The DNA here is from genome assembly GCF_030020395.1 of Manis pentadactyla. Classification (NCBI taxonomy): domain Eukaryota; kingdom Metazoa; phylum Chordata; class Mammalia; order Pholidota; family Manidae; genus Manis; species Manis pentadactyla. Next base: position 46,052,069 of record NC_080025.1, read on the forward strand.
CTGGTCATGGACAAGGTTATTTCTCACCCTCTGTTCTGTTCCCATTAGTGTATTTTTCCCTCCTTATGCTAGGGCCACAGTTTTGATTATTGTACCTTTGCAGGAAAGGTACCTTTGGTTATTCTACCATCAGCATCTGCCTGCCTTTGCTACCACTTTAATGCTGTCAAATCATGTGTGTTTCTTTTTTCCAGATTTTGTCACTGTTATCTTCAAATGGATTAATTCAGTACAGTAAAAGCTAGAATTGGAATTCTTGCCACTTGTTTTTTAACACTGTGGACATTGTCTTTGGTACTAAATTTTTCATTAACATTAAAATTTTGTCTTTACCCTCAGGTCTATGAAATAAGTGAGTTATGTCTTAAACATATGAATTTTGGGGGAGTACATACATGCAATCCATAACATATACCCAGAAATGGAATTGCTGGATCATGTGGTAATTCCATTTCTCCAACAATATGGAGGAACCACCATATTGTATTCCATAGAGGTTCCACCATTTTTTATTTCCACCAACAAAGCACAAGGCTTAATAACAGTTTTAACACATCCTGGCCAACTCTTGTTACCTTACATTTTTTTATACTTGCTATCCTAATGTACATGAATTGAAATCTCATTGTGGTTTTGATTTGCATTTTCCTAATGGTTAGTAATGAGCATCTTTTCATGTACCTATTATTTTTATATCTGCTTTGAAGAAATGGCTCCTGAAAGCCTTTACCCATTTTTTAATTCGATTTTAAATTTTGGTTGTTATGGAGTTACAGAAGTTATATGTTTTGGATATTAACCCCCTTATCAGATGCATGGTTTGCAAATATTTTCTCCCACGGTTTGCCTTTTCACTATACTGATGGTATTCTTTAATTCACAAAAGTTATAAATTTTTTTGTAGTTCAATTTATCTGTCTTTTTTTTTTGTAGATAATTATTTTTTATTGAAGGGTAGATGACACAAAGTATTACATTACATTAGTTTCAGGTGTACAACATAGTGATTCAACATTTATATACATGACAATTCTAGGTACCAGCTATCACTATATCAAGCTGTTAAAATATCTTGACTATATTCATTACATCCTGGTTACTTATTATTTTACCATTGGAAGTCTGTCCTTTTTTTTTTTTTTTGTGAGGGCATCTCTCATATTTATTGATCAAATAGTTGTGAACAACAATAAAATTCTGTATAGGGAAGTCAATGCTCAATGCACAATCATTAATCCACCCCAAGCCTAATTCTCGTCAGTCTCCAATCTTCTGAGGCACAACAAACAAGTTCTCACATGGAGAACAAATTCCCACATAGTGAACAAGCTCCCACATGGTGAACAAACAGTACAAGGGCAGCCATCACAGAAACCTTCGGCTTAGCTCATGCATTATGAACTATAAACAGTCAGTTCAAATATGAATACTCATTTGATTTTTATACTTGATTTATATGTGGATAACACATTTCTCTCTTTATTATTATTATTTTTAATAAAATGCTGAAGTGGTAGGTAGATACGAGATAAAGGTAGAAAACATAGTTTAACGTTGAAAGAGAGCAAATGTAGATGATCAGGTGTGTGCCTGTAGACTATGTGTTAATCCAAGCTAGACAAGGGCAATAAAACATCCACATATGCATAAGATTTCTCTCAGAACAGGGGGGGTGAGGTTCTAAGCCTCACCTCTGTTGATCCCCAATTTCTCACCTGATGACCCCCCTGCGACTGTACCTGTCTTAGGTTGTTCCTCCCTTGAGGAATCTTACCCGTCTCTGGCTAAACAGTCATCGTCCAGGGCCATACAGGGAAATGTAAAGTTGGTAAGTGAGAGAGAAGCCTTATTGTTTGAAATGGTTAGCTTTTTATTTCTTTGCATATTTATGCCCTGTGGCTTCTATGCCCAGCATTTGTCTTGAGGTATCTTTACCACTTGGAAGAATTATGATACTCGGTAAATTTGATATGAGGCACGAATTCTATTTAAGGGTTGTAACTAGGAAGGAAGAAGAAAAGCTATAGAAGTAGCAGGCGGAAGAAAACATGGGAAGATTGATTATTTCTTTGACATATCTTCTTGTAGAGTAACTTCAGCATGTATAGGTTTTAAGCTACTACTTAAATTGTGCACACACATTAACATAATAGGAGTATAGTTACATAACCAAAGCATACCTGTAATTACCAGCCATCTCCAGTGAAACCAAGAAAACCAGTTAGGCACCTTAGGCATTTGTGAAAACTTATCTATGATATGGTGGATATTGTCCAACTGAACTTGAACAGTCTGAGAGAAATCAGACAAATTAAAACAACCCATTTCTGGGGAATGTTCACATCCCTTATGTTCTTTTAACAGTAAGTAGTCTGTAGTTGTAAGATTTTGGAGCGCTACAATTTGCACTTCTCCTAATTCTTGGTTGAGTTCCAACAGTATAGATCCAGTCAAATTTGTTGTTTTACTGTATGCACAGGCCAGCTTAGATATCTCCTTCGTCATTCCCATGGCAAGTCCAGGAACTGGTGGGATGAGTGCATCTACAGCTGTAGCAGTGCATGGATCTTTGTTGGGGTTTTTTGATGATCATCTTCTGGCATGAGTCTTCCAGAGAGTGCTGATGTTGGAAGTTCTCTTTCATATCATATCTTAGTTGATTTTCGGGGTAGCCCAATTAGGCTTTGATCCTCTGTATAAACACAAACAGACCCTTTGCCTACACTTTTATATGCCCTTTATATCCTTGTGTAGAACTCATTGGAGGTTACCACACAGGAACTGCCCTTTTTTTTTTTTTTTGGTATCACTAATCTACACTTACATGACAAATATTATGTTTACTAGGCTCTCCCCTATACCAGGTCCCCCCTATAAAGCCCTTTACAGTCACTGTCCATCAGCATAGCAAAATGTTGTAGAATCACTACTTGCCTTCTCTGTGTTGTACAGCCCTCCCTTTTCTCCTATCCCCCCATGCATGCTAATCTTAATACCTCCCTTTTTCTCCCCCCTCTTATCCCTCCCTACCCACCCATCCTCCCCAGTCCCTTTCCCTTTGGTACCTGTTAGTCCATTCTTGAGTTCTGTGATTCTGCTGCTGTTTTGTTCTTTCAGTTTTTCCTTTGTTCTTATGTTCCACAAATAAGTGAAATCATTTGGTATTTCTTGTTCTCCGCTTGGATTGTTTCACTGAGCATAATACCCTCCAGCTCCATCCATGTTGCTGCAAATGGTTGGATTTGCCCTTTTCTTATGGCTGAGTAGTATTCCATTGTGTATATGTACCACATCTTCTTTATCCATTCATCTATCGATGGACATTTAGGTTGCTTCCAATTCTTGGCTATTGTAAATAGTGCTGCAATAAACATAGGGGTGCACTGATCTTTCTCATACTTGATTGCTGCATTCTTAGGGTAAATTCCTAGGAGTGCATTTCCTGGGTCAAATGGTAGGTCTGTTTTGAGCATTTCGATGTACCTCCATACTGCTTTCCACAAAGGTTGAACTAACTTACATTCCCACCAGCAGTGTAGGAGGGTTCCTCTTTCTCCACAGCCTCGCCAACATTTGTTGTTGTTTGTCTTTTGGATGGCAGCCATCCTTACTGGTGTGAGGTGATACCTCATTGTAGTTTTAATTTGCATTTCTCTGATAATTAGCGATGTGGAGCATCTTTTCATGTGTCTGTTGGCCATCTGTATTTCTGTTTTGGAGAACTGTCTGTTCAGTTCCTCTGCCCATTTTTTAATTGGGTTATCTGTTTTTTGTTTGTTGAGGCGTGTGAGCTCTTTATATATTCTGGAGGTCAAGCCTTTATTGGATGTGTCATTTTCAAGTATATTCTCCCATACTGTAGGGTTCCTTTCTGTTCTATTGATGGTGTCTTTTGCTGTACAGAAGCTTTTCAGCTTAATATAGTCCCACTTGTTCATTTTTGCTGTTGTTTTCCTTGCCCTGGGAGATATGTTCAAGAAGAGGTCACTCATGTTTATGTCTAAGAGGTTTTTGCCTATGTTTTCTTCCAAGAGTTTAATCGTTTCATGACTTACATTCAGGTCTTTGATCCATTTTGAGTTTACTTTTGTATATGGGGTTAGACAATGGTCCAGTTTCATTCTCCTACATGTAGCTGTCCAGTTTTGCCAGCACCATCTGTTGAAGAGACTGTCATTTCGCCATTGTATGTCCATGGCTCCTTTATCAAATATTAATTGACCATATATGTCTGGGTTAATGTCTGGATTGTCTAGTCTGTTCCATTGGTCTGTGGCTCTGCTCTTGTGCCAGTACCAAATTGTCTTGATTACTATGGCTTTATAGTAGAGCTTGAAGTTGGGGAGTGAGATCCCCCTTACTTTATTCTTCTTTCTCAGGATTGCTTTGGCTATTCGGGGTCTTTGGTGTTTCCATATGAATTTTTGAATTATTTGTTCCAGTTCATTGAAGAATGTTGCTGGTAGTTTCATAGGGATTGCATCAAATCTGTATATTGCTTTGGGCAGGATGGCCATTTTGACCATATTAATTCTTCCTAGCCACGAGCATGGGATGAGTTTCCATCTGTTAGTGTCCCCTTTAATTTCTCTTAAGAGTGACTTGTAGTTTTCAGAGTATAAGTCTTTCACTTCCATGGTTAGGTTTATTCCTAGGTATTTTATTTTTTTTTGATGCAATTGTGCATGGAGTTGTTTTCCTGATTCCTCTTTCTGTTGGTTCACTGTTAGTGTATAGGAAAGCCACAGATTTCTGTGTGTTGATTTTGTATCCTGCAACTTTGCTGTATTCCAATATCAGTTCTAGTAGTTTTGGGGTGGAGTCTTTAGGATTGTTTATGTACGGTATCATGTCATCTGCAAATAGGGACAGTTTAACTTCTTCTTTACCAATCTGGATTCCTTGTATTTCTTTGTTTTGTCTGATTGCCGTGGCTAGGACCTCCAGCACTATGTTAAATAACAGTGGAGAGAGTGGGCATCCCTATCTAGTTCCCGATCTCAGAGGAAATGCTTTCAGCTTCTTGCTGTTCAATATAATGTTGGCTCTGGGTTTATCATATATGGCCTTTATTATGTTGAGGTACTTGCCCTCTATTCCCATTCTGCTGAGAGTTTTTATCATGAATGGATGTTGAACTATGTCAAATGCTTTTTCAGCATCTATGGTGATGATCATGTGGTTTTTGTCTTTCTTTTTGTTGATGTGGTGGATGATGTTGATGGACTTTCAAATGTTGTACCATCCTTGCATCCCTGGGATGAATCCCACTTGGTCATGGTGTATGATCCTTTTGATGTATTTTTTAATTCGGTTTGCTAATATTTTGTTGAGTATTTTTGCATCTATGTTCATCAGGGATATTGGTCTGTAGTTTTCTTTTTTGGTGGGGTCTTTGCCTGGTTTTGGTATTAAGGTGATGTTAGCTTCATAGAATGAGTTTGGGAGTATCCCCTCCTCCTCTATTTTTTGGAAAACTCTAAGGAGAATGGGTATTATGTCTTCCCTGTATGTCTGATAAAATTCTGAGGTAAATCCATCTATCCCGGGGGTTTTGTTCTTTGGTAGTTTTTTGATTATCACTTCAATTTCATTGCTGGTAATTGGTCTGTTTAGATTTTCTGTTTCTTTCTGGGTCAGTCTTGGAAGGTTGTATTTTTCTAGGAAGTTGTCCATTTCTGCTAGGTTTCCCAGTTTGTTAGCATATAGGTTTTCATAGTATTCTCTAATAATTCTTTGTATTTCTGTGGGGTCCATCATGATTTTTCCTTTCTCGTTTCTGATACTGTTGATTTGTGTTGAGTCTCTTTTCCTCTTAATAAGTCTGGCTAGAGGTTTATCTATTTTGTTTATTTTCTCGAAGAACCAGCTCTTGGTTTCATTGATTTTTGCAATTGTTTTATTCTTCTCAATTTTATTTATTTCTTCTCTGATCTTTATTATGTCCCTCCTTCTGCTGACCTTAGGCCTCATTTGTTCTTCTTTTTCCAATTTCGATAATTGTGACATTAGACCATTCATTTGGGATTGTTCTTCCTTTTTTAAATATGCTTGGATTGCTATATACTTTCCTCTTAAGAGTGCTTTTGCTGCGTCCCACAGAAGTTGGGGCTTAGTGTTGTTGTTGTCATTTGTTTCCATGTATTGCTGGATCTCCATTTTGATTTGGTCATTGATCCATTGATTATTTAGGAGCGTGTTGTTAAGCCTCCATGTGTTTGTGATCCTCTTTGCTTTCTTTGTACAGTTTATTTCTAGTTTTATGCCTTCGTAGTCTGAAAAGTTGGTTGGTAGGATTTCAATCTTTTGGAATTTTCTGAGGCTCTTTTTGTGGCCTAGTATGTGGTCTATTCTGGAGAATGTTCCGTGTGCACTTGAGAAGAATGTATATCCTGTTGCTTTTGGATGCAGAGTTCTATAGATGTCTATTAGGTCCATCTGCTCTACTGTGTTGTTCAGTGCTTCCGTGTCCTTACTTATTTTCTGCCCAGTGGATCTATCTTTTGCGGTGAGTGGTGTGTTGAAGTCTCCTAGAATGAATGCATTGCAGTCTATTTCACCCTTTAGTTCTGTTAGTATTTGTTTCACATATGCTGGTGCTCCTGTGTTGGGTGCATATATATTTAGAATGGTTATATCCTCTTGTTGGACTGAGCCCTTTATCATTATGTAGTGTCCTTCTTTATCTCTTGTTACTTTCTTTGTTTTGAAGTCTATTTTGTCTGATATTAGTACTGCAACCCCTGCTTTCTTCTCGCTGTTGTTTGCTTGAAATATGTTTTTCCATCCCTTGACTTTTAGTCTGTACATGTCTTTGGGTTTGAGGTGAGTTTCTTGTAAGCAGCATATAGATGGGTCTTGCTTTTTTATCCATTCTCTTACTCTATGTCTTTTGATTGGTGCATTCAGCCCATTAACATTTAGGGTGACAATTGAAAGATATGTACTTATTGCCATTGCAGGCTTTAAATTCGTGGTTACCAAAGGTTCAAGGTTAGCCTCTTTAGTATCTTACTGCCTAACTTAGCTCGCTTATTGAGCTGTTATATACACTGTCTGGAGATTCTTTTCTTCTCTCCCTTCTTATTCCTCCTCCTTGATTCTTCATATGTTGGGTGTTTTGTGCTGTGCTCTTTCTAGGAGTGCTCCCATCTAGAGCAGTCCCTGTAAGATGTTCTGTAGAGGTGGTTTGTGGAAAGCAAATTCCCTCAGCTTTTGTTTGTCTGGGAATTGTTTAATCCCACCATCATATTTGAATGATAATCGTGCTAGATACAGTATCCTTGGTTCAAGGCCCTTCTGTTTCATTGTATTAAATATATCATGCCATTCTCTTCTGGCCTGTAGGGTTTCTGTCGAGAAGTCTGATGTTAGCCTGATGGGTTTTCCTTTATAGGTGACCTTTTTCTCTCTAGCTGCCTTTAAAACTCTTTGCTTGTCCTTGATCTTTGCCATTTTAATTATTATGTGTCTTGGTGTTGTCCTCCTTGGATCCTTTCTGTTGGGCATTCTGTGTATTTCCGTGGTCTGTTCGATTATTTCCTCCCCCAGTTTGGGGAAGTTTTCAGCAATTATTTCTTCTAAGATACTTTCCATCTCTTTTCCTCTCTCTTCTTCTTCTGGAACCCCTATAATATGGATATTGTTCCTTTTGGATTGGTCACACAGTTTTCTTTATGTTGTTTCATTCCTGGAGATCCTTTTATCTCTCTCTATGTCAGCTTCTATGTGTTCCTGTTCTCTGGTTTCTATTCCATCAATGGCCTCTTGCATCCTATCCATTCTGCTTATAAACCCTTCCAGAGTTTGTTTCATTTCTGCGATCTCCTTTCTGGCATCTGTGATCTCCCTCCGGACTTCATCCCATTTCTCTTGCGTATTTCTCTGCATCTCTGTCAGCATGTTTATGATTCTTATTTTGAATTCTTTTTCAGGAAGACTGGTTAGGTCTGTCTCCTTCTCTGGTGTTGTCTCTGTGATCTTTGTCTTCCTGTAGCTTTGCCTTTTCATGGTGATAGGAATAGTTTGCAGAGCTGGGACGAGTGACGGCTGGAAGAACTTCCCTTCTTGTTGGTTTGTGGCCTTCCTCTCCTGGGAGAACAGCGACCTCTAGTGGCTTGTGCTGGGCAGCTGTGCGCAGACAGGGTTTCTGCTTCCTGCCCGGCTGCTATGGAGTTTATCTCCACTGTTGCTGTGGGCGTGGCCTGGTTCGGGCCTCTGCCCCAATGTGGTGGAGTCGCGTTGGAGGGGGAGCTGCCTGGAGGCTATTTATCTCCGTAAGGGTCCTCCCTGCTCCCTGCAGCCCAGGGGTTAGGGTGTCCAGAGATCCCCGGATTCCCTACCTCTGGATTAAGTGTCCCGCCCTGCCCCTTTAAGACTTCCAAAAAGCACCCGACAAAACAAAATGACGAACACAAAAAAAAAAAAAAATTTTTTTTTAATGAAAAAAAAAAAAGAGGTGGCCGCTCGTTTTTCTTTATTCTCCGGCGCCAGCCTCAGGCTTCTGCTCACCAGTCTTGCTACCCTGTTTCCCTAGTATTGGGGTCCCTATCCCTTTAAGACTTCCAAAAAGCGCTCGCCAAAACAAAACAGCAAAAATAAATAAATAAATAAATACATAAAAAATTGGTCGCTCGCTTTTCTTGTCCTCTGGTGCCCGGCCTCCGGTGCCTACTCACTGTTATTTCTGCCCTGTTTTCCTAATATCCAGGGCCCTGCACTCTGGCCCGGATGGCTGGGGCTGGGTGTTCGGCAGTCCTGTGCTCTGTCTCCCTCCCGCTCTGCCTATTCTTCTCCCGCCACGAGTTGGGGGGATGGGCGCTTGGCTCCCACCGGGCAGGGGCTTGTATCTTACCCCCTTCGCAAGGCGCTGGGTTCTCTCTGGTGCGGATGTGGTCTGGATATTGTCCTGTGTCCTCTGGTCTTTATTCTAGGAAGGGTTGTCTTTGTTATATTTTCATAGATATATGTGGTTTTGTGAGGAGATTGCTGCTGCTCTACTCACGCCGCCATCTTCCCAAGCCTCCCGCGGTGTGTTTGTCTTTTGTTTTTATGCTTTTAGTATCATATTTAAAAAATTGCAAAAGCTAATGTCATGGTGGTTTTTCCCTATGTTTTTTCCATGAGTTTTATAGTTTAAGCTCTTATGTTTAGGTCTTTGATCAACTTTGGGTTTGTTTTGACAATTGGAGTCAAATAAGAGTCCATCATCCATTTGTACGTGGATATCCAGTTTTCCGAGCACCATTTGTTGCAAAGACTGTCCTTTCCTCATTGAATGATCTTGGTACCCTTATTAAAAATCATTGGACAGTTTATTTCTGCGTTCTCTTTCTATTCCTTTTGTCTGTACCCTTTGTCTTCATGCCAGTACCATATCACTTTGATCTCAGTAGCTTTGTAGTATTTAAATTAGAAAGTGTGAGATTTCCAACTTTGTTCTTTTTCAGAATTGTTTTGGCTACTCTGGTCCCTTGAGATTTCAGTGAATTTAGGATGGATTTTTCCATTTCTGAAAACAATGTCACTGGGATTTTAATAGAAATTTCATAGAATCTATAGATAGTTTGCAGTAGTACTTATGTCTAAACATTATTCAGTGTTCCAACCTGTGAATGTGGGATGTCTTTCCATGTACTTGTGTCTTCCTTGATTTCTTTCAGCATTTTTTGGTAGTTTTTGATATACAGCTATTTTACCTCCTTGGTTAAGCCTATTCCTAAGTAGTATATTTTTGATGATATTATATAAATAGAACTGTTTTCTTAACATCCTTTTTGGATTGTTCACAGTTGATTTTCGTATATTGATTTTATATACTGTAACTGCTGAATTTGTAGGTCAAGTAGGCATTTTTGAGAAATCTTTAGAGTTTTCTTCATATAAGATTATACCATATGTGGACAGAGACACATTACTTTTACTTTCCAATTTGAACTCACTTTCTTTGTCTTGTTTAATTGATCTCTGGAAGATATCCAAAACTGTGTTAAATAGAAACAGAGATAGTATTTTGTTGCTGATTTTAAAGGAAAATCTTGGGATTTTATCATGTTGGGTGTGGGTTTCCATGAAGGTCCTTTATCAGACTGAGGAAAATTCATTCTATTCCTCGGTTTTTTTTAACATTAAATATGTATTTATTATATTATGCACTGCCAAACATGGTTCTAAGTGATATAAGAGGGAATTATTAAAAACACAATTTTGTCTTTCAAGGAATGTATAATCTAATTGGATATAATTATAATACATATGAAAATATAGCTACCAATGACTAAATGTAGTAAAGGTCAGATGAATGATACAGTTTTGTTATAAGTGCTCAAGAATGAAGAGAACACAGAATTTGGTTCTCTCCCTATTACACTGAGTGCTGACTACGTTTCAGGGGACAACAATAAGCTCTGCTTACCTCACAGAACTATACATTTCAGTGATTCTTTAAATAATAACTGAAGACTTGCTAAAAGTTTGCCAATGTTTTCCTAAGCATCAAATATCTTTTTGACATAGGGATTATCCTAATACTGTAATCAAGGAAGTTGAATCCCAGCAATCCTAGGATAATTGATGTGTTCATAAAGATAATTGAAAAATGAGAATTTGGGACCAAATTTTTAACTCACTCCAAAACTCCTTTTCACTTGGTTACTTTTCCTTGTGCTCCTTCGCTTATGTTCCTATCATAGGTTTTCTGCTTTATTGAGATAATGGACAAAATTGTAAGATTTAAAGTGTATATCATGATGATTTGATGTACATATATGTTAGGAAAGGATTCCTCTTGTATAATTAACACATCCATCTCATATATTTAAACTTTCTCTCTTTTATTTACTTTTTGATGACAATATTTAAGTTCTGCTTTCCTAGGGTACAAACTTTCAGCTATGAGATGAGTAAGGTCTGAGAATCTAATGTGTAACATGGTAGCTATAGTTGATTATACTTCTCTGTACAATCGAAATTTGCTGAAGGTAGCTTTTTTCATATCATGATATTGAATTTGTCAAATGCTTTGCCTCAATTGAGATGATCTTGTGCGGCTTTTTCCCCATTCAGTTAATGTGGTATATTACATTGATTTTCATATATTGAACCATCCTTGCATTCTAGAAAGAAATCCTAAGTGGTCATGTTGTATGATCCTTTTAATATGCTGTTAAATTTGGTTTTGTATTTTGTTGAGAATTTTTCCATTAATATTCATAAGGGATATTGATCCATTATTTGTTTTCCTATACAATCTTTGTCTGATTTTGGTAATAGGGCAATTCTGACCTCATAGATTAAGTCTAGAAGTTTTCTCTCCTCTTCAGTGATTTGCAGGAGTTTGAGAAGGATTGAGGTTAATGCTTTTTAAAATATTTGGTAAAATTAATCTATGAAGACTTCCTGACCTTTTATTTGTTGGGAGGTTTTTGTTTTCGTAAAAAGCACATAACATAAAATCAAATATTGTAACCATTTTTAAGTATGCAGTTCAATAATTTTACCTTTATTTACATTGCTGTGAAACAGATACCTAGAACTTTTTCATAAACTGAAGTTGCATATATATTCAGTAATTTCCCATTTCCCCCTCCCTTAGCCCTTGGCAACCACAGTTCTTTCTGTTTCTAGGAGTTTGATTACTCTGAATACATCTGTAAGTGGAATCATGCACTATTTGTCTTTTTTTGATGGCTTATTTCACTTAGCATAATATTCTCAAGGTTTGTCCATATTGTATGTGACAAGATTTCCTTCTTTTTTAAGGCTGAGTAATATTGTCTGTACACACACACACACATACATATATCTCACATTTTCTTTATCCATTCATCCATCAGTGGACACTTGGGATTGATTACACTTCTTGGCTATGGTGAATAATGCTGTAAAGAATGTGGGTGTGCAAATGTCCCTTTGACATCCTGCTTTCAATCTTTTCACTATATATCCAGAAGTGGGATTGCTAGATCATGTGGTAACTCTATTTTTAATATTTTGAGGAGTGTCTGTACTATTTTCCATAGCAGTTGCACCATTTTACATTCCCATGAACAGTGCACAAGTTTTCCAGTTTCTTCACATCTTTGCAACACTTGCATTTTCTTTCTATTTTTATAACGTCCATCCTAATGGGTATGAAGTGATATATCATTGTTATTTTGATTCACATTTCTCTAATGATTACTATTTATTATTAATGATTATTGATCATTACAGGAATTACTAGTTTCTCTATTGATCAGCTTTTCCATAGTTTTGGTCCTATGTTTGTGCTTTTTTCTGATTCCTCTGTATACTTGGGTGTTCTTATAAGTCTTAATTTCCCTAAGAGTCTCACACTGCTTCTTCTGTTGTTCTTATATGTTCTTTCATATTCCCCAATCACTAATCTCTTTGCTCAGGTGTCTGTGGGTCTGTAATCACTGTGTGGTTTTCAGAAATGTGCCCATGGCTTCCCCTAGCCTGACATTTGACTAGCTCTAAAATCTGCAAGCAGAGGCCAATCCCTCAAGTGGCCATCTGCAAGGGCCAGTTCAGTGTGCTCTGCTCCGCTGCTTCCTGGGATGGAACCAAGCAATGGGCTGCTGCTCCCTGACAAAGCACATGGCTCCGTATTGGAGAGCGGTGGGGCAAGGACGAGTAAAACTGTCACAAATTCCTACCATGAAGAACATGACTTTTTCTTGATTGGGCATTCATTTAAGTGTTCCTCTTTGATTTCCCGAGCTCCTATGAAGTTATCTTAGCCAGTCTCTAGTTGTTTATCTGATGTTTCCAGGGGAGAGCAGAGAGCCTGGAGCTTGGAAGTTCACCATCTTGCTGATACAATTCTCAGTGTATTTCCCAAATTGTTCCTATGTTTGAAATTTTTTGTAGCTTAATAAAAATGACATTAGTTGGACATTTATATTTTCTCTTTTGTGCCTTTTTACAATTAGTTTTCCTTTTTCATTGATTTGTATGAATTGTTTATATATTTTGAATAGTTATCTGTTTGTTATATAATTGCGGCTGTTTCCCAGTTTTGTTGCTTCACTATTGTTACTGTGCAATATTTTTATTCTTAATTTTAATAATAAATGTATCAAATGTTTTTGATTGTGGTTAGTCACTTATTTTTTTAAGAAATTATTCCCTCTCTAAATAAAGTTCATGAAGATTTTTTTCCCTGTGCTTGCTCATCAGTTTTTGGTATGTTAGTACTGACCAGTCACTAATGCTTCTCTCTCTCATTGATATAATGGAGATTTAATCAAGCTATTCTCATAACTGTACCTGGAAGACTTGGTGAGACCCAAACCTGGAAGATAACTTCACTAATGTTGTACTTTAAATAACATTTAAGCATTTTCCCTCAATTCCACTTAAAAGAGAACAAAATACTTTAGGATATATCCTAGGAAAGACTGTTATAAATAAGGATTCTGTGGTATTACACATACTGTGTTGGGAAGGTTTGTTAATTCTAAGAATATTTATTAAAGGATCATATTTATTTAACTTGGATTTAGATGATTTTATGCCAGTATCAGTTCTGTTTGTGACATTTGGTGTAAAGTATGTGGGTAAAGACTGCATGAAGATTTCTCCATGTGTAATGATTTTAGACTTTGAATCGATCTTTGCTCAGAATTCCCATATTTGTGCTTCAAGAAACATTAATATGTGTTTTGAGAGTAAAGCACATACCTTTGAGAAACATTATATTACACCATTAAGACCACATACATTGCCACTTTAAATACTCTTGTTATTATTGAAGCAAATCTATTTAACTATGTTTAACCAATATTTTTTTCATCTGAAACATTATTCCCACAATAAAATGTCTATTAAACTTGAAAAACTCTGTGAAACCTAAAATGGAAAATACTGTCTCTGCATAACAGTTAATGTATTTCCCAGTTTGGAAATACATATTTTAATAAAGAACAGTAGGAAATTACACCATTTAATGTGGCCCACATCCAAATATTGACATGTATTATTGAATCATGGTGCTAGAAAAAGAATCTTCAGTAGCCCATAATAACAATGTATTAGATGTGTTATTAACATATCTGAATTCTGCTGACTACGTTCGTAGTAGGAACAGGAGGAACAGGATAATCAAAGACTCCCATCCAATCAGAGGACCCAGTGGTGTCATCTGACCTCCCTGCCCCTACCCTGGTCCTGCAGCACACAGGGTTAAGCACTTAGTAATTGCCGAGGATGCCCGGGTGCCCTTTTCATCCAAGTCATGTGACTTCAGTCCTCACATAAGAGTATGGACTTGGTGGTTCTTGTGCCTATTTTACAAATGAGGAAACTAGAGCTAAGAGAATTGATTACCCAGAGCCCCGAAGTTAATGCATGACAGCGAATGTATTTGACTTTGGTGTCTCTACCCTTCTTTACTCTCTGCCATGCAGAAGTGGCTGTGGTAACATATTCATGATGATATTATCCATGTTAGTGATGCTCAAACTGAGTTGTTAGGCTACGTCATTTTTCCAAAATTACACATTTAACAAGTGACAGAAATACTTGAAAGCAGGAGATTATTAGAAATAGGATACACTTCCCTCCCGTATTTGGGACTCCCTGTACATCTGAAGCATGGTTATTGTGGGCCATCTGATAGTCATGTTTATTTCCACCTATGGTCTTGACCTCTTGTGGCTTCTGCTGTAACTTATGGGATGTCCCAGTCAGCCTTCTCAACTCATTACTTGATCAGTAAAACTATTCTAGGTCATAGTCTTGGTCTAAGCCAAGATCAGAGTGAAAACTTAAAAATTTTCACTTGTATGAGGTATTTAGAGCAGTCAAACTCCTAGAAACAAGTAGAATGGTAGCTGCCACAGGGGCTAGGGGAGGTGGTAATAGGGAGATAAAGAACTATAATTTTTCTCAGATGAAAAAGTTCTACAGATTAGTTGTACAATAACATGAATACTTAACACGATTGAACTGTACACTTAAGGATGTTAGTTAAGATGGTAGATTTTTTCTTATCTATTTTACCACTATTAGTTGTGGTATTGTACCACAATTAAAAGCAAAACAAAAACTTTAGAAATGAATTTTCTTTGAAAATGTATCCCCCATGTAAAGTTAAATTATGTGGCATTTGAGGAAACAAGTTACTCATTAACTTAATCTTTATTCACAGTAATCTGCAGCCCTGGATCATACAACCCCCGTGATGGAATTCACTGTCTTCAATGCAATAGCAGCCTGGTGTTTGGAGCAAAAACATGCTTATAGACCATTATTTTGAGTTCTTTGGTGGTTTATTAAACACAAAAGTATATTTTGAAATATTAATGTATAATAAACCACTATGATGCCAAAATTAAAGATTTTACAAAACAATGGTGTCATCATTTTAATTGAAACACTGTTTGTCCAAATGCTTTATGAATGGAACATCCAGTAATCTTTATTCACAATGCCAGACCTACACATATGACTTGAAAATATTTTAGATCACTGCTTTTTTTTTACAGGGAGGGAAAGAAATCTTTATTCCTATGGGGTGAAAATTAAGCTGTGATACAAATAAAGACTAGGTATTCTTTTGTACAGGGAACCTGGGTTTTAGAAAATTGCATTACTAAACTGAGCACAGAAAAAAGCCTGTAGAAATGCAAAACAGGTATCTGGATAAATGTTAGGTCACTGCTTTTTAAAAATGGTTTCAAATATGCTATATCAACTTAGCCCAAAAGGTATTTCAGAAGTTTACCAAGTACCCCATTCTGTTTTATATGTTGACCAATCTCAGGAACTGTATTCTTCCACAGTCATGTTAATTTCAGCTTGTTTCTTTCCTTTGCTTTAATATTATGGGATTTCATTCCTTCTAGTTTGACCTTTCATGGTTCGAAGTAACTTTTTTAAAAGACGGTGAGTCTTACTATTGCAATTTTTAGCCATTTTATTTAGTAAGACCTACTCCCAGCAACACCATGGTTTTTAATATAGCTCAATATTGCCATCCTAAACATTTCAGTTTAAAGTCTTTTACCTTTTTGACATTTTAGGATGGAGTAATTGTATGTGCTTAAGTTCATGTTTGAACTTTCACAACATGTAAAACAAAAGAAAAACGAAGCAATTTTTTTCTCTGATAACACCTGTAGAGAAAAGACTCAATCAATTATCATAACTCTTATTTCATTTCTTTCACTCTTAAAGCATTACATCACAGTTACCACTGCCCCCACCACAGAGCTTACTCTCTCTCACCCTGGGATGCTGTATTCGAATATGAAAAATTACCAAAAATGTAAAGGTTTAAGTACCAGGAAAAATACACGAGTAACTTGCAAAATTAGGAGTTTCTCATCTATTACTGTTTTATTTATATCACTTCATACTGTTTCTTGGACATTCCCTGTTTTTCTCTTCATATTTTCTTTCTTAAGACAATAAACCCTGGTAAATGGCAAGTTTACACACAGGTTGGATCTAAGCACAACTGTGCAACACATTAACAGAATAAAGTTTACTTACGTCTAGGACCTATTAGGCTTTTTGAAATTGGCTGGTTAATAAATTATTTTCCCATTTGTTCACCCTATGGACAGATACAACCTTGTAATTCTCACACAAATACAAAGGAAAGAGAAATTATGTTTCTTTGTTAGTCCCGGTGATGTTTTCCTAAAAATCCATTTGGACTTTCCTAATTATTATGTAATCGTTTTCATGTGATTTTGGAGGTTTCCAAGAGCCTTCTTTTCTCTAGCAAATTAACATATTTGCCGTGATACTGTTTGAGTGAGTTATGTTCTTCTAGCACATTTCTGTGACTAGTTTAAAGACCTGCCAAGTCTCCATCTCCACAAACAGTGCAATCTCCTAAAGTTTTCCAAATTCCTTAATTGTGTAATAAGATGAATTAAAATTCAGGTTCCTTCCTTTGTACTCCCTAAGTTTGTATTACTCTTTTCCCTTTATTTAAAAATGCTGAGGAATTATGAAACATTTTTCTGAGGCAGGAACAGTGTCAGCTTATTAGATAGACAGGCTGAGAAAGCAGAGGCCGAGTTTTAGTGCTGGTAATAGACACTGGAGATCAGAATCTGACCAAGAAAAGAGAAGTGATCTGGCATAGAATACACAAACAACAGGCAAGATTAAAGTGGAGTTTTAGTTAATGAAAGTAGAATGGAAATAAGACCACATACATTTCCGAGGGTTGAATAAGGTAAGATTGTAAAAGTTCAGGCAAAGAGGAACAATTTGTAGAAATTAAAGCAGAGGACAAAATAGAAGAAAAGGAAGTATTCATTACTTCTTTTTCTGGGTTCCCATAGTGAAATTTTCTTTGCTCTATTTTATCACTTATCACATTTATTTGAGTTGTGTGTTTGTCTTCCACATTCATTAACAATGGTATTCATAGTTTCTTAGTCCTTGTAGTTATGTGCTTAATAATTTTTTGAATTAATAGATTATTAAGCTTCTGTGAGAATAAATACTTTAATAGTTAAGATAAAAGTTGCTTTTATTAACAAATAGGTCATGGAATGTTGAAAATTGTTTAAAGTGATGACAGTATGTATGAAAAAAATTAAAAACTTTAATAAGGCAGTTTCAAGTGTTTATTATTTTTGATTGTATATAAATATATTTATATAATGTTTTACTTTTAACAAAACTTTTTTTTTAATTCCATGATCTGTTGTTTACATTGACTTGTGAAGTTAGGGCAAATATTCCCATTTTGTAGTTTATTAATTAGAATTTTTTTCTCATTATAAATGTGGAGTATTCATTTGACAGTATGTAAAAGAGCCTTAACAAGTTAGGTCTAGTAATCTCACTTAAAGGCAACTCCTAAGAAAATAAATCTGAGATCAGGTGAAATATGACATCAGGTGAAATATGAAATATGAAGTATTAATCTCCACATTATATATAATAATGAAAATGGAATTAACATAAATGACCTAAAGAGTGAAATCGTTGAGTAAATTATGCCATAATAAGTTATGATGGAATGTTTTATAGTACTGTTCACAATTTTTAAAAAATGAACCAAAATGTTAACAAAATTGTCTAATGTAGTAGGATCATATGTGAGGTTTTTTGATACCCTCTGTTTTCCAAATTTTCTACAATAAAATGAATTTAACTTTCAAAATCTTGGAAGCAATAAAGTTAGTTTGAAAAACTGAAATAGTAGCAATTTGGAGAAACATTATTGTCCATCTGTCTGGTGTCAGCTCAGTTGTCCCCTCTTCCTAACAGCATTTGTTTACTGCTGAGAAGCATCCCTCAGCCAGTCAGCATGTGCTATTTTCTGGCAACTGCTTTTGCTGAAACCATGTGATGAACCAGCCTGAGGAAGAAGCCCACGTGATACACAGAGCGGAGACGTCAGACTACCTGGAGGCTCAGCGCTCTGCTGACACTGCCCTGTTGAATCTGAATGCAGCCTGCCCTGGACTTGCGAGTTCTGTTGCTTGCAGCATCCCAAGTGATGGGAGTATTCATTACAGGACATTTTTAAAATGGAGGACTTGTGAAGTAAGGGGAAAGAAACTGTTATATTCCAATATCAGCAATGTGAACATTTTGGTAAACTTATTTTTGCATGAATTTTTCATTCATGCTATAGATACCATTATGCAACCAATATTTCCTTTAATATTATGGCATGTTTTTCCATACTGTTTTATTCACTTCATTAACACAATTTTAATGACTATAACATTTGATATATTTAAGCAAAATTACTATTATATGGTTAAGCATTTCTAATTCCTGGACATTTCCATTGCTTCCAAATTTTCAGTCTTGTGCATCAGTACAGTTAACATCTTCTTTCTTAATATTCTATGATATTTTTAAGGCTTGTCTATGCTAATTCCCAGAAGTAGAATTACTGGGGAATTCTAGTCCTCAGAATTTCTAATCCTCTGCCATTTGCCATTTTCTTAAAGAATTGTACCAATTTATAGTCTCACCAGTGACACATTAGAATGCATATATCACTGCACTGTCGCTGACACCATTTGTCAAATTATTATTTATTTTGATAGATGGAAACGGTTTTCCATATTTTCTTTTTTTTTTTTTTGAGTACTGGTGAGTACTTTCCTCACATGATAAAGCTGATGAAAGCTGTTTACTGAGTACTTATATGCAGAAGGTTTGTTTAGAATCCTTCCCATGGCTTCACAAATTTAGTTTTCCCAACTGATTTATTATTGCCCTCATTTCATATATGAGAAAAATGAGTCACAATAGCTGTATGACTTCCCCAAGTTTACACAGCCAGTAAGTGTGAGGATGTGTCCATATGATTTGTTTGTGCTGCAAGTCACAGAGAGACCATCCTCAGCAGCCTCTTTTCTCTCAAGTCCATGCTTATCTCACCACTGCTTTTTCCTGTTCCATTCTCCAGAGCGCAGGCTTTTGTCCTCTTGATTAGAGGTGGCTGTTATGCTTCCAGGCATTGAATTTACCTTCCATTCAGAAAAAGATAAAAATGAAAAACCTCTACAACACGTAACATTATATTGAATGAAATGTCACGAGGCCACCTGGTACTATATGGGAGTAGAAACTTGATATATTCATTTTTAATTTTCATTAATAGAGAAAAAAGGGTGAAAAGGGATATGGACTGAAATGGATGTTGTATAGTCCAGTGTTTTTATTTTACACAGACCATCCTTTTATCTAGTCTGCATTAATACATACCCTTCCTGTTAATAAGTTCTATATCTAATCTCATTCCCTCACCCATGTATTGCAGCTCGAAGTCTAGTTACTGCATCCAGGGTGAGGCTCAGAATCACAGGTTATGTGTAGTTTAGGTGAGGTCCAGGGTCTCTGTGGTCTAGACAGTTTTTCTGCTTCCAACCTACCCCAAATAAAAGGAGTAAGAAGGAAGAAACTAATTTAAAACAGCCATTCAGAAAAGGAAGGAAAGAGAAACACATCCCAGTCACCCATCAAGGTGGACAGAATATAGTGAGATTTTTCTGCTATCGAACTGATACAAATTGTTTGATCCTGGTTCTAACCTCTGCGGTTATCTTCCTTATCCATTATATTCCATTTTCTCAAAGCCACGCTGTAGTTTGAGTTCACTCTGTGTCAGAAGTCGTGCCCAGGACACTGACAGGCTGTCCCTGCTCCGATTGGGATATCCAGGGAGAGCACAGTTCTCTTGGGTCGGATTGGCTGTGTCGAGTTGTGTTGTTGTGGTTAAATGTGCTGAAAAAAGATGCAAACGAGCCTCAAGGGTCCCAGCTTGTCCTCACTGCTCTGCATCCTTCTCATCCCCAGGCGTACTGGCTCTGCAGACCAACAGTGACCTCAGGCATGCCACCTGCTACTCGATGTGCAGAGCATGGCCTCCCCAGAGGTCTCAATTTCTACAAATCTGTTCCTTTCGTATGTGAAGATGACAGACTCTATTGCCAGTGGTAATTCGTGGCTTTCAGTGGCAGAACATCATTTAAATTAGCACCTATCATCACCCAGGGCCCAGAGCCTACAGAAGATAAGGCTTTGGTGTCCAAGCAGCAGGCAAAATAATTTTTATGAATAATTATTTTACTCAATAATTTCTATATAATTTTAATGAAGACAATGAATTGCAAGGACTGAGGTGAGTCTGTTTGTAATTGTACGTGATGAAAGAAAACGATGGGTTCAGGACTTTTAAGAACCAGAAAGCCTCCATGACTGCATAAAAGTAGCTCTTTTTTCCTGCGGCCATGAAGAATTAAGATAACCTTAAATTCTAATCAGAAACTTGAACTCACAACCTAATGATGGTTCTCATGCTAGCAGTAAGGCATTGATTGAGAAAGAGAGCAGGACCCTCAAAATTGAGATGAGGACATATAAAAGATCCCACTGCAGCTTGGCACATAAATCCAACATTCTCCAGATGGAAATAGCCCTTCCTACCCTGAGGAAGAAGAATGGTCTCTCCTAAAATAGTCTCTCCCCTCAAAACCATTGGTGTCATTTTTTGTTGCTTCTGAGGCTACACGTAAACTACTCCTGGCAGTTCCTAGGATGTTTGGGTATCAACTGTTACCCACCATACCTATCAAAAGAATTTTGATAGCCAGTTTATATCAGAAAATATCTGGAATATACATATGCATGTCAGACACACCCTATGTGTCCCCCTGAAAGTGAGTTACATCCTATATAATTCCCCTTGAGTGTGGGTAGTACCTATGACTTGAGTTTAGCCAGCAGAAAATGTCAAAGGTATGACTGTCATTTGCATGATTACCTTACATGGTGGAACATTCCTTGTTAGGAGACTAGAGCCAGAGATTCTCTTGCTCCAGGCACTCCTTTCATCCGGATTGGAGGAGTTCTTGGCAAAGGGTGTTGGCATTCGCAACAGCTCCATAATGGCAATTCTTTGTGGTCCAGTTGAGATGCTGTCATTGAAATGGACTACACGAATCTAATGAGATGGGGATAGTGGCATCTAGGAGTGGTGCCAAGAGGAGGCCTAAAGCAGGCGGGCATCAGGGCTGAAGTAGTAATCAGAATGATGTGACCCACAGAGGTCTTTGGCATGGGCACATTGCTCATGGTGTCCCTAAGACTGAACAGTATGGATGGCAATTGAGTCCATCACCCAACTAGAATTTAGGTTTGTTTATTAAAGTGCTAGGCCTATTTCAAAGAAGCCTGACTTAAGCCATAACAATTGAGAGTCATGACTTCTTCGCTGATTTCTAGAACTGAATCAGTTCACAGACCCAGAGGTGTTCATACCCTGATCAGAGTGGGGCAGAGGCAGCCCATGTTGGCTATGCTGAGGAAGGATCCACTATACTGCCTGTGTACATTTCTAGCCTTTCCCAAAGGGACCTGCAGCCATTTGCTAGGGTAGCTGCATAATAGGGAGTGAAAAATACCAAATATTTTGGAGATTAGTAGACTTTGGCTTTCAACTAACGCTACTCTTGGGAACTCAAAATGCCCCTTGGTCAGAGTAAGGACCAATAAAGGAGTTTAGGATCAGCTCCATCTCAGAGTGGACTGGATGGCCCCCCTGACCCACTGTATGGCTAATCTGTGAGTTCTAGCTTGCACAATTGGAATAGCAACTGGAAAAAGCTGCTCTCTTTGGTTCCAGGAACTATGGACTTATTGCCTATGTTATATGCTTATAAGCAAGGCACCTAGATCTGTCCCTACCTACTAAAATAATAAACCAAATGCAATATTGCATTCCTTGAAGGAATGGCAGAGATTAATACCATTTTCAAAGGCTGGAAGGATGAAGGGATAGTGACTCTTCTCCCACATTCATTATACACTTAATTTGTTTGGCCTATGCAGAAGACAGATGATTCTTGGAGAATAGCAATCCAACTCAATCAGGTGGAAGTCCAGTTGTAGCCTCTTTTATAGATGTTATTTATTTACTAGAATAAGTTAAAATAGTCCCTAGTATTTGATATGCAGCTGTGGATACAGTAAATACTGTCTTCTCTATACTTTCAAGTAAAGGCCACACGCAGCAATTTTTTTTCAGCTGGCTGGCCAGAAATACTTTTTGCTGTCCTACTGCAGGGCTATGTTGTATTCTAGCCTCTGTCATTATCTTATCTGCAGGTAATTTGATGATCTTTCCATTTTGTGGTACACTATGCTGACCCACTACACTAACAGCACCATGCTGGACTGCACCTGGTAAACAGGAATGACCAAATTCTTCTTGTAAGACATATGCATGTCAGAGGGTTAGCAATAAGCTCCATAAAAATTAAGGTCTGGTACCTTGGTGACATTTCTAGATGTGATCTGGGGCTTGCATGTTGATTTCTTTCCATGCTCATGGGCAAATTTCTTTAGCTGGCTTCTTACACCAAAAGAGTCACAGTGCCTAAGAGGGGAGTTCTCTTAGTTTTGGAATCAGCATTCATTTCAACTGAATGTATTGCTCCCACTTATTTACCAAATAACCTGAAAAGCCATCAGTTTTTAATGAGGCTCAGAGAAAGAGATGGCTCTGCAACCATCGCAGGCCATTGGCAAGCTGCCCCCAACTTGGGTGATGTGATCCAGTCAGTACAAGCACATGGGAGTGTCAGAGCAGATAAAGGTATTGCGTAGAACCTGGGGCAGGTTCCTAGAGGTGCGGTGAATCAGGGTGTGAAACTTTAGGATGCTGGTGAAAGCATTTTCAGATAACTATTCTCCTATGGAGAAACAGTTTCTTGATTGGTGGTAAATTCTATAGCTGGCTGCCAAGCTACTGTGTGATCTGAGCTGCCAGCAGTCTGGGGTTTTGGTGGGTGGGCACAGCAGCTCTCCAGCCAGTGGGAGTGGAGTACTAGGCTCAGTTAGGTCTTGAAAGGCATGAGTGAGTCACGTGAGCAAGTGGCTCTCTCCTCTCATGGCTTATAATCCTGCCTCCTCACCTCATCCTGCACTTATGGTCTCATGGGGGGTGGGGTTCTCTATGACAAAGTCACTGGGGGAGAAAATGTGTGAGCCTGACGTATAGGAGATTGTGCACAATACATTGACAGCATCCAAAAGGGGACAACTGCAGCCACACCCACAGAAGTGGTCCTGAAGTAGTCTCACCAGGTGGGACAGAGCCTGGTACCTGCTTCTGCACTTTGCTAAGGACAAGTCTCGAGTAGAAGTACAGGTCTGCATAGACTTTTAAGCAATACATCAGTAGTTTAGCTCACTGATCAGACATTTGAAATGAATAAGATTTGATATTTGATGATAAGGTGTTAGAGAATGTATGTGACTCTCTCCAAATGGCCCAGAGCCTGGTGGGATGCACACCAAAGGGAACGCAGCACAGGAGAGCCTCAATAATCCAGTAGACAAGATGACCTATTTTTATGGACAGTGGTTAGTTAGCTTCTCTCTTCCTTGACAATGGGCTCATTAATCAAGTGGCCATAGTGACAAAGATGGCGGGTTGGCTGGTCACCAAGGTATAATCTGGCTTCAGCCACTTCTGAATTCCTAGACTTCCAACAGGAGTCCAACAGCGAGCCCCCAGCATGGCAAAGTTTACCAGAGAACAGCCAGCCATCTGGAGAGCCAGTTGATTACACTGGACCAAGTTCTTCTTGAAAGGGGAGCAGCAGTTTGTTCACACTGAAACAGGACATAGACTTGCCTGCCCTGCCTACAGTATTTCTTCCAAAACCACCATGTGCGGATTTACTAAATGCTTTTATTGCTGGTATTATACTCTTTACAGCATTGCTGATGATCAGGGAACACACACTGTGGTAAATGAAGTGTGGCTCATGTAATTCACTGGTCTTACCATGTTTCCATTACCTCCAAGATCCATATCATAGAAGTGGATTGGTGTTGAAGTCTCTCATGGTGCTTGCTGAGTAACATAGCTTAGTGGGACTAGAATAAAGTCTTCCTGGGTATGATTTATGTTCTGAATCACCAACTGGCTGCAACTGGCTACCTTTCCCTCATTGATTTTATTTGTTCCTATGGAGGTAAAGTGATTATTATAAGGACATAATGGAAGTCCCTAGAACTGTCCCTACCTATGTCACACTGACAGATAGTATTATCACATCTATAATTAAGAATTATGAGTCTCAGAATGTTGTGTGTGTTGGGAGATAGGTGTTGACTTCTCACTATTACCCACATATCCACTGGCAAACATTTGTCTCCTCTCTGCAGTTTTGGACTCTGCTAATTTTAGAGGTATTATTTACCAAGGGAGGAATGATCCTATTAAATTGTAAGCTGGAACTTCACCTCATACTATTGAATCAACTGGTAAAGAGGAGACTATACTGGTTGAGTGACTGATGCTAACCATTAAAGGGGAATTGGGTTTCCATAACTCATAGGGGACAGGGGTCATGTTAGTGATCCTCTATGGCATTACTCTTTTGCCATGAATAAAAGTGAACTGAAGACTACAACATCCAGTAGAGGCAGGGCAGGTGATGGCTCAGACAGCAGTGTGCCTTTCCAATCCTCTACTGTGAGAAGTAATTGACTGATGGCCTCACTGCTGCACTGAGCCCACCTCTGTTCACCTGACGCCATTCTTCCCACGGGCTGCTCTCCACCAATGACTGAGCATGTCAGGGGTCCTGAAGTCAGCCACCTGGACATGTGAGGCTTCCCACCAGGGGACTGTGGCTTGAGAACTGCCTACAGTCTACGGCTCTACCTAGGAGACTTCCTCCTCCTCATGGAATCCACTCTGCCTCGCTAATGTGGAGCCTCTCTCAGCCTCTTCTCTTCCTCTCCCTTTTCTCTCACAGACATTTTCCCAAATAAGTAAATCTTTTATATATCTAATCTTATTTTTGTGACAGTTTCTCAGAAAATCCAAACTAACCCAAGTAATGCTAGGATCCAGGAGTGGCCTGGGAAGGGGCAGTAAGACGGGGCTCTGGCACTTGCTCACTGCACACCCAGTGGGCAGAAGAGGTGCCCTCCTGAGCCCTATGTCCTTGCAGGTACGCTGATTTAGGGCTTTGAAAAATAAGGGGTCAGAGATGACAACAGGTCAGCAGAGCTGCTCACTACTGTTAAACTGACATTTTGAAAAGGAATAATGAGAACCGGAGGGCCACTGACCAGCAGATGAAGACTGTGTGAGAGCCAGAGGGCCTCTGGTAGCTTACAGAAGGACCCTGTTCATTGTACGGGTGGGAACCATGGACCGGAGTTTGAGGGTGTTTAAGGAAAGGAACTGGAATAGAAAAATGACTATGCAAGAAGTCACTAACTAGGATGCTTTTTGGGGAATGCAATATTTAAAGCCCTGGCAATGATCCTAAGTTATGGAGAAACTTACTGCTAGGAGGGTTCTTAGAGACCTGGAAAAAGTGATGGGCAATACTGAAAGCACAGGAAAAATACTGAAGCTGCCCTGGTAGAGGATAGAGGAAGGAATACAGAAGCTGAGGAAATTGGGGATTCTGGAATTAATAAATTATGTGGGGCCAAAAACCCAACAGAGCATTATGTTCCACAAGAGAGCTCAAGGACACACCATTCATGGGGACCTCAGGCAGGTGCTGGTCTGAGCAGCACCAGTGTCTCTCAACACTTCATTGGCAGATTTCCCTTGAACGCCAGGGCCAGTGGGTGGAGAGGTAGACAGGGTGATGCAAGTAATAAAGCTTGATGCAACTATGGGGCCCCAAGTGATCATGAACCCAGAGCTGCCCATTATGCTTGAGGTCTGGCTGACCCAGCAGTGATCCACTGTTAGATGGAAGAGGTACGTTGAGAATGGAGTGCAAGCACAACCGAAGAGTTCAAGTAAGCTGGATGACAGTCCAGACCCTATACCCCTCACAACAGTTGCACCTTCCCCAGGCTCCCACCAGTTCAATCAGCTGAAGGACAAGGAAAAAGTCCAAGTTTGATTTATGTGGATTGGCTCAATGGGCACCAGCCAAAATTTGAGAGTGACAGTCTCATTTACAGAGGTGACCCTGAAAGACTGGAGAGGGGAGATTATATACCAGTCAGCGGTCAGTAGCCTGGTTGCCGCTGGGAGTCTACAAGGAAAAATACTGGAAGTGGGAGACAAGGTCTGGGGCAGGACCTGTGGATGGATGCGTGGTCACAAAGTGTGAAAACTTTCAATCGCATGTAAACATCCAGCAGGAAGTGCTGCAAGAGGCACCAAACAACTGAGCAGCTAAAATATCTCAGCCAGTTGACATTTGCCAGCTTTCATCAGCCTCACCAGCACTGCACATGGACACAGGAACAGATGGTTGGGATAGAGAGATGGAGCTACCTATGGGCCCCATGGCACGGACTCCCACTTTTCCAGGCTC
The DNA here is from genome assembly GCF_030020395.1 of Manis pentadactyla. Classification (NCBI taxonomy): domain Eukaryota; kingdom Metazoa; phylum Chordata; class Mammalia; order Pholidota; family Manidae; genus Manis; species Manis pentadactyla. The sequence goes on from NC_080025.1 coordinate 46,078,873, forward strand.
TTCTAGATAATGCCACTTCTGAATGTCAAACAGGTCTGGAACAAAGAACAAAAGTTAGTCCCCGATATGGCACTATTCTTCAAGGACACCAGCCATCCACTTGGTAGCAAGTTGATGACACCCAGTGCCTTCCGGCGGCTCACCCTGTCAGGGATGCACACCTACCACTATACATACAGCACCACTGCCCACACTGATGGAAGGCCCGACCCCCATGCATGGAATCCTGTGTAGAAGACTGTCCCACAAAGGGTTGGATCACTTCAGAGTGAAGGGGGTGCAGGAATGGGCCCAACACCCCCTAGCAGGGGAGTGGGAGAGCCTTCTGATTCCACAGGGTGGAGGATGGGTGAGAGGCCAGCTCCCCCTGGCACCCTTAAAACCAAGTGGAGATGCAGTTTTCCATTGGTGTTTGCCTGGAGTAGAGAAGGTTTCTCTGGGTATGGCCAGAAACCTATTGTGAGGTCATCCTTTGCCCATCCTTTGGCTTTTCTTAGAGCTGTTCTTTGTCTGTACCTGTTGGTGGACCTGGGATATTGGGAGGCAATAAAGAAACTAAGGAACTCCTCACAGTGGCGTTTCTCAAGTCCTGAAGTATGAGGTGGCTTCCTCCTCCTTTCCAACTTTAGAGTCTTATGTGTTTTGTGGTATTATGTCCAAGGATTTTAGTAATAAGAGGGAGAAGGTGGGGGAATGGGGTTCTCTATTTTGGCAGGACCAGAAGTCTCCCATAATAAAGTTTTATTATCTTAAAATCTTGTCTGTAGTGACTTCATCTTTTCCATTTCTGACACTGGTTATTTGTGCTCCTTTTGTTCTTGACCAGTTTCATCAGATTTGTGATTTCTATTGTGACATCTCCTTTGTCCTATGGAATAATTGGTATTCTATTTCTTAATTTGCAACACATGGAGACTTACTATATTTTGATTTATAGTTTAATTGAACTACTGTCAAGATTTACAATCTGTATGATATCAGTTTTTTATAATGTGTTGAGACTCTATGGCTCAACACAGTCATACAGTCATTGTTTATAAATTTTCTTGTGCTTGTAAAAAATGTGTGTTCCCTATTTTTTTCTGGAAGAGTTATATACCTGTTTACTAGATCAGCTTTGTTAATCATATTGTTCAGGTCTTCTGTATCTCATATGATTATTTTGCCTCTTATTAATTCCCAGTTACATATAAAAATATTACCCTGTAAATTATAATATACATCCTTTTCAAGATCTAATTTTATATTAGATCTTTTTACCATTTTATATGCTTATCGTTTAAGATTGTAGTTGACTTAAGAGTATTTTCAATGAAATTAAAATTGAAAAAAATCATCACCAATACAAATTCACTAAAGGAATGAATGGATAAAGAAGATGTGGTACATATACACAATAGAATATTATTCAGCCATAAGAAGAAAACAAATCCTACCATTCACAACAAAAATGGATGGAGCTAGAGGGTATTATGCTCAGTGAAATAAGCCAGGCAGAGAAAGACAAGCGCCAAATGATTTCCCTCGTCTGTGGAGCATAAGAACAAAGGAAAAACTGAAGGAACAAAACAGCAGCAGAAGCACAGAACCCAAGAATGGACTAACAGTTGCCAAAGGGAAAGGGACTGGGGAGGATGGGTGGGAAGGGAGGGAGAAGGGGAATAAGCAGTATTATGATTAGCACATGTAATGTAGAGAGGGGGGCACAGGGAAGGCAGTAGAGCACAAAGCAGACAAGTTGTGATTGTATAGCATCTTACTATGCTGATGGACAGTGACTGTAATGGGGTATGTGGTGGCGACTTGATAATGTAGGGACTCTAGTAACCACAATGTTGCTCATGTGATTGTATATTAATGATACCAAAACTTAAAAAAAATTCACTAAAAGAAACACCAAAGAGTATTCTTCAGACAGAAGAAATATTATTTGCAATAGGAGATGAAGGAAAGAAAAAAAAACCCCAATAAAATGGTAAATATAGGGATATACCTAAATGAATAGTGACTAATAGAAAAATATTAGTAAAGATTCATCAAATTTAAAATACACAGAATTAAAGAACATCAAAGCAATAGACATAATTAAGGAAGAGCTAAATTGTACCATGATCTTGTATTGTCTATAAAAATAACAAAAACATAGATAAATATTTTGAGAAGGTACCAGTGTATGCTATAATCTATGTACTATTTCTGTATATGGAGTTTTAAGTTGGCAGTTTTTTTTTCCCTTCAATACATTGAAGATGTTAAACGGTGTTCAGAATTCCATAGTTTCTTTTGATGCCATGTTAGTATAATTGTTTCTTTTTTGAATAGAATGTCTTTTCCTCTGGCTGCTTGCAGTATTTTTGTTTGTTTCACTGTAATACTGCTACTTGGGAACTATTTGGATTGCTGCCCTTCATCAACTTTAGAAAGTTATTCAGCTTTTGCTTCTGCTCCATCCCTTCCCTTCCCTCCTTTTGTAGCTTTAAACAGTCGTTACATTCTTGACTTTTATGTTTCCTTATGCGTTTTCTATCTTTTGCTTCTTTTGCTCTGCTTTCAAATTCATTATTCTCTCTTAAGTTGTGTCTAATATGCTATTAAACCCATTCAACTGATTCTTTAATCTGTTACTGTATTTTTCAGTTCCAAAATTCTTATTTGGTTCTTTACCATTTTACTAGGTCAGCTTATGTTTCTAATCCCTTGCTGAAATTTTCACATTTGTCCTGTACCTGCTTGAGTACAGCACATTTACTTTCTATTCTGGCTTGATCATCCCAACATAGGAGAGCCCATGATGCTGCACCTTACTGTTCTTGGCTTCTCTCCTTTGTGTTTGGATTATCTCACAGCCCCAAGTACCATCCTAGCTTTGATAATATGCTTTGTATTGAAAATGTCTGCAATTATAATTTAGCGCCAAAGGCAATGTTACTTGCTTCCAGAGAGGAGCCAGAGGCACAAACCCTCTGGACTCACTTTAACTCAGTTTCAGCAGCTGGGATTTTCTGGGGATAATACAATGACTCAGAGATTGGCTTCAGTTAAGATAGTCTTGGTTCACCCTCAGATCACCTGTGCATCTTGCATGCAGCCTTCTGAGGTTACAAACTGAAGTACAGGTTGGTTACCAAAGACCACATCCCTGGTGCACACTCCAAATTTTGCCCCACTTGCCCCATGAGATGTGAAAACATGCTGATAAGTTTCTCATCACACTATTCCAAATAAGAAAATCAAGGCAAAAAACTCAGAATGCTAATCTAAATTTTAAATTGGAGTTTTTCCAACTCCTGGTCTGGTAGTTTTTTCCTAGGTTTTTCCAATTGCTTCAAGAAGAATTATACATTCTTTCCAGCTTTTTTTGTTGCCTTTGGCAGGAAGATTTTTTTCTAAATTACCTAGTCTGTGAAGTAAGGGCTGTGAGTGAATTTATCTTTAAAAATAACTTTAAAAAATTATTTTAAAATAAGCCTTTATCCATGCTACAGCAGAGCAAACTCTAGTGAGGGCCCATATAAGAATCTGTATGTAAAATATTTACCTACTGTTGGCCCATAGTTCTAGTTATGTGGTTTTGTAAGCATCAACTTTCAGAAATGTAAAGACATACGGCCATCACAGTCTATTCATGGGACATGATTATACTGTAGATACTTCAGTGTAACCTACTGTCCTTCCTTTGCTGAAATAACAGAAAGTCATAATACATATTTGAATAAGCTTCAAGAGTGTATTTAAGTAACTCCAAATATTTTAAGAATTTTGAGTATTTTTAATAACATTTTATTCCTGTTTAATCTACTTTAAAAGGCTGAAATATTTCAAAGGTATTCTCTTAATGTGACTCTATTTCAAAATAAAAAATCCAGGTAAACAAATAGTTTATTTATAAATCAGTTCAATATACATACCCATGCAACAACAAATACAAATTAAGCCTCGTTGTATAAATTCAGCTCCACATAATATTAAGTTATTACAAAACGTTTTTCTGGCAGATAATATATATAAATGGCATAAAAAGTAAGATACTATATAAATTATGTTTTAAATTTCAACATATGAAAATAATATGAAAAAATGAGTCCTAAATTAAGACATTCACTTTTGCTTAGATCTTTAAATGTTTTAATTTCAGTATTCTCATATTTCCAATGTATTAACTAACAAACACTTTTATATGGACCTTGTGCTATATAAATATTATCTATTCTAATCCGTGTGCTTTACAAATATTAACTCATTTAATTGTTCAGGGTTTGGTACTACTATCCCCACTTTAGTGATGAGCAAGTTGAATTAGAGAGGTAGGTAGCATGTACCTGATCAACAGTCAGTAAGTGGTTAGAATTGGTTTTAGAACCAGACCTCCAACAGCCAAAGTCTTTACTGCTAAGTTCCATGAAGCAAAGACATTGCAAATACTTATTAAGGATATTTATGATACAAATGTTAAAAAGATGCTTTGGCCTTTGTTTCTAGCAATCGCAATTCTATAGATGTGGAGTATGGCCCATGCCAGAGATGGGAACCACTTGCCTATGCTGTCTAACTCTGATCATTCTATGCTGGTACAGAGCCATCCTTCCGACTGGCATGTTCTAGGCCTTGTTTCCTAAAAGCATCCTGGACATTCCCTTTGGATCGTTTCTTCTTTTTTCCTCTACTGTAATTCCCTTTAGAATCTTCTTTGCACAATATTCTCCATCTGTCAGATAAGCAGGAAAAATGGTAGTTGGGTATTTCTTCATTGTTACACATGGTAGATAAAACTGATGTCTGATAAACTTGTACAGGACATGAACACTTACTAGCAGACTCACTTTCACTGAAGAACTTATAAAAGTATATTATTGTTTTTAGTCTGTAGAAAACTGCAATTCATAAATGAAATAAATGCAATCTTTTAGTATATTTTCTCCTACAAGAGTCTGTTAAAAATGAACACACAAAGATATGGCTTTATATTTATCTATAAATAACCTTATAAAGCATCACTATGTATTTGTAAATCATGCCATTTAAATTGATTTGCTTTTTCATTTTCCAATGCTGTCTCTATGGAATAGGTATTTCTTTAAAATTCTTTTAAAAATAATTCCAATTATAAGTAGTAAATAACACAATTAAATACATGTGTACATATACATGGTTATATTTATAACTATGTACAAGTAGTTACAGACACATCATGTAGCTCTATTGACACAAACAAATAAGAAGGGCCAAGTCTGCCCAAGAGAGTTGCTCTCAGTCTACTTCCCTGCCTTTTACTGCTTAAATCCAACTTGCTTTGCTCTCCGACTTAAAAGCAATGTCTAGCCAATGATACATTGCTTCCTTTGTCTTTTGTTTTAACCAGACTGTGCTTATGTTGTAATTACATTTTAGATCTCAGTGAATTCAGAAGGTAACGGTTTAACCATCTGTATAGATGCATGCATGTACAGAAAGAAAGCTTCCCACTGGGAAATTTAGATAATTGTGAGAAATAAATTGAGGGGAAACTATTTTACCAAAAAGCACACTTCATTCTCTTATTTTCTTTTTTTTCTTTCCTTAAGAAAGGGGCTTATTATATATTATAATTCTTGAGTTTGTAAGTCATACTTACCAATATTTTAAAGGTTTCTAAAACACCTTTTAAAATCTGTATTACTCTAAATTTCAAACTTTCTATTTTGGTTCCATATGCAAATCAATCACTTCCTTTACATTTCCCCGGATTATTACATAGTGTTCTCTTTTCAAATGTAGGTGTGTTTACTGTACAAAAAAGCTCATATTTCTTTTGAAGGCATTTAGATTCTTGGCATAAATAGAGGACAGACAACTTTTGATTCTCACTTCAGCTATTGCAATGATGCCTGTTTTTAAAGGGGCACGTCCTTTTGTAGAGACAATAGCAAGAGGGGGCAAGAGCAGCGGACTGGCCGGGCACCAGGTCTGCTGGTTACTGATGGGAGGGACCTTCTCACTCCACCGGATGCCTCTGCCATCACTGGGATTGTTCTGATTGGAGACAGTTTTTCTCTTCATTTTGAGAAATAGCATGTGCTTTGAAATCACAGATTTAACATTATGGAATGTGGGCAGAGCACTTTACAATTAACTTATATTAATTAAGTCAAAGGAGTCTTTGCAGGTGAAATGGAAAATGTGTGCAGAGCCCCCTGTGCATCAAGGCCACCCAGGAAGGCACTAATGTTTGTTCAGCCACTGCTGCACCATTCAGTCACTAGCTGCTATACATCAGGAGGTAGCAAACTTCTGTTTAAAGTATACATGGTGCTACTGATGCAAGTTAATGACTTTAATGCAAAAGTTCCAAATGGCATATGATGCCATCCTGATTTTTACTGATTTACGGATCTCTGCCAGTACACTAGACTAAGAGCTCCAAGGACCCCAGGCCCGAACGTTTCTTAGTTGCCAAGCCTGAACCATTCTTGACACATAGGATACACTCAATGTCTGCAGTATGATGTGAATGACTGAACATGGTCAGTGGCTACTGCTCCACTGGAAGAATATTTGCGGCAGGTAACTATCCATTCCAGCCCTAACTGTACCCCATTCGGGATAACAGAACCACATACTTAACCTCTGTTTTATTACTGAAACATGAGCAAGTTACCTACTATGTAGATAGATGCTTTCCTCATTATTACAGCAGAATTGTAAAAAGGAAGAAATCAACTGAAAGAATTCAAAATGCCTCTTATAATGCTTGTCATGTAACTAGCAAACACTAAATGGCAGTTTATGTCATTTGGCTTCAGAAAGACTGAGTCAAAATATTCAGTCATATTTTATAAATTTCAGTGCAGGGACCATACCTAAACAAAGACATATAAAACACTACTGATGCTTAAATATTATTTTAAAAGAGCTCTACATATTGTTTAATTAGGAATCAAATATATGGCAAACATTTAGACTAGGGAGGTCACAGCATTTTTATGAGGAGCTTTTTCTTTGACAAATGTCGAGATCACTATAGTTGAATTAGGGGGACTATGTGGCTGTTCATTTCCTATAATTGTGAGTAGAGGAGAAGAGTGCTTTGGAAAGTCTTGTCCAATTTCTAGAGGACCCTGCTTTTAATGATAAGGTTTCAAATTCCAGGCTCTGCTGAAAGTAAAGTTTTGTTCTTAACCCTATCACTTATCAGACCGAAACGGGTGTCAGTTTCTGAACTTCCTGAGCCCACATTTACTTTTCTGCAAAAAGGGGATAATGTTAACCTCTGCCTGGGGAGAATTGTGAGGTGAAATGAGATAATGAGTGAAAGCACCTAGTGTTAATACTTGGCTTAGATTACACATTTAATGATTGCCTAATAGATATTTTGAAACAATGAATTAAAGTACTTTGTTATGTATAAACATTGCTTCATAGAAAGACATTACTTACTAGATACTTTTCACTTTTTAAAAATTTAATTATGATACACATGCTTAGGAAGAGAATAATCCCTGAAACTGATAGAAATACAAATAGATTTGTGCTCATTAGATAATGTAAACATAATAAGTACATTAAATGGGAAAAGGAATATTCCCCAAAATATATTTGAAAACAGGCCTGTCTAAAATTTAAATTCCAGGAATTTTAAAAAATAGTAAATTAATCATTAAGTAAAATATTAAATATTGAGTAAAATTGAGAACTGTTTATATTTCTTAAAAATTGAACTTAAAACTAAGGTGGCAGTATTTATAGTTGTTCTTACCTGTCAGACTGTGTCTACAATATACTAAAATGGCTTCAGGTATATCCTTTGGTTATTTTTGATAACATTGTGCCTATATAATGTGTAAGCCATAGGCTTGTATGTACTTCTTTGAATTTAACAGGAAGGAGTTAAACAGTATACATTCCTCAGACCATATGATGCCCAAGTGCCCAAGTGCCATTTAGAGCACATTTTTGTTTCAGTTTTCTTAATGTTATTGAAACTCAGGCTGAACCCCCAGCATGGTTGTCAATGTCACTTAATGTTCAGTGGGATCCATTCTTTTAACACTTAGCCATTTGGGCTTAATTTTTACATTTTTGTGTTAAAGTTAAAACAGCAGGTACTTTGCAAATTTCAGAGTGAAATTTGGCACTGTGGTGAAATTTAGACAACCACCACCTTCTACCACTTTTCCCACAGTTGTGAAAACTTGTATTTCTGCAGATTCATTGGTTTATTAATTCATTAGATACCTATTGAGGGGTTTAATCATGGTAGGTAAGATGAAAATATGCAGACACTCAAAACCATCAAAGCAACTCTACGATAAGAGATTTATATTTCAAGAGCTGGAACTAAGTTAAGTAAATAAATACTATAAATACCAAAACAGTAACCTTGCTTTGTCATCAGTAAGTACCAGTGTCTCCTCAATAAAAGAAGTTATCTTTATCTTCAACATCAGCAACTTTACACCAAAAGCCATCTGACTGCATCAGAAATGGCCAGTGGCTGCCTAATGGCTATTGACCCTAAACTTTGCAACAGTGGCAATTTGTTGTGTCACAAGTAGCTGCACACCCTGGACATCTGAAGTATGAATTCAACTGAAAAACCATGCGACTTCAGGGCAGGTCAACACTAATGGGGCTGTGAGGGGCTCTTCAAGATATGTGCTGGCTTTCAATAAGGACAATAAATAACTGAATGCACTGAGTACAGCTCAGCTGGTCTTAAACATAAGGTATTGGATGATATTCTGGAGACTGAGTGTTGGAGAGCCTGAATTAACTGCAGTACAAAGTATGATTGCTGAACCACATGTTAAGACAAGACACCAAATGGATAGTATGGCAGGGGCATAGAGTGACAATCCGATTAGGACCAAAGAAACCTTCTCACAGGTAATGGCACTTGATTTTTATATTGAAAAATGGCTAATATCTCACAGGCTGAAAAGGTGGAAAGTAGGAAGGAGAAGCCATGGTGAGAGCACAGTCAGAGGTACCCAAAGCCTGCAGCTCCCACGGCCAGCAGGAGACAGGGCATGGTGTGCCATGGCTGCTACTCGGTGTGTGATTAGGAGAAAATCAGTTGATACTAACTCTGTTTAAAAAACTAAAATAGTACACTGGGGATACTAATTTGGAGTGTGGATTGGAGTGAAGAGTTTGAAAGAGCTTGACTATGGGACAATAAGGGGCAGCTAGAATTCAAAACATAGGAACTGTAAAACACATTTGTGACAGAATAAGTGAAGTGTTCTCTTTGAATCTGATTCTTCAGGAAAAGTGGTTGCATTCAGCCATTCATAGAGGCTACTAGTGGGAAAACAAGAGCAGGTAAGAAGGTCTGGTAAGATCACTGTGGTGCAAATTACAGCAAAGAAGCACATACGCCTGTGTATACCTACTGATTGGTGTCCACTGGTCAGTACGTCTGAAAATGCCCCATTATGCCAATGCAATGATGCTTAGATCACTTACCCTCATATTGCATTGGAGAAAAACATCTTACTTTTTAAAAATTAATAAGAAGTAGACTTGATCTCTTGCCTATTAGAGCAAATATAGTAAATTGTTAGTATTTGTTAAATTTGGTGTCTACACTTCTATTTTCTATGTATTTAAAAATCTATTTTAAAATGTCGTTTTCAGTAATTCTTGTTTGACCTGGTATGCATTTTGTATGTTTCAAATAATGGATTCATTAAAAAACACATTTCAGTGCTTAGAATAAAAACAAAACAAAACAAAAACTTAAATAGAAAACACCTGAATTCTCTGAAATTTTCAGGCTTTAAAAATATTGTATATATATATATATATATATATATATATATATATATATATATATATATAGTATTTGTGTTGGGGGAGTAGAGAAGAGTTTGTTAAACATATTCATGATGCTAAAAAATTTAAAATGTATGAGAATTCATCTCTTAAACATGTTTTACTGTTTCATCAAAGGAGATAAAGTGAAAGCATCAAAGACTGAAAGGAAAATAACCAAGTGTAAATTAGTTCCAAGGCATATGAACTTCTCGATGTCAAGGACTCTCTCACCTCTCCATCTGTACTGCCATCGCACCACAGCAGGTCCTGGCACAGAGCTAGGGGCATCTAATGTTTGTTGCATGCAGAAATGAAACACAAGTTTTTGAAATTACCCAAGACTTCTATGAAATGCAAAAGTATTGATGGACCCATCCAACAAAAAAAGAACCTATGATTGACAGAATGAATCTGATGTGAAAATCTAGTGTCAGACTAGGTAATTTCCAGAATCACTCTATTGCTTACATAAGTTAGGTTCATATTTTCAGATATAAATGCAGGTCAAATAATTTGAAATGAATTCATGTGATGTGTTTGTAAGAATTATTTCTTTTTTAGCTTGAATAACTCCTTTACGAACAATTATTAGGCACTTAAGGAGCAGGTCTACTTGAGTTTTTTACTCTCCAGAAACTTCTGAAGTTGAATTCTGAGGCTTCCTTTCCAGTACTATGCCCAGGCCATAATATTTTGGAATCAGATAACTTGAACTTACAATATTTTGGAATCAGATAACCTGGACTTATATTTTCCTCTTTTCATAATGCCGATATTGAGGCCATTATTACACTTATTGACTAGAACAGTGTCAGTGCAGATTGTTCTATGGTAAAAGAGGAGGAAAATAAGATTTTGACTGATATAGCTTTACAGATGTAAAAGTCTAAGTGAATGGCAGGAATTCAAAAACCTGGAAGAACAAGTTTCTCTTGGACAAAAATGCAAGTAATATCATGCTATATTAAGGAGGTGCAGTGTCACTACCCACTAACCCAAGTTCTGCCATATGCTTGGTTTGTGTATTGTTCTGATATGGAAAGAGGAATAAGAGGGAGAGGGAGTCAGATTGGTGTGATCACAGCCCGGGCTCCAGCCTTCAGGAGTGTGCCTGGGAAAAGGGTGGATTATAGGAAGTCAGACCAAGTGAGGGTAAGTCAGTGTCCCAAGGTAACTCTGTGCTCACTCTCTGTATATGCAACAGAGTTCCAGGTTCCCTGAGAATCCTGCAGCATTTAGGACCCACTGCAGTTATTTCAGAGCTGTCATCACCCATCCTGGTAGGGATTGCATCATGAAAGGGAGCAGGGGACTTGGGGCTCACTGATTATGTCTCTCATTGCAGCGTGCCTGGTGGGGAGAGAAGAGGCTACTTATATATCCTAAAGATAGCTCATGTCCCGTGGGGACAAGGGCCAAGTGATGGCAAAATCATAACTTCATAAAACTTTGTCTCCAACACATCTACCTTTGGAAAATGGAGAGATGGCTAATGTCCAGTAGCCCTTAGTACCAAAAGCTAAGTTTTGAGAGCTGATCTCAGATAAGGGCAACTAATACTTCCCCTGAGTAGTTTCATGGAAACCTCTACAGGCAAGCCCATTTGGCCTAAGATGTTCTTGATAAACAATATAAAAACTAAAGGTTAGCACATGTAAATTTCTTGAGGAGTCAGTGGTGGCTTGACATTTATTAAGTCCACAGTGGTTCAACTTTTCAAGGATGACAAATGTGTCGGTTTTTCTTGACTACTCAACCTTGAAAGGCTGAATGATTTTATGTACTGAATGATGTTTTGGTATCCTCTGCTCTTTTTAGAGAGGCTTTCTAAATAACCTCTCTTTGCAGACCTCCAGTTGAGCTCCTTCCACATTGCACTGTAATTTCTTACTGAAATGCCATAGGCCATGACTTTTCAACCATCAAAATAATTTGTAATTAATAGGTGCTTAATTCAAAAATTTGGAATAAATGTATGGGGAAAAATTTAAAGGCTTCAAATAGTCATGATAGTTCTGCTTTATCACCTTACACCTAGTAAGACTCCACCTTGCTCATCAATGTGCCAAGTGTTGGTGTGATTGCTAATGGCAGAAATGCTCTCTATTACACATTGGTCAGACTGCAGGGTTTGCAGTGGCTTCTTCTGTTCCCTGTGAAAATGAAGAGAAATGGACTTGGTTTGGGATTACCCAAAACTGGTATGTCTATGGCCTCAGCATTGTTTGTTTTAACATACTGGACAGAAGTGCCTTCTCGTCCCCCTTTTGAAGGATGACTGATATAGGGTTTCCTATCACTCCAGGTCTTACTGTGTCTGTTGTAGAGGACAGTTGATCTTTCTGGTGAGAAACAGGAGTCACTGGATGGGGAGTTGGAACATCTATATCACATGTAGGCTGCAGGTTTAAACTAGTTCAGTTTTCTTCCACAGAATCGAAGGATTCCCCTATTTTACTGATGCTTCAGCCTGATGGAACAATAATATATACTGTCCACCATACCTTGTTCCTCTGTTTGGGGGATGCTTTAAAGCCATGCCTAGAAGAGTAAGTGAAGTAAGTGAAAATGAAACATGTGTATGTATCCATTTATGGCCCATTCGTGGGAGCTTTGAATGAACAGAGAAAGGAGAGGTAAAAGCAGGAAAATAGTATGAGAAGGAGAAACTGTATGTGAAGAGACTGGATCTTCTAAGGATAGGCACTAGGTATATCTCTGCAATGGAACAATTTCAGTAGACATCATCCTATTTCCCCATGTTCCATTAATGGGTACACTTTCATAAGACATGGAGGAGAGTCAGCAGCCACAAACAATATCATGCGATGGAATCAGAACTGAGAAAGATATGCAGGAACACAGCGAAGACGGTTGACAGCACAGCATTTTAATCTGTATCTATAGAAAACATTTATATAAGCTCTCTAATAGAGGGATTATAGAAATACATTTAATATATAATAGTGTACTTTCATGTACTTACTGTGAAAATAGCACATTTATTTAGAGAGGGATTTTATGCCCAAAGTTCTTGATGTTTGAAATATATCCATTTCCTTCTCTTGCAGTAATTGTTACCGAGAACAGCAGAAGCACCAACAGTTTTCCATTAATCCTCATTAAAAGTCTTTTCCTTTGGATTGACATTTCCCAGAGTCACCTAGAAGTTCACAGCAGTAAAATATCCTAGGAAAACGTCAGAGTTCGTGTGGTCCCACGTCTACATCTGCCTACACTCGTGTCTCGTGCACATGGCCTGCCGCTCGACCCTCCACGTGCCCTCCTCGTACGTGCAGTGACAGATGGTGCATTCATCAGTCTTCACCTCCCTGCCTGCTGGGATGACCGCGGTTTCTGCGAAGCAGTTTGGACCTGAAATGCAGGAAAATGTTGTATATTGTGTGTGTGTGCATAAACATATAATGTATTTAATTAGGTATTAGCTTCACAGTATATGTTATATTCACTCTTTGATGAAGGACAGTGGAAAAGTTACCATCTAAATAATATGAAGTATTCCCACATTTTCTGAAATGAAAAGAATGTTATTTAAAATTTGTATGAGAAATCTGTGACTTTCATTTACAGACTATTCGATTTTGGGGCCTTTTTACATAAGCCAAATCTGCAATCATTTGATTTAATTATCTCTAAGTAATCATAGAAAATTATAATTAACTGTGACTTTCAAAGAACCAGTCTTCTGCTTCATAGCATCTTAGGAGAGAGAGCTTAAATAAGCAAACTGATTGAAATAATGGAAGTCCAGTGCAACTTCCATACCTCTTAGAGCAGGTTTTTGAATGTCAGCATACAACATAATCACCTGGAGAGCTCTTGAAATGTTGGTTGCTGGTCCCCCAGAGCTTCTGACTCAAGTTTGTGGGGAGGGCAGGTTGGCAGAGAATTGGTGTGGATAGCAAGTTCCTGGGGACCAACTTTGAGGAGCACTGTCTCGCAAGTATCAGCAATATGGCTTCCACAGACTACCACGAGGACTGGGGATCTCCTCGATTCCCAGTCAACATCACCTAACAGCTTCCCATCTGCACTTCACTCCATGTGAGGTCAGGGACATGAAGAAATGAGTACCAGTAAGGCTTCCAATATGAGTTGAAACAATGGTTTTTATGTTGTGGTTCACAAACCTGATTCAGACATGAACAACTGTTTTGCTTCCAAACCTCACTCTACGTGGAAACATCAGGAAATCACTGCACCCAAAGCCCGCTGGCCTTTGAACTTCAGCCTGTGCTCCAATTCTCATTTCCTCTTCCTTTGCTTCTATGGTTTTTGATAAGTGCTCACTACCAAAATATGTTTAATTATAATGTGTGAAGGCATGAAAGAGAGAAAAGTCATTCATCTACATGATTTAAAGAAATAAGTTAATCTCAAAACACTTCAGAATAAAAACTGTCCCTTTTATAATTCTAGCCAGAATAATTGTGAGCATGGTAGCTCATTCTTTTGTGGCTACTGTTTTCACATTAGACAAGTGGGAAGGTATACAGGCTCCTGAATGTGGCCCTCTGGGAACCATGCTGGGTGTACCTTGCCCCCTCTCCCTCCACTAATTCTGTTTTCTTCTTGTCCCCAATTCAATTTCCTGTCTTCTCTCTCTGGAATACAGTCCTCACTTCCAGAGGGTGGTATCTGCATTGCAGGCAGACCCCACAGACACACTTCAAGGGCCCAGGGCTCTTGTCTGACATGATGAGCTTTATTGGTGGCCCAGTCACTCCCCTCCCATCAGCTGTGGCGTCCTCCGTCTTGGCACACTCCTCCCAGCCCATCTGGGCTGCCCCCACTTCTCACCCCAGGTGGCTTCTTGGAGAGCAGGTTCCCATGCCCCATGGGCCCACTTTATCAACACTCATCCCACCCAGCACCTGAGATGCCCATGATTTCCACTCAGTTTCTCTTTGGCATGTTTCCTTCCTTGCTGTTTGTCCCTTTTGCAGAATTTAATTTGAGGACACACTTCCTAATTTCCCTGACACTGATCAGTGTGCTTTGCACATAGGACACAACATAATTGCTCAGAAAACGTGTACCACCAGAAAACCTGGACTCAAAATGTGGTACACTACTTAAGAGTTATGTGATCTCAGACTCATTTCATTGTTTTGAGCCCTAACAGGCTCATCTATGGAATAGGAAGAGTAACACTTCACAGTACCTCCTGAGGATTAAACTGGGTGAAACGCCTCTCAGGCCCTCAAGTTACTCAACAAATGCTAGCAAATTCTTACCCTCCTTGCCTAAATTGAACTATGTCCATGTGATAGTCACTTCTAATGAGTTCTTATTAATGTATCTCTTCATTTTCTCATATCACTGTTGGATTCTGGATCTTTCTTTTTCAATGTTTTGCAATGCTGCAGTCTTCATTCTTTCTGAAATTCAAATTGTCCCAAACTGTGCTAGTGGGAGGTCAAACTTTCAGCTGCTCCTGTGTCGATCCTTTAGTCACTAAGAGCTTCTTTCTGAACCACTAGCTGTCAGCAACTCACTTTATTCACATCTGGAATTAGCCCTCTCTCCAAGGGCCCTGATTCCTTCAGGCGGAGAATGGTACTTAGGATCCCAGACCTGGGTATTAATTATTATTGCTTCGCAGCCCGGTCAGTGGGCAAAGATAGAAACACACACACACACACACTTTTTAAAATTGTGAGTTCACATAATTACAATGAAAACTTTTCTTAGATTTTATGTATGTTTTAGCTTCTTTCTTACAATGAAACACTTACAATTTAACATATTTAATTATTTTTGAAAAAGTTGGCATCTGTCTTCATATTGTATCTGCCTCCTTTGCTGCCTTAATCTTTGGGTCAAATTGTTTCTGCTCAGCCCTGCAGTCCTGCACATAAACTTGTCAATCATCAAAAGGAATTTTGCTCAAGACTTAAGACTGACACAACAAGCCCCTTACCTGAAACTCACCTTCTCCAAAGAGATAAGGAAGTATGTGCAAAAATGACTACTGGATGGTCAAGGCCTTACAGGAATGTCACGGCCAGAACCATGTCAACAAAATGACTGGTCAACTAACCAAGAACAAGAAGTTTCACACCCTCCCCAGGCCCTTGCTGACGTCCAGATGTCTGAGGTTGATTGTCATCTCCTGACCTCACCCTGCTTTACTTCTCTCCTTCCCTAACAAAAAAGAAGCTTGAAATCAGCAGTAAGATGGTGCTTCAGGACAAGAGCACACCATTTCCTCTGATGGCTTTCCTAGTAAATTCTCTTTCCTTGCTCCAGCACCTTGTCTCTAGACTTATTGTTGTGTCCTGTGGCAAGTGGCATGAGCTTGGATTCTGCAACATAGTGATACCTCATTTTGCTTTTAACTTGCAAGTATCTGGTAATGTTGTTGTTGTTTTTCCATGTGTTTGTTTACCATTTGTACATCCTTGTTGGTGAAATAATACTTCCTGTATTTTCTGATTGAATATTCTGGATTTTTTATTGTTGAATTTTGCATGGTCTTTATATGTTCCAGATACTAGATCTTTCTCAGATGTGTGGTTTGCAAATATATTTGACTAGTTTGTAGCTTGTCTTTCATCATCTCAACAGGACCTTTCACAGAGAACACATTTTATATTTTAATGAGTTCAAAGGTATCTGGTTTCTCTTTTATGGATCATGCTTTAGATATCCTAAGAATTCTTCACCAAGCCCTTTGACCCAAGGGTTTTCTTCTATGTTATCTTCTAAATATTTTATAATTTCATGGTTTACATTTGACTCCATGATCCATTTTGAGATAAGCTTTGCATTAGGTGTGAGGCTGAAGTCGAGATTCATTTTTTGGCCTTGGATGTTCAATTGCTCTGAAACCATCTGTTAAAAAGACTCTCCATTCATCGAGTTGCCTTTGCATCTATTCAAAAATAATTGTACTGCTTCAGATCTATTTCTGGGCTCTCTGTTCTGTTCCACTCACCTATGTGTCTATCCTCTTGTCAATGACATAGTCTTGATTTGGGGTAGAATGATTCCTCCCAGTTTATTCTTTATAAAAATTATTTTAGCTGCTCCAATCCCTTTGTTTTCCATGTAAATTTTTGGAATAATCTTTTCCGTAACTACGAATAATATTGCTGGTGTTTTGACAATAATTACATTAGCCTATATACCAATACAGAAATAGTGACACTTTTACCATGTTGATTCATTGAACCCATGAACATGGTATTTGTTCCCATTTATTCAGGTTTTCTTTGGTTATTTTTATTAGTGTTGTAGTTTTTGGCATTTGAGCTCTGTAAATGTTTTAGTAGATTTATACCTATTGGTTTTTTTAGCCTAACCTAAATGGTGATGTGTTTTTAATTTCTGTTTACAAATGTTCATTGCTCACATTTACAGATACAGTTTTTGTGTGTGTGTGTTGTGATTCTATCCTGTGGCCTTTTTGAAATATTATTAGTTCTAGTTTTTTCAAGGTTCATAGGGTTTTTCAACTATGTCAACATCATGTCATCTGCAAAGAGCACCAGTTTCACTTTCTCTTTTCTGTATGCCTTTTATTTCGTTTTCTCAAACTTCCTAGATAGAATTTCTGCTTTGATGTTGAGTAAGAATCTTGAGAGTGGACATTATTGCCACGTTTCTGATCTTAGGGGAATGTATGTTAGCTATTATTTTTCTGTAGATGTTCTTTATCAAGTTGAGGGATTTACCCTTTATTCCTAGTTTTTAAGAGGTTTCATCATGAGAGCTATTGAACTTTGTCAAATGCTTTTTCTGCACCAATTGACAAAATCATGTGATTTTTTATCCTTTTAGCCTATTAATATAGTGGATTATATTGATAGATTTTTTTTTAAAATAAACTTTATTTTTAGAGCAATTTCAGGCCCATAGCAAAATTGAAGAGAAGGTATGGAGATATCCTACATATACCCTGTTCCCACACATGAATAATTTCTCTCAATATCAACATTCTCCACCAGAATGGTGGATTTGGGAACTGATGAACTTACATTGACACACCACTATCACTGCAAGTCCAGTTTACATTAGGGTCCACTCTTGGCAAAGTACATTCTATGGGTTAGGCAAATGTATGAAATATACCCACTGTTAAAATATTACATAGATAATTTCACTGCATTAATATCCCCTGTTGTCTGCCTTCTCACTCCCCCCTGCCTCCCTCCAACCTCTGGAAACTAGTGATCTTACTGTATTCATAGTTTTTGCCTTTTCTAGAATGTCATATAGTTGGAATAATACAGTATGTAGCCTTTCCAGAGTGGCTTCTTTCCTTTAGTAATATGCGCTTAAGTTTCCTCCATGTATTTTCATGGCTTGAGAGCTCATTTCTTTTTAGCACAAATAATATTCCATTGTCTGGATATATTAGAGTTTATTTATCCACCTACTGAAGAACATCTTAGGTGCTTCCAAGTTTTGACAATTATTAACGAAACTGCTAGAAACATCCTTGTGCAGGCAAATACCAAGGATGATTGCTGGAACATATGCTAAGACTATGCCAAAGTTTGTAAGAAACTTCCAGACTGTCTTCCCAAGTGGCTGCCCCATTTTGTATTCCATAAGCAATGAATGAGAGTTCCTGTTGCTCCACATCCTCACCAGCATATGATGTTTTCAGTGTTCTGGATTTTGGCTATTCAAATAGGTGTGTAGTGATATCTCATTGTTTGAATTTGCATTTCCCAGAACTTCTTTCCATACACTTATTGCCATCTGTATATCTTTAGTGAGGTGTCATTTAAGATCTTTGTCCTAACTTTTAATTAAGTTGTTCATTTTATTATCATTGAGTGTTACAAGTTTTTTGTACATTTTGGATAACAGTCATTTATCTGCTTTGTTTTGTGCAAATATTTTCTCCCATTCTGTGGCTTGTGTTTTGTTCTCTTGACAGTGTCTTTTGCAGAGTCGGAGATTTATTTAATGAAGTCCAGATTATCAGTAATTTCTTTCATGGGTCATTGGGTGTTGAACTAAGAAGTCACTGCCATACACAAGGTCACTAGGTTTTCTCCTATATTATCTTCAAGGAGTTTTATAATTTTCCATTTCATATCTAGGCCTACAGTCCATTTTGAGCTAAATTTTATGAATAATATTAGGCCTGTGAATGTCAAGTTGTTCTACAATTATTTGTTGAAAAGATGATCTTTTCTTCATCTTATTGTATTTACCCTTTTATCAAAGATCAGGTCACTATATTTATGTGGACTTATTTCTGGGCTCTCAATTTTGTTCAATGATCTATTCATCTATTCTTTTGCCAGTACCACTCTGTCACTTCATCTACATGATCAAATTCATGGGTGCAGAAACTGTTCATGCATTCCTTTATGATCTGTTTATTGTCCATGTGATCTGTAATCATGTTCCCTATTTCATGATATTAGTAATTTAAGACTTCTCTCTTTCCTTAACCTGGCTAGAATTTTATCAATGCCATTGCTTTTTTTCAAAGAACGAGCTTTTTAAAATTTTCTTTTGATTACCTGTTTTCAATGTTTGCTCTAATTTTTATGAGTTTTTTTATTCTGCTTACTTTGGATTTAATTTGCTCTTCTTTTACTAGTTTCCTAGGGTGGAAGCTTAGATTGATTTTAGTACTTCCTTCTTTTCCACTAAATGCATTCAATGCTGTAAGAATCCCTCCAAGCATGGTTTTTGCTGCATCCCATACATTCTGATGTGTTTTCATTTTAATTAAGTTAAAAACATTTTTAAATGTCTCTTGCAACTTTAGAACTATGTGTTATTTAGAAGCCTGTTTTGTAATCACTAAGTATTTGTGAATTTTCCAGGATTTCTAGTTTAATTCCACTGTAGTTTGAGAGCAGACACTACATGGTATCTAATCTTTTAAATGTGTTAAGGTATGCCCCTCAATGTGGTCTATCTTGATGAATGTTCCATGTCAAATTGAGAAGAATGTATATTCTGTTGTTGGATAAAATCCTCAATTTATGATACTATTGAATATAACTCTGTCCTTACTGATTTTTTGCCTGCTGGATTTGCCAGTTTCTGATAGAGGGTGTTGCAGTCCCAAGTATAGTAGTAGACTCATCTATTTCTTCTTGAAGTTCTATCAGTTTTTGCCTCATGTATTTAACACTCAGTTGTTAGATGAATACACAGTGAGGGTTGGAGAACTGACCCCTTTATCATTATTTAATTCTCATCTTTATCTTTTTTATTGAAGTATAGTTGATATATAATCTTATATTAGTTTCAAGTATACAACACAGTGGTTCACCAGTTGTCCACATTATTAAATCTTCACCCCAACTAGTGTGGTTACTATCTATCAACATAGAAAGATGTTACAGAATCATTGGCTATATTCTCCACATTGTACTACCATCCCCATGACCAACTTATATTATGATTGAGAATTTTTGTATCTCTTTATACCCCTTGCCCTTCCCAACCACCCACCCCAAACTCTCCCACATGGTGACCACCAGTCACTTCTCAGTGTTCAAGAGTCTACTGCTGCTCATTATTTTTTTTAATTAACACAAATAAGTGAAATCAAATGGCATTTGTCTTTCTATGCCTGGCTTATTTCACTGAGTATAAATATGACCTAGGGTCCATTCACGTTGTTGCAAATGGCAGGATTTATTTCACTTTTAAGGCTGAAAAATATTCCATTGTGTGTATGTACCACATATTCTTTATCCATTCATCTATTGATATACATTTTGGTAGCTTCCAGATCTTGGCTATGATAAATAATGAAGCAATAAACATAGGGGTGCATATATATTTTTAAATCAGGATTTTTTTTTCCTTTGGGCAAATTCACAGAAATGGATTTACTATGTTTTATGGTATTTCTATCTTTAGCTTTTTGGACAACCTCCATGTTTCTTTCCACAGTGGCTGCACCAATTTACATTCTAACCAACAGTGTAGGAGGGTTCCCTTTTCTCCACATCCTTGCCAACATTTGTTATTTCTTGTCCTTTGGATAGGGGGCATTTTGACTGCTCTGAGATAGCATTATAGTTTTAATTTGCATTTCCATGATGATTAGCTATGTGGAGAATCTTTACATGTGCCTGTGGGCCATCTGTATTTCTTCTTTGGAAAAATGTCTGTTCAGAT
Source organism: Manis pentadactyla (assembly GCF_030020395.1). Lineage (NCBI taxonomy): Eukaryota > Metazoa > Chordata > Mammalia > Pholidota > Manidae > Manis > Manis pentadactyla. Next base: position 46,099,798 of record NC_080025.1, read on the forward strand.
TGCCCGCCCATTTTTTATTTGGGTTATTTTTCTTTTTTGGTGTTGAGTTGTATGAGTTCTTCATATATTTTGGATGTAAACACCTTATCAGATAAATCATTCATGAATATATTGTCCCATACTGTAGGCTGCCTGTTTGTTCTGTTGATGGTGTTTTTTGCTGCACAGAAGCTAAAAGTTTGAAGTATTCCTACTTGTTCATTTTTTGTTTTGTTTATATTGCCTAAGTAGATGTGTCCAGAAAAAGATTGCTCATGTTTATGTTCAAGAGATTTTTGCCTGTTTTTTTCTAAGAGCTTTATGGTTTCATGTCTTACATTTAGGTCTTTAATTGATTTCAAGTTTACTTTTGTGTATGGAGTTAGATAGTAATTCAGTTTCATTTGCTTCCATGTAGCTGTCCAGTTTTTCTAATACCAGGTATTAAAGAGACTGTCTTTTCCCCATTGTATACTCATGGCTCCTTTGACCATATATGCACAGGTTTCTGTTTGGGTTCTCTATTCTGTTCCATTGATCTATGGGTCTGTTCTTGTGCCAGTACCATACTGTTTTGATTAACATAGCTTTATAGTATGATCCAAAGTCAGGAAGCATAATACCCTCAGCTTTGTTCTTCTTTCTTAGGATTGCTTTGGCTATTCAGTGTCTTTTGTGGTTTCATATGAATTTTAGGATTATTTGCTTCAGTTCATTGAAAAATACCATTGAGGAATTGCATTGAATCTGTAAATTGCTTTTGCCAGGATGGCCATTTGACAGTATTAATTTTTCCTATTCATGGAATAATTTCCATTTATTTGTGTCTTCTTTAACCTCTCTCATGAGTGTTTTACAGTTTTCAGAGTTCAGGTCTTTCATTTGTTGGGTAGGTTATTCCTAGGTATTTTATTCTTCTTGATGCAATTGTTAAAGGAATTTCTTTTCCCAATTTCTCTTTCTCCTAGTTCATTGTTAGTATATAGGAATGCAACAGATTTCTGTGTATTAATTTTGTATGCTGCAACTTTGCTGAATCCAGTTATTTAATTCTAATAGATTTTGGTGGTGTCTAAGATTTTCTATATATACTATCATGTCATCTGCAAAGAGTGACAGTTTTACTTCCTCCTTACCAATTTGGATGCCTTTTATCTCTTTATCTTATCTGAATTGCATGGCTAGGACCTCCAGTAGTATGTAGAATAAAAGTGGTAATAGTGGACATCCTTGTCTTGTTTCTGATCTTAGAGGAAAAGCTTTCAGCTTTTCACCATTAAGTATGACGTTAGCTTTGGGCTTGTCATATATGGCCTTTTCTTATGTTCAGGTATGTATTATCTATTCCCATTTTGTTGAGAGATTTTATCATGAATGGATGTTGAATTTTGTCAAATGCTTTTTCAGCATCTATTGAGATGATCATGTGTTTTTTATCCTTCTTTTTCTTAATGTGGTGTATCACATTGATTATGAATATTGTACCATCCTTGCAACCCTGGAATAATTCCCACATGGCCATTATGGATGATCCTTTTGATTTTTTTTTCAAAATATAGGATTCAAAAGTATAGGATGATCTTATTTTCAAATTTGGTTTGATAATATTTTGTAGAAGATTTTTGCATCTATGTTCACCAGGGATATTGGTCTATAATTTTCTTTTTTTGTGGTTTCTTTGTCTGGTGTTGGTATTAGAATGATGCTGGCCTCATAGAATGAATTTGGAAGTATTCCCTCCTGTTCTACTTATTGGAATACTTTAAGAAGATGAGTATTAGCTCTTCTTTAAATGTTGGGTAGAATTCAGCTGTGAAGACATTTGGTTCTGGACTTTGGATTCTTGGGAGTTTTTTGATTACCAATTTCAATTTTTTACTGGCAGTTGGTCTTCAAATCTGTTCCTTCTTGTATCAGTCTTGGAAGGTTGTACTTTTCCAGGAATTTGTCCATTTCTTCTAGGTTGTCCAATTTATTGGCATATAATTTTCATAAAATTCTCTAATAATTCTTTATATTTCTGTAGTATCCATTGTGTCTATTCCTTTTTTGTTTCTGATTTTATTTGTGTATACTATCTCTTTTTATTAATAAATCTGGCTAGGAGTTTGTCTATTTTGTTTATCTTCTCAATGAACTAGCTCTTGGTTTCATTGATTTTTTTCCATTGTTTTATTCTTGTCTATTTTATTTATTTCTTCTCTAATCTTTATTATATGCCTCCTTCTACTAACTCTGGGCTTCATTTGTTTTCCTAGTGTCTTTAGTTGTGGGTTTAGACTGTTTATTTGGAATTGTTCTTGTGTCTTGAGGTGGGCCTGTATTGCTATCCACTTTCCTCGTAGAACCCCTTTTGTGGCATCCCACATACTTTGAACTGTTGTGTTTTTGTTTTTATTTGTCTCCATGTATTGCTTGATTTCTGTTTTAATTTGTTCAGCAATCCATTGATAATTTAGAAGCACGTTATTTAGCCTCCATGTGTTTGTAGGTTTTTTTGTTTTTTAAATTTATTTCTAGTTTCATATCATTGTGGTCTGAGAAGCTGCTTGATACAATTTCAATCTTTTTGAATTTATTGAAGCTCTTCCTGTGGCCTAGTATGCGATTTACTCTGGACAACGTTCCATGTATACTTGAGAAAAATGTTTATCCTGCTGTTTTGGGGTGAAATGTTCTGCAAATATCTGTTATGTCCATCTGATCTAGTGTGTTGTTCAGTGCCTTTTTCCTTATTTACTTTCTGGCTGATCTGTCCATTGATGTAAGTGGAGGTGTTAAAATTCCCTAGTATGACTGAGTTGCTATTTTCACCTTTAGTTTGATTAGTATTTGTTTTACATATTTAGGTGCTCCTATGTTGGGTACATAGACATTTATAATCCTTATATCCTCTTGTTTGACTGATCCCTTTATCATTATGCAATGTCCTTTTCTCTTATTACTTTCTTTGTTTTGAAATCTCTTGCCTGGTATCAGTACTACCATTCTTGCTTTTTATCCGTATCATTTGCATGAAATATATTTTTCCATCCCTTCACTTTCAGGCTATGTATGCCTTTAGGTCTGATATGAGTCTCTTGTAGGCAGCATATAGATGGGTCTTGTTTATCCATTCTGTGACCATATGTGTCTTTTGATTGGTGCATTCAGTTCATTTACATTTAAGGTAGTTACTGATAGGTATGTACTTATTGCCATTTTATTAATTGTTTCCTGGTTGGTTTTGTAGTTCTTTTCTGATCCTTTTTTCCTCTCTTATACTCTTGTTATTTGATGGTTTTCTTCAGTGTTATGCTTGATTTCTTTAAAAAAGTGTTTTTTATATTTATTATAGGCTTTAGGCTTGTTTACCATGACGCTCATTGATACTTTACTAAATATTTAACTATTCAAACACAATCTAAAATAATTATTTTTTTATTCTTCTTCCTCCTCCAAATGTTAGATATTAGATGCCATAATCTGGACTTTTTGTATATCCCTTGACTAATTTTGTGTATAGTTGATTTTATTACTTTTTAAATTATATATTTATTTATTCATCTATTTTTAACTTCATACTTGCTTAGTAATTAATTGGTCTACCTTTACTGTGGGCTTATTTGCACTGATGAAAAATATTTAGGCTTAGGAACATTTCCATCTATAAAAAGTCCCTTTGATGTATCCTGTAAGGCCAGTTTAGTGGTGTTAATATCCTTTAAATTTCATTTTCCTGGGAGATCTTTAATCTCTCTTTCAATTCTGAAGAATAACCTTCCTGCATATAGGACTCTTGGTTGAAGGCCCTTCTGTTTCAATACATTAAATATTTTGGGCCACTCCTTTCCAGCCTATAAAATTTCAGCTGAGAAGTCTGTGGATAGCTTTATGGGGTTGCTCTTATAAGTAATTTTTTTGCCTCTCTCTAACTGCTTTCAATACCCTCTCTTTATCCGTAATCTTTGTCATTTTAATTGTCATACGTCTTGGTGTTCTCTTCCTGGGGTTCCTTTTGTTAGGGGCTCTCTGAATGGCCAGGACTTGGGTGTCTATTTCCTTCCCCAGATTTGGGAAGTTTTCAGAAATTGTTTCTTCAAAGAGACTCTACTTCTTTGTCTGTCTCTTCTCCTTCTGGGACCCCTATTATGTGAATATTCTTTCATTGGAGTTGTCACAGCTCTCAGCATCCTCTTAATTCTAGAAATTCTTTTTTTCTCTTTGTTCCTCAGCCTCATTGTTTTCCTGCCTAATTTTCATTCCATTGATTGTCTCCTCTACTTGCAGCAATCTATTATTCATTCTGTCCATTGTATATTTAATTTCAGTTACTGTATTCTTCAGCTCTGAGTGTCTCTTTTTCAGCTCTTCTATCTCTTTGTTGAAATCCTCCCTGAGATCTTCAATGCTTTTCCACAGACCAGTGAGCACATTTACAACTTTTACTTTGAAATCTTTATCAAGAAGATTGGTGACTGCCATTTCATTTAGACCTCTTTCTGGTGTCTTATCCTGTTCTCTTTTTTTTTTTTTTGGAACACATTCCTGTGCCTCCTCATTTGCCTGGGTTTCTCTGTTTCTTCCTTTGTATTAGATAGATCCTCAATGCCTCCTGATCTAGGGAGTAATGGTTATATGAGGAAGGTATCCTGGTGGTGCCCAGAATATCAAGACTTTGCTCACCTGTGCCTAATTTTCCTTTGCAGCTGAACTATATATACTGTTGGAAGGGCCACCTTTTTGTCTGTCTGCTAGCAATGCCTGGTCTGTTAGCAGAGGCCCTTTGTGGGCTGTATAGCAGCGCTTCTGCTGGGATTGTTGCGGGTGCGGCTGCCCTCTGACTGGCAGTGATGGCAGTGCTTCTGGGCCAATGTGTGGGGGGCAGGTAGACATGATACCCTGCACACCACATGTACTAATCATAATACCACTCAATCCCCTTCTCCCTCCCTCCCCACCTGCCCTCCTCAACCCCTCCCCTTTGGTAACCACTAGACCCTTCTTGGACTTTGTGAGTCTGCTGTTGTTTTGTTCCTTCAGTTTTGCTTCATTGTTATACTCCAGAAATGAGGGAAATCATTTGGTATTTGTCTTTCTCCACCTGACTTATTTCACTGAGCTCCACTAATGTGGAGCTGGTCTGCCATCAAGAAGGAAAGAGTGTTTGGAGCTGGCTCCCATGGGTGTCTCCCCAGTTGGGCTGAGAGATGGCCAGGAAAGCTGGGAAAGCCTCCCTCCATGTGCCAGGCAGCAAAGTCTAACTGCTGCTGGGATGAGTAGGCCAGGTGGGTGAGTGCACAGGTCGGTTGTTGTGCAGAGAAGTGCTTCAGGGCTGAGGCTCCAGCAAGGATGATGGAGTATTTGGGGGGTCCATGAGCACCTGACCAGCTGGGCTGAGGGCCAGCGAAGCATCATCCATGTGTTCTATCTCCTGTGGAAAGAGTTCCGTCCAAACCCCGCCCCTCTGGCACCCTTCCCACTGCTGGTAAGTCCTTGAAACTGGCCCCTCTGTGTTGGGTCTCAGTGGAACTAATGGAGTGTGGCTGTCCTCCACAAATGGCTGAATTTCAGCCTCCCAGAGTGCTCCAAGTTTCCCTGGTGTCCAATCCCATTAATCACCAAAGCCCAATACAGTGTGGACTCCTGTTGCCAGAGAAGATCTCCAGGGCTAGGTGTGCAGAGTTCCTGAGTACTTATCCCATCCTTGCTTAGTTCCTCTCCCTCCCATTGTGTGCTAGGAAGGAGTAAGGACTTGGGTCTGGTCCCACTCAGCCATGGCTCTGCCACTTTACCCCTCTCTGTGTGGTCTTCCCTTCCTTAGCAGGTGTCAATGACCTTTTGATCCACTCTATCTTTGTCTTTTAGGCCACTGACATTTAAACTGATTATTGATATAGGTGGATTTCTATTCCATATTTGTTACTGTTTTCTGTTAGTTCCTTTTTCTTTGTTGCCATTTTTGTCTTCCACTCTTTTTCTGAATTTTCTAGATTTAATTGGCATTTAATATGATTCCATTTTCTCTCATCTTAACATGTATTACTTTATTTTAAACTTTTTTTTGGTGTTTATCCTAAAGTGTGCAATATACATTTACAACTAATCCAAGTCCACTTCCAAATAACACTGTTCTGCTTCATGAGTGGTGCGAATAATACAAATAATAAATAATCCTACTTCCCTTCCTCCCATCCACCGAATCAGTTATTCTTCACTTATTTTTAAGTATAATAAAGATATCTATCAGCATACATAATCAAATATGTTGTTGTTAGTTTGAATGAACTATCATCTATTACATTAAGAATAAGAAATTAATTTTTTATTAAGGTATCATTGATAAATATTCTTTCGAAGATTTCACATGAAAAATAATATCGTTACTACATTTACCCACATTATTAAGCCTCCCCCACACCCCATTGCAGTCACTATCCATCAGCGCAGTAAGATGACACAGAATCACTACTTGTCTTCTCTGTGCTACACTGTCCTCCACATGATACCCTCCACACCACGTGTACTAATCATAATGCCACTCAATTCCCTTCTCCCTCCAAACCCACCTGCCCTCCTCAACACCTCCCCTTTGGTAACCACTAGACCCTTCTTGGACTCTGTGAGTCTGCTGTTGTTTTGTTCCTTCAGTTTTGCTTCATTGTTATACTCCAGAAATGAGGGAAATCATTTGGTATTTGTCTTTCTCCACCTGACTTATTTCACTGAGCATAATACCCTCTGGCTCCATCCATGTTGTTGTAAATGGTAGGATTTCTTTTCTTCTAATGGCTGAATATTATTCCATTGAGTATATGTAACATATCTCCTTTATCCATTCATCTACTGATGGACACTTAGGTTGCTTCAGTATCTTGGCTACTGTAAATAGTGCTGTAATAAAGATAGGGATGTATACATCTTTTTAAATCTGAGAACTTGTTTTCTTTGGGTAAATTCAAAGGAATGGAATTCCCGGGTCAAATGGTATTTCTATTTTGAGTTTTTTGAGGAACCTCCATATTGCTTTCCATAATGGTTGAACTAGTTTAAATTCCCACCAGCAGTGTAGGAGGGTTACCCTTTCTCTGCATCCTTGCCAGCATTTGTTGTTCCTAGTCTTTTCACTGTTGCCCATCCTAACTGGTGTGAGGTGGTATCTCATTGTGGTTTTAATTTGCATTTCCATGACAATTAGCAATGTGAAGCACCTTTTCATGTGCCTGTTGGCTATCTGAATTTCTTCTATTGTCTTTTCAAATCCTCCACCCATTTTTTAAGTGGGTTATTTGCTTTTTGGGTGTTGAGGCATGTAAGTTCTTTATATATTTTGGATATAAACCCCTTGTCAGATACATCATTTATATATTTTGGATATAAACCCCTTGTCAGATACATCATTTACAAATATATTCTCCCATATTGTAGGATGCCTTTTTGTTCTGCAGATGGTGTCCTTTGCTCTAAAGAGCTTTTTAGTTTGATGTAGTCCAATTTGTTCATTTTTGCTTTTGTTTCCATTGCCTGAGGAGAAGTCTTCAGGAAAAAGCTGCTTATGTTTATATTCAAGAGATTTTGCCTATGTTTTCTTCTAAGAGTTTTATGGTTTAATGACTTACATTCAGGTCTTTGATCCATTTTGAGTTTACTTTTCTGTATGGGGTTAGAAAATGATTCAGTTTCATTCTCTTGCCTGTAGCTGTCCAGTTTTGCCAACACCAGTAGTTGAAGAGACTGTCATTCCCCCGTTGTATATCTGTGACTACTTTATTGTATATTAATTGACCATATATGCTTGGGTTTATATCTGGGCTTTCTAGTCTGTTCCATTGATCTATGGGTCTGTTCTTGTGCCAGTACCAAATTGTCTTAATTACTGTGGCTTTGTAGTAGAGCTTGAAGTCATGGAGTGTAATTCCCCTAGCTTTATTCTTCCTTATCATGTTTGTTTTGGCTATTTGGGGTCTTTTGTGGTTCCATATAATTTTAGAACTATTTGTTCTAGTTCATTGAAGAATGCCATTGGTATTTTGATAGGAACTGCATTGAATCTGTAGATTGCTTGAGGCAGGATGGTCATTTTGACAATGTTAATTATTCCTAACCATGAGCATGGGATGTGTTTCCATTTATTGGGATCTTCTTTAATTTCTCTCATGAGTGTCTTGTACTGTTCAGGGTATAGTTCTTTCACTTCCTTCATTAGATTATTCCTAGGTATCTTATTCTTTTTGATGCAGTTGTGAATGGAATTGTTTTCCTGATTTCTCTTTCTGCTAATTCATTGTTAGTGTATAGGAATGCAGCAGATTTCTGTGTATTAATGTTGTATCCTGCACCTTTGCTGAATTCATATATTAGATCTAGTAGTTTTGGAGTAGATTCTTTAGGGTTTCATCTGCAAACAGTGACAGTTTGACTTCTTCTTTACCAATCTGGATGCCTTTTATTTCTTTGTGTTGTCTGACTGCCATGGCTAAGACCTCCAGAACTATATTGAATAAAAGTGGGGAGAGTTGGCATCCTTGTCTTGTTCCTAATCTTAAAGGGAAAGCTTTCAGCTTCCCACAGTTAAGTATTATGTTGGCAGTGGGATTGTCATATATGGCCTTTATTATGTTGAGGTACTTGCCCTCTATGCCCATTTCGTTGAGAGTTTGTATCATGAATGGATGTTGAATTTTCTCGAAAGATTTTCAGCACTTATCAAGATGGTCATGTGGTTTTTGTCCTTTTTGTTGATGTGGTGGATGATGTTGATGGATTTTTGAATATTGTACCATCCTTGCATCCCTGGAATAAATCCTATGATCTTTTCAATGTAGTTTTGAATTCAGTTAGCTAATATTTTGTTGAGAACTTTTGCATCTTTGTTCATCAGGGATATTGGTCTGTAATTTGCATTTTTTGTGGGGTCTTTGCCTGGTTTTGGTATTAGAGTGGTGCTGGCCTCATAGAATATAAGTTTGGAAGTAGTCCCTCCTCTTCTACTCTTTGGAAAACTTCAAGGAGGATGGATATTAGATTTTCACTAAATGTTTGATAAAATTCAGGTGAAGCCATCTGGTCCACTGGTTTTGTACTTACGTAGATTTTTCATTACCAATTCAATTTCATTGGTGGTAATTGGTTGGTTCAGATTTTCTGTTTCTTTCTGTGTCAGCCTTAGAAGGTTGTATTTTTCTGGAAAGTTGTCCATTTCTTCTAGGTTATCCAGTTTGTTAGGATATAATTTCCCATGGTATTTTCTAATAATTCTATGTACTTCTGTGGTGTCCTCAGTGATGTGTGTAGATCCTCTTTTTCTCTTGACAAGTACGGCTAAGGGTCTATCTATTTTGTTTATTTTCTCAAAGAACCAGCTCCTACTTTCACTGATTCTTTCTATTGTTTTATTCTTCTCAATTTTATTTCTTTCTGCTCTAATCTTTATTATGTCCCACCTTTGGGCCTCATTTGCTCTTCTTTTTATAGTTTCATTAATTGTGAGTTTAGACTGTTAATATGGGATTATTCTTTCCTGAGTAAGCCTGTATTGCAATATACTTCCCTCTTAGCAAGGCCTTTGCTGTGTCCCACAGATTTTGCAGTGTTGAATTATTGTTGTCATTTATCTCCATATATAGCTTTATCTCTGTTTTTATTTGGTCATTGATCCATTGATTATTTAGGAGCATGTTGTTAAGCCTCCATGTGTTTGTGGGCTTTTTCATTTTCTTGGTGTAATTTATTTCTAGTTTCATACCTTTGTGGTCTGAGAAACTGGTTGGAACAATTTAAATCTTTTTAAATTTACTGAGGCTCTTTTTTGTGGCCTGGTATATGATTTATTCTTGAAAATGTTCCATGTACACTTGAGAAGAATGTGTATTCTGCTGCGTTTGGGTGTAGAGTTCTGTAGATATCTGTTAGGTCCATCTGTTCTAATGTGGTGTGTTTAAGTCTCCTAAAATGAATGCATTGCTTTCTATTTCCCCCTTTAATTCTCTTACTATTTGTTTCACATATGTAGGTGATCCTGTGTTGGATACATAGATATTTATAATGGTTAAATCCTCTTGTTGGATTGACCACTTTATCATTATGTAACGTCCTTCTTTGTCTCTTGTTACTTCCTTTGTTTTGAAGTCTATTTTGTCTGATACAAGTACAACTTCTGCTTTTTTCTCCCTACTAGTTGCATGAAATATCTTTTTCCATCCCTTTACTTTTAGTCTGTTTGTCTTTGAGTTTGAAGTAAGTCTCTTGTAGGCAGCATATAGACAGGTCCTGTTTTTTATCAATTCAGTAACTCTATGTCTTTTGATTGGTACATTCATACCATTTACATTTAGGGTGATTATTGATAAGTATGTACTTATTGCCATTGCAGGATTTAGATTCATGGTTACCAAAGCTTCAAGAGTAACTTCCTTACTATCTAACAGTCTAATTTAACTCATTTAATATGCTTTTAGAAACACAATCTAAAGGTTCTTTTCTTCCCCTCCTTTTTCTTCCTCCTCCATTCTTTATACATTAGGTATCATATTCTGTCTATCCCTTGACTGACTTTGGGGGTTGTTGATTTGATTTTGCATCTGCTTAGGAATTAATTGTTCTGTTTTCTTTACTGTTGTTTTATTTCCTCTGGTGACAGCTATTTAGCCTGAGGAACACTTCCATCTAGAGCAGTCCCTTTAAAATACACTGTAGAGATGGTTTGTGGGAGGTAAATTCCATCAACTTTTGCTTATTTGGAAATTGTTTATTTCCTCCAAATTTAAATGATAAACTTGCTGGGTAGAGTATTGTTGGTTCAAGGTCCTTCTGCTTCACTGCATTAAATATATCATGCCACTCCCTTTTGGCCTGTTAGTTTTTTGTTGAGAAATTTGATGATAGCCTGATAGGTTTTCCTTTGTATGTGATCTTTTTTCTCTCTCTGTCTGTTTTTTAAAGTCTGTCCTTATCCTTCATCTTTGCCATTTTAAGTATTATATGTCTTGATCTTGTCTTCCTTGGGTCCCTTGTGTTGGGAGATCTGTGGATCTCCATGGCCTGAGATCCACTATCTCCTTCCCCAGATTGGGGAAGTTTTCAGCAATTACCTCCTCAAAGACACTTTTTATCCCTTTTTCTCTCTCTTCTTCTTTTGATACCCCTATAATGTGAATATTGTTTCATTTGGGTTGGTCACACTGTTTTCTCAATATCCTTTCATTCATAGAGATCCTTTTTGCTCTCTGTGCCTCAGCTTCTTTGTATTCCTCTTCTCTAATTTCTATTCCATTTACCATCTCTACTTCATCTAATCTGCTTTAAAATCCCTCCATTGTATATTTCAGTTTTCAGTTCAGATATTGAATTCCTTAATGATTGAATCTCCATTCTGAATTTGTCCCTGAGTTCTTTAATATTTTTCTGTACCTCCATGATCATGTTCATAATTTTTATTTTGAAATCTCTTTGAGGAAGATTGATGAGTTCAATTTCACTTGCCCTTTTTCTGGTGTTTGGGAGATTTTGGGTTGAATCAGTGTTCTTTTACATTTAATATTTGTATGTGGTGCCTTCTAATGCTCAGAAGCTCTACTCTGTTGAGATGCTCAACCCCTGGAGTGATGTTGGGGGTCATAAGTGTGTGGCACTGATGCCTGGGGGAAGGAAAGAACTGTTCCTGCTTCCTGGCTGCTGTGCCTGTCTCCACTGCCAGAACCACAGGGCCAAGCACACAGGTGTAAGCCTCTATGATTTACATTTGTAGCTGCTGTAGGCAGGGCCTCCCTCTAGCTGGCCTGATGTCAGGGCAGAGGCTGATTTGCAAGCTGGTTCCAGCCCAGAGGAAGGAGCAGCAGGCTGCGTATCATGGTGGGAGGTCTTAGAGCTGCGTAGCCAGCCAGGGGATGGAGCGCCTGAAGCTCCTCAAATTTCCCAACCTGCTGGGCAGTGTGCCCAGACAATTTTGTCCACCTGTCCTTTCTGCTGAGCAGCAAGCTCTGTGCAATCCCTGCCTCTTTAGCAGCCCTCTCACTGTTAGGAAGTCTCTCAGACTGCACACCTTTCTTTTGTCCCTTAGCAGCCTGATGTGGATCCCTGTTTTCCACAAGCAGCTGGATTCTCAGTATTTTCAAGTGTTCTGCCTGTCTTAGCTTTCCAACCCCACTAATCTCCAGAGCACCATGCAATGTAGGTTCATGCTCCTAGAGCAGATATCCAGGGCTGGGTGTTCAGCAGTCCTAGGCCTCCACCCCCTCCCCGATCCGTTTCTCTTCCTCCTGCTGGTGAGCTAGGGTGGGGGAAGAGCTTGGGTCCCGATAGGTCATGGCTTTGGTACATTACCCTGTTCTGTGAGTTCTGTTCTCTTCTCCAGGTGTGTGCAGTCTGGAGCAGCCTTCTTTCCTGTTGCTCTTTCAGGATAAGTGGTTCTAACTATATTTTCACATTATATGTGGTTTTAGGAGGAGGTCTCTGTCTCACCTCTCATGCCACCATCTTTCATCCCCCTGAGAAATGAATGTTTTTAATTTCCCTTGACTTATTCCTTCACTGATGCTCTTCCTTTAGGTAGATCCAAGTTTCTGACTTAAGCAATTTCCTTCTCTCTAAAGAACTTCTTTTAATATTTCTTGCAATGGAGGTTTACTGGCAGAAAACTCTCAACAATTTTTTCCCTGGGGAAGTTTGTATTTTTCACTTTTGAAGGAATTTCACAAGATGAAGAATTCTAGAATGACAGTTTTTTTCCCTCAACTCTAAATATATTTCACTGTACTCTTTTCTTGCTTGCATGCTTTTTGATGAGAAGTCAGATGTATTTCTGACCTTTTCTCCTCTATACTGTTTTTACCTCTGGCTTCTTTCAAGATTATTTATCTTTGATTTTCTGAAGTTTTAATAAATGATATGCCTATGTGTAGGGTTTTTTTGTTGCTTGTTAGGTTTTGCATTTATCCTATGTGTTATTCTCTGAGCTTCCTGGATCTGTAGTTTGGTATATGACTTTAACTTGGGGAGATTCTCTTTCATTGTTACTTCAAATACTGCTTCTGTTACTTTCTATGTTTCTTCTCCTTCTGCTATTCCCATTATGCATATATTACACTTTTTGTAGTTGTTCCACACTTCTTGGATATTCTGCTTATGAGCCTATTAAAGTCATTCTTCATTACTGATACAGTATTTTTTTATCTCTTCCAATTTGGTTTTATTCTTAGAATTTCCATTATTCTATTTACATTACCCATTTATTCCATTATCTACTTTTTCTATTAGAGTTCTTAGCACATTAATCACAATTATTTAAAAATCCCAGTTTGATAATTCCAACATGCCATATCTGACTCTGATTCTGATGCTTGCTATGTCTCTACAACTATTTCTTTCGCTGTTTACTATACATTTTAATTTTTTTTTTATGGTTAGGCATGAGGTACTGGGTAAATGGAACTTCTTTAAATAGAACTTTATTAGTATGGTGATAAGGTGTGGGGGAAGAAAAGCATCCTATGATGAGATCACATTCTTTTCATGTGCTCTAGACTGTGACCTTCACAAGTGATTTTTGGTTTCCCAAATCATCTCCTCTTTGGTTGCACAGGATGGCTTGAGTGGGTGGCACTGGGTATTTCCCTTCCTCTACATGAAAGGCTAGAGTCAGATAGAATTGGGTCTTTCCCTCATCACAGGTCAGGCAGCTCTGACAAAACCCTAGAGGGTTAGGCCCTGGTCAAATAGTTTCTCTGGAGGGCAGACCTTGTTAAAAAGAATAGAAAGCTTGGATACATTTCACAATGGATACTTTTTCTTCCTCGTGTGGTAAGACATCAAAACTCACAAAACTGTAGAACTCTCCACAACTGCATGGGTCTCCCTGGAGTTTTTGACTCTCAAACCTGTCCAGAGACCCTCTGCTAATTTTTCAATAAACAGGTTAGGTTTTCATCAACACAGTTCAGGCTGTTCTACCACCATTTCCCACAGAGGTTTCTGTTCTGGTAGGTTGTGATTCTTTGTTCTTGTCTGTCGACCCAGTTTTGGGGCAGCGAGCAGTCTGCCCTGTGACCTTACTTCTCTGGTGGATCTAAGAAGTTTTTGATTTTTCAGTTTGTTGAGCTTTTCACTGTTTGGCTTTGGAGAAACAACTGGAAGCCCTATTGATTTTTGAAGACTGTACCAACTGGGTACTGGGTAAAAGGAACTTCTTTAAATAGAATATTATTTAAATTAAATATATAAATATCTTTAAATTATTTACCTAGAATGCCGGTTGGTCACAGTGTAAAGTTCTTTTTATATTTTGATGTATTTTATTTGTTAATATTTTTGGTAAGAAATTTTGTTTGTATATTTGTGTAAGATACTGGTTTATACTTTTAAAAAATAATGTCTTTGTATAGTTTTGGTTCAGAATAATTCCTACTTTACAGAATTGAAAGTGTTGGGAAGTATTCCCTCCTCTTCTGTTGTTGGAAGACATTGTGGAGACATGGTTTTAATTCTTCTTTAAATATTGGGTATTATTCTTCAATCACACCATCAGGGGTTTTGAGGGGAATTTTGAAATTATGAATTCCATTTACTTAAAAGCTCTCTTATAAATAAGCTATTACATATTGGGTGAGGTGACATAGTTTGTATTTTCAAGGAATTGGTTCATGTCTTCTAAGTTGCTGAATTTATGTTTGCAGGGGTACTGATAGTGTTCCCTTATTATCGTTTAATTTCAGTGTGATATGCAGTGATATCTTATGTTCTATTCCAGACATTAGTAATTTGCATATTTTTCCCTTTGTCTGGGTAGAGGTTTATAAATTTTGTTAACCTTTCCAAAAAACCAGCATTTTGTTTCATTGATTTTTTTTCCTACTGATTTTCTGTTTTCCATTTTATTGATTTATGTTCTCACCTTTACTATTTTCTTCTTTCCATTATTTTTGGTTTATTTTGCTTTACTTCTAGCTTCTTGAAGTGGTGGCTTATTGATTTGAAAAATTTCCTCTTCTTTAATGAAAGCATTTAGTTCCATAAACTTCCCTTTCAGCTGTTCTCTTTAGCTGCTGTCTCACAAGTTTTGATGGGTTATATTTTATTTTCATTAAACATTTAATTTTATTAACCTATATATAATTCAAAAATCACTAAGAATCTTGGAACAAAATATCATTCGTGTTAACTTGGTGAACTAAAATACAAATTACTTAAGTGAATCCTGATGTATAAAATTGGATTCTAGCCACTGTAATCATTCAGTGACAAATAAACCCCTATATATTTGATTTCATTAGTAACTAGGAGAATAGATAGAAACAGTCTCTAAATCTTGATTAGTTAATCTAATCATAATATTTAACCTCCATATTTATATGCTACTTTAAAATAAATATGAAGCATTCTGAATACTTCTATAAATATGGAAATGAGATTTAGAGAGATATTAGTCCAAACATATGGATTATAATTAATTACTTGTACATCACACTAGATTGACCTGGCCCGGTTCTTACTGGAGGACCCTATGGCTAAAAATAGCTAATTTCAAAATGAACACAGCATATAATGCTTTTCTTGCCTCAGGGACACTGTTCAACAGAGAGTTGCTAGACATTGCTAACTTGCATGTTCTGAGCTAATCTGAGGGTTAAAAAGGCAGAGGGTTCACAATTGTGCAGGCTGTTGTTTACGTCATCTGGACCCCATGAGTATGTGCACCCCCTCACTGTGACTGAGGCCCAGGATCAGAGAGGCTTGTGTTGGGTCTCACATGGAACTGAGGCTTGCTCATGGAGGGACATCAATGGGAAGCAGTATCTCTCATTCCTTTATGATCCTCCACACTGAATCTCCTGGAATGCAGAGTCTGTACCACGTCCCAGTTTTGCTCTAGTTACTAGAATAATCCAGCCCATAAGAGGTGTGGTCACAGTATATACTGAACTGATGATGTTAGAGTGAGGCTCACAAATCCCAAATCAAGCCTGAGCTTGCTGGTACATGTCCTTAAGCATCCTTCCAGGCTGTTCCTCTGCCTCCTGCAGAACTGCTTTCTACAGCCACCGTGCCCACCGACACCCCAACCTGACCCACAGTGACAGCCTCGGTGCCCACCGGCGTTCCACTCTGAGCGGGAGCATCTACTGGCAGGAGCCACAACCATGTTGCAGTTTCACCCCTGGGTCAAGTACTATGTGCAACACAGAGCTGGAGTTCAGATATGTATGACTGAGTTACATTTCCGAATTAAATAATGAATTGGCAATAATGAAATTAAAACTAATACAGCTATGCTGATGGGTAAGTTTCCAATATGCTTTCAATTTTTAGCACAAGGAATGGTAAGCCACAAGAAGACCCTGTGTTAATGAAGAAAGACCTAAACAGCTGGGGGCATATCTCTTTCTCTTTCATCAAAGACTAAACACTGAAGCCCAGCACACAAGAATGACAGGGCAATGGAGCAGAAATCCATGCAGTCTAGGGGCCCAGTGGGGCCCAGCATTTGCTCAAGGCAGCATATTTAACTTTCGGCACTAGATTATTGGCCTTCTTTCCTTTGGAACCATAAAATTAAAATAAGAATGATTCCCAAGTATGCCAAACTTCACTTCAGTTCCCTGTCTTGAAATAGCTACCTTTTCTCTACCTTATTGCAAATCAGGTTCCCTACCCACAAAGCTGACTCCTGAATATGAAATCTGTCCACTGTTATTTATAAAGAAGCAACACCTAATGCATTTCAATTTCCCTTTGATATACCTGGCGTATGTTAGATTCACAGGGCACTGGTCTCAAAAGGATAGGAATTACTGTTTTCTGAACATGCATTTTCATTTCACTGCTAAAGCTTCACTATAAGTATGTTCATGTGTTCATAGATGTGTATGTGTTCATGTACACATGCATGTTTTTCTGGTAAGGATGCAGTGCAAAATCATGTTTTAACCAGAAAACCTGAAAAGAGAAAAATTAAAATAAGGAAATATTTTAAATGACAGTAAAATATGCATTAAAAGTAGGTTTGGTCTTAGTAAAGAAAATACTCTTTTTCAAAGAAAAGTATCCTGCCAAATTAATACTCTCTTTCAGTGACGCTGAGGGGCTGTTGTGAGGAAACACAGTGCTTCTGGGAGTTTATGCTTACTTTCTACTTGTTCTACAGACCCTTATTCTAGGCCCCTGGAACTTAGCAGATTTCTCCTGGGTCATCTTATTCCAAACTTTTCAGATTTATACAATTTATCATATATCACCCAGTCTCCACCAAAATTCAAGAAATAAAATAGATCTTCATTTTTAAGTGATCAGCATTCACATGCTCCTAAATTCTGAGAAAACATTTCAGTAAATAATAAGGCCTACTCAAAGGAATGAGGAATCAGAGAAGTATTTTCTGAAATTCTGAAATATGGCCAAGGTTTCCTGACTTTATGAAGAATCCCCACTGGCAAATAAATAGGGAGGCAGACTTCATTAAACAGCAGAAGTGGGGTGTCTTCACTAAAGAGCTTTTCGGAGCCATCACTGTGCTGATATGTATTAAGAACCTCGGAGAGGGAGTGAGCATGTGCAGCACATTCTATATTCACTGACCGTGGAGGCCTGTATTCAGTCACTAATATCTTGATGGATATTTATATTCCACAGAGCACTGTTTGGAAAATGAAGCAGTTTGAAAAAGTGTGGCAGATGCCTTTGCACAGCATTGCAGAGCCCAGAGGTGCATGCTGGGAAGCAGTATGGGCTAACTTGCTGGGTGAGTAGATGGGTCCTACAAACTACACCTCCCAAATCCTTTCCTAACAAAGGTACCTGCTCACTTTGTCATTGTGCAGCCAACTAGAGGTTCAGGTATTTGCTGATGTTGATTACAGAATTATAAATTGTATTGGTAATTGGTAATAATCCATCAAAATCAGGAGAAAAAATGGTGGGCCTAAGTATTGGAAGTGTGGTAAAGGCTGTTTGCAGCAATAAATAAGAAGCTGTTTGAGAATGTTCTGTTGCCTGCGACCCTGTGTGTATAATACTCTAAAGCTTGTGCTGGAGGTTAAGCGAGCCAGGGAGGGCAAAGGCCTCCAGCGAGGAGAACTGTACATGGTTGACGTACATGCAGAAGGAAATTGCACCAGTGATACAGCTAATGAGGTAAACTAATTATACTAAATGAATCAGGTTAAAAAATAACAGTGACATACACATGCCTGTGAAGGAAAAAACTGTCCCCAACACAGAAGACACCAAATAAGGATTACTTGTTAAAAATACATTAAAGTTGACTGGTTCCTAATAAGCCTGCTTGACCCTCATCCTTATTTGTAAGAAATCTTCATCTACTCTGGATGGGTCCTTTGTGTGATATTTGATTGCAAATAAAATTTACAGTTCTAATTTTGGAATTGTTATCTCTCTTTTTTGGTTCCCTCAAGTGTTGCTTCACCTATTTTAAGGCTATGGCATTAGTACATGTATATTAGGGCAGTGAAGTCTTCCTATTACATGATCCTTTTATCATTTGTCTCTAGTGATGCTGCTTGCTTTAAAATCACATTATCTGATATTAACATATATCAGTAGAAATAATGTAATAACAACAGAAAGCCAACTGCTTTCTCTTGGTTAGTTTACATAATCCACCTACATGTCTGTCTTTTTACATCCAACTTTTAAAAATCCTATTGTAAAAGTGTCTCTTGACAGAAGAACATGGTTAGAATTTTTAAAACTTGGTGTGAAAACCTTTATCTTTTAATCATAACATTTACTTAACTTTGATATAATGATGAATACATTTAAGATTACATTGATGACCCCAGGACTCACTTTCTATTTGTCCCATCAGTTTTTATTCCGTTTTCTCTTTTCAATGTTTCTTGTGGGTTATTCAAGCACTCTGCATTATTCTCTTTCATACCCTCCATTAGCTTTATTTTTTATTGCCTGAAATATTCCTTTTAGTGATTTTTGTAATGCAGGTCTGTTGGCAGCATTCTCTGTTTTCCTTTCCTTTCTCTTGTCCTCAGAAGGACTGTAAATATTTTTGCATTCATTTGCCTTCATTGAAGGACAATTTTGTAGGTTAATTTTTGAGTGGTAGTTAATTTTTAGAGAATTAATAATTCTTGAATAATTCTATAAGGACAAGGTAGCAATGATTTTCCTTTAGTGTTTAAAGTCTTAATGCCATTTTCCTGGCCTCCCTATCTTTGTGGAGCAGGCCACCATCAGTAGGATTTTGCTCTCTTGAACATAATGTGTCCCTTTTTAATGCTTTTTTTCTGCTTGTTTTTAAGACTCTCATCCTCTTTGGTTTACAGCAGTTTTACTAAGATTTGTCTCGGTGTGGATTTCTTTGGATTTATTCAGCTTCAGTTTCTTGGACTTGTGACGCAGTAGCTTTTAGCCCTCCTTGACCACTTTTCTTTCACATTTCTCTCCATCTGATTACCTCTCTTCAAAAAAAAGTTTGTATATCTTTATTGAGGTATGTAAACAAAATGCACAAGTCTTAGTGCAGAGCTTGGTGTATTTTTACATGTGTATACACTCATAACCATTGTCCTGATCAAGATAGCAAACATTCTCACTGATGTTTCCCCTTCACCTCTTTCACCCATCCCACTACGCCCTCCCCTGTGGGAACTGCCAGTCTGTTCTCTGTGCTTATGAGTCTAGTTCTGTTTTGTTTGCTTGTTTGTTTTGTTTTTCAGAAGGGAGATCTCACAGTATTTGTCTTCCTCTGTCTGACTTCTTTCTCTCAGCATAATGCCCTCTAGGTCCATCCATGCTCTTCACTGCTTCAGGGCCTCAAGTTATTCATGCACCAGGCCCTCCACCTTCCTAGGCACCGTCTATGTTACTTTTGTTTTCCACTCTCCTTTCTCTTGCTACTTCATCTGCATATTTTCTACTGAGGAGTCCTCTAAATAGTGAGTACTCCCCCTTCTGTTCTGCTTCATTTTTTTAGGAAACATTTCCATTGAATTCTTAATTTATTGCTATTTATTGGTGCATGTTTGTTCTGCTATTTATTATTTTTTCAATTTTAGAATTGTTTTCAATACAATCCAGTTCTCAGTGAAATTCTGCAACTTTTCTTCTTTTTTCTTGAGCATGTTAATCAGACTTATTTTTAAAATGCCATGTGATATTTGCCATTTTTGATAACCTGTGAGTTTATTTCTTAGTTTCTATTTTGTGTTTCTCTTGGTTTTGGATCATTTGGTCTTATTTCTTGGGCTTGCCTGGCAATATTTTATTAAGTGACAGAATTTTGAAGGTAAATTTGTAAAGGTCCTGGGTGGTTTTTGGCAGGTGATAGGGTTCAGGAGGACCCTGATCCAGCCCAGAACAGGCTGCAGGCTTTGTAAGGGCTGGCCTGCTGTCCCCTCACTCCAGAGCCCTTCTTAGTTATCTCGGTTGAAAGCTCTGATTTTGCTGGGGCTCCTCTGCCTTGGGGCATGTCGACACCACTCTCTCCTTAGCACCTCAGTCCTGGAAAGATCTCTGCTCAAGTTCCAGCCACATAGCTGCTGCTTTCTGCTTGGGTACCTTCTACCCTTGTTTGTGGTTTTGGAGTCTGGAAATGCCCTGAAGGAAATCCCAGGAAGAATTCTGGCCTCACCTCTCCTCTTCTTCTCAAGTATAGCTTCCTCCTCAGTCCCCAGCTGCCCTGGAAGCCCCAGTACCAACTCCCACCCCCAGCTCAGCCAGAAGGCTGCCAGGTCCGGGCTCTGGCTCCCAGCATGACATCTATCCCTGCTCTAGAAGCATGCAAAAGCAATGGGAGGTGAAGATGGGCTTAGCTCAGAGAGCCTGCCATTGCTCTGAGAGTTAGGCTTTTAAGCAGTTACTCTCTGGTATCTTCAAATCATTTTGCTTTTGCATTTAATGTGTGTATATTCTACCCAACTCTTAGAATTGATTCTCAATGGGAGAGTTTTTTTCATAAACCAAGTTTACCATGGCAAAGAGTAGAATATGGGATTAGAATTTTTTTTATTAAGATATTATTGATATACACTCTTATGGTTTCACATGAAAAAAAGAATGTGGTTACTACATTTACCCATATTATCTCAGTGAACTAAGCCAGGCCGAGAAAGGCAAGTGCCAAATGATTCCCCTCATTTGTGGAGTATAATAACGAAGCAAAACTGAAGGAACAAAACAGCAGCAGATTCACAGACTCCAAGGGACTAGCGGTTACTATGGGATTAGAATTTTGTTGTTAGTGTATATTTGGCTAACAATTCTCAATGAGAAAGGGACAGATCACAAGTAGCCTTATAAGGTGAGAAGCTAACCTATAGAAACTGGTAAGATGTTATCACCGTATAGGCCAGGAGGGATATAAATCCAAAGATGTATGGATTTATTGGTCTGTAAAAATTCAAATAGCATGTTATCTAGTTTAGCAATCTCATATATGTATTCCTTTCCCAACAGACCATATACATCCTTGGTTTGGAACCAGCTTTTTGGTCTTCCTGCTAGTCTTATCATCAGCAAATTAAATACAATTTGCATGCATTCCCTGTACATTTATGTACAAATATAATTTAGAGGAGAATGCAGTTTCAAAGTTTACAGTAAATTCCCCTGACCTACAATCGTTGGGACAATAATCACCTCATATTTATGTGGCTTTTCATTGGCAAGAATGCCAAACTCTGCGGTTATACCTTGTTTACCTCTCTTGCACCCACAGGAGAGGCCAGGCACTAACTGCACGATGGCAAAATTGAGGCTTGGAATGTTCAAACCACAAAATATGAGGGCTCGGAGATCTTTTCTTCAGACTCCCTCAACATATAGCTGGGAAAAATGAACACTAGAAATACTAAGAGAGTAGAATTGAGATTAGATATCAGACTTTTCTTTTGCAAAATGTGTATTTATTTGTCTCTCAAACTTTTTTTGCTAGTCTACCATGCCAGAGGGCCTCCTTATTTTCAAATTGTAAGTGTGAATGATGGCTCATGGGGGCATCTATTTGCTATTGCTAAAGACCAACTAAGGCTTCTTGAGTTCAAATAGAATGTGTATGACCATGTTAATCAATTTCATCATTTATTTCCAATATGCACTTTTTCTTTGAATAGAGTTTGAGTAGTCACAGTGGGAAACCAAGTCCAGGAGGCCTTTGGTTAAACTGCCTGGTCTCAGGGGAACAAGATGGGTCTACAGGGATGTCCCTTAGGTGTCCCCAGAACTCTGTCCAGGCCAGCCCCCTGTAGCTGCTTCCTTGTTTCCTCACCTTCAACCGGCCTGAGTTCCAGCTCCTGGGACATCCTCCTTCATTTGACCATTCCAATGCCCAAACTCCCAGATTCAGCCACCACCCTGTGCCTCCCCATGCAGCCCCTGCTCTGCCCCCCATACACAGGGCACACCCATCTCAAGTATGTGGGGAAACTGGCATCATTAGAAATCACTGTAGAGGAAGATGTCATCTTACTATTTCAGTTAGCATGGCTTTATCCAATGCTATGGCGGGTCATCAAGTTTAACTTTCCAAATAGAAGTCTAAGTAGCAGCTTGAAAAAATGGCAAGTCCAGGAAATGGCCCTTTTCCAAATTCCATCCACATATTTAAGAAGCCACCAGGAACAACCACAAGGCCAGTAATGATATACATATGGTGTGCTCCAAATGTGCTCCCAGCAGACACCAGACGGTCTGCTGGCAGTGTCTGCCTGCACTCACAGCCCCGCACTTGGGGGCAGAGCCCAGCACCTTGCTGTCCCTGCCCCACAGCAGCCATCTGCCCACTGGGTTCTCCCAGGCCTGGCCCTCCAGGCCCAGGGACAGACTCCTGACCATCCCCACATGCCCTGCATGCAGGGACCAGGCTCCAGGGCCCCAGCTTCCATGGAAGCACCTCCCTACTGAGCTTGGACAAAGGCTCAGTGGACTTTCTTAGGCCTGACCAGTTAGCTTTGGGACAACTAATAATGTTATAAATTGGGAAAAATAAAAACCCTGCGTTCCTAACAAATACAATGTATTGGAGCCACAGTTCTGCACTCTACAGTCGATAACTGAACAAGAACTCAGTTTAGGAAGTTCAGAGAGCAAGCAAACCGCGGTGCAGAGCTAACAAGCAGAAACACTAAATCATTACGTACAAATAAGGAGGATTGTCTCTGTGTCACATGAGCGTGGATCACGCTTAGGGAAGAAAAGGAAATCTGGTGATATCCTGGTGAGTCTTTAGCCACGGACTCTCAGAGAAGAAAAAGGAAGAAAGGAAAGGAAAGAAGAACCAGGAAATAAAACTACTTTTTTATTTTTTCACCAGGTCCAACCTGGAGCTGCCAATGAGACTCAGCAGAGAGACAACTGCGGGCATGACCCTGGTCTGCCCAGGCAAGATGCGCCCTTCACGGAAGGAGTCCTTTGGTAATTCTAACTAATACGATCTCATGGAAAAATAAAATCTATGGCACATGCCAAAAGAAAATTATCAGAGAATTAAACATTAAAGGCATGTATTTCCTATGCCTCATAAAATTGATTAGAAGTCAAGGATGACAAAGTTGACACCACCAAGAAGAGCCCGGCCGTATGGCTCCAGCGGGAACTGGACCCCGCCAGAGGGCGCCCGAGAGCACGGCTGGGCTCAGCGTCAGTGTCCCCCTGATCGAAGGGAAGACAGACTTAAATGGAAACCTAGGGAGACACTTTTAAAAAATAATGAGAAGGTGAACACAAACAAGACAAAAGTAAAAAAAAAAAAAGTTAACAAAATTAAAAACAAAAACATAAAATAGTTTATTTATGTTTATATATATTTATATACTTTTAATATATAATAATATATAAAAATGGTTTATATATATTTATTTTATTTATAGCTTACTTATTTATGAAGTTTCACCAGGTCTAAACAATTCTAAGATATATTTTCCTATCTCCTACAAGCCCAGTGTTTTTGATTAAAAGCAAAGAAGCACAGAACGTGGCTGGCAAAGAACATAAATATAAAGGAAAATGCCAAAAATCTAAATAGAAAGATTCATTTAAAATAATGCATCCTTTCTTCTAGAAAACAACCCATCTCAGTTTGTAAAGAAATGAATATGGACATTTTATAATAAACCACAAAATTAGAAATGTAATGAAGAAATAACATTTTTACATTTTACACATACCAGAAAGCATTCCAATGAAATTGTCAAAGAAAAACCCATTTGAAATCAAATAAAAAAGTACAGTCACCTCACTTTTAATTACCTGTTGGCATAAGGCATATGCATGGTGGTTTATGCCTATAGAAAGCATAAACATTGCAGAGGTAAAGCTAATACTGTGGGTTTTGCACCTTCCAAAGGGAGTATTCCTTATGTTTTATTCAAGGACTTTTAATGAAAGTAACTCAAAGCCACACAGATGATTTCAATAAGCAGAGTGGAAGCCCACTGACCAGGGTTCCTTTATCTCTCACTTTCTGCTCTGCCGCCCAGGCACGCTTTGCATTCAGCAGCCTGGTGGCTTCACAAACAGCTGGCTCCCACAGGGGTGGCTCCAGCCCCAACGTCCCCCCAGCCTCCAGACCCTCACACTCCCTGCTCACCGGACCTCTCCCCTGGGGCGGTGGGGAGGCATTCCAAATTTGTCAAAAATTTAACTTTAACTTGTTAGAAGTTATCATTTTATTGGTTTGGTCAAATAATCGTTTTCCATTTTATCAATTCTCACATTTTTCTATTTTCTAATTCACAGTATTTTTGTTTTATTAGCTACTAACTTCTACCTTTTTTTACCTTTTGGGTATTTTTCTTTCCTTTGGAATCCTTCTATTTTTATCTTGGTTTAGAAGTGAAAATATTTAAGACAATGAATTCCTTGAAGAAGAATGCATATTATAGCCAAACAGCTGTATGATTTTTGTCACATGCAATCCAAGAAGTCTGACACCTTCTCTTCATTCTGTTCTGCTTTTTCTGTCCCTTTGGCTCAACCTGGCTGTGTTCCTGCTGGCACAGCCCATCTCTACCCCTGGGGTCTGCTCAGGAGCAAAGTCCACCCAGGCTCTCTTTATTAAATGGCTGCCTTGTCTCTCAGAGCAATTTCTCATTTTGTGCAGTAGGAACAGGCTGAGACTTCCCCAAATCTCCAAGTTCAGGCTCCTTTTGCTCAACAACTCACTCTTTGACCATCTCTCCTTTCACACTTTAAGCAGGCAGGAGGAACAAGCCTCACAGTCAACACTCAGCTTAGAAATGTCCTCAGCTACATACCTGATTTCCTCACAAAGGCTCCACCTTCCACAAAACCCCGCACACTATTCAGCCAGTTCCTCTGCCATGTTCCTCCAGTTCCTGATAAACTGTTTCTTCATCTCCATCTGAGGCTTCACCAGAATGGCCTTAACACTCATATTTCCACCAACACAGGAGCAGGCACTCAAAACTTCCAGCCTCTACTCGTCTCCCAGTCACATATTTTAGGCATGCATTACAGCAGCTCACACTTCACTACCAAAATCTGTGCTGGCTCAGGCTGCCATACCAGCACGCCACAGACTGGGTGTCTGAGACAACAGGCATTCATTTCTCACAGCTCTGGAGGCTGGGGTCCAAGACCACTGTGTGGGTTGACTCCGTTTCTGGGGTGACCGCTCTTCCTGCTGCCTTCAGGCTGTGCGCTCACATGGTGCACATTGAGAGTGCGCCCTGGTGTCTCTTCCTGTAAGGGCATTAATCCTTTTGGGTCAGTGCTCCACTTGTGGGATCTCACTTAACTTTAAATATTTCCTTACTCCGAGTGCAGATGCCCTGGGGGTTAGAGCTTCAACATATGAATTTTGAGTGACACAGTTGAGTCCATAGCATCTCCCAAGTCCCTAGGGACTGGCTGCCTACTGTGGCTTCATTACTACTAAATTACAAACTAATTCATTACTAAATTACAGACTAATTTAGCCCCTTCCTCTGCCAGCCTAACTGGGGTTTTCATGTGCTTCCAGTGCTTCGTATATGCACACTCCTCTCCTGGGGGTGGCACGGCTGTCCTGACACATGCTCTCCGGCATAAAATGCTCTCCTCACCTCCAAGCCTATGGGGGCTGCTTTTCACTTCCTGTCGGCTCCTAGATTGCAGAGGACAGATCCGAAGTCAGCATGCTTTTTCTTTCTTTATTACACATTTTTTTTCTTTATTCCAGAAATTCAAACATTCACTAGCCTGTGTTTACAGTGCAGACTCTTTTCACTTGGATTATCAGACTGAAACTTCTATTCAAATAGGAATGTTTGTCATAGTTGTTAATGTGTATTCAATCTGTTAATTTTGTTCTGATGTGTCCTTTTGGAAGTGCAACTATAGGAAGATGGGATTTCATGTTCTTCCCTACTTTCTCCTGTCAACTCGTCCATTTTCGTTTTCACACTGTTTATCATTTCCACAACTCTGGCAGAAGGTACCTGAGCTAATGTCCAATGTCCCCAATCCTACATGTGTAGTTAACATTTTACACTGCAAATTTCAAACTCTGGCAAATATGATTTTAACTTTCATCATGGACTTTCCTAAACTTCCTGTGTTATTTTAAATCTAATTCCACTGCTATGTCATTCTTTTTAATGTTTATTTTGAGAACATAAATCATATTTTTAAAGATATTTTCCTGTTTCTTTCAGTAAATTTATTTCAGATGGAGTCCATTTTTACACTTGTTTCTTTTTTGAATCAGCAGTGCGTCCTGGTGACTGGCATCCCTCGGCCTGCGCTGCTGGCCCATGGCGGTGCTCTGGTTTGTTTGTCCGGCCCTGATCTGGCAGGAAACTCCCTGGAATAGTTTCTCCTCATCAGGTTCATATCACCTGGCCTTTTTTTTTCCCCTTCTCTCCTTCCAAAGTCAGAAGGAAATCCCAGCCTCCCTCCCCATTTCTCCTCACAGGTGTTTCTTTTTTCAAATCTCTTAACACATTTAATGCTTGGTGTCTCTGCATTGGAGGGCCCAGGCTACCACAATGGGAGAGAGAAAATTCAGGTAGCAGAGAGGTGGGAGACAGGGAGAGGGAGGCCTGTTGATGGAGCCTGGGGTAGGTTCCTGCTTCAGAGAGGACAGGGTGCAGGGAAATTCAGACAAGAATAATATCTAGCTGAGGCTTAAAAATGGCTTTAGTTTTCTTTTAGAAATTATAGTATAAAATTAGATTCCTTTAGTGCTGGAGCCGAGATGGCAGTGTGATTAGGACAGCGGAAATCTCCTCCCAAAAACACATATATTTTTGAAAATACAACAAATACAACTATCCCTAAAAGAGAGAACAGAAGAAACAGGACAACAGCCAGGCTACATCTACACCTGCAAGAATCCAGCACCTTGTGAAGGGGGTAAGATACAAGCCACGGCCCGGCGGGACCCAAGGCCCCTCACCCCAGCTCCTGGCGGGAGGAGAGAAGTCGGAGCAGGGAGGGAGAGGGAGCCCAGGACTGCTGAAAACCCAGCCCCAGCCATCCGGACCAGAGCACACACACAGTGCATGCGTGGAGTGCTGGATACTAGGGAAATGGGACAGTAAGTCCTGTGAGCGGATCCCTGCAGCCGGCGCCCCCGGAACAAAAGAAAAGCAAGTGCTTTTTGAAAGTCTTAAAGGGACAGGGACCCCACAGCTGGAAGGAAGCGCCCTGGCACACTCAGCCCAGCAGCTGGGAATCCTGGGGAATGCCAGGCGCCCTAAGCCCCTGAGTGGTAGGGCAGCTCTGAGGCCCCTCAAGGTGATAAACAGCCTCCCGCCTGTTCCCCCTATGGCACGGCCCCACCACACTGGAAGAGCAGCCTGAAAGCGGCCATGCCAACAGCAACCATGGAGCTTAACTCCACAGGGGCTGGATAAGAATCAGACACCCTGTCTGCGCGCAGCTGCCCAGCACAAGCCACTAGGGGTCACCGTTCTCCCAGGAAAGGAAGGCCAGGAGCAAGTGGAAAGGGTCTTGGTTCTCCCAGCTGACACATGTGCCAACTGCTCACAACTACCTCTATCGCCATGAAAAGGCAGAAGAATTTGATACAGACTGGACTAACCCAGACAACCTCCCCAGAGAGGGAATCTGAGGAGATAGATTTAACCAATCTTCCTGAAAAAGAATTCAAAATAAAGGTCATAACCATGCTGATGGACTTGCAGAGAAATATGCAAGAGCTAAGGAGGGAGAATACAGAAATAAAACAATCTCTGGAAGGACTTAAAAGCAGAATGGATGAGATGCAAGAGGCCATTAATGGAATAGAAATCAGAGAACAGGAATGCAGAGAAGCTGACATAGAGAGAGATAAAAGGATCTCCAGGAATGAAAGAATATTAAGAGAACTGTGTGACCAATCGATACCAAACAATATCCGCATTATAGGGGTACCAGAAGAAGAAGAGAGAGAAAAAGGGATAGAATGTGTCTTTGAAGAAATAATTACTGAAAACTCCCCAAACAGGGGTAGGAAATGGACTCTCAGACCACAGAAGCACACAGAACTCCCAACAAAAGGGATCCAAGGAGGACAACACCAAGACACATAATAATTCAAATGGCAAAGATCAAGAACAAGGACAGAGAATTAAAGGCAGCCAGAGAGAGAAAAAAAGTCACCTCCAAAGGAAAACCCATCAGGCTGTCATCAGACTTCTCAACAGAAACCTTATAGGTCAGAAGAGAATGGCATGATATATTTAATGCAATGAAACAGAAGGACCTTGAACCAAGGATACTGTATCCAGCACGATTATCATTTAAATATGAAGGAGGGATTAAACAATTCCCAGACAAGGAAAAAAATTGAGGGAATTAGCCTCCCACAAACCACCTCTACAGGGTATTTTAGAGGGGCTGCTCTAGATGGAAGCACTCCTAAGGCTAAACAGTGTTACCAGAGAACATAAAATCACAGCAAAGAAAGCAGAACAATCAAATACTAACTAAAGGCAAAAAATAAAATCAACTACCCATGAAACCAGTCAAAGGAAACACAAAAGAGGACAAAAAAAACAAAACCAACACCACCAACAACAAAAAAAACACCTAAGATACAAAGAATGGAGGAGGAGGAATAAAAAGGAGAGAAATAAAGAATCATCAGACTGTGTTTATAATAGCTCAATAAGTGAGTTAAGTTAGTCAGTAAGGTAGTAAACAAGCTAACCTTGAACATTTGGTAACCACGAATCTAAAGCCTGCAGTGGCAATAAGTACATATCTTTCAATAATCAACCTAAATGTAAATGGACTGAATGCACCAATCAAAAGACACAGAGTAACAGAATGGATAAAAAAGTGAGACCCATCTATATGATGCTTATAAGAGACTCACCTCAAACCCAAACACACGCCCAGACTAAAAGTCAAGGGATGGAAAAAGATATTCCATGCAAACAACAGGAAGAAAAAAGCAGGTGTTGCAGTACCAGTATCAGGCAAAATAGACTTCAAAACAAAGAAACTAACAAGAGATAAAGAAGGACATTACATACTGATAAAGGAGTAAGTCCAACAAGAGGATATAACCATTATAAATATAATGTACCCAATACAGGAGCACCAACATATGTGAAACAAATATTAACAGAATTAAGGAGGAAATAGAACGCAATGCATTCATTTTAGGAGACTTCAACACACCACTCACCCCAAAGGATAGATCCACTGGACAGAAAATAAGTAAGGACACAGAGGCACTGAACAACACACTAGAACAGATGGACCTAATAGACATCTACAGAACTTCACACCCAAAAGCAACAGGATAACATTCTTCTCAAGTGCACATGGAAAATTCTCCAGAATATACCACATACTAGGCCACAAAAAGAGCTTCAGTAAATTCCAAAAGATTGAAATTTTACCAACCAACTTCTCAGACCATAAAGGTATAAAACTAGAAATAAATTGTACAAAGAAAGCAAAAAGGCTCACAAACACATGGAGGCTTAACAACATGCTCCTAAATAATCAATGGATCAATGACCAAATCAAAACAGAGATCAAGCAATATATGGAAACAAATGACAACAACAACACAAAGCTCCAACTTCTGTTGGACACAGCGAAAGCAGTTTTAAGAGGAAAGTATATAGCAATCCAGGCATATTTAAAGAAGAAGAACAATCCCAAATGAATAGTCTAAAGACACAATTATCACAATTGGAAAATGAAGAACAAATGAGGCCTAAAGTCAGCAGAAGGAGGGACATAATAAAAATCAGGGAAGAAATAAATAAAATTGACAAGAATGAAACAATAGAAAAAAATCAATGAACCCAAGAGATGGTTCTTTGAGAAAATAAACAAAATAGAGCAGCCCATAGCCAGACTTATAAAAAGAAAAAGAGAATCTACACACATCAACAGAAACAGAAATGAGAAAGGAAAAATCATGACGGACCCCACAGAAATACAAAGAATTATTAGAGAATACTACAAAAAACTATATCCTCACAAGCTGGAATACTTAGAAGAAATGGACAACTTCCTAGAAAAATACAACCTTCCAAGACTGACCAAGGAAGAAACAGAAAATCTAAACAGACCAATTACCAGCAATGAAATTGAAGTGGTAATCAAAAAACTACCCAAGAGCAAAACTCCCAGGCCAGATGGATTTACCGCAGAGTTTTATCAGACATACAGAGAAGACATCATACCCATTCTCCTTAAAGTTTTCCAAAAATAGAAGAAGAGGGAATGCTTTCAGACTCATTCTATGAAGCCAACATCACCCTAATAACAAAACCAGGAAAAGACCCCATCAGAAAAGAAAATTACAGACTAATATCCCTGATGAATGTAAATGCAAAAATACTCAACAAAATATTAGCAATCTGAATTCAAAAGTACAACAAGAGGATCATACACCATGACCAAGTGGGATTCATCCCAGGGATACGAAGATGGTACAACATTCGAAAATCCATCAACATCATCCACCACATCTACAAAAAGAAGGACAAATGATTGTCTCCATAGATGCTGAAAAAGCATTTGACAAAATTCAACATCCATTCATGATAAAAACTCTCATCAAAATGGGTATAGAGGACAAGTACCAAAACATAATAAAGGCCATCTATGAAAAACCCACAGCCAACATCTTACTAAACAGCGAGAAGCTGAAAGCATTTCCTCTGCGATCAGGAACAAGACAGGGATGCCCACTCTCCCCACTGTAATTCAACATAGTACTGGAGGTCCTAGCCATGGCAATCAGACCAAACAAAGAAATACAAGGAATCCAGATTGGTAAAGAAGAAGTCAAACTGTCACTATTTGCAGATGACATGACATTGTACATAAAAAACCCTAAAGACTCCACTCCAAAACTACTAGAACTGATATCGGAATACAGCAAAGTTACAGGATACAAAATTAATACACAGAAATCTGAGGCTTTCCTATACAGTAACAATGAACCAATAGAAAGAGAAACCAGGAAAATCATTCCATTCACAATAGCATCAAAAAAAATGAAATACCTAGGAATAAACCTAACCAAGGAAGTGAAGGACCTATACCCTGAAAACTACAAGACATTCTTAAGAGAAATTAAAGAGGACACTAACAAATGGAAATTCATCCCATGCTCTTGGCTAGGAAGAATTAATATTGTCAAAATGGCCATCCTGCCCAAAGCAATCTACAGATTTGATGCAATCCCTATCAAATTACCAACAGCATTCTTCAACAAACTGGAAAAAATAATTCTAAAATTTATATGGAACCACCAAAGACCCCAAATAGCCAAAGCAATCCTGAGAAGGAAGAATAAAGTAGGGGGGATCTCACTCCCCAACTTCAAGCTCTACTACAAAGCCACAGTAATCAAGACAATTTGGTACTGGCACAAGAACAGAGTCACAGACCAGTGGGACAGAATAGAGACTCCAGACATTAACCCAAACATATTTGGTCAATTAATATACAATAAAGCCATGGACATACAATGGGGAAATGACAGCCTCTTCAACAGCTGGTGCTGGCCAAACTGGACAGCTACATGTAAGAGAATGAAACTGGATCACTGTCTAACCCCATACACAAAAGTAAATTCAAAATGGATCAAAGACCTGTATGTAAGCCATGAATCCATAAAACTCTTAGAAAAAAACATAGGCAAAAATCTCTTGGACATAAACATGAGCGACTTCTTCATGAACATATCTCCCCAGGCAAGGGAAACAAAAGAAAAAAATGAACAAGTGGGACTACATCAAGCTGAAAAGCTTCTGAACAGCAAAGGACACCATCAATAGAACAAAAAGGTATCCTACAGTATGGGAGAATATATTCGTAAATGACAGATCCGATAAAGGGTTGACATCCAAAATATATAAAGAGCTCACACACCTCAACAAACAAAAAGCAAGTAATCTAATTAAAAAATGGGTAGAGTATCTGAACAGGCACTTCTCCAAAGAAGAAATTCAGATGGCCAACAGACACATGAAAAGATGCTCCACATCGCTAATTATCAGAGAAATGCAAATTAAAACCACAATGAGATATCACCTCACACCAGTAAGGATCGCCACCATACAAAAGACAAACAACAACAAATGTTGGCGAGGTTGTGGAGAAAGGGGAACCCTCCTACACTGCTGGTGGGAATGTAAATTAGTTCAGCCATTGTGGAAAGCAGTATGGAGGTTCCTCAAAAAGCTCAAAATAGAAATATCATTTGACCCAGGAATCCCACTTCTAGGAATTTACCCTAAGAATGCAGCAGCCCAATTTGAAAAAGACAGATGCACCCCTATGTTTACTGCAGCACTATTTACAACAGCCAAGAAATGTAAGCAACCTAAATGTCCATCAGTAGATGAACAGATAAAGAAGATATAGTACATATACACAATGGAATATTATTCAGCCATAAGAAGAAAACAAATCCTACCATTTGCAACAACATGGATGGAGCTAGAGGGTATTATGCTCAGTGACATAAGCCAGGCAGAGAAAGACAAGTACCAAATGATTTCACTCATCTGTGGAGTATAAGAACAAAGGAAAAACTGAAGGAACAAAACAGCAGCAGAATCACAGAACCCAAGAAAGGACTAACAGTTACCAAATGGAAAGGGACTGGGGAGGATGGTTGGGAAGGGAGGGATAAGGTGGTGAAGAATAAAGGGGGGCTTACGATTAGCATGTATAATGTGGGGGGGTGCACGGGGAGGGCAACACAGAGAAGACAAATACTAATTCTTACTATGCTGATGGACAGTGACTAATGGGGTACGTGGAGGGGACTTGGTGAAGTGGGGAGTCTAGGAAACATAATGTTCCTCATGTAATTGTAGATTAATGATACCAACATAAAAAAAATTACATTCCTTTTATTATTTTTCCCAGTACTTCTTGAGTGTGACAGTTCCAAAAGCATGGCTTTAAGAAGGTTCCACATTAATCTCTTCAACTGAAACTTGTCGGTGGGGAGGCTACGAGCCTGCCAGGAATGCAACCCCACGTGTCTGTCTGGTTGCCTCTCTCCTTCCCCCTCTCTTTTCCTCCTCAGCTTACACAGTTGTACCCAAATTATTCTAATGGCTATCTAAATTACACGTTGTGTGGAGAATGGATAGAGGAGGACACAAAAATGAAGCCAGTGGATGGCTTAATGATAGGAAAGAATAATTTTTTTCTCTTTTTTCTAATTTGCTTTTTATTGCCATAATAGATGTGTGAATGTTATAAGGCTGAGAGGTGCGACAGCCTTTTGAGAAAAAAGAAATTTCCAGAAATCTATCTTCTTGCTTCTATTTGCAAACTTTGGACAAATTCCCTGAAAGGAAGGGAGTGTCATCTCCATCAGCTTTGTTTTCTGTTAAATTAATAAAAATAATAGAATATTGATTATATTACCAGTGTATTCTAAATTTCATGGCATGTATATATCTATTAAATATGTATATGCAATCATTTCTGTTTTAAATAATTTGCAAAACAGAAAAAAATCTGTGTAACAGCTAAGAGCAGATGGCACTTGGATGCTTATCTAGAAGCTGTGTTCATTTACTCTTAGGCATATAAAATGTATGAAAATACAATTTACTTTCAAGACAAGTTTAAACAAAGAATAGTATTTTACTCAATTAACTAGAGATTGAGTATTCCAAATAATAGGCATAATTTTATCATTTGTTCATCTTTTATAAATACATCTGTAAATTCAACCTCAAATGTATATTTCTTAATACCAAAATAAACTACTAATTATTTCAGTAACTGTTATATAAAAAATAATTTTAATCAATATTAAAAAAGAGAAATTTCCCTTCAAAAGCCTTTTTATATTTATGCTAATAGGAATCTCAACAAAACAAGACATTTAGGGAAAATTAATATATCCTAGAATATTACTGTGGTGGTACATTTCATTGACACAGCAAGCATGAGAGATGAAGGCAATAAGAATGTCTCAAAGACACTATGGCACACATTTTGTGGGTCTAATAACACATATGTTGGGACTTTTCCTAATTATTTCCCAAGACAACCAAAACAGCTAAAAGGCAGAGCAAAACCAGAGAAGGGGACATTTTGCTCCTGAGTAGAGGTATGGTAGGGGTGTGGTCTAGTTAGCTTTGTTAAATTTTTAAACTTTCTATGAAGTCACTCTTATTCCCAACTTTCCGTTACCCCAAGTATAATTTCAGCACTGGTCTCCTGAATGTCTCCAGTGAGACAGTGGTATTATCGGATGGGGCACAGCATCCCCGTGGGCAGGCAGCACCCTAAGATTAGCTAGTGAGACGAAGGTTAGGAAAGACTTGGAGGCCTGGGCTGAGGTGGCCTGAACCCGGCGCATCCATCCTCATGTCCTTGGCCGGAACTCCCCAGGCCTAAGCACAGGGGATGCAAGTGCAACACAAACCTGGCTCCTCCTGATGAACGAACAAGACCAGGAATGGAAGGCAGAGCAAGATCTTGGGGCCCCAGAGAACAAAGGAACCCAAGAAAGGACGGAACATTTGATTACATCGGTAACCACAGACAAGATCAATTAAAGACTGGTGGCTACTTAAAAACTATACCAAGGCCAGGTAAGGGTAGTGCAGCCTCCAATCCCAGTGTCATTTCCTAGAAAACAGCAAAACATGTATAGCTTCTGGAATATCATGAAGCCGGGAAACCTTAGTAATACCAAAGCCTGATAGAGATGGTCACATGAAAGAAATCTAAATTCATACATAAATAGAAATATAAAATTTAAAAGAATCTATAAATATAGGGATTTCATCATATATTAACCAACATGGGAAGTGAAGGTGTGGTTCAATATTAGAAAATGTGTCCATATGCTTTACATCAACACATGCAACAGAGAAACCATTGTCATGAAGTCACTGGGTAAAATTTAGCAGATATTCTTAGTAAAACATTGCAAAAACAGAAAATCTTTTAAATAAAAGAAAAACTTTTTACTGACATCTAATAAGAGTTTTTCTCCTCAATGATGAGCCACTAAGGTTGTTTCAGTTTAAATCAAGGACTAGGAAAGGACACCCCTTCACATCATCATGGTTTTATTTAAACTTGAAGTAACTCAAGAAAATGAAAGCAAAAGGGTGGAACTGCAGCAAACATGGGGACGCCTGTTAGAGTCTCTGTTGCTCCTGGTATGAGGGCACTCAGAAAACCAAAGAGCAAGCTGAGGTTTTAGGATTAGTACACAGAAAAGCAAATGAGGAAAATATTCCACCAACAGTAGTGAACACACCTAAAATTGCTAAGAATAAAATTAACAAAGAAAGCAATAAACTTCCTTTATGGAAAATGGCTGTTGAAAGAAATGCAACAGGACCCAAAGAGAAGGACTTGCTCTGTACCAGGCAGGACAGGGCAGCCTTCCAAGTGGCCTGGGACAGAGTGCCTCACGAATGTACTCAGCTTTGGGTTGGGGCCCTGAGTTCCTGAACCCAAGGAATAAGTGTAAAGCAGAAGCAGAAAGGTCCTCATGGATGGAAGCCCTGCTTGGTTAGCTGGACTATAGTATATGCTGTCTGGAACATGCAAATATAAATCTTCTCTGGGAATGGTAACATCATCTTTAATCTCAAACAATTCCTATAAACTTTTGCCAAGAGACTATCCAGAAAATAATAAACGATTAACAAGCATATAAGGAGATCAGAAATAAGAATAAAAATTGCAGAATGGTAACATAATTGATGCAGATATTGGAATTATCCTACACAGAGTTTAAATTATATTTGCTCACTATATTAAAGAAGGTAAGAGACAAAAATGGACAGTTTGGGCTGAGAACTAGAAAGTACAAAGCAAGAATGAAGTGGAAATTCTAAGACTGGAAATATAATAATCAACATTACAAAGACAATGGTTAGAAAGAACAAAGAGCAGATACAACTGAGACAGA
Organism: Manis pentadactyla; assembly: GCF_030020395.1. Classification (NCBI taxonomy): domain Eukaryota; kingdom Metazoa; phylum Chordata; class Mammalia; order Pholidota; family Manidae; genus Manis; species Manis pentadactyla. The sequence goes on from NC_080025.1 coordinate 46,136,108, forward strand.
GTGAATGAGCTGGACAATAGCTCAGATGAAAATACCCAGAATGAATTGCAAAGAGAAAAAGATGAGAAAATATGGAGAGTATGTAGCAGACAGAAAGGAGATAGCAAGACTAAATGCAGGGTTGGTAGAAGTTTTCTGGAGAGCAAACATTCTGGGCTTTGTGAACTAGTCTCCACAAACTCAGCTTGACCACTGTAGCCTGAAGGAAGCCATAAACAACACAAGTAAGGGTAGCAGTGTTCTGGTACAGGTTGTTTTACAGAAACAAGCTGCTGTTTGGATTTGGCCAGTCAGCCAGATTGCTAAATCCTGGTCTAACCTATGTGAAATTAAAGTACCAGCAGTTGAAGAGCAAATTATTTGAGCAGTTTTTTAAAAGATTATGGCAGGGAATTTTCAAAGCTTTTGAAGGACATTATGCCATAAAAGAACTCCTATAAAAACAAAAGAGAATAAAATTTAAAATGAGTAAACATTTTGGAATAGCATTATAGCCCTGCTAGGAACAGACAAAGAAGACAAAGACAAAATCTTAACAGCAGCTGGAGAAAAACAGAGCAAAAGTCTGAGGGTAAAGCTGAACACTGGAAGTCAATGCCAATGACAAAATATTTTTAGAGTTTTGAAAGAAAATGAGAGTTAAAGTCCACAGTGAGCAATATTCTTTAATTCTTCACATAAATTCAAGAAGACTTTTTGAGATTTCACATATAAATGAGATCACAGTATTTTTGAAATAAGGGTAGTTTCAAATGAACAAGAATTGAGGAAATCCATCACCACAGGGCCCATACGAAAGAATCATCTTCAAGCAGAAAGATCATTCCAGAAAGAGCTCAGAGAGATAGAGCAGTCAAAAAAAAAAAAAAGCAAAATCATAAATATGTGAGTTGATAAAAGTAATTCTTTTATAAAGAATATGACTATATTGATGTATTGCTATACATAGAATATATCTGGAATATCATGCTTCTTAGTCTCAGATTACATTACAAAGCTATGGTAATCTGGTAATCAAAACAGTATGGCACCAGTATAAAGACAGACATATAGGTCAGCCCAAGCTCTTGGGTTAAAGAGCTTGACATAAAGTCAGACATACACAGTTAACAAATCTTCCACAAAGGTGCCAAGAACACACAATGAGGAAAGGATAATCTCTTCCATAAATGGTGTTGAGAAAACTGGGTTTCCACTTGTGAATGGATGACCAGAACTCCTATCTTACTCTCTATTTAAAAATCAACTCAAGATAGATTAAGACTTAAATGTAACATCTGAAACCATAAAATTCCTAGAAGAAAATCTAGGGGAAAAGCTCCTTGACAGTGGTCTTGGCAATGATTTCTTGAATGTGACATCAAAAGCACAGGGGGAAAAAAAGCAAGAATAAACAAGTGGAACTACATCAAACTAAAAAGCTCCTAGGTGGTAAATGAAACAATCAACTATCCTAAGAGTGAAAGAAAATATTTGCAAAAACCATGTATCTCATAAGGAGTTAATGTCCAAAATAGCAAAAACAAATAAATCAATTAAAACATTGGCAGAGGACCTGAGTAGACATTTTTCTGAAGAAGACATATAGATGGATGGCAAATGGGCACACAAAAAGATGTTCAGCATCACTGATCATCAGGGAAATGCAAATCAAAACCACAATGAGATACCACATTACACCAGTCAGAATGGCTATTCTTAAAAAAAAAAAAAAGATAAATGCTGGCAAAGATGTGAAAAGGGAACCCTTGTGCACTGTTGGTGGGAATGTAAATTGGTGTAGCCACTGTAGAAAACAGTATGGAATTCCCTGAAAAAGTTTAAAACAGAACTACCATATGAACCAGCATCGTTTCTGGGTATATATCCAAAGGAAATAAAACCACTACCTCAAAGAGTTATTTGCACTCCTATGTTGCAGTGTTATTCACAACAGCCAAAATATGGAAACAACCTAAATGTCCATTGATGGATGAATGGTTAAAGAAAATGTATATAAATGGAATGTTATTTAGCCTTAAAACAGAAGGAAATCCTGCCATGTGCAACCACATGGAAGACATTGTGCTAGGAAAATAAGCCAGACACAGAAAGACAAATGTTGTAAGACCTCACTTACATGTGAACCCTCAAAAAATCAAACAGAAATACAGAACAGAACATTGGTTACTAGGAGCTGGGGTTGGGGAGATGTTGGTCAAAGGAACAACATTTCAGTTATGAGATAATAAGTTCTGGAGATCTAATGTACAACATGGTAACTACAGTTAATAATAATGTATATTTGAAGTGTGCTAAGAGAATAGAGTGTTCACATACACACAAGAAAAACAGGTAACTGTGAGGTAGGTGATGGACAGCTTTTGAGCTAATGGAAGTGGAAAGTTAAATAAAATGCCCTCAAACACCCAACAGAAATCACGAAGAAAGGATGCTGAACCCCACAAGGAGAGCACATGCATCCTTTGACCACACCCACAAAACTCAGGGGCAGAATCAGGTGACTGAGAAGCCAGTGCTTCCCGGCAGGGGCAGGAAAATGATAGAGGCACCTTTGGAGACTACTACCTAGTTCATCATCATCATAATAATAATTATAATTATTATTATTATATTAATAAAGGCTTAAATAAATATAGCTGATGCCTAAAAAGCTATACTGACTCTCCAGGGTACAAAAGTCAGGACTAGACATGAGGGTCGTGAACCCCTGTCCACAGCTCTGTGTCCCCCAACACTAAAACATAGATCACAGTTACAGGCCAGAACTTGTTCATCCATGGGTCTGGGCTTCTGTCATGGAAACAGACAAGGCAGAGGACAGACAGGTGGACAGGTGACTGCATGAGTCACTTTGAGGCAGCAACTAAGTGCCAGGAAAGAATCATGTGTCTTCCAAAGTATTTTCCCATTTGATTTTCCCAACACCACAGTGAGGGACGCTGGCAGCAACATCTTTCCTTCCAGCTCCTTCTGGCATCATCTTTAATTCTGGAAGACACTAACACGCAAGAGGGAAGTTCTGCAACTCCAGAACATCCTAAGGAATAAGTGTGGTTAAATGGAATTGAACCCTCCAAGCCCATCAAAAAGAATTGGGCAAAGCCACCACGAAAGAGCACATCAAAAGCATTGCACTGATAAATTTAGACTGTGTTTTAAGTTGACTTGGCAGGTTGTCTCACATTCCTTAGACATGAGGGCTGAGCAGATAAAGCAACCTTACAACTATAATTAAGAGAATCATTTTCAAGCTAATTATGCCATTTTTATGCATCCCAAATAAAACTGTGTTGACAGGTAATGATTGAATACAGATACAGGCTGTCAGGAGCAAGGGAGGAAGAAGGGGGAATCTTAAAATAGGACGAATTGTCAAGCTTTACAAGAAGGAAAATTCTTCCCCTGACCCATCTTGGAGCAGTTCTCAGTTAAGATGCATAGTTTCTCCAAATAGGTATTTAATTGAAGTCCTAAATTAAATATGAATTATGTAAAAAGCCTATCCCTGAATACATCTTGAGAATTATTTTATATTTAGATACAAGTTTGTGATCTTAAAAGAACTTTTACATACATTTAATTATTCTCAGCACCCTGACACCTCAGATAGGTGTCCATATGGATATGACTTATAAAACAATGTCTCAGCTACCGCCCTTACCAATTACTTATGAAGCTGAGACAGCCTTCCATGTAAGTTATGCCTACAGAGTGGATTATTTCCTTAGGAGAAACTTCTAGAAGTACAATCCCTGGGTCACACATTCTGAACACTTTTAATGTGATACACACTGCTGAGTGGGTTTTCCAGAAATCTTGCGTGACTTCATGTTCCCAGGACAGCAGATGCCTGCGTCAGTACAGGATGGCACTGGTGTTCGTTCCTTCTCTCAACACTTGGTTACTGAGAGCCCACTGTGAGCCAGCCACCGCGGTGGATGCCAAGGGTACAGTGGGAAGAGTAAGGAAGGATTCCTTTGCTGGTGGAACGGGGTCTAGTGGGGGAGACAGACACTATAATAACGCCAACAGTAACAAAGAGCTACTGTGTATACTTACTTCGGGGGGCATTGTTTTAAGCACTAAATACATGTTGAAGAATGTAATCCTCCCACAATCCCATCCGACGCTCTGGCTCTTTGCACAGGGAGGGAAGTGGGATCCGGTGGGGAACAGGGCTGACTGCTGGGCAGAGCTGAGAAGGCGTGGCTGCCCCTGCACCCTGAGCCTCCTTCCATCAACAGAAAAGCCACTCACAGACAAACCTCAGCGGGGCCACCAGGGGCGCGGCTCTCCTGCTTGACTCCGGCACCCTCAGGGCCCCAGTGGTGAGTGCATCTGAGTCTGCCACTTGTACTTCCCTGGTTTTTTTAGTCTATTACAAAATTTTTCCACAAAAACAATGTCATAGGCAGCTTCTAGACCTGTCTCTAGAAGCTATTTTACACATTTGAAAGGATATTACAATGATTCAACTATTTCAGCTACATCTTTGCACAAGTTAAGGCTAATTTCCATGGGATACTGGAATTGCAGCTCCCTCTTCAGAGGACAAAGGGCTGGAGCCCTAGGTGGAGACTGGGAGGATGGACAAAGAAGACAGAGACTTGCCTCCGACTGGCGCATCACCCCAGTGCACTTAGACAAAGGCAGCCCGGCCGTGCTTGCCTGGGGAGCCCCGCCATTTGTGCAGTAGGTGTATAAGTTCTAGGGAAGAACGAAGAGGAGCACAAATGTCCCGAAGCCTGTTGCCCAGACCTAGCGACTGTATTAGCTTCGGCTGCTCTGTCTGAGAGGGGCGGTAAGCTTTCTCTAACACAGGCAAGGGGCTCTTCTGCTCACCAGCTCCAATGCCAGTCCTTCCCTGGCTCCAGATAAACCTCTGTTAGCCTACACTGTGCATGCTGGGGCTCCATTCGAACAGCCACACTGTAGGGAAAATGGGAGTTCAATGGCCAGGGTCCTCACCTGATACCCACTGTGTGTGATGAGGTAATACTCAGCCTACTGCGCAGGCCCAAGCTTATGAACCCGTTGGCATTAAGCCTTTACTGCTGGTGTTGCCCTAAGAAGAGTCTGCCCACCTGCGTGCTAAGTGCAGAGGGAGACAGGAGGGCAGAGCCTAGAGAAGAGAGCAGAGACTGGGGAGCAGAGAGCAGAGCAGAATCTGGAGCAGAGGCAGCACCTGGGGCAGAGCCGGGGGCCAGGAGCAGAGACCAAGAAGGGCTTGCTGGTGCAGAGGCAGACGTGATTCTAGCACTTGACCTGCCACCCTGAGAATAAAGCTCGGTATGAGCCCCTTTTTACCCCCAGTATTCTATTGTCATTTTTCTGTCTCACTGAATCCACAGTGAACCTGCCGGGGCTGAAACCCTCAGGTGACACACACACACACACATTTTTGATCAAAAAATCAAAATAATGCATTGATTTTAATTTGGTTGTTACATTTACACAAATGTACTGTAATATATTAATACAACAGTAGCTTGCTTTTTATATCTTTACTTAGTTGTTATGTCTTTTGACACTTCTCCATGTTGACATAAATGTTGTCAGCAGTACATTACATGAATGTACCATAACTAACTTACCCATTCTTCTGATGGCCACTAATTAGACTTTCCATTTAAAATGAAGGATTTAAAAAATATGCACGTTCTATAAGAGCTTCTCTACCCAGAACCAGAGATGCATGATCACTGCAAACTGCCTTGCTGTGCACATTGACAGTTTTAAAACATGCTGCCAAACTTTTCTCCAAAGCAGCCCTTCCAGTTCACGTTCACGCCAGCTGCCCCCGACATCCAGCTGGATCCCCAAAGCCCCACCCAGAGTTGTGACTTTCATTCTTCACTGGGTGACAGTTAGCTTCCTTCTGTGTTGCTTTGCAATTCTGTCAAAACTACGATGGTTCAACATTTCACATAATTCTTGTCATCAGTATGTCTTGTTCTGCACCCACTCCTTTCCCAAATATTCTCTTGTTATAGTTCAACTCATTTTGGATACCAAATCCTTGTCTTACGGTTTCTGCTATATTTTATTGTAGAAAATGTTACATAATATTTTTTCTTTACCTGTTTTTTGTATGTTAATTAAGAAAAATTTCACTGTCTGAAGCTATGGATTCTCATGAATTTAATTCCTTATTTTTCACATGTAGAGATTCTAAACCACCTGGGAGTCACCTCTGCATTCAGTGCTCTCTGAGCACCAGGGATCACTGACAGCTGGCCTGACAACTTTTCTCATTTGGAATTCCAGCAGGAACTCACCCCTTCTCTGGGTTGGGATGGGCTGAGCTACAAGCTCCTGTTACTGCAGCAACCCCACTCCCAGACTTTTGAAAACCACCAATCTATAAACCTTTTTCTTTGGGGACAGGCTCATGGACCTTTGCTTCCCATACATGGAATGTTTTCCTTGCTAAGGTACAACTTTCCTACATCATTCAGAAATAATGTGAGGTTTTTAAACTTCTGGGTCACCGTAAGTGTTTGACTCTTTACCCAGAAGGTAGTAAGAAGTCACATTAAGACACCAACAATAGATGTTATCACTCATTTTTATTTTTACTACTCAAATTTTGCTATAAATTGATATTGGGTTCCTTCATTAATTTATCTGTTTTTAAAATACTTTTCTGAAATCCATTTTGGATGCTCCATTATCTCTATACCCTTAGTGGTAAATTCTCCAAGTGTTGGTTCTGTGGGATGTTTTTCATGGTTTTGTATAGTTTAGTATATTTCATCCATTTTTGATTGTCAGCTCATTTTCCAAAGAGTTTTTTTCTAAGAGAACCCAACACATATCTTGGAGCAGTTTCATAGTTGCTTTGCCTGGGCTCTATGGAGTTCAATTGTTATTAATCCAGTTTTTGGTAGTTTCTTGGATTAGGGTACCCCCCTTGAAGATCAGTATAAAATGAGCTGGGGGAATCTGTATTTCTCTCTTGTGGGTAGACTCATTGCTACTCATGACTTATGCATGGTACATTCCCACAGCCAAGTTAATGGGGGGATATTTTCTGTTACCTTCTCATGATGATATCATGGTTTCTCAGCTCTTACTTCTAAGGGGGAGCCTATTTTGGCTTTCAGGATGCAAATGACACCAGTAGTCTCAGCTCACTTGTGTAGGTGTGAAAATCTCAACCCTTAAGACGTGTCCTGTCCTTCACTACCCAAGTAACTATCACCACTGTCATTTACTCTTTAAAATTTTTAGTTTAATGTACAGTAAAAAATATAAATCTTACAGGTTGATGAATACTTGTATAGCTACCAGCCCGGTTGAAGTATACACAGTTTTTATCTTCCTGGAAAGTTTCCCCATGCCCCTCACTAGCTTGAACTTCAAATAAATAAAACCATATAGTATGTACTTTTTTGCTTAAGCCTTCTTTTACACAGCATAATATTTTCGAGATTTCATCCATGTCTTTCATGTAAGTGGTTCAGTCCTTTTGCTGTCTGAGTGGGTCTCTGCTGTCTGAATCTGCCTTGGTTTGTTAATCCATCCTCCTCCTTATGGGCACCTGGGTTGTTTCCAGCTGCAGTTACTGTGACTAACACAGATGTACACCTGTGTATGTGTCTTTCATGGGGCACATGTGCTGGCTCCTCTTGGGTGTGTACCTAGGAGTAGAGCTGCTAGGCTAGAGGGGGGGACAGACTGAAGTTTGTGTCGCCAAGTTAGGAGAGCCCCAGCTGCCTTACATCCTTACTATCACTTGCTATTGGCAGGCTTTTTAAATTTAACTGTTCTGGTGAGGAACATATCCTTTTTAAGGACTATCTTTTATTTTAATTCCTTTGACCAAAATACCAACAAAGAATTAAATTTTGCAAATTGATCAATATAAAAATCTAAGCTACTTAACAATTTGGTAATCCCATGAGATAGTAATTGCAGCACCTAGTCTTACAGTGAGAGACCATTTTTTCCTACCTATAATTTTCTACCCAAACGTAGGTCTGGATTTTGAAAAACCTTTCCTTTAGCTGAACTTCCTTCTCCCCATCTCCGCCTGGACTGATAAACACACCCTTTCAATATTTCAGACCCTGCTCAATATTACATCCTCCAGCGGTCCTCCTGAAGCCCTGGAATATGAGTTCTCCATCACTCTATACTCCAAGAATGCATAATTTACAGGAATTATCAAACAGATTTATGGTCACTGTGTGCCTCTCCTCCCAAACTACAGCAGGACATGTGTTATTCATATTTATGTCCCAACTTTACTGCAGGGTGTAAGCACAGAGCTAGCATTCTATGAATAGTTATGGAAAAAATGAGTGAATGTGTCAATGTTCTCTGTGTTGTAGGGTGTTCAAAAATTCCTTACAATTCAGAAAGCTGAACAACACCTGACATTTTCTTAAGCTGTAGCTTATCCTCCTAGAAGTTAGATTTTGATATAACCTTCCTGCATTGGAGACAAGAAAAGTTCTTTCCATAGAACCATCTGATTTGGATGTTTTCATGAAATAGAAACACAATACCCAAGTCGACATAGTGGCCCTGAGTTAAACATGCTTCATCTCATACACTCAGTAAGTGTCATCATCAGATGATCTGTGATCGAGGAAATGAACCACCAAGAGATATTTTGAAATACATAAATACAATTAACTTGAAAAAAGAAAACCAACCCTGGTATCTGCTTTAAAACAGGGTGCACCTCCCACTAATTAAACCTAATTTTTCTCTGGGCTCTAGAGAAACCAAGCTTTTCACCTAAAATAACTATTGAAAAAGAATACACTAACCCCAAAGCTAAGAGGAGGAAGGTAATAAAGATTAAAGACAAACAAAATAGAGAACTGGAAAGTAACAGAGAGAATAAACAAGATCAAAATCTGGTTCTTTGTCAATATCAACAATATTGACAAATTTTAGTTTGAGTGACAAAGAAAAGAGAGAGAAGACACAAATAACTAAAATCAGAAGTGAAAGTGGAAACCTACAGAAATTTAAAAAAAGATTTTATTTTCAATAAGTGTGTACTGCAAATTAGGTAACATAGATGAAATGGAAAAAAATCCTGATATACAAATTAAATTACCTAAGCTGACTCAAAATAAGTAGAAAAACTCAAAGTCTTATGACACATAAAGATATTGAATCACTAATCAAAAATCTCCCAAGAAAGAAGAGTTCAGAACCAGATGTCCTCACTAGTGAGTTCTATCAAACATTTCAATAATAATTAGCATGAATCCTTCTCAAACTTTTCCATATAATATAAAAGGAGGGAACACATCCAAATTCATTCTAGGAGGCTAGCATTTTCCTGACACCAAAGCCAGATAGAGACATTATAGGAAAATAAAATATAAACAAATATCCCTAATGAACATAGATACAAAAATCCTCAACAAAAGGTTGAATCAACATACAAAAATCAATCAGTGTAACAACATATTAATAGAACAAAAGGGGAAAAAACACGTGATCATCTCAAATGACACAGAAAAAGCATCCAGAAACCTTGCATCATAAAAAAAACTTCAATAAAATAGGAATAGAAGGCACTTTCTCAACATGATAAATAGCTTTTATGAAAACTCACTGCTAACATTATGTTCAATGGTGAAAGACTGACAGCTTTCTCCCTAAAAAGGAACCAGGCAAAGATGTCTGCTTTTACCACATGATTCAACATTGCATTGGAAGTTCTAGCCAGAGCAATTAGGCAAGAAAAAGAAATAAAGGCACCCACACCAGAAAGGAATAAATAAAAACATCTCTATTCTCCGGTAACACAATGCTGTATATACACAATCCTAAAGAATACACAAGAAAACTACGAGAGCTAATAAATGAACTCAGCATGTTGTACAGGTACATGATCAACACAAATAAGTTGCAGGTGACAAGATCAACACACAAAAATTAGTTGAGTTTGTATGTACTAGCAGTGGACAATCCAAAAAGAAATTTAAGACAGCAACTCTTTACACTAGCATACCTAGCAATAAACTTAACCAAGGAGATGAAAGCCCTGTACACCTGAAAACTATAAAATATTGCTGAAAAGACTAAAGAAGATACAAACGATTAGAAACAACCCCATGTTCAAAGCATGGAAGACTTACATTGTTAAGATGGCAAGGTTATTCAAAGGAACCTACAGAGTCAACACAATCCCTATCAAAACTCCAATAGCCATTTTTATAGATATAGAAAAGCCAACCCTTAAATTCCTACAAAATTGCAAGAAGCCCCAGATAGCCAAAATAATGTTGAAAAAAGAGAAAGTCCAAGGATGCACACTTCCCAATTTCAGAACTTCCTGCAAAGCCTAATTTCTCCAGACAATAACCAATATCCACATGAAGAGATGCCTGATATCATATTGATTAACACTGTGTTTTACAAAGGAAGATGAAGAGAGCATGGGGATAAGAAAGACCTCTTATGTGATGACAGGCTCGCTGTCCTTAACTTGGGCCTGAGTCAGTTTCCAAATCTGTAAAATGGGAACAAATCTGCCCAAACTCCCTGCTTCATAAGGTACAATAAAGTTCAGAAATCTATTGTGTGGAGGCCTTGTTAAAACTCCATATCACAAAGGACTTTTAAATTATAACTTCATTGTTACTTATTTACTTGTTTGTCAGTCCTTGTCTCCTCTCTCCCACCTCATCCTGCCAAACACCGCTCTCTGCATACATGCTGCAGGAGAGCAGGAAACTTGCCTCTCATTGACTGATCTACCGCCTGTACCTAGAAGAGTGGGCTCTCAGTGAATATCTGATGAGTGGTTTGTATGAATGAGTGAATATACCCTCTGTTTGTTCCTAAACACAAAGTCAAAAACCTTGCAAATCATATTACTAGTGCCAGATTGCCTTACTGGTAAGGAGGATTACTGTAGGTGCTTGGCCCCTATGAACCCACTGAGCACCGTCCTTGACAGGGAAAGGCCAAGAATCAACAAGGGACTTTCTACAGAAGCAGGAACTTGGATAGGGGTCTCCATAAATTTCTGCCATGCCCTAAAAGATGTGGTTACTACATTGGCTGGCAATTAAATTCTCACTCATCAAATAAATCAAGACCATGGATATCAGCTGGTCCAGGTGTGGACTGGCATGAGATAACAGCAGTGACCCAGCAGGCTGAGGAGAAAGAATCGGAAGGTTCTGGGTATCTGTGGTCTCGCCTCTGCTTCACACAGAATGGCAGCACTCCCGTAGCAACACCAGGGCTCAACACCCTCAGCACTGCCTCCAGAGACCCTGGAGCAGAGCCTGGGCTGGGGTGAGGACACGGAAGCCAGACCTGGCCCTTTGTGACCTTGGGCACTGCCTCCCAGTGGGGTTGTTGTCTTTAGCAGGACAAAGTAGGTGTCAGCCTGAAAGACAGCCTCATACACGTAACAAATCTGAGGCCAGTGCTATTAGGTGACACAAAAGGTGAATGACAGGGGCACATGGCAGTCAACCGCAGGGCTTAGATCTCCCACCAAATAAGGGGACCATCAGTCTCTGACTCCCTTACTTTGTCCCTTTCACCAAATGCCAGGCACCGGCCTGGAGCCAGATGGCCGTCAGGAGGCTGGGATCCTGGAGGCCAAGGACTGAGGTGACCCCAGGGAGCTAGTTTTGGCTGATTCACTACCACCATCTGCTACCACCAGGTCTGCAGAAATGATTTGGGGGAACTGCCATGGAGTCCTGTCCTAACTTAGAGGAACGGGGTCTCCCTGATACTAGTAGGTTGGCCTCCCACCCTGCCTCCTGACAGCATCTTAAATGAGCTTTTCTGCCCTCTCTTCGGGAACTCCACCCTCACTCACTCTGGAACCAATCAAGCCGACATCCTCCCTAAATGTCCAACCTGTGCATGTTACTCTGGCTGACAAACACTGGCCAGGTGCCTGGTAAATGCCTTCACTAACCACAGGCGATGCGGCATCTCATTCACGGAAGCTGTTGGGAAGCATGAAATATCACCATGAAGGAAACTGTCCTGTCAATGAACTGTGACCCCACTGCCTGCGGAACATCCCAATTTCAAAGATGGTAACATGTGAAAAACAAAAAAGTACCTTGCAGGAACTGTGATGCGAGTAAGCTTTTCACATACAGGATGGCATTTATTTTTATGTGCACATTTTATTGAGTAAGTACCTCAGGAGGGGAGACGGTGCCCCAGAGCAGGTGCTGGGCCCAGACACCATCCTCAGTGTGGTGGGGAAGCTGCTGCCACCACGGGAGGCCTACTGTGCAGTATCCGGGTCCCCACACTCAGCACCGAGCCGCCCAACTCTCCGGCATTGCTCCCTGCTTCTGCTTCCCACGGGGATGCAGAGCAAAGAGCACAGCTGTTGCCAATGACCGGTCCCCTCAGAGATGTCACCCCCACCCTGCGGCTGGACTGAGCTTTGAGCCAGGTGTTCCTATGGCTTTTGCTTCTGTCCTTTGTTATGGCTGCTATTAGCGTGACGTTAAGAGGAAGAGAGAAGGATATTGGATAGGCATACAGGAGTAGTAAAAAGGGCAATACTTTTATGGAAGCCGAACTACTCCCTGCTAATTGTCATTGTCACCCCGTCATCTGCGGGTCATGATTTGAAAGCACAGGTTTGTCTGAGATGCAGTTTCAGGTGCCACCACCAGATGGCGGCGCCGTCCAGGCCGCGAGCCTGGGCTCCGCGCGGGCGGTGAGCGCCAAGGACGCTGCGCTAGGGCTGCCCGGGCGAGCGGCGAGGGGTGCCCTGGCCCAGGCTCTGGGGGCGGTGAGTTAAGCCAGAGCACTCACACACAGACATAGGTCTAGAGAGGCCCAGCCTCGTCCGCTCACTGCAGGGCGACCTGCTCTGGCCAAGGAGAGGAGAGGGGACCCTTTTGCCTGAAACCAGGCCCTTTCATTTCCCCAAAATGAAAGCAACGAGCACAAACAGCCACGAAATGCTGCTATCCTCAGGTTCGTCGGCCTTTGTGCCCCCAAATTTGAATTAATAAAGGTATGTGTAAATATGCAATGAAATCATCTCCCTAAAGGCTGGCAGCGAGTGAGGCTCAGAGGAAGCAGACAGGTGAGTTCTCTTTAAGCCGATCGGCAGACGGGCCACTGAGAGCCAGGTAGCCGGTTGGCGCCGCCCGCGGTGACCGGCGAAGGTCCTGCTCGCAGAATGCCCCAAAGGCTGTGGCTCCCTCTGAGCATGCAGGGCGCGTCCTAGGACCGGGCACCGCCCCAGGGAAAGGCAGCGCCTCGGAGGCTCCGCCGCCTGCCCGCCTAGGGGGGCCCGCAGGACGTAGGGCCGGAGATACGGGGCGCACTGCTGGCCCGGGGACCGACTCCAGCGCGGACGGCCGCGAAGCGCCTCTGGGTGGCTTCCCGGGGCCTGACTCCAGGGCGGCCCTTGTTGTGTGGATCCAATACCCAGGCAAGGCCGGAGGCAGCCCAGGACGTGACGCGGGCAGCGGGCGGGAGGCGCAGGGCGGGGCAAGGGAGCCCGGGGCTCGCGGCGCTGGAGCGCCTTTTATTTCAGACTGACTCTTGATCGGGCAGATGACATGGTTTGCCAAGATTTCACAAGCGGGAAAAACGGGGAAGTCAGCTCTTGGGGAGCAGCGGGAGGCCAGCGGAGAAGGGCGGCCCCCGGGCCCGCCTCCGCGCGCCCCACCAGCCGGCGCCGAGCCCACGCCGGACCCCGGGCGCAGGACGCGGGGGCGAGGCCCGCACGAGGGGCGGCGGGGCCGGGGTGCGCGGTGCTGTACCGCGACCGGCCCCCACGCTGCGCAGAGCCAACGGACACGCAGAGAAGCACCCCCCAGCACTGCCTCCCTTTTCTAGGCTTTCGCAGCTGTGAGGTTCCCTCCCTGCCGCGCCCAGCTGGTGCCTGAGGGGAAGAGGCCCCACGTGGGCGCAGCGGGCACCAAACCCTGTCCTTCATCTCCTGTGCCCTGGGGCCCTGCTGATCTGGGGGGCTGACTCCCCCCCACCCGAGACGCCTGCCCTGTGCAAAGACCTGTGGGGGTCTTTTCTAAGTGCAGCCCCTCCTCTGTGGGGCTTTCACACCCTGGGCACCCAGACAAGCAGGTGCAGCCCCCAAGACCCAGAGCCCATTAAACCATTCACACTAGCTGAGGTCAGTGTGCTCACCCTGCCTCTCCTGGTCCTGCCTGTGAAAGCCATATAAAGGCTCTTGCCCACGCTTTCCCCTCTCCCTCTGCCTTCTGACTGACCCTGGTGCTTCCCAGGAGGCCTGGCGTGCCCCCTCCTCTTGGGAACTGGGCCATTTCTAATAATTATAAAATCTACCCTGTAAAGGGCAAACGCTCCAGGACAGCCTCGGTGACCCCAGGTCTGATATTCAGCGCTGCCGGCTGGGGGCCATGCACACAATCACTATTTGACCCTCACGACAGGCCTGCAACACAGGTAACATTATTACACCAGTTTAAATACGAAAAAATGAGGATTACAGACAATATGTAACTTGTCAGCAGTTACAAAGCTGATAGTCAGATACGGAATTTACAGCCTCATCACTCATTACTGTAAATGCTCTCACTTTTCATTTCCTAATGTTCCCTCCCACTGAAGATTCTTGCACCCTGGAAGTCACCCTTTCAGGATTCATCTCAGAAAAAAAGCCTCCTTTTGGCTTGCTGTTCTTTTAAAACACTTTACAAATAATAAGTCAGCATTTTCAAAGACATGTACAATTTGTAACATAGCCCTTCTGTTCACTGCAAACTAGAGTTAAATTCTCCATGTAGGAGATTCTCAGCCTCACACTGAATACTTCACATAGGCAATCTGTCAAACTGCTAATTATATCTTCAAAGAGAGACAATCAGATATTTGTATCACAATATTTTACCTCACCCAGGCAAAACTGCCAAGGTGTCAGAGGAGAACCTAGGAAACATACTTTGTAGCCCATCAAATGATGTGGGGGAAATGTATATACCTATCAGTATACAAGAAGGGAAAATGTGTACACTTTTAAATTGTGAAATTATGAGCTAACTTGGCAAATATGTACTGGGGGGATTTACCTCTCACAAGTCTTTAGGTGCCCTGGATATGAGATGAAAAGTCTCAGGGTAATCGGGTTAAAAGGAGAGAGAAACCTTGGATGCCAAGGCTTTCTAGGGAGACACTGCTGAGCTGAGTACTGAGGGCCACGGCCACAGTAGCAGGGAGGGACCTTCCAGCCCAGGCAGAGGAGGCTGCTGCTCCTGGGCATTGGAAATGTCCCACAGACCTGCCCAGCAGGTCCCCTGTGGAACAGCAGCTGAGGCGGGATCATGTCGGTGCTCTAGTGAGAAGCTACCTAGTGTAACTGTCCCATCTGAAGCCACACAACACAGGACGTCAGGGAAGGATGGACTGGGCTGTGGTGTGACAATATTTCCATCTTAGATAATATTTCATCTGTCAGTCATGTGAGTGGAAGGAGAAAAGGAGACCAAAGGCCAGAGACACAAGGACTTGCTGGGTGGAGAAGGCTGCCGGGCTCATGTCAGCAGGCAGGCTGGGGCTGACCTAGGGCAGGTGGCCGTGCAGAAGAAGTAAGGAGGGGAGAACAGGCGAGGGCATCCAGGCTGTGCAGTGGATGAATGGGGCCAGTGAAGGCAGGCACCCAGGACCAGAGGTCTTTCTTGCTGGGAGAGGGCACAGGGGCAGAGTGAGTGGTGATTCTCTTCCAGGGCACGTGGGCCACGTGGAGGAGACATTTCCTCCACCCAGAATGAAACTCAGAGCCTTGGGAAGTGGGTATTTCCACAGCAGTCTGGAGGATGATAGAGCAAGAGTCCTTTGAGGGTGCTAATTTAATCTCTCCACCTTTCCAGCAGTTTAAAACACTGCAGTGTTACATCTGGGAAGCAGGTGAGCTGGTGAGCGCCTGTCTCCGCGGCCCCAGGGAAGCCAAGTCTTCGGAACGGTGTGCTGCACTCTAGCAGTGACTCAGACATTTCTAAGGCCTTATCCTGTAAATCCTTCCAGGGCAATACTTACTTACCTTGTGTTACCCAGATAGTTACTTGCTCATCAATGAATAGAAATTCAGGCTTAACCATAGGCCATGAAATAGCAAAAATAAGTCCCTGAAACAGAGGGAGGGCATGGAGGAGGGGAAGCAAGCGGGACCAGCGACTGAGACTTGGGTTTGGGGGAAGTGGATCCACATTCGGAGGCCACCTTACCTTGGGCAAGTCACTCCTCTCCTCTCAGAGCCTCAGTTTTCTCTTTTATAAAGGGAGGCAGTGACTTGTGCATGATCTCTAGCACTCTGTCCAGCTCTTATTAGTCTGTAATTTCTGTAGAAACTAACACTTTCCTATATAACCAATAAGCAATAATAACACTTATGGTTATAACTATCCATATACACCAATAAGACAGCAAACCCTTAGCATTTGATAGTTTAACTATAAAAAACCTTGTTGTATACACCAGTGACTGAACCCATCTGAGACAGACCAGCAACACACGTGTGTAAAACTGGTCAGATCCTAACACAACACAGAATCTTTGGGGCCAGGAGGAATTCCTACACAACAGACATCAGTCGTCAAAAACAGAAATTCCTAACTAAGACACCAACCCTCAGTGACTTTGACATTTTAACACAATGAAACCCAAATAACAGGCATCAGAACAAGAGGATAGGTTTTCTCCTCGCTGGGGCCACAAATCCAGAACTTTGTCACCTTGGGGGAGATCATGGGAGGAGAGAGACAGAGAGAGAATATGTTATGCACTCACACAATTTGTCTTCATAGATATGGATCAACAAAGAGTTTTCACCAATGCATCTCAGACACCTGTCCCTGTGGATCTGTATGCTTCCTTAGAACATGCCACACAAGCAACCTTTGCATCAGGACAGGAAGTCAGACCAGTCCCACAAGTGGACCCCACGAGTCAGCCTTGACCCCTCTGGAGTTTATCTGTGTGGTCACCCTTCCCAAAAAGTATTTCAGGTGGCTTCCAAAAATAATCATCATTCTGTTTGACAACACCGTACTGCTTCTTAGGGGCACGTGTCCTAAGGATGGAAGCAAGTCGCTAGAGCCTGTGAGATGGAACATCCCACGGAACTCCGCCACGTCCCCAGAACCTGTCCCCACGTGGTGTGGGTACCGCCACCCGTGACCCACTCTGATCGACCCATCACGGCTCCTTCCCTGGAAAATATGGAACAACAAAGGAGGTGCAGTGCAGACACTTTGAAAGGGAATTAGTTTCTGTTCTTATTGAAACAATTCATTGACAAGACATTCTTAGATTTTTATTTGTTCCTTATGCAAGTGGCTGTCTAGTAAACTAGGGAAATTCTGATCAGTGGTTTGAACTGACTAAGCTAATTAACAGTGGGCTCCTTCACGTCCTGAGTGACAAGAAATGGCACATGCACAGAATCTCCAAAAATTCCTACATCAACTGGCCTCATGAACTACATCTCCTCTTCACCCAGCACTGCTGGGTCCAATTTTCTGACCTGAGAGCTTCCCATGCCTGGAGTTATCAGGTGCTAAGAAGAGCAGATCACCCATAAGAAAGTGAAGTTAAACCAGAATTTGAATCTGGGTTTACACGAATATGGCCTAATATTAGAATTCCCATAGTTGCTATTTCTTATTGGTTATAGTAAGGAAGACAATTGTTAAAGGGAAAGCAGGTGGATCATCTCATGGGGCATCTATCATGAGTTCAGAAGCAAGGGGAAAGGGAGTCTTTTCTAGAGGAACACACTGGCCTCCACACTGTGTGCTCTGAAACAGTCACATGGCTACATGGAGAATTCACACTATGAAACTGAAACTTTCCTTTGTTTCAAGAACTCTGTGGAAATCACTAACTTTAGATTTGTACAATATACTACATTGTCTCCCATATTTATTCTCGATAACATTAAAGACAATTAGGATACAAGGGTATAGACTATTCCTTATAAGAACTTCTTAAAAAGCTCAGTACCACAAGATTTAGGGTGCTCTATTTCTGGAAGATTCCTATAGACAAGGGTGTGGATTCATGTCATTAGGTCTCACTGGTTGGCCCTTCCCAACACAAGGATCCCAGCTCCTGCTTAGTGTTCATATTATCTCTTAAGTTTTTAGTTTCTCTTAATTACATTGATTTGTCTAAGCTCTCATACCTAACAGGTGTCCATGTAAAAAATAAAAGTAAGTCGTGGCATTTTTTTCCTATTATAATTAAGTTAAAGTGTGTGAATAGTAAATTTTTAAATTTCCTTTTCTCTCTGAGTGATAGTATTTCCCTGTAAGTTATGGTGTAGAAATGGGCATTTATTCATTCATGCATGGGCACTAAAATTCACCATGCATTCACAGAGTGTTTATATAATGCTAATGACATCACTTCAATGAGCTGTCTTTAAAAGGCTCTCCTCATAAGAGTTGCTCATTTTCCATCAAGAGGAATGTTAAATTTATTTGGGTGATCACTAAGGAATGATCTATTGATGAGAAGGCCCCACAGACAGATTCCCTGTAAACTCAGTAATGTAGAGAGGGGAACATTGACTTCCGAAAACACAGGACTCCATGAAAAATGTCTCCAAAAACTGATCAAGTAAGATGCGTGGACAAGGATGTGGACTAGAATGAAGGACTAGAATAAACACAGATGATGCTCTGTAAATCTCTACTGTGGAACCTCCCACTGGACAGTCTCCTACAGACGGTCTGAGGGAAAGCTCCACATCTCAAGGATTTGGGGAAGTCTGCTAGTCCAGTTCTTAGAGATTTCAGTATGCGCTACCATGTTAGAGCTGTGACGGTGACACTCCCAGACACTTGCTCAGCTGCTGTGACTTTTATATCCACATTTAAACAGTGAATCCCTCACTTACATTCCACCAACACACTTAACTTCTCTCCATTCTGAAAACCCTACTTCTGCTTGCCTACAGTGCTTTGAGCTGACAGTTCTGCTCACTGCTCTTGCCTGATCCTCTTAACATCTCAGGCTATTTCAGCAAATGCTTGTTTTCATAAATGGCCATAAGCCTCTGTTGTGTTTGTCTGCATCAGCAGGGGACCATCAGGGTCCTCTTCCTTGCTTTGGTTACTGGAGCCTGGCGCACACCGACCACTGTCTCTGGAGTCCCTCCTGGGCCAGGACAGCTTCACTCCTGCACATTACATCTTATAACTGAGACAGAAAAAATTCAAACACATATTCCTCTGTGCACCAAGTAAGACTGGGTATTTCAGGGTCCTCTCCTCTGAAGGACCCCGCCAAGGGGCTGTCGTTGCCCTGATGCCCTCCCAGTCTGGCCCGCCCCTGCTCCTGCCCCACTGCTCGCCACCCGCTCGCCCCCAGGGACCAGCGCTGGCGCCCACAGGCTGCCCTGAGAGGCTGGAGTGTGGGGCGCTTCGGGGAGAGGATGGAGGGAAACGGCCCACACATGAGAGGGGCTGCATCACTGTGGCCCTTGGGTCCTTCGAAGCTGCGGTTGGAAATTCATGACAATGTTCCTGAATGCTGATCCATAAAAGCAAACAATAAACCAGTGAACAAGCAGCTTGTTATGCACAAAGCTCCTGAAGCTGTGTTGAAGGAGGTTTCTTAGATATTTGGGAAGGAAAATAACAGTCTTAACAATACTGCCTTTCTATTCCTAAAATAAAGCAATGGAGTTTCCAAACCTCAACTTATTTGGGAACCTAACTCTCTGATCTGTGCGTAGTGACCCACAACCCCTCCATGGCTAAACACTGCTGCACAGCACTGGAGTCTTGATAATGGCCCCCCACGAGGCTGTGGCTACTACACAGCAGGGGTACCTTCTGCTGAACCAACGGGCAGATGCAGCATCAGGCACTGATGCGGTCTGACGGCTCCCACTCAGCAGATGCTACAAGATGCCCATAACTTCAATGCTGCTGGAATGTGTTCTGTACGACCACTAGACTTTTCTGTACTCAGTGTTGGGATGAGGATGCCCCCCACCTGCATGGCCCCTGAAGCTCTAGAACAGAAAGGTGATTCTAACAGTGTGCATGTAGCGTCCAACATTAATTCACCTGCAAGCCATGTTGGGAAGTAACTTCTGAGAGTTGCTCTGCCACTAACCCTGGAACAGCCACTTGCAAGGCAGCCTCCTTGGGGCTGTGCAGGGAGGGAGGGAGGGACTTTGGCACAGGAAGCCCGGTCAGCCATATGGGCCCGAATGGTCCCCATGGTGAAAGCAGTGCTCCAGCATCCACCTCCCAGAATCATTGGGGCGGCCCTGACCTTAGGGAGACAGGATCTGGTCCTTAAAATCATTCACTTGGGAAAAAAACAAAAACTTAGTTTTGAAACACCACATCTACATTGAATGCTTCCATCTTAGGTTCTAGAAAAGTGGGGTTTCACATTTAGAAGCATGTGATCCAAACCCCTGCGTTACCCTGGAGTTCATGCCAGAGGACCCCTCCTTTGTCAAATGCCTTTATTTCCGCAGGCAGTTCTTCCACCCCAGGACGCTGTCAGCTGTTATCAAACTCCCCCTTGCACTGACTGGACACAGTAGTCCTGGACCTCCTAACCACAGGTGCCACACCACGCAAGCAACCTTTGCATCAGGGCAGGAAGTCAGACCAGCCCCACGAGTCAGCCTTGCCCTGCTGGAGGTGCTGTCCTCCCCGGGTCTCTGGTGTGAGCTTCCAGATCTCACAATTATTCTGCCAGTTTCTCTCAGTTTTAGTCACAAGAATGTGAAACGTAATTCAGTTCAAGGATTTTGATAGGATTCCAGACATTCCTGAACAAGCAGAGCCTTGATCCCCCTCAATTCTGATAGCCCTAGACCATGTGAGGCGAGCCCTGGAAATAAAAGGTATTGCTGACTGTAAGTTATAATCGTCGCCTCCAAGGTATCGTCACATCAAGTAAAGACCTCGGGGACGTGGAGCCTTCTGAGCTCAGATTCTGCCACACCGTCCTGTCTCACCCATCTCAGGCTGCCGCAGTAAAATATCAGACTGGGTGGTTTAAGCAACAGGAATCTATTTCTCACAGTGTCGAGGGATAGGAAGTCCAAGATCAAGACACCGGTGATTCAATTTCTGGCAAGATCCTCTTCCTGGCTTGGAGACCGCCACCTTTCCCTGCGTCCAGCCATGGTGGAGTCAGCACCAGGGTCTCCTCTTATAAGCACAGCAGCCTTAGCAGCATAGGGCCCACCTTCATGACTGTTTTAAACTTAATCGCCCCTCCAAACACAGTCATATCAGAGAGTAGGGCTTCAACATGAAATCTGAATGGACATAATTCAGTCTGTACCACCTCTTAACAGTGTGTGACTCTGGACACCTTATTCACCATGTCTAAGCCTTGTTTTTTGACTTGTAAATGTACATTGTATTTCATGGAGTCACTATGAGACTTCAAAAGCTCACAGAAAACCCTGGAAACTTCTGGGTGTTGAGAAATAAATTATGGTTATTAGTATGACCACTGTAATTTTATGAGACATTAGTCAATCTGCTGGCCCCTGCTGCGGTCTCCTCCCAGAGCAGTCTGCAGGCCAGATGCCCCGGAGCCCCAGTGACCTGGGCCCCTCCTCCCCGACAGGATCCAAAGTGTCAGCAGTGCCTTAAATTCTGCCCTGGCTTGGCCTGCCTCTGCCAAGAGCCAGACACCCCATAAAGTCCAAGCAGCTCTCCTAGGGAATACTGATCTGCTGGAAAGGACGTTATTTGAACAAGAGAGTACAGATGAATCACACTGTAAGTGTTTAAGCAATATTGTTCAAGAGCGACAGACGAGCAAAGACTCACAGGCACACGGTGCTCCACCTTTCATGGCTTTGGACACCTGGCCCTGAATTCCCAGACGTGATAACCCTGACATTGCCTCCCAGTTCTTATCACAGGCTCCTATCGCAGTGAGAGATATGGAAAATCACCGCCCGAATATTCAGTCCTCTATCCCCAGGGCTGTTGTCAACCTCACACCTGGATTAAGCCAGACATTCCAGACTCCTTACCCCAACTACAGGGCCCTGACTTCTCTTAGAGTCGCCTCCACTGACCTGTGCCTGGCACCATCCCATCACGTTCACAGAGGAAGGTTATATGCACATGTTTTAACGTTATGGTTGCATTTTCTGTAAGGATTTTATTAGGTTATATCACAAGGACTTAATGGAAACTTGCAAGTTTTCCAAAAAATAAATATGCTCCTCCTAAGCAACCCATTTTATTTGTATTATTAAAACCATGGATCATGTAATGGCTTATATTTCTCCCCTTTGGCTACTGGAAAATGCAAAATAAAGTGTGTATTCCATCTCTAGTAAGTGCCTATGAGCTTTGGAAAGCATTCAGGGTTAGGACCTTGTGATTAGATTTACCTTTTTTTTTTTCCTTCTCAAATTACATCACTTAAAATTTTAGATCTCTCCATCCTCTCTACCTTGTATGAACCCCGCCAAATCTTTTTCTTTTCCCAGTTTTATTGAGATACAATTTCCAGTCCTTTTGAAATGAAGTGGGTGGAAAGGATAAAACTAAGCCTCCCAAAAATGATTTTCAAAGCATCCCTCACAGACAGCGATTCTCTACAGCGGTGCCTCAAGCGTCCATTCTGATAAGTCATCTGGATCTTCACCCAGAATGCTCTCCACTTCCACAGTCAGCTTTGGGAATTTCAAGGCAATACTTGAAGTGAAGGGTCACTCTTTGTTTTTAGCCAAGAAGAGGGGACCCAAAGTCCTTCCCACCTCCTGGGGATGCCCATGCTCTCACCTGGTACAGTGAGCAAATCATTGAGGTTCCTTCTTCTTGTTGATTTCCTTGCATTTATTACCAAATTTTGCAAAAGACAGACACAATTTTCAACAATTATTCTAAATACGCCTAAATTTAATTAAGTTGGACTACACAAGACAGGAATGTTTACGTGGTCTGCTGAATTTCAAGAGCGCTTGTTATTTAAATATTCCTTCAGTGAACACTAGTTGCAATTCCTAATTTAAAGTCCTCACATCTCTGGAATATGTCTAATGAGAATGTTTGAAAAGAACTGGGTCTTTTTTTTAAGACTCTCAACTTACTTCAATAGGTGTCACACAGTATCATCTCTAAAGCCAGTTTTTAATGTCACACAAACCAAATAACTTAGACTTCAAAGACTGAAATTTCAAGTAATTAGTGACAATATTCTTTAGCAATTAATGCACACATTCGCATGTCTTCTGAAATTTTGTTCAAGGGCAGGACAACGGTAGTGTGAACCCCAATCTAACTTCAATCTGGGAAAAATACTGGCGTGTGTATGTGTGTGTGTGTGTGTGTGTGTGTGTGTACACAAGAGCCTGTTTGCACATCTATGGGATGTTTATTACCAGGAACAGAGTGGTCAGTCACAGGAGCACCGGCGCAGGGGAGGGGAGAAAAAACACCCATTCGCTCCTTCCCTCAGTTCCTGGTATGTAATTGGTTGGGCATCCACCAGTCACCATAGAGGCACACCGCAGAGTTCCTCCCAGTGCTAAGGGTGGGGAAATAGCCAGGAGAGATGGGGGGAGAGAGTGGTGTGAGCATTGGTGCTCCCAAGAGAGCAGGGAAGGGAAGCCTGGAGGGAGAACTAGAAGACAATGGTGGCTGGTGGAGGGAAGCCGTGTGGCCCCAGAGCTAGAAGAGGATTAAGTCCTTGCTGGGGAGCAGGTGCTTAGCAGCACTGGAGCCAGGAGAGACTGACCCCTACTGCCGTGAGAATAAATGTGTTATGACCCCTCTTTAAACCAGCTTCTTGCCCTTACCTTTATTTGGTCCCACTGAATTCACAGCGAACTTTCTCCGGGCGGGGAACCCCCTCTCGTGGATCAACACAGAATCTGAGGAGTTGCCTCCTGTTGGTACCAAGTGTCCACTGATTTTGCTTCATGACAATTTGTAACCCTGTTCTTCTTCCTCCCCACACCACGCATGCATGTTGGAAAATCTGCACCCCAAACCCATGATCCTGAAGGGGAGCAGAATATGCCATCCAAAATTGGCATAAAGATTATTTTGGACTGATTATTTTTGAGAAGCTGCAGAAACAGGAGAACCTCTGCAAACAAGTTTCCCTTTTGTGAGGGAAATTTACATTGATAAGGGAAATGTCCATTTCAAAGGGATTCTGCTTCTAGGCCCCAGGAAGAGAAGGAAGACTAGCTCACAGGGGGCTCAGATCAATGGAGAAGGCAGGGGCTGAAATCTGCACAACTTGACCCTAGTTTACGTGCTTTGCCTGATACCCTCCCTCCCCTGCCCTCCTTGGTCTTCAGCTTCAGATGATATTTAGGTGATGCCTGGGCTGTAGGGGAAATTGAAATTTTATGGCCAAGATCCTCAGCTTTCCGGATTCTAATGTTGCTCATTGTGTACGCACTTAGCCTGCTTCCATGCCCATTGGCAGTGAGCTGTGTACTGGCTGAAGGAGCTGCCCAGAGTGAACTTTCAATCATGGAAGTATTGGCTGGGGGAAGGGCAGAGGGGAGCAGGAAGCAGAAGTAGTTGAGAATAATCAAGGCCCAAAAAACCCAGAAAGAAACTTTGACCTTCCCCTACCAACTGCATTAAAAAAATTTAGGAGGAACTGCCCCAGGAAAGGAGCCAGAACCATACTTAGCTATATTATAATGTAAACTAGGTGTGGTAGATAGGGATATGGCTGAGTCTGTTAAAATCACCCCTCATTGTTTCTGAGTGGCCCATCAAACATTTGTTTCACATTCACTCTTTTTGTATTCCTGTGAATTGTTTCCCTTTTCCTTTGAAAACTCAGACCCCTACCCACTTCTACTGGTTCAGAATGACATATATGCCTCATTCTCCTTGACTGTCTTTGGAATCCATATCTATGGCTTCTGTTTACAAATGTAATCAACATTTTTGTTTTTATTCCTCGTGTTAACCTGTCTCATGTCAATCTGATTCTTAGACCAGCTAAAAGAACCTCGACGGATAAAGGAAATTTCTTCCTCCTCAACAATAGCCAGACATGAGCAGGGAAGAAAGTTGGGGACTTTGGCAGGTGCTTACATGCAGCTGGATGCCTATAGTCTACACATTCCATGTAATATGTTCTTTCAGGGTGTGGGGAATGGGTATGTAGAACAGACCAGCCCAAACTGGCTGGTTCCGACGTGGAGGAGAAGTTGACCCAAACTCCACCCCAAAATATATTATACATTCATTAGCACAGCAAAAATCACACCCCTTCACCATTAACATAGTAAAAATCATGCCTCCTTGTGCCAAATCAAGTCTCCTCATTGTTTCCTGGAGGCAACCCCCTTTGGGTCTGTCTGCCCATGCTTAACTCTCAGGCATATACTCTCGCTTTCCTCTAAAATCTCACTCTCCAAATAAATTCCTAAGGCTCAACTGCTTTTGTGTCCATTCTTGAATTCTTTCTCACAACAAGACCAAGGCCCATCTCCGGTAACAATGTAACTCTGATTTTCACTCCTCTCTTCATTTCTAGCACCTGGGGGATTTTACTTATTTTTTTTTTCCTTTCAAACTAAGCTACATATTTCAAAAACAAAAAATATATACTTATTTTCCCAACACTTTGTGTTTGCAGTAGAAGGATTTTCAAGGTTTCAAGAATCCCAACATTGTGTGCCATGTTGACAGAAGCCCTTGTATTTTTCATTGATACTTCATCATATAACGCAGACACTGGCATTTAGTAGGACTAACAAATCTGTTGAATTATCAACTCACTCATTAACTTGTTGCACGAGCATATATTTACATAATTGGAATCCTGCACTTGTAGCTTTGTATTTTGTTTCCAGCATGGGCTTCTTGATATGTGATGAAAGCTGTCTGCCCAGACTCACTCTCCATATAATTGAACTATTTGATTCCCACAGTGTCCCTCCTGGAAATGAACTGGCCTCTGGGGATAATGAATAGAGGACAGAAGAACATACAAATGAACTGCATCAGGCCAAACTTGAAGTTTGCCCCAAGGCCCACATAACCCATAAAATGTCATTCAGCTAATCAGAACAGCTTTGCTCAAGGATTAGAGGGATTGTTTTAAAAAACAGCAAGCCTACCACACACACATATACTATCCATCAGCCTAGCACCCTGGAGGACCACTGCTAGTATTGCCCAACTAATATGCTGTCCCCATGGTACAAGGTCAGCTTTCTAGACCCAGATAGGACACCCAAAGGCCAGGTCCACATTCACTTCTCTGGCCTCAATCCCTCCTCTCTGAGTTCCAGGCTCCAACTTGCTGCTTGGTAAAAGGTAAAACCAGGTGGATCATTCAAAGGTTCCTTAAACTTAACTCATCCAAAACTGGACTCCTTAATATGCTGCCCCCACCTTCTCAGCATCAACAAATATCAATCCTGTTCACCTAGCTGCTCAGGCTGAAGGCCATGCAGTCAACCTGTACCCCTTGCTCTCTTTTATGCCTCAATCCGATCCATCAGCAAAGCTTCCTGGCCTGGCCTTCAGAACATTCTGTTATCTAATCCTGACACTGTTTGCCCCGATTCTTGAGTTTTGCACATTTCCAGCTCAAGATGTGCATGGTCTATAGTTGAGAAATATCGTTCTCCCTGGAACATTGTCAGAGTGTGATCTCTTTGGGGCAAGTCAATTTGTTGTCCATACCTTTAAACCCAGGGCCCAGTCGGGGCACCTCATGGCAAATAACTGAAGAAAGTGAAATGACAACTGGGCACAGCTCATGCTCAAGAAACTAATAAAATCTGAGAAAGTCTTGACAATGTGAATTTTACTGAGGGTCAAGGAATTCTCCACCCAACTGTGTTCAGGAAAACAACTGACTACAAAGAATTGGTCTTCCTGATATAATTTAGATGAGGTTCACAGATGCCCCCTTATTTATAAACCCTCCAAATTCCTATTCTTGCCTCATAAATGATTAGCTGAACTGTTTTATCCCCACTGATCAATTAGAACAAAATGCATGTTAAGTCTCTCCAGGCCCCTGAACCGTGGGCCACCCTCAGCCTGAACAGCTGATAGTCCCCTGAGGACAGGCTGGCCTGACAGGATGTTGTCTGACCTACTATCTGATCACCTCCTCTCCCCACCCTGTCCGCACACCCAGTACTCTCTGCCTTGCCTATTGCCCTCTACTGAAGAAGTCCTGCTTGGCTGACCTGAAGACACTTGCAGCTCCTGTGGTTGCAGTGTTTGTGCCCATTACAATGCTCCCTCTCCCCTTTGCAATGATTCTTTTGAATAAAAATCTCTCCTTACTAGTTTGGATATATATATTTTTTATCTGATGGTCAACACCTTGCTGATAGATCAGGATGTACCTGGCAATTGTCATAGTCAGGATTTCCTCTCAATGTCCTGAGCCATGGCCACTCTGTCCTTGTCCACCCACCTCCAGTAGCTGAAGGTGTCTGCCTCCCCTCCCCATTATCCACTTCAGTGGGAGCAGCTCTCATTATTAGGACTTTCTCTTTACACTAAGCCAGAATTTGCCACCTGTATATTTATCATGAAAACCGTCTGAAGCTATGCAGAATAAATCTCATCCCTTTCTCATGAAATAAATACTCAGTTAGTACATTTCTCCTTTGA
Organism: Manis pentadactyla; assembly: GCF_030020395.1. Taxonomy (NCBI): domain Eukaryota; kingdom Metazoa; phylum Chordata; class Mammalia; order Pholidota; family Manidae; genus Manis; species Manis pentadactyla. The sequence continues at coordinate 46,163,686 of NC_080025.1, forward strand.
AACTTCAACATCTGCTCTTCTCCAGGTTAAATGATTATGCCAAAGAAATACAACATATGTCATATCATCTCTAAATTCTGGTATCCACCCAGCATGGAATGTTCCTATGACTACTGCTGAAAAATTTAAAAGTTAAAATACCAACAATGTAAAGCAAAGGATAATATTTTACAAAAGGAAAATCTACATCAAAATAAATTAGAACAACTCCAAAGAGCAATGAACTTGAAAATCAAAGCCACCCGTGAGGAAGAACTTTGTTGGAACTGAATGGGCAGGTGGGGGCAGGTCTCCTCCATTTGGAAGCCAAGAGCAGTTTCCAGAAGCAAAAGAATAATGATTACTCCCTAGAGGAAGCAGATAAGTACATGCTATGGCATCAGGCATGTTAAAGTGGCAAATTCCCCGAAACTCAGGATTAATAAGGTGCCAGAAGGTGAAAACAACCGAAGAGAGAGAAATAATAAAAGAGCACTGTTAGATAACGCTGGCCTAGAAAAGCGATCACCAGCCAAATGGATAGGGATTAACAACACCACTACAGGGTGGACTCAGACACTTTGTAATTACATCTAGTAAAACTCCCCAGTGATGAAATCAAGATACCAGAGCAGTCAGAGAATTCTATGGACATGGAGCAGCCAGCAGCCGTTGGAGCATCAACGCTTAAGGAAATGGCTTTTTTTGTACCAGGACTCCTATTTGTTAGAGATTTTTTTTTTTAACTTTAAAGAAAAAATGAAGATCCTTCAATCTACAGGACAGAAAGGCAGTCTGCCTCAAATTTCCTCCTGGAGACTAAAGGAGAAAGCTGCAGGGAGGAGCCGGCCACAGCCGGATGAAAGGGAGTCAGCACTGCAAATACCTCCTTTCAGCGCGCTGGCTGTTCTTTTGAAGCAGAAGAAAAGTATCTCAGTAGCTGGATGACATGAGAAAAATCTGTAAACACACTCCCCATGGCTGAAAGAATCATTACAAAACAGCAATAGAGATCTGAGAGCAGATTACCTAGAGAAAACAATGATAACCAGAAAAGAGGTGAGAATATGCAGATGAATCACTGAAGTCTGCTTCCAGGCAGCACATACATTCCCCCGAGACCATCATGCCCACTGGACCAAGGAGCTGGGTAAACTGAAACACCAGAGCTGGGCTTGTGGTGGTGGTTCACATGCTCACCATTAGAGCTGTGGGTGCAGAGCGACCCATATGGCCCAAATCCAGAAGGAGAGGAGCCTTCTAGGGGAGAAAAGATGCCTCCAAGGTGGCACAGTAGCTTGCAAGCAGGAGGCAGCCAAGTGGTCACCAGCTTTAATGGCCTCGAGTTTCCAGAGCATGAGCCAGTCTGCTGTGTGGGCCTTAACTAAGGGCACTGTGCTTGCCCTCCAAAGAAGGCAGCAGAGCAGGGAGAAACTACCAAAGATCAGGAAACCAGGAGCACAGCTGGGGAACAAAGGGATCCCCCAGAGACCCAAAGTCCAGTGGCCAGACTATAAATGGAGAGAGACTCTAACAGTTCAGAAAGCTGGCCACTGGAATATAAAATTCCAAGAAAAATCTTGTCACACTGGTGTTCAGATCCCAGGCCCTGCTAAAGAGAAAACCCTGATCAATCACTGAAAACATCTGAAGCCAGTGGGAACCAAGTCTATGTGGGCAGGGGAGTGGTGAAGATGCACAGGAGATAATACCACATACCACCCACCAGGTGGTCGAAGTTTGAAAGTGATAATACCAAGTGCTGATGAGGAAGTATAGCACCTGGGACTCTTGCACATTGTTGACAGAAGTATGAGGTGGTACTAACCCTTTGAAAATTGTCATTTTCATGTGACTTTAAACACAGACCTACTATGTGACCCCCTCCTTGTAAGTCACCTAAGAACCATATGCCCATGAAAAGACTGGTTTGGAAATGTTCATGACACTGTGTCCATTATAGTCCAAATTGGGAGGGAGTCACATGTCCCCAGCAGGGGGATGGATTTATAGACTGTAGTATATTGTACAATAGAACACTACTCATCAAGAAAGGGAACCAAAATACATGGATGAATCTCAAATACATTGTGTGGAGTCAAAGAAGCCAGACACAAAACACCTCACATTTCATGACACCACTTCCATGAAGCCTAGGAACAGGCAAAAGTTATCCAAAGAAAAGGAAGCCAGAGAACACGTTGTCTCTGGCAAGTGGAGTGGGTCAGGAATGAAATGGTAATGTGCGTGCAGGAATTTTCTAGGGTGATGGTTAGGTGCATGTACATAACCAACAAAACAAGCTGGGTAATTAAGATCTGTGTGTTTTACTGTATGTGAATCATGCCTCAGTAAAAGCTTGATCAGAATATAGAAGCAAATAAAATTCATTCTGAAAACATACCCAGAGAACAGCCAGGGGAAAGTGCTGCACTGCGTAGTGGAAAACTACAGGACTAAGACAAGATGGGCTGTGCAGGAGGGCTGTCCCAATGAACGCCCTGTCACAGACAGCTCCTGGAAGGATGCTGAGGGTGGAGAGCACAGGACATCACATGTGGACAGCTGGCACAAAGTGGACCTCTTCAATATCTGTTACTGTTAATAAGAAGATGCAATGGTATCAATAATAAGAAACAGTGAAAGTGACATTTTTTTGGGCATAATAAAATGCTAGAAAAAAAATCACATCTAAAGACATCTCATCTCATACAAAGAAAGGGCTACTATCCAATAGAGTAAGTAATAAACAGAGGAATAAAAAGTGACAGCGTAGAGACATGGAAGATTCTAACTCACCTCCTCACACCAACCAATGGATCTCTACTATATAAAGAACAAGTTTCTCTGAAAAAGACCTGAGAAGTAGCTGAGCAGCTCCTTCACCACAAGTGACAGGCAGAGATGCAGATTTGCCAAAACCCACTCCTGGCATCCAAAAGCAGGAGGGATCTCACAAATCTGGAGCTGCTCACTGAGGAGCAAGGGGTTTGTGCCCCCCATCAGGCACCCAACCCTTAGGACCTGCACCAAGAGATGAGCCCCTAAACCTCTGCTTAGAAAATCAATGGGGCTCATGACCAGGAGACCTGAAGGACTGGAGGGAGCTGAGTCACTGCTTGGAAAGGGCTCCTGCACAGACTCACACACCTGAGTACCCCCCACCCCCCACCGCCCAGCAGCCCCATGTGAGCAGCAAAGACGGGAAAAGCACTGGGACTTCGTGAAGGAGACTCATTTGTTAATCTTCTTAAAGCATCTGTGCAGGGGCAGGCCAGCAGAGACTGCCTGGGTCCAGCTTTTTGCTCTCCCTTTACCTTGCTAGTGCCAGAAGATACACAATCCCTGAACTCTCCCACTGTCCCCCTAAAGCTGGGGTGCACCCTGCCCTGTGCTCTCTAGCTGTACCCATAAAGCTGAGTATACAGGGGATGTCCCTGACTGCCTGTCCTTGGTGGCCAGCGTGTATTCCATTTTTGGAACTATGGATCTGAAACAATGGAAGAATCTTTCTTGGCTGAAACACACCCTGACTTTCTGTGAAAGAGTCCTACTTACCTGTCCTGAAGCCTCCACCTGAGGGCGGGAGTCTCTACTGGCTACAAAGGTGCTCTCAGGGAAGGTAGGCAGGGGATATTTCTGCTTTCCCTTGGCCTCACCACAGCTCACCAGAACTTCTCAGAAAGGAGCTCACATACATGTCTGCACCCCTGACTTTTCCAACTATCACACATGGGTCACCTCTAGATCTCCTGGTCTGGAGGCCAGCAGGGTATTTACGATCATGATCCCACAGGACTCTATATATTTGCATACTATAAAAGCTGCTACCTGAGAGTCTGGCTTCAATAAGCCTGAAACTAGGTGCTGACTTAGACCCCTCCCTCGGGGACAATGACATGTCTTGGCACACCCTCAAAAATTAAGAACAGCACTACCTTATGATCCATCAACTCCACTTCTTGGTATTTATCTGAAGAAAACCAAACTCTAATGCAAAAAGATATCTGCACCTGCATGTTCATTGCAGCATTATTTACAATAGCCAAGACAGAGAATGAACATAGTAGTGTCCATGGATGGATGGATAAAGACATGTAATATGTGTGTGCATGTACACACACACACACACATGCACACACACCCACAGGACTACTACTCAGGACTTAAAAATAATGAATTCTTGCATTTGTGACAAGAAGAATGGATTTAGAGGGTATTAGTTAACTGAAATAACTCAAGACAATGATAGCCAAATACCATAGGATTCCACTTATATGTGGAATCTAAAATACAAAACAGACAAAAAAACAAAAACAAAAAATAAAATTCATAGATCCAGAGAGCAGAATGGTTGTTGCCAGAGGGAAGGGTGGATGAGTGGTGGGTGAAACGGGTGAAGGGGACTAAGAGGTACAATCTTCCAGTTATAAAATAAGTCATGAACCTAATGTGTGCTTGGGGAATATAGTCAACAATATTTAGTGCATATTTGAGACTTGCCAAGAGAGTAAATCTTAAAAGTTCTTATCATAATAAAAATCATTTTGTAACTTTGTATGGGGACAGAAAACACCAATTGTGATAATCGTCCCTCAGCATTTATATATATAGAATCATTATATTGTACACATGAAATTAATATAACGTTATATGTCAATTATACCTGTTTTTAAAAAGGGACAACAAAGACTAGTACCAATTCTGAACCTATGGGAAAATGGGTTCAGTATTAATAAAACACTAAAATAGGCTGTACTTTTCTATAAAAAGGGGATACTACTGAATTTAAAATGAATTAAAAAACTAAAGCAGGGCAAATAGCTTTCTTAACTATTAAAAAATCACTTAAAATAAAATATATACTAAAGTTCTAGAATGGGCAGAGCTTCAATCTACTTCCTCCAGGAGTGTAAAAATGTCAGAATTGATTCTAAAACCCCAAGAATAATGAAAACTACATAAAATCAAAACATACAAAAATTCTGGTCTGACTCAAAAACACACAATTGTAATCTGAGATATCTAATTATGATATCAGAATATGAAACACCAAGCTTATCAAGAAATAATAACAGTATTTTAAAATATAAATATTATATTACAACCTGGAGGGGTTATAGGGGTGAGATGTATACACTTTTGTGTGAATATATGTAAGACAAAGAAAATATAATTGTGGATTAACTACTTTACTTGACTTTCTAAAGATGAAAGTTTTACCTAAGAAAATACACATAATTAATGTAATTTTAAACTTACCATAAGGCAAATAATATACAGTATTTTCTGGAAAGAAATAGAGATGTATATTAATATAGTATACCTATTAGGTGCCAGACTGTCAAATAACCTAAGTAAGCTTATGTGAAAATGTTTTTCAGACTTTTAAATAAGTAATTAAATCTATCTAGATGTGAAGAAATCTACTGCAGGCTTTTAAAATAAAGCTGCTGAAAATTTCCTACCAGACTATTGGTATATAAAAAACATTAGTAAAAAAAATAATCACTGGTTTTGACATGCAATATTTATTTACATTCATTTCTAAACAGTGTATAAATTTCTTTGTAATTTTATAGATCACACATGTGTGTACTTCCAGACACAGATCTTGGCTTCCTTGTATGATATCCATACCACTGGTATACAATTGAAAATTGTTGAATAATTGACTATGAGTTTCACCTTTTTGAATCCACCAATAATTTATTTATGGCCTAATACAAGATCAATTTTTAAAATTTATTTTCCTTTTTTGGCTCAAATAGCTTGTGCAGGAGAAAGCTGAAGCCTTCCTGGCTGGAAGTGCTAGAACACAAGTGGAGTGGGCAGCAAGGCTGGAAAATTAGGAGAGAAACTCAGAAGAAAATGGAGAGACTGGGCCTAAATATTAGCAGTAACTGCACACATCTATGCCTGGCCACTGAACTGCACAGACACAGTGGAATCCCAAGGAGACAGGCTGAAAACGAAGCATCTCTAAGCACAAAGGACTGGAAAAGCTGCCACATCAAGGGAAGGCCCGCCTCTGCAGTGTGAGTCCAGGCAAGCCCATGCCTACTGCAGCAGAAAACCTTCAACCCGCAATCCTCAGAAGAAACAGCAGAATCCAGAGTTGCTGCAGCATTGTGTTGGCAATATACAGTTTTTAAATAAAAATTAGTAGCCATAAGAGAAACAACAAATATGTCTGCCCTAAGCTGAAGGAAAAAGATTACAGAAATGGATTCTAAAAGAATCTAGATGTTGGATTCTACAAAGACATCAAACCAGTTATTAAGGTATGTATAAAGGGTTTTCAAAACTATGATCTTAATCAAAACATGGAAATAAAAACAAAAAAGAATTTGATAGAATTTGCAGAGCTGGAAAGTACAATAAGTGAAATGAAAAAACTCACTAACAAACTCAACAGATTAGAAAGGGCTGAAAAAAGAATCAATGAACATAACGGTATATAAATTGAAATGTCTAATTAAAAAGATATAAAATGAACAGATCCTCAAAGACCTGTGGGACAATAGAAGACATTTTTATATGTATAGTTGGAATCCAAGAAGGACAGGAGAGTGGAAAGGCAGAAAAATAACTGAAGAAATAGTGGTTGAAAATCTCAAAAATTTAGTGTATTTAAAGGTAGGAAGATAGAAGAGGGAAAACCAAAAATCAAATGCATTTCTATACTGAAGCAACAAATAACTGGCCAATGAAATTTAGTAAGATATTTCTTTTTATTATTAGGAAGAAATAATATTAGGAGTTGAATTAACAAATGTTATGTAAGACATAGGCAATAAAAAGTATAAAACATCACTGAGAGAAATTTAAAAAGACATAAGCAGAGAAATATGCCATGTTCAAGAACTGGAAGAATCAATCTGGTTAAGATGTCTGTTCTCCCCAATACTGATATACAAACTCAAAACTATCCCAACAAAATCCAAATAGGCTTTTTGTAGAAACTGAATGCTGATTTAAATATTTATATGCCAATGCAAAGGCCAAAGCAATTTGAAAAAAAAAAACAACCGCAAATATCATAGCACATAATCCAAGACTTAACATAACTCCACAGCAATCAAGGGTCTGACACTGGCATAAGGATAAATATGTAGATCAATGAACCAGAATAGATGGTCCAGAAATAGGCCAAACTTAATGGTGAAATGATTTCTGACAAAAAAGTCAATTATTTTGACAAATAACTCAAAGGGGAAAAGATAATCTTTCAATGAACGGTGCTTGGACTGGCTATCAAGATGGGAAAAAAACAAACATTATCCCTTACCTCCCACCATTGACAATAAGTATGGAGCACAGACAAATGAATCTGAGACCTAATATCAAAACTTCTGGAAGACAATACAAGATAAACTTTTGCAATCTTTAATTAGGCAAATATGTCATAGAGAGGACACAAACAGTATAAACCATAAAAGAAAAATTGGCAATTATATTTAACCAAATTTTAAAAATTCTGGTCTTTGAAAGATGACATCAGTAAAATGAAAAGGCAGGCCACAGACTGAAAGAAAATCTTCACTATTTCAGACTAAGGACTTGTATTAACCTCTTCTAGTCAATAGAAATCAAGTAACTCAGTAAAAAATGAGCCAAAGATTTGAGCAGAGACTTCATAAAATAAGCTGTACAAATGGCCATAAAGTAAATGAAAAGATGTTCATCATCAGTAGTCATAAGGGAAAAGGCAAATTAAAGTCCACTAGAACAACCAGAATTTCTAACATTAAATGCTGGCAATACCAAGTGTTGGCAAGGATGTGAAATAACTGTGTAATATATTTCACAAGCACTGTGCTGACCCAGTTTTGAAGTCATGGCTGGAAACTCTCAATTCCCTTTGCAGGCAGTTTGCCAACTACTTCTCCTCTCAGGTTCCAATACTCCAGGGTTAGAACACACACATCCCCAGCTCTCAGAGGCCAGACACTACACACCTAGGAGTGGCCCCTTCTTACTTAGGACCATGGAGTCATTCAAACTGCCCCACCTGAGGGAAGCCCATAGCTCCACCTGGCTAACTGCATGCCACTCACCAGAGGCAAGGCTCCTTCTATATCCAGTTCCAGTTTGCTGTCACTCTGTCCCTGGATGCAGCCCAGGTGTGACCCCACATGGCAGCCTTCTCCTTAGAGCTGTAAGTAATGGAGTTCTGCCATCATCTATCTGAACACCTTGGTGCTATGTCCTTCCATCTGAAAAACCTGATACCATATAATCATGAAAAAACTGGAGCACTCATGTTACTGAAGGAAATGCAAAATGGAACAGTCACTTTGAAAACCTGTTTGGCAGTTTGACAAAGGTAAGCTTACACATACACTCACTCCCAGCAGTTCTGTTCCTAGGAATCTACCCAGGACACCCTCTCCGCACAAAGGTTCACAGCAGCACTATTCGTGCTAGTCAGACATGCAACACACCTCAAATGTCCATCAAGTAGTGAGTGGATAAATTGTGGCATATTCATAAATGCAATGCAATAAAATGTGGTGTCTTCATACAATGGGCTATAATAAAATGTGATGTGTCTGTACAAAGGACTATAATAAAATGTGGTGTAGCTATACAATGGACCATAATAAAATATGGTGTAGCCATATAATGGACTATAATAAAATATGGCACATCTATACAATGGACTATAATGAAATGTGGTGTAACCATATAATGGAATATAATAAAATGTACTACTATCCATACAATGGGCTATGAAAAAATGTGGTATATACACAATACGCTATTAATAAAATGTGGTATGTCCAGACAATGGGCTTTAATACAGTGTGGTATGGCCATATAATGGAATATAATAAAATGTGATGTATCCATACAACGAATGCTACTCAACAAGAAAAAGGACAGAACTGATACACACAGAAACAGTGTACATGAATCTCAAAAACATGGTCGGTGAAAGAAGCCAGATACTAAGACTCACATTCTGTGCTTCCATTCATGTGAAATTCTACAAAAGGCAGATTTTGTGTAATTGTGACAGAAAGCAGATCAGCAGTTACTTGAGAATAGGGTGTTGGGTGGGATAAGAATTGAACTGCACAGTCAGAAAGGGGCTTATTGTTATATGTTAACCAAAAACAGTTAAACTAAACTAAAAACACTATATAATTTATATATGATAAAACAAAATTAATTTAACCATAAAGAAAAATATGTACAAACCAACCCCTTGCTTCCCCACCCTTATCTTCCCATTTCCCTTCCTTATTGGTCACCCCCGGCCCCTTTTTCTCGTCAGCTCTTCACAGATTCGTGGCTTCCTCATCTAACAGGTAGAAAGGTTTCTGCTCTGGTCACTTCTTCAGGTCTTCATTCTCCCTAAAGGCTCCTGTGCACACGGAACGTAGGCTTTTCTCCTGTTGATTTTTGTCAGCTTACTTTTCCGATCCAGCCAGGGCCTCTAAAAGGGTCAGGGAAAACTTTCCTCTCCTACCCTAGGAAGAATTATTTTTGGTATAGTTCATAAACTCCATTCAGTATCTTAACTATGCAATCCCATTTTTGAGAGTTGTTTTTCTTTTTCTTTCAACAGTCTTACATTATTTTAAATGTTTCATAGAACTACCTGGAATTTTTTTCGTTATATTTTATGGCTTATAAATTTAAATTGTTGGCACATTAAATTGGCACCTCTGAAGAGTATATTTTTAATTGAGAAAATTCTCTCTATATATAGGTGCTGAGTTACAGTACTTGATAAACTCAGAGGAAATCTGCTACATGGAAGACATTCTCATTTCTAAGCATTTTCATGGATGTGCCAAATATTTTCATAGGTACTATCATTATGGCACTTTATAGCACTATCTGTATAGTACAGTAACTTTCCTTAAATACATTTTAAGACAAAACTCACTAAATGATGTGCATCTATTTATGACTTTTTGAGTGTTGTTGAATTTAAATGTTGGAAAACTATACAGGCCTTCTCAGCTTTATGTCATTTCAGTACAGAACATCCAGACAGCCAATTAAACATAGGCACTCAATACAAATATTCTTCCCACAAACTGTATATCCCAAAACACAAAAAATAAAACTTGGAAGTTAAATCAAACACCTGTGGAGGTCCTTTTGCATGATCTGCTCAGGCTCTGTGGAGACCTCTCAGTACTGTCTGGCTCACAGGTCTTGTTTCAACAATGGTAACTTTCTAAAACTTTAAAGTTGACTTTTCTTTCTATTTACTGAACACTGTGACTAATGATTTCCAACTGATTTTGAAAGAAGCATGCAGCCAAAATACAGAGAGCTCATTTACAAAAAAATATGTCCAAAAATCTTTTGTTAGGTACTTAGGTTGACACTCAGTCGATCTTCCAAGACTCAGCCCTTTCTAGGGAAAACCCAACTGACAAAAGATGCCTTACTGCCAAGGTGAGAATATTTCATTATTATTATTCATGAAAAGACATGCTTAGAAGAGCACTTTAAAGTTTTTGACAATTACAGCATCCATATTTATTTCTAGGGTATCACAGTTTGTGTGGACACAATTTTGAATAATATGTGTAGCACAATGAACTTCAAATGCATTTCTTCTCTACTGGTTCTTTAAGTTACTAAGATCATGTTTTTATAATGATGCTCTGCTCTGCCAAAATTTTATTCATAGTAGCAATCAAAAAATAATTTTACTTTCAACTTTTTTAAATGCATCTAAAATAGAATAAGCAATCACATTAGATTAAAACCCTTTGATGATATTAACTTCCAAAAGCTTTGCTTTGATTTGGGGAATTGAATTTTTTTCGTAAGTGACGTTAATTTAAAGTGGTTCTCAATGAGAATTCATGGTTCAGAGTGTGACAGGTAAGTATGCCTTCTATTGCCATACATGTTAAGTCCTTCTTTTAGGCAGTCTCCTTAAAATTACTACTAATTTTTGAACGAGAAGTTGATCCTTAAGTAAATTTATGCTTTCTTGTTTATTTGTATCTGTTGAGTGAATTTACTGCTGACCCCATAATGACCAAAGTTGTGTAAATTACAAGTTCTTCATCAATAGCCTTGAGAAATAGGAAATCAATACTAAAGACTTGCTAAATATTCACTTTCTTCCTAATTTCATTTGTGGTTTTTTTTGCCTATTGCTAATAAATGATTGGTTGCAAAGCAGAAAGTCATTATTCAGGCTCCAGTCTGGGAGGAACACAAGCTCGGCTCCAGCCTGCAGGGCTGTTTGTCTCTGTCCACACCAATTGCCTGCTTCTCAGAACTCTTGTCAAACCAGACTCCCCAGCCTATACTTGTACCGCTTCTTTGGAGTATGATCATTAATTACCATCTTTTTGGTAATTTCCAATGATCACTTTTTGCCAGTTGAGTTAGAGGCTGTAAAGGCATTGTTTTCACTTTTACATGATGGGAAAGAGCCGGTTTCAGTGAGATGAGCTGTCTGTATTCCCAGTATATGCACGTAAACAGGCACAAGGCAAAAATCAAATCCTTTTCTGTTTGAGTACAATTTGTGAACAAAACGTTACTAGTGAAATATTTGTGAGTATGTAAAAGATTCCCTTGCAGACACTGGATTTCACTTTAATCATTTTAAAAAATAAGTTTGCATTCTCTACAAACTCCCTCTAAAGTAAGACTAAACTGGGCAAAACCTACGTCTTGAAAACAAATGTCCCAAATTCCCCCTCTGTTTACACAATTTCAATAAATGAGCCCTTCCCGCAGGTTCTTCATTGCTCATGGGGCCTGGGGGAAGCAGACCTGGTATCTGCGTTATCCTGATGCTGTGTATAACGTCAGGCTGCCTTGGTAATAATCATTTCACGGATCCTGGGTTTGAAGCAGTTCTCTGGGAGATGTTTCTGTCATTCCAGGTGGGTCAGAGCCCAGAGAAGCTGAGGTGTGGAGGGTCAGGAAATTATTATAGAACCTAAAGAGATGAGATTTCCTTCCAGGGTTTCAGGGACCCTGCTATGTCACTCTCTCAAAGTCAAAGGGGAAGCGTGGTCTCTCTCACAAATCTAATGATTAGGAGATAAATGAATTCAGGGATTTTCGGGGGAAATGTGCGACATTCTGTAAATATTAATCACATTAATTTTATTTGCTAAGGTGTTTCCCTTAATGCCTAAACAATGTATACATATATTTAATTTGTAAGTGCAAGTGTAGACGTATTCTCTCCCATTTTATCTGATTTGTTTCACTTTTCACAGATGATGAAAGTGAGGCCCAGATATGTATGTCCCTTTATGGCATAGAGGGGGGCAGCCCCGGTGGGGACCAAAGCCAGCAACCCTGCAGGGGCTCCAGGCTCTCCAGGATTCCCAGGACCCCCACCTCGACTTTATGTGTCTCTCCCTCCACTTCAGGTGAGAGTGATCTGGGATCTTCTCTCTGTGGTTCTCCAAAGACTGAGTATTTATCTTCTTAATTTACAGAATGGCTTCTTGATATAAATAAGAAGGGGAAAACAAGAAAACATGGGCAGAAACCAGAGAAAAGTACACTGCTTTTGCTGCACATGCACAAAGGATTGCTGCGTAATGATGTCTGAGACATGTGTGCATTGATGTCAAAGAGCAACAGATTGATTTTTAGCATGCATGGATTCTTCAGAACATCTGGTCCAGCTTCTCTCTGAATTTGGCTCCCCAGCGTCTGAACACATGTGAGGAATGGTTCTAATGATCCAGAACACTTACCCTGTGTCATAGCCCCATGTGCCTGCTCTCAGTGTCCTCCCATTTTCAGCCTTGCTGTCCAGACAGGACCTGGATGCAGATGCACCCCAGCAGCCAGTGCTCTTGGGTTGGATCTAATGTGGGCCCCTGCCCCTCCCGTGGTCAGCTCCTCAGGAGGGTGGAGTTGCTCCAACAACTGCTCTTTTTGCTCAGTGTTATGAAAGTCAGGTTATAACACAGGTTAAAATAACTCCACTTCTTGGAGGCCTACAGTTCTTATCTGAAAATTTTGAGTGCTCCTAATTAAGAGTTGGTGATGTTTCTCTCCCACATAATAGTGCTTTACCCAGTGACGGGCTGATATGCTCTCAGTAGACACTCAGTGAATGTGTGATTAAAGATAAATTCAGTCTGCAGCTGTCAGGATTATCAAATTGTAACCGAAGGCATTTGTTTTAGAAAAGATGAGAGGCAATTTCAGAACTGGTGCTTTATGGATACCTCCTGGGGTAATGGGCTCTCTTACACCTGAAGTTTATCGTCCAAAAAAGACAAATAAAAGGTGTGGGTTTTCTTTTAGTGTGAGAGCAGGCTGCATCTTCTGATCAACAGTAAGGGTATTTTACATTCCTTTACACACCCACTGAAAGTCTTTGCGAAGAATATTATTTGGCTCATCCTCCCAGAGACAAAGACAGACTGGGCAACCCATCCCTGGGGCTATTTGTCTTCACACTGTCTGCCCGAGAGCCTGTTCCCACCAGGACATGGCCCCAGTAAGTATTTGGGTGAGATTCCAGGTGCCGCTGGTAATGGCACCACTGATGGCGCTATGGGGGTGGTGGAGCTATCAGCCCCCTTGGGTGAGTAGCTTTACTATATATTGTGACAACTGATTTCCCTTTTTCTGAAGACACAGCTGGAGATATTCTGGACCACTGTATTAATGACCAAGCAGCATTTAACAGATGAATAATGGCAAGGAAGTCTGAATGGATAATCTGCTGGAGGACAGAGGGCCCTGCCTGTGAAGTACAGCTGGAAATGTAGCCTCCATCTGCCTGACTAAGGCTGGGCAAACTGCCACTGTATCTATGGCACGAATTTAGGGGTTCTTTGGAAGAAAATCTGGTGATGGGTATGGCTTTTAAGAAGTACAACTTGAAAACAGCAGCAGAAGCACAGAACCCAAGAATGGACTAACAGTTACCAAAGGGAAAGGGACTGGGGAGGATGGGTGGGAAGGGAGGGATAAGGGGGGGGAAAAAGAAAGGGGGCATTACGATTAACATGTATAGTGTGGGGGGGGCTCGGGGAGGGCTGTGCAACACAGAGGAGACAAGTAGTGATTTTACAGCATCTTACTATGTTGATGGACAGTGACTGTGAAGGGGTGTGTGGGGGGGACTTGGTGAGGGGGAGAGCCTAATGAACATAAAGTCCTTCATGTAATTGTAGATTAATGATACAAAAATAATATAAAAAAAAAGAACAACAACTTGAAGCAGAGCCCTAGGAGGCCATGACTGGAAAAGCCTTGGGTCTTGACTCCGAAGAAGGCACTCAGGTGGTTAATCTTCACAATGGGCCTGCTTGGCACCTGTAGAAGATCATGCATGTTGCAGGTAAAGAAGCTGAAGAGGATAAGCATGTTCATAAGGCCACAGGGAGTCTGCTGGAAAGTCACACCTGCCTAGCTTCAAGAAGCCAGTGTTTTCCAAGTACTTCTTCAAGGTATTTGGTCTGATTTGATGCTCAAATGTTGAACAGTGAGCATTCTCTGGCTTGCCTTCCCACAGAGCCCACAGCCTGCTCTTCCCAGGGCTATAAGCCCCAGACCAGAATAACTGCTTCAGCTCTGACGTAACTTCGCCACTACCATCATAAAGTCTCAGGTCTCAGGAGGAAATCTGCCCCCCAACATGGCTAAAGGCCCTGCCTGAGGGGGTCTATGCCAGCTTCCTGCCACCTCGCAGGCCCACCTCTCCTCCACCTCAGGCTTGCAGAATGGTCCAGCCCACAGGCCAGAGCACCTCCTGCTTCCCTCTTTCCTCCCCCACTCGGCTCCCAGCCCCCAAATTCCCCTCATGCCCCCGTTCTCCTCAAAGCCACCTTTCTCACTACCCCACCCTGACTCTGGGGAAATTCTGTCTCTATGTTGATAAAATGCTCCTGTCACTTAACTGTCACAAACATCCCCAGGTGCAGCTATATTTAATGCATCTGTTTTACAGGCACAGAAAAGTTCCTGAGAAACCAAGCTACCTGATGAAACTCTTATTCTGAATACCTCCTTGTCTTACGGGGCAGTCCAGTAACTGGTTTTCACATTCATGAGTTTCTGACATCAAGAACCATTTAAGTTCTGTTCAAAGTTAATTTGTTAAGCAGATAGAGAAGTATAATACAATATAAAAAAATGCCATCAGAAAAATTTAAGTTAGGTACTTAATATTAAAACAATGACCACCACTTTCTAAAAGTTATATTAATAAAAGGTTGGCAAGATTATCATAAAACCAGAGACTTTATAAATCTGTACAACCTTCTGTAAAACAACATGAAAATATGCATCAGAATGATAAAAGCATTCCAATCTTTTGACCTAATCATCTCTTTGGTGGGAATTTATCCTAATGAAAGAACTCAAAGCAAATGAAAGCCGTACACATGGTGATGTCTGCTGCTCTTCTGCTCAGGTTCTTTCCTACCTTCCTCACTGCTTTCATCATAAATTCAAGTGAAGTAGCAGACACAGGTTATTTACAGGACTACCTCCCCTCCAGACTATGAGCTCACGAAGGGCAGGCACCATGATCTGGCTCATCTTTGTAGTCACAGCAAAATAAATAATAAGTGCTCCAAAGTTTTACAAAAGCAATGTACATGTGCATGTACACACACACACACACACACACACACACACACACACACACACACACACACACACACACACACACACACACACACACACACACACACACACACACACACACACACACACACACACACACACACACACACACACACACACACACACACACACACACACACACACACACAGTGTGATTAGGGCTCTGGGCTCTGAGAAGAACCAACAGCAGAATTAATTTGCTTTCAAAAGCAGGCCAGAGAAGGTTTTCCAGATCAGAAAAGGTTTCCAGGTGAGGACATTTGAGCACACATATTTATAAACAGGCAAGAGAGAGGACAAGACTCCAGGTCTGGTTCTCAGCACATTCAACGGTATGGTGTAAAATAGGAATGGCCAAGCCCAGTGGACACTAGACTGTGACCTTAGTCCCAAGTCTGTCTCAAATCCATGGCCAAATTGTTTTGACTTTAGGAAACATACAAATAAAGACCATGCCATACTTCCTGCCTAGAAGTTTAGAAGCAACTTTCACTCAGAAAGGTACTACATTGTAATTATGGCATAGAACAACTTTGGGGCAATCTGTGTCTAACTTGGCTTTTTTTTTACCTTAAAACTTAAGATTCTGCCCCAATGTTTACAACAAAAATGCCATGGTAACCTACTCACTAATTTACAAAGACTTGCTGCTAATTCAAAGATCTCAGGAGGGGTTTCTGGATTTAAGACATCAAATTCTATCCACCCTTCCTCTTTAACTTGTCAGAAATGAGGAGGTCTGAGGGCTATGTGAGTTTTTCTGGAAACACTGAGGATCTAAGCCCAGAACAGGCAACTGCAAACCCAAGATTGGCCTTAGCTGAGGAAGTGATGAGGAACACCATGGGGCACGCACGTGCCTCCCTAGAGAATGAATGAGTGATGTTCTCTGGGTTTGATGAGAATTAATGGAAAGCCATCTCAATCATTAATCCCACAAAAACAAAATGTAAGTAAAACTGCAGACACAGGAGAAGAAATATGTCAGCACTTTGGAGGTGAGTTCTTGGTCTATGTTGGGAAATGCTAACAGAAGTTGGATAAAGCTTTTACACTTAAAAAATTATGTATTATTTGTAGTGAAATTGTTCACTAGGAAGTCATTAGCTCTAGGCCTCAATGCCAAGAAAATTGTGGTGTGTTTCTCTTTCTAGGTAATGTTTATTACACTTCGCTTTCTTTGCTTTGGCTGCTAGAGAGCTTATGGTCCAATCGCTGCCCATCTTTAATGATGAGCTGTATAGGATGACTGAGAACAAACATCTGTAGCAACATTTTCTAACTTGGCCACTTAGGATACTCACTAAAAGTAAATTGACAAAGGAATTCTATATGACACCCTAAAAATATTTATTTGACTTAACAATGGCAGTCAGGGAGGAACAAAGGAATAAAAAGCCAGGAAACTTGTAGAAAACAAATAAAAAATGTATATTCACTGAACAAAAGATCCCCTATAATACATAAAGTAAAAATTGTCAAAATTCAACAGAGAAATTTAAACTTATAATAATTGTAGTTGGAAATTTCAACAAGCTATTCAATAATCCAAGAAAAACTAAACAGAAAATCAGCAAGGATACAGAAAATTTGAATGACACTGTCAACTAACTTGACCTACCCAACATTTGTAGAACATGGTGTCCAACCACTGAAAAATTCTTTCCAAGTACAGGTGGACATTCTCCAGGGTAGTCCATATGTCAGGACAGAAAACAAATCTTAATAAATGTAAAGGACTTAATCATACAAAGTATATTCTTTGAATATAATAGAATTCAACAGAATTCAATTAGAATCAATAACAAGGAAATCTGGGAAATTTTCAAATATTTTCAAATTAAATAGCACCCTTCCAAAATGAACCATGTACCAATGAAGAAATCACAGAGAAATTAGAAAATATTTTGAACTGATAAAAAATGAAAAGAGAACATATCTAAATGTGTGGGACAATGCTAAAGCAGTGTTTAGAGGGAAAATTAACAGCTGTAACACCTGTCAAGGAAAGAGAGCTCTCAAATTTTTATGTAAGCTAAGGAAATCATATCACAGCCATGTAAAAGAAGGAAAATAATAAAAACTTAAGCAAAACTTAATGATAGAAAACAAAAGAAGCTTAGGAAAGAGTCAATAAAACCAAGTTAAGTTAGTTCTTTGAAACTTGGTTCTTTGAAAGAGTCAATAAAATTGACAAAACTTGTATTAAATTGACAAAAAAGCAGAAGAGACAAATCAGGAGTGAAAGAGGGGACATTACCACTGACCCTAAAAAATGAAGAGGAAAATAAGATGATAATATTAACAACTTTATACAAACAAATCAGACAAGTTGGAAGAAATGGCCAAATTCCCAGGAAAGCACAAATTATAAAAACTAACTCAGTTCATTTCTGAATTCTCTAAAAAAATCCATTCATATTAGTAATCAAAAGCTTCCAACAAATAAAAGCCCAGGCCTCCATGGCTTCACTTTAAATATTTTATCAAATATTTAAAGAAGAAATGACACCAATCCTTCACAAACTCATTCAGGAAATTGAAGGAACACTTTTCAGTTTATTCTTTGTTTTTATTATAGCTCTGGTCCTAAAGCCAGGAAAGGATATCCTTCACAAAAATAAAACTAGTATTGCACACAAAAATAAAGCACTACTGCACAAAAATAAAACCTTCATGATACAGATATACAGTTCCTTATCAAAATATTAACAATCTGAATGCAGCACCATAAAAAGGATACAACACTATAACCCAATGAGATTTATCCCAAGAATGCAAGGTTGGTTTAATATCTGAAAAATCAATTAATGTAATATGCCATATTAGAAATACAGATAAGAAAAATGTGGTGTCAATAAATGAAGAAAAGTTATGTGACAACATCCAATACTCATTCATGATTAAAACTCTCATAAAGTAGAAATAAAAGAGAAATTTCTCATCCCAAAAAAGGGCAGCTATGAATCATCCACTGCTAATACATAACATCAAACTTAATGGTGAAAGACTAAATATTCCTCCAATAAGATTAGGGAGAAGGCAAGAATATCCATTTTGCCACTTTTATCTTCTACTATAGTGGTGTCTTTAGAGAGTGAGAGAGAAAGAAAGAAATATGATAAGGGAAATTACAAAGTAAAACTGCCTTTATTCAGAGATGTCATGATCATATATGTGGAAATTCCAAGTATTACACACACACACACACACACACACACACACACACATGGCTATTAGAAGAATTAAAGGATGACACCAGATTTATATACAAAAAAATCATTTTTTGTAGCCATCAGTAGACCACCAGGAATGAACAGTAAAAATGATATTAAGGAAATAATTCCATCTGCAATAGCATCAAAAAGAATAGAATACTTAGGAATTGATCTAATAATAGAAGTACAATATTCGCATACAGAAAGCTACAAATTATTGCTGAAAAAAAGTAAAGGAGATATAAAAAAATGGAGAAATATTTCATGAGTAGAAGACAATATCAAGACAACAAGTCTCCCCAAATTGATCTATAAATGAAATGCAATTCCCATACAAATCTCAAAACACTTTTTTTTTTGTAGAAATTGACAAACTTATCTTAAATTCATATGGAATATAAAGGGTGGCCCAATTTTGGAAAACAAAGTTGGAGAATTTGTACTATCCAATTTTATAACAAATTATGAAGTCATAATAATTAGTACACTGTGGTATTAGTGCAAGGAGAGACATATATGATAACAGAAGTGTAAGTACAGAAATAAATCCAGGTTGTAAATCCTTACACATTCATTTTCTGCGAGGTACTAAGACATTTCAACGGAGAGAATAGTCTTTAACAAATGGTGCTGGGAGAATTGGGTATCCACATGCCAAAAGAAAAAAAATAATGTAGACCTTTACTTCACCCCATTTACAAACATTAACTCAAAATGAACCACAGACCTAAATGTAAGAGCTTAAACTGTATAGCTTTCATACAAAAGTCAATAGAACATCTTCCTGGCTTTGGGTAAAAATGATAAATGTCATAGAAGCTAAAAACTTTTGCATTTCAAAACACACCATTAAGACAATGAAAATAAAAGCTACAGACTGTGAAAAAATGTTTATAAATCATATGTCTGATAAAGCTCTTATATCCAGCTTATGAAATAACTCATACAACTCAGTGAGAAGACTAACAGCCCAATAAAGAATGGGCAAAGGGTTTGAATAGACACTTCTGCAAGGAAGATAAACAAATGGTAAAAAAGCACATAAAAAGATATTGAACTGCATTAGTCTTTAGAGAAATAAGAATTAAAGGCACAATTAGATACCAGTATACCCTCACTAGAATAGTTCTAATAAAAATGATAGATGATACCAAGTGTTAGCAAAGATGTGGAGAAACTGGAACCCTCAAGCACTGCTGGTAGGAAGGTCAAATGGTCCAGGCAGTTCAGAAACAGTTTGGAATTTTCTTAAAAAATGAAACAAAAACTTGCTGTATATCCTGGAAACTCCATCCTGGAATTCTATTCCGCAAAACAGAGAACATATAGCCATAAAAAAATGTATATAAATATTTATAGCAAGGTTAACCTTAATAGCCAAAAAAACCAGGAAATAATCCAAATGCCATCAGGTGGTAAATGGATAAACAACAACACGTCCATTATCCACACAATGGGCTATTATTCACCAATAAAAAGAAATGAATTAATGATACATACAACAGCATGGATGAACCTCAAAAACATTCTATATAAAAGAAGCCAGTTGCAAAAGACTGCATATTGTGTGATTCCATTTCTTTGGAATGTCTAGATAAGGTAAATTGATGAAATGCCCTCAGTGGTGGCCTAGTGGTGGACCAGAGAGAATTAACTGCAATGGCCTGAGGGAATTTATTGAGGGTATGGAATGTTTAATTATGTGGCTATGATGTTATCAATTAAATAACTGCTGAAATCATTAAATGGTACAGTTACAATAGGTGAGTTTTATGATATTTAAAACATACCTCAATAAAGTTGTCAAAAATATTGACAGTCTCTTAAAAAGATAGACACAGTGAAATTTTTAAATTTCCATCGACTCACTCCTATGGCTAATTTGGAATATGCATCATCTCACCTTTCCTCAGAGACTGCCTTTTCAAACCCCAGGGTGGTTCCTTTGTTATTGTGAAATTTAATTAAGCCTGTTGAAGCTGAGACCCTTCTAAGTATACACTGCCTTTCTGTGAGAGCTGGGTGGTTGTCCCACAGACCCCGCACAGGGGTCTTCTTACAGACTCCCTGTATGCCAGCTCCTGTGCCCATGTTGTACAAGTCCAGCTCTTCTCACAAACCAGGCTTGACTTATTTTTCACTTGCAGTGTAGATACCTCTCTGCCTCCTTCAAGCGCTATACTTCTGAGTCATTCTAGACTCTTCCCCTTTGTGATTCAGCTTCCCAGGACCAGGGCTGTAGCTGCCAGAAGAATGAAGGTCACTGGGTCTCCCAGATCTCTGCAGGTACTGTGCTCATCTGGGACCCCAGACTCCAGGACGCACCCTGGTGAAACCTGCTGAGCAAGCAGTCACCTCCAGGACTTGCTGAAACACAGACCTGGTGGCCCCATCCCTGGAGTTCCTGTTTCTGTTACTGCTGGTCAGGGACCACCCTTTGAGAAGCACTTTCAGGTGCTCATTTTCTCTCTTGTTGGACATTTTCTCTTAGCCACATTTAATTAGAGAAGCAAGCAGTGGAGTTGCGAGTCTTTAGATGTGAATGAGATCATTGTGAGATTTTGATGCATTTTCAAATGCATTATACTTAGTGCTTTTCAGGAGATTTCAGAGTTTATAAAAATATATAACATATAATATTTTTAAATAAACTTAAAAAAGATACCAGGGCAAAGAGAAAAATGACTGTTGAGTGGCCTTCTCAAATCAGTGGTTGGGTACCATGTTCTACAAATGTTGGTTAGGTCAAGTTAGTTGACAGTGTCATTCAAATTTTCTATATCCTTGCTGATTTTCTGTTTAGTTTTTCTTGGATTATTAAATAGCTTGTTGAAATTTCCAACTACAATTATTTTAAGTTTAAATTTCTCTTTTGAATTTTGACAATTTTTACTTTATGTATTGTGGGGGCTCTGTTGTTCAGTGCATATACATTTTTTATTTGTTTTCTACAAGTTTCTTGGCTTTTTATTCCTTTGTTCCTCCCTAACTGCCACTGTTAATTCAAATAAATATTTTTAGGGTGTCATACATAATTCCTTCGTCAATTTACTTTTAGTGAGTATCCTAAGAATTAAAATATGCATCTTAATTTGTCACAATCTACTTCAGATTAATACTAATTTAATTCCACTGAAACAGGACATCTGTTTGTTTTTTCTTCCTCTCATGACTCTGCACCAGGAACAGGAGCTATCACAGAACTGTAGTGCTATGGAAGCAGTAGTGTATGACAGCGGCCCGGTACCTAACATTCAGTGAGGAAACATCTCTCTGGTTAGTGGAACTAGAAGGGTACTGAGGTTCAAAGAGATCTGGGAATTCCTACTATATTTTTCTCCCTTTTCTTAAATCTCTCCACCTTGTTTTGATGTTTTAGAATTTAGTCATATGTCAGATATATGTATAATATTTTTCCAAAAATATGTGGGCTGCTTTGCAATAACTTAATAGCTTTGTTTGATGAGTGGAGGTTCTTAATTTTAATAAAGTCCAATTTATCAATTCTTTCTTTATGGTTAGTGCTTTTAGTGTCCTTTTAATCTTTGCCTACTCAAAATCATAAAGATGATCTCCTTTAAGGCATTATTATTTTAACTTTAATATTTAAATCTGCAATCTATTTGGAACTTTTTTGTTTTTGTTGTTACATTGAGAGTTAGGAGTGAGGATACCTTTTATCTTCAATCCTGCCATCAATTGACCTAGCACCACTCATTGGAAAGATCGCCCTCTCCCCACTGTACTATACTACCAGCTTAATCATACTTCCAGTCATCTTTTATGCCTGGGTCTGTTCTGGATCTATTCTGCTCCCATTTGTCAGTGCTTTTATCTTTGAGACAATATCACAGATTTTCACAGTGTACATTTTCCAGTTTTGGCATTCTTCTTTGATAGTTCATGTGACAATCTTTAACCTTTGTATTCCCATGTGGATTGTAGAATCAGATGGACACACACAAAATCACTGGATTATTTTATTGGAATCATGCTGAATCAATAGGTTCATTTGAGGCAGACTGATATCTACGTAACTGAGCTTCCCAATCATGAGTATGGTATATCCTTCCATTTGCTTAGGACTTCTTTAATTTCTCTCAATAAAGCTCTAAGATTTTTTAGTGTGGCAATCTTGCCCAGTGTTGTCAAATTTACTTCTAAGTATTTGATATATATGATGTTATTTGAAAGAGTACTTTAATTCATTTCCATTTGTTTGTTGCTGGTAATACAGAAATATAGCTGATTTTTCTATTTATTGACCTAGTAAAACAACATTGCTATAATCAAGGATTAATTCTGATATCTGTAATTTCCTTTATATTTTATTATGGACAAAAATCATGTTATCTTTAAATAAAGAACAAGTGTTTCCATAGATTGGTATTATTTCTTTGGTAAAAATTTTGGAAAGATTGAATGGTGAAGCCATATGGGAGTAAACTTTTCCTTGTGAGAAGGATCATGATATGAAACACACACACACCTTTTGGTTTTGTCCTACTCACTGCATGTGGTTTAATTATGATCTTATGCTATTCTCTGAAATACGTGGGGGGGAATAAAGAACTAGTTCTTAGTCAATGCTTCTCAAATATTTTCCATGCAAATGCTTCTAATAATTTGAAGTCTCAAAGTTTTTCTTAAAAAATTACATGAAGTTTTCATCCCCCCAAAAAAAACATATTTATTTCCTTGTGGAAATAAAGCTATAGATAATGACTGTCCAGTAGCACTGACATCAGGGAATATGTAATCTTTATACTTTGTGTTTTTGGTTTGCAGCATATCCCCGTGGGTGTGATATTCCATCTTGGAGAACCAGAGCCAATCCCACCGAGCCCCTCTGCCCACTGCTATTTCAACAGCAATGTCCTACTTCTGTCACCTCCCATCCTTTGCCTGCAGGAAGTAAGATAATGTACACACATGCAGAATGGAGGCCTTCAAATCACTACTGTTCACAAGTGCATGTAAGTCTAAGGGGCTTGCATGCAGTGGGCGCTGTGAAGCTCAGCAGTAGGTGGTCCCATCACCAGAGAAAACCTGAAATCTGAAAGTCAGCAAAACATTTAATGTTTCTATCACTGGGACGAACAAGAACAAAAACTAATGCTGCACAACCACCCATTTTATCAAAAGAAAGTCCTTGGGAGATTGATCTCTACCGGTCAACAAAGTGAATATATCAAGTGAACGTATTAATGTATTTGGCTTGTGATCATTTCTTTATATTCCAGGCATTCTTGATTTTAAACTTTTGCTCCTTTGATGAAAGTGACTTTGGCAGCATGCAAGTGAACTGCAGTTTTCCTTCTGTCAGGAGAAAGCGCTATTTAATGCTACAGGTCAAGACATTCGAGTGAGGAGTAAAGGCCTGTTTACTGAGATCAAGAGTTAAAACCTTTACATTCCATCCATACTAAGTAAATCCAAGCATTTAATTTCATGTAGCATTGTTTTTGATGTCCTATGATCTGTGATCTATCCAGCATGTGTGTTTTTTTTTTCTTATGGAAACATTGTTTTTTTGTGTGGGGACAGCAGGAAGGTACTACCATAAATTATTCACTAATCTAAGTCAATTATTACAGAGCATTCATTTCTGATAGAAACTGTTTGCATTTTTCAAGCAAATCTTTTCCTAAGATTTCCAAGCACAACTTGCCTTGTCAAGGTCAGAATACCCTACAGCTAGTGACAGCTGAAAGCCAAGTTCTAACTAGCAAATACCTCATAAAAAGACTTAATAGTACTTACATGATTAGACACATTTCAATTTACTTCTAGTTGTATTTCTTAAAATAAGAAGCTATTAATGCTTCAGTTGGGTCAAACCGTTTAATACAAATCCTCCTGCAGTCTATAAGCCTTCTTGAATCTAGTTTTAAAAACCATATTCATTCTCATTCTGAGAATCAAGTTCCAGCCCAAACATCCGGCCTAATTTCATCTAAAGGACAGAGCAACGGGAGAGCACGTAGAAGTCCGCTATCAGTGCAACAATTCCCTCCTCTCTCTCAAAGCTGTCAGTGCAATATTAGAACATCCTGTGAAGGTTTGAGTATACCTTCTATACAGATTTTACTTCTGAACTTTTTTTTTTCTTATAATTATGTCTTGATGACAAAAAATGAATAAAAACAGAAATAAATAATGGAACTTTGTAAAATTTTATTGTATCCACTTTGATGAAGGATGGATTCAAATAATTCCTAAATGTAGTTCTCTGACTCTGGACCCTTTGCCTAAGGGCAGAAAGAACCACAAAGAAATCTTGAATTTTACTCAGGAGGTTGCAGGCTGGCATTAGTCTAATAGAAGGCATCCTGTGTGGATCATGGGAAAGAGTGAAGAAGTAAATGTATGGATGGTGTCAGGTTCTATGCAGAGATGGGCAGCGAGGAAGACAAAGACAGAGGTCAGAGAGAGAGTAAACATGGCAAAATGTTAACAATAGGTAAATACTGTGAAGGGGGTACAACCATTCCTTGCACAATTATTTCAACTTTTCTGTAGGTTTGAAACTTACAAAGCTGAAGAATTAAAAAAATCCTCAGGGACTGAAATTGTGCCTTCACCTTTTGTAAACATCCAAAGGAGAACTTCCTGATGATCTAATGCCCAAGCCTGTTTCTTATCATAACTGACAAGAGAAACACATAATATATTGGGTACTTAAGATGCCAAAAATCTGAGCAACCCATGTTTAAGCCATTCACTAAATACCACTGACTCATAGAGGTTGTTGTTGTCTCGCCTGCCACCACAGGCAGCCTCTGCAGCCTGGACACGAGCCATTATGACTTCAGCTCAGACCACAAGCCCCCGCTCAGCTCCTTGCCAGGCTCACTGCTCTCCACACCCCAGCCAGATGCCGCCAGCCTTCCCACCTGCTTCTCCTCTCCCTAAACCACAAGCCTTCTTCTCCTATTAGTCCTAGCAAAGACGTGCTCATGTCTCCAGAGCCAGTGCTCTTCCAAGCTACACTCACGGCTCCCCCAAGCTGCCCTCCTGAGTCATGACCCTTCAGCCCATTCTGCCCCGAACAAGCTCTTGCCAAATACCCTCTTAGAGTGCAATGCCCAGAACTGAGCTTCCTCAGGTATATTTCAGGATGAGGAAACACTCTCCCATTATACATAATGATCAAGGACTTCCTGCTATTACTTTTTCATCAAGTACACAAGGCTTTTGATCTACCATGAGCTCTCACTGGGAATAAGAGAGGGTTCTCTTCCTACCCAGTTTGCTTATGAAAAATATCCAATTATCTTCCAAGTTTAATTCACTTAGTAATGAAAAGTAAACGAGCCCAACCAGCATTTTTGATTTGTCTTGGAAAGAGAGAAACTGCTTTGCAAGTACAATGTTAAATTAAAATAAGTGACTCTCCTCAATGGTGGAAATTGAAGTTCTCCCCAAAGAACTTAACACCCATGAAGCCCGGGGCTGACACCAGGAAGACAGAGCGTGCCTGCTATAGAACAGCTCCTGGCTGCCCTGGGCCAGAGTCACGTACACATGCCTGTGATGGTGTGCGGACACAGACTCGAGCTCATGTCCACACGCCTGCCCTGGCCTTGAAGGGAGCATGAACCGGTGCAGGCTGGGGGGGAGGGGGGGCGGGAGGGGGCAGGTGGGAGGCACCCCCCACCAGGGGTGTGCATTTCACGTACCATTTTTGCAGATGGGGCAGCACTGGTCAGGCTCGTACACGGGGTCCACACACTCGGTCTGAGGACACGCGGACACTGTGCACAGCACCTCCCCGTTGGCTTCACAGCGGCATCTCTCACACGGGGACACCTGGAACACAAGCCCATCCATGGTCAGGGTCACACCTCTGGACATCCTTATCACACACTCAAGTACTTCTTCCCCCATGCTTTCTGTGAGGCCATCCAGGTGCCTTAGGAATGTAAGGTACCCAGCCCAGTGGTACTCAGGCTGTGGACCCACGCCTCTGGGGTTCAGTGGGGGCCCAGGGGTGGGAACCTATGACCAGGCCACAGGCTCCTCTGCTGCCCCTCAGCTCCAAGTGGAGCAGCTATCTGTTAGTGATCCACATATTGAGCTTCTTTCTAAGCTTTCTTTTGAAGAAAGGTTTTGTTCCTTTAAAAATTAAATAAATGATACATCACAGTGAGTTCTTGTCCAACCACTCAGTCGATGAACCTCTTTCCAGAAGCCCTGCCAAGTGCCACCAGCCTAGCCTGGAACACTCCCAACACGTGAGTTAAGCCGCCAAAATGGGAGAGGAAGAGAGAGTGGTGAGGCGAGGAGTGTCTGTCAGGAGCTCTCTGAATATGACCTCATCGAATGCTTATGGTGAGCCTAACACACACCTACCACATCTGTAGCCCTGGAACGGACAGGAAGCCGAGCCTCAGAGGTGTCAAGTACCTTGACTGAGGCAGGACCCCTGACTGCGGAGTCTGTGGCAGGTCTGCTGTCATCCAAGGCCTCTGTGGGTCACGCCATCACCCAGCGTTAATGTCTATGGGCTGGGCTTGACTTGCCTCCTGCACTTTCCAGCCATTGGTCCGGAATCTACCTTGTGCATCATTCCAATGAAGCATAAGGACCATTCCTGGAAAGACTGTACTTTGTGCACTGAATCCTCCCAGAGTTACTGACACAGGGTATGATGTGGGTGGATGATTTTTTCCCTGGAAACCAGCAGTGGAGGGTTGGCTGCATGTGCAGACCCAGCAATCAGAAGAAGGTGTGACCTGCAAACAGGTGCTGTAAGAGACGGCAGAGGTGGGGGTTGTCAGGCAGAGTTCCTGGGGCAGGGAGGCCCACCTGACTTTGCAGAGGATGCCGGTAACTCAGGCAGCACTTGTAGGCAAGGAGCACAGAGGCTCCTGTGGACACTTCCTTTGTCTGCACAAGGGAGGAACACAGACAGAAATCTCCACCGAATGGCCTGACTATTTCAAGAAGCAAGAGCTCAATTTATATGTAAAGGCATTTTTCTCAGGCACTAGAATATGGTCAGTCTGTGTGGCAGTCAGGAGGTAAGCTTATTTGGGTGCGTGTGTATGTACTTGGAAAATAACAAAACAAAGGGGAAAACTTCAGAGTGGCTCAGCATAGAATCTTGACCTGGTTTGCAACACAGCCTTAGAAGTTGAAATCAATTTCATACAGTATAAAGGCACATTTTGAGAAGCACTGTTGGCATGAGGAGCTGTTCTGCTGCCATAAACAACACTGCTCCTTGCTGCAGCCCCCGTGCTCATTGCCTGCTGTCTCATACCAACCCCCCTTCCAGCCTGTGGCATCCTCGTGCCAAGGGTGGATTCACTCAGCAAGCAGGATAACGAAGGCCTTGCAGTTTTACGAGAGACCTTGAGTTGCAAGAGACATGGATCATCGCGTGTCAGAGCCTGCAACCAGATCCTCATCCCAGGGGAGGTCAGGAGAGTCCCACTGGAGGGCAGGGTAGTCAGAAAGGATCAAGAGGGTCAGAAATCATAAGGGTTTGTCCTCAAGAAAGGGGCACAGCCTGGCACCTCCCACCACACCAGGCTGTACTGCAGGGAGGCAGGAAAAAGCACCACCGGGTTTGGGGATTTCAAAGAAGGCAAGAAGGAGTCATCTGATGGGCTGCAGGGAGGCCTCCAGGGAGACAAGCAAGGGCACAGGGTTGCAGCTTCCCCTCCAGGAGTGCATCCCCAGCAGGCGGGTGGCCCAAGCTGGCCTGGAAATGGAACATTTCTTGCTGCTGCTGAATCTGAAACCTCACTGTGTCCTGACACAGAGCACAGCTCAAACGGTGCACACAGAGGGACAGCTATTTTTTTAAAGGTTTTGTGACTTTATAAAAAATTTGACTGTGAGTTTTACTATCACCAAATATTCAGAAAACCTGATGCAACTATTTGGAGATTTTCTCAGAATCTGAGCCGTGGCTAAGTCAGGATCCCTGTGAGTGCGTCCCTCTCTAGCCTCACCTGGCAGCTGCTCTGCCTTAGCCAGGCCCCACCTGGGCAAAGGCCTTCAGGCTGGTCACAGGTCTCCTGGTGGTTCTAAGTCAGAGCTCCCCATCTGATAACAGGGCTCCAGGTCCCCTCCCAGGGCCAGGTCATGTACTAGAACTCTCCAGTCTCCTGTGGCCGCCTGGTCCCAGGGCCTGGAGTGTTCCCTCCTGGGCCCCTGGACCACACTCTGAGGGTCTGGCCCTGGTCACAGACTCATCAGGCTTCATCCACCTAACCACCAGGCCTGCTGCGACCTCACAGACCCAATGAAGCTCCTACCTGCAAGCTCAGCCCCCAGTCACTGTGCCCACCTGCCTACACCTTGCTTTCCGGGCCTGGCTCCCAGCAAGGACCCCTGCTGATGGGCTCCCTTTGGTTTAGACTTGCTCACACACCATCTCCTCCTCCAGGAAGCCCTCTTTGGCACCAGCACAAGTGGAGCTGGCCCCTGCCTCTGAGAAGCCTCCTCCTACTGTGCCTCCTGCAGCGCTCATGGTGCATAAGCGCTGCCACATTCAAAACCACCCCACCACCACGACAAAAACCCAGCTGCCCCACGAACTAGGCAGTCGGCTAGGGAAGATGCAGCTGCACAGACTCCATCACTGAGTCCCAGAGAAGGGTGTGACAGGCCAGCTACTCCCCAACTCCTGGACCCACCCCACCCCTGCACCCCCATTTATACCCCGGTTCTACACCATGGCCCTGGATGGGTATGGGTGGGTACATCTGCAGATCAAGGAGGGCAGCTTCTGCTCCTTGCACTGCCTGCCAAGGGGACAGGCTGCCAGGAAGACCCAGAGCTGAAGCCCTAGGCCCCCACGAGGGTTGCCACCTCCACCCAGGGCTTGGATCACCAGTCATCAGGCATTCTGGGCCACAGTGACCCTCTTTCTGGCTCACTTCCCCACCCCACACACATGGCTGCACCCCACCCGCATGGTGGCAGGTGCAGGGAGGCAACTCCTGTGGAAGGTCTGCCTGCCTCTAGATTTTGAGGTGCTGCTCCAACTCAAGCCACCAGGCCTGAGCACTCCCCAAGCTGAAGTGTCCTCATCTACCAGCTCAAGCACCAAAAGGCGCCCTGCCATAACTGAGCCCTTTGTCCTACTGGTGGAAACCACAGGTAAGCAGGCCAGTGCATTACAGTATCTACAACCAGCAACATGAACTTCAGAGGCAGGTTTCTGCAGCCAGGTGAGGCAACCCTTTCTCTTTCTGCAAAGTTATCCTTTCCCGAAAGAAATTTAACTAGGGACAACCTGGCTTTACAATAATAGTACCTCTTGTTAGCAAATCACAACCTGCATTTTGTATGCATGCCTTATGACAGAAAAAGATCATTTTTTGCAACCTTCCAGTTACAAATCCAGTTTTGTATAGCTAGAGTTTAGATGCAAAGCCTAAGGGAGTATTTGGCTTTTTGAGGAAGAGTATTTGAGGAGTAGTCAGCAGTTGTTCTATATGAAGAAGAACATGGTTTCCCAGAATTGGGAATGAGAATACCACAAGCCCTGAGTCACTCACTCATCTGGCCCAGTCCAGAGGCCAGATGAGCAGCACCAATGCTATGTCTTTCAGGAAGGTGAGGACAGGGAAGACAGCGGGGCTGGTTGGGAAGGCTGGTGGACAGTGAGGCGAGTGCATGGCACTGGCCTTAGGCCCAGGGTTTCTGGGGGGCCGTCCTGTCTCTCACCCACACTGCTTCCACCATCATCATAGTGACTCTGCCTTATAAACGGCAGCTCTGTGAAGTGGATTTACAAAATTTACCCTCAAACCCAAAGCAAAACAATGAAGAACACACACACTTGAGCATGTTTTCAATGAAGCAACTATGAATACAATGCACACAGCAGAGGCTAAAGGAAAATATTAATTTAAAGGAGAAAATTCATAATTAGTTGGACCCTTCTAATGCTCAGTATTATATACACATCCAGGTCACATATACATGTACATAGGCAGTTAAAAATTGCAAAATAAATACTGAATCTACTTCTGAACAGTTAAGTAGGAATAGGCAATATAATTAACAAGTGCAATAATTCTTACATGTAACATGAGGCCTACAGAAATGCAAATCGCTTACATCAAGTACCTCACACATCAAGGTCTGTATGAATGAGGCAAGTGGTAGACAGGCTGACTGTTTTGCTTCAGTATGACTGGTATGCATTATATTTTATCACATATATTGAACATTAATGAACTCGGGTACAATTAGGCAACTGATAAGGCTGTGAGAAGCTTTGCCTTGTGTAATTTCATAACTGTGATTATAATCACTATAGTCATGAGGAGGACCAGGCTCTCAAGTTTGCAGAAAGCAGGTTAAATTTGAACCCTGCTTTTGTCATATCCAAAATCTCTATCCACCTGGAAGGCACAGACTCACTTCCAGAACATTCCTCCTGCTTTACCTTGCCTCCACCGCAGCATTCCCTTGCCATCCCTCAGATGCCCACCCACCTGGGGACACCAACATGCTTTTCTCAAATCCAACTTAGACACGTCTTCCTGTTCTCTGTGGCTGGAAAAGGCCATTGGCCTGGCTGAGAAGTAAAAGATGTCATGTCACCTGAATCCTGTTGCCTGAATGGTGACCACCATTATGTTCCAATCTGGAATTTTCTTCTGTAACTGCTGGAGCGGGTGCCACAAAACCCCACGGCTGCCAAACACACTGGCTCCTGGTAGCCAGAAAGCAATGCCAGGCTGAATGCAGATGCTTCCTGAGGTGCCAACCAAAGGGGTGTGGAAATTTCTGAACAATTTCCCAAGGAATCATAGGTTTCACAGATGGGATTAATTTAAAATACAGCAGAAAGAGAAGTGTGAGCTAACTGCTTCAGCACAGACCTTTCTCAATTAAAACTGTTCTACATACATCAGATAAACTTTTCTCCCCATTTCTGCTTCATCCATAAGCAGAGATATTCCATTTATTTTTCTAGCCCCCAGTCTGTTGTATTCTGAAATGGCATAACAGAATATTAACATGAAAAGAAAGAGAAACATTGAAATCTGTACTTACCTAACCTTTCCCTTCCTTCCCAGGACCCCCTGAATCCTTCCAGGCACGCTGGCCTGGAGCACACAGTCTCTGTCACTGACAGCCCTAATCCCAGTCTACGGGTGAGTGGCCAACTAGACTCAGAGCCACTTCAGGCCAGGGCCACATCTCCATCACATCTGGGATTATTACCATGACTGACCCTGTGCAAAATGCTGAACAGGCTCAATAAATATCGACTGAGTCAAGACAGAAGTGGCTGGGAAGACACAGGAGCTAGAAATAACTTGCACAACACACTATAAAAACCTAAAAAATGAAATCTACAACCTGGCTTCAGGAAAGCTGCTGGATACCTCACAACCTGCTGCTCAGGGATTAGATCCCCACCCTGGAGGAAAGGGGATAAAGACAGATCTTTCTGTCAAGAGGGATGGCGATGTGGATTACACATTCAATCCACGAATGGGAGAAGAGATAGAGACTAGAATGGTATAAACACTGACACAGTGACCTCATGGAAGGTCCAACAGTGCGTAAGGAAGGTGTGGACATGGAGTAGCTCAGTGCCCAGCCTGAGGTCAGAAAGGAGAACTTGACGATTCCGCAGCAAACCTGTCCTGGGCCCAGGGAACAGAAGTCACACCATGCTCTGACTATCACATATTTTTTAACTGTTCTACTGTGTTTGTCATTGTTTTCTTTAAATAGCTAAAATTTATATTGAGTAGCTGAGGACTCATACTTACACACAGACAAACCTCTTTTCAAATCCAAATATGGAAGATAGGAGATATGGACACATACACCTTGCAGATGGGGTACTAGAAACCTATAGATCCTGGGTCATGATACCAGGCATCGCCTTCCTGGGTCCCATCCCATCATCCAGCCTCCTCTGAGCAATCCCATAGGCTCACTACTTTAAGGAATCCTGAATTGCCAGGGAGAGATACAGAGGAACACCCTTCACACTCCTTAGTGCTCAGGCTGGCCAGGGAGTTGAGACAAAATGTATGAAAGAAAAACTAACAGAATGGCAAGAATGACAGATGTTAATTAAGCCATGTACATATCGAGAATTTTAAAGGCAAATTCCTGCCTTACCTCAACATAGCAGGCCTGACTCTACACAGGGGCAAGGCAGGAAGCAGATGTCATGGGGACAAGATGCCCTTCCCAACACGAGGCTCTGAGAGTCCTTCCCAGTATTGTCCCAGTGTTAGGGAGGCATTAATTTTCCTCAGTTCTTCTCCCTGCTGCAACAAGGAACTGAAGGGCTGAGACACATTAGTGAAGCAGAGTAAAAGTTTGATTAAAAGTCACGCATTTAAAGAGAGAAGAAGTGCAGGCAACCTCAGGAAGGAGAGGCGCCCTGAAAGGTTTAAGTTTTATTTAAAGAAAGAGAATATGCGCTATTGGAGAAAGGGGAGTGTGGGCTCCCTCCGGGAAGAGGTACTAGAAGGTTTAAGTTTTATTTAAGGCTACGCACTTAGCAAGTGCAGGCGACCTCAGAGAGGTGCACCCTGAAAGGTTAGGGGTTCCCCCTTTGAAGGATATTTTCAGGAATGTGACAAAGGGCTAGCCATGTGGACTTGTCAAGTGGACCCAAGATGTTTATCTTTGATGAGAGATATTATGCCTCTTCTACAGGTAATTCTGAAAAGCTGGCTTAACCTAACAAATTTACTGATCTGGTTCCTCCCCAGGACAGCAGTTTCCCTCTGGGAATTTATCAATCAAGACTGCCTGCCCTGCCCCCAAGGCGGGCTGAGTTACTGTCAGTTTGCTAAATTGTATGCTAAGAATCTTACTTCTTAACTTCCTGGGTTTTCAAATGCAATCTTAGCTTTAAGATGGAATCTTTCCTGTTTGTACTAGGCTGGTTACAGCTGGGCTTGTTTGCTAAATTAATCATGACGCTCATCTCCTGCCCAGATTGCAGATTACTTGATTAGGGGCTGGAGGAGATAAAAACAGCATAGAGATTAAGTTAAAGAATAAACTGGGCCTTTTAGCAGGCTAAAGTAAATCTTACAATGACATTATTTAATTGACACAATTAAGACATGGCTGTGCTCAGATATTTTTCTTTATCTGGGGAATATTTGGACATTCCAACTTACTCCTGGCTTTTGGAACTTCAACTAATTAACTCATTAATTCAGCAGTCTTTTCTGGCTCTTTAGTTTTAACTGGTTAACTCTTTAGATCCCTTTTAGTGAGCTTTACTGACCTTAATTCTCTCTCTACCTGGCTGGCTCACATCTATTTTCCTAACACCAGGAGGAATAAAAAGAAGTGGGAGAAATCCTGAAATGCTCAATAATTACCCAAATGGGGTGAGACCCTGAGACCCTAAGGCTCCAAAAGACTGAGATACTCCCAAAGAGACTTAGAAACTTTCAATTGATAAGAACAAATGTTTTCCCCCATCAGATGTGGGAGCTGCAGAACTAAGAGGATTGTCCTAAAACTAGAGAACATTATCTTGGGGTTTATGCATCTGAGCTTTGTTTACATCTTTTGAGCTGTTATGCAATTATTCTGATGACCTCAAATTAAGAATGAAATAGCCAGAGGCACGAACTAAAACTGCCCTTCACTAACAGCAGCCTCTCCTTGCCCTAGACGACAAGCAGCCTCCCTAAGTCACTGCCACATTTTCATCACCAGATGGCGAAAGTGTCCTTCCAGCTGATAAGTCGTCTTTCCAAAAGTGCCCAGCACCACACTTGTAAGCGTGATGCAATCAATTAGAGGGAAGTCACCAGGTCCCCTTCTGTTTAATGACCAAGTCTTAGTAGCTTCTGATAACCTGGAGCTGTGTTATTTTGGAGCCAGAGAGAAATGCAGGAGAGATGCCTTTCTACTCTGCTTTTGTATGAGGCAAAAACATACCCACAGGTCTGGTGAGCTGCCAAAAACCCATGCAGTAAGTCTGGCCAGCAGCCTGAACTCGGGGTCCAGTCAGACCACTGGGACACTCATGTATAATCTTCATGAACATACCTGGGGCCTCCTTACCTCCTTACCTCCTTTTACCTGCCTCTCCCTACTGCCTGCAAGAAGCCTGGAAGATGCTATGCAGGTCACAACCTTCTTTTCAACAGTCTCCTTGAAATAAACCTTTTCCCAAACCTCCTTTAGGTTCCTCGCTGAAACTGTCTGCTGAAAGTGGTCCAAGGCATTACAATGCTCTGACTCCAAACCAGAAGGGAGAGGGACCCGCACAGACACAGAGACCCCTGCTGC
Organism: Manis pentadactyla; assembly: GCF_030020395.1. Classification (NCBI taxonomy): domain Eukaryota; kingdom Metazoa; phylum Chordata; class Mammalia; order Pholidota; family Manidae; genus Manis; species Manis pentadactyla. The sequence goes on from NC_080025.1 coordinate 46,198,749, forward strand.
AGCCTGTGTCTGTCTGGTCTACAGGGCCAGACGGAGGATTCCAGACCCTAGTGCCCCGCAGCCTCCCCTCCACAGGAGAAAGCAAATTCTTTCCCAAAGTGAAAAAAAAGAACTTGATCCACAGCCACCTTCCAGCTTCCAGCACAAGCTTCTGGCCCAGTAGCAACAGAAATGCTTCATGTTCCCTGGGGAAAATATATTTTCTTTTGTTCTCGGTCTTTCCACTCTGTCAGAGAATGGATTTGCACAAAAAGGGACCTAATTAAGAACTGTCCCCAGAAGCATTCAGCTTCCTGGTCTCAGTAAGAAAAACACCCTACCTACCACACAACAGATTAACAGTACAACAGTCTGAGAACCTGCCACAGCTTGGAGGCTTTCTTCTCAGACACCAAAGAGCAACTTTCTCTTTTTTATGGTGTCGCTTCAGGCAAGACCCTCCAGTCTAAAGCCTTTCAAATCCCCTTGTGAATAATTCCTACAAATTAACATAGATCATGCAGGAACTGACTTCTGAGGGGAAAATGCTGGCAGTGTTTACACAGTTTGTGTCATTTGGTGGCAAAACAGTGGAACGGAACAGCCGAGATGTGAATGTGGAGGACCACATCCTCTGGGCTGAAGAGCCAGACCTGGTGAATGCACTGAGCTGACACATAATAGCAGAAAGCACATTAGCCTCTGGTTACAGACAGAATATTTGTGCCTCTGCAAAATTCACCTGTTGAAGTCCTAACCCTTAGTGTGAGTGTGTGTTGGTGGGGGGGGCTTTGGGCTTTGGAGGTGATTAGGGTCAGATCAGGTCATGAAAGTGGACTTCACAATGGAATCAGGGCCCTTAAATCACAGGGGAGAGAGGTCACTCTGTTTTCTCTCTAACATGTGAGGACATTAAGTTAAGAGTGTCCTCAGCAGAACCATGCCCCGGTGGCACCTTGAGTGCACCTTGATCTTGGACTCTTAGCCTACAGACCTGTGAGAAGTCAGTGTCCATTGTTTAAGCTGCTCAGTCTCTGGCATTTTGTTATGGCAGCCTGAGCTAAGACACTACATGCACCCCCATTTCTGCAGTGAAGGCACAGATGTGCCCACGGTGGGCCAGCACTGAACCTCCACAGTCTGGCTCCTGCAAACAAAGCATGCAGAGAGAGAGGAGCCAGCTGGGAGCCCAGGGACCACAGAACCTCAGCAGCCAGACTCAGGGCTCTACCCTGGACCCAGGCACCAAACAGGGAGGGACTTATCTCCTACCATCCTGGGACCACGTGAGATGCTGCAATTCGGGGGGAGTAACTTTAATAGATACTTCGCTCATTCATAGAATCTTACATTAAGACTTTAACAGAGGGTGCATGATACCTACCTCTGAAAAAGTTTGTTAAAGTCAAACTCATCTTCTTAAAAGAATGGTAAGACCTAAACACCTTTGTTTTAGAATTAAAGGAGAAAAGATAAGTAATCCTTGGGAGAAGAAACAGAGAATTTGGGTTTTGCTTCCTACATAAATAACTAAAATTACACGTCTTCTCTAGAGGAGGCTTTTAGAAGATGGTGTGAGGGTGTGACAGGGGAACTGGATCTCTGTCTCAGTGGTCACAAATTCAAATTCTTTCAGGGACTCATCAAGTAAGGAAACCAGATGGTGAACTAGGGGTAGTAGGGAGTGGCAGGGATTGTGGTGCTCTGGGGAAACATTTAATGCACTGAAACAACACGCAAACTCTTCCCACACACATACAGTCCCCAGAAGAAATCAAAACCAGGCTGCCCCCTTCTGACGCTCTTCATCTGAAATGCGCTAATCACACTCACCTTGCGCCAGGAGTGATGAGGATGTCCAAAGGGCTCCTTTGGCCAAAGCTGACCCAGCTCCAGAAACAGGGCTCATGCCCCCAGCTATAAAGTGCCCACGTGCACACGTGTCTAGACATCAGGGCCTGGCTGTCTTGTTGAAACTGCCTTCAGCATGTGTCAGCGGCCAACTACTTGCAAGGTGCTGGACTGCAGCCTGCACGCACCCAAGGCAGCCAGCACTACCGGTTCACACCTTTGGCCCTGCACATCTTGACACTGAGTGTCCTCCAAAACTTTCTGAAATTACAACAGGACACTTCCAGTAGCTTCTGCAGTTAACAAAGTCCCTCTGGGTGGGGTTTTAAGCTTGGGTGGAGAAGACACCGCAGGACTTACTCACAAGAAAGGGACCCCCCTCTCTTGAGCTCAGACACACCGGTGGCATGGTCCCTGAGAACTGGCTGGTAAATTGTGTCAGTTACCTCTTTGTTGTCACCCATGAGTAAAAAGAGCTTACTCCAGAGGGGACCTTAGCTACTTGTGGGAGGCTGCCCCTCTCAGGTACAGGGAAAACAGTGGCTTTGCCAGAATTCTTTCTTTTCTAACCTGCCTGCTCTGACATTTCTGCATGTGACATGGCTACATCACCAGCACGTCAAGGCACAGGTGCTCAGAGCAGGCCGGCTCCATGTGAGAAGGCACATCTTGGCCACCTGAGACCTCCCTGCACCGTGGCCTCAGGCATAAATATGCCACTGTGACAGCCCATCCACTGGCCAAGGGCCCTGTGTCCCCAGAACTTAACTGTCAACAATGCAAGAGTGTGACCAGGAGGAGAGTTATAGTTCCTGACACCTTAACAGGAATTGATAAATATGGATCATGGCTTGCTTGAAACTGATTTTGAGTTTTATTTGTTTCAAGCCTCCAAGAGCAAAAACACTGATACCCTTTACCCTTTCAAAAAGCACATGAAATGTGGAAGTGGAATATAAGGAGGAAACTGTTTTTAAAGCTGGACAAGGGAAATATAAATTAGCATGTCAACCTATGAGAAATGCAAAGATATAATACAGAAGGACCAATCCATCTGGGAGGGTTGACATTACTATTATTTAGGAGCAGCCCAGTGAGCAGAGGGTACAGATAACCAGCAAGAGGGGCATATCATTTTGAAGTGGTCTGAGTTTTATTACAGGAAGGGCAGGAACAATCATCCATGGCTGAATGCAGCCTCAGGGCATCTGTGACTGGCAGCCCTGGGCAGCAGAAGGGACCTTTGAAACTGTTCATCTATGTCATGATTTGGCCTAAAGTTGAGCAGGCCCCTAGCAATAACTTTTTTCCAAGAACATTAACAGCATTTCCTCTTTAAGGATAAGGTCTCCATCTCAAATCCTGTGCAGGATGCACCAATGCCTGTAAGGCCCAGGAACATGAGCACTACCTCTAGTTAGCCAGCACAACTGGGCAGACTCTACAGTCAGACTCCACAACCCGCATTCCTGACATTGGCTGTGGGGGCTGTTCTGCACCCTGTGGGATCTCAGCAGCACGTCTGGCCACCACCCACCCGATGTCAGTAACACCCGCCCACTCCACCCCCCGGTGTGACAATCAAAACTGCACATAGTGCCGAACATCCCCTGTGGGGGTAACATGGCCCCCAGTGGACAGCATAGTAGGGTTTGTTCTGTTCCTTCTTGACTCTGACTTTGCTTCTGGGATCATGTTACTTCTTCCCAAATTTCATCTTTTACATGACATTTTGAAGTTCCTTTAGTAAAGCTTTCTGCTGATACACTTTGTATTTTTGCTTGAATATCTTTGGTCAGGCTCATTCCTGAAAGACAGATTTGCTGGATATATGAACTGGATGAACATGTATTTTCTCCTTGTTCCTTAAAGATGTTCTTCTCCTGTTTTGTGTATTCTACTGCTGACAAAATGCCAGCTGCCAGCCTAGCCACTCTTACTTGGTAGGCTTTCCTGTCTGGTTGCCCTTAAAATACTTTTGCCCTCCTCTTCAACAGCTGGTGTTGGCAAAACTGCACAGCTACATGTAAGAGAATGAAACTGGAACATTGTCTAACCCCATATACAAAAGTAAACTCAAAATGGATCAAGGACTTGAATGTAAGTCATGAAACCATAAAACTCTTAGAAAAAAACATAGGCAAAAACCTCTTGGACATAAACACGAATAACTTCTTCATGAACATATCTCCCCGGGCAAGGAAAACAAAAGCAAAAATGAACAAGTGGGACTATATCAAACTAAAAAAGCTTCTGTACAGCAAAGGACACTATCAGCAAAACAAAATGGCATCCTATAGTATGGGAGAATATATTCATAAATGACAGATCCGATAAGGGGTTGGCATCCAAATTATATAAAGAGCTCACATAGCTCAACAAACAAAAGCAAATAAGCCAATTAAAAAATGGGCTGAGGAGCTGAACAGACACTTCTCCAAAGAAGAAATTCAGATGGCCAACAGGCACATGAAAAGATGCTCCACATCCCTAATCATCAGAGAAATGCAAATTAAAACCACAATGAGATATCATCTCAATGAATTAGGGTGGCCACCATCCAAAAGACAAACAACAACAAGTGTTGGCAAGGATGTGGAGAAAGGGGAACCCTTGTACATTGCTGGTGAGAATGTAAAATAGTTCAACCATTGTGGAAAGCAATATGGAGGTTCCTCAAAAAACTCAAAATAGAAATACCATTTGCTCCAGGAATTTCACTCCTAGGATTTTACCCTAAGAATGCAGCACCCCAGTTTGAAAAAGACATATGCACCCCTATGTTTATTGCAGCACTATTTAAAATAGTCAAGAAATGGAAGCAACCTAAGTGTCCATCAGTAGATGAATGGATAAAGAAGATGTGGTACATATACACAATGGAATATTATTCAGCCATAAGAAGAAAACAAATCCTACCATTTGCAACCACAAGGATGGAGCCTGAGGAGAAATAAGCCAGGCAGAGAAAGACAAGTATCAAATGATTTCACTCATCTGTGGAGTATAAGAACAAAGCAAAAACTGAAGGAACAAAACAGCAGCAGACTCACAGAACCCAAGAATGGACTAACAGTTACCAAAGGGAAAGGGACTGGGGAGGATGGGTGGGAAGGGAGGGAGAAGGGGGAAAAGGGGGCATTAGGATTAGCACGTATAATATAGATGGGGGGGGACACAGGAAGGCAGTATAACAAAGAGAATATTAAGTAGTGATTCTATAGCATCTTACTATGCTGATGGACAGTGACTGTAATGGGGTATGTGGTGGGGACTTGATAATAGGGGGAGTCTAGTAACCATAATGTTGTTCATGTAAATGTACATTAATGATAGCAAAATAAATAAATAATTTTGCCTTTGGTGTTCTTCAGTCTATGTTCCATCATGTGTTTTATTCTGGGTCTTCAAATCTATCTGCTGGGTCACTAAGTTATCTCAATAATCTGTATTTAATGTATTGTTAAGCCTTATTGAATATTAATTCCAATTTTTGTATCGTTCATTTATACATGTTCTGTATGATTCATTATCAACTGGTGGACATACTTGTGCTGCTTACCCACATATTTTATTCCAGCATTTATTCCTTTACGCACATAATATTCTCATATCTATCCTACCATCTGGATCTGATTGGACTACTTTTGTCTCAGCTGGCTGACTCTTGCTTGTGATGGCCTTTCTTCATGTGTGTAATTTCTATTTTGATGACACATTCCTTGGAACTCTATTTGTATGGATTCTTTGTGACCTGGGCAGAGGGTACCTGCCCTCCTGAGTGCATTTGCCTCTGTCAGGTATCTGTGGGCACTGCCAGCCTGGGACTGCTCAGAAACACATGAATATGGGCTTCATGCCCACAAGAGGGCGCACACACTAGAGGTAGCAGCTAGTCAAAGAAAACCAGCACAGAACAGTGAGGAGGCCCATCCAGGGAAGTGTGTCTGCACTGGCCCCTCTGGGGGATCTGCCTTTGCAAGACACATACTGATCTAATGCTCTTTACTTGGGGCCCTGGGTCTGCCCCTGCCCCAGTCTAGCCATGAATACCAAGGGTCCGTGCTCTAGGCATCAAAGGATACTCTCAGACAGCAGCTACTGCAAGGCTGACTTTCAGGGGTCTGACTTTCATCCCCAGGGATCAATTAGTTTACTTTTTTACCATTCCAGCTGTGCCTTTAAGAAGATGTGTTTTATATGATAATCTGGGATTTCGTGACTTTTTTAAGTGGTGGGTTTTCAAGCTATCAGTCTTCCATATTCCCAGGCAAGGGGTGGTCTCATCATCGGGCAGACAAAATCATTTCTGCCGTAACTGGAAATGTGCAGAACCACACAGCATCTTAATTTTCTGTCCCTATGCTTTCCCACAGGCCTAGGGCTTTGGAGAGAACTCACGGTTATGGGCAGATGACTGACATCATCTTTGCAGATTCAAAAGGCACTCTGTGTCCTGGCCGCACCCCAGTGCCCGACAGAAATAGAATGCGAAGAAAAATCCAGCTGGCAGGATCTCAGGCTTGGAACAGAAGCAGCAAGAAGGATTTCCAGCTACGTGGTCAGAACCATACCATGAAGGATGGCTACAGGGATCATAGTCTAGGGTAGGAAACCATATCCTGTACTCAACCACAAGTGTTCTATTGGAGACAAACTCTTGTCTTTTCCCTAGAAGTCTGCCCAGGATTCTTCTCTCATCCAAAACCAAACATCAGCAACAGGGTCTAGATGAGTCACTCCCACCCTCATGCCATGCAGAATACCTCATGCTGCTCCTCACAGCACATCACACACTATAGGATCACTGCCCATTTACTAGAAGGACCCAATGATTTGCCACTATATCACTGGTATCTAGCCCAATGCCCTGCAAATATTTATTCAAAAACTGTTCAGATTTTGGAGACATCACTGCAAAGGAAAACACAGCCCCAGAGAGCCACTCCCTATGATAAGAGCCTCTGCAAGCAGGGACCAGAAACCATGCTAGGCAGCAGTAACCGCCCCCCCCCCCACCCCACTCCATACCCCCTGTAACACACACACTCAGAGGAATGCACCTAAACTCCACACTAACCTAGCATCAAATTGCTTCCCATATATCTCATTGACTTCTTATACAGTAAGAGAGAAGCAACATACTCTCCACTTTTTACCACCAGAAAATAAGGAGGCTCTGAGAATTGCCCAGGTACACAAAGGTGAACTAGAACAGAGGCTCACACTGACATCTTTAGATGGTAAGTTCCTAGAAGTTCTAGAAGCTGACTCTCCACTCAAACTGAAGGGACAGTACTTGCTAGCATGGAACCTGGGTTCCTCAGCCTCCTCAGCTGCCAGCTGGCTGTATGCTTTTTGAATAGGGCATCGGTTTCCTCGGGTGAAATCTGTCCACCTGTGAGCAGACTGGCATAAAGCCATGTGGCTGAAGGACCGGGCAAATGGTGCCACGTGGGGATGTGATCAGCTGGAGAGCAAACACCCTTCTGAAGGGTCAGTCCACTCAGATCTGGCAGATAGCTGCCACCAGAGATCATCCCTTTTGGAGGACAAATTGGCCATCTGGGTATATATATGAACTTCTCATTTGTTAAATATCTGCAGTAGTCAAACAAATATCTTGTGTGCTGTAAGCCACCCAGAACCCCTCCTTGGGTTACCAGTGTGACCTGCCAAGGGCAGGATCTTCTCTGGAGTCTTGCCCACCTCTGGAGATGGTATTCTCCCCACTGGCCACTGGACTCCTTCTACCTTGACCTCAGGAAGCTCCTGGAACTAAATGCTTCTGTTCTTACTACAGCTCAAGATTTCATACTTTGAAGGACACAGATATTTATTTTGTCCTAGAAGGCTTGAGTCAAATATAACATAAATCTACATAAATGAACATGCAACCAAACTGATCCAGCCTTTACTGGACACAAATGTGGACCAGGTTATCCAAGCCTGTATGAATTTTCCCTTCTCCATGTACCAGAAATTCTCTTGATCACTTACAAAATGCCATCTCATCACCACATGATCATGAAGATAAGAGTAGTATAGTCAGACATGCATAGTTTTCAAAGTCCAGTGGTCTAGCACTCAATTCTTGGCTTGATGAAGTTACTAAACTGACTTGAACCTTAGTTTTCTTTCTTTTAAAATAAAGAAAATACAACCAATTCATCAGTCTTTTATGCAAATTACCAAAAAAAATGAATGAAAATATACTGAATAAACATTGGTTCTGTTCTTCCCATTATAAAAGATGTCTTAGGATGTTTACCCCATAGTATTTACAAATCAAATATTTTGTGGAGCATGTAAATGAGTAACCATTCAAGCTGTGTTTCCCCTACCTGAGTTAAGGAAGCAGAGAAACCATAGGGACTCCCCCAGCACTTTTTAAAAAATTATTATTGTTTAAATGGTTTTAAACAGAAAGGAAGAAACTGAGAAGTCTAGAATTTGTAAACTTTGCAAAGGCAAATAATAGTGGTATTGCTTTATGTTAAGTAATATCAGCCGAAAGAATCTAAACACCATTGAGCTAAAAATTATGAGGAATCACGCCTTTCTTTCCTGGCACTTGCTCGTAATTGCAACAGAGATCTATTGAGATGGAGCTTTACTTTCCAAATTTCATGTTAGATTTTTGTTTTCATTAATAAAACTCTAGAAATGAGATTTTGCAACAGGGTTACTCACAAGTCAGGTACTGAAGCCATAGGAGAGGGTCTGGATTAACTGGGCCCTCCCCAGTTATTTCACTGCCAATTGCTCCTTCCAGCTCTCTCTCAATGAACAGTCGCTATCCTTTGAAAGACATACCAGCAAGCATCTTCTATTAATAATTCATTGTCTCTTTTTTTTCAAAGACTTATACAATTGCCAATCAGAGCTCCTGATCAGCTATGATAACAGTGTGGACACACTGCGCTGATATATCCTCCCAATCAAAAGCAAAGCAATGTGAAGTTTCAGTTACCCAGTATGGCCTTATCTCAGGAAGCCACACAAGTCTATTTGGTTCTAAAAACTCTGAAGCCAGCCTGCAGACCCCATTTCTATCTTCACAGTCCCCCAGGGTATCAGGGTTCCCAGGGAAGGAACAACTCCCTTTGTGACTCAGAATGGAATCCTTTTTTGTTAATGAATTTCAAATTAATTTGCTGCCCGCCTGTCTCATAGTTATGAGGTGCAAACGTTAAACTGCTCCATAGAGCCCTTCCTCAACATCTATTGTCCATCTCTGATTCAAGGACCCACTGACATAAGTAGTACAGTAACCTCTAAGTAACCCAGAATTCAGTAGACATGGAGTCAGTGTGGTTGAGGGGGGCTGCTTACTTATGTCTATCAGGCATTTAGCTTATTACCAACCACTCTGTGCCTTCTTTTTGAAGTCTTCCTTCCAGTCATAGTTGTGATGCATCCTCCCCCCACATTAGCTCCTTGGGCCCACACTTACAAGGTCAGCTCTGGCCACTGACACCCTGTGTCACAGGCTGGACTGTTTTCTGCCTCCCCAGATCAGATGCTGAAGCCCAAATCCCCAGGACTTCAGAATGAGACTGTACTTGGAGACAGGGTCTTCACAGAGGTAATTAAGGTAAATAAGCTACACAGGCAGTCCCCAATCCAATCTGCCTGGTGTTCTTACAAGAAGATGAGATGAAGACACGCACAGAGGCGACCAAGGGAGGACACGGGGCCATCTGCACGTCAAGGAGAGAGGCCTTGGGAGAAACTAATGCTGCCTGCACCCTGATCTCAGGCTTCCAGCCTCCAGAAATATGAAAGAATACACTTTTTGTTGTTCAGGCTGCCTGTACTTTGTTATGGCAGCCCTAAAAATGAATACACCCTAGGAAGGAGAGAGTACATGGAAATACTCTTCATATATAAAAAATATAAACCACTAGGCTTCCTTAGTCAAAGTTGGAGGCCAGCTGGTAGAAGCTAAAGACCAGCACACTTGGTATAATTTGAGAGGCAATAGGGAAAATCCTACTCATTTTTTATATGGACATAAGATTAAATTGCAAACATTTCTGGAGGAATGAGGGTATCATTTAAATTACTATTAGCAGCTAAATGCTGTTCCATTGAAGCAGTTGAGATCTTCTGCAGGTGTCAGGCTAAGATAAAACAGGCCCTAAGGAATAGGAGTTTTGAAGGGGTAAGGAGTATGCAGAGAAGGGGAAAGATGGAATCGAAGTATGACGACGACTGGGCAAACTGGGCAGCAGGCAGACATGGGCCCACGAAAGAGGCACAGGAAGGGAGGGAGATGCTGCACTCTCACCAGGGCCAAAGGTCAGGCACAGGAACAGAGATGGGTCTAGGGTTCTAGCTGCTTCTCAGCTCAGCATGCACAAGAGCACCCAGCTCCACCATGATTTCCCCTCTCTCAGGAAGCAGAGGCTGGTTGAGTGCCTGTGGGCCTCCCAGGGCAAGTGCCCTGGGCCGGCCACACAGTCACCCCTGCCTTGCTCTGGTGAACAATGTCCCAAGCGACCTTATTGTACCACAGTCTCCATCTGAATTACTTTCTTCATTGAAGTGCAAAGCACTGCAGACAGCAGATACCTTCCTTTCTTGACTTCCATACACTGTGCTTTGCACACTACAGGCTATATTTCTCTGAAGCTTGGAATACCCAGAGAAGATATGGAAACAATTGCATCTCACAATTCTCCATTATGAAAATCTGATCATGGACTCACAGCTGACCCTATGCCCCTGTACACTCATCCACCTGACACCCCCACCAAAGGACTGCACCCTTTTTTGTACATGGAAGGAAACACAAAATTTAGGCACTAAACGACTTGCACAAAACCACACTAAATTAGGGAAATGCTTAGAAATTTTCTTGATATTAACAGAAATGAACACACACAATATATGCAATGAAATCCTTACCCTGTTGTGCGTATGATGGGAGCAGGCATGTAATTAAAAATGTGCATCAGCTTTGTAACATTTATGCATGTGTACATCCTGTTAGCTGTTAATGATGGAATTAAAGTTAAGAACAAAGTGTCATTTGAAGATGAAAGATGTCCGTAACACTCCAAAAATAGGTTCACTGGCCTTAATTTTTCCCAAGTTTGGAATCTTGCCAATCTCCCTTTTCTTACTATCATCTCCCATCTCCAGAGTTTGATGTACACTCTATTTACTGATGACCATTTTTTGCAAGCAGGAATCAAATCAAGAGATCCCCCTTCCCCAATGCAAAAGCGGCTCCAGGGCATCTGGCACTTAGCAACAAATTACTAAAAGAGAAGTTCAAATCCTTCCTTCTACCTGTGACCTCAGGAGGACAAATGACTGTTCCAGGTTGTGTTTAGGCTTTTGAGGTCAAAATGCAAATTCCTCAGCCTACCTCATGGGATATTTTTTAACATGCCTGGGGAACTACATGCAGTGCAAACAAAAAATGTTATTAAATAAAAAACTATCTGCTCATCTTTGATCTTATAACACATGGATTTCCTTATGAACACAAAACTCCAGAGAATTGTTTGCGGGGCCATGCCTACAGCCCTGTCCCAGGACAGCACAGACAGTCCCCTCCTCTGTGCTTTACAAGCACCCATGGCCACCTTTGCCTCAGCCCTTTTGGTGCTGCACCCAAAACATCTGGAGAGGTCTCTGCCCAGGGCCCCAGTATTCAGGGAGCATTGTGAGGGCAATGCTTGGTTTACTTCTGTTGTGTGGCCAGGGACTGGTACATATGACTTTCTCCTCAAAGTAGTCTTTGTTTCTCCAAAGGGCTGAAGTAAGGAACATCTCATGAGTATTAAAGAGGGATATACCTGGAGATATACCCTGGGCATAAGGTTGCTACAGCTCTGATGAACCTTAGAAACAGCTGGTCCCTTATCTTATAGATGAGAAAAACGAAACTGGCTGGGGGTGGGGGGTGTATTTTGTCCTTGTGACGCCGCTGGTTAGTGGCAAAGCTGGAACAGAAACTTGTGTTTCCTGACTCTAAGTCCCAGTGTTTACCATGTAAGTTATCTATAGATCTGTTCTTCCTAGCTTTATACTTCTGTAACTCTGGGGAATTCATTCCTAAAACTAATTACCTGCTGTCACAGGTAATCCTGGGCACATCCTGAATCTGCAGATCTCAGAGGCTGTGCTCTGAGGAACTCCCCAAAAGATTCCTCCTTTCCTGCCTTCCCTGCTCAGCTTTGGAGCCTGCAGGTGCCGGGGTATACTCTCTGTGCCCAGGACTCTCTGGCCTCCTAAGTCAATGGGCCACGTCCGGGGAGGCTATAAAGTGAGTCTTCCTTGGCAGGTCTGGAATGGCTAAGGAACTGTGCAGTCCCCTCCCAGGCCCACGAGTGGGAGGCAGGGCTTTCAGACTTCCCCCAAGACAGATGCATGGACGGGGCAGCATATCCATGCAAACCAGCAGCCCCAGCAGGGCAGGGTTTGTGGTTCAAGTGACTGGGGGGCAGCGAAAGCCTGCACTGTTGGACAGAACTGCTTAGACCAGTGCACAAGCCTGCTTCTTAACAGCTGTGTTGCCTTCAACACATTATTTAAATATTTTTCAGTTTCCTCTTCTCCATAAACTGGAATTAATAGATAATGATCTACTTTATAGCACAGTATGAAGTTTAACTAAGTTAATACACCTGAAAAATGCTGCCTGGGCCTGACACACAGTAGGCAGACAGGACATGGCCAGTGCTTTAAGAATTACCAGTACCCATCTCAAATAAAGCAAATTTTAACCATAAACTTGTTTTTGCCACCCGCTATGCTTTGGCATCCAATGAGAAAGCATTTCTTTTTCCTTTTAATTTTTATACCATTTGCATGATACCCCAACACATAATCAAGGGAAATGGCTTATTTATATGAATAGTCTCCGTTAATTAGCTATTAGCTGAAGGATATATCCCAAATGGCACGGAAAATTACCGTGTTTGAAAACAGGTGGAGCATTTCAGCGGCAACACTTCAAAATTTGTAGCAGTAAATTAATGTTAAAAGTAAGTTTTCCGGTGGTCCCTTCACGGCCTCGGGCTTCACTCTAGGGAAACCCTTTGATAGCGAAAACCAAAGGAATTAAAGTGCATTGGCCACATTGCTATGAAAGATGTCCTTTGCCCTGGAAAAGAGGTCGTGTTAAAGGGACTCATTGGAGCGTCTGAGCGTCTCTGAGAACCAGAGAGCGCCCCTTCTTCAAGGGGGGTCACACGGTGCACCGGCCTTTCTCCCCTTCCCAGGAGGGCAAGGTGGCCCGGCGGGCGCTCGCTCTTACCGCGAACTCCTCCAGAGTCTGGTAGGTCTTGCCCCGGAATTCGCAGTAATTCCTCCTCTCCTTACACTGAGGGCAGCACTGGCTAGTGTCGACGTGGATGCAGCGCGGATGCAACCGCGGGCACTCAGGCTGCGCGCACAGCGGCCCCTCCTCGGTGCATAGGCACGGGCAGGCCGAGGGCCCGGGCGCGAACTTCTCTCCGATGGCGTACACGAAGCCGCTCTCGTCCACGCAGCCTTTGCCGCGGTAGTCCGGGTACGCGTACTCCTCGGGCGGTTCCGGCGTGGGCGCGGGGTCCGGGCCCGCCGCGTCTTTGACGGCTGCGGCCAGGGGCGCCCCCTGCGGGGTGTCTCCACGGGGCAGTACCTGCAGGTCCCCGGCCTTGGCGCCCCCGCCCTGGGCGGCCCAGGCCTGCTTCTGCTTGCTCCACGCCTCCCGGCCGGCGGGCCCACGGCCGCTCTTGCTTTTCCAGTCCCGGCTGCTGCCGACCTCGTCCCTAGCTGGGCGCCCGAGCTCGCTCACCCTCCCCGGGCCGTCCCGAGACGCGTGCTCGCGCTTTTCCTGGCCCGGCTGCTCCGGCGCCTGGGCCAGCTTCTCCAGCGGGATGCTCGGACTGCACAGAGCCACCATCAGGCAGCAGGTGACCAGGAGGGAACTGGACAGCGCGCCAACTGCCATGGCAGTGGAGCTGAGCATCCCCTACCACGTCCCGGCGGGCGGGCGGGCGGGGAGCGCGGCCGAGGGGCGAGTCGCATTCACAGCCCGGGGGCGCGCCGCCGCCAGCCGGGAGCCGCCGTCCCTGCAGAGAGAACAGCAGCACAGCTGAGCCCCGCGGCCCGCGCGCGCCCCGGCCCCTCCCGGCCCCGCCGCCCGGGCTCCGGCCGCGCTCTGAATTCCCCGCTGGGCACCTCGGGCGGGGCAGCCTGCCCCGCACTGGGGCCCAGCTCGCCTTCTTAGACATCACAAATGTGGAGACGTACGTGGAAGCCAAGTTCCAGAAACACGCCGACCGGCCGGCCAGCCGGCCGGCCGTGTTTCTCACGTAGTAGTGATTAGCGTTGGAGACGGCCAAGGGCGGGTGGCGGAGTCGCGGGAAGGCAGCCGCCGGGCCCGCGACCCTGCTAGGCTCGGATAGAGAACATCCCGTAGCCCGGGAACTCCTCCCCAGGTCCCAGCCACACTTCCCCGGAGGCTACTAAATAGTCAATTTCGCAGGGCAGCTGGAGACAATCGACCGTGCGGGAGAGGAAAGCTCTCGCTCACTTGCCTTGGGCGCTTGGGGCAAAGGGGCGGGAGGGGTGTTACACAAAACTCCCGGGACCCCGTGATTCATTTCGAACAACTTTTAAAGTGCCTCTGGTGCCAGGAGCAGACACCGCCTCCCCGCCCTCCTTCCCAGACCTTCTGCCGGAAAGGCTGTCCCTGACCACTCCCGGCGGCGGGGTCCGGGATCCCCAGCGCTCGGGCTTCTCCGCCCGTCCCCCTCCCGCAGCCAGCGGACAGAGAGCCCCCACCCAGCACACCGCAGCGCTCGCTCCCCGAGTTGCGGTTACCCAAGAGGGGGTCTGGACGGGGGTGCAGAGGTGCCCGTGCAGAAAGGAGGTGTGAGGTTGGGAAAGCAGGGATGGAGGACGCGGGGCAGGGGCAGGTCCCTCTCACCATCGCCCTCTCCGAAAACCTTTCCGGATCCTAAAGTTTCTGCCACCCAAAGGGGCAGAGAAAACCCTAGACGCCTCAGGGCGCTAGCAACCCAGCCTCTCTCCGCCTCGCCCTCCGCACCGCCCCCCCATTCGTTGCTTTCACGGTGGCTCCGTTCCCCCAACTCCCTCCAGTAGGGCTGGGTCATCCCTGTCCTCTGCGTACTCCTAGTCCCGGCCGGCTGGACCTCAGGCCAGGGCGACTCGTCCCTAAGGACAAACTTGGGGTGGGGGCAGTGGGGGCAGCTCCCCCCACCCCGAGGAGCAGAGAGACTGGGCAGTGCCCCCGGCGCATCCCCGCACGCTGGGCACCGACACCCAACATGCACCCTCACCCCTGGGGGAGCGCGCCCAGCCTACATACATGAGCGCAGAGCACGGGTCGGACGCCGGGCTCGCTGAAGGCTCTGGGGCAGCAGCCTCGGGCGCAGCCCCAGGGCGCCGGTGCCCATCTTCCGGCGGGCTGGGTACTCGCGCCGGGAGCCCCGCGGCGAGCGCAGCCCCACCTGCGCGCTCCGCCCGGCGCGTGCACCCGGCCAGGGCGTCTCCGCGGGCTTGCTCGTCTTGCAGCCGAGAGTCGCGGCCCCAACTCGCGTCAGGGCCCGCGCCGCCCTCCGCGGCTCATCCCCGGGCCTCGTCCCCGCTTCTCCGCGACGAAGCCCGCCCTGAGGACGCCCGGCTTGGCCTCGCTCCTCCCCTCCGCAGGGGGGCAGCTCCCCCGCCCAGACAGCGGGAAGCCGGGGAAGCCGCGGCGCGGCGGAGGCGAGGAGACCCCGGAGAGCGGAGGGCAGCGGACTAGCGGCTTGGAGGCCGGCGTGGGAGCCCGCGCACCCGTCTCACGCCTCCCCGGTCGCAGCCGCCGGGCGCCCGCGCGCTCCCTGCTCCCCCCTCTGCGCCCGCGTTTTGGAGGCGTCGCCGAGGCCCGCGCAGCCGGGGCTGAGGGCCTCTCGCCCGCCCTCCCCCCTTCCGGCCGCGCAACCCACCTGTCAGTCTCTGCGCGGCCGCCTCCTTGTCCGCGGCCAGCCCGCCGGCTGCTTTCCCTGTCTTGTCACTCACTCTCCCCTGGACCTTTCATCTGCGCTTTTTTCCTTTCTTTATTCTCTCCTTTAATTTCTTCCTTCCTAATTGGCCCCCTCTGGCTTTCCTCCCTGAGGACAGCTTGGTTTGGGCACTGCTGAAAAATCTGAATCAAACTGTGTCCGATTTGGTATTCGAAAGACGTGTTAGCTTAACAGGAGTTTTTTTCCTCCTCTTTATATTCAGAAACCTAGAAGTGTAGACGTGTAGGAGGAAGAAACGCATAAAAATCCGGACAGCATACTTAACTGAATCCCTGCCAATCTCTCTCCCCGGTTCCTCCGTGTGCCTTTTCCTGCCCACTCTTCTGTCACAAAGAGACATTTCTGATTAACTTTGTTACAACGTTACACTGTGAAGCAGAGGCCTATGTGCTTCAGACTGGTTTTTACTCTTTGCTCTTGGTCAATGTGCTACTTTTCTTGGATAAAGGACAAAAGGTACCTGTTTAAATTAACTTCTAATATGGGATTTTTAGAGAGATGTGCATTCCCTAGGCGGTGGTTGCTACTTGCAGTCTTCTTAAAATCACTGAAGTTGCTCAAATTCAAAGCACACAACCTTTGCCTTAGACGGTCCGATCCTGGGCTAGGGAGTGGTGTGCCTTGAGACAATTCCTCTTCTCCCCCACCTCTTTGTCCTGCATGAACTGCATTTAAATAAGGTGTTAGAAAGGACTAGGAGGCCACCAGGAAGCCTGGGGTAGAGCTGCTTCCCTTTAGTCACACACAAAACAAAGCAAAGGAAACTAACAACAGCAAAAAAGTCCAAAAAACAAGAAAAAAAGCAGAGTTGGGTGGGGTGGGGTGGAGGGTTTCTCTGTCAGGAATGATTTGAACCCTTCTGCCTCCAGTCATTAAATATCACATTGCTTTGCCAAGCGCTCTCATATGGCTACATTGAGGTAGCTCTTTGTAGGTGTGAATAATAAGAGTGAATCTTTAGAAGTATGTGTGAGTCAGCTTCTAGCTGATAATTGGTTTGGGGTCCAGTTGAGGGAATCGTGATGTCTCTATCGATCCCACTTGAATCCCAGGTCCTGTGAATTATGAGACAGTGGAGTTTGCAGGAGGCCTGACAAAATTAGGAATGGATTATGCAGTCCAGCTGTTGCCAGGTAGTCCTGTCTGGAGAGGTCTCTCTCTGAACTCTAGGTGAAACCTCAGTCTAGGAGAGGGTCCTTGACTATGATTGAGAAAGAATTCACCAACAGGTTGAACAAATGTGAGCAAAAAAAGAATTTATTTAAAGAGAAATTAAAAGCAGATCTCAAAGTTGAAAAATGCCAGGAAGAGTCACTCATTTATTCTAGCAGTCATGTACATGGGGGAAAGCAAGAAAGAACAGAGGGAGGAAAGGGAAGTTCATGGAACTCCTGCTTGGCAGAGGGCAGATCCCTTTCCAACCCCTAAAACCAGAATCAACTGATGTCCAAGTCCACTTGAATCTGCACAGCGTGGGAATTACATCCCTAGCTGTGGAACACTGGATGGAATGAGTTTATATTCTTAGTTGCAAAACACATAGAAAGAGCCATTCAGGCAGGACACTAAAGAACATGATCATATGGCTGCAGTTCCATCCAGGTCATCTAGGCCACAGAAACATGCAAGCCCCCAAATCAGAGATCTCTGCAGCCACTTCCCTACTTGTTTGAAATAAAAGAGAGAGAGAGAAAAGACTTGCATTTAAGACCAGAGAGTTGAATGAAATAGCAAAGTAACAAAGACACCACCACAGGTGATGGAAATGGGTCTCTTCTTTGCCATTTTACAGGCTTGGAAGAACACAGAGACAGAACACAATAAGCTAAGCCGCAAGAAGGTTTCATTTAAAGCAAAATACACACTCAAGAAAAGAGAGTGCTGGCAACTTCAGAGAAGAGGTGTGCATAAAGGTTTAGGGTTTGGATTTTTATAAAGTCTTTGGGGTAGGGTGTCTGTATAAGGCACAATGTATACAGTTGATTAATAATTCCTTTAAAGTTTTGTCTTAAGAACAGGGTTGTCATATTGATTTAGATCTTGGCATTCTTTATTCATGAAAATTGACATGTAGTTTCTTTAAGGAGATCTGTACTCTGTCCTCATTATGCTCTGGAGGTTTGTCCCTTGTCTCACATGCAGTATTATTTAACTGATTAATGTAACTAGAAGGGAGAAAAACATGTTAAAGAATAAACTAGGCCTTTGTTCATAGCCAGTAATGATTAATCATGATACTTGTCCCATGTCCCTGCTCTACCTCATAGTGTCCTAACCACTGTGTTCCCACAAATCCTCTTAGATATGGTGTGATAGGGCAGATGAGATGCAGGGGGCAGGCAATTATAGAGGGATTTCTGTCCTTAATGCAAAAAAACAATACCCTGTAGCTTTGATAAGCTGGGAAATTCAAGGAAATACAGGAAACTTCAGAGGCATAAGAAGAATTTACAACTTACTGTCAACGAAGTAAATTGTTCCGATCCACATTTGTTCCTCCTCTCTTCCTTTCTGCCTTCCCTCCCTCCCTAGCTTCCTTTTCTCCCCCCTCTCTTTCCTTCCTTCCTTCCTGTTCTGTCTCCTCAGGCTACAGATTAAAAGGCAGCAGCAGGTCAGGGAGTGAGGTCACATGGGTCTCATCTGGGCTCCAGCAGGGGTGGGTTTGGGACCTCCGACAAGTCACCCAGTGTCCCAGGGTCTTTGGTTTCTCATATTTAAAAGGAAGAAAAGGAAATCTCTAAGTGGGTAGAATCCCCAATGTTCTTGGGACTGTGGCATATTTCTGCCCTGTTTTAACCCAATTACTACTTCCATCTTCCTTTCTGGGTGCTGGAATTCAATCAACCAGCAAAAGCACCATCTTGGCAGTAAGTCTGAGAGCCAGAGCTGGTCTCCAGCAACAGGCAGAGCAGACTGGCGCCAGGCTGAGGTCAGAGCTGCCTCTTCGGTCACCTTTTCTGTCCCCTAAGGCAGAAGGACTCTTCCCTTCCTCCCAGCACAAGGCATCATTTCTGTCAGTTACAGGCCTTGGAATGGGTCACTCCCTGTACCCACCTCTGAAACAGCACTTACTGGGGGGCTGGAGCTGGACTGGATTCTTCTTCCTCTGCTTAGAGCCTAGGCCCTAAGGTCACCAAATAGGAAGGGAAGGAGGGAAGAAAGAAGGGACAATTAGGAGGAGAAGGTAGAGAGAGAGCTAGGAGAAACCGATTTGTCACTCACACAACGCTGGGCACACGCACTGCCCTGTCATTCAGTTCCATGCTGCTGCCCTGGGATTGGGGAGCCAGTTATTGTTTTCCTAGCCAACGGGAAGCCATACCTCTAAGAGGCTGCAACTTGACTAATGTCACAGCTAACAGGGCAAGCTCCAGGTGGATCCTGAAATGTCACCCTCTAAGCCCAGGGCTCATGTCGCAGTGCACACAGCCTCATCTCCGAGGGGCTCTCTGTCTGTCAGTCACTGTTCTTAGCACCTGTCTCCCCATGTTCCTATTCAGCGCAGTCCCAAGCGACTGCGCGTAGTGCTGTGCCCCGCTCTCTCAGAGCACCGAGAAGTAGCGGGGAAAGTCGGGATCTGGAAGAGGCTGTGCTCCCTGGAGGTCAGTCCTGGGACTTCCGTGTGTCCCCCTGTCTAGACCAGCCCAGCCCACAGCAGGGCCTCAGTTTATGTTTGCCAAGGAATGGGGACAAAATGGTGCTGCGTGACCCAGGGAGGGTGATTTGCTGGAAAATACCTCAGGTCTGGAAGAAGAGGCTCAATTGGTAGTTCTCTGGGGAGGAAAAACTAAGACAGGGTGCGTTGAGAAGGGCTCAGGACGGAGGACAGGACCGAAGCCAAGTAGAGGAGGGGTCAAGACACCCAGATCTGTCCCTCCAAGGGTGGTGCGAAGTCTTCTGTGAGAACTGAGGGTGGAGGGAGTAACCTTTGTGGGTTAGGTGGAGAAGAGAGAATGCGTGAAATAAAATACAGAATGCGGTAATGATGACCGAAAAACAGCTGAGGACCCAAGCGCCCAGTGGAGCCGGGAAGGCAGCTGCAGGAAAGAGCCAAGCCCTGTGCATTTCCTCCCCAGCACTGCACAGAGCTGCGGAACTGCGTAGGCGAGCGGGCTCCAGCGGCGCCCAGGGATCCTGCCTCTCTGGTGAGCTGGAGACGCAGAGCAGCTCCATGCAGGAGCTCCCGGACCCCGTTTCATCAGGTTGCTTTCATTTAGTCTTTATCTTCAGCAAAGCCACAATTAACTTGAAGTCTGGACTCGCCAGCGAAAAGGAAGGGCTGTAAAACCTTCATCTTTTTGGTTTGAGGAAGTAAACCATTTCTGTCTGAAACCTGGGTCAATATGATTTTTGTGGTTCAGGCAGAAGGTTGACCACTAACTCACCTTAATGAGCAGGAGAAGCCATCTTTGGTATTTAGATGGCCTTTTATGGATGTACACAGAGCAAGCCTGGCTGTTGAGGGAGCCACTAATTAATGCTGCTCTCTGCAGGAGAATACCAGTCGGCAGAAGCAAGACTCCCTTCCTGCTTACCCTTTGGTACATGCCTGGGATGGAGAGTTACTGCTCCCAGGCTGAGTTCTGCAAAGGCTGCCTGATTGCACCGCCCTGAGGGGACTCATCACTTCTGCTGTTACCCTGAAAGTCATCTGCATCTGTTCAGATAATCGAATGGATGACTCACAGATATTCTTCTAAAATCAGAGGCAAAATGTGTTCCTTGAAAGGAGATTTCCAGAGATCCATTTTTAAGATACTATAAAGTCATCCACCGTACAAAAGCACAGACCATGTACACACTGACCGATAACAAAGTTTCAAAAACAATCATTATGAAACAGGGGCCATCTGAGTGCATCGTTCTAAAAAGTATGGTAAATGGATCAGGGTTGTGGGTTCTGCTGCACATTTACGGCACCCCAGGAGGGCCTGTGGCGTCTGTAGCATGCCATTGGGCCATGGCAAATGTTTATTAGATAATTTAACTAATAAACACAAACAACATGACACATGCTTTTTAGGATCTTGCCTTTGGCCACATCTCTTCCTCGCCCACATCCACGTCCACATGTGACTGATCATGAGAATGGGCCTGCCAGCACACTGAGCTCTCTCTCCCTGAGAGGCCTGAATATTCTCTACCCCTTGCCCAGCTGTCCCAGGTACTTACCTTCTCCCTCACTCAAGAACACAAGAGCAAGTTAGGTTTTATCTCTAGCTATTGAAAGAAGCTCCTTTCTTTCAGCACCAAGCATAAGGAAGCCTCAAATTTCTTTATAGTCTTGAGTCAAGAAGAACTCTTGTTCTATTGCTCTGCCTATTCCTCTCATTCTGATTGTCTTACTTTCTTGCAACACTTAAGAAAGAAATCCTTTAGGGATTTGACTGAAGCCTGAAAGATTCCACATGTGGACCCCATCACTGGGCAGTAGAGAGTTTGCTCAGGTGTCCACCAGGACTTGACAGTGGGCAAGGCCTTTATTGTACCTAGTCATCAGCCTTTATTGTATTCTTACATCAGGTTATTTAATTTGGTCCATTATACTGGAGATCCTCATTCTGTCTTCCAGTAAACAAACTCACCAGCCAATGTTTGTTTCATCTTGGGATTTCATGAATAAAGCTTCAAGGTTCTATTGCTGAGTGTAGGACTCTCAGCACACCAGTTTTCATTTGCTTCCAGGCTGAAACCAATTCACTAGTATTCTGGGAGTAAAATTTTTCAATTAGAAAGCTAACTTATTTAAACCATATTTCTTTCTTGTGCTCTGTGGGTAAAATTGTAATATTTCCAGAATAAGGCCTTGCTTTAGTGCATCTGTATATCAACAAGTGTTCCTCAGGGGTGGACAGAATTCATCTCCATATCAATGGGTAATTTCCTGGGCAACCAAGGGCTTATTTGAACCTGAGAGGATAGGGGGAGGTCTTGCTTGCTTCTGCCAGAGCAGGAAAGAGATGGCCCTGGACTGCAGTTTGTAAGCAATAAATGGGTTTTAAACTTTATTTCTCCCTTTGACTGATTTTGCTTTTAGAGTTATTTTGCCCCAGGATTTCCTCTTCCTGGAATTACATGGTCCAAAGACATTGTTATTCTTAATTCATTAGAAGTCGCTTATTAATGCTCATACTCATTTTGTTGGAGATTGCATGCAGATAACTTGACAGATATCTATATGGCTGCAGATATATAAATGTTTGACATCCAATATCCATCTCTCTGCAGATATATAAATGTTTGACATCCAATATCCATCTCTCTTTTCTGATAATAAACACAAATCTGCATTTCCTCTGGAGAGTCAAACCCTACTCCATTCTCAACTACCTGCTTCTCAGGCAGAGCTGTCAAATGGGCAAGGGACCAGTTCTTCCTAGCATCACCGTCCCTCGCCACAGTGGATGGTTCAGGGATGTTCATGTGGTCTTACTGTGGTCTGCGGGAATTAGGCCTACAACATGAATTATCTGAGGAAAAGAGTTTTTTCTTCGTCTTTCCCACTGGATTTGAGTCTTGTGAAATATAAGGCTGGGTCTGCCTGGGGCACCATGAATTTTAGATTCTACCTGAAACGGAGACAGCACAGAAGAAAATTGGAGAAAAGAAAGAAGACAAATGAAGCCCTGATAATACTATGCAAGTTCCTTGCAGCCTAAAAGGAAGTCACTTGTTTGTTTAGTCACCAAAGGCAAAACTTGTATCCTTTTTGCCCAGGTTGATTTGAATCAGAGTTTTTGATCGCTTGCATATTCAAAAGATCTGACAAATAAGATGGGTCATTGATAGAATTCATCAATATCACAAATTCTGGTAGCCCCAAATGTATCTGCAGACACCAAAACCCCACCACAATGGTTGGACTGTAAAGGTTTCAGACTTACCATCAGGATTCTTGAAAGTATCCTCTTACTTAGAAATTAACCCACTGATTTTTCTACACAAGAATTCCTTTCATGCTACCCCAGCAAATCTTCCTCTGTGTGCTCAGAGGAAGAACTGTTTCTGAATTGTGCAAAGAGTCTCCACTGCCAGCTCTGCTGCATTTTTTTTCTGGCAGCCCTAGCATCCAATCAAGATTTCTGGATCTCTTCCAATTATAAAACCATTTAGAAATACTCAGCATTTCCTAGCCTTGAATAATATATTGATCTCTTTAAAGGAGAAAATATTCTCATGGACCCCCTATGTTGACTTAAATTCTTTTTATTGTAATTTTACTTAAATACATGTAAACATAAAGCACTACAAACTCTTAGGCTTACAGCTTTTAAACAACTATAAAAATAAATTTATAGATCAGATATAAAAGAAACTACAAAACCAATGAAACTGAAACTAACCACGTTAGTTTAAAGGGACAGAAGAGAGAGCAGCCCCGAATCTCCATAGCTGCTCACACATTCATCTCATGACACATGAAGGCTGTGTCTCTAATTACTCAGGTTCTTCTGAGCTCAGCATCTTGAGAATACTCATGCCCGGAGGGGTCTAGATTCTCCAACATTTTTCTTTATTCAAAT
This sequence comes from Manis pentadactyla, assembly GCF_030020395.1. Lineage (NCBI taxonomy): Eukaryota > Metazoa > Chordata > Mammalia > Pholidota > Manidae > Manis > Manis pentadactyla. The sequence continues at coordinate 46,222,135 of NC_080025.1, forward strand.
ACTTCAATGCTCCATTAGTGGGGCTTCCCATAAAGTCACTGCCCTCTACTTAACACAACTGCAACATTTATTTATGTAGACTCACTGTTGTTTCTTGCTGAGTCTGTGAGTATTAAAATTGCACCACATGCTGTTAGCATACTGATCAACCTAAGTGAACAGTGAGAAGTGAAATCACACGCTCCTCCATTATCATCTCAGAGTCTAGAACAGGCTTATGTTATTTCTAACCAACTTTCTTGAAGAATAATTTGTATACAGTAAGTTGCATGGATTTAATATACCTTGATAAATTTTGGCAACATTGTGTGACCGACACACCAGTCAAGGTCCAGGATGTTACTCCTCAGAAAGCTCCTTGTTAACCTTCTCAGTGAGCCCTCATCTGACTATGAAGCCTTCCCCAACACCCCAGTCCCAGGAAACCACTTTCAGTTTGCTAGCTGAGGACTTCCCATCTGTGCACCCCCTGATACCACAGAGTCTTTTGCAGCTGGCTTCCTGCACTCACTAAAATGTTTTTGAGATGTCCACGTGTTATGTACCCCAGGAAGCCATTAGTTCTGGTTGTGAGTGGTGTTCCTTTGCATGACTCTACCATGTTTTGTTTTTCCCATCACCTGCTAATGGACAACTGTGTTGTTTCTGGCTTTTAGAAGAAATGCTGATGTGAGCATTTTTACACAAGTCTTTTTCTAAATGTATGTTTCTGTTTTTCTGGGAAGCCCAATTGTTGCCTCTAGGGTTGTGTATATAACTTCATAAACAATTACCACCTCATTTTCCAAAATGGTTACAAGTGTTTCCCACTTCTACCAGCAATATGTGAGCATCCCCTCTGTCCCACAGCCTTGTCACATTGATGGGACAGCTCTATTTAATTTTGGCCACATTAGTGCGTGTGAAGTGGAATCTCAGTGTGGCTTTAATTTGTATTTGCCATTTGTAACTACAGGGGGAAAAACCCCAGGGCAAAATACCTTTAAAACTGGTCAGTCAAAGGGAGAAATAAAGTGACAGAAACCCATTTATTTCTTAAAAGCAGTCCAGTTCTTCTCTCCTGCGTCTCTCTCGACACAGCTGCAGAAGAGGCTCCACTCAACCTCTCTGGTCCAGATAAGCGCTGCTCACCCTTGCAATTACCTATTAATATGGAGATGGCTACTTCTCTCCATCCCTTGGAAACACCTACTGATATGGTGTAAATTGTTTTTATATTTTAAGCTTAATTAATTTTACAGTCTATTGAAATATAAACATTTAAAGCTATTAGTTTTACTTTAAGGCAGACTATATCTACATCCTATAAATGTTGATATGCTGTCTTATCATCCAGGTTGAAATATTTTCTTATTTTTCTGGGGAATTTTTTTCTTGATCCATTTTTTAATTAAAGTCTGCAGCAAATTTTCCAAATATTTGGAAATTTTCTAGATATCTTATAATTGCCAACACAGAATTTTAGTTTAATTTAAATGTCAGAGAACATGATATTTATGATCTCACTCTTTTGAAATGTATTAGGACTTGTTTCATCGCCCAGCATATGATCTAGCTTGGTCAATATTCCATGAGTCTTGGAAAATTTGCGTTCTCAAAAATGAGGTGCAGTGTTTTACAGGTATCAATTATACCACATTGGTTGATAATATTATTCATATATTTTATACTGCCAATTATTTTTTGTTTACATTTTCTATCATTTACTCAGAGCTACTATTGTTGTGTGTTTGCTTTTTAAAATTTTTAGTTCTGCCCATTTTTGCTTCATGTATTTTCAAATTGTTAAATATTTTCACACATAAGGTCAATCTTAAAATTAAAACAGTCAGTTATTTTACCAGCAAAAACAGGCTTATTAGGGAATAGCAGAGAATTGCAATACAGAATATGCAAAGTACAGCAGGACCATAGACATGTCTGGAGAATAAAGGAGAGCAACACTTTTATAGCAGAAGGGACCAAGTTAGACCCCTTTGTGTTTCCAAGCACAAATCCATTGGAGTAAACGAAGCCCTGCATATCATGGCTTCTCAGTGGATAGGCTGTAGTGTGGAGGCAGAAGGGGGAAGCCACCTTCTTCCTGCCCAGTGGTAAGGTACCTTACACAGTGTGGTGTTCGCCTCTTCCAATGGGATCTGAGATTTTCGAGAAGTGGTGGGCATGAGAGCCCCTTCTGAAGGCCTCCCAATGCCATGTCAGGTTTCTCCTAATTTTTACAAGATTTAGGATTGCAGTGACTTCTTAATTATTTGAACTTTTTACTATTATGAAGTGATTCTTTTCATATTTGGCTATACTCTGTCTGATATTCTTTTTCATCTGTTGTTAATATAGTTGCATCAATTTTCTTATTCTTCTGTTTGTTTAGTGAATCTTTGTCCATTCTTCCAATCCTTTTGCACCTTTGATCTTTAACATTCATATCTTGTAAAGGGCATAATGGTGGGCAGGGCCAGCCTGGCCATCCTGAGGCCTGAGAATCTGTGCCCCTTCTTTACTGCCTTTTAAATGAGAATTTCCGACTTTTATTTAAAGTGTTTGGCACGTTTTCACTTACTGTACTTCCTGGCGTGAGCACGTTTACCTCGGCCATCTGCTGTTTGTTTTCTATTTGCCCCTCATGTCCTTTTTCCTTTGTTTCCCCTTTGTTGTCCTCTTGCAGGTTAATTGGGTGTTCTTTTATTATCTCGTTACATTTCTTTTATTGGCTTTTTAGCTATGTGTCTTTGTATTACTTTTGTCATGGTTGCTGTAATAGGTGTCTGTAACTTCTCAGAGTCTGCCTTGATTAACATTATAGCACTTCATATTAAAAAGAACTTGACAAAATTCCATTCACACTCCATCCTATCTTTCAAGTTTCTATAGTTATATATTTTACCTCTACATATGCTAAAAACCCCACAATATATAGGTGATTTTATTTTTTTGCTTTGGACAGTCACTTGACTTTTCTTTTAAATGAGAAAATAAAGAAAAATAATACTTTTATTTATTCACATACTTAACCTTTCCAGTGCTCTTCATTTCTTTCTATAGACAGAGATTGCCTCCTGGTGTCCTTTCTCAGTTTGTTTCCAACTCGAAACACTTCCTGGTGTAGGTCATGTAGAACATTTCTCTCAGCCTTCATTTATCTGGAAAGTTCATTTTCACTTTTGAAAATTTTTATTGGAGGATATTGAATTCTAGGTGGATAGATATTATTTTCCCCAGGACTGTAAACATGTCTCAGTGTTTTTGATTTTCCATTGTTCTGAATGAGAAGTCCAGCATTTTAACATTATTTCTCTGTATTTAATGTTGCTTTTTCTTTGCCTTTATTTAAAATTTTCCTTGTATCATTTGTTTTAAGCCATTTAACTACACTGTTCCTGGATGTCATTTCATTTGCATTCATCCTAATCAGTTTGCAGAGCTTTCTGTATCTATGGATTGCTGTTTTTGATCAAGTTTAAAAACATTTTGGTCAACATTTAAAAAAAGTAATTTTAGTGATTTTTATAGTGATTTTGTTTCTCTGGTCCTTATCTCCTCTCTATTCTACTGGGGCTCCAAATGTACATCCTTCTGAATACTTGAAAAGCCAGATCACCAGGGCTCTATTCCTTTTTTAAAATTATTTTTTAATTTTTTCATTGTTTTGTTGAGATATAATTGACATCATCATATTTGTTTTAGGTATATAATGTGATGATTTGCTATATGTATATATTGCAAAGTGATCACCACAATAAGGTTAGTTAACATCCATCATCTTTCTTAGTTAAAATGTTTTCTTGTGATAAGAACTTTTAAGATCTACTCTCTTAACTTTCAAATATGTGATACAATATAGTTAGCTTCAGCCACCATTTTGTACATTATATCCCTAGTACTTACTTACCTCATAACTGGAAGTTTGTATCACTTGGCTACCTTCACTTATTTCATCCACCCCCACCCCATACCCCTGCCTCCAGTAACCACATGTGTATTCGCTGTGAGTTTGGTTCTTTTAGGTTCAACATAAAAGTTAGAGCACACAGTGTTTGTCTGACTTATTTCACTTAGCATAATGTTCTCAAGATCTGAATATTTTATCGCAAGTGGGAGAATTTCCTTCTTTTTTATGGATGAATAATATTCTATCTGTGTGTGTGTGTGTGTGTATCACATTTTCTTTATCCATTTATCTATTCATAGATAACTTAGTTGTTTCCATGTCTTGGCTATTGTAAGTAATCATTTGAGATAGTGATTTTGTTTCCTTTAGCTATATATCAAGAAGTGGAATTTCTGGATTATATGGTATTTCTACTTTTAAGTTTTTGAGGAACCATACTCTTCCATAGTGGTCACACCAATTTAAATTTCTACCAACAGTACTCAAGGGTTCCCTTTTCTCCATATCCTTATCAACAGTTACTAGCTCTTGTCTTTTTGATAATAGCCATTCTAACAGGTATAAGGTAATATCTCTGTTTTTCATTTGCATTTCCCTGATGATTAGTGAGGTTGGCACTTCTTTATGTACTGTTGGCCATTTGTACGTCTTTGGAAAAATGTCTATTCAGTTCCACTGTCCATTCTTAAATTGGACTGTTTGTTTTTTTTGCCTATTGAGTTGCATGTGTTCTTTATGTATTTTGTATAGTGACCCCTTATCATTTGCAAATATCATTTGGTAGGTTGCCTTTTCATTTTGAGAGTTTCCTTTTCTGTGCAGAAGCTTTAAAATTCGATACAGTCTCAGTTGTTTACTTGTGCTTTTGTTGTCTTTTACCATGAGATTCAAAAATCATTCCAAAATCAGGGAGAAGGAACTTACCCTCTGTGTTTTCTTTAAGATATTTTTTGGTATTTAGGTTTAGGTCTCATGTTCAAGTCTTTAATCTATTTTGAGTTGATTTTTTGAATATTGAGTAAGATGAAAGTCCATGTTCATTCTTTTGCATGTGGCTATCCATTTTCCTCAACACCTTTATTGAAGAGATTATCCTTTTCCCATTGTATATTCTTGGCTACTTTGTCAGAAATTAGTTGACCATATATGCCTGGGTTTATTTCTGATTTCACTGTTTTTACTGGCAATGCCATACTGTTTTGATTACTCTAGCTTTTTAATATAGTTTGAAATTTTAGGATTGCCTATTCTTTTTTCAAGATGCCATTGGAATTTTGCTAGGGATAGGACTGAATTTGTAGATGTCTTTGGGTGGCATGGACATTTTAACAATATTAATTCTTCCAATCCATGAGCATGGAATATTTTCCATTTATATATGTCATCAATTTTTTTCATTGATGTCCTTTAATTTTCAGTGTACAAATATTTCACCTCCTTACTTAAATTTATTCCTAAGTATTTTATTGTTTTTGATGCAGTTATAAGTGGAACTGTTTTCTTAATTTCCCTTTCTGACAGTTCGTTATTAGTGTAAAGAAACTCAACTGATTTTTGTATATTGATTTTGTATCCTGCAACTTTATTTAATTTGCTTATTAGCTCTAACAGTTTTTTGGTGGAATCCTTAGGATTTTTTATATATAGTATAATGTCATCTGCAAATAGTGACATTTTACTTCCTCCTTTCTTATTTGGATGACTTTTATTTCTTTCCTTCCTTAATTGCTGTACTATGTTGGATAAAAGCAATGAGAGTGGGCATCTTTGTCCTGCTTCTGGCTTTAGAGGCAAAGCCATCAGCTTTTCACTGTTAAGTATGATATTAGATATATGCTTATCATATATGACCTTTATAATGTTGAGATAGCTTCCTTCTATATACAGTTTGTTGAAGGTGTTTATAATGAGTGGTTGTTGACTTTTGTCAAATGTCTTTTCTGCATCTACTGAGGTAATCTACAATATTTTTATCCTTCCTTTTGTTAGGGGGATGTATCATATTGTTTAATTTGCATATCTTGAAGCATCCTTGCATCTTTGGAATAAGTCCTATTTGATCTATTTTGAATATTTTTGCATGTGTATTCATCAGGGATATTGGCCTGTAATTTTCTTTTCTTGTATTCTGATTTTGGTATTAGGGTAATACTGCTTTGTAAAAAGAGTTTGGAAGTGGCTCTTCCCCTTCAAGTTTTTGGAAAGTTTGAGAATGAATGATTAGTATTAATTCTTCTTGAAATGTTTGGTAGAATTCACCAGTGGAGCCATCTTAACCTGGGATTTTGTTTGTTGGGAGGGTTTTGATTACTGATTCAGTTGCCTTACTTATTGTTGAACTGTTCAGATTTTATATTTCTTCATGATTCAGTCTGGGTGAGTTATATGATTCTAGGCATTTATCCATTTTTTTCCTAGGTTGTCCAATTTGTTGTCTAATTTTTCGTGGTAGTCTCTTATGATCTTTCTGTTTCTGTGGTATCAGTTGTAACATTTCCTCTTTCAATTCTAATTTCATTTAAGTTGACCCATGAACAACATGAGTTTGAACTGTGTGGGTCCACTTATACATAGATTTTTTTCAATATATTGGAAAATTATATATATTGGAAAAACTTAGGAGATTTGTGACAATTTGAAAAAATATTTTCTTTTTTCTACCTTATTGTAAGAATACAGTATATAATACATATAACACATAAAATATGTGTTGTAAAATTGACTATGTTATTGGTAATTCCAGTCAATAGTTGGCTATTAGTAGTTAAGTTTCAGGGAATCAGAAGTTTTATGCGAAGTTTTGATTGTGTGGAGGGTTGGTACCCCCAGCCCTTGTTTTGTTCTAGGGTCAACTGTATTTGAGTTCTTTTTTTTTTGTTGGTGAGTCCAACCAAAGGTTTGTCTTTTTTGTTACTTTTCAAAAAACTGTCTCGTTGTTTCACTGATCTTTTGTACTGTCTTTTTAGTCTCTTTCATTTATTTCTTGTACTCATTTTTTAAAAACCAATATATTTTCATCCTATCATTAAATTTGAATGATTTATAATGACTTTTCTTTAAATTCACTTATCCTTATTTCTCTGTGTACAAACTGTTTTTTATTCCATTTAGTGAAATTTAATTTGCAATATTGCATGTTTTGGTGGTTTTATATAGTTTCTTTAGCTCTCTGAAGATTCGTCATCTCTTTACTCTTCTGTTCCTATAATTAAAAATAAATGTCTCATAATTATTTTAAAGTATTTATTTGCTGATTCTAAAATCTGAGTTATTTGTGGGCTTATTTCTACTGATTGACGTTTCTCTTAAAGGTAGTTGGTGATCATTTGTTTCCTTGCATGTTGTTTATGGTTGCATGCTGGTTGGTGGACATTTTCTGAGAGGATAATATATGTTGGAAAAAAAAGGTGTGTGTGTGTGTGTGCGTGTGTGTGAAGACATATAGTTTAGATACTGGCATAGACATACTCATATAAGATGTAGATATAGATATTCTTATTTTAGGGAATACTCTATTCTCTGTTAGGCAGCTAGAGTGTTAGCACATCAGTTTGGTTTCATCAGGAGTTGAACTGGTTAGACTGTAAGTTTTATGGTTTTAACACTTAGAGCAGCAGTCCAAGCACCAGGAGTTCCTCTGTCTTTCAGCATGGCTTCCACTTCCTGAACCCCAAGGGGCTTCTGCCTTCAATTTTTACAGAAGTTTGATTGGGTTGGTTTGGTTGCATCTTTGTTTAGAATTGGGTCACCTGTCACTTCAAATGCTTTGGAGGTGAATCTGGCCTCTTCGTCTTGTAGGGCTCTAGCATTCTGGAGGCACAGCACACCTCAGAGATAAGTGATCTTGACACTGCTGTGCCACACAGCTGGAATACTTAGAGACTACCAGGTATGGAGACTGGGCAACCCAGAGGCTGAGATCTGTTCACTGCAGGACCGTGAGACTCACAAAGCAGGATCTCTTGATTCTTTGTGCTCTACAGCCCCATCTTCACCCTCTGTACTGCCCCCCTCCCAGGAAAATACATGGGTTAAAGAATTACTGGGTGGAAAGGATTATCTTTGCCTTTGTGCTTCCTCCAGATTCAGAGGTGACATGACAGCCTGTGGGTTCATAAGTACTTTGCAAGGTTTCTCTTTACCCCAGTACTTTGTCTTCCTCTGGCTGACCTATGCCCCCACCAGGCTTGCTACCAAGCTCCGGAATGGCTGGGAAGGGGGCTCCAGCCCTGCATCAGTAGGACACACTTGTCCTTCTAGGGTTTAGTTCTTTCAGATGTCTTGGCATCTACAGCTCCTCAGTGAATTTTTAAAAAGTTTCCTTGGCCTTGTTGCTAGTACAATGGGTGTGACTTTTTTTCCCCACATCCTTCAAAATAGTAAGGAAGTGGAACCTGTGTATATGATTTTAAAAATTATTAGAGAAATGAAACATATCAATGAAACAAATACAAATATTTCAAAACCTATGTCCCCAAATTCTGAAGTCCCAATTTGGGAAAAGTATTTTAGTTAATCACAACCCTTTCAGAGGTGAGCTTCATAATGAATGATGATTTGCCCTACAAGCCTTTAATAGAATTTCAAGACAGTCAGTAGCCAGCCCTCCTATTTAACACACAAAACTGAGTTCCAGGTCCTGGAGCCAGGGTAAGAGTCTGAGATAAAAAATAAGACTTCTTATCCTGGACCTCTTGTATTTGAGATTGCCAGATAAATTCCTAAAATACTGTAGGAGGTGTGCCGCAGCCCGCGCCGCCTTCCACCGCCTCGCTCCAGCGACCCGCAGCAGGAGAGGACCATCAGGGCCGCCGCCCCCACTTCTGCCCGGCCCGGGCGCTGGCCCTGCCCTGGGCCCCGACCCCAACCACCTGCCCGGCCAGGCGATGAAGTGTCACTACGAGGCGCTGGGGGTGCGGCGCGACGCCAGCGAGGAGGAGCTCAAGAAGGCCTATCGGAAGCTGGCACTGAAATGGCATCCGGACAAAAGTCTGGATAATGCCGCTGAAGCATCTGAACAATTTAAATCAATCCAAGCAGCATATGATGTGTTGCGTGACCCTCAGGAAAGAGCATGGTATGATAATCATTGAGAAGCTCTACTTAAAGGTGAGCTTGATGGGGAATATAAAGATGACAGCTTAGATTTGCTTCACTACTTCACTGTTACCTGTTACTCTGGTCATGGAGATGATGAAAAGGGCTTTTATACTGTGTATCGTAATGTTTTTGAAATGATTGCAAGGGAAAAACTAGAATCTGTGTTAGAAGCAGATATTGAGGATTTCCCGACTTTTGGAGACTCCCAAAGTGACTATGATACGGTAGTTCATCCTTTCTACGCTTACTGGCCGAGTTTCTGCACTCAGAAGAACTTTGCTTGGAAGGAAGAATATGATGCCCGACAAGCTTCAAACCGCTGGGAGAAACGAGCCATGGAAAAAGAAAACAAAAAAGATTCGAGACAAAGCCAGGAAGGAGAAGAATGAGCTTGTCCGTCAGTTTAGTAGCGTTCATTCGGAAAAGAGATAAAAGAGTGCAGGCCCATTGAAAGCTTGTGGAGGAGCAGAAAGCAGAGAAGGCGAGAAAAGCCGAGGAGATGAGGCGTCAGCAGAAGCTGAAGCAGGGCAAACTGGAAGAACAGTACAAGAACAGAGCTGGATGACAGTGGCCAATTTGGAGAAAGAGCTCCAGGAGATGGAGGCACAGTATGAAAAGGAGTTTGGAGATGGATCAGATGAAGATGAAATGGAGGAACACGAACTCAAAGATAGACAGGATGGTAAAGACAGTGATGAGATGGAGGACGCTGAGCGTTATGATGACCTTTACTGCCCAGCATGTGACAAATCTTTCAAGACAGAAAAGGCCATGAGGAATCATGAAAAATCAAAGCATCGGGAAACGGTTACCTTGTTAAAACAGCAGTTAGAGGAAGAGGAAGAAAATTTTTCAGGAACTCAAACCGATGAAAATCCACTGAATGCTAATTCTGAGGAAGAAGTAGAAGATGCTCCAAAACAAAAGCTTTCCAAAAAACAGAAGAAAAAGAAACAGAAGGCAGCACAGAATTATGATGGTGATTTCCATGAAAATGGAACTGGAGAAGGAGTAAAGGTTGAATCAGAAGATACCAATTTAAATCAAGACAGTGCCAAAGAATTAGAAGATAGTCCCCAGGGAAATGTCAGTGTCACAGTTTGTTGAACTTTGTGGTGACCCCAAAAATGAAGCGAAAAGTGTTCCTAAACCCAAAGGAAAGAAAGCCAAAGATATGAAAAAATCTGTCAGAGTACCTGCTGAACCACAGACAGTGAGTGATGTTCTTATTAGCTGTACAACCTGCCATAGTGAATTTCCATCCCGGAATAAACTTTTTGACCATCTAAAGGCCACAGGTCATGCGAGAGCACCTTCATTATCTTCTTTAAACAGTGTAGCAAATGGTCGAAGCAAGAAAGAGAAACGTAAAAACAGATAGAAATTCTGCCAACACATTTTCTTTCTGATTGTCTCTAGATTTTGAAACCAAAAACTGAACTGAAGTCATCTAGAGTTAAAATTTCAGTGATCTGCAATTTGTTGCATTGTGGAAGATTATTTTTTATCTTTTAAAAACATTTTTTTTTCTTTAATATATATTTTTTAAACATTTCATTAGTAATTGAATTCTACTTTTGCCATACAAATTGACTTGAATATCTCAAAGCAGGTAAATATTGTAAAGTATGCTTTCTTGATTTCTGTTGGCTCATGTGGACACAAATGTACAGGGAGAATTAAAGTATTTTAAGACTTAAAAAAAAATACTGTAGGAGACATACTTATACTAAAAATATTATATGTTGTTTCTCAGAAATTTGAAATTAACTGAGAATCCTGCATTTTTATTTGCTAAACCTGACAACCCTATTTCCATTGCATAATACTGACTCTCTATGCTGAGTTTCCATAAGAAGACAATATTATGATCATTTCCCCCTTTTCTCAAATTAAAATGTAAAAAATGATTTTTTAACATTCTACTCTTCTATGTGATTAGAATTCTACTGATAGAAATTTTTGATATGTAGTGAAATCACTTTATGATCCTGTGTTCTGGGGAAAGGACCTATGCAAATGTTTTATGGAACTAAAATTTCTGTTACACTGTAATTTATTTGTGTCCCTTGAAGGAAGAAGGGACACTCTTTTTGCTAATATTAAAAATTATATGAAGGCCATTTAATAAAGAACAATATATGTTAATTTAAGGATATTTGGAGAATTATATAACATTGTATAAGAAAATAATCAACAATAACTTGGCCACTCCTTCACATTTTAGTGCATTCTTTTCACTCTTTATGTAGATATAGGAAGGGTATCTGTGTGTGTGTGTGTGTGTAATATTTGTAGATTCACTATGTCTCAGACTCAAGCAGCCAGCCTATGATCATAGCTATAGACATAGTTATAAAAACAGTTTTTTGTGATAACCTGAAAGGTAACCTTTAAATGCTTTAAACACATTTGCAATTCTGAAGGCCTAAGATGCCACTCTGCCCTTAGTCTTAGTAACTGTTACTCCTCACTCCTTTGCTTTTCTGAATGGTATGTGCAGCCTCAACCTCCCAGTTAGAATCTCCCTGGTGTCCCCTTGTTGAATGCCCATCTGTTCCAAAAACAGCAGCTAATTGCTTGCTTTTTTGCAGCTCTAAATCCAGCAAAATAGTTGGCTTTTTCATTCCCTGTCACTTGCTGTCAGCTGGAACAGCTGTTTTCCACCCCATGCCAAAGTGGGCCAGGGCCATCTTAAGTGGCAGCCACCTGTCCCTGAAGAAACTGTAAAACTGACCCAAACAAGGAAGATACTAGAATTCTTAGAGGTAGGGTTAGTCCATCTCAGTGGTATAGAAACAGCCTGTGATGTTCTGTTATTGGAAGGTGAATCTCATCCACAGCAAGTTAACTGCAGTGACAAATAGGAACTGCTGAGCACAATCTGGTCACCTGCACAGGTAATGTCTGTGGCCTTATTGTTGGCTGGTACATGGAGTCTTTCTGTTGTAATATGTCACTTAAAGTTCATCAATACCTTTATGGTAGGTGACTGGGGATATTTCTGTGCTTTGGAAAACACATCGTGAGGAAACAGGACCACCCATAAATCATGGAGGATGGAGAAGTCTGTGGCAGAAACAGAAGCAAGCCTGCACATCCAGAGACATCCTTCTATGGGCCAGAAATGCAGCTTCAAATGTGAAGGTCTTCATGAGCAGCGAGTTCTGTCTTAAATTCCCTCAATATTTTTATCCAAATACATTTTCAGAGAAGCTTCCCAGTCTCACAACTCCACCTGCTTTGGGGAACTGGGCAAAGTGATTCCACAGCTGGTCCCAAATTCACTGAATAAATATTGCCCCACCTGCCAAGGATGTGGAACTAAGCCATTCCCCTTCTCGCCCACTGCAAATCCCTTCCAACTTTCCAAAGTGCTCATCCTGCATACTCAGCTCTCAGGGAAGGGGCTCACAGCTGAGCTCTTTGAGGGGGGTGGGTAGCACAGGGATTTCAACTGTGCCTTTTCCTTCTTAGGACCAAAAGCCTCCATTGAAGCCCATGGGAGGTGAGGCCAGGAAGGCTCTGGCCTGGAGGTGCCCTGCTCGAGTGCTGCATTGCTGCAGATGCTCCCCAAGTCCCACCTCCTCAGACCAACATATGCTACAGAAGCAGTGGGTGTGGGCAGGTGCCACTTCCCCCAGGCATTTTTGGCACCCCCAATTTGGAGTTGTAGCTCTAGCTGATTGAAGTGTGGTCAGCATGCTAAGATAAAAGGATCTGCTGATGTTGTGTGGCCCTGAGCCTCTTTTCCAGGAAGCATGGTTGGGAATTGACATTCCTCCCCTGTTGGCCAGACTAGTTTTTGTGCCACTTTCTCTTCTTCCACTTCTCACCTCTTTTCCTCAACTCTCCTCCTGGACTCCACCACAAACTGGGCCTTCTTTTCAAAGTTTACTGCAGGTTTCTGCCTCCATTAGCCCTTCTCAGAGTCACAATGATGTGATGGGAAGGGATGGTCTTTGGAGGGTACTGACAGGGAATTGACATTAGCTTCCTTCGCTTATTTTCTGTGGTGTTGGAGGACAAGTTTGATGTCCTGCACCTCAGTTTCTCAATATTTACACAACAGAGTCAGAAATGTCCATTTCAAACAGGTTATAGGATTCAGCGCATATGTCTCCTATGCATGAAGGATCAACAAAGAGCTCAACTTCCTACTCCCATCTATTTGGTCCAGTAAATGTCTTTAGCAGTTGGGACTTCTGCTCACAGAACTTCCGATGAATTTAACTCTTAGCTCTGATGGGTTGCCATCTTGCCCTCCACTTGACTGAGTTTGAGGAGCAAGGACACTGAGCCAGCCCTTTGACATGGGGCTTCTCCACTCTGTGGATCTGCCTCCCCTCAGGGTTCTGCAGCTGGCACTGTCCTGGGCACCCGCAGCCCCTGGGCTGCCTCTCCAGCAGCATGTTTTGCCTAGATTGTTCTCTGATCATCAGGTCTTTTTCTGGTTGATTTTGACCTGAAACTCATCAATTTGAAGCACACAGTTAAATGCAAGCTTTTCTGCCAAGCCTTCTTCCAAATTCCCCAGTGGGAGATAGCTACATCTCTGTATAAGCATGTACCTTTCTGCACTCATCTCTGCCACCCATAAAGTCCTCACATCTTACAGATCTTGTTGAATTAATATTTATCTGAAGATCTTGTCTCTTTCCCCTTATGTAGTAAACCTTCGACATCAGAATCCTTAACTCTTTCATCTTTCTTTCTTCCATGGATCTTGGAAATTGCCATGTATGCACCAGACTGGCTGCAAATAGATTTAGTAATTTATTTATTTATAAAAATATAAAGTACTTGCCCACACAGTCTCCCAAGATTTTTTTGTCATTTTATGTCCTTAAAAGTCCATCTTTATTGATAAAACTTCTTATCTAGCCTCAGCTAAGAATTTTAAAATAAATTATGGCATACTGGTAGCAGCAGTTACTTAAAATGATAATACTATTTTATTTATTACAGGGAAAGCCTTGCATCCTCAGAGAAAAATAGATGAATAAGAGCATAGAATCATTACATATGTTGATGCATATAAGTCTGGGAGGGTATAGGTCCATACATTAATACTGGTTCTTTCTAGAAAATGGAATTCTATGTGACTTTTTTCATGTTTACCTGTGTTTCCTATTCTCCTGTAATGCCTATATTACTTGGGGTTTTTTTTTTTTGTAAAAGGAACACAACAAAATGCCACAACTAAAGTAAACAAACAAATAGAAGCACCATAATTTGAGGGCATCTGATTTTCAAGGCATAAGGAGCTGCTGCCATAAGGTGCTGACTGGATCTGTTCCTCAAAGATGTACCTTCTCAACAACAGTCTCAACCCTGCAAGACTTTTCCCAAATGAAGTAAAGCTTTGGGAAGGAGGACTGAAGTCTTAAATTCTGCACCATTATAGAAAGAAAACACCAGTGCCAATCCATACTATATTTAATATTGTAAGCAAGGAAAACTGACCTTTGAGAGTCTATAGGAGTCAACAATTTGTGAGCTGGACATGTTTTTCAACATAAAACAAATTTGACATGAGGCATCAAGTAGCGGTACATTTTCCAAGCACAAAAGATCCAGGAAACTACCAAATATTGCTTATCTGAATGCCATTTTCGAGAATGCTCTACAATTATATTGCCATCTCTGACTACCTCCTGTGATGTCTCCTTCTATGGAGGCTTCGTGCAGAGCAGAACAAGCTTTTCCATTCATGCACTACAGGTTAGAAACCAGAGACACTTTTGCACAATTATTCTCTAGAATTTATGTAGCCATGGGAAATCACTAGTTAGCTGCCACATACAAATACTTGATTTTAATTAAAAAACTGTATTCTGGTGTAGGGAAAATGGAAGTTCCATGGCCAGGATCCTCACCTGATACACACTGTGTACATGTGATGAGGTAATACTTAGCCTGCCGCAAAGGCACATGCTGCAACCCATTGACAATAAGCCATTACTGCCAGTATTGCTATAAAAGAGGTTCCTTGATGCTAGAAGTAGAGCTAGAGAAGAGATCAGAGGCAGAGCCTCAAGCAGAGAGGAGAGACTGAGACAGGCTTGATAGGATAGAGGCAGATGTGATTCTAGTGCTTGACCTTCACCATGAGAATAAAGCTTGATATAAGCCCGCTTTTACCCCCAATGTTATGTTGTCATTTTTCAGTTTCGATAAATCCATAGTGAATTTGCCCAGGGCTGAAACCCTCAGGCGAGACATTTGGCATACTCGGCAGGATTTGCTGCAGAATGAAAATGGAAAAGGATAGGGAGACCCAGGGTATGCCCCAAGGGGCATATGGTCGAAGATGACCTGCCTCCTAAAGGAGTAGGCCCCTCCCCAGAACTGTGGAGAGGTGTAGGCAGTAGAGAAGGCTCTGCAAAATAGGGAGGTCCTTGGAGAAACAGTGTCCACGAGGCAACAGGAACTGTGGGTTGGCTGTTTATCACAGTGTTAGGAAGGGCCATAAAGGAGAAAGACATCCTCCTATGAGAAGCAGAGGAGGAGTTAGCATGAGAACACAGGCTGCTCAATGCCATGGAAGAGGTGAAATGTTGATGACTGAGATGGCAGCCCTGTGAGGTGCTGTGGAGATGGTAAAGGATGTAATGGTAGCACAAGGGGACGTAGCATGAGAACACAGGCTGCACCGTCCTGTGGGGGAGGTGAAAGGTGTAATGGTGCTATCAACTCCTGAAATGGTGGAAGATATGTCGGACAGAGATAAGGGGCACCATCCCCTCCTCTATTGAAATCCCATCTGGTAGAAGTTAAGAAAATAAAGACACAGCAACTACGGGTTCCTCAAAGATAGGTGCAGCCCCCTCCCCAGGTTGTGGAGCACTCTATGCTCTGCACCTATACTCAGGCAGGACTGGTGTGTTTGGGTTCCCAGTTTCGGCAGAAGCCCTCAGAGTCTTTGTCAGCTAGGCTCCTGTGCCTTTGGGATATAGGGACAGATGGGATTACTCTGTCTGGATTAGAAGTGGAAAAGTTGGCTTCTCTGACAAGTCATCCTACACCGTGGCAGCGATTACAAAATGCACACGAGACCCCAGGCAACCACACCCTTCTTGATTAGCTAATGGCCATGCTTCATACTGTTTGGGCCAATCAGGGTGATTGCCATCTTCCCCTGCTAGATGGCAGATGTATGCTGAATTCCAACAGGTGTTACAGGAGTTGGGCATGAAACATGCCATTTATAACCCAGGAAATCATGGTGTGGAAGAAGAGCCATTTACCTCAGGGATAAGGGGTACCATGCTTCAAATGGCTCCTCTCTCCCTCTTTGGGTCCCTAGTCACCATTCTTGCCCCTCATATAAGGCAACCCATAAATGAGGTTACCCATACTACAGCAGATTTGGGAGAGGCAAAAGTGATATAGGGATGGAAGAGAGTGTGGTTTGCTACTGAGAAGATGAGTTTATAGGTCCCATCAAGGTCTTGAGGACCCATTTGTGGGTTTATTTAATAGAAGCAGGAACAGAGAGAAATTGGATAGGAAGTCAAATAGACTCCTACTGGAGCTGTAGCAATAATTAAAGCTGGGGCAGCAGTTTTGGCCACTGAGGACCAAGAAGTGGAGTCTAGAGACAGAGCTACAAGTGTGATCTGTGTGTCTGCAATCCTATTGGAGAGTGAGCTGACCTCACCTGACCCTGCACAGGAAGATGATTGGGGATCTGGTTTGACTGAGGGGAGGGTCGAGGTACCTGCCTTGGGGGCCTGGGAGGGGATGGAACCACATGTTGAAATATCAGTTCATTGGTTCCCAGTGAATGTACAATGTGTCCTGGCCCCTGTGGACACAGGAGGTGAATGCTCACTGATTTATGGCAACCTTGGGTGGTTTCCCAGGACCTCTGCTGTTATGCTGTTATAGATAAATACTGGGGTAAAGCTATTAGAGTGAAACAAGCCCAAATCCCATTGGGAACAGGGTATCTACCCCCAAAGAAGTATGCTGTGTATATCTCTCCTATCCCAGAGTATATTTTGGGGATAGATATCCTGCAGAGCCTGTGGTTACAGACCACTGCAGGTGAGTTCAGACTGAGGATACCTGGGGCAAAGGCAGTTCTGAGGGGACATGCTAAGCACCTGCCCATAGGTTTGCCTGTGCCTCAGTGGGTGACTAATACCAAGCAATACAAATTGCCTAGAGGACATAAAGAAATTGCAGAAACCCTCCAAGAACTGGAGAAGGTGATTATTATAAAGCCCACCCAGAGCCCTTTTAATTCCCTGTGAAAACTCTGGATTGCTCCCGGTGTATGACAGTGGATTACAGAGATCTAAATAAAGTTATATCCACTCCACATGCTGCTCTCCCCTCTAGCGCAACCCTTATGACACCCTCAGTTGTGAACTGGGAACATCATTATGTTGTGTATCTTGCTAATGTTTTCTTCTCTACTGACATAGCATAGGAAAGTCAGGAACAGTTTGCCTTCATATGGGCAGGATGGCAGTGGACATTCACTGTCCTCCCACAGGGGCACCTCCACAGTCCCACCATCTGTTATGGATTTGTAGCCCAGGACTTGGCAGCATGGGAGAAACTGCCAATGGTGCAGATGTATCACTACATTGATGATATTATGCTCACATCTGATTCTCTTGCATATTTAGAAGGAGCAGGTCCTAAACTGCTGCAATATCTACAGGAGAAAGGATGGGCTGTGAACAGCACCAAGGTTCAGGGACCCGGTTTGTCAGTCAAATTCTTGGGGGTCGGCTGGTCATGAAAGACTAAAGTTTTCCCAGAAACAGTCATAGATAAAGTCTAGGCCTTCCATACCCCTACAACTGTGGTTTTTGGGTCTTTTAGACTAATGGAGAGTGTTTATCTCTCACTTGGCACAAATTCTAAGGCCTTTATACTATTTGGCACGAAAGGATGTCAGGTAGAACTGGATGTATGCATATGCCTTTGCCACTGTAAAGAGGGCAGTCAAGGCCATACAGGTCTTGAGTGTGATAGACCCATTGAGGCCCTGTAAGCTGGATGTTCATGTGACTGAGACGGTTATGGTTGGGACCCTCTGGCAGTGGCTCAAATGAGCTCTCCAACCTATTGGATTCTGGTTGCAACTCTGGAAAGGAGCAGATATCTGGTACCCCTTAATAGAGAAGCAATTGGCTTCCACATACTGTACCTTGCTGGCTACAGCAGTAGAACAGCCCCGATAAAGGTAATAACCACCTATCCCATCATGGAATGGGTATGAGACTGGACCCAAAAGCCACTGAGTGGCATGGCACAAAGGCAGGAAGAATTTGTTTCAGAGCTGTAAGGAGCAGAGAGCCCTTATCAGTGGGGTAGAGCCCCTACACCCCAAAATGCATGGTACACAGATGGCTCCACCTATGGACAGCTCCTGACATGGAGGGCTGTAGCTTTCCATTTTAAGACTGAGACAAGTGGACGGAGGATGGAGAGGGGAAGGGCAGCCAATGGGCAGTTCTGGGCAGTATGGCTTGTGGGCAGCTGGGCCGTCTATCAGGGCTTGACCCTGTGGCTTCGAACATGGTACAATGTTAACTGGCTTGTTGGTCACCAACCCCTTTGTGGCCAAGAATTGTGGCAAGACTTAAGGACCTCTGGTCAGACTGAAAGAATTACCATTTATCATGTGACAGACTGTTTGCCTTTAGCATCCTCAGGGAATGATGAAGCGGACACATTGGCCCAGGTGCACTGGCTAGAAGGAAAGTCTGCTTCTGATGTGGCCCAATGGTCAACTTTTGTTGCATGCAGGGTGGAGGACAATGTTCTCTGTAGTCCACTGATTGGGCCTGCCTTTAACCTTTGAGGAAGTCAGCAGAGCCTGGCAAGAGTGCCTTGTGTGCCTAAAAGGGACTTACATTGAGTCTCACAGCAACCTGGGATGATAGCTAAGGGAACTATACCCTTTGTCAGGTGGCAGATAGAGTATATTGGGCCCCTGTCCATGTCACATGGGTATTAATATGTCATGAGCAATGTAGATACTTCTGGTTGCTTTTCTTGTGGGTTGTGTAGACCAGCAAATGACCAAAAAAGGCCTACAGCATCTTTTTGCAGCCTATGGCCAACCACAGGTAATTGAGAATGATTAAGGCACCTACTTTAGTGGACATGCACTACAAGAATAGGTGCAACAATTAGGGATAAAGTGGAAATTTCATGTACCATATAACCCTATCTGGGAAGGCATGATAGATAGGTACAATGGTTTGTTAAAATCTGGACTGAAGTTAGATACTGGTAGTCTATAGGGATGGTCAATCCACATATGGACAGTGTTATGGCATTTGAATGAGAGACCCTGGAAGGGGGCATTGAGCTCCACAGATGTGCTAACACATATTGTTGCCTCCCCTATATTACTGCAAGTACAAACCAAGGAGGAATTGTTGAAGCCAGGGTTTGGCCACCAGAATATCTTGCTGCCAACACCGACTGCAATAAACCCTAGAGACTCCATTCAGTGGGCTTGGCCTTGGGTTCCTGAGACCTTGGGGACAGGGCCTGGAAGTTGGCCCACTGTGTATTCCTGGAGTAACAGCAGAGTGGCCTCCAAAGATCACAGTAGTGTACTCTAAATGGCTTGAAGTTAAGAGCATCTTACTAGGGAGTTTGTTTTGTCTTTATGGCCAGTGCAGTCACCTCCAGTAGCACTATTCATAGACCCCTTAGTAACTCCCACAGAAGGGTAAGGGTATAGTATAATAGATCTGGATGGGACCCCCTTCCTGCCACAGTTCTATTACAGGACCACTCTCTTGCATGCATCCTACCTGATGAACAAGATTTGCCTATATTGGTGTTATTAAAACATGTGCCTTATCACCCGAAGACATTAATCTCCTCTAATATCTTTGTGGATTAGGCACACACCCTACCAAAAACTGATGTTTGCTGGGTGTGAACTTAGCTCCCTACAGGTTCTGCTATTGGCCTCCCACAGAAAGTGCAAGTCTTACACTCATTTGAACAGAACTGGTTTGAATATAGCTGGAATGACCACTTGGTGGCAATCAATCTCCTCAGGCTTGAGGGTTATCATAACTTTTTTGTTATTTGTATCATAATTTCTGTTGTTATTTGTATGTTGTTACAGCTTCTGTTGTTGTTGTGGGATTTGGTTTAATGCTCCAGTTTTCTCACACAAGGACCATTGGGGAAGATAAGGGTGTGTAGATTGTGAGGTGAGAATCCTGGAGGGGTGGACTGTAGGCAAAATGGAAGTTCCATGGATAAGATCCTCACATGACACCCATTATGTACATGTTAGGAGGGTATACTTTGCCCACTATGTAGGTGCATGCTTGCATACCCACTGGCAATAAGCCATTACAGCTGGTATTGCTATAAAAGAGGTTCCCTGGTGCTAAGAGCAGAGCCTAGAGAAGAGAGCAAAGACTGCGGAGCAGAGAACAGACAGAGCCTGGAGCAGAGAACAGAGACTGAGACAGGCTTGCTGGGGCAAAAGCACTATGAGAATAAAGCTTGGTATGAGCCCATGTTTACCTGCAATGTTCTGTTGTCATTTTTTGGTCTCATTGAATCCCTAGTGAATTTGCCTTGGACTGAGACCATCAGGAGAGACATCTGGACAACCTCAGTTCTCAATTCCCACAAGTACATGCTTTGGAATCCTCACTAACAGGGGAATTTTAGGAGTTTGGGCTCATGTTCATTGATTTTCCTGGAAAAGAATGCATACAGAAACATCTTAGAGTCTTCAAACATCTAACATACTTCGCTACTTGCTAGGTCTTTTAAAATGTTAAATTAGAAGATAAAAGCTCATGTCTCTACTTTAATTCCTGCAATTGTTCTTATTAAGCCTGTTGATGTGAAACATTCTGCTGCCTGCTCTGCAGATGAGGAAATTAGCAGGAGGCAGTAGGGCGGCTTACCCCTGGCCCCACAGAGCCACCATCACAAAGCTCGTCATCAGGGAGAGGAGTGGGATCTTTCAGCTCACACTGGTTTTCCCCACCTTCTATCTCCCAGCAACACTGGCAGTAGGACTCCAAAC
This sequence comes from Manis pentadactyla, assembly GCF_030020395.1. Lineage (NCBI taxonomy): Eukaryota > Metazoa > Chordata > Mammalia > Pholidota > Manidae > Manis > Manis pentadactyla. Next base: position 46,243,164 of record NC_080025.1, read on the forward strand.
AAATTTCCCAGTGATCTAGATTTCCCAATGACTTATTATTTCTAAGCAATCAAATTCCTTTAAAAAATTGTTTTATTTTATCTTGTTGTGGTAAAAACAACATGAGATCTAGGATAGAAGATGAATTACATTGACTGACTTTCAAGTGTTCAGCCAGCTTTCTTTCTAGAGATAAAACACACTTGGTCAGGCTATATGATCATTTTTACATATTGCTGGGTTTTATTTGTGAGAATTTATTGAGGGTTTGTGCATCTGAGTTCACAAGTGAAATTCTGTGGTTTTCTGTATTTGTACTATCTTTGTTTGATTTCATATCATCACAGTAAAGCTTGCATCATGAAATGTGTTCTCCTCTTTTGTATTCTGGAGGACTTTGTGCAGTTTCAGTATTTTTTTTTTAGTTTTAGAATTGGACCCTTAAGGCATCTACTCCTATCATTTTCTGAGCTGGAGGAATATTAAAAGTTAGCTTAATTTCTTTAATATGTGTAAGACATTTCAGATCATCTGTTTTTTCTTGATCAAGTTTGGCATTGGGTGCCTTTCAAGGATTTTCCATTTCATCTAAACTGTTGAATTCATGGGTAGAGTTGTTTCTAGTTTTCCTTTCTATCCTTTTAATGTTGATATAGTCTGTAGAATGATGTAACTACTTTCTTTCCTGATGTTTATAATTTGTTTCTTCTACTTTTTTTATTGTTTATCCTGGTTAGAGGTTTTACAATTTCACTGATATTTTTTTTTCAAGAAACAGTTTTTTTTTTCATTGCTTTTTTTCCTATTGTTTTTCTATTCCAATTTAATTGATTTTGGTCCTTATCTTTGTTATTTTTTTTCCTCCTCCTTGCTTTAGCTTTAGTTTGTTCTTTGTTTTCTGGCTCTTCAAAGTGACAGGTTCAATAATTGATTTGAGACTATCCTTCCTTTATAATATAAGCACTTGATGCTATAACTTTTCCTTGAGCACCAATTTAGCTGCATTCCACAAATTGATGTGCTGTGATTTTATTTTCATTAAATTAAAAATATTCCTATTATGTGTAAATTCCTCTTTGTCCCATGGATTATTTTAAAGTGTTTTGTTATATTTCCAAATATTTGTGGATGTTTCTAGATATATTTCTCTTATTTGTTTCCACTTAATTCCACTCTGGTTCAAGAATATTCTTAGTATAATTTCAGTATCTTTTATTTGTTAGGGGTTGGGTTTCTTTAGCAACAAATAAAGTCTATTTTGGTGATTGTACTATGTATACTTTTAAAGAATGTATATTTTCTTTTGTTAAAAGAGTTCCATAAATGTCAGGTTGGTATTGTTGTTCAGTTCTACTATACTATTTTATTTACTCTGGTGATTTGTTTTTTAAATGATGTGTTTAGAGCATTTATATTTAATGTAGTTTTTGATATAGTTAATTAGGTTCTATTATCTTGTTAGTCATTTTTTATTCTATCTCTTCAGTTCTTCATCTTTTTCTGTTTTTTTCCTTCTTTGCGTTAATTCAGTATTTTTTATGAATCACTTTTATATCCATTTTTTCTTTTTTTAAAAAAGTACTCTCAGTGATTTTTCTTTCCCCAGGGTTTAGATTATACATTTTGAATTAATCACTTCTAATCTTCAAATATTATTCCACTTCTGCTGTGTAAAGATCTCCCAGCTGGATTCTTCCAATTCCTTTGTCCCATTATTTGTAATATTTTGTCATACATCTTATTTTTTACATATGCTATAATACATTGTTACTATGTTGGTTTTCCACAATTAATCATATTTTTGAGCAATTAAAAACAAGAAAAATTGATTTCATATACACCTTTTTTATATCACTTCCAGTATTTCTTTGTGTAGGTCTAAGTTTCTGTCTGACATCTTATGCCTTTGCCTGAAGAAGTTCTTTTCCATTTCTTGTAGTGCAAGTCAGCTCTTAAAGATTTCCTAAGCTTTTGTTTATCTGAAGAAGTCTTTATTTTGCCTTTCATTGAAAGGTGTTTTCAGTAGGTATAGAACTCTGGGCTCAATATTTTGTACTAATTTTTGTAATTAGTACTTTAAGCATATCTCACATTGTCCTCTCACTTGAAAGGTTTCTGCTAAGAAGTCTGCCCTCAAGATTTAGTCTTGCAATCTCTGTTCTCTGACAGATTCAAAAACAAGTTTAATTTTGTAGATTATCCACTTTTTTTCTTGTGAGGTTTGGACTAATGCTTCCCAGGTTCTTACATCTTAATTAGAAGCCAGAAACAAGATCTTTTAATTGAATTCTTCATGTCCTTTAGTTCTTGGAAGGTTTTTGAATCATATCACTGATGATCATCTCAACTTTGTTTTCTTTTATCTCTTTCTGGAACTCCTATTACTTGGCTGTTGGAGCTTCTGTACTGAAACGAAATATCTCACCTTTCACCTTTTCCATTTTTTTGTCTTTCAAAAAAACTTTTTCACAAATTTCCTTGCCTTGTCTGTAAATTCTTCTGTTCAGTTTTATATTCATGCTATTGTGTCTTCAATTCTTATGAACTCTTTACTCTTTGCTGAATGTAATATATATAACATAATACATGCCATAATGTCAAATGTATACATACATATATGTATGTATGTAATTTTATGCATTAAAATTATATATAATCAATTATGTATATTATATATATCTATACATATAAGATATACATCTTAAGAATATTTATAGAATAGTTCTTTTCCTCCTCTGAGCATACTAATTTTTGTTTTGTTTTAGATTTCTTCTCCCAGAATAGTTTCTATTTCCTCCAAGGTTTTTTTTTTTTCCTATTATTTCAGGAAGTCTCTCTTTCTTTTCTATAGAAAATGAGGCACTTTCTTTAAATATCTGATAATACATGGCTGTCTTCTCAAGATTAAGAGTAGAGGACTAAAAATCTAGTTGGAAGCTCTGAAATAGATAGGAATCATTAGCTTTGACCATTAACTAGTTGGAGCTGTTTGTGGGGGTAACTATTGGCAGTATCTTTAGACTTCACCTATTGGGCTATTTGAATGACCCAGAGAAGAGCCTTTCTATCCTGCATGGGGGTGAGGGCCTTCTTTTCACTCATCATTCTGGGTGCTTGTTGTGGGGAGGTGGGGGTAGCTCTCCATCACTGCCGAACTGGACACTGGAAAGCACAGCAGCTGCACTCTCTGAGTTCTGATTCCCTTGTTCATTTCCAGGATCCTGGCAGCAGCCCTGCCCTGCAGGGTGGAGTAGGAGTCTCAGTGCAGCAACAGCCCTCATCTTACGTTCACTCAAATCTATCTTTATAAAAATTTTCAAATCAAGATGTTACATTTTATTCAAAATAACACATCTTTTATTAATTTTGAGGACACTCTCCAAGATGAAGCTCTTTTCCTAGGTTCATTAAAAGAGGGAAGGGAGATGTAGGTGGATTAATGGCCTCATGCTGGAAGCACAGGCCATCTCCAAATCCTGACCACACACAGGGACATGTTTTCACTCCTGAATGTAATGAATGGTACACAAACACAGCAATGCTGCATGTAGGGTCAGAGACACTCAGGGAAGGGCTTTGGACTGAATTCATTTGGTTTCTAGAATTGTTTCTCTAGGCTATCCTCATCACTTTTCTTCCATTTGTTAGCATATTTGTATATTATATGAATATTTCTGGGCTTTATTTACTGTATCCTCTCTAGGTCTGTAACTGGTATGTTGATTTGCATATTAAATTGATGAAAACACTGAAGTTCTGTATGAGATTGTGGGGGTAAAAAGACCTAAAACATTAAAAGAAAGCATCTGTACATTACAGAACACTACTCAATACCAGTGACTCACTGTGTTCCTATAAATGCCAAAAATCTTTAAAATCTGAAATAAAATATGCACATATGTTCAGTATTAGTAGCAGTTACAAATCCTCTGTAATTTTACTTAATTTTATGTTGGCTCTAATCTTGACTAAAGTCTCATAAATGCATGAGCTCATTAGTTTCATACATATTATAATTTTTATCTAATAGATTTTTGGCAAATGCTTTTAAAATGCAGGTTACCTTGGTTTTTGCTTCATGTTTTATAAATAAACTAATGAAGTGGACACGTGGTTTAAAAATGCTAAAAGCACTCCAAGAAGTATAATCATCCTAGTTTTTCCTGAGAAACTCTGAAATACATACTTAAATAAAAGAGCAAGTATCTGGCATTAAAAAAAAAATCCCTTTATTTTTAAAGGCCTCTGAATTGCATCTGAGAATTCCCTCAGCATGCAAGCATGTGGCTGTTAGCTAGACAGAAAGGCACTGTCTCCCCCAGGGCATCCCAGGCACTGGTCTTGTATCTCTATCTTCACTTTTGCCATCATCATGCACAGGTGCTGCAGGTTGGAAAGTTGTTCTTGCCTGAAAGGACAGGACCTGGTGCTGCAGCATGTGAATGACCTCAGGCACCTGAACATCATGCCAGGCAGCCTTCCTGGGGTCTTCCTGGATGCTGTCTGTTGTGTTTGTGCAATGCAATGCTGCCAGTGGTCTGGGGGGGCTCCAGGTTCCTGGTTTGGGCTGTGGTGCCTGGGCTGTGTTGGGTCCTTCCCTCCCCTAGAGGAATCATGTGCAAGTTGGGAGACCCAGCTGATGAATGGCTTGCCAAGCTGGCTGTGCTGACTAAATGTTTTCTCTTAGTCTGTGGCTTGTCTTCTCCCTCACTTGGCATTGCCTTTCACAGAGCAGAAGTCTTCAATTTTAATTCAGTTCAGCTTATGAATTCTTTCTTTCATGGATGGTGCCTTTTGTGTTGTATCTCAGAGTCATCACTATTCCTTGGGTCATGTAGGTTTTCTCTAATGTTATCTTCTGGGAGACTTATAGTTTTTATTTGCATTTAGGTCTGTGATCCACTTTGAACTGCCTCTGGTGAAGGGTGTAAGATCTTCATCTAGTTTCACTTTTTCGCATATGGATGTCCAATTGTTCCAGTGCCATTTGTTGAATACTACCTTTGCCCCTGTGCTGCATTTCAGATAAAAGATCATCGGCTATATTTGTGTGGGTCTACTTCTGGGCTCTCTGTTCTGTTCCATTGATCTATTTGTCTATGGCCAATACCACACTGCTTTAATTACTGCAGCTTTGTAGTAAGCCTTGAAGTTGGGTAGTGTCAGTCCTACAATTTTGTTCTTCTGCTTCCATCTTGTGTTGGCTCTCCCGTGTCTTTTGTCTCTCCATGTAAACTTTAGTAATTTTAATTTTAAACTGTAAAATTCAGTTTTTTTGAGATCCAGAAAATAACTTGCTGGGATTTGGTTGGGATTTAATTGAATCTATAGATCATGTTTGGAAGAAGTGACATTTTGATAATATTGAGTCTTCCTATCCATGAACATAGAAAGAGTTTTATTTATAATATAAAACATTTTTTTGTATTATAAAAAGTAAGTGAACACTTAGCTGATGTTGTGATGACAAGGTAGTGTTCAGAATAAGGTCCGATTAAACCATGAAAATTTATAATTATATACAGAAACAATTTACATCTTCTATATATCCAGGTATACAAATTATACATGGTTTTTTATTTTTTCTTTGTATTTTTCTGTAATTTTAAAATATTCTACATGGCATGAGTTATATAATAATAAAACTTGGCTCAACAATTTAGATAACAACTTGGGGACTTTAATTGCCTGAACTTCTAAGACATGATATGAATGTAAACTAGGGTTTTGTAGTTTGAAAACTTAAGTGCCTTCCTGAGTATGCCATACCATGATTTTTTAAATTCTCATATGAGTGTCCTGATTCCCATGAAATGTTATCTGACAAGCACCATTTTATAGATGGGCTAACATGAACTGTAAATTCTCTTCCTTCCAGAGCTAAGATGAGAAATGTCTACACAATTGCTACTTTAGCAGCCCTATAAAATGTCCCTTCTCTCCTAATTATTTTCCTGTCAAGGAAAAGATAAAAGAGACATCAAATGCAGATCATCATTAAATACCTTAAGTGCTTGTGGGGATTGAAAGTTTTATTCTTAGTTTTTAACAGTGAGAGTCCAAAGTTTATTAGTAGTCCACATTTATTCCAGGCACTATGATTGGTGAAGAGAAAAATAAGAGGCATGGCTTACACATAGAAGTGGATCAAGACTACAAAAATTGTAATAGTGTTATTGATAGAATGTCTGCTGTGTGTTATGACTAGGTGTGGTGTCCACATATGGTCTCATGTGGATGGAGGGGGTTAGGAGATGGGGAGTATTTTAGTCAAGGCTGGGAGAATACCAGATTTGTGAATCTGTTTAAGAATATGATTTACTACATGACACAGCCCCACTACAAGTGAAAACAACACACTAGCTAGCACCTCCGGCTGTCTGGCTGGACTTACTCGCTAGCTAAGTGATTTGTTTCCACTTAAGCAAACCATCAATATTATGCTGAGCAAAACTACAAACATTACATGACACACATCTCTGGCGACACCACAGAAGTATTCATGGATGCAGGCCTATCACCATGTCCATATCCTACCTGGTTGGATGGACCTGCTTTGTAGTAGGGCTGAGAGGCAACCAGCACCTCCCAGGAGGGTGGCAGCGACTGGGGTTAGACAATGTCCATTCCGATTAATCTCAGAGTCCTTTCTAACTGGCCAGTGTCTGTCCCACAGTGGTGTGAAATGTTTTGAACATAGCCAATATTTTCACTGTGATGGATTTGAATAGCTAAAGGGACCCTTTGAAATAGGTTTGCCTTTGGGAATCGTGGAAAGTTGTTGACTTTGCATAATAAAGTACAATAGAAGGGAAGTTAAATCAGGGAGATAGAAAGGGAAAGAGAGGGGAGCAGGTGAGATGGCTGAGTATGGGGTTAGTGGGATGAACTGGCCATGCCCTTTGTGGGGGAGATGGATAAACGACCGCTTAACTTCATTTCACTTAAATTCTTTTTTGCTAATACCCAATGTGTTCCAATGGAATCTAGAGGCCGAAAGGTGTACAGTAGGCGAACACCCATTTTCAACACCTACCTTCAATGCAGGAACAGCACTAGGTCCCTGGGGTGCTCCATTTGCTCTCAGTTCCATCCTCCTCCTTCCTCTCATCCCCTCAAGAAAACTCCTGTCCAGGTTGCTGCCTGTTCTTTATGATTTCACCTCAGTCACCTAAGTTTCACCGAGTTTAGCATGTTTTGCAACCTTATGTAAGTGTCTTATTCTGTGAATTTTTTTTCCTCCAATATTTTTCCACATGAGAATCAGCCATTGTGGTAAATGTAACAATAGTTTACTCAGTTTGGGTCCTCTGCACCATTCTGTTACATGAAAATGCCAAATGTCAGTCATGCAAGGCTCCTGTTAATTGGACATTTTATTTAATTCCACCATTTTCTTCCCTGTTACCATCAGTTGTGAGCATTGTTGTCATCTTCTGATACACACATGCAAGACCTTCTCTAAGGTGTGTGATTTCTTAGGAAAATTCTGGGTCATATGATCTGCAAGTCTTCAACTTTACTGAAGCACACCGGATTGTTGTTGATGTTCTTTTACATACTGTGGGTAAAATTGTAGTATTTCCAGAATCTCTCACCTGGATTTAGTCCATCTCCATATCAATAGGTGTTTCCAAGGGTTGGAGAGAAGTAGTCATCTCCATATAAATAGGTGATTACAAGGAGGATGGAGAGTGAGAACGCACCTGGACTGGAGAGGTTTGATGGGGTCCTTCTGCAACCAGGTCACGAGAGACACAGGCGAGCAGAAGTAGATGACTGTAAGCAATAAATGGGTTTCTCCCACTTTTTTCTCCCTTTGACTGATTTTGGCGTCAAAGGTTATTTGCCCTGGACTGGGGAACATATTTTTTCTCCTAGAGTTACACATACTCACCAAAAGTGTTATGATCTTGTTTTCTTCCATGTCTCTTCCCAATACTAAAGGTTGTGAAAGATTTATCCGTGGTTTGATTGATACTTAATTCTAATGAAGCTGTGTATATGTTCATGTATTCTTTTCATTCATTTTTTTCTCTTTGCTGCAATACCTATTTAGGTACTGTGTTTCTTTTAGATGTTTTTTTCTGATTGTTACTGAGTCATAAGCTATCTTGATATGTTTTTTATATTGTGAAAACCTTTGTTGATTATATATGTGGCAGGTATTTTACCAAGTTCTTGGTTTAACTTTTTACTCTTCATTTATTTTTAACAGAAGTTAATTAATGTTAGTTTATCAATTTTTTTCTAACTTTCTATTTTGAAATATATATTCATAGGAAGTTAGAAATATAGTACATGTAGGCCACATGTACCTTTCACATGGGTTTTCCAATGGTTACATTTTACATAACCATAGAAAAGATCAAACCCAGAATTAACCAATGTTCCAGTATTTGTGTGGCTCTCTGCCATTTTGTCACATTGTAGATTTCTGTAACTACCACTATCAAGACACAGAACTGATCCATAACCACAGATTACTCCTGCTACTTCTCTTTCATCACAAAATACCCTCACCTCTGCAACTAATCCTAACCTTGGCAACTACTGAATTCTTTTCTTTATATATTTGTGTATGAATTTTTTTGTTGTTGAAATTCACATAAAAATGAGCATTTTAAAGTGTAGCCTTTTTCACTTAGTATGTTTTTAACATTCAACTGTATTTTAGCATGTGTTAATTCCTTTTCCTTTTTTATGGCAGAATAGTGTTCCAGTGTAGCTATATACCAAAATTCTTCTATTGATCAACAATTAGGCTCTTTCCACCTTTAGGCTATTGTGAATTGTGCTGTATGAAAATATATGCACCTATATTTGTTTGAGTACCAGTTTTTAATTCTTTGGAGTGTATATTTAGTAGAGGAATTACAGGATCATGTGGTGATCCTACATTGAACTTTTTGAGGAATGGCCAAATTGATTGGATCAGTAGCTGTACCATCTTACATTCTCACTGGCAAATGCTAGGAATATAATTTCCCCACGTCCTCACCATTCTTGCCATTTTCCACATTTTAAAATTATTATAAATTTCATAATTAAAATATAATTATAAATATAACTATAATGTTTAAATTAGAGACATCCCAGTATGTGCAGAGTGGTATTTCACTATAGTTTTGATTTGTATTTTTATATAACTAATGATGTTGAACATCTTTTCATATGCTTATTGCCTACTTGTGTATCTTCTTTGGAGAATTCAAGTCCTATGCCTATTTTTAAATTGGTTTGTTTTATCTTCTTGTTGAATTGTAAGGGTTCTTTATAATTCTGGATACCAAATTCTTACCAGATATATGCTTTGCAAATATTTTCTCCCATTCTGTAGGTTGTCTTCTCACTTTCTTAATAATATCCTTTGTGCACAAAGGATTTTAATTTTGATCATGTACAGTTTACCTATTCTTTTTGTTGTTGTTGCTCATGCTTTTGAATCCAAGTCATATCTAAACTCAGGGTCATGAAGATTTAGTCCCATGCTTTTTTTTCTAAGAGTTTTATGGTTTTAGCTCTTATGTTTAGGTAATTGATTCACTTTGAATCAAATATTAAATATGATATGAGGTGAGGGTTGAACTTTATTTATTTTTTATTATATGGAATATCAAATTATCTCAGAGCCATTTGTTGAAGAGCCTATTCTTCCCCTATTGGGTGTACCTGGCACCTTTATCAAACCACTTAGCCACAGATGTATGGATCTATTTCTGGGTTCTCAGTTCTATTCCATTATGTCTATCTTTAGGTGAATACCAAACTGTTTTGATTACTGTAGCTCATTAAATGAGTCAAAGCACTTTTTTTTCTTTTTCAAGATTTATTTGCCTGTTTGGTGTTCCTTGCAATTCTGTATGAATTTGAGGATCAGTGTTTCCATTTCTGCAAAAAAAGCCATTGGAATTTTAATAGGGATTGCACTGTCTGTAGATTGCTCTAGGTAGTACTGGTATCTTAACAATATTAAGTCTTTCAATCCTTGAACACAAGTATCTTTTCATTTATTTAGGTCTTCTTAATTTCTTTTAACAATATTTTCTTTTGGTTCTCAGTGTATAAGACTTTCACATCCTTGGTAAATTTATTTCTAGACATTTTTATGTGTTTGAATGCTATTGTAAATGGAAATGTTTTCTTAATTTCCTCAATTTTCTGGCCAGTTATTGATAGTTGGCATTCCAGTTAATTCACCTTGTTGATGTTATAAATAGATTTTACTCAGCTAATATTAGGTGACTTTACAATTAAATATTTTATTATTTTTGATGAATTGTACTTTATAATTAGTATCTAGTAGCCTTTGTCTCTCAAAATGTTCTTTGCCTTAAGTATATACACTAATACCTCATACACTAATATAACAACCCTAAGTTTTCTTTTGGTTAATATATCTAGCCACCTTTTTCTATCTTGGAATTTTGATTTCTCTGCATTTTTTAATGCTACATGAAAATCTGTCATTCATTAAGAATCTCTAAATATTTTTATATTTATTTTAATTTTGATACAATGGAATTTGTTTATTTTTCACTTACTGTTTATCCTTCAGACTAGATTTTGTGGGTTTTTGGATTATTTAATTTTAATTATTATTTTTGTGATCTTCATAAACAAAATAGGACCTGTGAATGATTTAGCTTTGATCATTCCCTTTCAAAACTTTTATATTTTTGTTCAGTATTTGGTTTTATCTTGTTTTGTTTAACCCCACAAATAGAACAGAAAGATTTTTTCTATATAGTATATTATGTTACTAATTAGTTATTAAAATAGTTGCTCATACTGTTTTCTTGATTATCTGACTTTTCAGTTTGGATTATTGAATCCTACTGTAAATAGGATCTTTAGAAGTTAGTTAAATTGGTTGAATTGTTTGTGGAAAAATCTTTTTTTCAGTAAAATACCATTACTTCTGTAGTTGATTTTAGGATTCACTGTGATTCTGATTTCTGAGGATTGGTATTTTTTGATCTTTCTGAAAAACTCTTGAACTGTTACCATAACAAATATTCTCTCTTGCTGAATCCTTCTACAATCTCTTTCTTGAATTCTTACTACTACTAATTGTCCATTCTCCTTTATATTTTTAAATGTGAACCTCTTCTTTATATTTTTAAATATTTTATATTCTTCTCTCTGTGATGAATTCTGAATAATTTTTCATACTCTGTAATCTTTTTACTAATTGTATCTTTAGCTGTAAATAATCATGCCTTTAATCTGTTCAATGAACCTCCAATTTTAATAATTTTGAGAATTTCTTAAATTTTAGAAGTTCTCAGTTCTGAGAGGAACCAAATCTACCTGGCCCCTAGATTCTTACTTATATTTCAAAGTTTTGGGGTGTATATTAAATATAATTTATATTCTGCCTCTATTCTTTCTAATGATTGCATTGTGAATCTTTTCTGAATTGTTTGTTCTTAGCATGCCTTGTTTTCTTGCATGTTTTATATATTTTTTTCTCTGAATGGCTTATATTTGGAAAAATATTTTTGGAAATTTATCTGTGTACTGAAGTGATATTCCTTCAGAGATTTGCTTCTCAATCTCCTCTAATACCACCAAACCAAGGCTACATTAAGTTAAATTCTTCACTTGAGGGTTTTCAAGCAATGCTGGTAGCTCAGATTCTGTCTACAAACTCTGGTTAAGTTTTGGAGAAGATTTAAAAAAAAAATTTCACCCAGACTTTAGCTACAAAGAAACATATTTCCTGCTGTTTTCTTCTGTTTTTCAGGATTTTTAAGAAATCAACACTTAACCCGAGGATGTGGTGTTGATGTCCCACCTCTAAATGTAGGTCACTGTTCAGACTCCCAACCTTGGCCTTGTCCTATCTTTCAACACCTGTTCTTTGCAGAAGGACTTTTAAGAACAAATCTGTTTAGTTGAAATTTTTCATGTTGCTAAGATATAAACCCTCTACCCTTGCTAAGAAGGGAGAAAGAAATTCTTCAGTGAAGTTGTTTAGTTTGTTTTGTTTGTTCTTATATGTAATCTGAGATTCTTTCTGTCAATATAACACAGATGGAGAGGACATTTGTAGAGTTTCTAGCAGTTTGATTCATTAAATTAATCATTAGTGGAAAGAGTAGTTGAAAGCTAAGGATAACCTTAAGAATGTAAGATCTCTGAGAAACTGTCAAAAATGTTGTGAAGAGTTTTGATTGTTATTGGCTATGGATTATGTAATATAAAACTGTTTTTTCAAGATATAGGGATGCTGTATCTTTTGAGAAATATTGGACTTATGACAATAAATCATTTCTCAATGTTGATTTTAATTGTCTCTCATTTCTTTGAATTTGTGTCCCAATATTGTATCTATTGCAAATGTTATACACTTTTTTTAGACTACTAAGTTTAAACTTAGTAGTTAAAGAGAAGTTTAGACTACTTCTATCAAAATCAACTGCAATGTCTTGGAAGACATTGTTTTTCCTTGACTCTTTATTTTCATTTATATAGTGGCTATCACGGTTTATGATAATGATCAACTAATGACAAACTCAAGCAGTGATTGTTGGATTGATTGAAATGGAGTTTTAGCCATATGAGTCATCTTTCTGTGTTCTGTGAATTGAAACAAGTGAGGCCTCTTTACACAATTCAACATAATCATATTTCAAAATAATTTTTTTGAACATGAGCATATAATGGACAGTAGTTCTTATGGTAAAGAATAATTAAAGGAAATAACTTAAGAATAGAAATATAATGTCATGTTAAATACTTCACATTTTCTCACATTTGTTTGGATCTTTGTAAGCTATAAAGTGTTACATAAATGGTAGATTTTATTTAATTCCCACACTAATTTAGCCTTTTTTACCAAGCCTGCTGTTAATTGCTTTAAAAGAACCAAATGCCTGCCATCAAAAAGAAAATACAAGCAATCAGGCCCTGTGTGAGCATAGCAGGTGCAGGAAACAAAAAGTGATAGATGATGCCTATCCACATACTCCTCTCCTAGGAGACAGATTTTACAGTTTAGTATGGGATGGTGTAATAGGTTGTGTGTATTTGCTTTGATATGTGTGTACCTAGGGCAGGAGAAGATTTTCTTAATGGGGTCCATGTCTTAAAACACCCATCTGGAGAAAGTGCTCATTCTAATGAACAAACAAAATACTGTGTTTGAAAGTGATTTTAAAACCAATAAATCATTGCACAAACACAAATTATTATTATAACTAATAGCTTCAAAACTTTTTTTTGTTCTGAAACTCTTTTTGCAGATACTTTTTCTTAATATCCAAGTTTATAACAACCATTGAAAAATTGAATGATTTAACTTTGTTATAGTTTCTGATCATTGACCACACCACAACTTTTTTGGTTCAAATTTTCATGGTGACAGAATCATCACTTACAGCAAATAGCTGTTTTTAGCTGCAGAACAATTCTTAAATTTTTCTAATGTTTTCTTCTGTGTCCTAAGAGAAGCCAGGCTGGAGATAATATTGAAAAGGAGTACTTTTTTGCCTTTTCCTTGTGCTCCAAAGGCCACAACCTGCATTCTGTACTGAAATCCTACTTCAAGTAATAGATTATGAGGAAAGGATAAGACACATGAAGAACAATTTATATATTTGAGGTTTGTGGAAAAATAGATTTGTGTATCATGAAACTATTTGTGATAGCAACATATCAGAAGCAACCTCTTCATCCAGTTTATATGGATTAAGTAAAAGTTGATACAGCCATGTAGTAGAACATTATAAATTATTTATGAGGAATTCTTATGAGATTTATATATGGTATAATTTTCAGTATAAAAATAGTCAGGATCATTCATACATTAGGATTTCAATTTTGTATAAAAGTTCAGCAAAAATACTAGATGGAATACCTATAAAAATGGTTCAGTGGTTCTCTGAGTGGTGATATGTAGGTCCTTAAAATAGTTTTTACAATTTTATGTTTTACTAAATTGTAAACAATGATCATATTTTTTTATTATCAGGACAAATGAATAAAATTTTATTTGAAAATGCAAAGGCTCTCTCCTCTAAGACAGGCATTGGCCAGCTACAGGCATATATAGCTGGCAACCTGGATTTATAAGTAGGATTTGATTGGGAAGAGGACACATTTATGTGTCAGACGATCCTGTTGAACACCTGCACAGTTGAGTAGTTGCAAAGGGACTGTGGCCCCAAAGCCTAAAATTTACCATCTGGACCTTTATAGGAAAAGTTTGTTGATCATAGTTCTAGAATATCACCCTGCTGTTGACCTCTCCCCCAGGGCTTCTCATTGATTTATTGGTGAATCCCCATGCTGCTCATCCAGCATGGCACCTCAGGAACCTTTGTTACTTGGAACAGGTGATCTCCTCCCTGAGACGTCTCACTATCAGCTTGCAGGAGCTAAGATCTCATTGCTGCTGTCAGCTGCCTCTCAGAGCTTTCTGCGAGCTTGGACACCATGGACACTCTGCTTGTAGTCATTACCATCCCCCACAGACACACATGTAGCCATGTTGTGCTAGATGATGTGCCTGGAATGCCTGTCTGTGCCTCTCTTCCAGAAGATGACATTGACCCATTTGTCTCCCTGAGGTTCCCTGACAGTGGCCCTGCAGGGGTTTCCCTGCATCCTGATGAGCTGCATGTTTCTTCAGTTCTCTTGAAACCCTTTCTCCACTTCTCGGAGCCCATTCCTCTTGAGGTAACCCCACCTGTGTGCCCTCGGCTGCCTCTCATAGCTGGCTGTCCCTAATGAGGTCTTTCTGCTACAGGCTTAACTTTGTCCAGGCATCAGGCCAATGAAAGACAAGTTTGGGGGTACACTTGGCACAACCTGCTCATTGGTAGTGGGAAAGAGAATTGATTTTCCCATTCACAAGAAATGCACTTAGGCATTCACCATCCTTCAATTAAAGCAACAAAAACAACAAAGCCACAAACCAAGAAGCAAACTGTGATCTGCTAGGCTCACTCACCTACCTAATTCAAATACCTTCTATACATTATTTCTTTTAATCCTCCTAAGGACTCTAATGAGTTTTATGCTCCATTATGATATATTATGGATCTCCTGGGTTGCTAGCAATAAATCAAATCTCTGAATGTTAAATGTTAATATCATGAAGTCAAGAACTTGCCACATCTGCTGCCACAGAGATCTGTGTCTTACATGGGTGAGCTCCCAACCTCAGCCCCGCTGGAGGGCTTCTCTTGGTGCTCTTCTCTGCCTCACAAGCCTTTCTTTCCAGGTCTCTGGAGCAAAGCCCTCTTAGTTTTCTGTGACTCTAGCTCCTTCCTTGACAATTGAGCACCTGTCCCTTTCTCACTGGGCTTATTCAAGCTTATATTTTGTTTCTTTTAGCTCTCATTTCATTTTGCACAGACCTTCTTGGGTCTATTTTGGCCATGAGTCCCTGTTGTTCAGTGGTTTTACATCGTATTTTCATAGTCTCCATCTGGTTGAATATTTTGGATATTGACCCAGTGATTAGCATCTGATAAGCTTGGCACTCTCCTTCTGATTTGATTTTGGAATGCTGTGTCCTCCCCATACACCCCAGGAAGGGAAGTCACTGCTATTTTTCCCATGTGTGTGTGCATCAACTCCCAAGGATTACCTCTCTTAAAGGATCTCCTCCCACTAGGACACAATTCAGTTACAGTTTGCTTATGTCCTCAAGATTCCACAAACCACTGCATGATAATTATTGTAGAAAAGATAAAACAGAGCTGAACACATGTTTTCAGTTTTCTCAATATCATCAGAAGAAAATTCAGAGGAAAGTTGAGAACATTCTCAGAAGCCCAGATCACCCAACAGACAGCCTCCCCTCGAGAGTTCCTGCTCTGAGAGTGTTTCTTTAAAGGGAAATCCTCTGAAAATTTCCAGTCTCTACTGCATTCACAATCTCTCATGAGATCTGACATATGTCGAGGTTATTTTATGTAGCACACAGGATGTTCAGTGATGGTTACTCACCTAGAATAAGACATGGAGAAGAAACCTTCAGACACAGAGTAGATAACACCTCCTTCTGTTTTGTGGTCAGGTAAAGTTGTTTTAGTGGGCTTTATTTATTTATTTATTGTCTCTTTCATTGGGGTGGAGGTGAGTAAAGACATAGGAAGAAAATGTGATGTATGTGTCCAATATGTACTATTTTGTTTTTGTTTTGCAAGAGATGTTGAGCTGTTTTTGAAAACAAGAGAAATTGGTGGAAAATGAAAAAAAAAAAAAGGAAGGTATGGGCTGAGTTGTAACTGCTGAGCCTCCAGGTTCTCTTTTGGTGGTGTTTCTTCCTCACTGTGCCTTAGATATCAGCAAAGCTTCCTTTCCAAGAATAGCAGACATTTTAAGCACCCAAACCGCACCTGACTTTATCATAGATCTCCCTTGGGAAGGAGAATAGAAACATTGCTGAATATGTATTTTATTTTCAGGTTGACTGCAATTCACCCACCTGCACTCCTAAGCCATTAATCATCTTAATGTGATTTCTTTTTCTGCAAGAGGTAACATTGTGGATGCATCCATCATTTAAAGTCAGCTTCCATCAATCTGAACACAGACATGGTGTTCAGAGACAAACACCTGGACTAACATGCAGGATGGAGGTGTCATTTAGCTGGAGTCAGGGGAAGCCCAGATTCTCTGGAGTTTGATGTTCTTCTCTTGCAGTGGGTTTGGCTGAAATATACTTCTTATCCACAGCACTGAGTTTAAGTCATTTTTTAATCACATTAGTTACTCACTCATGTAGGTTATTTTCTGACTGCCCCCTGGAAGCATCACCTCTTTAGGAAGGACTCAAAGATCTCTTTTGACTGCACCATCTAAGAGTCTTCTATTGCAATGTGTGGCTAACCAAGGGTCCCTCTCCGATTCAGGTCAGGAGATGGTTGAGTGGTCTGATGAACCTCAGATCGAAAAGATGGAGGAGCACGGCCCTGGAAAAAGCCTGGCAATTCCTTGAAGGGAAGACCCCTTCCCCAGCAGGAACTAGTCTAGGGTGATCTTTTTTTACTGCTAAATTTACCATTTTAAGCTTTTTTGGAACAAAAATATTGTCAATGGGATAACTGACATTTTAAAGAAAGTGTGTGGCTTGACTCAATGAGGAAAGCTGGCTGAAAAGGGAATATTGCATGCAAATTATGATGTGTCACTTGGAGTATTCACTGAGACTAAGGCTTGGCTCTTACATCCTGCCCACTGGTCACTCAGTATGATCAGGATCCTAAAACTGACCAAATTTGAGAGATGCTGGCTAGAGTTAACTAAACTGCTGTTAAAAAACTTTATACAGCAGGTGCCAGTTTATTCATCTGTGGTGATGAACATAATGGCCAGGGCATTGGGTTTGCCAGTGGAATGTGTTATTGGTGCCATCACCCCCTGAGGACAGGGCAACGGGGAAAGCTCATACACTCAGGCGAGACTGAGCTGATTTTATTGGCGGGGCTAACTTGGTGCTCAACACCATGGTCAGGCACTTCCTTCCATGAAGGGAGATACATGAGTTCTACCAAGTCTGCTTTCCTGGTCCACTTCTAATCCTGTCATAGCTGACTCACCTGCCTTTTCATGGATACCTTTTCCTGTCTAAACTCAAGAACATCTCAGTTTAAGTGTTTTTTCCTTTAGATTCAGTCTCATTATGTGAATGTGTATATTACTGCCCTGTTCCTTTATGTTTTCATCTATAGTAATTTTCAAAAGACAGTCCTACTACATGTTAAAGGTCACAGAGTGAGGTACAGGCAGCAAGAGGATTTATTTTGACCTCAGATGAAAAATTCTTGCCACAACTGGGGAGAGAAGAATGTATACCTGGGTTCCTCATCCCTCTGACAAAAGCAACATTTAAAGTATTCACACATTGTCTTTGCTGTTGTTCTATTTTCTGTCTATACTGTCTCTCACTTCTTAATTCCTAAGATCATCCCATTGAAATCCTCTCTCTTACATCCTAGTTACTGCAGTGATCCCTCAGATCCTTAGTTTCCTTGATGTCAATCACCACCAATGAAATCTTTCATTCTCTTAATTGAGTATTAGAAAACAAAGTCAATTTGATGGTGATTATACAGGGAGAGTTCAAGTTGGTCAGCTCTATTCAATCCAAGATTTAACAGGAAAGACACAAAGACCCGTGAAGAGCCAGTGAGAGAATAGAAAGTGTGATTCTTACATTGCCTGGTAGGTTGTTACTAACAGACTTCCATCTGTGTCCTAGGATGAGAGTGAGGCAATAAAGAGTATAAAAAAGATAAAATAGCACTGCTCATGTTCAACATCACACTAGAGTCCTACCTAGCACAATAAGACAAGAATACAAAATAAAAGGCATACAGATTGGGAGGGAAGAAACAAAGTGCCTTTATTATTAGGTTAAATGGTTGTCTATATAGAAGTGACAAAAACAATTTTTGGAACTATAAGCAATTATAGCAAGGTGGCAGGATATAAGGATATGTATACAATTCAATTAATTTTCTATATACTAGTGATGAACAATTTGGATTTGTAATACAAAATACAATAGCACCAAAAATGAAATATTTGGGTCTAACTAGATCTGACAAAGTATGTACAGGATCTATATATAGAAAACCACAAAACTGATTAAATAAATCAGTAAGATCTAAGTAAATGGATAAATATCTGATGTTCACATGTAGGAAGGCACAGTAGTAACATGCCAGTTGTTCCAGCTTGATGTACAGATTCAATGAAATCCTTATCAAGATTCCATCAAGTGTAGACACTGATAAACTGATTCTAGAATTTATAGGAAAATGCAAACAGAGGGCTGACACTACATGACTTTGTCTCACTATAAAGCTACAAGACAATAGATCAATGAACAGAATAGACCCCCCAAATAGACATAAATAAATATGGTCAACTGGCTCTTGACAATGAAGCAAAGGCAACACAAGGGAGTCAAGACAGTCTCTTCAAAAAACTGCTGGAGCAACTGGACATGTCCCTGCGAAAAGGTGAATCTAGACACAGACTTTACACTGTTAAAAAAATTAATCCAAAATGATGTATAGACTTAATTTTAAAATTCAAAAACATAAAATATCTAAATGAACACACAAGAAAAAAAATCTATGAGGTCTTGGGTTTGATGATGAATTTTTTGATATAACATGATAAAACATCATCCATGAAGAAAGTTTGGATTAGTTTGGATGTTATTAAAATTAAAAACATCAGTTCTTTGGTAAACACTATTGAAAGAATGAAAAGGCAAGCCACATTTTAAGAGAAAATATTTGCAAAACACATATCTGATAATGGCTTATATGAAAAATTAAAAAAAAATTCTTAAAACTCAGCAATAACATATCAAATAGCTCAATTAAAAAATGGACAAAAGAACTGAACAGACATTTTACCAAAGGCAGCATACAGATGGCAAATAAGTATAAGAAGAGGTGTTCAATATTATTTATCCCTAGAGAGTGGCAAATTCAAATGACAATGTGATACTACTATCACTTATTAGAATGGCTACAATCCAGAAAAAAATTGGCAATATCAAATGCTATTTAGGATGTGAGTCAACTGGAACTCTCATTATTTCTGGAAATGAAAATGGCATGGCTACTTTGCAAGACAGTTTTCCAGTTCCTTTCAAAACAAAACATAAACATACTATACAAGCCAGCAATTATACTGGAGGGGTTGATCCAAGAGAGTTGAACACTTATGTCCATGCCAAAGCTTGCACGAGAATGTTTATAGCAACTTTATTTATAATCACCTAAAACTGGAAGCAACCACAATGTTCTTCAACAGGTAAATGGATAAAAATCTGTTGTTCTTCCATACAATGCAGTATTATTCAGAAAAATAAGAGAAATGAGCTATCAGTAATTAAAAGACATGAATGAATTCTAAATTCATATTGCTAAGTAAAAGAAGCAAGTCTGAAAAGACAGAATGTGGCAAAACAATCCAACTGTCTTACAAATACATGAATCCATCTCACTGAAGCAGGAGAGAGCAAGGTGCTGGCCTGAGTAACTCTGGAAATGAGAACAGCCTGTAAGACTAAAGGTAAAAGTAATCATAAAAGTCTTGTAGTCTAGTTAAATTAGCTCCCACAGGTTTAATAATTTTGATTCTGTTAAACATGGGCACTGGAATTGAATAACTATGTAATTGGATGGTGGATGGTTGATGCCAGGTGTCTTACTGTTGGAGTGGGAGCTACAGATAAGCAAGGGGCCAGAATGATCCATGTGGTGATGGACTGGAGCTGAAGACATCAGTATGGGCACATTTTTAGATTGTAGATACAATAGATATATATAGAAATACTGGTTTTTGTGTGCATACCGATGTATATGTATTTCTGAGTTTGCACAGACACAGTTATTCCCCCACTCTGTTGGCTGAGTGGGACAGAAACAACAGCACCCCAACTGCAGTGAGCACACATGGCATCCAGATTTTGGTTTCTAATGTTATTCTCCAGTACAAAGAAGCAAGGCTTCCAGGAGAAAACGGCTAATTCTAGGACAGGGGAATGGAACACATAGATGAGTCTGAAGTGTCTTTTTGGATCAAAAAGTTAGAAAGTTCTCAAAACAAAATAAAACAAACAAAACAGAAAGAACAAAACCCAACACAATGGAGATATTTCAAGGGACACAGGATTTAACTGAAAATCTTCCAAGGGCTACAGCTAGAAAATTTGAGCACATAAAGAAATAAAATAGTTATGGATTATAATCCAAAGTATAAAATAAATATCCTACCTCCATAGTGATATGAATGATTGAATAAATAAATAAATGGAGGTGAACAGTCAAATCTCATGTAGAGAATTCCTAGTAATTTATGCTGATCCTCTGCCCTCAAGCAGGTGGAATGTAACTTCTCACTCCTTAAATGTGGACTGTACATGTGACTTCCTTCCAAAGAGCATACTAGGAAAGGGGGTAAAATATAATTCTCCAACTCAGTAGTGGAATAACCCACAGGCTGATAGTTTTCAGTAGATCCCAGAAGGAAAGACAGGTCTGGGACAGATCTAACCTGTGATATGAACTTTCTTGTCCTATGGTCTGGGAGCTTTAATGGGATTCCATGAGAGTTCTATAGTAATGAGACTGCTGTAGGCGTCTCTGGCTTTCTCTAAAAGGAGAATCACAAGGAAGATCCTGAGGGGGTTAGGGTAAGGCATACCTTCTTCACTTGGTAACTCTGGCCCCTTTTATTTGCCATTGGGTCCTGGCAGACACCACCACTTGCCATGAGGTACCAAGGGACTATAAACCTTGAGTTACCTGTTATTAACTGGCCAATAGCCAACCACTAAGCCAGAGGCTGAAGTGTATACCAGAAATATATTTAAAGTGGAGCAGTGTATACACATAAAATCAGGTAGATCCACAAGATATGAAGGGTCTGCATGGGGAGGTCAGTAGGGATTCCTGTTCTTAACCTTCCATCTACCCAAATCTATGGTTTCAAAGGAAATTCCCTTTAGCCAGTTATTGGGAAGGAACAAAATCTTGTCCCTAGGGGGTTTTGTGAAGATTCTATGTAATATGCTAAAAAGTAAATTGCTGCCCCAATGAAACCCCACTCAGGAGTGACCCTGAAAGTGGTTATGGGAAATCTTTCTAGAGTATAGAACTTCCAGAAGAAGTAATGTCAGGCTCTGTTCATTTTGAATGGAAAGATAAATGGCCAGAGATGTAAACGTAACTCCTTCATGGGAAGTGACTTACAGTTTGGTCTGTTAGAAAATAATCTGGAATTGATTGGTGGAGTGCTTTCCAACACCAGCAGCCAATTCTTTAGACACCAATTAGGTGTCCAACAACTCAGTTCAATTCTGACATAAACCACTGGAGGTAGCATCAGATTTCATGGACTTAAGGGTTTGATTCCATAATACTGCTTTGACTTCAGACATCAGTTGCAAATCCATATTTAAGACTGACTAGCTATAAATTTGGGGTCCCCACCCGTGACACCTCCTCAGGTTTGATACTTTTTAGAATGGGTTGTAGAACTCAGGCAAATACTTTACTAACACTTAACTGGTTTATTATAAAGCACACACTCAGGAACAGCCATGTGGAAAAGGTGCATAGGGTATGGGGGAAATGTGGAACTTCCCTGCCTTCAGTGGACAAGCTGCCCCCTTCTAGACAGCCAGTCCATGTGTTCACCAACCTAGAAGCTCTCCAAATCTCATTGTTCAAGAACGTTTATAGAGCTCAATCTTAACACCCCTATCCGCTTCCCCCAGGGCTGGCATGGGGCTGCAAGTTCCACCTCTCTGATCACTGTGCCTTTCTGGCAGTCAGCCCCACCTGAGGCGGTCTAGGGACTCTGTCCAAAGCCCCTCATTAGCATAAACTCAGGGTGCTCCCAAAGGGCTCCTCATGAATAACAAGAAACTTCTCCAGCTTAGGAAATTCACTCTGCCAGGAAGCAGGGACAAAGGCCAAACTTATTTCTTATACCACAAGCAGTGAGAAAGGATTTTAGGGAAAGACAGGAGGTTGGACCTCTTGTAACGGAGAGAGAATGTTAGAATTTGTGTCGCATACAAATGTTCAAGAAGGTCATTTGACGGAGAAAAAGCTCTTGATAATGAAGTGGCCAAGAAAATCCACCCTGTGTGGATGAGAGCCTGCTCTTCTCTGCAGCCACCTGTCATTGACTCAACGACCCACATACAGTGGCCATGGTGGCAGAAGTGGGTGTTCTGCTTGGTCTCAACACATGAATGGCTGATCTGATGATCACTGCTGGGCCAACACTGGGCTTCTGTGACCCTCCCAGGAAGACCACCCATTTCCCTGGGAAGAGGTTGATTACACCAACAGTGTAACCTTATCATGATGGATTGGGGACACAGAGATTCCACCTCCCTGTGCGTAGATTTATTTTATATTTTCAGAATGCTTCTGCCAGCTGCACTTGACATGTATCTTGTAATCTGGGAGCAAATAGCTTGATGAAGTCATGTTAAATGTCCACTGATAATTCAGGTAGGAAGAGAGCCACTTTAAGATGTTTGCTATTTTATAGGATGGAGTACATGATAAACCAGGACCAGTACATACTTTACAGGTTGGATTCATTCTCCTTGGTTCTTGTTCCTTCTGCAATGAAGAATTGAAGATACAGTAGAGAAGCAGAGGGAAATTTTCATTTGAATACACTCCAGGGGAGAAGCAGGCCAGAGTCAAGGCAGACAAAGGCCTCATTCTGTTAGGCAGGAGGCTTACATATTGCATTCTGGTTAGGAGGAGTCTCTTTGATTGATGGGTCTGTCTATATAGTTATGCCTCTCAGTGAGCATGTCCTTTCTTCAGGCTGAGATGTGACTTGGGCAATTCTTAGTTCTGTTCGATTGTGCCCCTGTTAGGATCTGGGTGGGGAGGAAGTTGTCTCCCTGCAGTGCTTTTGTTGTCCCCACATGGGACCCCTTACCTGGGCAGGGTTTGGGCAGCTTTTTCTTTGAACCTTTTCTGAGTGGCTTCTTTTCTGAGCCTTATTTTCCCCTTTTCTAGCTGCTCAGGTCCGTCTTTCTACCTAACATTCCTAACACATAAACAACCTTTGCAGGACCTGTTCTTCCAGACCTTTCAGTCCTGAGATATGTTGGTCAAAAGATCCTAGTTTCTGAGATAGGAATGCATGTCCTTATGGATACATCAGCCCCATGCAGTTCAAGCTGAGAGTGCTACTTGGCCAGTTTTGGAACCTTGGCACACTCCATCAACTGGCACATTATATCACTGTATTCTCTGGGGTGATTGATGCCAATTATCAAGGGGAAATGGGAATGCTACTCACAATGAGAAGGAGGATTACTTACTTGGAAACTATGAAATACTCTAGTAACTCCAGGTTTAGTGGTAGTTGTCATGTATGATCACAGGGCTCAGTGATGTGAGGACTGTTAAGGACTCTACCAGGAGAAGGAGGCCAACCAGTCAAGAGTGCCAAGGAATGGATGTGGGTGAGGGGAGTTACACACATTCACTATGGCCTCTTGGCCAGTTACAGAAAACAGGACTGAAGCAGTTCCAGATTTTTGTTGTGCCAACAATTGTCTTTCCACCCTTTGGTGTGAGGCGTGTTGGTGGTATTTAGTTCAGAGCTTATCAGACCAAGTAGAGTCACAGTAACCCCTCAGTGGGAGACCTGCCATCCATGAGGTCTTGGTTTTGAAATGGATGCGATGATCAAGGGGCTATTCTTGGGGAGAGGGGGAGAGCCTTCCCATCACACCACTGCTGGCTCCTGGTACATGGAGGCCGGATGCTGCCCCTGCAGCATTAAGAGGTGAGAGTGGGTGCTGTGCAGCAAAGCTGAGGTGCTATGTGGTCCAGAGACACCTCCTTTGGATTCTTCCTCACCTTCCATTCCTGCCCAGCCTCCCCTGGGGCTCATTCCTGTGGGCTGGGTGCCCAGGCTTCTGGGGCTCTGCCTCCCACAGCTCCGGGATAGCAGGTGCCCCCGACAGGCCAAAGGGGGACCTTGTCCCTGGGCACAGCCTCCGGCAGACACACCCACTGTCACTCCGGTTTTTATGGGGTACCTCTAGCTTCTGGGCTCCAGGAAGGCCTCCTCCTCTGTCCCTCTGGCCTACAGGTCATGGATGATGGCTTCCTGACTTGACCAATTTCTGGCTTATTTTCCCTCTCCTTGGGCTTCTTGGCTCCTGAATTCAGCTCTCTTGGCTTCGAATGCTCAGAGTGGCTGCTGGCTGCCTGGTCAGCCCCAGGAACAGGCCTGCTCCTGGACGGATGCCCTGTGCAGCTGCCCAGGGACCAGTGCTCAGTTTAGCACCTGGTTCACCTTCTGGAGCCAGAAAGCCTGCCCTTCCGTTTGGCACTGGGCTGCACAGACAGTGGAGCTGGTCCTGCTGCCCATCACATATGGGAACTCTAAAAGGCTTGCTGGGCAAGTCCACAGGGGGATTGTCCTTGACAGGACTGGCCTCCCAGGGGTGGGATGTGGGGGCTGACCTGTGGGCAGAAGGGCACAGGCGGCGCTGCAGGGGCCCTCAGCATGTCCTCAGGTGGGGTGGGGGTGGGGGTTTGAGCAGATCATGGATGACAAAGGTGGGGGCTGGAGGACTGGCAGTCCCTGGCTGAGGAGGCAGTGGCTGGGCCCTTCGCCATGACTCCTGTGGTACCCAGGAGTCCCAGGCTGTGGGGCCTGAGAGCCGTGACAGCCCCACCAGCTTCACGCATTTTGTGCCAGACTTTGTTCCTTTCTGTGCCCTGTAGTGTGGCCGACCTGCTTTCCTTCCATATATGTTAACTATGTACTGGGTCAGTCTTGGAAACACAATTTCTTCATTTTGTAGCCCAGTCATCCCAGATATCCTGAAAGAGTGTTTGTACCTATGCCAATAACATTTCATTAAAAAAAATCGAATCCTTTGCAAGTAAAAGTACAGCACAGCTGCGGAGACAACTTAGAGTCTATCTCTCTCATCTGGGTCTATTGGCTCTTGGAAGGAGGTTCCTATCCAGGAGATTAGAAGGTTTATAAACCCTCGATGGTGGGAACAAACCAAGTCTTTGCATCTGATTTATAATGAAAATAATGCCAACATTTACATAAGTCATAGTATGTTTCAGGTAGTATGTTAGCCTCATGTATCTTTGTAAGCCTCATAAAAAAATGCCACAAGGGAGGACTACTGGAAAGAAAATCTGTTCTTTTTTTTTTTTTTACTGTTGAGAAAGTGGGCTCAGAGTTTAAATAACATGTTCAAGGTCACAGAGGTGTTAAATGTTGGAGATGTTCCTACGGAGGCAGGTGGCTACAGAGACTGTCCCTGTAGCTTCCTCACTTGCTGGGGAACATAATCCTGGCTCAATCAACATACTTATTTGCATTGAATATGGCTAAGAAAGCTATGAGGAGGTCAGTAGCTTGCTAATTCCAACTCTTCCTTTTAACAGCACCTCTCCCGCCTGCCCCACCACTAGAGGAGCTGAGGCCCCTCCTCCCTGCATCCATATTGCCCTGGGAAATACCCCACTACGTGTGGGGACACTGGGTTTCATCACTGACTAACTGGCCTGCCCTCTTCACCAGTCCTGGGTTTCTTGAAAGAAATGATATTATCTTTCTGATATTGGCATTTAGAATAGTGTCTTGATACATAAAATCACTTAACGCACGTTAACTGAAGGAAAGACTATGGGTAATTCTAGACCAGAATTGAGGGGAATCATAAGCTCTGCTGTTCTGTTGCACTGTTTTCTGCAGCTTGCCTTTGGTCCATCTTGTCCTCCGTGCTTATATTCCCTCTTGCAACTCTCCCCTTCCCGACGGGAGGCTGTGCTTGGTTTCTGTGAATGTGGCTAAAGGGAGATTCTTGTCTTCCTTTAGACATTTCCTTCTTCTTTCCATTCCTGACGCGTCCTCTAGAAACCTAGAGCTCTGTAGCGGGGTTTCAGGGATTGCCCAAAACCTCTAGCCAGCAGAGCCGTAGCGCACTTCTCAAGGAGTATTAATTTCTGTCTTCAGGGAAGCGCTAGGATTTGGAGAGTTCAGTAGAGATTCTTTGTTGGTTCTGGAGGAACCCATAGTTTTGTAAATTCTTCGGAGTTCTCGCTCTTGCTTCAGGGCAAAACTTTTATTTTTCACATTTCTTCTCCTGATTCTTGCCAAGGTGCCATTTTCCTGACTGGGGAAGTGTGGGAAGCTGGGACAAGGCAGCAGCTCCGTTTAGGTGGTGTAAGATTTTATTTCTAGTTTCAAAGCTGTTTGCAGTGTTTGCTTTTCTCATTCTCCTCCGGCCACGCCTCGGGAGGAGATCTCCACAGACACTGCTAACTTGTTTGCTTTCCTTTCTGACTCACAGGGTAATGTGATCAGTCACTAACGAGAAGGCCTGAGCCAAGCCAATTCCCAGTCTGATCGAGCACAGGTGCGGCACGTACCGGGGTGGAAGGAGGCGACGTGAGGCGCAACAAACCAAACAACCTTCCCGTGACATCAAGTGATAAGCTGGACTGGCCCCGACATGCTTTGGATATAGAATCTTGGAAAGCGTCCTTTTTCTTTCTGAATTCTATTTTCCTTTTCTCTAAAATGGAGGCACTGTGAAGTTGTGCCACTATTTAATTAAAGATCAAAGCCTACGTCCTATTAAAGCATCTATAATAGTGTTTGGCAAATAGTAGGTGTTCAGGTCATGTGAAGAGACTTTCTGATGTTCTGTGCTGGAAACTGGGTATCAGCTATTCACGCAGTGTCAGCGCTTCACCCTTTTCCGGCGTCCTAACCACCCGGCTGCTGTGCCTCTGCCTGGAGCCTCCAGGGGTAACTCAGTGCCCTCTAGGGAGCCTCTCTAAGCCCTAACAGTACAGAGACCTTTTTTAGGATGAGTGGAAGGGACAGAGAGGCAGAGGGCAGGAGGGCATGCAGTCCGGGGTTCTGCTTGTTTGTCCGTCGCAGCTTTTCCTTGCCCTGTTCCTACGGAGGCGAGAACGGCCAGTGTGGCTGGCAGACGCCACAGCGCCGTGCTCCCACCGATTCCTGCCGCCTGGGGCTCACGACCCTTGGGCGCGGCAGGAGTTTGGACGTGCTTTTCTTCAGTGGAATATGACAAAGGCTATGTCACTTCCACCGTAACATATGGTAAGATTGTTTTTCATTCTAGAAGACTCTCGTGCTCTTTGATGACGGCACTTAAAGGAATGGTCTGCTCATAATCGTTCAATGGAACCAATCCTCTTTGGACCCCCTCTGCTCAGTTTGGCAGGAACCTCTGGTACCTGAGGCTGTGAGAGGAAGACTGCTCACAAGCTGGGCTCTGAGTCAACCACGCCTAGCCGCCGGTCTCCCACCACCTGCCTGTCCCCTCATTACGTTCACCCTTGTGTGCAGCTTTGGCACCATGGCGTATTGATGCTCTCGAGGCTGACAGCAGGCTTCACCTGAGGCTCCTGACACACTTCCTGACTTTTCATGGAGCATCTCTCGGACAGACTCTCTGGAGTTCAGAACTCACTGGCTTGACCTTTTAGAGTCCTCTGGCGATCCATCTCCTGGACAGCCTCAGGGGACCTGGCCTAGCATCACCCGCCTTGCTTCCTGTATTGCAGGGATAGGGCTGTCATTTTTTCCAACCTAGGTGCAAGAAAAATGTGTAGTTCCTCTGCACCTCCCCACACTGGTAGAGGAGGTTTTAGCCTTGTTAATTTTCAACATGTTGGCTATGCCACTGCCTATCAAGGTCATCTGGGATGCTGGCATCCAGTAAATTTGCAAATTATTCTGGCTCATGTCTGCTTCAAAAAAATGACTCACTGCCCAAGTATTCGTCCACGTCAGTGATAGATTTGTAGGACAAATTTGGACAAAGACAGTCTTATTCTCCAATGTAGTTAAAAAACAAACAAACCTGTTTTCTTCACATAGGGTAAAGAAATAAAACCAGGAGATTTGTTTCAACATTTAATGGGAGATATTGAGAGAAATTTAAGACTGTTGTGTTTAAGAGATTAAATCGATACACGTTGATTCTTTTCCATCATGGTTAATGGATCATAAGGTGTTTTATGCTTTAATATTGGAAAGAATAGAAAGTGTTGTAGCGTATACAGATGTGAAGGTATGTGATGGAAACTGTCAAATGCGGGCCACATTTATTACTATAGACTCATGTGCTTTAGCATCATGTGATTCTCATGGCCAGAGTTTACCTAAACTGCTGACATCTAGAGATGCTTCATTTGCTATCAAAAAAAGGGAGTGAAACAGAAGGTGGCTGTGTGAGCCTATCCTGCCACCTCCCACTCTGCCTCTAAGTCCCACCAGAAGATGCACAGACCACACAGCCATATGCTTCCTGCATTCTTCATCCATCTCAGGATCTGTGAGGAAGGCAGTTAAAGACATGCATTTTCCTGGACCAGACACATGTCTCAGCAGCCCTTGATGGAGACACCCACTTTCTTTATTGCAGGCCATCAGGCAGCAATAACTCAGTCTTCAGAGTGTAGAGCTAGATTCGAACTGATGGAGAAGGAGGAAACACTGTAGCTTTTAAAAAATAACCTATTCTTTGAGTCACTGATTTTTAAGAAACAAAGCAATTTTCCTCCTGGTTGTTGTGTTGTCAAAAGGATTGACAATGACTTAATCTTGGTGGAGAGGCTTTGATGTGTTGGACCCAGGCATCCACTCTTAACTGAGTGCATCTATGCAGTAATAATAACATGGTTTCTGTTTACCCTGTACCAGTCACAATGCTGGCTACCCATTTGCTTTGATGCCCACGATTCCTTGGTAGGTATGAGTATTTTTCTTTTAAAAACAAGGAAACTGAGGCTCAGAAGAGTTCAGTGCTCACTCATGTGACTTCAAGTCCCAGAAAAATGAAGATACTGGTTCATTTTCAAACAGGCATGCTCACACATAATTTGGTAAGTGGTGCATGCTCAGGTGGCAGGCAAAACTTGGTGGGCTGTACAAATACTCATGTTCATTTACAGACACAACAATGGGATTATTCACTTTTATTGAATGGATATGTACTATTGAATAAAAATTAGTCAGGTGGTAGCTTAAGTAGTACTCTATTTACAAGCAGTATAGAAGTTATATCTGTAAAGGTATAAGTTTGCTGCTAAATTTTGAGCAGGTTGAAATCTGATCTTAGTTCCTTTTTGGTTCTTCATCTCTGAACATGTGTGTATGAAAACTATAGGAAAATGTATACATGCATGTATTGGCATGAGTCAGAACCAATAACTGTTCAGCACCAGTTCACTGAAGCTGTCAGCATCAGTCAAGCATGTGTTTCCCATCCATCCTGCTCAGCTGAGAGGAAGCTGTCCCATTCTGTACAGTCTCAGAAAAGGGGGACGTTATTCCCTAACTAGCCATCCCAATAACTGATATCTTCTTCCAAAGTGTTTTTCTCCCTGTAAACAAATCTGTTTCAAACTCATGAGTAAAAGATGGCAATGGTTTCCCAGAAGTTTCCTTTTGGTGCCCAATTTCCTTAAATACTCCAACTGACTTACTGGCCTCAGAACTTCACAGCTCGTTCCATGCACACCCGGTGCCTTTTCACTTTGTATTTCTACCAGAAAGGCAAAGTGTACTTCTCACCCCTGGGACTTGGCCACTGTTGTAATGACCTCCTGGACACAGGAAGGGCCTTCCATTGTGCTTGCACAGCTGAGAGAGCTCTCTTGAGGTCCCACCATTGTCCTGGAAAGGACATGCCTGGTAGGCTGCTGATCCTCCATGGAGGAAGAAAGACCTGTGGAAGAGAGTCACCAGGCTGATCCACTAGCATGTGAGAAATAAATAAATGCTTAGATTCATGTACCATTGCACTTCTGAGGTTGGTTGTTATGCAGTAAGAGTTGAGTTATGAATTCCTACCAGCATGTTCCAGGATCTGCTCCTCCTGATTCTCTTGCTTCACCTCCCACAGGTGTCTCCCGGTGCTTCTGTCCTCTGGTAATGTCCCCCCAGTGACTTCCATCGGCTGATATCTCCTTGAACAAACCACATCAGTTGTGTTTTCCTGTTGGCTGGCATCCTGTAGTGAATTTCTTCAGCCTTTTGTCTGCCTTCTTCTCCAAGACAAGATCATGGCCTCAGGGACTAAGAAAATGTTTTTGGGGTCAAGTGACCCTACATGGTAGACACAGACCTAGTCATTTAAGTTTGAGTGTGCACAAGTGCTCCAAACTCAGAATTGTCACCTGGAAAATGTGAGTGATATATCTCATAGGATTCTCATGACCATGACGTGTATAAATCGTTTCACCAGTTTAACCTGCTCAGTAAGGTTTGCTAATGTTAAGTTTTTTTTTCATGTAAGCTCCACATAAAGGACATTTTATGTTAGGAATCACTTATTCCTGTCTCCTAGTCCTCTGTCTTCCTGTTCCCTCAAAATTAAACTCATTGTACTGGGCATTAAGGAGACATATGAAGGGGGAAATGTTTCTTATTCAAGGTTGGTTGGTACATAATAGGGGTCATGTCTTCCTTGTACTGAACTAAACTCTCCTTCTGGATTATTGCCTCTTTCTGCCTCCATCTACAAATGTAGCCTTCCTAGAGCAAGCTCTATGATCTGTGTTCCAGTTGAGCCCCCTACCCTTACCCCTGACTGTGCCTTCTGTTTACTTCTTGTAACTGGGAACATTCATCATTCTTGTGAGTTTTCTTCCAACAGGACATGATGGACATGATTACTCATATGTAGGAGTAAACAAATTCAGCTTGTTTCCTTCTGGGATCCAATAAACCTAGAAGCTATTAATTTAGACTGGAGAATAGGAGTTTAAAAAAGCTTTTCCCTTTTTAATGATGCATTCCTTGTGATTCTATTGTATTACATTTGGGAAATAACATGAGAGTCCTCCTGTGGCTAATTTAACACCTGTTCTAGGATGGAAACAGTTCTTTTTTTCCTTTAACCACCAGTGCATTAATTATATTGGTTTTCTAAAGAAGAAAACATAAGATTAAATATACTTCACAATTATTAAGGTAAAGCAAATTAAATGTAGGGCATGGGTAGTACGGCACTATTCAGACATTTTCAGGAATACTAGATTAAGAACCCAATGAACATCATCATTCATATACAATGTGTTTACTTCTGACAATTTTGCAAATCTTTGGTGCTTTATTTCTTTGAACAAGTTAGGAGGAAATAACAACTTTGTTTCCCATAACTTTCTGACAGCTTTGGAGTAAATAATTAATTATTAGGGATTTGAATTTCTAAAGAAGGAATCATAATGTACATAGTAGGAGAGAGTTCTCATTTAGAGTCAAAGAAATGTGCACTTGGGCAACTTATTAACTGTGCGAAATTTTTAAAAGTGTCCTTTCTCTGTCTCAGTTTTCTCAACTGTAAGATGGAAATAATAAAGCCCAAACTTTTTGTGGGGTTAAATGTACAGTCACCAAAGCACATTGGGTCCTTTCATTTGGAGACTTTTGGGTCAAAACATGATGGAATTCATTTCTCCAGTGTTGGACGGACAGGGGCAGCTGGGGCTGCTGTCTCCAACTCAGACCCAGCTTACGTCCAGCTTCCCGTTCCCTGTTTTACTCAGAAACTCTGGAGCCTTGGGTTTGTTGGCCGGAGAGAGGGGCAATTATTTATAGAGTTATCCTACCAGGGAAACATGACAGATAAAAAATCGTCAATTGACTTGCTAGCATTCATTTATGGGGGGACTGCTTTATTGGCTATCACTTATTACCACATAAAGTTCACCTGCTCAATATACTTACTAAGAGATCCTCACCATAACCTAATTTTAGAATATTGTCAATACCCTGAAAAGAAACCTTGTGCCTATTACCAGGCACTCCCCGTTTCCACCCCGACCGTCCCCACTACCTGGCTGGTTGATCTGTCAACCACTAACCTATTCTCTATGTCTTAGATTCACTGACTATGGATATTTCACATAATAGAATCATGAATACCTGTTTATTTGTGACTGGCTTCTTTTACATGGCAAACTGTCTCTGAGGCCCATTCATGCCACCCATGTATTTTATATTTCCAGCAGTGAAGTATCACATTTTAATTTCTCCACATCTTTGTGACATTTGCTCTTTTCTTTTCTCTTTCTTACCTTAGTCATTCTAGTAGGTGTGAGGAGGTATCTCACTGTGCTTCTGAGTTGAATATCCCTAACGAGCAGTGGTATCTTTTTAGGTGCTTATTGGCCATTTATGTAAATGTCTGTTCAAACCTTTGCCAATATTTAAATTAGGTCACTTGTATTTATTATTAAGTTGTAAGAATTCTTTATGTATTCTGAATATATGTCCTGTATCAGATAGATGATATGTACATAATTTCGCCTGTTTGTTTTTCCTTTGACACTGGACAATCTCTGGAGGATGAAGGGGCCATTTACTAAACTAGGATAGGAAGGCCTAAGAATAAGCACTTGTTTTCTTAATGCTGCTCTGCCAATGTGCCCCCTCCCCCTTTTTGTGTGAGCTGCTAAATGACATTTGTCACAGCTAACCAGACCCTCTTTTCTCAGGTCTCACTGTGGTTTGGGAACATCGAAAGACTGTGTGTTGGGAGCCAGGCAAACATGTATTGTCCCTGTATTGTTTGCAAATCTCCTACCTTTACTGAGCCTCTGTTTCTGCTTCCATAAACAGGGGTCATGAAACTGTCCCTATATGGGTAATAAGTTTAGATGAAACAGTACATGTGAAGCAGCTGTCTGTCAAAGCATAAGATGAGCATGTGGTGGGGATAAATAAATGGTGTGCTTATCCTTTCTTACTTGGTCATGGGGCCATTGCTGGGTGACTTTCAACTCTCCTGCTCTGCCGGTCTGGGGTGCGGCAGAGTGCCCACCGTCTTGGCACTGACACCTCAGGGCAGACACCCCGAATCTTCCAGCTGCGGGAGGGGAGCTGCACAGCGCACTCAGAGGTCTTTGTTGTAAATGTGGGCAGAGAATAAAGTCATACTGTAGATATTAGGAGTTCTCAGAGTCCTCAGCAAAGGCTGTGTCTGGGCAGTGCCACCATGACATGACATTGCCAGTACGCTCTGCTGTCACCCCTGAACTCTCTTTAGCTGGCCTGGGTCTCTGCACCCCTCCCTCCGTTTCCACATCACTGGCGCTTGGTGGTGGCTGGGCCCTGCTGCCCTTCCTGTCTCCAGATCTTGTGGCTGCCTCAGAGGAGGAGAAGGCTTACTGCTCTCTATGGCTCTTCTGAAAAGAGGTGGCGTGACACTCCCAAGAGCAAGCAATGAGAGTCTCCCCAAGTAGGAAGGGGGTCAGTTCCCAGGAGGCCCACACTGACAAATCCCCAGCATAGAATACTAGGTTTGGGGGTCAGGCCTGCCATGCGGGTGGATGAAGAAACAAGTAAGATGGTTATACTCCCTTACAGCTAACTGCAAAAATAATTATTCATTAATAATTATTGTGTAAAGGCAATTATGGCTTTGGTTCCTTAGATGGGTACTTTTAATAGCATAAAGCTGACTCTTTTGTACCCTTTCTCCTTTGTCATGGCTCCCCTTTCTTGGGGTTCTCCTCAAATGGAAATTTCAGTGGCTGAGGAAAGAGATTCTGGGGTACACTTGGAGCTCTGGCCTTCTTTCAGGGTCCGGCTTTCTCCGTGGTAATGCACCAAGGCCACAGCCTCAGGCTCGGCCCTGGCCCACATCCTTGCCTCTCCTGCCCTCTGCTGTTGTGATCATCTCCCTTAGGATCCCTGGTCCTGTCCTGTCCATACATCACACAGGGCCAGAATGGCCTGCTGACCCCATTGTCCAGAAGGTGGGGCTCCGTGCTCTGCCCGCACAGACCCTCCCATTTCCTCCTGGCTAATGCCTACTTAATTATCTAGGACCCCTTCAAACGCTACCTCTTCTCTGAAACTGCTCCCAATTTCTTTTAGCCACGTGTCTTTCATAGCTTTTTAGTCACTTGGGAGTATAGGTCTCTCTTTGATGATGAATTTCTCAAGGCTACAAGTAACTCATTAATATTTGTTTCTGTATGGTCACCTCCCCCACCCCTCCAATCTCCCAATGAGAGTGGGGCTTCTAATACACATTCAGTTCAGGTATATTAGATCCAGTGATTAATGGACATCTCAAGGACAGCCTTGGCGACTGCTGGGCCAGCTGCTGGGTTTGCCTGGCCCTCTGGGGCGAGGCTGGCCCTGGCTCTGGGCGCCTCCCACCACCCAGTCCTCTTTAGCCCCCAGGCGGCAGATTGATCCGGCAAAGCCGGGAAGATTTTCCACCACAGAATCTTTTAATTTCTTCTTCCTGCTTTCATGTAAACATTTGCACTTGCTGACACAACTTCTGCTTAGCATTTATTTCTCTTTTTACCAAATTAGGCTAGTTATTGCCTCATTTGCATACAAGTCTCCCTACTTGAGCAGTGTTCACAAATCACAGTAATTAATACTTACCCACACTTGATATCACCTATCTACAAAGCAATTTAAATTTATTAACTGAGTTAATTGGTAAACAAGTATAAACCACTGCCACGGTTGGAGAGGATGGGAAACCAAGATGTGGCGGCTCTCAGTCATTTGCCGAAGCCATTCGGCAAATGGATTGTGGAGAGAGAGTTTGCCCTAGGCGGGTGCTGGCTCTCAGCCCTGCATCTAGGCTGCTGGCACAGTCTGTGCTGCGCAAGCAACGGAGGGCAATTAGCTATGCAAATCGGGAAATTACATGCATAAATACTCGACGCCTCATGCCACGTCTTGGCCGTGGACAGCCCGGTGAAAGCCAGGTCTTGAAGGGCTTTATTAACAGCCACAGTGGGACTTTGGGCTCAACCTCATGGGAGAAGAAACTAATATCTAGTGAATTTGGGGTTGTGTATAGAATATTTAAATTCTCAAATTCAGTATTGTCTGACATGAAACTTTCTTATCCTTTTGATGAAACGTGCTGTCTCTCTGAGAAAAAGAAGTTAATCACTTAATAAGTAATTTAAACAAAACATCTGTCAAGATTTTCCATGATGAGCATTTAGGACAAAAGACAGAGTCTCTTTCTTTGTGAGAATTGTTGAAGGGGGCTGTTGCATTTCAGATGCTTTTTCTGTCTGCGGAACTCTTGTTTTCCCAGGAAAACTCTAAGAAGTCTGATTGTTTTTATTTGTGATTGGAGGTCAGGTGAGATTAGGAGACCTGACCAGACTCAGAGGTAGGAACGAATATCTGGGGGTTCCACCCGTGGTGGTTTGGTTTCCGATCTCATGTATTTTCATGAGTTTATCATGAACACAGATAAGAATCAATCAAAAGTGATATATCTTCATGAGGTGTAAACATCTAAGTAGCCAACACTGGATTAAGTCTCAAGCATAAATGATCAGAGTGCCCGTTTTGGGGGTACTTGCTATGAGATAGTCACTCTTCGAGAGGCGATATCCTCTTAATCTTTGGCTTGCAGTGAGACAGGCAGGCCAAGGCGACTGCGTGATATTTGGTGGCGCCGAGATGCGCCCGCAGAGGTGAGCCCGCATTCCTCTCTGGCGATGTCCGTGTTCCTGTCTCATGCTACCCCTCACCTTCCCTGTCCACTACTCGGTCCTTGTGCAGATTCCCAGCTATACTCAGAGTGCAGTTAATATTGTGGGCATGTCCTGATCTTCCAGGAGACTTGCTTGCCAGTGAGGGAGATGTTTAGAAGAGTGCAGTGCTGCCCACGGTAGGTCTGAAGAGGCTTGCCTGTGCCTGGTGGCCTGTACCAGGGTACATGGAGAGGCAGAAACAAAGAACCAGAGGAGAGAACCTGAAGGTAAGGTGAGAGGGCACTGTTCAAATACATCCATTCTGCTGCACGCAGGCCAGGGAAAGGGGCGAGGTGACCCACTTAGCAGGGTAACTCTCCATGGCTCTAGCCAGTTTTGAATGAGGGGAGGTCCCAGTGTCCGTCCTGTCAGCAGCCCCTGACACTTTATACTTCCTACTCCAAAGGACTAGCATTTGGATAAGGTGATGCCTGCCTTGGCTTCCAGCCCTGGAGGTCCTGAAATCTTGTCTCATTTTGAGAAGATGAGAGTATTGAGGAAGACAAGGTGCACTGGTACTGCTGAGGGGTCCAGTCACAGACTCGGGGTCCATTCCTACTGAGCACAGATCCTCGCTTGGCAATTTGCTGGCCATGTGTTTTGGAGCTGGTTATTTACTCTGTTTCTATGTTACTTTATCTGTAAAAATGGGGACAGTCATAGTAAGACTTCCATATGTTAATTATTTGAGTTAAAAGAACGACTCTATAGAAACATCTAGAGCAATGCCTGACATCTAACGAGGCCTCTGTGAGAGTCCATGTTGTTGCTGGACTCTGGATCGTGTCCTCGCGGTCACAGAGGGCAGGCTGTGACTCTGTCCGCTGCTGCATTCCAGAGCCTGGCATGTGCTTGGCACATGGCTGTAGGGTTGATGGAAAGTGTGATGCAGAGAACAAGACTTAATTTCAGGGCTTGTTTCTTCCATGATCACATCATGACTATTTATTCCTTTGGGCTGGTTTTACAGAAGGACCCATCTCTGTCTGCATCTTCTCTGTAACCTTGAAGTCATCGCGAAGAGCTGCTCTTCAGCACAGGCCTGACCTCTTGGCAAGTAGCATCTGGAACAGAATTAGAATCTGATTTATTTTTTAGGCTTGTGTGGATGTGTTTCTGGCTCTACCTGGCGTTAATGAATGAGCATGTCTGCCCATATCACACTAGAATGGGAGGGAAGGGGATGGTTGGTGTGACCTGAGGGTGAGGGGCTGTCAGGAGCAGATGGAATTGACCAGGCAGGAGGGAGGAGCATTTTGTAGACCTAGACATCACTTTTCAATTTTTTATTTTGTGTGGACATTACATCTGTGGTCCTAGGAAGGGATGCTGGGGGGTTGACTTAGAAGTGGAAATTAAGAGGTGCTTTTCCTGACAGCATGCTACTCTTGTCTCAAAGAGATCTGGAGTGAATATGATGGTTGTTCGGGGAATAATGTTAAAAACATAAAGTCCAGAAAGCAATCACATTTAAATAAAATGATGGCTACCCACAAATAAATATAAGGAGGCAAATGTTACTCTCAGTGAGAACATCAGACCACTTCATCTCTCACAGTGGTGAGCAGACCATCTCCTTTGATCTATCCTTTGCAGATTAATTTTTTGTTATTAAGAAGATAAATAGTACACAATCAACACTTCAATCTGGGTAATGTTGAAAGCAGCGATTAATTTAAAATGAGAGAACTGGACTCAAATGAACTTACCCTGCAAAGAGATGCTCATGTATCATGAAAAGAGAATCAGATTAAAACCGGCCAGCTTTGTAATAAAACTAAAGCATCAGACGTCTGGGAATTCAGCCAGGGAGATGCTCATGGCTCCAGTTTTTCAAGAGGAAAAAAATAGAATTATAGGGTGTCCTATAATAGGTGTTCCTGTTAGGTAGGGCTTAACTGGTTGATGAGAACGTGATTTCTTAAAGATGGAGATATATTTGTATTCATTTGTGAAGTTGTAAAATTTATTATAATGCATATACCAGTAACATTTTGCTAAGTTCTCTGCAGGGCTATTTACATGATAGAGACTTAAGAGAGATGAGTAGAATATTCTAGAAGTGTGAGAGACACTGTATTAACAAGTCATGGATAGGACTGATATTACAGGTACCATCTTGAATATATTAGGTATTATGTTTGGCATTTTTTTTCTTTAACACAACATAACATATTACTCACATGCATACAAAGCAGTCACTTTGAGAGGCTGTGCGTATCCGTTATAAGGTGACCCTCTATCGAAGCTATTGGTAGTACCTGCTGGGATTTAAAAACTAACATGATTTCTCCTCTCCCCTACCAAAAATGTATCCATTATTCCAAAGATGGACACTCCTAGTATTTTCATGTTTTCCTTTGTCTTCACTGCCACCACAAGCAAGGCTTTTTTTTGCCTCCTATAAGTACAATCACATTATAAACAGACTTTTCCTGAATAACACAGCAACCTAACATAAATAACTGGTAAATCCCATGTGCATTCTGAATATCTTTATAGTCATCACAGTAATTGAGTGAATAAGAAGCCAGAGTTTATTTAATGATTCCTCTCCTATTGGACTTTTCCCCCTAATTTTCTCTCCCATGAAGCAATGTCTCCTCACCACTGTGCAAGCCTATTTTTGTAGATGATTTTTACTTTGGAACCAGCCAGAAGACTTTCACTCATGTGTGGTTTATAAAGAGTTTTTACAATTTTGGCAATGTCTTTACATACTACCTGGCAGCCGAGCCAGGGGCTTTGTCTTGGAACAGTCTCTCTGCACTGGCGTCTAGCAGCAGGCCCTTCCTTGGTTCTCTCTGAAGTCAGTCACTGGGATTGGGTTGGATTAGAATGTCACAGCGTAAGAGCAAATGTGACAAGACTGGGGAGTTCTGTGGGAAGTGGAGACTTGGTGATGGTGAAGAATGTAGGAGTTTTATTTGCCTGCTCCAAATCCACAGCACTTCTGCCTTGTGTGTGGCAGTCAGGCATTCTTAGGTGGATAAACCCCATCTTCAACTCAGGATTGACCCTGTTTGTCTAGGCCAATCAGGGCAATACAGTGCCCTGGCCTCAGTGTTTGGTTGGGGAGCGGGCTTATGGCTGGAGATGGTGCCGACATAGTGAAGCTGAAGACATTTTTGTGATAGTTATGGTAAGAGACATATAGCTTCCCCACAGGTGAAGCATGGAGCCCCAGTAACACTGATAGACACCTCTCTGGGCCAAAGGCAGCATGTGCCGCAGCTCAAGGGATCACAGCAAAATTGCTGTCATACCTATGGTACCAAGACAGGGCATGAAACCTGGAAACCTCCAAACTTTTCTATTACTGAGCTGGTAAAACTCCTTTAAGATCCAGGTTAGTTGAATGGCTTGTTTCTTCCAACTGAAAAGTTCATAATGATTCAGGAATGCTGGGTTAGGTTGGGATGAGGAGAAGAGGTTATTTGAAGATAAATGGCCACTACCACAGAAAAGGATCTAGAGCAGCTGTTACAGGAGAGCAGACAGGATCTGCACAGGACAGGGAAACAGGAAAAGAAAACATTCTGTGGGTCTGGTCTTGGTAACCCTTGTAAGAAACTGAAGCTCAGACACATTAGTTTTGAATGTAAATCACAACATTGATTATATCAGGAATTGAGCCCAGATCTGGCTGATCCCAT
Organism: Manis pentadactyla; assembly: GCF_030020395.1. Taxonomy (NCBI): domain Eukaryota; kingdom Metazoa; phylum Chordata; class Mammalia; order Pholidota; family Manidae; genus Manis; species Manis pentadactyla. The sequence continues at coordinate 46,282,873 of NC_080025.1, forward strand.
GCTTTTCTATTCTACTATATTCTTTCTTATTACTGTGCACAGAAAGCTCAAATGTCCAGCTGGAAGTGAAGCTGTGGAGATACCTCTGCAATGAACGGGTTTATGCAATGAATATTCTGCAAGGACAGTCTCTTCCATTGCCAGCATTGGAAAGTTTGTAACTGGAAACAAAAGTGAAATGCTGGACACAATGGACAGGTGATAAATCTGATGTGATGCAAAGTAGACAAATACTTTATGGGGGAAAACCCTGTGATTTTATATTCTCCTTTTATCAAACACACTGGAAATCCTAGAGTGTGCTTCATGTCACTGCCTCAGTGGGACTGAATGTTTTGAATGTGGGCTTAATTCTGGAAATAGATGACAACATGTTATCTGTGTCCCTAGAATCTGCAGCAGGCATCCTGTGAAGTGCTTGCTGAGTGAGGAAACCAGGGAATGCTTGTCAGGAAACCTTCATTCACTCTGTGACTTTTACCTGTCTCACCCTTCACTCTAGGGGCGGAAACTCAAATGTGTTTATCTGGGAGAAAAAAACCTTTCTTCCACATTTCTGTTGCACTTTTGTTCATGACATACAATTATTGATTTGGATTAACTTGTTGAAGAGAATGGAGATACTTGTGCCTGCTCTAAACTTCAAACCCCACCAATCAGTCACCATGAGACAAGAGGTCATGGAGACATATGGATAGTGAAGGGTGTTAGCAACATAAGCTTGAACTATTTGTATGTTTGATTAAGAGAGAAGAGAAGGAACCAAGAGTAATTTAGCATTTATGATGTGCCAGTCACAGTGCAACAAGATTTATAGCCATTACCTCATTTTGTCCTCACAATAATCTCATGCAGAAAGCAATATAACCACCATCTCCCAGACAATAAAATGATCTTCTGAGAGGCCAAGCAGTTCAGCTACGGAGTCATCACACTGCACTGAAACTCCTGTTTCTGGAGCCACCAACCACAACACCTTTCTCTTACATCAGGCAAATCTAGGATATAAATCTAGTTCTTGAGATTCCAAAATCTGTACTCTTTAGTTGATAAACAGAGATTCATATGATACATGATAGAAAATAATGATGCACTGATACAATGTACTTTGGGAAAGTGAAGTTGATATCATTATTAAAATATTCATTGTTTTAAACACGTAACACTTTGAAAGGTCATTCCCAATTTAACATAGATAAAAAATATTATTATATACAAGACATAATTACAAATCAGTTACAAAACATTAAGAATGAAGGTGGGAATTTGGGCACAGTTAACACAAATATTTGAACATTTAAATTTTTCATCAGTAAAAGAGAAACAACTTACCTACTTAAGTGATTTAACATAAAAGCCTAGTACATTCCTGATCCATATAATGTTTTAAAAATACTGAGCATTTTAGTATTTAAGTGGCAGTATGGCTAGACATTAAATTAAAACAAAAAGTTGGAGATAGGTCTCATGAAATGAACTTGAGCAAATCTCAAAAACCAATTACAGTCATTTTATTCTATTAATACATTTTAATCATTGTTCTTCGTAAGCAGTATGTCTTCAGACTAAAGTTTGGAAAATTCAGCTAAGAGAAACTCTAAAATAAAAACCACCAATAGTCAGAACCTCTTAGAAATAAAAAATAATTAAAAAATAATTCTAGTAATAATCTGAATGTAAACTGATTTATTCTTGAATCCCACCCTGATCAAGGCTGTACAACACGTGAGGGCAGAGCCAGGCTGCTCCCCCTGCCATGCGCTTCCCAGGAGAGCCCAGGGGCCTCCTGCAGATCCCAGGGTTTTTGGGCTGTCAGGAGGGTGTTTGCTTCCTCCATCAGCAGGGTTGTGCCCTGTGCTCTGCTCCAGGCAGAAATGGGAGCACCCTCCATGCTCTAGCAGGTACTGAGCAGGTGCCTAAGCCTGAGGTGGGTGCCCTGCTGCACCCGGGGAGGTGGAGGTGTCTCTGCAGCCTTGGCTTTAGGCTGTGGCTTCCCAGAGAGAACCATGGGCCACGTGGTCACTGCCACTCTCTGTGCACCAGGAACCCTCGGTGGGTGGATTTATATTTTCATTCTCTGTCCCATAGATTCTGCCCTGACTGAGAAACAGACTGAGGAGCCAGGCAGGAATTAAAGTCTCAGAATGATTTGTGCAGCTGTGGTGTTGATGGCAAGGTCAGGAGGTACAAAGGGACTTTCTTCTGAGTTCCCTGGAATGACAGCTCCAAGCCCTGCATTGCCTTCCCAGCAATCTAGCCCCCTCCTCCCTGCTCCCGGCAGGAGGGGGGCAGGGCAGACTGAGGCCAGCCCCCAGCCCCATGTGCCAGCAAGGCAGGGCTAGGGCCACCCAGGTGCCCCCAGGCTGCCCTGGGGACAGAAGGCAGGTGGCAGACAGGGCCTCATGTGTAGTCAGCCGGGCTGCTAGATAGGAAGCAGTGCAGTGCCGCTTGAAAAGGAGTGGAGAAGCCCTCAGGGAAACATGTTGGTCTGGGTAGAAAGTGCCAGAACCCTCTGGTCCTGCACAAAGCAGCCCAGCATGGGGCTGCTGGTGGGAACCCGCTGGCTGTTTCCAAGCATGGTTACTGGGCCCTGCCTCCAGTCAGTCAGATGGGGTTTAACTGGATGCCCCCCATTTAGATTTAGAAAATTCTCCCCTGGTCATTCTAATACATAGCCAAGGTTGAAATATCCAGCAGGCCCCTCAGAACGATACCAAGTCTATTTGATCTACTTAAACTGTACTTAATTAGAGGAACCAATGTGGCCATCACCAAGGCACAAGGCATTAGATAGATAAATGCAAAGGAAATGACCTGCCTGGGCCATTGTGCCAGGTCTCACATGGGACAGGTGACAGGCCCATCTTTGGCCATGGGGGAGGTCTCTTCATCTCTAAATCTGGCTGGAGATGGACTCCATTGCCATGAGGATAAAACACCCCATCAGGGGAGCCACAGCAGAGAAATTATCCCTGCCCATGACATTTATTCAGTGACATCAAATACTCGTGCTATGAAATGTGGTTCAAGTATGGAAAATCAAGGGCTATGTCACTAGTAGCAGATGTTTAAGGTGCTTGTAGGCAGAGAGCAAAATGTGTCCCATGGTGCTTGTTGGTGAGGATAGAACCATGTAGATTTCCTGTATGTCAACAAAAAGGAGTAAAGGATGGGGCTGTGATGTCATAGGCTCAAACCAGCCTGCGCTAACATGGAGTGCCATCACCGTAGACACAGAAAAGGATTGTAAAGAGGAAAACATTCATAAAAAATTCAGGTTCCGCATAACTGAAGCCATTTTAAAAACCACATTAACTAAGTGGTATCAATTATTTCTGACAGAGGAATTGGAGTTTTACTCCCTCGGGAAGGGAGCCCTGGGGAGCCAGTCCTGCCCCTTTTACCAGAGCAGCTCTGCTTCATGCATTGCACTCCTCTGCATACTGGAATTTTGAATCGAATTTTTTTATTAGGGGGAAAAAGAGTCTAGTGCTTTTAAAAAAAAGGCAGTTTAAAGGTCATTACCTTAATGTTGAATATAATCATTCCAAAGAATGGGCCCCAAAATTCTAACCAAATCCTTGACTTGTCACCTTTTTAAAATCACAAGCGACCTGCACTCTCCCTACTATTGCTATAGAAAAAGAAGTGGACTGGGTGGACCCCACTCTGGTTGCAGTGCTCCAAAGGCAAAACCAGTTGCAAAGCGATTTTAACAGAGATCTTCCTGGTCAAGTATGCTTCCTGCTATACCTCTGCATATTTTTAGGGCTCATATTGAATTCATATTAAAATATTGTTTAGTGTATTACATGTTTGGACACCAAAATAGTAGAAAAAAAGCATTAGAATAAGCCCCTTATATTGATATACTAAAATTATATTAAATAACTGTTAAATTACAGTGTAGTAATAATGCAAGTAACATGATAATATACTAAGCAGCCTGTGTGGATAAAACAATTACAATGCACGTGTCAATCCCTCTTCTTCCAAGAAGGATGTGCGAGTTAAATGCATTTGTTTATGGACACAATTAGAGACAAGTGAGGGCAGCTGTGTGGGAATGCCGAGTAAATGATGTGCTTTCTTCTCTTAGTACATCAGCTTTTCCAAGTTTGTCAGTAGTCCATGCTTGGACAAAAAAAAAAGGTCTGGAAACCTCTAAGCAAATGTTGATGGGTTTAACTGTGAGCATTTGGCTGAGAACATGGGAAATGGAGATGGAAGCAGGTCTGAGAAGCGTGCCCCCATGCGGCCAGTCCTCCTGCATGCATGCATGCACGTCCACATGCCTGGCTCCCAAGTTTGACTGGAGTCACTCGTCATGAGAGTACGTGAGTCTGAGTTAATCATTACAACGAGTTTATATCTCATTTAATCCTCTCCAAAACCTACTCTTTCTGTTATAGATTGGGGAGCTGAGGCTGAGATACCCGCCTTGTGTCTCGGGTCTAACCCACACTAGAGATACAAGTCAGGTCCACTGACCCAGGTGCTTGCTGTGTTCACCATCTATGCTGGCTCCTCTTTGTTTGTAAAAATAAACATTGCCCCCAAGCAATAATGTTTCCATGCCCCAGAGAGGGTCCCCAGGAGGGTGAATAAGAATCATTTTAGTCCCATGTCTCTGTTGGAATCTGGATTAATCAATCTGAAATGATCTTGAGGTTCTGATTAAAATTTGTGATGTGTAAGCAGGTTTGGAAGCATAGCTTTATGATTTTCATAGCTGGATTGAAAATGAAGGAGGTTGTGATATTTTATTCCAATTTCATTCTACATAATATGCTCCATTGAGAATTCCTCGAAGCCTAATGAACCAGGACAAATGAGTTATTTCACATAGGTTAATGCTGCAGATGATAGAGTATCTCCTTTTTTTCAAGCCTTTAATTTGAATCTGTTGTAATTTCATTATTTCAACTTTTTTATTGCTTTTATCACTGCTTTTTCAACAAATGTCTTCATGTTGCTTTAAAGAACATGCATATTTAAATATGGAATTTTTGTTTTACAAAGAATAGGTTTAGTGAAACTAGTTTTGGCAGAGAAAGAAACCTGAAAGGGCGATGGGCAAATTCACAGATTCAGCCTTGAAAAGTAGAGTCGGGTTTTGAAGGTCTGATCCCGCCAAGCTTGCTGCTCGCCCTCCGTTTCTCAGAGGCCTGAACCTTCTCACTGGGCTTCATTATTCACCTCCACACCCCCACTCTCCTTTTCTTTCTCTCAACTTTTTCTTGCTTTTATAAACTTGGCCATCCCAGACTTAGATGGAAGGAGCCTCTCAATATAAATGATCGGTGGGCTAATCTGAATATTTGAAGTTATTCAAGCAAGAACTGGATTTTCCCAGCTCACACAGACAGGGCAGTCCTGTTGTAGTCGTCCACAGCCTGGCCTGGCAGGTCTGGAGGGACGGGGTCCCCTGGCAGCTACCGGGGCCAGTGCTCAAACCAGGGCGTGTGAGTAGAGCCCAGGATAAGAGTTACACCCAGAGAAAGGATGTCACAATTTCATAATAAAATTTTTCATATGGTCAAGTTTTTAACAATATTCATTTATAATATAAAAGTAGCAGATGAAAGATGGGAAAATAAATCTTTAAGTGTGAAACTTTAGGTAGATAGGTAAAAATTATTGTGGAAAAAGAAACAAGATGATAACAATGGAAAAAATAGACTAATATCCCTTATGACATTAGAGATACTTCATCAAGTAGATGCTTTTCATCCTAAAATTATTATATAGATACAATATAGATATCTATCATCCATCAACCTACCCATATATCTATTACCTATGTATTTATCTGTCCGTATATTCCTCTGTTTATTATCTATCTATCTACCTGTCCATCTCTATATCTATCATTTATGTGACTATGTATTTATCTATCACCTATAATATCTATTTATCTATCTATGGGGAAAAAATGAGAGAGTTAAAGGAAGGACCACCTTCTTCATAAACCATCTCAAGAGATTCTGAAGACACAGATGAAAGAGAGAGGAAAGCTAGTTTGGCAGCTTCTTTTTAAAGTCTTGAAGCTACTGTTAACATTTTAGGTAAATATAACTAAGTTTAGAGAGTTGTACCAGTAAGTGTACAATATTCCCAGTAACTTTCTATGATGCCAATTCCTAGATTTAAAACAAAAAATACTGAAAAATGTTCTATTTTTTTATCTGGAATGAAAAATTGGGATTACATAAATATCTAAGTTCTCTCCTCTAGACCTTGTATAAGTCCTCTTCCCTTCTGTGCATGTTGTAGCAAAAGAAAATATTGTATTTTATCATTCATAGTTGGGTTTAAAGTTCATAACTAAAATTTATTTTATGATAAATATTTTAATAGAGGAGAATTTGTGTATACTTTCAATCTGATAAAAAATATAAAAATACAAAAATAGAATTAAAAAACCTTTAAAGCTGATGGTAATATGCTATTAAAGAGGAATTCTATTGTAAACATTGCTGCAAAAATCTGCTTTTACTTTTTCCTCCTGGAAGTTTTTCCAAAACAAAATAAACAAGATAAAACCTAGAAAACTCAACATTTAGTAAACTAAGAGATACACATATACACATAATTCCTAGATTCCAACAACATACAAGAGACTGACAAAGGAGTAAAGGAAAAAGTAAGACTGAATGAAGACAGTACAGAGGGCTCTGTGGCATCAGATCTAAGAAATAGGAAGCAGAGCCCCAGCATTGAAGGAGAAGAGCCACCCCAGAGTAAAAGTCTAGCAGCAGAAATAATATGGCCTGGCTTCAGCTCTGAGGAGCAGAGAAGGCATCAAGGAGAGCATATTTGTGTTCTGAGAACCAGAAAGTCTGATAACTTATGTTGTCCTTCTCAGTCAGGAGGAACCTAGTTCCAGGAAGGTCAGGGTATTAAATGATGAGAGGGAGAAAAGATATGATATAATATCAATGAAAGGATAGTGCAAAATAAAAAAAGAAAAAGAAAAGAGGAGCAAAAATCACTAGTAGATAAGGAATATTCACTGGAGAAATGTTATCCTGGAGAAGAAGAAAATTGTGACAAAAAATTTGGCTTAAAAAAAAAAGAAAACTTTGTGAATAATTGCCTTTATGAAGAAGAACCTCAAAACAGGAATAATTTCAGAATATCATGGAAGAGAGTGCATGGCAAAGTAGGAAATGGAGAATGAGCTGGTAGAACTCAGGAAAGAAGTAGAATAAAAGAGAAAACTGTAGAAATAAAAACAACATACAGGACAGGATAGATACTCTGGAAAACATAGGGGACAGAAAGGAAATTGAATCAGATGGAATGGAAATAAAGATATGCTATAAGAAAATAATAAAAGTAACATGATAAACATACAACACAAAGGTGATCCAACACATGCACAAATGGCATCTCTGAGGAACAAAACCAAAACAGTGACATGGAAAAACATTAAAGATTTGATTGAAGAAATAAAAATTAAGATTGCAGCTTATATCCTGAAAGGTTATACTATATGCCAAGCAAAACTTCCCTAAAATGGTTAATAATTAGGCATAAAATGGTGAAACCATTGAAATTCACATATAAATTAATTGCTTAGACACTGAGACAAAATAGGCAAGTCATTTTTAGTGGAAAAAAAATTGGTCCCAGACTTCTCCATAGCAACAGTCAACACATTAAATTCAAGAAGACAGTGAAGCTGTATTGAAATATATGCGAGGAAATAAACTCTGGGTCAAGCATTTACAATTCACCCCAACTGTTTTTCTATAATAAAGGCTGTGAAACAAGAGTTTTCAATATTCAAGAACTCAGGGAATATTTTTCTCTTGGAAAGTTTCTAAAACACACACCTTCGCCACCTAAAACATTCAAAACTGGGAAAAGACTGGAAATGGAATATTGAACACATTTAACTAGATGACTATGGCCAAAGGTGGCAAGAATTTTAGAGTGACAAGAGAGAATGGAAATGTTATGGTAATAACACAGATGACCCTTGAACATGAGGGCTTGGGGCAGTGACCCCCTGTAAAGTAGAAAAATCCACATATTACTTTTTTTACTTCTGAAAACTATGAACAGCCTACTGTTGACTGGAAGCTCACTAGGAGCAGGAGAACTTAATTCAGTATGATGGTATTAAGAGACCCCAAAATAAGTAAGACTATGGGATTCAAAAATAATAAGGCATATTTTTATAAGGCATTTTATAAATAAGGCATAATTAATAACTAATAAGGCAAATCTGATTGATATTTATCAAAATATGTGCACTAAAAAGATTATATATATGTACACCCTTTTTATAGGTGCCTGTAATGTTCACAAAGTTGATCACGTATTTAATGAATTATAACTAGAAATTAATTTTAAAAACCAGAAGTCAAAAATTTTTTTTCCTCAAAACTTTAAAATACCCTTACTTATGTCCTTGGTCAAAGAGGAAGCAAACACAAATAAATTTATATACCAACTAGGAAAGAATAATAATGAAAATAGAAGTCAAGACCTTTGGTATGCAGTTTGAAGACTACTGAAAGAAAATCATGGCCTTAAATACTTACATCAATGAAATAAAGAATGAAAAAAAATGATTAAACATCTGACTCAAAAGATTAGGAAAGAATGAAATAAGGTAAAAGAAGAAAATGAAGGACTTACTAGAGATAAAGGCAAAAAATAATGAGTTTTAGAACAGAAAATGCTGACTTAAGAAATAAATCTAAAGGTGATCTATAGAAAAGACAATGAAAAGATAAACTGTGCACTGATGCAATCATGAAAAATGCTCAGGTTAAGAAATGGTAAGGACAAAATAACCAAAGAAAAAGAAGTATAAGAAATTATGCATTTACTCTGTTCAACTTTGTGCAAATACACTTGGAACCCTGGTGCAAATAATTATAATCATAAGACCATCTCCATATGTTCTGAAAAGCTCGTTGGAAAAATATCTTTTCAAGTCTTGATACAATAAAATTATTGAGTAAAAGTAAGGGGATATTTGTGTAACCCAATTCAGTTTACCCCCTTCAGCCCAAATTCTGGATTCTAGTATCATTCCTATAAGTGCCATGAATCTCATAGGGTCAGTTACTCTCAACTTCCTTTATTTTATGCTGTATTGGGAATACTAGTAAAAGCATTTAATGAAGAAAACACATAGATATACAAACATTGGAAAGAAATTAAGGCAAGTACTATTTGAAAATTATTTAAATATATACTGAGGAAACCCAAGAGAATCAACTGGTGAAAAAAACATTATCACAGAAGAAGTCAGATTAATTATAAATAAATGAATAGCTTTCATATATATATATATATATAAACCACAATCAGAACATATTAATAGAAAAACATGTCATTTACTATATAACAAACAGATTAACTACTTAGTAGTTAATGCCACAAAAAATATGTACGAACTGTGAAAGTAACAATCAAACCACTTGGAAAAAGATATTTGAAAAATAGACATCTCTAGTATGTTTTAGATGGGAGGGTTTGACTTAATACATTCCAGTTCTATCTAAGTTAATTTGTAAGTTTAATGCATTATAAATAAAAATGTCAGTAAGTTCTTTCTTTTCTTGTGAATTATACAAGATGTTTAAAGTTATGTAGAAAAAGAAAAAAACTATAGAGGAACAAAGGATCAGTATAGGTGGGCTAGTCTTAATAGATATTTTAAACACTTTTATTGAAACTTAGTAATTAAAATAGCATAGCACTAGTCTACTAATATCATGTAGACTAATGGAGAGAGTTAAAAAAACACACATCCATACATATATATATATTTAGCACAAATTAAAGTTGGTGTCTCAAATCAATGGGAGGAAATATGGACTCTTTAATAAAGTTTATTGATAAAATGAGGCTAGCCATCTGGAAAGAGATTAATTTGGATCCCCACCTCACACTGAACAGCTGGAAAAACTCTATGTGGGTCAAAGATTTAAATATAATTCGCAAAAAAAATTAGAACTTATTTATAACCTTTTAGTGGAAAAGGACTTTCTAATCAGAATTTTAAATCCCCAAACCAAGAAAGGACAGTCTGAAAACTCTGCAATATTAAAGGCAGTAATCACAACCACAAAACATATACTTGGTAAGAAAAAACATAAGCTGAGTATAGTCAAAATTCAAATGATTGGAGAAATGTTCTAATTTATATCACAAATGAAGGGCTGATTTCCATAGTATACAGAGATATATTAGATCACATGATTAAGTCCCTCAAACTCCATCAGATTGGCAAAAATGTGAAAATTGTTAATATTCTCCAGTAAGGCTGTGGGGAACAGAGAATCACCATATTGCTAGTAGGCCTATAAATTGGTTAAACTTTTATCAGAGAGTATTTTATCAGTGTTGATCAAAATTATCAATGTTTATATGCTTTGACTCATCAATTCAACTTTAAGGAGCTTCTTCTATGGCATTATTCACATATTTAAAAAACATCACCATATTACTACAGTAGTCATTGCAACATTTCTTTAAACAGCAAAAAAAAAAGTCCTAAATTTCATCAATATGGGATGGTACTATGAGTTCTGATTTTTCCCTCTATGAGCTACTATAAAACTGTATAAAAAAACTATGGTAACTCTCTCTGTAAAATGGAAATATCTCCAGCGTACATATTAAGTGAACACACCCAGACACAGCACACTGTGGAGTACATGCTACCTACCCCTTGTGTTAAAAAGCTGGACAATGAGACAACATTAAAATGTTTGGTTGTGTGTTGGTGAAGTATGTCTAGATGGATATGCAAGAATGTAGTAACAGTGGTCACCTGGTTGGAGGTCTGATGGATGGTAATTTGGTAAATGGGTGACAAAAGTGCACAGATTTTTACTGTCTTTTTTTACTATTTGATTTGAACCACATGAATATATTGTCCTTTCAAGAATTCAGTAACTATTGTGAATATAAAAGCTATTATGTGTCTGTATATCTGGCTGTGAGGGTAACAGTTCTGAATGGACCTGAATGAGATTCAGTGTTGCCTCTGAAACATATTCCAGGTCTTTGAACTCTTTGCTTTTTGCTATGGGAATTTCCAATTTCTCCATTCTAATTTTTCATGCAAAGGAAATGATTACTTTTTTCCCCACAAGTTTTTTGGCAGTTGTCACCTAGTGTCAGTTATTCCTAGGGTGTGAGATTTTTCTTTTGTACATTAATTTCTTATTAATTCATTATGTTTGAGAACTTGATCAACAGTTTTAATAGTTTAAAGGACAATGAAAATTATTCTTTTAAGTGATATGATAAGAACTGTGTGATAACTGCCCATTATTTATAATGTTTATATTATATGGGATAGAATAGGTAATCAACACAGTCAGGGGGTGACTATGGACATATGAAATTTAAGACACACAAGTTAATTTTTTTATTACACTTCTGGGTGGATGTTATTTAGAGTAACCCCTGATCTAATAATAGAGGTTCTTCTGGATGAGCTGAGGCTTGTGGCAGAGCCAGAAGTAATGAGAAAGGAAATGCACACAGCATGGTCTCCAGCTGGCCAACCCCAGTGGTCAGTGGAGACCCAGGGGAGGCCAACTCCTCACCGTTTCAACAACCTGTGTTGAATTGCCACCTACGTAGTATTTTCTTTTTGACCCATTGGTTATTTAAGAGTGTATTATTTAATTTGTACAGGTTTGTGTATTTCCCAAATTTCCTTCTGTCATTGACTTCTAATTCAATTCCATTGTGGTAAGAGAACATGCTTGGTGGAACTTCAGTCCTTTCAAATATATTGTTTTAGGTCTTGTTTATGGTCACTGCTGGAAAATGTTCCCTGTGCACTTGAGAGAAATCTCAATTCAGCTGTGGTTGGGTGGAATACTTGGTAGATGTCTGCCAGGTCCAGCTGGTGCGCAATGTTGTTCAAATCTTCTGTACCTGTTGATCTCTGTGTGCTTGTTCTATCTATGTAATATTAGAAAGCAATATCACATACTATTAAGCAACTGTTGTTTGGTAGACATTGCACTAAATTTGTGATTGATTAGTTCTAATAATATGTCCTAAGAAATAATGACATAAAAGAACCTAGCCTTTCAAAGGTATTTTAAAAATAAGCAACTATGTATAATTGAACCATATCTTATTACAAACCATTTAAAAGACCAACTGAAAGAATCAAGACTCTGAAAATATAGCTGAAAGTAGAAAGGACACTGCCCGAATGAAGGACCATCTGAAAATATGAATGTAGCCATCTCCGCTTTGCTGCTGGATCGATGTTTTCATAAGCTGTCCATTCTCTGGTTAGGTCAATTAATGAGAACTCCATAGCTCCACATGTTCTGTTGTTTTTCCCCAATCTGAAAGTTTTTTCTCTATGAAATAACCCAGAATAGCTGCTTTTCGTTGATTTACCCCCTATCACAGATGCTTGCTATTGGTTTCCCTCAGATATTTGTGATTTTTTACAATGGAGAATTCTATATGGAGAGATGAATTCTATGTTTGTAGCAGGGACATGATGTATGCATTGAAACCTGTTCCCATTTCTTCCTGGGCTTGCTTCTAGACCAGTGGTCCTCTAACTTTTCGTCTCAGGGTCCCTTTATACTTTGAAAAATGGTTGCTGACCCTAAGAATGGTGTTGTTTGTGTGTATTCTGCGTTTTGGCATTTACTGTATAAGAAATTAAATCGAGACATTTAATGTATATAATTTATTTAGAAATAATATTAATAAACTTCACATATTAGCATAAATAATGTATTGTTCATGCAAAATAACTTTATTTTGCCAAACAAACACATATAGTGGGAAAGGGGCATTGTATGTTTGCAAACCTTTAATATCTAACTTAACAGGATGCAGTTGGATTCACACATCTGTTTCTTATATTCAGGCTGTTGCAGTATGTTGTTTTGGTTGAAGTATATGAAAAAGAAATGCGACCTTACTCAGATATGTAGTTGGAAAGTGGAGTAGCATCTTAATAGTCTTCTCACTGTGGCTATAAATTATGGTTATGATTATAGACATTCTTCTTTAATACCAAAACTGGACAAGAAGTAATTTCTTAAAGGTTAGTTACAATGAACTTTACATACACTGCTGCATTAAAGTCTGTTTGTATCTATCTTGTACTTTGAATATATTTTTATTTGTCCATGATTTTTGTGATGCAAAGTATTGGTCACTTGGAAAATACAGGTTCACTGGCTTATACAAAACTTCCTTTAACAGTTGGCAATTTAAAAGCCTTAGGGGAATACATTTTCACAAGCTGTGAGTCAGCTGTGAATACTGGGCAGCCACCAAAGAAATCAGAATCTTTAATGACCAATCAGACGTGTCCCTATAGACTAAAAACAAGGGGGAAACTAAATTGGTGGGGCCATAGGACATGACAAATAAAACAAAATCAGGAGCTAATCAAGGAAACTCCCAAACCAGGAGAGGGTACCTAGCTATCTGGGCTTAGGAAAGCTATGGGCTGTGAGTAAGGGCTCCCACACTGGGAGGGGTCAAGGTATTGAGGTTGTCCAGTCCCTGCTCACTCACATAGGTTGCATATGTGTGTGACAGTTACGTAACTGTCTTAGTTTACAGGTCACTAGCCCATGAAGTGTGCACCTGAAGGCGGGCACTGTGAATCACCTAGACATCTTGTTATTTGAGCTGGTTATTTACTTAGACGGGAGTTGGATTACCTTCCCTGGGGTAAGAGAGAGTGTTCCTTTGTTTAAGAGAAGGAATGAAATGGACTTTTGGATTCCAGAAGAGTGACAGTGGCAGAGACTACAGTGGGGTCCTCACATCCTGCTTCCCCCTGACCCTGGTGCAGAGCTCTTCTGGAGCGTTCCTGGTAGCTGCATGGGGCTATTAAGTGCTGACCTATGAAAAGGTTGTCGTGCAACCAGAAACAAATATTGGCCCTTACTTACTGTGTTAAAATTGTATTATTTACCAGATTTATCTATCATTGTTATTCTAACACCAGCCTTACTTGGCTAATATTGTTGGTACAATGGTATTCACTTTTTGAAGCTTACAATATGCTTATTTCATAGTTTCTGTGAGCATACAGTGGCTGATTTGATAGCAGGTAGTGAAAAATATCACCTGGAAGTGCTGATTGATTACTGACTCAGTGTAACCCAGTATATGACACAGCAGCTAAAACCTTGCGAGAATATCATGATTAGAATGTGATGGAGTAAGAGGTGGTGTTCATGACTCCATAAAAAACATCCAAAGGAAAGAAAACTTCTGGCAGCAGCAATGTTGAATAGAACATGACTTTTTCTAGATGAGATAATGGATCTTTCCACATTCAGGAATCTCAGAAATATTGGCTTTAGCCTGTTTCCCCATTTGGTTATGCCATGATTTTGAGCCTATATGATTTCTCTAGGCTTATCCAATCCTTATGAGTTGCGGGTTTGGTGATAACCATTAACATCACCTTGAATCCATGTAGGACCATCCGCTGCATTAAGAATCCTGGAATTTATGTACCTCTACCTGTGCCCTTGAAGCTTAATAAGTTTCTCTATCTGAACAAGCAACTCTAGTTAGATTCTAAAGGTGACTTTTATACATTTATGGGTCCTTTTAATAGTAAACTATCAAATTTAAAATCAATAGGCAACCATCTGAAAAAAATCAAGTGAATAATGTTTAAGGATGTGAGAAAAATCTCCACTTGAAAGTGTTTCATAAAAATAAAATAAGGTTATAGAGTGGTTGTTACCTATTCTCAGTTGGATTAGAAAGTATTTTATATATCAAACAAATAGGCAGAGACAGATAATGTACTGAAAGGAAGACCTTAATTAATTTAACTAAATAAATTGGATTTGGAAGCAATTAAAGAGTAGAATTAGGCTTGCAGAAAAGTTCATCAGTGATGTTTAACATAAAATTTAACATAAAATTAAGAAAATTAAGTGGATCAAATAATTTTAGAATGTATAGTGAAATACGAAATAGTGTAATATAACTTAATCTAAGAAAGAAAGGAACTCCTGATGAAAACAGAGAAGCCAAATGAAACTATATTATGGAAGATAAACTAGAAGAAAATTATCTAGAAATAAATAAGCAAACCTCTAGAATTGCCTAATAAGAAAACTGATCAATTTCTTTAATGAATGCAAAAAATGTCTATATGATTATGAAGCATGCTGTTTTCAACAGTGAAATGGATAAAGGAATGTCCATTTATCCATATGTCCATACCATGGAAAACAAAGTGATAAATAATGAATGGATTATACTCCAAGTATAAATGAGAGAAAGAAGCCAAACATAAAGAAACAGGATGTTATCATTTTAGTTACATGAAAGCTTTATATTTAGGTGTTATATTTCTTAATTTTTTCATTTTTTTATATGTGAATACATTTTACCATTTCTAGTATTGATACCCTTAATAAATAAATGGCTTGTGCTAATATATTGCATATTATCAAAATATCATTACTTGCTTGACACTTTTTCTCCTTATAAACTTATCAAAGTAGATGTAACATATTGAGAGCACTGGACCTGTGTCAGGAGGATTTAAGTGCTAGACCCCTTTCCACCTCACTGGCAACATCTAATCTTGTAAAAATCATGTGGCTTCTTTGGAGATCACTTTCCTCATTTGCATCCCAGATAGTGGTTTGAAGGCATCTAACTCTTGCATCAGCATAGTTACAAATATATAACTTGAGCATCAATGACACCATATTCTTTCCAACTGGAAAGGCAAAAACGTGATCTTTTACTACCTGAGTATAAGTACTTAAAGACTTTTGGCATGTAGGATATAGTCTAAGAAAGCTCTAGTAAATTATGATATAATCATAATCTATCACTAACATGCAAGTGTAAGTATCAAATAGTTAATTTGAATAGCACACACTTGTAAGTATAAACTAGAGTTAACTTATGCCTGGTGGTCTTGTAACAAAGTGTACATATTCTGAAAGCAAACAGGAGCTAAGGCAACTGCAAACTCTATGCTAGCCAGTTGGACAGTTGTTCGGAGGCAGTGCAAATTTTTAACATTTGTGCTTGTGCTTGGAAGCTATTTTTGCAAAAAATAGGAAGCTACTTTGTCCTAATATGGATTTTAAAGCAAGTGCATTGGTTTGGAGAGCACACAGGGCAGAGATTTACTTCAAACTGACACTTTGGATAAAAAGCATTGGGGGGATACTTGGTGTCACTTGCATCTTGGGAACTGTGACCAGGCTTTGACCCTGGAGAAGCAAAAGCTCAGGAGGAGAGAATTCCCTTAGCAACGTCTGAATGATGTGCTTCTTTTAAGACTGTAGAATTTACAAAGAAAAATATCAGATCAACCAAATTCCCATTTCTCAGAGATAGAGTTATGATTTGTTTTTACAAAATTGAAACACTTAGCATATTAATTCTTCATCCTGTTTTGCCCACTTAATTTTCCATCATAGGGATTCCACCTACATCATTATTTATTTTAAAAAATAAAGTTAATTACATTTTGTGATTGTGCTTTATGGATCTGCTCATTTAAGAAGTGTGGTAAATATATACATCTTTGCCTGTGTTTCTGATAATTTGTTTCATTTTTTTTGCCAAAAGCAAATGAAATTATTGGGCCCCAGGTATCTTAATTTTAAGGTTCTTGAAATTTATTTTGAAATCGCTTTCTAAAAAAATATTTTGACACTTGTGTTCAAAACAGATGTTGTGGATTTTTAAACTTTATTCACTATTTAATTTGTGTGGACTCATATAATTGATTGATTATTTGACTCTCTGACTTTAACACAGGCTAGAGAGAATTTTTTCTTGGATTCATATTTCCTTTGACCACCTTGTGGAGGTGAAAGGTTCTAGAAGGATCTGCTGTTCATGGCTACTCTTGAGGATAAACTGTTAACTGTTCATAGTTGCTTTGAGAACAGGGATTTGTGGAAGTAATGGCGACTGTCTGCTTCTAGGGAGAGCACATAATTAGATTCTATTTATCTATTGGCTAAAATATTTATTTCTCCAGAGATATTTCTGAAAAAGTAAAGTATGTCTTTTCTGGTAAATTCATAATGCATGTTCCTCATGGTAAAGGGATATACAAAATTATGCCTAAAAGAGTCAATAATGTAATTACACACAGTAAGATACAAATCAAGCCATGCTTTACATTTTTTTATAGAACCTTCTCTGGATCTACTATATGACCTGGTTTCTATTTTATATGATCGTTGCTTCCGTAGGCAGTTTCTGCCTTTTCTGGTTGATGGTGTCCTCCTCTAAATCAAACGCCCAGGCCCCTGGCAGGGAATACTCATAAAAATGTGTTGAATGGAGGGCTGGAAGCATCAATGAATGCTTATGTGAGTTTTACTGGTGAGAAACTAGTTACTGATTTAGTTCCGGACAGTTAACCAGTTTATTAGGTCCTAGATTCTCCCCTTCCAAACTCTTTCAACAGCTGAGCATTATCAAATTCATATTCTATTTCTTTTTTTTTTTTCCAACCATTTTGGTGTTGAATTGATTAAGGTATCAACCTACAAATTGATAAGATGTTTTCAAGACTTAAACTCCAAGGACTAATGTAATTAAAACACATAAAATAGAGATACAATAGCATTTTTAGCTAATTGGAAATAATTTATTCTTTAACTCCAATTTTGTTTTCTTTAAATTTAAAAGTAACCAAGGATTTACTATTCTAAGAGACCTGCCTCCCCCAAATGGTTGCCATCTACTTCTGCC
This sequence comes from Manis pentadactyla, assembly GCF_030020395.1. Classification (NCBI taxonomy): domain Eukaryota; kingdom Metazoa; phylum Chordata; class Mammalia; order Pholidota; family Manidae; genus Manis; species Manis pentadactyla. The sequence goes on from NC_080025.1 coordinate 46,300,609, forward strand.
GAGTCTGGCCAAGAAGATCGCTCTAGAGTGTATCTCCAGCTCCTTGCTTTGCACCTTCAACCAAAACACAGGAAAATTCCACTGTGCCCCTTAAGGGCTCCAACGGTCAAAAATAGGGGGTGAGGGGGAAAGTCTTTAGAAAAGCTAATTAAACTGAATTTAAAAAAAATCCACACAGGTGTGGTTTAGTTAGGACAAGAAACTATTCCCACGTTCCTGGTAGTGTGGTCCTGCTCCATGAACCCTTGTAAATCTCCTCATCCTATCCACATTATTTTTGAATAAAGAGCATTCATTCTAATTGAGAAAAATAATTTCATAATAAAATATCCTTTATTCTTGACCAATCATGTGTTGGCCTGGGCTGGTATTTGGGAACTAGTGGCAGGAACATGAGCTTCTCCAGATGAAGTGCTTCAGGTCCCCAGAATTGGTGGCATCCCCTGGTTACCATGGAGATCAGTACCTTCTTGGAAGAGGCGCTGTCACATTGAACTGCTTCATGACCTGTTTGGTAAAACTTGTACCTGTGTCTCTTTTGTTCTTCAACTGTTTTATGGAAAACTTCTGAAAAATCTTTCTGTATTTCTAAAATTTCAAGGAAAGTAATCTTTTATCAGGTTTATAAAATGAATGGCACTTAACAGTTTATAATGTGGTGCTATGGTCTCTTGCTCCCTTCCTCCCAGACACTTTCTTTCAACTTAAGGGTCATGATTTTGAACCTTTTTTTTTTCTTCAGGTTCTTCTGGAAGCTAATTATATATCCGATTAAGTATTTAGCTTTTGATTAGTTGGTTGATCGGCTTTGCACTTGTATAGTGCCTCCCTGCCAAGGCCCCTAAGGGCCTATAAAGCATCTTGGAGTAAATTAAAAAAGGGATGCAGGCTAGTGTCAGAGTGCACAGCTCACTTAGGGGAGGTGGGCTGGAGTTCAGACTCCACTCAGCACCCTGGGGTGACCCTCTGTGACAGGTCAAAACCACAGCAGCTGCATATGGCACTGCCACTTCAGCCTGTGACAGACCAGGAATGGGGTTTCCTCTCATCAGTCCCTCCTGGTCCTCAACTCATCCCTGACGGTCTCTTCCAGACTCAGGTCTGCTGAGACTTGAGACTTCCTGCCGCTAATGCCTGCTGACCTTGGCCCATCCAGCTTGGGTGTAATCATGCTAGGATTGGGGAAACGCTGTCCGTTATGAGTAGTTAAACCTAATGTGCACATGGTGTTCCATCTTGGAACTTCCACACATACTAAGAACTCAAAGAAATGCTTCTTTCAACACCACACAGGGGATAAGTCCAAAAACCTGTGGGCATAACTTTAGGAAGTAATTTTGCTATATGTCCAACATAGTCATCTGAGTCAGAGATTTCATCAGATTTATGGCATGGTATTGAAGTAAAACTCTATAGTTGCTCGGCTTTAATTAATGACTCTTGATCAGAAGCTGTTACGTTGGATGTAGGTGTGTTAGCTAGAGCTCAGCAGACCTTCAAGTAAGCCATCCTTATAAAGTATAAAACTTCCTCTGATCTGGCCCCAAAGCCAATTATGCAGGGTTATATTATGGACAATCAAAGAAAATGAAACCCCCAAATTGACATGTGGGTGGAGACCAGTGGATCCTGAGAAAAACCTTTAAGAGTATTTGATCAGTTTGAATCATAAGTTAGGAACCATCCATACCTCTGTACATGGCAGGCAGTGAGGAAACAGTGTCCTGCAGGTGTCCAAAATCTTTGGTAGCAGAGCTGATAGAATCCCTTTAGGTTGCCCCATTACGTTTATTTTCCAACATTCCAACAGGCAACCTTATGGATGCCCAGAATAGCAGTGGCCGAGATTTACTGAGAGCTAGTATTGGCTGGGTGCTCTTGTAAAGCTTCTGCATGCATGGGACCCTTCAAGAAGCTCAATTCAGCCAGGCTACAGGAAAGCTGGCAGCCGAAGCCTCCTTTTTATCTGTCAAGATCTTCAGGGTATTTTATTTCTCCTCTCTCCTTCTATTTCCTGAAAACTGCAAAATTAGGATATGAAGCCTATGTTTGGGTATCATTCAGGGGCTGCTTGATCTCTCTCAGGTCTGTTCCAGAATAATCCTCTTCCTGGCCCATCTCCTCCGTTTGCCTGGACTGGACTTCTGGGTCATTTCTGCTTGCTGTAGCAGAGTCTGACGGGCTGGGCTCACTCTATGACTGGCCTCAGTCAGATGTCCCATGTCATCATCTGAGGTGGTACAGTGCAGGTCATGAGGCACAGATAGTGCCAGAGGCCATCCCGAAATGATTTCAGACTGGGAGAGTGGGGCTGTGGAGTGCCCTGGATCACATCGGGGGCCTACTGCAGACTGGAGGCCTCTGCCTCAGGGAGGTGGGCCAGGGCCCTCTTGCTGGGCTTTGCAGCCAAGATCTGTGCTGGCAGGTGAGGAGAGGAGGCTCAGGCCAGGTGGGAGAGGAGAGGGCAGTGTAGTACACTGCCGGGAGGCCACCGCCTTATGTTCCTCTTCTTCCTGCAAATGGTTCTCAGTATTTGTATCATCATCATCAAAGGTGATTCTTGCTTCTATATCCCACATGGAATTATCCTTCCTTAATGCAAATTGATCTTGTGGATTTTTGCTAAACGTTCACTCATTGTTCCTATAGATTACAGAAGCAGCCTTTATGGGATGCCAGGGATACTGGTAACCTGGAGCCAGTTCTGCGAACCAGGCGGAATTCAGCCAGGGTGTTGGAAAGGAGAACAACAGGCAGCCACACTGCTGCCAGAAGGAAAGGAGCGCAGTGGTGGAAGCCCACCCATGGGAACGTGGCGCTTGCCGGCTGTCACCACTGCTGCCTAAGGAATGACAGGGCCATGCCTGGCATCCAGCGCTCTGACACCCCCACGCTGAGCTCCATCAGCCTCTTCCACTCAATGCCGTCAACCCAACCCAGGCAGCACATCTTGTCGTTCCCTCCCCACCAGTCTAGGGACCATTTTCTGAAAAGACCTTGTTCTAACATTTTGTCCCTTGTTTATATTCTTTCATGGAACTTAAAATGCTTTTCTGCATCATGCTTACCAGCCTGTTTACAGGCTTACTTAATTCATCAAGACTTGTCTGAGTCTTGAATCTTCTGTAGGTCCCTGAGGGCTTCCCCTTTCCATCCGGCATGCTTAGCCGTAGCTCCTGGTTTCCCTGGTAGAGGGCGATTACAGCCTACAGCACTCACCCTATTATGTAGCTATGCATCTGTTCTTTCCGTCTTTGCTGTAACCGCCTTGAAGATGGTGTCTTAGTCCGTTGGGGCTGCTATAACAAAAATACCATAAACTGGGCAGCTTAGATAACAAACATTGATTTCTCCCAGTTCTGGAGGCTGGAAGCCCAAGATCAAAGTTGCTAAAAGTTCACTCATTGTGAACAGGCAGATAAAGTATCTGGTGAGAGCTTCGTGGCCCACAGACCACAATCTATCTGCTATGTCCTGACACTGTGGAAGGGGAAAGAAAGCTCTTTGGGGTCTCTGGGCCTCTATGCTCATGACCTCATCACCTCCTTAAACCCTCACCTGCAAATACCAGTACACTGGGGATCATGTTTCAACATATGAATTTGGAGGGGTGGGGCGACAAACATTCATATCCATTTTGTTCATATCCATTTCCTTAGAAAATAGCATTTCCTTTGGCTGCATAGAGACTTTGAGGCATTTCTCATGGAATCCTGAGTGGTGGGGTGTTCAGACCCCTGGTTCTGCTCCCAACCCTCCCTCTGCTCTCCTTCCTGACCCCTTGGACTTCCCGACACTGCAGCTGCGACCAAGTCTGCAGTTGCTGAACCATATCTGGAGATCCTATACCGTCTGGGAACATCTTAATTTAGCAATTCATACTGTCATGGTGATCTCTCAGCCTCTTAACTCCACCAGGGGGAGATCGTATGTTCTGATTTGCCCAGCACTTTCCTGGTTTCAGCTCTGATGGGACCGAGGAAACCGTCAGTCCCAGCAAACCCTGGTGTTCTTTTGCTCTCAATTACTCTGTAGGTTTTTCACAGCAGGGTTCTGTCTCCTCCATCTTTAATTACTGTAAGTAGCCAAGCACTGGGGCCAAAGAAATGCTCAGGAAATGCTTGCTGAATGGAGGGATGAATGGATTAATTGCCAGAGGCTGAACATCGAAAGGAAAAAGCAAACACATGAACAAGATTCAAGCTGCTGATTATACGGAGCTGACCCTGGGGGGAGGTTTTCCCTGTAGCCTTCCTGGCGCAGCTATAGCCAAAGCTTCATTCTAGATGCATACATTCCAGTGCTAATGAGTCCACAGCCCTGGGTGTGTCTCAGGGAAGAGGGAGCTGTTGCTGAGTGAGCTGCCCACTGTGCATCTGCTGCATTTTCAGTAGGAAGCAGAGAGCAGACCAGGGTGCTGGGGGGATGCAGGCTGACCGGCTTCCAGCTTCGAGTTGGCTTTGTTACTCACTTACTGCCTTGCTATTGATTTTATTTTGCTCCCAGATTTGTGGCAATACAACTTCAACAGATAGTTTGCTATTCAGCAATAGTCCTTGTAATCATAAAAATCCCTATTTCATTGCCATGTTTTCCAGCATTCTGGTCCCGGATGTGGATCTGATGCCTGGTGTAATGTGAGGGGGTTGAGAAGATTCCTTTTGGTGCTTGGGCCCATCTGCAGAGGGCGTCTTTGGTTTAAACCATTTGCCAGATTCACAAACATCTACTTATGTCCAGTCTATGTAAGGGGCTGTCCTGGACTACATCCCCTTCCTGGGAAACCAACTTTAAGGGCTCCTGGCCCAGGCTGGTAGGGGGGTCTGAGCCAGCCAGCGCAGCTGTGGGTGGCAGGAAGCCTGGAGGAAGGAGACTGCAGGAGGCATGTGGACAAACGTCAGAGCAGGAAAACACCCAGGGAAGTCATGTGTCTGAGGGGCTTGGCAGGGAGGGTGAGTAGGCAGCAGAGAAGTTAGGGAAATTGTGGGCGAATGAGGAGGATCTGGGTGGAGGGCTGGGAGCAGAACCTGGAGACACTCCTTGGCCTGAGAGAGAATCCTAGCAGCTGCTCTCTCCTGGGCAGGAAGGTGGCCCACCTGGCAGTCAGAGGACCCAGATGTGAGTTCTGCCTCAGACCCTGGGGCAAATGATTTAATGTCATCAAGCCTCAGTTTCCTCATCCATAAAATGAGGCTGAGAAACATGCTCTTTCCTGGCAGCTTTTGGGGTCTTAAGTGATTTATGCCAGCTGTAGAGCTCGCACTTGGTGAAAGTCACTTTTCCAAGAACCTGTTCTGATGGTTCTCTAGCTGGGCATGTACTGGAATGTAGGATGTGAGGCTGGGCAACATACTCTCCTGCCTGCAGGCAGCTCCCTGTAGAGCAGACTAGCCCCTGCTCTTGGGTGCTTGCAATCCAGTTGTTAAGGGAGAAAAGGGTACCATGAAAGCTAAAACCTGCTAAGAGCCAGTAGCTGGAAACAAAGAGGAAATGTCATTGAATTTCAAGGGAGAGAAAGATTTCTTTCCAGCTGTGCAAGTCTTCACAGAGCTGTCTGCGGGGGGTTGGAGTAGGAAGAACTGGACCCGTGGCTCTCAACTTGGCCGTCACTGGCAGAGCTTCAGACAGTAAAGATGCCTGCCTCACCTCACATCCCCCGATTCGGGGTGGGGACAGGCTGTGTGCCACCACACAGGCCTCTGATGCCCTGGGGGCACAAACCTGGGTTGAGATGCATGGAGAAGAGGGCCAGCAGGGAGCCTAGGCAGAGGTGGGGGCAAGGACGCCGGCAGGAATTCAAGGGCCTCCATACCAAGAGCTAGTGGTTTGGGTTGGGTGTACACAACTAGAAGTTAGAGACGAGGAGGTGAGGGTCAGAGCCTGCTCTCAGGCTGTGCAGAGGGGTGGGAAGAGCCTTGCTGGACCCTGAGCAGGAAAGTTCCATGCTAGACCTAAACCTGGGAAATCTCACCTGGGAGCAGCAAATACCTGGTCAGGGGACAGAAATGTTCCAGGTATGACATGCGAAGGCTGGCGAGTGGGTGCCGGTGTATCTGGGGTGGGAGTCACACAGCCTTTTGCAGAGGCAATCTGGGCTCTTCCTTATCCCTTCACATCGCAGACCTTAGCTGCATGTCCATCCATGGCAGGCACTTGGGGCAGGAGGGAAACGGCTGACATACGTCTGCAAATCACCACACGTGGGAGGCTTAGAACAGCACCAACTTATGATCTTGTAGTCCTGGGGTCAGAAGAATGGCATAGGTCTCAGCTGACTCAGATCAAGGTGTTGGCAGCTGCATTCCTTCTGGAGACCCTGGGGAAGGGTGTGCAGCCTTGCCTCCACAGGCACCTAGAGGCTGACTCCATCCTCAAGGCCGCAGTGGCTGGTAGGTCCTCCTCAGGCAGCACCCTTCTGACACTGCCTCTTACACCTCTCTCCTCACATTTAAAGGATCCGTGAGGTTATAGTGGCCCTGCCAAATAAGCTCCCAGGCTGCAGGGCTTAGGAAGTGGTCATCTTGGGTGAGGAGGGGGGCATAATTTGGGTTCATACTGCACTGTATGGTACAGTACATACTGTATTGAGGTGTGTCAGATAAACAGATGGACAAAAAAATAAATTGTGTGTGTTTCTGTGCATATGTGTGTCTGCGTACTACAGAACTTCACACTGAGGAAAGAGGCAATTGACAGTAACAGAGAAAATGCTGTCCTGGAGGATAAAATTGGAGACTCAGTCTATTAAAGGGTGACAGCCATGCCAAGAGCTGAGGGAGGACATGCTTCCAGGTGGAGGCAGGACATCCACCTCACGAAAGTGTGCAGGGCATGGCTGGGCACCCCGCACTTCCCGGGCAAGTACTCCAGGGCAGGTGACTGAGGGTCTTGGCTCCTCCAGCTTCTCATCTCTAGGAAAATAGGATAACAGTTTGTCCTTTATCATTGTTTTGAGGGTTGAATGACATAACAATTTTCCCCAAACATCTGGTGTCTCTGCAGTCTCTCTACTGCCTGGGAGAAATCCTGCTCAGATAAGGTCCTCAACTGATACCTAGGATGAGGAAATTCATGTTGGTTTTTGTGTTGGTGCAATGGGATATTACTTTTGCAAAAACTTTTAGACGTAGTTCTGTATTCTGACTGTTTTGGTCCTGGAGATGTCACACCCATTGAAGAAATGCTTTCAGAGACAGAAGACCTGCCTGCTGAACTGATAAACTCATTCATCCAGATTGACTGTCAAATGGATTTTCTTTTTGTTTGTTTGAGCCTATATTAAGATAACAAGGATTATAAGTCAGGGGACACAAACGAGCTGTGGTAAAAGCAGGAAGGAGAAAGAAGTATTTCTTGAGGCCATGTAGGTTACTAAGAATCATACATGGAGGATGTACATTACTGCGCCCCCCTTCCAGAAATGCAGAGTAGATGCCTTGTACCCTTCTTAGCAGGAAAAGGAGCTTTGCTGCCTTGGAGGAGGAGGAGGAGGAGGGCGCATGTAAGAGAAGGCCACCCCTTCCAGCATAGCAGAATGTGGAGAGGCAAGAGATAGAGGTCACTTCTGAAAGCCTCATCTTTCCTTCAGTACTTGGGTTGGGCCTTGGAATGGGAAAAGGGTTTTTGGAGGCATCCTGATTGATATTACATATATAAAATCATCAGGATTGTAGCCAAATTCAGTGGAAGTAAGCTTTACAATATTTAGGGCAGTGGTTCTCAAACTTCAGTGTACATTCCAATCTCCTTGAACATGCTCCAAGGTCTTGAAAACAATTGCCATACTGAGTTTCTGACGTGGTGAGTCTGGCCAGGACACAAGAACTTGCTCTTCAGTTTCTCAGGTGATGCTGTGCTGGTGGTCCAGGAACCACATGCTAAGAACCATTGCTCTGTGGAGAGTGCTGCCCACAGGAACCAGCAAGGTCAACTAGCAGGTGTGGCAGCAGCTGGCAAAGGAATTCTGTACCGTCTTTACATACCCTCTTGGCTTCTTGTGCTGGGAAAAGGACCTGGAAATTCCCATATGCTCAGTTAGAGATGCTGAGAATATAGTTGACCAGCCAACCTTGGGCTTACAGATGTAGATACAAATACAGATATAGATATAGATATAGATGCAGATGCTATGTTAAGATGACCCTTCTGACAGAGAGTGTGAGGATGGATACTACATGTGTTCCAAGACTAGGTACTGCTCACGTGAGGACATTTATTTTCTGAGTGATGGGATATTTTAACTACAGAATCTGAGATTTAGCTAAGCAAACTGTTTCCATTTTGTAAACAGCTTAGGTTTTTTGGTAGGTAAAAAAATGTATTGTATTTTATTTATCATTTATTCATCCTTTATTAGATGGGAAAATTATGTGGAAGATTGATGTAAATGAAACTTGAAAACTATTTTTCTCCTCTGTGCATACTTGGAGTATAATATATGTAAATTTGGGATCTTACTGGTTTTGTGCAGTTGTACATTATCTGCTTCTGCCCCTTTGACTGTAAGCTCTTTGACGACAGGGACCTTGCTAGTCTTCCTCCTCTTAGTGCCGTGCCATGATTGGTGCAAAGTGTGCAAATATTTGATAAATGAATACATAAACCAAAGAAGGATCAAAGTGTGGTAGCAATGTCCAACAACCATATTAAAGGATATGAAGGAACACTACCATTAAATTTTTTACAATATATTCAAACTTATATAGATGTGTTTGCATTATAATATTAACTGTAAAGCTCAGAATTCATAGTCTCAATATACAGAGAAACTACTCTAAGAAATGCACATCAGCTGTAAACAGTGATTATGGGAAGGGTATTTCATGGGTTGTGTTTATTTTCTTCTTTATGCTTTTCTGCTTTTACTAAATTCACCTATTTAGTGTTGGCACAAGCTCTTGGATGAAAAAATGCTATCCAAGTAAGTGCACATGAATATTGGCTAGCATGCCCCTATTAAAGAAACATTATTGTGAATGAAAGTTATTGCTTTAAGGAATGTAGCCATGAGAGCTGCAGTGCTCAGAGCATAGGGCAGTAGGGATGTAATTTAAAGCATCTAGCAAACCATGGCCACATAATGCAAGCAAATGCCAGTGATGGGAAATAAAAGAGTTCCAAGTGTCATTCTTGTCAGATGAAGTGCCCCTGCATCCTGCAGCCCTGGCATGTCAGGATGTAGGAAGCTGACAATAAAGATAGATGTCCAGAGTAACTGTGGGAAGATTGCCTCATCAAAAGTCATGATCTTTCCATTTCAGACACTGCAGATATGTTCTCTATAAGTTAGTGCAGAGGGAATGGAAATGGAAATGGGAACACTTTGAGGACAGTGTCTTGCTTTCCTTTCATCACATGGACCAGGTGTAGGTTGAAATATGGGTATAGATGTAGACTTAGATGTAAATGCATTAGTAGATAAAGCAGTAGATGATGATGTAGATATATAGGAGTTCATGCAGATGTAGATGTAGATGTAGGTATGGATATGGCTAGAGATAATCGATAGATAGATAGATAGATAGATAGATAGATAGAGAGATAGATAGATATGGATGTGGATGCAGATGAAAATGTGGATGTGGATGTAGGTGTGGATGTGGATGTAGGTGTGGATGTGGATGTGGATGTGGAGGTGGATGCATGTGTGGATGTAGATGTGGATGTCGGTGTGGATGTAGGTGTGGATGTACATGTGGATGTAGATGTGGATGTTGGTGTGGATGTGGATGTGGATGTTGGTGTGGACGTGGATGTGGAGGTGGAGGTGGGTGCATGTGTGGATGTATCTGTAGAAAAGGAGGTACATATATATGTCGGTGTGGATGTAGGTGTGGATATAGGTTTGGATGTTGGTGTGGATGTGGAGGTGGAGGTGGATGCATGTGTGGATGTATCTGTAGATAAGGAGGTACATATATATGTCGGTGTGGATGTGGAGGTAGAGACACGGATGTCCCACGGCCTGTCTTGTCCATGCTGCTCCAGCCTTCTTTCCCTCCTTTTACTCCTCATGGATTTTTGTTTTGTTTTGTGCATGCATCATGCTGCTTCATGTTCCCTTGATTTTGCTTACATTGTTTCTTCTACCTGGAAACCTTTCATTTTCTCTACAGGTCAGCTTCTTCAAGAATTAGCCCAGGCGTCATGCTCTCAGGAAGTCATTCATTCCCATTCTCTGCTAGGGCAGATGGTTGGTGCCCTCTCCATTCCCATGGGCCCCTGCCTTTTCTATGCCTTGGCATTTATCACACAAGGAGATAATTGCTTTTTTGGCAGGACTAGGGTGGAGGGAGGCAGAATTACATAATAATGTGTTCTTTAAACCAGGGTCCAAATTTCTCTAGGAGCTGTCTAGCTTGAACCTAATCTAGTCAGGAGACTGTCGTGTCCATGTACGGGTTTGTGTTTAAAGGTGAGTTGCTACCGGGGAAACTTCTTTCATTGTCACACACTAATGGGGAAAGTCTTAGGGTGAATTAACTCATGAGTAATGTCCTTAACCTAGGAGAGGCCAGATGGCATGGCACCCTGTTCTAATGAAGTTCCACAGCTCCTGAAAGAGGGGATGGTGGGACGCATGTGTTGTTGCAGGCGCCCTGGCTCTCAGACACTTAGTTACATGCTATTGCAAAGCCACATCTTCTGCCTCATTCACACATTTTAATTTACATTATATTGTCTTTGAGGTTTGTACATTGTTTGGCAATGTGTTCCATATTATATTTGCATGACAGCTAAGAGAATTTAAACTTGTCCCATGTCTTTAGATGGTTAACATTAAATTGTGAGGAGACTGTGGGAGCTCCCACATAAAAGGAGTTTTGGGAACACTGGCCAGGTGATTAAGCATGTGAACTCCAGAGTCTGACTATTAGCTCAGATTCTTCTCTCCATGGACTCTACAGATGGCCTCAAGGAAATTTTTAAACTTGTTAAGCCTCAGTGTCCTCCTTGGAAAATGGGGCTTTTAGTGGTAGCTACTTTATATGTTTTTTTAGTAAGATAAGATGAGATAATCCATGAAAAGTTTTTAGTACAGTGAGTTGCACTGGTTACAAATGAAATAATGTTATTATGAATATTGTTAGACCATTTGATGGCAGGGGCTGTATCTTATTCAACTCTGTCTCTGAACAAAGTCAGGTGCTTGGAATATACTGAATGTAAAAATGTTCATAAAAATAAATGCCTTTTCTTCTCTGCAGTTTCTTAAAACTAGGCTTCCTGCATGAAAGCTTAGCTCAGTCCCAAATGAATAAGAAACATCACCTCTCCATATTTCAACAATTGAGCCTTTTAATGAAGTCATCAGCCCCCATGTAGACTATGTTGCTCATGACTCCTAGATTCTAAAATGGTTCCAGAATATCCTTTGCTCCCAATCAGACCTGGATTCTTTGTCTTAGAAAATGATGTTTTTGCTTTAGAAAGGTTGCCCAGTGTAATTGTAGCTTGACTTATACCCATCCCCACCCCACCTTCTTTGTGTTGACTCAATATATTCATGTCGTACAGACCTCTGTGTGAATCCCCACATCTGCCAAGCCTATAGGCTCCTACTCAGCTTGCTGTCTCAGACTGCTTCCCCCAGCCATCCTGAAGGCAGTTTCCTAAACTTCCACAGGTTCAGTGTGCATTCCAGGGATGAACATGTTCTCCCAAGATGCTTTGCTCTTTTCTGATGCTAGGGCTCCCTCCACTGAGAGCCTCTTATCACCTGAATGACATCCAGACTTGTCCAAACTTGGAGGTTCTGCTGGTTCACCCACTGGGAATCTCTAGACAATTGTTGGAACCTGACCAGGTATGTAAAATATATCCTCATTCCCAGGGCATGTCTCGGGCCAGACTCTAATTTCTCCTTGTCTTCAATTGCCTAAACTTTCCATTAGTGTGACAATGACTTGTCTTCAAGTCTTAAAACAGTAAAGCTCATTGCAGATAATAGCAGCGAGAGGAATTCGTAGAGTTAGGAGCCTGGCAAAGCCCGTCTTCTTTCAGGCTGAAACACAGAGGCAATTTCTCTGGTGACAGACTCATTATTTGCATGGACAGCTGATGGAAAGATGACACAGACCTGAGCAGGCATCTTAAAAAATGTAAACCTGTATACAATAAATCCATGTAGAGATGTTCAACACCACTAATGAAGAGAGAAGCAAAAAGCAAGGGCACAGTGAGGTGGCATTTTACACTCTCTCTGTGGGCACACAGAACAAGTCTGCAAGTGTCAATACTGGAAAAGATATGGAGCCATGGCATCTCCCATCCACTGCTAGTGGACTGAATCTTGGCACAGTTTCTCTGGGAAACACATGGGCCCTATCTCCTGAAGTAAGGTATTTGTGCATCTTGTCACCTTTGCAGTTTTTCAATTATGGGAGTGTACCTGAGAGAAATGCTTGCACACGTACAACAGAGTGTCAGAGATCCCCGCTCCCAAGAGCAGGACCAGAAAACCGTCCAATGTGCTTCACCTGGGCAGTGGGCTGCTCAGCTACTGTGTGTTCCCACCGCAGAATACTGTTCTGCAATCAAACAGCCAATGCCAACAGCATGGGAATCTATGGATGCATCTTAGCAACATACTATTAACTGAAAAAACCCCAAAGATATATATGGCCTGATGTCAGATATATAGAATTTAAGATAACATAGATAATATTGTGTATGTATGTGTATGTCTAGGCAGCTCTCCATACTCTGTAGAAGTACATCAAAATGATGTCAAAATAAATAAGAATGAAGCTTCCAAAGGGGAAGATGGACATGGACTCAGAATGATGATCCCCTTGAGTGGGAAGAAGAGGGGAAAGTTGCCATCATATGGTCTTACAGGTGCTGTCAATGTGAAGGTCTTGGCTTTCCTGTGGGTAGTGGGTACCCTGTGCTTAATGCATGATTCAAGTAACTAGTTAAACAAGACAAGCTGATCGTACCAAACAATGATGATAATGTGTCACAAACTGGGTAGTATGGTTATTCTTCTCATGGGTACCTCCCCGTAGAAACACAACAAATAAAAAGTAAAAACAAAGGAAAAAACAACAAACAAAGTCAAATTCAGCTCTTGTTGCTGCAAAGATGAAGTGCCATAGGCACACAGAGTCAGGCCCTGGGGTTGGGGTCTCATCTGTGAAAAGTGTGAAATAAACTTGTCTCCTGCAAACTGCTGGTCATCCTGAGGAACAGGACTGCTGTCATGGGGTCTGCAGTGGGCAGCGTGTGACCTAGCAGTGGGGTCTCAGCAACTGTCAGGACTGAGCCTAGGGGGACCAGGATGGTCACACTGGACATGAACTCATGAAGAGCAAGAGAGAGGTGAGGGGGTAAGATGGGAGGCGGACGGTGGGAGGGGATGTAGCACAGAACACGGAGCTCACGGAGGTGGGGGCACTGCCTCAAGTGCAGGCCTGAGATATAACCTTGTTCTAGTAGTTGTGACTGCATAGACTGGAGAGAGCTAGTTAACTTCCATGTCCCTCCATTTCCCTTTTTAAGAGATTTATAATACAAAGTAACACATATATAGCATAACATATAATAGACATTATAATTGTCCCTTCATTTCCCTTCTTATGAGATATATAATGCAAAATTACACATATATAACATATAATAGACAAAACATACTGTAGATTTAAAATACCGCTGTAGAAACCCCCTCTTTGGGTTAACAGCACTAACACAGTGCCTGCCTTATACAGACGAACTGCGAAATAAATCTTAGAAATGCTGAATATCAGAATCACTATAAACTCAAAGTCATTCTTTCCAGTAATGACCATGCAGCAGATTCAGGTCATGTTCTTGCTGGCACAGGAGAATGCCAAGCCCTAGAGCCAGCACTTGGCCAAGGCTTCGCAGGATTGTGGGGTGTCTGCTCTCCTCTGCCCTCCTGGGTATTGTTCAGAGCATGAATTTTGGAATTATCGTGACTTGTGGTCACATCCAAGCTCTACCACTTCCTTGCTCTGTGATGTCTGGCAGGATAGTTCATTACTGTGAGTTTCTGTTTCTGTTTTCAAATCCAAAGCAAGTCAGTATGAGGATTTGCTATGAAGATTGAATTCCATAATGCAGGCAGTTTGCTGTGCATGCAGTACAGACCATAAAAATGACTGTGCAAGCCAGAACCAGGCAGGGCCATTTTAACATCTGATGGCAGGAATTGGGATTATTTCGTGACATTTGAAAATTTTTGTCAAAACATTAACCCCCCCCATCACTTATAAATGTATAGGAAAATAGAAAAATAGTAAATTGATAATATTCAGGGCACTGTAATTTGGAACATTAGAAACACCGAGAATTAATGTGTTTTATTTCTCTTCTGAAAATTTACCTTGCCCTGTAACTTAAGAGATAGAGCCCACATCTTTCCTTGCCTTAGCAAATTGCCATGCTCTTTCCTAAGTCTGGATCAGCTTCCAGCATTTTGTCCTTTGTGCTTCCCATGGCCTTTGACCTTTGACTTCCTCTTCATCACACCCACTGTCTCCACCCTATGGATCAGGAACCTTTGCTGAGTCATCTCAGGGACACATCCCCAGATCAGACACGGCTGGCCTGCCCTCCTCTACTTCTTGCATCTCTCAATTTGCTCCCATGGGGCAGCCGCACCAGGAGGGGCCCCCATCCCAGGCCTGGGCCTGGCCGGCACAGCAGGCTCTCTAGGGAGTCGCTCCCAAGGACCCAGGACCCAGGGTCTCCTGTGCTCTCCCACATATTTGCATTCCTCTCTCAGAGTCTTCATTCCCATACCTCTCTATCTGTGGCCTGGGGCCAAGGTCATCTTCAGAGGCCGCTGCAGAGGGCCCTGGTGGGGACTAAGACGGGACTTTGCATATGCTGCTTTGGCTCAGCACTTTCCACCCCTCCATCTGCCCTCTGAACCCCCCAGACCCTGGGTCCATAAACCTGCGGGAGCCTTTTGTTTGGGTCTTCCTCAGCAGTGGCACCACCCTTATCTGGGCTGCTGCACCTGCCCCTGGACCCTGCACTGTCCACGGAATCAGCCCTTTGTCCCCTTTAGCTTCTTGCTCATACTGAGGCAGGGATCCAAGGCCTGATTGCTAACTTGATGTGGTCTGTTGCTTTGATGACTACTCAGATGCCTGGCAGCTCAGCTCCCTCTACAGCCAGGTGGCACTCCAGCTGTGCGCAGACTGAGGGGCAGATGGACAGAGGCCAGTCCTGGCCGACTTTGCAGGAACTAACGTGACTGGTCACTGATCATAACACATGTCTCTTATTTATGTAGTGATTTCTGGACCAAATGCCACAGGGAAGATTGAACTTTATGCAGTTTTTTAGAGTTAATATACTGTGCTAACTGAAGTGAAAATTGTGTTGTTGAAGGGGCAAGTATTTTTAAGACTACGGTAGGTGAATTGTCACAGCTGCATAGAATGAGGGCTTCCTTTCTCTGCCATTCCCTTTATGTTCGCCCCAAGCATGGGTAAGACAGCACAATTCAGCTCTCCACCTTACCCCTCCTCCCCAGGGTGCCTCTTCCCCATCCATACTGAGTCTCCATGCCAGCTGCCTTCCAGGTGGGTAATGTGTCAGATAGGCAGCTGGTGGGCATTGCTGTCCCTGATGGAGGTCAGATACCCAAACAGGTTCACTGTCAGCATTTCCTCCTGATATCCCTCCTGCACCATGCCCAGGCATCCTCCTTTTCGGATTTGGGTCCCTGAGGTATGGTGCTGTCCCATTGATCCATAGCCAAGCTTCTTGGGGAGTTGACAGCACGGTGAAGAGCTGTCTCTTCACAGCTTTCCTGCCTCTTCTCCCCACTGAGGCTCCAAGTGTGTTTTTGATGGATTGATTGAACTGGGTAATCGATTTATTCATTCTTTCCTTTAGGAACAATGCTAGAATCTTCCATTTACTAAAACAGACTTTGGGCAAAGTCTTTGTCTTCCAACTTTTTCAGGTAAAACAGGACAATAATAACTCCTCACCAGAGTGCTGGAGGTGGAAGGGGCAGCATGTGGTGAGCCCTGGCTCTGGGCATGTGGAGGTCCAGCAGAGATTAGCCAGTGCTGGTTGCCAGCTCTGAGGCCCTCACCCTATCATCTGCCTGTGGGGCCCTCACCCTTAACTCCTTCTGCGAGGTCATTGCAGGATCCCTGAGGTGAACTGTGTTTGATGTTCCTGATGTGAGCAGAACTGACTCACCAACCTCTGAACCTGAAGAAGATACTTTAAGATTGCAATTGGCATCATACTGAAGTAATGCCCTGAAAGGGGACAGAGGCATTTTCTTCCTGTGTTCTGAGCAGGCAGGGACATGCTTCTCTTCCTCCTGCTCCTGGGCCCACTTCCTCTGCAGAGAGAAATCTCTGAGACAAGGGAGCACACAAATCATTCACTCCAATTAAGGCAAATGGAGTGCAGGCTGCCCAAAGGCCTCAAGGGCCTTGAAAGGTCCTTTCTGGAGCTGCTGATGGCAGCCTGGAGGCATGTCTACAGGAGGCCTAGATCCATGCCCTCCAGGAGGACCTGCCACTCCAGGCCTCCCAGGGCAGGGAAGCCAGGGTGGCTCCTCCAGTCCTGAGCACCACATAAGTCATTCCAGAGTAGGCATGAGTCCCATGCAGCCATGGCCACAGGCAGGATTGCCCGTTGCCCTCAGGCCCACATGGGTGGGTTCAGAGGAGACTGCCCTCTGGAGCCACTTCTTTGATAAAGATTTGGATTCTTCCCCTTGTGCCTTGACAGCTTCTCCCTAGACTTTCAAGTTTTTCAATAAGCTAGGAAAACACTGTCTAGAAAACCTCAGTGTAGAGAAAAGAGGGATGTCAGGTAACACGCTGCAGGCTTGTCAGAATGTCAGGATAGAATGGGACCGAGGAAAACATTTATCCTAGTGTCTTAATTTTAGAGATGAGCAAATTGTAAGCAAGGAAAAGACAGGGGTAGGGACCCTAGCACTGTGTCTGGAACAGTGTCAGATGATGTTTATCACAGGGCACCCTTTGCTGAATGTGCCCTGTAGTAGGTGAGTTGGATGGAGGCGTAATCTAGATCTGGTGCTTAAAACCATGCGTGCGAAATACTGTGTTGCTCAGTCTTATAAGGGTTTCTTTCCTGCAGGCAGATGCATACTTTGAATCTCTACGAAAGGATCAATTATGTGTCATCTCATAAACTTACCAGGGAATTTCCTTCCAAGAGCTTTCTACTTTGGGAAAACATGAGTCAGTGAAGCCTGAGGGCACAGACCCTGGCCTGACATTTACTGGTTGTCCATTGCTTTGTTCCTAAGGATACCTGCTTTCAGTCTGCAACCCTGGCTTTTCATTTTTTGTAAAATAAACATAAAATAAGTAATTCTGAGTTGCTTTTCATGAGGAATTAATTTTTTAAAAGTGTGTAAAAATGTTGCAAAGGCAACTCAATGGAGAAAAGATGGTGTTTTCAAAAAATGTTGCTGGAACCCCTGTATTTCCACATGTAAATAAATGAAATGAGACACAGACATTACATTTATCACAAAATTAACTCAATATAGGTCATAGATCTAAATAGGAAGTGCAAAATTATAAAACCCTTCTAATGTAACCTAGAAAAAATCTAGGAGATATTCTATTTAGCAGTGACTTCATAGATACAACACCAAAGCAGAACCCATGAAAGAAAAAAACATGAAGTTGGACTTCATTAATATGGAAACTTCTCTGTGAAAGAAACTTTAATAGGATGAAATGACAAGCCACAGGATGGGAGAAAATATTTGCAAAATACATATCTGATAGAAGATTGATGTCCAAATATATTAGGAAAAAAAAACCTCTTAAAATTCAATAACAAAAAAAACCCAAGAAAACAAACCCAATTAAAAAAAAGGACAAAAGATAACAGACACCTCTTCAAAGAAGATACACAGATGGCAAATATGCATATGAAAAGATGCTCCACCTCACAGGTCAGGAGGAACATGCAAATTAGAACAACGTGGAGATACCACTGCTTATCTATGCAAATGGCCAAAATCCAGAACACTGATATCACCAAATGCTAGTGAGAATATGGAGCAACAGGAATTCTCATTCACTGTAAGTGGAATGAAAAACGGGGCAGCCACATTGGAGGACAGTTTGGTAGTTTCTCACAAATCTAAACATACTTTTACTGTGTGATATAGCCTTCATGCTCTGTGATATTTACCCAAAGGATTTGAAAGCTTATATTCACACAAGAACCTGCTCACAGTTTACAGCAACTTTATTCATAATCACCAAAACCTAGAAGCAACCAAGATGTCCTTAAGTGCAAGAATAGATAAATACACTGTGGTCCATCCAGACAAGGGGAATATTATTCAGTGATAAAAAGAAGTGAGCTCTCAGGCCCTAGAAATACACAGCAGAATCATTAGTGTACATTGTTAAGTGAAAGAAACCAGTCTGAAAAGGCTACACACTGTATGATTCAAATAATATGACATCTGGAAGAAAAGGCAGAAAAACAGAGACAGTAAAATATCAGTGGTTTCCAGGGGCTAGAAGGACAAGAAGAGATGAACAGGTAAATCACAGAGGACTTTCAGGGCCATGAAATGGTTCTGTATGATACTGTACTGGTGGGTACCTGTATTAGCCATTCAAAAAAGCACATAAAACCACAACACAAAGAGTGAACTCCAGTTTGAACTATGGAGTTCATTAATATGAGTGTGCCAGTATTGACTCTTCACAGGTAACAAATGTACCGCAGAAATACAAGATGTTAATAATAGGGGAAACTGTTAATAGGGAGAGTGTGACAGGTGTATGGGAACGCTCTGTACTTTTCGCTAAATTTTTCTGCAAGCCTAAACTTGTTCTAAAACAATAAAGTTTATTAATGAAAAAACAAGACGAAACAATGTAGGCAAAGACCATAATATGTTGGCAGGTGTCCCATAATATTGCTCCTTTAGATGAATAATCGGACTTCCTCGCCAAGCCCCTGAGGCCCTCACCCAACACAGGTGAGGTCTCTATTGCTGCCTCACATCTGCTTGGCCAGGGTGCAGCTGTGCCTCATAGAGCTCAAGAACAATAAGCCAAAAGGAGGGAGAGAAAAAGGTGTAAGCACCCCGGAGGTAGTCCTGAAACACAGAGGTAGCTGACCTCTAGGTACAACACAGTTGCTTGTGGTTCATTTTGTCATTTATTTCTGATTTCTTCTGAGTACACATTATGTCTCCACTGAGAACTTTGTTGTTAAGCCTTCCAGTAGAAAAAGGGTCTTTGAGCCATGGCTCATCATAGGGCTCTACCATTTTGACTTATATTCCTGGTTTTTGTCTAGTAAAAATGGTGCTAATAAAAGTGACACATTCTGCTTTCATTGGAACGCACTGTGTTGTCACCCAGCAGAGGGAAAACTATGGGAATTATTAAAGGCAGTGGGCAGGCTCCTGTTTCCAGCTGGCACACTAAATCCACGGCTCAACCATTCCTTCCTCCAAGGAGCCGGAGGCAAGGCCGAAGACAAAGAAGAATGACACCAAAGCTCCTCAGCAGCGCGACAGGACCAAGCAGAGCACCATGGCCTGTACTTCCTGTGAATTTCTGTGCATTTTTATTCTGTTGAGGACCCAACTCGGTATCTGATTGTCAAGTCCAGTTCCTACCAATGAGAGCTTCCCAGTGTCAAGATCTGGAATTAATTTCAAGGATGAAGACCATCACCATGCTTTGTCTGGGACATCAGACTGTCTCCCTAAGTCCTCCTGTCCTTGATAAGACAATCACTCCTGGGCCAGAACAGTGGCTGAGGTCTGCAGGTGAGGTTTCTGAGAATGTCTCCTGCAGCAAGAGGGTGAGTGAAACATCTCTGGTCATTCCCCAGAGAGCTGTGCCTGGGAGCCAGGCCTCAGATTCTTAGTTACTCTACGTCCCTCTTCTGCTGGGCACTGGGAACATCCTGCTGTAGATATTCCACAGGGAAGTGTTCTTCCCCAGCACATATTTATCCAAAGACACAGTCCCCAAGGAGATTGCACTGTCTTGTGCCTTCTTTTCCTTTTCCAGAGTTATCCTGTCCCCAAAGGTGGAATGGGTCACATGCCAGCTGCTTGAATACCTTACACCTGGTAGGGCATGTGGATGGAAAAACCTCTCAGGGCTGAGCTTGCAGGATAAGCCAATAAAGGTGCCTACTAGCCCACTCTGGAAATGTGAGAGGTAGACCACTTCTCTAATGGTGGTTAGAGATAGCCTCAAAATCAAGACCCATGAGTGGGCTTCAGCATGGTCTGCCAAAAGTGCAGTGGTGAATGTTTCTATGGACTGTCTTGAGTCCACTACATCCATATGTTGAAGCCCTCATCCCCAGTGTGGTGGTGTTTGAAGCTGGGCCTTTGAGAGGTGATCAGGGTCAGATGCGACCCTGAGTGAGGGCCCTCATGATGGGATTAGTGCCCCTGTGAGGAGGGTACCCAGTGAGCTTCCTCTCCCTCTCTGTTATGTGAGGACAAACTGAGAAAGTGGCCCCTGAAAGCCAGGAAGACAGCTCTCACTGTGTCCTGAGTGGGTGGGTGCCTTGTCTTGGACTTCCAGCTTCCAGAACTGTGAAGATGAACTCCTATTGTTTATGCTACCCAGCCAGCTCAAGCTGATATTCCTACTTGCTATTCCACATTCACTTTTCTTTCTAAATTATATAGTGATTTATGGGGTAATCAGAGACATGAGCAAGACAGCCATATATGGAAGGATCTATCTGCTGACCAACTTCAGGCCACTGTTGTAGAAAAGGTCAGCTCAGAGGCTGACTTATCTGAGCAGCTCTATCTCCAAGGCAATGCTACCACAAACAGCCTCTTTCACCACTCACTGATAACCCCTGGAGTCACCAACCATGACTGCACACCTGGGGCTGGGGGAACAGTGGCCAGGGAGCAACACTAAAGTCTCTGAATGACAGGTGAGATGTGGGCCTCTTGGGGCCATTTAGTGAGGCAGGGTGCTGAGAGCCCTGGCAGGAGCTGCAGCAGCAGGGGAAGTGCAGGAGGGACCCGATGGTGGCCTCTGCAACCGACTCTGATCAAGCCAGACCTCATGCGTTTACCTAGAAAAGGAGCAGAAGAACCAACAGCTCAGAAGAAGCAGGCCACTCGATCAGGCAGAGAGGATCTGATCCAGGAAATAGAACAGGACATGAAAAATCATTACTTTCAGGGAGACTCAGAGAATAGGACATCTAGGTAACAAGAATGGGCAGTTATGAAGGAAGAACAAACTAGAAAGTTGAAAGCAAGAAAGAATTCTTGCTACTCTGACATATGACTAATACAATTAGAAAAAACACAGAAGCAAAGGAACTTTGAAGAGAAGTAAAATAATGACTTAGAACAATGTTTGGCAAACCACAGCCCATGGGACCCATTCAGGGCCAGTTTTTGTATATTCTTCAAGCACATGTGGGCAAACTCAGAAATTTGGTGATACAATGGGGATGGTATCTGCTTGAAAGGCATTCCCATTCCAAGATTAGAGAATAGTGCACATGGTTAAGAAGCAATTACTAAAGACAGGTAGACAACCGCACATCAAAAGAGCTCATTTAAGGCCAATTGGAACATGGGCAGCTGTTAAATCAGGTATACTTTCAGAATTCTAAGAATAAAGAGAAAATCTTTCAAGCTTCTGATTGAAGGAAAATTCCAGCAAATTAACGGGTTAGGTATGAAAACATAGGACTATCACCAGCCTTAACATCCTTAGCACTAAATGTTTGAAGGCAACAGATCAATATTTCTATTTCTAGAGGGAGGCAGATTGTAACCCTAGAGTTGCATGTCCACCCAAGTTATTCACTAGTGATGTCAAGAGATGATATTTTAGAAGTAGCAAGAACTCCCAAATTATCACCTTCCATTGACCATTTCTGTAATTATTATTCAAGCAGAAATAATTACTCTTCTAGATACATGAAGAAGCAGAATAAAATAGTCAAAAAAAGGGGAAGTGTTGTGTACAGAACACACTGGTGGTCAATGAAGAGATAACTGAGAGTAAATGATTTGAATAACTGTAATAATGCTTGTTAGGGGACAGAATGGAGACAGTGAGACAATAGGTGTGACTTAATTGTAGGTGAATATATGTTCTTTTCCTTTTTTTAAATGGTAGTATTTATCTATTTATTGAGATAAAATTGACATAGAATGTTGTATAAATTTAAGGTGTACTATATGTGTGTTGATTTGATATGTTTTTTATGTTGCAATATGATTACTACTGTAGCTTGACCTAACACCTCTATCACATCACATAATTGTCACCTCTCATTTATGGTGAGTAGTTCTGGACATCTGATGCACAGCACAGGTGGACCTGCTCCCAATGAGCCCTGTGGAATGGCCTTGCTCTGCTGACATCTGCCACATACATCTTTTCTGGCTGGGAAGTCCTGGAGAGGATGAAGAAGTGTTCTTTGGGTGCTTTCAGATGACTCTCCCGCCTGGTCCTTTCCTCTTCCTCTCTAGCAAATGGCCCACGTGTCACCTTTGCACTGGTGTCCTTGGTGCTGGTAAGAACAGCCTTGCGTGTGGCTACTTGTTGGATTTTTTTTTGGTATCATTAATCTACAATTATAAGAGCAACATTATGTTTATTAGATTCCCCCCATTATCAAGTCCCTCCTACTTACTCCATTACAGTCAGTGTCCATCAGCATAGTAAGATGCTATAGAATCACTACTTGTCTTCTCTGTGTTGCACATCTCTCCCTATGCCCCCCCACATTATACATGCTAATTGTAATGCCCCCTTTCTTTTTCCCCACCCTTATCCCTCCCTTCCCACCCATCCTCCCCAGTCCCTTTCCCTTTGGTAACTGTTAGTCCATTCTTGGGTTCTGTGCTTCTGCTGCTGTTTTGTTCCTTCAGTTTTTTTTCATTTGTTTTTATACTCCACAGATGAGTGAAATCATTTGATACTTGTCTTTTTCTGCCTGGCTTATTTCACTGAGCATAATACCCTCTAGCTCCATCCATGTTGTTGCAAATGGTATGATTTGTTTTCTTCTTATGGCTGAATAATATTCCATTGTGTATATGTACCACATCTTCTTTATCCATTCATCTACTGATGGGCACTTAGGTTGCTACCATTTCTTGGCTATTGTAAATAGTGCTGCAATAAACATAGGGGTTCATATGTCTTTTTCAAACTGGGCTGCTGCATTCCTAGGGTAAATTCCTAGGAGTGGAATTCCAGGATCAAATGGTATTTCTATTTTTAGTTTTTTGAGGAACCTCCATACTGCTTTCCACAATGGTTGAACTAGTTTGCATTCCCACCAACAGTGTAGGAGGGTTCCCCTTTCTCCACATCCTTGCCAACATTTGTTGTTTGTCTTTTGGATGTTGACCATCCTAACTGGTGTGAGGTGATATCTCATTGTGGTTTTAATTTGCATTTCTCTGATGACTAGCAATGTGGAGCATCTTTCATGTGTCTGTTGACCATCTGAAATTCTTCTTTGGAGAAGTGTCTGCTCAGATCCTGTGCCCATTTTTTAATTGGATTATTTGCTTTTTGTTTGTTGAGGTGTGTGAGCTCTTTGTATATTTGGATGTCAACCCTTTATTGGACCTGTCATTTATGAATATATTCTCACATACTATAGGATGTCTTTTTGTTCTATTGATGGTGTTCTTTGCTGTACAGAAGTTTTTTAGCTTGATGTAGTCCCACTTGTTCATTTTTGCTTTTGTTTCCCTTGCCTGAGAAGAGATGTTCATGAAGAAGTTACTCATATTTATGTCCAAGAGATTTTTTCTATGTTTTTTCTAAGAGTTTTATGGTTTCATAACTTACATTCAGGTCTTTGATCCATTTTGAGTTTACTTTGGTGTATGGGGTTAGATAATGATTCAGTTTCATTCTCTTACATGTAGTGTCCACTTTTACCAACAGCAGCTGTTGAAGATGCTGTCATTTCTCCATTATATATCCATGGCTCCTTTATCATATGTTAATTGACCATATATATTTGGGTTAATATCTGGACTCTCTATTCTATTCCACTGGTCTGTGGGTCTGTTCTTGTGCCAGTGTCAAATTGCCTCAATTACTGTGGCTTTGTAGTAGAGTTTGAAGTTGGGGAGCCAGATCCCCCCTGCTTTATTCTTCCTTCTCAGGATTGCTTTGGCTATTCGAGGTCTTTTGTGGTCCCATATGAATTTTAGAACTATTTGTTTCAGTTCATTGAAGAGTGTTGTTGGTCATTTTGATAGGGATTGCTTTGAATCTGTAGATTGCTTTAGGTAGGATGCCCATTTTGTCAATATTAATTATTCCTAGCCAAGAGCATGGGATGAGTTTCCATTTGTTAGTGTCTTCTTTAACTTCTCTTGAGTGTCTTGTAGTTTTCAGGGTATATGTCTTTCAGTTCCTTGGTTAGGTTTATTCCTAGGTATTTTATTCTTTTTGATGCAATTGTGAATGCCATTGTTTTCCTGATTTCTTTTTCTGCTAGTTCATCATTAGTGTACAGGAATGCAACAGATTTCTGTGTATTAATTTTGTATTCTCCAACTTTGCTGAATTCAGATATTAGTTCTAGTAGTTTTGGAGTTCAGTCTTTACTTCTCGGAATTTTACACTTAGTTCTGTGGGCGTGCAGATGCTAATGGGTGGCAAAGACACTCCAATGACAAGACGTTATTAATAATCACAATCACTCTTCTCAACTGATCTCCTGTTTACAGCATCCTTAATTATAAGGAATTTTATTAACCTTTTATTACATAAGGTTCTCAAAGAAAAGTGAAAGGGAGCAGTTTGTACTTGCACTAGTACATGCCATATTAGCAGAGATGATTTATTATGAAAATTTCTAATAGAAATGTTCCCCTTCTCTGCAATGCATCACCCAATGTCAGCCAGTTAAACTCTACAGTTAAAACTAATTAGTTGTTAAGAGACACCATTGGCTCCCCATGTATACATGGGACACAGCAGTGCCAGGTGGTAAGATCCAGAAGGTTGTGATTCAGATGAGGAGTCAACAAATACCTGTCTGCACAGCCTTGGTGTATGTTAGTAATCACCTATATACATCTGTGTATACTATCTTATTTAGACTCCAAAACAACTCTGTAGTGTAAACATTATTGCTTGCGTTTTGTCAATCAGACTTAAAGGCATGGGACTTCTCCCCGTATCCCTACCCATCACTTTCCCAAGGCCACATACCTTCAAATGCTGGTGAATAAAAGAACTAGATGCTGTTCTTGACTCTGTTGCAACATGTAAATATAGCCTTAAGTGGCAATATGGGATTTCTCTTTCCCAGGTTCTTGTCAGGAAACATAATCGCAAACTTCTCGCCATGTAGTCCCTGTCTCACAGGTAAGCGTAAGCTTCAGTGCTCACAGGTGATGGTCTGCAGGCTATTCTGCCCGCTGTTCCTCTGGGTACTCCTTGTTGATGCTTGGATTCACTCAGGACACCAGAGGCCAGCATGTGGGGACACAGGGAGCAGCCCTCAGTCAGACTGGGTGGTCCTACTAGCAGGTTTGCTTTGTGACATCACATGGCATTGTGTGTCATTTAATTCAGGAGCTGCTGGCACTTGCTGCTGTGCTTATAGTTGGAATATTGTTGAGATTGTTGTTTCCTCCACTACATGGGTTCCACTGATGAGTTGCAAGCAGACATTTGGAGGTCAGCATCTAGAAGCTGGCAGGATGCAGAGAGGTGGGGAGGTGCCTGCCAGGGGACCTGGGAGCCAAGGTATTTATTTCTTCACAATTCCTGGGGATGAGGCTGTGGTGGGCAGTGGGGTCATGGTCCTGAAGAAGCATGGTTCCTTGAGAAAAATCAGGAAGGCAATCAGTCACAGAATTAAATATAAAGCCTTGGGCCCTGCAATTGATGCAGGATGAAGTTGTGAAAAATGCACAGGTTTTTTAAGTCAGAAAACCTGAGGTTCAACCCAAATGACTTGAATATTCTAAGCTTATCTTTTCTTTATCTCATGGGGATAAAATTCCAACACACAGGATTGTCTTGAAGATTAAATAAGATAATGGGCACATAGCTGAAGCTCAAAAGCATGGTGGAAAATCACAAGCACCACCCTCCATGGCAGGACCTGGAAGTCTAGGTGCTGGAGCAGAGTTTCTGAACCTACCTGCCTCCACAGACTCTCTTGACATTGTTCTTTCTCTCCTCATTGGGGGACCCGCATAGCCGAAATGTGTTGCAGGGTTAGAAAATGGTTGCAGATGGGGATAAGGGGCTGTGGAGGGCCACTCACACACACCTCTGCCAGAGCCTTCCTGCCACCCCTTCCGGGCGGGCACTCTACCTCAGTGCCTCATGGCTTAGGTTCATTTTGCAACGCAGTTGTAGAACTCCACCCCTCAGATACCAAAGCAAACAACTTCTCAGAAAATTCTGCATGCAGTGAAATACCACAATGGAAAAAAACAAACAAAAAATATTTGGTTTCCTTGGTAAAGTAGCTCCCGATGCCAGTAACATTTCTTTGGGGTCCTTTTATTTTGCAAATGACTTCCTCTGTTTGGATTCTCTCTACTGTGTTATGTTTTACTTTACCTCAATCTTCTTTCATAAGCTAAGATCTGGAAAAAGACATTCCTTTAAATAATTGAGTTCCTCTGCTGTGGTATGGTTTCCAGTTATTGCCTTGGAAGTCTGGCCATATTGATTCTCCTCAGAGGAAAAAAGTAATTAGTTGGTTTGATTTTCTTTAATTAAGAGAGATCTGGTTCTAAAACAGGCCACAGAGTAAAGAACATCATGTCTGAGGAAACAGAGTAAACTTTAATCTTCTTATGCCTTTGTGTCCCCAAGGAAGGAAAGAAGGGAATTTTAGTTTAATATTTGCCACTCTGCATAGGATCTGTTAGGTTATTTCATATGCTTGATCTGGGTCACATTCTGTGAAGGAGTTATTTTTATTTTGTAGATGAGGAAACAGGTTCATGAAGCCGAAAGATTAGGATGTGGAGGAACCCAGATTTGAAGATGGGTCTGTTTGATTTTAAAAACGTGTTCATTTCTATTTATATTTGTCAAAAATAAATTAATACAAGATCCTGCGACGTACAAAAATTTTAACTCAAACACATCTCTATAAAACAAATGTTAATTACAGGGCCCTATGGGGTTTGCAAAGAGTGAAATCTTGACTCTCTGCCTTCCAGGTACTGTTTCTTATTGATTCTGATCATTTTCATGTTTTCAGCAGAATACTAGGCTCAAGTTATATGTTTTATAAAACTCTGTAATCACTTCAGATGTCTGAGAGGCCGGGGCTTCAACAAACTCCCTAGATGCTAGGATTAGGGGGACTGAGGGCTGTGCGCCAAGCTGGAGGAGGGCACCATTCATTGGGAGATCTTGCCAACTGTAACTATGCTCTGTGTAAGGAGATCTGTGTTTACATGTGGTTTTTTTGTAAGGAGGTGTGTGGATACATATGGTCTGTAGTGAATGGAAGTCTGCTCTGTTACAGAGATCACAGAAGCTTTTAAAAGCAAACCTGGGCAATCATCAGAACTTGTGCTGGGAGAGGCAAAATTCAACTTTGGGGAAAACTGGATGAAAATAGGCATAATAAGTATTCCTTTTCATTACGCGTCAAGAGACAGATGCCTTATGTCCTTAATTACCAATCTGTTCCTTATTGCAGGAGGGTCAGAGAGGATCTGTATCTAGCCAGCATTAATCTCAGGAATGTAGGACTCGAAATGTGTGCTCACTGCTATGCTCCACCAAGCCAAGCACCTGGTCCTTGGACACCTGTTCAGTTCCAGAAAGAGGGCTGAGCAAGGCTCCGACAGAAGTGGGGGGCCCATCCCCATGACGCCTCCTGCAGCCTCTGTGCATGGCTGCTGCACACTTGCTCTGGATGCGTGGGGATGGATGGGCAAGGCGTGGAGCTGTTTGATGCCTAGATTCTGAATTGCGATGTGGGGTCCTTCCCAGGTTATCAGATCACCAACTGCTGATCTGGGGGTGCCAAGAAAACATGAAGATTCACCACTCTCTGAACTGAAGGCATCCCTGTGGTGGGCTCACCCTGGGGCCCAGAGCGGGTGCATTAGAGGCAGAACTGATTCAAGAACCCTTCTGAAGCTCAGGCCTGGACTGGGTAGCTTTGCCCAGGGCGGGCACACCAGGTCCTCCACTGGGATGGCTTCAGACTGCTGGTGAATTTTGCAAAGTCTCCTTAAGCTCAAGGAAGTGCTGGCTGTTGGGGGGCCTGGAGGACATGATAAATCTTGTCCTTGGCCAAGTTCGTTCACCCCTTCTGGGGGAGGCTGGTACTCCCTGGAACGTGTTTCTCTGCCCAGACCTCCATCTGTCTCACTAATCCCCGCTCATCTCCTGACTTCTCTCCGCTCTCCCTGAGCCGTTCGTCTGACTCGGTTTCCTGTGCTGGTCCGGCCTCATCCATCTGTCTCCTGCCTACTGCCAGTGGCTCTCTTTGCCTCTGGACTGATTCCCATTTCTCTTCTCTTGGTGACTCCAGACAGGCCTGCAATTTAGCATGGGAGAGTTTAAGGGCTTTTTACTTTTTATTTTTTTAAATTCTGGTGAGGGAAGAACACACATATGCACAAATGTATTATTTTCTATACTTGTGCAATTAGGAAACAGCTGCAAGGCTGATCCCGGGATTTGGAATAATCATATGCATTTGGAGGGATATAGAGACGTCATCCTAATGTGTGTCCCACATGCCAGATTGGATGTCCAAGTGCTAATTATAGTCCTACCGCCTCCCCGGTGACAATTGAGAGCACTTAACCCCTCTCCCTTATGTGGCTCTGGGGCTGTTCTTCAGAGGGAGGCGAGCCTGTGACTTCCCTCCAGCGGGCTAGCGGGCATGGGCGTTACGCCACTCTTCTGGTTTTGTGGGGCTATGTTTATTTTAGGCAGCATGTCTGGTGACTTGCTCTTCCTGATCTGATCCCTCTTATCATTGGACAGAGAGACTGTCAGGGCAGCTGTACTCTGCTTGGCTCCGTGCCGATTTGTTTATGCTTCTGTTGGAGATGCTCACCACTACATCTGAGGCTGTCTTGCCCTGCTTTCCCGCAGCGTCAGACCTGATGAGGGCCTGAGCCTCCAAGTGATTTAGGAACAGTACTCTGCAGGTCACTGGTCATCATCTCTTCAGGTGAAGGCACTGAATCTGCAGCTTCAAAAAGTTCTCAACCAAAAAGCACAGAGAGGTTGACTGCAATTAAGACTGGATCAGGGGCCAGTTATGCGGACTCACTGTCTCTAAACAGACTGCTCCTCCCCAGACCCTCTCTTTTCCCGACGCCTGCAGCAGCGCATCACTCCAGGTCCTGTGGGGAGCTGGTGTGGTCCCCACCTCCACATAGGGGTCTCTGCCAGTTGTCCGAGCTGGCATGTGTGTGCTGAGGCCATTCTGTCAGTGTCTGTGGGGCCTGTTAGGACCACGCCCCCAGCCCCAGCCTTACACTCAGGACCAGTGACACCTTTTCTTCCTCTAAAATGAATTTTATTCCTATTTCCTTGCTCAAGGAAGGTGCAAGTTCTCACAATAACTAAAATCTCACTTAATTCAAAGTAGAGGTGTTAGGGGGTAGGGCTTCTCTCTAATGCCAAAGCACTAGGGCCCAGTGGGGCAAGGCTTCCTATAGCAGAGCAAGCTGAATCCTGCTTAGTTTGTGTTGGGGAGAAAATAAAACAAAATACAAACCCATTGTTATGGACAGAACAGTGTCCCTTCAAATTTGCTGGTTGGTTCACGTGTCTGGTGGCCACCGAATGTCTTCTTTGGAAAAATGTCTATTCAGGTCCTTTAACCTCAGTGTGGCTGTATTTGGAGATGTGGCCAGTAAAGAGGCAATTATTATTAAATGCGTCACAAGGGTGAGCGCTAATCCAATAGGACTGGTGTCCTTAAGAAGAGGAAGAGACAGCAGCCTGGGCACACACAGAGGAAAGGCCCTATGGGGCCCAGCAAGACCACAGACTCAGGGACCAGGCCTACCAGCACCTTGATCTTGGACTCTCGGCTCTAGAAGTGTGAGAAATTAATTTCAATTTTCACAGCCATCCGCCATGTAGCATTTCTTATAGCAGCACTAGTAAATTAATATACCTACCAACTTTAGGAATGGGGTTTTGAGTGTGATATGTGCTCTGAACATGCCTGGGGTCCCCGGCTTACTCATGATGACTTTTGCCATTCCCTTAACCTCCCTGTGACTGAGCTTCCAATTTGTAAAATAGATATGTTATGGCATCTACCTCCAAGATAGTTGTAAATTAAATTAGTTAATGCATTAGAAAATACTTAGAATACTGCCTGGCACACAGGATGTACCATATATAATGGAGTTTTCTGAAACTAAACAGTGTCTCCATTCAGCTTGTGTTTGAAGTTCCCTCAAGAAAGGGTTCTTGTTCTTTGGCCTTTTTTTCTTTCTTTACTATTACTTATTTATCTTATTGCAGTAAAATTGTTATATGATATTATATTGGTTTCAGATGTTCAACATAGTGACTTGATAATAATATACATTACTATACACTTGCCACTAGTGTAGTTACCCCATTGCTCTACAAAGAAATTACAATATTATTGGTTATATTTTTCTATGTTTTACTTCCATTCCTTTGCATAACTCATTTTACAATTTGTTTTTACCTCTTTTTCACTTTCACCTATTTTACCCAATCTCCCAGCCCCCTCCCTATGGTAACCAATAGTCTGTTGTCAATATTTCTGGGTCTATTTGTTTTTTGTTTGTTTATTTTTGGATTCCACATATAAGCAAAATCTTATGCCATTTGTCTTTCTCTGCCTGCCTTATTTCACCTAGCATGATAACCTCTATGCCTATCCACATAGTCACAAATGGCAATATTTCCTTAATTTTTATGGCAGAGTAACACTCCACTGTGTATAAGTATGTCTTCTTTATCCATTCATCTATTTGTGGGCTTGCTTCCACATATTGGCTATTGTAAATAATGCTGCAATGAACATAGGTGTGCATATACATCTTTTTGGATCAGTTATTTTGCTTTTTTTTGGGTTAAATTCCCAGAAGTGTAATTGCTGGCTCATATGGTATTTCTTTTATTAGGTTTTTGAGGAACCTCCATAGTGTTTACTACAGTGGCAGCACCAGTTTACATTCCTACCAGCAGTGTAGAAGGGCTCCCTTTTTGCACATCCCCACCAACATTTGCTATTTCTTGTCTTTTGGATAGTGGCTATTTTGACTGGTGTGAAGTGGTACTTCATTGTGGTTTTGATTTGCATTTCCCTGATGATTAATGATGTGGAGCATCTTTTCATGTGTCTGTTGGTTACCTGAATGTCTTCTTTGGAAAAATGTCTATTCAGGTCCTTTAACCATTTTTAAATTTAATTATTTGTTTTTTTTTATATTGAGTGGTATGAGTTCTTCATATATTTTTGATGTTAGCCCCTTATCAGATATATTTTTGGTGAATATATTCTCCCATATAGTTCTTTCATTTTTCTGATGTTTTCCTTTGCTGTAAAGAAGGCTTAGTTTGTTGCAGTTCCACTTGTTCATTTTTGCTTTGTTTCCCTTACCTAAGGAGAAATATCCAGAAAGAAATTTCTTATGCTGATATTCACAAGATTCTTGCCTGTTTTCTTCTAATATTTTATGGTTTCCTGTCTTACATTTAGGTCTTTAATCCATTTTGAGTTTACTTTTGTGTATGGCGAAAGAGTGATCCAGTTTCATTCTCTTACATGTAGCTGTATATATAACCCACATATATGTGTGGGTTTATTTCTGGGCTTTCTTTTGTGTTCTATTGATCTATGGGTTTGTTCTTGTGCCAGTACCATACAGTTTCAATCACCGTAGCTTTGTAGTTTACATTAAAATCAGGGAGGGTAATACCCCCACTTTTGTTCTTCCTTCTCAGGATTGCTTTGGCTATTTGGGTTTTTTTGTGTTTCCATCTGAATTTAGGATTATTTATTCTAGTTCATTGAAAAATGCTGTTGGTATTTTGATAGGTATTGCATTAAATCTGTTAATTGCTTTGAGCAGGATGTCCATTTTGACAATTCTTCCTGTTCATGAGCATACGATAGATTTCCATTTATTTGTGGTTTAATTTCTCTCATCAGTATATTATAGTTTTCAGAGTATGGTCTTTCACCTCCTTGGTTAGGGTTATTCCTATTGTTTCTTTGTTCTTTTTGATGCATTTGTAAATGGAATTGTTCTGATTTCTCTTTCTGCTAGTTCATTGTTAGTATATAAGAATACAACAGATTTCTGTGTATTGAGCTTTTATCCCGCAACTTTTTTGAATTTACTTACTAGTTCTAATAATTTTTTGGTGGGGTCTTTAGGGTTATCTGTGTATAATATCATTTCATCTGCAAACAATGATAGCTTAACTTCTTCCTTACTAATGTTGATGTCTTTTATTTCTATGTTTTGTCTGATAGCCATGGCTAGAATCTCCAGTACTATGTTGAATAAAAGTGCTGAAAGTGAGCATCCTTGTCTTGTTCCTGATATTAGAAAGCATTCAGCTTTTTTTCATTGAGTATTATGTTGGCTGTGGATTTGTTGTATATGGCCATTATTTTACTGATGTATATTCCCTATATACCCACTTTGTTGAGTTCTTGTTATGAATGGATGTTGACTTTTTTCAAATGTTTTTTCAGCATCTATTGAGATGATCATATGGTTTAATCCTTCCTTTTCTTAATGTGGCTTATCATACTGATTGACTTACAAATATTGTACCATCCTCACATCCCTAGAATAGACCTCATTTAGTCATGATGAATGATCCTCTTGAGGTATTTTTGAATTTGGTTTGCTAATTTTTTTTGAAGATTTTTTACCTATATTCATCAGGAATATTGGTCTGTAGCTTTCTTTTTTTGTGGTATCTTTGTCTGATTTTATTTTTAGAGTAATACTGGCCTTGTTTAATGAGCTTGAATGTATTGCCTCCTCTTTATTTTTTGGAATACTATAAGAAGGACATGTATTAACTTATCTTTAAATCTTGGTAGAATTCAGCTATGAAGCCAAGTGGTCCTGGACTTTTATGCATTGGGAGTTTTTTGATTACCAGTTCAATTTCATTACTTGAATTCATCTGTTCAGATTTTCTGTTCTTTCCTAGGTAAATATATTTTGAGGAATTTGTCCATTTTCTCTAGGTTATCCAATTTATTGGCATATAATTTTTGTAGAATTCTCTTATAATTATTTGAACTTCTGTGGTGTTGGTTGTTAATTGCTTTTTCATTTCTAATTTTGTTTGTGTCCTCTCTCCTTTTTTCTTGATAAGCCTGACTAAGGGTCTGTCTATTTTGCTTAACTTCTTGAAGAACCAATTCTTGGTTTCATTGCTTTTTTTCTTATATTTATTTATGCTGTGGTCTTTATTATGTCCCTCCTTCTATTAGGTCCTTTAGTTGTGGGGTTAGATTGTTTATTTGAGATTATTCTTGTTTCTTGAAATAGACCTGTATTACTATAAAGTTCCCTTTTAGAACTACCTTTGCTGCATCCCACATATTTTAAACCATTGTGTTTTTGTGTTCATTTGTCTCCATGTTTGTTTGATTTCCTCTTTGATCTGTTCTTTGATCCATTAAATATTTAGAGGCATGTTGTTTAACCTAGATGTGTTTGTGGTTTATTTTTTACATTTTTTTCTTGCAATTGATTTGCAGTTTCATAACATTGTGGTCTGAGAAGATGCTTGATACAATTTCAGTTCTTCTTAAATTTGTTGAGACTTGATTTGTGTCCTAATGTGTTATCTATTTGGAGAATATTCCATATGCACTTGAGAAAAATGTGTGTTCTGTTGTTTTGGGGTAGAATGTAGTTTATATATCTGTTAAGTCCATCTGGTGTAATGTATCATTCAACACCTCCGTTTCCTTTTTTATTCGCTGTTTAGATGATCTACCCACTGATGTAAGTGTGGTGCTAAAATCCCTTACTATTATTGTGTTGCTGTCAATTTCTCCTTTTTATGTTTCTTAGTATTTGGTTTATGTATTTAGGTGCTCCTATGTTGAATGCATAGCTATTTATGATTGTCATATCATTTTGTTTGATTGATCCCTTTATCATTATGTAATGTCCTTCTTTGTCTCTTATAACTTTCTTTGTTTTGAACTCTATTTTCTCTGATGTAATTATTGCAATTCCATCTTCTTTTTCATTCTTATTTGCATGATTTATCTTTTTCCAGTCCTTCAGTTTCAGTCTGTATGTGTCTTTAGGTCTGATGTGAGTCTCTTATAGGCAGAAATAGATGTGTCTGGTATTTTGTTGTTTTTAATTTTTCCATTCTATTACCCTATGTCTTTTGATTGGAGCATTTAGGCTGTTTACATTTAAAGTAATTTTTGATATGTATGTTCTTATTGCCATTTTCTTAAATGTTTTTTCTTGTTTTTTTGTTCTTTGAATTTTTCTTCCTCTCTTGCTCTCTTCTCTTGTATTTATGACTTTCTTTAGTTTATGGCTGGGTTCTCTTCTCTTTATTTTTTGTGTATCTATTACAAGTTTTTGGTTTTTGGTTACCATGGTATCTTAAATGACCTCCTATGAATACAACAATCTATAATAAACCTGATAGTCACTTAAGTTCAAACACATTCCATCAGCACTACATTTCTTACCACCCTCCTCAAATATCTCCTTTTACACATCTTTATTGAGTCCCTTAAATATTTTTTAGATATAATTGCTTTTGCTACTTATGTCTTTTTGAACTTCATACTAGCTTTTAAGGAATTGATCTACTGCCTCTGCAATCTGTTTGCTTTACCCATGGAAATTTTTTTCCTTTCTCAAATTTCTTGTTTATCATTGTCTTTTCCTTTTCTCTTAAATAATCCCTTTGACATTTCTTGTAAGACTGGTTTAGTAGTGGTGAACTCTTTTAACCTATCATTATCTGTGAAGCTCTTTATGTCTCCTTCAATTCTGAATGATAACATTGTTGGATAGAGTATTCTTAGTTGGAGGTTTTTTTTTTCTCCATTCAGAACTGTGAGTACATTATGCCATTCCCTTCTGGTCTGTAGAGTTTCTGCAGAAAAATCAGTGGATAACCTTCTGGGGTTTCCCTTATACATAATTCATTGCTTTTCTCTTACTGTTTTTAAAATTTTCTTTTGTCCTTGATCTTTGACATTTTATTTATTATGTGTCTTAGTGTGGACCTTCTTGAATACTTTTTGTTTGGATCTCTCTGTGCTTCCTGGACCTGTTTGACTGTTTCCTTTCCCAGGTTAGGGAAGTTTTCACCTATTATCTCTTCAAATATATTTTCTACTCATTTCTCCCTTTCTAGTCTCCTTCTGAGTCTCCTGCAGTATGAGTGTTAGGGCATTTGCTGTCTCAAAGCTCTCTTACCCTATCCTCATTAACTTTAATTCTTCTTTCTGATTTTTAGCTGGAGTGCTCTCCATCGCTCTGTCTTCTAAGTCACTGATCCATTCTTCTGCATCCTGTAGTCTGCAGTTCATTCTCTCCAGTGTATTTTTTATTTCATCTATTGAATTCTTCATCTGTGATTGGTTCTTTTTTAGACTTCTTATCTCTTTGTTGAGGTTAACCTTGAGTTACATTATTATTTTCTTAATTCCAGTGAGTATCTTTCTAACCATTGCTTTAAACTCTATCAATTAGATTGGTTAACTCTGTTTCAGTTAGTTTTTTTCTTTCTTTTCCTTGTTCTGTTGTTTGGACCACATCCTGTCTCCTCCTTTTGTATGATTTCCTGTGCTTGGTTCTATGAATTATTTGAAAGTGCTTGTTGTCTCGTTCTTTTAGGATTGGTCATATGTGGGAGAGTCCCCTGGGTAGATTGTGTGTGCCTCATATTTTTGGCAAGCTGAAGGCTGAATAAGCGTGAGATGGGCTCTTCAGGTGCTTGAGCTCAAAGACCATAGTTCTGGGGTTGTGGCCTCAGGGGCCTATTATAGGGGCTCCTGGGTGGACATCTGTGGGTTCTATGCTGGTGAAGGAAGGGTGGTTGTTGAGTGGTGGGGCAGGGGTGCACTTACAGTTAACTCCCAGAGTGGCATAAACTGAATCCCCTGTGCCTCCTCACCTGTATGTCTATGTGAGCTCTGGGCTGCTTGAGACCATTCTAGGCAATTCTGACATCTGGTACCCTTGGGGTACTGCTGGTAGCATGGAGTTCATCCTCTGTGTGTGTTCCCTCATAATCCCTGTTCTCTGGGTTGCTTCTGGGAATTCCTGTTTTGACACCTGCTGGGTCCCACTCATGACCTGGAGTCAGCACCACGTACACATTCCCCCATGGTGCTCTAGGGAGTTCCATGGTGGCACCAGCCTGCACATTTGTGCATCCTCCCTGTGAGCCCAGAAACCTGGTCCTGCTGAGGGTGCTAGGCCTGTGGATAACAGCAGGCAACAAGGTGGGATGGCTGGATCACACCCAGATCCCACTTTCAGCCATACCAAGATGTGCAGGAGTGCAAACAATGGCTCTGGTTGGCTCCTATGATCCTGAATTGCTTCCAACAGTTTCCTTGCCAAGTGGTGGATGTTTAGTTTTGAAATTTAGTTTCTTTCACTTATCATCTAGTTGCACTTTAAATCCGTAGGCTTTTTTCTTGCCCTCAGGGCATGGAGTTCATGCTTGGTTGCCCCAGAGTTATCCCTCCTCTCCCCTCTGCCTGTTGCTGTGCTGGGGATTTCTGTGGTCTTGTTCCTCTTTGATTCTTGTGTTTCTGCAGCTGGTCAGCTCCATCCAATTACCACAGGGCAGATGTGAATTCTGCTTCAGCTCATCATCTCACATCAGGGTGGGAAATGAATGGTAACACTTGTTCTCTGATCTTCAAAATAGGGAAATAATTCTTTCTCCTGGTTACATAAGACAAAGCCATGAAACTCACAGCATGTTGAGAAGTGGCACACATAGCAGATTCCAGTGTCTCTGTCTGCTGCTATATCAGGGACTTTATCTCTTCTGTTTCTGGATTGGTCTCTAGCCTATCTCTGAAATAAACAAAATGAATGAAATGAAAGAAAGGAATTAAAAAAAGGACAAGGCCCCATGGTGTTTTCCGGAGCAGTCCACACAGCAAGACATGGAAGGGGCTGGGTAGGGCTTTACAGAAGTGCCCACAGAGCCTCTTCAGCCCTGAGGTGCTTCTGAAGACCCTGCCAGGAGAATGCACTTACTCGTGGGACTGGAGTTTGCTTGCAGTCTTGAGGGTCCCAGGTCAAAGCCCTGCTTCCGCCTTCCTCCCCAAGTACCTCCTCTGAATTCCACTGAACAGAGCCTGAAAAGCATCGCTTTACAAGTAAACAGATTTTTGCCTTGTGAGGAGCCTGCAGGTTTCAGTTGAGTGTTCGTCCAATAATGTATAGAACTGATTAAAGCAGCATGACAGCCACTGGGGGTCTCCTCCTATCTGGGGAAATAGAAAGCCACACAAACAGGTGTGATTGTGAGCACTGGCTTCTTGGAAAGGGGTCACGTTTCTGTAGGTGCAGGAGATCGTGCTCACACGAAAGGCAGGAGCCCCACCTGACAGTTTACACATGCACTGAGTCCCTCTGTAACATTCTGTGGATGCCTCTCTAATTTTCTGGATTGGCTCTCTGCAGTTCCCAAATAAGAACTAACCTCCTCCGTCCCTTTCTGCTGAAGGCATTCAGTCTCCTTATGTCTATTTATAACAATATAAAATCTGTCTTTGAGATTTAATCATATAAAATGTACCAAAGTCATGTCCAAAGTGCAGGGCATATTAATTTGCTTCTGTGGGTTTTAACTTGGCAGTTTTCATTAATGTTAATGGGATTATTAGTTTAAATTTGATACAGTGAACAAAAAACAGTTGTCAAGATGGGGACAAACAATTCATGAAAGAAAAATTTTCATACTAATGCACATTAAATGTATATATTAAACTAGAATTACCATAGAAGAGAAATCCTGTTACTCAAAAACATGTTTATAGAATCTAAAGCGATGTTGGTCCATTATTGGTCACCTAAGCTCTGCAATTGTGCAAATGTGAGCCTGTACCCTTTGATGGTAATTATTTTTTAGGGGAAAATTCTTTCTGTCCTGAAGATAGTAAATTAAAAATAACATCTGTTTTTTTCATGTATTACCAAAATGAAACCTTTCTTTTCAGAAGATGAAACTCCAATCTGAGTGATTTACACAATAGGTAAAATTTGTCTGCAAGCTAAATTATTCCCAGGCAAATCAGCCACGGACAAAAATTATCTTGGCAATATATCAATAAGGATTATTTGGGTAGTTAGGAACAAAATGCAAAAGTAACTTCTAAAAATATTTCCTTCCCTGAGTGCCTACCTTAAATTATTTTTCAGAGAATAATTGGAACTGCAAAATAAGAGTCCAGAGGAATTGAAATGTCTCTCTGTCTCTCTCTGTTTTCTAGGGCTGCCATAACAAAACACCACAGATTGGTTGACTTAAATAATAGAAATTTATTTTCTCACAGTTCTAAAAACTAGAAGTCTGAGGTCAAGTTGATGGCAGATTTTCTCTCTCCTGAGGCTTCTCTCCTTGGCTCACAGATGTCACCTTTTCTTGGTGTCCTCCTGTGGTCTTTCCTCTGTACACAAACATCCTTGGTGTCCCTTTGTGTGTCCAAATCTGTTCTTATAAGAACACCATTCACACTGGATTAATGTCTACTCTAATGGCCATGTTTCAACTTAATCACCTCTTTAAAGGCCCTCTCTTCAAACACACATTCTAAGGTACTGGGGGTTGGAACTTTAACTTGTTAATTTTTGGAGTAGAAAATTCAGCACATAACTATCTGTCTGTCTATCTGTCATCTATCATCTATCTATCTATCTATCTATCTATCTATCTATCTATCTATCTATCATCTATCATCTATCTATCTATCTATCTATCTATGTATCATCTATATCTATCTATCTATCTATCTATCTATCTATCTATCTATCTATCTATCTATCTATCTATCTATCTCTATCTATCTATCTATCTATCATCTATCTATCTATCTATCTATCTATCTATCTATCTATCTATCTATCTATCATCTATCTATCTATCTATCTATCTATCATCTATCATCTCTATCATCTGTCTAATCTCCTAAGCTCTCTGGTTTTTATACCTATCATTTTTAAAGTTGTAGTTCTATGAAACTGTGAATGCTTTTATATATACATATATAGACATGTATTTGTTTTGAGGTGCAGTGGTTCTGACTGAGTTTTCATTGTGATCCTTCCTTTTTCTAGCACTGGTCACTTTCCATCTGTAATAGATCTGTCAGTTCCTAGCTCAGGAGATTATTGTGACTATCTAATAATTTAAGGCATGTGAAAACATCTAGTCCTGCCATCAATATTAGCTAATTTCTTGACTTTTGTATATGTTGTTCATTTAGGTTAAAACAAAGGGAAAAAATATCCCCTAATTTTAAATACAAGTTCAAATTTACTTGGACAAATTTTCCAGATGATGTCTAACACAAGTCAAAGGGACTCAAACTCTGTTGAGTTGTTCTTGACCTGTTTCTTCTAAGTGAAAATTTAAATCATCCTTAACTAATAGTTTTTCCTTCTAAAATAAAATTTCTTTATATATATTACAAATGATGGTGTATATTTATTTCCATAATTTTACCAAAAGTATAAAGAATAGAGAAATCCCAATAAATTCTGTAACTCAAAGATAACAACTATTAGCATTCTTGGCAATCTCTCTCTTTTTGTACATATATGTGCTTGCACCACAACACACATTCTAAATAAGTGGGGTCATTCAATATGTGTTCAATTATCTATTAATTTTAAATATTTCAGGTTATTTTACTAATACAGTTGTTAC
The DNA here is from genome assembly GCF_030020395.1 of Manis pentadactyla. Taxonomy (NCBI): domain Eukaryota; kingdom Metazoa; phylum Chordata; class Mammalia; order Pholidota; family Manidae; genus Manis; species Manis pentadactyla. The sequence goes on from NC_080025.1 coordinate 46,340,514, forward strand.
CATGGATGTTCTTCACAAGTTAAAGGATTGATATTCTGTTATTCTGTCCTTGGCATTATTTTTAAAGAGAAATGTATAAAAGTTTACTCAAATAATAAACCATTCAGCAACAGATATCTATTCAGCATTAGTATATGTTAACAGCTGAAGATTAAAACTCACACACACACACACACACACACACACACACACACACACACACACACACACACACACACACACACACACAGAGAAGGTGGTGCCATGTGGGATCCAAGGAGTTGATCTCTGAACTGGAAGCTGGCTTTCAAACACTGGCCAGGACTGCTCTGGGGAGATCATGGGTAGAACTGGGTCAGGAGAAGTAGAAAATGGGGGCCACAGGAGAGGAAACAGCAGGGGGTATCCTGGGCGCCATGAGTGCCCGTGTTGCGGGAGCCAAAGGACCACAGCTGTGGCTGAGCTTCAGAAGTGGCTGGGACGGCAGGGGAGCCCCATGCCACACTAGGACATGGGTGGCACTGAAGTGGGCAGCGAGGGCAGGTGAGGGAGTTTTCATTAATGGCCATTTCCTCAGAGGTGAAAGAAGGAGAATGTTCAGGATGCCCACGATCTCCAGCTGCGGGCCTGGGAGTACAGCAGTGCGCTGTCTTGAGATTGAAACGCTGAGCATTTGTGGGACATACAGGTGTTCCTGTCTCTGTACTGTGTTCAGCATGGAGAGCTGAGGAGACATGATCATGATACAAAAGCATGTGCTGGAGACACTTGCTCATAGAGAAAAGGGCTGGAGATGCCAGCGAGGAGGGGGAGGTGCACCTTCTAACTGATAAATGTAGCACCTTGTATTTCACAAAGAAAATAATCTTAGCTCCATGTGCTTCATTGTGGAGCTGTATGTAACGAGAACTGTCACAGATTCCACAGAATACTGAACAATTTGAATAACTTGAATTTAGAGAGAAGTTCCAAGATCCATATTCATCTTTTCCCAGTCTTCCTGTCATTATCTAAGATGTTACTCAAGAAAAATTAAGAGTACAGAAATAAGTGGGAAGAAGAGAGGTCAAGAGACATAAAAATAGAGTGAAAGCTTTTTGTGATGCAAGGAAATGGAGGAAGAGCCAAGAAAAGCATTGTAACAAAAGCATTTCAAGGTCAGCTGATCCTCACTATTGGTAGAAAAACATACCAAATCGTCACTGACCCTGTCTCTCTCTGAAATTTCTGTTTGCCCCTATGTTTTTTAAAAACACAATTCAATGGCTTTAGTATATGTCAGAGCTGTACAACCATCAACAGAATCAATTTTCGAGCACTTTTTCATCATCTCTGAAAGAAACACCACACTATTGAGCAGTCAACCCTCAATTGCACCATCTCTGCCGCTCTTGGCAACCACCAAACTATTTTCTGTCTCTAAAGATTTGCCAATTACAAACATTTCATATAAATGGCATTATATAACACGTCTTCTTTTGTGATTGGCTTCTTTCACTTTGCATAAAGTTTTCAAGCTTCATCATGTATCAGTACTCCACTCCTTTTAAGGCTGAATAAAATTCTTTATGCATTCACAAGCTGATAGACTTTTGGCTATTATGAAGACTGTTATGAACATTTGTGCACATGTTTCTGTGTTATCTGTGTTTTCATTTCTCCTGGGCAGATGCTTCGGAATGGAATTTCTGGGCCATAAGGTAACTTAACATTTAACATTTTGAGGAACTACCAAGCTGTTTTCCAAAGTGGCTGCACCATGTTATATTACCACTGGCAAAGTATGAGTGTTCTGATTTCTCTACATCCTCACCAGTAATTGTTCTTGTCTGACTCTTTGATCAAAGCTGTGCTAGCAGGTATGAAGTGGTGGCTCAGTGTGGTTTTGATTTGCATTTCTTTGATGACTAATGATGTAGAGCATCTTTTTTATGCTTATTGGCCATTTGTGTATCTTTTTGGAGAAATATCTGTTCAGACCTTTGTACATTTTCAAGTTGGGTTATTTGTTTTTTACTGAATTGCCAGAATTGTTTATATATTGTATATTGTAAGGGATGCAAGTCCCTTAAAAGATATGATTTTCCAGTATTTTCTGTTCTGTGGGGTGTCTTAATCACCTTTTTGATAACATCCTTTCAAGCACAAAGATTTTTTATTTTGATGAAACACCATATTGTTTTTCCTTTTATTTTGGTTGCTTGTGTCATAGCTAAGAAACCACTGTCAGATCAAGATCACAGATATTGGCCCCTTATCTTTCCTTCTAAGGGTTATAGTTTTATTTCTTACATTTAGGTCTGTGCCCCATTTTGTGTTAATTTTTGTATATGGTGGAAGGTAGGGGTCAAACATCATTCTATCGTACTTGGCTACTCAGATGAGTGGGAGAAAAAGTGGTGATATTTCAGCTGCAGTTGCCCAGAGGTACTTCTGTAACAGGTAGCTGGGGATCAGAATGAGAAAGGGTGACGTCTGGCCCCTTCTGGAAAGACATTGCAGCCCTACGCTTGTAGCAGGGAAAAGGGGGCCAGCAATCCTTGGCTGCACCAGCCTGAAGTGGAGTTTCTTCTACACTGAGCTCGAAGGGCAAGGGAGGGAGGGTGTCACGGTTCAAGTTCAAGACTCACTGTTCTTACTGAGTTTTAGATTTCTTGAATAATTGTTTTGTCAATTATTGTATGTCCTTATGACCATTTCTAGAATGGTTGTATTTTTTTAATGGTTTAAATGGTTGTATTTTTTTATACTTTTCACAAGTTCCATGGGGTATTTTGGTTTGCCATTGGGTATTTGATCCTCATGTTATAATTCCGTGAGTAGAACTCACCAGCCTTCCTTTGAAATTGCTTTTTGTCCCTATCTTATACTAACTTTGCTAAAGACTGCCTTAAACATTTTGTGTTCCCTTCACACACATTTGCATGGCTCAGGTATAGACATGAGCTCTATTAGGCTGCAAAGTCATTAGACCCCTTCATCACCAGGTAGATTGGGCTCATTTGGCTCAGTGCTGTATTTGTTCTCTATTGCTAGGTACCACATATATAATGGTTTAAAACAGCATACATTAATTAGTGCATAGATTCTAGACTTCAGGTGTCCAGTATGACTTTGATCCTTTGTTTAATTATTCTCACAAGCCTGCAAGCAACATGTTAATCAGGGCCCTGAATTCATCTCAAAGTTCATCTGGTGAAAGATCCACTTTTGAGTTGAAGTGCTATTGATCGTTGACAGTTCACTGCCAGTTGTAAACCTGAGGACTGGAGTTCCTGTCTGGCAGTTGGTGCGACCACTCTCTTTTCCTTGTTATATGGGTCACCCTCCATTGGGAAGCTGGCAACAGAGCTGCTTTCTTCATCAAACTACCAAGTGAGAGAGGATCTACTAGCAGGACATGTGACAATTTTATGTAAGGTAGTTGCGGAGTGACATCCACCTCTGCCAGGCTCAAATATGTCACAGGTCCTGGCCACACTCAGACAAAGGATGGAGAGCATGGATTCAAAGAGTTGGAGATTTGGAAGGTGATCTTAGAATTGGTCTACCATGGTTGGGGAGGGGTCTCTTTCTGCCTTGAGGATGATACTTCCAGAGAGAGAAGCTCTTAAAAACCAACTTAGGTCTTTGAAATTTTTCCCCAGACTTCTCTCCTTCCTTGACTTCTGGTCACTAATCAACATTAGTTATGTTCCTTCTGCTTTTCAGCCTCTTTCTCTGCCCCAACATGACTCTTCATTCTTTCATATGAATGAATTTGGCTGCAGTTCTGCCTTTGTCCCTCTGTCATTCTCAACCACACCGAATCCTTCAAGGATCACATTCCCTGAGAGTTCCCCTTTAACTTGATGCAGAGGGATCCTGTCTACACTATTCTTCCTCATGCTCTCTCACTTCTGCCCTTAAATTTCTAACCACCTGACAGGCAGAACTTGGTGATCCTTCAGGCTGCTCTGAAGTAGCACTTTCAAAAATGAAGATAAATATCTTCAGAAGCACATATTTCCATTATCATGATAGCCACACGATTTACAGCCCAAGGACTCCCTCTATGCAAAGAGTTACATAAAAACTTTGTGTCCCCTTTCTATTGCTTCATGTGTTACATGTTTGAGTGTGCATGTCTTTGTGTGTGTACAAAGGATTTGTGATGAGCACACATTCTCATGTCACACCTCTTTCCAGAAACATTTGCTATCTCCTAGCTGATCACAGCATCATTCTAATTCTATTGGATGACAACAACTAAAGCCCTCTACACTGTTTACAGTGTACTTTTCTGAAATCACCTCCAGACCCCTTCCCCCACTTTTGCAACCTGCCCAATCAGTGCATGGGCTCATCAGCATACTACACTGCTTGTGCCTTAATAATATTACTCATGCAATGTTACATGATAGTCTATTGTCTGATAAGGATCCTACCCATCAGAAGTACATGAAACCATAAAACAGAAATTATACACATATATTTAAAAGAACAATAATGCACACATCAATACCACCACCACCAAGGTTAGAAGTAAGACTTTGCACTAGAGGTGTACCCCCTCGCTCATCCTAAATTACATCCTCTCCTTCTTGAGAGATATTTTGGCATTTTTAATAAGTACTTCTTTGTCATTTATAAATATGATCTTATCATCTCTGCATGAATGTCTAAAGATGTGACCTTTGGTCTTGCCTGGTTTTAAAATTCAAATGGATGTAGTCATAGTACAGTTGTTATTCTGTAATTTTCTATTTTGCTCAAGATTTCTAAGATTTATCTATGTTAATACCCAGGGCTCTATTAGCAATCTCTTTATTTCTTTGCAACATTCCATTGTATGATAGGCTATAATGTTTATCAAAGATACTGTCATGGAGATTTAAGTCATTCCTAGATTTTGACTGGTACAGTGCTGCTATGTATAGTCTTGTATAGGTTTTCTTGTTCATGGTATATTAAGAAATATACCATGGAGTGAAATTTCTTGGTTTGAGAAATGTACATGTTGGTTTCTGACAAAAAGTAGTCATAGAATTTACACATTTACCGGCCATGTATGACAGTTGCCATTGCTCTGTATTCTAACAACTTTTCATATATGAGATTCTATATTTTATCATCCAGTTGGGGTTGAAATGTTTCTTATTGCTGTATTAATTTGTGTATTCCTGTTTATCAATAATGTTCATATATTTGTTATTCATTTACATTTTTTTGTGTGTAGTTGCTATTCAAGTCTTTTGCCCACTTTTAAAGACATTTGCCCTTTTTGTCGTCTTAATTCATGTGCTTAAATATTCTAAATAGACGGCTTATCTTTTCACAATCTTTTTTTTTTTAGAGGGCATCTCTCATATTTATTGATCAAATGGTTGTTAACAACAATAAAATTCTGTATAGGGGACTCAATGCACAATCATTAATCAACCCCAAGCCTAATTCTCAACAGTCTCCAATCTTCTGAAGCATAACGAACAAGTTCTTACATAGTGAATAAGATCTTACATGGTGAACAGTGCAAGGGCAGTCATATCACAGAAACTTTCGGTTTTGATCACGCATTATGAACTATAAACAATCAGGTCAAATATGATTATTCGTTTGATTTTTATACTTGATTTATATGTGAATCTCACATTTCTCCCTTATTATTATTATTATTTTAAATAAAATGCTGAAGTGGTAGGTAGATGCAAGATAAAGGTAGAAAACATAATTTAGTGATGTAAGAGGGCAAATGTAGATGATCAGATGTGTGCCTCTAGGCTAAGCATTAATCCAAGCTAGACAAGGGCAACAAAACATCCATGGATGCAGAAGATTTCTCTCAAAACAGGTGGGGTGAGGTTCTAAGCCTCACCTCTGTTGATCCCCAATTTATCACCTGATGGCCCCCCTGCTACTGTGCCTGTCTTAGGTTGTTCCTCCCTTGAGGAATCTTACCCATCTCTGGCTAACCAGTCATCTTCTGGGGCCATACAGGGAAATGTGAAGTTGGTAAGTGAGAGAGAAGCCTTATTGTTTGAAAAGGTTAGCTTTTTACTTCTTTGCATATTTATGCCCTGTGGCTTCTATGCCCAGCATTTGTCTTGAGGTATCTTTACCACTTGGAAGAATTATGATACTCGGTAATTTCGATATGAGGCACGAATTCTACTAAAGGGTTGTAATTAGGAAGGAAGAAGAAAAGCTAAAGAAGTAGCAGATGGAAGAAAACATGGGAAGATTGATTATTTCTTTGACATATCTTCTTGTAGAGTAACTTCAGCATGTATAGGTTTTAAGCTACTAATTAAATTGCGTACACACATTAACATAATAGGAATACAGCTAGATAACAAAAGCAGACCTACAATTACCAGCCATATCCAGTGAAACCAAGAAAACCAGTTAGGTACTCTAGGCATTTATGAAAACGTATCAATGATATGATGGATACTGTCTAAATGAGTTTGAATAGTTTGAGAAAAATCAGACAAATTAAAACAACACATTCCTGGGAACTGTTCACATCCCATATGTTCTTTTAACAGTAGATAGTCTATAGTCGCATGATTTTGGAGCGCTGCAACTTGCACTTCTCCTAATTCTTGGTTGAGTTCCAACAGTATAGATCCAGTCAAATTTGTTGTTTTACTGTATGCACAGGCCAGTTTAGATATCTCCTTCTTCATTCCAATGACAAGTCCAGGAACTGGTGGGATGAATGCAGCTACAACTGCAACAGTGCCAGGATCTTTGCTGAAGTTTTTTGATGATCATCTTCTGGAATGACTCTTCCAGAGAATGTTGATATTGGAAGTTCTTCTTCATATCATATCTTAATTCATTTTCTGGGTAGCCAAATTAGGCTTTGATCTTCCGTAAACACAAACAAACCCTTTGCCCACACTTTGATATGACCTTTATACCATTGTGAAGAACATATTGGAGATCACCACACAGGAACTGCTGTTAGTCCATTCTTGGGTTCTGTGATTCTGCTGCTGTTTTGTTTTTCCTTTGATCTTATACTCCACAGATGAGTGAAATCATTTGGTATTTCTCTTTCTCTGCTTGGCTTGTTTCACTGAGCATAATACCCTCTAGCTCCATCCATGTTGTTGCAAATGGTAGGATTTGTTTTCTTCTTATTGCTGAATAATATTCCATTGTGTATATGTACCACTTCTTCTTTATCCATTCATCTACTGATGGATACTTAGGTTGCTTCCAATTCTTGGCTATTGTAAATAGTGCTGCGATAAACATAGGGGTGCATCTATCTTTTTCAAACTTGAGTGCTGCGTTCTTAGGGTAAATTCCTAGGAGTGGAATTCCTGGGTTAAATGGTAAGTCTATCTTGAGCATTTTGAGGAACCTCCATACTGCTTTCCACAATGGTTGAACTAATTTACATTCCCACCAGCAGTGTAGGAGGGTTCCCCTTTCTCCACAACCTCACCAACATTTGTTGTTGTTTGTCTTTTGGATGGTAGCCATCCTTACTGGTGTGAGGTGATACCTCATTGTGGTTTTAATTTGCATTTCTCTAATAATTAGCAATGTGGAGCATCTTTTCATGTGTCTGCTGGCCATCTGAATTTCTTTTTTGGAGAATTGTATGTGCAGTTCCTCTGCCCATTTTTTAATTGGATTATTTGTTTTTTGTTTGTTGAGGCATGTGAGCTCTTTATATATTTTGGATGTCAAACCTTTATTGGATCTGTCATTTTCAAATATTTTCTCCCATACTGTAGGGTTCCTTTTTGTTCTATTGATGGTCTCTTTTGCTGTACAGAAGCTTTTCAGCTTAATATAGTCCCACTTGTTCATTTTTGCTGTTGTTTTCCTTGCCCGGGGAGATATGTTCAAGAAGAGGTCACTCATGTTTATGTCTAAGAGATTTTTGCCTATGTTTTTTTCTAAGAGTTTTATGGTTTCATAACTTACTTTCAGGTCTGTGATTCATTTTGAATTTACTTTTGTGTATGGGGTTAGACAATGGTCCAGTTTCATTCTCTTACATGTAGCTGTCCAGTTTTGCCAGCACCGTCTGTTGAAGAGACTGTCATTTCCCCATTGTGTGTCCATGGCTCTTTTATCAAATATTAATTGACCATATATGTTTGGGTTAATGTCTGGAATCTCTAATTTATTCCACTGGTCTGTGGCCCTGTTCTTGTGCCAGTATCAAATTGTCTTGATTACTATGGCTCTGTAGTAGAGCTTGAAGTTGGGGAGGGAGATCCCCCCACTTCATTCTTCTTTCTCAGGATTGCTTTGGCTATTCGGGGTCTTTGGTGTTTCCATATGAATATTTGAACTATTTGTTCCAGTTTGTTGAAGAATGTTGGTGATAATTTGATAGGGATTGCATCAAATCTGTATATTGCTTTGGGCAGGATGGCCATTTTGATGATATTAATTCTTCCTAGCCATGAGCATTGGATGAGTTTCCATTTGTTAGTGTCCCCTTTAATTTCTCTTAAGAGTGACTTGTAGTTTTAAGGGTATAGGTCATTCACTTCTTTGGTTAGGTTTATTCCTAGGTATTTTATTCTTTTTGATGCAATTGTGAATGGAGTTGTTTTCCTGATTTCTCTTTCTATTGGTTCATTGTTAGTGTATAGGAAAGCTACAGATTTCTGTGTGTTAATTTTCTATCCTGCAACTTTGCTGTATTCCGATATCAGTTCTAGTAGTTTTGGAGTGGAGTCTTTAGGGTTTTTTATGTACAATATCATGTCATCTGCAAATAGTGACAGTTTAACTTCTTCTTTACCAATCTGGATTCCTTGTATTTCTTTGTTTTGTCTGATTGCCATGGCTAGGACCTCCAGTACTATGTTGAATAACAGTGGAGAGAGTGGGCATCCCTGTCTTGTTCCCGATCTGAGAGGAAATGCTTTCAGCTTCTCGCTTTTCAATATAATGTTGGCTGTGGGTTTATCATAGATGGCCTTTATTATGTTGAGGTACTTTCCCTCTATTCCCATTTTGCTGAGAGTTTTTATCATGAATGGATTTTGAACTTTGTCAAATGCTTTTTCAGCATCTATGGAGATGATCATGTGGTTTTTGTCTTTCTTTTTGTTGATGTGGTGGATGATGTTGATGGACTTTTGAATGTTGTACCATCCTTGCATCCCTGGGATGAATCCCACTTGGTCATGGTGTATGATCCTCTTGATGTATTATTGAATTCGGTTTGCTAATATTTTGCCGAGTATTTTTGCATCTACATTCATCAGGCATATTGGTTTTGTAATTTTCTTTTTTGGTGGGGTTTTTGCCTGGTTTTGGTATTAGAGTGATGTTGGCTTCATAGAATGAGTTTGGGAGTATTCGCTCCTCTTCTTTTTTTTTGGAAAACTTTAAGGAGAATGGGTATTATGTCTTCTCTGTAAGTCTGATAAAATTCCGAGGTAAATCCATCTGGCCCGGGGATTTTGTTCTTGGGTAATTTTTTTATTACCGCTTCAATTTCTTTGCTCGTAATTGGTTTGTTTAACTTTTGTGTTTCTTCCTTGGTCAGTCTTGGAAGGTTGTATTTTTCTAGGAAGTTGTCCATTTCTTCTAGGTTTTCCAGCTTGTTAGCATATAGGTTTTCATAGTAGTCTTTAATAATTCTCTGTATTTCTGTGGAGTCTGTCGTGATGTTACCTTTCTCGTTTCTGATTCTGTTGATTCTCTTTTTCTCTTAATAAGTCTGGCTAGAGGCTTATCTATTTTGTTTATTTTCTCAGGGAACCAGCTCTTGGTTTCACTGATTTTTTTCTATTGTTTTATTCTTCTCAATTTTGTTTATTTCATGTCTGATCTTTATTATGTCCCTCCTTCTGTTGACTTTAGGCCTCATTTTTTCTTATTTTTCCAGTTTCGATAATTGTGATGTTAGACTATTCATTTGGGATTGTTCTTCCTTCTTTAAGTGTGCCTGGATCGCTATATACTTTCCTCTTAAGACTGCTTTCACTGTGTCCCACAGAAGTTGGGGCTTTGTTTTGTTGTTGTCATTTGTTTCCATATATTCCTTTATCTCTACTTTAATTTGCTTGTTGATCCATTGATTATTTAGGAGCATGTTGTTAAGCCTCCATGTGTTTGTGATCCTTTTTGTTTTCTTTGTAGAATTTATTTCTAGTTTTAAAACCTTTGTGGTCTGAAAAGTTGGTTGGTAGGATTTCAATCTTTTGGAATTTACTGAGGCTCTATTTGTGAGCTAGTATGTGGTCTATTCTGGAGAATGTGCCATGTGCACTTGAGAAGAATGTTTATCCTGTTGCTTTTGAATGTACAGTTCTATAAATGTCTATTAGGTCCATCTGTTCTAGTGTGTTGTTCAGTGCCTCTGTGTCCTTACTTATTTTCTGCCCAGTGGATCTATCCTTTGGGGTGAGTGGTGTGTTGAAGTCTCCTAGAATGAATGCATTGCATTCTATTTCCCCCTTTAGTTCTGTTAGTGTTTGTTTCACTTATACTGGTGCTCCTGTGTTGGGTGCATAGATATTTAGAATGGTTATATCCTCTTGTTGGACTGAGCCCTTTATCATTATGTAGTGTCCTTCTTTAACTCTTGTTACTTTCTTTGTTTTGAAGTCTATTTTGTCTGATATTAGTACTGCAACCCCTGCTTTCTTCTCGCTGTTGTTTGCCTGAAATATGTTTTTCCATCCCTTGACTTTTAGTCTGTGCATGTCTTTGGGTTTGAGGTGAGTTTCTTGTAAGCAGCATATAGATGGATCTTGCTTTTTTATCCATTCTATTACTCTGTGTCTTTTGATTGGTACATTAAGTCCATTTACATTTAGGGTGACTATTGAAAGATATGTACTTATTGCCATTGCAGGCTTTAGATTCTTGGTTACCGAAGGTTCAAGGTTAGCTTCTTTAGTATCTTACTGCCTAACTTAGCTTGCTTATTGAGCTGTTACATACACTGTCTGGAGATTCTTTTCTTCTCTCCCTTCTCATTCCTCCTCCTCCATTCTTTATATGTTGGTTGTTTTATTCTGTGCTATTTCTTGTTTCCTTTAACTGCTTTTAGTGGGTAGTTGATTTTATTTTTTGCCTTTAGTTAGTATTTGGTTGGTATGTTTTCTTTGCTGTGATTTTTTAATTTTCTCTGGTGACATCTGTTTAGTCTTAGGCGTGCTCCCGTCTAGAACAGTCCCTCTAAAATACCCTGTAGAGTTGGTTTGTGGGAGGCAAATTCCCTCAACTTTTGCTTATCTGGGAGTTGTTTAATCCCTCCTTCATATTTAAATGATAATTGTGCTGGATACAGTATCCTTGGTTCAAGGCCCTTCTGTTTCATTGCTTTAAGTATATCATGCCATTCTCTTCTGTTGGTTTGCCTGTGTGGTTTCTGTTGAAAAGTCTGATGATAACCTGATGGGTTTTCCTTTGTAGGTAAACTTTTTCTCTCTAGCTGCCTTTAGAACTCTGTCCTTGTCCTTGATCTTTGTCATTTTAATTATTATGTGTCTTGGTATTGTCCTCCTTGGGTCCTTTCTGTTGGGAGTTCTGTGAATTTCCATTGTCTGTTTGATTATTTCCTCCCCCAGTTTTGGGAAGTTTTCAGCAATTATTTCTTCAAAGACCCTTTATATCCCCTTTTCTCTCTCTTCTTCTTCTGGTACCCCTATAATACGGATATTATTCTTTTTGGATTGGTCACACAGTTCTCTTAATATTGTTTCATTCCTGGAGATCCTTTTATCTGTCTGTTTGTCAGTTTCTATGCATTCCTGTTCTCTGGTTTCTATTAAATCAATGGCCTCTTGCATCTTATCCATTCTGCTTACAAATCCTTCCAGAGTTTGTTTCATTTCTGTAATCTCCTTCCTGGCATCTGTGATCTCCCTCCGGACTTCATCCCATTTCTCTTGTGTATTTCTCTGCATCTCTGTCAGCATGTTTATGATTTTTATTTTGAATTCTTTCTCAGGAAGCCTGGTTAGTTCTGTCTCCTTCTCAGGTGTTGACTCTGTTATGTTGGTCTGCCTGAAATTTTGCCTTTTCATGGTGATAGAGATAGTTTGCAGAGCTGGCACAAGTGAAGGCTGGAAGAACTTTCCTTCTTGTTGGTTTGTGGCCCTCCTCTCCTGGGAGAACAGCGACCTCTAGTGGCTTGTGCTGGGCAGCTGGGCGCAGACAGGGCTTCTGATTCCTGCCCGGCCACTATGGAGTTTATCTCCGCTGTTGCTGTGGAAGTGGCCGGGCTCGGGCTGCTGCTCCGATATGGTGGAGCCCCGTTGGAGGGGGAGCGGCTGGGAGGCTATTTATCTCCATGAGGGGACTCTGTGCTCCCTGCTGCCCAGGGGGTTAGAGTGCCCAGAGTTCCCCAGATTCCCTGCTGCTGGACTAAGTGTCCCAGGACGCTTCCATCTGGTTTTGCGGTCCCTGTCCCTTTAAAACTTTCAAAAAGCACTAGCTTTTCTTTGTCCCCAGGGCGCTGGCCTCAGGTACCCGCTCACAGGTCTTACTGTCCTTTTTCCCTAGTATTCAGGACCCCACGCATGCACTGTGTCTGCGCTCTGGTCCGGATGGCTGGGGCTGGGTGTTCAGCAGTCCTGGGCTCCCTCTCCCTCCCCGCTCCGACTCCTCTCTTCCCGCCCAGAGCTGGGGGGAGGGGCGTTCAGGTCCCACCAGGCTGGGGCTTGTATCTTAACCCCTTCATGAGGCGCTGGGTTCTCGCTGGTGTGAATGTGGTCTGGATGTTTTCCTGTGTCTTCTGGTCTCTCTTCTAGGAAGAGTTGTCTTTGTTATATTTTCATAGATATAGGTGGTTTTGGGAGGAGATTTCTACTGCTCTACTTATGCTGCCATCTTGGTTCCACCCCTTCACAATCTTAATAGTATATTTTGATGCACACTTCTTGCTTTTTTTATAGTTAAGTGTATCAACATGTATCTTTACTGTGTTTTCTTTCAATGTCTTAAAAAAGTGTATCCCAAAGTCCTGAAGATATTTTCTAATATTTTTGTCTATTATCTGTAAAATACTAACTTTAAAATTTAGGTCTTTAATCCACTGGAATGAATAATTATATGGTGTGAGAAAGTGGTTCAACTTCATTTTTGTCCGCATATACACTGTCTCATCACAATTTATCAACACACCTATTACATCCTCCTGTTGTACTGATGTCATGTATGTGTTTCTTGGATTGCCAGTTCTTCCACCCACACTCTTGAGACTCTTCCAAAACCATGCTATTCTATTATTATCACTTCAAAATATACCTTAATGTTAAGTAGGGCTGATCTGTCCACCTTATCCCCTTTTCCCAACTTTCTCGGCATTTAAGAAAAGCACGGAAATTTTGGAATCATTTGGTCACTCTGTCTTTCTACCCTCCCTCAAAAAAAAACAAAAAACCCTGGTAAATAAGCAAGAGAAAAAATCATCTTGAGGTCTTGATAAAGATGGCATAGATAAAATCACAGAAAGGTAAGATTTTTAAATTGAATCTTCCAATGTGAGAATGTTATTTTCGACTACATTTATATAAACTCCATTGTATAGATTTATATACCTTTATTTAATACCATTCAATATCATGAATAAAGGTTCCTGTAACAATCTTCTGAATATTTGTTAAATTTATTTCCAGACACTTTATATTTTTGATATTACTTAAATGGTATCATTTAAACTTGCTTTTTTCTGACATAAGAATGTGAAAGATTTTTGAATATTAATTTAATGCTCAGCTTTCTTATGTATTTTTATTCATTCTAATATTTTATTTAGAGACATTTACATTTTCTATTAACAATCAAATCATCTGTAGAGAAGACAGTTCTATTTTTTCCTCCCTTACTGAAGCCTTCACACACCCCTGCAAGGCAGTGGCAAGTGGCTCTTTTCTTGTTCCTTAATCTCAAAGGTAGATCTTTTGTTGAAAATCTTTAACAGGTTAAGGAAGCACTTAATTTTTAAATTTACTTTGCTAAGAGTCATTACTTTTCCTGAGTCAGTTTAATCTCAAACAAAGGCTGTGTTTTATGAAAAGATTTTTTTTTGGTGATCTCTTGAGATCACGCAAAAAAGGCAAGACCTTAGCTTGTTAGTGTTGATAATATTAATTGATTTTGTAAATGTCAAATCCATATTTCATTTCCACAATAAACTTGACTTAATCCTGATGCATCATCCTTTTTATACATTGTTCTGTTCGGTTTATTAATATTAGGTGTAAAACTTTGCATCCATATTCATAAGTGATATTGGCTTTTCTTGAACTGAACTGTGCTTTGTTGATCCTGTTTATCTGCCCTTTTTAACTTAGACCACTAAAAACAGGTCTGACATGGATAAATGCAAATTACTAAACAAGTGCTCCTGGTCTCAAATTAATAAATTTGAGAGATGTATAGACATGTGAGGAGTATTTAGTACAAACTGCTTCATTAAACATGCAGTGTGAATGCTGGTGTAAGTACAAGCATATTTCTTGAACTGGTGAATATATTTTGAATTATAACTTTCTATGCCTGACAAAGGTCTGAACAAAATTGTTACTCTTCTATTGAAATCATCATTGATTTCTGCTGCTGTAGGAGAGGCTCAGATGCCATTTCTCCCTAACAGGCTATGCAAGCTCACTAATCCACATGCTCTCTTGCAGGCACTCTGCAGGGGACACACAAAGTTCCAGTGAGATCATGCATCTTCTCACCAGTGATGAGGAAACGTGATGCTGTCTTTTTATTTTTTATTAAGGCATCATTGATATACACTTTTATGAAGGTTTCACAAGAAAAATAATGTGGTTACTACATTCACCCTTATTATCGAGTCCCCCCCCATACCACATTGTAGTCATTGTCCATCAGTGTAGTAAGAGGCCACAGAGTCCCTACTTGTCTTCTCCGTGCTACACTGTCTTCCCGTGACCCCCATACACACTATGTGCACCAATTATAATGTCCCACAATCCCCTTCTCCCTCCCTCCCACTCTCCCCACCCCTCCACTTTGGTAACTGCTCATCCCTTCTTGGAGTCTGTGAGTCTGCTGCTGTTTTGTTTCTTCAGTTTTGCTTCATTATTATACTCCACAAATGAGGGAAATCATTCGGAATTTGTCTTCCTCTGCCTGACTTATTTCACTGAGCATAATACCCTATTGCTCCATCTATGTTGTTGCAAATGGTAGGATTTGTTTGCTTCTTATGGCTGAATAATATTCCATTGTGTATATGTACCACATCTTCTTTATCCATTCATCTACTGATGGACACTTAGGTTGTTTCCATATCTTGGCCACTTTAAATAGTGCTGCAGTAAACTTAGGGATGCATATGTCTTTTTGAATCTGAGAAGTTGTTTTCTTTGAGTAAATTCCTAGGAGTGGAATTCCTGGGTCAAACGGTATTTCTATTTTTAGTTTTTTGAGGAACCTCCATGTTGCTTTCCACAATGGTAGAACTAGTTTACACTCCCACCAGCAGTGTAGGAGGGTTCCTCTTTCTCCGCATCCTCGCCAGCATTTGTTGCTCCTAGACTTTTGGATGTTGGCCATCCTAATTGGTGTGAGGTGATATCTCATTGTCATTTTAATTTGCATTTCCCTGATAATTAGCGATGTGGAGCATCTTTTCATGTGCCTGTTGGCCATCTGAATTTCTTCTTTGGAGAAGTGTCTGTTCATATGTGATGCTGCCTTTTACCACATTGTTTATTATACTGCCTCTGTGCTGATGTTTTCCTCCAATTAACAGGTAAACTTACAGGTCAATTCTTCTTTCTAGGAAGATATTTGGAAAAACTGTCAACTCTTAAAACCATAAAGCTCAACAATAAATATTGAGAAGTCATTGGCTAAACCTTCCACCCATTCATTCATTTGCTCATTCAATGATTCATTCCTGTGTATGCTGAGCACCTAAAGGCATGGGGCCTACAGAGAGCTATTGTTTAACACATTTTCATTTAACTTCCTTTTCTTACTGCAGTACCTCATTCTTGCCTTCGACTCTGACCAGTGTCTGCATCCCACATTGGTTTGGTGTAGTCTCTTCAGTGAGTCCAATTTCCTATAGGTTTATTTTATTCTCTAGGGTAGGAGTGGTGTAGCTGGTGATACTTGTAGCGTGGAGTATGTCTGATAGCATGGAGCTCCATAGACAGACTTTCCATTCATCCTCCTATGTCTGTTCCCATTTGGTAACCCCGGCATCATCCATCTGCGCAGCTGGGTCCTCCCATCCCATTATCCCAGTGCACTGAGGGGTCATCATCGTCCTTGTACTCGTTCACCCAGCACCATCGCAAGCATTTCACCCTCCCAAACTAATCTTTCAGCATTCTCTGCTTTCCTCAATGCTAGGTAGAAATCCACCCATTTCTACTTTTATTTATGACATCTGTAATCATGATCATTTCTCCAAATCTTTGTTCATTCCATAAGATCTTGTATTCCTCAGCTATTATTTTATCATATTTTGTATGTGTAAAATCTTTAAAGTTTACACAGAAGGGCCCTCACTTCAATTCCATTACCACTATTGATGCACAGTAAGCAGGAAAGGGAACTGATCTCATTTGCACTTAAAAATATTTCTCTAGCTGGTATATAGATTTGATTGGTGCTATAGTACAAGCATAGAAGTTTGGAGATCAGCTAGGGGACCATTACAGTATTCCAGGGAAGATGAAGTGTTGGCTTTTCCTAGGATCATGGAAGTGGAGATGAAGGAAAGAAGATTGATTCATTTGGGAAATATTTGGGGCTTGAAAGGAAGTTTAGAAGATTTCTGGTTTCAGATCCAACCTGTAAATATCTTGGATATAGCCATTCTTGTGCTTATAATATGGAAAAGCTGAACAAACTGAAAATCAAAGATTTTTCCTGGACACATAAGAGATGACAAACTCCAACCCCCAAACCTTGGGTGACAGGTAAATCCAGAGAGTCACAGTTGATGTAAGCTTACTGGGAGCCATAAGCTCATAGGTATCCTTGAGTGTTTTTTTTGACAAGCTGCTGGAGGTCAGTATGGGCTAACATAAGACTGAGGATATCCTGCAGCTGCCCACAATGTTCTCAGGGCTGAGACCCAGAAAGATCCCCTGTTGTTACGGCAGGGGGAGGGCAAGAGCACCTCTGGGGAAATAGCCCCAGAGCAGGCTTCATAACAAAGATCTAGGCTTCAGGGAAAAAGACTTTACCAGACATTTATCCCACCTGAAAGAAGGTCATTTCTCCTAACCCAGCTGCTTACCCTTCTGTTCTCAATTAAGAGTGTAAACAAAAGCTAAGGAACACTTGTGAGGGTCAGAGCCATGGACACAAGTGCACTATAATATTGAGATGTAATCTTAAGATTGTAGAACTTTTCCTTCCTTCTCTCTTTACAAGAACAAGAATAAGGCTCCAGTATCATATCATGGATTACATCAGGAAGAGCTGAAATAAACACATACTGTCCAAAAAGGAGTTCTTGGGGAAGCTCAAAGACAACAAAGAGACACAAACAAGGATGCTAAGTGAATTGGAAGTATCTGAT
This sequence comes from Manis pentadactyla, assembly GCF_030020395.1. Classification (NCBI taxonomy): domain Eukaryota; kingdom Metazoa; phylum Chordata; class Mammalia; order Pholidota; family Manidae; genus Manis; species Manis pentadactyla. The sequence continues at coordinate 46,357,987 of NC_080025.1, forward strand.
ACCTGCAACTACAACAATATTAAATGTAGCCCAACTCCTGACTAGATTAACACAAATATGCACACTAAAGTTTTATCTTAATTCCCATTATGTGATTTTCCTGGGCTGAGGGTTTCAGCCCTGGGCAAGTTCACTATGGATCCAAGGACCAAGAAATGACAATGGAACATTCTTGGGGTAAAAAGGTTTATGCCTGGTTTTATTGTCCCGATGGTAGGTGGAGCACTAGAATCACGTCTGCATCGAGCAGTCTGCCAGTCTGTAATCTACCTCCATCTCTGCCTCCACCCAGAGCACTGGGCAGAGCTCTTTATATAGTGAGTCATTAATAGCTCATTGCCTTATGGGTGTGGAATCAGTAGCCTAGCAGTAGGCCAATTACATCATCGAGTAGTTTAGGGTCAGATGAGGATCCTGGCCACAGAAACTAACATTTTCCCCACAGGGATACAAGTGTTGCACTTTCAACAAAGATTACAAGTTACATTAAAAAGCAAGAAGAAATGTCCACCATCTGGAGAGATAAAGCAAGAAGCAGAAATGGACTCAGATATGGCACAGGTGTTGGAATAATAACTATTATTATCAAGTAAGGAACTCTAATGGAGAAAGTAGACAAAATACAAGCACAGATGGGTACAGTAAGCCTAGAGATGGAAATTCTAAAAAAGAATCAAAAGGAAATGCTAAAAATCCAAAACTCTGTAACAGTAATGAAGAATGCCTTTGACTAGTTTACCAATAGACCATACACTAAAGTACAAAGAAAAAAAAACATTGTTGGGTGGGGGGGAAAGTACACCTAAAAATTATGGAGCGATTTCGAAAGATGTATCATATATGTAACTAGAATACCAAAGAAGTAAGGAAAAATAGAGCTGAATAAATTTGGAAGTGATAATGGCCAAGAATGTTCCAGAATTAATGATAGACACTAAATCAAAGATCCAGAAAATTCGAAGAACACCAAAAAGGATAAACAAATGACAAAAAAATCTACACTGAGGCAAATCACATTCAAAGTTTTAAAAATCTAAAAGTAAGAAACAGACTAAGGGAAAATCTTAAAATAAACCAGACTTGGGGACACATCACCTCTACAGGAACAGAGGTAAAAGTCACCATGAATCTCATCAGAAACTGTGCAAGTAAGAGGTAAGTTGGGTAAATATTAAAGCATTGAAAGAAAAAATACTACCAGCTGAGAATTCTGTATTTAGCAATAGTATCCTTCAAAGTGGAGCAAAAATAAAGAATTCCTCAGATAATCAAACACTGATAGAATTTATGCACTGGCAGACCTGTTTTACAACATATGTTAAATGAAATTCTTCAGAAACTCTTCTGAATCTGAAGAGATTCAGAAATCTTTTCATCTCTTTTACAAGATATGTTAAAAGAAATTCTTCAGTGAGAAGGAAAATTATATAGATCAGAAACTCAAATTGCAGAAAGAAAGGAAGATCATTGGAAAAGAAATTAATGAGGATTAAATCTTTATTTTTCTTATTCTTCATTGATATAAAAGATAGCAGTTTAAAGTAGTAATTGTAATAATATATTGGGTGCTTATAGCACATGGATAAGGGAGATGAATCACTACAATTCCAGAAAGGACAGGTGACACAGGAAATAATCTATCATAAAGAAACAGCACTGCATATGGTCTAATATAGTTTTCTGAATATGGGTTTAGATAAGCTAAAAGTTTATATTGTTAACTCTAGGGCAACCACTTGTAAAGCCAATCAGTATGCTAACAGAGGAAATAAAATGTAATCATTTAAAAAGCTGAATTACAATCACAAAAAGAAAACAAAGTGCAATGAATAGAGGAGAATGGGAAACTTCGTAGATATTAATCTAACTATATCAATAATCACTTTATATATAGATGTTCTAAATATGCAAATTAAAAGATGCACAATTAAAAGAAAACACATAGATATGATGTAACAAAATGTTATCTATAAGAAACTGAAGAATCAAATTAAAAAATAAAGTGATGGTGAAATATTTACCTTGATAAACAGAAGTCAAAGAAAGCTGTACTAGCTGTATTAATTTCAAACAAAGCACACTTCAAAAGAATGAAAATTATCAGGGATTAAGAAAGCATTTCATAGTGATTAAGAGTCCAGTGCTAAGGTCTAATCCTAAGTGTGCATACACCTGACAACAGAGCATGGGATAACTGGTAGAACAACAAGTAAAAATAGACAAACCCAATTCTATAGTTACAGACTTCAACACCCTTTTTTCAGTAGTTGTTATAAAAAATGGAGAGAAAATCAACAAGGGTAGAGTGGATCTAAACAGTAGTACCTCAACCAATTTATTTAATGGATATTTACACAATAGTTCATCCAACCATAGCAAACATAGCAGAATGCATACTTTTTCAAGCTTGAATGAATTAGTCACCAAAATAGCCAACACTCTGGGCCATGAAACACACCCTAACAAACTTAAATGAATGGAAATGATACAAACTATGTTCTGAGATGACAGTGGAATGAAATTTGAAATCAGTAACATAACAATATCTGGGAAATCTCCAACTAGCTGGAAATTAAACAACACATTTTCAAATAACACGTGGGCCAAAGAAGTCTCAAGAGAAATTAAAAATACTTTGAACTAAATGAAATGAACAGACAATTTATCAGAATTTATGGTATACAGTGACAGCAGCACTTTGCTTAGAGAGAAATTTATAGCATTAAGTGAATTTATTAGAAAAGAAGAAATACACAAAATTAATAATCTAAGCTATCATTTAGAGAACTAGAGAAAGAGAAGAGCAATTTAAGGTAAAATAAGGTAAAGACAATAAAAATAAAAATTAAAGAAGTCAATGAGATTAAAAACAGAAAAAAACAGAAAAATTAATGAAAACAAAAGCTGGTTCTTTGAAAAAAAATCAATAAAATTGATCAATTTCTAGTCAAGTGAACTATGAAAAAAGAGATGACACAAATTTTTAATACCAAAATTAAAAGATGTCATTGCCATTGCTTCCATGGAAATTCAAAGGATAGGATAAGAGCATTATAACCAATGCTATGCCAACAAATTTGATTGCTTACATGAAATGGGATGATTTCTTGAAATATACAAGTTTCCAAAATTCACAGAAGAAGAAATAAATAATCTGAATAGGGCTAAATCTATTAAATAATTTAAATCACTAATTACTAACTTTCTAAAAAGGAAATGACCAGGCCCAGATGGTTTCACTAGTGATTCCAAACTTCTGAGGGAGATATTATACCAGTTCTCCAGAAAATAGAAGCAGAGGGATCACTTCTTAACTCATAAGGCATTACATTAATATTAATACCAAATAAAGACCTTCAGATGAATATGTCTCATGAAAACCAAGCCAAAAATCCTCAACAAAATATTAACCTATCAAATATAATAATGCACCAAAGAATTATACAATAATTATACCAAGTGAGATTTATTCCAGTTATATAAAGCTGGCTCAATATTCAAAATTCAGCCAACTTCATCTGCCAAGTCAACAGGCTGAAGAGGTAATATCATATGATCATGTCAATAAAGAGAAAATATTTGACAAAACCCAACCCCAATTATCATAAAAACTCTCAGCAAAACAGGAATGAAGAAACTTCTTCAACTTGAAAAAGAGTATCTATGAAAATATACAGCTGACATCATAGTTAATGGTGAGAAATTAGATACTTTCCTGCTAAACTAAGGAACAAGGCAAGGATGACCGGTCAACCCCTCCAAGTTAAGGTTGTACTGGAAGTCCTAGCTAGTATAAAAAAGCAAGAAAAAAGGAATATAAGGTACATAAATTTGGAAGGAAGAAATAAAACCATCTTTTTTTAGATGTTGTGTTTGTCTATGTAGAAAATTCCAAACATAGAGAACCTCCTGGAATTAATAATAAAGTACAAAAATGTCATGGGATAAAAAACTATTTCACAAAATGCAGTTGCTTTCCTGTATATCAACAATGGACAACTGGAATTTGAAATAAAAAAAAAGTAACAGCATTTACAATAGCACCAAAACCTGACACAGTTTAAACCTAAAAATCATGTATGGGATCTACATGTGGAAAACTACAAAACTCTGATGAATGAATTACAGATCTAAATAAATGGAAGCTATTCTATGTTCAGAGTTTAGAAGATTCAGTATTGGTAACCGGTTAATTTTTTCCGATTTAAACTACAGATTCAATGCAATCCCAAACAAAAATATTGACAAACTGATTCTAAAGTTTATATGAAAAGACAAAAGACCTGGAAAAGCCAACATAATCCTGAAGAAGAATAGATTGGAAGGATTTATAGATTGGAAGGATTTATCCATTTTCAAGACTTACTTCAAAGCTACAGTAATTAAAGCAGCATGGCAGTGGAGGAAGTATAGACACATAGATCAATGTGACAAATTTGAGAGCCCTGAAGTGGACCCACACACATTTTGACAATGGACCGAGGACAATTTCATGGAGAAAGGACATTCTTTTCTTCAAAGTGTTGACAAAATTGTATATGCATACTGAAAAAAAAATGAACCTACATATGGACCTTACAACTTTTATAAAAATCAGCAAAATGAGAAACTCTAACAGCTCTGGAAGAAAAAAATTAAAGAAAATCAAAGTGACCTTGAGTTCAGTGATATGTTTTTAGCTACAATACTTAGAGCACAATCCACTAAAGAAAAGTGATTAGTTTGTATTTTGTTATAATTAAAAACTCCTGTTCTTTGAAAAACTCTGTTAAGAGAATAAAAAGATAAGAAATAGACAAGGAGGAAATATCTCCTAAACACCTATCTGATAAATGACTTGTCCAAAATATATAAAGAATGCTTAAAACTCAACAAAAGAAAACAAACAACCCAATTAAAAAAATGAACAAAAAAGATGGTGGACTAAGAGATCCAGCCTCTGTCCCTGTAAGGAAAACAATTACTTGTCCACAAATGAAAATGGTTGCCTGTAAGAGCTCTGGAGTTTGTTTAAGAAGCTGTAGCAACACAGTGGAGCTAAAAAACAAAACCTGATAATAACTACACAAGAAGGGAAGGTAGAAGAGTTTCATGTTGTTTGCATCCTCGCATGTCCCAGTCCAGCACTGCTCAGAGCCAAGAGACCACCAGTTCCCCTTTCAGGTAACAGTGGAGCAGAATTAGGGCAGCTTCCCAAGCCTTTCGGGACACCGCATGAAAGGTCTGCCGGGTTTCAGCCCAAATCTCTGGGAGATCAGCATAGCTAAAGTGTCTGGATCCAGCTAGAAACTAAGGGCAGGAGCTGCCAGTATCAGCCAACAGCAGAGGTCACTGTAGTCCCCAGTGGCCTGCTCTTTAGAGGGGCCCAGGAACCTTCACTGCTGAAGACCTAATAGCCTTCAAGGACTCTGTGGACCCCAACAATTTTCACCACAGTTCACCACTGCAGACCCCGGTGGCCTGCAACACTGAGGACTACAGTGGCTTTTGTGGCTGAGCAAACCAACAGCCAGCACAATCACTATGGACTCCCTGGGCATGGCAGGGTTTTGCTTTTGCAGATTCTGGCTGCCTGGGTCCAGCCACTCTTCAGTCACATGTGTGCACACCACCAGCAGAGGCCCCAGGAGGCACACGCACATCCGCAGTAGATGCCAGCCAGGCTGTTGGTCCTGGTGCTCACCACCACGCATGGGTCTGCAGCCAGATCCTGAAGGTGAGTGCGTGCACACCACTGACCTGACCACCACTGCCGCCTGCTCTGGTCCTTTGCTGCTAGAGCTGCAAGCATCTCTGAGCACCCCAACATTCCCGTGGCCCCTGTGGCCCCACAGCTCTCTCCACTGAGGATCACGCAGCTGCTGGGGTTGCAGACACCAGTTGTCTGAGCTTCCCCAGCCTTACTACATGCTCGCCTGGAGCTCTGAGCCATGAGATCTGGGGCCACAGCATGCTCCTGTGTGCCCCCACCACAGCTGAAGGCCTTTCCTTATTGATGCCAGTCCATAAAGTCTGGAAGAGGTGACTGCTTCTTCAAATGGAAACAATCAACAAAGCGAAAGAGCAACCTATGGAGTGGGAGACAACACTTATAAACCATACAGCTGGTAATATACAAAATACATAAGCAACTCATTTAGCTCAACAGCATTTGTCAGAAACCATAGAACTTTATAGGATGAAGATTAAACCTTAATGTATTAAAAGTACCCATCTTTAGGAACTCAGCAGAAACCAGGAGGTAATGCAGAACATGACAAAAGTCTAGCTGTACTACAAATTCATGAACCAACCTCATCAAAAGGCAGGTGGGCAAACACCATGAATTCTCCAGCAAAAGGAGCTGGGACTCCTTGGTGGAATGGCTGAGCCTCAGACTGGGGCAGGAAATAGACAAGAGGGGCCTGGGGCATGTTGTAGTGAATACTTCCAGAAAGAAAGGAAGAGCACGCAAATAAAAAGCCCGCAGTGATGGGAGTGTGTTAAGGGGATGCACAAGCCAACCAAGGGAGGCCCCAACTGCCAAAACTGGAACCACTAGGGCAGCAATAACAAGAAAATAAAGCTGCCCTGGAGTTTACTCAAAGTACAAAACACATGTCCATGAGGCCATACTGATACAAATGAATGACTGAGTAAATAAATGTAGGAAAGAAGACAAATTCCCACATAGGAAAAGTTCCAAATAACTTATGTAGCATATCTTAGGAGCATAATTCCCAGTTACGTAATGCAGGCTGCACATGGTGACATTTTTCTGAGTACAGTATGGAAGGGGGGATAACAGTAACATTTTAGGGGGTAACCTGACAGCATGACCTCAGCCAGGTGATCAAGGTCAACATCAACAAAGAGAGTCAAGTTAATATCATGTAATCTTGACATGAGTGATGAAAATGGCCCTTTACCTCTGTGGTTTTCCTTGTTAGAATCCATAACTCAAATCTAATCATGAGAAAGCCATCTGATGAATCCAAATTGAGGGACATTCTACGAAATACCTGACCATGAGCCCTTCAGCTATCAAGGTCATCAAAATGAAGAGTCTGTGGAACTGTCACAGCCAAGAGGAGTTTAAGGAGACAGGACGAATAAACGTGAAATGGTGTTTACAGTGGGACCCTGGAACAGGAAGAGGACAAAGGATAAGAACTAAGGGAATTTGAATAAAGCATGAACTTCACTTAGTAATATGATCCATATTGGTTCATGAACTGTAGCAAATGTAATAATGCTAATGTAATAAATGGTATGGTAATAATTCAGTGAATGGAAGCTGAGTGTGGGATATGGGAATTCTCTGCACTACTGGGTCAATACCTCTAAATCCCAAATTAAAGAATATGTTTTATTAAACATAGGAGGAAACCTTATTTCTCAGGTGAGAAAAGCCCGTGAAGGCTGGTGGGTCTCACTAGTGGTTGCAGAGCCAGCTAGGACACCCAGCTGAGTATTCTTTGATGTTGTCACTTTGTCTCTCACTTTTAATTTTCCATTCCTTTATGTTCTCGCCTCCTTCAAATACATGTGAGGTAGACACGTGCAGTCAGGTCTGAAGTGAACTACATGAGGATAAGTTACACCAGACACCACACACCATGAGGGCTTTGCTTTCAGAGCTCCCATTAGGGTTTTTGTCTCCACTTTATTCTGTTGCCTATAGGCTCCTTCCAGTATCTTCCTCTCCCCCAACCTCCTGCACAGATGTTGCTACCCTAAGCCTTAGAGTCAGAGTTTATGCAATGTTTAATAGGGTTTATCAAGGTGAAGATGTCCTTAAGGTCAGTTATATCTTTGTCTTTTGCATAATAAAATGGCAACATTTTGCAATGATAAAAGTCAAAGTAATGGATTTTAGAGTATGTGACAAGTGATGTCTTTGGTTTTGGTGGGGAAACCCTTGCTCATTTCAGGGAGGTGGTCCACATCACCTCCACAAAAGGTCACGTTCCAATATTCAGCAGGTCATACCCTGAATACACCAAGCCCTTGGTTCACGATAAATCGAATGTCTGGGCACATCTTCTGAAAGCTGTATGGAGGGTTTCTGGCACACATCTTTTGCTTTGTTATTAATCATGAAGGAAATGTTGAAAACTGGTAGGAAAATGGAAATTATCATCTCTGTGACTATGTTCTGAAAAGCCTCAAATGAGCCTCTTGGTCACATGTTATTTTATATATCAAACAGACTTAGCCAGGCTTGAGGGACTGATTAGCCAATATGTTCCAAGCTGGGATCCGAAAATCTCTGTTGCCCTCAGGTAAGGTCCACTCAGTCCTGACAGCTGCCCTTGGTCATGCCATGAGGGTTCCCTGCATTTGCACTTTTCAGTTTGAGCTCTAACTGATAATTTCTGAAATTGCACTATAAACTAAGAACTCTAGTTGTTTTTCTATTTAGTCAACTTCTATTTATAAACAGAAAAACATATTAATCGATTTCTGGTCAAAACTCTAGACATCGTAGGCTGTGAGGGATTTAAGAGGATGCTTTGTCCCACATGGATCGCGTGCTCCTTTTTCCTACCTGGGTCAGTCAGGCATTCGTCACAAATTGCTTCCTGCCCTTGTGTTGACCTTTTCTGATTCATTTTTTAACCTTCAGCCAGAGAGAGAGCAATTTAAAATGAACCTAATCATGCCACTTCCATACGTAAAACCCTGCAAAGGCTTTCCTATGCCCGCAGGCTCAAGTCCAAGCTTGCTTCCCCGGCACCGACTCGCACACCTCGCCAGCCCCACCTCCAGCCGCTCCTCTCCCTGTGCTGTGCCCAGAAACAGAAGAGCCTTGGGTGAGAGGAAGACTGCAGAGAACACAGATGAGAGAGAAGGGATGGGAGATAACACTTCAAACTTCCAAGCCAAGGCTCGAAGGTGGCTAGAGCGTGAGCCATCGGGATTTGGAGGGAAGCAGTTTCCAGCCAAGGACACATGGTGAAGGTGAGGACACACTAAGGGCGTCAGAGGAGAAGCAGGAAGACCAGTGCTGCTGGCAGGAAGAGCAGGAGGAGGGGAAGTCACAGAGTTAGTGGGGGTCCCAGGCTGGAGGGCCTTTGTGGCCGACATAAGCATGTGTCTTGTTGGCTGTGAGGCTCTGCCTCCTCTCCCATGAGGCGGGGGCAGATCTGACTCTGTCTGGATAACCCTTTACTTCTTCCTCCTTTGGATACAGTGACCAGGGCAGGTCCAATCAGAGTGCTGTGGCTGTATTTTCTGCCACATGTCAGAAGCTTATTTAAGCACACAGTTAGGATAGCGAGAAACAGTTCTGGAGGGGATGAAGAAAAAAATCCCAAATGCATCACTTGAGATCCAGCAATGGCTGAAGCCAACTTGGACCTTGAATATTAGGGTAACACTTATTTGTTAGAGTTGAATTTCCATCATTTGCAAACTAGCATTCTCACTAAGGCAGCTCTCAGTGATCTCAGATCACCCTCTAATTTTCTATTTAAGTAAATATCATAGTGGGGGCAGGCACTGTTTGTAAATATGCATTATCCAGCTTCAGCAATTACCAACTCGTGGCAAGTTAATTCATAACCCAATCCATTTCCATCCCCTCCAACCATTTTTAGTAAATCATAGACATACAATCTCATCTGTAAGTAACTCAGTGTGTCTCCAAAAGATTAGAAATCTTTTAAAAAGACATTAGCACAATTTAGGACCCCTACGGTAGGAGTTAGTGAAAAGCTTATCAGTTTTAAGCTGTCTGCTGAATCACAGTCATAGGTCTGAGAGAGAGACAGCATGTGAATGCCCTTGACAGCCAGTTTTCCCCTCCGGAGAATGGGGCTCGGACCATGTGTGCTCAGAGCCATTCTGTACAGTGAAGGCCAGCAGGACATCCCACCCCTCGGGCACCGCAGTGAATTGCTGCTGAGATATTTAAGGCCTCTATGCTGACAGTCCTTATTAACACGATCCTTCAGATAATTCTTATCTTTGTTCTTCTGCAAGTAGAGGTTTCAATCAACCTTTTCATTATTGCACCCTCACCCCTTTAGGGGGAAATTAAATTTAAATTTCTCCTTAAAGTTAAAAGTTAAATAACAATGGACAACACTTTTTTTTTTCCAATAAAGATTATGCTTTGGAAGGCCACAGACCATAGCAAGACATATGATTATTTTTGCCTCCCAAGCACCACCTTTCACCTCCTTGCAGGGAATACCATTCGTGTTCAGAATGCATGCTCTCTTAAATAATGTGTCTTTTTTCTTTGGCTTCTTCAATTACCTTTCCTTTAGCTTAGGCTTTAAAAATTTTTTTCAATTTTTATTTTTAGTTGTGCCAAAAACACATAACATAAAATTTACCATCTTAACCATATTTTAGTGTGCAGTTAAATAGTATTAATGAATTTTCACATTCTCCTTGGGCAGAGGTCATGCTAATCTCTGTGTATCCTTCCAATTTTATACATGTGTTGGTGGAGTATGCACATTGCTGCTGACTTTTAGCAGTTTGATGCTATGCTTGAGTGTGTGTGTTTGTGTGCGTGTCTCCTTGATATTCATTCTACTTGATATTCTACGAGATTATGGGATGACAGTTTATGTCTGTGAGTAATTCTGGAAAATTATTTGCCATATGTTTTTGAAATGGTTCTGCCCTTTCTCTTTTGTTCTTTATCTACTGATTCCCATCATATTTATGGTATATTATTTATTAAATGCTCTGTCCTGGGGGTTTCCCATTTTAGTTGGGTTATTTCTGTCGGCCTGCCTTTAGCTTGACTGACTCTTTCCTTGGGTCTACCAAGAAGCCCATCAAGGACATTCTTTTCCATTATTGTGTTTTTGATTTCTAGGCATTTTCAATGGATTTTCTCTTACAGCTTCTGCCTCTGTGATGAAATTTCCCATCTGATCTTACATATTATTTTGTTTTTTCCATTAGAGCAACATTTATCCACCTGAGCACTGTGGATATTTTGAACTGGACACTTTTTTGTTAAGAAGGTTATGATCTGGGTGTCATAGATATCTAGCAACATCTTTGGCCTCTACCCTCTTTGGCCAGCAGCACTCCCCAGTGGATTGTCAGATGTCCCTGGTGGTGGCAACCCCTCCCCTGCCTAGCTGAGAATCATGTATCAGAACCTTTAATGCATCAACCACAGTTGTTTAAAACCCTCTGCTCTCTAGCTGCATTACCTGCATCCTATCTGAGTGTGGCCCTGATGATTGCTTTGCTCCTTCAGACTGTGATCTCCTTGCCTTTTGGTGTTCACGTAAGTTTTCATCGAAAACCAGACACATTGTATAAAATAAGGGATATTGAGGTAAATGTTTTCTTTTTTTGCACGAAGACAAGCACACTTTCCTTCTGTTGGGCGTGAAAGTATGTGTGTTAATGTTAACCTTCTTAGGATTTTAAGTGCCGTAGGGCCAGAGACTTTGGGCTCACCCAGTGGTCACCTCCCACTGAGCTTGGTCTCTTCCTTCGGGCAGCAACTCTGCCTCTGTCTCTTGAGTACTTGGTGTCTATTCCACTGCTACTTTTACTGGACACTAATGGCTCTTGTAGCCATAGAGGGGCCACTAGAACTCTCCCTGATGTTCTAGTTCAATCCAGACTTGGGTGTCATGAAGCTGAGTTTCTATTTGTCCTCAGTATGGAATGCCGGGTCACACATGCATTTCTGTATCTCCTTGTCCCTCTGTCCCCAGTTGTGGTTTTCTCCACCAGCACCCTCAGGATAAAGTTGTGATCTCTGTCCCAGATGATGAACATTTTTGTTCCTTCAAGGTACAGGAGACAGGACTGGGAGACTTTCTGTGGCGGCGTCATACCCCTCCCCCAGCTGCGATAGGAATCTACCACCTTGCCCTGTTGGGGAACTTCTCCCTGCAGAGGAAGACTTTCACCCCTGAAGTCATGAGTTGGAGAGAACTTTGGGGGTGACTATTGTCTCTTCCTGTAGCTTCACCATGGAGGAACTTTCTTGGAATTCTCCTCAGTCTTTCCTGTGGGTTTTGGTGGGGTTTCTGGAAGAAAAACCCCCAGAAAGTACAAATCCTCTGTGTGTGAGGCCTCCAGGCACTTCACATTCTCACTCTCAGAGTCCCTGGACAAGTGCAGCTGGGGGCCCTCCTTGGCCCATCTGGTATTTGCTGGCAGCCATTCCAGTAAACAAAGTCTCGGGCCTTGTTTTTCTCTGCAAATATATGTACCTCCCGAGATTTCAGGTTGCTTGTTTGCCCTAAGACCTCAGTTCTCTGATTGGCTCAAGACAACCAATGATAGGAGGTTTTCCAGGATTTTCCTTGTTGCAAGCCTGAAATTCATATTTCCAACTCCAGGGAGAAATTGGAAGGCTAAACCTTATTCTGAAGGTTATTTTCAATGGGCATTGAACTTTGGGTTGACAGACTTTTTTAAAAATCCTTTAATTTTTTTTTTTCCTGTTGCCTTCTGCCTTGCATTTTTTTAGACAAAAAATCTGGTCATGTTTCCTTATTCCTCTGTATATAATGTGTCTTTTTCTTCCTGGCTACTTCTATAATTTTCTCTTTATTATTGGATTTCAGGAATTTGTCTGGTGACCTGTGATTTTGGTTTATTGTACTGAGTTTCACTGAGATTTTTGGATCATTCCAATTGGAAAAAATCTGTGGCCATTATTTCTTTAGATGATTTTTCTGCCCCAATCTCCCTCTCCTTTTTTTTTTTTCATATTCTACTATTATCTCATACTTCACAGGCTCTGTCCATTCATTGTACTCCTTTTCTGTTTCTCTATGTTTCTTGCCCTGCTTTTGAGTTCAATGATCCATGAAATATACATTTTATATATTGTATCTCAACTCTAGAATTAGCACTTACATCTTTTTATTACTTCCATCTCTTTTATTTATGCTCATGGTTCTTTGAATCTTTAAGTGTAATTTTAATAGCTGTTTAATTAACCCTTGTTTGCTAACTCCATCATGTCTGCCATTTTTTGTGTCCATTTCTACTGAGTTATGTTTCTCCTATTTATGGGTTACCTTTTCCTGCTTTGTGTGGCTAATAATTTTCCATTGTTATATTGTATTTCATATATGCTAATATTCCAATTCTTTAGTGTTTGGATTTTTCTTCTTTCAGGTATTAATGTATTGAAAGTCATTTTAAGAGTTCCAAGGCTTTAAAAAATATCTTTATTCTTTTATTGGTTGTGAGTAGCATTTGGTCCAGGATTAGGTTAACCTTGCTCCTAGGGTACGGGCCTACTGGGTTCTCTCCTGGATCACCAGGACATTCAGCAAGATTTTGATCTGGTTCTTAGAACTTGACTGTCTTCTTGTGCAGACTTTGATAGTTCTTCCAACTATAGCTCCCAGTGGTTCTTTCTCTAGTACTTTTTTCTTTGGATCCTGACTTGTACATACAAAGCTGAATAGTAAAGGGGAGCTTTATGCAGAATTCTAAAGTCTGTTGCAGATTCCAGTTACTTTAGTAACTCCAAACCCTGATCTGTCCCCTAAGTCAGATGAATTTCTGAGTTCTGTTTCAGCTTTCCCTTCCTGTGTTGCCATCTAGAAAGTCTCTCTGGGCAGAACTGAGGTAATCATGATTCTTATTCCAATTGTATCCTTTCAGGGATTGTAATCCTGCACTGCCTGTTAACTAGTGTCTGAAAACAGTTATTTCATATATTTTGTCTAATTTCCTAGGTGATTATAGTGGAAACACTTGACTATTAATATTTACTCAACCATGGCCATGCAAAGAGTATTTAATTGCTAAAGGCGTTACATCTGTTTGCCTGACACTCTGCTCCCAACTGGCCTGCATGCTTATTCATTTAAAGACTAATTTATTAAATACAAATGGGTCAATCTAGTCTTCAGATCACATCTCCCATAGATTCAATATCAGCTAGACTTTATCAGTTTTATGTCTACCATTAGCATCCTTTTTTCAATTGCTTTGTCTCTACCTTTCTAGCTGCAGGAATTTCAGGTAGCACTGTGGTTTTCTGTGATGAAAATAGAGGGGGCAGTAATATTTGTGATAACTTCCCTTCTCTGTCTATAGATCTGCATTGACTTTCCTGAAAGCATCTTTGGAGCTCCCTGTTGATACACAAATTGCTCAGAATGCCTTGTTTTGTTTCTCTGACCATTTCCCCATGTTAGAAGCCAGACATGCTATTGGGCCAGCTGATTATTTTGCAGAGCAAGGGGGCCTAGGAGTGGCTTTTCTGAACCAAAGTCAGAATGCTTGGAGTTGTGGGGCATGTATAAAAGTCTGCTGAAAACTGGAAAAATATAAAGCATGAACAGAATAGTGTTATGAGCAAGGAAAACCAGTGTACAGTGAGCACAGCACATAGATGATACTCAAGAAATATTTGTTAAATGATGAAAGGTGGGAAGGAATTAATGAATCTGGTACAGAAAGCTTATATGGATTAGGAACTCAGTAAGACAACCAAAGGAAGCAGATGTTTAGATGGGCAAAGAGAAGACGGTCTAATTCCAGAGATATGGACCCAGTAGTCGTAATAATGACATTATTAATGCTAGTTCACGTTTGTATAGTGCTTAAAGCATAAGTAGTATACAGTTAAGTGTTATAAAATTCTTCAAATATTGTATGCTAAGTGCTTTACTAAATGCCATGTGTGTATGTTCATTTGATGTTTTAAGTCTTGTGGGTATACAATTATTATTATCATTATTCCAATTTTATAAATGAAGTAACTGTCACAGAGAAAGCTGAAGCCTCAGGAATTCACCTAAGGTCATGAACAACTAGTCAGAGGTGCAATCAAGGATCAAATTGATGCAGGCCAAGCAAAGGTCCACATCTCTAACCACAGTGCTCTACTGAAGCCCATTTAGGTGGAGTAGGTTCTTGTAAGTGGAGCAGACCCTCTGAAGGCTTCTAGAAAGGATGGTCTAATACCACAGCTGCTACTTACATGGCTCTGTTTATAGCCCTCCCTCCTTCCTCGGCCAGGGTCCCATCAGTGGAGGTAGGCAGCTGTCTCACTTGGCTTTACTGGGACTTTGCTGTTAAAATGTATCAGCTCCTTTACATATAGGTTTTACTTAAAAAGGGTTAATTCCAATAAAATCCTAGGAACAAATGAACACTTAACCAGTTTGTTAACACAACATGTGTCAAATTCAGTTTAAAAAAAATGCAAAAACTCAATTAAATGCAAAAGAATTTTTAAAGAGCAGCATGGGTGAAGTTTCTCTCTCTTCCCTAAAAACACTAACTTCAATAGAATCCAAATTCTAAGGAAAATTAAACATTTATAGGAAACTTACTATATAGTTACCCTTCGACAGCTGTTGAGGAAAAACTTCCCCTCAAATTTTTATTCAACAAATTTCAATTAAACACAACATAATTATGACTGCAGAGGTAAAAATCTCCCTAAGCAGATGTCAAATGAATTTTTTAGGACACTTCTGTAATTCATCATTCTGCAGTAACATTTCCATAAAGAGAACATTGGCAAGCTTTTGAGGTCTTTCCCTTTCTTAAGAGCCTTTATCCCTGTCTGTGCTATTCTTCTGCCCTTTTTCTCAAGGGTTATAATGGTGGTTAAGTTTCATTAGAGTTTTCAATCAAATTAAATACAAGTTCTATGGTTAAAATACATTTCCTTAACTGGAATTTATGTCTTTAAAATTTTATATTTACAATTACTGAGCCATTTAAAATAATATGCAATGGTATGTTCTATATAACCTGCAATTAAAATGTTTATATGTTGAATACACAAACAGGGATACAAGTCATTCATATGCACAGCATAACAAAATAAGCAATGCAAAATTAACCAAAGCTTAATGGAGAAATTAATGGAGAAATGGACACATCAGTTACATGTGAGCAACACTCATTTATTTCTCATGAATGAGATGTCCTGTAGTTATCATATATACATATGATTTCATATATTATTTTACACAACTTAGGTATTATGGGTCAAAGGAAAAGCTTGAGCTTCTGCTTTAATGTTTATTCCACTATTGCTGTTTTATTTCCTGTTTACAAAGTAATTCATGCTTATTGAGAAAGTGGAAAAAACTCACAACAAATTTGGTCATAAAACAGACTCATATAATCACTGCTAATATTTTTTGTATAACTTTCCTGTCCCTTTTCTTTCCTTGCATGATTTTTTCACTGTGTAAAATTTCAAACATATGTTAAGTAGGAGGAAGAATATGATATATGTCAAAATCCCCATCATCTAGCTAAGCAGTTTCATCCCTGCTATTTTCTCCACTCATGTCCCACAAATCCCACTAGATTATTTCAAAGCAGTTTCATGACACCATATTGTTTCATCCATGAAGGATTCAGTGTTTATTTTTAATAGTTAAGAATTTTTTACATTTTGATTTACTTAGATTGTGTAAAACATTTACATATAACTAGAATATAATCATAATGCACATTCTGAAAAGTCTTGCTTTCACCCAAATTCTGCACTACCATCCTCTACTTTCCCTCCCTACTGCAGAAGCATTTTCATTAATCTATAATTTATTCTTCCATTCCTGTTAGAAAACATTGGTAGATGCATATTTAGGCATCCTTCTCTTTTGTTAAATAAAAGCCTGTGTCAATCTTTATTTTTTAATTTTCTTTTCTTTTGAAAAAATGTGTCCTGCATATTCCTTCTCAACAATACATAAAGATTTCCTTCATTCCTTTTTTATAGTTGCATAATATTCCACTGTGGAATTATTAGTTATTAAACTAGTTCCCCATTGTTGGGTACTTGGCTTGTTCCTGGTCTTTTGCACCTCCATGAAGTGCTTCATGGAAGAAATTTATGCACACATTATTTTACATATTTGCCAGGTTGCTTCTGGGATGCACATCCAGAAGGGGGATTCCTTAATTAAAATGTGATTCAGATGAAATTTTCCTACATAGCCTTATTCTGTTCTGCACAGTTAACATTTTTTGTATGTGAGTTCCTGTTTTTCTACAGACTTACCACCAGACTATATTGTTAGGCATTTGAATTTTAGTCAACTTGGCATGAGAGAAACATCTGAATGTATTTTTTTTCCAAAATTTATCAACCTTTAATGTATACACAAAAACTTAACAAACATGTGTCCAGGAAAATGACTGTTCATGAAGTAAGTGTACATGTATATTCAGTCATAGTTTAAGAACATGACTAGCATCTCAGAAACCCTCACTCAGGGACTTCATCTAACCAAAAGTAACAATTATGTTGATTTCTGAAACCTTGAATTTAATTTGCCTGCTTACACCATTACATGTATGAATAATACCAAAAGATCTTTTACTTGCAGGTTTTTTGGCTAAGCTTTGTTTATGTGGCAGTTTGTCTTTGCACTCACATGTAATAATAATTTGTTCATTCTCATTTCTGTATAGCAGTCCATTGTGTAAAAGAATCATTATTTATTCTATATTGGATAGGTCTGTAATGTGTCCATTTTTTTTCCTTTTATAAAGATTGCTTCTATGAATAATCTCATATGATTTTCTTCTTGAACATATATTATACACATTGGCACAAATTTTCAGAAACAACATCTGGTATTAAATTAAAAATTACCAGACATTCCAAGATATAGAATCATATAAACCAAGCCAAGAAAAAAATAAGACTGTAGAAACAAATCCACAGGTGATCCAGGTATTATAGTAGTGAGAAAATGTCTTTAAAAAGCTGCAGTTACAAAATAAGTAAAGAAAATGGATAAAATATCTGAAAAAAATGAAAAACTTTATCATAGGAATATATATATATATGTAAACAAATAAAATTATAGAACTGAAAAGATATTCTACTGGTAATTAAGAACTCAACTGATGGATTTATTAATGGCTAAACATAATACAAAGAAGACTATTAAATTGGAATACAGGCCAATTAAAAATAACCAGACCAAAACAGATACTAAAGAATATGCATTATACTGAACTTAGTAGCAAAATAGTATGTATGACATTAACACTTGAATTCAACATTGTACTTGAAATTCTAGCCTAAGTAATAAGAAAAGGAAATAAATGACTTTTAAAAATCATGAAAGAAAAAAATCCTCTTATTTGCAGGTGATATAGTTGAAAGCATAAAATCTAAAATAAGAAGTAAACTATCAGGTTTATAAATAAATTTAATAAAAATAGAATATGTTATCAACATAAAATCATTAGTATTTCTATGTACTGGCAATAAGCAAATGAGATAAGAGAACTGCAATAGTATTTGGAAATAAATACCTAGGAATAAATGTAATAATGATATATGGGGCTTGAACCACCCAAAGTACAAAAATAACAGAGGAGTTAAATCATAAATAAATGAAACTTTATAACATCTTCAATAATTAAATACTGAAAGTTGTGGTGTAAAATTTTTTCTTACAGTTAATCTATAGAATGCAATCAATCCCACCAAAATCCCAGCATTTTTTTCTCTGTAGGAATTTATAAGCGGATTTTAAAATGCATGGGAATTCCCAGGGCTCGAAATAGCTAAGACAATCTTGAAGACACAGAAACTTACCATAGTACATATTTTAAAACATTTTTAGTGTAGTAATAAAACAATATACAATTTACCATCTTAATCACTGTAAATGTCTAGCTCAGTAGTAAGTGCATCAGATCTTTGAAACAGTTTCTATCCTGCAAATATGAAACTCCATACCCATTAAGCCATACCTTATTTTTCCCCCTTCTCCATAGCTAAGTAAATAGCTTCATACTTTCTGTTTCTATGAATCTTACTGCTTTAGACACCTTGTATAAATGAAACCACAATATTTTCTTTTTTGTGATTTCACTTAGCATCTTTCTGTAGCATGGAACAAGATTCCCTTCCTTTTTAAGGCTGAGTAATATTCCATTAAATGCATATCACATATATTTTGTATCCATTCATCTGTCAATGGAGAACTGGGTTGCTCTGCCTCTTGGCTATGCTATACTCCTATGACCATGGTGTGCTAGTACCTCTTCAGGGTTCTGTTTTCAAGTCTTTGGGATATTTACCCTGAAGTGGAATTGCTGAACCACAGATTGTTCTATTTTTGGTGTTTTGAGAAACTTGACATCCTGTTTTCCAAAGCAATTGTGTCACTTCACAATCCCACCAACAGAGTGCAAGGGTTCCAACTTCCATATCACTGCCAACATTTATTTCCTGACAGCAGTCTAATGAGTGAGAGATGTTACCACATACTTTAAAAAGCAACAGTATTTTAGGATGGTTTGGTGCTGGCCCAAGTACAATCAGGCTGATGGCCTCTCAATAGAGAATTCAAGAAAACATTAATCACTGTAGGAACATATGTTTTATGACAAACATGATATTGTAGGGCAGTGAAAACATTGTGTCCTTTCCAGTGATCTATGTTGGGTCAATGAAATACTCATTTGGAAGAAAATGAATCTTGATCCCAGTCTTATATTAAACGCAAAAAGTCATCAATTACAGATGGAATGCAGATGTACATGTGAAATGGGTAAAGATTTCATAAACAGGATGTTAAAAAAAACAGCATAAAAGAAAAGTCAATAATTGGCTTTACATTAAAATTAGAGAATTTATGTATCAAAAGAAGACATTAAGTTAACGAAGATACAAGTTTCAGTGTGTAAAAATCTGCAAATACCTTAAAATGTAATAAAAATTGGTAAAAGGGTGGAAGACACACTTTACAAATATATATAACTTCATCCCAGGGAAATGCAGTTTTTAACTATAAGTGCGATACTTCTACTGTCACTCTCCAAAACAGGTAAAATGAAATAAAAAGAACAATGCCAACGTAGGTGCAGATACACAACCACTTGATCTCTTGTAGGCAGGTGGTGGAGTTTTTGCTGATACAACCACCCTGGAACCCTCACATACACATGCCTATAACACTGAAACTTGAAGCCTAACTATAGAAGCATTAAAAATGTATTTAAAAGACTGGTCCTGCAAATTATAAATAAAACCATAAACAAGATTATTCAGTGAAGATATATCTGAAATAAGCAAAAAAATGGAAATACAAATATCAACAAGGGAAGAATTGTATTCGTTGTGATATATTCATAAAGTGATATATTCAATAAAAATATACAGGAATTATTATCAATGTACTATGGCAACCCACTACAAAATGAACAAATTTCAAGGAAAAAATAGTGTTGAGTGAAGAATCCAAAGACATTTACATAAAGCTCAAACAGGGTACCAACAAACATGTGGTTATTACCCGCCAAGGCGTTCCATGCAAGAGGAGGCTGTGAAGGAGGCAAGGAGGAGCGGGAGATGGACTTTTGAAGTGTGGGTATTACTCTTACTTCTTCATCTTGGGACTCAGCATGGTTTTCACTTTATAGAAATTCATGAAGTAGTTCACTTATGATCTATGTACTTTTTTGTATCAGTGATCAAAACAAATTTATAAAACCTTGGAGAAAAAGAACAATCCAGGAAAATAACTTAAATGGGAGGGACCTCAGGACAGAAGCATGGACAGTCCCAGCAATCTGGGAGGGCAGACCCCACAGTAGAGGCAGTGGGGAAGATGAGACAGTGGGGGAGATGCTACTCAAGCCCTTGTGCTCCATAAGAGGTTAATTTCATATTTCGCTCAGCTCTTGTCTGAAGCCATCTTTGCCCTTTACCACACTGACTTCCCCTTACCACACAACGAAGTGTTAACTGATATTACAGTTTGAAATTCTCTCCTATCAGATTATGAAGGAACAGGTACTGGAAAACACCTTCCCCTGACAGCCAAACATTTATCGAGTTAAAAAAGATATAACTCAGCATTTAAAAGTGTTTAAATATACTTTCTAATCTTTCTTTCTATCAGAAAAAAAACTTATTTGTGACCTTGAGAGATAAAAATTATGGGTATTTTCATGAAGGGTGAAAAGAACAAAGTATGAAAAGCAGAAATACAACAATACGTATTCAAAAATTTTTGTTGATAGATATATGAGGACTCTAGTTAAAAACATAAAATGTGTTTATGAGCAATATTACTTTAGAATATACAACCAAGTTTAATTGATGTTCAACTCTATAAAATGATAATAACTCCACTTTAGGCTGTACTTTGAAGGACAAAGTCAATAGTACAAATTTGGGAGTTTTATATTAGTTTATTAAAAGTAATGTATGTTACTAAAATCTTTAATAAAAGAAAAGTTACTATATTTTCTTCTAGTGAAAATAGATATTTTTAAAGGAATTGGAAAATCAAAAGGAAACTTTTCAACAGCTTATTGAGAATAACCAACCCTCTTGGGCCAATGGAAGGAGAGGGACTCCAGGAAGCCTTAGTCAATGGAAGAGAAAGCACACAGTAGGCTTCTGTGTGGCACTGAAGAGGCAAGCTAAGCAGAAGACATTCCTAATGACCACATCAGGGAAAACCATACACCCACATGCTATGTTGCCTCCCATATGCAGACAATGTCCATGTTTGACACATAATAGATGCTTCATAAAGTGTTTGTTGAATGAATAAACAAATGAGTAAATAGTCCATTATCAGTAAAACTTCGGTTTGGACAATTTTAAGATTTTCATTTTGTCAAGGATGTCCTCTAATCTCCTTTCTAGTCACACTGTGCCATTCCCCCAGTGTTCTTATATTTTCCTTATACATCATTTGATCATTTCTGTGTCATAAACCAGACTTTGTGTTTTTATTTTTTTATGCTTGTATTTTATGATTTAAATTAAAGATGTCCAGCATTTACTTTACATTATTCTTTAACTTCCAGGAGCCTACCTTTACTTTCATATCAGTGAGCTACAAAATATAATAAATCTGCAAATCAAAATCTAAGCAGAAGACCCATATAAAAAAGAAGCAGCCATCAGAAAACAAGAAGCCAGTCAGCCCTTATTGGTTACTGTTCTAGATATTCCAGGTGGCACAAAGCAAGTTGTGTGGAGCTAATAATTAAGTGGGAGAGATAAGGTTTAAATGAAGGTAAGGATTGCAAAACCATGCAAAGTGTTAAGAATTTAGACATAAACAAAATGTGTAGGCATTCTTGGTCTCATGATCTAATGGGGAAGTCAGACATGTAAATCAATACAAGTAATACTGTTTGTAAAATTCTACCATAAACATGTGCACAAAATGCTATTGGGACACTAAGAAAAGAATTACTGACTCTTCCTTAAGTAAGTCATTAATTCCCAGGCACTTTAGCATACTTTAATTACCTTAATTACTGGTAAATCTGTCTTGGGAAAAGTCACCCAGATCTTCTATTGCTTTTCCTCTCACAGATAGAACTTGTGATTTCATAGCCGATATTCTTCCTTCCTTGGTGGTCACAGCTGGAATCTCCATCCTTTCACTTGCTTTGCAGAGGAGAGGTGCGTGTGTCTTCTGGTGGGAGAATGCAGAAAGATTACATTAGGCAAGCTCCTTTCAGCCCCCAACTTTCCTGGGGACACACTCCTGGGAGCAGGCCTTCTGTGTTCCATAGTTCCATCGTGAGGGGATCGTGTGGACATCTGCCTAGTTCTGCAGCTCAGTCAGCAGGTCTCTGACTCCTTAGTGTGTCTTCACACTCACATCTTCTGTATCCACCAACCTAGACTTTGTCAGAAATAAAGATCATGTTTTGCTGTCTATCTTATGATTAACCTTGTTTTTCAATTTGTATAGCATCCAAGCAGGGAAAAGAGATGAGATTTCTTGGACACCTTCAACACCCAGCACAACCAGCTACAAGATTGAATGTGTTTGAAGAAGAGTCACTGGGACAGTCACCTGAGCGAGAATGCTCTGCCTCCCACTGTCTAGCACAGGCACTGATGTGCCCAGAGACAGAATGTGGGGAAAGAGAGAATGGCTTTCTTATACCTGCCAAGGTGTCCCTCCTGTGTTGACCTTAATGAGATCACACTGATATCAATCAGGTACTTCCCCTGAGGAGGGGAAACCAGGAACTTTCTGTTTCCAGTGTGTTAGTTTCCTAGGGCTGCCCTAATGCATGACCACACACTGAGAGGAACAAGAGAGATGTCTCTTCTCACAGTTCTGGAGGCAGACATCTGAAATCAAGGTGTTGGCACTGTGGGGTTGCTCTGAACTTGCTGAGGGAGAATCCATTCCATGCCTCTCTCCTAGCCTCTGGTTCCATCCTAAACCCAGTATGATCTCATCTCGAGATCCTTGATTACACTTGCAAAGACCTTTTTCCCAAGGAAGGTCAACATTTACAGATATTTGGGTTAGAATGTGGACAAGGACATGACTTTTTCAGGGTGATAGAGTTCAGCACACTAGAGATGGTGAACCCCATTATTTACTAATTATCCTATGTACATCTTCCTGAAATTTATGAGATTCCTAAAATCTTCTGAAATAGATGGCAACAGACAGAAAGGGTTTCTTATGTGACCATGTTTGAATTAGAGTGTTTGGAATTAATCTCACTTTGGTTTTGTTTGTACTACAATATGATTCAGTATAAATAGTGCTAGACCTGGTGTCAACCATGTAATTGGGAGGGGTATTAATATTTACTATATGGATTAAACAGGATTGCCACTGTTAAAGTGTGTCTCACATATCTGACACATAAGAGATTTTTTATATATTATGTGGATGAATTAATAAGCAAAGATATGACTCAAATGTAAATGAAGGAGCAAATGAGGGCAGGGGTGAAAGCAAATGAGGGAAGGGATGGGCCTGCTGCTGGGTGTGGTATAGCAGGGGGAGGTGGTGAGGGGCCAGGGGGCCAGCAGTGGGCATGCAGTCAGCTTTAGTTTTCAGATGTTCCAAAGGGAAACCAGACTGATTTCATGGGAAAGGATAGGGATGGTCGGAGGTGTCTTCACACTTCTGGAAGGCATACAGGTGGAAGATGAGGGAAAATGATATCCTGATTACTTGAGAGGCATGTGAAGTGGTCACCCAGGGGAATGTCTTCTTTAAACACTGAAAGCACAGAGCAGCCCCATGGGTGAGATTTCCCAACAGGAGGGGGAGGCTTGACCTTCCCATCCCTGCCTCTGAATGACCCTTACGGGACAAAGAGATAAAAGGGGTGGGGGGATAAAAGGGTGACTTTGTCCTGTTGTGATGGGGTAAATTATAAACTCCCAGGTAGAAGGGAGATGGTGACGACTTGCCTCCTCCCCGCTTTGGGCAACACAAGGGCTGCGGATGAGTGGAAGGCACCACTGTCTGAAGGGTTCTGACCTGGCCTGGGCTAGTGGGCACAGGCCCTGGAGAATGAACTTCTGACTCAGTCTCAGTTAGATGCAGGCTGCAGAGCTGATGGCCAGACCAAGTTCTCGCACCCACAGGTGTTCTCACCTGTTCAGGGAAAGGGACCAGGATTGCAGGAAAAGAAGCAGATCTTCAGTACCAGAAGCACCTTCAAAAAGTGTTCTTGAGCTATTCAACCAGGACCCTCTTTCCTCCATCACCTCGTGGCACGAACACCTCTCCATCCCTGCCCAGACCTGCCACGTGCTGGTCACTAGTCCAGGAATCGTGACTTCCCTCCAGTTATGCTTCCTCCTGTGCCTACCTTACGTCCCCAGGGGACTGTCATCCCACATTATGTGGAGATGCCTGTCCATCTCTAGATGAAACTTGCATTAAATTTGTTCAACCCCAGCTGCATGCTGCCCTCCTCACTTCAATTATGCAGGACTAAATGGGAGCCCTCTGCCCTGATGACCTCCATGTTGTGTTTTTCTGTCCACCTTGTCTTCTTGGTTTGTATGTCTTCTCCTGAGTAAATAATGCCAATTTTTTGTTTTTTAGTAACTGTCTTTGAATCTTCTTCCTCTCAGTATAGCCCATCACCACTTTCTTATCTAACAAGATATGCTTAAGTGGTAGGATTACCACAGAAAGCAGAAGAAATATAGGGTGCCCAGTTAAATTTGAATTTCAGATTAACACTGAGCAATTTATAGTATAAGTATGTACCAATTATTGTACTGAACAATAAAAGGGAGAAACGATTAATTAATTAATTAAAAGGGAGAAATTCAAAATACATCTTGAATAGAATTATATGTAGATACTTTCTTTTGACCTCTTTAAATGCATGTGTTAGAATACTGAAAGAAATTTCGAAATAAAATTTAGAACTATAAATTCAAATTGGTGAGGATGAGTATACTGCAAGTGGAAAGAAAGTAGTCTCTGAGAAGTGAATAACAAAACAATCTTTTAGATTATACTGGAAGAAGTAGCTTATTAAGAGCAAGAGATAAAAAAAGAGCAAATGAGAGTAACAAATAGGGTCTTAGATTGTTTGATGATCTAATTCAGGAGGAGAAATGAATCACATTCACATAGAGAAAGTTAAATTTACTGTTAACATTTGAAAAAACAGATTAAAAAGATAAACTTCGGCAAAGAAGACTTCCACAACAAACTGGTTAATGAGTATGAATTTGAGAGTACTTAAGGTTAGTCACGGGTCAATAAATCTTGAAATACCATAAATTTTACAACTTATTGATGTCAAAAATTTAATAGAAGTTTTCTCGTTTGGCAAAGCTACTAAAACCTTGTAGACCATTATCAACAAAGAACTGTAGAGCTGAAAGAAAAAGTACCAATATTTCAAAAATTATTTATATTAACCTGTTAAAGCTTGCATTATCTTTATATTCTCTCTAGAGGAAATTTGTAATAAATACAAAATAATATAATATATGGCATTATATACTAAATGTCATTATTCTGTAAAGAGTAAACAAAAAGAATTCAGCAAAAACAATACAAGTGATTAGCGTGCTAGGTCAATTAATTAGTGAATTAATTTCTGTTATTTTTCTGTGATTTCAGTGGCATTTTCCAGCTTTTATAAATATATACTATGTTGTGAATTTTTTCTCAATCTAAATAAATGTCCATATTTGTACCCAATTTAGTACTCATAAGATTTTATTCTCTCTTAAAAAGGGGTTTTAAATATAACTTTCCCCACAGTGGCCCAGCAGTGGTTGGCAATAGGTGTGTTTTGAGCCTTCTCTCAATTGTGGAGTCCCCACTAGCCCAAGCAGCAGCCTGACTCTGTCCCCACCTCCTGCCACCTGCCCCTACTCTTTGAGTCTGCTTCCTGAGCAGGAGCTGCCAGGCCCCTGCTGGCCAGTTTACCCTTCTCTTACATTTCTGGACCATGGAGATGATAATTGTCTTGTTTCTGAGCATGGCTATGAAATGGGAATTTTCTCTACTTACTTTTAAAGATAAAAGTGGGTTTGGGTTTGGAACAACGGTGGCAGTAGGAGTGAACATTATCTATTCTGCCCAGAAATCTTAGGCGTATTCATTTACTTTATAAAAATCTCCTCTATGGTTGTTACATGTTGAGTGGAGAAGTTATGTAAGATATGACTTTCCCATATAACACTAAACAAGTCTGCTCTGTATTAGACTTCCATTTAATATAGAAATTCCACTTTGCAAACAGACCAGGGGACTGCACAGACCCTGTGCCACCTTCTGCCCAGGCTCCTCGGCGAGCCTGGAGCCAGCACACTGTTCTGGCTGTGTTTGCAAAGGGCTTCCACTAGTTCTCTGCAGGATGTGCTTCTCGTTCACCATGGACTCCTTTCCTTTGATCACCCAAAGACCAGCAATATAGGACAACCAAGGTCACCCCAAAGACTGGGGACAGGGGTAGCTGTCCCTTCTGTGCTTCTAAAACATGGAAATGTCAGCTCTTTAATAGATGGTGCCGGGCAGGGGCATACTCAGACTTCATTGTCCCTGATGCTTATACAATTTGAAGCCATTTTTTAGTAATAACTATGAATATTATGAATAACATTTAGAAAAGGAAGTGGATTTTCTTCAATACCTTTTTTACACTGACATTAGAAAAATCTAGTCCATTAATACCTCTCAGGGCCTTTCAGAGTAGTGTGTGGAGATTTTATGATCCTTATTAATTTTCCTCTTCTCCTTACTTCCTGCCTATATCTTTTTAAATATGATTAACTAACTAATTAATTGTTTTATCAAATACTATCTGACATTCCCTCAGTGCTAAGCTGCACCCTGCTACACATACTCATATAGAAAACATATTCAGTACTTACTATGTGTCATTTTTCACCATAGTCCCAAAGGAAGCTATTCTGTTCTCTCCACTTTGCAAGAGAGGAAAGTGAGGTAAGGAGTTGAACTCCTTAGCCAGGATTATATGCACAGTAACTGGCAAAGCTGGGTTTCTAGTGCGATCATCAGTTTTAATCCAGGGCCTGAACCTCTGTCCCAGAGCACCCTCTCCCTGGGCGAGCATCTGTGCTGAGAAGAAGCAATGTCCCTTCCCCTCAAGGAGCTGATAGCTGACTGTCTAAGTGAGCTCGGGCCATGGCAGGGAAAAGCACAGAAAGCTTTGTGGGGAGTGGAGAGTCGGTTCTGTTACCTCCACCTGAGCAAGGAGAGATTTCAACACTGAGAACGGAAGGCCATGCTCCCGGACCCGGGGCAGATCATCTCTGAGAGCCACATGACACACTTGGGGTTTGCACTTTGATAAGAACTCTGATGGGAAAAAGTGCCAGGCCCATTTGTTAGCAGCAACAGGAGCAAAATTCCATATTAAAAAACTCCAGTTAACTGAAAAAACATTAGGTTTGATGTGACTACATTATCCATAGAATCTTCTGCCTCAGGCTGGCTGTGCATATAAAGGATTAACAGAGTGAGAACATATGACAGAAAAACAGTCAGCTTCAGCTCCAGAGAGGACATGGGGAGCCTGCAGTCTGCTGGTCCCGGGGCCTGAGGGCTTGCCTGGAGCTCAGCCGTCTGCTGGGCACTCCTGTCAGTCTGTAAGGACAAGGGGGAGAACGTGGATGTCCTGAACTAACACCTCCATCTCAGGAGGGCAGGGGAGGAGCGAGGTGGGCAGCATGTGCTGCCTATTTCCTCCTGACTCCTCCACAAGCCCCCCTGAGCCCCAGTGTGCTCTGGGGTGTATCCTTTCCCTCTGGCTCCTGCAGAAGCCCACTCCTGATGCCATTCCTGACACCTGGCTGTTGCCCGCAGAATCAGGGTCCAGCAGCCAGCAGGACAGCACCCAGACCTCTGAGGGACAGACACCCGCATGGGGAGGGCTGGACCACGTCCTGCACTGGTCTCGTGGCTGTGTCACGAGGCCCACGTGGAAGCACAGACACGCAGCCCAAGCTGGGAGAGCAGCTGGACATGCTTGGGGCTCAGGAGTCTTGATGTTGGGATGAATATCCTGTACCTGTCCTTGCTGGTGATGGCTCGGTGCACGAGCTAGCACAAGGCCACTGTCACTTCCCCCATCTGGCAGTAGGCAATGCTGCGGTTCTCCCCAGTCCCTGCACGTGCTGACCTCTCCCAGGCCAGGCTGCTCTAGCACCTGCTGGTGTCCAAAGGATCTACCTTCGTGTAGATCGTGTTTTCTGCTGCTCTTTACCTATGTGCTGGTGGAGAGTGGAAATTTCCAGCTCTGCTTGCAAATTGTTTTTTCATTCATTCACCCACATTTCGCCTAACAGCTCCTTGCAGAAGTGATTCATTTTTTTCATCAAAAGTTTTAGACCGTCATCTTGAAAAGAAGAGGAGAAGCTGTCTTCTCAGACAAAAATATTAGAGGTAATAAATGACCAGGAAAAAAATTGGTCTGATCGCTGTGCCTAATAGGTTATGGAGGGTGGAAAATGCCCAGGAAGCATGGAAGGCATTTGAAAGGAGATGATTAAATCACAGCATTCAATGTTCTCATTACTATCATTTAGTCAAGTAATTCACAAGCAAACATGAGTAAATTCAGCGATTCTGAACGGTGCTGCAGACTTCCACAGTGGTAAGGGGGAGGAGCCTCCTGCACATCTGTTAATACCAAATTACAGTGGAGAGAGGGGCATGAGACTACAATTCCATGATGTGGGTACTCAAAAATTTAGAAAATTAAGAGGTCTTTTTTGTACTTATCTATTGGGTGTTTAAGATGTATTTTTTGATAAAATACATAATGAATGAAAGGAAGAAAGCAGATATAGCTTGAAAAAAAAGCAAATCCATCATTTATATTGGTAAGTCTCAAGCAACTGGTTTGACTTGCATTTTCATTCTGACACGGTTTGTCTCGGTTTGCCCCCCACCCGGGGGCTATGGAAGGTATAGGTTGAAAAGATAAAGGTGTTTTTTTCTGAGTATCACCTTGTCCTTTGTTACTTGAGTAGCTACTTGTCAGCTGTCACCCTCAGACTTCAGGTCCTTCCCATATAGCGCTTGAAGGCGCCCTGCCACCCAAACCTGCCTGCAGTATTGCTACTCTGGCTCCTACGTCTCCTAGCACATGATGGCCACATATCCACAAACATGAAAAGCTGACAGCATAAACACAGTGCTCAGGTGACTTGTACTTTTTTCATTAAGATGCTAAGGTGAAGTTCCTTTTGCTCGGAATTTGCGGAGTTGTGTTAGCCTCAGTCAAATTTCCTAATACAATTCCATGAACTGAGGAACATGTATAAGTAGGTTGCAGCTAGTGTATTTCTAATGAATTTGTGCACCACACTGGCCCACAATAATGACTAGTTTTGGAAGTTTAAGACAGTGTTGGAAGGGGAGAGCCTCCAGGAAAACTTGGGAAGATCTTCAGGGTTAGGACTCGGGATTCTATCTGGAGGTTGTGGCTAGTCTGCTGGGTCATCACCCACTCTTCACCATGCCCATATTAAACCGAGAACATGCTCAGCGTGATGAGGACTACAGATGACAGCAGGGTGCTCAGGGACATGGAGGGGACAGGTGACTTGCAGGCAGGTCAGAACGAGCTTCCTGGGGGGTGATGATTGTTCTGAGACTTCACGTCAAAGAAGGGGCTAGCTTACCCCATGGCTAGGGATGGGGATTGTGGACAGTTATATGGACACAATAGCACACGCATTTTGATCTTTATCAAAAAAACAAAAGCCATTGAACATTCAGATTAGAGTTTGAGATGACATTTTTGATTGTATGTGGAGAAGGGAATTAATGGCGAATAAAACTAATTGTGCGTAGATTGTTTAGGAGGCTCTTGACGTGTCCCAGGAGAGGAGAGAGATGATTATCTTTGACCAGGTTACTGATGAGGTGGCTGGAACAAAATAAAGACTTTGGCTAGAAATAATACACCAGGACTAAGTGTTAGATTATAATTGGCTAAGGGGAACAGCCAGGTCAAACTAATTGCTAGCATTCTGAATTCCATAAAATGATGGACTGGGCTGACATTAATCAAGATAGGACACACTGGAAGAGACTTTTTCTTTGCCTTTTGAAGAAGAGACCAGAAGCTTGAAAATGGGTCTAGATCATAGAGGAGTGGCATGGATTGATGAGTTGGTTGTGTGGATGTTGTGATTATGTCCTGAGAATGGGTAGGTCTGTCAGGGGAGAGAAGAGTTGAGCAAAGGGAAAATGAGAATCTTTTCTATTTCAATGTGTCCTACTCACTTATTTTACCAAAAGAAATATGTCCAGCCCATCATTCCACAGACTTCGCTTCTTTATGACATCGATGCCCAGGACTCCATACCTGTTGCTTGCTGGGACTGCGGGGACGGGGAACTACAAACTGGCAGAGGGAAACCTGGAGAATACCCCTTTACCTAGGCTGCCCTTCCTTGTTTGTCTTGTAGGACACAGTTCTGTTCTTGCCTTTGGAAGATTTTAGAAATACTGAGTTTACTGATGGGAAAAGTGACCTGGGGTGAAGGCTTTACCCTTTTCCTCTCTCGCTCCCCTCAGACATCTTGCTGACAGACCAACAGGTGAAAGAAAGTTAGTTCAGAAATCCCCAGTCCCACTGCACACCCACCTGGGCTGGTAACTGACAATCTGCTGGGAATTAAATCCCCTTTGATGTGTAGCCAAAGCAGGTAGCACACAGGCGTCAAAAACCTACAGTTCAATTAATAAGGTAAAAAAAAAATCATAGCAGGATTCCGGTGAGGTCATGATTCAGCTACAAACCAGTAAGGAAATCTCAGTGGGTCATAAACAGCATAAATATCTCCAGTGCCTGGGATCCTATAGGAGCTCATAAACTCAATACACATGGGGTAGATAAATGAAAGAACTAGTGCATGACTGAGGGAAGGCTCATCTGATTCTCAGTCACAGTGAAATTGGTTGAATGAGGGAGATGAACAGTATCTGAAAAATAAAAGAGTAATTTCAGCTCTTTCATTTTGTCTGCATCTCCCTGGAAATCCAAACTCTACTCCACTCTCAGCCATTATAAAAACAAACAACCTGACATCGTTGTACATGTACATAATGCTTAATAATAACATCTTTTCCCAATGCCACAGAAACCCTGAGAAGTGTTGAGGTTTCAGGTGCCACAGTGTTTTCTTCCCAGTGCTACACCTAGTGTTTTCCAGTCCGAATCCCCATACTTCCTAATGCCTGCTGGGGGAGACAGGCCTTTCTCCCCACCACTTCTCACTGGCCCCATGTAAATAGTATCTAAGAACTGTTAGATTTGTATTACTCAGACCATAGTAATGAAAATATGAAACAAAAAATGTTAACCACAGTTCCAGTGAAAAAATTTTACACAATTACGATTAAAAAAAAAACTTAAATATTTGATTGACTTGGAGAAGCACATGGTGCCACACCCAGGTTAAATAGTTGAATATTTGAAGGTTTTATAACCATGGGACATTTAACAAGCATGTATAGTAGCACCTGGTCTTAAGCAGAGCTCTCAGGAGACCCAAGGGAGCTGTCCTTGAAACAACTTGCTGAAGACTCAGTGATCAGAGGAGAGTTTGTCACATCACTGTTTTAAGGTTCAGTTAGAGCCTCTTATCTGGGAAGTGGGTTATCATTTTCTTAAAAAGAACGGTTTCATGTCTACCATCTGAGCATTTTGAGCAGAAAATTTGTTGATGTCCTTATGCAGACAGAACAGATATTCAGATGCAGAGAAATACAGAAGAAGTATTATCTCAGAATTGGAGATTGGATCAGGGGTTTGCATTGCCACCTGCTACATCACAGAACTTCACCCTGGCTTAACCCTGAGACTCCTACTCCTGCACACACACACTGAGTAGGGAGCCTGGACCTAGGAATCAGGCCTGGAGTCAGGAGGCACCACATTTTCCCAGTTAGAAGTTGGGAGAGGTGAGCGTGTGTGCGTGCACGCACGCGCACACACACACGCGCACACACACACATATACATTTGTGTTTTTCTGACATAAACATGTGCATTAGATGAAAATCCACACTGGGTTAATGATACTATGACCATAAGATTTGTTTTCATCATTTCTACCTCATAGCACCATGATTAATACACAATATACATAGCCAGAATCTCTCACAGTTGTTAATGCAGTTGCTTCATGAAAGCCACAAGTATTCTAGTGACAAGGTATTGTAAGCCATGACTTACACGTATATAAAGTGCACAGATATCCTGGATATGTCCAAGGTCACACACCCACTAAAAGAAAACACATTTCTCCCACCTGCTACAGAGCTGGGGCAGGATTATGACTGTGGGTTAGGGATAATGTCCATCTGAACCCTGCTCAGGTAGGCCACCCTGATGGGCTTGTGTACTGAGCCTGGTTAATGAAAATCACTAGGCTTGTCAACAGGACCTTAAAAGAGAAAGCAAGACAGACTCAGTGCCCAGCCAGGAGAGGGGCAAGTGCTTGAACACTGCAGAAAGGCTGACACCAGACTTGGGGAGACAATGGTCAAAACAGAATTCCATAAGCCAACCCCGCTGTGTCCTCCTGCAGGGTCGAGACGCTGAGGAGCAGGGCTAATAAGAAGAGGACGTTTCTCTGAAGAATAGCCAGTGTGCTGGAAGTCCCCATCCCAGGCTTCTGAAGAGCATGTCAAGGAAACCGTCTGAAGAGAAAAAAATGCATTCCGTGTGTAGGGGACACAGTGGACAGATGTCAGACTTGTACCTGAAAAATACCCATGGACGAAAGGCTGATTGAAGGGGCGTGTGGTAGGGCATTCTTATATCTGACAGCCACCAGAAAACCACAGGATCCACCCTCATCTCACCCAGGGCAAGGGAGGCCCGGGGCGTCATCTCACCACTCACTGGGTAAGGGTGTACATGACAGGTTACTATTGAATCCTTCAGGTTAAAGGATATCATAATGGACAGTCACATCCTATCAATGATAGGAACTGAGAGATAGCGGTAAGCCCGTTCGGGTATATGCCACACGCACTGCCATTGCCATTGTGCATGCCCTCTTCACCTCTGGCGTCTTCCATTTCCTCTGCCTCCAAGCTTAGCCAGGGAGTGAGAATGAACCCGGGCGCTCTTTCAGCATGCTCACCTCCGGCTCCATGCTTCAGAAGCACAAGGCAGGAACTCTTCTGAGAAAGGAGTTCAAGTCTGCCAACCTGGACCAGGGGTTTCTGCAGGTTCTGCTCCACATGGTTCATCAGTGTCTCCAGAGGTAGCCTCTGCACTGGGGCTAGGGGTCAAAGCTTGACCTTGAATATAGTGATGTTTGTATGATGTTGGTATTTTGTCTGTCTCTGTCTCTCATCTGGAAGGAAAAACAAGTGGGACAGGATTAAAAATTGGGGGTTCTGATTTGATATCTATATATCTAGGTATTTATGTTTCAGAGAATCTATTAATCATCTATCTGTTTATTATCTAATTATCTTTTTAAACTTTTTTGCAATGATTTAATATATAGCAAACTTGGAAGAATGAGGTTTTGGCAAATTTAGTGCATTTTAATAATTCTGTTACTTGGATAACACTATCATTTGATACATATCATGTCATTTTGTGTTGTAAATTGAGTCAACTTTATGATGGAAAATTAAATTACTTTGTCCTCTAATATTAGTCTTGTCTTTGGTTAAATATTTCAGTAGTAATTTAATACATTGACCGTTTTGGAAGTTTTAGGGCACAAGGTCAATGAGCTATTAAGGATGCTCGTCCATTTGCTCCTCAAGCGTATAGCTGACGCAGTACTGATGTTGAGGAAGCAGTGTCCTGAAGGACAGTGTGTCTAGCATGGTGTCTAAAAGAGGCTAAAGTGTCTGTGAAGTGCTGGGGAGGGAAGTGAGACATAGGAGGGAAAGGAACCAGGGCCAGGAGGCTCAGGTCTTTCTAAATCTCTATGGTGTGTCAAGAGAGTTGATGCAAGGTGTTAAGCAGAGAAATGACTTGATCCAACTCCTGTTGTAGAGGCATCACCTTCACTGCACTAAGGACCGAAGTGGCATAGTCATCTAGGCAAGGGATTATGGTGGCGAGCACCAGGCAGTACGCCCTGGAGGAGGGGGCAAATGGAGGGAACATCTTGATTTATTTGGAAGTAGAGTCAACACTGCATGCTGGGTAGCTAGGGTCAGGAGCAAGTGAGAAAGAGAAGAGTCGGTGATGACTCCACAATTTTTTCATGGTCAATGGAAGGATGGGGAAACTACAGGTGAAGTGTTTGGGAAGAAAGATCAAGATTCACCTGTCAGCAGATTATTTTTGGTATGTGTATTTGATGCCCAATGGGAATATTAAGTATTCAGATAGATATTGAATCTGAGGTTTTGAAAAACACAAATGGACTGCAGAAAAGAGCATTTTCAACATAGATGGCAGTAATGAACTTAATCAAAATTTACAGAAAGGTGTTTAATCATGTATATCCGAATGAATTTTCAGAATTGAAAAGACAAGTGCAACTGTCAGGGCATTATCAGGATCCAGATATGCACCTCATGACCCTTTCAAATCACACCACCCTTCATAGAAAGAACCACTGTGGAGATTTTAACAACCTGGCTTAGATTTGCCCTATTATTTTTGTACTTAGCTGTGAGAGTATACTCTTACATTTGGCTGCCTTTGCTCAACTTCCTGTTTGTTGTAGATCTCCTGGTTCTTGTCAAGGGTTATCCTATTCTTAGAGCCTGCTGTATGTTTCTATTCTACTTTTACTGGGTGTTTTGGTGATTTTTAACTTTGGATTATTATGACTAATGCTTTGATGAAACTTGGGTTCATGTCTTTTGGTGAACATATACACAAACACACACATAATGTACACTCTCTATTGGAAATATGACCAAGAGTTGAACTGTTGGGTCATAGAATAGGCACATTTTTAGCTTGAGTAGATATGGTCAAATACTTTCCGAACTGATTTTACCAATTTGAAATCGCTCTGAGTATATTGCTATTGTCTGCCTTCTAGACACCTGGCTATGGTTTTGTTTGCATTCCCCTTCTAACAAATAGAGTCAATTGTTTTGTTGACTCTAATAGCCATATTGATCATCTATTTTTTGAAGCAAATCTGAAGTATTTTCCCCATTTTTACGCCTTGTCTGGCATTTTCACATTGATTTGTACAAGTTTGAAGTCTATCTTGCATACAAACTCAGGGTCAAAAGGATGCCAATTTATCTTTCACACTGTGGCTTGAATTTTTGCTTCCTGTAACTGTCTTAATGAACATTAATATTTCATTTGGATGTACTCATGTTTATTCATATTTTACATAAAGACTAGTGCTTTATGAATCTTTAGAAGACATTTCTCCCATCTTATGTTCATGAGGACAGTTCTATTTCTTCTAAAATTGTTTTACTTTTTACTCTTAGATCAGATCTGTAAGACATCTTGTAAGACATCCAGAAGGAGAGACGTAGAGTGTCAAAGAGTGGTTTTCCAGTAAGAATATTTGCTTGACTCAGCACATTTATATAAAAAGATAAGTTCTTTCCTCCTCAGCACCAGTGTCATTTTTATCATAAATCCACTCTCCCTGTATTCTTGCATCTCTTTCTGGCATCTGTTCTGGTTCTTGGTTGATTTTTCCAACTCTGCAGCAGGACAACAGAGGTTTATGATGTATCTTAGAGGTTTGTGGCACATCATCTGTGTGTGGTAGGCTCAGTCCTCCAGTTTTGTTTTGATTCCATAGGATCATCTCTGCTATTCTTTTGCACTTAGAATTACTTTGTGAATATTGATTTTTGAAACTTCTGTCATTTTGATTCAATCTACAGCTCCATTTGAAGTCAGCAGTATCTTTTTAATATTGCATTTTTCAATCCATAAACATCTTATATATTTTCATTTATTTAGCTCTTTAATTTTGCAAGGAGGCCTTATACATCTTTCTATTAAATTTATTCTTAATGTGTGTTGTTTTCTAATGCTACCAATTAATATGTGTTTAATGGGCTATAGATTACAGATCAATATGGATCAGTTACAGAATTTAGAGACTTCACTAAATTCACTTATTAATGTAATAGTTTTGTGGTCAGTGCTTTTGTGTTTCTATGTACATGGTAATGCCATGTGCAGATAATTACAGCTGTACTTTATTTGAAATCTTTACACTTTTTCTATTACTTCTTACTTCAGTATTAGACTTACTAGGACATCAAGTACAATGTTGAAAAGTTTTGATAGTAGACCTCTTTCTCCAGTTCAATTAGAAAGCTTTCAAAATTTCACCTTAACTGAGATATTGCATGCTTTTAAAATTTTTTTGTGAAAACTTCTTAACAGATAGTTTTTATTTCTAATTTTCTGAATTTTATTTCTAACTTCTTCACTTTACCAAATGTTTTATTTTACAGCTTTTAAGATAGTCACATTTTACCTTTATTTTTTAGTATGGTGAACTATATTGATTTATTTTTTTAACATTAAACCAACCTTGGATTATGCACCTATTAATTATGATCTATTATTAATTTTCTGCATTGCTGATCCACACTACTAATATTTTATTTATTATTTTCATATCTATGTTAATGAGAGATATTTTCCTTCCTTAGACTGCCCTTTTTCAGATTTGACATCAAGGTTACACTAGCTTCTGAAAGCAAATG
This sequence comes from Manis pentadactyla, assembly GCF_030020395.1. NCBI lineage: Eukaryota > Metazoa > Chordata > Mammalia > Pholidota > Manidae > Manis > Manis pentadactyla. The sequence continues at coordinate 46,394,852 of NC_080025.1, forward strand.
GTCTTTCCCTGTTTTATATTTTCTTGAAAGAATTTTTAGGAATTCATAAGTGAAGCTGCCTGGACATGGAATTTTCTTTGTGGGGGTGTTTTAATTAAAGACAAAGAATCCTTAATAGACACAGAACATTAAGATTTTTTCCATTTATCCTGTGTCAGGGGATAATGTGACTTAAGATACAAATATTTATGCAGTGAAATTTGGGATTTATTTGTAACTGCCATAGTCTAGTCAAACCTGACATTAGTATAGAGAAATCATTTGGTGACATTCAACAATCACTTATGATTTAAAAAACTATAGGAACATAGGAAAAAGAGATATTTCTTTTCTTGATTTACCAATATAAACCTAGAAAAAAATGCCTGTAAGTAAATATCATAATTAAAGTGAAATTTTTAACCTTTAATTTAAGGAAATTAAAGGAATCTAAATGCAAGAAGCTCTGTTCTCATGAGGTTTGCTCAATCATCTGAAAATCTTACATGGTGTAATTAGACATGGAGAACAAATACACTTATAAATATTGAAAAGATAGGAAAGTATGTCATTTTTGTCTATATTTAAACTTTGTCTATGATAACAAACGTCCTAATGTATCTAAAGATAATTATGAGAAGTAATACGTGAGTTTAGGGAATTTGGTAGAAAAATTGTTATATAAAACAAAATATATCATTTTAAAAAGCATAGTATAAGCTCATAAAAATATAAAATTTATAACATTCATAAAATTTGTAAAACAGAACCAAAAATATCAATTATTTAGCAACAAATCTACCATAAAATGCAAAACTAGAAAATTATAAAATGTTATTGAAAGTCATGAGACTCTTCTTAATAAAAGTAAAGGAATACCATGCTTATTCATAGGCACACTTGACATGGTAAATATATTTTGCTTAAAAATTAATTCATACTAGGGGTTTTTAATCTTTTTTTGTTTTGTGTCCTCTGTAACCTCTTAAAAATTATTGTAGACCACAGAGAAATTTTACTTGAGTGGATTGCATCTATCAACATTTATCTTATTGGAAATTAAAGTTGAGAAAAATTGAAAATACGTATTTTTAGTTCACTTTAAATGACAGAAAGCAAACCATTAGATGTTTACTTGAATAACACACATTTTATGAAAGATAACTTTTGCTTCCAAAACAAATATTAGGAGGAGAGTGACCTGTGTTCTATTTTTGAAAATGTATGTGATATCTGCCTAGTGGTTTTCATGTCTATGTCTGTAGTCAACCTGCTGTGACATAGGGGTGGGGAGAATCCTGAGGTCCTATATAAATGTCCTTGGACTTCCAGTGTTCTTGGACATTATTTTGAGAATCTCTGACCTATATTTTCAATGCCATTCTAAAGTCCCAAGAAGTTTGGCATAGTCGTGTGTGTGTGTGTGTGTGTGCGTGTGCGTGTGCGTGCGAGCGTGCGTGTGTGTGTGTAGTGGGGTTGTTTATAAACTGAATTGATTTGGAAGTGTTAGAAGATCAAGGCAGTCAAGACGCTTCTGAAGAACTATGCATGGAGACCTTGCCTCTCAGACAATGATATTTAGCTGTTTAGTATAAAGCAATACTAAGTGAGACCATCTTGAATGATGTTTTTGTTTCTTATTGTGTCTGTAACAAATTACCTCAAATGTAGTGGCATAAAACAATGCAAACTTATTATCTTACAGCTGTGGAGGACACAGGTGTGAAATAGCTCTCACTAGGCTAAAATCCAGGTGTCCATAGGGCTGCTTGCCTTCACGGAAGGCGCTAAGGCAGGATCTGTCTCCTTGCCTTTCCAGCTTCTGCAGGCCACTTGGGTACATGGCTAGCGCCTCCTTTCCACGTTAGCAGCCCGCGAGCTTCTAGCATCCCTCTGCGACTCGGTCACCACGTTTCCTTTTTAGGCGTGGCCTCCCCATCTCACCCTTGCACTTGAAAGGACCCTTGCTTAGGGCCCACAGCCTGATCCAGGATGATCTCCTTAACTCAGTACCCGTAACTTAATCACAGCTGTAAAATTCATTCTGCCATTTAAGGGACATATTCGCAGGTTCTGTGGATTAGAATGTAGACATCTTTGGGGACCATTGTTCTGTCTACCACAAATGGGCACAGAGATGAAGAAAGTTAAAATAAAAAAGTAAAACAGAGTCCAGAAACAGATCTTTTCATATCAATATATTTGTTTTGTAATTGATTACATATAGCAGAGTGTGTGAGGGGGATTATGCATCATTCAGCCACTATTTCAATAAAATTTTTATTGATATAAAAAATAAATTAGATTTGTTTAAAAACATACAATTAAATCCAAGTGAATTAAAAAAAATTAAATATAAAGGGCAAAAATACTTGATAACTCTACCATATTAACTTTATTTATTAAGTAAATTACAAAGACAGTGAAAATATGTCAAAAGTAGAAGATATTTGTACCAAAAATGATTAGTGTTAAAAATATACAAAGAATTCATGACTCAGAATGAATAGATAAAAAGCAAACAAAAATACCATAAATCTCATACTAGTGGTATTTAGTAAGTCAGTGTCTAATAAAAAAAATGAAATAAAATAAAAAACTTGATTTTTAGCATCTGATAATTTTCCTGATGTAAATACTCCCACAGTGTCCCATTTCAAGGTGTCAAAGAGGCAACATTGATGTTTGTAGACTATCACCCATTGCTGGCCAGACCACAGCACTGCTTTATTCAGAGATAGTTGCCATTAGTCTTTGAATCTTACTTTATACTAATATGTATTTTGTTTCCAAAATGTATTATTTGTATAATTATTATTTCATAAGTTAAAATTTTACCTCAGCAAAATATTATGTAAAAGTGTTTATGTATAAGTTCTTTTTACTGGCTAATACTATTCTCCTAAATGATGTGAAATATATATGACCAATTCTCTACTTTAGGTAGCTGATTTGTATTCTATCTTTAATTACAAAACTAACACTACAGTCTATTTTTTTAATTAAAAATGGAGATCTAACTTCAGTTATTTCCTTAGGATTTATCACCAAAAGTGGAAATGCTAGATTATAACTCGTTTTCACTTCTTTCTTTATTTTTATTCCTTGTAAATGCATTAGTTTACATTTAGTTTACATTAGTTACAGTACAATTAATTATATTAGTTTACAGAGCTGCCATAACAAAAAAACACAGAGTGATTTAAACAATGGAGCTTAATTTCTCACAGTCTAGAGGCTGGAAGTTTGAGATCAGGGTGCTGTCAGGGTTGGTTCCTTTGAGGCCTCTCCCACTGGCTTGTGGAGAGCTGGCTTCTCACCTGGCCTTTCCTCTGTGTACACATAGAGAGAATTTCTTGGTGTCTCTTCCTCTTCTCATATTTTAAGTGAGGTAAAATCCACATGACATAAAATCAATCATTTTAACCAATCGAAAATACAAGTCAGAGCCATCTAGTACATCCACAATTTTGTAACTATTAGCACTATCCTGTTGTAGAACATTTTCATCACTCCAAAAAGAAATTCTGGGCCCATTAATCAGGCATTCCCCATTACACATCCCTGCAGCCCTTAGCAGAAAACTAACCTGCTTTCGTCTTTATGGTTTTTCCCATTCTTATCATTTTATATATAGGGAATCATAAATATATATGGCTTTTTGTGTCTGCATAGCATGTTATCAGTGTTTGTGTGGTAGCAAAAATCAGTAATTCATTCATTTTCTGTCATAAATAATATTCCACTGTATGGATAAATCACTATCTCTTTATCCATATTCATCCTTTGGATCTGGGCTGTTTCCATTTTTGGCTACTGTGAAAAGTGCTGCTATGAGCATATGTGCATTTGTACTTGTTTGAACACTTGTTTTGAGTTCTTTGGGGTATATAGAGAGGAGTTGAGTTGCAGGGTTACATGGTAATTTTATGTTTAACTACCAAATTATTTTCCACAGCAGTTGAAACATTTTGCATTTAGGGGACTTTCAATTTCTCCACATTATCACGAACGATTTTATATTTTTTGATTATAGCCATCCTAGTGTGTATGAAGTGGCACCTCTTTGTAGTTTTGATTTACATTTCCCAAATGACTATTGACGGTGAGCATCTTTTCATGAGTTTATGGACCATCTGTAAGTCTTCTTTGGAGAAATGTCTATGCAAGTCCTCTACTCATTTTTAATTGTTTTCTTGTCTTTTTGTTGTTGAGTTGTAAAGTTTCCTTATATCCTTTAAATACTACACCCTTAAAAGATATATGATTTGCAATCATTCTGTGGGTTCTGTGGGTTACTTTTCACTTTGTTTAAAGTGATATTTGAAGAACAAACATTTTAATTTTGATAAAGTCCAATTTATCTATGTTTTCTTTAGTTGCTTGTGATTTTGGTGTCATACTTAAGAAACCATTGTCTAGTCCATGGTCATGAGTATTTTGTTTCCTCCCAAGAACTATAATTTAGCTCTTATATTAATGTCTTTGATCAGTTTTAAGTTTTTATATGGTCTGTAATAAGAGTTCAACTATATTCTTACCTCAATGTATGACTATTTCTGAACTCTAGTTCTACTCCTTCGCTCTATATTCCTATCCCTGTGTCAGTACACACTCTTTTGATTACTGTAACTTTGTAGTATGCTTTCAAGTATGCTTTGTAGTATGTTTTGATTATTTGGGAACCCCTGTAATTCCACATGAGTTTTAAGATCAGTTTATTCATTTGTACAAGAATGGCTGTGGGGATTTTGGTAGGGATTGTGTTGAATCTATAGATTACTTTGGGTACTACTGTCTTCTTAACAATCTTGTCTTCTAATACATGGATATGACATGTCTTTCCATTTAATTAGGTCTTCTTTAAATTTTTGAGTAATGTTTTTAGTTTTCAGCATACAAATTGGGGATTGAGAGACAGTAAGCAGGTAAATTGAGGTACTACAACTCATTGCTACTGAAATTCATCAGCCTTTCTTCATTAAGCATTCCTCTGTTTGTTGTAAGGTTTATTATTAGATTCCAGAGATCTGCAGACTTGATTCTGACCATTTCTGCTAGCTTATTCATTGCTTTTGTGGAGGGATGGTTTTCATAGCTCCCTGCTCTACCATTTTTGTTGATATCACATCTGAAAAACTCCTTATAATGTGATGGATTTTCTTGTCATTTCAATTTGTTCATCTGATTTTTTAAATGAATATTTTATATCCTTATTTTCTCTTTCTTCCTTTCTGCATTATATGTTCAAGTCTTGGACTCATTTCTATTGAGCTGTTTCTGTAATGCAGTGTTCCATAGGAATTATTGTCACTTAATTATTTTGAAAAATTTTTTAGTGCTTTTTCTTATTTTTAAATTTTGTTTATGGTGAACTTTTAAAATAAGAAGCTGAAATGGTCATTTTTCTTCGATGATGTTTGCCTACAGTGTCATAAAATCTACTTTACTGCACTGATAGCATATATCATTTGTTTACTTTTTTGTTTTCATATTTTGTATTAAAACTTCAAGTCGATTGCAAATTACTTTGCTATATGGCTTAGGATATTTATCTAATTTAATAGTTTTCTTTTAAGTGGTTTGCTACAAATATCAATACCATGTTCTTAAAAATGCCATTGTTGATAAACAGTAAAATACTACCTTTATTCTGTACTAACATTTTACTTGGGTCTATTCTGAACTGCTGATTGTATTACAATAATATTTAGGTTTCTATATATCTTTATAATGTGTTTAAGTATCTCTAATGCCTGCCATATTCTAAACCATAATGTTCCTTATAATATGTCTTGGCCTCAAGAATGGATTTATTCCTCCATATCCTTTTGTTTGTACTAAATATGTATTTGTCAGCTTAAATTAGAGACTTTTCATAGTGACTGAAATGAAAATAATTCACAGATAAGCATGTGCTCATATTAGAAAAAAATTCATTTTGTTCTAGAAATTAAGTACCATTAAAAATCTCTAACAGGCAAACCTAATTTCCCTAGGGAAACCTAGGGAACTCCATATATTTCATACATTACTAGAAAATGTGGAATTGAGAGCCTGGATATTTAGATGAGAGTTTATGTTTCGCTGTTCAATATTATCTAATTATCTAAGTTATTTGGAGCTTAGTGTCCTCAAATGCAGATAGTGTCTCAGCTGTCAATTGTGGGTAACCACAATTTTGTCAAAGAATAGTTGTAAGGAATGTGTGTGAAACTGTCTGGTAAAACAGATTTGCTATGTACATATGAGACAATCCCACACCTCCGTTCATTAAATCAAGCTATTTGCTCTATTTTATTTTATTGGCATAGGTTCCATGTGGTACATTTTCCAGGGTTAAGTTATAAGGTGAGGCTGTCTTTCCCCATTACAACCTCCATGAGAGGTTACAACTCCAGAACCAGTCGGGATTTAGCATACTTTTGCAATGCAGAAAAGTATGGAAGTAGGTTGTTTTCCTCTGGGCCCTTCAAACATACTGCAGCTACTTAACTATTGTGTTTATTGTTCCTGCCATCCCAAGGAATGGAAATGTGGATTCACATCTATATTTTAATTGGAACTTTAACAATAGGTAAAGAATGAATGCATAAATATTGCAAATACACATAGCAAAAGCAGAAACTGTATTTTATAGGGTGTAGGTATAGTAGAGGATTCTTAAAAAATAATATGACATTATACTCTCCAGGCAGGAAACTCTATTAGAAACATAATAGTTGTATGTCAATTCTGTCTCTAAACCTGATTCCATATAAAATTTTAACTGTAAATTAAAAAAAAATGCTTTGGGCCACATTTTTATTAAAGTAAGTAATTCTGTTTCCTTTTGTAATAACAACCACTTGCATAGAAAACATTGCTAGTTCTTACCTCCTTGTTCAAATATTCCTATTCATAGTCACACTTTCATTTTCTTATTTCAGGCAACCAAACCACAACACTAATCAAGACTACTACATAGGCCGATTGTCAAATTCAAACATCCATTTTTACCAGATTAAAAGTTTTTAATAAAAAGTTAAGCTTTGAAATGTTAGTGTCTATGGAAACAAATTTTAATGCTAACAACACACATAGTGAATTATTTGGTGGAAAAATGTGAAGCTATGGGAGATATGCCATATAACTTGTAATACTAATTTATTATTTTGAAATAGATTTGATCTAGAAGTTGCCATTTTTCCTAATTAAAGTTGCTCATTGCTTTTGCCTCTCTCTTAAGAACTGTATGTAAAAACAAATTAAATAAGAATAGACGTGTATCTTTGATTCAACTTATAAAGTTTATTATTTTTTCTTGATCTTTCCTGATACAATTTTGAATCAAGGTTTACAGTAAAGTGAAAAGAGACAGAAAAATAAGCTCATGGAGCAAGTGCCCTGCTTCCCATAGATTATGGTACCACCGAAAACAGCACCTACTTCCAATCAACCAGCAGAAAGGTCAAATTCCTCATTGTGAGCAGCCTGTTACTGTGCACATTTTCTCAGGCCAGCATGATCTGCCAGTAAGTCACGCTGACAGAGGCAGGCAGAGTCATTTCAGCAGCTCAGTTAAGCACGATCCAGGCCGCACTAAAACCGCTCTCCTCTCAAACTGAAAGCTCATCAGTGCTCATTTGAGATAGATGTGGAAAATAGTTTGGAATGGTATCCATAACATCCCCTTAATGTCACCTTCCAATAACCATGTTTTTTGAAACTGGATCTTTCCAGTGCTGCAACATTGTGTACCACCTTATAACCCTCTTCCCTTGTCATTTTGTTTTGTTTTGGTTTTTCTTTCCAAATTATGTGAGTAGTTGTAAGGATGATGAGACCCAGGTGCAACACACCATACACACATACTGATACACACAAACATACATTAAGAAAAAATTTAGTCTAGCAATGTTCTGAATTTCATTTGTTACTCTGTCTACCATTTGTATAGACTGCAGAAATTAAAACTTTCACCTTATCAAAAGTGAAGATAATTATGACTATCGATATGTGTTGAGCTTACTTGGTACCAGGTTGCTGGGCACAGGAAATGTTGTTCCATTTATTCGACCCACACAACAGCTCTGCAAGATGACCCAGGGCACGTATGAGGAAAATGAGGCTCAGATTAATCCAAAACTAATGCCCCATCACTCATTAATTAATGGAGAATCAGGTGTGCATTTTGTCAGATTCCAAAGTTCACTCTCCAATCAACACTCTTCCTTTACATTTTCAATATTTTGTTTATGTTATTTCTTTAATCTTTAACACAGCTCTGTGTCACCCTCATTTTTTTCCTATCAGTAAACCAATTTTCCTAGAGTGTGGCATAGAATGCCTTACGCTTGAACTTTTTAAGTCTATTGATTCTAGGTCTTTAGCTATTGGCACTATACCATGCATGGAAGAAAATGCTTTGGAAAGTTAAAAATCTGTACTTTTGAAACATAAAATGGAGCATATTCATATTTATAAGAGTTTATTTAAGCAAAAGTCGATTAGAATTGGGCAGCATCAGATCCAGCAGATAAGAAGAAGCTCTGAGGATCTGTGCAAAATTAAAGACTTACAGGCAGAAGAGGGCACGAACAAGGAAGTTGTACTAGATAAAAAAAAAACAACAAAAAAACAGAACCTATTGGTCATCACAAGTGCCGTTTCCCTTCAGGACATTGCACAGAGCTGTCAGACTGTACCTCTGGGGCTGCTAAGGTGCTTCCTGACTGACCTGCTTAAGATTCCATTCCTGGGAGATGAAACTATAATTAAGTCTCAGTTTGGTGACATGAGCTTTAGTAAGCAATTCCATTTTGGGCCTGTGGTCTTATTTTTTTTCGTTATTTATTTATTTATTATTTTTATTAAGGTATCATTTATAAACACTCTTATGAAGGTTTCACAAACAAAACAATGTTGTTACTACATTCACCCATATTATTGAGTAACCTCCATACCCCATTGCAGTCACTGTCCATCCATGTGTAAGAGGTCACAGAGTCACTATTTGCCTTCTCTGTGCTATACTGTCTTCCCCATGATTCCCCTCACACCATGTGTGCCAAACATAATACCCCTCAATTCCCTTCTCCCTCCTTCCCCACATGCCGTATCCCCCCACAGACCAACTCTGGTAACCACTAATCCCTTCTTGGGGTCTGTGAGTCTTCTGCTGTATTCATTGTTGTACTCCACAAATGAGGGAAATCATTTGGTACTTGTCTGTCTCTGGCTTATTTCACTGAGCCTAATATCCTCTAGCTCCATCCATGTTGTTGTAAATGGTAGGATTTGTTTCTTTCTTAAGGCTGAATAATATTCCATTGTGTATATGTACCACACTTCTTTATCCATTCATCTACTGATGGACACTTAGGTTGCTTCCATATCCTGGCTACTGTAAATAGTGCTGCAATAAAGTTAGGGGTGCATATGTCTTTTTGAATCTGGGATCTTCTTCTCTTTGGATAAATTTCTAGGAGTGGAATTCCTGGGTCAAATAGTATTTCTATTTTGAGTTTTTTGAGGAACCTCCATATTGCTTTCCACAGTGGTTGAAATAATTTACATTCCCACCAACAGTGTAGGAGGGTTCTCCTTTCTCCACATCCTCACAAGCATTTGTAGTTTTTTTTCTTTTCAATGTTGGCCATCCTAATTGGTATGAGGGGATATCTCATTGTGGTTTTAATTTGTATTTCCATGATAATTAATGATGTGGAGCATCTTTTCATGTGCCTATTGGCCATCTGAATTTCTTCTTTAGAGAATTATCTGTTCATATCCTTTGCCCATTTTATAACCAGGTTATTTGTTTTTTGGGTGTTGAGACATGTGAGTTGTTTAAATATTTTGGATGTTAAGCACTTGTCAGAAAAGTCATTTACAAATATATTCTCTCATACTGTAGGATGCCTTTTTGTTCTGTTGATGGTGTCCTTTGTTGTACAGAAGCTTTTTAGCTTGATGTACTCCCATTTGTTCATTTTTGCCTTTGTTTCCCTTGCCCAAGAAGATGTGTCCAGGAAAAAGTTGTTCATGTTTATATTCAAGAGATTTTCACTTGTTTTCTTTTAAGAGTTTTACAGTTTCATGACTTACATTCAGATCTTTGATCCATTCGAGTTTATTTTTGTGTATGGGGTTAGACAATAATCCAGTCTAATGCTCTAGCAGTTAGCTGTCCAGTTTTCCCAACACCAGTTGTTGAAGAGGCTGTCTTTTCCCCATTGTATATTCATGGTTCCTTTATCATATATTAATTGACCATACATGCTTGGGTTTATATCTGCATTCTCTAGTCTGTTCCATTGGTCTGTGGGTCTATTCTTGTGCCAGTACCAAATTGTCTTGATTACTGTGGCTTTGTAGTAGAGCTTGAAGTTGGGGAGCATAATCCCCCCAGATTTACTCTTTCTCAGGATTGCTTTGGCTATTCAGGGTCTTTTGTGGTTCCATATGAATTTTAGAACTATTTGTTCTAGTTCGTTGAAGAATGCTGTTTGTATTTTGATAGGAATTGCATTGAATCTATAGATTACTTTTGGCAGGATGGTCATTTTAACAATATTAATTCTTCCTATCAGTGAGCATGGGATATATTTCCATTTATTGGTATCTTCTTTAATTTCTCTCATGAGTCATGAGTGTCTTGTAGTTTTCAGGGTATAGGTCTTTCACTTCCTTGGTTAGGTTTATTCTTAGGTATTTTATTCTTTTTGATACAATTGTGAGTGAAATTGTTTTACTGATTTCTCTTTCTGCTGGTTCATCATTAGTGTATAGGAATGCAACAGATTTCTGTGCATTAATTTTGTATCCTGCAACTTTGCTGAATTCAAATATTAGATCTAGTAGTTTTGGAGTGGATTCTTTAGGTTTTTTTTATGGTGATTGGGGAAGAGAGTGGGCATCCTTATCTTTCTCCTGATCTTAAAGGAAAAGATTTCAGCTTCTCACTCTTAAGTAGGATGTTGACTGTGCATTTTTCATAGATGGCCTTTATCATGTTGTGATACTTGCCCTCTATACCCATTTTGTTGAGAGTTTTTATCATGAATGGATGTTGAATTTTGTTGAATGCTTTTTCAGCATCTATGGAGATGATCACGTAGTTTTTGTCCTTCTTTTTGTTGATGTGGTGAATGGTGTTGATGGATTTTTGAATATTGTACCATCCTTGCATTCCTGGAATAAATCCTACTTGATCATGATGGACGATCTTTTTGATGTATTTTTGAATTCGGTTTGCTAATATTTTGTTGAGTATTTTTGCATCAGGGATATTGGTCTGTAATTTTCTTTATTTGTGGTGTCTTTGTCTGATTTTGGTATTAGAGTGATACTGGTCTTATAGAATAAGTTTGGTAGTATTCCCTCTTCTTCTACTCTGGAAAACTTTAAGGAGGATAGCTATTAGGGCTTTACTAAATGTGTGATAAAATTCAGCAGTGAAGCCATCTGAAGCAGGGGTTTTCTTCTTAGGTAGCTTTTTGATTATCAAATCAATTTTGTTTCTGGTAATTGGACTGTTCAGATTTTCTATTTCTTTCTGAGTCAGCCTTAGATGATTGTATTTTTCTAGAAAGTTGTCCATTTCTGCTATATTATCCAGTTTGTTAGGACATAATTTTTCATAGTATTCTCTATTAATTCTTTGTATTTCTGTGGTGTCCATAGTGATTTGATTTTTCCTTTCTCTTTTCTGATTCTGTTTATGTGTGTAGGCCCTCTTTTTTTCTTGATAAGTCTGGCTAGGGGTTTATCAATTTTGTGTATTTTCTCAAAGAATCTACTCCTGCTTTTATTGATTCTCTCTATTGTTTTATTCTTCTCGGTTTCATTTATTTCTGCTCTAATCTTTATTATGTCCCTCTTTGTACTGACTTTGGGCCTCATTTGTTTTTCTTTTTCTAGTTTCATTAATTGTGAGTTTAGACTGTTCATTTGGGATTTTTCTTCTTTTCTGAGGTAGGACTCTATTGCAATATCCTTCCCTCTTAGCACGGCCTTGGCTGCATACCACAGATTTTGTGGTTTTGAATTACTGTCATTTGTCTCCATATATTGCTTGATCTCTATTTTTATTTGGTCATTGATCCATTGATTATTTAGGAGAGTGTTGTTAAGCCTCCATGTGTTTGTGGGCTCTTTTGTTTTCTTTGTGTAATTTATTTCTAGTTTCATACCTTTGTGGTCTGAGAAGCTGGTTGGTACAATTTCAATCTTTCTGAATTTACTGAGGCTCTTTTTGTGGCCTAATATATTATCTATTCTTGAAAATGTTCCATATGCATTTGAGAAGAATGTGTTTTCTGCTGCTTTTGGGTGTAGAGTTCTGTAAATGTCTGTTAGGTTCATCTTTTCTAATGTGTTATTCAGTGCTTCTGTCTTCTTACTTGTTTTCTGTCTGGTTGATCTGTCCTTTGAAGTGAGTGGAGTGTTGCATTGCATTATATTTACCCTTTTAATTCAGTTAGTATTTGTTTCACATATGTAGGTGCTCTTGTGTTGGGTGCATAGATATTTATAATGGTTGTATCTTCTTGTTGGATTGACCCCTTAATCATTATGTAATGTCCTTCTTTGTCTCTTGTGACTTTCTTTGTTTTGAAGTCGATTTTGTTTAGTACAAGTACTGCAACTCCTGCTTTTTTTCTCCCTATTAATTGCATGAAATATCTTTTTCCATCCCTTCACTTTTAGTCTGGTGTATGTCTTTGGATTTGAAGTGAGTCTCTGGTAGGCAGCATATAGATGGGTCTTCATTTTTTTAATCCACTCAATCATTCTATGTCTTTTGATTGATGCATTCAGACAATTTACATTTAGGTTGTTTACCGATAGGTGTATACTTATTGCCATTGCAGGCTTCAGATTCATGGTTACCAAAGGTTCAAGGGTAATTCCCTTACTATCTAACAGTCTAACTTACCTCACTTAGTGTGCTATTACAAACAGTCTATAGGTTCTTTTTTTTCCTCCTTTTTCTTCTTCCTCTGTTCTTTATATATTAGATATCATATTCTGTACTCTTTGTCCATACCTTGATTGACTTTGGTGGTAGTTTATTTGATTTTGCATTTGGTTAGTAATTAATTGTTCTACTTATTTTTTACTGTAGTTTTATTTCCTCTGGTGACAGCTATTTAGCCTTAAGAACACTTCCATCTATAGCAGTCCCTCCAAAATACACTGTAGAGATGGTTTGTGAGAGGCAAATTCCCTCAGCTTTTGCTTATCGGAAATTGTTTAATCCCTCCTTCAAATTTAAATGATAATCCTACCGGATAGAGTATTCTTGTTTCAAGGCTCTTCTTCTTCATTGCATTCACTATATTATGCCACTCACTTCTGGCCTGTGAGGTTTCTTTTGAGAAGTCTGATGATAACCTGATGGGTTTTCCTTTGTATGTGATCTTTTTTCTTTCTCTAACTGCTTTTAATATTCTGTCCTTATCCTTGATCTTTGCCATTTTAATTATTATATGTCTTGGTGTTGTCCTCCTTGGTTTCCTTGTGTTAGAGGATCTGCACCTCCATGTCCTGAGAGACTATCTCTTTCTGAAGATTGGGGAAGTTTTCAGCAATTACCTCCTCAAAGACACTTTTTATCCCTTTTCTCTTCCTTATTCTTCTCATACCCTTATAATACAAATATTGTTCTGTTTGAATTGGTCACACAGTACTCATAATATTCTTTCATTCCTAGAGATCCTTTTATCTCTCTGTGACTCAGCTTCTTTGTATTCCTCTTTAATTTCTATTCTATTTACCATCTCCTCTACTACAACTACAACTAATCTGCTTTTAAATCCCTGCATTGTATGTTTCATTTCAGATACTGCATTCCTTAATGATTGAATCTCAGTCCATAATTCTAACCTGAGTTTTTGAATATTTTTCTGTACCTCCATGATTTGAGCCAGGTTCCTTCGACATTTCATATTTGTATATGGCACCCTCTAATGCACAGAAGCTCTACTCTCTGGAGCTGCTCAGCCCTTGGAGCAATGTAGGGGTCACCTGGTAGTGGCGCTGGTTTCCTGGGGGGAAGGAAGAGATGCTTCATGTTTCCCAGCTGTTGTGCCTGTCTCCACTGCCAGAACCAGTGGGCAGAGTGCACAGATGTAAGACTCTGTGTTTTGTGTTTGTAGCTGCCATAGGCTGGGCCTCCCTCTGACTGTCCTGATGCCAGTGCAGTGGCTGAAAGTTTGTGAGCTCATGTCAGTTTGGAGAAAGGCACAGCAGGTTGTGAATCACAGTGGAGAGCCTCAGAGATGCATGTCCAGCCAGGGGGATGAAGTACCTGAACTTCCTGAAAGTTCCTAACCTGCTGGGCAGTGTGCCCAGACAATTTTGTCCACCTGACCTTTCTCCTGAGCACCAAGCTCTGTGCCATCCTTGCCCCTTTAGCAGTCCTCTCTCTGTTAGGAAGTCTCTCAGACTGCCTTTATTTTGTCTCAAAGTGGCTGGATGTGGATACCTGTCCTCTGCAAAAGCTGGAATCTCAGTCTCTCCAAGTATTCTGTCTTAGCTTTTCAACCCCACTAATCTCCAGAGCACCATGCAATGTAGCTTTGTGCTCCCAGAGAAGATCTCCAGGGCTGGGAATTTAGCAGTTCTAGGCTTCCGCCCCCTCCCTGCTCCATTTCTCTTCCTCCAGCTGGTGAGATGGGGTGGGGGAAGGGCTTGAGTCCCACCAGATCATGGCTTTGGTACTTACTTTGTTCTGTGAGTTCTGTTCTTTTCTCCAAGTGTATGCAGTCTGGTGCAGCCTTCTTTCCTGTTGCTCTTTTAGGATTAGTTGTATTAACTATATTTTCTCATTATATGTGGTTTTAGGAGGAGGCCTCTGTCTCACCTCTCATGTCGCCATTTTAATCCTGCCTTTCATCTTATTTTTAATAGTACTAAGATACTGATTAATATGAAAAGAAAACTAACTAAAAAAAATTTTTTTTATTTATAGGGATCAGAAACAATTACAGAACTAATGGAGCCATGAAGCCACTGCTCCTGCATAGTGTTTGGCAGAGATTCTCAAAAAAGTTGTTTAAAAATACAACCGTGAATTTTGATGTGAATTTCATTAAAAACAATCTTTAGATATAGCCAGACTTTCTTTTTTTTTTTTTTTTAAATTTTGGTATCATTAATCTACAATTACATGAAAGACATTATGTTTACTAGGCTTCCCCCTTCACCAAGTACCCCCGACATACCCCTTCACAGTCACTGTCCATCAGCGTAGTAAGATGCTGTAAAATCACTACTTTTCTTCTCTGTGTTGCACAGCCCTCCCCATGCCCCCCCACACTATACATGCTAATCGTAATGCCCCCTTTCTTTTTTCCCGCCCTTATCCCCTCCCTTCCCACCCATTCTCCCCAGTCCCTTTCCCTTTGGTAACTGTTAGTCCATTCTTGGGTTCTGTGATTCTGCTGCTGTTTTGTTCCTTCAGTTTTCCTTTTTTCTTATACTCCACATATGAGTGAAATCATTTGGTACTTGTCTTTCTCCGCCTGGCTTATTTCACTGAGCAAAATACCCTCTTGCTCCATCCATGTTGTTGCAAATGGTAGGATCTGTTTTTTTCTTATGGCTGAGTAATATTCCATTGTGTATATGTACCACATCTACTTTATCCATTCATCTACTGATGGATAAACAACAACAGACTTTCTTTTCCATAAATAAACTAACAGAAAACTTTGAAAGTCAGAATCCAATAGGTCACATAGGAAGACACAAAAATGGTTCCCAACATTCCCAGTCACTAATATACATGGCATTCAGTGTTCAGAGGAGAAATAAGTGTGCCTGGTTAATGTGGGGATATCTTGCAAGACATATTCCAGGTAGTATAACTTTCGTTTTTTAATATTCAGTCCACATAAAGTATACATTTTTTATAATATACATCATCATTCAGGAAACATATTTTGAAATATAGAGTTGCCTCCCTATAATGTATCAACACAATGTTTTAAAGAGAGGATAAAGGTCACCTCACATTCCATCCCAAATACTAGGATTAATTCATCATAGTCACGGGTAATGTTTTGAAAATTTGTTTCAGCCTTAACAGTGTGACTGTTTCTGGAATATTGCCATCACTCGGAAGTCCTCTTACTGCAAAGGAAGTGACTGAATGTAAACAGCCTCATTAATGATGTGGTGATTCTGAAGAGATGTTTCTTAAGCCTTTTACATTTTAAGCATTTCATTTACATTTTAACATGATAGTTTGCTATGTATATTGCTTTTATTTTCTATAGAAAGTAGGTTGGGGATTTTCAGTTGTCATGTAAAACATTGCATTTTCTCATAATTAGTCAGAAATGGGCCTTAGGTTAGTGTTTTGTGCTGAAATGGCTGATGTTTAGAGGGAAATACTTGTATAATAAAAGCAACTTGAGACGCTAAAAAAAGATTGACAATATAAAAAGATTAAAAAATTATTCTGTCTCATTTTTCTTTCTGTAGGGCTGGCTTAAATATGTAATGTAACATATTTAGATGTTAATGTATGACTCTAAAGCAACAATTTGAAATTGAATTATCATAATACAGAAGGTTACCCTGGTGATTCACAACAGTTAGGCAGGTGACTTACAACTGTAATTAAATTGAATAAAATGTCAACTACTATATTTATGATTTAAAATGTAAGATAAATGTTAGACAAAAGAAAATGCCTTAGTTTAGGATGTGATGGAGAGAGTGGGGGAGGATGTCAAAGTTTTTCCTTCTGTAATTGGGTCATAGCAGTTATTTTATCATTCACAAATTTGAAAATTGGTTTAAGTAGAACCACGGCATGGTTTTAACGCTTTGCATGAAGAACACAGTATATACAAAGCATCACAGAAGCCTTGCATCAGATGCACAGAAGAAGGTGATGGTTACAAGAAGGAATGTTTCATTAGTGGAAATTACCATGAAATGAAGTTATACTAAATGTGTCAGTAGAAATTTCCTGCAGAATTGAGTTGGGTTCTATTTCTTAAAGAAAATACATGGCAAAAAATATGAGAGGAAAATAGTTAATTTATGTACCAAATTCCTTTTTCCTTTCAAGAGCTTGCTAAATTATAATAAAAGATATGTACAAATCGTACAACAAAATAGATTAAGGGATTATGAAGGGAGTATGGGATGGCAAAAGACAGAGGAGGAGGGAGGGGTGGAGTACAGATGGTGAAATCCGGCTCCCAACAGCATGATCTCTTCTAGGAGGTATTGTGATGAGCCCAAATTCTTACCATATGTTTATTGTTCCTATGTATCTTTCCTGGCAAAGGTACCAAAATATGTGTCCAAGAAACAAACCAAGAAAAGGTAAGAATTAAAATTTGAGGGATCAGTGACTGCAACTAAGGAGCACATTTCAGGTGTGTTACTGAGGATGGTTTGTGCAGCAGCCTAGAGAAAGGTCTGTGTAGACTGGAGAGGAAGTTGTCCTGGAAAATAGACAACTGCTCAAATATCTGATATGATGGAGTTCTAAAAAATGTACAGCTACTGGTTTGGAGGCTTCAGTGGTGTCAAGGTAATAGAAAAAAATAAAGGGGCAGAGGTGTCAGAGCTTAAGAACATTCTAGATCAAAGGAGACCAGAAAGACCTGGCAGCAAGGGCAGTGTATGATCCTTGTTTGGATTCTGGAATTGGAAAAAATAAGATATAAAAAACTGGGTAAACCTGACTATGGCTTTATATATTTATATATTAAGATATTGTATGAATGTTGAGAACTGTGATATAACAGTGAGATAACTGGGTTGTGGCTAAATGGCAAAACTACATTATTCTGAGGAGTTACATGCTGAGTGTCCAGGAATGAGGTGACATCCATGTGCCACCACGTTAGGTGCTGTGTGCGTGTGTTAGACAGAGAGAGAGGGAGAGAAAGACAGAAGACAAAGTGTTAAAATAGTTGCTATATATGAGAAGACATCAGTGTTTATTATTGTAGTACATTTGCAAATTTTATCAAGGCTTCAAAGTTTCCAAAGAATAAAAAATAAAAACAAAAAGAGGATTAAGTGGTATAAAGAAAGCATTAAGTAAAAAAAAAAAAAATCCATGGCCAGAAAAAAAAACTGAAGTATTTGACTCTTCAGTAAACAACATTTAAATAAATAGCTGTCATATAGTTGTGGGTTAAGAAAAAGCATTGATTAAATTCTCCTGGAAAGGTAAAATAGAGCAGGCATTGCAATAAAGCTAAATTTCATCTTTCAAATCAGAAAACAGGCAGATAACATATAAAATAGAAAAAATAAAGCAATAGCATTAGAAGTATATTATTTTGATGTATGGATTTAACAATTTGGGAGAAACAACAAGAGTCATGGGAAGTGCTGCCCATGGGAAGGAGCAGGGATGTGGCAGAATCTGCTTGTGTTTCACTATAAGCCTTTTGCTACAATTAGCTTTCCTGTAAACTATGCATGTATCAGGTTTAAATAAGTATTCAAACTTAAATAGTATAGGTTCTTTAGTAGTTAGATGAAGCAAAAGTACATAGTCAACAGAAGGATGTGGGCATGTCCATAGAACAACCAAGCCCTATGGAGGGCAGGATGCAGACTGGACATCAGGAGCCATGCAGTATCTGAACATTATGAAAACTCAACATCTTCCTCCTCATTCTAAACTAGTTTAGTCCACATTCAGGGAAGCATAGCCCTTGAGAGTTCCCGGATTTACATCTTAGAGTTTAACATAGACACAAGCTCAGAAGTCTACAGAAACTTTATTTCCTGACTCAGGCTAGCTTTCTATCCCTTGATCAGTCAACTGCAAGAAGTGGGTGGGTTGAAATCATGTGCGCAGTCTCTAAAGGAATTGATGTCCCAGAGGGTGAGGGCCCAGAGACTTTACCATACTGTGTCAGGCTGCTGAGGACCAAGGACATTATGTTGGTGGCATAGCCTGAAGCCTGACCTTCATGGATTGAAAAAAATTATAGCTTTATTGAATTAGAATACCATACAATAGGCTCACTTAACATGTACAATGTGAGGGTTTTTAGTATATGCGTATATTTGCAATCATCAGCACAGTCAATTTTAGAATATTTTCATGACCTTGAAATTAAACCCTTTGGTGTGGGGTAATGGTGGAAGGACAACAGAGTTGGATCTGACCCACTTTATTGACATGGACTCATTGAGCAGAGATTTTGCATTAAGGTTGTAGCTTGGGGCCCTAAGAGTTTGATTGGTTGGCTAGCTTAAACATGGACTAGAAGGGGCCACAGTGAGTGTGTTAGAAATGTCAGATTGGTCTTGCTTCACTGTAGGGAAAGGAATGCCAAGGCTCAGACAGATTGGGACTTTAGAGTGGATTTGTCATTCAAGACTTTCTTTTCTACACGAGGAGGGTGCAGTAGACACACTCTTCACCACAACTCTGAGAAATAAGTTTGTGAGGAGAACCCTGGCATCCTTGAAGAGCTCAGTGATTGCTTTTTCCTGTAGGCTAGACCTGACAGTAAGAAATGTGATTACAGAAATGGGAATCCTAAAAGTAGTGGGAATAATTTTATCCCTGGGTGGCAGGGACCAAGTGGTGGAATCAACTACCAAAGCACGGTGGGTGTGGTTACCATGACAGGCAGGGAGGAAAACAGCAACCAGAGTCGTCTGACTCCCAAAGACCTAGGGCACCTGCTAGTTGATCAAGGTGTTCCTAGGCATGGAATAGATAGGAAGCCTACTCAGTTCTTACTTGATCTGTGTAAATAGAAAAATTCTAGGTTAAGTGAACAAAAGTCTAACCTGAATCATAAAAACAGAGTCACGGTCCCTCAATCATTTCCCAGGATTGGGCCTATGTACAGACCCAGAACTCCTCAAATGAAGGGGAGGCAGCGTCCCCTCAAGGAAGGGCCCTTGATTCACTGCTAAAAGCTTGTACTGTTAGTCTTTCTCCCATCCCTCCACAGAAGGACCTATGGCCTTTTTACCAGAGTGACTACACATGGGGTAAAGGAAGTAATCAGAAGTTTTGGGACTACGGGGCACCAGCTCTGAACTGACACAAATTCCAGGAGAACCAGATTATCCCTGTGGCCACCAGCCAGAGGCATGGCTTCTAGAGGTCAGGTTTAGCTCAGCTCCACCTCACATGGCACAGTGCATCCCTGAACCCATCCTGTGGTTATTTCCCCTGGATCTCCAGGCGGAAGGGTGTTCCTGGTCTGGAATGAATTGCCTATGAACACGGTCCATTTGAAATAAGTCTGGGGAAAGGGTAGATTGGGAGAAACCATTTTGTTTTCCTGCTCACAGCTTGCTTGAACTCCAATTTTATTTCTAATGCTTTGGTTATGGTAAGCAATAAAATGCGTGCACACACGTATGTGTGTGTTGTCCTTGCATAAAGTAAACTGCCAAACTTGCTGACCAAATTCCAAGAGCTTCACTCAAGATTCTGTTGCATATTCTACGCACAGGTCATGTTACCATATTTCTTTTTCTTGCTTTATCTAATTTTCTAGTATATTCAGTAGAATTGGAAAATAAGAATTTGTAGTAGAAATATTTTATGGTTAATAATCTCAGAAGAAAGGTTTCCAATATTTACCATTAAGTACTTTCCAAGGAACTAACTTACGGCTTTGCTGACTTTTTTTCATGCACATATTTTCCTATTAATTTGTAATCTTGTTTTCTCATTTTCCTTTTTCCTATTTTCATTGGTTTTACTTTGATATTTGAACTAATTTCTTTGACTTACCAGTTATGTAGAAAATTATTGCTTAATTTTCAAACTTTTAGTGGTTTTGTAGTTTTCCTTTAGTAACAGATTTTTACCTTCCTTAGTTCCACTGTGGCCAGATAAAAACCTCACTTCATTTCAATCTTTAGAAATCTGTTGTGACTTGCTTTAAGGCAGAAAGCATGACCAGTTTGTAAATATTCCATTGTCACTTGAAAAGAATGTATTTTCTGTAGTCATGGGTTGAAGTGTCCTTCATATATCAAGTTGATCAAGCTTGTTAACCTATTGTCAATAGTTTCAATAACATTACTGACTCATTTCTTAGCTTGTTCTGACATAAATAAATAAATTTTTGAGTGATGATTATTAATTTGTTCATTTCTCAATTTCTGCTTTGCATATTTTCAAGTAATGTTAATAAATTCAGGCAACTTAATATTTTTATACTTTATTTAATTGATCCTTTTGTTATTTTGAAATATCCATCTTTATGTCTAATAATATGTTTTAATATTATTAATATTGACCTAATTATACCAACTCTCTTTGGATATTTGTATGAAGTAACTTTTTCAACCTTTTACTTTAAGCTTTGTTTAAGTGTGTTTTTTGTAAACATCATATTGTCAGATTGTGATTGTAATATTGTTAATTATTGTCTTCCAATTGAGTTTTTGGTTTTTGTAATTTAAATGTAATTGCTATCATATTTGAGTTTAAATTTACCACCACGCTCTCCGTTTTCATGATCATATAAAATCATTGACACTGAGAACCTATTTTTGCTTCCATTTTTGAAAAATGCTGGGGTACAGAATCCCTTTGGCAGTCAACAGAGAGGCAAACCATCCCCATCCAATCAGTCAGGAGCCTACCTATGCTTGGTTTGCCATGACTGTATGGCTTAGTCTACTTGGATTTATTCCCACACCTAAAATCCAGTGCTTAGGGGTCCTGACTTAGTGCCTGTGGTCTTTTCTATATAGGCATATCTTATTTTACTGTGCTTCACTTTATTGCAATTCACACATATTGTGCTATTTTACAAATTGAAGGTCCAAGACTTCAGTACAGGTTCTCACTGCAGATGTGGTGGAAACAGCAAAAAAGAACTAGAATTGAAAGTGGAACCTGAAGATGTGACTGAATTGCTGCAATCTTGTCATAAAACTTGAATGAATGAGGAGTTACTTTTTAGAGATGAGCAAAGAAAAGGGGTTTCTTGAGATGGAATCTCCTCCTGGTGAAACTGCTGTGAAGACTGTTGAAATGGTAACACAGAATTTAGAATATTATTTAAAATGGTGGCAGGTCTGAGAGGACTGACTCTAATTTTGAAAGAAGTTCTATTGTGGGTAAAATGCTATGAAACAGCATTGCATGCTAGAGAAATCATTTCTGAAAGAGTCAGTCAATGTGGCAGACTTCATTCTTGTGTTAAGAACTTGCCACAGCCACCCCAGCCTTCAGCAACTGGTCACCCTGATTAGACAGCAACCATCAATATGAAGCCAAGACCAGTGAAAAGGTCAGAACTCACTGAAAGCTCAGATGATGGTTAGCATTTTTTATCAATAAAATATTTCTTGTATGTACACTATTGTTTTTAGACTTAATGCTATTGCACACTTAATAGACTGTAGTATAGTATAAACATAACTTTTATATGTGCTGGGAACCCAAAACCTTCACTTGACTCACTTTATTGTGATATTCCACCCACCTTGGGATCACAGCCCAAGTTTTAAGAGTCCAACTTCAGTTTGCGTTCCTTTATGCCCTCATGGTATTGCCCACAGCTCTGAGACACTTTACCTTAGCAGCTACCTTTGGCCTGTGCCCTTCCTTGCACGAAGAGTTACACATGCCTGAATGAGTGGACAGTGTGCAAAATGCTTCCATCTTCCCAAGTCCTTCTCCTCAGGTCCTGGGTGCCTGGGAAGTGCTTTAATGAACCCGATTAGAAAAATATATTATCATGCTGATTTAGTTATGCTCAACAGGACTATTAGTCACACCATCAAGTTAGCAGTAGAAATCTTATTGTGGCTTTACTGATCCTTTTTGTTATTAGTCATAAGCTTGAGTACCTTTCACATGTTCATTTGCTATTCACATACCTCTTTGTGCTACTCCAGTTCAATATTTCTTGTCCATTTTTCTCTTCAGTTATTGGTTTTTGATGAACAGTTTTATTGAAGTGATTCATATCTTCTGGACACAAGCCTTTTGATGCATATATGAGTGGCAAATATATTCTCCCATTTTACAGCTTGCTATTTCATCTCTGAATGATGTCTTTTAAGAAACTAAGGTTCTTAATTTGAATAAAGTTAGTTTATTTTTCATTATGATTAGTGTTTTTTTCTTTTCTGAGGAATATTTCCCTATGCCTAGAACGGAGATATTTCCAATGTTTCTTTGTAATATTTATTGTTTTATAATTCACCTTTAGATTTAAAACCCATCCATAATTGACTTCTTTTTTTTTCATAATTGACTTCTTATACTGTAAGTTAAATATCCATTTTCATTAACTTCTGTGCTGATATCCAGTCAATCCAACAACATTAAATAAGAGATAAATCTTTTCTCAGTTACTCTACCATACCAATTTAGTTGTGAATCAAGTGTCCATTAAGTAGGTATATATTTTTGTAATCCCCATACTATTCTATTGTTTGATTTGTTGATTCTTACAGAAAAAATGCAACCATTATTTACTTGCAATAGCATTTGAATTAGTTTAATATTAATTAAGTTGCATCTGTGCAGTAAGCAATTCTTTATTAGATTATTTTCCTATGTTCATTTTATTTCCATGTGAAATGAAATTATTCTGATCCTTTTGTAGTGCATAAGCTTTTGCATGATATGCACCTCCTTCAAACCTTGTTATAATATCAGCACATTACCCATCTGACATGAAAAAATAAATAAAATAAAATTATCTCATTATTTTATATACACACACACTCACACAACCACTGGGAATGTTTTTGAGATGACACAATGTATTGATGAATTTGTGAACTACTGTAACCTATACAGTATTGATCCTTCCCATTCATGAACATAGTATACCACCCCGTCTCTTAGGTCATCTGAGATTGTGCTCAACGCCTTTTAAATCTATGTGTAAACATCAAGCACAGTTAAATGTATTCATGTTTATGTTATTTATAATTTAAAAAGTGGTATGGATATAATAATAGCTTATGATATCCTTTTTAATGTTTATATTATTATTTGACATTGAAACAATATGTTCCATTCATATGGAACAAATAGTTATGTGTTTGTTCTTAAGGCATTCCTGATGTCTTAGAGAAAGCTTCAGCAAAGACTTTACACTTTGAAAGTTGATAAAAATCTACTAATATATTAGGATTAAACTTTATGCTCTGCATGTCAATAATATGTCCAATATATAAAATGCCTGATGGAAAGTTGATTTTTAAACCTCATTGAATACCTTTGTTTTATTCTTACAGTTTTCTCTATTCCTCAATGTATTCTAATTTTGATTCATTAAAAAAAATCCTATAACTCTGCTTTTGTTTTATTTAGAACTGCTTAATCTAACTCTGCACAACGATTTTTCTCAGATTTGCTCTCACTTTTCTACTGTTCTCACTGTTAGGGAATTTCCTTAATTTATGATAGATTTTTTTTTCTTATTTTATTCCCTTATTTTCTCCATTATACTCTCAGGTATCTACTTAAGTAGAAGTGTGATAAGTAGATTTAATATATTCTTGCATGTCTAAAATGTGCTTATCTTGCCTTAAAAATGTGTTAATAGTTTGACTTGGTGAAAAATCCCATTAAACTTAGGTTTCCTGAGCATTTACAAGCAATACTCTTATGTCTCCTTGTACACAGTGCTGCTGGTGAAAAGTTTGAAGTTAGCCAAATACTTAGCTCTTGTGATGACCCATTTTGTTTCCAGGAAGTTTGCAGGATATTCTCTTTAACCTTAAAGACTTATCATTTCATCATAAGGAGTCAGTTGGTTATTTTTTAAATTCATCATTTTCTATACTCATTAGAAAGTTTTAGTCAAACAATTTCTGTGCTTAACATCTGTTAGGGATCGCTGCCCTCTGTTGCTTCATGTCCAGTCTTGGAAGCACTGTTTAATATATTTTGCCAGGTTGTTTTGTTAGTTTAGGAGGGAGATTAAATCTTCTCTCTATTATTTCATTTTGGTTGAAATATAAGTCCCTCCAACTTATTCTTTACTATTAAAATTGTCTATTTTACATTGCTAATCAGATCTGCCTATCTTACAATGTACACACACCCAGGTCTATATTTCTACCTATGGGGAATTGTCAAAATCCCTCACAAAGGCTGCAGAGGTGCTGGCAGTTTGTGGATTACATAATCTTGCTTTTGACCATTCATGCATTTTTCTCCTTGCCTAGCCTACTGTTTCAGTTGGTGAGTTTATACCTGATTTTAAAAGTCTCAGTTTAAATATCTCTTTGAAGAAATGCTCCATGACTATCAAAATGTGTAAGGTTGTCTCCTTTTTAAAATCCACAACCTTCTTAGCCTTCTCTAACATGGTACATATCACATTACATTGTCACAACTTGCTCTGGTTTATTCTCGGGTGTGGTTGGGAATGTAGTCTGCTCATCAGCACAATTTATAAAGCACGACAAAAGTTCAGGAATAATTCTTCAATCCGTGGACACATAAAAAGTATTTTTAAAATTTGGAGCATTGCAAGTTTATCCCTACCCAAGAGAGAAACTTTCCTGCATAGTTTAAGGCTTGGGGATGTCAGCGAGAAGCCAATTCACTCAACTGTGTGTTTGAAAAATCTTTTTTTGGAATTGAGCAAAATCAGCTGATTTCACCCTTAACATCAAACTGTTGGACAATGTAATTATTTAGCCTTTTTCCTAATTAACCCTTTCAAAACTCCTAACAAACTAACTAAACATTTAGGAAGTATAGGTTATTTTTGTTTTAATCTGCACTGGATGATTCAGCTGAAAATCAACTAATTCAATCACTGTACTTTAAGTGAATATAGGCTCTGATTTTTGGACGATGTTCTCATAAATACCAACCATATACAGAATGAGTCATAGTATTTCTAAGGTATTTAAGCAATCAAGTCAGTTCCAGAGCCAGCAGGAAGAAAAGTTAAGTGGCATAACTCATCCAGGACACAGTCATTACTGCAAATGTGATTTCTACTTCAGTGATGCCTTTTGAGGGCAGCTAAAAGAATTACAGTATAAGTTTAAGAAAATAATCATGTCCTCTTAGTTCAATAATAGATAGACCACATTCTTTAAAGCAAACAGAACTGGATAAGACTATTTAGTGACCTTCCATAGGGAAAATGTCGTGCCTCTGCATAGGCACTAAAGGCATGATGGGTGGTTGTGTTGTATGTCTTCATTTGCACAAGGACTGGTAGGTATGGGGAGTGGGAGAGAGGTATCATGGCCACTTCAAAGTTCAAGGCTGGGTTGAGTGTCTGGAGTATAAACACCATGAATTCTTCCAGATGAATCTCAGGGCTGAAGCTGCCAGAAGAGAACCTTGCCTCGGTAGAGTAATTCTTGTAATATGGTTAGTGTTATATTTAATTTAAAATCAGGGATCATGAAATAGAAATATGCCACTTAAAATAGCATATGCCTGATTTGTAAAACATAAACATCACTATTTATTTTGACCAAACACATACATCATTTAATATAGTTTACTTTTACCTTGCAGACATCTGGAAAATCTGTTAAAGCAGAACCACTGGAGACTCTGGGAGAAGTTTAGAAAATACTGATGCACAAATCTACCCCCAGAAAGCCTGCCTGAAGGATTTATGGAGCAGCCTGGGTCCCAGGACTTTTACAGCCTTCTCAGGGTGTTCTGATGTGTGATGAAGGTGGAGACCACTCTGTTAAAGGAAGAAAGGCTTCCAAACAAATGTAAAGGATTTTCCAATGTGTTTTTGTTATACATGGGCTTTTCCATTATTGCTTCTTCACAATTAGAATTTTAGCAGTTAAATAGATTTCACAGCATTGTGGACATACACAAACTTTCTGCAGCTCCAGCCCCTACCCTGTATATCTCCTATTCAGAGTTAAATAAATCTTGTTCTTAATGCATCATTCCCAACTAAGAGTCATTTTCATGGCATGTGCATCATCTCTAATTCCCTTCAATAGAATGAATCCAGTATTCCTAGTAACTCATAGCCACAGGTTTCTACAGTAAGCCAGCCAATTTGATGAGATATACACTTGTACTGAGGGTCATCCCATGGGTGCATGTTTTGTACAGAGCTTGGCATCAACAGGATGGATGGGAAACCTGGACGGATGAAGGAGGGCACACTGGGAGAAGGTGACTGTGAGTTTCTGGAAGGATAAGTGGACAGAGTTTGTATGAGAAGAAATCAGGCAAGTTTATCCCCAGCAAGGGCTGTCTATGAGGCAATGACGTGCTGCCAGTCCCTGACCTCTCACATGCGACACTGTACACAGAGACCTGTGTGGTGCCAGGGACACGTGAACATAGGGCCGTGTCTGTGGAGTGAACTCTCTTTGCTTCAATTCCAGTGGTTTATTCTAGGTGACATGGAGAACCGATTTTGCCCAGATGGTGAGTAGCCTAAGTGGCTTAAAGTACTAAAGGCAGCAGGTCAAGAGACTATTTGAGCCTATTTGATCCTAAGTTTACATCGTCACCTTGGTCTGTTTAGTGTTGGTATTGTGGGGATGGAGGTAAGTGATCCTATGGGAAAGCATGGTAAGCTAAGCGCAAAAGACAAGGTTGATCTCAGAGGCTAAGAGCAGAGCAAGTCTCCTCTGCCCAAGCTGGGTACCCTGAAAGCAGACAGAATCCACACCTTCCTCTGGGACAGGAGAGGAAGGGAGGTGGTGATGAGACCTCAGGCAGCAGATTCAGAACCTCCCCTCACCAGTCACTCTCCTCTGCCTGGCACCCTGAGCTAATAAAATGTTTTCACTCAGTCTGGCTTTCTATATGGTATAAAGGAATAGAGCATAATCTTGAATCCTACTGCAAACCTCCATGTACGTTTTGTCAAATTGCAACGTTCAAAACGGTGTCACATGACTTTTAGGCTAATTATAGAGTAGGCATGTGTCACATATTTTGCTCAACTGATGAATGAATGAGGGGACACATATGATATTAAGTCCTGTCCAGACAATATATGGGAACCAATGTGCACAAAGGCAATTTAGCAGATGGCTGGGTTAAATGCAATACTGGCTAATATCCACCAGGGCTGTAACCCATATTATTTAAGATCATATGTTCCACTGGACAGCAACTATTTGCAGCTCAAGGGGATAAAAAATTTACAAGTTATCCTCTGCCCAGAGTTGTAAAATAGCCAATGAATTAGAAAGATCACATATGCACTGCCCTCGAAAAATACCGCAAAGTTTCTTTTGCCCATTTCTCAGTTTCAGGTGATTTTTCTTCCTACTTAGCATATCTGTTTGGTGTGGAAGCATGGAGTGGTGGCAGTGCCAGGAGCCTGGGAAAGACAGCACTTTCACTGTGCTGGTGTGGAGCCTGGTGCTCACATCTGCTTACTCCTCACCACAGTGCATGGCATCAGCTCACCCCTGCTGGTCAGGAAACTGTGGCTCAGAGAAGCATAGTAAGTAACGTCTCTGCAGATTCCCTGGGCTGGAGAAGATGGAGCTCTAATCAAAGCCAATTCGAGGTGATTCAGAGTCCTGGGTTTCCTGCCTCTGCCAAGATGTGTGACTCCCACCCAAAATGACACCTGCCCTGGGCACATCCATGTGGACCCCCCCAAAGCATTATTTGGAGCAACTTTCTTTGTTCTCAGCCTCAACCCTATGTTTCTCTTCAACCTGATTCTGACCTTCTGCAAAATTCTCTGGCTCTGAGGTTTGGCTTGTTTTACGTGAGGAGTCAGGGGTTCTGCCCTGGCTGCCTCCACTCGGGCTGCCCCTAGCAAACCTAAGAAGAGTGAAGGAGCCACTCCAAGAGACAAAAGAGAGACCCAGTCAATTCTCCCGGGAACTGCTTTACTGGTGAACAAGGTAACAGCATCTTCTAGGGAGAGGAGAGAGTCCTTATCAGTGGGAAGCTTTAAGCAATAAGCACTTGGTTGTTCAGGATCGCTCAGGTTAAACCCACCTGGGGCTACAGATTTATAAGGCGTGAGGGCATGCATAATGTCATGGAAGCCAAATAGCTCCGTATAAATAAATTATGTATAAATTGAGGATGCTTCATGACCTAGATGACCCTCTTTCACATAAGCATGTAGCCACATATATTACTTAGAGACCTCACATGCTAACATGGGCCAGTGTCTACTGTGGGGACAAGAGTCCTAGAGAGTTGTGGGACTGTCCCAGACCTCTCTCTGCTTCACTTGCCTTGTGGTTTTATTGTACTCTCGAAATTATAAATAAGCACTGTTGATGGGAAAAAGCTGCGATTTGTCTGAGTCTGATTTGACAACCTGATCCTGGTTTATCTCAATCTCTGTGAATTTTTCCCAGACTTTCATGGGTCCACCATGTACAGTTGTGTGAACTGGGTACTGCACAACTCCATGAGATTTATTTACACTGCAGACCACACAGTTCACCCTCAGTAGCACGGCCTGGGTAGTCACAGATGCTGACTCTTCTGCAGAGCAACCCTGGCTTCAAAGGAAAGTACTAGTTAATAGAAATCTTCATATTAATAATTCTCTTTGACATGTGTAAGAATGGAAAAAATGCTGCATTAATAAGAAAAGTGTTTGTA
This sequence comes from Manis pentadactyla, assembly GCF_030020395.1. NCBI lineage: Eukaryota > Metazoa > Chordata > Mammalia > Pholidota > Manidae > Manis > Manis pentadactyla. The sequence goes on from NC_080025.1 coordinate 46,424,352, forward strand.
ATAGGAAATTGATTTGGTTGCATGATATGGTACCTGTAACCACAGAATTTGATAGTTTTTTGGATGACTTTGTGACTGGACTGTAAAGTAAGTTATGTTTAATATTCACATGTGAAGAATTTTGGGGATAACTCCCATTACAGAAAGACTAACTAGTAAGGTTCACTATTATCTGCCTGGATTTCAGAGCAAAGTAGGTAATACTGAACAGGACCCATGGATAACAGAGAAGACCCTGTAAGGGAAAATAAGAACCAACACTATTAAAAAGCCAACCTGCTCATCCTCTTGGGCAGTAGCCAGCAATGTCCTTATGTCAAGACCAGAGAGCATATATTTTAGGCCTGTGCAACTACCCGTCTCTGCCAGTATAGGGGGAACGCAGCAAGCACAGTGCAGACACAAATGGCCACTCCATTAAATCTTTATTTATAAAAAGAGACAGTGGCCCACTGCTCACTGAGTGCTGGTCCAGAGGGCAGAGTGTCTCTGCTGATGAATGGCCATTTCAGTGTGTCTCGAGTGGGGATGGATCTCCCACTCCACAGTGAAGAGACAGTCCATAGGGGTTCTGGGGATAATTTGTATGTAGAGAAAGGGAAAATTCAAAAGCTCATGGATTCTCTACTACGACAGGAACACTCCTCTGAAGTGTCCTTTCATGTCTGAACAGACAGAGCTCCCCAGCATGAGATTAAATGCTCCCTGGATGAAAATCCTGCACCTTCTTCCATGTTCTCCATTCTCACCAAGGTTTTGGGAAGTTCTGTATTTCATCCGTCATGCTGCTCTTCAGGGGTGTATAAAATCCAGCTCATAAAGCTGAGATTCGTTAGAGCTCTTGGGCAAACAAGGCATTCGGGTGACTCACAGGTTGCCGTCCTGGACTGGGGTTGGTTCCCAACCAGTGTTCAGGAGGTGGAATTCTCAGGGGACAGTCAGGAGGTAGTTCCAGAAACCTGTGGTCATCCTGAATCCTTGGGCCTGAGTTCGAGGTCAGAGAGAAGAGCAGGAGGGCTTTGTTCAAAGGCAGAAATGCAAATGAGAGTAGAGTCTAGACTCAGAAACTGGGGGGATGAAAACCAAGGGGGTTTCTGACTGAGGACGCAGGAAGGTGCCCTGGTGATGGTGGCAAACATCCCTGGTGTCTGTGATACGCCAATTGTGTGTATATGCCAGGCTACCCCAAAAGCACAGAAATCACATGGTTAAATGTGGTTAATTGTGGCTTGAAAATCATAATCAGAATGTAGCGAGGCATCTTTTCATTTCCAAGCACTTTAGATTTTTTTTCTCTAGTGTTAAGTGCTGGAGGGAGTGTTTTAAAAGTGGAAGAATTCTACATAGAACTCAGAGGCCATTTGAAGCAAGCAAGACACTCATCCTTGATTACCTGTGGTTGTTCTTGATTCCCTGTCCTAACTTGAGTCTTCCGGCCCATCGTTCATTCCTGTGCAGCTGATTCAAGAAGTAAGTGTGGGACTCTTATCCTCCTCACAAATTAACAAGGAGAACATGTGTGCTGTGCTGCAGACACAGATACCCCGGTTCTCTTGTGCACACGTACATCACAACAATTAGCCTCGAACACCTGCTGTCAGCTTCCAGCTTTCAGATGTCATCTGATTCTTGAAGGAATTCATGCTGGACTTAGCACAAGTAGTACAGGGGTAAATGATTTTTTTTGAATGGGAGAATTCTGTATTTTAACACTTATTTTAATGTGACAAGTAACAATTTGGATATGTTTCAGTATTTAAGTTTATAAGCAACCTTAAGAAAAAAATAAAATGTTTTTTATCTCAGAAATGCCACTTCATTTGCCTTCCCAGAATGATCTGCACATGTAAAGCACTTCCTTTGAGTAACGGGAGTGTTGTTATGGTCTTCAATAAATAACACAGGCTGACGCAAAAGGAGGCAGCCTCCACCACCCCAGAGGAGCTTAGATCCCCAAGAACATGGGCATAGAGTCAAACTGTTGTCAATATTATGCTTTCTACGCAAATGCCTTCCATTAGAATTTGGGTTATGCAGAGTAAAGTGTCATCTTAGGAGGCCAGCTGTCTTCTTAGGCTCTGCCATTTATAGCATCCCCATGATCTAGATTCTGGTTCCCAGCTTTGCAGTTTCAGCATTTATAGTTTTAAGGCATCCAGAGTGGATCAGGTGCAGGAAGAAAAACAGATGTTGAGCATATACCAGAGATTGGCTTATAAACCAGAAGGCCAATCTGCTAAATCACAACAGGAGGTGTCCCTTACCAGGGAAAGGAATTTTCTGTCTTATAGGCAGGCAGAACCTTCTTGTCTATCTTGAAAGCTAAGTTGGCTGCCATGTGAATGTGGAGTCATGACAATATAACAGCAGACATTTACCTAGCAGAGACCATGTGCTGGGTGTGGTATAAATATTTTACATGCCTGATCTTATTGAAAACTCATAACGACCTACAAGTTAGATACTATTATTATCTTCAATTTCTACAGAGAAAACTGAGGCTTTCCTTAGCCAGAAGGGATGCCGAGAGTGAGTGGCGGGGTTGGGGTGTGACCTCATGCAGGCTGCCTTCACATGGTCACTCAACCTTCAGCATGCATGCACATCAGCACATAGACCCCATGCCTCCTGTAGGACACTTAGAAATGCAGTTCTCTTCTGCACTTTACAGGCCAGGTGAGAAGTGGTGTCCTAACTTAGACTTGTTTTAAGATGATCTTAAATGATTTGGAAATCACACATTTGCCAAGAAAGATTACATCATCTCAAACTCAATACATTCTGTTTATTTCAATGCAACCTCAGTTTAGCATTCATGAATGTGTGCTTTGTATTTAATACCTGATACATAGTGTTTCATCACATCCTCATAATAACCTGATAGTCCTCTTCTGACTTTGAGGAAACTGGGTTCAGGTGTCTTAATTTTCTCCAAGTGTCACAAATCGTGTTGCATATGTTGGAGAGAAACCTTTGGGAAACAGAAGAACCTGGTTCCAATCCAGGTGCTGCCATTTACTGCTTCAGTGATGCTGGGTGATTTATAACCCAAGACAATATCGCAAGCTCACAGAGGTGTCATCCAGACAGAAGGTGAATTCATATGAAAGTGCTTTTTAAACACCATGCAACTCTTCTCAGAGACACAGCTGAGCAAAAATGGTGCTGCCATCTTTGCCTTTCGAACATCTTTCAAAAACAAGAAGAATGAGAATGAGGAGTTCAAATTCCACCTTCAAGAATACTAGGGAACATCCTAGTCCTGCATAGTGGATGGGTGGGGCTCAGTCCACAGCCACAGATCTCAGACAAAGCACAACAAAGCCCCACAGCCCTGTCCCCCCGGCAAGCACAGGGTGGCAGCTGCAGGTGATGGCGTAATGTTACCTTTGTGCTCAATGCCGTGGGCCAGAAGCAGGACAGGCTCTTACCCACGCCTGCCATCATCCTGTGGAATCCCTGCCAGTCAAACATGGTCTGCTCCCTCTTCCACACTAACATTTTGTAAATGCCAGGTCCTGGAAGGCCTCACATTCTTATGTGAATAATGATAAAAAAGCAATCAAGAGGCTCATCCACATTGTTGCATGTGTTAATACTTCATCTTTCTTGTGGTTGAATAATGTTTCATTATATGGGTAAACCACACTTAATTGGCTTTTCTATTCGTCTGTCGATGGGTAGTGACTGGGTATGAGGTCTCCTAGATACAGACAGTGATTGCACACATTATGAATGAACTAATGCCACTGAATAGTGAGTGCACTTTAATAGTATGCTTTAGTTTTTAGTGTATAACTTTCACTTCAGATAAAAAGAGAATTGAAAGTACAGAATCAATATTATAATGATAAAAAAAATAGACCAAAAAACAACCCACAAAAATTTCCGAAGAACAATGACAAAAAAGAGGACAAACTAATTGTAGAAAACTGTTCAAGAGGAACAGCGAGTTGGGGAAAAAAATTGTCACTGATCATTTTGCCATGAATTTAAACATTTCAGCAAATTAACCCTATCAAAACCAGGCTCTATAAAGACAAATAAGATGGCAGAGAAGATACAACCTAACAGGGCTCAGGAAGCAATGCACTCCCCAAAATTCAAAAGTCAACTTCCCAGAAAAACGTGCTGATCAAGCAAACTCAGATTACTAGCTGTCTGGAAGGAGATAGTTGTACAATTCAGGGATTCCATGACTAGCAAATAACTTGGGTTCCAAAACTACAGGACTGGAATAAAAATCCCAGGCTGGCAATAGAATCCTATAGACTTAATATAGATATATCCATAAATGAGTCTTAGACCTTCAGCTAAAAATTTTAGATATCACTATCCTCTCTGGAGGAATGGATGACATATATACTTGAAAAAATCAATATAATGAATTCTATCTCTTTATTTAAATATATTGGAAGTTACAACACCAAATGTATTCCCTGGTGGTACAAATAAAGCTCTGAAACACACCCTAATACATAGAGTCCCAAGACACCTCATTAGAGGTTTCACTTGGAAGTGGGAGAAGCATCACAAGACTATATAATAGTATTGGGACCAAAATATTAATGGTGCCTATTATCAAGTTCATCTAAAATATTTTTCCTCGCATATAAAATAAAATGGTGCAATAAAGCAATGGCTACACATGGTCAGAATCCTGCTGGAGTATGGATCTGACTTCCTCACTTGCCTCCCTAAAAGAAGAATCCTGTCATTAGAAGAGAAATTTTAAATTCAGGCATTAGCCTAAATAATATATGGAATAATAGAAAAACCCACATAAATACTACTTGGCCAAAAGGTTGGACCCCATAGATCCCACAGAGTTAGGATCAGAAAGAAGGCTAACAACAGTTCGCTTTAGGAGACTCAGTGCTGAAGTGTATATATCGAAGCTATAATATAGGGGTGTAGGACATTGGATATAGTTAAAGCGTCTTCCCAGATATCAACCAGTGCAAAAACACATCCAACTGATTAAACAGATCAGAAATAGACTTTTACTCCCTTAAATGCTATTATCAAGACTGAAATCTCACAGACTTAAGAAAACAAATACATAACACAAGAAAAGAGGAAGTGAATTACAAATAAAAGCTTGGTCTTCAGTGAGTATTCAATGGCAAGTGGTTGTAAAATTAATTAAAGCATTCAGTGATGCAGGAGGTATGGGAAGTCAAACCCCAGATTGTTAGTATGATCTTAAATATGTAGAAAAGCAGTACAATATATAGTATGAAGCAATTATGCCTTTATACCAAAAACATAGTATATAAAGATACGATGCCATAAGGCAGTGGATCAAAGAAATTGGTTAAAGCTATGGTTGGAAAACATGAAATATAAAACCGGGTGTAGGCATTCACAAATGAAACAGAATTTTACAAAATAGAAAATTATGGCTGTGATGCTAAGAGAATTTGTCAAATAAGTCAGAAGTAATCTCTGGAGGGGGATAAAAATGATCATCCATGGCGTTCCTATTAGACTATAATTAGTATATCACTCCTGGCACCAGTCTTTGGATAATAGAAAGCAGATTCTACTCTACAAGTAATTGGATTAAATTTTGGGGAAAGGTCTATGAACATACCTAGTGAAAAATAATTCCCATAAATGATTTCTAGCCTTAAACCACCACAAAAACATTGACTCAGAAGTTATGAAGGCATCAGTTCTCTAGACAAAAAACAAAAACTGAAGAATTTAACATGGCATGTTAGAATGTACATCAAATAATGCATAGGATGAAAAAGGGTCAAACATGTTATTTTCCAGATGAATAGACAACCTGGGAACACTAAGATGAAATCTGGATTGTCCCCAAGTTAGATTTTCCTACTATGAGGCCATTAAATTTTCTGAAGAAAAGAAGTAATTGTAAGAAAAAGCCTTCTCCTTATTTAAACACATAGGGGTACATTTACATAATGAGATAGGTATCCTATAGTTGACAAATGGAGAATATAATCAAGAAGACAATAATGAATAGTAAATATGCACACTTAATGATGAAAAATTCCCTGACAAGGAATAGACCAGGTGTAATGTTTAGAGATGCACCACATTTTGATTTGGATTCTTGGAAATACTGGACTAATTGGAATCATTTTGATATTGTTGTTAATCAAATATTTTATTCTAATAGGTGCCATGACCATATTATTGACAATGATAAGCAAGGAGAGGTAACTCTTAAAACCTGTGGAAGGAGAATGTGCTGTGGTATAGTACATAGGTATCATCAGCAAATATAGATTGAAAAGAAAATCGATCTAACAGAGATGATCATGACACCCCACCATTCTTTTTTTAGCAGCTTTATTGAGGTATGATTTGCATATGCAAAGCTTACCCAGTTATAGTGGACAATCCAATGATTTTAAGTATATATGCAACCTTCCTCACGATCTAATTTTAGAAAATTTTTACCATATCCAAAGAACCTTAAACCATTTTTAAATTGGATTATTTGTTTTTTCAGTATTGAATGGTATAAGTTCTTCATGTATTTTGGATATTAGTCCCTCATCAGATATATCATTTGTGAATATATTCTCCCATACTGTAGGTTGCCTTTTCATTTTGTTGATGGTGTCCTTTGCAGTACAGAAGACTTGTAGTTTGATGTAGTCCCACTTGTTTATTTTTGCTTTTGTTTCCCTTGCCTGAGGAGACATATCCAGAAAGAAATTTCTCATGCTGATATTCATGAGATTTTTGCCTTTATTTTCTTTGAAGAGTTTTATGATTTCATGCCTTATGTTTAGGTTGTATCACTCTCAACAAGTTATATACTCAGATACGCAAGGAGTTAACACAACGTTCCATGGAATAAGAAGGTGTCTGTTGCACCTGTGGGCAAATAGAATGTATGGTACATTCAAAGAGCCCACAGTTAGATAGGATCCCAACTTTCCTAACTGGGCTGGAGCATTGCCTCTATGGGACTGTAGTAAGCTGGCTGCAGAGAGCCATGTACTGACTATAAGGCAGTTCTTTTTACTCCCCACTAGTTTTATTGAGATACAATTGGCACACATCACTGTATAAGTTTAAGGTGTGTTGCATAATTGTTTGATTTACATATATAGTGAAATTATTACCACTATAAATTTAGTTAATAGCCATCATCTTGTATAGATAAAATTAAAAGATAAATAAAAAATGGAAGTCAAAAATTGATCTTTTCCTGGTATGAGAATCATTAGCATTTATTCTCTTAGCAACTTTCCTAATATGATATGGCAGTATTAGCTATGGTCATCATGCTGTACATTACATTCCTAGTGCTTATTTATTTTGTAATGGTATCTTTGTGTGCTTTTTGACCATTTTTCTTTTATTTCCCCTGCCTTCTGTGCAGGTTACTTTGCTTCTGATAACCACAAATAAGATCCCTTTTCTATGAGTTTGTTTTTTTTAATTCCACATACAAGATGAGGCAATATTTGTCTTTCTCTGACTTATTGAACTTAGCATAATGACCTACAGTTCTATCCATGTTGTCACAAATTGCAGGAGCTCCTCAATTTTTATGGCTAAATAATACTCTGTTGTATGTGTATACTACAACTTCTTTATCCATTCATCTATCAGTGAATACTTAGATTGTTTCCATGTCTTGGCTTTTGTAAATAATGCTTCTGTGAACATGGGGTTGCAGATATCTTTTGAGTTAATGTTTTCATTCCTTTTGGTGTATTTCAAGAAGTGAAATTGTTGATCATATGATAGTTCTTTTTTTATTTTTTTGAAGATCCTTCATTCTGTTTCCAAAGTGGCTGTACCAGTTTACAGCCTACCAACAGTCACGGGGATTCCCTTTCCTCCAGACCCTTGCCAACACTAAGTATCCCTTGGTTTTTGACGATGGCCATTCTAACAGGCATCAAATGATATTTGCAAACACTACTTGTTTGCATTTTTGCAATTTTGAAGTTTCGTATTTCCCTTATGACTAGTGATATGGTACCTGTTGGCCTTTTGTGTATTTTTTTTGAGTAATGTCTGTTCAGTACATTTGTCCATTATAAATTGGATTTATGTTTTTTTGTTATAAGGTTATATGAATTATTTACTTTGGATACTAATCCCTTATCAGATTTTATATGATTTATAAATATTTTTCTCCTTCCATTGGCTGCCTTTTCACTTTGTTGATTTTTTTTTTCATGAGGCATTACTAATCCCTTGTGATGACATCCAAGACAGAGGCCGCAAGACACAAGGGCTGGGAACGAGCAGCAGCCAGGACAGAGGGAGAGCGAGAGAGAGAGCAAGATGATCAGTGCTTCCACCAAATGAGGGAACCTTGCACCATCTTGACCTTGCTTCTTTGAAGATGCCGTTTAACTCGTTGAGGGAAATAAATAAGGAAACACTGTGCCAACTAAGTGATATCTATCAGCAATTTCTCCTGGTATTTCCTGTTCATAGACATCTCATAGGAAAGGCTTCATTCTTCACTGAGGTCAGATGGGTGACTCATAATGAGGGCTGAGAAGTAGACTTATTTTTGTACTGCACATCGTTTTGTACATTTTGCACTTTATACTATGAATACATAATATAATATAAAAAAACTATTCTGAGTCAGAAAAAGTAAAATAAATTTATTACATATTTAAGCAAAATATTTTAAGAAATTTTCTGGTCTTGGCATTAAGAACCATCTTGTTTTATTTGTTTTTGTGTGTTTGTTTGTTTTTAAACCTATCTTGGCAGCTATGGTTTTATGGGAACAAATTGGACTCTAAAATCAGAGAAACCTAGATTTAGATTGCAGCTATGTTGAATAAGCTTAACAAGTTTTTAATCTCTCAGAACCTATCTGTTTTAACCTACAAAATGGAGATTACAATTCCTACTGTTGTTGATTAAGTGTATGAGCAATCCTAGCACAATGTCTGATGCATGATTTTGATCTCCAGTGTTTTTCAACTCCACTGCTAAAATGAGGTGTTTATGTTCCATTCACTGGGAAAAAGACTTAGAGGTAGAGCTAACTGGAGGAGATTTGGAGACAGTGGGTAAAATGAGAATGATAAATGAGCTTTCATGATCTAGCATAGGAAAAGTGCTTTGAGGACAGCATGAATTAGGAAGAGGTGATCCAAAGTCACAGCAAGGAAGAACTCTAAGGACTGTGGTTTTTGTGTTTCTTTCTTCAGGAGCTCCTGTTCTCTGCCATGATGTCATGCTTATAATTATACACTAAGATTATTACTGGAAAAAGATGAGTGTGGTTCTTGGCAAGACAGGAAAACATACTTTGGATTAACATTTAGTCTTCATCTGGTTGAAAATTGCTGCTAATGAGTGCTCATATATATCCTGAACAATAGAGTTTCCTAGAATGACAGTGAATCTGCAATCAGGCTGATGGACCCAAGTTGCCACCAGCTTACCTGTACTATTCCTTTGTGACATAGAAACGTTAACCCAAAAGGAAACTTCAATGGAATTGTTGCAAAGGTTCTTCAATCCAAAGGAAGGACTGGGGCATGGATAGAACCATGGATAGCCTGTGATTCGAAAGCATCTGAATCTTGTGAATGGATAACTCATGTTTAAAGGTATCATATTCTAGTTTCAAATGGTATCTGGTAACAGTCAGTGATTTTTTCCTCTCCTCAGTTTGCTAGTGAGGCAACAAACACACAAAAAACACAAAATTCCCAAGAGGAAAAAGCTGCTCCATTCTTGGCCATAATTTCAAACCTCATCTTCCTAGTTCACGATGACCTCTAAGCAGTTTTCCTTCCCTTTATTATAAAAGCTCAATTTACAAAAGCACAATATTTTGAACACTTAAAAACTGAGAATGACATGTAGATTAATAGTCGACTTATTTTAAGAATATGATAGTAAGATCACTTCATTTTAAGATATGGAAAATCACAATTATGAAAGAGAAATCTTTGACTGAAAACAATTGTTGGCACTGAAAATAATTAAAAATTTCCAAAATTTACCTTTCCTGTTTGCTTTAGTATTTGAGTTATTTCCCTATATCCATGTCATGTGATTTGAGTTTCCTGTTTACAGGATTCCAAACAAAAAAAGTAAAAAACCCAAAAGTATCCATTAAGAGGATGCATATTGTTTTTTTTAAAAAAAAATGTTTTACTCATTAAGGACACATTGCGTTAATTAAAAGGATAATGTGTCTTCTTTCTGTGAACCACTCTGAAGACCTCTTTTAAGCCAAGCTACACATTTTCCTTCCTTCTGGAAGTTAGTATTTAGAGTATGGAAAGAGGAAATTCAGAGGCTGGTGTTCTTCTGGAAAGAGAATGGTTGGTTGACTTTGTTGATTCCAATCAATGGAATATGCGTATAATGTGTGAGATTAGATATGATGAGGTAGAGACAAAGACAGAGACTCAGGTTGGTTTATCATTCCTACAGAACCAGATATAGTCCCAAGTTAGCATGTTTTGGATACAGTGTCATTAGCATGCTTAGATACAGGGTGTCCTTCAGTTGACAGTGGACAAGGAGGGAGGAAAGTGTGCAGCTGGATGGAACTTAAAGCAGGGAAAGTCTGTGTTTGGACATCATCATTGATCTATTGCTCATTGTTTCAAACTTGTGGGAATTGAGATTGCAAGCTGTGTTTGGAATAAGAAAAAAATAGATTTCTTTTTGATCTTTTGTTGTGTCATTAATTATCATCTATTTTGAGGTAAAACCAGGAAAATTCTTTGATTTTCAAGAATCTACTTATTCAAGCACTCTACGTTTTCCAAGGGACAATTATCAAGTTATTCAATGTATTCATGCAAGGAGTTTTATGCTGGTTGTCCCTAGAAGCCCAAGGATAGGAACAATGTCACAATCAATACCAAAAAAAAAAAAGCACCTCTCCAATGACCTTTTTAAGACTTTTAAGTTGGTTTTTATTATAGCTGCATCCATTTTAGCCAATTATTTTATATTCTCTCCACCAATGCCTGCATTGTTAGTATATTTTAGAGTTATGCTGGCATGAAAAGCTATCCCAAATTATATGAAATTAACACCAAAGTATATATCTTGCTTTCACTGAAAGTTGAAATAGGGTGGTTTGGATCTTCCATGTAGATATTCCATACATTATTGAAGGTGGGGCATTAAAGTGTATGATTATTCTCCTACACCTGTCTGTTTCTGTTTTTAATTCAGTCAATTTTTGCTTCAGATATTTTGGGGCTATGTTATTAAGTGCATATATTTTTATTGTTGTCATATATTCTTGATGGACTGAACATTTTATCCATATATAATACCCTTCTTTGTCTTTGTAAACATGTTTGACAAAACTCTATTTTGTTTGATATTAGTATAGCTGTCTTAGACATCTTTTGGTTACTATTTGCATGAAATATACTTACCCATTCTTTTACTTTTAACCTATTTGTTACTCTGGAATCTCTTATAGACAGTGTATAGTTGAACATATTTTTTAAAATTTGTTCTGCCAGTCTCTGCTTTATTAATTGGAGAATTTAATCCATTTACATTTAATGTAAATGCTGATAAAGAAGGACATCCTTCTGCCATTTTGCTATTTATTTTCTTCATAACTTATGTCTTTTTTTCTCCTGGATTACTCTTATTATTATCATCTTTAATGTTTAATGTTTGTTTTTCCTATTGTTTTCCTTTGAGTCTCTCCTTATTTCATTTACTATATTTTTGAAGTCTTAATATTTTAAGTATATAACAATATAGTTTGAATTAATATTAACTTAGCTTCAATAATATGTAAAATCTCTACTCCTATACAGCTCCAACCCTCTGTATGTTATTACAAATTACATCATAAAAAATATATAATTAGTGTGATATGTCTGTTTTAAAATCCTATGGAGAAATTTTAAAAAGAAGTAATAAAAAAGAGAATTAGAAAATCTAACATAGAATAATACTGGCTTTTATATTTAACTTTATAATCGTCACTACCAAAGTTTTTTTCTTTCTTCATACAGAGTTGAGCTATTATCTAATGTCCTTTAGTTTCGGCATAAAGGGCTTTCTTCAGTATTTCTTGTAGGGCCAGTATAGTAGTGATGGGTTTCTTCAGCTTTTATCTGTGCATGTTTTAATTTTGCCTTCATTTTTGAATGTTTTGTTGTATTTAGAATTCTGGTTGACAATGTGGTTTTTCATACAGACTTTACATAAGTCATCCCACTAGACTTCTGACCTTATGGTTTCTTATATGAAATCTGTGGTAAATCTTATAGAGAATACCTCTTACATGACAAGCTGCTTCTTTCTTGCTGCTTTCAAGATTCTCTCTTTGTCTTTGTCTATCAAAAGTTTGATTATAATAAGTCTCAGTATGGAACCCCTTGAGTTTATCCTGCTTGGAGTTTGTTAAGCTTCTTGAAAATATAAATTCATATCTTCCCTAAGTTTTGGGAAGGTTTCAGCCATTATTTTCTCAAATATTCTTTCTTCCTGTTTATCTTTCTACCCTCTCTTTCTGGGATTCCTATTATGTAAATGTTGGTATTTAGTGGTAATCAACATATTTCTTAGGAGCTGTTCATTTTTCTTCATTGTTTTTCTTGGTGTTCCTTAGACTGGATAATCTCAACTGACATGTCTTTAAATTATTTTTATTCTGTCTACTCAAAATTTCTGCCTACTTAAATTATCTTGCTCAACAAGATATTTTCTCTAGAGATATTTTTATTTCAGTTATTGTACTTTCCAGTTCCAGAATTTCCATTTTGCAATTTCTGTTTCTTTATGGATATTATCTATTTGGTGAGACATCATCCTCCACCTTTGCTTTAGTTTTTTGTCCTTTGTTTTCTTTAGGTTTCTGAATGTATTTTAGATAGTTGTCTTAAGGTTTTAGTGGAGTAAATCAATTATCTGGGCTTCATCATGAATAATTTTCATTTGTTTATTTTCTGTGATTGAGCAATATTTCTTTTTCTTTGAATACCTTCCATTCTTGGTTGTTGCTGAAAAATTAACATTCTGTACATTATGATTTGGTGACTCTGGACATCAGCTTTCCCTCTTCTAGGCTGCTACTACTTGTTATAGGTTATTGATGTTTGTTTGTTTAATGGTTTTTCTAAACTATTCTTATAAAGCCTGTATTCTTTCTTATGTATGGACATTTAAGGGTCTGTTTCATTAGCTTAGTGGTCATTTATTTGTTTGACAGAAATATCCTTGAATATCTAGAGCCAAAAGACAAATACCCTTCTCAGATCGTTCAGATTGGTACTTCGTTGGAGCACTCCTTCAGCACTTAGACTGGCCATTTACAACTCAGTTTTAGCCTTCACTATCTGCTTGCACAGAATTTAAAGGTTAGCCAGAGATGAGTGCTTGTGTCTTCTCAGGTATCTCCTGAGTATGTATCCAGCAGGAGGCATGTGTGTGATCTGCTGTATTCCCCACTATAGGTTGAAGCTTTTCAGAGCCTCTGATCCCAGTGTACCTATTTCTCCAGTCTTTTCCCCATCCAGGCTATTTGTTCTATCTGCTGTTTGTCTTTTACATCTTGCCCTAGGTGGCCTTTACTACCATATCTGTTTTTAAATGAGGCCATTATTACCTGAGAAGTTCTGAGGCAGGCAAAATAAAGAAAAACCACTGGGTTGATCCTTTAGTTAGCGCCCAGACAGGAAAAAGCAAAACAAAAACAAAAAACTCAGTTGTTTACAAACAGGCTTTGTATATCATTCTATGGCACCAGAAATCTGCAGTAGGAATTCTGGCACCATTTCCATGACTGCTGCTGAGCTGAGGAGTTGGGTTGATAGGATGATAAGTAAGAATGCCACAGTGCTCTCTTACAGAATATCAGCAGCTTCTTCTTTATTAAGCATTCTTCTGGTCATTGTAAATTTGTGTCAGATTCCCAAGTTCTAAGAAAAGTTGATTCTGACAGTTTTTGACAGCTTAGTCATGGCTTTAGTGTATGGAAAGTTTTGGCTTTTCCGATTCTGCCATGTTGTGTGAAATTACCATCACTAGGTTCCAACCTTTTTAGACCCCAAACCTTAATAGATCTACATTGTCAATTTAAGTGCAACCAATATTTTTCTTGTTTAGTTTCTAGCTTATTTTTTCAGGTTCATTGATTGTTACATTTCCCCCCTCCCACTTCCTTCCATTGAATAAAATACACTATGAATTTCATGAACTAGGTATTTTCTTACACAGGTTTTTTCTCACAATGCGTTTTTCCCCTATGATTTGTCTATTATGAATCTTATCATCCATAAGCACCCATGTTGTCTTTTCTAAGAACATCTCCTAGTAGGAAGTCAAGGTATAATAACTCTTGTTCCCTCTACTCTTTCCTCTCTTTTTAAAATTTTTTTAATTTTTAATTTTGTTATCATTAATCTACAATTACATGAAGAACATTATGATTACTAGGCTCTCCCCTACCCCAAGTCCCCCCAACAAACTCCATTAGAGTCACTGTCCATCAGCATAGTAAGATGTTGTAGAATCAGTACTTGTTTTCTCTGTGTCGCAATGCCCTCCCCTTTCCCCCACCCCCCACCTTATACATGCTAATCATAGTGCCCCCTTTCTTCTTCCCCACCCTTATCCCTCCCTACCCTCCCATTCTCCCCAGTCTCTTTCCCTTTGGTAACTGTTAGTCCATTCTTGGGTTCTGTGATTCTGCTGCTGTTTTGTTCCTTCAGTTTTTCTTTTGTTCCTATACTCCACAGATGAGTGAAATCATTTGGTAATTTGTCTTTCTCCACTTGGCTTATTTCACTGAGCATAACACTCTCTAGCTCCATCCATGTTGTTGCAAATTGTAGGATTTGTTTTCTACTTATGGTGGAATAATATTCCATTGTGTATATGTACCACATCTTCTTTATCCATTCATCTAATGATGGACACTTAGGTTGCTTCCATTTCTTGGCTATTGTAAATAGTGCTGCGATAAACATAGGGGTGCATCTGTCTTTTTCAAACTGGAGTGCTGCATCCTTAGGGTAAATTCCTAGAAGTGGAATTCCTGGGTCAAATGGTAAGTCTATTTTGAGCATTTTGAGGAACCTCCATATTGCTTTCCACAATGGTTGAAATAATTTACATTCGTACCAGTAGTGTAGGAGGGTTCCCCTTCTCCACAACCTTGCCAACAGTTGTTGTTGTTTGTCTTTTGGATGGTAGCCATCCTTACTGGTGTGAGGTGATATCTCATTGTGGTTTTAATTTGCATTTCTCTGATAATTAGCGATGTGGAGCATCTTTTCATGTGTCTGTTGGCCATCTGAATTTTTTCTTTAGAGAAATGTCTATTCAGCTCCTCTGTCCATTTTTTAATTAGACTATTTGATTTTTGTTTGTTGAGGTGCATGATCTCTTTACATATTTCGGATGTCTAGCCTTTATTGTATCTGTCATTTATGAATATCTTCTCCCATACTGTAGGGTAACTTTTTGTTCTATTGATGGTGTCCTTTGCTGTACAGAAACTTTTCAGCTTGATTAAGTCCCACTTGTTCATTTTTGCTTCTGTTTCCCTTGCCCGGGGAGATATGTTCATGAAGAAGTTGCTCATGTTTATGTCCAAGAGATTTTTGCCCATGTTTTTTTCTAAGAGTTTTATGGTTTCATGACTTAGGCTCAGGTCTTTGATCCATTTTGAATTTACTTTTGTGTATGGGGTTAGACAGTGATCCAGTTTCAGTCTCTTACATGTAGCTGTCCAGTTTTGCCAGCACCACCTGTTGAAGAGACTGTCTTTTCCCCATTGTATGTCCATGGCTCCTTTATCAAATATTAATTGACCATATATGTTTGGGTTAATGTCTGGAGTCTCTATTCTGTTCCACTGGTCTGTGACTCTGTTCTTGTGCCAGTACCAAATTGTCTTGATTACTGTGGCTTTGTAGTAGAGCTTGAAGTTGGGGAGTGAGATCCCCCTACTTTATTCTTCCTTCTCAGGATTGTTTTGGCTATTCGGGGTCTTTGGTGTTTCCATATGAATTTTTGAACTATTTGTTCCAGTTCGTTGAAGAATGTTGTTGTTAATTTGATAGGGATTGCATCAAATCTGTATATTGCTTTGGGCAGGATGGCTATTTTGACTATATTAATTCTTCGTAGCTGAGAGCATGGGATGGGTTTCCATTTGTTAGTGTCCTCTTTAATTTCTCTTAAGAGTCTCTTATAGTTTTCAGGGTATAGGTCTGTCACTTCTTTGGTTAGGTTTATTTCTAGGTATTTTATTCTTTTTGATGCAATTGTGAATGGAATGGTTTTCCTGATTTCTATTTCTATTGGCTCATTGTTAGTGTACAGGAAAGCCACAGATTTCTGTGTGTTAATTTTGTATCCTGCAACTTTACTGAATTCCGATATCAGTTCTAGTAGTTTTGGAGTGGAGTCTTTAGGGTTTTCTATGTACAATATCATGTCATCTGCAAGTAGTGACAGTTTAACTTCTTCTTTACCAATCTGGATTCCTTGTATTTCTTTGTTTTGTCTAATTGCCATGGCTAGGACCTCCAGTACTATGTTAAATAACAGTGGGGAGAGTGGGCATCCCTGTCTTGTTCCCGATCTCAGAGGAAAAGCTTTCAAACTCTCACTGCTCAGTATGATGTTGGCTGTGGGTTTAACATATATGGACTTTATTATGTTGAGGTACTTGTCCTCCATTTCGCTGAGTGTTTTTATCATGAACGGGTGTTGAATTTTGTCAAATGCTTTTTCAGCATCTATGGAGATGATCATGTGGTTTTTGTCTTTCTTTTTGTTGATGTGGTGGATGATGTTGATGGATTTTCAAACGTTGTACCATCCGTGCATCCCTGGGATGAATCCCACTTGGTCATGGTTTATGATCCTTTTGATATACTGTTGAATTCGGTTTGCTAATATTTTATTGAGTATTTTTGCATCTACATTCCTCAGGGATATTGGTCTGTAATTTTCTTTTTTGGTGGGGTCTTTGCCTGGTTTTGGTATTAGGGTGATGTTGGCTTCATAGAATGAGTTTGGGAGTATTCCCTCCTCTTCTATTTTTTGAAAAACTTTAAGGAGAATGGGTATTATGTCTTCTCTGTATGTTTGATAAAATTCCGAGGTAGATCCATCTGGCCCGGGGGTTTTGTTCTTGGGTAGTTTTTTGATTACCGCTTCAATTTCATTGCTGGTAATTGGTCTGTTTAGATTTTCTGTTTCTTTCTGGGTCAGTCTTGGAAGGTTGTATTTTTCCAGGATTTTGTCCATTTCTCCTAGGTTTTCCAGCTTGTTAGCATATAGGTTTTCATAGTAGTCTCTAATAATTCTTTGTATTTCTGTGGGGTCCGTCGTGATTTTTCCTTTCTCGTTTCTGATTCTGTTGATGTGTGTTGATTCTCTTTTTCTCTTGATAAGTCTGGCTAGAGGCTTATCTATTTTGTTTATTCTCTTGAAGAAGCAGCTCTTGGTTTCATTGATTTTTGCTATTGTTTTATTCTTCTCAATTTTATTTCTTCTCTGATCTTTATTATGTCCCTCCTTCTGCTGACCTTAGGCCTCATTTATTATTCTTTTTCCAATTTTGATAATTGTGACATTAGACTATTCATTTGGAATTGTTCTTCCTTCTTAAAATATGCCTGGATTGCTATATACTTTTCTCTTAAGACTGCTTTCGCTGCGTCCCACAGTAGTTGGGGCTTTGTGTTGTTGTTGTCATTTGTTTCCATATATTGCTGGATCTCCATTTTAATTTGGTCGTTGATCCATTGATTATTTAGGAGCATGTTGTTAAGCCTCCATGTGTTTGTGAGCCTTTTTGTTTTCTTTGTAGAATTTATTTCTAGTTTTATACCTTTGTGGCCTGAAAAGTTGGTTGGTAGAATTTCAATCTTTTGGAATTTACTGAGGCTCTTTTTGTGGCCTAGTATGTGGTCTATTCTGGAGAATGTTCCATGTGCACTTGAGAAGAATGTATATCCTGTTGCTTTGGGGTGTAGAGTTCTATAGATGTCTATTAAGTCCATCTGTTCTAGTGTGTTGTTCAGTGCCTCTGTGTCCTTACTTATTTTCTGTCTGGTGGATCTGTCCTTTGGAGTGAATGGTGTGTTGAAGTCTCCTAAAATGAATGCATTGCATTCTATTTCCTCCTTTAGTTCTGTTAGTATTTGTTTCATATATGCTGGTGCTCCTGTGTTGGGTGCATATATATTTAGAATGGTTATATACTCTTGTTGGACTGAGCCCTTTATCATTATGTAATGTCCTTCTTTATCTTTTGTTACTTTCTTTGTTTTGAAGTCTATTTTGTCTGATACTAGTACTGCAACACCTGCTTTTTTCTCCCTATTGTTTGCATGTAATATCATTTTCCATCCCTTGACTTTTAGTCTGTGCATGTCTTTGGGTTTGTGGTGAGTCTCTTGTAAGCAGCATATAGATGGGTCTTGTTTTGTTATCCATTCAGGGCCTCTAAGTCTTTTGATTGGTGCATTCAGTCCATTCACATTTAGGGTCATTATAGATAGGTATGTACTTATTGCCATTTCAGGCTTTAGATCCATGGTTACCAAAGGTTCCAGGTTACTTTTCTTACTATCTAAGAGTCTAAGTTAACTCACTTAGTATGCTGTTACCAACACGATCTAAAGGTTCTTTTCTATTTCTCCTCCTTTTTCTTCTTCCTTCATTCTTTATATATTAGGTATCAAATTCTGTACTTTTTGTCTATCCCTTGATTGACTTTGGGGATAGTCAATTTAATTTTGCATTTGCCTTGCAATCAGCTGCTCCATCCTCCCTACCATGATTTTACTAACTCTGGTGACAGCTATCCAACCCTAGGAACACTTCCATCTATAGCAGTCCCTCCAAAATAGACTGCAGAGATGGTTTGTGAGAGGTCAACTCTCTTAGCTTTTGCTTATCTGGAAATTGTTTAATCCCTCCTTCAAATTTAAATGATAATCTTGCCGGATACAGTAATCTTGGTTCCAGGCCCTTCTGCTTCATGGCATTAAATACATCATGCCACTCCCTTCTGGCCTGTAAGGTTTCTGCTGAGAAGTCTGATGTTAGTCTGATGGGCCTTCCTTTGTATGTGATCTTATTTCTGCCTCTCGCTGCTTTTAACCATCTGTCCTTATCCTTGATCTTTCCCATTTTAATTACTATGTGTCTTGCTGTTGTCTTCCTTGGGTCCCTTGTGTTGGGAGATCTGTGGATCTCCATGGCCTGAGAGACTATCTCCTTCCCCAAATTGGGGAAATTTTCAGCAACTACCTCCTCAAAGACACTTTCTATCCCTTTCTCTATCTCTTCTTCTTCTGGTATCCCTATAATGTGAATATTGTTCCGCTTGGATTGGTCACACAGTTCTCTCAATATTCTTTCATTTTTATAGATCCTTTTTTCTCTCTGTGCCTCAGCTTCTTTGTATTCCTCTTCTCTAGTTTCTATCATTTATTGTCTCCTCCACCGTATCCAACCTGCTTTTAATACCCTCCATTGTGTTCTTCAACGATTGGATCTCTGACCTGAATTCATTCCTGAGTTCTTGGATGTCTTTCCACACCTCCATTAGGATGTTGATGATTTTTATTTTGAACTCCCTTTCAGGAAGAGTCACAGGTCCATATCATTTAAATCTTTCTCGGGAGTTGTATTAATAACTTTACTCTGGACAAGGTTCCTTTGGCATTTCATCTTTGTATATGGCGCCCTCTATTGCCCAGAAGCTCTGTTCTGGAGCTGCTCAGCCCCTGAAGCAATGTCGGGGGTCACAGGGGAGCAGTACTGGGGGTAGGAAAGAGCTGTTCCCCGCCTCCTGGCTCCTGTGCCTTTCTCCATTGCCTGAGCCAGTGGGCCGGTCATACAGGTATAAGTTTTTGTCCCAGAGCAGCCGGAATCCCAGTCTCCCCAGGAACTCTGCCTGTATTAACTTTCCAACCCGGTAGTCACGCGAGTCTTATGAAAGTACCATGAAATGTAGGTTTGTGCTCCCAGAGCAGATCTCCGGAGCTAGGTATTCAGCAGTCCCAAGCCTTCCACTCCCTCCCTGCTCCGTTTGTCTTACTCCTGCCAGTGAGCTGGGGTGAGGGAGGGGCTCAGGTCCCATGGAGCCACAGCTCTGGTACGTTACCCCCTTCAGTGAGGTCTGCTCTTTTCTCCAGGTATGTGCAGTCTGGCTCTGGCGCCGGCCTCTTTCCTGTTGCTCTCTCAGGATTAGTTGCACCAATTAAATTTTCTAATTTATCCAGTTTTAGGAGGAAGCCTCTGTCTCTCCTCTCATGCCGCCATCTTTAATCCCATCTCTACTCTTCTCTTATTATATAGATTTTTATATAATAGAGAAGCAAATAATTGCATTCCAGTGGAACACATAATGGTAAAGATTGCTGTCCATTGCCTTGTGTTATAGTAACTAGCTTTGTAACACATTTCCTCATTAATCTCAAATGCACTGGATTGATTTTAATATTTTATTTGTTTTCTCATTAATAAGTGAATTAAATACAATTTTTGTTATGTTCCTTTTATAATTATATGAGATCATAATTTTATCTTTTGGAAATAACTTTAGTCTGTATTTGAAGATGACATGATGCTATATACAGAAAATTCCAAGGACTCCACCAAAAAAACTATTAGAACTAATAATTGGATTCAGTGAAGTTATAGGATATAAAATCAATATATAGAAATTTGTTGCATTTCTATATACTAGTAATGAACTAGCAGAAAAATAAATCAAGAAAACAATTCTATTTATAATCACATCAAAAGAATAAAATACTTAGAAATAAAACTAACCAAGGCAGAGAAAGACCTGTGCTCTGAAAACTATAAGACACTGATCAAAGATATTGAAGAAAATACAAATAAATGAGGCACTATCTCATGCTAATGAACAGGAAGAATTATTATTGTACAAATGATTTAATATTGTCTTAAACTTCTCATATTGGCTTATTGGTCAAATGACATAACATTGTCCTTGATATGACCAAATGTCAAATTTTGTTCATAATTGAATGATAATTTAGATCAATGTTTTAATAATAGCTATTATGCTTTGTACTATTTCTGATTATAATTTTCAAGATCCTTAGTAACCATAAAAGCCATAAACCCTGTTCTTACACTGTGTTACTCAATATATACTATAGGATACTCACACTATTTGCAAGTATGATTGGAGACAGAAACATTGATATTTTTAGCAACAGTATAATTTTATTTGCTTTTACTTTTCCTATTATATTTTATAGAGTGGTTATATATGTGGGTCACCTTAATGATTTCTTTCTTCTTAAGTAATTATTAAAGGAATATGTGTGGCTGTAGAAGATGTACAACATTGGTACTTTGATAACACACTTAAATATGACAGATGTTCTCAATTATCTGCTTCCTAATTTTATCTATGATAGAGAAAATATTACTGTGGTTAGTAATTTTGTTGTATAAGAGAACTAAGACCATAAGTAGAATGATTGTGACAGAAATATATATGTATATTATATATGTATGTATTCAAGATCGGCTTTTTGATTTTTATTAAAAAGAGGGAACCAGGCTTTCCTAAAATAACAGAAGTTTGTTCCAAAATATGAAAAAATAGAGAAAAACAACTTTAGGAATTTTAACAAATTGTAGAAGTTTTGATAAAAGTGAATTTTATTTGTATAGCTTTATAATATATAATCTGAAGACACAAGATAATCTGAAAACAAGCTATTAAGGGTTTTAGAAATGTTTGCAAAATTTATTATTTTTTTCTTAATTTTGTACCTTATAGGAGTGCCTTGGAGATTTGTCAGGCTTGTAGTTTCCATAGTATGTCCTTATTTTAGCAGAAATATTCAATATTTCACTTTTGTGAAAGTTTTATATAATACATGTCTGTACTTGATAAATTATTTTATTCTCTTCTGTTATTATATTATGGGTTAATATAATAAATTGACAAGAGCTATTCAGTCCTGTTATCAGTTTTCTGCCTTCCTCTGAAGGTTGTTGATGCTCTGCTGTGTGCTATCTAGGATTTGTGTATTGTGAAATTCTAGCCATAAGCTAAAATTTAAACACAGCATAATGCAAGCCCTGTAAAAGGAAATAACTCTTGGTACTTCAAAGAATAGAACAAAGGGCTAAGGAATCCATACTTAATTTGCTTAGAAAATTTTCAGAATGTTTCAGGCAGGATTCCCAAGTAGCAGCATACACACTTCATGAAAGCAGACTGCTGACCCCAAATCCAGCAAAACATTAATTACATAGAACTAAATGAACTGATGAGGGAAACTTCATTGTAGTTATTTGCTTGGAGTATTATTGGTGCATTTTTAGATATTTATGGATGTGTGACTTAGATACCTGAACTTGGACAATTATTAACCTACTCTCTATGTCTTTAGATTCACCTTTTTCTGGAGATTTTATATAAATGAAGTCATACATTATGTGCCTTTTTCTTCTTGGCTTCTCTCACTTAGTATAGAACTTTTGAAGTTCATCTATGTTGTTTTCTATAACAACAACTTTTTTACTGTTGAACAGTAATCCATTATGTGGATGTGCCAGATTTGTTCATTGATTCAGCAGGTGATGGACATTTGGATTGTTTCCATATTTTGATTGTCAGGACTGTTCATGCACAAGACTTTGTGTAGATACATATTTTTATTTTTCATGGATAAATACCTACAAGTAGAATTACGGGACCATAGTATATGTTTGACTTTCTAGGAAACTTCCAAACAGTTTGTTAAAGTGGAAATAACATCTTACATTCCAGCCTGCAATGTAGGGAAGTTCAAGTTTCTCCACATGATCAGCAACAGTTGGCACTGTGGATCTATTTGATTACGGACATTCTAGTTTGGATGTAATAGTGTCTCCTTTGGTTTTAATTTACACTTCCTTAATGACTATTGGTACTGAGCATCGAAAGGCATAGTAATTAGATCAGCAAAAGCAATTTTGAAAAAAAGAATAAATCTGAAGGAATCCCATCACCCAATTTCTAAAACTTGCTCTATACCTACAGTAATTAAGTCAGCATGACTTTGGCAAATAGCTAGACACAAAGATCAATGAAACAGAGTGAAAGTCTAGAAAGAGACTCAAGTGAGCATGGCCGGCTGATTTTGAGAAGGGTGCAAAGGCAATTTATTGGTACTGGAGGAATTGGACACTAATATGCTAAATAAATAAATAAACCAGCACACAAATGACAATTTTCATACCTAATGAAAAATGGACTGAAAGTAGATTATACTGAAACACACTACAAAATCTTTACAAGAGAACACAGAAGATATTTGTGACCTAAGTTTAGGTAAGGAGTTCTTAGATGTAATCCCCAAAACAGAACCCAAGAAAATGAAGAGGAAAGTCACAGATAACAAGAAATTATTTGGAAATCAAGTTATCAGACAAGAGATACATGCCCAGAATACATAAGAGTATATATATATATATCAAGTGAGCAAATGAAAAGATTTTCAACATGATTAGTAAATCTAACTTAAGATTATGATCAGATATCATGTACACATCTTACAATGCCCAAACAAAACAGATACCAAATAAGTACCAAATCTTACAATGCCCAAACAAAACAGATACCAAATAAGTACCAAATGCTGGGGAATATGTAGAGAAATGATCTCCCGTGTGTTGTGGATAGGAATGTCAAATGGTACAGAAATTCTGGAAAATAGTTTTGGGTTTCTTATAAAATGAAACTTAACTATGCTAACCATACAATACAGCAATCCCACTCCTTGGCATTTATTTTAGAGAAATGAAAACTTCACTTAAAAACCTGTATATGAATGGTTATGGCAGTTTTATTTGTAATAATCAAAAACTGGAAACAACCCAAAGGGCTTTCAATGGGTGAATGGATAAAGAAATTGTGATACCTTCATATAATGTAATACCACTAGGTAATAATAAGAAAACAAACTATTGATATTCTCAACAACTTTTATAGATCTCAAAGGCATTATCCTGCATGAGCAAAACCAATATAGAAAGGTTAGATACTGCATGATTCAATTTATATGACATTCTCAAAATAGCAATATAGAGATGGAAAACAAATTAATGATGTCCAGGGATTAAGGAGAGGAGCAGAGGATATGACCATAAAAGAGTAGCAGGAGAGAATTCCTTTATGGTAGCTGATCAGTTCTGTCTTGGCTGTGATGGTGGTTACATAAGTCTATACACATAATAAAATTTCATAGAACTGTGTGCACACACCTATGAAAGAAAGTGAATACATGAAAAACTGATAAAATCTGAGTAGGACATGTAGTCCGGTTAATTGCGTTGTGTCTTTGTTGATTTCCTGGTTTTGATAATGTACCAGAGTTATGTAAAATATTACCATTGTGGATGAGTTCACTGGACTTTGTGCTTTTTGCATCTTCTTATGAGTCTGCAATTATTTCAAAATCAAAAGTTTAAAGAAGAAAAATAATGTAGCTCCACCGAAAAGGGTGTTCCCGGCCCAGGGCGCGTCCCCAGTGAATTCAATGAAATCAGTGTAACTCACAGGAAAAGGGCAGGTTGGGAGAAAGGCTTTTATTGCTCACAACATCCTTGAGTTCACTAGCCAGGCCTGTCTCTGTCTGTCTCCTCTGACTTTGGCTGGCGCTCTCCTTCCCAACCACCAGGAGGACCTCTACACGCAGGTCCTTGGTGTCTGGCAAACACCAGAACAATTATGTACCATGAACAGGAGGAGAGAACAGCCATTTTTTTCCCACCCCCTTGTCTCTGATGTATTGAAGGCTCTGAAATATCCTTTGGTATGTAAATGAACTAAGGCCAGGGAGGAGAAATTCTGTGATTTACCCCACAAATAGTCTTTACATAACATTTTTAATAGTATTTTTTCTATTGAGATAAATTAGTATTAGAACAGAGATGTTGCATCATCTGTCAATATTTCTATATGGGATGAAATTTTTACAATAAGAATGAAGCATTGAAAAAAATAAGAGACAGTACCATTTCCAAATATAAATGAGTAAATTGTAATTCTGGTTCACAAGCCAGTGTCTTTTGAGATTAATTTCTAAGAAATTTATCTTCTGAATCCAAACTATAAAACTCTATATTCCTTGCCGCTGCTTCCTCAGCTCATTTTAGAGAAATTCGCAATTTCTTTCTGAAAGCTGCCTAAGTCAAAAGTTCTATAAAGTGCCAAAATTCAGCTGGCAAAACTGTCTCAGTTGAGGAGAGCTGTGAAAAGAGGCTTTTCTCCTTGAAGCCTGGGGATTTCAGCCTATCAACCGCATTCCTGACTTGTATTCTCCTTTTTCATTGCCCTACAGTTCTGGCTCTTCCCAGAGTGAACATTCTCAAAAGTGATCCTTTTGAACTTTTCTGGAATGAATAATTGGAAAAGAATGTGGAGAGAATAGTTTTAACCCGATTTCAAGTGAAACTTAGATAATGCCACTTCTTCCTCAGGTCTCCACCGCTCCTGTCCATGTAGAGGTGGGTGCATGGATGGGAGGTTCCCAGAGAGGACCCGTGGTGGGGAGAGTGACAAGCAGATCACTCTCAGACAACTGTCCAAACTGCTCATGAGAAGGAAGTCATGTCCTTGACTGAAGGGCAGTGCTCAACTAGGCTGTGCTATGTCCCCTGTGTCCAAGGTCCCAGTCTGTTCACTTTATTCTGCTGTTGTAGTTGGTCTGGCCTCTAAGTGGAAGGGTGGGTCTTCATGCAATGGGTCCTAAAATCATCATTTCAAAGAGAGATAAGGAAGTGATTTCAAAGAGAAGTCTCCAGTGAACCTCATGTTCTGATGCAAAATGTCCTCCATAACAGGGGCATTGCCAGCAAGAAGCCAGCTCTACCTGCAGCATGAGTCTTTGGACTGGTTGGGTAGAACCTGAAAGGCATGTCAACCCATCAAAGCCAGGTTGTATCTACTAGATTTGTTCCAATGGGATAGCTCTGTTCTTTGGCACAGATTTGCTCATGAGAATAGACACTATCCCTCTTGCTTGAGGTTTGTTAAGGAACTACATCCTAAACCCAGATTCCATATGTGTATTTCATATAGCCAGCTAAAACATGCCCACTGTTAGTCATGCCTGTGTGGAAAAATGTGAAGGAGACTAAAATCCTGAATCTGCAGGTGCTTACATAAGTGCCTGCTCTTGTCATGGACTTGTGAGAGGATGCAGAGATCTCACTGGGTGAATCGCTGTAAATATTTCCACAAGCTTTGACCAAGATGGATTTGATCACTGTAAGCTATGGGATTCCTTTTGTTTAGTTTAGGCCACTATCACCTTTGGCTCAAAGGAGGCGTTGCTTCCACCATGAGTCACTTCCCCCATAACCACACCTTCGTGTTGAATGGGAAACTGAGCAGGAAGAAAAACTCCCAAACCAACATAAGTCACCTTTCCCGGTAGAATGTACTCATTTTTTTTTCTCTCAATAAATTGACAGTGATAAGGCAGACAAAAAGGCAGGAAAAAAATTATAGTTAAATAAAAGTAGAAAATGCAACATTCCTGAGCCAGAGACTAAATGGGCGTGTTACCAGTGACATTTGGGTCTGGTTTTTGGGATGAGGAAGCTGAGGATGGCTGAGATTGTGCAGATGGTCCATCAAAGTGAATTGCAGAACCTCTCTTCACCAACAAGACATGTCTAGTTTGCAGAGTCAAACTGGACTGCACTGGTATCTTTCAGCCTTTGATGTAGTAACAGGGATGGAAGATCTAAAGGAGGAAGTTCACAATCACGGCGGCTGTTAGAAAAGCAAGCGGGCGGGCTGCCAATATTGGGAGTGGTGGTGGGGATGCCGGTGGCAATCGGCTCTGGAGCTAATGATACCGGTTCACTGGAGAGAGAAATGACAAATAACTGCTTGAGAGATGAGGTACTTGATGGGCCACCCAAGGGTTTAACTAGCCTTGGAGAGACACCTAACTGCTATCAGTGAGAAACATTTAGAGGAAGCAGAAACTATTGAGAGGAGGCAACTAAGATGCCTATGAATGAACTCACTTTCTTGTTTCTGCCCTGGATTCTACTTTAACAAATAACTACTCAAAGAGAATAATCCTCATCCAATAAGGAGGAACCAGCATAGGACCATGTGAAGATAGTTAAGCAACTAGAAGAGTGAATAATGAATACATTTGTTTCTTGTGATGAGAACCACATAAACTAAGCTCTTCCCAAGCCAGCATCTAGCAATTCCAGGTGCCATGTAATATCAGATACATGTGAAGAAATGGATCCCGGTAGAGAGGGAAATGCCCCATGCTGGAAAGGCCATGGCATCCCTGAAGGGGGCGGACTTAAAGGCTGGCATGTGAGTTTTCATACCACAGTGGGTCAGAAGATGAGACATGGGAGCTTCAGTATACATAGGCTCTAGTGAGATTGTCAAATGCACACAAAACAGGAGTTCTAGAAAAAGAGAAGATGAAAAAAGGGGAAAGGGACTTTTCAAAGAGAACATGACTGATTCTACACAACTGAAAAATCATGAATCTTCAGTTTGATGAAACACAGCAAATACTCACCTGGATCAGTATAAGCATAATTGATGCCTAGAAACAGCAGAGAGAGCCTGTGGACCACCATAGCCCATAAAAATGTTAAAACACCCACAGTCTTAAAAAAAAGCCAGGGGAACACCAAAGCCAACAAAAATGATTGCATTCTTCCCTAAGGAAAATACAGTAGCAATATTTGCAAAGTGCTGAGGGAAAAATAATTCCCATTCCAGAACCTATGCACATCTAAATGCGATTGAAAAGTGAGGGAGGAATAAGGCTATTTCAAATTTTGAAAGTATTTATAATTCCATTCACAGGCTGAGCAAGATATTATCTACTGCATTCAGCATTCTTCCCCTACCTGTTCTTTTTTTTTAAATGCATGTATGAAAAAGCTTGTATGCATGTATGAAAAAGGTAAAAACTGTTTTACCCATGTCCTTTGCAGCTAGTGTTATGGATATTATATTGATTCTGTAGTTTTGTAATTGCCTGAAGATTGCAAGGGAGATGAGAGAGGGGGGCCAGTTGCCTGTCTGGAGGGACCCATCCTACAAGGTATGCATGCATTTAGAATCACAAGGGGAATGGTTTTGTTCCCAATAGGGGCAGCACCCACATCCTGGCATCCAGTTGTAGTCGCAATGGTGTGCTTTGAAAATAAAGACAGTCCACATCCTCCTTAGAAGTTTTAAAGATCCTGTCATCCCATATGGTATGTATATCCTAAATTATGTTACTGTAAGATATTAGAGTTCTGTGGTACACAGGTCTTTTAGTCACAAGAAACAAACCATGGAATAAAATAGTAAGAAGGGGAAAAAAATCACCCTCAAATAAATTAGCATAACTTTGGAGAACTCATTTGGCTCTCTGAGCCACACTGTACTCATCTTGTTTATAAACACAGCAACAAAAACCTATACTAAATAGGATGTAATTAAGTTGAACTACACAGCAGGGCTGTGTCTGAAAGCTTGTGCCATATAGTAGGTTGGTCTGCATGAATTCAAGATATCTTCTGAAATTAAATCCCATGATATATCAATGGCTCTAATGAATCATTGTACAGAACTATTTGCCAATTTCCTGATTCTACTGCCAGAACAATGTGTTATTTCTTCTGCTGAAAGTGGTAAATGGAAGTGTGTCCTTCTTTTGAAACTCTGAGATAGAACTATCATTCTTAAGACACCTGACGATGCTTATGAAAGGTAACATCGCCAAGTTATAAACTGAGCAGGAATTTCATAAAGATGAAAATAGTACTGCTTGTTCTCCTTTATCCTATATCTTCCTTCAGCAATTTTACCCAAAGGGGAATAAAGCCCTCTGGAATGAAATGGCAAATTGCACCTCTTTTCACTGAAAAATTTTCTCTGTAAAATTCTATGCTATCATTTTTTCTCAGGATTATTGTCATTTCTTTTTGCTGGAGTGGGTCCCACAGACCTCCAGCTGTAATTGGTATTTATAATCTCCAGTTGAGGAACGATTCTCTTCTGGAAAATCACTATCATTATTCCAATGGTTAATCACGGTTGGCTCAGAACTACCGATGAGCACATTCTTACCCAGACTCATTCTTTGCCCTGCTCCCCAACCCCTTCCCCTGAAGCACCTTTGCTCTAACCTAGGACCAACCATCAGGGGACAGTTTACTACTCAGGAGATCTACATAAAACCACTGCTAAGAGACTGCCCATACCCTGAAAGTTGAAGGGTTTTTATGTGTATTTTTCTCTTCAATTTGGCTACGATCAGGAGGTGAGGATATGGATCTTACCTCTACTTGGGAGATAATGTCAGCTATGGAAAGCTGAGAGCTGACACATGGATCGAGGAGGGGACTAGAGCGAGAGACGTTTATTGAAAGTTTGTTGACTCATTATGCCATAGCCATTTGTTAGGTAATGTTTGAATGTTATTTGGTTGAGCCTCCTCATAGCAATTTCAAGGGGATATTATCCCAATTGTGTATTTAAAAATTGGTGAAGAAGTGTATTAACTTGTCCAGGCAAATTGTAGGCCTGGGATTTTAGCCTAGGTTTGCCTTGTTGGTCCATAGTAGATGACAAGGAAACTTTCAAGTATGTAGACCCAGCATTTGCCAAATTTTGTGATAAATGGGCTTTGTGGATTATCTCTGGAAATCATGCATATTCAACAGGACATGAAAACTTAACATGCCAAACAAACAAGGCAATTTAAACATTCAGTAAACAGGTTGTAATTGAGCTGGTATACATACCAGGCTGAGCCTCCATAGTGAAGAAATAGCTTTTCTCAAAGAGAAGCCTGTGCCCTCAGCTACTGGGGAGGTGGTTGCTGGCCCCTGGAATGTCCTGCCCAACTGCAGTCTTTGTTTCCTTGGGGACTTTGGTCCCTAGCCAGGCTAATGCTGTCTGTGCAATGTGGGTTTGAGCCATGCCATATCAGTTCCAGCTTCTGGAGGATCTGGAGATGAAAGGTACCAGCCCAGAATCTGAGGTGGGACTGGAGAATGAAGCTCACCATGTGGACAGTGTGTGACTGAGCCTAGGAAAGCTCTGTACACTGAAGGTTAGGCCAGCTTCCTGGGGTGGTAGAGCCTGTGCATGCTGTCAGTCATGCCAGGAGGTGGTGCCATCTGATGACAGGGAGCTTGGTGCCTGCAACCCTCCCAGACTTCCCTGTAGGCACCTCTTCCTCAGGCCAGTTCTCATTTGTTTCCTTTGCCAATAAAAACACTGGAATTGTAAGTAAAGGACTTCCCTGACTTCTGTGAGTTTTTCTAGTGAATGTAGTGGGATACCCCTCAATACTTAGTCAGCTGGACTGAAGAAAGAGTGGCCCTTGAAACCCCAAAGTTGCAGCTGGCATCTCAAGTGAGGGTAGTCTTGTGGGGACGGTGCCTGGAGACTGTGCAGTTGGCCCACCTGCTGTGTACCACAACTTGTGCCACTTCATTTCACTGCACTGCTGGGACTTAGGGTGGCCTTTCATGTTCTTGCAACTCGAGGGATATTGCCCTGTGAGTTCTGAGGTTGAATGTCACCTCTACCTTGTGAATTGCATCCATGCCTTGTCTTTTTTACAGTTGCCTATTCTTCAAGTCCCCAGAAGATAAGTGGGAAAATCATGGAAAACACACAAAGTGAAATACTCTTGATCAATTAACATATGACTGTAAATTCAGCAGCTCTACATTTCAAAAATCAACAATTATCATTATGTGTTTACTTTTCTTATTTTGCTAGGTTGGCAGCTGATTTGACAAATGAAAAATTACAAAAATGTATGTGCTTATTTACATTGTGTGTACATTCGAATTTAGTAAATGATCTGAAGATAGAAATTTTGTAGTATATTCCAGGGATAATAAAAATTTCCTATACTCTTACCCCATAATGCCATTACTAGGAATTATCTTCTAAGAGAACAACAAAATGCAAACACAGATTCATCCACAGAAAAGGCCATCACAGTATTATTTACAGTGTATACTAAATAAGTACCATTATTAGGTTAAGAATTACATAAAAGCTATTAAACATTAATTGAATAATACAAATTCAATGAAAACAAGAAGTAAATAAAATAAAATAAATGTAAGTTATAGGGTAAGATGAACACAGACCCAAAGTGTATATGCAATGTTTTCTAAGTTCTATGAAGAAACAAATTCAAAATTAAAAGACTGTAGGGAAACATATCAAAATCTCATCTACAATTTAGCTTTTGGGTAGGGGATTGTGGGTGTGTTTTGTTGTGTTTGCATTTTTTCCAACAGTGAGCATGCATTAAGTTTAT
Organism: Manis pentadactyla; assembly: GCF_030020395.1. Lineage (NCBI taxonomy): Eukaryota > Metazoa > Chordata > Mammalia > Pholidota > Manidae > Manis > Manis pentadactyla. The sequence continues at coordinate 46,455,656 of NC_080025.1, forward strand.
ATAATAAATTTGTTTCTTGGATTAAGATATAATAAATGTAATTGAAAAGTCCCTAATCCATGTATTGTAAAGATTTTGTGACTGTTTATGCATAGATAGGAGATATGTTATGACATGTCAATCCCAATAGATTCAGGCGAAGAGATCCAAGTGGCACCAGTTGTTCATAAGAGTCAATATGGGTCTTAACCCATCTGCATGCACTACCATGGCCCATTAAATCAGAGCCATTCAGTCAGAATGTCTTGGAGAGCAGTCCTGAGACCAGTGTTTTAAAAAGGTGTGAGATTGAAACTCATGAGCAAGAACACAAGCAGGATCTTCCAATGTAAGGGAATTGTATGTACAAAGATATGAAACTAAGAAAAAAGTAAATAATCCTGAAAGAATACATAGATTTCTGAAGACAGGTGTCTGAAAAGTGACAAAATTCCATGGAGTTGGGAGAGAAACCAAGATGGCAGCATGAGTAATTCAGTGGAAATCTCCTCCCAAAAACATATATATTTTTGAAAATACAACAAATACAACTATTCCTAAAAGAGAGACCAGTGGTCACAGTACAACAGCCAGGCTACATCTACATCTGTGAGAACTCAACACCACACAAAGGGGGTAAGATAGAAGCCATGGCCTGGTGGGACCTAAGTGTCCCCCACGATCCCAGCTCCCTGGCAGGAAGAAAGGAGTCAGAGCCGGGAGGGAATGAAAGCCAAGGACTGCTAAACAACCAGCTCTAGTAATTTGCACTGAGAGAGCAGACACATGGTGCATGGTGTGCTGGATATTAGAGAAACAGAAAAGTAAAACATGTGAGTGGGTCCCCACAACCGGCTGCCCTGGGACAAAAGAAAAGCGAGTGCTTTTTGAAAGTCTTAAAGGGAGAGGGACCTCGCAGCTGGACAAAATCTTCCTGGCACACTCAGCCCAGAAGCTGGGAATCCCAGGGAACTCTAGGCTACCTAACCCCCTGGGCAGCAGCGCAGCTCTGAAGCACTTCACAGTGATAAGCAGCCTGCCAGTCATTCCCCCACTGGCACGAACCCTGACACACCGGCCCAGTAGTGGGAGAGTGGCCGTGTGCACCAGCAGCAGCAGTGCCAGAGGGGCCCAGGAGTGGGCTGTGTGAGCTGGCAGGGGTGGCCGAGCAGCCTGGAGCAGCCATGCTCCCACCAGCTACCCAGAATCTCCTCCCAGTGCACAGATGCCCAGGCCAAACCCAAAGGCTGCTGCCAGTGTGCAGCTGCCTGGCGGGGGCACTGCTCTCACAAGAGAACACACCCAGCGCACCTGCCACTACCCGCATGGTTCTGTGCTAACCTGATGGAGACCCCTCCCACAATAGTTTAGGGGATTAACCTGGAGGCTGCTCCAGGAGTGCGGGTAACTGACACAGGCAGCGGAGAAGGGCAAGGCAAGCAGCAAGCAGGAAAGGACTTTGTTCTCCCAGCTAACAAATGTATTACCTACGTACAGCTACCTCTATCACCATGAAAAGGCAGAAGAATATGGCTCAGTCCAGAATTACTCAGACAATCCCTGAGAGAGGGCCTGGGGAGATACACTTAAACGATCTCCCCAAAAAGAATTCAAAATAAAGGTCATAACCATGCTGATGGAGCTGCAGAGAAATATGCAAGAGTTAAAGTATAAAGTTGGGAGGGAGAACACAGAAATAAAACAATCTCTGGAAGGACTTAAGAGCACACTGGAAGAGGTGCAAGAGACCATTAATGGAAAAGAAATCAGAGAACAGGAACACAGAGAAGCTGAGACAGAGAGAGATAAAAGGATCTCCAGGAATGAAAGAATATTAAGAGAAATGTGGGACCAATCCAAATGGAACAATATTTGCATTATAGGGGTACCAGAAGAAGAAAAGAGGTAAAAATGGATAGAAAGTGTCTTTGAAGAAATAATTGCTGAAAACTTCCCAAAACGTGGGGAGGAAATAGTCTCTCAGACCATGGAAGCCCACAGATCTCCCAACACAAGGGACCCAAAGAGGACAACACCAAGACATATAATAATTAAAATGGCAAAGATCAAAGACAAGGACAGAGTATTTAAGGCAGCCAGAGAGAGAAAAAAGTCACCTACAAAGGAAAACCCATCAGGCTATCATCAGACTTCTCAACAGAAACCTTACAGGCCAGAAGAGAATGGCATGATATATTTAATGCAATGAAAGAGAAGGGCCTTGAACCAAGAATAATGTATCCAGCACAATTATCATTTAAATATGAAGGAGGGATTAAACAATTCCCAGACAAGCAAAAGTTGAGGGAATTTGCCTCCCACAAACCACCTCTACAGGGTATTTTAGAGGGAATGCTCTAGATGGGAGCATTCCTAAGGCTAAATAGATGTCACCAGAGAAAATAAAATCACAGCAAAGAAAGCAGACCAACCAAATACTAACTAAAGGCAAAAAATAAAATCAACTACTCACAAAAGCAAACAAAGGAAATACAAAAGAACACAGAATAAAACACCTACCATATAAAGAATGGAGGAGGAGGAATAAGAAGGGAGAGAAATAAAGAATCATCAGACTGTGTTTATAACAGCTCAATAAGTGAGCTAAGTCAGACAGTAAGATAGTAAAGAAGCTAACCTTGAACCGTTGGTAACCACAAATCTAAAGCCTGCAATGGCAATAAGTACATATCTTTCAATAATCACCCTAAATGTAAATGGACTAAATGCACTAATCAAAAGACACAGAGTAAGAGAATGGATAAAAAAGCAAGATCCATCCATATGCTGCTTACAAGACACTCACCTGAAATGCAAAGACATACACAGACTAAAAGTCAAGGGATGGAAAAAGATATGTCATGCAAACAATAGGGAGAAAAAAGCAGGTGAAGCAGTACTGGTATCAGACAAAATAGACTTTAAAACAAAGAAAGTAACAAGAGATAAAGAAAGACATTACATAATGATAAAGGGCTCAGTCCAACAAGAGGATCTAACCATTATAAATATATATGCACCCAATACAGGAGCACTAACATATGTGAAACAAATACTAACTGAATTAAAGGAGGAAATAGAATGCAATGCATTCGTTCTAGGAGACTTCAACACACCACTCACTCTAAAGGACAGATCCACCAGACAGAAAATAAGTAAGGACACAGAGGCACTGAACAACACACTAGAACAGATGGACTTAACACACATATACAGAACTCTACACCCAAAAGTAGCAGGATACACATTCTTCTCAACTGCATATGGAACATTCTCTAGAATAGACCACATAAAAAGCCTCAGTAAATTCAAAAAGATTGAAATTCTATCAACCAACTTCTCAGACTGCAAAGGCATAAAACTAGAAATAAATTTTACAAAGAAAGCAAAAAGGCTCCCAAACACATGGAGGCTTAACAACGTGCTTCTAAATAATTGATGGATCAATGACCAAATTAAAACAGAGATCAAGCAATATGTGGAGACAAATGACACCAACAGCATAAAGACCCAACTTCTGTGGGACACAGTGAAGGCAGTTCTAAGAGGAAAGTATATAGCAATCCAGGCCTATCTAAGAAAGGAAGAACATTCCCAAATGAAGATTCTAAAGTCACAATTATAGAAACTGGAAAAGGAAGAACAAATGAGACCCAATGTCAGCAGAAGGGGGGGTCATAATAAAGTTCAGAGAAGAAATAAATAAAATTGAGAACAATAAAATAATAGAAAAAAATCAATGAAACCAAGAGCTGGTTCTTTGAAAAAATAAACAAAATAGATTAGACCCTAACTAGACTTATTAAGAGAAAAAGAGAATCTACACACATCAACAGATTCAGAAATGAGAAAGGAAAAATCATGACGGACCCCACAGAAATACAAAAAATTATTAGAGAGTACTATAAAAATCTATATGCTTACAAGCTGGAAAACCTAGAAGAAATGGACAACTTCCTAGAAAAATACAACCTTGCAAGACTGACCAAGGAAGAGACAGAAAAATCTAAACAGACCATTTACCAGCAAAGAAATTGAATTAGTAATTAAAACACTACCCAAGAACAAAACTCCCGGGCCAGATGGAGTCACCACTGAATGTTATCAGACATATACAGAAGACATAATACCCATTCTCCTTAAAGTTTTCCAAAAAATAGAAGAGGAGGGAATACTTCCAAACTCATTCTATGAAGCCAGCATCACTCTAATACCAAAATCAGGCAAAGACCCCATGAAAAGAGAAAATTACTGGCCAATATCCCTGATGAACATAGATACAAAAATACTCAACAAAATATCAGCAAACCGAAATAAAAAATACATCGAGGATCATACACCATGATCAAGTGGGATTCATCCCAGGGTTGCAAGGATGGTACAACATTAGAAAATCTGTCAACATTATCCACCACATAAACAAAAAGAAAGACAAAAACCACATGATCGGCAGGAGGGGCGGAAGATGGCGGCGTGAGTAGAGCAGCGAAAATCTCCTCCCAAAACAACATATATCTATGAAAATATAACAAAGACAACCCTTCCTAGAATAAAGACCAGAGGACACAGGACAATATCCAGACCACATCCGCACCTGAGAGAAACCAGCGCATCGCGAAGGGGGTAAGATACAAGCCCCGGCCCCGCGGGAGCCGAGCGCCCCTCCCCCCAGCTCCCGGTGGGAGAAGAGCAGGCAGAGCGGGAGGGAGACGGAGCCCAGGACTGCCGAACACCAAGCCCCAGCCATCCGGGCCAGAGTGCAGGGCGCTCGATACTAGGAAAACAGGGCAGCAAGAACAGTGAGCAGGCACTGGAGGCTGGGCGACAGAGGACATAAGAAAAGCGCGCGACCATTTTTTTTTGCTTTTTTGCTGTTTTGTTTTGGCGAGCGCCTTTTGGAAGTCTTAAAGGGATAGGGACCCCAATACTAGGGAAACAGGGCAGAAAGACCGGTGAGCAGAGGCCTGAGGCTGGCACAGGAGAATAAAGAAAAACGAACGACCACCTTTTTTTTTTTTTTTTAATTAAATACTTTTTTTTCTTTTTTTATAATTAAAAAATTTTTTTTTCTTTTTTTTGTTTTTGGTGGGCGTTGCTTTGTTTTGGCGGGTGCTTTTTGGAAGTCTTAAAGGGGCAGGGCGGGTCACTTAATCCAGAGGTAGGGAATCCGGGATCTCTGGGCACCCTAACCCCTGGGCTGCAGGGAGCAGGGAGGCCCCTTACGGAGATAAATAGCCTCCCAGCAGCTCCTGCTCCAACGCGACTCCACCATCTTGGAGTAGCTGCCCGAGCCAGGCCACGCCCACAGCAACAGCGGAGATTAACTCCATAGCAGCCGGGCAGGAAGCAGAAACCCTGTCTGCATGCAGCTGCACAGCACAAGCCACTAGAGGTCGCTGTTCTCCCAGGAGAGGAGGGCCACAAACCAACAAGAAAGGAAGTCCTTCCAGCCGTCACTCGTCCCAGTTCTGCAGACTATTCCTATCACCATGAAAAGGCAAAGCTACAGGCAGACAAAGATCACAGAGACAACACCAGAGAAGGAGACAGACCTAACCAGTCTCCCTGAAAAAGAATTCAAAATAAGAATCATAAACATGCTGACAGAGATGCAGAGAAATACGCAAGAGAAATGGGATGAAGTCTGGAAGGAGATCACAGATGCCAGAAAGGAGATCGCAGAAATGAAACAAACTCTGGAAGGGTTTATAAGCAGAATGGATAGAATGCAAGAGGCCATTGATGGAATTGAAATCAGAGAACAGGAACGCATAGAAGCTGACATAGAGAGAGACAAAAGGATCTCCAGGAATGAAACAATATTAAGAGAACTGTGTGACCAATCCAAAAGGAACAATATCCATATTATAGGGGTCCTAAAAGAAGAAGAGAGAGGAAAAGAGATGGAAAGTATCTTAGAAGAAATAATTGCTGAAAACTTCCCCACACTGGGGGAGGAAGTAATCGAACAGACCACGGAAATACACAGAACCCCCAACAGAAAGGATCCAAGAAGGGCAACACCAAGACACATAATAATTAAAATGGCAAAGATCAAGGACAAGGAAAGAGTGTTAAAGGCAGCTAGAGAGTAAAAGGTCACCTATAAAGGGAAACCCATCAGGCTAACGTCAGACTTCTCAACAGAAACCCTACAGGCCAGAAGAGAATGGCGTGATATATTTAATACAATGAAACAGAAGGGCCTTGAACCAAGGATACTGTATCCAGCACAACTATCATTCAAATATGACGGTGGGATTACACAATTCCCAGACAAACAAAAGCTGAGGGAATTTGCTTTCCACAAACCACCTCTACAGAACATCTTACAGGGACTGCTCTAGATGGGAGCACTCCTAGAAAGAGCACAGCACAAAACACCCAACATATGAAGAATCGAGGAGGAGGAACAAGAAGGGAGAGAAGAAAAGAATCTCAAGACAGTGTATATAACAGCTCAATAAGCGAGCTAAGTTAGGCAGTAAGATACTAAAGAGGCTAACCTTGAACCTTTGGTAACCACGAATTTAAAGCCTGCAATGGCAATAAGTACATATCTTTCAATAGTCACCCTAAATGTTAATGGGTTGAATGCACCAATCAAAAGACACAGAGTAACAGAATGGATAAAAAAACAAGACCCATCTATATGCTGCTTACAAGAAACTCACCTCAAACCCAAAGACATGTACAGACTAAAAGTCAAGGGATGGAAAAACATATTTCAAGCAAACAACAGTGAGAAGAAAGCAGGGGTTGCAGTACTAATATCAGACAAAATAGACTTCAAAACAAAGAAAGTAACAAGAGATAAAGAAGGACACTACATAATGATAAAGGGCTCAGTCAAACAAGAGGATATAACCATTCTAAATATATATGCACCCAACACAGGAGCACCAGCATATGTGAAACAAACACTAACAGAACTAAAGGGGGAAATGGACTGCAATGCATTCATTCTAGGAGACTTCAACACACCACTCACCCCAAAGGATAGATCAACCGGGCAGAAAATAAGTAAGGACACAGAAGCACTGAACAACACAGTAGAGCAGATGGACCTAATAGACATCTATAGAACTCTACATCCAAAAGCAGCGGGATATACATTCTTCTCAAGTGCACATGGAACATTCTCCAGAATAGACCACATACTAGGCCACAAAAAGAGCCTCAGAAAATTCCAAAAGATTGAAATCCTACCAACCAACTTTTCAGACCACAAAGGCATTAAACTAGAAATAAACTGTACAAAGAAAGCAAAGAGGCTCACAAACACATGGAGGCTTAACAACATGCTCCTAAATAATCAATGGATCAATGACCAAATCAAAATGGAGATCCAGCAATATATGGAAACAAATGACAACAAAAACACTAAGCCCCAACTTCTGTGGGACACAGCAAAAGCAGTCTTAAGAGGAAAGTATATAGCAATCCAAGCATATTTAAAAAAGGAAGAGCAATCCCAAATGAATGGTCTAATGTCACAATTATCGAAATTGGAAAAAGAAGAACAGATGAGGCCTAAGGTCAGCAGAAGGAGGGACATAATAAAGATCAGAGAAGAAATAAATAAAACTGAGAAGAATAAAACAATAGCAAAAATCAATGAAACCAAGAGCTGGTTCTTCAAGAAAATAAACAAAATAGATAAGCCTCTAGCCAGACGTATTAAGAAGAAAAGAGAGTCAACACAAATCAACACTATCAGAAACGAGAAAGGAAAAATCACGACGGACCCCATGGAAATGCAAAGAATTATTGGAGAATACTATGAAAACCTATATGCTAACAAGCTGGGAAACCTAGGAGAAATGGACAACTTCCTAGAAAAATATAACCATCCAAGACTGACCCAGGAAGAAACAGAAAATCTAAACAGACCAATTACCAGCAATGAAATTGAAGCGGTAATCAAAAAACTACCAAAGAACAAAACCCCCGGGCCAGATGGATTTACCTCAGAATTTTATCAGACATACATGGAAGACATAATACCCATTCTCCTTAAAGTTTTCCAAAAAATAGAGGAGGAGGGGATACTCCCAAACTCATTCTATGAAGCTAACATCACCCTAATACCAAAACCAGGCAAAGACCCCACAAAAAAGAAAACTACAGACCAATATCCCTGATGAACGTAGATGCAAAAATACTCAACAAAATATTAGCAAACCGAATTCAAAAATACATCAAAAGGATCATACACCATGACCAAGTGGGATTCATCCCAGGGATGCACGGATGGTACAACATTCGAAAGTCCATCAACATCATCCACCACATCAACAAAAAGAAAGACAAAAACCACATGATCATCTCCATAGATGCTGAAAAAGCATTTGACAAAGTTCAACATCCATTCATGTTAAAAACTCTCAGCAAAATGGGAATAGAGGGCATGTACCTCAACATAATAAAGGCCATCTATGATAAACCCACAGCCAACATTATATTGAACAACGAGAAGCTGAAAGCATTTCCTCTGAGATCGGGAACTAGACAGGGATGCCCACTCTCTCCACTGTTATTTAACATAGTACTGGAGGTCCTAGCCACGGCAATCAGACAAAATAAAGAAATACAAGGAATCCAGATTGGTAAAGAAGAAGTTAAACTGTCACTATTTGCAGATGACATGATGCTGTACATAAAAAACCCTAAAGACTCCACCCCAAAACTACTAGAACTGATATCGGAATACAGCAAAGTTGCAGGATACAAAATCAACACACAGAAATCTGTGGCTTTCCTATATACCAACAATGAACCAACAGAAAGAGAAATCAGGAAAACAACTCCATTCACAATTGCATAAAAAAAAATAAAATACCTAGGAATAAACCTAAACAAAGAAGTGAAAGACTTATACTCTGAAAACTACAAGTCACTCTTAAGAGAAATTAAAGGGGACACTAACAGATGGAAACTCATCCCATGCTCGTGGCTAGGAAGAATTAATATCGTTAAAATGGCCATCCTGCCCAAAGCAATATACAGATTTGATGCAATCCCTATGAAACTACCAGCAACATTCTTCAATGAACTGGAACAAATAATTCAAAAATTCATATGGAAACAACAAAGACCCCGAATAGCCAAAGCAATCCTGAGAAAGAAGAATAAAGTAGGGGGGATCTCACTCCCCAACTTCAAGCTCTACTATAAAGCCATAGTAATCAAGACAATTTGGTACTGGCACAAGAGCAGAGCCACAGACCAATGGAACAGACTAGAGAATCCAGACATTAACCCAGACATATATGGTCAATTAATATTTGATAAAGGAGCCATGGACATACAATGGCGAAAAGACAGTCTCTTCAACAGGTGGTGCTGGCAAAACTGGACAGCTACATGTAGGAGAATGAAACTGGACCATTGTCTAACTCCATATACAAAAGTAAACTCAAAATGGATCAAAGACCTGAATGTAAGCCATGAAACCATTAAACTCTTGGAAGAAAACATAGGCAAAAACCTCTTAGACTTAAACATGAGTGACCTCTTCTTGAACATATCTCCCCGGGCAAGGAAAACAACAGCAAAAATGAGTAAGTGGGACTATATTAAGCTGAAAAGCTTCTGTACAGCAAAAGACACCATCAATAGAACAAGAAGGATCCCTACAGTATGGGAGAATATATTTGAAAATGACACATCCGATAAAGGCTTGACGTCCAGAATATATAAGGAGCTCACACGCCTCAACAAACAAAAAACAAATAACCCAATTAAAAAATGGGCAAAGGAACTGAACAGACAGTTCTCCAAAAAAGAAATACAGATGGCCAACAGACACATGAAAAGATGCTCCACATCACTAATTATCAGAGAAATGCAAATTAAAACTACAATGAGGTATCACCTCACACCAGTAAGGATGGCTGCCATCCAAAAGACAAACAACAAATGTTGGCGAGGCTGTGGAGAAAGGGGAACCCTCCTACACTGCTGGTGGGAATGTAAGTTAGTTCAACCATTGTGGAAAGCAATATGGAGGTACATCAAAATGCTCAAAACAGACTTACCATTTGACCCAGGAATTCCACTCCTAGGAATTTACCCTAAGAACGCAGCAATCAAGTTTGAGAAAGACAGATGCACCCCTATGTTTATTGCAGCACTATTTACAATAGCCAAGAATTGGAAGCAACCTAAATGTCCATCGATAGATGAATGGATAAAGAAGATGTGGTACATATACACAATGGAATACTACTCAGCCATAAGAAAAGGGCAAATCCAATCATTTGCAGCAACATGGATGGAGCTGGAGGGTATTAAGCTCAGTGAAACCAGCCAAGCGGAGAAAGAGAAATACCAAATGATTTCACTTACCTGTGGAATATAAGAACAAAGGAAAAACTGAAGGAACAAAACAGCAGCAGAATCACAGAACTCAAGAATGGACTAACAGGTACCAAAGGGAAAGGGACTGGGGAGGATGGCTGGGTATGGAGGGATAAGGGGGGGAGAAGTAGGGGGGTATTAAGATTAACATGCATGGGGGGGTAGGAGAAAAGGGAGGGCTGTACAACACAGAGAAGGCAAGTAGTGATTCTACAACATTTTGCTATGCTGATGGACAGTGACTGTAAAGGGGTTTATAGGGGAGACCTGGTATAGGGGAGAGCCTAGTAAACATAATATTCATCATGTAAGTGTAGATTAGGTATACCAAAAACAAAGCAAAAAAAAAAAAAAGGGCAGTTCCTGTGTGGTAACCTCCAACGAGTTCTACACAAGGGTATAAAGGGCATATAAAAGTGTAGGCAAAGGGTCTGTTTGTGTTTATACAGAGGATCAAAGCCTAATTGGGCTACCCCGAAAATGAACTAAGATACGATATGAAAAATAACTTCCAACATCTGCACTCTCTGGAAGACTCATGCCAGAAGATGATCATCAAAAAACCCCAACAAAGATCCACACACTGCTACAGCTGTAGATGCACTCATCCCACCAGTTCCTGGACTTGCCATGGGAATGAGGAAGGAGATATCTAAGCTGGCCTGTGCATACAGTAAAACAACAAATTTGACTGGATCTATACTGTTGGAACTCAACCAAGAATTTGGAGAAGTGCAAATTATAGCGCTCCAAAGTCTTACAACTACAGACTATTTACTGTTAAAAGAACATATGGCATGTGAACAGTCCCCAGGAATGGGTTGTTTTAATTTTTCTGATTTCTCTCAGACTGTTCAAGTTCAGTTGGACAATATCCACCATATCATAGATAAGTTTTCACAAATGCCTAAGGTGCCTAACTGGTTTTCTTGGTTTCACTGGAGATGGCTGGTAATTACAGATATGCTTTGGTTATGTAACTATACTCCTATTATGTTAATGTGTGTGCGCAATTTAAGTAGTAGCTTAAAACCTATATATGCTGAAGTTACTCTACAAGAAGATATGTCAAAGAAATAATCAATCTTCCCTTGTTTTCTTCCGCCTGCTACTTCTATAGCTTTTCTTCTTCCTTCCTAATTACAACCCTTAAATAGAATTCGTGCCTCATATCAAATTTATCGAGTATCATAATTCTTCCAAGTGGTAAAGATACCTCAAGACAAATGCTGGGCATAGAAGCCACAGGGCATAAATATGCAAAGAAGTAAAAAGCTAACCTTTTCAAACAATAGGGCTTCCCTCTCACTTACCAACTTCACATTTCCCTGTATGGCCCCGGAAGATGACTGGTTAGCCAGAGATGGGTAAGATTCCTCAAGGGAGGAACAACCTAAGACAGGCACAGTCGCAGGGGGGCCATCAGGTGAGAAATTGGGGATCAACAGAGGTGAGGCTTAGAACCTCACCCCCCCTGTTCTGAGAGAAATCTTCTGCATACGTGGATGTTTTATTGCCCTGGTCTAGCTTGGATTAACACATAGTCTACAGGCACACACCTGATCATCTACATTTGCTCTCTTACAACACAAAACTATGTTTTCTACCTTTATCTTGTATCTACCTACCACTTCAGCATTTTATTAAAAATAATAATAATAAAGAGAGAAATGTGGTATCCACATATAAATCAAGTATAAAAACCAAATGAGTATTCATATTTGAACTGTTTAGAGTTCATAATGCATGAGCAAAACCGAAAGTTTCTGTGATGACTGCCCTTGTACTGTTCTCTATGTAACTTATTCATTATGTAAGAATTTGTTCTCCATGTAAGAACTTGTTTGTTATGCCTCAGAAGATTGGAGACTGACGAAAATTAGGCTTGGGGTGGATTAATGATTGTGCATTGAGCATTGACTCCCCTATACAGAATTTTATTGTCGTTAACAATTTGTGAGAGATGCCCTCACAAAAAAAAAAAAAAAAAAAGGACAGACTTCCAATGGTAAAATAAATAAGTAACCGGGATGTAATGTATAGCATAAGGAATATAGTCAAGATATTGTAACAGCTTGGTAGGGTGATAGCTGGAACCTAGAATTATGTATATAAATGTTCTACCACTGTGTTGTACACTTGAAACTAATGTAATGTAATACTGTGCGTCAACTACCCTTCAATAAAAAATAATTATTTAAAAACAAACAAACAAACAAACAAAAAAAAACCACATGATCATCTCCATAGATGCTGAAAAAGCATTTGACAAAATTCTATGTCCATTCATGATAAAAACTCTCAACAAAATGGGTATACAGGGCAAGCAACTCAACATAATAAAGGCCATATATGACAAAACTACAGCCAACATCATACTTAACAGCAAGAAGCTGAAAGCTTTTCCTCTAATATTGGGAACAAGACAGGGATGCCCACTCTCCCCACTGTTATACAACATAGTACTGGAGGTCCTAACAACAGCAACCAGACAAAACAAAGAAATAAAAGACATTCAGATTGGTAAAGAGGAAGTCAAACTGTCACTATTTGCAGATGACATGATATTGTACATAAAAAACCCTAAAGACTCCATTCCAAAACTACTAGAACTAATATCTAAATTCAGCAAAGTTACAGGATACAAAATTAATACGCAGGAATTTGTTGCTTTCCTACACACTAACGATGCATTAACAGAAAGAGAAATCAGGAAAACAACTCCATTCACAATTGCATCAAAAATAATAAAATACCTAGGAATAAAACTAACCAATGAAGTGAAAGACCTATACCCTGAAAACTATAAGATACTCTTAAGAGAAATTAAAGAGGACACTAGCAAATGGAAACTCACTCCATGCTCTTGGCTAGGAAGAATTAATATTGTCAAAAATGGCCATCCTGCCTAAAGCAATCTACAGATTCAATGCAATGCCTATCAAAATACCAACAACATTCTTCAACGAACTGAAATAAATAGTTTAAAAATTCTTATGGAACTACATAAGACTCTGAATAGCCAAAGCAATCCTGAGAAGGAAGAATAAAGCAGTGGGCATCTCACTTCCCAACTTCAAGCTGTACTACAAAGCCACAGTAATCAAGACAATTTGGTACTGGCACAATAAGAGACCCATAGACCAGTGGAACAGACTAGAGAGCCCTGATGTAAACCCAACCATATATAGTCAATTAATATATGATAAAGGAGCCATGGACATTCAATGGGGAAATGACAGCCTCTTCAACAGCTGGTGTTGGCAAAACTGGACAGTTACCATGTAAGAGAATGAAACTGGATCATTGTCTAACCCCATAAACAAAAGTAAATTTGAAATGGATGAAAGACCTGAATGTAAGTCATGAAACCGTAAAACTCTTAGAAAAAAACATAGGCAAAAATCTCTTGGACATAAACATGAGTGACTGCTTCATGAATATATCTCCCCGGGCAAGGGAAACAAACACAAAAATGAACAAGTGGGACTATATCAAGCTAAAAAGCTTCTGTATAGCAAAGGACACCAGCAATAGAACAAAAAGGCATGCTACAGTATGGGAGAATATATTCATAAATGACAGATCCAATAAAGGCTTGACATCCAAAATATATAAAGAGCTCACGCACTTCAACAAACAAAAAGCAAATTATCTAATAAATAAATGGTCACAGGAGCTGAACAGACACTCTTCCAGAGAAGAAATTCAGATGGCCAACAGACACATGGAAAGATGCTCCACATCGCTAGTTATCAGAGAAATGCAAATTAAAAAATAATGAGATATCACCTCACACCAGTAAGGATGGCCACCATCCAAAAGACAAATAACAACAAATGTTGGTGAGGTTGTGGAGAAAGGGGAACCCTCCTACACTGCTGGTGGGAATGTAAACTAGTTCAACCATTATGGAAAGCAGTATGAAGGTTCCTCAAAAAGCTCAAAATAGAAATACCATTTGACCCAGGAATTCCACTTTTAGGAATTTACCCTAAGAATAAAGCAGCCCAGTTGGAAAAGACAGATGCACCCCTATGTTTATTGCAGCACTATTTACAATAGCCAAGAAATGGAAGCAACCAACCTAAGTGTACTTCAGTAGGTGAATGGATAAAGAAGATGTGGTACATATACACAATGAAATATTATTCAGCCATAAGAAAACAAATCCTACCATTTGCAACAACATGGATGGAGCTAGAGGCCACTCAGGAACTCTATATTGTATCAAATTACACGCGATTCTACACCAATCTACAAAATTGCACTTAACTCCACAAAATTCCACCACGTAGTATAGCATTCCATTCAGTCAAAGAAGGCTCCATTCGTTTCCAAAACAATCTGTAACACTCTATTGCATCACATTACACCCCATTCTGCTCCATTCCACAACATTTAACTCCATTCCCCAATATTCCACCACATTTATTTGGTTTACATTCTGGCAAAGGAGGCACCATTCGCTGCCAAACCACTCTGGAGACCTTTATTATGTCACATTACAGTGGATTCCACAACATTGCCCTCCATTCCACAACATTCCACCACGTTCTATTGCATTGCATTCTGCCCAAGAATGCTGCATTTGCTTCCAAACAATTCACAAAATTCCTATTGTGTCACTTCACATGCCATTCCTCTCCATTCCACAATATTCTACTCTATTCTCCAACAATCCACAAATTACACTCCATACCACAGCACTCCACCGTGTTCTATCACGTTCCATTCTGCAAAAGAAGGCTCCACTCTTTTCCCAAACAATCAGGAACCGTCTATTGCGTCACATTACACCCCATTATACTCCATTCCAAAACACTCCATTTCATTTTGCAACATTCCACAGTATTCTTCTGTGTTCCATTCCTACAAGGAAGGCTAGTTTTACTTCCAACCCATTTCGGACAGTCTACTGCATCACAACAAATGCCATTCTAATCCGTTCTACAAGATTCTACTCCATTCCACAACAGTCCACCACTTTCTATTGCATTCCATTCTGTCAAATAAGGCTCCATTCCTTTGCAAAACAATGAGGAACACTCTACTGCGTTACATTACGCACGATTCCATTCCATTTAACAACATTGCACTCCATTCCTGAACATCTCACCATGTTCTGTGGCATTCCATTCCATCAAAGAGAGCAGTTGAAATCCAAGATTTATCAAGGAAGAGAGCACACTGATCTTTCTAGATGCTCTGTAAATAGTGTTTTTTAGGCATTTAAAATAACAACCTCCACCTTGAAGAATTAATGAGGTCAATAGCCATTAGCATATTAAATTTTCTTGGAACTTTATTTAATTTAGTTTAATCTAGGGTTTCTTACTCTTCTGTGACACTAAATATTTTTCTTCATAATGCCTACTATGAAGATATATTAACCTAAAACCCACTGCAAAGATTTCCTTTATTTGCTTCAGCAGGGAGCTGTTCACACTACAGCCCTTACAACTCTATGGACCTCTTTTTCTAGAAGAGTCCACAGGTGGTTCCAAGAGCACCGATAGGGAGCCATGAGTGTCTACAGGAGTTCCTGTGACTGAAGGAAGCCTGCAGTAGTCAGGGAGCCAAAGTAAGGAAAGGGATATTGCTAAGCTTGAAAGTGCTCCCCAGGCGGAAGAATTATGGGTTCCAAAATAATTCCACTGTATTTCCATTAAATACACTCTAAATCATGGCCAGGGATGACATCTCTCCTCCTGGGACACAGGAAGACCTTCCAGCCCACTTGTCAATAGCCAGGGACATGTTTCTAGTTTTGTCTAAAATATTGCACTTAGCAGTGATTTGTGTCACTTACATTCAGAAGAAGATAAGAGCAAGGGTAACTTCTTTTTATACACTCCTTCTTCCTTTGTTGCAGATGACACAGAACTACCTGTTGAGGCAGCAGCATATCAAGATTGTTCTGTGGGTATAAAGTTTCGGTTATACTGGATGAATATGATCTAGAGACCTGCTGTACAACGTAGTGCCTATAGTTAACAGTGTGGTACTGTGTACTTCAAAATGTGTTGAGAGGGTAGATCGCATGTTAAGTGGTCTTACTATTCACATACACACACCCATGCAACAACCCCCCCACCCCAGAAAATAAATCAACAGCAAAAAGTCCCCAAAGTAAACGCACACAAGGAAACTCTAGGAGGTGGTGGATGTCTGTTACCTTTATAGTAGCAATGGTATGTGGGTGACTGAGTATGTCAAAGACCACCAAATTGTACATTAAGTATGTGCAGTTCTTTGTATATCAATTATGCCTCAATAAAACTGTTAAAAAAGAAGATTGAAGACTCCATCAGTCTCAGTGCCTGACAACCCAAGTAGAACATGCTCTGCCAAACCTGCACTGGACATATAGCAAGAGCGAGAAGCACATCCCCACCATGAATATTTTTGGATTAACTTATTACTACAACGTAATTCTACATTGCCTGAAAGAAAGGCTAATTTTATTAGACATGTCTTGGTAGAGGTTAAAATCTCAATGTTGTCTCTATTACTGAAGCTTTCTCCAGATGTTAAGTGTTCTGATTAAGAATAATATGTATTATTATCCACTAATAATTCTGGTTATAAAAGTAACTACCCACCAAAGTCAAGTGTGATTTAGAGTGTATGCAATGGAATGCAATAATAACAAAAGGTTATTGACTTTGAGACACAGTCATCATGCTAGCGGATTAGAAATTAAATGTGTTAAATGCATCAGTATTTCCAATAAGGAACACACAGTCCTCATCTGTTCAAATATATTTGTGGAATTTAGGAAGAAACATTTATGAATGGTTAATCTCAGGAATGGTCAAAAGGACCAAGAAAAGGCAATTACATCAGTTATTTTGAAAAGACCTGATATATGAAATTTCAGATCTGAGAAAAGGCACACAAAACACTAAAATGTATAGAAGACAAGTTCTTGAGTGAAAATATAAGTTCAGAATGATTTTTTTAAACCATTTTTGCAATTTGGTCATGCACTTTTAGCCTTTGGCAGGATTTTTTTCCTTTAACATAAAAAATTAGTAATTCTTTACTAAATAAAACAATCATATTCTGAGGAGCTCTTGGTTCCTGATGTTCAGCATTCCATGCACTTCAAACATTCTCAGGAGGTCTATAAAGCAGAGGCCTGACGGGCACATGCCAGTCATGGCCTGTCAGTCTCCCCATGTCTCCATCCAACACAGGTGATCATCCTTATTTACAAACTGCAAAGCTGGTTTCCCAGTTTAAGTGACTTGGGGAAGAAAAATGTTCATAACTGCATTTTACAAAACAATGTCATGCCTCCTAGGAAATTTTATGAAGAGTAGTGCACAGAGAAATGCCAAGCAGCATGAATTTCCAGTCCTGAGCATTAGACTTCACTTCCAGAGTACCCTGTGACCAGAGCAGTTGTCTTCAACCTGGCTTGCTGCTATCTATCCCTTGATGTAGTCAAGGATTTCCAGGGAGCAGAGAATCTGGAGATAACAGGAAGGGGTTCCATCTCCAGAAACACACTATGGATGTGACTACTGGTTTTCTGGTGCCTGGGACACTGTGGTCATCTAATAGTCATGTGGGACATCCTTGCTTTCATCAGGACCAATCCTGATCTGAGTGAGGTTTCACAGAAAATTTAATGACCACGTATAAATGTCATGCCTATTTATGACTTTTATCCAAATGCTCAGCTTCCCTCATACCAATATTAACATTAGGGTTTGGATGGTTGGGGAATACATGCCATCCCGAGAGGGACAATCATGTTACCATTTAACAGAAGCCTCGCTTCAATGTCCTCCAAGCTACGTGTACTCTCACACTTGGAGGAAAGAAAAGGTGAATCCATTGAGCAGAAATTCTTCCTGGTTTGCCTGAATATGCAACTCAGTCCATTCCAGCAAGGGCCAAGCTACTGCTGACGTTCAAGGACCCGATCTACTGGGCATCAGTGAAGTTGTATTCAACATTTTTTATTTAAATTAAGGCTTTCCTTTTGTTTGAGCCAAGTGCCATCGTAACATTCTAGCTGAACAATTGCCAAATGATCTTTCATGAAGTGGGAGAGGCTGAAGTCATCTAGTAGCTCGTGGTGGAGCTGCGCATATGAACAATGCCTCGTGCAGGTGGCTGACCCTGGCTGATCCCAACCATCACCAAACAGAAGCTTCTCAGACAAGTGAAGCGTTACAGATGAGATTATGCAGCACAAAGACTTAGAAATGCATCTGGTATAAAGATAGGACATTTTCAAAAATTTAGATACACTTAATGCAGCTGATTTGGGCTTTGTTGGGAAATATGCTAAAGAATCTTTATACAAAGCTGCTGCAATTTCCAGAAACAAGGGTGACCTTATTGCTTTTATCCGTGATTTAAATCCTATTTATTGGGTGAACATTTTTATTCATAAACAATTGTTGGTTGCCAAAGTGTTGCATTCTGATTCATATGAACCATCACATATTGCTGTAAAAGTATTAAACCAAGGACATTAAACTTGTGTCTTCCTAAAAGTGATGTGTGAGGACATGGGATTAATTTATTTCTGCCTAGAGTGGTAGGAAATAGCTGTCATGGGGACACATATGTTTATATGAATGGCAAGACAAAGGCAGACTTTTCCTCAAATAAAGTTAATCTATTATAACTTTATTATTTATTTATTTATTTAATATAACTATACTATAATTATATTTCTGATTTGATCTATTTTATCAGTAAGGTGAAACTTTGGTGATTACATTTTATGATACTTTTTCATACCTGCAATGAGCTGAAGTGATAATTTATACCCAGATTAAAAGGTTTGCTAAGAAAACTTAAAGCATAAACTATATTTAAATACAGTGCATATAGTATATAGAGCATAAACCTATAAATTAAGCATATTACATTTAGGAAATTAAAGCTCTGGAGAATAAATTGTTTCTTGGTTATGAAATTAAGATAGCCAAGCTGGAAATTAAATATGTCATTATGTATAAATGGGTTCTAAAGGTAACTATTTAGCAAACTTTGTAAATAGGACCAAATATTCAAATGCTCATTTGAAGTGATTGCTAAAATATGCAAGATTTATAAATAGAATATTTTTAAGTTGAATAAAAAGATTAATAAGGATCTAGCTTTTTACAGCTTTAATAGATGGAATATTAATTGTTTAAAACAAAAGTGAAGTTGCAATTAGATTTCTATGTACAAAAATAATTATCAAGTGCATGAATATTGGAAAAGGACAGAAGATCCAAAATAAGATATATCCCTTGCCAAACCTGAGAACAGGGTCTGAAATTTGCACCATTTGAAAACCATCTAATTAATTACATGAAAAAAATGTTTTGGCAAAAAAAACTTATGTTAATGGGCAGTTTAGAGTTATGATAGAAAATGTGTGGTCAACATTACATGCTAGGTCCTTTGTTAAGCAGGTGCCCAGGGCTGACAGGCTCCTTTAGTCCAGGATGCGTGTGTGAGCCAGTAGCTGAGAGAGCACCGCACTGCATCTAAGCGTGTGTGTGTGTGTGTGTGTGTGTGTGTGTGTGTGTGTGTTGGGGGCTTTATGTCCAAATGTGGCATCCAAGGCAGGGGCTTGCAGTGGGAATCTGAGGCCTGAGTGGGCACAATTGTTAACAGGGTCTTGAAAAAGTGAACAAAATGAGATTCTTGCATGATTACTGCTAGCACTGGCCAGCAATTTGCAGGAAAATGAGATCGGGCAGCTGATTCCACGTGCTCATGGGACATTTTATGCACGTGGTCAGACCAAGTAAGGTCTCAGGAGGTGAGCTGTGTGGAATCTGTTGAAGGAAGCTTGTGGAATCATTTGGCTTGGCTTGGTGTGCGCGTAAGGATGCCGGAAAGTGCAGAGAGGAAGGAAGACGGGGAGCGCTGGCTCTGAGGAAGACAGACTGTGAAGTCTGGTTTTCCTCTGGGGCGTGGTTACTGCCCTCAGAACTGCCCTGCGCTCAAAACCCTCCCCGAGGTGGCTGTGGTAATGGCCTCTTCCCCTGAGCGACCCTCCAGAATGGGTCCCTCTTCCTGCTGTAGGAGCGCCGCCCTGCGCTCCTAGCAGCTGGGCTGCGGGGAAGGACGCGAGCAGGCTTATCGGTGGGAGACCCTGAAGGTCGGAGACCTCGGCTCCCCACCTCCGGCCCAGCTAGGTGAGCACTGGCACATGGCACACAGTGGAGCAACGAGCCTCTTGCAGAGGATACCTGCTGTCCCAGCCATCTCCTTCTGAGGAAGAAACCAGTATGGCTCCCATTCTACTCCGTGCAGCACGCTTTCCCACTTCCCTACCCTTCTCTGCATGCCATGAACCCATTCTTTCAAGGTGATCACAGGGACACTTGAGGCCAGAGCTGTCGTGGCAAACACTGCCTTGCTGTAATTTTCCCCTCATCATCATTCCCATTCCCCTCATCACCATTCCCACTGGGAGAAGGAGTCTCTGTGGGTGAGCATTCTCAGGAGTGGCTCTGAGATTGGGAGAACTCAAGCAGATATTGTGCGAATTCCACTTCTTGTGCCCTAGCCCTGCGGTGTGCAGTGATGTGGTCCTGGACACAGCAAAGGGAGGAGAATGCTGGGTCTCCAGATTGTGGGGCATGTTGGGGTTCATACTGGGTAATCCCCTTCTTATGGGGGTGCAGGGGAGAGGGGCACACACACTGAAAGCTTCTCCAGACCAGGACACGGCAGTGTGGACTGAGACTCAGTAATGTGTCCTAAATCCCATGTTGGGCCTTCTGTCCATTTAACCATAAAACAAATGACAACTGGCAAGATTCATATCTTTTTGCTAATGAAAGTGATCTGGAAATGACAATGTCAAAGCTCAACATTTTCATGCAAAATATATCCATGTCAGAGTTACTGAACTTTAATTGCATGTTTATTCTTTTTTCTTTCCCGTATATATTTATCATTGCCCTTTAGGGATGTGATTTGTAAGGTATGGATAAAGGTGGACCCCTTTCTGCCAAAACCATCCTTTTAACTGCCATGCTCCATTCCGTTAGCATGATGCCTATTCAAATTTTAGTGTTTCTCATTGAAAATGGTTATCTTTCTTCGCCCTTGCAGTTAAAATAAGTTGCTCTCATATACTTTTGTTTGATATTTTAGATTTACCATGTCTGAATATTAGTCACAAGAAGTCTTGCCCTTTAGAAGACACTGTATTGTAAAGTCAAAGGAAACTAGGGCAGGGGCGAATTTTCTTTAATCACACTCAGAGAAAAGATGATTTTAATGTAATGTCTTTTGATATATCAGAGTAATATTTGGGTTCTCTTTCTGGAAAACAAGAAAAAGCTTTTTGGGAATGGAAAAAGTCATCTTGTTTATGAAAGCATTTATTTTTAATCTAAAACATTTTTATTGGTTCTTATGAACTGGGAATCACATGCTCTTAAGAGTTAGAAGGGACCCCAAAGGCCACTTAAGCAGTTTCCTGCTAAAGTAGAAGTCTCCTTTATAACACCCACTGAAGATCACTGGTTCATCTTCATTTTTGCATTGCAAGAAGGAGATGAAAAGTTTAGGAACTGGTACAATTCTACTCCTTTGCCATACTTATTATTTGAAATGTTTTTATTAATATTAGCATCAAATCACTTCTTTGAAACTTTCATTGCAAGTTCTAATTCTATCACAAAATGATAGAATCTCTTCGCTTTTTTTCCTCCAAAGAAGTGCTTTGTACTTTTGAAGACAAGCAGACAAGCATAATAAGCTCCTAAATTATCTTTCTTGTGATACATAATCTGAAAACCGTCTTTCTTTTGACTATGGCCCAACTATGCCAGTGACACTGAGGAGAATGAGGTTGATTTGAGAATAAGTATTTTGGATGCAGTAACAAAAGTAAGCACTTGCACAGGGGAGTAAGGCACAGTGAGCAAGCAGGAATGAGTCAGCACATGTAAATCAGCAAAGAAATCAAATAAATAACTAAATAGAAATTATAAAATAACTATGTTAACACTGTGAATAAATAAAAGAGAACTTTATGGTGTTTACGGGAAATATGAAACTATCAATCTCACATAAAAGATTCTGAAAAGAACTAAACAGAACATTTGTAAGTGAAAGTTACAATAATTGAAATTTAAAAGTTAATATCCAGTACACTAGCAGATTTAATATAGTTGCAGAAAGAATTCATGAATTGAACTACAGATGAGGAGACTTTACCAGAATGTAGCCCATAGAAATAAAGAGGTGGGAGGTCTGAAAAAGAGGTTAAGAGACTTGGAGCCAAATGTAAGACACTTGAGGATTTCTCTAAGATGAGTTCCAGGAGGAAAGGAAAGAAATGAAATACTTAAAAAAGAAAAAAAACCTTCTAGAACTAAAAAAAGAGAAAAGGAAATGTTAGGCATCAGTAACTTTTAGGTAGAGAGAAAAGTATAATCAGAAATTCTTCTACAGTCTTTGTACTTGGGGGTCATATTTATGGAGAGAAATGGCATTGTTTCAATATAAATTTGATGTGTTAAGCTTGTGTGCTATAATTTCTAAGTAAGTAGTAGGAATACACTCAAATGTAGTGCCAGAAGAAGAAATATTGGCATACCAAGACAGTTAATCACATAGTGTATATGAGGAACTGAACAAGATAGGAAATCTAATTTTGAGGTGATAGGGAAATTTATTCTAGTGGTAAGTGTGTTAAATCTAGAGAAGGAAGTTTCATACATATTCAAGGAAAGATGTCATTCACTGACATGAACTCTTAGACCTGGACAGCTAGGTGAGAGGCAGGATCTTACAGTTTAGAAAAACAAGAATTTGATGTCAGGTGTTGAAAGTTTCCT
Organism: Manis pentadactyla; assembly: GCF_030020395.1. Taxonomy (NCBI): domain Eukaryota; kingdom Metazoa; phylum Chordata; class Mammalia; order Pholidota; family Manidae; genus Manis; species Manis pentadactyla. The sequence goes on from NC_080025.1 coordinate 46,478,821, forward strand.
CCAGTGATAACTATGTCCAAGGAAGAAAAAGTGAGTGTATTTCAGAACTGCAGATAACGCATGCATATCAGGAGGAATGTAGGTTTTTCTCAAACAAATATTGTAACAGACAGAAAAGGCTTGGCATATCTGTCTCCACACTGTACTTGTCTCCTCTGCTGCTTTTACATTTGGGACAAAAGAAAAACAGAAGGGGTGGGGAAGAGGCTTCTCTCAGCCCTGCAGTCCCCAGCAAAAAGGTGTCTTGCTTACAGCTTGAGATTTGCCCCTTGAGAAAAGGGGCAAATAGCCCCTTACCAGAAGCTTGCCTCCTCCAGGAGATAGGGAAATATGGACAAAAATAATGATTATCCCATCAAAGCTTTATAGGAATATCATGGCCAGACCCATGTCAGTGAGAGTCAACTACTAACAGACTTGGAGTTTCGCAGAGCTAGGACCCTCCCTGGCACCCCGATGTCTGCAGCTGTCTGTCACCTCCTGACCTTAGTCCTCTTCTGCCACCACCTTCCCCTAGGATAAAAGAGGCCTGAAATCACCCTGAATTAAGACAGTGCCTCAGGACATTAGTCTGCCATCTTCCTGGGTCTGCTGACTTTCCAAATAATGTCACTTTCTTTGCCCCAACATCTTCTTTCTCAACTTTGGCCTCTCCAGCAGTGAGTGGGATGAGTTTAGACTTGGTAACAATGTTTCCACCTATTCAGGAAACAAAAGAGAATTAGGAAACAGAGAAAATAGCTTCTTACCTTTCTCACCATCATATGACAGTAAGAAATGACATAAGACTAACATCCTCTGCTTGCCAAATAAATAAATTAATTAGAGAAACACTAATTAATTCTAAAGTTGGAAGCAATGCTATAAGACAACTTGACAGATTCAAACAAGGTGTACTATGTGAAGTTATATTGCACCAATTTGCGGAAATAGGACACCCTTGAAATTATTGGAAACATTGGTTTAAAAGCTTAATTTGATACCACTGAGCTAAGAAAAAGATATTTAATAACAGGAACCATAATGATACTATTAATAATAATATATAGCATAAAAATTAACTTTAAAACTATAAAAATGTAAGGATGAGCCATCTGGAGGTGAATGATAAAGTGAAAAATGAATTTTTGCTCAGGTTCTTCAATCCTACATCTTAATAAAAGTGAATGTGAACATTTAGCTGTACTTAAAAGTTGTAAAGGAACTTCCAGAATTGATTCTGCTTGAAAATGTGATTTTTCTAAAAGGGTGGCCATGCTTGTATCAAAGCAGTTGAAAAGATGCTTTCCTTCTACAATTGTTAAATTATTTTGTAAACAAGTCTATCCAGTACTAATAAGCATACCACTACTGATAAACACATAAGCCTAACCACCCAAAAGAGAAGCACATTCTATACCCCAAAGTTGTAAATATGTTTTGGAAAGTGCTGAAAGGCCTTCAACATACTGACAAAAAAAATGGTATACATTGTAAGCAATTCATACAACAGATGATGTATGGGCTTCTGAAGCTCTGGGTAAAACAAATCAGAATGTTCTGAGCATCTGCAAATCAGTAGTATGGGAAACACGGGTCCAGTGTCCAGATTACAACCAGGCAGCACTCCAGCCTTCCGAACCACCACAGGCGTCAATGCCCTGCTCTGCCCTAAGCATACTGTTAGTTTTGCAGACTGCCAAACGTTTGCCACGTGAGAGTGAAAACTGCTGAGTGGAACACTGCGCCCTGTAGCTACATGAGGCTGGGAGCAAAGGGCAGTCCCAGCAGAGAGGCTGTTAGTCTCAGCTGTGTAGTGCCACCTTCGTTTTTATAGTTGCCTCTTAGCTTGATGAAGGGAATAAGCAAAAGTGGTCTAAGGTAAATGGTGATGATGCGCAGTCTGTCTCGGTGTTGTCCCCTCTCCACTTCTGAACACAAACCCTTCTTAGCTGCTGAGGTGTGGTTACTCAGAATAAACAGAAGAGAAAGCAACTTTAAATTTGTTTGCATCCAGTAACATTGTTGCAAAATATATAAAGCAGAAAAGGTCAGAGCTACCACCTGAATTTCAAAATCATAGTGGTAGATTTTAAAACAACTTTCTCAGTAATTGATAGAAAAAGAAAAACTCACCAAGGTTTTGGGAGAACTGAAGAACATGACTAGCATGCACATAGGCACACAGTGGGATTTTAGAAAGAAACAATTATAATTTCATGTAACAAAATATGACCCCTAAATCTATTAAAAGAGGAAGATATAAAAGTAAAATGATCATGTTTTATTTTTATAGTGTTCAAAACACACAACTGTAATCAGTATTTCTTAAGATGCTAAATAGGGCATACTATTTTAAAGATAATAAATGAAATTATTTTTTAATGAGGAAAGTGATTAGCTAGAGTTTGAGGAAGCATGTGGGGTGTTCTGGTGTCCTGGCAATACCTTCATCTGAGTGGTGGTTCGTGTTTATGTTTATTAATAAGCTGCACATATAGACCGATGCACTCTTCCATTTGTATGATATGTATTATAACAACTATATTAAAAATGAATAAGTAAAATAAAACAAGTTTAGTGCTTACAATGGCTCTATTTGGTTATTTAAGAATGTAGGAGAAGAGCACTCTATATTCTCTGTGATCATTCCCTTTGGCACGTGTTAAATTCGTAGTGTCTGTGCAGTTTAAATTTGCCATTTACATTTACTTTTTCCATGTCATCATATGACTTCTACTTTTTTCACTTACAGTATTTTGCTTCAGCTTTTACAAAATACAATAAATGTGGTTTAATCAGCACAGATCTTTAAAACTAAAGATTTGGTAGACTTCATAAAGCCTTTAATTCAGGTTACAGATGAGTGAGACAAAATTCAGACAGGAGGAGTGATTTGATTCAAGTCTGTGGTTAAACAGTTGGAGAACCATGACTGAACTCGGAGTGTTGGGTCTCAGCTAGTTTCCCAACACTGTGCTCTGCTCTTATACTAACACAGTGGAGAACGCTGGAGGGACCCTGCAGGAGGATGGGATATCTCCCCGGTTCCACCATGCTCTGTTTTACTCTTTCTGCATTGCATGGTCATCAGTGGTAAGTATGTTGGGAGAATCTGGTGGTGCTCTGGCCCAGCCACACACCTGGAGCACACAGTCTGTTGGCACAAGTGTGCACAGCCTTGGTAAACCCATGACTGGTCCTCCCAACACAGACATTGCACACTGCATGTCTGGAACCCACAGCAACAGCCACCATCCTCTGCTCACCTGCCCTTGGGGTTGTCCCCTGCATGGACAGTGGGCGTGGACCAGGTCTGGCATGGCAGCCAAGCTCCTCCATGCACTGAACTGCAACTGCATGTTCACCAAGGTCCAGTCTTGAAGATAAATCCCTTCTAAGCTTTTCCTTCTGTGAGCACACCCCTCAACCATGTGGTACCCTTTAGGGTTTTCTTTACTTCTTTACATATACTTATCTCTCATAGGTTAATAATTTCTAGGTTAAACCTCTATAAAACATATATTAAAGTTCTCCTTTAGCCTGTTGGACCCAGGCTAATACAGTGATCTACAGTAATAAAGTTTTTCACATTAGCCATACTTATTAGGGAGGTTTAGCAACTTGCCCTGGGTCAAGCAAGTTTATCTGGCTCCAAAACCTATTACTGATACCCTATATCCTTCGGCCCTTAGAGAGAATGCTGAAGTCCTCCACCAGCTTTGGGATTGGAATTATCCTTAAGCCTTGTATCATGGAGAATTTTTATGCATCCTGGCTCATAAGTTATAAATAAGACTTCCATGAAAACATTCCCAAAGAAGTATTCAGACTAATGCTTAAACTCTGCCCTGAATTCTGTGCCTAAATCAATGTATCCAACATGTTGTCATTGTCTCCAGACTGGATACCTCCCTGCCTCCTGAACTGTCTAAACACAGGACTGTAGACATGCAGTCCCCAGTGTCAACTTTGTCTTTCTCCCTGCGTGTACTTTTTTGTCCTCCTACATGGCCTTCAGCTTCCCTAAGTAGCTTTCCTTTGAGCAGCAGGTCCTTAGCAAGAAAGACTAAGGGAATGACACAGGAGATGAGTCCTGGATTTGAGAGAACAAATTAATAACAATCTCTGGGGTTCAAATTATGGATTACTTGATTGAAATGGGATGAGAATAAGACTATTTAGCTTTTTGCTGGTTGTCTGATCTCCAGAATCTTAGCAAGGCTGACACTTGAGGTGAATGATTAGTAGAAAATTGGAAGGTCAGAGAAAATATAGATGAATTTCCCAAACTGCAATATTGAACCTATTGTCCATTTTGTATATAGTTACTCAAAAGAACAGAATATACAAATATGTATTAATTGAATATTCTTTTTATCCATTTTGCAAAACAAGTCATGTTTAACACAATTAACTACTGCTATGATTGTGATCCCGTCTCTAATGTTCAATTAAATCAGACAGCAGCCTGAAGATAGTTGCATGTGAACTGAATTATCAACATATTCAGCAAGTATTTGCAAGCCTTCTTACTGGTTAAGGTTCTGTCCATGGGTAAAACTGACCAAAAATTGACCTAAAGTTAAAAAAATGTTTAACACAGTTTATCATAAAGACAATACAGGCAATAGTCACTTAAAACATATAAGCATAAGATTTCATGTTTTGAATTTTAGAAAAGAAATTGTTTTGACAAAAAAATATAGACAAAATAAAGACTCCTAAGGTTTTTTTGTTTTGTTTTGTTTGTTAAAATTTGTCAGTTCTACAGTGTATTTATGTAATGTCTGACTAGTCAATATTGGAAACTGAATTAATACTCACCTTAATTTAAAAGGAAATATCTCATTTGGCTAACTGTATTGCCCTATTCATTGAAGTGAAAGATGAATTTACTCACAACAGTTAATCCATAACTGATAAATACTTCTACAATAATAGCCAAAGGACATAAAAAAAACCTTACTAAAGAAAACTAAAAGCAGCTAGTTTCAATCATTTTAACACTTTAACACAGGCTACCAACTAAAGATTTTACTAAAGTTATTTACCAGTAACATTTTCAAGTGGATAACTTTATGACAATGTATTTAAAATAGAATAATTTGGACATTAAAAATTTAAATTATATGAATCTTTAAATAATGTCAATAATCTAAAAATAAGTTAATATCATGTAAGGTAAAATATATGGTATGTCATCATAAACTGTACTACTACAACTACATATTTTATTGTATTTTTATGTGTTAAATAAGATTTGTAGCATCATATATAGTATATAATATCTATTACATTTTAACAAGTATATCTCAATTCCCTTCTTTTTACAATGTATTAAACAACAAACTTAACATGTTTTGTATGAAAAGTTTTGTTCTGTTTTAGCAATGAAATATTGTTTAAAGAGATATCTTCATTTAAGCAAAATGACTATAGGTTCATGGTACTTTTTACAATGTATTAAACAACAAACAACATGTTTTGTATGAAAAGTTTTGTTCTGTTTTAGCAATGAAATATTGTTTAAAGAGATATCTTCATTTAAGCAAAATGATTATAGGTTCATGGTAAATAAAAGATATTAGAGCTTTTCAAATCAAACTATCTCTGACTTTATTCCTCTCCTGAAAACCGTGAATTGTATATTGTCATTTCCATTTAGCAGATAAACACATTCAGAGGAGTGAGATGGCTTGCTCAGCTCACACAGCTGCCAAGTGGCAGGATTGAGACACAGTCCCTTAGCACTGATCCAGCATAACGTCACCTATACATGAACACGAAACTTCCAGCGCTGAAAATGGCAGCCATTGTTATGATTTATAGCTTGGAAAATAAATTTTGTATATGGAGAAAAACACTTAGGACTTGACATTGGAGCTCTTCAGTGGAATGCCTCCTCATGGTGGAATAATGAATTTTGAAGCTCACATCTGTACCTGGGCAGCCCCTTTCGGCAAGTGGTGACAGAGGGGCAGCCAGTTAGATGAAGAAGATCTGACAACTGATTTCAAACACAGTTTTTAAATGACTTTGGTAAGAACAAGAGAATTCCGTCATATGTGAACCAGGCAAATCCATCTCATCTCCAGTGCTCAGGCTAGAATTGAGATTGATTCTAAAAAATTAATGTCTACTGTGCCATCACCCGACCACACTGTATTTGAACCAAGGAATTCAGATATCTTCCATGACCCATTAGACCTGTGGACTGGGCTCTTTCTATAATACCAAGCCAGACAACTCTGAAAGCCATGACTATATCCTACTGGTAACTCTGACTACATTTCCAAGATTTAAAATTCTCTGCAGGTAAAAACTTGAAAGGCAAGGAGCTGAATGAGAGCACTGGTCCCAATATACACAGGCAGCCATGGTCCTCAGGGAAAAATCTGAAATGTCACACCTCAATCACTTGGTATGAATTTATGATTGGTCTGAGATGCCTTATCAAAAAGAGACTATCAAAAAGAGACAGACTTCAGACCATCTGTCATCCTGATGCACACTTGTAGGCGCATGATACCAGGCTCTGGGACCTGGACATTCTTGACATTGCCACCACTGGAACCCTGGTATCCTGGAATCCTCTCTGTGGACATGAGTACAGGGGAAGTACGAGAACATAGCTGATAATGGTATTTAAATGAGGAGGATGTCGAGTGCACGGTGAATGTGAGAAGTCCGACATGCGGTACCTTCCTACAACTTTAGCTTTTAATATAAAGGCCACAGTGAGAAATGGAACCTCCCAAGAATATCAATGAAGAGGAGGGACAGAGATTTTAAGAAATACAATGAAGTCTCCTTTGTGGGCAAGAACCCAGGTGTTGTTGGATCTATTCCTTAGCAGGAAAAGCTAGGGCAGGTTGGTAACCTCATTACCTGAAGGCTGCTGCCATCACAGAAAACTGTGTCCGCAGGTGCCTCCTGGCTACTGATTCTCCAGCAGTCAGCTAAGAAGGCCCCACAAGCCTGTTCCACCAAGCTGGTCATAACATCGGGCAGAATCAAATTTTAAACCACAACAGGTTGAGAGCAGACTAAACTATATTTGATCTATGATATAAATGTATAGACACTTTGAATGCTTGAATAGGAGTGTAGTCAAATGATTGAGCCCCAAAATATTGATAGAACTGAAACCATTGCAAAACATCATAAAGAATAAATCTCTACTTAAAACTAGTATCATGAAATAAACAAATACAGGTATTCTTGTAAAAATTTCAAACAGAGACATGTATAAAATGAAAAATAGATTTCTCCATAATTACGGCTGGGATTAGAGATTGACTAAGCTTTAGGGATGTCTTTGCAAATGTTAGCTTAGTAAGAGAACAAAATAGTTTAGTTGTATGTTTGACAGATGCCATTTTCCAGGACATGATAAAAAAACATCCTTTTGATGTGGAGGGTAGGCATTGATGGCAGAGAAACAAGAATGGTAGAATGTTATTGTTGGGAAGTTAAAAGCTTGTCTCAACTTTGAGGACATTATGCTAAGGGAAATAAGCCAGTCACCAAAGATGAGTACTGTATGATTCCATGGATAGGAAACACCTGGAATAGTCAGATTCACAGAAATAGAAAGTAGAGTGGTGGTTTCCAGGGCCCCAGGGAAGGGGGACAGAGGAGTTCCTACTTATTAGGTATAGTATCAGTTTAGGAGCATGAAAGAGTTCTGGAGATGGATGGTGGTGGTGGTCACAGTGTGAATGTAATTTGATGTCATGCATATTTTTACCACCATCACCATCACCGCCACCACAAAAACCAACAATTCTTCACCCAGGTCAAATGTACTGACCCAAAGTGGCAAATTGAGAGCAATCCATTTGGTGCTACCACCTCCTGTGCAGTGGACGTGTGCATCCTAATACACCCGGAAGGGAGGTTTCCATGCAGACTTTCTACAACACCCAACAGGATGACTTCTTCCCCAAATAAGAACTCATTAGATGTTTCTTAAGTGACAAATATTACTTGTCAGAGAAAAGGTATTGCAGTCTTTACATTGTTTAATTTCTTTTCTTCACAAATCTGTGTATTTGCTGATACTTTCGGTCACTGAGTTAGCTGATGATCCGATTCTTGATTACTTTTAGAGAGGTACATACTACACACACTTCTTACATGGAAATCAGGAAAGAGAATTCACAAACAATAATAGAAATTGAAGAAGAAAAATCAAAATGTTTTTAGATTTGGGACCACATCATTAGGGGAAGTAATTGGAATAAATAACTTTAAAACAGCAATTGACATGTCTCCTATTTTCAAATGATTATTGCGTCTTTAAGAATAATAAGATGCTGGGAGAACATATTCATAAATGACAGATCTGATAAAGGATTGACATCCAAAATATATAAAGAGCCCACACACCTCAACAAACAAAAAGCAAATAATCCAATTAAAAAATGGGCAAAGGAGCTGAATAGACAGTTCTCTAAAGAAGAAATCCAGATGGCCAACAGGCACATGAAAAGATGCTCCACATCTCTAATTATCAGAGAAATGCAAATTAAAACTACAATGAGGTATCACCTCACACCAGTAAAGATGGCTGCCATCCAAAAGACAAACAACAACAAATGTTGGCGAGTCTGTGGAGAAAGGGGAACCCTCCTACACTGCTGGTGGGAATGTAAGTTAGTTCAACCATTGTGGAAAGCAGTATGGAGGTACATCAAAATGCTCAAAACAGACTTACCATTTGCTCCAGGAATTCCACTCCTAGGAATTTACCCTAAGAATGCAGCAATCAAGTTTGAGAAAGACAGATGCACCCCTATGTTTATTGCTGCACTGTTTACAATAGCCAAGATATGGAAGCAACCTAAATGTCCATCAGTAGATGAATGGATAAAGAAGATGTGGTACATGTACACAATGGAATATTATTCAGCCATAAGAAAAAAACAGATCCTACCATTCGCAACACCATGGATGGAGCTAGAGGGTATTATACTCAGTGAAATAAGCCAGGTGGAGAAGGACAAGTACCAAATGATTTCACTCATATGTGGAGTATAAGAACAAAGGAAAACTGAAGGAACAAAACAGCAGCAGAATCACAGAATCCAAGAATGGACTAATAGTTACCAAAGGGAAAGGGACTGGGGAGGATGGGAGGGAAGGGAGGGATAAGGGTGGAGAAAAAGAAAGGGGGCATTACGATTAGCATGTATAGTGTCGGGGGGGCATGGGGAGGGCTGCACAAAACAGAGAAGACAAGTAGTGATTTTACAGCATCTTACTATGCAGTTGGACAGTGACTGTGAAGGGGTATGTGGGGGGGACTTGGTGAAGGGGGGAACCTAGTAAACATAATGTTCTTTCTGTAATTGTAGATTAATGATACCAAAATAAAAATAAAAATAAACTAAAAAAAAAAAAGAATAATAAGATGCCAAACTGGGTAATAACTTCAGAGGTAATATAGAGGAATATTGTCATGTTTCCTTATAGAGACACTTTCCTTCCCATTAAAGTACATAGCCAGTGGAAATAATTTGAAATATTAAAGAACATGCTGTCAACATGGCCAACTGCCTGCCACATATATGCTTCATTATCCTACTAAAAGTAAACTTGAGAAATTATACTTTCTGTCCCCAGATATCATTTAAAACTCTTCTCTTTTGCTTTCTCTGAGTGTCTGATATGCCCACTCTAAAAGGATAAGAGCAGATTTTTTACCTGTCAAAGAAATGAAAGATGAGCTGTTTCAGAAATCCCTTTTATCTTTAAAGTTTATTTCAGAGTCTTGGAGCAGGATTTGAATATTACTCAGAAGAGGAGACAATCAGGCTGTGATCTATCCCAGTACTAAATAAAAATGATGGCCATGGAAATGCCCATAAGCCCCTGAAGTCGTTGCTGACTCTGGGCTTGGCGAGGCACAGCACACCAAGGGAGCATGTGCCGCACCCACAGCGTCTGACAGAGAGCTTTTGTAACTGGCTTTGCTCCTTCTGGAGACCAAAATCTCCCCTAATGTGGCTGGCCCTAATATAACCCTACCTAGCAGGGTCCTGAATTAAGCAGGATTAGGTAAGGGCCTCAGGTGTGTTAGGAATGACTAAGCTCACGTGGCAATGAGGTGATGGGGCTGTGTATGCACACTAGCACACATATGCCAAGGTATCAGTCAAGTGTACTGTGATCATCTCTACTTTCTTCTTTAATAATAATCATGCAATTATATAATACTTAGTGAACTTCATGTCTTCAAATCACCCTGGGCAAAGAAAGTCATTCCTGAGATAATACTGATGCCTATTATTATTCAGGTTAGAGAAGCGTACCACTGTCCCCACAGAGCATCTCAGAAGGAAGACACTTTTCATAAAACTAATCACAAGTAAAGGCATCCTAGGATCACCCTAACAGAGCGGGATGAGAACAGTGCTGCCAGGGGGGCGGGGAAAGGAAGGATCCTGGCAGGCCAAAGCTACCAGCCTCTCCCTGCTGCCCTGGGACGTCAGCCAGTCCCTGATAGGTAGTTAAAATGAGGCTGATGGACGCTCCTCCTTGGGAGCCAGGCGGACAGGGCACAGTCCCTGCACTGCCATCACACATGATCTCCGGCAAGTTCCATCTGTGACAGAGGGACCGCCTGGACCACAGGGGCTTGAGGTGTGGCCTCAGAGAGATGGCATGCACAGTGCTTGGTGGGGAACCTGGGACACATGAATTCTCTGTGAATACTAGCTCATCATCAACAACAATAATAATGGTAACTTTTGAGTGCTAGCCCCACAAACCATGAAATGGGAGCCTCCACCAGGCAGCACGCTGAGTTTTTCCAACCCCCAAGAGTCAATTCACATCAGGGAACTGGCTAGTGACGCTGCCACAGTGTTCCTACCTGCCCATCTATGCTCTACTCAGGGCCACGCAGCCCTGTGGTGCCCTCGCTTCTGTCCTGGCTTGCCTGCCCCGGGGGCCCCACAGGCCCCACCCTGCCCCTCCGCCGGAACCCCCCACCTAATGACCTCTCTCTCGTTTTTCTTTGAGTTTTAACCTGAATAACTTTGTAGGAGGCCTTCCTTTTGGACCAGTGAAGGAAGACTGCCTCTCTAAACATGTGCCCTTCCCTTCCTGGGTTATGGGGGGGTAAGAAGGGGAGGTGCAGAACTGCGGGTCAGGCTCAGCTTTGATGAGAGTGCTGCACTGCCTGCTTCCTACGTCCCTGCAAGCGGCAGCCTCACGTGGTGCAGCCGCTGTGGGTGCTGCGCTCAGCATGGTGGCACAGGTGCTCAGGGTGCGGTCCCGCTGCTCAGAGGCCATTGCTGTTCAGCCTCACTCAGATGACATCCCTCCTTTCAGGCTTTCCGGGCATACTTCATACCCCCATCGTCTTGGCCTCACGGTCCTGCTCACGCCTTTCGTGCCCTGAAAGCACCATGAGAGCACCTGTCCTCTTCTCTGGGCTGGGCTGTAGGAGCCTGTGCTTGTCCCTGTGCTGAAGGACGCCAGGCGGATGGCCCTGCAACCACTCAGGGAAGCTTTTCCCAGAGAGCAAGGGGATGTCTCAGAATGCTGAGCACAGGGAAGGTGCTCTGTGGAGCTCACGACTCAGAAACTCAAAAGAAGGAAACTAAACAAAAAATGAATAGAGAAGTGACCCAAAAGGAGAGAGAACCTGGGGAGGCAGATTGTGCTGGTAGGATCCCGGTCTCAGTGTAAAGCCCCTCTGGAATTGCTAGTCAGCACAGTAGAGGCAGACTTCAGCACTAGACTATAGCAATAATTAGGAAGCTTGGAAACTCTGCCACCTGTCCCAAATACAACGCGTTGCTTTAATTTTTTTTTAAGTGCTCCAAATGTTTTTGTGTTCTCAAAGAGCAATAAATCAATGACATAAAAAATAACTGTTTCCTTTGTGGAAAGTGGACTGGTTCCAAGGACACAAGGGAAGAAACTCAGGAAAGAGCAAATATAATCACACACTGGGCTTTCCAGCTGTTGAAAACTGAACATACATCCCCCAATTCTCTATTCCTGTATTTGCTTCCTAGTTCCACATGGGCATTATAATACTCCAAAATTGCTATTATTATTGGTTTGATGTATGACATATTATAAAATTATACTAAGCAAGACAGTGTGCTATTTTTGTAAAGAGAGACAAATAGATTAATAGAACAGAATACAGGGTCCAGAAATGGACTCATGCATATAAGGTAAATTGAATTTTGAAAGGTACAAAACCAATTCAGTGGAAGAAATGTAGTATTTACAACAAATGTTGCTGGAACAGTTGGATTTTTTAAAGCAGAAAAACAGATGGAGAAGTTGGGGTGGGAGGGAAGGGAGGAAGAACTTTGACTTGTGTCTTTTACCAAACTCAAAAATTAACTCAAAATGAATCATAGACCTAAATGTAAAACCTAAAATTACAGCGGTTCCAAAACAATACATTGGAGAAAACCTTTGTGATCTTTGATTAGGCAAAAATTTCTTAGCTACAATATCAAAATCATGATAAATTAAAAGTGAATTTATAGAATTTCATCAAAATAATAATTTCCAAGCTTTGAAAGACAAGGTTAGGAAAATGGAAAGATAAATCCCAGACTGCAAGACAATGTTTTAAAATCGTGCACCCAATAAAGGACTTATATCCAGAAAAAGTAATGAACACTCAAAACTCAATTAAAAAACTAGTAAAAGGTTTGAACAGATGTGTCACTAAAGATGATATCAGGGTAGCAATTCTGCACATGAAAGTTATTCAGCATCATTAGTCATTAGGGAAACGCAAATCAAAACTAGAGTGAGATACCTATATACAACCTTGAGCATGGCTAAAATTAAGATGACTGGCAATACCAAGCTTGGTGATGATGATGTAAGGTAACTTTATGAAGTTCCCCAATACTGCAGAGGGGAACAGAAAATCATACAACCATTTGGATACCATATTAGAAAGTTTTAAAAATTTTTTATTAAGGTATTATTAATATATACTCTTATGAAGGTTTCACATGAATAAACAATGTGGTTACTACACTCACCCATACCATCGAGTCTCCACCTATACCCAAATGCAGTTACCATCCATCAGTGTAGCAAGATGCCACAGATTCACTATTTGCCTTCTCTGTGCCACAGTGTCTTCCCCGTGATCCCCCACACCATGTGCACCAAACATAATACCCTTCAAACTCTTCCTTCCTCCCTCCCCACTCACCCTCACACCTCTCCCCCCTGGTAACCACCAGTTCCTTCTTGGAGTCTCTGAGTCTGCTGCTATTCTGTTCCTTCAGTTTTGCTTCATTGTTATACTCCACAAATGAGAGAAATCATTTGGCACTTGTCTTTCTCTGCCTAGCTTATTTCACTGAGCATAATGTCTTCTAGCTCCATTCATGTTGCAAATGGTAGAATGTGTTTCTTTCTTATGGCTGAGTAGTATTCCATTGTGTATATGTACCACATCTTCTTTATCCATTCATCTACTGATGGACACTTATGTTGCTTCCATATCTTGGCTATTGTAAAAAGTGCTGCAATAAACATAGGGGTGCATATGTCTTTTTGAATCTGAGAAGTTATATTCTTAGGTAAATTTCAATGAGTGGGATTCCTGGGTCAAATGGTATTTAAATTTTTAGTTTATTGAGGAATCTCCATATTGCTTTCCACAATGGTTGAACTAGTTTACATTCCCACCAGCAGTGTAGCAGGGTTCCCTTTCCTCTGCATCCTCACCAGCATTTATTGTTTTTAGTCTTTTCGATGCTGGCCATCCTTACTGGTGTGAGGTAATATCTCATTGTGGTTTTAATTTGCATTTCCCTGATGATTAGTGATGTGGAGCATCTTTTCATGTGTCTGTTGGCCATCTGAATTTCTTCTTTGGAGAACTGTCTCTTCATATCCTCTGCTCATTTGTTAATTGGGTTATTTGTGTTTTGGGTGTTGAGGCATGTAAGTTCTTTATATATTTTGGATGTTAACCCCTTGTTGGATATGTCATTTACAAATATATTCTCCCATACTGTAGGATGCCTTTTTGTTCTGCTGGTGGTGTCCTTTGCCATACAGAAACTTTTTAGTTTTATGTAATCCCATGAGTCCATTTTTGTTTTTTTTCCCCTTGCTTGAGAAGATGCTTTCAGGAAGAAGTTGCTCATGATAATATTCAGGAGATTTTTGCCTATGTTGTCTTCTAAGAGTTTTATGGTTTCATGACTTACATTCAGGTCTTTGATCCATTTCGAGTTTACTTTTGTGTATGGGGTTAAACAACAATCCAGTTTAATTCTCTTGCATATAGGTGTCCAGTTTTACCAACACCAGCTGATGAAGAGGCTGCCATTTCCCCATTAAATGTCCATGGCTCCTTTATCATATGTTAATTGACTATATATGGTTGGGTTTACATCAGGGCTCTCTAGTCTGTTCCACTGGTCTATGGGTCTCTTATTGTGCCAGTACCAAATTGTCTTGATTACTGTGGATTTGTAGTAGAGCTTGAATTTGGGGAGCATAATCCCCCCAGCTTTGTTCTTCCTTTTCAGGATTGCTTTGGCTATTTGGGGTCTTTTGTAGTTCCATATGAATTTTAGAATGATTTTCTCTAGTTCGTTGAAGAATGCTGTTGGTATTTTCATAGGAATTGCATTGAATCTGTAGATTGCTTTAACCAGGATGGCCATTTTGACAAATCTTGACAATATTAATTCTTCCTATCCATGAGCACAGGATGTGCTTCCATTTATTGGTATCTTCTTTGATTTCTCTCATGAGTGTCCTGTAGTTTTCAGAGTATAGGTCTTTCACTTCCTTGGTTAGGTTTATTCCTAGGTATTTTATTCTTTTTGATGCAACTGTGAATGGAATTATTTTCCTGATTTATCTCTCTGCTAGTTCATGTTAGTGTATACGAATGACACAGATTTCTGCATATTAATTTTGTATCCTGCAACTTTGCTGAATTCAGATACTAGATCTGGTAGTTTTGGAGTTGATTCTTCAGGGTTTTTTGTGTACAGTATCATGTCATTTGCAAATAGGGACAGTTTAACTTCTTACTTCTTACTGGGTGCCTTTTATTTCTTTGTGTGGTCTGATTGCAGTAGCTAGGACCTCCAGAACTATATTGAATAACAGTGGGGAGAGTGGGTATCCTTGTCTTGTTCCCGATCTTAAAGGAAACACTTTCAGCTTCTTGTTGTTAAATATAATGTTGGCTGTGGGGTTGTCATATATAGCCTTACTTGCCCTCTATACCCATTTTGCTAAGAGTCTTTATCATGAATGGATGTTGAATTTTGTCAAATGCTTTTTCATTTTCATCTCTATGGAGATGATCATGTGGTTTTTGTCCTTCTTCTTGTTGATGTGGATGATATTCATGGATTTTTGAATGTTGTACCATCCTTGAACCCCTGGAATAAATCCTACTTGATCATGATGGATGACCTTTTGATGTATTTTTGAATTTGGTTTGCTAATATTTTGTTCAGTATTTTTGCATTTGTGTTCATCAGGGATATTGGTCTGTAATTTTCTTTTTTTTGTTGTGTCTTTGCCTGGTTTCGGTATTAGAGTGTTCACATTTTCTGAACAGCCTTGGAAGGTTGTCCATTTATTCTAGGTTATCCAGTTTATTAGCATAAATTTTTCTAGAAAGTTGTCCATTTCTTCTAGGTTACCCAGTTTCTTAGCATATAATTTTTCATAGTATTCTCTAATAATTCTTTGTATTTCTGTGGTGTTCATAGTGATTTTTCCTTTCTCATTACTGATTCTGTTTATGCAAGTAGACTCTCTTTTTTTCTTGATAAGTCTGGCTAAGGGTTTGTCTGTTTTGTTTATTTTCTCAAGAGAACCAGCTCTTGCTTTCATTGATTCTTTCTATTGTTTTATTCTCGATTTTATTTATGTCTGCTCTAATCTTTATTATGTTCCTCCTTCTACTGACTTTGGGCCTCCTTAGTTCTTCTTTTTCTAGTTTTGTTTATTGTGAGTTTAGACTGCTCATATGGGATTGTTCTTTTTTCCTGAGGTAAGCCTGTATTGCAATGTACTTTCCACTCAGCATGGCCTTGGCTGAGTCCCACAGATTTTGTGGTGTTGAATTATTGTTGTCATTTGTCTCCATATATTGCTTGATCTCTGTTTTTATTTGGTCATTGATCCACCGGTTATTTAGGAGCATGTTGTGAAGCCTCCATGTGTTTGTGGGTTTTTCATTTTCTTTGCGTAATTTATTTCTAGTTTCTTATGTTTGTTGTCTGAGAAACTGATTGGTACATTTCAATCTTTTTGAATTTACCAAGGCTCTTTTTGTGGCCTAGTATATGATCTATTCTTGAAAATGTTCCATGTGCACTTGAGAAGAATGTGTGTTCTGCTGCTTTTTTAAAAATTTATTTATTTATTTATTTATTTATTTTGACAGGGCATCTCTCATATTTATTGATCAAATGGTTGTTAACAGTTAACAACAATAAAATTCTGTACAGGGGACTCAATGCACAATCATTAATCCATCCCAAGCCGAATTTTCATCAGTCTCCTATCTTCTAAAGCACAATGAACAAGTTTTTACATGGTGAAAAAATTATTACATAGTGAATAAGTTCTTACATGGTGAACAGCACAAGGGCAGTCATCATAGAAACTTTTGGTTTTGATCACGCATTATGAACTACAAACAATCAGGTCAGATATGAATATTCGTTGGATTTTTATACTTGATTTATATGTGAATCCCACATTTCCCTATTATTATTATTATTATTATTAATAAAATGCTGAAGTGGTAGGTAGATGCAAGATAAAGGTAGAAAACATAGTTTAGAGCTGTAAGAAAGCAAATGTAGATGATCAGGTGTGTGCCTATAGGCTAAGTATTAATCCAAGCTAGACAAGGGCAACAAAACATCCATGGATGCAGAAGATTTCTCTCAAAACAGAGGGGGTGAGGTTCTAAGCCTCACCTCTGTTGATCCCCAATTTCTCACCTGATGGCCCCCCTGCGACTGTGCCTGTCTTAGGTTGTTCCTCCCTTGAGGAATCTTACCCGTCTCTGGTTAACCAGTCATCTTCCGGGGCCACACAGGGAAATGTAAAGTTGGTAAGTGAGAGAGAAGCCATATAGTTTGAAAAGGTTAGCTTTTTACTTCTTTGCAGATTTATGCCCTGTGGGTTCTATGCCCAGCATTTGTCTTGAGGTATCTTTACCACTTGGAAGAATTATGATACTCAGTAAATTCGATATGAGGCATGAATTCTATTTAAGGGTTGTAATTAGGAAGGAAGAAGAAAAGCTATAGAAGTAGCAGGCGGCAGAAAACATGGGAAGATTGGCTATTTCTTTGACATATCTTCTTGTAGAGTAACTTCAGCATGTATAGGTTTTAAACTACTAGTTAAATTGCGCACACACATTAACATAATAGGAATACAGTTACATAACCAAAGCAGACCTACAATTACCAGCCATCTCCAGTGAAACCAAGAAAACCAGTTAGGCAGCCTAAGCATTTGTGAAAACTTATTTATGATATGATGGATATTGTCTAACTGAATTTGAATAGTTTGAGAAAAATCAGACAATTTAAAACAACACATTCCTGGGAACTGTTCACATCCCATATGTTCTTTTAACAGTAGATAGTCTGTAGTCTCAAGATTTTGGAGCGCTACAATTTGCACTTCTCCTAATTCATGGTTGAGTTCCAACAGTATAGATCCAGTCAAATTTGTTATTTTACTGTATGGACAGACCAGATAGATACCTCCTTCTTCATTCCAATGGCGATTCCAGGAACCAGTGGGATGAATGCAGCTACAACTGCAACAGCATCAGGATCTTTGTTGACGTTTTTTGATGATCATCTTCTGGAATGACTCTTCCAGAGTATGTTGATGTTGGAAGTTCTTCTTCATATCATATCTTATTTCATTTTCTGGGTAGCCAAATTGGACTTTGATCCTCTGTATAAACACAAACAGACCCTTTGCTCACATTTTTATATGCCCTTTATAAGACTGTGAAGAACTTATTGGAGGTCACCACACAGGAACTGCTTTTTTCTTTTTTTAAGAGAAAGGAATATTATCAGAAAAATGTAATTCCATAGCTGATCATCTGACACCCTTTAAATGACCAAAATTAAGGATATTTAAAGCATGCCTTAATCGTTGATTTACAGTTAGTTTTATCCTATCAGGGAGTAATCCCCCTTTCTTTCTTTTTTTTTATCATTAATTTACAATTACATGAAGAATATTATATTTACTAGGCTCTCCCCTATACCAGGTCCCCCCTATAAACCCCTTTACAGTCACTGTCCATCAGCATAGCAAAATGCTGTAGAATCACTACTTGCCTTCTCTGTGTTGTACAGCCCTCCCCTTTCTCCCACCCCCCCTTTCTGCATGCTAATCCTAATACAACCCTCTGTCTTCCCCCACCTTATCACTCCCTACCCACCCATCCTCCCCAGTCCCTTTCCCTTTGCTGCCTGTTAGTCCATTCTTGCGTTCTGTGATTCTGCTGCTGTTTTCTTCTTTCAGTTTTTCCTTTTTTCTTATACTCCACAGATGAGTGACATCATTTGGTATTTCTCTTTCTCAGTGTGGCTTATTTCACTGATCATAATACCCTCTAGCTCCATCCATGTTGTTGCAAATGGTAGGATTTGTTTTCTTCTTATGGCTGCGTAATATTTCATTGTGTATATGTACCACATCTTCTTTATCCAATCATCTACTGATGGACACTTAGGTTGCTTCCAATACTTGGCTATTGTAAATAGTGCTGCGAAAAACATAGGGGTGCATCTGTCTTTTTCAAACTTGAGTGCTGCATTCTTAGGGTAAATTCCTAGGAGTGGAATTCCTGGGTCAAATGGTAAGTTTATTTCGAGCATTTTGAGGAACCTCCATACTGCATTCCACAATGGTTGAACTAACTTACATTCCCACCAGCAGTATAGGAGGGTTCCCCTTTCTCCACAACGTCACCAACATTTGTTGTTGTTTGTCTTTTGGATGGCAGCCATCCTTACTGGTGTAAGGTGATATCTCATTGTAGTTTTGATTTTCATTTCTCTGATAAGTAGCGATGTGGAACATCTTTTCATGTGTCAGTTGGCCATCTGTATTTCTTTTTTGGAGAGATGTCTGTTCAGTTCCTCTGCCCATTTTTTAAGTGGATTGTTTGTTTTTTGTTTATTGAGGTGGATGAGCTCTTTATATATTTTGGACGTCAAGCCTTTATCGGAGCTGTCATTTTCAAATATATTCTCCCATACTGTAGGGTTCCTTTTTGTTCTATTGATGGTGTCTTTTGCTGTACAGAAGCTTTTCAGCTTAATATAGTCCCACTTGTTCATTTTTGCTGTCGTTTTCCTTGCCCGGGGAGATATGTTCAAGAATAGGTCACTCATGTTTATGTCTAAAAGGTTTTTGCCTATGTTTTTTTCTAAGAATTTATGGTTTCATGACTTACATACAGGTCTTTGATCCATTTTGAATTTACTTTTGTGTATGGGGATAGACATTGGTCCATTTTCATTCTCCTACATGTAGCTGTCCAGTTTTGCCAGCACCATCTGTTGAAGAGACTATCATTTCCCCATTGTATGTCCATGGCTCCTATATCAAATATTAATTGACCATATATGTTTGGGTTAATCTCTGGAGTCTCTAATCTGTTCCACTGGTCTGTGGCTCTGTTCTTGTGCCAGTACCAAATTGTCTTGATTGGCTTTGTTGTAGAGCTTGAAGTTGGGGAGTGAGATCCCCCCTACTTTATTCTTCTTTCTCAGGATTGCTTTGGCTATTCGGGGTCTTTGGTGTTTCCATATGAATTTTTGAATTATTTGTTCCAGTTCATTGAAGAATGTTGCTGGTAATTTGATAGGGATTGCATCCAATCTGTATATTGCTTTGGGCAGGATGCCCATTTTGATGATATTATTTCTTCCTAGCCATGAGAATGGGATGAGTTTCCATTTGTTAGTGTCCCCTTTAATTTATCTTAATAGTGACTTGTAGTTTTCAGGGTATACATCTTTCACTTCTTTGGTTAGGTTTATTCCTAGGTATTTTATTCTTTTTGATGCAATTGTGAATGGAATGGTTTTCCTGATTTCTATTTCTATTGGCTCATTGTTAGTGTACAGGAAAGCTACAGATTTCTGTATGTTAATTTTGTATCCTTCCACTTTGCTGAATTCCGATATCAGTTCTAGTAGTTTTGGAGTGGAGTCTTTAGGGTTTCTTATGTACAATATCATATCATCTGCAAATAGTGACAGTTTAACTTCTTCTTTACCAATCTGGATTCCTTGTATTTCTTTGTTTTGTCTGATTGCCATCGCTAGGACCTCCAGTACTCTGTTAAATAACAGTGGGGAGAGTGGGCATTCCTGTCTTGTTCCCGATCTCAGAGGAAAAGCTTTCATCTTCTCACTGTTCAGTATAATGTTGGCTGTGGGTTTATCATATATGGCCTTTATTATGTTGAGGTACTTGCCTTCTATTCCCATTTTGCTGAGAGTTTTTATCATGAATGGATGTTGAATTTTGTCAAATGCTTTTTCAGCATCTATGGAGATGATCATGTGGTTTTTGTCTTTCTTTTTGTTGATGTGGTGCATGATGTTGATGGATTTTCAAACGTTGTACCATCCGTGCGTCCCTGGGATGAATCCCACTTGGTCATGGATTATGATCCTTTTGATATACTGTTGAATTCGGTTTGCTAATATTTTATTGAGTATTTTTGCATCTACATTCCTCAGGGATATTGGTCTGTAATTTTCTTTTTTGGTGGGGTCTTTGCCTGGTTTTGGTATTAGGGTGATGTTGGCTTCATAGAATGAGTTTGGGAGTATTCCCTCCTCTTCTATTTTTTGGAAAACTTTAAGGAGAATGTGTATTATGTCTTCTCTGTGTGTCTGATAAAATTCCAAGGTAAATCCATCCAGCCCGGGGGTTTTGTTCTTGGGTGGTTTTTTGATTACCGTTTCAATTTCTTTGCTCGTAATTGGTTTGTTTAACTTTTGTGTTTCTTCCTTGTTCAATCTTGGAAGGTTGTATTTTTCTAAGAAGTTGTCCATTTCTTCTTGGATTTCCAGGTTGTTGGCATATAGTTTTTCATAGTATTCTTTAATAATTCTTTGTATTTCTGTGGAGTCTGTCGTGATTTTTCCGTTATCATTTCTGATTCTGTTGTTTTGTGTTGATTCTCTTTTTCTCTTAATAAGTTTGGCTAGAGGCTTATCTATTTTGTTTATTTTCTCAAAGAACCAGCTCTTGGTTTTGTTGGTTTTTGCTATTGTTTTATTCTTCTATATTTTGTTTATTTCTTCTCTGATCTTTATTATGTCCCTCCTTCTGCTGACTTTAGGCCTCATTTGTTCTTCTTTTTCCAGTTTCGATAATTGTGATGTTAGACTATTCATTTGGGATTGTTCTTCCTTCTTCAAGTGTGCTTGGATCGCTGTATACTTTCCTCTTAAGACTGCTTTCACTGTGTCCCACAGAAGTTGGGGCTTTGTGTTGTTGTTGTCATTTGTTTCTATATATTCCTTGATCTCTATTTTGATTTGTTCATTGATCCATTGATTATTTAGGAGCATGTTGTTAAGCCTCCATGTGTTTTTGAGCCTTTTTGGTTTCTTTGTAGAATTTTTTTCTAGTTTTATACCTTTGTGGTCTGAAAAGTTGGTTGGTAGAATTTCAATATTTTGGAATTTTCTGAGGCTCTTTTTGTGGCCTAGTATGTTGTCTATTCTGGAGAATGTTCCATGTGCACTTGAGAAGAATGTATATCCCGCTGCTTTTGGATGTAGAGTTCTATAGATGTCTATTAGGTCCATCTGCTCTACTGTGTTGTTCAGTGCTTCTGTGTCCTTACTTATTTTCTGCCCAGTGGATCTATCCCTTGGGGTGAGTGGTGTGTTGAAGTCTCCTAAAATGAATGCATTGCTGTCTATTTCCCCTTTTAGTTCTGTTAGTATTTGTTTCACATATGCTGGTGCTCCTGTGTTGGGTGCATAGATATTTAGAATGGTTATATCCTCTTGTTTGACTGAGCCCTTTATCATTATGTAGTGTCCTTCTTTATCTCTTGTTACTTTCTTTGTTTTGAAGTCTATTTTGCCTGATATTAGTACTGCAACCCCTGCTTTCTTCTCGGTGTTGTTTGCCTGAAATATGTTTTTCCATCCCTTGACTTTTAGTCTGTACATGTCTTTGGGTTTGAGGTGAATTTCTTGTAAGCAGCATATAGATGGGTCTTGCTTTTTTATCCATTCTATTACTCTGTGTCTTTTGTTTGGTGCATTAAGTCCATTTACATTGAGGGTGACTATTGAAAGATATATAGTTATTGCCATTGCAGGCTTTAAATTCGTGGTTACCAAAGGTTCAAGGTTAGCCTCTTTAGTATCTTACTGCCTATCTTAGCTCGCTTATTGAGCTGTTATATACACTGTCTGGAGATTCTTTTCTTCTCTCCCTGCTTATTCCTCCTCCTCCCTTCTTCATATGTTGGGTGTTTTGTTCTGTGCTCTTTTTAGGAGTGATTCCATCTAGAGCAGTCCCTGTAAGATGTCCTGTAGAGGTGGTTTGTGGGAAGCAAATTCCCTCAGCTTTTGCTTGTCTGAGAATTGTTTAATCCCGCCATCATATTTAAATGATAGTCGTGCTGGATACAGTATCCTTGGTTCAAGGCCTTCTGTTTCATTGTATTAAATATATCATGCCATTCTCTTCTGGCCTGTAGGGTTTCTGTCGGGAAGTCTGATGATAGCCTGATGGGTTTTCCTTTATAGATGACCTTTTTCTCTCTAGGTGCCTTTAAAACTCCTTCCTTGTCTTTGATCCTTGCCATTTTAATTATTATGTGTCTTGGTGTTGTCCTCCTTGGATCCTTTCTGTTGGGGGTTCAGTGTATTTCCATGGTCTGTTCGATTATTTCCTCCCCCAGTTTGGGGAAGTTTCCAGCAATTATTTCTTCAAAGACACTTTCTATTCCTTTTCCTCTCTCTTCTTCTGGTACCCCTATAATATGGATATTGTTCCTTTTGGATTGGTCACACAGTTCTCTTAGTATTGTTTCATTCCTGGAGATCCTTTTATCCCTCTCTATGTCAGCTTCTATGCGTTCCTGTTCTCTGGTTTCTATTCCTTCAATGGCCTGTTGCATCCTATCCATTCTGCTTATAAATCCTTCCAGGGTTTGTTTCACTTCTGTAATCTCCTTCCTGGCATCTGTGATCTGCCTCCAGACTTCATCCATTGCTCTTGCATTTTTCTCTGCATCTCCATCAGCATGTTTATGATTCTTATTTTGAATTCTTTTTCAGGAAGACTGGTTAGGTCTGTCTCCTCAGGTGTTGACTGTGATCTTTGTCTGCCGTAGTTTTGCCTTTACTTGGTGATAGAGATAGTTTGCAGAGCTGGTACGAGTGCCAGCTGGAAGAACTTCCTGTCTTGTTGGTTTGTGGCCTTCCTCTCCTGGGAGAACAGCGACCTCTAGTGGCTTGTGCTGGGTAGCTGCGCACAGACAGGGCTTCTGCTTCCTGCCCGGCTGCTATGGAGTTTATCTCCGCTGTTGCTGTGGGTGTGGCCTGGCTCATGCACTGCTCTGATATGGTGCAGCCCCGTTGGAGGGGGAGCGGCAGGGAGGCTATTTATCTCCATAAGGGGCCTCTGTGCTCCCATGTGCCCAGGGGGTTTGAGTGCCCAGAGTTCCCCAGATTCCCTGCCTCTGGACTAAGTGTCCCGCCCTGCCCTTTTAAGACTTCCAAAAAGCACTCGCCAAACCAAAACAACAACAACTACAACAAAAATTAAATAAATAATTAAAAAAAAAACAAGAACTGCACGCTTTTCTTTGTCCTCAGGCGCCGTCCTCAGGCACCTGCTCACCAGTCTTGCTGCCCTGTTTCCCTAGTATTGGGGTCCCTGTCCCTTTAAGACTTCCAAAAACACTCGCCAGAGAAAAAAAGAGAAAAAAAAAAGGCTGCTCCCGTTTCTTTGTTCTCCAGTGTTGGCCTCAGACACCCACAGACCAGTCCTGCTGCCCTGTTTCCCTAGTATCCAGGGCCCGGCGCATGCACCGTGTCTGCGCTCTGGTCCAGATGGCTGGGGCTGGGTGTTCAGCAGTTCTGGGCTCTCTCTCCTTCCCCCACTCCAACTCCTCTCCTCCCGCAGGGAGTTGGGGGGAGGGACGCTCGGGTCCCGCCGGGCTGGGGCTTATATCTTACCCCCTTCATGAGAAGCTGGGTTCTCGCAGGTGTGGATGTGGTCTGGATGTTGTCCTGTGTCCTTTGGTCTCAATTTTAGGAAGAGTTGTCTTTGTTATATTTTCATAGATATATGTGGTTTTGGGAGGAGATTTCTCCTGCTCTTCTCATGCTGCCATCTTGGCTCTGCCTATTCTGCTGCTTTAGGGTGTAGAGTTCCATAGATGTCTGTTAGGTCCATCTTTTCTAATGTGTTGCTCAGTGCCTCTGTGTCCCTACTTATTTTCTGTCTGGCTGATCTGTCCTTCAGAGTTAGTGGAGTGTTGAAGTCTCCTCGAATGAATGCATTGCATGATATTTACCCTTTTAATTCTGTTAGTATTTGTTTCACATATGTAGGTGCTCCTGTGTTGGGTGCATAGATATTTATAATGGTTATATCTTCTTGTTGGATTGACCCTTTTATCATTATGTAATTTCCTTCTTTGTCTCTTGGGACTTTCTTTGTTTTGAAGTCTATTTTGTGTGATACAAGTACTGCAACTCCAGCTTTTTTCTCCCTATTAGTTGCATGAAACATCTTTTTCCATCCCTTCTTTTAGTCTGTGTGTGTCTTTGGGTTCAAACTGCGTCTCTTGTAGGCTGTATATAGAGTCGTCTTGTGTCTTTATCCATTCAGTGACTCTATGTCTTTTGATTGGTAAACCAGACCATTTACATTTAGGGTGATTATCGATAGGTGTATATTTATTGCCATTGCAAGCTTTAGATTCGTGGTTACCAAAGGTTGAAGGTTAACTTCCTTACTATCTAAGAGTCTAACTTAACTCACTTAATATGCTCTTACAAACACGATCTAAAGGTTCTTTTCTGTTTCTCCTCCTTTTTCTTCCTCCTCCATTCTTTATATATTAGGTATCATATTCTTTACTCTTTGTCTATCCCTTGATTTACTTTGGGGATATTTTAACTTAATTTCACATTTGCTTAGTAATTAGCTGTTCTACTTTCTTTACTGTGATTTTATTACCTCTGGTGATGGCTATTAAACCTTAGGAACACTTCCATCTATTGCAGTCCCTCCAAAATATACTGTAGATCTTGTGGGAGGTAATTCTCTCAGCTTTTGCTTATCTGGAAATTGTTTAATCCCTCCTTCAAATTTAAATGATAATCTTGCTGGATAAAGTAATCTTGGTTCTAGGCCCTTCTGCTTCATTGCATTAAATACATCATGCCACTCCCTTGTGGCTATAAGGTTTTTCCTGAGAAGTCTGATGATAGCCTGATGGGCTTTCCTTTGTATATGATCTTATTTCTCTCTCTGGCTGCTTTTAACAGTCTGTTCTTATCCTTGATCTTTGCTATTTTAATTACTATATGTCTTGGTGTTGTCTTTCTTGAGTCCCTTGTGTTGGGAGATCTGTGGATCTCCATGGCCTGAGAGACCATCTCCTTCCCCAGATTGGGGAATTTTTCAGCAATTACCTCCTCAAAGACACTTTCTTTCCCTTTTTTCTCTCTCTTCTTCTGCTAGTACCCCTATAATGCGAATATTGTTCTGCTTGGACTGGTCACACATTTCTTTCAATATTCCTTCGTTCCTAGAGATCATTTTCTCTCTCTCTGTGCCTCAGCTTCTTTGTATTCCTCTTCTCTAGTTTCTGTTTCATTTATTGTCTCCTCCACCATATCCAATCTGCTTTTAATACCCTCCATTGTGCTCTTCAATGATAGGATCTTCAACCGGAATTCCTTACTGAGTTCTTGAATATCTTTCGGTACCTCCATGAACATGTTTATGATTTTTTATTTTGAACTCCCTTTCAGGAAGATTTATGAGGTCAATGTCATCTTTCTCAGGAGTTGTATTCATAATTATACTTTAGACCAAGTTCCTTTGGCATTTCATATTTGTATATGGTGCCCTCTAGTGTCCAGAACCTCTACTCTCTGGAGCTGCTCAGCCCCTGAAGCAATGTTGGGTGTTGCTGGGGAGTGGCATTGGTGCCTGGGGGGAGGAAAGAGCGATTTCCTGCTTCCCAGCTGCTATGCCTGTCTCCACTGCCTGAATCAGTGGGCTGAGCACACTGGTATAAGCCTCTATGCCTTGCATTTGCAGTTGCTGTAGACAGATCTTCCATCTGGCTGGCCTAATGCCAGGGTAGGGTTTGCCAGTTTGTGGTCCAGGTGGGGCTGGCCAGGAGAAAGGCACAGTAGGCTGCATATCACGGAGGGGGTCCCTGGAGCTGTGTAGCCAGCCAGGGAACTGGAGTACCTGGGAATCGTGAAAGTTCCCAACCTGCTGGGCAGAGTGCACCCTGACAATTTTGTCTACCTGTCCTTCCTCCTGAGCAGTAATCTCTGTGCAGTCCTTGTCCCTTTAGCTGCCCTTTTGCTAAGAGCTTCCTTGTTAGGAAGTCTCTTAGACTGCCCGCCTTTCTTTTGTCCCAGAGAAGCTGGATATGGATCCCTGCTTTCCACAAGTGGTTGGAATCTCATTCTCTCCAGGAATTGTGCCTGTCTTAGCTTTCCAATCCCCTAATCACGAGAGTATCATGAAAGTACTATGAAACGTAGGTTTGTGTTCCAGAGCAGATCTCTGGAGTTAGATATTCAGAATTCCCAGTCCTCCACTCCCTCCCTGCTCCATTTCTCTTCCTCCCACTGGTGAGCTGGGGTGGGGGAAGGGCTTGGGTCCCGTTGGGCCACAGCTTTGGTACGTTACCCTGTTCCGTAAGGTCTACTCTTTTCTCCAGGTATACACAGTCTGCCACAGTCCTCTTTCCTGTTGCTCTTTCAGGATTAGTTGTACTAATCATATTTTCATATTATATGCAGTTTTAGAAGGAAGTCTCTGTCTCACCTCCCATGCCACCATCTTTAATCCCCTCTGCCTAGAAACTTCTTAAAAACTTAACCACACATTATGATATGATTCAACCACTCCACTCCTGCCTATTTGCCCAAGACAAATGAAAGCATATGTCTATACAGACTGTACATGAAAATGCTTATCAGTTTTATTTTTTAATATCCAAATGTTTATCAGTAGTTGAAAAGATTTTAAAATTGTAGTATTCTGTGCAATGGGTTGTGTCTCTGAAATACCAATAAATGAGTTATTGACACATGAAACCAAATGGACAGATATCAAACAATAATTATTAGTGAAAAAAGACAAGAAAATAATATGTAATGCATAATTCCACATGTATAACATTCTAGAAAATGCAACCAATCTTTATTAACAAAAACAGTGCAGTAATTGCCTAGGGAAGGGGTTGAGCGATGAGAGAGATGAGAGAGTACACACACACACACACACACACACACACACTATGTGTGCACTTACTGACTTGCCACTCAAAGGAAAATACACCAGTTAAGAAATTTATTGAGGAGTTTGCTAAGAGGGGAATTCAGGTATTTTAATTCTATGAGCAGAAATCATGAGGATTCTGCCCATTTAGGACTGAAAGTCAGTAGGACTCTTGTTAGGTTGGAGTTAGTCCACAGGTCTGCACACAGCTGGTTATTCATTAGTCAGGAAGGAATCCCGCCTGTAGATCTAGTAAGTGTCCAGGATGTAGGGGGCAGCTAGAGTTAACAGTTCAAAGTTTACAAATCAAGAGACCAGAATCATGAACATATCACTAAATTTTGCTTTCTGCTTCTTGCTGCCAAGCTGATTAAATTTTTTCTGATGTTGTCAGATTAATGTATGTTATGAAGACATAACTTAGAGTCGAATAATAAAAGAAATCTGCTATTTATAGGACTTACAGTTTAGGGAAAGAAGAGAATGCAAAAATCTTTTGAGAGACAAAGGAGGTCTTGTGTATGGGGACACGGGGCCTAGTGAAAGGTAAGGAGGATTGCATCTTGACACTTGACAAGGGGAATGGGCATGCAACCACTATGCTAGCTATTGTCAAAAAGTGCTCTTTGGAAGGAGTCCTGATAACATCAGGACATGGAGGGACTAAATTCTAAGGCTGAGCACCACAGATACAGGCATCTTTTCAGGTATTTTCTGAATGATTTTGAGTCAGTAAGTAAACAGTGCTGGCAGACAACTGTGTAAGGATTCTCTGGTATTTATCTCCCCTCATTCAGTCAATCGGTCAATAAATACATATGAAGCCACCACAAGATGTATTACTGATTGAGAAGCCAATTTTCAAAGAGTTTCCAAACACTCTTCTCATTCTTAAGAATATTAAAATCCAAGAAAAAGAAAAGAGTTACAAATAAACACATCTGCATTTTAGCAACAGATACTTGCAGTTTCACACAGGAAAGGCACCTGTGTGGCCACATAACCCAAAGTCACTTCCCAAATGTGAGCAGTCCTCACCCCAGAGGGATCTGCCATGGGCAAAGAAAAGGAGGGACTGTCTACTTCTGGTGACTTTTTTTGGTCCTTTGGATGTATATTTGTGCCTTTTGTGATCACCGTAGTGTTTTACAATGGAGAGGGAGACACATACAGGTGGTTGTTCAAATTTCTGGAAAGATGTGCTTAATTTTAAAAGACCCCATGACCACTTTTCCCTTCTTTGGCCTTTGATAATCACCATGCAGACTCTAATAAGGCAATTTCCAGTGACCCACATTTTACTGTTTCTCCCCTTTGAGTAGCCTTGTCAGGAAGACATCATACTTGAAAACTCTGATAATTGCCAGATTGTGGGCAGGTTATGATTTTCTATACATTTATTCTTTCTTTCTTTCCTATTCCAGTCTTTAGTCCAAGGGAAAATGAGTTTAATCTGATGGAAACTTCATAGTGAACTCAAACTACATATGTATGACATTGGTTCCATGCTGAGGGGTTTGTACAACATTTTATTAGTGATCCGTTCTATGGCCTGATTCCTGGTCAAACCACAGTTCCATCTACCTCTTGATCAGCCACTGTCATTACTGCATTATTAGTATTATTATACAAAGTGGCTATCACAGCACCTCACACACAGGCAAGCACCAAATTAATACTAATTGTTACCATTGAGGGGTTCCCATCCCTAAGCAGAGGAACATTGTTCTGCTGATGTTAAACTAGTGAGTTATTTTGTTGTTCCTAGAAATATTATAATGCTCTGTTTTTTTAATGTATTTCAAGTGTCCTTAGGCTTAGTCACAGTTCTTTTATTTCACCTGGTGTATTCTTTCTTAAAAATTCCACTAATAGACAAATCCTTTACAAATATTAGCTAGTGTGAGTGCCTCTAGTGCAGGAGCATGATGCATTTGAGGGACCTTCGGCTTCTCTTTCACATTGCAATCTTTTGCACCATCATAATCACATTTTTCGGTGCTTCCCAAATCAAATTTTTTCTTTTGCAGTCTGTTTTTCTGAAGTAAAGCTGTTATACTTCAGTTATACTGTTTTATTTTCACATACTTCCCCTAAAATTTAAGGTGCATATTGGATCATATTTGGCATGATCTATCTTGAATACTAAGGTAACTTGTTCTCTTTCTCCATGACTTTTCTCCCATTTTCCCTGAACCTACCAACTGCTTTTTTTCTTTTTTTTAAACACATTGGACATTCCCAAGTTTTTAAGAATGTTTTTTTTTCTAGTCTTTCATTAATTTTGAGTAAAGGAAGAGATGTGGAAATATTCTTGTACCTACTCTGATTGAAAACCAGGAACTTTTTCTAAGCCATATATTGAACTTCAGTATATGGCAGATAGGTTCATAGTAACCTCTGTTCATCACATTTTATTAAGAATCCTTAGTTTTACTGATCTCTTATAAAAAAATAAGTGTTTTATTGGAAAAGTTATAGTGGATCAGCTAGTATGGATATATTTCTTATGAATCCAAGTATCAGAAAAAAAACTCACATATCTTCAGGGTTTTAGCTTAAACTATGCCTCTCTATGAGGTTGAAAGGCTAAGTGGCAAGCCTACTGTCATCTCTTATGGAGCGTTTGGATGAGGAGCTCTTTCACATGTTCCCTGTGTTTGCTTCTTGTTGAGCAGCTCCTGAAAGACACGTGTGCTCATGGGCATCTATGCTCTCCTTCTAAAGAGGGGAACACAAGAAACTTCATTCAGATCTTGGGTCTACTGCTTACTTCAGCCTTGGCTGACTTATGTAGCTTCCTCCTGCAAACTATGGATTACAATTATAAACCTGTGAAAAAGAGAGTGCTCAGTATGACCTTTTCAAATCCCCCGGCATATATTGAACAATTGCTCATTTTTTTCACTTTATGGGCATTGGGCTTTGAATTGAAAACCCTTTGTTTCTGTTTCTAAGCATGGAGTAAGAGGCTGTACCTACCAGCACACTTGCTTTCCTGTCCAGGACAGAAGGGCAGAAAGCACTGATAGAAATAGTTGCAGCTGTGGATAGACAGATTGCTTTTCAGAATGCTCAAAGGTGAGAGGATGGGGTGGTCTTTGTGACTCTGATTAAGTTTGTGTCTTCACTGCCATCAGGTTAGTTCAGAAACTAAGGCAGCCATCCTTATATTACACTCATCATTTAAATTAGACTATTATAGTCACAGAAGTATTTTGAAAGTTCTTTCTGAATATTCATGCAAGAAACATGTACAGCAGGACAGATAGACAATATGAAATTGAGTATCTCAGGTCTGTTCCATCACAGGGTGCCATGTGCCTGGTAGAGACTGCAAAAACTTGAGGAAGAAATTGGGTTGAGATATGTGGTATCTGCTTCTCCTTCTAGATGAGTTTTTATGACTTCCCTTGTCCAAGGATGGTCTTCTTGTGCTAAGTCTTAACCCAAATTTATAATTTCAATATTCTTCAAGTTTTAGAACTATCTTTTGACAAGGAAATAATTGTACTCTCTATACTGCAAATAGATTACTCTTTTTAGCACAAATATGATGATAAGCTGTTTCTACTTCATAAAGTTCAGTGGCTCCTTGAGCCACTGAAAACTTCTCAATGTGGCTACATTTTCTTTTTCTAGCCTCACCTCTATCATCCACTCTTCATTATCTGCACATCAGACACACTGAAATTTTATGTCTATCACTTTATCTGCAGTGGATTATTTAAACCTTACAAAATTTTTTTTCAATTAGCCATCATTTATCTAATATATTAAATATCAACAAATTTAAATGATTTTCCAGTTATCACAAGAATGCTGACATTTCTTCTGAGTCTGCTGTGTCCTCTGAAATTTAATTATCTCCACATTAAATTACACAGACAAGATAAAGCAGCATGGGGCAAAACTTCCAGAATGGCAGTGGGGGTATTTATTCACCAAAACAATGAAAACACTGTCAAAGAGTCTCAAAATCAACTTCATGCAGAACTCTCAGAATTAACCACAGGGTTGAAACACTTTAGGGAGGGTTTACTTGAGAAAAACTCTGGCGCCTGGGTAAGATTGGTAGGACTTGTGGCTCTGTAGATTGACCCCTTCCTCAGTATCTTGGTAGTCCTGAAAAACATCAGTCTCACAGCCGCTGGGCAGAAGGTGTAGGGATACTCACAAAGGTCACCATCAGAGCATCATCAGAGTATCACAACTTTCTGTGTAAGAGCCCAATTTTTAGGCATTGACACTGTTTATCACAAAAGCCTAATCAAAGATTCAAGAGAGTTAATCCATTCCTGAGTTCTGTGAGTCTGCTGCTGCTTTGTTACTTCAGTTTTTACTTTGTTCTTATGCTCCACAGATGAGTGAAATCATTTGGTACTTGTCTTTCTCCACCTGGTTTATTTCACTGAGCATAATACCCTCTAGTGCCATCCACGTTGTTGCAAATGGTAGGATTTGTTTTCTTTTTATGGCTGAATAATACTCCATTGTATATATGTGCCACATCTTCTTTATCCATTCATATACTGATGGACACTTAGGTTGCTTCCATTTCTTGTCTGTTGTAAATAGTGCTGTGATAAACATAGGGGTGCATATGTCTTTCTGAAACTGGGATCCTGCATTCTTAGGGTAAATTCCTAGGAGTGGAATTCCTGGGTCAAATGGTATTTCTATTTTTAGTTTTTTGAGGAACCTCAATACTGCTTTTCACAATGGTTTGAAGGTACTAGGGAGGATGGGTGGGAAGGGAGGGATAAGGGGAATAAGGGGCATTATGATTAGCACACATAATGTTGGGGGCTGGGCACAGGGAAGGCAGTATAGCACAGACAAGACAAGTAGTGACTCTATAGTATCTTATTACACTGATGGATAGTGATTGTAATGGGGTATGTGGTGGGACTTTAATGGGAGGAATCTAGTAAACATAATGTTGCTCATGTAATTGTATATTAGTGATACCAAAGAAAAAGTTAGAAAATAAATAAATGAATATACTCTAAAGCAAAAAAAAAAAGAAAAACATTTAAGAGAGTTATGTAGGACATTTAAGAGAGTTATGTAGGAAAAGATAAATCCATAGAAGGCTGTATAAACTTCTGACATCTTGTAGAAGATCTGGAAGACCATGAGCAGAAAGATATGCAGACCTAACACTGACCTGAGAGGAGCCCTGTGGCTGATGTTAGGGTCATGTGCAAGCAGGAAAGGAGGATAAGGCAGAGTTGTAAACTGAATGTTGAAGTTTCACAGATCCTCATGTCTAAGGGTGAAAACTTACTGCTTTAAGACATTTAAAGAAATCTCTGACCAGTCATTAGCCAACCCCCAAGCTAACTGGGCAGAGACTCAGTGGTCCCACACAACAGGGGATATGGACTATAGAATGGGTCCAGGAAAGTGACTAAACAAACGAGAGGGAAAATAAAAAGAAATACAGCAGCATCAAATACTATGGAAGTTGGAAGCGTCTGCTTTTCAGGGTTGTCACAGTATATGACCTAAAATGTCCAGCTTTAAACAATGGATTATGATATGAATCTTGCAAAGAAACAGGAATCAAAAGAACACTGTCCATGCAGGATCCCACCTTTGGATGGACTAGAAAATGACACTCGATTACCAACTATAAATATGCTCTAAGAACTAAAGGAAACCATATCTAAAGCCTAAAGGGAAGCATGACAGTGATCTCTCACCAAATCAAAACTATCATTAAAGTAATCAAAATCATAAGGAAGAAAAAGAAGAATAAACTCTAAATTTTGTATTTAAAGAGAACAATACAAGAAATGAAAAACCCACAAGAGATATGCAACAACATACTGGAGCTGGCAGAAGAATCAGTGAACTTCAAGGCAGGTTAATTAAAATTATTTATTCCAAGGAACAGAGAGCAAAAGTGAAGAAACATAAACAGAGCTTCAGAAACCTTGGGGATACTGTCAAGCACACCAACATACACATAATGGGAGTCCCCCAAGAAGATGAAATGGGACAGAAAATATATTTCAACAAATAGAGATTTCTGATAAAACAAACACTAATCTAATCCTCCAAGAGGCTCAATCAACTGCAACTAGGATAACCTGAAAGAGATCTACACTTAGACTCATCACTGTAGATTTCTTGAAAGAAAAGTACAAAGAGAGGACCTTGAAAGCAGCAAAATACTAATAATTCATTGTGTACAATGGATTCTCAATAAGATTTCTTACAGAAACCATGAAGGCCAGAAGGCAGTGGAATGACATATGCAAAGTGCTGAAAATAAGCGCCAAGAATTCTATATCAGCAAAACTGTCTTTCAGATATGAAGGCATTCTCAGAAAAGCAAGCAAACTGAAAGAACTTTCCTCTAATAAACCTGCCCTCTAAGAAATATTAAACAGAGTCCTTCAGGCTGAAAAAGGTTTGACACTAGAGGTTAATTTAGATCCTTAGAAAGAAATAAAGGGTGCCAGCAAAAATAATTTTATAGTTAAATATAAAAATGAGTATAAACATTTTTCTTTCCTACTTGATTTAGAAAACACTGCATAAAACAATTATTATAAAACTGTTTATAGCATATAATATCTCACAAATAATCTGTATCCAGAAAATATAAAGAACCCTTACAACTCAATTAATGAGAAGATAAATAACTCAATTAAAAATGGGCAAGAATCTGAATTGCTATTTTGATTTAAAAGATATACAAATGACCAACAGCACATGAAGAGAGGCTCAATATCATTATCCATTAAGAGGCTGCAACTTAAAATCCCCAAACTCCCACCAAGATGACTATAAACAAAAAGACAGATAATAACACATGTTAGTGAGGATGTGGAGAAATTGGAACCCTCATGCACTGTGGGAATGGAATGTAGTGTGGCCACTTTGCAAAACAGTTTGGCAGGTCCTCAGGTTGACTATATGTGCCAAAATTTCCACTCCTAGGTATTTATTCAAGAGAAATGAAAGTTTTCTTCCACACAAAAACTTGGAAATAAATTTTCAAACTATTATTCATATAGCCATAAAGTGAAAACACCCCAAATGTTCATTAGCTAATGAGTGGATAAACAGAAGTGGTCTATCCACACAATGGAATATTATTCACCCATAAAAAGGAACCAAATGTTGCATGACATGAACTCAGAAAGCATTCAGTTATGTGAAGGACATAGATGCAAAAGGACACATATTGTATGATTCCATTTATATGAAGGGTGAACCTATAGGGGCAGAAAGTAGATCTATGCTTGCCTAGGGCTGGAATTGGGAGGGGTAGGGAATACTGCAAATGGCTCTGATTTCCTTATTGGGTTGGTGAACATGTTCTAAAAATAGGTTGTAGTGATGGCTGGATAATTCTGTGAATGTACCAAAACCAATCAATTGCATACTTTTGGTGGAGGAATTTTATATGTGAATTAAATTTCAATGAAACTGTTCGAACACACTTATGCAGAGATAAACATCACATCAACATTCAGGTTTTGTTAAATTGTTGAAGTTTAGAGTCTTAAATGCAGCCGCAAATTACCAGTTTTCAGTAACTTATAAGAAGTTTCTGAGTTTTGGGAACTTCAGTCAGTCACTAACACCCTGTCAGATGCTGCCTGCTCTTATGAAGAGAGTTATATGTCCTGGGAGTCAGCAGAGGAAGGGGGGCTATTTACTGTCAGTCTGATAAACTCACTCTACTAAGGGTCCTAATCTCGGTTTTCCCTTGTGTGTGAAAGCTCTCCCTGGAAACATTGCTTGGTAATCATCTGTAATAAATAGTACAGTTTTGTTGAAGACATGGCTGCTTTTGTGTGCTCCAAGTCACTTAGTGATTCTACATTTATATCATGTGTGCTAATACCCAGGGACATGTGGGCAGAGGTTGGCTGAGGAACTTCAACCCTTTGTCACTTTCAGAGTTAGGAGATTTAACATCTGACAGGTACAGTGGGGAAATATGTATCTACTTACATTTTTCTTTTTTTAAATAAAAAACTGATATCTAAAGGAGTCACTTTTAAACTTGGTTCTTGAGATATCATTATTATTGGAGTGCAGAGTAAGTTCATTGACCAGAAAGAAAATTCTGAGTGTCCTTCATTTAACCTCACTGTGGTCAAAGCTCTCTTCCTTTGAACTCTACTTTCAGTTCCTGTGATTGCCACAAAATGACCTTTCAGGGAGCTGATGGGTTCCAGAGCATTTGGCTCTGGAAGGATCAGAAGTGGTTCTGTCGTAGGGTGTGTTTGCTGAGTGTCCCCCCTCTCCCCGCTCCCCGTCAGGCATCATGTGATTCCCCGGAGCTGTACTACGCAATCCTGCCAACCACCAGATATAAGAATCCAGTTAAATTTTTCCTTAAAATTAAGAAATTCCATGTAAAACATAGAATTTTCTAAATATGCATCCAAAATGTAGTCCTGATAGCTGACATGAGAGCAGCTCTAGGTGGAGATGCCCAAAGGAATGACACCTTGTGGGGACCCTACTTGGACAATCCAGGACCAGAGATGTTAGCCCCGAGTATGGGGCCCTTGGTGATCAAATGCTCTTTATGAGATGAGTGGTGCCTGGGGGACTTTTGAGTGCTGGGTAGCTCTCTGATAGGAGGCTGTGTGCAGAGTGGGAAGACCTGCCTGGGCTGTAGGTGTGACTGGAAGCCCTTCCCTCAGAGTTTAGATGTCAACCTAAGAATAGGGCTTCCATGGACCAACCACTGTAAATTAAGACTACTGTTGGGATCATTGACCAGGGTCAGTATCTTAGAAATGTATGTCTCAGCTTTGCATATCTTTAATTTAAGCTCTCCACTCTCTAGTTACCTGGAGAAATGAGCATAATTCCCTTTATTTTCAATATTCTTAGGTGGGTGAGTGTGGGTGGTGTCATTTCCAGTGGTGAAGAGTAGGGGTGTGTGTCATGTTCTGCTCCCAGGCCTGGGGGACACATACTCCAAGGGATGGAGTAGACAGTGGACTTGTGCACAGGGGAGGTCTGCATGGACGGGGAGGGGCATCAGGAATTAACCTGGACTGAGCCCTTCACAGGGTTGTGCCCAATGAGAACTGGATGCTAAGAAGGGAGTCGTCAACTCCAAACCACTCATTTGACTACAGCGGGCAATGAGGACTGAAGTTTTAGGAGGTAATAGGATTTGCTGATATATTTGCAATGCTCTATATTTATATACTTATTTGCATATAATATGCCTCATTCAAGAGCATGCCAGGTAGACTACAGCTTTTGAGCACCTCTCCTCAGCATGTCCACAGCTGGACTCTGAGAAAGGGCTTGTCTCATGCCAGCAACTTCTGGGACCGTGACAACCATGTGTGTGTGTGCTTGTCCTTCACTTACTTCCTGTCCACTTTGGGAGAGCCCTGCACCCCTTTTCCTCTAAAGTAGGATGTCACTGCTACAGGAGCTCCTCCTTTCTGAACCCCTGTTCCAAGGCAGAGGGAGAATCCCAGCTTTCCCATTCCATAGCCACACACTGGGACATGTGTCAGCGCACATACAGTACACACACATGCTCGTACACTGTGCCTGGGGCCACAGCATCTGGTTAACTGAAGGAAGGGGATGAGGCTGTTCCAGAAAGTTCAGAAGAAATTGCAGCCTTGCAGCAGAGGGAGAGCTTACATTCCTGAACCAGATAAAGGCACCAAGAAAGATAAACAAGGGACAGACTGGACCTGAGTTTTCCCAGGACAGGGCATGAGAAGTCCACTGATTATGCTGGTCAAGTCCAAGCTTCCGGCCTGGTGCTTAATAAAATTCATCTCAGCAACACTGAAAGTTAAGTCCTAATTTTCAACATTACTAGGCCATTTTTATCTCTTTTTTCTCTACATAGGTATCTTAACAACCTGGAGGGCTGTGTCAGAACTGCAAGTCCAATGTCACTCACAACAGAGAATCAAATGTATTGTTTAAAAAAGGATAATTTCCCACATGGCCAGCATTTCAGTGACCCATGCTTTGACTTCAGTGAAGGCTGGGCACTGGTTAATTTTGAGCAGCACTTAATGATCTTCAACAGGGAAAAACAGAATCTGATTCTTTAACATCAACTAATGAGGGGAAATCGTATTAAAGGATGAGGCATCCCTTTTGCTTGTACCTATTTCTATGGAAACTTTAGAAAGAGCAAGCACTCTCCATAAGTTTTAGTGATAAGGTGGCCTCTATTGTCTTTTCTAAGTGTATTCTTTAGTTCAAATCTATAGCTAGCAGACAATGGAATTCTACAAATTAATATTTTAAATGATGATTTTCTTGTGATAACTATTCTTTCCTAGTGAATGGTCATAATTTGGATGTTCTTTTTCTTCCATGCAGTGACAATAATCACATGGCTAAGTGGAGAAAGAGTGGAAGTTTATGACCTAGTGGCAAATCAACCTGGCTGGTGTCCAAAAAGCAAGTAGTACAGTCCAATATCAAACGTTCAAAGGCTACGGCAATGTGAATGTGCCGCAAAGGCTATGGAGAGCCAGAATGGAGCTGGGAGAGGGGGCTGAACGGAGGAGAGTGTTTAAAGTGCATGAGGTCAGGCAGGTGGTAGTTGTTGGAATCATCCCAGCACAGAGAAGCAGAAGGTTAAGATCCAAATTATTTGGTTAAGGGATACTCCTCAGGGTGAGTTACACAGAATGTTTTTAAAATTTTTATTGGACTGTACTGATACACAATATTAAATTGGTGTCAGATCTACAACATAGTGATTCGATAATTCTATACACCACTAAATGCTCACCATGGTAAGTGTGGTTACCAACTGTTATATCAAGATATTGTAATATTATTGGTTATATGCTTTATGTTGAGTCACTGGCAAGACAGCTAGGAGTAGAATGGCCTGACCACATGAAACGTGTTTAACTTTTTTTTAGAAATCATCAAACTGTTTCCCAAAGTGGCCACATTATAGTACTCGCCCATCTGCAGTGAGGGAGAGGTCCTGTTTTGCAACCTCACCATCTCATAATGTTGCCAGTTTTTCAAAATTTAGTTATGGAGGTGATTAGATTGTAGAATATTATTGTGGTTTAATTTGAATTCTGATGGCTCATAATGTTGAGTCTCCTTTCATGTGCTAATTAGGCATTCTGCATACATTTTGTGAGGTTTTTGTTCAAGTGATTGTTTATATTTCACTGGAATCATTATAAAGATATGAGTTATTTTTTTATCAGCTATATACTTTGCAAAAATTCTCTCCTTGTTTGTGGCTTACCTTTCTCTTTAATAGTCTAGAAGGATGAAAGTGCTTGATTTTGATAAAATTCAAGTCTTATTCTTTTTTTATAGCTTACACTTTTTGTGTCCTACCTAAGAAATATTTGCCTAACCAAGGTCACAATGATTTTTCTAACTCATTTGTGGCTACTCATAG
Organism: Manis pentadactyla; assembly: GCF_030020395.1. NCBI lineage: Eukaryota > Metazoa > Chordata > Mammalia > Pholidota > Manidae > Manis > Manis pentadactyla. The sequence continues at coordinate 46,517,765 of NC_080025.1, forward strand.
GATTTACCCATGAGAAGTAGGTGGTATAACAATTTGGAGGTGGTTGGTTATATTTATTTCAAATACCTTCTTACTGTCAGTGACTTAAAAATTACCCAGCTAGTGATATCTCTTGATAATTTTTAAAATTTTAGTAAATGTAATTTATTAATATTTTCTTTTACTACTGATGCTTTGCTTATGAAATCCACCCAAGAGGTCATGTAAATATTAATTTATGTTATCTTTTCTATGCTTAATTATATTACTTTTCTTGTGTAGATATCTGTAGTGCCTGGAATTCATTTTTCTGCATAATATGATCTAGAGATCAAGTTCTTATTTTTTCCTTATTGATATCCAGTAGACTCAACATTATTTATTTATTGAAAAATATTTCCTTTACCAAGGCTCTGAAGTGCTCTTCTTCTCAGGCACAAACGTCCATGGTTATGTCTCCAGTTCTGGACACAGTGTCATCACTGTACCTTTATAAAAGTCTTGATATTTGGCAAAGTAAATTCCCCCATCTTGTTCTTTTTGTGTCAAGTTTGTCTAGCCTTTTCTTGGCCTTTTGCATTTCCATGTAAACCTTAGGATTAGCTTAGAATTATATTTCCATGAATAGAAACCTACTAATATTTTCATTTGGATTGCCTGTAATTTTATAGATTAGTTGGTAAAAATTGATTAGAGATCTTGCACAATTTTATTCCTACTTATTATTAGATATTTAATATTTTTGTTTTAACAAATGGCACATTTTTAACTTATATCTGTCAGGATATATAATACTTGTACATTGAATTTTGTATATTAAACTTACATCATGCAACCTTGCTCAACTCACCTATCAATTCCAAAATTACTATCATGTCATCTATGAATGTGAGATTTGCTTAATTATTTCCAATTTTAAAAACTGTGCATGGCTTTTTTTCCTGCTGCTTGCTATGGCTAGTATCTGAAATATAATGTTGAATATAAGCAAGTGATAGTGGGTAAGCATGTTTCATTCCTAACTTCAATGGGAAAGTTTTCAACATCAGTACATTTACTATAGATTTTTTTGTCGATACCCTTCATTAAATCAAGGAATTTCATTCCTACTATCAATTTACCAACTATTAATTTATTCTTTTTTTTTTTAGCCTTAATGAATGTTACATTGGTGTGGTGTGGTGCTAAATGGTGTGGCAGGATATGGTACATGTGGTGTGATGTGGTCTGGTGCGGTGCTGTATTGTATTGTGTGGTGTGATTCAGTGTGGTGTGGTGTGGTGTGGTGTGTGTTGTATTGTATTGTATGTTGTGTGGTGTGATGTGGTGCAGTGTGGTATGGTGCAGTGTTATGTGGTGTTGTGTGGTGTGGTGTGGTGTGGTGTAGTGTACTTTGCTGTGGCATGATATGGTATGTGTGTGTGGGTGGTGAGTTAACAGCTAGCATCCTTCACGGACTGTATGAAATCCTTAGGTTAGAAGTCACCAAGCTGACTGAAACACTTCTAAGAACAGACAACCAGAAACTAGACACTCTTCTCAACTGGTTTTGTGAGGTCAGCGTATCCCTTTTACCAAAACTCAGCAAGAAAGGTAAACTTCAGGCCAATCTCACTCAAGATGATAAAACAATAATTTGTAAACAAAATATCACAAACCAATCTGAGCCCTAAATAATTACACTGCTACATTACATGCAGTGCCCCTTGTCCTCCTGGTAGCTATCACATTTTTCCTTCTGTTCTCTTCCCTTTAGTGACATCTTCCCTGGGTATTTTTGTCTTCAGAGCTGCCTGAAGCTTCCCGGACGGGGACATGGACTGTTCCCCTGAACAGTGCTCCTGGCCTCCACGGTACTGCACTGCCCATCTGAGTTGATTACTAACCTCCACCGGAATGCAAACTCCAGGAAGCAAGGAGCCTGGCCCTTTCATATTCACTATCCAAGTATCCAACAGTGCCTGGAACTTGGTAAAATCAAGGTAACAAAATAAAACAAAACAAAAGTAAAAAACACAAAACCCCCAAATTATAAACAAACAAAAATATGTTCAGTTTAGAAATGATGGTACCTCAAAATATCTTCAGTCATTCATGATGAGTTATTGCTTGAAGGTGGAAGATGGTTTCCACCTGCTGCCCTGTCTCCAGTGGTACACAGGCACTGGGACCCCCAAAGGCACCTATGTATATTTTCTCAAAGTAGGAAGAAAGTATGCAATGCTCTGTCTGATTGTGGGAAAATGCCTCTCTTCTCCTGCTTCCTTTTTCTCGTTCCACTTGCCATTAGATCTTTCTTTGCATGTTGGCCCTGGAGCAGCTGCTCTGGTCTCCACGTCTTCCAGGGCATTTGAGTGAAGACTTCTTTGGGATTTTGCCTACAGCCCCTCTTCCCAGGCCACACACATGTGCTCTCACCTCCTGGACCAGAGATAAATCTAGATGACAAACCTTGAGCTATGTGTCTAGTGTTTCTCTTAGTATCATTTTGTCTGCCTGAGACTTTGAAAACTCCCAACTGAATCATTATACAGTGCAAAACTGATGTTTTGATTCTTTACATACACCTTTCAGTAACCCAGTTTCTGTCCCCTTTCCTCTCACCTTGCCCTTTTATGTCTTACAGCACAAGAAACCTGATTCTGGAATATGATTCTTCCCTTCCCTCTGCTCGCACAGACATAAACACAGACGTGTTTGAGTGTTAACTACCCATTCGGTCAGCCCTCCACCAAAGCATACGCCCAAGGTACGTGTTGCCTTTTTCATTCTGGGCATTACACTCAGGCTAAGGTAGTAGTACCTGTTTGGCAGTCACCTGAAAATGTTAACAAAATGATTTTCATTTTCTGGGTCTGAGAGACATTTTGCAGTGAGGTGTTCTGAGCATGGTGACAAGAGCAAAACCAAAGCATCAATTAGAAAAATATATAAAAGGTCAAAACTGTACATTTATATCCACTTATTTTATCCACTTGTTTGTAATTGGATCATGCTTCTTGTGTTTGGAACAATATTTGGGTCCAGATTCTGTTGTTCAAAATACTATCTATCTGCTTTTATAAACAAATTTCTTATCCTTGTGAATTTAAATAGTGACCTTTTACAAGCCCCGTTCACGTTGGAATGTCATACAGAACAGGACACAGCCCACATGTGTCCTGCAGAGCAGTGGTGCTCAACGTGGGGCTGGACCAGCCACATCAGTTGGGACTGGTGAGAAATGCAGATTCTCAGGCCTCAAGTCAGCCCTGCCGAATCAAGTCTCTGGGATTAAGGCCATGAAGCTTTCCAGGTGACTGTGGTGCTCGTAAGTTTGGGAACCACTTCTCTGGAGAGACGAACAAAATAACACTTGCTGTGTTACTTAGGGTCTGCAGATCAGGCACTCCACTCCTATACATCCTCTTCTCTGCTCTCTCACCCAGCTCACATTTACAGAGTGGGTAAAACACTACCAAACCTCTTGCTTGAACCCAGTGGCACAAACCCCAGTCCACCTGGAACTCTCATGGGCATGGTGCCCATGGGTCTTGCAGGCAGAGGGGGAGCACTCTGGCCTCACTCCTGCTCTGGGACCAGGGAAGCTGCTCTGCTGAGCCTCAGCTTCCTCATCGAGAAAATGTTGATGTCACTTCCTGCCACGCTGCTTTCATAAAGTTAACAGAAAGCGTTCCAGTGAAATGCTGACACGTGCTAACTCACTCACGAGCTGTCCTAAGAGGCAGAGTGATGAGATCAAGCTCTGCAGTCACCTTTCCACAGTGTTTAGGTAGTGACTTTGAGCGTACAGCAATTAGCACACAGCCTGGCCCTGAGAGTGCAATTAATGAGGGGTAGCCAGGATGCTCATCTGCGTCTGGAGGAAATCCTGTGGCAAGCAGAGTTAGTTGGCCATTGTACCTGTTGTGACACGAGTTGGCTGCTGGTTGTCACCACTTCGGGTCCTGAACTGGACAAACTGTGCTTCCTGCATGCTACAGAATTAATTTGCCTGCCTCCTTCATTCACCCTCAAACATCACCAGCCCTCAAGTGACCATCTAGGCTTCAAGGTAGCTCCTTGTGGAGAGAGGTCATTCCTAAGGCTGATGTTCGCTTAAAACACTTCTCTTCCATCTCCCCTGAGCGCTCCTTTGTCCTCGTACTGCCTTCCATTTCCTCTGTGAAGATCAGTATCCTTGTCAGAAAAGAAAGAAACCCAGAGGGATTTTGAACAGTTTTGCCTTTCCCAGTTTCTGTGAAAGCAGCATGTGTGGTCACATGCCTCTGTCGCCGAGAAGCTGGGCAATCTTGGGCAGGTTACTGAACTCCTCTGTGCCTTAGTGCTTTTCCTGTACAAAACTGGGATGATTTTAATCTTAACTGCTATATACAGTTTAAAATTTAATAGAGTTTAAAAGTCATCTAAGATGCAACACAAACATCCAGATATAGGACCATTTACTTGTAATTTCTAATACGTTACATTCTGGGTTCTCTCAATAAATTCCACTTGGTCAAGCCTTATTTTATATGTTGAGTTACCTTGACACAAACTGAATAATTAGGCAAATTACATTTATTCACAGTACATCTTTCCTTACTTCATAAATCAGGTTCAGTGTATTAAGGATACCTATCCCACAGAGTTTTGCAAAGGTTTAATGAAATAGCACATACAAGAATTCCTTGTGTCATCTGCCATGTATGTAGCACACAGATGTCAGCAAATACTAGGAGTCTAGAAAATCGATTTGAAATTATTTAAAATCTTTCTTTGCTATCTTCTGATTCTTAGAGTTTTGCAGTCTTTTATTCCCCTAGAAAACAAGGGGATGTTTGTATAGAAATTCAAATAAAGACATTAGACTCATTCACAAATTTAATAAGGTAGGGAACAGATATGGTGTTTCACTGAAATTTATGGGATAATTTTTCAGCAAAGGAGTTTGAATGATTACAAACCTCTTGCATATTTATGAAAATCTAGCTTAACTTTCTATATCTCCCATTATTAAACTATACATTAAATATTGCCACAAAAATTCAATAATTCACATAAATTAATGCTTTGCAGTTTAGAAATATATTGAAATAACATAAATTGTGTTATATAATATTAGAAGTTATACAATATTAGAATATACAAAATTAACATCATAAAATAAAACAAGATATTCAAAATATTAGTAATAAGTAAATTTATGATCTATAGTTATATCTCTGTGAAACAGTCGAAGAAGGCAAAGAGAAAAAAGGCCATTCCTTCATTTGGATTTCCATTTTGGCTCCAATGCAAATAGAAATGTAGTAACAGTAACTTGGTTTTATGTGGCAGGTGTTTTGAGTGATCAGAAAGCATTTGAGAGAAGTTTTCATAATGAAGCATATAGAGGAACATAGATTCAAATAAGACACAAACCACAAGCCAGAGAAATCATCTGGCAAAAAGAAAATGTCTTCATCCTTTGCTTAGGTCTGAAAATCTGTTGATGAACCTCTCCTTTGGAGTGTATGGGATACTCACCAGGTAAGAGCTTAGCACTTGTAAGACACATTCATCTTTGTAGTTTATTGAGGGCATTTATTTCTCTCAGGGAGGGACGACTCTTGCTTGAATATAATGTACAGAGTGGACTGGATGCCAGATTTATGGCCTTGTGTGCACACATTAAGTGTGCGATGGATTAAAAGGGGAACTGTTTGGCAACAGGGTAGATGAAGGAAGCAAATGACAATAGTTACGCTTTATTCAACTTTACTGCTTGCTAATTACCATGATAAAAACTTTGCATGCCTTATTTTATTTAAAATTTTTCATTGCTACCACCAAGTACTCCCAATTAAGGATGAAGAGCTGAGTCTATGAAAATCACCTGATGAACCACAGCACCCAGGTAGGCAGGCAGCTTTAGATACATGTCCATTTCTCCAAGATGTACTTGGGATTGAAGAGTAGAGACACTTCCCTTACTTTGTCAGGCTCTTTTGCAGGTTATTTTAAATTCAGCTTTTTGCATCCCACTAAGTCTGGAGCTTTTCATTATAACTATTTTAACTCTAAGGATCAATTTGAGAATAAAAAACAAAAGGTTTCTTTATAATATTGAATTTCCCTTCTTTGCCATATTGAGTCTCCCTAACTTCCTTTTTACTTAGGTCTTCATTATAAATTAAGGATTCTAGGTAATTGCTTTTTAATTTAAAAAAGTACCTTCCCTAGTTTACTGTCTGTAAATTGGAGTTGGTGTTCTATCCTAAACGCAGGAAGGGGTGGTTTCTCCTGGCCTTCAGTAGCTTACTGAATGCCGTGATGAAAGTGCCCTTGAAAAGTCTGTGAGTAGGTTTGGGGAAACTTTCCCACTAAGACTGCAATAGATAGACTATAAACAAACATGTTCACACATCATATTTCCTAGAGATTTTTGGTGATTTATTTTTATAATAAATTCTTAATTCTTCCACAGTATATTTAAGTTTAAGTTTAAGTGTATTAATCCCACGTGATTTTTTTTCGACAAATATTTGGACAGCTGTTTGGGCTTTTCTAAGATCTAAATGGGTGGCAGGGGCAATAAGGTGGCAGAGTAGGAAGGCAAGGCAGATCTCTCTTCACCCACACACACCAAGGAAGCAACTACAGCACCTACAGCTGACCCTGAACACACCCTGAAGACTGCAGATCAGACCACCTGCACCTGGGGAGGAGGAGAAGGACACACAGAGAAGGGTAAAGTGGCCAAGCTGTGACCCAGAAGGACCCAAGTCTTTCCCCCATCCTATCCCACAGGAAGGAGGAAGAGAAACAGAACAGGGAGGGGAGAGGCACTCAGAAACTCTGCACTCCTGGCCCTGGAGCTCTGCTCTGGGAGCACGAGTCCACATTGCTTTGGGTTCTGGTGATTAGTGGGGCTAGACACCAGGGCCAGTTGGAACACTATGGAAAGTGTAGATTCCAGCCACTTGTGGAAGACAGACATGCTCTGCCGGTTTGCTGAGACACAAAGAAGACGCGGCAGTTTGAACGATTTGCCAGTAGTGGGAGGGGTGCCAGGTGGGCAAGGGTTTGGACATAGCTCTCTCCTCAGGAGAAAGGGTAGGTGGACAATGCCTCCCTAACCCTCCTTTGGCCCAGTAGGTTGGGCGCCCTCAGGAGCCCCAGATGCTCCATCCCCCTTGCCGCAGCTCAGGCCTAAGGTGCTTCCCTGGAGACTAAAGGTGCACCGACCCACTTGGCCCAGCAGTGTCAGGCTCTGCTGCCTGGCAGGCAGAGGGAGTGTCCCCCCACTTCTCGGCCCTCTCTCAACCCAATTAGAGAGGCACCAGATTTTGTTTGAAGAGAAGCATTGGGTTTTTGATTAACTCTTTATTTTAGGAACATTTTTCTTGTCTAATCACTTTTTCATTGTGGAGACCCAGTAAAAGGTATGGCTGAAGCGCATTTCTCTTTGCCTTTCTGATCACTTTAGTGAGACACAGCCCTATGTTCATCACACATCCCTAGCACTCTCCTGGTGCGCAGCAGTCATTGTGGTGTTCCCTTCTGCTTGTCTCCTCCATTTGGTCTCCTGTCTCCTATTTCCTGTGTATTCTTCCTTCTTTCCATGGCACATCCAAGCCTGCAGTGTCCTGAGGCACACTGTAAGGTGAATACATTTTTGGAGATCTTCACAGTATAAATATATCTTTACTTTACTTCCACCTGACTGATATTTTGGTTGGGTATAGAGTTCTAGGTGGGAGGTTATCTGTCTTCAGAATTTTGAAGGCATTTTGCTTCTAGCTCTCATGTTACTATTGACAATTATGATCTTTTCTTCTCTGTAGAAGCTCATAGAATCTTCTCTTTGTACCAGGTGTTACACACATTTTTCTTTTTATTTTTTTTATTGAGTGTTATATATTTTCTTAAAGGGATTTGTTCATTTAGGTCTATGGAGCACTCCATTTTGGACACCTTGTGGATCAATCCAGGGCGTTGTTTTGAATTATTCATTGTAATTTATTTTCCTCTTCTGTCTGTCTGGAAGTCCTATTATTTGAATGGTATGTTCATGTGTTTTTTCTTTATCTATTTAAAGAAATATTTTACCACTTCTTTACCATCTCTACTACACTTTACTTTCTGGTTATTACATCAATCCTATCTTCCGAGTCTTTTGATTTTATATTTATCTTATTTCCATCATGTTTTTAATATTTAAGCATCCTTTGGGTCCTTAGAGAATTATCTTTAATAAAAGTCCTGTCCTTAATGATATTCTTCAACTTTTTTTCTCATGTACCTTTTTTATTTCCTTCATGTTATAGGTCTTTCCCTATTTCTTCCTGCTTCTATCTTCCAAGAAATAGGATATCCTGATGTCTGGAGAAACCTGAATAAGAGTGAGCAGCTGAAAGGCGGCTGTAATGCTCTTGGGTGAGAGTAAGTCTTCCCAGCTCTGAGCTTCATGGAGAGTGTCAGGGATGATCTTGTGGGGGGAGTGTTTCCTTCCAGCAAGGTGAGTTCTCCAGGGAAGTGTCTTCAATCTCTTGTGTGGACAAGAAGGTCTGCCTCGGTGGGGTGGCATTTGTGTGCTGGTGTCTTGCCAATGGGTTTCAGCCCTGGGCAAGTTCACTATGGATTCAGTGTGACCAAAGGACTCTACAGCGAAACGTTCTTGGGGTGAAAGGGTTTATTACCCGGCTTGTTCTCCCGGCGGTAGGTCGAGCACTAGCTTCTCTCCTCTGCCCAGAGCACTGGGCCAGCTCTCTATATAGTGCAGTAATAGCTTATTGCCTACAGGTGTGGAAGCAGTAGCCTAGCTTTTTTGCATTTCCCTGATAACTTATAATATGGAGTGTCTTTTCATAAGCTTATTTGGCATCTGTATATCTTCTTTAAGGTCCTTGGCTCATTTTTTTAATTTCATTTTTCATTTTCTTATTGTTGAATTTTAAGAATTCTTTGTGTATTTTGGGTATAGTCCTTTATCAGATATGTGTTTGCAAAAATTTTCTCCCAGTCTGTGGCTTACCTTCTTTTTCTCTTGACATTTTCTTTCACAAAACAGTTTGTAATTTCAATGAAGTACATCTTACCAGCTATGTTTTTCATGGATTAGTGTTTGTCTTAACAGTTATCATCATACCCAAGGTCATTTAAGTTTTCTCCCTTGTTATCTTCTAGGAGTTCTATAGTTTTGTGTTTTACATATAGGTTTATGACTCATTTTGAGTTCCTTTTTGTGAAGGGTGGAAAACCATGTCTAGATTAATTTTTTTTTTGCATGTGTATGTCCAGTTGTTTCAGCTCCATTTGTTGGAGACACTGTCTTTGATCTATTGCATTGCTTTTGCTTCTTTGTCAAAGATCAGTTGACACTTTGAGGGGTTATTTCTGTTTGGTTACATTAATCTATTTGTCTGTTCTTTCCCCAGTGCTGCACTGTCTTGATTACTGTAGCTTTACAGTAAGTCTTGCCACCAGTTAGTGTCAGTCCTCCAATTTTGTTCTCCTTTCAATATTAAATTGTCTTGATTTGGTTCTTTTGCCTCTACATATAAATTTGAGAATCAGTGTGTCCATACACACAAAATATCTTCCAGGGATTCTGATTAGGATTACATTGAATCTATCAATCAAATTGAGAAATACTAACAATATTGTGTCTTCCAATCCATGAACATGGACTATTTCTCCATTTATTTAGTTTTTTGATTTTGTTCATTAGGACTTTGTAGTTTTCCTCATATAAATCCTGTACATTTTAAAAGATTTATACCTATTATTTCATCTTTGGGGATGCTAATGTAAATGGTATTGTGTTTTAAATTTCTAATTCTACTTGTTCATTGCTGGTATATAGGAAAACAGCACTTTTGCATATTAACTTTGTAAACTGTAGCATTCACATAACTGTTTATTAATTTCAGAATTTTTTGTTGATTCTTTCATACTTCTACATAGATGTCATCTGTGAATAAAAAGAGTTTTATTTCTTCATTCCCAGTCAGCACCTGTCCTTTTGGGTTTTTTTCCCCCTTATCTCCAAAGCTCCATCTTCTGGCTACTCACAATAGTGCTTTTTGATGGTCTTTTGGATTTTTTCTATATTTGCTCTGGTTTTGGTGGGGCTATGGCATAGTCAATCCAGGCAATTTTTATATGCCTGGTAAGCAATTTTTGCTCACCTACTCACAAAAATCTAGCCAAAATTGAATAGCCAATATCTAGGTACATTCCCTGTCCCCTGGTCCCTCCAGTGTGCCTTTCTCTTGGCTACTAGATGTAAGCTGATTAGTTGAAGTTCTGAATGTTTCATTTTCTGTGAAGAGTCAGTCTGTATGCTATTGGATAAGTTGGTTAACATCTGTGAAATTCAGATTTGTTCTCTGAAAATATGGATAATTATAGGTCTTGTATAGAACTTTTCAAAGATTAATGAAAATGGCATTTAAGAATATATTTTAAGGGTCACTCACCCAGTAGGATTTTAATTCTTCTGCATTTAATAACATGTAAGTTTCTTTTCTTCTCAAAATGTTTGATAAGGATCATTATTCTATGTAGTGTCTCAAGTATAAAATAGATTACCCTGTATTTCTTCTAGCTCTACTTTGCTCTCCCTTCAACTAAGGTCCTCTCGTTCACTGCACTAGGGGGCATTTGAACAGCAGGACCACAAGAAGAAATGGAGTCCAGACAAACTTTATGCCTTCTGCTTTCTAAGGACAAGATTCTCAGGAATGGATTAATGGAGTATTCCATAGTACAGTAGGAGGGAAGTGGGTCTTTTGATGTGTGTTTGTGTGTTTACTGTTTCTGGTGATGTTTTGATAAGCCTAAAGAATGGCAAAATTTCTTTTGTTCATCAAATTTGGAGACTTGAAGCCTATTCCCTTGACATACCTTCCAGAAGAGGTAAGCCCTCAGGTGCTTAGGGCTCCCTGCTTCTGAGAGTCTCTGCCTGCCTCTCCATCACTTATTACTCCCTTAGTCCTGCCTGTACTTCTGTGATGATCATTTCCTTTATAGTCCTTCAGTATCTTGAACATGATAAGGTGACCGTAATATACTAATAATTATGCATTTTGTTTCTCATTTTCCTAGTTCTATAAACCATAGGGATTGTTCCATTACCCTAGGGAGACTAAAGGATCCCAACAGTATTTGAAATTGACTCTGTCACCAAACTAACAAGATGGGAGTTTATAGTTTTCAAATAAGTTGAAGGACAAAAAAATGTTTTTCTATAAATTTGTGATTCACTCCATATATAAAAGCATATGGATAGCATGGGATTATTATGATTGTTAAACAAAAATACATTTTTAGCACCTAATACAATACCTGAGGTATATATTTTGCTAAGCAAATGTTAGATGTTCTTTTTACTTTTTATCTTACAATGTGATTTGTAATAATATGCATAATCTATTGTCCATGTGAATAAATAGATAGTGAGTTACAGTCATTTCCTTAATAAAGTTATACAGAAACTGTTCTGAGAGCCTGGATATAGGCTCAGCCCACACGTATATCATACGGGTAGTTGTATTAGTCACTTGAATGCTGATGGCTTTGATCACCTTTATTATATACTTTTAGGGTTAGATTGAGGTAGTGAATATTCAAAAAGGTAAAACTTTTAGAATAGTTTCCTTGATATTGCTGGATGTTTCTGTGCATACTGATTCATGTTTAATGTATATCATATCCACTAATATAGCAGACCTTATGTTCTATGAAACTGCAAGCAACAATAGAATCAGTTACTTTTCCTAGGTAAGAGGAAGATGACCACACACTATACTAGAGATAGCAGAGCCCTGAAAACCTCTGTATGATCATCGGGGAGCCGATTCATCTCTTCAGGTCTCTCTTTCTGCAGCAGTGTGATAACAAACCTTTCACAGAGGCTAACTTCCTGACAAACTGATTGCCTTTTCTCAGTAAGGGCTTGTTCTCTATGCTTTCCAAAGTGAAAACTGTGGATGGGTAATCACCCCGTATCCGAGATGCCCCCATTTCCTTCAACCATGCAGTTCTTTAACAATAAGTTATTGAGAAAATGTAAAATATTGTAATAATAATTTTAATTCCATCTGAGTAAATGTCCTTCAGACACAAAACAGTTTTTCATTTTGAAAAGCCTTTTCATGGTCCTGCCTGATGAGAAACTCGAGAGCTTACCTGGCATTCAGGTCCAGTCAGCCTCTCAATGCACACACTCTTTGAATGCTGAGCTTGTCAGCTGATAGTAGCAAGTCATCTAACCAAGAAGTATTTGTTAGGGAATCACTTTCCTATTAAAGATAACGGTGACTTGAAAACGCTGAAGGGCCATCATGTAACAGAAAAGGTACATGTGTTCTCTGTCACATCTGAGAAAAGAATCCCAAAGAAACAGCTGTTCAATATTAGATGAGGCACACTGTGAGGGGATAATGGACATCCCAATACCAGGGATGTTCAAATAAAAGCATGAGGAACAGACTGCTTTCTCTGTAGAAAGTGTTTCTACAGGTCAGAAGATTGAGCTAGATGATGTCTGCATCTCTGACATTTGCAAGTCTAAGTGATTCTGAAACAAGCGACCTACCTAGATGTAATATGACATTGACTGTGTCCCTTGTGCTCACCAATTAAAAATTAAATAAAACTCATTACATTAAAGTAACATTTGAATTGAAAAGTAAAACAAAAGAGAGTATATAAGTTCATTTTCTCTAGTGGTTTGTAGAAAGATGCCTCTTTTGAATTTAGGATTTCTGGACTATCAGCAAGTTTGTAAACTTTCTGACTCTCAGTTTCATTTTCTTTTATCTGTGAAATAGGGCTGATTGTTACATATTCTCCTCCAAGTTGTTGTAAAGATCAAATGTTGAAGTCTTTGTCAGCACTTGAAGGCAGTGATGATATAAACTAAAGTGAATCATTCATCTCTTCAATAAATTATACATGTCTGCAAAACTCAGATGGAGACATGAATGGAAAAGAAAGTTTGGAGTGATAGTGAAGAAAGAAGTAACATGATGTTGGTGAGTTATTGGATAGGAGAGTGTCAGGGGAGCTGGAGGAACTAATGTTGACTCACATTCAACCACTGTGGGTAAAATTGCAGTATTTCCAGAGTCACTTGCCTGGCCTTGTGCATCTCCATATCAATAGGTGTTTCCAAGGGTGGAGAGAAGTAGTCCATCTCCATATCAGCAGGTGATTACCAGGGTCAGGAGAGCGGAGGTTAATTGGACCAGGGAAGTTTGATGGGGTCCCTTTTTGCAGCCGGTGGTGAGAGACAACAGAGAGCAGAAGTGGACGAATGCTTGTAAGCAATAAATAGGATGCTCCCACTTTACTTCTCCCTTTCACTGATTTCAGTTTCAAAGGTAATTTGCTCTAACCTGGGAGAAAGATTTCCCCCACCCCAGAGTTATGTCTGGTGGTAGTCGACAGGAACTTTGAACCCAAAATCTGCCTTCATGGGTGTGACCCATGGGCAGGCTGCCCCTAGAGATGGTGGGGAGGCCCCAATGGCTGCCGCCATGGGGAGTGTGGCTTAATCCAGGAGACCCCCATCCATGGGGCTTCCTCTTGTCAAGCCCCTAGTGAGAAACTGGTCTAGGGTAAAGCACCTCCTAGAGAGATGGGCCCTTCCCCAGAACTGGGGAAGTGTGGAGACACCAGAAGCTGTGGAATTACGCCTCTGTGAGATAAGACTGCTTAGAGGCCCTGAGTGGCCGTGTAGCAGCCAGGATTGTACAATGTTTCTTTCTCAAGATAGTGGAAAGGGTTATCAAGGAGGGAGACACACTTTGGAAGGAAGAGACTCACTTTGGCATCACCTGGAAGATCTGGGCAATGACCGATGGGATGCCCTTAAGAAAGACAGTTATTGAGAAGACAGGTCCTGCTCCTGAAAGATACGTTAGCAGTGAGGGAGGAGGCAGCAGGCAAATTCATGTTGCAGGAGGCCGTCGGGGAGGAGGAGGAAAGGGCAGTGCCTTCAGCCCCAGAGATGGTAGGGGAGATGTTGGGGGAAGAAGAGGGGGTGGAGTCGAGGGCAGAGCTGCTGCTGAGACCGCCACCTGAGGCACCAGCCTCTCTGGTATTAAAGGCCTGCCCAGTTATAATTAAGAAAGAAAAAGTTGATGGGCAGCCCAATAGGATCTTGACACCAATTAAAGCCAGAGCAGCAGTTCCAGACACTGAGGTCCAGGATACAAGCTGGAGACAAAGCCCTAAGTCAGCCTGTGTCTCTGCAAGACTCCCTGGGGGACAGTATTCAGGCTCTGTCTGGGCCCACATGGCCATAGGAGGATGATTGGGCATCACAGTTTGACTGAGGTGGGGCCAATGACCCCCACCTTGGGGAACACAGTAGGGACTGGAGGCCACATGTAGAATTAGCAATTCATTGGTCCTCCATGAATATACAATGTGTCCTGGCTAGTGGACACAGGAGCTGAGTAGAATGTTCTCTAATTTATGGCAATCTTGAGGGTTTTCCTGGATCCCTGCCATGATAGATGGCAATTAGAGTGAAGAAAGCCCAAATCCCATTGGGGATAGGGCATTTACCCCTAAAGAAGTATACTGTGTACATTTTTCTCATCCCTGAATATATTTTGGGGGTGGATATCCTGCAGGGCCTATGGTTATAAACCACTGCAGATGAATTCAGACTGAGGATTCATGTTGTAAAAGCAGTTCTGAGGGTACATGCCAAGCACCCACCTGTAGCTCTGCCTATACCTCAGCGGGTAACAAATACTAAGCAGTACAGATTCCCTGTGAGACATAGTGAAATTGGAGAAACTCTACAGGAGTTGGAGAAGGTGACATCATAAAGCCAACTCACAGTTCTTTTAATTCCCCAGCGTGGCCAGGGAAAAAGCTGGATGGCTCCTGGTGTATGACTCTGGATTACAGGGAATTGAATAAAGTCACGTCCCCTTTGCATGCTGCTGTCCCCTCTATAGCAGCCCATATGGACACCCACAGTCATGAACTAGGGACATATCACTATGTTTTAGACTTTGCTAATGCTTTCTTCTCTATCGACATAACTCAGGAAGTCAGGAACAGTTTGCCTTCACGTGGGAAGGCTGGCAGTGGACATTCACTCTCCTTCCACAGGGGCACCTCCACAGTCCCACCATTTGTCATGGACTTGTAGCCCAGGACTTGGCCACATGGAAGAAACCACAAATGGTGCAGCTGTGTCACTACATTGATGATATCATGCTCACATCTGATTCTCTTGCAGATTCAGAAGGGGCAGTTCCTAGACTGCTGCAACGTCTACAGGATTGAAAGGATCAGCTGTAAACAGCACCAAGGTTCAAGGACTTGGTTTGTCTGTAAAATTCTTGGGGGTTGTCTGGTCAGGTAAAACTAAAGCTATTCCTGAAGCAGTAATAGACAAGGCCCAGGCTTTCCCTATCCGACCACTGTGACAGTATTACAAGAGTTTTTGGGTCTTTTGAGCTACTGGAGAGTGTTTATCCTGCACTTTGCCCAAATTCTGAGGCCCTTATACCAGTTGGTACAAAAGGGCATCAGGTGGGACTGGGATGAGACATGTACAGCTGCTTTTACTGCTGCTAAGTGAGCAGTCAAGGCTGTACAGGCCTTGAGTGTAATGGACTCATCAAGGCCCTGTGAGCTAGAGGTTTATGTAACGAAAGATGGTTATGGGTGGGATCTTGGCAGCAGCTTGAAAGGATGCACCAACCTACTGGATTCTGGTCACAACTATGGAAAGGAGCAGATGTCTGGTACACCTTGATGGAGAAGCAACTGTACCATGCCTTGCTGGCTATGGAGCCCATCACCGGAATAGCCCTGACCAAGGTAATAACCACCTATCCCATTGCAGGGTGGGTGCAAGACTGGACCCAAAGGCCAAGGAGTGGCATGGCACAGACACCTACACTGTCCAAATGGGGTGCACACTTACAGCAGTGCAGCACCGTCTCCAATAGCCCCTTAAGTAAAGAACTCCAACCCTTATTGAGGTCAGTGATGTATATCAGTGGAAAGCAGGAAGAACTTGCTTTTGAGACATTGGAAGCTGAGAGTCATTATCAGGAGGAAAAATCCCCTATATCTAAAGATGCTTGGTATACAGATACTCCAGTCATGGATAGCCCCTGAAGTGGAGGGCTGTGGCTTTTCATCCTAAGACTGAGACAATGTGGATGGAGGATGGAGAGAGGAAGAGCAGCCAATGGGCTGAGTTGCGGGCAGTATGGCTCATGATCACCCAGGAGCCCTGCCCTATATTTGTCTGCACTGACAGCTGGGCCGTCTGTTGGGGCTTGACCCCGTGACTGCTAACATGGTATCATGCCAACTGGCTGGTTGGTCACTGGCCCTTTTGGGGGCAAGAGTAATGGCAATATCTATGGGCCTCTGGTCAGACTAAAACAGTTACTGTATATCATGCAACTGGCCATTTGCCTTTGGCATCCCCAGGGAATGATGAGGCAGAAACATTGGCCCAGGTGTGCTGGCTAGAAGGAAAGCCTACCTCTGATGTAGTCCAATGGTAACATCAGCATTTTTTGCACAAGGGGCAAAAGACAATGTGGGCTGTAGCCTGTTGATGGGGCTTGCTGTTGACCTTTGAAGAAGTCAGCAGAGTCTAAAAAGAGTGCCTTGTGTGCTCTAAGAGGCACTTACACTGAGTCCTGCAGCAACATGCAACAAGAGTAAAGGGGCCAATAATCCTTGTCAGGTGGCAGATAGACTATACCAGGCCTTTGCCCATATGAGAAGGATATCGGTATGCTATGACTTGTATGGACACAGCCTCTGGACTGTTGGTTGGTTTTTCTGCACATCGTGCAGATCAGCAAACCAGCAAGAGGGACCTAGAGTGTCTCTTTGCAGCCTATGGCCAGAGGCAGATGATTGAGAGTGATGAAGGCACCCATTTTACTGTACATGTGTTACAAGAATGTGTGCAGCAATTAGGAATAAAGTGGAAGTTTCATGTACCATATAAGTCTACTGGAGCAGGCATCATAGAGAGGTACAATGGTTTGTTGAAATCTGGCCTGAAGTCAGACACCAATAGTCTAGGAGGTTGATCAGTTCACTTACGGACAGTGCTACAGCATTTGAATGAGAAGCCCCAAAAAGGAGCCTTGAGCCCTGTGGACATGCTAACACACTTTGCTGCCTCTCCTGTATAACTGTATGTGCAAACCAATGAGGAGTTATTGAAGTCAGGATATGGCCAGCAGAGCAACATTCTGCTGCCAGCTCCAATTGTGTTAAACCATGGAGATTCTGTTGAGTGGACATGGCCCTGGACATTTTGCAAATGGACCAGCAATGGCTGGCCCTTCTGGCACCTTGGAGAAAAATCCTGGAAGCTGGCCTCCTGTGCATTGCTGGAGTAACAGCAGAGTGGCCCCCAAAGATCCCGGTGGTATACCCTAAACGTCTGGGAGGTAAGAACATCTTACCAGTAAGTTTTTATTTATCTTTATGGCCAGTGCATATACCTCCCATAGTCCTATATATTGGCCCATATGTAACTCCCACAGATTTGAGGGTGAAAGTCTTGGTATTCTAGACCAAGATGAGATCCCATTCCTGCCACAGTCCTATCACAGGACCACTCTCTTGCATGCATCCTACCTGATGGACAAGGTTTGCCTATGCTGGTGTCATTAAAACATGTGTCTTATTGGCCTTAAGGTTATTTTCTTCTACAGTCCCTGTGGCCCGGACCCAACCCCTGGTGCAGCTGCCCCATGATGATTGCTCTGAACTCCCTACCCATTCAGCTACTGACTGCCTGTGGAATGGGTGAGCTATAGACTTAATCTGCATAGGACTTTGAACCTAGTTGAATCCTCCAGCTTGAGGATTATCATGATTTTATTGCTGTTGTTACTGTATTTTATTATTCCTGTTACAGTGCTCCGGAGTTCTCACACAGGGGCCATTGTGGAAGATGAGGAGTGAGTAGAATGTGAGACAAGATTTCTGGAGGGGTGGGCTATGGGTAAAATTACAGTATTTTCAGAATGTCTCACCTGGCCTTGTGCATCTCCATATCAATAGGTGTTTCCAAGGGTGGAGAGAAGTAACCATCTCCATATCAATAGGTGATTACAAGCATTGGGGGAGCAAGGGTATAACTGGACCAGAGAAATTTGGTGGGTTCCCTTTTGGCATCTGGGTGGTGAGAGACATGGGACAGCAGAAGTGGACGACTGCTTGTAAGCAATAAATGGGCTTCTCCCACTTCATTTCTCTCCTTGACTGATTTCAGTTTCAAAGGGAATTTGCTCCAGGCTGGGAAAAAGATTTCCCCCCTCCAGATTTCCAAACACCAAAGTCCAGGACTTGAATGGTCATCAGTTAACACATGGTCCACAGTCTGATTAGGAAGGAAGGAGATGGTGAGGTCTGTGGAGAGTGGATGGTTGACTGAGTGACCCTTATTAACAAACTGAATAAATTAACTTCAGGCAATAATGTAGAAGCATTTCCCTGCTGTCTCTTAGGGACTTCAAGGTCAGTGAAATCTGTAAGCAGACTGCTTTGCAGATAACCTGAAAACACCAGGAAGTAAGACAGAAGAGCATGTTAGATTAACTTGATTAAGCCTAAAGAAAGATATTTGTATTACACTGACAATTTTCAGATACTTAGGATTTTTTAAAATAAGTACTGCACAAGAAATCATCTTACCTCAGTCTCATAATAACTGTGTGTTCAAATAGTGAAAAACTGTTTTGTCATCTAGAGAGTAAGGATATATACTCAAAGCATCAGCAGAGACAACCAATAAATACAGATTATGAAGGCATTCAAAAGCAGCATTTGTATATGGAAAATGTTAAAAAGTGGCCCACAGGGCTTTAATCGTTTAAAGAAATATTGGAAAACTCTAAGGGAAAACAAAGCCTTAAGAGCCTACTAGTTTGGTGCACTGAATGACAGAATATCGCTATGTTCTTATTAATAATTCTTGACAGTTTATAAATCATGTTCACACTTTGGTATTCAAAATATTTTCACAAACCTGAGAGGAAAATGTTTCTATTTCATAGTTAATTAAATTATTTGCCAAATCACATGGTCTAGCCATGAACCAAGGTCTTTAGAATGCAAATGATTTATCTAGCTTACTCTGTAATTCCTGGGCTATTTTTAAGAAACTCCCAAAATATCTCTTGTTTCCATTAGGATAAAGGATTCTTTAATTTACCCTTTCTGCTCCTCCCTGGTTAATCTTCACCATTACACAGCCCACTCTGTCCATGTAAATACACTTATTTTGTACAAAAAAAGCTCAAACTCACCAGCTAAGACCCACTTTCCAAAAGTATCTTCTACTACCCTCTAGAATGAGCTGCCCTGAACTCACCTCTCCAGGCAGACCAGTGTCCAG
This sequence comes from Manis pentadactyla, assembly GCF_030020395.1. Classification (NCBI taxonomy): domain Eukaryota; kingdom Metazoa; phylum Chordata; class Mammalia; order Pholidota; family Manidae; genus Manis; species Manis pentadactyla. Next base: position 46,537,125 of record NC_080025.1, read on the forward strand.
CCCACCCACTGAACAAGGCCTGGCTGTTCACTTGTTAAGTCTTTGTGATTAACACTCTTCTCAAGATCAGAATCAACCAGCAATCCCAGCTGCAGTCTCATCTCCTCAGGTGCTGTGTGACTGACCTGGCTAACAGCTCATTCATAATCAAGTATCCCCATCATACTCTTGGGCATGGGCCAGCCATGGGGACTTTGAAAGCCATAAAAAGAAGTTTTTATTTTTGTTAAGATTGGTGAAAAGCCACTGAACAGTTTCACCAGGGTAGTACATGCTGGTTTATGCTGAGTCACGAAGAATCAAATTGAATAGAAGGAAGCCATTATTGTCCACATACAAAATGAAGACTCCTGAGTGAAAATGTATGAAATGCATTAATCTCACAGCTCCACCACCTGGTCTGGGTTGGTTTGACATTTTACTTCCACAAAACATCTGGTCACCAAAACACCGTGATGAGCCTTTGTGCTCAGTGGCAGCTTCAATTCTACCGCATTTGCAACTCCTACCCCATTATGTCTGCATGATCTGGGAGTTGAGGTTATACCTGCATTTACCTTCTGTGAGCAACCCAGCCTGAGCACGTGGAATATTGATCCCCCATCTGTATACTTCCTCTGGAATCTGTTCTACAGCTTCCTTTCTCTCTTTCTCTCTCTACACACACACACACACACACACACACACACTCACTCACACATGGAGACCATGGTCATGCTTTGACTAAACAATTTACCTGGAAGCTCTGTGCCTCCCCCAGCTAACCTTGACTTTCCTCCAAACCCTTCTCATGACTGTCATGCCCACAGAATAAACAGAGCTCCCAGCGTGCTTTGTGTAGGAGTTGGTCTGAGATCCTACCCAGGTCCACACAGACGAGCTGACCCTCAGTCCAGTGCTTTTTGATGACATCAGGGTCAATCATAGCTTTGCTGGAAAATTTCATCAGATACAAAATAAAAGAAACATTCTCTGCCATTTCTTCAAATAAATATCAGGAATTGAAACAGGAACTTCTATTTGCTTGTGAGCCGGACCCTTACCTAAGAGAGAAATGCTATCAAGTTGTTTTTCACATATATCACTATCTGAGAACAAAATCAGCAGGTGAAAAGAAGAAAAAGTAGCAAACCACATGAAACTTAGAAGTTGTACAGAAAAAGAAAAAATATGGTCTTTCTTTAATAAAAAACAGTGTCTTTCCTTAAGAAGGTGGCCATCCTAGACTGGCTATCCACACTACCTGCTTTTAGATACTTGTGTGTTTTTATTGCATTTACAGTATTTACTGTTTGCAAACTACTTACACAATCTCTATGACTTACTAGAAATCTTAAAACTAGAAGGGCTGTCAGAGATGTGGGTCTTTTGAATGTAAATTCTGAGGCTTTTCTCTGACACAAAGAGACCTATTTTGGTTAATTCTGTCTTTTTAAACTTCAGTGAACTGTACATTGTCAATGCTTGATCTTGTGGTTGGCTGAAATTTAACAGCACTTGTTAAAGTAGAGTTCTCCTTGAAGAGGCTGTGTGTCCTGAGAAAGTGAACTTGCCAGTAGACTCCTAACAGTAGACAGAGAAATACTAGAAATTGTAAGAATTACAGTGTCTCAAATGAATTTGTAAGTGATAATTTTATGGAAATTAGTTATTTTGGTTAATGTTACCTGCTAACTCAGAATTAGTGTTATTTATTGACATGAAATGTCTCCCTATGGGAAACAGGCCTTTGTCATTTCTCCCTGGATTATTATCCTAGATCCATAGCTGGTCCTCCAGTTTCCAGATGTGCACCTCAGACTTGAATTCCATAAAGCTCTCTATTGCCATCACATCATGTCACTTTCCTTCTTAAAAATGTTACAGGGCTTTCTACTACTTTCAGATCAAGTGAAACTTAGCTAAGCATGAGCAACAGAAGATTTGATGACCCAGGAATTTAGCTTCCTAGGACTTCCCTCCCTGATCAACCCTGCTCCCTCATTAAGCCGCACTGTCTGTGCACTGCCTTCACGTGTGTACCCTCTCCTTGTACCCTTTCTCCTTGCACTACTTCACTCAGTCCTACGGTCCTGGGACATTTATGTCAGACCTCATCTATTCCAAGAAGCTCCAGGCTGGTTCGGGTGTTCTGTGTTTTCTAAGTATTTTGCATCCTTCCTAGAAATGAGTGAACTGGCATGGTTTGTTTGCTTTCTGTCCCCATCCTGGCCCACTGCAGAGTGAGATGTCTGGCTGAAAAGAGCAGCATTTCTTACTTATCGAAGTGTCTCTAGCATCAGCCCCTGTGTCTGGCATTGACAGATGCTCATATAGTTTATGGAATTTCATTAAATTCTAAATAATTTTAAATATATATTTCCCTTATTTGGCCTAAAGCATAGAGGATACCATTGAATCTATTCTTCAGCAGTTAAAAATAAATCACTAGTTACCAAATGGACTTTAAACACATATAAATTTCTAGAGAAGGAAATGAACGAAAGGAGGTGGTACCTGCTCAAGTCTGAGGAATAAGATGGGGATAAGGTGGGGGAAGTTGTTAGATTTTGGCAAGGAGTCAGGACCAGGTATGAGGGAGTACTCTTGTTTTGTAACACAGGAGTCGGGTCAGTTGGTATTGTCGGTATTCCAGAAGTTTCTCAACTGTTCTCAGTCTGATATTGAAAGAAGTCTGTATTAAGGAGAAGCCAGTGCAGACACCCCAAATAATCTGACACAAGGATAAATTTCTGCAGGGGAATCCACGCACACCTTCTCAGGGACCCCCTGGGCTGTGTTGAACAGGTGTAGGGATGCTGGGCCTTCCTGAGGACACTTAGGCAAGTCACTTAATTGCTCTCAGGAAAAATGAATTTTCATTTATAAAATTGGGGAAATTGTATTTGATAATTCTTAAATTCTCAAACAACTCCAATACCTTCTGAGGTATTTTTAAACAACAACAAATGACAATAAAAATAATAACTAAAGTGTTACCTGTGCCCGAGGACAGGGCCTGGTGGGGAACCACATGGGCAGCCCCCTGGCCAGCCCACTGGGATCGACAATTCAAGGAGCAAGTGCTGCCGGTCTGTCGTGTGCTGGCTGTGCACAAGGGCCTCTCCGGGTTCCCATCCACAACCAGCTGTGTGAGATTGTCGGTTGAATGTCACTAGCCACTCAATCTCAGATTTCTCATCTATGAAATAAATGGTTCAGTGAGATTGATCTTTAAGATTTCTTCCAGCTTATATTAAGCTGACACATTTGCATTTTAATTACAGCTCAAACCCCCAGGCTGAACATTCATAAAACTATTCTGACTTTTTCACTCGTTTACAAAACCACAGAAAAATGGAACTGGTACTTACTTTTATAAAGTTACCATAGACTTTTAATAAAGTTACATATCTATACTCTTTCCCTACGAGTTCTGGAGTTAGAAACCATATTAAAATCCCCCCACTGAGCTGCTAGATGTAATGAAGGTTAAATAACCACCCTTTTTAATACTAGCTATCTAACTGCATCAAGATAAGAAGATCACATTTGCCCTAAAAGGAACCTGAAAGAAATGGAACAGCAAACCACCACAGGAATGTTTTATTTCACTAAGTGTAGGCTCCCTGTAGTCTTATTTGGACTTTTCCCATCATAACTTGGAGAAATGTCCAAGTTTCACTTAAGAAATGCCTAATGCCAAGGGCCAGCTGTGCGCCTGCTTCTCCCGCCGTCCTGGCTTCTACCCTGCTTCCTCAGCGCCTCCTTCCTTCCTCTCTGAGTGTAGGTGAAGCTTCCTTATTGACTTCCTTTCTGCAATGCTGCCCTGTTTGAATACACCATGAATATTAACCCGTAGTTTTAGCATCTATGCCGCTTTGTTGGTTACAGTGCACACACACACACACACTCACACACACACGCACACTCGCCCTCCAGTGGCTCCCCGTAGGCTGCTGTATAAGGTTTACCTTCCTGAAACTGGCATTCAGGGTCACATACTGACCCTGTTCTATCTCCATATCCCCTCTTCCTTTTCTTCTTTTCTCGTTATGGCAATGTACATAATGTTATTGACACAAACAATGTGTCTCAGTGTTAGGTTGGAGCCGCCCTGTACTGACTCAGGAGAGCTGATGACTAAATTTTTCAAAGGTTTATCACCTAGCTGTTAACACAGTCGTCATTAAAAAATTAAGTCACATAAACTTACAATTAAATCAACTAAAAGCAATAGTAATGAATGCTTGGCACTCATTGCCTCCAAATACTTTTGTACACTTTACTATTATCTGTGTTTTTGAGATATCTGCATGGTAGAAACACTATATAAGGGTGTTCTACCCCCCGTATCTTACTGACCCCATACTTAGTGAAATCACATTGGGACTTTTAAATTGGTCAACACCATGGAAATGGACAAATAATATAAATCAGGTCGTTTTCCCTCAGAGAGATAAACATCTAGCAGCTTGCCTCTGCCATGCCTTTCTCCAGGGAAATGTTCCCTCAAGTTTTGTTTTTTTCTTTTATTTTCAAGTTTCCTCTTTTCTAGCCCTTCACTCCTAGTGAAATTTTTACTCACTATCATGTTTCCCAACTTACTCCATCTAAGCATTTTTCTACTCATCACCATCCATACCTTCTTTCAGTCTGTCTTACACCCTTGAGTTCAGGTTCTTTGATAGCAGGTACCCACGTCTGACTTCTTTATTATTATAACTCCCAGTGCCCAGAAGAAAGCCATGCAGTGCAGTAAGCTGGAAATACTTTGCTGCTAAATGAATGAATAGCCAAAACTTGAGTATCCTGAAAAATGGAACAAACTCATCTTTTTACACTCACTTTCCCTCCAGCTAATTTCCCAACTGTGTTTTCCCTTTAAGGCCCAGGTCAAAGCTCACCAAACTCTGATCTTGGAGACTTTTCCAAGTCTGTAGTCTCATCAATAAGGTCTTTACTACTTTTTAAAACTTATTTAAAAATTGTTATCCAGTTGCATGGCTGATTCTAAAGTTTGTGGGTTTGGGAATGAAGCTACCTGTGGTCCTTGAACAAAGGACAGCTATGGATACAGAGATAATGAGATAATCATGACAAGAGTGGAGAGAAGCCAGGAGAAATCATTACTCACTTCAGAGCTTTGATTCCATGACCCTAGATGGGGGCATTGCAATTTGTCATTAATTTTATATTCTGCCAGGATACTTATCTTGCAGGAGAAAAAAAAATCATCTTAAGATAAAGGTTCTGCTGAAAATTTTATAGACAAAATCTATTATTAATAGAGGATGGCCTGTGGTTGTATTTCAACCCAGAGAAGCTTTATTTTGATTACATTTCTCTCATTGAAAAATTGTACATGATAATTGGTGGCAAATCAAGGAATTATAAATAAGTAAACAATCATTACTTGGAATCCAAACATCCCAAGACAACTCAAGCTAAAATTATAAATATTTCCTTGTTTCCCCACATTTCGGATCATTCAGTCTGTACAACTCTGATCATAACCAATATGGAATGTGGGCACTTTCCTTTGTCAGAAGCAATAGTTTTAGGCTATTTAATAGATGTAGTACCATATGATATAGATTTTAGTAGAATTTCCTAAATATTTTCTTGTTTTTAGAACTTCTCCCAAGATTTCATCATTATAAGAAATACTCTTCAGTGAACATCATCCAATATGAAACAATGGCAGCATGTCAAAAATTTTTATCATAGATATTAAAGTACAATTACTAAGGTAAGTGTATAAGTGTTAATAAAACTTATTTTCACATTTATTTTCAAAAACTTTGTCCCAATTCACATGGACACCTCTCTAAACTCATAAAAATTTTTTAAAACTTCTATCACTTTGAAGCAAAATGGTACCATATTAGGTCTATGTATTTTTCTTCAGTTATGTATATCCTAATTCCATTCTTTATGTATTCCTTGCACCCACTTTTTGAGTATAATTCAGTGAAATCTATCAACAATTTATTTTGTGATTTCCTTCATTGATTTTGTATTTACTGCCTTTTTTTAAAGAATAGTTTTTGGTCTGCAGAGAAGTTGAGAAGATAGAAAATTGTTCCCATATAATCTACACCTAGTATTTCTCATTATTAACCTTTTACATGGTTTTGACAAGTTTCTCACGATTAGTGAAACAATATTGATATTACTGGCTGAAGCCAATACTTTATTCAGGTTTCCTTAGTTTTTATTTACTACCCTTTTTCTGTCCCAAGGTCTCCTCCAGGAAACCATATTACATATACTTTCCATGTCTCTTGGGCTCCTCTTGGCTGAAAATTTCTAAGGCTCCTTATCTTTGATGATCATGAGAGCTATGAGAAATACTGCTCAGCTCTGTTGTAGCAAGTCTCTCACATGGGTTTGTCTGGTACGTTTCTCGTGATTATAGCACAGTGACTGGTTTTAGAGAAAACCATGAGGGAAAGTGCTGTGCCTATTCACATCAGGTCAAGGGTACATGCAATCAACATGACTTATCAAAGTTGGTGCTAATCTTGACCACCCGGCTAAGATTTCTTCACCATAAAGTTGTTGTTTTCCCCTCTCTCATGCTATAACCTTTGGAAGGAAATCACTAAGTACAACTCATGCTTAAAGGGTAGAGGGTTGAGCTCCACTGCTTAGGCATTAAGTAACTAAGTCAATTATTTTGAATTCTTCCACTTGGGATATTTGTCTGTTCTCCCCTATTTAGGCATTCAGTGGCATTAATATGGGCACATAGATATTTATTTGATACTTTGTGTTAGAATCCAGTATTACTTTATTTGTTTTATTCTCAAATTGTTCTGGCTTTGGTCTTGGGGGCTCTTCCTGCTGCCTCCTGGGTCTCTGTAATACATCCCCAGCATTGTTGCTTTCTGCACACTTCCTTATCCCCTGGCAGTACAAGATGCTCCATACTCATCTTCTGCACTTCCTGCTCTGGTTCTAGAATCAGTTTTTTTCCAAGGAACACTGCTTGCTTTTATTGCCAATGGTGTTAGAATCCCAAATCTGGGCACTGAGTGTGCTCCTTGCTTCTGAGGCTGTTGTTGCTCTCTCGGTGCAGCTCACAGAGCAACCAACACAGGTTTGTACATACTTCCACGTGGACCCAGATGCATCCATACAGATTTACTGAATCTATATTTGACTTGTGGTGTATGAATGCAATCTTATAGAATATAGCCTTTTAAGACTGGCTACATTTAACAATATGCTTTTAATATTCATTCATGATTTTGTGTGGGTTGATAGTTCATTCCTCTCTACAATTGAATTTAAAATTTTAGGATTACCACATTTATCTTTGTCCCTATTGAAAGGCATTTCGATTTCTTGAATTTTGGGCAATTATGAATAAAACTTCTGTAAACATTTGTGTGCATGATTTTGTATGGACATAATTTTCAAATTGTTGGATAAATACATAGAATTGTGATTCCCAGACTGTATTTAAGAATATGTTTAGCTTCCTAAGAAACTGACACTCTATATTCCCACCAGAACTGAAGAGGAATTTCTGTTGCTCTGCACCCTCACCAGAAACTGGTATTGTCAGTTTTATGGATTTTAGCCATTCTAATAAGTACATTGCACTGTCTCACTATTGTGTTAATTTACAATTCCTGAATAAGAAACAATTTTGAGAAATTATTTACATGCTTTTTAAAATCTGTATATCTTATTTTCTGAGGAGTCTGGTATTTTTTTCCTGTTTACAAATGTGTTTGTTTTCTTCATGTTGAGTTTTAAGAGTTGTTGGGATATTTTGAGTGCAAGTAATTTATCAGATATATGACTTCAAATATTTTCTCCTTGTGCATGGCTTGTCTTTTCATTCTCTTAATAGTGTTTTCACACAGAAAAGTTTCCAGTTTCAATTAAGCTAAACTTATAATTTTTTCTCCTATTGATCATGTTTTTCATATTATATCTAAAAACTCATTTCCAAGCCCTAGACCACATAAATCTCCTGTTTTCTATTTCATCTGTAATACTTTAACATTATATCTATTTACATTATAACTATGGATCTAGTTGGTTAATTTTGTAGTAAGGTGAAAAGTCTGTGTCTAGGTTCAGTTTTTTGGGTGTGTATTCTCAAATTTTCCAACACCATTTATTGAAAATATTATCTTTAGTCATTAATTGCTTTGCACCCTTCTCAGAAGTCAATTGACCATACTGGGCTCTCCTTCCTTTTATTTATTTGTCTATTTCCCCGTACCCTGCTGTCCTGAGGACTGAAGCTTTGTGGTGTATCTGCAGTGGGGAGTGTGAGTCCTTCAACATCATTCTTTTTCCCTCTTGTGCTGGATATTCTAGGTCTTTCGTTTTGTTACATGCGTTGAAAATTAGTAGTCTGCTAGCTACCAAATTATTTGTTGGGATTTTGATTGGAATTTGATTGTAGGCTTATATCAAGTTGGAAAGAGTTGATATCCTGGAAATACTGAGTCTTTTAATCTGTGCATATGAAATAAATGGAAAGAGTTCTTTGATTTCTTTCATTGTTGTTTTCAGTTTTGTGCAAAAAGACCCTGCACATATTTTGTCTAATTTATGCATATGTATTTCAGCTTTGTATACTATTGTAAATTATATTGTATATATTCAATTTTAAATTCTAATCATTCACTTCTGATTTATAGGAAACCAACTGACTGTTGTCTATTGACTTTCTCTGCCTGCACTTGCTTCATTTCTACTATAAATTGTCCCATTCATTTCTACGGTAAATTTTATTATTTCTTCTGCTTGTTTTATGCTTAAAACTTGCTCTTCTTTATATGTATTCTTAACATGGAAGGTTAGGTGTTCATAACCTATATTCTTAATTCTGTATTCTTAATCATGGAAGGAAGGTAATTTTAAATGTTTCTTCTTGTCTAATATGTGCATTTAAGTGTTATAAATTTCCTTTTATGCATGGCTTTTGCTATATCCCACAAATTTTGATAAGTTGTATTTTCATTTTCATTTAGTTGAAAAAAAAAACCTAATTTCCTTTAGTTTTAATTTCCCTTGTGACTTCTTTGACCCACTACTTATTTAGGAGTAGTTTATTCTCCAACCATTTAGGGATTTTGTAGCTATTTTCTGTTATTGATTTCTAATTTAATTCTATGTGGTCTGAAAACATACTTTGTAAGATTCCTATATTTCAAAATGCATTAAGGTATGTTTTAGTGCTAAGATGTAGTCTTAGTGAATGGTTTGTGTGGGCTTGAAAAGAATGTGTATTCTGCTGCATCATGAAGTATTCTGTAAATGTCACTAGAAAGTTGTGGAACAGTGCTATTCAGTTCACCACGTATCTGCTGAGTTTCTGCCTGCTTGATGTATCAGTTATTGAAATCAAGCTGTTAAATCTCCAAATATTATAGTGAATTTGTCTATTTCCACTTTCAGTTCTCAGTTTTGCCTCATGTTTGTTTACGCTTTTGTTAAGTTGGCTATGTCTTAAGGAATTGCCTTCTTTGTCATTATGCAAGATACATAATGTTTTTATCCATGATTATTTTCCTTGCTGTGAGGTTTGCTTTGTCTTTTTAATTTGGTGTGAAATTGAAATAAATCCTCCTCCTTTCTGTTGATGATTGTCAGCTGGGTATATCTTGCTCAGTGATTTTGCTTTTACTCTATTTGTGTCTTTATATTTACAGTGTTTGTTTTATAGATGAAATAAAGTTTGTTTTAATATTTTTACACTTTGACAATCTCCATCTTTCAATTGGTCTACTTAGACCATTCACATTAAAAATGATTATTGATATAGGTGGATTAATATCTAAAATTGTTGTAGGTGAGTTCTATCTGTTTTAATTTTTCTTTGCTTCTTTACTGTCCCCTTTGCTGTCTTCTATGGTTTCATTTGAGCATTTTATGATTCCACTTTATATTTTCTTTTTTGTCATCAATTATACCTCTTTTTTAAAAAAGTTTTTAGTTCTTGCTTCTAATATATAGTTTTAATAATCTGAGTCAACTTCCAAGTTAACTGAATAACTGTGGGCACCTGTGACAGAGAATTCCCTGTTCCTGTCTTCCATTCCTCTGACACTGTCATTCATTTCACTTGTTTATGTGCTATAATCACCCAATACATTGTGTTTTTATTGTTGTTGTTTCAGTTGGAACTGTTACTGTAATTTTAAATAAACATCTGTCTTTTGGATCTATGAATAATATGAAAATAGATGATGTTATTGTTAATTTATTCCATTTTTTTCTGTCTCAATTTTTGACCTGTATCATTTTGCTTCTTCCTATAGAATTCTCTTTACATTTCTTAAAAGGGCAAGTTTGTTGTTGATGAATTATTTCAGTTTTGTTTGCCTAAGAAACTGTTTATTTCTCCTTTAATTTTGCTGTTGATATAGAACTGTAGGTTGGTCCTTCTTATCTTACAAGGCTTCAAAATTTTATTCCATTGTCTCCTTTCATGCATGGATTCTGAGACTGTGCTGTCATTCTTCTCTATGAGGACTGTCCCCTATCCTCACCCTGGATTCTTTCAAGGTTTCCACATTGTCTTATTTTTCTGTTTTTTGAATATAATATGGCTACTCATTTCCTTTTCTGCTTTTGTTAATTTCTTGTTTGTTTATTTGTATTTTTACTGCTTTATGCCCTCTTAGACATTAGTCCTGCAAATATTTCCTTTCTCTCTTTCTAGTAGTTCAGTTATACATATGTTGCACCTTTTGCTATTGTCCCACAGTTCTTGCATGTTCTATTCTGCTTTTTTTCCTTATTATTTTTTTTTCCTATCTTCATTTCAGTTTAGCAAGATTCTATCTTCAAGCACACAGGGCCATGTTGAGTCTACTGATAAGTTCATTAAAAAATTTTCATTTCTGTTATTGTGTTTGATTTATAGCATTCCCTTGTGATTCTGTTTGGAATTTTCCATCTCTGTGCTTACATTACCAACCTATTCTTGCATATGGCCTACTGTTTTCATTAGAGCCCTTAACATTTTAAGATATTAATTATAGTGTCATTAATATTGAACATAGCTCTTTAAATCATTTGTCCTGGTTCTATACCACATCTTAGCTCTGATGATTGCTTTGTCTCTAGAAAGTGTGATTACTGTTTCCTTTTCCATGCTCTGTAAAGGGTTATCAAAAGTAGGGCCTGTTGCATTGGTTGATAGGAGCCTCCTAATGCTTTAATGCAAGGATTTGTGGCAGCCTCACTTAGAGCTGGGCCATACTTAATATTTGTTGTAGTTTCAAGCACCAGGGGCTTCACATTCTTCCAGTGTCCTCATTTTTGTGGCCCCTCTGCTCTTTGGCTTACCTATATACTCTCATCTGAGAGAGTCTGTCTTTCTGTTCTTTCTATTGTAGTGCACTCTAATTATGCTGGCTCCTGAAGGTAAAGTATTAAGTGTGACATTGTGAGCTGCACAGGAGAGGAAGTATTCTATAACCTTTGGCTATGTCTCTGTCTTAAAAGTTCATGTCTTAGAGTGTTTGTGTCCATGAGTATTGCTCCATACATAGCTTTCTATTCCTGTTCCTTCTCTCATCTTTACTCTACTTTAACAATCTCAGTCCTTGAATCCCTGAATCCTGAGAGGGAAGAATTTCCTTCCCCACATGAGACAAAGAGGTAGCAGGTTCTTTCCCCTAGAGAGTAGCCCTTCTATGGAGAATAGGCTGGGTGCATTTGAAATGGCTACTCATCTTTTCCTCCTGTCCAAAACACTAGAGGATATTTTCCAGAGAGTTCCTGGAGGAAAAACCTAGAACTTCTTCCCCCACCCTCAATTCCATGGCACCAGACTCCCTCACTATCACAATAGTGCACACTCAGCCTCCAGAACTGGTCACAGTTACCATTAAGGGTTCCTGCCAGCTTACACTCCATTATTCTCTAATCCAGTAAGCAGACTAGTCTGACTTCTCTGGGTGTGTCTGACCCTACCAATTTTGGGAATGACGTTTGCCCCACCAACTCTTTTAATTGTGTCCAAGAAAGGTCTTTGATTTTCAGTTTGTCCAGCTTTTTATTGTTGTAGGGAGAGAAGGATGACTTTCAAGTTCTTCATATGTGAAAGCTGAAATATGAAGTTTTATTAAACAGCTTATTAATTTAAACAGCTTTATTGAGGTATAATTATATACCATAAATTCACCTGTTGTAAGTGTCTGACTTAATCATTTCTGTAAATTGCAGAGTTGTACAACCATCACCACAAAGCAATTTTAGAAATTTCATCCCCCCAAAATATTCTTTGTGCTTGTTTACCATTATTTCTCATTCCTACAATCAGTTCTGGGAACCACCACTCTGCTTTCTCTTGTTGTAGATTGATTTTTTCTCTTCATTGATTTTTGCAAGTTCAGAATAATTCCTTATCTAAAAATCAGACTTCCTATAGTTTTCCTAGAGTGTTAAAATATCCTTAAACTTTTTTTCTTTAAAATCTTTACTTTTCCTTCACTATAGAGGATAGTGAGGTTGCAAAACAACTTCAAACTAGATTTAATAAATACTAATATTTTAATTAGTGTGCTTTTCTTTAAGCATGACAAAATTTCACTCTAAGTATTATTTCTTCTGTAATTTTTAAAATAAAATGAACATACTAAATCTACATGAACTTAAATATTTTCCTTAAATCGTTTAAGCAGTTCCTCAATATCATTTATTGGGTAATCCAGGATGACTTAATTCTATACCTAGATTTTGTATAATGAAATTATCTTAAAAAGTTAGTGAACTCTCTTCCATAAAGTATTCTAATAGCAATGAAATTATCATCTATCAATTTTCCCCAGAGAGAAACTCAGAATTATCTTTCTTACATAAGTTTCCATAGTTTATGTTTACATATTTATTTCTTACCCATGCATTAATCACCGTTAAACTTTTTACTAAGAGGTGTGAAATAGTCAAGCAGCAAAACCTTTATGACCTAGGTTTTCTTGTGTTTATTTATCCCAAGTTTCCATATTCTAGGGACTCTGGAACCTGAATATTGAACCCAAAGTGAGCTCCTGGCTAGGAAGGGTAGAAAAACAAAGGAGTGAGTTCTTGTCTGGAGCCCAAGCATCCTGGAAATTGGGAGAAGAACCAGGTAGGGGTCTGGCCATGAAAAATCTTGTGAGAGTGAACACTTGGAAAAGGTTCATGACAAGTAGTGCCTGTAAGAAAGAAGGGAAAGCCTGACAACAAATAAAAGAAGACAGAAAGATGACAGGAGTTAAAGCATGAACAATGAGGTGGACAGATTCTCAAGGTGGAGAATATAATAGTGTAAGTGTTGTTCTTTATGACCAATGTAGAGATTCACTTGTTGGCTAGTGCTACAATTTTCATGTTAAAATTGGCTGGCCAAACTACAGGTCCCCTGGAATCTCTTCCCATCTTTACTTTGTGACTGTTTTTGTTTGTTTACAAAAAACACAGTCCACACATTATATTTAGTTATTATATTAAGATTAGTCAGTGAGTTCACTTAATGACAGCATAACCTTGCCATTGAAAATGTCCCCATCGAATCTAATGTTGTTATCTGTTGCTGATGATTGCCTAAATCAATGATGTTAGTGCTTACAAGGCAGTGATTTTCCAGTGCTTTTCTTCTTTCCATATTTATTAACTGGAATGCTTCTGTGACAACAAACTTTCCCTTACCAGTTAAGTCTTAAATTATCCAGAGCCATAGCTCATACCTGAATAGTAACTTAGATACTTCATCTTTCCTTTTGAGCCCAATTGTATGAGTGAGGGGTGGGGTCTTAGTTTCTTCCAATTATATCTGCATTTGTAATCTATTTCTGGGGTAGCAAAATATCCCCAAACCTAAAAGCTTAAAATAACAAATGCTTACTATCTCATGCAATTCTGAGAGGTGTGTCTGTGGGAGCAGCTTCATGGAGGTTTTGGCTCAAGACCGCACATGAGGTTGAGGTCCATCTGTGTGCCAGGGCTGCAAGCATTAGGGGACCTGATGGGTGTGGAGGACCTTTTTCCAAGAGAGTTCACTCACTTGGTCACTGTCTGGATACCTCAGTTCTTCGCCACGTGTGCCTCTCCTTAGGGTTTCTCACAACACGGCAGCCTACTTCCCCCGAGTGAAGAGTCCAAGAGAGAAAGTGGGGAAGGTGGAAACCACTGGGTCTTAGGACCTGGTCTCCAAAGTCACACATGGCCCCTTGAGCTTTATTCATGAAGTCCAGCCAACCCTCTGGAGGAGGGGAAGTAGGACCCACCACCTGAAGGAAGGAGTACCAGAGAATCTGTGGACACATTCTAAAACCACAGTGGTGTCCAGTGGCATCCAATTTGCTGTCTTCCTTCCTTCCTCCCTTCCTTCCTTTATTTAATATTGTCCTATATCTCTTACTGCACACAATCATTGTTTTTCAAGGGTATTCATTGTAATTAATATTTATTTTGTCCTTTATTTGTCCAAATGGGGCCTTTTATGTTGCACCCTGAGTGCTTTCTGTATGGCCTTATACACATTTATCTCTCCCTTGCTTTCTGCTATAGCAAAATGACCAAGTTCATCCTGTTTAATTCCTGCAGCAGACATAGAATCAACCACTTCTTCAAGGCACTCTGGTAATTTTTAATTGACATGTCTTTAGAGGCCATTAATGTGGAACTAATTATGATTTTTGCCAGGGGGTTGCTATGCCTTCCATACCTCTCCAGAGTAAAGAGCTAGAATGTATGCATTTTAAAAGAAAAAGCATAAGTCTGTACTATTTCTAGCTCAAATTTTGCAAGTATATGTTTTATTTTATTTCACCGCTTTTTATTTCATTTTAGGAATGATATTTCTCATTTCTTCTCCATACAGAGTATATAATTTTACATTCCTATCAAGAATATATGATAGCTGCAATTTATACACAGCCTAAGTGTATGTTGTCACAATTTCACATTTTTGCCAGCTAATAGATGAAAAATATTATCTTAATATAATTTTAACTTGGATTGATAAATAACTACAATAACTGAATTTGAAAAAAATTCTATATTTTAAAGATGATTATTTTAACTTTAAGTTTTTAAAATACTTCAGGTGCACAGAAGAGTTACAAGAAGAGCATAGAATTAAAATTTATCCCTCGTTCTGATTCCCTTAATGTTAACATCTTATGTAATAGTAATTAATTTATCAAAACTAAGATATTAATATAAAATGCCATTAAATAAATGACAGGCTTTATTTGGATTTCACCCCTTCCCCACTGAAGTCCTTTTCCTGTCCCAGGATTCCAGCCAGGACCCCACATTGCATTTATGGTCTTGTCTCCTTTAGCTGGAGATGGCTGTGCAGCTGTTACTATTTTTAATGACTTTGATGCTTTGGAAGCATATCAGTCAAGTATTTTGTCAAAAGCCCTTAATTTGAGGTCATCTGGCATTATCTTATAATTACACTGAGTTCATACCTTTTAGGGAAGAAGGTGACAGTGGCAAAGTGCTCTTCTTATCAAGGGGCCTTGATATCAACATGGCACCTGAGTGAATGTGGTGTCTGCCAGATGTCTGCTGCAAAGCTCCCATTTCTAAGCATCTACTCCACTCATTAAAAGCCGTTCCCTGGTTCTTGAGCTTCACATTCTCATGCTAATCCCGTGATCCTATAACAATTCCTCATATATTTTAGTTGAATCTTAGTGACTTATGTGATGTTCAGAGACATCCATCCTAGGTAAGCAAAATGTATGTTCTATTTCTCTCTGCAGGTGCCCATCTTTCTCTAGATTTTGAATTAGTGGTTTGCTTCACTACCTTAGTTCCCTGATGGTCTCAAGAAACATTTGTTACTTGGTGGTTTTCTATTGTTTGTTTGTAAGGGTGGAGCTGACACTCATTCCAATTCAGCACATTTAGAAGCTCATGCCTAAGAAAGGCAATGTAATTTTTATTTATTCTTCTAACAACTGTCTTCAAAATATTTGCCCAATTTAATGGGCTGTATTTCTGAAGTCAGTCGTACTTTATTGTAATATGGTGCACTTTCATTTATTATTAGACTTTGCTTGATGCTAATTTATTTCAGAATTTTTATACTCGTGTTTAAAAATGAGACTTGTTTGAGCTTCATTTTTGGGCAATGCTTCTAACTTTCCATGTCAATGTTATACCCACTTCAGTAAATAATTTTAAAAGTTTTTGTTTCTCTTCTAGAGTTTATAGCAGAAAGATTATATGCCCTTTAAAATCATTGGGGTGCAGAGCATCAAATTTTTTTTGTTATTTTTCCCATGGAAATTTGATTTTTTTAGCATTTCTATCACCAATATATTTAGCTTTAATAATAAGAAAAATAAACAACGATTGAGTTGTATTTTGGAATAAATACAAATATATGTATAATTTCTCTCTTTGGATGGTTCTCAGTTGCTTGGTATCCTTACTTTGTGTTTCGTGCCTTCTCCGTCTGCCCTACGTATTACTTTTTAATGTGTGATAGGGATTTTCCTATTTTGTTGATTTTCTCTAAGAAATAGCATTAATGTTTGCCATTTATTAGGTATAGCCTCTTCTGTTTCCAACTTACTACTTCCTGATATTGCATTATATCATTTATATACACTGTCTTATTTATGTTGTGACATAATAGCAATTTTGTGTAACAGAGCTGGGAAGGTATGTTTGATGTTCCTGGTTTCAGCACAGGGGGTCGCTGCACATTTGACATTGTGGCACCACTTGAGTGTGTGCTCGGGCATCAGCGGGTCTGGTAACTGAAGGTGACCCAGAACTGTCTGTAAGAATATATTGGAAAGGAATGGCTGCTCATAAGTTAGGGGACTAGGGAGTAGATGGTCACTTTCATGTTTGGGTGCAAAGGTGTTTGAAATTCCATTTCTAGAACTTCAAATGTCTGACATTTATTCATTTACTTACTGAATAAACATCTGTTGAACATTCATTATGTGAAATGCACTGTGAAAATGTTCAAGGAAACTGGAATAAATAATACATGGTAATTAGCCGTAGAAAGTACACTTTCTAGAAGAGACAAAGCAGATAGATATGCACAGGCGTGCAGGCACATGTGCAGACACAGCATCCACCTCGTGTAGAGTTATTGATGATACTGTGCAATATAATCTATTAGAGACGCTTTATCAAAACTTAAGAACACAAGACAAATGCATGAATTTTGACTGGAAAAGGCAGAAAAATCTTAATAGAGGTGCAGATGCTTGACTGGATCATAAAGGCTTGTGGAAATGTTGCCAGTTCTAAAAAAGTAGGGAAGGGTAATTTCTCACATGGAAAATTATTAGCACATCTAAAACAATGAACTTGAGAATGAATGTGTTGAATTGTAACCAAGGTAGCTGGAGGAAAGCAGGCGATGAGGCCAGGGTTACATTGGAGGAAAAAACATTTGTGAGTGACTCCTAGACTCGTTCCTATAACCGCATTTAAGTTGTCCTGAAGGCTGCACCGAGGCTCTGGGTTTGGCTATGCTTCCTCTTCTAATCTGTTCTATGATTCTTTCTCTTTCTGTTAGTAGCTTCCAGGTAGAGTCCATTCTCTAACACCAGTCCTTGCCATGCACCCTCATTTCTGGGATAGCGACTGCTTCTTCCTCTAGGTATGTATGTTTTCATACACACTCTCAGTTCTCACCCCACTGTATGACCACCTGAGCTACTTCTCTGGAAGCGATGTCACCCCATTAGCTACCTGATGGTGTGGCTGATGTAGTATGGTGATGATTGTGAACCTGCAGCTGGCAGACCCCATACTGCTGACTCCATAGGGGACCCTTAGTCCAGGAAGTCCAGGAAGTTTTGCATAGTGACCAAAAGTAGCTTGCTTTTACTCAGGGAAAGTCCGTAACATCATAAAGCTCAGCACTCTGACCCGTCTGTAATCCCCCACTTGTTAATTATTGCTTTGGTGTTAAGAGCCCTTTTGATGGTTCCCACCTTTTGGCGGGTGTGAAAAAAATGCTCTTATAAGCATGGGTGTGCACATGCCTGTATGATTCCCTGTTATGAATTCTTTTTTGAGTTATACCCAGAAGTGGAACTGCTGACTCAAATAGCAATTCTATGTTAACTTTTTGGGGAAACACCACACTTTTTCCCACAGTGGCTGCTGCACCATTTTGCATTCCTACCAGCAGAGTGCAAGGGTGCCTCACTAGCACTTGTTATTTTCCATTTTTGGAATAATAACCAATCTAGTGGGTGTGAAGTGATGCCTCATTGTCACTTCTGTCTCATCTTCCAAACTGAACTTGAGGACTTGGCCTCACACGCCTTCTCTTTCCCATCTATTTCCACCCCGTTGGCGATCTGCTCCAGCCTCTTGGCTTGAAATACCATGCACATAATTTTGCCTATCACCAGCCCCACACTCACAATGTGGTTCATATATGGGTGTTTTTACATTGTGGGTATTTTTGCTTGGATGTTCAACAGGCATCTCAACAATAAAATGCCCCAAATTGAAGCTATATTCCCAGTTTCCTGTCCTCTACCAACCACAACTTTGCATAACTGTCCATGGCATCCTCTCACCAGCATTTTCCCCAGCTTCAAACCTTGCATTCATTCTTTACTTTTCATTTTTCCTTCCTCCCTATATCCACCAGCAAATCCTATGAGCTCTGTTCTCAAAAGACCCCCAGAACTTCGGCTTGGTCTCTGTTCAAATGCTCTTTGTGCAGAGAGGGTGTCTGCACAGGAAGCAGCTCCTGCTCCACGCTCTCAGTCCCCTTTCCTGACCTGTTCTTCATGGCATTTGGCACCATATGTATTTGCTTAAGTGTGTCCCCTGAACACTGTAAGGACAGGAGCTTGTCTGGTTTGTTTACTGCCCATTCTCCAGTGCCTGAAACAGCACTGATTCAATAAATCCTTGTTTATTAGAGTGGCTGTATGGAGAATAAGGGGAAGATGTGGTTTAAAAAGCCTCACCTCTGAACCCGTGCACTGCCACCAGCTCTGATGGCCTGTCAGTGCCCCTGCCTGGCCTTGAAGAGGATGAGGCTAGTAGCAAGTGACCACTGAAGCCCTGAAAGTCCAGAAGTTTAGGCAGGTAGCCACCCTCATGCCCAACGCAGGCATCCAGGTGGCAGGGATATCCGGTCTGAGAGAAGGGAGGGTGCAGGAAGCCTCAGAGGTTTGTGGCTGAACACTTACTTCTGCACTTTTCATAGAAGAAAAAGCAGGATGCCCCACGCTGCTGCTGAGTCCTCTGCCCGCTCCTAGGGATGACGGATCTCACCAAGCTTGCATTTCCTAACTGCTCCCTGCATGCCTGGGCTGCTGCCCCAGCCTTTTCAAATTGTGTCTGGTAGTTGTATTCTAAAAATACATCTGGAAAAACAAATATGGGAGGCTGCTTATGTCCTTGTGTATTTCAGATTCCTTGATTGAAAAATCTGTATGTTCAACTTTAGCCTTCCCATTTGTCACCACATCAACCATATTAACTGTATTTTTTGGAATTTGGTAGGTTAAAGTAGGCAATAGATTTTCTCTTTCTCTTTCCTTTATATTATATGCAAGTTTTAGGTTAGTTTTACATACATCATGTAGAGATAATAGAATCTGCAATGTCTTTTATTGGGGTTCTACCCCTTTTGGTTAAAATGTGTCAACAGATGGAACAGTTCCTGGCACCATCCTGCCCTGCCAATCACCCTTTCCAGGAAGGCAGCATGACACATGATGAGCTGTGTCAGAGGCATGTGAGGTTGCCCCATATCTCCAGCATAAAGCTTCACTTCACAGAATGGGCCTCATACACACGGGCGGGCAGTAGCATTCCTCTGCGAGCCAGCACCCTGGAGGCTGCTCTGCTTTCTCCCTGAGCTCACTTCCCCCGCAGGCAGCTCCCTCCCCTGTCACTCATCTATGGGGGCACCGACTGTAACTATCAGACCTGCGCTGTATGCAGAAACTTGTGTTTATGAGAATATTTATTTTATTGTGGCTCATCATTGTAATCGGTTTTACAAAATATCTAAAGTTTCAAAAAATTAAACACCATTAATCAAGGCTGAAAAAAAAAAAAGGTTGACTCAAATCCCTTGCAAAGGAAACTGCCATTTCCTTTAATAAAATTGTGACAGTGAATGGAAAACCACCTTTTGGGGACTGAGTGCCTATGCGGTCTCACCTTTTTGCTGCCCTTTGCTGATCCGACCCACATGTGAACATGTTACTGGCTGAGTTTGTTCTTCTCAGTCCTTGTCCCGGCCCCAACAAATACTTGAAAGGCAGAGACACAGTAGCAAAGCAGAGGGAATGTTTTATATGAATGCACTCCAAGGGAGGAGCCAGCAGAGTCAAGGCAGACAAAGGCCCAGATCTGTTAGGCAGGAGGCTTGCATGTTACATTCTGGTGAGGAGGCACCTCTTTGGCTGACAAGGTGGGGTTAGATGATTTACAGGTGCACCTATACAGCTGTCCCTCTCAGTGAGCACGTCTTTTCCCCATGCTGAGGTGAGGCTTGGGCGGTTCTTCGTTCTGCCTGATTGGGCTCCTGCTGGGAACTCATAGGGGAGGAAGTTGTCTCCCTGAAAAGCCTTTGTTGTCTCCACATGGGACCCGGCCTGGGCAGGGTTTGGGCAGTTTTTTCTCTGAGCCTCATCTTCCCCCTTTCTGCCTGCTCATGTCTATCTTTCTACCTAACATTCCTAATAGACACGCCAGTCCTTCAGCAACCCCTGACACGCACAGCCAGGTTTGGAATGGTAGACAAGATGTTACTGAGCACCGGTGGTGAACAAAAAGAAAACAAGAGCAGATAGGACCACCTAATTAGATGATCTTGTTTAGAAACTATGCCCACTCATCTTCAGTGTGCATTCCACACCAGGATCATTCCTGCCATGTGTTTTGTGTTTCTGTCACTCAAGGGTAGTTTCAAGCATTTCAAGACACCCTGGTGTAGCAGATGGGAGCTCCACATGAGGTGCTGAAACAGGGCCTCTCTCCGGGTCCCTGGAGCCCCTCTGTGTTGCTGGGAATGGGCTGCCCATCTGCTTGTCCTGTGCATCTTAACGTTCTCATTCATGGAGCCCATGACACAACTCTCCATTTCTTTCAGCTTCTCATGATGCTTTTATTATTTTCTTTCTGGCTCATTCTTCAAATCTGAAACTACCTTCAGGCTGACATGCAAGCTTTCATGTAAATGTGAACTTTCTCCAGGAGCTGGAAGACAATCTTACAGAATTCACTGGGTCAGTAATTGGTGTCTGCCTTGGGCAGGAAAAACAAATAGTGTGTATATCCAGAAGACCAGAAATCCATTTCCTCTCAGTCCACACCTTTTGAATCTCAGATAAGTCCATTTCTGTCTGGTTTTCTCAGCTCTGATGCCCAGAAAGATGGAAAGCAAATGTATCTGATGACATTTCCTTGGTTCGATGTCTCCCCTTTTGCTCACTGATCACTTCTGCCAACAGCTTGGAAGTTCAAAGGTAGCCCCCGTGTGTCATGGCCGGGTCGCCACAGCAGACTGTATTAGTCATTCACTCACCAATTTCCACACACAAATAAGTGAAAATATTGCAGATATTGTGGTAGACCATCCAATAATAAGAATAACTCCCCTTCCTTTGGAAAGTTTCCATTATAATGGAAGAAACAGATGAGTAAGCATGTAATTAATTCTATCATCAACGTATGAAAGAGGTTTTCCTGAGAACTATGGTGAGGAAGTTGAGGAATAACACCTGCCTTAATTAGATCAAGTCTTCAGAGAGGATGTTTTGGAAAGCTGGATAGTTTAAGGGAAGGATGTAGATCCTCCATACATAAGAAGAGCCCAGGGAACATTCTGGAAGTCAAAGCAGAAGTCTGTGAAGGAAAATCAGTGTTTCTGCATTTTTGAAAAGTAAGCATGACATTTGAGATGGTGGGCAAAATGGTCACAGGAAAGGTCACATCAGAATTCCATCTGTACCTTTCAAGAGGCATGCCCCATATGTGCAGAGCCTTCAAGCCTGGGGAGACAAAAATAATCTTGAACCCTGTTTCTCCTCCTTCAGACACTGCCCTAATGCCTGAATGGCCCTGAGTAATGTATACCACTCCACATAAAGCAATAAAGAAGAGCAAAATGGGCCATTCCAGAATGACTTCAGCCTCTAAGATGCATCCCCTATGTTCTTATAATTTGAAACTAACCCTGGAGGGAAAATGGTACATATTTCCAATGTAACAACTGCAGAAGAGAATTGTTACTGTAAATTTAAAAGTGAAGTCAATATTAAATTAGAAGCCAATTATTAATGGTGATTAAAATGAAGTTAACTGCTCCAATTTAATGTGGATTCACTTGTTAAAAAACAAAAATAAAACCTTCAGAGGCATACTGGACCTGGCAATTCTATAAACCTCAATGAAGTTTAGTTTAGTTCAGTTCAGTTCAGTTCAATCTAATTCAACTCAAACACACTCAAAAGCATTTTCTGTGTCTTTTACCTTGTGCCAAGCCCTATGGGCAGAGTGGAGATGCTGAAAAAGAAAATCAAGGTATAAAGTCCAGTCTCAAGGGAGAAAATAATCATAATGTAGAAATGTGTTCACACACAATGTGTTCAATATACTGGAGAACACAGGTGGGCATGACTAATTTCACCTGGGAAAATAATTAATGTGTCAAAAAGAGTGCCTTTTACAGTGATACTTGAAGGTTAAAGGGATTTCATGTAGAAGAAGAGTAAGATATGTAGGACATTGACAATATCAAGCAAGAGGAATGAAAGCCTCCACATCATGAGAGCACCTTGTTTCATTGTCCACGTGGACAGATGGCTATGCTCATGGCACTGGCTGTTTGGAGAGAGGGCAGGCATTGAAAAATAAGAGACTGGACTAAGACTGAGAAGGGCAGCCTTTGTCAGGATAACATCCTGCAGTAACATCATTGTGACATTGTAACATGGTGTCTTGATAAGTATAACAGGATCATCACCATATCTAACATCATCAAAATGTGTAGAAATCTGAATTATCATCCCCAGTTGCTGTGCTTTTTATAGATTTTGTTCACATTTACCTCTTCTGACATTTACCCTATAAACTCTAATATCACAGAGGTTTTTGGTGTTAGTCAAAAGTTAACACCCTTGATGGTACATTGAACATTCCGGCTTTGGAGAAGGAAGAGAAAAATAATGAGAGTGGGCATTTCCAATTGCACATCAAGGGTGATCATGCGCGGAGGAAAACTGCAGGTGGTCCTTCTGCCAAGACCCACATATGTACCTGGAAAGAATTCCCAGCAGTGGGAAGAGATTCAGAAAGAGACTGAAAATAAAGCACAGTTGCAAAAGTAAAGATGAGCAAAGGTACAGTCAAATTTATGAGCTTTGATTGAGAGGAAACAAAAATAGCTAACAGAAGTCACAATACTCTCAATTTAACCAATTTCAATCTAGAAGAAACTATAATCAATCTTGGTATTTGGTCTGTATCTTGTGATAATATGACCTAATTTTCATGTGTTTAAAGGACTTCTTTATTCAACAAAAATTGAGTAACTCTGAATACTGGGAATCCTGTTAGGCTGGCTTCCAGGGTTCTCATATTTCCTACATTTTGCTGGAAACAGATAAGTAGATAATTACAATGTAGTGGGATGCATGCAATAATAGCAGCATTGCCATGAGTAAAGGGAGTAGGGACAGGTTAATTCTGGCTCAATTAATTTTCCCTGACTTCACACAATGAGCATGTTCCTAAAATTGTCAGAAAGAATTGCATTCTGATTTGTAGGTAATCCTTTGGACCAAATGCTCTCCAACTTAATTTTATGGTTTTATCACTGGATTTTCTTAAAGTTAGTTTTTCATATCATGGCTATTTTCCAGCTTAAAAAATAATACTAAACAAAAAGTACTTAATGTATACTGCATTTCAAGCTGAAGTTTTTTAGAAAAAGATAGTAAACAAACTCAAGAGTTCTTGACACTCCTGGCACCCCAGGCTCTCACATCTCTATCTGTGCTGAGAATTTATCTTAACCCATGTTCAGTCCCATGCTGGTAAGAAGACGTAAGATTTTTTCCAGAACTGTCTCATCTTGCTCTAAGTAAGCATTCTCTTTCACCAATGTATCCTGAGATATGAAAATGATATTGCAAACTTAATCAGCCTCAATCTTTCAAATTCATAACAACACAATTTAAATGTGTGTTGCCATGTAATCATGGCTCCCCATATAGTAACAATTTCACAAAATACTCGTGGTGGTGAAAGCTTGATATAAATCAGAATTTTCTCATCCCCCCCCAAAAAGATCTTCAAAGCCAGGACTCCTCTCTCCCTTCTCCCATTTCCACATCTCCCACTCTCCCTACAGCTGGAAGATTCACTGTTTATAAGGACTCTCATGATTGTATTTGGCCCATGTGGATAACCCAGGATAAACTCACTACCTTAGGGTCAGGATCCTTGATCACATCTGCAAAGTTTCTTTTGACATGTAAGACAGCATAGTCACAGTTTCTGGGGATTAAGAAGTGACACATTGGGAGGGGGAGTGTTATTCCACTTACCAAACAATGGAAACAAAAAAGCCAGACCTTTAATCCATCTCAGGGAGTTTTCCTTGCCCTCTAGTAGGGAATGGCATGAAACTGAGTCATGATGTGGCTGTTATCAAGATGGGAGTGGGTTAGGAAGCCCATTCTTAAAGAAAACCAGACAGGGTAAGATTTAGAGCACATTTTCTGGGGCTAGGGTGTCTGGGCAGAAAAGTTAGTGTGCCTTTTTGCTCGCTGTGACCTTGGACATGCTACTCAAGTTCTCTGTGCCTCAGTTTCCTCTATAATGGGGAAAATAATACCATCAAGGGCAAAAGTGCAGAATAAAAGAAGAAATCAACAAAAGTGAAGAATTTAGGACAGTGTTTGTGCATAAGAAACCTTATGTTTTTCTCACACCTCTGGAGAATTCTAAGTATCTCAGCGTGATTGGACAGAGCAAGAGAGATTCATGGAGTTATCAGTGAGCCAGGAGGACCCAGCAGAGCAAAAGAAAGACATCTTCAGGCTTCCCTTTTTCATAAGGACAGCAGTGAGCCAGTGCCTCAAGAAGCCTTTCTCATGTGAGCATGGCATGAGTCCGTTGGTTGAGGAAGATACTGCTGGCTCAACTGTGGAAAAAGAAATTAAAGGTTGGAGTGAAAGAGGAGGCTGGAGGCCAGGTAAAAGGATTTTGCAAAACTCAGGATGACAGTTGATGATGGTCTAAATTCTGTGTAGTCTTAGTATAAATGAAAAAATGGAAGCATTTGGTGACCTAGAGTTGACAGGGCTTAGGAATTCGGGTGATGATGAAAGAGGACCCAGTGACACTCTGGATTTCACATGTTAGCACATGGATCCAGCCATTCACTAAGATTCAACACGTACATGGAGATGGATGAACAAGCTTTAAAGTCAACAACTTAAATGCTGGAAATGTTTATTTGGAGGTGCTTATGAAGTACTGAAGAATGTTGTCTCAGGAGATTCTTAGGGAGATCTGTCTCTTAATAGAGGCATCCACAGTAAGTAGAAGGAATGGGCCCCAGAGATGTCTACACCTCAATTCATGACACCCGTCTACATGTTACCCAACATGGCAAAGGGAGTTTTGCAGATGGAGTGAAGATTATGGACTTTAAACCAGGGAGATCATCTTGGATTGTCTGTGTGGGACTAATCTAAGCACCTGGGTCCTTAAGAGTGGAAAGAAAGGTGAAAAAGTCAATCTGAGAGATTAGACAGAAGAGTGCAGACATTCCCCTGAATTCTCTAATACCTGAGAGCCTGGGAGCAGATCCTCTAAGCCTTGGGAAGGGAACACAGCCCTACTGCACCCTGATTGTGGTTTCCAGCCCCGTGTCAGGCTTCCCACCCATAAAGCTGCAAGATAAGAAAGTCCTGTTTGATGCCACTAAACCTGCAGTAATTGTTATGCCAGTGATCAAAACCTACCTCAGCATATGAGACAAAGACCTTCATTTGAGTCTTCCATCTGGAGATGAAAAAATTGAAGATATGGGAGTTGTTTGGTGTCTATAATTTAAATTTGCATAATTTAAAACAGCCAAATGGAGATCATGTGATATGTTTGTCTGTAAAATAACATTAACCTGCAAGGTCAGGCTGGTTAACTAAAATTCAGATGATGATAACAGAGATTAAACTCACAGGGATGGAGAGTTAGAATTTGAAGTCCTTTATGTAGGCTTCACTTTCCCAAACCACCTCAAATACTGCTTTCTTGGGTGTGGTTAGCATGACAGTAGATAGACTTAATTTTCCATGATTTAAATGAATGATGTTTAAGACATATTCAAGATAAATGGTTGGAGTCACAGGGGGGTCATCAGGTGAGAAATTGGGGATCAACAGAGGTGAGGCTTAGAACCTCCCCCCCCCCATTCTGAGAGAAATCTTCTGCATACGTGGATGTTTTATTGCCCTTGTCTAGCTTGGATTAACACATAGTCTACAGGCACACACCTGATCATCTACATTTGCTCTCTTACAACACTAAACTATGTTTTCTACCTTTATCTTGTATCTACCTACCACTTCAGCGTTTTATTAAAAATATTAATAATAAAGAGAGAAATGTGGTATCCAAATATAAATCAAGTATAAAAACCAAATGAGTATTCATATTTGAACTGACTGTTTATAGTTCATAATGTATGAGCAAAACTGAAAGTTTCTGTGATGACTGCCCTTGTAATGTTCACTATGTAACATTCATTATGTAAGAATTTGTTCTCCATGTAAGAACTTGTTTGTTATGCCTCAGAAGATTGGAGACTGACGAAAATTAGGCTTGGGGTGGATTAATGATTGTGCATTGAGCATTGACTCCCCTATACAGAATTTTATTGTCGTTAACAACCATTTGATCAATAAATATGAGAGATGCCCTCACAAAAAAAAAAAAAAAAAAAAAGGCAGACTTCCAATGGTAAAATAAATAAGTAACCGGGATGTAATGTATAGCATAAGGAATATAGTCAAGATATTGTAACAGCTTGGTAAGGTGATAGCTGGAACCTAGAATTATGTATATAAATGTTTTATCACTGTGTTGTACACTTGAAACTAATGTAATGTAATACTGTGCGTCAACTACCCTTCAATAAAAAATAATCATCTAAAAAAAATATATATATATATATATAGAATGGAAAAAAAAAAAGATAAATGGTTGGCTATAAATATATATGGTAAAGTTCTTCTGTCTCATATGAATGGGTACCAAAGTGTGTGATGTGTCCGCATCTCTCGCCCTTTAGAAGTACTCACCTAGATCTTGAACTCAATTTGGTCCTGGATTCCTACTTGAAGGTAATCTGTATTGCCTCATCCACTTAAATATTTGGCTAACAGAGCAAGAAAATATTGTATCCACCTGAGATTGAGAACATTTTTAGAGAACCTTATTTAAGAGAGAGAACAGAAATTCCAAAAAACAGAAATTATGCTTTGGGTCTGTACGTAAAAAAAAATGCACATGTCTATGCTTGGATGACATAGATTTGTTCTTCTTTCATTGTCACATACAACCTGGTGGTAAGATTGTGTGTCTGTGATCTTTAGCTGCTACCTAGCACCTTGCTGGAGGTCACCATGTTGATAAAAATAATCTGACAACTGTTGAACAATCAAAATGATTCAGGTCATTTTTCCAACAGAAGTGGGTGTTTCCCCTCAGGATATGAGAAGAAGAGGGGTCTGTGTTTAGAACCCAAATTCAGGTAAGCAAAGTTATAGGTAAATATCTAGTTCATATATTATTGAGAAAATTGCATGAAATAACATGATAGTCATAAATGTGCAATTTATTGAGCAGAAGTAATATAATTGCTTTAGATCAGTCATTTTACTTAGTATAAACACAATGAAGTAACGATTATTGCTATTGTACAAAAGGGCAGTTGAAGCCTACAGAAAGATGGTAAAACCACACTGAAGCTCACATATAAAGAAAATTTTAGAGATATTTCTTAAACACAGATATGTCACAGATGACACCAGCATTCAATATGCAACAGAAAGTGCTCCTTATATTGAACAGCACAGGGAGCTGGCATAAATTATGTATTCAAAAGGCACTCATTTCCTTTTCTGCCTGTGTTACAGAGAACTTAGCAGGGATGTGGCTAGAAAAAGGATGCTCTGGTACTAACAATTTTATTTGAAGGTATAGGAGTTGATCTTGCTGCAAATATTGCATCTGCCTATTGCAGAACACATGGCAACAGAAAGACCCTTCTTTGCCAAGACGAATGAATCAGTTTCCATTTTCATTGAATTCAGTTAATAGGGCAGAGAGCCACTCAGTATGTCCCCTCACCTGAATGCTGAGAGAGACATCAGGGAATGTGAAAAGCACAGGTGGGGATGGGGAGAGCGAGGGACACCAGGTGTGCTACCCCCAAACCTAAAATCTAATGAATAAACAAGTGCTTGGGATCCTGCCGAAAGGGAAGTTAAGCTATTAAGCAAGATGTTTAATGTAGATTTAAATGCATTTCCACAAATTAAGGTTATAACTGTATTTGGTCTTTCTAGATGCTGTCTAATCTAAAAGAGCTGCATTAGAGACATAAAGAATATGCATTCACAGAGCCTTGGAAAGAAATGACAAGTAATTGCTTTGGTCTGAAAATGCTCACAGAGAGGCTAGCTTGGAAACTTTTAAAAAACCAGACAATTAAAAACACATATAAACAGTCCAACCACCAAATAATGCAGAAAATATTGTGAATACATTTTGGCATTGCATTATTCTCATAGAAACAATATTATTGTGTACTGGCATTTTGTTTTGGCATATGTATACTGTTATTGGCATTTTAAAATGCCAGTCTTTTAAAAAATTGGAGGTATATTTGCTCATTACTTTCTAAATTTGTTTATTCAACACATACTGATATATATAAATTATTCAGCAGGATATGAAGAAGACATGCTGGCATAAGGCATAGCCTTGCCCTTAATAACCATACAACTTAACAGTGAGTTCAGACATATCCACAAATTTTTAGGCTCCAAAGTATTAAGTGATATTCACTCATTCAACAAGTATTTATTAGAAGTCTTATATGTGCCAGGCTCTATCTGGGAATATAACAATAATCACAGTTGAAGAAAATACTTTTTAAAAAACACTATCTTTACAAAATTCACATTTTAGTTATTGGAAGGATACAACAAAAATGAATATAGACTGTTTAGAATTTTGTCAAGATATCAGTTCTTTCCAACTTGAACTATAGATGGAATGCAATCCTAATCCAATATGAGAAAGTTATGTTGTGGATATTAACAAAATGATTCTAAAATTTATGTGGAGAAAAAACCCCAGAACAGCCAACACAATGCTGAAGGAGAGGAATAAAGTCAGAGAGTTGACAGTACCCCTGACTTCCAGACTTACTATACATCTTCTTTATACAAATATAAAGTTTAGAAATAGGCCACATAAGGTCAACTGATCTTTGACAAGCAACCAAGACTATACCATGGAGCAAAGAGTCATTTCAACAAAAGAACAATTGGACATCCACATGCAAAAAAATAAAGAAATAAAAACATTTACATACAAAACTTACCTCTTTCACGAAATTAAGTCAAATGGATCATAGGCCTATATATACATATAAAGTGCAAAACTATAAAACCTTTAGAAATGCTGTAGTATTTTAGATGAGCTTAGATTTGGCAATGACATCTTAGATGCACCACCAAAAGCACAATAAATGTGAGAAAAAATTGTTAAGTTGTATTTTTAAAATTAAGAACTTCTGTAAAAAACACAATATTTGAAAAAACAAGCCATGGACTGGGAAAAAAAATTTTGCAAAATGCACATCTGATAATGGACCGGTATTCAAAATATAAGAAGTTCTCTGGAAAATGTGAAAAAAAGTTAAAAAGGGCCAAAAGATCTGAATAGACACCTCACCAAAGAAGGTGAACATATGATAAATACATACATGAAAAGATGCTCAACATCATATGTTACCTGAAAAATGCAAAATAAGATAAAAAATTACCAATGCACACGTATTAAAATGGGCTAAAATATCTAAAACACTGACAACAGCAAATGCTGGTGAAGATGTGGAGCAACAGGAATTCTCATTCATTGCTGCTGGGAATGCAAAATCATACAGCCACTTGGAGAGACAGTTTGACAGTCCTACAAAACTAAATATTATCTTACTGTACAAGACAGCAGTAATGCTTCATGGTATTTACCCAAATGAGTTGAAACTTTATGTCCATACAAAAACTTGCATTCGAATGTGTATGGCAGGTTTATTCACAGTTGTCAAACCTGGAAGCAACTAAGCTGTCTTCCAGTAAGTGAGTGGATAAGTACACTGCGGTATATCGTGACAATGGAATATTATTCAGTACTAAAAATAAATGAGCTATCAAGTCATGAAAAGACATGGCAGAACCTTGAAAGTATATTGCTAAATGTAAGAAACCAATCATGAAAGGCTACATACTGTACAATTCCAACTCTCTCATGTTCTAGAAAAGACCCAACTATGGAGACAGTAAAAATATCGTTGATTTTCAGGGGTTTAGGGAGGTTGAATAGGAGAACAGGCTATTTTTAGGATGACTGTGAAACTATTCTGCATGATATTATGGTAGTGTGTATGTGCATCAGACATTTGTAAAAACCATAAAATGTACAACACCTAGAGTGAATCCAAATATTAACTATGAACTTGAGTTATTATTACTGTATCAATGTTGATTCATCAATTGAAACAGATGTGCCACATGAATGGAAGATGCTAATTAACAGGAGAAAACAGAGGAGGAAGGAGGTGATGGGGTATGGGGGAACTCTCCTTAATTTCCATTCAACTTCCTGTTCAAAAAATAAAAACTGTTCAAAGAAGAGTGTATTAATATTAATGATAGTAATAAGTGTGGTATGAAAGACTGATGATGTCTTGAATGGGAGTTGACTAAAAAGAAATCAGGAAGTGATGAGGAGGAGTATCTGTCAGCCTCCAAATAGTGAGCAGGTAGGCTGTTCTCACAGTGACTTCTTGCAGACAGATAGGGATGTGGAGCAGAAGGTCAAGGGCAGGTCAAGGTAGAATTACAGATCTGGGAGATAAGCAGTTATAGAGGTGATCATTAACACCTCATTATGGGAATCCAAGTTGAATCCCATCTCACCTCCTTATTCAAACTCCCTACTAACCATCCTTTACCCAACAGGAAGCTCCACTGACCAGCTGTCGCAGCTTTGGAAGCTAGTCCAAGGTTAGGGAAATCCCATATATTTAGTTGAATTTGTTCAATTTTGTTACAAGTTTGTATCCTAAGAATCTGAGTGAGACATCCCAAGCCAATGAAGGAGCAGCCAGCTGGGAAGCTGGTCAGTAATTGCCTGAACAGCACTTTTTATGTTGTTTTGTATCCAAGGAAAATGAAAGCAGAAGAATAAAAATTATAAAGCATATACAAGTGAGAACATATTTGGATGTCACAGGAAAGAACCACATACGTTTTTCTCACTTACCTTCTTTGGGGAAGAACCTGATGGTGATGTGGACAGTAGAAGGGTGTGATGGTACAAACTTCAGCAGGAGCACAGGAGATGAGGGACAGAGGGTCCCTGAGTAAGTGAGGGGGCATGAAGGTCATCAAAGGGAAGCACCCAGCTTCCATGTGGAGCCCTTGCTGATGCTTGTGCACGTGCACGTGAGCGCACACACACACACACACACACACACACACTCTCACACATATGTAGTGATTTATGATTTGACTTTGCATTACAGCTGTTGTCAGGGAGTGGAGCATGAGAGTTCACTACGAAAGAGATTCCCTTTACAGAGGGACAGAGGGGATGGTTCTCAGGCTTCCCTGTGCCAAATAATCACCCCGGGGACTTGTTGAAGGCTGGGCCAGAGACTCTGATTCCTTGTGTCTCTAATGGATCTCTGGAATCAGAATTTTAACAAACAAACAAACAAAACAAGGTACTATTGCAGTTTTTAAGCTACACTTTGAAAAACGAGGAAGATATTTAAAAAATTAATATATGGGTTTTCAGACTCTAGATTGACTGACTCTAAAAAGTGGATGTTGATTTTTTTCTCGATTCAATTATATTGATTTCAGTTCAGCTCCACAAATATGTATTTACAACATGCTAATAATCATTAGATTAGCACAGAAAGCAATAAGGGCAAAAGCTTCCATGTATTGCATATTTATTGTTGGATAAATATATAGAAATGGAAAAAACATATAAATATATAAATAAATAAAAATATGTAAAATATCCTTTCTTCAGGTACTAGAAAGAGAGCTATCATTTAATAACAGTACACCTTGAAGGAAAGAATTTTATCATTCTATACCTCTAACAACTGACAGAAGAGCTATCCTTTTCATTTAAAATACAGTTTGCTTTTCTGTTAGGGTTTTTTCGTTTCCTGAAAGTTCTGAAATAGCTTTAAGCCAGCATTTATAAGCATTTTCTCAGAAACGTTGATACTATAACTGATTAATTAACTTAAGAGACTGTACACTTTTGTAAAGCATAGCATACCAAATAATTTAAAACCGTGCTATGAAACAAGATAATTTTCATTCCCATGTTGAATATCTAATTCCAACTTCCTGGAATATTGAAGTGCTTCATTACTTTCTTATGAACAGCACTAATTTGATGACCTCTCTCCTCACCATCTCCCTAATAGCCCCTTCCCTCATTTAAATGGAAGTTCTATAAACTCTGAAGGTGGTAAGAATAATTAGAAAGAAATTATACCAATATTTCTTGAACAATAGTGATTACAAGTGCTGGGCATTTTGTACTACAACATAATCTTCAACAGTACAAAGTGGGCATCACTATATCCATATAAATAAAGTATGTTAAAACAAAATTCAACAGAATAAACTTTAAAGATCTTATGGCTTCATTCAACAATTCATGAATTGGACAGTGTCCATTCTAGCAGACAGAATGGAGCTCTGAAGAGCTGTACAAGGCAAGAGTTTCTATAGGCAGAAGGGAGCAGGAACAGGAGGTCATTCCTGTTGGTTGGTTATTGGATGGTTACCTTCCTCTAGGGGATGGTAGGGCTGCATCAGGCAGATTACCTGACTAAGGCTGGTCAGGGGATTCCTGATATCGACTGATTTAATATTTCACTTCTGGAAGAGGCAAAACTAATTAAGGCAAGTTTGGTGACATGTGACTTAGCATGAGTGACTCCAGTTTGGGCCTGTTGACTTGTTTTCTATACTCATATTCAGGAAGCTTAAGGAAACTGTCCAAGGGCTCATTAACATAATGCTTCTGGGTTCCATTCAATGAAACTTACTGGAAGGCATCAGCACTAAAAAAATACAGCTGAAGAAATCAAACTTCTTTCTTTGAGAGAGATGTCTCTAAGTCTTAAATGCAAGAAGGGGAGATTTTGATCCAATATTAGCATAGTTGAAAACATGACAAACCAAATGTATGGATCACATAATTTTAACAGTATGTTTTAAAAAGTCATGGATTTTTCTCTGAACACTAAGAATCAGGTACTATTACTCATTAATTTGTGGATTTACCAAGGAAGAACCTTGCAATGTTCTAGGTAAGAATATCAGTACAGAGCTGGCTTGGGATAATAAATAAAGATATATAAGGGGAGAACACCCTCCCAGAAGTAAATAATTGTGATAATAAAACACATGACTTCACATCAAAGGGAAATTTAATCTGGATATTTGAAGTTGATATGATCTAAGGATGCATGAAACTAGAAGAAAAAAATGATGGTCCATTAAATTTACATATTTATACACTATCTTTTTGTGTCTTTTAAGTGGAATCATAATTTTAACAACATTAATCTCTTCCTTCGGGTCCTTAGAATTCCAGCTAGGATTGTACTCTAATTCTACTCTTAGGCTTCCATTTTCATGCATAGGTAAATTGTGAAGTCCTTTCATTATCTGATTATTTTTTTCTGATAGTTACAGATTTAATAGAAACTTTTCAACCTAATAAGAATGCTAATGTGATGAGTAAAAGTAGTGATTTCATTTTATGTAACAGACTTTATCTTGTCTCCTATTTAGTGAGATATAAATTAACATGTTCATGAAGTAAAGTAAAACTTGTGCATGGTATTCTACTTAATAATTTAAGAAGTTCCAGACTAAATGAAATGGACTTGAAAAAATGTTTAAAATCTAATGCCAGAAAGCATTGGAACACTTTTAAAGAAAGTGCTTGAAAGAGGCAAGGATGTTAGACTAAGTCAACAAAAATAAAAAATTCAACAATAAGAGTTGGAGACTTTTAAAGGCCATTTTCAGTAATGAATGCAAAGAGGCAAAAAAATGAATAATGAAATAGAAGATTTCAGTACGACTACAAATCAAGCAGAGCAAACAAACATCTATAGAACATTCCACAAAATGATGGCAAATTATATGCTTCACCCTCCAACATGGTTCTCAAGTACACACTGATTTTTCTACAGCAGAGACCATATACTAGGCCATAAGACAAACTTTAGTAAATTTAAGAAGATTGAAATCATAGAAATATTGTCTCCAACAAGAAAAAAATTTAATTAGAAACCAATGACATAAAAAAATTTGGAAAATTCACATACATATGAAAATAAAAAATAGCTAAAAAAGAAATCACAAGGTAAGTTAGAAAACACTTTAAGTTGAATAAAAATGGAAGACAACACACCAAATGTAAGGGATGTAGCTAAAGCAGTACTTAGAGGGAGATTTGTAGCTGTAAATACCTATGGAAGAAAATAAATATTTGATAACGTAATATTCCATCTAAAGAAACTAGAAAAGAAGAGCAAACTAAACCCAAAATAATATAAGGAAGAAATAATGAGATATTAGAACAGAAAAAATGAACTAAAGAATAGAAAAAAAAGAAAATGTTGGTGTTGAAAGTATTTTGCATACTATTAAAACAAAGTTAATATTAATATTCAAACTAGATTATTAATATGTTTAAGATGTCAGTTACAAATCTCAGCTAATCACTAAGAAAATAACTAAACAATATACAGGAAAGGAAAAAGGGAATCAAAATAATATACCAAAAGAGCTCAACAAAATACAATAAGTCAGAATGGAGGAATTAGGAACAAAGTAACATACAACACAACATGGAAAGGACAGCTAAGTAGAAGTAAGTCCTTCCTTAATAGTCATATTAAATAGAAATAGATAAAATTGTCCCATTGAAAGTCGGACTAGTGACAGATGAGATTTAAAAAAGAATCACCAGGATCCATTTGTACCCTATGAGAAACTCACTTTAATTATAATGACACAAAGAGACTAAAAGTGAAAGGATGATAAAAGGTATTCCATGCAAATAGTAATCAAGGGAGAGTGTAGTGGCTCTATTAATGTCAGAAAAAATAGACTTTAAATCAAAAGGTTTACAATAGACAAAAAAAAGCATTGCATGTTGACAAAGGATTGAATAGCAAGAAAGTATTATGATGATAAACATATATACTCTTAGAAAAAAGTCCCAAAGATATATGACACAAAAATCAACAAAATTGAAAAGACAAATAGTAACATAATAATTGTTGAAGACTTCAATACCCTACTTTCAATAATGGATAAAATATCCTGACAGAATATCTCTAAGGATATAAAGGACTAGAACAACACTGTATGCCAATTACACTGATAGACATCTATAGAACACTTCACCTGATGGCAGAATATGTATTTTTCTCAAAGGCACTATTCTCTAGAATAGACCATATTTTAGGCCACAAAACCAGTCTTAATACATTTAAGGAGACTGGAATTATAAAAATGCATCACTTCCAATCAGAGTAAAATGAAATTGGAAATGAATAACAGAAGGAAAACTGGAAAATTTTTAAAAAGTATGCAGAAATTAAACACTCTCAAACAACCAGTATATCAAAAAAGAAATAAAAAAGGAAACCGTAAAAGACCTTGAGATAAACAGAAATGAAGCACATTATAATACAACTCAGAAATGATTTCACTTATATGAAGTACTTAAATGGGACAATTCTAAAGACAGAAATTAGAGATAAGGGTAATGGGGAGTTAATGCTTAATGGTTTCAGAGTTTTTGTTTGGAGTAATGAAAAGTTTCTGAAAATAATAGTGGTGATAATAGTCATTAGGGACAAGCAAATAAAAACGACAACGAAATAGCGTTCCCCAACTACTAGGATGAATCTAATCAAAAGACAGATGATAACAATCATTAGATAGAACATGAGAAGTTAAAACTGTCCTTCATTACTGCTGGGAGCCAGATGGTGTAGTCACTTTGGTGACAATTTGTAGATCTTCAGAATTAAAACATACATCCACACAATAATGCATATGAATGAATGTTCATAGCATTATTATTAATAATAGACCCACAATGGAAACCACCCAAATGTCTATCAACTGAAGAATGAATAAAGTGAGATATATCCATACAATGATATATTATTCTGCAGTGAAAAGGAACAAAGTATGACTACATGATGCTCCAACATGAAAAAACCTTGAAAACATTATGCTAAGTGAAGTAAGCTAATCACAAAAGATCTCTGATAATATAAAGGATATTCTCATTATATAAATGTCCAGAATAGTCAAATCTATAAAGAAAGTAATTTGTGGCCAGTGTATGAGGACAGCAGAGAATCACTACTAAAGGTTTATGAGATTTATTTTTGGAATGACATAGCTGTTCTAAATTAAATCATAGTTATGATTGCACAATTCTGTGTATATTCTAAAAGTCATTTAAATGGATGAGATTTTTAGTATATAAATAATATCTTAATAAACCTCTTCAAAAACACAAGTACCCATTTACAAATTAAACCAATTTAAGCTAATAACATATTAATAACAAAGTCCAGGAAACCCTTTATTACTTTAACCCTTACGTTCCCCTCATCTTAGCAGATCAAGTAAAGTTCACATTAAACTTCTTAGATGATTTTTACTGAACCCTCCAGGTAACCCTGATGCCCAGTTTATCAATTGCTTCTGCTATTGCACAAAGTCATTTCTGCTGTGAGAACCATTTCTGCTGCACTTTTGTACCCTTGTTATCTTGTGTATGTATTCCTTTGGGCTGATTTGATTCTCCCTTGTTTCTACCCTTTATTTCAGCATATGTTTTTCATCTTTTTTGATCTACCTCAAAACACCTTTACTTGCCATCCAAAGCAATTTGACTATGCTTCCATTTTATTTCTACTCATAGTTCATTTTGATTTTTTTTGAATCTAGGCAGACATACATCCCTTAGACCAACACCCTCAATTTAATCATCTTAACATTTCCAAGGCCATGGAATTGTGTTTGGCACATGGTGGATCATCAATACATCTTCAGTAAGTAGAAGTATATAAAACTAGATTTAAGAAGTTAGTATGATCAGGATTTAGCAGAGCTGACCAATATATTAATACTTCTGTAAACAACACAGACAATTCTGAAGAAAATCAAAAGCCGTGGCTACTCCTAAAACAAACAATAGAAAAAAGCTAAAACATTCACTTCGGGTAACAAAATAATTCAAAGACTTCATGTCATTTTATTTTGTTTTTATGTTAAGCTATTTAAGCCCAAGTTTTAAAAAATGATAAGGTGAATATGTCTCTGTTACTTCTATTTTTCAAGATGAGTTTTATTTGCCAAGCTGAAATAATCTTTCTGGCCTCAGTCACTTGTGGTTCACTAAGGTATTTCAATGAGGGATTGGGGATGAGAGGAATTTGTCACTGAAGGCAATGTTAGACTTAATGCCTTGTTCACAAAAAGGAAAGAAAAATAAACCCTTCCATTTTTCAGCCAGTCAGGTTTTAAAATTTGTCACAAATGAAAAGCTGAACTTGCTAGAAAAGAGTGATATATTTGTTTGTAGGGACAAAAAGGAAAAATAGTATGGCATTTCTCACACAACATCTATTTCAGAAAGTAACTGAAAAAAATTCCCCAAAGACTTGGGGGAATAAAGCATTAAATATTTTAAACAGTCTCTTAGACACACACACACAAACACATGCTTTTTTGGCCAGAAAAGATGCTAGCTAAAAATCTCTTTAAGTTTTGCTATGTGGAATTTTGATTCTTAAATTAAGTTGCCAATCTAGAAGGTCATGAAGATCATCGAGATTATTACTATCGCCTCAGGCCCCCTATATAGCGGAGGTCTATAGACCTACATACCTGACCTTGTTACTTTGCAAACAATTGTTAACAGCCCAGCCTGTATATCTGCTGCCACCACCAAGCCATCTCCTAGCAGCACTCTACAGTACTGCAAACAAAGGCGCTTTGGAGCTGGACAGATTCAAGTTCAACCTGAGGTGCTGAGGAGTTACAAACTGACCTCATCGTAACTGCCTAATTCATAGGCTTACTATAATAATAAAAGGAGATGGCATACGTGAAAGAAACCAACACTTAGAGAATTCTTTTTGATTAAAAGTTTGTAATGAATACGTTTTCCAAAACTGGCAACAATTTTGGTAGTGCAAACTGAAGCAACTTTTCAGGAGGAAACTCCATAAGATCACCAAATACTTAGATTCACAATCTTTGAAATCTAGCAGTCCTACTCTAGATATCAGTTACATAAATATATGCAAACACACACAAAGGGCTTTGTGTAAAAACATACTGAAATGTTGCTTATAAGCTGGTATAATACATTTCACAAATGCAAATGTGCAAGAAATGTGACATCTCTTTGCTCTTTTTGAGAAACTTCGTGTTTGACTATAAGTTCTCTATTTTGGCCAACTGATGGAAAATGGTAGTTCTTGCTTTTGTGAGCCTGGAGGCTGGGAGCTTGAAGTCAGAATTTAAACTGATTTAAGAAAAAAAAGTGAACTTCTGTAACTCTGAGTTTGTGAAATGTTGAGTTGACATTTCACTCTTGACCCTGTGAGCTAAACCTTTAACCATGATCTACTCCAGTTTGCATTAGATGTTCTAACTTGAATGACTCAGATTAATCCAAAAACTCCTTGTTATGGAAATCAACCTGAAATAGTTCAAGAGTGTAAACTTAACTAAAACCTTGCAAGAAACACAGGTGACACAGGAGTGTATTAAATGACACAAGAGCATGAGAAATCATAAAATTCAGATGATGGAGAATTGTACAGGAAAAATACTAGTATCTTCAATAAGTAAATTACAAAGGCAAATAAAGAAGGTTGGAGGCTCTAATAGATTCAAATAATCTTTAGACACATCAACCAAATGCAATTAGTGAAACATTTGGATTCTGATTCAAGTAGTCAACTATTAAAAAATGAGATAATGGGGAAAATTTAAAAACTGATTGAACATTTAAAGATAATATAAAATTATTAATTGCTACTTGTGTGATGGCATTCAAATCATATTAAAACTAGATCTCTTATCTTTAACAGAAATATTTTGAATTAGTCATTAATGACCTGATAGACTCTGGGACTTGCTGCAAAATTATCTACTGATGTGTGTGTGTGTGTGTGTGTGTGTGTGTGTGTGTGTGTGTGTGTGTGTAGAAGGGAGCAGGAGAGGCAAGATAAAACAAAATGAATCAAGTGTAAATAATTGTTAGTCTTAGTGATGGATTAGTGGGGATTCCATTCTCTCTACATTTTTATTTTTATGTGATTGAAAATTTCTCATTGAGAAGATAAAAAATGCATCTGAAGCACGAAGTTTTAAAATTATCCTTTGTTGCTAGAGTGTAGCACTGTTTTGCCAATAGTTCCCTTCACTCCTAGAAATCATAGGCTCTCAGATTTGAACCCAAGAGGCTACCCTTTTCCTCGTCAGCTCAGTTATGGAGCCCTTTGACTAATTCACATGCCAGTAAGGGCACAACTGCTCTCTTACAGTCTTTCATGTGATGAACACATTTATAAACAAAACGCTGTATTTTTACTGCAAAGTAATTGTCTCATGGATATTTTTGTCTTGCAAACTTCATGAGAAAGTGTCCTTTGCCTTTGATTTCTTCCTATGTGCAAGAAGATGGTTTGCTCTGTGTGCATTAAAAAATTCAAGCTGCCTAGTTGAGTGCAAAAACTTTTTGAGATAAGGTGTCTGAATACTTTTAAGTGAAATAAAGTCAGTCTTTTTGAACCAAACCTAAATAATTAATTTCTTCTAGCTATGAGTACCCATACAGAATGTAGTCAAAGTATGAAAAACCAGTATACACATAGTCTCAGGGACAGGTCCATTGGCGGTTTCTCTTTCTGTGGACTTCTTTCCCCCACCTATAGACATTTTAGTGAATGGACCATGCTCTCCCTTATGAACCTCTGTGTGATGTCAATAAAGTCACTGATTTTTAATAGGCTTCAAATAGAAATTTTAAAACTTGAAAAGCAGATAGAAGTTATATGCTATGAAAGCAAGAATGTATTATTATTGTAACTCTAAATTAGTTTAATTAAGTAAAGCTTCATATATTAATAATCATCTTTTTTTTTCTTAATTTTCAGTATGTCTTTAGAAGAGTGTTAGGAAATACTATCATGTACATCTTAGAGAAGAGAAAATGGGCTCCAGGGGTTTAGTGACTTATGTGAGTTCACTCAACAAATTGAGGGACCATACTCCAATTCTGTTCATTTTGATTTCCCAAATTATGCACATTTCCCAAAAGAAGTGCGTTTATTATCTTTGAAACATATGATTTTGACATAACTTATTATGATATTTGGTCCTGAGTTACTTCTCCAACTCTGATTTCCTTGCAGGACACAGGAAAATAAACTTCTTCAAAATCACTGGCAAAGTTTTACTGCAGCCTAGCAAATGCTGAATTTAGCAAAGGCAACATCCACATGTAAGAAAACTCTTGACAGTTTTCACTTGGGCCAGTCCCTCCCCTCCCTGGCTTGACACTGTTCCTGAAGATGTCGGACTGCGTTCTGAAATGACCAACTGGTCCCTAGTTCCTAAGTCAGCAGAGAAGAGCTCATTAACAAATTATTGCTTATGTCTTTTCTACTCCATCTGCAGGCTATCTGAAGACTGTCACAATGTACTGTCTCTGCTTTGCCATGCTCTGAACTCACCCAGGCCTGAAAAGCAGTGGGCATCCCTCAGAAACACTGTAAGAGGATGTGACATTGTGATTTCTAATAAGAAATATATATTTGGTCTTCTACCATTCAGGACCCAAAGGTAAAACCTTTGAAATTCCCTAAGTGATAAGAGTGATAAAGTGTTCTTCTGTTATGCTAACGAGGTGACTTCTGGAAAGCCCTTTAGGATGGGAGGATGGGGGCTGGTTGTCAGGAGAACCAACCACATGTTCAGAGGATTGGGACTTTTAGTCTGGATACCCTAACCTCTGGTAGAGGAGAGGAACTAGAGATTGAGTTCAGTAGCCAATGACTAATGATTTAATCAACCATGCCTCGGTAATAATAAGCATCCATAAGAACCTGAAAGGGTGGGAGAGCTTCCCGGTTGGTGCACACAAGGAGATGTGGGGTGAGTGGTGTGCCTGGAAAGGGCATGGAAGCTCCACACCCCTTCCCCACTCCTGGTCCCATTCACTTCTTCTGTCTGGCTGTTCCTGATTTATATACTATAGCCTTTTATAATAAACCAGTGATCTGATGAGCAAAATGTTTTGAGTTCTGTGAGCGGCTCTAGCAAATTAATTGAATACATGGTGGGGTCACAGGAACCTCCAGTCTATGACCTGTTGGTCAGAAGCATAAAACAACCTGGGTTTGTAACTGGTATCTGAAGTGCGGGTGAGGCAGTATTGAGGGACTGCACCCTTAACCTGTGGGGTCTGATGCTATCTCTGGTCAGTGTGTCAGAAGTGAACTGAATTGTAGGACACCCAGCTG
Organism: Manis pentadactyla; assembly: GCF_030020395.1. Taxonomy (NCBI): domain Eukaryota; kingdom Metazoa; phylum Chordata; class Mammalia; order Pholidota; family Manidae; genus Manis; species Manis pentadactyla. The sequence goes on from NC_080025.1 coordinate 46,579,021, forward strand.
GTGTCCAAGAATTGCTTATCGGTTTGGGGATGCCACCCAAAGTGTAATTGGGTGCAGAATTCTTAGGTGACAAACAACCCAGATTTGCCTGGGGCATGAGATTCCAGCTGAGACAGGTCACAGGCAGCCTCAAGTCTGGAGGAAGCAGTTAGGAAAGGGATTTCTTTGGGAAATTGGCATTCAAAAGCACCTTTGCATGTAAGGGACTCTAAAAAGCCATGGGCAAGATGCACACTGAGGAGACTTAAGAAGACCATCAGCTCTCACCTGAGCTGACCCTAGGTTCAGTGTTAGCCTCAGTAAGTACTGCAAAAGGGTCTCAGGGCTGAGCCATCCTCAAGACAAGAGAGGGCTTGAAGGTCTTTGTTTTTTCTTCTCCCTCTCCCTGTGCCCTCTGTCTGACTCCTGTATATCAAGAGAAATTTCTGTCAAAAACTACCTGAACAAAAACTAAGAAACAGAGACTTACTGACAACATACAACAAGAAATATAGTCTCTGCAAATGTCAGTGAGAGAAATCACTAAGCAAACGGACCACAACCCCTTTCAGCAAAAAAGAAACCACATAGCAAAACTACCAAAGGGAGAGAATTCAGTTTCCAGAGTTGCCATATTATAATACATAAATGTTCAGTTTTCACACACACACACCCAAAGACACAGACACACAAAATGAAAAGTAACAGGAAAGTGTGGCCCTATCTTTGTTGTTTTGGGCTGCTACAACAAAAATATCATAGACTAAGCAGCTAAACAGTGAACATTTATTTCTCCCAGTCCTGGAGTCTGGAAGCCCAAGGTCAAGGTGTCAGGGGACTCAATGTCTGGTGTACGGCACTTCTAGATTCATAAATAGCCATATACCAAATGGCAGTAAGTGTTGAGGGTAGGGAATATAAGTCAGGGAAAGTGAGTAGAGAAGATGGAAGGAGGGAGGGTGATGTTAGTTTAGTCATTTAAAAATTCTGATCATATAAAACATTATGATCAAGGTGACACTTGAGTATTTTCATGCAAACACACTAAAGTTTGTAATTGGAGAATTCCCATGAAAATCATTTTGATTCCTGAAAGGGCCATAGAACCCTTACAAAAATGAATGTTGGAGCATGCAAAATGACCCTGGGGAGGTGTATACGAGCCATCATATAAAACCAAACTTAATAACTAGATATTAAGTATTTCAAATAAGGCTTTGGATAGTATATATTTCATATAAACTAATTGATAACTGAAAAAAAATTTCTTTCAAAATGTTTAGAATGAGATAATTTGCCTAAAACAGTTGTTCTCAAATTTTGGCCTCAAGACCCCTTTCTGCTCTTAAAATCATTGAGGACCCCAAAGAGATTTTATTAATGCAAGTAACTTCTATCAATATTTACTATGTTAAAAATTAAAACACCAGAATATACACATACATACCCTTCAGTCACCAGAGCAATGAATGACATGATCACAACTCATTAAGCTTCTGGAACACTCCTCTGTTAATTCTTGAGAGAATAAAAGTGGAAAAAAACCAATGACATCTTAATATCATTAACAAAATAATTTTGACCTCATTGAAAAGGTCTCACAGTCTTCTCTGTGTCCTCCAACCGCACGTTGAGAACCACTGTGCTTGAAAGTTTCTTACTGGGGAACATGTACTCTACAGTTAATAATGGTCACAAAGATTCAGTTCACCCTGTAATCATTTGTGAATGTCTTCTCTTCAAACCTCCTTTGCTCCCTTTCATCAGATGATGGGTTGACCTCATACTTCATTGACAAAAGGGAAGCTTTTTTGATGGGTTCCCTCTGCTCTCCATCAGACATCCACAGGCATTCTCTCCTTCACTCTTTGCATAATGGAGAAATACTGCCTGCTCATTATCAAAGGCCAGTTCTTTGACTTGTGTTCTAGATTCCATCCCCTCTGGTATTCATGAAAACTTCGTATCTTCTGTCACTTTTTCTCTTTTGCATGTTGATCTTTCTATAATGAATTATTCCAACAAGATAATACCCTCCAGTTAACAAAGCGAAAACACTTGGCATCACATGGTACATCTCTTTTAAAATAGTATTTGTATCATTTCATCTGGAAAGTCATTTGATTCTACTTTTAAAATAAACACCTGTGAAATAAAAATGAAATTTTGATGGTCCTCCACAGTGGTCCTGCAGGAAAAAAGAGCTGCATTTAGCTGCATGAGCTGGAGAAGCCCTGATAAGTCAGAATGGCTCATGCTTACAATATTTACAAATGGATGCTCAGGAAACACTGGCAAATGTATTATCATTGCAGGAAATTTTTAACACCTTCATCATGTCCTTTCCAAGCTCTGTGGGAGCTTCCCAGATATAATCTGAACCCAGCTCTGCACACTCGAGGGCAGGGAGCGATGGAATCCAGAGGCAGCCACTCCAGATGGGCAGGTGGCGGGTGTGTGAGCAAGGGGACTGACATACAAGGCTGGTCTCTGATGCCATGAGACAAGGAGATCTCTGCACCCATCAGAATCTTAAAAGTTTCTGTAGAACCCTTAATTGGTCTCTACCATCATAGTCAGGTGTACCATCCAGCTGCCACTCCTGCTCTGTCAGCAGGATTGCTGCAGCCCCTCACCCATAGCCAAGAAAAACAAAAACACAACAGTCTTGAATGATCAAAGAACACAAACTGAACACCAGCCAGGTTCTCATATCCTTGACACAATTCTTTAGGAAAACAAGTATCATTCGTAACCCTTGCCTCCTCTTGCACACAGATAGAAAGAGAATGTATGTAGCCTGTACTCACAGAATCCTAAACTAAAAGTATCCTTGACATGCTGCTTTGATGTGTTAATTAATGTAACTTCTTCCCTGCATGCATCCCCTGCTGTAAACTGCGTATTCACACAGAGGGACAGAACAGTCTCCAATCAGAACTCTTGTTTTGATTAACAGTTTTTGGGCCATGGTCCTTAGTAAGATTCTGAATAAACTCTCCTTACGTAATAGCCATGTTGATTTTGGTTGACACACTTAACCATCTACTCTCTCTGTCCCTATTGTCAACACCTTAGTTCAAGCCGGTGTCATCTCTTGGCAGGATTACAGTAGCAATTTTCCAGTGGGTCTTCCTCCTTCCACTCTTGTTGCCAATAATCCATTCAACAGTCTAATGATTTCAAAATCATTTTGGTATATTTCAAACATATAAATGGGTTTAATTAATTATGTAACCATCATCATGGAACACACATCTTAGCATAAATAATGAAATACAGGTGATACAGTCAATCCCCCCGAGTGTTCGTGCTTATTCAGTTTCCTCCTTCCCTCCAATGACCCTTATGATGCCAAAAATCTGCATTGACACTCCATCCGGCCACTCTTTATGATTTTGAATACATGAAGCCCAAGCACAAACATTTAGTTAGGCTTTCTTTTTCCAAGTATTTTTAAATGGAATCCAAATGATCCATCTCTGTGTATGATCAGTGACTTGTTTCCTGCTGAACATATTTTTTGAAGTTCTTTTGTGATATTATCTGTATTTGTAGTTAATACATCTTCAAAGTATTTATTTAGTTATTAAGCCATTGTACTACTGATGACATTTGCATCTTCTCAGATGGCATACCAGATTCATCCCATTACTGGTGATTATTTAATTAAGGGATTGTCTATCAGACTTCTCCACTCACATTACCCATTTCTCTTTATAATTTGCTGAATGGGTTTCCTTTGATACAATATAAATATCCCTTTCCTCATCCATCTTTGCATTTGTTTATATCAGTGTGAATTTATGGACTACTAACTTATTCAATGGGTTATAATGTGTTGCTATCAATATGTACTTTGATGTCAAATTGTCATAGATTTTGCAGTGAAAGCACCTTCAAGTTGCTATTTATGTCTTCCTGTCTGAACAAGATGTCTTACTGTATTCTTTTAATGCTCAGCTAAATATTATTGTTATTTTATGTGTCAAGGTTGTTTTCATCTTTGTATTTATCCACTTTTTAACACTGCTTTATTTTGTATCAAAAGCCTGAAGTAACTTTTACCTTCTTTATAAATGCCATTGGTTATAATCTCTGTTTGCACTACCTAGAAAATATTTTAGTGTGGCAACTCCTTGTTTCTGTTTTAGTTTAACATCCCTCCAGCATGTTGAAAATTCTCTCCTATCATCTTCCCATCTTCTGGCTCCCTTCTTGCTGTTAAGTCTCATTTCATGGTTGTAATCAAAGGGGACGTGTCATATATACAACATTCTAATTCAGGGACCCCCAAGTTGAGAGAGTAATCCACGCATCAAATGGAAACCAGAATCTCTCACACCTCCAGGAAGAGCTACAGTTCAATGAACAGATGAATGAGTGAATTTGGTCAGCTGAGGTACCACCAGGGTACGAAGACGCAATGCCATTCAACGTATTTGGAACAGTTTTAAATAGCAGACCACTTCCTCTTCCTCTAAGGCACTCTTTGTGTGTTGATATATCCTTGAAATAAATAGAGGCAGAAACCATTAGGGGTACAACATGAGTAATTTTGATTATTTTTATAGCAATATCTCAAAACTCAGGGACTGTCAGAGCAACATATATAAAAAATGTACTTAGCGCAACCATAGCAGGGGCATTTTCTTGATGAATTAGTTTAGTCTACAGGGTATTAGTTGTAATTATCTGTGTGCAGTACCTTCAGCAAGATTTTACATTACATTTTTTTACAAACAAAAAAAAATTTTTATAGTTATTTATACCTTATTAATAGAAATTATGGTAATACCTGTCCTTCTTGAAAGATAAGATTATTAATAGATCAGACATATAGATAAGTATGTATAGATACATTTTATCATAACTGTGGCTAGTAGCATGTTCATTTAGTACACTCTAATAAAAGGGACCACCACCCTTATATTTCTCCCCAGTGAATGAAAATGTGACAAACCCTATAGTTAGTTAAATCTTGCAATGCAGCCATAGTGTTTCTGAATATAAAAAATAAGTTGATCATAAAACAAGGCATTATGAATAAAAATTATATATTTTAATGATTAAATATATTTACCAAAAAATTAAGTGTAAATCAATATAGTATAACAACTTTCCCCTGAAGGTTTTATGTAAACAGGCTGATTCCATTAAGTTTCATTCCTTTGGACCAAAAATAATTCATAAAACATCCTAGCTCAGTTATTTGATGCAATCTGTCAGATAGTTGCTCATGTTAATGATGTCAGCTTACACCAGGGAAGGCTGTTGTCATGAATGTATTCCTTGTGATACCGATAAAAAGATTAGTTTCTCCTCTTTCACTTCCTCCCTACTGTGAGGGCCAGGGGAGCGTCCGTATAGGAGAAGGGCCCATGCCAAGGTCTTTCATCCCAAATGGAATGAGCAGGGATTTTGCACGGGCCTTGTGGACCAGCAGGAAGTTTAGATCCCAAGCAGAGTGAGAAATGATTGTATCCTTTTGGTGAGTGCAGGGAAAGAGAGTGGGGATAGCAACTGAAAGACATCACAGACTATATTAGAAATCCAAGTTTTCCTTAGAAACAAAGGCAGTAGGATATATATATATATAATATATGTAATATAGACAGATTTTTGCATCTATATATCTAGGGAGAGAGAGAAAGATTTATTTTGAGGAATTGGCTCAGACAATTGTGGGGTTGGCAGTCTGAAATATTTAGAGCCAGCTGGCAGGCTAGAAACACAGAGAGTAGCTGATGTTGAGTCTCAGATACGAAGGCAATCAGAAATCAGAAATTTTTATTTATGAGAGGACCTTAGTCTCTTTTCTCAAGGCTTTCAACTGGTTGGATGAGGTCCACTGTTATTACAGAAGGTAATCTGGTTTACTTAAAATCCACTGATTTGAATGTTAAGCATTATTAAAAAAACACCTTCACAGAAACATCTAGACTGATGTTCATGCTTGACAAAGACTGGGCACCGTGATCTAGCCAAGCTGACAGATAAAATAAACCAACTCATAGCTCAGATGAGGTAAAGTGCTTGTCCACAGGGTGTGGAGGTTGGCGGCAGTATGATGGACTACTGCCAGGTGTCAAAGCCAAGCTGGGTAATGAGAGGCACTGAATGGGGTTAGCTTGTTGCCCATCTCATCTCAGAGACAATGTCAAATACAGATAGTGTCCGACACAGGGCATCTGAGCCCAAGTAGGTTGAGAGGGTGTGCACATAGCTTAGGGAGACTAGGCTAGGGGGCTGTAGCCACAGTGAGATTTGTAACATGAATCTGGATCAATGAAATAAGTTATAATTTTCAGAGAAGGGAGTTATAACTACAGAAAGTGAGAAAACTAGAATGAATTCTGTATGGGACTGGATTAGAATGTGAGACATCAGTGTGAATTAATGGTTTTCAGTTTACACACACACACATAATCTATATGAATAAACACACTTACACACACTGACACTGACAATAACTCTCTACTGACCACTTTTAGACAGGTTCCTCTGAGCCTTGTCTGTGACTAGGCCTTGTCCTTGGGTCATGCCCTTGGCCTGCCACCTCCAGTTTTAGCAAGAATACATGCTATCTCTAGGCTCCCTTTAGTAAATGTTCATCCGTGGAACCCCCACCCTCACCTGGTTGTTTGTTGGCTGTAAATCTCCAGCAGTGTTTGTTGTGTTTGTGGTTCAGCTGAGCTCCATCTCTCTTGGCAGCTATTGCCTTAGTACAGAATAAAGTCTTCCTTCCATTGTAGCAAGTGCCAGAATGTTTTTTTCTTTGATATACATTCCCTCACTCTGTCCACTGATATGGCTTAGAAATAATGACAACCCAATACTAATGAGCACATCTAAGATCCAGGCTTTAGCTTTTAATACAGTTCTTCACTGAAAGAAGCTAGACTTCACTGGAGAAAGGGCAGAACCCAAGTTTAGACAACAGAAATGCAAAATGAGCTGGAATATCTTGTTCACCAAGAGATCAAGGAAGTACTGAAAGAATGATGCAGGCGTGTTGAAGGACACAGGACCAGTGTAAAAAGTCTGCACTGGCCACATCTTGGACAATTAAAGCATCAAAATAAATATTGATAGTAACAGATTATAGCTCACTGAATTAATTTTTGATCCAAAGATCCAGCTGGTGTAAATAAATAAATGCATGTATTGAAAGTCTGATGAGGAAAAAGATTTCTACATAGTCTCAGTAAGTCCACACAATATACATACTAATTCCAGAAAGAAGGTGAGTAACTTTCAGTGAATTAGGCCAACCCCTTAATCAACCCCAGTGATGCCAGTAATTGGACATATTGTAACTGTGTTCTACTGGGTAGAGTGCAAAGAGAACCTAGGATCACTTCTGAATATTCCTGCCGAAGAGGCATAAACTGAATGTAAATATGAGGTGTCACTGGGGGAACACAAATTGAGGAACATTGTACAGCATAACTGACCTCTAATTTTCAAAAGTGCCAAGGTCTGAGAGTCAAAGAATGACAGAAATTATTTGAGATTGAAGATGACTAAAAATATGACAGCTAACTGCAATTTGTGACTATCAACTGGGACCTTTTGCTTAAACAGGCATTGGAAAAATGGTGAGTGGGTCTAAGAACTAGAAGGCAGGATTATATCAGTGCCAACTGTCTGGTATTGATTATGGGTTGTGGTTATGAGGAAGAATGCCTTGTTTGTAGAATATATATGCTTCGGCATATTTGGAAGAGCATCATGTCAATAAATTACTTTCAAATTGTTCAAGACAAAGTCTTTTTATTACTTTTCTATAAGTTTCAAATTGTTCAAAATCAAAAGCAAAAACAAAAAAATAAGTATTCGATATGGTTATTTAGGTACTTTATTCGGTTTTGATGTTTTGATATTGAGGAGATATCAAGGGCTTTTCAGTTTGTGGAAAGAAAAAAATCAAACACAATCTGTGGAGCTAACATTCTGCTTAATTAATTTTAATAGCCAATAAAACCAGAATATGTGAAGTCAAATTATTGAGTTATGATGTGTATCAGTTTATAAAGATTTAGTTAATAATCACTATATTGATTAAGATTCTGTTATGGATGGTTTGAGTATTGACAAAATTTCTGGAGTCTAATTTTTGCTTTAAATTGTATTATGTATTACACTTGTTCTGTATGAATCCTAACACAAAATCTTTCTGAAATGAAAGACTTTGTAGACACTTAATTGTATTACTCTTTGTAAATGAATACTTGTGTACCACTTCTCATTGTGAAAAGTATAGAATCATGGAAATATATTTATATAACAAATTACTTAAATATAATTACTTCTAAGAAGACTAAATATCCCCATTTTTATCGAATGAATTTTTTAAAGTACTGTGGGTAAAATTGTAATATATCCAGAATCTGTTGCCTGGCCTTAGTGCATCTCCAAATCAACAGGTGTCTCCAAGGGGTGGAGAGAAGTGGTCCACTCCATGTTAGTAGGTGATTACAAGGGAGAGAGAGGGCATATGTGGACCAGAGAGGCTGTGTGGGGTCCCTTTTTGCAGCCAGGTCGTGAGAGACATGAAGGAGCAGAAGTAGACGACTGCTTGTAAGCAGTAAATGGGTTTCTCCCACTTTATTTCTCCCTTTGTCTGATTTCAGTTTCAAAGGTAATTTGCCCCTGGCTAGGAGACAGATTTCCCCCTGGAGTTACAAGTACCTCTTACAATATAGTACTGAGCTACTAAAATTTGTAAAATCCCTGAGTTAGTGTAAATACTAATTACTTATCTTGTCCCTTCTTTTATGAAGGGAAATAACCAAACTTTTCTTCTCAAGTGGAGAATGAGAGGACTTCAAAGGTGTTTTAAATATAAGTTGGACCTTGAATAGTCTATCACTTTGAATTTGGGATATGAAATTTAAAAAAGAAAATAACAAAAAGGGCCAATAGCCGATGGTTACAAGATAAAGAAATAATCACTGGGTTGGTTACTTCATTAACCAGAGTGACAATCAGAAATTTTCAAGTGCCAGTACATCTGAGCATTAGAATTCAATTGTCATATATTCTTATGTTTCTAAATTGATCAGCCCAGTGACTCCTATCTTTGCAGATGTTTTATAATGAAATTCATGGATTTCCTTATTTTGATTTCATGTCAAATTTGGACTATTAAAAATACACATCTAATATTCCAGATTTTATGACCAACTAAAAACCTGACCACAGCAGCATCAAAATCTTACTTCCTTTTTTGTTCTAGAACTCCAGAGACACGGGAAACTTCACTCAACTCAGTTCTCTCTTCTGGCCAAGGTAATTCCAAATGGTCTCAGTGAACGGCTGACACCATGCGCTATAAACATGGAAGAGAGGGTCACAATGAGTCCACATGTCTAGAAGACTCCTGGCACCAGGGAATTACTTCTTGTCCAGAGCAGCATGTCCCACATTGTGGGACTCAGGTGCCTTTTGGCGTCCAGTTCACAGGGCTTCATATCCAGTAATCCAAGTGAGGAAAATGTCGGTGGGATCTTCAGACAAATAAAGAATGAACAACAAATGAGCCTTGAAGTTATTCACTTGAAAAGCCAAGAAACAAACTGCAGTAAAAAAAATTTACTTAGTTCACAAAAGTGGAAAATTTTACGAGTTAGTAAAGTGTGCGATGAGGGGGACAAGTGTTCATGGCTGTATTCATTAAGGACTGAAGGAACACGGCCCTCAGCTTTGTGTTTCTTAAGCAAGTAGTGCTATGAGCAGGAAGTGGGCTTTTATACCAGCTCTGCATCTATTGCTATGGACGCAGAAAGAGAAAATATTTGCTGGGGACAAACTAGCAGATTCTACCACACGCTGCCCCTTTGGCAGCTACATTATTCATGTGTTTCCATTTTCTCACAAACAGAACACACCTATTTCTCCCCCAAAATGTTGATCCCAAATCTGATCCGCCAACTGCAGTTCTTCCTATTTAGTCAGCATTCAGCTCTTGCAATCTGATGACATAAGATCAGTTAAGACCCTTCCTCCCTGCCCAAATACCCAATGTCCAGGCAACAATGAGATGACTGAAAAAGGAGGTGATGGGGGGGAACCTGAAATAACTACCATTTAGAAAGAAATTATTGAAAAACACTCAGCAAAAATTGAGCCCTAGCAATGAAAGAACTCTGCTTGGGGCAATTTGAATAACACTGCCTCATGACTTGGGGAGAGATTCCCTTGTTTTGGCCATTTGAATGCTTGTCATTCTGCTCCTTGTCCATTTTCTGCTACCATCAAGAGATTGTCTTCCTGATTTATTATCCTTTCTGGACATTTATAAACTTGAGAATAATTTCTTTTTAGAGTCTATATAGCTCCAAAGTCTGCTTTCTTCTTGAGCAGACATGGTTCTTCCAACTTAAAAACAAAAACACAAAACAGTAGTTTTACTAAATGTTTTGCATGGTTTATCAATAGGTCCCACCATCTAGCTAGTTTACCATATTTACTTCCTCTCTACTTATTGCTTTACTTTATCCTAAGCTACATAGTTTAGGTTTTGGTATTACACCCCTGGCCCACCCCTCACCTGAAGTTACTGATTTCCCTGTGAGTTAGTTAAATATCAAACTGATATAAGGAAGAAACCAAACCACAAATAGCTTGATATGCAAATTAGTTAATTTTTCTTAGCCTAAAATGCAAACAATTGTATGTATTTTCTCATGTAAAAATTCAGGGCAAGTAGGCATTGTCCCACATTCTGCATTCCTTGAGTCTTATTTCTCCCTTTGGCAGCTAACTTCATCTCCTTGGTCAAAGCTGGGTCATGGACACATTTATATTACAGCTCATTAAAAGGGGACACAAGATGGAGAAGCACAAGGCAATCAGTCTGACCCAGGCTTAGGAGAAGCAGCTCTCCCATCTGTTTCCATCTCATCAGCAGTGATTTGGTCATGTAGCTGTACCCAGCTGCACTGGGGTGAGGGACTGTATTCACCATACATTCTAATTCTATTCCTATGGAAGGAGAATGGAAGTGGCTTTGGAAAGGCAACTCAAAATTCTAACTGCCATCCCATTGGAATTATGATTAAACATACATTGTTTGAAATGACCATGAGTCAGTTTTTATTCTGTTCAGTTCATTAATTAATGAGGTAAATGGTGACAGTAGGTCAATTGAAAGAGTGTGTTGGTTAATTTTATATGTCAAATTGACTGATCCAAGGGGTGCCCCAGACACTTGGCCAAAAATTGTTCCTGGTGTCTGTGAAAGTGCTTCTGAATGAGATTAGCATTGAATTGGTGGACTGAGGAAAGCCGAGTGCCCTCCTGAATGTGGGTGGGCCTCCTCTAAGCAGCTGAAGTCCTTAATGAACTAAAACGGCGCATGAGAGGGAATCCTCCTGCCTCACTGTTTGAGGTGAGATACTGGTCTTTCTCAGCCTTTGAACTCAAGCTGCTCTTCTTGGGTCTTCCTGGGGGCTTCCAGACTGAAACTTAGACCATCCACTTTCCTGATTCTCAGGCCTTCAGACTCAGAAAGGAAATACACAATGGTTCTCCCTGAGGTCCAGCTTGCTGACTGCATGTCTTAGAACTTCTCAGTGTCTGTAACCATGTAACCTAATTCCTTATAATGAATCTCCTTGCATATTCATTATAATACAAACACCCTACTGGTTCTATTTCTCTGGAAAATCATGAGTAATGCAAAGAATATTTGAGAAGCTGTGCAATTGCAGAACATTTAATACAGAAATGTCAAAATAAAATTGCTAGGCAGGATGCAAAATAAAACTAAAGGGCAATAACATAGTATTTGGGAGTTATTTCTACCTACATAAATCTGTAATTTGAAATATATCCCCATAGTGTCTGGGTGCTAATAAAATAATAAACATGGATTTCTCCTAATTAAATGATCCTTGGCTGAGCTCTTCACACAATGACTTGGAAAGGAATGCAGTCACTCTTAACACTGTCTTGTCCCTTCTTAAGCTTTTTACTCCATATTTTATTATTTTAACATTTTCAAACTCACATGGTTTATATTCTTTATGTCATAATTCCATATTCTGAATTGCTTGTAAGTCTAATCCTGTCATGAATCATTTCTCTTGACACTCATTCATTGCGCCTCATGTTTGTGGGAATTTTGTAAGATTGTGAGCTTGGTCTGTCTAGGGGACTCTTGCAAGGAATTAGTTGAGGCCTGCCCTGTAAGTAGGATTGACTTTGCCTCTGCCAGGTGCTCTGCTCCAGGAACCTCATACTTAAGATGTAGTTTGGAGAGAGTAGAAAGTCAGAAAATCCACAGGAAATATGTGACAGCAGAAAAGTATGAAATGATGACAACCTGAGTTGCCATATGTGACCTAGACATTGAGATATAACTGTAAGTTACAGGGAATGAGTACTTGACTTCACTTCTGATTTATAACTATGCATATTCAGCCAGAGCCCATGACCGCTTTGGAGAATCTTAGAAAATCATCAGTCATGGTTGAATAAAAGAAGCCTGTTTGTATCTAACCTGTATAGCGCCATATGAAGCGGCTCACGAAGGAGTTGCAACTACAGCCAAGGCCTACAGTTGGCTGTTGCTGCCCTTGCTCGATTTTAAGTCATGTGCTAAATCACTGTTTTCCCCTTCCACAATTTATTAAGATGTATGTATTGCCCTCCCAGAAGTGTCTCTTTTTAAATAAATAAACATGACATCTCTTTTTTAAGCCCTGGAACATTCAAAATGTATTTCATAATTGAGTTGATTTAAATGAAGCCACTACAGATGTGGAATGTGTGTATATATAATGACTATATATATTCATTTGAGAAAATATTTATTTTGTTTAGAGAGATACAGTACATTTCCTGATGATTATACATTTTAGTGTTGCTTTGTAGTAAGAGTATAGAAGTGATAGGAAAGGATGGGTCTACACATAGTTTTCCATGACATGACTAATTTGGAAAAAGTCACAAAAGCAACTGAGATAGAATTATTTTTGCAATAGAATTTTACAATAAAATTTCATAGTTATAGTAAGGTCTTATAATGACTACTAAATTATAAGCAAGCACTTGAAGCTCTTAGAAGGAACCAAGTAACTCGGCTTGTTAAGGAGAAATAACCTCTGGGAAAGCTTTCCAGAAGATGATGGACCAAATGCCAGTAAGGAAATATGAGTAACTAAGAGTTTGAGTTATTTAGGAAAATAAGCTATGTAGTTCTCTAAACCCTTCTTCTTTTGACAAAGTGAAATAGCATAAGAAATAGAGAGAAACAGGGGTTGTGAATAGCTGGAATAAATGTTATGAGAGAGGTGGGTTTAAGAACAGATTGTTTTCTGATACCTTATAACAGGGGTATATTTGTTTATAGTAAAGTAAAATTAGACATTGTATGATTTCTATTTTTTTAAATTTGTCAAACTATGTTTCATGGCCCAGAATGTGTCTCTCTTGGTGAATGTTCCATGTGCTCTTGAGAAGAAGGTGTAATCTTCTGCTGTTGGGTGAAGTCTTCTACAGATGTCAGTTATGCTCATTGGTTGATGGTATTGCTGAGTTCCACTGTGGCATCTTAGATTTCTGCTAAATGGATCTGTTCATTTCTGATAGAGAGCTGTTAAAGTCCCCAAGTAAAATTGCATGTTCATCTGTGTATCCTTGCAGTTCTATCAAATTGTGCCTCATGTATTTTGATGCTCTGTTGTTAGGTACATATGCGTTAAGTTTTGTTAAGACTTCTTGGATCATGGCTCCTTTATCATTATGTAATGCCCCTCTTTATCACTGGTAACCTCCCTTGCTCTGAAGTCAATTACTTTTAAAAATTGTATAGTAGTTTCCCTTGACTTTGCAATATATATTTATAAATACTCTATGTCTATATTCCATCTCTTATTAATTACTATCATTTATTTACCTTATCTACAAACATTAATCACACAATATATATTACTATTATTACTTTCAAAAGGCATTTACCTATTAGATTAATTGAATAAATAATCTTATTTTATTGTTAGTTATTCTTTCTCTAAAATGTTTCTTTTTTTTAACTTAGATCTAAGGTCTCTATCATTTTCCTTCTCTCTGGAAAATTTCTACTAATATTTGCTGTGGTACTAGCCTGTTGATTATGATTTTCCTCAGTTTTATATTTACTGAGAAATATTTAGTCTCCTTTAGTTTGGAAAGATAATTTCATTGGATGAAGAATTTTATGATGGTAAGATTTTCCCCGAGAACTTTCAATATTTCACTCCACTCTTTTCTTGCTGGCATGCTTTCTGATGAGAAGTCTGTTATAAGTCTTATCCTTGCTCCACTATAGATAAGGTCTCTCTCTATCCACTTGTATTTTCAAGATTTTCTCCTGTCTTTGTTTATTTGCAGTTTGATTATGATATTCCTAGGTGTTGAATTTGGGGTATTTCTATTGTTTGGCATTTTTCTGAGTTACCTGATTCTATAGGTTGATATCTGTCATTAACTTCCAAAAGTTCTCAGTCATTATTATATTGAATATTTGTGCTCTGCTGTCACTTATTTTTCTGGTATATCAATTATATGACACCACTTGAAAATGTCCAGTTACTGAGTTAGGTTTTCTTCAATTTTTTATGTATATATATATAGAACACCACTTGAAAATGTTCACAGTGATTGAGTAGACTGTTTTCAATTTTTTCCTCTATTTCAGTTTGACAAGTGCTTATTGTCATACATCCAAGTTCACCGATTTTTTTTCTCAGCTTTATCCGGTCTATTAAAAAGCCTATCAAAGACATTCTTCATTACTGCTACATGCTTTTGTTTTCTACGATTTTTTAAATTCTTTATAAGATTTTCCATATCTCTGCTTACATTTCATATCTGTTCTTGTATGCTGTTTGCTTTTTCTGTTTGTACTTTTAAGTTATTTTAACTTCCTGGTCTGATAATACCAAAATTACTATCACATATAATTTTATTCTGATGCATGCTTAGTCACCTCAATTATTGTTTTCTTTCAGCATGACTTATAATTTCTCTTTCTAATGAAAATCCAAATATGATGGATTGGGTAACAGGAACTGAAATAAATAGGTCTTTAGCATGATATTTCACATTAGTCTGGCTGGAAATTGGGGATTGTTTAACATTTGCTATAGTTTTTGATGTCAGAGGCTTCAAATACTTTGTTTTTGCCTTTCCTGTTTTCTTTGGGTTTCTCTGAGAACTCCTTCTTAAATAATATCTGAGTCTTTTTGGCTGTAGTCCACTGTTCTTATACCAGAGCCCTGTTAATATGTTGGTAAAGAGTGCGGAGGGAAGCATTTTCTAATTGTATGATTAAATCTTGTTTTTTCACTGGGACTGTGTCCCTAGAACATGACCTTCATAAATCTCCCTTATATTAGCTCTACTCCTGAGTGAGAAAGGGAGGTTCAACAGAGCTGCATTTGGTAATTTCCCTTCTGATGATATGAGCTATGTATCTGGCAAAGGATGCTTCACCGGATAATAAGTCTTTGCTTTAGAGAATCTATTGGGAATATTTCAAAATAGTTTTATTTCCCTTCTCCCTGCCAAAGACATGAGGAAAAATTTTCCTCTTTTTGTTGTGAGAACTTAATGGGCATCCTGGAGGTAAAACCCATAAATATGTTGCTGTCTTTTTGACTATAGTCCCTAGGAGCTTCTTACTCTCAAGCTATCCTAAACTCAGCCTCCAGAAGTTTGTCAAAATAATCATATAAGTGCACCCATTTATGGCTTCAAAGACTTCCTCCCTAGATAAACTAATCTGAGCTTTTCTTGTATCCCTCAGTGTCTCTGGATTTCAGCACTTTGTTTATCCCTAAAACCAACCTCAACTCTCTGAGTCCAAGGAAAGTCATTGCTTTTTGCTTACTCAGCATTTTCACCTTTAAAGAATGAAGATGATGAGTTCCAAGTTCTTTTCATGTTGGAGTCTTTGCACACCACCTGCTAAAATTCTGTATTCTCCATGTAGTAGCATGTGCATGTATGTATTTATGTGAGCACACACACAAGAAAAGAGATTAAAAGTTTGATTTTAACAAGAAATTACTTGTCCAGATTGAAAGATCTTCGGGCACTTCGCTGTCATAGTAAGGGCTACTTTAACACTTTTTAAAAGTTATACAGTAGGAAGTTAAATTGATTTATATAGCTGTGAGTAGAATTTCCAAAATTAAAAACATTTTCATCCAATGTAATACAGTCTGAAATAAGATTCTCCCCAGATTTAACTGTCTCAGAACACCTGTCCTGCTAGAGTCTCTAGAACATACATGCCAACAATTTGCTAATTTTCCTGTTGTTCTTTGGGAAATAGAAAAAAGAAGTTCAAGGGTAAAAGACTAATATGTTTATTTTACCTTTATCAAAGTATAATTTAAAAAAATAATATATTTAAAGTGCACAGCATGATGATTTGATATATGCATGTGCATAAATTGTGAAATGATTCCCTCATCAAGTAAATTAAGACATCCATCAGCTCACATATTACTTTTTCAGGGGGAGGTGTGAGAACACTTAAGTTCTACTCTCTTAGCAAATTTCAATTGTATATTAGAGTATTATCAACTATATCAACTATATTATCACCATGTTCTATATTAGATCCTCAGATATTATTATTTTATACCTGAAAGTTTGTATGCTTTTACCAATCTTTCCTTATTTTCCCCACTCCCCAGTGCCTGGCTACCACCATTCTATTCTCTTTCTCTGAGTTCAACTTTATTTAGATTTCACATACCACACGTTATATGTCTTTATTTACATGGCATATTTCACTTAGCATAATGCAATCCAGGTCCATCTGTGTGTTGCAAAGTACAGGATTATTTTCTTTTTTAAGGCTGAATAGTATTCCATTCAAAGCTCTTAAAATAATGCCTGGGCTGAAATCAGCAAGATGGTGGACTAGGAAGCTCCAGGCTACTATTCACCATGGAAATATTTAGAAAAAAAGAAAAGAAAAACACAAGCAATTATAGAGTGACTAAAAAAACTGTATAGGAACTTAAGAAATCAAAGATTTATGGAAACCAAATGTATGCCAATCAAGAAAAACATATTCAATAGCATAGGGAATTAGGTGACATTTTTAATAACATCTCCCCCTTTCACAGCTAGGTGTGGTGAGAGGAGGTGGCAAATTACAGGTTTCCTCCCTCAGCACAGAAGGAGCAGAACAGAATTTATTTGCACTGTTCCAGCATTCTGTGGGCTGCCCATGGGGCTGCTTTGTCTTGCCTGACTGACTGCATGCTAAGATGACGAAAGAAGACATAGCTGGGATCTCAGACTAGCAAAAGCTACAGTAAGCAGTTGAAGGTGAGCAGCTAATGGATACTGCAAGAGTACTTCAGACCCACAATACCTGGGACAAGAGATTATGGGCAGAGGAGTACAATAGACTACAAGGCCCTGAGGAGAAGCTGGAGAGAAAATGTCGGGAAACTGAAAGATTTAGTGTCCATATATATGGAAAAATATTTAAAAAACAAAAACCAAAAACCAACTATCACATATACAGGCCTAGGCAGAATTAGTACCCAGAAAAGATCTGAGATGTCCAGGAACATTTATCCCTGGTTATCCCAGGACTCAGTAGAGGCTCTGCTAAGGAGGATATGTCTGGGAGAAGAAGGCATCCTTTAAATTCTCAATTTTCAACAAAAAGTCACAAGAAATACAAGAAATAGGGAAACATGGCCCATCTAAGGCATAAAATACACCTTATGAAACTGTCCCTGAGGAAACACAGGCATTAGACTAAGACAAATTCTAGGCCAAGTGCACCAGACTGTTTATCCCTTCACCTACTGAAGGACATTGTGGTTGCTTCCACTGTTGAATTTGGAGAGTTCTTTATGTATTCTAAGTACTCACACTTGGTCAGTTATGTGGCTTGCAAATATTTTTCTCCATATGTAGCTTGTTTTTTCATCCTAACAGGGCATTTCACAGAGTAAACTGTATTTTGTTTTTTAATAATGAAATACAATTTATCAAGTTTTCCTTTTATGCATCTTGCTTTTGGTGTCAAGTCTACCTAGCTCTAGATCCCAAAGATTTGATCCTTTTCTTTTCTAAAAGTTTTATGGCTTAACATTTTATGATAAAAATTCTGTGAGCATTTTTGGGTTAATTTTTGTGTGAATTATGATTTATTGCATGGACTTTCTCATATTTGTCATGTTTAGTGTTCATATAACTTCCTGAATCTGCAGGTATGTGTTTCTTGCCAAATTTGGGAAGTTTCTACCATTGTTTCTATGGATAATTTGCTCACCTTTATTTCCCTTTCCTTTTGAGACTCCTTTTGTTAGGCAGGAAAACAGATATGAGCAGGGTGGAAATAGAATAAGGCCAGTAAAACCCACTAGACGGGACTCAAAGAATTAACCAGTTAAAAATGGAAAGTTCAGAAGGCCAGGAGCAACATGGCCTAGAAGTTTGAATATTCCCCAGATGAAGACAAATATCTCAGCATATCCTATGTTTTCACTGTGTCACTTAGAACATAACATTGTAAGATTTACTTTAGCACCTGCTAAAAGGCCCAGCTTATTCAGGAAGAATTCTATCTTAAAGCTAAGATTTCATTTTACTCAAATGGACAGTAGTTCATCCCACACTGGAGGCAGGGCAGACAGTCTTGATTGATATAATTCCAGACAGAAGCTGATATCCTAGAAAGGAATCAAAGCAGTATATTTCTTGTGTTAAGTTAAAAAAAGAAGAAATTTAATGTCTTATCAAAGACAAACATTCTGATATCATTTGGTAGGTCCACACCTGGGCCTTTTGTCATTTTCCTGAAAATCCTTGACCGCCTATAAAACCCCAGACCCTAAACCTTTCAGTGCGCTCCTCTCTCTGGGGTCCCCTGCACTTTCTAAGTGAGTAGCCTTAAAACTTTATCTCAACCTTTCAGCGCGCCTCTTCTATGAGGTAGCTCACCCTCCCCTTTCTCCAAGTGTGCACATACTCTCCTAAATAAAGCTTAAATTTTCAGGGTGCCTCTCTTCCCTGAGGTCACCTACACTTTCTCTCTTTAAGTAACTTAAAATAAAACTTTTACTCTGCTTCACTACTGTGTCTCTGCCCTTCAATTCTTTGTTGCGGTGGGGACAAGGACCTAGGAAAATACACAACACTCCCCCCAACACTTTGACATAAATATTAGTTTTTTAAAATTATAGTACCCTAAGTCCTTGAGGTTTTGTTCACTGGTTTTTATTGTATTTTCTCTCTCTTGTTCAAGTTGGACAATTTGTACTTTTCTATTTTTCTGTCTACCGATTCTGTTCCCTATGGCTTCCATTGAACAATTGAACTCAACCACAAAGCTTTTTATTTTTATGTTTTTCAGTTCCAAAATTTCCATTCAGTTCTTCTTTATATCTTCTATTTCTTTTCTGAAATGAGCTATTTCTTTGCTGAAACTTTCCCTTTTTGAAAAAAGAAGATGTTTGTAACTGCTCATTGAAGCATTTTTACTATGGTTGCTTTAAGAGAAGTCATTGATGACTGTGGCATTTCAAATTGGATAGATTTAGTAATAGCAAGCAACTAACAGGAAAGTATGAAATATGCTCAGTGTTTCATAAAATAATGGGAAAGTTAAAGTCAACTGAAAAATGATTGAAAGCAATGATTGAAGAAAATTTAGACTCCTGTTTACATCTCACTGAATCTAGACTTCTCAATAAAGTAGTTGGATCTGTTAAAAAAATTATTGTCAAATAGTTCTAACATCCCTGTCATCTCTGTGTTGGCATTTATTATTTTTTTAAATTCATGTTGCTATCTTCCTGGTTCTTGGTAGATGAGAGTTTTTTAATTGAAACCTAGAAAGTCTTGCCTTCCACTCTGAGCTTATGGGTTGTGTTGAAACCTTCAGTTTTAGATTGTTTCTCTAATACTTTTCTGCCAGTAGAAGAAGGGTGCTTGTTGTTTCAGCATGGCTGGATGGTGGTGGACATCTAGACTCCCCATCCAGGCTTCTTGACAGTCAAGGGAGGGGCCTCCCCATTACTGCTGGGCAGGGGTGGGGGCTCCAGACCCCTACATTGTCTCCGTGGACACTGCAGTACAGATGACCTCATAATGGTGATGACTGTCTTGGCTCTGTACTAGGTCTTCTAGGACACCAGTGCTGCAGGGAGTTGGAGGATGCCTTGTCAATTCTGAGTCAAAGTAGAATTCCAGGCTCCCCATAAAGTATCTACTGACACTTCTGGAATAGGAGGAACCTCGTTACTGGCTGGCAGGAATGAAAGTCCCAGCTACTTGGCCTCCTCTGAAACCACCTCAGCAGGGATTCGAGGTATTTCATTACAGCTTTGGGGGGGTGTGAAACTTTGCTTCTGTGTGTTTGGTGGGGATAGGGGATGCAGTGTTTTGTGTGTGCATGTGATGTTGGCTGGAGTAGAGTTGTTGATGTCTAGATGTTTTCTATCTTTCTATGCTGCCTCTTTCCTGGTCCTTTGTTAGGAAGATTAGGCATTTGCTGGGGCTCATTTTGTCTGCACAATTTGACAGATCTGAGTGGCTTGTTTCTTCAACTCCAAGTCTGAAATGTATGAGACAAAATTGATAACCATAGGTGCTCACTCTGAGCTATTCCTTGGCTCCCAAGGTCCTTGTCAAGCCCACTTTTTTCTACTTAACTTAAAAAATCTTTCATGATTGTTTTACCTGTAATGTTTAAGGGTTATATTTGTGTTCAGCAGGAGGAATAAGAAAAATATGTCTACTGAAAACACCTGAAAGAAGTCCTCCTCTGATACTTTTTCTTTATTAATTAAATGCCCAGAAATAGTGAAACATTGTATGCTACAGAAAAGGGTTTCTTATTTAAAAGTTTAATGCCCTGGAGATTTGATTTCAATTGTGAGAAAACTATGAGTATGTTCTTAAATATAATTTATGTTAAATCTGTACATACTTATGGAGAATATTATTTATTGGTTTAATTCAGAACATTTAAAATAATGATGAAAAGTAAAAATGCATAAATATGAAATTTAACTTTAAAATCTATGTAAATAGAGCTATCACTTTGCTATCAATGTTACTGTGTAAAACTGAAGATAAAATTCTTTAAATTGAACCTACAAAATTTTAAAGTTGAAATTTGTACAAATTTGTACAGACTAAAATTAGGAAATAAATATATTATGAATTATTATCTAATATGTAGAAAATGTGAAGGATGTTTCTTAACACTAACCATGGCTTTTGGGGAAAACAAGTGTTTTTGGAAAAAAAACTTTTCTAGCAGCGCGTTTCCCTTCCACATAAAAAATGAATTATGGTCTATGTTTATTGATTTTTTCAGATTAGCTCAATGTGAAATAATAGCTTTAATTTTTACAAATGGATTACATTCAATACATGTGATGATAATCTTGTCACATTTTGAGGGTTAGAGATGGTTGGTTCATGGAGGCGGGGACTCACAAGAGGTGTGTGCTGATGGCTCAGGGGCCCTCTCACTGCAGAGCTTCCTTCTCAATCAGTCAGTTTGCGAAAAAGGATCTCTTGAATATCCTGCTGAATCACTTCTCATATTTTTACTTTAATCACATGTACTTTTTCTGCTCAATTGTTATTTTGTTAAATAACACATTCCTCAAAAGGTGGTCATTAGGGCTGCATGGGGGGCACTGAATTGGAGATAATTCCTGTCGTCCATTCCATAGAAACTCTGTCATAAATGTTAATTTAGTGTCATTATTTCTCTAGATTTTTTTTCATTTTGTAACCAGGGCAGCAGTAGACAAGAGCAATGTGAATTCATAAAGGGCATTAGCTAAATCAGTGTCAATTTTGTATAAATTTCTAAGGCTGTGAAGCTTCTGGCTATGTCATTTTACTTCCTCTGGAGGTGTTCCATGCATGAGCGATTCTTTAAACATTACTGATTCAGGGCACATTATACTGACAGGCGGTATTGTGGTTTAACCATAAAACTCAGCAATTGCTGAGAAATTTTCATGTCCTTTCTCTCCTATAGTTACCTTTTCTTTTTTCAGGCCGCTCCTCACCATTCTTCCAAGCCCCAATGTCAGCTCTTTGAAAATACTTTCTGAACTTCTTATTGGACTTGCAAAAGTTTCCATTGTGTGGACTAAGTGTTAATCCAAGCTAGACAAGGGCCAGAAAATATCCACGGATGCAGAAGATTTCTCTCAGAACAGAGGGGGTGAGGTTCTAAGCCTCACCTCTGTTGATCCCCAATTTCTCACCTGATGGCCACCCTGAGACTGTGCCTGTCTTAGGTTGTTCCTCCCTTGAGGAATCTTACCTGTCTCTGGCTAACCAGTCATCTTCCAGGGCCATACAGGGAAATGTAAAGTTGGTAAGTGAGAGAGAAGCCATATTGTTTGAAAAGGTTAGCTTTTTACTTCTTTGCATATTTATGCCCTGTGGGTTTTATACCCAGCATTTGTCTTGAGGTGTCTTTACCACTTGGAAGCATTATGATACTTGGTAAATTCAATTTGAGGCACGAATTCTATTTAAGGGTTGTAATTAGGAAGGAAGAAGAAAAGCTATAGGAGAAGCAGACGGAAGAAAACATGGGAAGATTGATTATTTCTCTGACATATCTTCTTGTAGAGTAACTTAAGCATGTATAGGTTTTAAACTACTAATTAAATTGCACACACACATTAACATAATAGGAATACAGTTACATAACCAAAGCAGATCTATAATTACCAGCGATCTCCAGTGAAACCAAGAAAACCAGTTAAGCACCCTAGGCATTTGTGAAAACTTACCTATGATATGGTGGATATTATCCAACTGAACATGAACAGTTTGAGAGATATCAGACAAATTAAAACAACCCATTCTTGGGGACTGTTTACATCCCATATGTTCTTTTAACAGTACATAGTCTGTAGTCGTAAGATTTTGGAGCGCTACAACTTGCACTACTCCTAATTCTTGGTTGAGTTCAGACAGTATAGATCCAGTCAAATTTGTTGTTTTACTGTATGCACAGGCCAGCTTAGATATCTCCTTCTTCATTCCAGTGGCCAATTCCAGGATCCAGTGGGATGAATGCAGCTACAACTGCAACAGTGTCAGGATCTTTGTTGATGTTTTTTGATGATCATCTTCTGGAATGACTCTTCCAGAGTATATTGATGTTGGAAGTTCTTCATATCGTATCTTAGTTCATTTTCTGGGCAGCCAAATTAGGCTTTGATACTCTATATAAACACAAACAGACCCTTTGCCCACACTTTGATATGCCCTTTATACCATTGTGTAGAACTCACTGGAGGTCACCACACAGGAACTGCTTTTTTTTTTTTAAGAGAAAGGAATATTATCAGAAAAGTGTACCTCCATAGCAGATCATCTGACACCCTTTAAGTGATCAAAATTAAGGATATTTAAAGCATGCATTAATCGTTGATTTACAGTTAGTTTTATGCTATCAGGGAGTAATCCCCCTTTTCTTTCTTTCTTTCTTTTTTTTTGTTATCATTAAACTACACTTACATGAAGAATATTATGTTTACTAGGCTCTCCCCTATACCAGGTTCCCCCTATAAACCCCTTTACAGTCACTGTGCATCAGCATAGCAAAATGCTGTAGAATCACTACTTGTCTTCTCTGTGTTGTACAGCCCTCCCCTTTCTCCCACCCCCCCATGCATGCTAATCTTAATACCCCCCTTCTTCATCCTCCCCCCTTATCCCTCCCTACCCACCCATCCTCCCCAGTCCCTTTCCCTTTGGTACCAGTTAGTCCATTCTTGGGTTCTGTGATTCCGCTGCTGTTTTGTTCCTTCAGTTTTTCCTTTGTTCTTATACTCCACAGATGAGTGAAATCATTTGGTATTTCTCTTTCTCTGCTTGGCTTATTTCACTGAGCATAATCTACTCCAGCTCCATCCATGTTGCTGCAAATAGTAGGATTTGCCCTCTTCTTATGGCTGAGTAGTATTGCATTGTGAATGTGTACCACATCTTCTTTATCCATTCATCTACTGATGGACATTTAGGTTGCTACCAATTCTTGGTTAGTGTAAGTAGTGCTGCGATAAACATAGGGGTGCATCTGTCTTTCTCAAACTTGATTGCTGCATTCTTAGGGTAAATTCCTAGGAATGGAATTCTTGGAGCAAATGGTAAGTCTGATTTGAGTATTTTGAGGAATCTCCATACTGCTTTCCACAATGGTTGAACTAACTTACATTCCCACCAGCAGTGTAGGAGGGTTCCCCTTTCTCCACAGACTCGCCAACATTTGTTGTTGTTTATCTTTTGGATGGCAGCCATCTTTACTGGTGTGAGGTGATACCTCATTGTAGTTTTAATTTGCATTTCTCTGATAATTAGTGATGTGGAGCATCTTTTCATGTATCTGTTGGCCATTTGTATTTCTTTTTTGGAGAACTGTCTGTTCAGTTCCTCTGCCCATTTTTTAATTGGGTTATTTGTTTTTTGTTTGTTTATGCATGTGAACTCTATATATTTTGGACATCAAGCCTTTATCGGATCTGTCATTTACAAATATATTCTGCCATACCGTAGGGTTCCTTTTTGTTCTATTGATGGTGTCTTTTGCTGTACAGAAGCTTTTCAGCTTAATATCGTCCCACTTGTTCATTTTTGCTGTTGTTTTCCTTGCCCGGGGAGATATGTTCAAGAAGAGGTCACTCATGTTTATGTCTAAGAGGTTTTTGCCTATGTTATTTTCCACAAGTTTAATGGTTTCATGACTTACATTCAGGTCTTTGATATATTTTGAATTTACTTTCGTATATGGGGTTAGACAATGGTCCAGTTTCATTCTCCTACATGTAGCTGTCCAGTTTTGCCAGCACCATCTGTTGAAGAGACTGTCATTTCCCCATTGTATGTCCATGGCTCCTTTATCAAATAATAATTGTCCATATATGTCTGGTTTAATATCTGGAGTCTCTAGTCTGTTCCACTGGTCTGTGGCTCTGTTCTTGTGCCAGTACCAAATTGTCTTGATTACTATGGTTTTGTAGTAGAGCTTGAAATTGGGGAGTGAGATGCCCCCTACTTTATTCTTCTTTCTCAGGATTGCTTTGGCTATTCAGGGTATTTGGTGTTTCCATATGAATTTTTGAATTATTTCTTCCATTTCATTGAAGAATGTTGCTGGTAATTTGATAGGGATTGCATCAAATTTGTATATTGCTTTGGGCAGGACGGTCATTTTGCCGATATTAATTCTTCCTAACCACGAGCATGGGATGAGTTTCCATTTGTTAGTGTCCCCTTTAATTTCTCTTAAGAGTGACTTGTAGTTTTCAGAGTACAGGTCATTCACTTCTTTGGTTAGATTTATTCCTAGGTATTTTATTCTTTTTGATGCAATTGTGAATGGAATTGCTTTCCTGAATTCTCTTTCTATTGTTTCATTGTTAGTGTATAGGAAAGCTACAGATTTCTGTGTGTTAATTTTGTATCCTGCAACTTTGCTGTATTCTGATATCAGTTCTAGTAGTTTTGGGGTGGAGTCTTTAGGGTTTTTTATGTACAATATCATGTCATCTGCAAATAGTGACAGTTTAACTTCTTTAACAGTGTGGATTCCTTGTATTTCATTGTTTTGTCTGATTGCCGTGGCTAGGACCTCCAGTACTATGTTAAATAACAGTGGAGAGAGTGGGCATCCCTGTCTTGTTCCTGATCTCAGAGGAAAAGCTTTCAGCTTCTCGCTGTTCAGTATAATGTTGGCTGTGGGTTTATGATATATGGCCTTTATTATGTTGAGGTACTTTCCCTCTTTTCCCATTTTGCTGAGAGTTTTTATCATGAATAGATGTTGAATTTGGTAAATGCTTTTTCAGCATCTATGGAGATGATCATGTGGTTTTTGTCTTATTTTTGTTGATATGATGGATGATGTTGATGGATTTTCGAATGTTGAACCATCCTTTCATCCCTGGGATGAATCCCACTTGGTCATGTTGTATGATCCTTTTGATATACTTTTGAATTTGTTTAGCTAATATTTTATTAAGTATGTTTGCATCTACGTTCATCAGGGATATTGGTCTGTAGTTTTCTTTTTTGGTGGGGTCTTTGCCTGGTTTTGGTATTAGGGTGATGTTGGCTTCATAGAATGAGTTTGGGAGTATTACCTCCTCTTCTATTTTTTGGAAAACTTTAAGAAGAATGGGTATTCTGTCTTCTCTGTGTGTCTGATAAAATTCCGAGTAAATCCGTCTGGCCCAGGGGTTTTGTTCTTGAGTAGTTTTTTGATTACCGTTTCAATTTCTTTGCTCGTAATTGGTTTGTTTAACTTTTGTGTTTCTTCCTTGGTTAGTCTTGGAAGGTTTCATTTTTCTAGGAAGTTGTCCTTTTCTTCTAGGTTTTCCAGCTTGTTGGCATATAGGTTTCCATAGTAGTCTTTAATAATTCTTTGTATTTCTGTGGAGTCTGTCATGATTTTTCCGTTTTCATTTGTGATTCTATTGATTTGTGTTGATTCTCTTTTTCTCTTAATAAGTTTGGCTAGAGGCTTATCTATTTTGTTTATTTTCTCAAAGAAGCAGCTCTTGATTTCATTGATTTTTGCTGTTGTTTTGTTCTTCTCATTTTGTTTATTTCTTCTCTGATCTTTATTATGTCCCTCCTTCTGCTGACTTTAGGCCTCATTTGTTCTTCTTTTGCCGATTTCGATAATTGTGATGTTAGACTATTCATTTGGGATTGTTCTTCCTTCTTCAAGTGTGCTTGGATCGCTATATACTTTCCTCTTAAGACTGCTTTCACTGCGTCCCACAGAAGTTGGGGCTTTGTGTTGTTGTTGTCATTTGTTCCTATATATTCCTTGATCTCTATTTTAATTTGTTCGTTGATACATTGATTATTTAGGAGCATGTTGTTAAGCCTCCATGTGTTTGTGAGCCTTTTTGGTTTCTTTGTAGAATTTATTTCTAGTTTTATACCTTTGTGGTCTGAAAAATTCGTTGGTAGAATTTCAATATTTTGGATTTTGCTGAGGCTCTTTTTGTGGGTTAGTACGTGCTCTATTCTGGAGAATGTTCCATGTGCACTTGAGAAGAATGTATATCCTGTTGCTTTTGGATGTAGAGTTCTATAGATGTCTATTAGGTCCATCTGTTCTAGTGTGTTGTTCAGTGCTTCTGTGTCCTTACTTATTTTCTGCCCGATGGATCGATCCTTTGAGGTGAGTGGTGTGTTGAAGTCTACTAAAATGAATCCATTGCAGTCTGTTTCCACCTTTAGTTCCTTTAGTATTTGTTTCACATATGCTGGTGCTCCTGTGTTGGGTGCATATATATTTAGAATGGTTATATCCTCTTGTTGGACTGAGCCCTTTATCATTATGTAGTGTCCTTCTTTATCTCTTGTTACTTTCTTTGTTTTGAAGTCTATTTTGCCTGATATTAGTACTGCAACCCCTGCTTTCTTCTCACTGTTGTTTGCCTGAATTATGTTTTTCCATCCCTTGACTTTTAGTCTGTACATGTCTTTGGGTTTGAGGTGAGTTTCTTGTAAGCAGCATATAGATGGGTCTTGCTTTTTTATCCATTCTATTACTCTGTGTCTTTTGATTGGTGCATTAAGTCCATTTACATTGAGGGTGACTATTGAAAGATATGTACTTATTGCCATTGCTGGCTTTAAATTCGTGGTTACCAAAGGTTCAAGGTTAGCCTCTTTAGTATCTTACTGCCTATCTTAGCTCCCTTATTGAGCTGTTATATACACTGTGTGGAGATTGGTTCCTTCTCTCCCTTCTTATTCCTCCTCCTCGATTCTTCATATGTTGGGTGTTTTGTTCTGTGCTATTTTTAGGAGTGTTCCCATCTAGAGCAGTCCCTGTAAGATGCCCTGTAGAGGTGGTTTGTGGGAAGCAATTTCACTCAGCTTTTGCTTGTCCTGGAATTGTTTAATCCCGCCATCATATTTAAATGATAGTCGTGCTGGATACAGTATCCTTGGTTCAAGGCCCTTCTGTTTCATTGCATTAAATATATCATGCCATTCTCTTCTGGCCTGTAGGGTTTCTGTCGAGAAGTCTTATGTTAGCCTGATGGGTTTTCCTTTATAGGTGACCTTTTTCTCTCTAGCTGCCATTAAAACTCTTTCCTTATCCTTGATCTTTGCCATTTTTATTATTATGTGTCTTGGTGTTGTCCTCTTTGGATCCTTTCTGTTGGGGGTTCCGTGTATTTCCATGGTCTGTTCGATTATTTCCTCTCCCAGTTTGGGGAAGTTTTCAGCAATTATTTCTTCTTAGATACTTTCCATCTCTTTTCCTCTCTCTTCTTCTTCTGGAACCCCTATAATACGGATATTGTTCCTTTTGGATTGGTCACACAGTTCTCTTAATATTGTTTCATTCCTGGATATCCTTTATCTCTCTCTATGTCAGCTTCTATGCGTTCCTGTTCTCTGGTTTCAATTCCATCAATGGCCTCTTGCATCCTATCCTTTCTGCTTGTAAATCCTTCCAGAGTTTGTTTCATTTCAGTAATCTCCTTCCTGGCATCTGTGATCTCCCTCTGGACTTCATCCCATTTCTCTTGCATATTTCTCTGCAGCTCTGTCAGCATGTTTATGATTTTTATTTTGAATTCTTTATCAGGAAGACTGGTTAGGTCTGTCTCCTTCTCTGGTGTTGTCTCTGTGATCTTTGTCTGCCTGTAGCTTTGCCTTTTCATGGTGATAGGAGTAGTCTGCAGAACTGGGACGAGCGACGGCTGGAAGAACTTCCTTTCTTGTTGGTTTGTGGCCCTCCTCTCCTGCGAGAACAGCGACCTCTAGTGGTTTGTGCTGGGTAGCTGTGCACAGACAGGGCTTCTGCTTCCTGCCCAGCTGCTATGGAATTTATCTCTGCTGTTGCTGTGGGCGTGGCCTGGCTCGGGCTTCTGCTCCAAAATGGTGGAGCCGCGTTGGAGGGGAAGTGGCTGGGAGGCTATTTATCTCTGTAAGGAGCCTCCATGCTCCCTGCAGTCCATGGGATTAGAGTGCCCAGAGATCCCCAGATTCCCTACCTTTGGACTAAGTGTCCCACCCTGCCCCTTTAAGACTTCCAAAAAAGTACCCGCCAAAACAAAACAACGACCACAAAAAAAACACAAAAAATTGGCCCCTCGTTTTTCTTTATTCTCCGGCCCCAGCCTCAAGCACCCGCTCACCGATGTTGCTGCCCTGTTTCCCCAGTATTAGGGTTCCTGTCCCTTTAAGACGACCAAAAAGCACTCGCCACAACAAAACAACAACAACAACAACAACAAAATGACCGCTCGCTTTTCTTTTGTCCTCCGGTGCCAGCCTCCGGTACCTGCTCACCGTTCTAGCTGCCCTGTTTCCCTAGTTTTCAGCACCTCACGCATGCACTGTGTCTGTACTCTGGTGCAGATGGCTGGGGCTGGGTGTTTAGCAGTCCTGGGCTCCCTCTCCCTCTGTGCTCTGACTCCTCTCCTCCCCCCAGGAGCTGGGGGAGCGGTGCTCGGGTCCCGCCGAGCCGGGGCTTGTATCTTACCGCCTTTATGAGGCACTGGGTTCTCACGGGTGTGGATGTGGTCTGGATGTTGTCCTGTGTCATCTGGTCTTTATTCTAGGAAGAGTTGTCTTTGTTATATCTTCATAGATATATGTGGTTTTGAGAGGCGATTTCCGCTGCTCTACTTGGTTCCCCTGGGTCTTGTTTTTTTATCCATTCAGTCACTCTATGTTTTTTGATTGGTGCATTCAGATCATTTACATTTTGGGTGATTCCCCATTGCAGGCTTTTAAATCCCTCCTTTGTATGTTTCATTTCAGATTTGTAATGTCTTAAAGTTTGAATCTCCATCCTAAATTCATCCCTAAGGTCTTTAATATTTTTAGGTACCTCCATGAGCATATTTATGATTTTTATTTTGAACTCTCTTTCAGGAAGAATTGTGAGTTCAGTTTCATTTGGCCCCTTTTCTGGGGTTTGTGAGATTTGGGTTTGAACTAGTTTCCTTTGACATTTCATATTTGTATGTGGGCACCCTCTAGTGCCAATAAGCTCTAGTTTCTGGTGCTGCTTAGCCCCTGGAGTGATATTGGGGTTTTCAGGGGAGCAGTGCTGTTGCCTGGGGGGAGGAAAGAGCTGTTTCCTGCTTCCTGGCTGCAGTACTTGTCTCCACTGTCTGAACCAGTGGGCCGAGCACACAGGTGTAAGCCTCTGTTCTTTGCATCTGTTGTTGCCCTAGGTGGGGCCTCCCTCTGGCTGGCCTGGTGCCAGGAAAGGCACTGCCAGTTTGCGAGCCAGTGCCAGCAGGCCAGGAGGAAGGTGCAGCCATCTGCGTATCACAGTGGGGGGCCTCAGAGCTGAGTAGGCACCCTGGGCAATGGAGCAGCTGATGCTCCTGAAAGTTCCCAACCTGCTGGGAAGAGAATGCCCAGAAAACCTTGTCCACCTATCCCTTCTCCTGTGCAGCAAGCTCTGTGCAAACCCCGCCCCTTCAGCAGCCCTCTCGCTGTTAGCAATCCTCTCAGACCACCCACCTTTCTTTTGTCCCAGAGTAGCTGGATGTGGATCCCTGTCCTCCACAAATGACTGAAATCTCAGGCTCTCCAAATATTCTGCCTGTCTTTGCTTTTCAACCCTACTTATCTCCAGAGCACCATGCAATGTAGGTTTATGCTCTCAAAGCAGATCTCCAGGGCTGGGTGTTCAGCAGTCCTAGGCTTCCACCCCTCCCTGCCTGATTTTTCTTCCTCCCGCTGGTGAGCTGTTGTGGGGGAAGGGCTTGGGTCCCACCTGTTCAAGGCTTTGGTACGTTACCCTGTTTCATGAGGTTTCCTCTGTTCTCAGGTGTATGCTCTCTGGCACAGCCTTCTTTCCTGCTGTTCTTTTAGGATTAGTTGTATTAATTATATTTTCATATTATATGTGGTTTGGGAAGGTGTTCTCTGTCTCACCTCCCACATCACCATCTTTAATCCCCCTCCATTGCATTTTTCATTCCAGATACTATATTCTTCAGCTCTGAGTCACTTTCATCGAAGTCCTCTATCATTTTGTTGAGGTCCTCCCTGAGATCTTGAGTACTATTCTGTAGGTCCATGAGCATGTTAATGACTTTTACTTTGATGTCTTTATCAAGAAAATTGGTGATTTCAGTTTCACCAAACCCTATTTTTTGCATTTTGTCTTGTAGTTTTGTTTGGACCAAATTTGTCTTGACTCTTAATTTTTTTTAGTGTGTTCTATGGAATAATAACTTTGTGTATCAGGTACCTTTAGTGTCCACAGGATGAATTTCCAGTGTGGGACCCCCAGGTGTTGGTGTGCAGTGGGCAGGGCACCTCCTGTCTCGCTTGCAGTAATCTGATTTCAGGTGGGCTGTGTGGGCCATCAGCTGATTGTGTGAGCAGGGAGAGTACTCAGGGCTGTGCCACTGGATTTCCTGTGGTCAGAGTCACCCTCACCCTCACCCACAGCCTGCAGCAAATGGCAAGGACCTAGGGCATGTGGGGCTGGTGCTGGCCAGAAGGAAGAATCTCCTGGGGATGGCTTCCACAAGCAGTTCCCTGGCTCTCCTGAAACAGGACTGAGAAGGCTCGGAAGGTCTCTCCCTGTGTACCTGGCAGCAAAGTTTGATTTCACTGCTGGCCATTAGGCTGCATTTTCCAGGGGGTAGCCTTGGAGCTGTGTTGCCAGTGAGGAGGATGGAGTGTCTGAAACTCCTGAGATTTCCCAACCTGTTGGGATGAGGGTAGGTTGGGATAGTATTGTCTACATAACCTTTCTTCTGAACAGAGATGCCTGTGTATTTTGCCCCTCTGGCACCCCTCTTGCTGCTGGGAAGTCTTTCAAACTGCCCTATTTGCTTTTGTCACAGAAGGGCCAGTAGAACATACCTGTTCTCCACAAGTAGCTGGAATTTCAGCTTCCCGAGTTTTCCACCTGTTTTTGTTTTCTAGCCCAACTAATCCCCAGAGCAACATGTAATGTGGGTTTGTGTTCCTGGGATAGATCTCCAGGGACAGGTGTTCAGCAGTCCTGGGCTTCTACTTCCTTCCCATTCCATTCCCCTTCCTTCCACCTGTGGGCTTGGCTGGTGGAAGGCTTGGGTCCCTTCAGATCATGGCTTTATCACTTACCCTTTTCTGTGAGGTCTTCTCTTCTTCCCCAAATGTAGGTAGTCAGTTATGAAGTCTTCAGGTCATTTTCAGGTTTAGTTGTGTTTGGTGTATTTTCATATTTTATGTGAATTTGGGAGGAGTTTTCAGGCTTGCCTTCTTACACAGTCATATTTTTCCCAGAATCCCCTACTGTGGTTTTAATTTACGTTTCCCTCATGGCTCATGATGTTGACCATTTTAATATACTTATTTGCCATTGTATATCCTCTACTTTCTAATTGTTTCCTGCTGCTGGGTTTAGAGTATTCTTTATATATTCAGAATTAATCATTTAATAAAAACGTGGTTCAGAAAAATCTTTTTGATTTGAGTTGTTATCCTCATTACAGAGCAGCTTTTAATTATGATGAAATCCAATTTACTACTTTTACTTTTTTGTTTTGTGCCTAAATTCTGAGCACTTTTTCATGTCTTTTATTAAATGTTTGGTAGTTTTACATATTACATTTAACTTCATGATCTATTTTAGGTGATTTTTGTTTAAGTTCTGAGGCTTGTATCATTTTACTTTTGCATATTAATTTCTAAATTTTGCAACCCAATTTATAGAAAAACTACCTTCCTTCCCTGTATCACTTTGTTTCTCTGTCAAAAATTTGGTGGTCATATTTATGTATGTCTATTCCTACATTTTCTATTCCCCTCCACTGATCTATTCTGTCCTTTCATTAATACCACAGAGTCTTAATCACTATAAGTATATAGTTATCCTTGATATTGCATAGAGTGATACTTCCCACTTTATGCTCCTTTATCTAATTTATTTTTTCCATACAGATATGACAATAAATTTAAATACTTCCATGAGAAACTTTGTGAAATTGTGACAAGACCTATAAATCAATGTAGAGAGAATTATCTTTGCTAATTTGAGTCCTCCAGTCCAAAAAAAAAAAGAAAAAAACAACCTAATATGTATGTCCATTTATTTATGTCCTCTTTGATTTCATTATTTATCATTTTTTAATTTTCAGTATACATATTCTTTACTTGTATTTTTTTGAAATTTTAAACCTAAGTACTTCATTAAGTTTGAGGTGATTGGGGGTGACATCATGTATTTACTTTTGGTTTTTACATGCACATTGTTAGAATATAGAAATGTAGCTGATTTTTGTGTGTTGATCTTGTGTCTTATTTAGTTCTAGGAGACCATTTTTTTTTGTAGGTTCCTATAAATTTGATACATAAACAAATGGGCATCTGCTCATAAATGTCACCAACCATGGTTCCCTTTTCTTCACAACATTGCAAACACTTGTTATTTCTTGTCTTTTGGGTAGTGGCCATTCTGACTATTGTGAGGTGATGCCTCACTGTGGTTTTGATGTGCATTTCCCTGATGATTGGTGATGTGGAGCATCTTTTCATGTATCTGTTGGCCATCTTTGTGCTTTCTTTGGAAAAATGTCTACTCAGGTCCTGGGCCCATTATTTAATTGGGTTATTTGGAGTTTTTTTAGTGTTGAGTTATGTGAGTTATATATATAGTTTGGATGTTATTTCCTTATCAGATATATCATTTGAAAATCTATTCTTCCAAATGGTAGGTTGCCTTTTTGTTTTGTTGAGGATTTCATTTGATGTGCAGAAGCTTTGTAGTTTGATGTAATGCCACTTGCTTATTTTTGCTTTTGTTTCTCTTGCCAAGGGAGATACATCCAGAAAAAAAATTCCCATGCTAATTTAGTTCATGATATTCTTGACTGTTTTCTTCTAAGAGTTTTATAGTTTCATGCCTTACATTTTGGTCTTTAATCCACTTAGAGTTTACTTTTGTGTATGGTGTAATACAGTGATCTAGTTTCATTCTTTTCCAGTTTTCCCTTTTATTAGAGACTGTTTTTCCCATTGTATATTCATGCCTCCTTCATCATATTCTAATTGACCATACATACATGAGTTTATTTCTGGGCTCTTTATTTTCTTCCATTAATTTATGGGTCAGTTATTGTCAGTGCCATACTGTCCTACTCACTGTAGCTTTGTAATATATCTTGAAATTATGGCATGTGATTCCTATAGCTTTTTACTTCTTTTTCAAGAATGCTTTGGCCATTCAGAGTCCTTTATGGTTCCCCACAAATGTTAGGATTTTTTACTCTAGTTCAGTGAAAAATTGCATTAATGTTTTGATAGGGATTGCATTGAAACTATAGATTGTTTAAGGCATGATGGCCATTTTAATATTATTAATTCTTCCTATCCATGAGCATGGGATAAATTTCCATTTACTTGTGTCTTCTTTAGTTTATTTCATTAGTGTCTTAGTTTTCAGAGTGCAGGTCTTTCTTCTTAAGTTTATTCTTAGTTATTTTATTCTTTTTGATACAATTTTAAGTGAAACTGTTTTCCTGATTTCTCTTTCTGCTAGTTGTTAGTATACAGGAATGCAACAGATTTCTGGATATTGATTTTCTACCTTGTGACTTTACTGAATCCATTTAATAGTTTTAATAGTTTTTTGATGGAGTAGGTAAGGTTTTCTATATATATATATATATATAGTATGTCACCTGCAAATGGTGACTGTTTTACTTCATCCTTACCATTTTGGATGCCTTTTATTTCTTTTTCTTGTCTGATTGCAATGGGTTGGACTTCCAGTACTTCCGTTGAA
Source organism: Manis pentadactyla (assembly GCF_030020395.1). Classification (NCBI taxonomy): domain Eukaryota; kingdom Metazoa; phylum Chordata; class Mammalia; order Pholidota; family Manidae; genus Manis; species Manis pentadactyla. Next base: position 46,613,792 of record NC_080025.1, read on the forward strand.
TAAAAGTGATGAAAGTGAACATCTTTGTCTTGTTCCTGATCTTAGAAGAAAAGGTTTCAGCTTTTTGCCATTGAGTATGATGTTAGCCATAGGTTTCTTGATTATGACCTTTATTATATGGAGGTGTGTTCCTTCTATATCCCAAAAAGAGAGCTTTAATCATGAATGGATGTTGAATTTTGTCAAATACTTTCTCAGCATCTATTGAGATAGCTATATGGTTTTTATCCTTCCTTCTCTTAATGTGGTATATCACACTGATTGATTTGCAATATTGTACCATCCCTGAATCCCTGGAATGAATCCTACTTGGTCATGATGGATGATCTTTTTGATGTACTTTTGAATTTAGTTTGCTAATGTTTTGTTGAGGATTTTTGCACCTATTTCTTTCAGGGATATTGGTCTGTATGTTCCTTTTTTATTTTTATAGTGTCTTTGACTGGTTTTGGTATTAAAGTAATACTGACCTCATAGAATGAGAATGTTAGTATTCCCTCCTCTTACACATTTTGGAAAGGATACTTTAACAATATTTTAAGAAAGATAGGTGTTAGCTTGTCTTTAAATATTTAGTAAAATTCACCCAATAAACCCTCTGATCCTGGAATTCTGATTGTTGGTTTTTGATTTCCAGTACAATTTTGTTGGTAGTAATTAACCTGTTCAGATTTTCTATTTCTTTCTGGGTCAGTCTTGGGAGAATGTATGTTTCAAGGAATCTATCGATTTCTTTTAGGTTGCCCAATTTGTTGGCACATAATATTTTGTAGAATTCTCTTATAATTATTTATCTGAAGATGCTTGTTACAATTTTGATCTTAAATTTGTTGAGATTTGTTTTGTGTCCTAATATGTGAACTATTTTGGAGAATGTTCTATATGCACTTTAGAAAAAATATGTACTCTGTTACTTTTGAGTAGAATGTACTGTATATATCTGTTCAGTCCATCTGGTCCAATGTGTCATTCAACACCTTTATTTATTTATTTTATTTTATTAGTTTATTATTTTTTATTTTCTGTTTGGATGATCTATCCATTGATGTAAGTGCAGTGTTAAAATCCATTCTACTATTGTGTTGCTGTCAATTTCTCCCCTTAGGTCTGTTAGTATTTGGTTTATATATTTAGATGCTCCTGTGTTAGGTGCATAGATGTTTACACTAGTTATAGCCTCTTGTTGGACTGATTCCTTTATCATTATGCAATGCCTTCCTTTATCTCTGGCCACTTTCTTTGTTTTGAGGTCTATTTTCTGTGATATTGTAACTCCAGCTTCTTTTAATCACTATTTGCATGGTATATCTTCTTCCATTCCTTCAATTTCAGTCTTTAGGTATCTTTAGTTCTGCTGTAAATCTCTTGTAGGCAGCAAGTAGATATCGTTTTTTTATCCATTCAGAAACCCTATGCCTTTTGATTGGAGGATTTATGCCATATCCATTTAAAGTAATTATTGAAATGTATGCCCTTACTGCCATTTTAAAAAATGTTTTCTGCTTGATTTTTTGTTATTCTCTGATCCTTTCTTTGCTCTATTCTATTATGTCCTATGACTTTCTTTAGTGTTATGATTGGGTTCCTTTCCCTTTTTTGTGTTTATCTATTATGTTTTGGTTTGTAGTTATCATGGCATTTTTAAATGACATGCTATGAATATAAAAATCTAAAAGTTGAAGGTCACTATAGTTCATATTCATTATAATAGAATTACATTTCTTACTGCCCCTCCTCCAAAATCTTCTTTTATACCTTTTTATTAAGTGATTCCCTTAACTAATATTTACATGTAATTGCTTTTGCTACTTTTGTCTTTTTTGACCTTCATACTAACTTTTATGGAATTCATCTACTACTTCTGCAATATGTTTGCTTCACCAATGAAAATTTCCCTTCCTTAAATTTCTTTCTTCTAGATAATGTTCTTTTCTTCTCCTCTTAAAGAAGTTCCTTTAACATTTCCTGTAAGTCTGATTTAGTAGTTATGAGATGTTTTAACTTATGTTTATTTGTGAAGCTTTACATATTTGTTGCTTTTCACTTGTTGCTTTTATGATTTTCTTTTGTTTTTTATCTTTGACATTTTGATTACAATGTGTCTTGGTGTGGACCTTCTTGGTTCATTTTGCTTGGAACTCTGTGCTTTCTAGACCTTGTAGATAGTTTCCTTCTTCTGGTTTGGAAAGTTTTCAGCTATTATCTCTTCAAATAGGTTTTCTACTCCTTTCTCTCTCTTTCTCCTTCTGGGACACCTATAATGTGGGTGTTAGGGTGTTTGATATTATACCAGAGTTCATTTATGCTATCCTCATTATTTTTTCCTTCTGTTGTTCAGCTTGAGTGCTTTCCATTACTCTATCTTCCAAGTCACTAATTAGTTTTTCTGCATCCTGCATTCTTTAGTCTGCTGTTCATTCCCTCCAATGTGTTTTTGATATTATCTATTGAATTCCCATCTCTGACAGTTCTTTTTTGGACATTCTCTCTTTGTTGAGGTCTTCCTTGAGTTACACTGTTGTTTTTTCTATAAACATTGATTTAAACTCTTTATCAGGTAGACTGGTTAATTGTTTAATTTCAGGTTTTTTTCCTTGTTCTGTCATTTGAAGCATATTCCTCTGTGTCCTCCTAATGGATGATTTTCTGTGCTTGGTTCTATGAATTAGTTGAAAGGGTTCCCTTTCCCAGTCTTGAAGCATTGGCCCTGTGTAAGCAAGTCCCCTGTGTTGACTCCATGTGCCTCATGGTTTTGGCAATCTGAAAGCTAAGTGTGAGACAGGCTTTTCCTGGTGCTGGGGCTCCCTGAGCATGGTCTCCTGGGGGTGGGAACTTGAGTACCCATTGGAAAGACTCTTGGATGGACACCTGTGGTTCCTGTGCTGGTGAAAGAAGGGTGGTGGGCCAGCAGCGGGTCAGGGGAATATTCCAGTTAACGCCCATAATGATGCCAACTAAGTGCCCTGTGTCTCCTCACCTATATTCCCATTAACACTCTGAGCTATAGGGGACCACTCTGGGGACTACATGTATTAACATTCACCTGTCTCACTGGCAGCTGGGATCAGATGCCATTAATGTATATGTTCCCCTACAGACTCTGTGCACTCTGGCCACAAGGCAGGACTGTTGAATTCCCTGCAGGCATGCCTGTGTATGGGAAGGGGTTAGGGGGCCATCTAGACCAAGTCTGAGATTGGTGTCTCCACCTGGATCTTGCTTTCAGCCAGGTGCTGGCTGCCTCTTTCAATCTCAGATTGCCTCCAATGGTTTCATTGCCAACAAGTGGATACATAGTTTTGAAATTTAGTTTCTTTCACTTACAGTCTGGTTGTATTTGAACCACAAGGATGTTTTCCTATATCTTAGGGCAAGAAGCCCATGCCTGACTCTCTCAGTGGTATCCTCTCTCCCTCCCCCTTGTGGGTGATTGTGCTATGGAGTGTGGCTACCACGTCTTTCTCAGTCCTGCTGATTTTTTTAAATGTAATCCTCTTATCCCTTGTTGTATAGAAGGTATTCATTGTGGTCTCCATTCATCTTCAGTGTGGAATGCTCTTTGTGTAGATGTAGATTCTGTGTGTAGGTAGAGAAGGTGGATTTGGGTTCTCTCTACTCTTCCATCCTCTCAATTCCATTTACTCTTCTCTTTATTATTGTTTTCCTTATTCTACTTGCTTTAGTTTTATTTTGCTTTTTTTGCCCTTAAGTTCTTGACATGAGAGTTTAGACTACAAATTTGATTCTTCAGTGGGATTCAAGATGGTGGCATGAGAGGTGAGATAGAAAGTATATATAATATGAAAGTGTAGTTAATAAAACTAATCCTAAAAGAGCAACAGGACAGAAAGCTGCATCAGGCTGCATACACCTGGAGAAGAGAGCAGACCTCAAGAAACAGGGTAATGTACCAAAGCCTTGATTCAATAGGTCTCAAGTCCTTCTCCCATCCCAGATCAATGGCCAGAGGAAGAGAAATAGGGCAGGGAGGGGGTGGAAGCCTAGTACTGCTGAAGGCTCAGCCCTGGAGGTCTGCTTTGGGAGCAAAAACCTACATTACATTGTGCTCTGGAGATTAGTAGGGTTGGAAAGGTAAGACAGGAAGAATACTTGGGAAGATTGAGATTCCAGCCATTTGTGGAGGACAAGGATCCACATTCAGCAGCTCTGGGACAAAGGAAAGGAGGGCAGTCTGAGAGCCTTCCTAGCAGAGAGGGGGCTGCTGAAGGGTTGGGGTTTGCACAGGAGAAGGGATAGGTGGACAAGGTTGTCTGGGTGCTCTCTGCCCAACAGGTTGGGAACTTTCAGGAGCATCAGCCACTCCATTTCCCAGACTGCCTAATCAGTTCTGAGGCTCCACACTGTGATACACAGACTACTGCACCTTCCTCCTGGTCTGCTGGCACTGGCCTGCAAACTGGAAGTCCCTGCCCTGGCATCAGGCCAGCCAGAGGGAGGCCCCACTTACAGCACCTACAGATACAAAGCACAGAGGCTTATATCTGTGTGCTGGCCACTGGTTTTGACAGTGTAGACAGGCACTGCAGCCAGGAAGCTGGTAAAAGTTATGTCCTCCCACAAGGCACCAGTGCTGCTCCCCTGCAACACTTGGCATCACTCCAGGGGCTGAGCAGCTTCAGAGACTAGAGCTTCTGGGCACAAGAGGGCTCCACTTACAAATATGAAACATCAAAGGAACCTGTTTCAGACCAAAACCTCACAAACACCAGAAAAAGGGCCAAATGAAACTGAACTCACCAATCTTCCTGCACGAGACTTTAAAATAAAAATCATAAACATGCTCATGGAGGTACAGAAAAATATTCAAGAACTCAGAGATCAATTTAGGATGGAGATTCAATCATTAAGAAATTCCATATCTGAAATGAAACATATAATGGAGGGATTAAAAAGCAGATTAGGTATAGTAGAAGAGATGGTAAATGGAATAGAAATTAGAGAAGAGGAATACAAAGAAGCTGAGGCACAGAGAGAAAAAAGGATCTCTAAGAAGGAAAGATTATTGAGAGATATGTGGGACTAATCCAAATGGAACAATATTTGCATTATGGGGATACCAGGAGAAGAGAAAGAAAAGGGATAGAAAGTGTCTTTGAGGAGATAATTGCTGAAAACTTCCCCAATTTGGGGAAGGAGATGGTTTCTCAGGTTATGGAGGTGCACAGATCTCCCAACACAAGGGACCTAAAGAAGATAAAACCAAGACATATAATAATTAAAATGGCAAAGATCAAGGATGAGGACAGACTTTGTTTCTTTCGAGAGGGCATCTCTCATATTTATTGATCAAATGGTTGTTAACAACAATACAATTCTGTATAGGGGTCTCAATGCTCAATGCACAATTATTAATCCACCCCAAGCCTAATTCTTGTCAGTCTCCAATCTTCTGAAGCATAACGAACAAGTTCTTACATGGTGAACAAATTCTTACATAGTGAATAAGTTCTTACATGGTGAACAGTACAAGGGCAGTCATCACAGAAACTTTCGGTTTTGATCACACATTATGAACTATAAACAATCAGGTCAAATATGAATATTTGTTTGATTTTTATACTTGATTTATATGTGAATCTCACATTTCTCCCTTATTGTTATTATTATTATTACTATTTTTAATAAAATGCTGTAGTGGTAGGTAGATGCAAGATAAAGGTAGAAAACATAGTTTAGTGTTGTAAGAGAGCAAATGTAGATGATCAGGTGTGTGCCTGTAGACTAATTGTAAATCCAAGCTAGACAAGGGCAATAAAACATCCACGGATGCAGAAGATTTCTCTCAAAACAGGCGGGGGGTGTTGAGGTTCTAAGCCTCACCTCTGTTGATCCCCAATTTCTCACCTGATGGCCACCCTGCGACTGTGCCTGTCTTAGGTTGTTCCTCCCTTGAGGAATCTTACCCATCTCTGGCTAACCAGTCATCTTCTGGGGCCATACAGGGAAATGTAAAGTTGGTAAGTGTGAGAGGAGCCATATTGTTTGAAAAGGTTAGCTTTTTAATTCTTTGCAGATTTATGCCCTGTGGCTTCTATGCCCAGCATTTGTCTTGAGGTATCTTTACCACTTGGGAGAATTATGATACTCAATAAATTTGATATGAGGCACGAATTCTATTTAAGGGTTGTAATTAGTAAGGAAGAAGAAAAGCTATAGAAGTAGCAGGCAGAAGAAAACATGGGAAGACTGATGATTTCTTTGACATATCTTCTTGTAGAGTAACTTAAGCATGTATAGGTTTTAAACTACTAATTAAATTGCGCACACACATTAACATAATAGGAATACAGTTACATAAACAAGGCAGAACTATATTTACCAGCCATCTCCAGTGAAATCAAGAAAACCAGTTAGGCATCCTAGGCATTTGTGAAAATTTATCTATGATATGATGGATATTGTCCAACTGAACTTGAACAGTCTGAGAGAAATCAGACAAGTTAAAACAACCCATTCCTGGGAACTGTTCACATCCTATATGTTCTTTTAACAGTAGATAGTCTGTAGTTGTGAGATTTTGGAGCGCTACAACTTGCACTTCTCCTAATTCTTGGTTGAGTTCAGACAGTATAGATCCAGCCAAATTTGTTGTTTTACTGTATGCACAGGCCAGCTTAGATATCTTCTTCTTCATTCCAATGGCAAGTCCAGGAACCGGTGGGATGAATGCAGCTACAACTGTAGCAGCGCCTGGACCTTTGTTGAGGTTTTTTGATGATCATCTTCTGGTATGACTCTTCCAGAGAGTGCTGATGTTAGAAGTTCTTCTTCATATAGTATCTTAGTTCATTTTCTGGGTAGCCCAATTAGGCTTTGATCCTCTGTATAAACACAAACAGACCCTTTGCCCACACTTGGATATGCCCTTTATACCATTGTGTAGAACTCATTGGAGGTCACCACACAGGAACTGCTTTTTTTTTAAGAGAAAGGAATATTGTCAGAAAAATGTACCCCCACAGCCGATCATCTGACACCCTTTAAGTGATCAAAATTAAGGATATTTAAAGCATGCATTAATCGTTGATTTACAGTTAGTTTTATGCTATCAGGGAGTAATCCCCCTTTTCTTTCTTTCTTTCTTTTTTTTTTGTTATCATTAAACTACACTTACATTAAGAATATTATGTTTACTAGGCTCTCCCCTATACCAGGTTCCCCCTATAAACCCCTTTACAGTCACTGTCCATCAGCATAGCTAAATGTTGTAGAATCACTACTTCTCTTCTCTGTGTTGTACAGCCCTCCCCTTTCTCGCATCCCTCCCATTATGCATGCTAATCTTAATACCCCCCTTATTCTTCCCCCACTTATTCCTCCCTTCCTGCCCATCCTCCCCAGTCTTTTTCCCTTTGGTACCTGTTAGTCCATTCTTGGGTTCTGTGATTCCACTGCTGTTTTGTTCCTTCAGTTTTTCCTTTGTTCTTATACTCCACAGATGAGTGAAATCATTTGGTATTTCTCTTTCTCCACTTGGCTTATTTCACTGAGCATAATACCCTCCAGCTCCATCCATGTTGCTGCAAATGGCAGGGTTTGCCCTCTTCTTATGGCTGAGTAATATTCCATTGTGTATATGTACCACCTCTTCTTTATCCATTCAACGACTGATGGACATTTAGGTTGCTTCCAATTCTTGGCTATTGTAAATAGTGCTGCGATAAACATAGGGGTGCATCTGTCTTTTTCAAACTCGATTGCTGTGTTCTTAGGGTAAATTCCTAGGAGTTGAATTCCTGGGTCAAATGGTAAGTCTGTTTTGAGCATTTTGAAGAACATCCATACTGCTTTCCACAATGGTTGAACTAATTTACATTCCCACCAGCAGTGTAGGAGGATTCCCCTTTCTCCACAGCCTCGCCAACATTTGTTGTTGTTTTTTTCTTTTGGATGGCAGCCATTCTGACTGGTGTGAGGTGATACCTCATTGTAGTTTTAATTTGCATTTCTCTGATAATTAGCGATGTGGAGCATCTTTTCATGTGTCTGTTGGCAATCTGTATTTCTTTTTTGGAGAAATGTCTGTTCAGTTCCTCTGCCCATTTTTTAATCGGATTATTTGTTTTTTGTTTGTTTATGCATGTGAACTCTTTATATATTTTGGTTGTCAAGCCTTTATCAGATCTGTCATTTACAAATATATTCTCCCATACTGTAGGGTTCCTTTTTGTTCTATTGATAGTGTCTTTTTCTGTAGAGAAGCTTTTCAGCTTAATATAGTCCCACTTGTCCATTTTTGATGTTGTTTTCCTTGCCCGGGGAGATATGTTCAAGAAGAGGTCACTCATATTTATGTCTAAGAGGTTTTTGCCTATGTTTTTTTCCAAGAGTTTAATGGTTTCATGACTTGCATTCAGGAATTTGATACATTTTGAATTTACTTTTGTATATGGGGTTAGACAATGGTCCAGTTTCATTTTCCTACATGTAGCTGTCCAGTTTTGCCAGCACCATCTGTTGAAGAGACTGTCATTTCACCATTGTGTGTCCATGGCTTCTTTAACAAATATTAATTGACCATATATGTCTGGGTTAATGTCTGGAGTCTCTAGTCTGTTCCACTGGTCTGTGGCTCTGTTCTTGTGCCAGTACCAAATTGTCTTGATTACTATGGCTTTATAGTAGAGCTTGAAGTTGGGGAGTGAGATCCCCCCTACTTTATTCTTCTTTCTCAGGATTGCTTTGGCTATTCAGGGTATTTGGTGTTTCCATATGAATTTTTGAATTATTTGTTCCATTTCATTGAAGAATGTTGCTGGTACTTTCATAGGGATTGCATCAAATCTGTATATTGCTTTGGGCAGGATGGCCATTTTTCCAATATTAATTCTTCCTAGCCATGAGCATGGGATGAGTTTCCATTTGTTAGTGTCCCCTTTAATTTCTCTTAAGAGTGACCTGTAGTTTTCAGAGTATAAGTCTTTCACTTCTTTGGTTAGGTTTATTCCAAGGTATTTTATTTTCTTTGATGCAATTGTGAATGGAGTTGTTTTCCTGATTCCTCTTTCTGTTGGTTCATTGTTAGTGTATAGGAAAGCCACAGATTTCTGTGTGTTGATTTTGTATCCTGCAACTTTGATGTATTCCGATATCAGTTCTAGTAGTTTTGGGGTGGAGTCTTTAGGTTTTTTTTATGTACAGTATCATGTCATCTGCAAATAGTGGCAGTTTAACTTCTTCTTTACCAATCTGGATTCCTTATATTTCTTTGTTTTTTCTGATTGCCATGGCTAGGACCTCCAGCACTATGTTAAATAACAGTGGGGAGAGTGGGCATCCCTGTCTACTTCCCTATCTCAGAGGAAAAGCTTTCATCTTCTCACTGTTCAGTATAATGTTGGCTGTGGGTTTATGATATATGGCCTTTATTATGTTGAGGTACTTGCCCTCTATTCCCATTTTGCTGAGAGTTTTTATCATGAATGCATGTTGAATTTTGTCGAATGCTTTTTCAGCATCTATGGAGATGATCATGTGGTTTTTGTCTTTCTTTTTGTTGATGTGGTGGATGATGTTGATGGATTTTTTAATGTTGTACCATCCTTGCATCCCTGGGATGAATCCCACTTGGTCATGGTGTACGATCCTTTAGATGTATTTTTGAATTCGATTTGCTAATATTTTGTTGATTATGTTTGCATCTACGTTCATCTGGGATATTGGTCTGTAGTTTTCTTTTTTGGTGGGGTCTTTGCCTGGTTTTGGTATTAGGGTGATTTTGGCTTCATAGAATGAGTTTGGGAGTATTCCCTCCTCTTCTAGTTTTTGGAAAACTTTAAGATTAATGGGTATATGTCTTCCCTGTATGTCTGATAAAATTCTGAATTAAATCCATCTGACCCGGGGGTTTTGTTCTTTGGTAGTTTTTTGATAAAAGCTTCAATTTAATTGCTGGTAATTGGTCTGTTTAGATTTTCTGTTTCTTTCTGGGTCAGTCTTGGAAGGTTGTATTTTTCTAGGAAGTTGTCCATTTCTCCAAGGTTTTCCAGCTTGTTAGCATATAGGTTTTCATAGTACTCTCTAATAATTCTTTTTATTTCTGTGGGGTCCGTCATGATTTTTCCTTTCTCGTTTCTGATTCTGTTGATTTGTGTTGACTCTCTTTTCCTCTTAATAAGTCTGGCTAGAGGCTTATCTATTTTGTTTATTTTCTTTAAGAACCAGCTCTTGGTTTCATTGATTTTTGCTATTGTTTTATTCTTCTCAATTTTACTTATTTTTTCTCTAATCTTTTTTATGTCCCTTCTTCTGCTGACCTGAGGTCTCATTTGTTCTTCTTTTTCCAATTTCGATAATTGTGACATTACACCATTCATTTGGGATTGTTCTTCCTTCTTTAAATATGCCTGGATTGCTATATACTTTCCTCTTAAGACTGCTTTTGCTGTATCCCACATTAGTTGGGGCTTTGTGTTGTTGTTGTCATTTGTTTCCATATATTGCTGGATCTCCATTTTGATTTGGCCACTGATCCATTGATTATTTAGGAGCATGTTGTTAAGCCTCCATGTGTTTGTGAGCCTCTTTGCTTTATTTGTACAGTTTATTTCTAGTTTTATACCTTTGTGGTCTGAAAAGTTGGTTGGTAGGATTTCAATCTTTTGGAATTTACTGAGGCTCTTTTTGTGGCCTGGTATGTGGTCTATTCTGGAGAATGTTCCATGTGCACTTGAGAAGAATGTGTATCCTGTTGCTTTTGGATGTAGAGTTCTGTAGATGTCTATTAGGTCCATTGGTTCTAGTGTGTTGTTCAGTGCCTCTGTGTCCTTACTTATTTTCTGTCTGGTGGATCTGTCCTTTGGAGTGAGTGGTGTGTTGAAGTCTCCCAGAATGAATGCATTGCATTCTATTTCCTCCTTTAGTTCTGTTAGAATTTGTTTCATATATGTTGGTGCTCCTGTATTGGTTCCATATATATTTATAATGGTTATATTCTCTTTTTGGACTGAGCCCTTAATCATTATGTAATGTCCTTCTTTATCTTTTGTTACTTTCTTTATTTTGAAGTCTGTTTTGTCTGATACTAGTACTGCAACACCTGCTTTTTTCTCTCTGTTGTTTGAATGAAATATCTTTTTCCATCCCTTGACTTTAAGTCTGTGCATGTCTTTAGGTTTGAGGTGAGTCTCTTGTAAGCAGCATATGCATGGATCTTGCTTTTTTATCCATTCTATTACTCTGTGTCTTTTAATTGGTGCATTCAGTCCATTTACATTTAGGGAGATTATTGAAAGTTATGTACTTATTGCCATTACAGGCTTTCAGTTTGTGGTTACCAAAGGTTCAAGGTTAGCTTCTTTACTATCTTACTGTCTAACTTAACCCGTTTGTTGAGCTATTATAAACACGGTCTGGTGATTCTTTATTTCTCTCCCTTCTTATTCCTCCTCCTCCCTTCTTCATATGTTGGGTGTTTTGTTCTGTGCTCTTTTTAGGAGTGCTCCCATCTAGAGCAGTCCCTGTAAGATGCCCTGGAGAGGTGGTTTGTGGGAGAAAAATTACCTCAGCTTTTGCTTGTCTAGGAATTGTTTAATCCCTGCTTCATATTTAAATGGTAATCGTGCTGGATACAGTAGTCTTGGTTTGAGGCCCTTCTGTTTCATTGCATTAAGTACATCATGCCATTCTCTTCTGGCCTGTAGGGTTTCTGTTGAAAAATCTGATGATAGCCTGATGGGTTTTCCTTTGTAGGTGATCTTTTTTTCTCTCTGGCTGCCTTCAATATTTTGTCCTTGTGTTTGATATTTGCCATTTTAATTATTATGTGTCTTGGTGTTGCTCTCCTTGGATCCCTTGTCATGGGAGTTCTGTGTACCTCTGTGGTCTTAGAGGCCATTTATTCCCCTAGTTTGTGGAAGTTTTCAGCAATTATTTCTTCAAAGACACTTTCTATCCCTTTTTCTGTCTCTTCTTTTTCTGGTACCCCTATAATGCAGATATTGTTCCTTTTCGATTGATCACTCAGCTCTCTTAGAATTCTTTCATTCCTGGAGATCCTTTTATCTCTCTCTGCATCAGCTTCTCTGCGTTCCTGTTCTCTGTTTTCTAGTCCATTAATGGTCTCTTGCATCTCGTCCATTCTGTTTTGAAGTCCTTCCAGAGTTTGTTTTATTTCTGTATTCTCCTTCCTTAGTTCTTGCATATTTCTCTTCAAGTCCATCAGTATGGTTATGATTTTTGTTTTGAATTCTTTTTCAGGAAGACTGGTTAAATCTATCTCCCCAGGTTCCTTCTCAGGGGAAGATGTAGCAGATGCCGAAGCTGTCTGGGTTAGTCTTGTCTCTATCAGATTTTTTTGCCTTTTCATTTTGATAGGTGCTATTGACTATCAGCTGGGAGAGCCTCTTTCCACTTGCTAGTGTCCTTTCTTTACTGGGACAACTGCGACCCCTAGTGGCTTATGTTGGGCAATTGCGTGTAGACTGGGTCTTTGTGTCTTGCCCGGCCAGTATTTGGGAAGCTCTCTTGATGAGGGCGTGGCCACCCTCAGGCTGCTTCTCTGCTATGGCCCCGTCCCGGAGGGGTATTGGACGGGGAGCTGTTTGACTGTTTACCTCGATGAGGGATCTCAGAGCTGTTACCCAGGGGGTTAGTGCGCCTGTGTTTCCCTGGAATTTCCAGCTTCTGGATTGTGACCTGGGTTGTTTCTGTCCAGCTGTTGCGTTCCTATCCCTTTAAGACTTTCAAAAAGCTGTTGCTTTTCTTTGTCACAGGGGCATCGGCTTTTGGACCCACTCAGACCTCTTGCTGCCCTGTTTCCCTAGTATCCAGCACCTCAAGCATGCACTGTGTCTGCGCTCTGGTGCAGATGGCTGGGGCTGGCTGTTTAGCAGTCCTGGGCTCCCTTTCCCTCCCCGTTCTGACTCCTCTCCTCCTGCCGGGAGCTGGGGTAAGGGGCGCTCGCATCCCACCGGTCCGGGGCTTGTATCTTACCCCTTTCACCAGGCGCTGGGCTCTCGCACATGTGGATGTAGTCTGGCTGTTGTCCTGTCTTTTGGTCTCTCTTTTAGGATTAGTTGTATTTGTTGTATTTTCAAAAATATATATGTTTTTGGGAGGAGATTCCCACTATTCTACTCATGCCGCCATCTTGGCTCCACCCAGGACAGATTTTTAAAAGCAGCTAGAGAGAGAAAAAAGATCACATACAAAGTAAAACACATCAGTCTTTCATCTGAGTTAACAGAAACTTTACAGGCCAGGAGGGAGTGGCATGATATATTTAATGCAATGAAGCAGAGGATCTTGAACCAAGAATACACTACCCGGCAAGATTATCATTTAAATTTGAAGGAGTGATTAAACCATTTTCAGGTAAGTGAAATCTGAGAGAAATAACTCAGAAACCATCTCTACAGTACACTTTGGAGGACTGCTATAGAAGGAAGTATTCCTGAAGCTAAATAGCTGTCAGCAGGGGAAATCAAACCACATAAAAGAAAAAAGAACAATTAATTACTAAGCAGATGCAAATCAAATTAAGTACCCCCGAAGTCAATCAAGGGGTAGACAAAGAAAACAAAATATGATACCTAATATATAAAGAATAGAGGAGGAAGAAAAAGGAGAAAAAGAAAAGAACCCTGAGGTTGTGTTTGTAATAGCATACTAAGTGAGTTAAGATAACTGTTAGATAGTAATCTTTGAACCTTTAGTAATTACAAATACAAAGCCTGCAATGGCAATAAGTACATACCTATCAATAATCACCCTTAGTGTAAATGGTCTGAATGCACCAATCAAAAGACATAGAGTCACTGAATGGATAAAAAAACAAGACCCGTCTATATGGTGCCTACAAAAGACACACTTCAAACCCAAAGATATACTCAGACTGAAAGTAAAATGATGTAAAAAGAGTATTTCATGCAACTAATAGGGAGAAAAAAGAAGGAGTTGCAGTACTTGTTTCAGACAAAATAGACTTTAAAACAAAAAAAGTAACAAGAGACAAAGGAAGACATTAAATAATGATAAAGGGGTCAGTTCAATAAGAGGATATAACTATTATAAATATATATGCATGCAACACAGGCTCACCTACATATGTGAGATAAATATTAACAGAATTAAAGGGGGAAATAGAATGCAATGCATTCATTTTAGGAGACTTCAACATTCCACTTACTTTGAAAGACAGGCCAACTAGACAGAAAAAGAACAACACATTGGCACTGAGCCACATATTAGAACAGATGGTCCTAATGGACATCTACAGAACACTCCATCCAAAAGTAACAGGATATACATTCTTCTCAAGTCAATATGGAACATTTTCAAGAATAGATCATATATTAGACCAGAAAAAGAGCCTCAGTAAATTCAAAACATTGAAATTGTACCAACCGGCTTCTCATATCACAAATGTATGAAACTAGAAATAAATTACACAAAGAAAATGAAAAATCCCACAAACACATGGAGGCTTAATATCATGCTCCTAAATAATCAGTGGATCAATGATCAAAGAAAAACAGAGATCAAGCAATATATGCAGACAAATGACAATAATTCAACACCACAAAAATCTGTGGGGTGCAGTGAAGGCCATGCTAAGAGGGAAGTATGTTGCAATACAGGCCTACTTCAGGAAAGAAGAACAATCCCAAATGAGCAGTGTAAACTCACAATTAATGAAACTAGAAAAAGAAGAACTAATGAGGCCCAAAGTCAGCAGAAGGAGGGACATAATAAATATTAGAATATAAATAAATAAAATTGAGAAGATTAAAACAATAGAAAGAATCAATGAGTGCTGGAGCTAGTTCTTTGATAAAATAAAAAAATTGATAAGTCCATAGCCAGACTTATCAGGAAAAAAGGAGAGTCTATTCACATAAGCAGAATCAGAAATGAGATAGGAAATTCCCTATGGACACCACAGAAATTCAAAGAAATATGAGATAATTCTATGAAAATTTATATGCTAACAAACTGGATAACCTCAAAGAAATGGACAGCTTTCTAGAAAAATACAACCTTCCAAGGCTGTTCCAGGAAGAGACAGAAAATCTGAATAGACTACCAGCAATGAAATTGAATCAGTAATAAAAAATTATATACCCAGGAACATAAGACCAGATGGTTTCACTGCTGAATTTTATCAAACATTTAGTGAAGAATTATTACCTATCCTCCTTAAAGTTTTCCAAAAAGTAGAAGTGAGGGGAATACTCACACTTTCTATGAGGCCAGCATCAGTCTAATACCAAAACCAGGCAAAGACACCACAAAAAAACCAAAATTACAAACCAATATCCCTGATGAACGTAGATGCAAAAATTCTCAACAAAATAGCAAAATGGATTAAAAATACATTAAAAAAACCATCCATCATGATCAAGTAGGATTTATTCCAGGGATGCTAGGATGGTACAACTTTTGAAAATTCATCAACATCATCCACCACATCAACAAAAAGAAGGAAAAAAAACACATGACCATCTCCATAGATGCTGAAAAAGCATTTGACCAAATTCAACATACATTCATGATAAAAACTCTCAACAAAGTGGGTATAGAAGGCAAGTACTTCAACATAATAAAGGCCATATATGACAAACCCACAGCCAACATCATACTTAGCAAGAAGCTGAAAGCTTTTCCTTTAAGATTGGGAACAAGACAAGAATGCCCACTCTCCCCCTTTTATTCAACATAGTTCTGGAGGTCCTTGCCACAGCAATCAGACAACACAAGGAAATAAAAGGCATACCAATTGGCAAGGAAGAAGTAAAACTGTATTTTCAGATGACATGATATTTTACATAATAAACCCTCAGGAATCCACTCTGAAACAACATGATCTAATATCTGAAATCAGCAAAGTTGCAGGATACAAAATTAATACACAGAAATCTGTTGCATTCCTATACAGTAAAGATGAACTAGGAGAAAGAAAAATCAGGGAAACAATTCCATTCACATTTGCATCAAAAAGAACAAATACCTAGGAATAAACCTAGCCAAGGAAGTGAAATACCTATAGCCTGAAGACTACAAGACACTCTTAAGAGAAACTAAAGAGAACTCTAATAAATGGAAATTCATCCCATGCTCTTGGGTAAGAAGAATTAATATTGTCACAATGGCCATCCTGCCTAAAGCAATCTACAGATTCAATGTAGTCTCTATCAAAATACAAACAGCATTCTTCAAAGAACTAGAGCAAATAGTTCTAAAATTCATATGGAATCATAAAAGACCCAGAATAGCCAAAGCAATCCTGAGAAGGAAGAATAAAGTGTGTGTGGGGTGGGACACGGATTATGCTCCTGACTTTAAGCTCTACTGCAAAGCCACAGTAATCAAGACAATTTGGTACTGGCAAAAGAACAGACCCATTGAACAATGGAACAGACTGGAGAGCCCAGATATAAGCCCAAGCATATATACTCAATTAATATATAAAGGAGCCATAGATATACAGTGGGGAAATGACAGCCTCTTCAACAACTGGTGTTGGCAATACCGGACAGCTACATGCAAGAGAATGATACTGGATTAGTGTCTAACCTTATACATAAAAGTAAACTCAAAATGGATCAAAGACCTGAATATAAGTCATGAAGCCATAAAATCTTAGAATACAACCTAGGCTTTTTTCTCTTGAATGGAAACAAGAGCAACTTTTTCCTGAATGCATTGCCTCAGGCAAGGTAAACAGAATAAAAAATGAACAAATGGGATTACATCATGTTAAAAAGCTTCTGTACAGCAAAGGACACCATCAGCAGAACAAATAGGCATCCTACAGTATGGGAGAATATATTTTTAAATGACATATCTGACCAGGGGTTAACATCCAAAACATGTGAAGAACTCACACACCTCAACACCCAAAAAGCAAATAACCTGAATAAAAAATGTGTGGAGGATAGGAACAGACACTTCTCCAAGGAAGAAATTCAGATGGCCAACAGGCACATGAAAAGATGCTCCACATTGCTAATTATCAGGGAAATGTAAATTAAAACCACAATAAGATATCACCTCACACCAGTTAGGATGGCCACCATAGAAAAGACTAGGAACAACAAATGCTGGCGAGGATGCAGAGAAAGGATAACCCTCCTACACTGCTGGTAGGAATGTAAACTAGTTCAACTTTTGTGGAAAGTAATATAGAGGTTCCTCAAGAAATTAAAAATAGAAATAGCATTTGACCCATGAATTCCACTCCTAGGATTTTACCCAAAGAAAACAACTTCTCAGCTTCAGAAAGACATATGCACCTCTATGTTTATTGCAGCACTATATACATAGTGAAGTATGGAAGCAACCTAAGTGTCCATCAGTAGATGAATGGATAAAGAAGAGGTGGTACATATATATACAATGGAATACTATTCATATACAAAACAAATCCTACCATTTGCAACAACATGGATTGAGCTAGAGGATATTATGCTCAGTGAAATAAATCAGGCAGTGAAGGACAAATACCAAATGACTTCCCTCATTTGTGGATTATAACAATGAAGCAAAACTGAAGGAACAAAATAACAGTAGACTCACAGATTCCAAGAAGGGACTAATGGTTACCAAAGGGAAGGGGTTAGGGAGGGAGAAGGGGATTTTTGGGTATCATGATTGGTGCACGTGGTATGTGTGAGGTCACAGGGATGACAGTGTAGCTCAGAGAAGACAAATAGGGACTCTGTGGCATCTTAATATGCTGATGGACAGTGACTGCAATGGAGTTTGGAGGGGTACTCAGTAATAAAGGTGAATGTAATAACCACATTGTTTTTCTTGTGAAACCTTCGTAAGAGTGTATATCAATGTTACCTTAATAAAAAAAAAATGAAGACAGTGGAGTGACTGACACGTAATGATTGTACTTGTTAATTTAATTTATGTAACTATTCAAACCATTTTATTTGGTGTCAGATGAATAAAATAACAAAAACTAAAACAAATTTGATTCTTTTCCTCTGTCTTAAATTAGGCCTTCAGCATTACAAATTTTCCACTCTGCATTGCTTTAGCTGTATCCCACCCATTTTTTTCAGCTTTATTCAGGTACAATTGACAAATAAAATCCTCAAATTTTGATGTCATATTTTCAATTTAGTTTTTCTCAATGTACTTTTTATTTATCTTGACACTTCTTCCTTAATATAAGAATTATTTGGAAATACATTTGATTTCCATATGTTTAGAAATTTTCCCATAGTCTTTCTGATATTGATTTCTTGTTTAACTGTATTATGTTAACACAGTCTGTATGACTTCATGTAACTTCAGGGGTAAATATGTTCCCAGCCCAGGGCAAATAACTTTTAAAGCCAAAATCAGTTAAAGGGAGAAATAAAGTGGGAGAACCCTGTTTATTTCATATAAGAAGTCATTCACTTCTGCTTGCCCATGTCTCTCGTGATCCAGCTGCATCTAAGGGATCGGACCCAAACGTCTCCAGTCCAGATATGCCCTTGTTACGTCCACCCTTGTAATCATCTATTGATATGGAGAGGGACTACTTCTCTACAGCCCTTGGAAACACTTACGATATGGAGCTGCACTAAGGCCAGGTGAAAGATTCTGGAAATATTGCAATTTTACCCACACTTCAGTTCTTTTCAATCTTTTGAAGTTTGTTTAATGACCCAACGTAGCATCTACTTTTATGAATGCTCCATTGGTGCTTGAAAATCAAAGTGCATTCTGTTGTTGGGTGGAGTGTCCTATGAATATGCATTAGATGGTGTTGGTTGTTGATATTGTTCATATCTTCTATACCCTTGATGAGTTTTCTGGTGTTCCATTAGTTACTCACAAAGGATTGCTGAACTATTCAATCATGGCTGTGGATTCGTTTGTTCTTTTGTATTTATTGTCTTTTGCATAACTTCTTTTGCAGCTCTGTTATTTGGTGCACACATTTACAGTCAGTATGTCTTTCTGATGTATTGATTCTTTTATTATTATGTAAAGAATCTCTTTGCTTCCAGTAATTTCCTTTGCTATGAAGTCTACTTTATCAGATAATGTACCTCCCCCTGGTTTTCCTTTAATGTTTTTGGCAGAGCGCATTATTTTCCATTCTTTTACTTTCAGTCTGCCTATGACATTGACATTGACTTTTGTTCTTGTAAAAAGCATAAAAGTGGATGATTTTTATGCTAAACAGACTGTACCAATTTCTGTCTTTTGATTGATACATTTGGACCATAAACTTTAAGATAACTTTAATATTTATTTCTTACATCTGCCATTTTATGTTTATTTTGTTTCTATTTTCCTTGTTCTTATTTGTTTATTTCTCTATGCTCTCCTGTGGATTTTTTAACATTTGCAAGATTGCATATTTTTAGTGTATATGTTTGTATACTTTTGTAGTGACTTCTTTAGTATTAAATTATATATGTGACTTATGATAGTATTGATGTCAACGTTTTACAACTTTGAGGTCACTGTGAAGTCCACACTACCATTTATGTTTCTTTACCTTCTCCACTTTTAAATTTCATTGCCTTTAGAGTCACATGGTGTTAATATTTTTGTTTCAATTCTTAATATTATTTATAAAACTGATGACTTAAAGGGTAATGTATACATATTTCTGATAGATCTGTTGTTTCTTCATGACGAACTAAGTTTACTATTATTATTTTTTAGCATTCTTCTTTTCACAACTTCCTTAATTAATCTTTAAGATTAGGTCTGCTAGTAACACATTTTTAAAGTTTTCCTTCATTTGGAAACATCTTATTTCTTCTTCATTCTTGAAGGACTGTTCTGTTAGATACAGAATTTCTGGCAGTGTGTAGTAAAGGCATTGTGTCACTTCTTCCTGGCATCCATGGTTTCAGACGAGATACGCACTGTCATTTGAATTGTTATTCCACTCTAGGTAATTCACCTTTTCTCTTGGGCTGCCTTCATGATTTTCACTTTTCATAAATTTAATTATGAGTTTTCCTGGTGTGGATTTATTTGCTTTAACATTTTTTGAGGTTGTTTAGCTTCTTTAATGTATTGTTTTGTAGTTCTGCCTTTCTGAGAAGTTTTTATCTATTACTTTCTCATATTCTCTTTCAGGTCAACTCCTACTTCCTCTGCTTTTGAGACTGTGACACTAATAACGGATATTCTGGTATTGCCCCACATATCAGTGAGGCACTGTTTATTTAGTGTAACACTGTGTTCTCTCTGTTTTTCTGGTTGGGTAATCCTATTAATTTATCTTCAGGTTCATTGATTCTATTTTTTGTCATGCACATTCTAACTCTAAGCCCATATCATAAGATTTTAGAATTTCTATTACTGTAATTTCTATTTTTACAAGTTCTATTTGGTTCTTTTTTATAATTGTTATTTCTTTGCTGATACTATCTTATCATTGTTTTTAAATGAAAACAAATTTGGAAAGTTTTGACAGTTTAAAAAAAATTTGTCATTTTCCTTTGGGCTTTCAAATTACAAATATATTGGGCTTCTTGAATTGTTTCACAGATAAATAATGTCTTATTGATTAAAAAATTTTTTTTATGCTGTGTTTAATTTGGATAGTCTCCATTTATATGTCTCTAAATGCAACAATCTTGAATTTCATTATCACTAATGACAACATTTTAATGTATTTGTCCAACTCATTCTACTCTCTATGGATTAAGTTTAATGTATTGATTTTTTATTTTTATCATGGTTCATATTTTCCTCCATTTTTATAGGTCTAGAAATTGCTTATTAATTGTCAGATATTGTGAATGTTATCTTGTTGGATGGTGAAAATTTTTGTAATGATAAAAATATTATTGAACTTTATTCTATAGGACTCACCTTGTCTGGATGTAATTTGATCCTTTTGATACTTTATTTTATACTTTTAGGAAAGACTAGCATAGTATTAGTTTAGGACTAATTGTAACCCAATATTGGAAAAATAACCTTCTGAGAATTTATCCAAGGTTGCTGTTGGAGACATAGGCTACTCTTCATCTTGTGTTTTCTTTGGGCATTTTTCTCTATCATCCATTCAATTGGTTCATTCCTTGGTCTTGGGTAATATTTCTCAAACATTCTGGCTCTTGTGAACACAAACTAGTTATAGTCCTGTGTAAGTTCTGCAGATTTTGCTCTGTAAGTTAAGGAGGTCCTTTTGAAGACCTCAGCTAACTTTTTCATGTGCACACACTGATCTCTGCTCAGCTGAAGACTTGAAAGAAACTCTTTGTAGATCTCTAAAGCACTCTGTCTTTGCATATTTTTTCTTTCTAACACTGCTTTGTGAACTCTGACCACCTTACCTTTACCAGACCTCCACCTCTACCCTCTCAATTCAAAGTGCCTATTGCATTCTGCCTTTTTTCCACTGTCTGTGAGGTGGCCTGGAATATCTCTCCAGACAAAAACTGGAACCATCAGTGAGTTTTCCTCATTTGTGTCCTCAACTTCTACACATCACTATTTTGGCTCATGTGTAATGTCTGAAGACCAGTGTTTTAAGTTATATCTGTATCATTATTATTACTGAATGTTATAATTGCATTCATCAATGCTCATATTGCCCAATATTTGTCCAGTGAAGCATCTCCATATTGGTGCCAATGATGTTTTGATTGATTTTTTATTTCACAACATTATATATACAGTATTTTGTGTATTTCCTGCTTCAGACTGGTTATCAGTCATTCTGCAAGTGCCATGAATTTGATTCAGAACTTCACTAGTTATAAACTCAAGTCTGTTATTTTAATAACTGTTACCTGGAAAAATTCACTCAATTTATCTGAGTCTAAATTTCCTTTTCAGCTAAGCCAATACAGGACTTCTTATCTTGCTGTGTTGCTGTGAGAACAAAATCAAATGCTAAATGTAATGCATCCTTGGAGAAATTTTGATATTTAATATCTACTTAGCATTCATTATTTTTTTACCTCAGAGGTAAGGTTATGTTTCATTAATTATACAAATCAATTTGTGTTTCTTACCACTTCAAGTTTAATTGTCCTAAATGCACCAATAATTATTTATAAAAATGACATCTTTAATTTACTTAAAAAGAAGTTCTCAGGTATCTACATTTTATTTTTCTCATTCTGAATTCAGATAAGTAGTACATGATAAATGGTGTCTGCATTCACTAAACATAGTGCTCTATTAATCTTGGAGCTGGCTGGGTTATTAGTGTTGTGTCAATATATCAAATTCTAACATCCATCTGCCCATCAGGATGTATTACACACTTCACAGTTCTTGTAAGAGAAAACCAATATCAAGTGATAGAGTCTCAGGGCATCTTAAATGTCTGACATAATTCTTTCTTTGCCACTTAATTATGTTACTAATCTTTTCTGTCCCTTTTTTAGGGATTAATAAATGGAAAATCATTAACAGTTCATTTATAGCCTATCCATTGATTATTTCTTTGATTTTAAGAATAATATGGAGCTAAACTTATTCACTCAGAACAATTTTCTGAGTAGAAAATTAAGACTCTTTATATATACTTGGATTTTAAAAATTTATTTTCAATGTGTTAAATAATAAGAGGAAGAAAGAAGGAAGGAGGAAAGAAAAGAAAGTCCATGGGGGATAATAGCAACGTCATAGGTCTTGTTTGACCAAAGATTCTACTGTAATTCTTAGTGCACTCAGTTATGTTAATTTTGCAGAGTAGGAGAGGAATGTGGAAAAGACAACAAAATAATTGATTAAAGGTTACAGATGCTCATAACAAAATATGAGAATGTAATAGAGGATGAACTTTCTCCTTACATTTCCACTATCTTTATCTTTCCAACCCTAACCAAATACTCTTGATAAAAGTACAAATAGGTTAATAGTGATAGGATATTTTCAACATGGTGTCAATGTTGTGATACGGTGTATAGCAGTGTAGGTGGGGATAGTCAGGGGCCAGACAATAAGGTCAGGATGGCACATGGAAATGAGGTGAGTTGTGTGAGTACTGAGCAATTACTAAATTCTGAGGTGTACCAAAAAGTGTTCATTGCTGCAGCCCCATGAGCAAGTTCTATTCTCATACTCATTCCACAAGTGAAAAGACTTTTGTGGAGAACCTAAAACACAGAAAAGATAGTATAGAATTGTTTCTCCTGACTCCTTAGAAATAAAAATACCAGAAATAACAAGAGAGGCAATGAAAGCAGAGAAAAAGATGATAAAAAGAAAAAATAAAGGCCCAGGATTAAAGAAACAAGATAGTAGCAGAGACTCTATGTACAACCCATGAAGAAGAAAGAGACCCAGAATTTCCTGATCTGTAACTTAGAAAAGGAAGGTGACCCAGGTAGCTTCATCCCTCTCCTGCATCATAAAGGAGGCATACTGACATCAGGCAAGCCTGACTTCAGACTTGAAAGGATGAAACAGCGGCTCTACCAGAAGGAAGTGGCCTCTGGAAGACCCCTTCCCCTTGGCCTGAGACTCCCTCCCTTACCCAAAGGTCCAGACAACAGAGCAGCACCAAAAAGGGACCCACCACAGAAGGACCTGGAAATGCAGCAACAGAAGCTAGGGAGACATACAAAAGAAAAGTACTTGTATCAAATGAACAGCATCATGAAACAATGGGACAATTTAAGAAGACAACTGAATTTGTAACTGGAGTCCCTGAAGGATGGATGCAAACATAAGAAATCATGGTTGAAATTTTTCCGAATTCATCAAAAACTGTAAATCCCAGGGAGAGGAAGCATGAAAATCACCACCAAGTTGCATCCTAATAAGGTTACTTAAAAGCCATGATAGAGAGGTAATCTTGAAAACAGAGAAAACATTATACTCAAAGGTACAATAAAAGCAGACCTTTTGCCACATACAATTTAAGTCAGAAGACAGTGGAGCAATATCTTTAAAGCACTGAAAGAAAACTGTCATGCCAGAATTCTGTGCCCAGTGATAGTACTTTCAAAAAAGAGACTGAAGCAAAGACTTTCTTAGGCCAACAAAAGTTATGATTTTATTACCTGCAACTTGTCCTAAAATAGTAACAGGGAGTCCTTAAGAGTCAACAAAAAATATACCACATAGAAATCTGGATTTAAAAAACAGAATAAATAACACTAGGAATGGTAATTATATGAGTAAATAATTTCTAATTTTTAAAATTTCTTTTAAATATAACCGATTGTTTAAAAGAAATAGAATGGTAATATATTTGAAGTATATGACATATATAGAAATACAGGATACAAAAAGTGGACAAAATTTGGGAGGGAGAAAAAATATATCATTGCAGTATTCTTATATGTGCATAAGGAAATATAATATTGCTTTAAAGTACACTGTGGTGAGGTATACTACAAATCCTAAAATAACCACTGAAACAATGAAAAAAGAGTAATAGTAAATAAGTAAATTAGGTAATAAGTCAAAAAGGGGAGATAAAATATAATAATAATAAAATACTGGTTATTAGGAATTGGAAAAAGATGGTGTCATGAAAAGTGACACAGAAACCTCCCCAAACCACATAACACATGAAAATACATCATATACAACTAATCTTGAAAGAGCGACCCAAAGACTGCAGAACAGATGGCCTACAACTAGGGATAAAAGAAAACCTCACAGAAAAGGGTAAAGTAACAAAGCCATGATCTGGCAGGACCCAAGCCCTCCCCTTAACCCAGCGCACTGGTGGGAAAAGAGAAACGGAGTGGAGAGGGAGTGCTGAAAACTCAGCCCTGGAAATCTGCTCCAGGAGCATGAAACCATATTACATGGTGCTCTGGAGATTAGTGGGGTTGGAAAGCAAAGACAGACAGAATACTGGGAGAGACTGAGATTCAAGCCACTTGTGGACAACAAGTATGCACAACTGGCCCCCTGGGACAAAACAAAGGTAGGTAGTATGAAAGACTTCCCAGCAGTGACAGGGGTAATAAAAGGGCAAAGATTACAAAGAGCTTGATGCTCGGGAGAAAGGGCAGGTGGACAACCTCATCCTGACACACTCAGCCCAGCAGATTGAGAGTGCTTCAGGAGCTCTCAGGAGCTTCAGTTGCTCCATCCCTTTGCTGGCAACATAAGCCTGACACCTGCCTCTGCACACAGCTGGCTGCTCCTTCCTCCCAGTAGGCACTGGTCCTGCAAAACTGCTGCTCCCAACATCATGCCAATCCAATCACAGGGGGTCCCAGCTATGGCAGCTACAGGGGTTTAACACAGAGCCTCCTCCTAGTGTGCTCAGCCCAGTGGACCTGGCAGTAGAGGCTGATGCTACAGCCAGGAAGACAGGAAAGAGCTCTTTCCTCCTAGCAGGTACTGGTTCTGTTCGCCTGTGACCCATGCCATTGCTACAGATGCTGGGCAGCTCCAGAGAGTAGGGCTTCTGGGCACTAGAAGGCACTACCTGCGCAAAGTTATTATTTAATAGTAATCATTACAAATATGAAATGGCAAAAGAATTTTGTACAAACTACAATCCTTTAAGCACCAGAAAGAGAGCTAAGTGAAAGAGAAATCACCAATATTCTTGATAAAGATTTAAAAATAAAAATCATAAACATGCTCATGGAACTACAAAAAATATTCAAGACCTCAGAAAGGAATTCAAGATTGAGGTAAACTTTGAAAAATACAGTGTCTGAAGTGACATATACAATAGAGGGATTTAAAAGCAGATTAGATTAAATAGAGGAGACAGCAAATGAAATCAAAATTAGAGAACAAGAATACAAAGAAGCTGAGGCACAGAGAGAAAAAAGGATCTCTAAGAATGAAAGAATATTGAAAAAATTATCTGCCCAATACAAATGGAACAATATATGAATTATAAGGGTACCAGAAGAAGAGAGAGAAAAAGGGATAGAAAGTACCTTTGAGGAGGTAATTGCTGACAACTTCCCCAGTCTGGGGAAGGAGATAGTCTCTCAGGCCATGTAGGTGCACAGATCTCCCAAAACAAGGAACCCAAAAAGACAACACCAAGACATATCATAATTAAAATGGCAAAGATCAAGGATAAGGACAGAATATTAACAGCAGCCAGAGAGAAAAAGGATCACATACAAAGGAAAACCCATTAGGCTATCATTAGACTTCTCAACAGAAATCTTCCAGGCCAGGAGGGAGTAGCCTGATATATTTAATGCAATGAAACTGAAGGGCCCCAAACCAAAAATACTCTACCCAGCAAGATTATCATTTAAATTTGAAGGAGGTATTGAACAATTTCCAGATAAGCAAAAGTTCGTATTTATAAAGAAAAAAAGAGAGTGTACAGATATAAAGAAAATCAGAAAGCAAAAATCACTACAGACACCACAGAAATACAAACACAGACTTTACCTCCCACAGACCATCTCTACAGTGTATTTAGAAGAGACTGCTTAAGATGGAAGTGCTCCTAAGGCTAAATAGCTGTCACCAGAGAAAATAAAATCACAGTAAATGAAGCAGACCAATTAATTACTAAGGAAATGCAAAATTAAATAAACTATCCACAAAGTCAGTCAAGGGATACACAATGAGTACAGAATATGACACCTAATATATAAAGAGTGGAGGAAGGGCAAATGCCGAGGAGGATTAAAGATGGTGGCATGAGAGGTGAGACAGAGACTTCCTCCCAAACCGCATATAATACGAAAATATAATTAATATGACTAATCCTGAAAGAGCAACAGGGAAGAGGGCTGTGCCAAACCGCATACACCTGGAGAAAAGAATAAACCTATGGAACAGGGTAACGTACCAAAGCCATGAACTGGCTGGATCCAAGCCCTTCCCCCACCCCAGCTCACCAGCAGGAGGAAGAGAAACAGAGCAGTGAGGGAGTGGAGGCCTGGGACTGCTGAATACCAACTCTGGAGATCTGCTCTGGGAGCACAAACCTACATTTCATGGTGTTTTCATGGTACTCTCATGAGCAGGGGGTTAGAAAGCTAAGATAGGCAGAATACCTGGATAGACTGAGATTCCAGCTACTTGTGGAAAGCAGGGATCCATATCTGGCTGCTCTGGGACAAAAGAAAGGTGGGTAGTCTGATAGACTTCCTAACAGCAAGAAGGCTGCTAAAGGGGCAAGGATTGCACAGAGCTTGCTGCTCAGGAGAAAGGACAGGTAGACAAAATTGTCCGGGTACACTCTGCCCAGCAGGATGAGAACTTTCTCAATCCTCAGGGGCTCCAGCTCCCTGGCTGGCTACACAGATTGAAAGACAACCTCCATGATATGCAGCCTACTCAGCCTTTCTCCTGGCCAGCCCCACCTGGCTTGCAAACTGAAAAACCCTACCCTGGCATTAGGCCAGCCAGGAGGAAGCCCCACCTACAGCAACTACAAATGCAAAGCATAGAGGCTTATACCTGTGTGCTTGGCCAACTGGTTCTGGCAGTGGAGGCAGGCATAGCAGCCGGGAAGTGGAAACAGCTCTTTCCTACCCCCAGGATTCAATACTGCTCCCCTGCCACCCCCAACATTACTTCAGGGGCTGAGCAGCTCCAGGGAGTAGAGCTTCTGGGCACTAGAGGGCTCCAAATACAAATATGAAATGCCAAAGGAACCTGGTTCAAAGTAAAATTATGAATACAAAACCTGAGAAAAATTTAAATAAAATCGACCTCATGAATCTTCCTGAAAGGGATTTCAAAATAAAAATCATTACCATGCTTATGGAGGTACAGGAAGAACTCAGGAATGAATTCCGGTTCAAGATCCAATTGTTGAAGAGAACAATGGAGGGTATTAAATGCAGATTAGATATGGTGAAGGAGATGATAAATGAAATAGAAATGAGAGAAGAGGAATACAAAGAAGGTGAGACACAGAGAGTAAAAGGATCTCTAAGAATGAAAGAATATTGAGAAAACTGTGTGACCAATCGAAATAGAACAATATTCTCATTATAGGAGTACCAGAAGAAGAAGAGAGAGAAAGGGTTAGAAAGTGTCTTTGAGGAGGTAATTACTGAAAACTTTCCCCATCAGGGGAAGGAGATGGTATCTCAGGCCATGGAGATCCACAGATATCCTAACACAAGGGACCCAAGGAAGACAACACCAAGACACATAGTAATTAAAATGGAAAAGACCAAGGATAAGGACAGACTGTTAAAAGCAGCCAGAGAGAGAAATAAGATCACATAGAAAGGAAAGCCCATCAGGCTAACATGAGACTTCTCAGCAGAAACCTTACAGGCAAGAAGGGAGTGGCACGATGTATTTAATGCAATGAAGCAGCAGGGCATCAAACCAAAAATACTTTATCTGGCAAGATTATCATTTAAATTTGAAGGAGGGAATAAACAATTTCAAGATGAGTAAAAGCTGAGAGAATTTATCTCCCACAAACAGTCTCTACAGTGCAGTTTGGAGGGATTGCTATAGATGGAAGTGTTCCTGAAGTTTAATAGCTCTCACCAGAGCTAATAAAACCACAGTAAAGAAAGTAAAACAGTTAATTACTAAGCAAATGCAATATTAAATCAACTACTCCCAAAGTCAATCAAAGGATAGACAAAGAGTACAGAATATGATACCTAATATATAAAGAATGGAGGAGGAACAAAAAGGAGAAAAAAAGAAGCTTTAGATTATGTTTGCAATAGCATATTAAGTGAGTTAAGTTAGACTCTTAGATAGTAAGGAAGTTAAACTTGAACCTTTGATAACAATGAATCTAAAGCTTACAATGGCAATAGTACATACCTATCGATAATCACCCTAAATGTAAATGGACTGAATGCACCAATCAAAAGACATAGAGTCACTGAATGGATAAAAAATTAAGAACCATCTATATTCTGCCTACAAGAGACTCACTTCAAACCCAAAGACATACAGAGACTGAAAGCAAAACAATGGAAAAAGATATTTCATGCAAATAATAGGGAGGAAAAAAAAAAGGAGTTGCTGTACTTGTATCAGACAAAATAGACTTCAAAACAAAGAAAGTCACAAGAGACAAAGAAGGACATTACATAACGATTAAGGGGCTAATCCAAACAAGAAGATATAACCATTATAAATATCTATGCACCCAACACAGGCTCACCTACATATGTGAAACAAATACTACCAGAATTAAAAGGGGAAATTGAATGCAATGCATTCATTCTAGGAGACTTCAACACTCCACTCACTCTAAATGACAGATAGAAGATAAGCACACAGAGTCACGGGACAACACATTAGAATAGATGGACCTAAAAGACATCTATAGAACTCTATACCCAAAATCATCAGAATAAACATTCTTCTCAAATGCACATGGAATACTTTCAAGAATAGATCATATACTAAGCCACAAAAGAGTCTTGGTAAATTTAAAAATATTGAAATTGTATCAACCAGTTTCTCAGACCACAAAGGTATGAAACTAGAAATAAAGTACACAAAGAAAATGAAAAATCCCGCAAACACATGGAGGCTTCACAACATACTTCAAAATAACCAATGGATCAATGAAAAATAAAAACAGAGATCAAGCAGCATATGGAGAGAAATGACAACAATAATTCAACACTGCAAAATCTGTGGGATGCAGCCAAGGCCTAGCTAAGAGGTAAGTATATTGCAATACAGGCCTACCTCGGAAAGAAGAACAATCCCATATGAACACACTAATCTCACAATTAATGAAACTAGGAAAAGAAGAACAAATGAGGTGCAAAGTGAGTAGAAGGAGGGACATAATAAAGATTAGAGCAGAAATAAATAAAATTGAGAAGAATAAAACAGCAGAAAACAATCAATGAAACCAAGAGCTGGTTCTTTGAGAAAATAAGCAAAATAGATAAACCCCTAGAGAGACTTATGAAGAAAAAAAAGAGAATCAACACACATAAACAGAATTAGAAATGAGAAAGGAAAAATCACTACAGACACCACAGAAATACTAAGATTTATTAGAGAATACACTGAAAAAAATATGCTAAGAAACTGGATAACCTAGAAGAAATGGACAACTTTCTAGAAAAATACAACCTTTCAAGACTGACCAAGGAAAAATCAGAAAATCTGAACAGACCTATCATCAGCAACAAAATTGAACTGGTAATCAAAAAACTACCTAAGAACAAAATCTCTGGACCAGATGGCTTCACTGCCAAATTTTATAAAACATTTAGTGAAGACCTAATACCAAATCTCCTTAAAGTTTTCCAAAAAATAGAGGAGGAGGGAATATTTCCAAACTCATTCTCTGAGGCCAGTATCACTCTAATACCAAAACCCGGCAAAGAAACCACAAAAAAAGAAAATCACAGACCCATATCCCTGATGAATGCATGCAAAATTACTCAACAAAGTATTAGCAAACCGAATTCAAAAATACATCAAAAAGATCATCCACCATGATCACGTAGGATTTATTCCAGGGATGCAAGGATAGTACAACATTTGAAAATCCATCAACATCATCCACCACATCAACAAAAAGAAGGACAAAAACCACATGATCATCTCCATAGATGCTGAAAAAGAATTTGACAAAGTTCAATATCCATTCATGATAAAAATTCTCAACAAAATGGGTATAGAGGGCAAGTACCACAACATACTAAAGGCCATATATGACAAACCCACAGCAACATTATACTTAACAGAGAGAAGATGAAAGCTTTTCCTTTAAGATTGGGAACAAGACAAGGAAGCCCACTTTCTCCACTTCTATTCAACATAGTACTGGAGGTCCTAGCCATGGCAATCAGACAACACAAAGAAATAAAAGGCATCCAGATTGGCAAGGAAGAAGTTAAATTGTCCCTGTTTGCAGATGAAATGATATTGTACATAAAAATCCCCAAAGAATCCACTCCAAAACTACTAGATCTAATATCTGAATTCAGCAAAGTTGCAGGATACAAAATTATACACAGAAATCTGTGGCATTCCTATACACTAACAATGAACTAGCAGAGGTAAAATAGGGAAACCAATTCCATTCACAATTGCATTAAAAAGAATAAAATATCTAGGAAAAAAACAAACCAAGGAAGTGAAAGACCTATACTCTGAAAATTACAGGACACTCATGAGAGAAATTAAAGAAGATACCAATAAATGGAAAAACATCCCATGCTCATGGACAGGAAAAATTAATATTGTCAAAATGGTCATCCTGCCTAAAGCAATCTATAGATTCAATGCAATTCCTATGAAAATACCAACAGCATTCTTCAACGAACTAGAGAAATCATCCTAAAATTCATATGGAACCACAAAAGCCCTCAAATAGCCAAAACAATCCTGAGAAGGAAGAATAAAGCAGGGGGAATTATGCTCTCCAACTTCAAGCTCTACTAAAAACAACAGTAATCAAGAAAATTTGGTACTGGCACAAGAACAGACTCATAGACCAATGGAACAGACTAGAGAGCCCTGATATAAACCCAATCATATAATGTCAATTAATATGTGACATACTATGGGGAAATGACAGCTTCTTCAACAGCTGGTGTTGGCAAAACTGGACAGTTACATGCAAGAGAATGAACTGGATTATTGTTTAACCCCATGTACCAAAGTAAACTCGAAATGGATTAAAGACTTGAATGTTAGTCATGAAACTATAAAACTCTTAGAAGACAACATAGGCAAACATCTCCTGAATATAAGCATGAACAACTTCTTCCTGACATAAAATGGATATCCTTGAGCAAGGAAACAAAAGCTAAAATGAACATATGGGACTACATCAATCTGAAAAGTTCCTATATAGCAAAGAACACCATCAGTAGAACAAAAAGGCATCCTACAGTATGGGAGAATATATTTGTAAATGACAAATCTCACAAGGGGTTAACATCCAAAATATATGAAGAACTTACATGCCTCAACACCCAAAAAGCAAATAACCTGATTAACAAATGGGCAGAGGATATGAAGAGACAGTTCTCCAAAGAAGAAATTCAGATGGCCAACAGGCACATGAAAAGATGCTTCACATCACTAATCATCAGGGAAATGCAAATTAAAACCACAATGAGATATCACCTCACACCAGTAAGGATGTTCAGTATGGAAAAGACTAACAGCAACAAATGCTGGTGAAGATGAGGAGAAAGGGGAACCCTCCTACACTGCAGGTGGGAATGTAAGCTAGTTCAATCATTGTGGAAAGCAATATGGAGGTTCCTCAAAAAACTAAAAACAGAAATACCATTTGACCCAGGAATCCCACTCCTTGGAATTTACCCAAAGAAATACAACTTCTCAGATTCAAAAAGACATATGCATCCCTATGTTTATTGCAGCACTTTTTACAATAGCCAAGATATGGAAGCAACTTAAGTGTCCAGCAGTAGATGAATGGATAAAGAAGAGGTGGTACATATACACAATGGAATGCTATACAGTCATAGGAAAGAAACAAATTCTACCATTTGCAACAACATGGATGGAGCTGGAGGACATTATGCTCAGTAAAATAAACCAGGCTGAGAAAGACAAATGCCAAATGATTTCCCTCATTTGTGGAGTATAACAATGAAGCAAAACTGAAGGAACAAAATGGCAGCAGACTCAGAGACTCCAAGAATGAACTAAGGGAGGGGTGTGGGAGGGCAGGTGGGGAGGGAGGGAGATGGGGATTGAGGGGTATTATGTTTAGTACACATGGTGTGGGGGATCATGGGGTGCACAGTGTAGCACAGAGAAGGCACATAGTGGATCTGTGGCATCTTGCTGCACTGATGGACAGTGACTGCAGTGAGGTATGGGTGGGGACTCGATAGTATGGGTAAATGTATTAACCACATTGGTTTTTGAACGAAATCCAACAGGTTTTGCCTTTGTTCATTTTTGACTGAAGACATTTGTAGTCTGTCCTTTCCCCTCTCTTTGGGTGGCCCACCCTAGCTCCTCTATCTTTGTCAATCCTTCATCCCTTGACATTAAAATGTAAACGTCACTGGAATAAGTCCTTGAATAACCCTGCAGCTCCATCTACACTCATTCCTTTGGTGATCATTTCTATGTTGATGCTTTCATGTTCAGTTCTGACCCCTACCTTGAACTCTAGCTTCCCAAATCCTACTATCAAATTGAGGGCTCTAGCAGGACTCTGATCAGAGTCTCATTCTAACATGATCTGCTCACAGAGATGAGATCTTATCTCAATCACAAGTGAGCTGGTGGTGTTACCCTCAAATCTTCTCCTACTACAGTCTTCTCTGTTGATGGCAAGTCCATCTTCTCAGTTACTCAGTACAAACCTTGACTCTGCTTTTTCTCTGTAGCACTGCATCTGAACCATCAGGAAACTCAGTTCACTGTAATTTCAAAGGTATACAGAACCTAACCATTTAAGGTTACCCCCACACCTACCCAATCCAAACTTAAAATCTCCCCACTACTTTCCTCTCTCTCTCACCTCTAGCCAAACCAGTTACCTTACTGGTCCCAGCCCTTTTTGGGCAAACTCTCTTTGTCAGTACACACCAACATCTGGAGGTAAAGCCGCATTTCTCTTCTTTCAAAGACTGGTAAATCTCAACATTACAAAAACACTACATATTTAAGATATGACTAATTAAATCAATCATAAAAAAGTAAACTGTAATAATCCTAAGATGAAAGGAAATGCAGTCTTCTTTGAATTACACTTACCCTGGGTTCACGGAGCTGCTAAG
This sequence comes from Manis pentadactyla, assembly GCF_030020395.1. NCBI lineage: Eukaryota > Metazoa > Chordata > Mammalia > Pholidota > Manidae > Manis > Manis pentadactyla. The sequence goes on from NC_080025.1 coordinate 46,647,361, forward strand.
ATGTTACTGCACAGAAATATTTTATAAAATCACCTACTTAATCAAAGAGCATGTTCATTTGAACAAGAGGATTATGTTTATACTTTTGTTATATCCCCAGTGCCTAGAAGAGTACAAATATATAGAAAGCACACAAAAAATATTTGTTGAACTGAATTGTATTCAATAAATATTGATAATCATGAAAATATTCTTCAAAGTATCTGCTATGGCTATTTGAACAAGTTCTGATACAGAGGTTTCTGAAAACTTTGCCAACCCAATTACATCTTAAGAGATTTTTCAATATTTTAATGGTTTTATAGAATATAAATTATTCCATCTAATACACAGCAAAGTCAAAAGTACAAATTTCCCTTTAAAAAGGGTCAGTTTAATTACATAAAGTCCAATTTGAAATATAACCTTCAGCCTTTGTCAAAAAAAGAAGTATCAGCTCTAATCCCTCAAAGAAAAAGAAGGTAAGGCAGCTAAACAGCTTTGAAGGTAAAACAGGATTTTCTTGTGAGAGATATACAAATTGACATGCATATTTAAGAGTCTAAAATAAAATTCATAGACCAAATTCATCCTTCACATGCAAAATCTAAGGAAAAATAAGAACCCAAAGGTTAAAAAAAAAGAAGTGCAATATGCTGTTCTGAGACCTGATGTTAAGACATGTTTGTGAGCAAAGAAATAAACTGATTATTTTAAGTTTTCAACAGCAAGAAAGGCAAATTTAGTGTGAAGCATCATATCCAAATGGAAAGGCACTTCTGATATGAAATCTTTAAGCTTCTAAAATCTCACATAACTTGCTTTAAAATCTTCACAAATTACTAAAACCTAGTAGAAAAGTAATCTCTAAAAACAGTAATATTTTCTGTTATTCACCTGAGAAAATAATTTCAGCCTGACTTCAAAAATATATCAAACAGTGATATGAGCGAAAATGGCAGCGTAAGAAATAGAGTTTGTCCCTCCATAAAAGCAATGAAAAATTGAGGGAAAATTTAAGAATTAACATTATCAGAACTCTATACAATATCCAAAATCTTACAACAACCAGGGGAACAATTAATTAAACAAATATCTGAATCCTGGTAAGAATAGCAAATTGTTGGTACTTTATCTTAATCTGGTGCTGTACCTTGCTTTCTATGTTGGTGGTTGGATTGAAGGTGACATCCCACACCCATGGTATGGGAACTGATAATGGAAGGACCGGACTGGACCTCATTTGAAAAGTAAGGGTAAGGGTTTTTTTTCATCCATCGCATGGCTCCCTGGAAGACCAGCATTAAGGGTTTGCTTTGATCTCATCTCACTCAGAACATTTCCAGTCTGAGGCAACTACTCAGGGAAGATTTGTTAAAAATACTTGCAGGCCACAGTACAGCAGCTGGAAATTCCAGGGAACTCCGGGCACACTAACCCCCTGGGCAACAGCTCTGAGACCCTTCACGGAGGTAAACAGCCAAACAGCCCCTGTCCATTACCCTTCCGGGGCCCCGCCATAGCAGAGCAGCTGCCTGAGTCTGGCCAAGCCCACAGCAAGGGAGCTTCCTCCCTACCGGCCAGGCAAGATACAGAGACCAGGCTACACGCAATTGCCCAACACAAGCCACTAGGGGTCGCAGTTGTCCCAGTAAAGAAAGGCCAGGAGCAAGTGGAAAGAGGCTTGACTCTTCCGGCTGACAGACGAGTCAATAACACTCCACTGCACCTATCAACATGAAAAGGCAAAAAAATTTGATCCAGACAAGACTAATCCAGACAGCTTTGATGTCTGCTACATCTTCCCCTGAGAAGGAATCCGGGGAGATAGATTTAACCAGTCTTACAGAAAAAGAATTCAAAACAAAAGTCATAACCATGCTGATGGACTTGCAGAGAAATATGCAAGAACTAAGGAGGGAGAATACAGAAATTAAACAAGCTCTGGAAGGACTTCACAAACAGAATGGACGAGATGCAAGAGACCATTAATGGACTAGAAAACAGAGAACAGGAACGCAGAGAAGCTGATGCAAAGAGAGATAAAAGGATCTCCAGGAATGAAAGAATTTTAAGAGAACTGAGTGACCAATTGAAATGGAACAATATCCGCATTATAGGGGTACCAGAAGAAGAAGAGAGAGAAAAAGGGATAGAAAGTGTCTTTGACAAAATAATTGCTGAAAACTTCCCCAAACTAGGGGAGGAAATGGCCTCTCAGACCACAGAGGTACACAGAACTCCCATGACAAGGGATCCAAGGAGGGCAACACCAAGACACATAATAATTAAAATGGCAAAGATTAAAGACAAGGACAAAGTATTAAAGGCAGCCAGGGAGAAAAAAAAGGTCACTTACAAAGGAAAACCCATCAGGCTATTATCAGACTTCTCAACAGAAACCCTACAGGCCAGAAGAGAATGGCATGATACACTTAATGCAATGAAATAGAAGGGCCTTGAACCAAGAATACTGTATCCAGCACGATTATCATTTAATTATGAAGGAGGGATTAAACAATTCCCAGACAAGCAAAACTTGAGGGAATTTGCCTCCCACAAATCACCTCTACAAGGCATCTTACAGGGACTGCTCTAGATGGGAGCACTCCTAAAAAGGGCACAGAACAAAACACCCAACATACGAAGAAGGGAGGAGGAGGAAAAAGAAGGGAGAGAAATAAAGAATCATCAGACCATGTCTATAATAGCTCAATAAGCGAGTTAAATTAGACAGTAAGATAGTAGAGAAGCTAACCTTGAATCTTTGGTAACCACAAACTTAAAGATTGCAATGACAATAAGTACATACCCTTCAATAATCACCCTAAATGTAAATGGATTGAATGCACCAATCAAAAGACATAGAGTAATAGAATGGATAAAAAAGCAAGACCCATCCATATGCTGCTTACAAGAGACTCACCTCAAACCCAAAGACATGCACAGACTTAAAGGAAATAGAATGCAATGCATTCATTTTGGGAGACTTCAACACACGACATACTCCAAAGGAGAGATCCACCAGACACAAAATAAGTAAGGACACAGAGGCACTGAACAACACACTAGAACAGATTGACCTAATAGACATCTACAGAACTCTACATCCAAAAGCAACATGATACACATTCTTCTCAAGTGCACATGGAACATTCTCCAGAATAGACCACATACTAGGCTACAAAAAGAGCCTCAGTAAATTCCAAAAGATTGAAATCCTACCAACCAACTTTTCAGACCACAAAGGTATAAAACTAGAAATAAAGTGTACAAAGAAAGCAAAAAGGCTCACAAACTCATGGTGGCTTAACAACACGCTCTTAAATAATCAATGGATCAATGACCAAATCAAAATGGAGATCCAGCAATATATGGAAACAAACCACAACAACAACAGAAAGCCACAAGTTCTGTGGGTTGCAACAAAAGCAGTCTTAAGAGGAAAGTATATAGCAATTCAGGCATATTTAAAGAAGGAAGAACAATCCCAAATGAATGGTCTAATGTCGCAATTATCGAAATTGGAAAAAGAAGAACAAATGAGGCCTAAGGTCAGCAGAAGGAGGGACATAATAAAGATCAGAGAAGAAATAAATAAAATTGAGAAGAATAAAACAATAGCAAAAATGAATGAAACCAAGAGATGGTTCTTGGAGAAAATAAACAAAATATACAAGCCTCTAGCCAGACTTATTAAGAGGAAAAGAGAGTCAAAACAAATCAACAGAATCAGAAATGAGAAAGGAAAAATCATGACGGACCCCTCAGAAATACAAAGAATTATTAGAGACTACTATGAGAACCTATATGCCAACAAGCTGGAAAACCTAGGAGAAATGGACAACTTCCTAGAAAAATACAACCTTCCAAGACTGACCCAGAAAGAAACAGATAATCTAAACAGACCAATTACCAGCAAAAAATTGAAGTGGTAATCAAAAAACTACCAAAGAACAAAACCCCCGGGCCAGATGGATTTATCTCGGAATTTTATCAGACATACAGGGAAGACATAATAACCATTCTCCTTAAGGTTTTTCAGAAAATAGAAGAGGAGGGAATACTCCCAAACTCATTCTATGAAGCCAACATCACCTTAATACCAAAACCGGGCAAAGATCCCACCAAAAAAGAAAACTACAGACCAATATCCCTGATGAACGTAGATGCAAAAATACTCAACAAAATATTAGCAAACCGAATTCAAAACTACATCAAAAGAATCATACACCATGACCAAGTGAAATTCATCCCAGGGATGCAAGGATGGTACAACATTTGAAAATCCATCAACAACATCCACCACATCAACAAAAAGAAAGACAAAAACCACATGATCATCTCCATAGATGCTGAAAAAGCATTCAATAAAATTCAACATCCATTCATGATAAAAACTCAACAAAATGGTTATAGAGGGCAAGTACCTCAACATAATAAAGACCATATATGATAAACCCACAGCCAACATCATACTGAACAACAAGAAGCTGAAAGCATTTCCTCTGAGATCGGGAACAAGACAGGGATGCCCACTATCCCCACTGTTATTCAACATAGTACTGGAGGTCCTAGCCACAGCAATTAGACAAAACAATGAAATACAAGGAATCCAGATTGGTAAAGAAGAAGTTAAACTGTCACTATTTGCAGATGACATGATATTGTACATAAAAAACCCTAAAGACTCCACTCCAAAACTACTAGAGCTAATATTGGAATTCAGCAAAGTTGCAGGATACAAAATTAACACACAGAAATCTGTGGCTTTCCAATACACTAACAATAAACTAATAAAAAGAGAAATCAGGAAGACAATTCCATTCACAATAGCATCAAAAAGAATAAAATACCTAGGAATAAACCTAACCAAGGAAGTGAAAGACCTGGGTATAGCCCTGAAAGGAAAGGGTATAGCCCTGAAAACTATAAGACACTCTTAAGAGAAATTAAAGAGGTCACTAACAAATGGAAACTCATCCCATGCTCCTGGCTAGAAAGAATTAATATAATCAAAATGACCATCCTGCCCAAAGCAATATACAGATTCGGTGCAATCCCTATCAAACTACCAACAGCATTCTTCAATGAACTGGAACAAATAGTTCAAAAATTCATATGGAAACACCAAAGACCCCGAATAGCTAAAGCAATCCTGAGAAGGAAGAATAAAGTAGGGGGGGAATCTCACTCCCCAACTTCAAGCTCTACTACAAAGCCACAGTAATCAAGACAATATGGTACTGGCACAAGAACAGAGCTATAGACCAATGGAACAGAATAGAGACTCCAAACATTAACCCAAACATATATGGTCAACTAATATTCAATAAAGGGGCCATGGACATACAATGGGGAAATGAGAGTCTCTTCAACAGATGGTGCTGGCAAAACTGGACAGCTACATGTAAGAGAATGAAACTGGATCACTGTCTAACCCCATACACAAAAGTCAATTCAAAATGGATCAAAGACTTGAATGTAAGTCATGAAACCATAAAACTCTTAGAAAAAAACATAGGCAAAAATCTCTTAGACTTAACATGAGTGACCTCTTCTTGAACATATCTCCCTGGCCAAGGGAAACAACAGCAAAAATGAACAAATGGGACTATATCAAGCTGAAAAGCTTCTGTACAGCAAAGGACACCATCAATAGAACAAAAAGGTGTCCTACAGTATGGGAGAATATATTCATAAATGATAGATCCGATAAAGGGTTGACATCCAAAATATATAAAGAGCTCACACACCTCAACAAACAAAAAGCAAATAATCCAATTAAAAAATGGGCAGAGGAGCTGAATAGACAGTTCTCTAAAGAAGAAATTCAGATAGCCAACAGACACATGAAAAGATGCTCCACATTGCTTGTCATCAGAGAAATGCAAATTAAAACCACAATGAGATATCATCTCACACCAGTAAGGATGGCTACCATCCAAAAGACAAACAACAACAAATGTTGGCGAGGTTGTGGAGAAAGGGGAACCCTCCTACACTGCTGGTGGGAATGTAAATTAGTTCAACCATTGTGGAAAGCAGTATGGAGGTTCCTCAAAATGCTCAAAATAGAAATACCATTCGACCCAGAAATTCCACTTCCAGGAATTTACCCCAAGAATGCAGCAGCCCAGTTTGAAAAAGACAGATGCACCCCTATGTTTATCGCAGCACTATTTACAATAGCCAAGATATGGAAGCAACCTAAATGCCCATCAGTAGATGAATGGATAAAGAAGCTGTGGTACATATACACAATGGAATATTACTCAGCCATAAGAAAAAAACAAATCCTACCATTCACAACAGCATGGATGGAGCTAGAGGGTATTATGCTCAGTGAAATAAGCCAGGCAGAGAAAGACAAGTACCAAATTATTTCACTCATATGTGGAGTATAAGAACAAAAGAAAACTGAAGGAACAAAATAGCAGCAGAAGCACAGAACCCAAGAATGGACTAACAGTTACCAAAGGGAAAGGGACTGGGGCAGACAGGTGGGAAGGGAGGGTTAAGGGTGGGTGAAAAAGAAAGGGAGCCTTACGTTTAACATGTATAGTGTGTGTGGGGGCACGGGGAGGGCTGTGCAACACAGAGAAGACAAGTAGTGATTTTACAGCATCTTACTATGCTGATGGACAGTGACTGTGAAGGGGTATGTGGGGGGGTCTTGGTGAAGGGGGGAGCCTAGTAAACATAATGTCCTTCATGCAACTGTAGATTAATGATACCAAAATAAAATTAAAAAAAAATACTTGCAGACAAATGTATCACTCACTGGTGACTAGACCCATAAGTAACCATTTGGGGAAACAATAGACTATAATAAAAAGTCTTGGAAGGAAAGGCTAGAGAATAATATTTTGGGGGAATAATAATTTTGAAGCACTCTAACATATTTCTGGTACCAGGGATGTGTGCTTGCTCAGGAAAGACATCATAAGGCCTTATAAGACATTACAAAAAACATTATAAGGTGAGGTAAATGCTAGGCCTAGTTAGGCGTAAAGACTAAGGAAGTGTAGAAAACTGTTCAACTGAATGTTGAAGGTAAGACCCAAACCACAGAGCCCATTTACAGAATTATTAGCCAACCACTGAGCTAATGGAACAGAGACTTTAGAGGCTACCTCCAACAGAGAACACATACTTCACAAAATTAGTTCAGAAAGGTCACTAAATAAACAATTAACAATTACAACAAGCAACAATAGGTAATGTTGGGGGAGGGAGAGAATATGATTTCCAGAGTCACCATTTTATAATATTCATAGTCCAGTTTTTAATAACAATAAAATTATGAGGTACACAAAGAAATGTAAAAGTACTGCTAATGTATTGGGTGAAAAAAATAGAAATTGTGCTTGAGAAAGACCAAATCTTACCAGGCTTACTAGACAAATCAGCCAGTGTAATATATTCAAAGAGCTATAGGAAAGAATGAGAATGATGGCTCATCAAATATAAAATCAATAGAGATAAAGTATAAAAATAATGAACAAGTTCTAGGTTTGAAAGGAAAAAGTCATCACCAGGGCTCAACAGTAGATTGGAACAAGCAGAAGAAAGTATCAGAAAACTTAAAGATATTTCAATTGATATTGTGTCATCTGAGGAGCAGAAAGAAAGAAAAAGAAATACAGAAGAAACAGATAATGAAAACATAAACATACCCTAAGACTGTGGGACACCATCAAGTCTGTTCACAGGCAAAACACATGTTGCAAGATCCCATCTTTAAAAAGGGACTCTAAGAAAAAGAAGATTGAGAGAAAAATGGTGTGTACTGTTAATAAAAGGGATGCTGCAACAAATTCCTCCAAACTGGGTTACTTGAAATAGCAGAAATTTATTCACCCAGAGTTCCTGCAGTCTAGAAGTTTGAAATCAAGGGGTCTGCAGGGTCATGCTCTCTCTCTCAACTCACAGGAAAAGAATCTTTCTTTCCCTCTACCTAACTTCTGACATAAAATGGATATTCTCATTCCAAAAGGGAGAAAATGAAAGTTCTAAAGTGATTACTAGTCTAAAACAATTCCACAAATCAACAAGGAAACTGTCATTAGATTTCAAATCCAGACAATAATTACCCATGGCTCCATGCTTTGTTCTCTGGGTTTTCTGGGCTGGCTGCACACTCTGGGGTGGTGGTCCCACCATTAGGCCCCTGGACAGTCCTGCCCTAACTAGGACACGGTGGCAGCCTCACTCTCTTGGCCCATGTACTGCTTGTAGGATTTTAGAAATCCCACAGCCTTCCTTTTTTTTATCCTATTTCTGTCCCCTTAATTCAAGCTGGTAGTGTTTCTGCTGGTATACATGTCTAATAAAACTCATTGGTTTTCAACAAACATCAAAGGATCTGTTCCATTAGATAAGGAGTTTCTCCACATAGTATTCCTGGACAATCCAATCCCTATTCCTGGCTTCTGATGAGATTATTGTTTAGATCTATATACCATGTGATAGACATTCAGCAAATGTCTGTCCTACCCATCTTGGTCCTTTCTCCAGAATATGCCTTTGGTACCTTTTGCGATATGGGTAGGCTGAGAATTTTCAAAATTATCAAAATCATTTCTTTATGGTTACAAATTCCTTCTTCAATTAATTTCTTCTCTTAGAGTAAGCAGCAAGTAAAACATTGCTACAGCTTCAACACTTTGCTTGAAAATCTCTTCAATTAAATATCTGAGTTTATTGCTTACAATTTCTACTTTGTACCCAAGACTAGAACATAATTCAGCAAAGTATCCTGCCACTTAATGATAAAGCACTTTCCCCCAGTGTCTAATAACATGGCATTAATTTCCTCCTGAGATCCCACCAAAAACATCTTTAGCATTGATAATTCTAGCACCATTGTGTAAATGATGATATATGTATTCTCTAAGAAAATAGAAGCTCTCTCTATATCCTCTTTGTTTCCTTCTAAGCCTTCATCATAATTGCCTTTAGCATCTGTATTTCTAAAAGTAATTTCTTCCATGATACATAGGCATTTTCCAATACATGTCTCAAAATTTTTCCCACTCCCGTCCATTACCCTATTCCAAAACCACTTATACATTTTTAAGTACATTTCATGGTACCAAAATCTGTGTCCATTCTCTAGATCAACAAAAACAAATTACCGCAAAGTTGGTAGCTTAAAAACTAAATGCTTTAAATCTTGAATTAAGATGTCAACAGGGCCATGCTCTCTTTGAATGCCCTAGGGGACATCCTACCTTGCTTCTACCTAGCTTCTGGAGGTTGCCAGCAATCCTTGTCCTTCCTTGGCTTGAAGCTTCAGCTCCCTTTTTCATCTCAGGAACCTCTTTCCTCTGTATAAAGTCCACCAGTTATTAGAGGTAAGACCAACACTAATCCAATAGTATCGGAACTTGATTGCATCCACAACATCCTATTTACAAATGATGTAACCTTCACACATGTGCTAGGGGTTAGAATTTCAACACATATTTCTGGGGAACACAATTCAATCCCACAACAGAGGCATAAAGGACTTTAAGGAAATATGGCAGAAAGTTTCTCTATATGATGAAAAATGCAGAACACTGAGGAAGTTCAACAAATTCCAAGTAGGGTAAACTCAAAGGGAATTTAAGCTAGATACATCACAATCATAATATCAAAAGCAAAGAAAAAGAGATCTATAAAGCAGGAAGAGAGAAGTGACTTGTATGTACAAAGAATCCTCAATAAAATTAATAGCTAAGTTCCTGTCAGAAACAATGGAAGCCAGGAGGTAGTGTGAAGAAAAGAAAAAAGTTAAAACTTCATCCAAGAATTCTATATCTAACAAAACTACCCTCAAGGATAAATTAAAACATTTCTAGGAAACAAAACTTGAAAGTTTGTCACAAACAGTCCTGCCCTGCCATAAATGCTGAAAGGAGCCATTTGAGCTGAAATGAATCCATGATAGAGAGTAATTCAAATCCACAGGAAGAAATAAAAAAAATAAAAACATTAAATGTAACCTTATATGTAAATATAAGACAATATTAATATGTATTTTACTGTAACTTGCTTTTTCTATCTGATTTAAAAAACAGCTGCATAAAATAATATTTATGAATCTGTATTGATTCATTGACACACAATGAACTCATTAACTCATTTGTGATAATAGCAACATAAAGGGAGGGCCAGAGCTATATAATAACAATGCTTTTATATTAAATCAGGTTGATGTTAATCTGAACTGGATTGTTATAATTTAAGATGATCATGTAAATCACAGGTTAACTATCAAGGAAATAATTCACATATATGTATATATATATAACTTGTGAGTGTATATATGGATATATATATAGTAAAATATAGCTTGCATATTGAATTGGTACATTAGGCAACATCTATTTAATACAAAAGTCAATAATGGCAACATACAGAAACAAAAACTATAACATATGTAGGAAACAAAGGGAAAGTCCTTACTTGTAAGTAATTACATGAAATGTAAAGGGATTAAACTCTCCAATGAAAAGGCAGGTTTTTGAAGAATGGGCTAAAAATCTATAATGCAACTATATGCTGTCTATAAGATACTCACTTTAGATTCAAATATCACAATAGGTTAAAAATAAAAGAATGGAGTGGGATCCATGAAAACAATAACCAAAAGAGAGCCAGAGTGACTATACTAATATCAGAGAAAATAGACATTGCATGAGAGACAAAAAGGATTAATCTATCAAGAGTAAACAATAATTATAAATGTACATAACAATAGAACACCAAAATGCATGCAGTGAAAACTGAAAATGTTGAAGGGAGATACAGACAGTTCAAAATTAATAGTTGTAGACTTAACTACTTCAGTTTGAATAATGCATAGAATAACTAGATAGGAGAACAGCAAGAAAACAGGAAACAACAGCAATGTAAACCATGTACACCTAACAGAGATCTGTGTAATCCTTTACCCAAGAATGCTGGAATACATATCCTTCACACATGTACATGGAACATTCTCTAGGATGAAATGAGGTAGGCCATAAAATAATTTCAATAAATTAAAAAATTTGAAATCTTATGTAATATGTTCTCAAATGAAATGAAATTAAAAAACAATAAAATAAGAAAATATGGGAAGCTCATTAAAATGTGGAAATGAAACCACACAATTTTAAATAATCAATGGGTCAAGAAAGAAATCAAAAGGGAACTTAGAAACTACTTTGATGCTAATAAAAGTAGCTGGAGGAAATCTATAGATTGTAAATGTCTGCCTTAAAGATATTAAATGAATGACTGAAATTTCCACCTTAAGAAATTAGGGGAAAAAGAGTAAACTAAGAGCAAAGCAAACAAACAAAAAGAAATAATAAAGATTAGAGTAGAGATAAATGAAAAAAATAATAGAAAAACAATACAGAAAATTAAAATCAAAAGCTCATTCTTTGAAAAAATAAACATACTGACTGACCTTTAGCAAGACACCTAGAAAAAAAAGGAAAAGACAAGACTCAAATTAGCAAAGTCAAGATTAAAAGTGGGAGCATTACTCTTAATCTTACAGAAATAAAAAGGATTATAGGGGAATATTATGATCATTGAATATCAGTAGATTATATCATCTGAATTAAATGCAAAAATTCTTAGAAGCACACAAACTACCAAAAATGAATCAAGTAGAAATAGAAAATCTCATTAAAAACTATAACAAGCAAAGAGATTGAATTAGTAATAATAAAACCTCAAAGAAAAGTGAAGGACTTGACGACTTCACTGGTGAATTTCACCAAACATTGAAAGAAAAATTACCATAAACTCTTCAAAACTTTTTTTAAAAAATAGAAGAGAATGGGATAATTCCTGACTCATTCTACTATGCCAACACTACCCTGTATCAAAGTCAGATAAAGCCACTGCAAGAAAAAGAAAACTACAGACAAATGTCTTATGAATATGTTAGCGAAGGTAGAGATAGCCATGAGCATGAGGGGAGAAAGGAGGGCAGCAGACTACTCAGTCTCCACGGAGTCTCCTCCCAGGGGTCACCCTTTCCCCCTTAGACTAACCCCTTCTCTTTTTCAGCAGAAACTGATGAGCAAAAGATACTGGTCATTGGGACTTTCCCAATTTTGGAACATGCGCACTTAAGGAAAACCTTGTCCAATAATGACATAAAGGCCTTCATAATATCATTATAATATCATCTACTTTGTGGTTTTTCCCCCATTCATGGGAAAAATGAGGACCACAACGTTGTGCAGAGGCTGAAGGGATCAACCCAGGCAGATCCATAAGATATAAGAATGATAAAATGGGAGGACGGAAACCAAATAAACCTTATAAAAAGACACAACGTAAAACCAGGAGGGCTGCTACTCAAGCACAGGGTCAACCTGCTCCTCTGTCTCTGGAGTGTATTTTCCTTTAGCTTTGCTAAAAACAACAACAACAATAACAAAAACCTTTTGTGTCTTTAACTCTATTAATTGACTTAATTTTTTTCTTTGAGAAGACAAGAATGAAGGAATTCCACAACCCACTGCCCATTTGTTACACTGCCCAGTAACAAATAAAGATGCAAAATTCCTCACCAAAATACTAAGAAGCTGAAGCCATTGTATATTAAAAGGATTATACACCATGACCAAGTGGGATTTATTCTAGGAATGCAAGGGTGGTTCAGCATATGAAAATCACTAAATACAGTATACCATCTTAATAGAATGAAGGCAAAAAAAGATTACCTCACCAGGCAGAAAAAAGCTTTTGACAAAATCTAACACATTCAAATAGTAAAAATACTCAACTAGGAATAGAATGGAACTTTCTCAACCTGATAAAGGACATCAATGAAAAATCCACAGCTAACATTACACTTAATGGTTAAAAGCTAAGTTTTCCCCCTAGGATAAGGAATAAGACAAAAATGTCCAGTCTCATCACTTTTAATAAACGTTGTGTTGGATGTTCTAGCCATGACTATTAGGCAAGAAATGACAGTAAGAGCATCCAGTTTGGGAGGAAAAGTAAAATTATCTCTATTTAATAAACACATAACATGACTTTTTGTGTTTCCCAATGGGTTTTGTTTGGCTGGTTTTGTGTACATGATGTGATCTTCTATTAGGAAAGTCTAATATATATTCAAACAATAACATTACAACAAATAAATGAGTTGGGAAAAACTGCAGGATACAAAAGCAATACACAAAAGTTCTATTTTAAAAAACTAACAACTCTCAAAAGTTAAATTAAGAAAACAATTGCATTTATGATAGTATAAAAACAAAACACTTAGGAGTAAATTTAACTAACCAAGTGTAAGGCTGGAACAGAGAAAACCACAAAACATTGTTGAAAGAAATCAAAGACATTCTGTATTCATAAATAGTAACATTTAATATTGTTAAGATGTCCTACTCCCTGTGTGATCCCCAGAGTGATCTACATACATATTCAATGAAATTACTTAAAAAACTCCCAGTGGCATTTTTTTTTCAGAAATGGAAATACTGATCCTGAAATTCCTATATAATTTCAAGGAATATAGAACAGCCAAAATAATCCTCAAAAGGGAAAAGTCCCAGAATTCATTTTTCCTGGTTTTAAAACTTAATGGAGGCTACTGTTATCAAAAGAGTGCGGTACTTTAGGAGCACGTGCATAATGATACACATAGAGAGAGGATTGGAATAGATTCATGTAAATGCACACATTTATAATCTATTGATTTTCAACAGGGTGTCAACACCGTTGAATGGAGAAAGTTTTTTTCAGAAAATGGTGCTGAGACAACTGGATACACACACATACAGTGAACCCCTACTTCACACAGTATGCAAAACTTTATTCAAAATGGAAAAAATATCCAAATATAAGAGCAAAGAGTATAAAATTCTTTTTTTTTTTGTAGATAATTATTTTTTTATTGAAGGGTAGTTGACACACGGTATTACATTACATTAGTTTCAGGTGTACAACATAGTGATTCAACATTTATATACATGACAATTCTAGGTACCAGCTATCACCATACCAAGCTGTTACAATATCTTGACTATATTCATTACATCCCGGTTACTTATTATTTTACCATTGGAAGTGTATACTTTTTTTGTGTGTGTGTGAGGGCATCTCTCATATTTATTGATCAAATGGTTGTTAACAACAATAAAATTCTGTATAGGGGAGTCAGTGCTCAATGCACAATCATTAATCCACCCCAAGCCTAATTTTCATCAGTCTCCAATCTTCTGAGGCATAACAAACAAGTTCTTACATGGAGAACAAATTCTTACATAGTGAATAAGTTACATGGTGAAGAGTACAAGAGCAGTCATCACAGAAACCTTCGGTTTTGCTCATGCATTATGAACTATAAACAGTCAGTTCAAATATGAATACTCATTTGATTTTTATACTTGATTTATATGTGGATACCACATTTCTCTCTTTATTATTATTTTTAATAAAATGCTGAAGTGGTAGGTAGATACAAGATAAAGGTAGAAAACATAGTTTAGTGTTGTAAGAGAGCAAATGTAGATGATCAGGTGTGTGCCTGTAGACTATGTGTTAATCCAAGCTAGACAAGGGCAATAAAACATCCACGTATGCAGAAGATTTCTCTCAGAACGGGGGGGTGAGGTTCTAAGCCTCACCTCTATTGATCCCCACTTTCTCACCTGATGAGCCCCCTGGGACTATGCCTGTCTTAGGTTGTTCCTCCCTTGAGGAATCTTACCCGTCTCTGGCTAACCAGTCATCTTACGGGGCCATACAGGGAAATGTAAAGTTGGTAAGTGAGAGAGAAGCCTTATTGTTTGAAATGGTTAGCTTTTTATTTCTTTGCATATTTATGCCCTGTAGCTCCTATGCCCAGCATTTCTCTTGAGGTATCTTTACCACTTGGAAGAATTATGATACTCGGTAAATTTGATATGAGGCACGAGTTCTATTTAAGGGTTGTAATTAGGAAGGAAGAAGAAAAGCTATAGAAGTAGCAGGCCGTAGAAAACATGGGAAGATTGATTATTTCTTTGACATATCTTCTCGTAGAGTAACTTCAGCATGTATAGGTTTTAAGCTACTACTTAAATTGTGCACACACATTAACATAATAGGAGTATAGATACATAACCAAAGCATACCTGTAATTACAAGCCATCTCCAGTGAAACCAAGAAAACCAGTTAGGCACCTTAGGCATTTGTGAAAACTTATCTATGATATGGTGGATATTGTCCAACTGAACTTGAACAGTCTGAGAGAAATCAGACAAATTAAAACAACCCATTCCTGGGGAATGTTCACAACCCTTATGTTCTTTTAACAGTAAATAGTCTATAGTTGTAAGATTTTCGAGTGCTACAATTTGCACTTCTCCTAATTCTTGATTGAGTTCCAACAGTACGGATCCAGTCAAATTTGTTGTTTTACTGTATGCACAGGCCAGCTTAGATATCTCCTTCCTCATTCCCATGGCAAGTCCAGGAACTGGTGGGATGAGTGCATCTACAGCTGTAGCAGTGCGTGGATCTTTGTTGGGGTTTTTTGATGATCATCTTCTGGCATGAGTCTTCCCGAGAGTGCTGATGTTGGAAGTTATTTTTCATATCGTATCTTAGTTCATTTTTGGGGTAGCCCAATTATGCTTTGATCCTCTGTATAAACACAAACAGACCCTTTGCCTACACTTTTATATGCCCTTTATAATCTTGTGTAGAACTCATTGGAGGTTACCACACAGGAACTGCCCTTTTTTTGTGTGTGTGTCACTAAGCTACACTTACATGACAAATATTATGTTTACTAGGCTCTCCCCTATACCTGGTCCCCCCTATAAACCCCTTTACAGTCACTGTCCATCAGCATAGCAAAATGTTGTATAATCACTACTTGCCTTCTCTGTGTTGTACAGCCCACCCTTTTCTCCTACCCCCATGCATGTTAATCTTAATACCCCCCTACTTCTTCCTCTCCCCTTATCCCTCCCTACCCACCCATCCTCCCCAGTCCCTTTCCCTTTGGTACCTGTTAGTCCATTCTTTAGTTCTGTGATTCTGCTGCTGTTTTGTTCCTTCAGTTTTTCCTTTGTTCTTATATTCCACAGATAAGTGAAATCATTTGGTATTTTTCTTTCTCTGCTTGGCTTGTTTCACTGAGCATAATACCCTCCAGCCCCATCCATGTTGCTGCAAATGGATGGATTTGCCCTTTTCTTATGGCTGAGTAGTATTCCATTGTGTATATGTACTACACCTTATTTATCCATTCATCTATCGATGGACATTTAGGTTGCTTCCAATTCTTGGCTATTGTAAATAGTGCTGCGATAAACATAGGATGCACTGATCTTTCTCATACTTGATTGCTGCATTCTTAGGGTAAATTCCTAGGAGTGCAATTCCTGGGTCAAATGGTAGGTCTGTTTTGAGCATTTTGATGTACCTCCATACTGCTTTCCACAATGGTTGAACTAACTTACATTCCCACCAGCAGTGTAGGAGGGTTCCCCTTTCTCCACAGCCTCACCAACATTTGTTGTTCTCTGACTTTTGGATGGCAGCCATCCTTACTGGTGTGAGGTGATACCTCATTGTAGATTTAATTTGCATTTCTCGGCTAATTAGCAATGTGGATGGAGCATCTTTTCATGTGTCTGTTCTCCATCTGTATTTCTTTTTTGGAGAACTGTTTGTTCAGTTCCTCTGCCCATTTGTTAATTGGGTTATTTGTTTCTTGTTTGTTGAGGCATGTGAGCTCTTTATATATTCTGGACGTCAAGCCTTTATCGGATGTGTCATTTTCAAATATATTCTCCCATACTGTAGGGTTCCATTTAGTTCTATTGATGGTGTCTTTTGCTGTACAGAAGCTTTTCAGCTTAATATAATCCCACTTATTCATTTTTGCTGTTGTTTTCCTTGCCCGGGGAGATATGTTCAAGAAGAGGTCACTCATGTTTATGTCTAAGAGGTTTGTGCCTATGTTTTCTTTCAAGAGTTTAATGGTTTCATGACTTACGTTCAGGTCTTTGATCCATTTTGAGTTTACTTTTGTATATGGGATTAGGCAATGGTCCAGTTTCATTCTCCTACATGTAGCTGTCCAGTTTTGCTAGCACCATCTGTTGAAGAGACTGCCATTTTGCCATTGTATGTCCATGGCTCCTTTATCAAATATTAATTGACCATATATGTCTGAGTTAATGTCTGGATTCTCTAATCTGTTCCATTGGTCTGTGGCTCTGCTCTTGTGCCAGTACCAAATTGTCTTGATTACTATGGCTTTATAGTAGAGCTTGAAGTTGGGGAGTGAGATCCACCCTACTTTATTCTTCTTTCTCAGGATTGCTTTGGCTATTCGGGGTCTTTGTTGTTTCCATATGAATTTTTGAATTATTTGTTCCAGTTCATTGAAGAATGTTGCTGGTAGTTTCATAGGGATTGCATCAAATCTCTCTATTGCTTTGGGCAGGATGGCCATTTTGACGATATTAATTCTTCCTAGCCACGACCATGGGATGAGTTTCCATCTGTTAGTGTCCCCTTTAATTTCTCTTAAGAGTGACTTGTAGTTTTCACAGTATAAGTCTTTCACTTCTTTGGCTAGGTTTATTCCTAGGTATTTTATTTTTTTTGATGCAATTGTGAATGGAGTTGTTTTCCTGATTTCTCTTTCTATTGGTTCATTGTTAGTATATAGGAAAGCCACAGATTTCTGTGTGTTGATTTTGTATCCTGCAACTTTGCTGTATTCCGATATCAGTTCTAGTAGTTTCGGGGTGGAGTCTTTAGGGTTTTTTATGTATAGTATCATGTCATCTGCAAATAGTGACAGTTTAACTTCTTCTTTACCAATCTGGATTCCTTGTATTTCTTTGTTTTGTCTTATTGCCATGGCTAGGACCTCCAGTACAATGTTAAATAACTGTGGAGAGAGTGGGCATCCCTGTCTAGTTCCCGATCTCAGAGGAAATGCTTTCAGCTTCTCGCTGTCCAATATAATGTTGGCTGTGGGTTTATCATAGAAGGGTGTTATTATGTTTAGGTACTTGCCCTCTATTCCCATTTTGCTGAGAGTTTTTATCATGAATGGATGTTGAACTTTGTCAAATGCTTTTTCAGCATCTATGGAGATGATCATGTGGTTTTTGTCTTTCTTTTTGTTGATGTGGTGGATGATGTTGATGGACTTTTGAATGTTGTACCATCCTTGCATCCCTGGGATGAATGCCACTTGGTCATGGTGTATGATCCTTTTGATGTATTTTTGAATTCAGTTTGCTAATATTTTGTTGAGTATTTCTGCATCTACTTTCATCAGGGATATTGGTCTGTAGTTTTCTTATTTGGTGGTGTCTTTGCCTGGTTTTGGTATTAGGGTGATGTTAGCTTCATAGAATGAGTTTGGGAGTATCCCCCCCTCCTCTATTTTTTGGAAAACTTTAAGGAGAATGGGTATTATGTCTTCCCTGTATGTCTGATAAAATTCCGAGGTAAATCCATCTGGCCCGGGGGTTTTGTTCTTTGGTAGTTTTTTGATTACCGCTTCAATTTGGTTACTGGTAATTGGACTTTTTAGATTTTCTGTTTCTTTCTGGGTCAGTCTTGGAAGGTTGTATTTTTCTAGGAAGTTGTCCATTTCTCCTAGGTTTCCCAGCTTTTTAGCATATAGGTATTCATATTATTCTCTGTTAATTCTTTGTATTTCTGTGGGGTCCGTCGTGATTTTCCCTTTCTCATTTCTGATACTGTTGATTTGTGTTGACTCTCTTTTCTTCTTAATAAGTCTGGCTAGAGGCTTATCTATTTTGTTTATTTTCTCTAAGAACTAGCTCTTAGTTTCATTGAATTTTGCTATTGTTTTATTCTTCTCAATTTTATTTATTTCTTCTATGATCTTTATTATGTCCCTCCTTCTGCTGACCTTAGGCCTCATTTGTTCTTCTCTTTCCAATTTCAATAATTGTGACATTAGATCATTCATTTGGGATTGTTCTCCCTTTTTCAAATATGCTTGGATTGCTATATACTTTCCTCTTAAGACTTCTTTTGCTGCGACCCCCAGAAGTTGGGGCTTAGTGTTGTTGTCATTTGTTTCCATAAATTGCTGGATCTCCATTTTGATTTGGTCATTGATCCATTGATTATTTAGGAGCGTGTTGTTAAGCCTCCATGTGTTTGTGAGCCTCTTTGCTTTATTTGTACAGTTTATTTCTAGTTTTATGCCTTTGTGGTCTGAAAAGTTGGTTGGTAGGATTTCAATCTTTTGGAATTTTCTGAGGCTCTTTTTGTGGCCTATATGTGGTCTATTCTGGAGAATGTTCCATGTGCACTTGAGAAGAATGTATATCCTGTTGCTTTTGGATGTAGGTTCTATAGATGTCTATTAGGTCCATCTGCTCTACTGTGTTGTTCAGTGCTTCCATGTCCTTACTTATTTTCTGCCCAGTGGATCTATCCTTTTGGGTGAGTGGTGTGTTGAAGTCTCCTAGAATGAATGCATTGCAGTCTATTTCCCCCTTTAGTTCTGTTAGTATTTGTTTCACATATGCTGGTGCTCCTGTGTTGGGTGCATATATATTTAGAATGATTATATCCTCTTGTTGGACTGAGCCCTTTATCATTATGTAGTGTCCTTCTTTATCTCTTGTTACTTTCTTTGTTTTGAAGTCTATTTTGTCTGATATTAGTACTGCAACCCCTGCTTTCTTCTTGCTGTTGTTTGTTTGAAATTTGTTTTTCCATCCCTTGACTTTTAGTCTGTACATGTCTTTGGGTTTGAGGTGAGTTTCTTGTAAGCAACATATAGATGGATCTTGCTTTTTTATCCATTCTATTACTCTATGTCTTTTGATTGGTGCATTCAGCCCATTAACTTTTAGGGTGACTATTGAAAGATATGTACTTATTGCCATTGCAGGCTTTAAATTCGTGGTTACCAAAGGTTCAAGGTTAGTCTCTTTAGTATCTTACTGCCTAATTTAGTTTGCTTTTTGAGCTGTTATATACACTGTCTGGAGATTCTTTTCTTCTCTCCCTTCTTATTCCTCCTCCTCGATTCTTCATATGTTGGGTGTTTTGTGCTGTGCTCTTTCTAGGAGTGCTCCCATCTAGAGCAGTCCCTGTAAGATGTTCCGTAGAGGTGGTTTGTGGGAAGCAAATTCCCTCAGCTTTTGTTTGTCTGGGAATTGTTTAATCTCACCATCATATTTGAATGATAGTTGTGCTGGATACAGTATCCTTGGTTCAAGGCCCTTCTGTTTCATTGTATTAAATATATCATGCCATTCTCTTCTGGCCTGTAGGGTTTCTGTCGAGAAGTCTGATGTTAGCCTGATGGGTTTTCCTTTATAGGTGACCTTTTTCTCTCTAGCTGCCTTTAAAACTCTTTCTTTGTCCTTGATCTTTGCCATTTTAATTATTATGTGTCTTGGTGTTGTCCTCCTTGGATCCTTTCTGTTTGGGGTTCTGTGTATTTCCGTGGTCTGTTCGATTATTTCCTCCCCCAGTTTGGGGAAGTTTTCAGCAATTATTTCTTCTAAGATACTTTCCATCTCTTTTCCTCTCTCTTCTTCTTCTGGGACCCCTATAATACGGATATTGTTCCTTTTGGATTGGTCACACAGTTCTCTTAACATTGTTTCATTCCTGGAGATCCTTTTATCTCTCTCTATGTCAGCTTCTATGCGTTCCTGTTCTCTGGTTTCAATTCCATCAATGGCCTCTTGCATCCTACCCATTCTGCTTATATACCCTTCCAGAGTTTGTTTCATTTCTGCGATCTCCTTTCTGGCATCTTTGATCTCCCTCTGGACTTCATCCCATTTCTCTTGCGTATTTCTCTGCATCTCTGTCAGCATGTTTATGATTCTTATTTTGAATTCTTTTTCAGGAAGACTGGTTAGGTCTGTCTCCTTCTCTGGCGTTGTCTCTGTGATCTTTGTCTGCCTGTAGCTTTGCCTTTTCATGGTGATAGGAATAGTTTGCAGAGCTGGGACGAGTGACGGCTGGAAGAACTTCCCTTCTTGTTGGTTTGTGGCCCTCCTCTCCTGGGAGAACAGCGACCTCTAGTGGCTTGTGCTGGGCAGCTGCGTGCAGACAGGGTTTGTGCTTCCTGCGGGGCTGCTATGGAGTTTATCTCCACTGTTGCTGTGGGTGTGGCCTGTTTCCGGCCTCTGCTCCAAAGTCGGAGGGGGAGCGGCTTGGAGGCTATTTATCTCCGTAAGGGCCTCCCTTCTCCCTTCAGCCCAGGGGTTAGGGTGCCCTGAGATATCCGGATTCCCTACCTCTGGATTAAGTGTCCCGCCCTGCCCCTTTGAGACTTCCAAAAAGCACCTGCCAAAACAAAACAACGACCACAAAAAAAAAAAAAAATTTAAATTAAAAAAAAAAAAGTGGCTGCTCGTTTTTCTTTATTCTCCGGTGCCAGCCTCAGGCATCTGCTCACCGGTCTTGCTGCCCTGTTTCCCTAGTATTGGGGGCCCTATCCCTTTAAGGCTTCCAAAAAGCGCTCGCCAAAACAAAACAGCAAAAAAAAAAAAAAATTGTTCGCGTGCCCGCTCACTGTTCTTGCTGCCCTGTTTCCCTGGGCCCCCTGGGCACATACTGTGTCTGCGCTCTGGCCCGGATGGCTGGGACTGGGTGTTCGGCAGCCCTGGGCTCCGTCTCCCTCCCGCTCTGCCTGCTCTTCTCCCGCCGGGAGCTGGGGGGAGGGGCGCTCGGCTCCCGCGGGGCCGGGGCTTGTATCTTACCCCCTTCGCGAGGCGCTGGGTTCTCAGGTGCGGATGTGGTCTGGATATTTTCCTGTGTCCTCTGGTCTTTATTCTAGGAAGGGTTGTCTTTGTTATATTTTCATAGATATATGTGGTTTTGGGAGGAGATTTCCACTGCTCTACTCATGCCGCCATCTTCTCAATCCTAAAATTCTTATGAAGAAAAATATTTGTATATTTTCATGACTTTAGATTTGGCAATGGGTTTTTAGATATTCCATCCATAGGCCAAGCCATTAAAAAGAGATATATTAGAATTTAGCAAAACAAAAAAATAGCTCAGTTCATATTTAGGGGGAGATTCTGAATATTAGGAATGTAAGAAGTCTAGGTCTTTAGTCTGAACCACAAGGCAAGTTCTCAAAAGATAAATAAAAATACAGTCAGTGATTTGTGATAATCTGGAGAAAGTTATGATATACAGTGTGGTGATCTAGTCAGGAAAACTTTAAAACAGATCAAATAAGGGTGGTAAAGGCAGTTTTAAGGGCATAGGGAAAGGAAGATATATAACTCCCCAATACTGGCTGATCACTGCTAATGTGGGGTAACAGGAAAATAGAATTTAGATGTATTCTGGGGATGCCTGGTAGATGAAATTTGGGAGAACTGGTAAAACAGAGGACTTACAGATCTTTAGGCCTTAATCGATTTTATGAAGGTAAGATATAATTATACAAGAAAACAGGAAACATTGATTTAATGTATTATCACTTGGTGTCATGTTTAAGAAAATATTGCCTGACATTGATGTTGATTATGTAAGTAGGTTCAGTAAGTTTCCTTGAAATCATGTTCCCTGAAAAGGAAGGTCTTCCCTGTTAAAAATATATATTTGTAGATAACTTACATTCTGCATCAAAAAAAAATTAAACAAAAGTGGTTGCATTAATACAGTTGGACTTAAAATAAGCCTGAAATTATGTGGAATTATGTTTGCTCTCAGTTGATCAGAAAAGAAATAATATTGAAAGAAATATTTTGAAAATTTATATCAAATGCAGATCCTTCAAAAAAATGCTGATCCTCTCCCCTGGACTTTCCCACATCAGTCTTACACAACCACTAATTTGCTTTCTGTCTCTGTGGTTTTGCCTAATCTGGGCATTTCCAATAAATGGGATCATGGATTGTGTGGCCTTTTCTGTCCGGCTTCTTTCACTCAACGTAAAGTTTTCATAGTTCATCCATGTTGTCTTCTGCATAAGCACTTCATTTCTTTCTTTTTTGTGATTTAAACTATTCCACAGTATGGCTATATCATATTTTTGTTCATCCATTCATCAGTTGATGTAAATTTGGGTTATTTCCATGTTTTTACTATTATGAATAATATTGCTATGAAGCTGTGTGTGTGTGTTTTTCTGGGGACCTATGGTTTTAGTTTTCTCAGACATATGCCTAAGAATGGATTCCTGGGTGATTTAACTTGTTTAGCTTTGTGAGGAACTTCCTTAGTGTTTTCTGCACTGGCTGTACCATTTTACATCCTCACCGTAAATGTGTAAGAATTCCAGTTTCTCCACATCCTTGTCACCCCTGATATCATTTGTATTTTTTTACTATAGCTATCTTGGTGAATTTTTTGTGGTATCTCATTGTGGTTTTGATTCTCATTTCCTTAATGACTAATGATATTCAGAATTTTTAATTGCTATTTGTCTTTTTATTGTTGAGTTGCAATGTTCTGTATGTGTTTTCATACTACATCCTCATCAGATATATTATTTGGAATTTTTTTTCATTCTTTAGATTGTATTTTTACTTTCTTGAAGCTGTCCTTGAATTCTCAAAATCTTTTAAATTTGATGAACTCCAAATTATCAGTTTTTTCCTTTTGTTTCTTGTGTTTTTGTTACCTGTGCTTTTGGTGTCATATCTAAGAGAACACTGACTAAGCTAAGTTCACAAAGATTTCCTCATTTTTCTTCTAGGATTTTTATAGCTTTAGCTGTTACATTTAGTTTTTGCTGGTTTGCAAACTGGATCCCATACACAGAGGCAAGGAGAGACCAAGAAAGAGGCAAACCATTCCAGAGTAGTAGATGGCAGTTTTAATAAGTAAGGGCTTTATTTATGTGGCTTATCTTGGGTGGTGGCAAAACGAGTAGATCTCCCTACCCACCATTCAGAGTTGTAAAAGTTTATATAGAGGCTCTGAGTTCACTCACGTATACCATCCAGGTGGACTCAATGACACCTTACACCCTCAAGGCCAAGTCCTCAGAACAGGTCCCACTGTAAGAATGGTAGGTGGAAAGTATATTCCAGCTACAAGGGAGGAAGTGAGGAGCCTCCTATTTCCCAGGCCCAGTTCTCAGGTCAACTGGCAGTCACATTCTCTTGATGACCTCCAACAGGTCTATGACTCATTTTGAGTTAATTTTTGCATATGGCATGAGGAAAAAAGTCAATTTTTGTTTTGCATACAGCTATCCAGCTGTCTCAACACCATTTATTGCAGACTATTCTTTTCCCATTGATGTGTCTCAACACCATGTCAAAGTCTATTGTAAAAGGTTATTTCTAGGCTCTCAACTCCATTATATCAGTCTATCATGCCAGGACTCTATTGCCTGTATTACTGCAGCTTTGTAGTTAGATTTAAAATTCAAAGTGTGACTCCTTTAACTTGGTTATATACACACACACACATATATATATATATATATATATATTTTTTTTTTCTATACTGGGTTTCTTTCATTTCCATATAAATTTTAGGATCAGCTTGTAAACACCTGTAAAAAAAAAGAAGCTGGGTTTTGAAAGAAATTACATAAAGTCTGTAGATATATTTAAGGAATACTACCATTTTAACAACATTAAATCTTTGGATCCACAAACATGGGAATTTTATCCATTTATTTATACTTTCTTTAATTTCTTTTGAAAATGTTTTAAAGTGCTCAGTGTACCTTTTGCAACCTTTTGTTAAATGTGTATTTGTGTTTCTGTTGTAAATTGATTGTTTTACTAATTTTATTTGCAAATTTTTCATTCCTGGTGAATAAAAATACAATTTAATTTCTTGTATATTGATCCAGAATCCTATCATATTTGTTGAATACATTTATTAGTTCTGATTATTTTTGTAATGGAGTCCTTAAAACTTTCTACATTTGAAGTCATGTCCTCTGCAAAGACAGAAAGTTTTATGTTTTACTTTCTAATCTGGATATATTTTACTTCTTTCTTTCTGAATTTCCCTGGTTAAAACCTCCAGTACAATTATGAATCTAGTGATAAGAATGAGCATTGTTGTCCTTTTCCTTACCTTCAGGTGAAGTACTTAGTTGTTCTCCATTAAGTATTATGCTAGCTGTGAGATTTTGTACATAGGCCTTTCAGTCAGGTTGAGGAAGTTCTGTTCTATTTCTGGTTAAATGATTTAAGATGTTTTGTCTGGTTTTGGTATCCGAGCAATATTAACCTCATAGAATGAGGGAAACTTCCTCCATTTTTATGTAGAGATGTTTCCAAAGGATTGGTATTAATCCTTCATCAAATATTTTATAACATTCATTGTGTATCTGAACTCTTAATTATGGAATCAATTTATTTACTAGTCTTAGTTATACTCAGATTTATATTTCTTCTTGAGTCAGTTTTGATAGGCTTTGTCTTTGCATTAATTTGTCCAATTCTTCTAGGCTATCTGATTTGTGGATACCAGTATAGCTAAATGTTTGTCAGTTTTGTTGATCATATAAAAGACCAAGTTTGATTTCACTGACTTTCTCTATGATATCCTATTATATATTTTATATATTTCCACTCAAATAATTATTTTTCCTAGTTTCTACTGGCTTTGGGTTTAGTTTGCTCTTCTTTTTCTAGTTTCTTGAGATCAAAGTTTAGGTTATGGATTTCAGATCTCTTTACTTTTACAGTGTAAGCATTTCAAATTCTAAATTAGCTTCTAAGCACTATTATCATTTTTATCTCTGTTCATTATATTGGTTTTCTTTTCAATTCCTCTCAAAGTATTTTCTAATTTTGATGTCTTCTTTGATTTATTATTTTTATAGCAGCATAGAGTTTAATTTCTATGTTTTGCACACTTTCCAAATTTCCTTTTGTTTCTGATTTTAATTTTATCTCATTTTAGCTGGAAAACATACATGATATGGTTTTAATCCTTTAAAATTTTTGAGACCTTTTTATGGCTTAACTTCTGTTCTATCTTAACGTGAGAAGAGTGTGCATTCTGCTAATGTGGGGTATGTGTTCTACCAATATCTTATAGGTCTATTTGGTGTGCAGTGCTGTTCAAGCCTTCTTTTTTCTTGATATTTTTTCATCCAGTTGGTGTGTACAGTATTGAAATCGGGGTACTGAAGTCTATCAGTGTTATTCTTTAAATACCTATTTCGACTTTTGAGTTTGATCTTCCAATCTGTGAATTTTAGGGATCTTTATTTAGCTGTATGTGCTCTTTTAATAATTATATCTTCCTGATGTATTGGTCCTGTTATTCTATAACAATAAAAAAATGTGTTTGTCACTAGTAACGATTTTAGGTATAATTTATTTTATTTAGTTCTTTGAACATATTTTTAGAGCTTATTTTAAGTTTTGTTTACTAAGTTCAACATCTGGGCCCCCTCAATGACATTTTCTATTTGCTGTTTTTCTTTCCCCATGTATAGGCATACTTTCCTGTTTCTTCACATCCACAAATTTTTTACCGAAAATTGGATATTTTAGAAAATATAACAACTTAGTATCAATTTCTCTCCCTTTAAGTTTTGTACTGTCACAAATTTGTTACTGCTTTTTGTTTGGTGGTGGTTGTTTTCCTTGCTGCTGTTTATTTGTTTAGCATTTTCCTGGAATAATTCTATAGATTATGTTTCCCTTTCAGTGCGAAGCCACTGAATTATCTGTGAGATTTTTTTGTTTTTATTTTTAAGCCCAGCTTCTTTGTGTTTACATTTTATTTTAATTTAGTGGTCAGCCAATGAATGGCCAGAAGATTGCCTTAAATACCTTCTCTGCTTTCTACTCTTTGCCAAGAGGCTCTGATTTGTGTAACAAATTAAACTTTCAAACTTCAAGCACTTTACCAGACAGACTTAGCTTTCTCTCCTGCTTGTGCAGATCCACCAAAGGTGAGTGACTGGTTCCTTTTCCCTTCCCAGGGCTTTCCTGAGCATACAAACAGCCAATTACATCCCTAGGAATATATTGGAACTTTGCAAAATTCTCTGATTGCCTATTCTCTAGAATATTAAAAAAAATTCCCAGCCACAGTCTTGTTTCCTTTAACTGAAAACACAATTGTAGGATTTGGCTAGCAGTTTGCTATTGTTTAGGTAATGTCCTGGGGGCAGATCACCCCATTCTACCTTCATTAAGCTGATCTCTCTGCTACATCAAATAGCCACCACCCTCTGAGAACAGAGATTTCTCAAATCGTTTTAAGTTTGGAAACAGTATTGACTGTGTTCTGGGTATGGTGCTTTTACTTTTAAGAAACTCCAAAAGGAGTATTTTCCCTCCATTACCCGAAATGCTGCAAATCTTTGGCTGTATTACTTGGACTAGGGAAGGAGGGGAGTAGAATTAGCCCCAGTAATACATCGTAGGTCTTCTATGTTACAAAGATTCAATAGTTTCTCTTGAATAAGCAATGATCAGTTTGTTCTTTGGCTTTGGATAAGTGTCAAGTTCTGTAATGGTCGATTTTGGTTATTTTGCCCACATTTTCTTTGTTTTAGAAGGACAACTTCACTGAAATCTTGTCTGCCATTCTGTGAATTGATCAAGAAAGACTATTTTATGATGGGATGACAATGAATTACAAGGAAATTTCTTTCAAGAGCCCATAGTTATCTTAGAGGTATTTCCAATAACAAGATAGCATTCTTTGTCATTTCTATCTTATCTTTTTAAAAACGTATGTATGTTTTCTTTTTTTTTGATATGTCTGACACATTACCATACATTTCAGGAATATAGGCCCTAGTTATAACTATTTTTGGTTTTTCTTCATGAATGGAAAAATAAAGATAACACACTTTCTTGAAACACTGTTTGTCTGACTCTCTCTTTTACCCAATTAGCCCTAGGTAGTCTTTATTCATAGACTCAGTTATTCTCTGAGTTCCAGCATCAATATGACTCCAGGCCAAGGCAGGCTGAAAGAGTCAAAGACTAGCACCCACAGCTGAATTCTAAAGAAAAGGTACTCTCTTGTTTCTTATAAACAACCCCTACTAATAACTTTGTGCCTTTCTTCTTTCTTTTGATAATTCTTGTGATTTTCCTGGCAGATCCATCCTCCCCTTCATCAACCCCTAATCCCTGGTAAAAATTTAAGTCCAATTTCCTTTTCAAAAGAAGGATAAGGCTGTTCCAAGGAACTAAGCCAACTTAACCAAGATACATCTGAGTCAGTTTTAAAGGGGAAGGTTATATTTGTTTACTTTTTCAACATTTTTAAAATAAAAATATTCATACATACTGAAAAACTGAAATAATTTTACATCCAGTATTCATATATCAACCACCTAGACTCTATTAGCATTCTACTGTATTTGTTTTATCATATGTATCCATCTTTCAATCTTTCTATCCATTTACCAAACCATCTTATTTTTTAATACATTTCAAAATAAATTGCACACATGAGTAAATATCAGTAAATATTTCACACACATATTATTAAATAAATATATTTCAATATTTAAATTTTAAATTTCAATATGTCAGGATTTTACTGAAAAACAATTTGAGAATGTTATTTGTAAAAACTATTTGATAATGTTTGATAGTATTTGATTTATTGTTCTTGATCCTTTCAGTCTGGAATAAGAGTTCTTTACTTTCATGTAACTTCATTTATCTTTTCATGCCTAATTACAAAGGCTGATTTTCTTATCTCCCTTTATCCTGCACTCCTTCTTGCCAGGTCATTTACCTAGTGTCACCTCATTGAGTGCATTGTTTCCCCCTATCTCAGTTTTTCTTTATTTTTCATTGAAGTATAGTTGATATACAATCTTATATTGGTTCCAAGTATACAATATAGCAGTCCAACAATTACCCATATTATTAAATCCTCACCCCAACTAGACATGCAAGTTCTGAAATGATCTCTGACTTTTAGTGCCCATGAGCATGTCATAACCTACTGACCTTTGAATTTGTTGGTCTCTGAGTTATTCTGGCTTCCCCAAAGAGCACTATTTCAATAGAAATAATTGGAGGTAAAGGGATAATTTTGTTTCAGGATGTCACTGGATCTTTTGATGTTTTTGTGGGAATAAAATAGGTACATTATTCTAAGAAGAAGCTATTTTATAAGTCAGGGAGAAAAAAACAGGAACTCATAATGTGGAAATAGCCCAGCTAATGATACAGACAAAAATATGGAGTCTTGGATCAAAAGACCTTTAAAAACATGTATTCAGTATTTAGGGAAAAATCCTTCAGGCATGTTTGTCAGGCTTTAACATGATAGGGTTGCATCATTGTGTGTAGTTTAAGTGAATTCAGTTTTCACATCTAGAAACTATGGAGCAAGAAGTCATCTAAATCAATCACAGAATTTATTATACACCAATTACTTTTATTGTCAACTGACTTGTGGCTATACCTGGATTAGTCTGTGCCACCAGTAAGCATATTTTATTCTTAAAAGACATTCTTCAAAGAGTAAATATAACACAGATATGAAGTTCATTAATTTTTTTTCCATGGTAGTCATACCGATTTTGGTACAAAAGTTGAATGTTATTGTAACAAGTACCTAAAATGTGGGGGCAGCTTTGAAATTAGATAGTGAATAGAGGCTGAAAGAGTTTTGAGGAGCTTGGTAAAAAAAATGCTAAGATTGCCTTAAGGAATTGTTAGTAGAAATATGAATGTTAAAGCTACTTGTGATGTGAGCCTAAACAGAAATTATGTGCATGCTATTGGAAACTAGAGGGAAAACAGTTCTTGCTATAAAATGGCAGAGAACTTACCTGTATTGTGTTTCAGTGTTTTATGGAAATTACAACATATAAATGAAGGATATTTTACAAGATTTCTATGCAAAGTATGTACTGCATGTGTGGCCTTGTTTCTCTTTGCTATTTAGAGTAAAAACAAGAGGAAATATATCAACAGAAGAACTAAGTACTAAGCACAAAGAAACCAGCTCTTCTGAATTTGAAAGATGCTCAGTCTATCCAGATAGAGTACTCTGGAAATAAGGCCAAAACTAGCTGGACAGCCATGTGCTAAACAGATTATCTGTGTGACACATGAATCCAATCAACCATCTTTGGCAGAAGCCACATTCAGATTAGTTACTCAGGAAATATCCAGTCTTGTCTGATGGTTTGGACTCCCTTTGAATTACACAGGAGGCCAGCAAGGTTTCAAGAGTTTTATACCAGTAGAAACACTGTAAGCCTGCCTGGCTAAAAGGGACAGGGAGATAAAATGAAAGAATAATGATTTTAGGACAGCAACATGGATACAAGGCCTGTGGGGCTGCCACTGTCACCATGGGCTGAGGGCCTGGGGAGAGGGGCATGGACACCATGCTGGTAGCTGGCAGACCTGGATGACATAGTCACTACCTCACAGGCCTGGAAGATAGAATACAGAGCCAGAGAGGACTATTACCAGGCCTTAATTCAAATGGGATTTGCCCTGCCATGTTTTGGATTTGCTTGGGGACCATGACCCCTTTCGGTCTTCTGATTTCTCCCTTTTGGAGTGGGAATGTCTAACCTATGTCGGACCCCCGTTTGATTTTTGAAACATCTTACTTATCCTATTACACAGGTTCATAGCTGGAGAGGAATTCAGGATGAATCAAACCTTGAATCCTACTCATTTCTGATTTCAGTGATATTTCAATGAGATTTGGGAGTTACAGTTGATGCTGCGATGAGCCAAAACTTTGAGAAGGCTCGCACAGGGCGAATGTGTTTTCCATGTGAGAAGGACATGAATTTTGGGGGGCCAGAGGGAAGAATGTTATGAGTAGGATTATGTCCCCCCAGTTTCATATGTTGAAGTTCTAATTTCTAGTACCTCAAACCTTAGAATGTGACATTTGGAAAGAGGTTCTTTGTAGAGAGAATTAGTTAAATTAGGATGAGGTTGTACTGGAGCAGACTGGGCCCCAAAGAAATATGACACTGTCCTTACAAATAAGGGGTGATTGAACACAGACATCCATCCAAGGATAGTACCTTGGGAGAATGAAAACTGAGATTAGGTGGTGCTTCAACAAATTAAGGAACTTCAAAGATTACCAGCCAACAGAAGCTAGGACAGAGACGTGGAAGTAAAGCAGCCCCCAGGAAGAACCAACTTTTATCTCTGCTTCTGGTGTTCAGAGCTGTGAGACAACACATTTCTTGTGCCATTTTGTTATGGCACTCCTAACCAATTAATGCAGGTGACAGCAAGGAGAGAGAAGAGAAATATATTAGACCTAGCATTCACATGATCAATTTGCAAATTGGGTATTTGTTAGTTCAGATTGCCTGCCTGTCATCATAAGATTGTTTTAAAAACTGTTTCATTACAAGTTTCTTTTCCTTGGACTCTAATTTCTCATCTCTTTATATAGAATTAATATTTCAATGTTATCAACAATTCACACTTAAAGGAAGGGAATATCACTTTGTAATGTGGTAAAGGAATTTATATTAACAAATTTGCATGTTATAATTTACACCAGCAGTTCTCTGGATGTCCCTACGGCAGAATATATATTTCCATAGAATTTGCCCACTTTTCAGGATGCACATTACTAAATGTAGGAGATAGAACATATGACATTTACTTCCTAATCTTCATCTCTGACTAAAGAGATGTCTGATGTGAACAGGACATGGGGAAAATTTATTGTATATGAGTTACATTTAGCCACACACACATGTGGGTGTGCTCAGCCAGAACTATAACTTGCTTTGTAATTTTGCTTTCAGGGACTACAGAGACTTCCAAGATATTGATCTTAGCAATGTAGCCCTTTATCATTTTATTCCTATAAACTTTGGACCTAAATCATTGATCACGTGTTTCTACTTCAAATATTTCCTTATTTTCAGCCTCTACTTGGATATTAACTTTTAACACTTTAGTCATTTTTCATTTAAGAATCATCCTCTCCCCAGCCCCCTTCCTCCCTTCCAATCTCTCTCTTTTGCCTAATGATCACACTATAAAATTCTGTTCCAATTTATGTACTCTTTCATTATATTAGTTTGCATTTTGGGGTGCCTATAGTAATCAAATAAATGGTAAGTACCTCTATTTATTCTCTTTCTTCAGAACCAAATCAGCGACTAATAGGCGATGCTCAGTAAACATTAAATGAATAAATGCATGAATATTTACCTTGTTAATTCTTTCATATCAAAAGTACTTGTGTGCATAGCTTAGTGTTTTTATACATAGTTCAACTTTCTAATAACCAAATAGCTTTCATAAAGGAAGTTCTTTTTAATTTTTTAAGCCTGATGTGGCCAATTAATCTTCATATAAAAATTCCTAAGCAGTACTTGTCTATCCTTTACAGAGTTCCCCATAGAGTATATAAATTATACATTTAAAAATTGCTGCTCTCAGTGGTTTCTCTCTTTTATCAAACATGATTACTGTAGACTGATTACTGAACATTTGTGTCCCTCCAAAATTTGTATGTTGAAACCTGCTTCCCAATGTGTTGTTATTTGGAGATGCCTTTGGGAAGAACCCCTATGAATGGGATGAGTGCTGTTATAAAGGAGACCCCCGAGAGCTCCCTTGTTTCAGCATGTGAGGACACAGTGAGAAGACAGGTGTCTATGGACCAGACACCAAGTGTGCTGACCTCCAGATCTTGGACTTGGTCCTCCCAGCCTCCAAAACTGTAGAAATAAATTTCTGTGCTTTGTGAGACACTCAGTCTATGGTACTTTTGTTATAGCAGCTTGAAATAACCAAGACAAAGATCTTTGTGGAGTTAATGTATTTCAGTGCATTTAGTTTCCATTCTTTTTCTATATACTAATTCACACAATATGGAAAGACAAGTAAGAATATATATACAATGAAAGCCCCATGGACTTTTTAGGGCTGCTTGACAAAAAAGAAAAAAAACCCAGCTGGAGTGGGGCACTCCTGTCAACCAACAGGGCCCAGTTTTGTATGGACCACTGTGATCCCTCACGCTTTGGTCGGAATCTCTGAGAAGCGCAGCATCCAAGAAGTCTTTCCCTTGTGGGCCTACCTGGAGTCAGAACGATAGTGGGCAGAGTAGCTCTTCTGAAAAGCAAACCCACACGTGTACTCTAGTGCCCTCACCCAAACCCCCATCTCTGAAAAATGCTGAGAAAATGAGGAACCACCCACCTTTCCAGCACCAAACATGTGACTTTGGTTTTATTGCCCTTGTGCATTTTCATAATCAGAACTATTCCATACAAAATATTTTAAATAATTTTACTGAACTACAATTGTGCACATTAGATGAATTTTTCTTTGATGAATAACACATCTAAGCAGCTCAAAAATCAAGCAGAAGAATATGCTAGTGCTACACCCATCTCATGTCTATCCCCTCCCAGTCCCTGTCCTCCTCCTTCAAATGTAAAGACCTGCCTGACTTCTAATTCAAAGGAAGATGTGGCTATTTTAAAACTACATATAATAACCATGTAAGAAAACTTACAGTATGAGCATCTTTTTTTCTGGCTTGTTTTGTCAGTATCATGTTTGTGAAGTTGATCTACACTTTTATAATATTTTTAAATGCATTTTCCCAATACACTATTGACGGAAATTTGAGTTGCTTTTAGCCAGAGATATTATGAGTAATATAGTGAGCATACTTGTACTTTGGTGAACTATGCTTACATTTTTGTTGAAGTGAAGTTTGTGAGTCTTGCAGTATACATACATTCAACTTGACTAAATATTGCCAAAGAGTTTTCCTAAGAGGTTGCACCAATTTACATTCTGGTTACTAAGGACTGAGAGTGACAGTAGATGGACATCTTTCCATGCCAATGACATCTAGATTTTTGCTGTTTTGGTGGAACGATACTGATTATTCAGGAAAGTTTTAATTTGCATTTCCCTGTGACCATTAAAATTTATTAGGCTTCTGGTTATGCTTATTTGTGAATACCTAAAATAGGTTTTATCTATTTTTCTTTTAGGTTGTCTATATTTTCCTTATTGATTTAAACAATTAAAAAAATTTAAGATACAAATACATTGCCAACTATAGGTATTACAAATACTTTTCTCACTCTGTGTATTGCATCTTCTTTCTCTTAAAGGACAGTTTGACCAAGTAATTAATCTGAATATAGCCCAGGAATGGCAAACTCTGCCCCTCAAGGGAATGAAAGTACATATTGTCAGCTCTGAGGGCACACCATGTTGATTACAACTACTCAACTCTGTAATATGTGTGCAATCAGCCATTGACAATACAAAAACAAATGAGTGTGGCTGTACACTGATGAAATCATTTATGACATGAGAATTACAATTTAACATTATTTTCAAGTGTCATGAAATAGTATTCTTGTGAATTTTTTCAACTATTTAAAAATGTAAAATCCATTCTTCTTGTCTCAAGGGTGGTACAAAAACACATTGGGTCAGATTTGGCACATGAGCCATTATTTGCCAACCCCTGACCTAGTATAATCTATCAAACATTTTCTATATAACTAGTAATTGAGAGTGTCAGTTGATGTAAATCTTTGCCTAGGTACATGAATTTTAATTTTAGCTATTTTGATCAATTCATATTAATAATTCAGTGTTTACTCTCCTGTTATTTTTTTATTAGTTTCTCTATTCACTTACAGAATTTTTCATATATTAAAGATGCAAGCATGTTGTCAACTATATTAATCACAATTGCATTACTGCCTGTTTCTAAGAATTCTATAGATCTTAACCACTAGTTGCTCTGTTTCTATAGTCAGCTTACCTCCAGGTGTTTGCTACTTGATTTATTATGCTTGTGTGCCTGATAAAGTTGTTATCAAATGCCAGATATTGAGTATGAAAAGTGAAAGGGATAATACAGATTTCTCTTATGTTATCTTCTCCCAGTAGGATTTATATTTGCTTCTGGCAGAGGTTTATCATTCTAATATAATGTGTTAATTAGCTGATCAGATGTGGTTTTCAACTTTTAAGGACTTGTCTATTCCCTTTATTATTACTTGCAGATGGTAGTCCTTCATGGGTTCTAAAAATCTTGGATGTTTCTCAGAGCCCCTACTATGTTGACAGGACTTGAACTTCATGTTCTTCCCCTAAGATTATGAGACAATAAACATCTGCTCAGTCTTTCAAATTGAAGTTGCTGCCATGAATTGCCAAATGCCTTGTATGGAAAAGCATAGTTAAGTTTTGGGCTCATCTCTGCTTTTTGGGATCTTGATCCCTCATTTCTTTATTGTCCTGGTAACTATTCAACCCATTGGAACAAATATTCTTCCAATAATATTCAGTTTTTCTAAGGGTTTCAGCAGAGACTTAGTCTAATACAGGCTAATCCACCATGACTAGAAAACAAACTATTCCTTATGTACTTATGAATCCTGTTTATTACTAAATGTAATATATGCATTTAAGTAATATTATATATTATTAATGCCTTTAAAATTGTGTGCTAATTGCTAGTCAATATTTATTTTCATAGATACAAATTCTTATTTTTAAAATGTATAAATTGTTTCTACATTGGGACTTCCACATTTGGATTTTTTAATTTATTGGGGTTTATGATACTATTCTTTCTTACAATTTCTCTCTTTTGGAATGAGAATGTCTACAATTGGTACCCAACATCTTCCCCACTATTACATTATGGTGTTTTCTAATTTTCCAGTTTCATAGGACCACAGATGGAAAGGAATTTTGCCCAACATGGATTACACAAAGTTTTGCCCATGCCTGGTTAGATGATGAGAATTGGGACTTTTGAGATGGGGATATTTTAGATGGAACTTTATCTAGGAACCGATGTTGTAATGAGTTAAGACTTTTGGAGATGTTGATGAGATGACTGTACTTTTCATGTAGGATGGATATGAATCTTTTGAGGGCAGAAGGTGAACTTTGGTATACTGAGTAATGGTGTTCCCAATATACCCATGTCCTAATGCCTGTGAATGTTTCCTCATATGACAATAATGATTTCACAGCTGTATTTAAGTTAAAGGTCTTAAAGTAAGATTATTCTGGATTACTGGGTAAGCCTTAAGTGTAATCACAAAAGTCCTTATGAAATAAAGGCAATAAAGCCAAATGAAGATGAGGGACATGTAACAGTGGAGCGGAGAGAAAGTTAAAGATGCATCCTTGCTGGTCATGAAGAGGGAAGAAGCCCCGATCCCAGAAACACAGCCCTAGGAGCTGCAGGGGAAGGGCACTGACCCTCCCCAGAGGCCTCTGGGTGGGTGTGGCCCTGTTAACGCCTTGGTTTAGGCCCAGTGAAACCCTTTTCAGGCTCTTTACTTCCAGAATGGTAAAAGAATAAATCTGTGTTGTTCAAGCCACTGGCTTTGCTATCATTTGTTACAGAAGCAATAAGAAACTAATACAGATTTAGATATGATATGACTTTTTTTTATTAATTTGGGGAATTTTTTGAATAAAAAATGTTATCTCAAATATTTCAAAGGTATTTTCCAAATTTGTTGAGTAATTTGCCTTGCTAATTACTTTTAATGAATGGAGAGACACATTGTCTAGAACACTATGGTATGTATTATTTGTCTTATCAAATGGTTTTATCAACATTTACCTATATTTGAGTTGTTCTGACTTTTAAAAATGGAATAAACTGAGCAAAAAATTCTTGCAAAAAGTTTTTTTTTACTTTCAATTTCCTTGCTGCTATTATCCTGGCTCTCTCCTCTCTTCAACAATCAAAACTCTTGACAGTAATTCCAGAATAATAATCTGATTGATTCCCAGACTCTCCTCAAAATTGCTAAATCCAATGGGTACTGTTTAGCTACAATATGTTGGTCAAAAGTAGGTCACATTACTAAGCACTCACTTCTTTCTAAACTACTTTTCTCATGAGCCCAGTGACTCCACACTCTCTTGGATTTACTCCATCTCTGGCCCATTGTTCTTGGTTCATTTGAAAAATAATTTTCATTTATGTAGCCATTACATATGGGAAATGTTTATGGTTTGATTCTAGGTTTTCTTTCACCTATTTCTTAATATTTTTCCCTGGGAAATGTCCATGGCTACAGTTTCCATGGCCCCTTTATTTGCCCATTCATCCAAGGATGAAACTCTAAACCCAAGCTTAAACCATGTTCTGAGCTTGGGACTTTATACTGATCTGTCTGCTTGGTGTCTCATCTTGGATGTATGAAATGCCCTACACAAGGCATGTGCTAAATCCAAATGCATAGTTGTAACTCTGGAAGGGGAAAGATGCTCCCAGTCCAGGGCAAAGAACCTTTGAAGCTGAAATCAGTCAAAGGGAGAAACAAAGTGGGAGAAACCAGTTTATTACTTACAAGCAGTCATCTACTTCTACTAGCCCGTGTCTCTCATGACCTGGCTGCAGAAGGGTCCTACCAAACCTCTCTGGTCCAGATATGCCCTCACTCCTCACCCCCCTTGAAATCACCTATTGATATGGAGATGCATAAGAACAGGAGAGAGATTCTGGAAATATCCCAATTTTGCCCACAATAGTACTCTGGGCTTTATTGTAGATAATGATGCCAGCACCATTCTTCAAGCTACAAAAGGCAGATGCTTGGCACCTGCTCCTCCTTCACTCCTGATGTCCAGATCCAAGTCAACCTTACCTCTCACTCAAACTAACTTAACTATCACTCAAACCCATCCATTTTTTGCTTTTAACCATCTCTAATGTCATCTTCTTACTCTAAGCTATAACCGGCACTCATATGGATTGCAACTTCATTTTCATGCTGTGGACAAAATGAAAATTTCAAACATGTATTTGTTAGGCTCCACACTAAAGGCAACATTGAAACAATTCCATGGTCTCTCCTGGAAAAGGTAAAGACCAACTCCCCCACTGTGGCCATGAAGTTTTTCTGGTCCTCCATCCTCTGAGCTCCCCAGCACCATGTCCTCCATGCCTCTCTCCAGTCTCTGGGAGGCTCTCACACTTGCCTTTTCCCACTGCCTTGTGCCTTCATGTTTCCTCCTGTCTGAAAGTCTTTGTACATTTGTTTTCTCTGCCTGGAATGGTTCTCCTCACTTTTCCTCCCAACTTCCAACAGCCACTGGGAAATATGATATGTCCTCCATCACCACTCAGATCTCAGTGTTCATTTCCTGAGGATCTCTACACTGACTATACCCCTCAACTCACCCCTTCCTCTGAAAACACTGGCCATTTATCACAGGCCCTTTATTACAGTTGCAGTACTACAATTCTTCTTAATCACTTGCTTAGAATCACTTTATTTAACTTGTTTTAGAAATACTGAGAGCATAGACCAAGGACACTGCTTTTCATTAATACTCTGGACTTATTATAATACCTGATATATATTGGACACTTCCTGAGGCTTTGCTTAAGGAATTCAGAAAAATAAGTATAAGAAAGAAAGAAAAACCTATGCCTTATCACTTGAACATTTGACCTAGAACCAGTCTTGATAAAAACTCAGAATTAGTTAACTTACACTAAGAATAATTACTTCACATTTATTATTCTTTTTTCCTTTTCATATACTCCATTAGCTTAAGCTAAATTAATATTTCATAATGCACAACTTGGCAAAGAAGAAAAATATTTCTTCTATTAAGATTAATATATCACAAATTATCTCCACCATCCTTTCTTACCTTTTCCTTTCCTCATGTTAATAATTGAAGTAATTTGTGTTAAATAAATTAATAAATGAGAGAGGATCATTACCTTGATCAGACATGTCAGCATTTCACTTAGAAGAGTAACCTTTATATTTTCATACGTTCTTGCCTAAAAATAGGCAATAATTAGAAATTACTTGTAAGGGGGTTGATATTCCTATCCAGAATACATTAACAGATTAGTTGTAAGAATTTGTATGATTTAAGTAAAAGATTGGGAACTGGCTTTAGTACCACTTCAGTTTTTTAGTATCCAATTCTTTCAGGTTGTTCCATGTCCCATACATAATGGCTACATAAATGAAAATTATTTTTCAAATGAATCAAGAACAATAGGCCAGAGATGGAGTAAATCCAACAAACTTGAATTAGATGATTGTCATAAGAGTATGACTAGTAATTTGCCCCCAAATGTTTTTAGGAGAAAAATTAAAAAGGTTAATGGTGTGTGAAAGCAGTAGCAATGATGACTTATTTATTACAGAAAAAAGGGGTCCACATATTGGGATGAGAAGGATTTAATTTATAGATAAACCCTCATGTGATAAGATATAATTTGTATTCAAATACATCTGATCATAAATAAGAACATTACTGTATTAAAAAAACACCTATGAAAATTTGAACTTTCATAGAATAATATAATTTTTAAACCATTACATGAAAATGAGTCAGAGTAGTATTTATTGGTCACTTGATATTTGCCAAGCATTATCTTGGCTTTTCTCATGAATTTTTTTAGCTTAATCCTTGCTTTCTCTATTAGATACATGCATAATTCTCCTCATTCTGCTAATAGAGTTTAAAGAACTGTCTAAAGGTGACGAGGCTCTCAGGCATTTTGAACTCCATCTTCTGATTCTGTGATTCTTCCCGGGTGTGCTTATGAGTAAGTAGGTTGAGAAGGGTAGAGTAAGACCATCTGTGTGGAGAAGTGCATTCCTCTTGAGAATCTGAACATCAAGGCAGTGGCGTGGGGGAAGACTGGAGTGAGGTTTCAGCTTCCATTTTTGTCTCTAGTGTGTGACCTTGTCAGCCGTTTAACATATCTGGATCCCAACTGCCTCATTTGCAAAAAAAGGAGTTTGGCTTCTGTGAGCTCTGAGGTTCTAGGAAGCTCATAATTCAATTCATAATACAGTTTCCCAGGTGAGGCTGCACCTATTCAAATAAAAGCTACATATCTAAGTGCAGGGAGGGTGATGAATGTGGAGAGGCTTCACTGAGAATTTGATTTATTGATACCAAATGTTATATCTTTTCAGGTAAATTGCTAGAATCTAAATTAGTTTTTTTAACTTATTATCCATAGAGAAATATGGCTTGTTTAAATTACTAGTGTATTTTTGGGTGTTTATAAATCAAAACTTTCATTAAAATCTCTATTCCTTCATAGGAAGAGTAGGCAGGGAAAACAAGAGGACTCAATAGCAGCTGAAATAATATTTCAAGAAAAGCAGTTATTACTTGACTCTGGAGTGTCTCTCAGGGTTGCATTTTCTGTAAGTTAGATTGGATTCTGTAATTTCTATTTAGGAAAAGCACTTAAAACCAAAATGTAGGTAAGAATTAAAAAATACGCAAAAATATTTCAGTGATAAACCACACTGACAAATCAAAAACTATGGAGACTCTCTGAAATCAAAGGGTTTATTGAGCCATTACAGCTGTAGCCAGATTGTCCTGGGACAAGGATTTCTACTTCCCCAGCAGCAAGACCAGTTAACAGAAATAACTTGT
The DNA here is from genome assembly GCF_030020395.1 of Manis pentadactyla. Taxonomy (NCBI): domain Eukaryota; kingdom Metazoa; phylum Chordata; class Mammalia; order Pholidota; family Manidae; genus Manis; species Manis pentadactyla. Next base: position 46,687,681 of record NC_080025.1, read on the forward strand.
CCACCAGACTCAAGAAACAGGTCACATTTGTAAAGGGTCTCAAGGAAAGAAACAAATTCTTTAAATTCACATTGGCTACAGATAAGGATGGTAAGCAAATGTGAAGTGAGGAAGTCCTGGCATAGGTCATTAGTCCATAGAGTAGGCTTGTGGATTGGCTGTTGATGATCGTCAGACACTGGTCACATGCAAGGGGGATGCAGTGGTTCTGGGGACCCTCTAGATGATTGTCAAAATGACTTCGTCTAGGAATGGGGAGTTTTGGTTAGCTATGGCCCATGGCTGTTGACTGATGATCTTCCCTTGTCTTTCTCCCTCATTCTCCAGCCCTTATGTCACTTAATTTAGAACATTTCAGAATTTTTGCTTTGTCAACACCCATAGGGTGGTTACAATAAAAAAGTCAGATATAACAAGTGTAGAAAAGGATGCAGAGAAATGGAAATACTCACGCAGTTTTGGTGGTTATGGAAAACAATGCAGTCACTTTGGAAAACAGTCTGGAAGTTCCTCAAACAATTAAATATAGAGTTACCATGTGGCCCAGAAATTCCACTGCTGTGTATATGCCCAAGAGAAATGAAAGTCCATGCCCCCACAAAAAGTTGTATCCAGATGTTTATAGCAGCATTACTCATACCAGCCAGGAGATGGAGACCACCCAAATACTCACAAATAACAAATGGATAAACAAAATCTGTTAGGTCCATATAATGGAATATTATTCAGCCATAAAAAAGGAATGAAGTTTGGATTCATGCTAAAATATAAAGAGTCTTAAAAACATGCTAAATGAAAGAAGCCATTGCACAGACCACATATTATATAATTCCATTATGAAATGTCCAGAACAGGGAACTCTACAGAGACATAAAGTGGACTAGTGGTTGCTCAGGGCTTGGGGGCAGGGGATGGAGGGTGGTGGGGCAATAGTTAATGGGCATGAGAGTTTCCTTTCACAGCAAGGAAAACATTCTAAAATTATTATGGTGATGGTTGCACTTGTCAATATACTAAAACAACTGTATCGCACACTTCAAATGGGTGAATTTCATGCTATGAGTCATATTTCAATAAAACTTGATTGTTAAAAATGAGAAAAGAATAAAAAGTGAGGAGAGATTTTTAAGAATTAAATTGAAATAATTATAATACTCTTTTCAAGTTTTTTCAAAGCCCTCATAACTGAAAAAAGTCCATGAACCTTCACATGTGCTGAGCTGAAGCCATTTATTGGGAAACTTACAGATTTTGATAAAGGTTATGTTTGAAAGATCATCTTCAGTGCCTCAGCTCTGACCACCTAACAATTAGGAGACTCAGTAGGGGTGCAGGGGAAGCTGGGTAGATGTAGATCAGGAGCTCACTAAGGAAATTTGTACAGGAAAGGGGCCTTGATTGTAAGGAATCAGGCAGCATCTCAGAGAGTAGTACAGGCAAGTCTCACACACAGAGACCCTCCTGGCAGGCCTTAGCCCTAGAGGGAAGGCAGAATTCCTTTGCTCCAGGCCCTGGCGGGACAGCATGTAGAAACTTAGGCACTAAGGTGGAGGACTGACAAGGCAAGGATGATAAACGTTGCCCAGGCACAAGAAGTGAGTGTGGCTTTCTAGAGTCTTTGGCTACAAAGTAAGCATGTGCCAAAGCATGCCCACAGGAGCTGGCCTTTCAGATGAAGACAGTGAAGACTATATTCTCAGAAAAAACCAGTGAGAGCTTGAGAAGTATGTGCTCTTTCCTAGTCCTTATTACACATGAAAATAACTCATCATCTGTGCAATCATTTTTCCATGCTTGCTGCCCCACCCTACACCCACACTTGATTTATACTAACAAGAGATTAACCTTGCATTTCATTTCAGGCTGCTGTGCTTGATAAATAGCAAATCAGTCAGTGCACACTTGTTGAGTAAATACATGAAGGCTGAAATGAAAGAATAACCAAATGAAAAAGGGACAAATGTACAAAAAGACCTAGAGGCTGTGTCTTCACTCAAAGTGAGAATCATCCAGAATGTGTGACTTACCAATTAGCACCATTCAGGCACAGAGCTAAAGGTACTGAAACAATTTAATTAAACACATGAAAGTAGGTCATATTTAAAACACTTGGGAAATTAATATAGGCTTTCATATCTTTGTTCATGTAATTTGCACTCCAGTCTTATGGAGCAGGTAGTTTTAGTTCAATTTTGAAGATGAGAAAAACCAACCCTGTCTATGTGACAAAGTCAGGATACACATTGAGGTCTCCTGACTTCACAAATCATGACTTCTTTCTTGCATTCGCTGTTTTACTGTGGAAATACAGGGCATGGTGGTGGTTGGAGGCACATGAGTGCAGGCATTGGAATTGGAGGTGGAGTTCTCCCATCTCCTGGGGCCCCTAGACCACAGCGCAGGTGCTTTTTTAAAGCTGTTCCTTTCAGGTTCCTGCCTTCCCCGAACTGCCACTCATCTTGGCCTTTCTGTCGAAGAAATAATGGCTCTCTATTTGCTAGAATTGCCTAAATGAAAAGGGAGCTATTACCCAGTATGATCATTCTTTATACATAAATACATGGTTCACTTAAAATTTTTTTCCCACCTTCTACACCAATTTTGTATTCCAAATGTTAGGCAATAAAGCCCAGGAGGAAATCATTTAGACCTCCTGATGTGCAAAGCATATAATCCCATATCCTATGTAGCACACCGTGTCATTGTGTAATGTTTGATGACTCACACCGCCAGCAGTGAGCAGCCAAAATCCCGGGCCTGACATGTCAGACTTCCTGAGCCTTGCCTTGCCTACCTCTACATCTTATGTCTTTCACTTCTGCAACTTCCAAATAAGTACTCTGACCTTTTATGTTTTTCTTTTGATGGAGAGAAGTCTTCCCCATCAACAGATTCAAGTTCTTAAATAAAAGTAACAGTATCTTGTTCATTCTTATAACCTAAGCTTTAGTTTCGCTCCTTCATATAAGGTGAGCCCAGGGAACATTTGCCAAATTTTTCATTCCAGTTTGGATAAGAATATACCACATGCCAAATCCCTGATGGTGGATGTGGTCCATGTCTAGTGCAATGGTGGTCCAGGAAGGAGTCGGGGAGGGGGGCGGGGAGGTCAGGACATTGCAGTTCCATTGGTTTCAGGGGAAAGGGACCCCTATGGTTTGATCCGTACCCATGACTCCCAGAGTCTGCAGCCTCTCTTTGAGGATTGGGAGTGATGTGTGAGAAAGAGGGACAAAAGGAAACTACCATTCTAACTTCAAAATTAAAAACCTGATTTCCACAGTAGTGTTTTTAAATTACAAGAACTAATATTCTTTTGCTTCATAATTTCTTAATCTAATTAATCAAGACTCAAGATTTTCTTTTGAAATTTTTGTCTTTGGCGTGTTCATTTTCTCATGATGATACTGCCTCCCTGTTAACTAGATTTTTAGAGGAGAGACAAATTTCAAATCTTTTTAATTTTGATCCATTTCCTTTAATCCTCTGGTCTTGTCTATGCTTACCATTTTAGTTTGACCTTGTGGCTGATAGAGACCAGGGTGTGGCTTTTCTGGTCCTCAATTTAATCCCAAATAATGTCAGAAAAAGAGAGACCTGATAACAGAAATTCGAACAAAGGAGGAAGACTCTCCCAGACCATCATCAGCAATCTTCTCACTCTTACTGTCCTAGAAGAGTTTACAACTTAATTCATAGTCCATTCAGGGCCAAAGGTGACCAGACAAACTTCAAAATAATAAGGGCTACCTGGAGAGGTTGGGGTTCAGACCTGAACAAAATCTGGGTTTTCTTTACTGAGAAGAAATTAAAAAAAAAAAAGAACTTAAAAAGGATACTGAGGAGATGGCAAATAAAAGCCCAATTCCAGATGGCTTCACTGGTAAATTAGTACTTTAGAATAAAAGTTAGGAATAAATAGTCCCAATATTTCACACATTCTTGCAGAAAATAGGAGGAATAGACACTCCTCAAATTATTACACTAAAAGGCAGTATTACACTGAAAGAAACCATAAGAAAACTACAGAAAAATATTCATCAAATATAAAAATCCTTAACAAAATAATAGTAACTTGAAGATACTAACATGTGAAAATGATTTTATATTATGACTAAGTTGGATCATCTCAGGAATTCAATGTGGTTAAACATTTGAAAACTATATTAATTGAATAAAGGACAAAAACCAGTCTTTTCCTCAAATACACAAAATGCACTGACTACAGCCTCCACCCATTCATGTCAAAACTCCCAAAAACGAGTATTAGGAAAGAATGTTCTCTAAGTGATAAAAGGGCTGCACAAATACCCCATGGCGAATACATTGAATTGTGAAAGATTTGAATGAATTCCCCCTCTGATTGGGAAACAGCAAGGAAGTCTCCTTTTGTTGCTACTGTCGACATTATTTGATCATTTTAGTAGTATAATTAGGCTGGAAAAATCAAAGGTATTCAGATTAGAAATAAAGTAATAAAATTATCTCTAGTCATAGATGACATAATCCTTTATTTTAAAAATTCCAGGAATCAAAAAGAATATTAGAACTAATAAATTCATTTAACAAGATTGCAAGATACAGTATCAGTGCAAAAAGTCAATTGAATTTCTGTATACTAGTAACAAAATACTCAAAATGAAATTGAGACAACACTCCCTTTCATAAAGGAGTCAACAACTTAAGAATACATTTAGCTCAAGAAGTGCAACATTGGGTTAGTGAAAACTACAAAACAATGTTGAGATATTAAAGGAGGTGGAAACAGACGGAGAGACATTTCATGTTCATAACTTGAAAGACTCAACACTGTCAAGATGGCCAATTCTCTTAAGTTGACTCATAAATTCATGGCAATCCTTATCAAAATAGAATGCAAAATATTAAAAGCTGATTTTTGGGATGTATGTGGAAATGCAAAGGATCTAGAATAGCCAAAAAAAAATTGAAAAAACTGAGATTACAACTTTTTCAATTGAGAAACTACCCAATTTCACAATTTAAATCAATAATAATCAAGGCAATGTGTTACTAACATAGATATAGACATACATATTAATGGAACAGAAAGTCTAAAAATAAATCCTTACATTTTTTATCAATTAATGTTTGACAGAAGTGCTAAAACAATTCAGTATTTATAGGATACGGTCTACTTAACAAAACTATGCTGGAATCATTGGACATCTAAATAGGCAAAAACAAAACACTGCACAAATAAAAACAGAACTAGTAAACCTTTATTTCACTCCATACCACCATACAAAAAATTAATCTAAACTTAACAGATCTAAACATAAGTGATAAAACTATAAAACTTCTCAGAGAACAAAATTGGAGACATTTTTCATAATATTGGGAAAAGCAAAGTGTTGTTAGGTACAATACCATTTAAAAAAATCCATAAAGGAATAATTTGACAAATTGAACTTCATCAAAATTAAGATTTCTTGCATTTCAAAATACATAATTAAGAAATGAAAAGTCAAGCCACTAAGAGAAAATGTTTGCAAATCATATATCCAATGAAAGACTTATGCCCAAAAGATAAATACAAAACTCTTCCAACTAAATAAGAAGCCACAAAGAAACCAACATTATACTTTGAGCAGTTGTTTCATGGAAAAGGATTGAATTATTTAATTTCTACTCAGTGTGATTTCCCAACACTCCTTCTGTTGTTGATTTTTAATTCTGTCCCACTGTGGTTAGAAAACATACTTTGTATGATTTCAGTCCTTTCAAATTTGTTGGCACTTATTTTATGGCCTAACATACGTTCTATTTTAGATAGGAAAACCAGGGGACAGAAAATTTATAAAATAAGTTCTTTACTAAGGAATCACCTGCTGGAGAGACTTGACACTTTGGTAGCTTAAAAGTATGTGACAGTGGATGCCAGAGTCTATACCTCTGCCTAGGGACTGAATTACGTAAACATGAAGCCATTTTAAGTCCCCTTCCTGAAATTTTAAGTCCCAAGGACTTATCAAGAATTAAAATCTCGATGGAAGTAGTTGTTTTGCTAGGACAGAAGAAGAGCAGAAGAGGCAGAGGGCTGCTGGGCAAAAGGACGGGGCTGACATTTATTATCTGACCACATGTTGCAGAGACATCTCACAGCTGTGTCACCTCATGTTTCATTTGTGTTCATAAAAATATAGTTGATATGAACGTGTATCCCATCTTTACCAATGGTAAAGTAGTGACTCAGAGAAGTAGAATGACATCATATTTAGTGTAAGATAAATTCTAGCCGGAATAAGCAGGCAAAGAGAGGCAACAAAGGGCCAGGTAATTTAAATACCCCTGGGTGAGGTTCTATGGCCTTCTTGCTGGAGGCCAGAGAAGTCACACCTGGTTAGGGAGGTGGGGCACTTATAAGGGGTTAGGAGGGGGAGGAGTGGGCAAACTATCTTAGGGGGGTGGAGAGGTATGATTGGCTAAAGGAGACATAATAGACAACTAGAAACTTTTTTCTTTCCAAGAGGGAGGAGGCTGACATCCGGGTCTTAGTTGGCATATCAGGATGGAATTCAGGGAGAGCTGTCCCCTTTCCATATACGGCATGGGCTTTGGGGTCTGGTCTGTTCTCCCCCTATGGCATCTCTCTGTTCTGTTGGCATGTCCTTGTTTTTCCTTTCTCCAGCCTAACATTTAGAACACATAGCTAGAAGGGGGGCTACAGTTGAAACCCAGAACAATCTGTCTCAAAAGGCCATACTCACTGGTCGCACTTTTTTAAATGGCAGTCAACTCACTGTCCAAGGGCGGATCCCAGCATCTTGGCCTGACTCATATCCACGCCCCAGGGTGTTGGCGGCACCCGATTCTTGGTTTGGGGTTGCAAATGTGGATGTTCATGGAGGACCAGAACCAAGGGCTGCTTGTTTTTACATCTCAGCTTCCTGCATGACCCAGGGTGCTCCCAGGACACATGGATGTCTTCATTCTTGCCCTTGGCTGGAACTCCCTGTCCTGCTAACCTCTTCAACGTCTAAGCCCATAGGTGTGCTGCTGTCTCTGGTGGTATAGTGTCCACACCCTCGTTCCCATTTCTGGAACCACACCTGCTATCTTTATCCCCTGGTCTGGCTCAACCACCTGCATTCCTCCAACAGGTACTAGGCAGCCCTCCCAGGGACACGGACTGCTTGCCTGGCACACCACCACATTGCGTCCCACCATGATTTCCCTATTTTGTCGCTCTTCTCCTTTACTCCATCTGCTGCATGTGAAAAGGGAGGGAGGACAGGGCTGCAGAAACCTCTCTTCCCCTCCCTGACACCCGGGCCCCCTCCCAGAGTTCGCCTTCCCCTGGGGCACCTCTGACATCCTTCATGAGCTCCGCCCAGGCCCTCAGCAGCTTTGGAATCAAAGGCTTGGGTGTCCCTTTGAAGCTTTTGTTATAGAGATATAAACAATGAGCTATAAAAACACAGAGGGATCAATTAATTCTGCAGTGAGCAATCAGGGAGGACATCAAAACAAGGGAGACTTTTGAGTTTGGCCTTGAAGCATGATTAGCACTTAAAGAAAAAAATCACCAAGAATCCAACCAGAAAGAAAATCCAGTCTTTTGCTGTCTCAATTGACTGTCCTGGGAGAAAACAGGGTATGTGATACTTTCCAAGGGGCTTGGGTTTTTCTGAGCCATTAAGTCCCGGCTGCTGCAGAGTCACCAAGGGGCTTGGGATGATGCAGGACAAGTGACAGACAGCCGTGCTGAGCGCTTTCTATGTTCCTTCCAGGTAAACTGTGGATTGTTAAAAGGAGCCAACTTAAGTGAAATATGGGTATGTTCCCGCCCACTACTCACTCGGCTGGCTGCCGGCTGAGCTGGACCCGTTGGGACAATGCGTGGTGCGTGCTCTTGGACAAAGGGCTGGTGGCCTTGATTTTATTTCCTTTTTCTCAGCCTCAGCCTTTGACACCCACCAAACTCAGTGTTAAAATAAAGACCTGTTAAGTAGTAAAATCTTCTGAGCAGTGCATTCAAAGCAAGACATGAATTTGAAAATAAAAAGTGGAGTTATGTCCTGGAAAGAAAATTGGCATTAAGTTCCAACAAACCAGAATTTGAATCCCAGTTCTGTTACTTGTCAGGGTTCCGGAGGAAAATCACTTTAACTGCCTGAGATTCCAAGTTCTCCTGCATGAAATGGGCATAAATGTGTCTATTTCAATGTGCTGTTTAAGATTTAGAAACTATGTGGATTGTTGCACAGTGACAATAACGGGATTATAGCATAAGGAATAAAATACTGATGGTTTAAATGAGCTTGGCTCCTCAACTTAATGGCTGTTTAAATTTAGTCATCAATTTCTCTGTTTTATTTTTCTAATATGTAAAATGTAAATAAATAGATTCCCAGGCTTTAAAATTTGATGTGAGTTTTAAATTGTAATTAGGTAAGGCAAAACATTTCATAGATCCAAATGAGCTACATAAATGTAGAGAACCATAATTTTTTCTATAAACATGATGAAGCCGAGTTGTTTTTTTGATCCTCTAACCACTTCCGGTTGCCTGGAAAACCATTCAGCAATCTGAAAATCCCCCAAAGCTACTTGCACAAGTTCACAAGCACTGAACGTTTCCCTAGATCTCAGGTATATGTGTTTTGACACTTGTTCTACAATTGGAAAGACAAACAAATAAAATGGTGCATTAAAGGAGAGACATATTTTTTAAATTTCTCACTCAATAAGGTTTGGATGAAACCTCTTTGTCAGTTTCATAATGAAATGGCTGTCTCAAAAATTATGTTGAAAGTGTGAGTCCATTTTTCAAAATAAATCTTATCGGAAATTCACATACATGGAACAAGCACAGAGGAGAATGTTCTGGTCTAACACCCACCCTGCCCCTCATACCTGGAATCCCCCTCCCTGGAGCTGGGCCTGAAGACTCCTTGTGGAGTCCCTGGCATGTGAATATAGAAAATGGAGCAGTATGAAAACTAAACGTGAGACTAAACTTGCTGTTTTTTTTTTTTTAAAAAAACCTTGTAAGATAAATTCTAGCCGGAATAAGCAGGCAAAGAGAGGCAACAGAGGGCCAGGTAATTTATTTAAATACCCAGGGGTGAGGTTCTATGGCCTTCCTGCTGGAGGCCAGAGAAGTCACACTCAGTTAGGGAGGTGGGGCGTTTATAAGGGGTTAGGAGGGGGAGGAGTGGGCAAGCTATCCTAGGGGGCGTGGAGAGGTAGGATTGGCTAAAGGAGACATAATAGACAACTAGAAACTTTTTTCCTTCCAAGAGGGAGGAGGCTGACATCTGGGTCTTAGTTGGCACATCAGGATGGAATTCAGGAAGAGCTGTCCCCTTTCCATATACGGCACGGGCTTTGGGGTCTGGTCTGTTCTCCCCCTATGGCATCTCTCTGTTCTGTTGGCCTGTCCTTGTTTTTCCTTTCTCCAGCCTAACAAAGCTCATATGCCATTTTTCTCTGAAACTTTCTCTCACTTCTCTCAGTGGAATGAAGTCATTTTTTTTCTTCTGTGGTCCCAGAGTGACTTTAAAAATTCTTCTTTTAATATGGCAGTTATTAGGCTCACAGGCTCCAGAGACAGAGATCTTGGGTTCAAGCCCAGCTATGACATACACTTGACTTACACCATGAACAACATCTCAGTCTCTCTTTGCCAAGGTGTCCTCACCTTAGCAAAAATCGTAGTTCTTAGGGCACTGTGTAGAATAAGCATAGACTCTGCAGACATATATAAACATAGAGGGAAGCAGGGCCTGACATGAAGCCTTTGCTTGCCCAGGCATCCGTGTCCGAGACATCCTTCTCCCTTAAACATACCGCCAGCTGCAGGCTGACAACAGTTACCAGCTGAACAACTAGACAAGGATCCAGGCCACCCACCCAGGAGGTCCCCTTGCAGAAAGCCCTGGTGGCCTGGGTACCTGGCTGCTTGAGTGGCCCCACTTTTACCTTCCTGGGACCTCTTTCACTCTTATGTTTTAAATTCTCCATTAAATAGTGAACCCTCAAAGCGCTAGGTCTCCCACCCTCAATCTCAATGAAGGCAGAACCCAAGGCTCCCATCTCTGTCCCCAGACCTTGCTGTGCAGCCATAGGTCCAACTTAATGCAGCGTCATTTCTTGACATGCATCTGTATCATTGTGTGTATCAGTACCAAGTTTTTTTAATCCGTTTTTTAATAGACCAGAACCATTTATTCCTTCTCCTGATGACTGGGCATTTGGTCTTGCCTGGTTTCAGCAGTTATCATTCCTCAGGAAGAAAGCTGCTTTCATTCCTCTTGGAAAAACATGTAGGAGAAGAAATGTTTAGTCATTTGATAAGCTTTTATCTAACTTGGTAAAGAAAGTATTGTTACATAAATCATCTTTCTCGTCTTTCTCCCCTTCCCTGTCTCACTCTCCTGCTCCCTGACATTTTGTACTTTTATTCATATATCTGTGTTTATTCTCAGTTTTGAGTAATTTTTTTTACAATTTTTGTGATATTCTTATTTTCTGAAATTTATATATTTTTACAAGTTATAGTTCAATTATATCTGGTTGTATTTCTTTATCTGTTATGCTTGAACTTTATGTGCTCTTTCAGTTTGAGTTCTTTATATTTTTATAATTGCTTTAAAATGCAAAAGAGACTTCTATTTTTGCCTAGCCTAGCTCTTAGCTTTACTCTCTTTGTCCTTTATCCATTAGTGATGATTTCTGGTAGGGTGTTTGAACCTGTCTGCTAACTCGTAACTTTTATTTCAGCTAAATCATTTTGCTATTCAACCCACAGTTTGCATCCTTTGTTTCAATATTTATATTTATCAAAGTCCATATGACTAATTGGTTCATTTTTTCCAGATATGCAACAGTTCTATTTATTTATTTATTTATTTAGATATTTAAAATTTTTTATTAAGTGTAGTTGATATACAATATTATATTGGTTTCAAGTATACAACACAGTGGTTAAAGTTACACATATATTATTAAATCCTCACCCCAACTAGTGCAGTTACTATCTGTCAACATAGAAAGATATTATAGAACCATTGACTGTATTCTCTATGCTGTAATTTCATCCCCACAACCAAATTTATGTTATGATTGAGATTTCGTGCCACTTACTCCTCCTCATCTATTTTCCCCACCCACCCTGACCCCTCCCCCAGGGTATGACTGCTGGTTTCTGCTTCTGTGTTTCTGAGAATATCATTTCAAGGTACTGTAAAGATTTGCTTTGTCTGTTGTGTTAGTTCATTTTCTTCCAGTTGGTTATCCATTTCATACTGTGCTTTCAGTTCTGAGACAGTGACATTGCTTCCCATGAGTGTTTTTTTTTTTTTTCCAATTCCTTACCTCCTCCTGGTTGCACAGGCTGCCCCTCTCCCATAGCAGCATCAGGGTAGGCAATCACTTGCCTTTGTTAAGTCCCTAATCTGCCATTGATTAGTCATGCTACTAGAACAATTTCTTCAATATCAATAAGCCTTGCTTACTGACTCTGTAAAATGGAAGCAATACTAGAATGTACCCTATGGGGTTGCTTAGGGTATTAAAAAGGATAGCACATGTAAAGTGATACAAAAGTCCCTGATCAAAATAAGCATTTTAAAAATGTAGCTGCTATTTTAATGTTTTTTTTTTTTTTATAATTCTGATTGTAACTCGGGGGAAAAATATTTTCCCAGCCCAGGGCAAAATACCTTTGAAACTGAAATCAGTCAAAGGGAGAAATAAAGTGGGAGAAATCTGTTTATTGCTTACAAGAAGTTGTCCAGTTCTGCTCACCCATGTCTTTCATGACCAGGCTGCAAAAAAGGACCCCACCCAACCTCTTTGGTCCAGATATGCCCCTGCTCCTTCTCATAATCACCTATGGATATGGAGATGCCCTAAGGAAAGGTGAGAGATTCTAGAAATATTGCAATTTTATCCACACTGATTCTTGATTCTCTGAACTATTTGGAAAGAAATGAAGGGAAGTAATCTTCCTCAATGATATTGAGAAAGTAGTAAAGACATTATTTTAAAATAATCGTCTTCATCCTATTTTTCTTAGTATTCATGGTAGTATAGAAATGATGAATTAATAATTGAAACAGAGAGGCAGGATTTGCTGAACGTAACCTGTTGAAGCAAAGTATATTTCTGCATGTGCAGAGAAAGGAAGCAATGTGAGGTCCACTGCGGATGATGTAAGAAAAGGGACACACAGGTGAAATTAAGCAAATATTGAGAAAAAGAGAAATTTGGCTTGATAAAGCCAGAAAACGTTCCCCAGGACAAAGTTGCTGATAGATCCACCAGCTGCTTACTGAGAAGGAACTACAACAGTGCTTCCAAAAGTGACTCTCCAGGAAAGAACTCGTCATACCAGCTGCTTCATGAAAAACATAGCTTTCCAGAGGGAAATTCTGCAGACCACACTTCAGTCTTGGAGCCTGACTTTTGCACATCAGCACAATACGTTTCTCCTAGTCATTGATTAAAATGTTAGACCCACTTCAAGCTTCCTTAGTTCAGCATTTCTCAAATGTGCTTGGTCACTAGCACCTTTATTAAAGTGTCAAATTACACTAGTATACTATGACACCCAGAGGGACACGTTTGAAAAGCAGATTGTGGCAGAGATGCTTGGGAACCAAGTTTCCTCTCTCCAGAAGTTCCAGGGTTTGTAATTCTAGCTTCTTTGGTAGGCTGGCCCATCTAAATGTGTTCTGGGTGATAGCGTGCAGGTGAAAGTGAGGGTAGCCACTGTACCAGCAGGGCACTGATGCGTTTCAGATTTCAGTTGCAGAGAATCTAATGAAGGGGCCACTTAGGGAGATGTGGGCAAGGCTTAGACACCAACCAGTGATGGGGAGGTGTCCAGGGAATAGATGAACAGAGACATGTTCACCCAGCCCTAAGGAGGGAAGGGAACAGCAGTGCTGAAACCTGGAGCAAACAGTAGCCATGGGACTAGAGATGCCAGAGAAATCACCCCCCGCTTGGAGGTGGCTGGGTAGGAACCCACCTCCCTCTCCCCTTGCTTTCTGACTTCCTGCCAGTGGCTCCCATTAGCTGAATCCAGCAAAGCCAGAGGTGAATGGGACCCATGTGAAACTCCAGGTACAATGCAACTTCCACCCCTTCCACCTGGTGACCTTCCATACCCTCTCTTGCATCCTTGGATCGCTTCCTGTCCAAGATGGCAGCAGTGCAGAGTGGAAGAGACCAGATCTGAGAGTCGCCCGCTGGAGCTGCCAGTGCATGTCAGTGTGAGCTGAATGAGTTGTGAACTCTACTCTATAAACTACAGAGGCCTTGTACTTTTAAATCAGCTGGTGTTAATGGTTTAATTAATATGCTAATCAAGAACTTTGTAGCAGATCCTTGACAGTCTTTGAATCATTGTGTGTATGTTTTTCTTAATCAGATGAATGATAATCTGTGTATTAATTTCATTCAGTTGCATGAGATTATTCATATCACAAAGCTTCTTTTGTCATATGCACCCCCAGGAGTCATAATAAACTATATACATTATGTTTGTGTGTGTGTGTGTGTGTATAAACTATACATATATATAGGTATATGTACTATATATATTATGTAACAAATCGACCTAAATACATGTTCATCAAAATTGTGGTGCCCTGAGTGAGAAAACCAACCAAACAATATTCTTCCATGAATACTGCTTTAGATAGATATCTTTCTGCCTAGAAGTGTTACATATTATGAGAGCAGTTTTGAAAGAACGAATGAAAATTTCATCACAACAGTGCTAGATAGATGGCCCAGGACCATATACTTACAACAGGTTATAGTTTGATAGAAAGATGAAGCAGTCTATTAGCTATAGCCTGCCACAGTTTCAGGCTATGCAAAAGTAACAGTATCCCAATGTCATTTAACAAGTGAAATGGTGTAGATGCATTTAAAAAGAAGTTACCAATTTATTTAAAATCCCAGTATATTTTGACCACCTGCTACTATCTAGGTCATGTGTTTATATAAGATTTAAAAATAATCATTAAATGTAAGCCCTGAGGGTTAAATAGTAAACTGACTTAACCAGCAGGCAAACTAAAGGATAAATGAGCACCTTTACCTAACCTGGGAGCTGATACTCTTTCCTTATGGAAAACTGCCCACTGGCATTGCTACCTTGATATATGATTGATATGGCAGACATTGGCTTATCTTCTGCAATATTTTCCCTCAGAGCTGTCCTTGCTTGATTTTTATTGTGCATTCAGAATGATTCCTCCCTGAGTGTTGTTCAATGAAATATTTATAACATTGCAGGCCATTAAATAAACAAGCAATCCCATTCTGAGCTTATTTGTCTGCCCTCAGCAAATCTTTTAGTTCTGCAAAGTTCATTCCTTGGAAGACCTCTTAGGACCCAGAGAATGGGGTGCCTGTAACAATGTCCTTTATTTGCTTCTTATCCTTTACTTACATCATGCAATATATTACTAAAAGATAAATAAAAGAATAGAAAGTACAATTCATTATGAATAAGTCAGATGAATACATAAGCCACATTTTGCCATATTTGATTTAAATTATCATTAAGAAGCAAAACCAGATACATTTGAAGTTTCATTCAAACTCAACCTTAGTTTTCTTTCTCCATGGAGGAAACCACAAAGATCTCCAGTTATCTAAGGGCTGGAGAATCTCATATTTAGAGAGCAAAAAGAGAAGAATTCAGCAAAGGAGATGAAAGGGCAGAAAAATATACCTGCCACTCATGTGTGCATAGTCTCCTCTGTGTGTGTGTGTGTGTGTGTTCACATGCATGCACACATTTCTGGGGTCCTGACTCTTGTTGCATTATCTGGCTATCCCTGTGCCCATACCATGTAGTCTAAACAACTACAGCTTCCCTGTAAATCCTAAAATCTTACTCTTTTGCAATCAAATCCCTCCTCTTTACTTTGCTTCACAATTGCTTTAACTGCCTTTTAGCAGTTGTATTAAACCATACTGGCTTTTTTGATTAAATTTTCATATGTCTTTCCTTACATTTTTTTAAGCTTTCTCTCAGTTTCCTACATTATTATGACTTTCTTGCCATTTACAAATGAGCTTACAGCTCATCACACTGCCAGATCACACTTGTGCTCTCCAAGGGCAAATTAGGATATTATTCTCATGTTTTGGGTACCACTATACTGTAAACCATGGCATCAGATGGTCATAAGAAGTCAAAATACAATGGTATTGATATTAGTAGCCATTAAAAAGATGATTTAACACCTTCAAAATAACCCATCATTTGGATGACAAGAAATTATTTCACTATTCTCTTCTTAGTTATAAAACAGTATCTTTTCTATATTTCTCTCCTATAAAATATAAAAAATAAATAAAATAGAAGATATTACATCTGTTAAATTTTAGCTGGATTTATAATATTTGTCTCTGAATATAAGCCTCTATTTTGCTGTTTTTCCTCTGAACTCTTTCCAGTTTCTCTATTTATTGGTAAATTGTCAGTGAATTTTATTTAGTGAGGCACTGATACTTTGAGAGCAAAAATTAATAAGTGAGATGGCTGGGCCATAGTTTTATTAAATTTCATTCTATTTTTAACATTTCTAATTTAAAAATAATACTAGCACATAAGCAGATAATGGTATCTTAAAACATCATTGTCAGATAAATATAAAGCAAGAACAGGACATTATGAGAAAAAGATTCTTAAGTCAACTGACTAAAAATCCCTTAAAAATTTCAAAAGTAGATAAAACATTAAAATCACAACCCTAAAATATAAAATCATTTCACAAAGGGTACCCAAATGTTTTGAAGTGTTAGATTTTAGGAAAACTAGTTATTAGGCAACTAGATCTTTAGATTAAGACTGAGTTTTAGAAGAATTGATTCCAGATGAATTATTTTAAATGAAAACATATTGAACTACCATAGATTTGAGAATAGAACAAATCTGGTAAGATATTTGATTCTGCCAACTGCCTAGCTTCCCCCCAGGTCCACTCACTCTCAGCCTCCTGAAGTGATGAGCACTATAGTCAATCTAAGCTGTGATCTTCTGATTTCAAAAGGGTCTAAAATTCTTAATTTAAGAACCATATAATCTCTAATACACACTATCTTAACTACGATATGATATTGGCCAAAAATAAAACTATTAAGAATTGATAAACAAAGATCAGTTTTATCCAAAAAATATAGCAGTTCAAAGGAAAGATATTGCTGGGGGGTCAGGAGTCAATTTCTGAACTGATGATGTGAGATATATGGAGAATGAAATATAATTTTCTTGCCAACAAAGCTTTAGTGATGGGTTTGACTGAAAATGGCCTAAGAGCACCCAGATCCCAGGCCTTTTGACTAGGAGCCTGGCCTGCCCTGGATGGGAAAGACCATTTCTGCCTTCAGGGATTTCTCCAAAAGGTCGGTGTTGCAGCCCTGAGTTTAGATTCAGCAACATGAAACTTAAAAGACTTGTTAAGGGATGGAGGGAGTCACTCTCAAGCACTGGTTCTCAGCAAGGTAATTTTACTCCCTTCACACAGAACAGGTGGCAACATCTGGAGAAACACTTTTGGTTGTCACATCTGGGGGATCACTACTGGCATCTAGCAGGCAGAGGCAAGGCATGCTGCTAAACATCTGAAAATGCATAGGACTGCCCCCACAGCAAATCATTACTATCCAAGATGTGAACAATGTCAAGACTGAGGTACCCTGCTTTACAGAAGTCCCTCCACATGGACAGGTGGAATGATGTTTTCCTCCAATAAATGCCAGATGCAAAATTTAGTTCTAATAACCCTCTTAGAAAAGGAGTAGCTGCAGAAAAAATAAATTAAAGATTTAAATTCAATACAAATTTGTATCCTCAGAAAGATTAAAAAGGATATAGCACTTGTTTAAAAATCAGAGCAGTGGAGGCCATCCACAATAGCAATGTGGGACGACCCTAAACTCACCTCCTACCACAGACATATTAAATGTATAGCTACATATGGATAATTTCCCTGTGGAAAAGATCTGGAAACTATATGAACTGCTTCTCCATAACAAAGGATAAAAGGTCCACATTGAGACAGATAGAAAAGGCAGAGAGACAGTCTCAACGGTTACCCCACCCATGGCATAGGACACACAGTAGGAAGGGATCTCACCAGCCTAAAGTGTCTCCCAGTGGGGCAAGAGGTTGGTGTTCCCCATCAGTTACCCCTGATCTGCACTGGAGAGATAAGTCCCCAAAATGTCTGCCTTAAGAAATCAACAGGATCCAAAATGCTTAACAAAACTGAGATTCTCCTTCTAAGGGCCTCACATGTGGTCTCACTTGCCCTGAGACCCAGCAAAAAACAGAAGTTTTAAAAATGCCTAGATTATATATGAAGGTAATTTGTTGCTAATCTTAAAGCATCTGCTGGAGGGACAGAGGAAAGCTGAAACTCTCTGGAGATGTAGGCATGGGAGGATGTCTCTACTGCTCTCCCCATCTACGCTGCTAGCACAAGAGGATAAGTTAGGGCACAGCATCTCCTGCTGCCTTGCTAAGACAAGTGAATATAAGCAATCATGGACTATTCTGCTGCCTTGCTGAAGCCAGAGAACATGGGTGAATGCAGCACACCCCTACTACCTGGCATGGGCAGGTAAGCACAAATGGTCACAGCATTCTCCCATTCCCAGCCTAAAGAAGATACGCTCATGCAGACAAGGCATTCTCCCATGGCATTGTTGAAGCCTTTGTGTGGACAGTCAAGACACTTTCTTACTACCTTTCTGAAACCCATGAGCATGTTGCTCCCACCACACTCTCCAGCTGCTTGCTAAAGCCAGCAGATGCTAGCTTACTCAAGGGAGGCCCCTTCATCCCCTGTGCCTGGTGGGACTGAGCTCCATGGGACTATAACAAATGAAAAGATAATTCTTAGAAGGGCATCATTACCAGACCACCATACAAGCCATGACTGAAACTTAACCCCAGTCTTCTTTTGACAAAGGTCTGTTTACTTAGTCTGGAGCTTCAGCTTGAAAGACAGGCTTCAGATTTCCTACACATCTAAGGGCTACAGAGGTGCTTCCAGGGAACATAAACAGGGAGACAGTCCTTGCACATCCCCTTGGCCTCACTAGAGCTTGGTGAGACCTCCCAGAGAAAAAGCATATACACTTGTCTGGAGCCCTGGTTTTTGCAACTACCACTTGAGGGGCACCTCCAGATATACTGATCTGAAGGCCAGCAAAGATTACAATTATGGTTTCACAGGACTGTACCTATTTGCATACTTTAAAAGCCACTGTCTGAGAATCTGGCTTCCAGTCAGCCTGAAAATGAGATTCCTCTCCTTGGAACTCAAGTCTTGGCATAGCAACAACATGGGGACATATAAAGAATAAATCAAGTGTTTTAGACAATCACAAAGGTTCTAGAAGCAACAAAGAGCAAAAGAAATTTGAATAAGAATTCTCATAATTTATACAAGCCATTTTTTCAATAGTGAAACTATTTCAGCTCATATGTATAAATAAGCACAGAGAGTCAAGCAAAATGAGGAAACAAATGTATTCCAAACCAAACCAAGCAAAACCTCAGAAAAAGACCTTAATGTTATGGAGATAAATAATCTATCCCTAAAAGAATTCAAAGTAATAGTTATAAAAATGCTTACCAAACTTGGGAGAAGAACTGATGAACCAAGTGAGAACTGAAAAGAGGTGGCACTACTTAATACCATGAAAGCATATGAAAGTAAAAGTCTCAGTGGGCTATATAAATATATAGTACAGGTTATGGATTAATCACTTATAAATCTATGACGAAGGTTAAAAGACAAAAGACAAAAGGTTAAAAGACCAAATTCAGTAAAATAATTAAAACTGCAATAATTATTTAAGCAATACATAAAAAAAGGTGGAAAATGTGACATTAAAAGCATAAAACATGGGAGCAGGGAGTAAAATGCAGTTTTGAAAAGTGTTCAAATAAGTTACTATCAACTGAAAATAGGCTGCTATATAGATAGGATGATATATGTGACCATGGTAACCACAAATCAAAATAAAATGAGAATGGAATCTCAACTAACACTGAAAAAAATCATAAAACCACAGGAGAAGAGAGAAAGAGAAGAAAGGAGTAGGGAAGAGCTACAAAAACAGCCAGAAAATTATTACCAAAATGACAAGAAACGAATACCTATCAATGGTTACTTTAAATGTAAATACAATAAATTCTCTAATCAAAAGATACAGAGTGGCTGAATAGTAAAAAATGTAAGACTCAACTACATGCTGTCTATAAGAGATTTGCTTCAGTCATAAGGCCACACAAAGACTGAAACTGAAGGGAAGGAAAAAGATATCCCATGGAACTAGAAACAAAAAGAAAATTTGTGTAGTTATACTCATATCAGGTAAAAGAGACTTTAAAATAAAGACTATAATAAAATGCAAAGAGAGGCACTACATAATGATAAAGTCAATCCATCAAGAAGATATACTATTTATAAATACATATGCACCCAACAGAGGAGCATGAAAATATGTGAAGCAAATATTAACAGACCTAGGGGGAGAAATTGACAACCATAAAATAATAATAGGGAATTAAACACCACACTTAGATCAATGGATGGATTATCTAAACAGAATATCAATAGGGGAACATTGATATTAAATGACACATTCGACCCCCTGGACTAATAGATACATTCAGAAAATTCCATCCAAAAGCAGCAGAATACATTCTTCTCAAGTGCATATGGAACATTCTCCAGGATAGATCACATGTTAGGCCACAAAACAAGTCTCAATAAATTCAAGAAGATTGAAACTAAACAACATTTTATTGAACAAGTAATGATCCTAGAAGAAATAAAAAACTAAAGACAAACAAAAACAGAAATGCTATATACCAGAACCCATGAGATGCAGCAAAAACAGTTCTAAGTGGGAAGCTCATAGTAATACACAGGTCTATCTAAAGAAACAAGAGAAACCTAAAATAAACAATCTTACTCCAAACCTAAGGAAACTAGAAAAAGAAGAATAAATGAATCCCAAACTTAGAAAAAGGATGGAAATAATAAAGATCAGAGTAGAAATAAACAAAATAGATAGTTAAAAAGAAAGATCAGTGGAACTCTGAGGTCGGTTCTTGAAAAGATAAACAAAAGTGAGAAATTAAACTTTAGCTAGATTCACCAAGGAAAATAGAGGACTGAAATAAATAAAATCAGAAATGAAAGAGAAGTTACAACTTCTCCTCTGCAAAGAGGAGAGATATAAAGGATGGTAATAAACTCCTATGAATAAGTAAATGCCAAAAGGTTGGACAACCTAGAAGAAATGGATAAATTCCTAGAAACTTAAAATTTTCCAAGACTTAATCATGAAGAAAGAGAAAACCTGAATAGGCTGATTACTACTAGAGAGATTAAACCAGTAATCTAAAACTCCCAACAAGCAAAAGTATAGAACCAGATGGCTTGATTGATGAATTCTACTAAACCTTCGAAGATTTAATACTTATCCTTCTCAAGCTTTTCCAAAAAATTGAATAGTAAGGAATGTTTCCAAACATATTTTACAAGTCCAGGATTACTCTGATACAAACCAGACAAGGAAACACAAAAAAAGATAACTACAGGCCAATATCCTTAATAAGCATAGATGAAAAAATTCTCAACAAAATATTAGCAAATATAATTCAAAAATACACTAAATGGATTGCTATGATTGAGTTGAACTTAGTCCAGAAATGCAAGGATAGTTCAATGCCCACAAATCAGTCAACATGATACACTATGTTAACAAAATGAAAGATAAAAGTAATGTGATCATCTCAATAGATTGACCCTGATTGAGATGAGATTACCCCAACCTGATTCAGAGATCAGATTGATAGTTGCCACAGGGAATTGGGTTTGTGGATTAAAGACTTGAATGCAATACTTTAAACCATGAAACTTCTAGAAGAAAACATAGACGGTAAACTCCTCAACATTAGCCTTAGCAATGATTTTTGGATCTGACTCCAAAAGGGAAACTAAAGCAAAAGTAAATAAATGGGACTTCAGCAAACCAAAAATCATTTGCACAGTAAAGGAAGTCAACAACAGAATGAAAAGGCAAACTACTGGATAGCAGAAGATATTTACAAATTACATATCACAATGAGTTAATATCCAAAATATATAAAGAACTCACACAACTCAATAACAGAAATTAGATCCAACTAATGTGGCAGAGAGTCTGAATAGTCATTTTTCAAGAGAAGACACAAAAATACCATCAAGTACATGAAAAGATACTCAACATCACTAATCATCAGAGAAATGAAAATCAAAACCACAATGGGATATCACCTTACATCTGTCAGAATAGTTATTATCAAAATGATAAGAAGTAGCAAGCATTGGTGAGGATGTGAAGAAAAGGGAACCCTTGTACACTGTTGGTAGGAATGCAAATTGATATATCCACTAAGGAAATGGAGTTTCCTAAAAAAATTAAAAGTAGAACTACCATATGATCCAGCAATTCCACTACTGGAATATCACATAATTTCACTTACATGCAGAATCTAACAAACAAAATAAAACATACAAAACAAAAAAAAAACCAGATTCAGAGATTCAGAGATCAGATTGATAGTTGCCACAGGGGATTGGGTTTGTGGGAATGAGCAAATAGGTGAAGGGGATCAAGAAGTTCAAATTTCCAGTTATAAGATAAATAAGTTGTGGGGATGTAATATATAGCATGGAGAATAGAGTTAATAATTGGTATTAACTGTGAATGGTGACAGATGGTGATGACTTAGTGTGGTATCATTTCACAGTATATATACAGATATTAAATTTGTTGTACACCTGAAACCTGACATAGTATTGTATATCAATTATACCTCAATAAAAAATAAATACATAAATATGAAACATAGTAGTGAGATCTGAAGGTAACTTTAAAAGTTAAGCAACATCTTAAGAAAATGTTCTTAGGGAGAAAAAAACATGTTCACCAAATTTACATAATGGTGGCAGTGGTGGCCAGATTGGACATTGAAATTTTTTTTTTTTTTTTGACATTGAAATTTTAACCAGTGTATTAAAGGAGATGCCCCAAAATTTTTTAGGAACATTTAAGAAAATTATAAATGTATGAACAACAACAACAAAAAACAAAATGCATACATTTCTGGCAGCAAACAGAGCAGAGAGAAGAAATATAATGCTTAAACACATAAGAGGAAAAATATTGAAGAGAAAGCCTTGAATCTCACATCAAAAAAGCTGAGAGATTGCTAGATGAAATTAATTATTTTCAAGAAAGTGCCATAACTATTCAGGAAACAAATTAAAAAAGTGATAAGACAGGGTATTGGAAGGTTTGTTGATGTTTCAGTTAGAAAGTTATTGAAGCTTTAAGAACTTTGGACTGTACCACAAAGTCAATGTAGTTCCACTGAATGACTTTGATTTTGGGTGTGGTAGAATTACTTCATACTTTGCATAATTACTCTGGCAGCAGAATTGAAAAGGGAAAGATCTGTACTTAAAGGAGACTGATGGGGGGGCTTTTAGGAAAATAAGAAAAGTGCTTGTAAGTTCTCTAACCAAGTCAGTTCAGTGCAAATGGAGAGGGGGCTGCAAATGTGGGACATTTCAGGAGTGTAATCCACAGGACTTCAGAAGAAATTTATGGTGTGAGAGTAGCAGTTGGAAACAAGGTACACTTTTTACTCTTAGGGCTATGAAGTATGTTTAAGTGTAAAATAAAGACAAATGTGGTGTCCAAGGAAATAAAATTATGTCTTCATCTAGAATACAGTACAACAATCTTCACTTTGTGGTAATAGGCAAGCAGTTGATAAACGTCCACAATGAATATTTAGAGTACTTTGTTCTGAATCAGGTGCTGGGGGTAGAGAGGCAAAAATACATGTCCTTCCATGTTTCAAAAATATCTAAGGATGGTGCAGGAAACAAATACATAGAATCATTTACTACAGGCACTGTTAGGCATTGGGTTGGGGAAAGTGCAGTGAGTGTTGGGAATCTACAGAGAGAGTGACTCCTTTAAGTATAGGAGGGCTGCCTGGAAAGCACATGTGCTCTGCAACCTGAGAATGAATAGGAATTAGGAGGTAGATCTGAGTGGACAGGTGAGACCAGGTGGATGGCACACTGCAGACAAAGCTGGAGAGGGTTGGAACAGTAGGAGCCCCAAATCATTACCTTCATACCAAATTCTGAAAAGGCTCCACTGGTCACTGACAGCTCACAATTTTGAACTCAACCAAGTGAGTCTAATTTTATTAGTAGTAAAAATGATGATCTACAGGAATACACTCAGCTTGAGTCCCAAATAGAAAGTTAAGTATGAAGGATGCCTTACTCCTGTTACCCCATAAATGTTTTGCTGACACAATGATGATGATGATGAAGACGGTGGTTCTGGTAGTGGCGGTAGTAATAAAATTAATTCTTATTGAATGTCTCTGTATAAAAGTCACTGTTCTTAACCCCTCCCTCATTTAACCCTGAAAATAGAAGCATATGTGGAACCATTTCTTATCATAAAAATGATTTAACTACTGCTGACTCCCTTGAAAAATAAAAAGGAGGTAATTAGTTTTCAAGTATAATTTCTTTGATAGCCCCCCCACAGTTTTGTACACAGTGGGATTTGACATCACACATTAAAATCCTTTATCATTGATGGTATTGATCACTTTCTAAAATCTCTTATGGAATTTAAAATTGTTAAATTGGTCTCTGTTTCATAATACTATTGTAAAATTCCTTTAGGTATTTGAATGGCCTCCAGAAATATTAGGGATAAGATCGTTTTTACTGCCATTTTATATCTTCAAATCTGGCAATAATCACATTGTTTGGATCCAGAAGTTTCAAATGAGCTTCATTTTGGGTGGAAGTGTTCATGTGAACATTTTAAATTCCTATTCTATGGCTTTATTTTAGTCTACCTGGGCCACAGTTCCTTTTTAAAACTTTGTTTCAGAGTGTCCATTTCCAAATTTTTATTCCCTGTTCAATCTCCTGTGTCTTATGACCACTGAGAGTGTATCATTCACAAGATTGACTTTAGGTATTTGCCTTAAGCAATATTTTATTTCCTACCTTAAATCAACCTAATGTGGTGAAGAGAGAATATCATTAAATTAATGCCTATGTTACCTGAAGGTACAGCTACACTTTTATTTTGAAGAATGCCTTAGGGTCAGCAATAATTATCTCAGAGATTTTAATACACATATTCCAACACAGGCTTGATGCAGTGCAGTCTTGGAGATGTGGCATAAATCACAAATATGAGTCTATTCTCCAAATGTATATAAAGGAAGGCTCTTATGAGTTTATATATATAAATATATATATATATATACACACACACATATATATACACACATGTATATACACACATACACACACAAAGATATATATAATATATATATATACATATTATATGTATATCCACACATATATAATCTCTTTACACTGGCCATGTTTTACTTTTACTTCTTCAACTTAAACTCAATGTCATAGACAAAATGCAGTGTCCTATCAAAATTCGTACATTGAAATCCTATGCTCCAATGTGCTTGTATTAGGAGGTGCGGCCTTTGTGAAGTGATGAGGTCATGAGGGCAGAGCCCTCGTGATGGGATTAGCCTTCTTATCAAAGAGATGCCAGAGGGCACACTTGCCCCTTCTGCCAGGTGAATATATAGAGAGAAGAACACAGTTATAAACCAGGACACAGAACCTACCGGTGCCTTGATTTTGGACTCCCCAACCTCCAGAACTATGAGAAACAAATTTCTGCTGTTTCTAAGCCACTCAGTGTATGATGCTTTCTTGTGGCAGCCTGAACTGATGAGCACACTCAAAATTCGACTAAGAGTATGGATCATGTTTATGGTGTTAAGTATGTGTAAGTGTGTGTGTGTGTGTGTGTGTGTGTGCATGTGTGCACAAATGATGTGTGTCTCTGTTGAGAACATTTTTCAAAGAGAGTTATGATGTTACTAAGAAATAAATCTGTTATAATCAAGTATCCAAGGTTTGGGACTTACATTTAATGCAACACACACCCTAGCCCATCCTGAATACTAACCATGCCATATAGGGTTATTGATATGATGCATCACATTAAACATATAATGTGCATAGAGAACTTCTTTATCCGGCATATGGTATATGTTACCTATTGTTATTTTTACTCTACATTATTATTATTATTATTTTTAGCTCATAGTCTCATATATAGTCCTTGTTGGTAAATGTGTGTTATATCAATTACTGAACTAATAAAGGATTGGCAAGTAAACTCATTATTGCAAGTGTAGGGTCGTACCAGGAAAGATAAAGCACAGAACAGTCATGACTGGAAAGGGCTTTAATGAAGGGAATATTATCCAGGTAAGGATGGGGTCTTGGGAAACTGGTAGAATTCCACATACTCAGAAACACACTACAGAAGAAACCCTTATATCGCTCAGGGCTGAATGGACAAGGGACAGAGTGGTTAACAGGACAAAGCAAGGACTGGGGCTGCAAGCAAGAGCCACCTCACAGGAGCTGTGGTCTTTTGTGGAGGAAAGAAGAGCCTGTTAAGTCTCCATTGGAAGTAAGGCTGCCAGCGAAGTAAATACACCAGACTTTCCCTCCTCCTGCTGGTGCTCAAATAGATAGAACATACAGCTCAAAGCAGCCTGCAGCGGTCAGCCTCCAATGCACGGAGCAAGTGTGGATCTGAAGGGACATTCTACTAGAACAACAGGCTAACAGAACGTCATTACATGCTGGCTCCACCATGTGGAACCACCAAACAAGGTTTTGATTCTCAGCACTATGGACTAATGGAATTTTTATTTCTTTCCTCCAGACTCAGAACATTGTCTCCTAGAAGGAGAGAAGATGCAAAGGTGAGACCAAAGGCCATCAATGGACAGGGAATGGACTTCCTGGAGATTAAATGTAATTGCCTAAACTGTCCCCACTTAATACCCTTTCTTTCAACCTACTGATTTTTAGTGCAGAATAAAGCTCGGCTCTCATCTCTCTATTAATATCCTGTTAATATTCAGAATGGTTTGTCTTTAATCAACATATGAACACATTCGCATGTGTATTGAAACTTAAAATCTGGACACCTTTCAGTTGTTTCACATTTGTGTTTTCTTACATCCTAGTTCTTCTCTCTCTCTTTCTTTTAATGTTTTCTATCTCTTTCTGTTTTTTGGTTTTTAGTGATTGTAAATTTCTGTGCCACGGCAATTATTCCATAATGTTTCTGTTATTTTTGTTGCCAAACACACTTTTTTTTTTACCTTACCCATAATCTGAAAGTATCACAGCTTTTCTGAAAAGATTATAGCTCTCTGTTAGAAATCCCTATTATTTTGAAAAAATAAAAATTAAAATCAATATTTCTAAAATTTTTTCTAAAGCCAGTCCTGGCCCCCTCCAGCGCTTCACATACTTTCCCGGTATCACACTAACTAGGCATCCGCCACCCTCCCAAAGAGAAGGCGTGGGACGGATTCTGATTTTACGTCAGACAATATATGTTTGTGTCTAAATGACACAAATTATTAAGTAGGTTCTATTAAAGATAGATTGTCTCTTGAGGATTATATTCAATCCAGTGTATGGTTATTTCCAGCCTAAATTCTGCCTTTCTTTGTTCTCTCTCAGAGAGGTACTGCAGAATGATGACTGAGGAGGTAGAATATACAAATTTTTATTAAAAATATGAAATCATATGCTAATTCTTCTTTGAAATAGGTCTGCACTTCAGGGAAGTGTCACTGAAATGGTCTTGTTTTTGTCCCAGTATTGGGTGTGGTTGCTCTGAGGGAACCATATAATAGACACTGGAAGGCCATGAGTTCTGGCTTTGTAGAACCAGAGTACAGACCGCAGGCCTGGAACTCCCTCTGGTAGCCCAGGAAACTCCATGGAGATTAGAGATGATGGCCCAACCCCTGCCCTCCCAATATTATCAGGCTCTCTCTTGAATGCATTCACCTGAACTGTGCTTCATCATCCACCATCAGCAAAGACAGTTTGGTCTGCATACCTATAGCCAGGGAGAGCAGACTCCATAAAAGTCAGGCTGTGCCATGAGCCCCACTCAGGCCTGGGAGCAGGCTCAGTGAGTCAGTGAAAATGGTCCTTACTGACTAGAACAGATTACATGCTTTGAATTTGCTTTCTAAAGGGAAGGTTATTTGGGGGAAAATTCAGAATAATTATGCTGACTCAACCTCAAATGCCAACACTGAAGAAAAATAGTTTAATCTACTCTTGCAAGAGAATTTTGCTGGTGGAAAGCACGGATACAGGAAATTGGCAGAAATATTCTGAGTTTTCTATTTATAGGAGGCTTGGCAGGAGCAAAGGAGAGAATATATTACTTGAAATATGCTTACGAATTTTTTTCTTCAACAACTCACTGGAAATAGGAAGTACTTACAAAGATTTTTAAAACCACATAATGCCACTCTAACAAGTACTCTGTAATGAACAGTATGATACCATATTTCTAAATTATTTATTAAGCCCATATAGATCTTCATTTCGAAATAGCCTGATAAGAACTCAGTAATACATTATTGGAGAAAAAAAACTCTCATTAAATATGATTATATTTTTTCCATTGTGAGATAGGCTCATTCTCAAGTTTAATTCTAGTTAATTATTAGGAATCAATGGACAGTTCTCCATCAATAAATCCTTAACCATATAATTGTTGATCATGTACCATATATTCAGTATTATTCTAAGTGAAATAGGTGGTAAGAGATAAATAGAAAGCAAAGCTCACAGACAAAATTTATGCAGACTTCAGTCCTTTGAAGAGACAGATATGTTCAGAAGTCATCCATGCAAAAGTTTCCATAATAAATATTTACATACATAGATTCATCCATGATGGTGTAGACAATCAATACTGTAGAGATTCAAAGGTGACAGAGAGTAGGCAAATGCTGTATACAGGTGACACTTCATGGACAACTTGGGATGGCACCAAATGTGTGACAAATATGAGGGAGTCAAAGAAACAGTGAGAATGTTCCAGAAGAGAGAGATTGCCTCAGGAAGTATGACTTCCTAATCCCCAGAGACAATGAAGCAAAGACTAGATATTTATGAAATGACTATTATCCGCAAAGCTGGACATGTTGATGGGTCTTGAGAAAGATAGTCTTGGAGAAAAGTCTCAGAGATTTGTCTTTGAGAAAGACAGAGGCTCTAAATTCAAAACTGCCTGAAGGAAGTGAGGCCTGAATGAAAAAGAGGTTCTATTAATGCTAGTGTCGAAATCCCCACAGTGTGCTGTACTTTTTGAGATCCCAAGGCATCCTGGGTCCTGTCACACTGCATCAGGGCTGTAACCAAAGACCAAATGGAATCCATCTCAGCTCCCCAAATCTCTGCTTAATGAAAAGCTCTATCCAAGCATTGTGCTTATTTTTAACCTTTTATTTTTTTTTAAGGAATAGCACTCATATAAAACCACTACCTCATATCTAACAGCTCATCCTGCTTTGAAATTAATATAATTGAAATAGCTATGTAAGCATTGATTTGTACCTAGCTTTTTAAACTCAAATGCTTCGTGAGGCTCTTCTGTGTTGTGTTTTCTCTAGTTTATTGGTTTTCATTGATATGTAACTTTCTGCTAATGCCCTGTGATCAGTGTCTAATCTGCTGATGTACATTTGGTTTGTTTCCAAGTATTTTTTGGTGAATAGGAATAATGTTCCCACAAACATTCTTACTTATTTCTCTTTATTCACACATGCACATATTTCTGCTTTGAAAACACTCAGGGTAGAAATTACTGGGTCTTAAGATAAGTGTTTGCTCAAAGTTAATGAAGAATGGCCGACTGTTATCCAAAGCCATTGTATGAGTTACAGTCCTACCAGCACTGTTCTGATTTCTCATTAATCTACCTCCTTACCAAACATTTAGTATTGCTGCACTGTGTTTTTCTTAGCCATCCTGGTGAGTGTATAGTGTTATGCTGTGAACTTATTCTAATTTGCCTTATTACTAAAAGGATGATGCACAAGTTTTTAAATAATTGTTATTGGATATTTGGATATCCTGCTTTATAAAGTGCTGCTCTTCCTGCCTGTTTTTTCATTGCATTGTGTGTTTTTTGCTGTAATTATTTATTATTTGTGTATTCTGGATCCCAGTCCTCACTATATGCATTGCAAATATCTTTTACCATCCTACGGCTTGATTTTTCTCCCTTTTATTTGTGTCTGCTATTAAAGAAGCACTAGAATTTTTAGTCAAGTTTCATTTGAATTTCATACAGCCATTTGAAGGAGAGAAAAGAGGAACGAGCACTAGAACCCAGTTACCAGAACCCACAGGGAGGGAGCTGTAAGAGTAATAACCCTGATTTGCTCTTCTCTTCCCCTCTGGTCACATGTCAGGACTTCCACTGGCTGAGACCAACAATGAAACACCTCAGGTCAGCCTCTCAAGGAAGGGAGCAAGGTGGAACCTGGAGGGCAGATGGGAATGGACAAAGCAAAAGTGTCTGGCACTTTAGGACCATTGCGTTCTATTAAATCAATCATCCAACATTCCTCAAAATCTATCAGAAGGGTAAAATATAATGGGACTGGGTAATTAGGTAAACATCACGAGCTAAAAACAGACCATTAAATTAGTAAAGCTTTGATGAATGAAGTAAAACTGAAGAGCCTAATTATATATTATGTTATGATATAATGAGATATCTCTGCTAGAATCAGGGTGTCATCCACTTGGTTGGGGCTTTTGGTTCAGGATCAAGCCTCCAGGAAAAAAGCTTAATTTCTCCCTCCATCATTTTGTCCCCATCACCTGGTGTAATGTCAAGACCATAAAAAGAGTTGTCAGTTTTTGATTAGTTAAGTTAAATGAATAAGTGGTGATGATTACCTTCCTTATCAGATGAGATCTATATTCAATCTCTAGTAATAAGGGTTATAGGGAGCAAATGAATCATAATTTCATGTTCAAATCCAGTGGACTTAGGTACTGTGGCAGAAGTCCTGTAACTTATTATCCACTGGGACACTAGGTCTGTTTGGTGGGACAGGGGTCCTGAGATTATTAAACAGGGACCCTGTAGTGGTAATTGCTTTTCCAAGTTTGATATTTAGGGGCACGCCTGGGACAAAGCTGTTTATACAGTTTTGAATCTAGTTAGGAACTTGAATAGAGCTGGAATGCTACTAGGAACCCCAATTCATCCTTTATAAGAAGCTGATGGGGAGACAGGTGGAAACAATAGGTCAGGAGCTTATGTTTCCCAGTGCGGCTGATCTCCCAGAGACATGAGCATGCGTATGTGGCCAAGAGCGCCTAAACACTGCTGCAGTGCTTTGGCATGTGGACCATCCTCTTTGTTGTAATACCCCCATCCCTCATACCAAGCCACTGCCTCAGCTTGCACCATCATGACACCTTCCTTATGGGTCCCAGGAGTCCCGGAGGAGAGGTCTGCATGGAAAAGGCAAAAAAGGGAAACAGCCCCAAAATGCAATGGATTAGAATAAAGACACTAAATCAGTACCCAGACTTTGCTGAGGAAAACAGAGATAGGAACTCAAGGATAGGTGTAGTTAGTTAAAATCCATTTTCCACTGCTCAACAAATTTCTCTTTCTTACAACATCATGATTATGCTGGAGTTAATTACCTTACTGCTTACCTCCATCTGCCTCAATAGAAATCGCAATAGAATTGGTAACACATTCAGATAATGGCTTAGTATTTGTTTAGCTTTTGCCTTCTCTCAGAGTTTATTTTAAGGTAGTTCTTCAGTAGAATGAAGAAAACAAACAAATATGAGCCAGGGAAAATAGAAATCTTAAAAAAGATGTGCTGTGGTTTTACTCACAGGATTCTCGAGCCAAAGTGGGCCCAATACAAGTCCCGGCATCATCATCACAGTGGACACAGGAGAAGAGTCCTGCCCATCTTTCCCCACCCTGCGTCCCACCTCCCCATCTTTGGTCCCTCAGGTTCTCTGTCATTCATGCTCTGCTGCCTCCGTTTCCGCTGCTTGTTCCTGTGCTCTAGAGACTCTTCAGCCCTACGGCACGTAGGACACAGGGCACGGGGCACTCTAGAGTTCGGTTCCATTTATGCTTTTCTGTCAACTCTGCATCCTATCCCAGAACTCTGCTGACCACCGCGGGGCATGGGGACAGCAAGCATGGCATCCCCCAGAGCCCTGCGCCTGGTGCCCAGATCCCTGTATCTCCTGGCTGGGCTGAGCTGGACTTCGTGCTGGTCCCAGACCCACCTGCTCCACTTGGTGGGAGCTCCAGTGGGAGCCCAAGCTTCCCAAATTTTCCATCTCTGTCAACAGCAGAGAGCTGTTCTGGATTTTTAATTAAAACCAAAGTGCTAAAGCAAATAAAAATTAAAGTAAGGGAAGGTCTCTGGCCCCAGTTATGTGAAGGACATCACCCTGACCTAATTCGGAGGCTGGGGACAGAGGGTGACAGTGAGGAGGGGTCACACAGTACAGGCTGCTCCAAAAACAGCTTGTCACTCAGACCATGGAGGTTGTTCCTGTACAGGAAGAGATGGGCAGAGAAGCTGGCTGTAGAGGATCCTGCATTTTGGTTTGGGCAGTCAGGATTCCTAACATTTTGAGGGTGCTATTTTCAATTTTATCTAAAAAGAGTCAATTGCAGAAGAGGAAAACGAAGGAATGGTTCTGACTCCATGTAAAAGTAAACTTGTTACAAGCTTACAGGGGCAGTAGAGATACCCATCTAAGTTCTCATGCACACCAGTCAGTGAGTGCATCAGGTGTGGATTGGGCTCCCCTCTCACAGATACCAGGAGAAACGCCAGCTTTCATGGTCTGCTCTTATCACTGCATCTGGGTGACAGAGAGATACTTCTAATAGACTGTTACAGCTTTTTCTATAGATAGAATGCACCCAGGCTCAATACAGATCAGGGCATTAGCCAATGCAGGTTGAAGGAAGTATCTGTCTTTAAGTAGCTCCCTCAAGATATTTATAAATTACTCAAACACAAATGCCCAGTCCGAGCAGAAGACTTAATGATGTGTGTTCACTTGGCTCATGGCCGCATGCCATGCGCTCAGTTGTAACTGTCCTTAATTGAGAAAACATGATAAAATCTGGAAATCCTTCCTACTAAAAGCACATTATATTGCTGGGAGGGTTTGCATGTGGAGATAACAGATCTTTTATGTCTAGATCAGACCATTTACTTTTCACAGTAAAAAGTACCTACAGACCCCAGTCCTTCCCAAGCTGGGTGTGATTTGGTGATATTCTCTTTCCTTATTAAGAATGGAGATACGTCAAGCATTTTGTGATGTATATATAGGTCAAATCACTGTGGCACCCCTCAAGCTATATAATTTTATGTCAACCACAATTTTAAAAAAATGAATATAGATCTGCTGGCATATGAATAGAACAATAGTGTTAGTGTTAATAGTCTTAGCACCATACTTACAAAATGAAGTTCATAAGCAAAATAAAACAATAAATATGCATGTATATATATATATATCCATTTTTGCCACTAGACATGCCTGTGATGGTATCATGATGGGCACAGCTGGGCCAGGCAACCCTAGACAGTGCCCCACATTGCAGAAGATTGGCAGAGCCCTTCAGGCTTGCAGAAACCTCAGGCAGGCAGCTGTGTGGACCTCAAACTTCTGCTTTGTTTTGAAGAATAACATGGTCAGAACTGTTAACAGTCGTGACGGGCAGAAGAAAAGAGGCAGTCAAGATATAACAAATACCAGAATTCAAACAATAAAAGGAGATCTCGAAAGAGGAATTAAATGATTCAGCAGCCAGACATACAGATACACAAAATTGCTGCTTGGTAACAAACAAGAATGGTGACACAATTCAGAATTCAGAGTGTGAACCCTGCTCTTGGAAGAGATGTGAACACAGAGAACAGCACTGACATGAAACACTGTGTTATTGTAGAATTGGAAAAAAAAGTGGGCAGATTTAATTCCAATTAGGAACATATTTTTACAAAAATTCATTAGGAATAAGCTCCATGCCACAAGTGCAAGTATACAACCAAAGGCAGGAAATTATAGTAGGTGCAGTGACTTGGAAGGTGGTAAAATGTCCTGTCTCCAATCTCAGTTGTGAGTTTAAGGGTGTAGTTCAATATTACATAAGGAAGACTGGTTTATAAAACCAATACCAGTCCAATGAATGTTGGAATACATGTCCAAGAGTCCTTCAAGAACTAGATATTGAAGGCACAACCAATAGAGAGAAGAGACGTTATCTTCCCTAATGACTGGATTCATTAACTCTCAATAGCTTTAGGGATTAAAAAAAGAGGACTAGATCTTGCATGATGGTTCTTAAAGCTCCTGGATAATTAGCTATTCAAATGGAATCTACTTCTAATAGATCTGTTAAAGCTTTTTCTATAGACAGAATGCACCCAGGCTCAATACAGATCAGGGCATTAGCCAATGCAGCATGAAGGAAGTATCTGTCTATAAGGAGCTCCCTCAAGATATTTATAAATTACTCAAACACAAATGCCCAGTCCAAGCATTTAAGATAGTTGTTAATGTTCAAAGTATTAATATTTATACTAAAGATCTTAAAAGTATTTGTATATGTAGTGGTGGATAAAGATTACACAAAAAATCACTAAAAAAGGGTACTGTTATCTCAAAATCTAAAAGAAAGAATCATCTGAAAATGATTGTGGTAACTTGCCTTATTTGAAAGATCCTATGATTGGATGTTAACAGGTTAGCTCTAATTATTGGAAATACTTGAGAAAAAAAATGTTTTTACCACTGAAGATGATAACAGATATCTTATCTGAGGCTTCTTAGACTAAATTTCAGGTTACCTTTCAAATCCTAGTTGTAGAAAAGCAGTTGCTGATGATGTGTTTATCGAGTGACTGAGAATTGGAGTCTCAGCATCGCATCAAGAGCAGAGGAAGGGAGTGAGCATTAGCGGACTTTATGTGGACAGCCATACGCTCACTTCTCTGGCATGGACTTCCTGTGGTCTTGATGGTATAACACTGCCTATGTTTACAAGTTCCCTTGGAACACTGAAGAATATGCCCACAGATGGAAAGACTGGAAATAGACTGACCACTTGAAGTAACTTAAAATACTACTGTTTAAAAATTAATAAAATAAAAAGCACTTAAAAGAGATGAATTGGGAGCTAAAATCTAGCCTCTGGCATTTTTACATCAACATTCCTTTTATGTCTTAAGATTGACCCTTGTATGTGATTTAGGGCAAGTGATTAGCTTTCCTTGTAGTAAGAGTTTACATGCTCTCAAGTCCACATCTAGAAGTCAGTGATATTTGGGAGTGAGGCACAATAACAGTAATAGTTTCTTTGGCTGTTGATGTTTTAGGTCATCAATCAGAGCTGAAATTTTCAGTGAGCTAGACTCATTCAGGCCCTACCCAAATCCTTTCTTCTTTTTATCCTGAAGACTGAATCCTGGCTTGCTTTAGGATACCAGTATGTCCAATTAAATGTGTTCACATACTCAGATGCTCTTGACACTAGAAGAGGTCATGCGACCTCAGTTCTGGTCAGTGATGCAGATACAGATTCAGACCACGTGCATGGCCAGTATGTTCCCTTCCCTTTAGCTGATCTAATAATTAAGTTGTCATCAAAGAGATTAAGGAAATCAACTTAATTTCATATGAATGGGAGCCCCACAAAAACCTGAGAGGCTCCCCAACAGTCAGAGGTTGAGGCTTATGTGCCACCGTGAGTTAAGGAAAATTGGGGGCTGGTCTGGGCCTTTGAAGTGGGGAAGACAGTCCACAGGCAGAAGGCAAGAGCAAGTGGTTGGAAGCAAATGTTTGTCATGCCATGCAGCAGTCTTGCTGGTGTGAAATTTCTCTCTGGTAATAGCTGTCTTCTACTGGCCCCCTAAATTCTTTCCGGAGAAAGGAGGCACTGAAAAGTTCTTGAGTCTACTGGGTCTTCAGCTCAAAGTAATTCATATGGCAAAGTGGTGCATTCTGGGGTCCCATCTGCATCACTTTCCTTCCTTCTATTGTCCAGATCAGAGACAAATGGCTTGAGGCATTCACAGTTATCCTGTATCCAGAAGGAAGAAAGCCATGCAGGTATCTTACCAGAGCAGGGAGGAAGGAAACTCATAGGATCTTGATGCCATCTGACATCATTGGCTCTCTGTCTTTCTTTTTTGAATTGAATAAATTTAAGGTTAACATTGTATAAGTTTAAGGTGTACAGCATGTTACTTTGATATATTTATATATTGCAATATGATTGCTAGTGTAGCAATATTTGTCACGTTGCATCGTTATAGTACAGTCTTACTGACTGTATTCAGTATATGGTGCATTAGATCTCTATGGCTTTTTACTATTCATTACATGTCTGTACACTTAAACACCATCACTCTTATTGACCTTCCCTCAGCCCCCTGGTAACAAGCTTTTACCACCAGTTAACTCTCCTTTTTTTTCTCTTTTACAGGTTTAACTTTTATAGATTCTGCATGTAAGATCTGGACTCCCAACACTCGGATTTATGGCACCAGGAGCTGATTCACCTTTGTGTTTAGCCTTTGTTAGTCAGATGTTAGGTTTCATTTTGATCTGACGTTTGTTTCGTTTTTTCATATGGACTGAGTCCTAACTGATATGCACGGTTATATAGTAATCACTTCACTGCATATTAATAGTTACATAATAATTAAATAATGGAGGATACACACAAACAGAGAGCAGTTGCTTTGAAGCTTCTGCTATGTTGACACTATGTATGAGGAGACATTAAAAACATGAGGTTTTTGTCATAAATATTTTTGACACCAGAACAGTAGTCACTCAGGGATCACCTCACATGAGTTATTTAACCTCTCTGGGCTTGTGTTTTCTCATGCACAATATTTGCATATTAATAATATGAAATCACTCTAGTTGATCACAAAGGACCTTAGAAGTGCATGGACCATCAAGAGGTGTCTACTGATGACAGGTTCCTTCTCCTCTTATCTTGCCCATCCCAATTTGTTCATTATAATCTATTACACAAATTAAATGTCAAAACCACTAAGAATCTTTTATCAGGTAAGAAATCCGAAAAAAAATGTTGAGGAAAAGCCATCAGTCATCAATTTCTAACTGAATACATTCTGGACTCATAAAGTATATTCACACAAAGATGTAGTCCCACACATGTGCAAACATCTATTGAATGTGCATAGTTTCTATTTATGAGACTGGCAAAAACACAGCATAGAATAGAGGCAGTTTCAGCTGTGCTTTTCATATAAGGCTCAAGAATAGTTAAGTGGCAGTGTTTTGAAAAATTCAGGAAGACTGTACACTAGGGAGCTCATATTGCATAAGTCTTGAATGGTTTGCTTCTCCTACTGGTTTTCTTGAGTGTCGGTGTGTTGATGGCAGTGAAAAATAAGCATGTCACAGCTGTCACTACTATTTCATTCTGGCTGTGCTGTCAAATCTCAGGAGGTTTGACATAAAACTCTATGCAGCCTCACATTAGCAGTTTATTAAAACAGTCTTCATTTAGCATAATTATTTAACTACCTTCTTCTATACACTTCCTATTCTGATACATAGACAAAAAAGACATATTTTACACCTTTGTTTTCTATTTTCACTTATGTATATTATTTATATATATTTATATATATTATTTATATTTATTATCTCTTTTTCTCTATATTATGATTATAATAAGCATTACTTTTACTGTTGATTCAATCATGTATTGTTCTATCTCAATATAAAATATATGTTCAGTAGTTAACTACTAAATCATGATAAGATGAAAATGTTGATTCTACAATGGTGATTTTTATGAAGTCCTGCCATTATAATAATTGATAGCTACCATTAGTGTTTATATAGTCCTTCATTAGGATAATGTTTTAGAAAGTTAATTTTCTGAGGATGATAAATGTCTTGAGCAAGATCTTACAAGTAGATGATAATATAATTAAGACAAAAAAACTTGGCCTTCACTCTCTGAATCTAATAATCTTTAGAAAAACATGAAATTTGGGAAAGAATCTGTGTTTGGAATCCATTTTTCAGTACCAAAATGTATGAATGCTTATTGATTTAGTAAATCCAAAATTTAAACTGATCTCAAATATTTAGACTACAGAAAAAGTAAAGTAGAATTGAATTGGAAGACTATTTATCATAAAAATATTTAAACCTACAAACTTTAATGAGGCTTGACTTAATGAAGAAATCAAACTTCCTCTTGTGTACTATTTATTTGGTAAGTCAAGAAAAACAACAAACATCTGTATTCTTAAATAAAAGTTCCAAAGGGAGACTCTGCAAATATAAATTGGAAAACAGATCTCTGCCAAAGTACTCTCCAGGGTCAGACACACTCTCTCCAACCTAGTAGATTCATTTTAGACAGTGAACAGCAGATGATTTTCTCAAAAAATCTAGAACTAACAATTTACAAGTTTCCTAGAAACCTTAGACCTTCTAAACTACTGGTACCAATGCATAATAGGTATTGCAGCCACAAATTGTAAATAATCTTGTTTCCATGAGAGACTTCCAAAATCTCCCAACCCACCTCTGCCAGGAGCTTTGAGAATTGATGAAATGATCTGTTTCAGACCATAATGATCTATAATGGTATAATTATATGTAATTATATAGTTTGCATCTGAGGGGCTCCCAAACACCTGACTTATTGGGGAAACTACACTACTTATTCTACTCTGTGTTGAGTTAATGATTACTGGAGTCAAACGTGTAAATGGCCACTCTGATCTTTATATCAAAGACATTGAAATTGAAGTTTAATGTGAACCACTAGGAGGAGTTTTTGTCTATCATAGTCCCAGCTCCAGGATCAGTTTCTGACATAGTAGGCTTTCAATAAATAGTTGGTGAGTAAATGACAATTCTTTTCCTTTTTTCTAGAGGCATGCCATTTTATAAGGCCTCAAATCTCCCTATTTAGATATTAAAATATCTGTTCCTTGGCCTAATACTTACTTATCTTACCTGGCAAAAGGAAACCTGCTTTGCAGAAAATACATTTGTTCTTTCCAAGGTAAATTTGCCTTTTTATCAGACTAGATAAAGCATGATTTAAGGAGCTGGAGCAATAGCTGGGTATATTTTCTTTCTGGAGCATATTATCATGAATGATTTTCCCTACCAGTTACCACTTCAAATAATAGAAGAAAGATGCAATTCCTAGAAGTATAGAAAAGACACAATAAAATGAATCACAAACAAGCTTAAAAACATTTTTGAGGGCAGAAATTAAAATGAAGTGTAGATTCTTTATGAAAAGCAAATAATGATTTAGGGATATTTGAATTTTATAGATTTTAACTAAATTATTCTTACATATTGGGTGTGCCAAGGTCTACATATCTCCACCATTAATATTAAAACAACAACACAACACTGTCATACAGCTGAGTAAACTAGTGAAATGAACAAGGGGGAAAAACAGGTGTAAAGTACAGTTTGTTTTCTGTAAGATATGTGATATTTACTTCTTCCTTTATCACTGACTCCATGTTACTCTTTGGAAGATGAAGCAAATATAAAAGTAGAAAGTCCAAGACAGACCTCCTTTAATCAGTTCATTTCCAGAGAAGTTAAGATTTAGAAAAAAAAATCATAGATTTAATCTGATTTTCTCAATTCCTGACAGTAAATTCTTTTCTCCTACTTGGTTGGCCTGAATCATTCACTTTTGTGCTTAGTTCCACCCCTCTCCTTTCTAGAACAAATTGTATCCTGGATGAACTGAGCAGCAGTTGAGCAGACAGAAACTAGGACCATCCACACTGTGCAGACACTCCACACGTCCACGGAGAGCCAGTGGCTGTCTCTCGGCTCAGTCCTCAACCAGTGCTCAGATAGCCTAGAGGATGGACATCCCTCAGATCTCTTCTGCTTGCCTGGTCCTCTCAGTGAAGACTGCCCAGAACCCAGGACATAGTCAGCTCTGGTGGAGACACTGGGCCAATCAGCTGCTGGGAGCAAGTCAGTCTCTCCAGCCTATTGGGCCAGATTGAGGTGGGTGGCATCTGTCCAGAACCTTCACACTCAACCTTCTGTGCTGATCGTGCCATAAGGAAATCAGAAATTAGGTCTAATGTGAATGCAGTGCATGAAAAGAAAGGCCTTCCTTATGTTCTTGAACTGTGTTGAAAGAAGTTTTTCTTACTTTTCTTTTTTTCATTTTGTCTTTCTGTTGTTGTTTTCAATTTTGTGTGCCTGTCTGCTTTTATTTCCAGGCTGTACTGGACTGATAATTTGTGAAATTAAATAAATGAGAATTACTACAATGCTAAAGATATGAGGAACTTTTTAAGAAAACTTCAAAACAGACAAACTACTCTCTGATAGTTTTGTGATCTGATTCAACAACAAAACATTTTTATTAAAATAATCCAACCAAATATAATATAGGGAAATAAAAAGAATTGCAAAATGTATACATCTTGTCCCTTGAAAATATACTTAGAAGTGATTGATACAGAGAAGTATTTATACTCATAGCTTTCTATCATTATTCAATAGTTACTAAACAAAAATTATAACTGGGATTTTGATTTATCATATCAATGCATATACATGGATTTTAACAAACGATACTGGTATGAAAACCAATCTTTCAGAACTATATTAATAGGAATAGAAAAATTTAAAAAATGGAATTTAAAAAACAGTTTCTGCAGGCCCAAGACTTTTTTTAAACTTCTACACAAAATGAAGCAAAGGATGCTTGAAAAGGGAATAAAGTTTCAGAATTCATTTTTAATACATTAGGAACGAATTCAAGCAAATTATCTTATTCAACTATGGTCAAATTTAAATACTCTTTCAAAAAATGGATTTTGTATCATTGAAAGATCCTTTAAATTTAACTATAATTTTTCATTTAAAAATGTAACTATAAAACTATAATTTCCTGTCCATGGATCTTCTTCTGTTGAAAAGATAAATTTCAAAACATTTTACTAAACTCATAGTGTTTATCTGTTGATTTCCATTGATATGCAACATCAAGATCATCAGTTAGTTAAATGAAAATGTTTAAATTAGCTTGCCATAACAATCTATAGGAATTCTATTCTTCAAAGGTTTTTCATTTTGATCTTTGTTGTACCTGTCATTGAAAAACATACTTAATTCCTTCCTGGCATGGGTATATTTACATCACTAAAAATGCCAAAGATATCAAACAATAAGCAGTTTCTGCTGTCTAGTCTTCCCATTTACATGTTTCTTCTCTTTGAACTATGATAGCCCATTCTGTACTAACATTCTTGACAGAATTTTTCCCAGTGATAACTATCATGCCTCAGCATTCACAATAATTGTTCATAATCAGTTTCTTTGTTATCAAATGATGGTATGAATAATCTAAATCCTAAGGCATTAGACTTTATACAAATCACAGATTTTAGTATGGGGGTATGCACACTTCAGCTCAACTCGCTTTGGGGTGGGGAGGCATGACTTTCTTGATGAAGGGATTATCTGCTTTATATTTTAGTGCCAGGTCCATAATCTGGGAGAGCACCCGGAATGTTTTCTTGTCAACATATCCTTGTCATTGAGCATATGTCTGCAGGATATTTAAACCCCAAATTACATTTGATGACAGCATAATATTTTCTAGCTTTATGTAGTTCAGAGCTAGTTGTGTTTGTCAAATTCAAAGCTAAAACATTTTTTTTCTTTATTGGCTATCATGTTCATATAACATAAACTAAAAGAACTACCATGTTAGCATAAAGCTGCACTGAATGTGCAGACCCACCTAACTGTTCCAAGCAAGCATCCCCCATCTCTTTTGTTACAGTTGTGGCAATTGTACACACTTAGCAACTATATTACAGGGGGAAAAAAGCTATGTATGAGACCCTCTAAAGCACCGATGTTCAGATGTTAAATACTGAACAGGTGCCCTCTTAACTCTTTAATGTAATGCTTTTTTTCTTTCAAATAAATATTTGCTTTTGGACTTATTTCTTTATGCTGTGCTTGTAAATGTTGCTTGCATTTTGATGGTTCACTGCTTCAGTAGATAATGTGTCTCCAAAAATAACACACTCTGGTTCTAGCACTTGACCCTCAATTATGGTGTCAAAACAAAACTCAAATCATGATGAATAATACTGTCAAATAAAACTAAAAAAGGCCAGTAAAAGAATAACCTAACTGCATTACAAATAAATATATAACTAGAGTGAAGAGGATGGGGAAAAGAAACTAACTAGGAAACTTTGCAAAAGAGGATTCTGACTAGAAGTCTAAAGATAAAGAGCCATATAGAAATGCTGGTAGTAATTTTGCATGCCAGGATTGAATAAATAAGTAAAATATTTTAGAGATGATGATAGTCTGGTTGCTTACCATCAGAGAAAACAGTTACAAACATACAAGAGAGAACCCTGTTGAGTGGGGATGGGACCAGGGGAATCAGTGAATACTGCTATGAAGGGGCGGGAACAGGATGGCTGTGGATAGAGGGCTTGTGCAGGATACTGCGCATGGGGCAGAGGGTATCCTTTGTTCTGAGGCCTCACCTACACCAATGGGGAGAGATCATACAGGTGTACACCCGGGGTGGGGATCCTAGCAGTCATCTTAGAAATCTGCTCGCCAGGAGGAAAACCACAGAAAGACTGAGAGTACCCCACTTCATGGTAAAATACAGACAGGCTGTTCCTCGAAATCAAGACTAAGACAAGAATGCCCAAAGAATAAGAATAGCCACCTAATTTAAGCATTTTATTGGAGTTCCAGTCATATAAGACAAGAAACAGAAATTAGTTTTATAAGGATTTTAAATGAAGAAATCAAAATGTTGCTATATTTGTAGCCAAATAGCATGAAGCAACCCTTATTAAAGATTTATGCATAAACAGTGAGGATCAATTCGTGAAACAAACAGTGCCACTAGATTTAGCAATGTTACTGGATGTCAGCAATTAAAAATTAGTGTTTTATATACTGCTGTTTACAACTGCACAGACATATTCCTAAGAATTAAAAAGAAAAAAAGAGCCAAGATATCTTCATGGAAAAGTATATATGATTGAGAAAAAAATTAAGAGGCCTAATGTGAAGGATATATCATCTTATAAACTAGAAGATCAAT
Organism: Manis pentadactyla; assembly: GCF_030020395.1. Taxonomy (NCBI): domain Eukaryota; kingdom Metazoa; phylum Chordata; class Mammalia; order Pholidota; family Manidae; genus Manis; species Manis pentadactyla. The sequence goes on from NC_080025.1 coordinate 46,729,891, forward strand.
ATTATAAAGATATTAATATTCTTCTATCAATTTATAGATTCAATTAAATTCCAATGAATAAACAAGCAGATTTTTAATGTATAAATTAAAAAGTTGATTCTAAAAATCATATGAAAATTCTAAGAACCAAAAATAGCCAAATCCATATTGAAGAAGAATAATGTCAGAGTACCTGTTCTTCCTAATAGCAAGGTGTTATTTCAAAGCGACATTAATCAAAGCAGTGTCATATTGGAACATAGAGAGCAAATAAACTTATGGATCCATAGATTCTTATAACAGATCCACCCAATAGACATTTTTACTGAAAGCATGACATTTTAGAATGGAAGTAAGAAGGAGAGGTTGTTTAGTAAATCATGGTAGATAACAATATGAAAAATAGTCACTGAACCTTGACCCCAGTTCTACATATACACAAGTCTATTACACAGAAAGGATAAATTTAAATGTTCATTTTCTAGAAAGTAACTCAGCAGAATATCACCCTGATTCTGGGACAGACAAACCATCTTTTGAAAACAGGAAAAACCTTACAAAACTGAAAAACAATTATTGATAAATTAAAGTACATTAATATCAGAGATTTCCATTCACCAACAGACAATATTGAAAGCTGCAGTAAATGGAAGGATTTCAGAAAATATTTGTGTTACATATAATGGAAAGATCTTTTATGAAGAATATAAAATGAAATACTTCAGGTCAATACTTAATTTTTAAAATATTTTTAATAAAATTTTATACTTATTTTGCTAATATTGGGTTTTTAAGTAATATGTTTTAATAAAATATACTTCCTTAAAAAAAAAGAAGGCAACAGACATCAAAAGTGGCTCAAGAAAGGGCAGGAAAGGAATACCTAAAGGGCAAATAAACACATAAACACCTCTTTAATCACCAGTGAAATTTAAATTAAAAACAAAATAAGATGCTACGACCTATCATCAGAATGGTGACATTAGGACGAATGCCCATTTGTAGCTGAGTATATGAAAAATAGGGAATCTTATGCACTCTTTCTGACATTAGTGTTAGCTGGTGGAGCTAACTGGGAAAACTGTTGGGAATTATCTGCCAAAAGGAGCATGTACCCACCACTAAATATCTGTAGACAGCACTAGTTATGAGGCATATCTTAGTTAACAGTCGGTCTGTATTGCACCCACCTTTTTGAATCAATCTAGGAAATGCTGAACTGAAAAATGGGATAAGAAACAAAGGGGTATGGTTGTATGTTTCCACTCAAGTGAGAGGTGTAGAAGAGGCAAATTCCTAAGGACAGAAAGTATAACACCGGTTGCCAGAGGCTGAGGAAAGTGAGCAGTGGGGAGTTGTTACTTAATGGGCATAGAGTTTCTATTTGATGAACATGTTCTGGAAATAATTATACTTATTCAACATTGTGACTATAAAAATTAATACATGATATTGAACACTTAAAAGTGTGAAGATGGTTAATTTCATGGTATGTGTATTTTACCACACACAAAAAAACATATTTTTTTTAAAAAGGAGAAAATGAATGGGATTTCTAAGAGAAGTGGCAGTGCATTACTGACAGCTGGCGGGGGGGGATGGTGAGAAACAGGTTTTAATATTGGACATGATGACATTTGCACTTCCTAAAGGATGCAGTAAATATGCTCCATATAACCCAGTTTGGATGAATTCAAATCTATTTATGGTAATCATAATCCCAAAAAGAAGATATATGAAGAAGGGCAGGAATTTATTTTTTCACATTAATCCAAGGAATCTTAAAATAATTGACAGGAGGTCAGGAACTACCTGTAAACCCTGTTGGGGCATCCAAGTCTGGTTACAATAAGATGCATGTGATGAAACATTGCGCTACAGAAAACTTCTGGAGATTACTTGATAAAATGTAGGGTACCATGGGGATGAAGATGGAACTCTAAATGTCCTTAAAGTGAAATTTGGGGGGTACAAAGATGTGTTTGAGGGTAGAAGTAAGGCCATGATTTGGCTACAAATTAGAAAATAAATGGCAGGCATGGTTGCTTCACTGCTGCCTGAAAACTTTATTAGGATGAACTGGGGAGCTCTGCCTCTACTGCCCTGCCAGCTTGGATAATAATAAAGCCAGCCTTTGGATGATAACGTGGGGCCTATTGTAGAAAAACAAAGCAATATAGATGGCCAATATGGAAACAAGAAGCCATTCCTCTCATGAAGATAAGGCTTAAATTGGAATAATTGTTCTCAGCTGGTTAGGTATCCATTATTCTCCATTTTTTGTCTTATTTTTATTTTGGTATCATTAATATACACTTACATGAGCAACATTCTGGTTACTAGATTCCTCCCATTATCAAGTCCTCACCACATACCCCATTACAGTCACAGTCCATCAGCATAGTAAGATGCCATAGAATCACTACTTGGCTTCTCTGTGTTATCATGCCTTCCCCATGCCCCCCTCCCCACCACATTATGTGTGCTAATAGTACTGCCTCTTTTTCCCCTTATTCCTCCCTTCCCACCCATCCTCCCCAGTCCCTTTCCCTTTGGTAACTGTTAGTCCATTCTTGGGTTCAGTGAGTCTGCTGCTGTTTTGTTCCTTCAGTTTTTGCTTTGTTCTTATACTCCACAGATGAGTGAAATCATTTGATACTTGTCTTTTTCTGCCTGGCTTATTTCACTGAGCATAATACCCTTTACCTCCATCCATGTTGTTGCAAATGGTAGGATTTGTTTTCTTCTTATGGCTGAGTAATATTCCATTGTGTATATGTACCACATCTTCTTTATCCATTCACCTACTTATGCACACTTACGTTGCTTCCATTTCTTGGCTATTGTAAATAGTGCAGTGATAAACATAGGGGTGCATATGTCTTTTTCAAACTGGGCTCCTGCACTCTTAGAGTAAATTCCTTGGAGGGGAATTCCTGGGTCAAATGGTATTTCTATTTTTGGTTTTTTGAGGAACCTCCATACTGCTTTCCACAATGGTTGAACTAATTCACATTCCCACCAGCAGTGTAAAGGGTTCCCCTTTCTCCACACTCTCACCAACATGTGTTGTTGACTTTTGGATGGTAGCCATCCTAACTGGTGTGAAGTGATATCTCATTGTGGTTTTGATTTACATTTTTCTGATGATTAGAGATGTGGAGCAACTTTACATGTGCCTGTTGACCATCTGAACGTCTTTGGATAAGTGTCTGTTCAGATCCTCTACTTTTTATTTGGATTATTTGCTTTTTGTTTGTTGAGGTGTATGAGCTCTTTCTGTATTTTGGATGTAGACCCCTTATCGCATAGTCATTTATGAATAGATTCTCCGATACTGTAGGATGCGTTTTTGTTCTACTTACGGTATCCTTTGCTGTGCAGAAGGTTTTAGTCTGATATGCTCCCACTCATTCATTTTTGCTTTTGTTTCCCTTGTCCAGGGAGATATGTTCATGAAGTTGTTCATGTTTATAGTCAAGAGATTTTTTCATATGTTTTCTTCTAAGACTTTTATGGTTTCATGACTTACATTCAGGTCTTTGATTCTTTTTGAGTTTACTTTTGTGTATGCGGTTAGACTAAAATCCAGTTTCATACTCTCACATGTAGCTGTCCACCTTTGCCAACACCAGCTGTTGAAGAGGCTGTCATTTCCCCGTTGTATAATATCCATGACTCCTTTATTAATTGACCATAAATGTTTGGGTTAATATGTGAACTCTCTATCCTGTTCCACTGGTCTGTGGGTCTGTTCTTGTGCCAGTACCAAATTGTCTTGATTACTGTGGCTTTGTAGTAGAGCTTGAAGTTGGGAAATGAGATCCCTCCAGCTTTATTCTTCCTTCTCAGGTTTGCACTGAATATTAAGGGTCTTTTGTGGTTCCATATGAATTTTAGAACTATTTGCTATACTTCGTTGAAGAATGCTGTCGGTATTTTGATAAGGATTTCATTGAATCGTTAGATTGCTTTAGGCAGGATGGCCATTTTGACAATATTAATTCATCCTACCCAAGAGCATGGGAGGAATTTCCATTTACTAGTGTCCTCTTTAATTTCTCCTAAGAGTGTCTTGTAGGGTATAGGTCTTTCACTTCCTTGGTTAGGTTTATTCCTAGGTATTTTATTCTTCTTGATGCCATTGTGAATGGAATTGTTTTCCTGATTTCTCTTTCTGCTAGTTCATCATTAGTGTATAGGAATGCAACAGATTTCTGTGTATTAATTTCATATCCTGAAACTTTTCTGAATTCGGGTATTAGTTCTAGTAGTTTTGGAGTGGATTCTTTAGGGGTTTTTACATACAATATCATGTCATCTGCAAACAGTGACAATTTAACTTCTTCTTTACCAATTTGGGTGCCATTTATTTCTTTGTGTTGTCTGTTGGCCATGGGTAGGATCTCCAGTACTATGTTTAATAAAAGCAGGGAGAGTGGGCATCCTTGTCTTGTTCTCAATCTTAGAGGAAAAGCTTTCAGCTTCTCACTGTTAAGTATGATGTTGGCTGTGGGTTTGTCATATATGGCCTTTATTATATTGAGGTACTTGCCCTCTATACCCATTTTGTTGAGAGTTTTTATCATGAATGGATGTTGAATTTTGTTGAATGCTTTTTCATCATCTATGGAAATGATCATGTGATTTTCGTCCTTCTTTTTGTTGATGTGGTAGATGATGTTGATGGATTTTTGAATGTTCTATCATCCTTGCATCCCTGGGATGAATCCCACTTGATCATAGTGTATGATCCTCTTGATGTATTTTTGAATTTGGTTTGATGATATTTTGTTGAGTATTTTTGCATCTACATTCATCAGAGATATTGGTCTGTAATTTTCTTTTTTTGTGGTGTCTTTGCCTGGTTTTGGTATTGTAGTGATCTTGGCTTCATAGAATATGTTTGCAAGTATTCCCTCTTCTACTTTTTGGAAAAATTTAAGGAGAGTGGGAATTATGTCTTCTCTAAATGTCTGATAAAATTAAGTGGTGACTCCATCTGGGCTGGGTGTTTTGTTCTTGGGTAGTTTTTTGATTACCAATTCAATTTCTTTGCTGGTAACTGATCTGTTTAGATTTTGTGTTTCTTCCTTGGTCAGTCTTGGAAGGTTGTATTTTTCTAGAAAGTTGTCCATTTCTTCTAGGTTATCCAATTTGTTAACATATAGATTTTCATAGTATTCTCTAATAATTTTTTGTATATCTGTGGTGTCCATCATGGTTTTTCCTTTCTCATTTCTGATTCTGTTTATGTGTGTATAGATTGTCCTCTTCTCTCAATAAGTCTGGCTAGGGGTTTATCTATTTTATGTATTTTCTCAACAAACCAGCTCTTGCTTTCATTAATTTTTTCTATTGTTTTATTCTTCTCAATTTTATTTATTTCTTTTCTGATCTTTATTATGTCCCTCCTTCTGCTGACTTTAGGCCTCATTTGTTCTTTTTTTTCCATTTTCAATATTTGTGAATTTAGACTATTCATTTGGAATTGTTCTTCCTTCTTTAAATAGGCTTGGATTGCTATATACTTTTCTCTTAGAACTGCCTTCACTGTGTCCCAAAGAAGTTGGGGCTTTGTTCTGTTCTCTTCATTTATCTCCATATATTGCTTCATCTCTGCTTTAATTTGGTCATTGATCTATTGATTATTTAGGAGGATGTTGTTATGCCTCCATGTGTTTGTGGGCCTTTTTGTTTTCTTTGTACAACTCATTTCTAGTTTTATACCTTTGTGATCTAAGAAATTGGTTGGTACAATTTCAGTCTTTTTAAATTAACTGAGGCTCTTTTCATGGCATTGTATGTGGTCTATTCTGGAAAATGTTCTTTGCATACTTAAGAAGAATGTCTATCCTCCTGCTTTTGGGTGTAGAGTTCTGTAGATGTCTGTTAGGTCTATCTGTTCTAATGTGTTGTTCAGTGCCTCTGTCTCCTTACTTATTTTCTGTCTGGTGGATCTGTCCTTTGGAATGAGTGGAGTGTTGAAGTCTCTTAAAATGAATGCAATGCATTCTATTTTGCCCTTAGTTCTGTTAGTATTTGTTTCACATATGTAGGTGATCCTGTGTTGGGTGCACAGATATTTATCATGATTATATCCTCTTGTTGGACTGACCTTTTATCATTATGTAATGTCCTTCTTTGTCTCTTGTTACTTTCTTTGTTTTGAAGTCTATTTTGTCTGATACTAGTACTGCAACTTTTGCTTTTTTATCCCTATTGTTTCCATGAAATATTTTTTTCCATCCCTTCACTTTCAGTCTCCATCTTTGGGTTTGAGGCGAGTCTCTTGTAAGCAGCATATAGATGGGTCTTGCTTTTTTATCCATTCTATTACTCTGTGCCTTTTGATTGGTGCATTTAGTCTGTTTCCATTTAGGGTGATTATCAATAGATATTTACTTATTGCCATTGCAGGCTCTGGATTCATGGTTACCAAAGGTTCAAGATTTGCTTCTTTACTGTCCAACCATCTAACTTAAATCACTTATTATGCTTTTATAAATACAGTCTGATAAATCTTTATTTCTCCTCTTTTTTTTTCCTCTTCCACTCTTTATATGTTAGGTGTTTTATTCTGTCCTCTTTGTGTTTCCCTTGACTGATTTTGTGGATGACTGATTTTGTGGATTGCTGATTTTATTTTCCTTTAGTTAGTATTTGGTTGGTCTACTTGCTTTGCTGTGGTTTTATTTTCTCTGGTGACTGCTATTTAGCCTTAGGCATACTTCTACTTAGAGCAGTCCCTTTAAAATACACTGTAGAGATGGTTTGTGGGAGGTAAATTCCCTCAACTTTTGCTTATCTGGGAGTTGTTTAATTCCACCTTCAACTTTAAATGATAATCCTGCTGGATACAGTATTCTTGGTTCAAGGCCCTTCTGTTTCATTGCATTAAATATATCATGCTATTCTCTTCTGGCCTGTAAGGTTTCTTCTGAAAAGTCAGATGATAACCTGATGGGTTTTCCTTTGTAGGTGATCTTTTTTCTCTCTCTGGCTGCTTTTAATACTCTGTTCTTGTCTTTGATCTTTGCCATTTTAATTATTGTATGTCTTGGTGTTGTCCTCCTTGGGGCCCTTGTGTTGTGATATTTGTGGACTTCCGTGGTCTGAGAGACTATTTCCTTCCCCTGACTGGGGAAGTTTTCAGCAGTTATTTCTTCAAAGACACTTTCTATCCCTCTTCTATCTCTTCTTCTGGGACTCCTATAATGTGAATATTGTTCCATTTGGGTTGGTCACACAGTTCTCTTAATATTCTTTCATTGCTAGAGATCCTTTTATCTCTCTCTCTGCCTCAGCTTCTCCATATTCCTATTCTCTGATTTGTATTCCATTCCAATAATTCCATTATTCCAATACAACAGTTTTGTGTTCCACTAACACCTCATCCAGTCTGCTCTTAAATCCTTCCATTGTTTGTTTCATATCTGTTATCTCCCTCCTGAATTCAACACTTAGCTCTTGACTATTTCTCTGTAGCTCCATCAGCATGCTTATGACTTTTATTTTGAATTGTTTTTCAGGAGTATTGGTTATTTCAGTCTCACCAAGCCCTCTCTCTAGTGTTTGAGGGATTTTGGACTGAACAAGGTACTTCTGCCTTTTTATGGTGATGGGAGTGGTCACTGGCAAGAGCCGCGTGTGTCAGCTAGGAGAACAAAGTCCCTTCCTGCTTGCTGGTTGCCTTGTCTGTCTCCGCTGTCTGTGCCTGTCATCTGTACACAGGAAGCAGCCTCTGGGTTAATCCTCTGAGCTGCTATGGGTGGGGCAGCCCACTGGATGGCCTTGGGCACTTGTGGGGTACGCAGGTGAGCAGTGTGTATTCTGCCCCTTCGTACTTCCTGGATTCTGTGCCTATCTCCAATGTCTGTTCCAGTCAACCATGCACAGGGAGCAGTCTCTGGGTTAATCCCCTAAAGTAGTGTGGCAGGGCAGCCCTAGGAATGGCTTAGAGCAGTGACAGAGGTTGCAGGCGAGCGGTGCATGTTTTGCTACAACACAAAGACCCTTTGTGCCTCCTGGACTCTGCACCAGTCTCTGCCCATCATTCTCATGCAGGAGGAAGCCTCTGGGTCTGGGCTGGTTAGCCTCAGGTAGGGAGAAGCCTCTGTGCTAAGCTGTGTGGTTGCTGTAGGCAGGGCTGCTCCCCAGTTGTTCTGCAGCAATGGCAGGTCAGCCGGTTTGCTTTCAGTGCTGCTAGTGGGAAAAGAATGGCAGGCTGCTTATCGCCCTTAGGGGCTTTGGAGCTGCGTTGCCACCCATGGGGTTAGGGTGCCTGAAGTTCCTTAAAGTTCCCAACCTGCTGGGCCGAGTGTGCCAGGATGATTTTGTCCACCTGTTAAACCCTTGTCCCTTTAAAACTTTTAAAGTACCTGGTTTTCTTTTTACCCAAGGCAGCCAGCTGTGGGAACCTGTTTGCAGTCTCAATCTCGGGCCTTGCTTTTCCACTCCTCTAATATTCAGTGCTCCATGCAATGTGTGTCTGTGCTCCCGGGGCAGACCACCAGGGCTGGGTATTTAGCAGTCCTGTGCTTCCACTCCCTCCCCACTCTGATTCCTTTCCTCCCACCGGTGAGCTGGGGGTGGGGGCGGTGCTTGTGTCCTGCCAGGTCACGGCTTTGTATCCTACCCTTTTCATGAGATGTTGGGCTCTCACAGATGTGACCTGGCTTGTATACTGTATCTTCTGGTCACTCTTTTAGGAATAGTTGTATTTGCTGTATTTTCAGTATATATATGGTTTTGGGAGGAGATTTCTGCCACCATACTCATGCCACCATTTTGAGATTCCCCATTTTTCTCCATTTTTATTAAACTATTTTGTCTGGGACCAAGGCAGAGGGCTTGTTGACTGACTGTTGACTTCTAGTGATGAGATATTGTGGTATATGTGATTGTTTCGGCCATATGCCCAAAAGGGCAAGGATTGTATAAGAAGTACAGAAGTCTGGGATGACAAAGACCCATGATAGACTTAGTTCCTTCTTTCCCATCCTGTTTTGGGACCAGCCAAGCACAATTTGCATTTGATAGAATCGTCTCGAATTCACTTTACATCTTTGCCACAGTGGTATTTAATTATACCAGCATACTCTCAGAGGCTAGTGTAAGTGAGATGGGTCATGGTAACTGTTAAGGATAAGTTGGTGAACTTCATTGATTTGTCCTTACAGATGCCTCTTTGGAGAAAAGATAATGGGGGGATTTAAGAACTAGTCAACCATATAACAAATAAAGGTTGGAGAAACTCCTAGGACTCCACTCATTATAGTGAGTCTGTAGGCCACTGGAACCTAGGAGTGTAGGGAACCTAGGAGTGGAAACCCAGACAAAACTCATGCCAGCTCTACTCTGAGAAATGTTGGAAATTGCACAAGACCAAGTAATTAAGGACATCTTTCAAGCTGTGAAAAATAAGTTATTTTTTTCTCATTGATATGCCTCCATGGAGGAAGAGAGTACACTCTTACACTTGTTCCAGTTTAGACAAAACCAGGTCCTCCTACTCACCACCAGAGGAATCCTGCTGGTCCCCATTTACAAATTCACAAGAACGGACTCTAATTTACGTTGATTTCCCAGCAGAAATAACAATGTTTACAAAGGACTCCTGAGGTGGCAGTGTAGCTGGAATGTAAATATCGACTCAGATGCTTTCTGAAGTGTGTGTAACGAGAATGCATGCAGAGTGGAGTCTGGCAGAGATTCAGTACTGTTACTCAGCAACTCTACCAGCAGAGCCTGATGCGGCTAATTTAGATAGCCCTGTTGGGAGACAATCACTAGCTTGCTCCTGATATTAGGAGAGAATGCTGCTACCATAGAAAGACATCAGACAATTCTGAGACCAGAAATGCCTATCAAGTTAGAGAAACACTTGCATAGGGAAGGTGGAGCTCAGTATACAGCTCATTGGTTAAAAAAAATAGTTTATTCCAAAGCTCAAGGCCCTGGAAACTGGAGAGTTCATCTCTTTCATGAATATAGAGCATCACTGCTTGTGGAACTAATGATAGGGGCCTCCTTTCTCTCTGACCCTACTACCATCTTGATCTGACCTGTATTTCTTTCCATCTGAGACAAAACAACTTCTTTGTTTCCCACAAGATTTTCTTGATTGAGAATCATGTTGCTGTTTGGAAATCAGGCAGCAGAGATATGCTTTGTATGTATTAAAACTCTGATAGAGGAAGGTAGTGGTAAATCTGTAGGGTGAGTGGAGTTGAAAGTAGTGATAGAAGATAAGGGGTTTTATACTTCCAGAGTGTTTGTGTATTTACAAATGCTTAAGCCAGTGGCCTACAGACTCACTATAATGAGTGGAGCCCTAGGAGATTGTATAATGAAATATATCCAAAGTAAATTTCTGTGGGAATTTAGAAGAATAGTAGAAATACTGGAACTGGACATATAGCTTGATCAAACCATTCAAGTAGGTTCATTAAATGACCATGCGTTTGTGTTCTCAAACAATATGGAGTTGGAATGAATGATGGCAAATCCTCTTGAATATACTGAAATAGCCAAGGAGTAAGAAATTGAATTCAGTGCCACTGGACAAAAGATTGTGCATAGTTGGCAGAGAACTAAATAAAACATAGAAGTCTGTATGAGTGTGTGTGTGTGTAGAGTGGGGAAGCTACAAATATGTGTTGGCTGGAATTGACACCTATCTTAATCTAGACTTTGCTTATTCTGCAACAGAATCAGAAGTAACCATAGAAATAGAAAATATGATAAAAATATTTACATTAATAAATATTCCATCAACTGGACACACCTGGTTATATTCTTCTATCAAGGTATGTACTTCACTGCTACTAATGTAAAATAAAATGGGCAAGGAAACATAATGGACAAACCACATTATTTTCATCCTTTCATAGTCTTTTACTATAATCTCATGAAAATTGGAATGGAGAATTAAAACACATTGTAAGAATGGATTCATGAGAGTGCTTTTCACTTTTCACAACTCTAACTTCCACCCTAATGATTCATGTCTCCCTCATCTCTTGCTTACATTATTAAAATCTCCTCCGCTCCTGGCTGTCACCAGCTTTCCTTATCATTCAGCATGTTGTCAACATACATGTCAGATTATGCCACTCTTCTGTTCAGATACCTCTACTGACATCTTTCATAATTTTGAGCAAATGCCAAATACCCCAAATCTTCCCAACCTATACAACCTACCTTTTGAACTCAACTCTTACCTCAGACACAGCCTCAGCCCTTCCTGGAACACACCTCTTAAGCCTTTGCTGGCAGCCTTTTCCCTGGTTCCCTCCTCTGGGAGTGGTCTTCCCTCTAAGTGTCCCCCTAGAATGATCCACACCCTTGCCTGCTTTGACTATGCATTGCAATACCGTTTTCTGGAGGAGACCTTCTCTGATCACATATATAACGGTGCTAATTCCTCTTTCCAGCAGGCCCAGTCCTGCTCCCTTGTGCTAGCCCTCGTCCTGCTGCACCACTCCTCCTCATTTTAATATAGTCATTTGATAAATGATCTGTGTCAGTCACTGGGCTGCTTACAAATGTTTGAACCTCTTCTTCCTTGCAGGCGCATGGCAGGAGTTCACAGTCCCACCCTGAGCAGGGCCACGTGACTTTCCTTAGGCAGTGATGTGTCTATTCTGTGCAGAAGTTTGGAGAGCATATGTGGAATTTGTCACATCCTCATTTCCCTCCTCCTCGGTGCCTGACACCTTCCCAGAGAGTAGCATTTTGGTCACCCTGGGTACTAAAATGAGAGAGATGCCAACCTTGGCAGGGGGCACCCCCTGCTAACCCTCGAAGAACATGTAACATGATCAAGACATAACAATTATATGCATTTATCAATTGACAGACATGTCTTAGCTTTAATAAATAATGCTGCTATGAATATGCACATGCAGATATATTTTTCAAGTTACTGTTTGGTTCCTTTGGATAAAGTCCCAGAAGTGGAATTGCTGGATTACATAGTAGTTTAGTTACAATTTTTCGAGGAAATTCCATACTATAGTCCAGAGTGTTTACAGCAATTTACAGTCTCACCAACAGTGTACAGGGGTTCCCTTTGCACCACATCCTCCTCACTATTTGTTACCTTTCATCTTTTCATGATAGCCATTTTAACAGGCATGAGGTGATATCTCATTGTGGGTTTGATTTACATTTCCTTGATGTTGAGCATCTTTTCATGTGTCTGTTGGCCATCCCCATGTCTTCTGTGGGAAAAATATCTATTCATGTCCTTTGCCTATTTTTAAATTGGATTTTTTTTTTTGCTATTGAGCTGTATAATCTTTGTGTATTTTGGGTATTAACCCCTTTTCAGGTTTTGCAATTTTTTTTCAATTTTGTAGGTTGTCTTTTCAATTTGTTGATGTTTTACCTTTGCTGTGTAGTAATTTTTTGATGTAGTCTCATTTGTTTATTTTTTATTTGGTTGCTAGTGTTTAGGTGTGATTTCCAAAAAAATCATTACAAAGACCCATATAAAGGAGCTTTTTTCCTATGTTTTCTTCTAAGAGTTTTATGATTACAGGTCTTACATTTAAGTCTTTAGTCCATTTAGAGCCAATTTTGGGGAGTGGTGTAAGATAGAAGTCCATTTTCACTCTTTTACAAATTTACACATAATTAATCCACTATGTGGATATCCAGTCTTCCCAGCACCATATATTGAAGAGACTGTCTTTTCTTCATTAGATAGTCCCAGCTCCTTTGTCATATATTAATTGACCAAATATGTTTGGGGTATTTCTGGGCTTTTGATTCTGTTCCATTGGTAGATATGGCTCTTTTTCTATCAGTTTCATACTGTTTTAGTTGCTATAACTTTATAGTATAGCTTGAAATTAGGAAGTGTGATGCTTCCTGCTTTGTTCTTCTTTCTCAGGATTTCTCTGGCTTTTCAGGATCTTTTGTGGTTCCATATAAATTATAGTAGTGTTTTTTATATTTCTTCAAAAACATATCATTTGGATTTTGATAGGGATAAAGAAGTTGTGATATTTTATACATGGTAGAATATTATTTAGCCACAAAAAATGTGAAAACCTACCACTTGTGACAGCATGAATGGAACTTGAAGATGTTATGGTAAATGAACTAAGACAGAAATGGAAAGAAAAACTTAAATATGAAGCCACTTATATGGTATGGAATCCTAAAACAAAAATGAAAACAAAATCAAACATAAACCAAGCAGCAAGCTTGTAGGAAAAGAGATCATACTTGCGGATACCGGAGGCTGGTGGCAGAAGGAAGGGGAATTGGAGGACGGTGATCAAAAGGTACTTCCAGTTATAAGAAGTAAGGCCTAGAGATAAGGTCCAGCTTGATGACTATACAGGAAAGTTAAGAGAGTAAATCCTGGAAGTTCTCATCACAAGAATTTTTTTAAATTTTCTTTTTGTTGTGTCTCCATGAGAGGATAGATGTTAACTGAACCTTTTATAGTAATCATTTCACAATATATGTAAATCAGTCCTTCATGCTGTACATCTTAAACAGTGATGTCTGTCAGTCATTTCTCAATAGAACTGGAACAAAATACAATTTAACTAAATGAAAACAATACATATTTTTCAAAATGTTTTAAGCCACTTAGATTGAGGATTGTTTCCAAAAGCAGAATAACCAGGCATATCACGATGAACATAATGCTTTATGGTCTTACTTATCATCTGCCTTTCCCCACAACAATATAAGCATCATACAGGATGGAATTTTTGTTATGTTTTCTTCACTGCTCTAACCTAAGTGCCTAAACAGATCCTATAATATAGATGATTCTCAAAACTGAACAGATGAATGAAAATTAGGCAAATATCCTATGGCTTTCCAGTTTCATATGCTAAAGAAATTCTTGCACAGATAACTAGGAGACATATATAAGAAATCTTATGGCAAATGTTGTAATTGAAAAACTCATAAGCAAAACTGAAAAAAGCTACAAAATTTATCATTTGTAGAAGGGATAAATCCATTGTGTTATTTTCTCACAATGGAATAGCATAAAAGATAAAGAAAAAGAATGAAGTACCATTTTTAATAACATGGTGGAGTCTCAGGAATCCAACACTGAATGGAAAAAAGCAATTCAAATAATAAAATAATGTATATTATCATTTATTTAAATTTTAAAATGAAGTGATACTTTAAAGATAAATACATATGTAAAAAATCATATCCAAATTCAGTCCATCATAGACACACATTTCAGAACAGTGGCACCTCTTGAAGGAGCAGAGAGAGATGGGTAACACTGGGAAGGGCTTGTGGGAAATATTCAGTAATGGTTAGAGCCTCTGACTTAAACTAGAGAGTTAGTACATGTTTATGGCCTGTTTATTTTATTATTCCCTGGATCTTATAAATATATAATTAAATATATATGCACATAAATTATATAATTCCTTTTGTGTGTAAAATGTTTGACACACACACAAACAAAAATCAAAAACAAGAACAAGAAAAGGGTCCTGCTGGAGTATGCCTTAGAAGCAGAGCTCTGGAGCACAGGGGTAAATGTGGAAGTGGAGATCTTGCCTGCTGAGGGCACCTCTGCACTGCACTGCCTCTCCATCGATTATAACACCTACTTTCTACCCCCTAAGGCTGGCTGAGAATAAATCAAATAACTACAAAAATTACTTTTTTCATCTTGAGTATTTCTTCTAAGCCAAACATGGGGCCACACTTTTAAATATGTTGCATCTCATGATCTTCTCAACTTACATTCAGGCCATGTGAACTTCTTCATTTTAATAAGGACATTGAAGATGCAAAAAGTTAAATTATTTTAAGATCACTCCACTAGTAAGTGGAGGGTCTGGAATTAATACTTCTATCTCTTGACAAGCTTAAGTTTGACAAAGTTTGCACCACTCTGCCCAGTGCTTATGAAGCCCATGTGAGAGAATTCTGTAAGATTTGGTATATTTGATGCAATTACAAGACGTTTGTTTTCCATTACTTCTCTCTTCTAAGCTATCTTTTGCTGTAGGCAAGACTTAGAATCAGTATGCCACCTAGTTGTAAAATCTTACTGCTTTGGAAATGAGACCATTTCTGTGAAGTGATGTCTCTAGGCTTAGCCATGGTGACAGCCACTGTGTAGCCTGCCCACAGTGAACCTCAGAAGGATGGTGCCCCTCCTCAGTGCCATCATGCATTAATTGTGTTGTTGCACTTTTCAGGTTTAGCATTCAGTAAATGCCATTACTTGAGGAGATAATTAAATAGCAAAGAGTCCTCCCCATTTGCCTCTCATTACCCAGGGTGGGCTGCTCTTCATTTCACCATCCAGTACTATACCCTGAGGTAAGAGGCACAGGACATGTCGGAAGCCCTGCTTTCCTGGAGCTTACATACTAGTGGGAGGGAGAAGTAAACAAATAAAATAAGCAAATATATAGACAAGACCATTTCTGAGAGCCATACATGCCCTAGGAAAATACAGTAGCATGGTGTTACCGACAAAGGCAGGAAGAGGAGAAGGGGTGCTTTAGATTGCAGTCAGAGAGACGCTGGCCAAGCAGATGTCATTCGATCTGAGACTTTAATGCAAAAAGGGAGAGAAAAGCCTTAACCTGAAACCTGGGTAGTAGTGTCACTAGTCGAGGGCATAGTAACATGTGAAGAGAAAGCCAGACTGAGAGGAGCATGGATGAAGAGGGAAGTGGCCGAGGTGGCTGAGCCTGTGGAGAGCTTTGAGAGACAGGATAGAGGCCTGCAGTGCATGAGGGATGCCGCTGTGCACATGGGCTCTGAGGGGAAAACGAAGCCTGGATGGCACACCAGTGCTTACATCCTAATTTTCGGCCTTGCTGTTACAGGGGCAAGTGTGATCCCAGAGGCTTTCTCACGTCCATCCTCATTCCTGTGTAAAATCTGGGCAGGTTAATGCCACAGAGAGAGCTTGTTTTGTCAGAGCCCCCCACCATCACCACTGTCACACTGCCTTGTTGCCTGTCCACTCACATCGGGGCATCAGAACCCCACTCTCCAGGAGAATTTGAGAAGCACGTGCATGACACCATGGGATACAGATGTGAGCCCACATATCAGGGGGTGGCCACAGGCTGGGGGCCCATTTCCTGACCTCTGTGCTGATCCTTATAACAGAATCCTGGGTAACAACTCACTGGGTCTGGCTCACTTTGTAAAACTAGAATATTGTTCCTAAGCCAAAGGTTGGTATCTGGGACTACTTCTTGGTGACAAATTTTGCTGATGATTCTTGGTCCACTTTTTCATCCGGGTAATAATAGTAATATTAGAATTTATTAGTCAGAAATACTAACCTAGATACTTCTCATGGACTATCTTTTCTAAATTGCTCCCTGACCAAGGAAGTGGGCCCTTTTATTGTAGTAAGACCATTTAACATGAGACCTACCCTGTAAACAAATTTTTAATTTGTACTATGCAGTATTTTTCACAGTAGATATGATGTTGTAGGACAGATTTCTAGAATGTATGCATCTCACCATCACTGAAACTTTATACCCATTCCATAGCAGTTCCCCATTTCCTCCTGTCCCCAGCCCTGGCAACCCCCACTGGGCTCTTGGCTTCTTTGATTTTGAATACTATATTTAGCTCACTTAAGTGAGATCATACAGTATGGAAAGGTTTACTTCACTTAGCATACTGCCCTCAAGCTTTATCCATGTTGTAAAATATTTCAGGATTATCTTCTTTTTAAAGCTGATAACATTCTATTGTGTGTGTGTATATATATATTAGCATATATATCTGACATATATGTATCATACAGTCATCTGTAGTAACACAGGCCACCCTGGTGCTGCTATGGCACAAAACCATGGCTCCTTAAACAAGCAGACCAGGCCTGCCACCCGAGGTGTCCCTGCAACAGGAATGCCAGGTTCAACCTCTTGGCTTCACATCCAGCTCTTCTCAACTATCATAGGCAAGTCACCAAGTTTGCCAAAAAATTGTGCATTTGTTTAAATAAAGCTTCTTCATAATCTGCTTTCAGTAGGAGACATCTCTGCAGTTTTACTTTCTTCCAGAAGTTAATTACAATAACTATCCAACCATCACAGTACAAACTGCTTTTCCAGTAACTGTCTCCTCCCATAATCTGGACCAGGAGCAGGAACTGCGGAGGGGACGTCATGGGGCAGAACAGGGGTAGGCAGGGAACCTCTGGGAAACAGGGCTGGGGGCATAGCGTCCCTGCAGGGAGACCTTGTCTGTTATGGGCACACGGCTCTGGTCAGGGAAGCCCCTGTAGGGGCGGCAGCCTGCTGACCGTGGGATTCTCGCAGAGGGGTCTTGACACATGCGCACTCTTGGCTCTTCTGCTTTGGGTAACTCGTCCCAGAAACAGTTCCCCTCCAAGACATTTGATAGAAATCAGCTCAGCTCTCTGCACCCTCAAGTCTCTTTTCTCGTTCAGTTTTCCTGAAAGGGATTTCGATTCTTCTGTGAACTCTAACTCAATTTCCTTTCTCATATACACAGGGCTTAAGAAAGAGAGAAGGAAATATAGAACCTCTTTTAAATACTGTTAACCTTTAACAACTTAATCATACAATTCTACTGAAATGCAAATGAAGTGAACCCCAGAACATGGTAACTCTAACTTCTTATTGTCTCATCGTCACATGTTACAGGAATAGATTTCTGGGATGCCCCTCCCTGGGACTGGCCAGGAGAATGGGGTACACATAGGGACTTCTTTTATAAAATTTATGCACACACATACAGTGTGCCTGTATGAATATACATACTTATTAAAGTGATTTTTGAAAGCCAAAAGTATTTCTGTAAAATGGCTGACAAATGTCAATGTTATTACCTCTGGGTAGGTAGAGTATTTTAATGCTCTGAGAAGAGCATGCAGGGACGGTGAATGGGAGCATGTACTTTTTAATCTATAAACTTCTGCATGGTTTTGCTCTTTTACTCTGAAAATATAGGCAATTGCTACTTATGTAAAATACTTTTAAAAGAAGAAAATTAGTTGAAAACTGGTGTTACTGTTGGCAGGGAATAAATATGTTGGAAACGGTTATTACAAAAAAGAATTGCACGGTCCTGATTTCATCCAGGGTTTTTCAGTCTTTTAACAGCGATTGTGCAATTAGTAAAATTTGTTATAGAAACCCATCTGGGCTTGTGACTCAAGGCAGTATGACAGAAGTGTACAGTCAGAAAAACAGAAGAGGCTAGAGCCCTGGACAAGCTTTTGTGAGCAGGGAAATAAACCCTCATGGGAAGCCCAGCGGGAAAGTAAGCAGAGTCGCAGGAGGGAAAACGGGAGGTGGCTGCTGCAGATGGTGACAGAGCAGAGGATTTCAGGTGGTAGGAAAGCCCTTCATCTTATTGAATCACGTAAAAGACCACAGTGAAGTCAAGTGCAATACGAGATAGCCTTGTTTTTTTTAAGCTGAGACTCATATTTGCCATATAAATTTGTATTTATTACAGTTTGTGGATTTCTGTCAAATAGCTATTTTCTCAACAGAGGAGGATAGCTCGTCTTCTTGAGATCGTGTGGATGGCAGTGTTAGGAGAGAGAAGTAAAATTTCATAAAAACTGTTAAAATGATCTTCACTCAATTCAGCAAAATGTTCACTGAGTACTGTCCACATTGGGCATGGTAGTCTCTGTCCTGGCACTGGGGACACAGTGAAGAAATAAAAAACCATGACCCTGAGCAGCCAGCCCCATCCTGGTCTCAGGTGGTAGGATTTCTTTCCTTTTTATGGCTGCATAATATCCTATATATATGTACTACTTCTTCTTTATCCATTCATCTACTGATGGACACTTGGTTGCTTCCATATCTTGATTTTCTTTTCTTGTAAATTTTCAGTCAGCAATTTCCTCATCAAGCCAAAGCAGTAACTCCACCCTTGAGGTTGGACAGCTCACAACGCTGGATATCAAGTTTCAATCTCCTATGAACTACCAGTGAGAACTCAAGGGCAGCAGGAGACAAGGAAGGTTGGAGGATTTTTCTGGGAATATTTCAAAGGTTTCTAAGAATCCAAGTAAGCTGCACCGTCTCCTGCAGATATTTTTCTCACGCTTAACCAACTTAAACAGGAAGTTATTTTGATTTGAAATAAAGCATGCCATCAAATGTGCAGATGTGTGCAGAAAGGCCTTCTTTAAGGAGTTCTCATTCATTTCTCCATCTTCCTTTGGTTGTGTGAATCCTGGCACAATCTGCAGTTACAGGCTCCGTACTTGCTCCTGATGGTATTGTTCTTGTTCAGCACTGATTTCTCATTGAGGCTGACTCATTTGACTCGCTTGTTTTGTACTCAGAGAGCATCTGTGCCCTATTGGCTACGCTATGCTCAGAGGCAAGAGTTTGAAGCACCACATCTGCAGAGATGAATGTGCAGCAGGTGTGGGAAGTCTTGGCAAGTGAGGAATTCACAGCCAGTGGAGAAATCTAAGGAGATGTTTTTGCTAATTCAAATTTTCTGCGTTCCACCTGCATACCACCAGAGTCTAGAATTTTCCTCTAAAATGAATGGCACAGGACAATAAGAGCATAGATTTCAGCTGCTTGTGCAGTATTGAGGTAGTTTTCAGCCTTTAGGATTATTTTGGGATGTATATGTACATTCCCACATCTGGTAAAAAAACAGAAAGTTGGTTCCTGGGTTAGAATTCTGTCTCTATGCCTCACTAGCTCTATGACACTGGGAAAGTTATTTAACCTATTTATTCTTCGGTTTCTCCATGTAAACTAGAAATAATGACTATGATCCAAAATTTTTCTAAATATTAAACAAGAGAAAAGCAAAACTTCAAACAGAGGAGAAAGAGAAGATTCTCTGGTTATTACAGTATATTTTGTTTAAGAGACACACATATTTCATATAGCATATCCTCACTTAGAGGACCAGGGCATAGTGGGTCTACACTGTGAGTTCACACATGTTTTCATCCTCAGAGCAATCACATCATATAAATACGTTCATCAATTTGAAGTTCAGGCTAAGTGAGTTTCTCTCAGGGTAACTGAGTGAACTACATTACTAGAATAAAAACCAAATTTGCTTGAGCTCAAATTCCCTGATTTATTCACCAATTTGAGGTTTACCAGTTTGAAGTTCAGGCTAAGTGAGTTTCTCTCAGGGTAACTGAGTGAACTGCATTACTAGGATAAAAACCAAATTTGCTTGAGGTCGAATTCCCTGATTTATTCACAAATTATAATGCTTTTCAGTTCAGAAATGAAATCAAATTGTGAAATGGAGGTAAGATATTACACAGCTCCTTTTTCTCAAATGACTAGCCCATTTTCCAAAGATAATTTTTAACTAATTTATCTTTTCTCCAGTGGTCAGAAAAACATGTCCACTGCATGTTTGCCTCTTAGCCTGTCTATTTAACGTCACCTCGGGTATCCTTACTGCTAGATCTCTTCCAAAATGACTGTAAAAAGACCCAAACCATTCGTGCTAAAGCAATGAAGGGCATAAGATGAGATGTGGTAGTTTTTGTCCTCAGTAGTAAGTGGCCAACTTTGGGGACAGGTGGTCACAGACAGCTGCCCTTTCAAGTTGGTGGGTTTCCACTCCTTTTGCTTCCCATCAATCTCCTGTGCTTCTAACCACAACTAAAACAATGCAGACATGTTGCAAAAGCCTAAGCTGGCCACCTCCCAGTCACTGGCCATGGTGCTCTCTTCATTACCCTAGTCTTCAAATTAATGGCCATAAGAACTTACAGCCTCAGGTGCAGAAGGTCCTCCCTGCTGCCCTTTCCTCTGATTTTGCTAGCAGGCTCAGCTCTTTATTCTGGGGGAGAATAATAATAAAATACACTTGAAAACATTAGGGGGGGACTATATACTAGTAGTATGTATACCATATTCCTCAAGTGCTTTACTTAGGTGACAGAATTTGGCAAATTTGTAACTTTTACCTTTCTGCTCCCTGACCTGCTATCTCTATGTAATTTTCTGGCTCTGTTACCGGAATTTAAAAACCAGTTCATGAAGAATCCAGTGCAGACCAGCATGCTATAAAACCCCTGTTACTTCCCCTAATACTACAGCCATGGTCTGTGTTCTGTCTGCCCTGCAGGTGATTGCTGGGAGGGGACTGTAGCCAGGGCTTTCATTCTGGGTTAACATGGTTACCAACCTCTGAGCCAGGAAATACCCTGCCTCCTGCACTCAACCAACTGGCAGTGGGGATCTGGGACCTGCTGCAGCCACTATCACAGGCAACTAAATTTCAGGGAAGATTTTAAACCTTTCCCATAGAAAGTATTTCTTTTTAGGAATGTAGTATTTATTCAAGTATTTTTATATATATCATGCATTAAAATTATATAGCTTGAGTTATTGTAAATTTTGTTTATTACTTGTTTTAATTTTCATTTAGGACTTATTAATTTCTTCTCATCATTCCCTATGTTTAAGTACTTTTTTTTTGCCAAAATCAGGAATGGTATACTTTTGCACATACATTTTCTTGTGTGTCCATTATTATGTAAGAATGCTACTTTTTTATATTCATTTTGTATCTGGTAATTGTTGCTGTATACTCTAATTAGTTCTCACATTTTATAAGGTTTTTAAAAGTTTTACTGGTAGATAGATAATCATGTTAATTTTTTTTTTCTAATTGCATTGATTAGAGCAGAAAAAATGTTGAATGATAACACTCGGGGATATTATACTTGATTTTTGTGGGAAAGCTTTCCTGTTTCATTTTTAAATATGATGCTGGATATTTTAAAATACAATCTTTATCAAAGGATAGTTTGATTCTATTTTCATTTGAGCTCCTTTCTTTCCTCCTTTGCTTCTGTTCCTTCTAATTTTTTTCCTCTTTCTGCCCCTCTGCCTTCTCTCCCTCCTCCTTCCTTATTCTAATTAAGAATAAATTTTGAGTTCTTGAAAAAGAAAAATATGTAGCTATGTGGGGTGATGGATGTTAATTAAACTTTTTGTGATCATTTTGCAGTGTATATAGATATCAAATCATTAGGTTGTAATCTTTAATACAATGTTCTATGTCTATTCTATCTCTATAAAAAGGAATAAATATTGAATTATACCAAGTGTGTTCATTGACTCTACAGTGTTTACCATATATTTTTTATTGATTAAGTTGTATTCTGAAATAATTTAAAATGCAAAAAGTTCCAAAAATTGAGAGCTCCCACATTCCTCTACCTAGCTTCCCACAGTGATACTGGCTTATCAAAGCATAGTACACTGTCAACACCAGAAAATTGATGTTTGTATTATATCATTAACTAAGGTACAGATCTTATTCAATATTTACTAGTACTTATGCACTTTTGTCTGTATGTGAGGTTTCATGAAATTTTATCACATGTGTAGGTTCCAGCAACCTCACAAAAATCAGGATACAGAACTATTCCATTACTAGACAGAAACTCCTTCAGGTCAACCTGTAATAATTGCATTCTTTTCATAACCTTAAACCCTGGAAACCACTGATTTATTCTCCACCACTCTGAATTTTAATTTTAAGAAAGTTGTATAAATGGAATCATATAACCCTTTAAGATTGTATTCTTCACTCAATATAATCCCCTTGAGACCCATCCATACTGCTGTATGAATCAAATGAATACAATTCTATTTTATTGCTGACTATTATTCCATGGTTTGGACATACAATGTTTTTTATCCATTCACCTGCTGAAGGATATATGGGATATTTCTAGTTTTTATCCATTTAAAATAAAGCTAGCCTAGTATACAGGCTTCATGGGAATGTAAGTGTACATTTCCCTAAGACAAATTACTACCGGTGTGATTTCTGAGTGGTATGCTAAATATAGCCTCAAATTTATGAAATAAAAATTCCACATTGGTTTCCAGAGTGGCTGCATCATTTTACATTCTCACCAGCAATGTACCAAAAAAAAAAGAAATTCAGTTTTTCCACATCCTCACCAGCAATTGTTGTTAGTATATTTTATTTTGGTCATTTAATAAGTGTGTAGTATTATCTCATCATAATTTTAATTTGTGATTCTCTGATGACTAACGAAGTTGAACATTATATGGCTATTTGCCAGTCCATATCTTGGTAGGTGAACTGTGTACTCTAGGCTTTTGTGGATTTTCTGTCTGAAGGTTTATTAAAGTTTAATTATTGTTATAGTTTTACTTGAGTATATATTTTGTAATTATAAAATTACATTTTTGATGAATATGTTGAGCATTGAAATTTATGCTGTTCATTATTAATATCACCAAACATCATAATTTCTTTCATTATGTTTTCTACTTTCTTCTGTTTTTATTTAGCATCTTTGCTCTTTATTTTCATCTGAGATATATATATATACATATGTATACACACACACACATACATATATATATATATATGATTTATTTGAGATGTGTGTTATGAAAAAGTCTCTGGATAAAACCTGACAAATATCCTATAATATGACTAACATTCAACATGTGCACTCTATAGAAAGGCTTACAACGTGGGAACATGACTTGGGCCAAGCTCTATTTGTAAGATCTTGCTTCATGTGGTGCAAATGCAGAAATTGGCACCAGTGAGTCTCAGCTCAAGTGCCCATGTTTAGGGCACTGCTGGAAGCACTGACTACCTGGCCTCTGGAGAACGTAGGCGAGCTTTCAGTGCATAGTTGAACTCAATATCCTCAATCACCTGGGTACAATAGAAATCTACAGAATAGACATTCTGTTCAAACTCACATAGAATATTCACCAAGATAGATTACATTTTGGGGGAAGAAACAACCTTAACAAATTTAAAATAATATAAATCACACAATGTCTGCTTTTAGACCACAATGGAATTAAAGCAGAAATCAGAAAGATAACTGGAAAACCTCAAAATACATGGAGATAACCCATCACACTTCTAAATAACACATGGGTCAAAGAATAAATCTCAAGAGAAATTTTAAAATATTTTGAAGGAATTGAAAATGAAAACTAAACGGCAAATTTGTTGGATGCTATCAGCAGTGTTTACGGAGAATTTATAGCAATGAATGTATGTATTTGAAAAGATGAAAAATCTAAAATAAATAATGTAAATTTCTACCTTAGGAGACTTGGAAAGGAAAGAAAATGAATCTAAAGTGAGCAGAAGAAAATAAATAGTAAGAATTAGAGCAAAAACAATGCAGCTGAAAACATGAAATCAGTAGAGAAAAATCAACAAAACCAAAAGCTGGTTGTTTTTTTCTCTTTTCCCATCTTTATTGAGAAATAAGTGACTTAGAACACTGTGCTAAGTTTAAGGTGTACAATGTGATGATATGTATACCTTAGAAACTAATTATCATGATATCATCTTGCAAAATTACCATTTGTATGCATGTTGTGAAAATTTTAAGATCTTTCTTAACAACTTTCAAGAAAGTATTGTCAACTAAACTCACCATTCTGTACATCATCAGACCCCTGAAACTTATTTATATTACAATTGGAAGTTTGTACTGTTTGACCAGTTTCCCCATTTTTCCCATACCCCAGATCTGCCAACCACCAAGCTATTCTGTTTCTATGAGTTTTTCTTTTTGGATTTCACATGTAAGTGGAATTATACAATTTTTATTTCCCTGAGTATGACTTTTTTCACTTATCATAATCCTGGGATTGTGAATAATGCTGCAATGAACATGGGGTGTAGGTGCCTCTCTGAGATAGTGATTTCATTTCCTTCAAATATATACCTAGAAGTGGAATTGTTAGGTCTCATTTTTATATTTTGAGGAACCTCCTTATTGTTTTCTTTAGTTACTGCACAATTTATATTTCCACCAACAAGTGTTCTCTTTTCACCACATCCTGACTCTTGTTATCTCTCTTCTTTTTAATAGTAGCCATCCTAACAGATGTGAGATTATACCTTGTGCTTTTGATTTGCATTCTTCTGATGATTATTGATGTTGAGTACATTTTCATGTACATTTTGGCCATTTGTTTTTGAAAAATGCCCATTTTTAATTGCTTTTCTTCTTTTTTGTAATTGAATTGTATGAGTTTCTTATACGTTTCAGATATTAGTCCCATATCAGAAATGTTTGGTAAAGCTTTCTTCCCACTACATAGATAGCTATCCCATTTTCTTGATTTTTTTTCCTATACTATGCAGATGGTTTTTAGTTTGATACAGTCCAACTTGTTCATTTTTGTTCTTGTTGCTTGTGCTTTCAGTCTTGTATCCAAAAAAATCATTGCCAAGAACAATGTCAAGGAGGTTACTACCTATGTTTTCTCTAGAAATTTTATAATTTCAGGTCTTAAATTTCAGAATTTAATCATTTTTGAGTTAATATTTGTGTATGGTGTAAGATAAGGATCCAATTTCATTCTTTTACATGTGAATATATAGTTTTCCTATCAATATTTATTAAGAAATCTGTTCTTTCCTCACTGAATATTCCTGACTCCCTTCTCAGTGTTAGTTAACTCTTTATATGTGGGTTTATTTCTGGGCTTTTTATCTTATTCCATTGGTCTATGTGTCTGTTTTTCTGTGATTACCATACCATTTAGCTTACTCTAGCTTTGTAATATAGTTGAAAGCAGAAAGTGTGAAGCATCCAGCTTTGTTCTTTCTCAGGATTCTTTTCAGCTATTTGAGATCTTTTGTAGGTCCATCTAATTTTGAAGATCGTTTATTCTATTTCTGTGAAAAACACCATTAGAGTTTTGATAGTAGTTGCATTTACTCTGTTGAAGGCTTTGGGGAGTGTGGGCATTTTTACATCATCAATTCTTCTGATCCATGAACATAGGGTGTCTTTCCATTTATTTGTATCTTCTTCAAGTTCTTTCATCAGTGTCAAAGTTTTCAGTGTATAGATATTTCACCTCCTTGTTTAAACCTATTCCTAAGCATTTTATTGATTTTGATGCAATTGTAAATGAGATTGTAACTATTTCGTTTCAGATTGTCCAGTGTATAGAAATGCAATTGGTTTCTGTAGTTGATTTTGTATCCTGCAACCTTACTGATTTTTAAAAAATTAGTTCTAATAGTTATTGTGATGAAGTCTTTAGTGTTTTTTATATACAAGATTGTGTTATTGTAGTGAAGTCTATAGGGTTTTATATATACATCATCTGCAAACAGAGACAAATTTACTTCTTCCTTTCCAAAATGTAGATGCCTTTTTCTTATTATTCTCTTTTTTTCCTCTAGTTAGGACTTCCAGTTCTGTGTTGAATATTGAATAGGACTGATGTGAGTGACATGCTTGTCATATTCCTGATTTTAGAGGAAAATCTTTCAGCCTTTCACTGTTGAGTATGATTATTAGCTGTGGGATTACCATAGAGGGACTTTATTATATCGAGGTGCATTCCTAGTATACTCAATTTGTTGAGAGCTTTTATCATGAAGGGAGGTTTAATTTTGTCAAATGCCTTTTTTTCTCCTCTATGGAGATGATCATACAGTTTTTATCTTTTGTTATATTAATGTGTCTTTATCACATTTGTTTATTTGCATATGTTGAACTGAACCATCCTTGAATCCCAGAGATAAATCCCATTTGATCATGGGGTATGATACTTACAATATGCTGTTGAATTCAGTTTGCTGGTATTTTATTGAGAATTTTTGCATCTATATTTGTCATGGATATTGACCCATAGTTATATTTTCTAGTATTCTTATATGGTTTTGTTATCAAATTAATGCTAGTCTCATAATACAATTTTGAAAGTGTTTCCTCTTTCTTCACTTTTTTGGAAGATTTTGAGAAGGATTGGTGTTAGTTCTCCCTTATATGTTCTGTAGAATGCACCAGTGAAATCATCTTGTCTGGGGTTTTTCTTTATTGGGAGGCTTTTGATTACTGACTCAGTCAAATTATTGGTTACTCATTATTGCCTGCTCAGACTTTTTATTTCTTCATCATTCAGTATTGAGAGGTTGTGTTTCTAGGAATTTTTCCATTTCTTTTAGGTTATCCAGCTTGATGGTGTATAATTTTTTATAGTAATCTATGATCCCTTATACAAAAGTAATGTCTCCTCTTTCATTTATGATATAATTTACTTGAGTCTATTCTCTTGATGAATCTAGATAAAAGTTTGTCAATTTTGTTTACCTTTATAAAAAAAGCAGTTCTTAGTTTTGTTGATCTTTACATTTCTTCTTCTGTTCATTATTTCATTTATTTCTGCTCTGATCTTTGTTATTTCCTTCCTTTTGCTAACTTTTAGCTTGTTATTTTTTCTAGTTCTTGAAGTTATGTTGTATATTTGAGGTCTTTTTAAAAAATGTAGGTATTTATTATAAACTTCCTTCTTAGAAATGTTTTTGTATTCCTTAAGTTTTAGTGTATTATATTTCTATTTTTATTTGTTTTAAGACATTTTTAAATTTCCTTTCTGATTTCTTATTGAATCGATTGTTTGTTCAGTAGTGTTATTTAACTTCACATATTTGTGAATTTTCCAGTTTTCTTCCTGTTGCTGTTTTCTAGTTTCTTATAATTGTAGGTAGAAAAGATATTTGTTATGATTTCAATCTTCTTAAGTTTTCTAAGGCTTCTTTTGTGGCCTGACATATAATCTATTTTGGAGAGTTTCTGTGTGTCCTTGACAAGAATGCATATTCTTCTGCTGTGGAATGCAATATTCTTGTATATGTCTGCTGGGTCAGTTTCATCTAAAGTGTAATACAAATCCAATATTTCTCTATTGATTTCCTAGCCATGGATGATCTAGCCATTGTTGAAGTGGAGTATCAAAGTCCCTACCACTTTTGTATTGTTATCTATTTCTTCCTTCCAATCTGTTATAGTTCACTTAATATATTTAATTGCCCCTATATTGGGGGCATGTATATTTAAATTGTTAAACCTCCTGATGAATTGATACTTCTATCATTATGTAATGACTTTCTTCATAACTTATCATAGTTTTTATTTAAAGTCTATTATGTCTCAGTAAGTATAGTTATCCCTGCCTTCTTTTGGTTTCCACGTGCATGGAATATCTTTTTAAATCCCTTTACTTTGAGCCTATGTATGTCCATGAAGCTTAAGTGAGTCTCTTATAGGAACCATATAATTGGGACATGTATATATATATATATATTTTTTTTTTAATTCATCCAGTCACTCCTTGCCTTTTGATTTATGAATTTATTCTATTTTCATTTAAAGTGACTATTGATAGGGAAGGATTTACTAATGACATCTCATGAAGTGTTTTTCCTGGCTGGTTTGTAGTTCCTTTTTCCCTTTCTTTCTTTCTTTCTCTTTTCCTTTGGATTGATAATTTTCTGTAATGCTATACTTTGCTTCCCTCCTCCTTATCTTTTGTGTATTACTGTAGGTTTTTGCTTTGTAGTTACCATGAAGCTTACATAAAACATGTTATAGATATAACTATCTTAAGCTGATAACAACTTGACTTCAGCCATATACAAAAACTCCACCCTTCTACTCTTCCCCTTATTTTGTGTTTTGATGTTACAATTTGCATTGTTGTATATGCCTATCCATCAACAAATTATCATAGCAATAGTTATTTTTAATACTTTTGTCTTTTAACCTTTATACTAGAATTATTTGTTTAACACATCACCACAGTATAATGCTAGTATATTCTGATTTTGATTACATATTTATCTTTTTCAGTGTGGGGGAGCTAGGTACCCACTCAAATAATTATAATTTCCCTTGTGGGAGAACTCACAAGCTAAGAAGGTCTCTCTTGGCACTGAACTCTGCGTAATTGTAAAAAATCAGTTGTTCTTTGAGGGAAAGACAGTAGAAAACTTTGGTTCTGCCATTCTGCTGATGGCCTAGCCCTTTATCCAAAAGCTGGTTCTTTGTAAAGATCAATAATACCAATAAATCTCTAGTCAGGTTAATCAAGAAAAAAAAGAGAGAGGACCCAAATTACTACTGTCAGAAATGAAAGGGGGAGGGGCATTACCACAGATCCTATGGACATTAAAAGGATAATTAAGGAATATTATGAACAACCTGGGAACACAAATTTGATAATCTAGATAAAGTGGACCAATTCATTGAAAGACACAATTTACCAAAACTCAGATAAAGTGAAATAAGCAATACGAACAGGCCTACATCTATGAAAGAAATAGAATCAATATTCAATAACCTTCCAAAATAGAAAGCACCACACCCAGATGGATCAACCGGTGAATTCTACCAAACATTTCCAGATTAAATAATAACAGCTCTATAAACCCTCTTCCAGAGGATAGGAAAAGAGGGAATGCTTTCTGACTCATTCAGAGACAAGCATTACCTTAATATGAAAAAATTAATTCTACTGACAACCAAGTGGGATTTTATTTTAGGTATGCTAGGGTGGTTCAAATGTAAAAATAAATTAACTCTAACCATCACATCAACAGATTAAAAAAGAAAAATCACATGATCATATCAAGTAGATGCAAAAAAAAAAATTGACAAAATCCGACACCCATTCATGATGAAAGCTCCCAGTAAATGAGGAATAGATTTCTCAACTAGATAAAGAATATCTACATAAAACCAACATTTAATATTATAATGCTTAATGGTAAGAAACTTTCAGCTTTTCTGGTAAGATCAGGTACAAAACAAGGATAGCCCGTCTCACCATACCTTTTCAGCATTGTACTGGAAGTTCTAGCTAATACAATAAGACAACAAAAGGAAGTAAAAGGTAGGGAATTAAGAAATGAAACTTTCTTTGGAGGTGACATGTTCATCTGTGTAAAAAATCCAGAGGAATTAAACAAAAAAACCTCCAAGAACTAATAAGCAATTATAGTAATTTTGCAGAATACAAGGTTAGTATGTCAAAGTCAATAACTTTCCTATATACCAGCAAGAAATAAGTGGAATTTGAAATTAAAAACACAGCATCACTTATATTAGTAACCTATAAAACAAAATAGGTATAAATTTAACAAACATGTACAAGATATGTAACAAATATGTACAATATCTATATGAGGAAAATGACTGAATTCTGATGAAAGAAATCAAAGAACTAAATAAATGGAGAGATATTCCATGTACATGTACAGAAAAACTCACTATTATCAAGATGTCAGTTCTTCCCAACTTGGTCTATTGATTCAAAGAAATCCTGATAAAATTTCCAGCAATTTTGTGGATTTCAATATATGATTTTAAAGTTTATATGGAGAGGCAACAGGATTAGAAGAACCAACACAATACTGAGAAATAAAGTGGGAGGACTAATCTCACCCAGTTCCAAGTCTTACTCTAAAGCTACATGAACCAAGACAGTGTGGTATTGGTGAGAGAGCAGAGAAAAGGATCAATGGAGCAGAACTAAGAGCCCAGAAATTGACCTCCTTACATATGGCCACCTGATCTTTGGCAAAGGGGCAAAGGTAATACGAAGGAGCAAGGATAGTCTTTACTGAATAGATTCAAAAAGATGAATCTAGGCATAGACTTTATACTCTTCACAAAAATTAGCTTAAAATGGATGCTTTAATGTAAATTAAATTAGCTTTGAACATAAAACACAAAAGATGATAGTTTTGCTGGTAGGTAACAGGAGAAAAAAATGATGATGTTGGCATGGTGATGAAGTTTTAGCTAAAATACCAAAGGTATGATACAGAAAAGAAATCACTCATAAGCTAGACTTCATTAAGATAAAAAAATTTTGTTCTCAGAAAGATGTCAACAGAATGAGAAATCAAGACACAGCCTAGGAGAAAATAATTTAAGAAAGACATAGCTGCTGGAGGACTGTTATCTAAAATATACAAAGAACTCTTAAATGTCAACAAGAAAACAACATACAACCTGATTAAAAAATGGGCCAAAGGCCTGAACAGTCACCTCACCAAAGATACACACATGACAAATAAGCATGAAAAGATTCTCCTACATATGTCATCAGTAAAATGCAAATCAAAGTAAAAATGAGATACCAGGATACACCTATTAGAGTGACTACAATTTGGAGAACTGAGAACACCAAATTCTGGTAAGGATATAGAGCAACAGAACTCTCATTCACTGTTGGTGAGAATGCAAAGATGTTTTGCAAGGCAGTTTAGTGGTTTTTTACAAAGCCAAATGTACTCTTACCATGATCCAGCAAATGTACTCCTCAGTATTTACCCAAAGGAGTTGAAAACTTATGTCCACACAACCTGCACACAGATGTTTACAGCAGCTTTATTTAAAATTTCCAAATCTTAGAAGCAACCAAGTGGTTACCACTTAGTAGGTGAGTGGATAAACAAACTGTGGTACATTCAGACAATGGATTTTTATTAAGTGCTAAAAGAAAATAAGCTATAAAGCCATGAAAACATATGGATGAAACTAAAATGCACATTACTAAGTGAAAGAAGATAATCTGAAAAGGCTACATATGACATGATTCCAACTCTATGACATCCTGTAAAAGCAAAACCATGGAGAGAAAAAAAGACCAATGGTTGTCAGAATTTGATGGAGGGAAGAGAAATGAATAGGCAGACAACACGGAATTTTTAGGGCAGTTAAACTACTCTGTATGATGCTATAATGATGGATACATATCATTACACATTTGCTTAAACTGTGGAATGCCTATGACATGAAACACCCATCATGAACTGCATTGTGAACTATGGACTTTGGGAGATCATGACGTAGGGTCATCAACTGTAATAAAGGTATCACTCTGATGGGGGACATCAATAATGGGGGAGGCTATGCATGTGTGGGGCAAGGGTTATATGAGAAATCTCTATACCTGCCTCTTAATTTTCTATGAACCTAAAACTGTTCTTTGAAGTCTTTTATTAAAAAAATTAATCATATGACAATCTTTGTCATAAAATGAAGATGCTAAACTAAGTTACATTTTTTGTTAGTATTTTTATTTTAAACCTGTTATCCTAATATATATTTTTGGTAGTTTAGGGTATTTATTTTGTTATATTATTTTTTCTCTTCTCTATCACTTCTTATTTCACTTAAAATGTAGGGATTCTACTTAAAATTATGATGGTTGTTGCACTTAGAATTTTAAGTCATATAATTGAACCTATACTATTTAGACAAAGTATTTATTATTAGGACTCACTGAGCCTTGCTGTTGCCAAATAATATTCCAAGTCCTTATGTAGTAGAGAAATGAATCTTCACAGCGTCTCCACGAAGTGCATGCTAATACTATACTCAATACTGTGAGTATGGCTACCATGGATTTTTTGGGTTAATGCTTTTACGATATATTTACTCAACCTTTTATTTTCAAACTTTCCATGCCTTTATATGCCCTGGTAAACAGTACATAGTTAAAAAATCTAGTCACACAATATTAATATTTTAATTGGCATATTTATTCTATTCATATGAAATGTAAGATCTGCTATCATTGGGCCTATAGTCATTGTTTCTATTTGTTTTCTGTTTTAATCAATTATGACCCTTTTTTCTACATTTCTATTTTGTTTTAAGTAATGAAATATTTATTTCTCATTTCAGTTTTTCCTCTGCTAAACTTGTTAGTTATATATCACTTCTCCATTATTTTATTGGTTGCCTGGACACAACTTTCACCTTGTTCTGATCAAGTAGGGAAAATGTAGTTACTAATGTCAGGATGCTTGCCTGACCCACTGTGCATGTGCAATGCTACCCCATGCTTATATAATACTCGGCCTGCTGTGCAGGTGCATATTTACATACATGTTGGCAATGAACCATTATTGTCTGTGCTGCTGTATAAAGACCTCTGCCCAGTGCTCTGGGTGGATTGTGGATTGCAAACTTGCTGCATGCAGAGGAAATCAAAGCACTGGACTGGCTTCCGGGAATAAAGCTGGGTATGAACTCTTTTCCCAATGCTCTTTTGTCATTTTTTGGTCTCACTAAATCTAGAGTGAACTTGCCTGGAGCTGAAATCTGGTGCTACAATCTAATATAAAATTTAGCTTTTACCACATGACCAGTACACCTAGAATCTCAGAATACTTATACACTGCTTACCACTTTCCCACTTTTTGCAGTATTGTTGCCTACATTTCTCATTCTTCATGCAATTAAACTTCCACTTGTTTACTTATTTTGGTGCCTTCCATTCTTTCAGGATTCCTTCAGGTATTTCTGTGCCTTTTATTTCTTACAGAAGAACCCTCTCATACATTTCTTCTAACACATAGCCTGATGAAAATGAACTCTCTTGTTCTTTTCTAATAATCTTTTTTACATCTGCGATTTGTAAGAATACTTCACTGGCTCTAGAATTCTAGATTGGTAGTTTTCCTCAACACATGAAAAATATAATTCCATTATTTTCTTGTTTCTGTCCTTTTTGTTAAGAAGTAAGTGCACAGTCATTGTAGCCTCACTGAAGGTCATTTTGCTTTTGACCTCTCCCTGGAGTGTCTTGTCTCACTTTGGCAGTCTGTTTATTTGGTTGCTTTGCAACCTCAGTCCTTAAATTGTCTCAGAAAGTATGATGATTTGATTACCCAGATTTCTCCTATTGGTAGGGTGGTGAACAATTATTTGTAGCTTTTGCATCCTGAACAGAGGTAGAAATCTCCATGAAATACATTATTAAATCACCTATAAGTCAAAGAAAAAATTGCCAAGTAAATTAGAATGTATTTCTAGCTGAGTGACAATGAAAATACAGAATATAAAAGCAGTGTTTTGAAAGAAATACATAGGTTTAAATTCTTGCAATAGAAAAATTAGTAATTATAAGAAATGTACATTAAATAAAATTGATTCCCAGAATAAAAAGAAATGTTTTATAAGAAAAATATATATCAGATATAGAATAGAAATAAAAAGATAGACAATATTGAGACAATTATAAGATTGAATGAATAACAGTTTGAAAAAAAGCCAGAACTTGCAACCACAGATGGCTTTGATTTCCACCTCTGATCCTCACAAATCCCTCTCTATCAGCACCAGTTAATTGGTTACAGCATCTCAAACTCAACAAACCTGAGCTGCTGGTGGTGACTCCTCCTTTCCATCCTCTTCACAGTGGATGGATGCTTCTCTCTTCAGTGGATCAGAACTCAGAAGTCCTCGCAGCCATTCTTGCTCATCCGACCAACACACTAGCAGATTCTACTGGCTTTCCCTTGTGGGCTATCTCACCTGAGGTTTTCAGCCCTGGGAAAGTTCACTCTGGATTCGGTGAGACTGAGCAATGACAGTGGAACGCTCTCAGTCTCTGCCTCCAGGCCTCTGTGCCACCTCACATGCCCGCTGTCCCAGAGCACTGGGCGGAACTCTTTATATAGAATCATTAATAACATATTGCCCATACATGTGCAGTGAGCAAGTGGACAGGGTCAGATGAGAATCCTGGCCATGGAACTTGTATTCTCTCTACACAGGCACACTCAGATTCTGGCCACCACTCAATGCCTCCCCTGCTACCACCAGCAGTTTGGATGAAAGCTCCTATCTGCTTTCCCTTCCTCTCCCTGCCCCTTGCATTCTATTATCAACAGGCAGCCAGAGTGATGACACTGGCACTTGTCATCGCATCCACACCTCTCTTTAAAGCCCTTTGGACACTTTACATTTCACTGAGAATAAATAGTGAAATGCATAAATTCCAATACTCACAAGACCCAGGATTTCTGGTCCTGTTGTGAAGGCATCCACCTCATCTACGAGAGACCCACCTGCTAAGATCACTCCAGTAACTCAGGGCTCGGCCTCCTGAAGTAAATGAGTGCCCCCTGCCCACCTCCACTGCAGACAGCTCTCCCAGCGTCCGGTCTGCTCAGCACTTGCTTTCAGATCTCACTAGTAGCACCTCACTCTGAGGGTTTTTCTGTCCTACCTGCAATGGCAATGCCCCATGTCCACCTGCCACATTTCTGTCTCCATTCCCTGCCTCATTTTACTTCTTAGTCATCAGCATTATTAAACATCTATGTGTTTTCCATGTTTTGTCTGTGGTAAAATATCCAGTAAGAGTCCGAGGCAGCCTCATCCCCAGGGCATGAGAGGAATGCAGGTTTCTCAGACGGGCTTTCTCATACCCAGTGTCCCCTCCAGCTGATCCTGCTCAGAGGGCGGGTGAGAAGGGCAGCAGTATTGGGCAGAGCAAGGCCTTCTGGAGCAGAGGAGGGGAAGTCTTCCGTAAACCTCTTCGTTTCCTCCATGACAGCCATTCTTGAAGTCTAATGTGGCCTCTGGTCTCTAATGTACTGACAGACAGAACGCAGATGACCTCAAGCAAGGCAGTGGTGGCCTGGGAACTGGTTTTAAATGACCTTAAACCTGATTATCCCATTAAAAGCTAGCAAATGTGGCAACAAATTCTGGTCCACCAGGAAGGACTGTATTATTTTCCATGGGGTTTCTCCTGAAGTTGGACAGGAGCAGCTTCCCAAGGTCTGTGCCCTGGTCCAGGAGGCCCATGGTGCAAGCACAGGAGGAGAAAAGAACTCCCTTTCCCAGATGCCTCACTTCCTTCCCTAGGCCTCGCCTGTGACTAACCGTCCCCAGTCATCCAGGCATACCACCTAGGCCCCAGGCTCCAATTCCTTAAATCACTATCACTGCTGAAGTTATTGCAGTTTGGGGATAATTGACTAAGCTGAGTATTCCTTAGAAGACTCAAATTAGAGTCTTGTCTCTGTCATTTATGCCTCTATTTATTCTCTTCTTCCAAAAGTTTTGAGAGACTTTGGAGTTAGAGGCCAGAACACTGTAGCACAGTTAGGATCTGGTGGGCAGAGAGGAAGGTGAACTAA
Source organism: Manis pentadactyla (assembly GCF_030020395.1). Taxonomy (NCBI): domain Eukaryota; kingdom Metazoa; phylum Chordata; class Mammalia; order Pholidota; family Manidae; genus Manis; species Manis pentadactyla. Next base: position 46,765,612 of record NC_080025.1, read on the forward strand.
GAATCACTTTATAGGAATCAGGGTAGAGATACTTCCAAGTGTATATAAGCCACATCTGAAAATGCTCCTATGCTTCTGTGGATTAGGCCTAAAAAGAAGCAACGTTGAGACTTCTAAAGAGAGGGGGAAAATAGTGCAAAATCTATAGAAATGAGAGATGGGGAAAATAAAGGTGTGAAAGCTGTACTTTCATAAGACCAGATTATGAATTTCAGAATTAATTTAATTATTAAGGTATTACATTTTTTATATAGCAGTAATTATAGACTTTATTCAGAATATTAACAGTGATGATGAAATAAAAATTAAGCAGGATTTTCACTGTGGAAACTTCTGGATTCCTATAACCAAGGAAGTGTTCAGTAGCTGATTTTCCCATTAAACTACAGTTTTTCAGATTCTATAACAGTTCCAGGTGTTGTACACAACACTGACCTCTCCTCAACTTGAATGTACTTAAGTCCATTTTGAAGGCTTTTCCAGTCAGCTCTTTTTTCTCCAGACAAGTGTCAGAATATCTAAAGTACAATTATACCACAGGTCCCCAGGCTCCAAGCTGGCCTGGGTGTTCTTTATACTGACAATGTGTTTATAGTTCTTTTTGGAGGAATTAAGAACTGTATTCTTGTTGGAGAATCCCCAGTTAGTGTGAGTAAAGGCTTTGCTGCTACATTGCAAGGGCGTGTGAAAATCCACAGTGCCTTGACCTACTGTCTCTAAGGGCTTAGCATAGTCAAAATAGGCAAATGAAGAATACAAATGTCACACAGGTCAATTTAGCAAGACAATAGAATACAATAAAACAATAATAAAAAAGGTTTCATCAATAACGTTCAATGATATTGTCTGTTGTAATGAACATTTGATGAGATAATGTATGGCAAACCATTTATAAACTATAAAAAAAAAGTATGTCTGTGGATGAAGTGAAGATTCCTATGGCCAGGATTCTCACCTGGCCCTGGTTGGTTAGCTCACTACACGCATATGGGCACTACGTTGTTATTGAACAGCCACAAAGACCCCTAGACTTGTGTCCATGTGGGAGTTGTTAAAATAAGGGAGGTATTTGATCCATACAGTCATGGGAGCAGATGAAAGATGCCTTTAGATGACAGGTGGAGAAGCCACAGACAAGCAAAGGAGATTGAAACAAAGGCCGTAAGTAAAATAAAACTAGGGAAGAAAGATGCTAAGGGAACAGAGGCTATCAGAGCTGGAGATTAGTTAGCACGTGAGCGCAGTCACAAGGCTGAGTAAGAAGGAAGGTATCCCCTACAGTGTGGGTCGAGGGGACTCACAGAGGGCAGCCTCAGGACAGTGATCTGGAGAGAAGCTAGACCATCAGGAAGGGCTGGTGAGCAAGTTGGATTCCCGTGTAGACAATGCTGATGAGTAAGTGGAGGACAGAACTAGATGGAGAGGCCCTCACGCCACAGCAGCTCTTGTTTACCTCTGTGGGGATGTTTTTGGTTTATATGTTGTTTTGCTCTGTTTTTGTTTTTACATTTTATTTATGTATTTTGGAAGATGAGGAGTATCAGAATATGTATATTAGTGATAACGATGACTCAGTGGTGAGCAGAAACCCCACAACCTTGCTAGGATTGTATGTCACAAGTCCACGTACACCAGATGGCGTTTTTAAGGAGCATATGCTATGATTCTATTTAAAGGTAAAAGATGCAGTCATGGGAATTGTTGATACTGCCAAAGAAACGGAGTTTGATTTGGTTGTAAGAAAGAATATTGACACCCTTAAGGCAGTAGTCTGCTTCTAATAACGAGGAGTCATAACTCACTGTATTTTGTATTATTTTATTTTTACATTCACTACCTTGAAACTATACCTCCTCTGACATTATGCACACATGCATTATTTTCCCAGTAGTTTTGTGATGCTTCTTACTCTTCCAGGTGTTTTATTTCTATGTCAGTGACCATTTTATTAATCTTTTAATATGTATGTTTCTTGTTAAAGCTCCTGGAAAGATTCAGGGTAGAAATCAGTAAAGAAGTTGCGGTTGTAGGAAATTATTGAATCATGTCTTATAAATACCTTTGATTTGCAAACATTATGATTTCAAAAAAACTTCTCATTTATAATTGAATATTAAATAATTATGAATATCTCTAAGACTGAGAAAACTCTTAATGGTGCAATTAATTTACAGTATTTATCTTTTCTTAAGGATTTTATTTGGGAAAGTGGATGAGGCACTGATGGGTAGTTTATCTCTGTGTCAGGGCATTTTAATGACCTATTAACTGCTAACTTTTTATACCAGCCATGAAAAATATGATGTACTTTTATAATTAAACAAAAACACATTAGTCAAATTCTATTATGTTTTTACTCCTTTGAAGTATGACCAGACAATTGTATGATATGTCTGACTTGGAAAGACTAGAATTAGTTGAGAAAATAAGGTTCTATCTTATGCAAAATTAATTTGCAGGTTGTGATTGAAATTTAATTTATGATAGTTCTTATGAAAATAAACAGGAAAATAATAATACTACGAACAGCATTATCTGGCATCTATTAACTACTTCTTGAGCGTCAGGTGTCATGCTAAGTGACAAATGAGGAGTTTTTATCTAATCTAATCTTCTCAACAACCCTAGGAGGTTAGTGCTATTCCAACCTCTAGATAACCAATGAGAAAAATGAAATAATTAACCTGCTCAAGTTTACATAGCTAATGAAAATTTCAGAACTAAATTGGGGTTCAATTATCCTAATGAAATACAAAAACTAGTTTTCTATAAATTAAAATATCTGGACTCTGCTCCAGTCTTTTATCCCCATTGGCCCTGCTGCAGATGTAGCCATGTCATTGTTAACATCTGGCCTATAGCTTTAGCATCCACGTTAGTCTTCTTGGCTGAAATCCCTTCATTTCATCTCCCAAATGAGGCAACAGAAGAAGGAGATAGCTGTTATGTGCACTCTGCTAACGGTACTCCTCGAGTGGCTCTCAATTATTCTAGCCCGTACTTCACTGTGTCGTGGTGCCCAGAGCTGCAGTAACTGCTCCTGACTCCATTTCTAGTCTGAAAGTCTGCCTTGGAAGCTCTTGAGAAGACTGATTTATGTATTAACAATTTTATCTCCTCCTCCAATGTCCTTTCAAATCATGCATGTTGGAAATTCCTACTTATATTCCAAGACTCAGTTTAAACATAAACTCAACCACAAAAAAAATCCCAGAATTTCCCTGGAAGTGCCCCTGTCTCCTTCCTCCATGTCCCATTGCGGCTTGTTCATCAGTATTTGGGGTTTTCATAGTTTGTTTTTATCTTCCCAACTTCGGGACAGGAATGCTCTTTCATCCCTATTTTGAGTATTGATGTCCAGCAAAGTGACTGGATCAGGCTAGAATCTTTGGCATACATTCTGAATGATTTTACAGGGTATGGAGTTATGGTTGAAGTGGGCATTGAGGTTACAAATTCACTTCAAGAAGTAAGTGAAAGTGGATGGAGAACCACAGCAGATGCGCACAGTGGGACCCCCTGTCCTCTCATCGCTGCCGGGCACATTGCTGACTTCCTGCCTCAGGAGCCTGCATGAGGGCTTCAACTGGACGCCTGAGCAGGATCAGCCCTGTGCTGGGCAGCCTGGGAGCACCTGAGGATTAGTGCCCCAGAGGCAGCCCTCAACCAGTGAATGATCAATGCTACGGCTTTCTTGCCTCACGGCTCGGATCACTCTCGGAATTGCTTCATGCAGGTCCCGGTGAGATCTCTCACTGTAAGTAACACTCCCATCAGTTTGCTCTGCATGGGCTTTGTTTTCCCTGCTTCACTGCTCCATTACCAGGATCACTTCCTAAATAAATTACTTGACTCTAAATCCTTATCTGAGAGTCTGCTTCTGCAGGAACCCAACTACAGCAGGCGCCTGGCCCTGTCCATCCTCCATGCATGCATTTCTGCCCCAGGCACTGTGTAGGACAGAAAGTCACTGCTGGGGAGAGGAAGGAAACTCAATCAGTGGGTATTTAACATATAAGAGTATCTATAGAAGAAACCTGTAAACGGTAAAACTAAAATTTGTAAGCGTTCTTTCTAAAATGTAAAGAAGAACACCAATTCATATCTATATCCATGTTATGGGCTGAGTTGTGTCTTCTCAAAATTCGTATGTTGAAGCCCTGACCCGCAATGTGACTATTTGGGCACAAGACCTATAAAGATATAATAAAAGATAAATGAGGCCGTAGGGGTGGGGTCCTAATTCAGTAGGACTGGTGTCCTTACAAGAAGAGGAAGAAGTACCAGAACATGCTCTCTCTCTCTCTCTCTCTCCACACACATAGAGAAAAGCCCATGTAAGAGCACTGAAAGAAGGGGGTGTTTGGAAGGAAGAGATATCTCTCCAGAAACCAGTGCTGAGGGCATATTGATTTTGGACTTCTGGCCTCCAGAACTGTGAAAAAATACACTTCTGTGCTTAAGCCACACCGTCTGTGCTATTCTATTATGGCAGCCCAAGAACACTAATATACTGGACCATATCTATATCAGTGTCTATACCACCTTTATCTATATCATCTGTATCTACATTTATATCTATATCTATACCTATATCTATATCTTTGTCTATTATCTACTACTGGATTCCTGAATCTAAATCTCTATATTTTACAGTTTCCTAGAAAATTCTTATTTGTTTTCATTTTTACAAGGCTTAGTTTTTGTGCTATCACAAGACTTGAATTAATTAAAGTGATAGTCCACAGACTGTATGCCTGTCATACATGTAGAAGTTATTATTCAAGCCAATTAAACCAAGAAAGTGTGGACTGGGAATTCTTCAGCAACATTAAGACCTAAGGGCAGATAATCCATGGTAGGTGCCTACAGTTACAGTGGATTAATTGGCAGTGGTCAATACTTTTGATATATTGTAAGGGCAGCTAGCATTGGAGAAGCAAAACCCTAATTTAGCATTGTAGCTTAGAAACCATGTATTCAAATCAATAACTTAAGCACTTGCATGAAATATCATGGAACCGTGTATTCAAAGTGCAGTCGGTAAACTACCTGCCAGAAAGTCCCTTGCAGTTATTGTTAAAATGCAAACAAAGTATTGTGTCAGAAACCTTGGCATAAGTGCCTGGGAATCTGAATGATGTTCCTGGGTGATTCACAGGTACACAAATGTTAAAGAACAATCCTAGAGATTCTACCAGTTAAAATGTATGATTATATCAATTTGTTTTGATTTTCTTTTGTGGATTTTGAAATTATGATCATCATAATCGAGCTACAATTTCCTGCACTTTGAAATCTCTTTGATGTTTACCTGTCTCTTCATCTTCCATCAAATAACTTGTTTCAGTTAAGTGGATCTAACAAATAGCTCTTAGGGATCCAGAATGTTTGAAGTTTAATTCTTCACCATAACACCTGCATACTATTTAAAAAAATCTGACAGGAAAACAATATCACATCAGTTCAACTACTTGGTTTAGTTTTAATTACAGTGAATCATTGATTCCACCAGGGCTACAATGTTCCTATTCAGTTCAAATATTTAGTCTTAATTACAGTGAACACAGATTCTACCAGTGCTACAATGTTCCTATTCCTCACTTACAGAATCTTCACCTATTTGCTTTAAAACCTGTATGTATGCCACACCAATGTCCTTATAGGTGAGTTAACAGCAAAACAAGGGACTAATTGAAAGTGAGATATAGGAAGGAACTATATTAGCAAAGACATTATGTATTCTAGAAAAGGAGACTGAAAATTGGTATCCTAGAGAAGCCTACACACTTTGGAAAACTTTGACAATTCCCTGATAGAATCTATATTGGGCATATCTAATGTTACTCAGTCAAACTGGAAGCTGGAGAGAGAGGAAGAATAAGAGAGAGAGATGACAGAAAGAATGAATGTGTCATTTTTCCAGACAGCAGGCCTGTGGCATTTGCCATGTCAGTATAGGTATTTTGCAGAACACCAAATGTAGAAAACACCTCCTTCAGTCCAATTTAGTATCAAGTATAAAAACCAATGACTAAATTGAAAAAATAATTTAGAAAAAAATATTATTTCATTTGGAAATAACACTATTAAACATGTCTTGGATATAAGGTGCCACACAAAATACAACTGGAAAGAAAAACCAATACTAAAACCAGTTCAAAAAAGATAGAAATTATTAACTTATAAATTAAATAAGGAGGAGATAATTATTAAAACAAAAAACAGATTATCTTGTATCTATCTCTATAAATAATTTATAATTCCAGGTGAAGTAAAATAAGTTTTGGGGAAAATATAATTTACTCATATTGACAATAAGAATAAACTAGCTGAAGGTCCTAATGTCCATGGAAGTAAAAAAGTACCCCTTCACACAATGATCAGGAGGGTCAGGGATTTACACAAGGATGCTGTGCCAAAGTGTTAAAGCTGAGTAATCCAATTGGTCCTCAACTCCACTGAGACAAAATTTCTCAAATAAAAGTTGGGAAAAATACAAATATCTGCGAGTAGAATCTGCTGGCAAGCACTCCCAAACATGGACTAACAAAGTGAACAAAGCAACATGCAAGCTAAGTTTGTAATATGTTACTTTTCCATAAAATGAACAGGGAAATGAAAGAAATATAAACATGTGTTGTATTTTTTTTTAATTGAAGTATCATTGATACACAATTTTATGATGGTTTCACATACACAACACAGTGGTTCAACATTCTCCCATATTATCAAGTCCTCACCCCTTCCATTGAGGTCACTGTCTATCAATGTAGTAAGATATTAGAGAGTCATTAATTGTATTCTCCATGATGTGCTACCATCCCCATGACCTACCTTTATTGTGATTGCAAATCATAGTGCTCCTTAATCAATCCCCTGTTCCCTGTCCACTCACCCTTCCCCACCCCTCCACTTTGGTAACCATTAGTCCCTTCTTGGGTTCTGTGAGTCTGCTGCTGTTTTGTTCCTTCAGTTTTTTTTCATTTGTTTTTATACTCCACAGATGAGGGAAGTCATTTAGTACTTGTCTTTCTCTGCCTGGCTTATTTCACTGAGCATAATACCCTCTAGCTCCATCCATGTTGTTGCAAATGGCAGGCTTTGTTTTTATGGCTGAATAATATTCCATTGTGTATATGTACCACCTCTTCTTTATCGATTCACCTACTGAAAGACACTTAGGTTGCTTGCATATCTTGGCTATTCTGAATAGAGCAGCAATAAACATGGGGTGCATATGTCTTTTGAAATTAGGGATCTTGTTTTCTTCAGGTAAATTCCTTGGAGTAGAATTCCTGGGTCAAAGGGTATTTGTATTTTTAGTTTGTTAAGGAAACTCCATATTGCTTTCCACAGTGGTTGAACCAATTCACATTCACACCAACATTGCAGGAGGGTTCCCCTTACTCTGCATCCTCTCCAGCATTTGCTGTTTTGACTTTTGGATGTTGGCTATCCTTACTGATGTGAGGTGATATCTCATTGTGGTTTTAATTTGCATTTTCCTGATGATTAGCAATGTAGAGTATCTTCTCATGCCTGTTGAACATCCATATTTTTTTTTTTGGAGAAATGTCTATTCAAGTCCTCCACCCATTTTTTAGTTGGGTCATTTGTTTTCTGGGTATTGAGGTGTATGAGTCCTTTTTAGATATTAACCCCTAATTGGATAAATCAATTACAAATATATTCTCCCATACTGTAGGATGCCTTTTTGTTCTGCTGATGGTGTCCTTTGCTGTACAAAAGCTTTTTAGTTTGATGTAGTCCCACATGTTCATTTTTTATTTTGTTTCCCTTGTCCAAGGAGATATATTAAGGAAAAAGTTGCTCAGTTTATACTCAAGATATTTTTGCCTGTGCTTTCTTTCAAGAGTTTTATGGTTGTAGGACTTAACATTCATGTCTTTTATCCATTTTGAGCTTACTTTTGTGTATGGAGTTAGACAATTATCCAATTTAATTCTCTTAAATGTAGCTATCCAGTTTTCCCAATCAGTTGTTGAGATTGTCTTTTCCCTACTGTATATCCATGGCTCCATTATTGTATTTAATTGGCTATACATGCATGGATTTTTATCTGGGCTCTCTATTCTGTTCCACTGATTATGGGTATGTTCTTGTGGCAGAACCAAGTTGATTTGATTACTGTGTTTAAGTAGTAGAGCTTGAAGTCAGGGAATGCAATCCCCCAGTTTTGTTCTTCTTTCTCAGGATTGCTTGGGTTATTTGGGGTCTTTTGTGGTTCCATATGAATTTTAGAACTATTTGTTCAAGTTTGTTGAAAAATGCTGTTGGTATTTTAATAGGGATTGCATTGAATCTATAGATTGCTTTGGGCAGGATAGACATTTTGACAATATTAATTCTTCCTATCCATGAGCATGGGATAAATTTCCATTTATTGGTATCTAATTACTCTCATGAGTATATTTTAGTTTTCAGAGTAATGGTTTTTACTTCCTTGGTTAGACTTATTACTAGGAATTTTATTTTTGATGCAATGGTAAATGGAGTTGTTTTCCTGATTTCACTTACTGCAAATTTGTTGTTAGTACATAGGAATGCAACAGATTTCTGTGTATTAATTTTCTATCCTGCAACTTTTCTGAATTCAGATATTAGATCTAATAGTATTAGAGTGGATTCTTTAGGGTTTTTTACATACACTATGTCATCTGCAAACACGGACAGTTTAACTTCTTCCTTACCAATCTGGATGCCTTTTATTTCTTTGTGTTGTCTGATTGCCATGGCTAGGACTTCCAGAACTATGTTGACTAAAAGTAGGGAGAGTGGACAACTTTATCTTGTTCCTGATCTTAAAGGAAAAGCTTTCATCTTCTCGCTGTTAAGTATGATGTTGGCTGTGGGTTTGTCATATATGTTTTTATTATGTTGAGGTACTTGCCCTCTATACCCATTTTGTTAAGAGTTTTTATCATGAATGGATGTTGAATTTTGTCAAATGCTTTTTCAGCACCTATTGAGATGATCATGTGATTTTTGTCCTCCTTTTTGTTGCTGTGGTGTATGATGTTGATTGATGTTTGAATACTATACCATACTTTCATCACTGGAAAAAAGCCCACTTGGTCTTGATGGGTTATACTTTTGATGTATTTTTGAATTCAGTTTGCTAATATTTTGTTGAGGATTTTTGCATCAGTGTTCATCAGGAATATTACTCTGTAATTTTCTCTTCTGTGGTGTCTTTGCCTGGTTTTAGTATTAGAGTGATGCTGGGCTCATAGAATGAGTTTGGAAGTATTTCCTCCTCTTTTGATTTATGGAGTACTTTAAGAAGAATGTGTATTAGCTCTTCTACAGATGTTTGATAAAATTCAGCTGTGAAGCCATCAAGAACAGGCATTTTGTTCTTAGGTAGAGAACAAAATTTTGATTATCAATTTGATTTCATTGCTGGTAATTGGTCTCTCCAGATTTTCTGTTTCTTCCTGGTCAGTCTTGGAAGGTTGTATTTTTCTAGAAAGATGTCCATTTCTTGTAAGTTGTCTTATTTGTTGGCATATAATTTTTCATAGTATTCTCTCATAATTCTTTGTATTTCTGTGGTGGTGTTGTAATAATTTCTTTTTCATTTCTGATTTTATGTTTGTATACTCCTTTTTTCTTGATATGTCTGGTTAGTGGTTTATCTATTTTGTTCATTTTCTGAAACTGCCATCTCCTGGTTTCATTGATTCTTTCAATTGTTTTATTCTTCTCATTTGTATTTATTCCTACCCTGATCTTTATCCCTTCTTCTACTGACTTCTGGGATAATTTGTTCTTTCTTTTCTAGTTTCTTTAATTGTGAGTTTAGACTTTTGATTTGGGATTATTCCTGTTTCTTGAGGTAGGCCTGTGCTGCTCTGTACTTTCTTCTTAGAGCAGCCTTCACTGCAACCCACAGGTTTTGGGCTGACCTCTTGTTTTCATTTGTGTCCATATATTGCTTGATCTCTTTTATATTTGCTCACTGATACATTGGTTATTTAGGTGCATGTTGTGAAGCTTCCATGTGTTTTTGTAGGCCTTTTTGTTTTCTTTGTGTAATTTATTTCTAGTTTCATACTATTGTGGTTAAGAAGCTGCTTGATACAATTTCAATCTCTTTTAATTTATTGAGGCTCTTTTTGTGGCCTAGTATGTGATCTATTCTGGAAAACATTTCATGTACACTTTAGAAGAATGTTTATGCTGCTGGTTTTAGCTGAAATGTTCTGTTGATATCTGTTAGGTCCATCTGGTCTAATGTATTCTTCAGTGCCACTGTTTCCTTATTTATTTTCTGTCCAGTTTATCTCAGCATAAATGGTATGTTAAAGTCTCCTTAAATGAATGTGTTAGAGTCTATTTCCCCTTTTAATTCTGTTAGTATTTGTTTTACATATGTAGGCGCTCCTATATTAGATATATAGATATTTATAATGGTTATAGCCCCTTGTTGGACTGATCCCGTTATCATTATATAATGCCCTCTTTGTGTCTTGTTACTTTCTATGTTTTGAAATCTATTTTGTCTGATATAAGTACTGCAACTCCTGCTTTTTTCTCCCTATTATTTGCATGAAATTTCTTTTTCCATCCTTTCACTTTTAGTCTGTGTATGTCTATGGGTCTGAAATGAGTCTCTTGTAGGCAGTATATAGATGGGTCTTGTTTTTTTTCTATCTATTCTGCCATTCTGTGTCTTTTTATTGGTGCATTCAGTCCATTTGCATTTAAAGTGATTATTAATAGATATGTATTTATTGCCATTGTAGGCTTTAGCTCTGTGGTTACCAAAGTTCAAGGACAGCTTCCTTACTATCTAACAGTTTATCTTAAATCATTGATTACTCTATTTCAAAGACGATATAAAGGTACTTTTCCTCTCCCCTTCTTCTTCTTCCTCCTGTATGCTTTATATATTAGGTGTCATATTCTTCACTCTTTGTGTATCCCTTGACTGATTTTATGAGTAGTTGATTTAGTTTTGTACTAGCTTCATAATTAATTGGTTTACTACTTTTACTGTATGTTTATTTTATCTGGTGACAGTTATTTAGCCTTAGGAACAGTTCCATCTAGAGCAGTTGTTTAACATATCATGTAGGATGGGCTTAGTGGTGGTGAAAATTTTGTTTATCTGAATATTGTTTAATCCCTGCTTCAAATTTAAATGACAATCTTTCTTGGTAGAGTATTTTTGGTGGTAGGTCCTTCTGTTCATTATATTAAATATATCATGTCACTCCTTTCTGGTCTGTAAAGTTTCTACTGATAAGTCTACTGATAGCCTGATGGGGTTTCCTTTATAAGTGATCTTTATTTTCTCTCTGGCTGCTTTCAATACTCTCTCCTTGTCCTTGATCTTTGCCATTTTAATTAATATATTTATTCATGTTTTCTTCCTAGGGTTCCTTTTTTAGGAGATCTCTGGCCTTCTATGACCTCAGTGCCTGTTTCCTTCCCTAGATTGGGGTAGTTTTCAAGAATTATTTCCTCAAGGGACTTCCTCTACCTTTCTTCTTCTTCTGGTACCCCTATAATGTGAATATTGTTCCATTTGGGTTCATCACATAGTTCTCTTATTATTCTTTCAGTCCTAGAGATCTTTTCTCTATTTTTCAGCTTCATTGTTTCCTTGCTCCCTAATTTCTAGATCACTTACACCTTCTTCAACCTTTGAAAGCCTGCTATTAATTCCCTCCATTGTATTTTTCATTTCAGATACAATATTCTTCAGCTCTGAGTGACTCTTTTGGAAGTCTTCTATCTTTTTGTTGAGGTCCTCCATGATATATTAAATATTTCTCTGTAGACCAGTGAGCATGTTTAAAACTTTTACTTTGAAGTCTTTATCAAGAACGTTGGTGACTTCAGTTTCACTCAGCCCTTTCTTGTATTTTGTCTTGTAGTATTGCTTGGATCAAATTATTCTGCCTCTTCGTGTGTGTGTGTGTGTGTGTGTGTGTTTGTTTCCTATGGAATAGTAGCTTTGTGTAGGAGGTATCCTCTTGTTCCCAGAAGCGCAATTTCCTGTGCAGGAGCCCCAGCTTTAGGCGTGCATTGGGCAGGGAACATTTCTGTCTGGCTTGGAGTGATCTGATTTCAGGTGAGCTGTGTGGCCCATCAGGTGACTGCCTGAGCAGAGAGAATACTTTGGCTGTGCTGCTAGAGTTGCTGTGTGTGGAGCTGCCGTCCATCAGGCCTGCAGCTATAGCAGGGACTGCATGCAAGTACAACCAGTGCCTGCTGGCAGGAAAGAGCTCCCAGAGCTGACTCCCATAGGCAGCTCCTTGGCTGCCCCGAAACAGGGCTGAGAAAACTAAGAGGTTCTCCCTCTGCCTACCCAGGAGCGAAATCTTATGTCACCGTCAGCTGGCAGGCTGCACACCACAGGGAGGAGCCTTGGGCTATATTTCCAGAGAAGGGGATGTAGTGTCTGAAGCTTCTGAGAGTTCTGAGGATGGGTTGGGGAGGTATTGTCCACCTGACCTTTCTCTTGAGCAGAGAGATCTGTACAATCCTTGCCCCTCTGGTGCCCCTCTTGTTGCTGGGAAGTCTTTTAAATTGCCCACTTTGCTTTTGTCTCAGGGGATCCAGTAGAGTGTACCTGTTTTCCACAAATTGCTGGAATCTCAGCTTCCCTAAGTGTTCTGCCTGTCTTTGTTTTTGTAGGTAAAATTACAATATTTCCAGAATCTCTCACCTGGCTTTAGTGCATCTCCATACAATAGGTGTTTTGAGGAGGTGGAGAGGAGTAGTCCATCTCCAGATGATTAGGTAATTACAAGGGCGAATGAGGGCTTATTGGGACTGGAGAGTTTGGTGGGGGCCTCTTCTGCAGCCTGGTTGCGAGAGACACAGGGGAGCATAAGTGGACGACTGTTTGTAAGAAATTAATTTCATTTCTCCCTTTGACTGGTTTTGGCTTCAAAGGTATTTGCCTGGGATTTTCCCTCCTGAGTTACAGTTGTCCAGCCCCACCAATCACCAGAGCACCATGCAATGTGGGTTGTGTTCCTGGAGCAGACCTCCAGGGCCAGGAGTCCAGTAGTCCTGAGCTCCTACTCCCTCTCTGCTCCATTCATTTTCCTCCTCCCTGTGGGCTGGGGTGGGAGGTTGATTTGGGTCCCACTGGATTGTGGCTTTGCCACTTTACCCTTTTCTGTGATGTCTTCTCTTCTTCTCGAGGTGTAAGTAGTCAATTCTGTAGTCTTCAGGTCATTTTCATTTTTAGTCATGTTTGCTTTATTTTCATGTTCTATGTGATTTGGGGAGGAGGTTTCTGCCTTGCCTTCTTTCACTGCCATCTTTTTCCCAGAATCCTCAACATTTGTTGTATTTTCAAAAAGAAATGGTAGAAGTCTAAAGGAAAATCTATTAGAAATGGTTGTCTACTGGAAAATGGATGGGCCAGACTAGACTGGACAGGGATGATGCCATGAATGGAATTCTGTCCTCCAGAGGAAGACAGGTGAAAGTCCTATTCCCAGTACCTTAAAATATGATCTTATTTGGAACAAGGGTTTGGGGGAAATTTGTGCACAGACACAGAAAAAGGGAAGAGACACAAGGAGAATGTCATGTGAAGAAAGGGGCTTGGAATGATCCATATGCAAGCCAAGGAAGGCCAAAGATGGCTACCCATTCACCAGGAGCTAGGAAAAGGCAGGAAGGTTTCCCTTCCACATTTTGAGGAAGTATAGCCCTGCTAACATCTTGATTTGGGGATTCCAACCTCCAAAACTTTGAGACAACAAATTTCCATTTTAAGCCACCTAGTCTATAGTACTTTGTTACATCATCCATAGCAAACTGTGCAGATCAGTACCTGGAGGTGGAAGGCTGCTATAAAAATACCTGAAAATGTGGAAGTGGCTTTGGAACTGTGTAATGGATAAAGTCAGGAAGACTTTTGAGGTACTTGTTGAGAAAAACTTTGACTGTCTTGTAGTAACTGTCAGTAGAAATATTAGCATTAAGGTGATTCTGCTAAGAATTTAGACATAAATGAGAAATGCATTGTCAGAAGTTGGAAGAAAGGCCAACTCTGTTAAAAAGTAGTAGAGATCTTGGCTGAATTCATTTCTTCTGTTGGGTGGAAGGTAGAACTTATAAGTGAAGGACCTGGATATTAGTGAGATTTCTAAAAGCACCACATGGTTTATCCTTACTGCTCATTGTAAAATGTGATTGAAGAAGGAACAATTAATCAATAAAGAACCAGGCATTGAAGATTTGAAAACATTCTAAGCCTATCCATATTGTAAAAACTGAAAATGTGTGTTCTGGAGTCAACAGCAAGAATATGCCTGGACAACCATTTGCTGGAGACATTAAGTATGTCATTTGTGGATCCAAGGAGCCTTCTCAGCCGAAATGCTTACAGCTTGGGGTGAAGGTGTCAGAAATAAGATGAAATAACTGAAAGAAAGATTTGAGGACAAGATAATGAATGCATGAAATAAAATAAAAGACACAGTTAGAAAATGGACAAAAGACACAGACATTTAGCCCACGAAGACACATGGCAAAGCACATGAAAAGGTGCTCAACATCATTCATCCTTAGGGAAATGCAAATTAAAACCACAATGAGGTACGACTATAAGCATACTAGCATGGCTAAAACAAAATATTTTACATAGTAATGACACTGAATGCTGGTGAGGATACAGAGAGCACTAAAACAAACACAGTCTTAGCAGGTTACATTCTGTATGATTCAATTTATTTAACACTTGAAATAACAAAATGAGAGAGGTGGAGAACAGAATAGTGGTTTCATTGCTTGAGATAAGGTTTGCAGGGGAGACTAAGCATAGCTACAAGGTTTCTAAGGGAGGTGTGTCACGATGGAGATTTCTGAAACCTGATTGACTTTGAAGTTCCATAGATACACATCATAAGATTTCAGAGCACTATTTTCACACTCAGACACAGATAAGTATATTATATCTAGTGTAATTTGAATAATGTGTATTGTGTATTGTCAATTACCTGGTGATGATGTTGCACTATAGTTATGAAAGAGTAACTTGGGAGAGTCTGGGTGACAGATGCAGAGCACCTCTCCATACATTTCTTTGCAATTTCCTGTGAATTTATAATTATTAAAAAAAAATTATGTTACAAAAAAGGAACATGAGAAAATATACATATGGTTAAGTAAAATTCATGTATTTTGAATGTAATATTTACTAAATTCATGTGGGATATCTTTTTCAATAAAGAAGACCAGCTCTATTTTTTTAAATGATGGTTAAATGAATAGATGTTCAGAGAAAAAAAATTCTGAGAGAATTCATCCCTGCAGTACATCCCAATATCCTAGCAGTACAAAAACTACTAGAGAAATTTCTTCAGGCAGAAGGCAAGTAAAAAAGTAAAAAAAAATTTAATCTACTGGAACAACACAAGAAATAGTAATTGTGTAGGTAAATATGAAAGACAATTTCTAAGTTTTATGAATTTCTTTAAAAGATAATTGACCAGTTATTAAAATGTATAAGACTAACACAAATGCCAGGAGGAAGGAAACAGAAGTGAGCTTATCTAAGTTTATTAAGCTATATGTCACTAGTATAATCTTATAGGATGGGAGCCTGTGATAAGTTGCAGTTATAGATTGCAATCTTAGAGGTATAACTTTTTAAAAAAGCATTTTTAAAAGAACAAAATAAATAGAAGCTGACAATGGAGAAAAATATAATCATAAAAACTCTCAAAACAAAAATAAAGCACAAGAAGAGGAGAAAAGGGAACAAAATATATGGCATAAATCTAAATTAAATCTAAATTAAGTTTAAATTAAATGAGTGGCTCAAGTGCTCCAAGCAAAAGGACATGTTTTCACATTGCATCCAAAACTAAGACGTAGACAAACAGTGATGGGAGGAAGTCTTTTTAATATAAAGACACTAACAGATACAAAAGAAATTAAATGGTGGAAAGGGATACATCAGGCTAAAACTGATCAAAGAAAGTTAGATTAGCTGTACTGATATCAGACAAAGTAAATTTCAGAGGAATAAATATTATCAGGTAGAGAGCAAGTCATTTCATAATGATAAAAAATGTCAATTTTTCAAGAGGATATAGAAATTCCTAATCTATAACATCTAATAATAGAGATTCAAAATGCATGAAATAAAAAATAACTAATAGAAATGAAAGGAAAAATAGACAAATCAAAAATTAAATTAGAGATTTCAATGCTGCCTTTTAATAACTGGCAGAAAAAGAAGGCAGAGAAGTAAAAGCGTATTTAATATCTGAACAACTAACTAATCATTAACGAAATCAATATTCATAGGATAACACTTCCACTAACACAATGTGGAGTAAACTATAATATTTCTGCTGAAAGTGAATAAAAATAGTACTTCCTCTATTTTCATGAAAAAATGACTCAGTTATAGAACTGCCCAAACTTTCCTATTTGTCTTTAAGTTTGTCATAAGCTATAGTCTCTGCTACCATTTGTCTGTTTCAAAGTGCTAAAAAATAAATAATTTAAAATATCAAAAATACTGAATAACTCATAAATATAATTTCATATTTTATGTATCAAACTTCTGTGCAGTGTTGAGGCCTACAGCAAATAGCCAAATCATACATAAGCTTTGATAAAGGGTCTATTTGGTGCTTTTATACTTAAGCAAGTGTGAAAGCATGTATTTATTTTTATAACATAAATAGTTTCAAAATTCATAAAGTAAAATTTCTTCTATGATTTTTATGGATAGGTGTTTTCTTCAGTGAATTGGAACTGAACATTTGATTTTAAGTATTTGATATTCATAGATGGAGAAGCTGATAAGGTCTGTATTCTTCAAGAATAGTTGAGTAGGGCTTAATCCTGCTCTGAAAGGAATGCATGTGCTGAAGGCATGTATATTACTAACATTTTTTGGATATGAAACAAAGAAATATAATCACTATCACAAGATTCATAATATACACATGCATATATATGCATATGTTGTTTTCATTTCTCATCAGAGTTGCCATATAAGTCCCACCTTCCTATTGAAATTTGTACAGCAGGATGGGTTCTCCTTTCCCCTTAACCACTTTGTTTATTCTCTATTCTTATCCCCAGGCCTATTTTTCTGGGAATCTTTGGTAAAACAAAGAAAAGAAGCCAACTGCTGCTAGAATAGAAGTGCCCTGGAATTAGGAAGCATATCTGGGCATTGGGATACTGTTTCTTCGACGGCGACTCCTCAAGGGGTCATTGTCCAGCTGTCCCTTCAGGATCCTGGCTCAGGCTGCCTGGAATGGGCTGCCACAATTTGAGTGCATTTGAGCCAAGGACTTTGGGTTGGAAATGCTCCTAATGAATCTTAACTAAGGCCAATGCTGATGGCCCTCGGTGCTCTGGCAGGTCCTTGTCACCCCTAACTACACAACAGAGAGAGAATGAGTATTTTGAATAAGACAGTGATGAATAAATGAGAAACAAGTATCATCGAAGTCACATGGAGACTCAGACCCACATAGCCAGAGGAAACTGCTGCAGTTAAATTTTCCATATCTAAAAAATGTTCAAAAATATCCATTCAAAAGCCTATTTTTGCCTATCTGGGATAGAAGAAGAGAATTATGAAGGGTAAATAACTTGAGAAAATCTTATTTTAAGTCATGCAACTTCCTGAAGTTTTCATAGCTCTCACAGTGGGTAAAGAAAATACTCCTTTTCTAAATGGCAAAGGAGGTAGGCTTAAGGAGGTGCATTCTCAGACAGTGACATTTATGGCATCCAAGGGACCTCAACTTTTTGTGATTGAATTTTTAGTATTTCCTTGTGAGAAGAAATGTTTGCAAATGTATCTTTTATTTTCGCAGTTTGGCCCTGAGAGGGCTGGAGCCTATGGATAGTTCATCTTTTGTCTGTTTTGGAGTTACAAATAGGAAAGAAGATTCTATTGCCTTGCTTCATGAAGGAGCCCAAGTTCAAGAAATTGGAGGTGGCACAGTTAACATTCTGTGCTGTATGGGACCAAAAATGTTAATAATGACAGACCTTGTTTCTCTTCTAACCGTTCCACACCTTCATGGCAGCCCGTTTCAATCATGTGGTAGCACAGGAGGCCAACAGGAAGCAGGTAAGCTCATGGTAAGTGTGTGATTGGGAGAGGGTGCAACTGGGCAGAGGGCTGGAGGAAAGTGGGACAACTGTGATGTCTCCCTCCATGCACAGGGCACGCACCGAAGCAGCCTCCGGGATTCTAAGGAACACATCTGAAATCAAGTCTCTTGCTCCTGAGGACTGTCCCCGAATCTCATGTGTCATAGATAACTGCTTCCGGAGTTCACACACTCAGGCCTCACTGACATGCCCTGGGCCCAGAGCAGGCATACATCCCTTCACTGCGGCATGGTCTTTGTAGCCTTGCCTCCAACAAGCTCTTATAAATCTGAACCCCAACCAATACAGCTCTGATTCTTTTCATTTCTGGGCAACGACAGCCCTCCTTAGACTCATCTCCAGGGTCAGCCTCAGACCCAAGTGGCCCCGGGGCATAGGCCCTGTGTCACCAGTGGGCTGCAGGGTGCTCAGCAGGCACCCGGGGGCCTGAGGAATGGTCCTTAGCTGGTCTTAAGAGAGCAGCAAAGCTGAGAGGGCTGTGATGTGTATGATGTTTGGGTATGACTTAAACAAAACAAAGGAAAATTTTAGTTTACTATTATGATATGCACATTTTCTAATCTGCAGTTTTATAAATTATAAGAGGCTCACAGCTCACCAGGAAAGGTGAAAGTCAATGACATCAGGTGTGCCTTTGAAATTACTTTCTGAATGAACTGCCCCCTAGCGAGGATCTCCCTCAACCTCACCTGGACCTTCCCACCCTGATGTTGTGCCCCCTCCCATTCTTTCATTTGAACATAGCTTTATATTTATTGCTTCAGGGAGTTCCATTTTATACACTATTTCTGGAAGTCTATTTCCTGATTTATCTTAGTATATAACTATTACATGTACCATATCTGCAGTAATAATCATAAATAGAGAACATAATTGACATAGAAAGGTATTTATTGAAAAGCTAAGTATGCTAACAATTTATCAGAAATAACCAAAATATATGAGGTAATACTTAGGTAAAGTCTCACACATGTTCTCAGCAATAGCAATTCGGACAATTTTTGCAAATGATTTCCAAAATTTGTTCTATTCTGATGAGAAGATAAAATAATATATATATAAATTTTACAACTATGTAAAAATACATAGAAAAGACAGAATGACATGAAAGGTCTGTTAATGACTTCTTAATAATGGTGGACACTTTTTGCTAGTATTTTAAATGTATTTCCTAAATGCTTTATATCATGGTTTTGCTTATAATACTTAAAAAGTAAAATAGCTTTTATTTAAAAACTGTATTTCAAAAAAACCAAAGGAATTTCCTGAGAAGAAAATTCCTATTTGACTTCTATTATCTTCCTTTTTTTATGGTACAAAAAAAATTGTTTAAAAAGAAATCCCAAACAACATAGTCTGCCTATCTCTGAAAATACAAATAAGTGTTCCTAAGGTATAATTATTGTCCACAGTTTTGCCAGGCATCAGCTGGTGCAATTGTAAGCATAGGACTCAGTTCTCAATGATGCCTAATCAGAAAAGGCACTCTCTCAGAAATAGCTTCAATAATGCAGTACATATAATTCTAAATATGCTATGTTTTTCTTTTCTCTCTTTGCATAAAGAAAAAGGCCTTGTCAGTCATTACTTTATTATGCCATTCTACATGGAGGGAGATAAGTAGTTTTCAAAGCTTTCTGACTAATAAATAAATCTTGCAAGCATTTATACCTTTAGAAAACATGTTTACTCAAATATTACTACCAGAGCAATTATTATCAAGCAAGAAAATAATTTAACAAAGTAGATACTTTAGAGACTAAAAGTTTTGTTTGATTCCACAAAGCATAGTTATATAAATATATGGAGTTCAGGAATCTTGACTCTTTCGTTATAAATAACATTTGAAATAATAGGTTTGGGTGTTTTTGCTTTTTTTGATTTTTATATCCAGATATCTTCTCCCAGTTGTGAACTTGTTTTTTAATCTCTTTAAAAATTAAATTTAAGATGTATAAATTCAACTGTAGGAATGTCTTGACCCCATCAGGGAAACTATCTATTGATTTACATTCTTATTTTCCCAAGCTAATTTTTTATAGCACTTAAATGATATTCTTTTTTTTAATTGAGGGATAATTGACATATAACATTATATTAATTTCAGGTGTACAGCACTATGTGATATTTGTATATACTGCAAAATCATCACCACAAAAAGTCTCATTAACATCTGTCCCCATACAGTTGCAACGTTTTTCTTGTGATGAGAACTTTTAAGACCTACTCTGAACAATTTTCAAATATGCAATACAGTATTATTAATTATAGTCACCATGCTGTACATCCATCCTTATTTTATAACTGGAAGTTTGTGCCTATTGACCTCTTTAAATTTTTCATTTTTGCATAGGAATCACATGTAATAGAATGTATCAGAATTCCAGGGTGCAAACTTTAGCAATACTAAAACCAGAGTATCACATGGGGAAAATCTCTTGTTTTATGCATCCATGTGATCTGTGATAAAGGCAGGAAGTCAGCTCAAGGCAATGCTGCACGAAGGGCTCCAAGAAAACATACCCTACCTCATTCTCCTGCCTTTCTCTGACGTCCTGCAAAAATTTGCCATTGGTCAAACCCTACTGGAAGCCAGAGTACTACAGGTCAATTATTACAATGTGTACAATTAATATAATACAGGGTGAAGGAGAGCTGGGAGTTGATTTGTAGGAACAAATGGAAGAGTTATATCAAAATTCCTAATACTTCTTCAAAACGTTTGTCACAGATATGTTACCCAAGTTTCAAGTTAATATTATATTCCAGACTTGATTGGTCCACCTAGTCACGCACAGTGCCAAAAAGCCACAGAGCAGCCTGTGCTAGCTTCATGAGGGTGTGCTGATCTAAGGAATGTGACTTGCTTGGGAGGCTATGTAATATGTGCTTCCTGCAAGTAATCAAACCTCATAGGATGGAGCAGGAGTAATCCAGGTAAACTTAATCTCTTCTTCCAGACACACTAGAAATACCATACTTTTTTCCCCCTAAACATGAGAGTTAAGGAATCAATAACTTGATCACTGGGTTATTCTCTTGATGAGGTTAGCAACCAAGAAGGATCCTTGCTCTAAACAATATTTCCTTAATGATGGCAGAATTCTACTATTCCAGTGATGTCATCTGACACTCCTATATTCATTAGCTGCTGTTCTTATCAGCTGGTGCTCCTTGGATTCCAGAGATAAAGACCTTTTCTCCCTTGAATTACCAGCTTTTAGATGAAAGTGTTAGAATAATTGTCATTTCATATAGTAACAACTAATTTCTGTTTTCTTTCCATTTTCAAAACGGGATTAATATTTGAATACTTCTGTAGGCCAAAGGGTAACAAACCCCTTTGCCCCTCTGCATGCAAATCTGACCCTCAGTTAACTTCTTAGCTATGTTTCCCTGGAGACAGATAAAGAGGGGAAGTTACTAGGTTATGTTGCTTATCAGAAAAATGACCACTCCTTGGCAAATTGTATCTGGTCCAGAAGAATAATAATCTTTTGATTTTCCCAAGTATGATCACTCTTGGGATTCAGTCAACAATAACAACAATATATATTATTATATATATAAAATAACAACAATATATGTTATTATATATATATATTCCATTTATACATATAGCTTAAGTTCTTCTCCTTTCTTATATAAAATATGCTGTGTTGTTACTGTGATTTTAAATTTTTTCCACATAATAATATTTCTGAGTCTGGATACAATAATAACATAACAGGGCATTATAACCATCATTGCCAGTTTAATTGATGATTGTATAGGATGGTGTCTTTGAAGAACTTTGGTGGAGCAAACATCTGGGTTACAATAGAAGATCATAAATTATTAATCAAATGTATAATTTGATTAAAAATTAAAATGTATATACATATATATATACTTATATATTTATTTACATAATTTGAAAAGCTATTTCTCCCTCCCATCCTTACCCCTTCTAGATTGAAATCTCTAGGATGGCAGGATAGCACCTGCCTTACATATTGGAGCATGACCAGTGCCTGATAAATTACTTGGTACAAAGAAAGAACTTAATATGCAACTGTTGAATGAATGAATGAATGAATGAATGAATGAGCAAAGTTTCCATGGAAGAGTTGATCTTAAGTAAAATTTATAAAGTTGAGTACAATATAAATGAGGAGAAGGGAGAATTTTCTGTATTTTGGTTTAGGTCCTAACTGGGAATGAAGTGATCCTCAACTTTTCCAGTACCAAAACTGTGATTTATTTTTTTCAGTGTGGCCCAGTCTTTTGGGAATATATCACTTCATCCCTGTTTCACAGGGTAGAGTAACAGAATAATTAAGTATACTGACTCTGAAATTAGATGGGCAGCCATTTGATTCTTAGCTGTTGCTAGATGATGGTGATGGACTCTGAGCAATTATTTAACAAACCTATGCTTTATTTTTCTAATTTGTTAAATGGAGATAATGGAGATAATATTAGTTTATAATTATGGAACATAGGTAATATGTAATAATACCTATATAGATGTTATGCAAAAATTTTATATAAACACAATTTCTGTGTTTCTGGACATTATGTAAATATTTTTATGTAAAGATGTCATATAATATCTGTTACATTCTGCATAGAGTAAGAGTCAAATTAAGTATTGTATTGCTGAGGGGTTATGGCATTTGAGGGCTTGATCTGTGTATTATGTTAATTCCAGGATCAAGGAGGAAGTGACCTGTCAATAGCCCAGTTGAGGTCTTTTCATGCTCCCTTAGACTACAGTGTGCATATCATCCATAGGGAACACAGCCTCCTGCTTGCCCTGAGCTTCTTATGTAATGCAAAATTATTTTTTCAATGGAAAAGGAAGCTAGATCATAGAATTTCTTGGGGAGAGAAGAATGGTCTCCGTGGATATGTTTGTGGTGTCTCAGTCCAAAATAGCCATTCCTAATTGAAAAAGAAAAGCCAGAAACACTGCAACCCCACTTTCTGCAAGTACCTAAGATTCTCCTCATTCCAGTCCCTGACCCTTTGTCTTCCCAATTTTTTCCCTGTTTTTGTGCTTTATGCTTGCAGACAAAACTTCTTTCCTCTAATAAAAATTTTAGAATTGTTATGTTCCTCATTAATCAATGTTTTGTCTTGTAAAGGAAATCCATAACTTCACAAGGTGAGTCCGTAAATTACAGAATGGATGTGGGAAAGCCAGATGCCATCAAGCCAAAGTTCAATGTTCATTCACCAGCTCTTGTTCAATGTTCGTTCTTCCCAGTGGGAAAGGTATGGCTTTTGGCTTTAAATTGCAGGAAAATGATTACTTGGAATTATGTCCAGTTGTTAACATTTGTAATAGAGACCCTTGACATGTGCAGATTTAGTATTCTGAATTTTGTCTATTCATGAACCAAGATGTCATGTGATCTGTAATTTTACTGAGGTGTGAGATTTACTCTCACATATGGCAAAGGGTGGCAGGAACTCCTGAAGTGATGAAAACTTTGTCTCTTTGTGATAAGTGATATCTAAAATGACCTAGACCACTAGAAAATTTGGATACTTGCAGCTCTGGATGACATGCTCAAGACATTCAGGTAAGCTCTTCGACATTTCTTAATAGCTCTTTTGAATGAAGGAACAATGGACTGTCCACCAAATAAAAATAAATGACTGTTTAGCTTTAGGACATTCAGTGTTTCTGCAATGCAGGGAGCCTTTGGGGTTGCAGATGAGAGACTAACAGACCTTACGAGAAGTGGGTGGTTCTTCCTGAAGGCACAACAGCCCTCAGATGACTGCGGATAATGAACGCCAAGCTTTGTGTCCTCCTGATGTATTATTACTTTTTCACTTTCTACTCCAATTTTCCTCTTACCCTTGTACTTGTTCTTATATGTCAAACCAGCCACTTTTTTCTGTGTTTTATAGGAGAGTTCTGTCTCCATAATATCTTAGTGTGCTTGTCTGAAATTATAAAATTTCAGGCTATAAAATTCAGATTTAATCATCCATATGTCAGTTGTCTAGACACTTCTTTTCTTTCTGTTAAAAAAAAAAAACTGTGGAAGTCCTGGAACTGCAAACATTCCAAGTGAAACAGAAAGGGTGCTGCTAGAGAACTCCTTCCCTCCATGCTTCATTCAAAGGGTTTTTGTAAATCTTCACAACGTCAGGCACTGAAATAAAATCTAATTTGGTGCCACATGAGAAAATGCTTCCCATTATTTTGAAGCCTCTGATTGCTTTTTGGGAGCCATCATTGCTGATTATACCTCTTGTTACGAAATCTCTACCTTTGCCAACTGGAGTGTCTTCATGTAAAACAGAAATACCCACTTACAAGCAGACTGTGAGGATTAACTGAGAATTTATTAGAACAGGCTTGGTACAGTGAATTCAGGACATTTCAGATTTCTTCCATTAATCAAAGGACTACCTCCTTGGACGATACTGTAAAGCACTGTGTGGGGACAGTGTTGCTCATCCTTGAACCCTCAGGGTCTAGCCCAGTGCCTGCTACAGGGTGCTCAACGAATACATATGACATGTCCAAGATGCGTATCAAGTGTAAATACATTTGGATGAACTGCTATTATCGTTCATTAGAGGCATCCTATAAATTCTGCCCTAACTACAGATAACTTCATTGAGATGCAATCTCCCATAAAACATTCATTTTCAAGCCCAAGAATGAATATTCTACCAGAAATAGGCTTTTGAAGAGCTGTTGAGATTCACATAAAGTGAAATGATAAAATTCTGTATGTTTGGATTGTAACTCTTGATAATAAAATCAATACCATTATATATTGGTCCATTCAAAACACTGTGGCTAATGAGGTTCACACACCTGACAGATGGTTTTTCTCTCCTAAATTGATTAAATACAATTTAATTACTGACAAAAGAATTCACAGCTAATTCAGGAAACAAATATGAAATTCATTCATCTGATGAAAGCACAGCTATTACTTGGCTTCTGAATATAAATTGCATGTGATATACTTTTTCTCAGTGCAAAATACTTATGTAAGAAGAAAATTATCAACTGATTCATCATCACTTCTAATATTCCAATAATTAATTATATATTTACAGAGGAAGATGTCAAAACTGATATTCTAAATGAGCTCTGCTGGTTTCAACCAGTTATTAATTCAATGTGTGTGTAGACTAAAATCCCAGGTCAGTTACTTACTTTACATGAAACATCAGGCAAGTTATTTAAATATCCTGGTTTCAGAATCTACAATATGGGGCTAATAACAATTCCTTTGTCAGTGATTGGTGGGAAGATTCCATGAGATGGTGTATGTAATCAGTTTAAGTCCCCAAGCTGAAAACATTAGAAACAAATTAAAAATTATTGCTTTTATGTTTTCTTAATTATCATTGCTATAGCTAAGATATTAACAGGTGTAATTCCTATAGCTAAGATAGTATGTGTGAACTGGTTTAATGACAAGAAATAAAAATCATTAACAAACAAACGAAGCATATTGAGTGGTCCTGAAATACATATGGAGAATAAAGAGCACAATGAAACACATTTATGCCCTGAAGAACTAAAATCTAGTGAAAAATAAAGAAAAGCCAGGCATTTATGAAACTACTGATGGTGAGAGAGGTTCCAAAGCTAGAGGTACAGACTAAGGAACCCAAGCTGAGAAATCCTGAAGCTGGGAGCACCAAGAACATCTACCTGGAGGAGGTGACACCTGAGCTGAGTTTTGCAGAGAAGGTAAGAATTCGTTCAGAGAATGGATGTAGGAAAGGTCACTTCAAGAAGAAAGGGCCTGTCTGAGGCACGGGGTGAGGGTCTGAAGCTTTTCATGAACTGATGTAGGGTAATGTTGCCTGGGTGTTAGTGAGACAGGTGAGATTTTCTCAGCAGTTTCCACTCTATGGGAGCTGTTCTGAGCACTGAGAGAAGTAAACAGGAGACAGCCCTGGCTGGTGTGGACAGAGTGCATGTGAGTAGTCTGAAATCTTAGCAGTACTACTGGAGTACTCGGAGCTCTTGAATTAAGGAAAGTCTTAAAATGATAACACTTTAGCACATTTGGATGAACAGAAATGAGACTAGTCATCTTGAGAACCTAGGATAAGGGAAATGGAATGTTCTAGAACAGAGGGCATGCTAGAATACACCCTGTACCTCCTCACCTATTATTTTACTCTATAACATGGGCCTCTGCAGGCTGAGGACTAACCCCTGTTTGAGGAGGCATGGAAAGCAAGGCCCTTGCAGAAAAAGCAGGCCTTCCAATCTGTAAGCAGCTGCTCTCTCTCCTGTTCTCCTGCCATGGGGGTGGGGAGGCACCTCTGTCAGGTCTCAACGGGGATCAGCTGAGCTGATACTATTACACCGCTCCGGCTAATTTCATCTGTAACGGTAGTCTATTTTGGGTGTCTTGGAGGCTCACTTGTATGTCCAGTTTTGGTAGATTTCATGACTGGGAACCTCTTAGAGTCAGGTTAATCAGACAAGGCGTACGTGATCATTGAACGTCCCTTCTGGGGAGCTAAGCAAGTCTAACCCTGAGAGTAGAATGCTAATGGCAGACGCATTCCTGTATTTCCTGCTGAAGATTGTTTTAGTTCAGACTAAAAACAGTGTCACAGTGGGATCTGACAGGTGACCTCCCCTCACCTGATCCCCAACACTGCCTAACAGTGAGAAAGGGCTTCAAAATAGAATAAGCCCACACACATGAATAACATTATTTATTTCCTCAGACATGCAGCTGAGGAGATGAACACTCATCTCGGCAAGTGCTCTGAGCCATCACATTTGTTCCTGTGCATCAGGTGACTCCTGGAAGTAGATCATCTTAAGCCCAGTACCAGGAGGACGCTTTCACCAAAGGTACTCTGTAAATGCACTCTCAGCTGATATATTCATATGAGTCACTGAGCAAACAAAATGAGATTGTGTTTGTAAAATACTAAATATAGTATCAAAAACATAGCAGGCATTCCGTGAATGGTTGCTAGATTGGGCTGGAAGGTAAGAAAACATTTTTGTAGAGAAAATAGGTCTTGACTAAGGCCTGCAAGGATCCACCAGAGGCATGCACATACAGTTCATTTTCTTGAATGTGATGGTTATCACTTTAATACTTAACAACTTTGTGCGTACTGTAACTTTCTCCTCCAGCATTGTGCTCTTCCTTTGATGAGGTAACTCCTGAATATTGAGAGTTTAGATGAGAGACTTTTTTGAACTCTTAGAAGTGATTGTTGTGGAAACAATGTGCATTTGATGGAGCAAGCCAAATATAAAGAAGTCAGGTTTTAGGAATACCTCTAGTTTGACATGTACACAGCAGACTACCACTTTCAAAACCTTCTCAGATCAGGGACTTTTCTCATCACCTTAACAAATCATTTTGTGCTATAATAACTAGCAGGGGCCTTTATCAACAGAGATATTTGAAGGCAGATTTCCAAAGCAAGCTTTTCTCTCAACTTGTCATGTTTGGCACCATGATTCCATATGATGATCTTTTCTTCCTGCTTTTCCCCTTTGTTATACTTGGTATGCAGCTTCAGCCATTCAACAGCCAAAATGCTATTGGTTTTAGAACACCTTAATTAATTTGTTCCATGGAACACTGTTCACAGCTTGTTCCAGATGACCCCTAATTGATGAGCAGAACAGGAAATATTTCTCTGCATCTTAGAGGATGCTAGGTACAGTCAAGACTTTGGAATATGAGCCTTCTTAGATACTGAAGACAAGCCACAAGTCTCCCATTGACTCTTTCTCTGGGTCACCAATGACAAGATCTAGTCTCAAGCAGCAAAGCCCATTTTATGTACTAATGTTGGCTTTTTATGAAAAAAAAAAAAAAAAAGGATTTCCCTAGAGTCTAAACTAATGCTGATTTAGTTTAGACAATATAGCTTTGGCTTCCCCAGGATATATTTCTTCACATGAAAAACTATGCATGATTTCAGGCAACTTATCTTGCCCACTTTACCAATATAAACAGATCCTTGTCATTCACCTCTCTAAACCAGTGATATAGACAGAGTGCATAAAGTACCTACAAAATCTATCTTAAAAATCATCTATTTTTCAAGACATCTAAGGGGTAGTGAATCTCTGTGACTCATTCTCCAAATCCCTGGTCCCATGGTAGTGCACCTTCTGGCCTCCAGTCCTGCAGTGTGAATGTCACTGGCCTACATATAATAGCTTCAAGAGTGATGTCTGGACTGTCATGAGATCCCTCCAGCTTCCGAGGGGAGGCTAAGAAGTAAAGTCAAATGTCTGTCACACATTTCATTTCCAGTCTAAGCAGGCGCCAGTGCTCCGTCTCTTAGCCTCTCTCTTCTGCCTTTGATTTCATCAGTGTCACCCTAACAGGCAATCTGTCCTCCAGAAGCTACACCAAAAAAAGCACCCTCTTATAATTGCCTTGTTTCTCTCAAAGACAAACTTATTAGAAGTGGAGAAAATTCATTCTTATTGATTAAAATATATTTTATCTCTTAGAAAAAAAAGGATGTTTAGTAACCTTATATTGCAGGTGTCATTGATTGGTTAATATAATTTTACATCTAATCCAATATGCAAGATGACTTTTATCTTACATTTCCAAAAATAAGATGACAGCAATATTATTTAAGAAAATTCCTGCCTTGCAAAATAAAAGGTATTTATTGACAGCTACCTTCAGCAGATAAATTAATCATCATAGTTCACTCCTTCTCTAAACATAAAAGGTGTATTTTATTGTTTTAAGAACAAAAAGGAAAGCAAGATGGTGAAAGGAATATCCATCATAATGGAGACTATGGAGAAATGGTGCCAATGGGAGGAACAAATGAGGAGAGTCGTGTGGGTTCCAGGAGTGAAGAGTGCCTGCCATGGACACTGGACATGTGGGAGTCCTTCCTGTAGGCATGAGACAGCCTTAGAGACGTGACCCAGGACTGGCTTGTCACATGGCTGACTGCATTTCCTTCTGAACCTAAATCTGTATGGCCTTTCCCAGTGCATATCCCTGGCAAGTTATTTGGGTTTAACAACTACCATACTCATTAAGCCTAGTTACCACCATTCTTGCCTTGTACTTGATGCTGAACAAGAAAAAGAGTCATCAGAAAAGGCCTCCTGAGTGAGTGGGGCCTGAGGAAGGCTTCAGAGATTAACTGAGACTTGAGTTGATAGAGAGGATAGAGAAAACCCTTCCAGGTGAGGTAGCAAAATGTTGGTGTGGCTGTGTGAGCTTTGGTGAGCTTCGCTTAGGACTCGGTGGACATGACACAAGCTAAGTGTCCAACTAAACAACAGTATCTGTTCAGCAAGAACCAACATATAATCAGTTGAGCTGGAGGTAGGTTATAACTTTAGCCAATGGCTGGCAAATCATTTTTGGCAGGAAATTTCTCCATGGGAAGAATGAGTAAAAGCCAGTTGTTGGTAGATGGCTGTGGAGTATAGTGATAGAAACACTGGCTTCAAATTCTAACTCTACCATATACTAGCAGGAAGTTACTTATTTTGACCAGCCTCATCCTCTTCTGCAACACAAGCATAAAATTAAGATGCCTCTTGTATGACTCATGAGGAGTTGCAATGAGGTAATAAATTGAATGGTCTTAGCTTTTTCTCTGGCACCCAGTAAAATCTCAGTGACTGTTAGGCAGTAATAACAGCTGTAAGAACAGTCTTCCTCATCATGTATAAATATGGATTTCATGATTTAATCAATTCATGTTCATTCTTCTTGCACCAAAAAGCTGCCCGCCCACCCACCATCATGCATGTTACGTTACTGTGGCACTGCTATACCCAACTGTTTGCCATTTCTTCACTCTTTCTTCTTACACCATCAATTCTACTTTCTCTCCTTGAAATGTTGTTTTCCAAACTTTTCCTCTATTATCTGTTTATTACAGGATTTTTAAAGACCTCCCTCATGTGTCATCTACTCTCTGGAAGCTTCCTTGATACATTAGGATGGCTTGTTTGCTCTACATGTTTGCTGGAATTGTGAATTGTACCCTGACAAACTAACGGCCATCAAGGCCCTTGACCACCTCCACTACCATATGGAAACTTGTGGTCATTGGCATATGGATAAGATCCACGGCTGTGGAGGGCCCTCACAGTATCGGCCAGTGATTTCCCCACTTTCACCTGATAACTGACCAGAGGCAGGGAGCTTATAGACATGTGTCAAGTCATTTTATGGTAAGGTTACAAAATGATTGTCTAGGTCTCAGGCACCTTTTGCAGATAATTATTGTTTTCTAAGGGCACACTTACATAGTTATAGTAGCAGCAACTATTATTTTCTCTATTAACTCCTTTGTTCAAGAAATATTTAGTAACCCTTCTCTTATGCAAAAGCTAGTATTGTCATGGGGATGCTAATGTGAATGCCAATGTAGTAACTCATATCAAATAGCCAAACAACTGGGAGAAGAAATATGAAATTACCCAGACAACTGCATATAGTACATAAGGGCTATAGAAGAGACAGACTCAGTGTGTTTGAGGGAACATTGGATGGGTTTTCAACAATATTACAAAGAAGGTCATGTTTGAACTAAGATTTGAAGGATGAATATAAATCCACAAAGCAAATATGTGGGAAAATATATTCCAGGCAGAGTAAACAGCATGTACAATATCAAAAGAGAATGTAAATTATTAAATAATTAAAGCAGACCAACATAAATGGAGCCCCAAGTTTAGGAGGAAGTAGAGTGAGACCACCTTCAAAATCTACACAGAGGTAAAATCCCTTTCTCTGTCTCTGCACTAACCTCTTTCTGGTGGGACCACACACCAACACGTTGCATATGAAACAGCACATGGATGGCTGCTGTAGAGCTGGGAAGATGTGTAAAATGGGTAGAGAAGTGAGGCTGAATGCTGGGAAGGTTCTAACAGTTAAAAGGCATCCTGTAGAAAAGCTGGACACAAAAGATTGAAAAGAGAGAAGTGGAGGCTGTAGGACGACCACCACCGCAAGATGCCGCGGAAACCGAGGTCTGTCAGCAGTGCTGAGAAGGAGGGGCAGAGAGCCTGTGCCTCTCGCCAGAAAGTTCCACGTGTCCATGGTTTCCTCAGGGCAGTGTGGACCTGATGTGTCTTATGAGGTAGCATTTATTATGTTTATAGAACTAGTTCATAAGACATTTTACTGGAGACACAATTCTAGAAGGGTCTAAATCAGATTTGAGGGCAGGTTTCTAAATTCACAAACCCGCATCAGGAGCTCTGCGGTGCAGTACACAGGATGGCGTTCAAGCCAGTAGCTTGGTCAGAGAAGGCCTTGGGTCTGACGTTCAAGTCCAAACGAGACAGGTCACGGAGTTCAACAGTCCTAACTGGCTCTGTGTGAGCTCCGAAAGTCCCGAGACCCTCCCTGAGGAGCCAAGGCCATGAGTTAATGCTGTTTGAAGACTTGTCTTAAATATTGGCACAGATACACCCACACATATAACACACGCTGGAGTTTTGATGCCAGTGTACCTCCTGGTACCTCCTAATAGAAAATGATGTTGAGTATTTCTTTTTATTTCTTAAATAAATTTTTATTCACTTTACTATAAATAAACTATGACTTCCTTTTCCCTGTTTCATAAATTACCTAATCATGTGTCTTGTAGAATCAGAACTTCAGCAGCAACTGAAGATTTAGTATTTACCTCCTTCCTAGCACTCCCCGCCTCTGCTGAGCACAAGGTGAGCAGGCAAAACAACTCACAGACAACAGGTGAGCTCGGAACACTTTACTTTTACAAATGGTATTTTTATTATTTGTTTCCATATTCTACTATTTTCATCATTTTCCTTATACTGTGTTGTTGCATATACGGTACCACTAAAATGAAATATTTGCTAAGCAGGGAAGTGTTTGGGTTCTTGCATATTACTGATTTTTGTTTTCTACTGCACCCAAAAAACCTTAATTCGGACTTTAAATTGTTTTTGGAAAACTGACCTCTTTTTTTACAGCAGTAGAAGTAATTTGTTTCTGCTCTCCCCTTACCAATTCACCCATCTCTTCAGAGACCTGTTGAATCCTTATTTCAGCAGTGGATTCCAAATCATGAACTCATGTTCTTTATGCACCAAATACCACGTTGGCACAAATCCGTTTATCCTAAAGGCTCACAATGCCGTTGGGATTCTTTGGTCCTTAGTGTATAATGTCCACAGTGTACACATCCACTGACAAGTTCCATTTCAAAATGAGAAGAAACAATAATGCACTTAGCTATGTAAACTCTTTATAAATGATAAAGTGTTTACCTATGCATCATCTCACACGGCCTTATATGTTTAGAACAGGTTTCTTTAAATCTGTTTTGCAATTAAAGAAACTGAGGCCTGGAAGAATTAATCCCTGATGCATGTCAGGATGTGGAAGGCAGAACCTCAGAATTCACACTGAAAGTAGAGAGCTAAAAGCGAGTGGGATGGTGAGTTATAACCAGAAAGTGAAATTTGAAGGTTGGGTTTGCTCCTTGTGACCCGTCAAATCACATATTTTCCTTGATGGGGTGATCCCTAACTGTCAATTTTCTTATTCAAAAGGGGATAATAATTATAAGATAAAATGATAAAGTGAATGAGGATAGTGTTTACTATATATAGGTTGCAAAACACGTACGTTTACCCATCTCTTATTTTTGTTTCACCACTAGAGTGAGTTCCAGGGATGCATGGTGTGCAAGGGAAGCAGATGCTCACGAGGCATCAGTAGAACACAAGGTTTGTTTTTGGGATGTCTGACAGTTGTGTGCAGAGGCGGTCCTTCATAACATGAGACCCACGGTGTGGGGGGCGGGGCAGATGCCACCTAGAAGTGGCAGAGGGGAAAGGGCCTCCCAGAGGAGAGGGGGATTGTGCGAGGGCTTACATGTCTGGGCAGTGTGCCTGCGCAGCCAGGCGGGAGGCTCTGAGTCAGGGAGCACTGAAGGGCAGCCCTGGCTTGGGTCTTCATAGCCTTTGGGTTTATCTTACTTACGGCTAGTAAATGCTGGGTGAAGTCCCCTGGGACATGCACAGCAAGTGAGCTGTAAATGGCTGACAGTCTTCATTTGGACTACATTTAGAACTGAAAGTGTAACAATTTGAGTTCAATGCCACCGGGCTTATGAACAAATAGGTGCCAGGCTGCTGTGAGAAAGGAAAGAACAAAGGACTGATATACAAAGTCCATCTTTGGCTCATGTATGTAACAACCACTGTCAAAAGAAAAATAAGAGGAAATAGCAACAACTTTTGTTTTCCCTGATGTGAAGTTTTCAGTTTGATTTACATACATATATACACATGGTTATGTAGATGTTGTTTCGTTCCACAAATAATTTACATGCCTTGCTGCAAAAGCCATAAAACAATATGGCTGAATAAAATAAATAACACAAAATGAAAATGACAGTAAATATAAATTTAGGAGATAAGCTCAGAGAGAAAAGCTCAAAATCTCACATGACCCTTATTGTTATTTGTAAAACTAGAGCTTTAAAAAAATATATTAAAACGGAAGACTATTACTTAAAATGTTTTGGTAATGGAAATATTTGGTTAATTCAGTCTCTGATTCACAACTGAAGAGACTGAGAGAGAAATGTCATCCAGAAGGCTCTGGGGCTAGCAAGCGCTGGACTCCGCCAGGGAACGCCAGCAATGCCACTGTGGCCTTGGCACCCCTGGGCCATCTGTCCCCCTCCATCTGAAGATGACTATGTGGCACATACACAATATCAGCCGCACCTCTGAAGCCCCTGGCATAGTGTCTAGCACATAGGAATCACAAAGTAATAGTTTTTCACTAACATTTTTAATATTATAGTTAAAAACACTTTTTCACTAACTGAAACAGAGAAATCATCTTAGAAATTTAGGGGAAAAAATGTTGTAAAACAAGGTTAAGGAAAAAAGACACATTTTTTTTTCTTTTGGGATAGAGCAACCTCTGCACATGGTGCTAGACCTTTGGTTATTTGATGTTTCAACAGAGCATTAGGGCTCCATTCATATTAAAAAGTTCAGAGTCCATGGGAGGTGTGTGCCTTTTTCACTGACCACACACGAGGCTTTTGTCCCTATGTGGATAATGATCAGGTATCTAACAAAATTATTTCCTTTGAGAAGTTGGTTTCAAGTTTTCCAAATTTAAGAATACCTAATTTTGCTGTTATTGGTGCCTGTGCTTCCAAAAGGTCAAGCTATTTTTATAACTTAAATACCATTTTTCTGAAAGTTCTGAAAGTTGCTGATTTTCCTTATTCTTCCTGCTACTTTTTGTCATCTAAGTTCTTGCTGTGAGTTCCTCGGAGACAAACTCAAAGAAGCATGACTTTTCAATAATTTGAAGACATCCTTGCTTACTTTCAGGTGTTGCTGCTTATATTCCCTCTTGCTGAATAAAAATGATATCAGGATGGGCATAATATTTATTTTCTCAGAAATAATCCAGTTCCTTCGTTGGAACAGTGTCACTCTGCTCCAGTTCCATAGTTTATCCACTTAGGATTCATCCAAATTGTTTGCACAGCGGAAAGAGAGAACCAAGTTTATAGTGCAGTGCAATCTAATAAAATCTTCTTTCTGAAAAGTCTGCAAAATGCTAGACAAGGTCAGTGGGTACCAGATTGGTTTTGAGCTATGGCATAGAAGATAAAATTTCCTTTCTAAACTCTTACTTTTGGACAATCATTCTTTGCAAGGACCTACGAGAGGGTCAGAACAGTAAAAGAAAGTAATAATAATGATGCCCCCAAATATCACCAATTTAGCTTAATATGAACTTTGGAGAAGCAAAGATAAAGGACATTTTTAATGACTGTCAAAGCGCAACTTGTTTCTTATCACTGCTTAATATTATTGCTCTAGAAACAGTGTGGTTATCCTATTATTTCTGAAGCACTGATCACTTGCTTGTCCCTTTATGCTAATAGGCAAGGTTTCAATGAGCCCATGCAAACTGTTTCTTAGCTGATTCTGAGTTTCTCATGTTACTTTTCATGCTACTGGAGATTGCATTTATGCTAATAATATTCTAAATCTAATAACCATATGTTTATAGAGTAGCAAGAATGAATACAATATGAGTTAATAACATAATACAATACTTTGGAAAACTGCTGACACAACATAAAATACCAGCTTACTGTAATTTTCCCAAACTTCTTTTTACTACATTAAGGATGCAGATGCTGACATGAGTGAAACTTACAGAACTATATCTCATCTCAAAGGTCATACTGCTTATCATTTGCCTCTTCATGTCTCAACTGTTTCATCTTGACACCTGTGGTAATAACCCTTACACTGACCCACAACAAAATGGTAGTCAGGCAGTCAGCCAGGTAGTGAGGTTCTGGGTTTAAATGTGTTCTGAGAGTAAGCATTGCATACATATTTTGATCCTCTGAAAATTCCATGGAAAAACCCAGTGAAGTCATCAGATACCAGAATCACACACCTTTTCTTGCATTACCTCCTTAATCGCAATGTGAACCAAAGCCAGTGAAGTGTAATTTTCACAGAGTGATGGAGTCAGACACACCCGTGAGTTGTGAAGGTCCTAACTGAGAAGAACAAGGCACGGTCCTTCTGTTACCGGTTGAATTTGTTCTCCTAGGTTCTTGACCCCACTACAACAAAGAATTGAAAGGCAGAGACACAACAGCACAGCAGAGGGAAAGTTTTATTTGAATACACTCCAGTAGAGAAGCAGGCCAGAGTCAAGGTAGACAAAGGCCTCTATCAGTTAGGTGGGAGGCCTGTATATTGCATTCTGGCTGGGAGGAGGCTCTTTGACAAGGTGGCATTATTTGACTAATGGGTTCACCTGGACAGCCATCCCTTTCAAGGCACATGTCCTTTCCTATATGATGTGGGTTTTGGGAAGTTTTTAGTTTTGTTCGATTGCACCCACATTTGGATCAGGTGGGGACCAGTTTGGCCTGGTCCCAATAGGGAAGGAGGTTCTCTCCCTGCAAAGCCTTTGCTGTCTTCTCACAGGACCCCAGACCTAGGCAGTTGGGGCAGTTTTTCCTTGAACTTCATCTTCCTCTTCCCCCAGCTGCTCATGTCCATCTTTTCACCTAATACTTCTACACTGGGCATCCACAACTTATGGGGAAACCCCAGGTAAGTAACTGCAGTCCCAGCTAACATATTAGAATACCACCTGAGTAGGTAGGTGGAGCTCAGAGAGCATGAGAGGCTCATAAACGTGTCTGAAGAGTAAGGGAAAGGGGCCATCAATCACCTGATATTTGAGTCATGTTTTAAAAAACAAAACCTGGAGCTCATTATTAAAAAAAGACACTCTTGTCTGAGAATGGCTTGTGAGTACTATGGCTAGGCCATTCAGAGAATATTCTGAAGAAGGCCAGTGCTCAGTTATAATGGGCTCAGTATTTATTCTGCATGTGGTTGGATGCCATGTAAGCCTAGGAATGATATGAAGACCATAAAATCATGATGAGAGAAGCCAGAGTTAAGTATTGACCAGAGAAGGTGCTAGAATAAGATGGCGGAGCAGACAACTAGGAACCTACTGCAGGTGACCTACCAAGTAAATTAGAACACCTATTGCCACAGTTAGGTAAGATGAACTGGAGTGATGGCAGGGGTATAGAAATAATAGACATCAGGCTCATATGTATGCATCACTCTAAAGTGAATAGGAGAATAATTTGAACATAGAGCAAGATTAATTTTTTTTAGATAACTTACAAAAATGAAATTAGCAATTCAGCAACACAGTGGAAGTTACTTGTAGAACTGAAGCAAGTATGTACAGATACTTCAGTACTTTAAGTTCTATGTAAAGAAATTTAAATTATTTCTTACCTGTGTGTGTGTGTGTGTGTGTGTGTTTTGGAGTGAAAATAACCTGATGAGAGACCACCTGAGAACTTTTGCTCATTGCACAATAAAAACTGTAAATAAACTGTGGCATTGACATAAACATTTTACACTTTGGGAACCTTTCACATGGCAGCATCTGGGCAGTTTAATTGAGTATTTCACAGTCATGATACATTAGGCTTCCTATGAGGTCACTAGGCAAAGATTTACAAAGTGCAACTTTTAGGTCTCTGGAACAAAATGTGACCTACCTGGGGAAGGAACAAGTGTGAAGACGTGTCATCTGCTGCTGAGTTCACCTAAAAGGCTGATACCTGTGATTTTATATCATTATTCTGCATTTTGCATCCACAGTGTCCCATTGAACTCTTTGGCAATTGGTTGTAACTGCCCCTACCCCAATATTTATTTTTATTCTCTCAGGGGTCAATTATTTCAGAACAGGGATATTCCATTCCTGCTTATGAAATGCATCCTTTTTTGAGAACCTCTATATTCTCTCTCAAGAAGTACATGAGTGGTCACCTTACCACACCTAAGGCTGGCATTTCAAGTCCACTTTAGGTCAATGAACTGAACCGCACAGCTTCCCGCTCCCTTCCACCGAAGAAACCCCCACCTGGTCAAATGAGGCTTTATGAGGACGGTGGCTCCCACTGGTCCTCCCCAGACCTGGGGGAGGGTGAAGAAGAAGAAACCTGGAGTGTTGCTCTGGGCACCCTTCACTACACTCCTCTTCGGCCATTTCCGTAGGGCAGTGAGAGCCAGTGTCAGATCCCCAACCATAGGGAAATTGATGGAATCTGATGGATATTGTACGGGTGCTTTTCCACCCTCCCCGAAATGTCAAATGTGTCTGCTTCTCTGACTCAGTCTTCTTGCTTCCTCCATGCTCTCAGCCATGCAGGTACAACCAGTGCTGGGCAGACATTGCTTTCTGCACTGGGACAGCATCTTTATTTTATGCACCATGTGGCTCTGTCCTTTGGCTCCTCTGCTAGCCTCACCAACAGTTTACAAGATGCCCATTTACCAAATTGCAATCACATTTTTAGTAATATTATCAATTACAAAAATACTACTTTTGTCTAAAAAGATCCATTTTTCACCTAAGGAAATTGTGCATGAGACACCTAACTCAGAGGGCCTGTGTTGCTCAAATCCCACACATTCTAGAGGAAGGCCTGTCTTCAGGACTGACCCTGACCAACTCCCAGGAGATGACCATGTGCACAGGTAAGTTTGTCCCCACAGTGGAATGTGTGATGAATGTCTGCTTTTGCCCTGAGAGTCTAAGATCTGACTAGCTGGTCAGTTACAGCAGTGCTGACCGCAGCAGCATTGGGGATGACTGACCCCAAATTGAAAACCCTGAACTCCATGGCACAGTTGAATGTTCCTGGTGGGTAATGCCTTCCATGTGCTGCCACACGTTATTGCTGGGGGATTTAACCGCATCTAGCACAGCAACACTTGGAGAGGGGCACTGGAAGCTCACACCTGGTTGCTCCTGGACCCTTTTCCCTTTTGCTGATTTTAATCCATCTCCTTGCAGCATCAAAAACTGTAACAGTGAGAATAAGAGTTTTTTTCTGAGCCCTGTGAATCCTTCCAGTGAATCACTGAGT
Source organism: Manis pentadactyla (assembly GCF_030020395.1). NCBI lineage: Eukaryota > Metazoa > Chordata > Mammalia > Pholidota > Manidae > Manis > Manis pentadactyla. Next base: position 46,804,228 of record NC_080025.1, read on the forward strand.
CCGAGGGTGGTCCTAAGGAATCTTAAGCCAGGAGTATGCACCTAAGGACAACTGCTGGTGTATAGGACTTTTGCTCAAAGGAGCCCCTCTATCCCCTAGTCTGCCTCTCCTGAAAGCACCCAGTCTCAGAGCACTGGTGTGAACTCCTGGACTGAGCTGATGTGCCAGTCTGGGGACCACACACTGAGGATTTATGCTGTCTTCCAAGGTATGAAATAAGGACTCATGTAAAAGCCACTGTGTCCTTTGGAGTCAAAATACTCAGGTCTAAGAGTATTGAGAATAGCAGCAATTAGCCCCTCATCTTTCCTATCTGTGCCCCAGGTGGTAATTACTGATTACATCCTTAGGATCTGCAGGAGGAAGAGAGACTTTTTCCTGTTGAGGGAATTACCACCAGGAATTTCAGTGGTGTTTCCACGAGCTTCAGCTCTGCATACCACCTAATCACTGAGAATTCCTCAAGTGGACTAGATGGAGGATAAGTAGGCAAAGAAAGATGTACCAAAGGAGTAATCAGCCATAATTATCATCAGGGGCCTGTTAAATTATGGGTGTTCACTGCAGGTAACTGCAACAACTGATGCCGCCCAAGGGCAAAACATGAGGTCTCATTGTCCCTATGGAGGGGCTAGCTGGCCCTGTCAGAGAAGGAACCTCAGCCCACTGAAATGTGATTCAAGTTGAGGGAAAAATAGAATGAATGGTGGATGAGGCAAATAATTAATATTATCATTTTCCACAAAGGAGTTTTCAGCTTATATGTTTTAACCCTTGTTTTTAAGTGCTTTTAAGGGACTGCAGCTGACCAAATCTCACATCTAATTAACAGAGTGGACATACATGAGATCATGTGAGGGTCTCAACTGTGCAATAGGGGGCCCAGGCCAGACAACTCTGCTGTCTCAATCTCCCCTTCGCAGCCTCACCTTGGATGGTGGTTGTGGCTGTACAGAACCTCCATGCAGGCTTCAGCGTGCTTCCTGCTGGAGCACTCCATGCTTCCTTACTCCACAGCACTGAGGTGCAGGGCATTCAGTACTCACAGGGGAAGATGGGGCCACAGGACCAAGTAAAAGGGCATCATTCTAAACAGAGTTGACTGACAGTGGGATATAAAAACTGTGATTTCATGCTAGTGAGCAAAACAAGGTAAAGGAGGGTCAAAGGGTGGATGATGGAGACAAAGGAATGACTATAATGATGGAACTTAGAGGGAAGCTGGTTAAGAATGGAAAAAGACATGAGAGGATGAGGAGCAGGGAAAGGGTGGGAAACCAGTGAATAGTTGTGCCCCCTCCTGCTGCCCCTCTGCCGTCCCTCCTGCCCCTCCCCCTCCTGGTCCCCCCCTCTCTCCCCCTCCTCTTGCTCGCCTCTCCCTCCTACTCCTTGACCCCCTCCTTTTCCTCCTCCAGCCCCTCCTCCTACATCTTCTTCCAATACCTCTCTCTCTCTCCTTTCTTCTTCTCTTCTTTTCCCTTTGGAAACAAAACATAAAATCCATAGATTCTCCATCTTTAGCTGATATTTATTTTCTAAAATGCTTTAAATCCTCATCTCCTGCCATCATTAAGAAGAGAGTAGATTTTCTGTGTAGATTACACTGCCAGTTTGGAAAGTTCTGTCCAGAGCTTCTGTCTAATGTGCTATGAGAGGTCATGTTAAATGATATCTTCTGAGATTGTCTGATGAGTTATACTGCCAAGATGATTTGTGATTCATACTTCCTGTGAATGTAAAAGCATTGGTCTACTTGGGCTGCCATAATGAACTAACACAGACAGTGATTTAAGCAGCAGAAACCATTTTCTCACAGTTCTGGAGGCTGTAAGTCCAACATCAAGGTACTACTGGGGTGTTTTCTGGAGAGAGATCTGATCTTCCCTCACACCCAGCTGCCTTCTTGATGTACCCTCACATGGGGTTCCCTCTGCGCATGCAGACAGAAGGAGCTCTATGGTGACTTTTCTTATTCTTATAAGGACAGCAGCTCTACCAGATTATGTTCCCCACCCTTGTGACCTTGGTTAATCTAATGACCATCCTAAAGGCCCTATCTCCAAATATCATCCCACTGGGGTTAGGGCTTCAGCATATGAGTTTTAGGGGACTAACCCTCAATCCATAACAATAATGTCAAAGTCTATGTCATTTCTTATTTTTCTCTGTGTTATGTATACAATTGGCCTAGAAGTATATTCACATTTTGACAAAAAAGGTTAAAAAATTATATTTGACATATTTTGTAGGAAACCTTGCTACAATCCTCTCTCTAACATGTTGTATTTATTCTCTAAAATGTTAATTTAATATGATCATATTACTAGTTTTAGGTGGCCAGAAAAAATTCCTCTCTTTAGTGGATACTTCTTTTTACTGTAGTATGTGTTGAGTTTTTAATGTTAAATCATAAATTAATGTATCATCACTTTTCAACTTATTTTGAGCACCCATTATTTGGTAGTCACTCTGCTTGATGTACTGAGTTCAAAGATGAATAATATGCTCTTGCTGCATTTCCTCTAGTAGTGAAAGAAGGAGTAAAGTAAAAGACAATGTGATAATTGCTATAATATATATATCCACAAGGTGCAACTCAACAGATTATATGCCATTTTATCACCTTGTATTATTTCAAGAATATCCATTTTGATAGACAGACCCACCCCAGGGCTCTTGTTAACACAGGAAAGAGAGAAACTGGTGTGGATTGAAATGTCTTCTACTACTCCCACCTTAACCAAAACAAAGCTCAGAGAAGAACATTTTGACTAAGACTTACATCAGTCAATCAACTCACTCCAACATCCCACATGTTTCATCATCCCCACTTGTCCCTTGAAGGAAAGATAAGAAATCTGTTACAAGTTTATCAGTGACTTGAAGAAGATTCTCCTTACCTGTCTTTTATCCACTACATGTAAGTTTCATGAGCACAGTATCTTTACTGACATAAGTCACTGTTCTATGCTGAGCACTTAGCAGTGTTTAGTACATAGATATTGATGAACATGTTTATTGAATAAATTAATTAATTAATGGGCAAACATATAAATTAATAGTTACTTGACTTACAGCATTCAATTATAAACTCTCAAAACATCCATAAGGAAATGTACGTAACTCAGCATAAATGTCAACTTTTGAGTCATTATTCCATGTCTGGTCTAAAAACTAAAATTAAAGGAACTATTAATGAAAACTAAGTGAAAATTATACAGAAAACATTCTACTACAGAGTTTACATTATCATGAGGTAAAAAATTCAGGGTTAGAGAGGGCTGAAACAGAACTTAATATTGGGGAAAATGGGAAGGATTATCAGCTGAAATAGGTTTGTCTATAAGGCTCCATCACTTAAGTGGTGGACCCAGACTCTCTAGTGTTGACTAATATCTCTTAATAATATTATTACGAATATTGATACAAATAATGTGACTCAAATCAATGGTAATGCTGATTGCTCACAATGTTCTAAATGTTTTATATGCATTAATTTACGGAACTGGTTGTTCATTTTACCCATTTTTACTTATCAAAAAAGCTGAGTTACAGAAATATTAAGCTTACGCAGCTAGCAAGTGGTAGCTTTGGAATTCCTCCATAAATTAATGGCTCCCTCAGAGACAGTGGCAAACACAAACAGCACACCATTTGTATCTCAGCCCATTGTGACTCACCCTATCTGACCACCAATGCCTGCAAGGGAATTAATTTGTCAGAGTAGTCACAGATTTAAACTGTTTGCCTATGAAGTGCTGTAATATTGCTGCCATTCTTTCTAAAGCTTATCCAAGCTTATTATTTTCAAATTTTTCCAGTCGTGCACAAATATCATGTGATTTCATTTATTTGTGGAATATAAAATAAATAAATAAAATGAACAAAACAGCAGTAGACTCATAGACACTGAGAAGTGACAGGTGGTTACCATGGGGGTGGGGTTATAATGGGTAGGAAGGGGAAGGGGGATAAAGGGGCACAAACATTCTCAGTCATAATATAAGTTGGTGATGAGGATGGTAGTACAGCATGGAGAATACAGACAATGATTCTGCAACATTTTCCTATTTTGACAGATAGTAACTGCACTAGTTGGAGTGAGGACTTAATAATGTGGGTAATGGTTGAACCACTGAGTTGTATACTTGAAACCAATATAAGATTGTATATCAGCAATACTTCAATAAAAAAAAGTCCAAATCATTTCGAACATGGAGGGGCAAGAACGCAAACAATTAGCACCACACAAAAACTATTGTTTAAATGGATCATGAACCCAAAGCTGCAACTCTGAAACAGTTTCAAATGAAATTTAGTCTTCACTTGAGTACCTCTTCTTCTGCCAGATGTATTATCAGTGTTATTTCAGGTCTTAGAATTTGTTTATAAACATTTATCTTGTAATGGAAAATTTAAATAGAGATCAGCTCTGAGGCATTGTAAATCTAACGGTCTAAAATTGCTTTGCAAAACTTGGCAATTTATCCAATTAGTTAAATAACACTCTTAGAGCTGCACAAAGATTTATTGACTCTTACTGTTTGAGATATTTATGCAAACAACCTTCAAAAATACTTATTTGTAAACATTTTAATCACAAGATCTATGCCATTACTCGGTGGTGGGCTGTGTGAGGAATATTAAGTTGCTAACCACTAAATCATCCTTAATCACTAAACACCAGTTAGCTTTATCTTCAGAACCAATTTCCTTCCACTGCACTTGCAGGGAGAGTTCTATGAGGGGTAATGCTAAGCAGTTCAAGCATCAACTACCTTAACCTTGCAGAAATGTTTCAATAGTTCCCTGGCTATGTGGCAATAATCTACAGAAAATATGACAGAACTTAACTAATCACCAATTGCTGGTTTCAGGAAACTAATTGCTGTTCATTCTGTAATTCTGGAAACACCACCCAAACACCATTGGAAGAAAAGCCTCATTATGAATACTATAAAGGCCACAGAAAGATATGATTTTTCCTTCAATTAGTCATGTAATTGACTGATGAACACAAATCAGAAAATTAAGCATGTCTGACAGTAACAGTGACATAAGTAAGTATACAGATGCAGGTTTAAATAACTATTTTAAATGTAATTACTATATTGAAGTGTAAGGCAAAAAAGCAACCCTTGAAGATGAGGTGAAAGTGTGGTTTTGTTTTTATTTTTAATTTTTTTCATGGAACAAGAATTTTGTATTAGTAAGATGCATGCATAAACTTAGCTAGAAGTAAGCAAGCTGGAGGAGGCTCTGGCTGTTCTTAGGAAAGATTCAAAGGCTATGAACTTTGTTCATCACTGGTAATTAGGAAAGTATAGTCAAAATAGATACTTGGAAAAAATGCTCTAAAAATAAAATTAAATCCAGCTAGGAATTAACAGAGTTTTAAAAAATCTGCTCACCAAATTGGTACAGAAAATAAGGCAAACAATTATAACTTAACAAAAATCAGAAAATAAATGATTATAATCTAAAAGGAAGAAAAGACATTTTATGGGGGGGAAACAGAAGATAAATAGTACAGAACATGAAAATGAAATATATTTCTTCAGAAAATGTGGCCAGTAAAATGTCCATCTGTGGACAGTATCTTAAATACTTTATAGGAAAATATGAGCAATTCTAGATAAAATTTACTGAGTAGTTCAATGTGCTTTGAGAGTTGCTATATGCTTTTCAATTTCAAATGTTTTTTTATTATAAAATTTTCAGACATCTTTCCCCTAGTTGGTTCTAAGCAGTTGGCCAACCTGACTCAGTGAAGGAATCATGTCCAGAACATCCCCAGTAGTAGGGCAACACCCTGGGGTTGGGGGTCAGGAGCATGTCTGAGCTGTGGAAATGACTCTGGTGGCCAAGAAATTATGGACAAGAAGATAAGTATATTAGTAAATACATTAAGTATAATGGGAGCTAGTTCGCAGAAGTCAGTTAAGGCTAGGATTTTCCCTGTGGGTTAGAATACCAAAGTGTGTGATCTCACAGCTGTTAATATATATAAAATATAAATATAGAAATTATATGAATGTGTGTGTGTGTGTATACATGGTACTTTCCAGCTCCATCTGGGAGGGACTAGAAGTAATGACAACCCAATAGCAAAGAATCAGCAATCCCTGATGCCAGGGCTGGAGCAGAGGCAGTACAAGATAAGCCTGCAACACCTTGTGCAGAATAAAAGGAAGTGCTTAAAGAATGATAAGACTTCTCAGAGGGACACAGGAGCTAGCTTGAAGGGTTTCCCACTGGCCAAGTGTGGGAAACACTGAGCTTCAAAAGCAGTGATAGTAATGAATTGTGACACACTGAGTTAAATAGGAATCTATGAGTCCACATTGATATAAATCAATTCATAGGGAAGAGACGTGAGTTTTATCTTACAAAAGAATAACAACCAATAAATATAAATGGGAAGATAAAAATAAAATACTATTGTTTGGTCACCATCGTAGTGATAATTCAAGCATAGCATCAGCAGCAAGGGCTAAAATTAGTGGTTGTAAGTTTGACATAAAATAGGATATTTATATAGAGTAAATATCTTCTATTTAATTTTGTATGATTATCAAATAGTAAGTAAAATAATTGCTAATTGACTTTGTAGTGCAGAAAAACCAAGACATCATAACAAAATGAGAAACTTAACATCGCTTAACGACTCAATATCCTGTGCTTTGGATACAATGGGAGCAAACCATCATTTGTATGGCATTTCTGCCCCAAAAGAATAAAACATGAGGAAACATCAAACAGACCCAAACTGAGAAGCATTATGCAAGGGAAATAGCCTATTTTATCAAAATATCTAAATAATGAAAAACAGAAAAATAAGAAGACAAAGGACTTGTCTCAGATTGTTTCAGACTGAAGGAGACTAAAGAGACATACCAAATAAATAGAATATGGGATTTCCAATGGGACTGAAAATCTGTAAAGAAAGTACTAAAATGGTAAAATTTAAATGGTGTCTATGGATTAAACAGTAATATTGTTTTTTAATTTTGATTTTGAACTGTGGCATGTAGGAAAATGTTATTTTATTCAGGAAAATAAATGCAAGCATTAAGGGGTGGAATGACGACATATTTGTCTCTTGTTTTCAAATGGTTCAGCAAAATTGTGTGTGTGGGTAAAGACAGAAGAGAGAGACAAAAAGAATCTGCAACATACACAAAAATAAAAAGAATAATATGAACCAATTCCTTTCACCCAGATTCAACAAATAGCAATATTTTGATACATATACTCAATGATCCATCTTTTATTGCTGCATTATTTTACAGAAATTGTCAGCCATTTTATCATTTCATATATGGATATACACATGTACAGGTTCTTAGAATATAAAAAAGTTTCATCTCTCCAAAAACCTACCTCATACCATGTCTTTGTAGACACAGACCCCTCTTATCCCCACCATTGCTACATTATTTCATTGCTTTGGCTACATATAGTAAGCCTTAACATTGGGAAGAATGACCCCTCCCACTTTGATGTCCCTTTTCAAAATAACTTTGGCTATTGCAAGGCTTTTCCTTTCCATTAAAATTTTGGAATGAGTTTGTCTATTAAGCAAAACTTGTTGAGGTTGGAAATTTCATTAAGCCTATAGATCAATTAGGGAGAATCAGCATCTTTCCAATGTGTGTCATCCAATTCATGAACCTAGCATGTCTCCCCATCTATTTAGGTTTTCTTTAATTTCTTTTCAATTTTATAATTTTTAGCTTACAGATCCTGGACATGTTTTCTTAAATTTATACCTAAGTATTTCATTTTTGTTAGAAAAATCTTGAAACCTATGTGCATTTATTTGTTGTTAGAATTTGATAGAAAAGTGATTCAATTTTGTGTGCTAATCTTTCATCTCATGACCTGAACTCACTTTTTAGTTCTAGCAGTTTTGTTTTATTAACTACTTGGGATATTCTATGTAGACAATCTGACCATTTTCTAAAACTAGAGTCAATTTTATTTCTTATTTTCCAGACTACATGGCTTTTATTTTTCTTGGCTTATTGCAGTAGCTAGTATTTTCAGTATTATGTTGAATAGGGCGAGAGAACACCAACATAGCTGCCTTGTTTCTGCTCTCTGATGTAAAGTGCTTAGTCTTTCACTATTAAGTACAATGTTAGCTGTAGTGTTTTTTTTAATATACATTTTTTAAGAGGTTCTTAATTTTTAAAATAACCAAATAAGGAAGCCATGTAGTATTATTCTTTTTATATACAGTTGGGTTTTGTTTGCTAAAATTGTGTCAATTTTTCTAAGTTTGTGTGTATGTGCTGTCCTTTTCATATCATGTTTTAATATACAGTTTTTTTCTGTGATTTTTTTTATATTACGAATTCAGTTTCCTTAATAGTTATAAAGTGATGTAAATTATCTGTTTCATACTTGGCAAATTATATTGGTTTGTGATTTTAGAGCAATTCACCACTTGTTTATAAAATTCAGGTGTGTAGAGTTGTTTGTATTATTTCCTTATATCATTATCTGCAGGGTCTGTACTGATATCCCTTGTTTCATTCCTGATATTAGTAATTTGTGTCATTTTTTAAAAATTACAGCATTACTAGGAACTTGATAATTTCATTGCTTAAGAACTAAATTTTTGTTTCACTGATTTTTTTTTCTCTTGTTTTTCTGTTTTCAATTTTCCTGATTTATGCCAATTTCTTTATTGTTTCCCTTCCGCTCACTTTGAGTTTATTTTATTCTGCTAATTTCTTCAGTGGCAGGTTATATTACTGATTTGAAACTTTTCTTCTTTTCTGGTGTATGCATTTACTGATATAAAATTTCCCCTGAGCACTGATTTGGCTGAAATCTACAAATTTTAGCTAAACATGGGAGGAAGGCTGAGAGAAATTTTGGTCTTGCTTTGGGAGAGAATATGCTGTTGTGGGCTTCAGTGACTGCATCTGAGTGGTCAAGACAGCACAGGGCTCCTCCTTCACCAGCTGCTGATCACCTGCTTGTGTGTCAGAGGAAAACAGCAACCTTTGCAGAGTTTAAAAAAGTACCTATTGAACAAACTCCCTAATGAGAAAACAAAGCTACATTTTTAATATCTGCTCAGGAATTTAATATAACAGCCTTAATACCTATTTAATCTGATATTTCACAAATGAAAATTTGCCATCAGGCATTTAGGCTCTATTCCGTTACTGTCTACTAAGGAGTTCTGCATTTGGATGAAGTTAGTATTAAGTGGAAGATTTGACTTTGACTTGATTTTCCATTTTCTTTCCCTCAAGAGGTTTTGCTATGAATTCTTGAGTATCTTTCTAAATGATCTGTGAGCTAATCATTCTTATTATTATCACAAATATGTGTAGATACTTTATTTAAAACATGAATAAATTAATGTGTGATGATGACTGTTAACTTTTTATTAAGCTACTTGTCCTTCCTTACCTTTTCATTTCAGAGCTAATTAGAATACTTGGGATTCATGTCAAACAGCTTGTTGACAACAAAGAAGGTTACTTTTATTTTTATCTTTGTATTAAGACAGGGAGCTAATATGGACTGAATAATAAATTATTGTAAAAAACTTGCTCAGAGACAACCAGTCAAGGAGGTAGTATTACTCTAATGCCCTGGCTCCCAGTGGGGGCAGTGCCACCCACAGTGGGCACTGAAGAAACCTGAGAGGGTGTTTTTGGTCCAAGACATATTAAGGGTGCATTGAGGACCAGCCGCTGTCCCCTTGGGCAGGAATGAGATGAAAAAGGTTTGATTAATACTCTGTAGTAAATTTGAGCAAAGCCCAGGCAACTATTTCTGCATTCATGTCAAAACTTGACTTGTACAAACAAAATTTGAGTTGAAGACAATTTCATCAGTTTCCAAATCTTTCTTCAGTGGAAACAAATGATGATAACATTCTGGTTTATAGCCAGTATTTGGAAGCACTTAAAGTGGACTTTACAAGGAGATTTCAGGATTTACTCAACAAGATTATTCCAGACTGGGTCCTAGAAACTTCCTCGAACCTACAAATAGCTGAAGTATCATTGCAGGAGGAGTTGATAGAACTGTCCACAAATGAAGAGTTGAAATTGAAATTAAAAAATTGATATCAAGAATTTTGGCTTCATAGGTAAATTCCAATATTATATCCAGCCTATGGACTGTAGTAAAGAAGTTTTTCATTGCATTTCCATCATCGTATTTAGCTGAAAGAGGATTTAGCATGGTCAGCAATCTATTAACAAAGAAGAAATTCTCAATAGTGAAACATGACTGTTTAAGTTTGCTGATGACAAAAATGACACCAAATATAGAAAAGTTAGCATCATCTCACTGAGCTCAACCCTTTCACTGATAAAGATTTAATTTTTAAAAATAATGCATACTTTTTAATTTTTTAAATTTTAATTATACTTTGAGCAATACATTAAAATTGTTAATTTATTCTAATAAAATAATTTGAAAAATCTGTCCTTGTTTTATATATAGTATAGTATAATTCACCTATGGGGGCATTATCAAATCACTCTGCAAAAGTGGGCACTGAGCCAGAAAAGGTTGGGACCCTTTGCTCTGATGAAGTATCTCATAAATGAGTATTTCCAACAACTGGCTGAGGTCAAGACAGATGGAAACAGAGATGGTGTCATGCCGGTGCACTGAAGATGCTTCCTGCCAGATGTTGAACAGTAATGAATATTTCACTCAGAGCTGAAAGTTTTACACTATTTTCGTATTAGATGTACAACTTGCCTGTTTACTTGCTGGGAACTGACAGGCACAATACTGGTTGCTTTCTGAAGATAAAATGTCTTTTCAATAAACTGAATGGGTATGAATAGTCATTTCCTAAAGCAGATGCCTGGCAGCAATGGCTGCCAGCCTCCCCCCAGAGCACATTGATTTGCCGCTATCAGAAAACTCTCTCAGCAGACAGAATGAAAGGAACGGTGGCTGTGCTCCCCGCAGAGGAACTAATTCTGTTGGTGGTGACATCAGGCACACCAAGAAAGAGCTGATTTTAAATTAGAGAAGAGAACTTAAGGGAAGAGAGTCTACCTTTCATTTTCCAATTGTCCCACACTCTTCTGGACTAAGTCATTGTTCTCCCTCTATTGGGAATTTAATAATCATTATATGGGTAGTTTTCACATATGCAGGTCGTATGTCTTCTACTGGAGTAAATGTTTGACTTCATCTATTTATCTGAACCATTCTGGGAGCTATATGAGTTAGTCTGATTGATGATTGTTCTTTAATCATGTCTAAAACCAGTTAAAACAAGTCTTCTTGGAAAAGATTTACTTCAGAGGTTTCTAAGGTATCTCTCACCTTTATTCACTCAGTTAGACTATAAAATCATTTTGTTAAGTCTTATTAGAAGCATTTTGAGGATAGGTCACATTGTCTTAGATTAACTATCGCTCCTCTGCCATCTGCTATTTTGAACTAGGAATGGGAATAAAGAAAATAAAAATAGTATCTTAGAGATGTGATAAATAATTTAATGTTTATATATTTTGATAAAATCTTCAATAAATGTCGGATGCATTCAATAACAAAATTACAGTATTATGCATTAAATTAATAGACTTTGAGTTCTGTGGTACAAGAAAATGACATCTCCCAATAAACTGGTCTTTAGTTATGTATCTGATCACATATTGTAAGCACTATGAATTTTAAAAAATTTTAATTACCTTATGTTTTTATTTCTATGAATCATAGAATTTTTTCTTTTCATACTTTTAAATGACTTATTTAATATAAGAGAAGTGCAACATTTTACTAAAATGAGCCAAAATATTATCTCATTATACCTAATTTTCTTTTAACTCTTTCATGGAAATTATTAAATATACTAATGTATCTTCAACTGTCAATATTCCTTCCTACCTTTTACATTTATTTTTAAAGACGTTTCTGCTTAAACAGGGTAACATTTCATAAAAATGAAATAATAATGATATAAGTCACAGAAATATAGGTATAAATAAGTTATGTTTTGACCAAGCAAAAGGAAAAATAATAAAACAATCTAATACCTAGTCTTGGTGAGGTTAGGAAAAACAGACTGCTCATGCATAGATGATAGTAATGTAAATGTACAAAGGATTTGGTCATTCTAAATCTATTCATCAATTTTGTAATGCACAATTTTTTTCACATATATGTTTGTGAAACTGAATGAATTGAAATTTTTAATTCCTAGTATCTACTAGAAATTTGGTATTTCATATATTTTATATGCATACAGATAAATATGGTATATAACTTACTTTTGCTTATAATTCAAAAAAAAACAAAAATCCATTAGAGAAATGGACTATGTCTGGGTGTGCACACACACATGTATGCATATGTGTATATCATTAGTAAAATAGGACTTTCTTGCTCTCTCATTTAGGCTCCTTTCACCTCAGTACGACACTGAATAGATTCCAAATGAACTGATGCTATGGCAACTGAATATTTACATCCAAAGAATGAGTTTGTAAGCCTACCTGACAACACATACAAAAATTAACTCAAAGTGGATAAAAGTCTTAGAAACACTTAGAAGAAAACACAGGTATAAATCTTCATTGCCTTAGATGAGGCTATAGATTCTTAGATATGACACCCAAAGCACAAGCAACCAAAGGACAACAAATATAATAGGACTTTAGCTCCTGTCTTTTGCTCATTAAAGGACACTCTAAAGAAAGTGCAAAGCCAACCTATAGAGTGGAAGAAACTATTGGCAAGTCATGTATTGGATGTATAGTGATCAGAATATATGAAGAACTCATATAAATGAACAAAAGCCCAATGTAAATAGCTGGTCAAATAATTTGAAGAGACATCTCCATTAAGAAGATCAGCAGCACTTTGCTATTACTCCTAATATTTCCATATATAATTGGCCCACAAAGTTGACTGCAAATTAGGGTCTGCAAGATTGTATTTTTTAAAGAATTAAATACTTAAATCTCACTTAGAGTCCAGTTATGGTATAGTTTCAATCCTTACTGATAGCTCATTCCTGTTTTTATAGACACATAAGAATCTCCACAAGCAGGAGAGAGAAGTCAGATCTTCAGTGCATTGTGAGCATTACAAACACCTTTTTTGTGACCATATTGCAGTAATTGGAGGGACCCCCAAACCCAAAATTTTGTTTGAATGTAAAGACTGATCACATCACACATACATCATGAGGGCATATATAAATTTTCTTTTCCACTCTGGGAATCAATATGGTAGTTTCTTATGGACTTAAATGTACACTTACCATATGATTTGCCCATTGTACTCGGGGGCATTTATCCCAGTAAAATTAAAACTAGTGTTCACTCAAAATCTTGTACATAAATGTTCAGAGCAGCTGTAATCCTAACAGACAAAAAGTGGAAGCAACCCAAATGTCCTTCAGTGGGTGAACGGCACCCAGCCGCAGAGCTTCCATACCGTGGGATGCTGCTCGTCAGCACACAGGAGCAGGCCAGCCAGCCATGCGAAGGCTAGGAGGGATCTCCTTTTCTGAGCGAGGCATCAGTGTCCAAAGGCTACATGCAGCATGATTGCATTTATTTGTCATTCCTTCTTGAATAACAAAATTACAGATATGGAAGCTGATCAGTGGCTGTCAGGGCTTAGGATGGAGAAGCAAGGGACCTGTATTCATTGAGTACACGAATCAACATATGTGATAAAACTGCATAGAACCACACCCACCTACCCCCCCCCTCCACACACACATGCATGTAGAAGCAGTAAAACCCAAATGAGCTCTGTAGACTGAAAATGTTTATGACCCTCACACTGAGCAATGAGGCTTTCTGAAGAGAGCACCACTGGCTTTTTCAACAGGCCCAAAAATGGCTTAGGAGAGTGGGGAGTGGCGACGGGCTTTGGGGTTTCATGGTGGCTGGGATGGGTCCTCTGCTCGTGGACGGAGGTTTGAGCACCAGAGGAGGGGTCCTCGGGCTTCCTCAGCCATCTGTCTAGATGCCCAGCAGGAGGGAAAGGGGAACCATGGGCTTGAAGGCTGCCGGCCATCAAACGTCACAACTGGATTCAGATTCTTCAGCTGGATCTCAGGCCCTCATTGCCATGGCCATGGGACTGGCAGGACCTTTGCAGGACTGTCGGGCCCAGTTGTCTGTAATCAAATGTTCTGTGGGTCGTCTTCCTTATACATTATTTCTCAGGGAAGAAGCTTACTAAACAGTCTCCTCCTGTATGACTTTAATGAAGGACAGGGATCATTTGAATCACTCAATTTCTTTTTCTAGGATGTAAGGATAGAATTTAATTAAAGAAGGCAACAGAAAAAAAGAAAAGGGAAGGAAAAAAAAAGGAAGGAAGAGCGAGAGACAATGGGAAGGGAGGAAGGGAGGGAGGAAGGAAGGAGGAACTAGCTGCCCCTTGCTCAGGTAAGCACCAGTCCCTTGGGCCGTGCAGATCCCAGGAGGGTCCGGCCGGCTTGAGTATGACCTCCTTCAGGCATCTGCTCACAGCCGTCCTGACCTTCACCATCCTGCTGGCTCTGAATGGCTATGATAAATGAGCACAAAACAGCCGCCACATGAGGTATTTTTAAGAATCATTCTCCAAATACAAAGTTTTACTCTGTTCTCATAGTCCATGCCTGTCACTTTTGAGGGTGTTATTTTAAGATTGGTAAGTTAACAATGTCCACAGTTACAAAATAATAGAGAAAAAATAATCCTACATAAATTAGAGCCATCAGATAACATGACAGGGAGGCACTTTTTTGCTGATGGTTGAAAAAGTTACCTAAGTGCTATCTAGTGGGTGTCACATTTGAGAAGACATATAATTCTCTCTACTTTTCTTCAAATATTCTGAAACCGTGGTCTCCAACTGTCAGTGTCGCTGCTTCATATCTGTCTGTTGGACCCTCATTCAGGAGATTACTGTGTTCTCAGAGAATGCGGAGCACAGTTTAGTTATAAGGGCAGGGGTAAAGGAGCAGAACGTGTGTTTGATTTTTAAATTATACCCACTTATTTTGAAAAGAAATATTCATTTACTTCTTGTACAAATCGGGGACTGACCACACTTAGAATTAGAGAAATGTGATACATCATTGCCAGGTGGAGAAATCAGAAATCACATTTATTCGTGCTTCAAGGTTTTACCCCTCCATGGTAAAACCTGGGGCAGGGGGCAGCACACGAGTCCACCAACAGGAATATCCCCTGCCATCCATTTTCTTCACAGTGTTATCCTCATTTGGGGAATGAAATACACACTAAACAAGACATGTGATCAGAAAATACTCTAAATATACCACATAAGGAGATAGGCCTAAAATTCTATTTCAGTAACTGAAGCAACTGGGTGGGTTGTCGGCTACATGTCTCCATTAGGGTAAGAAACTCAGGGTTATGAACATGAAGCTGTGAACATGATTCCCCCACCCCCAAACACACACACACACACACACACATACACACACACGCATGTGCACGTACCTGCACACCTGCACTGCCATAGGAATAGTCACTAGAATTAAAATTGGAGCAAACTTTACATGATGCAACTGACAATCATCTAGAGGAATTCCTACCAACCAAGACTCAGTAATGCTTTTAGCCAAAAAGTGCCGCCCAGGGAGTGATGACAGAAATGGGCATTGTTACCTGAGGCAGCCTGGGGTGTGTAAGGACAGATGTCCTTCAGGACACTTCAGGTGCTTCAGCCCCAAGCCCTGGAGAAGATGCACAGCTGGACCAGAAGGAGGGGTTCTTTGCTGAACTCCTGGGTCATGTGAAGATGAGCCGGCAGAGCTGGAAGGGTGAAGCAGGTAGTGCAATCTGGAGTTTGTGGGTGTGTGTCTGCCAACGTGCATGTGTGTTTAACCTACTGTGTTGGTAAGAAACAAAGTTACTTGCACACTATTTTAAATTTTGCAATAATAAATCCTGATCCTCGTGCTAAACTAACCAGGTAGTAGGATTAACAGGGATCTTGCCTTAGGCAGACAGAATTGCACACAATAAAAGACTGCAAAATGCCAGAAATTAAAGCAGGTTAAACAGCTAACACTACATTTGGAGATACGAGAATATAAATAAATGTTAGATAAACTGCAGGATAGTGTTCACAATGTTTACTGAACAGAATGAACAGGTAGCAGCAGCCTCCTGGAAAGGGTCTCATGCCATAGAACAGACACAGCCATGCATGCTGCGTGGAATATGTCCTGGGCCTCCCAGTCACCTGCCCCTTCAATGCCAGTGGACCATCCATGGCCTGTCAACAGCAGAAGCTGAGACCCTCAGACCTCTCCTAAGTGATGAATGAAAAGCAAACAAAAAACAGATCACCTGTTTTAGAGGATACTGGCCTAATCTTAGAATTAGAACACCACATTTGGGGATTAAATAATAATGATAATTATACATTACTGTAAAAAATAGGAGAGAGTAAAATTTCTTGTGAGCCCTGCATTGAATAGCACACCGGTGCCCAGCCCAGGGTGGGACAGCTGAATTTTAGATGAGAGCTAACAGAGGTGGGGAGGGACGTCATTGCAGATGGGTTAAGAGGAATCATCTTTAAAACACCACCTGCTCAGACTCTCCGCTGTCATCTGTACTAATCTGATGGCTTTCTCAGTCCTTGCTTCCCCACACTCACAGGACCCCAGTACTTATCATCCTCTTTCTGTCAATCTAGAAAGCCTGGCATTCAGCAGCATGGAGGGCTGTCTAGCGTGACTCCCCTTCTGGACTGTTGGTGCTTCTTCTCTGTTCCCCTTGCTGGCTTCCTCTCTTCTCTCAATTCCAGAGTTTCAAGGCCCAGCTCATAAATCACCACTTTTATGAAGTCTTCCTCAATATTTTTAAGGGGATGGTCTCACTTCACTCTGAATCACTGTGTCCCTGGGCTGGTGACACTGTCCCAGAATATCACAACATTTTACTCCATAATGTAGTGATTTGTGTTTTTCTTATTTCATTGACTAGAGAGCTCAGTTGACTCTTGAAATATGTGGGGGTTGGGGTGCTGACCCCACACAGTCAAAATTCCACATTTAACTTTTGACACCCCTGAAACTTAACTACTAATAGCCAATGGTGGTTTATGGCAGTAAATGTTAAAATCGACTAATATCTACATATATTTCATGCATTCATGCCATAACTAACTTGAAAAGGTTTTGTTTCTTGTTATTTCTAAGCTACACAGTTTGTTTGCAAGTTTTTCAAATTGTCATAAATTTCTAAAAGATTTTCCAATGTATTTATTGAAAAACATCCATGTAGAAGGATTTGGACCCACACAGTTTGAACCCCTGTTCTTCAAGGGTCAACTGTTGCTACTTAACATCAAGCATTTGCTTATGTCCCCATGATGTTTTCCTCATGTCTTTGAATAAGCTTGATGCTGCATGAGTGACAATAGCAATAACACATCTGTTGTGTACATAATATCTTAAGATAAGACATGAAAAACTGAATCATGAAAAATTGAAAATATAGATCCAAAATCTCAATCTCTCATGAATTACAGGGTGTTCATTTACTAATTTTGGGTAGCTCTTCTTTCTCTTTTTTTATTATTTTGTCTCCAGAAATGCATTTTACATGTTTGTTTCAACAAGCTATAGCTAAATGACAGAGCTGTAGCTGGATTTTTTTTCATAGTTAATTTTATCCTCACTGTTGAAATTATCCCTCCTTTGAAAATAGCAATGTTCATAAAAGTACTTTCTTGCCCTATAATTGTTACCTTGGAATCAGTAAATTATATCAATTGTAATTTAAACAAGTATTATTACATCATTTGATGAAATAATATGGTTTTTCTTGTTGTGTTTGTGTAACAATAAATATGTATAATTCAAATATATTGAATTAAAAATCATCCTCCAAGTTTGTATTAACTATGCTCTATTATGAACTAGAAATTAACAATATGCTATTCAGTTGATCAAATACTTGATAATGACTTGTGCACATTACATTTTAAATCACTTTATCATTACAAAGAAACATGAGAAAGATTGAATTTTGCTTCCTTTGTTCATTCAAGGAGATGCAGACATAAATACATCATAAGTTTTCTCCATCAGCTAATAACACTCCCCTGCAGGGGAGTTAATTTTGCAGCCTGCCAAGTTTGTATGAAATTATTATGGTTTGGAGGGAGAAAAGTTTCATAAAAATTCAATAGAAATTTTGTAGCAATTGGAACAACTAAATATTGCCATTCATTCCCCAATATTCAAGAAACCCAAGAAGATTCCACAGGATGGAAAGAGAGGGGCTATGCAGCAACAGCAGTGGGACCCTTTTAGACACGTTCACTGAGGTGTGGTTCTGTATGTGTATCATGTGATTGTGTGTACTTTTGGAGCAGACCAACTGTGCCCAAAAGTGCTAATTACCACATTTCTAAAATATTTCCTCTTGCCTCCTCTGGAGCACTTATAAATCTTATAGAAGTTACCTCGGTTCAAAATGAAAGGAAAAACAACTTGCTTTTAAAAACCTGAAATTAAAAAGAAATCAGACACGCAGGCAATTATTCTACAGATGTTTCCATGAAGTCTTGAAAACGTTGTTAGTCTTAACTAACTAGTCTTCAGCCACATTTGATAAGGGTGAATAGATAATGAACTACTCATTAAGCAGCATTTTTACATGATGGAAATTTGCATAACTTTTCTTTTTCCTTCCCTTTTTTTAGCTTGTGGCCCAAGCTTAGTCATTTCACTCCCATCTGCTTATTTCCTTTGATGTTCTTCACAACAAGTGACAGTCACTTGGGTCTCTCAGCCATGCTTTGCACAAATAAAACCTGACAGAGCTTTCATAAAATAATGTCAATACTACATCAAATTTCTCTCAACATAGTCCCATGCAGCTGTGAGGAACAAAAACTGCCTTCAACCATAATTTATACATCATAAATGGAGTGAAATGTTCTCCTTAAAAAGAGCCTGGATACCCTATCAACTGGATGGTGAATCACCATGTGGTTGTTGTGCACTTCCAGTCCATCTTTTCAAGTCACTGCAAAAGTTGTTACCTTGTTGTTTGATACTTTTTGCAATATAAATATGATATGCATTTGTTAAGCTTTTTTCTTGAAACCAAGTGACCAGGCAGAAATTAATAAACATTTGGAAAGATTAAAAAATATTTATATTTCTGTTAATATGAAAAAGATCCCATAAATACTTGATTAATGTTTTAAAGTTGAAAAGGACTACGAATTATAATTTAGAACATTCAAAAAACTTGGAGACTGAGTCAGAAATGATGCTACTCTGTATTCTGGAGGGTGCAAAGGAAGCGTGTCAATCGTGATATGAAAGTAGACATGTGACCTGCAGGGAAGAGTATGTGAGGAGATGAGAATCACTCCTTTCTTCTCTGAACATTGTAACAAGACTTGGTGAGTCTAAGGTTATTTAGCTATTGAAATAAGAAGTTCTGAATTTAGCAAAATGGGGAGTTCCTAGCAGGATGCACATGAGAACACCTAGGAGCCGGGTGCTCAGGTCTAGGAGGACCGCTGCACTTAGAGGAAGGAGGAGCAGGAGAGACCTTTGCCAAAGCCAGTTATACTGTGGTCTTCACAGTGGAGGGGGTGTGGGGGTGGCCGGTAGGGACATCAGACACTGATGAGGACACACTAAACAAACTGCAGATGTGATTCAATTAAGGAAAGAGATACATGCATGCAGGTGGAGGATACAGGGAAGTGCGTTAGACAAGTTCAAGTCTGGATGGGATGCACACCTGCCGTGGAATCAGTAGGGACCTCAAGAAGTGATCTAGAAATCTACTTCCCAAATACTTTATGGATGATTATCTCTTCCTAACAGCTTATGGACGACTGGTCTACTGCAAAAAATAAATTTAGAAAATACTGGTTTAAACAAGTTAAACAGGTTTTTCTTCCATAAACAAATTATCATTTTTAATAGTAATAGGCATTGTGATTTCCCCAAAACTGATGCAGGCAAACTTTTCAGACTCTATTTGAACATACAGCCACTTTTTATAAATAAATGCCTATGACAGCTTCCTGAATTATTCATCCAGTGTGTGTGATTTGGAAAAAATCATGAAATATTGTAGGGCCCAATTAATATATTTTTTTAAACAGCAGTCATCAAATAATAGAAGAAACTGTTAGAAGGTAGAGTTTGGTAAAATCCCAAAGACCCCTAGATTAAGGCTCACTGTCCCTCACCTACTAAATGTACTTTTTCCTCTAAGGACATGATCTATCCAAGATCTAGCAAGAATTCTGCTAAGGAAGACTCACAGACTTTAAACTCCAGAACTAAATTAAACACAGGATAATTTTTATGGCCAGGGGTCCCGACAGAGCTGAACAGGGCTGGTTAGACTGCAGTCCCGAGGGAAAGGCCCCTCCTTAAATAGCAAAGTGAGGGCTGGGAGAAAAGTCAACTCTGTGGACATGTAGGTCCCTGGGATCCCCCCAAGGCCTGCAGAGCCTGCGCTTAGCGGCAAGGCTTTTCTGATTTGAACCACGCCCAGGAGTGAGGTCCTGAGTCCTGCCAGGGTCTGCCATGGGCCGGCTGTTGTGAGCATTCAGGGGAAGGCAAATCAGTTAAGGCCAGGTAGGCTGAGGCCTAAAGAAATGGAAGAAAACCTGTTTTCTTCCTGACAGGAGCCTGAGAAGTTAAAGTTCAGGAAAGAAGTATTTCCTAACAGCGAAGTTTCCTGAACGTTGAGGACAGGCCTGCCTGCTGGACGCTGACCTGCCAGAAGCTGACCTGCCCAGGAGGATGGAAACAAAACTCTTCCTGGAGTCAGAAAGGGAGTTTCCAATTCCCTTTGTGGACATAAATTCTGCAACAAGGGTCTATGGTTTAGAGGTCATACATGTGTGCTTTGCTCTCTACCGACTTCATAAGGAGAATTACGAACGCAGATGGATTTCTGTTCTTCAGTTCATGGCTTCTGTTAACCACTCACAGTCACTCGCCCTTGGGCTGTTGAAGCAGCTGGTCAGACAACTTTTGCCACCATCATGTCTGTCAAGTGGGTGGCCAGAAAATCTCCACCATCCCATCATATGAATGACACTCCCAACAAAAACAACTAACTTTCCCATTCTTATCCACCTTACAGTTTTTCAGGACAGCCAGCCCACCCTTCTTGCCCCTATGTTTCTCTTCTTGGGAATGGTGTGGGGCTTCTTCATTTCCTCAGCACCACTTAGTCTTAGCACAAGATGGAGCGTGGACTCCTCTGAATTTTGTGGTCAGACAGCATCTGTCCATCTCCCCATTGCTTGCCAATTAAGTTTGGTTTTTGTTAATCAGGAGGAATTCCTTCCTCCTCCTGGATCTTGGCCTCTACCTTTTCTGTTGTACCAAGGGTTCAATCCCCGGAGTGATGACCTTCCCCATGAGGGTTGATAGGAAAATCTGCATCTTCATATAAAGGAAAGGAAGATGGATTTGCCCTAGAGGCACAGCAGAGGGTGATGGGAGGGTAGGTCACTGAGCAAAGAGCTGGATGAAAGTTTTGTGAAAGTCTTATTATAAATGATTAAATATTTTATAAAAGCCTTATCATAATACATTAAACATAAATGAAAGTGTCATCTCCTTGTTCCTTCAGCGCCAGTGAGTGTGAACACCTGACACTGATTTGAATGCCGTCTCCACCGTTGAACTCCTCTCCTCTGTATGACTTACAGCCTCTCCAGTGACCATCTTCTCATCCTCCTGGCGGGATGTGAATGCCGACTCCCCCTGCCTGTCTGTCCGTTAAGAGCCTGCATCTTCTGACAAATGCCCTGAACACTAGGCCCCAAAGAGCTCTCTTTTTAATTGAGTCTGAAACATAAATAATATTTTTAATTCTGGAAAATGAG
Organism: Manis pentadactyla; assembly: GCF_030020395.1. Classification (NCBI taxonomy): domain Eukaryota; kingdom Metazoa; phylum Chordata; class Mammalia; order Pholidota; family Manidae; genus Manis; species Manis pentadactyla. The sequence continues at coordinate 46,826,098 of NC_080025.1, forward strand.
GACAATAGCAGGGAATCCATGACAGAGACAAATATCAAGAAATGGGATGTATTCATCCTGCAGTTTAGAAATTCTCAAGTGGATCAATGCCTTTAGATATCTACATGAAATTAGTAAGTATAATTAGTAAATTCCTTTAAATAGAAGCACAAAACAGACTTTTCTCCATTTGTTCAAATATTTATTGTGAACATTTTACTTGGAGAACAAATGGAAGGTCAACCAGGCAGTATTCTCAGGTTATAGTCCTGGGGAGGTGCTGAAATTAGCAATAGTCACAGGTAAACTGTTAAGCAAAGGAGTACCTATACCTACAGATTTTCCTCTTCATGGCAATTGGATTTCTCTCATTGAAATTGCAGTGTCTGTGGTTAAATTTAGAATTCCCCTACCCACAGGATAAAAGTGTATCCCTCACTTCATGAAAATAAACTTGAATACTGCCCAGAACACATTCTTTGAAAACTGGTATTTGAATTGATTTCTTAGTGTCTTAACTATCTAAATATTTAAACGAATGATATAGTTCAAATATAAAACATTCAGTAAAAATAAAATAACCTTAAACAGAGATGGATGGGACCTGTCTTTGGGAAAGATGAAGATGAATAGCTCCCCCTACATTTTCTGTATATTTTTTTAATGGAAAGATTTTGTATAAGCCTGCTGGTTCAACCACAGCTATTAATAACATGCTCTTCTGCCTTTCTCAGTAGAAAATACAAATGATCATCATGTCATTAGGAAAGATCATGCCTTTAACGGAAAGATAAAGGAAGTGGAAATAAATTTTATGAGCAAAGATTAAGTGATTTGGGCTTTTGAAAAATAGAAAAGTAAATGAAAGATTTAATAGCTGTCTTCAACTTCAAATGGGTAATTACGTGAGCAAAAAAGCTGTCCATTTTTCTCCATTTTTTAGGATGTGTTGGGAAGATTTGACATATTTCAGTGTTGGCACTGAAACAGTACCACAGTGCAGCGGGGCCGTGACCTTGTGTTTGAGAGAGAGGCTCACGTAAATGATTCTTAGGCTCTGTCCATGAAGTTCCCCTGTTGGCCCAGAAGACTGAAATCACCCTTCCATGAGCCCCATGGCGATTACATTAGAACATAAGTAAATGTTCATCTTTTGCCTACACCTCCATCAAATTATGCTTCTTATTACATAATATGTCCACTTATTTTATGTCCATATTTTAAGTAATTAGTTTATTTTTCCTTAGAAATCTTAGAAAGATAATCATAGTTTAGAAAGATATACCATCCTTTTCCCTTCTAGATACCCATAGCCCAGGAGAAACATCAGCTTAAATGATGTTCATTCTGTAAAGGATAGATTTTAAAAGATAGCTTATTTAAGGTAGTATTTTGTGAACAATAATAGTAATGTAGCTGGAATTTTCTTAAAAGTGCTTTAATTTTTTACATGCATTTCCTTTAAAAAAGTGTCAGCAAGAACTTGATCTCATAAATATCTATAAAAATATGTGAAACTATACAAAGTTTTCAATATGACAGCAATTAATGTGAAGTTCAGCTGCCTTAAACCTGGGTAGCTTTTTCTAGCACAGGCTCCCCAGAAGTGAAATCTGTAGCTCATATGTTGCCGGTTGTCACATGTTCTCAAATTCACAGGAGCTCAGAGAAAGATGGCTTGTTGACTGAGTTGAACTCACTGGAAAACATCCAATAGCTGTTTTTTTCCCTCCAACTACTGTCTTTGAAAGTAAGTTCACTGGTTGTAACTTTTCTGACTCTGGATCACATAATAAGGCCCTCAGCTCTTTTGGACATTTTCAAATATTAACATCAAATATCTCACATTCAGACAGCAAAGACTCTAGTCCAAGTAACATCAAACTTTCAGTGATGCATCTGTGTTACAAGTACACCTCTTCAACCACTCAGGTCCCATTCAACCTTGAAACCTGACATTTGCAAGAAGGTACCATTTATTCCCTGATGCCTTCTTTCCCTGAGACCCAGGGTGCTTTTTACATAGCTCACAAATAAAAAGTTTGAGAACCACAAACTTGGAGGAAGAAATGTCTGTGTTAACATTCATGCCTCTGGCAATGAATTGCCAAGAATAACCATTGACATATTTGGAAAAAATAAATAAAAGCCCTTGAATCAAAAGCCAACTGGAGACTACACTTATCCACCCACAGACCCACTCATAGGCACCATCACTGTGAAATGAGGTAATGTGCAAGAGACAAATGCTTTTGACCTGAAATATAGCTGTGGTGTACAGAAAAACAGATTAGAAAAGGGTTGCAGGCTATTCTGAAAAACATTAAAAGTAGCTTCTGTAAGATAGGAACATAACTGAATAAATTTGAAGTGCAAAAAAATCAAAGGTATAGCAACACGAGGCACAAAACAAAACAATCAATGACGAAATGAATGTGGCACATTTCTTTCAATGTGGGAGTAATGAAAGGAGGAGGACAAAGAGGCAAGAAGGATGCAAACTGTGGATTATTATTATTAGTTAATAATAGCATATAGTCCTTAATATGATGACAAAGAGAAAAGAAAGTGAAAACATTAAACAAGATACAGTGCTGAAGGGTATCAACAGAAAACACTGTCAAAATCAACTATTAAAATAACTAACTAAACTTCAGAACTCAATGGTGGAAAACTTTATTTAAGGCAAAATTATTTCAAGCTTTACCGACCATTCCAACTCCCATCACTCTTAGATAAAAAGGTAAATAAAATTTTATTCTAATACGGTCCACTTGAATCGCTGTCAGCCAATCATCTACTGATTTATATATTTATATATAAAGTGGATTTGCCTTTAAATGGCAAAGGGCTGCCCCAGATAGCTCAACAAACTTACTGGAGTCTGAATGAAAAACGTCGTTTTCTGCCTCATGTGTGTGATCGGCTGTGAGTTAATCCATTGCTTATAACCTTGGTTCTCTCACTTTTAAGGAGAACACCACAAGTATTGTCACAAGAAATAATGAGTTTATTGTATATATAAAGCATCTTTATCAGTGACTCACCTATTGTTGGGAGAAAGCAAATGGTTATTGCATTGTTTAGTGTTATCATTAACATTATGTTTACCTGCATTTCCTTAGAAAGTATTTCAGCGTGTGGCATTCTGAAACAATTCTATTACTTTGTGGCTGCATTTCAAGGACATAATTACTCTCCTTCTTTAGGCTGGGTAGGACTATGTTTTGTTCATTTAGTGTTATGAATAATTGATAGGCAATTTTTGTTTCTGGCATTCTGACAGGAAACGTAATTTACTTGCGTATTTAGAGATACCGTTTATGTATCTTCAGTACTTAATAAAGTGGCATTTTATCTTAAATGTGCAGATCAAAGATGTCTGCAGAAAACCGGTGCTATGTGCATTAATTTAAAATAGAAACATCAGAAAGATTAGCTGAAAAACGGGTTGGAATCAGGGATTTTGTGTATAGATGGGAAATAAAATATTTCTTGGTAGAAATCCATAAAGATTCATCATAAGGATGTAAATGGAGAAACGGTGAATAATTAATTACATTGAAGCAAGTAGATAAATAAAATACAGATCCTACTGTATATCAAGCACTATATCAAACAGAAGGATTCAAATTTTATAATAGTCTCAGCTTTTGAGCAAAGGAGACAGTATTTGCCAAACTTTGAGCAGTGTTGTATTTTGAGATTTATTTCTTAAAATGCCACTGAACATTGTATTGCATTAGCAGCGAATGGTTAAGCTCTCACAGCATGGATTTTTCCCTGAGTCTAACCTGCATCTTTTCATTAGCTACTTGCACACTCTGGATAAGTCTATCATTTAATGGAATGTTCATCCTACTAAATCCTAGGATGCAGTATTACCTTAAATTATCATTGTGATTGTTACAAAGAAATATAACAAATTATGGTACTTTAAAAATGAACATAGACATTTGAGCATCTTCTGATTGTTGGGCTTTATACTAATACAGCAAATTTCATCCTCACTGTGTTGTGACAAACAAAGCAAAATGAAATCACTTAAGTCATGGGGTTTTAAAATGGAGCTGGGAGACCATTAAGGAGCTAGCCTTATGCATGTCCTCAGAGGATGAATCCATGAACTTTAGACTGGGCCAGACGGCAAACATTCAAGGGCTCAGCTCAGACCCCTGTAACTTGCTACCCTGAGAGTCTTTGCTTAGTGAAGGGCTGAGCAGCCAATGACATTCAGTCCACATTAGTCTTCAGCCTCCAATTTCTTTCTGAACAATGCATATAAGCATTTCTTTTTGTCTTTAAAAACCCTTAACTTTTATACCTAGGAGGGATTGCTACCCAAATCTACACTCCCCAAATTGCAGTTCTGAGACCCTGAATAATTGTGTTTGTTTTACTTCAGCTCTGCTTCTTTCCTTGGTTGAGAGTATATTCCATTTTTTAAATTATTTACTTAAGCCATTTCCAAGCTTGTTTATGCCACTATGAAGGAGAACTTGGGTTTCAGTCCCCCATTAGTATGGTTTGTCTGACGCTCTGTTGATTTCAGTTAGTTGCTTGTTAATATCAGCTGTGCTTTCTGTGGATTCTCAACTCACTAGTACCAGTAGTACACTCTTCAAAGACAGTGCTTTCATAGAATAAGTAGAAAGCTCAGCTCCTTTTAATTGTTGACTTTTCCATTTGCACTGCCTTTTTCTTTTAACCTGTGTGGGGTTTTTTTGTTTGTTTGTTTGTTTGTTAGTTATATTGGATGTTTGTTATGAATTGTCTGTAAGCAAACTAAAAGACAAGGGATGGAGTGTTAGAGGAAATGAAAAGGCTATAGTACATTTTTATTAGCAAATTCATAGCTCTAGCATGAAATTAAATATATAATTATATTAAACCATTATATTGAATTAAAATTTTAAGTTAAGAATTAACTTTGGAAATCTTACAGACATTCTAACTTGGTTATTCTGAGACACTGTTTCCCTACATCATTACTTTTCCTATAGTTGCCATTTTGTGTGTGACTTTTTTAATTTTATTTTTATTTTGGTATCATTAATCGACAATTACAGAAAGAACATTATGTTTACTAGGTTCCCCCCTTCACCAAGTCCCCCCCACATACCCTTCCACAGTCAATGTCCACCTGCGTAGTAAGTTGCTGTAAAATCACTACTTGTCTTCTCTGTGTTGCACAGCCCTCCCCGTGCCCCCCATGCACTATACATGCTAATCGTAATGCCCTCTTTCTTTTTCCCGCCCTTATCCCTCCCTTCCCACCCATCGTCCCCAGTCCCTTTCCCTTTGGTAACTGTTAGTCCATTCATGGGTTCTGTGATTCTGCTGCTGTTTTGTTCCTTCAGTTTTCCTTTGCTCTTATACTCCACATATGAGTGAAATCACTTGGTACTTGTCATTCTCCACCTGGCTTATTTCACTGAGCATAATACCCTCTAGCTCCATCCATGTTGTTGCGAATGGTAGGATCTGTTTTTTTCTTATGGCTGAGTAATATTCCATTGTGTCTATGTACCACATCTTCCATATCCATTCATCTACTGATGGACATTTAGGTTGCTTCCATATCTTGGCTATTGTAAATAGTGCAGCGATAAACATAGGGGTGCATCTGTCTTTTTCAAACTGGAGTGCTGCATTCTCAGGGTAAATTCCTAGAAGTGGAATTCCTGGGTCAAATGGTATTTCTATTTTGAGCATTCTGAGGAACCTCCATACTGCTTTCCACAATGGTTGAACTAGTTTACATTCCCACCAGCAGTGTAGGAGGGTTCCCCTTCCTCCACAACCTCGCCAACATTTGTTGTGGTTTGTCTTTTGGATGGTGGTGATCCTTACTGGTGTGAGGTGATATCTCATTCTGGTTTTAATTTCCATTTCTCTGATGATTAGCGATGTGGAGCATCTTTTCATGTGCTTGTTGGCCATCTGGATTTCTTCTTTAGAGAATTGTCTATTCAGCTCCTCTGCCCATTTTTTAACTGAATATTTGCTTTCAGTTTGTTTAATCGTATGTGCTCTTTATATATTTTGGATGTCAATCCTTTATTGGATCTGTCATTTATGAATATGTTCTCCCAAACTGTAGGATACCTGTTTGTTCTATTGATAGTGTCCTTTTCTGTACAGAAGCTTTTCAGCTTGATATAGTCCCACTTGTTCATTTTTGCCTGTTTCTCTTGCCCAGGGAGAAATGTTCATGAAGAAGTCACTCATGTTTATGTCCATGAGATTTTTGCCTATGATTTTTTCTAAGAGTTTTATGGTTTCATGACTTACATTCAGGTCTTTGATCCATTTGGAGTTTACTTTTGTGTATGAACTTAGACAGTGATCCAGTTTCATTCTCTTACATGTAGCTGTCCAATTTTGCCAGCCCCATCTGTTGAAGAGACTGTCATTTCCCCATTGTATGTCCATGGCTCCTTTATCGTATATTAATTGGCCATATATGTTTGGATTAATGTCTGGAGTCTCTATTCTGTTCCACTGCTCTGTGGCTCTGTTCTTGTGCCAGTACCAAATTGTCTTGATTACTATGGCTTTGTAGTAGAGCTTGAAGTTGGGGAGCAAGATCACGCCCACTTTATTCTTCCTTCTCAGGATTACTTTGGCTATTCGGGGTCTTTGTTGGTTCCATATGAATTTTTGAACAATTTGTTCCAGTTCATTGAAGAATGCTGTTGGTAATTTGATAGGGATTGCATCAAATCTGTATATTGCTTTGGGCAGGATGGCCATTTTGACGATATTAATTCTTCCTAGCCAGGAGCATGGGATGAGTTCCCATTTGTTAGTGACCTCTTTAATTTCTCTTAAGAGTGTCTTGTAGTTTTCAGGGTATAGGTCTTTCACTTCTTTGGTTAGGTTTATTCCAAGGTATTTTATTATTTTTGATTCTATTGTGAATGGAATTGTTTTCCTGATTTCTCTTTCTATTAGTTCATTGTTAGTGTATAGGAAAGCTACAGATTTCTGTGTGTTAATTTTGTATCCTGCAACTTTGCTGAATTCTGATATCAGTTCTAGTAGTTTTGGAGTGGAGTTTTAAGGTTTTTTATGTACAATATCATGTCATCTGCAAATAGTGACAGTTTGACTTCTTCTTTACCAATCTAGTTCCTTGTATTTCTTTGTTTTGTCTGATTGCCATGGCTAGGACCTCCAGTGCCACGTTGAACAACAGTGGGGAGAGTGAGCATCCCTGTCTTGTTCCCAATCTCAGAGGAAAAGGTTTCAGCCTCTCGCTGTTCAGTATGATGTTAGCTGTGGGTTTATCATATATGGCCTTTATTATGTTGAGGTACTTGCCCTCTATGCCCATTTTGGTGAGAGTTTTTATCATGAATGGATGTTGAATTTTGTCGAATGCTTTTTCAGCATCTATGGAGATGATCATGTGGTTTTTGTCTTTCTTTTTGTTGATGTGGTGGATGATGTTGATGGATTTTCGAATGTTGTACCATCCTTGCATCCCTGGGATAATCCCACTTGGTCATGGTGTATGATCCTCTTGATGTATTTCTGAATTCGGTTTGCTAATATTTTGTTGAGTATTTTTGCATCTATGTTCATCAGGGATATTGGTCTGTAGTTTTCTTTTTTGGTGGGGTCTTTGCCTGATTTTGGTATTAGGGTGATGTTGGCTTCATAGAATGAGTTTGGGAGTATTCTCTCCTCTTCTATTTTTTGGAAAACTTTAAGGAGAATGGGTGTTATGTCTTCTCTTTATGTCTGATAAAATTCCGAGGTGAATCCATCTGGCCCAGGGATTTTGTTCTTGGGTAGTTTTTTGATTACTGATTCAATTTCGTTGCTGGTAATTGGTCTGTTTAGATTTTCTGTTTCTTTCTGGGTCAGTCTTGGAAGGTTGTATTTTTCTACGAAGTTGTCCATTTGTCTTAGGTTTTCCAGCTTGTTAGCATATAGGTTTTCATAGTTTTCTCTAATAATTCTTTGTATTTCTGTGAGGTCCATTGTGATTTTTCCTCTCTCATTTCTGAATCTGTTGATGTGTGTTGCCTCTCTTTTTCTCTTAATAAGTCTGGCTAGAGGCTTATCTATTTTGTTTATTTTCTCGAAGAACCAGCTCTTGGTTTCATTGATGTTTTCTGCTGTTTTATTAATCTCAATTTTATTTATTTCTTCTCTGATCTTTATTATGTCCCTCCGTCTGCTGACCTAAGGCCTCATTTGTTCTTCTTTTTCCGATTTTTATAATTGTGATATTAGACTATTTTGGGGGGATTGTTCTTCCTTCTTTAAATACACCTGGATTGCTATATATTTTCCTCTTAAGACTGCTTTTGCTGTGTCCCACAGAAGTTGGGGCTTTGTGTTGTTGTTGTCATTTGTTTCCATATATTGCTGGATCTCCATTTTAATTTGGTCAATGATCCATTGATTATTTAGGAGCATGTTGTTAAGCCTCCATGTGTTTGTGAGCCTTTTTGCTTTCTTGGTACAATTTATTTCTAGTTGTATACCTTTGTGGTCTGAAAAGTTGGCTGGTAAGATTTCAATCTTTTGGAATTTTCTGAGGCTCTTTTTGTGGCCTAGTATGTGGTCTATTCTGTGGAATGTTCCATGTGCACTGGAGAAGAATTTATATACTGTTGCTTTTGGATGTAGAGTTCTATAGATGTCTATTAGGTCCATCTGTTCTAGCATGTGTTGTTCAGTGCCTCTGTGTCCTTACTTATTTTCTGTCCTTTGGAGTGAGTGGTATGTTGAAGTCTCCCAGAATGAATGCATTGCATTCTATTTCCTCCTTTAATTCTGTTAGTACTTGTTTCACATATATTGGTGCTACTGTATTGGGTGCATATATGTTTATAATGGTTATATCCTCTTGTTGGTCTTAGCCCTTTATCATTATGTAATGTCCTTCTTTATCTCTTGTTACTTTCTTTATTTTGAAGTCTATTTTGTCTGATACTAGTATTGCAACACGTGCTTTTTCTCTCTGTTGTTTGCATGAAATATCTTTCTCCATCCCTTGACTTTTAATCTGTGCATGTCTTTGGGTTTGAGGTGAGTGTCTTGTAAGCAGCATATAGATGGGTCTTGCTTTTTTATCCATTCTATTACTCTGTGTCTTTTGATTGGTGCATTCAGTCCATTTACATTTAGCGTGATTATTGAAAGATAAGTACTTATTGACATTGCAGGCTTTAGATTTGTGGTTACAAAGGTTCAAGGTTAGCTTGTTTACTACCTTAATGTCTGACCTCACTTGCTTACTGAGCTGTTATAAACACAGTCTGATGATTCTTCACTTCTCTCCCTTCTTTTTCCTCCTCCTCCCTTGTTCGTATGTTGGGTGTTTTGTGCTGTGATCTTTCTAGGAGTGCTCCCATCTAGAGCAGTCCCTGTAGGATGCCCTGTAGAGGTGGTTTGTGGGAGGCAAATTCCCTCAACTTTTGCTTGTCTGGGAATTGTTTAATCCCTCCTTCATATTTAAATGATAATCGTGCTGGATACAGTATCCTTGGTTCAAGGCCCTTCTGTTTCATTGCATTAAATATATCATGCTATTCTCTTCTGGCCTGTAAGGTTTCTGTTGAGAAGTCTGATGATAGCCTGATGGGTTTTCCTTTGTAAGTGACCTTTTTTCTCTCTCTGGCTGCCTTTAATACTCTGTCCTTGTTCTTGATCTTTGCCATTTTAATTATTATGTGTCTTGGTGTTGTCCTCTTTGTATCCCGTCTCTCAGGAGTTCTGTGTGCCTCCTTAGTCTGAGCAACAATTTCCTCTCCAAGTTTGGGGAAGTTCTCAGCAATTATTTCTTCAAAGACACTTTCTATCCCTTTTTCTCTCTCTTCTTCCTCTGGTACCCCTATCATGCTGATATTGTTCCTTTTGGATTGGTCACACAGTTCTCTTAATATTGTTTCATTCCTGGATATCCTTTTATCTCTCTCTGCATCACCTTCTATGTGTTCCTGTTCTCTGGCTTCTATTCCATCAATGGCCTCTTGCATCTTATCCATTCTGCTTATAAATCCTTCCAGAGTTTGTTTCACTTCTGTAATCTTCCTCCAGACATCTGTAATCTCCCTCCGGACTTCATCCCTTAGCTTTTGCATATTTCTCTGCAGCTCTGTCAGCATGTTTATGATTTTTATTTTGAATTCTTTTTCAGGGAGACTGGTTAGGTCTGACTCTGCGGATCCTTTCTCAGGTGTAACTATCTTGGACTGGACCAAATTTTTTGCCTTTTCATGTTGATAGCAGTAGCTGTAGGCAGGGTGTATCAGCTGGGAGAAGAAAATCTTTTCCTGCTTGCTGGATGCCTTGCCCTTCTCCACTGCCTGTGATGGTTACCCGCACTCCTAGAGCAGCCTATGGGTTAGTCCCATAAGCTGCTGTGGGAGGGGTGACCATCAGAGCAGCGCGGAGCCCTGCAGGGAGTGGCAGGCATGCAGATGAGCTCCTCCGTGCTAGCAGTGCCCCTGCCAGGCAGCTGTGTGGCAGCAGCAGCCTTTGGGTCTGGCCCAGGCGGCTGTGAGTTGGGATGGGATTCCGGTTGGCTGCTGGGAGCATGCCTGCTCCCTCTGGCTCCGCTGCAGGTGCGTGCGGGGCTCTTCCGCGCAGGCTTCTACTGGGCTCCTCTGGCTTCACTGCCGCTAGTGCGCGCGAGCCGTGCCCGGGCTGTTCAATAGCGCCACTGCGAGCTAGTACAAGCCTCTCCTGCGGTGCACATATCTGCTCTCGGTCCCTTCCAGTGCTGCCGTCCCCGGTGCACGCTGCCACTCTCCCACTACTGGGCCGGTGTGTCGGGGTCCGTGCCAGTTGGAGGAATGACTGGCAGGCTGCTTAGTGCCATGGGGGGCTTCAGAGCTGCACTCCCTCCCTGGGGTTTAGGGCGCCTAAGTTTCCCCAGTATTCCCAGCTGCCGGGACAACTTCATCCAGCTGTGGGGTCCCTGTCTCTTTAAGACTTGCAGAAAGCACTCACTTTTCTTTTGTCTTAGAGGGTCCGGTTGGGGGGACCTGCCCACAGGTTTTGTTTTTCCGTTTCTCTAATATCCAGCACCCTGTGCAGCTTGTGTCTGCTTTCCAGGTGTGGATTTCTAGAGCTGGTTGTTCAGCAGTCCTGGGCTTTCACTCCCACGCCGTTCTGACTCCTTTCTTCCCACCAGGTTTTGGGGTGGGGGAGCATTCGGGTCCCGCCTGACCGCGGCTTGTGTCTTACCCCCTTTGTGTAATGTTGAGTTCTCACAGATGTAGATGTATCCTGGCTGTTGTACTGCATCCACTGGTGTCTCTTTTAGGAATAGTTGTATTTATTGTATTTTCATAAATATATATGTTTTGGGGAAGAGAGATTTCCTCTGAACTACTCATGCCACCATCTTCCTGTCATCGTCTGACTTTTGACTGCTTTAGTTTCATAGATATGAAAATGTTGCATTATGAATTATTGCATGGCTTTGGATAAGTGTCTTGACATCTATGAATACCATTCCTTCAATCTATAAATTTGCTTCTTTATAAAACTGTATGGAATTAATTCAATAAAGTGGCATGCATACCAACAATTACACAGTTAGATTTCTATAAATGTGGTGTCACGTCTCTGATTGTGGAAAGTATAGCACAGTGAAAAAAAAAGTCTTTACTTATATCTATGGAAAAATATTTCTAAGTTATCTACCAGAAATTTTCCCTACAGGGAAAAAGGTACATCCCTCATTTTTAAGAAGCAACATGAATCTCTATTGTTTTGAATTTAAATTTAGAAACTAAGTGAATAATTATATTCTTGTTAGTAGAATATTCCTTTTAGTTTGAATTTACTTACAAATTAATTTCTGTCTAAAAACATACATGTCAGATTTATGATGCTTAGCCCACCTTTGTGTGTGTGTGTGTGTGTGTGTGTGTGTGTGTGTGTGTGTTAGGATATGTAAAAGCTTGCTTAGGAATGAATGGGAGAGAGAGAGAGAGTGTGTGAAAAATCTTCTTTGACGTCATTCTAATTTTTCAGCATTTGAGAACTTTGAAATAGCTACATACCACTCTAACACGATAGTTTTAAAAATGGTATGTACATGTACTACAAAAAGTACCCCAAAACATCATGTAGCTCTATGGCAGGCATTAAGATACTGGATTAGAGAAAAATGCCACAAAGACAGGGTCCCTATCACAGTCTTACCATCCAGATGGGGCAACAGGAGAAATGTTATTACAATATATAATAGCACAAGAGGAGCCCAGAAGATTACAAGGTCCAGCTCAGAAGCCCAATGACATGATTGTCTACACTGTGGAGTTTCAACAGGAACACAAGTCAGAGAGGAGAAAAAAGTGCAAAATAGGGCATGGAGTTAAAAAGGAACACTTCTACCAAAACAATAACTCAGTCAGTTAGGTCATGGCAGAATCAAGTTACCTATTCATTTTGACTCTTAAAAGAAGCAGAAACGGACCAAACTTAAAATGTTTGTCTTTATTTATATTTTACAAGGGAATAAATTATTTATAATATACAATATTATGTCAGTAAAAGCTGAAGTATGATGATTCTTTGTCAAAATACTGAAGCATTTCTGATTTCGTGCCAAGATACTTCACACACAGTGTCAGACACCTACCATCAACATAAGATTGGGGTCACTGTGAATCTTAGTGACTCTTGCTCTGTTGATCTTGATTGGAGATTAAAAATCAATTAAAAGCTTAGGGTTGGCAAAAATTTCTTAGGACACAAAACACATTTTTAAGCAACAGTGATAAATCGGGCTTCATCAAAAGTAAAAATATCTGCCATCAAGCACACCCATCATTAAGAGAACAAAAAGCCCAGACAGACTGAAAAAGAATATTCGCAACACATAGCACCTGACAAAAGACTTACATCCATAATAAATAGAAAAGTTTCAATTGAAAAACAAAAAGAGAAGTAACCAAGTTAGAAAACGATGGACAACAGCTTGCAGAGCCTCTTCAGAAAAGGCGATATGAAAATGGCCAATAAACACATGGAAAAATGCTCCCCACCCCTGGCCATGAGAGTAAATTAAAGCATGTAACTACCATTGCATACACTAGAAGGAATGAAATGCAAGGCATGACAGTGTCCATTTTGATGAGGATTTGAAACAAGCTGGACTTTCATATATTACTGGTGGCAGTACATCATGAGACTATAACCACATGAGGAAATGTTTGGGAATGTCCTATGAAGTTAAATATATCCTTACCGTAAGACCAAGAAATTACACTCTTATGTAATTGCCCAAAATAAGTGAAAATATATGTCTGCAAAAAGAATCGTACATGAATTTTCATAGCAGCTTTACTCCTAATTGCCAAAAATTGGAAAGAACTCGAACGTCTGTCAACAACTGTGTATATATCAAAGACACGCTGAGTGGAAGACACGAAAAGCTGCCTGATGTCTGATTCTAGTCACACGAAGTTTTGGTGTTGTCAAATTACTTTGCAATGGTAGAAATGAGATTCGAGGTTGTCTGGGTGGGATGGAGGGATAGGCAGGCAGAGCCTGTGGGGACTCCATGAGTGACAGAACGCTGTACGGTTTGGCTGGGGTAGAGGTTACACAGGTGTATTCAGGTGTCAAACCGTTAAAACGCATGGCTCTAACGGGCCTGAGAGCTCGAGGAGACTGAACGCCAGGGCCAGGGCCAGACGCTAGGTCAGCGCAGAAGCACGCACTCCATCGGCACGGAGGCATGCTTCCCATTGGCATCAGAGCTTTTGGATCCTCTTTTTTGAATTCAAAAAAGGGGCCACGGTGTTCTAAGAAATACAAATGACCAAGGATCCTACCATATCCTCTCTTCTTTGAGTCCCCCGCCATGTCTGCCCATTGCCTGCTCCCGAAATGGTGACCAGACCAGACGGGAAAGGGAAAGGTGAGCAGCCCAGAGCTCCCTGTCTGTCGGCCGCGGGATGTTCAGCAATAAGCCTAAAGCTGCCAGAAGTGACAGAATATGCCGGTGTCAGAAAGTGAAATTGAAAAAAAACAAAAAACACTGAGTGACTCTTCTATAATGTTCCACTGTTTTGATAAAAATGAACTACACCTCCATGTAAAGTTACAAAATACAAATTGTGAAACTTGATGATTCCATATTCATTAAAATGCTCTTAGAGTTCCATTTAAAAGTGTCCTTAGTAAGATAAAAGATGAATGTTAAAAATCCATGCTACTAATTTGTTTCCCTCTTCTGCACCTAGAACATTAAACAGCAAGTAAGAAACACCCTAAGTCAAAAGACCATGAAAGGAAGGAAAAGACTTTGTATACTTTTCTCCTGTATTTTCAACAGGATCCTGGTGATATTATGTCATGCTGAGCCGTGAAATGATACACCCAGCCTTGTTTAATAGCTAGCGTCCCTGGGTCCTTTTGTTCTCTGCTGTCTGGATTCACTAGAGCTCAGACACACACACATGGGGAGTCCTCCCTGCCCTCCCAGCACGACACTTTGTCATTTTATATATGCCCTTGGATGTCCCCAGCATGCCTCTCCCCTAGCACTAGAACCTTTGTATGCAGCTCCGCTCTACCTCCAGACTCAAATGCAGGGCAAGGCTCTAAGGTATGAAATACCTGGCCTCCTCTGCAGCTGGGATGCCATACCTCTAAATTCTAGGGGACTTAACTACCCTGAAAGTGAACTCGAACCAATAGAGAAGTGAGAAGGCAGAAGATAAACTCCAGACCCCGTCCCTTAGCTAATGGGCTAGCTGAGGCACAGTTTCTCCTTAACCTGGAGTTCTGAAGGCACCCGGCCAAGAGCATTCTCCTGGCGAGTGGCCCCCATTTCACCTCCTAGCTCATCAGGAAGCAGTGACCGGCACAGCGCTGCGTCAGCTTGCATTGATTCCCACCCTTCCCTTTCAAACCTCCCTCCTCTCACTGTTCATGCCTAGGATTTCATCACGCAATCATAATCCTTGTTGCAGTTCTTTTTCTTGGGGAATCCAGCTAATACAGGAATAGCCCCTATAAGTCAGACCTGCAGGAAGGGTATCTGGAATTGGACTGCAAATCCATCTGACAGCAGTTGGGAGCCCTTCGCTTGTAGCAAGCAGAATAGTAATAACCTTGGCACACAGCCGTTTCATGAATATACAAGTTTAATCGACAGTTAGTTGGAATTGGTGTGTGTGGAAGGCAAGCAGTTGAGAGATTAGTAGCTGCTTCACTTTTGGTGAAGGTGTAATGATAATCTAAGCCCTGTGAAGGCTGATCGCTGTTTCAATCATGCTATAATTTCAGACACCTAAAATGATGGGCTCAGATCAATTAATTGATAACCTACAGCATGTTCTAAGAGCTGAAAGGCATCTGTGGCAGCTATAGAGGGACTCACTCCTTGTGGCTTTGCACAAATCCAGGTATGCTTTTAAATGTTGAGTGGCTGCGGGAGGCAACGGTCCTCTGTGCTGAAGTCAGGGCTGAGGTTAGAAACGAATGGGACCTGAGTCCTGGCATATGAACTTTTTGCTTAAAGGGCTTGAAAATCTGGAGCTCTCACATTTCTGTGGACCTTTTGGCCAACAGCAGCAGTCCCTCTCACCTTGCCAAAGGAAAGCAGCCTTCCGTTTGGGGGCGTGACCCCCTGAGGCAGCTGCCCATTGCCCACCTGCTGCCCCTGCACCATTGCCTCAGCCACAATTCAGCTGGGAGTAAAAATCTTCCCCACGTCCCCGACGGCCTGTGTGTGTAGAGGATTGCAGGACTTGGCAAATTTGTAGCAGCAAGAAATGGGGAACTCCATGAGGAAGCAGCTCTGGGGGTTTTAGATCAGAAGGGCTGTAAAACATCAGGCAAGGAGGGAAAAAGGGTGACAAGGGGCACTCATGTCATTTTTGGCATTTGATGTTTTGGTAAAAAACGCATAGAGTTGATTCCAGTCATTAGTGGGGAGGCTGGCCTAAGGCCTGGACACAAAGATGGACTACTCTAAGTGAACTTCCTTGACATGCTGACGAGGAGTACGGAGGTTGAAGCACATAAGGGTGTTCGATTTGGGGTGATTTTGTTTTTGTTTTTCTGTTTTTTAACATATTACCTGAGAACCAACCAACTGGCTATTTTCCCTGGGAGGTCCCAGAGGACATTAAAATCAAAATATTTCTGGGTGCAAGGTACATGGAGACTGGCCAGAGTCTTGCTCGGTATGTATACTCATAAAATAAATGTTACATAAAAATGTAAGACATAGTAGAAGGAAGCACCTCAGCGATTCCCAGAAATAAATCAGGTTGTAACATTCAGGGAAAATGAAGCTCATTGATTAAGGGGAGTTTTGATCCTGTTTAGGATGAGTCTGGCAATACCACCCCACAATTATGCAGGATTTATTCCTCTAATCTTTTTCCAAAGAGACTTATAATCATTTGTTACCCATTCACTGGGTACAGATCAACAAAATATTCCTGAACTTTCAAAGATTGTTTTCATGGAGTTGGAGTTGAAATTTATATCAGATGTTACAAAACTCCATATTGATCCCCTTGAATGGAGCCAGTAGTGGCCAGTTAATAAATGAGTTTTGGAGCTTTGGCCTGAGTCCATCTCAGTGGGTCCGATAGATCTGCCTATCTACTCTGTGGTTGTGTCTCCAGTTCTCAATGTAGATGCCCTTCGCAAATGACAGAACATGTATTGTGCACACGATCTGTTGGAATAAGAGCCACTGTCCAGAGGGAGAGCCTAGTAGAAAATCCTGTGTAACCATAAGTCCACCAAGATAGTGAATCTGAAGCAATACTACACACTAGATGAATTGCAGAGATTTACCGTGGAAATCTTGAAAGATGCATGGTGTTTTAGTTCTAGCTGGTATAACAAAATATCACAGAGTGGCTTGAACAGCAAATATTTATTTCTCACCATTCTAGAGGCTGGGAAGTTCGAGACAGGGGTCCCAGCAGCTTTGGGGTCTAATGAGAGTTCTCATCCTGCTCTGTAGACAGCAATTTCCTATATCTGCACAAGGCATCATCTCTCTCCTGTTGCTTCTTACAAGGTGCTAATCTCATGCACGAGGGCTGCAAGCTCATGACCTAATCACCTCCCAAAGGGCCCACTTCCTAATACCGACACACTGGAGGTTAAGATTTCAACATACGAATTTTGTGGGAAACCAAAATTCAGTCCATAATACATGGTGAAGCACCTTAACATATTCCCATTCAGTTTGTCTGTCTGACCTCTACAAAACTGGAAGACAATGGCCTGCCATAAACTTAATCAGATGGTAGCCTGTGTATATCATGCCTTTAACATGGATTCTATCACCTGGTATTTTATTTTAATTTTAAAAATACTTTCTTCTTGATACCAATTAGCAGGGAGATTCAACAGCAGTTTGACCTTTCATGGCAAGGAGAGTAGTTCACCCTCACTGTCTGGCTCCAGGACTGTGTTAACTCTTGTTATTATTTAGTCCACAAAGTCTTTGTTCATTTTATATTGATTAAGTATCATATTAAGTTCATATTATGATAAATTCTAGCTAATTGGAACTGGTGAACAAGAAGCAAGAGCTTTTTGCCCATGCCTGTCAAGGAAGGAGCTAACCACCCAAGGATTAATGTGCCTACAAATCAGTGAGGCTTCCAGGACCTAGTGCCCTCTGCATACCAGGCCATCTTTAAGGTGATGGCCAAGCTGTCACACCTTGCACTAAGATAGATAGACACATGGTGCATAGGGGGCGTCTAAGAGTTGTGGAAGCAGCATGACATTTGGAACTACTGAAGCAGCCCTTTCATTGCGGGGTGCTGTCAGCTCCAGGTGGGTCCCAGAGCAAGAGAAGGCTCTACATCATACCCAGGCAGCTGCACAAGTTGCCCTGCCCTTGAGCCTAAGGGCCAGCAGATCTGATAATGCTTAGAGTGTCTGTTGTAGATCAGGATATTATATGGAGTCTCTGACAAGTCCCAAGGAGGAAGACAGGCATAGAGCACTGGAGCAAGGCCATGCTCTATTTAAAAGTCATGTCTTTGTGTTCACACAGTAGAGAGTAAGTGTCTGATTAGTGGAAACCAAGGTACTTCCACTGCAGCTGTCCATCACAAGCTGTGTCCTTTTGTCTGTGTATTTACCCTTTCAATTCATAAATTTAGGCAGGAACAATAGCAATCAACTATACATTAAAATACATTACCAGGACCCAGCCTTAGGTAGTTGAAAAGACACAAGTACATCATATAACCAGGTACCCCAGAATCCTATTCCATCTGCCTCTGTGGAGTTTTGGCCTCTTCTTTATCCACTTATATGGCTTTATGGATAATTGATGGACACAAAAGAACCCAGTACTAGTTCAGAACCAGGTCAGTACGATTTGGGGCAAGAGTCAAAAATAGTCTACTGTCCTATTTCAGCATCACCAAGTGGTCAAATCTTCCCAGAAATCAAAGCTGGTGCCTGCTCTGTCTGGAAGGACGGGGGCCTGCAGTGTGTACACACATTGGTTCCTGGGCTGTGGTGAATTGCTTGGCTAATTGGCCAGGGGTCTAAGAGGGACGAGATCAGAAGGCCAGTGGCAAGAGGCCCAGGAAAGAGGTGTGTGGATGCCCACACCGCCACCTGGGGGAGCAGTGGGGCAATGACTTAGTGGTCAGGACAGTAGTCATTCACAAAAAAATCTCTTTTTAAAATATTTTATTATAAAACTAATCCAACATATGAAACAGCATTGCTTAAGTAAGAGTACCTTGGAGGACAGATTATAATTAATTATAATAGTGAGAGAAATAGTGAAAGAATGATTTCGTTACTCATGTCATCTCCTGCTGCAAGACAACAGCCTCTCTGTGACCGCATCCCTGCGGCTCTCCTTCCACTCAGCCTGATCTCCCACTGTGGCCAGGGGATTCACCCAGCACAGATGTTGGGGAGACGGGCTTAACCCTGACGCATGCCCACCCTGATCTACTGTCACAGGCTTCTGCCTTCGCAGCCCCACTCCCTGTGTCTGCGGGAAGACTTTGTCTCTGTGAGTGGGGTCTCTCCATCCCCCCACCCTTGACCTTGCTGGCACTCATTCCTTCCATGAAGGGCACCCTACGGCTTGGAGCTCATTTGTAGCTCAACCTGAAGAACTTAGACCCCAGCACTTGGGGCCTTTCTTCTGGGGCTGATATTGTCTGGGGCAGACTCATCGGGTGGCTTCCCACATTTATTCTTTCAACAAAGATTTGTTGAGCCCTCTTCTGAGCCAGCAACGTGCTGGGAGTTCATAAAAAAGCAGAGGAGTGAAGAGATACTTGCAAAGGTACAAATCATGGCCAAAGAAGGGAAACACTGTGAGCTCAGAGGAGAGGTGAAGGTGAGAAGGAAGGAGAGCAGGGCATGCCCCCTCTTCTCAGGAGCAGAGATGTGGGGCTCTAAGAGTGGGGCGCTGCTCCGTGCGGCCGCAGGGCCCAGCGATGTGTGCACAGCTGAGTAAGGCAGGAGCTGGCCTGTCACATACCACGCTCCGAGTGCCCACGCCTACCAGGAGAAGGGGCCTCCTGGGATATACTTAGGATGAGTCCACGGGGTCCCTGCTGGGGATTTCAAGCCTTGGAATCTTCTATGGGCACAATTTTATTTGGTAGTGTGTTAAAACAATGCATGAGAACTTCATGGGGAGGAATCCAAGGTTTCTGAGGTGGGTCCTGTGCTTTGCCAGCAGAACCCTGTTGGGACAACCCTGCTGGGTGTCTGAGCCACACTCCTGACAACATATCGCTTTGGTATAAAATAAGCTCAGGAAGCTACATGGATCTTTACAAACTGTTAAGTCTGTATCACTCCATTGAGGAAGTAAGAAAAAAATTCACCTGCCAAGGAATATAGGCACCCAACTAGTATTCAACACTATTAAATTCATGGTAGATTCTGTACCAAACTCATACCCAAAATTAATGGGAAGAATCCATGATATCATGGCATCATAGATAACTCCCTATGATATAGGATTAAAAAAGATTTGGGAGGATGTAAACATACTTATATATGTATGTAAATTAAATACATATAATTATATTCTAAATATATATAAAAGTATAAATATTTTATAGGCACATAATTTTTAAATTTGAAACTATAGAACATTAAAATGTGTTAACACGACATCTTGCCTTCATGTAAGCCCTAAATTCCAAATTTTTGTCTGTGGTGATAAAGTTCAGTTCCTGGAACTCTGACACTTCCTGGCTGTGTCATCTGGGGAAAGTAGCTTCATCTTGGCCTCCATTTTCTCATCTCTGAAATAGGCATTAAAATCCTGGGACCATTTGGTAGATTTAATGGACAACAATACGTGCAGTGCCTAGAATAGCATCTGATATCCAAGTGTTCGAGGTGACTTCACCCTCTTCCCACCTGCCTTCACTGTTGGGCAGTGAAGAATTCCTCTGAGCTTATAATTAACTTCTCCCATTTTGGGTATTGTTTTCTACCTTAATTTAAGAATAAGGGCTTCTTCAGACCATACAAATGAGAATTATTCTGCTATTTATACCTTAAATGAAATATTTCCATAACATAAAAACAAAATGGACAATCCTGTGCCCACTTTTCAGGTATACAGGTGGTGTCATTTTGGAGACTAGGTTTGAATTTCTTTTGTTAAGATATAATCACTTTCTGAAATTTCTCATTTCCATGTAATTTAAAAAATTATCCTACAGAAGCATATGTACTAAAAACAAATACTATTTTTGCATGTATTTAAAATTTTTATAAATGACATACATCAGTTTCTACAAAAATATTTTTTAAACCTGATTAAAATATATTTTTTAAATTCCCTCCATAATGGACACTTTTGGTGTTAAAGGATTATAGTTTTTCTTTCTTTCCTTTTTTTGTTTAAATATAATGTTTCACTGTCCTATTCAAATTTTTCTATTTCACCTATAATTTAAAATGATTATGTTAATGTGTTCATATTATTCCCTTTATATTTTTAATGCTTTTCATTAATATTATTTTTGAATAATATCTCTTTTGTATTTCCTTGATCATAGTATATTCTTTATTATTATTCTTTTTGAGGAACAAATGTCAGACATTTTTTTCAGTGTACTTTGTCCTTTTTAAATTTATTTTTCAAATTTACATACAGGACATTTTCCTTTTTCTTGATGTACAGTTCTATGAGATTTGACAAAATCAGATAGGCATGTGACCACCACAGCAGTCAGATACAGGAGAGTTTGGAGAGTTTGATATTTCCAAAATTTTATTTTGTTGTCATGTAGTCAAACACTCTCATCAACCCCTTCTCATTCTCTGTGCCTATAGCTTTACTTTTTCCAGAAAGTCATATACATTGATTCATAAGTATGAAGGCTTTTAGTTTTTTCATTATTAGCATAATATTTAGAAAATAACCATAGCATAAAAATAGCCATAATAGATTCTGGATTTATCTTTACCATATCATTTATCAGTAGCTCATTCATGTTTATTGCTGAGTAGTATTCCACTATATGTGTGTGCCACAGGTTTTTAAATATAAATTTAGATTTCATTATGGGGTGTTTAAGGAGACAATCTAGTTTCAGGCAATTATAAATAAAGTTTTGTGGGGTTTTTTCCTGTGTATTTTGAAGTTTTACTTTTAGGCACTTACATATCTAGGACTTTTATGTCTTCATGGTGAATGAACCCTTTATCATTTTCTAATATCATTCTTTATATCTGATAATTTTCCTTGTTTTGAAATATACTCTGATGTTAATATGGCCAGTCCAGTTTCTCTGGTTAGCACACTATTAGCTTTCCATTTAATATTCTTTTTCTTTTAATCTATCCATTTCATTACAACAAAGTGGATTTCTTGTAGACAGCATATAGTTGTTGTTTTATTTCATCCAATCCAATAATCTGTACTTTTTATTGGTATATTTTGGCTATTTACATTAAATGTGTTTGGCCTTAATCTACCATTTTATTATTTGGTTTCTGTTTGTTTCCTCTGTTTTTGTTTTTATTTTGTTTGTTTCATTTTTCTGACTCCTTTTGTATTATTTAAAAACTCCTATGACATTATTTTATATATTAGCTTTTGATCTATGTCTTTTTTTAAGTGGTTGTTCTAGAGATTAAATGTATGTAACTAACTTTTTACTGCTAAAACATTATTAATATTTTATCACTTGATACATACTTAGAAGCTTCAGAACCACATTGATCACTTCAGTCCCTGTTATATTGTGTTATAGGTGGTGTATATATTACTTCTACATACAGTGAAATTCCTATGTTGTATTTGTTGCCTTTGATAATCATATGTATTTTAAAGAATTTAAGAGGAGAATAAAAAGGTGAATTTTATTTCCCCAGGTACTTTTCATTGCTATTGTTCTTTCATTCTTGAAGTTCCAAATTTCCCTCTGGAATCCTTTCCTTTCAGCTTGATAATCTTTTAGCATTTCTGCTAGAAAAGGTGTGGTGTCAAAGAATTCTTTTGGTTTCCCTTCAACTAGGATTGTCTGCATTTGCTTTCATCCTCAAAGCATGTTTTCACTGGATAGATAATCTGGATTAACAGTTCTTTTCCTTCAGTTCTATAAAAATACCATTTCATTGACTTTTGGCCCCCATGGTTTTTACTGAGTAATCCCATTATATCATTATTTTTTTATGTATAATGTATTATTTTTCTCTGGCTGTTTTCAAGTTTTTCTTTACCTGTGGCTTTTATCAATTTGATAATGATGCAGGTGTATACATGCATTTTGAGTTTGTTATGTATTTCATCCAATTTGGAATCATTTGCTTTTCCTACACCAATCTTCTCTCCTTCAGATGTTCTGATGCCATGAATGGTGGATATTTTGATATTCACTCACAGATCTCTGAGGCTCAGTTTTAGTTTTCAATATTTTTTTCTCTTTTCTTCAAATTGGACCCTAAGAATCTATCTTCAACTTCATTGATTCATCTGTCATTTTTTCTACAACAACCCTTCCAGTCAATTTTTTCATTTTGCATTTTTTTTCAGTGCTAAATTTAATGTTGTTACATTTATATCACTTTTATTACTTTGCTGAGAATATCTATCTTTTCATTCACAAAAAGAGTGTTCACCTTTGCCTCCTGGAGTATGGTACAACTGCTTTTCACTCTTTACCTGATAATTACAACAACTGCATAATCATGGACTTGGCACCTGTTTATTGTCTTTTCTCCTGAGAATTCGATTTTCTTGGTTCTTTGTATGTCAATTAATTTTGGATTGTATTCTGGACATTTTTGAATATATGTTGTGAGACTGAATTGACTGTCCCTTCAGACAGTCAACCTGGGCACATTCAGACTGCAAGGATGCAAGGACAGTCTCACCTCCTCTAGCAATGGCTCCATTGCTGGATCAGCCTTCAAAGCCTCTGCTGCATTTGTGTCTGTCCCATGCGTGTGGCCCTCAGTGTTTCCTCTGGGACTGGCTTGGAGCTTGTGTCGCTGTTCAGTTCCAGAGCCTCTGCTGTTTCTCGTGGCACCAGGGAGGGGAGAGGAGCTGCCCAGTAGTTGTGTTGGTTCATCTACAAAATTAGAATATCACTTCCTCTAGATCTTTCCTCCCTGTGCTTTTCCTGACTCTCTCCTAGTCTCAGGGCCTCACATACACTAATAGCATCTGCTGTTGCACCTTTCCCCACATTCAATGCCAATCTTGGAGAGAAGTAGAGAGAAAATAAAGAAAAATCATGGGAATCCCCTCCCCCCACACTTTGGACCCCAGCCTCCTTTCCCAACTCCTCAATCCTGACAGAAGTTTGGGTCTCTCAGTCCAGGTCCCTACATCACCGATGCTGCTGTTCCTGTCACACCGAAGCTTGGTGAGTCACTGTAGCTTGAGAGCAGGAGAGAAAAAGGAGATGCCAGAGGGAAGTAGCATGGGATTATGCCCACTCTCGCTGGCTGGCAGGGGGTACTTTTCCATGTCTCCCTAGAAAATAAGGGATGATCCAAGAGTTTGGATGCCCACAGCCACTGCACATGTCCCTTCCAGCTCAGTCTGCGCTCCAACCAAAGCTGGTGGTAAAAGAGGGGAAAACAAGAAAATCAGTAAACTCATCACTACACTGGACATTCAAGTTCTGGCTTCCTTCCTCAATCCGTCTGCCCTGTCCACCTGTCAGAGTCCTGGGCTCAGTCAACGTCTCATGGGAGAGGGTCCACTCTGGTGGACTTTCTTCATCTTGGCTGCCACTGAAATCCTTTAATCCTTCAATCCTTAGGTTAAAAACAAATTGCTGGCATTTTCACTAAACCACCCAAATTTTAGTAATATTCACAATCTTTCTGCTTATTTTAAATTTTCCCCCTCTTCTTCAATTAATTGATTATTTTAACTTTTAAATATATTGGCATGAAATTTTAAAATCAATTTTCTTCCAATATAATTGCA
Source organism: Manis pentadactyla (assembly GCF_030020395.1). Lineage (NCBI taxonomy): Eukaryota > Metazoa > Chordata > Mammalia > Pholidota > Manidae > Manis > Manis pentadactyla. The sequence continues at coordinate 46,850,492 of NC_080025.1, forward strand.
TTTGGGACATATATAGTGGTTGCATAATGATTTATTTTTAATTTCTCTGATTTGTTTAATGGCCTACTATCTTCTCAATTTGGGCAAATGTAGCAAGTATGTTAGAGAAGAATACATAGTCTTTTCTCAATATTTAAGTGCAGGATTTTGTCATGGTCAATAAATAAAACTTATTAATTTTGTTTTTCAAATACTGCATGTCTCTGCTACTTTTTTTTGCTTGGTCTACCAATAATTGAGAGTACAAAATAGCAGTTGAATTGTCAATTTTTTCCTGTAGTTCTACTAAATTTATTTGGCTTATTTCAAGGTCACCTTAACAATATAAACAACATACTAATCATGGTGAACTGAAACCTATATAACATGTAAGGAATCTATCTTATGTCATACCTATTTGGTCTCCATCCTACTTTTAGCCACTGTTTTTGAGGAAAATTTTAATATCCTTCGTTTACAGCTTTTTGGTGTCTTATATGTTAGTCCTCTGTGAGGAACACGTTATGCTTATTTCCGATCTGATAAACTCCATTCTTTAAATGGCAAATTTAATCTATTTGCATTTGTGGTAACTTTTGTTATCTTTGGGATTCTCTCATCTTACTTTTGTGTTTTATATTTATTCTCTTTTTTCATGGTTTTAGAAAATATTTCTATTGAAGATCAATAAAAACACAGATAAATGCATTATCTTCAGTGTGCAGTTTAATGAATTTCTTTGCAGTTCAGGAAATAGAACTCTGGAAGCATTGCAAAGCCTCTGTACGTCATGTCCCACCTCTAAAATGTCCCTCCTTTGCAAATACTTTTTACCAATATGCTGATATGCAACAGCCATGGCTAAGTTTTGCCTGATGCTTAAAATTACATAAATGTAACATATGATATTTATTTTTTTATACTGGTTTTTATTCATTCAGTATTATGTTTAAATATGTGTCCTTTGTGTTCATGTAGATAGAACTCATTCACTTTCATTCTGCAGTTTCACACACTCCAATTTTTAAATTCAGGGTAATCTTTCATTATTTCTATAAAATCCTCAGGCATTTTTACTGAATACTATTTTTATATAAATCACTATATTCTTTTCATTTCAACAATTTAATCAGATATATTTCAAACATTCTCATCTTATCTTTCATGTTTTACATTCTTTCGCAGATACAGATATAGAGATAGAGATAGAGATAGATATATGTGTTGTGTTTTACATAAATATACACTTAACACTTAGATCAATATAAATATATAGTCTAAGGATGATCCTTCTGGTAGTTCTTGTTCTGGCTTTTGCATGCCCTTTCATCTCAGAATATGCTTTTCCTTTAATTCCCATTTCTAATCACATGGGAATCAGTTATTTAAGGGGGCTTTATACACTGAATCACAATGGGAAAATTCAGTAATTTAAGGGGGCTTTATTTTGTGGTATCTTTTATGTTGTGATCTCTTTTTAGATTGACCTATGATCTGATATTCTTTGAATAATTTTGTATCTGTTGAGTTTAGTTCATGATAGATCTTTACTTTGGTATTTTCCCCTTATATTTTATTTGTGTTGTTCATTATCACTTTCGGGGGAGGTTTTGTTTTGTTTTGTGTATGTATGTGCATGTTTCTCCTCAGGGAGTCTCATTTATGTCCCTCTCCCATTACCAATATATTCCCACATGTGTTCACTTTTTCTAGGTCATTCTGGCATCAAGTGAGTAATGTAAATTTAGACTATGATCACATATTTGAGGATTTCAATTTCCTGTATGATTTTTTTTAGATTTCCAGTTCATGAGCTTAGGTGGAATTATTCTTTATAACCACCTTCATAGACCAATAGAAATGGATTATTAGGTCCCCTTTTGCTGCTGGGACAGCCCCTCAAGACCCCACTTTGATGCCCACATTTTGTGTCTACCCACATTGCTGGGGGCTTTACATGCTTAACAATGTGGCTTCCAAATTTCACTCACTTACTGCAACTTGGGAATGTCTTGTAACATTTTTATATCAACATTTACTCATATTTTATTTGAAGTTTTAATAAAATAATAGGAAAATGTTTGGTCTATAGTTTTGTGTTTATGTCCAAGCTCTACCGCTATTACCTAATGCAATGAAATTAGGTACAGGAACACTATTTTCATAATAACATGTTTAGAAGTTAAAGAAATTATTTTAAATTACTGCTTCAGGAATTCCCATTATTAAGATATATGCTCATAATTCACCACTGCATGAACAATAGGAGGACATAACTTTTACAAAGCAATCAAGTACCAGTCATTATTGTTTTTTTTATTACTTGTTTAACTAAGAATGATCCTGCAAAACCATACCCAATCTTATACACAAAGACCCTGAAACACAGAGAATAGCAATTTCAAGGTAAGCTTTATCGGGTAACTCACATTACTGTTATTTTAAGAAATCTTTAAGCCTGTCCTAAGTAAAGGAAAGAGCTCTTACAATAAAGAAATCGTGGGTGACTTGGACTTGAGTTCCCCCCATTATGATCATCATCATGTGTTTGGCGACTATGTATTCCACCAGATTTAAGTTATGAAGTGACATAACTGCAGTATCTCATGACTTCCATTTTTCATCAAAATAAGCTGTTACAGAAAGTTATATAAATTCTGACTGTAGAATGCGGAAGATTTCACTAAGATTTGGTGTGGGAATAAAATAGCCCTGCTCATAAATACAATATAGTTACAATGAATTCCCCTGACAAATAAATAAATCAACTCTTAATTACATTAATGCAGTGGATGACACCATCTCATTATTAAAAAAGAAAGTCTATGCAGAAATTTATTTTCATAATTTATAAGTACAGATGTTTCTGATTTTTTTTAAAGTTTATCCTGTTGAAAACTCTAAAGTAAATCTTTTCCTCCTCAGTCTTTAGACACAGAAGCAAACATCGCATTGAGTAGTTTTTATGTGTCTTGAGACCAGAGCGACCTGGAACTCTGCATCCGAAATGCTCTCACCCATTGAATATTGATCCTGTTACTCTGGTGACACTGATTCCATGAAGTTGTTTAAATTCATATGATTAGCATGGGACAATCTGAACAAACCAATTTTCCCAGATTTTTAAAAAGATAGGAAAATTATATTTTCTTAGTAAAAATGCATGCATCAACTAGCCCAATGGCAAAGGGTTAGTTTTGATATGAAGAATAAATAAGCATTTCTTCTTCTGATTTAACCCCTCAAAATTTTTGTTTAGATGTCTTTCTGGCTTTATTTTTTAGTTAAATTTCATAGAACATACACACTGGTTATTAATTATCTGGTGCCTGCTGACAGAAGGCAATAACATGCCCAAGAGTATAAACAAACCACAGAAGACTATGTTAATCCTTCTTTTATTCTCATTAGAAGGAGGCAAAAGAAATTCTTTTTAATAAATATATGATGCCACAAGGGTTTGTATTCATCTCCTGACATGCAATCCTGAAAATGTGTGACATGTTTATTTTACCTTTGTTTTATTTAATAAAAGGAAAGCAACCCAGAGGCATTAGATAATTAGCTCAAGTTTAAATAAATAGACATAACTGTGACTTACATCCAGTTTGGAATGTAAAACCAATTATCTTCTCTTTCTAATATTATTTCCTGGAGAGACAATAAATACAGTGCAAATTTCTTTGAGGTATTAATTTCCTTCTATCTGTCAATGTAAAATACATGATGCACAAGTAACTCAATAATTTCCAGTTCAAAAATAATTATGCAAAATGTAATGATAGAGATAACATGTCTCTGTTGTTTGTTTCTTTTAGTGTCCCGTATGTTCCAGGAACTCTTCAAATTATTTTGCACCTGTTAATTCATGTAATTTACACTAAAGTTGTGACAGATACTGTTATGCTTTTTGAAAATATCTTGGAATAAATGTTTTAAAATATTATGTCTTTTTTTTTTAATGAAGAACTTGAGGATATTGATAGAGTTTGAATTGGCCTATAAACATAGGATGTCTGACTTTGGTCTGGTCAAGGATCTTACACAAGACACTGCCAATTTCTCCCACTGATAGTATTTTTATGTATTAAATATTTCATAAAGAGATTGAAAGGTTAAAATTGGTTGTAGGGTGATCTACAGAGAAATTAACTGAATGTCTGCCTGCATAGGAGCTGAGTTAGTATTTCCCATACAAAAAGCATGGCTGTAATTTTGCCCCAGGATGAAGCATTGAGAAAAGGGACCCTCATCCTACCTGAGATGGGGAGCTGAAAAGGGGGATAGAGTAGACTGGAATAAGTTCACCTTTTTGCAATAAACACAAGGGGGAGGAAAGGACCCAGGTGATAAGTATAATGATACTCTCTCACAGCTCATATAGTTCGCTACTAATGGTATATAATTGTCTCTTCCCTGTGCTTGCACTATACCCTTTAAACCTGCTCTTAGACAATCAGAAGCCAATTATTCAGGTCTTAGTTCAGGGGAGGGAGGTGTTTGACCTACTTGTTTGCAAGTTAACCCAGGCTACTGTAGAGCTTCTATAGAGCTATAAACAAAGAGGAAGGTTTTAACAATCCCTGAAGCAAACTGAGAACATGAAATAAAAGAATCAGCATATGCAAATAGAACAAATGAAACTAGAGGAAAAAAACTAAGCCCAGAGGCAGGGAACAGAAGATAGTTTGAGAATATTCTAAGAGACCTTAGTGAATACTGAAACTATAAAATAGCTTACTGCGAATGTACAGCACACAGTCAAAGCAATAAGAAGAGGTATTAGATACTTCAAACACAATTTCCAAAAGAAAACAAAAACCAATAAAATAAATGAACCACAGTAAACCTAGGTAAATATGAAATTAATATATGCAAAAAAGTAAAAAAGAATCTACACATTTAAGTATATATGAAAAAGATGAAAAAATGTGAGGAAATTTCAAGGTAGGAAGAAGAGTTTGAGGAAATCCAGTATTTGATCCAGTAGGAGAAAATTAAAAGGATTAACAGAAGACAATAACTAAATAGATAATATATTAAAATATCCAGAATTGAGAAAAACTTATCTTCAGATCAAAAATACTCACCACTGGTTGAGTATGAAAAATAAAAACAATCAATATGTGGCACATATAAATACACCATGGTGAAATCTCTGAACTCTGAGGGAAAAAAGAAATAGAAAAAAGTTTTAGGAAAGTAAAAGAGAAAATAATTTACCTACAAGCCAAAATGATCAGAATTGCATAAGAATCATATCAGAATAATTTATTAACAAATCAATTTATGAAAATTTATGAAGTATACATAAGATCTATTTCTCTCAGTTTCGTGTTTAAAATTCCTTGCCTTCTTGTAATTTTACTTATAAATTTACTAGAAAAATATCTAGTCTCTTGCATATACTGTAGAATTTTATGCAGAAATCATTCTGTATGTATTTCTTGATAGCTTGTTCTTTTTTACTTAAAAATAACACGAGATATTCATATTTATGTTCAGAATGGGCATTCATTCATTGTTTCTTTAGCACACAATTGCCTTTTTTGAATATAGCATGTTGATTTATGCATTCTCCTTGTCAGTGGATTAATATAGCTACTCCAGCTCTCTTACAGTTATTGTTCCCATAGTATATATTTTTATATTATTTCACTTACAATGTACTTGTATTTTTGAATTTGAAGTACGTCTCCAGTAGACAGCATATTATTGGATCTTGCTTCCAAATCCAGTCTGACAATCTCTGCCTTCAATTGGAATTTTAGTCCACACACACATATAATGTAACTGCTGATGCATTTGTATTTATGTCTTTGACTTGCTATCTTTTTCTATAATGCATGTTTTTCTTACTCTGGTTTTCCTTTACTGTCTTCTTTTAAAAATATTTTTAGCATGTCATTTTAACTTCCATGTTGATATTTTCGCTAAATAATTTTAGTGGCTTTTCTAGAGATTATAATATGCATGTTTGTTTTTATAACAATCTAGTTTAACTTTACACTAAAATAGCTTTGTGTCCCATCCCCCATGCTATCATTGCCAAGTATATTTCAGTTTTAGATGCCTGAAACAACCATACAGAATCCAGTTTTTGCTTCAAGACATGTAGGTGTGTATGGATGTATATATACATACAGTTGTTAATATTTATCCATATAATTATCATTTTTAATGTCCTTCATTCATTCTTATGATTTTTCTTTTAGCCTGGGGGGAACTTGCTGTAGTATTTCTTTCAGGACAAGTCTGTGGGCAATGACTTCTCCCAGTTTTTGTTTGTGTAAACATGTCTTTATATCACCTTCATTTCTGAAGGATATTTCCAGTGGATATGAAATTTTGGATTCAGAGATTTTTTAAAAACATCCAGCTCTTGAATATGCCCCTTTACTGCCTCTGGCCTGTGGTGCTTCATGGAAAGGCAGTCATTACGTGAATTGTTCTCCCGTGTGTGATAAATGATTTTATCTGGCTGCTCTCAAAATACTCTTTTCTATCTTTGGTTTTCAGTAATTTAGCTATGACATATTAGGTATGAGTCTCTTTGTATTTTTCCTATTTGGAGTTTGTTGGGTTTCTTGTATTTGTAAGTTACTGTATTCCATCAAATTTCAGACATTTTTAGCTTTTGTGTTTTCAATTATTTTTCTGCCTCTATTTCTTTCTGTTCTACTTCTGTGATCCCCTTTATTCACATGTTAGAATATTGTCTCATGGGTTTCTAAAGTTCTGGTGATCTTCCTTCAGTCTTTTTCTCTCTTGATTCACATTTGACAAATTCTACTAATATTCGTCCAAATTTACTGGTTCTTTCTTCAGGTATCTCAATTTCATTGTGCAGCCATATCGTAAACTTTACATTGTAGATTTAAACTTTTCAATTCTGGAATATGCATTTTTCACAGTTTCCATCTGTATTTGTTGATTCATTGTAAGCATGTTTTAGATGAAATATATAAATATACTTTCATTTAATTTTCAAAACATACTTAAAATAGCTGCTTGGAAGTATTTATTAAGTCCAACATATAAGCACAATTAGATACTGTTTCTATTGAAAACTTATTTTTTTCCTGAGTATTGGTTGCAATTTCCTGTTTCTTCATAGGTCTTGTATTTTAGTTAAAAGGTAGACATTTTAAATAATTTGTGGCAACTACCAATTCTGTTCTAATTTCCTGATGGATATTGATTATGTTTAGTTAAATGACTTGCCCTGACTTATGCTCCAGGTGCTAGTACTGATGTTTTTGTTCTTAAAAATAAAATTAGCCCATCTCCCCTGGAAGATTGCTGTGGCTCTGCAGAGTCCAGTGATCAATGATTTATTTGGGTACAAATTATACTTAGTTATTAGTATGGGTTGACTCATGTTCCCCTCCAAATATCATATGTTGAAATCCTACCCCCTACGATCTCAGATTGTGAAAGTATTTGGAGATAGGCTGGTTAGGAGGTAATTAAGATAACATGAGGTCATATGGCTGAGATCTACTCTAACTGGACTGGCGTCCTTAAAAGAAGAGAAGACCAGGATACAGACACACAGAGAGATGACCATGTGAGGACACAGAGGAGATTATCTTTTACATGCCCAGTAGAGGCCTCAAGAACTTGTTTTGTGACTTTGATCCTAAACTTTCAGCCTCCAGAAAGTGAAAAGACAAATGTCTACTGATTAGGGCCCCATCTGTGGTGCTTTGTCAAAGCAGCCTGATACTAACACAGGTACCCTCTTCCAGCTGAGTTGTATGCAGATTGTAGAATTTATTCAAATTTACAGCTAGCTCATATGCCTCTTGTTTTCCACTTTTTCTTGTCTCAGCATCTCTTTCCCCCGTTTGCATAGTTTAGCAGCAAGAGTGCATGTGTGCATACATGACCTTAGCCCATTTACAGCACTCACTTTTTGTTGAATTTTTAGTTTTTTTAAGGCTTGCCCTGCACCAGGCCAGAAAATTTGGGCTAGCACAATTGTGGCTTTTTCTCTCTCTTCAAATGAATTACTTTTATGGGACAACCTACAGATTTTCACTCACATGCTCCCCAGAGGGGGTCTACCACCTCTTACATGGGGGCTGGTTTTTGCTGCCAGCCCCAAACTGGTAAACCTGAACTTCTTTGCAAATCAGTAGAGAGTTTGAGACCCCCCGACCCTCCACCAGGAAAGGAACTTACCTACTCTTGTTCTTAGTCAGAGAAGAATCAACCCTTGTCCATTTGTTATCTTCCTTTGGCCAATTTCTTATGTTATGAAATGTTTTTTTGGTTTTGTTGTTGCTATTGTTGATGAATTTGTCCAGTTTTTCACTGTTTTCTGTACAGGAGAATTTTCCAACTTCTTCATGTATCTATAGTAGTGACAGTCCACTCTCTCAACTGGCTTTGATAAGAGTCTCAAAAGATACTTTTTTGGAAAGTATTTCACAGTATTAGTCACAATTAGTACCATGAATTTCTTGGACCCAGCAACTTGACAGTCTTATTTCTGAGCATCTGTTTAGAAATATTAACATAAATGCAAGACACAAAAAATATTTACTGAATCCTTGTTGAATATCAACAAAAGTGGAAATAACATCAAAGTTGGACAGTAGGTAGGTTAAATGAAGTATCCCACTTAGACAACTTGATATAAAACTGATATAATGTTGACATAAAGAGACAATCATAGTCATGCTGGGAAATATATGTACACACAGTCATATGGAAATGTAGATGTTAAATATCTGCTTTCTTTTAAATTTCTGAAGATGAGTGAAAAGTTATGATCATTCATAATTTACAGTTTTCAATCTAAGTGATTCTTAAAAGTTTAAAAATTTGGAATAGAACAGGATACATTAGTTTTTACCAATTGAAAACAAAGAAAGTCAGTGGAAACAAATGAAGGTACATTACATTTGTCTACACTGGGAGGATGTGAGAAAATTGAGTTTTTGTGCTTCTGAAGCTAGAATAAGCTTACACTCAATTTTACACATATCCTGTCAATATTTTACCTCCCAGAACTAACAGAAACTTCCCTTTGATAGCATACCTCAGTGCTGATTGTGTACGAGAAAATTCAGAACATAGCTGACTGTTGTGGTGTAGACATAACTGTCTTCCAAGTGCGCCCTTGTGGATCTGGGTTGCCTCCTGTCAGTTCTCTAGCCATGGTCTTTGAAGTAGAGTTTGCTTTAACTCTGAACCTTCACATCGGCAGTATGTTTGGAGGCAGGTGAAAACTGGCTTGGTTTTCAGTTGGATGTTGATGTTTGGCTCAATTCTACAAAGAAATAAAGTGTCTGCACGCTTTGCCCACAGGCAGCAGCCGCTGGATTCATGTTCTAAGATGATACCACAGGCTCTCTGCAGGTGTAGTGGTCCATTTGGGACATCACTGCATCTCTCTTTGAAGAATCTCTCCTTGCAATGATTCACTATTTCATAGCTGCCTTCTGTAAGGATTCTTGTTTTGGAGGTTTTAGCAAGTTGTGTTTTATTTATATATAATTGAATGTTTTTTCTGTAAATTCTCCCTGTTATTGAGTAATCACTTAATGCAAATATATTTGAGACACTCTAATCTTTTATTTTAAATGTGGAATGTAAAAACACAGCCCAAAGGGGATTAAAATGGACTATTTCAGACATCAGATAAGAAATTTGGATACATTTTACACTTGCACTATTTTACATTCAATCCTGCTGAGCACTGGATGACAAGGTAGAAAGAAGTGAAGAGGTTCACCATTGCATTCCAACCAAGATCCAAAGTCTACCCCTGCCACTGGGGATGGAAAAGAAAAATGGGGACTATTATATGCATTTGAATTTGGAAACAAAATGCAACAGCTTGATAATCTTCTTTGTCTATTGGAGCCCCTTTTTCTAGTCTTTTTTAAAATTACTCTTGTACTAAACAAATAGCCTTTTTACTAAAAATGACTACTTTTAGAATATCCCCTAAACATATCAGATCACTCTGATATCAACTTTCTTAGATTCAATCTGCCTAAACTCATGTATTTCTTTATCTTCATCAGAGTGAATATTCAATGTATCTAAATATCTGCTGAAGAAATCAATTAAGGAGTTTGAAAAGAATATTGGGCTACTTCACTTTGAAATTCTTTAAAAATTGTATGTTTTCAGTGCTTCTCTTAGCTGGTATACTGGTTATACATAGTACAAAGGACAAGATCAGAAATAACTTTGCCTTAATTTGCATTTAGCCTAAAGCAGACCACTATTAGGAAGAGAGATATTTGATGAATGTGCAAATTTAGAAGTCAGTAGTTTAAAAAGAGTGGGGAAAAAAACTATCCTTAAGTAAAACAACACTCTAACATGTTTTCTGGTCAGCCCATGAAAAAATTCATTAGGAAATTTACTTCAACAAAGGGACAAGACTGGCTCACGTATGTTTGGGTACTCTGTGAAATGGACCTGGACCAGGTGATAGCATCACTTGATCATTGCTGTCATCACATCCTCCTACAAATATGACACAAAAACAAATGGGAGATAAAGAGTTGACATCCAAAATATATAAAGAGCTCATGCACCTCAACAAACAAAAAGTGAACAATCCAATTAAAAAATGGTCAGAGGAGTTGAACAGACAGTTCTCCAAAGAAGAAATTCAGATGACCAATAGACACACAAAAAGATGCTCCACATCGCTAGTCATCAGAGAAATGCAAATTAAAACCACAGTGAGATATCACCTCACACCAGTAAGGATCACCACCATCCAAAAGACAAACAACAACAAATTTTGGTGAGGTTGTGGAGAAAGGGGAACCCTCCTACACTGCTGGTGGGAATGTAAATTAGTTCAACCATTGTGGAAAGCAGTATGGAGGTTCCTCAAAAAGCTCAAAATAGAAATACCATTTGACCCAGGAATCCCACTTCTAGGAATTTACCCTAAGAATGCAGCACTCCAATTTGAAAAAGATAGTTGCACCCCTATGTTTATCGCAGCACTATTTACAATAGCCAAGAAATGGAAGCAACCTAAGTGTCCATTAGTAGATGAATGGATAAAGAAGATGTGGTACAGATATACAATGGAATATTATTCAGCCATAAGAAGAAAACAAATCCTACCATTTGCAACAACATGGATGGAGCTAGAGGGTATTATGCTCAGTGAAATAAGGCAGGCAGAGAAAGACAAGTATCAAATGATTTCACTCATCTGTGGAGTATAAGAACAAAGGAAAAACTGAAGGAACAAAACAGCAGCAGAATCACAAAACCCAAGAATGGACTAACAGTTACCAAACGGAAAGGGACTGGGAAGGATGGGTGAGAAAGGAGGGAGAAGAGGGGGAAAGAAGAAAGGGGGCCTTATGATTAGCATGTATAACTTTTGGGGGGGGCCTGAGAGGGCTGTGCAACATAGAGAAGACAAGTAGTGATTATACAGCATCTCACTACACTGATGGACAGTGACTAATGGGGTATGTCGGGGGGACTTGGTGAAGGGGGGAGTCTAGTAAACATAATGTTCCTCATGTAACTGTAGATTAATGATACCAAAAAAAAAAAGCAAATGGGAAAAATCAGGAGACCAGCAAGAGTGAAATAAACTAAGCAAACATTTGATACAAATATCACATTTGTGATCCAAATAGTTTCACTTTTTAAGCCATGTGGGTTACAGCAGGACAACTCTGATTATCATATAAGAGATCCTAAATCAGGTAAGTGGGACATGAACCACTCTGACAATCTGACGGCAGTTTTGACAAAGACCTAAGAAGATTGTATGGAGAGGAATGGCAAGTGCTGAGGCTCAGTCTGGTCATTCAACTATTCAGAAACGTAAATCTCTGCCTGTTTACAAAGGAGAGCAGATAATTAAAAATCTCATTGAGAACACTTTTACTAAGTCAACTATATCACGTAACCTTAAGAAGCAGCAAAAGTATAGTTCACAGTTACCCAGCTAAACAGTTACTTCTTCTAAAATTTAAAATATAAGTGTTTATTTTCAGTGTCTTTATTTTCACCCTCTAACTGAATAACAACAATATTCAAGTGAGCTAATTTTGCTTAGAAGACTTGTGATTTGTGATCAGACTACTGATAGAATAATTGAAGTCTTGCTCAAAATTAAATCTTCCAAAAGAGTCAAATTGCATAGTGTTTGGTAGCACAGAGATTTAGCATCACTTGTTCTCAACACTGAGATGGCAGAGGTTGTTGCTGACCTGCCTTTATCGTTCTGGTCCTTAGGTCTAGCATGACGATGGCTCTCGAATCCATCATGTCCTTCCTTCCTGTCTCACACTTCTTTGTTCAATCGACCACTTCCTTAAAAGGACTGTGATTCTATCATCCTCAAGTTGCTTGGTTAAAAATAGAGCTTTTCTTCTGTTAGTCATTTTACTTTCTTTTCTTTTCTTGATTGTTAGTGTTCCTTTTTTTTCTATTACCAACGCTTTCAGTCTTTCAATAGACATAGAGCTGACTTTTGAGAGATTTCTTTGTCCTGTTAGCTTTTCACCCTTTTACATGATTAACACATCATATAAAACAGACCACTTGACTTTTACTGCAAAATGCCTTATTTGCCAATATCTAAAAAATATATATCATTTTGAAACTATAATATGAAACTCATAGTTTAGTGACTCATCAATTATTTACCATTTGGATTGTCTTCTATGAAACACCAGTAAAAAAACTCAAGATAAAAATACTTATACACAGCAAAGGACACCATCAGCAGGGCATCCTACAATATGGGAGAATATATTCATAAATTACTCATAGGATAAGGGGTTAACATCCAAAATGTATAAAGAATTCATATACTTCAATACCCCAAAATCAAACAACCCAGTTAAAAAATGGGTGGAGGACCTGAATAGATGCTTCTTCAAAGAAGAAATTCATATGACCAACAGGCACATGAAAAGATGCTCCACATCACTAATCATCAAGGAAATGCTAATTGATATCATAGCAAGACATCACATCACACCAGTTTTGATGGCCAACATCCAAAAGACAAGAAACAACAAATACTGGCAAAGGTGCAGAGAAATAGGAACCCTCCTATATTGTTGGTGGAAATGCAAATTGGTGCAATCACTGTGAAAGCAGTATGGAGGTTCCTCAAAAAACTAAAAATAGGAATACCATTTGACCCAGTAAATTCCACTCCTAGGAATTTACCCAAAGAAAACAAGATACCTGATTTTAAAAGATATATGCACCCCTTTGTTTATCGCTGTGCTATTTACAATAGCCAAGATATGGAAGCAACCTAAGTGTCCATCAATAGATTAATGGATAAAGAAGAATGTGGTACATATACAAAAGGGGATATAATTCAGCCATAAAAAGAAAAGAAATCCTTTCATTTGCAACAACATGGATGGACTGAGAGGATATTATGCTCAGTGAAATAAACCAGGCCAAGAAAGACAAATACATATGATTTCACTTATTTGTGGAATACAAAACAACAGTAGACTCATAGACACTGAGAAGTGACTAGTAGTTACCGAGGAGGAAGTGGGGAGGGTACAGGGTGAGGAGGGGGTGGGGATAAACAACAGTGATGTATAATGAAACCAATATGTGATTGTATATTAATGATACTCTAATAAAAAATGCATTAATTAAAAAAGAAATATATGATCCTTTATATATTTAAAAATAAAAAATACTTAATTGCTGTGTTAAAAGAAAGTGAAAAGAAAGAGATGAAATTAATTTTAATACTATATTTAACCTAATATCCAAAATTTTATCATCTCAACATTTAATCAGTATAAAAAAGTACTGTGATATTTTATATTCTTTTGTTCCCACTAAGTCTTCAGAATTCACTGTCTATTTTATGCTTACAGCATGTTTCAATTTGGATTGGTGCCATATTGAATGCTTAGGAGGCACATGTGACAACTGCCTACCATCCCGGACAGTGCAGGTCTAGAACCATATCTGGTATATGGTAGAAGCACAGTAAATATCTGTTAAATTAAGAAGGAAGAAAGAAAGGAAGGGAGGGACAAAGAGGAGAAGGGAATGACAAAACGGGAAAGATAAGTAAACAGAGGAATAGTGTTTCACTCATTTTGGATGGTCTTAACAGTTGGTCACTACAACAGTAGCCGAATAATGCTTTAAATGTTCAGTTTAAAATCATTTGCAAATGTGTCATCTCACTTATACATACCTTCCACAACATTGTTTAGCCAGGTCACATTTTCTGTCTTTAGCTTGTAGGTGGCTTTACTGAGGCTTACCTAGTTTGAGTGTGGAGTTTAATCAGAATTCAAACTTGGGTTTTCTGAGTTCTGCTTGAGAACTTTCTCCTCGATACTATGTAGTTTCCCACTGGCTTGTGTTAGGTGTACTCATGCTTCCCTATGAACACCAGTTGGCTCTTAGATATGGATAGTTATTAAAAGATACACTGAATATTAATAAATATTAATACAGAGCTATTTAAACATAGTGATTAAAGGTCAGATCTTAAAGTTTGTTTTTAATTCAGTCATTTAAGACAATGGTGGATACTATAGCCAAGAAAGATGTGTGTGTGGCTTCTCTAGGTGTTAGGATCTTCTAAATTACAGAAGGTGCATAAAAATTGGGTGAGTAAAAAGACTATTTAAGACAAAGTATGCATATATGTGTTTGAAACTACCTCTCTGTGTAACCATTTACCTCTAAGGGCATCGTTCTTGAGCAGGAATGTGTCATGATTTTCTGTTCTACCACATGGAAAATAAGTCTCTTACACAGAGGGAAAGTGCTTATACAGCATAACTCTCCAATGCTTAAATTATTAAATTTTGAAGTTTTTGTCTCTCAAGCCATTAAAATGGTTGGTTTTGTTAACTAAAACCCTCAAGCAAATTTTAAAAAAAAGAGTACTCATATTTCGAGAATAGTCAAAAGTTAGGTATTCTTGTAATTTAGTTCTCATGATTCTTTGAGCTTTATTCTTGAATATAGTATTAGGTCAATAAAAAGCCACAAATCTGCTTTAAGATTTTTCATATTACCTAAAATTGTTCTGATAATTCAGAGTTAGGAAGTTCTTACTTAACTTTGAAAAAAGTGTCCCAAATGCTTGAATTAGTGGAAGCTTTCTAACTTACTCTTGTCCTGGAAAATGTGCTCAATTAAAGTGTCTTAACATAGTTTTACAGTGTGGAGATTTCCTTTCCCACTGAACAAACATACCTTTTATTTTAATTCTTATATAACTGCCTCAAACTACTTTCTAAGAAAATTGAATATGATCAACCAGATTCATTTTTAAAATATCTTCCAATATCAACTTAGAGAACTAGAGATTTGCTATTACCAGCAATAGCGAGAACATGGGCCTCATAACCACTTCAGTCTAACATAATCCCCATTTCCTTGCCCTTCTAAACTTTTCTTGTATCTAATAACCACCTTGTTTATATTTCAGTATTTTTTATCAATATCTCCCCAACCCAAGTTCCTGTTGTGCTGAATATCACTTTTTTATTCCAAAAGTCTTTCCCTATAACCTAATGCAGAGTCTCGAATACTTACTTTAATAATAATTACAGCAAATGTTCATGGAACTGCTTCTTAGCGGAGTTTGGTTGGGGGTTGGGTATTTCAAGCATTGAGTAGATAGTGAGTTTATATAATCTGTAATGGCCTTTTAAACATTAACTGCCCTTGAGCTTTGGTATATTTTTATATGTTAGAATAAAATCTGAGTGTGTCACTCAAATTTACTTAGTTGTAATAAATTGTCCAAGACAACTTTGTGAATTCGCATGAGTTTTCTGTCCCTTGTCCCTTATATGTTTGTCTTTGAAGCCCCCTTCAGTGTTTTTATTTCTGTGAGCTTTGGTTTCCTCCATTTGTTCTTGTTATAGGTCATTTATGGTACCTTCAAACCCTCAGTCTGTAGTTCTAAAATGAGCTCTGATGGGATGAACTGAAGAAATACAAGCCAGTTCTCTAATTCCATTCATTACTAATCATCCTACAGGAATGTAGTCAACTGAGAAACCCACTAATACAACTGAACTGAAGGCATTACTTTGGTCTTGTCTTTTTAGCTTATAAAACCACACACCTACCAAGGCACACAAAAAATTTCAATGGTTGCTGTTTAATACAAGTTTATTGAAGGACCTATTTTTTTAGTTTCTGATTATTTTATCTTAATGCAGAATTTATTCTTTGCAATTAAAAATATACTTCCTGCACAACTGCACTTGCTAAATGTGGGACCCGCTTTCTAAATTACATTAAAAAGGTGTTTTAAAGCATCCAAAATCATTTAGATGAGGCTTACAATTTCTACTTAGTGATTCTAAACCAAAGTGAGCTGATATGACATAAATCCCAAACAGCAATGTATGTTTTGTTTTGTTTTTTTGTCTGCACACCCAGTCATGGCCTTCTTTACTAGCTAATGCTTTTTTAATGTGGTGTGGCTATTATAAAAGATGCAAGGAAGTCATTACTTTTCTGTAACAATTTGTATGGATTTATTATTTAATTAGTTTTTTTACCTTTATCTGACAGGGGTTATTGAGTGCAGCTTATACCTCTATAAAGCCAGAACAAAATCTAAGTAATCTTTTATAGAGTCCCACATTAAAATGCAATATAACCAGACAGTAAAATGTATTAACACACCTCAGAGAGTTTTCAATTTGTCATATCTTTCAAGTAGTTGGGAAGATGTGTATTCAAGAAGTGATTTATTTCCCTTTGAAGAAGCAAAACCACTGAACAAAAAAAAAAATGAAATTAATTATTTCTACTCAATTTAAAATAGTCAATACCTACACAACACCATTCAATTGTACTAAAACTGAGGCACTTTATTGGTAAGCAGAAATGAATATCAGATAATTGTGGGAAGGAGCAATATTAATTGTAGCACAGAGAGCATGGAAGATAATGTACAAAGACTAGCCCCAAATCTGATGCACATCAGGCCTCAATAATGTAATGAGTGCTGCTGTGATTACTGTTATCTTCATATTTATCTGTACTGTCTGGCACAGTCTAGCAGGACAGAGACCTGTGTAGTAAAGATGGCTAATGCAGAGAAACAACCAGATGCCCAGATAAAGCTAAAAGCTCAGCATGCAAATATGAGCATGAATTTAATATGATTACTTATTTACCAAAAATAAGTAATATAGATTTTACCAGCTGTCAGAAATTCTTTAGACCCCCTGAAATTCATTCATAAAGTGCTGACTACAAAGTATCTGATGCTATTTTCAGAATGGCCCATTATGCTTTCCAAGAGCCTGTTGATTTTTAGATTTTTTTTTTTTTGCCTTTGGGCAAATAGCAATAGATGAAAGAGAGATTAAAAAAATAAAGTCACCACAATCAAATTTAGTTCTTTGAAATGGACAAAATTTCATCTAGATTTACCAAAAGAGAGAAAGGAAAGACTAAAATTATGAAAAGCAGGAACAACAGATGGGATATTACAAACAGCCTTAGAAAAATAAAAAGGATTATAGGGAGATACTATGAGCAATTGTATGCCAACAAATTAGATAACTGCGCTGTATGTGTCCCTCCAAAATTCATAGATGAAACCCTAGTCTCCATTTTGATGCTATCAGGCAGTGGGCCTTTGGGAGACAATCAGGTCATGAAGGTAGAGACCTCATATACGGGATTAGTGCCCTTACAAAGCAGACTCCAGAGAGCTCCCTTCCTTCCTTCCACAATGTGAGGACACAGAGAAAAAGATGGTTGCCTATGAACCAGGAGGTGGACTCTCACTAGACACCAAATGTACTAGCGCCCTGCTCTTGGACTTCCCAGTCTCCAGAACTATGAGCAGTACATTTCTGGTTTTTTATAAGCCATTTTATGGTATTCTGTTATACAGCAGCCCAAAGGGACTGACAGTAACCAGGTGAAACGGACAAATTGCTAGCAAGACAAAACTACTAAAACTGAATCCAGAAGAAACAGAAAATCTGAATATACCTTAGAAATAGTTTCTGATTATTTTATCTCAATGTAGAATTTATTCTCTGCAATTAAAAATATATTTACTACACAACTGCGCTTGCTAAATGTGGGACCCGCTTTCTAAATTACATTAAAAAGGAGTTTTATCATACAAAGACAGTTGGTCCAAAAGCTGGATACAGTGTGCACTACTAGGCCAAAATTACTAATGAACAATCTTACCACAAAGAAAAGCACAGGCCCAGCTGGCTTCACTAGTAGGTTTTTCAAACTTTTTTAAGAAGAATTAACACAAATGTTTTATAAGTTCTTCAAATAAACAGAAGGACTATATCCTGACTCACACTATGAGGCCAATATTACCTTGATACTAAAACTAAGAAAGAAATAACAAGAAAAGAAAACTGTATGCCAACTTCTTTCATGAATACAGACACAAAACTCTTCAAGAAAATACTAGCAAACTGAATCTAGCCACATGTAAAACGTTTGATTCATCATTACTAAGTAGCATTTTTCCCAGAAATGCAAGGTTTGTTTAAATACAAAAGCTGACCAATGTAACAGACCATGTTAATAGAATGAAGCAGAAAAACCATGTGATCTTTTCTATAGATTTAATTGTCAAAATCCAATACCCTTGAATTATAAAAACACTCAACAAAGTAGGCATAGAAAGGAAATTTCTCAATCTGATAGATGGGCATTTTAAAAAAACTACAGTTCACATCATACTAAATAGTGAAGAAACACACTAAAAATGTGAAGTTCACATCACACTCAATATGATCCTTTCTTCCTTGATCAGGAACAAAAGAAGGATATCCACTCACACAACTTCTATTCAACATTTTACCAGTGAGTCTAGCTAAGGCAATCAGGCAAGAAAATTAAATGAAAGATATCTAGGTTGAATAAGGAGTAAAATTATCTCTATGTAAAATTAGTTTGGGCCTCCCTCTTTCATTTGTCTCTTGTATAAAATAGAAATTTTCAGGTCTTATGTCAGTTTTCTAAATGGAATTTCCTTCATGGTGTATCTCTTTCTATATATATTGGAACATATACATATATACATATATATATATATATATATATATATATATATGTATGTATACACACACAAACACATATACACATGGTATATATATGGAGAAAGAGAGAGATGGATTGATTAGTTTTAAGGAACTGGCTCACCTCACATTGGTGGCTGGAAAATTGGAAATCCATAAAGTTGGACTGTGAGCCAAAACTCAGGCAGAATTTCTGTTACAATCTTGAAGCAGAATTCCTCCTTCTGAAAACCTCAGTTTTTGTTCTTAAGGCCTTTAACTGGTTGGACAACTCCTAACCACATTGTCAAACGTAATATCCTTTACTTAAGTAACGTGATTATAAATGTTAATTGTACCTACAAAAGATCTCCACAGCAACATCTAGGTTGGTGTTGGTCCAAAAGCTGGACATAGTGTGTACTACTAGGCCAAGATGGATGCATCAGTTCCAATCCTAGACATATGCCCAAGAAAACTGAAAACATACATGAACACAAAAATGTGTACGAGAATGTTCATAGAAACATTGTAATAGCCAAAAAAACAGACAACCCAAATGCCCATATACTTTTTTTTAAAATAAGTTTTATTTTAGAACAGCTACAGATTTATAGAAAAGTTATAAAGACAATATAGAGTTCCCACATATGCCCAACCCCAGTTTCCTCTTAATGACATTCTACATGAGTGTGACACGTTAGTTACGATTAATGAACTCATGCTGATACATTATTATTAACTGAAGTCTATACTTCATTCAGATTTTCTTAGTGTTTTCCTAAACCCCCTTTTCTGTCCCAGGATCCCACGGAGGATCCCACGTCACATTTTGTCGTCATGTCTCCTCGGATTCCTCTTGGCTATGACACGTTCTAAGACTTCCCTTGTTTTCGATGACCTTGATAGTGTTGAGGGGTCAGGTATTTTGCAGAATGGCCCTCAATTGGAATTTGCCTGCTGTTTTTCTCAAGATTAGACTGGGGTTCTGTGTCTTGGGGTTGAAGGGCACAGAGGAAAAAGGCCACGGTCATTGCATCACCTCAAGTGTACACACTGTTGATCTGACTCCACACTTGGTGTTGACCTTGATTGCCCGGCTGAGGTAGTGTTAGGTTTTTCCACATGGTCTTTGAAAGGAACTCACTCTGCACAACCCGCACTTAAAGGATGGGGAATTATGCTCCACTTCCTCAAAGAATCATGGGCGATTTGTCTATTCTCCCCAATTCATTTAATTATTCATTCATTCAATTGTTCATTTGTATTGGAATGGATGCACACTGTTGATTTTATACTCTGGGTTGTCACCCAATGCTAGTTTATTTTGTTGCTCAAATTGTCCCAATTTTGGCCACTGGGAGCTCTTTCAATGGACTTCCATGTCCCTCTGATGTGCCCCATCATTGAGGTTTTTTTTTTTCTGCCACGTCCTTCTTTCTGACACTACAAGATGCTCCAGGCTCATCTTGAATATTTCCTGCCCCAGTCCCAGAAGCAGCAGTTTCTCCAGGGAGCCTCAGGAATACCTTTTTAAGGGTCCTTGATACATGTTGCCAAATTTGACACATGTACCTAATTTATAATCCAGCCAGTGTCATATATTTGTCTATTTCTCACTACACCACAACGATTTAAAACTATTTTTTTCCTTCACATTTTCTTTTAATTTTTTAAATTTTGGTATCATTAATCTATAATTAAATGAAGAACGTTATGTTTACTAGGCTCCACTCTTCACCAAGTCCCCCATACTTACCCCTTCACAGTAACTGTCCATCTGCGTAGTAAGATGCTGTAAAATCACTACTTGTCTTCTCTGTGTTGCACAGTCCTCCCCGTGCCCCCCATGCACTATACATGCTACTCATAATGCCCTCTTTTTTTTCCCTGCCCTTATCCCTCCAGTCCCACCCATCCTCCCCAGTCCCTTTCCCTTTGGTAACTGTTAGTCCATTCTTCAGTTCTGTGATTCTGCTGCTGTTTTGTTCCTTCAGTTTTCCTTTGTTCTTACACTCCACATATGAGTGAAATCATTTGGTACTTGTCCTTCTCCACCTGGCTTATTTCACTGAGCATAATACCCTCTAGCTCCATCCATGTTGTTGCAAATGGTAGGATCTGTTTTTTTCTTATGGCTGAGTAATATTCCATTGGGTATATGTACCACCTCTTCTTTATCCATTCATCTACTGATGGATATTTAGGTTGCTTCCATATCTTGGCTATTGTAAATAGTGCAGCGATAAACATAGGGGTGCATCTGTCTTTTTCAAACTGGAGTGCTGCATTCTTAGGGTAAATTGCTAGAAGTGGAATTCCTGGGTCAAATGGTATTTCTATTTTGAGCATTCTGAGGAACCACCATACTGCTTTCCACAATGGTTGAACTAATTTACATTCCCACCAGCAGTGTAGGAGGGCTCCCCTTTCTCCACAACCTCACCAACATTTGTTGTTGTTTGTCTTTTCGATGACGGCGATCCTTACTGGTGTGAGGTGATATCTCATTGTGGTTTTAATTTGCATTTCTCTGATGATTAGCAATGTGGAGCATCTTTTCATGTGCCTGTTGGCCATCTGGATTTCTTCTTTAGAGAACTGTCTATTCAGCTCCTCTGCCCATTTTTTAATTGGATTATTTGCTTTTCGATTGTTGAGGTGTGTGAGCTCTTTATATATTTTGGATGTCAGCCCTTTATAGGATCTGTCATTTATAAATATATTCTCCCATACTGTAGGGTATCTTTTTGTTCTATTGATGATGTCATTTGCTGTACAGAAGCTTTTTAGCTTGATATAGTCCCACTTGTTCATTTTTTGCTTTTGTTTCCTTTGCCCGGGGAGATATGTTCATGAAGAACTCACTCATGTTTATGCCCATGAGATTTTTGCCTATGTTTTTTTCTAGGAGTTTTATGGTTTCATGACTTACATTAGGTCTTTGATCCATTTAGAATTTACTTTTGTGTATGGGGTTAGACAGTGATCCAGTTTCATTCTCTTACATGTAGCTGTCCAGTTTTGCCAGCACCATCTGTTGAAGAGACTGTCATTTCCCCATTGTATGTCCATGGCTCCTTTATCGTATATTAATTGTCCATATATGTTTGGATTAATGTTTGGAGTCTCTATTCTGTTCCACTGGTCTGTGGCTCTGTTCTTGTGCCAGTACCAAATCGTCTTGACTAGTGTGGCTTTGTAGTAGCACTTGAAGATGGGGAGCGAGATCCCCCCCCACTTTATTCTTCCTTCTCAGGATTGCTTTGTCTATTCGGGGTCTTTGGTGGTTACATATGATTTTTGAACTATTTTTTCCAGTTCATTGAAGAATGCTATTGGTAATTTGATAGGGATTGCATCGAATCTGTATATTGCTTTGGGCAGGATGGCCATTTTGACAATATTAATTCTTCCTAGCCAGAAACATGGGATGACTTTCCATCTGTTAGTGACCTCTTTAATTTCTCTTAAGAGTGTCTTACAGTTTTCAGGGTATAGGTCTTTCACTTCCTTGGTTAGGTTTATTCCTAGGTATTTTATTCTTTTTGATGCTATCGTGAATGGAATTGTTTTCCTGATTTCTCTATTAGTTCATTGTTAGTGTCTAGGAAGGCTACAGATTTCTGCATGCTAATTTTGTATCCTGCAACTTTGCTGAATTCTGATATTAGTTCTAGTAGTTTTGCAGTGGAGTCTTTAGGGTTTTTTATGTACAATATCATGTCATCTGCAAATAGAGACAGTTTGACTTCTTCTTTACCAATCTGGATGCCTTTTTTTTATTTGTTTTGCCTGAATGCCATGGCTAGGACCTCCAGTACTATGTTGAATAACAGTGGGGAGAGTGGGCATCCCTGTCTTGTTCCCCATCTCAGAGGAAAAGCTTTAAGCCTCTCACTGTTCAGTATGATGTTGGCTGTGGGTTTATCATATATGGCCTTATTATGTTGAGGTACTTGCCCTCTATGCACATTTTGTTGAGAGTTTTTATCACGAATGGATGTTGAATTTTGTTGAATGCTGTTTCAGCATCTATGGAGATGATCATGTGGTTTTTGGCTTCTTTTTGTTGATGTGGTAGATGATGTTGATGGATTTTCGAATGTTGTACCATCCTTGCACCCCTGGGATGAATCCCACTTGGTCATGACGTATGATCCTTTTGATGTATTTTTGAATTCGGTTTGCTAATATATTATTGAGTATTTTTTCATGTACGTTCATCAGCGATATTGATCTGTAGTTTTCTTTTTTGGTGGGGTCTTTGCCTGGTTTTGGTATTAGGGTGATGTTGGCTTCATAAAATGAGTTTGGGAGTATTCCCTCCTCTTCTATTTTTTGGAAAACTTTAAGGAGAATGGGTGTAATGTCTTCTCTGTATGTCTGATAAATTTCTGAGGTAAATATATCTGGCCCGGGGGTTTTGTTCTTGGGTAGTTTTTTCATTACCCATTCAATCTCGTTGCTGGTAATTGGTCTGTTTATATTTTCTATTTCTTTCTGGGTCAGTCTTGGAAGGTTCTATTTTTCTAGGAAGGTCTCCATTTCTCCTAGGTTTTCCAGCTTGTTAGCATATAGGTTTTCATAGTAGTCTCTAATAATTCTTTGTATTTCTGTTGGGTCTGTCGTGATGTTTCCTTTCTCATTTCTGGTTCTGTTGATGTGTGTTGAATCTCTTTTTCTCTTAATAAGTCTCCTAGAGGCTTATCTATTATGTTTGTTTTCTCAAAGAATCAGCTCTTGGTTTCATTGATTTTTGCTATTGTTTTATTCTTCTCAATTTTATTTATTTCTTCTCTGATCTTTATTATGTCCCTCCATCTGCTGACCTTAGGCCTCATTTGTTCTTCTTTTTCCAATTTCAATATTTGTGACATTAGACTATTCATTTAGGATTGTTCTTCCTTCTTTAAATATGCCTGGATTGCTATATACTTTCCTCTTAAGACTGCTTTGGCTGCGCCCCACAGAAGTTGGGGCTTTGTGCTGTTGTTGTCATTTCTTTCCATATATTGCTGGATCTCCATTTTAATTTGGTCATTGATCCATTGATTATTTAGTAGCATGTAGTTAAGCCTCCATGTGTTTGTGAGCCTTTTTGTTTTCTTTATGCAATTTATTTATAGTTTTATACCTTTGTGGTCTGAAAAGTTGGTTGGTAAGATTTCAATCTTTTTGAATTTACTGAGGCTCTTTTTGTGGCCTAGTATGTGGTCTATTCTGGAGAATGTTCCATGTGCACTTGAGAAGAATGTGTACCCTGCTTCTTTTGGATGTAGAGTTCTTTAGATGTCTACTAGGTCCATCTGTTCTAGCGTGTGTTGTTCAGTGCCTCTGTGTCCTTACTTATTTTCTGTCTGGTGAATCTGTCCTTTGGAGTGAGTGGTGTGTTAAAGTCTTCCAAAATGAATGCATTGTTTTCTATTTCATCCTTTAATTCTGTTAGTATTTGTTTTACATACATTGCTGCTCCTGTATTGGGTGCATATATATTTAGAATGGTTATATCCTCTTGTTGGACTTAGCCCTTTATCATTTTGTAATGTCCTTCTTTATCTCTTGTAACTTTCTTTATTTTGAAGTCTATTTTGTCTGATACTGGTATTGCAACACCTGCTTTTTTCTCTCTGTTGTTTGCATGAAATATCTATTTCCATCCCTTAACTTTTAATCTGTGCATGTCTTTGCGTTTGGGGTGAGTCTCTTGTAAGCAGCATATAGATGGGTCTTGCTTTTTTTTATCCATTCTATTTCTCTGTGTCTTTTGACTGGTGCATTCAGTCCATTTACATTTAGGGTGATTATTGAAAGATATGTACTCATTGCCATTGCAGGCTTTAGAGTCATGTTTACCAAAGTTCAAGATTAGCTTGTTTACTACATCACTGTCTAACTTAACTCCCTTATTGATCTATTATAAACACAGTCTGATGATTATTTCTCTCCCTTCTTATTCCTCCTTCTCTATTCTTCATATGTTGGGTGTTTTGTTCTGTGCTCTTTTTTGGAGTGCTCCCATCTAGAGCAGTCCCTCTAAGGTACCCTGTAGAGGTGGTTTGTGGGAAGCAAATTCCCTCAGCTTTTGCTTGTCTGGGAATTGTTTAATCCTTCCTTCATATTTAAATGATAATCGTGCTGGATACAGTATCCTTGGTTCAAGGCTCTTCTGTTTCATTGCATTAAATATATCATGCCATTCTCTTCTGGCCTGTGAGGTTTCTGTTGAGAAGTCTGATGATAGAGTGATGGGTGTTCCTTTGTAGGTGAACTTTTTCCCTCTCTGGCTGCCTTTAATACTCTGTCCTTGTCCTTGATCTTTGCCTGTCATTTTAATTATTATGTATCTTGGTGTTGTCCTCTTTGGGTCCCGTCTCTCAGGAGTTCTGTGTGCCTCCGTAGTCTGAGCAACTATTTCCTCCCCCATTTGGAGGAAGTTCTCAGCAATTATTTCTTCAAAGACACTTTCTATCCCTTTTTCTCTCTCTTCTTCCTCTGGTACCCCTATAATACGGATATTGTTCCTTTTGGATTGGTCACACAGTTCTCTTAATATTGTTTCATTCCTGGAGATCCTTTTATCTCTCTCTGTGTCAGCTTCTATGCGTTCCTGTTCTCTGGTTTCTATTCCATCAATGGCCTCTTGCATCTTATCCATTCTGCTTATAAATCCTTCCAGAGTTTGTTTCACTTGTGTAATCTCCCTCCGGATGTCTGTAATCTCCCTCCAGACTTCATCCCTTAGCTCTTGCATATTTCTTTGCAGCTCTGTCAGCATGTTTATGATTTTTATTTTGAATTCTTTTTTCAGGAAGACTGGTTAGGTCTGTCTCTGCAGATCCTCTCTCAGGTGTTGTCTGAACTATCTTGGACTGGACTAAGTTTTTTTGCTTTTTCATGGTGATGGCAGTGGCTGTAGGCAGGTTGCAGATATGTCAGCTGGGAGAAGAAAGTCCTTTCCTGCTTGCTCGATGCCTTGCCCTTCTCCGCTGCCTGTGTTGGTTACCCATACTCCTGGAGCAGCCACCTGGTAAGTCCCCTTAGCTGCTGTGGGCGGGGTCTCTGTCAGAGCTGTGCGGAACCCTGAGGGGAGTGGCAGGCACACCACTTTCACTCCTCTGTGATAGCGGCGCCCCTGCCTGGCAGCTGTATGCCAGCAGCGGCCTTTGGGTCTGGCCCGCACGGCCATGTGTTGAGCTGGGATTCCGGTCGGCTGCTGGGAGCACACCTGCTCCTCTGGCTCCACTGCAGTTGTGCGCGGGGCTCTCCCATGTGGACCTTTCATGAACTCCTCTGGCTCCACTGTCGCCGGTGCATGTGAGCTGCACCCAGGCTGTTCAGTCGTTGCTGCTGCGGGCTCGCACAAGCCTCTCCCAGTCCCCTCTGGTGCCGTTGGCACACACGATCTGCTCCCGGTCTCTTCCGGCACCACCACCCCCGGCACACACTGCCACTCTCCCACTACTGGGCCGGTGTGTTGGGGTACACACCAGTTGGAAGAATGACTGGCAGGCTGCCTAGTGTCGTGAGGGGCTTCAGAGCTGCACTGCCTCCTGGGGTTTAGGGCACCTAAAGTTCCCCGGGATTCCCAGCTGCTGGCTAAGTGTGCCGGGATGACTTCATCTAGCTATGGGGTCCCTGTCTCTTTAAGACTTGCAGAAAGCTCTCGCTTTTCTTTTGTCTCAGGGACGCCGGTTGCAAGGTCCTGCCCACAGGTTTTTCTTTTCCATTTCTCTAATATACAGCACCCTGTGCACCTTGTGTCTGTGCTCCAGGTGTGGATTTCTAGAGCTGGTTGTTTAGCAGTCCTGGGCTTTCGCTCCCTCCCCATTCTGACTCCTTTCTTCCCGTCAGATTCTGGGGTCGGGGAGCCTTCAGGTCCCGCCTTGCTGCAGCTTGTATCTTAGCCCCTTCATGTGATGTTGCATTCTCACAGTTGTAGATGTATCCTGGCTGTTGTACTGCATCCACTGGTGTTTCTTTTAGGAATAGTTGTATTTATTGTATTTTCATAAATATATATGTTTTGGGGAGGAGATTTCCTTTGAACTACTCATGCCTCCACCTTCCCGATTTCCCCATACACTTTTAAGAAGATAAATGCAATTTGGTATTTCATATAGTGAAATATTATCTGATAATAGAAAGCAATAATGTGGTGACCCATGCTAAACATGAATAAATTCTAAAAGCAGTACACTAACTAAAAAAAACAGTCACAGACGACCATATACTATTTGATGTCATTTTTTGCAAAATCCCCAGAATAGAAAATCTATAGACAGAACGTAAATGAACCCATTGCCTGGGGCCAGTTAGGAGGGAGGGGGTGGGGACGAACTACTCCCTTAAAAACTTTCTTTCTGGGATGATAAAAGTGCTCTAAAATTGGATTCCTGTGGTGGGGTTCAACTGTGTGAATGTCCAGAAATCAATGGGTTATATGCTTTAAAAAGGGAAGCTAAGTGCTGCATACATTACATCTCAGTAAAGCTGTTATATATGCTGCATGGTTGCTTATTTCCTAGCATTCTACAGAAATTTCTCTCTTTACTTTTTAGGCAATAGTAAGTTATTGCTTCTTATCAGATGCACAACCAGTAGTTTCTGATGGGCAGAGAGAGACTGCAAGTGATCCCTCCCTCTATTGTCAGGACATCCTGGGGATGCCATGGCTATAGCAGAGGCCTAGTATGTGATTCCACGTTGTATGATGAAATACATGGTTTCCTTGCAAGCCTTGAACTGAGTTGCTTTTAGTGAAATTAGCCTAGTTATAAAAATATTTAAGGCCTAAAACATGATATACAAACAGCAAACACTTTAAACTATTAAATTAGACAATTATATGTAACCATCTCCTGAGGAGCTGAGTTCTGAAGTGGTGCTGATATTATACAGAAGACCCAAAGGCATTTGCATATGAATGTAGTTCCAGAGACTCTTTCTCAGTTTGGAAAATGAATTGAGCATATTAGAAATATTGTTGATGTGAATGTGTCTTTTGCAGTGTTTATGGTTTTATTTTTGATTCTACAAATAATGCATCATTATTACATAACAATTTGAAGATAAAGAAGAGTATAATGATGAAAATTATTGTGATATGACCACTCTAAATGGGCTTGTGTATTTCTGTCTTGTATTTTTTTCTTGGGGTTAAAACATACAATTTACCATCTTAGTCATTATAAAGTGTACAGCTCAGAGGTATTAAGTGCATTCACACTGTTGAGTATAGATGTCATTTAAAATTAAGAAAAAATTATGTACTTAAATCCTGAGTGACAAGACTCAGAGAACTCTGTGGACGCCTTGGAAGAAAAGCAAGAGAGAACATTGAAATCAAAGGAGCTTTTATTTGTACATATTTATATCTGTTAAAAACAGGTTTTTAAGGAGTCCTACTTCTTTCAAGAAGAGCAAGCATACCTACAGATGTGAAATATTACAGACTACTCAACCTCCGATTATAGTGACTGAGATAAAGGGAGACACCCAGCAGAATGCACTCTGCTGGCCGGGTGGGTCTCCGTGGAGGCAGTTCTCTGGAGGGCTGCTCAGTACATCGTGGGCTGTGGGCCACACACGTACTGGGTCCTGGGGAACAGTCGGCCAACTGTTCAAAAGGCATTCTCCCATTGCAGACGTGTGGAAATTTTAACACTATGCAGGTGATTCCATTTAGAAAATTTGCATAAGACCAGAAAATATCAATTTTATAAAAAGAGACCAATAAAAGAAGGAGGCCCCAAGTAATTTTATAAAACTAACATATTCTTGCTTCCAATACCAAAAAAGAAAATTAACATCAATCTCATTTATTAATATAAATGGAGAAATTCTTAATAAAATAATTTTTAAAATTCTAAACAACAATGTATAAGATATATCATTTATGTGTGTGTTTATCTCAGTATCAGAAAATCAATTATTATACAACTCTTCATTAACAGATTAAAGCAAACAAATCATATGGTCAATAAATAGGTATAGTAACATTATACAAGAAAGTAAAATAGTCATTACAAGAGTTATAATATGTTCAGAATAGGAAAGAATTTTTTTTGGTTGATAAAGGTAACTACCAGACAAAGGTGTCAGGTTACTAAATAATGATGATCAGGTCAGAAGGGAATGTCTGCTCTCATGATTACTAGTCACAGTGACCCCTGATGTTCCAGGCTAAAATGAGTCAAGGATAATGAATAAACAAAATGGTATTTAAAAGGAAAAAAAATTTTTTTCCACATGATATTATGTGGTAGAGAGAAAAACCAAGTGACTAAGTGGGCAAAATCTTGACATAGAAAATGACTTCAGCAAAAATATCAGAAACAATATGAACATCTAAAGAATTAATATAATTCCTGCATATTAGTAACAACTAAACAAAGCATTTAATAGAATAAAGGATCCTGTTTACAACATCATTCAATAGTCTAGTAAGACTTAATATAGTAAGATAAAATGTACCATAACCAAAGCTAACAGGATGGCCTCAGATGCGAAAATGGCAAAATATGTTTGATGTATTATGAACAAAAAATTTTCATTGAGGGTATATATAAAGAACACCTACAATAATTAAGAAAAAGACAGAGACAACCACCCAACAGGAAAGCTGGAACACGTTTTCAATAAGCACTTTTCAGAAGAGGAAATCAGATTAGCCAGAAAATACTAATTATACAAAAAGAAATCATTTTACATTAATATAACTAACAAAAAATTCGTTCTGTAAAAAACCAAGAGTTTGCAAGGATGGAGAGAATCATGAACTGGTACCACATTCCTGGTGGGAGTACATATTGGTGCAATAGTTTTGAAGAGCAATTTAGCAATCAGCAAACCCTACGGTGACTCAACTTCAGATAAATCAAAATAGATTAATTGAGGAGGCCTCCTCTCCTCATAGTCCCATTTTAAAATGCAGTGTATTAATAAAAATTTGAGGTATAGTATGGTCGACATGACAAGGGAGGTAGGAGGCCAAGGTAACGTGACCCATGCATGTTATCCAGGCATATCGTGAGATTGTTCAGAACAGGGTGTTCCCTGTGTATACAGGTAAGGCAGATGTTAATGCCTCAGGTGTGCAGAAGCCAGAAACATGGTTAATATATCCCCAAACTCAGGTCAAGCCAGACTTAGGCATGATGGTTATGGTGGCATGGAAAAGGAAAATGGGAATATGGAGGGAAGGCAACAGGGAGTGTAGCAATGTGGCAACACTTTCTTGGGAAAGCCTGTGGTCTGTGTACTCAGGTCACCGTATTCTCCCAGCTCCGTCTCACTGGTCAGATGGAGAGCATGTATCAGCTAACTAGGAGATTAATAGGATCATTGTTGATAGGCTGGGGAAACTTGGAAGTCTCTCCATCTGTTTCTAAGCTGGAGTAATTACTGCAATGCGAAGCCAGAACACAGCTGTATCAGAACTGTACTGAAAGTAAACAGCCAGTCCCCTAAATTCCCTGCCAGCCAGCTGGGCAGGCTTGCTGTGGTCATTTTATTAACCTCAGAATAATAACCTAAATAATCACAATTTAGACTTTTGGACTCTGCTAACTGAACATTGGTTTTTGATTAAATTGTTCTTTCCTTTATCCTAATAACTTTACTTCTTGAAACATGCTGTAGAGAAACTCTGGCACAAGTACACTTAAGCCTACATAGATGTGTTCACTTTAATGAGCACAGAGAAAATTGAAGATAACCTAAATTTTCATCAACAGAAGAATAGATAATTGAACAATTAAATAATTTCATAATCAAATTCTTTATAGAAGTTAAAGTCAATGCCTTATATCTATGTTTGTCAAATGTATACATCTCTATTGAAAATGCAAATTATATGTTTTAAAACATTTAAGAAAAAACTAAATATACAATATGTATTTTGTTTATACAAATGCAATAAAAGTGTAAAAGCATAAAGTTATTATCTCTGGGAAATTAATTTCAAAGATATTTAATATATTTAGCATCGTTCATAGGAGGGATACAAATCACTCAGAATAAATGCTGACAATGCATTGGAGAAAGATTCTCAATTATTGTTGCTGGACCAGGCATAATAATCTAGTTACAGCTTTCTTAGGAGGTCAGGGTGAGCAGAGTGCAGTCTGGCACCTGGACAGGAGTGGGGAGAAGAACCCAGGGAATTTTATTTTATCACCTGTAATGGAAGCGTTTCCATGCTTTAATATCTGATATGGGTATACTGGCTAAATATCAACTGTGATTGTAGAAAAGAAATTGCCTGACAAATATTTAGAAAGTAGGAATGTATGTATTTGTGTATTTATGCATGTGTGCTTATATGTGTGTATATATGTATATGTATACATATAAGATGCACATATATGCACATGTGCATGTTATTGCATGCTACTATTTGAAAGACACAGCTGTCTTTCTAATAATCTTATAAACAGCCCTAGTTGAATTAGCTAGTTTTGGGGAGGGTCCTTTTTTTTCTCTACACATACAT
The DNA here is from genome assembly GCF_030020395.1 of Manis pentadactyla. Lineage (NCBI taxonomy): Eukaryota > Metazoa > Chordata > Mammalia > Pholidota > Manidae > Manis > Manis pentadactyla. The sequence continues at coordinate 46,881,992 of NC_080025.1, forward strand.
GTGTACATGTACACATTCACTCATATGTATATATTGGCATACAAATATATGTTTTTGCAAATATGATTGGTAAACAAAAATAAGCCAATGACAAGCAACATTAGTATGCAATAGTAATTATATTTTATTTAAATAACAGCAGAAGTGACATAAATAACTATTAAAATTATTTTTGAAAATCATTGTGAATAAAAATCATAAAATATTGAATGAAAGACTTCCGATTGCATTTTGAATAGAGATATATACTATGTTCATGGATTGGAATAATTGCTATGAAAAAGGTAGCAATTATCTCTAAACTAATTTGTAAATTTAGCTCAATTCTTGTTAAAATTCCAAAAATGTTTTTAGAAGAATCTGTGGAGCTATCTTTAACATTTCAGGAAAAACGAAGATTAAAATAACTAGTATTTGGAAAATTACCTTTCAATCTTGATTTACAATACCTCAAAGTTTCCAATAGAATCTTATTAACAATATAGTATTGACACAAGAATACACATACATGCACACACACGTACACAAATGGAATCATACAGGGAACTGTTTAACAGTGCACACTTCAGTGGTAATGTGAAATATCAAAAGTGCCATCATAGAACAGCAGGGATCTAATGTAATACATAACAAAAAGTGCTGAGACAATTGGCTGTTCATTTCAAACGGAAAATTAAATTGAACCCATACATAGCATTGATTAAAAGAAGAATAAGATTTTCTTTGTATCATTAATCTACAATTATATGAGGAACATTATGTTTACTAGACTCTCCCCATCACCAAGTCCCCTCCACATACCACATTACAGTCTGTATATCAGTGTAATAAGATGCTATAGAGTCACTACTTGTCTTCTCTGCATTGTACAGCCCTCCGCATGGCCCCCTCATTATACATGCTAATCATAATGCCATCTTACTCCCCTCCACCTTCTCCATCCCTTCCCACCCATCTTCCCTAGTCCCTTTCTCTTTGGTAACTGTTAGTCCATTCTTGGTTCCATGAGTCTACTACTGTTTTGCTCCTTCAGTTTTTTCTTTGTTTTTATACTCCACAGATGAGTGAAATCATTTGATACTTGTCTTTCTCCACCTGACTTATTTCACTGAGCATAATACCCTCTAGCTCCGTCCATGATGTTGCAAATGGTAGGATTTGTTTTCTTTTTATGGCTGAATAGTATTCCATTGTGTATATGTACCACATCTTCTTTATCCATTCATCTACTGTTAAACACTTATGCTGCTTTCAATTCCTGGCTATTGTAAATAAGGCTGTTATAAATATAGGGGTGCATGTGTCTTTTTCAAACTGGGCTGCTGCATTCTTAGGGTAAACTCCTAGGAGTGGAATTCCTGGTTCAAATGGTATTTTTAGTTTGAGCTTCTTGAGGAACCTCCATACTGCTTTCTACAATGGTTGAACTAATTTATATTCCCACCAGCAGTGTAGGAGGGTTCTCCGTTCTTCACAACCTCACAAACATTTGTTGTTGTTTGTCTTCTGGATGGTGGTGATCCTTACTGGTGTGACGTGATATCTCATTGTTGATTTAATTTGCATTTCTCTGATAACTAGCGGTGTGGAGCATCTTTTCATATGTCTGTTGGCCATCTGAATTTCTTATTTGGAGAACTGTCTGTTCAGCTCCTCTACCCATTTTTTAATTTTATTATTTGCTTTTTGTTTGTTGAGGTGCATGAGTTCTTTATATATTTTAGATGTCAACCCTTTATCAGATCTGTCATTTATGAATATATTCTCCCACCCTATAGGATGCCTTTTTCTTCTATTAGTGGTGTCCTTTGCTGTACAGAAGCTTTTCAGCTTGATATAGTCCCACTTGTTCATTTTTGCTTCTGTTTCCCTTGCCTGGGGAGATATATCCATGAAGAAGTTGTTCATGTTTATGTCCAAGAGATTTTGCCTATGTTTTTTTCTAAGAGTTTTATGGTTTCATGACTTACATTCAGGTCTTTTACCCATTTCAAATTTACTTTTGTGTATGGGGTTAGACAATGACCCAGTTTCATTCTCCTTCATGAAGCTGTCCAGTTTTGTTAACACCAGCTGTTGAAGATGCTGTCATTTCCCCATTGTATGTCCATGGCACCTTTATCATATATTAATTGACCATATATGTTTGGGTTAGTATCTGGACTCTCTATCCTGTTCCACTGGTCTGTGGGTCTGTTCTTGTGCCAGTACCAAATTGTCTTGATTACTGTGGCTTTGTAGTAGAGTTTGAAGTTGGGAAGCGAGATGCCCTCTGCTTTATTCTTTTTTTCTCAGGATTTCTTTGTCTATTCAGGGTCTTTTGTGGTTCCATATTAATTTTAAAACTATTTGTTCCAGTTCATTGAAGAATGGTGTCAGTTTTTTGATGGGGATTGCATCTAATATGTAGATTGCTTTAGGCGGGATGGCCATTTGACAGTAATAATTCTTCCTTGACAAGAGAATGTGATGAGTTTCCATTTGTTAGTGTCCTCTGTAATTTCTCTTAAGAGTGTCTTGTAGTTTTCTGGGTATAGGTCTTTCACTTCCTTGGTTAGGTTTATTCCCAGGTATTTTATTCTTTTTGATGCAATTGTGAATGGAATTGTTTTCCTGATTTCTCTTTCTGCTAGTTCATCAATAGTGTATAGGAAAGCCACAGATTTCTGTGAACTAATTTTGTATCTTGCAACTTTGCTGATTCAGTCATTTGTTCTAGTAGTTTTGGAATGGAGTCTTTAGGGTTTTTTATGTAGAATATCATTTCATCTGCAAATAGTGATAGTTTGACTTCTTCTTTACCAATCTGGATGCCTTGTATTTCTTTGTTTTGTCTTATTGCCATGGCTAGGACCTCCAGTACTATGTTGAATAACAGTGGGGAGAGTGGGCATTCCTGCCTTGTTCCCGATCTTAGAGGAAAGGCTTTCAGCTTCTCACTGTTAAGTATGATGTTGGCTGTGGGTTTGTCATATATGGCCTTTATTATGTTGAGGTGCTTGCACTCTATACTCATTTTGTTGAGAGTTTTTATCATGAATGGATGTTGAATTTTGTCGAATGCTTTTTCAGCGTCTATGGAGATGATCATGTGGTTTTTATCCTTCTTTTTGTTGATGTGGTGGATGATGTTGATGGATTTTTGAATGTTGTACCATTCTTGCATCCCTGAGATGAATCCCACTTGATCATGGTGTATGATCTTCTTGATGTATTTTTGAATTCAGTTTGCTAATATTTTGTTGAGTATTTTTGCATCTATATTCATCAGGGATATTGGTCAGTAATTTTCTTTTTTGGTGGGGTCTTTGCCTGGTTTTGGTATTAGAGTGATGCCAGCTTCATAGAATGAGTTTGGAAGTATTCCCTTCTGTCCTATTTTTTGGAAAACTTTAAGGAGAATGGGTATTACTTCTTCCCTATATGTCTGATAAAATTCAGTGGTAAATCCTTCTGGCCTGGGAATTTTTCTCTTGGATAGTTTTTTGATTACTGATTCAATTTGATCACTGGTAATTGGTCTGTTTAGATTTTCTGTTTCTTCCTTGGTCAGTCTTGGAAGGTTGTATTTTTCTAGGAAGGTGTCCATTTCTTCTAGATTTTCCAGCTTGTTAGCATATAGATTCTCATAGTATTCTCTAATAATTCTTTGTATTTCTTTCGGTTCTGTTGTGACTTTTACTTTCTAATTTCTGATTTTGTTTATGTGCATAGATTCTCTTTCTCTCTTAATAAGTCTGGCTAGGGGCTTATTTATTTTGTTTATGTTCTCAAAGAACCAGCTCTTGGTTTCATTGATTTTTTCTATTGTTTTATTCTTCTCAATGTTTTATTTCTAATGTTTACTTCTAATGTTTTATTTCTTCTCTGATGTTTATTGTGTCCCTCCTTCTGCTGACTTTGGGCCTCATTTGTTCTTCTCTTTCCAATCTCAATAATTGTGACTTCAGACTATTCATTTGGGATTGTTCTTCCTTCTTTAAATAGGCCTGGATTTTTGCTATATAGTTTCCTCTTAGAACTGCCTTCACTGCATCCCACAGAAGTTGAGGCTTTGTGCTGTTGTTGTCATTTGTCTCCATATATTACTTGATCTTTATTTTAATTTGGTCATTAATCCATTGGTTATTTAGGAGCATGTTGTTAAGCCTCCATGTGTTTGTGAGCCTTTTTGCTTTCTTTGTACAATTTATTTCTAGTTTTATACCCTTGTGGTCTGAAAATTTGGTTGGTAGAATTTCAATCTTTTGGAATTTACTGAGGCTCTTTCTGTGGCCTAGTATGTGGTCTATTCTGGAAAATATTCCATGTACACTTGAGAAGAATGTGCATCCTGCTGCTTTTGGGTGTAGAATTCTGTAGATGTCTGTTAGGTCCATCTGTTGTAGTGTGTTGTTCAGTGCTTCTGTGTCCTTACTTATTTTCTGTCTGGTGGATCAGTCCTTTGAAGTGAGTGGTGTGTTGAAGTCTCCTAGAATGAATGCATTGCATTCTATTTCCTCCTTTATTCTGTTAGTATTTGTTTCACATATGTAGGTGCTCCTGTGTTGGGTACATAGGTATTTATAATGGTTATATCCTCTTGTTGGACTGATCCCTTTATCATTATGTAATGTCCTTCTTTATCTCTTGTTACTTTCTTTGTTTTGAAGTCTATTTTGTCTGATACAAGTACTGCAACACCTGCTTTTTTCTCCCTATTGTTTGCTTGAAATATCTTTTTCCATCCTTTGACTTTTAGTCTGTGTGTGTCTTTGGGTCTGAGGTGTGTCTCTTGTAAGCAGCATATAGATGGATTTTGCTTTTTTATCCATTCTATTACTCTGTGTCTTTTGATTGGTGCATTCAGTCCATTTACATTTAGGGTGATTATTGAAAGGAATGTACTTATTGCCATTGCAGGCTTTAGGTTCGTGGTTACCAAAGGTTCAGTGGTAACTTCTTCACTCTCTAATAGTCTAACTTAACTTGTTTATTAAGCTATTATAAACACAGTCTGATGATTCGTTACTTCTCTCCCTTCTTATTCCTCCTCCTCCATTCTTTATATTTTAGGTGTTTTAATCTGTACTCTTTTGTGTTTCCTTTGACTGCTTTTGTGCATAGTTGATTTTATTTTTTGTCTTTAGTTGATATTTGTTTTGTCTGCTGTCTTTGGTGTGATTTTATTTTCTCTGGTGACATCTATTTAGCCTTAGGAGTTCTTCCATCTAGAGAATTCCCTTTAAAATATCCTGTAGAGGTGGTTTGTGGGAGGCAAATTTCCTCAACTTTTGTTTGTCTGGAAATTGTTTAATCCCTCCTTCATCTTTAAATGTTAATCATGATGGATACAGTATCCTTGGTTCAAGGCCCTTCTGTTTCATTACATTAAATACACCATGCCATTCTCTTCTGGCCTGTAAGGTTTCTGTTGAGAAGTCTGATGATAGCCTGATGGGTGTTCCTTTGTTGGTGACCTTTTTTCTCTCTCTGGCTGCCTTTAGTACTCTGTCTTTGTCTTTGATCTTTGCCATTTTAATTATTATATATCTTGGTGTTGTCCTCCTTGGGTCCTTTGTGTTGGGAGATCTGTGGGCTTCCATGGTCAGAGAGACTATTTACTTCCCCAGTTTGGGGAAATTTTCAGCAATTATTTCTTCAAAGACACTTTCTATCCATTTCTCTCTCTTCTTCTTCTTCTGGTACCCCTATAATGCAAATATTGTTCAGTTTGGATTGGTCACACAGTTCTCTTAATATTGTTTCATTCCTGGAGATCCTTCTATCTCTCTCTGCCTCAGCTTCTCTGTATTCCTATTCTCTGATTTCTATTCCATTAAAGGCCTCTTGCACCTCATCCAGTCTGCTCTTAAGTCCTTCCAGAGATTGCTTTATTTCTGTATTCTCCCTCCCAACTTAATCCTTTAGCTCTTGCATATTTCTCTGCAGGTCCATCAGCATGGTTATGACCTTTATTTTGAATTCCTTTTCAGGAAGATTGGTTAAAGTTATCTCCCCAGGCCCTCTCTCATGGGTTCTCTGAGTGATTCTGGGCTGGACCAAGTTCTTCTGCCTTTTCATGGTGATAGAGATAGTCATAGGCAGGTAGCACATATGTTAGCTGGGAGAACAAAGTCCCTTCCTGCTTGCTGGTTGCCTTGTCCTTCTCCACTGCCTGTGCCAGTTAATTGCACACCAGGATCAGGCTCCAGGTTAATTTCCTGAGCCACAGCAGGTGGGGCAGCCCAGAGCCTTGCTGGGAGAGGCAGACATGCCCGGTGTGCTCTCCTGCAAGAACGGCCCCCCTTCGCACCTTGCTCTGTCTTCCTCTGCCTGCGCCAGGCAGCTGCTAGCCGGCAGCAGCTTTTGGACCTGGACTGGGCAGCAGCGCACTGGGAGGAGGCTCTGGGCAGCTGCTGTGGGCACGGCCGCTCCCAGGCTGTTCTGCCAGGGTTGTGCGGGAATGGGAATGAATGGCAGGCTGTTTATCACCGTGAGGGGCTTCAGAGCTGCATTGCCACCCAGGAGGCTGGGGTGCCTGAAGTTCCCCAGGGTTCCCAGCTGCTGGGCTGAGTGTGCCAGGATGGTTCTGTCCAGCTGTGAGGCCTCTGTCCCTTTAAGACTTTCAAAAAGCACTCACTTTTCTTTTGTCCCAGGGGAGCCAGCTGCAGGAACCCACTCCAGGTTTTACTTTTCCTTTTCTCTTATATCCAGCACACCACACAATGTGTGTGTGTGCTCCCAGTGCAGATTACTAGGGCTGGTTGTTTAGCAGTCCTGGGCTTCCACTCCCTCCCTGCTCTGACTTCTCTTCTGCTGGTGAGCTGGGGTGGGGGGAGCGCTCACATCCCACTGGTCATGGCTTGTATCTTACCCTCTTCATGGATGCCGAGTTCTCAGATATGTAGATGTAGCCTGGCTGTTGTACTGTATCCTCTGGTCTCTCTGTTAGGTTAGTTTTATTTGTTGTATTTTCAAAAATAATATATGGTTTTTGGAGGATATTTCCACTGCCCTACTCATGCTGCTATCTTCCCCCAAATCAAGAAACTTAAGATTTTAAAAATAAATGTTTATATCTCCTATGTTTTAGTCATTCAAGTGCTTCAAACACATTCAATCATGTAGTATTCACAACTACTTTTTGACAGAGATAACATTATAATTATTGTAGTATTATCATCATCATTCTCACATGGACCAACTGAGGTAGACATAAAAACAAATGTTAAAATGATAGGAGATTTTCCTGACTCCTAGGTAGACAAGTATATCTTTTTAAAAAATCACAAAGCAAAAATTATAAAGAAAAATAATGATACATTTGACTACATTAAAATCAAAATTTTTATTTTACAAAAATTTCTATTTTACAAAAGCTTTTACCAAATTTCTATTCTATGAAAAGTTTAAAAGGTGTAAATTAAAGCTTGAGGTGAAATAATAGTATTCTGAATTTCTGAATAAAACTACAAATATTAAAGGAAAATAATGGACAAAGCAGGAAATTCACATAAAATGAAGCAAGAATAGCTAAGAAATACATCAAAAGATGTTAAGTTTCAGTATCAATGAGGAAATGCAAGTTAAAGATATAATGAGACTCCATTTCATGTTCATCAGATTCTCGAAAGTTGGAAAAGGTGAAAAATGTTGAATGTTGGGGAGGAATAGGATAACCTGAAACTCCCTTGCATTGATGATGGATAAATTGGCCCAACCAATATGAAAAGAGAAATTAGGCACCATCTTCTAAAACTATCAGCTTGATTGTTCCTGAATTTCTGGTTTTATTTCAACCAACACTGGAAACAACACACGTATACATGAAGACATTCCTAGGTGACATATTTAGTTTTTTAAGAAAGAACTTAATTTCTACTTGAAATTTTGTTGACCATGTGTTAGACTGTCAGATACTGGGGAACACAGCGGTCAGTCACAATGTCTATTTGAACTTTTCATGAAAAGATGCTAATTTTTCAAAAGCTGTTACTTCTAGTTCTAACATGTCTCTGAAAGATCTTTGAGAGAAAAACTACTGCCTTGGAATAAAGCTTTTCCTGTGAAGACCCCGAATAGCCAAAGCAGTCCTGAGAAGGAAGAATAAAGCTGGGGGAATTACACTTCTGATGTCCCCAAATCTACCCAAAGGAAGGAAAGAGACTATTTCCTTCAATTTCATGGAGACAAAGGACACAAGCTGCTAGGCATGACAGCCTGCCATGACATAATGCATGTTCTACTTGCATCCTAGAAGTTGTCTGAGGGTGGAGCAAGTAATGCTAGGTCTACTCTTGCTCATGTTCAAAGCACCCTCAGTTTCCAAATTGGACCACAGAATCACACTCTTCTATATTCTGTAGACTGGGCCATCTCTTTTCCACTCAGCAAAAAAACATTACTCACTTCATTGTGGGGCTCATGCTTCTTATTGTTTTGCATACCAGGAAGGACAGTCAGATGGGTGACCAATGTTACTAAATGTAGAAAAATGTTTCAACATGCTCCTTGTCTTAATGCTCTATGGTATATGTATATTTTCCTTAATGTGATGCTACTTTAAATCATTGCAAAAAATTTCAGTATGAATCCATACAAAATACATATGTAAACCAATTAAATGCAATTAGTTCATAACTAGAATTGAAGGTTTCCCATTCCTATGCCCCATGCAGTTTCTATAGACAGAAATCAGAGAGTCTAGCATCTGGTAACTTTTTTCTGTTACTAGGGAACTATATACAGTCTTCTTTAAATCAGGGCTACTTCTTCAAAATTCTAAGCTACAGGTGGTGGAATCACCTTAGGATCCAGTTTACCCTGTGTTTTGAAATATTTCTCACTATAGAAAGACTCTTAGTTTCCAAGATTTTATATCAATTGTTTTTTGTTTGTTTTCTATTAAAAGAGACAGTAGCATGGCGAAGTGAGCAGGAAATAGGTAAAGGAAAACTTTTCCTACTTAAAATTCTCATGTCAAGTATGTGGGAGTTTCCCCACACCAACCAATTTTCCAAATCTGTGGACACTAACTGGTGCCAATCTGGCACCAATCACCCAGAGTTAACATCAGACCCCACAGGTTAGTGGCTCAGGTGCACAAGACAGCCCTTACTTCAGATGATAGCCATGAATAAAGAGTCCCCAGGACACTAGTACTTCTGTCCAACTTGGCTACAAAGTTGGTTCCTACACCCTTCCTGCAACCTCAGGATTGATAATTTGCTAGAACTGCTCAGGGAAACACTTGATTTATGCTTGCTGGTTTGTTATAAATGATTTTATAGAGGATATGGCTAAACAGTCAGATGAAGAGGTACATGGGGTAAAGCCTGGAAGCATCCCAAGTGAGGGAGCTTTGGTTTCCGTGCAGTTGAGGTGCATCATGATTCTGGCATCTGGGTGCATACATCAACCTGAATACTCTCCAAACCTTATAGTTATGCATTCTTATGGAGGTTTCATCATTTAAACATGATTGATTATTAATTCAGTCTCCAGCCCCACTCCTTTCCCCAGAGGCTTTTAATCACTTGGCCTTTCTGGTGACCAGCCCTACCCTGGAGCTACCCAGGAGCCCACCAAAAGTCACTTCATTAGAGCGAAAGACAATCCTGACACCCAGGAAATTCCAAGGGATTTAGGAACTCTGTGTAGGATGCTCTTATCACTTCCATCACTTAGGAAATTTAAAAGGTCTTGGGAGCTTTGTGCCAGGAAGTGAGGGCAGAGACTAACTAAATATTTCTTGTGTCACACTGGATGACAGAATATGTGCTTTTAGCATTTAATTTCATTCTATATTTTCAGCAAAGTTATACAATCAGCTCTAATCTAAAATGAAAACATAGTGTATCTATTGTATTAGCTAAATTTTAAAAGTTATACAATACAAAGCATTTGAGAAAATGTAGGAAATTGGAATTCTTTAATGCTGAGTAGGATACATTTTTTATAGTCTTTCTGTAGGATAATTTGCCAATATCTTTCAAAATTAAAAAATAATCTATACATTACATAATACATACACATCTTCCAATAAGTTTACATTGAGGAGTTTACTTATAACTATATTCCTAAAGTATGTGCAAGCAACAAACATTAACTAAAGTTCTCATCAAGTAGAGACTAGCTAACAATTAAATTGTCTTCATATCATGGAATATTTTCTGGCTTTATGAAGTGAATTAATATGTTATGATATGGACAAATATATATAATTAAGGTATCATTGATATACACTCTTATAAAGGTTTCACATGAAAAACAATGTGGTTACTACATTTACCCATATCATCAAATCCCCCCATACCCCACTGAAGTCACTGTCCATCAGTGTAGTAAGAGGCCACAGAGTCACTACTTGTCTTTTATGTGCTACACTGTCTTCTCCATGACTCCCCCTTTACACACTATGTGTACTAATCATAATACCCCTCAACCCCCTTCTCCCTCCCTCCCCACCCACCGTCTCCCACCCCTCCCCTTTTGTCACCACTAGTCCCTTCTTGGAGTCTGTGAGTCTGCTGCTGTTTTGTTCCTTCAGTTTTGTTCTGTCATTATACTCCTCAAATGAGGGAAATCATTTGGTACTTGTCTTTCTCTGTCTGGCTTATTTCACTGAGCAAAATATCTTCTAGCTCCATCCATGCTGTTGCAAATGGTAGGATTTGTTTTCTTCTTATGGCTGAATAATATTCCATTGTGTATATGTACCACCTCTTCTTTATCCATTCATCTGCTGAGGGACACAGGTTATTTTCATAGCTTGGCTATTGTAAATAGTGCTGCAATAACATAGGGGTGCATATGTCTCTTTGAGTCTGAGAACTTGTTTTTTTTTGGGTAAATTCTTAGGAGTGGAATTCCTGGGACAAATGGTGTTTCTATTTTTAGTTTTTTGAGGAACCTCCATATTGCTTTCCACAATGGTCGAACTAGTTTACTTTCCCACTAGCAGTATAGGAGGGTTCCCCTTTCTCCGCATCCTCTCCAGCATTTGTTTTTGCTTGTCTTTGGGATGTTGGCCATCCTAACTGGTGTGAGGTGATATCTCATTGTGGTTTTAATTTGCATCTCTGATGATTAGCGATGTGGAGCATCTTTTCATGTGCCTGTTGGCCATCTGAATTTCTTCTTTGGAGAAGTGTTCAGATCCTCTGCCCATTTTTTAATAAGGTCATTTGCTTTTTGGGTCTTGAGGAATGTGAGTTCTTTATATATTTTGGATGTTAACCTCTTGTCAGATATGTAATTTACAAATATATTCTCCCATATTGTAGGATGAAAAATTAATACACAGAAATCTGTTGCATTCCTACACACTAACAATGAGCTAGAAGAAGGAGAAATCAGGAAAGCAATTCCATTAACAATTTCATCAAAAAGAATAAAATACCTAGGAATAAACCTAACCAAGGAAGTGAAAGACCTATATCCCGAAAAGTATAAGACACTCATGAGAGAAATTAAAGAAGATACCAATAGATGGAAATACATCCCATACTCATGGATAGGAAGAATTAATATTGTCAAAATGGCCATCCTGCCTAAAGCAATCTATATATTCAATGCAATCCCTATCAAAATACCAACAACATTCTTCAACAAACTGGAGCAAATAGTTCTAAAATTCAAATGGAACCACAAAAGACCCTTAGTAGCCAAAGCAGTCCTGAGAAGGAAGAACAAAGCTGGAGAGATTACACTTCCCGACTTCAAGCTCTACTACAAAGGTACAGTAATCAAGACAATTTGATATGGCACAAGAACAGACCCATAGATCAATGGAACAGACTAGAGAGCCCAGATATAAACCCAAGCATATATGGTCAATTAATATACAATAGAGGAGTCATGAATATACAACAGGGAAATGACAGCCTCTTTAACAACTGGTGTTGGCAAAACTGGACAGCTACATGCAAGAGAATGAAATTGGATTGTTGTCTAACCCCATACACAAAAGTAAACTCAAAATGGATCAAAGAACTGAATGTAAGTCGTGAAACAATAAAACTCTTAGAAGAAAAGCTAGGCAAAAATCTCTCGTATATAAACATGAGCATCTTATTTCTGAACATATCTCCTCAGGCAAGGGAAACAAAAGCAAAAATGAGCAAATGGGATTACATCAAGCTAAAAAGCTTCTGTACAGCAAAGGACACCATCAGTACAACAAAAAGACAAATACATATTTTAATATGTAAAGTAAAAGTTTGGAAAGAGACATATTCATATGTTATTGTCAAAAAGTAAATAAATAGGTGTACAGGGATATGGGAAAGGAATACAGATGGATATACATACATACATATATATGTAATGTATAAATACAGTTTATAATATATATCTTTTTTAAGAAAGGAATCAATGTAAAATTCAAACAGTAATCAACTTTGGGATAAAGGAGAAGGTTGGGAGGATAGTTTTTCCTTTTCACTTTGTACTTTACAATTTACAGTTTCTATTTTACTGCTTTGCTTGCAATGTACCAACAAAATTGCCTTTGCTTTGGTATCACGTACTGGGTTTTGTGTCTTTTTTACTCTTTGTGTTACTTCTTGGAGTCTGTGAGTCTGTTACAGTTTTGTTCCTTCAGTTTTGCTTTGTTGTTATACTTCTCAAATGAGGGAAATCATTTGGTACTTGTCTTTCTCCACCTGGCTTATTTAACTGAGCTAATATCCTCCAGCTCCATCCATGTTGTTGTAAGTGGTAGGATTTGTTTCTTTCTTGTGGCTGAATAGTATTCCATTGTGTATATGTACCACATCTTCTTTATTCATTCATCTACTGATGGACACTTAGGTTGCTTTTAGTTTATTTTTGTTGAATTTCTAGCCTCACACTAAATATCTTGTGCATATTAATTGCTCATGGAAATTTGTAATTTGATGTGGATATTCACTAACTTGCATCTATTTCATCTGTTATAGATTATCCTGAGGTGAATCTGAGCATCCTTATAGTCAGAAGAAAGGATATTACTATCAAATATGAAACAAAGAAATCCTATGGCTCCAAACTGAAATAACTGAAAAATTTCAGGGTAGCTGTGAGCTACTAGTGGTGACTAAAAATTGACTGCACAATAGGATACTTGAAGCACAGCATGAAAAATGTCAAATTCAGGAATTTGATGTTAAAATCTTTGCCTCTTCCAGGAAACTGGGGACAATGAAGGGCTGGGTTCTGGTACTAGATGCACCTGAGAGCAAGAGGCAGGTACTGGAAGACTGCCTGTTTGACACTGGGTTCCTATTAGGTGACTTAGACACAGAGGCTGAGAGGTAGGAAAATTTCTCAGGTCAGTCTTTATTGCGAGACATTTGGGAGGTCATTAGATGTCTTTGAGTATGTAAAATAAAGTAATGGAGGCTGGGAATAACAATACAAAGGTAGTATTGGCTATTATTTATTGAGTAGTTCCTCAGTATTAGGCACCATCTTATTATTCCACCAACAACTCAAGGAGATGGTAACTTTGGTTATCAACAATCTGCAGATGAACATACACTACCTCATATATTTTTAATGGCTTGACCATATTGTTCTGTTAGTGCATTGAAGATCAGGGGTAATAACCAAGATTTTTGGTTACAACAAATCTGTGCAGTACACTGGAAGGAAAATGATGGAGTATGGTTGGTGAAATAATTATACTGGTGGAAGTGTAACAACTGGCCATATGGTCTTTCAGGATAGTTTAGTGTAAAGATCATGACCTGCTTTCCTGGCCATTACAGGCCTTTTTAACAAAGATATCCTTAAACATAATACTCCATACCCTAAATTATACAGTGACCTAAGTGTAATTAAGTTTTCCAGCAGAAAGGCCTCAGGTACAGTTCTGGAAAACAGAGCATGCATTAATCTGAAACCCAAGGCCCTAGGTTAATGGAATCTTGGAGATTTCTCACCATTTAGGATTTTCTAGGTTTCAAAGGAAGGGATTTTGGTCTTTTAGGGATAAATGAAAAGGAAAGGAGGTGGGACCAAAGCAGGAAATTATAGCAATGACCAAGACAGAGATAAATAATTAGTATAAGAACAAGGAATTGGAGGGGATGTCTGACTGAAGTGTGTCATAGAGGAATTCTCTTCTGGAGCAGGGTGGGCACAGAGCAGGACTGTGGCATGGGGAAAGCCAGGTGACAGTTACCAGCGTCAGAGCACCATGATGGGGCAGCTGGCCACCAGTGGGATTCGGGGATTTACATCTCTTCTCTTGTAGTAATTCTTTCACAACGTTTACCTGGTAGCAATAAGAATTTCAACTTGGAAATAAGAAAACTTAGAAAAAAACTAAATAAATTCCTAATAAGTGATAAATACTACCACTACGTTTTGTACCCAAGATACTGGAGACAAAAATACATGCTCTTCCTAATATGTAGAAGATACGCCAGTGGGGCCTGCCATGGTTATGCCCGGGCAGCCATACGAAGAGGAAATGAGTCAAGTTCTGGAAAAGGAAGAAGTATTTGGAAGCATTTGTTGATGAAGATGCTGATATCAGTGAAGAAGTAGAAAAAGTTGACCATTAACATTAACTGAATTCAATAACTGAAAGGCAGTAGAGTCTACTGGTTAATGACACGGGCCTGGCAGTAGCCTTTCTGGACTTTTGTGCAGCTCTAGAACATTCTACCTGTGTGAACCTAAGAGTATTATTTAACTTACAACTCATTCTCTTCATAAAGAACAATGGGTTTTCAACAGGAATGTTTTAACTGCTTGAATTAGCTTAATAGATAATAAAACATTTTCTCTCGCATCACACAAAGCCCCAGAGGAAGTCACGCTTTAAGCACTGTAATCAGGGCTTTGGTTCCAGTTGCCTAACTTGTCTCTGTCTTCCACTGTGAAGTCTTGCTTCAGAACAAAGAAGGCAGCCATCTCTGGTATAACACCCAGGCCCATTAGAACCTGGAGAAAGGAAATAGACCATTTCATTCTATATGGCATGAAAAACAAGGACTCCTCTCTCAGAAGACCCCAGCAGTTGCCCATTCCCTGGAAACTATGACTTCCCATTGGTCAGGGCTGGATGACATGCTCTTTCCTACATTCATCATTGGCAAGATGGTCAGGCTGCCCAAATGAGTCCAGTTTAGCTTGTACACTTGCAGCTGGGATGGGGTCACCTTCCTCCAAGACACCATAAAGAAGGACTGGAATGAATCAGATGCTTTGGGAATGAAAGAGGGAGATGTGCATGCTCAACAGACAAACAGTACTTTCTGCAAATAGTCATGGAGGAGCTTAATTATAATACATTTAAAAGGCAAATATTACTCCTGCAACATGATGTTTCCTGGATTAGTGTTAGCCACTGTTATTGTCACAGGCCCAGCACTGAGCCAGCAATTCATACAAGTTAACCATCTCATCTGTCTTCGATATGCAGTATATTTTTTTGTTGTTGATCATTTTGTAAATGAAAAGAAGACAGATTCAAAGAAATTAAGGAACTTACTCAAAGTCAAAAGTCAAAAATGTGGTCAGGACAAAGGTGGAATTTTAAGCTAGAACTGTCTGCATGCAAAACTCATGACCCCCAGTGTTTTCATTTAATGTTTACCCCAGAATGAAAGCACCCTTGGGTGACCATACCATGGTATGTGGAATGCAACCACGATACGCTCTCCCTGCAGAGTCTCTACAGTCAGACTTCATCACTATCATGGAAGGGGTGCAGGTGGGGTGGCAGGTGGGAAACCAGAGTGCTGAGGTAGCCTTGATTTGGGAGCACATTTCCACCACAGACTTGTATGTTGTTGAAGAGCATTACAAAGGAGGCACCCCTTATCTGTGTGTTTCTAATGAGTAAGGCATCTTTTGTCCATTGTTTTCTTTACTTTTCTAAGGAAAATAAAAGATGTATTATG
The DNA here is from genome assembly GCF_030020395.1 of Manis pentadactyla. NCBI lineage: Eukaryota > Metazoa > Chordata > Mammalia > Pholidota > Manidae > Manis > Manis pentadactyla. The sequence goes on from NC_080025.1 coordinate 46,897,870, forward strand.
TTGCATTTATCAGTAAAAGAAGATTATTCCATGATAGAAACTGACTGGCTAGTAACAAAGAACTGTGAGTGGTCTATACTCACTTTAGTATACTTAGTGAAGAGGACATGAAAATACCTGTAATTTTCACTGCTAAAATTCATAAGATTGATAAGGTCAATTGTTGTTCTGCACACAAGAAGCACTGCAATTATTTTGCAGCCTGTCAAATGTTACAAGTTTCTAAGTTCACTCTTGCTTTGATACGCAGTATTTTACTCACTCAATAAACAGTGAAAGTAACACATCTGGAAATACCAATGTGTAAGCCCAAAGGGAACACACTGTCCTTCATGGAGAACTCCTAATTACTAATAATATTCCCATGAATCAGATTTAGTAACTTCAGAATTTTCATGAGAAATTCACTCCCCCATACAAAGTGTTCTAACAATTGAGTAACTTGAATTTTCACCCTGGGAAGGCAAATTTTTTAAGGTTAAGATTTCAAATACAACCTAACCTGTGGCATTTTGAACTATATAATGAGTTTCCTCAAGCAAAAGAAACCACATTTCTATAGGATTAAAAATAAAAATTAAAAAAACAAGCAGATACAATTCATGTTCAAAGTAACTCAAGTTTTATGTTTAAAAATTTTGGATTTTGCCTTAAAATCACTGTAAAGTTAATTAATATTACTTATGTATTCAGAAAGAACTTTTTCCAAAGTTATAAAGTCAAGGAGAAAAATGATATATGATGCTTAACTTTATTATCTTGTTTCTTGAGTTCTTCAAGTAAAGTATTTATATCCACAGTATATTACCTACTTATAATGATATGAGTAATTATCACAAATGCATGATGTATTGGCTTGTGCCAGGCATTGTTCTATGTCCTTTATATTTATTAACTCACTTAATCTTCACAACAATCCAATGAGGTAGGTACTAGTAAATGCCCAATTCAGAAATGAGGGGAATAGAAGTATAGAAAGGTTAGGTAGGTTCCAAGGCCACAAGAGAAGTAGGTGTCAAAACAGGACAAGGACAAGTGCCAGACATAGATTTTGGCCCATAGAAGGTACTCAAGAGTATTTGTTAGATGGGTGAATAAATAAAGAATGATGAGAAGGATGGGCACAATTCAACTTTAATTGTTCTCTATAACAATCTTTGTTTTTTATGTAACTTCAGAATCCCATGGGTATTTTATTTATATTAGCTAATTTAATATTTACAACAATATTCTGGTGAGGTAGTTGGAGCTCCATTTTATTTACAAGGAAGTCAATAATGAAGTTCTTGGCATTTTAGCCAGTTTTCTTTGTATTAAAGCTCCAGACAATTAATTATAAGTAAGTTCTATTACTTTGCCTGACACATAATAGTTACACAGTGAATATATCTTGAATTCTTGTTTGGAGGAAATTATTGATAGTTTTAATTAAGTAATTTAGTGTTTAATTGTCTTTGTGCCTATTGAGATTCAAAATACAATCCTACACAGACAGAACCGACGACAGACCCTACATGGGGACCTGGAAGTACTCAGGTAGTGCATGTGGCATAGTTTTGTTCCTGGAGCAAGTATAATATAAATACACAAGCAAATAGCTAACAGGCAACACAATAAAGGCCCCATTGCTTCCCAACAGAGTAGTGGGGAAGGAGGACTCCAGGGGAGTCAGGAACTGTGGCCCTGATGAGAGAGATTCACGGTGTCCCTTGAAAGAATGAGCAGAGTTTTCGAAGTACTGGAAACAGGAACAAAATTCTTTGCCTTGCAAATGCTGCCATGTTTACAGCACCGTCTCACTGGCTAAGTAGTCATGGCAGCTTTACCACCTGGGCCCAGTCAGACCAAATGCACTCCAAACTCAAATGTTTTCTTAGAGTCGTTGCTGATCACTTTGAGTCTTTCATCCACAGGATACCAACTCTTGTCTGGATTACTTCTGTATCTTTCAAATGATTTGTATGCTTCCAGTCCTATTCACTTATTTATGGTTTATTTCTTAAACAATCAAAGTTATTATCTTAAAAACATAAAAGAAAAACTTTCACTTGCCTACTGTAAATGCTTCAGTGGGCCCCCATCATGAATGTAATTGAGTCCAAATTCTTTAAAATGGGCTCCACGGCTGCCCGACCCGACCCCACTGGTAGCGTGACCTCTCCTGACACTCTCTTTTGGTTCGCTTGGTTCCAATAATGTTGGCAAGATACTTGTCTGTCAAACATTTCTTCTGTTTCCCTATCAGTCCTTGTGCATTTCTCTTTCTTCTGCTGAAAGTATTCTCCTACTGGACCTTCTGGTGATGATTGATCCTTGCAACTCAGTCATAAAGACCCTTCATTTAAAGGACTCTGAACAACGCCGGCTGAAGCACACCCTCCATCACACTTCAGAGCTCTGCCGACACAACTGCCCTCCATTATTTACCATTCAAATAAGACCCCTCCAAGGAATACCACTATCTGTGACACTCACTGGCAGAAGAGACAGGGAGGAACAGTAGAAACATTTATATTTTCAGAGACCTTGCTCAGAATGACAAGATAGAAGCCATAAGCACAAAGATGGCAAGACTACACCTTTTCAAATTCCATTCCAGCTCTCATCTTTCCAGTGACTCAAAATAAACCGTGGGAAAAATGAAAAATTGAGAGCTACATGGATCACAACGAAGCTTGGACTAATGTAGGTCAGAGATGTGGATTCCGACCAGTTCTTCATCACTGGTGGTCCTCAGATCAACTGTAGACCTAGGCATGGCCCATATCTGGGTTAATTTTGGTTCTGGGAGGATCACACAGCAGCAGGTTTAACCACAGCACCTGGTTTGACTTGGAATTAGGATGTACTTTAAAAAGCATGGCATGTGTGATATCTCATATTTGGGTAAGTGGCCCACGCTATTTCCAAATCATTTTGTTCCTTATCTTCAGCCACTTGGGATTCATCCATTGCCTAATCTAATTTTCCATTTTTTGCATTAAAAATTCCCTTTGCATTGATGTTCTGGGAAAGACTGAGCCCATTGGGCTGAAACCCCAAACCCTGCTGAGTGTGCCACAGAAGGCCAGGCCAGGCTGACTGATGCCCTGGCCAGGGACTGGAAATATTCTACAACTGACAGTCTGTTTGGGTGTTTATTATCACCCTTCTGCTTTTTTGGTGGTTACAGAAAATAAAATTTACACCATTAGGATGTGATACATTTTGACAAATGCACAGAGCTATGCGCCTGCCACCCCATTCAGGATACAGACTGATTTCATCACCCCAAATCTCCTGATCTCTTATAGCTTCCTTATCATGCCTTGGCCCTTGGCTTTATCATTTTTGGTATCTCTTTTCTGGAATTTCATATAAATAGAATTCTATCTCTTGTAGTCTTTTATGTCAGAAAAATAGAATGATTAGGATAATATGAAAATGAGAATTATATTTGGTAAGCACTTCAAATGAACTGGTGTCTCATCCTTTTCCTGATTATCGGAAATACAAATATTAAGCAGGGGGTGCCTAAGTTCTGAGAAGGCAGGTCAATCTAGATTGGGGATGTTTTGGGGAGATAAAAAAAATATATATATATATCTTCAAGGTTTAAAGAAAAGGCCACTTAAGTGAATAAAAACATGATTAAGTCTTTTTATATTTACAAAATATTTGAAAGCATGTGTGTTCTCTCCAAAAACTTCTTATTTTACTCATATTGGTCTACAGTTGATTTTGCTGGGTATCATCTGCTTGTGATTGAGTATGACCCAAATGGGAAACTTTTGGTAGGTTCTCAAATGGGTAAACACTGTGTGAGAATGTTTTCTGCACTCATATGCCACCAATTTGGTCTGGGCATCTCCAAGGGGCACCAGGTTACCCATGACTGTGGAAACCATTCCTGCTGGAACAGGGCCTCTGTAATGAGATTCAGTGCCATTTGATGGAGGAAAATAAGTTATAGCATATGCATTGTTTGTGTTTAGGAATTTCAATAAGTACGAACATTCAGAAACCCTGTGTCAACATAAAATAAAGTAAACCCAAATAGATAGCATTAATAAAGTAGAAAACGACATCAAGAAACTCCATAGTTTAAGACTGGTGTCATCTACATTCAGAAACGTATGTGAACCAATTTGAACTAAGAAATATATCTTACTGAAAGTGTTTCTTTTCATGAAAATTAACTGCATGCTTTCTGAGCTTATTTTTTGTTTGGTTTGATTTTCTTTCAAAACAACAAATCTCATTTCTTGATGACTAATTTATTGGCTTTTTCCCCCCTAGTTTTGCCAATTCTGATTTTACTTCATGCTGAGATGGTGTCTTGTTGCATGCATTTGCTGTTTCCCTTTTAGCTTTTAGATGATTAGATGCCAGCATTACATACTCCTTAGGACTATGACCAGATGTACTAGAGTTTAATGGAAAGATTCGAGACTGGAGATGGATGAGGATTTATATCCCTCCTCCACAAATCATAAATTTTTCCCAAAGAAGATATGATTTCATCTTTCTGATTAATTATAGTTGTCTTGAATAATTGTTGTATAGACTGTGGGATTATGTAAGGAAAATGCTGAAAAACAGAATAAGGCTTCTCTCCAAGATGTCCATGTCCTCACTCCCAAAACCTGTGGATATGTTCTGCTATATGACAAAAGGGACTTTGCTTGACTCAGTTAAGGATCTTGAAGTGGGAGGGTTACCCTGGATTCCGGCTGTGCTCAGTGGAATCACTGTCTCTAGCACGTTCCTTCCAAGGACCTGTCGCAGCAAACTTCCTTCCTTATTTTCTACCATACTGGTACCGAAGGCCCAGAAAAGGCCCATTTTTCCATTAAAATCTTAGACAATGACTGTCCATTTAAGCACAAACCTAAGCTGATATCAGCATAGATATGAATTGTGGCCATAACTGCCATCACTTAATAAGAGTGATAAGTGCATTCCCAGAAAATCTTGAGATTTCCTTTTCCTGAGAATCCATTCCTGGAATAGGCATTATGTGTGCACAGAAAATGAGTCTGCAACTGCTATAGCATTTTCACTCAAATAACACTGAGTTATTTCTATTTCCTCAAATTTCCAGTCACTATTTACATTTATTCTTTCCTACATTTATTCATTTCTTATGGTTTGGCTATTATTGGGAAAAATGCAAAGGCTGTTTAAAAAATTAAAAATAGAACTCACATATGATCCTGCAACCCTCTTATGGCTATATACCCACAGGAAATTAAATCAGTACCTCAAATAAATAGCTGTGCTCCTGTGTTCATTGCAACATAAATCATAACATCCAAGATGTGGAATGACATCTATGTGTCTATCCATGTCCAAATGGATAAAGAAATCATGCTTTATATATACAATGGAATATTATCCACCCTTCAAAAAGAGTAAATCCTGCCATTTGCAACAACATGAATGAAATTGGAGGACACTCTGCTAAGTGAAATTAGCTGGACACTAAAAACTACAATATCTCACTGATATGTAGAATCTAAAATAGTCTGACACATAGAAGAAGCAGAGTAGAACAAGAGTCAGCAAGGGTAGGGAGGTGGAAGAAATGGGTAAAGGTTTGTCAAGGGCTACAAAGTTGCAGTTTGAAGGGTGAATAGCTTAGAGATATAATATACAACATGATGACTATAAGTAAATTATACTGGAAATTTGCTGAGAGTAAATTTCAAAATCTTTTGTCACACACACAAACAATGGCACCTATGTGGAGGATGCTGTGATAATTAGTTTCACTATAGTAATCATTCCTACTATGCATATGTATAGGAAATCGTCATGTTGTATATCCTAAAGGGATGTAATTTTTATTAAAATCAAATAACTTTTGACAGTAATATATATTTCCAGCAGATAGTTTGGTTATGTCATAATATAACTATTTACTTATTATTCTTTTATGAACACTTAGATTTTCTGAATTTACTGTCTAAGGGTAAAAATCATTCAGTCTACATTCTGTCTAAACCAGAGGCAATTTAAGATTTATATTTTAATCACTAATTACTTTAATAACAAGTATTCCAGCAAGCCCTTTCCAATTGCCCCATTATTTTTCAAAGCCACTTTAATCTTCTTACATTTCTAATCCACTTGTACTTCTGAAGTACTTGTCACTTATCCCGTTATCTGAAAATTTCTTTCATCTGATGGTATTTAGAGAGAGAGATTTACATTGTATCCCAATCTCCTGCATATATACATATCCAATGCCATGTAAAAATTGGTCTCCTCATCAGCCTGCACCCAGAGACCCCTCTGTCTCCTCATTCATCATTTATTATCAGCCCTGTCATCACTGCCTTCAGCCTCAGCTTTCTGCTGGCGTTCTTCTCTCAGGAAATGTGTAGAGTGAAAAGATGAACAATAAGCAAACACACAGACAATACAAACGCATGATAAGGTCCCCATATTTTTTTACCAGCTGACAAATTTCCTTTAGAGTCAGGATGATCACAAGGTAATGCTGCACATGCGTCTACCACGTTAGCGTCTGATCACCTCACAATGCCACTCATTCGCTGAAAAGGTTCTGCCCAAATACATTAACAGTTGATTTAACAAACCGAACTCACGTATCTCATTGTTCTCAGCTGACTCAGCAGCAGTATTGGAAACCCTCAGTCTTCAGGCCTTAAAAATGTCCTCCTTCTGGACTCCAGGATGCTCTTCTGTCCCAATCTCTATCCCACAGAGATTTCTACCATCAACTATTTAAGTACCAAGCTGCATGTTCAGCACTTCATTCCTATGATCTTGCTCACTCCTCAGAGGAAATCCTTAGGCAGTTGCAATCTGTTTGTCCCAAATGGGGAAACTAAGGCTGGATAGCATCCCAGGTACATCACTAATGTAAGCAGAATCCCAAGTGGCCTTGCTTGATGGTGTGTGTGGGGGGAACTGAGCACCTCTGTCCGCATCATGCCCATACTGTCCTTCTTGCTGCCACTTCAGTGTGATTCTTACCCTAGTTCCAAATGGCTACCTTTATTACCCTGCATTCTCTTTCCACAGGCATGACACTTACCAGCTGCCTGGGGCACTCGTATAGGCCATGGCCCTCAGACCCATGGGGATGCAGTTATTGGACACATTCCTGAGATGCTTGACTGGCATCTCAAACCCGACAAGGGTGAAACCAAGTTCACTCTTTGTCTCTTTGTAAACCTCCAATTCATCCTGTAGTCCTGACCCAGTTTCCCGCGCTATACCAGCCCCAAACCTAGAAGCTAACTATATCCATCTCTCTCTCATTCCATCTGTTCACATGTACAGTCCAAGACTATTTTCTGCGTACCTCAAGAATCCTTCTAATTCCCTCCTACTAAGGTTTAGACACATATATGTGTCACTTTTTGTGCAGCAAATCGAATCAAGCCCTGGTTCCTAATTGCTTATTAAGTAATCAGTAGGCAAGTTCCTTTCCCTTTGCGGACTGGCATTATCTCATCTGTAAGAGCAGAAAAAAACAATAATTAAATTAAAAGTATATAGATACTTTTTTCTGTGTCTAAAGCCTTTATGTAAGTCAACCATTTAATTCTAACATGTGATGCATGTGAAACATTTATTTTGCAACTTTTAGCAGTACCATTTTATGAATGAGGACTCTGAGGTCTAACAAAGATAAGGAACTTTCCCATGTTCAAACAGCATTGAGAAGTGGTTTGGTGTTCCATCCCAGGTAATTTGACTCCAAACCCTACTCTCAACACATTGCTAGAATTCTGTGGTTTTGTGCAGCTTCTTGGAAAGAGCATGAATATTGGAGTAAGACATTTACTGGTCCAGTTTTAGGCTGACCACTTATAAGCTGTTTGACCATGAGAAATAACTTTTCTTTCTGAGTTCCAGGTCCTTTTTCCCATGAAAGGAAGGTAAGAATCCTATTTTAAAGGATATGCAGCAGAAATTGCATCATCATACAAGATCAGATTCCCCTTTCTTCCTTGATAATAGAACTTCTGGTTTTTAATTGGCATGCGGCCACCAGAATACATTTCCCTCAAAATTAGATGTGGCCATGGGATTAAGTCCATTCCAGAAATTTAGAAGTATATATGGTAGTTTCTAGAAATGTCCCTTGAAATAATTCTGACAAACATCTTTTTTGTGTTTCCTTTTGAGTGTCAGAAAGTAATGGTTGAAGCAGAAACATTTATTCTGGATGAAGCACAGCTTGGCTCTGTAAATGGAGGGTAGGCGTGGCAGGGCAACAAGACATGAGGAGCCTGGGATCTTAACCACTCACAGTGGAGCCACTACCCCAGGCAAACTGCTTTGGCACTGTTACCTGAAAGAGACACTCACGTACTTGTTTAAACCACTACCATTTGGCCTCTACTACTCTCACTTAAGTCTAACAGAGGTCATATCCCAGGTGGCACTCAGTTCGTTTCTAGGCTATCTGGTGACTACTTGGCAGTTTCTTCTGTTAGTTAACAAATACATATATATATATATATATATTTGGTGGCTGTATAAGACTCATGTTTCTGTTTATTTACTCTACTCTGACTGGTCTCTTAAGCTCAGTACTGTCTATATCTTCCCGTAATAGAGCAAATACTTCCACAGACCCTCACATCTCCATCTGCCATCCTCCCCAACCCAGAATCAACTGATGGGAGCAAGCAGATTGGTTCTGGGTATTCAGTGATACAATTTCTGGTTATCCCTTCAATTTTTTTTCTTTTTATTCTAAGTTTAATTGTTTTCAGACAACCATAAATTTTATGAGATTTGATCATTTGTACTTGGAGCATCTTCTGGCATGGTTTTTCTTCATAACTAAATAAGTATTTTGTTATTATGCAGTCATATTTGAAAAGATTCTTTTTCCAGATATAAAATTATAAGCTTATCTTTTTTTTTCTTTCAATATTTAAAAAATATTACTACATTGCCTTTTGTTTAGAAGTTTGCCATCAGCACTATTCCTATTAATTTTGGGGATCTCCTCTTCCAGTCAAGCTTTTAGAGTATTCTTTTGTTTTGGGTTCTCTTAAATTTCACCTTTTTTAAAAATTTGTGCAGATCTTAAATGACCAATGTAGTATCCTTACTATGCTGGGAGTGAAGGCAATCTAGAGATTTAGAGTGCAGGTGCCAGGGCCCAGATTTGCCATTTGTTGGTAGACTGTTGATGCATGATACACCTACATGATGTACTCTTGGTGACTCCACTTTATTATCTGCAAAATGGGGATAATAAATAAATGACAGTATTTCTAGAGCCTGGCATGTATCTCAATAATTGGTGCTTCCTTCCTTCCACTTCTGAATTCCTATTATTTTTATGATTTTTATCCTATAATCCCACCTCTTAAGAGTAATTCAGAGGGAAAGAGGCAAAGAAATTAGAAAAAAAAAAAAAGCGACAAAGAAGAGTATAATTTTCAGAGAAAAAGGGATATTGATGGGTCTGTCTCCTTATAATGAAAGTCTAATTATTTCAAACACAAAGGATTTATGACTTTCAAATAAAAAAGTAGAATATATAAACATGTTTATTAAATAACAACCTTAATTTTATGTCTTTCTCATTTTACTACCACAAACCTCTACAGTTTAAGTTGCAGTTAGTTTGTAAACAGCATCTATGGGCACAAACATAATAATCCCTTTAGTCTCTCTACAAAGAAATATTCAGTCTTTATGTGCACACAGGCTTAAGGAAGATTTTGATAAGCCCATTTTTTCCTCAGAGCAATAATCTCTTAAATTTTCAGTATCTATTTCCTGAAGGGCTTTTCTAAGATAGGATTTTTCATCAACACTGGGCCCATCACACATTATGTCAATGATGAAACTCCTGCTCTACAAGTGTAGGTTCCTCTAAAGTTTCACAGCATTTGAAATGTACATAATTCAAAGGAGAAAAATACTAAAGTAGATTCTTGGTTGACGTTTTTACAATCAATCTCATAAATTCATTATCATACCCTTTACTGAAAGACAGAAATAAAATACAGTTGCAACCAAAGTAAAAACTAATGCAAACAAAACTATTCAGCTCAACGGATTCATGAGCTTATGCTCATATTTTGCAGGAACAAAGGAATTTTTTATTGGTTATATTATTTTTCTAGTAACGATTTGTTTATTGAACATTTCCAATCCGCCATATACACATTTTATTATATCACAATCAATCTTAATCAGTCTTGTTTGGCTGCAAAAGTATAATATTGCACTATTGTACCATTCATAGTAGAAGCTAGAATTTGCTTCTTGTTATCCAGCCTAACAGTTGCAAACTGTAATGTGTATCAGAATCACTTTCATGGCTTATTAAAAGACAGCACATTGGGCCTCCTTCTGAGCTCCACAGTCGGTAGTTCTGAATCTGCATCTTAACAAGTTTCTAGTTGTGCCGATGCTGCTGATCCAGGGACCACTCTCTTTACATCCCTAGTTTAGGTTATAAGATACTGATGGGTCTTTACTAATTATTGGGATTTTTACTTTTTTATTAATTTTATATGTGAAAAATCCACAGATAAAATAACATGTGACCAAAAGGTTGTTCACTTCAGGGTCAAAACTTAGGTCTGGGATCTTGCTTTGCTCTTCCACTTCCTCAGGAGAAGTTTTTACATATTTCCCCTTACAGCCCGACTATGCTTGACCATCTCACATTTTCATCTTCTCGTCTTTGATTCTTGCCGGATGAATTTTTCTTAAGCACCGTGAGACTCAATTGGCTTCTTCATTTGTACCAAACTAAACAAATAACTTATATTGTGGAGTAGCAAGAATCTCTGTCCACAAACTCACTTGGAGAAGTTTAACTGATTGTCTAGAGACCTACTCAGTTTCCGCTGCAAACTCTCATGCAGCCAGATAATGAAAACTCAAAATCCAAGTAATTTAGAAGAAATTAAAGATGGCAGCGTGAGAGGAGGGACAGAGGCTGCCTCCTAAAACTGGATACAATTAGAAAATTTAATTGGGGCAACTAATCCTGAGTGAGCAACAGGAAAGAGGATGGCGTCAGACTGCACACACCTGGAGAAAAGAGCAGACCTCAGCAAACAGGGTAACGTACCAGAGCTGTGGCTCTGCGGGACCCAAGCCCCTGCCCCACCCCAGCTCACCGGCGGGAGGAAGAGAAATGGAGCAGGGAGGGAGTGGAAGGCTTGGGACTGTTGAATACCTGGCTCTGGAGATCTGTGCTGGGAGCACAAACCTACATTTCATGGTGCTTTCATGAGACTCGCATGACTACCAGGTTGGAAAGTTAATACAGGCAGAGTTCCTGGGGAGACTGGGATTCCAGCTGTTTGTGGAAAGCAGGGATCCATATCTGGCTGCTCTGGGACAAAAACATATACCTGTGTGACCGGCCCACTGGCTCAGGCAGTGGAGACAGGCACAGCAGCCGGGAGGTGGGGAACAGCTCTTACCTCCCCCCAGGCACCAGTACCGCTCCCCTGCGACCCCCGACATTGCTTCAGGGGCTGAGCAGCTCCAGAACAGAGCTTCTGAACGCTAGAGGGCTCCATATACAAACATGAAACGCCAAAGGAACTTTGTCCAGAGTAAAATTATTAATACAACTCCAGAGAAAGATTTAAATGATATGGACCTCGTGACTCTTCCCGAAAGGGAGTTCAAAATAAAAATCAACAACATTCTAATGGAGGTATGGGAAGACATCTAAGAACTCAGGAATGAATTCAGGTTGGAGATCCAGTCATTGAAGAGCAAAACGGAGGGTATTAAAAGCAGGTTGGATACCGTGGAGGAGAAAATAAATGAAATAGAAACTAGAGAAGAGGAATACAAAGAAGCTGAGGCACAGAGAGAAAAAAGGATCTCTAAAAATGAAAGAATATTGGGAGAACTGTCTGACCAACACAAGCAGAACAATATGCGCATTATAGGGATACCAGAAGAAGAAGAGAGAGAGAAAGGGATAGAAAGTGTCTTTGAGGAGGTAGTTGCTGAAAACTTCCCCAATCTGGGGAAAGAGATAGTCTCTCAGGCCATAGAGATCCACAGATCTCCCCACACAAGGGACCCAAGGAAAACAACACCAAGACACATAGTAATTAAAATGGGGAAGATCAAGAACAAGGACAGACTGTTAAAAGCAGTCAGAGACAGACATAAGATCACATACAAAGGAAAGCCCATCAGGCTAACATCAGACTTCTCAGCAGAAACCTTACAGGCCAGAAGGGAGTGGCATGATGTATTTAATGCCATGAAGCAGAAGGGCCTGGAACCAAGATTACTTTATCTGGCAAGATTATCATTTATATTTGAAGGAGGGATTAAACAATTTCCAGATAAGCAAAAGCTGAGAGAGTTTACCTCCCACAAACCATCTCTGCAGTCTATTTTGGATAGACTGCTATAGATGGAAGTGTTCCTAGGGTTGTATAGCTGTCATCATAGTTAGTAAAATCATGGTAGGGAGGGTGGAGCAGCTGATTGCGAGGCAAATGCAAAATTAAATTGACTATCCCCAAAGTCAATCAATGGATAAACAGAAAGTACAAAATTTGATACCTAATATATAAAGAATGAGGGAAGAAGAAAAAGAAGGGGACATAGAAAAGAACCTTTAGATTGTGTTTGTAATAGCATACTAAGTGAGTTAAGTTAGACTCTTAGATAGTAAGGAAAGTAACCTGGAACCGTTGGTAACCACGAATCTAAAGCCTGCAATGGCAATAAGGACATGCCTATCTATAATCATCCTAAATGTAAATGGACTAAATGCACCAATCAAAAGACATAGAGTCACTGAATGGATAAAAAAACAAGACCCATCTATATGCTGCTTACAAGAGACTCACCTCAAACCCAAAGACATTCACAGACTAAAAGTCAAGGGATAGAAAAAGATATTTCATGCAAACAATAGGGAGAAAAAAGCAGGTGTTGCAGTACTAGTATCAGACAAAATAGACTTCAAAACAAAGAAAGTAACAAGAGATAAAGAAGGACATTACATAATGATAAAGGGCTCAGTCCAACAAGAGGATATAACCATTGTAAATATATATGCACCCAACACAGGAGCACCAGCATATGTGAAAGAAATACTAACAGAACTAAAGGAGGAAATAGACTGTAATGCATTCATTTTAGAACACTTCAACACACCATTCACTCTAAAGGACAGATCCACCAGACAGAAAATAAGTAAGGACACAGAGGCACTGAACAACACAGTAGAACAGATGGACCACCCAAAAGCAACAGGATACACATTCTTCTCAAGAACACATGGAACATTCTCCAGAATAGACCACATACTAGGCCACAAAAAGAGCCTCAGTAAATTCAAAAAGATTGAAATCCTACCAACCAACTTTTCAGACCACAAAGGTATAAAACTTGAAATAAATTGTACCAAGAAAGCAAAAAGGCTAACAAACATATGGAGGCTTAACAACACACTTCTAAATAGTCAATGGATCAACGACCAAATCAAAATGGAGATCCAGCAATATATGGAAATAAATGACAACAACAACACAAAGCCCCAACTTCTGTGGGACACAGCAAAAGCAGTCTTAAGAGGAAAGTATATAGCAATCCAGACATATTTAAAGAAGGAAGAACAAACCCAAATGAGTAGTCTAACGTCACAGTTATCAAAATTGGAAAAAGAAGAAGGAATGAGGCCTAAAGTCAGCAGAAGGAGGGACATAATAAAGATCAGAGAAGAAATAAACAAAATTGAGAAGAATAAAACAATCAAAAAAATCAGTGAAACCAAGAGCTGGTTCTTTGAGAAAATAAACAAAATAGATAAGCCTCTAGCCAGAATAATTAAGAGAAAAAGAGAATCAACACACATCAACAGAACCAGAAATGAGAAAGGAAACAACACAATGGACCCAACAGAAATACAAGGAATTATTAGAGACTACTAAAAAAACCTATATGCTAAGAAGCTGGAAAACCTAGAAGAAATGGACAACTTCCTAGAAAAATACAACCTTCCAAGACTGACCAAGGAAGAAACACAAAATCTAAACAAACCAATTACCAGCAAAGAAATTGAAGCAATAATCAAAAAACTACCCAAGAAAAAAATCCCTGGGCCAAATGGATTTACCTCGGAATTTTATCAGACATACAGAGAAGATATAATGCCCATTCTCCTTAAAATTTTCCAAAAAATAGAAGAGGAGGGAATACTCCCAAACTCATTCTATGAAGCCAACATCACCCTAATACCAAAACCAGGCAAATACCCCACCAAAAAAGAAAGTTACAGACCAATGTCCCTGATGAATGTAGACGCAAAAATACTCAATAAAGTATTAGCAAACTGAATTCAAAAATATATCAAAAGGATCATACACCACGACCAAGTGAGATTCATCCCAGGGATGCAAGGATGGTACAACATTTGAAAATCCATCAACATCATCCACCACATAAACAAAAAGAAAGACAAAAACCACATGATCATCTCCATAGATGCTGAAAAAGCATTCGACAAAATTCAACATCCATTCATGATAAAAACTCTCAGCAAAATGGATATAGAGGGCAAGTACCTCAACATAATAAAGGCCACATATGATAAACCCACAGCCAACATCATACTGAACATTGAGAAGCTGAAAGCTTTTCCTCTGAAATCGGGAACAAGACAGGGATGCCCACTCTCCCCACTGTTATTCAACATAGTACTGGAGGTCCTAGCCACGGCAATTAGACAAAACAAAGAAATACAAGGAATCCAGATTGGTAAAGAAGAAGTTAAACTGTCACTATTTGCAGATGACATGATATTGTACATAAAAAACCCTAAAGACTCCACTCTAAAACTACTAGAACTGATATCAGAATACAGCAAAGTGGCAGGATACAAAATTAACACACAGAAATCTGTGGCTTTCCTATACACTAAGAATGATCCAATAGAAAAAGAAATCAGGAAAATAATTCCATTCACAATTGCATCAAAAAGAATAAAATACTTAGGAATAAACCTAACCAAAGAAGTGAAAGACCTATACACTGAAAACTATAAGACACTCTTAAGAGAAATTAAAGAGGACACTAACAAATGGAAACTCATCCCATGCTCCTGGCTGGGAAGAATTAATATCGTCAAAATGGCCATCCTGCCCAAAGCAATATACAGATTCGATACAATCCCTATCAAACTACCAACAGCATTCTTCAAGGAACTGGAACAAATAGGTCAAAAATTCATATGGAACCGTCAAATACCCCAAATAGCCAACGCAATCCTGAGAAGGAAGAATAAAGTGGGGGGGATCTCACTCCGCAACTTCAAGCTCTACTACAAAGCCACAGTAATCAAGACAATTTGGTACTGGCACAAGAACAAGGCCACAGACCAGTGGAACAGAATAGAGACTCCAGACATTAACCCAAGCATATATGGCCAATTAATATACGATAAAGGAGCCATGGACATATAATGGGGAAACGACAGTCTCTTCAACAGATGGTGCTAGCAAAACTGGACAGCTACATGTAAGAGAATGAAACTGGATCGCTGTCTAACCCCATACACAAATGTAAATTCGAAATGGATCAAAGACCTAATGTAAGTCATGAAACCATAAAACTCCTAGAAAAGAACATAGGCAAAAATCTCATGGACATAAAGATGAGCAACTTCTTCATGAACATATCTCCCTGTGCAAGGGAAACAAAAGCAAAAATGAACAAGTGGGACTATATCAAGCTGAAAAGCTTCTGTACAGCAAAGGACACCATCAATAGAACAAAAAGGTACCCTACAGTATGAGAGAATATATTCGTTAATGACAGACCTGATAAAGGCTTGACATCCAAAATATATAAAGAGTGCCCGCACCTCAACAAACAAAAAGCAAATAATCCAATTAAAAAATGGGCAGAGGAGCTGAACAGACAGTTCTCCAAAGAAGAAATTCAGATGGCCAACAGACATATGAAAAGATGCTCCACATCACTAGTTGTCAGAGAAATGCAAATTAAAATGACAATGAGATATCACCTCACACCAGTAAGGATGGCCACCATCCAAAAGACAAGCAACAACAAATGTTGGCGAGGTTGTGGAGAAAGGGGAACCCTCCTACACTGCTGGTGGGAATGTAAATTAGTTTAACCATTGTGGAAAGCAGTATGGACGTTCCTCAAAATGCCCAAAATAGAAATACCATTTAATCCAGGAATTCCACTTCTAGGAATTTACCCTAAGAATGCAGCACTCCCGTTTGAAAAAGATGTATGCACCCGTATGTTTATCGCAGCACTATTTACAATAGCCAAGAAATGGAAGCAACCTAAGTGTCCACCAGTACATGAATGGATAAAGAAGATGTGGTACATATACACAATGGAATATTACTCAACCATAAGAAAAAAACAAATCCTACCATTTGCAACAACATGGATGGAGCTAGAGGATATTATGCTCAGTGAAATATGCCAAGTGGAGAAAGACAAATACCAAATGATTTCACTCATCTCTGGAGTATAAGAACAAAGGAAAAACTGAAGGAACAAAACAGCAGCAGAAGCACACAACCCAAGAATGGACTAACAGGTACCAAAGGGGAAGAGACTGGAGAGAATGGGAGGGTAGGGAGGGATAAGGGTGGGGAAGAAGAAAGGGGTATTATGATTAACATGTATAATGTGGGGGGTGGGGGAAAGAGGAGGGCTGTGCAACACAGAGAAGACAAATAGTGATTTTACAATATCTTACTACACTGATGGACAGTGACTAATGGGGTTTGTGGGGGGGACTTGGAGTAGGGGAGAGCCTAGTAAACATAATGTTCTTCATGTAATTGTAGATTAATGATAACAAAATTTTTTTTAAAAAGTATTAAAAAAAACCCTCAAAATCCTAGAGCCAAACATCCATCTAAGTCACACCTGAGTTCAAGGTGACTAGCATGGTGCCAACACCACGTGAGAGATTTCCCTGGGTCATTTATTCATACCAGTCACACTGAGATTTGAAAAATCCCACTTGTTCCTTACCTGCCAATTCACACAAACCATTGAATTGCATGTGTTATTCCTACCCAAATGGCCTCAACTGTTTCTGATCATTTATTGCATTGTCATATTGGAGTAGAAAACAGTGTCCCACTGCTCTTGGGCTACAAAAAAATAGGAGTCTGTCAAATGTGTCAACTATATTCTGCGTAAAAACACTCCCATGACCACATTTCTATTCTGCAGGTTTTTTCACTCTTTGGGTTCTTATTGGGTAAGAGGACCCAGCTTTCTTCTGATGTTTGGGTCCTGGCCCCTCTGGGACAGGATGAGAGGGGCAGAACCCAGGTCCAGCTTCCTTCCAGGTAAAAAATCCTGGGCACCTGCCTCGAGTTCAAGAGGTGGAAACTGTTGGTCTTACTCATCAGGCACTTCACTGATATTCTTTGTTACAAGTTCTTCTGTGTCCTGGAAAAGCCTTTTCCTTTGTTTTATGACTATAACATATTTTCCTCAAGGAAAGAAATGCCATAGAGTCTACCTACCTGAATCAGGACAAATGAAAATAGGTTAAAAAAAGTGGGGATAAAAGCAATACTAATATTGCAATACATTATTTGTCATACTAGCAAATAAGCAAGGCTGGGAAAATGCTGACCTGCTCACAGTGCTACATCCAGGGAGGCTTGTGAGTTGTCTCTCCAATTCTCTGTGTTTTTCTCTTCCCTCACCAAGTGAGATAGTTTGGAACATTGTATTATAGGTGTTGAATAAAATGGGAAGGGGCGTGGACATTCTGTGTTGGGGTAATTTAAGAAGCTCTTTTCAGGGAGAAACATGTATTAGTCCACGTGAAAACATGGGGTTTCAACTCCAGGGGGAGAGAAAGGGATGGTGGTAATAGCAGGATGAAGGCCCTGGCAGAACAGTCTGGGTTTAGACAAAGGAATGTGGGAAATGACTAAGGTATCTTAAAGTTACTTTTCTTTCACCTTTTCTTTTTACAACATTTTATCTAAAGCATTTATAGTATTCTTATAACCAATGCCCATCCACTAATACTTTATAACCAGGAAACCTGATACCTCATGTTGATTTCAAGATTAACCAAAGAACTGAATGTTTTGTGTTTCAAATAATAAAGTGATATAACAAATAGAAAATGACAATACAGAATATTCTGTAAAGTCATTTGTTCTGTGGTATGAAAGTCAGAGATTATAAGAAAAAATGATCATTTTGACTCCAGAAAAAGAATAAGTTTTATGCAGCAATGCATACAGAAAAATCAAATTTGAATTAAGAACTTTGAAAACTTTAAAACTCAAGTCTCCTGTCAACAGCCATCCAGGAGCTCAGATGGCCAAAATCCATGGGAATAACATTACAAGTGGACCGTCCACCAGGGAGACCTTTAAAATGACTGCATCCCTGACTGACTGTGAGATTCTATTTTATGAGAAATCTTGAGGCAGAAGAAACACCTTGTAGATTTCTGACTCACAGAAATTGTGAGATAATAAACATTCATTGTTTTAAGCCATTGAGCATGAGATTATATAGTAAGCAATATTAACTCAATACCACCAATTAAACATTATTATCAATAATATTCATTTGTCATAAAAATATAAGAAAGCTCAACTCAAAGATATAAGAAAGGACACAGATCAAAAATGGGAAAATTAACTAGGCTTTTTGGAGGTATACAGGTATTTATTTTAGACAATATACTTATAAAAGTCATTCAAAGTCATTATTAACCTAAAATATGCACATTTTAAAAATAAGAACTTGAAAGACACAAACTTACCAAAGCTCATGTAGGAAGAAATAGGTAGCCTTAATAGTCTTATAACTAATAAAGAAATTTAATTTATACTGGAAAATATTTCCCAAAATAAAACTTTACAGACTCCAAAAGCTTCATTGTTTTTTGTTTGAACTGTGTCAAATACATATAAGATAAAATTTACCATTTTAACCACTTAAGTGTGTAGTTCAGTGACATTAAATACATTCACAGAATTGTGAATCTTATTGATTTCTACTTTCATTCCCCTGTGATCAGAAAAATATTTTGTTTAATTCAATGTTTTTAAATATATTATAAGGTTCATGGCCTAACATGGTCTATTCTGGAGAACATTTCATGCACAATTGAGAAAAATGTGTATTCTGCTGTTGCTGAGTAGAACATTCAATATATTTTGTTAGGTCCAATTGTTCTATATTGCTGTTCAAGTTTTCTATTTTTTTTATTGATCTTCTGTATAGTTGTTTTCATTGATAAAATTTTAATAAACATTAAAGAAGGAATAATATTATCTATAACATACAAGCTCTTACAGAAAATTTGAAAGGGATGGAATATTGTTTAATATTTCCTGACTTATTTTATGAGGTGAGCCAGTACTATGATATTCAAATTAGACAATGACATAAGAAACTAAAAGCTCAATGTACTTCATCATATTAACAACGTATAAAATTAAAAAATGATGACATTCCTGAACTTGATAACAAGCACCAATGGAAAGCTACAGTTAACATCACAATTTAAAGTGAAAGAGTAAATGTTTTCTCCCTAAAAGCAGAAATTATGCTGGGTTGTCCACGCTCACCATGTATTCAATATTGTACTGGAGGTTTGAGCCAGTGTGGTAAGTCAGGTAAAAAGAACAAAAAAAAGGCATTCAAAATGAAAAGTAAGAGGTAAAACTGCCTTTAAAACCTGAAGACCCGTGGGCTGCAACTCACCTACAGAGACCTGACAGAGGCTCACACAGCATTTCCGTCCGCACTGACCCCTGAAGCCACATTGGATCTGCTGAACCCTATGGCCCAAGCAGCAGAGCACCGTACATGGCAGCCTGGATCTGCTACAGAGCCTTCTTTTGTTCTGCACACCTCTCAAAACTAGCAGTTTAATTTGGGGTTACTTGGTAAATGTGCCAGAATAACACACCCAAATGAGGACTATGATGACTCTAAAGTTCATAGATCTTAATAACCAAAAACTGGGAACAACCCAAATATCTGTCAACAGGGGGATCTTCTTTAAACTGTAGTGAAATCCTATGCAATGCTAATCAGCAGCAAAAGTGAAAAAAAAAAGGCAATATTGAGAGCCAAGCCTGATCTGATTAGTATAGGAGGCAGCATCCATGGTGCTGAACATGGAAAGATCTGAAGCAATGGCTGGTGAATCATGGGAATAAAGGAGTGATGGAGTTGAAAAATCACTGGAGTCTTGCTAAATGGGCATTCAAAAGGGAAAATATTATGATCAGAAAGTTTATATTATGCTTTGCAATAGAAAACTGTGACCTCTCTGTCAGCTTTCCGAGGTAAGTCAGAGCCTGAGTCCACCAAACTAAAGGACAGCTGTGTTTGACAAAAGATCCTACGAAGTCATTGCAAGTATCTAACCAAATACTCTCCTAGTCCTTCTACAAAGGGGTTTGGCTCTTTTCCAGCCAGCAACACCTAAACAAAGCAGACTGATCAGACTCTTAAGGACTTAGGATACAGACCTGAGCTCACATTAATACCAGGGACCGTCATAATCCTGTGGCTGGGTTGGATATCATGAAGTCCAAGTGATAAACAGAGCTCTAGATCAATTTATAATAACCGTGTACCCACCATATGTTTAAGTATCTTGTCCCTTAGTACATAATGAAGATAAATGTATTTAACAGCAGGCAAAACCTTCAATTGTCCCTGAACCTTTGAGTGACAGCTGTCTAGGTAGCAAGGTATATTCATGTGCTAGGGCTGCCATAACAAATCACCACAAATAGGTTAGCTTCAAATGAAAGAGATATGCTTTCTCACAGTTCTGGAGGCTTGAAATCTGGAACCAAGGTGGAATAGGGCTGGTTCCTTCTGGAAGCTCTGAGGAAGGATCTTCTCCATGCTTCTCTCCCAGCTCCCGGGGGCCACTGGCCATCCTGACGTCCTTTGGCTTGCAGGTTCATCACACCAACCTCTAGCTCCATCATCACATGGCACCATTCTTTCTGTGACTCTGTATCTATTTCCTTTTCTTGTAAGGACATCAGCTTGGATTGGCATCCACCTTATTCCATATGACCTCATTTTACCTTTGCTAATCACATCTGCAGAGACCCTATTCCCAAATAAAACCGCAGTCTGAGTTTCCTGGCCAACATGCACTATTCACACCCCACAGGGGATAGGTGGAAGTGCCTGAAACTGCTCATCTTCATCCAGCAAAATGAGAACAACAGTAGCATCATGAATCCCAGGACTGACTGCAGGATTTTGCAAACTATGTCCCATTGGCCAAATTCAGCCTGCTGCCTGTGTGTGGAAATGAAGCTTTATTTGACGGCAGCCATGCTCATTAGTTTATGGATTGTTTATGGCTGCAGAGTGCAGTAGCTTTGGCAGTACCTAAAATAGTTGTTACCTGGTACTCTACAGAAAAAAAAAGTGTGCCAGGTCCTGACTCAGAGGATGCAAAACTGGTGATCGGCGTGATACCTCATCTAATTCACCCTCTGACTATTGCTGAAGGCATAGAAATTGTGAGGAATGAAGGAGGATTATTGTAAATGTAACCAGGTGGTATTGCTTTTCTAAGCATAGTTGCTGTGTTGAAGAGGTACTTTCCTGAAGCAGATCAATACAGCTTCTGGCATTCACTGTATAACCATTGATTTGTGAATGTGTAGTTCTTGATCTACATCAGTAGGATTGATCAAAAGCAGTTTGACTTTATATAGGAAACTCAGTAGTATGCATTCACTCTCTATCTCAGGGCAGTATTTACTTGCCAGAACTGTCACAAAATAGTCTCTAAGAATCTTGGTTCCTTGATGCCTTGTAAAGCCTATGCCAGTGTACTGCACCAATGACATCCTACTAACCGGACATGGCAAGTAAGAAGTGGTTAGTCCCTTTAATGAGCTGTATCACACATGCATCCCTTGGAGGTAAAATACCAAAGGGATTGAGTGACTGGCCCAATGTTGGTGATGTCTGGGGCCTTCAGTGGGCTGTGACGTTATAGAATGGTACTCTATGACAAAAAAAAGTTTCACCTAATGGGAGAGAGGATCAGTTAGGGTATATTGTGCTCCAAAGAGCAGTGATAAAAATATGTCATCTATGCCCTGAGATATAGCCGACATATGTCCTGCACCCCTCATGGCTGGGATACACAAGCCCAGGAGCCCAGGGAGGAAGGTAAGACTGCCCCCTTCCACCGTCACTTCCAATGCCCTGCTTCTTCAGGGATTTGTGTCCCATGTTCTCTAAACCTTAGATCCAGATAGACTATGGGTCCAGATTCCCAGAAAATACACTCTGTCAACAGGGGAATGGAAGAGGTTGCTGCAATTACACCTCAGGTTCATCACAGCAGTGGGACTGTGAGGGAACATCATCCTGATGACCCCAAGAAGGTTACAATCACACAATGATGTCTAGAAGTAGGTCAAAAAGCCAAGGCATGCCCTGGGCATGGGATGGGTGGTTCTCGGCATTTCCTTCTGAGTGGTAACAGTGCATGGCATAGAACAGCAGGAAGGACTTAAAGAGGGAGGGCAACTGTGGGCTTAGTGCCCTTCAGGACAAAGTTCAGGCTGTGGGTCAGGACAGGCACCCCAGAGCAGCCAGGTATTGGTCAGGGCCGAGTGAAATGGGGAATGGGTGTGAGAGGAAGGATACAACCACCATGCTTTAGGGCTGACGGCCAGATGCAGCAACCAGGACTGTGGCTTGTTTCGTTGGCCTGTTTGCATTCAGAATCTGCAGACACTGCGGTTGGCCCCACCTTTCGGTGGACTTTGCAGGGGTTGGACTCATATCCCAGGAGAAGAGTAGGAGTATCTTTCTTTTTACAACATTGAAACAGATGTATAACCATGGGAGTGACACCACAATCAAGTCTGAAAGACACAAGGGATGGATTGTAGGAAACACCTCTTCCACAACCTTCCAATTCTATCTCTTCTTCCCAGCACAGTTGTTCTGTGTATACTGCAGTCAGCTCCACTCAAGCCCCTGCACATGTTCTAGGGCTTCACTGTTGACACTGCCATGGAAAGCCATAGACAGCTACTGCAATTCTCCCTAAATCTATGCAAGTACAACCCTGAAATGTGCACAGCTAACCTGATGTAGCATGAAACAGAGATGGCAGACAGTGCCTATATTGATTCTCCTCTGCCCAACACAGATAGACTTGGGGTGCATTTGTACCATTATGAGATAATTCAAAGGGATTAACAGTCAGTCACCCACATGGTGGTCAACTTGATAACTCTTACTTCTCAAAGCTGGTTTTGTCTCCCCATTCCTCATTCTGGCACCCTGGGGTACTATTTCCAAATTAAGTACCACACATAAGCCCTTTTCTGAGATTCTGTGTTTTAGGGGACACAGCCTGATACAATGTGAGTGATTTATTGTGAAATGATCCAAGTCAAGCTTCATAATATTACATAGTATATTTCTACTATGGAGAAATAGCTTGATGTAGACACACACATGCACACACACACACACACGCAGAGACAAAGGGACACAGAGAAGAACAGAGATACAGATAGCAGTATAGAAATACATGTTCCCAGATTTTATGTTAAATTGTTAAGGTTTTAGTCCAGAAGGACAGGCTGGTTTATGGGGAAATTAAAAAATGTTTAAAAACATTTCTGCACAGTTAGAATACTGTAGTAAAATGATTACATTCTTGGCAAAGTAGAATAAAAGGAAAAAGAAACATGTGGCTTCGGTTTCTAGGAAAAGTGAATACAATGAGCTAGAAATTATCATCTAAACTCATGATAACAATATTTGAATATATGAATTGGACCACCCTTGACCCAAAGAAAGATGATGTGGGAAGGTTTATTTCTGGATTATAGTATTTTTCTTGGGAACTAAGCTAAATAATACATATCTGTTCTTTCATTTTGCCTCACAGTACCCCTGTGGGGAAGTATCATGAATCCATTCTACAGGGAATGAGATTGTAAAACTGAAAGATGAGCTAACTGGTTAGTGACAGCTCAAAAGGGCAGAGAGGAGCTTTAGATCCAACTATTGCTTAAACTCAACCAGTACTCCCAAGTCGCTTCAGGTCTAGCTCAAGGGTAAAATCATTGCAACCTCGGCTTGAGGAAGGTTTAATCAAATGCCTGTGTGGACTAGCAAAAAAAGCCACATAATTTGAGGACAACTTTGGGAATTAGGAGATTGTGGTTTAATCTTCAGGATTTTCTTAATTAGCTTCGTAACCTTGGGCGATGCCTGAGCCAGCTGAGTTATTAGTCTCCTCACCTGTGAAATTAGGTGTTTCACCTAGATTTTCTCTGAGTTGAATATCTTCTGGCTCTAAATGATATGATTCTGTGGATAGAAAGCAACATCATTCTACAGCTTTGTGTGGTTTTTCACAACTTTTTCCTTTCTTATTGGCACCTACCAGCCTGTGGAGCTTACACTGGAGTCTGAACTTCAATGCAACTTCATGTCTCTCTTCTGAACAGTTACTATGCACACATTTTAAAGAGAGAAATAAACTTTTGAATAAACATCTTTCCAAAGATGAACTGAGATGATACGTTTAATTCATAATGATTAATATTGCACCAGGATTATGAAAAAATAAACACTGATTAATGAATTCAACACATATGTTCAAATCTACTATGTGCCAGGGACTGGTAAAATTTAACAAAGAGAAGAAAAAGTAACTTTCCTTCTTGTCAAACTGTCCCCATTCTGGCCAGGAAACAAATACACAAATAATCAACCACCATAAAATGCAATGGGAGACATGCCCAAAGGAGTGATTAATGAGGCATGAAGGTGTGCGTATCTTTTCAACTGGCTGTGATAAGGTTACATTCACCCATGTGTTTTAGAGAAGCACATTCCCAGCCACTTGCAAAGCCACTGATAATAGTGTTTGCAGAACAGTAAACAACACTGGAGAGGTCAGGGCTGTCTGGTAAACTGAACCCTGACTGTGCCAAAGTCTTGTTTGCCAAATCAGCTAGTTTGGCCCGCTTTGGAGAATATAGGGAGCCCTTTCAGTTTTCAGGGTGGTGAGTCACTATAATTTAATGCACCCTAGAACCTTGAGGCAATTTTATAGGCAATGTCAAGAGAGATTAAAGAGAACAATGTCTTTGGAAACTAGGGGAAAAAAAAAAAAAAAAAAAACCTGTGTTCACATTTTGATTCCACTAATTTCCTGTGGGACCCTAAGCACGTGACTTAACCTCTCCTTAACTTCTCATGTGTAAAATGTAGAAATACGCTCACACAAACACACGTACCCATAGAATATTTTGTCTGTTGCAATATATACGGGTTTTTTAAGAGTCAGATAATGTATAGTAATGGAGGACACATTTACCTGGCATATATTAGGTGCTCAGTAAATGTGTGTATGTATGTGTGTGTTTTATTCCTTTGATGTAACAGCAAATAGTTCGAGAAACAGAGAGCAATCAAACAGTTGAAAGGAGGAGATTTATGAACAGAGCTCTGTCAGTAGCCTAGCTAGCCGGCGAAAGTGGCTGTGGGCAGTCCCTGCCCTACAGGCTCCTTCCTCCTCAGCCAGGTCCCCTGCCTGGGACTGCCTTTTCCCTTGCTGCTGGGATTCCCACCAGATGGGAACTAGAGATGTGGGGTGTTCCTCTCCTCCAGTGACTGAGCTCCACCCAGGTCAGGGTGAGTGTGCCCTGTGGCTCGCCTCTTCTCATTTCATCACATTACATGACCCTCCATGCCCAAAAGCACTACTTGGCATCTGGCATGTACTTTCCTCTCTCCAAGGTCCCTCTGTCACCCATCAGAAGCCTGTAGCCATTGTTTAATCTTCTGCTCCTTGTCATGTGCTTTCTGATACAAGAAAATATGCCCTTCTAGCTTTTAGTTTTCTGGCATGTGGTTACCATGTGGTAAAAATCCAGAGTTTGATTAATCAAACTGAGATAAACAAAGTCAACACTCACCCTAGACTAATAAGTGAAAAATAAATACATGTAGGTAAGGGAGTCAGGGAAAACTTTACAAAGCTGCTGCCCCTGAGCCTGAGGGATGGCAATATCACTTGACTGTACATGTCCTGTGAAGGTGGGGTGGCGGGGGAGGGAACACAGGGCAGAGCAATGTCAAAGGTCAGCATTACAGAACAAGAGGAAATGAGAAGCAAAAAAGTTGATTTGCACTGGAATGTTTGCTTAAACTGGCTGGTGGAGGACACCTGCAGACCGGTGGTTTGGGGAGCTGATGCCAACCTGCAAAATATTTCACAGCTATAAAGTATTAGATCAAGTGCTCTGACTCTCAAGTATTTTTTCTAAGGATAATATTGTTTCCTCCCTATTATGTTTTACTGTTTTGCAAGTACATTTCATGAAATATTTATGAAGAAACTATCCTATTTTACTGTTGAGGAAAATGAGAAACAGAGAGTAAGGGACCTGCCAAAGATCAAACAGACCATGGGTCAAAAGTAGGGTAGGGCATGAGGTCTGTGGCCCTGCATAAGACGGGCTCTCTCCATCCCTCTCATCCCCTGCGTCCCCTCCCAGCTTTCCTAGCTCACTGGCAGTTAACCCAGAAGCTCTATGCTTTTGGCAGGGCAGCTTTGATCCTGCAGGAAGGTAAGGGCATAATCCTAGCCCTCAGGGTTATACCAGGACAAACAAGCAGTAGAAGCAAAATAAAAACTGAGATTTATCTTCACAAGTATACATTGCTCAGGTCCATGTGGCTGCAAAAGCTCTAAGGTTTACCTTAATGAATCCATCAGAGAAGTTAAGGAAAAAAATAAAAGAAAACCTCTGGAAGTGTTTTAGAATAGAGCCCTAAACAGGCAATAAAGCTGATTTGCAAACCAATAAAAATGCTTAATGATTAGTCTACCACCTAGCTAACTACTAAGTATTTGCCAATGATTTACTGCTTGAACAAGTCACATCTCCAACAGCACAAAAATGTTTAATTATAAATAATACTTCGATGTCATGCCCTATATACATGTAATCAAAATCCGTTCTCCACTTCCCATGGATTGAGGGTGGGCATCCACCCAGGGGTGGAAACGGAGCTCAGTTTTAAATTCAAGAACTGCTGGTTTCCTAGACATTTTTTCAAAAACTCCTTCATATCCAACAAAAGACAGTCTGCATTATCGTGAATACTTTGGAATTCACTGAATGGGAGTGGTGTTACTTGATGAATAATGAAAAAAAAACCAGATCAAATAGGGAGACAGAAGCATTTTCATCAGTAAAGCACTCTCACACCTCATTGTGTTGGACATGAGGAAGTGTTGGATGCCGGTGACAATTCTGTCTTCTGAAGAAATTAACAAATTGCATTGTTTTATGGATTTGAAGGCATGACTGAGAATTTGAATCTCGCTTACTAATGGTCATTATTTGGGAAGTCACCTAAATCTTGGCTTTCTCAAGTAAATGAGCAAATGAAGAATAAAGTACTTTACATATAAAGTATGAAGAGCAAATACTAACAGTCCTTCTAGTATTATGATATCCATCTCCAATCATTTGAGCTTGATATTCTCAGGATCTGAACTTCCCACATATGCTGGAAGAATATGTATGTGGAGTAGCTGCTATTTCTCAGCCCCTGCATATCACCCTTCCTCTTACATCAGTCCCATAAAGTGTCTTTATTCTTTCCCTTAAAAATGAAGAAACTAATGGAAAAAGAGATCAGGTAACCCTACCAAGTTTACATAGGAAAAGTCTGAGCTAGGACATGAGTCTTAGTGTGTCTGACCACAGTGTCAGCTACAGTGCTGACTCCACCTACTTCCCCTCTGGTATTGAACCCATGTACGCCAACTATGACATCTGATATTCTAGAATCTGCTTCTAGATTAAGAATCCAAAACTGACCAGGCCAACTGGTGGTTGTTCTCATCAGCTGGCCCTGAAACCTGCCATTTCCTGGCATTCCATGTCCAAGATATTTTCTTACTTCTCAAATCTAAGGTGTATGTGTTCTCTCTGTGTTATTGTTTTACATATAGTTTATTACAAGATTATAAAATCCATAGGGATTTATAACCACTGACAATATTTAGTTTCAAGCTTTCAATATATTTTCTATATGAGATAAATACATATATGTATATGTAGAAATCCTTTAGACACAAAAATTTAGTGGTCAGATACATGCCATGTTATTACTTAAGGAGTATCTAGTTTAAATCAATTTTATTTGCTATGCCAACATCTCTTATCATCTTTTATAACAGTTTTCTCACCAGTTATGAACATAGTTCCTCACTTATTCAAATTCCTTTTGAAAATTCCATTTACATAAAACCATAAAGAGATATGGGGATCTCTTTCAATCTTTCAAGAACCAGAGAGAGAGATTTACAGCACCCACAGCTCTACATTAAAATCTGTATTATACAGTCTTTCTTTCCTTTTTCTTCTTTTTTCTTACTTTTTTCTTTTTTTCTCTGAATAACTTCCCAGCAACACTTCTCTCCTTTTTCTAAGATTGCTGTCTGGATCTCCTCTGAAAGCTTCTATTTTGCAGAACAACTAATTACCAGTCTGATTCTACTGGTGTCACCCAGTTAAAGGGATCTACTTGCTTTGAAGACATCTCTTCCAAACACACTCGATGGTCACTGTGTCTCATCTCACATGCACTTGAGTTTCCTTTGTCATCATAAACAGCTTATTTCATTATTTCTTCTCCTACCATGCTTTCCCCATAGGGTATTCTGGTAAAAAAAATTTTCCAAATTTACTTATATATTTATACTTTAAACAATAGTCTTTAAATTGGTATTTTTCAAACTCACGGTGACAGGTTAATTTCCCAAACTTAAAATGTAGCCTACCACAGTCTATAACACAACAAACAAGTCAAATTGGAATAACAAGTACTAAGAAGAGAGATAAATGCTCATAAATTCAGAAGACAATAAACAGGAATGGCTTTTTCAACAAGAACCAAAGAGAATTGTGAAGAATTTCTACATGTCAATGTGATATCACAGCATCTCCGCTGAAGAAAATTCAGGTCAGTCTTAGATTTCGAAATCATGTCTAACCAGCCCCTCACCCAAGGCTGTTTCTACTGTGCAGGTCCCATGGAGAACTCTCCCAGGTGGTGACTGGC
Organism: Manis pentadactyla; assembly: GCF_030020395.1. Taxonomy (NCBI): domain Eukaryota; kingdom Metazoa; phylum Chordata; class Mammalia; order Pholidota; family Manidae; genus Manis; species Manis pentadactyla. The sequence goes on from NC_080025.1 coordinate 46,926,997, forward strand.
ATGGAGTCCATTGGATTGCTCTCTAACTAGCCTCAATTCCAATCCAAGATTTCTTAAAGATCTTTGTAAAACACAGAACTAATCATGTCACTTATTTTTGCTTAGGGATCTTCAGTGACCTCCTACCCTTGATAGGAAATGTAAAAATTTCTCAGTCTTGTCTGAAGCTTTCTTCCCAGGTCTGTCTCCTATTGTATTTCTTCCATATTTAAGTGGCAAGAATTATAAACTTTTTCCTTTCTTTGTAATCTTTTTGCATCTGGGCTTTGTGAACATTTATTTGTTTTCTTGGAATGCTCCTTCTACTTTCTCTTTTTGTGGAGACTTCTTTTGTCCCAAAGACCCAAATCTGTCAACAATATTCTGTTCTGTTAAAGGTTCCTTATTTCCATGCTCCCCTGACCACTAGACTGTGATTTACAAAGAGCCAGAAATTTTACATTGGGTTTCCCTTGTCTCTAGAAAAGTACAGGAATATAAGGAATGAACCACTTATATCAAACAAGTGAATCTATTGTCATATTTTCATGAAATCTGAAAAAATTCTTTTGGGTACTTATTTATTTGTCTAGCCCATAGGTTAGAACAATCCTTTATACAATTCTAAATTGTACAATTATACAATCCTTAGAACAACATGCCATATATGAGACAGTCACTTATAATTGAGCAAAGATGTTTAACATTTAATTGATTATCAAAGTATTAGTCTTCACCAGACAGAGTTAAAGTGCTGCAACCAGGAAAGAATGTATTCATTGAGCATAAGCAGAAAACATTTATGGAAAAGCTGCCATTAAAGATGAGCCTTAAAAGACAGATAGAATTCAAAGCTTAAATATGTGCTGAGGCCATTCTGGGTACTGAAAAAGCTTATGAATGACAGAAACTGCAAGTATGTAGTGAAGCATCTAGAGACTGTCATCTAGAGCCCTCCACATGCCCTAGCAGGTACACGCAAACTCAGGGCACTGCCCCCTGACTCACTCACCTGCTTCAGCCAGCGCAGATCTGTTTCTCCGTTGTGGTGCATACATGCTGAACCAATGCGGGGCTTCTCTCACTGTGGCGTCTCAGCTCCACCAGTCCATGACCCCTTCATTGAAATAGAGCGCACATCCCTTCACCTATCCTGAAATGCAACCTGACTTCATACATAATTTCGAAAGTCAACGTAATACACAAAAGAAATAATATAAAAGACACTTAAACACATATATACACATGCAACACATAAATAATGCTTCAGCACAATGCACAAAAACAAGGTGAAATAGTCAGAAGCTTACACCATCATAGAACTGCTATAGAAAGAAACTGCAGGAAATGCTCACTGAAATCTTGGTCAGTGGGGGAAGTACAGGATGTGCCATGACATTGGTGAGATGACTTTCCAAAATGGTGACCCCACTCTGCATACACAGTAACACCTCCCCTCAGTAGGAATTGCATTCATTAAAACTTCAGTGAATAATAAATAATGTAAAGCATACTTTGTCTTTACATAAAGACAATTTGGGTCAAGAACTAAAAGGATTTCAGACACATAAAGGTGCAGTGGGATATCCTATAGCTGGGAAGGACATGAGTCATCATTTCCTTGGGGTGTTAGACTATCCTGGGTATTGTGATACTTGTACCCAACCTGCCTCTTGGCAGGTAAGGGTTTCCCAAACACTGAAATTTAAAAGCAAAAAACAAGTGCTCCCCAGTTGGCAAAACATGATGACCATCATTGGGAAGAACTGTCCTAGAGGCTGGCACTGTCCTGTTACTTCGTATGCAAGCAAATGAATTCAGCATTTTCTCCCAACATTCTTTCACATCACATAATTGATTTTAAGATTCATTCATGCTGTGTTATTAGTAGTCTGTTCATTGCTGAGCAGTATTCCCTCAAGTGAATAGAACACTCTTTTTTCTTCAGTCTTCTACCACCAGGCATTTTTTGGGTATTTCTAGTTTTTTCCTATTATAAGCAAAGCCTCTATGAACAACCTTGCATAATCCTTCTGTGGAGAATTGAGGTTCTGAGTCATATGAGAAGGGTTTAACTTTATAGAAACTGTCAGACTGATTTCCTGAGTGGCTGCACCATTGTGCAGTCATGAGAGTTCAATCGTGCTATATCCTTACAAACATTTGGATTCATCAATCTTGTTAATAAATACTACTAACTTGAGCATGTAGTTTTGCAATGGTATACCAGTGTGGTTGTAATTTACATTCCCTCATGACTGACGACCAGCACTTTTTCATGTACTTATTGATTTTTTGTAAATCTTCTATTATGTAACTTAAGGAAGTAATTTTGTTGACTTTTTCAAACCAGTTATTTTTTACTGATGAGTTGTATGAGTTTTTCACATATTCTGGAGACAAGTCAGATATGTATTGTGAATATTTCTCTCTACCTATGGCTTGCTTATTAATTATTTATTCTGCTTTTTTGATGAACAAATAGCTTTTACTAATTAGGTTTATATTGTCTTCTTTTTTTCCTTTTTTAGTGTCTAATGGATTCTAAGAAATCTTTTCCTGCCCCACAGTTGAGAATATATTGGTCTATATTTATTTCTAGAAGCCTTGCATATACAGTACAGTATATGATGCATTATAAAGTAATGTTTTTAATGATGTGAGTTGTATTGTCAATATTCATTTCTTTTCTCCATATAGATGGCCAGTTTTTATAGCACCACTTGTTGAGTAGACTTCATTATTGATTGAATAGCTTTGGCACTGTATTTTTAAAAGCAATTTACTATGTAAGTATGAATCCACTTCTGGACTACATTTTGCTCCATTGATCTGTTTGGCTTTCTTGAAGACTGTAATAATTCTTGAAATCATGTAGCATAAATTCTCCAAATTTGTCCTTCCTTTTAATAATCATTCTTTTAGGTCATTTATGTTTCCATATATATGGTGAAATCAGAATGTCAGTTTCTAAAATTAACAGGGACAGCTTGGAATGTCTACACCATTTTGGGTATATTGCAATCTCAACAATACTGAGTCAGGCAATATATGTTTGTGATCTTTTTCAATATTTTTAGGTTCTCTTAACTTATTATAGCATTGTTTTGGACTTTTTAAGGCATAAATATTACACATATTTCATTCAGTTTCTTCCTAGATGTTTTATATTTTTGATGCTTTTGTAAATGATAACATTCATAATTTAATTTCCAAATACCCATTGCTAGTTTTTATATATTGACCTATATCTTGCAAATTTTCAAGAAAGTTTATCTAAACTTGGTATTAATTCATCCTTAGTTGAAGCTGTCTGGGCTTGCAGTTTTCTTTATGGGAATATTTCAATTACAAATTCAATTCCTCTAATAGGTAGAGATCTAATTGACCTTTCTATTTCTCTGTGTTTGTTTTGATCGTTTGTCAAATGCTTGCCTGCTCCATAATTATTGGCATGTATTTACTAATAATTCCCTCCTAATTTTAATATGTGTAGGACCAGTCATATTACCATCCCTTTCATTCTTGTAATCACTGAATTCCATTTTATTTTGTGCTTAATTCATCTAGTATGGAGGTTATTGGTTTTGCAAATGTCTCAGAAGAACCAAATTTTCATTTCATTAATCCTCTGTGGGAAGGTTCACCATTTTCTGTTTCTTTGACTTAAGCTCTCATCCATATGGTTACTTCCTTTCCTACAATTTCTTCTGATTCACGTGCTATTGTTTTAATGCCATTTTTAAACGAAAGCTTGATTACTGATTTTAAACATTTCAAACACAAACATTAGAACTCTAAGTTATCCTGAGAGCACTTCATCTTGGCTTTATCCTACACAATTTGGTGATCGTATTTTCATTATGATTAAATTCAAAATGTTTTTAATTTCCAATGCATTTTTTTAACTCAGAATTGTGTTGCCTATTTTCCAAAGGCTTGCAGCCTTTCTAGATGTCTTTATGTTACTGACTCGCAAATGCAACTCTTTTATAGTCAAAAAATACCCTCATTTCTTTAAATATACCGAGACTGTTGTTAGGTTCTGCAAATTTATATCTTGTACCTTTCATAAATTGATTATTTTCTCATCCACAAACAACCCTCTTTGACTCCAGCAATCATCCTTTCTGTTTTACATGAGATAGCCACTCTGGCTTTCTTACGATTAGTGCAGACATGATTTATGTTTAGGACACTTTTATTTTGAATCCACCTGTGTCTTTAAACTTACTGCATGTGTCCAGTAAACTACAGTCTGTGACTGGGTCCCGCCTTTCTTCCCTTGGGCAATGTCTGCCTTATAACTTAAGTGCTTGGTTCATTTATATTTACTGTTACTCTTTGTACTGTTGGGCCCAAGCTGACCCACTGTATTACATGCCTCTTTACTTTCTGCATTTCTGATGCATCAACATGGGCCTTGCTGACTCTTGCCTCCTAGGAAGATCCAGTTCCTACAGAACTTGGATAACTGCAGGGAGCTCACTCTTCATGTGCAAGGCACAGCCCATGTTCTGCCCTCCCCTATGGGCTCCCACACTCAGGGCCACTACTGCCTGCCCTGGTCACCCGGGGCATGGGGCCAGACACCCAGGGCGGCCCCTGTGTCCCAGAGCCCCTGAAATCACTCACACTGGCTGAACCTAGGCCACCTGCTCCTTCCAGGAAACCACAGCAAGGGTTTCCCCTCGCTCCCTCTGCCTCCTCACTGACCCAGTGCTCCCCCGAGTGGCCCCTGCGGCTCTGTGTGTCCCCTGCCCCCACCGTCCTGGGACCTTTGAGTCATAACAAGCTATCTTTGCAATGGCGATTGCCTCCTAATCTGCGGGCCTTGCTTTACCTGAATAATCACAGCGCCTACACTGTACACACATCTTATTTGCCTTCCCTTAGTACCATCTCCTCTTTTCCCTCTCTTCTGATGTTTTGTATTAATGGTCTTTTAGTTCATCTATTTCATTTTAATTCCTTTATTGCCTTGTTAAACATACCACTTTTTTAATCTTAGCGGTTCCTCTGTGACTCACAATACATATCCTAAGCTTATCACAGAAAACTTTAAATAACTTTATACTCTTTTACATATATTGAAAGGAGTTTACAAATGCTTACTCTTTTTTACCAATCGTGTGCTTTCTGCTGCTGTTATTTTACATTTCATTTCTAAATATGTTCTAAAACACAAAGTAACAATGTCATCATACTTGCTTCACAAAGGACACTGGCATTTAAAGAAATTAAATTTTAAAAGAGGTGCCCTTTCATTTTAAACACTTATCTATGGTTTCCTCATTAGGGCCCTTTCTCTGGATCTGAGTTTTTATCCCGTCTAAATTTTCACAAGTGCCTCTAGCACGTAGTTCGGCCCATGACCCATTCTCCCTGCTTTTGTTCTCACTCCCCTCTCATTTTGGAAGGTGTGTTCCCTCGACACAGAGGGTCAGGGTGCTGGGCTTTCCTCTCTCGCCCTTCGCACACCATTTCCAGGTCTTCTGCTCTCGGTGCTTCGCCTGCACGGCAGCTACCATCCATCCATCCCACCCGCCCTCACAACATATCATATACTGGGTGTTGTTCCTTTCTCTGGCTCCGTTGGTGTTGTTCTCTTTATCACTGGTTTTTGGCAATTTAATCATAACATGCCTTAGTTTGCTGCTTTTTATTTATTCTCCCTGGAGCTCATTGAGCTTTTTAGATATTGGGTTAACATTTTTCATCAAGTTTGAGAAAACCATGACCACTGATCATTAACATGTATTCGACCCCATGTCTCTCTCTTCTTCTCTCCTGTTAGAAGCTTTAACATTGTCCCTCAGGTGACAGAGGTTCTGTGGACTTTTCAAGAGGCTTTTCTCTATTTTAATTTGAATGAGTTCTAATGCTCTTTCCCCCTATTTAATGATAATTTAAGTTATGAAGCCCAAAGAGTGAATGCTTTATTTCAAAAATTCTGTTTCATTTATATTTCATTATGAAGACTCCTTCTTTGTTCCCTAAATAGATTGCTGTTTCCTTATTATCTTAGGCATATTTTAATTAGCCTTAATGCATTTGTGTTACATAAACTCCCACATGTCTGAGAAGTTTCTATTGATAGGTTTTTTTTTTCTTGTTCAGGTTAAAATTTCCTGCATCTTCATATCTAATAACTTAATTTTTATTTTACACTGGTCACTGTGGTTGTTATCTTTCTGATTATCTGAATATTGTTTTCTGGCAGACAGTTCAGACCTTCATATTAGCTTGTTCCCTTTGGCTATTGCTTGTCAGCTTTTAAAAAATGAGTTACACTGTCTTTTGTAGTATTAGTGTTACCCCTGATGTGGTATTGCTGGGGTACATTCTTAATACACAGGTCTTAATAAGATAGTCCCCTCACACACACACACACACACTACTGGTTTGAATTGAACATCCCCAGTCCTGAGTGAGCTCCAGCTGTCGCTTGCATCACAGCTGCTCAGAAATCACTTTTCCTGGAAGCTGTTACTTCTTGGTCTGAGAAGGTCCCATGCTCTACAGGCACAGTTCAGTATGTGACCACGAACTCGAGCAGATCCCTGGCAAGTGTCCAGAGCTCTTCATGCATCCCCTCGCCCTCACAGGAGCCTGCCCCCATACTCCAGCCTCCTAGTTGCTCTGAGCTCCATCTGTCCCTTCAGTTCCACAAGGTCACCCCACCCGCCCGCTGCTGCTGTCACAGGGAGTGCCACCAGCCCCCAGCCAGGTGTGCTCTGTCTCTCATTTCATTCATTTACCCTCCCTCAAGGCTGTGTGGTTGCTGTTCGGTGTCCAATCTATAAATGTTTACCTTATATGTTTTGTCTAGTTTTATAGCTGCTCATAGCAAGAGGGCTAATATGCATATTACTGCATCATGGCTGGGGACACAAGGATCGTATTTGAATTTCTTTATCTCCTTATTCATCATAATTCTGTTTAAGTTTTGTTACTATTTCCATAATTTCTCACAGTCCTCCATATACAGAGCCAACAGCCTAATTAAGGATGTTGTGATCTCTTGTGCAGGTTATTCCAGAGACCTCCTACTTGTGTCTTTCTCCATAGCCTTGCTATCTCCTCTCCCCTTCTGCCATTTCCTAACCAGCAGATCCAGTGCTTTGTATAAAACACAAGAGTCTCTGCCCTTGGAATTCTGGCTGGACTGTTGATTACATCATTTGAGCATGTTTATCTAGCCTTTCTTACCTTTGAAGTGCCATGTTTCATATCTCTCCTACCCACCACCCCATCCCACACACACAGCCTCCTTTCCACAACCTGAGATAACTGAAATGTCCAGTTTCTAAGTGTGCCATGTGTCCCCACAATCCAGCAATGTCTATTCTGGCATCCATGCCCATTTCCTGACTGCTTAAAATTTTTTCAACATCCAGGTTTACCAGAGCCCTTATTTATGTATTTCCCAAATGTTCCAAATTCAGGGTCAAGGTCATATTAATAGTTCCATAGCACACTGATTTCTATAAAGTAAAACATACTGTAGTTAAGATTCAGTTTACCTGCCTATAAACTCCCATTATAAATGGAGTTTCTTAGGGTAGGGCTATGCTCATATAGCTGCTTGTTGCATATCCAGTACCTAGCAAAATATTACATTTGTGTGGTATATACTAATCTAGGTGTTTTCGAGAAGATAACTAAGGTCCAGTCAAAACTCTTGAGAACATTGAAATAATATTGGCCAAACTAGACTTAGACACAATTGATGGAATGCAATTAATAAATTGACAAAATCTTGGAGATTTGAAACAACAAAATGTATTCTCTTGCTGTTTGCGGGGTACAGGTCTGAAGTGAAGGTGTGGGCATTGCCCTGCTCCCTCGGGAGGCTCGGGGGGCAACCTCCAGGTGGAGAATGCCTCAGGTGGCTGCTGGCATCCGTTAGCTTGTGGCTGCCTCCCTCTCTCTGCCCCATCCTCAGTGGCCTTCTCCAGCGGCTTGGTGGTAAATCTGCCTCTGTCTCTCTGTTTTAAGGCCATACGTGATTGCATTTAGAGCCCCTCTGGATAATCCAGGATCATCTCCTCCTCTCAAGCTCCTTAATTTAATCAGACCATTTGTCATATCAATTAGTATTCAAGTGTTCTGTCGGTTTGAAAGTGGAGATCTCATTGGGGCTGCCAATTGGTTCATGATAGCAGGTTACAATGTGTGAATTTTGATAAGAGTAATGCAGGCCAAGCCATCAATAGTTCAGGAAAGTGAAAAGTTTTTGACCTTAAAAACAAACAAACAAAAACATTGACAATCAGTAGTTCTAAAAGTAGTTCTAAAAGTAGTTCTAAAAGCTAGCTGCAAAAGGTTGTGAAACCCCAAGATGGTACAGAACATGCTCAGGACTTGTCTGAATTATGGAATATGAAATACAGGAAAGAGTGTCTTGAGACCAAAAACAGGAGGGTAGTTTGAATAAGAAAACAGATGGTCATTAAAATATTCTTCATAGTTTACATTAATATGTATTTAAAAGAATGAGATGAAGTTGATCAAAAGAATAATATGAATAGGGTCCAAAAGATTATGTAGGCAGTTGTGTAAATGATGGCTTAGATGTAGGAGTCAATCTGTCAATTAGTTAATCCCATATGGAAAGTCACTCTTTTTTCTGTTGAATATAATGGCAGGAAGCCTTGGTGTTAAGTAAAAAAAAATACAAAAATCTTAACAATGTTATTAAAGTCATGAAATTAATTTTGCTAAACAAGTTCTCTTCAAGGAACAGAAATTTTAAAGAAATCCTTTCACATTTTTATTACAATATACTATAAGATATGTAAATATTGAAAAAATACTTAGGCATTTGGAAATGTATCAAGATTTTGGTGTTGCATTAGCTCTACCATTAAAGCAAAAACTTGCCCCTGTCACCATAAGATTAGATATGATTGATGGTCCAGCATTGTTTTCTTAAAGAAAATGAGGAATGGAGCTGTTCATCACTGCTCCATTTAAAATTTGTTTCATCTCGTGGCAATGATGTCTTGTGCACATAATTGAGTATGCAGTAAACACAGTTTTATTTTCAATTCTGTGTAGATATTCATGAGACATTTTTCTGATTGTTCAAGTGAGTTTAAATTTTTATTATAGCTTAGGATCATTTAGCTATCACTTTGTTATTCCACATGTCAGGGCATTTTACCTCATCTTTTATATTTTTCCCTTCTTTTTCAGTAATATGTTAATTCAACATAGTATTGAGAACTACAATTTCCCAAGAAATTATGTGAACTTTTAGAGCCTAAGAACCAGGTTCCTAAAGGAATTTGTTTTCTAATTCAACACACAAGACAGCCACAGCACTTGTGTGAGGTGACATTTACCTAACATGATTTTTTGGTTTGGTTTGGAGAAAAAAGGTGGCTCCTCATTTAAAATGAAATGTTTGTTGTGATAGGAACAATTACATCTCCCTCTTTAGAACACAGTTAGGATAAATGGCTTGTAGTTTTCTTTTAATTTAAAACTCATCATGTACTAGTCCACAGACTTTCTTTCAAAACCCACCTTCAGGAAATGAGTCAGTATTTTGGTGTAATAAAACAGGTGTGGGCCCTGACATTCATAACACTTTTTAAAAAAATTCAAAAGTCATCCTATGAAGACTTTAGAGTTATTTATAGAGTGTGGGAAATTGCAAAGATAGAGGAACATGCTAAATATCACCATGAGGACAGTTGACTAGGACTGCTTTCTTCAAGTCAACCAGATGAACTAGTGCATAAAGGCATGGGAGGTACTCTTGTTGTTTAAAAGATACCTAACACAAAATTTAGTGGGGGAGACCTAGACATTTTCTTAAGTGTTAAAAGGTATTTTGATGTGAAGTTTGCAAATGGACTGAGAAATAGACTTCAGCAAGGAATGATTTGTTTTGTCAGTTGTGATCATGGTACTATGGGTATATAAAAATGTCCTTATTTGTGTAGATGTATATTGAATTATTAAAAGTGAAACATCATAATGCATGTAGTTTACCTTAAAAAAATAAGCAATAACAAACAAAAGAATAAGGGAAATATACCAAAATTTCCACAACTATAAATCTAATATATGAGTTCACAAGGGTTCTTTTATCATTGTCTCTATTTTTATACATGCTTGAAAATGTAAAAGAATATTTTAAAAAATACTCATGAGTGCTGAAGTAAGGGTAAAGTATTTAGAATTCTAGGAAGTACATATTGAAACAGAGATAAAGTATAGTGCAAATTATCAATAGTTAGTTATCTCATCCATTTTTACCTGATAAAAATTAGCTAAGAACATAGATTATCATTAAGTCTAAAGGATCATGTTAAATTGTTTCAGTTTGAGGAGTCTGGGAAGGCATTGCTAAAGCAAAGGATGCATAAAGTAGCATATTTCACACCATATTTCACTAACTTTTACTACCTACTTTAACTAAACATTAGGAGTCCTACTATTTCAGTTAAAGTTTGTCTGTGGTTTTGATTTCCAAAATGTGATCTTTTCTGGAGACTGAAATTGCCACTGTCAAGGATAATGGGACAGCACTCAAAAACTGCATCACCTAAGCTAGAAAACACAACATCCGAGCTACAAGACTTTCAGCAAATGTCAAAAGAGCCCTGGAAACCCAACAACCCACAGATCATTATGGAAAAGATTTTCTTTAAAAGAAGATTGTTACATTTTGATGATGTCTTATTCTCATATCAATATAACTCAACTGGAATAGAAAATTGATAACTACCATCCTTTATTTTTTCAATACACCTCTGAACTTAGTGAGATTATACTCAAATTTCTTGAAATGCACATGATCTTAAACCGCTTTTCTTGTTCTTCTCTTGTGCTTGACCTTAAGCAATAAGTGAACCTGAACACTGAAGTTGAATAGAAACTCATTTCTTCTTATGCAACTTTTCTCTCAGCTCACTCCACCATAGCATGCTTCAGCCCCTCAGAGAAGATGCTATATCCCAAAGGGAAGTCTCTTGCAGGCACATCTGGCCACACCACCCACAGAGGGTAACCGCCATCAGGAGAAACGAGTACAGCTCACCCCTTTCACTCTACTCGATTCAGGCAACACTTTGTTGGGCTCTGACCTTGGCAAACATGAAAAAGGCAAACCAGAGCTCACACTCAAAAACCTAGTTAGGATCCAGCTGAAAGAGGAGAATGTGTGGTCAATAATAAGGAGTAACAGAAAGAAAATATTTTATAAACAAAAACCAATTACAAACAACAGTAACTGTTTAGATTCGTTGAGTACTTGTGGTGGTTCAAGAAGGTGTAAATCTAATAGCTTCTCATGTCTACTCATTTGTTCTTTCTTCCTTCTAACATATCACCCTGTCTATCCAGGCAGCTATGACTCCCTTAGTTCCCATTTGGTTGTGAGCAATCCTCCTCTTTTTAGTGTTTCTTTCACTCTGTTGCCTAAACTGAAAACTTATGAAGTAATCATGATATCAATCACCACCCTCATCATCACAGCAGCTCTCACTGTTGAGCCTGTACTGTGTGCTGGACGTTATAAAGATAGATATTACATGTGATTCACTCATAATATCCTGTGAAGTGGGTTTTAATATCTCCATTTCACATAAAATTACACTGAACTTCAGTAGGTTTCAGTCAGTTGGTCAAAATCACACAGTCAGTAAGACTTAGGCCCAGGGTTCAAAGGCAGGGTTAACTGGCTCCAAAGCCCTTGTTGTACCCAGCTCAACTTTCCCTGAAAGCATTGTTTGGAATATCTTAGAACAGTTCATAACATTCAGCAGAGCAGTTACAAATATAGGGATATGGACAGGGGACAGAATGTGTAATCAGTGCATCAGTGGGTCATTAGGACAGGGCCACAGTGGGGACCTACGGAGGAGGTGCCAGGGATCTGCTTAGAGCTGGCTTGAATTGACATCGCCACAGGAAGCCAATAGGTTCTTAGTCATAATACATTCTCAGATTGCTTAGAGATTTCAGAATGGTGGACAACAGGAAACTAGTGGTGCCAGAATAGACACAGCTCAAAAGGCCTCAGAGCAAAGGAACGGAATTGGCAGGGGTTTGGACTGGAGCAAACTGGGAAGGGCCCCGACCCTCAGGCTGGTAGCCCTATCTGGGTGAACGGTGCCTGACTGTGGTGCCCCAGTGGAGGAGGGTTGCTTGGAGGTGACCCAGGTCAGAGGCAGCAAGCAGGAACTATGCACTGGGCCCCAGCAAGACTCACTGGGAGTCAGCCACTGAGGAGCCACTGAAAAGTGAGTCACTGAGAAGCCTGGACCTGGTGGAGAACTGCTGAGAATGATTGCTGCCCGGTGACCTGCAGCTGACCATTAGCTGGCGCCACAGGAGGAAGACAGAGGGGTCCCCAGAGCCAGGAAGAGGGCACTCTTCCTTGTGCAATATCCCTCCAGCGCCCCTACTTGACTCGTGCTTGTGGGTCTAGCTCCAACGTCCCAAAATAGCGCACAGAGGGTGAGTTTAGAACTGAGGACAGAGCGCGCACGGCTGGAGCACATACTAAGCCACCTAAATATCACCACCTCAATAAAGTGGTCCTGCTCTGTATCATTTAGGATGAAACATTTGTATCAGCTTTTCCTCCACCTTTGTTTTCTAAGGTGTCTTATTTGCTGAATTACCTATCACTTCACTATTTTATGAGGCCTTCGAGAGCAATACCTATGTTATCTTACTTTCTGCAAATATGCAAACTTCTAGCCACAGTGTATGGTATACAGTGGGAGTTCAACATATAGTTGTAAGTGTGAAATATAATGAAAGCTGGTGGTGTCTAATGTGTGCACATGAGTGACTTTCTTATGCTTTTTTCCTAACCATATAAAGCAAAGTATCTATTAAAACAAGTAGGACTTCTTAAAGCGAATCTGCTTTGGACAGTTTTTTAAATGTTTCAATTTCATCCACCTCAAGGAAAAAACATTTAAGAAATAATTTTGTCACTCATTATTTTCTAGAACTTTAATGAAGCAGAGCCTAAGGGAATATTGCCAACACACCAGCCTAAATAAAGTCACTAAAATGTTGGGCCAAACATCACATGCTTTGGTGGGCGCCTCCTGCATGCTGCAGCCTCCTGAGTGTGATGGTGGGTCTCCCTGAAGTGGGTACTGAGGGGTTTGCTGCCATCTCAGCAAGTCCTAATGAATCCATCCCTTGCTCCCTACATCACCAGTAGTGCTTAATTCACTCATACCCTGTCTGCTTTCCCTTCTCAACCTGTGTTCTTTGGAGAGCAGCATACCCAAAACCACACAGCCAGAACTGACCTAGCAAAGTTCACAGCAAAGGTGCCACAGAACAGCAACGGAATATAAAAAGTGTGTTAATGCTAGAGAAGGCAGAATGGGGTCCTCTCTGTAGCAACCAGAAGGCACTTGGTGGATGTTGGGAGGCTAATGAAGGAATGGGCTGACCACTGAGGGGGAGGGAGGAGGCTCTGGTTTAAGAACCACACCTGAGTCCATTTAAGACTCAAATTTTTCATTTGAAATTGAGAGTAATGTTAATTTATCTGCCATCTCCATCAAGTACATGTGGAATATTAATATATCTAAGGAGCATGAGGTTTCACTGTGCTACATTCTGCAAATCCAGGGATTGAACAAGTAATGTTTTGTACAACTGAGACCATGCTAGATCTAGATCTTAATTTGGTCTAAACTAGTATGCTTTGTCTGATTCCCTAATTCTTTATTCAAATTCAAGCTTCATTATCTCAATCACTGTCCAACTCAAATTTGCTTCTTACTGATGTCTTCCCCTCTTGGACATTTTCTGCTCTACCTCTTCCCAAGCCACTTCTACATTGTAGGGTTTCTAGGTCTTGCAAGGAGAAAGGTGATTGCCCACAAAACTGTCTCCTGAAGAGCAAGGCAGAGGGCATCTTTGGTTTTACACACCTCCACTGCTGGCCACAGTCGCTGTGTTGTCACCAGGCAGTGAGGCTGCAGGGTCAGCAGCGGGCCAGCGAGGGACCAGGCAGTGTCCCTGGGCTCAGCTCAAATCAGGGTGAAGTCCATGGTCTCTGATGTCTGGGATGGTCTCGGGCAGAGCAGGACCTCCCCGCGAGCCCCTTGCTTGCAGATGTAGATGGGCAGCATCCTTCAGATGAAATTCAGAAGTCAGATCCCTCTTTTCAGAAACACCCCTTAGCAGCAGAGATTGGGAGCTAGAGAAGACACAGTCTCCTACTCCTCCACTCAAATTCTGATAGGAAACAGACAAGCTTTGCTCTTCCCCCACCTGTCTTCTTTCCTAACTGTTTTGTGTTTTATATCTGATCCTCCAGCAAAGGGGAATGAAACAAAGCACCCTCTGGTTTCTGTGTTTTCCAATCCTGTTGTGATTAGGAAGGCGGTGCTGGGTCCGGGCAGAGAAGTGAGCGCTCAGGTTACTTATAATGAGACAAAGGTCAGCAAGAACCCTTCATGGCCGCAAGCATCACTTAGTTACAATTTAAAAGCAGATATGCAAACTCAGTTAGAGAAAGGAAAACACTATACAAACATTAACAACTGAAAGTGAGCATAATGAGATTGCTTACATCAAGGATACATGGTACTAAATGTGTCTCTTTTTTTTTAATTAATTAATTAATTTTTATTTTTTTGAAGAACATTATGTTTACTATGCTCTCCCCTACCCCAAGTCCCCCCCCACAAAACCCCATTACAGTCACTGTCCATCAGCATAGTAAGATGTTGTAGAATCACTACTTGTCTTTTCTGTGTTGCAAAACCCTCCCCTTTCCCAAATCCCCCACATTATACATGCTAATCATAATACGCCCTTTCTTCTTCCCCACCCTTATCCCTCCCTACCCTCCCATTCTCCCCAGTCTCTTTCCCTTTGGTAACTGTTAGTCCATTCTTAGGTTCTGTGATTCTGCTGCTGTTTTGTACCTTCAGTTTTTCTTTTGTTCTTATACTCTACAGATGAGTGAAATCATTTGGTATTTGTCTTTCTCCACTTGGCTTATTTCACTGAGCATTAATACCCTCTAACTCCATCCATGTTGTTGCGAATGGTAGGATCTGTTTTTTTCTTATGGCTGAGTAATATTCCATTGTGTCTATGTACCACATCTTCCATATCCATTCATCTACTGATGGACATTTAGGTTGCTTCCATATCTTGGCTATTGTAAATAGTGCAGCAAAAAACATAGGGGTGCATCTGTCTTTTTCAAACTGGAGTGCTGCATTCTCAGGGTAAATTCCTAGAAGTGGAATTCCTGGGTCAAATGGTATTTCTATTTTGAGCATTCTGAGGAACCTCCATACTGCTTTCCACAATGGTTGAGCTAATTTATATTCCCACCAGAAGTGTAGGAGGGTTCCCCTTTCTCCACAACCTCACCAACATTTGTTGCTGTTTGTCTTTTGGATGGTGGCCATCCTTACTGTGAGGTGTGAGGTGATATCTCATTGTGGTTTTAATTTGCATTTCTCTGATAACTAGCGATGTGGAGCATCTTTTCATGTGTCTGTTGGCCATCTGAATTTCTTCTTTGGAGACATGTCTGATCAGCTCCTCTGCCCATTTTTTAATTGGATTACTTGCTTTTTGTTTGTTGAGGAGCGTGAGCTCTTTATATATTTTGGATGTCAAGCCTTTATTGGATCTGTCATTTACAAAAATATTCTCCCATACTGTAGGGTACCTTTTTGTTCTATTGATGGTGTCCTTTGCTGTACAGAAGATTTTCAGCTTGATATAGTCCCACTTGTTCATTTTTGCTTTTGTTTTCCTTGCCCGGGGAGATATATTCATGAAGAAGTCACTAATGTTCACATTCAAGAGATTTTTGCCTATGTTATTTTCTAAGAGTTTTCTGGTTTCATGACTTACATTCAGGTCTTTGATCCATTTTGAATTTACTTTTGTGTATGGGGTTAGACAGTGATCCAGTTTCATTCTCTTACATGTAGCTGTCCAGTTCTGCCAGCACCATCTATTGAAGAGACTGTCATTTCCCCATTGTATGTCCATGGCTCCTTTATTGAACATTAATTGACCATATATGTTTGGGTTAATGTCTGGAGTCTCTAATCTGTTCCACTGGTCTGTGACTCTGTTCTTGTGCCAGTACCAAATTGTCTTGATTACTATGGCTTTGTAGTACAGCTTGAAGTTGGGGACTGAGATTCTCCACCACTTTATTCTTCTTTCTCAGGATTGCTTTGGCTATTCGGGGTCTTTGGTGTTTCCATATGAATTTTTGAACTATTTGTTTCAGTTTGTTGAAGAATGTTGCTGGTAATTTGATAGGGATTGCATCAAATCTGTATATTGCTTTGGGCAGGATGGCCATTTTGATGATAATAATTCTTCGTAACCAAGAGCATGGGATGAGTTTCCATTTGTTAGTGTCCACTTTAATTTCTCTTAAGAGTGTCTTATAGTTGTCAGGGTATAGGTCTTTCACTTCTTTGGTTAGGTTTATTAATAAGTATTTTATTCTTTTTGATGCAATTGTGAATGGAATTGTTTTCCTGATTTCTTTTTATATTGGTTCATTGTTAGTATATAGGAAAGCCACAGATTTCTGTGTGTTAATTTTGTATCCTGCAAATTTGCTGTATTCTGATATCAGTTTAGTAGTTTTGGAGTGGAGTCTTTAGGCTTTTTTTATTTACAATATCATGTCATCTGCAAATAGTGACAGTTTAACTACTTCTTTACCAATCTGGATTCCTTGTATTTCTTTGTTTTGTCTAATTGCTGTGGCTAGGACCTCCAGTACTATGTTAAATAACAGTGGGGAGAGTGGGCATCCCTATCAAGTTCCCGATTTCAGAGGAAAAGCTTTCAGCTTCTTGCTGTTCAGTATGATGTTGGCTGTGGGTTTATCATATATGGCCTTTATTATGTTGAGGTACTTGCCCTCTATTCCCATTTTGCTGAGAGTTTTTATCATGAATGGATGTTGAATTTTGTCGAATGCTTTTTCAGCATCTATGGAGATGATCATGTGGTTTTTGTCTTTCTTTTTGTTGATGTGGTGGATGATGTTGATGGATTTTCGAATGTTGTACCATCCTTGCTTCCCTGGGATGAATCCCATTTGGTCGTGGTGTGTGATCCTTTTGATATACTTTTGAATTCGGTTTGCTAATACTTTATTGAGTATTTTTGCATCTACGTTCATCACGGATATTGGTCTGTAATTTTCTTTCTTTGGTGGGGTCTTTGCCTGGTTTTAGTATTAGGGTGATGTTGGCTTCATAGAATGAGTTTGGGAGTATTCCCTCCTCTTCTATTTTTTGGAAAATTTTAAGGAGAATGGGCATTATATCTTCTCTGTATGTCTGATAAAATTCCGAGGTAAATCCATTTGGCCCAGGAGTTTTTTTCTTGGGTAGTTTTTTGATTACTGCTTCAATTTCTTTGCTGGTAATTGGTTTGTTTAGATTTTGTGTTTCTTCCTTGGTCAGTCTTGGAAGGTTGTATTTTTCTAGGAAGTTGTCCATTTCTTCTAGGTTTTCCAGCTTCTTAGCATATAGGTTTTTTTAGTAGTCTCTAATAATTCCTTGTATTTCTGTTGGGTCCATTGTGTTGTTTCCTTTCTCATTTCTGGTTCTGTTGATGTGTGTTGATTCTCTTTTTCTCTTAATTATTCTGGCTAGAGGCTTATCTATTTTGTTTATTTTCTCAAAGAACCAGCTCTTGGTTTCACTGATTTTTTTGATTGTTTTATTCTTCTCAATTTTGTTTATTTCTTCTCTGATCTTTATTATGTCCCTCCTTCTGCTGACTTTAGGCCTCATTCCTTCTTCTTTTTCCAATTTTGATAACTGTGACGTTAGACTACTCATTTGGGTTTGTTCTTCCTTCTTTAAATATGTCTGGATTGCTATATACTTTCCTCTTAAGACTGCTTTAGCTGTGTCCCATAGAAGTTGGGGCTTTGTGTTGTTGTTGTCATTTATTTCCATATATTGCTGGATCTCCGTTTTGATTTGGTCGTTGATCCATTGACTATTCAGAAGCGTGTTGTTAAGCCTCCATGTGTTTGTGAGCCTTTTTGCTTTCTTGGTACAATTTATTTCAAGTTTTATACCTTTGTGGTCTGAAAAGTTGGTTGGTAAGATTTCAATCTTTTTGAATTTACTGAGGCTCTTTTTGTGGCCTAGTATGTGGTCTATTCTGGAGAATGTTCCATGTGCACTTGAGAAGAATGTGTGTCCTGTTGCTTTTGGGTGTAGAGTTCTATAGATGTCTATTAGGTCCATCGGTTCTAGTGTGTTGTTCAGTGCTTCTGTGTCCTTACTTATTTTCTGTCTTGTGGATCTGTCCTTTGGAGTGAATGGTGTGTTGAAGTCTCCCAGAATGAATGCATTGCAGTCTATTTCCTCCTTTAGTTCTGTTAGTATTAGTTTCACATATGCTGGTGCTCCTGTGTTGGGTGCATATATATTTATAGTGGTTATATCCTCTTGTTGGACTGAGCGCTTTATCATTATGTAATGTCCTTCTGTATTTCTTGTTACTTTCTTTGTTTTGAAGTCTATTTTGTCTGATACTAGTACTGCAACTCCTGCTTTTTTTTCCCTGTTGTTTACATGAAATATCTTTTTCCATCCCTTGACTTTTAGTCTGTGTATGTCTTTGGGTTTGAGGTGAGTCTCTTGAAAGCAGCATGTAGATGGGTCTTGTTTTTTTATCCTTTCAGTAACTCTATGTCTTTTGATTTGTGCATTCAGTCCATTTACATTTAGGGTGATTATCGATAGGTATGTACTTATTGCCATTTCAGGCTTTAGATTCATGGTTACCAAAGGTTCCAGTTTACTTTCCTTACTATCTAAGAGTCTAACTTAACTCACTTAGTATGCTGTTACAAACACAGTCTAAAGGTTCTTTCCTATTTCTCCTCCTTTTTCTTCCTCCTTCATTCTTTATATATTAGGTATCAGATTCTATACTTTTCCTCTATCCCTTGATTGGCTTTGGGGATAGTCAATTTAATTTTGCATTTGCCTCACAATCAGCTGCTCCACCCTCCCTACCATGATTTTACTACCTCTGGTAACAGCTATCCAAACCTCGGAACACTTCCATCTAAAGCAGTCCCTCCAAAATAGACTGCAGAGATGGTTTGTGGGAGGTAAACTCTCTCAGCTTTTGCTTATCTGGAAATTGTTTAATCCCTCCTTCAAATTTAAATGATAATCTCGCCAGATAAAGTAATCTTGGTTCCAGGCCCTTCTGCTTCATGGCATTTAATACATCATGCCACTCCCTTCTGGCCTGTAACGTTTCTGCTGAGATGTCTGTTGTTAGCCTGATGGGCTTTCCTTTGTATGTGATCTTATTTCTGCCTCTGGCTGCTTTTAACAGTCTGTCCTTATTCTTGATCTTTCCCATTTTAATTACTATGTGTCTTGTTGTTGTCTTCCTTGGGTCCCTTATGTAGGGGTATATTTGGATCTTCATGGCCTGAGAGACTATCTCCTTCCCCAGACTGGGGAAGTTTTCAGCAACTACCTCCTCAAAGACACTTTCTATCCCTTTTTCTCTCTCTTCTTCTTCAGGTATCCCTATAATGCCAATATTGTTCCGCTTGGATTCATCACACAGTTCTCTCAGTATTCTTTCATTTTTGGAGATCCTTTTTTCTCTGTGCCTCAGCTTCTTCTCTAGTTTCTATTTCATTTATTGTCTCCTCCACCGTATCCAACCTGCTTTTACTACCCTCCATCGTGTTCTTTAATGATTGGATCTCTGACCTGAATTCATTCCTGAGTTCTTGGATGTCTTTCCGTACCTCCATTAGGATGTTGATTATTTTTATTTTGAACTCCCTTTCAGGAAGAGTCACGAGGTCCATATCATTTAAATCTTTCTCGGGAGTTGTATTAACAATTTTACTCTTCACAAGGTTCCTTTGGCATTTCATGTTTGTATATGGCGCCCTTTAGTGTCCAGAAGCTCTATTCTGGAGCTGCTGAGCCCCTGAAGCAATGTCGAGGCTCACAGGGGAGCGGTACTGGGGGTAGGAAAGAGCTGTTCCCCACCTTCTGGCTCCTGTGCCTGTCTCCACTGCCTGAGCCAGTGGGCCGGGCACACATGTATAAGTTTTTGTCCCAGAGCAGCCAGATATGGATCCCTGATTTCCACAAGCAACTGGAATCCCAGTCTCCCCAGGAACTCTGCCTGTATTAACTTTTCAACCTGCTAGACATGCGAGTCTCATGAAAGCACCATGAAATATAGGTTTGTGCTCCCAGCACAGATTTCCAGAGCTAGGTATTCAGCAGTCCCAGGCCTTCCACTCCCTCCCTGCTTCATTTGTCTTCCTCCTGCCCGTGAGCTGGGGTGGGGGAGGGGCTTGGGTCCCGTGGAGCCACAGCTCTGGTGCGTTACCCCGTTGGGTGAGGTCTGCTATTTTCTCCAGGTGTGTGCAGTCTGATGCATCCTCTTTCCTGTTGCTCTCTCAGGATTAATTGCGCCAATTAAATTTTCTAATTGTATCCAGTTTTAGGAGGAAACCTCTGTCTTTCCTCTCACACCACCATCTTTAATCTATCTAAATGTGTCTTTTTTATCAGGGGTCGTGCATCAGAACGGTGGTTTGGAATCTCCTTGTACTTAGGGTCATAGAAATCCTTATGTCATTGATAAAAACTGCCTAAAGTTCTGCCAAGCTGACTAGATTCTCTTCTATATAAGTTACTATAGGTCACAAGGGTTTTACTGCTACGGATAAGGGATCTTTGCCATGATAGTTAAAATTTATAAACCAACAAACTGTCAGAAAATAACTGAGATAATGCACTAAGCCACCTTCAAATGAATTCTAATCCTTGTTAACCTAAATATGGTGATGTTTTCTTATCAATGTGTTAGTGTATATTTTGTGGAGTGAATAAATGTCTTACACATTCTAATTCCATGCACGTCATTTTTAATTCAAAACAATGTGTGAATTATCATTATACCCTGTCAGATTTAGTCACTAATTAACACTATTATGGGGTATAGGAGTGCATTCAATCCTGAATATATTGGTCATTAATTGCAACAGCTAAGAGAGGTAAAGAATGCATAAAAAGACCTGAAGACAATTCAGAAAGCAGAATTTCACAGAAATAGTTTAAAGTACTGGAAACTTTCATTTCATGATAAACTTCTCACCAATGAGAAACTGAAGTCGATTTGGCAAAACCAACATCAGTTATGCATTGCTTTAATGAAAAAATGACATGACATCCATCAGTGTCAGCAAGAATCTTATTTCAGAGAGTTTTAAACAAGAAGCACAATCTTGAAGAATGTGCAGATATGTGTGTGAATCAAATGCCTGTCAGATGTATTTACTCACTTCTAGTTTACAGACCCAACAAGTCATCCAGAAATGGTTTTGGCTTTAGGAAGACTTATAAATTGCTATAAAATCTTTATTTTAACTAATTAAACTCAAAAGTCAATGATTTCTTCCATTTACAATTTATATAAAGTCAAATGTGCTCTTAGTATTTCTTACTATTTTTTAGTGTTTTAAATGCAACCTCTCAAAACATAGAAAATAAAATTAAAAAACATTTTTCTATAATTATTCTATCTTAAAATTTAGAAATTTTTGCTATTTTCAGTTATTAGCTTACACATACATCTGCACTCAAATTAAAACCTCATGTTTTTCTAAATATGTTCCCTGCAGAAAATTGTTTTCCTACTCACCTCTTTTAATAATTTAATTACAGTCCATTTAATTAGGTTGGCTTTTTTTAACTTCTCATTTACTCTGCCATGAGCTATGCTAGATGTCAAATCTAGTGTAATAGACAAATTATTCCACTTTTCTTATTTTGACTTATTTTCTATGTTTTTATTATTATAAATATCAATTCAATTAACATATCATGCCCAAAGCACTCTTCTTTCCTTTTGTTTATTTTTCTTAGAATAACTTCTTGAAAATGATGATGGAGTTAAGAAGTCCTAACTACATCTTTATTAAAGATTCCCAATCACCCCAGTTTAGCCTGTGGTACACTAATGTCCTCAAATCTAGCCAGGGTTGAGTATTACTATTAAACTTGTAACATCTTTTAGAATAAGTTAACATTTTCATCCAAGGCTAGATTTCCCAACAATATAAAGTATTGAACTCAATGAACTTTCCCTGATCACAGAAGGAGCCCTTGAAATAGTGACACTCGGTGGGAATGTAACGCTTGAACACTTCATGTCTTGGTCTGAACCTAATAGTTCATCACCTTCAAATCAAGCCCTGACAGTCCGCCGCCTGGCAGGCTGAAAACCAGGGAGAACACTGGCTCTGAATCAAAGCCAAGCTCTCAGGACACAGACCAAGGCATAAGGAAAGCCACATCCGGTTTCACTGGTGACCCACCAGCAAAGCTGTGGCAAGTGGATGGTGGTCTCCTGGGGACCACAAACCCACTGGCCTATGAGGTCACCTCAAACCACAGGCTTACACAGCCAGTGCCTGTGCCCCACCCTACAACTCTCCTGATGACAGCAGTACTTTTAGACAGCACAGTACATAACAGAAACAAAAAGCCAGTAAATAGGAATGGCCTGACCACACCAAGGATGCCAGATAAAGGAGAACTTAAAACAAAACCCAGTACCACGCTAAGAAAAAAATAGTTGAGGAACACAAACCGAGGCGAGCAGAGCTCAGATCCAGGGCTGACTTCCCACAGCTTCATGGACTTGACAAGCCATGAGCGGTAGGGCATAGGGGGCCGCTGTGGGTACCACACCTGGCTGAAGGCCAGGGTCCATGCTGATGGGCAGTGCAGTCTGGACCTTAGTGGGGCCGCCCTGATTCACTGTTGGAATAAATGAAGACCGACCAACTGTAAATATGTGAAGGCTACATTTTCAGAGCTGGTTACATACAGTAAAAGGAGCAGAGACCAACACTTGTATTTTGGCAGAGACCAAAAGGCCAAAAGAGGAGTGGGGAAACTTTTCAGTGGGGTAGGCTCAGGCGGGCTCCAGTGGAGGAGCGGTCTGGGGAAGCTAGAGCAGGCTAGTAGTGGGGCACCCCGTTGATTGGTTAGAGGAGACTATTTGGCTCTTTCTGTTTGTCCTAATTTAGAAGTGAGAGCAAACATTAGGGAAGCTGTCTGTTATTGATCATGTCCTGACCATTTGGGACCAACTATTGCAAAACTTATTGTTTAGCCTCTTGGCTTGTCACTAGAGAACAATCTGGCTTCCTGCGTAATTTACTGTAAATAAGGGGTTGGTTTTCCGGAGCAGGTTGGTGCCGGTTTGGGTCAGATTCTGTTTTTGTTTCTGGTCTGGTCATTGTCTGTTTGCACATTCCATCTCTGTTGGGATGGACTAAGTCATTTTTAGCATTTAACCTTGTCCTTAATTCTGATAAAGCTTATCTTACCTTGAATATTCAAAATAAGCCATACCAGTTCCCTCACCATTCAGTTCAAACCTCAAAACATTGAAAATCTAAATTATTATCCTGGAGAAATGGTGAGGTAGACAGTGCTCATTTTTCTGAGCAAAGCCCTGCCTGGAGAAGGTGGGAGCTGGCAGGTGTTACAGAGACATGCTTGTGTTACAAGGTCTTTTAGGTCATTAGCTAGGAATGAAAACAGAGAAACCCTTCCTGCAGATGCGAAGTCATCAGAATGACCTTCCTTTAACTTTTCCAGAGGTCGGAGAGAGAGAGTTCCCTCCCCATCACATTCCTTTTTTTCTCTTTCAACCTCAAGTGTAAATTCCTGCCTTTGGACTTCATCTTTTGTCATGTTACCCTCATTCACTAGTCTACACAAGCCCACTCTAGCCACTGAGTTTCTTATGGCTGATGTTAGTCAGTGTCCTGTCTGACCAGCCAGTGTCTCTTCCAAGACAGTTGTTACATATTTTGAATATCATTCTGTGCACATACATTATGTTTAAGTTTTTAAAAATAAATGCATGTTGTTTGATATATATATATATATATATATATATATATATATATATGTATTTTTATTTTATGTAAATGGCATTATGTGCATAAATAGTTCTGTTTCTGACTTTTTTTCACCCAGCACAGTATTTTAAAGATCCATCCATGTTTCTGTGTGAGCACCTAATCCATTTGTTCCATATAGTAGAAGATGCTGTTTGGTTCCCTCACCAGATATACTCAATGGGACTAATGTGTCCATTTGGGATGGTTACATTCTAGGGATGTTGGCCTCTGAGTTTCCACACCTGTTCTCTCCTCCAAATCAATGCCTTTGGCTGATGGGAGCCGCGTGGCTGGGAGGATACAAGAACACATCCTCTTACCTCCAGGGCAGCTGCTGTAGACCAGTGTACTATAACAGATAACCCCTTGTCTCTGGTTAAGACAAACTGAACCGTGGCACAATTTATACTCCGAAGTTCATCAGATGAGGCTACCACTACCCCTTTCCAGAAACATCTATTTGCCCAGGTTCTTTGCTGCTCTAATCTGCATCCCTCACTTTTCTGTTGGGTTCTCCTGAGAGTATTCAGTCAATAAATCACTGTAAAGCAATCAACACTGTGAGCCCTGCTTTTAGAGAGCCCATCCAAAACAGGCCATACTCTGAACTTGCATCTACTACATTTTCTTGCTTTACCCGGTTGCCCTTAACTTCCTCCCACCGCAAGCATCTCTCTAATGAATATACTTGTAAACCTATTTGAAGTTTTCTTTTCTTTATACACTCTCAGGAGTGGAATTGCTGTAATAGAGTGTGCTGCACATTATGTAATTAAGTACTTCCAGCCTGCTCTACTGAGGGTCCCATAACTCTCTAGATTCTCAGTCTGGAAAGTTTAAGTCCCTTCAGTTATTGATGAAATTTTGTTTCAGATTGGCTGGTCTACTGTCATTGAGATTTTTATAAGACAAAAATGTCATACGTTGGGTCCTATTTATCCAATCAACAAATTTATTGGTTCTTATTTAAATCAAACTGTGTATATGAAGTGTGTGGGTTTGAGTAATAGAGGGGTTTTGGTAAATTACATCAGCAAAGCACCATCTACATATAAATTCCTCTAGCCTTTGTTTTCCTTTCAACGTCTTGATCCTTAGCTTCCTAAGTTGTCAGGAAATACATTAACAAAGCTCAGATTTTTCATTCATTCAGATGATATTTTTTTGAATAATTCTATCAACATCTATTGTGCACATACTATATTCTGTGCCCTCTGTTGTGATCTGGGAAACATAACATTTTAATAGACATGTTTTACCTGATTTGAGTATGGACTGAGTCAGTATTTAAATTGCTACTTGGAAATAAATCTAATGATTTGGTTAAGTTTAACAAGCAGTGTAGTTAATTGCATGAGTCCAGGGCTGAGGACAGCTAACTTATTGATAGGGGTGTAGACAGTGGTCTCACAGTGTGGAGCACATGAGTCATTTACCCCCCATTCCTCCTGCTCTTCTGTGGCCAGAACTGGAGTAAAGTTCTGGGATGGAAGATGAACATTCTGCAATGATGTCATCTAGGATTCTTTATGATCAGTTCCCTGGTCCTATTTCATGACTCTAATGCATTAAATAGTCAGGCTTTAATGCATTCTACAAGTGCAGTGAGGGCATCACGGAGACCAATGATTCTTAACTGATTCAATCAAAGCAACACAAGGTCCCACTAAACATTTAGTGATTACTCAGTATTTTTTGGGCAGCCAGACTGCTCACTTTTCTTTTCCTATCAGCTCACTTCATACTACTAGTCCAAGGTTAGATGTGGTTCTTTCCCTTATTGGTCCAGGTTCTGACTGAGTCTGTCTTTTACCTCCACCCTCTTCATTTACTTTTGGGTAGTATTATTATTGCTGCAACTGCTGTTATTTTGTGCAGCCTTTCCTAGCAGCCTAACTTGTTCTAATGATAGCCCTTAGCATCATCTCCAGACTATAGTTTAGTACTTCCCAAATTTGGAGTTACACTGCAGTCATCTTTGGAACTCTGTAAAAAGTGGAGATGTTCTGATATTGTCCCTAGAAATTCTGACTCAGTAGGTCATGTGGAGCTTGAGAATCTGTATATTTTAAAAATATTTTCCATCCTATTTATGACCCACCCACTAACCTGCAAGTTCACAGTTGCCCTGTCTTGAGCCTAATAGAATTTAGTGTAGATATCCATAGAATGTCCCTTAGCTCTGCCCTGAAACCAGCCAATTCTACAACCTCCGGACAGACATAAAGTCATTTTCTTTCACAAATTACTCTATTCTCCACAAAAGTGGTGCTTCGGGGCTCCAGGGGTGAGCTCTAATCATGGATGGAAGCCCAGACCCAGAATTTCTCCCTTGCTCCCAACTGACACATCATTATGAAAAGGGTTCAGGCAAGTCAGAGCTTTAAACCATGGGTAGAGCACCAGTTATTCACCCTACCTTAAAGAACAGTGAGTCCCTGTGTCTTCATCTTTAGCCTTTATTCTTTCATTTCCCTTCTTACAAATTGGATTCTGACTCCCTCAGCCCAACTCACTCTAAAATGTGAACTTATAAGAAACCTAGTTCCATGACATTGGACAACAATTTGAATATACAACCCACCTGTCTGGGTGACCTATAGCTAATTTGCTCTAGAAACAAATCTGAGACTACAAGATGCCTAAATAATGTCTCAGGCCTGGTCGTTATCCATATAGGAACCAAAATATATAACTAACATGATTCTCTCCCATCCTTGTCCCACTCAGTCAGGCATCTTTTTCCTCTCTCCTCTCTGACCCTGATTAATGTTCAGTAAGGTCTGGTGTGCATGCATGATCCTGTTCTTTTAAATTTTTATAACATTTGACTCAGTATTACCACCTTTGATTCTGTAACATAAGAGCATAATCCAAGATTAAGACAAAGAATTATCCACAGTTATATGTACTGCAAAATTTTTAGAACAAATTGAAATAACCCTGCAGTTCAACAGAGAATAATAGTTTAGTGAATGATTGCATAGTTTTAAATTGGCATATTATGTCACCATTAAACATGATGTTTGTGAAGAGGTTGGAGAACTGAGTAAATGCTAATGATTATAGAGGATTGAAAAAAGCAAGATACAAAATTACATAAAATTTTGAAAGTCTATAAAACATTGTAATTATTTTCAATTTTTATTTTTAATTAATTTTAACCTTAAAGAAAAGTTGCAAAAATAGTACACAGTTCTCTTGCATTACTTACCAGAATTTCTCTGATGTTATCCTACAAAACCACAGTACAGTTATAAAGAAAAGGAATTAATGTTTCTGGATCCTTTTACTATTGGTATTCTTCTTGCTCTTTTGTATTTTAAAAATTCATATAATTACTATGGATTTACTCAATAATCAAAAGTTATAAATTTCAAAAAGAAAAAGATCAGCTCTGGTCCAGAGATGTGAACCACAAATGTAGAAACATACTGAATCCTAATAACAACCACATCCTATGGATATTTTGATTAGTTACTGAATTTTGGTTTTGATTACATCTTTACTTTGCATCAACGATGAAACCAACACTTCCCAACTTGTCTTTTTCACATTTTGTATATTTATAATCCCATCAAATCCCTTGTCTGGTTTACCCTGATATCCAGCTGACTTACAAAGTCAGCTCTTCCTGTTTTGTCAAATCACCCCAAGCACCTACTATGAAAGCTCTCATGTACCTTAAAAAATTTGAATATTCCTATCATGGACTCTATAGACTCACTTATAATCAGAAATTACTGCCCTGTGAAGAGGATTGATAATCCCTTTATACTCTGCATATAATACTTCATCTACTTTTCCTCATAATCCAAACTTCTTTATTTAACAAAGAAAATAATATTGCTCATCTACAGGCATCTTTTGAAACTAATTCTTTGAAGTGAACTGCAATTAGATCTTACAAAAGTTTATTAGAAAACTTAACTGACATATGCCATACACACACACACACACACACACAGGCTATGTAGCTATTAATATTTGCATCTTTGTGAATCCATAGGTCCTGACCCCTGAGAAAAAATATTGTTCATTTGAACACTAATGCTAATAAACAAAAGAAACACTAATTTGTGTTTAAAAAAGACTATATTAATCCTGAGACTCTTGAATAAGAAGAGTAAAATGGCATATCAATTTATTCAATGTTCAGCTGGACTATAAAAGGGATGCAGGGTATATGGGCTTTATTGTGAGATTCCAGTTGATCAGTCATAGGCTTTGAGACTTCTGTATAAGGCTCTATACTAATAATAAGACTTATTCCAACCTTTGAAATAAAAACGGTGAAAAAGTGAACCAGATGTAATAATTGTTAGCTGTAATGGAGTAATTGATACCAGGTTTCCTTT
This sequence comes from Manis pentadactyla, assembly GCF_030020395.1. Taxonomy (NCBI): domain Eukaryota; kingdom Metazoa; phylum Chordata; class Mammalia; order Pholidota; family Manidae; genus Manis; species Manis pentadactyla. The sequence continues at coordinate 46,955,323 of NC_080025.1, forward strand.
CTGCTGTAAACAACACTTAAGCTGCACAGAAAGCCAGGTATTTTCAGGTATAGTTCATCAAGCAAAGCAGAGCCATAGTCCTTGAGATGAGGAATGCTTTCAAGGTGAGCTAGACGTTAGTGCCATCTCCATACCTGGCCATATCTTCTCAGGTTTGAGAAGAGCCCAGAGTGAGAGTTTACCTCTCTGAACTGAGGAGGCAGAAAGCAGAATTTATGACTACTTAGGAGTTTAGAATTTGTGGTACAGGTATTAGAGAGGTGGTAGGTCCATGAGATTGTGATGGTAGAGTTCTTCCTAGGTGATAGCTGAGATCTAGGACTCACATGTGCACCACTCAACAAAAATTAGTGGAGAGAAACTGCTAGAAGGCAACAAACTAAACAGAGACAACAGAGGTTGCACAGTGCTAGGAAATGTTGGTGGTTAATCCTAGCCAAAGCAAAACCATCCCTGAAAACACATACATTCTGATGAGAGCCACACAAAAGACAAAAGGAGGTGACAGTAGTTAAAAAAACATGACAGCTGAACACCCTTTGAAGGAAGACGAGATAATCCAGGTTCCCTAAATTGCATCACTCATAATGTCCACCATACAAGAAAATTACTAGATTAAAAATTTTTTAATGTCACTCATAATCAAAAGAAAACAAATAACAAAATCAGAGCCCAAGATGACTCAGATGTTGGGATTAACAAACAAGAAATTAAAAAGCGATATTATGAATTATTTAAAAAGGATTTAAAGATGGACAAATGAGTATGCATGTGGACTACCAAAAGAGAAATGTAAAAATAAAATAAATAAATAAATAAAGTGGGAATTGTAAAACTGGAGCATAACATATTTAAAATAAATAATTTACTGGATGTGCTTATTGGATATTGGACAATACAGAATGAAAAGTCAGTGTACATGAAAACAGATCAATAGAAATTACCTGATAAAAGAACAGGAAAAAACAGATTGAAAAAAAGTGAATAGAGTTGTAGTAAATGCTGACACAATATCAAGCAGTCCACATATATGTAATTTGAGCTCCAAAAGATAAAATAGATAATACAGGAGAAGAAAATAAGAAACAATAGATGAAATTGTCTCAGATATAGAGACAAAAGCATCAATTTACAGATCCAAAAAATTCAGCAAACCCCAAAGATGATCAATGCAAAGAAAACCATACACCATACTGAGGCAATAATGTTGAAAAAAAGGTTAAAATGAAATTTTAAAAGGCATCAAGAGGGAAAAAAATCATGTTAATAAAGAAAAAGAATGAAAATGACTGTTTGCTTCTTATTTGAAATAATAGTGAGCACAGTACTGTGAATAATATACTTATAATCCAAAGAAAAAAACAAAAAGCATTAATTTAAAATGTACAGCCAATGATCATATTGTTAAAACTTGAAGGAAAAAAATATGAGGAAATTTTCATGTAAATGGATGATGAGAGAATTTGTTTTCAGCAGATTTGCATGGAAAGAAATATGAAAGGAAATTCAGGATAAAAGTAAATATATAAAACCTGGATCATCATGAAGGACTAGAATGCTATAAATGATAAAAACGTTGGTAAATTCAAAGAAATCTATTTTTCTTTTTAAAATTTCTTTAAGATACAATTAACTGTTTAAAGCAAAAATATTAGTCCTGCATTATGAGATTTATGATACATGCAGAAGTAAGAAAGTGTAAAAAAATAGCACTAAAGAAATACATTATTTCAAGATTTATACATTCGATGTGAAGTTATATAATGTTTATTTTTAGTAGACTGTGATCAATTAGGAAGACATTTTCATTCTTAAAGCAGCCTATAAAGATTATATCAATGTAACTGCATCACTATGAAAAAATACAGAGAATAAAAATAGATAGTACAGTATATTGAACACAAATATCAAGTAAAAGAAATAGAAACAACAGTGAAACCTAATACAGGAAGACAGTGAAAGGTTTAATCACAACTATCTCAATAATTACACCAAAGGTAAATGTAATAAACACTTCAATTAAAAGATAGCACTTTTCAGCCAAGATAAAAAAATAAGACAGAACTATTTACTGTTTAAAGTATAGGCACTATAAATATAAAGACATAAAGAGGTTAACAGTAAAAAGATGGGACATCAGATTAAGCAAACTGAAGAAACTTGCTTCAGTAGCAAATAAAAATTATATATAGAATAAATGCTTCTCTGGCCCTGCCCAATATCTCAAAGAATAAGACACAAAGGGAAAAAGAAATTATTTCATATAACTTATCTGCATCTCAGAATTGCACTCATGAATATATATGTAGGAAAAATAAAGTGATCAAGGGAGACATTTACAAAGTCTAGCATCCAACCAAAGATTACCAGACATTCAGAGAAACAGAAAATGTATTAATCATATGAGGAAAAAAATCAATCAATAAGGAAAATGACTTAGAACTGGCACAGATATTAGAATTAGTAAATCAGGACAATAAAACAGTTATTATATCTGTATCCCATATGTTCAAAAAGTTAAGGAGAAAGTGGTGAAATGAAAAAGATTCAAATCAAACTTTCAGAGATGAAAACCATTATGACTAAGATGAAAAATATCACTGGCAGAAATAAAACCACATTGAACACTGCAGAAAAAAAGAATAGTGAACTAGAAGACACAGAAATGGAAACCACTCTATATGAAAGCAGAGAATTTTTTTTAAGAAAAAATCATTAAGAGTTTAGGGAAAACTTTAAACATTCTAATATGCATGTAATTAGTCAAAAAAAGAGAAGAATAAAGGAAAGAAACTAAAAGTATTTGAAGGAATAAGAGGTAGAAAAATTATAAATTTAATAAGAACCATTAACTCGCAGTTCAAAAAATATCAACAGAAGTTAAGTATAAGAAATATTAAATTACATCAGAGCACAATTACAATCAATTTTTCAAAACCAATAAAAAAGAAATCTATTGATGAAATAAGTGACACTTCACACAGAGGAACACAGTTAAGGATGACAACAGATTTGATTTCTCAGAGGAAACAACTCAAGTGAGATAACAGTGCAGAAATACTTTTTAAGTTCTGAAAGAATAAATAGAAACTGTCAACCTAGAAATCTCTACCCAGTGAAAAAATATTTCAAAAAGAAAGGCAAATAAAGTCCTTTTACATGCAAATGCTGAAAGAATTGACCAACAGCAGCCTTTCAGATGGAAAGAACTGACATAATGTGGAAATACGTATTTAAACAAATGAATAAAGACACCTGAAATGGTGACTACATATGTAAATATATGATTATTTTATTCGCAAAAGCAACATAAAATTCATCAGAGAAGAAACTGCAAGGTTTTTATTCTATAAAATGGCATAATATCATTTGAAGGCAAACAGTGATAAGATGAAGATTTAATGCGTATTTTAAACAGTTATTTTTTTTTAAAGTGGCATAGTTAGTAAGCCAAAGGAAGAGTTGAAATTAAATTATAAATTATATTCAAGTCATCCAAAATAAGGCAGAAAAAAATGTAAAAGTAGGACAAAGAAGAGGTGGGACAAATAAATATCAAATAGAAAGATGGTTGGTTTAAAGTAACCATATCTGTAATTACATTAAATGTAAATTATCTGTATATATCAATAAAATGACTGAGATTGTCATATCAAAACAATCAAAAGTAAGACCCAACTTTACATTGCTTACCAGAAACTTGCACTTAAAAATGTCATAAAAACGTTAAAGTTTAAAAACTATAATACTTCCTCATTAAAAATTATACTGGAGTGGCTACATCAAAAACAAAGTATTTCCCAAGCAATAAATATGACAAGGAACAAGGAAGGTCATGTAATACTGGTAAATGAGCCAACTAATGAAGAGGACATAAAAATCCTAAATGTTTATGTACCTAGTAGCAATATTTAAAATACACGAGAAAAAGAAACTGGTAGAAATGTAAGCAGAAAAAGATAAACCCACAACTATACTCAGAGAATTCAAAACTCTTCTCTCAATGAATCATAGGAAAACCACAAAACCCTTAAGAATATGGAAGATTTGACCAACATTGTCAATTAATAAGACTTAATATATAAAATCCAACATTTGAAGATTGCACATTGCTTTCAGATTCATACAGGCCGTCTACCAAGATAGATCATATTCAGTACCACAGAGGAAGATAAGTGAATTTAAAAGGCTTTAAGTGGAACTGGTAATAGAAATCAACAGTAGAAGATACTGGGAAAATTACCAAATTTTATATAATAAAACTTCTAAACAATACATAAGTCAAAAAATTAAAAGAGAAATAGGGTATTTTTTGCTAGAGGAATAAAAACAAAACATGTTAGTATTTGTGGGGTGCCACTAAACAGTATTTGGTTTTCCTCTACAGCATATCACCACACTTACTTTTATATTAGTAAAGAAGACAAGTCTCAAGCCAATAGTCTCCAATTCCATTCTAAAAAAAGAAAAAGAAGAGCAGGAAACACAAAATAAACCAAGGAAGCAAAATGACAAGAATCAGAGGGGAAATCTATAAAATAAAAAAGAGAAAAACAATAAAGTCAAGTGGAACAAACAGCTGAAATCATAAATCACTAGCCAGTCAGTAAAGGAAAAAACAAATCTCAAGCAACCAATATCCACAGTGAAAGAGGTAGTATAACTAGAGATTCCATTGTTATTAGACTGATGACAAGGGTATATTAGTCACTAACTTGGGTAACTTAGGTGAAATTGGCAAATTCCTTGGAAGTCACATGCTACCTCAAGAGTAATAGATAATCTGGTAGCTATATATCTATTTAAAGAAATTTTATTTATAGGAAAAAAACCCTTCACACACACACACACACACACACACACAGAGCACACATGCAAAACTACAGGTCCAGAGGCATTCATTATTGAATTATATAAAGCTTTTAAAAAGAAATAATGCCAATTCCACCAGAAACTCTTCCATAAAATTAATGAGTAGGAAATAACTTCCAACTTATTCTGAGGCTGGCATTACATTAATATCAAAACAAATAAATTAAATTACAAGTAAAAAAAAGCCCCAGACCAATATCCCTCATAAATACAGAAGCCAAATGTTAAATATAGTTTTTGCAAATAATATCCAATAAAATGTGGGAAAGGGTAATATGCCATGAACAAGTGGACTTCCATGGTTTCTTACAACTGCATGTGACTCTACAATTATGTCAAGGTATAAGTTTAATTTTTAAAATATCCCAGCAGGCATTCTTTTAGTAGAATTCAACAAGTTAATTCAAAAATTCATATGGAACTAAATGCAATTCATATGGAAATGTTGACATGTCAAACAACTATGAAATAGACAATGAAATCGATTTTTAGTCCTTTGAAAAAGCTACAGTAGTCTTGGACAGTATGGATAGGACTCAAGATAGGTAAATAAATCAGTGGACCTGGATAGAATGTCCAGAAATAGTTCTATATATCATATATGGACAATTGATCTCTGATAAATATACAAAATCAGTATAGTGGCAAATAAATAGTATTTTCTACCAATGCTCCAGGAACAGTTAGATATCCATTTGCAAAAATTACATTTGGAGCTATACCTTGTACCCTACAAAAAAATTAACTCAAAGCATATCATAGACTGAAATGTAAAAGCTAAAATGATAAGACTTTTAGAAGAAAATATGAGAGAACAAAGCTTTCTTAGGCTAAAAAGAGAAATATGATCAATTAAAACAATTGACAAGTTAAACTTTATCAAAATTGAGAACTTTCCTTGGAAATGAAAATAAGTCACAATTTGGGGAAAACTTTGGAAAGATGTATCTGATAAAAGGGTTGTATCTATAATACATAGGAACTTTCAAATTCTGCACTATAATGAGGGCACGGGTGGTACATACAGGATTTTTAGGGCTGTGAAAATATTCTCTATAACACTATAATGGTGGGTACATGTCATTTACATTTGTCCAAACCCACAGAATGTACACACCAAGAGTGACCCCTATCATAAGGATGTATCAATATAGATTCATCAGTTGTAACAAATATCTCCTGGGGATATTTATAATGGTGGAGGCACTGTATTTAGTATTTAGTTTCTATGCAACTAAAGTTGCTCTAAAAAATTAGTCTTCAAAGTCAATAGTAAATAAAAATAATAATAAAAATGGGGAAAGATTTGAACAGATAAATCTCCAAAGAAAATATATAAGTGGCAAATAATCACATGAAAAGATACTTAACTTCATTAGTCACTGGGAAAATTAAAATTAAAACCACACTGACATCCCATCACACATCTGTTAAAATGGCTAAAAGTAGGAAGACTAAATAAAGACAACTGAATATCACAAAGAATGTAAATGAACTTGTGGTACACTGTCACACAGTCTCATACACTGCTAGTAGGACTGTAAATGGCAAAAACACTTAGGGAAACATTTTGGATTTTCCTTAAAATTTGCACATACACATAAAATGTGATTTAGCCATTCTGCTTATAGGAATTTACCCTAGGAAAAGAAAACAAATACCCACACAGACATTTAACATGAATTTTAACAGCAGCTTTATCTTTAATAGCCTCAAACTAGGAAAAAGAGTAGGCAACAATTATCCATCAATAGATGAGTGAATAACCAAACCTGGTGTATCTATAAAATGGAATGTGTGAGCACAAGAGCACAATGTAATCAGCTCTAAATGTTCACAGCAGTCACGAATCTTAAAATAATTATTCCAGACTCCTCTCTCCAAAACAAAACAAAAACACTGTGTCATTCAATTTGTATAAAACTTAAAAAAACATGAACTTTTCTAGAGTGAAAAAGAGCATATCATTGGTAGCCTTGGGCAGGAGGGGTCAGAGAAGGTGTCTTAAGAGGCGTGAGCAAACTGTTGAGGTAAAGGATCTATTCCACATCGTGGTTGTGATGGATGTTTCATGGGTATCTACATATATCAAATTTTATCAAATTATATACTTTAAATATATGTGGTTGTGGCTAATTATCTTAACTAAGCTGTTAAAATGGAGAAACACCATTTGCAATTACACTATAAAATATAAAGTAATAAATTAAACAAAGGTCATGCAAGACCTTTATGCTGAAAACAATTTGCTACAGAGAGAAACAAATGGAGATATAACATATTCATGGATTTGAAGACTTACTACTGTTAAAATTTTATTCTCCCTCAATTAATAGATAGATTCAATGCAACTCCAATGAAACCCACAGTCTTTTGAAAACTGCGTCAAACTGACACTAAAATTTCTTTGAAATAACTAAGTTAGAGAACATATACCTCTTGATTGTAAGAGATGTCATAAGTCTGTAGAAAAGACAATGTGGTGTGGATATAAGAACAGACAAGTAAATCAATTAAACCAAAAACATATAGAAATAGTCCCACAACAAATCACCAATGCAATCCAAATGATGTCAGAACAACTAGATAAATAGAAGAAAAAAAGATAGTCTTTAAATCCTATCTCATATCATACACACATAAAAATAATTTCAGAAGCAGTTATAAGATTAAAAGTAAAAGCTAAAACTGTTGTTTTTAGGAGAAACTATATAAGAAAATCTTTGTGCCCTCTTGTTAAGCAAAGACATTTTAGAGAGGACATACAAAGCACTTGTATAAAAGAAAAATCATTGATAATTTAGGCTACATCAAAATTTAGAGCTCCTTTTCAAGAAAACAAACCATGAAAAAAAGGAAAAGGCAAACCGTGGACAGGATTCATAATTCACAGTCTGCCAAGGGACTTAGATTACCTACATCATTCCTGAAATCAATAATAAAAGTAATCTAATAAAAATGTACAAAAAACTTGAAGAGACACTTAACAGAAGAGAGATGAAATACCAACAGATCCATGAAAAGATGATCAGCATCAGTGTTAGGGAAAATGCGAATTAAAACCACACTGGGATACCACTGAATGTCCACCAGAATGGATAAAATGAACAAGAATGATGCCAGCAAATAATGACAACTAGATGCCTCTCATTCATTGCTGGAGGGATTATGAAATGATACAGCCACTTTGGAGAATTTTTGGTATTTTGTTTCAAAATCAAACACTCATCTACCCTTTGTCCCAGCAAGTAATTCCCAATTGGTGTTTGGAGCTGCCACAATAATGCAGAGGCAAGGGATCGAGAACTGAAGGAAAACTATCAAGAAAGGAGGGATAACAGTGTTTTGTCACAGAAGGTAGTGGCTTCTAACAACATCAGCAAAGCGTGAGACTAATAAACAGCCTGGGAAACATTCAAAACCTGCCTAACTTTCCTGTCCTAAATAGGACAGCTTAATCCCTAGTCTAAATTCTAGAACTTGCCCAGATGACTCACCAGTACCTTTTATCTAGTATATAACACTTCCAGAATATACACCACTTTAACTCTCTCAATAGACAATGTTTTTTATTACCAAGAAGTGTGTCCCTTGGACATATGTGAATTACTAAATCTTGGCCAGACCCTGGCATGCACTGAGTCTCTGATGACTATTACTAGAATGAATAAATGTCTGAATAAAGGATTGCCTCTGTAAATCTAAGAATTTTTATATTGGAAAAATTTTTACATATTAATACCCTAATACTAATCATTGCTAAGTTATGTTTCATCTTACCAAATAAATAATTATCAATCTCCCCTCACCACCTAACTAGGAATTATCAGTTATAAGGCTTTAATATCAATCCTGTGCCATTAATTGTAAAGGCAAAATTAAAATGTATATAAAGAACATTTTGATACATTCTCTAATTAAAATTCCTACTTTGTTCTTAATAACAACAATTAAAAAATACGTGCAGGTATTTATACAAATCATGACTGTATCCTGAGGAAATAAGAATGAAAACAGTATATATCACATTGATGCTGTGGCTCTATCATCATGCACTTAGAAAGTCTTTCAGAAGTCCTACTCACTGGCTATTTTTTTTCTCTGTCTAGAGCTAAGCATCAGCTGTACAAATACCTGACCCCAATATTGATGGGAACATATCGATTATGGTCTACAGTAGGGCAAACTCTAACTACCCAAAAATATCAAAGCAGCACTTAAATCGTGGTGAGTCCTCCATCAAAATGGCTTAATGAAGGTTAATATATAACTGATAATTAGGGAAAGTCTACTTTTTAGACTTACATGAACTTTTACACCACTGATTTAATATAACAAATTGACTTAAAACAAAGTCTTTAGCAGACTTCAAGAAATAATATTATTTTGAGAAAAGACTTTTTTCAACTTAATCTCATTCAGATATGATGCGTTCCTTGTTTTGGAGAAAGCATAAGACAAACGTACAACTCTTCAAAGAACTTTACCTTTACTAGCTACCTGTTTAGTTACAAAATAATGCAGTATCTATAATTTAGGAAAAAAATCAGAAAATTTTTACATTCATTAACCACAGTTCATCACTTATCAAGAGGCCTATGTTACATGAGGAATCCTAGGACATACTCAACTCAGCTGCTGGGTAACACCCAACCCAGAATCTATGTGATGAATGGATGAACATGGTGGATGACAGTGGATGGGCATTTGGGAGCATAAAGAAGTTGTCACCTATTATCATCTATCATCATTTTAGTACAGGTAATATACATTCCCCTAATTTTCTAAGAAGTCAAGAAGATGAGTTTAGAGTAAATGTAGTTAACTAAAGGGAAGCAAGGTCAAGTTCCTACAGTGAGCTTATTTAACTTAGAAATAGGGACAGTTATCAGATCAAAGTAATATTAAGATACAAGAGCTGTTCTTTCCTGGGTCATTTATGCAGTAGAAAGCAAGATATAGGTAATAGAACATTGATAACTCCAAGCTTGCCTATATAAGATTCATCAGAAAGAGGGAAATATAATGAAAATAAAATTCAAAAATGACAATGAAAGCAGTAGAGATGCTAAAAAGGTAAGACTTGGAAACTGCAGGCTGTAAGTCTTAAGACTTAGCAGTAGAGGCAGCAAAAAGACAGCTCTTGTCTAAAGGTACAAGTAACATGGAACTGAATCCCCTGGCTCAAGAAAGGGGGAACAAACCATCAAATGAACTTTTAGGTCACTGGTGCTTCACTGGTGCCTTGTGGCTCACAATATCTCTATTTCTCATGACAAACAGTTAGGTAGGTATCATCATTCCTTTGTAAGTGCAGAAACTCAATTACTTAATTTATCAAAGGTCACAAATATGGCAAGTAATGGAGGCAGGATTTGAATCTAAGCCAATGTGAAGTTAATGTTTAATAAACATTTAAGGAAGACCATGGCATTTCTTCAGTTTGTAAGAATGACTTTCAGGAGAATGGGGTCTTTTGATCATTAGGCACTGCTGTCTGTGGCTATTCTCCGCACCACTTTATGTAGCTCTAGTGTGCCCAGCCAAGGGTGATTGGACTCATATCCCTTGGCAGATGACACTGTTGGCAGCTCATATTGGGCAGCCATGGATTGCCCGTGATGGAGAGGTGCCCCCACCAGAGAACTCACCATGGGCAGATGTTACCAGATCCTATTCAGGAACCAGTCTTACACAATCAACAACTAATATAGCATAGAGTATGATTTATACCTTTCTAAATTCAGATTATCAGAAGAAAACATACTCAGAATAAAATAGATCAAATTCTTATAAAATGTCTTCACTATCTTATGCTTAAATGTGATCACCTTAGCTCTTACAGAAATAGATTTCTCTACCTTCAAATCTGAATTTATATATAAATGGGAAATTCCCCTAATCATAGAAAACACTCCCCAAAGCCTCCGTTGCATTCAGTACTATTGGCTCTCCAGCAGAGCCAGAAAGTTTCCATGGGAGAAACAGAAAATTAGAATTCTGTAACTTAACAGGTTATTTCCTCTCTGCTTATGCTGCTGAACCACAGGGCAAAAGGTATGCTTGGAGGGTGTAACTGTATCATTAGAAAAAATGATTTCATGTGCCTTTATCTTCTTCCTAATTGGTTTTTTATTTGCCTTTAAATTTTAATTGTCCTGATTTATCTGTATTTTATTTTACAGTATTCCTCAAAACTGTGGAATAGGCTATAAAATATAAATTATTTAGGAAATGTATTGTCTAATAATACGTATCTGTGCAGATATACGAAGGGCATGGCAGTGTGATTACAGAGCAGCCTTTCTCTATAAATACCTAACTAAGTTGAAAATGATTAAACGTACATCTTCAGCCTTATTAGCCTGTTCCTAGTAAAGATGGGGAAGATAATTCATTCTTGCTACCACTATGGAAGGCATTTTATAAAATACTTAACAAAGCACAGTGTTTTTCAACATCTTCTTCCTTTATGCTGACCATTTGGGCATAAAGTGGAATTTGATTTAATTCTGTGCTGCAAGATCAATAGAAGATGGTTACCAAATGTTTATGAAATTCTTATTGATTATTCTGAAAATCAAATATCATCATGTTTAAAGCCATCATATGAAAATTAAAATATATGTTCCAGGACTAATTTAAAGTCACATTTAGTGTGAAAGAACTTAGACACATATTTGTTTAATTAACTTTCAATTAAAGTCATTATACAGTTGAATCTCACCATAACCTTTGGATTATGTCACAGTTGAATAAATTGAAAAGCCTTGTTACCTTTTAATTTAAAATCAGGAGAAAACCAATCTAAATGAATTTCTTCATTGCCTTCCTTTATTATTGCATATATGAGAAAATTATCCTGGCATGAAGCATAAAAGGTTCCTTACAGAAAGAAATATGAAATTAATCTTTCTTTGACTGAATCTATTCACATTATCCATTATTGCCTGGTGTCCTTGTTTGAGGTTCATTCAACCATCATTTGCCATCAGAAATCTTAAGTAGATCTTATAGATGTCAGGACAGTGGTTGTTGACTTTGGCTATGGCACATGGAGGATGCAGGAGACAACACAATACTGATCCTTCTGTGCACAGCCCAAAGCGAGTCATTTATGCCTCTTACAGTTCTACAGTCGACAGACCTGTTGTCACATCTTGAGTGACAGACATTGTATTTAGCATCAGAAATTAAAGGATGGGAACTCTAGGTTTCTCTTCTCAAAGGGCTTACACCAGTGGACAGATAAGTGCTATGGAGGAGTAATCACATATAAATGACATATAATGACATGGAGATAGGAGTAAATTATAACTGACACCCTGAGGAGATGCACGGAAATAAGAATGAAGATATTAGGGAAATCCCCTTAGAGACTTATGCTGTGACTTAAAGAATGAGTAAAATTTACACTGGCAGACAAAGGCAAGAGATGACTTCAGACATGAGGAACAGTGGATGTGATGTGTTCAGGGAAGACAGCATCATTCAGTACTGCCAGAGCACATAGGTCTCAGGAGAATCTCATGTGCAAACCCCTGGGCGAGGCAAAGGCAGACCACAGAGTGCCTTCTCACTTGGCCAATAACCTTCCACCTTCCCAGCTGTCAGTGGGCAGCTATGGAAGTCTCAGAAGCTAAGGAAACAGCACTATGGGATAGAACCAGCAGGGCGGAGGAGGTGACAGCCAACTCAATGCCTGAAAGTCAGTGATGACATGATCTGGACCAGAGATAATGAGTGACTTAAAATTATAGAAGTACAATGGAGTGTAAATGTGATTTTAGTTATGGCACTTTGACATATGGCTTTTTAAGAAAAGTGGATTTTGTTCTTCTAAAACTGAAGTGGCATTTATTCTTCTATTGTGTGTTTATAAATCCTGTGACCGTTGCTAGATGCTGTGAGGCATCCACACCTAATATACCTCTGGAAGGTCTAAACCAAGAAGTTTATAAAGTTAGTTGACCCTACAGATGGATGGAACATTGACTTGTTGATCACATCCTTAGTAAAGCTACTTCGAAAGCCAGCATAATTTATAGGAAATCTATAAGGTCATCAGAAGGTTTCAGGGGATTATTCAAGCACAGTTTCATAACAGGAAAATCTGTTGAAGTGTTAAGCTTAGAAACCGTTGTACTGTTCAGCATTCTGGAAGGAATCAGATGGCATGTATTCAAAGTATGGGCTGAAGGGAGTCCAATGAAGTGGGGGTGAGCTTAACAGAATCAAGAGTTCATACAAGGCCCTGAGCACTAGCAACCTTTCTGCTCCCCATCCTGAGGGGGGCACATGAGAAGGTGGTGTTCCCAGAGATGGTGAGAGCTGTAGCTCCAGAAGGAGGCAGGTGCAGCACCTGGCAGGAAGGGGGACCGTATGTAGAGGGAGGGATCTGGGTCAAAACCCACTGGAGGAAAGAGAGTGGGGAACAGTTACCCATACCTCTCTCTCCTTTCACATGGCTCTCCTGATGGTTTCTCCGTGTGCAAAACCAGGCAGCAGAGCAGTGGTGATGCTGAGCAGAGAGAGCCCCCCATCCAGGACCCAGAACTTAGAGGATGGGCACAGGTGGACAGAACAGGGAAGGGACAATGGACGGCAAGATATTGAACAGTACCAGGGATGGCGGCCATGACTTCTTTCAAATGGTGGGTCTGGCTGGCCAAGCAGACTGTTTTCCCACTCTGCACTTCCCACAGCATGTGCTCTGCCACGTGGGGCTCCCTCTGCCTTGTTTGCACCCACACCCCTGCTTTGCGTTTCAGAGTTCTGCTTCACCCAACCTCTGTGCCAAGTCTCCCTTGAGACCCATTTGTCACCAGAGAGGGCTGACCCACTATCCTCTGTGCTTTATTTGTCCAATCATGCATTTTAATACAATGAAGTGCATGTTTGACATTTCTTTATAGAAGCTTTAATGAATAAATAAAATAAGCAAAGACCTCAATAAATTATCCTAAGAAAGATAAGCCTCAAAAGTGAATTTCCCAAGATTAAAGAATCTGGACTTTAGATGATGAAGAGTTTTACTCCATCTCACTTAATTTTGTCACTATCTGCCTTACCATCACTCAACAGTTATTCAGTTGTCAGCACATGGCGACCATAAATGAGAACTTTCCTTCCAGGCTGACTAAAAGCGTCTGTACCAATGGCAGGAGAGTGGGAGCAATCATCTAAAAACAGTCATGATTACGTGAACTGCCAGTTGAAATAACATTTTGGTGCAACAAGAATTCTTGCTTAATAGGTTTCTAGTGCATTAACTCAGCCAGTTTTATAGAATTATAGGCTTTTTAAAAAACAAATAATCCACTTATTATTCATAATCTTCAGAGCAGTAGTTAATGTTAAATAGACCTTAACATATACTCAATAAAATAGTAGTGCCTGCTCCACACTTCACTGGGAGACCAGGAGCTCCTCTCTGAGGCTCTGCTCAGACACTCAGAACCATGCACTATTATTTTTGAAGCACAGCTATTTAATCAAGTGCAAAGGCATGTTGCTCAGTCTCTAAAATTGAGGGTTATAAACAACGAATAATGCAGCATCGAAAAAGCCAAACATGCACCTTAAGATTTATGGCTACGGTGTTTGTGAGGAAACAGAAAAAGAACTTTTGCTTGAGTGTTGAGTTCTCCATCCTCAAATGCCAAGACTGTGGCTCATGGGAGAAAGTGCAAGTTCCAGAAACAGGGTTCCAGGGAAATGAGACCCCAAGCATCCTGCACTGTAAAATAGGGTCACCACACAGTTAATCCATTGCACTTTTGAGGATAAAAATGGCTAATAAATGTGAGAATGATTTGTTAATTGTGATGACATAATAAAGATTATTTTTTACCTTAGCCATACTATTTCTGAAACTTGCCAGAATTCAGTTTCCTGATCAGAGATATGTATTAATATGGGAATAAAATTGTCATTTACTCTTGAACATTTAGTGGTTAAAAGAAAGAAAGATAGAAGCAATTGCTGCACATGGATTTCCCATCAGGGTCCAGCTGATAGCTGATTTCCTGCAGTAGCTACATGGTACTCACATAGGATCCTTCTCCACAAGAGCTCTGATGTGTGCCAGGAAGTTCTAAGGCTGGGAAGCTGAGAGCCCAGCAGACCCAATGACCTTTCTCCTCACTGTCTCAGTCCTCCTCCAAATCCCACACAGCAAAGCCCAGGACACTTCCTCCATGGCTTCTGCTTCCTTTCCCTCTTTTCTGCAGAATAAAGCAGAAAGCCTTTCTTAAATCCATCTTAAATCCATCCCCTTGTCTTTCTAACCATAACTGTCCTTATTTAGGTGTCCTTCATACTTTGTCTAGACTATCTATTAACTTTCTGCTTTCCCTTCTATTTTTCTCAAAACCATTTTTTTATAATATGATCACAGATGTTGGACAGCAGCCTAAAAGAGTTAACCCTCACAGTGCCATTTTTCTGTTTCTGGCTGCTCCAGAAGCTGGCTTCCATCTCCCCCTCAAGTCTCAACTCTTGCCACGCTCGGTTTGTGCTCCCTGGCCACCCACGGCACATGGTCAGGGTCCAGCTGCTGTGGGAGCCTTTGCTAACAGTGAGGCCATTTCCGGTCCTCACGTGGTAACTGCTGCTCGTCCTCCCAGACTAAGGGTACAGATTCCCCATTGCTCCACTTGCACAAACTGAGTACCTCATCTGGGCATCAAATCTACTGCAGCCACTACCCTAACCACAGTGAGATGCAATGAACTCCTTGCAATTTTTTCTTCAGTTTTCCGTGATCTATTTTCAGTCAGAGTCTGTCTTCCTGATCCTTTGAACACCAGTTTCAAATGCAATGTTTTGCACACATAGTAAGGCTCTGAAATGAAAGGTATGCTCCTTGATCCTGATCTTACAAATATGCGAACAGTATCCGCAAATCCATAGGAGCCCCATACTGCTTCCTGGTGGGCCTATGCTGTCACTGGGATTCTCCCTTCTCACCTCTATTACATTCTCTTAGACACCAGATGGGCTAATAAAATGAACTGAACTCCTGCCACATCCATAAATGCAGCACTGGGGCTTTTCTGATCCACTGTGGACCTACTGAGTCATTTTCCATGTTCCTGTAATTCTTGATCATCCTTTGACATGTGAGCTTTAAGCAAGGGGACTGATTATGATGCAGAGTACATACTGCATGAATTGGATCCTCCTTTATTTCTTTTAGTCATTAAATGTTCAGAAGTGGATGATAAATTTTCTTGACTTCAATATATTTCCCTGACATAAAAAGCACTAAAAGGGAATTAAAGTTTCATAAAATCTCTAATATGCACTGTACATATTTCCCTGTCAGACAAGCTGTTTTTAGTAAAGACTAGCAGGATATTTGGTTTCAATCATTGTAAATTTAAATAAATTCATTCCAATCCCCACTTTCCCTTCCAGCTATAAATCTGGGGAGACCTGCAGAATTAATCTGAGCTCATTCTCAATGTAATATCAGTGAGAAAGATATTTTATTGCTATTTAACAGAAAATTACAATAGGTGGTTCAACTAAATCTCTGGATTGGAAGATATAATAATAGAATTAAATCAAATTTTGTCACCTTAAATCAAGATATTTAAATGTAAGCTGCTATTGTCAGAGAAAGGTAAAGCTACCCCAAAGATGATTTTTAATGTAGTGTGAACAAACAAAAAAGAATGAATGAAAAAGCAAAAGAATATTCTGGTAAAGGGAATGGTATACTTTAAACATGCATAGACAACTTCACCTCTAAATGTGAATCAAGTTTATTTGATTCTCAAGACATTGAATGCTGCTCCCAGTACAGGCCATTGATTTATATTTCTGATAATTTAACCCCAGAGACTGGGAGGTGTAGTACAAGAGACAATGACCATTATCTCCCAAGGCTAAACAAAGCCACCTCCAATAGCCTTCCAGCTCTGACTTTCTAGGATTGCAACCATTCCCACCATCACAACACTTTCCAACAACAGCAGTAATGTGGGCGCATGGGGAAAATGAAGCACTGAAAGAGAAATTACAGTTTGCAAATCTGTACTGTGATTTTCCAGACAAATCAATGTCATAAAGCCAACCATGACCACAGACTAAGTTGAAACCCTTGGAGGAAAACCTTGTTTATCACCATGTGTTTGGGCTAAGACCACAGTCAAAAAGCCCAGGCAGGAACGTCATGGATTAGCATTCTAAGAGGAAGTCCACTGACTTCTGGTGATGTGCCTGATTTATAAAAATCTGGTCATAACTAGGGAGATTGCCTGGAGACTTGCCCTCATCCTCTAAGCCTCAGAAGCTCTCTTCCATGACACTCCTCTCCTGGAATGGCCCTGTTTCTTACAGTGTTTGTTGTCTTCTGCAAAAACTGATAAACCTAAATTTGTTTGCCTCTAGGTGTGTTCCCCAGGGTCTTTAGCTAGGGAAACAGTCTAGTTTCCAGATCATAGGGCTGTCACAAAGATTAAATAAGTTTATGTACCTGGTACAGTATGAGTTTTAATAATATTAGGTGTTGCCACCGGGAAGTTATTTTGTCTCAACTTCAAACTCATCTTTAATGGCCTTGCTTTGTTATACGGGAGCTGGACCCTGTCATTATTTTTCTTTGGCAGCCGGCATAATGGTGGCAATGTACAGAAGGCTCGGCAGTGTCTCCTTCCCTCCTTTCAACGTGTTTTCTGCGGTTCCAGCGGGAAGCTCCCAGCCTCTTAGTCCAGTCTACCGCTCCATGCTCTCTGTGATTGGCGGCTTGCAGTCACCCAGCTGAAGGTATTGTGCTCAGCAGCCCCTGCCTAAGCTTTCCTGCTCCTCAGCTTCATCCCAAGCCTGTGGCCTGGTCTAGCCAAGGCAGTCAGACAACTCTCCACCACCTCTGGGCCACAGCCACCCCAACAAGGTCTGAAAATCAGTCCTGGGGAGGGAACTCCTCTCCGTCTCCCCTCCGTCCTCTGGCACTCTGGCTTAGCCCTGGGTCCTTAGCAGAGCTCCCTTGCATCCCTTCTCACCCAGGCAGGCAGGAAGCCTCCTGCAGGAATGCTGGAAAACTAGCCGGAGGGAGATGCCAAAGAGAAACATTCCCGCTTACTAGTACTTTACGTTAAAATCCTTCTCTTTAAGTTACCAATGTCTCCCCTCTCCTGATTGGACCCTGAATAATACAGTCATTTAAAATACCACTTTTTCAAATGGAATGTTATTTATATGAACTTATTTCTAGACTTCTCTGAGGGATCTCTTCCTTCTTTGGCCTCTTGACCTCTGAGCAAGTAGATCTCAAACACTTCACCTGAGTTGGGGCTATTTTGAATTTTAATGATTTGCAGTTCCCTAATTTATGATTCCTTTCCCAAGATAATAGTTTTGGCCAGTTGTTTTCTTTCAGGCCTGATTGGGGGTAATGTGCTAAGCCGGCTTTGACCTCAGTTTCAACAAATGTAATGCTCATAATGTAGTAATATCCCAATACTAACCACCTTCTTTCCTTCCCTCTGCTTGCCTGCATTTAGTCTTTCTGCCTAATAAGGGAATAGTGTATGTAATGCTCATATAATATTAATAACAACAAAAATAATAACGATATTGGCATTTATTGATTCCTTACATTTTTGTCAGGTACTATGCTAAATAATACCTTATTTAATTTGCACAGTAGTCTTACTAGTTAGATATTATTCTGTATCGTATCTATATTATAAATAGTGAAACTGAGGCACGGAGAAATTTAGTGACTTGGCCAAGATCATGTGGCTGAGAAGTGGCAGATCTGAGGTAAGGTGCGTCATGGGAAATGATTCAACATTAAATGATTATTATTTAGCCCATGTTATTCCAACAGTGGCCAGAATTTCACTTCTCTATGGCTTTTTAAATAGGTTATTTTTCAATGAATACTCTATAACTATTGAATTTATTCACAGCTCATGGTATTTAAATGAGTATCACTGTTTGCATATTCCTGTTACAGTGACATCTGATTTAGTAATTGTTACAAAGGTGATAAAAATTATTCAAATATGTGTGAAACTGATTTGATGGGCTCAGATAATGTCAATGAGTGCAAATATTTTGCCCTGAGGACCCCAGTGACTAAATTTGGGTGACAGAAAGATCATGGACTACATTTTTGACTCAATTTAATTAATTAAACTAGACTTTGTGCATTAAAATGATGATTTATCTTTCTAAATGTAGTTCATAAGCTCATGCCTCAGCATATTTAATCAATTTTAAAATAGCTGTTGCTGTTTGGGTAGATCAAATGAGTAAATCACTTTAAAATATAATTATATAGGGTTACCATATAATTGGGAGGAATCAGGAGGCTAGTAACCAGAAAATAGACATAAATACAATTAATTAGCTTTTATTCGATAACCCAAGCAGTTTAATTTCTATTAGATCAGGTAACACAATATGCCTGTTCACTTACCTTCACAAGTCTGAATTAGAATAAATTAAGAATCATACATAATTCAGAAGAAGCCCTGAGATACAGTGAAAGGAAGAGTTTGAAAATAACATGTTCCTCACTGGGGTTTTAGATTAACTCTTTACAAATAGAGAGGTGGCCATCATGGGGCTGAGATGAGTGTCAAATTATATGTGTATGTGTGAAAATTTAACATATTTTACAAATATAAATAGGCAATAGTGGTGTTGAAATCTCCAGCCTTGTTCATGTCTTCTTGCTGCCTCAATTGGTGAATCTTACATTCATCATTTGCTTATTGTTGGTTTTTGATTTTCCCAGCATCTCCAATTTTTATACATTCCAAAATCTTTAGACCTCTTTATTTCTTCTAATAATTCAGAAGGCAAAAAAACATCACCTTAACCTCTGCAATTTATAATTGGTGCATAGGTAGGAAAGCAGAATGGAGACACTAAATCCTCCATATGACAAAGTTGTGTTACATCTTCTATTTTTTATTTACATTCAGTAAATTTCCACTTTTAGAGCTTGCAGTTCTGTATTTTTAACAGCTCTGTTGAGATGTAATTGATAAAGAACTGAATATATTCAATGTATATAATTTGAAGTTTGGACATACTGTAAACATCTGTGATTACATCATCACAATCAAGAGAATAGACATCCAACACTTACCAGTGTTTCCTTATGTCCCTTTGGTTTTATTTTGTTTGTTTGTTCATTTGCTTTATGGTAAGAATGCCTAAGACAAGTGCACAACGTAATACTGTTAACTACAGGCAGTATGTCTCGCAGCAGGTCTCTCAAACTTAACTCATCTAGCACACCTGAAAATTTATAGCCATTGAACAATTTCCAGTTTTCCCCACTCCCCAGCCCCTGTCAACATTGTTGTATTCTCTGCTTCTGAGTGGCCATTGTAGATACCTTATATAAATAGAATCATGCAGTATTTGTCCTTTGTGACTGCCATAGGTCACTTAGCATCATGTCCTCCAGGTTTATCCATGTAGTTGCAAATGGCAGGATTTCCTTCTTTTTTAAGGCTGAGTAATGTTCTAGTGCATGTATACACTACACTTTTCTTTATCCATTAGTTTCTTGATGGACATTTGGATTGTTTCCATATCTTGGCTATTGTGAATAATGCTTCAGTGAACATGGGAGAGCAGATACCTCTTCTCTATGCCCAGAGTTGTAGAGCCACCATCAATACACAGAATGGTTTCATCACAACAATTTCCCTTTGATTCTGTCCCTTTGTAGTTAAACATAGCCCTCACCTTTAACTTGTGACAATTACACATCTGCTTTCTGTCTCTACAATCGTGCATTTTCCAGAATATCATGTAAATGGAATCACACATTGCATAGCCTTTTGGGACTGGCTATCTTCACCTGGAATAATGTAACTGAGATTTACCACATATTCCCAGGTATCAGTGGAAGATTCCTTTTTATGTTTGAGAAGTATTTGATTGTATGGATTTGTCATATTTTATCCCCTTACCTTTTGATGGATACTTGGGTTATTTTTTAGGTTTTAGCAGTTATGAATAATGTTACTGTAAACACATTTGTGCTTTTGTGTGGACATTATGTTTATCTAGTATAATAAATATTTAGAATTAAGATTGCTAAATCCAATGGCATGTGTATGTTTCACTTTATAAGCAACTGCCCAACTGTTGTAGAAAGAGGATTTAACAATTTTTAAAATTTATTTATTTTGTTGTCATTAATCTACAATTACATGAAGAATATTATGTTTACCAGGGTCCCCCCTTCACCAAATCCCCCCACAAACCCCGTTACAGTCACTGTCCATCAGCATAGTAAGATGCTGTAGAATCACTACTTGTCTTCTCTGTGTTGCACAGCCCTCTCCATGCCCCTCCCACATTATACATGCTAATCATAATGCCCTCTTTCTTTTTCCCCACCCTTATCCTTCCCTTCCTTCCCTTTCTCCCCAGTCCCTTTCCCTTTGGTAACTGTTACTCCATTCTTAGGTTCTATGATTCTGCTGCTGTTTTGTTCCTTCAGTCTTTCTTTGTTCCTGTAGTCTTTGGGTTTGAGGTGAGTCTCTTGTAAACAGCATAGAGATGGGTCTTGCTTTTTTATCCATTCTATTATTCTGTGTCTTTTGATTGGTGCATTCAGTCCATTTACATTTAGGGTGATTATTGAAAGATATGTACTTATTGCCATTGCAGGCTTTAGATTTTTGGTTGCCAAAGGTTCAAGGTTAGCTTCTTTAATATCTTACTGTCTAACTTAACTCACCTATTGCGCTATTTTAAACACTGTCTGCTCATTCTTTATTTTTCTCCCTTCTTATTCCTCCTCGTCCTTTCTTTATATGTTGGTTGTTTTATTCTGTGCTCTTTTGTGCTTCCTTTAACTGCTTTTGTGGGTAGTTGATTTTATTTTTTTACTTTAGTTAGTATTTGGTTGGTCTGCTTTCTTTGCTGTGATTTTATTTTCTCTGGTGAGATCTATTTAGGAGTGCTTCCATCTAAAGCAGTCCCTCTAAAATACCCTGTGGAGGTGGTTTTTGGGAGGCAAATTCCCTCAACTTTTGCTTGTCCGGGAATTGTTTAATCCCTCCTTCATATTTAAATGATAGTCGTGCTGGATTACAATATTCTTGGTTCAAGGCCCTTCTCTTTCATTGCATTAAATATATCATACCATTCTCTTCTGGCCTGTATTGTTTCTGTTGAGAAGTCTGATGATAGCCTGATGGGTTTTCCTTTGTAGGTGACCTTTTTCCTCTCTCTAGCTGCCTTTAAAACTCTGTCCTTCTCCTTGATCTTTGCCATTTTAATTATTATGTGTCTTGGTGTTGTCCTCCTTGGGTCCTTTCTGTTGGGAGTTCTGTGTATTTCCGTGGTCTGTTCGATTATTTCCTCCCCCAGTTTGGGGAAGTTTTCAGCAATTATTTCTTCAAAGACACTTGCTATCCCTTTTTCTCTCTCTTCTTCTTCTGGTACCCCGATAATGCGGATATTGTTCCTTTTGGATTGGTCATACAGTTCTCTTAATATTGTTTCATTCCTGGAGATCCTTTTATCTCTCTCTGCATCAGCTCTATGCGTTCCTGTTCTCTGGTTTCTAATCCATTGATGGCCTCTTGAATCTTATCCATTCTGCTTATAAATCCTTCCAGAGTTTGTTTCACTTCTGTAATCTCCTTCCTGGCATCTGTGATCTCCATCCAGACTTCATCCCATTGTTCTTGCATATTTCTCTGCAGCTCCGTCATCATGGTTATTAGCTTTATTTTTAATTCTTTTTCAGGGAGACTGGTTAGGTCTATCTCCTTCTCAGGGTTTGCCTCTGTAATCTTGGTCTGTATCAATTTCTTCTGCCTTTTCATGGTGATAGATATATTTGTGGGGAGCTGGCGCTTGTGTTGGGTAGGAGAAAGTCCCTTCTTGCCAGTTCATGGCCTTCCTCTCCTGGGAGAACAGCGGCCTCTAGTGGCTTGTGCTGGGCAGCTGTGTGCAGACGGGGCTTCTGATCTTGCCTGGCAGCTATGGAGTTTAGCACTGCAGTTGCTGTGTGCATGGCCTGCCTCAGGCTGCTTCTCCAATACGGTGGAGCCGCGTCGGAGGGGGAACAGGTGGGAGGCTGTTTATCACAGTGAGGGGCCTCTGCCCTGCGCTGCGGGAGTTCGGGTACCCAGAGTTCCCTGTGATTCCCAGCTGCTGGGCTAAGTGTCCTGGGACACTTCTGTCCAGCTGTAGGGTCCCTGTCCCTTTATGACTTTCAAAAAGCACTCGCTTTTCTTTGTTCCGGGTGCGCCGGCTGCGGGGACCCACTCACAGGTCTTACTGTCCTGTTTCCCTAGTTTCCAGCACCCTACACACGCACTGTGTGTCTGCGTTCTGGTGCGGATGGCTGGGGCTGGGTGTTTAGCAGTCCTGGGCTCCCTCTCCAACCCTGCTCTGACTCCTCTCCTCCCGCCAGGAGCTGGGGTGAGAGGCACTTGGGTCCACAGCTTGTATCTTACCCCCTTCGCGAGGCGCTGGGTTCTCGCAGGTGTGGATGTGGTCTGGCTGTTGTCCCGTGTCTTCTCGTCTCTCTTTTAGGATTAGTTGTATATGTTGTATTATCAAAAATATATATGGTTTTGGGAGGAGATTTCTGCTGCTCTACTCATGTCACCATCTTGGTTCTGATTCGGATTTAACAATTTTTATTCCCTTGAACAATGAACAATATTTCCTGTGGATACATAACCTCATTGGCACTTGGCAATGTCATTTTTTTCAATTTTATTCATTTTAATAGATGAGAAGTAGTACTTATTTTTTCAGTTTGAATTTCCCAAATGTAAACATCTTTGTATGTAATTATTCTCCATCTATATATCTTCGGTAAAGAATCTTTTCAAATGTGTTGCCCTTTTTAAATTGGGTTATATATCTACTTATTGCTGAATTTTGTGAGTTCTTTATATATTATAGTTACAAATCCTTTGTCAAAGGTAGATTTACATACCACTTCCTAACCTGTAGCTTGTCTTTTAATTTTCTTACCTGTTTTTCACAGACTACTTTATTTTTCATGACATGCAATTTACCATAAATTTTCTATGTACTCAGATTTTTCTACTGTATTTCCTTTTTGACCTTTATAGTCTCACATTTTACATTTACTTCTATAATATGATTTGATTTAATTATTTTAAAACTTTGAAATACAGGTCAAGATTCATATTTTATTGATATACAGCTAATTGTTCCAACAGACAATTTTTAGAAAGATCATACGTTTTCCTCATTGAATTGTTTTTGCATTTTTGCCAAAAATCAATTGGGCATATCTATGTGTGTCTATTTCTGAACTCTCAATTTTGTTTCTTTGGCTTATTTCTCTAATCTTGTCAGTACTATACTTTCTCTGTTACTATAGTTCTACATTAAGTCTTAAAATTAGTGTGAGTCCTCAAGTTTTGTTCATTTCCAAAATTATTTTGGCTTTCCTTATCTATTTTAAGATCCAGCTTGTTTACATCTATAGAAAAGCCTCTGATATTTTTATAGCAATCATATTAAATCTATAGATCAGTTTAGGGAAAATGGATATCTTAAATATATAATGTCTTCCAATCCACAACTCTAAGTCTTCTCAATTATATAGGTCTATATTTAATTGGTGTTCTGTAGTTTGTGTTGTCATACAGACCCTGAACTCATTGTGTTAAAATCTAAGCATATCAGTTTTTGTACCCTGCTGGTATCTTTTCTGGGGGGCGAAGGGGGGTGGAATGTCTATGGTTTTAATTCTGGTCTCCAATTGCTTGTTACTTTAATAAAAAATATATTTTATTAGGTTGATTTTGTATCCTACAACCTTATTAAACTCATTATTTGTTCCAGGAGATTTATTCTTTAGGCCTATTAGGATTTTCTATGCAGACAACTATGGAATCTGTTAAATAGAGAGGATTTTATTTCTTCCTTTCTGATTTTTGTGTCTTATGTTTATTTTCCTCAATGTATTGTACCAGCTAGGACTTCCTCTACACTATTGAATACAAGGGATGAGAGTAAACATATTTGCCTTGTTTCAATTGTGGGAGGGAAAATAGGAATTCCTTCACCACTAATTAAGACTTAGCTATGTGTTTTTGCTTGTTTGTTTGTTTTGGTAGATGCCCTTCCTCAAGATGAGGAAATTCCCTTTGATCTTTAGTTTTCTGAGTTTTTTTTTTATCATGGGCATGTGTTATAATTTTGTTAAATTTTTTTTTCTGCATCTATTGAAATTTCATGCATTTTCTCATCTAACATGGTGATTTTATTGACTTGTCAGATTTTAAACCAACCTTCAATTCCCAGTATAAATTCCAGTTGGTAATGATGGGGTTTCTTCAAAAGAAGAAACTGACAATTTGATTTGTTAACATTTTGTTGAGGATTTGTGTGTATAAGTTTTTAAGGGATATTGGTCTATAGTTTTCTTTTTATTCTCTTCTTTTCTATGATTTTTCTCATCAAGACAATGCTAGCCTCATAAAATCATGTGAGAGGTACTCCTATTTTTCTGAAGAGATTATGTAGAATTTCTATTTTATTTTCCATTTATATTTAGTAGAATTTACCAGTGAAACCAACTTGTGGAATTTTCTCTTTTGGAAGGTTTTTAACTACAAATTCAAGTTCTTTAATAGATATATTTTGGTTATGATTCTTCCTGAGTGAGTTTTATGGTATTTTTCTTACAAGTATTTAGTTCCTATGATCTAAGTGGTCAGATTTTGTGCATTGAGTTGTTTGTCCTTTCATTAGCTGTGAGTGCTGTAGCGATAGTTCTAATATTGGTAATTTAGGTCTTTTTCTCTTTCTCCAGAAATGTTTGAGGTTTATCAGTTTTATATATTTTTTCCTAAAAACAGCCCTTGGTTTCATTGATTTTCTCCATTGGTTTTATATTTTTTATTTTTTTCAGTTTCATTAAGTTTTACTCTAATATTTATTTTATTATATTTGTTTTGGTTTCATTTTGCACTCTCTCTGTTTTTTTGTTATTGTTGTTCTCAAGATTGAAGATTAGATTATGGATTTGAGGCCTTTGATAGTTCATGAATTTAATATTATAAATTCCTTCTAAACATTATTTTAGTTGTATCTCACAAATTTTGAAGTCTTATTTTCATTTTCATTCAGGTCAAAATATTTTCTAAGTTCCCTTAGATTTATTTAACTCATGGATTATTTGGAAGTCTGTTATTTTTGCTTTCAAATATGGGGAGATTGTTTGGTTACTGATATCTAGTTAATTCTCATTATATCAAAGAATATACAGTTTACCATTTCAATTAAAGTTTGTTGAGGTTAATGATTAAGGATATATCTATCTGAACAAATACTCTATGTGAATTTAAAATAGTTTGTCTTTTGCTGTAGTTAGGCGGAGTATTCTACAACTACAGATTTGGCTTAGCTGGCTCATATTGTTATTTAGGTCTTCATATCCTTGCTGACTTTCTGTCTCCTTCTTTTATCACTTAATGGAATATTATCCATTTCTTCTTTCAGTTCTGCTAGTTTTTGCTTTATGTATTATGAAACTCTGATATGAAGTGCCTACTCATCCAGGTATGTCTTCTTGGTGAACTGACCCTTTAATCATGTTTAATGCCCTTTGTTACCACTGATGAATGTTCTTCTTCTAAAGTCTACCTTGTCCGATGTTAATACACCTACTACAGCTTTACATGGATTAGTGTTTGCATGGTAGATTTTTTGTTGTTTTAGGGTTTTTAGGGGGTTTTTTTTGGCTATTCTTCCACTTTTGGTGTATCTTTCATCCCAATTGGTATCAAGCTGCAAGTCTGACCCACCTTCTGTAGCTAAAATGTGTGTTCGGTTTTTAAACCCTGCACAGTGATATTCAAATCTTTTGTGTGTGTGCTCCCCCCAGGCCCTGTCAGCCTCCTAGTTGTTGGTGTAGATCATAACCCATTTCTTAATTTAATTTGGTGTGCTATTCCAGGACCATTCTATGTCTTCAGAGTTCTAGTTTGGGCCCAGGACTTCATTCATAGCTTTACAGGATCTCTTTCTTAGGGAACCTCCTCCATGAATTTTCCCTCTTCTTCAGCACCCAGTAACTTCTCTTTCTGGGTTACTCTCTGTAAAACCATGGATGTGTCCACTGTCAGACCCTCATGCTGTCACACTCTTCTTAAAGCTGAGTCTGCTCTGGGGCGAGGTAGCAAGAGGACCAAGAGAAGAAAATGTAGCAGGGACCCTCCTTCACAGTTCAGGTGACAGAGGGTGTATCCCAATCATTTGGTGAGAATTTTTCTCTCAGAGGTGTAGTTGTCTTAGCAACAGCATCTGCCACAGACTCTGCAGGGGGTTGCTTTGGATACTGAGACTTATTTAGAATCTGGGCTGAGAGAAAAACTTAAAACAAAACATAATAAGGAAACAAATAAACAGGGGGAATCTCCCCCCTCGCCTCTCTCTTTCTCTCTGTGTCCATCCCTTAGGGCACCTAGTCCTGGAAACAAGAAAGAGAGGGTTTGTCTTGGAGCTTTTCTGCTCCTGCCTATTGAATAGTCATGTGTCCAGACAGCCCTGAATCTAACCCAAGAGATTTGGGAGGGAAAACACAAACATCCAAATATGCACACAGCATGCATAACATACACAACACACATATACACAATACACCACATATATATATATATATATACACACACACACACATCCGTGCAAACCACACACACCACGCACTGCACATAAATACCACACATACACACACACATCACATACACAATACATGTAATACACACATGCCACATATACACACCCTACACTGCACATGTATACTACACATATAGATAAAACACTACACACATAGGCACATTCACACCAATACATAGATCACACACACAAACATGCTTATACACACAGCCACAAGCATACAAACATGTATACACACAACACACATGCATAAACCACACATATACCACACACACATGCACAACACATGCACACATATGCATGCACACACAACCACACCATGCAAACATGTATACACATACCAACACATACTATACACACAGATACACAAACATACAAATACACCAATACACACTATACACACCACACATCACCCATATACACCATACCCCACACATACCTACACAAATATATGAAACATTCTACCCTCAGATCAGTACTTTATGGTTTCCATCTAGGGCTTTTGGGCAGAAATAATAATGTGAAACATCCTTACTCCATCTTTAGAAAAACCAAACCACTCTTCTGTGTTCTTGATCTCGTGGCTTTTAAAACTAAATGTATGCAGTCCTTTATAACTCATCTGACACTTCCTCATGCAAACTTTGGGATTAGGGAAATACCGTCACCACCATCCCTGCCTGCAGTTTCATAGTATCCCAAAGGAAGCAGCAGATGGCCATGCCACAAAGAGCAGAGACACTACAATGACGCAGGTCCCAGACACAGAGCTCTAGCCCAGATCTAAGGCTTCATGCAATGGGACATCAGCCTAGAGATGCTGCCCTGTAAATCTAGTGGGAGAAGCCCAGGAGAGGAACAACCAGAAGCATCTTTGTTTGCCTTTATCTGACAAAGGTAGGTTGGGTCAGGAGACTGGTGCTTGACCCCAGAGAGTTTGGGGTAATAACTAACCTCATGAATCTAGACCTTGCAAAGTGATTTCTGTTCTGTCTTGCCTCTTAATTCTAACCTTATATAATTGATGCTACATGAAGTCCTGCCTCATTCACTAGGGTTCTACACAGAGCTTTTCTGGCAGTTGTTCGTTGTTTTCTGTGCAAACATTTCCTTCAGGTCCTAGAAGGGAGGCATAGCTATCGAGAATAGTATTCCAGTGTCCTAGACCCATTGCCCAGAATTCAACTTCATCTTACTTCCTATTGTAATATGGCTCCAGTAACTGCTAAACTAACTGCTGTTTCTGCACACCTCCTCACCAGGCATGATGGGGCTCTTGCACTGCCCCTAAGCTCATCAGAGACCTCCTCTACCTTGCCAAGGAGAGGCACCACCACTGTCACATGAGGGAGACAACCAGCCAGACTTGAACTCAAATCACAGCTCTGTGGAACCTGAGGGCACCACTTACATTCTCTGGGCTTTCGTTCTTACATCTGCACAATGAAAATCGTGCTCTCATATTACAGCTATGGGGAGACAAATGAGGAAATATATATTCAAAACCTAACACCCATAGCTGGTACCAACTTGATCCTAAAGGAAAGGTAATGTACCTTCTCTACCTTAAATTCTGTTGCTAGGTCAGAATTTTCTGGAGAGCTCTGCAGAACACCTATCTCAGTGAAATAGTGGTTGGGGAGCCAAGCTGGAGATGAATTCTGTGGTTAACAAAGTCTGGACACTGTAAATATCTGACCTTATAGCTTGAAGACTCACAACTTTTATCGACATATAGGTTGCTCTGGAGTGTTGTCAGGTAACAAAATCACTATTGCTTCATTTATTCCTGGGAGAAAACCCAAACCAACTGGGGATAATGCCCTAAGTTTTATCTCTTGAGTCACTACCTGCCAGCCTGCTGATCAGTCCTGGTGGCCCGTGCTAACCCCAGACCACATGGCTCACACAGACCGTCCTGAGCAGCACGCTGACATAATTTCCTTGGTCCCCCTCTACCAGCCTGTGTACCAGGCATACTCTGGGGTTCTTGCAAATGCCACCCTTGAGCCAGTTTGTCTTCTCACTCCTCCAGCCTGCTGCTCATCTCCACTAACCTGCAAGGTCTTAGTGATTAGCACAGTAATTGCCATAGCACCAAGATGACAGCCGGAAAGCATCTGAGCTTCCAAGCTGTTTTATTGGAAATTTTGCCTGGAAAGGTAAGGAGAGAAAAGAACAAGGAAAGCTTTACTAGGCCAAGAGTTTAACACATGCCTCCCCATACCAGCCAGCTTTGCTGGCCCATTATGCAGTTCTGGATGGTTTTCCTTCATTCTGTGTCTGTGGGTAATTTTACTGTACTTCCCAAAGTCAGCAAATATTCATTGAGTCCTATGTAAAATACTATGCAGAACAGAGAAAGAATAGTTTCAGAAGTTCAAATTTTAGCAGATATCACAGGTTTATAATAGGTATAATTCAAGGGTAACTGGTATATGTCACAGCAGGGCCACACAGAAGCAGATAGGACGGTGAAGGAAAGGCGGACATCATTTCTTCCTGGAGGTATGTGGCATGTGAAGAGACTTCTTAGAAGGAATGGGATATGACCTATACTGAAGGGAATTCCCTATTAGACCAATTTCCTACTGGAGTTTCTCCAGCTTACAGCACAAAGCCTGAGTACACTGCACATTCCTAAGAAGTTTTGCGTTCCTCTATTAAGTGCCCCGGATCTTGGATATTAACTTTGCTAACATGGAAGGAAGGGCATTCCAGGCAGAAAAAGTCCTAATAAAGATATGCAGATGGTAGTGTTCCAAGAGGCTTTAGAGATGAAGTAAAGGCAGATTACTGGAGGAAAGTTAGAGATCTGGGTTTGAATCCCAGATGTGTATGTTCAAACTCTGTAAATAAAGTGAGCATACAGAGCAGGGTCCTGAGCGTTGCATTCCCCCTCTGTCCCCCAGCCCTCTTCCCTGGGGAACACTAACCAACATGGTATCTCATGGCTCTGAGCTTCAGCGCACTGAACCAGCAACTGAAACCCACTTCTCTCTTATGAAGATACAGTTTCCCCCTGGATGTTTAACACAGTTTACTACCTCCTAGTTAGTTTTGAAAAATAAGTTGGAGGGTTCCAATGGGGCCATCTGAAGCAGAGCATGAGGAAGATTGAGGCTCTGCCTGTGGACCCCATCCTGAGCCTCCGTGAAGCATCAACTTATCAGTTAGGTGAAATCACATTGTGTCCTTTTCTTTGATTTTTTAGAATAGTTTCAGAATTTGCATTTCTACTTCCCAGACAAGAATAGCCTATGATTATTTTTTAACATGAAAAAGATTATCTTAATGAAAAAAAAATAGAAAAAGTACTCTGCTAATGTATATCTCTGATTAATTCATTCACATAAAGTAGATGTGAACAAAGCTTGTTTAAGATATAAACATTTTTCCTCATGAGAACCAAAAGTAAGAGAAATTTAAATTGAAAACTAGGCCATATGTGCCAAATTAGATCATGTCAAATGAGAGTTCCAGAACACGAGAACTTATTGAGTGTTTAACGGTCACCTATCCAATGTCTGCATTTTGGGGAATTTGGAATTCCACACAGTTAAGACTGTCTGGAGGTTACACAGCAAAGCAGCAGCACAAAGAACAGAATCAGCAGTTTTTCTCATCAGCCCCTGTTGCCAAATAAAACATGCAGTATAGAGAACTGCAGGCTCTCATGCAGAACACACCCAGTTCAGTCTCCCAGGCAATTCCCAGACAGATGGTTTGTTATAAAATATGCACTATTTATTTTTTCAGGTGACAGGAAACACCACAAGAATCCCATTCTTTAGTAGTGCAAGTTTCAACAAAAGTTGGGCCTACTTTTGCTTATTCATGGTCAGATTCACAGCTGTGAAGCCAAATCTCCAAATTGTGCCCTTTAATTTCTCACTTTGGTCAAGGTTTAATCCAATTCCTCTCTCCATCCTTCTGCCAACAGCTCAATTGCTGCCATTCTGATGCCCCTTGCATTGCAAAAGCCTTCGCTCTGCCCTTCCTGCCACCTCAGTTCATATTTCAAGCTTCCAGAGACTTATTTCATTACAATAGTATGTCTAATTTCATCCTTGCTAAAGGCCTCCTTTGCCAGTTTCTTCAGGATGAAATGCAAAATGTCTTAGCTAGCATACAGCTGCTGAAGCTCTTCAAGAGAGAGGCCCCAATTCATGTTCTGGCCATTTTCCTGACACTTCTAACTAACGTATCACCACCAAAAAAAGTAATCATTTTTCAAAATCCTTTATTAAGTCATCATGCCTCTGGTATGCCTGAAATGCCTTATCCATCTTTACCCCCAACAAATTCCTACCTATAGTTACCTGTCACGAGTGTGGGGGTGCCTTTCAGGGCTTGTCCTCCCATGGCAGTTGGAGATGACAGGAAAAGCCCCAGCCCTTTCTAGAGCCTTCTTCTCTGACACATGGTAGACTTGCTGGTGTTTAAAGGAGGAAGGAGGGAAGGGACAGACCTGTCACTGCAACATTAGCAGGGGGAATGATGGCCACAACACGAACAGTGCTGATAACTGGTATTCTTTCTGTTCATTGTAAAAGAACTGGGGTTGTGTTACATCAGTCTGACATCTTCCACTGCAGTCTTTCTCTAGAGCTGCATCATTTTAAAAGTAGCTTACTTCATACCAAAAATAAAACATAAAATGGTCATGGATCTATAGCCTTTACACTTAACAACTTTTAAAATATCTTATGAGAAGGGAAGAGCTTGGAGTCTGAAGTTCTCTTAAGAAGACTGGCGCATGTGCATATTTATGTGTGTGTGTGTGTCTTATAACAAATATCCTGTAGACTTTTGATTGGCACAGGCAAACGGTTCCCCTGAGATTTATTAATAAATCCTGTGGAACTGAAAGCTGGATGAAATAAGTAAATGAACTGTGAGGAAATATTAAATTAGCAGCAACCTCATTTGTAGAACAGAGGCTTTATTCTAAATTCTAGCAAAATTCCATTTTTGCCAGGAGGCTTATGCTGCTGTATGGGCAAATACAAATCTTAAAAGAAATTTTAAAAATTCCCCTGGTGAAAAGAAAAAAGACGCTGCCCCTGTGTTCTTCTTAAAGTACTTCCTTTAGAAAATATAATTGCAAATACTTTCTCTGTCCCTTTGAGATGTATGTAAACATTTTAGAGGCTAAATAAGCATCTTTCCAGTTTTACAATCAATAACTGTTTTTCTTACGTTCCCCCTGGGGCCATTTCTTTGAAATGTAAACATCAAGGAAGTTAGCGTCCCTGTCTCCCCTTCTCCTGGAAGGATGAGCATTAACTTAGCTTTAACTCAGTTGTTTGGCTCCAAGCTGTTATATTTTCTGCTCATTGTAGAAATGTGAGAAGTTCTGTTTTGCTGCTGGATAAATGCAATTAGCTAAAACAAATGGCCACCTTAACTACCAGGTGAATTTAGTATGAACTCTGTGTGACTATCGGTGCTGTCATAGTCTCTTATCTGAGGACTAGTTATTGTTTATCCTGAGAAGATTCTGTATGCATTGGGTGTGATCTGCCAGGCTTTCTGTCTGTTTTTGTAGATTCCTTTCTGTTTTTGTGACTCACTAGGGAATGGCCTGGGATGTTCACTGTGGTTTAATGCTTACTCAATAATAAGACTGTTCTTTTCTACATTTACAGAGACGTAACCTGGGGTGGCGGAGATTTGCTTTTAATTATTTCCCACTACCGCCAGGAAGCTCTTATTTTCCTGTCTTGTAATAATCCAGATGTCTATGAAAATAATTATCCCTGTTTCCCAAGAAAAATGACAACAGTAAGAAATATTGTCATATCTACCGTTCCTGATAATGCAGTAAAAGATGGACCTTGGAATTTCTATGGCACTGTAGGCATCTATATGTTTTCTGAATAAAAAAGACAAAGTGTGTTTAATATTCACACACACACACATACGCAAATTGATTGGTACCAGATATAGGAAGTGTAGCTCTCTGTACGATATTTTTGAGGCTAATAACTATAAAGTAATTTTTATTCATTTAACCAATTTTCAGAGTATATATTTTGTGTCAAAACTATGCTGAAAAACACCTAATTATTCCTTTTTTTCTTTTCTTGTAGCAAATATAAATATTTTAGAAGGAAAAATATTAAAAATATTTAAATTTCGAATTTTTACTACAGCAGTCATGATAGTTGTAGTCACAATTCAAGTTCATTTTCTTACAATGAACAATTTCGATTGAGAATTAGAACCTAGTTTTTACAAGTGTATCAATTATTTCTTTTGACTAAGTCAAGGAGCTTTTGAAACTGCAGTGAAGATTCAGAGTCCCAAGATATCATTTAACTAATGGGTAACTCAGTCTGTTACCTGGTACTGTGATGGCGTGTTTCAATCAGTGTGACCATGTGTAACAACACCATGAAGATTAAATCAGATTACACAATGGGTTTCATTGTTAAATCTGATCAAAATAATTAGACGTCTTTCCCAGGATCAAGTTTTACTACTAATTTCAAAGAGCTTTGAAGTATCCTGGATGGCTCTCTAGAGGCTATCTTCCCACCTTGGACATACACCGTCTGACTTACCTGGGCTGAAATGAGGGCTTACCTCATACATCTCCATTTTATAGACCCAGAAAGTAATGTATCTTACTTGAGTTTTCCTGGAGAGCCACTCATCAAAAATCCATAGATTGTTGGTTTGTTTACTGTAAACAATTCTAAGCCAGAGATACCCAACTATTAGCATTCTATAGATGAGGATTTTCCTTGGTCCAAACATCATTCCTGTTACTTTTACAAGAGAATCAGACCAGGTCACAGGTTTTCTTTTCTTTTCAGGAAAGAAATGGATGGCAGCTATCAGTTACTCCTTCCTCCCTGGGAGGTAGCCAACTAGATGCATATGGGGCTCTACCACCCATAGCCATCTGGTCTGATCTCTCTTCTCTGAACCTTAGCTACGGACATCAGCATGTAAATACCCGGCTATCTCTTAGTGTTAGTTACAATAAAAAGAACCAGAACCAGGATTTGAATCAAGTCCTAACATTTACCATCACCTACACATAAAAGAGACAAATCAAGAAAATTTATAAGATATATGGGGCTCCATCCCTGATCTATTCAATCAGACTCTTTGGTAACTGAACCCACCTGGAAACTGCATTTTTTAAATTTCCTAGTGTGATTTTTATACACACCAAAGTCTGACATGATCTGCTCTAAATTCAGGTTAGAGGGGCATACTACTAGTGAAAATCACAGACAACATGTATTAAACGTTCAGCACAGGGCTCAACTCATAATTAATATACCCTGAATAAAGGATTTTGATGATAAGAAGCTCCACTAGTCTTCCTTGCACTGCTCACTGTCCTCAGATATTGACTTAGTGAAGAGTTAGCCTCTGGGGTAAGGAACCATAATTTCTGTAGGTTAAATTGGAGGTGAGAAAGATAAAACAAAAGTAAAACATTTTGACCCAAAGAAACCTTGCAACAGTTTCCTAATAACCCAGATTCAGTAAAAATTTACTGAGACCCAGAAGCTGCATACATTTTGATGATGCTTTATCACCAAAGCAGCATGAGCTGGAGCTAGAATGAACTAGCTGTCGCATTTTGATGGGGCATTCTTTAATCTCACGGGCGCTGGGTGTGCAAACCATGTAAGTCAGAGGACAAGGCAAAAATGATCACATTCGCATATTTATGTTGAGTTTTTTCAGGCTGCAATAGGCACAAGGAAGGAGGGCCTGCACATAAATCTGAACTCAGGTTCTCCGTGCCTTGGACAAATTCCTTTCTATTCATTTTTCTGAAAATTATACTTCAGGCAGTGCTTAAAAAATAAGGAAATATACGTGAAACACCCCACACAGTGCCCAGCATGGTAGGCACTCACCAAAAACTGTTTCCAGTCCTATTCCAGAATTCCAGCAATAATATTATTTAAGAGTAATCTGTCTTAGTTATTTTTCCCCAAAAACGATTCTACTTGCTCAGATCTTAAAATACAGGGAGGCCCAAGTGAAAGAAACCGTTTAGTTTGTTCTCAATTGACCCTTTCCTCACTCTTCTCCTCCATTTATCACTGAGTTGTGTTTTTTCTCTTGGCTCTGATATTTGGCTCCTCTGCCTCATTCATGCATCATGCGTGTTCTTAACGGCCACCACCCACCTGCTCCTGTAAGGTCCCTAGCGGAGGAAGCGGCAGTCTCAATCGCCTCACCCTCTCTGTGGTTTTCATCTTACTGCTTTAGGGGAATCCTCAGTTCCCCTGACTTTTGCTGACTCCTGAGTTCCTCGAATTTTGCCTGACTGACGATATACATATATATGTGTATGTGTATATGTTTATGTTTATCTTTATATTTATGATGTTGGCTCATTAAATTATGTGTATTATAAATTTTATATATATATACATAATTTAATGATACATTATGAAAGGGTCAATTAGTCATTTAAAAGCTTTCCTGTGTACTTTAAAATTTCTGCTGTTGCATATTTTAGCTGCTTTTAAAAATGCATTCTTCAAATATATTAATATTTTAGTGAAGTTTTTAAAAAAACCTCTACTTCCAATATGTTAAATTTTTAATTCTTATACAATTGATTCAATTTTGATAAAATATATCAGTGATCAGTGTTATATGCAGCAATTAGTTTTCACATAATTTAAAAAATTTTTAAAGAACCGTTTGGCATATTCTTACAAAGTAAAACATAAGCTTGTGACTCAGCAATTCTACTCCCTGGAATCTCTCTGAGAAAAATGAAAGCATGTGTCTCTATAAGTGTTCACAGCAACATTACTCATAATAGGCAAAAACCTGAAGCAATTCAAATGGCTATCAACTGGTGAAGAGATAAACAAAAAGGTAGTATATCCATTTAATTGAATACTATTCAGCAGTTAAAAGGATACACACCACACCATGGATAAGCCTAAAAACATTTGCAAAGTAAGAGAAGTTAGACACAAAGACTACATATTATATGATTCCATTTTTATAAAATGTTTAACACAGGCAAACTTTGGAGACAGAAAGCAAATTGACTGTGCCCAAACCAGATATCTGAAGTCATCTGGGATTCCTCTTCTCCCTCATTGCTCTATATCTAGCCAA
The DNA here is from genome assembly GCF_030020395.1 of Manis pentadactyla. Lineage (NCBI taxonomy): Eukaryota > Metazoa > Chordata > Mammalia > Pholidota > Manidae > Manis > Manis pentadactyla. Next base: position 46,991,977 of record NC_080025.1, read on the forward strand.
TCACAAAATCCTGCTCAGTCTGCCTTCTAAACGTGTATTTCATGATCTCACTTCTCTCTGTCTCAACAACCACCAGCCTCTGTGGGAGCCCATTTCTAGGAAGAGAGCCCCTTAGTGGTGTCTGCCACTACTTGTTCCCCAAGTCAGTATAAGTGGCCTCACATCTGGAGTAAATGCCCTTCTCTGTGGCCCCAGAGCTCCCCATGTCACTCCTATCATATTATTCCTCAAGTGGCCACACACAATTTAATCAACTGACACTCCTACGGCCTTGACAGTAAGATCTGTGAGAGCAAGTCTACACAGATTGAATCCCCAGGGGTCACCAGGGGCAACCATGGGGCAGTGTGTCAGGGAATTAGCTAATGCATGGGTTTTAAAACTAAGAGTTTTAATTGTAAGCTCAACATTATTCAACAGAGAGATGCAAATAAAAATTCTTACTGTGACCCTCAGCTGCACAGAAACTGTGCCTTCAGAAGAGGCATGATCCCTGCCCTATACTCACATTTCTCAGCCTAATTTAGGGGTCCTGTCAGTCACACAAGCAACCCTCTTAAGAGACACTGGTGAGTGGTCTCCAAACCCCATTAAATGACAAAAACTTAATGAGATAAGGGAAACATTTAAAAATAATTTTAAGGCAGGCCTGGAGATATTACTTCTTTTCTACAAGGCCCATGACAAAGGCCACTGGAGAGTTTTGGTTCAGGAAGAATTTTGTATCAGGAGAGATGACAAAAGATGAAACAGGATGGTTTGGACTCCAGTGACTGAAAATGTTCAAAATAACTAAGGTGATGGGATACAACTTGGCAAAATATTGGTAAAATCTGAAGCATCAAACCTTCACTTCAGTGGCTAATAAGATTTCCTAGGGCCAAAAGAACCCAAGGTAAAGCAGGAAATTGTACCTAAATGCAGATCACTAATTATTTAATGATGCAGTCTGAGATATGATCTATTAACAAAGTTGAAACTCACCTTAAGAAGCTAAACTTACCTAAAATAGACTTTAGGGTGAACAAACAATAAAAGCATCTTTGTAAATGCCAATACATGAAATTTGTATATGTGATTATAATTTAGCAGAAGTCACAGAAGAATTCTTCATTACCTTGGAGAATTAACCCAACTAAAATAAATACATATTTTAGTAAGAGAAAATGTAGTCAGTTAGACATAAGATAGTCTGTTCTGACTAATAAAAACTCAATGTTGAGAAAACTAACAAAACCTATTTTGAAATTTCTTACCACAGGGATAAAAAATACAGGAAAAGAGAAATACTTGCTGACACTGTTCCAGGAACAAGATACCAAATGGATGACACAACAGACATTTGTAGTAGACAGCCCTCCCATAGCCTTCCAACCTAAGGGCTTAGGGTTGAGAGGGGAGGGAAAACAAATATAAAATGACACTTATGCAGCATATAGAGCAAGATAAATGTGCTGAGAGTCAGAGGTGGTTGTTTGGAGAGTCAAAGTGCTAGTTAGAAGAGAAAGTGCCTCCCAGTAAGGAGAACCAAGTCCCAACATCTGGTAGAAGCTCCATCCCTACCCATCTTGGCCAAGGTCTCAAATGCCAGTAGTCCCGGCACACATGGGATAAAACTGAGCGCTTAGAGCATGAGTCTTGGACAGAAAATGTACTACATTGTCCATTCAGATCCTTTGTTCTTCCTCAACAGTGAAGGTAGGAAGAAAGGAAGACTGAGCTTTAGTCATCACTATGTGAAATACCAGATGGTCATGCCCCTCAAGCTTTGCATTAAGGATAATCCCACAGAGAATGTTTAAGGCTCTTGCAACTGTGTTGATTCTATTTTAACAAGCATTTGGCCAATTACTGCTGACAAGCTCATAAATATGACAATCAGCTCAGCCTCCTGCTTCTTTCCACTTCCCAGATGGATAGTATCTTCAGTGGGCATTCATCTCCAAGGCTCTCTCTTCTAAGCCCCAGAGCCAGGCTTCTTCCAAGGTAAGTTAAATTCCTGAGGTATCAATACTAACCCTCTGCAGCTCATAACTCCTTTCTATTGCCCCTCAAGACCTGGTCATTTTTATCTGTTGAACATTCTCCCCTCTGGGTCTGCACAGTTATTCATTTATACCCACAATTTATTAACTCTGCTGCAGTCGTGGACATAAAGAGTTTGGATGTGATTCCAGAATTTGCTGCTCTCTTTGAGATTTATTTCAAGGCACTTTGTGACCCTGTAACTTTGAAATGCCCATATAAAAGAAGGTTTATTATTAGAGCAACAAGAGGCAGGGTGGCTTTCGTTATAGGCCTGGCAGCAGTTCTAGAAGAGATTTCTCTTTTTAGTTCTATCTGTGTACTGGACCTCAGTTAAAATTTAACAAGTGAAAGTGCAATCATGCAGGGAGTTTGTGGTAACAAAATGCCGTTCCCTGAGTTTGTCTCATCTGAGATAAAATAATAAGTGTTAAAAAGAATAAAGCACAACAAAGGCCTGGGCATTCTATTATCCTTTTATAGGTTAAAAAAATCAGCTACAACTTTGTAAGGACCAGTAAAAGAAAATGTTGGACTAGAATGATGACAATGAATTATTCATAAGGAAAGTCTGAAGTCTTAGTTTTGCAGGTTCTTTAGAATTTCCTTTACTCTTATAAAGCTCTCAGTTTTGGATTTATAGTAGACACAGAACAATTAAATTGAAAGCCAGCTGTTGCTCATACCTATGATGTCAGCCTACAAGGTGCAGTGACAGTAACACTTGAACTCATTGTCAAAGTTCAGGTCCCATGATGGTGGCCAGCTTTGCTAAAGGCACTATATAGCTACTGCATTTCAATCAGGTCAATGCTCTTTTGTCAGTGCTGAGTATATGTGCCCTTTTACAAACAGCTTTCTTTTCTCATGCAATAACAATGATATGTAATAGTGAGTCGTCCCAGGACAACAGAATAAAATAAGAACAAAGGAAAACACACTGACCCATCATCTACTTTGAGCAGAAAGAATTTACTGGCCAGGAACCATAGACCTCAGCCCTGGCAATTAGTCTAATCATTAACTCTATAAAATTCCTCTATCAAACAGGAGAATGACTTTGCACTCAGATGATTCCATTAAAATGTTGAAAGGAAAAATAACCTGCTATTCAGGTTCAAACCTCTCAAGGAATCTGTTCCCAGAACCACTACTAATCTTAAGTCCTACATCCAGAAACTCTTTTGAATCCATGCCTCCTGGGGTAACTTGTTCAATATGTTAAAAAAAAATGAAATCCATCAATATCTTCCAAACATCTGAGAGTTCTGAATGAGAACTGTTTAATCTTGTGTGTCCATTTTGAAGAGGATAATAAAAGAAGGTCTTAACACATTGAAAACCACCACACAATGCAGTATTGTTACATAATTACACCCTTTCATTTGCATTTTTTGATCAAATTCATTACAAAATTAATTTTAATTTGAATCTAGTAATGAAAATAATTAAAATAGATTTAACATGTAAATTGCATGTTTGTGTCAGATTATTTTGATGTGTGCTGTTCAAATGAGTTTCTCACATTAATTTAACAAATATTTTCAGAGTGGTTTCTTTGCATCGGTACACCTCTGTAACTAGCACTGGAGAATTAGTGCTGAATGAGAAAATATACTCACAGGGAATACACATCCTCATGAGCCAGACAGAGAGAAAGCAAATGAACTAATGCATAAACATCCATTCATTCATTCATATCAATGAGTGCTGAGAAGGGAGTCCTGTGAAGCAGAAGGACAGACCTGGCCAGGGGGTTGAAACTGCCTGGCTGGGAAGTTGTCTCTGAGATCTGGCTGATAGGAAGAAACCTGCAGTGTGCATGGCACTGCAGAGACCATCCCAGGCTGGAAGCACCTACTGGTATGAAGCTTCTACTTCAGAAACACACAATTTCACACATAGAAAGGGGCCTGTGGCTGGTGTGGAATGAAGCGGGAGCAGTACTCAGGAGTACCAGCAAGCAGAAGCCTGGGATCACGCAAGGGGTGGGATGCTTTACTAAATATGATGGGAAGCACTCAGACGGTTTCATTATTTTTTAAATTAATTTTTTCAGCTTTGTTGAGGTATAGTGGACAAATAAATTATAAGATACTAAAAGTATACATGTGATGACTTGATATACATATACTTTGTGAAAGGACTCCTCCCATCTAGTTAAATAACACATTAAGTGCATCACATACTTATCTTTTTTTTTGGTGAGAACAATGAAGTTATCCTTTCTTAGCAAATTTCAATTATACAATGTAGTGTTATTCAACAAAGGCACCAAGTTATACATTAAATCACAAAACTTACTCATCATATAGCTAAAAATGTGTACTCTTTCACCAATCTCTCCTTAATTGCTGGACCTTCCAGCCCTTAGCAACCACTTTTCTACTCTGTCTCTATGAGTTTGACTTCTTTTAGATTTCATATATAAGTGATACCAAGCACGTTTATCTTTCTCTTTTTGATTTATTTCCCTGTGCACAGTGTCCTCAAGGTTCATCCATGTTGTCACAAATGGCAGGATTTCCTTCTTTCTCTTGGTTGAATATATATATATGTGTATATATAAAACATCTTCATCTTCTCTATCCATTCATCTATTGACAGATTCTTGGGTTGTTTTCATATCTTGGCTATTGTGAATCATGCTGCATATAATATGGGACTGCAGAGATGGGACTCTTCAATGACCTGTTCTCATTTCATTTGGATTCATACCCAGAAGTGCCATTGCTGGATCATATGGTATTTCTATTTTTAATTTCTTGAGGAACCTTCATACTGTTTTCCATAATGGCTGCACCAGTTTACATAACCATCAACAGTGCACAAGAGTTCCCTTTTCCCCACATCCTCACCAACATTTGTTATTTCATATTTTTTATGATAACCATTTTAAGAGGTGTGAGGTGATATCTCACTGTGGCTTTGATTTGCATTTCCCTGATTTATGAGGTTGAGCACATTTCATATACTTGTATGTCTTCAGAAAAATGTCTGTTCAGATCTTCTGCCTATTTTTAATTGGATTTTTTGTTTTTTTGCTACTGAGTTGTGTTAGTTCTTTATGTGTTTTGGATATTAACCCCTTATCAGACATTTTGATTTGCAAATGTTTTCTCTCTTTCTCTACATTGCCTTTTCATTTGTTCGTGATGTCCTTTGCTATGCAGAAGCTTTTTAGTTTGTTGGAGTTCCACTTGTGTATTTTTGCTTTTGCTGTCTTTGCATTTGGTATATAATCCAAAAATGTCAAGATTGATGTCAAGGAGCTTAACCCTTAAATTTCTTCTTGGAGTTTTCAGTTTTACGTCTTAAATTTAAGTCTTTAATACATTTTGAGTTGACTTTTGTGTATGGTGTAAGATAATAATTTAGTTTCATTTTTGTGTATGGTGTAAGATAATAATTTAGTTTCATTTTTGTGTATGGTGTAAGATAATAATTTAGTTTCATTCTTTTTCATGTAGCTGTCCAGTTTCCCCAATGCCATTTATTGAAGAAACTATTTTTCCCCTATTATATATTCTTGGATCCTTGGTCCATAAATTAATATATGCATAAGTTTATTTCTGGGATCTCTATTCTCTTCTGTCGATAAATATGTCTGTTTTTATAACAATACCATAGAATTTAATTATTATAGCTTTGAAATATAGTTTGAAATCAGGACATGTGATCCCTTCTGCTTTGTTCTTCTTTCTCAAGATTGCTTTGGCTAGTCAGGGTCTTTTGTGGTTCCAAAGTTTAGAATTTTGTTCTATTTTTGTGAAAATGTTATTGGACTTTTGATAGAGATTTTGTTAAATCTGTAGATTGCTTTGGGTAACATGGAGATTTCAGTATTAATTCCTCCAATCATGGAATAGCTTTCCATTTATTGTGTTTTCAATTTCTTTCATCATTGTCTTACAGTTTTCACCATACAAATCTTTTAACTTTTGGTCAAATTTATTTGTAAACATTGTATTATTTTTGATGCTACTGTAAATGGGGTTGGTTTTTTTCTTAATTTAACTTCCTGAGAGTTTGTTGTTAGTGTATAAAAATGCAACTGATTTTGTGTCCTGCAAATTTAGTTAATTTATTAGTTCTAACAATTATTTTTTTCTTTTGGCTGGAGTCTTTGGGGCTTTCCCTATATAATAGGTCATCTGCAAGTAGAGATAATTTCACATCTTCATTTTTGATATGGGTGTCTTTTACTTCTTTTACTTTCCTACTAGCACTTCCAATATTAAGTTGATAAAAGTAATGAGAGTGGACATTCTTGTCTTATAGGAAAACAATTCAGATTTTCACTGTGTTGATTATGCAGTCAATTGTGGTTTTTTTATATATGGTCTTTATTGTGTTGATGTATTTTTTTTATACTTTGTGTGTTGAGAGTTTTATCATGAATAGAGGCTGAATTTTGTCAAATACTTTATCTGCAACTATTGAGATGATCATATAATTTTCCTTCCATCTGTCCATGTGGTATATCACATTGATTTACTGAGCTATCCTTTCCACTTGATCATGGTGTATGATCCTTGCAATATAATGTTGAATTCCATTTCCTAATATTTTGTTGAGAATATTTGCATCCATATTTATCCAGGATTAGCATGTAATTTTCTTTTATTTTTAGACTGTCTACTTATCCAGTTTTGGTATCATGATAATACTGGCCTCGTAAGATGAGTTTGGAAGTGCCCCCTCCTGTTCTACTTTTTCGAAGAGATTGAGAAGGATTGGTATTTACTCTTTAAATGTTTGGCATAATTCACTCAAAATGTCTGGTTCTAGGCTTTTTTTGTGTGTATGATTTTGATTACTGATTCAATCTCATTACTAGTAATTAGTCTGTTCAGATTTTCTATTTTTTCATTATTTATTCTTGTTACATTGTTTCTGTGAATTTATCTATTTCTTCTAGGTTGGCATAAATTTGTTTATAATAGTCTCTTGTAATTGTGTGTTTTGTGTGGTGGTAATTGTAATTTCTCCTCTTTCATTTATAATTTTATTTATTTCAGTCCTCTTTTTCTTATCAAGCTGAACTGAAAGTTTGTCTATTTTGCTTTTCTGTTAAAAAAGCATCTCAGTTTTATTGATCTTTTTTATTGTCTTTTTGTTACTCTTTCATTTATTTTTGTTCTGATTTTTGTTATTTCTTTTATTTTCCTAACTGGGACTTCATTTGTTCTTTTCCTAGTTCCTTGATGTGCAAATTTATCTTGTTTATTTCAGATCTTTCTTTTTATTTAATGTAGGTGTTTATCAACATAAACTTTCTTCAGAGCACTATTTTAACTGCATTCTGTATGTTTTAGTACATTTATTTCCATTTTCCTTTGTCTTAAGATTTTTTTAAATTTCTCTTTTGATTTCCTTTTCACCCATTGGTTGTTCAGGAGCATTTTGCTTAATCTCCACTTATTTGTTTTCTTCATGTAATTCATCTCTAATTTCAAATCATTGTGGTTGGAAGAGATGCTTGATATGATTTTGATCTTAAATTTAGCATGGCTGTTTTGTGGCTTAATGTGTCATCTATTCTGGAGAATCTTCCATGTGCACTTGAGAAGAATGTGTATTCTGCTACTGTTAGTTGGAATGTTCTATAAATGTCTGTTAAGTTTATGTGGTCTAATGTAAAGTTTATTTCTAATATTTCCACATCAATTTTTCTGTCTGGATGATCTATCCATTGTTGAGAGTGAGGTTGAAGTCCCCTAACATTATATTATTGCTGCCTATTTTTCCCTTCATGTCTGTTAATATTTGTTTTATATATTCAGGTGCTCTTATATTGGGTTGTAAATATTTATAAGTGTTATGCCCTTTTGTTGGATGGAACCCTTTATTATTATATAATGACCTTTTTCTCCTATTACAATCTTTGCTTAAATTCTATTTTGCCCAATATAAATATAGGCACCCTTGCTTCTTTTTGTTTCAATTTGCATTGAATGTCTTTTCCATCCCTTCACTTTCAATCAGTGTATATTCCTAATGCTGAAGTGATTCTCTTGTAGGAAAAGTCTACTTGGGTCTTCTTTTTTTCTTAAATCTATTCAGCTACTCTATGTCTTTTGACTGGAGAACTTAGTCCATGTACATTTAAAATCATTATTGATTTATATGAATTTGTTTGTGCCATTTTGTTGTTTTCTGTCTTGTAATTCCTATGCTCTTATCTTTTTACCTTTTCTCTTCCTTTGTGATTTAATGATTTTCTGTAGTCGTATGCTTTGAGTTCCTTCTCTTTCTCTTTCATGTTTCTACTATAGGATGTTGCTTTGTATTTACCAATAGTATTTACATAAAACACTGTATATTTTTAACAATCTATTTTAGCTGATAACTTAATTTTGAAAACATACTAAATCTCTATATTTTTACTATTCCCCCACATTTTATGTTTCAATGTTACAATTCACATCTTTTTACTTTGTGTATCCATTAAGTTATTGGCAGACATAGTTATTTTTAATACTTTTGTCTTTAAGCCTTCACACTACAGCTGTATGTAATTCACCCATCATGCTTACAATATTAGAGTATTTTGAACTTAAATATATATATTTACCTTTGCCAGTGAGATTTACACTTTTTTTCCTATACTTAGGTATATATGTTTATATTCTTTTATGTATATATATATTTATACTTTTTTTTTCCTATACTTATGTTTTCCTATTACTACTTTGGATCCTTTCATTTCAGCTTGAAGAAGTCCTTTGAACACTTCTTATACAGCCATTCTAGTGGTGATGAGCTCCTTCAATTTTTTAATCATCTCCAAAACTCTTTCTCTCTCCTTCAGTTCTAAAGGACAACTTTGCCAGGTAGAGTATTCTTGATTATCAGATGGTTTCCTTTTGTCATTTTATATATATCATGTTACTCGCTTCTTCCCTAGAAAGTATCTGCTGAAAAATCTGCTAGTATTCTTAGGGGATTCCTAAGAACATTCCTAGGTATTCCTAAGAAATCTTCTGTACACCAGAATTTGTTCTTTCTCTTGATGCTTTATTTTAAGAGTCTCTCCTTGTCTTTAACTTTTGACAATTTAATTATAATGTGTCTTGGTGTGGGTCTCTTTGGATTTATTTTATTTGGAACTCTGAGCTTCCTGCATCTGGATATCTGTTTCTTTCCCCAGGTTATAGAATCTTTTAGGCACTATTTCTGCCCTTTTTGCTTTCTTTTCTCCTTCTGAGACCTCTATAATGAGTTATATTAGTCCACTTTATAGATTCTACATTGAGACCTCTCTAAATAGTGTATTAATCCATTTAAGCTCTCTTCACTCTTTTATTTTTGCTTTTGTTTTTTGTTCCTCTAACTGGATGAATTCAATTGCCCTGATTTTGAGTTCACTGATCCTTTTTTCCACTTGACCTAATCAGTTCTTGAACTTCTCAGTTGAATTTTTCAGTTATTATATTCTTTAGTTTTGTGATTTCTGTTTGACATCATTTTGTAATTTTTATAACTTTGTTGAAAGTCTTGTTTTGTTCATGCATTGTTCTTCTGACATTAGTGAGCATCTTTATAATCATTATTTTGAATGCTTTATCAGGTAAATCACTTATCTCATTTTCATTAATGTCTGTTTCAGGAGTTTTATCTTGCTCTTTTCTTTGGAATCTATTCTGTTTCTTCATTTTCTTGGCTCTGTTGGTTTCTGTGCATTAGATAAAAAGCCAGCTCTCCCAGGCTTCGTGAAGAGGTCACCTGTAGGAGATGAACCTTATCAATCAGCCTTGATTGACACAAGCTTTTGCTGGTCTGTCAAACCTTTGTGATTGCCCAAGCTGCTTTCTTTATTCTTAGTAGCTCCAGTAGTTGAGACTTTGCCACAACCTATCAGTGTCTCACAGAGGAAAATGGCAGTCAGCATGTAGATGCTGGCTTATGGGAAGCTAGACCTTCAAGCAGAAGCTGGGAAAATATGCAGTTGGGAGAAACTTGGAGATGGATTTTGTTGTTGTTTTGCTTGATCCTTCTGTACTAGGTCTGGATGTGTAGACACTAGGAGGTGTCCCTACACCCATTAACAATTGTTTTCTATAGTCCTCCTGAGAGACTCATGAATGCAAACATCACTGGCTATCAGAACCAGGAGATCCAGGGGCCTATCCCTTGGGTGGAAGTTGCAAAAGCTGAGATATGAGATACACATACAAACTCCTTCCAGAAAGATACTGGTGATTTGCAGCAGGCTTGATTAGGAAGGCAGACGTAGTGTGTCCTGGCTTCCCTAGGCTCCAGAGAAGATCACATCAGCCCTTAAATATCTACTGAATTACAAGCCTGACCTTTAGGCAACAGCTTTTAGAGTGTGCAAACAGGCCTCTTTCAGGCATCATTGGGAGATAGGCATTTCTATTGCTCCCTCTGCACTGTGCTCTAGGGAAATTGTTGGTAAGAACTGTTCCTTTGTTACAATCCTGTGAGACTTGTGAATGAGGCCCCTTTGGCTTGCAGAAGCAAAAAATCCAGGGGCCAGTCCCTTGGGCAGAAGCCACAAAAGCTGTGGTGCTAGACACATATACAAGCTCTTTACAGGGAGATGTTATGAATCGGAGTAGGTTCAAGTGAGAAGGCAGAGATGGTGTCCACTGGCTTCCTCTGTCTCCAAGAAGGATCGCAGTCAGTGCCTAGATGTCTATTAAATTGAAAGCTTGAGACTCCGGCAGTGTTTTTTAAGGTACCCAAATAGGTTTCTTTCAGAAAAAGACTGGAAGCTGGGAGTTTTTTGCCTGCTGTCTCTGTGCTGAGCCCTGGGATATAGCCATGGTGAGCTCCTGTGAGCCTATTAAAAACCATGTCTTTGTTTGGTTTTGTGGCTCTCATGGATGCAAGTCCTATTGTCTTCAAGAACTAGTTGTTTTTGGTGCCTGCCTCACACAGGTGGGAGTCTTAAAATTTGAGACACTTGATGTGGGATCCATGCTAATCATTCCTCAGGGAGAAGAGGGGTTGGGAGTTTCCTTCCAATTTAATGACACTGTGCTGGGCATGGGGTTATGGGTGGGAGTGTCTCAGCTCCTCCTTCCCATTTCAATACAGGTGATGTGGTTATTTTCAAATGTATCTAATATGTAGGAGTTGCTCAGCTAGCTTCTGTTTTGTTTTATTTGTTTTTCGGAGGAAATTGCTCTGTGAGTATCCATGGGAGACAGTGAGGGCAGGAGGCTGTTATCTCACTATCTTGTACTGAATCCTGGATCATTTCAAATGTGGAAATGTTGTGAACTGGCTTTTGTTTGTTTGCAATAACTCAGGATATTGTGGAGCTAAGTAGTATGGCAGGGGTCAAGAGTAAGTAAATAAATGATTTAAATGGCTATTGTTGTGATCCAGAAGAATGAGGATGGAGACAAACCAGTGTAACAAGTGGCAATGAGGAGAAGTGAAGCTATCCAAGTTATCTGGGATATGTTTTAGAAGTTGTGTTGCTAAGGACTTTCTAAGATTGAATGTGGCAGCTGTAGAAAAGAGAGGTCAAAATTAATCTCAGGTGTTTTATTTGAGGTAGATGGTACTAAGGAGATGGAGAAAACACTGGGGGAGCAAATTTTGGGACAAACTAATCAAGGGTTCTGTTTTCCATGTTCCTTTTATGATACCAATTAAATATCCAAATAGAAATGTCAAGAAGATGATAGTATCTGAGTCTGTAGATACAAAGGGTTAAAAATGAACAAATCATGTGAAAATTCATGAGATTCAATAAGATTTCACAGGGAGAGAAAGGAGAAAATGGCCCCAGACAGAGCCCTGTTACACCCTTGTGTTTTGAAGTCCAGCCACCAAGAGAGATATCAATTGCAAATGATCAAGAGGAAGCCTGACATATGGGAAGGAACTCATTCAAGGTCCATGTCAAGAACAGAGAATGTTTCAAGAAGTTGAGAGAGGGTTGAGTGGATAAGAACATGTGAACCCTGGTCTTGGCAACACCAATGTCACTGACAACCTTGACAGGAGCAGTGGTAGAGAGAACACAGCTAAAAATGAGGCAGCTGAAGACCAAAGCTGGCTTGAGAAAGTGGAAGAGAAAATGTAGCTAATCCTGTTAAGAAGTCTTCCTGTGGAAAAGCTAAAATGAGACAAAAACTAGAGGTAGAAGGATGTGGATTTAAGAGGGGTGTTTCTTTTAAAACTGGGAGATAAAGAGTAAGTATGGATGCTGAGGGGAATGGTCCAGATTTGGGGGAAAAATTCATGCTCCATGATAGAAATTAAAGCCAAGTCTTGCTAAGGTATGAGGGTCCAAAACTGAGGCACTAATCAAGGGGCTGACCTTTGATAGGAACTAGAACACTTCATCCACGTAATTTATGATGAAAAATTAGAGACTATGGAAGCAGATGCATGTGAGTGACAGCTGTTGTGAGATGAAGAACTTTATTCCCACTGCTTCTATTGCTTCAATGTGGTCTGAGCATAACACCTGAGAATACTTGTGTACACAAGCATGTGTGTTTGGTGGTGACTGTGGGTAGTGGTGTATAGAGGGTTGAGAAGAGAGAGTAAAGTGTGAAATAGAAGTTCTAGAAAATAGAAAAGCTAATATACCAAGATAATATAGTAGGAGTTGGGGCTCAGTGTTCAATATCCATTTGAGATTTTGAGCATGAGTTTAAGTGAAATCCAACAGCAAGTTTGTATGTTTTCCTCCAGTGATGTTAGCTATTCTATTAAGGCAGAGAAAAACTAAGTGATTGGGTTTAACCAGAATTTGGACTTTGCCAGTCAAGTATATCAGAGAGAAAGTACGGCTATAATTCAAATTGAGAATACAGGTGTAAGAATTGAGTTGCACTGCATATGGCAGATATGCAAAACTCAAAAAAGCATACACTACGGAAAGCTGACATTCCTACCACAACTGGCAATTTAGTTTCAAAAAATTTTAATGCACTGTATGTAATTAGTGTTGATTTTAATTGAAATCTAGTTGATCAATGCATTTTTGCTTTGTCAGTATATTATAGCTGTAAGCATAAGCAACTTACACATTGGTTTATATCTAAATACGTTACCACTATAATTAATTTAAGTCAACATTGGTTCTCACTTCTTTTAAGGGGATTCATCCATTTTCTAAGTTTGAGAAAATAAATGATTTAAGATGATGGCTTACACTAACCAATCTGACCACAGTGCCAGTATTTTCCTTCAGCATGAAAAACATAATTATCAAATAAACTCCTGTGCTTAATGTGGAGAGTTTCTACATAGAAACATGATCAGAGAACATAGGTTAAAAGTAGGCATTTGATTAAAGAGTGTGACATCAAGATAAGGGAAGCTGTTGGTCTTAATGGGCAGACATCAGGCCCTTGCAACCATCTGCGCCAACAGAGGCAGAGCTTCACAAGGCCTTCTTACTTTCTTCAACTGGCCTAGAGCCCTATTCGATCTTCAGAGACACTGTGATATGTTTTTCTTCTTTAATTCACACTCCTGCCCATAACCACATTACATGAAGTTCCCTGGTAATGAGAGTTAGATGATTTTTCCAAATTTGCTACTTCTTAAGCATTAAAACTGGAATCTTAGCTCATGACTCCCTCTAATTACCAAAGGTTTCCTTGTTCTCTTCATTCATATCCCACAATAACTCAGAAGCCCATCATTAAAGAAAAAGAGAGGAGAAAGTCTTTGTTCTTTTGAGAAGCATTTGTCCCCAGGTAGGGTCTGGAGGGCCTTCATGATCATATCCCATGTCTCTCCCATGATCCTTGTCCCATGATAATATCATCACCTTTGGGTTTTTTGCAAGAGCTACAGAGGGCCCATCAATAACACTGGCAAGTTGCTCCAAAGCACGTGGACACTCTCAGTCTCTTGGCCAAAAGGATCTTGTCAAACTCTGTATGTCTGCTCTTTAATAGCCACCAATCATCCAGATCTGGCGAATTCTAAACATTCCATCTCTGAGAGTCTGATCATGTTCTGAAACTGAAGGAGATTTTTGAAAGCTCTCAGAGGGGAAAAAAAAGGGTTAAATAAAGTGGTCCAGGACAGAGGACCTCACTTTTTAACTGCATACACTATAACATTTGTGGCTTGAAATGAAAGTCAAACTTTGATCACCCAATTCCTTCCTGGCTTGGTGACTTCCGGCTGATAGTTCTTGGTTCCCTCATTTCTAACATGGTGGCAGTAGTTGGTAAAGAGCTTAACATAATGTCTGATACATTATATACATGTATTATGTATATGTAATATAGTAAAATATATACAATTATGTATCATACATGATTCATTGCACATATGAATATGCATGGTACAATTATCATGTACATATATGACACATTATTGTATATATTTCATTGTTTGTTTTTTTTGTTTGACATCTTTGGGTCCATAAAGATGTTTGGGACAACACCAGAGGACTCAGGTTCAAATCCTGTCTCTACTTCTTAATTATGTGATCTTGGCCCAAATCCTTTGATATGTGATTCTTCAAATATTTCATGAAGAAATTTCCTACATCAACACATACTTATGAAAGAGAGCTGTCTACCAGAAATCCTGTGTACTTGGGATTTTCTATATGTTGTATTAGTAATTCAACAAATTCCATGAGGTAGGCATTATTTCCATTTCACTCAACTGACAAATGGCAGAGCAGTGATTTACACAGAGATTGTGGACTGATTTGGACCAGGGTGACATTGATCTGGAGCCTGAGATGATGCCCCCATTCAAATGACTAATTGATATTATAATCCTAATGGCTGTGGACATATTTAATCTCCCCTGCAAATAAGAGTCAATAAAATGAAATGAAACAAAATGAAATAGAATAAAATAATAAAATGAAATGTGTATGACCCATCACTTTGCTGAGAATACTGTTGATTCTACCACCACATTTACATCAGTTAATATTTTATCTTCCCAAAAGGAAAGTGTTAATAATTCTCCCAGAAGACTTCCTGATAAAATCAATCTGAGTTTACAAAATACATATGAAAGTTAATCAAGACAGCTTTTGGCACAGCATTAATAAGGGACTGGGTGATGTTTGCTAGGATGACTACTAAGCTTACACTAGTAATTAGGACAAGATGTAAAATCATTGTAAGTTGAATTTAGCTATTGAATTAAAGGAGGTATTTCCACTTGGGGGAGATCTAATCTAAGTCTGTTTCTAACTTAAAAACAGTTCAAATCTGTATGGCTTGAAAACACCAAAAAAATGTTACCTTTGGTCATCACACATCTCTTACAGTAAAGTAAGTTAGAATTTATATATCTGGGGCCATGATCACAGCCAACTTCATAGCTCAGTTGGGTCACACCATAAATAAAGCTGCATCAGCTGGTTTCAACCTCTAAATAGAAACCTTATGTTTAGGCTAAAAATAGTTAATTCACGCACAGTGCAAAAGATCCTGGATCCTAAAATTATTTTGAAATGTCCCTATTTTGAGTTGAATGAATGCTACAATTGGTTCATTTTTCTGTGGGAGGGATGTAGAAGAAAACTATTCATCTTTAATGAAACTGTCATGTAAATGAAACTAGCATCCTTCAAAAATGCAAAGGAAATATATTTTCTGTATTTTGAATGAACCCTTACAAAAAGAATAGGAAAATTCACAAAGGTATTGATTGGGCTTCACTGCCCAGGTTTATTCTTCAGAGTAATCATCTGCCAATTTAGTGTTTACCTGCCTCCGTGACCAGCATTGTTGAACAGAAAAAGCATTTGATGATTCTGGCTCACTGAAGTGAAACACAAAATAAGTTGGCATTTGGAGACCATTTGTGTATTTAATGGCCTCCTGGAAAAGTGTTCCCTGGGGCTCCAGGCCCTTCAAGCAGATGTTACCTGGAAATGAGGCTTTTCCCTTTGGACACCAGCACACTGTTGCTAAGTTTGCTGCAATCTCCAGACCCTGAGTCAGTCATAAGCAATATGATCTGACTTGGTTCAAGAGCAGCAGTTTGAAATTTTAAAAATAATGCTGTGCTTGGAGTTGAAGAGTATGGTGGTCTTTTAGTGGTATGTATGTGAGGACCTGGTCAGTGATTCGCCAGTGCAGGGAAATCCATACCCAGTCAACCCTGTATAAATTCCTCCTGGGGGCAGTTTGATGGCACAGGTTGTGCCCCTGTCTAGAGAAGCACTTTCTCCACTGTGGACCTGCCAGATGGACCCAGAACTCCTGGGGACATCAAAGCCCAGGGAGAGCTGAGGTCTGCCACCTTCCTCATACCCACACTGGGGCCTGGGGGTCAGCGGACACCTACTCCTACCGAGGTGATGCGCATTCTCTGTGCAAGGTCCACCAACGAGGTGAAAAGAACCCCTGGGAGCTGGGAAGTCAGTCCCGAGTCAAATGAAGTCCATGGCCAATCCAACTTGTCTGCAGTTTTATTTTGAGCAAGATCACACACGAGGTCATAGCCTCGGGGTGGCCTAAAATCAAATTCTGGTCCTGGCAGTTCCTGGATATGTGACTTAAGCTAGTTAGTTAAACAATGTTAATTCTAATTTTCTAAGCTGAAAAAGGGACTAATGTTTGTGAGTTCTAAGGGGTAAATCTCCTCTCCCCACCAAGAGGACTCCTCGGGGTGTGGAAAGAAGGGAAATGGAAGTTTATGTCTCACCTGAACTGGGCCCTGGGCCCCCAGATATTTGGCTAAACATTATCCTGGGTGCATGTGGGAAGGTGTTTCCTGATAAGTTTAGGATGTGACTCAGTTGATTAAATAGAGCCAGTGGCCCTCCCCAGTGCGGACAGGCATCATCCCATCCATTGAGGGGCTGAATAAAACAAAAATGGTAGAGAAAAGAAAAATTTGTTCTCTTTCCCTGAGTGAGCTCTGACTGGGATCTATGCCACTGGCTCCCCTGAGTCCCCAGCCTGCAGGGAGCAGACCTTGTTACTCCTCAGCCTCCATCACCATATGAGTCAATTCCTCATAATCTCTCTCTCTCTCTCTAAGTAGACAGACAGATAGATAGAGATATATGTATTACAGATATAACTAGATCATAGATGGTGTATATATATATATATTAGATAATACAGATACATCAAGATGATAGATGATCAATAGATAGATAGATGATCAAATGATTAACCAACATATGTTTCCTGTTGCTTCTATTTCTCTGGGGAACCTTGATTACTACAGGTCCTAACTGGAAGCTATAATTAGCTGACCGTCTAAGCCATGAGCAGGGGTTGACCCTGGAACGCAGAGACCTCAAAGTTCATCTGGCCCAGTGTTTGGGGCCTGGAGAGAAAGAAACTGAGGTCGGAGAAATGGCAAATGACTTGCCCAGAGTCACACAACCACTGATAACAGTGTCAGGACCAACGCAGCTCACTTCACCCTCTTCTGATGACTTCTCTCTCAGTTTGGCAGGGGCTCTATGTGCAGGGAGGGGAGGGGCGAGGAGAAATGGAAAGGATGCAGGGGGCAAGGCAGGGCACACCATCAGCAGCTGCCCCGTGAAGGGACATGGTGGCCAAGTCTGGGAGCAGCCTCACTCAGAGTGCAGCATTCCTGGGAGAGGGCTCCATTGCCTCTCCATCCACTCATCCCTGTGACCTCCTCTCACCAAAACACAAGCAATCCCCAGAAATGAGGTACAACCTCTCCCTTCCAAAGCTCCTGGCTTCCTCGAGTAACCAGTTGGAAGAACTTCAGTGTGCAGGAACTTGGTGAATTGCCTTTAGTTCACAAGCTGAGTATTAGGCAGAAGCAAGCTTGTGCTTTCCTCTTGGGCTGCTTCCCTTCACCCCTTTCCCTGTGCATACAGGCATCCCAATGAGCAGCTGCTGCTGTCATCATGCCGTGCCAGTCAGAGCTGAACACCCACAACCTGAAATTACAGAGTAGAAGATAAGGTGGGTGTCATGGTCCCTCAGAGCCAACTGAACCCCTAGCCCAGCCAAGTGAAGCCACAAAAAATAGGATTGCATGCTTTAGACAGGCACCTCCTCTATCTCTGGGAAATATAAATAAACAAATCTCACATCCTGTTACTGGACAGTTAATAAGAGGGAACCAGTTGCAACTGTGGAAAGACGGGGGAAAAACCCATTGTGAAGAGCCAGCTGAATGTTACATTTAAACCATATTAAACAGACACATCCAATGAGAAGAAATAGCATCTTACATGCTCAAATAACTCTAATCCATGTTCTTTACAAGTTTAAAGAGAGTGGCTATCAAATGAGAACTATCAGGACTAAGGAGAGATTGCTTTCAGATGGAAAACATGGTTACTAAAATTTCAAGGGTAGAATCAATGATACTGAACATCAAGGAAATGGAATACGTTGAATAGAAGACATTTTCCTCTAACTTACAAGAGAAGGATTCACAGATGAAGACATGAAGACTGTGTGAAAAAATAAGAGCTGTAAGCTGTGCACTTACAGGGAGAAAAACGCTTTGTGTGTGTGTGCATGCATGTGCATTTGTGTGCATGTGTATGTGCATAACCAGAAGGAGAAAAACAACAGCTGAAGTTACAGGATTCATACAGAAAAATATTCTAAATCTGAAGAAAGTTTTCCAAGAGGAAATAAAATAATGAAAGAGACTGATATCCAGATATGCTTGCATAAAATTTCTGATTTCTACAAAACAAAGGGAACAAATATAAAAATGTACATAATGATCTGAGAAGAGAAAAGCATGATTCTTTACAAAGGAAAAGAATGAATAAACTGGCATCAGGCTTCTCTTCCATGATACTAAACGTGGGAAGATAATAAAGCCCATAGAGAATTGTATGGAGAAAGCAAAAACGTTGCTCTGTCTGTCCACCAGAGGAGGGAGCTGTGGAGCATGCCTCGTCCCGCCGGAGCAGGGATAATGTCTGAGCAGCAGCAGGGGCCTGTGTGGGGGTGAGCAGGCCCTGAGTAGGCTTTCTGAGAGAATGCCCTGTCCTTTGGGGGCTCCTCCCTCTCTCTTGTCCCCACATACCATTTTTGGTGTAGGGTGTCCCAGGGCACACTGCTTTATAGCCTGGTTCCTTCCTGGAAAGTGCCCAGATCACGCAAACTGTTCCACAGCTGTGTGTTTCTTTGCTTTTGGTCTTGTTTTGTTTTGCCTTCTAATTGGTTCCTTTAAAAATCCTGCAATCTCACCTATTGTAGGAATCATCATTATTTTATATGCCACTAAGAAAATGGGGGAGAAAGACAATTATATTCTTACATCTGTTCCTGACTTGATAGGTATTAAAATATGGGGGGGAAATAGAGCATCTTAGAATTGAAGAAATGTACCACTTCGCAGGCAATTCTGTGTGAATAACCATACCCAAAAGTTCTCTTTGAGGTAGTTCTCAACTGTGCTGCATTTCCTTTGATCTGCCTTTTCTCTGAACCTAATACAGGCTACACTGTGGCTACCTAGGGCAAGAGGTGGGGAGTCATCACTCTTACTTTGGTTTCGCCCTGCTTCCTTGCACTCAACAGGAGGCTTTACTGGGCCTTCATCCCTGAAGGCCTTTATCAGACCCAGACCTTACTACTGGGCTACAAGCCATTGGTTTTTCCCGCCATGTAAAACTACACATTTCTGGACCTCCTCATCACTTTTTATTTCTGCTTGCCAAGCAGTTCCTTCACCCCTGTGCTTCTTTCTGTCTCTCTCCCCTTCTCTGAAGTACCTTGACAAATAGAGCTTACAGCAACCAATACACAGTAAGAATATTCTATTTTGTGGAATATTCCTCTACACTCTCTTTCACTACAGCTTCAATTTCTGCCAACAATTTCCAAGCTATTGAAGATGACAGCTTTACCATCCTCTAACCACTCGTCATGGATCCTGATTGTTCATGGCTCCAAGTATTCCCATGCATGCCATGCAACATGAATGAAGCTGGTGGCTTCATTTTATTTTTATTTATTTTTTATTTTTTGATGTACATATGTATATGGTGTGGGGAGAGAATTAGGAGAGGTAGAAAGGTTCAAACACAAAGGACAGTCTCCAAACCAGCTTTCCTGGGTAGGAACGCCAATTCTGTCCACTTGTCTTAGCTGCAAACAATTGGCAAGTTACTTAAACATTGTTTCATCACCCGTAAAATGAGTTACCTTGTTGAGTGTGATGGGATGTTTGTACAGCCTGAAGAGCAATGCTGGGGACAGAATGTCAAATAAAGGTGCCCCACAGCCTTCACTGGCCCCTGATAGCCTGTGTGGCTTTGGTGTCCCAGCTGTGGACGACAGACAGTTTGGCCCCATCACAGCACTGCTGTGACCTCAGCCATCTGCTAAAATAAAATGCATGTTTATTTTAACAATTATGCCCAAAATGGACAAATTCTGGAATCTATTAGGTATAATAAGACCTGAGAAAAATAAGTGTATTAGGCTGAGAAAAGCTTACTCTTTTTCTTTAAACTGTTCATTAGTGAGACAAGCATATGATGTTTTTACCTTTGCTCTGCGACAAGAGTGGAGTTTTGACTGAGTCGATTGTGATCTCTTTTTTGGTAGTAAAAATGGAATGTGGCCAACTGGCTCACATATAAAGCCATGGCCCGGGTCCTACCACCTGGTCCCTGTCCTGTTTGTGTGCTGGGCACAGGTGACAGGTTCCAGCCTGTCCAAATTACTACCCAAGATGTCCAGCCTGTGGCCACTGCAGACTGTGGGGAGGGGTCAGAGGTGGGACATGTTGAAGGTGTTTTCAAGCCTTCACAGCACAGAAAGAGTAAAAGAGCTCATTTCTCTACTGGGATATGTCCAGCCTGACAGCATAACTCTGACCTGGACCTGCTCATGGGAACCTGCCATGCTTATACGTGCTGCTTGGACAAGGCTCTTCTTGTTGTGAAATCTATATAGTAAAATCCAAACCAGAGTTGCCTTTTATTTTAAAATTTAATTTATTTATTTCCAAATATTTGGTCAGCCTTTTAGTTTTATTGCATAGCATACTTTTAAATTAGGAAAGTAATTCAAGTATTAAAATATTCTAATAGAACAAAACATGAAATGAAAAGTGAAAGCCTCCACCCCCTGACCCCAGCATCAGCACCGCACCCCACTGGGAAGGAAACCAAGTTGTTTTGCTGTGCTGTGTTGTTAAAGAAAAAGGAGCATGACGTACATAACTGTCTACAAAATATTTCACCTTCAAGTAGTAGATAAGGGCCATAAGGGAAATCAGGAAAGAGAAAGATACACCATCTTCAGCACAAAGACAGAGGCAGCGGCTGCCAGTCTCCCCAGGATGCCTGCAAACCCATCAGCAGCTGTGGGGGCTGTGAAGACAAACCCAGATCAAGAGCACAGGCTTTTAAAACGCCTGAAATCACTAGTTCTGGCAAGAAATCTCTGCTGAATCGGTCAATGCTGACATCAAAAGGTAAACAACTCTTGGAGGATTTGGTGTGGGTGTGCAATATCAAGACTGCTGCAAGGTGTTATTTTCCTTTGCCTTTTCTTGTCTCAGACTTGTGCATGGATCTCTGCTTCTTCTTTTGTGTTGTAAGATTCTGGCTTTTTTAAGTTAGTGGAGTTTGCATTGCCTGCCAGATGCCGGCCAGTTTCTGGATAGGCTTTGAAGTTGCTGGCTTGCGGGGATTTCCTCCTTTCCCAGCTGGCCTCTGCTACATGGAGCCCTTGACAGTCCTCACAACTCACTCACTGTAACTGAGAAGGCCTCAGAAGTGCTCTTAGAAGGAAAAGAGCATCGTCGGGAGCCCGGCCCTGGGGGTGTGGACTCAGAAGACACAAATCCAAATTTGAGATCCACCATCTACCTGCTCCTGGGCTTGCAAAGCCAGCCTCTTTTTCTCCAGCTGTAAAATGGGAATAACACCACTGATCTAAGTGCAGAGTGTCACAATCCCCAAATGAGAAAAATGCACTAAAATGTTATATTTTACTATTATAGCAACAGACTAAGGGGGAGTAATTTACAGCCTCAAGGTCTCCTGGGCTGGAAGCAGTATTGGGACCCACTTTAGTCACCTTAGCCTCCAGTGATGTTCCTCCTGGCCACCACTCCCCTGGTGAAATGTGCTGGCTAGACTTGAGCAGGTTTCCAGAAATTCACTATTCCCTCCATTTCATATGATTCACCTAGCAAAGGCACACACGGAGCATGCCCAGTTTGCTCGTGACCCTTCAGGCACTTGCTCAGATCCAGGCTCCCTGGCTGTGATGACAGCAAGTCCCAGGTGGGTTCACCTGTTGACCGGGGAAAGGATGTGCCACAACCAGAGACCCAACCTGAAGTAGGGAAGGGCTCTCAGGACTCCCAGAAGAAAAAGGCTTAATCACAGGCCCTCCAGGAACAGGACATGTTGGGAGGACTCAGCAGTCCCTTAGTGCACTTTGACAGGGGCCGGCGCTCTCCCCACAGACACGGTTGCCAAACACTGGGCTTATTTGGTCTGTTGTTTATTTTTTTGAGTTACAAGCCCTCATTCTAACTTGGCCCTCTGCCATGGTCCTGCTTCTTTGAGTGACTCCATCCCTCCATCAAGTGGCTTCAGGTCAGCAAACAGAGACCCTTCTGGGGAAGCTGAAGCAGAAGTTGGCCCCCCTGCCCAGGAGAACACCCAGGTATGCCCATGCGGTCATGAATTCTGCGTTTCCTGACAAGCCTTTCCTCGGTGCTCCCCAGCTCCTCGGTGCTGTGTGGCTGCTTCTCATGCCACTGGTTTGGCACCAGGGTCAAGTCTACATCCCTGTCCTGGATGCTTTCCCTATTCACACCTCTACCAGGCTGCTCAAGGGTGTCCCTCACACTGTTCTCTTTCACTTGCTTCTGCTTTGCATGGACTGTTCCTTCTGTCTGTTCCTAGTTCCCCCTGCAGGTAAATGCTCTCCATTCCTCAGGATGCACTCGTTAGTCACCTCCCTTCCTTAGACTTCTTGGATATTATTCCCCACCTACACCATCCTCTGAAGCCTGTAACCCTGTACATCTTCCTCTCTGATAGCACTGAGGACCTGTCAATCACTCACTGCAGCAATCACTCCAGACTCCTCACATATCTGCCAGTGTCTCCTTGAACCATTCCTATGCCTAGAGCAGTCCCCACACACAACCACCATTGAGAGAAAGTGTCAGGGGAGGATGAAGAAGACCCCAAAAAACCTCATCCCCACTGCTTGGTGAGATCTGAAACTATAGGACCTGGTGTCTGAATCTAGCAGAATAACTGCCACTTAATACACCCCCCACAATTGTCTTCTGAAGGACTGAAATACAGAAGCATTTGTGTATGTGACAAGAAGACCCCAAGCCTTGTGCATGTTTTAAATCAAAGAGTCAAATGAAATGATCAGTTGTTTCTTTTATGGCTCATTATTCCTGATTGGTCTGCCTCATCCATTGCTGGGGCTCTCCTGAAGCTAGATTGTCTATGTTGCTTCTGTTGGGTAATTTGGATAGGGAATCCATGATTTATTTTATTCCTTAAAATATTTTAAGGAATTTTATTAAATGGAACACTGTGCAATTTATCAAATACTTTAAATACCATCATCAGTGAATAAAGTAAATAATGTTGATATGGAGTTTTAATCAATGGTTTTCTTGGATAATATAAAAATAAACATCCAAATATCAGATTAGCCCCTCCCCCTGGACTTAAATAACATTCTTGCATAATTAAATAGCCATGGCTCAATAGCTTGAAAAACCAAATGTTTTTAAAAATGAAAAATAAACTTAAACCATGATGTTTACTTATAAGTATTAAACATATTAAACATTGTTTTACAAAACTTCAGGAGTTTTAAGAAGTATATTATTATGAAATTGAATTTCAGATTTTAATTACTGGAAAAAATAAAGTCTACATCCAATATCTGTACCATATGAATTGAAATCTCAAACAAATGAAGTAATTTAATCTTCAATAATTTTTAATTGTTGAAGTTTTAACATATATTTTGAGAATAAAGCTATCTAAAAAAAGAGACTATGACTTTCAAAGAAGTTAAATATACTAGACTTCCAATATTTGAGAATTTAGTTCTTAAGGAAGACATATTTTCAAAATACTGATCAAAAGTAGTGACAAAATCATGCCATATAAGGATGAACCATATAGAGCTGACATTAAGTTAAAAATGGTTGAACACTAGCAATTGCAAATAACACAACCTAAAAGTATGTTAAATGCAAATAACGTTTAAACTATGAACACCAAGGAAAGCAAATGATTAATTTAACAGCAGGGCTATATTTGGGCTCAGGGACATAAGAATTAGCCCATATGCTATGTATGACCATTGCCAAGTTACAGCTCTCCTTGACCTGTGTTCCAATAGGAAAATTTCTACTTTTCTACTTTGTTTCAGCTCTGAAACTCTATAATTCAGTCCACACATTTTCCCCTGTCATTAAAGATAATTACACAGGAATGTCAGTAGAAATCTTTGATTTTGTTATAAACATTTACTGATGTAATTAATAGAGCATCTTCATTAATGCAGGAGATAGTCGCTGAATGCTTGCTATATTCCATGCACACTGTAGAAACAAAAACAAGTAAACATCCATTCCTCTGGAGCTTATATTCTAGGGGGTGAGGAAAATAATAAATATATACAAAATGTAATATGTTATAGAAGTGCCAGGGAAAATGTAGGGCGGGGCAGGAAGTGCTGGGGTGGGATGCTACATTAAATGGAGTAGACAGACAAGGTCTCATTGAAGAGTGGCCATTACAGTATCAGGAATATCTTCAGGGCAAAAACCCTGTTTAACAGTTACTTGATGAAATAGGGCTTTATTTTTCTCACATTATAGGCTACAAAGAAGTAGATGCTCCCTGACACTGATTCAGCTCTCCAAAGATATTATCAGGTACTCAGACTTTCCACCTTTATATTATCCTGTCTTTGGCACTTACTGTTCCTCCTCAAACTCATGACCTCGTGGTCACAAGATGGCTACTAATCTTCAGATATCACAAAAGGAGAATATCAACAGACACTTCTCTCTCTCCTTTTGCAGGCACACGTTTCCAGGACAACAATCTCCCCAGCCGCCATAGCTGCCTTCCCTTTACACAGCTGCATTAACCATGTCTTTCATTTTCTATATTTCGATACTTTGATATCTGGCACCTTGCTGACTAACTCCAGAGGGACTACTCCTCTCAGGGTAGGACAGTCCTTAGTGCCTTTCAGATACAAACCAGTCAGTCTGGAGCCCACCCCTCCAACCACCTCTTCTATCTGGCTCCCACACTCTGAGCCACCAGCCCCCGTTTCCCAGAGCTCACTGGAATTATCCACACTGGCCCTCTGTCCATTCACCCTGCCTCGCTGGCTCCTCCCCATGCAAACCACAATGAAGGCACTTCCCACATCTCCCCTCGCTCCTCCTGCCTCTTCACTGTCACTTGTGCTGCCCCGTGGAGCGCCCCCCCAACCCACCCCTGGCGTACCATGCTCACTCCTGCAGGGAACTGCCAGGATAGCAAGTGATCCTTCAATAGCAGCCATCTATGGATCTGTTGGTATTCCACATGTAAATGGAACATGAGCATGGATCAGAACAATCACAGGACCAAACCTAGCTCCATGAAAGATGGGGGAAAGAAGGAATGTTTGGCAAAGGTTTGATTGTGCAACCAACTCAGGTTTTGGTGTTGGTCATGTTGCAATATGGATAAAAAGGCAACTGATAAAGAAAGAAAATATGACAACAGCTGTCATGTCTGACATACAAATCCCCCATCTCCAAGAGGAAGTATTTTCCCTGGCCCAGGAGAACGCCGGGACCATGACGTCCCTAGGCCTTGACAGGACTGCAGGGCAGCCTCCTCCTCCTCCATGAATGTTCTGTCTCCTTATGGCCTTCTGCAAATACTTAAAGGACTTCTTTGCTCCTTTTTCCTAGGTTCACAGAAGTTCTCTGACTATAAAATTCCATCTCGAAGCACCTTTCCTAAAGACTTAAGAAGTATCTTTTTTGTCTTTATTCTGGTCTTGAGACATTTCTTGTTTTTTAGTCCAAATTACTTTAAACCCTTTTGCTATTTATATGTGCTTTGCTTTGAAGAATTCCTTCTCTTGGCAGAAGAAGTGCAATGAGGGAGCATTTATTAAAGGTATGGACCAATGAGAGCCACTGTATTGTTACTGTGACATGTTCTGGGGACATGCTGTCCAATAGGCCCCCCATGCAGATGGGGACACTCAAGCATGCCATGCAATACAACAGAGCATATGGAATATGGCTGATGTGATGGGGAAACTGAATGTTTAATTGCACTTTAATTAATTTAAACTTTAATACAATCTATCACTAGCACCTATAATACTATATAACAGAGTTCTAGAGTTTCAACAGTGTGCAAGCAAAAGAATGCCTTTTTAGTGGTGAGGAAGAAGAATGCATTTGGAGTGTAATCCACTGTGTGTTTACTGAATAACCCCCTTCCTTTCATTCCCATGCCAGCCCGAGAACTAGGATGAAGAGCTGTGGGTATAGCTGTTCTGCAGGTGCCCACCTCCTGCACGCTTTACCAGGGCTCTCTTGTGTCTCCTCCACAGCTGAACCCCCTCAGTTTAGGAGCTGACAAAGGAGTGATGGGCCAGCCACCAACCCCAGTTGACCTGGGGGCCTCAGTACTGGGAGCTGGGCA
This sequence comes from Manis pentadactyla, assembly GCF_030020395.1. Classification (NCBI taxonomy): domain Eukaryota; kingdom Metazoa; phylum Chordata; class Mammalia; order Pholidota; family Manidae; genus Manis; species Manis pentadactyla. The sequence continues at coordinate 47,018,624 of NC_080025.1, forward strand.
GGCCCCCTGTGCCTCAGCCTTTATGAGCAGTGCAGTTGAGATTTCTTCCTCCAGTTCCTTTTTGATAATTATTCTCCTATAAGAACATATCAGGCGGAAGATGGCGGCGTGAGTAGAGCAGCGGAAATCTCCTCCCAAAACCACATATATCTATGAAAACATAACAAAGACAACCCTTCCTAGAATAAAGACCAAAGGACACAGGACAATATCCAGACCACATCTGCACCTGAGAGAATCCAGTGCCTCATGAAGGGGGTAAGATACAAGCCCCGGCCCCGCGGGAGTCAAGCTCCCATCCCCCCAATTCCAGGTGGGAGAAGAATAGGCAGAGTGGGAGGGAGACGGAGCCCAGGACTGCCGAACACCCAGCCCCAGCCATCCGGGCCAGAGTGCAGACACAGTACGTGCCCAGGGGGCCCTGGATGCTAGGGAAACAGGGCAGCAAGAACAGTGAGCGGGCACCGGAGGCCGGGTGCTGGAGGACATAAGAAAAGTGCGCGAACATTCTTCTTTTTTTTTTTTTTTGCTGTTTTATTTTGGCGAGTGCTTTTTGGAAGTCTTAAAGGGATAGGGCCCCCAATACTAGGGAAACAGGGCAGCAAGACCAGTGAGCAGATACCTGAGGATGGCGCCGGAGAATAAAGAAAAACGAGCGGACACTCTTTTTTTTTTTTTTTTTGTGGTCGTTGTTCTGTTTTGGCGGGTGCTTTTTGGAAGTCTTAAAGGGGCAGGGTGGGACACTTAATCCAGAGGTAGGGAATCTGGGGATCTCTGGGCACCCTAACCCCTGGGCTGCAGGGAGCAGGCAGGCCCCTTATGGAGATAAATAGCCTCCAGGCTGCTCCTCCTCCAACCCGACTCCACCACTTTGGAGCAGAGGCCTGAACCAGGCCACGCCCACAGCAACAGCGGAGATTAACTCCATAGCAGCCCCGCAGGAAGCAGAAACCCTGTCTGCGCGCAGCTGCGCAGCACAAGCCACTAGAGGCCGCTGTTCTCCCAGGAGAGGAGGGCCACAAACCAACAAGAAAGGAAGTCCTTCCAGCCGTCACTCGTCCCAGCTCTGCAAACTATTCCTATCACCATGAAAAGGCAAAGCTACAGGCAGACAAAGATCACAGAGACAACACCAGAGAAGGAGACAGACCTAACCAGTCTTCCTGAAAAAGAATTCAAAATAAGAATCATAAACATGCTGACAGAGATGCAGAGAAATACGCAAGAGAAATGGGATGAAGTCCGGAGGGAAATCGCAGATGCCAGAAAGGAGATCGCAGAAATGAAACAAACTCTGGAAGGGTTTATAAGCAGAATGGATAGGATGCAAGAGGCCATTGATGGAATTGAAACCAGAGAACAGGAACGCATAGAAGCTGACATAGAGAGAGATAAAAGGATCTCCAGGAATGAAACAATGTTAAGAGAACTGTGTGACCAATCCAAAAGGAACAATATCCGTATTAAAGGGGTTCCAGAAGAAGAAGAGAGAGGAAAAGAGATGGACAGTATCCTAGAAGAAATAATTGCTGAAAACTTCGCCAAAATGGGGGAGGAAATAATTGAACAGACCACGGAAATACACAGAACTCCCAACAGAAAGGATCCAAGGAGGACAACACCAAGACACATAATAATTAAAATGGCAAAGACCAAGGACAAAGAAAGAGTTTTAAGGGCAGCTAGAGAGAAAAAGGTCACCTATAAAGGAAAACCCATCAGGCTAACATCAGACTTCTTGACAGAAACCATTCAGGCCAGAAGAGAATGGCATGATATATTTAAAACAATGAAACACAAGGGCCGTGAACTAAGGATACTGTATCCAGCACGACTATCATTCAAATATGATGGTGGGATTAAACAATTCCCAGACAAACAAAAGCTGAGGGAATTTGCTTCCCACAAACTACCTCTACAGAACATCTTACAGGGACTTCTCTAGATGGGAGCACTCCTAGAAAGAGCACAGCACAAAACACCCAACATATGAAGAATTGAGGAGGAGGAATAAGAAGGGAGAGAAGAAAAGAATCTCCAGACAGTGTATATAACAGCTCAATAAGCGAGCTAAGTTAGGCAGTAAGATACTAAAGAGGCTAACCTTGAACCTTTGGTAACCACAAATTTAAAGCCTGCAATGGCAATAAGTACATATCTTTCAATAGTCACCCTAAATGTTAATGGGCTGAATGCACCAAACAAAACACATAGAGTAATAGAATGGATAAAAAAGCAAGATCCTTCTATATGTTGCTTACAAGAAACTTACCTCAAACCCAAAGACATGTACAGACTAAAAGTCAAGGGATGGAAAAACATAATTCAGGCAAACAACAGCGAAAAGAAAGCAGAGGTTGCAGTACTAATATCAGGCAAAATAGACTTCAAAACAAAGAAAGTAACAAGAGATAAAGAAGGACACTACATAATGATAAAGGGCTCAGTCCAACAAGAGGATATAACCATTCTAAATATATATGCACCCAACACAGGAGCACCAGCATATGTGAAACAAATACAAACAGAACTAAAGGGGGAAATAGACTGCAATGCATTCATTCTAGGAGACTTCAACACACCATTCACCTGAAAGGATCGATCCATCGGGCAGAAAATAAGTAAGGACACGGAAGCACTGAACAACACAGTAGAGCAGATGGACCTAATAGACATCTATAGAACTCTACATCCAAAAGCAACAGGATATACATTCTTCTCAAGTGCACATAGAACATTCTCCAGAATAGCCCACATACTAGGCCACAAAAAGAGCCTCAGTAAATTCCAAAAGATTGAAATCCTACCAACCAACTTTTCAGACCACAAAGGAATAAAACTAGAAATAAACTGTACAAAGAAAGCAAAGAGGCTCACAAACACATGGAGGCTTAACAACACGCTCCTAAATAATCAATGGATCAATGACCAAATCAAAATGGAGATCCAGAAATATATGGAAACAAATGACAACAACAACACTAAGCCCCAACTTCTGTGGAACGCAGCAAAAGCAGTCTTAAGAGGAAAGTACATAGCAATCCAAGCATATTTAAAAAAGGAAGAACAACACCAAATGAATGATCTAATGTCACAATTATCGAAATTGGATAAAGAAGAATAAATGAGGCCTAAGGTCAGCAGAAGGAGGGACATAATAAATATCAGAGAAGAAATAAATAAAATTGAGAAGAATAAAACAAGAGCAAAAATCAATGAAACCAAGAGCTGGTTCTTCGAGAAAATAAACAAAATAGATAAGCCTCTAGCCAGACTTATTAAGAAGAAAAGAGAGTCAACACAAATCAACAGTATCAGAAACGAGAAAGGGAAAATCACGACGGATCCCACAGAAATACAAAGAATTATTAGAGAGTACTATGAAAACCTATATGCTAACAAGCTGGGAAACCTAGGAGAAATGGACAACTTCCTAGAAAAATGCAACCTTCCACGATTGACCCAGAAAGAAACAGAAAATCTAAACAGACCAATTACCAGCAATGAAATTGAAGCGGTAATCAAAAAACTACCAAAGAACAAAACCCCCGGGCCAGATGGATTTACCTCAGAATTTTATCAGACATACAGGGAAGACATAATACCCATTCTCCTTAGAGTTTTGCAAAAAATAGAGGAGGAGGATATACTCCCAAGCTCATTCTATGAAGCTAACATCACCCTAATACCAAAACCAGGCAAAGACCCCACCAAAAAAGAAAACTACAGACCAATATCCCTGATGAACGTAGATGCAAAAATACTCAACAAAATATTAGCAAACCGAATTCAAAAATACATCAAAAGGATCATACACCATGACCAAGTGGGATTCATCCCAGGGATGCAAGGATGGTACAACATTCGAAAGTCCATCAACATCATCCACCACATCAACAAAAAGAAAGACAAAAACCACATGATCATCTCCATAGATGCTGTAAAAGCATTTGACAAAGTTCAACATCCATTCATGATAAAAACTCTCAGCAAAATGGGAATAGAGGGCAAGTACCTTAACATAATAAAGGCCATCTATGATAAACCCACAGCCAACATTATATTGAACAGCGAGAAGCTGAAAGCATTTCCTCTGAGATCGGGAACTAGACAGGGATGCCCACTCTCCCCACTGTTATTTAACATAGTACTGGAGGTCCTAGCCACGGCAATCAGACAAAACAAAGAAATACAAGGAATCCGGATTGGTAAAGAAGAAGTTAAACTGTCACTATTTGCAGATGACATGATACTGTACTTAAAAAACCCTAAAGACTCCACCCCAAAACTACTAGAACTGATATCGGAATACAGCAAAGTTGCAGGATGCAAAATCAATACACAGAAATCTGTGGCTTTCCTATACACTAACAATGAACCAACAGAAAGAGAAATCAGGAAAACAACTCCATTCACAATTGCATCAAAAATAATAAAATACCTAGGAATAAACCTAACCAAGGAAGTGAAAGACTTATACTCTGAAAACTACAAGTCACTATTAAGAGAAATTAAAGGGGACACTAACAGATGGAAACTCATCCCATGCTCGTGGCTAGGAAGAATTAATATTGTCAAAATGGCCATCCTGCCCAAAGCAATATACAGATTTGATGCAATCCCTATGAAACTACCAGCAACATTCTTCAATGAACTGGAACAAATAATTCAAAAATTCATATGGAAACACCAAAGACCCCGAATAGCCAAAGCAATCCTGAGAAAGAAGAATAAAGTAGGGGGGATCACACTCCCCAACTTCAAGCTCTACTATAAAGCCATTTTAATCAAGACAATTTGGTACTGGCACAAGAGCAGAGCCACAGACCAATGGAACAGACTAGAGAATCCAGACATTAACCCAGACATATATGGTCAATTAATATTTGATAAAGGAGCCATGGACATACAATGGTGAAATGACAGTCTCTTCAACAGATGGTGCTGGCAAAACTGGACAGCTACATGTAGGAGAATGAAACTGGACCATTGTCTAAGCCCATATACAAAAGTAAACTCAAAATAGATCAAAGACCTTAATGTAAGTCATGAAACCATTAAACTCTTGGTAGAAAACATAGGCAAAAACCTCTTAGACATAAACATGAGTGACCTCTTCTTGAACATATCTCCCCGGGCAAGGAAAACAACAGCAAAAATGAACAAGTGGGACTATATTAAGCTGAAAAGCTTCTGTACAGCAAAAGACACCATCAATAGAACAAAAAGGAACCCTACAGTATGGGAGAATATCTTTGAAAATAACACATCCGATAAAGGCTTGACGTCCAGAATATATAAAGAGCTCACATGCCTCAACAAACAAAAAACAAATAACACAATTAACAAATGGGCAGAGGAACTGAACAGACAGTTCTCCAAAAAAGGAATACAGATGGCCAACAGACACATGAAAAGATGCTCCACATCGCTAATTATCAGAGAAATGCAAATTAAAACTACAATGAGGTATCACCTCACACCAGTAAGGATGGCTGCCATCCAAAAGACAGAGAACAACAAATGTTGGCGAGGCTGTGGAGAAAGGGGAACCCTCCTACACTGCTGGTGGGAATGTAAGTTAGTTCAACCATTGTGGAAAGCAGTATGGAGGTACATCAAAATGCTCAAAACAGACCTACCATTTGACCCAGGAATTGCACTCCTAGGAATTTACCCTAAGAATGCAGCAATCAAGTATTAGAAAGATCAGTGCACCCCTATGTTTATCGCAGCACTATTTACATAGCCAAGAATTGGAAGCAACCTAAATGTCCATCAATAGATGAATGGATAAAGAAGTTGTGGTACATATACACAATGGAATACTACTCAGCCATAAGAAAAGGGCAAATCCAACCATTTGCAGCAACATGGATGGAGCTGGAGGGTATTATGCTCAGTGAAACAAGCCAAGCGGAGAAAGAGAAATACCAAATGATTTCACTTATCTGTGGAATATAAGAACAAAGGAAAAACGGAAGGAACAAAACAGCAGCAGAATCACAGAACTCAAGAATGGACTAACAGGTACCAGAGGGAAAGGGACTGGGGAGGATGGGTGGATAGGGAGGAATAAGAGGGGGAGAATTAGGGGGTATTAAGATTAGCATGCATGGGGGGGTAGGAGAAAAGGGACGGATGTACAACACAGAGAAGGCAAACAGGGATTCTACAACATTTTGCTATGCTGATGGACAGTGACTGTAAAGGGGTTTATAGGGGGGACCTGGTATAGGGAAGAGCCTAGTAAACATAATATTCGTCATGTAAGTGTAGATTTGTGATACCAAAAAAAAAAAAATGGGCACTTCCTGTGTGGTAACCTCCAATGAGTTCTACACAAGAGTATAAAGGGCATATAAAAGTGTAGGCAAAGGGTCTGTTTGTGTTTATACAGAGGATCAAAGCCTAATTGGGCTACCCCGAAAATGAACTAAGATACGATATGAAAAAGAACTTCCAACATCAGCACTCTCTGGAAGACTCATGCCAGAAGATGATCATCAAAAAACCCCAACAAAGATCCACACACTGCTACAGCTGTAGATGCACTCATCCCACCAGTTCCTGGACTTGCCATGGGAATGATGAAGGAGATACCTAAGCTGGCCTGTGCATACAGTAAAACAACAAATTTGACTGGATCTATACTGTTGGAACTCAACCAAGAATTAGGAGAAGTGCAAATTGTAGCGCTCCAAAATCTTACAACTACAGACTATTTACTGTTAAAAGAACATAAGGGATGTGAACAGTCCCCAGGAATGGGTTGTTTTAATTTGTCTGATTTCTCTCAGACTGTTCAAGTTCAGTTGGACAATATCCACCATATCATAGATAAGTTTTCACAAATGCCTAAGGTGCCTAACTAGTTTTCTTGGTTTCACTGGAGATGGCTGGTAATTACAGGTATGCTTTGGTTATGTAACTATACTCCTATTATGTAAATGTGTGTGCAGAACTTAAGTAGTAGCTTAAAACCTATACATGCTGAAGTTACTCTACAAGAAGATATGTCAAAGAAATAATCAATCTTCCCATGTTTTCTTCCGCCTGCTACTTCTATAGCTTTTCTTCTTCCTTCCTAATTACAACCCTTAAATAGAATTCGTGCCTTATATCAAATTTACCGAGTATCATAATTCTTCCAAGTGGTAAAGATACCTCAAGAGAAATGCTGGGCATAGAAGCTACAGGGCAAAAATATGCAAAGAAATAAAAAGCTAACCATTTCAAACAATAAGGCTTCTCTCTCATTTACCAACTTTACATTTCCCTGTATGGCCCCGGAAGATGACTGGTTAGCCAGAGACAGGTAAGATTCCTCAAGGGAGGAACAACCTAAGACAGGCACAGTCGCAGGGGGGCCATCAGGTGAGAAATTGGGGATCAACAGAGGTGAGGCTTAGAACCTCACCCCCCCATTCTGAGAGAAATCTTCTGTATACATGGATGTTTTATTGCCCTTGTCTAGCTTGGATTAACACATAATCTACAGGCACACACTTGATCATCTACATTTGCTGTCTTTCAACACTAAACTATGTTTTCTACCTTTATCTTGTATCTACCTACCACTTCAGCATTTTATTAAAAATAATAATAATAAAGAGAAATGTTTTATCCACATATAAATCAAGTATAAAAATCAAATGAGTATTCATATTTGAAGTGACTGTTTATAGTTCATAATGCATGAGCAAAACCGAAGGTTTCTGTGATGGCTGCCCTTGTACTGTTCACCATGTAAGAACTTATTCACTATGTAAGAATTTGTTCTCCATGTAAGAACTTGTTTGTTATGCCTCAGAAGATTGGAGACTGACGAAAATTAGGCTTGGGGTGGATTAATGATTGTGCATTGAGCATTGACTCCCCTATACAGAATTTTATTGTTGTTAACAACCATTTGATCAATAAATATGAGAGATGCCCTCACAAAAAAAAACAAAAAGGAAAGTATACACTTCCAATGGTAAAATAATAAGTAACCGGGATGTAATGAATATAGTCAAGATATTGTAACAGCTTGGTATGGTGATAGCTGGTACCTAGAATTGTCATGTATATAAATATTGAATCACTATATTGTACACCTGAAACTAATGTAATGTAATACTGTGTGTCAACTACCCTTCAATAAAAAAATAATTATCTACAAAAAAAACAGAACATATCCTACCCCTGAACTGCCACTGCTGCGTTGGTTTTTGGGCCACTTGCTTGTGTCTTGGTGGCCCTTTCTGGGTACCACTGCTAGCCCCTGGGCTGATGCTCATGCAGGGCCAGGCAGTACAGCCGAACTGCTTGTCGCACATGAGGTGTGTTTCTGTGCCGGTGGATAACTGCCTCAGACCCGACCCTACCACGAACCAGTGGAAACCCCAGACCCAACCTCCTATCAATAGATCAGTTAATGGCCTGAGTCTGCTCTGCATGGTCAGTGCCCACGCTGTGCAGGCTACCCACTGTTTTGAATGTCCCTCCTCTCTGATTCACAAAGTACCTGCCAAGTGATGCTGCACGGGTTCACTAGCTTAGGGAGCCCACCTCTTTCCTGCCCTGGGCTTCTCCCCAGTGACTCCAAATAGTAATAGTTTTGAAAGTCTCAGGGTTTGTTTGATGTTGTGAAGACTCAGTTTTTCTCAAGAGCAGTTAGTTTCTTATGAAATTGTGCTCTTTTCCCCATTTTTGCCAGAGCTTTCTTGAAAATATTCCAAGTTGGTGTTCTAAGGTATTTGCTGAGAACTGGAATGTATCACAGTACATCTGTTTGTCCATATTTGTCTGTAATTCAGAATGGCGTGAGATCTACTCTAGAATACTTCCAACCATTCACAAAGTAAATATGTACAAACTCACACGGTTTTGCTAATAATTACCAGGTTCTTTGAAATGATCCTATCTTTCAAATGAATAGTTCTATCTTAAGAATCCTTAGAAATCTGGCAGGTTTGACAAAGTTTATTACAATTGTGGAAATCAGAAAACAATCTAAATGCCCAATGTTAGGAAATAGGCAAATTATGATTAGCCCTTATCAATGAATAATACCTATTTGGTAAAAATGTCCCTTGAATATATTTTAATGCCATGGGAAATATCTATTGTTAGTTAAAATCAGGGCTAGAGGAATTTTTAAGAGAGATGGCAAATAAATTTTTTATAGAATAACAGTGGTTTCTCATAAATGATGGGATCATTCTCAGCATCGCTATTCTCTAAACACTTTTATGCTGCCCAAATATCCTAAAATAAACACACCACTTTTGAAGTCAGAAAACATATTTGAATATCTTTGTGGGTAGATATGTGTATATACACATAAATATTGGACAAGCTGGAAGGGCTAACAGTAGTGTATAAACTCAGATGTTCTATTAGGTAACCACTGAAAATACTGTTATTAAAACATTGGGGAAACGTTCATGATAGAATGGCAAATTAAAAGTTAAAAGATCAAACTGTAAATTGGATATATTCTTGGCTGTTTCTACCTTAGTAAAGTAACTAAATATATGAGAGAGAAAACTAGTTAAGAAAACATAAACCATGATTGGGATTATGACTGAACCCAACTTTCTACGTGGCAGTGTTGGCTTCAAAGAGTGTGCACTTCTTTAGACTTAGATGTAACTAGCACAGTGCGGGGTGGTGGCTTTCCCTAACGGTCCCCACAGGTGCTCATGCTCTGTCACTTTAGGGTGAACAATACATATGCTCACAGCAGGCTTTATCCACGTGCCTACAAGCACACTTTCAAGATGCTTGCTGAGCTTTGTCAATTTTCTACTTCCTCTGGCTGGTTAGAAATCTTGGCAAAATATTTTTAAAATATAAATGTGTACATTTTGATTGGGGCTTTCAACATTTCTGAACATTTAAACAAAACCTTTGTTTTAAAATGCAAGTATGTTTCTTTTTCCTTTTGCCAAATTCATCCTCCAAATAGTGGATTAAGTGTGTTGTAGTTTGGGAATTTGATTTTCTTCTCTTTACTGCTACTGAAAAGCAGAGAGAGTGAAGCACTCTTGGGATATATACACACAACCCGAAAAGATGGACCTAGCAAGATCTACTAAATAATAAAACGCCCCTGTGTCAGCTTTTTTCACCCCCAGTCCCCTGTGATCTCCGTTAGCATTCCACTTTGTCAAATTGAAAGAGGCTTTAAAAGCCCCCAGGTTTAAGGTTGCTTTTTTTACCCTCCTGGAGAAAAGAAACTGGCTTTTGTTTTATATTTCTTAATCTCTCAGCCTTATAATAGCTGTCTGTTTCTACAGGAGACACACTTCTTAAATTTTTGCATTCTGTTCTCTTACATGTTTACCTCCCAAACTCTGCAGTGACCCCTCACATCAGTAAGGACACAGAGGACAGCAGTCCTGTGAGCAGTCGGCTCGTCTGTCCTTCATGGGAGAAAACAGCCACCCTGCAAGGCCAGACCCAGGAGTGCGCCCAGCAGGGCAAATGCCTGATGGGCTGGGCAGGAATTCTGCAGCGAGTGTGTGACAGCCTGCACCAGGTGGAGAGGGCCGGCACTCACCTCCTCGTGTGAGGAGCTGCCATCCCCACTGTGAGATGGAGGACAAGGTCCCTGGGATGGGGGTTTGCATCCAGCACATGCATTGGAGTTTTGGAAAGTCACTGTCGTTTTAATCTGTGGAGATACTCCAGCCTTTCTGCGCTCAGACAGAAAAAGATACCCAGTGTTCTCATGCTCATTCCTTTTCATGTAGTTGCTATGATACTGTTGATGGAATCTGCCCAGAGAATAAAATCCAGACTCACTATAAAGCCATCCTTCTAGAGCATTTCTCATACTTTAGTTTATCTCTATCCAAGTTAACTTCACATTAGATAACAAAGTTCCAGCCGATTGGTGGCATGTATATATTCCTTGCGAAGTCTCTACCAGTTTTCTCACTTTTTGCAAGTCTCTGGAGAAGGAGAGTGGGTGGAAATAAAATGCAGATTAAAAGCACGGGTAGTTGGGAGTGTAGGGGACAGTTTCTCACTTCAGGTGACATCACAGAGAAAACAGGACAGCAAAGAGAGAGACTAATGCACTTCATCTTATTTGCAGAGGAGGATCACCCTCGGCCAGTCGGTGCTCACTGAAGCCCTCACCAGGGAGGGCAGAGCCTGCTGAGTGAGAAGAGAGGAGCCAGCCTGGGGACAGTGGCGACCCAGCCAGCCTGGGTGGGTGGGTGGCAGGCAGGAGCCAAAAAGTGAAGGAGGAATCAAATGGACTTGATGGTCATACTTGCAAGAGTGGGAAGAATCATGTTTCTTGTAAAAATGAGATCTGCTCGGTGGTGACAGCAGGCAAGCCTGAACACAAGCATTTGAATGCACTGCTTTCTTCACACAAACCCTTGGTGCAGGCCAGCCACTAGGTTTCTAAAGGAAAGAAAATATTTCACAGTGAATATATTGCCTGTGAATTACATGATTGTCTCTTGTCTCTCTTTTTGACTTCAATCTAATCCGCCTCTGAATACAAAGGGCAAGTCCTTCTTAACTTGTTAAAAAAGGTTACAGATTTTAGTCTCATCCATATTCAGGCTGTATGAAAAGAAAGAAAAAAAAATTGTAAAGAGAAAGCAGAGCTTGGGTGGGCCCTCGAGGCCACTGGGTACCTTGGCCCTGGGTGGGCCACTGAGGGGCGTGGTCCTCATGCCACGCTAGGCTGCGGAAGGAAGCCTGATGCCATGGACAGAGATGGCAGAGTGCCCAACCAGGTTTACATAAAGACAGAGCATCCGTTAGCCAATCATGATAGAGCAACTATTAGCCAATCATTTCCCTACTACCTGGGTATTTTTTGATCACCTAATATGCTGTAGGTTTGCACTGAAGATAGAAAGATGAAAATCACTACCTTTTAGTATATATAGAGATCTGTTTATATATTTCTACTGGTTTATCTATCTACCCATATAGAGATAGATTGATTGATAGATCTGCATTTGCATCGATCTATCTCTATAGCTGTCTATCAACCTATCATCTGTCTATTGTAGTGGAGAACAAGCGTCCTCCTCCTAGCCTCTTAGGTTTGGTGGCTGGCCTAAGAATTAGACTGACATAAAACAGATTAACAGAAGAAAAACATACAAATTATTTACTATTTTTACTTGTACATGGAGTCTCCAGAAGGAAAATGAAAACCCAAAGAGGCTGATAGTCCCCAAAACCTATGTGTGCAAAGAACAATAGATCAGAGGGGTGTGACAAAACAAAAGTGTTCAGGCTCAGGGCAGTAAACTGTGGGACAGTGACTAGGAAATATATGGGAGAAGCTTATGGAAGATAAGGGTTATTTTAGTAGATTTGTTTGTCCAGGTCTATTTAGTGTCGACTTCCAGTCTCTGGTGAAAGGAATGTTCTATTTCTGATGCAAGGAGGGCACCTTTCTTAATACTTTCTTGTATTTAGAAAAGGGAAGATCAGAAAACCCTTCTTGCATCTGCTGTTGTCAAGTGCTTTCAGCTCAAAGTAAACAGTATGACAAAGTGACATATATGCTGGTGGCATGTTTCGAAACGTCTCACCTGTCTATCTACCCGTTATTATAAATATCTTCTATCTATGTCTATCATCTATCTATATTCCATCTATCTACTACCATCTATCTATCCATCCATTTATTTATCACCTACCTAGCTAGCTATATACCTTTTTATCTACCTATCTACCATCTATCTGTCTATGTCTCTATATATTTTCTGTGCACTGAGAGCCTCTGCATGCCCAGTGCTAGGGTGCAGGTGGGGAAGCTCCTGCCCTCAAGGGAGTCAGCATCCTGTTTGGCAACTTCCCCGAGGCCAGCTCTGCTCACGTGTTGTGCCCCCACCTTCCCACGCAGTTGGATCCTCTGACCCCACCTGAGCTGCTATCTTCCCTAGGAAGCCATGTCTACCTCACCTCCCTCTCCACAGAATAGGCCGGAGTTCTTCTCAGACCCAGTGACAGTTGTCACTGTGCAGTACAACATGTGGCTTTCAGATCTGCTCCTCACGTAGAACTATGAGGGCTTTTCTGTCAGTACGGACAGTGCCTGGCACCAAAGAGGCTCCCAGGGCATGAGGAGCCATCACACGGGTTTGGACATTACCTCCACTGTGCACAGGCCCCACTGAGTGGGGACAAGGTGAGAAATAATTCCTCCTTAACAAACAATATTGTCTCAGTGAGTCGTCTGGATGTGAAGTACCTGGAGTGCAAACTCAAGGGACATTTACACTGATAAGGACTCTGTGCATGTTCAGTTCTTCCGTAAGGCATTAGTCCCGCTTGTGAGGCCTCCACCCTCTTGCCCTAAGCAAAGGCCCCACCTTCGGTACCAGGATTTCAACATACGAATTTAGGGGGAAAAAATCCAGACCATAACTACATCAATGTTAACAATTACAAGTGGAGACAAAAGATTCCCAAGTGAGGGCTAATTTGTTATATCGTGGTAGAACTGCTCAAAGAAGAAACATGTGACCAATTAAAATGATGCTTATCAAACGGCATACTTGGTTCATGCCAAGTGCAAAGGTAAAATACCCAACTTCATTAGAGTATGATAAGGACTATGATCTAAAACTCTATTTAGGAGAACTGCGAGAAAATATAACCAAATGCTAACTGATTTTATGGCTAACAGGGATTTGGGAAATAGTTTTCTTCTTATATTGTATTTTTCATATTTCTACCATCAGCACATTCCCACTTGAAATGGATATATTTTTATAGAAGAGGTAATTCCCACATTGTTAAAAGCATGTCAACACACGTGTTTGCTTTAGAAACATGGATGCTGGTTGCTGTCCTTGGGCAAAAGGAAGGACAGTTACTGAAAGGGCTTGTGAGCTCATAAATGCAAAACTGAAGGAAACACCCCAGTGGCAACGCAAACACGGGACAGGATGGAAGAGATTCCTTACAGAAACTTCCTGCCTGGACCTATAAACAGAAAAGCTCCATTTGTATCTGTTCACATGACCTCTGCATTTCCTGATGGAGGCCCAGTTCTGGAGGAAGAGCGCGCTGGAGGAGTCTGGCTTAGCGTGCTCGTCTACCACTGCCATCCCACGTTTTACTGCTCATGCCCAACACCTAATTTGCTGCCATGTGGGTCAGACTCCACGTCCCAAAGATGCTCCAGTCTATGGAGGGCAGAGCTGGTGGACTCCTAGATGCAAGGGAACATCTGAGAACCCCTTAACTCCAGTAGAATGGTTGGGAATTTTGAGTTAGTTCTCCAGTCAAATCCTCTGGGTCCAGAAACTCAAAGGCAAGGAATTTGAGTTGATAGAACTCTTTGTTTTGTTTTGTTTTTCTACTTTTTTATTAAGATATGACTGATATACACTCTTATGAAGGTTTCACATGAAAAAACAATGTGATTACTACATTTACCCATATTATCAACTCCTCACCCATACCCCAATGCAGTCACGGTCCATCAGTGCGGCAAGTTGCCAGAGATCCACTATGTCCCTTCTCTGTGATACACTGTTCTCCCCATGACCCCCCCACACCGTGTGTACTAAACATAGTACCCCTCAGTCCCCTTCTCCCTCCCTCCCCACCCGCCATTCCACACCCCTCCCCTTCAGTAACCACTAGTTCATTCTTGGATACTCTGAGTCAGCTGCCATTTTGTTCCTTCAGGTATGCTTCATTATTATACTCCACAAATGAGGGAAATCATTTGGCATTTGTCTTTCTCCGACTGGCTTATTTCACTGAGCATAATTCCTCCAGCTCCATCCATGTTTTTGCAAATGGTAGGATTTGTTTCTTTCTTATGGTTGAATAGTATTCCATTGTATATATGTACCATCTCTTCTTTATCCATTCATCTACTGATGGACACTTAGGTTGCTTCCATATCTTGACTACTGTAAATTGTGCTCCAATAAACATAGGGGTGCATATTTCTTTTTGAATCTGAGAAGTTGTATTCTTTGGGTATATTCCAAGGAGTGGGATTCCGGGGTCAAATGGTATTTCTATTTTACTTTTTAGAGGAACCTCCATATTGCTTTCCACAATGGTTGAACTAGCTTACATTCCCACCAGCAGTGTAGGAGGGTTCCCCTTTCTCCACATCCTCACCAGCATTTGTTGTTCTTAGTCTTTTCAATGCTGGCCAATCTTATTGGTGTGAGGTGATATCTCTTTGTGGTTTTAATTTGCATTTCTCTGATGATTAGTGTTGTGGAGCATCTTCTCATGGGTCTGTTGGCCATCTGAATTTCTTTTTTGGAGAACTTTCTCTTCATATCCTCTGCCCATTTGTTAATTGGGTTATTTGCTTTTTGGGTGTTGATGTGTGTAAGTTTTTTATATATTTTGGATGTTAACCCCTTGTCAGATATGTCATTTACAAATATATTCTACCATATTATAGGATTCCTTTTTGTTTTGTTGATGATGTCCTTTGCCATATAAAAACTTTTTAGTTTGATGTAGTCCCATGAGTTCATTTTTGCTTTTGTTTCCCTTTCTCAAGGAGATGGGTTCAGGAAGAAGTTGCTCATGCTTATATTCAGGAGATGTTTGCCTATGTTGTCTCTAAGAGTTTTGTGGTTTCATGACTTCCATTCAAGTCTTTAATCCATTTTGAGTTTACTTTTGTGTATGAGGTTAGACAATAATCCAGTTTCATTCTCTTGCATGTAGCTGTCCAGTTTTGCCAACACCAGATGTTGAAGAGGCTTTCATTTCCCCATTGTATTTCCATGGCTCCTTTATCATGTATTAATTGGCCATATATGGTTCGGTTTATATCAGGGATCTCTAGTCTGTTCCATTGGTCTATGGGTCTGTTCTTGGGCTAGTACCAAATTATCTAGATTACTGTGGCTTTGTAGTAGAGCTTGAAGTTGGGGAGCGCAATTCCCCCTGCTTTATTCTTCCTTCTCAGGATTGCTTTGGCTATTTGAGGTCTTTTGTGGTTCCATATGAATTTTAGGACTGTTTTCTCTAGTTCATTGAAGAATGCTGTTGGTATTTTGATAGGAATTGAATCTATAGATTGCTTTAGGCAGGATGGCCATTTTGACAATATTAATTCTTCCTATCCATGAGCACGGGATGTGTTTCCATTTATTGGTATCTTCTTTAATTTCTCTCACTAGTGTCTTGTAGTTTTCAGAGTATAGGTCTTTCACTTCCTTGGTTAGGTTTATTCCTAGGTATTTTATTCTTTTTGATGCAATTGTGAATAGAATTGTTTTCCTGATTTCTCTCTATGCTAGTTCATTGTTAGTGTATAGCAATGCCACAGATTTCTGTGTATTAATTTTGTATCTAGCAAATTTGCTGAATTCAGATATTAGATCTTAGTGATTTGGAGTGGATTCTTTAGGGTTTTTTATGTACAATATCATGTCATCTGCAAACAAGGACAGTTTAACTTCTTCCTTGCCAATCTGGATGCCTTTTATTTCTTTGTGTTGTCTGATTGCCATGGCTAGGACCTCCAGTACTATGTTGAATAGAAGTGAGAAGAGTGGGCATTCTTGTCTTGTTCCCGATCTTAAAGGAAAAGCTTTCAGCTTCTCACTGTTAAGTATAATGTTGGCTGTGGGTTTGTCATATATGGCCTTTATTATGTTGAGGTACTTGCCCTCTATACCCATTTTGTTGAGAGTTTTTATCATGAATGGATGTTGAATTTTGTCAAATGCTTTTTTTAGCATCTATGGAGATGTTCATGTGGTTTTCGTCCTTATTTTTTTTGATGTGGTGGGTGATGTTGGTAGATTTTCAAATGTTGTACCATCCTTGCATCCCTGAAATAAATCCTACTTGATCATGATGGATGATCTTTTTGATGTATTTTTTAATTTGGTTTGCTAATATTTTGTTGAGTATTCTTGCATCTCTGTTCATCAGGGATATTGGTCTGTAATTTTCTTTTTTTGTGGTGTCTTTGCCTGGTTTTGATATTAGAATGATTCTAGCCTCATAGAATGAGTTTCGAAGTATTCCCTCCTCTTCTATTTTTTGGAAAACTTTAAGGAGAATGGGTATTAGGTCTTCACTAAATGTTTGATAAAATTCAGCGGTGAAGCCATCTGTTCCAGGTGTTTTGTTCTTAGTTAGGTTTTTGATTACCAGTTCAAATTCGTTGCTGGTAATTGTTCTGTTCAGATTTTCTGTTTCTTCCTTGGTCAGCCTTGGAAGTTTGTATTTTTCTAGAAAGTTGTTCATTTCTTCTAGGTTATCCAGTTTGTCAGCATATAATTTTTCATAGTATTCTCTAATAATTCTTTGTATTTCTATGCTGTCTGTAGTGATTTTTCCTTTCTCATTTCTGCTTCTGTTTATGTGTGTAGACTCTCTTTTTATCTTGATAAGTCTGGCTAGGGGTTATCTATTTTGTTTATTTTCTCGAAGAACAAGCTCTTGCTTTCACTGATTCTTTCTATTGTTTTATTCTTCTCAATTTTATTTATTTATGCTCTAATCTTTATTATATATCTCCTTCTACTGACTTTGGGCCTCATTTGTTGTTCTTTTTCTAGTTTCATTAATTATGAGTTTAGATTGTTTATGTGGGATTGTTCTTCTTTCTTGAGGTAGGCCTGTATTGCAATATACTTTCCTCTTAGCACAGCCTTGGCTGTGTCCCACAGATTTTGTGGTGTTGAATTATTCTTGTCATTTGTTTCCATATATTGCTTGATCTCTGTTTTAATTTGGTCATTGATCCATTGGTTATTTAGGAGCATGTTGTGAAGCCTCCATGTGTTTGTGGGATTTTTCATTTTCTTTAGATAATTTATTTCTAGTTTCATACCTTTGTGGTCTGAGAAACTGGTTGGTACAATGTGAATTTACTGAGGCTCTTTTTGTGGCCTAGTATATGATCTATTCTTGAAAATGTTCCATGTGCACTTAAGAAGAATGTGTATTCTGTTGCTTTTGGCTGTAGAGTTCTGTAGATGTCTGTTAGTTCCATCTGTTCTAGTGTGTTGTTCAGTGAGTGCCTCTGTGTCCTTACTTATCTTCTGTCTGGTTGATCTGTCCTTCAGAGTGAGTGGAGTGTTGAAGTCTCCTAGAATGAATGCATTGCATTCTATTTCCCCTTTTAATTATTTTAGTATTTGTTTCACATATGTGGGTGCTCCTGTGTTGGGAGCATAGATATTTATAATGGTTATTTCTTCTCCTTGGATTGACGCTTTTATCATTATGTAATGCCTTTCTTTGTATCTTGTTAGCTTCTGTGTTTTGAAGTCTATTTTGTCTGATACAAGTACTACAACTCCTTCTTTTTTCCCTCTGTTAGTTGTCTGAAATATCTTTTTCCATCCCTTCACTTTTAGTCTGTGTATGTCTTTGGGTTTAAAGTGAGTCTCTTGTAGGCAGCATATAGCTGGGTCATGGTTTTTATCCATTCACTGACTCTATGTCTTTTGATTGGTGCATTCAGTCCATTTACATTTAGGGTGATTATCAATAGGTATGTACTTATTACCATTTCAGGCTTTAAATTTGTGGTTACCAAATGTTCAAGGTTAATTTCCTTACTATCTAAGAGTCTAACTTAACTCCTTAATATGCTGTTACAAACACAATCTAAAGATCTAAAGGTTCTTTTTTTTTCTCCTCCTTTTCCTTCCTCCTCCATTCTTTATATATTAGGTATCATATTCTGTATACTTTGAATATCCCTTGATTGACTTTGGGGATAGTTAATTTAATTTTGCATTTGCTTAGTAATTAGTTGTTCTGCTTTCTTTACTGTGGTTTTATTTCCTCCGGCTATAGCTATTAAACCTTAAGAACACTTCCATCTATAGCAGTCCCTCCAAAATAGACTGTAGAGATGGTTTGTGGGAGGTAAATTCTCTCAGCTTTTGCTTATCTGGAAATTGTTTAATCCTTCCTTAAAATTTAAATGATAATCTTGCCAGATAAAGTAATCGTGGTTCCAGGCCCTTCTGCTTCATTACATTAAATACATCATGCCACTCCCTTCTGGCCTGTAAGGTTTCTGCTGAGAAGTCTGATGTTAGCCTGATGGGCTTTCCTTTGTGTATGATCTTATTTCTCTCTCTGTCTGCTTTTAGTAGTCTGTCCTTATCTTTGATCTTTGCCATTTTAATTACTATATGTCTTGGCGTTGTCTTCCTTGGGTCCCTTGTGTTGGGAGATCTGTGGATCTCCATGGCCTGAGAGACTATCTCCTTCCCCAGATTGGGGAAGTTTTCAGCAACTACCTCCTCAAAGACACTTTCTATCCCTTTCTCCCTCTTCTTCTTCTTCTTCTTCTGGTACACCTATAATGCGAATATTGTTCCATTTGGATTGGTCACACAGTTCTCTCAATATTCTTTCATTCTTAGAGATCCTTTTTCCTCTCTGTGCCTCAGCTTCTTTGTATTCCTCTTCTCTAGTTTCTATTTCATTTATCGTCTCCTCCACCATATCCAACCTGCTTTTAATACCCTCCATCATGCTCTTCAACAATTGGATCTGTGACCTGAATTCATTCCCGAGTTCTTTCCATACCTTCATTAAAATGTTGATGATTTTTATTTTGAGCTCCCTTTCAGGAAGAGTCATAAGGTCCATGTCATTTAAATCTTTCTCTGGAGTTATATTAATTTTACTCTGGACCCGGTTCCTTTGGCGTTTCATATTTGTGTATGGCGCCCTCTCGTGTCCAGAAGCTCTACTCTGGAGCTGCTCAGCCCCTGAAGCAATGTCGGGGGTTGCAGGGAAGTGGTACTGGTGTCGGTGGGAGAAAAGAGCTGTTTCCTGCTTCCCAGCTGCTATGCCTGTCTCCACTGCCTGAACCAGTGGGCCACACACAGGTATAAGCGTTTGTCTCAGAGCAGCTGATTATGGATCCCTGCTTTCCACAAGTGGCCGGAATCCCAGTCTCTTCAGGAATTCTGCCTGTATTAGCTTTCCAACCCCGTAATCACATAAGTATCATGAAAGTACCATGAAATGTAGGTTTGTGCTCCCAGAGCAGATCTCGGGAGCTAGGTATTCAGTAGTCCCAGGTCTCCACTCCCTCCCTGCTCCATTTCTCTTCCTCCAGCCGGTGAGCTGGGGTGGGGGAGGGGCTTGGGTCCCACTGGGCCACAGCTTTGGTATGTTACCCTGTTTGGTGAGGTCTGCTCTTTTCTCCAGATGTGTGCAGTCTGGTGCAGTCCTCTTTCCTGTTGCTCTTTCAGGATTAGTTGCACCAACTATATTTTCTAATTATATATGGTTTTAGGAGGAAACCTCTGTCTCTCCTCTCATGCCGCCATCTTTAATCTCCTCTCAGCTTTTGATAGAACTGTGTTACAGTATGCGTATAGACAAATATAGAACACCTGGTGGCCCAGGCAACATCTAGAAATGCCACATTCACGGGTAGATAGAGGCACCTCTAACAGAAATCATCATATATCAAAAAAATCTGGCCCAGTGGACCAGGGGCTACAGGCTGAGCTCTCTGCATCAGTGACAATACAAAGCTATGCCTGGTGATTCCCTACGTTATGGTTACCAAAGTGGCACCTACTGTTAGTGTCCTCTCTGAAGGAGCCACTCTATAGGAATAGGAGGAATTCTCCTACTGCACCTAAGGAAGAAAAACTTCATCATTTAGGGCTGTAAGCCACCCTGACAAGGCCAGCAGCTCCAAATGTGGTAGCCAACTTGGTGGGCCTTGCAGTGTTAACTGCTGGGGAAGAGCACAGTTGCTACAGACAAGGGCTGAGAGAGAGCAAGACCTCAGAGCTGAGGGCCTAGGTTGCTGGTGGCATAATCCCAACTCCAGGCCCCCAAAGGGACTAGTTTAGCTGCATATCCTAAGGGTATGATGGAGTGCTGGCACTTCCAGGAGTTTGAGCCACACCAATGAACATGATTGACAAAGTGCCTCGGAGAAGTGGATATTCTACTAGAGGAGAGAGGAAACAAATACAAAAAAGTGTAACATTATGTAAGGTACATGAGGAATAGACCAACAGGGGTGCTATTATGGATGGGTATGTAGATACTAAGCAGAAACTGCAACCTTTTGCTAGTCTGACATGTTCAAGCCATTTAACAGAGATTTATAAACAGGCAGACCTTGTTTTATTTCACTTTGCAGAAACTGTGTATTTAACAGATTGAGGGTGTGTCAGCCCTGGGTCCAACAAGTGCATCAGCACCATGTTTCCAACAGCATCCACTCAATTCTGTCTCTGTGTCACATTGTGGGGTAAATAGCAGAATTTTCAGAATCTCTCACCTAGCTTTAGTCCATTTACATACCAATGGATGTTTCAGAGCCCCAGGATGATTCCGCACAAGAGGTGGAAAGAAAATAGCCATTCTCTCCTCCCCTCCATTCCTGGTACCTAATTGGTCTGGTGCCAGGCAGTCACCACGGGCAGGCCCATGGAGTTCTTGCCAGAAATGGTGGGCGAGAAGGACAGTGCTTCCCAGCAGAGGGGATGGATGGATGGGAGCCTGGTTAGCAATCCCCAGTGAGCTGTAAGAAATAAAAGCCTTTCTCTCCCAACCTGCACATTCCCTTGACTTTCTTCAGTTTCAGTGGATTCATGGCAGCTGGGTTGTGGTGGTGGTAGTGGGGTGGGGAAGTGGACTTGCCCTGGGCTGGGAACACCCCTCGCCCCAGAGCTGCACACATTTTGGTAATTCTCATAATATTTCAATCTTTTTCATTATTGCATTTGTTATAGTGACTTGTGATCAGAGATTATTACATGCAGAAAGCTCAGATGATGGTTAGCATTTTTTAGCAATACTCTATTTTTAAATTAAGTTGTATACATTATTTTTTTGGATATAATGCAATTGCACACTTAACAGAATATAGTGTAGTGTAAACATAACTTTTATATGCACTGGGAAACCAAAAACTTCATTTGAATCACCTTATTGAGATATTTGCTTCATTGTAGTGGTCTGGACCCAAATCTTCAATATCTCCAAGGTATACCTGTAATAAATTTATGTTGGAGGGAATTTAGAGCAAATTTTTACTTCACTCTGAGGGAATTCCATTACAGTATAAAAGATATTCAGTGTAGTAGTTTAAAATATGAAACTATTAATTCCAAATCATTTATTTAATTGTAAGTAAGGCATTGACTTGAAGAAACTTCACAAAAGTCATTAATTACTCATAGAAAAGGCCTGAAATATTTATGGAAAATTTAATTAATACCACAATGATTGTTATTTGTGAAATCTTTTCCATTTTATATTTTGATCCAGGAAAATCTGCAGGGTTTGATTGCTTTGGGGTTGCAAAAAGATCATGTAAGCCTGTCATCTAAGAACATTTTATTCAACATGAGTTGAATAAATTAAGAACATTTTGCAACATGAGTCCTTGCAAAATGCCTGGCACTTTCTTAGATGCTGAAATGAAAAATGGGAGGGGTTAGCCTGGCCACTGCCTTGAGAACTTTATAATAGAGTATTGGGTCTGAAATCTCAGCATTGGATTTCTTTAAGTCCATTTCAAATAGTGTAAGTGAAACCAAATAAAAACTAGAGCCTCCTAATAGCAAAATTAATCTCTCTCTCTGTGTCACTAAGACTCCTATTGAAGTCTGTGAAATAAATTTACTCAAAGGATCAGCAAATAGCTGGTTGCTTGTGCAGACTGGAGCAACATGCTTGTGTAGATGTGGAGACACTGCTGCTGGCTCAGGCAGGACTGTCCACGGAGGTGTGATGTTCAACTCCCCTTGATGCTTCCCAAGATACTCCTGTAGGGTTACCTTAGTTTGCTCTCCCACCAGTCACACAGGAGGGTTCCTGTAGCTCAACAGTTTCATCAACTTTTAGGATTTGGAGACATTTTGGGATTTGGAGATCTGGTAGCATTTGTTATGGTTTTAATGGGCTCCTTCTTCTCTCTGTTTCCCTCCCCCACACTGTGGGGGCCTGGGAGCTCTATATCCTGCCCCTGGCCACTTCCTTCCTTCTTCTCCCTCTTAGAATTTGTTCTCCATTATCTCTGAGTAGATAAAGATCTGATGAACAAATCTTTAAAACATGTTCACAATTTAACATTGCTTCATAGGCTGTTTTCTGTCCTAGGTATTGGGTAGATGCTGCCCATGCCATGCAGACGAAGTCAGACACTGGGCTGGCTAAAGTATATCATCCGGCCCCTAGGCCACGGGTTTGAATTCTCCTTCTGGCTTTTCTTTTTCATGCTGTATCACTGTGCTTCCCATTCTTATTTTCCTTTTGGTAATAGCCAGCGATAATTGTTCTTAGCCTTCATCATTGTAGTCCTTCTAAATGCTAATATTAAAGAAAATCAAAAAGAGAAATATCAGTAAGAAGAATAAAAATGTCTCTATTTCCTTTCAACTAAGAGAAAACCATATATTCCTTTGCATCCTAAAACTGCCTTTGCTAGTGTTTTTGTTTTTTGCAAAGGCATCCTATTGCAATTCCTACACCAGAGATGGCTGCTAAATTCTGTAAAAGTAAATTTAACCTCTGAGAAGTCTGTAATTTTATTGAGTAATATGTGAGCCTGGAAATGCTAAGTAAGTTTTTATTTCTGTGTTCCAAACATAAATATGCATTTGTTCATGTTTTGTTGTTTTTTTGCCACTTTCCTTTATCTGTTATAGAGCTTTGCTGGATTTCTTATTTGGAGAAATAGTTTAGAGTTTTTACCTACTTGAATAAACACAGGTGATTTCCTGTGGTAAAGAATTATAAACAAAATCCTGTAAGAGAAATCTTTAAACTTTGTAAACAAAATTGAAATCAAGCAGTAATTTAGAATATAATTTATGCACTATATGACAAATGATTAAAATCACTGATTTAGGAAGCAGTCTCAGAGCTCAGTAAGACAAAAATAAGTCTTATTATATGAAAAAAATGAATAAAGATTTGAAAAGGTAATTTAAAAAAATAAAAAGGATAGCTAACATGAAAAACTCTCAAGCACAAAAGTAATCAAAGAAGCTCAAAAAGCAGTGAGAAACATTTAAAAAATCTATCATCTTAGAAAATATCAAAGTAAAGCAGTACTGGCAAAAGTGGAGAATCATCATTAATAAAACAGACATTGATAAACAGTGGAAAACTAAAACCTTACTTGCTGAAAAGGGAGCTGAGCTTTGAACTGGCCTTCAATCCTTTTTCTCCTCGGAATTATCAATAGAGGACATGCTCCTTTTCCTCTATCCCTCCCATTGGGCAACTTCATTCTTTGTCAATTGGGGAGGAAAGCTTGAGTTGACTCTCTTCCCCAGCATGTTGGTTGAAAATGAGGAAGCAGAGTTGAGCCAAGCTCCCCTCGTTTTTTGTTTAACATCTTTATTGAGATATAATTCATATACCATAAAATCCATCCTTTTAATGTATGCAATTTAGTGACTTTTATTATATTCACAAAATTGCACAGCCTCCATTGCTATCTAACTTTGGAACATTCTTGAACTCAAAAAGGAAACCCGTGCCCATCATCAATCATTTCATTACCTCTAGGTCCTTGCAACAGTAAAAAGGAAAATGCAAGTCTTCTTTAGAGAAACACCCTCAGTCCAGGTCCTTGGCATTCCCAGATATAGATGAGTCAGAACTTGACTCAAAATGAAAAGGTAACAAGAGAAAAGAATGGAGGAAATAAGCAGAAACAACACACAACAGTTTTAAGCCCCAAAGAATTGGGATAATTAGGATCATCAGAAGCAGAATAGAAGAGTAATATGTACAAAATGTTCAAAACATAAGTAATCAAAAACTACAGGAAAGAATAAGAGGCTATTATAAATGCCACAGCTGTTTTAGAGAAATTAAATTTTAGAAATGAAAATATAAACATTGAAATAAAAACATGGCTAGTAAAAAAGTAGATTAGAAATAACTGAAAAGAAAATTTACTAATCAGAATACATACAGAGGATCCAACAAAATTGCAGCACAAAAAGAAACAAATTTTAAAAACATGACAGAGAAATTAAAGGCCATAGACAACAAATGAGCAGGTCTAGCAAACTTCTCAGTGGATTTCAGAGGAATGAATGTGAAGAGTGGGTAAGAGGTGATTCTCCATTTTCTGGAATTGATAAACTTGAATCTTGAGAGTTGAGTGTTGAAACATTCTAAACAAGATAAACTAGTGTTCATCTTGAGATTTTAATGGCCAGGAATTATAAGCATGATACATAAACAAGAAATCCGCAGGTGCACATGCCACGGTGAAACCCAGTAACTCCCTAGCCCCTGAGAAAGAAAACAGTCTGGATGCACAGGACAGTAATTACATTTATAGCAGATGTTTTTAGTGGCATCAGTAGAAAACCAGAACTTAATAAGACAGTATTATCATAAAGGAATGAGAAAGCTGTCAACCTGTAATCCTGTACCCAGCTAAAATTGCATTCAAGTCTGTACAAAGAAAAGGAAGTACTCAGGCATGTTCACTCACCCACCCCCTCCACCCCCTGGTGGGGAAGGAGAACACTTTGAACAGGGCGGTGTGGTGAGCTGCTTTCACCTGAATTGACAATGTTTCATTTTTAAGTAGCATATTGGGGACATGACCACAGATAGGCAATGGAGTACTTTACTCAGATGTTATGCAGCAAACATGAGATAAATTAAAATGTACTCACATAGTTGGAGCCCAGATGTATTGCTGAGTATAAACAAGTTTCAAAACATTATGGACGCATATCTCAGTTTATATATAAAATAAGTATTAAATATTCTCTAAATATATATGTGTGGATATAAAACCCTGAAAAATGTCTGGAAAATATAAACAAAATTATTGGTGGCAATCTCAGAGGAAAGAAAAGGGAACCAGGTGAAGCTAAAAGCTTCACACTTCCCAATAGTGTTACCAGTTTCTTATAAAGATAATATAAACAAATATTATCTGAAAGCATCAAAATATTTTTTTTAAGAAAGGACAAAAAGAGTATGCAGCCCTGGCCAAGCTCAGTCACCAGCAGTGTGGCATCCTAGGGGTCCCAGAGGCCAAGCGGTGCCTGAGCACCTGGGAAGCAGGGTACCCCCTGGTATGGGTTACTGGGTGACACCCTCCTACTGCCCTGCGATGCAATCACACCTGCAAGTGTCCCAAGGGAGAGCCCTCTACACAGCCCTTTGGCGGCTGCCCCAAGCCTGTATTGGAATGCTGACATGCCCAAAGATGGACACCCAAGCTCATCCAGGACACGGCTCCTGCTGCCCCCAGAGCTGGCTGAAGTGTACCAGGGTATCTATGGGTCTTTAGAATCCTGTGTGTTGACAGAAACCCGGTCACCCCTCCTGCCCCACCCACCATGCCAGAGATTCCAGCCTCATACCCAATGGGGATGCTGGAGCCACAGTGCAGAGGTGCTCCCTAGCTCAGAGGACCGGGGACCAGGCTACCTTGCTGAGCTTAAGCCTGTGGCTCAGTGATTGCCCTGATAGAGTGAACCGGACTGGGCATCTTCTACTAATGACCTTGCCTGTCCCCTTTTCAGCCAGGAATTAGGCATGTAGTGTGAGGCATCCTCCTCATTTGCTGCTTCAGTGTTTTTTCAAGCTCCCCTTTAGCCAGGATCTCTTTTCCAAGCGATGTCTTCCATGGAAGCAGTATTTGACACAGATAGTGGGCAGCCTCCAAAGCTGGAGTCAAGGTTGGGCAGTGCCCTCCACTCTCACACCGCCCGGAATGACAGCTGGTATAGTGGAAAGGTTCTGAAACAAGGGGAAATAAAAAGCTAATGAAAAGAGAGTTTGAATCTTCCTCACCTGTTGCTAGCTAAGTGATCCCATACATGTTACTCATCTCTATAGCAAAGCAAGGATGGGATAGCATTTGGCTTTGTGACCTTAGCTCCCTAGCACTTAACATACAGTGAGGCATGAGTGCATGCATCTCAAACTTTCTGCTACCTACTGAGAGGATTAAATATGATAGGATATATGAAATACACTTGATACACAGTAGGTATCCCAATTATGGGGAAAATTCAGATGAATTCTCTATGTAGCTATTTTCTCACTGTGACTTCCAAAAGGATTTGTATACTGGAGGTATCTACTGAGCTACCTTCCTCGTTTTCACAGACCTAGTTACTCTTGTCTCCACAATCTCAACCCCTAGACTTAACAATTGTTGATGTCACCTTACTTTCTTCTATCTCTTTCCCAGACCATCTAATTGGTTGCCCAGTTTTGCAAGTTTTGTTTCTGAAATTGTTTCTCAAATTCTGTCTAGATTCAGGAAGCCTACCTGCATGATCTCTTGCTGGACCAGCAGCTGGTATCCCTACAGAAGACATAGGATTCCTTTCCCCCATAATAACATTGGGTCCCCTTTGTCAGTTCACATGATGTCATGAACACGTGAAAATGCTTCTGAAACACTCTGGACATGTTAGTAAATATGATGATAATATTCTATCATATTGATGCACCAAATTTGAATTTGTTCCTAGTTCTTCATTACTAGAATTATGGGCCAATGAATTATTTTGTAAATGTTGTATTGCAATTCAGTTTTCTTGGGATCAAGTCTTCATATTAGATGCACTCTCAATACCAGAGTTATAGAGTCAAAAGGATGTAAACATTTTTGAGATTTCTAATACCAAAGTGCTTCTAGAATGTTCCTACCACCTCATATACCTGTTGCAGTGGTGTTTGAGTGTCCTGATCTTTCCACACCATTACTACCACTGAAAATTGACATCAAATGTTGTTTTCAGTAACTCAAAAGCAAGTACAAATAAAAAAAAAAACTGAACACCTTTTACATGTTTATTAGCTCTTTGAATGTACTCTGTGGATAGTCTCTATGTCTTCTTTGTTCATTTAGTTTCTGGACATTGGTGCTTTCTTATTGATATACACAAATTCTTTGTATTTATAGAATGATCCCCCACTGCATGTATTTATCCTCTTCTTTTTATGAATTTTAATTTGTTTATGTTTTTTATTTACCAATTTGGTGTTATTTGTTTTAATCCATCCATTTCCTTTGCCTTTTATAAATTTTTATTCTTAAAATATGTTACCCCATCAGAAAATCAGATAAATATTAGTTTGCTTTCCTTTCATTGTCCTGGACTTCATTTATAAAAATCAAAAATTTTCCAGCCTTATTGAGATAAATTGGTATACAACACTGTGTGAGCTTAAGGTGGACAGTGTAATGACCTGATACACATATCGTGAAATTTTTACCACAAAGAGGTTATTTAACACAACCTGCATCTCACATAATTACCATTTTGTTGCTTTTGTGGTGAGAATATCAAGCTCCAGTCTCATATCAAATTTCAAGTAAAAAACACTGTACAGTATTACTAACTGCAGTCATCATGCTCTGCACTGGATTCCTGGAATTTACCATTTTGCAACTGAAAATCTGTGCCTCTTGACCAACATTTCCTTATATCCCCCATGCTCAGGCCCTGGCAATCACCATTCTACCATGTTTCTATGAGTTCAGTGTTTTCAGATTCCACATAAGTGAGATCACACATAACTGTCCTTTTCTGCCTTAGTTCACTTAGCATAATGCCTTCAAGGTTCACCCATGTTGTTTCAACTTCCTTTTTTTTTAGAGTTGAATAATGTGTATGTATTTTCTTTATTCATTGATCCATCAATAGACACTTGGCTTGTTGCCATCTCTTGACTGTTGTGAATAATGCTGCAGTAAGCATGGAAGTGCAGATATTTCTTGAGATAATGATTTCATCTCCTTTGATTATATTCCCAGAAATTGAATTGCTGGATTATATATGGTTCTATTTTTAATTTTTTGAGGGACGTCCATACCATTTTCAATAGAGACTGCACCACTGTACATTCCCATGACTAGTACACAAGGATTCCCTTTTCTCCACATACTCACTAGCACTTGTTATTTCTTGGCTGTTTTTGAACAAAGCCATTCTAGCAGGTGAGGAGTAACATCTCATTGTGGTTTTGATTTGCACTTCCAAGATAATTGGTGACATTTAGCACCTTTTCATGTATTTGTTGGCCATATGTATGCCTCCTTTTGGAAAAACTCTGTTCAAATTCCTGGTCCATATTTTAAACAGATGTTGTTTTCGTTTTTGTTTTTGTTCTTCTTCTTATTGAGTTGTATGCATTTCTAATTTACTTCGGATATTATTCTTCACAGATAAATGGTTTGTATTTTCTCCATTCTACAGACTGCCCTTCCAGTTGATTATCTCTTTTGCTTGAGAAGAAGCTTTTTGGTTGGATGTAGTTTCACTTTATTTTTGTTTTGTTGCCTTTGTTTTTGGTGTCAAATCCAAAGAAATCATAAATAAGAAGTATTTTTCCTGTGGGTTTTTTTTTTCCCTCGGAGTTTCATGGTTTCAGGTTTAGGTTAAAGTCTTTAATCCATTTCAAGTCAATTTTTGTGAGTGATGTAAGAGTCTAATTTCATTCTTTTGCATGTGAATATCAAGTTTCCCAGCACCATTTATTGAAACGCTCTACCTTCCCATTGAGTGTTCTTGGCTCCCTTTTCAAATATTAGTTAATTATTATGCATGGGTTTTTTTCTGGGCTGTCAATCCTGTCTCATTGGTCTAGGTGCTTATTTTTATGCCAAGATAGTGTTTTGATTACTGTAGCTTTGTAATGTAGTTTGAAATCAAAAAGTATGATACTTCAAGCTTTGTTCTTCTTTCTCAAGTTTGCTTTGGCTATTTGGAGTATTTTATTATTCCATACAAATTTTAAGATGGTTTACTCTATCTGTGGAAAATATCAATGGGATTTTGTTTGGGATTTCACTTAATCTATAGGTGGACTTGGGTATTATGGGTATTTTAACAATATTAACTCTCCTGATCCATTAACACAGTGTGTACTCCAATGGCTTCAGGGCCACACCATGGTACACAGCAGGGGAGGTCAGTCATGGGGGTTGGCTGGGGATGTCCAAGTGTGCAGCTGGAGAGGCTAGTTGGAGGTAAGCCCAGTGGTGCAGGCCAGTGACAGAAGACAGGGCTGAACCTGGGCCCACAGGCATCTGTGGGGGTCTTGGTAATTGACATGAACTTCCATTTCTGCAAGATCTTGCCATGTGGGCACACTCAGCAATGGAGGACAGTGATGGGTGTCAGGCTACCAGTGTGTAAGTGCACAGCTAGAGGAGCTAGTCTTGAGTGCAGGCACGGCAGTGGGGGTCAGTCACAGGGGTCTAGGTTGATGTCTTGCACTTATGCACCTGCAAAGGCCAGGGCCAACTTCCGGTGTGGGTCCTAAATTCTGGTGATAGGAGTACGGAGGGACTTGAGAGGAGGAACCCAGGTGACTGGCATTAGTGAACACAAATACCTGTGAGGCTAAATCTGGTGAAATATGCAGGAGATCCACAGTAAGCATGCTATTTGTTTCTTCCATGGAGAAAGCTGTTAGGGGTCATTTGAAAAGAAAACCATTGGGAACTATGGTCTCTCTCACCGTGTGATGAGAGTAGTGGTCCCTGCTTTTCCTCCTGTTCCTAGCCATCTCTCTGTGTCTCAGCTATACTGGTCTGGGTGGAATGACACCAAAGCAGGTCCTTTGCACGTTGCCCCAGAAGCCTGGGGGGAGGCTGGTCCCTCACCCTGCTCTCCCCTTCCTTGTGAGGGGGTCTCTTTCTCACTGGGCGGTTTGTCTTGGCACTGAGCAGTGCTAACCAGGGATATGGGATGATGCAGGCAATGTGAATCTATCTTTCTTCTCTCTTTATGTGGTTATTCCCTAGTTTCCTGTTTCTCTGTGTTCCTGAGGTTTCGTAAGAGGGTCCCAGAGCTCTTGTTGAGCTGTTTTTTTTCACACATAGCTGTCCACTTGTTGGTCTTTGCTGGGGGACGGAACCTGGGGTCTCCTACTCATCCATCCAGGTAATTCAGCAAATTCTTAAAATCTGTTTAGACTTTTATTCCAGTAAATATTTATTTTGGTGGCAAAATAGCCAGATTTCCCTGGTAGACAATTTCCCTAACATAATTTATTATATAGGTCACACTTTCACCATTGATTTAAGATGCTCATTTATCAATTGTTAACTTTTGTATATATGCGGTTCCTTTTCTGGGCTTCACATTCTAAGGTATTGATCTCTTTTTGTTAAAAAAATCTCAGTTCTGTAACTGCTCTTATGATTTAAAAACATTTTTTTATCTTGTAAGTCAAATTCTCTTGTTACTTTTCTATATCAGATTCCATAGCTATTTTTGATTCTTTAGATATACAAAAATTAAAATATATAGAAAGAGAAAAAGAAGAAAATTTTTGGAGAATAAGACAAGAAATTATGAGAATATTAGAGAAAAAGATTTCATATTCTGAAGCACACACCGAACTCCAACACTGCCATTTCTGAACTATTTCCTATCACTGCTGAGCCAAGCTGTATCAGTTATAATTCTGAGACTGTCAAGCATCAGCCTTCTGCTCTGATTTGTAGCTGAAGCTCGAAGCTGTCTTTCATCTCTGCCACCTCACTCTATGCATGCAAAAGAGAAGATTGCTCTAGAGGATAGGCAACTCACCCAAGGGCAAAGAAATGCTTTGTGGAAGTTTCCAGCCCCATGCAGATCTTGCAATTACAGAGCTGAATCCAAGATAGATGTTGGATTTTTTTTCCCTCTAAATCTTACTTAGAGATCTAGGCAATACTATGCAAATTACTTGGGATTAAAGAAAACTTGAAAGCCAGAGAATTGGGGAGGGCATAGCTCTAGAGACTGCTGATATTAGAGAGGGTGATTGACTGAGGCAACTTGGAAGTATTCCAAAGCAGCCAAAACCATCACTGTCCCTTTTTGTGCTTTTGAATATCCAATCACTGCACACCAGCTCTTCAGATACTTTCAAATACTTACCATGGAAGCATATGCTGTGTTTAAAAAAATCACCGAGAAAAGATAATTCAGGTAATCATACAGCAAATGTTCATAATGTCCACAAACAAGAATTATAGTTCCATGTAGGGACTATGAGGTAGATGAAAAGTTAAATGCAGTCATGGCATGGAATCGGGGATACTAAGTGTTTGCTCACCTGAGTCAGGTATGAGCATGTGGCTGTCAGTATGGACTGACAGAAATAACTTGCCCATAAGCACAAGGCCAGGTGAAGGCATACGGTGTGCCTGACAGGTCTGTTGATCAGGTGAATCACTGAGCAACTCTGAGTAGGGAAGCAGCACAATCAGAGGATCCAGTTAGGCCACTCAGAATGATTCTTTGAAATTCTGTCCTCTAAAATGCTTGACAGTCTTACATTTATTTCAGAACCTGATTCCTTCTCTAACATAATTTGATTCCCTCATATCTTGTGTCCTCATTACTTTTAAACGTGCCTGTTTTTAATGCTGCAGTGAACATGGCAGTTCTGATATCTCTTCGAGACAGTTATTTCATTTCCTCTCGATATATACCCAGAAGTGGAACTGCTGCATCATGTGGTAGTAGTTATGTTTTTAATTTTTTGAGGAACCTCCACACTGTTCTCAGTAAGTGGCTGCACGAGTTCACATTCCCACCAAGGGTGCATGAGGGTTCCCTTTGCTCCACACCCAGCCACTGTAGAAACTACAGTTTCTCCCTTCCCTGGCATGCCTTCAGACCAGCGGAGGCCTTCTAATTCTTTGCTCGTGCCCTCCAGTCCTGACAAACCTTTCAAATCTCACCTGATGCCTCAGTTCCCTTTTCCTCTTACCCTCTGCGAAGGGCAGCCTCCAAGTTTCCATCTTGCTTCAATCCCTTTTCTGTAATCCTGCTTCCCTGTAGGGACACGCACCCTGCGATGTGAAACACCATTTTTCATCTTTTGAGAACATTGTTGTCTTTGTATATCAAATAATCTTTTGATGAAGTACACCATGGTTTTATTACTAAGGGTAGTTTCTGACTGTGTTCTGTCCACACATCATTAGTCCTGGTATTAGGACTACTGGAACTATTCCTTTCTAAGATGAATGGATGTCCCTACCTGGGCTACTGGAAGACGAAGCATGCATACTCATAAGGAAAACTGATGGCTCCCAAACACGTAACTGATTTTCTTTACGCTTCTACAATACAAGTATCTGGAAGTTCAGGAAATAGGGTCAGGCCCTGAAACAGTGTCATTATTGGATATAGATCTCTGGTATCTCTGTGACCTGGAATGTGACTTAGTTGCATCTACAAACCCAGCATATATGTTATATGTAATATATGTTTTATATACATGTAATAGTCATTGGGAAGACAAAAATAATAGCATGTATATATAATTCTTTTATGCTCAGCATTGTATCTGATGTATGGCAGGTGCTTAATACACAATTTCCTTTGTCCTAAGTTAGCCCATTTCAAGTGGGGCTTGTTTCATAAAGTTGGAGAAATGAATTCAAGTCATTTTATATTTTCATATATGAAAGGCTTAAGTATTGAGTTCTAAATAAGCCACTAGTGAGAAAAATCCTCTGTTAAGGTGTCTTGAAAGGTTTGCCTGTTTTAGCAGTGAGCCCCCATGGGCCAGTGCCACCTGCTCATGGATCCTTATGTTCCCCAAGGCGTCCCACCTCACCCAGGAGTGTAAACCACAGTAGGTCACCCTCATCCAGTTTATTTTTACTTCTCATTTTGGTTTCTGAGATCATTCACTTCCATCTCATCTCTATTAAAATATTATCGTCCAAATGGAGTGGTATAGTATATCCATTTTCATAATGTGCCAATATGCTTCAATTATACACAACATTTGTGTTTTTATTATGTTTGTAAACCTACTTCCATGTACTTTGCTTAACCGATCATAAAAGGTGAGCATAGAAACAGAACATTGAAGTTTTGTACTGAATATGTACAATTATTTCTAATTTAGCTTGTTCATCACACGAATAAATTACTTTAAGCAGAAATTTGGCTTCATGAGAGCCTTTCAGAGGTAAATGTTCAATCTGCACTCTGCCCCCACTGCCTCCTCACAGCCCTGCACCAGCTGCGCCTCATGTCTACCCAACCAGGACACGGCCAGGCTCGGGTAGAAAGGAGAACACGAAAGGGGGCTCTGCTAGTTGTTATAGCAACTTTTGGAGTATTATGTTTACTGAGTGATATTTACACTATAAGCTTAAGGGTTCTGAGTGTTTTATTTATATTAACTATTTCAACTTTCACAACCAACATTAGACAGGTCAAATAACTTGCCCCAAATTGCAGTGTGGAATAAGATAGGTCAAAAAGAGTTCCCTCCTGGGTTGAACTCCATGACATCTCTTTTTTTTTAAAACTTTTAATTTTCCTCCTTCTCTCATGTTTTTTAATCTCCTCTTCTAGCTCACTTTAATCTGCCTGCCCCTTGAATATCTATGTTCCACAGTCTATTTTCTTGTCCTTTTCTTCAAATTCTGAGTCTCCCCCTGAAGACATCATTTATTCCCTATCTCGACCACCATATATCCTGCTCTCTGCTGGGCATGTCCACCTATATTTTCCAAAAGCACTTTGAAGTTCCCTTGTCTGTAACCTAACACAATATCTTTCTCCCAAAACTTGTTTTCCTACTATAAAATTGGACCTTCTACTCAATGTGCAATGTTGTGGGCACCCTTGCAGGGTATCCTACACCCTTGTCCTCTAATTCCCCATAAGTTTCCACCCCTCATACTTCACTGATATCATTCAGCTCAGCCTTTATCACCTCCTGCCTTAGTTTCTAGAACAGCCCCAATTTAACCCATTCACAGCAGTCCATTCCCACACAATGGAGCGCACACAGGGACCTTTCCAAACGTCAAATCCGATTATTATAACCCCTTGCTTAAACACCCACATTTGATTCCACAAAGTCCATGCTGGTAAGCATCACATGAAAGATGTTTTCCATAGAGCCCAGACCTCCAGCTCTGAAAGTACTAGTGGCGGGGGCCGAAGGGGCTGTCCCGGTGGCCGTGCGCACCAGGAGATGGGATCAGGAGCAGCATTAGCACTGAGACTGGGAACCGCAGGTAAAGTTGGCATGGAGGTCTTTAGAAAGTCTTTATGAAAGTCAATGGGATGATACCTTTGAAATGCTTGCTTACATCCTCTGCTATTCCCAGAGGAAGCAGCAGGATGCCCAGCTATCTCCCTATCCACTCCAGATGCACCCATGTGTCTCTTCCTTGGAAGAGGAATGGGAAAGAGGAAAATCTAGTTTACTGATCACTTTCCATGGGTGTCGGTCCCTCCCTGCCTCTGACCCGCAGATAAGGGAGGAGACACGATGAGATATAGAAGATCCGAAAGGGCCAGCCAGGGGACTCGAGGCGTAACCACGCAGGAGTGGTGCTGAGAGGGCATCTCTCATATTTATTGGTCACATAGTTGTTTAATAACAATAGTATTCTGAGTTAGTGACTTCATACATACAAAATTATTAACTAATTCCACACCTAGTGTTTAGCTGCCTCCAGTTTGCTGGGGCACAACGTTCTCTAAAACATAAGAACAATGCAGGAACAGCCATGTCATGGAAACAGATCTTAGTTAAGATACAGCGTTCCTAAGCATGCATCAGAGGAAACAAAAAAGGCATTTAGATCATAGAGAATTAAAATATATTTCAAACCCACACATGGGGCGTCTTTTTAGGGATTCTCAATTTTCTGGCTAGTTCTCACTTTTTACCACTCCCTTCCCTTTGCCTCTTTTCTGGCAGTAGGGTTAGCTCACGAAATTCCCTTTTTGTTAGATTAAGAAAACCAAGGAAATGCAGGAGACTGGATTGGTGACAGTAAGATTTAACATGAGACTTCACTACAGAGGTAGTGAAGGGCTGAGTCGGAGAGACGACAGCACCTAAAGGATAAGTTCTAGGGTTTTTAGCTAAGTGTATGTTCTTAAGGATCTGGACAGGACACAGATGCAAGAATTTCCATCTCTTGTTAGGTGGACTGTGTTCTCAGGGTCCGGGCAAGATCTTTTCCAGCTCCTCTCCAGACCTGTGATTTCTCTAAGAATTGAACTCAAAATATCACAATTAAGTTTTACTGTTTCTACATTCTCTACATTTTTCTGTACCCTGATTCTGCTGTAGATGCAGACAAAGCTAAGTATTCATTTTTCCAACCTTCAGTGCAGCTTCCAATGGCCACATGACACAGATCTGATCCAGCAGCAGCAGCAGCAACAGGACTATGCTGTTGCCTTCCCTCCCTCCTGGTCCTTCCTACCTCACATGAAGATATGATGTTGGGGCCATGAGACTACTAACCAACCGAAACATCACAGAATGTGGAGGTAGAAGTGAAAGTGGGACAAGTGCCTCTAGGCTTCCCATGAGGTGGAACGAATAAAGCCATATTTGTTTATGGTACAGTTAGACTGAGTCTCTGTTCCAAGCAGCCGAAAGCATTACTAACTAAGAGAAAGATAATAGTCTTTCTCATCCATAAAGTGTGAGATAAGCATAATTATTATCACTTCATAGACACCTTACAGCATACATGCACGTACTTGCCTCATCTAATGTGCCTTAGAGCAGGATTTGAGCCATTCTCTCTGAAGTTAAGGGGGTCATTTTCCATCCTAGGTCTACCTTTAGTGAAATCCAGCAGGTGTTTTATTCTCTCTTGGAGATAAGGAAACTGAGGCGCATGGAGGCTGTGACAGTCGCAAGAACCACTAGCAGTTTCTTTCCCTGCCTGTTTCCTCAGTCTATTTAGATGCCATGTTAACTCTACTCAGCACGGCCCATCCATGAAAAGCCTATGTGAGTCTCTAACACAAGGAGTTAATCTTAGACATTAGTGGGAAATTGTGCATCATTGAAAGTACGCTGCTAACAGTTATAGAATTTCTCTATGTTCAAAGATTCTTTTGCATATTATCTGTGAGGCATCATAAAAGTCTGTGCCTCTAAAGATACTTATCTTACCCTAAAATTTGCAAATGTTATATTAAAGATATAAGAAAATGTGGCCCTGTTTGACAGCTTTCTGCACGTGATGACATTAGAATCAACAATTTTCTCTCCATTGCTCAACATATGTAATCTGTTCACCAAGCATGATAAAGTAATTAGATGAATGAGGCTGAGAAATTGCAGGGCCACAGATGCCGATCCTAATTGTCAAGGCTGAAAGGGACCAAGGACCAAGCTGAGGAATTAAGGAGAATTTTTTGATATGCATTTATGACATGACAATTCTAAGCTCTCATTTGAAGGAACTCAGCTCTATCATGCAAGCATGTCATTAAGAAAGGAGCTGTCATCTCTGGAAATGTCCCATACCCCAAACCTCTAATCCTCACTCATTTATCTTTTTTGACTCAGAATTCCTGTCTCTGTGACCCTCTTGAAGCTTTTCACTTCAGTATCCACCCTGGGCCCTGGTCTCTGACTGAACCTTCATCTCTGCTACTATCTCCACTGCAGCTCAGGCAAGAGCTCTCCTGCTGACGCACCACCGTCTCCTGCTGAGGTCAGAGTGGGGCTCCTGTTATGGATTGAGAAGCAGGACAAATAGAAGCCTTGCTCTCTTCTGCCTGAAAGCACATTTTTTTCCATCTTGTGTCTTTACGTTTGTGATCTAATTCCTCTTTCTTTTAGGACAGGTCTGTTGGCAATGAATTCCCTCAGTTATTGTTGGGGAAACATTTTTATTTCTTTTCTCCTTTGCAGGATGTTTTTGCTGCATTTTTGGCAGTTGTTTTTTTTTTTAAATATCTTTCAAAACTTTAAGACTGTCCCACCACCATCTTCTTGCTTACTGATGATTTCTGATGAAAGTCAGCTGTATTGTTATCTTTGTTCTTCTGTTGCCAATGTGTTTTCCCTTTGTCTTCAAAATGTGTCTTTGTCTTTGGTTTTCAGTAGTCTGAAAATGATAATGTCAGAGGTGTGTATGGGTGTGTGTGAATGTTAATTCCCATTGTTTTTCTCTGAACTTCTTTGATCTGTGGCTGGTTTGGTGATTTTGGACAGTCCATTATTTCTTTAACTCTTGTTTCTGTCTCTTTCTCTCATTATTGTCATTCTGCATATGCTATACCGTTTGATGTTGCCCCACAGCTCTTGGATGTTCTGTTTTTTTTCTTTTATTTCTTTTCATTCACTTTTTTTTTCTTTGCATTCCAGTATGGGATATTTCTATTGATCTATACTGAAGTCCACTGATTCTTTTCTCAGCTGTATTGAGTCTAATGATGAGTCCATCAAAAGAATTTGTTATTTTGTTTGTAGCATTTCTATTTGGTTCTTTATTATAATTTCCATCTCTCTATTGAAAGTATCCATCTGGCCTTACATGTGGTCATATTGTCTACCTTTTCCATTAGAGATCCATCAATATATTAAGCACAGTTACAGTTTGGGATTTTCTTTAATTCCCAGTCTGATAATTCTAAGATCTGTATCCTGTCTGAATCTAGTTTCAATGATTACTTTGTCATTTTCCTTGGGCCTTTTCTTCCCCTTTTGATATGCCTCTTAATGTTTTGGTGAAAGCTAGACCTGTAGAGAATAAGGTATAGGATGCAAATTTTGGTATGGTTGGAGAAAGAACAAGTGTCCTAGAAGGACTTAAATGCGGAGGTGTGTGCTGAGGTAATCAGGGGCTGTGTGGGAGCTCGTTCTCCCCCGGGCGCCAGCGCTCTGTGTGTGCTCTGCTGGTGCTTCCTTCTGGCTCCTGCCTGGCGCTGGGTCTCCCTGCGTGCTGCCTCCTGGAGTCTGCCTCTTGCATGTCTCCCAGCTACATTTCACCGTCACTGTTTCTCATTGCTATTTACTCATTGTGGTGATGCCGAGGGGGTAAAGGGAGTTCTTTGATGCCCTCATTTACCTCAGATTTAGGAAGTTCTTAACTAGCTCTCCAGCATGTGTTCTTCATGAGTGTCTCTTCCCCCAACCCTCCTCCCTTTTACAGCAGTTTTCCCCAACTGCAGTGGATTTAAAGCCCTTTCCCCTGCATAGTAAGGCTGCTATTGCTTAGGAGAGAGAGGGCTGGTGCCTAGGCGTGTGTTCTCTGATCCCTTCTTTCAGGTGAATCCATCTCACCAGTGTTTCAGGGTAGACTCCGATCATTCATCCTGCAGATGAAGCCTTTTCCCTGTAAGGGGGATGGGGCCACAGTCCAGACGGACTTACTGCTTCCCATCCCCGGCCACCACCACAGCGGGAACCAGGGTAGGGAGGAGCTTTCTCTGGGCTCTCTTTCCTTCCTGTGAAAGCCTGGTGAGTTCCTGGAAGAAAAGGGTGGGAATTTCCCCCATGAACAAAGTCTTTAGGAGCTTCACACTCACACTAGCCCACACTCAGCCCCCAAAAGTTCTATAAAATTTCTACTTTTTTCTATTTTCCCTGTGAGTTGTATGGTACCCACTGGCCTCTGCCTTCGGTAAGTGAATGCTGGGGTTTTCTCTCTAGATTTCAGGATGTCAGTTTTCCTGAACACATCAAATTTTTGATGGATATAAGAATAGTCATTGATTTTCACTTTGTTCATTTTTTGTGTTATTATAATGGTGGAAATGATGAGTTCTCAGCTATTTACATATCTCAGCTGAAGAAATTTTTAGTAAAAATTCAATACTTAATGTTATTCTATTTTACACTAGATATCAAGGAGTTATATCCTATACAGAGTCAGGCAATGTTATAGTTAGAAACAATCTTATCTAGCACCACTACAGAGAGGTGACTAAATCACATGGAGAGAAGTCTGTGGACGATATTCATGATGACTTAGTAAAGGAGCTTCAAGAGAGCTAGATTTATATGGGTTTTTCCTAAAAATTGCAGCCTAGATGTTATTAGGCTGAACAAAGACTAGAACTCAGGTCCTATATTCATGCTGGTATATTTTCCACAAAGCAATGGTATTTAAATAAATATCTCCGAAATTATCCTTACCTAGTGTTCTTAGCATGCTTAATTTGAGGTTGAAAGTATGAATCACTATTGCTTGTAATTTACAGAGCATTTAATCATTATAATTATATGCTAAACACAAGTATATGCTGGTGGCCATACACTCAACCATCATCGTGGTGTGTGATCTTTTGAGGGAGAAAGATGCATGGAAACAGGATACAAAAGGATACCAAGAGCGGAGTGGTCAAGGAAGTGACCAAGGCAGGCCTGTGACAGAGCGTGTCAGCTCAAAGGCCCAGTAGGGCAGTATGTGAAGTGTGCCGGCTCAGGGTGCCCCTTCCGGCCCAGGTGGTGGGAGGGGTCACACATAGGACTTGCCCCTGCCTGTACCCAGGGAGATGGGATTTTTCTGAAAAGTTAGAAATACAAGTAAACAATCCATTTGCCAATAAGGTAACAGGATATGTATTTATGTCATTCAAAAAGGATTTCATCAGAACTGGAATTGGACAAGTAACCTATTAACAGATATTCTGAGTAGGAGATCCTGTCCACCCCAACACCAGTCTCCTTATTTGCAGCATCAGCACAGACCACTGCCTGTCCAGATCTGTGAGGCCACCCAGACGAGCCCCAGAAAGGAACCATGGCCAGCACTCAGACCTGGGGAAAGATGCCAATGCCCAGCACCCCCACTATGCCTTGGTTCCCACGTTCTGCAGTGCTGAGGGATGGCTGCTCACGAGGGCTATAGGCCTCCGGCACAGAATGAAGACCGCTCCTGGATGGAGTCCAGGCACATCGAACAGGCCAATGGGAAGAGTGGATCTTTGGCAGTAACAAGGATTTTACAATACCAATTAATACTGTATTGATTCCACTCATTGGCTGGGAATGTTCAGCTAGCTAAGGAAAGGTCTGGAACAAAGATATAGCCCAGCTTCAGGGACACATGTATTGGAGAAATGCTCAAATCATCAAGCATTACAGGCATTTGTAAGAGAAAATTTCAAGCATGTCTATGAGGTGTGTATGTCTGGTCAACGTGCATTAGTTCTGAGGTGACTTTGGAGAATCCTACTTATTCATTAAGTTTTTTAAATTGTTTCCTCTGAAAGAGGAAGTCTCAATAATTTTCAGCTGGTCTTCCACTACCAACCTTCAATCTAAACTCTGTGTACTTGGCCTCCCCTAGCATTAATGATACCAAGGCAAATCTCACTGATGATCATCTTTTAAAGGAAGTACATACTAGCCCCATTCACTGTTCTTGACCTAAGTATCTACTATGTGCACATTGTTCCAAGATCCTTACTGTGCCCTTGGCCCAGAGAAAGAGGCCCACATATGCTATGTTCAAACTTGAAGAGAGGTCCTTCCTCATAAATAGTTCTCAGAAATACTTTCATGGCCCTCAGTGTATTTGTAATTCTATGAAGAAAAAACACACCAATGGGCATTCAGCTATTGTCAATATTGTCCTTTTCCTTTTCTTGTCTCTTTTTGAACATAAACAATGTGTTTCACAAATAGTGGTTTTCAGGGTATCTGTTGACTTAAGAGTGAATTTTTGAAAAGCTATAGAAGAACCCTGATGCATAAAGTTTTGGAACCTTTACAAAGAACTAAATCTTAGCTTTTTCAGTCACACTGGCTAACAGAACACAGTAATGTTAAGTAGGGGACAGGGAGGTAGGAGGTGACAGTTGTTTAGTGCTACCTACTCTCATGTCATCATTTATTGCTCAGCATAACTCTGTCACAGAGGGTATTACTTCTAATTTCAAATTGAGAAAGGAAGAAATTTCACATAGATATAGCACATCTAAGTTACTTGGGTAAAGCACAGAATTTATGGGACTTAGAGCCCATGCCATGTGAAGTTCATTATGCCCCATTACACCTTTAAAGGAATTCATCATAACTGTCAGAAAAAAATAGAGGGGAACAAATATTTCTAATGCATCCCATTTTCATGGGTAAAGTACTTGAGTTTCATTGCATGACTTGCACATGATCACTGGATTCTTCACAGACAGAACGTGACTGCTACCCCTTTCAGAGGCAAACCCGACCTCTCTCTGCCAAGTCTATCTGCCTCCAACCCCAGGACTCTCACACCTCACACATCCCCAACACCTCATCCTCTTTCACAGCCTGATGCTCTAGAAATGTTTTTTCCCAGAAAATCCTCCCACCCTTCTCCTGAAAAATTCCCACTACAGTTTAACTCCTTGCTAAACTTTGCCTTTTTCCAAAGACAGCAGTGCTTCGTCTGTGTTCTCACAAAGGCGTTTTAAAATACTTTTCTGTTTTACTCAATTGTACCTATTTGAAGTCAGGACAGGGCCTGCCTGTTGTACCTCTCCACCCCCAGTGTAGAGCCCAGAACAAAAAGGAGTCTCATAAGGGTTTGGAAGGCAAAGAGGAGGAGAGAATGTCAGATGCTCCCCACCACAGCCCTTGACCGCAACATCCGTGTGCAGCAGAGCTTTCAACAGAACATCATTTCACTATTATTTCTGCTTTAAATCCTCCGGTGTGTCAATGAGAGGCACTTCAGCTAAGTGCCTAATAAACAGGTAATCACCAAATAGGCATTTAAGAACCTGCTCTGTTACTGTCTCAAACATAAGATGATCTAGGAGACAGGTACAAATAAAACCCCAGCATTTATAGATCACGACAGGCTGTAGAGATTATTTCATGACATAGGCATTGCCAGCTTAGTAGCTGTGTACTTTGCTAATTGGCTTGGGAGTAACAGATGAAAGATTAATACCAACAGTCTTCTCAAAGCTAGCTAACATTCATAAGGAAGCTACAAAGCACTGGGCTGACAAATGTTACAAACTACCTGGTCTTCCTTGGTTCGCTTACGCATGAGTTGGCTCATTTGCTCAGACTAAACTCGCGTGGAGAAAGCAGGGTGATTTGTCGCAAGCATGCCTTAGAGGCATCCTCTGATAATCGTAATTGTCTCACTGTTCTTCACAGATGAGGGTCTCTCTCCTACTCAGGTCATCAGAGGATCCTGACAGAAGCACCCAAACCCCCACAATCAGCCGTGTTCCTGCTGTCCACTGGGACTTGGATTACCTTCCCTGCGGCAAAGTGGAACCTTGTGACTGCCCCCGCCTCCCCAACCACTGTTGATCTCCTGTGCCCTGGAGGAAAGCTCGGGAGAGTATTTTAACCCAAGTCACCACTGCCTGTCCATGGGTATTGCAAAGAGATTGGACCTGGAAATCAGGCATGGATGTGAACCCCAGCTAGGACATACTAGCCAGGAGAGCTGTGCAGTTTTCTCAGCTTCTCTGGGCCTCTGTTTCTCTATAGTATTGGTGAGGGAGGGTCACAAAATAATTGCAAATGTCTTTAAAAGTTTTCACTTATTCTAGCTCCTAGCAATTGCATTTATTTTTAACATTATATTTTTATCAAAATAAATAGCATGGGTTTCAAAAATGAAACAAACAAATAAAGAAAAAGTCTTTTCCAATTCCACTTTTCCCCATTGCCATCCCCATTGCTAGGGGCAGCCACTTTAATCTTTAGGTTTTTCTTCTGCTTATAATGTACACGTGTATTGCTAAAGAATTGGCATGTGCTGTGATTCTTTTGTTCTTTGGTTTTGATCATTGTTTATTGAAAATGAGAATTAGATACCACACACACACAAACACACACACACACACACACACACACACACACACACACACACACACCTCTTTTCTTCCCAGTGTGACTTTGTTTTTGTTTTTATTTTATCTATTTATGTATTTATTTATTATTTGTTACTGAAGTACAGCTGATATATAATATTATATTGGTTTCAAATGTACAGCATAGTGATTCAACAATTACCTACATTATCAAATCCTTACCTAACTAGTGCAGTTACTATCTGTCAACATAGAAAGATGTTGCAGAACTGTTGACTATATTCTCCATGCTGCACTTTCATCCCCGTGACTACTTTATATTACGATTGAGATTTTGTGCCATTTTATCCCCTGCCTCTATTTCACCCAGCATGGTTTTGGATTAGATCAATATCCTGTGTTACAGTTCTTTGACAAGATGTATTATCTACTTCTGAGTAAAGGGATATATTTTGAGGGAAATTATACTTTATGTGTATTTTTTATCTCCACCTTACATTTTTAGTTTTCTCTATTCTTATTGTCCACATTGTTTTCCTTATGAGGCATGGTCTAATTTAAGCTTCCCCCAAGACTGGCGAGAGCCTCTTCTTGGGCTATCAGTGGGCAAGGTCATGAGAGGGTCCTGGGAACCCTGGGCTCAGTGCAGCCAGGACTTTGGCTGAGCCATGGAATGGAACAGCCCAGAACTCCTACCAGGAAAATGGACAGGAGGTGTGGGCCTCTCCATATGTGTATCTTTGTAGCTCACCATGGCCACACAGCAGGACATTTCTGTGGAGAGAGAGAAATGAGAACCCTCAGCTGACCCAGAGGGAGAGTAGGATCACTCTTGGCCAGCACAATCCAACTCCAGACAAGGACACGGGCAGGCTTGCTTGAGCAGCTGTCCGTGTGATGGCAGCATCCCTGGGCTATGTCCTGGGCATATGTCAGGATGTCCTGGAACAGGATCCCTTACACCTGGGATCTTCCCCCAACACTTCCCCAAGTTTTCCCTTCTCTCTCTAATGCTGTGTCTCCTTTATCCTGCTTCTGTCGTGCCCTTCTTCCTCACTTTATTCTTTGTTTTTGGTACAGCACATCCTTTTGTAGCTTATTAAGAAACAGTGAAAGGGAGATAAATTTTAGAGACCTTGCATGTATGGAAATATTTTAAGTTATTGTTTGGCTAAGTCTGGAGTTACAGATTGAAAATGATTTCCTACAGTGCAGTGAAGTCATCATGCTCAATTATGACATTGAAAACCAGTAAAATCCTTTACCCTGTTGAGGTGGCCTCCAGACT
This sequence comes from Manis pentadactyla, assembly GCF_030020395.1. NCBI lineage: Eukaryota > Metazoa > Chordata > Mammalia > Pholidota > Manidae > Manis > Manis pentadactyla. The sequence continues at coordinate 47,063,393 of NC_080025.1, forward strand.
TTGGTGGTTCTAGAAATACATCCACAAATATTTCATGCTCAGCTAGTCAAGAATGTGGAGCTTATTTCCTGTATCGGACCATGGGCTGGACTGGTGGACATTCTCTCTCTGCTTTAGTGCAAGCTGGGTGTTTCCTCAAATAGAATTTTTAAAATAATTTTGTGGGCCTTCTGTTAATCTTTGTGGAGTTCTCTTCTTTAGACAAAAGGTGTACTCACAAGTATTTTTAAGATAAGCTTTTGTCTACCTTTGATTTTTTCTGAGAAAGACAGAACAGTGGCTCAAGCTTCCTGCATCTCTATTGTTTGAGTCAAAGTGTCTGCAAGGCGAATTCAGAGAGCTTTTACTCGGCTGAATAGTATTCAGAGGCACCACCTTAGATCCTTCTTAAATCTTAACATAATATTTAATATCACAGTGTTGTCTTCATCTTTGGACCATGATTGTTTCTGGCAGTATCCAGGATTCTTGCTTGAAAGCCATTTTTTAATTTTGTCATTATTTTCCTAAATGTTTGATGTATTGCTTAAAATGAGAGGAGAGAGATAAAGATGTCATAGCTTGATGGTTGGGAAATTTAGTCTCTCTAAATGGCGTGCTAGTTACCTCAAATGTTGTCTTTCCTCTTTCCATATACTTACTTAGATGTTGGATCTCTTGGATTGGTCCTTTAGTTTTTTGATCATTTTCTTTTTCCTTCTATTTGCTCTACTCTTTAAGAAATGTCTTAACTTCACCTTCCTTCCAGCCTTTCACTGAGTTTTTCACCCAGGCTATTTAGTACATTTTTAATCTCCAAGTCTCTATTTTGCTCTTTTAGTGTAACCTATCCTACAACAGAGGTTGGAAAATGATGACCCAGGGGTCAAATCTGACTCATCAGATGATTTGTAAATAAAATTTTGTTGGAACACAGCCACAGTCCTTCATGTAAGTGCTGTCCAACACTGTTTTCACAGTGCAACCACAGAGTGGAGTGGTCCTGCAGCACTGTGGCTCACAAAGCCCACACATTTACCATGTGGCTCTTACAGGAAAAGTGTGATTGCATCTCTAAGAATATTAGTAATATTTTAACACTTTCTTGTGTCTGCATAGTCTCTGTTTTCTCTGACTTATTTTTCTTTTCTTTTCTCTCATTTTTTTTTCTTTTCTATTTGCTTAGGTTACTATATTCCCTGTAAGACAATGTCCTCAGATGCCTATGGACCTTTGTTAGTAACAACTGCTTGCCTGCTCATAATAAGAAAGCTGATTGGTATCCTTGAGATTATAACCATGGGCCAGGCCACTTCTCCTTCACTGTACTTAGCTTGCACTTGTACTGCCCTCGCAAATTTGCATTTGCTAAGATAGACAGATGTCATTTCTGTTCATATCAATCGAAATTGAAGTTGCTAAATTATGAAATGTTTTGACTTAATAAATACTTTGCAGAAAAATTAGCCAAAGGTCTTAAGATCAATCAAGATACCACATTAATGAAGCATTATTATTCATAAATTATATAAATGATCACACATAGATACCATATATATTTTTAATATATGAGTATGTTATTATTTTTGTGTCATTAGTATCCCTATTATGTTTATAAGAATAAAATATAATTTTTTAATTTTTTATGAAAGTATAGTTGATATACAATATTATATTAGTTTCAAGTAAACAACATAGTGATTCAACAAGATATGTACATTATTAAATACTCATCCCAACTAATAAAGTTACTATTTATCAAAATAGAAAGACATTACAGTACTAATGACTACATTTTCTGTGCTGTACTTTCATCCCCATGACTGACACATGTTACAACTGAAATTTTGTGCCTCTTTCTTCTTGTCACCTATTTTACATACCCAGCCAAAGCCTTCCCCATGGTAACTACCAATCACTTCTCAATGTCTATGAGTCTATTGCTGTTTTGTTCATTTTGTTTTGTTTTGTTCTGTTTTCAGATTCTACATATAAGTGAAATAATATTTGTCTTTCTCCACATGACTTACTTCACTTTGCATAATACACTCTAAGTCCATCCATGTTGTTGCAAATGGCAGGATTTCTTTCTTTTTTATGGCTGAATAATATTCTCTTATATGTATGTACCACATCTTCTTTATCGATTCATCTCTTGAGAGACACTTTGGTTATTTCTGTATCTTGGCTATCTTAAATAATGAAGCAATAAATATAGGGGTAAATGTATTTTTTCAAATCAGGGATTTTGTTTTCTTTGTGTAAATTCCTAGAAGTGAAATTACTAGGTTGTGTGGTATTTCCATTTTTAGTTTTTTGAGAAACCTCTATATTGTTTCTACTGTGGCTGCACCAGTTTACATTCTCACCAACAGTGTAGGAGGGTTCCTTTTTCTCCACATCCTTGTCAACACTTGTTATTTCTTGTCTTTTGGATGAGAGCCATACTGACTAGTGTGAGGTGATATCTCCTTGTGGTTTTGATTTTCCTTTCCCTGATGATTAACAATATGCAGCATCTTTTCAGGTGCCTGTTGACCATCTGTATGTCTTATTTGAAAAAATGTTCAGATCCTCTGCCCATTTTTTAATTGGGTTATTTGGTTTCTTTAGTTTTGAGTCATATGAGTTCTTTACATATTTTGGATATTAAATTCCTTTTCAGACATGTAATTTATGAATATATTCTCCCATACTGTAGGTTGCCTTTTTGTCTCATTGATGGTTTATTTTGCTTTTAGTTTTAGAAGCTTTTTAGTTTGATGTAGTAGTCCCACTTGTTTATTTTTGCTTATGTTTCCCTTGCCTGGGGAGATTACGCCCAGGAAAAAAAATTACTCATGCTTATGTTCAATAGATTTTTTGTCTATGGTTTTCTTCTAAGAGTTTTATGGTTTCTTGTCTTATATTTAGGTCTGTAACCCATTTCAATTTTACTTTTGTGTATGGTGTCAGGGGGTAACCCAGTTTTGTTCTCCTGCCTGTAGCTGTCCAATTTTCCCAACACAAGTTATTGAAGTGTCTTTTCCCCATTGTATATTCTTGCATCCTTTGCCATGTATTAACTGACCACATATGTGTGCATTTATTTGTGAGCTCTCTATTCTGTTCCATTGATCTATGTGTTTATTCTTGTGCCAGTATCATACTACAAAGCTATAGTAATCAAAACAGTATGGCACTGGCACAAGAACAGGCACAGATCAATGGAAAAGGATAAAATGAAATTAAATGAAAACATTTATATTGGAATACCTTTACATGCAAATTTCTCCCCAGACTTTTGAGCAAGAGTCCCTTTCTTTATTGTTCATTGGGCCCTAAGAGTTGTGGAGGTGGAGGCAGCCCTGGCAATGAACTTAGAAAAGTGTTTTGAAAAGTTTTACTTTCTCAATAAAGGGGTAAGGACTTCTGCTCCTCTAGACTTCTCATTAAGTACAGCTAAGAACCAGGACATTATACATAAAAGAAAACACTGACTTTGGTGGTAGGAAGAAAGCAGACTGGCTGGTGAGCTTGGAACCTGAGGAAATACATGAAGGCTTGTTCTCAGAGTTTTATTTTTGCCTCCTATATACCAGATGTGTTGCTGAAGGAGGCAACTACCCAGAAATGCCAACAGATGCACACAGAATAAGCCTCAACAGAAGCCTATTCTCTCCAGCCAAAGAAATAGGGAAGACATCAACCAGTTATGAATTAACCACTGCTCTTCAAGCAAACACCATAGATACAACTGTGGACCCACCCCACCCACTTCAGCCAGGCTTAGTGGACAGCCTAGACTTCCACCCTTGTGAAGTGGTAATGTATGTCCAACATCTCACTGGGATGTCATGAGGGAAGGCAGAGTAAAGAGCAGAGAATTTCATCCCCCCTGGCCAGTCATGAGGCATCTGTGCCCCACAGTGTTAGTAGAGGCAACATGGCACAAAGAAGTTCCCATGTCCACTCAGCAGTAATGAGAGACCCCCTGGGTAGGCGGCCTAGATTTATAGCTCCATTGCTGGTAACAAGCTGACATCACCTCCCCTTCCTGCACTGGAGATGTGTCGGACAAAGCCAATTAAGTAACATGTTTTGATTATCATCCAGAATTCTCATAACAATATGAAAATGTCCAGGTTCCCATAAAAAAAAAATACTTGTCATCATAAGAACCTGGAAGATCTCAAACCAATTGAAAAAACAATGATCAATATATATTAACTTCCAGATTCCAGAGATGTAGCAATTATCTAACAAGGATTCTAAAGCACCTGTGTTAAAAATGTTTGAACAAGCAATTACAAACATTCTTGACCCCCCAAAAATAGAAAGGCTCAGCCAAAATCTAGAATATATAAGCAAAGAAGTGGAAGCTAGAAAGACTTTGAGATAAAAGAGAGAGAAACTGGGGACAGCTGCTCTACTGTGATGAGCAGAGTTAAGAAAAAAGATCATTTAAAATACTTGCTTTGTGGTTGTAATAGTTTGCTTGGGCTACTGTAACAAAATACCATAAACTGGGTGACATAAACAGAAATTTATTATCTAAAGGCTTAAAGTCTGAAATTCAAGGGTCAGGAGAGTTAGTTCCTCCTGAGGCTGAGAAAGAAATTGCTGTTCCAGCCTCTTTTTTCCGCGTGTGTTCGGCCACCTCCTCCCTGTGTCCCTTCATGTTATCTTTCCTCTGTGCATGTCTGTCTCCAAATTTCTCCTTTGCAAAAGGACACCAGTCATATTGGATTAGGGCCCACCTGCTCCAGTGTGACCTCATTTTAACCAGTCACATCTGCAACAATCTTATTTCCAAATAAGGTCATATCCTGAGGCACTGGGAGTTAAGACTTTAGGTAGGAATTTTGAGGGAACACAATTTATCACAGCTGTAGTATAAATGGATTACTCTTTTGGCATGATTTTTAGAGGCTACAGGAAACATTCCAGGTGTTTGTTATTTTTTGGCAGAGTGAATGAAGTTTCTTCTGACTGTGGAAAAAAGGTGCAGGAACCATTTGGCCGCTTGACCACAAATTTGAATTTTCAGGGACAGAGCTAGAGCTGTAGGCTCCAGAGTTGGTGAGTACATTTTCCTTAAAATGTGGTAGCAAGGATTAAAAATAAATTTTCAGTGTGTGGTAGAAATAATGCACAGTATAAAGTTGTTCGAACACTTTTATTCCAGATACTAAATCTCCACTAAAGTAAATCATCTTTTGTTTATTAGGTAAACTCTTTCACTAATAATGAACCAAAGGAGGAAAATCACGCCACGTTGGGGGCATACCATTTTACCAGACAATTCTTCTTACACCTCCCTATCCCATCTCCCATCTGCTCCCATAAAAAACAAGGCCAATATGGAGGTGAGAAGTGCACTGACCATTAGCTCATAATACATAGATAAACATTCCTAGAGGCAGCAGTCATAGGCTCAGCTATTAGGAAAAAAATGAAAAAACAAAAATAGCAACATACTTTTATGGGTTATATATGTGACAGTTTTGCGTGTTTTAAAGGTAGAGTTTTCTACTTAGAAATATCTAATTGATTAAAATTTTCAGACTGTATTGGCAATACAAATGTTTTTAGAGTCCAAGTTACAGTATTTTTATTATAATTGGACCTCACAAATGCAAACAGAAGTGGATTTGAAAGAGGTGATGACCCAGTTAGACTATTAAATTCTATTAGACCAGAAAATGTACAAGCAATGCTAAAGCCAGTGTCACAGAAAGTGAAATGTTCGCTGAGTACTATGACCCTAGTCAATTTTTCATGATTTTTCCAACAGCTTCCACATTTTTAAAAATTTAAACTCCAATTTTCACCACCAGGTAATTTAATGTGGAGCTGATATTACATCTTTTTTCAGTGGTTTCTAAAAGTTCTTTCTCATTACTTGTCATTGGCATGAAGGGCAAGCATCTTAGCAAAGCTGTTTGAAAACTAAAATACCTAAATTTCTATTATTATAAGGAGGTAAAAAATAGTATCTGAAATTTGCCTTAAAGACTTCTAGGATACTATGCACTTTGTTGAGTATTTTAACTGGTTCAAAGTGTCAAGTGAAAGAAAAAAAAAAAAAGCAGGCAAAGCTGTGAAACAATCAGCTGTGTTCATTTGAGGTTTTGGGGCCCACAATCTCAGAACATGCTCATCCTAGGAGCAGAAAGGGCTTAGGGTCTTTAAAGGCAAACAGGGGAACTCTGAAGTGGCTCACATGAGTTGTCTGAAGGAATCATGATTGGCTAAAGCTATTGTAACCTACATGTAACTGTACCTATTTGGTGGCTAAGGTTATTCATTAGGCAAAAGTCCACTTTGTTGCAGGCAGTAAGCATTTGTCCATGATGTTTACAGTTTGACAGAATATATAAAGTTTAAGGGTCTTCCAAAAAACAGTAAGTTTCAGAGCCTAGGGCATGGATAGGCCCTCTTTCCATAATGGCCCCCGATTCTATTTACCTTTACTCCCATTTTCAATGTGCACTCCATGTTTTCTACATTTACACAAGCATGACCCCTTGAGCTGTTTCAATGCAATAGGGGAAAATAGAAAAACATGGGTGAAATCCACATGTTGAAAATGTTATTTTATGACAATCATCTTGCTGATATTTATCTGTTTTCTCTGCATGATACATAATGTACAGTTTTAAGAAGATTAGAAACCAGAAAATAATTTAATGTTATGTCAACTCAATCACTTTGCAACTCTTGTTTTTTCAGTCAGTCTACCTTATTCTTTGGTTTTAAAGTTACTTTTATACTTCATATCCATGCAAAAGGAAAGACAAGATAAATAAATGAGATAGTAAATAGAGCTTACTGCTAGAAATTTTCTTTTTGTGCAGAACTATACAGGTGCAGGCTCAAGTGCAGTGAGTAAAATTTAATAAAATGCAAGTTCTCAGAAAGCTGTCAAGGTTGGCCAAACACTTGTAAGCCGCAGGAGGAGGAATGACAGTAGGAGAGTTATCACAGGCAGAGGGAACAGGAAGAGAAGAGGCCCCCAGGAAGGTGCATCCTCTGAGGCCAAGCTTGTGTGGAGCTCAGGGGAAGGGGTAGGGAGGAAGCCAGGCTGGAGAAGGGATCCCATGGCTGGTCCCATTGTGTGTGTCTCACCAGCGACGGGGACAGGAAGTGGTGGCCAGGAGTGAGGCATGAGAGCTCCCCTATAAAAATTCAGAAAAGAGAGAATTGGGGCTGGATATATATTTAGGGTAAGGTTACTAGGATGGATGACTGTGCAGACTAGGATCTAGGATATGGAAAGGACTCCGAGGAACAGAGGCTAAGGAAAGAAAGGAGGTTTCAGAAAGGACACGAGTGGGCTCATGTTGGACAATAGGGCCGCCTAAAGGACATCTATTAGGAGCCTTCATTTGCACGACCATGAGCGTCTCCACTTTTGTATGATCCAAGCATATAGCATAGCTTAATTTTCCACGCAGCCTTAACACTGTAAGGTTTGGATGATCCTGGAGATCTCTGGTAGATGACTCCTTAAACCTCCTTCCAGCTGTCTGTACTACTGGCTCTAGCAGAAACAATGGTCAAAGTGGTACCTAGCTTGGAATGGGGAATGAAGCGGCTGCCATTGCTTTTCCGTTCATGTCTGCTTTATTCTTTTCTCTTCTTGAAACCCAGAATTTCTCTGTTTACCTTACAGCTTTCTCATATATGATTGCTCAGATCAAATCTCCCATGAACACTCCACACAGGGGTTCAGCAGAGACCAGTGAGGGGCTCCAAGACTCCCATCCACTTCATAGGGGAGGGAATCAGATTGGGCTGACTGCACACAGTGCCCAAACCACTTCCAATCTCTATGATTAGGAAGGATTTTAACATAAACAAAGCTGTTAAGACTCTAAAGGCAGGACTGACTTGTATCCCTTATCAAGAAGCAAATACAGAGTAAACTGTTTCTGAATCAATTAATAAATGATAACGGGAAAATCAGTCTCCCCACTGCGTACCTTCAGAAGCAGTTTGTTCCCTAGCAGAGATGGGCATTTCAGAGGGGCTGGGAAATAGGATTCAGGCACTTGCTGGAGATGCTGTTGAAGGGAGGCAGCATTGGGACAGTAGTGGAAAAACTGATATTTAAGGTCTCCATCATCAAAACTTTATGATATGCCAGAAGTTTGAGTTCTTTAAGGCCAACATGAATCTTTACCTATCTCCTATTTCTCTACTGTCTCTTGTCCTAATCTAATTTCTTTATATGCATTTACTTTTAACAGTTTCATGAGATCTAGCTCATCTGGGAATTTACATGTCCCTTCTGGTGGAAACCAGCAAAGGAGAAAAGCTTAGGAGCAATTCCAGCAAAGAGGACCGGCAGCAGAAGTTCTGCTAACACTCAGTGCCTTAGGAACAACCTATGGGCTCCATTCTCCGTCCTTCCCTCCATCATCCAGAGCTGGGGTCCAGCTCTCCTGGGCCGCCTACGGAGGCTGTTCCATTCAGAGAGAGAACAGAGCTGCACTACAGCCTCAGGGCAACACCAACTAGGCAGAAAATCACTCAACTGCTACTCATCTGTGTGTGAAGTTCTGTGACACATTGGCTGGTTTTCTAAGCCTTTGCTCCATAGGATAGGCAAAGGAAATGCCATCTTTGCACTAGTGTGTGTTCCCATTTTGTGATGTCTCTAAGCTTGAGGTATTGGGAGAGTTAATAAAAGGGCAACATTTCAACACTGACTCACCCCCAGCAGGAATGACTTACAGTGCCAGTGGGCACAATTCTCAGCTCCTAAGTGCACCCTCGATGGGTGCTCCAAAAGGAAGTGCATTTGGTAAAACAGTCATACTCAGAGTAGCACTCATGCAGCTGAATTTCTGGAGACTGAGAGAAGTTTAGGACCCCGGTGGTTGCTATGACAAGAGCATCATGACTTATTTATCCCACTTTTCATGGCTGTCAGTATGACACGTTTCTAAAGGGAACATCGGCAAAGCCTTTGAAAATAACATGTGTTAATAAATTCACAGTAAGTTTGTAAGACATATTGATCACACTTAGTACTCAGGAAATTCTCACAGGAGACACCTGCCTCTGCAGCCAGCTTCTCTATGACAAATGATGTCACTCAAGAGGCCCCTTGAATTCAGACTATGACTTAGGGGACACAAGGAAGGAATTACTGTGCAGATTCAAATGTGCCACTGTGACCAAGGAAATAAATCTATTTGAAGACATAGGTTAAAAGGATGTGTCTAATACACTACCTGTTGATAGCATGTAATCCATTAACATGATAGGTGAGTGAGTAACAAAAAATCACAAGTATGTTCTCTTCTGGTTCTACTGAAGGACTCTGACCTGAGAATTCACAGCATTTCAGGGAAGTGTTGAAAGAAAAATGCAACATGGGTTTCCATTTTCTAAGCCCAGTAAAGGAGTAAATTATAGAGGTATACATTGTACTTGACACCAGTTAGGAGTGCATTGCTTACAAGAAGCAGAACACTTGAGTAAATGGCATTATTTTTCTCCCCTAAGCAAAAGGCTTAGAGGAAGCACCTGTCTATACTCTGGGTTGACATTGGGTATTTCTGGTCGACAATCCCTGCTATAACCCCAGGCTTCACATCCATGATCACATTTGAGGTCAGGAGATCAGAGAAGTGCAGGGCAGAAGCATTCTTCCTTGCACTTCTCTTTCATTAAAGAGAAACTGTATTTGGAGAGCTTCCACCAGAGGGAATTCATCCTAGTCATTTTGCCCCATCTCTCCTACCAGCTCTGAGGAGGTTTGCGTCTGTTTTTGCAAACCTGCATGGAGGAAGATGGCCATGGGAGAAAGGGCGAGGAGGGCTGTGGCCCACACTGTGGCAAAAAACATATGCCCCAGACTGGTTAATACAAACTGGAGGCTACATGTCAACTTGGTATGAAAGTTTCCAGATTCATGGGGCATTGTAACTTCTGATAAACTTCTCCATCCTTGAATACAGTTAACCTATTCTGTGGCAGGTCCTGAATTATGCACTAAAATTGTGAGACCAGAAAGATCACTGTGTGTCCTAGACTAAAGTTTACAGTCTACCCAAAGTCTGAGACACCAGTGGCTCTGGGAGTGTGCCGCTGGACCTCACCTGGCGGAGCTCTGCCCCAGCCCTGCCTCGCCACACCTGCCCACGTGGGGAGCTCTGGGAGGCTTTTGTCCTAGGACCTTGTCTTTCACAGGGTAGTTTACTCCTCCTCTCACTCAAGCCATGTGGAGCCACAATCACTGCCTGAATTCAAGTCCTGACCATCTCTCTCCTGAGCTACCAATGGTCCTAAATGCTTCTCTGTCTGTCCTTTTTCAGCACTCCGTGTCTCCTCCATGCTCAGGCTAAAACAACATTTTCAAAGTGCAGAGATATCAGTAACAACCAACCCATATATATTAACTTGCTGTTTATCCCTGAGGTGTTCTTGCTTAGGGTGAAAGCCAGTGTGTATGTTTGACTAGGATGGGCTGGTTGTGCATGAAGCACAGAAAGAGATTTTAATGGGGGGAAATATCACATTTGACCAAGCATAGCTGGGTCTACATAATTATTTTTTCTTAGTTTTTAAATAGTGAGAAAAACAAGAGGAATGAATTGGTCTGCAGTAGGGGAAAAGTGATTTTATGAAAACATGTCCACTTATCCCAGTATTTTACATTGAGAAGGGGATATATCAACATCAGAGGCAAACATATACCTTTGAGGGCAGTTCAAACATTGAAGGATTGTGGAAAGAATAAAGTAGGTAAACTGAATATAGATCCTGGAGAAGATAAAAATCCAAGGGCACTGGACTGGTGAGAAAGCAAACAATGCTGGGAAAGGAGTCTCCCAGTCACTTCAGCCAATGAGAGTGTCAAAGCATTTCCACAAAGACAGGAATAGGGGGAGCACAGAATGCTTCAGGGTCCCTGCATTCTGCATTTAGTGACCTTGTGACTGGTACATCTTACTCCCTATTGATTAAGTTTCTAGTGGGATAGTTTTGTATGGTAAGAGTTCTGGCAAGTTCAACAGTTGGGCCTTACCCACATCTCACCTGTTCTCAAAATGTGAAATTTTGAGAAGAATTTTCCAACTAAAGCAAACTACAGTATAACTGTTTTGTCTGAGAAAATTGCACCTAAGGGCCACTGATCAAATAACAGCCCTGCACAAAATTATTTAGTTTCTTAAAATATCAAAGACATGCCAAAATGCTTTGTTGACTTGTTTTTTCTGATCTTGAAAATAGTACTATTTTTGTAAAATGTTCAGGCAAAGATAGTAATAGCTAAAGAGGAATATATCAAACATCTCTATACTCAAAGATGCAATAGTATATCCTTACTTCTTACTTGACTAAAAGACATGAACATTTCATGTTTTCTTAATAGCTGCCAACATTTCCTCTGTTTGGATGTATGCATTTTAATTAACCATTCCACGACTTTGAACATATGCAACCTTTGTACTTTGATTTTTTGTATGTGCCATTTATTTCCCTACAACACTTTCTAAAAGGTGAAATTGATCAAAATTATGAGTATTTTTATTATGCTTAACACATATTGGAGTCTACTTCTGCAGAGTGTTTATCTGTATGACCACATTTTTACAAAAGTGGATAATATTTTTTTTAATGCTATGAAGGTAAAAACGCATGTCGTGGTTATAATTTTAATCACTTGAATATTAGTGAGTTTGGATTTTAGTACATTTATTGATCACTTTTTTATCTTAAGTGTTGCCTTTTGAAATAGATGACTTTGCCTGGGCTATATATTTTTTTACTAATATGAATCTTGGTGTATTCATTAATCTAATGATTTAGGCAGTTTAGGTGGTGGTTAACTAAGAAGGTAGAGGTCCGGCAGTCAGATTATGAGCAGAACTACTGACATTATTTTGAGCAAGACCTCCTGTAAATCCCAGCCAGAGAGAGTTATTTTTTTAAGAGTTGCTTTTTCACTTCTCTATATGCTTCCATTACTGAAGGAATTCTTAAAATTTAAGGAGTTTCCTTAAAACCTGAATGAGTCCAGTACAGGGTCCAAGGTGTAGAGGAGCTATAGGAGGGTCCCTGCATGTAGGATTGCATGGACGGTTACAGGGGGGTGGGGATCCCCAGGCAGGAGCAGAGGGCACCATGGTACCAATATAGGGCACTGTGTTCAGTTCACAGCGTGTGATCTGTTCAACTAACAAGAATAATATGAACTTAGAGAAAGTGAAATAGCATCTAAGAAAATGCTTTCCGATACATCTACTTTTCTGGCAAACTGAATGCCTGGGGACACAGGGAGTTTTTTCTCCTCTCTGCTCCTTGTGGGCATCCCTTGAAGGGCCCCCACCCATAAGATGGCGAACCTCCTGCTTCTCTTCCGGGTCCTTGGTTCCCGCCGGCACCACCTGAAGCCCAATCACCCCTCAACCCCCTCCCAATCCCAGCACCTAGCCAATAGCCACCAGCCCCGTAGAAGTGACACCACAATCACCCCATGCCCCTTCCTATATAACCCAGCACCTTTCCCTAAAAAAGCGGAATTCTCCGGTGAATTGCTGCTGTGTGTCGCTCCTTTCCTTTCATCGGTGCGGAAACCCGGGAGACGGGACACCCCAACTGGGCCCCGTCTTCCCCCCGACACCAGCAGCAGCTTGCCCTCGTCCTCTTTTTCCGGCGCTGGCTCCTCACACTCACCACTCCTCTTTGGCCTTTGGGTAAGTTTTCCCCCAGAGTGGGCCACTCTTCCCCGAGCTATCGCAGCGCCATTGACTGTGATCGTCCGACAAGGCCCTGACGCTCAGGGACGGGGGATGAGAAGAGAACTCTCCCCGCCTCAGGCCTTCACGGCTGCGGCGGACCCTCAGGCCCCCCTCCAACAGCCATAAACGAGGTGACTCCTTTGCGGATGAGAACGCTCCCTTTCCCCCCCTCCCCCTTCCGTTCCTTCCGCCAAAAATTCCTAGTACTAGGTTCCTCGTGACTCCGGCACTCTGCCTTCTTAGAGAAGTCGGGGTGACGACCCACACTTCCTAAGAAACTGACTCGTATACGAGTTTCCGCAGACCCCCAAGGATCATCGGGGACGCCCTTTGTCTCCTTGTGGTCTGCTCCCAGTCCGAGGATCTCCGTTCGTCTTCCCGTTTGTCTCCTTCTCTGTCCTTCAGCCATGGGAGCCTCCTCATCCCTCCCTGGAAGCTCACCTCTTGAATGCCTGCTCAAGCATCTAGCCACCCTCTCCCTGACGCCTGATATAAAACCAAGACTTCTCCGCAAATACTGCTCCCAAGATTGGCCAACATGCCCTCTAGATAATAACAACCAATGGCCCGCAGGGGGAACCCTTGATCCTAACATCACTCGCGATCTTTTTAACTACTGCCAGCGCCTGAAAAAATGGAAGGAGATTCCCTATATTGAAGCTTTCCGCCTCCTCCTCCCGCCCCCCTCCCCGCCGCCGCCTCCTCCTCCCCCCGCCCCCCCCAAGTTCTCCTAGCCTGCAAGCCGTCTCCCCAGCAGAAGCCTCCCGTTCACTCCCTTCCCCCTCCTCTCCTACAACAGCCCCTCCCCCTTCCTCCACCACCATCTCCTCCCCCACCTCACCCCCCTGCAGATCAAGCCTGAGCCTTTCAGCCCCCCTCTAACTAAGTCTCAGGAGCCTCCTCCGTCTTTGCCCCCATCACCTGTTTCTCCCCCATAGACTGAACCAGAACCCTTCAGTCCTCCTCAGACTTGGTCCGAGAGCCTCCCCAAAGTTATCGCCCCCCTCCGGGAAGCAGCAGGATCCGAAGGCATCGTGCGCATTCACGTCCCTTTCTCCTTAGGAGATTTAGCCCAACTTGAGAAACGCCTAGGTTCCTTTTCCACTGATCCCACAACATATATCAGGGAGTTTCAATAGACCCTCCAGTCATACAGCCTCACACATCATGACATTTTCATGCTCCTGGCCAATACCCTCCTTCCTGAAGAGCACAGACGAGTTTGGGACTTTGCCCAAACGCACGCCACTGAAACCCACAGGACTGACCCCACCTATCCCGCTGGCCCCACCGTTGTCCCCGAACAAGACCCACACTGAGATTATAACACTGCCGTGGGTCTCTGCTCTCGAGATATTTTTGCCTCCTGCTTAATAACAGGTCTGAAAAAGGCAGCTCGTAAAGTAGTCAATTTTCAAAAGCTCCAAGACATAATTCAAAGGAGGGACGAGACTCCCTCTGAGTTCTTAGGCAGACTCACTCAAGCCCTATTACAGTTACCAGCCTGGACCCAGAAACGCCTGACGGGAGACATGTCCTTATGACATACTTCCTAGCTCAAAGCTACCCCGACATTAAAGCTAAACTCAAAAAGTTAGAACAGGGCCCCGCTACCCCACAGACTGAGATCCTAACAGTGGCCTTTAAAGTCTTCCATAACCGGGAGGGGGAGAAAGAACACCGTAAAAAAAAGGCTGATCAGGCCAATTTCCAAATGTTGGCCCAGCTGATAAAACCACAACCTGGGCACTCCTCTACAAACAAGCCCCCCCCAGGAGCTTGTTTCAAGTGCAGAAAAGAGGGACATTGGTCAAGGGCACGCCCCTCCCCCAGATCTCCTACCACCCCATGCCCCAGATGCCACAAAAAGGGCGACTGGGGGTCTGATTGCCCAACCACCCAAAGGGGAGGCTGGACGAACAACACCCATCCTAAGCCCGCCGTAGTGGGGCTGGCAGAAGAAGATTGACGGGGCCCGGGGGCTTCTCGCCCGACCATTTCCATCACCAAACAGGAGCCCAGGGTTACTTTAATAGTAGACGGTCGCCCCATCTCCTTCCTCCTAGATACAGGAGCCACCTTCTCAGTCTTGCGAGAATACTGGGGCCCTACCACGCCTGCCATTACTCCTATAGTTGGGGTAGGAGGTAAACAGATTTTCCCATTAAAACCCCCCCTTTTATGCACAATCCAGGACAATCCCATACCTTTCTCCCACTCCTTCCTGGTTATGCCCCAGTGTCCCATCCCTTTACTAGGACGGGACATCCTTTCTCTCCTCCATGTTTCCATAACTATATCCACTCCCACAGCCCCCAGTACTCCCTTTCTGATGGCCCTCATAGCCGACGACCCCCCTCTACACAATGAAAGCTCCAGTTCCGCCCTCATACACCCTGTAAATCCCAAAGTTTGGGACATTACAAGCCCCTCCGTGGCTCTATGTCCTCCTGCCTCTATCAAATTACGTGACCCCTCTCAGCATATCTGTCAGGCACAATACCCCCTAACCACTTCAGCCCTCATATGCCTTCAACCCATCATTCAAGATCTTTTAAACAAAAATTACCTCAGACCCACTCACTCCCCATTCAATACCTCCATATTAGCTGTTAAAAAAACCAGCGGATCTTTACGCCTCGTCCAAGACCTTCGCCTCATCAACATGGCCATCATCCCTATCCATCCCTTAGTCCCAAATCCATACACCCTTTTATCGCAGATCCCTGCCTCAGCCTCCCACTTCTCAGTCCTAGATCTCAAGGATGCATTTTTTTCTATCCCTCTGGACCCCTCCTCCCAAGATTTTTTCACCTTCACCTGGACAGACCCATACACAAGACATTCTGAACAACTCACTTGGACAGTTTTGCCACAAGGCTTCCGAGATAGTTCCCATATTTTTGGACAGGTCCTAGCTCAGGACCTCAAACAGTTTCATCATGATCACTCCAAGTCCACCTTATTACAATACGTGGATGATCTTCTACTCTGCAGTCCCTCGTGGGAACAGTCTCAACTTGACACTGCCTCCCTACTTAACCTTCTAGCTTCCAGAGGTTACCGGGTATCCCCCGTCAAAGCTCAAATCTCTTCCCCTTCTGTCACTTACCTCAGATTCCTTCTATCTCAACAAAGAAAATCCATTACCTTAGACAGAAAATGGCTCCTCTCTTTCCTGCCCGTTCCCAAAACCAAGACAGAAATCCTTTCCTTTCTAGGCCTGGCTGGGTATTTTAGAGCATTGATCCCTAACTTCTCCCTGTTGGCAAGACCCCTATACGACCTCAGCAAGGGCCCCCCTGAAGAACCATTATCCTCCTCACCCCGACACTCCTTCATTAAGCTCCATCGAGCCCTTGTGGAAGCCCCAGCTCTCCATCTTCCTGATTTGTCGAAGCCCTTCTCATTATACATTAATGAGAGGTCCAGTCAAGCTCTAGGAGTCCTAGGCCAATATTATGGCCCATCCTTTGCCCCAGTATCTTATCTTTCCAAGCAATTAGACCCCACAGTTCGGGGATGGGCCCCCTGCCTACGGGCATTAGCCGCTGGACAGCTCTTGCAGAAGGAAGCTCATAAACTGACATTCGGGGTGCCCTTTACCATTCTATCCCCACATCACCTAAAGGATCTTTTAACCTACAAAAGTTTACAGACTCTCCCTCCCTCCAGACTCCTGACCTTACTGTCCTCTTTCCTCCAAAATCCAGACATTTCTTTCCTCCCCTGCCAGCCCCTGAATCCAGCCACTCTCCTTCCTCTACCCTACTCTCCTCATACTCCCTCGCATGATTGCCTAGAAGCCCTTCACAACTTCCTTCCATGCCACTCCACGATCTCCGAAGGAGCCCTCTCACACTCCGACCTCATCTGGTTTACTGATGGGTCCTCCTTTAATCATGAGGGCACCCATTATGCAGGATACACAGTAGTCTCCCTCGAAGATGTCATCGAGGCATGAGCCCTACCCGCTGGTACAATCAATCAACAGGCCGAACTTATTGTGGCCACCAGAGCTTGCACTCTGGCCCGGGACATGTCTCTCACATGGTACACTGACTCCAAATACGTATTCCACATTCTCTTGTCTCACGTGGCAGTATGGAAAGAACGAGGCCTCCTGATCACAAAAGGAAATTCCATCACTAATTCAGCATTAATTACTAAACTTCTAGAGGCTTCACAACTCCCACACCGACTGGGCATAGTCCACTGCAAATCACATCAAAAGGATGACTCCCCCATTACAAGAGGTAACAACAAAGCTGACAGAGTAGCCCGGTCGATTGCCCTATCAGAAGAAGCACCAGACAACGATCCATCTGCCCCTGCGGTTTTAGCCTTATCACAAGACACCCTCTGTTCCCAGGACAGAGAGTCTCTCTTCCACCTCTTACACGATCTGTTCCATCCTAGCCCCCAATCCTTAATCCATTTTTTACAATCCTTTTTTTCTCTCTCTCCTGAAGACAAAACCCTACTTAACCAAATCACCCGCAAGTGCACCATCTGCCAATGCATTAACCCTAATACCCTCCTCAAGGCCTGACCCTTCCTGGCTCATCAAGCAAGGGGTAATGTCCCCGCCGCAGATTGGCAAATAGACTTCACTAACATGCCCCCCGTATGGCGTACCAGATACCTGCTCGTGTTAGTAGATACATTTTCAGGATGGGTCGAGGCTTTCCCCACCACTAACAAACGAGCGTCCGCGGTTGCCTCTATCCTCCTCACCCAGATCTTTCCTAGGTTCGGGATGCCCACTTCCCTCCAATCAGATAACGGCCCTGAGTTCACTGCCCAAATCATTCAGAACCTCTCCAAGTTGCTCTCACTCCCCTGGCATCTACACTGTCTTTATAAACCACAGGCTTCGGGAAAAGTAGAAAGAGCCAATAGGACTCTAAAAGACATCCTGACCAAACTATCTCTAGAACTACACCTTGACTGGGTTTGCCTACTTCCCTTAGCTCTACTTCACATTCGGGCCCTCCCAAAGAAACCTTCCTTCTTGTCACCCTTTGAGATCATGTACGGCCACCCAATTCTACCCCCAGGGCTCCCTTCCCACAAAAGACCAATTCCTCCCAATATGGCCCTTCTGCTACTCTCTCTCCTCCGCACCGAATTGTGGAAATATCAGGATTGGCTCCTTCCTGATCCATCTGCCTCCCAAAATCCTCCTGTCTTACAGCCCAGCCAACTAGTGTTTTATAAGCTGCCACAGGATCGGCCCTCTCTCACCCCAAAATGGGAAAGTCCACACCCAGTTATTCTCTGCACCCCCTCGGCTGCCAAGCTCTTACTGCCTGATAACTCTGTCACCCCTTGGATTCATATCTCCAGGTTGAAACCAAACACCCAGGACCCACCTTCTCTGGACACCCAAGACCCATCGGTCACAATCCAGAGTCCTTCGGATACAGCCCAAGACGCTGTCTACTCTACCATGCCTCATCCCTCTGATCCCTTGAAACTCCGCATCTCCCGTTCACCCCCTTTGCCATCCATACCCAAATCATGACTTTTTCCTCCTTTACTGCTCTCTCGCTTTTTTTCCTCATTCCTATTGTCTCCTTCTGCCACCCCAGCCTCCTTTGTATGGCGATTCAAAGTCAGACAGACTTACACACAGCATCAAACAAAAATTACTGCCCTCATTGCCACATCAGACTGCCCTCTGAAAGGCTGCTCCGAGCCTTTATACCTCCACTTTCCTCCCTCCACCGAAGTGTTCACTAGCAGCTACCTTTATTCTCCCTACCTCTGCTTCCTCTATGACCAGAAACAGGCCTGTTGCAGACAATGGTCAGACACCTACGGGGATGTCCCTACTGGTCTTGTGCCATTCACTACATGGGTAACTCCCGGTACCCACAGTATTACTCCTCCAACTGTTTCATGAAATATCCCAACGGCTCGTTCTCCTTATCAATCCCAGATCCCTGGGACTCTCAATGGGCCGCCGGAGTCACAGCCTCAGTTTACTACGGGGGGTCCTCGACCCCCCACGGTACCCTTCATATCTCTTGAGAGTATGTTCCCTCTCATTCCCAGATCTCTCAAGTTGCATCAGATATTGGACATTCTGAAAAAGTCATTATTCAAACATTTGACGGCGCCTCTTCATCTTCCTATCCCTGCCCCTCTTCTAATTTCTCCTACTCTTGGTTGCAGCTCATTCAAGACACCACCATATTTCTCAACCACACCCTCAACACCACCAATTGTTTCTTGTGCGCATCACTACAGCGCCCACTGATGGCTGCCGTGCCCCTTAATATTTCCAACTACTCCTTCCAAGCAGGAGGACAACCCCTCTGCCCCCTGGCAGGCATACCTCTATGGGAACCAGAATATGCAGACAATCTCACCATCCACCACTGTGTAGGCCCAACTCCTCCCGCCTCCAGCACACTTCACTGCCTCTCTATCTACACCCCCACCTCCAACTCTAAGACTTTTATGCAACCGGGACACTTCTTTTGGTGCAATGGCAGTCTTTTCAACTCACTGCCTCCCAACTCCAGCACACCCTGCATTCTCGTCACCCTAATCCCACAGCTTACACTTTGCAGCATGGCAGAATTCCTTGAGCTCCAACCTCCCTTGCCCTCGCACACAAGAAGGGCTGCTTTCCTTCCCATTATGGTCGGTATTTCCCTAGCCACCTCAGCCATTGGGGCAGGATTTTCAGGGGGAGCCTTGGGTCACTCTCTATAGGCAATTAGAGATCTCAACGCCAAACTTGAGGGAGCCCTGATATCCACTGCCGATTCCCTGGCCTCTCTCCAAAGACAGGTCACTTCGCTAGCTAAGGTCACCCTTCAAAACCGGAGGGCCTTAGATCTGCTTACAGCCGAAAAGGGCGGCACCTGCATCTTCCTTCAGGAAGAGTGCTGCTATTACATCAACGAATCCAGCACTGTAGAAACTGACATTACCAAACTCACCCACCTTGCCTCCAGCCTCCACTCTGCTTCCAATTCCAACCCATTCTCTTCAATACCATCAAACCCCTTCCTCACCTGGCTGTGGCCCATTGCAGGCCCTATAATAATCATTCTTCTCGCCTGTCTCTTCTTGCCTTGCATAGTAAAGTTTATCAAATCCCAAGTCGGTTAAATCTCTAATCAAGCTTTCAACCAGCTTTTACTCAGGAACTACCAGCTTTTAGCCACAGAAGATCCCTCACCCTCACGTGACCTCCTCACCACACGCTGAGATGGACCCCTCTCTCCGCTGAAAACTGTTCCTGGAAACAATGGCCGCAGACGCCTGGCTTCTGACACCCGTATCCTCCTGGCACCATTGGAATCAACAAGTCCTCGACCTGTGGTTACAGGGAACCTTCACTGATTTCCAACCTGAAGAAGTCCACATCTACTCGTCCTTACTGTGGGGAGTCCTATCAACCCTTTCCCCCCAGTCCTCAAGCCCTCACTCCCTTCTCCGCCCCCATTCAGCAGGAAGCAGTCAGAGAGAAAGCAACATCCACAACCCCATAGAGGAGAAAGGGGGAATGAAGGGCCCCCACCCATAAGATGGCGAACTTCCTGCTTCTCTTCCAGGTCCTCGGTTCCCGCCGGCGCCACCTGAAGCCCAATCACCTCTATCCCGCCTCCCAATCCCAGCACCTAGCCAATAGCCACCAGCCCCGTAGAAGTAACACCACAATCACCCCATGCCCCTTCCTATATAACCCAGCACCTTTCCCTAATAAAGCGGAATTCTCCGGTGAATTGCTGCTGTGTGTCGCTCCTTTCCTTTCATCCCTGCCCTTCAAGTTGACCCAGTGTGGTCCTTCTATTGCACTGGATGCTTGTATGGGGTGCTCTCCAGTCTAGGAATGTGAACACTCACCACCTCAGGCCTCAGCCTCAGCCTTGCATGGTGAGGGAAATGCATCTTCCCAGCCTCATTCCAAGGCCAGCTTGCAAAGGCTTTTCAGGATGAGTGAGACCCTGGTGTGAATGCACTGGCTCTAAAAGAAGGGATATGAGTAGGGAAGCAGCTTCTGGACTGGCAGCACATGCTTTATAGAAAAGTAAAGCATCTGATCTGGACTCCTGACTGGTCATAAATAAGACTGCATTCTTTTAGGTAATGAACTCAACTGCACATGCACAGACTCTCCGAGCAGTGGGGCAGGGCTTAGACAAGGTGGACAGTCTTTCCACTGATGAGTGTTGAGTCCCGCATGACTTCTGGCCCCTGGCACGTCTCCATGTGCCCATCTGCTTGATGTTGAAGTACACATATGATGTGTTTAGCCAATGAAACGTGAGCAGAAGTGATATGTGTCACTTTCATGTGGAAGCATTCAATTTCTGATACTCATCTCTTTAGTCTGATTTCTCCCTAAAGTAAAAATATATGTTGACTCAGAGGAGCCATGAGATCTAAAGAGGCTGATCTCTGATCAGGACACCAGAGCACAGCTGCCCACTACTCTTTCTCATCTCCACTGGACTTTGATAAAGCGATAAAGCGAAATCTGTGTGCAGCACTTAGATTTGAGGGTTTTTAGTGCAATGTCACACATCTTCCTAGTTATCAAGTTTATTCAAAGATATGGAAAGCAAACAGAAGCAATTCTGCACAAAGATGTGTTATAAACCAAGGGACTCCAAACTGGCTGAAGGCGGGTATGCTGGTCAGTCTGCACACCTCATGATTCATGCCGCTCCCTCCATCTGCTTGTGGAGGAGGTGCTCAAGTGGATGATATGGAGAAGCACAGGCATCAGACACCGAGACTGGATACAGGGTAAGAATTACTATGCATCATTTACAGAAAAGAAGGTAAGACTCAAGCCGGTAAGGGCCTGACCCACCAGCATTAACACATGATGGAGCTGACGTTTGAATAAGGCTGGAAATGCTCATATGTCAAGAAGAAAATTTATGAAGCCTGAATTTTTGCTAGCTGGACACTAGTCTTATTATAGTTAGAAAATAGATAAAAAATATAAGTTCATCAAAGGCTTACATCCCTGTGGTAAGCTAAAAGTATTTTCAGAAAAATAGGTTATCTTTGAGCAGAGAACACCCGTCATGTTGCACTTTCCTTCTGAATTCTTCACATTATTCTCATTAATCCTTTCAAAGTCCTCAATGGATTCCTAGCAAATCTGACTTTTTGTAGCTGAAAATACTGCTTGACTATGTGACTTCCCAGCATCTCAGGACCAGAAATAGATCCTTTATCTCTAAAGCCTTTACTGAGTTTCAAAACAGAAAACCTAATTCATTAGTAGGAAGCTCTATACATCATCGTGTAGAGAACATCCTGCTCAAAAGACGAGACTGCAGAGAGATCCACTTGGCTCCTTGGGAAGTGAGTCAAACCAGAAGGAAGAAGGCCAAGCCTGGGTGGACCTTCCCAGGAAGCCTCTCCGGGATTCTCTTTATCTGCTGTGTATAAATTGCTCAAGCTGCCCTGTGGCTGCCCCTTCCACAGGGAGTGCATATGTCCATCTAATTCCAGATGCTTCTGACCTATATTATAAAGAACCGTTCATTTTTGACCTTCAGATCAGCATGCCCCATTTATTAGGGCACTGAGAACATTTTTTAAAACACACAAATATAGGAAATCAACACATAATGACCCGACAGTCTTCCAAGGTGGCTAATATGGCCAGAGGGTTGTTACTAGTCATGTGTTTTCCTTGTATGCTTGGGTTTAAATAGTTTTAATAATAAAAATAATCTAATAAATAATTAATTATTCATTAATTCAACCCAATGCCAGGTCCACATTTCTTACTGTATTAGTTTTATTCATTGACAGGTTAAAATAGTTATTAAAATCAACAACAGTTTTAATCCCATCTTGACCACAATTTTTAAAAAATTGTTCCTTGACCTATGAGACAAAACATACTCTGGTTTTTCTTAAGACTTTTGGCTGCTATTTCTTAGCATCTTTTGTAGATTTCTTTTTCTTCATCTAATACATAATGTTAGTGTCCCCAAAACTATGTCTTTATACTATCCTTTGTTATTTTCATTTATTCCTGTGTGTTGATAGCAATCCCCAAATATTTACTCTTAACCAGCCCTCCCATCTGAACTTCATGGCATAAACAATTTTCTCCTGAAAAGCTCCAATTGGGTGTTTTAGAGGCACCTCAAACCCTGCGTGTCCAAAGTTGAACTTCCTTCATTTTCCTCAGAAAGCCTTCTCCAACCCCTTGTGAGACAACACAAAATATACGCATTGGTCTCTGCCCCTGGTTCCTAGCACAGAGCCCCTGAAACCTTCATTATTTCCCAAGTGGTAAGAGCACTACAAGCATCTTTTGTTCTAATGAGGTGACTCTGGATGGGGTTCTGGGTGGATTTCTAGAAACTTCAGCTCCCCCCCACCAATATCCTATCCTCCAGAGATGAGAGATGGGCTAGAAATGGAGTTGAAGGTCACTCATGTCTATGTGGGGGAGCCTCCAAGTACTCCCAATACTACGGGGTTCAGAGAGCTCCTTAGCTGGTGTGCATATCCACATCCTGGGAGGATGCTGACCCCGAGCTCCACAGCAACAGAAGCTGCTGCGACTGGGACCTGCCTGCACCCTGCCTTGTGCATCTCTCCACCCATCCAGACATTCATCGGTGTCCTCCATCACATCCTTTAATAAACTGGTTAATGTAACTGATCCTTTCCCTGAATTCAATGAGCCACTCTAGTAAATTAATTGAACCTGAGAATGGGGTCATGGGAACCTCTAACTTCTACCCAAATCAGAAAGAAATCGTGGTGACTTGGGGCCTACTGCTTACGATGTCATCTGAAGTGGGGGAGGCAGTCTGTGGCATTGAGCCCTTAACTTGTGGGGTCTGATGCTCTCTCCAGGATGCTGGTATCAAAATTGGGTTAAGCTGTGAGACACCCAGCTGGTGCTGTAGAGAACTGTTTGGTGTGGGGACTCCCCACCAACATACGGTGGCCAAAAGTGTCAGCAGTTCTGCATTTTGAGTAGTAAAGTAGACACTTTTAGGTTTTCCTTCTACAACCTTCCACCCAGGAAACTAAGGCAGAATCTTGGAGCTCATGCTTTTCTCTCTTTGTGTCCACCATCACCACAACACTGGTCATGAAATGTGTCAATCTTTTTCTTCCTAAATTTCTCTTGATTCTACTCTCATTACAAATGCCTACATATAGAATGTCATACTTCTGCCTATTTTACCTTCAAGCTATTAGCTTGTCTTTATGTCCCCATAATTATCCTGTCTACAGAAATTCCACACAGTAAATCTACATTACTTTTCTGAAGATCTGAATTTGTCATTGTCCTGTTTTAAACCTCTCATTGAATTCCTATTGATTGTGAGACAATGTGTGAACATCTCATCATACCCTGTAAGGACCTTCTTGAGTTAACTCCAAGGCAGCTCTCCACCTCATCCCTCAGCACACTCTGTCCTTCATGTTGTGCCCCAGACATGCCAAACTCTTCAATGTCTTCAGATATGCCATTGTCTCTCTCTTCTCTGGGCATTGACATAAGATGGTGTCTCTGCCTGGTAATTCCAATTCAGTCTTTAGACAGCAGCTTAAATATCATCTTATCATGAAGGTCTTTCTCAACTGCCAAACAGGGGTAGTCCTTGTCATTTGTTGACATGCACATCACATTACCCAGTGACCAGTTTAGTGTTGTCTTTCCTGTTACAGAATAAGATCTCTGAGGGCAGGA
This sequence comes from Manis pentadactyla, assembly GCF_030020395.1. Taxonomy (NCBI): domain Eukaryota; kingdom Metazoa; phylum Chordata; class Mammalia; order Pholidota; family Manidae; genus Manis; species Manis pentadactyla. The sequence goes on from NC_080025.1 coordinate 47,087,819, forward strand.
GTCATGTCTCAGCCTTGCCTAGCAGGTGATGCCTACTCAACACATTTTTTGTTGAATGACTAAATGAATGAATTTCCTAAATCCTCGAATTTATGAGATAACTTTAGCTGGGATGGAGAGTGAAGGTCAATTTACAGTGGTAATTATCTATTGCTGCATAAAAAATTACCCCAAACCTTTGTGCCCTAAAACAACAAACCCTTATTATCTCAGTTGCTGTGAGGCAGGGACCCAGGAGTGCACTAGCTGGGGCTTCTGTCTCGAGGTTGCTTATGAAGCGGCAGTCAAGGTGTCAACCGGGGCTGCAGTCTCATCTGATGGCTCTCCTGGGGAAGGGCTGCTGTGCTCACAGGACTGGCAGGATTCAGCTCCTCCATGGCTGGGCAAGAGGCTGCTCCAGTTCCTTGCCCTCTGTGTTTCCCATGGCTTCCATCTTTGAGCATAGATGTAAGAGAGGCCTCCCATGACAGGAGCCACAGTTTTTTTGTAACTTAATTGCAAAAGTGAAATCTTATCATGTCTACTGTTTTCCAGTCATTTGAAGTGAGTCACCAAATTCAACTCAGACTCAAAGAGCGGACATTTTACCAAACGTGAGAAAAAGAAGATGGTGTTCTTCTGGGCCTCCTGCAGGGCTGCTCACCAAAGGGTTGTTGCATTATGTTTGGCACTTTATCATATAGAATTCTCACATGTAAATTTTAAGTGTGAATAATCTCTTTTATTTTTGTGTTATCTTTTCCAGTTTTTACTGCCAAAACTTTTTGCTGTCATTATAAAATGATTGAGGTTTCTTTCTTTTTTCTTTCTATTTCTTGTATTACCATTTTCTTTTTCAGCTCCATGCTATTATAGGGAATAATTGGTGACTTAAAAATTAAATGATTGTGTTTTTCCTATTGCTATTGCCCTTTGGACTTTGTTTTATGAAGTTTTTCCAGACTTCAAAAATTTCCAGATGTGGCAGCTCAGAGTTTCCTGTGCAACACAGTCCAAGGCTCATTTAATACTATTACCCCATGTGTCTGGCAGAGGCACTTTCATCCGAAGGCACCCCTGGATTTTCCAAATAGCAAAGAAGCAGGAGGACCATGTCACGGTCCACATAAGACTCAGAGTGAGCTGATCAGTTGGCTCAGTCCCCAGGCTGCCCAGACCAGGGAGCTGTGTGATGGAATTATGCACAGCAGTGTCTTAGCTCTGGCCATGCTGTAATCAAATAAAGTGTGTGTCCTGCCAGCATACAGACACAGAAAGCTGCCCATTAAACTGGGGCTCAGAAGTCTCAGATTAGGAGACATGCAGGTGCAAATAGAAAAATTAATATAAGCCGCAAGCCCTTTGCAGAGGCCATTCTGTGTAAGCAAACATCTCCAGATAGGAACTAATAAAGAGGATAACAAATGCTGGACAGGTCCCTGTGCAGTGACTAGAATATGGTTTCTAAAATAGACCTATACTACGTGGATACACACAGACACCCACAGACCCATGTACCCAGCACACACACACAAATGGGCAGAGACACAGAAACACAGAGAGACACACACATGTCCCCTGACTAATGCACAAAGACACACACACATATACACATGACCCGGACACACATAGATTACATACACGCATACCCTGTACAGACAGACCTCTGGACACGACAATGTGGGCCACACAGAGTAAACACATCCTCCAAACTCTTCCTATAGCCCTCCCTGGAGAGGCTTCTCACCAGCTCTAAACAAAGAGCACCTGCATCTGATAAATGATGTGACTCCGTGGTCTCTGCAGTTTGATGTAAATATTACGCTCAAGGTTATAATTTAATAAAATGGATGTCGTTAGCATCCCTATGTGTGATGACTCACCCTCCAGAAGCCCAGCGGTGAGTCGCTGCCCTGTTCCCTGGGCCCTCTGGGCTTCGTTTCTCGTGCACCAATAAGCGAGTGCACCTCGTCTGGCCCCTGCTGCCAGAGCGCTCCGTCTGGGAGGTAAAGCAAGCGACCCCCTTTGGAGAGCCCTTTCCCTGCCAGGTGGTGGTGCTCGTGGGCGCCACTCCTTACAATGCACTCACGGATCCTGCTGCCTGCTGGTTGAATCGTCAGCACCTCTTAAAATGTAATTTAATGTCTCTCCCTTAGTTAAAACTACTATATTCTTAGAATTAATAAAGTGCCAGAGAAGAACACTTGCATTTTTAAATAAATACTATTAAGGTGGTGTGGTTACAGATAATTTCATTTTCAATTGCATCTCTGATATGCAACATGACACAGCAAGTTATGAAAATGAAGCAAAATTGCTTAGAAACTGGTGTGGTCCCCTGGTTAGATAAATAGACTGACTACACTCTGATGGTTTCATTTCAGTTCCCTAGTGCAATTTTGATTAAAATACCATGCAATGGAAAATTTTATTTTAATGGGAAAAGCAGAGCTATGGAAGTATTTTCATGGTATTTCTTATTTTGTTAAAGGTTTTCACAACTATTATTTCCATGCTTTAATTTCTGGTTGTATTATCCTTCTAAAAACCATTAGCATAGTTTTAAAACAACAGTATTGCTTTTTCTCACTTGCCTTTGCACACCTTGTTTGATTCAATAAATTTTAGAGCTCTTGGTATGTCACACTCTCATTTTTTTAAGAAGGGAGATGCATCCCAGAAGGCAGAAGACAGGGGTATTGCAGGTACAAAAAGGGAGTCCAGGGCCAGCACCCTCCAATGCTATTTATTCCCAGACTGTGTCTCTTGTGCGTGTGTCCTTATGATAAATCTCATGTGGAAATGCAGCCCTTCACTTGCAAACTGAGTAACACGGAATTATTGGTAATAATGAGCAGAAGCTGTATTTATTTGGGGAATTCAAGGGGAGCACCTTGTGGAAGGTTTAGGAGCAATACTGACCTGAGGAATGCTGTGCACTGTATGGTTCTGACAGGAACACAGCGAGCAGAACATTCTAGAAGAAGGTCTTACGCTGCTGGCTGACCAGGTTGTGCTGTCTCTGGAAGGTAAGAGGAGGAGGAATGGAGGCCTCTTTGATCTCAGCCTTCATCCCTAAATCTTTCCTTCCTCCTTTCTTCCCTCCTTTGCACTCCTCAGCCTCTTGTGGCAGAACTTTTCTTTCTTCATGTTCTGTTCAGCAAACTGCTCAGAATCACCTGAAGCGCCCATCCCCACAAAGCCGGGTAGCACAGATAGTCACACTATGTCTCATGGAAACTCTGGGTGGGTGGGGACATTGTGCAGCTTCACTGAATCCCCACAGCATTTTCTTGGTGGGCATCTCAAGAGTCCAGGAGCCCCTCCACCAATGGGACCCCAGGGCTCACTCCATCCTTGCCGTGCAATGTGTATCCTGCAGCTTCTCCCTTTCAGATTGCAGGGGCACAGAACTGCTCCCAGAGACCAAGAAAATTGTCTCCTGGCCACGTGTGTCTCCCACCCCAGGCACTGAGACCAGCCAGATGTCTCCCCACCCCACTCCGCCAGCCACCACAACCATCCTCCCGGCTTCTACTAGAGGCGCCAGCCGCTCTGTCACTTTCTTTGTCTCTGGCAGAGTCCCATGTGATGTCATCGAAGTTTCCTTCCCTCTTTATTAATAGATTTTCATTTGAAGTTCTCCCCCTCCTCTGCTAATACGTCTCAAAAGCCTCTTCTCCAGCCAGCACAGGTGTTTCCCTTCCCAAAGGCATTGCTGTGTTTTTACTTGGCAACCAGGAGTGTATGCATTATTCATAGATGGGAACTTACTTGACAAGGAAAACATCAGTATGTCTATAGCCTTACATCAAAGTGTCTGGTGTATCTTAAGACTGGGACCCATATGCCACACTCAGCAATCCCACTTCAAAGAATTTGTCTTCAACAATCAGTGACATATCCAAAGAAGGCATGGCTGCTCAACATAGCCTGTGTGAGCCTCTGAGACGTCAGTGGCAATGTGAGTGTCAAAGATTGTTTAGCGTCCTTCCACCTAGTGCAGTCTTCTCCCAGGTAACAGTGAAGTCTACTTGTTGAATGTCAATAAGTGAAATTTCTTGGAATAGACAATGGAGTACTATGCAAAATTTGGATTCATAAATGGTTCAAGAGTAGAAATGCCATTAAGTGAAAAAAGAACAGGAACTTTAGGCTGGTATTTAAAGTTGTAGTACTTATTTTTAAATCATGGAATTGCATCATTTCTTTGGTAATGTGTTCAAATCTCTTGAACTAACTGATTGCAAGGTTAGGAAGGGACAAGATATACTAGAAAAATAGCTACCCATTTTTCCTGAACACTTACGTATGTTAAAAGTCAGTTGATTAAAAAATTCATCCATCTCTAAAGAAAATCCTGGAAATGACTGGGCTTAGGTCAAAACTCATGTCTGGAACTATATTTTCCCAAAGTATTATCAGGTCATAGTCACCCAAAACAAAGTGACCCAAAGCATGGAATATAGCTCTGTGTAGAGACAAAGTGACATGAGTTAAGCCATGTCTTCTGGGACCTGACATTAAGTGATGCAATTTGTGTAAACAAGCAAATAAAATATATCCGTGTGTATAATTTATTTATATTATTGAATATTTGTATATATATTTAACATATATGCTATATAAATATGGGTCTACAGTTATGGAGAAATAAATATTTTGTCAGGGCTTGCCATTGAACAAGGTTTGGATGTAAGGTAGGGACAAGAATTTCACTTGTGTATCTTTATTCTTTGCATTTTCCAACTTTCATCATCTAGTTCTTTTACTTTAAATATGTTATCATTCAGGGCTATTTGGAGTTGAGATTCAGGACTGTAGTTAGTGCCTGTGTGTGTGTGTCTTCTCTATCAAAAATACTTTCTGAATGATATCTTGATGAAATTACGTTCCCCTATGAGAAATGGGAAACTGGCTTGATTTCAGTGATTATTTGTGATAGTTTAATGACAGCAGATTAGAGATAAATTATGGATGGTGTATGGATGGCACTACAGTGGCACATGTTCACAGATTCTTATTTGACAGCCATAGTTAAGGTCCCTGTTTCAAGCTCACGTGGTAAGATCAGTAGAACCTGGATTACAACATTATTGCCTAGTTTCTGGTTTAATGCTTTTGCTTCCACATCACTATTTCCCACGCTGAATTGCTTTTGCTTTTATGGGATGATTTTTCCAATTAGAAAATTCACAGTAACTTTATTCTTATCATTGTACAGCTTCATTACCCATCTACTCTAGCATCATATGAAAGAGTCAGGCACCTTCTTTGGTCTCAATTTTCTCATTCAAAGATAACTACAATAATTGCACAGGATTCAAAGATGGCAAAATAACCAACCAGCTTAAAGAAAAGAAAAAGTTATACGGATGCCAGTATAGTTATGGGTGATGGGAAAGTCATATAAGACAATATTTTTGTTGTTACTAACTCAAATTTTTAAAAACCAGGTAATTTCTGGAATGCATTTTTTTTTTAAAGATGAACGATGCATTTCTAGTTGGCTGAATTTTGGAATTGCTAAACATGTCAAATTCTTTTTCCATCAAGTATCTCAATTTCTAGTTGCACAAAATCAAATCTTGTATCTGCCTCCCCAAACCTCTCTGCCTACCCTTCTTTGCTGTCTTTGCCCTTGGCATTACCAAAGGTCACTCTGGAGAGAAATGTGGGAGCAACCCTGGCATTCTTTAACTCTTTCTCCCTTTCTTTTTGAGCTCATCGCGAAGTCCTGTGCATTTTACTCCCTAATGGATCAGTAATGATTCCCACTTGAGCTTCAGGCATGGTCTCCTTAGTGTTAACCATCACTCTTTGGTCATAGCTTTACGGAGCCCAACACAACACCTGGGGACTAATCAGAGCCCCACCTCCCATGTGATCCCTGAACTCTAGTTTCTGTCTGTTTGCTTTTGTGACTGATTGACAGCTCAGCATGGCTTCTTGGCATCTCTGTCAAACTTAGGAAATCAGCAAACAGCTCTAGGTTTAAAGAAACCCCAAATGGCATACTTAACACTTGGCATGCCTCCTCTCCCAGATCTTAGCTGATGAATTCTCAGTGCCTTGAGAGCTCTTGAATACCTTTATTTATTTTTTGTATTACATGTCTAATTTTTTTTATTTGATCCCATGTTAGTATTTATCTGAAAATCTTTATCCAAAATGGACATTAGCAGGACTCCCCACAATTACATCTTAATCTTTACTTCAGAAATATTACATCAGATATTAGCTCAGCTAAAGTACCTAGAAGTCATCTATGTTAAAAGAAAAGCTTCTCATATTATTTTATATCATTGTTGATTAAATACTAACAGCACCAACAATTAAAGTTATGTAGAGTTAAAATTCCATTTAAAGTAAGAAGATCAAAATTGTATTAAAATGAAGTGATGATAAATGTAAGTAGTATAGGAAGTGAAGAAGTCACAATAAATGCGTCCAAATATTTGTTGTTTCTTCCCTCCAGGGTAAATTTTACAGAGTTACATCTCCTGTAGCCAAGAAGGATTAAAGTATGTTCTGCATGCTTTTTGGAATGGCATGGTAGTAATTATTCTGATGGAAGAAGAACAGAGCATCGTATATCATGTCAAAAGGGACTGAATGAGAAATTTATTACATGAGACAATGGATGAGAAAGCATTTTAACTTAAACATTTTCAATTTTTCATGTGTCTTCATGAAGTTTTTAAATGCAGGGACAAAGCCATAGAACTGTCAAAGCACCAGGTTTTGGAACAAGAGACTGACAACTCTCAAGTTAATGTGGCAGGAAAGGGAGCTCGCCCTCTGACCTACCAGAGTTCGACGAGTCTGTAGGTGCCAAATCCACTCAGTAATCTCTAAGGAAATGGCTATTTTCTGACTTTTTTGATGTAAGGACCCCAGGGCTTGGAAAATCTATGCAAGTTGCCCAGTGCCAAAGTAAACAGAGTAGAATTGAACCTAGCATCTCTGGCTCCCTGATGCTTACACATTCTCTCACAATTCCTTAGGACTGTGCATCCCTTCCCCACTCCCCATTTAGGGCACTGCAGAATATCAAGGCAGCCCAGGTGCTCCTGCGCTGACTCCATTGCATGCTCATATTCAACAGCAATAATTCTTCTGCAATCCTCTATTATTCTAAAAATTAGAATGATCAGTGTCATTGTATCATATCCCAGTGCTTTCCAACACTTGCATAGCCTTCTCAGAATAAAAGTCTAAATACTTACAGAAGAATGTAAACCAATGGAGAGGATCACTCCTCAGTCAGACTTGGGATATTTTCCCTGAGAGAAAGACATCCTTCCCTCTTGTTTCCCTTGTTAAATGTATCTATGTTGAGGAATTCCTTTCCTCATATCTGTGTACTTTTCTTACCTCAAAAGATAATATTCCTTTCAGCTATATCACTTTTCTGTAATTTATATTTTAACATGTAGTTGTTGGATGATTGAAAAAGGCATCTTACATTGGAAACTGTATTGTTTCCCATGCTGAGGAACAAGATATATGTAGAATTTTTGCAGCATCATTAGTGTTGATATAGATTACAAAATTCCAAAGAGCTGCCAGAAGGTGAAATGACCAAGTTGACATATCTGAAGGCAGACTTTCAAAACTTCGAAGTAAGAACCTATTTTCAGGTTTGCTCCATTAAGTTCCTCCAAAAAATACCTCAGCTCCACATTTCAGCATGGGGCTCATCAAAGTAATGAACTCCTTTGAGCTGGGCATGCAATTCACACAGTTCTCCCCGAAGTCTACAAGTAGCTCCAGGTTATCACTTAACGACTCTTTAATTCAGCAGATATTTATTGAGAACCAACTGTATGCTGAAAACTTTCATGGGTACTGGAAATAAAATGGGGAAGAATACAGGTAAAATTCTCAACATTAGAGAGATTAAAGTCTAGTGTAAGGAGAAGAGAGTAACATGTGGACAAATAAAGTGATGTGATTTTAGATAGCTTTAAAGAGAATAAGATAGTTCCTTGTGGCTTGAAGTGTGATCAGAAGTTCACTTAGTCTGAAAGGTCAAGGATGGACCCTCTGAGAAGGTGACATTATCTGTATTATTAGGAGATTTCAGATGCTCATGTCCCCACAAAGAGAGAGGTCCTCATGGTAGCAATGGTGTGAGGTATTTTTAGAGAATGCTCTTTTGACTGGAAAACACTATTCACAAAGGACTGGGAGTCATTCCTCCTGGTACGTCCGGAGCATTTGAATTGGATAACCATAGTTTCCTACCCTGTGTAATGTTTGTGGGGTATGGATGGGAGAATGACTGAAATAACAAATTTCTGCTAAGTGTCTAAGACTGCATTTGGATTCTTTGTTTAAGAGAGCTGCAGATTCCATTAGAGGAGTGCTATGAGCACCTTTTCAATGCTTCCGAGGTTAGAATATGCTATGATAGCACTACTGACACCAAAGTTCCAACCCATCCACTCCCCTCAAATAAATCCGTGCCAACCTAATGAGTTATATTCAGTACTTGATAAATAAACTCATAATCACAACTCCCTCCAGAATCTCTCTGACGTTAAATTGGTATTTGTCCTGGCATGCTAAAGCATTCATTCTTCACTGCAGAATGTACTCAGCAAAACAGTGGAATCACTCAGCTAAGCCTAGGAGAAAAGGTCAAGGCAATAAAGTAAATTTGAGGAGAATATGGAAGTAGTCATCAGGTCCATTTGAGATGTCTTGTTGAGCTTTATGTGCAAGGCAACATTGTTTCTAACATTTCAAAGCAATGTTGCTTTCTAAAAAATTTACATTTATTAAAAAAAAGCAGACTATGAACTGCTGTGCATAGTGGCTGGTGTGAGGCCAAGAAATTTGGAATTTAACCTGAGTACTATCAACAACTATATCCTCCTCTGCCTTTTTTGGCAGTAAAAGCACTTAATGTCCATTTAATCATGTGCCAGCTACTATTTATGAGCCTTTATACATACATTTATCTCTCTTAACAGCTCTATGAACTTGGGTCTATTTTTTATTATTCCCATTCTATAGATGAGAAAATATGAGAAAGGAAACTCAATTATAGATAAACTTTATGGATCATTAGTAACAATTAAATCACCGTACATGACATCGTGAATAGTGTTTTAAATAATATGTTAGCATTTTAAAGAAAGGAGACTGTGAGGCTGGTTTATGAATGCTAAATCATTGTCTCTCATGTCAGAAATGCATAAGTAATAACCAAAATTTGCATAACAAGAAATAGTAGAACAGGGTGCTTGGTAAGTATGCAAATAAGCATCAGAAGAGACATCTGGGAGGGGGACTTCCCAAGAAGGTGGGCAAACAGGGAACAGGAACCCAGTTAGTATTTACCCCAAAGCTTGTAGTACTGTTTCACAGTCTGTACATTTTGGATGCATAATTTTCATAGAAATTAAATGAGCGAAATACATCCATCCCTCTGTCCCTACTTCTACCTCTTTTCTCTTCCACTGTGCTCACATCCTTTCCCTGTGTCTGAATGTCTGAATGGCAGGTGTTTTCCCTGACCATCCACCGGCCTCTCCAGGAACCATGTGCAGTGAATCGTGTCTTTCCCCTTTGCTCTTTGACAACACTTCCTCCTCTGGCCCTTATACTGTAACATAGGAATTTGAATTTTTTTCCATGGACAAAGCTCTTTTTCTACCTGCACCTCCCTACCTAATGCTCCACTTCTTTCCCTTCAGTGCCACACCTCTGGAAAGGGGAGACACTACCTTGCTCTGCTTCCTCATCTCCTATTTTCTCCCTAACCTACTCTGAGGGGATTTCTTTTCTTTATTATTTCCTCCCACCAGCATTGAATCATTTTGTTCAGTGTACTGGTTGAGTAACTGGACTCTTAGAGTAAAGAACTTGGGGTTAAGTTCTATTTGTGTCATCCACATAGGCTTCAGTGGATTTCCACTACTGTGTGGCTTTCCATCGATTGAATATTCCACAGTTTATTTATGTACACTCTTGTCAATGTATCTTTGGTTTACTTCATTTATTTGTTTATTTTTGCTGTTAAAATGCTGCCACCATGAACCCTTGTACATTTACTCAGGTGTGAATATGCAAGTGCTACTGTGGGGTAATGTGGTCTGTGGGACATGTTGCATCTCTGGCTAGTAAACGTTAATAGATAATTCCAAAAGCACTTCTTAAATGATCATAACAAATGCCTCTCCCATGAGCACCATCTATACGGGTTCCTCTTGTGTCCCATATTTGCCAACATCTAAAATGTAACCATTATTCATTTCTCCCAAACATATGAGTATGAAATGATGTCCCAAGGTTTTAATTTTTTTTTTGTTTTGTTTTTTTTTTTTTTTTTATTGAAGGGTAGTTGACAACAGCATTGCATTACATTAGTTTCAGGTGTACAACACAGCGACTCAACATTTATGTACATGATAATTCTAGGTACCAGGTATCACCATACCAAGTTGTTACAATATTTTGACTATATTCCTTATGCTATACATTACATCCCAGTTACTTATTTATTTTACAATTGGAAGTGTGTTTATATATATATATATATATAGTGAGGGCATCTCTCATATTTATTGATCAAATAGTTGTTAACCACAATAAATTTCTGTATAGGGGGGTCAATACTCAATGCACAATCATTAATCCACCCCAAGCCTAATTTTCGTCAGTCTCCAATCTTCTGATGCATAACGAACAAATTCTTACATGGAGTACAAATTCTTACATAGTGAATAAGTTACATGGTGAACAGTGCAAGGGCAGTCATCACAGAAGCTTTCGGTTTTGTTCATGCATTATGAACTATACACAGTCAGTTCAAATATGAATATTCATTTGATTTTTAAACTTGATTTATATGTGGATACCACATTTCTCTATTATTATTATTTTTAATAAAATGCTGAAGTGGTAGGTAGATACGAGATAAAGGTAGAAAACAGAGTTTAGTGTTGTAAGAGAGCAAATGTAGATGATCAGGTGTGTGCCTGTAGACTATGTGTTAATCCGAGCTAGACGAGGGCAATAAACATCCATGTATGCAGAAGATTTCTCTCAGAACATGAGGGGGGAGGTTCTAAGCCTCACCTCTGCTGCTCCCCATTTTCTCACCAGATGGCCCCCTGCGACTGTGCCTGTCTTAGGTTGTTCCTCCCTTGAGGAATCTTACCCGTCTCTGGCTAACCAGTCATCTTCCGGGGCCATACAGGGAAATGTTAAGTTGGTAAGTGAGAGAGAAGCCTTATCGTTTGAAAAGGTTAGCTTTTTACTTCTTTGCATATTTATGCCCTGTGGCTTCTATGCCCAGCATTTGTCTTGAGGTGTCTTTACCACTTGGAAGAATTATGATACTCGGTAAATTCGACATGTGGCACGAGTTCTATTTAAAGGTTGTGGTTAGGTAGGAAGAAGAAAAGCTATAGAAGTAGCAGGCAGAAGAAAACCTGGGAAGATTGATTATTTCTTTGACATATCTTCTTGTAGAGTAACTTCAGCATGGATAGGTTTTAAACAACTAATTAAATTGTGCACACACATTAACATAATAGGAATATAGTTACCTAACCAAAGCATACCTGTAATTACCAGTCATCTCCAGTGAAACCAAGAAAACCAGTTAGGCACCTTAGGCATTTGTGAAAACTTATCTATGATATGGTGGATATTGTCCGACTGAACTTAAACAGTCTGAGAGAATTCAGATAAACTAGAACAACCCATTCCTGGGGACTGTTCATATCCCATATGTTCTTTTAACGATAAATAGTCTGTGGTTGTAAGATTTTGGAGTCCTACAATTTGCACTCCTCCTAATTCTTGGTTGAGTTCCAACAGTATAGATCCAGTCCAATTTTTGTTTTACTGCATGCACAGGCCAGCTTAGAGATCTCCTTCATCTTTCCCATGGCAAGTCCAGGAACTGGTGGGATGAGTGCATCTACACCTGTGACAGTGCGTGGCCAAGGTTTTAATTTGCAATTCCAAAAGAATTATAATAAAAGTTAAATTTGCAATTAATGGTGAGAAAAGTCATTTCATATGTTATACATTGTGGTGGATTTTACTAGACCCAACTTGGTTTCCATGGGCATTCGTTTTCCATAAAGAGATGAGCCTGAGAAGTTGGGCAATGAACGTTGAAGGGCAAGGGACACAGGCCATCCTATTTCACTGTCATCTGCTGATAAGAAAGGCAGTAAGACGCTGTCAGAAACATCTCACATTATAAAAAATTGAGAGAGAAAGGTGAAGTATCATTTTTCTTTCCTGGATGTAAATTCTTCAAGAACATAAATCACAGCTGGAGGCCTAATGGGAGAGGGAAGAGTAGTTACCAAATAAAGGAGGGTAACCTGATGTGTTTTAGGGTCCATTCAGCATCCAGATTGATTATTCTGTAACTTTGGTTGTAGCAGTCTTCCTGATAGCTCTATTGGGGTAGGCGATAAATGGCAGATAGACAATAAATAGGAAGATTAACTGGATCTGAAAGTGTTCACAGTTATTATTACATGAAAGAAAGGAGGTACCAAATGACCCCAATTCTGTGAAAAGATACACGTATGAATAAAACACCAAAACATTTTTGAGAGATAGACGTCATTTCTAAATTGTGGAGTTACGTATGATCTTTTGTTTACTTATTTATGCTTTTAGGTCCTTAGAATTCTCCAGAATGGACATGTATGACTTAATAAGATGAATTGTAGGAAAATATGAATGTCTGAGGCCAACCAAGGCTGACAACAGCCACAATTCCCTCCAGTTCCAAGACTAGATTTAGTGTTCAGGAAGAGTTCTAGGAGGGGTGAAAGAAGATTCAGGAATGCTCTGAACAGAACAGAGAGCACAACTAGTCATGCAGGTCTGTGTGTGTGTGCATGTGTGTGTGTGCGTGTGTATGTGTACACACTAACACAGCAATGACTATGGGAGGACATGCATTTATGTGTGATTATTATTTTGTACTATTTTCTTTTTCCTGTTCTAAGAATTTCCTTCCATGAGTTTGATGATGTGTTAATGCATACCTGCTAGGATGCTGTCTCATCTGTGATGGTATCTATACAGTCTTGCAGATTGCTTATGCTGTGTGGTCTTAGGAGCATTTCAAAAATCTTCAGTAGCAACCATAGTAAGTGCATTTATCACAGGGGAACAGAGCAAACATAAAATCACCAGAATGTTTTAATCAATTATGGAAGAATCTGGTTAATTTACAGGTTAAAAAGGGCAAGGAGATTTCTGGTATTCAAGAAGGTGACTTTCACAGTTAACGCTTCTAATCAATTAAAAATGTAGTAGATGTTTGACAGACAAAAAGATGAACATACAAAGACTCTTCTATATACTATTTATTCATTCACTTATTAAACAAATAACAAATATTTAGAATGTGCTGGCCACTGTTCTCAGCTTTGAGGATACAGCAGAGAACCCAATAAGCACAACCCACATTCTGAAAACTACATTTTAGTGGAGAGGTACACAGTAAACAAAACAAATAGGTAAATTATACAGTATGCTAGATGGTGTACATGCCATGGAGAAATGAAACACTAAAGAGAAACATGAAAGGAGCAGAGAAGGGTGAAATTTTAAACAGAGTAATCAGGAAAAGTTACAGAAAAGTTGTTTTTGAGCAAAGATTTGAATGAGGAAAAGAATGAGCCAGGCAGATACCTAGGAAAGGAGCAGTGAAGGCAGATAGAGGAGCCATGCAGAGGCCGTGAGGCAGGAAGGACATGGCTGGCATGTTAGCAAGGAGCATGAGGATAGGCTGCAGAAGATTTGGTGGATCCTTCTAGAGGACATATAGAACTTTACTCTTTGATAAGAAGGGAAGATATTTAGCATAGACTTTCAACAGTTAAGAAGAGATACACAAAACAAAGTACACTATTATGTGTTCCATATTTTGCTAAAAATATATATGAAATGTTAGAGTGGGTTTTCTTCTTCTCATAGGAAGAACCAGGAGCTTTGAGACCTCACCTTTATGATGCTCCACCATATGTGCCCTCTTCAGTGTCCACATGACCACTTTAACACATTTCAGTCTCCAAAGACTGGTAGGATCTCAAATGCAGGATCCTGGCCTCTAAGTTATCTTCACTTCCCACCTGGGTCACCACCCATTTCTTTTCACACACTGCACAGCACCCCCCAGGTGCCATCACTGAGCCCTCCTCACCATATGTCCCCATGTAAACCAGAGGCCACAGCACAGCCGAAATGGCAGGGGTTCTGACACAGTTGAAAGATGAAACCATGTTCACAGTGACAAGTAAAGAGAACAAACCGTGTATTTAGGGCACACACACACAGACATGGAGGTAGCATGGAGGGTGCTGCTGGGTAGAGTGAGTGGAAAGCAGCAAGCTGGCTTTCAAGGTCGGGAACTCAGAAAACAGTCCTCGAGTGACCATGAAATAAGAGAAGACTGCTGTCTCTGGAGGCCTGATTTGCAAAGGATTTGGGCTTGTTTTGAAAAAGGTCAATGAAAATTACTGAGGAGAGTAACTGGAGAGCCAGGTTAATGCTGGCTTTCTCCCAGGCGGGAAGGGGACAGGCTGGAAGGAGACGCATGCATTAGGGGGGCAGGAGATAGTGTTCAGGAGGAAGGGACCCATGGTCAAGGTCCAGAGAGTTTCCAAGAGCATCATCAGCCGGCTTTGATAAAGTATGCAAAACTCATACACTGCCTGGCACCATCTGACAGTTAAATCCGTGTAAATCTGCCCTGTCCTAAGGTCAAGGAGGTGCTAATAGCCTGGCTCCAGAGAGCAACAATTCAGATTTTGTTTGGCATCTGCTCCACCACACATTAGATGTATAACAGATTTTGACCTCTTTGAGATTCCATCTCCCCACCTGTAGAACTGTGCCCATAATTGTATTTACTCTTTGGGAATGAATACGCTCAATGAGATAGTGCATATAAAGTCATTTTTTAAAGCATGATACATAATGGATGTTTTATAATTGTTAGCTATTAGTATTTGTGTAATAAATATCAGCCAAACAGATGAAGGAAGGCAACTTGCAGATACATCTTCATTTATTTAATGGTCGGCAACACAAAGCAGGTGAAAACAGGACTTGTGGTGATCTTAACACCTGTGCAATGAAAGGACATGGTAGAGAGCAAGTGCAGTCCTGTTGAAGTGATGGTACTAACTTAAGGAAAGAATTTTTTTTTAATTCAGTACCAATAAAATATTTAGCAAGTAAGATGTGCTCTTTACTTTGAATACTTTAGTAAAAGCATTATCTTATGTTAGCAGTCCTTCATTCTTCTCAAAAAATGCAAAGCAGATGTGGATATCACACTGAAAACTGTTCAGGGCTAAGAAACTAGTGGATTATGCATCACTGGAATGACATCAGATATTAAATGAGATGACCTTTCTCTTGCATTTTGCAACTGTCTTAGGAAGAGGAATCAGAGTGTTACTAGCTTTGCTGCCTAGCATGGGTACAATGTTGCACAAAGGCTCTGGCCGGGAGACTGCTGTTCCAATATACCCCTTACTACCTAGATCTGTCAGGTGTAAATCAATAATGGAGCTCATGATATCTACTCCTGTACAAGGAAAATGCTCTGATAATGCTCTTCCTTAATTTGCTCCTTCAACCCCCTCATTTACTCCCTCATTCATTCATTATTTCATTCAGTCACTGGACAGGTATTTATTGAGCTCCCATCGACAGTAGCAAGCAGTTGGACATGTAAAATCGTTCTAAACTTACAGTTTTACAGCTTTGGTGAAATTATAAAAACATTATGGTAGAAGTGGATGGAAAACTAATATAGAACATAAATGGCATGGTAGGTGGTGCCTTGGGGATTAAGTGCTTGCCTCAAGATACTCATGTCAGCAGGCAGAAATGCATTTCAGGCTCCAATACAGAAGTAGTAATGCAGGGGGCTTATTTAAAGAACAATCAAGTGGTCTTGTCTGGTGTTCCATCCCTGGTGCAGAGCAAGTGTGGTAGGAAGTCAGGACACACATCTAAGCTGAAGCCCAACAACTGAGGCCCACGGCAACGTAATTGTTAGAAATCAGGGTTTCTGATAAAGAGGTGCTATGTTGATCAGATATTTTCCAGGGAGTATAGAAATGTCTTATTCCTTCTTTGGAGTACTATTCCTTTCTGTCAGTTGCCTAACACAGGGCATTCAAAGACAGCTGATGTGACTATGTACCTGAGGAATTCTGAGCCTGAAGCATGCTGATGTCTGGCAAGGTAGGCTAAAAAGCACTGAGCACTCCTTTTATCTCTGTCAGTATTAACACTATACTACATGGGCACAATTTGCAGAATGAAATCATGAGGCAACATTATTTTACCTTGCACTGCTTTTTAAATTTACCATGCAGGACAGCATTTCTTAAATGAAAGCAGGACCTTCTTTAAATAGGGTGGTCAGATATACAGAAGTAATACTTGTTGAATTTCTGCTAAAATTCTGGTGAACTAAACATATTTAAATATTACTCTACTCTAAGTGTTAGTATTTCTAACTCCATCTTATATTTATAAAAAACACTTATGTAACTTTTCCAGAATAAAAAACAAAACAAAAAACAAAAAATCCTACTTAGTGTTAAAACTCCAAATGGGAAAGACTTGTCCCAAATCAAAAATCTAGCTCTAATAGCCCTACTGGACTTTTGATCTAGGGTGTTGTTTGTTTTCCTGACAAACACAGTTAAAATATTTGACAGTCTCCCACTGTGGCAGTCGTGGTCATGCTGAAATAAATTTGTGGGGCTGAGAACTGTTCCTTAATGAGAGTTGAAAGATGTGACTGGTTAGACAATGGGATTTCTGTTCCCTGTTGCAGGGTGATTTGTCCCCAGTGTGACAACAGGATTTCCTGAGATGTAGAAGAGCATGACCTAGTTTAAAAGACAGGCATGGAGGAAAGAACAAAGGCCCTCAAACATGTCAGACACACAAAGGATAGATTAGAGGGGTCAAGATTTCTCATTTATTCTAACAAAAATCTAAATTGAATGCACTATTATTTTCACCTGAAAACATTAACATGCTACCTTCTAAAAGTTGACACCAAATATCAACTTACTGACTTATATGGTCCCAGTCTGTCACTCCAAAACCTGTGTCAGATACTAAATGCTAGGTTTGAAACTCTCAGACCAAAGTTTCAACAAACCAGTATTAAAATTCTGAGTCCTAAACATATGTGGGCCTGAGATTGGGAGAAAAAGAATATAGAAGTCAATGCTCTGAATTAAAGGCTCTAGAAAAGCAAGGCTATTTCCTCAAGTACATAATGGCTCAGTGTTAAGGCTAGAATCTCAGGATTTAAAATATCATAAGTATTGGTTATAGAGGAAAAAGCACAGTATATTAAAACTTGGGGACCATGTAACATCTATGCCTAATGATCAATATTGGTTATTGTGATTTTTCCTACACAGCAGTATAACTTCTTTTGGGTTTCCAGACCTGACACCAACAGGGTGTCCTAGAAGTCAATTCTAACTCTAGCTGCCCAAAGACAGCACAGGATTCCCCAGGTTAAGGGCTCTGCCCTACAACCCCCACCCCAGACTGTTACCTGTGCTTCTGACCAACCAGCTACAGATTGGAGGCTCCAAAAACCTCCCCTTCAGGTTTGATTAATTTGCTAGAGTGGCTCACAGAACTCAGGAAAACACTTAGTTTTGCTAGTTTAGTAAAAGATATCATAAAGGATACAAGTTAACAGCCAGATGAGGAGAGACATAGGCTAAGGCCCCAAATAAAGGAGCTTCTATCCTGGTGGAGCTTGGGGCCTGGTTCCATGGCATGTGGAGGCTCTCTGGTTCCCCAAGTGTGGAAGCTCTCTCCAACAGAGAAGCAGAATGCAAAAAGAGAGAGAGATGCTCTTCTCAAGAGTTTTTGTGAGGGCTTCATTGCATAGTCATAATTGACTAAATCATTGGCCATTGGCTGATTCAACCTTCAGGCTCTGCCCTTGAATGGGGTCCAAAAGACTCTCATTAGCATGACACAGCACCCACTTCACCTTTAAGGCTCTGCAGTGTTTTCAGGAACTGTGGATGAAGACCAAAGAGAAACCTGGGAGATATGTATTTGGTCATCCAAGTGACCGAGTATGTATTTCTTGTAACTCATTTTATTACAGTTATGTATGGCAGTTTGTATTAATTAGAAGTTCTTGTCCATTTTCGCCCAATTTCTGAGCAGTCCTGCAGAATGTGATTGTATGGGAATTTAACATCAATTTGCATTGCTAACTACACAACGTATTATTTAATAGCATAGGAACATATGTGATAGATGACAATTGAAAGAAAAAAATGGAATGTAAAGTTATATATATTGCCAATTCTAAGAAAAATACACACAAGAAGCAAATGTCCAAATGTTAATAATGACAATTCTTGGTAATGATAATGTGTATTCCTTCTACTTCACATTTTTTTCTTCTTTCTCATCTATTTCCCAATTTTCTACAATTGAATAAAAAAAAAAAAAACAGGTATTGGAGGAAGAAAGGCTACTAGCAGAAAGCCAAAGCCAGCTTCACATTAGAAAAATCAAAATGATGTAGATCAAAATGTTGAAGGTAATAACATAACATATATTAAACCATTTGATATTCACAGCAATGGCAAAATGTATGTTCTGTTAATACTATCATTTACAGATAATGGAACCGAAGCACAGGTTAAAAAACTTACATATGATCTAACATCTAGCAGTGGTCAAATCTAGAACTCAAAGTCAGGTGAAGTGGCTCCTGATGCCTATGTGAGAGAAATACTGTATACTTTCAAAAAACAGGGGAAAATACCGTAAGAGACGGTATCTTTCAGATAAAACATATCACAATCAATGAAGAAATATTTGAAATCAGATTCAAAGCAATGATGTTAGTATCATCATACCACAACTTCTGTTGAACAATGTACTACGGGGATACAGAGGGCAGTGAGATAAAATTAATTAAGTAATATTTTTAAATAAGATAGAGGATTGTAAATGAATGATTCTGTTACACTGAACTTAAAAATCAATAAACAAATGTCAATTAAATTTACATATCTAGGAATAAATAAAAAGTATGTTTTTAGAAAAATATATAATAATAGTAAGAAAAAAACAAAGGCATCGAGAATTCAATCTAACAAAATATAATCTCCTAGAATGTAAGATCTTTTTGGAAACTTCACTCAACAATAAGAACACAAGAATCCATTATAAACATGGGTCAACACCTTAACAGACACCTCATCTAAGAAAATGTTGTGCTTGAAGTGGTGAATCCCAGGAGACCACCAGGGAGACAACACAGATGCAAAAGCAAAGAGCCTTTATTCGAGCTAGCTCGAGCTCAGTCCCACACCTGCACCAACGCAGTGGCCAGGTGCCAGAGAAAGAGAGTGAGTTTCCAAAGAGCAAAGGTTTTATGGGTTTCTAGGGAGGTTTGTGGGGTGATGGTCATGGCCCTGGCTGATTGGCTGGGCATTGGGGTAATTGGTGGGGTGCTAGGTCGTGGCTTTGGTCAATTGGCAGGATCAAGGGGTAGTGGGTGTACTTCTTGCTGACTGGAGGAGAGAGAGACTAAGCTACAATTGGCTGAAATTGGATCTGGGTCCCGATTGGCTGAGGTAGAACCCAAGCTCTGATTGGCTGAAGTAGGACCCAGGTCTTGATTGGCTGAGGTAGAATCCATAGACAAATGGTAAATAAGCACATGAAGAGATGCTGACCAGTATGTGCCATGAGGGTATTGCAAATTAAAACAACAATGAAATACCACTACCTACCCAATAGAGTAGTCAAAATCTAGAACACTGACATTAAATGTTGGTGAGGATGTGGAGCTGTAGGAACTTTCATTCCTTGCTGGTGAGAATTAAAAATAGTACAACCACTTGAAAAGAGAGATTGGCATTTTCTTGCAGAACTAAATATACGCTTACTAACAGTAGCACTCCTTGGTATTTAACAAAAGGAGTGGAAAACTTATGACCACACATAAGGATATTTATAGTAGCTTTATTCATAATTGTCAATATGTGAAAGTAACCAAGGTTTCGTTCAGTAGATAAATGGATAAATGGACTGTGGCACATACAGGCAATGGTATCTTATTCAGTGCTAGATAGATATCAGCTATCAAACCATGAAAAGACATGGAGGAACTTTAAATGTATATTAGTAAGTGAAAGAAAACAATATTAAAAGACTATATAGTGTGTGACTCAAACTATATGACATTCTAGAAAAGGGAAAACTATACAGACAGTAATGTAAGGGTTTGGGAGGATGAAGGGATGAACAGGTGGAGCACAGAGGATTTTTAGGGCAATGAAACTACTCTGTATGATATTATAATGGTAGATATATGTCATTTATTGTACTTTTGTCCAAATCTATAGAATGTACAACACCAAGAGTGAACCATAATGTAAACTACAATCTTTGGTGGTAATGATATATTGATTTCAACTTATTAAATTTGACAAATGGACCATTCTGGTAGATACTTATTATGGAGGAGTTTATGCCAATATATTATTAAGAATAAGACCAATAATTCAATAGAAAAATAGGCAAACACATCATCAGACATTTTATAAAAATAGCATAATAATTCATATTCATATAAAAGTTCCTCTGCTTCATTAGCAATTAGGAAGATACATAATAAAATTACAATGAGATAGCATTTTACACTTGTCAGGCCAGCAAAAATCCAAAAAGTTTGTCCATACCAGTATGAACTACATGTCTGCAAGGAGGTAAAAAAAAGGAATTATCATTGTTTTTCTTATAGGAATGTAAACTTATGCAAACTATTTGTGGAAAAATTGGCATTGCCTAGTTAACTTGAAAATATGCATGCCTCAGGGAACTCTAGTCTTAAATATGCATACTAGGAAAATTTTAGTGTATACCAAAAGCATATGTACCAAAGCATTCAGTAACATTGTTTATGAAATTCAAAAACAATAATAAAATCTTGTAAAAAACTCAAATGGCCCTCAACAGTTAAATAGAGGAATAAATTTTGGTGTATTCATAAATGGAATTTTATACAGCATGTAGAATTAATGAACTAGAGCTATGTGTACCAACATAAATGAATGAAAAATTCTTAGTGTAAAAGGCAAGTTATAGGAAAACACATACAATAGTAGGATGTCATCTATATGAAGCTTAAAATGAAGCAAAAGTTTTTTCACTCTTAGAGAAAGATGTTCACAAAAATCAAGAAGAGTGTTAGAATGAGCTCCTTGATGCTAGCGTCTTCGATATCTGTATGGAATTCTATTTATTTAAAAAGGAAATAGATAGATGATTGACAGATATAGATAGGAGATAGATAGCTAGAAAGACTGATAGACATAGAGAGATGAAAGATAAATAGGTAGATAGGTATTGCTTGTAAAAATAAAGTTTCCATACTCTATCACTAGTGAAGGCCTAAAAGTATTGGCATCCTGTAGCATGATACATGCCCAGTGCCCAGATCTTGGTTTCTAAATACCATTCTTCTTCTTTGAATAGCTATCTGTATAACTTATATTTCCTTTTCTTATCTTATTGCATTAGCAAGGACTTTTAGCACAATGTTGAATAGGAGAGGTGAGAGTGAAACATTCTGTCTTATTCCTGATGTTTGCAAAAAAGCATCCAGTTTCTCACCATTAAGTATGACATTAGCTCTAGGTCTTCTGTAGATGCTCTTTATCAACTTGTGTAAGTTCCCTTTTATTCCTATTTTTCTGACAGTTTGAGTAATGAATGTGCATTAGATTTTTTTAGTGCTTTTTCTGTTATCTAGCAGTATGGTCATTTGATTTTGCTTCTCTAGTTTGTTGATGTGATGGATTGCATTAGTTGATTTCTGAATTTTGAAGTAGCTTTGCATACCTGGAGTAAATCCCAGTTGGTCATGGTATATAATTCTTTTCATATAATGTTGGATTCAATCTGCCCATTCTTTAATAAAGAACCAAGGACCCTTGAATAAATTATTGACTGATTCTAGGGCTGAGGCAGGGAAATAGAAATGAGCACATTTTTGTGACAAAAAAATAAAAAATATATTTTAAGAAGTGTCAAAATGACAGATGGGTCAGCCTAAAAGACAGCTTACAGTGGAAGAATTTGAGTAACAAAACGATTACAGTGATATTGAATTGAATCAAAAACTAAAATACATATTCCTAAGTTTATGCTGACATTTGTAAATGACTAAATATGTGCGTAAATAGGAAATAAGGGACGGATCTTCCTTAGAGAAGAATTCTTAACAATGAATAATGAAATGAAGGGAATAGAAAATCACTGTTGGATTATCAGAGTAATGGTTGCTGCAAGCAAAACGTACCAAGACATGATAAAATCAGTAGGAAACCTTCAGTACAGCTTCAAAGGGTATCTCCCTCCAAAGTATGTGTTCATTACTGTGGTTATTGAAACTTATATCCACAAATTATTTGATACTTCTCCTCAGGAAGATGAAGCTGAATTCCCCTGCCCTTGAGTATAGGCTGGACTTACTGAGTCACATCTGACAAAAATATTAGAATGAAAAAAATAACAACTTTTACTGGAAAAAATAAAGTTAACTAAATGATCAAGTTAATATCACCAGTGATAAATCATGTGAATATCACACGTCCTCTGGTATAATGCAGTGGGAAAGGCATTTTACCCCTGTGATATTCTTCCCCCAAGTCCATAGCCCCTATCTAATTAGGGGGAAACAGACAAATTCAAATTGGGGAACATTTTACAAATTTCCTAACTAGCAATCTTCCAATGAGTCATAGGCATGAAAAGCACAATAAACTGAGAAACTGTAGCAGGTGGGCGGAGCCTTAGGAAACATGGTGCAGAATGCTACATGGTACTTAGATGGGCATTAATGCAAAACCTGGGGAAAGCCCAGTAAAGTCTTTATTTTAGTTAATGGTATTGTACCAGTGTTAGTTTCTTAATTTTGGTAAGTGTACTGTGTTAACCATAAGCTAAAATTTGGGGAAGATTATGTCAGAGAGCTTTAGTTTTCTTAGAAGGAGCCAGTCTCCAACCAAAAGGCTGAGTGCATGCAACAAGGTGGGTATGGTGCCACTTTTTATGAAGTTCGAGGACAGTGCCCACCATGAGGTCTGCTTTGGAGAGAATAGCAGGCAGAGCTATGTGAGAGGTGCTCACAGGAAATACAAGGATACTTTCAGGGCTAAACAGAATAAATTTGTGAATGTTATAGTTTTAAGGGATTGGGTTTGGAAATCAGTATGTGAGCACATTTTCAGAAGCAATGTAAAATAATAAAATAAAAGATGTTTGACCACATAATAAGATTTTGGTGAAATATTTTTATTAGAGAATGTATTTTTAAAATAATGATACCCAGGATTTTCAATAATATGTAAATCAAGTGAATCTAATGCACTCTTGCTGTGAGTATAAATTGATAAGATTTCTCTGGAAAGCAATCAAGCCATATTTTAAAATCATATCTGAACTAATAAGAAGCAAATCTTTACACAAAGAAATATTACGCCCAGAAAAGTATCTCAAAGAAATAAACAAAACTCTCATAAATATATACATAAAGGCATTCAATGTAGTTATTTTTAATAGACTTTATTTTTAGAGCAGTACTAGATTTATAGAAAAACAGAGAAGATAGTTCAGAGAGTGCCCATATACTCCACATGGTTTCTCTATTATTATTCCTGTCTTAAATTAGTTGTATATATTTTTTGCAATTACTGAACTGATATTGATATATTATTATTAATGAAATCCCATCATTTATTTAGATTCCTTAGTTTTTACCTCATGTCTATTTTCTGCTCCAGGGTCCACCTTGACACCACATTACATACAGTTGTCATGCCTCTTTAGGTTCCTCTTGGCTGTGACAGTTTCTCAGATTGTTCCTTTTATTATGTTTTTATTTCTTCTCTTAATGAAGCAACAATACTGAAGAATAAACTATGTCTGATGATTTTCCCATAAGAGTGGGTTGCGGGTTACTGGTGTGAATGCCCCTCCAGTAGAGTGCCATTTTCATTGCATTGTGATTCATGAGTGTGGCTGTTGACCTTGAGCACCTGGCAGGGGTTTTGTTTGCCTGTTTCTCTGTGTAAAGTGACTCTCTTCCCAGCTTTTCATACTGTACCCTTTGGAAGAAGTCCCTCTGTGCAGTCTTCACCTAAATCTCAGAGAACGACACTCCCCTCCTTGAGTGGAGTCTGCACAGTGATTTGGAATTCTGTTGGGCGATTTATCTAACTCCCCTATTAATTTAATCAACCACTTATTTATATCAGTATGGACTCAAATGTATGCTTTTTATTCTTTGAGTTACAATCTGAAACTACTTTACATATTATTCATCCTAAAATTATTCCAGATTTGGATGTTAATCACCTGGCTTCTGTACTCCTTTGACATAACCTGAGCAATGTGTGTATGTGAGTGTGTGTGTGTGTGTGTGTGTGTGTGTGTGTGCACATGTGGGTAGGTGTGAGTGTGCATTTGTGTGAATGCACTGTGTGTGCTTGAGTGTGTGCATACA
The DNA here is from genome assembly GCF_030020395.1 of Manis pentadactyla. Lineage (NCBI taxonomy): Eukaryota > Metazoa > Chordata > Mammalia > Pholidota > Manidae > Manis > Manis pentadactyla. Next base: position 47,112,390 of record NC_080025.1, read on the forward strand.
TGTGCATGCATGTGTGTGTGTGTGTGTGTGTGTTTGAGGGCATCCTTACTTTCATGCACAACAAGGTGCTCCAGCCTCATCCTGTGTATTTTGTTCACCAAGCAGTCATTTCTCCAAGGACTCATGATTACCTTCATAGGAAAGTGGTATTAGAAGCCAAGATCTGAGTACTAAATGTGTTTCCAGTTACTGCAATGTCTCTTTTAATACCTGCTCAACTGACAGAGCAAAAATATATATGTGTTAACACACTAGGTCTTATATACACATACATCTATAAATATTTGTGTCACCATCTATAGCTATATCCAGATAAACATGACTCTCACTGATGTCTCTAACTTTAATCCATTACCGCGTGGATCACTCTAGCCTATCTGTGAACTCCCACTCCAAAAGAGAGAAACCGGCTTCCACTTTGTCATCCATTTACTTAATTGTTCCATTTTGGGCTATGTGAATAGAGGTGTCAGAATAGTTAACCCATACTCCCATGAAAGGCATGCCGTCAGCTTGAGTGCCGTGTGGGCAGGCAGCTGCTTCTGCCTGGAGACTTACAGAAGCCAGTCAGTTCCAAAGGTACTTACATCCTCACTTCCTCCATCCCCTATTGAAATCCTTTCATGCATTTGTAACAACGATTAGTCTGAATAATACAGACTTTATTTTTTCATATTGACATCTAATTGTGCCAGCACGATCTGTTGAAGAGCTGCCTTTTCGTTTTCATTGAATTGTCTTCGTTCCTTTATCAAACATCAGTCGCATACATTTGCATGGGACTATTTCTGGGGTCTCTCTTTGGCGTCATTAGTTTATGTGTCTGTGTTCACCAGCGCTGAGCTGTCTTGATTACCATGTTGATGACCATAGCGAGCACTCTGCCCCTTGAAGTGGGCCGGCGTGGGTCTTCCAAGTGGATTCCCTTTGGCGTTGTGTTGACTCCTCTGGGGCGTTTGCCATATAAACGTTAAAATTAACTTGTCGGTATCTACCAAATAGCTTGCTGAAATTTTGATTGGGATTGTGTTGAATCTATAGGTAAAGTTGGGAAGAACTGACATCTTAACAATATTGAATTTCCAAACTATGAACACAGACTGTCTCTCCGTTCTTGCTGAAAGCAGGATGAGGTGTAGCAGATGGGGAGCATTGAGGAGAGCAGAGTGTGAAGTGTACATCAGGCGGCGTATGGTGGGATTGTCTTAATGCTTGTGGAAGCTGCAGGTGACAGAGGAGTTAACTTCCTCTAGAGACTTCCAGTATCTCCTCATTATCTCTGGGTTTTCCTAGAAACTTCTGTAACAGGGTGCCACCTTGAAGCCCTGTCAGTCTGTAGGACTGTAGGTTAGGAATATCTTGTTATTCCACTGGAGACTGCAGATGGGGTGATGAGGAACCAGAGAGTGAGCACTCTGTGTGCTGGTGATTAAATCGCAGACTTCTGTGCGCCTGTGTCCCTCAGTGGTAAACTTCAAAAATGATTCCCTCCTCTTTATCCCCTTAGGTGAGACAGGAAGGCTAGGGGGTGGGGCTTGGGGAATTTCCCTTCCCCAGTGTCAGATAAGGCCCTGGTAGAGTCCTTTCCCTGGGAGTCTTGGTTTTCCTCTGGGAGATACTCTGGCAGCATTTCAAAGTGGTTACACCCCTATTCCATACCTGCCCCACCCCAGAAATAGGAAGGATTTCCTTGGTGTCTACCTGTGAGAACTTGTGCGGTTCCCACACGTGAAAACTAGGAAGAGGAATCTCCCTGAGTCTGCAGGAAGTTTCTCATTTTCACATCTGTCTGCACTCTCCCTCTAGCAACTGCTCAAAGGTATCATTCAGGTGGTCTGACCAATGCACAGCTGCAGCATCTTCTGCCTGCAGAAGTCATCTCAGATTGATTCTCTGTATTTGCCTTTCTCTCCAGATTTGGGGGTAATGGTTCTCCCTGTGACCTCACTTCTCCAAAGGGTCAAAGAAAAGTTGTTAAGTTTGGAAGTTGTTCATTTTTTTTCTGTTTGTAAGAACAGTGACAACTTTTCAGCTCTTTACATGTGGGAGCTGAAACTGGAAGTTCCCATAATCGCGTTTTTAATAGAAACAATTAGAAAAAATACAAATTCCAAAACAGAATTCACCACAACACTGAAAACTGTTCAGCCTTTAGGGATGATATAGAGTTGTTGTTATTGACTTAGTAATATGTCTGAAATGAATGGTTTAATTCATCATATCACATAAGAGTTCAGAATATATGTGTGTGGAAGCAAAAGAATAAGGGCTGAAATGGAAAACTGATCAGAAAATTAAAAAGTTCCCATTTATTCATTCATTCACTCAATTAATATTTGTGTTTGGAAGCAAAAAAAAAAAGAGGAATTTGCTAATTCCAAGACTCTTCAAATTCTGATTGTATTACCAGGAGCCATGGTGATTTAGAGACTTAAATATTCACCTGACACTTCAGGAAACGTATATGGTAATGTTGTTGGGGAATACAATCCGGGACACTCTCCCTGAGCACTATGTGAGGCCTCAACCAGGGAGAAGGTTCTTGATGCTGAACCAGAAGGAAATCACAATCAGGCTGAGCAGCTGCAAGCAAAGAGTAGTTTAATAACACAAAAGTAAACACTCAAGGAGGGAGTGTGGACATGCTCCAGAGATGGGCGGCATGGTGGGGTTTCGCTGGGTGGTGTTATAGCTGGAGTTTAAGCAGGGGCTGGAATATTCATTGGAATAGGTGGGTTTTCTCGGAATAGGGACAAGGTTTCAGGGGAAAAGGGTATGCCCTCTTTTTGTCTTGATATGGTCAGCCTGAGAGTTGTCATGGCACCGAGGGGTGTAATTTTTTATATGCCAATGAGTGTATAATGAGCTTTGGGGTAACTGTAGGTTATTTTTCTTCCCTTTCCTGTTTCTAGTTGGTTTGAACTGCTTAGAAACATCATTGTGTTTTATCATCAGTTAATTTCTGAGAATGTACCTGGTGGTTTTCACTTAACCTGTTCTGCTAGCTGACCACACGACTGTCCTCAAGATTTTCTTGTCTCACCCAGGACCTGGCCCTTTTCCTGTACACTGCTTATGTCAGTAATAAGTAATATACTTTGCCAAGTACTATTACTCAGTTCTACATATGTTACCACTCTGATGTCTGAGGTCTTCAGCTCAGTTAATAAAGAAAAACAAAAGATGGGACAATAGGCAGAGTGCCTGATAGAAAATAAAAATACGTTCAGTTAGTGTTTGCCCTGTTGAATGTCTCTTCTGAAATTTAATCAAGGTTGTAGAATTGATTCAAGATAAGGCAAATTCCAAAATCTTAAACAGAACCAGATACACAATGATTTTCCACTAGAATTGGAAACATCAAATCCTTTGTGGTGCAAAGAAGGGTATAAGGTATAAATGGGCACACTGCATACCATCTCTTACCTTGCAGAAGGAAAGGGTACATGTGAGAGGTGTTTTTCAGGAGCCCAACCTTTTCCATACTTGTTATTACAGATGTTGGATTATTGCATCTAGGCTCCACTTACACGCTCTATACCTCACTTGGCAAAGTTGGGCTGCAATGCTGCATTCCCCTTCCTGGGCTCCAGCTCACAGTAGAGTGCTCTGGAAGGGGCTGCCAGGCTGGAGGGAAGTGAAGGCTCCTCCTTGCTCTGTCCCATGTCATCCCCACAGTGATGGCCCTCACTGTGGCAAAGGTGGTTCCGGTGGAAGGTCAGGGTGGCTGGTCCAGGGCACCTCCCCTGGGCTTAGCGACAGAAGCCCTAGCTGACCAGCTCCCCTCTTTGAAGGAATGAGCTTCAGTGTGCAGATTCCTCACCCCACCCTGCCTTCCTATAGACACTCCCTCCCTGATAATAGAGTTCATTCTCTACCTGTTGTCCAGTAGTTCATATTTTTATACCCAGATAACAATTCTTAATATTAAATTCTATCTGTTCAGATAGCTGGAATTGTTTCTGTCTTTTGACTGATCAGTAAGTAGATAAACATATTTGATTATATAAAATGACTAAAACATCTACAATTAAGAGAAGAATATTTGTATCAAAGACAAAAAAAGCTGGAGCAGCTTTTATGTCATAGAGTGTCAGGACTCCAAGAAATAAAGGTCATAAGGAGAGGTCACCTGTGTATTTTACACTACAGCTGCTATAATAAAACAATAATAAAAAATACCTTGTAAAATAGAAAAAATGTTGAAATGCAAAAGTACTAATATTAGGTAGCAAAATTTTTAAGAATTACAGTTGACAAAGGCTTAATAATGCACATTGCAATAGACAGGTTGGGTCTGTAAACTGAAATGTCTATCTCAGAAAAGCGATTTGGCATAGGTTTCAAAAGCTGTGGAAGTGTTCAAACCCAGTAATGTCAGTTTGGGGAATTTATGATAAGAATATTTTGCCAAAAAAGGAGAGAAATTATAAGGATACAAATAATTATTTCATTTAGCATTGTGTGTAATGAAAAATTGGAAACAAGGCAAATCTCCAAAAAATAAGATATCATTTAATTATAAAGAGTGAATTGTGGTTTATTGGCTTGATAAAATATGATGTAGCTGTTAATGATTTTAAAGATTATATATTAACATGAGAAAACAATTATATTAGTATAAAGTAACTAACTGAGGGTACAAAATGGTAACCTTGCTATAGTCATAAATATGTAAAGCCTATATGCGCATGTAGAAAAAGATAAGAATGTGAAAACAAAAACAGAGATATAAGAGGATTACGAAGTGATTTGTTTCCCTAAAACCTGGAATTACATTGTTTTTAATATCATTGTAATAAATAAAATATTTGTAAAACCTCATTATAATTTTTAAAGCTTCATTCCACCAAGTGATTTTGCAAATAGTAATGTTAATGACTAATACAATTTGAATTTGGATGATTCTGAAAAACTGGAGAGTTAGCCTCAATCTTATGGAAAATGATCACCTAAGCTGGAATATCTGTTTGTTGGAAAGAGGAAAGAAAAGAGGAAAGAAAGTACTTTACTAAGAATCAGGAAAGAACTGGTAGCTTTCAGGATATGCAGTTGCTGAGAACTTTAGCCCTGACTATTCATCAAATACATACCATTTTGAACAGTGCCAAAGTGTCCCTGAAAACATTAGTTCACTATCAATCACAGGTGATTTCCTGTGCATCATTCATTCCAGTGTCTAAAGATGAATTTTAAAGTGATATTTTTAAAAGATTGAGAGTCACTAAATAATGAATGCTGCTGATTGTTGGTGAGCAGGCAAGCATGGGCTTGAATACTAAAAGATTTAGGCTAATGCAAAAAAGAGTCACAGAAATTCTCCTTTCTGGATTCTGCTTATACCCTGACTCCTCCATGCTTTGGATTTGGTTTTACTTGTGTTAGTATCTTTAGCTGTAAAAGGAAGAGATCTCTAATACACTTCTTGCAATAACAGGATTGTTCTTTCTGAGATGCATCTTGTCCCAGAGTAGTCACATGTTATTAATGAAGCAGCAGTGTCTGACACAATTCACCAGAGACATTTAACATTAAAGATTAAATGTTGACATCGTTTGTCTAAACTTTTTAGCTAAGGAAGCTAAGTGTCCAGAGAAACAAGACAGACTATCAAGATTTTTTTTTTAAATGTGGTTGGGCATCACATGCTACCTAAAATGCAAGAGGTTCTATGTTAAAGCAGCAGGAGAGCGTGGCAGTTGCATTAGCCTACTTGTTGTTCCAATGTCCTGCATCTCCATGGGGATGGGTTGTGTTCTGTGCCTTAGTGATTCCAGGCCTGATCCTCTGAATTGCTCCACCCAGGGAAAGAGCAGGGGTAATTAGGTGAGCCACTCCTGAGCAGAACCTCTGAGAGGCATTGAAAGCTTCTGCCACATCTTTTATTTCCTGTCCTATGAGATAAACTGGATCCCAGATCAGAGATGCTTGTCCGGTTAGGGTCCTAGAACAGAATGCCATGAGGACAGTGCAGCTGACCCACAGCTTTACCTTCAACATGAAAGCAGAATCCAAGACAATCTTAACACTCGTAGAATATTTACACATATTATGATATGTTGAGCCATTAAAATGATCATAAGAAAGACACACAAAAACATATAGAGAGAGAGTTATGCAGCCAAAATGAAATCAAATAATCTAAAACTACTGTTACATGAAATGACTATATTTAGGTTTGTCCTGGAAAGAAACCTCAACACAGAGGAAATTATTTTAATGAATAAAGGAAAGATATCGTAAAGATTATAGCATAAGCAGTGTGACATTTCTAGTGAAAGTTGATTCTAGGTATTTATACACACATCATATTTAGAATTTGTTTTGGTTTTTTTTCCTGGAGATTCAGCTAGTTAAGAACAAATTTCTGTTGTCTTCCATGCCTGCTTTGTTAAAAAGAACTCTTGGGCAATATCTGCACTAAAATTCATCCAAAAGTGCTACTAGCAAAGTAGCAGTGAAAGAAAGGGATGACCAGAAACTATAAATCAAAGTGAAGCCTCATCTTTGCTCCAGGAGATCCGGAGCACCCTGTGAATTAGAACAAGAGAGAGAGGGAAGCCCCTCAGGTTCCTGCTTCTCAGGCTAAGGCAGCAACTGAAGTAAATGCCCCGGATATTACTAATTCCTAAATATCCATTTTAAACGTCTGTTTCACCACCTCCACATGTTGGACCCCTTGAATGTTTTTGGAAGATCTTTTTCTTAGAATCATAACATTGTATTTGTGTAAAAAGGGACTCCATTATAACAATTTGGAATAAAGCCAGAGTTAATCAAAGAGTCTGTCTAAATGATTTGCATTTCTAAACACCATGTATGCATTGTAAATAAGAAAATAATCTCTGTGCTATTTTCCGAATTGAGATGATGCATGGCAAACAATTACTGCACTTATAGGCGCACACATTAAAGCAAGCAACATTTTTATGCACTATGACATCAGTTCACATGAAAATGTTTTCTGGTTTAATAGTAAAGAGAACAGAAAGCCAAACATCACTAAAGTCAAACCCCGTCCCCTTTATGAGGCCACACAGGCTAAAATTCTCACGTTTGCATTTCAGGAAAGCAATGCTTCTGCAGAGATGGGGCACTCCAATAACTGCTCATTCTTCCGCTTGACGTTGAGTATTAGGGCCTTAAAAATAAATTCATATTCAACTTTTAGAAAAGCTATGTGACTCTGTGCCATGCATTTATATGTCCCCATGACCCTGACACTAGTTTTTATTTTTATTTTATCCTCATCTGGATTTCTTCCACTTGTCTTGATTCCATATTGTCTATATATTTCTTTCAACTACCTCAGCAGCAGCAGGAAACTGACTCACTAGCCTCCTGCCCAGCGTGCCAGGGCAAAATGAACCTTTACTGGTCTCAGTCAGCTTGGTTACTCACTTTTCTTCTCAAATCTGCTATTATTCTGAGGACTCAATTACCCTTCTCTTTCTTAGCCAGCAAAATCCTCTTTCAGGAAAACTGATATTATTCACTGGTAACATACAAGGGCAATTCTTATCATTAAAATGTAATTGCTCTGCAGTGCAGTCCCTCGGCGCCAGCAGAGTCAGCCATGGAAACGGGCTGTGAAGTCGGCCCCCACAGCTGCCCGCCTCACCTTGGGTCACCTGACCCCATGCCGCACCCCCTAGGCTGGGCCGGGAGTACCGCCTGCGTCCTACAGATCCCATGCTTGTCTTGGGGTGGGAAGGGGGAGCTTGGTCCCATCCTGTATGAAGCTGGCTCTCGGCATGCAGGTTTCACTGGCTTTTTATCATGTCCTGGAGGAGAGGAAAGCTGAAGGCCCTGTCCAGTTGGCCCGCGGGCACTACATCTTCTGCCTCCCTCCAGTTCATGGCCAGTCTTGGAGACAGAGGCACCAAGCCCTGCTTGTCCTGCCCTGCTTCTCAGCAGGCCTGGATCACCCACATGGGGACTAAGACCTGAGTTCCCCAGAACTCACGCCTCTGACCAAAACTAGGTCACCTGCCCCTTAATACCCAAATTATGATAATGCTGAGCCTTCAACTAACAAATTACCATAAATTCTATCTGTTCCCTGGGGTCTCGACTCCCAGTATTGCTAAGAATTTTTTCCTAGGCAATGCTGCTCAAACACTGGTGGAGAGCTGAGGGGTCTGGACTCCTGAGGATCCACACCCAGACCAGGTGGAAAGGAGATGAAGCACTCGGTCAGTGACTTTATGGCAGCTTCACAGACTAATGTATGATAGATGATGCAAATAATTATAAATAAATAGGGCTGGTAGTATTTTTTATTTTTTTAATTATATTTCTAGCATTTTATTTTTATTGCATTGCTTTAAAAGTCTTCATCCATCACAGGTTAAGGAACAACACAAAGGAAAGGGTCCTTGGCCACAGGTAGTTAGAGCCTGGTGGCCTGTTGTCCAGGGTTGAGTCCACGGTGTCTGTTGTCTTCTAGGAGCTGGATTCACTTGATGCCTTGGGACCACTCATCAAGCAGTATCAGCCTAACAGCCCTCCTTACAATTAAACTGACAAATGCAGAAAACCCACACTCAGCCTCTAATGACTGAAGAGAAACACAACTGAGGGCGCCATGCTGTTTGCTGACCTTCCTCAAACCAAGCATCCCTGTGTACCTAGTAGGCACCTACATGGCCTTTGTATCTTATACTTACATATACATTTGCAATGTTATCCCAAAAATACTGTGTGACATAGATGTTATTTTTATCTCAAACCTATAAAAGGAACTCAGGATCAACAGACTTAAGAGATCTGTTCAAATTCTGTAAATGGCAGAGGTGAGCTTTCAACCTGTGATGTTGGATGTCAGATGTCACTCTCTGCAAAGTCCAGGATACCTTTCAAAACCACCTCCATGTGCTGTCCTGATTTCAATGTGGAATGACTGGCATTTCAAACTCCATATTTCTGGGACAATTCTTCAATATGTCACCTAATCTCCACTGACTTCCACTGACCCCTGCCTTCCACTGACTCCCATTGAAATCCCACTGACCCTACTGACCCCTGCCTCCACTAACCCCACTGATCTGTACTGGCCTCCACTGACCCCCCTAACCTATACTGACTCCACTACCCTCTAATCTCCACTGACCTCAACTGACCCTCACTGACTCCCACTAACTCCCACTGACGTCCAACCTCCACTGACCCCACTGACCCTATGCCACCCACTGATACCCCCAACTCCCCTAACCTCCACTGACCTTCCTCTCACTGACATCCTGTAACCCCACTGACTCCCCACTAACATCTACTGACCCCCTAAACTCTACCAAACCTCCAGAGCCCCCCAAACCCCTTGACCCCTTGACGCCTACCTGCACAGCTGTACCCCAGACCCCAGCTCAGGAAAAGGCATCACTGATTTCTCTTCTTCTCATGCCCAAAGGTGGGAGCCATGCTTGTTTTCTCTTTCTCTGATCCCCCAAGAAATAGCTCAGCAAACATCTGTGGTTCTAATCCCCAAATCTCTTGAATATATCGCCTTTCTCTGTATATCTATAACCTCTTGTATCAGTCAGGGTTCTCCAGAGAAACAGAACAAACAGGGTGTGTGTGTGTGCAAAGAGAGATGGGGAGAGATCACTGGCTGGTACAGTTATGGGAACGGACAAGCCCAAGTCTGCTGGGCAGTGCCACAGGCTGGAGACCCAAGGAAGAGCTGAGGTTTCTGCTTGAGTCTGAACATGTCTGGAAGCAGAATTCCCTCTTCCTCAGAGGACCTCCATCTTTTCTCCTAAGTCTTTCAACTGATTGGATGAGGCCCACACACATTATGGTTTTTACTCAAAAGTCTACTGACTTAAATGTTAATCTCATGTGAAAAACACCTTCACAGAAATATCTAGAATAATGCTTGACTGAATACCTGGGTGCCATGGCTCAGCCAAGCTGACACGTAAAATTCACCACCACATCAGTCTAGCCCACCATGGCCACCCACCTAGGCTACTGTTATATCCCCTTCTCATGTCCTTCTACAAAACCTTCACCTCCATGTGCTGTCCCAATTTCAATGTGGAATGCCAGTCATCCCACATGTTCCACTTGTACTTCCACAAAAGCAGAAGGATCTTTTAAAAATACAAGCAGGATCCCAGATTTTAAAAGTTGCTCATCTTCCCCTTGCCCTTAGAACAAAATCAGAACTTCTTTTCCTGGGTCTACATGGCCCCCTGACTGGGCCCCATCTGACCTGGCCTCCTCATGGGGTTCAAGCCACAGTTTTCCTTCCTGCTCCTCCAATGGCAGGCCTCACTGCCAAAACCCAGCCTCTGTCTCTATCTCACAGGGCCTCCCATGGTGACTCACCATCACTCCTCAAAGAGGTTTTTGTCTTTTCCACAAGCAAAGACTATAATTCAGGACATGCTTTTAACCAAATGGTGGATGCACATGCTCCCATGTTTGCAGCGGCACCGTCTATGTGGTCCTGGATTCTCCCCTGGTGACGACAGTGGCAGGAAACAGTTAAATTCTTCCATCCTCTGCCTGGAACTTTCTGAGGTGGTAGTTTTTCATGCACACCTGGCAGAGTTATGGCAGGGGACTCTGATGGCCATGAGTGAGTTAGGTACCAAATAGGTACTTGAAATGTAGAAACCTATCAGTCAAAGTGTGCTGGAGGCTCCTTTTGATTCCAGAAAATGAAAAGTTTATGAGCTTCATGTCTTAGAATCTTTAAAAGACTTAGGGTATTTTTTGAAATATGGTTTTAAAAGAGCAGAACCATTTTAAGTCACTGATTAAGTCAGGAGTGTCGCAAACATAACCATGTTACCTGTACCCTCCATATTGATTAAAACACGAGCTCAAATCTTATTTCAGCAACTCAAACTGTAGACTTGTTCCTGCTGTCGCTTACCGAGTGAACTTTCCTTTTGCCAGAGGGTATTATGAACCCATGCCTGGGTTTTGAAGGGAAAATGACACCACAGAATAGAAGAGTAAATCAAAAGAGACCTATTATGAGAAAAGAGTCTACCAGCTGCTAAACAAATAGAAGGAAAATTATGATACTTTAATGGAAAAAGGAGTCAGATACTTTTTCTTTTCACCTATAAAGTAAAATCTATCAAGTGATCTATTTCATTTTCACACCCAAGCCACAAGGCAAGATCATTCTGTCAATGATTTTGACATGCTTCAGTTATTGTTAAAGGCTTGTAAAAATATTATTAATATCTTCCAAGCACAGAATTATGTGAAAATGAGGGACATTTTCAGGTTTCAGACATTTGCCTTCTTGGTAAGACTAATTACAGATCTGAAATAAATCTCACACCTTCTTGTCATTTTAATTGACAACTAAGTTAAGCGGTGAAGATCAGAGAGGTTTCTAAAGATGAACCTGTAGATAAGGCATATGTGCCTACTTAAGACAAGGAGGAATCTGCTTCAGGGGCAGAGTTAGATTGGAATTTCTCAGAAAAATGAATTACTTTCACTTTGAACTATTATGGGAACAATTTCCTGTGAGCCTCCTGGAGAATGTCTCAGGACCTTGGCTCCTTTTCTCCCTGCTTCTTTCCATCACTTTTTCTGCACACATTTGTGGAGACAAGGTGCTCACAAAGTTCCAGGGATTGTGCCAGCTTCTGGAAGTCGATGTGAACAGGACACAGTGTGTGCATGACAGAATGTGAACACCGTGGGTCAGGTGGATGAGGAAACGCACAAGCTCAGGGAACAGCAGACCAGGCAATTTGTATTGGCTGCTCTGCTGAGGACTTCGCTGGCAAAAATATGTCTCAACAGTTTTATTGAAGGAGCTGGGATGCTAACAAGTTATTCAAAACTCAGGCAGAAGCGAGCAGCCCAGAGTTCTGAGTCCCACACTGAGAGTTGGCTTTCCCTGTGTGGTAGGAGGCCAAGGAGACAAAGTTTCTGTTGCAGCTTCAGGAATGTAGAGGAATCACAAGGTGCTTGGGTGCTTAAGATTGAAACAATGTAACAATGTATTCTCCCCAACCAGGACTCAGTGGTATGGAGCAGCTTGTTGATCATAGTCATGGAAGCCCATTAGTTTATAATAGAGTATCTGGGTAACCTCTACAGAGATAGATTAAAATATAACTAGCATCCTGAATACACCTATAGTGACCTAATAGCTCCCACTGCAACAGTTCCTGGGTGCTGATTCCCCCCACCAACCTTGTAGTGAATGTTTAAGAGGCATGGCCCTTCTGCACTTGGGGCTCAGACTTTGGACAGGAATCTGCTGAGCCAGTCCTGGCATTAATAAATGCTGCTTCTCACCAAACTTCTTGGTGTCCCAACTCCTTGTTCATTGTTCCTGTGGTTCCTGCAACACCCGTGCCATGGGAATCTGAGAAGAAAAGTGGCTGCATGGTGATTTCATGGCCGGGGGTACTCCAGGAGAGAAATGTGGGGTCATTCAGGATGCTGGATGAAATGTTCCTGGTGAGCCTCCTATTGTCTCACTGGAACCAGAAGTGACAAGTACTCACACAGTGAGCAATATAGCTTCAAATTATCTCACTTCCCGAAAGTGGACAGCAGTGAGGCCAGGTTGCCGTTGTGTCAGTTACCTGGCAAAAGAAAAGCAGCCTCTCTGTGAAGAAAGACAGCATCATTAGCATCATCTTAGGCTTGAAAGTATTTTTACAGACAATTTTTCAAATACATTAGGAATACAGTGAAAAATGACCAGATCACTCAAATGAAATTCAGATGAAACAAGCTATAGAAAGGCATATGTAAGAATTTATAAATAAGAGTTATTAGCTAAAGAATTTTAAATAGCTACTATTATAATTTTTAATGACACCTAAAGAAAGATTGAGAATTTGGGCAGAGACCTGGAAATCATACAAAAACACAAATGAAACATATGGAACTAATCACAAACACTAAAGACCACTTGAATGGCGTTAACTACAGATTAAACACACACAGAGAAAAATCATCAAACTACATGATAGATCAAAGGAAAGTATTCAGAAGGAAGCATGGAAAGATTGAAGTAGGGAAAATACAGTAAAGAAAGTGAGCAATATAGAGCATTCCATGAGTAGGACTAACATATATGCAATTTTGAGTCCCAGAAATACAATAAATAATTGGAAGAAAACAATACTGGAAGAGGTAAAGGCTAAGAAATTTCTAGAACTTGTGAAATATATCAAACCAAAGTCTAGAAGAGCCTGAAGAAAGTATGATAAAGGGGAGTAGTAGGGGGTTAACTAGGTTGGTCATATTGAAAACACTGACAAACATAGACAAAGATAAATTATACTATTTTGTGTGTACTTAAAACATAGCCTAAAAATATATGTGGGGAAAATTGTGATAATTCCAGAATGTCTCCGCCTGGCCTTAGTGCATCTGCATATCAATAGATGTTTCCAAGGGATGGAGAGTAGTAGTCCATCTCCATATCCATAGGTATTTCAAGGTGTGGAGAGAAATGGCCCATCTACATATCAGTAGGTAATTACAAGGGCATGCAAGGGCTTATCTGGACGGTAGAGGTTGGGTGGCACTCTCTTTTCTTCTGCTGCAGCCTGGTCAAGAGAGGACTGGGACGACTGCTTGTAAGAAATAAAGTTTCTTAACTTTATTTCTCCCTTTGACTGAGTTTGGCTTTAGAGATGTTTTGCTTTGGGATTTTCCCCCTGGAGTTACATCTGGCAGTAGTCAGCAGGACCTCTGAACCCGAAATCTGTCTACATGGGTGTGACCCTTGGGGGGGCTGCCTTTAGGGATGATGGGGAGGCCCCAATGACTGTAGTGGTAGAGGGTGGAGCTTTACTTGGGAACCCCCTATATGTGGGGTTTCCAATGGGGAAGCCCCTAGTGGGGAATTGGTCAGGGGTAAAGCACCTCCTATAGTGGTGAGGCCTTCTCCAGAATTGGGGAAGGGTCGAAACTCCAAAAGCTGCAGAATCATTACTCCATCAGATAGAAGACTGCTTAGAGGCCCTGAGTGGCCGTGTAGCAGCTGGCATGGTAAGATCTCTTTTCATTGAGATAGTCAAAAGTTATTGAAGAGAGAGAGAGTGTTATTGAAGAGAGAGAGAGGGTTATCGAGGAGAGAGAGAGACTTTGGCATCACTTGGAGGAGCTGGGTGATGACCTATGGGATGCCCTTAAGGAAGAGAGACAGTTATTGAGAAGACGGATCACAGTCCTGGAAAATTCCTTAGCGGTAGTGAGGGGAGAGGCAGCAGAAGAATCCACTTTGCAGAAGGTCTTAGACGGGGAGGAGGAAAGAGCTGTGCCTTCAGCTGTAGAAATGGTGGAGGAGGTGTTGGGAGAGAATGAGGGGGGGTGTGAGACCTGATCTGATGCTGAGGCCACCGCCTGAGGCATCACCCTCTGTTGTAATTAAGAAAGCAAAAACACAACCATGGGCTCAGGGGGAGGGGCCTGCCCCACCCAAGGTTGTGGGGCTCTCCATGCCCCGCCCCTATACCCAGGATGAGCTGGTGGACATGAGCATCTGGTATCGGCAGGGGCCATCAGAACCTCTGCCTACGTGGCTTTTGCTTCTCTGAGATATGGAGGTGGAAAACATTGTTATGTCGGGTTCTGAAATGAGTTGAATGGATTCCCTGATGACTCAACCTTCTCCCTGGCAGTGGTTACAAAGTGCCCATCACACCTCAGGAAATCGGGTGTTTCTGGATTGACTGACAGCAGCCATCAGGGCACTTTGGCCTATTCAGGGTGATTTACCATATTTCCCCACTAGCTGGAAAACATATGCAGAGCTCCAGCAGGTGTTGCAGGAACTGGGCATGAAAAATATCATCTATACTCTGGATCCCCAGAGTCCTGATGAGGAGTTGTTCACCATAGGAATGAGAAATCTGGTGCTCCATACAGTTCCCCCATCTCTTTTTGGGTCCCTAGTGACTATTCTTGCCCCCCACATATGGAAACCTATAAGTGAGGCTACTTGTACTTAAGCAGATATGGGGGAGGTTGAAACAATAAAAGCCCGGAAGGAAGTATGGCTACGACCAAAAGGAGAGGTGCAAAAGGCCCTGTAAAGGTCTTGAGGACCCAGATATCAGGCGATTTGATAAAAGCTGGGGTAGTGAAAGAAAAACTTGATGGGCAACCCAATAGGATCTTATTAGAATTGTGGCACCAGTTACAGCCAGAGAAGCAGTTCCAGCCACTGAGGTCCAGGACACAGAAGATGGAGGCAAAGACCCATGTCTGGCCTGTGTCCCTGCAAAACTTCCTGGGGGACAGTACTCAGGATCCGCATGGGCCCTCACCTCCACAGGATGACAATGAGCATTGCAGTTTGACTGAGGGGAGGGTCAAGGCCACCACCTTGGGGGACATGGTGGGAACCAGAGGCCATATGATTTACTAGTCCCCAGTTAATGTGCAGTGTGTCCTGTCCCTGGTGGACACAGAAGCTGAATGCTTCATGATTTATTGTGACCTGAAGGGTTTTCCAGGGAACCCCCTACTGTTTGCAGGGTGGTGCTGAGTGGAACAAGCCCAAATCCCTTTGGGAATAGGGCATCTAATACTCTGTGTGGTGTTACACCCATGTCTGATTACCTTACAGATAAATGTGGCATTTTTGCAAGAGGTTTTGGGTCTTATAGGCTAATGGAGAGTTTACTCCCCAATTGGCACAAATTCTGAAGCCTTTATGTATTTCGTACAAAAGGGCATCAGGTGGGGCTAACATGAAACATGTGCATTTACCTCCGCTGTTGCAAAATGGACAGTCAAGGCCATGAGGGTCTTGAGTGAGACAGACCCATTAGGGCCTTGTGACCTGGATGACCATGTGACTGAAGATGGCTAGGACTGGGGCCTTGGCAGAGCCTTGTAGCCCAGGTGCATTGGGTAGTAGCACTGAATGCCTTGGGCAGAAGACAATGTACACTGTAGCCTGTCAGTGGGGCCTGCCTTTGACCTTTGAAGAGGTCAGCAGAGTCCCATCAGAAGTACACTGTGTGACTGAATCCCACAGCAACCTGAGACTATATGGCTTTGGACATTTGACACATGGACCAACAATGGCTGGCTCTTCTGGCACCTTGTGCGTTCCTGGAGTAACAGCACTGGCCCCCAAAGATCATGGTAGTGTAACTAAAAAGGCTGGAAGGTAAGAGAATCTTACCAGGGAGTTTTGTCTTACCACTGTGGCCAGTGTATGTGCCTCCCATAGTTCTACATATAGACCCATCTGTATAGACCCACAGGGAGGGGGGTGAATGTGTCATATACTAGACCAGGACGAGATCCCATTCCTGCCACTGTCCTATCACAGGACCACTCTCTTGCATGTATGCTACCTGATGGACAAGATTTGCCTATGTTGGTGTCATTAAAACATGTATCTTATCACATTTAAGGTATTCTCTTCCACGGTCCTTGTGGCCTAGATGTGCCCACTGGCTGCAGCTGTCACATGATGATTGCTCTGAACTCTTTATCTGTTCAGCTACTGACTGTCTGTGGAATAGGTGAACTATGGACTTAATCTGCTTAGGACTTTGAACCTACCCGAAGCCTCCAGCTTGAGGATTATAATGATTTTATTGGTGTTGCTATTTTATGTTATTAGCCTGGTTACCATGCTCCAGTTTTCTTGCACAGGGGCCATTGCGGAAAGTGGGGAACATGTAGATTGTGAGGTGAGATTTCTGGAGGGGTGGACTGTGGGTAATATTGTAATATTTCTAGAACCTCTCACCTAAGTTTAGTGCATCTGCCCTTCAATAGGCATTTCCAAGGAATGGAAAGAGGTGATTTACCTCTATATCAATAGCTATTTCATGGAGTGGAGTGAAATGGTCCATCTACATATCAATAGGCAATTACAAGGGCATTCAAGGGCTTATCTAGACTGGAGAGGTTGCATGGCACTCTCTTCTCCTGCAGCATGGCTGCAGCCTCATCAAGAGAGAGATGGGATGAACTGCTTGTAAGAAATAAACAGGTTTCTTAGCTTTATTTCTCCCTTTGACTGATTTTGGTTTTAGAGTTCTTTTGCCTCAGATTTTCCCCCTGGAGTTACAACATGCAAGGGAACAATTGACAAACAAAATGAGAATAGACAAATTCATAGTTATATTGGGAAACTGAACACTGTTCTGAGTAAACTTTACCAAAATAACCCCAAAACTATAAACATCATACTTTACTGTAAAATATGTTAAAACTTTCTTTAATATTGAAAATGAGAAAGGACATCAATATATGTATTCCCACTCAACTGCAAAAAAGAATATCCCAGACAAAGCAGGAAAAAAAGAGCAAGAAAATAGGATGGTAACATGAAAGGATGGTATTAGTCACAGACAATAAGCTAGCTTAAGGGGAAAGATTCAAAAGAAACTAAGGATAATTATTAGAAGTGATCTATTGTTGGGATTTGTAGTGAGTGAGATCATGTGAAGAACTGCTAGAAATCCACAAGAAAAAGATGGAGACAATTGACAACTGGGAGAGAGTCTTGTTCAGGAGCTTCCCAAAAGGTGATAACCAGATACTTTATCAACTGTGTTCTCCTTCTTTAATAATCAGATGAATGCAAATTGAAAACGAACCATGGTGACCATGTGGGAGGATGGAGAGCAAAAGGGATTTTCATACACCCACTCTGCTAGAAAGGGTGTAATTGCTACAATACTTTGCAAACTGTTTAACAGTATTGTCTAAACTGGATGATATGCATACCCTATAAACTACAAGTCCCATATTTAGCTATATTCTTAATAAAGATGTGTGTGCACCAAGTATCATGCACAAGAATGCTCACAGAAGCTTTATTTCAACTCTAACAGCCAAGAGCTAGAAACCACCTGAATACCCATGAACAATAGTGGACAAATTGCAGTTTATCAAATGATGGAATATTATATGGCAATGGAACTTAAAGAACTCGAGCTCTACATAACATCACAGACAGATCCCTCAAATGTAACGTGGGATAACCAGGGACCTCAGAAAGCTTTTATATCCTAGCCTGAAAAAGCAGGTGGAAGAAATGGTTTTTCTGGAGCCTGGCCAACAGACGTGGGAGGGAGGAGCTGCCTGCCCGGAAGAGACATCATCCTGGGAGGAGTCAGGGTCTCCCGCTGGCTGAACCAGCCAGAGGGCAGGGACAAGAGAGCCAAGGACAGTGCCCAAGGCAAGAAGCAGGGTGAGCAAGGGCAGAAAAGTGGCCTGGGGGAGGGACAATTGTGGAACAACCACCACAATCCATCCAGTCTCTACCCTAATCCTCCACCCCAGGGAAGAAATCTCATGTCCAATACAGAGCAAATCAAATCTCCATCCAGTGCTGTGTGCATTTCTAGGATGGAAAGAGGGACAAGACATAGTTGCTGTATCAATTGACAAGACATAGTTGCTGTATTCTGTGCAGTAGATCACAAGGCTGAGGATGCTAGCCAGAGATTCCCTCTTCTACCAGCCATCTATGTCTCCTTTTGTTATTTTTCCTAGAGGGCATCCAAACCTCCTTTTCCCCAGAATTCCAGTCTTTAGGTGATGACTATATTGCATCATTTAATTTCCCATTGGATTGAGTGGTAGAAGGCCATCTACACAGAACCATCTCTCCTACCTTCTCAGGGTAAACACACCTCCTAAGAACAGAGCATGACTGTTTCTTAAATCTGGGAATCCATGGAAAGTAAAGTGCTGGTTATGAGGCCAGGCTTCTCACCATCTTTCTGATCAGTAAACAGCCATGTGGGACAGCCCACCTTCCAAGGGGCCAGAAAACCTTACCAACAGCCCTACTTTCTAAACTACTGCATTGTGTTTTCACCTTAGGTTTTGTGATGGTTAATTTTATATGTCAGCTAGAGTGAGCCATGGAATGTCCAGTCATTGGGTCAAATTCTACTCTGGGCATGTCTGTGAGAGTGTTTCTAGAAGGATGAACATTTGAATACATAGATTTGAACAAAGCAGATTGCCCTCCCCAATGTGGGTGGGTCTCATCCAATCAATTGAAGACTCAGATAGAACAAAAAGACTGAGTAGGAGGGAACTCCTGCTACCTACCCTATAGAGCTGAGATATTGATCTTTTTGCTGCTTTCCAACTGGAACTGCATGTCAGCTCTCCTGGGT
The DNA here is from genome assembly GCF_030020395.1 of Manis pentadactyla. Lineage (NCBI taxonomy): Eukaryota > Metazoa > Chordata > Mammalia > Pholidota > Manidae > Manis > Manis pentadactyla. The sequence continues at coordinate 47,131,496 of NC_080025.1, forward strand.
CTCCAACTTGCTGACTCACTCTGAGATCTTGGGACTTCTTAGCCTCCAAACCATGTGGGTCAAATACTTAAAACAAATCATATATGTATCTTATTGGTTCTGTTTCTCCAGAAAATCCTAATAGCAGGGTTAGATTAATAGATAAATTCTAAGAATCTTTTCACCTGAGAAGATATATTTTGCTTTGAAGAAAAAGAACAAATAATCTTTAGCATAATATAATCTGTCTTTAATTTTGGAAATAAATTTTTGGAAGACGGGATTAATTGCAAGTGTGTATTTGCTCATGGTGACAAGTTAGTGCCTCAGACAGGCAGTCCATGGGAGCTGGCTTGGTTCTATCATTTAGGGCTTGGTGTTTTCTTGCTAAGCATGAAGAGTATTAAAGAACATCATTCTTTAATAAGAAAACATACAAGACCCTTTCCCAGTCTTTTCAGGACACAACTAAATTCATGAGCATTATCCAAACCATAAAATGACAGCCCCTGTGCTGGCCATTATGTAGCCAGTTTTTATCTGTTGGCGCTTTTGTCTCAACTTATTGGTTCGAATGTCCATACAAAATATATTAAAATATTAAAGACAGAATTTTTGCTACATAATCGTGGCATCCTTTCCAGAGCAGAACTCCATTTTCTTTAACCCTACCCCAAATTACCTAACTTGTACTGAGAGAGAATGAGAGAAATCCAATAAATTCTTCCTAATCTTTTTGAAATGCCCCATGATTCCCCCAGGTGTGTGTTTCCCTCCTTGCTGTAAGCGATAAACCCAAGTTGATCAACTACAGGTGTCCCTGGTAGTCCTTGGCTAGAGGATATTGATACACAGAAGGCAACCCAATAACTTGGCCACTGACATGGTTCTGCTTTCTGCAGATCTTAGTTTAAATGCAGGAATAGAGAAAAAGGGGGAGAGATTGAAAGTGAGAGACAGAAGCAGGGAACTTTCTATCCCAGCTTAGCTCTTTACAGTATGAAAATATGCACAGAGCTCCAATGTGTAGATTTAACTGCTTTTTTAAAATGTCCTAAAAGAAGATCTCAAGATGCAAGGCCCTGCCATATTCTGCTGTCTTGGGAAACAAAAACAGTTTGGCCTGTGAGAAGTATATTATTTCCTTTCTTTGTGTTGTAAGCCAGGCTCCCAGACAAAAATAACATAATGACATGCTAACAGGCTAGCAGGGAGTGCAGCCACAGGACACCTGTCCCTTCTCACCATGCCCTGCTTCTCAGGCAAAGGGCTTGACTACCCAGCATGAAAACCAAGACCTGAATTCCCCAGATCTCAAACCAACAGTCATAAAAACCCAATCATATCTTCTTAATACTCAAATTTCAACATCTCTGACAAATTTTCATAAAGTGTATCTGTTTCCTGTGTTCTCTATCTTCAGTATTGCTGAGATCATTTCCCAGATAATGTTGTTCAAATGCTGTTCTAGAGCTCATAGTCCATTTACTTGGTGCAGGGACATACCTAGACACATGCAAAAATTGAGACAAATTCTACTCAAATGAGAATCCTCTACAACTTTCTGTTACCAAGTCACCAATGTCAGGTAATAAAAGATTATATTCAAAGTAAGGCTCACATAGCTGTATTTTGCCCTTGGAAAGCCAGATTTCCCAAAAGTCACCTTTGGGAATCAATCTGCAACCTAATATGTGAAAATAGCTCTCCATTTTCCTTTGTTATATCAGCATTGACAGATAGTCCACTGGCTGAACAAAAATCTCTAGATGTTATAAAGATGGTAGAATGCAGAGCCAGGTAAGTCAACATTCAGTCTGGTGACCTTCCTCCACACAGTGGAAGAGAGAAATTTAGACAAAGCAGGGACTCTGCCTGCACCAGGGGGAGTGAAGTCAGTTCTGGGCTAGTTATAGAGGACCTGGGCTCACAGTGTGTTCCCTGGACCCCCAGCATTGGTATCACTTGGGAACTTGGCAAAATGCAAATTCTGGAGTCTCATCCCAGATCTGGGTGGTCCTGAGGCACGCCCACATTTGAGAACCACTCACCTGAATCTTGGGATACTCTCCAGCACAGGGAGCAAAACGTTTTTGTTTGAACTTTGAGTCCTTGTCACATGATTGTTCTCAATCACTATTTATTCCATTAACTAAGAATTCTACATTCATAAAGCAGATGGGATGTGTTAGCTTTTGTTTTGTGATTCCTGAAGTCAATAATTCAATAAAATAAATGTCAATACAAGACAACATATTCATGGCCCTGAGGAAGGAAAAAAAAGTGCAAAACCGTGACCTCTGACCTTAAGGAATGATGCCAAGGGGTCTGGGAGCTAATGGCTGAGATGAAACCCTTGTCACTGCGGCTGCCTGGAGGCAGAGAGGAGCATGTGCTGATCCCTTTCTGGATGATTTCTTGGAAGAAGGGGCAATTTGTTTAGGACACGGCAGATTTCTGAGGCTGCTGGGGGGTTCATGTCAGGGAGTGGAGACTGAATGGGGGAACATGCATTTGGGCAGGAAAGGTGAGGACAGGGTGCCCATGGAGAGCAGCCTATGTGAAATCTCAGGGGTGCTGTTCAGAAGAACATTATGAAATTTAAATTTGAGAAATGCAGTTTATATCAAGCAATGGGATGTTGCAGTCTGGCCTTGGTTTGTAGCTGAGGGGTGGTTTCCATAGTTAATTGCACAGTGGGCAGCACGAGGAAAGCCAGGATCTGGAAAACAATTCAAGTGCCCATGTGAGGGAAAGGCAGAGACAAAATGTAGACAGGATAATGTACGGATTCTTCCAGAGATAAAACACAAACTAATGAGGCACCTAGCGGCAGGCTACAAAAAGATATTCAGAAGGTTAAGCTGAAGGGATTTGGGGGCTGATTCACATGGGGACTGAGGGCATTGAGATGTGGTTTATTCCCAGTGTCCAGAGGACAGAGCAGTTTGGGAAGTGGAGTGTGGTAAGATTTGCTTGTGGTGAGCAGGTAAATCCTCACAAGAGGAATTGGTAATCCCATTGTACAGATGAGGAAACCTGAGGTTTGGAAGACCTCACTAGCCTGTCTAAATTCACACAGCTGGGAAGTAGGGGAGCAAAGCATCAAACTGTGATTCGAAATGTAGTGCTTCAACCATGACCCAACATGGTGTTTCAGGAATATCTCCTTCCTTACCCAGCCGTACAGACCAGGGAATCCAGAAGCAGCTCATTAAGGGTGAAGCTGTAGTGCTGCTGGTGACCACCGAGTGTGTGGCTCCAGTAGAAAGCAGGCTGATGGCTGTGAAGCGAGGGAGGCTCTGTGGTCAGAGGACACCAGAGTGATTCTGGCAAGTGGCAACAAAAGAAAAACAGTAGGTTTTAAGGAGGACTTCAAGAACTTTTCAGATGTAGAGTGCTGAATGTGTTATAGGTTGAGTGGAAGAACCTAGGAAGAGAGATCATAGGAGAAAAATTCTGATGATGATCATGACTAAGGATGCTGAAAAGTCTTACCTTTTAAAGGAAGATAGACACTTCAAATTCCATGATAGGAGGAAGAGGTAGGTGGGCTCTTTCTGTCAAGCTCCATTCATTACAAAAGAAAATCAGTGATGGTTCACACAAATTGAAATGTTGCCATGTGGGCTTACCCCTAAGGGCAGCCTGACCCAGAGCCACAGGCAAGAAAACCCAAGTCATCCAGTCAGCAGGCGAGATGCTGGACATGGCTACAGAGCTTGGGGTCATGTGGAAAGTGAGTTCTGTGTAGAACAGCACCCAGACCTGCTGGGCCCGTGCAAGGGGTGGTGCCTGGCACATTGGCAAAACTGAAATTGGCCCGCTAGCTTGATTTAGAGAGAAAAAAGCTGCAGAGGCTAAGTCACAGGGCTCAGCCTTCCCTGGGAGGCTGGAGAGTGGCTGAGGCAAGCTCTAGGTTTAGCAGGATGTGCTGAAGATAGCTGTGGTGCTTTCCAGCCCCTCCTTCTAAATTGCTATTCTCTTTGTAAGTTACCAATTTTTCAGGAACTTAAGTGAAACTTGACAGGCTCTCTGTGACATTCGCTGCAACCACCTAGTAGTGTTTCTAATATAACCTTTGAGAAAATTCAATCTGATACCAGACTTGAAGACTCATTTTGTCAAATTGCTCAGCTTTTCTGGCTCAGAGGCAGGGCCAGGCAGGAACCAGCATCCAGGGAGGGCCAGCGGCAGTGTCCTTGCAAGGGAGCACATGTCCCCCAGGGGCTTGAATTCATGCCCCACAGTGCCACAGTCCTCAAGCCCAGCATTTCCCCACTCTACCTACTGGTCCAATTCCTTCCTTCCGGGACCTCCTGCACTGACATGAGAAGAACAATGTGCACTTCTGCCTCGGAATTCCACTCAAAACATCTTTACTCCTTAGAATATTTTCTTCCCTCATTCAGCATTTCCCCAGTCACTTCCAGTCTTTGTTTCATCTTTTTTTTTTTTTTTAGATAATTATTTTTTACTGAAGGGTAGTTGACACACAGTATTACATTAGTTTCAGGTGTACAACACAGTGATTCAACATTTATATACATGATAATTCTAGCTACCAGCTATCACCATACAAAGTTGTTACAATATTTTGACTATATTCCTTATGCTATACATTACATCCCGGTTACTTATTTATTTTAAAACTGGAAGTGTGTACTTTTTTTTTTTTTTTTGTGAGGGCATCTCTCATATTTATTGATCAAATGGTTGTTAATAACAATAAAATTCTGTATAGGGGAGTCAATGCTCAATGCACAATCATTAATCCAACCCAAGCCTAATTTTCGTCAGTCTCCAATCTTCTGAAGCATAACGAACAAGTTCTTACATGGAGAACAAATTCTTACATAGTGAATAAGTTACATGGTGAGCAGCACAAGGGCAGTCATCACAGAAACTTTCAGTTTTGCTCATGCATTATGAATTATAAACAATCAGTTCAAATATGGATATTCGTTTGATTTTTATACTTGATTTATATATGGATACCACATTTCTCTCTTTATTATAATTATTTTTAATAAAATGCTGAAGTGGTAGGTAGATACAAGGTAAAGGTAGAAAACATAGTTTAGTGCCTGTAGACTATGTGTTAATCCAAGCTAGACAAGGGCAATAAAACATCCACGGATGCAGAAGGTTTCTCTCAGAACAGGGGGGTGAGGTTCTAAGCCTCACCTCTGTTGATCCCCAATTTCTCACCTGATGGCCCCCCTGCGACTGTGCCTGTCTTAGGTTGTTCCTCCCTTGAGGAATCTTACCCGTCTCTGGCTAACCAGTCATCTTCCGGGGCCATACAGGGAAATGTGAAGTTGGTAAGTGAGAGGGAAGCCTTATTGTTTGAAAAGGTTAGCTTTTTACTTCTTTGCATATTTATACCCTGTGGCTTCTATGCCCAGCATTTGTCTTGAGGTATCTTTACCACTTGGAGGAGTTATGATACTCGGTAAATTTGATATGAGGCACGAATTCTATTTAAGGGTTGTAATTAGGAAGGAAGAAGAAAAGCTATAGAAGTAGCAGACGGAAGAAAACATGGGAAGATTGATTATTTCTTTGACATATCTTCTTGTAGAGTAACTTCAGCATATATAGGTTTTAAGCTACTACTTAAATTGCGCACACACATTAACATAATAGGAGTATAGTTACATAACCAAAGCATATCTGTAATTACCAGCCATCTGCAGTGAAACCAAGAAAACCAGTTAGGCACCTTAGGCATTTGTGAAAACTTATCTGTGATATGGTGGATATTGTCCAACTGAACTTGAACAGTCTGAGAGAAATCAGACAAATTAAAACAATCCATTCTTGGGGACTGTTCACATCCCATATGTTCTTTTAACAGTAGATAGTCTGTAGTTGTAAGATTTTGGAGCACTACAATTTGCACTTCTCCTAATTCTTGGTTGAGTTCCAACAGTACAGATCCAGTCAAATTTGTTGTTTTACTGTATGCACAGGGCAGCTTAGATATCTCCTTCTTCATTCCCATGGCAAGTCCAGGAACTGGTGGGATGGGTGCATCTACAGCTGTAGCAGCGCGTGGATCTTTGTTGGGGTTTTTTGATGATCATCTTCTGGTATGACTCTTCCAGAGAGTGCTGATGTTGGAAGTTCATCTTCATATCATATCTTAGTTCATTTTCGGGGTAGCCAAATTAGGCTTTGATCCTCTGTATAAACACAAACAGAACCTTTGCCTAGACATTTATATGCCCTTTATACCATTGTGTAGAACTCATTGGAGGTCACCACACAGGAACTGCTTTTTTTTTTTGTTATCATTAATCTACACTTACATGACGAATCTTATGTTTACTAGGCTCTCTCCTATACCAGGTCCCCCCTATAAGCCCCTTTACAGTCACTGTCCATCAGCATAGCAAAATGTTATAGAATCACTACTTGTCTTCTCTGTGTTGTACAGCCCTCCCCTTTCTCCCACCCCACCATGCGTGCTAATCCTAATATCCCCCTTCTTCTTACCAACCCTTATCCCTCCCTACCCACCCATCCTCCCCAGTCCCTTTCCCTTTGGTACCTGTTAGTCCATTCTTGAGTTCTGTGATTCTGCTGCTGTTTTGTTCCTTCAGTTTTTCCTTTGATCTTATACTCCACAGATGAGTGAAATCATTTGGTATTTCTCTTTCTCTGCTTGGCTTATTTCACTGAGCATAATACCCTCCAGCTCCATCCATGTTGCTGCAAATGGTAGGATTTGCCCTTTTCTTATGGCTGAGTAGTATTCCATTGTGTATATGTACCACATCTTCTTAATCCATTCATCTATTGATGGACATTTAGGTTGCTTCCAATTCTTGTCTATTGTAAATACTGCTGCAATAAACAGGGATGCATCTGTCTTTCTCAAACTTGATTGCTGCGTTTTTAGGGTAAATTCCTAGGAGTGGAATTCCTGGGTCAAATGGTAAGTCTGTTTTGAGCATTTTGATGTACCTCCATACTGCTTTCCACAATGGTTGAATTAATTTACATTCCCACCAGCAGTGTAGGAGGGTTCCCCTTTCTCCACAGCCTCGCCAACATTTGTTGTTGTTTGTCTTTTGGATGGCAGCCACCCTTACTGGTGTGAGGTGATACCTCATTGTAGTTTTAATTTGCATTTCTCTGATAATTAGCGATGTGGAGCATCTTTTCATGTGTCTGTTGGCCATCTATATTTCTTTTTTGGAGAACTGTCTGTTCAGTTCCTCTGCCCATTTTTTAATTGGGTTGTTTGTTTTTTCTTTGTTGAGGCGTGTGAGCTCTTTATATATTCTGGATGTCAAGCCTTTATCGGATCTGTCATTTTCAAATATATTCGCCCATACTGTAGGGTTCCTTTTTGTTCTATTGATGGTGTCTTTTGCTGTACAGAAGTTTTTCAGCTTAACATAGTCCCACTTGTTCATTTTTGCTGTTGTTTTCCTTGCCCGGGGAGATATGTTCAAGAAGAGGTCACTCATGTTTATGTCTAAGAGGTTTTTGCCTATGTTTTCTTCCAGGAGTTTAATGGTTTCATGGCTTACATTCAGGTCTTTGATCCATTTTGAGTTTACTTTTGTATATGGGGTTAGACAATGGTCCAGTTTCATTCTCCTACATGTAGCTGTCCAGTTTTGCCAGCACCATCTGTTGAAGAGACTGTCATTTTGCCATTGTATGTCCATGGCTCCTTTATCAAATATTAATTGACCATATATGTCTGGGTTAATGTCTGGAGTCTCTAGTCTGTTCCACTGGTCTGTGGCTCTGTTCTTGTGCCAGTACCAAATTGTCTTGATTACTGTGGCTTTGTAGTAGAGCTTGAAGTTGGGGAGTGAGATCCCCCCTACTTTATTATTCTTTCTCAGGATTGCTTTGGCTATTCGGGGTCTTTGGTGTTTCCATATGAATTTTTGAACTATTTGTTCCAGTTTGTTGAAGAATGTTGCTGGTAATTTGATAGGGATTGCATCAAATCTGTATATTGCTTTGGGCAGAATGGCCATTTTGACAATATTAATTCTTCCTAGGCACGAGCATGGAATGAGTTTCCATTTGTTAGTTTCCCCTTTATTTTCTCTTAAGAGCGACTTGTAGTTTTCAGGGTATAGATCTTTCACTTCTTTGGTTAGGTTTATTCCTTGGTGTTTTATTCTTTTTGATGCAATTGTGAATGGAATTGTTTTCCTGATTTATCTTTCTATTGGTTCATTGTTAGTATATAGGAAAGCCACAGATTTATGTGTGTTAATTTTGTATCCTGAAACTTTGCTGTATTCCGATATCAGTTCCAGTAGTTTTGGAGTGGAGTCTTTAGGGTTTTTTATGTACAATATCATGTCATCTGCAAATAGTGACAGTTTAACTTCTTCTTTACCAATCTGGATTCCTTGTATTTCTTTGTTTTGTCTGATTGCCATGGCTAGGACCTCCAGTACTATGTTGAATAACAGTGGGGAGAGTGGGCATCCCTTTCTTGTTCCCGATCTCAGAGGAAAATCTTTCAGCTTCTCGCTGTTCAGTATGATGTTGGCTGTGGGTTTATCATAGATGGCCTTTATTATGTTGAAGTACTTGCCCTCTATACCTATTTTGCTGAGAGTTTTTATCATGAATGGATGTTGAATTTTGTCAAATGCTTTTTCAGCATCTATGGAGATGATCATGAGGATTTTGTCTTTCTTTTTGTTGATGTGGTGGATGATGTTGATGGATTTTCGAATGTTGTACCATGCTTGCATCCCTGGGATGAATCCCACTTGGTCATGGTGTATGATCCTTTTGATATATTTTTGAATTCGGTTTGCTAATATTTTATTGAGTAATTTTGCATCTACATTCATCAGGGATATTGGTCTGTAATTTTCTTTTTTGGTGGGGTCTTTGCCTGGTTTTGGTATTAGGGTGATTTTGGCTTCATAGAATGAGTTTGGGAGTATTCCCTCCTTTCTATTTTTTGTTAAACTTTAAGGAGAATGGGTATTATGTCTTCTCTGTGTGTCTGATAAAATTCTGAGGTAAATCCATCTGGGCCGGGGGTTTTGTTCTTGGGTAGTATTTTGATTATCGTTTCAATTTCTTTGCTCGTAATTGGTTTGTTTAACTTTTGCGTTTCTTTCTTGGTCAGTCTTGGAAGGTTGCATTTTTCTAGGAAGTTGTCTATTTCTCCTAGGTTTCCCAGCTTGTTAGCATATAGGTTTTCATAGTAGTCTCTAATAATTCTTTGTATTTCTGTGGGGTCTGTCGTGATTTTTCCTTTCTCGTTTCTGATACTGTTGATTTGTGTTGACTCTCTTTTTCCTCTTAATAAGTCTGGTTAGAGGCTTATCTATTTTGTTTATTTTCTCGAAGAACCAGCTCTTGGTTTCATTGATTTTTGCTATTGTTTCATTCTTCTCAGTTTTATTTATTTCTTCTCTATTCTTTATTATGTCCCTCCTTCTGCTGACCTTACGCCTCATTTGTTCTCTTTTTCCAATTTCAATAATTTTGACATTAGACCATTCATTTGGGATTGCTCTTCCTTTTTTAAATAGGTCTGGATTGCTATATACTTTCCTCTTGACTGCTTTTGCTGTGTCCCACAGTAGTTGGGGCTTTGTGTTGTTGTTGTAGTTTGTTTCCATATATTGCTGGATCTCCATTTTGATTTGGTCATTGATTCATTGATTATTTAGGAGCGTGTTGTTAAGCCTCCATGTGTTTGTGAGCCTTTTTGCTTTCTTTGTACAGTTTATTTCTAGTTTTTTGCCTTTGTGGTCTGAAAAGTTGGTTGGTAGGATTTCAATCTTTTGGAATTTACTGAGGCTCTTTTTGTGTCCTAGTATGTGGTCTATTCTGGAGAATATTCCATGTGCACTTGAGAAGAATGTGTATCCTGATTCTTTTGGATGTAGAGTTCTGTAGATGTCTATTAGGTCCATCTGTTCTAGTGTGTTGTTCAGTGCCTCTGTGTCCTTACTTATTTTCTGTCTGGCGGCTCTGTCCTTTGGAGTGAGTAGTGTATTGAAGTCTCCTAGAATGAATGCATTGCATTGTATTTCCTCCTTTAGTTCTGTTAGTATTTGTTTCAGGTATGTTGGTGCTCCTGTATTGGGTGCATATATTTTTATAATGGTTACATCCTCTTGTTGGACTGAGCCCTTTATCATTATGTAATGTCCTTCTTTGTCTTTTGTTACTTTCTTTATTTTGAAGTCTGTTTTGTCTAATACCAGAATTGCAACACCTGCTTTCTTCTCTCTGTTGTTTGCATGAAATATCTTTTTCTATTCCTTGACTTTAAGTCTGTGCATGTCTTTGGGTTTGAGGTGAGTTTCTTGTAAGCAGCATATGGATGGATCTTGCTTTTTTATCCATTCTGTTACTTTGTGTCTTTTGATTGGTGCATTCAGTCCATTTACATTTAGGGTGATTATTGAAAGGTATGTACTTATTGCCATTGCAGGCTTTAAGTTTGTGGTTACCAAAGGTTCAGGGTTAGCTTCTTTACTATCTTACTGTCTAACTTAACTCGCTTGTTGAGCTATTATAAATGTGATCTGATGATTCTTTATTTCTCTCCCTTCTTATTCCTCCTCCTCCCTTCTTCATATGTTAGGTGTTTTGTTCTGTGCTCTTTTTAGGAGTGCTCCCATCTAGAGCAGTCCCTGTAGGATGCCCTGTAGAGGTGGTTTGTGTGAGGCAAATTCCCTCAACTTTTGCTTGTCTGGGAATTGTTTAATCCCTCCTTCATATTTAAATGATATTTGTGCTGGATACAGTACTCTTGGTTCGAGGCCCTTCTGTTTCATTGCATTAAGTATATCATGCCATTCTCTTCTGGCCTGTAGGGTTTCTGTTGAGAAGTCTGATGATAGCCTGATGGGTTTTCCTTTGTAGGCAAACTTTTTTTTCTCTCTGGCTGCCTTTAATACTTTGTCCTTGTCTTTGATCTTTGCCATTTTAATTATTATGTGTCTTGGTGTTGCTCTCCTTAGATCCCTTGTCATGGGAGTTCTGTGTACCTCTGTGGTCTGAGAGGCCATTTATTCCCGTAGTTTGGGGAAGTTTTCGGCAATTATTTCTTCAAAGACACTTTCTATCCCTTTTTCTCTCTTCTTCTTCTTCTGGTACCCCTATAATGCGGATATTGTTCCGTATCGATTGGTCACTCAGCTCTCTTAGAATTCTTTCATTCCTGGAGATCCTTTTATCTCTCTCTGCATCAGCTTCTCTGCGTTCCTGTTCTCTGTTTTCTAGTCCATTAATGGTCTCTTGCATCTCGTCCATTCTGTTTTGAAGTCCTTCCAGAGCTTGTTTTATTTCTGAATTCTCCTTCCTTAGTTCTTGCATATTTCTCTTCAAGTCCATCAGCATGGTTATGACTTTTGTTTTGAATTCTTTTTCAGGAAGACTGGCTAAATCTATCTCCCCAGATTCCTTCTCAGGGGAAGATGTAGCAGATGCTGAAGCTGTCTGGGTTAGTCTTGTCTGGATCATATTTTTTTGCCTTTTCATGTTGACAGGTGCTATTGACTGTCAGCTGGGAGGGCCCAACTTTTCACTTGCTACTGGCCTTTCTTTCCTGGGACAACTGCGACCCCTAGTGGCTTGTGTTGGGTAATTGCGTGTAAACTGTGTCTTTGTGTCTTGCCCAGCGGGAATAGAGGAATTTCCCTTTCTGTGGCATGGTCTGCCTTAGGCTGCTTCTCTGCTTTCACAGCGCCCGGAGGGGTATTGGACAGGAGGGCTGTTTGGCTGTTTACCTCCGTGATGTGTCTCAGAGCTGTTGCACCCAGTTTTCCCTGTAATTTCCAGCCACTGGGCTGTGACCTGTGTTGTTTCCGTCCAGCTGTTATGTCCCTGTCCCTTTAAGACTTTCAAAAAGCACTCGCTTTTCTTTGTCACAGGGGCATCAGCTTCAGAACCCGCTCAGAGGTCTTGCTGCCCTGTTTCCCTAGTTTCCAGACCTCCACGCATGCACTGTGTCTGCGCTCTGGTGCGGGTGGCTGGGGCTGGGTGTTTAGCAGTCCTGGGCTCCCTCTCCCTCCTGCTGGGAGCTGGGGGGAAGCGTGCTCGGGTCCCACGGGGCCAAGGGTTGTATCTTTCCCCTTTCGCCAGGCGCTGGGCTCTCGCACGTGTGGATGTAGTCTGGCTGTTGTCCTGTGTCTTCTGGTCTCTCTTTTAGGATTAGTTGTATTTGTTGTATTTTCAAAAATATATATGTTTTTGGGAGGAGATTCCCACTGTCCTACTCACACCGCCATGTTGGCTCTGCCCCCTCCTCTTTGTTTCATCTTTGAAATTAAAACCATTGCTTAGGAAAAACCAACAGATATATTGCAGAGAATGGAGCTTCGCCTTTTCTTACATTATACTAAAATTATATTATATTATATTATATTACATTATATTATATTTTTATATTATACAAATGTGAGTTGGGCAAGATAATTAACCTCCCTGAGCTCCAACCATCCAGCCTATCCCACAGTAAAATAACATTACTCACCAGAATCTTGTGAGAATTAGGTGATAACTACAAATCACCGTCTGGCATATGGTAACAGAGAACAAGTGCCAAGTATCCTCCTCCCCTACTCCCTCCCCTAGATGACCTCTCCACACAAGAGAAAATCATTTTTGCTATAATTTCCAGCATATGTAGTAAACTCAGGGGGGTCAGAGAGTCTAGAGGACAAGGCAGTAACAAGCAATAGAGCCAAATTATAGGTGTGCTGACACCGGCCCTGGGTACTAACCTTGGAGTCATTGCATACATGTGTCTTCCATTATGAACCGTGTCTTTTTGCTGCATCACTAGATGCAGTGACTATAACTGTCATACTCATTGTCTGCTGAGTAACAAAGTGATGCATGAAGAAACAGGCAATGAGTGTAAGTCAGATAATGTACATGACTGATGCACTGTGGCACTTTTTTATTGTATAATACACTAAGAAACAATAAACCCACCGCATACCATTTACTCAACGCCAAAGTGTTTTCCTACCCAATTGAAGTCTTTGTAGATGTTGAATTCTAAAATGTAACCTGAGGCTTTGGACTGAATAAATGACAACACTTCTAAGAGGCTGTAGTCCCCATTGGCTTTCATTAATGTTAGCTGTGTTATTCTGGGAAAAGCTCACACACTTTGCAGCATTATTTTCTTCAGACATAAAATGCATATCTCTCAGCAGGATTGGAAAAGCAAGCGAGATGATGGTTATGAAAGCAGTTTTCAGAACGTCATAGTATTTTACACACACAAACAACTGCCTCTGATTTCTTCATCATGGTGGGTTTGAAGCTGAACTCATGAGCACTGTTTTTACTTCACTTTCCCGCCCATTGATGAGCAGCAGTATGTGTGGGGCTCCCCCATGTGATGCACAGTGATCACAGATACTTCCCCCGACAGAGGCTCTGCACCAGGTCCATGGACAAAGGCTGCTGATTTCAGCTTCTAACCCCCAACCTTATACCCTTCCTACCATTTTTCTCTTGAATGTCTATACATCCATCCCAAGCATACAGCTTGTTACATGCACATATGGATCTATTTAGTTTCTATTTGTTTCCTTTCTTGATTATTCCTTGCCTTTGCTTCAAAAAAGGATGTGAGACATCTGCCTGCATACAGTAAAATAGGATTAAGAGTAAAGAACATTGCCTCAAAGAGAGAAATATAAAATACAGGTGAGGCATTACAGACATGTAAATCATGCTTCTCAGTAATCCACCATTCTTCTTTGCTAACAGAGCTCTCTCTGCTTCATTTACCTCCTCCACCGGGGCCTGGGCAAAGGGAGCAGATTCCCACTTCAAGAGGAATCATCTGTGATAAATGTAGTCCATGTTGGTAACCCCATTCCCTGCTGCTGGTTATTGGAGTAGAGAAAAGCATGTGATACAATTCGCCCAAAGAATGAGAAGTCTATGGGCAGCCTCTTCTTCCCTTGAACACGATTGTGTCTTCATGTGATGGGTACACCTGCTGAAGCCATTCCGCACCCACGAGGAGAAACAAATGACAAAGCCATCGTCCAGAGAAGGAAACAACCAGACGGAGAGGGTGGTCTTCTTGAGCCCCTGAACGAATGAGCTCTAGGACCACCACCACCCTACACTTCTTAGGTGAGGTAAAACCTTCCATTTATGTCAGTTGAGTAGGAGTTCCATGGGGATCAAAATGGTAGTACGAGGATAGTCTTAGCTCTCTGGTGATTTTAGATGGGTCCAAAAACAATATTTCAGGTGCTTTTGTTCTAGCAAAGGGAACAGGATGTAATCTCTTAATCCATGCATAGTATATTTTACAGCCCTGCATTTGATAGTATATGGATAGCCACAGGTTTGAAGCTGAGTGTTCTGGTTGGAACACATGTATCATTCATTATTCTATGCTGTCCTCAGGGCTGGCACAGAGTAGGCACTCAACATACAAGTTGAAATTTTAGTGGCAAAGTCCATCAATGAATTAGACTCTCATTTGAATAATTAACTCTATGTCATCTTTCAGAGTTGTCCTCAAATTTACTTTATTTGCCTTAATGTTTTAAATAGGCCAGTTGAAGACAGTTAAAACAGGCTTTCCATAGTTGAAATCCTCTAGGGAATGTTTCTAGAACCCACCTTCATTGAACTTTCTCAATTTTCAATTTCTAATTGATGATTCTGCCAATCTTACCTGCCTCTCAGAGGTGGGGCATGGCATCCAGGGTCTTCCTGGCACCTTCAGGTCCCCCCAGTGCTCAGTTCCATGGTCAATAAATATTTGTGGAGACAAGAAAATTTGTATTAAAAAACTTTTTTTGAAGAATAGGGGTACTCAGAAATAGTGGAAGTGAGGGTGGAGACTAAGAGACTAGAAGGCTGAGCAAAAAAATGTACCAATCTGCAACCTCCCCTGGCGTGAAGCACGGATTGTCTCAAACATCTACAAGAGGTTTTAGGTAGAGAGGCCCTGGGATCCACTAGACTTACTCTATTCCATAAAATAGAAAACAATCTCAACTTACCACAATGTCAGTACTCAGGATATTAGTTTTGTTTCCAGTTTGAAGACCTAACTGGAGACACAGACTTATTATTATTTCGGCTTTTACCACCTTTTATCATGGCAACATCAGTGATGGCTGCCAAGGTTTGCATGTGTGCCTGGCATAGAAGCTTCACACTCCTGCACCCACAGTGTAAGTCAGAAGCCATAATCATCATTCCTCAGATGAGAAACTGGTCAAGATCCCACAGGTACTAAAAGGACATCAAAGATTTCAATCCAAATGGGTTTCAGTCCAAAGCAATGTTCATCTACTGTAATTGCATTTTGGATAACATCTCTGTTCAGCTTTCAAGTAAATGGTTTTCAAGGTTTATCTTTTGAAATAGATTACTTCCATTTTTTCCTGCTACTCCTAGTGCTTTCTGCCATTACAATTCAAAAACAGTTACACTAGCAGAATTATTTCAGGGTTTGCCAATCTTAGCTGCTTCCGTAGTATTTGTACCTCTCCTTGCAAAGCATTCTTGACACCGATGCCAACAGACACTCACAGGAGCCAGCCTGACCTGGCTGCCCCGTGATCCCCAAGGGCCACCTCCACATCCAGGCTGCAGCGTGTGCTCAAAAAGGAGCAAAACGCACATAGGGTCAAACTTTTCACTCTTCCCAGGAGAAAATTGCCAGCTGCTTAGTCACCAGGTCAATAAGGCTGTGTTTTCTTTCTATCTTTTTAAAACAGAAAAGGAAATCAGAAAATGAATCCTACTGAAATCTACAGTCAGTGCCCCAGGCATTGAAGCTTAGGAGGGAATTGTGGTCATGTGGTGTTCTGCAATTTGAAGTTGAGAAATGGATAATAGCAGCAATTAGGTGAACTCTCATACCAATATCAGCAAAAACACCTCAGCAATAGCTATAAATCTTCTGTTTAATATATGTAACTCTTCCAGTGAAATCGCTTGTGCTCATTGGGGAACAATTGATACACAGACAATGCTCATTAGAAGAATTTAACACTCACCTTAATTGGCAATCCAGTATTTCATTAATTCCAAAGTAGCACTAATTTTCCAATATAGATCATTTGAATACACAAATATTGCCATCTTTATCACTGCAACATAACATTTGTGAACCTCAGATTCTTAGAAATTCCTGTGAAAATATGGAATTAAAGTGATACTCATAATACCTTAAATTAGAATAATAATGAGATAAACATATAAAGTATCTTATAAAATAAGACAATTTCACATACTCTTCCACAATTAAATGTCCCAGCATCCCTGCATGAAATTATAGGGCAATTATATTGTCACCAGTTTCTCATAAAGAAACAGAAATAGAATCTAAGGTTAAAAAAGAAAAGAATCAGGTGAATGACCTTAACTCAGGTTTTTTTCTCTCTTATTAGTTTTGTATCACATCATGCTTTTTCTTGTTGGAAATCTTTTCTTTAATACCATGATAAAATATTCAAATTCTTCCTTTGCAGTGTAACAATGCATTCTGAGACTCCTAGTGTAAAGAAAGCTACTTCTTAGGTCTTAGACTCCATACCTCTGGTCAAACTGCAGTGTGCAGAGTGCCACACAAGAGAGCAGAGAAAAGGCAGAGAATACAGCTGGGGTCCAGCTGGCTTCTTTATTCAGGTTGATCCTCAGCTTCCTCTTATTTAAAATTGGAAGTTATTCTGGCTTATACATTTGTTGAGAAAAGTAAATGAAATGGTCTTATGGAAGTTCCTAGCCAAGAACTGAGGCAAAGCTTTCACATAGCAGAGAGCACAGGAAGCAGACATGAAGGGTCTGTCCCACACAAAATCAAGCCATTCCCCTTTTTCTAAATGTGATATATTAGTTTCCTACTGCTGCTTAACAAATTATTATAAACCTAGTGGTTGGAAACAATGCACATTTTATTGTCTCACATATCTGGAAGTTGGAAGTCCAGAATGTACCTCACTGGACAGCAGTGAAAGTGTTGGCACGGTGTATTCTTTCTGGAGTTTCCAGGAGTGAATCCATACCTCATCTTTTCCCACTTTTAGATGCCACCAGCATTCCTTAGATCATGGCACTTTCTTCCAACTTCAGAGAAGCCGTGCAGCCTCTTCAAATCCCTGTCTCAGCCTCCCTCTTTCACTTACAAGAATCCTTGACCACCCAGATATTCCAGGGTAATCTCTCCATCTCAATATCCTTAACTCAGTCATACCTGCAATGTTCCTCTTACCATATAAATAAACATATGCACAGATCCCAGGGATTAGAACATGGACATTTTTGAGAGGTCATTACTCTTTACAGCAACTAGTGATGAATTAACTGGTATATAATCACCATTTATCATTAGGAGGAGATATCTTTGGGAAGATTACAAATTGCTTGGATGTGGATATCCATATGCATAAATCAGAATACAGCAGGCTTCAAGCTGGGATGAGGATGGATAAGACTTATTTACAACAGGCCCAGGGCCCACCTACATCTTTGACCTTGTTCAACATTTACATAACCATTTTGGATATAGCAACAGAAAGCCATCATCAGTTTCTTAGGTATTGTGAAAGAGTGTGATGCCGTGCTTTACATAGATTTGAACAATTCTTTAAAGGCTGAAGTAATAGGCTAAACCTAATGAGACACAGATCCATA
This sequence comes from Manis pentadactyla, assembly GCF_030020395.1. NCBI lineage: Eukaryota > Metazoa > Chordata > Mammalia > Pholidota > Manidae > Manis > Manis pentadactyla. Next base: position 47,149,121 of record NC_080025.1, read on the forward strand.
AACATTAATGTAAAATTTCATGCCTGGGTCCAAAAACAAAAGCTACAACCACACACTGAGGGAGACATCCTTCTGCAGTGATGATATCTAAATAGAGCTTCAGACAAACATAACATCTGAGGGTTTTCTCTTTGTTTTTTTTTTTCTTGTTTGTTGTTTGTTTGTTTTAGTAAGAATTTTGATTTGATTCTAGATGGGAAACAATCCATTTTTGATAGCTGGGTATAAAACTCTCTTAGTTTCTGCATTTATTTCACTTTAAATCTCACAGTAACTTTGTGTGTTAAGCTTTATTCTGTACATTTTATAGGTAATACATTTGGGACTCAGAAATGCAAAGTAAATTGACATGTCAGGTATGGATCAATTGCTAAACATAACTTGAATTCAAATCTTTCTGGCTTCAAAATCCTTGACCTTCCAAATACATTTGATCTGAGCAGCGGCTGCTAAAACTTCTATTGCAAGTTTATGCTACAGAACTAGAGGCACTCAAGTTAGAAATAGAAAAATATTCAATTACAGGTGAGAAAGCTACCATAAAAAGAGGTTCTAGGTCATAGATGTTCAGTAGAATGTTCCATGATGATAAAAATACTGTATATCATTGTTATTCAACATAACACTAACTGGAAATGTATCTAGAGTTAGCTGTAAGGTTGAACATTAAGATGACGATTAGGTGACGGAAACAGAAGGACCTCATAGGAGGTTAAGTCTGCTTGCAGAGGAATGTTGAGGTAATTCAGAACAAAGAAGTCTTTGGACAGAGTGTGAGATTTGCAAATAAACATCTCCTAGGGCCAAATCTCTGAGGCTTCTACTAACTTCGCTGCTGTGGCCGTCACCGTAAGCCAGCTGGGATACATGAGAGCCAATGAGGCAAGTTGTATGCAGTAGTGATGCCGGGGTTCTTGTTCACAGAGTTGAAGAATAAACTTTGCAAACACTCAAGGTAGGACAGCAAGTGAGAGGCTTTTATTTAGAGATCAAGTGAGAGGACAGAGCTCCTGGCTCATGCCAGGAGGGAACAAGAGAATGCATGGTGGTGCATTGTCTAGGGGATTTATAGGTGGTTGTGAGACAAAGGGCTAGGGAAGCAGACCTGCCAAATGGTCCCTAAATGTTTATCTTTGAAGAGACACTCAGTTTCTTGTCAGTCTACTGGATTATTTTGCGTAGTTATCACAAGAAATTAACTGCTCCTATTCTTTCCCAGAATAGCAGCTTGTTGGTTTGGTAGCACATCAATCAAGACCACCTGTCCCACCCCCAAGGTGAGCTGGGTTACTGTCTTTTATGTTAACCTATTTTTTTCTTTTTGGGTTTTAAAATGCAATCTTATCTTTAAGATGGAATCTTTCTTGTTTTTACTATGTTTTTGTGTCTGGGCTCACTTGCTATATTAATTGCCCAGATTATATATTACTTGATTAGAGGCTGGAAGAGGAAAAGCAGCTAAGCCTGGCTGTTTGGCAGGCTAAAGTAACTTTACAATAGCCTCATTTAACTGAAACAGTGAAGACATGGGCTATGCTGACCTCATTTTCTGGTCTGGGGATATTCAAACATTCCAGGCCAAGTTACTCCTAGCTCTTTAGTTTTAATTAATCTCACTGAAGAATGCTTGTATTCCTAGTTTGATATTTTACTTTAGAGAATTAATGTGACTCTGACTTTGTCTAATTGTTTAATACGGAGTTTTGGCAGGGGTCTGTTTCCAGAGGCCCTTACCCTACTCTGACTACACCCATCTTCCCTGTCTCAGAACCAGGCAGCAGGCCTAGGTGTACTGCCATGTTTCTCCATCAGCTTCCTGGGGCTTGGTCATCCCTTTCATGTACAAATAAAGTGAAAGGTTGTGCTTAGTTAGGTAGCCCTAAGGAAGGCCTTTCTTGGAGCCCTCTTTTAGTCTTATAAAGGCCTGCTTTTGTTGTCTTTCCAAGGAAGCAGTTCAGGGACTGAAACTTAAGTTCACAGAGAAGAATTAGGAACCCTTAGTCTGCAAAAGCCAGCCAGGGCTAGCAGTCCATAAAGCTGTTGTTTAGTTGTGGAAATTCCTGGATTAGCTTAATTCTTTTTGGAAATAACTGAATCGTTCAGGGCTCAGATTAGACCCAAGTAATTACTAATGTCTACAGATGTTCTAACTTTTCCTTAAACCTTTTGTGCGCTTTCTCAGCTAACTGTTGTAGCAAACATAGGGAATTCTTTATGGATATTTCTTTGATAACTAAACATAACAGGAAATCTACATACTGTAAAAGGGTCAGTTTCTCAGGAACTGGAGGGTACTTAAATCATGGTGGAGCACTTGGGAGAAATAAAATGGGGCCCCAGCGAACCACTGAAGCACAACTGTCCAGGTATGTTGTTGATTGTTTCAGGTAAAGGCAAATTGACATTGGTTGTGGGTCTGCAGGCATGCTGAGGAGGGCTGGACAGGGGTGCACAAGAATGAGCTGTGTTGAGTCAGGTGGAACTTGTGACCAAAGGGTGTTTGGGTTTGGAACAACTGGAAAATGGAGAATAACTATATTGTCAATAGCTCTCAAGTCCTAGACCAATCAAGCATGTTACAGGGGCTGGTACAGAAAGGATTAGCCCTTAGGTAGTCAGGTCTTCTACGAAAGTGAAAGGCTTTGCATGGCCTCAGGCTTTAACGGGTCCTGAGGTAACAGAGGGAGAGGTTTAGTTATGTCTGAGTCTTTATTGGTTCTGGATTTTTCATTCCCAATGTCTATCTCACAGTTAATCCACAGGTTTTAAAACAGCTCAATTAAATTAAGGGACTTTGCTCTAACTTCTTCCTCCTCTATATCAATGACAGGTTGTAAGGAGCATAAAGGATCAGGTCAGGAAATTCTAGGTGAGGTCTCCATTTGAGCAAAATGTGTCAGCCCTTTTCATTTAGAAAGATCTCTGTCTAATTGGTTGACTGGGACTATATCTTACAGCAAACAGGAATGGTTTACAACAGAGGGTCTCAGACAGAGTCATTGGTAATAATTGATATAGAAGCTTTGAATTTTATTCAATACCCCTACTATGGAAATCTTTTCACCCCAAGGGTTTGTTGTTCTAGGAGGGTGCAGTTTAAAATAGAAAGCACAGCTCCAGTATCAACTAAAACTTGGTGAGGTTTCCCATTGACTTTGATTTCAGTTTCTCTTTGGCCATTTAAGTGCATTATTATAATACATTACTACCGAACCCCTCACAGCCCCATCAGCGGTGGGAGGGTCCTGTGTGGGACCTGCCCTGGAGGTAGACATGAGGGAATTGAGAAGAACTTGCAAAGACCCTCCAAGGGCTATCTCTTTCCACTGTCCCAGTTGATTATGGCTGTGACATTGATGTTTTTTTGAAAATGGAGCCTAGGGCATGCTATATTGTTCGGGGTCTCTGGCCTCAGAGCTGTTGTAGCTATATAACTGTTCGCTTGGAAGATTTCTGTTTGTGACCTTGCTCCAGGGTCCTTTCAAAATGCTCAGCCATGGTCACGAGTTCAGTCAGCCCTGTGGCCTCCCATCCTATTTTTCTGCATTTTTATCAGTCCGCTAGTCTCAGGAGATAATCCATTTACAAAAGGGCAGCCAGAGCAGGCTGAGTAACCTCATTTATTGTATTGAGCCCTGAATGCCATAAAAGGGGAGTTTCCAAATGGGCTCTAAAGTTGGCTGCAGATTCATCTGTCTTTTGTTTGTATGATTCTATAATAGACCCGTCAGTCGGAGGGAAGACTCTAGAAATGGCTTGTAAAAACTCAATTGCTATTTTGTGAGCACCTTTCAGGTCAAGGATCTTGAATGTCAGCTTCAAGTTTTGCCATCCTGCTTCCTGTATCCATTTTGGGGCTTTCCCAGGTCCTAGAGGCATGTGTACAAGCTGATAAAGACCTAGCAGCCTGGGGTCAGAGGCCCTGACAATGCCTTAAACTCTTCAAAAAAACTTTTGGGGTTCCTCCTTAGGAGTTTTAGGAAATTCTTTAATTACAGCTCTTAGTTCGTTCTTTGACCAAGGGTTTAAGCACCCCTGAGGGTGTTTGCCTGCAACCTCGGGCAGTTTTATTTTAAATGGTTAATTTATAGTCTCTTCAGAGGGGAAAGGCAGTTCAGATTACTAGATGTAGAGCGTTTGAGTACTCAGAAGACAAAGGAAAGGCAAGAAAGGCAGGAGTCACATCCATAGTCATTCTATCCCATCACTTTTTGTTTTAAGGACATTTTGTGTCTTTAATTTTTCATTAGCCTTTTGTAACAAGTCTTTTAAAGAAGCTACTTTGGAATCTTGCAGGCTTCTATAAACTTCCTCATACCAATTAAAATAGGCATCCCATGCCGTCTGTCCAATTTGGGATTCCTTTCTATCTATTGCATTTCATAAATTAACAATCTCATCTAACTGGAATGTTTCCCACAATGACCATTACAATTCTAGGTTACTTTTAGCAAAATGCTGCCATCTTGTTAGACTTTTGCAACTTCTGGGACTATAGATGTTAAACATAACATAAACTGGTATGCCAGAATGTGAGGTGGTCGAATCTCTTTGTACAAGGAGCCCACTTGTTGAGGTAGGCTGTTGTATTTCCCAGAGGCACACTAATAATATGGGAAGTGAGGAAATGACTGAACCTGAAAACTCCCCAAAATGAGGACTACGGGGGTCTGCAGCTGCCTCCAGCAGTTCCCCAAGTGGAATCTGGGGACAAACCCAAAGGTCTGGGGATTCATTTTGGCTTCTGAAATACTCACTTAGCAATAGCCTTCATTTACACAAAACATGATAAACCCATTCGCCTTAATGTACTGGAAGTGACCACAAGATGGCGCTGTATCCCAGCCACAAAGGGGCTCTGTGCACACCACCACCAACGCCCATGGAACCTTGGACTGGGGAAGGGACCGGACCAGCGAACCCCATGGAATGGGGACTGCAAGCTGTTTCCAAACAAGATGGAGAGCTTCACCTAGTCCTCCAGCAGTTTCGGCATGCAATCAAGGGACAGAGCTAAGCCTCGGGGTTTTCTACCTGAGGAATTGCCGTCTGAAAGGCTAGGGTTTGGCTCCAGGCAGAATCATCTGCCACTCAATTCTCTGGGCAGAATCCTCCTCCAGCTCAAGCTGACCTGCCCTATAAAGGAAAGGCAACTAAAGCAAGAGCTCAAACGCGAGAAGAGGTGGAGCTCAGCCAACAGGAACTAATCAAGAGCCTTCAGAAATGGTGATCAAGACATGAGCTCAAAGGGTTCACAGGTGCCACATCTGTTTCTTGTCTCCAAATGCCATTGGAAGTTCACTTCACTTCCAGCACAGCCCCCATTCCGTTAGAAAAAAAGATAAATTCACCCCAGTAAATGTGAAGATCTAATTGGCTATATCAAACAATGCATGAATCAGGCAGTATCTGACCCCGCAAGCAGGAGGCACCCCGAGGTGCGATGCAACAAGGGAGGCTTTTATAGGAAAACAGGTGGGTATGTCATTAGCAAAGGGAAAATCAAGGTTTGGTGAAGAAAAGTAAGAGCTCAGGGTGACAATGGCTTTTCATTGGCTGAGCTGTGGCATTTCCATTGGCTGGATTTGTTGCTGGGCAAGAAGAAATTTTTCTGCTTCTGAAGGGTAGTAAAGTGGAGACACTGTCCTGCTGTAGGCGGAAGATGGCTCTTCCTATCTAGGAAGAGAGGAGGAGTCGCAGAGCGTGAGAGCTCCCCCTACAAGCCTCCACACTGCTCCAAATTTAGTTGAACGTCCCTTTATTAATTTTTTTTTTTTTTTTTAGATAATTATTTTTTATTGAAGGGTAGTTGACACACAGTATTACATTACATTAGTTTCAGGTGTACAACACAGTGATTCAACATTTATATACATGATAATTCTAAGTACCAGCTATCACCATACCAAGTTGTTACAATATTTTGACTATATTCCTTATGCTATACATTACATCCCGGTTACTTATTTATTTTACAATTGGAAGTGTGTACTTTTTCTTGGTTGTTGTTGTTAGGGCATCTCTCATATTTATTGATCAAATGGTTGTTAACAACAATAAAATTCTGTATAGGGGAGTCAATGCTCAATGCACAATCATTAATCCACCCCAAGCCTAATTTTCGTCAGTCTCCAATCTTCTGAAGCATAACGAACAAGTTCTTACATGGAGAACAAATTCTTACATAGTGAATAAGTTACATGGTGAACAGTACAAGGGCAGTCATCACAGAAACTTTTGGTTTTGCTCATGCATTATGAACTATAAACAGTCAGTTCAAATATGAATACACATTTGATTTTTATACTTGATTTATATGTGGATACCACATTTCTCTCTTTATTATTTTTAATAAGATGCTGAAGTGGTAGGTAGATACAACATAAAGGTAGAAAACATAGTTTAGTGTTGTAAGAGAGCAAATGTAGATGATCAGGTGTGTGCCTGTAGACTATGTGTTAATCCAAGCTAGACAAGGGCAATAAAACATCCACATATGCAGAAGATTTCTCTCAGAACAGGGAGGGTGAGGTTCTAAGCCTCACCTCTGTTGATCCCCAATTTCTCACCTGATGACCCCCCTGCGACTGTGCCTGTCTTAGGTTGTTCCTCCCTTGAGGAATCTTACCCGTCTCTGGCTAACCAGTCATCTTCCGGGGCCATACAGGGAAATGTTAAGTTGGTAAGTGAGAGAGAAGCCTTATTGTTTGAAATGGTTAGCTTTTTATTTCTTTGCATATTTATGCCCTGTGGCTTCTATGCCCAGCATTTGTCTTGAGGTATCTTTACCACTTGGAGGAGTTATGATACTCGGTAAATTTGATATGAGGCACGAATTCTATTTAAGAATTCGTTGTAATTAGGAAGGAAGAAGAAAAGCTATAGAAGTAGCAGGCGGGAGAAAACATGGGAAGATTGATTATTTCTTTGACATATCTTCTTGTAGAGTAACTTCAGCATGTATAGATTTTAAGCTACTACTTAAATTGCGCACACACATTAACATAATAGGAGTATAGTTACAAAACCAAAGCATACCTGTAATTACCAGCCATCTCCAGTGAAACCAAGAAAACCAGTTAGGCACCCTAGGCATTTGTGAAAACTTATCAATGATATGATGGTTATTATCTAACTGAATTTGAATAGTTTGAGAAAAATCAGACAAATTAAAACAACCCATTCCTGGGCACTGTTCACATCCCATATGTTCTTTTTACAGTAAATAGTCTGTAGTTGTAAGATTTTGGAGCGCTACAATTTGCACTTCTTCTAATTCTTGGTTGAGTTCCAACAGTATAGATCCAGTCAAATTTGTTGTTTTACTGTATGCACAGGCCAGCTTAGATATCTCCTTCATTCCCATGGCAAGTCCAGGAGCTGGTGGGATGAGTGCATCTACAGCTGTAGCAGTGCGTGGATCTTTGTTGGGGTTTTTTGATGATCATCTTCTGGCATGAGTCTTCCCGAGAGTGCTGATGTTGGAAGTTCTCTTTCATATCGTTTCTTAGTTCATTTTCGGGGTAGCCAAATTAGGCTTTGATCCTCTGTATAAACACAAACAGACCCTTTGCCTACACTTTTATATGTCCTTTATATCATTGTGTAGAACTCATTAGAGGTCACCACATAGGAACTGCATTTTTTTTTTAATCATTAATCTACACTTACATGATGAATACTTTGTTTACTAGGCTCTCCCCTATACCAGGTCCCCCCTATATACTCCTTTACAGTCACTGTCCATCAGCGTAGCAACCTGATGTAGAATCACTACTTGTCTTCTCTGTGTTGTACAGCCCTCCCCTTTCTCCCACCCCGCTATGGATGCTAATCTTAATACCCCCCTACTTCTCCCCCCCCTTATCCCTCCCTACCCACCCATCCTCCCCAGTCCCTTTCCCTTTGGTACCTGTTAGTCCATTCTTGAGTTCTGTGATTCTGCTGCTGTTTTGTTCCTTCAGTTTTTCCTTTGTTCTTATATTCCACAGATGAGTGAAATCATTTGGTATTTCTCTTTCTCTGCTTGGCTTGTTTCACTGAGCAAAATACCCTCCAGCTCCACCCATGTTGCTGCAAATGGTTGGATTTGCCCTTTTCTTATGGCTGAGTAGTATTCCATTGTGTATATGTACCACATCTTCTTTATCCATTCATCTATCGATGGACATTTAGGTTGCTTCCAATTCTTGGCTATTGTAAATAGTGCTGCGATAAACATAGGGGTGCACTGATCTTTCTCATACTTGATTGCTGCATTCTTAGGGTAAATTCCTAGGAGTGCAATTCCTGGGTCAAATGGTAAGTCTGTTTTGAGCATTTTGATGTACCTCCATACTGCTTTCCACAATGGTTGAACAAGTTTACATTCCCACCAGCAGTGTAGGAGGGTTCCCCTTCCTCCACAGCCTCGCCAACATTTGTTGTTGTTTGTCTTTTGGATGGCAGCCATCCTTACTGGTGTGAGGTGATACCTCATTGTAGTTTTAATTTGCATTTCTCTGATAATTAGCGATGTGGAGCATCTTGTCATGTGTCTGTTGGCCATCTGTATTTCTTTTTTGGAGAACCGTCTGTTCAGTTCCTTTGCCCATTTTTTAATTGGGTTATTTGTTTTTTGTTTGTTGAGGCGTGTGAGCTCTTTATATATTCTGGACGTCAAGCCTTTATCAGATGTGTCATTTTCAAAGATATTCTCCCATACTGTAGGGTTTCTTTTTGTTCTATTGATGGTGTCTTTTGCTGTACAGAAGCTTTTCAGCTTAATATAGTCCCACTTGTTCATTTTTGCTGTTGTTTTCCTTGCCCGGGGAGATATGTTCAAGAAGAGGTCACTCATGTTTATGTCTAAGAGGTTTGTGCCTATGTTTTCTTCCAAGAGTTTAATGGTTTCATGACTTACATTCAGGTCTTTGATCCATTTTGAGTTTACTTTTGTATATGGGGTTAGACGATGGTCCAGTTTCATTCTCCTACATGTAGCTGTCCAGTTTTGCCAGCACCATCTGTTGAAGAGACTGTCATTTCGCCATTGTATGTCCATGGCTCCTTTATCAAATATTAATTGACCATATACGTCTGAGTTAATGTCTGGATTGTCTAGTCTGTTCCATTGGTCTGTGGCTCTGTTCTTGTGCCAGTACCAAATTGTCTTGATTACTATGGCTTTATAATAGAGCTTGAAGTTGGGGAGTGAGATCCCCCCTACTTTATTCTTCTTTCTCAGGATTGCTTTGGCTATTCGGGGTCTTTGGTGGTTCCATATGAATTTTTGAATTATTTGTTCCAGTTCATTGAAGAATGTTGCTGGTAGTTTCATAGGGATTGCATCAAATCTGTATATTGCTTTGGGCAGGATGGCCATTTTGACGATATTAGTTCTTCCTAGCCATGAGCATGGGATGCGTTTCCATCTGTTAGTGTCCCCTTTAATTTCTTTTAAGAGTGACTTGTAGTTTTCAGAATATAAGTCTTTCACTTCTTTGGTTAGGTTTATTCCTAGGTATTTTATTTTTTTTGATGCAATTGTGAATGGAGTTGTTTTCCTGATTTCTCTTTCTGTTGGTTCATTGTTGGTATATAGGAAAGCCACAGATTTCTGTGTGTTGATTTTGTATCCTGCAACTTTGCTGTATTCCGATATCAGTTCTAGTAGTTCTGGGGTGGAGTCTTTAGGGTTTTTTATGTACAGTATCATGTCATCTGCAAATAGTGACAGTTTGACTTCTTCTTTGCCAATCTGGATTCCTTGTATTTTTTTGTTTTGTCTGATTGCTGTGGCTAGGACCTCTAGTACAATGTTAAATAACAGTGGGGAGAGTGGGCATCCCTGTCTAGTTCCCGATCTCAGCGGAAATGCTTTCAGCTTCTCGCTATTCAATATAATGTTGGCTGTGGGTTTTTCATAGATGGCCTTTATTATGTTGAGGTACTTGCCCTCTATTCCCATTTTGCTGAGAGTTTTTATCATGAATGGATGTTGAACTTTGTCAAATGCTTTTTCAGCATCTATGGAGATGATCATGTGGTTTTTGTCTTTCTTTTTGTTGATGTGGTGGATGATATTGATGGACTTTCGAATGTTGTGCCATCCTTGCATCCCTGGGATGAATCCCACTTGGTCATGGTGTACGATGGTTTTGATGTATTTTTGAATTCGGTTTGCTAAAATTTTGTTGAGTTTTTTTGCGTCTACGTTCATCAGGGATATTGGTCTGTAGTTTTCTTTTTTGGTGGTGTCTTTGCCTGGTTTTGGTATTAGGGTGATGTTAGCTTCATAGAATGAGTTTGGGAGTATCCCCTCCTCTTCTATTTCTTGGAAAACTTTAAGGAGAATGGGTATTATGTCTTCCCTGTATGTCTGATAAAATTCCAAGGTAAATCCATCTGGCCCGGGGGTTTTGTTCTTTGGTAGTTTTTTGATTACCGCTTCAATTTCGTTGCTGGTGATTGGTCTGTTTAGATTTTCTGTTTCTTTTTGAGTCAGTCTTGGAAGGTTGTATTTTTCTAAGAAGTTGTCCATTTCTCCTAGGTTTCCCAGCTTGTTAGCATATAGGTTTTCATAGTAGTCTCTAATAATTCTTTGTATTTCTGTGGGATCTGTTGTGATTTTTCCTTTCTCATTTCTGATACTGTTGATTTGTGTTGACTCTCTTTTCCTCTTAATAAGTCTGGCTAGAGGCTTATCTATTTTGTTTATTTTCTCGAAGAACCAGCTCTTGGTTTCATTGATTTTTGCTATTGTTCTATTCTTCTCAATTTTATTTATTTCTTCTCTGATCTTTATTATGTCCCTCCTTCTGCTGACCTTAGGCCTTATTTGTTCTTCTTTTTCCAATTTTGATAGTTGTGACATTAGACCGTTCATTTGGGATTGCTCTTCCTTTTTTAAATATGCTTGGAGTGCTATATACTTTCCTCTTAAGACTGCTTTTGCTGCGTCCCACAGAAGTTGGGGCTTAGTGTTGTTGTTGTCATTTGTTTCCATATATTGCTGGATCTCCATTTTGATTTGGTCATTGATCCATTGATTATTTTGGAGCGTGTTGTTTAGCCTCCATGTGTTTGTGAGCCTTTTTTGTTTTCTTTGAACAGTTTATTTCTAGTTTAATGCCTTTGTGGTCTGAAAAGTTGGTTGGTAGGATTTCAATCTTTTGGAATTTACTGAGGCTCTTTTTGTGTCCTAGTATGTGGTCTATTCTGGAGAATGTTCCATGTGCACTTGAGAAGAACGTGTATCCTGTTCCTTTTGGATGTAGAGTTCTGTAGATGTCTATTAGGTCCATCTGTTCTAGTGTGTTGTTCAGTGCCTCTGTGTCCTTACTTATTTTCTGTCTGGTGGATCTATCCTTTGGAGTGAGTGGTGTGTTGAAGTCTCCTAGAATGAATGCATTGCATTCTATTTCCTCCTTTAGTTCTGTTAATATTTGTTTCAGGTATGTTGGTGCTCCTGTATTGGGTGCATATATATTTATAATGGTTATATCCTCTTGATGGACTGAGCCCTTTATCATTATGTAATGTCCTTCTTTGTCTTTTGTTACTTTCTTTATTTTGAAGTCTGTTTTGTCTGATACCAGAATTGCAACACCTGCTTTCTTCTCTCTGTTGTTTGCTTGAAATATCTTTTTCCATCCCTTGACTTTAAGTCTGTGCGCGTCTTTGGGTTTGAGGTGAGTCTCTTGTAAGCAGCATATGGATGGATCTTGCTTTTTTATCCATTCTATTACTCTGTGTCTTTTGATTGGTGCATTCAGTCCATTTACATTTAGGGTGATTATTGAAAGGTATGAATTTATTGCCATTTCAGTCTTTAAGTTTGTGGTTACCAAAGGTTTAGGGTTAGCTTCTTTACTATCTTACTGTCTAACTTAACTCGCTTGTTGAGCTATTATAAACACAATCTGATGATTCTTTATTTCTCTCCCTTCTTATTCCTCCTCCTCCCTTCTTCATATGTTGGGTGTTTTGTTGTGTGCTCTTTTTAGGAGTGCTCCCATCTAGAGTAGTCCCTGTAGGATGCCCTGTAGAGGTGGTTTGTGGGAGGCAAATTCCCTCAACTTTTGCTTGTCTGGGAATTGTTTAATCCCTCCTTCATATTTAAATGATATTTGTGCTGGATACAGTACTCTTGGTTCGAGGCCCTTCTGTTTCATTGCATTAAGTATATCATGCCATTCTCTTCTGGCCTGTAGTGTTTCTGTTGAGAAGTCTGATGATAGCCTGATGGGTTTTCCTTTGTAGGTAACCTTTTTTTTCTCTCTGGCTGCTTGTAATACTTTGTCCTTGTCTTTGATCTTTGCCATTTTAATTATTATGTGTCTTGGTGTTGCCCTCCTTGGATCCCTTGTCATGGGAGTTCTGTTTACCTCTGTGGTCTGAGAGGCCATTTCTTCCCCTAGTTTGGGGAAATTTTCAGCAATTATTTCTTCAAAGACATTTTCTATCCCCTTTTCTCTCTCTACTTCTTCTGGAATGCCTATGATTCTTATATTATTTCTTTTATATTGATCACTCAGCTCTCTTAAAATTCTTTCATTCCTGGAGATCCTTTTATCTCTCTCTGCATCAGCTTCTCTGCGTTCCTGTTCTCTGTTTTCTAGTCCATTAATGGTCTCTTGCATCTCGTCCATTCTGTTTTGAAGTCCTTCCAGAGCTTGTTTTATTTCTGAGTTCTCCTTCCTTAGTTCTTGCATATTTCTCTGCAAGTTCATCAGCATGGTTATGACTTTTGTTTTGAATTCTTTTTCAGGTAGACTGGCTAAATCTATCTCCCCAGATTCCTTCTTAGGGGAAGATGTAGCAGATGCTGAAGCTGTCTGGGTTAGTCTTGTCTGGATCATATTTTTTTGCCTTTTCATGTTGACAGGTGCTATTGACTGTCAGCTGGGAGGGCCAAAATTTTCACTTACTACTGGCCTTTCTTTACTGGGGCAACTGCGACCCCTAGTGGCTTGTGTTGGGTAATTGCGTTTAGAGTGGGTCTTTGTGTCTTGCCTGGCCGGGAGGGAGAAATTTCCCTTTCTGTGGGCGGAATTTGTCTCAGGCTGCTTCTCTGCTTTCGCAGCGCCCGGTGGGGTGATGGATGGGGGGGCTGCTTGACTGTTTGCCTCCGTGAGGGGTCTCAGAGCTGTTGCCCAGGGGGTTAGTGCACCCAGTTTTCCCTGTAATTTCCAGCTGCTGTACTGTGACCTGGGTTGTTTCCGTCAACCTGTTAAGTCCCTGTCCCTTTAAGACTTTCAAAAAGCCCCCGCTTTTCTTTGTCACAGGGGCATCAGCTTCAGCACCCACTCAGAGGTCTTACTCCCTTTTCCCCCAGTATCCAGGGCCCCCTGGGCATGTACTGTGTCTGCGCTCTGGCCCGGATGGCTGGGGCTGGGTGTTCGGCAGTCCTGGGCTCCGTCTCCCTCCCGCTCTGCCTATTGTTCTCACGCCGGGAGCTGGGGGGAGGGGCGCTCGGGTCCCGCAGGGCCGGGGCTTGTATCTTACCCCTTTCACCAGTCGCTGGGTTCTCACTGGTGTAGCTGCAGTCTGGCCACTGTCCTGCGTCTTCTGGTCTCTCTTTTAGGGCTAGTTGTGTTTGTTGTATTTTCAAAAGTATATATGTTTTTGGGAGGAGATTCCCACTGTCCTACTCACGCCGCCATGTTCCCCTTTATTAATTTTCACAAAATAGAATGAACATTATTACAAAATAAAATGAAAAGCAAAGAACTGTGGCTATATAAACAAAATTAGATGAATCTCAAGGACAACATACTGAATGAAAATAAAACCCATCTCAAAAGCTTACCTAGTGCATGAATCTGTGTGTATAAAATTCTCAAAATGGCAAAATTATAATAATGGCAAACTGGTTAGTGATTGCCAGTATTCAGAGGTAAGCAAAGGATGGCTGTACCATTTTGACATCCCACTAGCATTTATGAGGGAGGCACAAGGGATATTTTTAGGGAGCAATGGAACTGCTCTGTACCTTGTGTTAATGGTTACATACATCAATACATGTGGTGAATTACATAGAACTACACCAAATGGCAGAAGAATTGGTGGAACATAAAAACTGGCAAAATCTGAATAAAGTCTATAGTTAAGTGCTGCAATAATGTCAATGTCCTCATTTTAATTATTGTACTGTAGTTACAGAAATATTAACATGAGATAAGCTCCCTGAAAGTTACATAGGAACTCACTGTACTATTTTGGCCACTATTTTTTAGTCTACAAATATTTCAAAATACTAGGGAAAAATTTTAATTATACTTTCTATTTTATACTTAGGAAATAATCTGATGGAATATTTAACAATCAAAGAAATAAAAAAGGCTTATACCAATGAAGACATTCAAATAGGATTTCAAAAAAATGATTCTATTTAGTTATTATCACCTGGTATCAATGGAAATAGCTATGATCAAATAAATTTTGATTATGAACTGTGAATTTTGTGATTTCAAAGTGTGATTTCTCTACGCAATCTGTTCTAGAGTGGACATAGTATTCAGTGTATATTGATTATTTTTTCAAACATTTTGCTTCAGATATTTGTTCAAATCTTAGAACACAAAAAAAAAATTGAGACAGTTGTATTAGTGCACATTCAGAAATTACCCAGCACCTAGAGGCTGTCATTAGTACCTGCATGGTTTTGCTTTATTATTATTGCGACCCATCTATTCATCCCTTTATCTATTATTAGATATCATTTTAAATGCATGTCATAACTCAGTTATCAGTATACTTGGCCGTAAAAACTTCAACATGCATTTCATTAACTGAACCTCAATATTTGTTTATGACATGTTGTGGAGACTTTTTTGTTTTTTGAGGTAAACTTTAGATACAGTGGGATGCAAAAACTTAAATATACCATCCAGTGGCTTTTAATAAAATATAATTGCCATGTAGCTCATACCTCTCTCAAGGAGATCTTCACTATCTCCACAGACAGACTGCTATGACTTTTATAGACAAGTCTTTGTGTGGACATAAGCTTTCATTTCTTATGAAACCATAGAACTACAATTGCTGAGTCACAATTTAGATACAGATTTAGTAAGAATCTGCTAAAACTTTTAAGTGGCTTCACCACTGTTACACTACTGTCAACGCCTATGAAATTTCCAGTGACATCCTGTCCTTGCCAACATGTGGCATTTTCTTTTTATTTTACTTTATTTTGTTTTACCTTATTTTATTTTTTTAATCTATACTTTATTTTTTTTATTAAGGTATCATTGATATATAATCTTATGAAGGTGTCACAAGAAAAGCAACGTGGTTACTACATTCACCCATATTATCAAGTCCCCCCCATACCCCATTGCAGTTACTACCCATCAGTGTAGTAAGATGCCATAGAGTCACTACTTGTGTTCTCTGTCCTATACTGTCTTCCGCACACCATGGGTACTAATCATAATATCCTTCCACCCCCTTCTCCCTCCCTCCCCACCCATTTGGTAACCGCTAGTCCCTGCTTATAGTCTGTGAGTCTGCTGCTGTTTTCCTCCTTCAGTTTTGCTTTGTTTTATTTATTTATTTAGTTAGTTATCATTTATTTATTTGTTCGTTTGTTTACTTTTATTTTTTATTTATTTTTTTATTTTGGTATCATTAATCTACAATTACAGAAAGAACATTATGTTTACTAGGTTCCCTCTTTCACCAAGTCCCCCCCACATACCCCTTCACAGTCACTGTCCATCTGCGTAGTAAGATGCTGTAAAGTCACTACGTGTCTTCTCTGTGTTGTGCAGCCCTCCCCGTGCACCCCCCGACACTATACATGCTAATCGTAATGCCCCCTTTCTTTTTCCCCGCCCTTATCCCTCCCTTCCCACCCATCCTCCCCAGTCCCTTTCCCTTTGGTAACTATTAGTCCATTCTTGGGTTCTGTGATTCTGCTGCTGTTTTGTTCCTTCAGTTTTCCTTTGTTCTTATACTCCACATATGAGTGAAATAATTTGGTACTTGTCTTTCTCCGCCTGGCTTATTTCACTGAGCATAATACACTCTAGCTCCATCCATGTTGTTGCAAATGGTAGGATTTCTTTCTTTCTTATGGTTGAATAGTATTCCATTGTGTATATGTACCACCTCTTCTTTATCCACTCATCTACTAATGGACACTTAGGTTACTTTCATATCTTGGCTACTGTAAATAGTGCTGTAATAAACATAGGGGTACATATGTCTTTTTGAATCCAAGAAGTTTTTTTTGGGTAAATTCCCAGGTCAAACGTTATTTCTATGTTTGGTTTTTTGAGGAACCTCCATATTGCCTTCCACAATGATTTAACTAATTTACATTCCCACCAGCAGTGTAGGAGGGTTTAATTTCTATGCATCCTCATCAGCATTTGCTGTTCCTAGTCTTTTCAATGTTGGCCTTCCTAACTGGTATGAGGTGATATCTCATTGTGGTTTTAATTTGCATTTCCCTGATGATTAGTGATGTGCATCATCTTTTCATGTGCCTGTTGGCCATCTGAATTTCTTCTTTGGAGAATTGTCTGTTCATATCTTCCACCCATTTTTTAATATGGTTATTTGCTTTTTGGGTGTTGAGGCATGTGAGTTCTTATATATTTTGATGTTAACCCCTTGTTGAATGTGTCATTTACGAATATATTTTCCATACTGTAGGATGCCTTTTTTCTTCTGCTGATGGTGTCCTTTGCTGTACAGAAGCTTTTTAGCTTGATGTAGTTCCATTTGTTCATTTTTGCTTTTGTTTCCCTTGCCTGAGGAGATGCATCAGGGAAAAGTTGCTCGTGTTTTTATTCAAGAGATTTTTGCCTATGTTTTTTTCTAAGAGTTTTATGGTTTCATGACTACATTCAGGTCTTTGATCCACTTCAAGTTTACTTTTGTGTTTGAAATCAGATAATAATCCAGTTTCATTCTCTTCCATGTAGCTGTCCAGTTTGGCCAACACCAGTTGTTGAGGAGGCTATCATTTCCCCATTGTATATCCATTGATCCTTTATCATATATTAATTGACCACATATGCTTGGGTTTACATCTGGACTCTCTAGTCTGTTCCATTGGTCTATAGGTCTGTTCTTGCGCTAGTACCAACTTGTGTTGATTACTGTGGCTTTAGAGCACAGACCTGAAGTCAGGGAGCGTAATGCCCCCAGCTTTATTCTTCCTTCTCAGGATTGCTTTGAATATTTGGGGTCTTTTGTGGTACCATATGAATTTCAGAACTATTTGCTGTAGTTTGTTGAAGAATGCCTTTGGTATTTTGATAGGGATTATATTGAATCTATAGATTGCTTTAGGCAGAATGGCCATTTTGAATATTAATTCTTCCTATCCATGAGCATGGGATGTGTTTCCATTTATTGGTATCTTCTTTAATTTCTCTCATGAGTGTCTTGTAGTTTTCAGGGTATAGGTCTTTCACTTCCTTGGTTAGGTTTATTCCTAGGTATTTTATTCTCTTCTTGATGCCGTTGTGAATGGAATTGTTTTCCTGATTTCTCTTTCTGTTAGTTCATCATTAGTGTATAGGAAAGCAACAGATTTCTGTGTATTAATTTTCTGTCCTGCAACTTTGCTGAATTCACATATTAGATCTAGTAGTATTGGAGTGGATTCTTTAGAGTTTTTTATGTACAATATCATGTCATCAGCAAACACTGACAGTTTAAATTCTTCCTTACCAATATGGATGCCTTTTATTTCTTTGTGTTGTCTGATTGCTGTGGCTAGGACCTCCAGAACTGTGTTGAATAAAAGTGTGGAGAGTGGGCATCCTGGTATTGGTCATGATCTTAAAGGAAAAACTTTCAGCTTTTTGCTGTTAAGTATGATGTTAACTGTGGGTTTGTTATATATGGCCTTTATTATGTTGAAGTACTTGCCCTCTATACCCATTTTGTTGAGAGTTTTTATCATTAATGGATATTGAATTTTGTCAAATGCTCTTTCAGCATCTTTGGTGATAATCATGTGGTTTTTGTCCTTCCTTTTGTTGATGTGGTGGATGATGTAGATGGATTTTTGAACGTTATAACATCCTTAAATCCTTGTAATAAATCCTACTTGATTATGATGCATGATCTTTTTAATGTATTTTTGAATATAGCTTGCAAATATTTTGTTGAGTATTTTGCATCTATGTTCATCAGGGATAATGGTCTGTAATTTTCTTTTTTTGTAGTGTCTTTGCCTGATTTTGGTATTAGAGTGATGCTGGCTTCATACAATGAGCTTGGAAGTACTGCCTCCTCTTCTACTTTTTGGAAAACTTTAAGGAGGATGGGTATTCAGTCTTCACTAAATGTTTGATAAAATTCAGCAGTGAAGCCATCTGGTTCAAGGGTTTTGTTCTTAGGTAGTTTTTGATTACCAGTTCAATTTCATTGCTGGTTATTTATCTATTCAGATTTTCTGTTCTCTTCCTGGGTCAGCCTTGGAAGGTTGTATCTCTCTTCAAAGTTGTCCATTTCTTCTAGGTTATCCAGTTTGTTAGCATATAATTTTTCATAGTATTCTCTAATAATCCTTTGTATTTCTGTGGTGTGCTTAGTGATTATTCCTTCCTCATTTATGATTCTGTTTATGTGTGTAGACTCTTTTTCTTGAAAAGTCTGGCTACGAGTTTATCTATTTTTAAAATTTTCTCAAAGAACCGGCTCTGCTTTCATTGATTCTTTCTATTGTTTTATTCTTCTTGATTTTATTTATTTTTGCTCTAATCTTTATTATGTCCCTCCTTCTACTGACTTTGAGCCTCATTTCTTTTTCTTCATCTAGTTTCATTAATTGTGAGTTTAGACTGTTCATATGGGATTGTTCTTTCCTGAGGTGGGCCTGTATTTCAATATACTTCCCTCTTGGCCTTCGCTGTGTCCCACAGATTTTGCAGTGTTGAATTATTGTTGTCATTTGTCTCAATATATTGCTTGGTCTCTTTTTTATTTGGTCATTGATCTGTTGATTATTTGGGAGCATGTTGTTAAGCCTCCATATGATTTTGGGACTTTTTGTTTTCTTTGCATAATTTATTTCTAGTTTCATACCTTTGTGGTCTAAGAAGCTGGTTGATACAATTTCAATCTTTTAGAATTTACTGAGGCTCTTTTTGTGGCATAGTATATGATCTATTCTTGAAAATGTTCATGTGCACTTGAGAAGAATGTGTAACCTGCTGCTTTTGGGTGGAGTGTTCTGTAGATGTCTGTTAGGTCTATGTTTAAATGTATTGTTCAGTGCCTCTGTGTCCTTACTTATTTTCTGTCTGGTTGATTTGTCCTTTGAAGCAAGTGGTGTGTTGAAGTCTCTTAAAAATCAATCTAATACATTCTATTTTCCCCTTTAATTCTGTTAGTATTTGTTTCACATATGTAGCTGTTCCTGTGTTGGGTGCATAGATATTTATAATGGCTACATTCTCTTGTTGGACTGACCATTATGTAATGTTCTTCTTTGTCTCTTGTTACTTTCTTTGTTTTGAGGACTATTTTGTCTTATACAAGTACTGCTACTCCTGCTTTTTTCTACCTATTAGTTGCATGAAATATCTTTTTCCATCCCTTCAGATTTAGTCTGTGTATGTCTTTGGGTTTGAAGTGAGTCTCTTGTAGACAGCATATAGACGGGTCTTTTTTTAACCATTCAGTAACGCTATGTCTTTTTATTGGTGCATTCAGACCATTTACATTTAGGGTGAATATCGATAGGTAGGTACTTACTGCCCTTGCAGGCTTCAGATTCGTGATTACCAAAGTTTCAAGGGTAACTTCCTTACTATCTAACAGTCTAATTTAACTAATTTTTTATGCTATTACAAACACAATACAAAGGTTTTTTTTTCCTCCTTTTTCTTCCTCCTCCATTCTTTATATATTAGGTATCATATTCTGTACTCTTTGTCTATCCCTTGACTGACTTTATGGGTAGTTGATTTAATTTTGCATCTGTTTAGTAATTAAATTGTTCTACTTTCTTTGCTGTGGTTTTATTTCCTCTGGTGACAGCTAGTTAGCCTTAGGAACACTTCCATCTATAGCAATCCCTCCAAAATACATGTAGAAATAGTTTGTGGGAGGTAAATTCTCTGATTTTTCTTATCTGGAAATTGTTTAATCCCTCCTTCAAATTTAAATGATAATCTTGCTGAGTAGAGTATTTGTGGTTTGAGGCACTTTTGTTTCATTGCATTAAATATACCATGTCACCTCCTTCTGGCCTGTAAGGTTTCTGTTGAGAAGTCTGATGATAGCCTGATGGGTTTTCCTTTGTATGTGATCTTTTTCTCTCTTTGGCTGCTTTTAATATTCTGTACTTATCCTTTATCTTTGCCATTTTAATTATTATATGTCTTGCTGTTGTCTTCCTTGGGTCCCTTGTGTTGGGAGATCAGTGAACCTCCCTGGCCTGAGAGACTATCTCCTTCCCCAGATTGGGGAAGTTTTCAGCAATTACCTCCTCAAAGACATTTTTTATCCTTTTTTCTCTCTCTTCTTCTTCTGGTATCCCTATAATGCAAATATTGTTCTGTTTGGATAGGTCACACAGTTCTTTCAATATTCTTTCATTCCTAGAGATCCTTTCTCTCTCTGTGCCTCAACTTCTTTGTATTCCTTTTCTCTAATTTCTATTCCATTTACCTTCTCCTCTACTACTTCTAATCTGCTTTTAAATCCCTCCTTTGTATGTTTCTTTTCAGATGTTGTATTCCTTAATGATTGAATCTCATTCCTAAATTCTTGTTCTTGAAATTTTTCTGTACCTCCCTGAGTATGTTTATGAATTTTATTTTGAAATCTCTTTCAGGAAGATTGATGAGTTCAGTTTCACTTGGTCCTTTTTCTGGAGTTTGTGGGATTTGGAGTTGAACCAGGTTTCATTGATGTTTCATATTTGTATGTGGCACCCTCCAGTGTCCAGTGGATCTTTGTTTTCCACAGGTAGCTGGAATCTCAGTCTCTCCAACTATATCACTTGTCTTAGCTTTCTAACCCCACTAATCTCCAGAGCACCATGCAATGTATGCTTGTACTCCCAGAGCAGATCTCCAGGGCTAGATGTTCTGAAGTGCTAGGCTTCCACTCCCCCCCAACTCCATTTATCTTCCTCCTTCCAGTGAGCTGGGGTGGAGGAAGGGTTTGGGTTTCTCCAGATCATGGGTTTGGTACGTTGCCATGTTCCAAAATGTCTCTTCTTTTCTCCTGGTGTATGCAGTCTGGTGCAACCTTCTTTCCTGTTGTTCTTTCAGTATTAGTTGTATTAACTATATTTTCATATTATGTGTGGTTCTGGGATCAGGCTTCTGTCTCACCTCTCATGCCTCCATCTTTAATTTAATTCTATCTTATTTTATTCTTGTGGTAAGAACACTTACCATGAGACTTACCCTTTAACAAATGTTTAAGTGTATCACACATTACTGTTGACTATAGGTACAATGTTGTATACCAGATCTCTAGAGATGATTCATTTTAACTAAAACTTCATGCCTATTGTTTAATAACTCCCCATTTTCCCCTCCACATCCCTGACAACCACCATTCCAGTCTTTGATTCTATGAACCTCTTTCTAATACTTCATATAAGTGGACTCATGCTGCATTTATCCTTCTACAACTTGCTTATTTCACTTATTATAATGTCTTCAGTGTTGATTCATATTGTTATTTATTGCAGAATTTCCTTTTTTTCAGGCTGAATAGGATGATATTGTATGTAGAATACATATTTTCTTTTTCATTCATCTGTAAATGGATAGTTATTTTGTTTCCATGTCTTGGCTATTGTGACTAATGCTGCAATGAACATGGGAGTGTTAATATTTCTTAAAGATCCTGATTCAATTCTTTTGGATAAATACCCAGAAGTGGGATTGCTGGATCATATGGAGTTACAGTTTTAGTTTTTTTGAGGAACCTCCACACTTGTCTTCCTCAGTGGCTGAACATTCTGCTCTTCCACCAACAGTGCTCAGGGCTCCAATTTTTCCTTTCTGCTGACACTTACCTTTTTTTTTTTTTAAATAATAGTCATACTGACAGGTGTGAGGTGGTGTCTCATTGTACTTTTGATTTGCATTTCTCTGATGGTTAATGACATTGATCATTTTTTATGTAGCTTTTGGGCACTTGTACATGTTCTTTTGAGAAATGTCTTTAATCTGACTATTCTAGTGTCTATGAAATGGAATCTAATTGAGTTTTAATTTTCATTTCACTGATAACTAAGATGGTGACATCTTTATGTGCTTATTGGCTATTTGTACATCTTACTTGGTGACATGTCTGTTCATATATTTTTCCCATTTTTATTAGGGTTATTTTCCTTTTTATCTTGAGTTTCAGGACACTGTATTTTCCTCATTACATATGATAAATGGCCAATTTTTCTCTTTATTACTAGAATAATTTATAATTACATTGAAACACTGTACAACTATTCAAAAACTAGAGCAGCTGTCCTGTCAAAATTCTTGAATTATCTTCTGAGACTGTGTAATATTGACAGTATTGAAAACAGATTGCCTGAAATTCATAGTTTTTTCATTGCCAAAACTAGAGAGAACAAAATAGTACAACACAAACACACATACACACACAACAAAGATGCAACTCAGGTGAAAATAATAGGGACATCTCAAAGCTTCCTATTCTAATAAAAAGAAAGAGAAATGCCAAGAATTTTTTCTCGGGTATGATCCTGATTTCTACTTTCAAAGAAAGTGTCCTGGTGTGTCAGTTCAGAATGGACATGTGTCCCCAGCTTGACCAGTAAGAACACTCCATCTCCTTGATCACAATGGCTTGTTGGCAACAGCTGCATGACACAACTTGGCTGACAGGACAGTCCCACACTCCCTGGGCATCTGTTTCATCCTCTGACAGGAAGCTCACTCCTTTCTCTAGGGTTATACATCCAATGATGCAAATCTAGAATTGGGGGCACCCAGACAGGAAGAGACTGAGCTTAAAATGAAGTCCACACAAAGGAAACCACAGAGAGTGAATGGATGTCTGCATGTCTTAACCCACATGGGCCTGAGGACATCACCCTGGACTTCCCAGGATTGTGAGCCAGTAAGTTCTCTTTTTTGTTTGAACTAATGTGAGTTGTTTTTTTTTACTTTCCACCAACAGTATGACCTACTCCAAAGCTATGTCACTGAGAACTCCACCTGTTTTAGTCACAAATTTTGACAATGCCCTTCCTCTTCATAGCTGAAGATGTGACTCTGGCTTAGTCCAGTGGGGGTTTGATCACAGATAAGGGTTTTCTTGCATGCCTGCTAATCTCCTATCCTTCCCAGTTTCATGTAATCCTCTCAGAGCCCTTTGAGTTAGCTTGTGCATGTTGCAAATGACCTAATCAAAGCTCATACAATTTTCCAATATTGTACAGCTACTGAGAAACTCCCAATTCTTCAGTCCTGATGTGGCTCTTCTTCACTTACTTCATACTAGCTAACACATCAGTCATTGTTGAACTGTCTGCTTGATTCATCTGCTAAGGCTGAGTTTCCCCAGAAGCACATGAGCAGACAACAAGAATGTGCCTACAGTAGTCCCTGAAAACAAATATAAGGGAATGGGGAAGTGAGACAATAAACTAAGGGAAGCCCATAAGAACCACAAACTTGAGCTGTGAGCAACTGAATTCAACATGCTTCAGAACTCTGGAAAACAGTGCACAATATTCCTGACAGTCATCCCAACCTGTGAGGAATGCTATACATCACAGGTCCCAGGTCAGTCTTCCTGCACTATACCTGCACTGCAATATAGGGAGGATTCCTTTGGGCCCTTCTCTCTACACTGAGCAATGCAGACCCTCAGAGTTCATAGTACAGGGCTCTGCATAGATGCTGTAAGAGAGAGCAGCTCATCTGAGCTGCCAGGGCTGTGTGGCTGCTCAGCAGCATGGGGGTGAGGACATCCACTGGGGCTCTGCTCCAGCTACATAAGTGGGATGTTGGTCCTTCAGTGACCTTGTAGCTCCAGACAAGCCAGGTGATCATCTTCCCAAGGCCATCTCAACACAGTCACTGTGCTGTAGATCTCCTGCCCACAAAGGTGCCCCCACCCTCTGCACACCCACATGCCTGCCTGTGCCCCAGGGCATTGCTACCTGCTAGCTCAGTGCCTACAGATCAGCTCTGGCCCCAGGGACCCAGTGACAGGTCTGCCATCTGGCTGGCTGCAAATGCACCTTCTCCAGTGAGCTCAGAATCCCAGCCTTGGGGCAGGTGTCCTCTCCTGATTCAGTTCACTTTGGGTAATCTCGCTCTATCCTAGAGAGCCTTCTTGAGTTTTCTCATATCTTATAGTTACTCTTTGCCCACATTTAAATAATTAAACATCAGCTGTTTAAATCACATTATGCTTTTTGTCTTCTAATTAGAAACAGACTGATATAAGGGAGAGATCTTTGGTCAGCTCATTGGTGGAGGGCTGCTCCCTGGGGTGTGAGGTTCCTGACACTGTGGCCTGGCCAGCATCTTGGCATTTCCTATCAGGAGTCTTTGCATGGCATGGTGATTGACAGGGGTATTTGGCAGGAACAGTGACAGAGGTCTGCTCAAGATGGCCTTAAGTGTGGGCCTTCTGCATGGATGAAGGAAGTTTGGTGTGCAGTTAGTAAGAGGCAGTGGTGGGGGTCAGAAGGGCCAGCAAGGCCAGGCATCAGGGAAGCTGGGCTCATAGGCTGGCTCAGAGGCAGGTGATGAGCACACACGCCAGCACAGAGCCCCAAAGTGAGCTGATAAAATGCATCTTCTAGAGCCCAGGGCTCCTGATTCTCATGTGTCTTCTGGGGTGGAGTTGAGAAGGGGAAGGCACAGGCTGGTGGGCAAATCTGGGTTTGAACTAACTGTGTCTCCAGTGACTATGAGCTTTGTGCTGAGAGCCATCCTCTCATGACTTCTCTGTCCAGCTTTCCTTCATCTGCACGATGAGGTCATAGCCCTGCCACATAGGATTAAGTTAGATCACAAAGATCTGAGTGTGCACATACTCAGGGACTGGCTGTGTACATTCAGGGACTTTCAAGATCCCAGTTATATTCATGACTAATGGAGAAAATGTACTGAAGCTGCCGTCAGAGCACTAATAAGACTGGACAGAGTATTGATACCCAACCCTCTGTCACGATACGCTGGGATGTCTCCATGCTCAGGGTGAAGTATGAGGGTGAGATTGGGTAGGAGAAACCAAGGGGAGGTTTAACCTTTGGAAATAACCAAAAATATGCTGCTAGTATACATGAGCACAGTTATTAGGACCAGTAAGACACAAGCCGACATACCAGAGCTGTGAACCAGGTCCTAATTGAGGGAGGCTGGGCAGAACCCAGAATAGGAATGGGTGAGGAAGATACCCTCTTTTGCCACAGTTATCTTAGCCAATTGCACAGCAAGAGGCTAGAGAGGACAGGAAGCTGCTATGGAGCACACACTGTGGTCTGGAACCCAGCCTAAGGTCACTGACAGGTAACGCCCAGAGACACTGACACTTGATTTCAGTCACACTGAAAATCTTTTTGCCTTTTTTATAAAGATGCACTTTACAGAACTCATCCAGTCTGGCCCTGACACTCATAGGCAGATTCTGAATTAGGCAGATTGTTACAGACACTTCATGGAAAAGCAAAGAAAACAGTCTTTTATTCCAAAATACTCTATCAAGAAGGGCTGTCTCTAGTCAGGATTCTGTACGTTAATATTGGAATATATTGTACAATGTATCAAGGCTGTGTTGTTTATACTCAGCAAACACTGATCACATGCCTGACCCATGCCATGCCCAGTGTGAGACCCCAGGACCCACAGGTCAGTAAGAATCCTTGTCTGGCCTGACACATTCAGTCTAGCTGAAGAGGTGAATGGCATGCATTGAGAGCATTCAAAACTCTTGGTGAGAGAACACAGAGGATTGAAGAAAGGCTTCAAAGAAGGTGGCACAATTTTGAACTCTAATCCTAGAGCAGGAGATGGGCAGAAAATGAACATTTCAAGTGGGCATTTAAAAATACACATTTCTGCTATCACACATTTTGATAGTTAATTTTATGTGTCAAAATGGGCTGTGATTTTGGATGAGATAACATTTAAGTTGTGAACTTTGAGTAAGCAGATCTCTCTCCACAAGGCGGGTGGGCCTTATCTAGTCAGTTGAAGGTCTCAAAAGAACAGGAAGACTAAGCTCCCCATAGAAAGAAGGCATTCTGCCAGCAGATGGCCTTCGGCCCTTATCTGCGCCATCAGCTCTCCTGGGTGTTGAGCCTGACAGCCACACTACAGACTTGCACTTGCCAGCCTCCACAATCACACAAGCCAGTTCCTTACATAAAAACCTCCTTACAACACATATAGAGATCACACACACACACACTCTGTTCTGTTCCTCTGCTTCTAGAACCCTGCCTAATGTATGTATGTACACAGCAAGAAGTTAGCATGAGTGTGTAACTCCCATTCAGATAGCAGGGTGGGTTGATGGTCACACAGCACTGACCTCAGAAAACTGAAGCTAAGGAACAGAAGGGTGACATTGACAAGACTAAAGGTTCCAGAAGTGAAAGTTGCTTGTGCCCTCAGCCCTGTCAAGGGCTGTTATTCAATGAGATATAACTCAATTTTTTATCTCTTTCAGTAATTTTCCTTGTGATATGGATTGTCTGTTTAGTTGGAAGTGGGTGATTATACTATTAATCAATTTTTATATTGTTCATTTTTAGGACAACTTATGTATAATGACACATGTGGAAAAGAATCCCCAAAACGGGTTAAGTAAAGAAAACCAAGGTTTGGAATAGTGCACACAGTATGATTCCTTTGGGCAAAGCCCAAACCTTGCTGCACCCAAACAAGCTGTGCCTTAGAGATGCAGATATTGCTGGCAGGGGAAATAATTAAGATAAAGTGTATGGTACTGGTTCTCTCCGTGGGGAGGCAGGGAGATGCGAACAGGAAGGGGGTCCAGCAGCAAGGTGACTTTCTACTTGTATCTGAGGCTGTTTAGTATAATTCCTTAAAGTGTGTGTGCATGCACCTGTATGTGCATATATGTATGTGTTTGTAGATATATATATATCTTAAAATCTTGGCATTGCAAACAAAAAGAAAGAAAAGAACATATGTTAAGAAATACATTTTGTGATTCCTGGTGTACAAAGTTCTGATAAAGAGCAAGTCTGATACAGAAATCCAGGAAAAAAATAAAATAAATAAGTCCTCTTGTCCTTACAATGCATTCAAACAGTGGCTGCCTGCATGCATTAGTGTCATGTTTAATTTGTTAAAGGAAATAACCAGGCTTTGTATGAAAATACAAATTACTGAAATTTAGTCCTCTGCCAACTTATCACTAAAAAGTGAGCAATGGGTAGAAAGCAGGGGAGGTAAAAAGGCACACTTTAAAATGCAGTTCATTTTATTGCAATATATCTTTAAAAGACTGGTTTTTAGTAGGAAATTCCAAATTATTAAATTTGGGATGGTCTTTTAAAATGAGAAACATCACAGTGTATCTTGCTTCATTTATTTTAGCCATGATTTCCTTGCATGGAAAAATTGAAGTGATAGTAAATGTTTTGTTATGGGGGACTTTAAAAGGATTAGATGTGGAAAAGAATCCCCAAAACACGTTAAGTAAAGAAAACCAAGGTTTGGAATAGTGCACACAGTATGATTCCTTTGGGTAAAGCCCAAACCTTGCTGCACCCAAACAAGCTGTGCCTTAGAGATGCAGATATTGCTGGCAGGGGAAATAATTAAGATAAAGTGTATGGTACTGGTTCTTTCCGTGGGGAGGCAGGGAGATGTGAACAGGAAGGGGCTCCAGCTCCACTTCAAAAATGTGATAAAAACTAAAAAAAGCCATGCAAATTTTGATTATTACTGTTATGAGATATGTTCTAAGGCCCAACAATTAGTATATGGAAGATGAAGGATTATACTGGAAAGTAACAGAGCAGGTGTGTTATTCTGAGTTCTCCAGAGGAACAGAATGAATACTACATATAGTAGCATATATTGCATACCATATTCTATATTACATACCTGAGTTACTATGAGGAATGGGATTGGCTCATGTGACTGTAGAGGCTGAGAAGTCAATCTGCAGTCAACAAGTTCAAGTCCCAGGAGAGGTGATGGTGTAAGCTCCTGTCCAAGTCTGGGGGGAGGGCAGAGAACTATGTCGCAGCTCAAAGACAGGGAGAGAGAGATTTATTTCTTTCTCAGCCTTTTTATTCTATCAATAGATTGGATGTGGTCCACAAGTCCCTAAGTTCTGCTTTCCCCTCTGAGATATATTTCTGTGCAAAATGGCCATTTTGACAGCCAAGGAGATTTGTAAAATAGAAAATGTTTCAAAAACCATAAACAAAACAGAAATAATGACAACATGGCAGAGAGTAAAAATAATTAAAATCTTAGCATGTTCAAAAACTGAAAGCTCTGATGTCAATGGAAATCCCAGCGAGTTATTTTGTGGATTTCAACAAACTGATTCCAAAGCTCCTGTGGGGAGACAAGGCACCCAGAATAGTCAACACAGCACCAAAGGAGAGCAAAGTGGGGGGACTGACACTACAGGACCTCAAGGCTTACTGTGAAGCTGCCATGATCAACACAGGATGGTACTGGGGAGAGAACAGACAAACAGATCAACTGAACTTACCAGAGAGCTTAGAAATAGACCCACATAAATGTAATTAATTGGTCTTCAGCAAAGGAGCAAAGACAATACAATGGAGCCAAGACAGTCTCTTCAACAAATGATGCTAGAACAGCTGAACATCCACATGCAAGAAATGAATTTAGACACAGACCTTACATTCATCACAAAGAAGTAGCTCAAAATGGACCACAGGCTTAAGTATAAAGCACAAAACTAGAAAATGCATAGAGGACAAAATAACCAAAAACCTGATAACCTGGGGTATGGCAATGATTTTTTTAGATAAAACACCAAGCACCTAGTCCATGAAATGAATAGTTAATACATCAGACCTCATTAACTGCTCTGTGAAAGTTATCAGGAGATTTAGATAACAACCCACAGACTAGGAGAAAATATTTGCAAAAGACACATGTGATAAAGGACCATTATCTGAAACATAAGAATCGTTAAAACTCAACAGCAAGAAAGGGCAGGAGAGGATGTGGAGGAAAGGGAACTCCCACTCCCCTACACCGTTGCTGGGAATGTAACTTGGTGCAGCCACTGTGGAAAGCAGTATGGAGGTTAACAACTAGATTTTTAAAATGGGCTAACACACATATGAAAAGATGCTCTACATCATTTTCAACAGAGAAATTAAACAAGATACCACTATACACTTATTAGGCTAACCAAAACCTGGAACAGTGACAAGCCCAACTGTTGAGGGTGTAGAGCAACAGGCATTCTCACCCACTGCTGGTGGGATGCACAATGGTGCAGCCACTTTGGAAGACGGCATGGACGTTTCTTTCAAAACTAAGCTTACTCTTACTGTATGATCCAGCAATCACACTCCTTGCTATTTACACAAAAGAGTTGAAAATCTATGTCCACATAAAAACCTGCACATGGATGTCCATAGCAGCTTTATTTATAACTGCCAAAACCTTGAAGCAACCAAGATGTCCTACGATAGGTGAATGTATCAATAAGCCAGTACATCCAGACAATAGAATAGTGTTCAGTGTTAAAAAGAAGCGAGCTATCAAGCCAGGAAGGGAAATGAGGGGCATGTAAATGCACATTGCTAGTTAAAGTAAGCCAATTTGAAAAGGCTACACACTGTATGATTTCAACTATATGATGTTAAGGAAAAGGCAAAACTATGAAGACAGTAATCAGATCAGTGGTGACCAGGGGTGGGGTCAGGGATGAATAGGTAGAGAACATAGCATTTTAGGGCAGTGAAAATACTCTGTATGATGACATAATGATAGATACTCTGGTGAGGGATGTTCATAGATGGGGAGCTGCACATGTGTGGAGGCAGTGGGCATATGGGAAATCACTGTACCTTCTTCTTAATTTTGCTATGAACATAAAATAGCTCTAAAAACTAAAGTAGTTCCTTAAAAACCCTGAAAGCTCCAATGAAAATAACATGCAAATGAGCTTAATGCATACTTTAAACTTTTGAAATTGACTTTTATCCTCATCTTTAGAGGTCTTAATGAGTAAACACCGTGAGTTTACCACGATGGGTAAGCTATAGCAAATCACCAATGCAACTAACAAGTTTGTTGTTGAGATAATCCATTTAATGGAGTAAATTGCCATTCTGCTTCATGTCAGGAATTTCCATGTTGTAGCTCAGTTAATCCATAATTCAGACAGTAAAGAGAAAACTTTGCCTTAGAAACTTATTAGATTTAAAAGAATCTATGTAAGCATCCTGAGAAAGAGTCCCAATTCTAGACAGATTATTTAAGTATTTACAGCAGTTGGGCAAGGACCCCAGCAAATCAGCCCATCCCATGGCCACTGTGCCATTACCACACACACTCACTGTGAATACCAAGAATGCTGAGAGATGATCTGCTTTCTAGATTCTTTTTTTTTGTATTAAGATATCATTGATATACAATCTTATACTCAGGTTTCCCATGAGCAACACTGTGGTTACTACATTCCGCCTATTATCAAGTCTCCACAACATACCCCATTACAGTCATTGTCCATTAGCATAGTAAGTTGCTATAGAGTCACTACATGTCTTCTCTGTGTTTTCTAGATTATTAAACAGTTTTCTTCCTTCAAATCAGAAGCTACTCTCATTAGAGATGGTCTGTCAGACCTGGTGCTTCCTCCTTAGCTTCTTCAGGTAATCAGCCCACTCGTTGTCCTCTAAAGTCACCTTGAAGACATCTGTGGCTCCAGTACCTTAGCATGAAACCCCTGCTCTAAGCCAGTCAGTGGAGACATGGATGGAAGGATGGAGAGATGGGAAGATGGGAGAATGGAAGGATGGAGATGGAGTGATAGAAGGATGGGAGGATAGGAGTACTGAGAGACGGGAGGATGGGAGGATAAAAGGATCAGATGGAAAGATGGTAAGATGGGAGGACGGAAGAATGAAAGGATGGAGAGCTGTCTCCTACATTGGACAGGCAAATATTTTTTTATAGGTATTTTTATTTATTTATTTATTTATTTATTAAATTTTGGTATCATTAATCTACAATTACAGAAAGAACATTATGTTTACTAGGTACCCCCCTTCACCAAGTACCCCCCACATACCCGTTCACAGTCACTGTCCATCTGCATAGTAAGATGCTGTAAAATCACTACTTGTCTTCTCTGTGTTGCGCAGCCCTACCCATGCCCCCCATGCACTATACATGCTAATCCTAATGCCCTCTTCCTTTTTCCCTGCACTTATCCCTCCCTTCCCACCCATTATCCCCAGGCTCTTTCCCTTTGGTAACTGTTAGTCCATTCTTGGGTTCTGTGATTCTGCTGCTGTTTTGTTCCTTCATTTTTTCTTTTGTTCTTATACTCCACAGATGAGTGAAATCATTTGCTACTTGTCTTTCTCCGCCTGGCTTATTTCACTGAGCATAATACCCTCTAGCTCCATCCATATTGTTTTAAATGGCAGGATTTGTTTTCTTCTTATGGCTGAATAACATTCCATTGAGTATATATACCACTTCTTTATCCATTCATCTACTGATGGACACTTAGGTTGCTTCCATTTCCTGGCTATTGTAAACATAGGGGTGTATCTGTCTTTTTCAAACTGGAGTGCTGCATTCTTAGGGTAAATTCCTAGAAGTGGAATTCCTGGGTCAAATGGTAAGTCTATTTTGAGCATTTTGAGGAACCTCCATACCGCTTTCCACAATGGTTGAACTAATTAACATTCCCACCAGCAGTGTAAGAGGATTCCCCTTTCTCCGCAACCTCGCCAACATTTGTTGTTGTTTGTCTTTTGGATGGCAGCCATCCTTACTGGTATGAGGTGATATCTCATTGTGGTTTTAATTTGCATTTCTCTGATAACTAGCAATGTGGAGCATCTTTTCATGTGTCTGTTGGCCATCTGAATTTCTTCTTTGGAGAACTGGATGTTCAGCTCTTCTGCCCAATTTTAATTGGATTATTTGCTTTTTGTTTGTTGAGGAGCATGAGCTCTTTAAATATTTTGGATGTCAAGCCTTTATCAGATCTGTCATTTACGAAAATATTCTCCCATACTGTAGGGTACCTTTTTGTTCTATTGAAGGTGTCCTTTGCTGTACAGAAGCTTTTCAGCTTGATATAGTACCACTTGTTCATTTTTGCTTTTGTTTTCCTTGCCCAGGGAGATATATTCATGAAGAATTCACTAATGTTCACATCTAAGAGATTTTTGACTATGTTTTTTTCTAAGAGTTTTATGGTTTCATGACTTAAATTCAGGTCTTTGATTCATTTTGAATTTACTTTTGTGTATGGGGTTACACAGTGATCCAGTTTCATTCTCTTACATGTAGCTGCCCAGTTATGCCAGCACCATCTGTTGAAGAGACTGTCATTTCACTATTGTATGTCCATGGCTCCTTTATGGAATATTAATTGACCATATATGTTTGAGTTAATGTCTGGAGTCTCTAATCTGTTCCACTGGTCTGTGGCTCTGTTCTTATGCCAGTACCAAATTGTCTTGATTACTATGGCTTTGTAGTAGAGCTTGAAGTTGGGGAGTAATATTCTCGCTACTTTATTCTTCTTTCTCAGGATTGCTTTGGCTATTCGGGGTCTTTGGTGTTTCCATATGAATTTTTGAACTATTTGTTCCAGTTTGTTGAAGAATGTTGTTGGTAATTTGATAGGGATTGCATCAAATCTGTATATTGCTTTGGGCAGGGTGGCCATTTTGATGATACTAGTTCTTCCTAGCCAAGAGCATGGGATGTTTCCATTTGTTAGTGTACTCTTTAACTTCTCTTAAGAGCGTCTAATAGTTTTCAGGGTATAGGTCTTTCACTTCTTTGGTTAGGTTTATTCCTAGGTATTTTATTCTTTTTGATGCAATTGTGAATGGAATTATTTTCCTGATTTCTCTTTCTATAGACTCATTGTTAGTGTATAGGAAAGCCACAGATTTCTGTGTGTTAATTTTTTATTCTGCAACTTTGCTGTATTCAGATATCAGTTCTAGTAGTTTTGGAGTGGAGTCTTTAGGGTTTTTTATGTACAATATCATGTCATCTGCAAATAGTAACAGTTTAACTTCTTTACCAATCTGGATTCCTTGTACTTCTTTGTTTTGTCTAATTGCCATGGCTAGGACCTCCAGTACTATGTTGAATAACAGTGGGGTGAGTGGACATTCCTGTCTTGTTCCTGATCTCAGAGGAAAATCTTTCAGCTTCTCGCTGTTCAGTATAATGTTGGCTGTGGGTTTATTGTATATTGCCTTTATTATGTTGAGGTACTTGCCCTCTATACCCATTTTGCTGAGAGTTTTTATCATGAATGGATGTTGAATTTTGTAGAATGCTTTTTCAGCATCTATGGAGATGATCATGTGGATTTTGTCTTTCTTTTTGTTGATGTGGTGGATGATGTTGATGGATTTTTGAATGTTGTACCATGCTTGCATCCCTGGGATGAATCCCACTTGGTCATGGTGTATGATCCTTTTGATATATTTTTGAATTCAGTTTGCTAATATTTTATTGAGTAATTTTGCATCTACATTCATCAGGGATATTGGTCTGTAATTTTCTTTTTTGGTGGGGTCTTTGCCTGGTTTTGGTATTAGGATGTTGTTGGCTTCATAGAATGAGTTTGGGAGTATTCCCTCCTCTTCTATTTTTTGGAAAACTTTAAGGAGAATGGGTATTATATCTTCTCTGTATGTCTGATAAAATTCCTAGGTAAATCCATCTGGCCCAGGGGTTTTGTTCTTGGGTAGTTTTTTGATTACCGCTTCAATTTCTTTGCTGGTTATTGGTTTGTTTAGATTTTGTGTTTCTTCCTTGGTCAGTCTTGGAAGGTTGTATTTTTCTATGAAGTTGTCCATTTCTTCTAGGTTTTCCAGCTTGTTGGCGTATAGGTTTTCATGGTAGTCTCTAGTAATTCTTTATATTTCTGTTGGGTCCGTCATGATGTTTCCGTTCTCATTTCTGATTCTGTTGATGTGTGTTGATTCACTTTTTCTCTTAATTAAGTCTGGCTAGAGGCTTATCTATTTTATTTATTTTCTCGAAGAACCAGCTCTTGGTTTCATTGATTTTTTCTATTGTTTCATTCTTCTCAATTTTGTTTATTTCTTCTCTAATCTTTATTATGTCCCTCCTTCTGCTTACTTTAGTCCTTATTTGTTCTTCTTTTTCCAATTTTGATAACTGTGACTTTAGACTATTCATTTGGGTTTGTTCTTTCTAGTTTAAATATGCCTGGATTGCTATGTACTTTCCTCTTAAGACTGCTTTCGCTGCATCCCACAGAAGTTGGGGCTTTGTGTTGTTGTTATCATTTATTTCCATATTTTGCTGGATCTCCATTTTAATTTGGTCGTTGATCCATTGACTATTTAGAAGCGTGTTGTTAAGCCTCCATGTGTTTGTGATCCTTTTTGCTTTCTTGGTACAATTTATTTCTGGTTTTATACCTCCTTTGTGCTCTGAAAAGTTGGTTGGTAGGATTTCAATCTTTTTTAATTTACTGAGGCTCTTTTTGTGGCCTAGTATGTGGTCTATTCTGTAGAATGTTCTATGTGCACTTGAGAAGAATGTGTATCCTGTTGCTTTTGGGTGTAGAGTTCTATAGATGTCTATTAGGTCCATCTGTTCTAGTGTGTTGTTTAATGCCTCTGTGTCCTTACTTATTTTCTGTCTGGTGGATCTGTCCTTTGGAGTGAATGGTGTGTTGAAGTCTCCTAAAATGAATGCATTGCAGTCTATTTCCTCCTTTAGTTCTGTTAGTATTTGTTTCACATATGTTGGTGCTCCTGTGTTGGGTGCATATATATTTATAATGGTTATATCCTCTTGTTGGACTGAGCCCTTTATCTTTATGTAATGTCCTTCTTTATCTCTTGTTACTTTCTTTGTTTAGAAGTCTATTTTGTCTGATACTAGTACTGCAACACCTGCTTTTTTCTCCCTATTGTGTGCATGAAATATCTTTTTCCAGCTCTTGACTTTTAGTCTGTGCATGTCTTTGGGTTTGAGATGAGTCTCTTGTAAGCAGCATATAGCTGGGTCTTGTTTTTTTATCCATTCAGTGACTCCATGTCTTTTGATTGGTGCATTCAGTCCATTTACATTTAGGGTGATTATCGATACGTATGTACTTATTGCCATTTCAGGCTTTAGATTCGTGGTTACCAAAGGTTCCAGGTTTCTTTCCTTACTATCTAAGAGTCTAACTTAACTCACTTAGTATGCTGATACAAACGCAATCTAAAGGTTCTTTTCTATTTCTCCTCCTTTTTTTTCCTCCTTCATTCTTTATATATTAGGTATCAGATTCTATACTTTTTCTCTATCCCTTGATTGGCTTTGGGGATAGTCAATTTAATTTTGCATTTGCCTCGCAATCAGCTGCTCCACCCTCCCTACCATGATTTTACTACCTCTGGTGACAGCATTCAACCCTAGGAGCACTTCCAACTATAGCAGTCCCTTAAAAATAGACTGCAGAGATGGTTTATGGGAGGTAAACTCTCTCAGCTTTTGCTTATCTGGAAATTATTTAATCCCCACTTCAAATTTAAATGATAATCTCACTGGATAAAGTAATCTTGGTTCCAGGCCCTTCTGCTTCATGGCATTAAATACATCATGCCACTCCCTTCTGACCTGTAAGGTTTCTGCTGAGAAGTCTGTTGTTAGTCTGATGGGCTTTCCTTTGTATGTGATCTTATTTCTGCCTCTGGCTGCTTTTAACAGTCTGTCCTTATCCTTGATCTTTCCCATTTTAATTACTATGTGTCTTGCTGTTGTCTTCCTTGGGTCCCTTGTGTAGGGGTATCTGTGGATCTCCATGGCCTGAGAGACTATCTCCTTCCCCAGATTGGGGAAGTTTTCAGCGACTACCTCCTCAAAGGCACTTTCTATCCCTTTTTCTCTCTCTTCTTCTTCTGGTATCCTTATAATGAAAATATTGTTCTGCTTGGATTGGTCACACAGTTCTCTCAATATTCTTTCATTTATAGAGATCCTTTTTTCTCTCTGTGCCTCAGCTTCTTTGTATTCCTCTTCTCTAGTTTCTATTTCATTTATTTTCTCCTCCACCATATCCAACCTTCTTTTAATACCCTCCATTGTGTTCTTTAACGATTGGATCTCTGACCTGAATTTATTCCTAAGTTCTTGGATGTCTTTCCATACCCCATTAGGATGTTGATTATTTTTATTTTGAATTCCCTTTCAGGAAGGGTCACAAGGTCCATATCATTTAAATCTTTCTCTGGAGTTCTATTAACAATTTTACTCTAGACAAGGTTCCTTTGGCATTTCGTGTTTGTATATGGTGCCCTCTAGTGTCCAGAAGCTCTATTCTGGAGCTGCTGAGCCCCTGAAGCAATGTCGGGGGTTGCAGGGGAGTGGTATTGTGGTTAGGAAAGAGCTGTTCCCTGCCTCCCAGCTGTTGTGCCTGTCTCCACTGCCTGAGCCAGTGGGCTGGGCACACAGGTATAAGGTTTTGTCCCAGAGCAGCTGGATATGGATCCCTGCTTTCCACAAATGGCCGGAATCCCAGTCTCCCCAGGAATTTTGCCTGTTTTAACTTTCCAACCTGGTAGTCATGCGAGTCTCATGAAAGCACCATGAAATGTAGGTTTGTGCTCCCAGAGCAGATCTCCGGAGCTAGGTATTCCTCAGTCCCAAGCCTTCCACTCCCTCCCTGCTCCATTTCTTTTCCTCCCACCAGTTAGCTGGGGTGGGGGAGGGGCTCAGGTCCCGTGGAGCCATAGCTCTGGTACGTTACCCCGTTCGCTGAGGTCTGCCCTTTTCTCCAGGTGTGTGCAGTCTGACGCATCCTCTTTCCGGTTGCTCTCTCAGGATTAGTTGCAGCAGTTAAATTTTCTAATTGTATCCAGTTTTAGGAGGAAGCCTGTCTCTCCTCTCATGCCGCCATCTTTAATCCTCTCCTGGCAAATATTTTTTTAAACATTGTTTGTGCTGAATCTCTTGCTGGGTCTACTTCCCAAGGTTCCACTGCTAGAGGCTGAGTGGTTTCTAAGTAATTCTTACAATGAGCCAGACTCTGGGCTTTACAAGCAGCGGTCTCATTCGACCCTATACCACCCTGATTAGATAGCTTTTATCATCACATCCATTTTTCAGATGAACAAATTGAGGCTTATGTGAGACTTATGTCCAAGGTCTATAGAACTGGTAAGTGGCATTTCCAAGATTCAGCCCCAGGTACCGTCTTTCCCAACCACGTATGCTCTCAACCCCTGTACTTGGAGAATGACATACTAGTCGAGAAGTAAATGATAAAGGGGGACTACTTCCCATCCCCTCCAACATCTATCCTCTCAGTTTGTCTCCAGTATTGCCAATGGAGACAACAATCTTATTTTTAGTGTATGGTAAACTCTCAAAATGAGTAAAATGAACTATAGGATTACCCAGTGTCGTGTCTTTGCTCCAGACCAGACTCACTGGGCCAACTTTTTTTCCAGTTGGAATGCTCTTTGGACATCCCAACAGAAGAACATGTGGCCCAGAAAGAATGGGACTCTCAGTACCCATTGATACATTCATACACTGAACACTGGTCCCCTATCATGTCCTTGGTGATCATCAGTTCTGACATCCTGAGAAGTTCTAGTTGCCCCAGAAAGCTGGGTTTCTGGACTCCAGGGACCTCTTGGAAGGCTCATCCTCCTTCTGCTGCATCCTGCCCTTCCTTATCTAACTGCAGCAAGACATTAGACCATGACACTTGATACACTTGCTCTTCCTTTGAATTTAGAAGCAGAAACACAAGCAGGGTCATATGGGAGTAAAAATATCAACATTTGATAGCCGTCCTGGAAAATGAGATTTAGTATGAGGCCAAAAAGAGATTCCTCCTTCTTCTCTCCTAAAGCTGGCATGGAACCAGCATCCAGGGTTAGTGGAATATTCACACGGACGCTCACCTCATCAGCTGCCCTGAGCACCATGACTGCTTTGGGCTTTAGCACACAAACTTGGGAGCATGAGAGAAATGTCTCTGCACCAGTGGTGCTTGTTGTCAAGCAGGTAAGTAAACAGGATGAGAGAGTAAGTAAACAAGAGAGGGGGACCCACATGTGATGGGACTGTTACCCAGTCTTTTTTAAAGGGTCCATTCGCTGTTTCTCCGTGGTGGAGGAAGATGGGAGGGGTTGGAGGAAATCACAGACCCTTCTACCTGGCACTTTCCTGAGAGGGCAAAAGCCCATCAGAACTTTCCAAGAGGACATAAATGTTACAGGAAAGTCCAAAAGTAAGGATGGACATAGAAACAAAGGAAAAGGTCAGCTTCCTCCATGGGCTCTGATGTTTCACTGGACACTTTCTTGCAAATATTTCCTCATAAATAGCTAAATATGACTTTGTGTTTCTTCTGAATGCTGACAGAACTCTGCACTATGGACTTGCTGTGGACAATAGGAAGTATCTTTCTAGGGTAATCTTCCAACCCCACCGTATCTGGCCAATTTTTGGAAGACATTACTCCAAACACATGCCTGTCCTCTCCATGTTCTCTAAATGTCGAGAATGTTAAATAAAGGTCACAAGAGTTTCCAAACCTTACACTTCCTTTTCTTGCTCTTCCTGTGGTTTCTCTGTCAGGGTTGTAATATCACTGGGTGATAAAACTCCGAGGTGAAGGATAAAGCAAATATGCTCTTAATTTGCATTTTTGGCAGATCGCATAAAACACACCAGAGTCTGTACATCACCCAGAGTCATCCCTGATGGTCTGAATGTGCCAATAATTTATTACCTACACAGCTTCACCACAAAATCTATATTGGAAATGAAAAGTGTATTTTTCTGCTCTAGTAGCAAGAAAATCAATCTGTGGCTGCTTGACAGATTCCGATCTTGTGATTTAGGTGTCTTTAGTCAGAGAAGCCTCATGAAGGGACAGCAGAGTGCAGACAGAAGGGACAGCAAAGCCTGGAGACAGAAAAGTTGTGAGAAGCAAGGGGCTGCCCACCCACATTTCTGAGAGGTGAGGAAGAGGAGGAAGAGCATGAGGCTTTCAATCCAAAGAGTCTCAGGGTCCCATCCTCACTCACCACATGTGCAGAGTGTAACTGTGAGCACTTTAACCATGTGCAGCTCCAGTTTTCTCATCACTGAACCCTTGTGTTTGATTCCTACCTAGCAGGGCATTCTGATGATATAAGACTTCCTAAATGATTCAGCAAGATACTATGTGAAAGACTGACGTACTGTATTTAGTACCTGACAACTGTTAGGTCCCTTCGGCACTTGAAGGCTTTTTTTTTTTTGAGAGGGCATCTCTCATATTTATTGATCAAATGGTTGTTAACAACAATAAAGTTCTGTATAAGGGACTCAATTCACAATCATTAATCCACCCCAAGCCTAATTCTCATCAGTCTCCAATCTTCTGAAGCATAACGAACAAGTTCTTACATGGTGAACAAATTCTTACATAGTAAATAAGTTCTTACATGGTGAACAGTACAAGGGCAGTCATCACAGAAACTTTCAGTTTTGGTCATGCATTATGAACTATAAACAATCAGGTCAAATATGAATGTTTGTTTGATTTTTATACTTGATTTATATGTGAATCCCACATTTCTCCATTATTATTATTATTTTTAAATAAAATGCTGAAGTGGTAGGTAGATGCAAGATAAAGGTAGAAAACATAGTTTAGTGCTGTAAGAGGGCAAATGTAGATGATCAGGTGTGCACCTATAGACTAAGTATTAATCCAAGCTGGACAAGGGCAACAAAACATCCACGGATGCAGATTTCTCTCAAAACAGGGGCGGGAGGTTCTAAGACTCACCTCTGTTGATCCCCAATTTCTCACCTGATGGCCCCCTGTGACTGTGCCTGTCTTAGGTTGTTCCTCCCTTGAGGAATCTTACCCGTCTCTGGCTAACCAGTCATCTTCCGGGGCCATACAGGGAAATGTAAAGTTGGTAAGTGAGAGAGAAGCCTTACTGTTTGAAAAGGTTAGCTTTTTACTTCTTTGCAGATTTATTCCCTGTGGCTTCTATGCCCAGCATTTGTCTTGAGGTATCTTTACCACTTGGAAGAATTATGATACTTGGTAAATTCGATATGAGGCACGAATTCTATTTAAGGGTTGTAATTAGGAAGGAAGAAGAAAAGCTATAGAAGTAGCAGATGGAAGAAAACATGGGAAGATTGATTATTTCTTTGACATATCTTCTTGTAGAGTATCATAAGCATGTATAGGTTTTAAACTACTAATTAAATTGCATACACACATTAACATAATAGGAATACAGCTACATAACCAAAGGAGACCTACAGTTACCAGCCATTTCCAGTGAAACCAAGAAAACCAGTTATGCACCCTAGGCATTTGTGAAAACTTTCAATGATATGATGGATATTGTCTAACCAAATTTGAATAGTTTGAGAAAAATCAGACAAATTAAAACAACACATTCCTGGGAACTGTTCACATCCCATATGTACTTTTAACAGTAGATAGTCTGTAGTCGCAAGATTTTGGAGCGCTGCAACTTGCACTTCTCCTAATTCTTGGTTGAGTTCCAACAGTAAAGATCCAGTCAAATTTGTTGTTTTACTGTATGCACAGGCCAGCTTAGATATCTCCTTCTTCATTCCAATGGCAATTCCAGGAACTGGTGGGATGAATGCAGCTACAACTGCAATAGCGCCAAGATCTTTGTTGAAGTTTTTTGATGATCATCTTCGGTAATGACTCTTCCAGAGAATGTAGATGTTGGAATTTCTTCTTCATATCGTATCTTAGTTCATTTTCTGGGTAGCCAAATTAGACTTTGATCCTCTGTATAAACACAAACAGACCCTTTGCCCACACTTTGATATGCCCTTTATACCATTGTGAAGAACTTATTGGAGGTCACCACACAGGAAATGCTTTTTTTTTTAAGAGAAAGGAATATTATCAGAAAAATGTACATCCATAGCTGATCATCTGACACCCTTGAAATGATCAAAATTAAGGATATTTAAAGCATTCATTAATTGTTGATTTACAGTTAGTTTTATCTTATCAGGGAGTAATCCCCCTTTCCTTTCCTTTTTTTTAATTTTTATTTTAATTTTTGTTACCATTAATCTACAATTACATGAAGAACATAATGTTTACTAGGCTCTCACCTATACCAGGTCCCCCCTATAAATCCCTTTACAGTCACTGTCCATCAGCATAGCAAAATGTTGTAGAATTACTACTTGTCTTCTCTGTGTTGAACAGCCCTCCCGTTTCTCCCACCCCCCCATTATACATGCTAATCTTAATACCCCCCTTCTACTTCCCCCCCTTATCCCTCCCTACCCACCCATCCTAACCAGTCCCTTTCCCTTTGGTACCTGTTAGTCCATTCTTGGGTTCTGTGATTCCGCTGCTGTTTTGTTCCTTCAGTTTTTCCTTTGTTCTTATACTCCACAGATGAGTGAAACAATTTGGTATTTCTCTTTCTCCGCTTGGCTTATTTCACTGAGAATAATACCCTCTAGCTCCATCCATGTTGTTGCAAATGGTAGGATTTGTTTTCCTCTTATGGCTGAGTAATATTCCATTGTGTATATATATCACATCTTCTTTATCCATTCATCTACTGATGGACACTTAGGTTGCTTCCAATTCTTGGCTATTGTAAATAGTGCTGCAATAAACATAGGGGCGCATTTGTCTTTTTCAAACTTGATTGCTGCATTCTTAGGGTAAATTCCTAGGAGTGGAATTCCTGGGTCAAATGGTAAGTCTATTTTGAGCATTTTGAGGAACCTCCATACTGCTTTCCACAATGGTTGAACTAATTTACATTCCCACCAGCAGTGTAGGAGGGTTCCCCTTCCTCCACAGCCTCGCCAACATTTGTTGTTGTTTGTCTTTTGGATGGCAGCCACCCTTACTGGTGTGAGGTGATACCTCATTGTAGTTTTAATTTGCATTTCTCTGATAGTTAGCGATGTGGAGCACCTTTTCATGTGTCTGTTGGCCATCTGGATTTCTTTTTTGGAGAACTGTCTTTTCAGTTCCTCTGCCCATTTTTTAATTGGGTTATTTGTTTTTTGTTTGTTGAGGCGTGTGAGCTCTTTATATATTCTGGACGTCAAGCCTTTATCGGATGTGTCATTTTCAAAGATATTCTCCCATACTGTAGGGTTCCTTTTTGTTCTATTGATGGTGTCTTTTGCTGTACAGAAGCTTTTCAGCTTAATATAGTCCCACTTGTTCATTTTTGCTGTTGTTTTCCTTGCCCGGGGAGATATGTTCAAGAAGAGGTCACTCATGTTTATGTCTAAGAGGTTTGTGCCTATGTTTTCTTCCAAGAGTTTAATGGTTTCATGACTTTCATTCAGGTCTTTGATCCATTTTGAGTTTACTTTTGTATATGGGGTTAGACGATGGTCCAGTTTCATTCTCCTACATGTAGCTGTCCAGTTTTGCCAGCACC
This sequence comes from Manis pentadactyla, assembly GCF_030020395.1. NCBI lineage: Eukaryota > Metazoa > Chordata > Mammalia > Pholidota > Manidae > Manis > Manis pentadactyla. The sequence continues at coordinate 47,191,716 of NC_080025.1, forward strand.
ATCTGTTGAAGAGACTGTCATTTCGCCATTGTATGTCCATGGCTCCTTTATCAAATATTAATTGACCATATATGTCTGAGTTAATGTCTGGATTCTCTAGTCTGTTCCATTGGTCTGTGGCTCTGTTCTTGTGCCAGTACCAAATTGTCTTGATTACTGTGGCTTTGTAGTAGAGCTTGAAGTTGGGGAGTGAGATCCCCCCTACTTTATTATTCTTTCTCAGGATTGCTTTGGCTATTCGGGGTCTTTGGTGTTTCCATATGAATTTTTGAACTATTTGTTCCAGTTTGTTGAAGAATGTTGCTGGTAATTTGATAGGGATTGCATCAAATCTGTATATTGCTTTGGGCAGAATGGCCATTTTGACAATATTAATTCTTCCTAGGCACGAGCATGGAATGAGTTTCCATTTGTTAGTTTCCCCTTTATTTTCTCTTAAGAACGACTTGTAGTTTTCAGGGTATAGATCTTTCACTTCTTTGGTTAGGTTTATTCCTTGGTGTTTTATTCTTTTTGATGCAATTGTGAATGGAATTGTTTTCCTGATTTATCTTTCTATTGGTTCATTGTTAGTATATAGGAAAGCCACAGATTTATGTGTGTTAATTTTGTATCCTGAAACTTTGCTGTATTCCGATATCAGTTCCAGTAGTTTTGGAGTGGAGTCTTTAGGGTTTTTTATGTACAATATCATGTCATCTGCAAATAGTGACAGTTTAACTTCTTCTTTACCAATCTGGATTCCTTGTATTTCTTTGTTTTGTCTGATTGCCGTGGCTAGGACCTCCAGTACTATGTTAAATAAGAGTGGGGAGAGTGGGCATCCCTGTCTAGTTCCCAATCTCAGAGGAAAATCTTTCAGCTTCTCGCTGTTCAGTATAATGTTGGCTGTGGGTTTATTGTATATGGCCTTTATTATGTTGAAGTACTTGCCCTCTATACCTATTTTGCTGAGAGTTTTTAACATGAATGGATGTTGAATTTTGTCAAATGCTTTTTCAGCATCTATGGAGATGATCATGAGGATTTTGTCTTTCTTTTTGTTGATGTGGTGGATGATGTTGATGGATTTTCGAATGTTGTACCATGCTTGCATCCCTGGGATGAATCCCACTTGGTCATGGTGTATGATCCTTTTGATATATTTTTGAATTCGGTTTGCTAATATTTTATTGAGTAATTTTGCATCTACATTCATCAGGGATATTGGTCTGTAATTTTCTTTTTTGGTGGGGTCTTTGCCTGGTTTTGGTATTAGGGTGATTTTGGCTTCATAGAATGAGTTTGGGAGTATTCCCTCCTTTCTATTTTTTGTTAAACTTTAAGGAGAATGGGTATTATGTCTTCTCTGTGTGTCTGATAAAATTCTGAGGTAAATCCGTCTGGGCCGGGGGTTTTGTTCTTGGGTAGTATTTTGATTATCGTTTCAATTTCTTTGCTCGTAATTGGTTTGTTTAACTTTTGCGTTTCTTTCTTGGTCAGTCTTGGAAGGTTGCATTTTTCTAGTAAGTTGTCCATTTCTTCTAGGTTTTCCAGCTAGTTGGCATATAGGTTTTCATAGTAGTCTCTAATAATTCTTTGTATTTCTGTGGAGTCTGTCTTGATTTTTCCGTTCTCATTTCTTATTCTGTTGATTTGTGTTGATTCTCTTTTTCTCTTAAAAAGTTTGGCTAGAGGCTTATCTATTTTGTTTATTTTCTCAAAGAACCAGCTCTTGATTTCATTGATTTTTGCTGTTGTTTTGTTCTTCTCAATTTTGTTTATTTTTCTCTAATCTTTATTATGTCCCTCCTTCTGCTGACTCTAGGCCTCATTTATTCTTCTTTTTCCAGTTTCAATAATTGTGATGTTAGACTATTCATTTGGGATTGTTCTCCCTTCTTCAAGTGTGCCTGGATCGCTATATACTTTCCTCTTAAAACTGCTTTCACTGCGTCCCACAGAAGTTGGGGCTTTGTGTTGTTGTTGTCATTTGTTTCCATATATTCCTTGATCTCTATTTTAATTTGTTCGTTGATGCATTGATCATTTAGGAGCATGTTGTTAAGCCTCCATGTGTTTGTGAGCCTTTTTGTTTTCTTTGTAGAATTTATTTCTAGTTTTATACCTTTGTGGTCTGAGAAATTGGTTGGTAGAATTTCAATATTTTGGAATTTACTGAGGCTCTTTTTGTGGGCTAGTAGGTGGTCTTTTCTGGAGAATGTTCCATGTGCACTTGAGATGAATGTATATCCCGCTGCTTTTGGATGTAGAGTTCTATAGATGTCTATTAGGTCCATCTGCTCTACTGTGTTGTTCAGTGCTTCCGTGTCCTTACTTATTTTCTGCCCGGTGGATCTATCCTTTCGGGTGAGTGGTGTGTTGAAGTCTCCTAGAATGAATGCATTGCATTCTATTTCCCCCTTTAGTTCTGTTAGTATTTGTTTCACATATGCTGGTGCTCCTGTGTTGGGTGCATATATATTTAGAATGGTTATATCCTCTTGTTGGACTGAGCTCTTTATCATTATGTAGTGTCCTTCTTTATTTCTTGTTACTTTCTTTGTTTTGAAGTCTATTTTGTCTGATATTAGTACTGCAACCCCTGCTTTCTTCTCGCTGTTGTTTGCCTGAAATATGTTTTTCCATCCCTTGACTTTTAGTCTGTACATGTCTTTGGATTTGAGGTGTGTTTCTTGTAAGCAGCATATAGATGGGTCTTGCTTTTTTATCCATTCTATTACTCTGTGTCTTTTGATTGGTGCATTAAGTCCATTTACATTTAGGGTGACAATTGAAAGATATGTACTTATTGCCATTGCAGGCTTTAGATTCGTGCTTACCAAAGGTTCAAAGTTAGCCTCTTTATTATCTTACTGCCTAACTCAGCTCACTTGTTGAGCTGTTATATACCCTGTCTGGAGATTCTTTTCTTCTCTCCCTTCTTATTCCTCCTCCTCGATTCTTCATATGTTGGGTGTTTTGTTCTGTGCTCTTTCTAGGGGTGCTCTGATCTAGAGCAGTCCCTGTAAGATGTCCTGTAGAGGTGGTTTGTGGGAAGCAAATTCCCTCAGCTTTTGCTTGTCTGGGAATTGTTTAATCCCACCATCATATTTAAATTATAGTCATGCTGGATACAGTATCCTTGGTTCAAGGCCCTTCTGTTTCATTGCATTAAATATATCATGCCATTCTCTTCTGGCCTGTAGGGTTTCTGTCGAGAAGTATGATGATAGCCTGATGGGTTTTCCTTTATAGGTGACCTTTCTCTCTCTGACTGCCTTTAAAACTCTTTCCTTGTTCTTGATCTTTGCCATTTTAATTATTATGTGTCTTGGTGTTGTCCTCCTTGGATATTTTCTGTTGGGGGTTCTGTGTATTTCCATGGTCTGTTTGATTATTTCCTCCCCCAGTTTGGGGAAGTTTTCAGCAATTATTTCTTCAAAGACACTTTCTATTCCTTTTCCTCTCTCTTCTTTTTCTGGTACCCCTATAATACGTATATTGTTCCTTTTGGATTGGTCACACAGTTCTCTTAATATTGTTTCATTCCTGGAGATCCTTTTATCTCTCTCTTTGTCAGCTTCTATGCATTCCTGTTCTCTGTTTTCTATTCCATCTATGGCCTCTTGCATCTTATCCATTGTGCTTATAAATCCTTCCAGAGTTTGTTTCACTTCTGTAATCTCCTTCCTGGCATCTGTGATCTCTCTCCGAACTTCATCCTATTGCTCTTGCATATTTCTCTGCATCTCCGTCAGCATGTTTGTGATTTTTATTTTGAATTCTTTTTCAGGAAGACTGGTTAGGTCTGTTTCCTTCTCTGGTGTTGCCTCTGTGATCTTGGTTTGCCTGTAATTTCGCCTTTTCATGGTGATAGAAATATTTTGCAGAGCTGGGAGGAGTGACGGCTGGAAGAACTTCCCTTCTTGTTGGTTTGTGGCCCTCCTCTCCTGGGAGAACAGTGACCTCTAGTGGCTTGTGCTGGGCAGCTGCACGCAGACAGGGCTTCTGCTTCCTGCCTGGCTGCTATGGAGTTTATCTTTGCTGTTCCTGTGGGCGTGGCCTGGCTCGGGCAGCTACTCCAAAATGGTGGAGCCCCGTTGGAGGGGGAGCCTCCGCAAGGGGCCTCCGTGCTCCCTGCTGCCCAGGGGATTAGAGTGCCCCGAGATCCCCAGATTCCATACCTCTGGACTTAGTGTCCCGCCCTGCCCCTTTAAAACTTCCAAAAAGCACTCGCCAAAACAAAACAACACGAAAAAAAAAAAATTAAATAAATAATTTTTTTAAAAAAGCCTGCTCGCTTTTCTTTGTTCACCGGTGCTGGCCTCAGGCACCCACTCACTGGTCTTGCTGCCCTTTTTCCCTTGTATCCAGGACCCCACACATGCACTGTGTCTGCGCTCTGGTCAGGATGGCTGGGGCTGGGTGTTTAGCAGTCCTGGGCTCCCTCTCCCTTCCCGCTCCAACTCCTCTCCTCCCTCAGGTAGCTAGGGGGAGGTGCACTTGGGTCCTGCCGGGCCGCAGCTTGTATCTTACCCCCTTTGTGTGGCGCTGGGTTCTCGCAGGTGTGGATGTGGTCTGGATGTTGTCAGTGTTCTCTGGTCTCTATTCTAGGAAGAGTTGTCTTTGTTATATTTTCATAGATATATGTGGTCTTGGGAGAAGATTTCTGCTGCTCTTCTCACACCGCCATCTTGGCTGCCTGCCCCCCTTCCAGGCTTTTTCAGAAATATCTTCCAAAGAAAGGTGCTTCCCTTTGCTTTAGGAGCACTTACAGTATCCTAGAGGCACTGGAGCCAGTCACATGCATTGGGGATATTTGCCCCACTTATCCTCTATACTTGACCCTCTTCCCTCAACTCTCCCTAAGGTGCACAGAGTGGTTAGACCCTAAATGTGCAGAGACACTGAGAGACTCGGTTTCTCTGCCTCCCTTTGTGATCCACAGAAGCACTTTACAGTGGGGATGGCAACACAGAGTCCTGGTGTCATGGAGAAGCCCAGGACTCAACATCAACCATGCGAAGACCAGCCCTAACCACCACAAGCACACACACATACACTGACCTCACATCTGACCTTTCTCATGCAGTTTGAGCTTGACAGTGTAGTACATAATTCATCAAGCTATTTAAAAAATAAGAACAAGATGCTACTACAACTAAGTGTACTTTACAAAACGGTGTTACAATGCTATGCAAACATTAACAACTGTAAGTTTTCTAATCAAATTCAACACAGAAATGATCATGCTCATTATTCCACAAGGAGGTCTCTCTCCCATAACATGTGGAAAAGCACTTATACCCAGAAGACATTAGCATGATCTGTCTACACTGAAGGTACCCGTGACTCCTAGAATTGCAGGATTACTTGGGTCTTTGCAAACAGGTGAATATAGAGAAGTATTTATTCTACTTTAAAGAGAAACTTTCTTCAGCAACTAAAGACATTGACAAGAGGGACTCTCAATCTGTATGTTACCTCTGATGTAAAGAGATTAACCATGTACAGGAATGAATCAGAGAAAATACAAACCAGGTTCTCTCTGACTCCAGGAACCAGGCAGAAAGCTGAAATTTGTGAAGGAGAAAAATGGAAAAGCTACTGCATTGGAGGAGTGAGGTCTCTGGCCTGTGCCAGAGGCACAGACTCATCTAACATTGCCACTGGGAACATGGGCCCAAGGTGGCCTGGGCTGCCTCTCCTTCTAAGGAAAGCTAGCAGATTTGGTTAGTAGTATGTCAGCAGTGGACTGAACCTAGACACATAAACAACATATTTAAGTGCCAGGGTTAAAGCTTACAAAATGAAGCATTGGAGAAAAACAATGCATCCCAGGGCCAACGTATTCTTTGTCCAAATGTAAAGTGGCTTGGAATCATTGATGCTCACTCCCCACATAAAGGAAAATGTTATTTTCCCCAAAATATTCAAATCATCCTTTATATCCATCTGTAAATTTCTATAATGTTCTCTCATGGTTCATGCACGTTTCTTGTAGTTTATTCTAAACCATTTTAATATTTAGTTGCTGTTGTGATTCTTGCAATTTTTACCTCCTACATTACATACTCATATATCCAATCCTCTCCATCTCTATTATCACTGCTTAATTCCAAGGTGTGTTCTCTTCTGAGCTCCATGAAGACAGGAATTCTGTCCATTATGTTCACTGCTCTGTCACAAATGTTTGGAGGAAGTTTAAGCACATAGCTATTTTTGGTCAAATTTGTAGGATAAACAAATGAAGGAACCTTTTAAACATCCTCTAAGGGTTGTCACTGAATCCGGTTTCTAACTCATGTGATCCACTTTTATGATGCTGACCAAAATAACTTCCTTAAATATATATATACATATTAAGTGAAAAGGATGGGACACCAGACCATTTGCTAGTCAGACCCTGATGTTGCAAGAGTAACAGTACCATATTGTCAGACATGTTGGGCGCCTTGGGAACTATATCACCTGTGCACCCTTCCTTGAAGAATGTTCTTAGAGAAACACTGCATCCCGTTGCCTCGGGGTCTGCGAGTCATCCCATCTGATGACATGGGTCAGCGACTCAGCTCAGGCCCACTTGAGACCCATTGAATCAGTCTCCTTTACAGGAGACCCCAAAGTGATCTGTGTGTGCATGGAAGTTTGAGAAGCATTGCTCTGTGTGACCAAGATGTGATTTTAGGAGAAGAGAAATGTACTATTTTTTTAAGAAATAAATAATGAACAGCAGAGTTAATGAAAACATTTACATTTAATTCACATGATTAGAGAATAAGGTGACAATCAGAATATAAAAACTGAACAGTAATCACCTTAATAAAAAAACCCATATTAGTAAAAATTTAACAAAATAAAACTATCTTTAGGGAAGAAGGGGATAGGAAGAAGAAAAGTGATAAAGTTAAACCTCTGCCTTACTTTGGGAAGCGTTGTGTTATCCAAGGTGTCTTTATTCTTACCATAGACATAAAATATCAAGTATGTCTTAAAATCATAAGAGGATAAATATTGGAATTATGATTTTCAAACCAGCTGGAAGAGTCCCAAGCACCTGAGCAAGAGGGTAAAGAACAGGACACAAGGCAGTGCGGGTCACCCAAACTAGCGTGGGAGGAGAATGTCCGTGCATCGCGACCTGGTCTGTGCTGTTTGTAAAAGCCAAATCTCATAAAACCAAATGACGCAAAACGGTTAAAGGTTAAAGGAGGCTCAAATGCATTAGAATAAAAACCAAAAGTGGGAAAAAGGACGTCACTATCAGATAAAATAAAGTCGAAGTCATAAAGTATTCAGGAAGTGAAAGAACACGAGCATTATTTAATTACCGGTAATTGGTAGGACCAGGCAAACTCTGAGTCCTTCACTGCTACCTGCGGGACTGCCAGTGCGGGCTCCCCCCCACCCCCACCCCCACCCCCGCTCCCCGCTCCCCACCTCCTCCCCTCCGGCCTGCCTGCGGGGGACCCCTGCGCGGCTGCTCCAGCAGCTTCCTGCGGCAGCCTGCCCGTCACACAGCTCAACCTTCCACTCCCCAGGGCCCCTCCTTCATTCCTTACTCTCTTCAGATCCTCAACACCCCCTGACCCCAGGCTCACTCCCAGCTCCGGACCTGACTTTTATTTTCACTGAGAAAACAGAAACATGAAGAGTAAAGCTGCACAAACTCCTACCTCCAGCATCGGCATCTGTGCCTCTTCCTGCAGCCCCTCCCGGGGAGCAGACACCTAACCTCTGGTGATTCCACCCAGGCCCAGCCTCACACAGGACCTCCTTCCCCCCAGAAAAGGGCATCTTGGGCAGTTTTCCCGTTTCCAGGATCATCAATTTTTCCAACTTTAATGGATCATTCACATCGGTTTCCCAATTACGTTTTTATTTACCACTTCCTTAAAAAATATAAAATGCAGATCTTCACAGCTGTTGTCGTTTTGCTCTCCTCTCTTTTACTGGGAATGCTCAAGAATTTATCTTCCTGCTGTCTGCAGTTCCTGTCACCATACTGTCCTGCCCGCCTTCGCCATTCCTCAGACACTGTGCTGCGCTTGTCGTGGCGCCCGCTCGGTGCGAACTCCTGAGTCGAGCCTCAGTCTGATCGTGTTCACGTGAGGCTGGTGGTCTTTCCTTTTCTCGCCGATGTGTTATTTTCACGTGGCTTCCAGAACACCCTGCTTGCATACTTTCTACTTTTCTCACCTGTTGCTTCTCAGTCTCCTTTTTTGGCCCATCATCCTTTCTGTCAACCTTTCTGTGTTGGAATGGCTTGGTGTTCAATCTCCAGACCTTTCACTTTCTATTCTGTTTTACTCCTTTTATGATCCCATGTGGCCTCATGCTTGTAAATGCCATTCTTACACGCTGATGACACCTATATTTATTTCCAGCTTGGACTGTCTTCTAAACTCCAGGATCGCACATCCACGTGGATATATAATAGACACCTGAAATTTCACATGCCCACAATGAGATCCTCATCTGAGCTCACAGCGACTCCATCTGTCTGGGTGTTCCAGCCAAAAACTTTACAGCCATCATCTCCTCTGCTTCTTTACACCACAAAATATCCATTATTGAAACATATCTAGAACCAGATTAATTTTCAGAAACCTCGGCTACTTGGTGCACTTCTCCAAACCAGCACAATACCTCACCTGGAATAATTCAGGAATCTCCTGGTTTCTTTACCTAATTCTACCCTTGGTCAGTCCTCCCACTCCACCACCACACTCTGCCAAGACTGTGGTGGACGATGCCATGAAAGGAAGTGTCACGTTGGATTAAAACTCTAAAATCCAAATTTAAAAATTTAAAAATCCAAAAATGTACCAAATTCTCCAAGGACCTTGATGACCTCACCTCCTCTCCCTGCTCTGGCTGCTTTTCATTTCCCACTTCTCACTTCCAACTTCTCTGTCCTCCCCTCCCTTGGCTCCCGCCTTGCTGCTCCCAGACATGCCATCCATGCTCCTAACCTGTGGTCTTGTGTGTGCTTTTCTCCCAGATATGCTCCCAGCTCACCCTCTCAATGCCTTCCCATGTATAAGAAAATACGTTTTCTCAGTGGGATGAGACTGACCAGCCTGGGGCATGCCCACATTCCTGGTACCTTCTCCTCTTTCTCTGACTTTGCTGCAGTTGTCATAGTTCCCTGGCACACACCATCTTCTAACTATGCCATTTATTTGTCTAACCTGTTAATTACCTCTTTCCCCATGTGAGTGGAAGCCCCAGGAGGGCAAACACTTTGTCTTGTTTTCTTCTGCAGCCCCAGCATTGTCAGATTAAAATAGAAATTTTACCACCACACATCCCCACAATAGCACAGCGTGTGTAGATGCACACTGATGCCATTTTTTTTCCTAGATTGTGTAGGAAATCTGCATTTCCTGCATCCCTTGCACATAGCTGGGGTCATGTAATTGGGTTCTGGTTTGTGAGATGTGGGCAGAAATGGTAGGTGCAGCTTCCAGACAAACCTGGTCAGAACACTTGACAGATAATAATCCACATTCTCTTCTCCCCTCCAGAGGTGGATGGTCGTGTGACATGACGAAGATATCAGATCCCTGGGACACACAATACAGGGAAACCAGCATCAGACAGGACCTGAGTGAGCAAAAAGTTAATGAATCATGCCACTGATATGTACATTGGACTTATGACCATGGCTTAGTTTATACTCCTGGCTGATGCACTCCCTCCAGGACACAGGTAGGAGGCAAGTGGTGGCAGGCGAATCACCTTGGAGGCAAAAAAAGTGACCATTAAAGAAAGTGAAAACTTCGTGGGTAAATCCAGATGAATATTGATATGTAAGATAGAAAAAAAGTAGTGCTTTGGGAAATGAAATACTTACACACACAGAAGACGTAATTATGACAGTAACCTATAATTTGAGGTGCATCAGTTACCAAGGAGGCATAAAGCTATTATCTGAGGCTATATATTCAGTTTCTAGGGTTATGGCCAAAACAATAGTAATAAAGAGCACAACTTCTGTTTTTTGACAGGAAATGAAATGGTTAAAAGTAGTCTATCTAAAAGAAGGCAACAAAGAGAAAAAGCTAAGGAAGAAAACAAAAAAGCAAGAAGAAGATTGAGATAAACCCAAATGCATCATTAATTATAGTTCATACAATTGGACTAGATGCTCCAATTAAAAGAAGAAGGTTATTAGGTTAGAATTAAAATAAAATACAACTATATTCTGCTTTCAAGAGATGTATGTAAAACATGAGGATATTAAATAAAATAAAATGAAACAGGGAGCTAGAGATTTGTAGCATGAGAGGGATGTGCTGTGACAGAAATTCTCCATTGAGATGGAGGTGACCATGCCCTTCTCATGCAGCCAGGTAGCAAAAGACACAGGAGAGTAGAAGTGGATGACCACTTGTTAATTATCTTGATTCATGGTCATTATTTAAAAGACACAGAATTACTTGCTCAACACCTATCCTTACCTTGGCTGTTCCCTTCTTGGTGTGATGATGAACTGACTTCACAGAGCCCAGATATTAGTTGGCCACTGTCCTCACTGACTCCAGGATTGGCTTAAAGATGGTGGCTTAAGAGGTGAGACAGAAACCTCCTCCCCAAACCACCTATAATGTGAAAATATAGCAAATACAAGTAATCCTGAAAGAGCAACAGGAAAGAAGGCTGCGACAGACTGCCTACCTCTGGGGAAATGAGCAAACCACACAGAAAAGGGTAAAGTACCAAAGCCGTGATCTGGAGGGACCCAAGCCCTTCTCCCACGGGTGCTAACTGACAGGAGGAAGAGAAACATAATGGGGAGTGGATGAAGACCTAGGACTGCTGAATACCCAGCCCTGGAGATCTGTTCTGGGAGCATGAACCTCCATTACATTGTGCTCTGGAGATTAGGTGGGTTGGAAAATTAAGACAGGCAGCATACTTGGAGAGAATGAGATACCAGCCACTTGTGGAGTACCCACAACTGGCCTCTCTGGGACAAAAGAAAGGTGGGCACTGTGAGAGACTTCCCAACAGTGAGAGGGTTGCTAAAGGAGAAAGGATTTCACAGAGCTTGCTGCTCAGGAGAAAGGACAGGTGGACAAAATTGTTCCAGCGCACTCAGCCCAGCAGGTTGGGAACTTTCAGGAGTTTCAGGCGCTCCATCCCTCTGGCTGGCAACACAACTTGGAGGCCCCCCACTGTGATATGCAGCCTGCTGCTCCTTCCTCTGGGGTGGCACCAGCTTGCAAACAGGCTGCCCCCACCCTTCTGCCAGGCCAGCCAGAGGGTGGCCCTGCCTATAGCTCCTACAAGACATAACATAGAGGCTACTCCCTATATGCTCAGCCCACTGATCCTGGCAGTGGAGGCAGGCATTGAATCTAGGAAGCAGGAAAGAGCTCTTCCCTTCCAGCAGGCACTGGTTCAGCTCACCTGTGAACCCTGCCATCGCTCCAGGCCAGCCAGAGGGCATCCCCACCTGCAGCAGCAACAGGGTCATAGCCAAGATATTGCTACATATCTATATCTATATCTATATCTATATCATACATATCTATATCATAATAACTATACCAAGTAATTACTATAAATATAAAATGTTAAAAGAACCTGGTACAACCCAAAATCCCACAAACACCAGAAAAGGGTCAGGTGAAAATGAACCTGTCAATCTTCCTGAAAAATATTTCAAAGTAAAAATCATAAACATCCTCATGGAGGTACAGAAAAATATTCAAGACTTCAGGGAGGCATTCAAGAAAGAAATAGGAATATTGAAAAATACAGAATCCAAAATAGAACATACAATGGAGGGATTTAAAACCAGAATAAATGAAGTACAGGAGATGGTAAATGTAATAGAAATTAGAGAACAGGAATACAAAGAAGCTGAGGCACAGAGAGAAAAAAAGAATCTCCAGGAATGAAAGAATATTAAGAGAACTGTGTGACCAATCCAAATGGAAAAATATTCACATTATAGAGGTACCAGAAGAAGAGAGAGAGATAAAGGGATAGAGAGTGTCTTTGAGGAGGTAATTGCTGAAAACTTCCTTAGTCTGTAGAAAGAGAGAGTCTCTCAGGCCAGGGAGGTGCACAGATCTCCCAACACAAGGGACCCAAGGAAGACAACACCAAGACATATTATAATTAAAATGGAAAAGATCAAGGATAAAAGCAGCCAGAGAGAGAAAAAAGATCACATACAAAGGAAAACCCATCAGGCTATCATCAAACTTTTCAGCAGAAACCTTACAGGCCAGAAAGGAGTGGCATGATATTGTTAATGCCATGAAGCAGAAGGGCATTGAACCAAGATTACTTTATTTGGCAAGATTATCATTTAAATTTAAAAGAGGGATTAAACAACTTGCAGATAGGCAAAAGATGAGAGAATATACCTTCCACAAACCATCTCTACAAGGTATTTTGGAGGAATTGCTGTAGATGGAAGTGCTCCTAAGGCTGAATAGCTGTCACCAGAGAAAATAAAAACAGAGACCAGTGGAACAGAATAAAGACTCCAGACATTAACCCAAACATATATGGCCAATTAATATACGATAAAGGAGCTATGGACATACAATGGGGAAGTGACAGTCTCTTCAACAGATGATGCTGGCAAAACTGGACAGCTACATGTAAGAGAATGAAACTGGATCACTGTCTAACCATATACACAAAAGTAAATTTGAAATGGATCAAAGACCTGAACGTGAGTCATGAAACCATAAAACTCTTAGAAAAAAACATAGGCAAAAATCTCTTGGACATAAACATGAGTGACTTCTTCATGAACATATCTCCCTGGGCAAGGGAAACAAAGGCAAAAATGAACAAGTGGGACTATATCAAGCTAAAATGCTTCTGTACAGCTTTTTCTGTACCATCAATAGAACAAAAAGGTATCCTACAGTATGGGAGAATATATTCATAAATGACAGATCTGATAAAGGATTGACATCCAAAATATATAAAGAGCTCACACACCTCAACAAACAAAAAGCTAATAATCCAATTAAAACATGGGCAGAGGAGCTGAATAGACAGCTCTCTAAAGAAGAAATCCAGATGGCCAACAGGCACATGAAAAGATGCTCCACATCTCTAATCATCAGAGAAATGCAAATTAAAACCACAATGAGATATCACCTCACACCAGGAAGGATCGCCATCATCGAAAAGACAAACAACAACAAATGTTTGTGAGGTTGTGGAGAAAGGGGAACCCTCCTACACTGCTGGTGGGAATGTAAACTAGTTCAACCATTGTGGAAAGCAGTATGGAGGTTCCTCAAAATGCTCAAAATAGAAATACCATTTGACCCAGGAATTCCACTCCTAGGAATTTACCCTAAGAATGCAGCACTCCAGTTTGAAAAAGACAGATGCACCCTAATGTTTATCGCAGCACTATTTACAATAGCCAAGATATGGAAGCAACCTAAGTGTCCATCAGTAGATGAATTGATAAAGAAGATGTGGTACATATACATAATGGAATATTACGCAGCTATAAGAAGAAAACAGATCCTATCTGGCAGCAGACTCACAGACTCCAAGAAGGGACTAGGAATTACCAAAGGAGAAGGACTGGGGAGGGTCGGTGGGGGAGGGAGAAGGGGATAGAAAGGCATTGTGACTGGCACACATGGTGTGGGGGGTTCATGGGAAATACATTGTGGCACAGAGAAGACAAGTAGTGACTGTGGCATCTTACTAAACTCATGGACAGTGACTGCAATGGGATGTGGGGGGAACTTGATAATATGGATGACTATAGTAACTATAATATTTTTCATGTGAAATCTTTATAAGAGTATATATCAATGATTCCTTAATAAAAACTAAAAAAATAAATAAGTAAATAAAATGAAATATAATTATATATATATGAAATTACATATAGTTTTTATAGTATTTATACACAGCTCTATAGTTATATATAACATTTGCATATGTGTATGTATATATAAACTATATATATTGTATATGTGTAATATTAATAAATAAAAATGGATAAGAAATTTTAAAAATAAATAAACAAAATGAAACAAAAATTGATGAAGCTACTTTTAACTATTTATTTTCACTGATGGATGAAAGAGATGATTTTAAAAAATAGATAATATGTTATCTTTCTCAAGCCAATCCAATTATAAACAGTCCAAACAGTATAGAAGGTTTGTAAGGGAAAGATGTTATTTGCAGTACAGGATTGTAGAATTAGGAAATGGAGGTAATCAACAGAAAAGTTGTAAGAATGATTAAGAGTAGTTAGCAAGTTTGCCATATAAAAGTCCTTATAAAAAAAATCAAAGAGGTATTTAAAAAAACATGTTATTGGGTATAACTAATAAACAAAAAGCTGTACATATTTAATGTAAACAACTGAATGAGTTTGGAGATAAATACATGCATATAAAAGAATCACCACATCCATGGTATTTCTATACACCTATGAAAATCCTTTGAAAAATTAAATGCCACAGCACTAAAAAGTAGTATGTGTATGATTAACCAATCCTCTATATTAAAAAAATTATAAAGAAATTATTAGAAAGTATTTGAAAAGACATAAATAAATGGAGAGAAAAACCACACTCCTGAATTGGAGAACTAATACTGTAAAAAATGTCAAATTTCTCCAAATTGATTCATATAGTCAATACATTCCCAGTCAGAACTAGGATACGTATCACCAGCAGAATGGCAAGTGCAGCCTAGACCCTCAGCAAGTGGCAGGACCTAAATGGGAGGACCTGCAGGCAGCTACTTTGGGGAGCTCCTTCCGTCCACATCTTGGTATTCTTCCCTGGAAACGAGGAAGAAAAACAGAACCTACATGACTGCGACTGCTTTGTGGATTAAATGAGTTAACATATGCAAAATATTTAGTGACAGGAAATAGAAAAAGATATAAAAGGAAGTCTAATTGTTCATTAGAAGCAAGCAGACAAAATGAAAATAGAAATGACTTCTCCCAGAACATGCTAGAACCGTAAGGAGAGCTCCAAATGGCTAAGTCCGTGAACACCAGTTGGAGTCCAGGAGACAGGGTGGAGAAGGAGCAGCTCCTTCTTTGTAAAACATGAATCCTTGAGGCGCACCTGATCACAACAGCCTGGAAGTGAGCAGATGTATGTTGTTCCCAGGAAGGACAGGTGCCCACAGCTCTTGACGGAGAACTCTGCTCGTTTGAAGCAAGAAGTAGGAAGACCCTTTGATAGAGTGGCACTGGCTGGAGCCCTAGAAAAATGCAAAATGAAACCAGAAAGGGACAGTCATGTTCTCTGTACAACACATGGCCGAGCCTGCATCCTGAGGCCCACTGGGCCAGGGGCAGGCCTGTTCCCACTATGTCAGCATTTGCTGTGACAGAATCAGTGCCCCCACTGCGGCACCCCCACCCCACGCAGCAGCTGGGCTCCCCTCAAGTAGCTACTAACCTGGGCACAGGGGTGCCCCATCTGTGTATTCAGTTCAAGGGGGGTTGCAGCCGTCTCCACAGCCCACTGGTCCCCACAGTGGTGGGGAGGGGGTGCCTACCTCACGGGCCAGGGGGACCCAGGACACTTGGAGGGGATGTGCTGGTTGCCATCTCAGTCACTGAGTGTGGTTTCCAAAGGGGGCCTGGCTGAGTGGCCTCAGCCATAGTGACAGTCAGCAGTCCTGCCCCACGGCTGGTCCTGAAGAGAGGCCTCATCTCCCAAATGCAGCCCTGCCAAGGGCTTGTTCTTCTTGGGGACCACTGTACCTTCACAGGTATTACTTCCTCTGCACTTCAGACATGCCACCAGGTGGAGGCCACGACTGTTATTTCTAATACAAAGATTGGATATCTCAGGACTCCTGGAGTCCACATCACTATTAAATAGACAAGCGTCACCCATGTCTTCTAGTTCCAAGTCCAGGCTGTCCCTGTTGAATGAAATACAGAGAAACTGCCAGAGTCACATGCACTCACACACAGACACACACACACACACACACACATGCATGCATTCACAGGCACACAGACACATGTGCACAAGCATGCACACAGACATGTACAGGTGCACATGAACACACACACACACACACACACACACACAGACTCTCCAAGGCTGTGGAAAACAGCCCAAATACAGGCTCTGGCATATTTATTGACTCGGGCCGTGAGCTGAGCTTTTGGAGCAGCCTTCTCTCTGCAGGGGCCCCCAGCGCTCTTGTCCCCAGGTGCTGTGCTGATCCTATGTGCCTTCCTACCACTTCAACCTTGTCAGGGGATTACTGCCTTGCTTCTGCGCCAACACTACAATACAGGTGCTGAATGGAGAAAAAGAAAAAAACAGAGCAACTTCAACCCTAAAACTCTTCTGCCTCAATTATTAGCATGTACAGTAAAGCAATTTGGATGCAAATTTGTCCGCTGACATCTAGAATTCTCTGCTTTGTACTGAGTCCATCATCCTTCCCTTGGGTCTCCCCTGATCTCACCTGTACCGTAGTGATCTCAGTCCTTGTCTTTGATTCTCAAGAGCAAGAAAGTGTGTTATGTAGTCACAGGACCTTCACGTCTCTGGCCCATAGTAGATAGTCAACTAATGTTACTTAAAAGAATAAGTGATATGGATGAGTTGACTTAAATTTTTAAAAAGAGGACATCTCTCTGAGAGGAGCTGATGGTCAGCAGCCAGGCTTTCCCTGCAGCATCTGCTGATTCTGGACAGAGTGGAGGTCACACCTGAAGCAGGCAGACAGCCCAGGTGCAGAAATGGAACCAGCAGAGATTTAGCTGGAAATCTGGGAGCCTCAACATTACTTGTCTCTGAAGGATGTTTGCTGAGTCCTGGGTGGTACTGGAGGCAGGAACTGATCAGAAGCTCCTACATTGGAAAGTGAAATCTGTGGCGGCACATTTGTGCTTAGGAAAAAAGAAGGAGATGCCCCAACACCTAGACTGTCTCCCTTGAAGACATTTGCCACATTTTGCTAAGGAACTTGAAATAAAAGCATACAGAATTATATGTAAATTCATTACAGTATTTTTTCTGGTATAGAAAACTTGGATAATATTAATGCCCAATCATAAGGGATTGGTTACACTGTGATATATCTATAAAATTCTACAGCTATTACAAAAACAGGAAATATGTAAATGAAACATTGAAGAGCAATGTGAGATGACTGGTTCTGTTTCCAGAAAATAAAACATCTTCATTTAATATAAAATGTAAACAAAATTTACAATTCTAGAAAACAGAAAATGAAAAGCCTAAATATGTTCCATTCAAGATGTTCAAAAGAAATGATGCACAAATCAGAAAATAAAACTAAGGCAATAAATCTAAGAGCTGAAGTTTTTAAAAGTATGTTAACAAATAAGTTTTTGCACACAGAAAATAATCAAGAAGAAAGAAAGAGGACCCAATATTAAGAAACATGGTCCAGGGGGAGGTTTGATAAAAGAAAATCACCCTGGATGACAACACCCTGCACTGTGACAACCCTGGTCAGTGTGACATCCTATACAAAGATTACACCCTGGACAATAACCCTATGTAATAGCAGCACTCTGTACAATGGCGTGCAAATGAATTTGAAGATCATTACATAGGCATATTTCCAGAGCCGACACAAAGAGAAAGAAAGACTCTAATAGGAAAATAACATTGGAAATAGTTGGAAGAAACATACCTTTTAAATTTTAAAAAGTAGCTTTCAAGAGTTGTCACCCATTTGGTTTTAGAGGAGATGTTTTCATATTTTCCAGAAATGATCACTTCTTTTGCTATGTAAAAAGTTTAGATCAAAGAAAAAGAAAGTAATTTTCTCAGTAAATGTTATTATCCTAATGCCAATATTGGACAAAGCAATCACATAAGCAACACTTTGGGCCCATCTCACTCATCACTGTGGTAGAAAGAATAACATCCTCCTCCAAAATTCCCACACCTTAACCCTGGCCTTGCGAGTGTGTTACTTTACATGACACAAGGGACTTGCAGGGGTAGTTCAATTTGGTATCTTGAGCTGAGGAGATTATCCTGGGTCATCCAGGTGTCCCAATGTCATCACCGGGTCCTTACAAGGGAAGCAGGGTGGCAGGCATTGGAGCGATGCTCTTTGAAGGAAGGAGAAGGGCCACTGCCACAGAATGTGGTTCGAAAGGTGAGGAAACAGATTCCTAGAGCCTCTAGAAGGAAACAGCCATGTAGACCCGTGATAGCATGCTGACCTCCAGGGCTACTAGAGAATAAATGTGTGTTGCTTTAACCCCCTAAATCTGTGGCAATTCGTTATAGCAGCAATAGGAAATTAATGCACAGGCTCAAATCAAAACTTAATATTAGCAGGTGAAATCTTGTGATGTACTTATTTAAGATGGGCTCTCCAGAAGCAAACAATAGGGCAAAGATTCCGATGCAAATTGTTTATTCAGGAAATTACTCCCAGGAAAAACAGGTGCAAAGGCAGAAAGGGTTAAAGGGAAGAGGAAAGCCCGCAAAGGGGCAATTCAGGTGGAGTCCCAGGGAGAGGGGCTGCAGCCGAAGCCTAAGGGGAGACCCCAAGACTGCTGTCATCTCCTCCCAGCTCCAGGCAAAGAGCTGAGTGTTCCTGCTCCTTAGACAACAGCTACACTGCTCCACAGAATGTAAAATCACAGGCACTCTGCAGCCCTTTGATCTGCAATGTGGCTCCAGAATGTTCTAGGAGCCCAAGGTCAGGCCTCCCAAACAAGTCCCAGGTGTCGACTGGTCAAAAGCCAGAGGAGAAGTGAACAAAATATGCAAATTGGAGCCGAGGAGATGTGGGCAGAATGCAGGCTGTACCCTCAATATGCATTTGACATATAATGTACACTATGATCATTTGTGGCTTAATTCTGGAATCCACTGATGATTTTCCATTAAGAAATTTATTAACATAATCCAGTAAATACACAGTAAATACATAAGCAAAGGGAAAGAAATAGCATATCATTTCATTCATACCATAAAAGGACGCAGTCCTTTCATGCAGAAATTTCACCTTCTGAAATTTCTAAGTAAAACATGTCTATTTCAAAATGCTTTTCAAGTTTAATGTTTACATTTTTCTCTCACATTCCTTCCTGCCCATCACCCAGATTGCAATCACATGTGTACTCTTAGGAGAGGGGTGAGATAGGTGCACCAAAGGAATTTCAAAATAATGACAGAAATTTCTTTGCTATTCAGGATTTTTGTTTTACATGGAAAGAAATGTCACAAATTCTTTTAGGAAAATCTAGAATAATCAAATTGATTTATAACCCACTGATACAGAGTTACCCATGAATTTTAAAGCCAGAATGAGTAGCCACACTATATGAAAATAATCAACATAGTGCATTGGAAGGAAAGTAGAAAGTAAAACCAGAAGAATCCAGGTCTTCTGTGCTTTCTCACAGTTGCATGGCATTAAAGAAGTTGTTTCATTTGCCTGGGTCTTAGCTTCTTCATTGGCAAAGTTGTTTTGTGAATTTGTTCATTGAACTAATGTATTACTATGCCTACCAGGAGCCTGGTTTTAAAATAGGCAAGTAGGACTGCAAGTATGTGACCTGCAGATGATCTCAAAATCTCCCGCAGGGTCTCAGTCCGTGATTGTCGTGAGACATATGCTACTGAGCACCCACTTTTTATTTTTGGTAGCATGCTTTTTACTTGATTTTGCCTTCCCAGTGCTGAATCATTTCTAGTTTTATGTCATGAAAGTGCTCTGCGACTGTGCACAGGATGCACCACTGTGAGGATCCCTAATACAGCTTGACTTCAAGGTGGACATTTGTGCCTTTATGTGTGTGTCTGTGCATGTACGTATATGTACATGTGTGTATGTATATATATGCACGTATGTGTGCATGAATGTGTGTGTGTGTGAGTGTGATCCAAGTTTGAGAAGGAGAACTTGGAAAGGTCTCTAACACTCTGTCCATCATTAAATGTAAAGAAAACTCAAAAAGTGCCATTTCTGTCCTCCATTATGGGTTGTGATTAAGGTTAGCAATACTTTATTCAAAGCAGAATTGTAGACTTCCCATTTTATTGGAAATAGTGGAGGAAAAGACCTCCCAACGTAACTGCCCATTCCCTTCCCATGTCATGTTTCAGAAGAGCCTCTTCATTTTGCTCGATAATGTTTTGGATTTAAGAGTCATCCTTCCATGTGCAAGCTGGAGAGAGCTGACATCACTGAGCTGGCCCTGGGGTTGGTTTGACTGCTCTCTTCTAGTCTGCAGTATCGCTAAACTGAGAAACCAGAAGCTTCTAATTGATTTAAAAGCAACTGCTCTCAGTTGGACATGCAATAGAAAAAATACTTTGTTGCTGTATTATAAAATTGTTTTACTACACAGACGACTTGAAGAGGGGAAAAGCAACATGCTCTTTGATCGCAAGACAAGTGGGCCTGCCTCGGGTGATGGTTTGGTTTGCGCTCTCTTAAAAGGACAGAGTTTCTTGGGCTCTTGGTCTGCTGTTGATAAAAGACTGTAAAAGGTTTCTTCTTTAAAAATGGCTCTATCAGCCTTTTTGATTACTTAAAGCTGAGTCTTTTCTACTGAAAGAGCTAAGACTTCTGTAACTATCCAGGATGTAAAAACACTTAGCCTCTGGTGCTACCTAAGCTGGCAGAGCCTCTTTCCTCTTCTGCAAAACAGGGATAAGAGCAGTGACTTCCTAGAGTCATGGTAAGGATTAAATTAACTAGCACATGTAAAGTTGCTCAGAATAACACAGACGCATAACAAACTCTACAGATGTGTGTCAAATTAAGAAGTATTAATATCCTAATAAATAATCATAAATCAATAATCAGTTAACTAATTTAAAAGTAATAACTTGTATGTTTTAAAGTTCTCTCCATGATGGTTCACTGGACAGGAGAAATGCCTTCACCTTGCCTCTGAATGCAGGGCTGCCACGAATACAGCTACTCAGTCAGTTAGCCATTTAACCTGGTGTCAGGACAATGAGGTCCCTGCCCCAAGGGAACCGTTCTCATCCAGGAGGACCACAGCACAGAGTGGCAATGACCTAGGGCCTTGCAAGGGACAGTAAATGAGCAGCACTGGAGCTCAGAGCAGGAAGAAGCAGGCGATTTCACAGATGGAGAGTCTTAGGCTTCAGCCCTAAAGGAGAGGCTCAGAACTGGTTACTCGTCAGAATCAGAGAGGAGGTGGCAGGTTTGAGAATCAGAGATAAGGTGGGGCTCCTGTGTCTTTCACAGGATGGGCAACAACAGGAGAGGCCTCGAAGCCACACTGAGTGGAGTTTACTCTGTGAGGAGGCCACTTAGAGCAACCTGACCACCACCTGTGTCTGAGCCGGGCCAGCACCCCGGGACCCATGGCCAGGGTGTGAGCCTCTGCCTAGAGCAGCCAGCGGAGCACCAGCCTCCCCACCACCGGACTGACTCTTGGACCTTCTGACGGGGATCAGCAGTCCATCTGCATGTCACCCAGAGCAGCCTCACTTGTTAGAGGGGCCACGGCCATTCGGTCCGGAAGGACCTCCCTGTGTGGTGAGCACTCCAGAATTGTTTTTCTTTTCTTCCGTCATGTACTGGCTCCTTTTTCTTTCCTCATAGGAACCCCTGGCTTCTGCCTACAAGCAGCAACCCTCTCTGGGTGTCTACCTGAGTCTGTGCTCCCAAACTGCAGTTCCTTAATCCCAAATAAATGCTCGTTTGCCTCGCGTTCAGGTTGACCCATCCGGTGTGGGAATCAGGGCCTAAGTGACCTCATCTTCATGGACTGGCACCCTCGGACCCACCAGGCATCCATAATGAGCCCTTGAGCTCCCCCGCTGCCAGGGACGTGTGACTCCTCTGGTTCTGGGGCCCCTCTGGCTGCTGACCTGGTTGACCTTTTCGGCAGAGGACATTGCCTTTCTCTGAGCTTCTGGATGCAGTCAGACAGCTGCCTGTGCTGCGCCCTGGCCATTCTGTCCGGAGGGGCTTCCCACTGGGAAGTACCTGCATGAATACTGAGGGTCTTGCTGCCATGGAGGCTCCATACCTGTGGCATTTTTCCTTACAATGGGGCTTTTGATGTCTAAAAATCCCTGAGAAATTCCTCCCCTGGGAACTCCAGATGGGTTTATGTGCAGAAATTTTGGTCCCCTTTCCTCTAAATTTAATCTCAATGGACAGAAATTCCAAAACATGATCTAAGCCTATCCTGCACACTTCTTAAAACCTACAGTCCCAGAAAGTTGTAATCATCTACCAAAAAAAAAAAGGATACAAAGTCTCATTAATTCATTTTCAGTCCTGAGAACTCGGCTTAGAAACCATCAGGTTGGATACTCCATGACGGGAAAGAAATGAGGGTTAAACTCTATCTGTGGCTCAGGTCCTGCCAAGCAGCCGCCAGTCCTCAGGGTCATTACAGCCTAGACCAACCATGGCCATGACGAAGAACACTCATTTAGGTAAAATCACTTGAGAAGGGCACTTAAGAGAAAAGTCTTCAAAATCCCAGAATCGGTTCTTTACAAGTTTCACTGCCAAAAGCTAATGAGAAAGTGAAGATGAAAAAGGTACCTGAGAGAAGGAGACTTCATGCATAAACAAGGACCTTAGAGAGTCCGCATACCTACCTTCAAAGGAGCCCCACGCTCCCTCCCAGAGGGCACCACATGCTGGAAGGTGTCCTGATAAACTGCTCTCCCCTTAAGCCAAGGGGGAACTAAAATTAAAAATGAGTGGAATTACTCAATACTGTTTGAAATATTTACTGTTGGTCTTCACTGAAGCTTGACAAGATATTTGGAAAAATTTAATAACACTATGATCAAAATTTTGGCCAAACCGAAAGCTGACACTCAGGGCTGCCCCGACATACACCTCAGGGGCTTGTCCCTGTGGCCTTGAGACAAAAACGTTACCTCCTGTCTAGATTATCTCTTTAAAGTATAACCTTCAGGAAAATAATTCTTATCAAAAGGAGAATGAAAAGGAGGAAAAGGTTGTTGGAAATTTAGACCCTCAAAGTGTCTTCTAAAGTGTCTGCATCTGTCTGCATGTTTATGTCTTAGATGCATGACTATTAAAATTTAATTGAGTTCTATTTAATTGATTAAAGGCAAGTCTTGTAAGGATTGGACACTCTAAACTTCTCAAGAAAAAAAAACTAATGCAAATGTTCTTCACATTCATGAAATCTGGAAAAATACTCAGTATTAAAGCTAATTTAAGTTTGTCAGTTTAATTAAAATAGAAATGTGTTTAGAAGTAACACTGTTTAATATGAAACTTTAATCCTACCTACGTAGGATGAAGTAGGAAAAATGAGCCCACATTATTTATCTCTATTTAATATCTCTATTACAAAATTTGTCAACAATAATTCAGAATGATGAACTTTTACTTAAAGAAGCCTCCAAAATCTTTCTGGTAACTTGGAACTTTAGAGTTTTGTTAAATTAAATAGAAATTTACCAGCAATCTACATAATTTCCAAATAAGATAAAATATTAAACATTTATTACTATATATATAACTTTTGGCTTCCTTACTAAGGAGAAACTAAAGATAAATTTGGGTCTGTTATTCAACATGCTTTGTGCGTTATTGAAAGATTATATATAAAGAAGCACATTTCCAGAAATTATGAAATGTACTCATAAATTTGCCAGTCTAAAGAATACTGGTGTGACACAGTTCATGATTGCTTACTTCTTAATTTTCAATAGAAATTAAGATTTTTTAAGAGTTAGTAATTCTAATAAATGTAATAATATTACTATTATTAAACTAGAAATAATAAGAGAAACATCTGTATGCAAAGAGAATAAGATGTGTTTGGTTTTTGGGTGTTTTGTTCTGCTACAAAGGTATGAGAAATGAACATACATTTGTGTTATGGAGAGAATAATTTTGTCCTAACATAAGGCTGTTAATTCAAAAGGGGGAAAACGTAAGACAAAATCTAGATGTAAAGAAGAAAGTTTAGAAGGTTTGAGGGAAAGGAATCTTTGAAAAGGAACTTTAACGTACATTCAAGCCAGCTAAGATTAAAATGGATCTTCTTAAAAAATGAATTTTAATATCAATAGTACACTGGTGCAAGATTCAAATTTGGTTTGCTCTCTCTTAAAAGGACAAAGTTTCTTGGGTCTTTGGTCTGCTGTTGATAAAAGACTATAAAAGGTTTTTTCTTTAAAAATGGCTTTATCAGCCCTTTTGATTACTTAAAGCTGAGTCTTTTCTATTGAAAGAGCTAAGACTTCTGTAACTATACCACATTCTGTATTTGCCTGCTACATCTTCAGTTGAACAGATAAGTGAGTACTGTTTCACAATGGCCTGTAGCCAAGTATTTTAAAACCACTTACTATTTCTCATAAGCTTTCCAAAGTCCAGTTATCACTTGTAATTCCAACTATCTTAAAATACTGCATCACAAAAACAACTGTTATTGTCAGTTTCATTGTAGTGACTTTACATCAGATCTTTAACAATAAACAACAAAATCTATAAAGATTGTGGCACCTGTGGGCACTGCCCATTCTGCTTCTACAAAAACAGAGTCCTCATCACCAGCCACTCACCATCCTGATGTTCCTGTAACAGGGCAACAGTCTGCTCCCCATCAGAGACATTTAAGTGGGTAAACCATGGTTAAAAATTAAATGAATATTTGAGGCTACTTGATTCTTCCTGGCTCCCTGGCAAACCAACCCATGTTTTGTTTTTGAATTCCTTTGTCCACCTTAGTACATTTAAGGAAAACTGTTTTGATCGCCAGAGGCTTCAGACCTCCTGCCTCTGGACCCTTTAAGCACCTGCAGTTGGACTTCATTCAACTGCCACTCACAGCCGGTTATCAAAATATTCTTGTTATTTTAAAATGCGTTTCCCATTTGGGGTATATTTTCCACAGTCTCCAGTGATCAAGGCACCCACTTCACTAGGCAAATTATATGAGCCTTGATGGAAACCTGACAAACTTCTTAAATTATCACAGTCAGTCAAGGTCAACTAAATTAATGCAAAAGCTGGACTCAAGCAGAACAAGCTTTAATAATTACATGAGACTGAACAAAGTGATGAATATGATTACAATTTTTAATGATTTTTTTTTTTTGGTATGAAGTATTACTGGGTTTTAATCTTTTGTTTTTTCCAGATTTAAGAAAATCTTTTCTCTTAAGCTGTCAACAGTCTGGTAAGACATCTTTGTAAACAAAGATGAATCATGGATCTTTTTCTCCCTATATGATCCTTCCAGAATTCACATAATACTGGTAGTTATTTACATAAATTCAATGAGAATCTCTTCTCCTTGCCACAGGGCACCATTTTTTAAAAAGCTGGCTACCTTACCAAGGCTTTGACTGAATGTCATATTAGAGAGCTACATACGTAGACTCAACTATAACCAGACAGCTTTAAAAAAAGGCTTGGTAAAACTGGCCTACTACCTTTAAGATTTCAGCAAAGCAATCTTAAAAAGAGTTGCTTGTATATAAGTAATCAGACTAAACTAAAACTAAAAGATTCATTTTATTGTTATACTTTTTTACTTAAAAATGGGAACAATGGCAGAGAGAAGAGTTATGTTTACACCTTGTCTATGTTAGATTCTAGTCTTATTAATTGTCTTAGGATAGACTGGATTCTTCTAGTTTCCTCAAAAATCTGGCTACAACTCTCCAAACTAATGTTTCTAATTTTCACCCATCCTTCTGCTTTGGAATTAGTTAAAATAAAGATTGCCCTCGAATCTCTCTGGAAGAGACTATCCCAGGTCCTCCTCACTACCCAGATGGCCAACAAACTTTGGGGATTCAAGCCTCAGGTACACATCTGACAGCTACAGAGGTCTGCACCTCACATCTGGCCCTCTACAAACACTGGAGACATCTGAATCTAACTGAGTTAAGACAGTGAAGCAGATGACATCTGATGTGCACAGCCCAGTTTACGTAATTGATGGTGGAAAGACATTCATTGTCATTGAATAATCCACATGCAAGCCTGGGGACAGAGTTGTGGGGACCCTGATTTGGGGAAGCTGTGTAGCATAATGGATATGGTAAACGGTCGGGTTTCCAGTCCTGGTTCCACCATGCATGGTTGGGTGAAGTTGAGCAAGTTCCTTCATCTCCTTGGCCATCTTCTTCATCAGTGATAATTCTGAGGTCTGAAGCTCTAACATCCTACGTCTCTAGACAAGTATTATAGAGTGCTATTTCTGGTGACTTTGAGTTCAGATTCCTTTGTTTTTACTTCCAAAAGAGGGAATTCCAAGTGGATGGAGGATCGTCAGCTGGGAATAAGATGAAAACTCAAAGAACACAGGACCAAGGTGTGACCCTTCCTGTACGCAGATGATAAAATTGTCGACTTGAAAATTGGAAGCCACACTGAGAGGCAAACGAGTATTGATTTAAGGTTAAAGAACTGCAGTTTGGGAGCATAGATGCGGTAGAAATGCAAAGAGTGTTGCTGCTCATAGGGTGGAAACCAGGGGTTTCTATGAAGAAAGAAAGGGGAGCAAGTACATGAGTGGAAGAAAAGAAAAACAGTTCTGGGGGTGCTCACCACACAGGGAGGTCCTTCCAGACAGAATGGTCGTGGCCCTTCTAACAAATGAGGCTGCCTGGGTCACATGCAGATGGGCTGCTGATCCCTGTCAGAAGGTCCAAGAATCAGTCTGGTGATCAGGAAGCTGGTCCTTCCGCTGACTTCTCAGGTACAGGCTGGCACCCTGGCTGTGCTCCCCATGCAGGGTGGTGGAGGCAGGCAGGAGGCAGGCTCTCTGCAGTGGGTGATGTCCTCAAATGGCCTCATTCACATTTCCCCTTTTGATCTCCATCTTTCTTCTAAAGCATCATTAGAAGGCATTGCTGATGCAGTCAGAAAGCAGTGCTGATCATCTGTTAAACATTATTGATCCCTCGTTGCCAGGAAGGCTCGTTGCCAGTGTGTCATGTCTCATACAGGACGGAAAGGCCACATTTGAGTGACAGAGCACTGGAGGAGAAAAAGTCCTTACTGTCAAGTTCCTTAAGGCCAAATGTCTTCTGAAGTTTCTGGAGCTTCCTCATGTGACATCTTATAAGCCTTAGACATCATTTCAAACAATGAGTGACCTTTATCTGAGTGGTGTCTTTATAACATCCAGTTACACAGAGGAGACAAAGGTTTGCAATGACAAAAATTCCAATAGTAATAAACCCCTTCCATGAGTGTGGGTAAGACCTGGAATATGATGGAATTTAGAAAGTTAGGTTTATGGCAAAGGTGAAGAGATTGTGCAGATGTAAGTAAGGTCCTGAATCAGTTGATTTTTAACTAAACAAGTGGGAGATCATCCTGGATGGGCCTGACCCAAGTCCCTAAGAGAGGGACAGGGCTGGGGCTGAGGGGCACTTTTCCTACAGCCTTCGAAGAGGCAAGCCAGCACGAGCCCTACAACTGCAAGGAAATGAGTTCTGCCAGCAGCCTGAGGAAGCATGGAAGGGGGTCTATCCCACATCAGGCTTCTGTGAGAGCACAGCCCAGCTCCCCTTCATTGCAGCCCTGTTTGATGCTGAACAGAGGAGCAGCTCAGCCATGCCTGGATTCCTGTCCCACAGCTGGGAGATAATGACAATGAAGGTACATTAGTTCAAGCCCAGAGGCAGAAAATGACCATGCCATGAAGGTGCTAAGAATGGAGACTGAGCTGGAGCAGAAAATGTCCTTGCCCAACTTGATTCCGCCTCTGCACTCTCTGAGTTTTATGAAAAAACACAAGAGAAAAAGCATGTTGCTCCTTGGCCCGTAGGCTTCCTACTCAGCCCTTTCAGCTCTCCCATTCTATTCTGTATTCAATTTAGGGAGTTGAGCCCTAAAAATTACATTTCCCAGGCTGCATGTCCTCCTGGCTTTCAGGCAGGTTTCATCAGTAGAGGCTGGGCTGGGAGGCTGGGAGGCTGGGAGGCAAGAGGAGGCAAGGTCTAGGCTATCTGGCCCTCCCTCCACTTTGCATTGCCCCCGGGCACAGCTGTGTCTCCTCTGTGGTTTGAGCTGTCACTGGAAGTCTCTCCTCCTTTCATCATCTCACCTTCCTCCAGCCATTCCCACGGCCCGGCTCCCAGGGAGCATCCCTTCCTCAAAGCCTCCCAGTTCCACCAGTCAGCCTCTGCTCCTGGGTCTAATAGAGCCATTTCCCCATGAGACCCTCTAGCACTAGGGGTGGCCAAAATTTCGTGTTACTGTTTTTTTAATTGTTAACCTCTGGACAGCCCCACTTCCCCATCTTTGTCTTTTCCAACAACTAGCAAGCACTTCCTCATACTAAGCCCCCCTCCTGGACACTCCTCTCTGCCCAGTATGTTTTGCTCTCCATGCTCTCTTTGGATGACACAGCCTGGGTGCTGGGAATAATCCCAGGAAATAGACCTTTAAGATAAGGTTTAGAGGTCAGTAGTTTAACAATTTTATCTTGACTAGTAGAGACCTCATTGTTACTGGAAAATGGAATACTAGAAATGAGTGGCATCATAATTATTCAAATTACCAAACATGTATGCTTGAGATAAAGACCCAATGAGGATAAGGGTTTATGGATAAATCCTCCATTTTACTAATAAAAGTAGCTAATTCATTTTATAAATAATGTAGTCATATGGACTGAGATGAATTTCTTCCAACTGTGAGGGAGAGGTTTCATTAAAAAAAATAATAAGGTCAAGATTTAAAGGTCTCTGTTCTAGTCACAGTCAGAAAAACAAAATCCCTCATGGTGGCTTTAAAAGAGTCTCAATATTTTCCAACTCTTAACATAAACAGAGGCATTGATTGGTAACACCTGGTAACCTAGGAGATAGATGGGAAATTTGGATGGCATTGGATAAATCTGAGCGCCTTGAACCCCCTATCCCCCCTGGGCCACCCCAGCAATGGAAGCAGCCTCACCTGCTCTGTGTAGAGACTGGCTTTGGCTTACAAAGTTCAGGTAACATCATTACCTAAAGAGGTTGCCTCTTATGAGGAACCTTAGGGTCCTCCACACCTAACCTTCTCCATCTCCTGAACCTCCCCCTCATAATGAGAATTAGACACCAACGTGCCTCAGGGGAACAAGGGCACAATCTAATAAGGAAAGAGGTTGATAAGATCATGTGGAACATGTGTGGGAATAGACTTGGAGGGTATTGGACAGAGAATGAGGTACCAGCTGGCTGGCTCCGACTCAGCTGGCCCCAGTTGGTATCTTTCTCAAGATTCAGAATGGAATATGCTAATTGGGTTTAGAAGTATTTCTAAGTTTCCTTGGTAAGTTGACTGAAAGCTCAACTCAACGATGGCCTATACTCAGTAAAGTGGAGACACCAGAAATGCCATGGGTGTCTGTGTAGGAAGGAATCTTCTGGGTGCGGGCACATCATAGGAGCATGTTATACCTCCCCAGGGGGCCCAGGGGATGAGCCCTTTCCAGAGGCACTGTGAAATCCACCGGTGAGGGTAGATGGCATCTTTGAAGCACTCTAAAATGGATGTACTCTGTAGGATGGTCAGGAGGAGAGCATAAACCTTGTCCTTTATTTTATGTACTAGGATGCTGGACTTCTGGGCCTTGCTGACTCTGGAGGGACTTCCCCTTCCAGGGCTAGGCAATTCCCAGAGGTAGTAAACTCCCCTGCGAACACTCTTTTCAAATACAAACTAACCAATCCAGAGTGCACACCTGACCATCTCCTCCAGAAGGTTCTCTATGTGCCTGTCCTAATCACCCCAGGGCCAGTAACAAGACAATTAGGGACTGCCTCTGGGACCTCCTCTGGCACACAGATAGCCCCAGAATGTGCATACTTTGTCCTTAATCAAGTGCATCCTTGACACACTGCTTTGATGTGTTAATTTATGTAACTTCTTCTCTGACTGCATCCCCTGCTCTAAACTGCTTGTAAATCATCTTTGCACAAAGAGGGACTGGATGGTGTAATCAGAACTCTTTCTCTGCTTAACTGTTCTCAGGTCATGGTCCTCAGTAGGACTCTGACTAGACTCTATTCTTCCTAACGTAGTAGCCATGTTGATCTCAGTTGACAGATGTTAGAATGACAAGGGCAGATCACAGTATTTAGACAACCAAAACAAGGTGAGCACAATTTTCATAATAAGCGACAGGAATGCAGAAACAATCAAGATGGTCTGACTCACAGGGGTCTATGCTGGCAGCTAATTGTTCACTGTGGCCCTAATAATGAAATGTGGGGACAGTCAACTAGTTTTACTTGATGTCTGTAACTGAGAAAAAAAAAGAAAAAACTAAAAACAACTCTAGACTTGAGCAATAAACATCCTAAACATCCATAAGTCACCACAATGGAAACTGAGCTCAGGGTCTTTCCCCACTTATAGACCTAAGTCAGTGTATAAACCTAGAGGTACTTGCTTGAAGTGGAGACCAGTTGTCCTTGAGGAATGTTCCTGCAATACTATAATAAATATAATGTTTAAATATTCCTCAATGCTCTTCCCAAGTCAACCTGCAACGACTTAACACAGTAACAGTGCTTGGGGGGAAAGAGCAATACCAGGACACAAGGTGTTCAGAAGATGAGTGGATTTCTGACCCAAGCTTCTTTTAAATGGGCTCAATGACACACACACACATATGAACATATACACACATATATACACATGCACACATGCATATCTGTTCATAAACACATGCTTGTATACACACATATGTGTTTACCACAAGTAATTGACACATGCAACTGTGAAATTCTGAGGCTGGCTAAAAAAGTCCAAAGTCCATAGGGTGGGCAGTAGAAAGGGAAGATCACAAGTCAATGGAACGCCAAGGCCACAAGCCAAAGTGGTCGACAGATATGAATCCTTTCTTCCCAGGGAAGGTCTAAGCCCTCTTTTAAGGCCTTCTGACTAATTAAGAAAATCCAGCCAGTATAATATCTTTAATTTAAAAGCAACTGATTAGGGGCTTTAATCCCATCTGCCAAATTCCTCACACTGGCACTAAGATTTATGTTTGAATGACTTGGCTGATGGTGTGTATGCCTCCAAGGGACTGTTGCTTTCTTTCCATCCTGCAACTTTCACAAGAGAATATCTTCTGTGTCCCCAAAGACATGCCAGAAAGGGGATTCTGGGGAGGTAGTTGAGTCCAGCACATTGACACCACCAGCCATCAGCCCAACCCTTGTCACCTTGGCACTCATATACCACTCCTGAAATCACACTTGCTCTTTCTCTAAACATAGTCAAAGACAAAGGCATATTTACCTGACATGATGTCACGATCCTGTGTACAATGTAAAGTATGCTGACATCTCCCCAGGAAGGATGAAAAGTCCTTGAGTCATGTTCAGTCTTCTCCTGGGATAGCCTGCAACCTAAATACTGAGATGTAAAGTTAACTATAATTGACATGTCTCATATCAAGTGATAAGAGAGTGAGAGAGGAAAGGAAACAAAAATGCCATGTATAAAATTACAGTATGTATTCTATGGACTGAGTGAGTCCTCCCAAAGTCCTTACATTGAAATCCTAACCCCAGGGGGATGGTACTAGGATGTGGGGAGTTTGAGTGATGATATGTCATGATGTAGAGCCCTCATGCACTGGTATTAGTGCCCTTATAGAAAGAGAAATGAAAGCTTGGCCTCTCTCTTTGTTTTCCACCACGTGAGGATACAGTGAGCAGACAGCCATCTGAAAATCAGGAAGTGAGCCCCCACCAGGCACACTGGACCTGAGGGAGACTTTATCTGGGACTTCCCAGTACCCAGACCCTTGAGAAATAAATGTCTGTTGTTTAAGTTACCCAGTCAATGATATTCTATTATGTAGCCCAAACTGACTAATACAATATAAATGTGATATATAAAAATAGGCACAAATGTAATAACAATTACAAAATATTATAATAAATAAAACATCAAAAAATTCATAATATATTGAAATTAATAAATATATAAATATTAATATTACATATCAATAAGAATGTTAGTATTGAGATAAAGAAGAAATACTGGTGGTCTCTGTTAATAAATATAGAGATAAAACATTCACAAAATCAGTACCAGTATGCCAGGTATCAGAAGCTTGCTAATTGGTTAACATAACAAGACCATATCTGGAACAGCAACTACTAGTGTAGTCACCACATGACTGAGTCATTCCCCAAGGTCACCTGTCTTCTGCACATGCAAAGTAGGTTGTATGTGGATATAATGGGAATCACCATCCCTGTATTTTTTAAGACCTTGATAGTGGGACTAATCTCTGCAATCCTTCTAGGATGTGGTATTGGTTATGGTTTACTATTTTTGTAGGTAGAGGCCAGGAAAGCCACTAGACATATAAACATGTAATGTTTAACCAAGGAAATTAGTGATAACTTTGCAGATTGTGATAAGTGTTATGGAAATTATAACACTTTAACAGAAATTGATGACTTGGGGGATTAGGGAGAGGCTTAATTATTTGTAAATTAAACTTCATGTTTTCTAACACTTTTAAATGATTATTTCAAATTGATATAAGATATGGATTTAATGGCTGCCATTAATCTCAATGTTCTTGGTTTTTGAGAAAAATTTATTATTTGGATAAAATCATAATATCATTATCACTGCTAATTAAGGAATAGTTCTGTAATATTCAGTTCATATTCAAATTTCTCCAATTCTACAGACTCTAGGAGTAGAACCCAGACATGGGTATTTTCTCATTGTAGTGGGACCCCGATGCACAGCCAGAGTTGAGAAATGTTGCTCCATCCCAGTCCTGCCTGGGTGGAACTTCGATCTAAAGATTTGGTTAGCTTCAGTTTAAACATCTGTGGCAAGAGTACTTTCCAGTTAATATGCCTTTCTGCTGCATTGTATCAGTGGGCACATGTTAGTAAGGACACCCTAGTAAGTTCCTGTCTTCAGTGAAAAGTACATTTCTCCTTTGCAATGAGCAAATTATTTGTGGAGATTCTGTTTGCTTTTTGCGCTGTAAGAATTGTATTCACTAGCAACTTTTATGACTTAGCAACCACTGAAAATTTCTGCATTAGTTGAACATTTCAAGACTGTAGGTAAATGGTGACCTTTCTTATGCTATCATCCTTTTTACATTTATGAAGTGGAATTATTCCTTAAGATGAAACATAAGCTCACCTTCATCAAAACAGTTTTTAAATTATAGTATCAATACCATTACTAATAATCATATAATTGATGAATTGTAAAATTCTCTGCAGTTTTTTTTATTTTTATCCATAGAGTATAACCAACTAAAGGATGCATAGTCAGATGACTGCATTTAAAATTATTAAAAAATTATTTCATTTTTGTGTACATTAACGTGGGTTCATTTGTTTTTGTTTCTTTTCAGTTTCAGAGTGTGCTTTTTAATTATACTTTATTTCTGAACATGTAAAATATTTGTTTCAAAAATCCAAACTATCAGAAGAGATATACTCAGTATAAGTCTTGCTTTCATCCCTATACCTTCCATCCAAATTCTCCCTGTCTCCTAAGGACCCACTTGGATCAGATCCTTTGAATGTAATTTTTTTGCAAATACAAGCAAATAATTGATCCTAGTGATCCTTCCTTCATATAGAGATTTCCTCATTCTTTTGCTCCATGGCTTGCTGAAAATTCAATCAATTGGCAATTACTATCTAGAGAACATGTGCAAAATAAAGATTCTCTGCCTCAATAGGCAGACAGCTGCTGTTGACCAACACTGTCTGGCATGGGAGAGCAGAATGGCTTGTGTCCTAAGTTTGATTTATCTGCCATTTCTGCCTTGTACCATGCTGTTTTCTTAGAAGCTTTTAAGAACTTAACTGTTTAGCAGTTACTTATAGGTTTATTGTACAATCAAGACAAAAGAAAGATATTATTAGTAGAAATAATGTGCATGTCTGAGACCACATTATGAAAATACTCCTAGTACAGGAGGATGAAAGATTTGAGGAATGGATGAAGTCATCTCTGGAAAGAACAAGTTCAGAATAGTGAACCAATCAGACTCTGATAAAGGCATTCTTTCTAATGAGTTCTTTATTCATTCACTCAAATGTCCCAACTGTGGTATAGGGAGTGAGCCCAGCACAAGGACCATGTGGTGAGCCAGACAGACAGAATGCCCCCTGACATGGACATTACAACCGAGTAGGAAAACAGCTATGGAAAAAAGTCATCACAAACAAGCAAAATGTTATGAGAGAGGATGACTGGATCAAATATAAGGATTAACATGTGGCTCCCAGAGGAAGAGCTGTCTCACTGAGACTTGGGGGATGATCAGGATGCAGCAAGCAGAACAGGTCAGATGGAGTGTTTTAGGCACATGGACAGCTTTTGCAAAGACCTTGCATGGAAAAGAGCTAGGTTATATATGAGAAATTATTAGGAATCTGGTTATGATGGACCCCAGGCTGAGCTCATCTGTCTGCTCAGAACTGCCCTTTTTCAGCCTTCTTAATCTAACCCCAGGTCCCAGAACTCAGCTAGAAAACAGAACATCATCTTCAACTGATCCTTGTTCAAATCCCTCATTCACCACTTGGTATCATCTTTTTTGATTGTCTCCTCCCATCCATCTCCCTGATACTATGTAATCCAAGATCACTAGCCACTCATCAGAAGGACAGTTTTCTCCATCTTCAAATACATATAACAGTTCTCTGTACTCTCAGTTCAATTTATTACTCTCATATCATTTATTATGATAGTCACACTCTATTTCAAAGTGGTCCCTTTGGTACAGATAGACTTTCAGTATGTTTTCTTCATACCCTTTTTCCTGATCTCCAAATCTAATTTCTAGGGTTCTTACTGTGAGAGGTTGCATCATTTTCCCAATTTTTCACTCCTCTGGGCATTCAAATCCTTTGACATGTAACTTTGCAGTTTCTCCCACTAAAGAAGAGAAACAGAAGAAATGAGAAGCAGAAGGAACCACACCCACAGACGCACAGTTCTGTAAGAATGGTTGTGGCTGACTGCAATAAAGGACTGACATTGCTCAAAGAAAGGCTTGACCTTTGCTTAGCTCCCCGAGGTAACCTCTAAGTCCTTGGAATGTCTGCCTGGAGCTCTCATTCTGTTTTGCCCTGCAGTGAAGTATATTTGGCCCTGTCAGCCTACATAAACATCTTCCTAAGCCATCACTGCTACTCCTGTCATCAAAAGCATGACTTCTGAAAATGAGACCACTGGGAGCTTGAAGCTTCCCCAGGCTGTGCTCCAAGAGTCTGTCTTCAACAAATCCTTCTGATGTCTGCCAAATGTAACTAACATCTGCTTTCCTTCTTATAGATTGTACCCTTGCTACAAAGCAATAAATGTCTTAATTTTAGTGGGTGGAGATCTACAGGGACAACTAGAAACAATAACATAAAATATTGGTAATAAAAATGCATTGTATTTTCATTTCAATAGCAATCTCTACTCTGCTCTTTTTCACTGGCTTTGTGCTTACTCTTCTGAGTTACCTTGAATTGTGCACTAAACCTTGAGTAACCATTTACAAGATATGACAATGGTAATTTAAATGGTTGTTATGAGTAAGCACATAATATGTACGTAGAATAATGCCTAGAAAATTGTTGTAATATTGTAAATATTCAATAACTATTATTACATATAATAACATTATTAAACTCATATAATCATTAATCACTCTCCTGATGGAAGATAAGCCCCTTGAGATACCATATATAACTTATGTCTTTGTCCATAATGCTTCTGTGCTTCAGTCACAGTGATTAGATGTTTAAATGGGATATTCACACTAAAAGAACTTTGAGGTCCTAAACCTAAGAACAAACGGAACTAATTGCTCATAAATTTTAAGGAGATTGAAAAATGAACTCAGTTGCTCCACCACCTTAAGCCAAACTTCAGAAACAAAAGGTCAGAGCTGACTCCTATTATCATCAGTAATAGAACAGTTGTTCTTTGATAACCTGCCCATCTACAAACACAAGGAAGTTGGAACAATTGCAAGAATCATCATTTAAAAGCAGCAGAAGAAACTAAGACAGACATAAATTGAGGGAACAAAGTCTCAGAACAAAGAGAAAGGCATAAAGATCATCCTGACAGTTACCCAGGTTTTTCCCCTCAGTGCAACTATAGACTTTCAGATCAGGGTAAAGAGACTGTAAAGAAAGAAGTAGCCTCAGGCAGGGGCATCTTCCTTGGGATGGCGACACTTAAACCTGAGTTCAGAGCTGCCAACACATCCAGGGTTTGAGGTCCTGAAATTTCAAGAAAAGGGAAATTGCATGAAAGCAAGCTCACATTCCTGCACGTCCCCTCACTGCTGAATCCTAAACCACACATGTACTGGACAAGAATCTGCAAAATCAAGTGTAATATGGCTTCTAAGCAGCTAAAAACTATACAGAGATTTCAGAAATGTGGTGGTTCTTGAAAGACAAAAAGTGCAATTCAGTGCTAGCTAAGAAGGAAAGGCTGGCAAATAATTTGGGCTTCTAAATGTGACTCCAGAAAGGCTTTACTCCAGAGATAGGCTGAAGTACACTGACTAAGCTTAACCAGGGTGATCTTATCATTCTGTGTATGTCATTCAGAAGAAAATTGAATTCTATTCTATAGAACAAATAAATTCATCCAGAATTCCTACAAACTGTCATGTGCTATATCCAACTTTCAGTACAAATTTACCAAGCATTCCAAGAAACAGGATCAAATAACAACAAGAGAGGAGAGAGAGAGAGAGAGACAGAGAGAGACAGAGAGAGACACAGACAGAGAGAGAGACACAGACAGAGAGAGAGAAACATAAAGACACCAGAAGTGATCTAGTTATTGGAGTTTTCATGCATGGGTATTTAAATGACTATGATTAATACCATGACATAAAGAGATGAAAGGAATAAGAAATTAACCAGAGAATTATAACCTATAAAATAATAAAATAGAAATCCTATATACTAAGAATAATATATCCAGTGGTAAGGGTTAATGCCAATAAAGTACCAATATAGATAAGCTAATACACATTAACTAAAGGAGGGAAGGGAATAGTGTAACATAGTCAAAATAATGAATGGAAAATACCTCCAACCAAGAATAGTCTACCCAAAAAGGTTATCATTCAGAGTTGAAGAAGAGATAAAGAGCTTCACAGGTAAACATCAGTTAAAAGAGTTCACCACTAGTAAACCAGCCACAGAAGAAATGTTTAAATTACTTCTTTAAAAGGAAGAGAAAAGTCCCTAAATAGAAGCAAGAATTTAAGAAAGGAAAAATGTCCACTGGTAAAGCAAACATATAGCAGAAGGAGTAGATCAGTTACATAAAAGCTAGTATGAAGGTCACAAAGACAAAAGTAATAAAATCAATTACATATAAAAATTTGTTAAGGGCATCACTTAATAAAAAGGTGTAAAAAAGATATTATGTACATAAAACATGGAGAAAGGGAAATAAGAAATGTAGTGTTGGTGGAATGTATTCTAACTTAAGTGACCATCAGCTTATTATAGATTGTTGTATTCATAGGATGTCCTGTAAGAATTCCATGGTAACCACAAACCAAAAAATTTTAATTGATGCACAAAAAAGAAAGAGGAGGAAACCCAACCACACACTAAATAAAGTAAAAAAAAAAACCACACACACACAAGAGAGGAAAGCAAGAGAGGAAGAACAGATCAGAGTAGAACAACAAAGAAGCCAGGAAACATTTTAAAAAATGTTAATAAGTACATATATATCAATAATTACCTTAAATATAAATGGCCTAAATGCTCTAATCAGAAGAAACAGGGTAACTGACAACTGAATGGATTAAAAACAAGACCTATTTGCTGCCCATGAGAGACTCACTTCAGACCTAAAGACATACAGACTGAAATTGAAGGGATGGAAAAAGATATGCCATGCAAATAGGGACAAAGAAAAACCTGGAGTTGCAATACTTATACCAGAGAAAATAGACTTCAAAACAGAAAGTAACAAGACAAAGAAAGACATTACACAATGATAAAGGGATCAGTCCAACAAGGGGCTATAACAATCATATATGTCTAAGCACCCAACATAGGAGCACCTAATATATAAACTAAATACTAACAGACCTAAAGGAAGAAATTGAGAGTGACACAATAATAATTGGGGATTTAATGCCCACTAATACATCAATGGATAGATTATCCAGACAGATAAAAAAGGAAACAGTGGTTTTGAATGACACATTAAACCAGATAGTCTTAATAGTTATATACAGAATATTCCACAGAAGAATACATTCATCTGAAGTTCACAAGGAGCATTCTCCAGAACAGATCACATACTAGGATATAAAAAAGTCTCAATAAATTTAAGAAGATTGAAATTGTAGTAAGCATCCTTTTAGAATATAATGGTATGATAGTAGAAATTAATCACTTGAAGAAAAACAGAAAAAATGCAAATACATGGAGGCTAAACAGCATGCTTCTAAATAATCAATGGATCAATGAAAAAATTGAAGGGGAAATCAAACAATATACGGAGACAAAAGAAAACAGAAACACGATGGTTCAGAATAGTGTGATGCAGCAAAAGCAGTTTGAAGAGGAAGCACATAGCAACACAGCCCTACCTCTAGAAACAAGAAAAATTCCAAATAATCTAACATCACAACAAAATAAACTAGAAAAAGAATAACAAAAAAGTCCCAAAGTTAGAAGAAGGGGGATATAATAAAGATCAGAGTGGAAATAAATAAAATAGAATCTATGAAAACAGAAAAAAATCAGTGAAACCAAGAGCTGGTTTTTCAAGAAGAAAAACAAAAGAGACAAACCTTTGTCCACATTTACCAAGGAAAAAAGAGACTGGACACAAATAAATAAAATCATAAATAAAAAAGAAGTTACATCTGACATCACAGAAATTCAAATAATTGTAAGAAAATTCTATTAAAAATATGCTAATAAAAAGGACAACCTAGAAGAAATGTGTAAATTCCTAGAAATATATAATCTTCCAAGACTGACCTAGAAAGAAACAGAAAATCTAAACAGACTAATTACCAGTAACAAAATTTAACCAGTAATTGAAAAACTCCCAACAAACAAAAGTCCAGAACCATATGACTTCACAACTGAATTCCACCAAACATTCAAAGATGAGTTAATATCCATCCTTCTTAAAGTATTCCAAAAAATAGGGGAGGACAGAATATTTCCAAACTCATTATATGAGGCTAGTATTCCTCTAATACCAAAATAGAAAAAGACACCACAAAAAAGAAAACTACAGACCAATATCCCTGGTGAACATAAATGCAAATATCCACAGTAAAATATTAGCAAACTGAACTAAGAAAAAAAAACACATCAGAATGATCATTTATCACAACCAAGTGGAATCTATTTTAGGAATAGAAAAATGTTACAATATCTGCAAATCAATCAATGTGCTATACACATTAACAAAAGGAAGGACTAAAACCCATAAGATCATATCAATAGATACAGAAAAAGCATTTGACAAAATTCAACTCCATTCATGATAAAAACTCTCAAGAAAGTGTGTATTGAAGGAACATACCTCAACATAGCAAAGGCCATATATGACAAACCCACAGCTAGCATCATACTCAGTGGTGAAAAGCTCAAAGCTTGTCCTCTAAGGTCAGGAATAAGACAAGGATACTCATTCTCACCACTTGCTTTCAACATAGTACTGCAAGTCCTAGTCACAGCATTTAGACAAGAAAAGAAATAAAAGGTATTCAAACTGGGAAGGAAGGACAGTCAATATTTGCTGATCATATGATGCTATATAAATAAAACCCTAAGACTCCATTAAAAAATATTGGAATAAATGTATGCAGAAAAGTTGCAGGATACAAAACCAATATACAGAAATCTGTTATATTCCTATATACTAACAGTGAACAAGCAGAAAGAGAAATCTAGGAAACAATTCCATTTATAGCTGCATTACAAAGAATAAAATATGTAGGGATAAATCTAACCAAAGAGGTGAAAGACCTGTACTCTGTAAACTATAAGACACTGATGAAAGAAATTGAAGAAGACATGTAAATGGAACTCTATCACACACTCATGGGTAGGGAGAATTAATAATGGCCATCCTGCCTAAAGCAATTTACAGATTCAGTGCAATCCCTATCAAAATACCAGTGGCAATTTCAATGAACTAAAGCAAATAATCTTAAAATTTATATGGAACTACAAAAGACCCTTAGTAGCCAAAACAATCTTAAGAAAAACAAAGCTATGGGATATCACACTGCCTGATTTTAAGCTCTACTAGAAGCTAGAGTGATTAAAACAGGCACAAGAACACACCCATAGGTCAATGAAACAGAATAGAGAGTCCAGAAATAAACCCACATATGTATGGCCAATTAATATATGACAAAGAAGCCATGAATTAATAATGGGAAACAGTCTCTTCAATAAATGGTGCTGGGAAAACTGAGTAGCTACATGTAAGAAAATGAAACTAGATCACTGTCTTACACCACATACAAAATTAAACTCAAAATGGATTAATGACCTAAATGTGAGCATGAAACCATAAAACTCATAGAGAAAATCATAGGTGATAATCTCATGAACATCAACATGAGAGATTTATTTACAGATAAATCTTCCTGGGCAAGAGAAACAACAGCAAAACTAAACAAATGTGACTACATCAAACTAAAAGGTTTCTTCACAACAAAGGAAACCATCAAAAATTAAAAAGACAGCCTACCATATAAGAGAATATATTTCCAAATGATACATCTGATAAGGGGCTACTATCCAAAATATACAAAGAACACATACAGCTCAACACTGAAAAAACAAATAATCCAATAAAAATCTGGGCAGAGAACCTGAATAGACATTTTTCCAGAGAAGTTATACAGATGGCCAATACATACATGAAAAGATGCTCCATATCACTAGTCATCATGGAAATGGAAATTAAATCCACAATAAGGTATCACCTCACACCAGTCAGAATTGTTACTATCCAAAAGACAAGAAATAACAACTGTTGGTGAGGATGTGGAGAAAAAGAACCCTCCTACACTATTGGTGGGAATGTGACTTGACCCAGACACTGTGGATAACATAATGGAGGTTCCTCACAACATTAAAAATAGAAATATCATATGACCCAGCAATTCCAAGTCTATGAATTTATCCAAAGAAAACGAAATCACCAATTCAAAAAGATATATACACACCTTTGTTCATTGCAGTATTATTCACAATAGCCAAGATATGGAAGCAAACCAAATGCCCATCATAGATGAATGGATAAAGAAGATGTGGTTACATGTTTTCAATGGAATATTACTCAACCATAAAAAAAGAAATTCCTGCCACTCGTGACAACATAGATGGACCTAGAGGCTATTATGCTAAGTGAAATAATCCAGGCAGAGAAAGACAAATACCATATGATTTCACTTGTATGTGGAATCTAAAAAACAAAATAAAGAAACAAAAGAAGAAATAGACACATAAATATAAACAACAGACTGTTGGTTACCATAGGAAGGGGATGTGGGGGATGGATGAAACAGGTGAAAAGAATAAAGAGGTAAAAACTGCAAATTGTAAAATAAGTTAGTCATAGGAATGAAAGTACAACATAGAGAATAATCAATAATATTGTAATATCTTGATATGGTAATAGGGAACTACACTTACACTGGCAATCATCTAGTAATGCATATAATTATTGAGTCACTATGTGGCACATCTAAACCAATATAACATTGTACATCAACTTTATTCCAAAGAAAATATAGCCAAAATAAAGATGCTTTCAGGCATTCACTGAGAAAAATTATCATGAGAAAAAAATAATAAATTACTAAATGGAGTTCTTGGATAAAAATAAAAGACCCAAGATAATTTTCTTAGAAAATGTAGAAAAAGAATAAACAGTAGCAGTGGAATTGGTAATCATGTGGGTGATTAAAAAATATATATTGGCTTTTTATAAGAGTATTAATAGTGGTGTATTTAAAATATGTAGAATAAAATATGTACCACGAAAACAGGAAAGAAAAGGAGTTTCAGAGGATTTAAAGTGTTTTAAAGTCCTTGTATGACCCAGCCTCTCTAATGGTGTATTTCTTGAGCCTTTAGATCTTTTCTAATGACTAGTAAAACTCTTGTAGACAAAAAAATGCTGAAAAAAATAAAGGAAGTGCAGAGAAATGCAATAGTCATAATGACAAATTAAATAACATTCTTAGCAAATGATAGAAAGTAATATCAGAAATAATATAAAATATAAGAATAATATTAATAAGTTGATATAGCTAATATGACTAAAATTTGTACACAATCCCAAAGAAGACAGGTTTTTTCCATGTGCATGTTTATTAAAATTGATCAAGTGCTAAGCCAAAAAGAGCTCTCAAAAAATTCATAGATTTTAGTCTGAGCACAGGAAAATTAATATGTTAAGATACAATTTAAGGAGGGGCGGAAGATGGCGGCGTGAGTAGAGCAGCGGAAATCTCCTCCCAAAACAACATATATCTATGAAAATATAACAAAGACAACCCTTCCTAGAATAAAGACCAGAGGACACAGGACAATATCCAGACCACATCCGCACCTGCGAGAACCCAGCACCTCGCGAAGGGGGTAAGATACAAGCCCCGGCCCCGCGGGAGCCGAGCGCCCCTCCCCCCAGCTCCCGGCGGGAGAAGAGTAGGCAGAGCGGGAGGGAGACGGAGCCCAGGACTGCCGAACACCCAGCCCCAGCCATCCGGGCCAGAGTGCAGGGCGCTCGATACTAGGAAAACAGGGCAGCAAGAACAGTGAGCAGGCACTGGAGGCTGGGCGACAGTGGGCATAAAAAAAGCGCGCGACCATTTTTTTTTTTTGCTTTTTTGCTGTTTTGTTTTGGCGGGCGCTTTTTGGAAGTCTTAAAGGGATAGGGACCCCAATACTAGGGAAACAGGACAGCAAGAACAGTGAGCAGGCACTGGAGGCTGGGCGACAGAGGACATAAGAAAAGCGCGCGACCATTTTTTTTTTTTTGCTTTTTTGCTGTTCTGTTTTGGCAAGCGCTTTTTGGAAGTCATAAAGGGATAGGAACCCCAATACTAGGGAAACAGGACAGCAAGAACAGTGAGCAGGCACTGGAGGCTGGGCGACAGAGGACATAAGAAAAGCGCGCGACCATTTTTTTTTTTGCTTTTTTGCTGTTTTGTTTAGGCGAGCGCTTTTTGGAAGTCTTAAAGGGATAGGGACCCCAATACTAGGGAAACAGGGCAGCAAGAACAGTGAGCAGGCACTGGAGGCTGGGCGACAGAGGACATAAGAAAAGCGCGCGACCATTTTTTTTTTTTGCTTTTTTGCTGTTTTGTTTTGGCGAGCGCTTTTTGGAAGTCTTAAAGGGATAGGTACCCCAATACTAGGGAAACAGGGCAGAAAGACCGGTGAGCAGAGGCCTGAGGCTGGCACCGGAGAATAAAGAAAAACGAACGACCACCCCCTTATATATTTTTTTTTTTATTAAAAACTTTTTTTTTTTTAATTAAAAAAATTTTTTTTTCTTATTTTTTTTTTTTTTGTGGTCGTTGTTTTGTTTTGGCGGGTGCTTTTTGGAAGTCTTAAAGGGGCAGGGCAGGTCACTTAATCCAGAGGTAGGGAATCCGGGATCTCTGGGCACCCTAACCCCTGGGCTGCAGGGAGCAGGCAGGCCCCTTACGGAGATAAATAGCCTCCCAGCAGCTCCTGCTCCAACGCGACTCCACCATTTTGGAGTAGCTGCACGAGCCAGGCCACACCCACAGCAACAGCAGAGATTAACTCCATAGCAGCCGGGCAGGAAGCAGAAACCCTGTCTGCACGCAGCTGAGCAGCACAAGCCACTAGAGGCCGCTGTTCTCCCAGGAGAGGAGGGCCACAAACCAACAAGAAAGGAAGTCCTTCCAGCCGTCACTCGTCCCAGTTCTGCAGACTATTCCTATCACCATGAAAAGGCAA
The DNA here is from genome assembly GCF_030020395.1 of Manis pentadactyla. Taxonomy (NCBI): domain Eukaryota; kingdom Metazoa; phylum Chordata; class Mammalia; order Pholidota; family Manidae; genus Manis; species Manis pentadactyla. The sequence goes on from NC_080025.1 coordinate 47,235,659, forward strand.
AACTACAGGCAGACAAAGATCACAGAGACAACACCAGAGAAGGAGACAGACCTAACCAGTCTCCCTTAAAAAGAATTCAAAATAAGAATCATAAACATGCTGACAGAGATGCAGAGAAATACGCAAGAGAAATGGGATGAAGTCCGGAAGGAGATCACAGATGCCAGAAAGGAGATCGCAGAAATGAAACAAACTCTGGAAGGGTTTATAAGCAGAATGGATAGAATGCAAGAGGCCATTGATGGAATTGAAATCAGAGAACAGGAACGCATAGAAGCTGACATAGAGAGAGACAAAAGGATCTCCAGGAATGAAACAATGTTAAGAGAACTGTGTGACCAATCCAAAAGGAACAATATCCGTATTATAGGGGTCCCAGAAGAAGAATAGAGAGGAAAAGAGATGGAAAGTATCTTAGAAGAAATAATTGCTGAAAACTTCCCCACACTGGGGGAGGAAGTAATCGAACAGACCACGGAAATACACAGAACCCCCAACAGAAAGGATCCAAGAAGGACAACACCAAGACACATAATAATTAAAATGGCAAAGATCAAGGACAAGGAAAGAGTGTTAAAGGCAGCTAGAGAGAGAAAGGTCACCTATAAAGGGAAACCCATCAGGCTAACGTCAGATTTCTCAACAGAAACTTTACATGCCAGAAGAGAATGGCATGATATATTTAACACAATGAAACAGAAGGGCCTTGAACCAAGGATACAGTATCCAGCACGACTATCATTCAAATATGATGGTGGGATTAAACAATTCCCAGACAAACAAAAGCTGAGGGAATTTGCTTTCCACAAACCACCACTACAGAACATCTTACAGGGACTGCTCTAGATGGGAGCACTCCTAGAAAGAGCACAGCACAAAACACCCAACATATGAAGAATCGAGGAGGAGGAACAAGAAGGGAGAGAAGAAAAGAATCTCCAGACAGTGTATATAACAGCTCAATAAGCGAGCTAAGTTAGGCAGTAAGATACTAAAGAGGCTAACCTTGAACCTTTGGTAACCACGAATTTAAAGCCTGCAATGGCAATAAGTACATATCTTTCAATAGTCACCCTAAATGTTAATGGGTTGAATGCACCAATCAAAAGACACAGAGTAACAGAATGGATAAAAAAGCAAGACCCATCTATATGCTGCTTACAAGAAACTCACCTCAAACCCAAAGACATGTATAGACTAAAAGTCAAGGGATGGAAAAACATATTTCAAGCAAACAACAGTGAGAAGAAAGCAGGGGTTGCAGTACTAATATCAGACAAAATAGACTTCAAAACAAAGAAAGTAACAAGAGATAAAGAAGGACACTACATAATGATAAAGGGCTCAGTCAAACAAGAGGATATAACCATTCTAAATATATATGCACCCAACACAGGAGCACCAGCATATGTGAAACAAATACTAACAGAACTAAAGGGGGATATAGACTGCAATGCATTCATTCTAGGAGACTTCAACACACCACTCACCCCAAAGGATAGATCCACTGGGCAGAAAATAAGTAAGGACACGGAAGCACTGAACAACACAGTAGAGCAGATGGACCTAATAGACATCTATAGAACTCTACATCCAAAAGCAGTGGGATATACATTCTTCTCAAGTGCACATGGAACATTCTCCAGAATAGACCACATACTAGGCCACAAAAAGAGCCTCAGAAAATTCCAAAAGATTGAAATCCTACCAACCAACTTTTCAGACCACAAAGGCATAAAACTAGAAATAAACTGTACAAAGAAAGCAAAGAGGCTCACAAACACATGGAGGCTTAACAACACGCTCCTAAATAATCAATGGATCAATGACCAAATCAAAATGGAGATCCAGCAATATATGGAAACAAATGACAACAACAACACTAAGCCCCAACTTCTGTGGGACACAGCAAAAGCAGTCTTAAGAGGAAAGTATATAGCAATCCAAGCATATTTAAAAAAGGAAGAGCAATCCCAAATGAATGGTCTAATGTCACAATTATCGAAATTGGAAAAAGAAGAACAGATGAGGCCTAAGGTCAGCAGAAGGAGGGACATAATAAAGATCAGAGAAGAAATAAATAAAATTGAGAAGAATAAAACAATAGCAAAAATCAATGAAACCAAGAGCTGGTTCTTTGAGAAAATAAACAAAATAGATAAGCCTCTAGCCAGACTTATTAAGAAGAAAAGAGAGTCAACACAAATCAACAGTATCAGAAACGAGAAAGGAAAAATCACGACGGACCCCACAGAAATGCAAAGAATTATTGGAGAATACTATGAAAACCTATATGCTAACAAGCTGGGAAACCTAGGAGAAATGGACAACTTCCTAGAAAAATATAACCTTCCAAGATTGACGCAGGAAGAAACAGAAAATCTAAACAGACCAATTACCAGCAACGAAATTGAAGCGGTAATCAAAAAACTACCAAAGAACAAAACTCCCGGGCCAGATGGATTTACCTCGGAATTTTATCAGACATACAGGGAAGACATAATACCCATTCTCCTTAGAGTTTTCCAAAAAATAGAGGAGGAGGGGATACTCCCAAACTCATTCTATGAAGCTAACATCACCCTAATACCAAAACCAGGCAAAGACCCCACCAAAAAAGAAAACTACAGACCAATATCCCTGATGAACGTAGATGCAAAAATACTCAACAAAATATTAGCAAACCGAATTCAAAAATACATCAAAAGGATCATACACCATGACCAAGTGGGATTCATCCCAGGGATGCAAGGATGGTACAACATTCGAAAGTCCATCAACATCATAAACCACATCAACAAAAAGAAAGACAAAAACCACATGATCATCTCCATAGATGCTGAAAAAGCATTTGACAAAGTTCAACATCCATTCATGTTAAAAACTCTCAGCAAAATGGGAATAGAGGGCAAGTACCTCAACATAATAAAGGCCATCTATGATAAACCCACAGCCAACATTATATTGAACAGCGAGAAGCTGAAAGCATTTCCTCTGAGATCAGGAACTAGACAGGGATGCCCACTCTCTCCACTGTTATTTAACATAGTACTGGAGGTCCTAGCCACGGCAATCAGACAAAATAAAGAAATACAAGGAATCCAGATTGGTAAAGAAGAAGTTAAACTGTCACTATTTGCAGATGACATGATACTGTACATAAAAAACCCTAAAGACTCCACCCCAAAACTACTAGAACTGATATCGGAATACAGCAAAGTTGCAGGATACAAAATCAACACACAGAAATCTGTGGCTTTCCTGTATACTAACAATGAACCAACAGAAAGAGAAATCAGGAAAACAACTCCATTCACAATTGCATCAAAAAAAATAAAATACCTAGGAATAAACCTAACCAAAGAAGTGAAAGACTTATACTCTGAAAACTACAAGTCACTCTTAAGAGAAATTAAAGGGGACACTAACAGATGGAAACTCATCCCATGCTCGTGGCTAGGAAGAATTAATATCGTCAAAATGGCCATCCTGCCCAAAGCAATATACAGATTTGATGCAATCCCTATGAAACTACCAGCAACATTCTTCAATGAACTGGAACAAATAATTCAAAAATTCATATGGAAACACAAAAGACCCCGAATAGCCAAAGCAATCCTGAGAAAGAAGAATAAAGTAGGGGGGATCTCACTCCCCAACTTCAAGCTCTACTATAAAGCCATAGTAATCAAGACAATTTGGTACTGGCACAAGAGCAGAGCCACAGACCAATGGAACAGACTAGAGAATCCAGACATTAACCCAGACATATATGGTCAATTAATATTTGATAAAGGAGCCATGGACATACAATGGCGAAATGACAGTCTCTTCAACAGGTGGTGCTGGCAAAACTGGACAGCTACATGTAGGAGAATGAAACTGGACCATTGTCTAACCCCATATACAAAAGTAAACTCAAAATGGATCAAAGACCTGAATGTAAGCCATGAAACCATTAAACTCTTGGAAGAAAACATAGGCAAAAACCGCTTAGACATAAACATGAGTGACCTCTTCTTGAACATATCTCCCTGGGCAAGGAAAACAACAGCAAAAATGAGTAAGTGGGACTATATTAAGCTGAAAAGCTTCTGTACAGCAAAAGACACCATCAATAGAACAAGAAAGATCCCTACAGTATGGGAGAATATATTTGAAAATGACACATCTGATAAAGGCTTGACGTCCAGAATATATAAGGAGCTCACACGCCTCAACAAACAAAAAACAAATAACCCAATTAAAAAATGGGCAGAGGAACTGAACACACAGTTCTCCAAAAAAGAAATACAGATGGCCAACAGACACATGAAAAGATGCTCCACATCGCTAATTATCAGAGAAATGCAAATTAAAACTACAATGAGGTATCACCTCACACCAGTAAGGATGGCTGCCATCCAAAAGACAAACAACAACAAATGTTGGCGAGGCTGTGGAGAAAGGGGAACCCTCCTACACTGCTGGTGGGAATGTAAGTTAGTTCAACCATTGTGGAAAGCAGTATGGAGGTACATCAAAATGCTCAAAACAGACTTACCATTTGACCCAGGAATTGCACTCCTAGGAATTTACCCTAAGAACGCAGCAATCAAGTTTGAGAAAGACAGATGCACCCCTATGTTTATTGCAGCACTATTTACAATAGCCAAGAATTGGAAGCAACCTAAATGTCCATCGATAGATGAATGGATAAAGAAGAGGTGGTACATATACACAATGGAATACTACTCAGCCATAAAAAAGGGCAAATCCAATCATTTGCAGCAACATGGATGGAGCTGGAGGGTATTATGCTCAGTGAAACAAGCCAAGTGGAGAAAGAGAAATACCAAATGATTTCACTTATCTGTGGAATATAAGAACAAAGGAAAAACTGAAGGAACAAAACAGCACCAGAATCACAGAACTCAACAATGGACTAACAGGTACCAAAGGGAAAGGGACTGGGGAGGATGGGTGGGTAGGGAGGGATAAGGGGGGGAGAAGTAGGGGGGTATTAAGATTAACATGCAAGGGGGGGTAGGAGAAAAGGGAGGGCTGTACAACACAGAGAAGACAAGTAGTGATTCTACAACATTTTGCTATGCTGATGGACAATGACTGTAAAGGGGTTTATAGGGGAGACCTGGTATAGGGGAGAGCCTAGTAAGCATAATATTCGTCATGTAAGTGTAGATTAGTGATACCAAAAACAAAGAAAAAAAAAAAAGGGCAGTTCCTATGTGGTAACCTCCAACGAGTTCTACACAAGGGTATAAAGGGCATATAAAAGTGTAGGCAAAGGGTCTGTTTGTGTTTATACAGAGGATCAAAGCCTAATTGGGCTACCCCAAAAATGAACTAAGATACGATATGAAAAAGAACTTCCAACATCAGCACTCTCTGGAAGACTCTTGCCAGAAGATGATCATCAAAAAACCCCAACAAAGATCCACGCACTGCTACAGCTGTAGATGCACTCATCCCACCCGTTCCTGGACTTGCCATGGGAATGAGGAAGCAGATATCTAAGCTGGCCTGTGCATACAGTAAAACAACAAATTTGACTGGATCTATACTGTTGGAACTCAACCAAGAATTTGGAGAAGTGCAAATTGTAGCGCTCCAAAGTCTTACAACTACAGACTATTTACTGTTAAAAGAACATATGGCATGTGAACAGTCCCCAGGAATGGGTTGTTTTAATTTGTCTGATTTCTCTCAGACTGTTCAAGTTCAGTTGGACAATATCCACCATGTCATAGGTAAGTTTTCACAAATGCCTAAGGTGCCTAACTGGTTTTCTTGGTTTCACTGGAGATGGCTGGTAATTACAGATATGCTTTGGTTATGTAACTATACTCCTATTATGTTAATGTGTGTGCGCAATTTAAGTAGTAGCTTAAAACCTATTCATGCTGAAGTACTCTACAAGAAGATATGCCAAAGAAATAATCAATCTTCCCATGTTTTCTTCCGCCTGCTACTTCTACAGCTTTTCTTCTTCCTTCCTAATTACAACCCTTAAATAGAATTCGTGCCTCGTATCAAATTTATCGAGTATCATAATTCTTCCAAGTGGTAAAGATACCTCAAGACAAATGCTGGGCATAGAAGCCACAGGGCATAAATATGCAAAGAAGTAAAAAGCTAACCTTTTCAAACAATAAGGCTTCTCTCTCACTTACCAACTTCACATTTCCCTGTATGGCCCCGGAAGATGACTGGTTCGCCAGAGACGGGTAAGATTCCTCAAGGGAGGAACAACCTAAGACAGGCACAGTCGCAGGGGGGCCATCAGGTGAGAAATTGGGGATCAACAGAGGTGAGGCTTAGAACCTCACCCCCCCTGTTCTGAGAGAAATCTTCTGCATACGTGGATGTTTTATTGCCCTGGTCTAGCTTGGATTAACACATAGTCTACAGGCACACACCTGATCATCTACATTTGCTCTCTTACAACACTAAACTATGTTTTCTACCTTTATCTTGTATCTACCTACCACTTCAGCATTTTATTAAAAATAATAATAATAAAGAGAGAAATGTAGTATCCACACATAAATCAAGTATAAAAACCAAATGAGTATTCATATTTGAACTGACTGTTTAGAGTTCATAATGCATGAGCAAAACTGAAAGTTTCTGTGATGACTGCCCTTGTACTGTTCACTATGTAACTTATTCATTATGTAAGAATTTGTTCTCCATGTAAGAACTTGTTTGTTATGCCTCAGAAGATTGGAGACTGATGAGAATTAGGCTTGGGGTGGATTAATGATTGTGCATTGAGCATTGACTCCCCTATACAGAATTTTATTGTCGTTAACAATCATTTGATCAATAAATATGAGAGATGCCCTCACAAAAAAAAAAAAAAAAAAAAGGACAGACTTCCAATGGTAAAATAAATAAGTAACCGGGATGTAATGTATAGCATAAGGAATATAGTCAAGATAATGTAACAGCTTGGTAGGGTGATATCTGGAACCTCGAATTATGTATATAAATGTTCTACCACTGTGTTGTACACTTGAAACTAATGTAATGTAATACTGTGCGTCAACTACCCTTCAATAAAAAAATAATTTAAAAAAAAAAAAAAAGATACAATTTAAAACAACTCACATTTTTTAAAGTTAACAATAATTAATGTTTAATGATTAATAAAACAACTAGAAAAATCTCAAATGTTTGGAACTTAAGCAATATACTAAAAAGTATGTCATGGGTTAAACAAGAAATTGTAATAAAAGGATTTCCTTCAACCTTAATGAAATTGAGAATATAACATATCCAAATCTGTGGAATGGATTTAGACTACAAAAAAATATATTTTAAATTTCTTAACAAAATGAAAATCAATGATCTAAAATTCAACAAATGGATAATGTGATCAACTGATTTATGAAAAACACAGTGTTGCAATGCTATGAGGTATGGTAAAATCTTTATCAATAACAGGACTGGGGCAACTGGTTATCTCTATGCAAAAAAAGAACAATCCTTCACACCCAGCTGTCACACACAAGGCATGCACTTCACAACACACACACACACAAATTCTACTCTAAATGTATTATTATCTAAATGTGAAGATTAAACCAATAACAATAAAGTGTCTACATAGCACATAGAATAACTCCATTGCCTTAGAGTAGGTGAGGATTTCCTAAGTAGCATACAAAAAGCTACTTGTAAAGCAAATGACTGATACATTGCACTTTTCTAAATCAATAATCACTCTTCATCAAAAGATACCACTGAGAGAGTGAGTACATAGACACACTTAGGGCAAGATATTTGAAGTATATGTATCTTACAAAGGATTCACACCCAAAATAAAAATACTCTTTCTAAGCAATAAGGAAAAGAAAGGCAGTGGAATATGTGGAAAACACAGTAATTTTGGAAAAGAGGGTACCATGCAGCTGTATTAACAACTTCACCCTGGACAAGGTGTGGTGAGAGCTCTTCAGGTCCAGAGACAGAATCTGAAAAGAGTTTTGCAATTCGGTCAGGCTCAGTTCCAAGGGAGAGCACAATATGCCACACCATGCAGAGCTACTGGGGCTTGGGGACACCAGGGTTGGTCAGGAGGCACAGGGAGAATGGAGAAGTCATTCTCAAACACCTATGGTGTGGTTTCTGCAGGATGAGACAGTGGGACAGATGACCAGGCTGCACATCAGCTAATTTGAATACCTTCAACCAGCTCTGGGGCAGAGCCCTGTATGGTTGTCTAGTACCTGGCCCCAAGGCTAATAGGGCTTAGCATTTGAGAGACAGGTGAGGAGATCAGTGGGGGTGTGGACCTCAGCCACTCAGTAATAGGAGCTGAGCAGCCTCCAGCCAGGGCCTTGAAATTGGATCAAGACAGAATTTTTTAAATCTTTATTACAATGTCCAATACACATTTGGAAATGTATTCAACATCATTACTGTCAGGAAATGTTATTCAAGCCACAATATGATAACATTACACAGCCTAAGTCAGGGCTAACATTTACAAAACCTGATGATGTCAAATATAGGGAGAATGTGGGATAGTGAAACTTTCAGCTACTTCTGGTAGGGGAAGAATTTGGTGCCATCTCTGTGCAACTGTATGACTAGCTACTTAGCTTGACATTTGTGCATGCACTATGAAAACTCTTCCACCCAACGTAAATTTGGTACCTTTATGGTGACCAAGCATCATTACAAGCATTAACAGAAGTACCATTTCAATAGTAAGACCATAGAAATTACCTGAATGCCCATTAGTAGTTGAGTATATTACATACATCCTAGTCTACCTACACAATGGAATTCTGTAGAGCAAAGAAACACATTAACCTGCCAAAATATGTGGCTGCATAGGAAATTTCTCATAGTGTGGTGAAAAAAGATAAAAATAGAATAGAAAGAAAATCCAGACAGACAGAATTAAAGCTGCGGAGGTCAAGGGTGTAGAATACCCTGCAAGCATGCCCACAATACTGCACATTGATAAGAAGGTCCAATTTCATAGTAGGAAAACAAGTTTTGGGAGCAAGATATTATGTTAGGTTACAGAGAAGGGAACTTAAAAGTGCCTTTGTGAAATGTAGGTGGACGTGTCTAGCAGAGAGCAGGATATATAGTAGCTAAGATAGGGAATAAATGATATCTTCAGGGGGCCTCATAATTTGAAGAAAAGGACAAGGAAATAGAGTGTGGAACATTAATATTCAAGGTGCAGGTAGATTAAAGTGAGCTGGAAAAGCAGATTAAAGAACACGAGAGAAGGTGGAATACTAAAAGTTAAAAAAAAGAGATGCCATGGTGCTCAGCTCGGAGGGCACTCTTTTTTACCTATCTTATGCCACACTGTGATTTGGAGCAAGTTATTTGACATGTCTAATGTTGGTTGTGAGAATTGAAATAGTTAATATAAATAAAATACTAAGAACCCTTAAGTATATAATGTAAATATAACTCAGTAAACATAACAGTACTACAGAAGGTGCTGTAACAACTAGCAGAGCACCCTTTCATGCTTTCCTTTCCACCCAAGCTCAGCCCTGTACTGGTTGGGTAGATATCAGGGACAGCTGGTGCAGGGCTACGAGGAGGCAGTGGGGGCAGAGTGCAGATTGAACATTTACCTCTGAAAAGCTCTCATGAAATGGTATTTCTGCTTAAAGTAATTTATTTATTCATGTGATGAACAATCTAAATTAGAAATAATTGCACATATTCTGTACAAAAATTCGATGTTCTGTTTCTAGGCTTACCTTTTACAATCAGTTAAAGCACATAGAAGTAGCTTTACAAATATCATAAAAACACAAATGTTGTATATAATTGCAACATACTGGCATTATGAAAATGGATATACTGAGAGGGATTAAAGGTGGTGGCATGAGAGGTGAAACAGAAACCTCATCCCAAAACCACATATAATATGAAAATATAGATAATACAACTAATCCTGAAAGAGCAGCAGGGAAGAAGGCTGCACCAGACTGCATACACCTGGAGAAAAGAACAGACCTCACAATACAGTAATGTAAAAGGCATGATCCAGTGGGACCAAAGCCCTTTCCCCACCCCAGCTCACTAGTGGGAGGAAGAGAAATGAAGTGGGGAGTGGGTGCAGGTCTAGAACTGCTGAACAGCCAGCCCTGGAGATCTGCTTTGGGAGCACAAATTTACAAAACATAGTGCTCTAGAGATTAGTGGGATTGGAAAGCTAAGACAGGTAGAATACTCAGAGAGACTGAGATTCCACCCACTTGCAGAAAACAGGGATCCACTTCCAGCCACTCTGGGACAAAAGTAAGGTGGGCAGTCTGAAACAATTCCTAACAGCAAGAGAGCTGCTAAAGGGGCAAGAATTTCAGAGAACTTAATGCTCAGGAGAAAGGGCAGGTGGACAAAATTGCCCTGGTGCACTCTGTCCAACATGTTGGGAACTTTCAGGAGCTTCAGGCACTCAATGCCCCTGGCTGGCTACACAGCTCTGAAGCCTCCCACCATGATATGCAGCCTGCAGTACCTTCCTCCCAGCCGGCACCAGCTTGCAAATTGGTTGCCCCTCCCCTTGTGCCAGCCCAGCCAGAGGGAGGCCCTGCCTACAGCAACTGTAAGCACAAACTTAGAGGTTCCTACCTGCACGCTTGGCCCACTGCCCTGGCAGTGGAGATGGTCACTACAGCCGGGAAACAGTAAAGACCTCTTTCCTCCTGAAAGGCATCTTCACCACTTGCCTGTGACCCCCGCCATTGCTCCAGCGGCTGAGAAGGTCCAGAGAATAGAACTTCTGGGCACTAGAGGGCATCACATACAAATACAAAACATCAAAGAAACCCAGTTCAAACCAAAATCCCACAAACACCAGAAAGAAGGCTAAGTGAAACTGAGCTCATCAATATTCCTGAAAGAGATTTCAAAATAAAAATCATAAATACTCTCATGGAGCTACAAAGAAATATTTAAGAACTCAGGGAAAAATTCAGGAATGAGATTCAATCTTAAAGAATACCATATCTGAAATGAAAATACAATGGAGGGATTTAAAAGCAGATTAAATGAAGTATAGGAGACAGCAAATGAAATAGAAATTAGAGAACAGGAATACAAAGAAGCTGAGACACAGAGAAAAAAAGATCTCTAATAATGAAAGAATATTGAGAGACTGTATGACCAATCCAAACAGAACAATATTCACATTATAGGGGCACCAGAAGAAGAAGAGAGAGAAAAAGGAGTAAAAAGTATCTTTGAGGAGTTAGTTGTCAAAAACTTTCCCAGTCTGGTGAAGGAGATTATTTCTCAAGCCATGGAGTTGCACAGATCTCCCAACACAAGGGACCCAAGGAAGACAACACCAAGACATATAACAATTAAAATGGCAAAGATCAAGAATAAGGACAGAATATTAAAAGCAGCCAGAGAGAGAAAAAAAATGGTCATGTACAAAAGACAACCCATCAGTCTACCATCAGACTTCACAACAGAAACCTTACAGGCCAGAAGTAAGTGGCATGATATATGTAATGCAATGAAGTGGAAGGGCCTGGAACAAAGAATACTCTACTTGGCAAGATTATCATTTAAATTTGAAAGAGAGATTAAACAATTTCCAGATAATCAAAAGCTGAGAGAACTTACCTCCCACAAACCATCTCTACAGTGCATTTTGGAAGGAATCCTATAGATAGAGGTGATCCTAAGGCTAACTAGCTGTTACCAGAGGAAATAAAACAACAGTAAAGAAAGTAGAACACACAAAAGACCCCAAATAGCCAAAGAAATCCTAAGAAGGAAGAATAAAGCAGGGGTACTATGCTCCCCAACTTCAAGCTCTACTACAAAGCCACAGAAATCAAGACAGTTCTGTACTGGCACATGAACAGACCCACAGATCAATGGAACAGAATAGAGAGTGCAGATATAAACCCACACATATATGACCAATTAATATATGATAAAGGAGCCATGGACATACAATGGGGAAATGACAGCCTCTCAGCAGCTGGTATTTGCAAAACTGGACAGCTACATGTAAGAAAATAAAACTGGATTAGTGTTTAACTCCATATACAAAAGTAAACATGAAATGGATTAAAGACCTGAATGTAAGTCATGAAACCATAAAACTCTTAGAAGAAAACATAGGCAAAACTCTCTTGAATTTAAACATGAGCAACTTTTTCTTGAACATATTTCCTTGGACAAGGGAAACAAAAGCAAAAATGAACAAATGGGACTATATCAAACTAAGAAGGTTCTGTACAGAAAAGGACACCATCAGTAGAACAAAAAGGCATCCTACAGTATGGGAGAATATATTCATAAATGACAGTTCCGATAAGGGATGACAACCAAAATATATAAACAGCTCATGCACCTCAACAACCAGAAAGCAAATAACCCTATTAAAAAATGGGCAGAGGATATGAACAGACAATTCTCCAAAGAAGAAATTCAGATGGCCACCAGGCACATGAAAAGATGCTCCACATTGCTAATTATCAGGGAAATGTAAATTAAAACCACAGTGAGATATGATCTCACACCAGTTATGATAGCCAACATCCAAAAGACTAGGAAGAACAAATGTTGGCATGGATGTGGAGAAATGGGAATCCTCCTACACTGCTGGTGAGAATGTAAATTAGTTTAACCATTGTGGAAAGCAATATTGAGTTTCCCCAAAAACTAAAAATAGAAATACCATTTCACCCAGGAATTCCACTCCTAGAATTTACCCTAAAAGTGTAGGAGCCCAATTTGAAAAAGACATATGCACCCCTATGTTTATTGCAGCACTATTTACAATAGCCAAGATGTGGAAGCAACTTATGTGTTCATTAGTAGATGAATGGATAAAGAAGAGGTGTTACATATACACAATGGACTACTATTCAGCCATAAGAAACAAATCCTACCATTTGCAACAACATGGATGGAGCTAGAAGATATTATGCTCAGTGAAGTAAGCCAGGCATAGAAAGGCAAGGACCAAATCCTTTTACTCATTTGTGGACTATAACGACAAAGCAAAATTGAAGGAACAAAACAGCATCAGACTCACAGACTCCAAGAAGGGATTAGCAGTTACCAAAGGGGAGGGGTGTGGGAGGGCAGGTGGGGAGGGAAGGAGAAGTATATTGAGAGGTATTATGATTAATATACGGTGTGGGGGAATCATGGGGAGACATTGTATCACAGAGAAGACAAGTAGTGACTCTATAATATCTTACTATGTTGATAGAGAGTGACTTCAGTGGGGTATGGTGGGGACTGGATATTATGGGTGAATGTAGTAACCACATTGTTTTTCATGTGAAGCCTTCATAAGAGTGTATATCAATGATACATTAATAAAAGTAAAAAAATAGTAATAAGAAAAGAAAATCCATCCATAAAATAATGTACTTACTACATAATTCAATTTATAGTAAATTTAAAAACAAAAGGAGAACTACCTTGTGGTGATAGACATGAAAACATTAATTATCTTTGGGGGCTTATTGAATGGGAGAGGTCATAAGTTCCTCAGGTGCTGACAATGTTCTATATTTTGTTCTAGATGATAGTTACAAGGGTATGTTTAGTTTGGAAATTCAATTAATGAGGTTTATAATCAAGATTTGCTCACTCAATTATATATGTTTTACTTCAACAAACATTAGAAAGAAAAGAATACACTCATTCTGGGGTTACCCAGAACAGCAAACTGCCAGAATCCCACTGAACATATCAAATGTAAGAATAATCTAGATAGAGCCTAAGTTTAAAGGGAACTTCAAGATATCCATGAGGAAAAGCATAATTAATAATATAAATGATAATTATCCTTTATGAATACTGGTCATTTTACATACATTATTTTATTTGCTTCTTGCAATAATACTATGAGACAGTCAAAACCATTCCCATGACACATATGAGATAACTGAGACTGAAAGAAATTTCATAACCTCTCCTAGTTTATACCACTGGTCATAAATGAATATGAATTGAGACATGATTTATTCTAGGTCCTGTGCTATTACATAATGTCTCCTTTATAATAATTGCCTTGAACTGAAGAAAGTCCCACACATCCTGCTGGAGAGAAGCTTGGAATTCACAGTATAGAACATGCTCCTGGATAAGGGGAAGAGCTAGTGTTGCCAGATGAAATGTGGGATCTCCAGTTAAATTTGAATTTCAGATTCACAGTGAATCATTTTTAGTGTAAGTATGCCCTCATGCAATATTTGGGACACATTAAGCATATAATTATCCCATGTAAGTATATACTTAAAAAAACTGTTGTTCATCTGAAATTCAGATTTAACTGGACCTCTTGTACTTTTATTTGTTAAGCATGGAGACCTTTGTTAAGGCACTGCTGACATGAGGGACTGGATAATTTTTTCTGGGGTAGGGGGAGCTGTCCCGTGTATTACAGAATGTATATCAGCACTCTTGTTTTCTACCCACTAATTGCCATGAGCATCCACTACATTACCAAATGGCCGCTGGCTTGGGGGAGGCAAACGTCCAGAAGTTGAGAACCACCGCATTAGGGAAAGCCAGGAAAGAACCCATTCTCTTGACCTTGTTAGGCAGGAAAATAGATATGAGCATGGCGGAAAGAGAATAAGGCCAGGAAAGCCCACTAAAAAGACCCAGAGTTAATCAGTTAAAGCTCAAAAAACCAGGAGTAACTTGGCCTGAAATGTTTGAATATTCTCCAAATAAAGGTGGCTACCTCAGCATAGCCCATGTCTTTATTGTGTTGATCATGCAGGCCCAGCTTATTTTTTTAACTTTACTTATATGCTGTTTTTTCTCCTTTGGCCCTAATCAAGTAATTTGCAACCTAGGCAACTAATTTAGCATGCAGCCCCAGCCATAAGCAACATAGTAAAAGGCAGGAAGGATTCCATCTTAAAGATAGGATGCATTTTAATATACAGGAATTTAAAAAGTAAGATTCTTAACTTACTGTTTAGCAAACAGACAATAACTCAGCCTACCTTGGAGGCTAGGCAGGCAGTCTTATCTGATATGCTACCACACTAAGAGCCAGTATCCCAGGGAGAAATCAAACAGTAAATTCCTTACATTAAGTTAATTTAAAATATTCAGAAACCAATTAACAATCTGCAACCCCAGCTCTTAGTCACATTCTTGATGAATCCTTAAAAGGAGGAACCCCCAACCTTTTAGGGCGCTCCTGTCTCTGAAGTCACCTGCACTTTCTAAGTGCATAGCCTTTTAACTTTAAACCTTCTCTTTTCCACTTTTCAGGGCATGTTCCTCTCTCTTAGGTCGCCTGCACTTTGTAAGTGAGTCTTTGACTTTTCCCAGTCTTTTAGGGGCACCTCTTCTCTGGGGCAGCCCACACCCCCTTTCTCCAAGTGTGCTCCTTTTTGCCTTAAATAAACTTCTCACTGCTCAACTTAAACGTATTATCTCTGCATTTTTCCAGTGGTGTTTTTGTTACTTTGTTTTGTCATTCTAATCCTCTGGATTTCAGTTTAACCTTCACTCTCTCTGTCCTATGTCAGACAAGTAGGGAAGGGCCCCTGAGAGCTCAGATCTGGGTTTGCAAATTACCATCGCCTAGGCGACCAGGAAC
Organism: Manis pentadactyla; assembly: GCF_030020395.1. Classification (NCBI taxonomy): domain Eukaryota; kingdom Metazoa; phylum Chordata; class Mammalia; order Pholidota; family Manidae; genus Manis; species Manis pentadactyla. The sequence goes on from NC_080025.1 coordinate 47,251,248, forward strand.
TGCAGTTTTTAGTCATGCTCTTTAGTAGCCTGCCTGAAAGTCTCCTTTTTTCACCTATAGGAAGTTCACAGAACATAATCTCACTCGATTCAGTGCTCTGTGTCTCCCCCAAAGCCTGGGGTGGTAGGGACTCAGTTCCCACACTGTGCAGATTCAAGCAGGGACTGGATGCCAGGTGACACTGGACACCAGGTGACTCTGGCTCGAGGATTTAGCAGGGGTTGTGCCACGTGCTGAGTAGCTGTTCAATGAACTTCCTTGATTATTCTATTCTGTCATTCCCTATCACTCTTGTTTTAATGAATTACTTCCTCACCTTGTACTCTGACTTCCCTCCTTCTCCAAATGGAACTCCCCCTAAAAACATCACTGGTTAAAGTGTCACCCCAAAAAAGTGGTCTGCAAAAGTAAGGTCAATAACAAAATTCAGCATACAGCACTGAGTCTGTTATAAATGAGTATTCGCCAATTCATCCTACTGAAAAATACCACCTTCATCTCAGAGCGTACATTCAAGCATTCTAAACTCTTGATTATCCTTCTTTAATGGCCATTTGATAAACTTATTTATGCAATGATGGCTGCTTACAGTGAGTCTCAGGGGAACATCAATGACTACTGCATTCAATATCCTGGTTCCAAAAAAACAAGAACAATACGGAGCAGTAGTATTTCCTCTGGCTGTTGCCCTAGGCAGCAAATGCATGTTCTCTGCAGATGAAACACACTCATTCAGCAAAAATTACTGAGTATCTCTTATGTGTTCTCAATGCATTTTAATTGGCTCAACACTTACTCGGGAAATTAAGTCAAAGTCAGTATAATCAAAACTGATCACTAATTCTCTTGAATGTTGATAAGGAGAAATTCAAATTATCTCTGCTTACACCCTCTAATGCACCTATGAATCTAAGGAGCTAACTGTTCCCACACCAGCCATACCTCCTTCTGGATCTTGCATCATTGACTGAGGGGTCAGAGTTTGCAAACTTGGCCAAGTTTTATAGGATGGTTCCTCCCTAAGGCCTTTCTGGAGGAAGCAGTCCCATTCTCCCTGAGAACATTTTACCACCAGATTTCTGATCCTGCAGAATCTCTCCCCTGGCTTTAGTGCATCTTCATATCAATAGGTATTTCCCAGGGGTGGAGAGAAGTAGTCATCTCCATATCAATAGGTGATTACAAGTGGGGTGAGGAGCAAGGGCACACCTGGACTGGAGAGGTTTGGTAGGGTCCCTTTTTACAGCTGGGTTGCAAGAGACATAGGCAATAAACGGGTTTCTTCCACTTTCTTTCCCCTTATGACAAATTTTGGCTTCAAAGGTTATTTGCCCCAGGATGGGAAGATATTTTCCCCCTGGAGTTACACTGCCAAATGCTTATTCTATAACTCAAGAGCAGGCCTAGAAGACGCAATCCATTCAATTGCCTGGCTGGATGTGGAGTGCTGATGTGCAGATGCTGGATAAAATTCCTAGCCATTGGTGAGGCAACATCTGGATCACACTGGAGAAACTATATCTATGAGCTCCTGGTTCTGCATCTGACATGGGGTCAGACTGGCAGGAGACACCACCTGGTATGCCAGGTAGCTGAAGATGGCTTTTTGTTCATGGTTCACCTGCATGAAAAAAAGCTTGCCTGCTACCTATTGTCACCAGCACTTCAGCCCACAGCCTGAGCCTTGGAGCCTTGGACTTCACAGTTGGTCTTAACCAAGTTCACAGTGTTTAGACATTCTGAGATGTGCTGCTCTGTTCTTGGTATCCAGGCGGCCTAGTCTGAACCCCAGTGAAGACTTGCCTGTTAACCTCACCTCAGTTTGGCCACTGGGCATAGTATAAAGACAAAAGCTTTGTGGGAATAATACCTGGAACTCCTTTTTCCCCTCCTGTTTCCTAGGCACATGACTCCAGGCAAGTTACATCAGTGCTACCAACTTAGATTTGTTTCTTACATACTCTGGCCTGATTACTGTTACTTCATAGAGGGTTTAGGGGTTGAATGAGGTACCCTAACAAGGGGCAGTGGGCTCTGCATAGAAGTCTACTTTGCTGAATCTCTGGCCCCCTGTCCTATCTTCATGGGGGCTGAACATGCCATCTCTATACATAACTGCTTCCTGAAGTCTACACAGTAGCTTACAATGAATAGACCCTCACACACCAGAATCAACACAAGAGCATGTGTGAAATGAGGAGAGTCTCACTGCCAAGAAACCCAGCTGTGGGAAAACTCTCCTACTGACCAGGTCCCTTGGCCTACAGTCTGTGACTATGGTCCCTGTTTTGAAATTTGCTCTGAATAAGCAGAGCTCAAACAAGAAGTTTTAGTGGATCGTGGAATCCAGCCCTGTGACTGGTTTAGCACCCCAACCACAAATGGATTATTTCAAGCTTTCTTTCAGGCCCTAACTCTCTTCCCCAAAGTAGGTCTCTTTTTGCAACAGGAGCCACTTTGACTAAAGTTTAAGACCCAGGGGATATCTGCCTTGAAAGATCAGCCTCCAGGGGTCCTCAGCAAGGGGCTCAGCCTTGGAAGACAAGTCTTTGGAGGACCCTTTGGAGTCCTGAGCAACACTCAGCCCAGGGACCCTATTTGCCCAAATTATAGGGTCCTAGCAGGCAACTGTGTCAGCTGGCTTTCTCATCAGCAGTGGGCATTTATTCTCCAGCCGGGTGACATGCAGTGGAGGACCACATTTGAATGAACAAGGATGGAGGAGATGCCTGAAACCATGTTAGCTGTTTATATGCCCCAATTTGAAACTGAATGTGGTGACTTGTGCATTTGAAGGTACGTAATATGCTGGGAGGTTTCGGAGCAAAGGGGCAACTTGAAATGGCAAATAAATAACAAACGCACAGAATAATTTTAAAGGAAATGCATGAATAACAGATTTTGAAAAACTCAATAAATAGCTCTTACCCTTCTAATTTTAAGAGTTGGGTAATTCATTTTCCTCAAGACTTTCATTAGCCTTAGCAAGCATGTGCTGTTCAAGCCTCAGTTGTTGTCATAAGTGCTATTCAGAGAACATCTGCATGGAGCAGTTCTTTCTGCTTCCAAGCAGAGCCTCAGTACTTGCTGAAAGGGGACAGCCATGCACGTGCTGTCCTCCAGGCCCAATCAGGCTGCCTCTTTCAGATGTTGAAATCGCATGTTTCCATACAAAGCAGATGCTTCCATCATTTAAGACTAAATTACCCAAAGAGGTTGAGGAAAGGGCCTTAGGATGAGCCAAAACAGGAAGCATTGCTGTAGGTTTCAAATGCTGCTAAAATCCAGCATTTGTTTACATTGAAAAGAATACATTGAGAGAGAGAAACAGATGATAAATGACATGAAATTCCAACTAAAGATGAGAAAAACTTGAGCCCCTAGCTAGGCTTTCTTTTGAACAGCTCTGTGCAACTGCCTGTGCATGGGTGGCTGGGCACTGGCTGCTGTCTGTCTACTGGGGAGAAGCCACAGGACAGAGCGTGCAGGAGAGGGCTTTCTGCAGCCTGCAGCCCACAGGACACGGCTGTACAGACGGCGCTGGCCGGCGAAGGCTGTCTGGGCCTCGGGATAAAATTTGACATTCTGCTGCATACCAGCCACCCAAATGGGTGTGGTGCAGATTTGTTTCCCTTATTTATTATTATTATTACTGAAAAGAGTATTATTATTTTAAAGCTCACTAGGTTCTCAGATCATATCCTGGGTAGAGCTTGATGAACGGAACAGACCTGGGTCCTGTCCACAATGAGACTGCAGCTTTCAACCAGGTGAAATAAGGCCATTATTGTGGAAAGGAGTTTGTAAATACCAAATTAAGTTAGATGCCCAAAAATAGTACTTGTGATTATTGTTGTTTTAATAATTGTTTGTAAATTCAGGGATGGTGACATTTATCACAACCCATGCCCACCAATACATTCCTCCCTTTAGACCTTCTCACATATTCTTCTACCTGTCTGTTTCCCCTACTGGACTCTAAGCACCTTGTACAGTCAGAGATATTCTCTGTGCCGAATTTGCTTTCCACCCCTATGGGCCTAAAAGTGTGCAATTCACCAGCATTTACTAACAAGATAGATGCTAGATGGCTAGATAGATGGTAGAAAGCTAGAGAACAGATATGCATGTACATATACATGTAGATGCTATAGATTAGACCATATTTTTAAAGGGCTTTAAGCTAAATGTTTCGGTAGCCCTACACAGTTCCTCTGCTCATAGTTTCTAGGTTTCAGTTCTTCCTTTCCCACTTGGTGTCCAGGGGAAACTCCGCTTCCCTCTCTCCTTCACACACTCAGTGTAGGTCCATCACACCTGATCCCAGCCATTCTCTAGGCCACACCGTGTCCTCTTCTTCACCACACCACCCTCCACATCACGCTGAGGTCAGAGTGGGTACAGGTGAGCTCCTTCAAGAGTCCTCTTATCTCAATAACATTTGCATTCCAGCTTCCCGCACCTTCTGCTCTGTGCACTGAGGGGGTGTCCTCATAACACATATCATATGATGCCGGTGAGAGAGAAAGTCGCTCTTCCAACACATCCAACCAACCTAATGTTTGTTCTTGCCAACTTGCATGTACCCAAAATTGACAGAGCCTGCTGCAAATGGGCATTGCATCATCTGATACAGATCACTGGCTATTTAATCCCCAATCCTTATTAGGCTTCCCTCCTAAACATGATGCATGACCCCCAAACATTCATGGAGCCCCCCCTCAGCTGGACCCTCACTCCATCTCTATTGGTCTCTCTTCACTCCCAGGTGACTTACATTCCCCTTCTCCCCTGAAGCTCTTCTGTCCTCTAGAATAGCCCAGGCCCCTGTCTCTCTCTCTCAGCCTCTGAGATTTGGAGGACAGAGGTGAAAAGAAAAATGTCATCTATAACTGAATGCCTTCAAGACTTTCCTCCTTCCTAACTCTCAAACATAAACATCTTGCACTGAGATTTGGAGGTTGACATTCCTTCACCTTCTATGACAGTGATCTGTCAAATAACGATGTACCCCTCTCCCTCCAATGGCTCCTTTCCTTGGCTAACAGTCACCACCCAAGACCACAGCTCTTGCCTGCTTTCATCCAAGCCTGTGTCCTCTCCCTCCACCTCTCATCTACTCTACAGAGCAAGGATTACTAAGTCACTTTCCAGCCATCTGTAATGGACACCATCTCTGTCACAGTCCTTCAGAGATTAACAGTGGCCGCCTACTTTCTATACTGAATGAAATAATCCACTGTCCATCTAAGAACTAAAACACTAAAAATGTTTTAATTGTAACTCCTTGCATCTGTATTTCTCTCCTCTGGGTCATCATCTATTATCTTCCTTTTCAAATATATTGTTTTATGACATGTCTACATATATCTAAAGAATACATAGCTTAATTTTACTAAATTGGGAGCTGTATAAAAGTTATTTCGTTCTGTAGAAATGCACACACACACACACAAGAGGGCATGTAAAAATGGTAAAAACAACAAAATCTGTTATCTAGCTACCAGTGGTGTACCAGTGTCAGTTTCCTGGTTTGGTATTTACTAGAGTCAAATAAATAGCATCAGTGTCTCCAGAGTAACTTTTAATACCAATAGCAATGTTTGTTTTATTTGTATGGATAAAACTGTGGCCAAAAACTAGTTCACGAACTGAATGAAACTTCAAGTATTAAGTTGAAAGAAACTCAGTTGTTTAAAATAACTTTTATCTTTTTTCCCCCTTCACCTATTTCACACTCACCAAAAAATATGTGAGAATGTTTGATATCTTGGTCTGGAAGATGGATACATGAGGGTATATATGTGTCAAAATCCATCAAGCTGAACACTAAGATTTGTGCATTTTCTTGTGTGTACGTCAAAATAAAAATTTTTAAATAAATAAATGCTAAAACTTATTAACATGCTAATAAAAAATAATAAAGTAAAATAAAATAAAATAAATCTCAGAAAAATAAGTGTTAAAATGTATTTAATAATTTCCATATAAATAATGTTTATGTTCCTAATATTGTATATTTGTGATTTATTTTCTCCTGTGTTTCATCAATCTTCACAGACATTTATCTATTCCATTAGTTTGTTATTCAAACAATAAACATTTAGCTCTCTTGATCCTTTCTATAATGTGGCTTGCTACATCATTAATTTCTACTATCATCTTGATTACTATTTCTTTCCCCTATTTTCTTTGAGGTTATTTTGCTTTACTTTTACAATTTCATAATATAGTTGCCTAGCTCATTAATTTTCAGCCCTTTTTTGAGTAAGTATTCCTCTAATATTTCTCTAATGTTTAGAGAATCCTCTAAATAATTTAGATCCTCTAAATTTTCCTAACTGCATCTCATATGTTTCTATGCATGATATTTTCATTATCTTTCATCTCTGAGTATTTCTTTAAATTTGTTGTGACTTCACCTTCGATAGTTATTTAGAATCATATATATATATATGTATTTTTTAAAAATATCTAATGTATGTGGAATTTTGTTATTGCAATTTAATTACATTGTATCTGAGATTATATACAGTATGGAACATTCCTTAAGTGTGCTGAGACTTATTTTATTCCTTAGGATGTTGTTCTGGTATATGTTGGTGTTGGTCTGTCCTTACTCTCTCATACTTACCATTTCAGGGTACAGTGCCCTATTTCCAGCCTCTAGCACCTGTATTAATTTGCCTGTAGACTTGCTTTTAAGGTCATGGCCTGTGTTATCACCTACTTGTGCTGTGAGCCAGCTGGCACAATAGGTGTTCCAGAATTTAAATCCTCCAAGCAACAATGCTCAATGTCAGATAGGAGCTGGTGTATCAACACACCCCAGCTGCCTTGTTGCATGTGGGAGAACTCTGTTGTGCATTTTGCACTGGCTCCCACAGTTCCTCAGCAGGAACAAGCTCCATGTACCCACACAGACACTTGAAACTATACCCTTTGTTTTTTCCCTTCTCACTCCCCACCTTTCTGTCAACATTTCCTTCCCTTACAAGTAAATTACTCACATGCAAACTTTTGCCTCACATTCTGTTTCTGAAGAATGTGAATTGGAATATAAAGGCAATGGTGAATTGGAAGCTTTACATGTTCTTGAGAAGAACCTGAGTTCTCTGTTGGTTATGAAGTAAAGGTGAGTAATTTGTGTTACATAAATTAGTTACCTAAATATATGCTTGACATTAAAGAAAGCTGCATTTTAATCCCCATATTTGATAACATATTTTATAATTTTCTTTGTTCTTATGTGAATTTTTCCTTCATTTACTAATATGAATGTATTGCATAGAGAATTGAACCTTGAAACTTTTCTCATATGTTTTGTCTTCTTTATGCCTAAAAAGGCTCTTATTATTAATGTCTATATGTTTAATAATATATCTTGCAACTTTCTTTCCTTAGTATTTTCCAGACGTATCCCCTTATTTTCAACTATCCCTAAGTTGTAGGTGTGTTACTTTTGCATACATTATAAGTGGGAATTTCTGGGGGAGGGTGGGGAGAAGGATTGTACTAATTTTCTTTTAATTGGTATTTTAGGCTATTAATATTTATTGATTATTGATACATATCACCTTTTCCTACCATAATCTACTTGCTTGTATTGTTCTCTTTTTTCCCCCTTTCTTGCCTTAATTTGAGGGGGGATATTGTCTGAATGTGAGTGTCCACTTTTTATAATATATGATGGTTGTTTCCACCTTTTTTACAGTACATACGTTGCAGTTTGATTCTGTTTGGGATTACTCTTGTGTTTGTACCCTCTTCCTGAACACACAAGAGCCTATTTCCTTAGTCTGTGGCACACTTCTTGCTCTCCTCGTCTGCTTTGATTTGTCTCCATTTTTTAAGCTCGTCTATGAAAGGTAGATCAAAAAGTGCCCATCTGACAAGAAATTTTAGAAGAAAAACCAATTTGGTAAAAATGATGATGAATTCACATATTTTTAGTGTGTTTGAGGGCATCCACGTGAAGTTAGGATAAAATGCCAGCAGAAAGATTGAAATAAGAGGAACAGCTTTGAGTGACACTGACATTCAGGGACATCTGAGCTGAGAAATGAGTGACATGGCCCAGGGAGCCATGGGAAGGGATGTGAAGACAGAACCCTGGAAAACTCTGTTCACTTGGTCATCGATGGTACAGTGAGGAAAGAAGAATCCAGATTTGAGCTTGATGTTCCCATCCTAATTTTGAATTTTTGAACTGTTTCATCCGTATTTTATTTCATAGTTAAAATAAAGCATTTTGCCTGAACCCTTCCATCTCTCCCTCTCTATTTCTTTTAGGTCTCAGCTATGAAGATGAAAAGCCAGAATCATCTGAACAGCACAGAAGGACTTTATGAGGAAGGTGGTGAATAGGTTGATGTGGAAGACTGAGCCTCGTATGCATCTGAGGGGACACAAGAGCCACGTGAGCAGGGTTCTATGGCCAGAATCTGCACAGCACTGGCAGACCAAGTTTCTGAAGGCTGACAATAGACAGGGAGCCTGGGGAAATGGAACGGTGGGTGGGAAGTAGAGCCAGACTGGACCGTGCTGATACCAAAGAAAGACATGTCCAATATTACACGGTGAATTATCATTCACCAAGGGGGTGACTTCACTCAGAAATATTTTAAATATTGTCCAATGGCATGAAGAAAATGACAGTTGGAGACTCATCCCATAGTTTTGTGTATGGAGCCCAATATGATAAGGCTACAGATGAAGACTATTAAGTGGAATAGGGTCTGAAGAGATTTGCTACCAAATACATTTCTCAGGGAGAAGCCAGAGGCTTTAATGGCTTTTCTTTTTCCAAATGAAAAAAGAAGTCAACAAATTAAAATAAAAGATGTTGGGCCTGTTGGAATCAGCACCATGAATAGAAGAGGAGCTCAGTGTGGAGGGGGCGTCCACACCCTTCTTTCTCTGCCCTTTCCCAAGACTGCTCCTTGCATGGTCTGGAAATGTGAAGATTGATTAAAAAAAAATACATGACTCCTGCCCTCAGAGTAACCAGACAGGGGCCCAGCTCTGAGAGTCACTGGAGCTGAGGGCAGTAAAGCAGAGAACAGCTGAACAGCCAACGTCCCCACATCTTCAGAGCAAGCTGCCTGTGTGCAGCTTCTGACCCTCATCAGCACTAGAGAGCTTCATCTGGGATGAAACACAATTTCAGAATCAATAATTCTGAGATAAAATATTTACTGAAGCCCTGTTTGCGGTTTTATAAGGATAAAATAAAACAAAAACACTAGTGGTTTGCCAGAAATAAATGCAACCTCTCTTATTTATGCATAAATACAACCAAGGGGTTACTAAATAAAGGAAATATTAAAAACAAAAACCTATATCCCTGATATCATATCCTTGTAAATAGAGTTGAAAATAACACTTTTTAAAGGTATGGTTCATGGTCTAGTTTGCTTCATGAACCTGCTATTTTCACTAAAATATAAGCAATAGATTGATTTATATCCTGCATGAATCTATGAAGAATTTTAGACAAGTATACACAACACCCCCCAAAAAATTTTGAAATGAAAGAACAAAAGTAGGAAATTGTTTCAAAGAAACAATTAGTCATAAAACAGACCATGCAATTACATACATTTGCTAAATTTGGAACACAGATATAGGTCAGAGCTTCTTTGCAGCCAGAGACAAAAAAATTTCTCAAATAGCATTTGTGAAGTCTCCATAACAAGACAAACCAAGTACATAGGTTTTGTTTTTACCAAAGACCAGTGTGACTCTCCCAATAAATATGGTCCCTTGTCCTCATTTTAATTTGTCCAGTTCTGCCTCTTCACACCCAGGGCTGCTATTCTCGTCTACAAAAAGACAAGTCTCTTTTCCCTCCATTAATAACAGAATATCCGAGCTTCTCATGCTGCGATCATGCATGATTAGCACCTCGACAAGAATTGCAGATTGTACAACAGACTTGAAAGCCTAGTGCACCATAGCCAGTGGGCCAGGCTAAGCAAGATCATCTAGATTCTCTTTGGCTTTTTTCTGGAATGTCCCCAAACTCTTACCTTTCTGTCACCAATGCCCCATTCAGCATCTCAATTACTGTGGGTTTAAATTATAAGTAATTTAAAAAGTCTTGGTGGAAAGAGTCATTATCCCTGGAAGGTACACTTTTATGACAACTGCTAGGAAAAGGCAACATGGCCATTTATTAAAATAAAGACTCTCACACCATCACACCTGCATGGTAGGTTATCTGCTAGGTTCTAGGCATCAATATGACTCAGCTGCTACCCCGTAGTAGCCCCTGCTAACACCTCCATGTTGATTTTGCAAGAAGTGCAATCACTTAACAAAGAAAAAATAAATCACTTAAGAAAGGTAACTCTTTGGATGGATTACTTAATGACAATGAAATGTAGCAGAGCTTCACAAGGAAGGTGAAGATCCCTTGACTGCTGCCATCGAATATCAAATAATTGCTTAAGAAAGATCATAGAGCCTGCCTCTTTTAAAGAGCCCTGGATTTCTTAAGAAATAAGCAAAGAAAAGATGAAGAAACTGTCTATAATATGAACTAACATGTGCTTTAAAAAATTTTTTTGGATAAACTCAAATTCTTTTCAGTTATGTTCCCTTGTCTGTTTTCCTTCCAAAAGATCTGTTAATATCAAAATTTAATTCCTCTTCTCACAAATCTTATGAGTGAAACTATTAATAGTTGTCTTACAAAGACACGAGCCATCACATGTAGGTATTGTCATTGTGCTATGACAATGCAATATAACATCCCTACTATGCTTCAAGCTTCAGGGTAAACATTTTTTTAATGTAGTTGTGCTTTGAAAAGTATTAGAGGATTTCCTCTGTTTAATCCCTACCTATTAGATGCAATGCAATGGGAAGGTGAAAGTCTTGATTCTATAAAGTTGGGTTTGAATTTTTGCTCTATCAGTCATTTTATTGATGAATCTGGACAAGTTATTGAGCCTCTCTGACTTTTTTTCAATGATAATAATGGGGTAGTGTGACCTACCTTGCAAGATCATTATCAGAATTAATGGAGATAAGAATTAATAACATAGGTAGTTGGTGTTATTGGTCAAAGATGTGTTTCACACAGTCCCTCAAGGCCCTGTGGGGTTTAGTCACAGAGGTAACAGCCAAATCCTTGTCTCAGGATTGCCGCATCAGCATCTGGTTTTGGGAAGTCCTAATCAGGACAGCATGCGGACTTGCGGGCACAGCGAGGAGCCCCTAGTATACCTTCCTTTGCTTCATCTCCTCCTCTCCAAGCAGTAGCTCTAATCAGCGTGTTGCCTTATGTAAGCTTGCACATGCAAACTATGTGCATTTTATGAATATTCTCTGTGGGATTTGCTTAAAAATAAACAAAGGATTCTACAGTCATGGTATAAACAATTCTTGTCATTGCAGCTGGTCCAAATATGGCAAGATCTCAGTTAACCTGGTAGGTTCAGAGCAGATCCCCCACAACTGATTTCTGGACTTTTTGTTTATCTGGGAAGGGAAGCTCTAATCTGTGACCATTGACACATGAACTCATGTTAGGCCACAGCTTTCTGTTAGGCCACAGCTTTCTGTGTGTAACTAAGGAAAGCTCTGCTACTGAGAGTCAAAACCATTCCAGAAAAAAGCCAAAGAGAATCTAGATGATCTTGCTTAGCCTGGCCCACTGGCTATGGTACACTAGGCTTTCAAGTCTGTTGCACAATCTGCAATTCAGGAAAATACACTGACCACTTACCATGAGTCAGACACTGCTGAAAACAGGATGAATGAAATACTTAACCTTCTTGTTACTCACAACAAAGGGATAAACAGACAATTAAAATATAAGGGCATTCGCTGTGCTAAGTAGACACAGAGCACTGTGGGAATAAGCATGGATCACCTTACAAGGTCAGTTCACGGATTCATGGGTTCAAGAGCTCTGGGTGCAGGCTCCCCACTAAATCACTGCTCTGGTTGGAAGCTAGTAGGCACCCAGTGTATTATTGTTGAATGAATGGTGCCATTTCTGTAGAACATTTCTGAACTAGGTAACATTTTGATTCTGGCTGAAGACAGAAGCTCAATAAATCACAATAGAACCAGAGTGGTTCACAAACAGACTAGAAATGTGCTAAAGGCAGCATTTTTACCTCACCAGGATAAGTTTTATTTAAAAAGTCAAACTTTGGTGCTTTGAATAGTTTGTGTTCCTGTACAATTTCCTGGCAATGTTATATAACGCCGTATTCTTTTTTTTTTACAAGCGGAATGCATTCAGTGTGGACATCTGAACAAGTGATTTAAGTGCCCTTGTTATGACATGTGTACTGATGGTTTGCAGACCACAGCAAAATATGCCCATTGTACCACACCTCCCCATTAAATTTAATTGGTGACCTTTAGAAATTTGAAGTCAGATAAGTATTTTTGTGGGGCTGCATGTCACCTAGGATGCATTAGGACACACAGATAGTAATTGATGATGTTAGCTTCTGAATGTGTACCTGCTGTTCTGGTTTCATGATGGCACAGACAAATGAGTCCATCCACAGTGCCAGCATAATCATTTCTGATGGTATGTGTCAGCATTCGTCAAATGCTATTATATTTTTAGCAGATGAAACACATGCAATATAATTTTTTTCAATAAAATGTTGTGGTCTATTCTTTTGACTGTTTCTGTGGTTGTGTATTTTTTCCCTGGCATACAAGTGCCATATGAATGTGTGATGTGTGAAGTTCTTTTTTGAATTAGTAGAAGAGAAACATAAGCAAGAAACAGGCAAAACAGCAAAACCTACTGACCAGTGTATATTACATATAAACATAGTAGATCTCCTTCATCATAAAAATGTCTTCTTACCTAAGAACATTATGCTTCTCCATGTCATATAATCTGCAATTCAGGAAAATACAGATTGTGGAATGCTCAACAATGATCATTTCATTAGATTTTTGTTACATACAGTTTGATATCCTCAAGCAAAATGTATTACCATGGAATGTTAAGCTTCCTTAAAAACCATCTAGCAGCCAATGTCTAGTGCATTGTTCTTATTCTAAAAGAAGTTGTCAGGGGCTGGAGGGAGAGTGCCGGCTGAGAGCTTAATTTACTGAGATCTGCCGTGAGGGCAGTGACCGCCAGAAAGGTCAGAATGCACCATGTCTGTCTCCTTCCCTGCTTCCTCCCTCAATGCACCATATAGAGCATCCCTTGGGAAGGATCCTAAGGAAAAAGCAAAAGAAAACAAATCAAAACCAGGCGGTGCCACTGATAATTGGCATACAAAGTCCAAACTTGAACTATGAGCAGTGTCGTTGTCATTCTAGGCCAGGCTGCCTTGGAGACATCATGATATGCTGCACAGGTCCGTGGTCAGCAGCAATGCGGGTCAAATTAGATCATTCCTGTTACTCATGGGACCCTCAGCAATTTACTGGCCTCCCTGAAGCTAGTTTTCCTGTCCTAGTTTACTGGCTTCTATTATTACATTGAATTTTTCAGGAAGGAAACAAAATATAAAAAGAAATATTGAATGCAGAAAGGACACCCAAATGTCTGTTAAATGTAAGGCAAATTAACATGGAGGATAAGAGAATGAAATTGGGAGAGCCCTGCCCGTTTCACGATCAGGCTGGGAACTCCCCCAACTGTGTGCTCTTTGAAAGGCTGCCTATCAGGGCTGTTTTCTCACGAGTAAAATGGGCATATTTCCTGTCTGTCCAGCAAGGCCATGGTACCTTGGGAATGAGAGAATGTATGGCATGGAGATGCGCAGTATGCAGCCAGCTCATAGCAAGTGTTCTTGGACTGACTGCAGTTATGACAAACTATTGTTTTATAATATTTTCCTTTTTTTTAGTTTATTCATTTTTTATTTTTGTATCATTAATATACACTTACATGCACAACATTGTAGTTACTAGATTAAGTCCTCATTATCAAGTCCTCACCACATACCCCATTACAGTCACTGTCATCAGCATATTAAGATGCTATACAATGACTACTTGTCTTCTCTGTGCTATACTGCCTTCCCTGTATGACCCCCTACATTATGTGTGCTAATCATAATGCCCCTTATTCCCTTTATCACTCCCTTCCCACCCATCTTCCCCAGTCCCCTTCCCTTTGGTAACTGTTAGTCCATTCTTGGGTTCTGTGAGTCTGCTGCTGTTTTGTTCCTTCAGTTTTTGCTTTGTTCTTATACTCCACAGATGAGTGAAATCATTAGATATTTGTCTTTCTTCCCTGACTTATTTCACTGAGCATAATACCCTCTAGCTCCATCCATGTTGTTGCAAATGGTAGAATTTATTTTCTTCTTATGGTTGAATAATATTCCATTGTGTATATGTGCCACATCTTCTTTATCCATTCATCTACTGATGAACACTTAGCTTGCTTACATTTCTTGGCTATTGTAAATAGTGCTGTGATAAGCACAGGGGTACATATGTCTTTTTGAAACTGGGATCCTGCATTCTTGGGGTAAATTTCTAAGAGTGAAATTCCTGGGTCAAATGGTATTTCTATTTTTAGTTTCTTCAGGAACCTCGGTACTGCTTTCCACCATGGCTGAACTAATTTACATTCCCACCAGCAGTGTAGGAGGATTCCCCTTTCTCCACATCTTCACCAACATTTGTTGTTGTTTGTCTTTTGGATGACGATCATCCTAACTGGTGTGAGGTTATATCTCCTTGTGGTTTTAATGTGCATTTCTATGATGATTAGCCATGTGGAACATCTTTTCTTGTGCCTGTTGGCCATCTGAAGTTCTTCTTTGGAGAAGTGTCTGTTCAGATCCTATGACCATTTTTTAATTGGGTTATTTGCTTTCTGTTTGTTGAGGTACATGACCTCTTTGTATAATTTGGATGTCAACCTCTTATTGGATATGTCATTTGTCAAAATATTCTCCCATACTGTAAGATGCCTTTTTGTTCTACTGATGGTGTCCTCTGCTGTACAGAAGCTTTTTAGTTTGATATAGTCTTACTTGTTCAATTTTGCTTTAGTTTCCCTTGCCCGGGGAGATATGTTCATGAAGAAGTTGCTCATGTTTATATTCAAGAGACTTTTGCCTGTATTTTCTTCTAAGAGTTTTATGGTTTCATAACTTACATTCAGTTCTTTGATCCATTTAGAGTTTACTTTTGTGTATGGAGTTAGATAGTAATCCAGTTTCATTCTCTTACATGTAGCTGTCTAGTTTTGCCAACAGCAGCTGTTGAAGAGGCTGTCATGTCCCCACTGTATATCCATGGCTCCTTTATCATATATTAATTGACCATATATATTTGGGTTAATATCTGGACTCTTTATTCTGTTCCACTAATCTATGGGTCTGTTCATGTGCCAGTACCAAATTGTCTTGATTACTGTGGCTTTGTAGCAGAGCTTGAAGTTGGGAAGCGAGATCCCCCCTGCTTTGTTCTTTCTTCTCAGGATTGCTTTGGCTATTCAGGGTCTTTTGTGGTTCCATATGAATTTTAGAACTATTTGTTCCAGTTCGTTGAAGAATGCTGTCAGTATTTTTATAGAGATTGTGTTGAATCTGTAGATTGCTTTAGGCAGGATGGCCATTTTAACAATATTAATTCTTCCTACCCAAGAGCATGGGATGAATTTCCATTTATTAGTATGCACTTTAATTTCTCTTGGGAGTGTCTTGTAGTTTTCAGCATATAGGTCTTTCACTTCCTTGGTTAGGTTTATTCCTGGATATTTTATTCTTTTTGGTGCAGTTGTGAATGGAATTATTTTCCTGATTGCTCTTTATGCTAGTTCATCTTTAGTGTATGGGAATGCAACAGATTTCTGTTTACTAATTTTGTATCCTGCAACTTTGCTGAATTCAGGTATTAGTTCTAGTAGTTTTGGGGTGGATCCTTTAGGGTTTTTTATGTATAATATCATGTCATCTGCAAACAGTGACAGTTTGACTTCTCCCTTACCAATCTGGATGCCTTTTATTTCTTTGTGTTGTCTGATTTCTGTGGCTAGGAACTCCAGAACTATATTGAATAAAAGTGGGGAGAGTGTACATCTTTGTCTTGTTCCCAAACCTAGAGGAAAACCTTTCAGCTTCTCACTGTTAAGTATGATGTTGTCTGTGGGTTTGTTGTATATGGCCTTTATTATGTTGAGGTACTTGCTCTCTATACCCATTTTGTTGAGAGTTTTTATCATGAATGGATGTTGAATTTTGTCAAATGCTTTTTTGCATCTATGGAGATGATCATGTGGTTTTTGTCCTTTTTGTTGATGTGGTGGATAATGTTGATGGATTTTCAAATGTTTTACCATCCTTGCATCCCTTGATCATGTTTTATGATCCTCTTGATGTATTTTTGAATTCGGTTTGCTAATATTTTGTTAAATATTTTTCCATCAATTTTTATCAGGGATATTGGTCTGTAGTTTTCTTTTTTTGTGGTGTCTTTGCCTGTTTTGGGTATTGGAGTGATGTTGGCCACATAGAATGAGTTTGGAAGTATTCACTCCTCTTCTATTTTTTACAAAACTTTAAGGAGAATGGGTATTATGCATTCTCTAAATGTCTGATAAAATTCAGCGGTGAAGCCATCTAGTCCAGGTATTTTGTTTTTGGGTAGTTTTTTAATTACCAATTCAATTTCTTTGCTGGTAGTTGGTCTGCTTAGATTTTCTGTTTCTTCCTTGGTCAATCTTGGAAGGTTGTATTTTTCTAGGAAGCTGTCTATTTCTTCTAGGTTATCCAGCTTGTTACCATATGGATTTCATAGTTCTTTGTATTTCTGTGGTGTTCATCATGATTTTGCCTTTCTCATTTCTGATTATGTTTATGTGTGTAGAGTCTCTTTTTTTGATAAGTCTGGCTAGGGGTTTATCTATTTTGTTTATTTTATCAAAGAACCAGCTTCTGGTTTCATTAATTATTTCTATTCTTTTATTCTTCCTAATTTTATTTATTTCTTCTCTGATCTGTATTATGTCCCTCCTTCTGCTGAATTTGGGCCTCATTTGTTCTTCTTTTTCCAGTTTCAATAATTGTTACTTTAGACTATTCCTTTGGGATTGTCCTTCCTTCTTTAAATAGGCCTGGATTGCTATATACTTTCCTCTTAGAATTGCCTTTGCTGCATCCCACAGAAGTTGGGGCATTGTGCTGTTGTTCTCATTTGTCTCAATATATTGCTTGATCTCTGTTTTAATTTGGTCATTGATCCCTTGATTATTTAGGAGCGTGTTGTTAAGCCTCTATGTTTTTGTGAGCCTTTTTGTTTTCTTGGTACAATTTATTTCTAGTTTTATACCTTTGTGATCTGAGAAGTTGGCTGGTACAATTTCAATCTTTTTTAATTTACTGAGGCTCTTTTTGTGGCCTAGTATGTGGTCTATTCTGAAAAATGTTCCATGTGCACTTCAGAAGAATGTGTATTCTGCTGCTTTTGGGTATAGAGTTCTGTAGATGTCTGTTAGGTCCATCTATTCTAATGTGTTGTTCAGTGCCTCTGTGTCCTTATTTATTTTCTGTTTGGTTGATCTGTCCTTAGGAGTGAGTGGTGTGTTGAAGTCTAAAATGAATGCAGTGCATTCTATTTCCCCCTCTAATTCTGTTAGTATTTGTTTCACATATGTATGTGCTCCTGTGTTGGGTACATAGATATTTATAATGGTTATATCCCCTTGTTGGATTGACCCCTTTATCATTATGTAATGTCCTTCTTTGTTTCCTGTGACTTTCTTTGTTTTGAAGTATATTTTGTCTGATACAAGTACTGCAACACCTGTTCTTTTCCCCCTATTAGTTTTATGAAATATATTTTTCCATCCCTTCACTTTTAGTCTGTGTATGTCTTTGGGTTTTAAGTGAGTCTCTTGTAGGGAGCATATAGTTTGGTCTTATTTTTTTATCCATTCAGTGACTCTATGTCTTTTGATTGGTGCATTCAGACCATTTACATTTAGGGTGATTATCGATAGGTATGTACTTATTGCCATTGCAGGCTTTAGATTTGTGGTTACCAAAGATTCAAGGGTAACTTCCTTATAATCTAAGAATCTAACTTAACTCAGTATGCTATTACAAACACAGTCTAAAGGTTTTTTTCCCTGTCCTTTTATTCCTCCTCCATTCTTTATATATTAGGTATCATATTCTGTACTCTTTGTCTATCCCTTTTTATTACCTCTGGTGGCAGCTATTTATCCTTCGGAGTCTTTCCATCGAGAGGAGTCCCTTTAAAATACACTGTACAGTTGCTTTGTGGGCTGTAAATTCACTCAAGTTTTCCTTACCTGGGAATTGTTAAATCTCTCCTTCAAATTTAAATTATAATCTTGCTGGATTCAGTATTCTTGTTTCAAGGCCCTTCTGTTTCATTGCATTGGCTATATCATGCTATTCTCTTCTGGCCTGTAAGGTTTCTCCTGAGAAGTCTGATGATAGCCTGATGGGTTTTCCTTTGTAGGGAATCTTTTTTCTCTCCTGGTTGCTTTTAATACTCTGCCCTTGTCTTTGATCTCTGCCATTTTAATTATTATATATGTTGGTGTTGCCCTCCTTGGGTCCCTTGTTTTGGGAAATCTGTAGACTTCCATGGTCTGAGAGAGTATTCCCTTCCCAGATTGGGGAAGTTTTCAGCAATTAGTTTCTCAAGGACACTTTCTATCTCTTTTTCTCTCTCTTCTTCTTCTGTTACCCCTATAATATGAATATTGTTCCATTTGGATTGGTCACACTGTTCTCTCAGTATTCTTTTATTCCTAGAGATCCTTTTTTCTCTTTATGACTCAGCTTCTTTGTATTCCTCTTCCCTAATTTCTATTTCATAAATTGTCTCCTCCACTATATCTAATCTGCTTTTAATACCCTCCATTGTGTTCTTCAATGATTGGATCTCCATCCTATATTTGTTCCTGGGTTCGTGAATGTTTTTCTGTACCTCCATGATCATGTTAATGATTTTTATTTTGAAATCTCTTTCAAGAAAATTCATGAAGTTGATTTCATTTGATTATTTCTCAGGTGAATTCATAAGTTTGCTTTGAACCAGGTTACGTTGAATTTTCATATTTGTTTGTGGTGCCCTCTAGTGCCCACAAGCTCTGCTCTCTGGAGCTGCTCAGCCCCTGGAGCAATGCCAGGGGTTTCAGGGAAGTGGTGTTTGTGCCTGGGGGAGGAAAGAGCTGTTTCTTGCTCCCCGGCTGCTATGCCTGTCTCCACTGCCTGAACCACTGGGCTGAACACACAGGAGTAAGCCTCTATACTTGTGCTTGTACCTGCCATAGGCTCAGCTTCCCTCTGGCTGGCCTGACACCAGGGCAGGGGCTGCCTCTTTGCAAGTCAGGTGCATGCTAGCTGGGAGGAAGACACAGCAGGCTTCATATCACTGTGGGGTGCCTTGGAGCTGCATAGCCATCCAGCAGGATGGAGTGCCTGCAGATAGTTTAAGCTCCCAACCTGCTGGGCCGAGTTCACCCGGACAAATTTTGTTTACCTGTCCTTTCTCCTGAGCAGTAAGCTCGTGCAATCTTTGCCCCTTCAGAAACCCTCTCACTTTTAGGAAGTGTCTCAGACTGCCTGCCCAGATCAGCTGGATATGAATCCCTGTTTTCCAAAAGCAGCTGGAATCTCCATCTCTCCAGGTATTAAGCTTGTCATAGCTTTCCAACCCCACTAATCACCTGAGCTCCATGCAATGTAGGTTTGTGTTCCCAGAGCAGATCTCCAGGGCTACGTGTTCAGCAGTCCCAGGCATCCACTCCTTTCCCACTCTGTTTCTCTTCTTCTGCCGGTGAGCTGGGGTGGGGGAAGGGCTTGGGTCCCAATGGTATGTTGGGCACTGCTTTGGTACGTTACACTATTTCGTGAGGTCTGCTCTTTTCTCCAGGTGTATGCACTCTGGTGCAGCCTTCTTTCCTGTTCCAGGGATTAGTTGTATTAATTATATTTTTGTATTGTATGTGGTTTTAGGAGAAGGTCTCTTTCTCACTTCTCATTCAGCCATCTTAATCCCTCTGTTTTACAAAATATTGTAATAATTTTTGCTCCCAAGAAAAGGAATCTCTTTCTAATGCAGACATTTATTTCTCAGCTTTTGCATACTTAGTGCTGTTATACAAGCATGTATTTTTTTATTTTTTACATACTAGAAAAATAGCCAGATGCCTCTAAGATCTACTACTCACTCCACATTCTGTGCTGCCTGTGCCAACCTGTTTGAATGTCTGCCCTGTTCTTATCTCATAATTGGAGTCCAGCCTGCCTCTGGACCATGCGGGCCCTAGAAGCAGAAGAAAGGTTTGCAGAGGGCCCTGCACCAGTGAATGTTAGTTTCGGATTCAGGAACAGGATATAATGTCAGCACTTTCTGAGGTTTGGCCTCAATCTCCTCTCCAGCCAAATGCCAGGCAGGGGAAGAATTATCTTTGTGAACAGATTGGATTCTTCAAATCAGAAAGTACTACATCCCAGTCTAACAACAGTACCTGGTAGAGGTGGCCTCAAGCTTGCACCCGGCTGCTTGTGCAGAACTAAGCTGATCAAAACACAGCACAGACAAAAGCCCATGTTGTTCTTTCCTGCCCCCTTCTCACAAAAACAGGAAAAAGATTGAGAGAAAAATAACTTTCAGTGGTCTTATAATGTAAAAATCATCATTTTTTCTGAAGAAACAATTACAAAAGATACCCAGCAATAGCAACACTTTCTTAGACAGACTCCTACATATGTAAACATTGAGAGCTGTTAGTTGCAGTTGACAGGTAAATGCATTAATGTCTGCTCCAAACATTTCCCTTCAGGAAGAGCTAATTTCAAGGCCCTCTATTCAGAAGCAGCCTGAGAGGAACAATTGCAGTTAAACTGCCCCTTGGCTGTGCTCCCCCCCCCCCAACACACAGCATCTCTTTGGGAGCAGGCAGGGTGCTACAGCCTGAAGCCCTGAGTGGGGCCCGTGACTAAATTTGAAACTTTTCAGGTCTAGACAACTAACTCTCTTGATTTCATGAATCAACTTTTCTCCCTGAGAAAAGTTCATGGGAATTAATGTACATTTTCACTGACTTTTCTTCATTTTAGCACGTTGGTATAGCTGATTTATGGTTACATTAGGAAGGAAAACACTGAGCAGTATTCATGTTGCAATGAGGAATCTGGGTTACTTTAAATTAGGGTCCTCTAAAAAAATCCCAGAAAAAGGACTAAACCTCTGAAAATTTATTTCACCAAAAATTGTATTAGCTATGAATGCCTTGTTAATTTCATGCATTTTTCTAACTTTACCAGCTATATTTGTTAGGAAGGAAAGGACTCAGCTCGGTGTCGCAGGGAAGTGAGATAGAGTGAGATGAGAAACCAAAGTTAAGAAAGCAAAGTAAGTTTTAATACACTCTGCAGAGAGCAACAGAGCAGGCCTGCCTAAGGTGAGACAGGCATGGATGCTTATTCTGAGGCTGCTTTTATGTGGTTTTGGCAGGGCAGAGAGGTCCTTGGTTGACAGCTGTCAATTCTCAAGGCTTGTTCTGATTGGTGAAATGAGGACAGGGGCTGTGCTGTGCCTGTGACTCTGATGTTTCTTAGACCCTAGACATTTCCTGAGTGACTCTTGGACCCTGTGGCTTTATCTGATTAACTCTCTGAGTCATTTCTGGCTCTCTGGCTCTATCTGATCAACTACCTGAATCATCTTTGGGGGGCTCTTTCTCCTTTCCATCCCTCTCATTTCTGTCTTTCTGTCTAACATATCGGACTTCTTGAATTCACAGTTTTTACCTGCTAAGATTTTATTGTCTTTTAGGGAAATTTTTCTCTGCAAAGGCCACATTTAAGGTTCTGTGGGAAGAAATTTGAATTATATTTCTATTCATTGTATAATGTGATATTTTATAAATGCAATTATATTTGAGATTTTTAGAAGGGTTATCACAGAACCCTACCTTCATTAACTGAACAAATTCAATAAATACAGATTACATCATCTGATGACAACAGTGTAAATCTCCTCTTTTGTGTATGACAATCCCTTTGGTGAGAAATTAAATGCAGTCCACAAGTTATTCAAAGTGAAGGAACCTCAGAATGATAATTCTATGAAAAGTCCCCTCTTAGAAATTGTATGCAAGACATTTAAGAATCATGATAATTAAAATTTAAGTGTGTCACATACTTTTAATTAGATGTCTCTACCTGGAAGTCTGCAGTAAATTAAAAGGTTAATTTCTAAATCCATAGACTGTAGACACAGATATCAACATAGATATATGTATATATTCTTAATAACTTAAAATAAACATTCAATGTCGGCATGGTTCCTCACCTCCCAGAAGACATGTTCTTACAAAAAGTTCCTATGAGGACAACAAGCAAGCTTTAATGCACAAATATTTTCAAGTCTCTGTGTCATATTTGCAAATGTCTCATTGGCTAAAGCAAACTAAACAGCGAAGCCCAGAGTCAATGGCATGCACACAGTAGGTCTAAACAAACTGGGCTCATTTCTTCCATCAAATGGCCACAGTCAGAGTTCCATGGGCCATAATATCCTTGAATCGAGATGCCAGGATACGCATATTGCAGAACATTTATTGCAAGTACACAAAATGTACTTATTTTCAGTACAGTTAGGATGAAATTATTCTGGATTAGGGTGGGGTTTAAATCAAATGACTGGTGTCCTTATAGGGACAGGAGAGGACACACAGACCCAGACACCTGGGAAAATGCCATGTGACCATGAAGGCAGAGACTGGAGTGATAAGCCACAAGCCAAGGGACACCAAGGCTTTCCAGGACCCACCCCAGGAAACATGAGGCACTGGTTGTTTAAGAGCTGAGGTTACATCAAGAAGCAAATACCTGCCCTCAGGCAATGTATTTTCTGGTTGGGTGATAAAATAAGGAAGACACACAGAGTGTACAACAAGCCAGTGAAGGCAGAGCATCGGAAGCTGGGGCGGGGGAGGAGGAATGTCGAGCGGGGGGGTCACAGTTCCAAATAGTGTGGTCTGGGAGGAGTTTTCAAGGAGGTGGCATTTCAACTGCAACTATGGCAGAAAGGGAGGTGGCCATGTGGATGTCTCCGGCAGAGAAGATAGCCAATGGCCGGGTCCTAATAAGAGAACGCCTGGAGGAGTGACAGGGGCCCATGGGAGCAGGAGGGCAGCTGAGCCCCACACAGAGAGGCCAAGACCTGCACACACGGCCACTTCCCCACTTTGCTCTCTTTTCGATGCAGGCTTAAGAGACTAATGTAAGAGAGAAATCTTGAGAAAAGGGCAATTATGCTTCATCGTGGGGGAAAAAATAATCATTTTAGATTCAAATGGCCCTTGGTTTGTTTGAGCTACAGCTCCACTATTTCAACAGTAACTAGCATCGATTCGGTTACCTCCTCTGTAAGATGGACACAGTAACACCCTGGACAGGGCTATGGGGAGACCAGACCAGTGAAGGCTCTTAAATATGCCCACCACAAGGAAGCCTGTGGCTACAGAGGGCGTTCGTCATGGGTTGTTAATTCCTGTCCATGTCAGTTCCTTGGGCAGACTTCCTGATGCTTGAACTGGTGTCTGGTTTGCCTTCATACTCCCCTCCCTTCAGTCCTCAGCAGTTTTCCTGGGATGCGTCATCACAGCTCAAAGGCTTGTGAATTCCTAAGGAAGGCACTGAGTGCATGGACAAATCTCATGGTGTGCATGGTATGTCTCCAAGTATCCAGTTTGCATAGGAACCCTTGTCTCTGTGCTCTCCTAGCAATGTCCACCTACCTCTCTGACTAGTTGTCTCTCTCATTCACCTAATTGTGAACACCTCGAGATGTTTTTATACACCCCAGCACACTATGCCATTAATTGAATTTAATCCAGTAGACAGGAGGTCCAAGCAGCAATGTTCAGGCTCTGCTGGACTTCTTTTATTTAGAAGCCCTGTGAACTGTTTCTTTCTTAGCTCATGAGATGCTGTAATATTGCTAGACGATTTCTTAAAATTGGTTAAGGTTTAAAAGGAAAAAGAAGGAGATGGTTTTCAGCATAGTACAAATTGAGAGTTTCTTAAAAGCAGTTGGGTACATAATTGAAAACTAATTGAATGTTCTAATCCATATGCATGAAAAACAATTTGCATTGCTTCATTATTTAAAAGCAGTGTAAAGATGAGGCTGTGGCATGAATCTACTTGAGGAACATTCTTCACTCAAACAAAATGAAGCTTAACTCTTTAGGTCTTGGAAATGTGCTTTGGAAGTGCCCGAATGTTGCAAATAATCTGGGTTTCGGTATTGATTTCAGAGTAACAAAAATTGTTTTTTGTTCATACACCCACATTCTACCTCACGACAGAATTCTGATAGGAAGAATATCTCCCCTAGACAAAGAAAAATACATAACTCAGTGCCCAAACTAACTTGCATTGAAACCACTGCAACTGCACAATTAGGCTCCAGAGCAATTATTGGTTCAGAAAAATAAGTGGACTTCAGTGGCAGGAAATGAACAGAATTGCAGAGTATCACCAATGCTGTCCACCACAGCATTTGAGTCTGGACCTGGGTCAAACCCTGGACTGGACATTTAGACATAAATTTTGCAACTGAATTTAGATATAATTCAAATATGTGTGTACTCACTTCAGATGGTCTTGTTTGCTTGCTTCTAAAATATCTCATTGGTACCACAAATTTAGAATCATTGTACATTACTGTTTAGAAAGCAGCCCTAGTGTTCTCACTAACTGGTTCTTACTGCCTTAGTTGGCATGATATTTACAGAGAGACTTTTGTTTCTGATAAGATGGAGTAATTGACAGCCAGATTTGCTCTCCCACTTTAAACAACTAAAAATAATGGGAAACAATATGAAACAATGGTTGTCAGACATTAGGTCCCTGAAGGAGGGAAAGCAAATGGGTAGAGGCAGCAACTGCCCCTGCTTACTGCCTGGAGGGGGATCCTGGGCCATGGCCTCCCGAGGAGGATTGTAGGTGCAGCCCCATGATTGCCAGGATGTCAAAACAAGAGTTGGAGACTGCAGGGCAGAGTACCACAGAGCAGAGAGCAGCGTAGCACCTGGTCTCAGTTTGCAGAGGGAGCCATGAGTAGTTAGCAGAGCACTGCTCACTTTATGCATGTAAACAAAACGCTGGAGGTTTAGGCTGGAACCACCAGAAAGGAGCAGGTGAGAACCTCATCAGAACTCATGCAAGCCTGGGAGTGGCTTTTTCCACCACATGAAGTGGAAAACAGTCATAATATATAGAAAATTGGAAAGAGTAAACCCAAGGTCTGGTTTTGCCTCAAAAGTGTGAAAAATCTGTCCCACTCTGTGTTCTTTTGCATACAGTGTAACAGAGTCATGAGTCTCCAGAATACCGCTGCCCTGGCTCAAAGTAATTTAGCTGAACAAGAGTGAAGGGTCGTTATAGTAAAAGGAGACACAGAACTCAAAAAGGTGAAATGACTATGTCATCAGGCATCTAATTAAAAATTTCCAGACATTTAAAAAAGCACAAAGAGAAAAAGCAAAGATGGCTCGGAACGTGACACCAGTGGCAGAATTCTTGTACAGGGGCCATTTGTATGCTTGTCCTGACTTTACTGGACATGCTCGGGAAGGTAGAGCACAATGTAAGTATAAGACAGGGAAGATAGGAAAACGAAAACCCAGACTGAATTCCTAGAAATGAAAACTACATCATCTCAAGGGAAGGGTGACTGGATGAAAGTGACCGTGGCTTTGACACACAGGAATAGCTGGATAAATGTGAGGACACAGCGACTGAAACACCCAGATGAAGCACAGACGGACAGGAGAAGCACATCAGTGAGCAGACTCGGGCCACCCATTGTGTTTAGGCATTTCCAATCACATGACTGATGTCAGGGCTATCAAGATGGAGATACCCTAAATCCTTCTGGTGGGAAATACGTGTATATGCATAATGAACATAATGATCTAGGCAGATAAGGAGAGGAAAGCATTTCTGGGAAGTGAGGAAAGGCTTAAAAAAATAGGACGGTATCCACATGGGCTGTATATAATAACAGTGATAATGAGAGCATTCTGGACTGAGTGTTTGTGTCCCTGGAAAGTGCATACGTTGAGGTCCTGACCCCTAGTGTGACCATACATAGAGATGGGTCATTATGGAAGCAGCTAAGGTGAAATGAGGTCACGGGACAGGGCCCTGTCTGATGGGATTAGTGCTCTCGTAAGAAGGGACAGCAGCAAGCCTGCTCTCAGCCGCACCCCCCAACCCCACACCCTGCCCACAGCACAGGGGAGTAGGCAGCCCCTGCAAATAGGGGAGAGGCCTCAGGATCAAACCTACTTTGCCAACACCTTCACCTCAGACCTCCCCCCTCCAGACCTGTGTGAAGTAAAGGTCTGCTGTTTGAGTCCCTCAGTCTGGGGCATTTAGTTACAACAGCCTCAGCTGACTAATACAAATAGTAATGATAAATGCTAATGTGTATTAAGTGTCCACCCCATGTCAGTTTTCCATGCCTCATCTCATCTGATTCCCATGACAACCCTTACCGTCCTGGTATTCAAGGTGAAAACAGGACCACAGGGAGTTTCAACCCACTGGAGGCCACACAGCTGGAGCACAGAACAGAGGAACAGCACAGTCCAGCCACTGACCTGTAACAGCAATGAGAGCACAGCAGCTGAGTCACCGAACAGCTGCTCTATGCCGGCCATGCGGGAGGAGAGCTTCACACTGACTGTCTAATGGATGCTCAGAACAACCCTCTGAGGCAAAAACACTCGGCAGGTGTGTCGTGAGGATGAGGAGCCCAGGCTGAGAGGGGCCAGTCCACAACCCAGGTGGCCAGGCAACTGTCCTCAGTGAGCAGGCGAGACTGGAAGTAGCCCTTTCTGATGCTGGTGTGAGGGAACAGGGTGGACTGCCCCAGGTGCTGCACTGTAGGTGGACACAGACCTGAGCTTTTGCAGAAGGAGAGAGCTTTATTGCCTGGCAGCCAATCCAGAGATGGATGCCAACTCCATCTGCATGGTAGGGAGTATGGTGGTGGGCTGGCTGGGGCAGGAGGGACCTGCTCACAGCTCCACACCTACAGAAATTGCCACATCTTCTCCTCCCTGGTATGTCTTAACCAGGAAATACATTCCCTGCTGGTTTGGGACACGTTTTCTGTGGCTGATGGCTGGTCCCTTTTGTTTTCTGTTGGGTAGCAACAATGTATGGCCCCTTTAGCCTCATATGCGCATCCCCAAGCCCACACAGTGGCACTGGTGCTTCATGCCTGGAGAAGGTTTGTTCCAGGGCCTCAAGAGGGCCAATGACCAGGCCCATGACTCTATCCTGCCCTGTCTAGATGACCCACTGGTTTCATGGATTCTGGTGGGTTCCTGGGCAGCATCTGATGGGCCTGGAGGCTTCCAGTCCTTCTCTGAACAGTAAGGACCCCCAGTGATTGTCACCCTGCATGGCAGGGCTTCACCAAAACCTATCTTCTCCCCACTGTCCTGAATTGTACAGCCCTTAACTCAACAGGTAAAGAAAAAAATGCTTTTCAAAGGAAAGAAAAGGCAGAGGCAATGCCCAGACAAGGGGAAGGGCAAAGTCCATCATAGGCGTGAGCCCGGCACACCACCAGGGAGGCCAAGAAGCACCGTGAGAAGAGCAGGCCCAGCCAAGGATGGTCCTAGATGCTGGCCAGGCCATTTTCACATGTTGTGTGGACACCATGGGGCTATGTGTGCAGTGCAGAGGGTGCTTAGGTCTTGGGAAAACATCTGAACGGAGCCAGTCCACGTGCCCTAGTCCCCCTCCAAAGGCTCTTTCTGAGTCTGGACCCAATACCTTAGATGCAAGCATTCAGTGAATTACCATCCTTGTTACAAATTATAAATCTGCGAATTTTTAGCATCAGGCAGCTCATATTTGTCCATTTTTCCAGCTCCTCCACAAACCAATGGTAGGGCTTATCCATAATACGCCAGGCTAGGCATTTTTTGAATCCAAGAACTTACAGAATGAAGAGCAGCCTGTGGCCCACTAATCCTGTGCCACAAGATTCTCCTCTTGAAAGGGAAGGACTGGTTTTATGGGATGGTTCTTAGCCTCGTGGATTCCTGTCTTTCCTGGCTTGTGTTATATATCCAGGCAAACGGCCTCTTTGCTGATCCACTGTAGGATTTCTGGGCTCATGCTTTCTTCCCTCCCCGACAATCTGCACAGCACCCACCAATTTTGAGAACCCACAATTCACCTTGATGCAGTATTTCCTGAAGCCTTACAGTGAGACAGTTTTACTAGCACCAGGTTTTCAGGACCTAGTTTGTGCATAGAAAACAACCCACTTAGGCAAGTTGCTTCTACAAATATTCACTGTTTCCTAACAGCCTGCTCGTGTGTAAGCCATCTCTTCCAGTGTGGGGATGGTTGCTCTCCTTTGCACCAAAGTTGGAAACAAAAATGGGAGTGTGCTGGTCCTCCTTGTTCTACACCATGTGAGATCATCACACAAACTGCCTCCAGAATCTTGCCCATTGAAATATCACTGAGAGACTCCTAAGCCAGAGATTCCTGGCTGCTTTACAGCTCCACCTCTCCCAGGCCCCTGCCCCTATGAGGTCACTTAGCACATCGCCTCCACTCATCCAACCAGGGCTTCTTCCTACTCAGACACACGGCACCAACTTACTTGCCTCTGAACTTGATGAAGTCGAGATAATTCAAATCGTCATTGTCCCATGGTGCCACAATTACACTGATTTTCTTCTCCAACATGATCACTGCCTTTATAGTCTTTTGAGTTACAAGAAGTTTGATGCTGTTTTTTCTTTTAAACAGATGAAACTTTGGGAATACTCAGAAATTTATATGGAAGTGTAATCTGATTTAAATGTGTTTTTTCTGAAACAATTTCAAAACTTCATAAAAATTATAAGGACAGTACATATAATGTTGCCTTCCTGAGCTATTTCAAGATAACCCCTAAATGTGCTGGTGTGTATGTCCCACAAAGACACATTCCTACCTAGCCACCATACAACTATCAAACCACGAAATTACATGAACACATTACCACCATCTAGATGTCAGACCCATTTACATTTCACGCACCACCCCATCTCTAGAAAGCAGAGGATGCAGGACAGGACCCCTACGGCATCTCCAGCCTGTTCCCATTAGTTACACTTCTTCAGACTTGCCTTGTCTTTCACACCATGGGCTCTTAAAAATCAAGCATCATTTTGTGAAAAGTGCCCCCATTTGTGTTTCCCTGGCATTTTCCTAAGGACTAGATTCAGGCTGTGCACTTTGGCAGGAACACCTCAAAAGCAATGCTATGTTCTCACTGCATCCTATCAGGTAACACATGATGCCAACATGTCCCTTCAGTGTTGACATTTGCTCTGATTGCTCAGTGGAGATGGTGTCCGTTGGGCCGCTCTACTGCAAACTTACCCTTTCCCGTTTGGAATTAGTTCAGAAGTTCATTGAGAAGTACTTTGAAACTACTTAAACATCCCCTTCCTCATCAAAATTTTAACTTATTCATTTTCATGTTTTAAAATTTCTGTCAATGCGGACTCCAGGATCCTTGTTTTATTCAGTGGATTATAATCTATCAAATATTCTTATGATGCTTAAATTGCCTCATATGTGGCCAGAAGGAGTCCCTTTGACTGGTCATCATCATTCTTGGTGCTTTTCCTTGTTATGAGGGGAACAAATAAGGGTGTTGCCAGCTCATCTTGTAGTTTCAGTGTTCAGGGATCAGCCATTTCTTTAAGGAGCTCTGGTTGTCTTTATAGATGTGATTATAGATGTGAAATGACATTTAAAGCTCAAGATCAGAATCCCACTGACCCATAGGCTCTTTCAGTGCCTTCACTAAGTATGTATATGCATGTATATACATATATATGTGCATATCGAACCTATATTGATTTTGTATCTATTTACATATTTTTAAAATTAGTTTATATAGCTATCTCCAATTTCACTCTAATATAGTAGGGTTCACACAAATTTGCCCCCTTACAAGTCACCTGGCTCTCTTATTTGGCTGTCAGCATCTTTACATTAGTAACTGAGTGATCCATAGCTGATTTCTCCTTATCACTGTGTGCCCCCCACTTCCCTTGGACATTATACTTGCCCCATGGGAGCCTCCATCACCCACGCTGTGCTGTCTTCCCGAACCTGACCCTTCTGGGTCTCTGACATCCTAAGCCAAGCCTCTGCACCCATCCACCTCTGTGCAGAATCCAACCTTGCTCAGAGCTGCCTTGTGACTTTGGTGTGACTTGTTCAGGGTAAAAAGGGAAGGAAAGGGGAGGAGGAAGGGTACTAATATGATTTTAAATCTGCAGTTGCACCCACGGCGCGGCCAATGCTGCGGTCTCCAGCACATATGGAGCTCTGTGCTGAGCACACATTTGGTTGTATCGCTTTGCTGCAGTCATTGCATGACAAGATGCAAGTATGCAGCATCACAGGCTGGGGAAGTTCAAGGCTCCATGGCTAGCTTAAGTCAAAGTGCACTGCTGAGTGGGGCTCCTACAATTTCTGGGCTGGAGGTTAGCATGTACTCGCAGAGCTCATGGTCATATGTCATGCCCATCATATCAGCCATCTATCTGTGGCCTCTGCACATAGAGGGATCATTGGGGATTTGGAATTTTATTTTAATATTTTTATGACAGGAGGGTTTTGTGTCTGCACTTCTTAGCAACTACCAAAGGATCTAGAATTCAGAGTTCTTCTAAACCTTGATAACACTTTCACAGAGCAGGGAAGCAGCAGAATCATGCTGGCTGAAAACTTCCCAGCAGAGTCTCTGACTGACTCAATCTATCTTTCCAGGAAAATATCAGCATCTACTGAACCGGCATCAGAATCTACTGAACTAGTAAAACATTCAGAGACCCAAACAATTGCTTCTGGTGTATTAATCCCCCAATTTAATGAAGGGCCTGGAGAGATCAGGAGCTGGGGAAACTGAGCAGCCTGCCTTCCTGCTGGTCTCCCTCGGGCTTGAGGGTTTCTCTCTAGCTGTTTCTGCAGAGAGCCCAGTTCTCCTTTTGGAGGCTTGAAGCCTCTTGTCTAAACAATGTGTATCTGTATTGATCAATAGTCTTACATGCTACTATAAACTTAAATTTGGATACAAAAGATTCTGGCAAATTTGTGGAAGATGGTCCGTCATGTTGATCGTGGTGGTGGTTTAAATGTTGCCTTTAAATCTAGCACTAGTTCCACATTGCCAGGTAAGTTGAAATTTCAGTTTTCAATTTTATAAATTTCCTATTTATTCTTCAAAACTGACTTGAACAGGTTTTCTCAGATTCCTCAGCTGACCTGCTCTCCTTAGAATATTGTACTTCCTGAGGACAATGTCCTCACGCAGCTGCTAGCTTCTGCATG
The DNA here is from genome assembly GCF_030020395.1 of Manis pentadactyla. Lineage (NCBI taxonomy): Eukaryota > Metazoa > Chordata > Mammalia > Pholidota > Manidae > Manis > Manis pentadactyla. The sequence goes on from NC_080025.1 coordinate 47,282,624, forward strand.
CCCCTCAGAGAGCCAGGGGTAGAATGTGGCTCCGGATTTGCACCAGCCAACCTGGTGTTGCCAAGAACCTTCTTCTCCATTTCAGTGTCTCAGCCCACGCTCATGACTGACCCTGCACAGGGCAACGCCAGCCTTCCCTCTGCAGGCATTATTCTAAACATAATGTTCCTATTTGAGCTTCTCAGATGAGCCCTAACCATCCCTCTGCTTGAAATGGCCCCTCGTCAGCACCACTCTCGCCCATGGCTGCACCCCCAGCCTTCAAGTCTCTGGCTGACGGTCTCTCCTCCAGGCAGCCTGGCCCCATCACCTACAAGAGGTTAAGTCCCTCTTTGCTCCTGAAACATCATGTACTTACACCTGAAATGGATACAAATCTTATATGTCAATTATATCCCAATAAAACTGAAGGGAAAGAAAAGCCTGTTTATTACTGATATTCAAAATGTACCTCTTCTTAATAAATTACTGCCTTGGGTAAATCAGAAAAAAAGATTGCTGCAATATACTTTTCAGTATCAGACTAATTTCTATTGGTTGTATACAGTAAACTATGAAGAAAAGTTATGTGCTCATAATTACTTTAAAAATGATCGATGGCTCTTTCTGGATTATAAACCCCATGAGGCTAGGGAGCTTGGTCGGTCTCATATCACTTTTCCATTTGCATTCCTAGCACGTATATCTATCTCACGCCAACTAAAAGGTGAAACCAGATTTTATATCATGTGTCACATTACCTACATGGAGTATGGCTCAGGAAAGACTGCTTTCTTCAAATAACCCTCAAAACAGGCCATGGAGACAGCAGTAAGTCATTCACAAAGTTTCAGGTTCAATTTCTATCTTCTGAAACGGAAATCTGAGGCTCCGTTAACTCAGCTTTGACAGAACGCGGCTTCTAATCTGGAAGATATCCTCCTAGGGGTGCATGGGGATTGGTGCCGGCCTCCAGCTCAGGGACCACGCTGCTGAAAGGACTTGCATGTCACCAACTGGAGATGTAGTGAGGGGGAGCTCCTAACACAGGGTGATTACTGCAGTGCTGTAACTATAACTGTAGTGTAAGCACCAATGATAATCATCAGCATCGTTGATCACCTTTTATAATTGGGCACCGTTTCTAAATGCATCACATACCTATCCAATCATTTTCCTAAGACTCCCAGGGGATAGATTAAACACATCTCCTTTTCTTAGTGAGATAACTGCTGCTCAGAGAAAGTTAAACCGCTTATTCAAGGAGGGCCACAAAGTAGGTTAATCCCTGACGTATGGTCCAAACCAGTACTTTGCAGAGGCCCAGGGTGTTGCTTCACCTGTTCTGAGGAAATCACATAACGTCACCAAGGGAGCACTTCCTGAGCCACTGAAAGCACTTTCTGGCTTTTTTGTTTTGTAGACATGTTTTACTTCTGGCAGAGAATCTTGGAAAAAAATACAGCATGCATCAAAATGCAAATTCTATTTGGTTAATACCATCCCCCACATAAAGCCCCGGGTGCCTCCTGTTTCCGGCAAATTGCGAACAAACTAGCTTGCCTGCTGCACGAGGCCTTCAGCAGCTCCCGAGCTCTTCCTCCACAAACGCGGCTTTCTGTAGCTTACTGCTGCTGCTCATCTTTGAGTCTCTGTCTGTAACCATGACCTTACCTCTATGATTATCAAAGTCCTTCTATTTGACCCTACAGTATGAAGTCTCTATTCAGAATGAAATAATAAAACCACAAACAGAGCATTGAACTCATCTGATTGTACTAAAGAGAAGAAAGTTCTCTAATTCATTGCATATTTTATGGTAAATATTCTCACCATCTGAACCAAAACCACATCAATGTAGCCTGTGTTTCTATTTTTCAAGGAAAAGGAAATGTATATATATAAAGTCTTAGGAGAAAAATTTCTTATACATTTCTTGATGATAGTCTCATTTCAACCAAGATAAAACCACATGACCGATGACTCATCCTTCAGGATTCAGCTCATCCTGTGGCACTTTCACTGCTTCCCTAAACAGAGGTAGACAAACCCTTTCTTCTTCCCTCATGATTCCTCCCATGTTAACCCACTCAGTTTGCAACTGCCCTTCTAATGGCTCTGGCACATGAAAACAGAAGGTGCTTTGAGAATCTAAACCTCTCCTGTTCACTGCCACAGGCTGCTTTCTACCTCTGAATGTCAGCATAAGCTTGCCTGCACATACACCTCACACACTCCTTCACTGCCCTTGACTCCATTTGGCTGCCTCTTTCTAGCCATCTGCATGTTGCTTCCGGTAAACAGATCCTCCTGCAGTAAGCCCTCCGATCCTAGGCAAGTAGGCGTGGAGAGCTCCCAGGTGGGTGAAGCATCCAAGCACATGTTTTATTTGGCACATTATCAAAACCACACACCTAAATCCTGCTGTTCTACAATAATCTGCAAAATCCTCAAAGCCAGAGACTCTGCCTGACGCAAATTTGTGTCTTGGGCACTCAGCACACTGTAGACACTCAATATTTGTTAAACATTTATCAAAAAATGATGTGATGGAAAATCAGTTGCAGGACCAAATTTAAGGAAAGAATGGCTTCTAAGCAACAGAAAAATGGCCGACTTTGTGGTTCCATCCATTATGTTCAAATACGTGCACTGAATTCTGCAGCCATGTGTTTTCTGATGTCCTCCACTTCTTATTGCAGAGCCAGTCCTTTCATCAGTCATTGGAAGCTTTTGGACAAAATGGAATCATAACTGCTGTACTTGTAGTTTAAATGAACATCATTTAAAGTCTTCTCTGGGGCAGCTTCTGGAAAGTTCAAGACTAAAGAGAAAAACAGATGAAGAAACTCCCCCAACATGAGTTGATGTGCCGAAGGATGGAGTTTTGAACAGCACAAGTTCTAACTTGATGAGGGACAGGGACTTCTGAGAATCACCATGTACAGTCTGAGATAAATAAACAGCTGGACATGCTCTCGAAGGAGGGCTGAATGGCAGTAAGACTCCACAGAATGCTCTGATTTCTTGATTTATTTATGTACTGGCTTTCTTCCTATGAAGCAAGGAATAAAAAATAAATATGAAAGGGGTGAGTTTCTATGGAACAGTGATCACAGAATCATTAATTCTCAGAGGCTTCCAAAGATACGAGCAAAATCAAAAGAAGGAATTACTGAACTCTGAAGAAGTCACCTGGAGAAGATTTCACAGTGATCCAGGAGAAATAGAAAATAATATGCTGCTGCCAGATAAATTTACAGGAGAAACCACAAAGATGACTTTGTTAAGGAAGACTCAAGGGGCGGGCTGGTAAAATGCACATGTTCCTCCACTTAACATGGAGCGGTAATGGTAGAAACTGAAAATGCAGTTTAGAAAAGAGAAAGATTTCCAATGTAAAAAAAGCAGAGCAGAAATGAGTTTCACACTTTTTAGAAAAGTACAATTTGATGCTTCAGCACTAGGCATACGGCTGTATGTTTCATTCCTCAACTGAATTTCCTGGCCTGTTGAACCTCCTTCACCATCCAGGTGACGCTGTGTCGACGAGCAGGTCTGTGATGACGCGGCCCATGGCTACTTCTCACTGGCAACCGAGGGATGAAAGCAGGGGATGCGTCTACCACAGACTAAGAGATGTCACGAGGGCAGCATGTTGGAGAATGACACGTCAGATCTAAGGCACCAGAACTCTCCCAGATGCCACGCTCCACATTTTGCATAGACATGGGGACCCTGGGAGAGGAAACAGGCTCCTCTATAGTCAATAGGTTTCAAGCCACTACACAAATATGTTGTGATTCTCAACTAAAAACTGATCTTCCATTATTTCCTTCCCTAAACAAATGCTATGACATCCTTACAGATCCTCAATATTTAATTGACCTAATACATGACCTCTATCAAAAATACTCTCTCAGTGTCCCTTTCATGGGCCACTGCTGGGGAGGCAACCCACCACAAGCCCTCAGTACCCCTGCATGTCCTCATGGGTGTGCCGAGTCCCTTCCTCAGGGCCGTGTTTGTAGTAAGTAACAATGAGGGATCAGGCGGCAGCTCCTCCACCACCTCCCAGAAAAGGGGAGGCCTGCTTACAACACACGCAATACAGCTGATGCTGCAACACAGGGGTTAGGGGCACTGGCCCCCCACAGTCGAAAATTCACAGAGAACTTTTGACTCCCCCAAAACTTAACTATAAATAGCGTATTACTGACAAGAAGCCTACTGCTAGTTTAAACAGCTGGTTGATACATACTTTGTATGTTATTTGTGTTATTGTTTGTACAATAAAGCAAATTAGAGAAAAGAAGGTGCTTTTCCAAACTGCCACGAGATTCCTAAAAAAATTCCAATATATTTATTGAAAAAGATCCGTGGATTAGTAGACCCACACAGTTGCACTTGTGCTGTTGAAGGGTCAGCTGTTCATTCCTAGGCTCCGTGTCTCACCCCTGCCACGCACCCCTTCATTAACAGGCACCGCCTAGGCTCCCCCACGCTGGCCCTGGAACATAGGAGACTAAGGAAATGCCACGCAGCATGACGCTAATGCTGCTGCTTGTCTCTGGCACGGGAGCTTCATGTCTTCTGCCAGCAACCACAGAGCAAAGCAGGTAACTTACCAGGTTGCCATTGACATCCCAGGTCCTTCACAGATCCTGCCAGCCATCAAGAGTCTGAAAACCTAGGCCCACAAGTTCCACTTTCCTTTTCCCACTGAGTGTTCTGAAATCGTTACCAACCACAAAACCTTGCTTTAAACCCTGAGACCGTGTATTTCCCCCCCAACCCCACATCCTCTGGATATCCCTGTCATAAGTCACTGATATTCCGGACTAGCTGAGGAAGACAGCTTGTCATTCTGAGGGTATGTCTTCTGTCTCTTGCATTGCCTACATTTGGAGACCATTCCAGAGCTCAGCTGGAGAAGACATGAGGCTAAGATGCTCTGTGGACACTCACCTCTTCTCACTGCAATATATATCTAGCTTCCCTGCTTGCCATTAGCCCTACTCTTTGGGCAACAGCAGGATCCCATGGTGGCAAGAAGGAATATCAGCTCCCGACCCCATCCTGCCTTCATAAAGAACACCACTGGGTCAGAGAATGCAGTGCAGACTTGCAGAGTGGCCGTCCTGAGAGGGTGAGAGCTGGAACACATCCCTGACCATTCTCTGAACCAGGCTTGCAAAACTCTTCCTTCCTTTTTGTTTACAGATGTAACAAGTTAAGAAGCCTTCATGAGGGTGGGATCTAACCTAATATGACCTTATAAAAAGGGGAAATCTGGAATAGACATGCACACGGGAGACGCTGTGAGAAGACGGAGGCAGAGAACAGGGCGGTGCCTCTACAAGCTGAGGAGTGCCAAGGATTTCCAGGAAAGCAGCAGAAGCCCAGAGAGACTCCTGGAGGAGATTCCCTATCACCTTGGTGTTTGACTTTTGGACTCCAGACTAGTGAGGTAATATATTTCTGTTGTTTAAGCTACAGAGTTTGTGATAGTTTGTTACGGCAGCTCTAGAAAGCCAGTACAGGCAGATTGTGCATACGTGTGTGTCGCCTGGCAGTCAGCAGACCTGACCAGGGTGTGCTGCAGTAACTCAGATCCACTTTGGCACTGCATGGAAAGACCAACACAGCAAGATTTATCTGTAACCAGGACTCCCACATCTCATCCAAGAGGAGGCAGTTCCATACACAGGAGGCTTGGCCACCATTGTTCTATTGCTAATAGACAAGAACCTGAAACGCGACCCATTCAGACTTCCATGGAAGCCTCAGCAGGGCCTGGGCTGCTGGCCCTGCCCACCTCTGAGCAGCAACATGTGTTTTAGACACAGAGGGTGGATTGCTGAGATGGGACCCACTGAGCAAATATAGGTGTTTTCAAAATAAGGGGATTCATCTATCCTAAATATTGGCTACAGAGTGGGAGGGGTGCAGGCAGGGTTCCAGCTGCTTGTAGGGACTGAAATAAAGGTGTTCACCCAAAACGAGCTGAGAGGAGTAGGCTCTGCCAACCCCACAGGGAAGGACCGAGGTGATAAGGCCTGGAGGCAGAAGATCCAACCTATAGCAGGCACAACGCTCCCCAGGTGAGGACTTGGTGGGAGGGATGCCCAGGCGGTGACAAACTTGGTGTGGAAGAGGGTCTTCCTGGTCACAGGGTACTTGCTGACACCCTTCTCTGGGACACTCTGTCCTCCTGTAGCCTCTGACTCTCCCCTGTTCCCAGACCCTCCTACCCCCTCTCCTAGTCCTCACTTTCCAGCAGGCATGCACCCTTTGTTTCTCTTTGTGAACTTGGTCCCCTCAGGGTTCGTATCAGTCCTTCCCTCCTCCCACCCCAACCCCTGCTGAGGACGGGTGGGCAATCCAGGCCTCTGTGGACCTCTTCCAATTTGCTTTATGAACCTCTTCTGGTTGCCCACTGCTGGCGAGCCAGGCCAGACTGACACTCAAACTAAGGGAGCAGAAAACCAGCTAACATGGGCTTAGAAGCAACCCTGTTTCCAAAGGAACCCTGGTGGACAGTGGAGCTGTCTTTTATCTCCATTTCAACCTCTTCAATGGTTCCCCATGTCCAGTGTTGACTCCTAAACAAAGGGGTGTCCCAGAAGGCCAGAGAGGGATCATATGGAATGCTTGCTCAAGGGCTTTTGGAGGAATCCCCCCAGGACTAGGTCCCATCAAATTCACTGTGGAGTGAAGTGCCAACTCCCAGACGTGCCCCAGAAGTCTTGCCTGCCCAACCTGTCCAGTTCAAACCTCTGCACGACCCTCACCACCTGTACTCCTGCAACGCCCGCTCTGTCCGGAGTGTTCTCAGAACTTGCCTGACAGGTGCACATCACCACCCTTGCTGCCCCTTCACAAACAGCTCTGTTTCCACTGTAGCCACTCTAGCAATTTTAATCCTTGGGCTTGTTTTCTCCAGTAGACAGCCAGTTCTCAGGGATCTTCATATTTATGGATCCCAATACCTATCGCATGACTGATAGCATATTTGCAGATGAATGAATGTAGGAATAGCAGATAAACATGTTGTGGTTCAAATGATATGGAACATTAAATAGAAATAACAAGAAAACAATTGCTCACATTTATGTAGCACTTTATGGTTCATACTCCACTTAGCTTGTGACCCATATGCTAAACAGGAAATGTCTAGAACAAGTTTAACAGCACTTCTTTTTTTAATTGCTGGTGAGGTTATGGCTCTTAGCAGCTTGGAGAGCCAGAGTCAAACCTAAAACACTCACAGTGGTTTGTCGACTCCTTCCTCTGCTGTGCAAGTCCCTGCCCCCACCCCACAGCCTCAGGGTGTGGAAGGCTGAGCACGCACCTCCCGTACGCAGTCCCACCTGCCAAGTGTGGCCACATTGATCTTTAGAACGACAATCCAAGCATTTGATGTCAGGATCCTTAGGGCTTTCCCAGTTGCTCATGAATTCACCTATGCGCTGTGTGAGAAACCAGAAACACTCCCCATTAGCCAAATGAGAATATGAATCCTGCTGCTTGCATCGTCTGACCCTTCCTTAGCTTCACAGAGTCACAAAGCTAGGCTGTAAATCTCAGGAAGAGCACACCCCACCAATAGTGGAGTTCCCACTAAGGCCAGCAGGCGGTAAAGAGGGAGGTGGAGCACAGACTTTCCCCGTGGTGACCTGGCAGTATGTAGAGACTGGAGAATGTTCTGGCTTTTTCATCTAAAAATCTACATCAAATTTTATTCTAAGAAGTAACTTGAAATGCACACAGAGATTTAAGCATGATATTAATCACAGTAATATGCATAATCATGCAAATACAATGTGTATTTATACATACGTATATATATATATATATATATATATATATACGTATGTATGTATTTGTATATGTGTGGGCTTGGGTTCAAATTCTGGAATTGTCATTTGCTTATCTCAATGGCAATTATAATAGCTCCTCCTTTTCGTAGGGTGGCCTTGAGGACTACTTATATGCATGTATGCATGAATATGAACACACACACATCACATCTTTAGAATTTCAGAATGGTGCCAGATAGAGCAAGTACCTAATCAACATTAGTTATTCTCTTTTGAATTCGACTTATTTTTTATCAAAATCAAATTGCATTGTGAATATCATTTTGTAACATATTTTATTCAATTTGTAAACATTATTCTACATCATCAGTTTTAAACTGTTATATGATACCTTATGCTTTACTTTTGGGTATACCTTTTTATGTTAAGCCACTCTCAGGTTAACTAGCTAGCCCCCTATTGTCAGATACTGAGGTTTTTTTTAATGTATACTATATAAATAAGTGAGACAATAAAAGGCTTTGTAACTAAATTTTTATATGCATTATTAATATCTTGATTACTTAACCAATTGGCTTAAATTGGCTGAAGAAAAGAATGAATGAGGTTTCTAAACTTTTTAAGCCAACCTCTTTTGACAAGCTTTAAGAATTTATGATTTCTCCACAAAACACAAAAGGGTGTTTTCTGCTTTTCAAGCACAGAAATCCACCCCAGTGTGACCTCTGATGGTCTGATGCAAGCTCTTGACGATAATGAGCTGAGTTCCCACTCACTCCTGACAATTTGTGTAGGTTTCAGCAATGGGTTGTTTCCACTGTAACTTACACCTTATAAAAACTGGTTTTGGTTAGAAGCACAGTGAAGACATGCACCACGATTCCTAACTGCTCTGAGTTCCTCTCTCAGAGAACAAAGCCACACCCACTGTCTGCCCCCATTCTGTTGGGTCTCGGAGGAATTCACCCAGGAACTGGGGACCTGCTTGATTCCTCCACGGCCCGTGGGGGAAGGGAAAGCCCCCAAGTGTCCCATACCCCGGTGTTAAAGGAAGGCTTTATCCATTTCTATGCCTGAGTGTGGAGGACTGGAATCCAGGATCTTCCACCGAGGATGCCAAATCCAGACACGTCCAGGCTTGTGCGACCCCAGGGGTGTTGGGAAAGCAGGCTTGCTTGTGCCCCTGCGTCCATGCCTGTGCCCTGATGCGCTCCACTTAGCCAGTACCCTTCGTCCCATAAGAGGGTCCTTCCCCAATAACCCTTCAGCTGTTATCACGAAATCTAGCATTACAAGAGCCCCTGCAGGTCCTGGTGGGACCCCAGCCTAGCTGAACCAGTGATTACAGCAACCTCTGCATGTCACAGACACACAGCAGCCAAGGAGTCCATGCCACACACCTCCTTCTTCCCTCTCTACACAGGCCCCTGCCTGCCCTCTGTCTCCTGGCTGGAGTCCCTCCATCTCCACCATGTTGGCCTCTCTCTTCGGTCCCTTTAAATTGAAGGCATGGATCCAACTCCACATAGGTTGGACTGAGCATCTACTGCTTCCAGAGCCCTTTCCTATCCCAACTAGCCCCCCCCCCCACAGCAAAGGTGCAGTAACACTTGCCTGACTGCTGGAGGGCCTGCCTGGAACCAGGCCTCAGCCTCCCAGCCTGCCCCAGTCCTCTGGAAGCCCAAGGCTAACAGGCATAAGGGGCCAGGTTCCTAGAGGGAGAAGGCTGAGCCAGGCTTGTTCTCACCTGTGAAAGCATCTCCCACACACCTGTGACATGCACAAGGCCAGGTCCTTGTAAGAAATTACAAGTGCCACGAGCATTTAATATTCTCCTATTTTTGAGCAGAAGGTTGAGTTTGAACCCTTTATTTCATCTTTCCTGGCCATTGATATTCTGTTTGTCTTCTAACTAAAGGTGCTGAAAAAGAATTAAAGATTACTTTATGCTGGTATTCACATCTGATTAGAAACTCATTTTTTCTCTTTGATTCTTCTTGCTTTATTTGTCTGGATTAATTTGTTTTCCTGAGTTATAAAGGTGTCAAACACAGCATTGGGAATGTACTGGTACAGATAAAAAATAATGAAACGCTAACATCATCGTTTCTTATATTGAATCACCAATGACTTCAACTCTTCAAAATGTCCTGGCCAAAAAAATGGTGATCATTCTCCAGTGTATACCTAACCTTAATGTATGCAATGACATTATGAGTTCATGCAATTCAGTCCTCTTATCCTAGATGGTGGAAAAGCGGTCAGTGCAGAATCATTTTCAGAGTCTGATATGCCCCAGGGCTGCAGGCATGGTCACAGTGGAGCAGCAATGCCAACAGGCTCAGAGCGGCATTGCTGGGATGGTCAGACTGTCAGTCTGCACCCACAGCGGTGCCTGCACGGTGCAGGGTGCTGGGAGCCTAAGGGGACAAAGGAATGAGGAGGAGGACAAAAGGCCAATCCCAAATTCAGTGGAAAAAGAGCCATAAACTCATCAAGAGAAATGTAAAATAACCAAGATGACAGTCACTGATGTGGAGGGTGTGGCATGAAGGAGCTGTGGTGGGGACCAAGACACGGAGATTTGCACCAGCCAGAGAAGCTGGGGCAGCAGCCTCTCTGGGTGTCTGGGAGGGTGTTTCTGGGTGAGATGAGCATTTGGGTTGGTGGGCTGAGTAAAGGAGACACTCTCAAGGGGTGGGCGGGCACCATCCAGGCTGTTGAGTCTCAAATAGAACAGAAAGGAGGAGGACGGGCGAATTCACTCTCTGCTGGAGTTGAGACTTCCATTCTCTCCTGTTGTGGGATTTCAGCCCTTCTGGTTCTCAGGCCCTCAGGCTCAGACTGGACCTGTCTCATCAACCCTTAGGTCTCAGGCCTGTGCACTGACCGAACTACCCCCCTGGCCTTCTTGGGTGTCCAGCTTCAGACAGCAGATCCTGGGACCTGTTGGTCTCATACCTATGGAGCCAATTCCTATCCTGATCTCCTCTTCCATCTCCCCACTACTGGTTCAGTTTCCCTGGAGAGCCCTGGCTAACCCAGGGACAGGTCAGGCATTCTAGAGACAGGCTTCAATGTGGGGGTGCCTGGTGGAGGGAGGGGCATGGAGGGCAAGGACTGGAAAGTCTGGGTGACATGTGGGGAGTGAGGCGTGCTAGGTGCGGGATGGGCCGTGAGGCCGGACTGGGCAGGCATGGCAGGCCATGGCAGGGGATCATCTATGTCCCATTTCTAGGGGAATTAGGAACCACTAGAGTGACTTAAGCACGTTCTGTGTTTGGGGAGAGATGACATAATCAGCTTTTAGCCTTAGAAATGTCATTTTTGTGTCTGTGTCTAGAATGTGTATGAAAATGGTGACACAAAATCACACCCAGTGTCTATGGCTGCAGCCACAAATTATCAAAAACTTACTGGCCTCAAAGCACACAAATTTATTATCTTATAGTTCTGGAGGCGAGAAGTCCACAGTGGGGTTCAATGGGCTCAAATCAAGCCCTCTTAGACTGGCAGGACTGTGCCCCCTGGGAGGCTCCAAGGGGAATCCATCTCCTCACCCTTTCCAGCATGGAAGGGCACCAGATCTCCTCGGCACTCAGCCCCTTCCCGTCTTCCTGGCATATCCCTGCTTCTCTGCTTCTATCACCTCCTCTCTGCGACTCTCCTGCTGTGCTCACTCAGTCAAAAGGACTTGTGTGGTGACAGAGTCTGTGCGGTTGAGCCAGGCAATCTCTCCATCTCAAGACCCTTAACTTAATTACCAAAGTCCCCTTTGCCATGTAAGGTGACATATTCACAGGTTCCAGGGCACAGGGCATGGATATCTATGGGGGTGCTTATTCCACTACAGTAGCTGTACAGGTAGGAAAGCTAGGACGCAGCTCCTGGGGGAGCAATGAAGCCTGTGTAGACCACAAAATGCGTGACGGAGAGGGACACGGAAGGGAGGCATGAGGGATGGTTAGGAGCAGGATCAGCGGGGCTTCCTGTTGTGCTGGATGGGAGACGCGCCAGCACAGGTAACCCCCACGGCGCCTCACTGCAGTACGATACGAGTCCAGGTGTCACTGAAGCTGTGTCTGATTCTCTAATTACTTTTGAAACATTTACTATATGGAGGGGAAATTATACAAAAAAAATTTTGATAATAAAGGCATGTATAGGAATGCAGATACTCAGAGGTGGGCCAGTGGACGCTGACGGGGCAGGGGTGGTTCAAAGACGAGTCAAGAGAGGATACAGGAGTGTGTCTTGAAAATCCCTGGAAGGTGAAGAGGAGCACCTGCAGGCAGAGCTACCGTCTCATGTCACACAGTCGCACAAAAGCAGGTCAGGTGGCAGTTGGCGGGGTCCCAGCGGCAGGCCCAGGCTTCTCTGGAAGGAGGGGAGGAGGCGGATGGGTGGTCGGCAAGGACTGAAGAGGAGCCTCTGTGAGCCCGCACCACCCGGAAAGCCACACTGGCTGCAGCAGGGAGGCCGTGTAGCGGCAGGGCTGTCGTCATGAGGCCTGGCTTCTTCCAGGCATGCATCCCGAGATGCACACAGGGACTGACGGTGGGCTGGTTCTGTCCCAGACCACGGCCTGCGAGGCGGCCAGGCCCAGCCCCGTCTGCGTTCCCATCTTTCTCCCTGGACTTTTTCACAGGGCTCTGGCCACACTCAACCAGAGGAAGCAACCTGCAGAGTCTCAACCACCTTCAGTTCTTTGACTTCTCTGCCTTTACTTTTTAAGTGACACACAGGTGATCTACAATATTACACTGGTTACAGGTGCACCATAGAGACCCGGCTATTATGTACATGTGGAAAGGCTCACCACCACAGTGTAGGCACTAACTGTCACTATAAGTGAGAAGCTGGAGTGGGAATACACAGAGGCTGGGGCATACAATGATCCCTCTGGGAGAGGTGCACTGGGGGCTCAGAAGCACCAGCAGCTGAGCAGTTGGGCAGCCAAGCAGAGGTGGGGGACCCAGCAGGAGCCCCCGAGCCATTGTGGGTGGTCGCCTTTATTTGCAGAGCATAGAGTCATAAGCAAAGGAGCTCCCTACCAGGAAAACCTCATCTCTGCTACGTGCAGAGAGCAGGTGGCTGGGAGGTGACTCAGCAGAGGGTGAGCTGGAAGCTGTTAGCACCCATACAGTGGTCCTGGTGAGAGCCCCGAAGTGAGGCTTCCATTAGGATGGGAACTTGGAGGGCACATGGCAAGGACAGTGAGGGTGCCCCCAGGCCTTTCTGAAGGCCTGGACGTGGGGAAAGAGGACAGCAGGCCTATGGAATGCCAGGGCATGCAGCTCCTGTAACTGCACTAGCCCTAGCCTGACGACAGCGTGAGCCGGCAGGGAGCCCAGGAGACACCAGGGAAGGCAAGGACATGCCAAGCAGAGAGCTGGGAGGCAGGTGTGCGAGCCCGGCTGGGGGCGGCTTGGGTGACACCTGACAGTGGGAAGAAGGAAGGACCAGGAGCAGGCTTTCATGCCTAGTAACTCCTGCAGAGCCCAGGAGCATTCACCCCATACAGGGGAGAGAAAGCCAGGAAGCCAGAATCACAGATCTGTGGAGTAAGAAGCATCTCACCAGATGGGCGGTCCAGTGGGCTTCAGTGTGTCCCCTGAGCTCAGAAAAGTGGAAATCCTGGTCAGTCACAGCCAGAGCCATTTTGGTGGCTTCAGGGAGCCGGATCCAGTGTGGAAGTGGCTGGGGGCAGGGCTGGAGCCAGGGCCCCAGATGCAGAATAGGAGGGCGGGGGCGCAGGGGGCTGGGGGCTAGGGGCTCTGTAGCACCGATAGGACATTTTAATAAGCAAGAGGAGCTGAGCATCTTACATGTTGATAGAAACGGCCCAGTTCTAAGAAAAATAAAGATTATAGAGGAGAGAAAAAACATGATTAGAAGAGAAAGGTTCCTGTGAAAGGAAGAGAACACTCATAGAGTAACACAATTCAGCTTTTAAAGTTTCACATATATCATTAGATAAATTTATCAGAGCATGGAAATTCATTTCAATCTTAATATGTTATCATATACTTTACAAAATATTTTTTCTGCATTGAGACGATTTATATTCCCTTTGTATGCAGTGGGTTACATGAATAGTTTCTCAGTTTGAACCACTATTGCATTCCCTAGGTAAATCGTATTTGATCATAAGGTATGCTGTATACACTACTGAATTCTGTTTGCCAGTATTTCTGTATCTGGGTTCATACATGAAGTTGCTCTGTATTCATCTTCTATTCTTGGCAACTTTTGTGCCAAGGATGTATGGGCATCATAAAATGAAATGGATAGCAATTCTTCCTTTTCTAAAATAGTTTGTGTAATACAGAGAGTATCTCCTTTGGAATGACTCGTTTGGAAAACCATCTGGGGCCACTCTCTTGGGAAAACTTATGGCAGGGCTATACAAGTGATGGCTGGTGCTAACCAATCCTTTTCCCAGTGTGGCTATTGCTTCCTTGAGGCAATCTTGATCATTAATAGTTCATTAGAAATGCCATCCATTTCTGCTGTACTCAAATTATTTGCATGAAGACTTTCATATTATCCTCTTGTAACTTTTTATTTCTATGTGTAGATACACTCCGTTACCTTTGCAAACACTCATGCACTCTCTGTAGAGATTTGCTGATTCATTAGCTTTTCAAAGATCTTGCCATGATTGTGAAAATGAGGAAAACAGAAGCTTAAGGAAACAAAGTGGTAGGAGATCACTGTGGCTGGAAGACAAGGCAGGTGTCCTGATGCCCGGCCATTGGACTTACTGAGGTATAATCTTGCCCTAGTGCGTAAGCCTAACTCAGCTAACTGAGGCATGAAGTTTTCACATGATTAAGTCAGGGCAGAGCAAGCGTCAATATGAGAGGGCAGTTGTGAACCTGTGGGAAGAGGTGACCCACAACCATCATGACGTTCACAAAGGCTTTATCTAAAGCTACATTCCCAGTATCCATGATACAAAACCACAAACCAAATATAACACCACAGTTTGGTAATGGATGAAATCCAGCAAAACAAAGCTATACCCGAGGAACAACAATGTCATGGCAAAGATGGGAGTCATAATGTTTACTTCTACTTGAAAAAAAGATATGCTCAAAAAATTTCTAGATGTGTTTTTTAACCAGCAAATTTGGCTAGGTTTGTGATGTGCATTTAACTCAGTGAACCCCGATTTTCCTTAAAACACTCTAATGTGATGAAAACTGTGATGGATTCACTGATAAAGCAGTAAAATATCTCCTTTCCAAAGACAAGCAATAGCAAATAATTAGGAAAAATGCTTCTGAGACTTCTTTCAGAAGTCTGAATCCCTTTCCAGCAGGACAAATTTATCCATTAAAGCTCTCAATAGGAATTCTCACTATGAGAAAATGACAATGCTATGTGTTTGCCCAAACGGAAAAAAAATATCCATAAAATTTTTTCTTCTCCTTGCCTACTGCGTTCAGTTTGACAATAACAGTTTATAAATACAAATGGCATCTGATCTACAGAGTTTAAATGTGACATTAATCCTGAAAATAGTAATGATCTTAGAGACTGGATTGCCCAAAGAGAGTCACATAATTGGACGTTACCTAGTTTATTCAACTTGTCCAAAATTGAATTCATTTTGTTTCCATGCAAAATGGCCATAAAGCCTGCTATGCATTGCTGTAATACAGACTGCTGGCTGCCTGTTCAGTACCGATTGCCAGAGCCAGAACCCTCACTTCCTCTTAGGGCCACAACTCAAACTGCACTGCCTACACATTCGTGCAGCTAAGTTACAGCCATGTGATTCTTTCTGGCCAACGCCATATAAGCCTAAGTAGGTTAGACTGCCAGGAGACCTCTTTCAATGGTGTGGTATTTTTTTCTCCTTCATCCAGTTCCTACTTTTTTGCTGCTTGGAATATTTTGATAGCTAGAACTCCAGTGGCCACTTTGGAATACATAGGAAATTCTAAAAATGGCTACTGGGTTCTTGATGTCTATGGAATCCATATTTCAATACATATACCCAGAAATATATCAATGTCCCCAGAGTAACAGGCAAATACCCCCTGTTCATTGGTGATTTTCTCTGGTATCCTCTTACCCCCAAATGACCTTCACCGTCTTCTCCATCCATAAAGGTCAACCCCACTGGTACAAGTAAGTTCCTACACGCGTGATGAGAGGGAAGCACTCTGGCCCATTGCAGGGAGTGCTTGCTGCCTATAAATCTCACCTGTACAGTCTCCGCCTGACCGCATGCTCGCTGAGGACAGTGGCTTTTTTACCTGTTAGTCTACCACCCCATGTGCACAGTACCTGCCATCTATCCATGCCCAAATAATAGGCTCAGTAATAGTAACTGAAAGAAAGAATGTGTGTGCATGTGACTGAAATGGCTTTAAATCATTCATGCATGTGATAAGGAGCTGTCACATACTAGAAAAATACCATACCAACACCATCACTGAGCTGAAATGCTGAGACAGCCCAGAGCAAAAGCCAGAGGTGAAACATGATCAGACCTGCTTGAAAATGTAAAATACCTACATCCCACGTTTGGGTGGGAAAATTGGTGATTAAGCCAAAGTACTCATGTTCACACGCATGAACAGTGCATAGCATGGGAGGGTGTGTATGGTGTGTGTATCATGTAAGATGATTTGGAGGGATTCTGTTGAACTATATTTCAGTTCCATGCCCACTAAACCAAACTACTGATAACTGTAAGTCCTCTACTCTTTGCTGTTCTGAAAACATACTTCTTGTTTTCTTTTTACAGCCTTGGTTTCATGAGGGCTATAATATATCACCTGTTTCAATATTGGGGAAGAGAAAACCCATAAAATACAGACTAGAACACTGGACTAGAACAATCCTTGTTACCTCTGCCTTGAAGGCACTCCATGCAGGATGCTTCCAAAGGAATATAGTTTGTTTAAAAGCCTCAGTTGTGTGAACTTCAGCCCAGAGATCTTAAGACAAATGTTTAACTCCAAGGCATAAAATATCTGCATGACTTAAAAACGCAATGGCATTTTCAACATTAACATAAGATTTGACCTTTTGTGTCCAGTCTTCGGGGAAATGGTGTTTAACATGTTGAGTTTCTCTCTTCTCCCCGTTCATTGTTTAAGGGCAATACCTCAAAGCATAGCCTTCAAGAACACAGCAGCTCAAAGACTTAAGAATCCTAGGAGCAGAACATAGTCGACTAAAAACTCAATTAAATGTTAACCTTTCAAGCTTTAAAAGATCTAGAGCAGCTGCATTTCTCCCTTTCCTAGATTAAACTGGATCCCTAAAGATGCAAGAAAACATACTCGCAAAAACACAATTATATCCAAAGAAACAGGTTAAATTAAAGTGCATTTCATTTATTCACTGCAGTATAAACCAGTTTGTGTTTTACAAATTTTATTGATTCATTCAACAACAGTAACAAAAGATTACATCTTCCATTTTGACAATGAGACAATGTTAGAATTAGGAGGGATCATAAAACCCTAAATTGTAAATTCTTTAAAAAAGCACAATTCATGTGATTCATGTAAATGAAACTATTCAATCAAAACTATACATGATTGGCTTAACCCTTAACTTTTAAAAATCGGTTGCATATAGGATGATATTCAGGAAAGACAGATTTTAATGAAATCTTGCAGTAAAGAAATGTGAGAAAGTGTTGTCCCTTGATAACAAGCTACTATTACTCGAAAACTTAATTGGATAAGGTTAAATTTTAAAATGAAATTAATGTGCTCTTCCTTTGAGCTTTCAGAAAAATGTTATTCAAAGAAGGCTGAGAAATAACTCCGAGATGACTGTCCGGAGACTATTTGACACAATGTAGGAGGCACATGATTTTAAATGCACTTTACTAAGTACAAGATGCAGACTGTCAGCTTTATATAGCCTTTTAGAGTCACATCACAGTACTTCACAATGAAAAGCATTTTGACAACAATAATTCTGAGAATGGCATAATTTTTAGATAATCTTTAAATATTTGAAAAGTAACATTTATTTACTACATATTGTGCTAACTTTGCTTGTATAATTAGAAGGTAACTGGACATTTCCTTAGGTCATTTGTTCTCAAACCAGGACGTGCATCAGAATACCAGGAGGCCTTGTTTAAACCTGGAGTGTGGCGCTCCAGCCCCAGAGGGTGAGTTTTAGTGAATCTCACTTTTAGATTCACTGGGTCTGGTTGGGGAGCCTAAGATTCTGCAGCTCCCAGGAGATGCTGCTATAGCTACGAAGGGGACCACCGCATTTGGGAACCACTGGCTTAGAGTAACTTAAATAAATTAGTAATTATGAATCCAAATTAAGAAAAAGAAATACATCCACATTATATTTCCCCCTAAATTTATAATTTGTGAAATTCTGGTAAAACTTTTATAAATGATACAGAGTGTTCAGTTCCATTTAATTAATTTTGCTAAAGGGTTGACTATAAAGCTTTTTAATACTTATTTTTCTTTAAAAGCATTTTCTGTGGAAAAAGCTGGCAATTTTTTCATGTCAGACCATATAATGACATCCAATATCAGGAAAAGTTTGCATTTCGATCACTGAGTTTTTATTTAGACACGCATAAGCATCTCTAGTGAAAAGATGACAAAAATAGAAGAGTCCTAGGTACTACTTCCTAAACAAACAAATGAGGAGTTTTTAACCTCAGCAGCCTCAGTGTCCTTTAAAGTGACATGACATGTTTGGAACAACGTCTGACAGCCCTGGCAGCTGCAGAAGGTCTCCACTGGGACTGCTGACTCATTGCTGCCTGTGTCACAAAGAAGCTACCCCGCCGTGGCTCTGCAGAGAGAGGACCCTTGCTGCAGGAACTCCCAAAATATCCACAGGAAAGAAGGACCTCTCAGTTTGCTGATTCCTGATTAACAAAGAGTTTCAAAATAGAAAATGAGGAGAGAATGAAGTGTGACTCCTGGACACATCTTTCAGCTCCTTCTCTGTGCACTGGCTCCTCTGATCTTCAAGTATGAATGGTAATGAAAGAGAAGGGTTAGGTCCTCTTAAAAACATCTTCTTTAGTGCTTAGATAGGCAGGTGAGATGGCCGGTAAGAGTCCGTGGATGGGTCGGGAGTAGACTGTTTAGGCTGCTGCTGCTCAGTCGCAAAATTAATAAACACCTGAAAGCAATGGTATCATAACTGTTAACTTACGAGAACCAAGACCTTTTGTTGTCAATGATTCTAAGAGAGGACACCTTCTCAGAGCACTGCCCAACTTTTTCTACAAACCACAGCCTTTAATTCATACCACCCCCTAGGAAATCACCATAAACAGGTAAATCCTTTGAGGACAGCTCCAGGAATTGTAAATGTTTCTGGACAATTATCACATGAAAGTTCTCAATGCCTTCAGCATGGCTTTAGAAGAAAGTTGTGATGCAATGTGACATTCTGGTACTCTTAGTAAAGCAAGCCTTTTTATGCCCAAAGTTATTTAGCACCCAGTTATAGCAGAGGCCTGGGAGACGCTGGTGGGTGGGCAGAGTGGGGAAGGGGAGGTGGATGGGCTATGGTTTACTTGCTGAATGCCCACCGTAATTATGAATAAGAAGAAGCTCTGGTAATATGTACCTAGAGTGCAGAGCAGACAATAAACAAATCTCCTGACACTCATCATCCTTATCAGAATTTTATAAAACCAAACAGTGATTAAACAAAGGGGTCCAGATTACTGCAGAGGTAATCTGGCTAGTTTTAAAATCAGCCTATAGGCCTCAAGAACATACCAAAATGCAATCTACTGAATCATTCAAGGCACTATACCTGCTCCAAAGTGGCCTGGTTAATGGAGTAATGCTTGATATTCAAGGAAGCCTTATTATTCTCTAGAACTTTGAACAGGTCAGCTAAGCATTCCCATCTTTTTGGCACATGATATTCCAATAAATTAAGGCGCTGCCCCTAAAAACCAAAAGGAAACACATTGTATCACATACCTAGCAGTCATTAAGCAAAATTTATTAAGTACATTTAATTGCTAAATTATCTTTTCTCAAAGCACACACTTAAATACCGGGGAGGTGTGGAGGTCAGTTTAAGGAATCTCTATGGATGCAACTGACAGCATCTATTGTGAGGTGTATTTGATAAGTGTTGTTCCCTGGGCAGCACTGCTGTCTTGCCCCTCACATGTCCTGAGGGTGGGGAAGGCCTCTCTAAGGGGAAGAAGATGCCTACCAAGAGCTGGGAAGGAGGAAGCTCAGGTGCCACAACACAGAGGCCCCCTGACCTTCACCCTGGGACCTGGGCTGGGCGTGCACTTGTCCTCGCCCTTAGCTAAGCAACTCTTGGTGGGGTGTTTCACCATTCTGATTCTTGTTTTCATAGGTGCAAATGGTGATAGCCCTATTGGTAGCCATTATATAGGGCCATTAACATGGGAACCTGAGCATGAATGCCTGTTCTTACACAGCATGCTTCTTACCTGGTAGGATTTACCCCATGGTTCTTGTTGAAACACATAGGTAGGTGATGGCTACTTTACAGATGACAACCTCTTAGGAGCTATGATAAACTAGGATCACAGGGTAATCCAAGAGAACTATAGACAGTATTTTGCAGATGTTACCATGCATAGGGCTGCCCTGGTCACCTGGGTAAAATGCAGACTTGGAATCTGCAGGTCTAACCAGCTCCTGGGTGATGACTACACTGCTGAGTCAGGGATCATGCTTTGCATCAGGTTGGTAGAGGATTATGGTTGGTCCCAGGCACAGGGCACCCCTTGTGAACTAATGCTGAAGCCACCAAGCCTATAAGCCCACAGTGGCTACACAGAAGATGATTACTTCTGCAGTCTTCCCTCCTGAGCAAAATGAGCTGTGACCACACATGATGGCAGGGGAGGGTGTACCCACTGTGGACTCTGGGCAACCCAACATGTGGGCAAGCGGTTGGGTAATATGCCCTGTCCATGCTATCTGTGGAGCGGAGGCATGGTCTACACTTTGCAATGAGACAGAGACAACAGGCACTATCTTATGACAGCAAAGAACTAGAACAGGATAAAAGCCAAGTGCCTTTATGAGATTTTTAAGCTGAAAACAAAGAAGTAATGTAGAATATTAGCACTACCTTAAACTGGATTCCTGGAAAATAGAGCTTCAAGCAGTCAGAAACAGTGTTGTGTCGATTTGCTTCCTTATGAAGCCAAACCTTGACAGTATAACCATCACCAAACCTGAGGGTCGAATGAAATAAAAATGTGGTTACTACTGTATGGACCTAAGATGGGTAAATTCTAAGTCCATTTTCACAGGGAGGCAGTAAAAGAAAGGAACTATTCCAAATTGTTGAAAGAATTTGGAATCTCAAAAACACAGTACTCGGAAAATAATTGCAATCCAGTTAGGCAGTTTGCCACAATTCATTCACACAGACAATGATTTATCTTTAAAAAAAATCCGCCAACCCTGGCATTCATACCTATCGATGAAAGAGGGGCGGTGGTAGGGCAACTGCGAGAGCCCAGTGCTGAGTCACAGAGTGACAGCTTGGCTGGACACTGGCCCGAGGAGCCCTGGCTGCTTCAGAGGCTGTGGTGATTGAAGTGTGTGGCTGAGACAGATGAACAGGAATGCGTAAGGAGCGAAAGCATTTGTTTATCACAGAAGACAATTCTCCCAACTGGACTTCAACCCAATGGGTTCAGGGACAGCCTGGGATCTGCTGGCCCCAGAGGCACACTTCCCAACACTGCAAGTTGTAGCTGGTGGCTCCACAGTGCCTGCAGAACCACACCTGAGGTCTGTTCACACCATAGAGCGATCTCAGATGGCACCCCCTAGGATTTATGGGGCTCCCCAAACCCATGTTTGTCACTCTCCTGCCTATCCCCGATGGCTAGTAGAGTGTTGGGCACATAACAGTATCTCAATAACAACCTGCTATATAAAAAGAAATGCAGAATATATCATGATAATTTTTTTGTCAGTTTTGTTCACTAATATACCTACCCCAAGTACCTAGAACTAAAAAACATTAGTTGAATGAATGAAGAAATTTTATGCCCAGAGCCTTATAAGCACCTTCATTTACAAAGCATTGCTGGTAAGATGTGTTACATTTAAGTGAATTTTCTGCAAGTGAGGTTGATCTTAATATGTTTGTGAGTCAAATCATTTTTCTGGTGAAGAAGACCTAAGATCAGCAACCCCAGAGATCCTGGTCTGGTTCTGTTTTCTTGCCTCCTACACTGATTTCAAATTTCCCCTGAGATTTGTATGTGGTCCCAGCTGCCTCCTATTATTCAGCATTGGTGGTTTTGAATCCACTTGTAGCAAAGAGGTTGTTGAGGACATTGATAAAATATGAATGAAATGTGAATGAAAGCAGAAAATATGCTTAGCTCTCCCTAAGAATTTCTAAAGGCCAAAAACTGTGTCAGTACAGGGGGTATGTTTGTCTACCATTCCTCTTCTGCCCAGAAGTGCAGGTCAGAACCATGCTACCCGTTAACAAGGGCCACCCACTTCCATCTCTGCCATCTCTCCATGGGAGAGAAAAAGGCTCGGCATGTGCCGCAGGAGCTCCTATTCTTCAGAGAGCTCTCAGCTGAGTCTGTGCCCAAGGCCGTGTCCCGGGGATGTCTGAGGACTGGGATGTGTTTCTGGTCCCGTGCTGATAATGATCGTAGCATAATGCAATGTTTGCACTGGGATGCCAGATCTGGATGGGCAGCCCGGGTTTGGATGTGGGACCCCAAGGAGGCAACTCTTCCCACCCTGGAAAATGGGCTGGAAATACTAGCTGCCTGGTAAGGCTGTCAGAGCCTTGCATAAATCAATCTCATAAACCACCTGGGACAGTGTCAGGCACTGAGTAACTAAATAAATATATGCCGAAATGTGGGTTCTGTGCAGGACATGACTAACATGGGAGAACACTGTCTTTGGTGTGAGGAAGCTCCTGATTTCTTTGGGGAACACTTTGACAAAAGCAGATGAAAGGACAAGAACATGAATCTGGGGTACCTACTGAACAGAAGTACGAGCTGGGAGCAGATAGTAAGCAGAGGTCTGCTCTCGCCATCTACAGAAGGGGCAGCCCTCAGGGCATTTTTGCTAATGTGTTTGGAAAAAATGCTAAATTCCAATAATTGTCTGCTAAATTCTCACTAGAAGCATATCTACATATTAATATCTAAAATTCTTTCAAAATGAAGTTTCATTGGAATGAAGCAACTTACAGCATTACTCTAGAGATTCTGATTTACACAGTTGTTTTAAAAAAAAAATCTCCAGAGAAAATATTCCTGAAATAGGTTGGCAAACTTCTCAGCATCTTTCTAGAATATTCAGTCAATAAGACTTCTGGGTAGAAACTTAAAAAAGCATGTCATTTTCAATGACTAAGAGAATCTTTGTAGATTATCCCATTCATTATGATTCAAGTATCTAATTTATATTAGCTTTACTTTCTCATTTCTGCCTATAACTTACATATTCATGCCAATCTGATGAGTTATTGTTCATATATTCACTCATTGGTCTGACATTTCTACAAAATCCATATGTCTATATCATTTGCATATTTGGAGATAATGTAAAGATAAATAAACAGCAATACCTGCCAGGAAAGGTGCCTATAAGTATTCAACTGCTATTTGCAATACATTTTGGTGCAACCAACATTAAAGGTGAAATATGTAATAAATGCTGAAATCCAAGAATGAGCAAGGTGGTAGTGGAATAACAAACACCCGTGCAGGTATTTTTAATGCCAGACATCTCAAGAGGGGTGAGAATGTGAGAAGGGCCAGCTGAGGAATGGATGCAGAAGGAAGGTCTGTGTGAGCACTTGGCTGGCCTGCAGCTGGCCACCTTGGAACCACCTTGTCATCTCAGTCCCCACGTGATCCTGCTGACAGGGGAGGAGAGCGTGACAGCACAGGACCCACTGACACTGTCACAGAACTGCTAAGCATGTGGCTCCACATTAAACTCCAAGAATTTCCATGTTGTTACCTCTGTCCCTAGGACTAAAGTGAAAGGGAATCACATGGAGGTCAGGTCATTTGGTCAAAGTCATGCACCTTAGAGGGAAGGGATGGAGGTGCAGCCCCCACTGGCCAGTGGGGTTCAGACTCCCGCGTGCAGCAGGCCCTGGCTCACCATTCACCCCAGCAGTTCATTAACTCGCACAGTCACCTTCTGCAGCCAGGAGAACAGAGGGCTTCCTCTTTATAAGTCATGGGGCCCACACAGGTCTGGGGACTTCATGCCACTCAGCTTACTGCAGGCCTTCAAACTCCAAAACCACATCTCTCCATCCCCAGTTCCTTTCTTACTCCAACTATAGTTTGGTTCAGAAACTATCTCATCGTTGTATATGCAAATCAGAATGGTTGTGGGGATTGCAGATGGAAGGTATTTACATAAAGAGAGCCTCTGACAAACAACAAATAAAAAGCAGCCTTTGGCAGCTGACACCAGCATTCCTCCTGGGCAAGAAACTCTTCGAGAAGAACCTCCATGAGCTTCTCAGTTTGAAGGCAAGGTAACAGTGGGTCAATGGCACAGCCTCACAGGGAAGAGAAGCTTGACCCAGGTCAGCACAGCTCTATAAAGATTCCTCTCTGCAGCCATGGTGTCGCTTTCTTAAATGACTCTACCAGCTATAGATCCAGAATCCAGAGTTTGGCTGCCACAGGGAAGGGCCAACAGAACTGTCTCAGAACTCAGGAGGCCCTGCCAGCTTCCAGGCTGGAAGTCTCCCATCCACAGTCAAGCTCCTGGGCTCCACCCACCAGGCTCTCCTCTATGGCCTCTTCATTTTGTGCACACCAATCTCCCTTCCTCCATCCACTCAACACACGTACTTAATGCTCAGTGTGCAAGGCCCTATTCTGGGTGTGGAGGCCTTTGCCTTGGGCTCCGTTCAGCTCCTGGGGAATGGGGAGGTCCTTTCCTTGTGCCTCCAGAGGCACAGTATCCTTCTATTTATGTCAGCTACTACAGCAGGGCCGCTCAAGGGCAAGGCCTCTATCAGCTTTTCTGCCGGGGAGTCCAATCCCTGCTTCATGAGTTAATGAATGGATTTAGTTCCTTGTGACAGTTTGGTGGAATGGGAATTCTGTTTCTCTTTTAACCAAACAGCAAATGTACTGATTACTTCTGTATTTTTTCCTTTCATTTTGGGATAATCAAAAGGGATAATTTTAAAGGAGTCATTTTAAATAGCCGAGACAGCAGGATGAAGAAACAAGTGCCCTCATCTTCACATGATACCATTTTACCGACCAAACAAGCAGCACAGACTATTTTGTTTTCAGGATGGTGAGATTATAGCTTATAAGATGATCTCTTATTCAGTCCCCTGCATTTTTTCCATGAGCTCTGAACATTTACCGTCATTTCAGAAATACCCTAGAATCTAGATAGACAAAAGATACTTCTTATAGCTGACAATATTACGAGTGGTTTTCTGTATTTCTCAATCTTGACAAATAGGCATTTTTTTCTTTTCCCTTTTAAAGGGGAAGTTGGAATATAAATGTAACTATTACCTATCAAGTTGAAATCCTGACACCATGATTTCCACTCTGAGCAACAGAAGACAATTTTTTCTTGGAACATGGAAGGATCTGAAAAAGTTCTTTATTATTGAAATAAATTATTTATGTGATTTTTTGACTAACAGAAGAATAACAACAGCTCCTCAATGTGTAATAATCCTCCTGCATAAAAGGGCCAGTATCAGTATAGGACGGAGAAGACAAGTAGTGACTCTATAGCATCTTACTATGCTGATGCATAGTGATTGCAATGGGGTTGGGGGGGGGGGGATTGGTAATATGGGAATGTTGAAACCACAATGTGGCTCATGTGAAACCTTCATAAGATTGCATATCAATGATACCTTAATTAAAAATATATAAATAAAAATAATTAATTTAAAAATAAGTAAGGGCCAATAAGACACTATAAAAATTATTTCAATGAAAAGTGATTTCAATGAACAGATTGGTTCAATTTAGCAGACAGTAACACAAGCCATATGAAAACAAATAAACAGAGGAGCTCATGTGGTCTTATGTTCTGTAGGACTCCATGCATGGCCCCCTATTCAGTCTCCCTAAGAGAACATGGGCCCTAACATGAAAGTGCTACAAGGTGGCACACTTCCCTAAAGTGAATAAAGTCCAAAGCCTATCATCAAAGAGAAGGGCATTTCTGTGGGTTGAGTGTCCACCCACCTTGGGTGTGGTAAGTACCAGAAGGGTAAAGTCTTTGGGAACAGGAAATGTTTCTAGCAGCTAACCCAATGTCCTGTTATAGCTGACATCCTAATGTGGCAAACACTAGGAGCCTTACTGCAGTTAGGGTCAGCCACCACACTGGGCTCAGTCACCTGTGGGGGCAGCGGGAACCACAGCCGTCGTTGTCATCCTGATGTTTCCTCTCTAAGCCTACCAGCATATTACACAACCCCCCCGCCCCCAACTCCTGGAGAAAGGCCATGGAGATGTACTTCCTAGCCTGAAGAGCACTGCCCAGAGAGAAGCCCAGAGCATCTACCAGGCGAGACCCAGCAGAGGGGACACCACCATCATGACTATGGTGAGCCTTCAGAGCCAGCACACCTGTCCAGCCACCGCCTGTGCCGAGCTCACAGCCTCATAAGCACTTTAGTGCTCCTCCTCTCAGACATTCTGTACAGGCACGTAAGCAGGTGCACATTATTCTGTTTGGCTGTGGTCTGAAGCACGTGAGGGGGTAGTGGTCCTTCCAGAAGATGTGATTAGACCTCTTTGCCTTCAGTGTCAGAGGGCTTCCAGATAATCTCTATGGACTCCAGTCAGACCCCACAGCCTTTACAACAATAACGGAATAATAAGAAAAATGAACTATTTTCTTAGCAGAGAGGAATCGCTTGAAGGAGCAGCCTCCCTCCACTTGTTGAGATGGCACTCAGAGAAGCCAAACTCAAGGTGAAAGTCTCTGGAGCCTGAATGTGGCCGGACCTTTCCTGGTGGACAGCGGGGTGAGCAAGCATCAGCTGCCAGGGCAGCCAAGACAGGAGCCGCGGAGAACACAGGCTGCGGCCCGGTGAGCAGGGCTCTGGTGTGCTCTGGGGTGACTTTCCCCTCAGATCCACAGTCAGCAAATATCAGGAAATTAGCTAAACCCACGCACTATTTGGGACAAATACTGGGAGGGATGACTAACAAGAGACTGACCTGGCTCCCAGAACCGGGCAGCAGGCGCTCAGGGGAACCCTGCGGACACAAGGACAGAGGGGGGCATGTGGACACCATAAAGCACAGGACCCCATAGAACCCTTGGACTGAGGGTCTCTGAACTCTCACTGGCATGAAATCAGGCACGTTTTCCTAAGTCTCCCATGGGAGAGGAAGACCATGGTGAGATAGGGGTTGTAAAAATGAATCATCAAGACAATGACTATTTTCAAATGTTACTCTGGGTCCCTCCAACCACAAAGTAGAAGCTGGATGACCAGGACAAAGAAAATGCTAATTGGGACCAGCTGTTCCACAATACATTGCACCAATCTGTATATTTCAGGCAATGCCCTGGCTTCTCCGTAAATAATTATATTGGCGCGATTTCCCAGAGTCCGATCCGAAGATGGGTCCTTGCCCTTACGTAATGTCGTTTAATCAAATATGTTTAATAAGCAATACATTGAAACTATAAATACTTATGGTAATGGTAGGAGAGAAGGGCATTCGGAAACCAGATATTCAAAAAGTCCTCAGAACAATGCACCCGGATGCCCATTTTAAGGTGCAGGCACTTTAGATGTAGGTATAAAACCAGCATGAAGTGGATGTGAATAGATGTTTTGGAAACAGGATGGTCACACTTAAGGCACTACAGCGTGAGGAGCTCCACATACCTGCTCCCCAGAGAAAATGACAAAAGTTATAAAAAGCAACCATTTTAAGTATCCAAAATTGGTATTTAGGACATACAACAAGTGAAAAAAAAAAACATTTATTCAAAAAGTCTATAGACACTGAGTAAGACTGGCAAGATTCTACAGTATCTGAACTGAGAGGTGCTCTCTGCCTCCCACCCCTGAGCCCAACAAGATGGCAGCTCCACCCCTGAGAGTATTACAAGAACATAGGGCTCCCCGACCCCAGCTTGCTGTCAGAGAACTACCATCCTGGGAGGAGCAGAATGTCTTCATTCCCCATCCTGGCCTGGCTACATACTACTAAGGCTATATTCCAGAAACATGCCACAAAGAGACAGAGACTCCACTCTTCTGCTCAGCTGCAGCGTGGAAGCCCTATCACTAAAGAAACTGGGGCCAAGATCACCCTTTTCTCTGGCTCATGAAGCAATGGTTCCACACCTGCAGAAGCAGGCTGAAGAAGACCAGTCCCCTGAGACTGCTGCACTGAGCACTCAGCTCCTCAAGCAAGTGTCACTCAGAGAGAAGCAAATACCATCCCCTACCCAGTTCCTGAGCCATGGCACAGAGATTCTCCTTTGAAGGAGAAGTAGGCCATAAATGGATAATTCTCAATCTCTTCTCAAAGGAACCAATTCCATTGGCAGCAGAGTGGGGAGAAGTTCAAGCCTAAGAGACCTCCTGACAAACAGTAGAGGTTGTGGTTACAGTCCTGGGGATGAGATTGTTGCATTCCTTGGAGATTTAGGCCAAAGTATAGGCTGGCCAGTGTGTCGGAGAGCCAGACAGAGAAACCTGGGAGGTCAAAACCAATCTCAAACACTGAGGGAGGGTCTAAAGTGGGTGGGTGGGGAGGGTGAGGGGAAAAAGGGGGCACAAAAATTCTCAATCATAATGCAAATTGATCACAAAGATCATAGTACAGCATGAAGAATATAGCCAATGATTCTGTAACATCTTCCTATGTTGACAGATGGAACTGCAGTAGAGTGGGTGAGAACTGGGTAACCATTGAACCACTGTGCTGTATATTTGAAACCAGTATGATAGTCTATCAATGATACTTCAATAAAAATTTTAAAGCAAAAATAAAAATAAAAACCAATAACCTAATCTACCACCTAAGATGCTGATAAAAGAAGAGCAAACTAAATTTAAAGCAAAAAGAAGGAAGGACACTATAAAGATTTGAGTGGATATTAACGTGATAGAGAACGGAAAAGCAATAGAGAAAAACAATGAAACACAAAGCTGGTCCTTTGAAATGATCAGCAAAATTGGCAAACCTTTAGTTAGACTGACCGAAGAAAAAAACAATAGACTCGTATTACTAGAATCAGAAATATAGGTAGAAAGACAGGACTTTACTACCAACCTTACAAAAATAAAGTGATTATAGAGGAATACTCCAAACAATGATATTCTAATATATTATATAAATTAGATAAAGTGGATGCATTCCTAGAAAGACAAAAACTACCAAAACCAACTCAGAAGAAAAAGACTACATAAACAGGCCTATTACAAGTACAGAGATTAGATTAATTAAACTACCCTTACAGAAAATGCCAGGCCTACATGGCTTTACTAGTGAATTTTAACAAGTATTTAAAGAAAAATAAATACCAATTATGGTAATAATAGATATTAATACAAATTATTAATAGATTAATAAACAATATATATTAATGGCAATTATTAATAAATATTAATACCAATTAATAATAGATATTAATACCAATATCTATTATGAACATGGACACAAAACAAAAGATGCTCAACAAAATACTAACAAATTGTATATGGCAACATAAAAATATATATATTTAACAGGATTTATCCAAGGAATACAAGGTATGTTTAACATTTGAAAACCAGCTAATGTAATATACAACGTGATTATCACAGTAGGTGCAGAGGAACCACTGGACAAACTCCAACACTTTTTTATGATAAATAATGAGCAACAAACTAAGAAAAGAAGGGAAGTTTCTCAAACTGAGAAGGGGCACTAATGAAAACCCATAAATAAAATAATACTTAGCAGGTTGTTTTAATTTGTCTGATTTCTCTCAGACTGTTCAAGTTCAGTTGGACAATATCCACTATATCACAGATAAGTTTTCACAAATGCCTAAGGTGCCTAACTGGTTTTCTTGGTTTCACTGGAGATGGCTGGTAATTACAGATATGCTTTGGTTATGTAACTATACTCCTATTATGTTAATGTGTGTGCGCAATTTAAGTAGTAGCTTAAAACCTATACATGCTGAAGTTACTCTACAAGAAGATATGTCAAAGAAATAATCAATCTTCCCATGTTTTCTTCCGCCTGCTACTTCTATAGCTTTTCTTCTTCCTTCCTAATTACAACCCTTAAATAGAATTTGTGCCTCATATCAAATTTACCGAGTATCATAATTCTTCCAAGTGGTAAAGATACCTCAAGACAAATGCTGGGCATAGAAGCTACAGGGCATAAATATGCAAAGAAGTAAAAAGCTAACCATTTCAAACAATAAGGCTTCTCTCTCACTTACCAACTTAACATTTCCCTGTATGGCCCCGGAAGATGACTGGTTAGCCAGAGACGGGTAAGATTCCTCAAGGGAGGAACAACCTAAGACAGGCACAGTCACAGGGGGGCCATCAGGTGAGAAAATGGGGAGCAGCAGAGGTGAGGCTTAGAACCTCACCCCCCCGTTCTGAGAGAAATCTTCTGCATACGTGGATGTTTTATTGCCCTTGTCTAGCTTGGATTAACACATAGTCTACAGGCACACACCTGATCATCTACATTTGCTCTCTTACAACACTAAACTATGTTTTCTACCTTTATCTTGTATCTACCTACCACTTCAGCGTTTTATTAAAAATAATAATAATAATAAAGAGAGAAATATGGTATCCACATATAAATCAAGTATAAAAACCAAATGAGTATTCATATTTGAACTGTTTATAGTTCATAATGCATGAGCTAAACCAAAAGTTTCTGTGATGACTGCCCTTGTACTGTTCACTATGTAACTTATTCATTATGTAAGAATTTGTTCCCCATGTAAGAACTTGTTTGTTATGCCTCAGAAGATTGGAGACTGACAAAAATTAGGCTTGGGGTGGATTAATGATTGTGCATTGAGCATTGACTCCCCTATACAGAATTTTATTGTCGTTAACAACCATTTGATCAATAAATATGAGAGATGCCCTTACAAAAAAAAAAAAAAAAAAAAGGACAGACTTCCAATGGTAAAATAAATAAGTAACTGGGATGTAATGTATAGCATAAGGAATATAGTCAAGATATTGTAACAGCTTGGTAGGGTGATAGCTGGAACCTAGAATTATGTATATAAATGTTTTATCACTGTGTTGTACACTTGAAACTAATGTAATGTAATACTGTGTGTCAACTACCCTTCAATAAAAAATAATTATCTAAAAAATAATAATAATAATAATACTTAGCAATGAAACACTGGGAGTTTTCTCCCTAAGATCAAGAACAAGACGAGAGTGCCCACTGTCACAGCATCCAGTCAACACGGTACTGGAGTTTCTACCCAGAGCACTTGGGCAAGAAAAGGAAATACAAGGTATCCATTTTGGAAAGGAAGAAGCCAAACTATATTCATAAATGGCATGACTGTATATACAGAAATGTCCAAGGAATCCACTAAATACTACTAGAAATAATGAATAAGTTCAGCAAGGTTGCAAGACACAAGATCAATACACAAAGCCAGTTGTATTTCTACACACTTGCAATGGACAATCCAAAACTGAAATGAAGGCAACAATCCCATTTATAATAGCATCCAAATAAATTAAATACTAAGGATTAAATTCAACAAAAGAAGTGAAAAACTTATACTCTGTAACTAGGTAACACTGTTAAAAGAAATTAAAGATTTAAATAAATGGAAGAATATATCATGTTCATGGTTCAGATGACTTAACCTGTTTTAAGTTAGTAATACTCTTCAAATTGATCTAGAGATTCAACACATTCCTCTTCAGAATCCCTGCTGACTTCTTTGTAGAAATTATAAGCTGATTCTAAAACTCATATGGAAATGCAATGGCCCTATGATAGCCAGAACAATCTTGATTAAGAATGAATTTGGAGGAGCAACAGTTCCCAATTTCAAAATTTACTGCAAAACAACACTAATCAGGATCATGTGGTACTAGCATCAGGATCAACATATAAGGCAGTGAAATAGAACTGAAATCCAGAAATAAACCTGTAGGTCAAGTGATTTTTTAAAATGTTGCCAAGACCATTCAATGGAAAGAATTATCTTATCAATAAATGGTGCTGGCAAAACTGGATAGCTCATGCAAAAGAATGAAGATGAACCTTTATCTCACACACAGTTAATGCAAAAATTTATTCAAAATGGATCAAATACCTAAATGTAAGCATTAAACATGTAAAAATCTTAGAATCATGCGTAGGGATATATCTTCATTGTCCTTGATTTCGTAATGGATTCTTCGATATGACAACAAAAACATAAGGAACAAAAGGGAAAAAATACATAATTTGGGCTATACTAAAATTAAAAATATCTGTGCTTCAAAGGATGCTATCAAGAAAGGAAAAGGCAAACCACATATGGCAGACTATATTTGCAAATCATGTATCTGAGAAGGGGCTTGTGTCTATTATATGTAACTCCTCTACTCAATAATAAAAGATGAATAACTAAGTGTAAAAATAGGCGAAGGATCTCAATAGACATTTCTCTACAGAAGATATACAAATGGCAGGTAAGCACACATGAAAGTATGTTCAACCTCATTAGTCATCAGAGTAATGCAAATCAAAACCACAGTGAGATACTACTTTATACTCACTGGAATGGTTAAATAAAATTCAGATAATAAAAGGTAATGGCAAGGATGTGGAGTAATTGGAACCCTCATTCACTGCCAATACAAATGTACGATGGCATCGCCAATTTGGAAAATAGTCTGACAGTTCCTCAAATGGTTAAGCATAGAGTTACTATACAATCCAACAATTTTGCTCCAAGGTATAGCCCCCCCAAAATGAAAAGATGTGTCCACACAAAAACTCATACCTAAATGAATAAATAGCTGTATTATGCATAATATCCAAAAGGTGGGAACAACCCAAATGCCCATCAACAATGTTTAAACAAAGTGTGCATATTATTTGGTCATAAAAAAGGAATACAATACTGAATACAGGGATGAACCCTAAAATGATATGCTAAATGAAAGCTGCCAGTCACAAAAGACCACATATTACATAATTCCATTTATATGACAATAAAAGGCAAATCTGTGAAGACAGAAAATCAATTAGTGGGGCTAAGGGTTGGAGTGAATTGAAGGGATGATAGCTTCAATCTAAAAATATCTATTGTAAAAGGCAGGATTTTCTTGAGATGAAAATATTCTAGAATTAATTGTGGATGGGGTTGCACAAAATTGTGAACACACTAAAGAGCACTGAATTATACACTTTAAATGGGTAAGTTCTACGGTATGTAATGTATTAATGAAGTTGTTAAAAAACAAAGAAGAGATGGCCACAGTTTAAAAAATTAGTTACAAAATGTGGGAATTGGAGTAGATGGTAAACATGACTCCAGTTCTTCTTGCCTTCATACATACCTTCCCTTTGCCACATAACCTTGCCATGTCCTTCCACTAATGGGTGGGACTAGCTTACTGCCCTTTTCTGTAGCTCTGTGACCTGATTTGGCTAAAGGGATGTTGGCAGGTGTGAATTAACCTGGGGCCTGAATCATACTTGTGTATTTTGGTCTTTCCACTCCTGTACCCCCCACTGCTCCCGGGAGGAAGAACCACAGGGGGAACAGACCCACTCATCCTAGACACCTGGACCAGCCCACCTCCAGGCAACTGACAGATTCATGAGGATGAATGCTAATTGTATAAACCAGTGCATTTTACACACTGGTTTGCTACTTTCTGTAACAAAATCCAAGTGATGTAGAAGGTTCTTTTATGCTTTTGATAAAATGGAGCCAAAAATCAAATTGGTAAAATGCTTCTAAGCTATGAAACAAAGAAAGCTTGAGAGTTCATGCATGTTTTTGAATGCACACACACACAGACACATACACACAAATACACGCAGACACATGCACATACATACTCATAAATATATACACACACAGACATACACATAAATTTTAGGCTAACTGAACACAGACTGAATAAACCTCACAAATCCCAGTCTTGAACCATTTTAAACCTGAAATGTAGTTCTTTTTTAAAAACTTTAACTACAAAAAAATGGGTCATCCATTTCTCCCACTCTTCATCCTCTGTCTCTAGAAACCACCAATCTATTCTCTGTGTCCATGAGCTTGTTTTTGTCTGTGATTTATTTCACTAAGCATAATGCCTTCGAGGTCCATTCACATTGTCACAAATGGTAGGATTCCATTCCTTTTTATAGCTGAGTAATATTCAGTTGTGTGTGTATGTGTGTGTATGTACATACACACACATACACACACAAATATGCATATACATATGTATACACACACACACACATATACATACCACAATTTATCCATTGATGGACACTTAGGGTTACTTCCATCTTGGCTATTGTAAATAGTGCCACAGTGAACACAGGCGTGCAAAAATCTTTTCAAGTAAGTGTTTTTGTTTTCTTTGAATAATGCAGAAGTGAAACTGCTGGGTAGTATGGTATTTCTATTTTTAATTTTTTGAGGAACCTCCATACTGTTTTTCACAGTGGCTGCACCAATTTCCATTCCCACCAGCAGTGTAGGAGGGCTCCCTTTTCTTCACATCCTCACCAACGCTTGTCATTCCTTGTCTTTTGGATGGTGGCCACTCTGACTGGTGGGAGGTTTTGCTTTGCATTTTCCTGATGATTAATGATTCTGAGCATCTTTTCATGTACCTGTTGGCCATCTGTATGTCTTCTTTGGAAAAATATCTATTCTGAAACAGAGTTCTGATTTAACAGAAATCCATTTCCTTGGCTAGCCTGTATTTCCCTATGCTTAGGCTGTACAGGCTGTATTTACCATCAGAATTCATTATCCCACAGGGTACAGTTTATAATGGCCCATTTTTGCTGTCTGCATCACACATTAATTCTTGGCAGGTCAGTGTGCATCACGGCCAAATCTGACTATCCAGCAGAGAAGGTGATAGAAAATACTGCCAGGGCCAGGGCAGCAATTAGGCCTGATTCACAAACCCGATAGAGCCTGTTAATGGAGACGCTGGGTATAAAGCCCTGTTTCTAAAAGCAGCAAACTAAGAGTGAATGCAGAAGGTTTTGAGAAAAAACAGGCTCTGCCTTGTCTAGAGATAAACGGGATCTGAATAAAAGTTTTTATCAAAAATGCTGATTACTGACTGCTATTAGTGGTAGTTGTTCATTAAGGTAGGCAGAGTCTGAATGCTTCCATAACTTCAGCGGATTCCTCTTAAAGCCCAGTCATAGCACCTTGGAAGGAAGGATCATTTAGCAAAGGCCCACCATGTACTGGACTTTAAATTCATTCACTCATTTATTTCTTTGCTCAGCAACTACCTTTAGTACATGTCATGTACCAGGCATTATCCTAAATGTTACAGAAATAAACAAAAATAAAGGTCCACCCTCCAAGAGCTTACATTCAACTGAAACAAGATTGAAAACCATCAGGTAAACATACTACTGTTGTATTTAATGATGTCACAGGGAGTATTAGTTTGTTTAGATTCATGTATGAGTGACAGAAAACCCAAAGTAGATGGGATATTAGCAAGTTTAAAGTCTGAAGTCGGGCAGCTCAAAGTGGGCACGGCCATTCCTCTCATTCTGTCTTGCTGCTCCGCTCACAGACCTCCATTGCTGACTTTGACTCGTGGGCCAAGATAGGTGTTTCATCTCCAACCATCATACCTGCTTTGAGAATAGAAGGGAGGGAGGGCAGAAAAAGTGCATGCCTGCCACTACAAATCCATATCCTTGAAGCTGCAGACACCTCTTCTATTATATCTCTTTAGCCACATGTAGCACTCATGAAAGCTGAGAAATGGATTCTTAATTCCCAGTGGCCATGGTGCCAGCCAACAGTCAGGGTTCTTATGCCTCTATGAGTGGGTAGAACAGACACTGAAGACCTCCCTAAAGAGGGACAGCTGAGTAAACACTTGAGGGAATGAAGCCTCGCACTGACCTCAGGGGAGGAGGGAGTCCCAGCCCTCAGGCAGGAAAATGATCGGCGTCTTCCTGCATCTCTTAATATAAGACTGTAAGATACATACTGTTATCTCCATTAAGGAAAAAACAAAAATCTTTCAGAGATGTTAAATAATTTTCTCAAAGTCCTGTATTGGTATGACAAGTCTGACTATATCTCCTCTGTCTCATAAAACCGTGCTAGCCTTCAAAGGGCAGCTGGTCCATATTTTAAGAGGACAGTCTGTTTCCTTAACAAATTCAACAGGAAGTAAATTCAACAGAGGAAGCGGCAGTTCCAGGCACATAAGTTCCCGTGACGTCTCCCTGAGGCAGAGCTCTGCTCTGCAATCAGTTGCAGGCAACAGAGTTGACAAAACAGCAGTGGTAGGAAAAGAATGAGAAATGGAGGAGCCAAGAAACCGAGTCTGAAAATTGCCCTCTTCCAATACTGACTCTGTATTTTGGACCAACAGTCAAAAGTGCTTTAGGTCTGAGTTTCCTTATGCTGAAGTGGGTAAAATAGTAGCTATTTACTGTTGCAAGGATCAAATGAGATAACACAGCAAAAGCATTTGGCAAACGGCTCAGTAATGTTTAAACAGACACCACAGTGCAGATGAGGGCCCTGACCTCAGGGTTTATAAACACTGATGCGGAGCTGTGAGGAGCGCGGCCACTCCCTCCCTGCGTCCACGAGAGGCCAGAGCATCCCGGTGTGCATCCCTCTCCTGCCTCCTGCCAGGGTGCAGAGGCCCGGGAGGCACACCATCTGCCCCCTCCATCTCGGACCACCCACCAGCCCTACATATCCTCCTTGCACACCAGACCTCTCATTTCTCTGAGACAGCCTGTTTCCATCCCCCAAAGGCCGGGGCTCCTGACCACGATGGCCTCTCTGTCCCTAAGCCCCACAGTCCATTGTAAAGTCCTACCATTTTTCTCTGCACTGCCACCTGTACTTCTTCACAGGTCCTGTCACCAGCCAACTTCAGTTTATGTAAATGACTTCCAGCCAGAGGACAAAAACAGCCCTTTAACGGGCCATTCCTGCTCCCGTCTCATTGCTTCCTTCTGGTCCCTCATTTCTCATTCTTGAATTAAAACATCCCATGGAGTGACCCCTGAAATTGCCTTCAGGGGTATCCCCACTATTGGACCTGTACCCCATACTACAGTCAAGCTGTTCCCAAACACAACTGGCATTATTTATCTCCATGCCTCTTCATGTCGTTGGGAATGAGATCAGAGTTGATAGGCTGCCTATGAACAGATTTGGTTTAAATGCCTCCTCTTCATGGAACGTGCACTGTCTCTTCCTAACTGCCACCATGTGCACTAGGAAAACTTCTAGTAGCTCTTACGGTCTCTCTTTGCAGTTTTTGATGTGTGAGCCTATTCCACTCGTTGCAGGGGTCATGCCTATTCACCACTCAATCTTAAAGCCTGGTCACACATAAAAATTCGATAACATTTAATGACTTAAATTGAGCTGCATCTCCTAATAGTTTGTTCACTCACTGATCCCTGAGAACAGTTATCACTGTCTGTTGCATTTACCTTACATGTAAGTGTGTCTCTTGACACTAGGGTGTGAGCTTACTGAGACGAAGGACCATGCCTTTTTGTCTCTTATAAAATGGGCATTCAACAAATACACATGAATGAACAGGAATCGTGATGTGAGTCTGAATCTATTTTAAAAATGTCTCAAACACTGCCATTTCCCATCCCACTGTGGTTAGAAGGAGTCTCTTTGTTCTTAAGAAAATCTTAAAAAATAAAAGCAAACTATCCCCTTTGGCAAAGTGATGTTGCCCATGATCTGAATTTCCAAGGCCAGAGGCATACAAACAAAATGTCCAGCATGAGGACATGCAGCTCAGAAACTTCCCAGGTAACTGCACTGGAGCAACGTGGCTGGACATGCAACACAATGTTGTGAAAGCAAATGAAGTGACAAATGACACGTTATCAGTGGGGGTGACCCTATGCTGAGGAGATGCAAGGGAGCCCTCTTTCTCCTAGAAGAACCATTTCTAATAAGAGTTAATTCAGCAGTTTGTAGAAGCCCTTGAATTTTATGATGCTTTAAAACAAAGCAAAACTGAATTCAGAAGCTCTTCCTTCCATAGCTCTACGGCATGGCAGAAATCATTACATGGGGTCATGTACAAACTTCCTTCCCCAATTGTGAAAATTACATAAACATACTGAATCAACTATTTCACTCTTAAATGAGTTGGATTATTATTTGGTGATATAATCTTAATCTAAGCTTTTATGTTTATAGCAGTGTTTTACAATTTACAACATTGTCACCCTGAAGCATATGGTGTCCCCTAAGGTGCTATGCTAATTTGCAGCTACCCAGAGAGTCCTAGCTTGGGAGTGCAAACATCATTACACCTGCTGTCATTACTTAGAGTAGAATCTACCAACACATCACTGGACTATACTTTTTATTCTAAGGAGAATGGCTAGATAACAAATCAATCACAGAATTCTTTGATGTCTACTCCATTTTTATTTGTGATTCCAAAAGTTTTTGTGTTGGACAACTCAAGAAAATGAAAGTTCTCATAGTCTTAGGTTTTTATTTATACCATTTAAAGCTTTGCTGTTTTATATACAAACAGCCCTGTCCTCCCTGCCCACTGATGTTACCCTAGTGTACTTTTAACTCCAAACTCCATGCTTTGGAAGTGGCATTTCTTTCCCTCCCTGGGAGGGGCTGCTTTAACACTCAGCTTAAACTTTCTGCTTACGTCAGTCCCAAGGGAGGGAAAAGCAAACAGGAGGAACACTTGGCCCTTAAGCATGAATGTGGCCACAGTCTGGGGGTGAGAAGGCTGCTGTCAAGGCTCCAGTTATGACATGCAGAGGCCTGGGGATAAGCCCCTCATGCTGAGGACAAAGCATCGGTGCCCAGGGAGGGGGGTGCTAGCCATCCCCATCCACCAGGCAGCTTCCACTCTACTCCACCTCTCCTCTGTGCACACACACAGGCACATTCATGCACATGCACATACACATGCATGCATACACGCATTTACACATATGCATACCCACACACACATGTATGACCATGATTAGTACACTTAGGCTTGGTTGGATTGTATGAACACAAATAACCTTTAAAAAATATGTTGGGATACAAACTGTAAGGTTAACACAGTGTTTAGCTATTTAGAGGTATCAAATATGATAGACATTTAAGAAGGGATAACAAGAAGTTCTAGAACTTGAGAAGAAAAGAGGACATCAAGTCCATAAATGAGTGAATTTAGTCTGGAAACATTCTCCCTCTGGGAGCATCAAAACCTAACCCTTTAGGGCCATGCTTGTCCTCCTGGTGTGGTTCTGATTTTCCCAGGCCATGGCACTCAGGCCTGGCTGTCACTGCCCCCAGATGGCACCTCTGAGGTGGCACGAGGCCGAGCACAGGGCCACATGGGACTGATAAAGGACAAAGGCCCTGCTTTCTGGAAGCATGAGGGCAACCAAGAACAAGGTGGCCCTAGGGAAATCAAACACTGCACAGGCAGACCTTTTGGTGGGGAGAATGCAATTACATGCCAAAGAAGAGAAATAGGTTGTTGCTATGAAGAGGAAATGCAGGCAAAGGGCAGGAAATGCTGAGTGCTGGGAAGGCCAGAGAAGGCCACCGGGAGGGAAGCCATGGGCCAATGGGGACACAGTCATCAGGTGGTGGTGATCCAGCAGGGGCCGGTCAGGGCAGGTGTCTGTCGCCTGGGGAGGACACCTGGCCCTGTGGGGTCTCTGCAGGTGGGCATCAGCTCCCCTGTGGGAAGCCCCTCAGCAGCACCCCTACCCCAAACCTAGGCCCTCCTGTGCTTCCCGAAGGCTCTCCCAGCCCTCCCTCCCCATGCTCTGCCCCCTGTGCCCTCCTCACTCTCCAGGTCTTCTAAATCCCAAATCACCAAGGCCATCTTTACCCTCCTGTTCAGGTTCCCGGTGTCCTGGCACCACCTCGCTCACGCCCTCAGCAGGCTACTCAGCTCGCCCCACAGGAACACCCATTCTGGCTGTTTAATTTTTTTTCACAACAACTGCAGAAGCTCCTCTGTGACCCACTGGCCTCCTTGTTCTCCCTGCTCCTTGGAGGTATGACACACTGGGATGAGTTGTGCAAGAGTGACAGGAGCCAACAGGAAAGCATGGCGTGAGTGAGGCCCCCTCTGAGGGCACCACGCCCCTCATGTCCTCAGAACGATGCACTGGGTAGCTGGGTCTCAGACAGAGAACTCTGTAACAGGAGCAAGCGAGCCAGACCAGCCTGTCTCTGCTGAGTGTCCCCCTGCAGGGGCCCAGGGGCGTCACGGTGCCCCTGGCCCTCCACCTAACAAGTCCAAATCGAAACTCCAAAGCCCCCCCTCACAGTCACAACACATAGAGATGTGGTCAGACCCCAGTGGGACCTTTCTTCTATCCTAATAACAAGATTGCTGGCTGAGTCAGGGTTACAAAGGTGTGCGGCCACAGAGTATGTGTGATGGATGCTTTAATGTCCTCAGGGCACAAGCGCCTGGAAAGAAGGGTATGGACAGAACAAGCTGACAGCAGTCACCCACTTCATGCCAATGCTGTTGTCACTGGGAGAGTGTGGACACTGACACTCAGCACAACCAGCTTTAGACACCAGATTCCAAGTCATGACCAGTCCAGTATTCTTTATCTCCATACACAAACATATGTAGTTGGTTCACTTGTTACAAGAAAATACCAACTTTACAAGTTATTTCTTCAGATGTAATAGGTTCAATGTTTCAGTGAATAACCCACAGGCTATTTATTGCTTAACATGACTCTGTAGTTCATAGTTACTAACAATCTGTCCCCAAACCTACACATTGTGAGAACTAAAACCAGGAGGAGGAAAGACTAGAGACCATATCAGTTGGAGAGGAATTCTGCACACTTTGACTGCTGGCTCTAACACCCAACCTGAGCACACCTCGTGACTGTCTAGCAGCTACAGTCAGACATGAATCATCTGACAATCAGGCATGGGCTATAAAACTTTATGTAAGCATTCATAAAGGTTAGGGAGTGTGAAATATTATTTTTCTTTTGATGATACTTATTAATGGTGAGCAGAGTACATCTCAAGAACAGTTTCCAGAAGGTTTATCTGACAGGTGATTGACCCTAAACAGCAAGAGGCAATGAGGTGGGCCTTCATCAGCACCTGACTCGAAGCCTGCAAAATTGATGCTCACTCCCCAGTATGGCATCATGAGCCAAGCATTCCATAGTTATATTCTCTGTAAATAAAAATATTTCAACCAAATATATATATAACTAACAAATCTCCACTTGTGAATTCTAACTTTAAAAACACTGAATGAAAATGAAAAGGGATTTACCAACATATATTAATAGGTGACTATATGAAAAAATGACAGATTAAACAACAAATTAAAAGGAAACCAGCAACTTTGGAAATAGCTCAGGCAACATAGAATCTGTAAAACGTTACAATTTTTTGTTCATGAAAATTAATGGTAAAGCTATTAAGATTACAAAATGTAAATGATAAAGACATAACAGGAGAGTTAACCAGGGATAAATCTAAAGGGTTATGCATATAGGAAAAGTCTTTATTCTTTAATAGTCAACACAAAAAACAACCACAGAAAGCCTCTTTTGCCCTCTTAAGTCCATGGCAACCTTTTCAAAAGAACAGCATTTCAAATGATAACACAGGCAGCCTGATTCGCTCTGGATGAGGGACATATTGGTACAATCTGCTTATAAGGTATTTTGCATCAGTAAGGACAATTTGTCCTTTCCTCACCCTCACAGTGAGTGCCTGTCCTCCTGGAGCACCATACACTGTGGGGACAGTGCAGGGCTCCCTGGGCAATGGTGGCCACAGTGGCCCTCATGCACCCCTTTACCTTCTCAGGACCTCTGTCTCCTTTCCTGAGCCATGAGGCAACTGGATCCAGGCATCTCTAAATGTCTCCAGTTCTAACTGCATCACTTTATTGATTACGATAGACGTTTAAAGAAGAGAAATGCAACGTACCTGTTTTTAATGTGCTGAGGAGAGCCAAGGCACCGGAAGCTGCCGTTGACCATGATGGCAAGCCGGGTGCAGAGTGCTTCGCACTCTCCCATGCTGGAGGGAGAACAGAGACATGAGGGAACCATCCAGAGGGGCAGGGCAGGCGTCAGACAGCAAATTAAAAAGGAGACAAAGACACTATCATCACAGACTGGTTGATCTTCTATAGAAACATCAGGAAACAAAAACAGTGCCTTTAAAATGGCTAAGAGTTTGATGGGATTAAAGATGATGGCATGAGAGGTGACACAGAAACCTCCTCCTAAAACCACATGTAATATGAAAATATAACAAAATATATCAAATCCTGAAAGAGAAGCAGGAAAGAAGGCTGTGGCAGACTGTCTACACCTGGGGAAACCAGCAGACTTCAAGGAAAGGTAACATACCAAAGCTGAAATCTGGAGGGACCCAAGACCTTATCCTGCCCAAGCTCAACAGAGGGAGGAAGAGAAACAGAACACGGAAGAGGTGAGGCATAGGACTGCTGGACGCCAGCCCTGCAGATCTGCTCTGGGAGCATGAACCTACTTTACATGGTGCTCTGGAGATTAGTGGGGTTGGAAAACTAAGACAAATGGAATTCTTGGAGAGACTGAGATTCTACCCAGTTGTGGAAAACAGGGATACACATCTGGCCATTCTGGGACAAAAGAAATTTGGGCAGTCTGAGAGACTTTCTAACAGAGAGAGGGGCTGCTAAAGGGGCAAGGATTTCACAGAGCTTGCTGCTCAGGAGAAAGGATGGGTAGACAAAATTGTCAGGTGCACTTTGCCCAGGAGGTTGGAAACTTTTAGGAGCTTCAGGAGTTCTATCCGCCTGTCTGGCTACTCAGCTCCAAGGCTCCCCACCATGATACAGAGCCTACTGCACCTTCTTCCTGGATGGCACCAGCTCGCAAACCTGCTGACCCTGCCATTGCACCAGTCCTTCCAGAGGGCAGCTCTGTCTATGGCAATTACAAGTGCAAAGCACAGAGGCTTCTCTATGCATGCTTGGCCCACTGGCACTGGCAGTGGAGACAGGCACTGCAATTGGGAAGCAGGAAAGACCTTTTCCTCCTGACAGGCACCAGTGCCACTCTCCTGTGACCCTGGCCATTGCTCCAGGGACACAGCAGCTCCAAAGAGTAGAGCTACTGGGCACGAGAGGCCACCTACAAATATGAAACATCAAAGGAATTTGATTCAAACCCAAATCCCGCAAACACCAGAAAGAGGGCCAAGTGAAACTGAACTCATCAATCTTCCTGAAGGAGATTTCAAAATAAAAATCATAAAAGTGTTCATGGAGCTACAGAAAAATATTCAAGAAATCAAGGAGGAATTCAGGAATGAAATACAAACCTTCAAGAATAAAGTATCTGAAATGAAACATACAATGAGAGGATTTAAAAGCAGATTAGATGAAGTAGAGGAGACAGTAAATGAAATAAAAATTAGAGAACAGGAATACAAAGAAGATGAGGCACAGAGTGAAAAAGGATCTCTAGTAATGAAAGAATATTGAGAGAACTGTGTGACCAATCCAAATGAACAATATTCACATTATAGGGGTAACAGAAGAAGAAGAGTAAAAAGGGACAGAGAGTGTCTTTGAGGAGGTAACTGCCAAGAATTTCCCCAATCTGGGGAAGGAGATAGTCTCTCAGGCCAAAAGGTGCATAGATCTCCCAAAACAAGGGACCCAAGGAAGACAACACCATGACATATAATAATTATGGCAAAGATCAAGGATAAGGACAGAATATTAAAAGCAGCAAGAGAAAAAGGATCACACACAAAGGAAAACCCATCAGGCTATCGTCAGACTTCTCAACAGAAACCTCACAGGCCAGGAGGGAGTGGCATGATATGTCTAATGCAATGAAACAAAAGGGCATCAAAACAAGAATACTCTATCCAACAAGATTATGATTTAAATTTGAAGGAGGGATTAAACAATTTCCAGAAAAGCAAAAGCTGAGAGAATTTACCCCCCACAAACCATGTGTACAGTGTATTTTAGAGGGACTGCTAAAGATGGAGGTATTCCTAAGGTTAAATAGCTATCACCAGAAGAAATAAAACTATAGTAAAGAAAGTATAATAATTAATTACTAAGCAGATGCAAAATCAAATAAACCACAAGCAAAGTCAGCCAAAAGATAGGCAAAG
Organism: Manis pentadactyla; assembly: GCF_030020395.1. Classification (NCBI taxonomy): domain Eukaryota; kingdom Metazoa; phylum Chordata; class Mammalia; order Pholidota; family Manidae; genus Manis; species Manis pentadactyla. The sequence continues at coordinate 47,326,803 of NC_080025.1, forward strand.
AGTACAGAATACGATACCTAATATGTAAAGAATGGAGGAGGAAAAAAAATAGAAGTTTTAGATTGTGTTTGTAATAGTATACTAAGTGAGTTAAATTAGACTGTTAGACAGTAAGGAAGTTACCCTTGAACCTTTGGTTGCCATGAATCTGAAGCATGCAATGGCAATAAGTACATACCCATCAATAATTAACCTAAATGCAACGGGCCTGAATGCATTAGTCAAAAGACATAGAGTCACTGAGTGGATAAAAAACAAGATACATCTATATGCTACCTACAAGAGACTCAATTCAAACCCAAAGTCATACACAGACTAAAAGTGAAGGAATGGAAAAAGATCTTTCATGCAACTAACACTGAGAAAAAAGCAGGATGCAGTACTTGTATAATACAAAATAGACTTCAAAAACAGAAAGTAACAAGAGACGAAGTAGGACATGACATAATGATAAAGGGGTCATCCAACAAGAGGATATAACCATTATAAATTTACATGCATTCAACACAGAAGCACCAACATATGTGAAACAACTACTCACAAAATTAAAAGGGTAAATAGAATGCAGTGCATTTATTTTAGGAGACTTCAACACACCACTCACTGCACAGGACAGATCAACCAGACAGAAAATAAGTAAGGAGACAGAGGCACTGAACAACACATTAGACGAGATGGACCTATCAGATATCTACAGAACACTCTACCCAAAAGCAGCAGGATACACATTCTTCTCAGTGCACATAGAACATATGCCAGAATAGATCTCATACGAGGCCACAGAAAGAGCCTCCATAAGTTCAGAAGGATAGAAATTGCACCAAACAGCTTCTCAGACCACAAAGGTATGAAACTAGATATAAATATGCAAAGAAAACAAAAAAGCCCCCAAACACATGGAAGCTTAACAACATGCTCCTCAATAATCAATGGATCAATGACCAAATAAAAACAGAGGTCAAGCAATATATGGAGACAAATGACAAAAATAACTCAACACCACAAAATCTGTGGGATGCAGCAAAGGTGGTGCTAAGAGGTAAGTATATTGTAATAAAGGCTTACCTCAGGAAAAAAGAACAGTCCCATATAAACAGTCTGAACTCACAATGAATGAAACTAGAAAAGGAAGAACAACCGAGACCCAAGGTCAGTAGAAGAAATGACATAGTAAAGATTAGAGCAGAAATAAATAAAATCGAGAAGCATAAAACAATAGAAAGAATCAATGAAAGAAGGACCTGGTTCTTTGAGAAAATACACAAAATAGGTAAACCCCAAAACAGATTTATCAAGAAAGAAAGGGAGTCTAAAAATATACATAGAATCAGAAATGAGAAAGGAAAAATCACTATGGATACCACAGAAATACAAAGAATTATGAGAGAATACTATGAAAAATTATATGCTGACAAACTGGACAACCTAGAAGAAATGGCCAACATTCTAGAAAAATATAACTTTCCAAGGCTGATCCAGGAAGAAAAAGAAAATCTAAACAGACCAATTACCAGCAATGAAATTGAACTGGTAATCAAAAAACTACATAACAACAAAACCCCTGGAACAGGTGGTTTCACTGCTGAATTTTATCAAACATTTAGTAAAGACCTAATACCCATCCTCCTTTAAGTTTTCCAAAAAGTAGAGGAGGATGGAATACTTCCAAACTCATTCTATGAGGTCAGCATCACTCTAATACAAAACTAGGCAAAGATACCACAAAAAAAGAATATTTCAGACCAGTATCCCTGATGAACATAGATGAAAAAATACCCAACAAAATATTAGCAAACCAAATTAAAAAATACATTAAAAAGATCATCCATCATGGTCAAGTAGAATTTATTCCAGAGATGCAAGGATGGTTCAATATTCACAAATCCATCAACATCATATACAGCATCAACAAAAAGAACAAAAACCACATGATCATCTCAATAGATGCTGAAAAAGCATTCAACAAAATTTGACATCTATTCATGATAAAAACTCTCAGGAAAATGGGTATAGAAAGCTAGTAACTCAACATATTAAAGGCCATATATGACAAACCCACAGTTAATATCATACTTAACAGCGAGAAGCTGAAAGTTTTTCCTTTAAGATCAGGTACAAGACAAGGATGTGCACTCTCCCCACTTTTATTCAAGATAGTACTAGAGGTCCTAGACATGGCAACCAGACAAAACAAAGAGGTAAAAGGCATCCATATTGGCAAGGAAGAAGTTAAACTGTCACTGTTTGCAGATGACATGATATTATAAGTAAAAAACCCTAAAGAATCCAATCCAAAACTACTAGAATTAATAACTGTATTCAACAAATATGCAGGACAGAAAATTAAAACACAGAAATCTGTTGCATTCCTACATACTAATGAAGAACTAGCAGAAAGAGAAATCAAGAAAACAATTCCATTCACAATTGTACCAAAAAGAATAAAATACCTAGGAATAAACCTAACCAAGGAAGTGAAAGACCTATACCCTGAAAACTTCAAGACATTCATGAGTGAAATTAAAGAAGATACCAATAAATGGAAATACATCCTGTGCTCATGGATAGGAAGAATTAATATTGTCAAAATGGCCATCCTGCCTAAAATAATCTACAGATTCAAAGTAATCCCTATCAAAATAACAATGGCATTCTTCAATGAACTAAAGCAAATAATTCTAAAATTCATATAGAACCACAAAAGACCCTGAAAGCCAAAGCAATCCTGAGAAGAATAAGTCCAGGGGGATCTCGCTTCCCAACTTCAAGCTCTACTACAAAGCCACGGTAATCAAGACAATTTGGTACTGGCACAAAAACAGACCCATAGATGAATGGAACAGACTAGAGAGCCCAGATATAAACCCAAGCATATATGGTCAATTAATATATGATAAAGGAGCCATGGATATACAATGGGTAAATGATAGCCTCTTCAACAACTGTTGTTGGTCAAACTGGACAGCTACATGTAAGAGAATGAAAACTGGATTATTTTCTAACTCCCTACATAAAAGTAAACTCAAAATGGATCAAAGACCTAAATGTAGTTCATGAAACCATAAAACTCTTAGAAGAAAACATAGGCAAAAATCTCTTGAATTTAAACATGAGCAACTTTTTCTGAATGCATCTCCTCGGCAAGGGAAATAAAAGCAAAAATGAACAACTGGGACTACATCAAGCTAAAAAGCTTCTGTACAGCAAAGGACACCATCAGAAGAACGAAAAGGCATCCTACAGTATTGGAGAATATATTTGTAAATGAAATATCTGGCAAAGGGTTAACATTGAAATATATAAAGAACTCACACACCTCAATACCCAAACAGCAAATAACCCTATTAAAAAATGGGTGGAGGATATATGAACAGACACTTCTCCAAAGAAGAAGTTCAGACGGCCAAAAGGCACATGAAAAGATGCTCCACATTTCTAATTATCAGGGAAATACAAATTAAAACCACAATGATACATCGCCTCACACCAGTTAGAATGGCCAACATCAAAAAAACTAGGAACAACAAATGCTGGTGAGAATGTGGAGAAAGGGGAACCCTCCTGCACTGCTGGTGGGAATGTAAACTAGTTCAACCATTGTAGAAAGCAGTATGGAGGTTCCTCAAAAAAGTAAAAATAGAAATACCATTTGACCCAGGAATTCCACTCCTAGGAATTTACCCTAAGAATGCAGCACTCCAGTTTGAAAAAGACAGATGCACCCCTGTGTTTTTTGAAGCACTATTCACAATAGTCAAGAAATGGAAGCAACCTAAGTGTCCATCAGTAGATGAATGGATAAAGAAGATGTGGTACATATACACAATGGAATATTATTCAGCCATAACAAGAAAACAAATCCTACCATTTTCAACAACATGGATGGAGCTAGAGGGTATTATGCTCAGTGAAATAAACCAGGCAGAGAAATACAAGTATCAAATGATTTCACTCATCTGTAGAATATAAGAACAAAGCAAAAACTGAAGGAACAAAACAGCAGCAGATTCACAGAACCCAAGAATGGACTGACGGTTACCAAAGGGAAAGGGAAAACAGAGTCTGGGTGGCAAGGGAGGGAGAAGGGGAATAAGAGGCATTAAGATTAGCACCTATAATGTAGGGCGGTGCATGGGGAAGGTATAGCACAGAAAAGACAAGTAGTGACTCTATAGCATCTTACTATGCTGATGGACAGTGACTGTAATGGAGTATGTTTTAGGGACTTGAGAATGGGGAGAATCTAGTAACCACAATGTTGCTCATGTGATTGTATATTAATGATACCAAAATTTTAAAAATAGAAATAAAACACATAAATAAGTGACTTATTCACAAATAAGTGAAATCATATGGTATTAGTCTTTTTCCACCTGGTTTATTTCACTTACCATAATACCCTCTAGGTCCAGCCATGTTATTGCAAACAGAATTTCTTTTTTTTTTTTTTTTTTTTTTTTATGGCTGTCATGGGGATGGTAGTACAGCATGGAGAATAGAGCTAATGATTTTGTAACACTTCCCTATGTTGATAGATTGTAAGCGCACTACTGGGGGTGAGGATTTAATAATATGGGTAACTGTTGAATCACTGAGCTGTACATTTGAAACCAATATAAGATTATATATCAATAATATTTCAATTTAAAAAAACAGGTTTCAGATAGGATAATACATGTATAAAAATGTGAGAGCAACCATGTGTTAGTCAGTCATTAACATGAGGTTCTCCAAAGTCAATTAATTGCATGGGGACAAGTAATGGTACAACAAAGGTAAAATAACAATGCATATTAGGAAAATTGCACATGTAGCCCCCAAAAAAACTGGGAATGAAAGACAAAAGAATGTATGACTATCAATGTCTGAAAAGGAAACTCATTGGTGGAGTTTCTTTCCTTCTTTTACCATATTGTATTATCCAATTATCTGTAGGAGGCATGCTTTATTTTTTACTCATGGAGAGTGAACCTAAGCAGTCTTCTCATTGAGTCAGTGTGTGTTCAGATCAAGATTATGATTGTCAGTATTCTATGTACAAGAGGTGGGTGTCCAATTAATCAAGTCAATGTTAAGTCCAATTTCCATGTCATGTTGAAATAAGGCAAGCCACTTGCCCCAGATTTTGTTTCTTCCCACTTTCCATAAGCCAGAATGGAAACACAGCATTAATGAGGCTGTATCAACCAGGAAGATGGGAACACAGTCACCAATGAGTTGGTGACATGGTGGGAAGAAACTGAGTCCTTGGATGACCCTGTGCTCTGGCACAACGCCCCCGACATAAGGTGTTAATGCAGAAGAGACAAGACTTCTCAGAGCCATTGCGATTTGTGGTCTTTGTTATAATAGTTTAACATGAAGTCTAAGGAATACATGCTATAAACATTCCAATATGCTTAATATATTTTTCTGTGAAAACCTATTTTTCTCTCTGTTTCTTGAATTTCAATTTAATACGATCTCATTACTTTTATGAGTGCATAGTAACCACTCTAATTAAAGCATAGAATATGCAGTCATTTCTATATTACAACCTAAAACAGCTCAGATGAGTAGAGATCCAAATAACCACTGACGGTAATTAAGACCTCGGAGTAATGACTTTGTAGTTCAGTTTATTAGCTATCAAACAAACATGAACCAAGCACATGGGGCACCATGTAAATCGCAGCCTAGAGGGCAGAGCCTGAGAGATGGTGATGATCTTCAGTATCAAGAACACACAAAGCCAGGGTTCTACCCTGATGAAAATAAGCTCTATTTACTTTAAAAATGGACACTGTATTTTCTGTGGTTGGTTAAGCTGACTGGACCACAACAATGGTCAGGTGATGCAGATTTAATGACTTATATGGAGCTCCTGGATCAGTGTTTGAAGGGTGACTAACAGGCTTGCTGGTCACTCTTGGTGGACTCATGTTAATACCTTCCAGTGAGAACAGTGGAGTGGGGTACATCAATCAGTTCCTTGCCCCACACTTCCACCAGGTTCTCTAGGTAAGGAGTAAGAAGAGGAAAGGGAGACAGAACCAAAGCTAAGAGGAAACTGCAATTTGGAGACTTCTCAGCTGAAGGCAGCTGTTTCACTAACACATTATCCATCAAAGCCACCCCATTCTTCATTAATAGTGAGTCATTTAGATCTTTGTAAGGCATGAATATGGCCAGATTTATGGAAATGAAGATACATCATTAATGTGAAACCATATGGGCAGGGGGATGCAAAAGAGAAAAATTACAGTGATATGTGGTCTTTCTGAGAACCGTCTGCAGTGATTACATGCGACATGAAAATTAGAAGGAATTGTCAATATAACACCAGTTTACCCAATTTTAGAGCTTACACATTACAAGTGGACCTAACAAACATGGTATAATGAACACAGGATTGTACAGAGTTTCTGGAATTGGCACAGCAAAAAGATCATTTTAAGCAAGAATGTATATACATAATGATAAATAAGAGGATATGCCAATTTAATTCATTTCAATGTCAGATGTTATTTTCTAAAGAGAAAAACAGAAGATCAAATATAAATATTTTAAGACAAGGGCAGGACTCCTGGCTGTGGTCAGGTGAAAAAACTGGTAAATCTTTTCCCCAAAAAACAACTACAAAATGACAAAATGAACAAAAACAAGCATTTCTGAATTCTGGAAATCGACCAAAGGCATAGGACAATCTGAGAAACACTTACAGCTGACTTACAGTTGATAGTTCGCTAAACCTGGGGTAGGAAGGTTGGCAATCTGTGGCACTGCAGCTCCCTCAGCAGGCAGCTGCAGGACAGGCCGTGGCTTTTCTGCCACTGTTGGGGGAGTGCACTCAATTAGGGCCACTGGACAAGGCTCATACCAGCCACACTGTCAGTGTTTGCAACCCCCTTAGAGCCAAGCAAACAGGAAAGACCAAGAGCTCCCATATCAGGCCTGAGGTGGGCTCTACCACATAGATATTTCCCTGAGGCTGTGTGCACATGCAGCAGAAGCCAGAGAAGACCCATACCAGCCCCACATTTCAAGTCAACCCAAAGGCTACCCACATGCACATCACAGAAACCAGAAGAACCCAGGAAGAAGCTAAAGTTGGCCAACTAGAAGGTGGCCTGAACCTGGAATATTCTCTCTTATCTACACACAGATACACTGGCAGAGGACAGAATCTTTGTTGGCTTGAGATGGTTGAGGAGACCCTCTACCTATGTAAACTCAGGGTAACTCCAAAGAATCCAGGCTCTAAAAATGAAAAAAATATATATATGAGCAGAGGCATCAGCAGCTACTCACTGCAGGGGAAAAGGCAAAGAAACATTAACAGACACATAAAAAGAACAAGCAACCTTCCACCCCAAAAAAAGAATTGTCAGTGACAACAATCAGAACCAGAAACCAGAGATGCTACAATTTATTATGTAAAATGTCTAGTTTTCAACAAAAAAAATTACAGCATTTATTACGGCAAAAAAAATTGTTTTCCATGCTCAGGGGAAAAAGCAGTTAATATCAATAGAAACTATTTCTAAGTGTCTCTAGATGTTAGATTTAGCAGGAAAAAAGAAGCTACTATGAATATATTTAAAGCGCTAAAGGAAACTATGTTTAAAGAATTAAAGAAAATTATGACAATAATAATCAACAAATAGAGATTCTGAAGGCAATGGAAATTATCAAAACAGAATCAAATGGAATACTTTTAGCTGAATAGTATAATAAATGAAATGGACACTTCAGTAGAGAGGCCAACAGCAAATTTGAGACAGTGGAAGAAAGACTCCATGAACTTGAACATAGATCAATAAATATTATCAAATCTGAGAACAGAGAAAAATGACACTGAAAAGAAATCTACAGAAACTCACAGATTTGTGGGGCACCATCATGAGTTCCAGAATCCTTACACTGAAAGGATCAGTGTATGGACAAAGGAAAGGAAAATAGAGCCAGAAAAAAAATATTTGAATAAACAATTGCCAGTCTCCCCACACACTAACTGAAAAACACTAATCCACAAAATCAGGAAGTACAGTGAACCCCAGGTAGAATGAATGCAGAGATCCAGAGAGAAATCTTGAATTAGACAAAAATGACTCCAGATACATAGAAATGCATCAGACCTATCAATGGCTGGCTTCCTCTAATAAACAGTGTAGCTGAGAAGACAAAGAGATGACATACTCATCAGGAAAATGTAAATTAGAAACCCTTCACTAGAATGACTATAATTCAAAAGACAGTATGAACAAGACCATGGAGAAAATAGAAACTTCATCATTGGCCCTGGGAACATAAAATGATAAAGCCACTTTTGGAAAACAGCTCCACATTTTCTTAAAGTGTGAAGCACAAACTTACCATACCACCCAGCAGTTTGGTGCCTAAGAATCAAACCAAGAGAAATAACAATATATGTACATACAAAGACATTGTGTGCTATTTATAGTATATCATACAAAACAGCCAAATGCAGAAGACAATCCGAGGGGCCATCAGCTGGTGAATAAGCAAAATGTGGTCTAGCTACACAGTGGGATGCTGTTGCACAATGAAAACATGCACACTGCTGATACAGGCTACAGCATGGATGAACCTCAAAACCATCAGAAGTGAAGAGGTCAAATACAAAAGACTGCATGTTATATGCTTCCATTTATATGAAATACCCATAAAAAGCAAATTTATAGAGATAGAAAATCTGGGATTTACATGGGGATTAACTGAAAATAGGCATGAGAAAATTTTGAGGGTCATGTAAATGTCCCAACCTGGATTCTGGGGACAGTTGCACAGGTCTACAATTTTACTAAAAACTCCTAGAATGGTATACTTACAGTGGGTAAATTATATAGTACATAAATTATACCTCAAAAAAACCCTATTTTTAAAAATGGCAGTGCTTTGTCTGGCATTGAAAATTCAGGAATGTTGGGCAATATGCAAACCATCAATGAGTGAGTATTAAAGTTTAAAAAAAGAGAGAGCAGAGGTGGAAGACCATGAAGCAAGGTCTGTCTACTCTGTCGTCTTCATCTTCACCAGACTCTGTATGGCATCATTTCTGACTTGATTTCAATTTCAGGGTGGCCACCAACACTTATTATAGCAACTGGTTCTAAGATTTAAGTGTGATAGGATTGTGCCTGTGTATTCACAGCACCCAATACTGTACATAAACTGATAATGCTGGTGGGAGTCATCGGCAAAGTCTCCTGAGAGCCTCTCAGAAATCTCACATTTCAAATGATACACTAGCTTTATATTTAAGTTCCAGCAAGAAGGAGTGGGTGACCCTGTCTTGCACAGATCTATGGACTCACTAACCACTGGGAGACACTCCTCAGGGCAGGGTCCCTCACGCTCTTACACATCCCACTAGGAACTCCCAAGATTCAGAGAACTGGCAGCTCTGCACCTGAGCCATTTCTCACATTGTATTTTCAACCTTGAAGAATGAGGAGGCATTTTCCCCAAACACAGAGTTGGCTTGCTAATCAGTTGCTATGAAGAGGTGGGTCCCCAGGTTTGGTGTCCTCTTGGGGTGTGTAGGCATCATCTCTCTTACCTGCATTACCCCTGGGTAGGTGGGGCTCAGGGAACCAGTGGGACCTTAATGGCATCTGACTACTGTTTTTGCTGTAAATAACTAAGCCTTCTATCTCTGACCCAGAGGCCTCATGCCTTTTGGAAGCATCCATGAAATGCAAGCCAAACTGGTTGGCTTGCAAGTGAGGTAGAATCTCAGATTCTTCAAAGTTCCTGACACTTAACTTTCAGCATATTTTACTTAAACACAGAAGAAAACAAGTCTAATCTTCAAAGTCTGAACTGCATTATACCTCAGGATTTTTATTAGCCAAATCACACCGCTCACTCTCCATGAACAGGTTTTATGGAATCTAAGATCATATTGCTGTGTGGCTAAGAACGATGTAGAATAAAGTTTAAAACAAGCCAACTCTTCTGAAATCTCATTACAAGATTAATTCTATGAGGGGGGAAATATGAGACCAAATTCAGAAGCCTGGGAACTTTTCATTTCTGCTAATTCTCCTGCTTGGATAGAAAACCTTAGATGGAAAGAATCTGAACTATGGCTTCAGCAAGAGCTGAGGGGGAGCCCAGCTCTCCAGGACTGACAGGTGAGGCAGGGGTGTGCCACCAGAGTGGCCTTGGTCGTGTGACTTACCCTCTCTTCTTCAGTGTCCTAATCTACACAGTGGAGACTCACGATGGCATCACCGTCATGGTGTTGCTATGGAGATGATTGCTATGGAGCTATGCTGGGTGCGTCCCAGCTCCTGCCTGCCCCCAGCCTCTCCAGATGTGCTCACCTGTGGGAGGTCAGCACCACGGCACAGCCTTCCCAAACCTCCTTCATTATTGCTTTCCACAGGTACCGCTTAGAGCAGGGATCCATCCCAGAGCTGGGCTCATCCTGAAGGAGAGGAAACAGACTGTAAAGTGTGCTGGGAGAATGTACATCAGAAGACACACCCCACCAGGAGGCCAGGCCCCACAAGAGGACTTGTCCAGTGCTGGCTCAGGGGCAGCTCTCCACAGCCATTGTGCTCTGTGCTCAGCAAAGCCAGTCGGTGTCTTCATGCCAGCTGAGTTCCCCTTGGGGACCGGTTAGGCAGGCCAACCTTGATGTACCCCCAACCTCTATCATTTCAGAATGATGTACCCTAGAAACTCATACAACAAGCAGAGAAAAAGGCTTCATTTATTCCACAACATCAAGTAAAGTGAAATTTCTGAGAACCTGAAGCTTTCTCCTCAATAAAACTAAGCACTTCTTATTTGAACCACTTTTGAGAGAAATGTTTCTAGTCTGTGCTTTCTGTAATCAGAGAGTACTAAACACATTTTTCTTAAAAGCTCATGATCATCATCTTCCCCAGGGGAAAAGGTGGATGGGAAGTGAACCGGAAAGGGTACAGACAAGGGAAACAAGCATCTGGTCTTTTCTGCAAGTCAAATGCTGTATGCGTCTAGTTATAAAAATAAGCCAGTAGGGGGTATGCTCATGCGTTGTTCGGTAGGAGCACTGGGTGTAAGATTCTAGGTTTTCCTGACCCCCGCGATGGTATCAGCTGTGGAAGCCCCTTCCCCCGTCTTCTCTGGGGGAAAACAATCAGGGCCCTTCAATGCGGTCTCTCGGCAGATGCTCGGAACACGAGCCATCACCACGGTCACAGCCGCTTGCTGTGGGCCACGTGCTCGGTGTGGATTCCTTCATGGGTGGCTTTCAGCAATACCAGTTGACGGGCACTACACTCGGGACCATTTTCAGACAAGGAGAAAACACAGACAGACACACAAGGTGGCATGTGGGGAGTTACAGAAGCAGGATCTACCCTGGCAGGTGACTCAAGTCCCACGTGACTGCCAGGCCAGGGTCCTGGGCAACCAGAGCAAGGCTTGTGGAGGGGGTGGGCTGCAATGAGTTGGCGTCAGGCTCCAGGGCAGGGGACCCCAACCCTGTGCAGAAGCGACAGCAAGGCCAAGCAGGGAAAATTGGGCAAAAGGTAACCCACACCCCAGTCTTGTGAACTCCCCAGCACAAGGCTGCCTCCTCTGGTAAGGAAAGAATGGTTTGCAAACAGCAGAACAGCGTGTTTCAGTGTTTAATGTTGGATTTCAGGGTATGGAATTATGCAACAGTCTTCGATGTGGGCCTTGAATAAAAGCAAACCTAAAGCAAATAAAACGGAAATTCAGCTCAGATTCCAGCAGTCAACCCATAAACGATGACCATTCTTACAACTCAGGCCTTCTAAATCCTCCCTATCACCCTGCAGCACCACCATCACTGAAATGCTGGTTCCACTTAATGCACAAAAACAGAAAGAAAAAAGAATTTATTTTGCTTCCCACACTTTCTGATTCCCCTCAGACTTTGTACAAGGGTAAAGCCCTTGGACGCACCCTAGTGATGAGCATCCAGTGTGTGGCACTCAAATAATGACTCTTATTATTGTTTGATGCTATTGATTTCAGCTATTTTTAAATGCAATGGGCTCTACTTCTTGACACTCACCACCTCCAATTCATGCTTTCATCCAGCCCTACCGGATTCAGGGCCATTCCCACATGGATCACAGGTGGCCTTGTCTCAAGGCCATGGCACCTGCTCTGCACTCTTGCTGAATGCCCACCCCTCCTGTACATGTCCTCCCTGCCCCCAAGGGCCACTGTCAGGATTCACCAGGGACATGTGTCTCTACAGCCATGACAAGCTTATCTGCAGGGAGAAAAGGCTGAGGAGCAATATGCTAGGTGACAGGTACTGATCTTTGGTTTACAGGTGAATTTGACGTTCTTTTAAAATATGTTTTTAATGTTAAAATTTTATTGAATCTTCAACTTCTTAAATAACAGTGATTATATCTCCAATGGCACTTAAGATTCTGCTTAGGCAGTCTGACAGGTTAAAGGCATCTTTTATAAGAACATGGGCTACCGTGGGATTTCCACTACTCACCAGGAGGAGAAGGTCCGGTTTCCCCAGTAGGGCCAGGGCTGTGGAGAGCTTCCTTTTGGTTCCCCCACTGTAGGTAGCCACTGGTTTGTCCACGTGGGCTTCCAGGTGTAAGCGCCTTACGAGGTCTCCTGCAACCTGAAAGAGAGAAGCTCCCCTTGAACGCATCCCTTCTGTTCACCTGGCTCTCAGCCCTGTGCCTCCCCAGGACCCCTGCCCAGCCCTCCACATGCAGTGCGAACAGCCCAGCCCCCTCAGGACACTGGCTAACTGAGAATGAACAGGTGGGCTCTGCTCAGCCAGGCTGGGTTTTCTGTGCCTGTGGGTCATCACGACCCCCACATACTCAGGGCTGCAGCTCAGGGGAGCCACATGGGCTGAAAAAGAGAGTCAGGCCTGGGCCAGATCCCCAAGCCACACTGAGTTGAGCAGACAAAGAACACAAAAGGAAGACTGGGAAGGAAGTGGATAGGAATAAACAGAGAGGGAAGGAAGGGTTTTCAGTATTCACACAGGAAGGCCCCCCTTCCACAGAGGAACCGTGGGCAGAGACTGCCCACTCAGGGTTTGGTTTATACAAACCAGAGGTAGGAAAAGAAGAGGGAGGTGCTTCTTATTTGTTAACTACTGGGAACCATTTTATCAAGTCATCGCCCAAATGTGGGGCAGCTCAGGGCTCCCCTGCTCTGCTGGCACCCACTGCCGCACACCCCCTGGGAGGCCCAGCTCATTTCTGAGTCTCTCCTCAGCAGACTCGTGGGCCCCTCTTCAGTGCTTGACATGTGTCCACACAACCCTTCTGCTCAGCAACCCAGATGCAATTTACCCCAGGTTTTATTTTAGCCAGGCTATATTTTGATTGTTTCCAGTTGGATGGTCTGTGCTAAGGGCTTCTCTGGGGGGCCAACCATTTTGTTTCCAATTCTGCATAATTGAAACCTTTGCCAGTAGTTTTATTTAACTCTTGTGGCCACAGAGGTTTGCCTTAGGTCTTTTTTGGTTGTCCTCATGTAATCAAACTGGTCAAGAGAATATCGTAATGTAAATTTAGGAGAAGTGGGAAAAACTCTACACAACTATGACGATGGCCTAATAAGTGCATGTCCTCATCACTAAATAACACAGCCTTAAACTAATGTATATACTCTTTGGATAGATGAGTAAAAGTTGGAATAATACTAATAATGATAATGATCATAATATTTATGCCTCCTAATAAAAACGCTCAACACAAACTGTTCTATTACTTTATTATGAAGCCTTCAAATAATATAGATACAAGTAAAACTCTCAAAGACTGGTCTAGTTGCCAAATAGTTTAAGTCAAGGGAACCTAGATTTCAAGCTTCCAGATTCATGAAGATGGTGTGCAATCTCCTGGTATCAGCCAAAGAATGTCATCTGGGGGCCAATACTTTTATTCTTACTAGAAACCATATAAAGTAGCATCATTTTCCCAGACTGCTTTAGGTAATCCAAAAATTTTAACTAGCCCAAATTGAATAAAAATGTATTAAAATAAATAAAAAATTATTCCAATAAAACAATTGATTCAACTCATGCAGACACAAGTACTTATGACACTGCTATGTGATGGATAAAGAGACACAAGGCTGGTGCTGCAAGATTAGAGAGATCAGACTGGAGCCACCGTTTTTCTCAGCCAGGGTCCATCAGATGAATAAGACCAGTGAACAGGTGGGCACTGATTCAAGAGAAGTGGCAGGAAGGAGCCAGGGAGGCTTCCTGGAAGAGAAGGCACTGTCTGCATGAAAGGAGAACCTAAAAGAATGGCAGACTCTGTTAAGAGGATTTCACTTTCTGGAAGGGCGAGTGCTAATAGCTGTGGGGCCAGCAGAAATGACACATTGGGAAAATGACATTTGGCTTATCTTTAAGATCAATAACAATTTTTTAAAAAGGTTATAAAAACATGTGCATATAAAAAAGAAGTGATTATTTCACTCCCATCCACCTTATTCAAAGACTAGAAATATGTAAAATAAAGCTGATAGAAAAATGAAATTAAACTAATAATAAAAGCACCTGGCGCTGTAGAACAGCACTTCAGAATGACAAGGGAACTTTTGAATAAACTTGCCTAACTATTACTGCATTTTTGTGTGTGTGAAACCAGGAAACATATGTTATGTTGGCCCTATTTCACAGCAGGTTAGATGTTGCCGCCTGCACATCCTGGACGGGATAACCTCAGCAAAGGGTAGAGAATGTACAGAGAAAATGTACTGGTTTCATCAAATGCTTTCCAAATGTCATGTTTTCAGAAAATAACTGAAAATGGTGTAATAAAAAGTATTTTGTAGCAGTTTTCCTGCTCTCACTCAGGACTCCTGTCAAAATAATTACAAACATGTTGCCTTGGCAGTTATGGTTGGCAAAACACTATCTCATCCCCCAAATGTCAGATGTTAAAGAAGCATTCTCTGTTACTATTTTTCTCCCAAAAAGTCCTAGAAATCATGCCACACTCAAAGCAAGAGTTTGGGACTCATTCCCCTTTATATCCCCAGTTGCATAATCATGTTTGACACGTATGTAAACATCATTTGAGCCAAAATAATCACCCAGAGACTCACATTACATCTGTTTGGTTCCAAAGCCCAAATTTATCCACTAGCACACATGATGGCCACATCAAAATGTTCCATGAGATTAAAGAGCAGAATGAGGAGTTAGGGGGAAAGGAGCCAGGGCTTTAAGACGACATGCCTTCCTCCTGAGCCTCCCTCTATTACCCTGTCCCCATCTCTCCTGCCTTACGACTTCCAGCTTCTTCCAACAAAACTGACTGGATGGCAGAAATCTTCAGGATAACAGTCACGTCTATGGAAAATACAAGATGCAGGAGGGGTTTCCCTGATGAGTTTCTGCAGGTGTTAACAAAATAAAATGGCTAAGGACTCTACCTCTTCTACCGTGGGCAGAACTGAAATACAGACATCCTGTTCCTCACCCTTCGGCAGTGCAGGGGGGCTGTGTTGCTACGACATGTAAATGGAGACAAAACGGAGTTACCATTGACAAGGAGAGTAGAGTAAAATAGGGCAGGGG
Organism: Manis pentadactyla; assembly: GCF_030020395.1. NCBI lineage: Eukaryota > Metazoa > Chordata > Mammalia > Pholidota > Manidae > Manis > Manis pentadactyla. The sequence goes on from NC_080025.1 coordinate 47,342,356, forward strand.
TGGGGGACCATTACAGAAAAGGCTTCTATGCTCGTAAACTGACTGTTCTTGAAAGACCATTAAACTTTGTATTCTGTCAAACTCTAGACATCCTGGACAAGTACCTGCTTCCCATGGCAAAGTGGACTTTTGCCTAGTGAATAACCTTACCACCAATCAGGTACAGCTAAATGTAGGTTACAATAGCTTTACCCAATCATGATTCCTTCAAAACAACTCACATAAACCCCTTGATTTTCCTTTAAAAACCCTAAGTCCTTTCGCCTTCTTGGAGTATATAGCCTCTGGGACTGCAGTCCCAAAATCCCAAATAAATGCCTATCCGAGCTGTCACTGTCCCACCAAAACAATGTATGCATTGTCTCAGACTTTGCCTGTTTTGGGTCAACAAACCCTAATCCTTACATTACCATATGCGTTTCTTTAGCACCCTGTCTCCTGAATCATTTTGTTATAACTTAATGCAAATTCATTTTCAGCCAGGTTAATTTAATTCAGGCTCGAATATGGTCAGTGAGCAAAATTATGTAGTGTAGACAATGGGGAAAACTTGAATATCATTACACAAACCTGCCAAGCCAGCATCTTTTCTCACCCAGCTGAACTTTTGGAGGGTTGATGGAGAAAGCAACATGGCTATACATAAAAAGGCCCTCCCGAGCAGGAGCCCTGGGGGCAGAGGAGCAGAGGGGCCAGGCGTGGCTCAGGGCAGGGGAGAGCAGGAGGACTCCTCCCCACTTGTAAGCGCAAGAGTCATAATGGAGACAACCGTGGTTGCCCATGTTACCATGAAGACAGCAGCCTGGTGAAGGGAGCCCACGTGAGCAACAGATATACCAGAAAGGATCTCGGCCATAGCTGACGTCCTGGGAGGGGAGGGCAGATGCACAGCTGGGGGGCCCAGCTCACCTGCCGAGTTCCCTCCCACTGTGTTCCCACTTCCTTAGCCACCAAAAGGGTGGAGAAAATAAGACTGAGCCATCCGGGGCGCCAGAAATTCTCTCACACACCTAGCAACCTGAATTTACTAAGCCATCAGGGTAGCATCTTACTCAAGAACAGGTACCCTGAGCAGCCTTATCCCACCAAAGTCTAGCCACAGGGCTTGGGTGTCCCACCCTCCCTGTGCCTCAGAGCCCCCATTTGTAAAATAGAGAGTAAACATCTTATCTACCTCATAGGGTTGCTACAAAATACTTAAAACAGTGTCTGGCCCAGAATAATAAACAGTGCCTGGAAATATTGGCTAAGACTGTTCTTTTCAATCATTTTATAATTCCATAATAATTCCTCAGGTCACCTAGTGATAAGCACATTAGAATGGAGATCCCTGTTCTAAATTTAAAATATTTTTAGAATTCAAAGGAAAGGGAAACTTGCCCTGCAGGGAGCTAACTCCTCTGGGAACACCTGTGCTGACATCTCAGCCCTCTCCAAGCAACTAGCGATCCTGTCTGCAACACCAGTGGCAGTTTCATGAAAGAAATGAAGTCAGTTCCTAATTGGGGACTATTAAAGTAGCTTTTCTCAGTGGAGGAGCTCAGAAAAATGAACGGAGAGACAGCCAAGTATCAGAAGGTGAGTGTCCTAGATTGGGCACCAAGCTTTACTCTGTTAACAAGAACTTTTTCAAAGGATGAAATAACCCGCCGGGGACAAGAAAGGGCCAGCTTAAGGCATTTGCCAAGCACCCAGCTCTTTAATCAAAAGCTGACCAGGGGGCACTGGCAGGGACAAACACCTTTGAAAGACTGAGTCCAACCTTAGTCCTGGATTTCCAAAGCTGCCGAGCTGCGAGGAGCAGGTCTCCTGTGGTGGATGGCTAGCTTTGCTTTATTAAGATGGGAGGCCAGTGAACATACCAGGGTTCCCCCACCTCCAGGACGAGCAGAAATTCTGTTTTGGTTTCATTTGGTTACAGAGCAGAGGTAAGAAATGAGGGCTGAGGGAGTTTTACAGGACAGTGGCCTGGGGAAGGCAATGGCTGAGTTCTTGTCTCCTGTGAATCCTACGATGCTGCATCTCCTGCAGATTCTCACAGAAAATGCATCCACAAGCCCCTTATGTCTGGTCCATGTGCAGAATCCTGAGATGTGAAGAGAAACCTGACTCTCTACAGGAAGATACAGAAAAGGTACAACTGCTCAAGTACCTGCCCTTTGGTGGCTTCCTGCTTGGAAGGGGTGCTGGGCTGGGGTTGCTGTCAGCTCTGCAGCAGGGAGGGCGGGAGGCCTGTCCCTTCTACCAGTGGCACCTTCAGGGGCTAGGAGAGCGGTGCTGGGCCCAGAGGTGCTGACCAGGCCCGTCTCAGTGTGCTCCTTTCCCTGGAAAACCCCAGGGGACTTACCTCGGGGATGAGCACCCTAGGAATCCCGCGGAGGCTGCAATAATACTGGAGGTGCTCCCAGCCGGTCAGGAGCTCGTCCAGGGCATCCTGCTGTGGACAGTAGCCGATGCAAATGCCTGCCGCGCCAGCAAATGACAGATCCACATCCTCTCTGTGAAGAGAAGCAGGAGCACAGTCCAGAAAACTCAACTTCCCAGACAAACGTCAGCCATCTCCTAAATCTGGCTCATCCACAATTTCATTTCACTTTGTCCAATGCAGTTACTTAATTTGGCATCCATGGGTTCAGTGAAGGGGCAGCAACCCGTGTAAATTAAGACAGGCTGGGCTCCAAGGCCGCAACTGCTTTTGTGTTAAAGAAAAACACATATACCGTGCTTGAGCTCTGTAGTTCGCATATGGCTCGCTCGGTAAATGGATATCGGGGCCATCACTGTCCCACCAAAACAATGTATGTGAACACACGAACCCTCAATGACTGAACATCATTCGGTGTCAGATTTTTTAAAATAAATTTTCATTATAACAACTGTATATAATGTCTCAGTGAACATACGGAAAAACAGAGAAATAGTATGGAAAGTTCATGGCCCCAATCCTCAGTGATTTCCACCATTCGCATTTGGTGTTCAGCCTTCAATTGCAGCTGCGCTACGTGAGTGAAGGGTGAGGATCACACAAAATTGTATCTGCTTAGAGAAAAAAAACCCTCATTTTCTAATTTTAACATTAATACATACTCATCAAGGAACAATTTAAACTACTCAGTTGTGACCATATTTAACTATTTGATTTCTCACTGATATGTTTCTGAGTTTTTATATATAAAATAGTATTTACTGAGACTGAGTGAGAACACTTCAGAAAAGAAAAATTCCTATTTCTAATGGAAAATAATGCAAAGAAAATCTTGCCAAGAAATCACTACTGCTACAGAGGGTTTAGCATCTCTCAAAACTAAACAAAAACAGTGAATTTATTCACTTAATGATTATTGCTATTTTTATTTTTATTAAAGTAATATATGCAGATGGTAATAAGCAAACAGTGCATGGAACCACATGGCTTTGGGTAAATAAGTTCCCCCCTTCAGGTTCTTTTCCCTTTATAACTCTTATAACCACTACTCCCTCAATTTTTTTCTAAATTAAGCATAGCAAAATGTTTATTTCAGCCTGATTTTTGCTACTCTATAGAAAATATGGGGTTTTTTTTGTTTGTTTAGTCACTCAGGAACTTTCCTTACCAACATATTTTAAGGGATTTTCCAAGATATATATCAGTGTGGGGCTTTTCCAACAAATTTACATGGAGTATTAGAATTTTGTGAATCATTTCAATATATAATGCCAGGCCTTGTTTTGAACTACTGCCTCTGGGAAAATTCCACTCAGGAACTTTTTTCCCCTATTCTCCCTTTTTTATTTTTCATTGTGATAAAATATGCATAATATAAAACTTACCATTTCAGCCATCTTAAGATGTAATACTCAGTGGTATTAAGTACATTCACAAAGTTGTGAGATCATCATTGTTATCTAGTTCCAGAACATTTTCAACACCCCAGAAAGAAACCGCATTTCCCTGCCCTCCTTTCCCAGTCCCTCCAGACCCTGGTAACCATTAATCTGCTTTCTGTCTCTGTATTTGCCTACTCTGAATATTCACATAAATAGAAAAATGCAACAGGCAGCCTTGTGTATCTGGCTTCTTTCACTTAGCATGTTTTCAATGTTCATCCATGTTACAGCATAAATCAAGTACTTCATTCTGTTTTATTTTAGTGGTAGAAATGCAGACAGCTGCTATTTTTTAAAAATCACCACTTCCATTTTGCAGATACTAAAACTAAAGCCCAAGTTGCTAAAACTGGCCCTGGACTAACCGCTGAACGAGTTCCAGCACTTCTACCTCACACTTAGAAAGATATAAGAATTATAGAAAGATAAAAGAATTATATAAAAAGAAAGAGAAGGGTATAGAAAGACAAAGGAATTACATAAAAGATAGAGAAGGGTATTATATTTTAATTAACAGACTCTGCCTTTTAAAGCAGTTTAGCTTATGCGTAAATTGAACAGAAAGTATATACAATTCCCACACACTCCCTCGCTTCTCACCCAGAATCTCCCCTTAATAACATCTTGCCTTGGTGTGACACGTTTTTTACAACTGACGAGCCAGTATTAAGATACTAATATTAACTGAAGTTCATGCTTTATGCCAGGGTTCTTTTTGTGTGTTTTGCCAAATTCCTAATGTCATGTGTGCACAGTGTCATAGTACTTTCATTGTTTTAAAAGTCCTCTGTGTTCTGCTTATTCCCTCCCTCCTGGCTCCTGGCAAGTGCTGTTCCTCTTGTCTCCATATTTTCCCTTTTTCTCAGTGTCACATGGAGCTGAGATCATGCGTTATTGTAGCCTTTTCGGATTGGCTTCTTTCACTTAGTAATATGCATTTAAATTTCTTCCACATCCTCTCATGACTTGATAGCTCACTTCCTACTGCTGAATAACATTCCTTTGTTTAAATGTATCACTGTTTATTTATTCATTTACCTACTGAAGGCCAAGTTGGTTGCTTTCAATTTTTGCACTTAAAAGAATTAGTCCACAGGTTTTTGGTTCGTTTTTTTTTTTTTGGTAGACAAAATTTCTCAGACATTCAGATAAATACTTAGGAAATGGCTGCAATGTATGGTAAAACTAAGGTTAGCTTTGTAAAAAAAACTCACACTGTCTTCCAAAGTGGTTGCACCATTGTGCATTTCCAATAAGAGTTCATGTTGCTCCACATTCTTACCAACATTTGGTATTGTCAGTGTTTTGGATTTTTTTTCATTCTAAGAAGTATGTAGTGGTCTATATTTGTTGTTTAGATTTGTAATTCCCTAGTGACATCCAATGGTGCACATTTTTTCATGCTACCTGTACATGTACTTTGGTGAGGCGTCCATTCAGTCTTTTGACCACACTCTAACTGGGTTATTTGTTTTCTTATTTCTGAGTTCTTTGTATCTTTTGGATAGAAATCTATTGTCAGATTTATGTTTTGCATATATTTTCTCCCAATCTGTGGCTTATCTTTTCATTCTCTTTAAAGTGTCTTTCACAGAGCAGACATTTTTTTATTTTAATGAAGTCCAGTTTATTCTTTGGCTCATGTGTTAATTAGCAGTGTGTTATTTAACCTCCAAATATTCTGGGATTTTCCAGCTTTCTGTTATTCCTAGTAGTTTAATCTGTTGCCATCTGAGATTGTAATTTATGGGAGTATCCTTTTACATTCTTAAGGTGTCATGGCCCAAAATGTGATCCATCTTGGTGACTGTTCGTGTGAGCTTGAGAAGAAGGTGTATTCTGCTCTTGTGGGAGAAATTAATCTATAGATGCAGTCCAATCCAGCTGACGAATGGTGTTAATTGGTTTAACCATATCCTGGCTCATTTTCTGCCTGGGATATGCCAGTTACTGAGAGAGGAATGTACAAGTGCAGTTTCATCATGTTTTCATCACATACTTTGAAAGACTATTGTTAGCTTATCCACAGTAAGGGTGGTTGGGCATTGGTAAAACTCATTAGTTATGGTCTAGTGAAATATTTTTTTATTGAGGAAAATGGAGATCTTTGGGCATATTTCAAAATGATTCTTCTCCTACCTCTTGGAAACACAAGGAGACTTTTCTCCAACAGAGTGGAAACCTCATGAGGTTCCTGGAGGCAATACTCACTAAAGTGTGGGGGGACCCAGAGATGAGGACCCCTTTGTAATTTTAAGTCTCAAGCTGGTCCACACTGAACTAGCGATTTGGCACCTACAGTTTTAAGATTTCCTACTGACACTTTCTTCAGGAGGGGCTCCTGCTCCTGGTCAGCTGTGAAGCTAAGTATCCACCTGCTGCTTCTCTAGCTGTGGGGGCAGAACTTTGCCCTATAACCTCATGATCAGATGGATCTAAGAGGAGTTGTTTAGTTTATTTCACTATTTACTTATTGTGAGGATGTGAATGATGATTTCCAAGCCTATACATGTTGGACTACAAGTTGGCATCAATAGTGTTTTCCACTAGAGCTTTGTTTCATTTATTATTTTTTTCATTTTGTCCATCTGTGACACACAGGAAAAGCTATACATTTTAAATTCTTACTCATCAATTCAATAACCTTTTCATCTACACCCTGAAAGAAGTCTCAGATACAGTCCTGACGTGGCTAATTCAACATTCTGTTCTTTTAATTCTGCTCTTATAAGTTGACAAATACACTAGAAAACTGGATTTATGACTTATTGTGTATTTTGTTTCCTTTATTGTAGTCAGATCACATCCATATTATTTTGTCTTCAAAATCAGTGAGGGCATTTGTCACAAAGCTTTCTCCCTTATGTTGTAAAACTTTACCTTTTCAGATTCTAAGTATAGCAAATCATATTAGTATTTTCTTAAATTAATCATTACTAAAATCAAATCATTTTAGTATTTACTTAAATTTAATAAGCCAAAAAATCAGTGTATTATTTTTATAGTTCTACTCTTTCTCTTGTGTCCCAATAAGCTTTTGTACAATTGCTTTCATGATGTATGTGCTTTGCTATCTATTCATCCTTGCATAGGGCAAGAATTGGCTAATATAAAAAAATCAATAAATAAAAAGGGATGGTGAGGATGGGGAAAATTGGAAACTTTGTGTACTTTCTATTCAGAATATCAAGTAGTATAGGTGCTAGGGAAAAAATATGACATTTCCTCAAAAAATTAAAAATAGTTACTATATGATCCAGTAATTCTACATGTGTCTATGTACTCAAAAGAATTGAAAGCAGGGTCACAAGCAGATATCCATACACCCATGTTCACAGCAGCATTATTCACAATAACCATAGGTAGAAGTAACCCAAGTGTCCATCAATGAATGAATCACTAAACAATATGTGACATATATATACACAACACAATATTATCAGCCTTTTAAAGAAATTCTGATATATCCTTCAACATGCACGAAACTTGAGGACATTTTGCTAAGTGAGATAAGCTAGTCACAGAATAACAAAGAGTGTATGATTCCTCATATATGATGTGCAAAAAGGTGTCAAATGCATAGAGATAAAAAGTAGAATGGTGGTTGTCAGGGGCTATGAGGAGGAGGGAATAGGGTGTGATTCGATGAATACAGAGTTTCAGTCTTGTAACATCAAAAAGTTCTGGAGAATGGTGGCAAAACAATGTGAATATACTTACCACTGAACTATACTCTTAAAAATAGTTAAGATGAAAAATTTTATGTTATGTTTGTTTTACCATGACTTTTAAAAAAGATGTACCATTCAAACAGTAGCCAAAATAATGTTGGAGTGGTTATACTAATATCAGACAAAATAAACTATAATAAAATTTGATACTAGAAACACAAAAAATTATAATAAACTATAACAATAAAAAATAATAAAAACATGAATTCCTAAGGAAACTATAACAATTATTAACATGTTTTTACCTTATAAAAAGTCCTATAATAGATAAAGAAAAACTGACAGAAATAAAGGAAGAAATAGACAGTTCAACAATAACATTTGGAATCTTCAAACATCACATTCATTAATGGATAACAAAGCTAGGCAGAAAACCAAGAAAGATAAAGAGTACTTGAACAACATTATAAATCAGCTAGATTAAAAGATATTCATGGAACTCTCTATTCATCAACAGCAGAATGTACATTCTTCTGTAATATACATGGAACACTCTCCAGGACAAAACATCTGTGGGTCCATAAATGTCAATAAACTTTAAAGAAAAGAAATTATACAAAATATGCTCTCTGACTACAATAGAATCAAATTAGAAAGTAGTAACAGAAAGAAATTTAGGGTGATAACAAATGTGTGGAAATTAAAGAATATTCTCCCAAATAACTAATAAGGTGAAGAAGTTGAAGGAAAATTAGAAATTATTTTGAGATGTATACAACAAAAGCACAACATACCAAAACTTATGGGATTCAGCAAGAGAAATGGATAGAGAGAGAGAGAGCTGCAATACATAGATTGAACAAGAAAATTGATTTCAATGCAATAGTGTAATCATTTCTCTTAAGAAATGTTTTTAAAGTATAGAATGCTAAATATAAAGCAACTAGAAGGAAGGAAACAGAAGTAGAAAATAAACTGATGAAAGAGAAAATGGAAAATAGAGAAAAATCAACAAAAAGAAAATTTGCTTCCTTGAGAAAAAACTAACAATCTGTAATCATTTGGCTAGGCTGACAAAGGTAAAAGGAGGGAAGATTCAAGTTACCAAAATAAGAAATCAAAGAGGAGACATTAGTACCAACCTTATGGAAATAGAAAGGTTAATAAGGGAACAATATAAATAGTTGTATTCCAAAAAATTAGACTCCTGACTTACCCCACAGATGAAACATTGATTAAAAATCAGTCAGTCAAAATGGATCAAAGCCCTAACTGCAAAAGCGAAAACTATGCAACTCTTCAAAGAAAACATATGCATAAAACTTCCTGAACTTCAATTACACAATAGTTTCTAGATAAGACACAAAGAACATAAGCAACAAAAGACGAGATAGAATCTATCTAGACTGCACCAGAAACTGTTAGAACTAATAAATTAATTCAGTAAAGTTGCAGGATACAAAATCAATGGACAAAAATCAGCTATGTTCCTATGCACTAAAAATAAACTATCAGAAAAAGAAATTAAGAAAATCTATTTACAATTGCATTCGAAAAGAATAAAATACTTCAGAAAAAAATTTAACAAAAGAAGTGAGAGATCTGTATACTGAAAATTATAAGACATAAATGAAAGAAATTTAAAGAAGACACAAATAAATCCAATCTACAACTAGAAGAATTAATATTGACAAAATTTCCATACTACCCAAAGCAATCTACAGATTTTATGCAAACATCATCAAAACTTTAATGGTAGGTTTTACAGAAATACAAAAAAAAAATCCTAAAATTTGTATGGAACCACAGAAGACCTCAAACAGCCAAAGCAATCTTGAAAGGGAAAGCTAGAGGCATCATGCTTCCTGAATCCAAGCTATATTATAAAGCTATAGTAATCAAATAGTATTGGCATAAAAACAGACACATAGTTCAGTGGAATAGAATATAGAGTCCAGAAATAAATCCATACATTTATAGTCAATTAATTTATGAAAAAGGAGTCAAGAATATACAATAGGGAAAGGACAGTCTCATCAATAAATGGTGTTGGGAAAACTGGACAGCCACATGCAAAAGGAGGAAACTAGACCCTTATCTTACACCATAAACAACAATCAACAACTCAAAATGGGTTAAAAACTAAAAACTTGGGACTGTAAAATTCCTAGAAAAAAGACAAAAGGTATAAAATCCTTGAAAAAGAATTTTTGGATTTGCCTCCAAAAGCAAAAGCAAAAGCAAAATTAAAAAGTGGGGCCACAGCAAATTTAAAAGTTCCTGCACAGCTAAGAAAGTAATCAACAAAATGAAAAGGCAACCTACACAGTGGGAAAAAGTATCTGTAGATCATATATCTGATAAGGAATTAAGGTCCAAAATATATAAAGAACCCACACACCTCAAAAGCAAAGAAGAAATCCAATTTAAAAAGAGGCCTAAGTGTCCATGGATGAGCAGAGGGATATAGAAGTTGTGAAATAAATAAATATATATATATAATGATGTTGGGAAAACTGGACAGCTATATGCAAAAGAATGAAACTAGACCCTTATCTTACACCACAAACAACAATCAACTCAAAATGTATTAAAAACTAAAGACTGTAAAATTCCTGGAGAGAAAACAAATGGAATAAGTATACACACACACACACACACACACACACACACACACACACTGCAAAAGACAAATACAGTACCATTTCACTTACATGTAGAATCTGAAGGGAAAAAAAAAAGAGGGAAAAAGAAAAAAAGAAAAATAACTCATGGAAAAAGATTTGTAACCAGAAGCAGGGGCTGGTAAAAAGGGACAAACTTCCAGTTATGAGATAAATAAGTACTAGGGACGTGGCATACAGCACAGTGACCACAGCTAACACTGCCATATGTTTGATGGGAAAGTTAAAAGAACAGATCCTAAGAATTCTCATCAAAGGAAAAAAAAAAGTTGTTTTTCTTTTTTCTTTTTGTATATATATGAAAAGATGGGTATTAACTAAACTTATTACAATAATCAGTTCACAATATATCTAAGTCGAATTATCATGCTGCATACCTTAGACTTACACAGTGTTCCATGTCAATTGTATCTCAATAAAATGGTGGAAAAAGGAAAATTTAAAAAGGAAACTAAAATGTATGTGAGGTGTTGGATGTTAACTTGACGGGAGGAATCCTTTCACAAGGTATATGCATATCAAATTATGATGTACACTTTAAATAGCTTACAATTTTATCCCTTATACTTCAACAAAGTTGAAAAATACAAAAAAGGACAGACAAATTGGACATCATCAATATTTAAAATGTTTTGTTTCAAAGATACCACAAGAAAATAGACAACCTATACAACTGGCAATTTTTTTACAAATCATATCACTAATAAAGCAATTATTCTAGAATTATATAAACAATGCTCACAACTCAATAAAAAAATACAAGTATTTGATTAAAGATGGCAGAGTGAGAGGAGAGACAGAGGCTTCCTCCTAAAAATGGATACAATTAGAAAATTTAATTGGTGCAACTAATCCTGAGAGAGCAACCGGAAAGAGGACATCATCAGACTGCACACACCTGGAGAAAAGAGCAGACCTCAGCAAACAGGGTAACGTACCAGAGCTGTGGCTCCGTGGGATCCAAGCCCCTCCCCCACCCCAGCTCACCGGCGGGAGGAACAGAAATGGAGCAGGAAGGGAGTGGAGGCCTGGGACTGCTGAATGCCCAGCTCCGTAGATCTGCTCTTAGAGCACAAACCTACATTGCATGGTGGCCTGGTGATTAGGGGACTTGGAAAGATAAGACAGGCAAAACACCTGGAGAGACTGAAATTACACCTGCTTGTGGAAAACAGGGATCCATATCCGCTGCTCTGGGACAAAATAAAGGCGGGTCTCTATAAGGCTTCCTAACAGTGAGAGGGCTGCTAAAGGGGCATGGATTACAGAGAGCTTACTGCTCAGAAGAAAGGACAGGCAGACAAAAGTATCCAGATGCACTCTGCCCAGCAGGTTGGGAACTTTGAGCACCTTCAGGTGCTCCATACCCTTGGCACAGTTTGCAGCAGCTCCAAGTCACCCCTCCATGATACACAGCCTGCTGCACCTTCCTCCCAGCCAGCCCACAGGTGGCTCCACAAACCAGCAAACTCTGCCCTGGCATCAGGTTAGCCAGAGGGAAGCCCAGCCTACAGCAGCTACAAATGCAAAGCATAGAGGCTTATACCTGTGTGCTCGGCCCACTGGTTCTGACAGTGGAGACTGGCATAGCAGCCAGGAAGCAGGAAGCAGCTCCTTCTTCCCACCAGGCACCAATACCACTCCCCTGCGACTCCCGACATTGCTCCAGGGGCTAAGCAGCTCCAGAGAGTAGAGCTTCTGGGCACTAGAGGGCACCACATACAAATACGAAACATCAAAGTTACCAGGTTCAAAGCAAAGTCCCACATACACCAGAATAAGAGTCAAATGAAACCAATCTCATAAAACTTCCTGAAAGAGAATTCAAAATAAAAATCATAAACATGCTCATGGAGATACAGAAAAATATTGAAGAATTCAGGAATGAATGCCAGTCAGAGATCCAATCGTTATGGAACACAGTATCAGAAATGAAACATACAATGGAAGGTTTCAAAAGCAGATTAGATACGGTGGAGGAGATGATGAATGAAATCAAAATTAGAGAAGAGGAATACAAAGAAATTGCGGAACAGAGGGAAAAAAGGATCTCTAAGAATGAAAGAATATTGAGAGAACTGTGTGACTAACTCAAATATTTATATTATAGGGGTAGCAGAGAAGAAGAGACAGAAAAAGGAAAAGAAAGTGTCTTTGACAATGTAATTGCTGAAAACTTCCCCAATCTGGGGAAAGAGATAGTCTCTCAGGCCATGGAGGTACACAGATCTCCCAACACAAGGGGCCCAAGGAAGACAACACCCAGACATATAATAATTAAAATGGCAAAGAACAAGGATAAGGACAGACTATTGAAAGCAGCCAGAGAGAGAAATAAGATCACATACAAAGGAAAGCCCATCAGGCTATCATCAGATTTCTCAGCAGAAAACTTACAGACCAGAAGGGAGTGGCATGATGTATTTAATGCAATGAAGCACAAGGGCCTTGAGCCAAGAATACTTTATCCAGCAATATTATCATTTAAATTTGAAGGAGGGATTTAATAATTTCCAGATAAGCAAAAGCTGAGAGAATTTAGCTCCTACAAGCCATATTTACAGTGTATTTTGGAGGAACTGCTATAGATGGAAGTGCTCCTAGGGTTGGATAGCTGTCACCAGAGGCAGTAAAACCAAGGTAGGGAGGGTGGAGCAGCTGATTGCGAGGCAAATGCAAAATTAAATTGACTATCCCCAAAGTCAATCAAGGGATAGACAAAAAGTACAGAATTTGATACCTAATATATAAAGAATGAAGGAGGAAGAAAAAGGAGGAGAAATAAAAAAGAACCTTTAGATTGGGTTTGTAACAGCATACTAAGTGAGTTAAGTTAGACTCTTAGATAGTAAGGAAAGTAACCTGGAACCTTTGGTAACTACGAATCTAAAGCCTGACATGGCAATAAGTACATGCCTATCAATAATCACCCTAATGTAAATGGACTGAATGCACCAATCAAAAGACATAGAGTCACTAAATGGATAAAAAAACAAGACCCATCTATATGCTGCTTACAAGAAACTCACCTCAAACCCAAAGACATGCAAAGACTAAAAGTCAAGGGATGGAAAAAGATATTTCATGCAAACAATAGGGAGAAAAAAGCAGAAGTTGCAGTACTAGTATCAGACAAAATAGACTTCAAAACAAAGAAATTAACAAGAGATAGAGAAGGACATTACATAATGATAAAGGGCTCAGTCCAACAAGAGGATATAACCATTATAAATATATATGCACCCAACACAGGAGTACCAGCATATGTGAAACAAATACTAACAGAACTAAAGGGGGAAATAGACTGCAATGCATTCATTTTGGGAGACTTCAACACACCATTCACTCCAAAGGACAGATCCATCAGACAGAAAGTAAGTAAGGACACAGAGGCACTGAACAACACACTAGAACAGATGGACCTAATAGACATCTATAGAACTCTACATCCAAAAGCAATAGGACACACATTCTTCTCAAGTGCACATGGAACATTCTCCAGAATAGACCACATACTAGGCCACAAAAAGAGCCTCAGTAAATTCCAAAAGATTGAAATTCTACCAACCAACTTTTCAGACCACAAAGGTATAAAACTAGAAATAAATTGTACAAAGAAAACAAAAAGTCTCACAAACATATGGAGGCTTAACAACACGCTTCTAAATAGTCAATGGATCAATGACCAAATTAAAATGGAGATCCAGCAATATATGGAAATAAATGATAACAACAACACAAAGCCCCAACTTCTGTGGGACGCAGCAAAAGCAGACTTAAGAGGAAAGTATATAGCAACCCAGGCATATTTAAAGAAGGAAGAACAAACCCAAATGAATAGTCTAACATCACAATTATCAAAACTGGAAAAAGAAGATCTAATGCTGCTTACAATAAACTCAGCAGAAGGAGGGACATAATAAAGATCAAAGAAGAAATAAACAAAATTGAGATGAATAAAACAATAGAAAATATCAATGAAAACAAGAGCTGGTTCTTTGAGAAAATAAACCAAATAGATAAGCCTCTAGCCAGACTTATTAAGAGAAAAAGAGAATCAACACAAATCAACAGAATCAGAAATGAGAAAGGAAACATCATGATGGACCCAACAGAAATACAAAGAATTATTAGAGACTACTATGAAAACCTATATGCTAAGAAGCTGGAAAACCTAGAAGAAATGGACAACTTCCTAAAAAAATACAACCTTCCAAGACTGACCGAGGAAGAAATACAAAATCTAAACAAACCAATTACCAGCGAAGAAATTGAAGCGGTAATCAAAAAACTACCCAAGAACAAAACCCTGGGCCAGATGGATTTACCTCAGAATTTTATCAGACATACAGAGAAGATATAATACCCATTCTCCTTAAAGTTTTCCAAAAAATAGAAGAGGAGGGAATACTCCCAAACTCATTCAATGAAGCCAACATCACCCTAATACCAAAACCAGGCAAAGACCCCACCAAAAAAGAAAATTACAGACCAATATCCCTGAGGAATGTAGTGCAAAAATACTCAATAAAATATTAGCAAACCGAATTCAAAAATATTTCAAAAGGATCATACACCATGACCAAGTGGGATTCATCCCAGGGATACAAGGATGGTACAACATTCGAAAATCCATCGACATCATCCACCACATCAACAAAAATAAGGACAAAAACCACATGATCATCTCCATAGATGCTGAAAAAGCATTTGACAAAATTCAATATCCGTTCATGATAAAAACTCTCAACAAAATGGGTACAGAGGGGAAGTACCTCAACATAATAAAGGCCATATATGATAAACTCACAGCTAACATCATACTGAACAGGAAGAGGCTGAAAACTTTTCCACTGAGATCGGGAACAAGACAGGGATGCCCACTCTCCCCACTGTTATTCAACATAGTACTGGACGTCCTAGCCATGGCAATTAGACAAAACAAAGAAATACAAGGAATCCAGATTGGTAAAGAATAAGTTAAACTGTCACTATTTGCAGATGACATGATATTGTACATAAAAATCCCTAAAGACTCCACTCCAAAACTACTAGAACTGATAACGGAATACAGCAAAGTTGCAGGATACAAAATTAACACACATAAATCTGTGGCTTTCCTATACACTAACAATAAACCAATAGAAAGAGAAATCAGGAAAAAAATTCCATTCACAACTGCATCAAAAAGAATAAAATACCTAGGAATAAACCTAACCAAAGAAGTGAAAGACCTATACCCTGGAAACTATAAGACACTCTTAAGAGAAATTAAAGAGGACACTAACAAATGGAAACTCATCCCATGCTCCTGGCTAGGAAGAATTAATATCGTCAAAATGGCCATCCTGCCCAAAGCAATATACATATTTGATGCAATCCCTATCAAATTACCAACAACATTCTTCAACAAACTGGAACAAATAGTTTTAAAATTCATATGGAAACACCAAAGATCCTGAATAGCCAAAGCAATCCTGAGAAAGAAGAATAAAGTGGGGGGGATCTCACTCCCCATCTTCAAGCTCTACTACAAAGCCATGGTAATCAAGACAATTTGGTACTGGCACAAGAACAGAGCCACAGACCAGTGGAACAGATTAGAGACTCCAGACATTAACTCAAACATATATGGTCAATTAATATTCGCTAAAGGAGCCATGGACATAAAATGGGGAAATGACAGTCTCTTCAACAGATGGTGCTGGCAAAACTGGACAGCTACATGTAGGAGAATGAAAGTGGATCACTGTCTAACCCCATACACAAAAGTAAATTCAAAATGGATCAAAGACCTGAATGTAAGTCATGAAACCATAAAACTCATAGAAAAAAACATAGGCAAAAATCTCTTGGACATAAACATTAGCGACTTCTTCATGAACATATCTCCCCGGGCAAGGAAAACAAAAGCAAAAATGAACAAGTGGGACTCTATCAAGCTGAAAAGCTTCTGTACGGCAAAGGACACCATCAATAGAACAAAAAGGTACCTACAGTATGGGAGAATATATTCGTAAATGACAGATATGATAAAGGCTTGACATCCAAAATATATAAAGAGCTTACACACCTCAACCAACAAAAAGCAAATAATCCAATTAAAAAATGGGCAGAGGAGCTTCTTTCTCTCCAAAGAAGAAATTCAGATGGCCAACAGGCACATGAAAAGATGCTCCACATCACTAGTTATCAGAGAAATGCAAATTAAAACCACAATGAGACATCACCTCACATCAGTAAGGATGGCTACCATCCAAAAGACAAACAACAACAAATGTTGGCGAAGTTGTGGAGAAAGGGTAACCCCACCACACTGCTGGTGGGAATGTAAATTAGTTCAACCATTGTGGAAAGCAGTATGGACGTTCCTCAAAATGCTCAAAATAGACTTACCATTTGACCCAGGAATTCCACTCCTAGGAATTTACCCTAAGAATGCAGCAATCAAGTTTGAAAAAGACAAATGCACCCCTATGTTTATTGCAGCACTATTTACAATAGCCAAGAAATGGAAGCAGCCTAAGTGTCCATCAGTAGATGAATGGATAAAGAAGATGTGGTACATATACACAATGGAATATTATTCAGCCGTAAAAAGAAAACAAATCCTACAATTTGCAACAACATGGATGGAGCTAGAGGGTATTATGCTCAGGGAAATAAGCCAAGCGGAGAAAGACAAATACCAAATGATTTCACTCATCTGTGGAGTATAAGAACAAAGGAAAAACTGAAGGAACAAAACAGCAGCAGAGTCACAGAACCCAAGAATGGACTAACAGTTACGAAAGGGAAAGAGACTGGGGAGAATGGGAGGGTAGGGAGGGATAAGGGCGGGGAAGAAGAAAGGGGGTATTATGATTAGCATGTATAATGTGGGGGGCAGGAATGGGGAGGGCTGTGCAACCCAGAGAAGACAAGTAGTGATTCTACAACATCTTACTATGCTGATTGACAGTGACTGTAATGGGGTTTGTGGGGGGGACTTGGGGTAGGGGAGAGCCTAGTAAACATAATGTTCTTCATGTAATTGTAGATTAATGATAACAAAATAAAAATAATAATAATAATAATAAAATAAATAAATACAAGTAGCCCACTTTAAAAATGGGCATAGGATCTGAATATATATTTCTCCAAGAAAGATACACAAATAGTCAATGGAAAAAAACAATGGTCAGCATCATCAATCATTAGGGCAATGCAAATCAAAAATACAATGAAGTATTGCTTTGCACCACTAGAATCAAGCAATGGACAATAATGGATTGGTTGGTGAGGATGTAGAGAAGAAACTAACACTGTGAAACATTGTTGTTAGGAATATAGAATAGTGCAGCTGTTTTAAAAACCAGTTTGGCAGTTCCTTAGCTATACTCAAAGTTACCTAGCTGTATGACTCAGTAATTCCAGTCCTGGTTTAAACACTCAAAAGATTTGGAAATAAATATCCATGAGAAAAAGTGTACATTAATGTACATTAATGTTCATTACTCATCGTAGTGAAAAAGTAGAAACTACCTAATGTCCATCAACTGATGAATGGATAAACAAAATTTGGTGTATTCAGACAGTTGAGTATTACTCAGTCATAAAACAGAATGAAATACAGAAACATGCTACAGCACAGATGAATTAAGAACACAACATGCCAAGTGAAAGAAACTATACAAAAAAGACCACATATTGCTTGGTTCCATTTAAATGAAATGTCCAGAATAGGCATTGAGATAGAAAGCAAATTAATTTTTGCCAAAGGCCTAGGGAAGGGGGAATGACTGTGGATTGGCACATGGTTTCGTTCAAAGTGATGAAAATGCCTAAGGAAGGGGGAATGACTGTGAATTGGTACATGGTTTTTTTCAAAGTGATGGAAATGTTATGAAATTAGACAGTGACAGTTGCACAACCTGGTGAATATTCTAGAAACCATGAATTGTTACACCTAGTGTGAGTTTTATAGTATGTGAACTATATATAAAAACAGTTTGACAATATCCATAAAAGCTGAAAATGCTCATGCTCTATGGAAGTAATTTTATTTCTTGATGTGTATGTGATATAAGTGACTTCAGTATGTTCACCAACAAATATTTAAGAACATCCATGGCACACATTTATCAGCTAACCAAAATGAACAAACTACTGCAACAAGATCAATGTGGGCACATCTCACAAAACTGATACTGCTCGAAGGTAGTCACTCTCCAAAGAGTAGACATCGTATGATTCCATTTAAATAAAGTTCAACAAATAGGCAAAACTAATCTGTGGTGAAGTTCAGAACAGTGCTTATCTTTAGTTTGGATGGGGTCTTGACTGAGGCTGTTCACAATGGGGTTTCTGGGTCCTGGCAATGGTCTATTTCCTCGTGGTGGCCACATGGGTGGACTAACATGATGAAAATTCATCAAGACTTAGACTTAGAATTTTTAGCTATTGTACATCTCAATTTAAACCTTACATGTGAGAAGTTGTTGTTAGTCTGCACCTGTTAATTTATAAATTTTTCTTACACATTTGTTTAAAAGCATCTTATGCATGTAGGTTCTTCTGAAATGAGTTTTCATAGTCTCCTGACAGCCCTTCCAATCTCAAGTAGCTCTTAGACAATTTAAAAACATGAAGCAATATTCAAACATTTCAAGCCATTTAAAGATGCGGGACATCTCCAAATTATCATTTTCATCTCCCAGTGATCACAGGCCACTTTCTGCCTCTGCACTTCCTACTCCCATGTTTGTTCCTTTCCAGTTAATACCTTCGAACTTCAGAACGGATGAAGGATTCAGAACAACAGTCGGAGGATGCGGGGATTGAACAACAGGAAGAGTCCGGTGTCTTCCTGTCTTCAGAACTACTCATCTCCCAGCACAGGGATGGCTGCCTTATGTCTCGTTATTCAGGAGTTGTATTTTTTAACGAAGGGCAAGATTTCACAATGGAGTGGAGTGAAGAGCCTTTTCCTCTACTTTCAGAGCAGGGTACCTTGTGTTTGCTGTGCAAATAAACCGATTGCATTTGCTTTGAGTTCGTAGAAATCACCTCCTCATGCACATCTTGCACATAGGATAGCTACACATCCTATTGTTTTATTAATGAACCAACATCTGTCAGTGTGGGTAGTTCAGTAGAAAGTTTTCAAAGAAGAGCCAGAGGCTACTGACAAAGCAGGGCTAGGTGTTCAAACAGCATTAAGGACTTGTTAAGTCAAAGCATACAGTGGTTGTCCTCCCTCTGTTTCATTACCTTAAATACCTGCTGCTCTGTGAATAGATAAAATTCACTATCACAACTTGGGAGAAAATAAGAGTCTAGAGAGAGCAACCTGACACCTCAGAGTTGCTGGACCCATTTTCAGTGGTGCAATGTTATGCTCCAGATAGTTACACAATGTGTGCATGGTTGTGCAAATTTGTGTATAAAAAGGAGGTCACTTTATAATGTAGCTCTGGAGTACAGGAAGGTTTGGTATCTAAACCAGAGTCCATTCTAACTGACCCCGGAGGTGATGAGCCCATTGGTGTAAATGTTCTAAGCTATCCCTGAGGGATGCTAACCAAACAATGTCTAAATTAAAATCATGGTCAGGCTCATCTATTTTATAGCTTCACATGTTTTGCATATCAGTTATTCAGTAAGCTTTATGCTTTGGCACCTCTTAGAAAGGCAAGACATTTTTCAGCAGAAGATTTGAGATAAAAATGAACTTCAAATGGCTTTTATTCTGAAGCATGCTGCTAGCTCTTTTTTTCTCTTTATTTAATAAGATAGCAGATCAAGAAATTCTGAAAATTAAATAAAGCATTTGGAGCACCCTGAGAGGTCTTTGCCAACCCAGCGGTTAATGTTTGAAAAGGTTTTACCTAGATTCCACTTCTCACCTCAGGCACTTAATTTCCTTTGTATTAGCAGCAGTCTGAAAGCTGCCTAAGTAGGTTAACAAAAAGTCAAGACAGAACTGTTCCCTAGCCCTTGTTTGATTTGCTTTCCAAGCAGCAGTTTAAGCCTGTTTGCCTTCAAACTGCTTGCTGTTTTATTGCCACCATGCATACACCATCATGGGGCTTGCCTGGGACTGATCCCCATTCTGTCTTCAGGTGAGTGCTGAGCTGTTCTTGCCCATCAAGAAAGTGCCACACATTTCTAGCAGCAGAATGACTCACCGAATTACATATAATTTTTGCTCATAGCAACAGCCAATCTTACCAGTCCGTTAATTTATTCAAAGAGGAGATTAAGTTATTACATCAAACACTTGTTTTTAAAGAACAAATGGTGGCTTACACTTATCGCCTACTGCACTATCAGACGTTTCATTCAATGTGCCATCATTTATGACAAGCACAGGCCCACTTTTAGAAGCTGTCAGGAAACCACTAGCATAGGACCAGCTTCTCAGCACTCCATTACCAAATACAGTTCTTCCTCAGGTCATGTTCAAGGTTGAACCAAGTCATAGGTAAATTCACAGAGTCAGGAAAGTAAATGTGTGTCGCTGATCTGCATGATAACTGTTTGCAATCTATCTTGCACATGTTTGGACATATGTGGATATAAATTCCTTGAAAAGTATTATTACTTCCATGAGAGATGGAAGTCAGGAAGAGTTTTATTTTAATTTTTAACAGTTCAAATTACCCCAATGTTGGGTATCTCTAAATTTTTATATTACATAAGGAATCTTCATATTAAGAAATACCAAAAACAATGCCATTTACAGAAAATGGACTGATTAAAAATGCTGCTACAACCAGTCTCTACCTACCTGATATTTTGAATATTTAAGCAGAGGGCAGGCAAACTCACAAAGGTTCTTATTTTCTCAAAGTGAGATTTTAAAAAATCCTTATGTTAGAGGTATAGGTTATTTTACTGTGTTGTATCTCCAAATCCACTAAGAATCCATATCATTAAAAAGTAATAACTGCAAGTAAAACTGTCAGCAAAATAACATCACTGTTTATTGTTAATAAACTACTGATAAATAGCAGTCAGAGGATAAGGACTCAATTTGATGAATTTCTTTAAAAGTTTTCAGAGTCTTTCAGAAAATCTAACTTATTTTTCTGGAAAACAAAAAGCACCATGGAGAATTCAAGATCATTACTATTTTATAAATGCAGTGCATGGAATCAAGGTCCATATATGAGAGCTATGCTACCCATGTGGAGATGCCGGTCCAGGTCTGGCAGACATGAGGTACCAAAATGTCTTCCTGACATATTGCCCCCACTCACCACCCCCCAAAAATGCTAGGGATAAAATGATGAAAGGATAAGAGCCATTGAAAAAGAAGGGAATTGGGAATATTCACATAGTGCTATTGTTTACACTGAGGAGTTAATATGGTCCTTATAAAGTAGAAAATTAAACATTATATAGAGTTATATTTGGAGAGGAAATATTTCTGACAAATATAACTTCTCAAATCAGAGAAGCTAAACAGTCTAACCTCACACACACAAATTCTCAGGAGAAATGTGGGGCCATGCAGAAAACAAAAACGAGCAATCAACAAAAATCTACACAATAGCATGAAATAACTAAAGAGAGCAGCATTAAATTAGGAAGCAGAGTACAGAAAGACAGGACATCACTAAGGAAAATATAATGTCTCTAGCAACAAATAAATTTAGATAAACTCAGAGGCTACAGCAAAACCTCTTGGACTGAAATACAGCCAGAAACCTGGCTCTGTGCTGCCAGAGGCATTTTGGGAGTGAATCAGGAAAGTAGACAGTACAGGCAGGTGGAGATGAGGAAAAGGCAAAACACAGCAGAGAAGGGCTCATGACATCACTATCAAAGGCAGTCAAAGTCAGAGGGATGCAGTAAAGGAAACCATATGCGGAAATCAACTATACATCAGAAGGAAAATATCCAACAAAGGACTATGGCATATGAAAATTTCCTATTGCAATGAAATAAAGCTGGTAGCAAACAAAACATTATACAACTTTGAAATTTCAAAATAAAATTCCAAAAAGAAAAATCAAATGGTTTTGCAAAATATCTGGGAAATAACAAAAATGAAGTTACATATGGAATATTATCTAAAATAATTTTCAAAGGAAAAAATCATGGATTTAAATTATTTCAGTAACAGAGATGCAATAATCAGAACTAATTAAACATCATACAAAAGGACCCCCAGAGACAGCAGAGGAAAGAATAAAGTAGAAATTAATTAGAAAAAAATTATAGATAGTTGGTTCCATGAAAAAACATAGACAAGTAATCAGTTCCTCTCAAAAAAAGAAAGGTATAAAAATAAGAACATTACAAATATAGAGGAAATTAAAATAACAGGAAGACATCTTCCAGGAAATAAAAATGCCCCAGCCTGACCCACAGACTGGCAAGCTATGCAAAGACCAGTGACCATTTTAGAAACTGAAAAGCAAATGTCAAAGAGCAGCTGCAAATCACTGCCCTTCCCAGTCATGCAGATCCATGCACAGAGAGTACCAAACAAGAAATGTCTGGAGAGAAAAAAATGGGCCACTGGGGAAAATGGTTGTAACTTTCTACAGTCTTCAGATATTTTTAGGATATGCATGCACTGCATATTCAAAAATATTTAAAACAATAACACCAAATGCTAAAGCAACATCACAAAAATATTTATCTGATAAAAATAATTTAAAAAGGCAGCTGACACATTTTAGGCTGATACAGAATTCATACGAAGCCCACAAACTTTAAAATATACTCCTTCATGATACTGACATACATAATAGTTCAAAGATAAAAAATGTCATAGTCATCACCTGTGGAAATCACAATACATTAGTGTCATTACAGATGATGATACCAAATGTTTACAATTTATGCTAAATAATTTTGGTAATCATCTACCATATCAAACGTAACACATTGTATCAAATCACAACTTTATCCCTGTTTGTCTCAGGATGTATTTTTCTCTCTCATAGTTGCATCCAGAAAGAAAAAATTAGAGCATGCATCATGGCACATTAGTCCCTTTAAAAGAAAAGCATGTATTTCAGAAAGAAAGATGGAATATGAGACCAAAAAAAAAAAGACAGCATCTTCTCCTCCCAAAGTTTCCTTTTTCACATTCCCTATTAATGATTAATACTTCATTCCTCAGAAAATCCTGACTCAGACTTATCAAGCTCAAAATCATATTTGACTCCACTTTTTTCAAATGCTCTTATTCAATTTATGGCACTGTGCTACCAAAAATATTCTGCCATGGTTCCTTTCAGTTCCTTTCTCCCTAACTCATCCATTCTCTCCAAGCTCTGGTTCAGATACCAATGAAACACACCTAGATCATGGGGAGAAACCAACCAAAAAAAAGAAAGGTTCTCTATCCACATTAATTCACACTTCACCTTGTCAGAGTTATTAACCAAAATCAGAGCTCTAACTTCCAGCTCCAAATTAAATTACATCTCTAAAGCTTCTGTAAAATGCCCATAAAAATAAATAAAAACTCATTACATAGAAAAGCAACATAGGATTCTTTGAGGACATCTTAATAATTATGACAGAAGGAATTGGATTAAAAAATTATAGTAATAAAGTTCTGGGGAAAAAAATAAAAAATTTTACTTCAGATCACAAGGACTCAAATCATAAAAGAATATGTGAGTAAAAGATAGGTAAATCTCATATCCACCCACCACTACCATGCAGACCACGCCACCTGGATACAGGCTCAGAGAAGTGGGAAGTACACCAGCCAGATGACAGGGCTCCTGTAACCGCAGGCCTGGCCTAAGACAGAGCCCGTAAGCTCTACACTGGTTCAGATGCCGGTAGAAGGCAGTGAAGGCAAGCAGCAATGCTATCTTGAAACGGAGGACATACTAAAGAGTTTTGATTTCTTGCTTGTTTTGGTTAACTTCAGAAGAAAATGAAATATATACATAGCTAAACAAAAAGCAAAGTGAGAGTGATTGCCAGAAGACCATGGAATAATTCCAGAAGCTTTCAAGAAAAACAGGTGACCTGAGAATGTTTGTACACGCAAGTCATCTTTCACAAGTGAAGGTGATTGAAATTAAATGATATTAGAGGAATCAGAACATACATTCCCCACTCAGTTGTCCTTTGTTTAAAAAAATAAACCTAAGTGTAAGATGAATTTCTACAAAAATGGGAATTAGGCATTATTGCAATTAATGGAAAAGCTGGTGGTCACTGCCACAACAAATTAAAATAGACATATATCTAAATAAGTTATAGATCAACACTTATGCATATCTTTCTTTAAAAAGAAAGAAAGAATAATGCAAAAATTTAACAACAATCTGAGGCCTAAAATGCCAGAACAGGTTATAAAGATAGATGAGGAAAGACAACTGGTAATCCTTTAGACTTAAGTAAGTGGAATTCAAAAGAACTGTCAGTATTGATTCCAAATGTCAAGCTTCTGGAAGGTTCTAAGTAAAATGATCAAATGGGATTTCAGTGACAATACAAAGGTACTTTGTAGTTAGTATATCTAGATATCCAATTAGATATGGAGATCAAATATACATTTTACCTTTACTGCTTCCCAAAATTACAGTAAGATGATAGCTTACCTACATGAAACCCAGTTAATACAGACTGATATAAGTCCTGGTCATATAGAGTCTTCATTATAGCTTTTAATGATCAAACATAAAGAATGAAATACTATCCAATGAGTATTAGTCATTTAAAGGACATATGCAACATGAACAACATAAACCATAAAAAAAAATAAGAAAAAAACAGGAACTTAGAGATATCAGAGACAATGTAGAGATAATATTTTAAAAGACAAGTATATAAATATTTTCAGAGGTAAGACATGATATTACATTTATGAAAAACTAGGGTGCCATGTTTTGTAAAAAGAGAACTAGAGAGAAAAAAGAGCCCTTCAAAATGTTAAAAATACAATTATAATAAAATTCTCAATAAGTAATTGGAAGCTAAAGTTGAGAAAATCTCTCAAAAAGTATAACCAAAAGATAGAAATTGAAAATGGAAGAGAAAATTTTGTATTCTAGGAGACACAATTGAATAACCAGACACCTAGGAATAAATGACAGTGAAAACAAAGGTAAAATGATTGTAAAAGAAAAAACATCAAGAAAATTTCTTAGCACCAAAGGAAGTAAGCTTGGAGCCACAGAATTCCAAGCCTTATACTAAATTTAAAAAAAGAAGACCCATGCCAAAGCATATTGTCATGAAATTTCAAAACACAGGAAAAAAGAACAGATCCTAAAAACTTACAGGAAAAAAAATCACTCCCAAATTCAAATTATGATGTCACTGGATTTCTCAAAATCAACCCTAAATCCTAGAAAATATATTGGAGAAATGCATTCAAGTTCAAAGAGAATGTGATTTCCAACTCAGAATTCTCCACTCAGCCAAACTATCAAATGAAAGTGAGGCAGAATAAAGGAAGTTTCTGGAGGATGTTATCAAAAAAAGAAAAAAAATGTAAACTGAAAAAGGAGATAAAGTGAAAACAGGAAATAGAGGATCCAATGAGAGAGAAGACTGAAGGAACCCGGGAGTAATGGTGCAAAGTGGTACAAAATACAAGATGACAACTGAATAGTGAGTCTGAAGAGGGGCCAAAACAGATTGGAGTAAAAGGCTCCAGAACGTCATAATATCTTCAAGAAGATGAAATTGACAGACTAACTGATCTGCTTGAATGGATTATAAAGGAGAGCTAATTCACAGAGAACAGAGATAATTCACAGAAAACACAACTACAAAAATTAAGTAACAAAGGAAATGTCATGATAATTTAGGGCTCAACTGCGAGTAATACATATGTCATCAAAATAGAGTAAACCCTGTTTAATGAGCTAACCACTGTGTGCATGTATTCCTTTAAAAAATATGTGAAAATATAGATGGTAACTACAGTTACCATGGTGAGCATTTCATACTGTATATAATTGTAAATCACTTTATTGTACACCTAAAACTAAGTCAACTGTACTTCAATTAAAAATTTTTTAATAAATAAAAAATTTTAATGTGAAAAATAAGATGTATCAAAGGGTAACAAAAAGATCACTGATACCCATGATTTAGAAGTAGCAGACAAAATCAGCATTCATTCTGAATCAAAAAATTCAGGAAAAGATAGTGCTTGCTTATTACCACCACAGTTTTACAGTTTTAAGCATAATATATATATTAGCAATGAGAAGTCATATTTTGTCAATGAAGAAAATCTTAGATCAGATAAAAGAATTCAACATGGTTGGTCACAACCTACAAAAACAATGTTAATTGGATATGGGAGCTTAAAAATGGTGCCATGAGAGGTGAGACAGAGACCTTTTCCCAAAACCACATACAATATGAAAATAGAGTCACTACAACTAATCCTAAAAGAGCAAGAGGAAAGAAGGCTGTGTCAGACTGCATAAACTTGGAGAAAACAGCAGACCTCATGGAACAGGGTAACGTACCTAAGCCATGATCCAGCGGGACCCAAGATCTTCTCCCACCCCAACTCACCAAAGGGAGGAAGAGAAATGGAGTGGGGAGGGGGGTAGAAGCCTAGAACTGCTGAACACCCAGCCCTGGAGAGCACAAAATTACATTGCACGGTGCTCTGGACTTTTGTGGGGTTGGAAAGCTAAGACAAGTGGAATACTTAGAGAGACAGATTCCAGCCACTTGTGAAAAACATGTGGCTGCTCTGGGTCAAAAGAAAGGCGGGCAGTCTGAGAAACTTCCTAACAGTTAAAGGGCTGCTAAACAGTTAAGGATTGCACAGAAGTTGCTGCTCAGGAGAAAGGATAGGTGGATAAAATTGTCCATGCGTACTCTGGCCAGCAGGTTGGGAACTTTCAGGAGCTACAGGTGCCCCATCCCCTGGCTGACTCCAGGGCAGCTCCAAGGCCATTCACCATGATACGCAGCCTGCTGTGCCTTCCTCCTGACGTGCCAGCACCAGCCAGCGAACTGGAAGTCCCTGCCCTGGTGTCAGGCCAGCCAGAGGGAGGCCCCACCTATGGCAGCTACTAACCCAAACCACAGAGGCTTACATCTGTGCACTTGACCCACTGGTTCTGACAGTGGAGACAGGCAAGGCAGCCAGGAAGCAGGAAACAGCCCTTTCCTCCCCCCAGGCACCAACACCACTCCCTCGCAACACCCGAAACTGGCTCCAGGGGCTGAGTAGCTCCAGAGAGAAGAGTTTCTGGGCACTAGAGGGCACCACATACAAATATGAAACATCAAAGGAGGCTTGTTCAAACCAAAATCCCACAAACACTAGAAAAAGGGACAAGTGAAACTGAACTCATCCATCTTCCTGAAAGAAATTTCAAAATAAAAATCATAAACATGCTCATGGAGGTAGAGAAAAATAGTTAATAACTCAGGGACAAATTTAGGACAGAGATTTAATCAATAAGAAATTCAGCATTTGGAATGAAAAATACAATGGAGGGATTTAAAAGCAGATTAGATGTAGTAGAAGATACAGTAAATGAAATATAAATTAGAAAAGAGGAATACAAAGAAGCTGAGGCACAGAGAGGAAAAAGGATCTCTATCAGTGAAAGAATATTGAGAGAACTGTGTGAACAATCCAAATGGAATAATATTCACATTACAGGGATGTCAGAAGAAGAAGAGAGAGAAAAAGAGGTAGAAAGTTTCTTTGAGGAGGTAATTGCTGAAAACTTCCCCAATTTGGGGAAGGAAATAGTCTCTCAGGCCATGGAGGTGCACAGATCTCCCAACACAAGGGAGCCAAGGAGGACAACACCAAGACATATGATAATTAAATGGCAAAGATCAAGGACAAGGACAGACTATTAAAAGCAGTCGAGAGAGAAATAAGATCACACTAAAAAGGAAAACCCATCAGGCTATCATCAAACTTCTCAGCAGAAACCTTACAGGCCAGAAGGGAGTGGCATGATATATTTAATGCAATGAAGTAGAAGGGCCTCGAAGCAAGAATACTCTACCTGACAAGATTATCATTTAAATTTATGGAGGGATTAAACAATTTCCAGAAAAGCAAAAGCTGAGAGAATTTACATCCCATAAACCATCTCTACAGACTATTTTAGAGGGACTACTAAAGATGGAAGCATTCCTAAGGTTAAATAGCTATCACCAGAAGAAATAAAACCATACTAAAGAAAGTAGAATTAGTATTTACTAAGCAGATGCAAAGTCAAATCAACCACACCCAAAGATAGTCAAGGGATAGAAAAAGAGTACAGGATATGACACCTAATATGTAAAGACCAGAGGAGGAAGAAAAAGTAAGGTAAAAAAAAAAAAGAATCTTTAGATTGTGTTTGTAATAGCATACTAAGAGAGTTAAGTTAGACCCTTAGATTGTAAGGAAGTTACCCTTGAACCTTTGGTAACCACAAATCTAAAGCCCGCAATGGCAGTAAGTACATACCTATCGATAATCACCCTAAATGTAAGTGGTCTGAATGCACCAATCAAAAGACATAGAGGCACTGAATGGACAAAAACACAGGACCCATCTATATGCTGCCTACAAGAGATGCACTTTAAAACCAAAGACATATACAGACTAAAAGTGAAGGGTTGGATAAAGGTATTTCATGAAACTAATAGAAAAAAGCAGGAGTTGCAGTAATAGTATCAGACAAAATAGAAATCAAAACAAAGAAAGTCACAATAGACAAAGAAGGACATTACATAATGATAAAGGGGTCAATCCAACAAGAGGATATAACTAACTATTAGAAATTTCTATGCACCCAACACAGAAGCACCTACATATGTGAAACAAATACTAACAGAATTAAAGGGGGAAATAGAAGGGAATGCAATCATTTTAGGAGACATCAACACACCACTCACTCCAAAGGACAAATCAACCAGACAGGAAATAAGTAAGGGACAAGCACTGAACAACACATTGGAACAGATAGACCTAACAGACATCTACAGAACACTTCATCCAAAAGAAACAGGATACACATTCTTCTCAAGTGCACATGGAACATTTTCAAGGCTAAATCATATACTAGGCCCCCAAAAGAGCCTCATTAAATTTAAAAAGATTGAAATTGTACCAGTCAGCTTCTCAGACCACAAAGGTATGAAACTAGAAATAAATTATGCAAAGAAAACAAAAAAGCCCACAAACACAAGGAGGCTTAACAACATGCACCTAAATAACCAATGGATCAATGACCAAATAAAAACAGAGATCAAGCAATATATGGAAACAAAGACACCAATAATTCAACACCACAAAATCTGTGGGACACATCTAAGGCCATGATAAAAGGGAAGTATATGGCAATACAGGCCTACCCCAGGAAAGAAGAACAATCCCATTTGAACAGTATAAAGTCACAATTAACAAAACTAGAAAAAGAAGAAAAATGATGCCCAAAGTCAGTAGGAGGAGGGACACAATGAAGATTGGAGAGGAAATAAATAAAATTGAGATTAAAACAATAGAAAGAATTAATGAAAGCAGGAGCTGGTTCTTTGAGAAAATAAACAAAATTGATAAACCCCAACAAGACTTATCAAGAAAGAAAGAGTTTACACATATAAATAGAATCAGAAATGAGAAAGGAAAAAATCACTATGGACACCACAGAAATACAAAAAATCATTAGAGAATACTATGAAAAATTATACACTAACCAAATAGCCTAGAAGAAATGGACAACTTTCTAGAAAAATACAACCTTCCTAGGCTGACCCAGGAAGAAACAGTAAATCTTAACAGACCAATTACCAGCAACAAAGTTGAACTGGTAATCAAACAACTGCCTAAGAACAAAATTCCTGGACCAGATGGCTTCACCACTGAATTTTATTCAAAAATTTAGTGAAGACCTAATACCCATCCTCCTTTAAGTTTTCCAATAAGTAGACGAGGAGGGAATACTGTTAAACTCATTCTCAGAGGCCAGCATCACTCTAATACCAAAACCAAAGACACCACAAAAAAAATTGCAGACCAATATCCATGATGAACATAGTTGCAAAAATACTCAACAAAATATTTGCAAGCCAAATTAAAAAAATACTTCAAAAAGGTCATACACCATGATCAAGTAGGATTTATCCCAGGGATGCAAGGATGGCACAGCATTAGAAAATCCATCAACATCATCTACTACATCAATAAAAAGAAGGACAAAAAAACCATTATCATCTCCATAGATGCTGAAAAAGCATTTGACAAAATTCAACATCCATTCATGATAAAAACTCTCAACAAAATGGGTATAGAGGGCAAGTACCTCAACATAATAAAGGCCATATATGACAAACCCACAGCCAACATCACACTTAACAGGGAGAAGCTGAAAGCTTTTCCTTTAAGATTGAGAACAAGACAAGGATGCCCACTATCCCTACTTTTATTCTTCATAGTTCTGGAGTTCCTAGTCACAGCAATCAGACCACACAAAGAAATAAAAGGCATCCATATTGGTAAAGAAGAAATTAAACTGTCACTGTTTGTAGATGACATGATATCATACATAAAAAACCCTAAAGAATCCACTCCAAAACTACTAAAACAAATATCTGAATTCAGCAAATGTGCAGGATACAAAATTAATACACAGAAATCTCTTTCATTCCTATACAGTAATGAAGAACTGGCAAAAAGAGAAATAAGGAAAATGAATCCATTCACAATTGCATCAAAAAGAATAGAATACCTAGGAATAAACCTAACCAAGGAAGTGAAAGACCTATACACTGAAAACTACAAGACATTCATGAGAGAAATTAAAGAAGATACCAACAAATGGGAATATATCCCATGCTCATGGAAAGGAAGAATTAATATTGTCAAAATGGCCATCCTGCCTAAAGCAATCTACAGATTCAATGCAATCTCTATCAAAATACCAACAGAACTTCAACCAACTAGAGCAAATAGTTCTAAAATTCATATAGAACCACAAAAGACCCCGAATAGCCAAAGCAATCCTGAGAAGGAAGAATAAAGTGGGTGGGATTACACTCCCTGACTTCAAGCTCTACTACAAAGCTATAGTAATCAAGACAATTTGGTACTGGCCCAAGAAGAGACTCATAGACCAATGGAACAGAATAGAGGGCCCTGATATAAACCCAAGCATATATGTTAATATCAGTTAATAGACGATAAAGGAGCCATGGACATACAATGGGGAAATGACAGCCTCTTCAACAACTGGTATTGGCAAAACTGGGCAGCTACATGCAAGAGAATGAAACTGGATTATTGCCTAACCCCATACACAAAGGTAAACTCAAAATGGATCAAAGACCAGAATGTAAGTCATGAAACTATAAAACTCTTAGAAGAAAACATAGGCAAAAATCTCCTGAATATAAACATGAGCAACTTTTCTGAATATATCTCCTCGGGCAAGGGAAATAAAATAAAAAATGAACAGATGGGACTATATCATGCTAAAAAGCTTGTGTACAGCAAAGGACACCATCAGCAGAACAAAAAGACATCTGACAGTATGGGAGAATATATTTGTAAATGACATATCCAACAAGGGGTTAACATCCAAAATAGATAAAGAACTCACACGTCTCAACACCCAAAAGGCAAATAACCCTATTAAAAAATGGGTAGAGGATATGAAGAGACAATTTTCCAAAGAAGAAATTCAGATGGCCAAGAGGCATATGAAAAGATGCGCCACATCACTAATTATCAGGGAAATGCAAATTAAAACCACAATGAGATATCACCTCACATCAGTTAGGATGGCAACATAGAAAGACTAGGAACAACAAATGCTGGTGAGGATGTGGAGAAAGGGGAACCCTCCTGCACTGCTGGTGGGTATGTAATCTAGTTCAACCATTATGGAAAGCAATATGGAGGTTCCTCAAAAAACTGAAAATAGAAATACCATTTGATTTGGGAATTACACTCCTAGGAATTTACCTGAAGGAAACCAGTTCCCAGATTCACAAGGACATATGTACCCCTATGTTTACTGTAGCACTATGTACAATAGCCAAAATATGGAAGCAACTTAAGTGTCCATCAGTAGACACAATGGAATACTATTCAGCCATAAGAAACAAATCCTGTAATATGCAGCAACATGGATGGAGCTAGAGAGTATTATGCTCAGTGAAATAAGTCAGACAGAGAAAGACATATACCAAATGATCTCCCTCATTTGTGGAATATAACAGTGAAGCAAAACTGAAGGAAGAAAATAGCAGCATAGTCACAGATTCTAAGAAGGGACTAGTGGTTACCAAAGGGGAGGGGTGAGGGGGGGAGGGAGATGGGGATTAAGGGGTATTATGATTAGTTTACACTAAGGGGTATCATGATTAGATTACACATGGTGTGTGTGGGATCACAGGGAAGAAAGTGTAGAACAGAGAAGACAAGTAAGGACTCTGTGGCATCTTATTTCACTGATGGACAGTGACTGCAATGGACAGTAACTGCAATGGGCTACAGGGGGGGACTTGATTATTAGGGTGAATATAGTAACCACATTGTTTTTCTTATGAAACCTTCTTAAGATTGCATATCAATGATACCTTAATTTAAAAAAAAAAAGAAAAATACTCCACACACACACACACACACACCCATGGAGATAGTGTAGACAAAGTAGCTGATGGATTCAAAGTTGTGGCAATTTCTGGGAACATTGTGGCAGGTATAGCAAATGAATCTAAAAAATTATATGGAGCACAGTTCCACCCTGAAGTTGGCCTTACAGAAAATGGTAAAGCAATACTGAAGAATTTCCTCTATGATATTGCTGGGTGCAGTGTTCGTTTTGTTTTGTTTTGTTTTTAAAGTTTAAAACCCATTTATTACTTACAAAATGCAGTCCAGCACCATTTCTCTCTCTCCCTGGAAGAAGCAAGCCAGCCAGCCAGCCAGCCAGCCCCTCCCCTTAAACAATCAGATTCAGACAGGCCCTCAGTTGCCCAGGTAAGTACCCATTGACATGGAGATGAACTTCTCTCCACCCCTAAGGATATGCAAATACACACACAGAAAAACAATGTTAATTGGCTTCCCTGTATATCAAATTAATCAACTAAATATATAAGAGAAAGAAAATACCGTCCACAGCATCATCAGACCACATAAAGCCTGAAAGAATAGTACTAAAAAGAAACATGTAGCATATATTAAAATTTAATGAAGAATATTATAGATAATTGCAGTAAGTAGAGACAATGCTCCTAAATGTGGAAGGTCAACATTATAAATCTTTTTGACGTTTTTACAATTCTTTATGTCTATGTTCACATTAGGAAAATTCTGATAATTAATGTGAAGGTACCTCATTTGAGAGTAAGGCATATTATAATACCATAGTTTAAAAAGTAGAATTTATTCCCAGAAATGCAAATTCAAAATTAAAAGCACACAAACCTATCAAATATGTATAAAATACTTAGTGGTACATGTTTAGTGTGTTTGCCTGTTTTTGCAGTTTTTTGGAAGTGTTTGTAATTATTTGTTTTCTTACAGAAGCATTTGCCTTACTAGCTGAGCATTCCTGCTGCAGATGGTAGGTGGGGAGTGAAGGTGTGGGCACACTGTCCTGATTTGGGGGTGCAGGGAGGTGCCTAGTTTGGGCAGCACTCGTATGTGAACAGCCCACAGATCACCTCTGTCTCCCCACTGCTGTGCTGCAAGAGCTCTGTGACTTCATTCATCCAGGTCAGATGCAGAAGAAAGCTGAAATGTGTAGGAGAGTTGCCTGTGCTGAAGGGGCAGTGTGACATCCATGTGAGGATATCAAAGCACCAGAGGACAACACCGGCCTTACTTCTAGTGGACACGGATTTCTGTGGTGCACACTCAACTATCTTCTTCATGTTTCCAGGAGCAGGAGAAGGAGGAAAGAAGAAAGGAAGGAATGGTGGGTGGGAGGGAGAGGCCTGCAGAGAGTGGAGAAAGGCTTCCCCAGGGCACACCCTGTTATCCCCACCTGCAGTGTGATTGAACGAAACCCTGTGGGATGCCGGGTAGTGAGCATTGATATGGGGAGGCACACAACATGGAAGACCTGTCCCAAGGTAAAAGATGGAACCCTAAGCCCTCAGGGCCTCAGAATGTGACTGGGAGTTCATAAGGGTGGACATGATGCAATAGGACTGATGTCCTTATAAGAAGAGAGAGACACCCTGGGTGTATGCACAGTGACAAAGGGCCACCTGAGGACACAGCGAGAAGGTAGCCATCTGCCAGCCAAGGAGAGAGGCCTCAGGGGAAACCAGCCCTGCGAACACCTGGACCTTGGACTTCTCATCTCTGGAACTGTGAGAGAACACATTTCTATTGCTGAAGCCACCCAGTCTGTGGTACTTTGTTACAGCGGCCCTAGTAAATTTATATATATATATGTATTTGTATATCACACACACACACACACACACACACACACACACACACACACACATACTGTTGTTCAACCAATGGTATCATCCACTGCAAAAAACAACCACAGAAAAACTATTTCAAGAGATACGTTGTTCAAAGATAAAATGAAAACAAAATCTACAAAGTGCTTGGTAGAAAAGAAAATACATGAAAAGCTGAATTTCCTGTGAAAATAAATATTCAGACACTCTGTGGTAGGCACAGAAGTGTCTGCTGTGCTCCATGTAATTGTGACTCCAGAGGTGGAGGAGAGAGTATACGAGTGTTCTGGTGAACCAGGGTGTAACAGCCTTTCAGGTCACAATATTCTCCAGTTTCCCAGACATCTCAAGGTCAAAGCTCTGATGTGGACAGTAATAATAATGGCAAAAACTTGTCGAGTTCCCATTTTGAGCCAGACATAGATTATCTCATTTAATCCTCACATATTCTAATTTACCTTGAGATAAATGATCTCAATGATTATTACCTCATTTTGAAGATTAGTCAACTGATGTTTAACAAAGATAAACAACTTACCCAAGTTCACACAGACAATGGCAAAACCCAGATTTAGACCAAGGGAGTTTTACTCCTAAACTCAAACTCTTAAACCATTCTGCCAGCAATCTCTCACTTGTGAATGATCCTCAAAGGTCGAGATCATCATTTAAACATGAACTGTGCATAACAAATGTAGCAAAGATTCAATAGTAATTCTTTGAAGATCTTAAGCATTATCTAATAGTCTTAGTTACTATTTTAATCAATCTCAATGGCCACAATTTTATTGCACCTACATGATTAATTAGATATTGGATTAAACCAAAAATCATATACATTGTGTCCATTCACATGTGTCCATATGGACTGCATGATCAACTCACCAATGGAAAACATGACTATTTTTATTTTTAAGTGAACAAAAATCTTTTAAATGGTTTTTCCATCACCAAACCATATTGAATCATGTTGTTTTAGAGTATTTTAAAAATTAATCTTACAAATGTGAAATGTAAGTGTAGACAGCAAGCACATGTATAAATACAACTCACGTGAGGAACCAGTTCTTTGAAATCAGCCTAGGAGATAAATAATGACTTCTAAATGGGTTACGGTGTGGGGCCACAGATATACCAGGTAAGTGACATGCTCCTGACCAGTCAACGTGCTCCTGTCTGGGTCATATCAGGGCAAAGCTGCCCAGTCCCACCACATCGGCTTTTGTCTCTTACTGATTTCCAGAAGCACAGAGGGGAGGAGTACTGGGACTCAGAAGACTGAGTTACCCCTAACTTCAAACTACACAACTAAAGCAAGTCCATTTACCTCTCTGGCCTCAGTTTCCTCAACAAAAGGGTTGACTAGTTGATTAAGAAACTGCCAGGGATATCTTCAGAGAGTTCATGATGCGGCAAACTTACCAGTGGAAAACGAAACAGTGTGACGCGATTATTTCACTACTTAGCAGAGCTGCGGCCAAGTGTCATCTCAGGACAGAGCTGACGACAATCCTGTGTTCCCCCTGGGAGGCAGGAGACTTGTGTGCTCGACATAGATGGACAGCTGGAGCTCCCCAGGAGGAAGGGGCTCATGGGGAATACAGAAACTGTGCCCGGAAGGGACATAGAGGACATCACGGGCATGAGAGAGCCTGCCTGATACTGGGGACAGCTTAATTCCCATGCGGTGAGGGCCCCTGCAGTGGAGGTACGAGTTCCCAAGGGGGATTATGAGCTTAGATGACATACTAACTCTGATTTTAACATTGAACTTTCGTACAGCTCAGTAGATAAGCTGTAAGTCTGAGATTGTTTTTGACATTTAAAGACCTTCAGTCAAAGAAAATAAAGGGTCTCAAACTGATGTTCCTACCACATTCCACCCCTAGTAGCCTTCTCTATCCATTAAAGGAAATATGGTCTATGTTGGAGTATCTTTAGAAAACACATCCTAAATTTACGAAGACCTCAACTTGGCCTTCATATTTAAATGTCTTGAAAAGAAAGCAATTGCCTCCCATATTCCTCTTCAGTGAACATTATCCCTTAATTAACAAAATGCCTGGGGACATATCCCTGCCAGAGGACTTCCGGAGTTTAGCCAATACCACTTTGAAATGAAAGGAATAGATTACCCAAGATGATTTAATTATACTGTCATATCAGTATAGAGAGATATGTGTTGGTATAGTATAAAGTCCCAGTAAGAAATAATAAATTACACTACACACTATGTATGAGAGGTCAGCAGTTTTTTACATACCAAAAGTTTTTTCCATATAAAAAGTCACATTTTTAGCTCTAGTCATGCATTATCTCTGTTGATCATGGGTTAGAAAGACATTCTGAATGACAGAGGCAATATCTAAGGTAATGTTAGCAGACATGAAGCAAACAAGGGCAGACAGCATATACACAGAACTAAGCACCTTCAGTCTGAAATGAAGATCTCCACACATATTATATTCCCCATGGAAGCTTGAGGCAGAAGACACTGACTAAGTCCTGGAAACATTGGTAATGTACAGTGATAATCTGCACCCACTGTGATGGCTAACTATGGATGTCTTCTGCTGGTTTACACATCTGCCTTATCTAAGCCATGCCATAGAAGAGGCACCAATTTTTAAAAATAGAATATGTCTGTTCAAGCTAGGAGATACTTTGCTCCAGGAAAGGAAAATTCAAGTAAGAATATAATTGTATGATAGAGAAGTGGCCCAGCACATGTTGGTATAGAAGTCCAAAGGGCTGTAAGGCAAGCATCAATATGAAGTCTGCATAGTACACTTTGATATGATGTAAATTGAAAACTTGGGTGAAATGAATAAGTTATATTATTGCAATTATGTATTTATGTATGTATATACATGTATGTGTGCAAGATAGATAGATAGATGATAAATAGACATAGAGAGATATCTTTTAACTGGTGACTACAAGAAGAAAAGCACTTTAAGATTATAGAGGATTTCCCCTCATTGTTTCCCTAACTCTGTATTAGTCTGGTAAATAACCACCTCATTTAAAATGGAAGAGAAACAAATGTTCAAGTAATTCTTAGTTGGTGAGGTTATGCTTTAAATTACTATGATTTGTGACTCATGTTAGTGTAGTATAAGCAATAAATGAGTTCTTTGCTTTTTTTTATATATTGCTATTGCAATGGTGTAAGTGAAGCAGAGTAATCTATATATAAATTCCTAAGTGCTACACCCATAATACTTAGCAATTTGACTGTGTTACAGCATGTTAGCTATTGCTTACATGAATCATATGAAAGAAGTGAAAGTGGTCATTTAAGACAGGAAGAACCTAAGCCAGAAAAAAAAAAGATCTGTCCCAGTTACATACATAAAATGGAGTAGGATCCAAAAACATTTGTATGAAATGTGAAGAAAAAGCTTTGTGTCTTAAGAGTTTTCCTCTTGTTTATTTGTCTGACAATTTAACATGTGATCATAAGATTTGGAAACCATAGGAAAGAATAAGAAACAGAAATTATAATTCCTTACCTAAATATAACTAGTCAACCTAGCAATGCATTCTTCCAGCTTTTTTATGAATGCTATCATTCCATTATTTCTGTTTATATTCTTTCTACTAAGGAGGTAGCCTTTGGTTTAATTCAGCTATCTCACTGAACTTTCTGCCATCATGGAAATGTTCTGTATCCATGCTGTCTGAAACAGAAGACACTGTTAAGCTCCTGAAATGTTGTCAGTGTCACTGAGAAGTTAAATTTAAAATTTAGTTTAATTTAATTTAAGCTTAAAGCCACAAGTGGCTACCAGTTACTATTTTCAACAGGTGTAAGTCTAATTTTACTCCTGTATGACAACCTGTCTTTTCTCTCTTCTTTTTTAAATAATTTGTAGGAATTATGCAGTTTTACTACAAAATGTCTCCATAAGAATATCTTATTTCTTTTGCTTGAGAAGCATAGTGCTTTCAGTCTAAAGATTAATACCAGAAAATTCTTAGCTATTATTTTTTCAAGTGGTGCCTCTCTCCCATCGTCTCTATTTTGTCATTCAGTTATCTAGTTAAGCACACATTGCACCTTCTCTTTCCATCCTTCATATCTCTTAATTTTTATTTCATGTATTTTTCATAATCTCTGCATTTTTTGTTCTTAACCCAACAATTATATTTTCTTTTTAATTTCAATAGCCATCTTTTTCAGTCTGAGAAGGTATTTTCTTTCAAATCTGTTCTTTTTCATGTCATATTGCTTTGTTCATGTTTACATTCTCTTTGAGGTTATATTATATTCTTGCACTAATCTTCTTTGTATTATCCATCAATATCTATTCATGGTGGCTAATTTTCTGTTCCTTTTGTGATGTTTGATTGGAAAATGCATTTTAGCGAGACTCTGAATTTTTAAATTGTAAAATCCCTTAAAGTCTGGCTTGTAGGAACATCCCTTCAGAGTTTCATGTTTTTTTGTTCCAGGTGTCCATGTTACAATCAGCCTGGAGTCAATCTTTATATTACATACTTGAGTAGATAGAGACGCAATTTTTTTGACCACAGGTAGTTAAATTCCAAATTTCATGGGATACCTCTCCTTTAAAACTCTGATCCTCAACAGAAACCAATAAGTTTTCTTATTATCTTACTATGCCAGTGTGAGGTTTTTTTCAGGAGCCCACTGTGTCAGTAAGAATGCAACCCTGCAATGATGCTAAGTTTATAGAGGGTTTCAGATCGAAGTTTCCCCTAGTGCAGAGCTGTAGCCACATTTTTGAACCCTCAGGGTTCAAAATCTGTCTTCAATTCACAAACCCACAGCTGCTTTACCCCTTTCTCAGGCAGCCAGACATCGACCTGAGTATTTATTAGTTTCTTCTTCTTCTATATACCTATCAATTCACTTTCTTTCTATGGCCTCCTCAGTTAGGCACTTATAAAACAGCTCTGGTTCATTTTCATCTGGCAATAACAGCATTTTCAGGTCATTTTAGACTTTCACCTTAACTGTCATTAAATATTATTTCAAATGACTTTGTAACTACTTTACATAGTATGTCTATCAGTGCTTTGTCTTATTCAGTCCTTGTTTTTGCCCTTAAATTTTAATGTTTTCACTTAAAGCAACACTGTAAATTTCCACATTGGAATATACCTGTATTTTTTATAGTATGAATTTTATATCAATTTAATGTTCAGAAATACTGACTTGCATTTTTTCCAGTTTTCTATGAGAAATATTAAGCATTAGTCTCAGAAAATTTGTTAACTTACTTTCCTTTTCTCCCTGATATGAAATTTGTATACTATCTTTTTTATCTTTGACTTTATTCTACCACACTGATTAAGCTATCCATTCAGAAAGGTACTATCTTACTACAAAATAAATATAGTGCATTGAGATACCTGTTAGGGCAATTAGCTATCTTCTATTCTTCTTTTTAAAAAACTTAGTGACTAAATTCATCTTTGTAAATTTCAGAGTTTCTATATCATGACTAGATTCAGCTAAGTAAAGTTCAGAATTTTTTACTTTCTGCTACATTAAATCTATACAACTTGGTGGAAAAAAATAACATTAAGATACTTTGGTTTTTCTTCTAGACACATGGCATACATAGCTCACTATTTATTCAGTCATGCTTATTCTAAAAAAAAAGTTATCTATATTTTATCATGTAGTTTCACCATATTTCTTTCTAAAGTTATCCTCAGGTATTTTACATGCACTTTTCCTATTATAAGTAAGTGTATTTCTTATTATATATTCTAACTCATTATTGCTGGAACACAGGAAAGCTCTTGATTCTTGTACATTTAATTTTAATCTGGCCATCTCAGTTGAAATGGTTTAATTCATTTCTATGGGTGCTTTAAGTATTTCATATTTTAATATATAACATTAGTAATAATAGCATAAATATTCTTTTATTATTTAGCTATATCATATACAGGGACTTAATTATAGAATAATGCTAATAATTTTAATAGTGTTATTCCTGTGTTTTGTTTAAATGGGTGTTATCCTAGTACTTCACTAATAAATATGAGGTTTTGTTCCATTTCGAATCTTTATATCATATATAGTCTTATTCCTTGTGTCACTGATGTAATATATGTATTATACTTGTTTAATCAGATAGAGAGTAAAGAGTTAAGATCTCTTAATTCGAATATATTCCTGTCATTCTCTTTATGGTTTTCAAATATAGTTTGTTTTACACATTTTCCAGTTTTGTATTTCACACATAGAACTGCTTGACTGTGATGACTTCATATAGGACAGTATATTTGATTGATGCACAATATTTTTGTCTCCAAAATGCCTTTTCCCTAAATTTTATTGATGAGATATTAATACATTTATATGTTTTGTTTTGTTTTTCCTTACCTAATTGCCAGTCTTTTATATTTAATTTTCCCTGTAATTTTGTGTTATGTCATGCAAAAGGCATGCTTTTTTAAAAGCCAGTTTCTATTTGATTTTTAAGGAACAATAAACCCAGCAACATTACTGCCAACTTATATGCCTGCTCTGGTAACTGTCAACTTTAAGAAACAAAAATTATCTCTTGATTCTTCCTCTTTTTCATATTGTACTTTCTTTTCTTTTATCCCCCTCTTCCTCTAATAACCAGGGGAAGAAGTTTTATGTATTCTTGAGATTTTGAATTTTATGTATTCTGAATTTTATATGTATTTAGTGTTCAGAAATAATTTCCCCATTGAATAATGAATGTTTATGCTTACCTGCATTATTTCTAGTTTTCTTTGAGATATATTATTAATTCTGGTCTCAGGAAAATTTGGTAACATTATTACAAAGTTTTAAGTAAGTTGGAAGACTTAGAATTGTGAAGCTTTTGGATGGGATGTTAAAAGTCCATTACTGTTGCCAGAAAAATTATTTATACAGATGAATCAATGACCTATGCTTCAAGTTTCCTAACCCTTCTTTGTGGGCAGTCTGCTTTCTAAAGTGTAAATAAAAATGTCTTTTACAAAGAAAAAAAATGTGGCCAGTACTGAATAAGTATTATAGTGTAAGCACATCTATGTCTGAGAAAGAGAGAAGTATTGGTATACAGAAGCTCTTTTTGAAAGAAATACTTAACATGCATGGGTTTTGTTCTTACTGGGATCAGAAGGAGAGTCTTACCAATTAGGGCCTGGGAAATAAAGTTGGTCTCAACATCAAGAACAAGTAAGAGAGGTGAACTGAAAGGAAAATGGAAATAAGGTTTTTTGCTGTTTGGTTTTTTTGCCACGTGAATATTTATTTGTGGATAATCATAAGCCAACAGGATCAGCACAAAGCTGGTACAGCCTCTACAACATTAATAGGAATTTTACATTTAAAAACACATCCTAGGCACATAGCACCGAGAGCTGGTGGGCTGCGGGGCTAATGAATCCCATCCTGACCCTCCCAGAGGCAGTCCCTCCCTCTTAGCAGGGACCAAGAGGTGATAGGCACTTGCTCTAAAAGCAGTATTATTACACCCCTGAGAAGCCTCTAGAATCTGTGCTCATTTCAGAAGGACCTAGGTCAGCACCGCTGGGCTGGGAGCCAGCCCCCGAAGTCCTCCAGTCCATGCAGTTTGTTTTTTTTGGGCTAAATTCCAACTGTAAGGGATTAGGAACTTACACGTTGAAACTTGGATTCAAATCCTTTGCCACTTTCTAGAAGTCTGACTTGTGGCACACCTCCTAATTCTGCGCATCTCAGTTAAATTAGGGTAATATCCCTTTCCCCAGCTTGTTACAATTATCAGGTGAGATCAAGCATGCCGGGCCCTAACAGAATGCCTGCTGAACACTGGAGTCACCACACATTAGGACTATTGTTACAGAATTTCTTTTGTCAGGGGTTGCAAACCCAAATGTTTTCAGGATCCAAACAGTCAACCTCAGCATCTGATGGTATCAGTATGGAGGCAATTGGAGAGGTGGGAACTGTGCAAAATTAGGAAGTAAGTGTTCTGACAAAGTGCAGTCCGATTCCAAAATGTGAACTGAGCTGACCAAGTAAAGATGCCTGTGATTTTCGGCTGCAGTCTGTCAGTCTGTGACCACTGTCGTTAAGCCAGGAGCTCATGATATCATTAAACCAAATTGTAATGGTTGGTTTTAAAGTTCTTTAGACATATGTTACTCTCAAGTTTAAGGATATGTATTCATAAAAACGAATAAATGAAACAAGAGCACTGTTCCTGATAATACAACTTCAAAGGAGAGAGAAAATACACCTTAATATAATGAATCACTGAATCAATGTGTTTCAATTAGTTAGCAATGAGTTAAGAGATTCATGGACAGAAATATACCAACTCTCTAAGTAGTTAAAAATTCCATTGTGTTCTAATTACCCATTTAATTTCTTGAATACCAATGTGCAATTAACATTACAAATAATCAAGGTTAAAAATATAATTAATGCAAGTGTGATTTAGTTATAATTAAACCAATTACACAGATATGTAGCATAACAAGGGACTTGCAGACCATTATGGGGATGTAAATGCATTCTTCCTTTGGAGAGCAGCTATTTGAAATTCATTTTCCAATTAGCTGACAAATGATGGACTGGAATTATAAAAAAGAGTCAGCCTTCCAGGAGTGAGGAAATAAACCCTACATTTTTGTTTCCTTTTAAAATTCTGATTCTTTTGCGCCTAT
Source organism: Manis pentadactyla (assembly GCF_030020395.1). Classification (NCBI taxonomy): domain Eukaryota; kingdom Metazoa; phylum Chordata; class Mammalia; order Pholidota; family Manidae; genus Manis; species Manis pentadactyla. The sequence continues at coordinate 47,385,611 of NC_080025.1, forward strand.
GTACTTGCAAACAGAGGGGTTGGGGGAACTCTCAATCAACGAAAGCACCTTCTTACTTTCATGACTGCAGGGAAAAATCAACATAATACTAGAGAGGGCTTCAATTCCACATGGCACAATTTCCTTTCTGAATCTTAAAATAAGACATCAACCCAATTCACACATACCTCAAACCCTCAACTGATGAATTCTATTTTCTTTCTTGGGCATAGCTACTTCCAAATACTGACTTTTCATCAACTGACATAGCCTAACCAAAGTGTAATTGTGTGGTCTCTGCCTGCAGACAGCCACAGTTACAACAGCGAAGAGCCAATACAGAGAGCATGATTAAACATGTGGCACTGGGAGTAAGACAAATACACTTTCAAGTCTCCAACCTGCTTCATTTAACTTAGGAAAGGGAGCATTTCATAAATGAGAAGTCCACACTGTTACCGGACAAGGTGGCTTTTACATGTGATCTCGTGGAACCCTCCCGCAAACATTTGAGCTGTTACCACTCCTAGTATTCCACCAAGGACACTGGGCTGGTGGTCAGCAGGGATGGGCTAGAAGAAGGAGACGTGAAGAGTAAAAGGATAACAGCATGAAATACATTTTGTGATCTACTCTACATCTGTCAGAATGAAGCCAGAAAGCTCCAGCCAAAAGCAAACAAACCCTGGTTTCTCACTTCTGAGGATGACTAGAAACCAGTTTGTTATCTTGAAAATGAGGTAAATGAAAAGGAAAGCATTGAGCATTTATCATTTTTTTGTATTAACTATACTTCTGGGTGGCCAAATAAAATGTAGTGGAAACAACTCCTTGTAAAAGTATTCCAGCTAGTAAATAAAATCAAAACAATGAGAGCTAGAATATCACCATTTGCAATCTTCAGTGACTTACTGAATCAGCCTAGGCACTGGGATCAGAACCCCTAATGCCAAAAAGAGAGTGAGACTGATACCATGCGCCTCCTGACGATGGGAGAGATCAGCCCTACCTCCTGCCTATGCATGGCAAAGCCAAGCACTTTAAGGCATGGTAAAGTCGTTCCATGTTTAAAATGTGAACCTGTGCCTGATAAAGCCTCTGGAGCAACAACTTGCAAAAAATATGATAAACCCTGGGTGTGCGATCAGTGAAGCCTGCAGGCTGCTCTCTCTCCAAGTCCAATAGCTCAGGATCAACAGGTAGATTGTGGGCAAAAGGCAAACATGGAGAGAAACTTGGAAGTCATATCGAGTGCTTACAATGAGCAAGACTAAACTATGGTGTGTAGGGACACTGTTGGGTGACAAAGCCTTACTGAATCTTTTGGTCAGAAAGGCTGTGGTCAGGATGGGCACGTGGTGGTTTCTGCAGTAGCTGTTGATGTTCCATTAATTGGTCTGAGTCTTGGTTACAAACGTGCTGGCTCATAGTGACACACAAAACTACAATTAAAAAAAAAATCAGGATAAGAGTTACCCTTGACAGGAAGAAGTGAGGGCAGCGATTTAGAGGCTACTGGTCTGGTTATTTCTTGAGCTCATACAGATTATAAAAGTGTGTTCACTTAGAGAAAACTGACTGAGATGCTCTTTTCTATATGTAATTTATACTTCAATAGAAGTTTTTTAGAAGGAATGTTTACAAAATAGTAAACTAAGAAACAAGATTTTGAGTATCTAGAAATGCTCTTCTACATACATTTTTGAAAGACTAAATCAAAATTATATATGTCTTTTAAGGAATAATGACAGCAATGATGCCACTTATTAAATGTATAAGACCAAGGTAGAACTGAATGAAGAAGCATATTTATAGGCTTGATTTACTCATTTGTTTAAAATAAGACTTGAGAAATCACCCAAATTATGAAATTAAAACAACAAAACTAGATTGAGAGAAGCCTGGTTGAGGGTTTAATATTGACAAAATGTAATAAATTGGGAAATGGAAAAACATTTTCATGCTGAAGAAATTCTATCTTTCATTTTTTTTAAAGTAAAATAGTCAAAATGTCTGAAAAGTATAATCTTATAGAAAAGAATCACAAGCATACAGATATAGGGATAAAGGAAAAGACCAACTTTAGGATAGTAAAATGTTAGGTTAATAATAGTTATAACTATGATAAAGTGGTTATTTTTTTAATCAAGTAAATAGGTTTTTAAAAATACATAAATTATCAAAATACAACAAAAGTCAAAAATAAGAATAATTTAATAGTAAGTATAGAAAGCAAAAGTTTTCAACAACTGACTAGTTTTTCTCATAGATCATAAATATAAAATGTTATATAAAGTTTAGAAAGTAAGGAAAGATCGAAACCCACAATAAAAATAAAGTGTACTGTAGAAAGGTAAGGACAGAGCAATAATTTGAATTATGACAGAAGTATATCAAAAGTAAAAGACCTATAAAATACATTCATCTGAATGAATGTTAAAATGATAAATTTAAGATTTTCCTTAAAGAACTTTAAGTAAAATAGCAAAATAATACTACGGCAATGACAATATGTACATAATTTTCAAAACAACACATTTAGTAAAACAGAAATACCACCAGTATAGTGAGTAATAAGATGAACCCACATTTATCATTGTTCTGAGAGGTCTAGAAAAAGCAATGAGGGACACTGGAACAGGCTTTAGCATAGGAAGGAAGGAGACAAATGTTTCATTAATTACTGAGAAGAGCATTGTTTTCTAGATAGAATACAACTACTGATTAAAATTATCTTTTTAAATTAATTAAATGTATTCAATAACTGAAAGGCATACAAGGTTTGTGGAAGACGCAGTATTAAAATGTCAGTTCTTTCCAAATTAATCTAAAATGAAACATGAAATTAATTAAAATACCAGTGAAAATTGTGGACACAATTCTTTACTTTTTCTTCCTCTACATCCAAAAAAATGATTAATAGATTTTATTTCTTATATTCATTGCTATGTAATTAGTGTCTAAAAGAGAAAAAGACACTAAAAAATAAATATTTCTGTGCATCCAAAACAGGAAAATGGAGAAAGGAGGGTTTCAAGCCATGGCCTGCTGGGTTCCAGGCTAATTACATGGAGGAGCTGGGAATTTGGCCCTCCAAGGTCAGGGGGCTGTAAGCACTCTTGTACAGATGGAGAGGGACCCAAATGGAGTTGAGTGCGATGCAGTCTAGAGCAGAGCCCCACCCCTCCTGCAAGGAGGCTGAGAGAAGCTTCGTGGAGCGGAGGGCACTAGGCAGCTGCTCAGGGCCAGGGCTGAGCCAGGCGGTGAGTGGAACTGAGATATCAGCCATGTGGCTGCAGGATGGGAGCCCACAACTCTCAACATAAGACCTGGCTCTGAACTGCAGAGTTAGGGGTAATAGCAGAAAGGACCGCAGGAATGACAGGTGACACATAGAAAAAGAAAAGTAAAAGTCACAACATATAAACAAACTCACCTGTGAGGCCAGCTAGCAAAAGCACGAGCCACGAGAACATTTAACAAGCAGAAATTTCAAAATATAAGCAACTAAAAGATGAATGAACTCCTGATAAAGACAAATTAAGGTAGTTGAGTGAATCTAAATGGTTATGCCAAGACTCTATAAGGAAAATGACAAAATACAATTAAATTGGTGTTTTTTAAATGGTCTGAATAAATAAATGTCTACATACACCATAGTCAAGGATAAGGCAGACAGGATATCATAAAGATGTCAAATCTCCTCAAACAATAATATAAATATGATGCAATTCCAACCAAAATTTAAATATGGTGAATTTTTTTATACAGGTTGGTAAAGTAATCCTAAAAGTAATGCACACTAAACATCCTGAATTAGTCCAAACAAATCTGAAAATGAGGGACTGGGAAGAAAGACAGGCAGTGTGACCTCCTAGGAGGCATGGAGGAGCAGGAGAAGGCAGGCAGAGTCCCATCTGAGAACATGGCCTACAGTGGGAGGGCTGCCAGCTGATGGACAAAAGATACTTTGTTGAGAAAATGGCATTAGGCAAAGGAGAACTCTGGACAGAAAAGAAAGCAAATTGTATTTCTACTGCACACTATATATAAACTCCATAGAAGCTAAAGACATGGATGAAAAAGTCTTTAAAAAGAAAATCTGGGGAATAACTAGCTTTATGACCTTAGAAAAAGAATTTCTTAAGATTCAAAAGCCCAGAAATAGCAAAGAAAGGAAATGCTAAATTGACTCCTTCAAAATTGGGAACGTCTATGCACACAAAATTTAAAACAAAGCTCAAATACAAGGTCTCTCTGAAAGATAATACTTAAAATATTTAAACATGCAAAAGATTGGTTTACAGAGGCAAGTTTATTCTTGGGGCAAAGTGAGAGCAAAATTCATGAAGAGCCCTTACATTAATGAGTAACAAAGAGACTGACAACCTTCTAGAAAAAAAGGACAATTGGCCTCTCAGGAGAGTGGCAGAAAGGAAGCATATTTAACAAATATGTATGGGAAAACACTCAAGTTCATGAGTAATTAAGGAATGCATATGAACAATGAGATTTCATGCCCACTAGACTTGCAAAAAATTAAGACTTTTAAGAATTATACTGAGGATTATGAAATGCTCATGAGATAAGAATAAATGAAGTATATACAATGATCTTTATATTCTTTTCTGACTTTAAGACACATCTTTCCACACAAACACCACAGTTAATCACCCACACTTATACACATTCAGAAAATAGATAAGAAGTAAATATATATACAAACAGAGATATATGCATGTTTAAATTAGACTAGTAGGAAACATGTTAATATTAACACTGCATTTTAGGACTTCAGGAAAAATTTTTGTCCTCCTAGTGCCTGGTACATGATAGATGGACAGTAAGCATTTGTTGACACAATTAGTTAATGAGTGGGTGATTGATATTTTTGAACAACTTTTTTTGACTGACTATATTTGAACTCTCAATTAAACTATTTCCAAGTCTATTTTGGAATGAGTCTATGATCCCCAGTAGACAAACGATGACTTCAAATATGGTACTGAAACAGTGGTAGCTATTTATAATATTGCCCTTCACTGAATATACAGCAAGGTACATGGTTTTCCTTATATAAGTTCAACAACAGACATCTGAAATCTATTATCAAGTTACAATGAATTTGCTGCTGAGGGGTGGAGGGGAAAGACATATTTTTTTCTTTTTGGGGGGCCCCTAGAAAGATGCCAGGGGCCACAGTACTGAAAAGAAGAAGTGTGGGTACAGAATGGGATATGGATGCATCCATGTTAAGACACACATGATGGCATGTGGCTAGAAAACAGCTGTAAAATTAAAGGTGGAAGAGTTGAGAGTATGTAAGTGAGGCAAATTTACTCTTGGGGTAATGTGAGAACAAGAATCAAGCAGCCAATCCAGCATCCGGAGTGTTTTAGAACAAGGAATCTCTTCTTTGTAGGAGAGGAAAAATACCACTATTCCCTGTCCTGGTCAGAGGAGGAGAGGAGAAAAATTGGGTGGCCAGCAGATGCCTGCGCACATGGTGGCATCCCCCACCCTGGAGGACGTGTCCCCATGCAGCACTGCCATTTAGAAGGGATTCCAGGACAGGTCACGCTCACCCTGAGAGGCCAAGGTAGGAGTGACATGCAGAAATAAAGCTGTGAACGTGGGGACACCTACAGGGCCCAGATGGCCTGGGGTGGCCTCTGGAGTGCAGGACACCTTCCACCTTCCATTCTATTTAGATCAAAAGGAATAAATGTTTCCCCTATGCCTCCAAACGCCACTCTGGTTTTTAATATGTACACTCTTCCCAGACCAAAGTTATCCGTACAAAAGAAGAAAGCCATCCAGCCCCTCTGGCCACTCCCATGGTGGAGGAGGCATTTAAAGCAGAAAGAGCCAGCCCCTGGCCACCAGGCCACCAGCAGCCTGACACCTCCCACCCCGCTGGTACCTCCAGAAGGGGTCAGCATTTGCCAACATCTCCTTGACCCTCTGGCCAGAAATATGGAGTTTTTTCCTTCACATTTGGAGGGGTCTTTTCCCTTTTGAGGAGTGGGAGCTGGAAGGTGAATTTGGAGGACAATGACTCAGACTCAGACGCTAGTCCGCAGGACAGAGGGGATGCAGGCAGTTCTCTGGGCTTGATTATTAGCTCTATAGGCAGCCACAATGATTAACTCTGGATTTACCCTGTGGGAGTCCTGAGGATGGCGTGTCCAGAGGTGGGAGGGATGTCCCCAGCCAGCATCTGGAAGGTGGTGCTCTTCCCAGCTCCGTTCACCCCTAGCAGCCCAAAGCACTGGGAGGAGAGAACAGGGAGACAGCACAATCAAAATCCCCTCCGAGACAGCATTCGCAGCAGCAAGCTGAGTGGCTGTTTGTGGTTTGTGATATCTGTGGACTTTTAAAGGCACACAAACATATAAGGCCCTTTACAGATGACAGCATACTTCTGAAATTATCCCAGCCTTTGAGTGGTGTAACAGTTCCTGCAGTAACCTACAGACAGGTACATTCATGTATGGAAAACCCAGCAGGATGAGACGGGAACATCAGCTACCACAGGCGATGCTGAGATTTCCTGTCCTGCGTGGGGCCAGCCGTGTCCCTTTGGTGAGTAAGATATTTTTTGAAAACTACATCATTATAATCACTGTTCTCCCCCAACCTCACCACCCAGTGGCAAGTCCTTCCTCCCCTGACCTCACTGCCCAGTGTAAAGTCATCTGTTTTCTGAGGGCACAAGTTGGATTTCTATCTGCTGACTTAACCTGGTTTCCTAGCTCCTTGCCTCTTGGAAAGGTGCCTACTCTGGATCTGCTGTCACCATGCCCTACCTAACTGCCACATGACCCTGTTCTGTCCCTCTGGATGGCACTTGCTTCCCCGGATTGTTACCTGCCTCAGTGCCCGCTCTCTCCCATCTCATCTGGCTCTCCCTTCCATCTGTGAGGTGGCCCATCCTGTTCTGGGCCTGCCCTGTTTCTGTTCCATGTCACTCCCGTCAGCAGGCCACATGAGAGCTGGCTCTCCCACTAGACAGCACCACCCATTACCCAAACCTTCCTCTCTCCAAGGCTCAGGCTTCGGTTTATATAAGCTCACCTTTTTATAAAGGTTGCCGACACCCACTACCCTCCCACCTTCCACCCTTTCCTGCCCAGCTGCCACCTCTGGACTGAGAACTCTAGAGCGACACACTTGTGTGCTTTTATTCTTGCCCTGCCTTGGGACAACACTCAGTCCAAAGGGCATTATCCTCCAGTTCCTACCCAATTATTAATCCTAGACAAACAGAGCCATACTTCGCCATCTCTGCCTCTGCCATAGGCTGTTATAAAGCACTTTACATCTAAGTAATTAAATTGTGATGCTCATAAAATGCCTGGCAAACAGAATCCAAGTGTAAATGGCATTTTGGATCATTTCATATACCTGGAGCATCTCTCTTAGGAGGCATTCCAAATTTTCTCTTCCCTTTTAGCTTAAACTACCACAGAGAGGTGTTGGCAAAAGTAAAGTTGGCTTTTGAAGCAAGGGTAAAAAATGGTTCCTTAAGATGGCAAAGATTGCATAGCTAGTCTTGAACTGAATAGCAAACAACAACCATAAAAAACTTTCCTTACTGTCCTTTGCAGCCAGAACCAGTGCATAAGGACATCCTGGATTGACTTAGGTTGGCCTCCTGGCTTCTCTTTGCCTCACTGTACTCATATCTGAAACGCCTGCTTTCCACTCACAGTAAAGCATAGGCGCCAATCAGATAACAATATAAACTACTTTGAATTTCTCAGGAGCTTGGAACAATATGAATGCAAAACACTATCTCATTTTTAACAGTTAATTAAAGGTAATCATTTCCAGAACTGATTTCCCTTTATGCAATTAACACAAATCAGGAACAATTTACATGACTTCTGTTAGTTCTGATTCAACATTTCTACCAGGCCTAATGTCATATCCTTGGAAAAAAAAAAAAAACTCCTGCGCTTTGCTTTGGCGTGTGAGCACCCTTTACCTTTCCTGAGTAGCTTTTCACTAGACAGGCCTAATGGCCACTTAAAGAGTACTGAAGTCCAAGTGAGAGTTAGAAATCGTTTTCTTAATTACTTGGATTCATAAAGTATTTGCACTCAATGAAAAGTAACCCCATAACTCAAATAATAATTAAAACTCTTCAGTCACGTGAAATTTTTAAGATTACAAAATAGAATCAACCCCATCACTCAACCAGCAAAGTTTTCACAAAGAGTCAACAGTCTTTCTATGCAGATTCTACTTCTACTGATTTTGCAGAAATTCCTGAAATTTGAAAGCTGCTTTTAGTTCTTCTATCAAATATTCTAAGAGTAAGACGAGCAGGTCAACAATCAAAGAGACCCACGTTTTCCACGGAAAGGGGTGCAGCTAGAAGCTTCTTTACCTCTCCTCTTCGTATGCCCAAAGTGATATCTTGCACGGCGGGGGTCCTCTTGAAAAAGCCACAGTAAGTTCTGCTGAGGTTGTACAGCACAAGGATGTCTCCAGCAGTTCTTCCTTTCAATACCCGTATCTGCTCTTTTTCAACATCTGTGTCCTTAGAAGATGTGACTGTGCCGTGGATGGCAGAGTGACCCCTGGGAAGAAGAAGCCAGCATTAATTCACACCTGGGAAATGGGACTGGAGGAGTCAAGAGAGAGAGAGAGAGAGAAAGGTCAGATCTGTCAAAACAGGAGCTGTCATCTTGAGACCCTGCAGTCTCAGCTCCGGTCCAGGCCCCCGGATGCCACCCTCCGGATCACTGATAACCAGCCAGCCAACATCCATCTCCTCATGTGGAGAAATGCAACCCTGAGGTGGATGGGCACCCAACTGGAGTTACTCTTCAATTTTATAAATGGCCAAGGCACACCAGACTTCTGTGCTAGATGGATAAAGAATTTATCACAAAATTATTGTAAGGGAACAATTTTCCTAAACACCTTTAGCAAATAGATCATTTAATAAAGTAGAATGTGTATAAAAGTACCCAAACATTATAGTTATACACATATAATGGATTATACAGCATATATGTTGGACATCATAAAAGGCTTATACTGCAAGCAGTTGCACATTTTGCCCGATGTATTTAACAAGTATTTGCCAGATGAATCCAAGTTTAATATTCAACATACAACATAGATGATAAGAAAATACAGTTAGCTACTCTGGAGTATAATCATCCAGTATCATTTTATACCATTCAAAACAGGAGAAATAAATCAATGGGTATAAAAATAAGGACAGTGTTACCCACAGAGTGGTTATCAATAGGCAAGGGGTCACGGGGGCTTTGGAGATGCTGCTAGTGCTCAGTCTGAGAGAAGGTAACACAGGTCTGGTCAATTTCATTGAATTTAACACTTTTTTGTTTGACTGCTATTTTCTGCTTTTCCAGTCAGAGGCGAGTCCTGGACCCCTCAGCCCGGCCTGCCTTCCCAACATCTTTCTCACTCTAAAAGGGATCAGACTGCCCTTACTCCTCCTGTTTTCAAGATCCACCGCCAAATTGCTCCCCCAGAAGTTCTGGCCCTCTGCTCATCAGACTCTCCCAGGAAGCTTTATAAACACCCCCCAAGTTCACGCCCAGAGCTTCTGTTTGAATGTCAAGGTGTTTCAGTGGGTGAAGGACAGTCAGTCAAGGTCACTCCGTGTTGGCCACCTCACAACAACCCAACACACTGTTCATCCTACTGTGCTTGGAAATGTGGCTCTCAGTCATCTCCCAACCAATAAGCCTCCACAATGGCACCTGTATTCCAGAGGAAGAATCCAGATGGGCCCAGGGAAGCAGAATGTTCCAGGGACCCAACTCGCAGGGCCTGGCTAGGAATGTAGACCTGTCTAAGCAATTATTAGTCACCTGGTTAGAGCTGGATCTAAAGAACAGATTAATTTGGTCAGATAGTCATTGTAGCAGTCATCCTTAAGGGAGGGGCAGGCAACCTGCATCTAGATTAAATTTCTGTGCTCTGTAACCTTCATGTTGACAGAGAACAATAAATATTGACTACTTACTGTAGATAACAAAGACCTTATTCTAAAATATGATTTAACTTATTTTCTACAAAGTAATACAGAAAGTTTTCTCTTTAAAGAAAAATCTTTTGATGCTATGGGAGAAGGGAGCAGCCTGAAATCTATGAAAGGGGGATTATACAAAATATATAAATATAAAAATATATAAATATACATGTATAAATACAAATATATACATTTATATATAAAACAGTTGACCTTTGAACAACACAGGTTTGACAGGTCCACTTATACATGGATCTTTTTCAATAAATACAGCAGAGAACTATAAATGTATTTTTCTCTTCCTCATGATTTTCTAAATAACATTTTTTTCTCCAGCTTCCTTCATTGTGAGAATATAGTATATAATTCACATAACAAATAAAATATTTGCTCATCAACTGTTTACGTTATTGGTAAGGCTTCCAGTCAGCAGTAGGTTATTAATAGTTAAGATTTTGTGGAGGCAATAATTATATATGGAATTTTGACTGTGTGAGGGGTCAGTGCCCTTAATTTGCATGTTGTTTAAGGGTCAACTGTATGTAATATATATATATATATATATCCCCCTTGTGCTACTGACTTTTGTCCTCACCTAACAAAAACAAAAACAAGAACACAGAATTAATAGCAACAGGACTTGGCAAAAGGTAGGTAGTTATCAGAACTAACTTTCTGTACCTTCCTGATGCTAGGAGTTAATACCATTTAGCCATAAAAATAAATAATGTTATGGTATCAATTAAATTCACCTTGGGTACTATAATCAAAGTTAGAGAGAAATAGAACAATTTCAAGAGGGAAAATTAAATAATAGGAACTACTGTCTCACACACTGGCATCTATCATCTGACAATTTCCTTCTAGTGCTGGTGTCTCACACCAATTCCCAAAAAAAGAACCATAAAATCAAAATCTTAACCCATTAGAACTGTATATAACACTGGTCAGACACATTTCTTATCTTGAACCTGCAGGATGGAGTTTTTTTTCTCCATCTTTATTAAAAAGCTGGTGGCATTTGAGCGTTAGCCCTGCAGGACCTACCGTGACCCCCGCAGAAGGTCCCAGTGCAGCAGGACCCGCAGGAGGAGCAGAACCGTGCCTTGCAAAGCCAGCTGCGTGAAGATCCAGCCCAGGAAGTTCATCTCAAAGGGACTCACGTAAGAATCAATGCCGAAGTTGTGGGTCAGGTCATATTTGATCTGATTATAGCAGAGTTCTATCAGTCCTTGACCCAGGCAGAATTGAGGAAAAATAGTAAAGACCCACTTGAGGACATCATAGATGTGCTGTAAATTCTGTACGGTGAAAGAAAGAGAGCAGAAGTCAAATTAAAAGCTCTTCACAACTCCCACTTCTTGACCGTACTGTGTTCCAGGCCAGCCACTCTGCAATGCTCTCAGACAGCCATCAAACCAAGGGAATTATCCTTAAGCCTTAAGGTCTGATGGTTTTGCTTTGCTAGGTTTCTGACGTGCTTGGAACCCTTCACCCTTTCTTCCTTTTGATTTTTGCTTTTGAAATGGAAATGTCTATCCCATCACTGTATTTCGGAAGCACGTGACTTATCTGGTGTCACAGGTCCACAGCTGGGGAGGATGAATCACAGGTTCATTCAGCCTCAAGGTGAACCATACCTCCTGCCTCACCCAAACCTGACTTAGATGAGACTTTGGTTTAGACCCTGGATTTGATACTAGAATGAGTTAAGACCTTGGGAGTTGTTAGAATGGAGTGTATTTTTCATGGGAAAATGACATGAATTTAGGGTGGCCAGGGGTGAAATGTTAAGGACTGAAGCTTGTGTCCCCCAACCAATTCCTGTGTTGGAGCCCTAACCCCCAGTGTGAAGGTATTAGGGGCTGAGGCCTTAGGGAAGCAATTAGGGTCAGAAGAGCTCGTGTGGGTGGGGCTCCCATGAACTGAATCTATAGGCAACTTGATCTTGGACTTCCAGCCTCCAGAATGTGAGAAATCAATGTCTGTCGTTTAGGCTGCACTATCCATGGCATTTTGTTACAGCAGGCTGAACTGACGAAGACATATGGGTAACATTAATAATTGTAAGGTGACAAGAGTTTTGTATGAGTGGATGATGCTAGAAACTGTGACTATAAGCATGTAAATAACATGCAAACTGTCTGGTCCATGCTTAGCATATAATAAATGCTAAATATATATAGTTGTCTTTATTAAACATATTAAAATTAAGTGGTATTACAAAGACAAGGATGAGTAAGGGAGGAGGTCTCAATAAATGTACAAGGTAGTGGGAAGTAAACTCAGTTACCAATGAGGAAACACAGTGTCAAGAGACTGATAAATGTGTGCAAGACACCTTGTGATAAGGCCAGGACTTGACCTCCATCTTTCTGGTCCAATGCATATGATCTTTCCGCCAGAGAACACAACCTTTGGAGAAAATTCACTAAAATGTGGGCCCTTAACCGTCAGACTCAGTGTGGCTACTTTAAAGCATTTAACCCCCAAAGATCACATTAACTACAGCTACCAAACAGAGCTATGGAAATATGATAGAGAATTAGACTCACATTTCAGTCTTTTTCTCCTGAAGTTCAAACTCAGTAATTGATCTAAACAATAATATTTTGCAGTGGAGCAAAATCATCATAAAGTATATAATATATAATAGTGTATGTGTCAAAATCATAAATATTAAAGATTAAACTTACAAAAATTACCAATTACATATTTCATACTATGTTTTCCCTTAGAATGCAAATATATAACTTGATTAGTATAAACATAGTCTTGAGTAACGTGATTTGGATCAATAGAAAATTCAATAAAGACTTGTAAGGGCATGTATCGTTACATGATGGTTTATTGTATTTTGCATACAGACACCTGAAAAACATGAATGCTTCACTTAATTTTCCCATAGAGTTCAACCAGTCCTGAAGGGACTTATTAATTCCACTTTTCCTAAAACTGTGTCCCTGGATCAAATAATGTACTATTTGAAAGGATTTTCTCACTAGTTATAAGCTAGAAATGGTAAATATTCCAGTTTTCAACTCAGGAACTGGTAATTAAGGAAATGACACAGTAATGATAAGGACTTTATATCTGCCTTTAAAGAATTCACAATTGTCTATTCTGGCAGAAGTAAGTTCTTCATAATGCATGAACACTGCGGAAACAATCCCCATCTGTCAGGGGTGTAGCTGCAAAATTCATGCAAAAACGATTCGTAAATGTCTGATTTATGTTATCTGGAAATTGAGTAAGTATTCAGAGGAATAAACTACTGAAATTGGGAGTTTTCCCTCCACCTCCATCCCCTTCCCTCCAGCAGGGCATCAATGGGAAAGATGGATGTTTGAGATCTTGAATTATAGCTCAAAATGCATTTTCTGTAGAAATTAGCTTATAAATTACGTTTTGGTAAAAATGAAAATGCTCATCTTAACATCATAGTTTGTATACATAATGGTTAAGACTAGTTTATTGGCTTTTCAGACTGATCTGAGAATCCAGTCACTTTTCCTGGCTTTTTGTATTGATTCTGTAAAAACATATTGCTCCTTAACTTACAAATGAATATTTGAAATCACCCATTTTAACGTTGTGCTTCTAAGCAAGCCGAATCAACATAAAGATCAAGGAAAAGACCTTAACAAAGCAACTAAAAGTCTTCTATTATTTAATGACTTCTAACAAATGTCTCAATTAACAATTGAGTTGGACCCATTTTTCTGCAACCAGATAGTTGCCTGTTGATTTCTCTCCAAGTGAGCAATGCTGTTTGTAATCAGAGGGACTGCCTTCCACCAGCCCCAGGGTCAAAAGCTCAGGAATGCAAAGGTGCCTGGCTAGCTCCCCCTTTGGGTCTGGATGATATCCCCCTAGTTTCCTTTCCTCCTGTGACCCAGGCCCCTGGAGCAGCCCTCCACTTCCCATTTCCCACCACAGGGTGCATCATCCTTGATTGCATTTTCCTTCTCACCTTAGTTCATGCTAAGTTCGTCCCTCACAGCCCATGTCAAATGAGAGACCACATGGTCAAGAGAGACAATGGTCACTGCCTCTGCCAACTTCACCTTCCTCCTCAAGCTGGAGGCATTAACCATCCTAAAAGTTTTCTATTTAAAGGTTAGATTCATCAATACATTAGTGTCATAATAGATCTGTAAAAAATCACCAAAATCAGTTGTTTTCATTCATTGAATGAATAATGGATGTTTGTGTACTTCACTGTTTCTATAGCAACAGGAAGCAGAACAACAGAAAACAATATTAGCCATCACTGGGGAGTCTTTGAGGTCTCTGCAAGTCCTGCCAGGAGAAAGGGAGCCTGTCCTCATGAGGCAAGCATGTGTCCCTGACTCATTTGAGTAGAAACTTGTAGCACATCTCCATAACTGGGAGAGTGGGACCTTTTCCAGGCAAATTTCTCAAACTCTGAGTCCAACAAAGACCTGGGATGACTGAGGAATTGGGGTCCATGCAGACAGCAGGGATTCGGGAGGGAACTGCGTGGTCAGAGAGAAGAGCAGACAGCAGGAACGAAAAGGACTGTAGTCAGGTCAGCGTGCCCTCGTTGCAAACTCTGAGGTCTATTATCCAGGTGGCACAGGGGAGGCTGAAGGAGGGCTATGGCGGACAAGACCCAGGTGGGCTTCAGCAGGAGGATATGGGTGGAAGAAGCATGGTGGAAACAGTGAGTGGGTGTGCTGGCAGAACTGGATTCAGCTGTACTGAGACACCTGTTGGGCATGATACCCAGAGAGTGACTTGCTAATGTGCAAAGCCTGTTGGAGAGAGGCACCTCCTTATCCTCTCATGGGAAAAAGGCTTCCAAACCATGGAGCTCTTTCTCAGGCTTCTCTTTGCTCCAACACTCTGAACGTAGAAAAACAAAATAGGAAAGAGAGCAGAATCACCCAGATATTCTAGACCTGCTGTGGTCTGGCACTGCAGTGAGCCACCGCAGCCAATCCTACCCGGCAGCATCTGACCCCAAAGAGAGGAATGTCTGACCCTCACTCCTGCAACATTGTGCAGACACATCTCGTACATGCGTTCACTGTTCCAACCACTATCATGAGCTCATCAACACAGGGATGGGGCAGTGAACCGGCTTGTGGGTCTGTCCTTGCTAATGGAGAAGCAGAAACTGAGCATGTTTTGTCCGTTGGTGCCAGCCCTAAGCATGGCTCTTAAAACGGCACAGATGCTTTTGTTAATTAGAGTCAATGTCTCTTTCTGGAGGTTAAAGACAGTGGCTACTAGCACATAATCATTTAATTCCAGTTGGAAAAGCAACAGTGTGGCATGAATTAACATTTCCCCCTCACTAGCGCCCTGGGAGAGGTGATGGTAAAGCTCACCGACCTGAGCTTTGGAGATGATGGCCAGCAGCCGGGGCATGATGGTCATCAGCATGGTGCAGAGGCCAAAGATGAAATTCAAGGAGATGTAGGAGATGAAAGCTACATCCGAACTGGAAAAGATTCTGGATAGCAGGTACATCCACGGAAGAGTTGCATAACTGGAAAACAAAGTGAAAACCATGTCTGTTTTCCTGTAACACTCACTGCTGAGGTTTTATTGGCCTGGTCATTGTTTCGCAGTTAGTGAACAGAAATGCACCTGACTTAACAAATCCCACAGAATTTTCTGAAGACAAAGCCCATGTTCTGGGACCTCAGAGACAGTGCAACATAATGGTAAGAGCACTGGATGGGGCTAAAACCTGGGTCATATGTGGGCCTCATCTTGCAGTTCCATGATCTGCAAGAAGTCAGCCAAAACCACCATTGCCTCGTCCCCGAAAGGGGCATGCCTGCCCCATCAGTAAATCAGGAATGATACCTATTGTTGAAGTGAGACTTAAAATCTGTCAAGAATGGGAAGCTGCAGAGCCATGCATTAAAAAAAGACATGAGCAGAAAGCTCCCTTTGCAGCACCCACTCCAGGCTGGGCACCATGCAGTGGGCTTCCATCATGTTCCATAACCTGCCCCACTGTCAGCAACCTGGAGGGCCCTGCTACAATTCAGTTCACAGACAGGGCAAACTGGTTGATTAGGTTAATACCTCTGAAGGCTGAACAGCTGGGAAGCAGGTAAAGCCAGAGGTGGGAATCATCTCTGTGTGGTCCCAAAGCTGGGTGTGATCTTAGAAGCAGCCCTACAAGTTTCCGATAACATCAGGACCTAAGAAAACATTCACACGTCCCTAAATGAAAACATCTCTCTCTTCTTTCTTTCTTCACATCCTCGGGGCAGATTTCACTAATAGCATCTACTGTCTTCTTTCTGTCACAAGACCACTGTGCTCCATGAAAGGACACTGGTACTTCAGTGATGGTGCCACATCTCAGCAGTTGTTCTTAAATGAGAGTCTTTCTCATACAGCCCCACACTTTCTGCACACTCCAGGTAAATTTGCCACTGTTTGCTTAGAGTGATTTAGTGCTTCAGCTGAAATCCTTCAGTGCTTTCTAAATGGCTGGGTTTGCTGTGTTAACTAGCTATGAGAAGTATGAGGCTTCAAAATGATGGGTGACCAGGCCCTCCAGGCAGGCTCTTATTTTGGCATAGGTCCTTTTCTGTATGATATCAGAATGTGTCTTTGGGTCAAAGCATACTCCTCATATTTCAGAAAATAAAATCATATGTAATATCAAGCATAGAATCATATAGTGTTACAGAAACTTCTCCCAACAACAATCTGCCTCATGATTTGGGTATGAGGAAAATTATTTTGGTCTTAAATAAAACATCTGTACCAAAACAAATTATCATTAAATAATTAAATTAATTACCAAAGAGGCAGGCCATGGCTTCTTGGTGCTTTAAATTGCCAACACAACTGCCTGACTTCAGAAAGGAATCAAATGCCCCCCACACTGACACTGTCTCTCTCTCCTTTACTTGCCCCCCTGGGGCATAAATCAAGTGCTACCCTCCCTCACATGGCTGCCTGGACAAGCAAATGAAACAGTGATGTTCAATGTTCAAAGTATTTTTTATAACTGAAATAAAAATAAGCATTAATAGCAATTTACAAGTCAAATTTTGGGGCAGCCATAATCGCTGTAAAATTCGTTCTTAGAGTGAACCAACAGTTGCTGAAAACTACTGATCCAAGCTGCATAATCTGGACCAACAAGCGCGAAGTTGCTTTTCTTTACCATGTGGTGCCCTTCCCAGCTGAAGAGATCTATGTTGGTCCCCTAATCCTCCTCTACAGAAGGACAGGTCGTTCCTGGTTCCCTGTATGACATGGTGTCCAGCCAACTCTCTGTGTTAAGTTTTGCAGTGTCGGGGTGAGGTGTGGTCAGCCTGGCACAAAGCACAGTGAAAGTATCACTCCTTGGATCAGGAACTAGGCACGTGGGGGGCCTCCCTCTCCCGCTCAGATGCGGGGATGCCCGCATCTGGACCAGAGGAACAGATCAACACCATCAGCCTCAGCTCCAGTGGAGACTGCTCAGAATCTGTACTGTGTCACTCATTACATAAGGCTGCTAGGCTATGGCATTTAAATATTTGACAAGCAGATCAAAGCATCATTTAAGCAAAAAGGAAGCAGCAACCAAGACACAGACTTAAACGATGCCACCGGAGGCCCTATTGCCAAGTTAATGAACAGTCTGAGTGCACTTTCCAGGGAGCTGTGCCTCCATGGCATTATTTTTACTACATGTTTATTAGCTACCTTTCAAATATGTGGTTCAAATCAATATACTGGCAGCTCCAGTCTCCTTATTTTTTTTTTTAAGAAAAATATTTAAATGGCTTGAAGAACATTATTTATTTTTTAGTGAAACCTATGGTGGCTTTTAACAATCTCCACTTTTATTAAAACATAATACCATTTTAATGATTTTAGAACTTGCGAGGTATTGGCACACTGTTCACAAATAATCTAGAATTTATGGGGGTGTTCCTCCATTGGAGGACAGGCTCCCCTCATATGTGGCATGAATCCCTAAGACATGGAGCAGGACTCTGACCCCTGCCTCAGTCCGTCAGCACTAAGTAGCACCAATTACGTACCAAACATGGTCTTAAGGTTTCTCTTTTCTATATGAGCCAGTTTCTCTTTCCTTTCTGACATTTTCATATGTTCCTTTCCTTGTTGATACTAATTCTGCTCCCTTTCCAGCTTAAATATCAAATTTTCCTTCCTTGAGACAGAAAAAAAAGAAAATTGTTCCTGGGC
The DNA here is from genome assembly GCF_030020395.1 of Manis pentadactyla. Taxonomy (NCBI): domain Eukaryota; kingdom Metazoa; phylum Chordata; class Mammalia; order Pholidota; family Manidae; genus Manis; species Manis pentadactyla. Next base: position 47,403,807 of record NC_080025.1, read on the forward strand.
TATTTTTCTGTTAGCTCTTGAGATTCTGTTCACTTATCTGATCCTGAGTTTCTTCAGGTTCCAAACCGCTAGCCAGCCCGCTTAATGCCTGACCGTGTTCTCAGGTTTCAGCTCCTTCTGGAATTCGGCCTTCTTCACATAGTTCCCGGGCTCCTGCCCTCCGGGTCCTCATGGGACAAGAGGGGTGAGCCAAGCTCTTGTCCACCAGGGTGCATGAAAATGGGGCATGCCACGGGGCCCCATGCAGCTTACAGCATCCCCAGTTCAGAGCCGTGTGAGGGATGGGGCTCCGAGGTGGGAAGAGCTACCGCCTGACTCTGAACTGGCCCCAGGACCCTCAGCTGTGATGCCATATTCATCATCATCAGCCTTGGGCTCTTCTTCACTGGAATTATCCCAACCACAACATGGTCTGGGTTATGTTTTCAGATCTTCTCGGTCTCTCTAACCTATGAATTCTTCACCTGAGCTGGGTCACCTTCGTTGGCCTGTGAATGTACCCAGGAGATCTGTGAATCTCCCGAAATTCTTTGACAAATGTCATGCATGTAAAGAGAATTCATAGCTTCATCCTGACACTTCAAGGGGCTTACAGACAAAACAAGGCTAATGAAAACTCCTAAAAACATATTTCTTAGAAGTTTCCAGCTACTTTATTTTGTCTAAGTCTTAGGTTACTTTCAACTTAATGAAATCTGCTCTCCTAAAGTTCAAAGATAATTTACAGGAAAGTCTATGTATCATGCTACAGAGCCATGACACCCTTTATCCATTCAACTGGATCAATAAACCGAAATCAAACCATTTCCATATAACTAGAAATCCACATATAGATCTTTATATCTTTATATCTGGGAATATAAATTTCCAAGTGAGTATAATGAATATGTGTCCACCATAAGCATTTTTTATAGCTGAAAACATAATATCCTCCAGATACTAAAATAATTCTACTAGTAAGGATATGGCTAAAATGAATATAATGGGAACTTTTACTAGTTATTATATGTGAAGTTTATATGAACTACCTAATTTAATCTTCACAGCAATAGGATTGAAGTTCTACAGGGAAGAACCTGAGAGGCTTAGAAAGAGTAATTAATATTTTCAAGGCCACAGAGTTCATGAGTGGTGACATCAATATTCCCAACAAGGTCTGTCTGTCTATCCTGTCTGTCTGTCTAGTCATCTATATATCTAGATATCTAATAATGATATACACTTATTTACTTAATATAATGAGATATTTTGGGTCACTGATAGAACTGGAATCTATATTGAAATCACTTGTGATCTTTGTCTTAAAGCAGAACGCTTGTTTAAAAAATTATTAGCCTTAATTATAATACATTAGCATATGCTGGTTACTCTCCCTAATATTAGCAGGCATCTCTAAGACACTAGCCTGGGTCAACATATGCCCAACGTGTAAGAACACAGATAATTATTTGGTATAACCTAGATACCAAATAGGTGTGATTGTGGGACTACTAGCAATGATCCTGATTAGTGTGTATAAGTGAGATATCTGTAAAATGACTTTTCTGCTTTTGCTATTTTTGCTTGAGAAAAAATGATGTAACTTAGACAAAACACTTCCAAATGACTAATACAACAAGAGAAGAAAAATATGCCAGACATGGGGTTTCATGATAGAATGTCCTCCAAGGCAATTTCAGAGCTAACTGGGTTATGCATTTGAGCTCCAGATTTATGCGACAGTGAGAAGAACAGAGAATCTATTTCCAATGTACAAGGCTGCCAACAGCGGGAAGGCCTGAGACAGGCCAGTGCCATCCCCACCATGGCCGTGTCAGCCCACCCCTCCTCTGCGGGCTGGCCATCACCTGGTTCCAGCTTGTTTGTTCAGGGTCCCCTCATAGAAGCAACATAATTGCTTGGAAAGAGAGAAAATCATGAAGCCAACAGCAGGTTCAAAGCCATCCCGGGGGCTTTCTCCTTCAGAAAACAAACTGTAATTCTGCAGCAGTGCTTCTGATCACATACCCAAAAAGTGCCAGCAGGAGGGCCACGGCTGCCAAGTTCTTGCGGAAAGTAAAAGCTGTTAGCTGGAAGGCAACGATGACGGCAACACACAGGCCAACGGCGACCAGGTAGAACAGCTGGAAACATAAAGAAAAGGGGCGCCGGCTGCATCAGGTGGCCTGATGATCTCTGTCGCCTTATCCTCAAGTTTTCACAAGTTCTATACCAAGATGTTTCCTATTTTGTTTTCTATTTTGCACCATCGTAAGTTTGTGGTGGTGGAATGAGCCCCAGAGAGTCACAGTTTGGGGCTGTCTGGTATCCCCCAGACTCATGGGCTGAAGCCCTGGAATGCAGAATGGAACCATATTTGGAGATGAGGCCTTAAAAACGTGATTAGGGTAGAATGAGGTCACATGGCTGGGCCCTGATCCTATGTGATTGGCGTCCTAGTATGAAGAGATGAGGACACAGACACACAGAGGGACGGCCACATGAGGACACAGGAGACAGCGTCTACACGCCCAGGAGAGGCCTCCCGGGGACCTGCTCTGCCACACTGAGACCCCAAAGTCCAGCCCCAGGACGGGGAGGGACCAGTGTCTGTGGCTTTAGGTTCCCAGCTGCCTCATTTTGCTACAGCCACCCTAGTAAACAAATACAGCCCCCACACCAGTCTCCCTGAGGGAGGGTCTCGGAAGCCCGACAGCATCCATGCAGCGTGATTCCTTCCCCCTGCCGAGAAGCAAGGGCAGGCTGCTCCCGGGCTCATGCACCCATCCTGGCAGCTGGAAGGACGTCCCTCAGAGCCCTCCTAACTTAAAGCCACCTCCCATCCCATTGCCCTCTTCATTTTCTCAGTGAATCTAGTCACCAGCTGTACCCTGTGTATTTATTCACTCGTGTGATTTCTGCTCCTCTCAAAGGAACACGAGCTCATGTGGAGAGAAAATGTTTCTGCATTGTTCAAGGTTTATTCCCAGCACCTTGGACACACTCTGACCCAGAGAAGACCCTCAAAATTACCTGTTAAATGAGCCATTGGATTGAACAGATGAAGGTGAGAAACAGTCAACCAAGAACATTAAATCCTAAGGCAAACATCACAGGGTATGAGGACCACAGTAGGGGCAGGGATAGGGGTGATAAGCAAGGGCTGCAGAAACAAGGTGACTCTGGGCTTGGAGGCTGTGGCCTCCTGGTGTCCTGCAAGCCCGGCTCTCCCCTCATGTGCTCATTAGCTCAGGTACATTTTCTTGGGAAGGCTGGTGGCTGCACATGAGACCCAGAGGTGTGGCGGCCAGCAGCCAACAGCGTGCAGCACTGGGAACACAGCGGAACCAGGACCCAGGAACCAGACTGCAACGCTGGCTCTGCTCTAAACAGACCTCAGTCCTGGATCTTGGACGAGTCATTTCCTCTCCCTGCTTCACGAGAGTCCTCAGTAAAGATGAGGAGCTTGAGGACCAGCATTTCTGTCTCAACTGAGATTCATAAATCACCTTGGGTGCTGACCAAATGCCGATTCCAAGTCCCATCCAGACCCACAGAATTGGATCACACAGGACAGGCCTGGGAACCATCTGTACCATGTGGGGGCAGTTACCCTTACTGGCCAGGTTTGGAGGAGCCCTGGACTGAAAGGTCCCTGTGACTAAAAGGTCACACCACCTATGTGTGGCCCACATAAACTGTACCTTAAAAATCCATGTTATGCATTCAAAGGAAACAAGTCAGCCACATTCTAAGCCAAGTCAAAGAGTAAACAAAACATAAGGCCAGTGCGTTAACACACCATTTCATGGGCTGAACTAAGATATTCTGACATATGAGTCATACTTATGAGGAAAAGGACACCACTTTCTTACAAAAATACTACAATGAAAGCAGGTATTAACACTTATTCCAGTGAAATGTCTTCACCTCTGGGGAACAAATGGCACAGCACTGTGGCCTACCTAAGACAGTGGTCTGGAGGGCCAAGTACAGGAGGGACATGCTGAGACCACTGCCGCACGACGGCAGCTGGCTCTGCTCTTGCTGGTGGTGGCTTTCAGCATGCAGATGACAGACCATTTCTGTTGGTTTCATCATCTCACCACCACCCTCCATTGAAAAGAGCATATGAAAGGTGACTATATTCTTATCTTCCTGGTGCGAAGCTGTATCTCTGTGCAGGTCCCTCACGTCTCCAGCGGTGGCTTGCCCATCTTCCACCTTATGAAGCAATCGTACAGGGATGATGGTGACACACAAAGGTGACTTGAGCTAAAGTAGTCTTACCAATAAAATGATCCCTTCTCATGGGGGTCATCCGAGGCAGCCAGGCTGCTAACACACACATGCACACACACACGCGCACACACACAGGATGTCACTCCTGAGGCCTACCATGTCATACAGGAAGTTAGTGAGCCAGTACGTTCTGTAGCCGAGGCCACTCATATGCTGCAACCTCTTGGCTCCGGTCACCCTGTCCTTCACCACAGAGCCGCCGATGGACGCAGACAGGATGGAGAAGCCCAGCACGATGCAGAGGGCAACACCACACTGACGGATACTCTCCAGGCTGTAGACAGAACACAACAGCTCGTGAGAGGCTACATGAAGGGCGTGGGTCTTCTTTCAGGTGGTGGCCATGACGAGGATGAGAGAGGTGAAGACCATGCGTGAGGACCTCTCAGTGGCAAGGCGTGTGGCTACGGCACGGCTCCCTCACCGAATCCCCCACTGGCCTTCTGAGGTGCGGACTGCTATTCTCAGCTCACAGAAGACTGAGCAGTGTGAAGCTGAGGGGCATTCCAGAGTCAGCCTCCCTCAAGTTTACTCTTGACCATTGAGCCCAACTCCCAGTTAAAACAGAAGACATCTGCAGAGTGGCACCTGTGGTGAGCTGTAGGCTTTGCCCATGCCAGGACCACTGGGGGACAGACAGGGGGTCTCAGCTGTAGCTCCACACATCACTGGCCCATCTCTGAATTTTATCTCTCAAAATGTCACAAACCTTCTGTAATTGACTGAGGTGTTTGTAACAACATACACTGTATACATCCTTGGCCACTTTTTAATTGAAGCACTATGAACATCCTCTTGAGTTAACCACCATCCCCCTTATAGGAAAGGGCGGCACCCAGGCAGCCTTTCTGGGGGCACACGAACTGGCTCATTGCCAGCTGTCTGCTGTGTCACAACTTCTTGCCCATCAATGAGCCTACCTCTAGGCTCAGAGACTGCCACAGAAAAACCCCGAAAGTCAGCCTAGGACGTGGAGACAGACCCCACTTAGGCTTCCTGCCACACTGACCACTGAGAACACTGACCAGGCGGAGTTGTGTCCTCCAATCGACCTGGCAGGTCATAGGCAGTACGTAAATGAACTTTATTATGACAAGTTTTAACTAAAAGCTTGTCAACTGTATGAGAGAGGATGGAAATGGGAAAAGAAAAAGACAGGCAGAAGCCTCTGAGCTTTCATAAAACAATGGGAACTAGTGCTTGGTTCTGTCCCTCAGGAGGACTGGCTTGCCACCCCCTGTGACCCATCTGTCCCATGAGAAATCCTCACAGAGGCATTGCTATGTTCAGCTATGCAAATTCCATGTTTAAGACTTAACCTGAAAAAGAGTCTGCAAGATGTGGGGTCCTGTGTGCAGGGAAGCCACCCCCTCAAGATGATTTCTACTTACTAAGAAGTCATGAGGAGCTCATGCATTTTAGACTCAGTCAATGCACTTCCCCTCCCCTCAATCATTTCCCTCAGACTTTTCAAAGAAATATCTGCACCTCGGTCCACCTACAGCACAGGCCAACATCCCTCAGGGAAAATGCACAGGGGGTCTCCAAATCACCTCGAGGGACCCCAAGGCTCTGTTCCATTGGCAGGGCACCCTCCCATTGGCAACTCACATCTTGTCCTCATTGAGCAGGGCACCTCCATAGGGGTGGCTGTAGAGCGTTATTCCTGGGAAGGACAAAGTAAAAAGTCAGACTGCAAGGCATGCCCACCCTCCCGGCCTGTGGCATCTCCATTTGCTTCAAGCAAGCATGACCCATTAGCACCCAAGATTGGCAGGTCCCGACATGCATTTCAGTCCATTTGTGCTCAGACTATTGTATTTGTTGTTGTCAGACATGACCTGTGCATACAGAACATGCACCGTGTGACACATTTTACCATCTAATCCTGATGAGCGCCCCTGTGGTCTAAAACTTTATCCACATTTCCCAGTGGGGAATTAGTGTAATGACAGCAGCCCATATGGAAATTGCAATCAACTGACCAATTCCAAGGATTTTATCATAAAGGCTGTTGGTGACATCACATGGCATGCTGTCCCCACTCCAGGTTCCAGTCCATATCATATCAGGAATAATTCAATACATGCAGGCATACAACTCGTGCTTCTTCTTATCATCAGTGGTGACACTGGTCTCACCACGGCTGAAGTTTTCCCTTTTCTGACTGGTGGTTTCAAACGTTTGATGCTAAGGGTGTGGCCCGTACCTAGAGGCGGTGACAATGAGCCCAGCATGCTGGCTCCATCTCATGACTGTGCCTACATTCTTCTTCTTCTGGCTCACTTAATTCAGCCTGTCATCTGTATTCCACATTCTCTTATAAGGGCCTATTACATCTTTGCAGAAACACTGTGGGGTATTAGTAAATGTAAATAAATTAAAAGATATGGAATGAGACTATAGTGCTCCAAAACACAACACTTTTGCCACCAGGAGATTTGACTTCTACCGGTTTGCCACCTGCTCCCCGCCTCCAGCTCTGCCAGCCTTTTTTATCTGCCATTGTGCGCTCAGCCCCACACTGAAGCAAATGCTCTCTCAGCAAAAATAAGAGTACGAACTCCTAGTTTAGCAAGTGCCTTGTACAGTTTTCTAGAACAATCTCATTGATTATATATTAGTAACGTCCAGATACTCTGTTACAGATTCCCAATTGCGTGTGAGGAGACCTGCTGTGTGATTTCACACATCCTGGCCCTGACGTATATACATTTGTCCTAGACTGAGTTGTGAGGTCGGAACCCCTTGTCCGTTCGGACACATAACCCTGTCTTTCTCCAATCTGTCTGTCTTTCCTTGAAGCTGACCTCCGCCCCTCCTCACAGTGTCTGCTGTCCTGCTCTTTCTAGCTGAAGTGCTGGCCCTCAGGCAGGTCTGTACGTGAGGAGCAGCCAGGCTTAACCAGCCCTGCCAGGGGGTTGTACACAGCTAATGGCCTTTCGATGGAGTTTGTGAAGGCAGGGGCTCCTGCCCAAATAGGGCAGGTATCCCACAGGCTGTGAAGGAGGGGAGCAGGCTGGTGATGCTACATATGCTGCTCTTGGCTGCAGATGAATGAGGACATCAGAGATCAGGAAACAGCCAGAGAGACGTGGTGCGCTGAGTGAGGGTGTGGGGATTAGGTTACCTTAGGGACACAGGAGAAGCTTGGAATGGCTTAATCTGAGGACACACACACACAACGTGGGTCATGAGGCAGGATGATCATGTCCCAGATGGCTACAGAACTGCCCTGGAGCACAGGACGTGGACACAGTCTATAAGGTTTTAGAGGGAGAAGTTGGTCCAAGGAGATAGGTTCAAAAATACAAAAAAAACACATGATTACAGGTTTGGAACTTTGGACCAGCCTGAGCTTGGGCAGAAAGAGCCAGAGACTAAGTCCAATCATGCAGCCAGTGATTTTTCCATCATCCCTGTGGCATGAAACCCCAGTTCAAAACTCAGGAAACTGAGGCTCAGTGGAGCTTCCTGGATGGTGAACTCACCAATGTGCCAAGAGGGTGAAGTGCTTGGATTCCCAGAGAAGAGGGCATAGAAGTCTGCATGCCCATAGACCCGGCCTTCTGACCCCTTCATTTGGGTGGTCCCACTGAGAGTCCTTTACAACACTGTCATTGTGACGACAGTGCTTTCCTTAGTTCTGTGAGCTGTTCTTGTTAATTATCATCCCAGATGGGGTCCTGGGGTCCCTCAGATTTTCATCCTCTGGTCAGAAGTGAGAGTGGCCTGGGTGCCTGGGAGTATAGCTGGCCTCTGAAGTGGGGCATTGACTTGCAGGGTCAGCATTCACTCCAGATGGTCAGGGCCACGGCTGAAGGGCAGCCCCTCCAGTTGGGGTGAAACAGGATGCCCTTTGTGCTGGATTCTTCTCCTCACCCGTTATAGCAGGATCCCCACACTGGGCTTTCCTCTCCCTGTGTCCTCATGCACTCTCTGGGTCTTCTCGGACTCCCCTGATGGTCATGGATATTTCCTACTCATCTGCCCCCACACACCCTCGTGTGTGTCAAATCCAAGACCCAGCCCACCTCAGCCTGCCCTGTGCTCATCCCGCAGCTTGTCCACTATCACTGGCGGCCCTTTGTCCCCCGGGTGGTCAGCAGACCCATAAGCACCGCATCCTCATCCCGCTTCTCCACCACCCAGGGCCAGGAAGCGGTCACTCCGCGGTACCTCCACACCACAGCGCCAGGGCTCGCCCCCGCACACCACACCCATCCCGGGCACCCCAACTAGTATCACCTCCAAGCTCACCTTTCCCTGTGTCACCCATCCTCCCCCCAGCAGCCCCAGGTAATTTCCAAATGGAAGTAGAGAAAAAAACATGGAGCCCATATTCTTTGTCTAGACCTGGAGGCTCTTACAATAAGGCCCCAAGTTCTCATTTACCTATTCTTCCTCTGCTTCCACCTGAGAAACTGGACTACTACCAAGTTCCCACACTCCTTAACTGCAGACACATTTTACCTCTCTTTACACATGCATCCCCTGACGTACAGTGGTTCTACTCACGATGGCTCAACTTTATGATCGGTGTGAAAACAATATGCATTCAGTAGAAAGCATACTTCAAATGTTGAATTTGGGTCCTTCCCTGGGCTGTGATATGCAGTTCAATACCCTCTCATGATGCTGGGCAGAGCAGCTCCTGGTCAGCCACATGATTACCAGGGTAAACAGCCAACACACTGACAATTCTGGACCCACACAGCCATTTCAGTTCAATGTTCAATACATTACATGAGATTTTCAGAACTTTATCATCAAATAGGCTTTCTGTTCAGTGATTCTGCCCAATTGTAACCTAATGTAAGTGTTCTAACCATGTTAAGCTCTGATGTTTGGTAGGTTAGGTGTATTAAAAGCATTTTCAACTTAGGACATTTTCCACTCATGATTGGTTTACCGGAATGTGACCCCACTGTCAACCAAGGGAAACCTGTATCCTTTGTCTGAACCCCACTCCCTCTCATGTCTGCTCTGTGATAGTGTTAATTTCTGAACACCATCCTGCAGAAATATAGGGAAGCATGAACAGGCAGCTTTCAAGTCCTGAATACTTACCTACTCATAAACAAAGAGAAGGGGTTGGTATCCTAAAGTATATGAAAATCCGCCCATGGGCACATGCTGTATGTCATTGAGGGTATTAGGCCATTTGTACAAATCCTTTAGAGCAACTCCATCACATTCATATTATTATGCCCATTTGCAGAAGCAGACTCCAAAGTGTGAATATCTGAGAACCTTCCCAGATCTAACAGTCTGTAAGTACTTGGGATTCCAGCCCTGGGCTGCCGGTGCCTCCAACCACATTCCTACCATCCCCCTTCTGCACACACTTGTGGCTTTTCAAGGAATGCCCATGTACCGTGGGAAGGAAACCAGGCTGAAGCTCAAATCTGCAGTGAAAAGCTGCAAATGCTTTTGTGGAGAGTTCAATAACAAAATTTTAAACAAAATTTTAAACTACCATGGTTAGAACTTTATTCTGATTAGGTTGCATAAATATCTTTTCTCACTTTAACCTGCTGGAGTCATTGCTGAAAGATTAAAGGCATAACTCTAATATTTGCTGTCTGTACCCTCTTCCCTCTGTTATGAATTTACTGCCCTTCAGTTTCACACGTCCTGGATTCCTGTCATCCCTTAGGGGTTCAGTCTGGGAGGTGAGAGCATATCTGGTCCTTTATCTCACTGATGAGATGATTGGCTGCACCTGTGGCTAACAAACCCCCTGTGCAGCAGACCCTATTCTGGATGTTTTCATGATATATTTTTTCATTCAGTAATCTGGTGATGAAATTCTATGACATAGAGACTAGTGCAATGTGCAGGCATTTCTTTGTAAATCAACCTGTAGCATTCTAGAACTGGAGATTCCTCCAGGGCAAAGGAGCCCCACGAAGTGGTCCGACTAGGACACACCCTTGTTTTCCAGAAGATGAAACAGTAACAGAGGAATGTGGTAAATTTCCCAGAGCAGGGGACCAGCTCCTGATAGAGGCAACACCCATGTGTCCAGAGTACCAGGTCTGCTCCTCTCTCATCCAGTCACCTGCCAGCACACAGGGCCCTGGAAGCCCTCCCTCTGCACTGAGAGACACTGTGGGTACCAGCAATCTGCTCACACCAAAATGAAAAGCTCAGCTTTGGCAGCAGAGGAGAGCAGCTGATGCATTTCACATAGTGGGCCCGGGGGGAGAGCCCGGCCAAGCAGCCATCCCCTCCTCCTGTCTTTTGCTCCAGGAATACAAATCTCCCTGGCTGAACCCATCCCGGCTCTGCAAGTACAGAGTCACTGGTGTGAATAACCAAACTCCATAGAGGGCAGCCTCTGCCCTCCTCTGGGGCCTCCACTCATAAGTAATTCAGAGGGGTAACAGGTGTTCATTTGGCGTTGGCTTTCAAGAGTCTTATAACTTACACATTTTACACACAGTAAATATTTAAGTTTAATCTTTTGAAGAAGTGCGCATGCTCTGTGGGCCCTCTCCCAGGCCCTGCAGGGAGTCCAGGCTGCCCAGGAAAGCTTCCCTTCTGCACAGTGCAATGCAGCAGGCTTCCCAGGTGCTTCTGCAAAAGCACCATGATGTTAGCCCTCATGCAGGAGTCCCTCCCACACAACTACAGAAGTAAGAATTTTTTTAAAAAAATAAGATATGGAGGGAAAAAGGGCCTTAGACCACTGTGAGCCATCAAGGGGGTAGGAGGCCATCAAATAAGCAGGAAAATCCATCCACTTGCTTTCAGAGACCTGAGTCCCCTCCCTGGGCATTCGTGCTGGCTTTTGAAAGAGAACAGTGTGCCACTGTCATGCCTGAATCAGGAAGTACTCTGATTTTGTTGGTAGGCATCTGGGCACCTGATAGCAACAGAGTTTCCTCAAGGACCACACAGAGATGTGACACCTCTTCACGCTGAGGACTGAGCATGCATTCAGCATGCACCTCTCAGGTGCCCACTACTTAATGGCATGCTGATGGGCGTGAGACAAGCAGGCCCTCCCGCAGAGTTCTGCATCCCCAGCGGGACACAGTGCACACCCAGGACAACACATAAGGGCCAAGGATGTGCTACCAAGGAGGGCTTCAGGGAGCAGGGTAGAGGGAGTCAGGGAGGACCCGGCCCAGTGACACACATGGGTCCCCAGCCCAGCAAACCTGGGGCTGCCTTCTGACTGCAAAGCAAGGCTGCCTGAAGAGCATGGGCTGAACTTACAAGCCAGGTGGGAGGTTATCCTCTTCTCCAAGAATTCCATGCTTCCCTAGAGCCCTGAGCCAGGGATGACAAGTAGGAGAAACCATGCCTCACAGGACCACAGACATTCTCTACCTTCTCATGACTGCTCCCGGCTCTTTGAACAGTAACCAGAAATCACAGCTTGGAGGACACAAAGGACCAGGATCCTGCCACATGGGGCTCTGCTGCTGGGGTGGGGTTGGCATAGAGAAAGTGCAGCTGCAGGGATTACAGGGAAGGAAACTGAGGCACAGGGAAGTTCTGTTGACTTTTCTAAAGCCAAACATGATGGTAGCAAAGTAAGATCTACAACTCTGATTTTCTGGATACATGTTTCTCCATTTTAAGTGAGATTAGGAAAATCATTTATAGCCTTTGTTATCCTCATTGTAAAGACCACATTATACCATGGACAATCTCTGTAATTGGGTTGTTATTTCCATTGTATTCTGTGTGCTCAGAACTGTATTTAGGTAACAATAGTATTGTGGTAGAATCTCGGGGCTGCTGATGTCAGGAAAAGGTCCAAGGCTCTTCATGGAAGGGCTGTGGATTCACCCCACGGGTGATAAAGATGCTCATTCAAGTCTCTCTAGCATCACAAAAAAGGTTTTCAGAAATGATGTTTCAAAATGTACATTTTGAATGCACAAATAACTTTTCTTTGTTTGATTATTCTTATCATTTATATTCTGGCTTTTCTTCCTAAAAATTGGCCCATAGCAATGTACAAGTGTGAAAATTAGTTTTCTCATTTAGTACTCTCATTATGCTTTCCAGGCTGTATATCTGTCACTTGTAAAAATGCACATCTGTGCTTTTGTCCAATATCCATTATGGTAACAAGATACATACTTGTCTCCAACTCAAGGAGTTACTTTCCTCCTATAAAACGTATATATTTGCAAGTATTCATGTGGAGATGTCTGTAAGCATCCATACCAAAAGAAAAGGCTTGCCTGAACATCAATAAACAGGCAAAAGCTTGTGTTCTTTAAATTAATTCACCGTGAATCATCAGTGAGAAATGGCAGAACAGAAATATTCATTCAATTCAACAGAGAATATTAAGAGAAATGTATGAACTTTTCTGACTACAAAGTATTTTGATGGCTCTTTCTCTCTTCTCTTAATCTCTTCTGGAATAAAAAAGATGATTGTTTCTCAATAGTAAGAGTAATTATTACTCTTACCAAGTAAAAATGCCAATTGTAAGTTTTCAGATAAAAAAATAAAATTAAGTCATAATCTAATACAAAATCAACCAGAAATAATCACTGTTTGCATTTTGATATTATTTCAAAATGTCCAAGGTTTACCCCACATATACGCATTACTATTGTTGAATTACATTTTACATTATGCATCTTCTATTTCATGCATCATTCTTGATCTTCAATTACATTTTCACCACATGCATGAAAACATTTGCAGAATCTATGGGCATCACTAGACCCCGTGTTCACCAAGTTCTTTTATTCATTCTGTGGATTCAATATTTTTGTGATCTTACTTTGGACTGATCTCTTAAATGACTACATTTTTACTGGAAATAGATCAACAGTAGGTTTTGAGTCACATCCAATGTAAATGCATCTCTGTGGCTTATTTATGGGCAACATCTTCACTCAGTACAGAACTTAGGGTATAATTTTCTTTTTCTTTCTATTTTTCATTACCTGCTGGCTTTGGAGGTTGTGGTTGAAAGTCAGAGACCAAATTCTGGTTCCTCCAAGACAGAGTAGCCCTAATACTGTCCGGTCCTCTTCCTCATGACTAACAATCCCTGGACATCACACATCAACCAGCACCAGTTACTCTGACAGGTGGGAAGAAGGCGGCAGCTGCTTGGGGACCTCAGGATGTGAGGAGCAGATGAAAGAGAATTCCCAGGTGTCCTCAGTGCCTCCCATAGATCCCAGACAAGGCAGTGTAAAAGCTCCCAAATGGGAACCACCAATAGGCACAGACAAGAAAGCTCCAAGTGGCAGTGAGACTATGTGGGTTGGTGCCCACTGTGCTGTGTGTGTTAGCAAGGCTGAGGGGGAGATCTGAAACCCACCCCACAACATCACTGGGTAGGGTAGTGCCTCCTGTTTTGCCGGGATGGCATGGCGGCTCCATGGTGAGCTAAACACATCCATCCAGTTATCATGCTATATGTCAGCAGAGGCACTGCCTGCCAACCCAGTCTCATAATTTTGCATCGAAAATGTCCAGGGTACAATTAAAAATATGCTTCACAATTGAAAATACCCAAGAACCAGGATAATCACGACTTGAAAGAGAAAAAACAAGTGCCAGCAAGGAGATGAATCAGGGAAGTTAGAATTATCTGAGAAAAGGCATCACAAAGGTATTTTAACAATTAATTGTGAATTCCCCTTAAACATGATAAGTAAAAACATAAACCTCAGCAAAAAAAAATAGAAGTGATCCAGAAAATAGAAATTCTAAAACAGAAAAATAAAATAAAAAATATAAAAGGTCACTAGATGTGCTCAAGAATTGAGTGGAGATGAAAAAGGATAGTCAATGAACTTGAGGATGGAATGATAGAATTTACCCAATGTGAAAAACACAGAGAGAAAAAATTAGGGGAAAAACCCCAGAAACTCTGGGACCTATGGGAAATAACAGAAGAGCTGCCATTCTCATTACCAGAAGGAGAAAAGAGTGGGACTGAAGCATTTGAAGACATAATGGCTGAAAAGTCCCAAGGTTGGTAGAAAACAAAAACTTACAAATTCAAGAGCTAAGGACATCCCAAAGAACACAAACCTAAATCTATGACACAACACGTCATAGTCAAACTTCTAAAGTCTAAAGACAATTAGAAAAACCTTAAAAGTTGCCAAACAGAGAAGGGAATACAAACTTCAGTGACAGAGGACTTCTCATTAGGAACCATGGAGTCCAGAAGGAACTGGCACATTTTTCAAGGGATGAACTTTTTTAAGTGACAACTGTGAAATATATATTCAGTGAACCTATCTTTCAGGAATGCAGGAGAAATAAAAACATTCCCAGTTAAAAGAAAAGTAAGAAGTTGTCTTTGGTAAAACTATCCTCAAAGAATAGCAAAGTCAGTTTTCTAAATAAAAAGAAAATCATAATAGAAAAAGGCATAGAACTTCCAAGGGGAAAGAACGGCAGGATGTGTTAAAAACAGAGGTAAATAGAGCAGACCAGCCTTCATCTCATAAGTTTCTTAAGTCATATTTAGTGATGAAAGCAAAAATTAGAACACCATCTGAGGTGGTGCTCAATATGTAAGGAAATAGTTAAGACAAATATTTTAGTAGTGGGGAGGGTCAAGGGACCTTAACTCAAGCAGGTTTCCTATGCAATACTCAGAGTGGTAAATACCAATACCAGCAGACTGGGGTTAGTCATGCATGTATCCCTAGAACAACCACCAAGAAAATTAAGTGAAGTGATATACTCAAAACACTACAAATAAATCCAAATGGAATCCTAAAAGCTGTCCAGTAACTCACAGGATGGCAAGGAAAGACAAAGAGAAGAAACAAAACATGTCAGACTTAAGCTCATGATATGCAGGCCCATTTGATATGAATGGTCTCAATACACCAACTAAAAGGCAGAGAGATTAGTAAAGTGGGTTAAAACATGTGTCCCCACCATATGACATAGGCTGGAAATAAAAGGATGGACAAGGATATACCATACAAGTATTAATCAAAAAATGCAAGAGAAGCTATATTAATACCAGATAAATAGACTTCTCAGCAATTAAAAGGACCAGCAACAATGAGGGATATTGCATAATGATAAATAAAGCAATCCATCAAGAATACATTATCTATCCCAAAATTGCATGCACCAACCATCAGAGCCTCAAAATATGTGACTCAAAAAATGATGCAACTGAAAGGAGAAACAGACAAATCCACAATTATGTTTGGGGACTTAATTACTCCCTCTCAGCAAATGATAGAACTATTAGACAGAAAATGAGCAAAGATACAGATGAACTTAACATAACTGATCAACAAAACCTGAGTGGCTGGGGATTGATGAATTAGGAGAGGGAATTCTCTTTTTGATATTACCCTCATCAGATAAACGGTTTGCAAATATATTCTCCCATTCCCATAGACCACCTTGTCATTTTTTTTATTGTTTCCTTGAATGAGGCCAGACCCCAAAGAACAAATACTACATGATCCCATGATGAGTGAGGAAAAGAAATAGTGAAATGTATAGAAGCAGAGATAGAATGATGTTACCAAAGTTGGGAGGAGGAGGAAATGAGGAGATGGTGACCAAAGGGTATAAAGTCTCAGCTATGCAAGTCATATCACAGAGAGCTACTGCACAGCACAGAGCCTGTCATTTAACATACTGTATTGCAGACTTAGAAATTTGCTAAAAGGGTAAATCTTATGTTGTTTTCTTATCAAAAATAGTGATTGAAAATAGATAGACAGATAGGAAAGAGACAGATTGGGCAGAAGGAACTTTTGGAGGCCAAGTCTCATTTATGGCATTGATTGGGGTGATGGTTCCATGGGTGTATACTTACCGCCAACTCATCAGTCATATACAGTAAATATTTGCAGGGTTGTGTGTGTCAATCATGCCTCAATGAAGTAGCTTAAAAAAATAATGTAGAAAGTTGAGCAGAAATGCCCCAGGTGAAAAAGGGCAAGAGAGGTGAGCACAGGTCCAGAGGCTGACAGGCATGGGGCGGCCAGGGCTGGCCATGCCCAGCGCTTGGGCAAGGGGAGCGGCAGGAGGGAGGCTGGTGTGAGCCAGTTTAGATGCGTGGACTGTCAGGGAAGCAAACATGTCCAGTAAAATTCCTGAATATTGCCCCAGAAGGGAAATTGTACCATCTTAGAAAGGCTTCTCCCAGCAAACTGTCACACTCTTTACTGTATCTTTTCTCCTGAATCCATATAGGTGGGATCTCCATAATAATGCTCTCAGAAGACAGCACCCCTACTGGGAAGGACTTGGGTACCGGGCACAGGCTGGGAGGGTTGTGTGAGGGACCAATGGTGCACAAACAGGACCAACTTTCTGGCTTTGGTTTTGTTTTTTCATTATTTCATCCCCAAGAGTTTGACAAACAGTTGAACATCTCTGGGAGAAGCCAAAAGAAACTGAGTGCAAATATGAGAGAATATTCTGGGGAAAGGGCTGTGGTTTGATTTGGGAGCACAGGTGACGTGTTTGGGAGACAGCAAGGAGCCCTGGCGGCCAGAGAGGCACTGCCCTGGGGACAGCAGTTTGAGAGGAAGCTGGAGGGGCTGCTGGGCCCGAGAGGGAGGACCCTGCAGGTCACAGGTGAGAGCTTGCTTTGTATCGTAAGAGACGCAGGAAGCTGAGGGATGAGTGGTCTGAGGGACATGAGTGTGGGGACTGCAGGCACTTACAGAGACCTGAGACTTTTGGGGCAGGGGGCAAGGGGACCACAGGGACCCACTCTAGAGGCTGGGGCAGGCACCTGGGCAAGAGCAGAAGTGCTTGGGCCAGTGAGTATCAGGGCACATTGGGGGAATGCAAATGTTCAAGGCTTCAAGTGCAGAAGGGACACGGTTTGTCCATTAACTGTGAGATGTGCAGGAAAAGGCACAGTCAAGAAATGGGGTTTGGCTTCAACTGACTTTTAGTTTTCCTTGGGATCTGAAAAGCAGTATTGGCAAGCCATAAAGTGTGACTAAATTGCCAATGTGAGGATACAAGAAGGAATAAAGTCTCTGACAGGAAATACATCCTGTGTCTGCTCAACCCTTGGATGAGTCTCACATGCACACTGCCCCAGGCTGCAGGTAGTCCTTGCAAACCTCCTCCTCCAGCACCCGATCACATCCTGGCCACCTACAGCACTGCTGAGCAGAGCACCTGGAAGTGCTCACTCGCGTGCAGGAGGAAAGAGGCTCTGGGAGAATTCTCTGTGCAAACCATGTCTATTTGTGTAAGCCAGTGCCAGCCTGCCCACAGTTCAGAAAATGACTCCATTTGAATGGGCTGCATTATAAACCTACTTTACATGAAGTTTTATCTTAAAATTAGGGGCTCTGACAAGCAAATATGCTGGGGCACAGAAGGTGACCAGCCTGGGTTCTGGGGAACTAGAGCCCTAGCAAGGGGCCTGGATCATGGTTCAGAAAGTGCCTTCACCGCTAAGGCAGAGATGTCTCTGTCTATGGAGACCCTGTCCCAGAACCGCTGTGATGGCAAGCAGGATGTGCTGCCTGTGTGGGGTAGGATGGTGTATTTAGCTGTATTGGCAAGATGTCCCACTGAGCAGGTTCTGTGGGACTGTAGGGGCCAAAACAGTGAGCTTGACCCTGGCTCTGCTCTCAAGGGATGAATCCAGGCCCCATACCAGGTAAGCTCCCATTTCATTCTAGTAATCGTTCTAACAGCTGTAGCTCTGCCCATTCCCAGAGGGACAGGCAATCATCAAGGGATATAAGAAAACAGTTTTGTTCAGAGCCCTGCTCACTGAGTTCCTTAATCACTACTTTGATATGAACTCACCACACATTCTCCTGTGGTGCAATGATTTGTAAGTTACCAGTTTATTGCACAAACCTTCCTTTCCCATGACAACAGCATTAACAAGTCAAATTAGAATTGAAATTTTGACATAAACACCTCGATGGACACCTGGAGGCCAGTCAAAATTGCTCTGTGTCCCCACACAGTGCTTGGAGCAAATACAAGACCTGGGATGTTGTCATAACTGGAGCCAAGCTTAAGGCTTATATGATCAACATAAGCTCATATGGATTAAAATATGTTTTAATAGTGACACCATTCTGTCATTTTGGAGAGAAATTTTAATTACTATGACCATGGGTTTGCATCTCAAAAGCCACAGTCTTCTGCCTCATGGTTTTCAGATTGCTCTTCAGTCTCTTGGGTCTGTGTAGAGAGCACACCAGCCATGACAGGGGCCTCTGCAGAACCCTTCATTATACCTACTGAACTTCAATTGCATACAAAATCTCTATTCCTTTACAGTTTCAGCCCCCACCCTTTATGCTACTGGTGTCATAAATTACATTTTTCTATGTCCTGTACCCATTAACATAGATTTATATTTTATGGGTCTACTTTTAAATTTTGTAGAAGAGTACAAAGTAAACTTATGAACCAAAATTAAAAAGATATTCAGTTTTATATTTAAAACCTTATTAAACATATTCATGTATTTCCCTTTAATGGATAACTTTACATTTTCATGTATCTTCAAGTTACTGTCTGGTGTCTTTTATTTTAACCTGAAGGACTCCATTTTGCATTTCTTATAGGGCAGGTCTAGTGGCAATGAACTACCTTACTTTTGTTTATCTGGAAATGACCTTATTTCTCCCTCATTTTTGAAAGACAGTATTGCCAGAAATGGAATTCTTGGTTAAATTTTTTTAGTACTTGTAATACATCATCCCACTGCCTTCTGACCTGCAAGTTTTCTGCTAGTAATCTTAAGGGCTCCTTGTATGTGCTGAGTCACTTTTTTTCTTGCTGCTTTCAAGAATTTGTCTTTCTCTTTCAACAATTTATTTATGTGTTCTAGAACAGGTCTCTTTCAGACCATCCTATTGATGTTCATTAAGTCTTATTTGTACTTCCATGTCTTTCCTCAAATTTGGGGAGTTTACAGCCATTATTTCTTTAAAAAATGTATCTGTTTCTCTCTCTCTCTCTCTCTCTCTCTCTCCTCCTCGTGAGATTCCCATAATGTGTTTATTGGTCACTTGATGGTGTCCTAGAAATCTGTTCACTTTTCATTGTTAACTTTTCTTTTTGCTCCTCAGCTCTGTAATTTCAAATGACCTGTCTTCTAGTTCACTGATTCTTTCTGCTGCCTATTTGAGTTGGCTGTTGAGCTTCTCCAGTGATTTTTTTCAGTTTAGTTATTGTATTTTCCAGCTTTTCATACTCTAATTTTGTTCATATATTGTTTTCTTGATTTTCTGTAGTTCTTTCCATGTTTTCCTTTAGTTCTTTGAGCATATAAAATAAGGTACTTGTTCTAAAGTCTTTGTCAAGTAAGTTTTATGCCTATGTTTCTTCAGAAATGGTTTCTGGTTGTTTTACTCCTTTGAATGAGCCCTGTCTTCCTGTTTCCTTGTCTTAATCAAGGTTTGTTCTTTATTTTTTATTCTTTTGACATCTTGGGGCCTTGCTGACCTTGGAGGGACTGTCCCTCACAGGATTAGCTAATTCTTGGAGAAAGCAAAATGCTCATTGGCAAGTGCACCTTTCATGTGCAAACAGACCAACCCAAAACTCAAAACCAACCACCTCCTTTACTGAGCCCTTTTACTCAGAGCCACTATGCACCTGCTCTCATCACCCCACAGCAGGGACCAGACAGCTAGAAATAGCCCCCATACATCGTAGAGCCCACTGAAATTATTCACATGACACAATCCTCATCCTGCACAGCTTCTTACCCTTCCTTACGAACTCATTTCCTGCAGAAACCACAATAAAGGCTTTTGCCCACATTTTCCCTTTATTCCTTCTACCACCTGACTGAACCTGATGCCTCCCCATGCAGCCCCCCAGTAGTGTGCTCGGCCTCCTCATCCTGGGATCTATGAGTCTTATAAGCTATTTGCTTTTTTGCAATCATCTCCTGATCTGATGGTTTCACCATACCAGAATAGTAATAAAGCCAGTATGTTAAGTAGCCTTGTGATATTTTTTTGAAAATTGAGCATTTGAAGAAAGAGCCAGCTCTCCCAGGGTTGCAGGCTGGCTACATGCAGGGAGTGACCTTCACTAATTAGCCCAGGGAGAAGGTCTTCTGGTGTTTTCTGGGCGTGTATCTTCCCTGGGCTGAGCAGGTGCTATCTTCCCAGTCCCCCAGTATACAAGGCTACCCTTAAATATCTTACTCTCCCTAACAGTCTTAACCTTTTTCTCCTTGGGCTGGTCCAATTGACTCTTCAATTGGTCATCTCTTTCCCCAGGCATCTGCATGCCTGTAGTCTCCTTGAGGTTCTCACAAGCCATGTTTGCTCCTTGTGGCCTCGTATTGCCTGAGATCTGAGCTCAGCTGGCTATCTGAACCTGGAGGCAGGCAACTCAGAGACCAGTCCCTCAGGCAGCCTGAAGATCGGCTAGAGCACTGCAAATTCTATGTGGTCTGCTCTCTCTGTTTGACAGAAGGAAACTGGTGAGGGAGCTCCTTTTCCCCAAAACCATGCCAGGCCACACTGGAGAAGGGCAAGAGTAAGTAAAAATACCATTTCCTACCATTTCAACATGGCTTTTCTTTGACAGGGCATTTGCTTGGTTGTTACAGATCTTTGACTTCCAGAGCTCATATAAAGTTACGGTCCTTGGATTCTAGTTGTTCAGTCATGTTTCTATGGGGGGACGTGCCCTCTTGCTGATGTCTGGGCTGTACTCTCTTCTTCTGTAAAATGAATGTGCTTCTCTTTGGACGCCCATGGAGGTCTAGTCTAGCTCCAGAAAAGCTATGATAGTACCAGTTTCCAAAAGGGCATTTCCACCTATTCATCTTAAATAAAACCTGGCCAAATGCAGCTACTCCTCTTCTACCACACTTCATAATGGGAAGAAGCAGGAGCGGATTGTTAACGCTGTCCTCTGCCACCTGAAGTTAGCAGGTTAACAGGATCAAACGCACAAAAGGACTCTGGACGCCTTAATGGGAGCTTGCTAGGCCTAGCAGAAAGAACACAGACCTTCCAGAGGACTGCTGGAAGCCAAACCAGGATAGGTATAAATGGAAGGAAGTGGAGGTGTGACAGCTGATTGCCATTTTAGCTTATACATCTACACTAAGTAACTGTGAGTCCATTATTCTGATTGTGTACTGATTAAAGACAGTGGCCAATCCCCTGGCTCCTAATAAAATCCTCAGACTATTTTCTACCAATGACATTTATGTTAATAGTTGTTCAAGTCCCTACTTCTTATAAGATTTAAGTATGATTTTTTAAATAGTACATAAGGATTTGCCCTCTAATATTATTTGAAGAGAGGAGTGTAGGAAGAACAGAGCCTAATTTGAAATTAAAGTGCAATTTTTAAAAATATTTGATTACATAAATATTTGGTTTTCCTTATAAAGCACTTTAAAAAAATTATTAAATGACTAATCTAATTTCTTGTGTTCTTACAAAACCTGTTTTCCTCTAAATAAGCCTGAGGTGGTGTCTGATTTTATTTCCATGACATAATTGGCATTCTTCAAACTCCGTGTCCCCACCGAAGTGAGCACAGAGTAAACACTACTGATCAGGTGTGAGGAGCAGCAGCTCTCAAGCGTGAGCCACATGTCTCTGTTCCACACACGCCTCACTGGCATCCACTCTCAATACCTCCACTTCTTGTTGAGATCACTGGAGATTACGGGCTTGGTCGGTCCTTCCTCAAAGCCTCCACCTCGGCACCATCACACCCACCTCCTGTTTCACTGATTAAAAGATAACCTTTCTTGCCCTTCCTGCATCTTCACCCCCTCTGTTCCCTGGTGCTCCAGACCCGCTCACTAGCCACACAGGGCCACCTGCTCCCACAATGCCCCCCAGAAGCTCCTGCTGGGCATGGGTGAGCCTCTCTCCAGGCTGGAACCAGTGATGAAGCATTCCAGCCTTCGTCCACTCTAATCCCTTCAAACCTCATCCATTCCCATTCACATTTGTAGCAAAAGAATCGCAGCTTCCAGCTGGCTGTGTGTTGATTACACCCACTAAATTATGAGAGTGTGTTCAAGTGAGAATATCTTTGACCTTCAGTCATGATTTCATATGCCTCTTCTCTGTCTCCTTGAGTCTCTATATAAGAGGTGCACAAACTTTTGTGTTTCCTTAGTTATCTGGGTTCATCTCGGGCCCTTCAGCCTCATGTCCTTTCTGTAGAGATCAAAGCCAGCTGGCAGAACTTCCAAAACCCCTCTATGTCCCCCAGATTTCTTCTCCAGGTCACTCCACTCTTTTGAAATCATGGAGGCATGCTCACCTCTTCCAGAGACAACCTCCCTCCATGGTCTTCCTCTACCTGTCTCCAGGTGTGATATGACCTATCAAGTCCCTTTCTCCCCCAGTGTTCAAAATATTCATTTTCTTCACATCATCCCACCAAAACCCTTATTTTAACTCCTTATTTTAAACACACACAGTCCCTCTGCTCACCCTTCTCCACAAACTTCCATTAAGTAGAGTTCATCCACGTAGTCTCCCAAGTCTCTGAAACCACTTCTCTGCTTCACTCCATCCACCGTGATTTCTATCCGTACAGCTCCACTGAACTAGCTTCCTGGAGGCCACCAGCCTAGTCCAAGCTCATTCTTCCTAATGACTCTGGAACACTGGGTCATTCATTTTCCTTTACCTTTTTTCTTGACATGTGGGCCTTCCTGGTCTCCATGCCTCTTCCTGCCTGGGGGCTACCCCTCTCTCCCTCTTCCTACTGTGCTGGCCACGGGCCTCTTTCCTTCGCACCTTTGCCTGACTTGTGCAGGATCTCACTCCCTGACCAGCCTAGTCCATAATCCTTCCTAAGGTTAAAGCTGGGTGGATTTTACTCATGACCACACTACTGAGCTTGTATCTCTAGGTTTCTGAATCTTATTGCACATACTCATCTAATGTGACTCAATCCCAGCATCTCTGAACCTGTACAAATCACTTCACCTCTGCCTTGAAAACCTTTCTTTCTCCTGACTTATTTCTTATAATATCAACAGTACTGACAAGTAAGTCATTCATTCTTAAAAGCTCAGATTTATATTTTATATCCTCAGTCTCTTCCCGCACATTACTTTAGTTGTCAGGTTCTTAAAATTCTCTCCTTTCGCCATCTCAACACCTCGACCTTTTTTCCCATCTGTCCGCACTTTCTAATTTCACTTTTTTCTTCTAGATTTATCTTAGTCTTGACTGGGTTGCCCTTCAACTATGAACAGCATCCTTCCAATAGGTCACTTGATTGTAACCAACTTTCCTCCCTTAAATTCATGGCTTCCAGCTTATTCTTTCTTACACATTCTTTGATCATGCCATTCTCATTCTCAAATATGCATCATGGCTGTCAACCATCTATTAAATAAAGTGTGCACTCCTCACTCTGTCAGTCAAAGTCAAGCAGAATCTGGCCTCAGACGACCTCTCAGAGAGATCAACAACTACATACATTCACCTTTACACTGAGGTCAGACTGGATGCCCCCAGAGAACTTCACGGACACTATAATTCTCTTACGTCACTAATACCTACAAGAGCTTCCTGACATCAGCCAAACCTGTGTACATAATTACAGGTTCAATATTAGTGACCCCCTCTATTCATGCCCATCAAAGTGACCTCACAGTTTGACATTGTAGAAAAGCAAAGGTTCTGTTATCAGCTAGACCTAGAATCAGATCATGGCCCCATCACTCAATTTGCTCAGAGTCATAGCTGGCAGGTAATTTCTCTGAACTTTGGTTTTCTAATCAGTGAAGTAGGCAAATACTGTCCACCTTACAAAATTGATATGAAAATTAGATGAGACCATAATGTTAAATATCCAACAGAGCCCCTCTCACATTTCAGACACTTCATGCATGTCGCTCTGCTGCCCATCATCTGTGGGACTTCATACTTTTTTTCATACTTTTCTTAGGCATACACACTTTTTATCTTTTACACTACTAATTATTATTCCAAAATAATTTCAGTGCCACAAAATAATTAAATCTGTTTCATTAAAAAGTTGATGGAGAAAGGAAAATAACCATAGAAGAATAAGATAAGGTTGGAATAAGGTGATACCATACTGAGGTAACATTTATTTCCATGTAAATTAATGCTTCAACAAATACACTTTGTATATAAATTATGATGAACATGTCCTGTTGGTGCTCAGAAATCTGATTTTTTTTTGTCCATTTCTTTTTTCTTAAGAAACGGAATAAACTGGCTAAATTACAATTTATCCCACCCAACTGAAGCATACAACATCCCTTTAAACCAATAATTCACTCTGGATTCTAGAAATGGGTATGTGGCATTTTTAAAAAAATAAACTATTATATTCAAGTGAATAATAATAATGTCATTATTTCAAAATAACAAAGCATAGGTGGTAAATCAACCACCAATGTAAATAATTGATGAGGTGACAGCCCCACGTAAAACAAATGATATTCAACTTCCCAACAATTATGGGTGATTATGGATTCCACATAATAGGGTCTTTAAAAAGAGAAATTATTCTTGCTTCTGTGAGATATTAAAGTCACTAGGAGAGAACTCTCATGTCATCCTCCACTCCCCTCGCTGTACCAATGAGGCCATCATTTCAAGAAAGCCATGACATTCAATGCCACCAAAAGGGGCAGACAGGGCCCAGGACTTTGCGTGGGCTTATTATGCCATGGCTGCCAGTGGCAAACTGTTCAGTCACTCTTCACACTCCTAGGCAGAATCTTATTTGACTCTTTCACTTTCAAAGACATTGTCTTTTTAAAGTAGTAAATTATAATGCATGAAAAATAACATTACCGTATCGTCTCCAGTCCATGCCAGGGGGTAAGGATGCCCACAAAATAAGGTTGTTCAGATGATTTAAGTAGGAAGGTAGGGAATGGAAACTCTTCTGATTATACCACACCTACAAGAGAAAGGTAACTTAGTGGCTCTCACAAAACTAATTCTTAAGTCTATTTGTCAGCCGTCCTTGGACTCAAGGGACACACGTGTCCATTAGCTTCTATGGCACCTGAGCTCAGGACTCAGAGGAATGTTCCTGCATGGCTGACAGTGAGCAGAAAATTCCAGTCTGCTAATTATATATTTATTTCAAGCATATAATTTACAGCTAAAAATAGATTAATTTTTCCCAGAACAAATGTGAATGTTGCTCTATAATTATGTTCTCACAGCAAAAAAGGAATCTGATCCCATCATTTTTTTTCTCTCTCAGTTGGTAAGCTAATGAAATTTGACCTGCAAATTAAAAGCAGAGAAAGTGATCAGAAAAAATGATTACTTTCAAATTAATAACTGAATGTGGAATATTATTTCTCAAAATAAATTGAACTGAACATTTGCTGAACATGGAGAATAAAGTAGTGTGCCTGCCAGACAGGAGAAGATGGGGAAAATAGGAGACAATGTTATTAAAGTTGAGACAATAAATAGCATAAAAAATACTAATTGGACCATCAGTAACTATATTTCAAGGTACCAATATTTTAATGAAAAATTTAAAAAATATACTCAGTTTGGAATGTTGGTGAATATCTTCAAGAAGCATAATGTACCAACTAGCAGATTTGGGCCTTAATTCAATTGAGTGGACGGTTCATTTCTTTAGACAATGCCATCTTCTGCGATAGACCATCTTCTTTGCAGAATTAGAGCTCATCCCCACTAAGTTAATGTTTTCAGGAACCTACTCAAGTTGTCACAGTTTATGCAAAAATTAGGACCAGAATTCAAGCACCTCATCTCCAACCTACCTCATCACACATGATCGAACATTTTTTAACCAGATCCTTGCGTTAATATGTTCATGGGAACAGCTAAGTTATAAATTATTGTTCGTGTATTTTAAGATAACTGTCCATACAAGACAATGTTACCCAGTTCTTTCTCATCAAGCAACTCAGAACACAGGCCCCTTATCTCCTTCATGCCAGCAATTACTATCATCCCTTCTTCAGGTATTTTCTTAAGTTCATAAGGAAATCTTTACAGTCATTTCTCTCAACTCCAAGGAGACAGGAATTCCTCCCAGACCCTGCTAACCTGGACAGTGGTTCTGTCCTTGCAGATTTGTACTCTCACCCTGACCATCCCTGCACTCCCGTGCACAGGGACTGGCCATTTTTCTGGAAATGACAGAAACTGGATTCTGTGAAAGTCTAGCGGCAGATTACTAAAGTAGGAAGACCCCTGCCAGTGGAGCCTGGAGCCTCCCATCACACTGCCCAAGACCTTCCTCTCCCCAGGTTCAGCTCCCCTGTTTAACTGGAGGAAAAAATATGAGCAACATTAGGAGTTTTCTAACTTCATTTTGCTGTATTTGTTTGTTTTAAGTTTAGTTTTAAAAGCAGGGTGATTTTTCTTAAGCTTAAAAATGACACTGTTGGGGAGGGTGGGTGGGTGGGTGGGGAGGGAAAAGGGGACTCAGGGGCACTATGATTCACAGTCACAATGTAGGTAGGTCACGGGGAGGGCAGTACAGCATGGAGAAGACAAGTAGTGACTCCATTGTATCTGACTACGCTGATGGACCGTGACTGCAATGCGGGGGTGAGGATTTGACCATATGGATGAATGTTGAAACCACAATGCTGCTCATGTGAAACCTTCATAAGGCTGTGTATTAATGACTGTGTAAGGAAAAAAAAAGGAGTCAGTGGACCAACCACGAAGGGCTACCTGAATAAAAAATAAATAAAAAAGACACTTTGCATGGAAACCAAAGTGGCGTGTCAGGGGAGAGGCTGGGCACACGCAGCCTGCTCACCCGTGGCGCTCTGAGCTCACAGGCAGCCAAGTCTGGCTGCACTGATGCCCCATTTCTTCACCTTCCCTGCATCCATACCATTTGCCAGACAATCGCCATGCCATCCCACTCAGCCGCTGGGCTCGGCCACATGACATTTCTTGGCCAATAGGATGTGGCGCCAGCAGGGGTTTGCAGAGCCCTTGAGTGTCTATCACAGGCATGGCAACAAGAAATTGAAGAACACTGAAAGGGGATGGTGTTGAGTGCCCCTTCCAGGGGACAAAGGGCATCTTGATACCTGAGTACCCTGACCTTTCCAAGATACCAGAGTTCAGTTTTGGAGGGAGGGGCATGTCTCCACAAGAATGCTCAGTGTGGCTCAGGGACCTCAGCGGGACAAACTGAAAGCACATCAGTTTTCACAGGGGCTGGATGAAGAAGGGAGGGCCAAGTGGGCTTCATGTGAAAGGGAAATAGGCCCCACTCCCTGCAGTATGGAAGCAGGCTGCGACCGTTGCTCAAAAGGTCTATTTCCAAATGTTGTTTCCACGTGTGGCCATCAGAAAGGATGGACAGAGAAGCACTTGGCAGTAGAGTTGAGGGCCTCTGAGAACTGGGAAGTGGGGTCACCCACAGGTTGCAGGACCACGAGCTCAGTGAGGAATGCTACCCATGGAGAGGGAGGCTGGCACAATTTGCTGAGCATAGCCTGACCCCTGGATCCACAAGCCAAGTGAATGTGTGTGTGGATGGTACTGATGGCTGTTGTTGCTCATCATATAACATGATCTTGGCAATACATGATTGATACCCAGAGGTTGAGACACCCTTGAACTTCATTTCAGTTTTTCTACAAATTGAACCTTATTTGAGAGACATTTTATGAATTCTTTAATAAGCAAAACACACTTTATGATGATCTTAAATTAATACTGGAGATTTAGCAGAGTTCAAAGGAAGAGCTTTTCTTTTTTATTTCCTCTCCCAGGAATGGTTTCCTAAAACACTGGACTGTGTTCTGGGAATATGTTGTGGAAGTCCCTCCCCTGCCATCCCTTAAGTCCAGACACAATAAAATCCAATAACTGGAGGAGGAAGTTCATCTCCTTTTAGAAACATATTCTGATACCTCAAATAGGACTTTTCATGTCAGGAATTATGTGCAACAGGTCCTCAGGAAAGCAACCCTAAACAGCCATAAGGAAAAAACTCACTCAGTGGAAATTCAAATGCATAAAATTATACTGAGAATTGTAGAATATATGCCAAACACCCAGAAGGAGAATATGTCCAGCTTTTTTATCTGAAGTGTATACGTTTTAGAGGGTGTTTTGATTAAACAAAATAAATGCTCAAGGTGAGAATGACATACTCATAAAGGTTCCAAGAGAGACATTGTACAATATAATCAATGTATTCATATCAAGCCTACTACTATGCAGATTTCCCATTTTCTCTACAAAAAGACTATGCAAACTGTACAATGTCTTATGAATGTATCCCAAAAGGCCCACATAAAGGCTGGTGGTTAATTACTGAAAGGTTAACGCAATAATCTGACATGACCTCAACCACCAATGGGCGCTGCAGGCATTTCAAACAACGGATGTCCTTTTATCGTCCACTGTAGTGTCATGATTCTGGGCTTTCTGAAAAGCAGCTCAGTCCCCAAAGGGCCAGATTCAATTCACTCATATGCCTGTGCCTGGCAGAAGTCACTAGTCAGCCATGTCAGTACCAAAGACCAAGCCAGACAGGGGCCCTAATGAACAGGTGTCTGGGAAATGCATGAGCCGGGCACATGCTCATCACAGAACAGGGGCTCTGGGAGGGCCCTGCTGCTGGGCCCTAGACGTCCGAGACCAAAGACACAACCACCTGCTGTAAATACGAATGTTTTGGATGGGTACAGATTAAAAAGTTAAAATATTCTTAGAGGAAATGAATAGATTCCTTCTTGGTATTTTCACACTGAGCTGTAAATCTTCCCATGTGTTGTGTTGCAAAAGAAGAGAGATCTGGACAAACCTCAGCTGAGGGAGGGATTCTGAGCCGTCTACACAATGACTTAAGTTTTTTGTTGGTGAGATATGTTAACACTTTCTTCAGGGATTATATTGTGAAGACCGAGTGTTACCATTTCCATTGGGAATTGCACTGAAATACCTGTAAAGGGCCTTCATCCCCCAGGGTAATTCCAAGATGCAAGAGCCCTCATCTCAATAAACTTTGCCCGGTTCCCATCAAAGTCCCCAAATGGCAGAGTGTGCTTCCGGGGCTCACACACATCAGCCTGGTTGCATCAGTTATGGACAGGTTTACCAGCAGACACAACACCTCTCAATCTATGCTTCCCAATTTCTCTCTCAATCAGGACCAACACTGATTTCTTTCCCAACTGAATGCGTTTCTCTTTCATCTTCCTACTGTGGACCTTTCCTCTGTCTCTGTGCTGATTTCCTACCACTGAAAAGCGCCCCCCCTCCAACCTATTCTCAGTGATGCTATGGGAAACATTTCTAACTCTGAGGGATAGTCCCAGCAGGCCTGGAAAACCCAGGCCCCTCTGAGCAGTCCCGTCCCACATGTCTACAGCTTTCTTTGTAGTTCTGGGCCCATCCTGCCTCTGGAAGAAGAATTTTAGTGCATGCATAGAAAAGCTCCTTGGCCATCAGGGAAAATAGTGATGTTTCCAGTTATCCTGGTGATGAGTGGGCTTAAAAATAGATTATCTTCTCATTTGCTTTAGATCTGTTAGGTAAATTCTGGATTTAACAAAGAGCAGTCACCTGTCCACTGTATTTCTGTACAATCTAAAGGAAAATCATTCATTTTCTCTTTCAAGGGAATGTTTACATACAACTGTTTTCATTTCACAGTAACAAACACTGGGATTGGATCTGGTTCCTCCTGTGCACACAAGTATAACAAAAAGATCTGTTACCTTTGCCACAGTTTTTGGTTCTGATGTATTCAAATTCGCATCTTGACCAGGAATTCGGACTCCAAAAGACCAGCCTCCGTGCCTGGTAACAGTAAATATGGTGTTAGTGCTTTAATCAGTGAGCACCAGGACTCCCAACCAGTGGGCATTTCCTTGCTGATTAACTAGTTATAATGGCCTTAGAAGGGCAACCAGCTGAGCACCCATGCCCTGGAAAGTGGCCACGCAGGTGGGTCAGAGTACAGAAGGAAGAAGCCTGACTAGTAGGGAAGGCACCCAGGGGGTTCTTGCTTATTTAGAAGGTGTGGATAAGACCTGCCACGTTAGAAAGTGTGCCTCCTAGAACTTAACCGTCTCATGGAAAACTCCTACCATGGTCGTGATCACCAGCATTCTAATTATTTTAATCAGTGGCCATTTTCTCTACAAATAGTGTTCCCAAATGACTTAGTTTGCCATGCTCCTCCAGGCGGCTCTATTTTGCATTGTTCTGCCTTCCCTTAACTTCAACACAAACCCTGCCTCATTCAGGAAGGCATCCCGGAGCACCCCAGCAGGAGCAGAGTTCCTTCTCTTTGGGGATCTCCTGACACCCTACATTTTCAACGACTGCATCAACTGTCACTCTGGGTGTTAATGATCTCTTTGCTCATCCTGTAGGCAGCTCTGTGAGTTTTTCCAGGTGAGGATTATATCTCTGATCTCCATACCCCTGGCCTGTGGAGTATCCAACACTTATTAAGCTTCCAAAAATATTGAACATTGGGAATAAAGGCACATATTGAACTTTGCATCCCACAGTCTGGATAAAAGGAAACTGAGGGACGAACTTCTACCAAAGGGCTCTGACTCTCCACAGAAACTAAGGCAAAAGACTCAGGATACTTTTCCACCTGCCTCCATTCATTCATTCACTCTAGAATAAATTCATTACAGAGACACTGACTGCACACCTTTTATGTGCCAGACACTATTCTAAGTCCTGGGATACAAACTCCTGCCTTCAGAAAGCAGATTCTGGGAACTGTTTTAAAGACGTGAAGAGGTGGCCCAAGAGGAGAGGCCGGCCAAGCACCCTGGGGTCTGGGGGCACCCAAGGAGGATGATGCTGCTGGGTGGCAAAGGTGAGGAGGAGAGGGTAAGGAGGAAGGGGTGGGGCAGACCCCAGGCACCAAGTACAGAGCACCAGACACTTTGGCATTGATGCAGTGGGATGGTATGGGTGTAAGAGTGGCCACCACGCCCGCAATTAAAGCAAAGAGAAGCACTTATTTAGAGTCACCCGCTTAGCCTCCAGGAAACTCAGCACAAAAACAAAAGCTTTCCCAAAAATCACCTGAGAGGAACCTTAAGACACCAGTTGCACCAAGATTCCCATATCGGATGCTGCCCAGTAGAGGGAATTCTCAAAGGAGGCCATCATTTCAACTTGCTGTTAATTAATCTGCCCTTATTCTTGAAGGCAGTAAAAGTGCTTCTGTTTCCCCTGAGCAAATCCCAGTTGCTATGATTCCCCACAGGGCAAAAGAGCGAAACTCTCCATTAAAGGATCTCATTAAGGCTTGGTGCACTTCTCTGCAGTTTCTGTGAGCATCAAGGTTAGAACTAGGCTTTTGAGTTTTTAAGAACATTAGCATTTGAAACAACAGGCTTTCCAGAGTAATATGAAGAACCACATTCCCAGCAGGATTCTGAACCCACCTTGGTTTTGCAAAGGGCAGCAGCAAATACTCCTCCAGGTGGAAGGCTGAGAGGTTCAGCAGAGTGTCGCCCAGGCGGTTGGTCAGGTAGGGAGCCGGGGTACTGCCATTGGGACACGCCTGTAATTGTTTTCAAAGAGATAAAATAGGAACTCATTTAAAATCCACGATCAGTTTTACTGATGTTACTTTAAACTAAATATGACTCTTCCTACCTTTCCTTTTCAAATAAATAATCTATGGCCCTTTAGATGTTCTGATTTCCAAATCTCTTTAATAAGAGTCACCTACATTTGAGAATCACACCAGAATTCCACTGAGACCTTGGCTATCAATTATATTTGGGAACTTCAGATCCTTTTCCGCATGTAAGTTTGGGCAGATGTGCAAGAACCAAACAGGGAAGACTGATTTCATGGGGGTGACCCTGCATGTGATGAACCTGAAAGGGAGTCGGAGGCAACAAGTGGGGGGACGGGCAGCCGGAGAAGCCAGAGAAAGGCGCGCGTCTCCTCTCCTAGCGCCTGAAGGAGTCACATATCCCTGCAGCCGCACTTCCTTCGGGGCGCTGACACCCCCACCCACCGAGGCTCTGCTCCGGCTGCCCTGCCCTGCCCTGTCGGGCCCAGCTTCCAGGGCTTTCTCACCATTTCCCAGAAGAGCTTAGGAAAGGTAATATGTTAAAACCTGTTAGGACACTGGAAATGATGCCTTGTCCAGACCTTTCACTTCGGCTTCGGAAGCTTGTTTGTTCATGTGCCAAATGGAAGTTAAACCAGCCTCACCCAACTCACGGTTTTTGTTAGATTTCGATGTACAGAAAGAACTACAGCAAGGTGAGAGTGTTCTATGAATTCAAGACATGACTTTCAGTTTCTTGGTTGAAAGGCATGGGAAAGACACTGAAAGGAGGAAGAGCTGTTTTCAATCATAATGCAGCTGAGCTCCTAGTGCACAGATTGATGGCCCCACTTTTCAGCTTCCCAGCGTCCAGTCCCTCTCTCTGATCCACCTTAACACAACATCATGATGCAGCTTTCTGAAGCACTGTATTCATTTAGAAGACTCTCTTGCTGCAAAATCAAATTCTTATCAGGAAGTCAAGTCCACCAGCAAATGCCCAGAGGCTCTCTTTCTGACCATATCTGTTTCGTTCTCCCGGAATGCGGGCTGCGCAGGAAGCTGAGTAAGGGCACCAGAGGCACCAGCTCCTGTCCGCCGGGCTTGGTGAAGGTGCCTCGGATGGCAAAGGCTTGCAGATGCAACGAAGGTAAGGATGTGGAGACGAGCAACTATCCTGGATCATCAAGGTGACCCTGATTCAGTCTCATGTCCTCCTGAGAGGGAGGCAGGGTGGTCGTAGAGAGAGGGGAGCAGGCAGCATGAGCACAGAGGCCAAGGCAGAGGGAACCAGAGGCTGGAAGAGACAAGGGACAGACTCCCTTCCGGCACGTCCAGGGCAGCACCTTGATTCCATCCACCGATGCTGATTCAGAATTCGAAGGACAGTGGGAGAATTCATTTGCATTGCTTGAAGCCATACAGTTTATGGTAGGAGGCCCAGGGAGCCCAGACAGCCTCCATTCCCTGTCTGAGCCACACTCACTGCTGATCGCAGGGTTCTGGCCCTGTGGCTCTCCACAGAGAAGTAGGCCCTGCGATGCCCACTGGTTCTCCAGAGCCAGCTCATTTAAATTTCCTCAGGGGCTCTCGGAAGGCATCTTGCAGAGTAGTGCTTCCCCTCAGAAGCAAAGTAACCTGGGAAACTTGCTGCAGGTCTGGAGGGGTCATGGTATATTTGCTAAATATACAAGAAAATAGACAAATTCTTGTAGATCAGAACTTCTGGGTAACAGATGAATTTGAGCAGTGAGAAGCAGTTTGCCAGGTAACTGGGGCAACACAGTCACTAAAGACCAGAGAACAGGTCCTGGAGAACCTTCTGCCTACCGCATGCATCTCCTTCAAGCCACCTTGCAGACTTGGGGACTTCATGAATTCCACCCACTCTTGCTTAAACCTCTCTGACACTTACTGTTTAGATACATACTTCTCAAAGTGCACACCAAAGAACACAGGTGCCACAGAAAAGAGGGATGCTTTAGTCAAATAATTTGTAGAAAATGCTGCATCTTTTCCACCCTCCTCGACAGTTAAGATAATAGCATTCTGAAAGAGCCGTAGCAGAGACCTAAATACGTCCAGCTTTCTCCAGCATCCCGGAAGCTTATGTGCATGAAACTTTTTCACGTCAACCTTCCGTTTTGCTTCCTCCCTACATAGTACTGAAATCTTGTAGTTCAGGTAAGTTTGAGTGAAATTAGGAACATCAACATCAACCATTCTCATATTTATTCCTTTACTGCTTTGCTGCTGACACCTAACCCCCTTCCACTAGGTCACAGGTAGCTTGTCATAAAAGGTACCAGGATAACAGAATGACTAAATCAAGGTCACAAAATAATAGCATAGAGACAAAAATTGGAGGTTTCATGAGTAAATGGAGCAAACAACACAGGAAAAAATTAATCAGAAAAAAAAATCAATAAATCTTGAACAAAGATCATTTGTCCTCTCAAAGGAGCACCAAATACAGCTCTGGGTTTATCCTGGACCATGTTCCTGGGTTTGACCCAGAGTATGTGGAGCCCCATCTGCACTATGAGGTCAGCCACTGTCTGCAGGCTGTGTGGCTGCTGTCACCACATCCACAACTCGTGCCTAAGAGAGGAAAGCAGACCAGCTCCATCCAAAGAAAACTCTCTGAACTCATGACACTATGAAGAGGAATGGATCCCATGGCCGCCCACATAAGAGCCCTGTGAACGTGCTCTTCATGTGGCCATTTCCTTAACAGATCCTCGGTTTGCTCTGATGGAGGTTTTTTTGCTTTTCCTTTTTTTCCATAAACTGGGATTGCCACATTAGTGTGTTGATTGTGGCTGATAGGTCCACACCTTTTATTAATTGCCTTTCGAGATCTCCTTTGAGATAAGTTGCTATCAGTTGTCCAAATAAATTATGATTTATTCTCCTCCACAGATCAGATAGCTATGGCTTCTCTTTCATACCAGAATACCTACATCTACATGTTTTTGTTGGAATCAACCATAGACAGAAAAGAATGATGCTTAGCTTTTAACATCTTGCTCTCAGAACTCAAATATATGACAAAAGCTTTGAGGTCATCCTGCCTTAAAAAGCCCCGAAAGACAACAAATGGGAGCACCATGGTGGAATCCATACAACATCCACATTGCATAAATGTCCACTTTATGTAATGAAACTTTGCCAAGAACCAGCTAATCAAGTAAATCAGAAAGTCACAGAGGCTCACTGACTTAACAAAAATGAAGATTTTATAGATGGAGTCAAGTCATTTTGTTACTTGAGGTTGAGACTTTAAAAAGATCAAAAACACTATAAACCTACCAGGCAGCTGCATGAGTCCCGGACTTCTTGGTGAGAAAAGGGATCTGTGTGCCAGCATGAAGAATTCTTCCTAACAAAACAAAAGAGAGAAGGGAATGATCTTTCAGATTACAAAGCTATTGTACTTCCACAAAAGAGAGTTCCATCAGACCAGAACACAGTTCACAAGATAATCATCTCCTGCTGCAGAAGGCAGAACTCTTAGATTTGTTTTCACAGCTTGAGCTGTTAATCTGATGACAATGTTTTATTACAATGACAATATTTCCATCCTATTAAATGATGCTTACTTGGGTGGCTGTACTGAAGGCACTAGGGCTCCCTGGGACTTCCATGGAGATCGAGGGGCTTGGCTCAAATCCTGACGCTCCTAGTCAGCTGCCAGTTCCTTTTCGTGGCATGAGAGCAACTTAGGCATCATTTAAAGAAAATAATTACTAAATTCCCATTATGACAAAATGCTACAACAGGAACAGTTAGGAGGACAACTTGCAGCCATGGTTCAAAACCCTTTTTATTCCAGAACTTCCCTCTAGCTTGGTCCCTTATAGGCTTCATACTTTGATTTTTTTTTCTTTTTTTTTACTTATGTTTGTAAACCAAACATTGATTTAGTAATGGTAATTATTCCTATATACCCAAAAATTGGGAAAGAAAGGAGGAAGCCACACTTACTAAACTACAGGAACCGCACTAGGTATGTTTGCATATGTTCTTGCTCTGCCCACTTTTTAGAAGAGTAAGTGGAGGTCTGAGTGGTTCAGTAGCTCATCTGAGATTACAGTTTAGACTGGCCGGTCAAGCTTGGAGCCCAGGCTCTTTGCTCCACACAAGAACACAAAGGTGAAAAATGTCCAGTCCCATGAAAAGAAATCGCCATTTCTATTAGCATGTCAGCCATGCACAATTTCCACTGATTTTTTTTTTTAATCAAAAGTGATTTACAGATCTCCAATTCTACAGTCTTGGTTATCTAGTTTATGGGGACTCCAGTTTGAGACTTTAAAGTAACAGTGGCCATACCACCTGAGGGAATAATGTGTTTAATCAGCTGCCGTAGCTTATAATCATGTTTTTAAAAAGGACTCCATTCCCACTTCTTAATCTCAGCAGGGTGGGGCCCTCTCTACTGCTCCCAGGCCTTCCGGCTGCTGCCTCCGCTGACTGTTAGCAAGCGATTACTGCTCAAAGAATTTCTCCAAACACTCAAACCCTCTTTGTCTCTTCCAGGCCCTCCCTTCTCCTCTTTGCTGGCTTTGCGGAGTACGGCCTCTGGAGCTGCACAGTGACCAGTCACAGTATTAGGCAGAAGACAGACATAAGAGGGTGGACAGAGAATAAAGCCAGTGGAGCCCATTAAAAGCGACTCAAAGAGTTAATTAACCAGATAAGGCTAGAGAGCCAGAAAGGACTCACAGAGTTAATGAATTAATTAGCTGAAGTTTCAAAGGTCAGGAGTGACTTGGAATGTCTGGATATTCCTCAGATAGAGAAAAGTATCAGAGGAACCATATCTTCATTGTACCAAGCAGATCCTGCCATTGTAAAATCAGCCTGCAAAAAAGGCCCAGCTTATTCTTTAACTTAATCTATATGCTGTTCTTCCTCTTCCTCCAGCCCCTTGATTAAGTAACATTGTAACCAGGACAGAAGATAGACCTCCAAAATGTACATAAAGCTATCTAGATAAAGAATGCTGATTTCCAGACCAACACAGTCACCTAAATAACCCTATTCTTAAGACAAAATTTCAAAAGAATTGTAAACCACCTGTATACACCATGCCTTATGCTGACTCCTACCTAAAAAGCCCTATAAAACTCCAAACCCTAAACCCTTAAGTGCCGCTCCTCCGTCAGGTCACCTGCATTCCCCTTTATTCTAGTGTGCCACAAGTCTTCACTCTCTGTTCTACTCCAGATAGGTAAGGAGAGGCTGCTGAGAGCTCTGATCTGGGCCTGCAAGTTCCCATTGCCTGGGTGACCCAGGCAGGACTGCAGCTGTACGATCATGCTCTTCAGTAGCCTGCCTGAAAATCTCCTTTCTTTGCCTTTGGTAAATCCTCAGAACATAATCTCGCTCCATAGTGCTTTGCAGCTCGCCCAAATACTGTAGTGGGGGGGCTTAATTCCCACACTGTGCATATTCCAGCAGACACTGGGCACCAGGTGACCCCACCTTTAGGAGTTGGCAGGGGATCTGCCCTATGCCGAGCAGAGTTTGGTGAGCTTCCCTTCCTCCCTCTGTTCTCCCTTGCTCTCTGCTGCCTGCAAGTCAGCTACCATTCCCTGCTATTCTCGCTTTCCTGAATTCCTTCCACATTTTCCTCTCTGACTTCCCACATCTCTGAACCGAATTCTTTCCCAACAACAGTACTGCACACAATTTGGATTTGGGAACATCTGAGCCCCAGAACTTTAGTGTTCAGAGATCCGCTCTGAAGCTGAATGAGCATTCAGACAAGAGAAGAAGGAGAAGCTGACGTGTGAGGAAGGCCCGCGTCCCCCTGCATGCTCTGGAGGGCACAGCAGCCGTGCTGGCATCCCACAGTAAGTGTACCGAGACAGCATCAGCATGCTGGGGTTCTTCCAGTTTGGAAGTGCTGATTAAACAGATCTCTTGATGGTCTCATGCACACTTGAATCTCGGAAAGAGAGGGAGTTGCCCTAAGGGACTGTGTTTTCTGAGACACACACTTGCCTAAAAGAACAAAAGCCTTCACAGGGGCCACCAGTGTCTGCTCTTTCTAGAGAACTGGGAGCACATTGAGGCAGAAAGGACAGAGAGAGGGTAAAAAACTTGCCCACACCACACAGCAAATACCTGGTAAAGCTGAGATGTGGGTTCTGGCAGCCTGGTCCCAGAATCTGGGTTCTCCATCCCTTTTCCATGATGCCTGATCTGCATGCTCTATGCTTGTGATTCTTGACAGAAACTTCCGTCTTTATAGGCCCCTCTGAGAAATCGATCACTAGCCATGCCAGACTGCAAGGACCTGACCTCATGAGACGGGAACTCAGACTACCAATATGATTCCTGCTATTGCTGCAATCTAGCTGTGGAGATAAACCTTACACATCTCCCCACTTGGCTTTTAAAGTTTAGTAGAAATACACGATTTGCTTGCTACCACTTTGTTTTCTATAAAGCATTAACAAAATGGATGGGGAAATGGCCATGGTACCTCAGCAGTAGTAGAGGAAATTGTCACCAGAGTGTCACCAGGTTCTGTGCCTTAAAAAATGGAACTAAGCACAGCCATACCTCATATTATTATGCCCTGTTTTATTGTAGTTTGCAATAAATTGCATTTTGTGTTTTTTACCAATTGAAGGTAGTGGCAACCCTGAGTCTAACAAGTCTGTCAGCACTGTATTTCCAGCAGCATTCTCTCAGTGTGAGCCTCATTTTGGTAACTCTGGTGATATTTGGTAACTCATGTTGATATTTCAAACATTTTCCATTATTACTGTATTTGTTACTGTGATCTGTGATCAGTGATTATGACTAACTGAAAGCTCAGTGATGTTAGCATTTTTTAGCAATAATGTGTTTTTAAGTAAGATATTACATTGTTTCTTTTAGACAGAATGCCATTATGCACTTAGTAGAGTACAGTATAGTGTAAACCTAACTTTTTGTGCACTGGGAAACCAAAAATTTTATTTGCTCACTTAATGGCAAACTTGCTTTGTTACGGTGGACTGGAACAGAACTCACCAATATTGCCAGGGCATGCCTATATTTCTATCTACAAGTCTGCTTCTAAAAGTTGGTATCTTCAGCATATTTTAAAGCGTACATCACACATCATTTACTATTACGAAAAACTTATACTTCAGGTCAGGTTTATACCACAGTGGATTTTCCTGGAACCCTTTACTGCCTTCTGTACGAGAGGGAGGTAAAAGTCAGAACTTCAGTGTCAGACCCTCATATACGACACTTAGTATCACCACAAAATCAGTCAATAAGCAGAATCTAATCCACTATTTTAATATGTTTCCTCTAATTAACAATCAAGTGATTGCTAAAGTCTTCCAGGAGGACAAAAAGTAGCTATCCTTGAATTCAGTGATATTTTACATATATAGAGGGAAACTTACATGTTTTAAGTCAAATCTTATGCTTCAACCTGGGACCTTAGCAAAGCAAGTCTTGTGTGTGTATAACATGGACAGAAATTATTAATGGTATAAAAGGCATGATGATGAGCTGCAGGGCAAGCTGCCCCAAAATATACTTCTGTGGCATATTGATGATTTTGAATTAAAGTAACATAGCAGCAACCAGGGCCAGAAGGACACTTGGACCCTGCTCTGTCTTCCTGGAAGCAGGAGACCACCCTCCCTGCAAAGGGCACCCTCCCTATACTGGAGGAAGGAGGTCCTCATCACCGAAGAAGGAATTCAAGGCCGGGAAGGCGGTGTGAACAAACCCTCATACTTCTTGACTGATTTGGTGCCCCAACCCAAACATCTTGGCTTTGTCAGTTCTTCACAAATGTACGGTTTCTTTGTCTAAAAGGCATAAAAGCTGCCTGCTTTGGTCACTTCTCTGAGTCTCATATCTCTATGAACTCCAGTACGTACGAATCAACTTTGTTTTTCTCCTACTAATCTGTCTTTTGTTAGTTTAACTATCAGACCAGTCAAAGACCCTAGAAAGAAAGAAGAGAAAACTTTCCTGCCCCTACTGCAATACCTCTGTGTGAGGCCCCCCAGACCCGGCCTTTTGCCATGCTGACCAAGAGAAGGGGTAGAAATGGTTACAAAATAGGAATGAATCAGGGATAGGCTAGGTGGGTTTCACAAGGCAAAAGGAGAAAATCAAAATACAGATCCCAGAAGGGAGCAGGAAGGTTGAGGAGAAAAGCATTAAGGTGGTCTGCAGGTAGAGCTGGGGAAGGTGGCTCTGCAGGCTCACAGAGGAGAGTGGATGTCCAAACAGAATTTTGATCATGTTCTGCTCTCTTTAGCATTGATCCTATGCTGCCCTCCCGAGAGATTAGACAAAGAAATGGCCTTTTATCTGCCAACTCTGTTTCTTTGTTGCCCAGTTGGGCCAGGACAAGACTGGTGGGCTACATTCCAATTTCTCAAAGCAGATGCATCTTATATCCCGTGTGTTTCAGTAGGCAGGAGGGAAATAAAAGCATCACCATAGAAGCTTTTACTTAGTAATTTAAATTAGTTTTTTCAAGGAAAGACTAAAGTGAAGCAACATAATTAATGTTCTATTAATTCCTCCTTACGAGACCACTACTAGTATTCAGGCTCCAGTTAATTGCCGACATGACTAATGCATAAAATGTGCCACTGCAAATTAGAAACGCATATTGACAATATTGCATTATTGTCTGGCTTTTTATATTTATTACTTAAAAACATACACTCTAGTACTTATTACATCATTAAAGTTTTTATCACTTTCCCCATTTGCTCTACTCAGAATTGTAAATTCCTGACACCAGGGCCATGTACTCTATCAATCCTGGTTCCTATAACAGCATTGTATTTATATTAGACCCTCAATAAAATCAATTGAGCAAAATAAGACAGAGAGAGAATTATCTGTGAAAAAAGTCATCATTTATCATGGTTTCTTAAAAAATCATCTCTGTATTATCATTTTTAAATACTAGAAAAAAATCTTCAAAGTGATTTAACCCCAGAATGATGTGACTGACTTTTTAAGTCCCTTTAGTTATAATGATCATCAATCTTTTGCTATCTACAAGTTTTCCCTAAAGGTAAATAACCATTAATACAAGTTTCATATATACCTGATACTTTATTCATTTTTAGCTTTGGGTTTAATAAACAATGCTATTAATTATTAATCAGTTTTTTATAATAATATAAAGCATGTGTTGATCAGGGAAGGAAACAGGCAATCAAGAAGCTTATTCCAGATCATTTTAGACGGCAGCCCCACTGGGGCACTCACCCACTCATTAGGTTAATGGTCATTTCACATAATGTAAATTCGCAACATGAAAAACCAGTTCATGGAGGGAGGTGGCCCCACCATCCTCACTTTTGCAGAAGCCATCTGATACTTACAGGTCTCGGTTTAATTCGGGGCAGAGCAGATCCTGATCGCCAAACTTTCGCAGAAGCACATGGGCAAGTTTGAAGTCTTCACT
Source organism: Manis pentadactyla (assembly GCF_030020395.1). NCBI lineage: Eukaryota > Metazoa > Chordata > Mammalia > Pholidota > Manidae > Manis > Manis pentadactyla. The sequence goes on from NC_080025.1 coordinate 47,445,022, forward strand.
CTCACTGCTGTTCGTCATAAGACAAAGGAAACAGGTGGCCTGTTAGTATTCACCCAACCGACAGACATCACAGGACAGTCTGACCTCGGAGTGTGCCTTGGTCAGACTGATCCGGGCAACTGTTCCTTGTCGTTCAGATAAAGCTAATCATTCCCTGTTTTTATGGGAAAGCCAAACCAGCAATGGGATTAAGACATCTCTTAAAATCACAGCGTTGCTACCACAGATATCCATTTTTATATACCTGATCTGTGACGTGTTATTTTTCTCACCTCTTCACTTAGTATTATAATATTACCATCTTTGGCATTTCTGCATGGCTTTTAAAAATAAATTTTAAAGGTGGCATAACATTATACCATATTATTTAATATAACATATTAAAATATATAAAATTATTCTCTTAATGTTGGAGCTCTGGGTTGTTTTGAATAGTCATTCTATTACAGAGTCATGTAATAAAACTTCCTATATTTATGGGGGATTTGTTTGTTTCTATATGTGAACTATATTAAACAACATTTTCTTAGTAAGAAGTCCTCAGTACAGAGCTTTATGTGTGCTCTAAATATACTTGGAAGTCTAGTACTTATTTTACTGGCTCAAGTCTCAGAAGTCGATTAATAGTTCAAGCAGTGTTGCACAGAACAAGGCCACTAATACTGAAGTTCCCTACTGAAGACTCCATCAGCAGGAAGACACATTATTCTCCTAGTTTGGGGGCAGGGTGGAAACAAGTTCTGCTTTCAATTTTATACACCAATTGTAAGAAACATCCTGACTTCAGAAAATGCACAGGAAAACATTTTAAACCTATCTAAATTAGACTGATTGGGAATGAGCTCATTTTAATTAATTAAAATTCTGAATTTTAATATTTATGAAAGAATACAGATTTATTACTTTCTAGACCTTACATCGTGTCATTTACAAAATGCTATTCAATAGACCTCATTGGGCACACTTACTCAAAAATAAAGAAAATTGATGTATTGTTGCATGATGGATAACTTACATATAAATGGCGGCCTCCAGTCTTTTTGGAAGGAAGCAGTACATGATTTTAAAAAATGTATATAAATGGTTTCTTTTAAAGAATTTACAAGATTAGCTTAAGAAATGTAGGAAACCATAATGTCCCTCTGACTGGGAGCTTGGGCTTGGAGGGGCTGTTCCCTTTGAAGTGCATCCCACATCCCTGCTCCTGGTAGGAAACTCCACAGCCAGTGTGAAGTTCTCAGGTCCTTCTCTGCCTCCTCCCCTCTCCTGTTTCTGCCACATGGCGCTGACAACATCCACACTGGTGCTGAACCAGGGGCTTCCTGTCATGGAACTCACAGCCCACAAGGGAGTGGGCACAGGCTTGAGACAGTAGTTGGAACACAGTAAATTCTCAAAAATAATTTGTTGAACAAACTGTAGTTTTACTGATGGGCTGAAATCATAGACCTTATCCTTCATCTATTATTTCACTTCTCTGAACTTGGTCTTCCCTGACCTCTTCCCTTTCAGAGAGGAACAATTTTAATGGAAAGGAAATTCTGACTCATTACACCAAAGTAGCTTTGTATATCTGCTGAGGGCAACTGTGTTCAGAACACTTACTGTACAGAAAGTTAGAATACCATCCCCACTATAGCATCCAAACCCAGAAAATGATGTATAGGAAACACCATCTTCCCCCACTGCATAAAATGCAAGAAAGATTTTTAAATATTCAGGTGTTTTACAGCTGGCCTAACATGATTTCCTACAGCCATGGCCTGAATCAGGCCATGATGAAACTTGCTGAAATTTACAACCAAGTTATGTCTCAGAAGCAGGCAGTGTGACCTCTGTATAAGCAGCCTTCAAGCTTCTGACAAGTGAGAAAACACTTTTACAAGGAAAGAGACATATTTTCCACTGAAATGTTGCCCATAAAAAGAAAACGTTATTTGTGGCATCTGTGGAAATACTCTGGATTGTTCTCTTTTGACCCATTTATTTAAGAACAAATAGGAAAGTTTAAAATATTATTTCCTGAAAAACAATAACAACGCATAAAGTAGTTTGCCTGGAATAATCACCAAGTGCAACTTTAAAAGTTAAGGTCAACTTCTTACTACATTTTTGCTTAGATATAGAGGTCACTGTGTAAAAAACAAAGCTAAACTGTAAATTTTCCCTGCTGCCATAAGATTCAAAGACTTGTTCTGAAGTATTGTTTCTCGGTTGTCTTCAAACTCTTGGCTGTATTTAAAGTGCTGTTAGGAGCCCATGAGGAAGGCAGTTCTGGGAGGAGGGAAAGGAATTGTGCTTGTGCATGGAAACAATCAGATCAATCATAGGAGACAAGCAACTGGCCATGGAGTAGACCCAAATCTGCAGATTTGACAGGGAAAAAAAGATCTTCACTTCAGGAACAAAGAAATCCTACAGGTTCGAGACAGAAAGCCTTTTGGTGAGGGAAAGAGACAGGGTGGCTGAGCTGAGGCAGGTCCAACTTCATGCCTGGAAGCACAAGGTGATGGACAGCCACCCACCACCTCTGAAAAGGACAGTGCTTGGAGAGGCCGGCAGCAAACAGGACCCCTCACAGGGCAGGGCAGAGAGCACCTCCTTCACTGACCCGGCCCAGTCCAGGGGGCCAGCCCAAGCCTGCTGGGAAGAAGGCTCACGGCTGCCAAGCGAATAGAACGGACACTCTGAGACAGACTGGGGACACTTTGGAGGACAGGAAATGTGTGTCAGGAAAAAATGCGCTATATGCTGGTACACCTGTACAAGCATTTCTTATAAACCATGAACCAAACTGTCTGACATGTGCGGTTCTGGTTACATGTAGCTAGGCAACATGTAGACACATACACATAGACATGCAGACATATATTTATATGTGTCCTTAAGTACAGGAACATGTCACCTCAGAGTTAAGTAAGGTTTCTTAAACTAGAAGGGAATATGGCATGTGAAGAGGAGCAGAATGTCCCCCAAAATATGGCTCTTTGGCATAGGATTATGTTGAGCTGGTTATTTTTTAAGAAACAACAGACACAGGAGAAATTCTGAAAACCACGTAGATGTCCCCCTTTTGTGAGGGAAATGTACACTGACACAGGCAATCTCCATTTGTGAGGGTGTCTGCCTCTCTGTACCAGGGAGGGGAGGAAGACTAACTTTCAGGGAGTGCAGAGCAGTGGAGAAGGCAGAGCCTTCAATCTACACAACCGGGTTTAGGAGCTTTTCCTGGCCTCCCCCACCACTGACTCCACAGCCCCAACATCATCTTCTGTCTTTAGCTGAAGATGGATCCAGCTGGTGGCTGGTCCATCTCAGGAAGTTACCCAGTTTTCCTGGGTCCCTAGCCTTGTATACAGGAGGCATCCATGCTAATAAACTTCTGTTTGTTTTTCTCCTATTAATCTGTTTTTTATTGCAGGGACCTCAGCCAAGAACTTACACAGGTAAGGGAATAGTGCCCACTAGATAAGTGGAAAAAGAGGAATTCTTCAATAAATGAAATAGCGAAATTTGGTGATCCATATGGGGAAAAAATTAATTTAAGTAACAGACATTAAAAGTACAAAATCTACTGCAGATGGTTTAAATATTAAAAGAAAAATTTAATGGTAGAAAATACGGCTTTAAAAATGTGAATACCTTTTTGATCTTGGCATGGGAAAATATTTCCCTACCAAGACAAAAAAGGACTGAAATAAAAACAGCTACTCTGTAGTCTGGAAATCAGCAAATATAAATAATACACTCAAGGATATTTCAGTAAAATAAAAAGTGATTGATAGCCAATGAAATAAGAATAGAATTAATTATCTATCCAAAACTTGTAGGCATTCTGCATTTGGCCATCACAACATTTCTTTTAAGAAATAAAAAGATAATGACACAAGGGTAGAAGATAACTCACAACACCCTTGTGAAAATGAGTGAGGGAAGCCTCATTGAAAGTGGAGCCGGAGACCTGCAGGGGGCGCTCTCCTGCGGGACCCACTCCCGGCTGCCTGTTTAACCCACAGGGAGAAGCAAGGTCATTCTTATCTTAACAAGAGTGGCCACTTTTCACATGGGAATTTTCTCTCCTGCTGTGGGTGAAATTGCAATATTTCCATAATCTCTCACCTGGCCTTAGTGCATCTCCGTATCAGTAGATGTTTACAAGGGGTGGAGAGAAGTAGTCCACCTCCATATTAATAGGTAATTATAAGGGGGAGCGGAGCTATGGCATATCTGGACCAGAGAGGTTGGGTGGGGTCCCTTTTTTGCAGCTGGGTCATGAGAGACACAGGAAAGCAGAAGTGGACAACTTGTAAGCAATAAACGAGTTTCTCTCACTTTATTTCTCCCTTTGACTGATTTCAGTTTCAAAGATAATTTCCCCCCCGGGAGTTACACCTGCTTTTAAGTGAAAGCAGGAAGATCTCTCCCTCATCCAGCATCCAGGCAGTAGCCCCCACTTGCAGCCAGGGAGGAACCTCCCCAGCCTCAAACTCTTGTTCTCCAGTGAACATTTGTTCAAATCCACCCTCCTCGAATTCCCTCCTAATACCTAACAAAGGCTGCCCTTCCCTTTGTCTCTGAACTTGCTATGGCTTGCCGTAGTTTTCATGTCCCAAATTGCAATTCTTCTGCTATTTCCAAATAAACTCATTTCGTTAGTAAAATAACTAGCTATCTTAAGGTTCACACACAACAGTAAAAAACAATTCATATGACCATATAAATAAATTATGTATAATAAGGGACATAAAGAAAAGGCAGAAACATCCAAAATGTAAAAAAGTGGACAGAACACAAACAGGTATTTCACAGAAGAGAAAAAGCAAAACATCAACACATAAACAGACATCCACCCTCATTAGTGGCCAACAAGATGTAAATTATGACCACAATAAGATACAAGGTTTTGGTTTTTGGTAAACAACCCTTTCATTAGCAACAATTGAAAATTCTAAAAGTACATGAAGCATTGAAGAGGATGCATATTTGCAGAATCTCTTACCCAGGGCCAGCAAGTGAAAACTGCTATAACTGTTTTGGAAAAGTTTGGCACTGTCTCCTAAAACAGGATATTCACATACCCTATGCAACTAATTAGCAATTACACTCCACTGCATACACCCTTGAGCAGCTCTTATATTTGTACAAGAGACATTTATTAGAATGTTCATGCAGTACTATTCACAATTTAAAGAAGTAACTTCTAATGTCTATCATTAAGAGAGATGATTAATACATTGTGATATGTTCATACAGGGGAATATTGTGCAGTATTCAAAAAAAAAATGATATACAGTGACATGTAACAAAATGGAAGAATCTTAGTGATGCAATGTTAAGTGAAAAAGACCATTCCCAAAAGCATGGTATTCTTCTGTAAACCTAATGACAGATAAAGAATTGGAATGTGTTTAGACCAGTGACTGAGGTATTAGATAATGGAAGACTAAATATAAGGCTGTCCTGGCTGCTACATGTTTCATGGATGCTGTTATAAAATTAAATTCAAGTAAACAAACAGACAAAATAGTCTCTGTTTGGCCAATTCAACATATTAGAAGCTCTGAGGAGTTTGCCAAAAAGTAGACTATTAAACTTGGATTAACAGCTCAATTAATCCCTGTGGGAATATGGAATCTCTTTCTGTGGCACACGAAATTCATATCCAAAGGAAAAGTGCTCCCTGAAACAGCCATTTAAGAAATGCCATTGCAAAACTAAACCTGACTACCTCACCCTCCACGAAATGCCATTGCAAAACTAAACCTGACTACCTCACCCTCCACATTTCAAAGCCTGTTTGCAGGAGAAGGTGTTTGCTACTTGGAACTCTTAGCACTTGCTAGAACACATGAACACGTTTGCAGATGACCTCATTACTCTGCACACTGACACACTTCTTCCTCTGTCTGGAGAAACATTCTTCTCCCACTTGCCTGGAAAACACCTTGTTATTACTCAGCACCTGATTCAGGTGCCATAGCTGCTAAAAGGTCTCCCCGGATGCCCAGCTGTGTCCCCATCCAACTGGGGTACAGCCCTGAACCGGGCATCTGTGCCTCTACAAGCATCTATGACGCTTCCTGTTCTGTCTGTTTGCAGGGTTTTTCCCTCTTCTAGACTGTAAACTTTCTCAGTGTGGAACAGTCTTTGTAGATATTCAAGGAATGAGAATTAGTACCAGAAAAAGCTAAAAGTGTATTTTCAGTCCTGCTGCTACTAGACTGTGTCAACTGAGTTACTTACCTACGATCTCTGAGCTCAGTGTCTTCAGGACTTTGTCTCACTGAGTTTCTGCATTTATTTATTTATTTTTTATCTAACCCCTCTAAGAGGGCAAAGTTCCCTAAAGGTCAGTGATGCAAAAGGCACTGAAGCCAGCTGGGTCAGTTCATCCCCAGGTAAGAGGGAAGTAAAATGCATCTTAAATTCAGGGCTTGGGACAGAGTGAAGGAAATGAATTCATTCATGAGTGACTATTTAAGGAATGCCTGCTTGCTGCTGGGCAATGTCCAGGGACAGGGCATATACAGCTGAGCTGAAGTCTCAGCTGTTTTATTTGCCATTTCTTTTTCTCCCACTGGTCTGTGAGCCTGAGTATGATGTAGGAAGACACACAGGGGATGCTAGTAGGGGACAGTGAGCTGGGGTGCCCCTTGGGTAGGACTTTGTAGAGATGACGTGTAAGATGAACTGAGAAGGAAGCAGCCACACCAATGAGTGGGGCTGAGAATGTTCTCTGGGTTACATACTGGATCGGCAGAGGTAGACGTTCCAGGACCTGCTGAGTGCCCAGTGCGAGGGTGGACCAGGGCTGCCAGAACCTGAGACCTAAGAGGCAACCAGCACCTTTTGGTTATTCTGCCAAAGAAACATGTTCAAGAACCTCTCGGTGATCGTGGTGTGCCTCCCCCACCTCATTCAGAAGCACAGATGATGTGTTAAGTCCACTCCAAGGTATACTAAGAATAAGAATAATTACCACTAACTCTCACTGGGAGCTTCATTTCTGCGAGGAAACAGGCTGTTTGCTTTCCATTCATCTCACTGAATTACCAACCAAAATTAAGTGTTGCTGTTCTCTCATGTGATGGAGGTACTGTGTACATGGAAGGGAGATGCACACATATACAAGAATGTAAGTAATGAGATACCCACCAGGAGGGCTGACAGCCTCTAGGCAACATCGCTGAGATACGACAAGAAGGAATACCCTCGCCACATTCCAGTTCCCATTTTGCCAAACACAGTGGGTGTTTTCGAGATGACAGAAAGCCAAAGGACAGAATACCAACAAGCTCTGTTAGTCTTCAATTAATGTTAATTTCTGACTCTCTTTCTGCCGATAGCAGAAGGGCCTGCTTTTTAAAGAAAACCGAGTTCTTCTTTTGAAAAGTGACTAAAAATGTGGTCCATCCTAATGCTATTTGACACAGAAGATGTCATGAAAATGTGTTGTGGGTGAATAGGGTTCCCCAAAATCTTGTGTCCACCTAGAACATCAGAATGTGACCTCATTTGGAAATGGGGTCTCTGGAGATTAATTACTTAAGATGAGATCATACAGGATTAGGGTGAGAGTTAAATTCAATATGGCTGATAAGAAGATGGAAATACAGTCACAGACACACAGAAGGAAGGCTGTGTGGACACAGGGGTAGCCGCTGGAATGATGCCTCCCCAAGGCAGCAATGCTAACAGCCAAAGCCAGGATGCCGGCAGCATCCAGAAGATGGACGAGGTAAGGGAGGATCTCTCCCTAGATCCTTTGGTGGGAGCACAGCCCTGGCTACACCTTGATTTTGAACTTCCAACCTCCAGAATTATGGGAAAATAAATGCCCATCATTTTAAGCCACCCAGTCTCTGGCACTTGGTCACTGCGGCCCTAGCAAACTAGACAGAAAGCTGCACACATCCTGCTGACACACAGACAGGCAGGAGTGAGGCAGAGCAGGCCCAGCCAGCTGCGTGGGCCCACCAGCCCCTAGTCTGCTCACAGAGAGCTAGCATGGAGTCTTACTTATTCCTCAATGCCTTTTTGTGATTGGGACTAGGTGAGAGGCAGGGGGAGTTTGGTGGTGGCCGTGCACATGGCCACAGGCCTGGGTGATGCCCAGGCTGAGGTAGGACCGTGGGTTTCCCAGTGGGGTGAACTTAGTGGCTTATCAGCACCCTCCCCTCCTGTCCCAGAAGACGGGACCACAGACTCTCCTACAGACATTTTAAATTTCCGTGGTTCACGCTCTGTTTGCTGCCTTGTAGTAGAGCCTTGTCCAAGTTATTTTCTGGAAGACTTTTCCTGCCACATTTTGTTTCAGTTGTTTAATTCACTCAATAAATATATAATGAAATAACCCTTTCTAGACACTGTAGCAAGAACATGAGGTACAGGGATGACGAACACTGCACGTCACCCTGAAGGAAGTCATTGTGTGGGAAGGAAGGCAGGAATCTCTAGCACTAGGTAAGCCACAGTGAGATCCACATGGCTCAGTGGACACAGGGCAGGCAGCAGAGGCCGCGGAAGCAGGAGGAGAGCACATAGGAGCCAGTTTGGAAGAGCTCCTATTTCTCTGCGAAAATTAGAGTGGTGAGGTGGAGAGGTAACTTGTGATTTCCTTACACATGGAGAGCCGGACATACCATGTAGGACAGGTCCTTCTGAAGAACCGAGCACAGGGGACCCTGAGGCCACTGAGGCTGCGGAGGGGCCTGCAAGGCCTCATAAGCCAGGCTCTTATGTGCAGACCTCACCCCATGGGCAACAGGGAGCTACTCAATGATTTCTACGTAGTCCTTCAGACTGTATCCCCTGCAGGTGTAGAGAACAGAGAAGGTGTGTCCACGTCTGTGCTGGAGCTACTGGACTCATCGAGTAATTGCTGGCTTCCGGCTGCGTGCAGCCTGCTCTGGACCCACCTGCCTCAGCCCTGAGCAAGCCCAGAGGCCCTGGCACCTCTCTGGCAGTTCTCCGCAGGGAGAAAGTCTTTCTGGAGCCCTCTATAAAAGGAAATCAGCTAGCAAATTGACTCACAATAAAACTGAGTCAGAACATGGGCCATGAACTGGCTGCCAGAGCCCAAACCAGCCCAAACCACACTGCATCTGGTGCCTCTCCTGGCAGCTGTGTAAACGCAGTGCCTGACAGCAAGCACCTTCCTGCAGCCGCAGAGCCCTGGGCAGGGCAGGCCCGGCTCCCCACCTGGCTTCCAAGGCATTTAAGCTGGAGATGGTGGGGCTTAGGCTGAGCACCAAAGCCCCACGTTTTCTGGGCCCACAGAGCAGAAAATCCTTGGTGAGCTTCCCAGTGCTGGCTGCTCACATCACTCAGAGGAAGATCCAGCTGCAAGAGAACCTCTCCAGCACATTGCTTTTGGCTTATGTTTCATGAAAATATGGATTCTGCAAGAAGTTTTAAATAAATTTAATGTAGGTACACAATTACATTTCCCAACTTTAAGATTCTAGGAACACGAGGCTATATGGAGAATTGTCAGTGCACAGGTAAGAGAAGATTTGTATGTACTGTCCAGGTCAACACAGAGCTAATACACCTAGTGATTTTTGAAAGCTACATGCAGGTCTGAATTATACCCCTATTAACCGGGAGCTACTCTAAGGAGAGAATAAGGAACTGTAATGAAAACATTACCTGTCACCCCTGGGATTGCTCACAAACACTATGCAATGGGGATTTGCCCAGATATGAAGCAGCAAGTATGGGAGTATGTGAACCAGGGGCCTTGTGTGTATGTGTGCATGAGTGTGCATTCATGTGTGTGTGTGTGCACACGTGTGTATGTGTGTGAAGGGAAAGGGCAGAAATATAGCAGTGAGGAGCTGCTGTACGTTGAGAACCATCTTGTGCTAAGGTCCAGATCATGATGCTCAGATTGCATACAAATGGGACTGCCACATCATTATCACCCATACTAGGAACCTTCTGGGTGAGAGGGTCACCCATACATGGTTAATATGCATGCCTAAGATGATAGGTATCATCTGAGCAAACCAGGACACATGGTCAACTGAATAGGGAACCCAGCACACAGAAAAAAAGCAGTGATTTCAATGGCGAGTTCCTAATAAGAGCCATCATAGAGGCAAAAAAGGGGCCAGTCACACCCCTAATTATTGACCATCACAGCAAACAGGAAAGAGCAGTAGAAAAGTAGGGAAAGTTTCCATCCATATCAATGATCTTTGGCAGATCGTACTGTCTCCTGCATGACGAACTACAAACTGAAATAAACTACTACTCAACTAAAATAAATACTAAGAAAATGTAAACTTGTTCTTTCGTATCAAGTGTGAAATTAAAGATCCAAAGAGGAGACATGCTGTCCCTGTGGGAATGTCTCTGACAGGCGGGGCCCAGCATGAGAATGGGAAGGTCAAAGCCTGGAGAGGGAGGCTCCCAGGCTTCACACTGTACGTAACGTGAGAAATAAGAACAAGCAAATATCCTCCTTTGAAAGACTTAGAAATGGGAGAAAATATTAAAATATCTCTAATTCTCAGACTCAAAATAATTTTGGAATGCATCACTTCTATGAAAGGTGAATGCATGAGAGCAGGAAAAAGTGTTTCCAGATAAAAACCCCAATCACCAAATTAGTAACACAGTAGGGAAAGTGAAGGGCAGTCTGCAGCCAACTGAAAACAATGTCCGCGAAGTAAACACCCTGTAGAAGGAGTCTCACTGGTCTCAGAAGCAAAGGACAGAAGTGAAAGCAGTGTGGAGAATATTGGGGAGGGAACACTGGTCAGAAGCAGTGACAGAGTGGGACATATGTTTATAATACCTATGATATTTAAGGCATTCAACACATAAAGTGAAATTTTAAATCACCAACAAAATAATTGAGAACATTCAATCTCAATAGCAATCCAAGAGCTGCCTGGTAAAGCAGGTTGGATGAAAAAGAGTGGGGATTTGGAGAAAGGAGCTTTCTCTCTCCCATGAATGTAGGGATTTGGGCTGGTTCTGTTCATATGCGCACAGCTTCTACCAAGAACACTGTCTGGCATATAGTGGATGCATAATAGATACTTGTTGAAGAAAAGAATCAATGACTTTATGGGACTGTAAATTAGTACACGTTTGTGAAGGTAATTTGGTAACATCTACCTTGAAAAACACTGATGCTTTTTGCCCCAACAAACTTCTGTTGGAAATGTGTGATAATTAAAACAAGTGGACAGTGGCATAAATTCCAAAAGATATTCTTAAACAGGAAAAATTACTTAAATAACCTATATGTGCCCTAAAATAGAGATGTTTAAATAAATTGTGACACCTCCATGCCAGACATGAAGAAGGGTGATGCAGTTGCCTTCCTCTACATAAATAGATAGGCAGGTGCGTTTTGGAGTAGAAAACACAGAACAAACAGTATTCCAGTGTGACCTCATTGTCACAACAAATAAAATTCACATATTTAAAAGTATCATATATGACATGGTGAAGATCCCATATCAATATGGTGACCGCTTTTATTGTTACTTTGGCCAGCCTGCATCATCTACTACTTTCTTCAGAGGACATGTTTTATAATTAAAAAGTTAAAAATAGTTATAGCTCTTTGATACGTGAGGATTGGGACAGAAATCTAAACATCTGGCCAGACCACAACCATTAGAGGATTTCTTACATGTGGGTTCATTCATTTAAAGCACTTTGTAAAGAAGGATGTAAGGAGGCAAACAGCACAGGTGACAGGAGAAGACAGGAGCCCACTGGAAGGAACACTGGGGGCAGGTATGACTTCTCCAAACAAACCTGGCTGAGGCAGGGTCCTGCTTTTAGGGAGACCCAGACTCTCTGGAGCATAAAGACATGCAGAGGAGGAAATGCATCATTAACCAAAGGAGATAAGAAGAAATGGAGTGGTTTATTACTGATTTTTCCTTTTGTGTCTGTAGTTGTTTAAATCTAACTCCAAATTACACATCGTCAGAAAAACGACACAACAAATATTAGCAAGCACTCAGAGTCCAGTGAATTAAGCTCATTATTTTAATAAAGGTATATTTTGGGCAAAAGTGGAACAGACAGTATCCCCTGGCTGTCCTCACCATGAATAGCCTGTGCAGTCACAGCACAGGCACCACTCAGTCCCTATGCACGCCCCCAAAGTGTGAAGAAGCATCGTGCAGGTGCTCAGTGACCATAAACTCAACTAAATCTGGACGGGAGCCAGTCAACTGAGGGGCAGGATTTGGGAGGGGGGCCAGGGTCCCTCTACTAGCTGCCCAGGCCCTTGTGGGTGAAACAAATCCATGAAAGCTCTGAGAAGGTCCTATGTAAATTCATCTGGTAGCAGAAATTGACCTGGTCTGAATGGATTGGCACCAAACTGCAGCTAGTCTGGCCTGAGGGTTTGCATGGACTTGATTCCATTTAGAGAGAGAATGGGATTATTTCTTTGCAGGGAAGCAACCTGGTAGGTTTTATGCAATATACCATCCAATATACTGACTTGCTGAAATCCTCAAACTCCTGGGACATTCCTAGTCCTCCTGGTTCCTACTCAAGGTCCATGGGCCACTGTGGGCCTACCGACCACTCGTCAGCCAGCAGTACCATGTCCCCCTTTTACGCAAGGGACCACATGCCCTTGGGAGCTAGGGTCCCAGGGACACGGAGGTTGGAGGCCAGTCTGGCCTCATGTGCCCCAGACATCTGCCAGGAGACACAGCCTGGAAGAAGCAAGAGCTCCCCAGAGCTTACCTGCACACATGCAGGGCTCCAAAGTAATGAAAACACATGTCTGAAATTCTTAAACGTATCAAAGTTTTTGGTATTCAGAATCTGTCTTGACATATTTTGAAGTAAAAAGGGGAAAAGAAAAGGTCCTTACCTGAAAAAGTAAGTTTCAGCGCTGTCATAATGGCCGGGCATTAGTTTGAGGGGTGGGTAGTCAATGGCCAAAGGCCTCACCATGAACAAGCCCATTGCCAAGGCCACAAAGAGCATGGGCAGCAGCAAGTCGGACAGGGCGCCCTTCCAGGCCCGGCACGTGTGGCTCAGCCGTTTCCTCAGCAGGGCCACCATCTGACTGGCCAGAAGTGGGCCACCCTGCATGGTTGGAGGCCTGGCCCGGGCACCACCTGTGGGGACAGAGACACACAGCTGGCCTCAGCCCACTGGGATCACAGCTACCCTGGCCCTTCCCTGGCTCTGCGGTCCCTTGGTTGATTCACACATGACCCAGGGCAGCTTTAAAGCTGGAGCACCAGGTCTGACTCCAGGCTGATGGAGAACACTCTGAATGGTTAGGGACAACAGGACATCCCATAACAGCAAGTGGTAAGGACAGAGTTCCTCTGTAGATCTCAATCTGGCCCTGCTTTGGAAGGGCTATGGGCAGACAGCAAAAGATAAAGTTAAAATAAGACTCATCGTGTTCACAGGGCGCTAATTGCGCACAGAGAGCAGGTTGTCCTGTCATCCCCAAGCACGCTGAGGCATGGGTGGGTGCAGAGAGGCCATGTCCCACTCAACAAGGCCTTCTGTCCACCTGCCCCCTCCCTGCTGGCACTTCCCTCCTCTGTGATCCCACTGAGGTCCTCCCTGAGGAAACCCCCAGGCTACATCCAGACAGGATTCAGGAGGCACCACCCGCCCCAGTGCGGGCAACTCGCTCCCCCGCTGAGCCCAGGCTGTCCCAGAGGCAGAACAGCCCCTGAAGCCTCCAGTTCAGCGCCCCCAGCCCGTGAGGCCTTAGCAACCCTGCCCCCTCCCCTTCCATGGAAAATCTAAAAACGGCCCTCAGAAAGCACGGGTCCAAAGGTACAATCGGAAATGGGGCCATGCCTCATGGATATCCTGGTCACCTTGCCAGGCTCCTTCTTAGAGGGATCGTCTGGGGACTCCACAACATTCTCCACAATAAACCTGTCCCAGTTCAGGCCAAACAGCTGAGGAGGGCAACGTTTATGCCCAGCATGAGGATGAGAAGTTAGGAGAAAAACTAGAGGCAGAGTCGAGGATAGCAGCCTTATTCCGTGTCTGAGCGCCGGACAGCTCTGGGGAGAGGACAGACTCTCTGGTGCTGGATCCTACTTAGTGAATTTGCCTGGTGATAAAGGAGTGGGAGCAGAAGCAGAGGACGGCTGCTTCTGTGCCCACTGGCCCTGCTCAGGGATGACCATCATGAGAAGCACTGTGGGGCGGGGAAACTTTAACCTTTGAACCCACAGAGACCTGGCTTGGAATCCAGTCTCAGCCACCAACATGCTATGTGACATCTGGAAAATTACCTGACCTCTCTGACTCTCATTTCCCTCAGTTGTAAAATGGAGATTTATAGTATTTTCCCTCTAGGTAAGATTTTCTCTCTAGGTAATCTTAAGTAATTTTCCCTGTAGATTATTATTATCTCACTGCACCAACAGAACAGGTATAATGTTGACCTCCAGTCATAGTAAATGCTTGTCAGACAGGCTCTACAACTCTGTGTGGAGAGGCTTTGCTCATATTAAGTAAATTTTCACTACCTTCTTATATATGTGAATTAGACATAAAGGAGAAAACTAAAGGCTGAAATCATTTATAGTTATGAATCAACCACCTATCAAATAGTCATGACTAAACTCACAAAGGCATTCATATGAATAATTTAACAGACAAAAATAAAATGCTAGGCTAAATTGTTACAAATCATCTTATTTGACTTATGAGCACAATTATATTAAAGGACTCTAATTACATCTCTAATTATGCATTCCCATTTACCCTGACCATCTAATTGCTTAGGGAAAATGTCTAAAGAGCCGTTTATTTTTTTTTGGTTAGGGGCTTCAATTGTTCAAACACTAACATCTAGTGAGGAGTAACTGGAAATGTCAAGAGTCTGCAGGCACCCCAGAATATGACCTCCATATCACCGAGTTCTTCCAAGTGTTCCAGATTTCACAACAAAGCATTATAAATGTAATACCTTCAAGTCAGATTTTTTTAAAAATAAATCCTCCAAAAGAAAAATGGGCAAATAACGTGCAGGAATGGGCAGTCCACAAAAATGGTGCAAAATAGCCAATATGTGATTTTTTAAAAATACATGAACAAGAAGGCGGAGCCAAGATGGCGGCATGAGTAGAGCAGTGGAAATCTCCTCCCAAAACCACATATATCTATGAAAATATAACAAAGACAACTCTTCCTATAATAAAGACCAGAGGACACAGGACAACATCCAGACCACAGCCACACCTGCGAGAACCCAGTGCCTCGTAAAGGGGGTAAGAAACAAGCTCCGGCCCGGCGGGACCCGGGCACCCCTCCCCTCAGGTCCCCATGGGAGAAGAGTAGGCAGAGCGGGACAGAGAGAGAGCCCAGGACTGCTGGACACCCAGTCCCAGCCATCTGGGCCAGAGCGCAGACACAGTGCATGCACGGGGCCCTGGATACTAGGGAAACAGGGCAGCAAGAACGGTGAGCGGGTACCAGAGGCCTGGTGCCGGAGGATATAAGAAAAGCGAGCGGCCATTTTTGTTGTTGTTGTTGTTGTTGTTTTGTTGAGATGAGTGCTTTTTGGAAGTCTTAAAGGGACAGGGACCCCAATACTAGGGAAACAGGGCAGCAAGACCAGCGAGCGGGTATTGGAGGCCGGTGCCGGAGAACAAAAGAAAAGTGAGCAGCCATTTTTTGTAGTTGTTGTTGTTGTTTTGTTGAGATGAGTGCTTTTTGGAATTCTTAAAGGGCTAGGGAACCCAATACTATGGAAACAGGGCAGCAAGACCGGTGAGCAGGTGCCTGAGGCTGGCGCTGGAGAATAAAGAAAAACGAGCGGCCATTATTTATTTATTTATTTACTTTTATTTATTAATTTTTTTTTTTTTTTGTGGTCGTTGTTTTGTTTTGGCGGGTGCTTTTTGGAAGTCTTAAAGGGGCAGGGTGGGACACAATCCAGAGGTAGGGAATCTGGGGTTCTCTGGGCACCCTAACCCTGGGCTGCAGGGAACAGGGAGGCCCCTTACGAAGATAAATAGCCTCCCAGCCGCTCCTGCTCCAACGCGACTCCACCACTTTGGAGAAGAGGCCCAAACCAGGCCATACCCACAGCAACAGCGGAGATAAACTCCATAGCAGCCCGGCAGGAAGAAGAAACCCTGTCTGCGCGCAGCTACCCAGCACAAGCCACTAAAGGTCGCTGTTCTCCCAGGAGAGGAGGGCCACAAACCAACAAGAAGGGAAGTTCTTCCAGCCATCGCTCATCCCAGCTCTGCAAACTATTCCTATCACCATGAAAAGGCAAAGCTACAGGCAGACAAAGATCACAGAGACAACACCAGAGAAGGAGACAGACCTAGCCAGTCTTCCTGAAAAAGAATTCAAAATAAGAATCATAAACATGCTGACAGAGATGCAGAGAAATACGCAAGAGAAATGGGATGAAGTCTGGAGGGAGACCACAGATGCCAGAAAGGAGATCGCAGAAATGAAACAAACTCTGGAAGGGTTTATAAGCAGAATGGATAGGATGCAAGAGGCCATTGATGGAATTGAAACCAGAGAACAGGAACGCATAGAAGCTGACAGAGAGAGAGATAAAAGGATCTCCAGGAATGAAACAATATTAAGAGAACTGTGTGACCAATCCAAAAGGAACAATATCTGTATGATAGGGGTACCAGAAGAAGAAGAGAGAGGAAAAGGGATGGAAAGTATCTTGGAAGAAATAATTGCTGAAAACTTCCCCAAACTGGGGGAGGAAATAATTGAACATACCACGGAAATACACAGGACCCCCAACATAAAGGATCCAAGGAGGACAACACCAAAACATATAATAATTAAAATGGCAAAGATCAAGGACAAGGACAGAGTTTTAAAGGCAGCTAGAGAGAAAAAGGTCACCTATAAAGGAAAACCCATCAGGCTAACATCAGACTTCTCGACAGAAACCCTACAGGCCAGAAGAGAATGGCATGATATATTTAATGCAATGAAACAGAAGGGCCTTGAACCATGGATACTGTACTCAGCATGACTATTATTTAAATATGATGGCGGGATTAAACAATTCCAGACAAGCAAAAGCTGAGGGAATTTGCCTCCCACAAACCACCTCTACAGGGCATCCTACAGGGACTGCTCTAGACGGGAGCACTCCTAGAAAGAGCACAGAACAAAACACCCAACATATGAAGAATGGAGGAGGAGGAATAAGAAGGGAGAGAAGAAAAGAATCTTCAGACAGTGTATATAACAGCTCAATATGGGAGTTAAGTTAGGCAGTAAGATACTAAAGAGGCTAACCTTGAACCTTTGGTAACCACAAATTTAAAGCCTGCAATGGCAATAAGTACATATCTTTCAGTAGTCACCCTAAATGTAAATGGACTTAATGCACCAATCAAAAGACACAGAGTAATAGAATGGATAAAAAAGCAAGACCCATCTATATGCTGCTTACAAGAAACTCACCTCAAACCCAAAGACATGTACAGACTAAAAGTCAAGGGATGGAAAAACATATTTCAAGCAAACAACAGTGAGAAGAAAGCAGGGGTTGCAGTAATAATATCAGACAAAATAGACGTCAAAACAAAGAAGGTAACAAGAGATAAAGAAGGACACTACATAATGATAAAGGGCTCAGTCCAACAACAGGATATAACCATTCTAAATATATATGCACCCAACACAGAAGCACCAGCATATGTGAAACAAATACTAACAGAACTAAAGGGGGAAATAGACTGCAATGCATTCATTCTAGGAGACTTCAACACACCACTCACCCCAAAGGATAGATCCACCAGGCAGAAAAAAAGTAAGGACACAGAAGCACTGAACAACACAGTAGAGCAGATGGACCTAATAGACATCTATAGAACTCTACATCCAAAAGCAACAGGATATACATTCTTCTCAAGTGCACATGGAACATTCTCCAGAATAGACCACATACTAGCCCACAAAAAGAGCCTCAGCAAAATCCAAAATATTGAAATTCTACCAACCAACTTTTCAGACCACAAAGGTATAAAACTAGAAAAAAATTCTACAAAGAAACCAAAAAGGCTCACAAACACATGGAGGCTTAACAACATGCTCCTAAATAATCAATGGATCAATGAACAAATTAAAATAGAGATCAAGGAATATATAGAAACAAATGACAACAATAACACAAAGCCCCAACTTCTGTGGGACGCAGCGGAAGCAGTCTTAAGAGTAAAGTATATAGCGATCCAGGCACACTTGAAGAAGCAAGAACAATCCCAAATGAATAGTCTAACATAACAATTATCTAAATTGGAAAAAGAAGAACAACTGAGGCCTAAAGTCAGCAGAAGGAGGGACATAATAAAGATCAGAGAAGAAATAAACAAAATTGAGAAGAATAAAACAGTAGCAAAAATCAATGAAGCCAAGAGCTGGTTCTTTGAGAAAATAAACAAAATAGATAAGCCTCTAGCCAGACTTATTAAGAGAAAAAAAGGATCAACACAAATCAACAGAATCACAAATGAGAACAGAAAAATCACGACAGACTCCACAGAAATACACAGAAATATTAAAGACTACTATGAAAACCTATATGCCAACAAGCTGGAAAACCTAGAAGAAATGGAGAACTTCCTAGAAAAATACAACCTTTCAAGACTGACCAAGGAAGAAACACAAAAGTTAAACAAACCAATTACGAGCAAAGAAATTGAAACAGTAATCAAAAAACTACCCAAGAACAAAACACCCGGGCCAGATGGATTTACCTCAGAATTTTATCAGACACACAGAGAAGACATACTACCCATTCTCCTTAAAGTTTTCCAAAAAATAGAAGAGGAGGGAATACTCCCAAACTCATTCAATGAAGCCAACATCACCCTAATACCAAAAAACAGGCAAAGACCCTGCCAAAAAAGAAAATTACAGAAAATATCCCAGATGAATGTAGATGCAAAAATACTTAATAAAATATTAGCAAACCGAATACAAAAGTATATCAAAAGGATCATACACCATGACCAAGTGGGATTCATCCCAGGGATGCGAGGATGGTATAACATTCGAAAATTCATCAACATCATCCACCACATCAACAAAAAGAAAGACAAAAACCACATGATCATCTCCATAGATGCTGAAAAGGCATTTGACAAAATTCAACATCCATTCATGATAAAAATTCTCAGCAAAATGGGAATAGAGGGCAAGTACCTCAACATAATAAAGGCCATATATCATAAACCCACAGCCAACATTATACTGAACAGCGAGAAGCTGAAAGCTTTTCCTCTGAGAACGGAAAATAGACAGGGATGCCCACTCTCCCCACTGCTATTTAACATAGTACTGGAGGTCCTAGCCACAGCAATCAGACAAAACAAAGAAATACAAGGAATCCAGATTGGTAAAGAAGAAGTTAAACTGTCACTGTTTGCAGATGACATGATATTGTACACAAAAAACCCAAAAGACTCCACCCCAAAACTACTAGAACTGATATCAGAATACAGCAAAGTTACAGGATACAAAATTAACACACAGAAATCTGTGGCTTTCCTAAACACTAACAATGAACCAATAGAAAGAGAAATCAGGAAAACAACTACATTCACAATTGCATCAAAAAGAATAAAATACCTAGGAATAAATCTAACCAAAGAAGTGAAAGACCTATACTCTGAAAACAACAAGTCACTCTTAAGAGAAATTAAAGGGGACACTAACACATGGAAACTCATCCCATGCTCGTGGCTAGGAAGAATTAATACCGTCAAAATGGCCATCCTGCCCAAAGCAATATACAGATTTGATGCAATCCCTATCAAATTACCAGCAACATTCTAGGAAGAATTAATATCGTCAAAATGGCCATCCTGCCCAAAGCAATATACAGATTTGATGCAATCCCTATCAAATTACCAGCAACATTCTTCAATGAACTGGAGCAAATAATTCAAAAATTCATATGGAAACACCAAAGACCCCAAATAGCCAAAGCAATCCTTAAAAAGAAGAATAAAGTAGGGGGGATCTCACTCCCCAATTTCACGCTCTACTATAAAGCCATAGTAATCAAGACAATTTGGTATTGGCACAAGAACAGAGCCACAGACCAATGGAACAGACTGGAGACTCCAGACATTAACCCAAACATATATGGTCAATTAATATTTGATAAAGGAGCCATGGACATACAATGGTGAAATGACAGTCTCTTCAACAGATGGTGCTGGCAAAACTGGACAGCTACATGTAGGAGAATGAAACTGGACCATTGTCTAACCCCATATACAAAAGTAAATTCAAAATGGATCAAAGACCTGAATGTAAGCCATGAAACCATTAAACTCGTGGAAAAAAACGTAGGCAAAAACCTCTTAGACATAAACATGAGCGACCTCTTCTTGAACATATCTCCCCAGGCAAGGAAAACAACAGCAAAAATGAACAAGTGGGACTATATTAAGCTGAAAAGCTTCTGTACAGCAAAAGACACCATCAATAGAACAAAAAGGAACCCTACAGTATGGGAGAATATATTTGAAAATGACAGATCCGATAAAGGCTTGACGTCCAAAATATATAAAGAGCTCACACGCCTCAACAAACAAAAATCAAATAATCCAATTAAAAAATGGGCAGAGGAACTGAACAGACAGTTCTCCAAAAAAGAAATACAGATGGCCAACAGACACATGAAAAGATGCTCCACATCGCTAATTATCAGAGAAATGCAAATTAAAACTACAATGAGGTATCACCTCACACCAGTAAGGATGGCTGCCATCCAAAAGACAAACAACAACAAATGTTGCTGAGGCTGTGGAGAAAGGGGAACCCTCCTACACTGCTGGTGGGAATGTAAACTAGTTCAACCATTGTGGAAAGCAGTATGAAGGTTCCTCAAAATGCTCAAAACAGACTTACCATTTGACCCAGGAATTCCACTCCTAGGAATTTACCCTAAGAACACAGCAATCAAGTTTGAGAAAGACCAGTGCACCCCTATGTTTATCGCAACACTATTTTCAATAGCCAAGAATTGGAAACAACCTAAATGTCCATTGGTAGATGAATGGATAAAGATGTGGTATATATACACAATGGAATACTACTCAGCCTTAAGAAGAGGGCAAATCCTACCATTTGCAGCAACATGGATGGAGCTGGAGGGTATTATGCTCAGTGAAATAAGCCAAGCGGAGAAAGAGAAATACCAAATGATTTCACTCATCCGTGGAGTATAAGAACAAAGGAAAAACTGAAGGAACAAAACAGTAGGGGAATCACAGAACCCAAGAATGGAGTAACAGGTAACAAAGGGAAAGGGACTGGGGAGGATGGGTGAGTAGGGAGGGATAAGGGGGGGAAGGAAGAAGGGAGGTATTAAGATCAGCATGCATAGGGGGAGTGGGAGAAAGGGGAGGGCTGTACAACACAGAGAAGGCAAGTAGTGATTCTACAACATTTGCTATGCTGATGGACAGTGACTTTAAAGGGGTTTATAGCGGGGACCTGGTATAGGGGAGAGCCTAGTAAACATAATATTCTTCATGTAAGTGTAGATTAAAGATAACAAAAAAAAAGAAAGAAAGAAAGAAAAGGGGGATTACTCCATGATAGGATAAAACTAACTGTAAATCAACAATTAATGCATGCTTTAAATATCCTTAATTTTGATCACTTAAAGGGTGTCAGATGATTGGCTATGGAGGTACACTTTTCTGATAATTATCCTTTCTCTAAAAAAAAATAAAAAAGAAAAAGCAGTTCCTGTGTGGTGACTTCCAATGAGTTCTACACAATGGTATAAAGAGCAGATCAAAGTGTGGGCAAAGGGTCTGTTTGTGTTTATATAGAGGATCAAAGCGTAATTTGGCTACCCAGAAAATGAACTAAGATACGATATGAAGAAGAACTTCCAACATCAGCACTCTCTGGAAGAGTCATATCAGAAGATGATCATCAAAAAACCTAAACAAAGATCCAGGCGATGCTGCAGTTGCAGCTGCATTCATCCCACCAGTTCCTGTACTTGCCATTGGAATGAAGAAGGAGATATCTAACCTGGCCTGTGTATACAGTAAAACAACAAATTTGACTGGATCTACACTGTTGGAACTCAACCAAGAATTAGGAGAAGTGCAAGTTGCAGCGCTCCAAAATCCTACAACTACAGACTATCTACTGTTAAAAGAACATATGGGATGTGAGCAGTTCCCAGGAATGGGTTGTTTTAATTTGTCTGATTTCTCTCAGACTGTTCAAGTTCAGTTGGACAATATCCACCATATCATAGACAAATTTTCACAAATGCCTAGGGTGCCTAACTGGTTTTCTTGGCCTCACTGGAGATGGCTGGTAATTATAGATCTGCTTTGGTTATGTAACTGTATTCCTATTATGTTAATGTGTGTGCACAATTTAATTAGTAGTTTAAAACCTATACATGCTGAAGTTACTCTACAAGAAGATATGTCAAAGAAATAATCAATCTTCCCATGTTTTCTTCCATCTGCTACCTCTATAGCTTTTCTTCTTCCTTCCTAATTACAACCCTTAAATAGAATTCGTGCCTCATATCGAATTTACTGAGTATCATAATTCCTCCAAGTGCTAAAGATACCTCAAGACAAATGCTGGGCATAGAAGCCACAGGGCATAAATCTGCAAAGAAGTAAAAAGCTAACCTTTTCAAATAATATGGCTTCTCTCTCACTTACCAACTTTACATTTCCCTGTATGGCCCCGGAAGATGACTGGTTAGCCAGAGACAGGTAAGATTCCTCAAGGGAGGAACAACCTAAGACAGGCACAGTCACAGGGGGACCATCAGGTGAGAAATTGGGGATCAACAGAGGTGAGGCTTAGAACCTCACCCCCCCGTTCTGAGAGAAATCTTCTGCATACGTGGATGTTTTATTGCCCTTGTCTAGCTTGGATTAACACATAGTCTACAGGCACACACCTGATCATCTACATTTGCTCTCTTACAACACTAAACTATGTTTTCTACCTTTATCTTGTATCTACCTACCACTTCAGCATTTTATTAAAAATAATAATAATAAAGAGAGAAATGTGGTATCCACATATAAATCAAGTATAAAAATCAAACGAATATTCATATTTGACCTGATTGTTTATAGTTCATAATGCGTGATCAAAACCGAAAGTTTCTGTGATGACTGCCCTTGTACTGTTCACCATGTAAGAACTTATTGACTATGTAAGAATTTGTTCACCATGTAAGAACTTGTTCGTTATACTTCAGAAGATTGGAGACTGTTGAGAATTAGGCTTTGGGTTGATTAATGATTGTGCATTGAGTCCCCTATACAGAATTTTATTGTTGTTAACACCCATTTGATCAATAAATATAAGATATGCCCTCTCAAAGAAAAAAAAATACATGAACAATGAGATTTTTCAGGTCATTAATATGGTAAAGATTAGAAATAACATAATACCTAATACACTGAGTGTTTAAAGAACTAGGACTTCTCATGTGGTGGTGGTGGTGGTGGTAGAATAGATCTGAAGAGTCTTTCCGTGGGAAATAAGCACAAGCCATTTGATCAGCAAGTTGGAATCCAACAGTTATATTAGTTTTAAAAGAGAGAGAGAGAGAAATTCATCGCATACACCATTAAGGTGGTTTGTTACATCTTATTCTAAGTAGGAGCCAGAATGTGGAAACAACGTAAATGCATGTGGAGAATAATTGAACAATTTATAATATACCGCACACTGGAGTACCACTCTACTTCAGGTGACAGTATAAATACTCACTGATGTGGAGAATGTTTATTACTGCTTATCAGTGAATAAAGCAACTTAGAATCATATCATTTAAAAAAAAATGTCTGCACACAAACATGGGCAGGTGAGAGAATATGACCTAAACTATGATCAGCGTGTATTAGCCAAAAAAAGAGGCAGGATTAAAACATTAATCATGTAATTGTAAGAAAATACTCATAATAAATACACCAGATAAAAAAAATTTTTTGTTATAAAGTAGCATATATGGAAAGAATATAATTTGCAAAGTATACTATACTGAACTGGAAAAAACAATATTTCAGTGTATATACTTCCAGTGGAAAGTTATCTTTCATGAAATAATTTCTACAATCTATATCCTGTTTGACAAAGTGATTTTTTTCATTAAAAAAGTTAAAGTCGTATATACCTTTTCAACATACTTAAAGATTTATATTGATTTGTATGGTAAGAACATGGCTGCTTTAATGTTTCTTCACAATTTTCTGGGTTTTTCAAGAATGAATATTCTTGCATCTTGAAATTGATACTTATTTTGATAAGACTATATATTTATTCCGGAAATGCACTATTTCATGAATTAGAAACAGTATCTTTGTTCACTGAGTTACAGTATTTCAGAGTTGGAAGGAATCTTAAAAAAAAAAAAAAAAGAGGGGGAGGGATACTTTCTACTGCACTATAGCCAGCATCTGGGACTTCACAGCGATTAACAGACAGGAGGGGGCGCCAGTCAGGTCCTCTCTTCTCTTCAGCCTAGCAGGATAGAATCAGCTGAGCTGCATGGAAAACCCTCACAGTGTTGCATGGCTTCTTAGAATGTTTTCAATTAAATGGGTAACCCCTTGAGATGAGTGTGAATGGTATAAACACCTCACAGGGGAGACGCTCATAGGCAGTGGGAAGCAGGCATTCCAGGCCACACTGCCGTTTTGGGGCACTTACTCTCAGGTGCCCCATCTACAGAACAAAAGGCTGAGACAGGGTCATCCTCGATGCTGTCATGGAAGAACTCGAGTTCTATGGACATTTATATGTCTTATTCATACCAATTGTGGAAGAAAACCAACAAAATCAAATGTCCTCTTATTAAGACAGGAAGGAGAAGGGAGGGCTGGGGAGGAAAAGAAAGAAGAGGAATAGAAAACAGAAAAACAAAAAGAAATGAAAATGTTTTTGTTGTTCTTGTATGCTTATTAATATGACCCAAAATACAACTGTTTAAATATTAAACATGGTAATACAAAAATAGACAAGTTTTTAAACTGTGCTAGGTTACGGTAACCTGGGTTAAATACGCTTGTAAAGAGCAAAATCAATATTAATGGCTTAATTCTTTAAAAGGTAACAAGTAGAGGCTATTTATTTAAATTGTTTTATTGATAAATAATTTCCCAACTATGTATTACCCAACTTTATAATGCTTTATCTGTTCATTTCTTTTAATAACCATACTGCTTTTTTTATACATGATTTTCTAAAAAGAAAAAAGACACCTGGGTAGAAGAGTAATTTTCTTTATGTCATGCCCCAAAGTTTCCAATTGCTATACAGGTGATGTATCACTGATTCAACTCTTTTAAAAGCACTGTGATTGTAATAGCCAAAATGTTAAAAGCATCAAATTAGAATTTCACTTTGGAACAGGGCCATCCTTGACACCTGGGCATGTTTTTGAATAATTAAACAGCTACTGAACTCTTTGGATTCAACCTGCCTTAAAAAGACAGTGACCTCACGTTTGGGGCACCAGGGGTGCAGCCCCAGCATTGCCACTAACTACTTATACTACGTGGGCAGGTGACTTTAAACTCTGAGCTAGGGTTTTCTCTTTTAAATGCATGAAAGACAGAGTCTCTTGAAGCCTCTCGAAGGCCCACACTTGGGTTTTCCAACCTGAGCTCCTCCAAAGTTCTAATGGACGGAAGAGAAATGAGGTGATGGGGTATTTTCTGCTGCATCTCGATCAGGATTTCAGCCTTGGCCCTGTTCCCCAGGTCTGTTCACATCACAGGGGAGGCAGGGAATCAGCAGGCAGCGTCTGAGCTCTGCTGTCAGGCAGATCTATGTTTGAAGCTTGGCTCAAACAGTTCCTTTAGGAAAAGTGCATGGAGACATGCGAGAAAAGCCCCTTAGGTGGCATCTGGCACGTAGTGAGGGTCTATAAATACAGCTAAATGGAAGAAAACCTCCTCTACCAAATCTTCTCTTGGACGGTGCACCAGTGCGTGCCTCCCTCACTGCCGCATCACCTTCCATGTCTGTCTTCTCTGCGTGCAGTGAGGTCCTTGCACAAGGCGCTCAGTTCATCTTGCTATCCTTGGATTTACTTACACTTCAGCATCTGATATTCCACATGGCCTGATGAATGAGCAAGTGGAAGGATACTGACCAAATACATTCTGCATCCTTACCCAGTCCTCCCCTTACTGTGCCCAAGTGCCCCCGACCACCCCATCTTAGGTCCAGTGCTCCCTACTTGGAAACACCACCGCCAATACCCCACCTCTGCACACCCTCCAGCACTTCTCATGCTGCACATCAACAGTCATGCCCAGGGGCTCACTCAACAGCAGTCCTCAGGCCACTCATTCTGGCTCCATTTCCATCCAATTTTCAACAAGTGTGCAAACAAGAAAGTTAAAATAGATGACCAAGCAAAGCCATAGTTCTGTACTATGGGTTAAGAAAGATAAATACAACTGCTCACAATACTCCCAGGCACGTTTGACCCTTAGAGGGAAGAAATTGAGGTTGTGCAGGTCAGGGGAAGGATGGCATTGAGGTAGCCAGTTCGGGATGCCCTGTTCACTATCGTAAGCTCCAGCAGAAGGGAGACCACTAAGGAGGATGGACAAAGCCCATAAGGGCACGTTTACCTTTAACTTCTTGAAGTTAGAGTTGTTCACAAAGGTCGCCCAGAACCACTCCTGCCTGAATTATCCAGGTCATTCCATCATTATACCTTTGAGGTAGTGACTACACTTAAGATGAATGAAGCACATTCTTTGTCAAATATTTCACAAGAAGATGAGATTTGCTTCAGGAAACGAGGATAAGGATGACTCATCACCTTAGGAGCTTTTTTTGACAGCTCTGATCTGCATGGCTGCGGGAATCACAGCTTCCCACACTCCCTGACTTCCCACAGCCCCTTGCAGAAGCCACTGCTTTTCAGCACCTGGCACCAGCACCTATCCCACCCCAGTCTGCTTCGATTCCATTTTTATTTTGGCAGATTCTTTTTTCACAGCAACCTGATGTTAGTTCTCTGTAGATTTCAGTTCAAGTGGAAACACATCTTCTTCGGCATGAAGAATTGGCAGCAGTCATGCTTCCTCCCCACCTTGTGTGTAGGGAACACAGTTTTTGAAGTCTGGGGATATGTGAACAAAGAAGAAGAGACAGCAGTCTGGTTTTAATACCACAGTTAAGCTAGGAGACACACGCAGAATTTGGAACAGCTCCTTGAAGAGGCAGAGAATTATGGGCTCCCAGCATAGGATGGGCTGTGCAAACAAGATTGTCTTAAAAAGCAAATGAGAGGCTGCAGACCCTTCAAATTAATCATTGCCAAAACTGCTTTCCATTGTCTCAAGAAGTAGCAATTAGGAGTGGAATACAGAGGATTAAATTGTAGAAGATTAAAAAAAAAAGATTTAGGTAAAGTGTTACTGAGAAACAATGGAGCTGAGGATTTCAGTGTAACCTCAGATCTTACATGGGGTAAATTGAGAGTAAAAGACAGAAAGAAAAATATAAGGAAAGAAAGAGAGCCAGACAGCCAGACAGCCATGGCCAAGCCTATAAAAAAAAACTCATAGGCCCAAATATAGAGACACCCAAGACTTAACTACTTAATCTAGCTGCAGGTTCAGCATCCCAAGAATATAACCTTTTAACTAGTCAGTGTGGAATCCCTGGTCAGCACTAGAAAATCTACTGCTAGATCCCTTCCATTCCCCTTAGGAGGGCAACCTTGCCTAAAACAATGGATTCTCTGCTAATGATTTCCTTTTTTCTGCTCCCTCTCTACCTTTAAAACCCTTTCCTTCTCCACAGCTCAAAGGAGTTCCCCTCTACTTGCTCAATGGGATGCTGCCTGATTTATGAATTGAATAATAAAGCCAATTAGATCTTAAAATTTACTCAAATCAATTTTGTTATTTAACAAGCCTCACAAAGAGAAAATAACTCTTTCCTCGATTCATTCTCTCTTACCTGGATTTCTGATCTTTCACATGAACTTTGAGCATAAAGAGGCTTTAATGGTGTGCTGCTCATAGTAGCACCCACAGACCACCTAAATCAAAGGCAGCAGCTCCAAGAAGAAGGGCACATTGCAAAGTGACTCTCAGCAAGCAGCAGAGGGTCCCAGTGCATGGCTGGGTTTGGGCTGTGCTGAGAGCCTGGTCCTGAGACCCGCTTTCAGCACAGCCCACACTCTGTGATTAAAATGCTGGCTCCACTGGAAAAAATGAAAACCAGGCATCTACATGATAAGAAGTCAGCCTGGCAGGACCTGAAGAGGCAGGTGTTTTGTGTTGGGGGTGAGGGAGGCCCCAGGGAGGTGAGCAGGGCTGGGGAGGCCTTCATGCCTCAGGGGAGGATTGTGAGGAGGGGCACGGAACATGCCTGCCACAGGCCTGAAGCACCCCACCAGCTAATAAACAGCTTTACACTCTGTGAAGAAGTGAATCCCATGCCTTGCATCACAGGTACACAGAGGGACATGCAGCCCCAGGCATTAGTCCCCATAACTCATTTCAGTGGAGCCACTAGGGTCCCAATGATTAGAAAGTCTAAGTTTTATATTTTATTTTGTCTTCATCAGTCTCTTAGTGAAGCAGTAAGTGAGTTATTTGAAAGTTAGTCCTTGGAAGATGGAGAAGACATATGGCAGGGACAAAGAAGCGTGCCCACAGGTGGCTGCAGCCCATGACAAGAAGCAAGAACAAAAGAGCCATTTTTGAAGGTGTCAGCAGGAGAAAGGCTTTCATAAATGGTTGTTCCAGAAATCACATTTCCTTATTGTGGATCATGCACCCCTGAAAAAGGGACTGAAGTGCTTTACCTAGAAGGCATTAGTACACACTCTCCAAAATCCTGGTCTAGCATTTTGATAAAGTTCTATCTACTAAGTAATATAAATTGCAGGTATGTAGATGTCTCGCACTGAGCATAATGGGAGGATTTGCAGAATATAATAAAATTGGTAAATGGCAGACTATCTCATATCAAATTTGTTTTAATGTATTCTGTTCACACTTCTTTTTTTAGTAATGAAATACTTAAATTGATTTTTAATGATGTATTTTCCAGTTCTAGAATTTGTAATTTGAATAAATACAATTACATTTTTATATCATATTTTACAATGAAAATGAAAGACACTACAATTTTTCTTTCCTGAGGGTTCTTTTTTACATTTAAAATACCACTCTCTTTCATATAGCTTTCCTTGCACATGTTTTGTTTCTGACATATTTACATGGATTTTCATAATGTTCCACAAATTCAGAACATGAAATTATCATTTTTCAAAACAGATGTATAGCCATAATGAAGAGGAAGTATGTAGGCAATACATCTTCAATGTAAATTATCCCAAATTCTCAATGATGGCAAAATGTTTATGAGTACATACCAATTATATTTTCTTTAGATTTTCTCTTATATAAGAAAGTCATTATCTACTGTACCTTAAAATAAATGAAGTCTAAGAAATTAAACCTTTAGGCAAAGTGCTAATAATGAAAAGGAAAAATAATGTGTATGTCCAGTTAAAAGTTTGTATATAAGCAGTAAAACACAGAGATAAGTTACGATATATACAGTGAAATATCACTACATAGAAATTTTTCAAGCAATAACAAGGATGGATCTCAGAGACAAAATGTAGACTGAGAAAAAACACAGACTGTATACATGCACTGAGGTTCTGTTTAGATATGTCACAGAGAAAAGATGAAGAGATTTGACAGATCTACTTGAGGTCACTAATCAGACTGCCTTTAAATTTAACCAAAGCAGAGATTCTCCTGCTCACTTTGAAGAAGAAACATGCCATGTCGTACTAGTTCACGCGGCCAAGACCTGAGGGTGCCAACAAGGAATGGAGAGCAAGTCCTGCTGGCAACCAGCCAACAGATGTGCCCGATGTGCCCCTCAGTCCTACACCCACAAGGAACTGATCTTTGCCAACAAGCAGAATGAGCTCAGAAGAGAGCTCTGACAAATAGTGTAATTTATAGTAAGAGATATATATTTGGTCTTTGTCCCTATTTCTAGCACAAAGCTCCCAAAACCCTTCGAATTTCCTACTTGATGGGGGTCATGATGGTGACTTTTGTTCTGTTCATGAGGGGACAGGTGGCACACCTGAGGGTGAAGGCTGGTTGCAGGAGCCCCACCTCTGACCTCAGGGAAGAAAGAGGGGCTGGAGGTTGAATCAATCACCAATGGCCAATCATTTAATCAACCATTCCTGTGTAATGAAACTCCATAGAAACCCAACAGGATGGGGTTTGGAGATCTTCCAGAATGGTGAACAATGGAGATTCGGGGAGAGGGACACCCAGAGAGGGCATGGCAGCTCCACACGTCTCCACATTCATTGCCTTATGCACCTGACAAACTCTGACACATGCTGTAATGATGGACCTGAAACCCATTATGCTAATTGCAATAAGCCAGCCATGAAAGAACAAATAGTATATGACACCTCTTATATGAGGTAGAGTCAAAGCCATACAGACAGAAAGCAGAACAGTGGTTGCCAGGAGCTAGGAGGAGGGGGGTGGTGAGTTAGTGTTTGCTGAGTAGAGTTTCAGTTAGGAAGATGGAAAGTTCAGGTGATGGGTGGTGGTCACAGCTGCAAAACAGTATAAATGCACCTGGTGCCACAGAAGAACAGTTAAAAATGGGAAAATTTATATTATGTATATTTTACCATAATGAATAAATAAATATCTGTATATCTATTTTATATATGTACTAACAGATTCACTAATGAATTTTCCATTTGGTATTCTTGTCCACTAATAAACTCTCTAGATTAAAATAAAAAATGAAGGCTGTGTCTCCAGATCTACTCAACCAAACCAGATGGCTTCTAGGATGCTTCAGGGTGTGGGTCTCGCCACAATCTCTGCAGAACCAAGAATAGAGGAGGGATTATCTCAGAACGCCCACATTTGGTCTACCGCAGGAATACTAGCGAAATCCAGAGAAGGCCCACAAAGTTCTTGAAAAGATAATTCCATCAGATACAGTGTCAGCACACACTTAGAGGTCAGGAAAAACACAATGGAAAGAAGATCATAAAAGATATGATACATGCCTTCCATCAGGAAGATACAAAAATCATGATGATTTGTGTACCTAAAAAGCCCTAACTACATGATAGACAGACAGACAGACATGATGGACAAAATGAAAATCTGACAGAATTCAAGGGAGGAACAGACAATTCAACAGTGAGAGTTGGAATTAGTAACATTCAAATTTCATAATGGATGTAACAGCCATCTGTAGAACACACCACCCATCACAACAGATTTACATTCCTTTCAAGGGCACAAGGAACTTTCTCCAGGATAGACCATATTCTAGTCCATAAAACAAACCTTAACAAATTGAAAGGTTTAAAATCATACTATTTTTTCCCTCTGGATACAATAAAATGATATTGAATTTCAATAACAAAGAGAAATTTGGGAAACACACATAAATGGAGATTTTAAGATACAATCTTAAGTAACCAATGGACCACAGAATAAACCAAAAGGGAAGTTCAAAAATACTTTGAAAGTGGAGACACAGTCAAGCAGAGCCCTGGGGCACATGAAGCAGAGCTTGGAGGGACGCTTATAGCTGCAAATGCTGCTATCATGGAAGAAGAAAGTCAAATCACTAATGTAAACTTCCAACTTAAGACATGGGGAGAAAAAGAGCAAACTAAATCTAAAGCAAGCAGACAGAATGAAATAATTGCAGTTAGAGCTCCAATTAGCAAAACAGAAAGGAGAAAAACAATAGAGAATTCCAGTGAGACTAAAAGTTGATTCGGTGAAAAGACTGACAAAATTGGCAACACTTTGGCTAGAGAAGCCAAGAGAGAGAGAAAGCACAGAAATAAAAGGGATGTTACCACCAACCTCACATAAATGAAGGGGTGGCAAAGGGACACTATGAACACCACACCAATAAGGGGACAACTTGCAGGATGTGGACAAATTCCTAGCAAGACACAAGACACCAAAGCTAGTCAAGAAGAAAGAACACTCAGTATAGACCCTATAACAAGTAAAGAAATTGAGTTACTAATTTAAAAAACTAGTCACAAAGAAAATCCAGGCCAGGATGTCTTCACCGGTAAATTCTAGCAAATATTTAAAGAACTAACACAAATTCCTCACCAGAACTCTGGAAAACAGAAGAGGAAGGAAAGCTTCCCACTCATGCTATCAGATGAGCAATAACAGACAAACATCACAGAAAAGAAAACTATAGATCAATGTTTGGTACAAATACAGACTCAAAAGTCCTCAATAAAATACTAGCAAATAAAATCCAGCAATGTATGGAAATAATTATATTCCATGATCAAGTGGTATTTATCCCCATTGGTCAATGAAATGCTGTTTTAACATCTAAATATCAATTAATGTAACATATCACACCAGTAAATAAAGGACAAAAAAATGCATGACCATTTCAATAAATGCAGAAGAAGCATTTGACAAAATCCAACACCCTTTCAGGATAAAAACTCTCATCAAACCAGGAATCAATAGGAACTCTCTTCACTTCATAAAATGTATCCTTGAAAACACATAGTTCACATTACAGTTCACATTGTTCTTACAATTCCATCATCAAAGACTCTTACAACACCAGAAATAACATTTGCCTGATTTTAAAAATGGGCAGTGGGTCTGAATAGACATTTTTCCAAAGAAGATATACAAATACCATTAAGTTCATGAAAAGATGCTCAACACCATCACCC
Source organism: Manis pentadactyla (assembly GCF_030020395.1). NCBI lineage: Eukaryota > Metazoa > Chordata > Mammalia > Pholidota > Manidae > Manis > Manis pentadactyla. Next base: position 47,477,786 of record NC_080025.1, read on the forward strand.
ATCAGGAAGATGAAAATCAAAACGACGTCAAGCTACCGCTCCACGCCAGAGTTGCCCATCATCAAAACCTCAGATAACAGCAGGCATGGGGGAACCCGAGGAAAACTGCTGGTGGGAATGTAAAATGGGGCAGCCACTCTGGAACACAGTCTGCAGGCCCTCAAATGGTTAAACACATAATCCAAGTCCACTCCTAGACACACACCCAGGACATATACCCATATGTATACACATATACATACGTACACAAAAAGCTCGTACACAATTGTTCACAGCCGTCCATCCATAGCAGCCAGCAACTGGAAACAACAACCCCAATAACCATCAACTAATAATCGACACACAAAATGTGGACTGCCCATACAATGGCATATTGTCTAGCAATCAAAATAGATAAGTGCTGACAGGCTGTGGCACAGAAGACCATTGAAAACATCATGCCAAGTGAGAGAAGCCAGTGACAAAGGGCCACATATTGCATGAGTCTGTTCATAGGAAATGTCCAGCATAGGCAAATCCATAGAGACAGACAGAAGATCATGGATTACCAAGGGCTGGAAGACATGGGGGTTATCGGAGACGACAGCTAAGTCCATGCAGGGTTTCCTTTCAGGATAACGAAAATTGTTCTAAAACTGAGAGTCAGGATGGCTACACAACTCTGGAATAAACTCAAAGACCATCCAATCATACACTTGAAATGGGCAGAATGTGGCATATGAATTACAACTCAATACAACTATTAAAATAAGATATGCCCAGCATAATTAATCTTTAGGGAAAAGCAAATTAAAACCACAATGAGAAATCACTACACACCAAGTACAATGTCTAAAAATAGGTATTTTTTAAACTGGATGATACCAGAGCTAGAGAGGAGGTGGGGCAATTGGAGCTTTCACACACTGGTAGTGAGCATGCAGTTCGGCAAACATCTGATATAAACATTGCCAGGTACATAACTTTAGCTACTCATTTACGGGTCTGTGTTCCCAGCGGGCTGACTCTGCAAGAAGGCTCTGTCTGTCCCCTTGCACACCTCTGGAGCCCAGCTCAGCACTCCGTGGTGAGGTGCAGCTCATAAGTGGGAACTCGGTTGATCAGAGCGCACTTGCACACCTGGGAACCAAATCTGGCTTCTGTTGATCATTGGTGCCGATGCACAGAGCTCTGCATGGGAAACCTGGGACCATTGCATGATTCCAAATGGATAGAGGCTCCAAGACAGCAAAGCTCACATGTGGATTTTTCTCCACGTCAACCTATTTCCAGCAAAGTGTCTGCAGGTAATAGACACTCCACAGATATAGGCTGGGTGGCATGTTTGTGATAAAGGAAAAACAAAATGAACTGTTTTAAGTACTCTAATTTTATGTACTAAGAAATTGCTTGTGTAGTAATTTAAGTCCTGAAGAAAAGATAAAGCTGTCCCATTAATACATGGTTGTTTTATTCCAGTCAGGCTGACGCACTAAGCTTCCATCATTGAATCGAATCTTCTCTATCCAGCCACTCCCCTCCTGTCTTCAGTTTCTTTCTGTTCAACTTTTAAAATGAGGGAACCTGAATGAAGGATGGTGACATGACCCGCCTGCAGAAAGCAGAGCTGCTCTGTACTCACGACAGTCAGGAGCATGCTCCGATGGCCTCTGGCACTGAGGCTCCAGCTCCATCCCTGGGCTGACATCAGATCGCTTTTTGGAATCTTGCAAAAGCATCAGAAACACCTTTTTGAAAATGAAAAAGAGCTTATTAGCATATCTCCTTTCCCCATTGTGGTTCTTTCCTTTGCCTCAGTTACCCAACCTGTCATTACCCTCCACATGCCCCCTATTTCTTCTTTCAGTTAGTGGGTGCCACTCTAAGGCCACCGAGTTCTGGCAAGCTGGGTGTAAGGTTGCTTGTCTCACTGAAACCTGAGGGTGCCTGCGGTGGCAGAGGCAGGAGCTGCCAATAGGACAGCATCTCCACCTCAGCGGGGAATGCAGCTCGCTGTACCAGCATCTCAGAAATCCAGAAGTCACTCAGGCAATGAACTCATGACGCTGAACCTTCAGCAGCACGGGGGGAACATCACATGGAAAACCCCCATGGAACGTGGCTCCTCCAAGGGCTGCATGTTCCCTGTTTGTGTAAGTGACTGGCCTGAAGCCACTACTCACTTACTTAGTGCTGGAAGACTGGAGAGCTGGAGAGATTATCCCTAACAGACCCCAGGGTGCAGGCCCCCTGCAGTGGCAGTCCCAGAGGAAAAGGGTGACTGCTGGCTCCCTCTGGGCAGGCGGGGCCTGCTCAGTGTCCACGTGCCCAAAATTCAGCACCCCCCTGGAGGGTGGGTTGCCTCATCTATAGACCAGGGACGATAGTAACAGCAGCTAATGTCCCATGGATGATGGCTGAGTGCTGAGCACAGACTAGGCAAGAATGCAGTGCTGTTAGCAACATTGGCACCATGTCCCTGTTGAGCCACATGCCACGCCAGGCCCTGCACACTGCCACCCTCACCTTGGCAGCATCATTAAGTGTTTCTGTCACTCCCTCTTCTTCTGCAGATGTGGATACCAGGGGCCTGGCCCTGGCCTCACTGCAGCCTCCCCTGCTGGGCAGTTCCAGCTAGAACCTCACACACCCAATGTCAGAACTGAGTACCCACACTGGCAGCCTCCTGGGACTAGTGATTCCTGTAAACGGTGCGCACCATTCTGTCTCTGCTTATTTGAGGAAATAAGCACAAAGGTGTCAACTGTGTCTGGGTGTTTTAAGGAGCCTCCGGCCCGCAGGGGAAGAGAGGAGAGGGCACTGGCAAGGAGAAACAGTGAGCGAGGGTGTAGGCGGGGCAGGCGCACATCTCTCTGCGTGGGGCCCATCGGTTTGAGACAGAATCCTGTGGAGAGAAATATGAGTCCCTGGTGCCAGTGGAGCGCCACAAGGTTTCATTAGCTCTGATGTGGTTACTGTTATTTGTAAGATAACCCCTTGCTGAGTCCCAGTAAGAGCACAAGGAAAGCTGCCAACTCAGGACTACCACACAGGGTAACCCAATCACAACGGTGGTGAATCACACCGGCTCAGTGTGCCACCCTGGGAAAATCATTCACCACTCCAGCCTCCTGTGAAAAACGGTTAACAGAATCATTGCAGAGCAGCTATTTCATCTACGTGCAAAGCAGGGAGGAGCCCAATGCCTGCCAGGCGGGAAGCTGGCACAGTCGGGTCCAGAGAGGAGCCAGAGAAGGAGGAGGTGCCCACGAGGCCATACACTTAACCCTCAAGTCAGCCCAACGAGATCAGTACTGCTGCGCCCTCCAGAGGAGGGCACCAGGGCCTGGTGGGCTGAGCATTCTTCACCCGGTGCATGCATAAGGATGAAATTAAAGACGATAAAAACAGTGGGAGTCAAGAGTTATTCACTGCGCAGGCACTTTCCTTTGTACCTTAGTCTAAAAGGAATTTTCATCTAATGTTCAAACGTAATTGTGAATTACATAAAGCGTATCTTGATACCAAAAGAAACATTCTAGATAATCACGCTCCTGCATTCGTTGCCCTCCTTTCCTAATGAGACCGTGCAGGTGTGTGCGAGTGTGCACACATTTGAGCACACGTACGTGTTGGAGGAGAAAACAGAATGCAGGCGGTGGTTTTGCTCCCCACAATCCCACAGGAGCCTGGGGGTCACGACGGATGACAACACAAAACCTCGTATCAGGGCGCAGCGCGGGAATTCGCAACCTGCTCAGCGGGAAGGTGAAGGCGCGGCTGGGGCGGAGGGAGTGTGTGAGCGCCATCTAGTGATCGTCTGCTTAACTGCAGGCCTGCCTGCCACCCCAGGAGGCTCTGACATCGCAGCCCCAGATGGAGGATATCACCTTGCTACTCTGGGAATTCTGTAATTCCCATGCTCAATGGAAGCAGACTGCACCCTCCAAAGTTCCACTCTTCAAGGGTCTCATGGAACCAGAGCACCCAGAATGGAATGCTACCCATGGCTTTAAGGAAAGGAAATGCACAGGAAGGTTACTGGAATCTATCACCCTTCTGCTTAGTCTGGGAAATGGAAGTTCCAAAGTATAGGTTTAATTTACTCCTTATCGGCTGATACATATTCTCTAGTACAACTTTAAATCAGTATTTGTATGTGAAGGCCACATCTTCACAAATTTTTTTAGGTCACTAAGGTAGGGAAATATATGCTTCATTTCATCAGGATAATGATGAAGAAATGCAAAAACTGCTAAACATTCTCGTTATAGATAAGATTAGGAAAGGTCACTGAACACATACAAATATCCGTTCAGAAGAGACAGAAACAAAACAGAAGCAAGCAAAATAATTTCCAACAAAATTATTGTGTGCAGGCTGGACCCCTCACACCCCCAAGTTTAACAGGTTTCCGGTGGTATTTGGACATAGGTATGAAATGACCTCACATACCTTCCTCTTCCTTTGGAGTTTTCTCTGCATTTCCAACTGAATAAAGGCCAGAAGCCAATTCATATGGATCAAATAGGACCCACACATGGCCTCTTTTATATAAAGTACTAGAAAGTTATTTTAAATCTTATCTAATGTTTTGAATTTACTGGATTAGCTCAGGACTCCCAAGTCAAAAGACACTCAAGTCAAATGATGATTAGTCAAAACTACTCTTATTAATTTTTAAATAATTTAACTATATGAAATAAATAAGAAATGAGATTAAAACTCAAAAGCAAAAGAACTCATACAATCCAACTTGAAAAATGGGCAAAGGAAATGAATAGAGATTTTTCCAATGAAGACATAAATGGCCAACTGGTACCTGTAAAAATACTCAACACCACTCATCATCAGGAAAATGCAACTCAAAACCACAATGAGATATCATCTCACTCCACTCAGAATGACTGCTGTCAAAAAGATGGGAAACAAGTGTTGATGAAGGTGTGGAGAAAAGGGACTCCTCGTGCACTGTTGGTGGGAATGTAAATTGGTGCAGCAGAAAAGTATAGAGGTTCCCCAAAATACTAAAACAGAAATACCATATGACCCAGCAATTCCACTTCTGGGACTCTATCCAGAGGAAGTGAAAATGCTATATTGAAGAGAAATCTGTATCCTCGTGTTCATCTCATCATTATTTATAAAACCCACATCATGGAAACAACCTAATTGTCCATCATGGAAGAATGGATAAAGAAAATATGATATGCATAAGTATGTACACACACACACACACACACAGTAGAATATTTTCAGCCATAAAAGATGGAAATTTTGTCATTTGCAACAACATGGATGGATCTCAAGGGTACTATGCTAAGTGAAGTAAGTCAGAGAAAATCAAATACTGTTCAATCTCATTTACATGTGGAATCTAAAAAACATTAACTCGTAGAAACAGAGAACAGATTAGTAGTTGCCAAAGGTGGGGGGTAGGCTAAGAGAAATGGGTGAAGGTGGTCAAAAGGTACAAACATTCAGTTATTAGATAAGTTCTGGGGATGTGATATACAGCATGGTGACTAAAGTTAACAACATTCTGTTGTATATTGGAAAGTTGCTAAGTGAGTCGATTTTAAAAGTTCTCACAAGAAAAAAAGTTATAACTGTGAGGTGGTGGATGCCAACTGAATTTATAATGGTGATCATTTCACAATATATGCTTATATCAAATCATTATACACACCTTAATAATATAATGTTATAGGCCAACAATACTGGAAAAAATAAGAAAGAAATTGAATCTCAAAGACACTAACTAGTGTGAAAGTAATTCACAATTTAACAAAAATATGGATCTAAGTGTGAAGCCTACGGCACTTCTGCTCTTTGTTTTCCAGGAAGAACAAGGTCAACAGTTTGGGGATTCTTCATTTGTGGACATGTGTTTTCTTAATTTAGAGGAGCTGCAGGGTCTGAGCATTTATGACAACTCGGTGTCACCTCAATACTGATGGTGCCATCAATCCTGCAGACTGCAGTGCTGTGCCCACCCCATCGGCAAGTAGAGCTAGACCCCAAACTCGACCTGCACTGAAAGTGTCAGCTTGATGGACTACACCCTGGAGTTGGTCCGTGTGACATGCCTTGGGCTCAGTTGCTAGAGAAATGGAGTGAAGCAACCGAACTCTGGAAGCCAGTGACGATATCATCCCACCAAGGGATGACATGAGCAGAAACTTTAGCAAAAAAAAAATGTAGGCAATATTTTCTCAGTTTTCTAAAAGTGCATTTGTTTTTTAAGAAGCAGGAGATAAAAACCATGTGGAAAGCTTAGATGGTAAGGACTGTGAAAGTTACTGGCCAATCCTCCCCAGATACAGGGCTCGGCAGATGTGCCCAGATGTGCCACAGTGTGGGCAGCCAGAGTTTATTATCTGACAGGAATTTGTAATTGAGTTCCAGTTGCTATTGTAACAGACTACCACAAACTTGGGGGCTTAAAACAATATAAATTTACCAGCTTCTAAATCTGGAAGTCGAAGGCAAAAACAGGCCTTCTGGACTGAAAGAAGGGTGTTGGAGGGCTGTGCCCCCCCGTGGAGGCTCCCAGGGTGAACACACCCCTCGCCTTATACAGCTTCCAGTGGAGCCTCTATTCTTTGGCTCATAGCCCCTTCCTCCATCTTCAAAGGTCATTCTGCCAATCTCTGCTTCCATCAAGACATCACCTCCCCATCTCACCTTCCTAAGTCCTCTTACTTTTGATCCTCCCAGGCCCACCCAGATAATCCAGGATAACCTGTCGCCAGACCCATGCAAGAAACATAAGTTCCCAGGATTCGGCACAGCCGTCTTTGGGGGCCCACTATTCAGCCACCGCAGGACAATGACACCATCAGTACATCTTTAAAACAAGGGCTGTTGATGTGATGTGTCCCTGAATACTGCAAAGGCAGGGAGATTAGAAGGTGAACTGGGAAGTTTTGGAGTTTGCCACCATTAAATTCAAATGCCTGACTTTGGGCAGCTCGTTTCCTTTGTCAAGTTTAGTCTCTCAACTCCTTACTGCACAAACTGCAAAGAGAGGGGGAACAAGTGATCTGGGGTGCTTGGGTGAGCTTTGGAGGTGTATGTGGGGAGGACTCCTGTTGCCTAACACAGAGAGAGAAAGAGCCACCAAAGGCCTGGGGAGCAACAGCCCTGTGGCCGCATGCAGCTGGCAGCAGGGGCTCCCTGCAGGGATGGCTGATTCTAGATCCTGGACCAGGAATGTCCTGCCATGATAAGCTGGGAGCATCTTGTATCAGCAAGAAGATACTCAGAGATTAGGGGATGTGGTAGAAGACACGAAGCGAGCTTCCAGGAGTGCCTCTGGCTAAGCCTGACATGATTTCAGTTCACAGCAAATGGGATCACAGTGAACTGTAGCTCACTGAATAACCGAGGAAACCATGAGCCCCAGCTGATACAAATGAGTAAACAGTGTGGAGAGAAAGGGCCTCCTTTGGGTTTAATGCCAAATTAGAGGCAGAATGAATGGTGGAAAATGGTAGAAAAATCACCACTTGACAAATGTCATAATCATAATTATCTGGGCAAGGAATGCGGGATGGGCTGGCACTCGTGGGGGAAAGTGGGATGAGAGCGATAAAGAGTTTCAAAATGTGCCCCCCAAAATAATTAATAGTGAAGCACAGGAAAACTAACCCAGAGTGCAAACACCTGGCAGACACGACCTGACCTGAACAGAGTTCTGGCCACACCACGGGGGGACGGATGGGCGCCAGCACCAGGCAGTGGGACACAGTGATCAGGGCACCGGCCCTGTGACATGCCAGCCCAGCGCGTGGAAGCCAGGCCATCATGAGGAAGCGTGACAAACCCACACTGAGGCTCACTGTGCAAATGATGGCTCCGTCATATTCAGAAACACCAAGGTCACCACAGCCAAGGACACGGGAGTGCTAGCACAGCTGGTGGTGACTCAGGAGACATGCAGTGGTCACGACTTGTGGCCCTGGGCTGGAGCCTCCTGCTCTTAAGGACGTGACTGGGGCCACTGAAACTTATGGGTAAAGACTGTACAGGAATTCTTTGTTCTTAGAAACTGTTCTCAAAAACTAAAGAAAAAATAAATGTCAGGCACTTATTCCCACTCTAGATTTGATTTTTTTTCTTCCAGGACCCATGTTTTACCTCCCAATGCTAGTAGGATGGGGGAATCTGAGCTCATACACCCAAGGGACTGATACCCAGAACCCTCTTGACGAAGGTTCAGAGGAAGCCCACTGTGCCAAACTCAGCAAGTGGATGGCAGAAACCACCCAGCCCACACAGGCATGCTGACCTTTCCAGAAAATTATAACAAACGTCAAAATTACTAAAAATACACTACAATGTTAATAACTGGGGAGGCTGTGCATGTGTGGGGGCAGGGACAGGGAAAATCCCTGTACCTTCTAGACAGTATTGCTATAAAAAATCTAAAACTGCTCTACAGCTATTGTAAACAATACAGTCTATTAAACAAATACACTACAAAACTTGCTCCATTTGCATTGTCAGAAGATTCTGTCCCGGCCTCAGAGACGACTGCAAATGTCTTTCATATGCACAGCCCAGGGCTCCCCAGTCCCCAGCCCCACACGGAAGGAGACCCTGTTACTGGCAATGGACCCGGCCTGGTAATCACCATGACCAAATTTTACCTCTCAGCCTCACTGGCATGGGGGTCTATTTTGGGGCCATGATTTGCAAGAAATGTATTTCAGTTTAAAATGAAATGTGTGTTCTAGCCACAGAGTCAGAGGTGCTCCTCGGCAGGCCCTCCACCCCCTCTGTAAAGTCATCGGGCAAAAACTCAGATGAACAGAGGAAAAAGCATGCTTGGTGTGTTCACGGCCAAACAAATGGTGGGTCGATAACAAACACAAGCTAAGAAAGTCAATACTTACCAAGTTTAAATAGGCAAAATTGGCTGAGACAGATATTTTATAGACTACACCAAACAAAAGAAACTTGTTCAAAGGCACTTAATCTTTCTCCAATTTAAGATATCTTTCTCAAGCAGATTCAAATAGAATATTACATTTTGTGAAATCTCATATCTGAAATACGTAAAATATACTTGACTTTGACTACAGTTGTCTTTAAGACAGGCAATGTGTTTAGCATCTGTGAGTGTGTGAGAGAAAAATACATGAGAGCTAATCAATCAATATTTATTTAGCACCTATTATGTGCAAAGCATGTACTAAATGTACCAGGTAGAAATTACTGCAAGAAGTTGGAGAAGCACGTATACAATCTCCAAAGCAATTGAGCAGCTGGTTCCCTTGCTTCTTCTGGGCTTGTTTTGGGCTGCTTAACAACAGGGACGTGAGATGGGAAAATCCTGGGGAAAAAAAGATAAGGTAGTTTGCAGAGAGGCAAGATGCATGGAAGACTCATTCTTTTAAGATAGCAGGAAGGAATCCCTCTGTATCTTGACTGTGATCATGGTGCCAAAGCCCTAGGCATTTGCCAACATTTATGAGTAGATTTTTACTGCATGCAATTTAATAACCAAATAACTTTAACAACAACAACAAAAAAGAGGGCAAAGAGGAGGACAATTAAGAAATTTCCAAAAGGAGAATGGATAGATAAAGTATAAACAAAATTATTCTGGAGAAGAAATAAGAATATTTAGGAAACAAGCACAAGAATAATTTTTAGAAGCTAATACTATGATGAAACATCTTCCCTAACAGTAAAAATATAGAGGGATTAAAATACAAAAATGCTTAATTTCAGAATCTACACAGCACATTTTTATGGATATATAGCAAAGTTTTACTGTTAAGACCTCACCTGTGTGTGATCACTTGCTCTCAGTATTATTATGTGATGCAAACAAAAATTGTATATTAAAGTTAGGGAGTATATTTCTATTTTAGCACCTTGAAAAATGAACTTTCAGCCTGTGATTCATCAGCTTCCCAAGCACCAGCTTCCTGCTTGGACCACATGCTCCCCTGTCTGCTGTGGGGACTGATGAAGAGACTAGCAGAGAATCAGTCGGGATGTTGTAAATGTGAGTGGAAGACACCAGGTCCCTCTGGAATGATGGAAAGACAATGAGGCCTGCATAAAATGTAGGGGGTAGGTCACAACTGTATATAATCATTAGGGGAAGCTGTTACTCAACTATATCTTAAAATTCCTATCTTGGACCCAGAAAATGTTCCTCTGGGTCTCAGGAGATGATGGTGGGACCCTTACCTTGTCACAGATGCATGTGTCATCTTACAGATAATATGGGAATAGTGGAGAACTAGGGAACTTGGTGCCCTACAGTGGGGAAGAGAGGTCTGTGCAAAGGAACCTTTTGCAGCAGTAATTATATAACCATGACCATAATGGTTTTGGGGAAAAGGGATACTGCTTAAGATAAGTTATCTGGGTAACTCCTGTTAAAAAATGTCACATGCAGTGAGATTTCAAATCTGACTACATTCTGGGTACAGCAAGCTCCTAACAGGCACCAGCTCTCCAGGAAGGAGAAAAAGGAAGGGCCAGGAATCCGAGAAGACAGATGAGGGCAGACTCCAGGGGAAGCAGGTGAGGCAAGCTGGCAGGGGCAGAGGCCCAGCAGAAACCCAGGCTGGCTGAGTCCCTGGGGCAGGGTGGGGAAAGGAGAGGCAGCCCCCACAGGCCAGCTCCCAGCTCCTGAACTGCCCACTGCTGTGAGGGCACCAGGGAGAGGGCAACAGGAGTGGGCACAGTGGAGACCACCCAGCATCGCCCAGCCTTGGGGGCACCCCAGGCGGCAGGCCCCAGATTTCACACAGATCCCTCTCATGTTGAAGTGCATCAGACACTGTGTCAGGGGTCTGCCCCACACACCCTATCTGTGGCTGCCCTCAGCTCCCGGTTTTCAGAGGAGGGCACTGAGCATGGGGGACACACAGGGCAAATGGCCTGGAGTCCTGCTCTGCATCCACGGCCCTTCCCAGGGTCTCCCTAATTCAGTCAAAACCCTCAGGGCTCTCTGACCCCATCACCAGCACTCCAGATGCGAGGTAAGAAGATGATAATACCAGTTTCTACTTCCAAGTGACCTGTCGGAAGTCACAAACTCCTAACATTTAAGGCGTGGACGGTCACTGGGGTCCTCAGCTGGCTGTTGTGGCCACGGTCAGCATGGCAGACGCTTCCTCATCACTGTTCCAGCCTCTTGGGCTTCTCATTTATGAGGACTCACTTTGGGTCCCTTGATTGTGACCCAGAGTGTGTGACTTAGACTGGGAGATTGAAGCAAATGGGAGTCTGCAAAAGGTAAAGCAAACTGAACACACAGGCCTCTGAGTTCCCCTCAAGGCCCTAGATAAACTCTTGATTCAGGATTCTTGAGATGGTTTGCAGGAAGTTAGACCCATGACAGATGGGCCACCTGCTGACCATGCACACAGACCCCAAACTGGGTGGAGCCAATTATTTCAGGCTGAGATTCCAAAACAATCCACTATCACCTCACCACTGACCATCAGAAGATCAGGTCCGAGCTGATCTCACACCCTTTCCCATACTTTGCCCACAAATGCGTCTGCTTGTAGGCCCACAGGGAGTTCAGGACCTTGAGCATTAGCCACCCATCCTTGCCTGGTACCTGAAATAAATGCTACTTTCTTTCACTACATCCCAATGGCGGTGTTTCACTTTGCTGTGCATCGGACAAGTGGACCCCAGTTTGTTTGGTTCAGGAACATTCCTAGGGTTTTTTGCTTTATTAGCAACAGAATGAAACACCACCTCCATGAAATTATGCAGATAAATTGAAATTTCCACATGCTTGCTTGATTCATATACCAGGTAGAAGTGAGTCAACCAAACACAGGCAACAATAAAATAATGAATGCTCACACTCAACAGGTGTATACTTACTTATTTACACTAGAACAAATGTGCAGGACACATATGAATGTTCAATTTATCTGTATAAGACACCCTTCAATTAATCCATAGCCTAATAACCTGTGGATGGCTGGCAATAACCTGTCCTTACAACCAAAGGAAATTATTTCCCTTTTCCCTTTCAAGGGACCCAGGCTGGTGAAACAGGTCTCAAAGGCACCACCTCTTTATGTCTGCAAGGAGCTGTGATTCATAACAGGTCAAAGTTCCCAACTCTCCAAATTGCTAGTTTCCTGGCGTAATATTCAGACTTGTAATCCAGATTTCCAAAGACAACGACAGCTGGTGTGTGGCCTCGCCACACTGGAGCCCGGTGCTTGGATCAGCTGCAGGTGCTGCATCCCCATGGTCACAGAGACCCACACACCTGCTCTGACTCACACCACCAAGGAGGCCCTGCTCTACACCGGCTTACGGAGGACACTGTCTGCCAAAAGTCCCTGGAGAAAAGGTGCTCTTTCCTGTAGCATAGATGCATTTTAATTCCACTGACACCCCAGCCACGACCATTTCACACTCTAGGAAAGAAGAACCCTTACCATTTCTGACTGTCCTAATTATTCTATTTTAAACATTAAAAAACTGAGGCTCACAGGAATTGAGTGATGTAGCCAGTCCCTCCATATTGGGAGGGAGAACAATTTCCAGTCAGAACTGGCTGGGGCAGAGCTCACAGACTTTCCATTCTAGCATGCTATTCCCAGAAGCTCGTTGGATCTTTGGAAATGTTTTGCTCATGGCTCATCAGAAAATAGTTCTGAGCAACCTCTAGGGTTGAGTGTGCGCTGGGAGTTGCTGGTGTGGTGAGCAGGGAAGATGCACTCCCTCATGATCCCAGCTCTGGAGGTGACAATCAGGAGGAGTCAGGAAGTAGAGCTCATGGTGCACTGTGAGGCGCACAAAACTGGTGTAGCACTGGGGACAGGGTGCCTATCTTGGAGAATGCATTCATGTTGGGACTTGAAAGCTGAGGTGGGAGAGACCAGTACAGTGACTGCACCCTTCTACATGGACAGTAGCTCATGCCCCCCAGGCTACAGATGAGGTTGCTCCTTGCTGGGCTGTGTACCCCAACAACCCCAACTTACTCTATTCAAAAGAACAAGGTGATGTTTGGAGGTTCACAGAATACAGAGTATTGCCCACAAACTCATGGGTGCATTTAAGGAGCACGTTTCTCACTATCAGAAAACCCAGGTCCAGCAGCAGAGTGGTCGTCTATGAGCTATGTGGATTGGGGTAAAGAAATCAACCTATCTGAGCCTCAACCTTAATATAAACAGAACAACTAAGAGAGTTGGGGGGAATCACATACATTTACATATAAACATAGTTTGTAATACTGTAAATGTTTTTATGTTTTACAATCCCCTATGACCATTTATTCTAGACAGAAGTTGTGATGACAGCTCTCGACTTGGGACAACACTGATTTACACATGCAGTGGCTTCGCTTATGTTGCTGTGCTTTCAGCCCCAAAATCCATTCCAAACACAACTCAAAGTTCAGGCGTTGACAGTCTAAAAGTCATGGTATTTTAATTCTTGTAGTTATTTAAAGTTTCTAATATTGTTTTAGACTCTAAGTGCCAACTAGAGTCTAAATTACAATTACAAACCTGATGGGGAATTATTACAATTCCTGGAAAATACAGGGAAAGTGGCACAAGATTCTCCCCTGATTTTTTTATTTTAATTTGCAACCCATGATTTTTATTTTAATTTGCAGCACTTTCTATAAATAACAATGTAAAAATAAAACTCAGATCTGGCTCACACACATAACCAACCCTAAGGCCCCCCAGACAGGGCTTGCCTTTCATTGGGTTCTGTGATGTTCTTCTGGAGAACACCTAATGTGACTCCCACAGGCTGTGAACCATGAAGAAAACACACTAACCCGAGTCAGAAAAAGATAGCAGCATGAGAAGTGAGGCAGAAATCTCCCAAAACCACATAAAACACAAAAATACAGCAAATCCTGAAAAAGTGACCCAAAGACTGCAGAACTGCCTACACCTGGGGAAAAGAGAAGACTTCTCAGAAAAGGGTAAAGTAGGAAAGCCATGATCCAGAGGGCCCCAAGCCCTCCCCACACCCCCATTCCATGGGTAGGAGAAAGAGAAATGGAGTGGGGAAGTAGGAAAAGATGGACCTGCTGAACACCCAGCCCTGGAGATGGAGCACAAACCCACATTACGTGGTGCTTTGGAATTAGTGGGACTGGAAAGCAAAGAGAGTGGAATACTGGGAGAAACTGAGATTCCAGGAGCTTATGGAGAATGGGTAAACATAACCGGTCCCCCTGGGACAAAAGAAAGGCAGGAAGTTTGAAAGACTTCCCAGTAGTGAGAGGGGCACTGAAGGGATAAGGATTACACAGGGCTCACAGCTCAGGAAAAAGGGCAGGGAGACAAAATTGTTCCAGCACACACAGCTCAGCAGGTTGGAACTCTCAAGAGCCTCAGACGCTCCATGCCCCGGCTGGCAACACAGCCCCAAGACCCCCCCACTGCAACCCACAGCCTACTGCTCCTTCCTCCCAGCCTGCACCTGCCTGCAAACCTGCTGCCACCACCATTGCACCAGGCCAGCAGGAAGATGGCCCCACCAATGGCAACTACAGGGGTACAACACAGAATCCCTCCCTGCATGCTTGGCCCAGTGGACCTGGCAGTGGAGGCAGGTGCTATATCTGGGAAGGCAGGAAAGGGCTCTTTCCTTCCAGCAGGTGCTGGTTCTGTTCACTTGCAACTGGCACTATTGGTGCAGGTGTTCAGCTGCTCCAAAGAGTAGCTTCTAGGTAGTGCAGGGTGCCACCTACACAAACTTATCATTCCATAGTAAACACTAAAAAAATGAAATGGCAAAAGAACAAAACTTCAGGTAAAAAACAGCAGAAAGAGGGCTAAGGGAAACTGAAATCAACAATCTTCTTGATAAATGTTTCAAAATAAAAATCATAAACATGCTCACAGAGCTAGAGAAAAATATTCAATATCTCAGGGAGGACTTCAAGAAAGAGATAAAAACTTTGAAAAATACAGTATTTGAAATGAAACATATAATGGGGGAATTTAAAAGTAGATTAGATGAGGTAGAAGAGACACTAAGTGAAATAGAAATCAGAGAACAGGAATACAAAGAAGTTGAGGCACAGAGAGAAAAAAGGATCTCTAGGAATGAAAGAATAATGAGAGAACTGTGTGACCAATCCAAAAGGAACAATATTTGCATTATAGGGGTACCATTAGAAGTAGAGAGAGAAAAAGGAATACAAGTCACTTTGAAGAAATAATTTCAGAAAACTTCCTCAATCTGTGAAGGAAAAATAGTCTCTCAGGTCATGAAAGTATACAGATCTCTCAACACAAGGGACCCTAGGAAGAAAACACCAGGACATATAATAATTAAAATGGCAAAGATCAAGGATAAGGACAGAGCAGAGTAGTAAAAGCATCCAGAGACAGGTAAAGATCACATACAAAGGAAAACCCATCAGGCTATCAGTAGATTTCTCAGCAGAAACCTTACAGGCCAGAAGTGAGTGGCATGATACCCTTAATGCAATGAAGCAGAAGGACCTTCAACTAAGCATACTCAATCCAGCAAGATTATCACTTAAATTTGAAGTAGGGATTAAACAGTTTCCAGAGAAGTGAAAGTTGAGGTAATTCACTGCCCACAAACCATCTCCACAGTGCTCTAGATGGAAGTGCTCCTAAGGCTATATAGCTGTGACCAGAGAAAATAAAACCACAGTAAAGGAAGTAGACAAATTAATTACTAAGCAAATGTAAAATTAAAGCAACTAGTAACAAAGTTAGTCAAGGGTTACACAAAGAGTACAGAATATGACAAATAATATATAAAGAATGGAGGAGGAAGAAGAAGGGGGGAAAAAAAGAACCTCTACATTGTGTTTGTAATACCATAATAAGAGAGTTAAGATAGACTGTTAGATAGTAAGGAAGCCACCCTTGAACCTCTGGTAAGCATGAGTCTAAAGTCTGCAATGGCAAAACGTACATATCTATTGATAATCACCCTAAATGTAAATGGACTGAATGTACCAATCAAAATACATAGAGTCACTGCATATATAAAAAACAAGATCCATCTATATGCTGCCTACAAGAGACTCACTTCCAACCCAAAGACATACAAAGACAAAAAGACTAAAAGTGAAGGGATGGAAAAAGACATTTCATGCAAATAATAGGGGGCAAAAAGCAGGAGTAGCAACACTTGTATTAGATAAAATAAACTTCAAGACAAATAAAGTAACAAGAGACAAAGAAGGACAATATATAATGATAAAGGGGTCAGTCCAACAAGAAATATAACCTTTATAAATATCTATGCACCCAATATAGGAGCACCTAAATATTGAAACAAATATTAACAGAATTAAAGGGGAAAATAAAATGCAATGCATTCACTTTAGAAGAATTCAACACACCACTTATTCCAAAGGACACATCAACCAGAAAGAAAATAAGTAAGGAGACAGAGGCACTGAACAACACATTAGAACAGATGGAAACTAACAGACATCTACAGAACACTCCACTCAAAAGCAACAGGATACACATTCTTCTCAAGTGCACATGGAACATTTTACAGGATAGATCATGTACTAGTCCACAAAAAGTGACTCAGTAAATTCAGAAGGATTGAAATTGTGCCAACCAGCTTCTCAGACCACAAAAGTATGAAACTAGAAATAAATTATGCAAAGAAAACAAAAAAGCCCACAAACACATGGAGGCTTAACAACATTCTCCTAAATAATCAATAGATCAGTGACCAAATAAAAACAGAGATCAAGCAATATATGGAGACAAATGACAACAACAACTCAACACCACAAAACCTGTGGGACACAGCAAAGGTAGTTCTAAGAGGCAAGTATATTGCAATATAGGTTTACCTCAAGAAAGAATAATCATCCCAAATGAACAGTCTAAACTCACAATTAAGGGAACTAGAAGAAGCAAAACAAATGAGGCCCAAAGTCAGTAGAAGGAGGAACATAATCAAGATCAGAGAAGAAACAAATAAAATTGAGAAGACTATAAGAAGAGAAACAATCAGTGAAACCAGGAGCTGGTTCTTCAAGAAAATAAACAAAATAGATAAACTCCTAGCCAGACAAATCAAGAAAAAAAGAGAGTCTGCACACATAAACAGAATCAGAAATGAGAAAGGAAAAATCACTACAGACACCACAGAATTACAAAGCATTATTAGAGAACACTGTGAAAAATTATATGCTAACAAATTGGATAACCGAGAAGAAATGGACTTAAAAAAATGCAACCTTCCAAGACATACCTAGGAAGAAACAGAAAATCTGAACAGACCACTCATCAGCAATGAAATTGGATTGGTAATCAAAAAACTACCTGAGAACAAAACCTCTGGATCAGATGACTTTACCACTAAATTTTATCAAACATTTAGAGAAGGCCTAACACCCATCCTCCTTAAAGATTTCCAAAAGGTAGAAGAGAAGAAATACTTCCAAACTCATTCCATGAGGCCAGCATCATTCTAACACCAAAACCAGACAAAGATATCACAAAAAAAGAAAAATTACAGACCAATATTCTTTATGGACATAGATGCAAAAATCTTCAACAAAATATTAGCAAACTGAATTCAAAAATACATCAAAAAGATCATCCATCATGACCAAATGGGATTCATTCCAGGGATGCAAAGATGGTACAGTAGTTGAAAATCCATCAACATACACCACATCAACAAAAAGAAAGACAAAAATCATGTGATCATCTCCATAGATGCTGAAAAGGCATTTGACAAAATTCAACATCCATTCATGATAAAAATTCTCAACAAAATGGGTACAGAGGGTATGTACCTCAACATAATAAAGGCTATATATGACAAACCCACAGCCAACATCATACTTAACAGTGAAAAACTGAAAGCTTTTCCTTTAAGATAGGGAACAAGACAAGGATGCCCACTCTTCCCACTTTTATTCAACATAGTTCTGGAGGTCCTAGCCACAGCAATCAGATAACACAAAGAAATAAGAGTCAGTCAGATTGGTAGGGAAGAAGTTAAACTGTCACTGTTTACAGATGACATGATACTATATATTAAAAAAACCCTAAAGAATCCACCCCAAAACTACTACAACTAATATCAGAATTCAGCAAACTTGCAGGATACAAAATTAACACACAGAAATCTATTGCATCCCTATATACTAATGATGAACTAGCAGAAAGAGAAATCAGGAAAACAATTCCATTTACAATTACATCAAAAAGAATAAAATACCTAGGAATAAACCTAATCAAGGAGGTTAAAGACCTATACCCTGAAAACTATAAGACACTCATGAGAGAAATTAAGGAAGACAACAATAAGTGGAAATACATCCAATGCACCTGTATAAGAAGTATTAATATTGTCAAAATGGCCATCTGGCCTGAAGCAATCTACAGATTCAATGCAATCCCTCTCAAAATACCAACAGAATTCTTCAGTGAACTAGAAAAAATAGTTCTAAAATTCATATGGAACCACAAAAGACCTGACTAGGCAAAGCAATTCTGAGAGGGAAGAATAAATCTGGCGGGATTAAGCTCCCCTAATTCAAGCTCTACTACAAAGCCACAGTAAACAAAACAATGTGGTACTGGCACAAGTACAGACCCATAGATCAATGGAACAGAATTGAGAGCCCTGATATAAACCCAAACATATACAGTCAATTAATATATGATAAAGGAGCGATTGATATACAATAGGTAAATGACAGCCTCTCCAACAACTGGTGTTGGCAAAACTGGAAAGTTACATATAAGAATAAAAGTGGATTACTGACTAACTCCATACACAAAAGTAAACTCAAAATGTATCAAAGAACTGAATGTAAGTCATGAAACCATAAAGCTCTTAGAAGAAAACATAGGCAAAAATCTCTTGAATATAAACATGAGCAATTTTTTCCTGAACACGTTTCCTTGGGCAAGGGAAACAAAAGCAAAAATGAACAAATGGGACTACATCGAACTGAAAAGCTTCTGTACAGCAAAGGAAACCATCAGTAGAACAAAAAGGTATCCCACAGTATAGGAGAATATATTCGTAAACAACATATCTGATAAGGGGTTGATATCCAAAATACATAAAGAAATCACATGCCTCAACACCCAAAAAGCAAGTAACCATATTAAAAAATGGGCAGAGGATATGAACAGACCCTTCTCCAAAGAAGAAATTCAGATGGCCAAAGGCACATGAAAAGATGCTCCACAATGGTAATTATCAGGGAAATACAAATTAAAACCACAATGAGATATCACCTCATACCATTTAGGATGGCCAGCATCCAGAAAACAAGGAACAATAAATACTGGCAAGATTGTGGAGAAAGGGGAACCCACACATACTGGTGGTGAGAATTATAAATTAGTTCAACCATTGTGGAAAGCAATATGGAGGTTTCTCAAAAAACTAAAAATAGAAATACCATTTGACCTGGGAATTACACTCCTAGGAATTTACCCAAAGAATATAAGTTTTCATATTCAAAAAGACATATGCACCCCTATGTTTATTGCAGCACTATTTACAATAGCCAAGATATAGAAGCAACCTAAGTGTCCATCTGTTGATGAATGGATAAAGAAGATGTGGTACATATACATAATGGAATACTATTCAGCCACAAGAAAGAAACAAATCCTACCATTTGCAACAACATGGATGGAGCTAGAGGGGATTATCCTCAGTGAAATAAGCCAGGTGGAGAAAGACAAGTACCAAATGATTTCACTCATCTGTGGAGTATAACAACAAAGTAAAACTGAAGGAACAAAACAGCAGCAGACTTACAGACTCCAAGAAGGTACTAGTCGTTACCAAAGGGAAGGGTTTGGGAAGGGAGGGAGAAGGGAATTCAGGGGCATTATGATTAGCACACATGATGTAGGGGGGTCACGGGAAGGCAGTACAGCACAGAGAAAACAAGCAATGACTCTACAGCATCTTACTGTGCTGATGGACAGTGATTGCAATGCGGGGGGTGAGGACTTGATAATATGGGTGAATGTTGAAACCACAATGTTGTATATCAATGATACTTTAATTTAAAAATAATAATAATAATAATGTATCACCATTGATTCATTAGTTGTGGAAAATTCACCATACCAGTGGAAGATGTTTTAATAAGGGAAACTGGGTGTGGGATATTTGGGAATTCTCTATACTATCTTCTCAATTTCTCTTTAAATCTAAAACTATTCCAAAATAAAATTCTATCTTAAGAACCATGAAAAGAGGCGGAGCCAACATGGCGGCGTGAGTAGGAAGGTGGGAATCTCCTCCCAAAAACATATATACTTTTGAAAATACAACAAACACAACTAGCCCTAAAAGAGAGACCAGAAGATGCAGGACAGTGGCCAGACTGCAGCTACACCAGCGAGAACCCAGCGACTGGTGAAAGGGGTAAGATACAAGCCCCGGCCCTGCGGGACCCGAGCGCCCCTCCCCCCAGCTCCCGGCGGGAGAACAATAGGCAGAGCGGGAGGGAGACGGAGCCCAGGACTGCTGAACACCCAGCCCCAGCCATCCGGGCCAGAGCGCAGACACAGAACGTGCCCAGGGGGCCCTGGATACTGGGGGAACAGGGAGTAAGACCTCTGAGCGGGTGCCGAAGCTGATGCCCCTGTGACAAAGAAAAGCGGGGGCTTTTTGAAAGTCTTAAAGGGACAGGGACTTAACAGCTTGACGGAAACAACCCAGGTCACAGTACAGCAGCTGGAAATTACAGGGAAAACAGGGCGCACTAACCCCCTGGGCAACAGCTCTGAGACCCCTCACGGAGGCAAACAGTCAAGCAGCCCCCCCGTCCATTACCCCTCCGGGCGCTGCGAAAGCAGAGAAGCAGCCTGAGACAAACTCCACCCACAGAAAGGGAAATTTCTCCCTCCCGGCCAGGCAAGACACAAAGACCCACTCTACACGCAATTACCCAACACAAGCCACTAGGGGTCGCAGTTGCCCCAGTAAAGAAAGGCCAGTAGCAAGTGAAAATTTTGGCCCTCCCAGCTGACAGTCAATAGCACCTGTCAACATGAAAAGGCAAAAAAATATGATCCAGACAAGACTAACCCAGACAGCTTTGGCATCTGCTACATCTTCCCCTGAGAAGGAATCCAGGGAGATAGATTTAGCCAGTCTTCCTGAAAAAGAATTCAAAACAAAAGTCATAACCATGCTGATGGACTTGCAGAGAAATATGCAAGAACTAAGGAAGGAGAATTCAGAAATAAAACAAGCTCTGGAAGGACTTCAAAACAGAATGGACGAGATGCAAGAGACCATTAATGGTCTAGAAAACAGAGAACAGGAACGCAGAGAAGCTGATGCAGAGAGAGATAAAAGGATCTCCAGGAATGAAAGAATTTTAAGAGAGCTGAGTGACCAAACGAAAAGGAACAATATAAGAATTATAGGTATTCCAGAAGAAGTAGAGAGAGAAAAGGGGACAGAAAATGTCTTTGAAGAAATAATTGCTGAAAACTTCCCCAAACTAGGGGAAGAAATGGCCTCTCAGACCACAGAGGTACACAGAACTCCCATGACAAGGGATCCAAGGAGGGCAACACCAAGACACATAATAATTAAAATGGCAAAGATCAAAGACAAGGACAAAGTATTACAGGCAGCCAGAGAGAAAAAAAAAGGTTACCTACAAAGGAAAACCCATCAGGCTATCATCAGACTTCTCAACAGAAACCCTACAGGACAGAAGAGAATGGCATGATATACTTAATGCAATGAAACAGAAGGGCCTTGAACCAAGACTACTGTATCCAGCACGAATATCATTTAAATATGAAGGAGGGATTAAACAATTCCCAGACAAGCAAAAGTTGAGGGAATTTGCCTCCCACAAACCACCTCTACAGGGCATCCTACAGGGACTGCTCTAGATGGGAGCACTCCTAAAAAGAGGACAGAACAAAACACCCAACATATGAAGAAGGGAGGAGGAGGAATAAGAAGGGAGAGAAATAAAGAATCATCAGACTGTGTTTATAATAGCTCAACAAGTGAGTTAAGTTAGACAGTAAGATAGTAAAGAAGCTAACCCTAAACCTTTGGTAACCACAAACTTAAAGCCTGCAATGGCAATAAATTCATACCTTTCAATAATCACCCTAAATGTAAATGGACTGAATGCACCAATCAAAAGACACAGAGTAATAGAATGGACAAAAAAGCAAGATCCATCCATATGCTGCTTACAAGAGACTCACTTCAAATCCAAAGACGCGCACAGACTTAAAGTCAAGGGATGGAAAAAGATATTTCAAGCAAACAACAGAGAGAAGAAAGCAGGTGTTGCAATTCTGGTATCAGACAAAATAGACTTCAAAATAAAGAAAGTAACAAAAGACAAAGAAGGACATTACATAATGATAAAGGGCTCAGTCCATCAAGAGGATATAACCATTATAAATATATATGCACCCAATACAGGAGCACCAACATACCTGAAACAAATATTAACAGAACTAAAGGAGGAAATAGAATGCAATGCATTCATTCTAGGAGACTTCAACACACCACTCACTCCAAAGGACAGATCCACCAGACAGAAAATAAGTAAGGACACAGAGGCACTGAACAACACACTAGAACAGATGGACCTAATAGACATCTACAGAACTCTACATCCAAAAACAACAGGATACACATTCTTCTCAAGTGCACATGGAACATTCTCCAGAATAGACCACATACTAGGACACAAAAAGAGCCTCAGTAAATTCCAAAAGATTGAAACCCTACCAACCAACTTTTCAGACCACAAAGGCATTAAACTAGAAATAAACTGTTCAAAGAAAGCAAAAAGGCTCACAAACACATGGAGGCTAAACAACACGCTCCTAAATAATCAATGGATCAATGACCAAATCAAAATGGAGATCCAGCAATATATGGAAACAAATGACAACAACAACACTAAGCCCCAACTTCTGTGGGACACAGCAAAAGCAGTCTTAAGAGAAAAGTATATAGCAATCCAAGCATATTTAAAAAAGGAAGAACAAGCCCAAATGAACGGTCTAATGTCACAATTATCGAAATTGGAAAAAGAAGAACAAATGAGGCTTAAGGTCAGCAGAAGGAGGAACATAATAAAGATCAGAGAAGAAATAAATAAAATTGAGAAGAATAAAACAATAGCAAAAATCAATGAAACCAAGAGCTGGTTCTTTGAGAAAATAAACAAAATAGATAAGCCTCTAGCCAGACTTATTAAGAGGAAAAGAGAGTCAACACAAATCAACAGTATCAGAAATGAGAAAGGAAAAATCACGACGGACCCCGCAGAAATACAAAGAATTATTAGAGACTACTATGAAAACCTATATGCCAACAAGCTGGGAAACCTAGGAGAAATGGACAACTTCCTAGAAAACTACAACCTTCCAAGACTGACCCAGAAAGAAACAGAAAATCTAAACAGACCAATTACCAGCAACGAAATTGAAGCGGTAATCAAAAAACTACCAAAGAACAAAACCTCCGGGCCATATGGATTTACCTCGGAATTTTATCAGACATACAGGGAAGACATAATACCCATTCTCCTTAAAGTTTTCCAGGAAATAGAAGAGGAGGGGATACTCCCAAACTCATTCTATGAAGCTAACATCACCCTAATACCAAAACCAGGCAAAGACACCACCAAAAAAGAAAACTACAGACCAATATCCCTGATGAACGTAGACACAAAAATACTCAACAAAATTTTAGCAAACCGAATTCAAAAATAAATCAAAACGATCGTACACCATGACCAAGTGGGATTCATCCCAGGGATGCAAGGATGGCACAACATTCGAAAGTCCATCAACATCATCCACCACATCAACAAAAAGAAAGACAAAAACCACATGATCATCTCCATAGATGCTGAAAAAGCATTTGACAAAGTTCAACATCCATTCATGATAAAAACTCTCAGCAAAATGGGAATAGAGGGCAAGTACCTCAACATAATAAAGGCCATCTATGAAAAACCCACAGCCAACATTATATTGAACAGCGAGAAGCTGAAAGCATTTCCTCTGAGATCGGGGACTAGACAGGGATGCCCACTCTCCCCACTGTTATTTAACATAGCACTGGAGGTCCTAGCCACGGTAATCAGACAAAACAAAAAAATACAAGGAATCCAGATTGGCAAAGAAGAAGTTAAACTGTCACTATTTGCAGATGACATGATACTGTACATAAAAAACCCCAAAGACTCCACCCCAGAACTACTAGAACTGATATCGGAATACAGCAAAGTTGCAGGATACAAAATCAACACACAGAAATCTGTGGCTTTCCTATACATCAACAATGAACCAACAGAAAGAGAAATCAGGAAAACAACTCCATTCACAATTGCATCAAAAAAAATAAAATACCTAGGAATAAACCTAACCAAAGAAGTGAAAGACTTATATTCTGAAAACTACAAGTCACTCTTAAAAGAAATTAAAGGGGACACTAACA
Organism: Manis pentadactyla; assembly: GCF_030020395.1. Classification (NCBI taxonomy): domain Eukaryota; kingdom Metazoa; phylum Chordata; class Mammalia; order Pholidota; family Manidae; genus Manis; species Manis pentadactyla. Next base: position 47,502,236 of record NC_080025.1, read on the forward strand.
GATGGAAACGCATCCCATGCTCATGGCTAGGAAGAACTAATATCGTCAAAATGGCCATCCTGCCCAAAGCAATATACAGATTTGATGCAATCCCTATGAAACTACCAGCAACATTCTTCAATGAACTGGATCAAATAATTCAAAAATTCATATGGAACCACCAAAGACCCCGAATAGCCAAAGCAATCCTGAGAAAGAAGAATAAAGTAGGGGGGATCTCACTCCCCAACTTCAAGCTCTATTATAAAGCCATAGTAATCAAGACAATTTGGTACTGGCACAAGAACAGAGCCACAGACCAATGGAACAGACTAGACAATCCAGACATTAACCCAGACATATATGGTCAATTAATATTTGATAAAGGAGCCATGGACATACAATGGCGAAATGACAGTCTCTTCAACAGATGTTGCTGGCAAGACTGGACAGCTACATGTAGGAGAATGAAACTGGACCATCGTCTAACCCCATATACAAAAGTAAACTCAAAATGGATCAAAGACCTGAATGTAAGTCACGAAACCATTAAACTCTTGGAAGAAAACATAGGCAAAAACCTCTTAGACATAAACATGAGTGACCTCTTCTTGTACATATCTCCCCGGGCAAGGAAAATAACAGCAAAAATGAACAAGTGGGACTATATTAAGCTGAAAAGCTTCTGTACAGCAAAAGACACCATCAATAGAACAAAAAGGAACCCTACAGTATGGGAGAATATATTTGAAAATGACACAACCGATAAAGGCTTGATGTCCAGAATATATAAAGAGCTCACATGCCTCAACAAACAAAAAACAAATAACCCAATTAAAAAATGGGCAAAGGAACTGAACAGACGGTTCTCCAAAAAAGAAATACAGATGGCCAACTGACACATGAAAAGATGCTCCACATCGCTAATTATCAGAGAAATGCAAATTAAAACTACAATGAGGTATCACCTCACACCAGTAAGGATGGCTGCCATCCAAAAGACAAACAACAACAAATGTTGGCGAGGCTGTGGAGAAAGGGGAACCCTCCTACACTGCTGGTGGGAATGTAAACTTGTTCAACCATGTGGAAAGCAGTATGGAGGTACATCAAAATGCTCAAAACAGACATACCATTTGACCCAGGAATTGCACTCCTAGGAATTTACCCTAAGAATGCAGCAATCAAGTATGAGAAAGACCAATGTACCCCTATGTTTATCGCAGCACTATTTACAATAGCCAAGAATTGGAAGCAACCTAAATGTCCATCTATAGATGAATGGATAAGAAGATGTGGTACATATACACAATGGAATACTACTCAGCCATAAGAAAAGGGCAAATCCAACCATTTGCAGCAACATGGATGGAGCTGGAGGGTATTATGCTCAGTGAAACAAGCCAAGCAGAGAAAGAGAAATACCAAATGATTTCACTCATCTGTGGAATATAAGAACAAAGGAAAAACTGAAGGAACAAAACAGCAACAGAATCACAGAACTCAAGAATGGACTAACAGGTACCAAAGGGAAAGGGACTGGGGAGGATGGGTGGGTAGGGAGGGATAAGGGGGGGGAGAAAAAGAGGGGTATTAAGATTAGCATCCATAGCGGGGTGGGAGAAAGGGGAGGGCTGTACAACACAGAGAAGACAAGTAGTGATTCTACAACAGTTTGCTACACTGATGGACAGTGACTGTAAAGGAGTATATAGGGGGGACCTGGTATAGGGGAGAGCCTAGTAAACAAAGTATTCATCATGTAAGTGTAGATTAATGATAAAAAAAAAAAAGCAGTTCCTGTGTGGTGACCTCCAATGAGTTCTACACAATGATATAAAGGGCATATAAAAGTGTAGGCAAAGGGTCTGTTTGTGTTTATACAGAGGATCAAAGCCTAATTTGGCTACCCCGAAAATGAACTAAGATACGATATGAAAAAGAACTTCCAACATCAGCACTCTCGGGAAGACTCATGACAGAAGATGATCAGCAAAAAAAAAAAAACAAAACCCCAACAAAGATCCATGCACTGCCACAGGTGTAGATGCACTCATCCCACCAGTTCCTGGACTTGCCATGGGAATGATGAAGGAGATATCTAAGCTGGCCTGTGCATACAGTAAAACAACAAATTTGGACTGGATCTATACTGTTGGAACTCAACCAAGAATTAAGAGAAGTGCAAATTGTAGCGCTCCAAAATCTTACAACCACAGACTATTTACTGTTAAAAGAACATATGGGATGTGAACAGTCCCCAGGAATGGGTTGTTCTAATTTATCTGAATTCTCTCAGACTGTTCAAGTTCAGTTGGACAATATCCACCATATCATAGATAAGTTTTCACAAATGCCTAAGGTGCCTAACTGGTTTTCTTGGTTTCACTGGAGATGGCTGGTAATTACAGGTATGCTTTGGTTAGGTAACTATATTCCTATTATGTTAATGTGTGTGCACAATTTAATTAGTAGTTTAAAACCTATCCATGCTGAAGTTACTCTACAAGAAGATATGTCAAAGAAATAATCAATCTTCCCAGGTTTTCTTCTGCCTGCTACTTCTATAGCTTTTCTTCTTCCTACCTAATCACAACCTTTAAATAGAACTCGTGCCACATGTCGAATTTACTGAGTATCATAATTCTTCCAAGTGGTAAAGACACCTCAAGACAAATGCTGGGCATAGAAGCCACAGGGCATAAATATGCAAAGAAGTAAAAAGCTAACCTTTTCAAACAATAAGGCTTCTCTCTCACTTACCAACTTTACATTTCCCTGTATGGCCCCGGAAGATGACTGGTTAGCCAGAGACGGGTAAGATTCCTCAAGGGAGGAACAACCTAAGACAGGCACAGTCGCAGGGGGCCATCTAGTGAGAAAATGGGGAGCAGCAGAGGTGAGGCTTAGAACCTCCCCCCTCATGTTCTGAGAGAAATCTTCTGCATACATGGATGTTTATTGCCCTCGTCTAGCGCGGATTAACACATAGTCTACAGGCACACACCTGATCATCTACATTTGCTCTCTTACAACACTAAACTCTGTTTTCTACCTTTATCTCGTATCTACCTACCACTTCAGCATTTTATTAAAAATAATAATAATAGAGAAATGTGGTATCCACATATAAATCAAGTTTAAAAATCAAATGAATATTCATATTTGAACTGACTGTTTATAGTTCATAATGCATGAGCAAAACCGAAAGTTTCTGTGATGACTGCCCTTGTACTGTTCACTATGTAACTTATTCACTATGTAAGAATTTGTTCTCCATGTAAGAACTTGTTCGTTATGCATCAGAAGATTGGAGACTGACGAAAATTAGGCTTGGGGTGGATTAATGATTGTGCATGGAGTATTGACCCCCCTATACAGAAATTTATTGTTGTTAACAACTATTTGATCAATAAATATGAGAGATGCCCTCACACACACACACACGCACAAAAAAAGTATATATATATATATATATATATATATATATATATATATATATATATAAACACACTTCCAATTGTAAAATAAATAAGTAACCGGGATGTAATGCATAGCATAAGGAATATAGTCAAAATATTGTAACAGCTTGGTATGGTGATAGCTGGTACCTAGAATTATCATGTATATAAATGTTGAATCACTGTGTTGTACACCTGAAACTAATGTAATGTAATACTGTGTGTCAACTACCCTTCAATAAAAAAAAAAAAAAAGAAACCTCAAAAAAAAAAAAGAACCATGAAAAAAACAAACCAAACTAAGTGGCTGGTGTCATCCATCTCAGCCACAGGTGAGGGGACAGTGGAAGTGGTGGAGTGAGGGTGAGCCAGGCGTCAGCAGTGTTCCAGTGTTTGACCTCATGAACATCTCTTTTTCCCCATGTATGGCCATGGCCTCCTGAGCAGAGGACCCACAGGGAAAAGAGAAGTCACCAGCCAACCACTACTACTGAAATTGTCCTCACTTCTAATGATTCTGGATTAAAGATGCTGAATTTCTCAAATATAAAAATGCTTATTTCCCTGAAAGAACAAGAGTCTTCGTCAGGGTTATGAAATTCCATGTTGGTTTACACTGTGCCTGACAGCAATCAGAACCTGACATGACTGACATGTGCCCTGTTCCCCATCACATCACATCTTTCTGGACATGAAGCAGCAAGTGAACATGAACAATAGAAGCATGCCTCTATCCCTCCTAATCCCTCCTGACCTCCTCTAAGGTGGTGTCTGAAATCCCATAGCCGGTCAGGTGCAGCTGCTGAAGGTTCTCCTCCAGGGCCTGGAAGAGCCCTTTCCAGCCGTCTCTGTCCGCGTCCTGGGGAATGGTGTATCTCAGATCGCCCCCACTGCTGTCTCTCAGAAAGGCTTGTGGGATGAAGCTCTGGATCAGAGACGTAGCAGCAGCTGTGTCCCTCGGGTCATCGGCCTCCAGAACAGAGGGCTGTCAAAGAAAACCGTGAGGAGCCAGGAGGGAATGTAAGTGCTAATATACCGAGGGTGCATCGCCTGACTCCACATACACCCGTGAACAAATTTTTTTGAAAACTCAAAAAGCAGCAAAGTCAAGAGATCCCATTTTACAACAGGCATTTCAAGGATGCACTGTACTTCCTCCTGCTTAAACAGGACTTTGTGGTAATAAACCTGGAAAGCCATACCCCATGCCCACCTCAGTTACAAGGTCCCACTGGGCACGCCTGTGAGAGGTCTGTTCTCATGAGACACCCTCTGTACTGGGGACGATCACGGAGGTGCCTCTGGCCTCACAGCTGGGCCACAGCCTCAGGGTGAAGTCTTCTTCCAAAGAAAATAAGGTTTCCCACCCACAAAGGAAAGAAGCCGCTTCAGGATGGAAAGGCACTCACCCTGCAGTCACCACAGCAAATGGGAGACCGACCTGGGGGCCACCAAGGGTCAGGCAGAGCCACCAGGCAATGGGAGGCAATGGGAGGCAATGGGAGGCCCACCCCCGAGTCCCACCCCAGAGCCACCTCCGCTTGTCCTGCTTGACTCCAGGATGGGGTCAGGACTCCACTGTGGCCAGGATGGGGCCCCTAACATGCACTCTGAATCTCTTGGGGCCCATGCTGTCTGCCTCTGCACTGTGACAAGGCCTTAGCCTCCTAAGCAGAGTACCACTGCCAGAAAAATACCTCTGGGATGTCTAGGACATGATGCTGCCTGGCCAGACACTTCCAGGAAGCCTGTCACCCTCCCATGCTTCTCTCATTTGACTCCTTTGGCATCAAAGGCTCTTGGGCTCACAGGGCTGAGTGCATTGCCAGCCCCAGGGGATTTATTCACTTCTGGGCAATTGTGCTCCAAGGAGGGCCCTTGTCCAGGGTGCTCCCCAACACCCTGCCCAATCACCAGGCCCACCCCAGTACTTATGTCACCTATACCCATATAATTATCATCCTCTGCTCCTTCCTTCCCAGGCACACTCTTTTCTCCTGTACTGAGCCCTGGAGGGCCCTGTGCAGAGACCACATGCCCTTTGCATCCAGCCCCCAAGACCCACAGCGGGTATGCCCGTGTGAATTCAGAATTAATATTTGTTATGAAGGTTTGAATCCAACGTGTAAAGTGCTGTTCTTCTATAGGATTCACAGTGTTTCCTGTGCCCACGTAGGGTGCCTGTCCCCCATCTGCATCGTTTGCTTACTTGCTTGGTGAGCGTCAGGCTAAGCCCCTGACTGTGGGCCTCTGCCAGGCAGGAGGGGGGCCCACAGCACTGGAGCCGCCCCTGCTGCAGGACGGCCACGTGGTCACTGAGCGCCTCTGCCTCATCCAGGTGGTGGGTAGTGAAGATGACTGTACGACCTGCATCAAGAAAGGGGACATCAGAATCACATGCAAACACCCAGAGGGGTGCTGTCATCTGTTCTTCCAAAGGGAGCCCTGGGAAATGATTTAAATCATGGCCAGCTTTCAAATCAGAAAACCGTGATCTGTAGCAGTAACTTCACCATAGGTCAGTTTCTCTGAGCCTCCACACCCCTGAACCAGGGGGTGCCCACACTCCCCCAGAGGGTGGAGCTGAGCCATGGAGCACACAGTCCCTGTGTCCAGCCTCCATCTCCACCCTGCTCTGAAAGTTCCAGAGGCAGGTCACTGAGCAAATGTAGCCGGTGGCCATCTCCCTCTGCCCCTCCGATTTTGGACAATCATCTCATTCACTAAGAAGGCCACATCTTGGAAGAAAAGCAAATGCAGTGCTAAGGCAGAGGAAGCAGCCGCGGTGCATGCTGACACCCTCTGCAGTCTGGGTGATGTCACTGCACACGTGTCTCCATCACATGTGCCCCTCCATGGAGAGGCCAATCGCAGCCTGGCCCTCCAGAGTGGGGAGGGTGGGGACAGCCAGCAGGGAGGTGGGGACCTGAGCCAGGGCCTCCCCAGGAATAGCAACATCACTGAGCCCCATGAACATGGCCACTTTCCGCATAAACAAATGTGGAGTTCTTATGCCCCCCATCAATTCTAGCATCTTGTCAAGTTTTACCACCTCTGCTAGAGGAGGATAAAGCTCAGATTCACCTCAGGAGGGAGGAGCCTGATACTGTAAAAGATGTTTCTGTAATGTTCACTCCAGTTACATAGACAGATCTTGGGGCTTTTAGCTATGACATGTGCCCCACTGGCCTATACCAGTCGAGCCCAATTCTGCCAATTCTAATTTATAAAATAGAAATAGATGAAAAGACCAGAATTCTCTTTTTATTTTTTTTCTTTGAACAGGCATCTAAAAAGAAACCAGGAACTGTAGACCCAGGCACAGCAGGCAGGGGTGTGGGCCCATGGCACCCACAGTCTCCACAGCTGTGTCCCCAGTACCAAGGCCATCTTCCTTACATGGAAGTCTTCAAAGCTAAGAAAACACACTCAGTCCCCCATCTGGGGTTAGGGTCAGCTTGGACACAACTATTAGCCCTACCTTGCAGCTCAGGTGATAGGTCCCCATACAGTGAAGGAGTCTAAGATAAAGTCACCTGGAATGTAAACTCCAAAAATATGCAGGTTGAGTTCACAGATTTTGATTCATGATGGTTTCTCACCAGACATTAAGGAAACTTAAGATACATCCCAATCTTCCATCAGATGGTATGTTCTACCTACTCTCCTCCAAAAATGGTACTTCCCAAATTCAACCTCTCTTGTCCCTTTTAATTATGATGATGACCTGCCCTCAACTGAGCACCCAGCCATGTTCTTCCATATACAAAATCCTGTGAGATGGTACAAAGTGTCTCCATTTGCAAATGGAAAAACTGAAGCCCAGAAGAAGGAGATCATTTCTCCAGGGTTGAACAGGAAGTGTAGGCAGGAGTGTGATCATGCAGAGGAATTTAGTTGTCCTGCACTCATCTTCTCCAGGATCTTTTCCTTCCCTATTTCTCCTTCCACAGAGGGTTTAAAGTACTGGCACCAGGGCTGAAGGAGAGCTTTCTCAGCACTACATGTCATAGCAGACACATAGCCCAAGTAAAGTCCGGGGGCTGAGCCCTGATGGACTGACATTCCTATAGAGAATCTCTTTCTACCCAGCAGAAGCCTTTGTTCTTGTGCATTCCTTAGACCCACCCCACAAAGCCATGGCACAGTTACCTGGAGCCTTGGGACTGTTTCCAGAAACAGCTACACATTCTAATGCTTGAAAATGTATTTTTCTTCTAGCACCATCTATGTGATCCATTTACATCTTATTGATTTTGCACTGCGACCAGTGCAGAGACTATCGCAAAGGAGCCTCCACAGACAAACACCTCTGCTAAACGGCCAAGGACAGTGAGAAAAGATTTCAGGTGTAATGACAGATTTTGAAGAACACTGTTTCTGAGGCTTTCATCACATCTGGTTTCTGTCCACAGCTGCTAGTATGCTCATGACTCAAATGTTCTGTCAGCCAACCTTTGAAGATTCCAACTCTGGCTTTCACAGCACACAAGTGGCAGGCTGGAGGGACTCACTCACACCCCAGCTCACACAGGCAGGGTCGATGGAGTCTATTCGTTCCCTGTCTCCTTCATCAGCCCCACTCAGGGTGGCAGGGAAATTATTTAATCCAGTCTAATTAGTTTTAATCTAAAAATGTCAGCAGTCTCTTTCAGAGGAATACAGAATCTCTTGCATAGAAAGGTCACAGTTTCTCACTTCTGGTCCTGCTGTTTCTCTCCCCAAAGGGCACTCAGGCAAGGGAAACCTGGGCCTTGTGGTATGGTGGCAGTGGGAAGGGTTAGGATCTACAGGCGCAGTGTGCTCAGCATCCTGTGGGCTCCAGGTGATGGCCGAGGCCACCTGCTGCTGCCCCCTCCCCAACTTTAAGGCTTGAGCAGGTCAGAGCACAGAGCTCCCTGTTCTCTGGGCTTCACCTGAGCCCAGGTAGCCACCAGCCCCAAGTCTCCCCCAAGCTTCCAGGTCCGTCCCCTACTCTGGGGCAGCATTCCCGCAGTCCCATCCCCCTCTCAGTGCCACACCTGGGGACAGGGAAGTGAGGGGCAACAACTGCAGTGCTTCCCAGCACCCCACCCTCTGCTCGTCCTCACGGACTTTGATGCAGCTGCACAAGGTCAGAGGAGCCCACACCCTTGAGACGATCTCACTCCTCTGGTGTACTGCCCACCCCAGGCCAGTGCCCAGAAAGGAACAGGAAGCCACGTCTCCCTGCATTTTCCTGCCTCCTCCACACCCTCCTCCACTTCTGAGGCAGAAAGAGACAGGACTGTCCTTTCGTGTCCCCTTTGTGCCATCCTCCCTCCCTGATCCCAGACTATGACCAAGCTTTAAATGACAGACAGGAGCATCTTGACCACCTTAAAGAGAACTGGATGGCCCAAGTCTTCTGGATGTAGCCCTCCAACTGCTAAAAGACAGGGGGGCTTCCTCCTAGTCCCTTCTCGGCATTTCCTAGGTTAGCAGATCTCAATCTCCCCAGGGAGATGGAGGCTCCAGATCAAATCAGAAGGAAATTTTGTACTCAAAAGGCAAAAAAGAACACCAAATAACCTTTAACAATTCCTGAAGTAACCCTGCCACCTCACTCTCCCACACTTGCTCAGCAGTCCACACGTGCCTCCCCAGCCCCATGGTTCCTTCCCAATGAGGGTGTCTCCGACGGAAGGCCTCCAGCAGGCTTCCCAGCCCTTGGCCTCGCAAAAAGAGTCAGAAGCTGGAAATGAGTAACTGCCCACCCGGTGCCCTAAACTGGAAACACCTAACAACACGGGGGAGATGCAAGGCCTCGAAACCAGGCAGGCCCTCGTCCCCGCTGGGCTCAGAGAACTTGCTCTGAAGCCATAAGCAAATCACATGCCCCTGTCTGCACCTCAGTGTCCTCACATGAGAAAAGGAGGGCTCGTTCCAAATTATAGTGAGGATGCCTCTCCTAATAATCTGTGATTCCAGAGTGGAACACAATGTGGATGGATACAATTTCAATTAAAACCACATACAGCATGCATTGATAACACCCACTTGCATCACTTCAGGAGCTCAGACACAGGTCAGGAATTCCTACAACTGTGGAGATGTCACACTACAGATTGATCTCTAAGCTCTTGCAAAAATGTCTTTTTCTGAAGAGGCAATGTATCCTTATGGGATGACCTGGTTCTGCATGTGCGATGACATCCTCTTCCTGGGCCCCAACACTGTGGGAAGACAAAGCAAAAGGCGGCTGGTGCCTACCTTGCCGGTACTTGAGGAGGATGTCCCAGATGCCGCGGCGGGAGCACGGGTCCACCCCGCTGGTGGGTTCATCCAGAACCACAGTCCGCGACGGGCCCACAAACGCGATGCCAATGCACAGCTTCCTCTTCATGCCTCCGGATAGGACACGGGTCTGTTTGTGCCGGTGCTGCGTTAACTCCACATCCCGAAGCGTTCTGAAATGAAAACAAAGACGTCACTCTTCCCCAGAAGTCTTAATGCTCCACTTCCAATTTCACTCGTAAATGACTTGCAATGACCAGGATCTTTATAAGCCACTGGCACCCTGAGTCCTGACATAGCAGCGTCGCCTTCCTGAGGTTCGGGTGGAACCCTGCCAAAGGACCAGTCATGACGCCTGCTCAGGGGGCTTGCCAAGTATTCTTTTTAGAAACATTTGTCTCCTCTCTGGAAATTTTCTCTTCCTTCCACTCAAACCTCCTGCCAAAACACCTACGTTGCCTCACGCGCTCCTGAGGATGGTGGAATGGCCCGTGCGCTAGTGCGCTGGAGGAGAGAGGCCCAGCTCACAGCACCCCAGCGGGTGGTCTGGAGAGGCCCTCAGACTCTGGCCCACATGCTCTAAACTGGACCAGCCCACCTTCCAGCTGAGTTATTGGGAGGTTTCCAGGAAACGCCATGTGCAGAGTAGAATTGGTAAGACACATTAATGTGAGAACAAGCCCTCTAACTCTGGTTAAATATTCAGTCTCAAGAGTCATGGTTTAGTATCCCCAGCACAAAGCCAACCTTCCTATGTGAAGTGTCACCTCCTTCTATAGGTCCATGACCTCCTCACAGGCAACCTGTCCACTTTCAGCCGAGGCGCCCATTCACTCTGTACAGATGCCTACCCCTCCTGTCACCTCCAAGCCTTACTCATCGTTGAACATCCACTTCGGCAGCACCTTCCCCAAACCTGTCCGTGAGCACTCAGACCAAAGCTGACTCCTCCCAGCTGAGGGGCAGGCGATGCACAGCTTCCCGATTGCCAGCAGACAGTCAGAAGGAGGGGACTGGGCGAGAGGGACCAGTGGCATGGTCCACACTGCCGAGCTTCAGGAAGCGCTGGGTCCTAGAAAGTTGCAGAATCCTAAGCAAAGACGTGGGTGAAACCCCAAGAACTGGCTTGCCTGATCACTAAGTTAATGTCCCAGGTCTGTTTCATGTATACATACTCCCATCCTTATCCCAAGGGGCAGGCCAGCTTCTCAATGTCTTGCTCAGCCTATGCGCTCTGCTTTACTTCAAGGTTGCAGCACCTCCCCTACTGGTAGCTTCACCCTGCATTTACAGTGGTGTTGTGCGCTCCTGCTTTCCATCCCCAGTTAGACATGCCACCAACACCTCCCCACCTGGGTGATGTCAGCACAGCTGAGGAGGAGTCCCTGGTGAGCCCAGCTTAGTCACGTTAGCCAGAGAGCAATTGGCTGAGCAAGCAAACAGAAAGCCACATCAGGAAGATGTCAGATGTTCCCAAAGTGCAAATCTAATAACTTGCTGTGTTAAATCAAACCCCTCCACTCTGTTTGTTTTAAGTCAACCCGATCTCAGCCGCTTACCACAAGCTACACTGGACCTTCCAAATCACAGCTATCCAGGCCCAATGCCAGGCTCCCTACTCTGACCACCACGTGTTAGCCAGCTAACCCTTGCCACCAGCCCTCCCCACCCCCACAAAGCTCCACAGTCCACTGCCACCTGGAGGCACCTCCTCCTCCCTGGGTTGTGGTCCCTATGCCCAACTGCACCCCCATATCTTGGACGGCAGCCCTGCTCCTGCAGTCACTTCACCCCTTGGGCAGGTCCACGCCTGGCAGGCCACTTCCTCTCTGCCCCAAACACCCACTCTGGGTCTGAAGCATTGTTTCACCTGGACACTGGCTTGTGTCTCTGTTCTCTTTTATAGCAAAGCTCCCGGGAAGAAGTGCCACTTCCAACTCCTCCTTCCATTCTCTGACTTCTCTCCATCTGATTGTGGCAGTTGCTGTGGTCAAGGCCCCCAGTGACCTCCATGTACTAAACCCAAGGTTCAAACCTCAGTCTTCATTTGACTTGACCTCAGCACACTGGATGTACACGCCCCCTGACTTCTCCCTGGTGACCTTGCCTTCCCTCCCTGGGTCTCCACCTTCCATGCTGGAGAGTCCAGGGCTCAGTCTTTTGTGCCCATGTGGCTACCTGCCTACGTGACCTCCACCATCTCATCACCACCCAACAAATCAATTCAAATCAGCCTCCACCTGAGTCCTGTGTGTACGCCAGAATTCCGAGGGCTCGTGTGAACTACATGATGTCTCGTAGACTCAGTGGCCTGATAAAGCTCCTCTTTGGACTTCCCTTATCTTCCCAAGGCCAAATTATGGGCCACCCAGTAACGGCCTGACTCTTGACAAACATTCACTCTAAAGAGTCCCCCAGGGATCCTACCTCTCGAACCCACATTTTGATCAAGCTGCACATTCAGGAGCCCCAGCGGGTGCTACCACAGCCTGATATGAGTGTGTTGGCTTTAAACCAAATGCTTTCAGTTTTCACTCCCTCTAATTGAGAACTACTGTCCTAAAACACGATCTCACTCCGATTGCTTTTGTGCAAATTGGCTGCGTTGCTAGGTAACACACAGCCAACTGATAACTATTAAGGTGGTCTGCTCCCAAATAAGACGAAGCCCCTGGCCCCTGTGGCTTTGTTAGGGACCTGATTTAGGTCCAATCACAATCACATAGAGTTAGCTGTAGTACAGAGCAGAGGCACTTTATTAATTAAAATAGGTGACTGACCTGTGACTTGTTTTTAAAAATTAGGTTGCACATACCCAATTTTCCCTTTACTAATGTGAGGCCATTTCTCATAAAGTACCCACTCCAATTTAGGATAGGCTTAAATTGCACAAAGTGTTTTCCCTGTATATCCAAGCCTCTGCTGTCATTAGTACGATTATTATAATAGCCACTTCTGAAGACATGGGGAGATGTGAACCAGCCACCCCCCCTGCAGTACAGAACAGCCTCAGATGCCCACTGAACCTGCCCACAGTGTGAGCTCTAAGACAGGGGAAAAGAAGAAACCACCGTGTATAAAATGTGCGGCACCATCCAGGATTTTATGGATATTTCCCATGAGGTTTGTTCCATCAGCTCAGACTTAATTCACATGTGACCCTCAGAGTGTGAGTATCTACCCAGCAAGAGCTGTGATTTGTTCCCACCATCCTACAGCCTGTCCCAAAGCCCAGCAACGGATTTCAAGCTGATGCTAGCCAAGACCCCGGCCTGGTGGGTGCTTCTGGAGAAGCACACCACCACCATCCAACGTCACTCTTCACAGGAGATCTCAGGGTCACCCACAGCATGGGCTTCCCTGACACTCTGCTTTCAGACCCTGACCCCTGAGTAATACACATGCCTCCCCCACATTGTGGGTTTGCCGTCTGGTTTTGTTTTGTTTCTTATCTCCAACAAGACAACACTGCAGTACTGGCTAGCTGCCTTTCTGGGATCCCGTGTATGCAACTGGACCATCTCTGACCCCATTACAGGAACTGATGGTCCAGACACAGGCTCTGTAGTGAGCCAGGCTCCTTCGGTCCCCACGCCATGGTGGTGTGCCTGCCCGCCATGGCTCAGGGACTGTATTTTTAAGTCATTGTCACCCTTGTTCACTGTCTTCACTCCTCAGACTCATGGAACCCCCTAGTGGGTGTCTGAGCCCCAGCTGGGGCAATGAGGCCAGAAATTGGGCCAGAGTACCACTTCCCTTCCTCCTCTCAGCAAGCTTGCACATCCCAGGTGCCTACATCCCCAGATTCTACAGCTCAGCAACCCACCCAGGGGAGAGGAGCCACATGAGCCTTGCCCTGGGGGATCTGGGCCAAACCCTGCCTCCCTGAACCTCAGCCCCCTCATCAGGTACAGGGCCCGACCTGTGTGCCTATTGCCCAGGAGTTCCCACACATGTCAGATGCCTAGAGCTTGGCCCCAGGGGTACCCAGGGAAGAGAGGTGCTAAACAAGTGCCTGTCCCCTGTCACCACGTGGACAGCATGGGCCAGGCTGGGAGCTCTGCTGGCTGCTGGGCCCTGGCTTTGGACACCTCTTCCCTCAAACTCTCCTCAATAAGCCAACTCCCCATTTTCTTCTTACTCTACTCCTCAGATTAGCTCTCTTATTTTGAGAAACAATACCACATTCCGCTTGCCTGGGCAGAAACCTGGGACTGTCCCAGGTCCCCTTTGCTCTTAACCCCACATTGGGTCAGCCCCTCTCCTGCCCCCCCACCCTCCATGGACCCTTCTGGCCTCCTCTGCTCTTACAGCACAAGTCCCCTGCCTGGTGACAGCCTCTTCCCACACAAGTGGGGCCACTTTTCCAGGACCCTCAGCAATGCCAAGTGTCCCCACACCTGCTGGCTGTCCACAGGACAAACTCTAAAGCCAAGGGGGATGGAAAGGTGGACCAAAGCAGGGATTAAGTGCAAATTGCCAGGAGGAGTGTGGAACTCCACCTCCAGGAAGATCAACAAAGGTGCATGGAACACATAACGGTCTTAAGGCTCGTCCCTCCTTTCTTTGTTGCTGAACTGTGAAGGTCGAATTCCACTAAAGTGGAAACACACGTTTTTATGTTTCTTATGCTGAAGAAATAGGGTCACACAGAATGAAACACCAAGACCCTGTGTGCTTTGCCTTCATTAATGAAATGCAGACTATAAATACTAATTTTTAAAAATTAAGCTTGCAAAATTATTCTGAGATAACAATAAACAGAAATGAGCAGCAGTCATTAGCTTCCTGTTTTCCTGAGATCAGTACAGTTAATCATGCGTGTTTACACACGGGCCACCACCCCTCCCAGCAACTCTTCTGCTTTGTGCTGTCAGTCACACTGAGGGTGCCCAGGGCCCACTCTGACCTCCTGGCCCAAGGCCACCTTCCTCAGACAGGGCAGCTGCCCACCTGACCACTACTACTTCCCCAGTCAATGGCTCCACATGGGATACCTACTTCCACTCACCACTGCCCTTGACTCAGTTTCCCCACCATCCACTCCATCCTCCTAGCCTCCTCTCCCTGAAATGCCACCTTGTTTTCTGGCCATGGGCCCTTGGCTTCTCCCCTCTCCCTGTTGTCCAAGCATGTGTCTGCCTCTGGGAGGGGCTCTCCCTTTGCCGCCGGTTCCTGGCTCTCCCCCTCCCACCCCTCCCCAGATGCGTGCTCCCCACTCAAGTCTTCCTCATGTGGTTCCATGTGGAAATGCACTCAGCCACCACCTGAACTCCTCTCCTCCCTACCTTGGGCAGCCAGGTGGTCAGAGGACCTGCTCCTTCAACTCTGAACAGCCTCCAAGTCAGGGCCCCACCTCACTGGCGCAATGGTGAACCAGGCTCTCACCACCGCCTGCTCACACAGCTCCTCTGTCTCCAGCCTCCCCGCAGCCATGCTGTCTGCTCTGCTGTGACAAGACAATCTTCCTGGTCATGGGCTGATGGCCCTCCCCTGCCCATGACCACCTACTTGCATGGGGAAATTCCAGCACCTCTGCATGACCAGTTGGGCTTTGTGCAGCTGGCTCTCCATACACCCAGTTCTGTCATTCAGGACACCCCCAAGAACACTTGCTCTAGACACCACCCACCTGTGCCCCTCTCCCCACTTGTGGTCACCTGCACCTCACTCCCCACTTGTGCTCACCTGCACCCACTTCCCACCTGTGCTCACCTGAGCCCCACTCCCCACCTGTGCTCACCTGTGTCCTTCTCCCCATCTGTGCTTACCTGTGTCCCACTTCAAAGACAAATCACATCAAATTCAATGTCTTCCCTGAGAAGCCCTCTCTGTATTCCCAGTGTAGGAGGCTGTGTCATAACCCACAGTCAAAACTGTTTGCTAAATTCTCTCTTCTCATAAAGACACCGAAGACTTTTCCAAAGTGTCCCCTTCATGCCCTTCCCCAGTTTACAGGGGGCAGAGGGAGCAAGGGGCACCAATACTGACTTATTGACATGCTGGCGGAGCTCGCTCTGGGTCCACTGCGGTGCCTTGATGGAAGCGAAGAGCAGCAGGTGTTCCAGGACAGTGAGGTTGTCAAACAAGATGTCCTGCTGGGGACACACCCCCAGCTCCATTCTGATAGTGGACAAGTCTGTCTGCATGTTCTTGCCATTGATGATGATGGCCCCAGAAGTGGGAGGGTAGAGTCCTGTCAGCATGGATCTACCAGAGAGGATAAGTCAGCAGGGTACACAAGAGGGCTGCCCAACACCAGCAACCCGGATGGCTCCTGAGCAATGCTCACGTCCTGTGAGGAGCACACCCTGACATGTTCTCTACACAGTCAATGAAAAGTTGGAATGTTGTTGTCTGTCCTGATCTTAGACATGTGGGCTTATGATAGATGTTGCAACATAGACTAGTATGGCTACATGGCAGAGTATAAATCCAATTTTTCTTTTACAGATGAGGAGACAGGTATAGAAACAGCATATTCCCCAGTCCTCATAACCAGACAATGCACGGACCTGGATGCCCAGCACTGCAGCCAGGCCTTCCTTCTGCCATGGCTGCTCCCATCCCTGCCCATCATTACAGCTCAGGTGGCTCGTCTCTGGAAGCTCACTGGTCTACTTGACCAAAGGAAGCCTGAGGACTGCCTAGCTCTGCTGCCTTGCTTCAGGAAGTTTATTTTTTAAGGTTTTAGACTGCTTTCTTACTGCTAAAAAGTTACACATGTACCTTCCATGGTACACAGCAAATCTATTCCTGAGGACTTATGCAACCGACAGTAACACTTGTGTGTCCACAACGGTGCTAACACAATTGTTCTGCCAACAACTGGAAACAACCTCAATCTCACCAACAGGGGAAAGGACAGAAAGCATAGTGCTTTCTCAGAGTGGGATCCTCAGGGCCCAGCAGATGATTTGCCATGTCGTACACAGTGAAAGCCGCCAGGCATGATCCCTTTTATGAAATCCCAGAACATTCCAGAATATGCAAACTGTATACAGTGACCAATTGCAGGCTGTGGTCACTTGGGGGCCAGGGTCAAGGTGTTCATAGGGAACCTCAGAGAGAGTAGCAATGCTCTGTATGCCCTGCAGGGCTTATTCTAGAGCTCACCAAACTGCACACTTAAACAATACCATTTCTCATACATGAATTACATCTCCACCAACTTGCTTATCAGTTGTTTGCTATATTATTTTCAAACTTCTTTGGGGACACTGTAAAACAGGGTACACACATTCTCTATGTGTCTCAGAGCTTTTTCCTTTAAATACTGACAACCTGTCCTTTAACTGCCTTTCAGCCTGTTGTCTGAGAGCTGCCAGGGAGGGACAACCCTGTAGGATGACTCAGATGCACTTCGGACACACACTGAGGGTGATGCAGTCAGGGACCCTCAAGCATCATAGAGAAGCTCCCTATCTAATACTCCAAATCTAATACTTGTTTCAGGAAGTTTATTGTTAAGGTTTTAGACTACTTTCTCACTGCTAAAAAGTTACACATGCACCTTCCATGGTTCCACTTAACACCAACACCATATTTTCCTTGTAAAAAATGTGCATTACAGTATATGTGAAATGTTGGGTTTCTGAGTCATTATTCATGTAATGTTTATCTTCCCCATCTGAAAACCCTAAAAATCTACTCAGCAGGATCTTCAGCTCTGTTTCAGCATCCGAGGAAAGAAGAAAACATTCCATTTCTTTTCTTTCAATTTGTTTTCTATATGAGATTGCTGAAAATTGATAAACGTTATTTTTCTACCTTTCTTAATATGTTCAAAGCAAATAGTCCTTTTCACCTTTTTAACTACACATATTTTTGTCCTCCTAAAAAGGAACAAAAAGAAAGTGACTTGTTCAAAAGAGAAATTTGGCAATTTTGGTGGGTTAGCCCTACACAAGTCCATTTGCATAGCCAATTCAGGGCTGCTTTGTGAGTCATGAACATTTGACTTCATTATTCTCTGGGATCACCTGACTTGATTCCTCTGTCAATCTGGATCTCAAACCAAAAGTCAAGGGTTCAAAAGAACATCACCACACAAAATGCAAAACAGGAGAAAAAAATACTCAGGTGTTCAAAAAATTTGAAAACATCATTCCAAACTTCATCTTCCTTTAATAGGCAAACAAAATAAAACTTAGTAGTAAGAAAATGAAAAGTGCCATAGAATTTCAAAAACTAAAGTCAAAACATGGTGAATTACTTACATGGAACAAAAGAATAATAAAAGAAAAATAATCCACCTGCCACCCCTCTGAGTCGGCTGTAGACCATGGGGTAATTGCTAGGCATGGGCACAGCCACTCTGGGGAGAGGGCTGGCTTCCCTCGGTCTCTAACCCCTGTGCTGAGACTCAAACACAGGGAGAAGAAAGAACATGTAGCCTCCTATCTCACAGGTAAACTGAGGGTTTTAAGAATCAAAGGCTCTTGTTCATGAAGGCGAAGCAGACTTACATGATGGTGGTCTTCCCGGCACCGTTGGTCCCCAGCAGGGCTGTGATCTGGTGTCCGTGGAAGGTGAGCGTCAGGTCTTGCACAGCCGCCTTGTGGCCCTCGTACACCTTGGTCACAGATATCAGGCGGACGCCCAAGGTACCTCCTTCATGCTTTCCTTTCCCGTTCTGCTGCAGTGACCCTGAGAGGAAGACACAAACTCACCCAGAGAAGACTTCGGGAGCCCCCACAATCATGCTCACGCTTTGTAATGCCACGTCCACCCTGCCCTTGGATTCTAGCTCTGTGAGAACACAGAGATTCAAAAATCCTCTTCACCAAAATTAGGAGGCAAATTATATAATGGCAAAAATTAAATGAATCACTGATTATAAGGTTTGTACCCTCATGTCATTCATTTTGTAGGTAAATAAAAATAAACACACCCATGTGTGTCTGCAGAGGGAAAATGACAGGCAGGTTACACACCAAAATGGCCATGAGGGATAGTCTCCCAAGAAGGTGAGCACTTGCAGGCACATGTTGTGTTCCAAATTCTCTAAAAAACGCACATATGCTTAGAGGGGGCTGTAAACTACAGGTAACACCCTGGGGTTCTTGGCCCACTAGTTAAATATCATGGGGGATTCTTTCTTGCAACCTGGTAGATGTGTTTCTAAGCCCACAGCACCTGAAGGGAGGCCGCTAGGGGGCGGTGCACACAGTTACAGAGGCTCAGCCAGAACTGAAAACCAGAACCAAGGCTGACCAGAAGGAAAACGCTGCGTCCAGTAGAAGTAGTCGTCACAAACTTACCGTCAAAGTTCTCAGTGGAGAAGATGCCAGAACCCAGGACACGTTGTCTTCTCACCACAAAACCACACAAAGTCTTCCAATACGATGTGGTAAAGGGAAAATACCATGGTTTCCTTAAACCAAAAGTTCCTAAAAAATAAGATACAATTAAAATCAGTTTAAGTTTTTTTCTGTTTAGAAGAATACCCTTATAATAGAACATCTTAACTAATTAATATAAAATGGTATTTCATGTTAGCGCGGCCCATGCATATCCTGTGTAGGAATCAGTGACGATCCGGAGCTCAGTGTTAACCGCAGAGCACCGGGCCGCCTTGCAGCCTGCCCCAGGGCTGTGGGCAATGCCCCTCACATCCACTTCCCCAGGAGGCCTTCGGAGCAGGGGTTCAATACACAGGCAGCTATTTAACAATAGAAACAACAGTCTTGAGTGCTTGCTGACATTCCCCAGAGTAAAGCCTGGCCCCTCACCATTGCCCTTTAACATAGCTGCTCCTCCTTTGTCTATCTTTGGTGTTTGCACGGATTACTAGACAAGGACTCAAAGCATAATAGAATTAATCAATTAAAACTTCTACAAAGAAGAATAACTCACAATGTTAACATTCCCATGTGAGACATATCAACATTCTTCAAACACTGCCTCCAAATTCACGCCACCCACTTAATGGTCACTGTGCCCTCATTATATGTGGAAATGAATGGATTTAATTATTAACACTTCTTAGTTTCTTTGAACACACCTATTCTAGCTTGAATTTGATGAGTGGTCTCAATTCTACATGCAACTGAAGAGGTAAAGGGCCAACATGAGGCAAGACGTCTGTCTGCACTGCGGCCATTAAGCAAAGGAGAGTCACACACCCAACACACAATAATCAGGTCCCAGGAAGCAAGACGGAGGGTAATGCATGGCCCGTCACCTTTCAGAATGAAGGAAGGTGTGGAGCTGGTATACAGTCTCATTGTTATAATTTGTTATGGGTTGAATTGTGTCCCCCAAGTTCCCATGTTGAAATCCCAACTCCCAATAACTCAGAATGTGACTCTACCTGGAGAAAGAGCCTTTCAATAGATACATAAGTTTAAATAAGTCCATAGGGGCAGGACCTAATACCATGTGGCTTGTGTCCTTACAAGAATAGATCAGGACACAGACACACACAGGGATGGCCACGTGAGGACACAGGGCTAGAGGCCCATCTAGATGCCCAGGAGAGGCTTCAGGAGGCCCTGCTGTGTGATACCTTGATCTAGGACATCCGGCTTCGAGAAGGTGAGGGAATAAATGTCAGTTTTGCAAGCTTCCCAGTCTGTATTCTGTTATGGTAACCCTGGGAAACTAATGCAGGCAGGGTGTGCTCCCAGACCAAACACACCAAGGCTCCATGTGCAGGAAGCGGGGATCCTCACGCATATTACAGGTGCACCCACACGCTCTCTTCTGGGCACCACCTGTCTTTAATCCACATGGTCCTGCAAACCCCCGATGTGGGGGTACTATTATTGCCTCTCCCTTCCCAGCTGCACTCATCTGAGGACGCCAGGCTGGTGAGCTGCAGAAGCCACATGATTAATCCCTGCTGGCCTCAGTACCTGCCTCTCTGGACACATGCACACAACAGTGAAAATACTTCCTGTCACCCCTTCAAACAAGCCAGGAGATGTGTCTGTCTCATCTGCACCCACTTTCATTAGCTAGTTCATGGGAATCACAGAATAAGGCCCTGTGTGCAAGCCGGGATGACTAGTTTGTGGAAATGAAAGGCAACAATAAGCAAACAAATACATTGGAAAACTTCTCCAAATGCTGTCAGGTGCTTTGCACCCCTTCGTGCCCCCCAAGCCACAGTCTTCTGTGGAGGGACCTCGCTCAGGTGGGCATGAGCAAGTGAGCATATGAAGGTAAGCAGCTGACAGGGAGGCAGCACCACCTGTTGGAAGGGCAAGTGGGACTCAAATACCCCAGGGTGTGACAGACCTAGCAGCTGCAAAGGGGTGCTGAGAAGCAGGCAGGAGTTACAAGGCATCAGATGGCCCACGTAAGCCTGAACTGGTGTCATGGCCACAGGGCCGGAAAGGTGGGAGAGAGTGGAGAGGTCCTTCCCAGCTAGAAAAAGGGAACTATAAATAAATTGAATGTTAAAGTTGATTTGTTAATTAAACCATCCCTGCTCTAACCTGTTTGGACTTTAGAATCCTCCTAGTTAATCAATCTAAACGAATGCCAAATCCAGGTCAGTTCAGAGTCTGCTCTGCCTCTGAGCCCTCCTCTGCAGTTTCCTTTTCATTCTAAATTCAAAATTGTTTTGTGTGCACACTCTAAAAGCCATGCACCACCTCCCATTGCCAAACGCAACTGGGCACATTAACATGTGCAAAAGCCCTCAGTTTACACTAAGCATTTCTCAAGGAGAACTGTCCACTGGCTCATGCAGGCCAGGAACTAATTAGCATTGCCCCCAAAAACCTACAGTAATAAAAGCAGAATCAATGAAATTACGTAGATAAAGTGGCATCAAATTTAACTTGAGCACATGAAGAAGAGTGTCTGAAACAGAGAGTATTTGATAGGGTGGGTGCTTGCCTGTGAGCTCACCAGCCACTGACTCTGAGCTCTGCAGGTCAGGGAGGAATGAGATGCTGCATCCCCAGGGGACCCGCAGGCAGATATTGTGGGTGGGAAGTGTTGGGGTCCGAACCTATCCACTGCTTTCTGAAAAGAAAGGTGGAAGAAAATGGAGAGAAAAGCATCCATGTGTGTGCAAGACAGAGAGCAGGTTGTCACCCACCCCCCACCTGGGGAGACCCTCCCATTCAGAGGAGGCCTTCAAAACTGATTCCCAATTTGCGTGACCCTCCCAGGGATGTTTTAGAAACGTGGGAAGGGGTATTTTTTGGTTGGCCCAGGGAATAGGTGTCGTAAAATGTAGGTTTTATTATTATTCAGGCATGGTGAGGCCAACAGGTCAGGAGACAATTGCCATTGAAAAAATAGTCTGTTACAGATCCCAGGAGGAGGGACATGCCTACCTCGCAGAGCCACATGGGGAAAGTCCTCCGACAGGCCAGGAGGCAGAGGAAGAGGGGAAAACATGAGCAAGAGCCTCTCCTGTGGTTTCCACAGAAAGGAACAGGAGAGGACACTTAAGATCTAGCCTCTAAGCACATTCCAAGGATCAGTAATTTCATGACTTAAAAAAAAAGGAAAATATTCACTGTCATCTTTGGCCACCTCTGTGTCTTCTTATTCTTAAATCTGTGTTGTAAAGATCTTGGCATTTTGATCTTTTACTCAGGAATAGACTCTGGTCTTGCTTCCTAACTACCCAGTAACTGAAAGCTGAGATTGGTGGCACAATCTCAAATAGAATATAAAACCTGCACTGGACCCTCCAAGGACAATGAGAAGGTGGGCACTCGCCACTCAAATGTGGCTCCCAGGCCCTTCTGTATTTGCTTCTGTGAGGTGTCAAATCCCATCTGATGGGAATCAACATGGTCGAGATTCCGGAACATGTGCAGCCTGATGAAGGGGTAAAGACATGCCCCTGGCAAGGTCCACCCAGGGGGATTTAGAGAGACTTAGAGTCTATGAGCAGAGCCTTGTGCCTGGTAGGATGTGGCAAGGAAGACCTGGTTTTCAAATAACTAAAAGCTCAAGTTCATGAGTAACTGTTGCCAGTGACATTAAGGAGTAGAAATTCACCATGAGAACCATGGGATTGCAGGCATGTGTGCATGGAGACAACAGGCAGGCACGCTGACCTTCCTCTAAAGGGAAGTCACAGTGAGGAAGCCTGAAGGCATCTAAGAGGGCACCAGTGACAGAAGACGGCCAGCAGACCATGGTTTTCCCAGTGCAGTGCGGGCAAGTCCACAGTGTGGCCCACAAGGCCCGGTCTTTCCTAAAGATCACCAAGTTTGGCATTTAGGTTGCCTGACCCCCCGAGGAAGACAGCTTTCCCTTATTCTCCAAACCCCAAGTTGGCCTTATTTACCTTTCAGGAAAACAGAAAATGCTCTTCTGAAAACCAGCTTGGCTGAGAGTCCCCAGCTGCATGAGGCCAGGGAGGCTGCACGTGCTGTCCCAGGTGGGCGTGCCTGCCACTGCTCAGTTTTCCTTGGCCCAGCCACCTTCCTCAGGTGCTCACCCAATTCCCTTTCTTGCCTTGAAATATGACCCAGAAAATGGCACGTCTGCACACTAGACACCTCCCTTTTTTTTTTTAATTTGCCACCTTACAAGCTTCCAAGTGTGCAGGTGAGCAGTGGGAAATCCACCACACTGTCGTGCAGCCAATGTGCAGAACTCTTCATCTTGCAAAGTGGAAACCGTCCCCATTAAACAACTGCCCCAGCCCAGGGCTGAAGAAGGAAAGCCCTCAGACCTCACACTGCTCTGCCTCTGACTTAAGCCTAAGGATCTGCTTCCGTGGGACTCCCGCCTAGTGCACTGGAGCGCCACAGAGGGGTGGGGGGGATTCCCAGCTAAGTGTCAAGAGTCCCCGTGTCCAACTTGAATAATGGCAGTATTGCCACCGGGTTCCTCACCCTGCAAGTCCTGATGGTTGCAAGGAAAATTCAGATCTTTCTGGATTCCTGGCTGCACTATATGCCTATCTCGGCATTGCTGAGGTCCACCTGTTGCTGCTGGTCTTTGTGCTCATCTGCAGACTCTGAGACATTGCCATGCCGTGTCCAAAAACAGGTTCTGTTTTATTAATTGTGTGTGCAAAGGGTGTGAGTCCCTTTTTTGGCAAATACAGGATTTCCTTCTCCTTGTGAATGACTGTTTCCTGCTTCCTTTGGTCTCCCTGCTGTCTTCCTAGCAGGCAGAGCACAGTCCTCGGGCCCAGCTGTGTGACCTCCAGGCTGACCCTGCCCCTCTTCCCTGCCCCTGGCGACCCCGGCTCCTCCCACCACCACCCTCACCTCCTGCAGTGTTTCCTCTCTCCCCAGTTTTTCCCACATTTCAAACCGACCTCGTAAGTGCAGCTTGTAACAGCCTTTCTCGTACTACTACTTTTTCATACCCAGCTGCTTCCCACCCAGTTTCTTTTCACTTTGGCTTTTTCCGGATCAATTTTTTTAATCTCTTATCTCCCATAGTCCACTTTTTCTTTAATTTTACTCGAACTATCAACACAATGCAATCTAAATTTTCCAAAATGAATCACACTTCTTTCTTATGCTCACTTTCTAGCTCTTGGGGACCATGTATTCCTGCTTTTATGCAAAAGAATCTTTTTAAGGACCCATTTTATTTGATTTTTACTCCTAAATGATGCATGACTCTACAAGTCTGTAATAGGATTTTGTGAACAGAATCAACTGTTTTTTTTTTCTTCTGTCACTCCATTTCCTTTTTGTAGATGAATGGAGTCTCTTATTCTTTAAATTCTTAATTTTAAAAGTTAGACACCTCTTCAAATATGCACTTGCTTTTGAACGCATAGAGCCAGAATCATTAAGTAATTTCAGCAAGAACATATACTACCATCAAAATGCTATTTTCTAAAGATTGGGAAAACTGTTTCTAAATATTTTATATCAAATGAACCAATCATAAATGTCACTTTTGCTTTTTTGGGGGGACCCAGGCACATGGCACTTGGGCGTCCTCCCCCACTAATTAGCAGGGAAACCATTTCTGCCCTCAGGTTGCCTCCAGGGTATGTTGGCCATGCCAGGTCAGAACCAGCAGCACTGGAGAAATCCCACATCCATGACACACTGACAGTGCTGGGTTTGGGGTGATGCTTGGCCTGCAACCCCTACACAGACCCCTCACTCTCAGCCTGGCTTCTATTGAGCCCCACCCCAGTGACCTAGTTGATAGCAGGTCCCCTCACCCTGCTCAGATGTTCTCTGAGCCCCTGCCTGACCGTGATCCCCAGGGGCCAACAGCACATGTGCCTCCAGGCCCCCATTCTGATGCTGGAACCAGGGCCTTCGCTGTCCAGCTGGCAGAGTACACCTGCTGGGGAGCTGTGTGGAGGCTCAGGGGTCCACCCAGCACCTGGGCTCTTCTGTCCTCCCATGGCCTTTGTTGTCTGACTGGGATTTCAGAAGCAATAGCTTATCCTCAAGTGTTCACAGCTGCCTTTAAGACACACCCTCGAGCTCCCTTTTCTGATGTCTTATTTAAAGAATAAATCATTATGTTAATATTCATGTATATTAGTTCACAGTGCTTCTACGTTTATGTTCTCATGTTTTAAAGTGCAGAATTCTTACCAGGAATCAAGTTGCTCAAGTACCACCCACATAAAAAATAGATGCCTGAATCCAAGAGAATTATCCAGCAAACCCAACCGAATGCCATGCCCACTTGCTCTGGAGACTGGTACATATTATTCCACTGAATCCCTGCAAGGAAGGGGAAGGTCAGAGTTAGAAACGCACATCCCCGTGCCCTGTAAGTTTCGGCAAGGTGAGTCCATTAGCTGTGGAAGCTCAAGCCTGGCTGAACGCAGCTAAAACAACACCAGGGGCAACACCACTGGTGATCACTCTTCAAATGAAATGCTATCTTGCTGAATTTCACATTTATTTCAAGAACAGCAGGTGGTGTTACCTTAAAAAACACTTTAATATCTAACATTTAGGGATTTTTTAAATATTGCTTTGTTTATATCAAGAATTATTTGCTTAATGAAAATGTAAATAAGCATATACACACATATATATGGAAAATAAGCATATTTTCTTAAATAAAGGAGACTCTTTGGAACTCAAACTCTAAATCACATTATTCTCTCTGCTTTTGGAGAATACATGAACAGGTTATATAAGATCTGGGGTGGGAAAGAATCATTATTTTCTTACAATATGTTTGTGATTTTTGGCTGGATTAAAACATGATTAGTTTTAAGAAAAGCATTCCTCTTTCTCAGTTTTCCTATGGAAGTAGCCTAGAACGCCATAAAATAGATGTTTTAACATAGTGTACTTACAGGAATT
Source organism: Manis pentadactyla (assembly GCF_030020395.1). NCBI lineage: Eukaryota > Metazoa > Chordata > Mammalia > Pholidota > Manidae > Manis > Manis pentadactyla. The sequence goes on from NC_080025.1 coordinate 47,528,160, forward strand.
TGGTCCAAAAGACTCAAAGCCTGTTGATCCAAATTAGTTTGAGGATGAGGTTGAGGAATTCAGGAGGGATCATTCAGAGTTTCTCATCTGTTTAGCATAGCTGTAGTTCAGTACAGCTGGGAATAGGCCAACATGTTCTACTGAAAAGTATGAGAACTAGTGCTGAATCAGCCAGCAAATGTGACCACAGCCAGAGCTGGGTTTTACTTATGGCATATGTTGTATCTGTAAATGTTTACACAACACATCACAAAAAAACATACAAACATCTAAGAAATATAATTCTAGTCTAGCTTAGAGAATTTAGTTGTCAAAATCTCAACAGTGGTGAAAAATGCCACAACAAAGTTTTTAAAACATTGTTTTAGGCTGAATTAATAGGGATAAAACATATAGAAAATGGAAGAGAGAACTGTGCTCTATTCTACACTGGCTACACTGATTTCTGGACCCTAAATGCTTCTGGAGGAAGGATCCAGACAATCTGGAGGTAAAGATGAGAGCTGACAAATATGTGAATGACTGTCATGTGAAAGAGAGAAAACATTGGCAGGACAGCCCAGAAGACAGAGTCCAGTCCAATAATCCCTAGACTGTCACCATTATAACCAGTACGTGGGTGCACAGTCCATTCTTAGAAGAACTCAGCAGGCTGCTAAGCTGACCACATGTATGTTGGGTGTTTTAAGGAAGCCCCAAGTGCTGGCGGGGTGGCTGGCTGGACAGTGTCTGAAGCATGGATGCCATGGTCATTCTTCACTGTTGCTAATACCAGGGCAACTGGATGGTGGGAGGTGTTGGTATCAGCTAAGCCAAGTACCAGGATCTCAGTCCAGATTTCCACTTTATAATGAAGACCTTCCACTGTACCGCTTACAACACGGTGACTATAAATTTCCAAATACCTGAATCTCTGACAGCCACTTTCTAAAAATGTATTTCCATACCTGCTTCTTGTCCTTCCAGGAACGTAATGAAAAATACTCCTTGTCCAAAGGCGGTGGTGGAGAGGAGGCACTGCCCGTGGATGAGGGAAGGAAGAGAGAAGCGGCACGTTAGGTAGAAAATCCACAGCTCTAAACCCAAATAGAGAAGTCACAACACGTTCCAGCTCTAACGAGGCCAACCCATTTGCTCTAGGTGGCGATTTCAATATCTGAACCCGGAGACTGAGCTGAATGTCAGCCCACTCTGAAAGGCGTGATAACAAGCTGTTGTTTAATGTTAAAAGGAATTATTTTCTTTGCCGTAGTGCTTGAAGTGTCATAAATCCAATGCACTGTACACAGAAATGGGGAACGCAAAGCAGTGGAAAATGGAATTGTGCAATTTACTATTTTTTATTATGAAGTGAATGCCCTGGAGAACACTGCCAGCAGGCTGAGGGAATGCGTTCACTATTCTCCAGTCAGAAGAGAAGCATTGAAGGAAAATGTTACTCTATTTCCAGTGGAGAGGTCCTATGACAGAAAAAGAGCCCACTGAACTCTCACATCTAAAAATATAATGTACCAGAATTAGATGTTTTATTTACATGAAAACATTTGCACATGTAAAAAGGAAATCGAACTTTGTCTGCATAGATCCCTTCAATGTAAGCACTGAAGTAAAACCAAAATTAACAATGTTGGAAATTCTGGCCAGGTGGTCAGTGGTTTTTTTCTACATGTGAGAAGTATATTGGGAGGGGGCTAGTGGGGACTAAATATCCCAGCTGTTTTGATTATTCTGAAAACACCGAATTAACACTAACACAAAATTATTGCTGATGAATGATTACAGGTGTGACATAAGCTCATCAAAACTTATGAGCACACATCAATGTATAAAATCCTGATTAAATAGTGCATTTTTCATCCTGCATGTCTATCTGTACTGTGTGCATACGGCCAGTGGAAACCATGGAAGATGGAAGAGTTTGTTGATGTCAGAGAAAAACAATTTGGCTTTTTCAGAAGTTTTTTACCCTGAGGCTCTCAATGAGCAAACAAGGTGACCCCTCCCACCAAATGGGGATACCTAGCTGTCACCATGTCACGTGGGATAGTGACTTCTGATGCCCCGTAGCAGCCCTGAGATGTTACGTCTCCTGTACCTCCCCACTCCCTAGTGACTCCAATCATACCTCCCAAGGGACTGCGTTGTGAGAAATTCACCTGCCTGCATGGGAAGAAAACCTTCAGCATGATGCATATATTAGCAGTAATGCCCTGGCTCCGTGAAACTGTCCTGATGGTGCCTGTCCGTCCCCCACAAATGGATTGAGTCCCACTACACATCTGGCACTGTGCTCACGAGGCCAGTCATAAAGGAATAAATGAGTTTCTGCCTTCTTATATTTTATATTCAGACCTGAATATATACTAAAACTTTTTCAGGAGGCATATTTTAAGTGGATGAATGATTCTGACATTGCTAACAGAAAGACCTTTCCACTTAATGTAATGTAATTTATTATGCTTCAAGAAAAAAAATGCTGATTTTTTACTTCTAAAATAGCCTTGGAAATGTGTCTTTCCATGCATGACACAAAGACACACTGAAGTCCTATGCTTCCTTCAGGCTGTTACTGATTTCTAAATGTCTTTGGAGGACAGTCCCCATTACAGAAGAAACCCCAATTATAAGGGGCTTCCCTCCAGCAAAACCACTGTGGCCTCAAGGATCTACCCCTGAAGGCCTGCCTCTGTGGGAGAATAAAGAAAAGTAGGTATCAGAAAGCCCGCATAGATCTGAAAATGGCAAATTGAAACGTGGAGTGTGGTGACTTCACTCCATCTGATAGAAATGGCAGTTGTGTTTTATTTTGTGCTCTTACAGAGCCACCCACTTACCAGAAATGTCTGAATGACAACACTTAATTGGTTGCGTAGAACCAACAGAACTATGTAGGGCAAAAAGCTGATCATGTACACCAGGCTGGTACAAAGGGCAGCTGTGTTTGCTTGGCTGAAAAATGCACTCAGGAAGTAACTCAGCATGACAGCTGACACCCCAAAATCCAGGAGGAAGAGGAAAATGATACAGGCATTGCTGTGTGCGAAGATGCCGCTAGTCTTCAGAATGACGGCCAGAGCAGCGCTGCTCAGGGTCAGCATGGCCATGTTCTCCAGGAACCACGCCAGGAAGTGGGTCATGGGGTGTACCCCCATCATCCGCATGTACTGAGAAAAAAGAACACGGTGTTACCTCCCGGGAGCTGGAGAAGGAGCAGGGCGGGTCACGGGAAGAGAAAGCCTGCCAGGGGGGAACGCATGCGGCGCCCACACACCCGCCCAGAGATCCAGCCTGCTAAGCCATGCTGCCCAGCATCTCCTCAAGGTAGGCGTCTAATTATCAGAGCCCCTGAAAGAGTAGGTCATTGGGCATGTTAGGGGCGCGAGAGCAGAGAGCGGGCACTGCTGTAACAGTGTCAGCAGATGGGCAGGAGCAGGTCCTGGGCAGGAGCAGGTCCTGGGCCTTGCGTCCCACCCACGGCAATCTCCCTGGGTTTCTTTGTTTGCTTGACTTTTGTTGGTTTTGTTTCCTTTTTTGTTTCTTTTCCCTTTGGTTTCTGTCGGGTTTGTTTAATAAAAGTCTTCTGGGGGAATTACTGCAGAGGTTTCAGAATGTGTTTCCCAAAATAACGTATAACAGTAAAATTTATTCATACACTAACCCTACCGTTTGCTCATCTTTAACATCATGATGTCTTTGGGTGTGGGGCTGGTTACTTTCATTCAGGTGCACCCACAAGGACCTTTCATTCAGGTGCACCCACCCTGGGAGGCTGCCGGCCAGCAGCAGGCAGTCCACCAAGACCCCCGACCCTGTACCCAGGGGCCCAGTTGGACAAGAAAGAAACACAGAAATCCCAGAATAAGACAGTTCTAAATAAGTAAACATGCAAAACAATAGTGCACAGTCTAATCTACATTGAATGAAAAGCACATGCACCTTGCCGTGCTCTCCCTTTGCTTTAATGGATATTAAGTAAGTATATAATATGTGCCCACTGTCTCACCGCTTCCCTCTTCGCTGGGCTAAAGGGTGAGTGAACAAAACATCTTTCAGGCCTTTACCGGATACTTCTGTGAATTTTCATCCTTAAACGCAGTCTTGATAGTTTCAAATTTTAATATTATTAGGACCAAAACAGCAAAGCTATATATACAGACCTCTAACCCTAAATTCAGATGGAAAGTCTGCCATTGTATCTTCCTAGGTTGGACGAAAACTGCTGAATGAGCAGCACAGGCTTCCCCCATCCCCCTGTGCCTGCCCTTCTGGCTTCCTCACCTTGACAGGGAATACTTGTTAAACTCCAGCAGGGCTTGAGACTTCAGTATAAAATGATTTTCCTGGGGCAGAGATGCAGCTAGGCTGTTCACAGAACCCCAGCAGAGGCAAGGAAGGCCAAACAGACCCTGGTGAGTTGCAGGACAGGATTCATCTCCAAAGCCCGAACCTCCCCTCCTCACCTCCCGGGCAAGCTCCAAGGCCACGTACCTCTTCTATCTGGATCTCCCGCTCATAAACCAGCTTTCGGACCATGCTGGCAACAGACACCATCCATGTCAGCATCATTATCAGGGGGAAAAAGAAACCAACGTTGTTCAAGAATCTGTAAGGAAACAATTCAGTCAGCACCTGAGGGCAGGTGGAGCAGCTCTACCCAGAATCAGGCTCAGGGTAACATACCCGGGCATGACTTTTAGGTTATCCTTAAAGGCTACAGAGCACTTTCAGGAAAAAGAGATCCTTGGGCCATTCCAACAGGCTCGTGGCTTAGGCAGGACAGCTATTTGCTATCCTGATTTAATAGGTGTGCAAACTCACAAAGACACAACCAGTTCAAGGTCCCAGACGAGCCATTGCTCCTGCCGTCCTTTCTGACATCCTCTCAGGCGGAGCAGGTGGGAAGAAGGGGACATTTCATTAATGCATGACTACAATTTACCTGATTAATTGGGACCATTGTCTATCTTCAGTCAATGACATCCATTGATCATATATTACCACCTCTAAGATAAATGAAAACTGGCCATTGAAAGTCTCCAAAACTCAGCTTTCAACCCACTCTAATGGGGCTTCTCTTTCTAATGTGCACATAAAATGAACCTTGTCCAGGGTACCGATGACAGCCAGGTCTCAAATGCAATGGAAATGTTCTCATCATTCTCCATCTTGACTTCCCAGCTATGACTGAGATCATAGGACGGGTCCCTCCTTCTCTCTCCTTTGGGTTCCAGAACCACCCTCAGCTTTCTAACACCCTTCTCAGTCCCCCTTAGTGGAGAATTCTTTCCTTCCCTTTGCCAGTGGGCCTTCTCAGCCACCCTGGGCTCCATCCCCTCACCTTGTACCTCTGAGCTCTGGATCCAGGTGATTCCTCCCAGAGACCGACCAAAGGAACAGGCCACTTTGCTGGGCATGTGACACATGATGACCAGAGGAAGGTTCTGCCGTAAAGGATCCCACATCCTAGTACCACCCCCCCAGGGGGGCAGGGAGACTTAAACTAAGTCAGTGCAGAGATAGACAACATTATGACAAGTCTGTAAGAGAACAGTGTTCTTTTGGCAACAGAGAGATGGGAAGTTATTTCAAACAGGGGAGTTAGCCAAGGTAGCTGGATTTATTAAAGAACAAGGGAATACCAAAAAAAAAGAGTTTTGGAAGGGGGAGAGGGAAATTGAGGGGACATATCAGGTGTCTGGCTTTAAAAAAAAAAACTAAATTAAGCATAGACAGTGGTGCCAAGAGAAGAAGCCTATGAAGAGGGAGTCAGAAGCTACTACAAAGTTGCAGCAGTCAAGACAAAAGATAGCACCTGGAGAAGATGCTGGTCCTGGAGAGAGGAACGTCTCACTGGGCCCCTTCTGCAGAGCTTCCCAGAGCTCAAGACATCCCCTTCAGAGCATCATCTGCAGCGTGGACCATCCTGAGGACTAGCAGTGTCTGCCCTTCACACTGGACAGCGATCCCCTCAGGCAGGCCTCCCCCTGCACCTCCTCTGCTTGGCAAAGGCCAGCCACAGAGTGGAAGCCAAGCATTTGTTAATAAAACCATGAGCGAGTAAACAAGAAAAGGGAATTAACCACTATGCTTTTATTTCTTTTACTGATTAAGACAACTATAATGAGCCATCAACTTGGAGAATCACATTTTTAAGTTAAATACAGTTAACTTGCACTCTGTACAGTGGCTATTTGCAGAGGGCAGAGTGCTTTAGACTTTCAGTTTTGTGATTTTATGTTTTTTCTCGTCATTGTTTTCTATAGAGTTCAGTGTAGGTAGGAGTCTCCAATCAGGAAGTACCGTAAACCATATCCACTTGCCATCCCACAAATGACACCTATTTTCCCAGAGTGACACGTCTGGCACAGAGATGAAGCTCAGATCACTTGTAAAGTTAAAAACAATGAACACTGAATTTGTCCGGGGGGTAGGGTGAAAAAACTGTCTGTTCATGGGCTTTACTATTCTTTACTTAACAGCATTGGAATTGATGGCTATTGAACTCTATTCTTTTAGCAACTTGAATCTTACAAGAGAGCCAGTAAATATCATGCACAAATATTATCTTAGGATTCTAATTAGTAATAATTCTAGGATACTGCCTAGAATTCTGTAGTTATGTGTCAGGGGCTGTGATATGTATGTCCTATGGACCCCTACATCATTGTAAAGGAGAAAGTCATGAAAGACTCAGAATTGGATAAGTCCAGCGCTGGAATTTTTGGCACAGCCACCCCAGATCACAGAGAATGTCTGGACACCCTATACATACATGTCTGAGTGAGGCCATTTGGTAGAAATTAGATGGAATAAGAAATTGGAGATGAGAAATTGTACTCCCTGGCTATGTTACTCAGCTCCTTCCTGATTCAGAAACACTTCCCAAATCAGCAAGCGAAGGGAACAAGTTACATTCCAATTTCAATCAATGTTTGGAAATATTTGAAAAAGCTGCTAAAAATAATCATGTTCATGTGGGAGTCACATAAAAGAGTAGGTAAAAGAGCTGTCGGAAGCAAAGTGCTGCCCTCGGCAGATCCAGAATGTGCAGTCAAAACCACACTTGTGAAAGCCTAGGGGCACCCTGGGGGCACAACGCATAGAACAGCATGCCTTAAGCGGGTGCCAAGCTGCATGCAGAGTTGGGTGGCATCAGAAGCCATTCCTAGTCCTCAACCCTCCTTCCAGGGAAATGGGAGAAGGTCATGTGCAGAAAACCTGTATTTGCAGGAAGCATGCAGTCTTTGTGGCCATTGAAAGGAGAGCCTGTGAGCTGTGCAGCCATTAATATCACCTGGACCTCACCACTACCTGGACCCTCTTGCAAACAACTGGTCAAGAATATCCAGTTCATTCAAAATAAGTAATCATCTAGCACACTGAAGCAAGAAATAAAAGGTTATCAGAGTTACACAATTACTAAGAAATGAACACATACCAAGCACATGGTAACATGGAGATGAAAATAGTGAACATATTTTTTCCATCAATTTAAAAATTTTTTATAAGGCAACCCTTTCTATAAAAAAAACACCATTCAGCAGAATTTGTTACAATGATGAGATGGCAAGACAGCAAGATTTGAAATGTTACTGGAAAAACTTGGAAAGAAACAGAAGGAAAAAAACAGACATCAGACAACTGAACATAAAATTAGCCAAGGAGCAAGGGTGAATTGATGCCACACAGAATACAGTAAAGAGGCATAGAAAACAGACACAGAAACACAACTGGGGAAACAGAAATGAATAAAGTTTAAAAGAATTAGGGAAATTTTATTTGTAAGAAATACAGACAAAAGAAATTCATGCAATTGGAATCCCTGAGAGGGAAAACCAAATATACTGGAAGATAAATTGCAATGTTAGAATACAATAAGCATTTCCAGAAAAGAATATTTAAATTCACATATTGAAAGGTCTTATCTTGTACCATGGAAAATTGTCCTAGAATGATCAACAATGAAGTATGTCTTGGTAAATGTATAGAATTTGCAAGTTATTAGAAACTTACCCAAATTACCAGGTCATATAAAGGCAGTAAAATATCAAGGCAGCCTCAGATTTCTCCATAATAACCTTCAAGGCCAAAGATAATGGAGCAATTTCTATAAGATACTTAAGGAAAGAGTGAGCCAAGGGTTTCCTATCCAGCCAAACTGTCTTTCAAATATCAATCTTCTAAGAGTTTTAAGTAGGTAAGAATTCAGGTCATATTATCTCATGAGAGCTTCTTAAGGAAATTACTAGGAGACAAACGTCTGCCCACCAAGGACTAGGGAGTTACCATGACAGGGTAATGGTAAGCAACAGACATATTTTCCAGTAAAATTAAGACACAACCAAAAATGAAAATTAAGATTACAAGAAAGGCTGAAATGTTATGTTTCCTGAAATATAGAAATGATACAGCAAACAAAGATTGGCAGGTAAGAGGAAATGAGTCAAGAGCAGAAAACTCAGTAAGTGAAGGCCAAAATCAAAAGCTATCTGTTTAACACTGACAAATGTAGAATATAAGCATAGGCAGTTTTCACTACCCAAAGGAATACATGACATGAGATAACATACCAACTAAAACCACATGATGGAGAAGAAAAATCAATGGTAGAAGAGAAAGATTACTTCGTTTTTATTTCTCATGTTAAAAAAACAAATAAAAGGTTGATATTTTTTATATAAAGCTATAAGGTAACCACTAGAAAACAGTGAAGCATTGCTAACTATTAGTTTAAAAGCAAAATTATAACACAAGGTGTACCTATGACCATGTTTACATGAAATTTCATTTCACACGAGTAAACAACTAACCTCCCCTATATAAGAAGCTATATGAGGTACATAAGAGACACACCTGAAACAAAACGCTTCCGAGATGTTTAAATGAATGGACGAGCAAAGGCTTATCAAACAATGGGAATATGGGGTGGAGGCAGGGGGCATAGAAAAAGGAAGAAAGAAAGAAAAAGCAGTGGTCATTGATTTAATTCCATTACAAGGCACAATTAGGTCTGCAAAGCGTTAAAGAGAGCTCAAAACGCAGTTATGTATAACTGTGCACAAAGTAACACACCATCACCATCCCAAAGGCCACAGGAGAGGGGCAACCATACTGTAGGGACTACAACCCATCTGTCTTCCTCTAGGACAAATATAAAGGACACAAGTAAAGGACAGAGAATTCCTAAATATGGAAATTCATTTAGATCAAATTCTCTACTCTAAAAATAGGAGATTAGAAATTATTTTCAAGTATCCAAAAATCATTCAAAAAAGATTATGTATTAGTTGACAGAGAAAAAATTCCCTAAATCCAAAAAGTGAAAATGATAAAGATAATATTTTCTGTTAGCAATGTAAAATTAGGACTTAGCACCAGAATTTAGTAATTTAGTGTATGCTACAATTTTTGGATTTTGTCAATCTAAATTTTAAAATGCTACCACACTGTAATCTTAATTTAAATTCTTCTTATTAAAAGTAATCTGAGTAACTTCTCATATGCTTAAAATTCTTAAGAATTTCCACTTGGGAATTAAAAGAAACATTACTTAAACAGCTCTTGGGTCAGGAAGACAATAGAAATCCTTATTATAAGTATCTAGAAAACAATGAACTTTTAGCTGCATGTCAGATCTGGGGAACATAGTTATTAAAGTACTGGTTGAAAGAAAAATTGTCCCCTTAGGTAACAATATTAATTCAAGAAAAAAAAAGAACTCTAAAAATAATGAATTAACCATTGGCCTCAAGTATCAAAGAAACAATGTAATACGCTAAAGGCACCCAGACAAGGAGGTAATACCACTCAAAGCAGACGTAATGAATACGTTAGGAAAGACAAAAAAGAGAATTGATAAAGTCCAAATACGGTTTTTTGAAAAAATTAAAATAGGTGACTTGGATGGGAGGCAGTGGGGCAGCGTCCACACACAGGTATGCCCTGTGCCAGCATTGTGCATGGGAGTATGTGGACTTGCCAAACCTGGATGGAGGTGGATCTGCATCTGCTTTCTGGCTCCTGGTCTGTGGGAATGTAGGGCAGAGGGAGGAAGCCCAGGTGCACGCACTCTCTGAACACAGCACCGCCCGGAACTATCAATCCATCCTGGCCTTGGACTCAGGTGAGCACCTCTCACCCATGAGGCCCTGGGTCCCTGCCTGCTCACAGGGCCTCACCCTGTCTCCTGCCCAGGTCTCAGGCTCTCACAAGCATGGTCATCACTGAGTACTCCATGCAGAATACTCCACATTGAGTACTACACACAGAGAACTATACTCTGAGTATTCTAGCCTAAGTACAACATGCTGAGCACTGCACACTGAGTACTACAGAGTACTGCACACTGACTACTTCAGGCAGACCACTACACAGAGAACTACCCACTGAATATTCTATGTTGAGTACTCCATGCTGAGTACTCCACACAGCATACTATACTGAGTACTCCATGCCGACTACTACATGCTGAGTACTCTGCACTGAGTATGCCATGCTGAGTACTATACACTGAGTACTCCACACTGAATATACTGAACATTCCATGCTGAGCACTCTACCAATTAGCACCCCCATGCATGGTGAAGGGCCTGGCATTCAAACATTTCAGATCCCTGGCCCAAGTCCCTGTGACCAGCATGAGGCAGGCCTGGATCCAAAAGCAGCCTTTTCAGACGAGCTCTCTCAGGATTCCAAGCCTGAGATTCTAGAGGGATCCTGGCAGTTGAAAGCAACTATAGCCTTGAAAGGTGAGACAGAGGCAGGGCCCAAAGTGCTGAGAGGCCAAACTTAGAACTTGACTTACACTTCTGGGTCCAAAAAGCCTCCCCATCAGGAAGCACTCCTATACTGCTACAAAGGTCAGAGCCCCCAGTTCCAACTTGGGGGGGTGCCCCCACCACCAAGCAATTCTCAGGTACCAGTCCTACAACTCAGCTCACTGCTGACACAACCTGCCTGGAGACAGCATCAGACCCCTCAGCCTGAGGGCTAGTCCCACAGACCCTGCCACACATCCACTTGAGATGTCTCCAAGTGGTCACCTGGGCTTCTGACCAACGACTGGCTACACATTGGAGGTCCCCACAACCCCTCTTCAGGTTCCATGGATCAGCTAGAGTGGCTCACAGGACTCAGAGAAGCAGTTGACTCATTAGGTCACCAGTTAATTATAAAGGACATAACTCAGGTACAGCCAGACAGAGAAGATGCCCAGGGCCAGGTGTGGGGATGGGTGGAGCTGCCCTGCCCTCTCCAGGTGCCACTCTCCCCAAATCTCCACCAGGTTACTGTCTTGCCAGTGGGTTTCAGCCCCGGGCAAGTTCACTATGGATTCAGTGTGACCAAAGAAATGACAGGAACGTTCTTGGGGTGAAAAGGTTTATAGCCAACTTTATTCCTATGGTGGCAGGTCAATCACTAGAATCCTGTCCACTCTGCATGCAGCAAACTGATCTCTGCCTCTGGGCCTCTCTGCCCCCACAGCCGTCCCAGTCTCTGTCCTTGGTACTGCCACCACTCCAGCCTCTGCTCTCCTGCAGCCTTGCAGCCAGGCCACTGTGTCTCCCACAGCACTGGGCGGAGCTCTTTATAGAGAGTCAATAGCAACGTATTGCCCACACATGTGGAGTGAGAAAGCTGACCAGGGCCACGTGAGAATCCTGACCACAGGAACCTTCACTTTATCCACAGCCACCAGCCCAGAAGCACTCCAAACCCTGTCTTTTGGAGTTTTCATGGAGCTTCATTGCACAGGCATGATCATTTAGCTCACTGGCCATTGGAGATTGACTCAGCCTACAGGCCCTCCCCTTCCCAGGGGTCCGGGGTTGGGACTGAAAGTTCAACTCTCCAGTCACATGGTTGGTTTCCCTGGACACCAGCCCCCACCCTCAGGTGCTCCAAAGGTCACCTCATTCACACAAGACATTTTTATGACTCTCATCATGGGAAATTCCAAGGATTTTAGGAGCTCTGTTCCAGAAAGAGGGATGCAGACCAAATACATACCTCAGAGCACCACAACTGTGCGAGCAGCCTAGAGGTTCACTGGGCCTCACCTCCCCCAGAGCAGGAGCATCTCAGTCTCCATCCTTCCCACTCCCAAGTAGCCCTCTGAATGTACAGTATGGACTGCAGCAAGCAGTGAGTGCCTGAGGCTCAGAAATGCACACTTCTCATCTCCGCCCCCCTCCCTGCACCTAGAAAAATGCATGTCACACAGTGGGAAGGAAATTCACCAAAAAGATGAATGGAGGAATAAACAGGCGTGTGAGTGAAGGCCCTGGAATGGCCTAGTGAATAGGCATTCCTAGAGAGGGCCTTTGGAATTGGCTGGGATGGTTCTTCCCTGCGGAGCCACAGCATTGAGTCCAGGACGGCTAGTACCTCTGCCCTGGCTAAACATCCCCCCATTCCCATGGTGACCCTCAAAACACCAGCATGTACTCAGTCCAGAGCCCTCTGAACTCCGAGCTCTGATTAGGACAGAAGGAAGCATCAGTCTGCATGGAGCCTGAAGGACAGGACGGTGGAGGGACCGGGGCTCACAGGCTCTGACCCAAAGTGCCGGGAAGTGGGGATTGAGAGCTGCAGGGGCTGAGGCTGCTCAGAAGGTGTGAGGCTGGGGAGTGCCCGCCAGTCGGAGCCTCAGCGTCTGGAGCTGTATTTATCCTCCCGGGTTCCCAGAGGGGAAAAGACAGGAGGAGCTTGAAGATGTGACAGCACATAAGAGAGGCATTATTTTTGCTGCCCTGGATGGAAAGAGTGTGGAGAAACCAGAAACCATTCCTTGAGGCCTTTACAGAGCCCTTCCCAGGGGTAATGAGCACCGACCTTTGGGGGCTTGAGAAAGAAAAGGGTTAAAAATATTGTGACTGTAGTGCCTCCAGCTCCAATTAGGCATGTTCGCTCTCAGTGGGACGGAGCAGCCTGGGGCAGGAAGGGGCAGCAGAGGACTCCCGGCTCTCAGTGGAATCAGACACGGGAATTTCTGCTGGAAACAACAGCTATTCACTAAATGTAAGGGAAAGATGTTTAATCCATTACTTGGGGAAAACCCCGGGAGAAGGAAAAGACAAATGCATGAAGTGAGAGGTCCTCTCCCTGGTCTGTTTTGGATCAAGCTGATTTTTTTTTTCTTTGGAAAGCAGGATTCTGTCATTTCAAGCACGAACCCCTGTCAACCTGTCACTCTTGGCGTCTCCCAAGACAAATCCTCATCCAGATGCAGCAGCGCCCGGGGGCAACACTCAGCCGCGGGCTCCCTCCCTCTCTCTGGCGGCTCCCATCCTGGGAATTAAAGTGCCTCAAAGCAATGCAGGAAATAATAGGCACCCTTTCAAAGAAATAGGCTTTTGTACATAAAGCAATTCTAGAGGGCAGTTGTGTTTTTCATTTTTCTGCAAGCCTTTGTATTAACTTGCCATAGTCTTTGAAGCAATATATTAACATTTGAAATTCTTTATGGTCCTGAAGCACACCACAGCTCCTATTATAAAACCATCCTGTGACCATGAGCCAGGAACCACAGGCTGGAAGGAACATCGGGTTTCCAGGACTCCTGCTCCCATCCCAAGAACAGTTCCCAGTGCTTGGCTTCAAAACATGACTTGCATGGGCTGCTAACAAATAGCAAGAGAGAGAGCAAGGGGGTGGTCTATGTTCAAAGGTGAGAATGCTTCCTGAGGTCAAGTGCACAGACATGGTGGTCACTAGTCAGATTGCCCGGTGGTCAGTTCCCCCCCTGTCCAGGTATCCCCCACCACACACCACAGTTCTGCCCTCTTGCTGGACGATTACAACAGCATCCTACATTAAAAGAATAAAGATGAAAGAGCCTTCTTCTGCCCAAATTTCCTCTTCTAAGAGCCACTGCCCTCTTCTCTTGGCAACAATAGCAAACTCCTGGGTTTGGATTCAGCCTCTAGTCCTGCTCTAATCTGCCTCCCATCCCCTCCTCAGCTGCTGCTCTTAGTGAGTCCCCATGACCTAGGACCCATCTGCACTCCCTCCTGGAGCCACTCACTCTCCATCCTCCCAGGCTTCCCCCTCCCACCTGCTCTTCTTCATTTCCTTTACTGAAACTCCCCCAGGTGGGGACCCCAGGTCTGAGCGTGGGCCTCTATCCACACTGCCTCCCATGGGAATGCCAGCCAGTTCCACATTCTAAATACCATCAAAACAGTGAAGACTCTGAAATTAATGTACACTGCTGGATCTCTCCAGCCTCCCAAAAAGTCCATCTCCATGTTTTTTCTGGTCCCTAAAGGCAATCAGATGTGTTTGACCCTGAATACTTATCCTCAGCCCCCAAACCTTCCCCACCCACAATGGTTCCACCAAAGTTCAAGGTCACTCCAGCAACCCTGTTACATGATGTTCCCCTACATGCCCTCTCCAGTCTGCTGCCTCTCCCTTCTGAATGCAGCCAGACTCTCACCACCTCCCCACAATCCTGCTACCACATCTGGACCAGCCCCACCATCTCTCATCTGGGCTATCACATCAGCATCCTGCCTGATCTCCGTTCCACAGTCACCCTCCACAGACTCCTCTCCCCACAGCCTTTTGTATCCTAAGTCAGATGGTGTCATTCCTTCTTAAACCTTCCTCAGCTCATGTATCGTTCAGACCCCATGCAACCCCATCTGTAGGCTGCTCTCTGGTTTCACCTCCGGCACTCTTTCCCTGTGCCCTCTGCTCCAGTGACCTTTCCCACATACCAGCCGCCCCTGCGACGGGGCCTTTGCACTGGCTGTTCCGCAGGCCTGCACACATTTCTCTGTGCTTCTGTAACACTCCAGGTCTTTGCTCTGTTAAGAGACAGCAAGTCCAGCACAGAGCCACTTGTCCTAAGCCCCAGATCAGCAAACCAAGACTAAACACCAACCTAACCACAGTTCCAACCACCCAGGAATGTGACCTTTAACCTGTCAACCTGGAATTACCTAAATAATCCTCCCAATAAATGCCTTCCTTTTCCCTAGAAGTCACCTTGCATGAAACAATACATTCTTTGCAAATAATTACCTTTTTTCACCCCTTTTGCCTTTAAAGACTTTTCTACAGCTTGGCCAAGCTCCTTTCTATTTTCTGCCTGATTCATGAATTATTGAATAAAGCCAATTTGATCTTCAAATTTACTCCACTGAATCGCTGTCGTTTAACAGATGGGATGGTACAGTCCTGGCAAGGTCGATCCTAACCACATTACATAACTTTCAAAATTCAGTATAAGTTTCTTCTCTCCTAATCTTCAGACTCCTTCCCTGGACTGTAAGTGCCCCAAGAGCAGGGGGATTTTTACCTGTGGCCTTCACTGATTCACCCCAAACCCAGAGATTGACGAGTAGCACACAACTATAGTTGAACACATTAATAAATGACTGAATATATAACTCATGCAGAAAGTAGCAGGGAACCACATAACATTTCTAAGCAACTGTGTGCAGTGGTCCAAACTGTGCTTCAGTTTTAACTCAGGTGGCCAAGTGCCAGCTTCCTGGACAATCTCAGATGATGTCAAACACTTGCAAGCACATCAAGCCTTAAGAAATATGCACTTTATCTTCAAGGAGTGAAAGACACACCTTCATCTTACTCAGGTTCCTTCCCAGCCCTCTCTCATCCCTGCTTATCAAGCACAATGGTGGGTAGGAATGGAAACGGACCATGTGGGCCATCTCAGACTTCAAGCTCTTTGGAGGAACGTATGTTTTTCTTCCCAACACACCTTTCTGGGAAGCATCCTGTGTCAGGGGATGAGCTCCCCTCTTCCTCCTGTGAACAGGAGGGGAAGGAATGAACAGGTTCCCATCCCCTCTTTCAGGGTGGGCATCACAGCATACTTTGGGGATAGAGGCTTTCAGAGTGAGGTTTTCCTGAGAGTCACCTAAAAAAGACAGCATCCTGAAAAGTGGGCTTCTCTGAGAACCTAAAACAGGTCATTAATTTTCACATCTTGCTATTTGGGTTGGTGTGCAGTTTCTGTGCATGACACCTTGCTGAGGACAGCCTTCTTCGTGATCTCTGCTCCTGGTGCTATCACCTCCAAGAAAAACGATTTAAGGAGCAGAAGAGCAATAGTTGAAAATGTTCAAAGCCAAAACTGTCATTGCTTTGAAAGGAAAGAAAAGCTCTCATTTTACAAAGAGGAAGGTTAAGAGATTTACCGGTGATTTGCATAATGAGGTGGCCCTGGGTTAAAAGGACCCCATCTCTTTTTTCCTGACCCTTTGTTCTCCCCACTTCATTCAGTGAGTCAGCCTTTGATCCTGCCAAATGGGAAGGCTCTTCCCTCCTCATAACCCTCATTTTTATCAGACTGTGCTGATGAGCTACATGGAGGACATCAAGACAGAATGGAGTTAGGACGTGGAGCCTCCCTTCTGAAAGAGTGGCCAACCACCTGGCTTCTGCTCTGCAGTGCGCTACTGGAACCGCCCACCACCTGCGCTCACACCAAGCAGACCCCACATGGTCCCTCTGACACCACGGAGCTGCCCGCCGCCTGCCTTCACACAAAGCAGGCCCCACGTGGTCCCTCTGACACCCTCCCTCAGGGACTTGCTTCTTCCTGTGCAGTCTAGAAAGAGCAGAAAGATTATGAACCCCTGCAGCTTGGGTCCTATAGTGTGGGCATGGAGGATGCCACAGCCAGGCCCCAGTCCCAGAAGGCAAGGAGGACATGCCATTAGGAGCAGCATTCATGGAGGCAGAGCTCACAGCCCAGCAATAGGCTCAAAAGCTTTTCACCATCAGATGTTGCCCAGGCATGAGAGTCCCAGGTGGGCCACATCTTCCTCCACTTCATAAACCCCACCTGCTCCAAGGCCTATGGGACTGTCCAAGTCTTGTCCCTCAGCTGCTCCAGCCCTTGGCGGGAGAAGGGACAATCAGCCCCCACCCCCTTCACACAATTTCACCTTATTAGATCAGTGGCACACAGACATTTTTTAAGGATTCACCCTGAAGAGGAAATAACTTCCGTATTTCCACAGTCAGGTGGGGGCCATCTGGAGTCAGACGTGCAAAGTCCCTGTCAATATTGTTCAAATTCACTCTGAAAGGTCTTTAAAGCTACAGATTCCAGGTGTCAAATCTGAAGTTCCACATGGTAACATTATTGCAACAATTATTCTTCAGGGATATAAAAAAAATATGAACCGTAAGAAATTAAAAGGGGATGGATTTCCTTTGCATGTTCTTTGGCATGACTATAGAGAAGCTCCGAGATTTGTCCTACCCAGTTTTCTGATTGCAAAGCCCTTCCTTCTCCCTGCAAGTGGGCACATGGGGAGAATGTGGCTGATGCAGCTACTCACAGGTCGCTGGTGTGGCAGGGGTATGGGATGGCCTGCGCCTGCACTGCTGGCCCCACAGCGCTCTGCCCTGTCTGTGCCAGGATGATGGCCCTTTCAACCATGTCTTGCAGAGGGACAAAGATGTAGTTGTATTTGAACCCACTGGCTGGTAGGCTCTGTGGATGGAACTTCCAAAGTGGGTTTTTCACCAAATCCGTTCTCATGCTGTATAAGACACTGGTCCGGATTGTGTAGGTGACATGGGGTGGCAGCTGGCCAGACTCTGACCTGAAGTTCTTGCCAACAAAGGAATTGTTGAATATGATACCTGATGGCAGGAAAGGAAGAACAATGGCAGGTTACAACCTGGCAGGGACTCGCAGGATGCAATGCGGGGCCTATGGAAGCTGGATGGACCGTGAGACCCTACACTGCCCTCTGTCTCAGAAGGGCACAGAGGCAGTGGGTGGTGAGTGAGATCAAGGCCTCCAAGCTCCTAGCCCAACACTTTTTTTTATTTAGTAAGACCACACTGTGGTATCACTAATACAAAGCAATTTGCATTTCTTGAAAAATTGCACCAGGCTGCTCAGATAATCAGGCTATCCTTCTCAAGGATTACAGACACATTCCTAAGAATTGGTACCTTTAAGATTATCTGCCATTCAAAATGTGAACATATGGATTCTGTGTTCTGGCATGTGGATTCTTTAGATTTCATATATAACACCTGTTATGGGTTGAGCTGTGCCCCCCCGAAATTCATATGTTTAAGTCCTGATGCCTAGTATGTCAGAATGTGACCTTATTTGGAGACAGGGTCTTTCTATAGGTAATCAAGGGACAATGAGGTCATTAGGGTGAGCTCTCATCCAATCTGACTGGTGTCCTCATACACAGGGGACATTTGGACAAGGCATACATGGAGTGAAGGCAATGAGAAAGCCCGGAGAGAAGGCAGCCATCTGCACCATGGACAGAGGCTGGGACGGCTCTGCCCTCAGCCTCAGGAGGTATCCCTGAGGAACCAGCCCCCCCACAACACACACACACACACACCCTGATCGTGGGCTTCTGGCCACAACCGTGAGAAAATAAACCTCTGTCGCTTAAGGTCCCAGTTTGTGGTCCTTTGTCAGAGCAGCCCTAGAAAACTAATACAAACCGAAATAAAAAATAATTCAGTGTTTACCCAGAGTGAATATCAGACCACATCATATTTATCTGAAATAAGTGAACTATTAACAGAGGAGTTGAATTGGCTGTTTTCCTCTCTCTCCCCACCTCCAGGAGATCAAGAGACTATTATAAAAATCAAGTGATGGAGAAAACCAGAGGATAAATCTAACCAAGAAAAGTACAATTGATCATGTGATCCAGCCACAAAATGACACCACATACTAATAAAACCAGATGCAGTGAACATTGCTGGGCTGGGGTGCTAAGGGTGTCATGGACCAGGCCCACCTTTCCATCAGCTCCAAGTAACTCTCTGCTGTATATTATTTTATCTGGAAAGGGCTTCTCTTCTTCCTGAGTTACTGTCAGATGCTTTTGGGAAGAAATATGCAAAGTGACAACCTATTGGAGCCTGGGCCTTCGTGAGCAGATTTCTGCCTTGAATACTTACTGGCCAACAAGCCATTCTGCTGCATGAGCTCGTGCGCCTTCAACTCTAGGGTAGAGACAGACTCCAGGGCCTGGAAGCGGTTCAGCATCACACAGGATGACAGATTGACCAAGACACGGCCCAGGAAATGAATGCGTGTGGTGCCCACACTGGTCAGCACCTCATCCAGCATCGCTCCTGGGGGAGTAAACACAGGGGGCATCACAACAGCACAGCATCCATGGCTGCTATGGTGGCATTGTGCAGAGAAATGCAGAGTCACACCTAAATTCCTTCATGAAGAAACCAGTCCAAAGAGTCACATTTGTTCATGTGCAAAATTTGTTTCATACTTGCTGCATGTAAACTCCACTTTGGAAGCATGGTCTCTGAAATGCTGATTCTTACACAGAAATGAAAAGGAAAGAGCCTATGCTCAGGGGATGTGGAACGGTGGCCATTGGAGAGGACACACACCAGAGGGAAGCTGTGAGCAGGGCAAAGATGCTCTCAGGGACATTGCAGCAAAAATGTCAGTGCTCCCACCTGGATGCAATGTTCCCACCTGGAAGCAGTGCTCCCACCTAGAGGTGGTGCTCCCACCTGGAGGCAGTGTTCCCACATGGAGGCGGTACTCCCACATGGAGACAAGCAGTTGAACAAATGCACCTTCACTGAGGCAGCAGGCACAGTGCGAAAGCCATCCATCCATAACATTAACTTCACAAAAACAGTAAGTAAGGTGCATTAACACAGGAAATCAAACCAGGCTGTGCTCTCTGACCCAGTTTGTGCATTTGAAATGGAAATAGAGCAGGAAATTAAAGGTGGCCACATCCTGCCATTGAAGCTGAGCATCAAACATTTTTCAGGACAAAATAGCAAGAATGTCTCAATACTTTAGCTCTGGGTTCTGGGAGGAGCTGGTTCACAGGAGAGACATGGAAAAACCAACTGTCCCAGAGTCAGGCAGTGTGGAAGGGTGCCCAGGACACAGCCCAGAGAGGGATAGTAGCCATGAAAGCTCTCAGGATCCCCAGCTGAGGAACGGAGCCCCTCAGGTTTGCTCTACCCACAGCCCCTCAGCGGGAGATGCCATCACGGCCCAGGGTCACCCATGCAGCCCACATGCCATACACACAGCCACACCATGCCCCTAGGCCTCACTCCTTAATGAGGCCCTGAGAGTCTTTGACTCAGGACTTCATGAAGAAAATAAAAGAATTAATCAGGAAATGGTGAACATACATGAGATGTTTTTACACATCCACAACACACACACAAACACACAGCAAATCAAGAAGCCATGGAGACAAAATTACAGTGGGGAGCAGCTGTTAGCCACCAAGTCATTTACCCAGCTGCAGGGACCTTATTCCAGTCCCAAGGAACAGGTGGACACCAGCTACCTCTCAAACAGCACCTATAAAGGTGCAATTAGCTTCCACCCACTTGACCCAAATCTATCAGATTGAACAGAACCATCAGCTGGGACACATCAAGACAGAAAGAAATGGAGAAGTGTGACAAGACCCTCCTGAGAACAGCTGGCAACTATAGATGGCGTTTCATCTTTACAATGCCTTTTAAGTTTGCCAAAGTGTACATGTGTTTTGTGGCGAGTGTTGACTGACCAACATTCTAGTTATGTTATTAGTCTAGTCTTGTCTAGTTGCTCTTAAATACATGAAGTCCATTCTGTACCCAACAAATCCTGTTGCTCGTTCCTGGGAGCACTGTAATCCCATGGTTCCTCAGTAGCC
The DNA here is from genome assembly GCF_030020395.1 of Manis pentadactyla. Classification (NCBI taxonomy): domain Eukaryota; kingdom Metazoa; phylum Chordata; class Mammalia; order Pholidota; family Manidae; genus Manis; species Manis pentadactyla. Next base: position 47,548,835 of record NC_080025.1, read on the forward strand.
CCTGTGAACCTGGCTCCACCACCTGCTCCCCTGCATGTCCTGGGGGCAAGCACCCCCCGTGAGTGAGGGCTTGTCACCATGGTGTCCCCTGCTCCACACTCCAGCCTGCACATGCTGGAGCCCCAGTGTCAGCAGCCAGTGTCCTGTGCAGAAATGGTCACACAGGAATCCCAGAGAGTCTTCAGTACCAACCTTGACTTGTTCCTTCTCCAAAGACTGGGGCAGCCTCTCGCCTTTGCACCCTGTCACTTGCCCTCCATTGTACAGCAGCAGATAATGAGCCCTCCCTGCCTGCCCTCTGTGTACAGGCACTGCCCTCTGCAGGCCCTTTCGTAGCTCTCTGACATCTCCAATGCTCCAGGCTGCCCAGAGACCTCCCCACATGCCCACTCCCCGGGCGCCCCCGCACACGGCAGCATCAGGCCCACTGGGGGCTGCCTCTGCGTTGTCACCCCACTCCTGGGCCCGCCCTTCTGCTCCCACAGCCTCCTGGCTCCCGGCATTTCTGGATCAGATCCAGGCTCTGCCTGCTCAGCATTCTGCCTGAATCTGAGGCAGCGTGGCGGAAGTGCACACCCCAGGGCTGGGGCTGAATAAGAAACCACCGTAAGGTCCGTCCCTGTCATCCTGGGGCACGTAGACAAATCAACATGTCCAGGCCTCAGCTTCACTTGGTAAGGGAAGAATCATTCCATCACCAAATCCAGATGACTGGGTGCATGTAAGGCTCCAGACAGCACAGGGCAGCCGGCCGGATCCTCCAGCTGCTGGAGCAGCTTGCCCACCTGCACCACCCACCGTCCCTCAAAGCAGAGGCTGTTTCTCGCAATCGTGTTACTCTTTTGTTTCCAATACCAGGGAAAGCCCCGGTGTAAGGATATGGAGGAGGCGCGATTCAGGAGGGCTGGATTTCAGATAACCCAGCTTTTCTATCTCATTACAAGGATAATGAGGTGGCATTGTCTGTGTGTCAGTCATGTGCTAGGCACTATTCTGAGCACTTTTAATTATTTTTTCACTTTATCCACACATCTCTGGAGGGAACTGCTATTGGCACATTCATTTTAAAGCATAGAAATAGAGGCACAAAGAAGTTAAGTTACTAGTAAGGTTTAAAACCACAGTTCGAACACAGGCCTCGGCTTGGAGCCCATCCATTCTCTTACAACTACACCAGGCTGCATTTATATCGGGTGGAACTGAATGGAATGCAATTAACATATGTCAAAAGCACGTGAGCGTCATCCTGCAGCCCCACCAACCAAGGTGCGGCCTACGCTTCTCACTCCATTGGGTTCCAGTTCCACCTGCTACTGCAGGACTGTGAAAGCAGCTGGTCCCGGAGCCTTGGTTTCATAGCCTGTATTTTATAAAGAATGAAATGGTGTTGCTGACTCCCAGGGGCAGATCAAATGGAAAGAAACAATGGATATGAAGTCATTTAGTAAATGATTAAACAAACCAATTAAGCCCTGGAAGGCCAACACACACACTCATGGGAACGGTACCTTAATCCGCCTCTTGGTGGGCCCCAAGGGTCTGGTTAAGCAGAGACAGTCAAACTGAGTCACGGAAGATAAAACAAACCCCTCAGTCATACAGTTAGAAAAAAATAGTCCAAGCCTGGACCAGCGAACAGTCTTGACAGCAGAAACACTGAATCGACATACATTTCATACCCCATAGAGTGCCAGGTGCAGAGATTTCCAAGGTTCTAGGCGGGAAAGGACCTTGCTGTTTGGATGACTGGAAGGATCACAGGGTCCGGGTCACTGCTGCAGTGCGCCCTGCATCCGCCACTAGGATGCAGTGGGGACACAGCGGGAGGGACACCACCACAGGGCAAGCAGAGTCTCATGGGAAGGTTCGGATCATTGCCATGTGGTGGGCACAGAGAGGCTTTCCCCAGGCACTCCCATGGAAGGCAAGCAGCAGAGGCCAATGGTGCAGCCCTCTCAGGTGAGCAGGTGATGGGGGTTTGCCTTAAAGGGCCCCTTGTGCAGACCTCGTTTGATATGCAGGTGGAGACTCAGTCTTGGCTCCCAGGGGGCCATCTATGGGCCTGTGGTCAGGCCTCCTCTGGGGGGTACCCACTCTCCACACCCTAGTGGGTGGTATGCCTGCTTAATCCTCAGAACCTACCTTCCCTCTTTATGCAATAGGCATGATAATAATCTGCTCTTTGCTTTTTTCCCAAAGATTAAATGAAATAATGTCTGCAAACCTTCTGGCACTCACTGAGCATGCTGAGCACTCAATAAATGCGTCCTTGTAATCTGATCATTAAAATATTATATAAAATCCATTTCCAATAAAGCATAGAGAAGCAATGCTACTTCATCTCACTGCCTGGTCAGATAATGGCTCAGATCACAGTGAGCAATTAAAACAACGTTCTGCACTGAGGGCCAACTTCCAGATTTCCCACCTCTGCCTGCAGCCCCCAGAGGTGGGAGGCTCTGCACCCCAGTTCATCTCCTGTGGAGACACAGGTGGCCAGGGCTGGACAGCTGGCTTGGGCTGGCAGGTGTAAACTGGATGCCAGCAGTTTTTAATGTTTTCTCATCCATCACCCTAGCCGGTGGACCAGATGTGTGGTGCGTGCTCATGAGGTATATGGTCATGCCTCTCAAGTGTTCCTGGCCAAGGACCACTGGTGCAGGAGGAGAGTGGAAGGGGAGGGGAGTGCAAGAAGGGGTCCTGAAAGAGCCTTTCTGAAAAGAAAATTATGTGAAATGACTGATCTTTTCCATGGAAATTTTATATTCTGCTGGTCTATTCCTCCTTCATTTTAGTATAGATAATGTCCTATTTTCCCCCAATTTGGTTGGCAATGCGTCAAGTTACTCTGTGACACAACAGGCCCTGGTTCCCTGCCTAGGATGCATCTCTGCACCAGGTTCCAGAGATGCCATGTGGGCTGTGAAATGCCACCCCAAGGGGCTGGCAGTCATGAGGTGCATAGTGGCTGTGATAGATGCTCCTGCGGATTCCTCCATGGACAGGGGTGGGTAGGGGACTCTTCATGACAGTCAATGTTGATGGACATGAAGACCTCTGGAATGCTCAACTTTTAATGAACAGGCTGCAAAATAATATAGACAGTATGATCGATTCCATGAAAATTTGAACACTGATGGTCATGTGAGCTGTATAAATCCATCTGAAAAGTTACCACCAGGGTTTCCAGCTGTATCTCTGAATGATGTGATGGGTAGACTTTTTTCTCACGTTTGTTTGTATGTTGCTACAACAGACATAAATTGCTTCTGTAATGAGCAAGAAGTTATTTTTTTTTAAGTTGGATAGTGAATAAAACTCAAGAGCCTCACTGGGTAGATGCTCCCAGGAATGGCATCCACTGATCTCCACAGAGTCATTGTTGCCTGTCTCCAGATACCGGTTGTAGGATGAGGGAATGGGTGCCTAGCCATCGATTTTAAAGAAGGCATGGAGTAAGGTACTTAATTCTTTTACTAGGATGCTACAAAAGGAGATCTGTGCCTACGGGAGTCGACTGCCACGGACAGTGCCTACCTCACTGGGCAGGGCCTGATGGAAAATCACCACCTTACACGCCACCAAGAGGGGTTTCAGTCACAGGCTTCAGTGGGGGCAGGAAGGAGGAGGAACCATGCTGGACGGGTCTCAATTCTGTGTGAACCGCACTCTGCAGATGAACCCCACTCTGCATGTGAACCCCACTCTGCATTTTGGCACATTGGTAGGAAAAGCTCATGGTCTGTTTCAGGCACAGATCTTTCCCTTAACTTTGTAATAGGAGTTCACAGGGGAGAAGCCTGCCCAGGAGCAGCGTGGTTCTCAGGGAGGTGCTGACGGGGCGTGTGGCCCTCTGAGAACCGTATGGACACCAGCAGGAACGCGGAGGCAGGCGGACGGGAGCCTCGGTGCTCCGGACGCACAGCCTCTCAGATCACACCATCCTGCTCCCACCACACAAGTGGAGAATCTGTACAGCCGGCTGCCCATCCTACTTCAGTTTTTTTTCAAGTGTGTTTTAGTGACTTGAAAACATGACTTAAGGGAATAACATTTATTTTAAAATATTACTAACCTTTCTAAAGTAGTAAATTCACCATTTTTTTCACAAGTATCACAGCTAATAAAATGCCTTGCCCTCTGCCAACCCTTGTGCTCCAGGCAGAAGCTAGCCCTTCCTTATGTGCACATAGAGGCCCAGCGCCAATGACCCAGCAGGGACCCTTCCTCCACTCCTGTTCTGCCACCCAGCCAGGTTAGCCCCTTGCAGGACCCCTGGAAGGGGCCTGACAAGCCCTGACTTGGCAGAGTGCCCTTGTCCCCAGACACAATGGTCTGCAGCTCTCCAGGCAGGCTCTCCAGACCCCTGCACAGGCCAGACTCCCTGTGATCTGAATGAATTCATGGATTAATAAATTGTAAAGGTACAATGACCCTTTGCTGATGGATAGATTTTTTTTTCATCTGAGCTCCACATTTTCAAATCAATGTAACTGCTTTCAATTGACTATTAACTTAGTAATGGTAGTTTCTTTTATAAACTTATTTTATAACTCAGTTCTTGTATTCCAATGAGAAGCTTTCCTCTTTAACTGGGTTCCTTACTATTCAAGCCCTGAGTTAACAAATTGGAAAATTTCAGTTATGAGCAAAACTTGTACTGTGTCTAATCCAAGCCCTTTGTTCTACAGATGAGGACAGAGAGGGGGCGTGAATGCCAGCATCGCCCAGACATTTGGGGTCTAAAGCATGAGGACCAGCACAGTGAGCCAGTGGGGTGCGTGGGCTCTACCATACCCACTCACCACCCTTATACACCCACCGCTCACACATACACACCCACACCTGCTTACATGTATACACTAACACACTCATTTACACACCCACATACCGTATCTCTGGAGCTTTACAGTCAACTGGTCCACATCAATAGGCAACTGGCTTTCGATAAAGTTTTTTACAAATTTGTTTCTCAGGGCTTCCTAAAGGAAAATAGTATCATTTAGTGAAAAAAAAAATCTCATCATTTCCTGTTATTGAATAATACCTGTCAGGTGTATTCAAAGTTCCATTACACAGGAGAAAGGCACATAAAATGAATCACTTTAAACGAGGTTCTAAAACATCATGTTAAAAAAGTAAGATAACATTTGATTAGGAATTGATCTCATAAAACAAAGGTAACAATTAGGACAAGTTAGGTGATAATTGCCATATGTACTAACACTGAAAACAAAGAATGAATTAAGTGTTGACTCTCTGGAAGAATTTCCTAACAAAACTATATGGCGGCCCTTTCTACAAGGTCCTCTGCTCTGCCTCTTCCATAGGCCAGTTATACAGGGGGACGGGGTCCTTTCACTGTGGAGGGTTCCAACTGCACCTCGTTTGTCAGTGGTTTTACTACGAATCTTCGGAGATCATTTCCAACAACCAAGGAAATGTCGCTTCTCTAGTTTGCAGTTGGCACATGTTTGCTTGTGGTGTGTCACCACACAAGACACCCAACAAAGTCGAGGCTGGGAGAAATGTCCTGTAGTGAGGCCGGAGCCAGGGACTCTGTCGCTTCCCTAGAGTATTCAGTGCTGCCCTGCCTTCCGGCACAGCCTCATCCCCCGAAGACCTCTGACGAGGAAACCTCAGGGAACTCCCACCCTCGGCGTTCTGCCCTGTACCTCACATGCGCCTTAGGGACGGGATGGCTTTATTGACTTGGTCTACAGGTGACAGGGCGTCATCATGAAACCTTGGTGTGTGCTTTTGTATTTCGGGGTCTTATTCATTGTTTTCTATTGGGCAGTAGCTATGTGCAGACGCTGGGCGTATACTTTACACGTAATAGATTTGTGATTTCAGCAGCATCTCCATGAGTGATGCAGACAGGCAGCCAGGCCGGGGCATCACCGAGGACCCTGGCCCAATGCTCTAGTGGCAGAGCCAGCCTGGATGCTGGTGTCACCCACTGCCAAGTCCAAAGGCATTGCTGGCCATCCGCGAACATGATCCAAACACTGGGAAACGGGGCTTAACAGCCCACTTAACCTTCCCGGATAAAAAGTTCAAGGAATTGAAGATGGGACTCTGATTTCTAGGCTCAGTTCAGCCCTAGACTTTTCCAGGAAACCCCTGATGCCTGGGGAGGAGCTCGGCACTCTGTAACGTTCTCATACTATTTTGTAGAGACTCAGTTTGCTGTTTATGATATTGCATGTAATTGTTTCTTGTTGCAGCAGAGATTTTCCCAAAGCCTGTTTACAATCTGACCTGTTACAGAGCAATCCTGCTCATCCCTGTAGTAACCAATTAATCCATGAGCAAATGAAGACTACTGCAATAATAGAAAGCACTTAGACAGCTGTTGCTGCCATGACAATGAGCATCACAGACCTTCAACTACCAGCAAGGGAACTGGCAGGCCCCAAGGCTGTACTCGGAAATCCATGTCAGCTTGCCCTGGGGAGCCACCTCCCACAACTGCTCCAGGCCCTGTCTAAGGAGCTGCAGGATGCCCCATTGGTGACTGATGTCCACTCAGTGACATCACATGCACTACGTTGCTGGGCTGTCTCAAATACTCTCACCTGACCTTCCTCTCTCTCTCCATCTCTCAGGGTCAGATTGGCACTGCTGTCTGATGACTGTAGTCCTATCTTCCCATCTCCCTCTTTCTCTTGCTCTTCCTCTGCTGTAACAGCTGTTAACCAGAATAAAACCCCTGGCAAGTGTAATCCTGTTTTAGCATCTGCTTCTGGGAGAATCCAGACACACAAGCACTTCCTGTGAGCCAGACGCTATTCCAAGTGCTTCCGCATCCCACTGGCTAGGAGTTCTGTAAACTCTGCCAAAGGGCAGCTCTGAATTCCCAGACATGCCCCAGCAAACATTCCCACAGCCTCCGGTGTCAAAGGGAACTGCCACTCACCTGCAGTTGGCTGAGCATCTGGCCATTTCCACTGTTCTGAAAAATGCTGGACATTGTCAGCAATGTTTCTGATAAAGTCTTCAGCTTGTCCACAAAAAGGAAAGTATAATTTGCCTGCAAAATAAAACCTATCTTGTTATGTGTCTCATTCAGCTGTGCTGCACTGGGAAGATTCTTCAATGATGCAATGGTTATAACAGGGAGGTGAGAATTATATACATGACTTGGCCATCAAACCAAAGACCTGCCCATGCCACCTGCAGCCTGGCAGACATACTCCCCCAGACAAGGTGATCAGTGCCCATGCCCTCATAGCCAAGGTGAGCCCCTGAGGACTCCCTTCCAGCCTCTGTCCATTGGGTTGCCCCCTACCTGTTCACCAAGCTGTCCCCAACATGTAGCTTTCTGTCAGGAACAGCAGATAACCTAAGGACATCCTGACTAAATAAAACAATGTTTGCACATGTTTCCTCCTTAAAAACATGTTCTCAACTTTATCCATATATTTATTTTATGCTACCCAATACTACTGCAGATAGAGTAAAACTGGTTGTATATCATTTATTGCTGCTGGCAGAGCAAATTGACGCAAGATTTTTGTAAAATAATTTGGTATCATAAAATATTCATAAGTCACCCACCCACAAAAAGTACTTTTTCTCTAAAGATAAACAGACTCAATCCTAGGGAAATAATTTCATTGGAATATGAAGGTATATCCATGAGAATGTCTTTCACAACATTAGCACAGTGTTAATACAGATAATAGTCTATACACCAAAAATACCAGACTAAGGAGGGTTTAGAGTACAACCACACACATACCCACCACCCCTGGACCTCATAATGGTGCAGGTCCCACCAGGTCAGGAGCTGAAAAGCAACCCCCACAGAGGAAGAGACACCACCTGGTCACTCCTGCTATAAACCCAAAGACAGGGCAAAGCTGGGGTGCCCAGGCACCATGGGCCTCCCCCTCATCTTGCATCTCCCCCCCACTTCTTTGGCACCAGTGTCTGACACAGGAAAGGAAAGCTGTAGCCAGTCTAAACTTTTCCCTTCTGCCTTCCCATGAACCCTAGAGACGTGGACTCACACAATGTCTGTGTTATTTCCCACCTGGGTAAGCATGATGCTTGATTTTTAAGGATGAGCGAGCTCAGGAAAAATATCAGTGGGCACAAGAAATGATCCTCTAGTCAAAAGACAGGTCAACATATGAATTGGACTCAGGGTCTGTATCTGGAATTGACTGATTGGGAGACAGGAGAATATGGGGAAAACCTCCACTCTGTATTTCCCAGACAAGTCAAGGAGAGTCGAGAAGGTTGAAGAAGGGACCACCCATGTGAGGAGAGGCCATTGAGGAGTGTGCTCCAGCTGCTGGGTTCAAACAACAGCACTGCAGGTGGGCAGGCTCCTGCAAGCACTGAAGAGCCAATTGTTGCACAGAGCAAACATATGGTGCCATCTCAGCCCTCAGAGGACAGCCAAGAGACAAAGCAGGACAGATGCTAGAGATCTAAACCAAGGAGGATACAAATCCTGGGGGAGAGGAGCCAGGGTGGAGTCAGTAAACACAGAGGAAAAAACACACCACTGCTGACAAATGTCCCTGAGCCTGTGAATTTAAAGACCATTTCTTATAATTGACAAAATTATAAAAAACAAACGAATGCCTAATATACCCTGTAAAGCTTAGAATCCTAATTAAAAGACTAAATATATAGGCCTCAAGGAATACACAAGAAGCTTTTAAGAAGGAACAAAAATTAACATTGCATCAGGTGGCTTCTCTGCAAAAGGTCAGTCGACAGTGAAGCAGAATCTACAGTTTTGAGAGGAAAATAAGGTAAGCCCAGAATTCCTCTGTCCAACTAAGCTGTGGTGCGAAGGGAAGGACCACAGAAAGCCATCTTCAGATAGCCAAGGAGGGAGAGATTACAGGACCTATGAATGCCGCTGAGAACGTTACTCAGAGACAACCTGAGCAGAAGCTAAATCAGCATAATAAAAACAGGTATTTCTTTATACAATCAAAATGATGAGGAACCATGAACTAAATAAATAATTACCTTTAAATAATGACTAATTAAGTCCTATCTTTAATCTTAATGCCAATAATGATCCTTGAAAGAAAAAATTATAAAAATTACGATACAAAATTATAACAGGAAATTTATAATAAAAATTCTAGACACCAGTTGCTTACTATGATGATGATGATTGTTAAGATAATGCAAATCTCTCGGATTCCAGTCTCTGTCAATGAAGGACAAAGAGAAAGTGAAGGCGTGCAAACACTCCCATCTCACAGAGCAAAGAACTGATGGGGTGTTAATTCTGGAGAGGGTTAGCATGATGTTGAAATAAGGAAGGGAGCAAAGGAGAAAAATAGGTTCTAGGAAACAAGTGCCTTGGGCAAAAGAGAAAGAAAAGGATGGACAAACACAAATGTGAAAACTGTATAGGATGACAGAAATAACACTACACTCACCAGTTTGGCAATGACACTGGGTAGGTTAAGAACAACCTGATGCAAAGGCTGAGCTTTTCAGACCCATTTTGTTACATTATTTAGTAAAGTTTCACTGAGGGCCTCGGAGACCGGCAGGTGCAGGAGGTGCTCAGAATGTAGCCATGCACAAACTAAGACCCTTTTCCTGTCTTAGTTAAGATTATGTCCTCCTGCAGAGACAAAGTTCATCAATGCCAACTGTATTTCTAACTGGGACTGAAAATAAGAGATTTTAAAAATCAACCAAAAAAAAAAAATAGCTAGAAATGCTAATAAAAAACAAAATCAAATTCATGGCAGAAATAATAAAGGCCACAAAGACTTCTGAAAAAACTCACAATTTACAATGATTAATATTATGTACACAGTAACATATCATTAAAATACATGAAGTAAATATTACTAAAAAATAAGAAAAGAATTTGGTAAGAACTGAAGAGGAGGAGACATTAACAAACTGCACTGAGCCTTTGTGAGACCAGGCAGAGAGTACTTGAAAAATCAAGTTGCGAACTAGACCCCCTGTTTGGGGTTAAAACCCTGGCTCTGCTGTTTATTTGCTGCAAGATCTGAGCCAAGTTACTTTAATGCTCAGCTTCAGGCCTCAAGAAAAATGGAAGCAGGGTTATTATGGTATTAAATAAATTAATATTCCAATGTCTTGGTGCCCGGCCTGGCACATAGTAAGGGCTCAGTATCACCTATGTCAGTCAAAACCGCACACAGAGAGGCAGTTTGGATGATGTTACCACTGCAACCAACTGAAATCTATAAAACAATCTTAAATCTACAGACGGAGAACACACACTCACCATATATATATATATGGTAAATAACATGTAAGTATATGTATTTATATACCATATTTAATATAATAGAACACAATACATATATTTATAAATATATTTTTACATTTATATATTTACATATATGCACATATATATTTCATATAAACATGTGCTGCACCTTACATAGGTTAAAATATCCTAATTCATCCTAGGAATACATACCCTCACTTTTCAGATATGGAAGAAAAATTTACCAGAACTAATAATATGCTAAGGCACAAAGAAATTGCCAATAAAATCCTAAAATATGTTATTTAGATATGTATCATAAGATTAGAAATTCTTAGCAAAAGTTTGTGTAAACACATTTTAAATTAACAATTAAAAAATCTTAAATATTATCATAAAATAATCCTTGAATTATAGAACATTATTTAGGAAATTATTATAGAGAAATAATAATAAGGGCATTAGCTAGAAAAATATATAAAGACAAGAGCTATTTTCCTAACAACAAAATATAAAATCTCTGCAGTCCAATTTTAAATTATTTTCTATTTATTAAAATATTAGGATGCATCTAAATATTAATGTTTAGTATTAATTTAAATATTCCAAATAATTGAAAACACTAACACTTGAATAATAAAATAATTTAATAATATTAGAAAACAAAGCTATCAAATATGAAAAATCCTAGATAATATCTATAAAGGAATGTTTTTAGGCCAAAAAATACCATCTCTATGATCATAGATTCTAAAATCTCAGTGAAACATATTTTTTTAAAGAAATGAAAAATCACCAATAAGCTGTAGAAAACCCTCACAAGGAAGCAGAATGTGAGCTGCGTCCCCTGACTGATAAGGTCTACAAACGATGACCAGTAGCAACACGCCACCCCAGCACCACAAGTGTGCTCGCCAAATGCTGTCGTCCTTTCAAAGAAACCAGAATTTGTTGGAGAAGAGGCTGACTCCAGGGTGCAGGTGGGGAACAGACAAAACGCGCCTGAGCATCTCATTCTACCACACACAGGACAGCTGTCAGAGACTCTAGGAGTTATGTTAACAGGACCAAGGGAAGAGGACTTGTCAGACAGTAAACTCACGTCTCTCCGCTCCTGCCTGCTAATGCCTGCACCCGGCCTGGAAACTACGCAGGAGGCCTCTGCAGAGAACAATGCAGAAGGAGGAAGGCAAGGTGGCCAGGGACCCCAGGGCTGGAGGAACAACACAGCAAAAGGGTGTCTTATGACCTCTACTCAACAGGAGCCAACCCAGACCCTGTGTTTCCCAACCAACAGCCTAGCAACAGGAGGCAGCCAGGTCCACACCCGATGCACCAGGACTCCAGCCCAAATGCCAGCAAAGGGCACAGCCAGGACACTTGCTGATCATAAGCGGCCAGGGAAATCGCTCTTCTCATTCCCAGGAGGACAGAGGGGACTGGGAGGACCAGAGAGGGAGATCTTGCCACATGAGCACCCAGCACACACGGGAGACGGTGGGAACAGCGGGAGGCGGTGGCAGAAGGCCACAGCAAGTGGCCTGACTTGGACACACTCGCTACCCCACAGCAGAGGGCCCAGGCACAGCAAGGTCTGGCCTGCAGCTCCTCTCCTCCAACTGCCCGGGACTCTCACCTCACGTGGAGGCCCTGGAAGCTAAGCCTGGAGGAAGCCCTCTGTGCCTTCAGGCAGCAGCACCAGGGACCAGTGGCAGCCTCAGAGGCACCAGGTAAACCAAGCAGACTAACACAACACCACAAGGTGGTGACTGAACTGTCAGTGGAACCACTGCCCACAAAGGAGGCTAAGACCTGTGTGTCAAACTTCAGCAGGATGACTGACTGCAAAAATGAAATATTTTTACAGTCTCCTAACATAATAGCCAAACTGCATACAATACAATTGAAAATCACCCATCACACAAAGAACCAGAGAAATCACAACTGGAATAAGAGAAGCAATCAACTGAAGCCAATATTGAGATAAAGCACATATTGGAATGATCTGGCAAGTATTTTAAAGCAGTCATCATAAAAATACCTCAACAAGCAATTACAAATTGTCTTGAAACGAGGTAAATAGCAGAAAATCTAAACAAAGGAATAGAAGTTCTGGAAAAGACAGACAGTGCCTGTATAGTACAGAGCTGAAAAAAGCAATAACAGAAATTTTTGAAAACTTGCTGGATGGTCTTAAGTAACAGAGTGGAAATGACAGAGGAGAGAATCAGTGACCTTGAAGATGGATAAATATACTTCGGGCAGTCTGAGCAACAAGAGCAAACAGATTGATCATAATGTGAACAGACCCTCAGGGACCTGTAGGACAATAATAAAAGATGCCTCATTTGTGCCACTGGAGCCCAGAAGGAGAGGAGAAACAGAGTGAGTGCGGCTGAAAGGCTTTCAGAAGAAATAGTGGCTGAAGACTTCCCCGAATCGGTGAAATATAAAAACCTACAGAATCAAGAACCTGGGCAAACTCCAAATAGGATTGAACTGAGAGAAATTCATAGCAAACCACATCATCGTTAAACTTCTGAAAACTGAAGACAGAAACACCTTGAAAGCAGCCCAAGAAAAATGACAAAGTCCCTATAGGGGACACGGTCTCAAAAGTCCACAGACTGCCTACCTGGGGCCACAGAGGCCAGAAGGAAACGGCCCAACATTTTCAGTGAGGAAAGAAAAGAATTCCAATGGTGAATTCTGTATCCAAGTGTAAATATCCTTCAGGAATGAAGGGAAAATACAGACATTCCAGGATGAAGGCAAACTTTAAAAAATTAAAGAAGTTCCTCAAACAGAAAGGAAATATGAGGAGGAATCTTGATCATTGGGAAGGAAGACTGCATAGGGAGAGAGCAGTATGGGTAAATACAACAGATCAGCCTTTTCCTCATGAGATTTATCAATCATCTTTGAAGACTGAAACAAAAATTATAAGACCATCAGATAGTCAAGACAATGCTGTTTAAAAGTGGGGAATGTCAGGAGACCAAGTGGAAATAGGGTTTCCACACTTGACCCAAAGTGGTAAAATGTCATATACAGTAGATTGTGGTAAGTCACGTGTGTGCCATGATATCAGGCACCAGGGTTAAGAACTTCACACAAAGAAATACTCTCAAAAACACTATGAATTCAAGTTCAAGTAATCCCTAGGAAGAGAGGACTTGATAGCCAAAAATTGGAAACAACCCAGGTGTCCCTCAGTGTGTGAATGGTTAACTAAGCTGTGAGCCATACAGACCATGGAATGTTACCTAGCAATAAAAACAAATGAATTACTGATATATGCACAATATAGATAAATGTTAAGGGAATTATGCTGAGCAAAAACCTGCAATTCCAGAAGTTGACATTCTGTATCATTCCACTTATATAGCAGCCTTGAAATTACAAAATAATAGAAATGCAGAACACCATGGTGGTTTCCAGGGGCCAGGGAGGGGGCGGGAGTGGGGTAGGAACAAAGTGGGTGTGGTTATAAGGCTCATCCAGGAGACCCTGCAGCAAGGGAACCGATCCACATCAGCTGTGGCCATGGATACATGGACCTGCCCAGGTGGTGAGGTTTCATGGACTACAAACAGGAGTACAGGTGAAAGTGGGGAAGTCTGAATAAGATCAGTAAATCATATCGACATCAGAATCCTGGTTGTGCTATGGTTCTGTGCGATGCTACCACTGGAGGAAATGGTAAAAGGTACTTGGGATCTTTTTGTGTTATTTCTTAAGAATGCATGTGAATCTACAGTTATTTCAAGATAAAAAATTTACTTTTTAAAGAACATAGAATCCTAACTGAAGAGCTGCCTCCTGGCCATCGGTGGGACAATCTGAACATCATAAAGCATAAAGACTCGCAAATGCATCAAATACATTAAATAGACTTAAATCCATGGGTTTACATAAAGTCATATTTTCACTTTTACCTTGGAGAAATGAAATGGGTCTAATGATGCCTACCTCACCTGTTTCTTGTGAGAGGTAGATGAGAGAGATTTTGCGTCCACGATCATTCCTTTACCCCGGTAGAAATAAGTTCTCAGTAAATAGCAGTTTGATCTGCATTCGAGGCACTGGAATTCTTGTTGAGGGGTCAACACTACAAGCAAACGTTAAAGTCTCCATCGGCCTCCTCTCTGGCCCCGGACGTAAGCAGAGCCCACTACACCCTCAAGGAGGTTAAAGCCATTTAACCTCCCTGTCATAACCTGATAGGCTAATTCCCAAGCTTAGCCACCTCCTCCCATGGGAAGCAGCCTTCCTCACTCTACTTAAAAGGAATCTGAGTCTCCTTCACCCCATAAATTCTTCTGAGAACTGCAGCTGAACTTTCCTCATATGTGAATCCCCGCCAGAGGGATGTAATAGTAAAGTGAATGGAAAAAAGCCAACCCTGGCCTTGTAATCCGCAGACCTGAGTTCAGGTGCCACCTGCGCACCTGCTGAGAGACCTTGACAGGCTTGCTCACCCACAAGACTCAGTGTCCTCAGCTGAAAAGTCAGTGTGAAGTGCAAATCCCTGCGTAGGTGTGAGGCCCGGGGCTGTGCCCAGCGGCAGGAACTCAGCAGGGTCAGACAGCACAGGTGACACTCCTCAACCCAGTGTGTTTGAAAAATTAAACTCACATTTAAGAATTGAGGATTTTGTAGGAACACGTCACACCGCAGTAGTCTCACCTCTCTAAAATGAAGAAACTGACCTAGGACTGGCTGGGCCAGGACCAAGCTATCATCTCCCCACTGCAAGCCCACCCCCCATGGCCTGCTCTGTAAGAATGGAGCTGGGCCTTTTGCTAGCTGGCATGACATTAAGCTTTGCCAGCAGAGAGTAGTGAAGGGACACTGAAGGGGGGATTTTCTCTTCCTGAGTCTAGGGTACTGCTTCCAGCAGGTTCCCACAGAGCAAGCCCCTGGCTTCCTGCTTCCCTGCTGCTCAGCTCCTGCATTGCGAGTGGCAGGCAGCACCCAGCGCCTTCCCCCAGCAGCCCAGCTGCTGCTCTCCCCAGGGCTACTGACTTCCCAGGCAGCCCCCATGCAGCCCACAAGGCTATCAAGCACAGAGCTTCTCCTGGCCCCCAAGTGCATGTTCCCAGCCAGCCGAGGCTGGGAGGCATCTGAGAGATCTCTTGCCCTCCAGCAACTATAACTGTGCTCTTCCCAGTGAGGCCTGGCCTCCAGCCCTGGGTGTGGAGGCCCCTTCCAGTCCAGGGCCTTCCTTGGAAGTCCTCCCAGCCCTGGATGGGGGCTGCACCCTGGGCCTGCTGTGCTGCATTCTCCAGTGTTCTCTTTACATCACTAGCCAACTCCCTTTATACTAGTGTCTTGCCCCTGTAATCATTCTTCATATTAACTCCCCCTCTTGTGTCTTCTGATTGGCCCCTGACTGATGTGCTGGAAAATAACCAAATGGGCGATGTGCTCAGAAAACAGCAAAATGCATAAAGAGCTGAGAAGAAAAAGTAATGAAATCTCTTACATATGTCAAGTCACTTAAAATACCAAAAGCTACTGATCTCTAAAAAAGCAAAACAAAAACTATCAGGTGCAGACTGAAGAGAGGTAGGAAGCCACAGAAAACAATCCTGGGGCTTTGAGGAGCCTGAGGCACACTGGTAGGCTCCCAGGCCTCATCTGGGCTAGGTTTCTGCACGACAACTCCCAAGCAGCCAGAGTCACCAGGTGGGGTGGGCTCAGAGAGCCGTGTGGCTCTCCCACCTGGGCTCACTACCCAGCACAGAGCCCAATCTACAGAAGGGGCCTAGAGTAGTGGGAGAACTGGAATCCTGCCAGCCCAGACCAGCTGGCAACTACAGCACCCTGGCCACCAGCTGCAGGCTGTCCTCGGTCTTCAAGTTAGCAGGCCCCACATGGTGGGCATGCCTCCTGTCTGCTTCAGCAACTTCAGATTAAACTGTGGTCAGATTTGATAAAGATGTTCTTGGTTCTCTCACAGAGGAAGTCTCCAGGGATCAAAGCAAAGTGGAAGAGCACTAGGTCAATTTTTAGGGAAAGCATTTTAATTAATACAACAATTTGAACCACATCTTCTTCTCCAACTGGCCCTGAAGACAAAGATCTTTGTATTTTGATACATACTTCACAGTGAGCTTCTTATCAACAACTCTTGGGCATCAGCTCACTGCTGGGCCCTGCAGGTAACACAGGAGAGTGAGGTCAGACCCTGCCCCAGACAGCTCCAGGCACTCAAGTGCTGTGCCTGACTGGCCAGGTTTGGGGGAAGTTCAATTGGGACCCTGGGCAGATGAGGGAAGGGTGGCCCCATAGCAGGTTCCTGTGTGTCTCTTGCTTATTTCAAGCATTGAGCCCCGTGTGCAGGCAGTGATTAGCAAACTTCCCTTCCTTGGGTGACTATTTCAATCCCAGAACCAGCTTCAACCGTAAGGACAGAGTTTGCAAATTTCCTAGATGGCTTTCAGCATTTCCATTTTCAAGTGGTAAAAGACAGTTTGAAAGTGGCATGATTATGAGCTGAATTGTGTCCTCCCAGGATTCATGTGTTGAAGTCCTAGCTGCCACAACCTCAGAATGTGACTGTATTTGGAGATAAGATCTTTAAATAGGTAATAAAGTTTACATGAAATCACTAGATTGAGCTTGAATGGAATATGACCAATGTCCTGTAAGCAAAGGAGATCAAGACCCAGACACACACATGAGGACATGGAGAGAAAATGCCCTCTGCAAGCCAAAGAGAGAGGCATGAGAAGCAGCCCCTGCTGACACTCTGACCTCGGGCTCCTAGCCTCCAGTGCTGTGAGAAGATGAATTTCTGTTGTTTGAGCCTCCGATCTAGGCACTTAGCTATGGCAGCCCAGGCAAACTAATACAGGCAGGGTATCGAAGACTTTGGAGTAACAGCTTTGGCCTGAATTCCAGCTCCACCACTTCCTCGCTATGTAAGTTACCCTCTCTAAGCCTTGGTTTTTGCATCTGTATCGTCGGGATAATATTACAACTCCAGGGGTTGCTATGAAGAGTAAATGAGATGATCCATGCACAGTCCTGGCCAAGCGTTGATAAATGAGAGTCATAGCCTTGGTAGACCACTCTCCCTGATCATACTTAGCCCTTCCAACCTCACACAAGGATATGGCTGATCTGCATCAAAGCACAGCTACCACCGTGATGGAACTCAGAGAGGGCAGAGGGCCTGGTACACAGCTTATCCTGTCCCTGGTTTATTTGAGTACAGGAATGCCTTTGACTCAAATAGGCACAAGAGCTTTATCATCACGATCACTTACCTTATTCAACAACTGTTTGCCTAGTGCATTCCCAGCACATTCCTAGGCACTGGGTGGGGGGCATTGACACAACAAAAAAGATCACAGGGCATTCTCGAAAAGAGAGAACTAGAGTGCCAAGAGGACAGATGAGTGGTCATCCAGGCTGTGGGTGGGAGGGCATGACACTGCCAAGGACAAAGGGAGGGGCTTGTTTGGGGGCGTGATGGAAGTGGGGGTAGCTGAGTGAATCTAGATGGGTGTCTGAACTGTACACACACATACACATTTTAAAAACTCAAACGTATTGTATTTAATTAAAAAACAGGAACACACAGCCCATTAGAGGGATCTCCGAGGGAGGGAATGGCCCAGGTGGGGCAGTGGGACAGCTCCCCACAGGAGACCTCATTCCAGCTCTGGAGAAGGTCCAGGGGGAGGCCCAGGGGAAGGAGGACATGTGGAAAGCCCAGCTGGAAGTCAGCCTGGTGCCCGTAAAGAGTCGCAGCTGCCATGCTGTGAGTGGGGCCCCGGAGAGGGTGGGAGAGGGGCTTGGATGCCTGGCCTTCAGGGCGCATCTTAGGCAGGTGCCATGTGCTGCCCCCCCAGGTAGTGGAGGCATCCCTTCCCACAGGGTGGCCCCACTGGGCCCTAAGGGATGGCACTGACTGTGCAGAGGTCCACAGATGTGTGTGGACTATGGCGGCCCTTCAGCAGGGACACACGGGGCAGTTCTCCAGCTGGAGCCATGTCAGAAGACTGGCTCACAGTCATGGCCGGAGGATGCTGAAGCCTACTGCCCTTCCTGCAGGCCACCTCCCACAGAGGGGCATGAAGGGGACCGTGGTGACCTGCCGAGGACCTGCTCTGGATCTGAGTTAGGGGTTTACACTCGAGTGAGAAGTTACGGGGGGCTGCGGGGTGGGGAGGCACCAGAGCCTAGCTGGGGAAGGGCACCCAGTACTGGGAGGCACCCCCATGCAGAGCCATCCCCCTATGAAGCCACACAGATGGCTGACACGGGGGACACAGCCCAGTCCTCCCAACGCACACGCTTATTTCATACCAGTTACAGCGTGCTTCTCAGCACCACCCTCAGGGTTACAGGTTGAACCACATGAAATTACCAATTTTTATACACAATTTTCCTTAAAAAATGGCAACTTCACATGGTCCCACCTAATGAGAAGTAACAAATAGTAAATAATTTACAACACTGGCCCCTGCAGCCCTGTAGATGATGTTCCTTCACAAAACACAAGTGGCAAAGCTTGCAGGGTGTCCCAGCCATGTGGGACATGAGGCCAGGAGTCTAATGACCAGAACCAACTGTCATGAACTGGAATAGCCATGGCTGACCGCTGAAAGAATTCATCCTGGCCACTGTGCCGTAGGGTTAGCTTTATCAGGACAAAACCAAGGTACCTATACACAAGGTCGTTAACCATGTCAAATACATGAAAAGGATAGCAGCTCATATCACATCTGAAAGGGAATGAGCAAGCACACTGGAATCTCTGCAATTCTTCTAAAATGTTTAGCATTCTCGGAAATCATGGGGCTCGACCCACCCCCCACCTCTGTCATGGCCAGACTTCCTCCATCCTCCGCTGATGGGAAAACACATGCCCCCAAATGCTTTGCCAAACCCTTTCTTCCAGGAGGAAGGGTTGCTCGCCTCCCTCTGCCCTGCCGCCTAAACGAACCACTCATACTGGGTCCAAGTGATCTCTCCGGCATCTGCTTCTCTTTCCCCACTGCGGGATGAGCTTTCAGAAGGCGAGACTGCCGTTGTAGCTGTGGTATTGCATAATGTAGCAGGGCATGCAAGCCTGTAGCATATGTATTATTAATAATACTGATGTGCAATAGAATCAAAACAAATTCAGGGCCTATTTTAAAAATTCAAATTTACAATAAAGCTGTGCTATAGAGTCCTTTTCTATGAAATTTCTAAGGTACCACATGGCCCTTAAAGGCTCATTACACATAGGGAAGCTGAATAATGCAGGCTGTGGCTCCAGGCCTCTCTGCAGCCCAGGCCTGGAAGGATCAACTCCCGGCATACATCTAGTTTATATCATGTCATCGTGAAAGTCAGACTTTTGGTAAACACCCCTCCAAAAGGACATTTTCAAGATAAAAACAGAAATCATTAAAAACACTTGCATATGCTGAGATGAATGCAGTGCCTGGGCTATGACACAGGGTGGGGAGGGGGGTGCACAAGGCCTCTCAGCTGCAGCCCCACATGGCAACCACAGGGCCAGGAAACACGGGCTTGGAACAGCCAGTTTGATCAAAAATAATTCAGCTGCTCATATGACCACACACGCCAGTGCTCACTTTTGAGTTTTTAAGATAACACTATTTGAAACTTGGAAGTTCCTGGCGCTTGGTTTCTGCCCTTCCGGGTTTGGCAGTAGGATCAGATCACTCCCAGGGCCTCTGTGAAGGGCCCCGAAGGTGCCTGCAGGCTTACAAGCCTCCATTAGAGAGAAAAACAAGACCCCAGGGAAGTCTGACATGATCCTTCCAAAAGGGTAAATATGACTAATCTGAACCTTGCAGTGAATAGGTTTGAGGAGTTAAGCAACATAAGAAATGGAAAACTAACAAAACACGCAGAGCTGTGCTCCATCCAAATTCCTGCAGGGAAGCAGCTTTGGCCTCTCCCCCACAGCTCACCCCCAACAGGGTGAAGCCCACAGAGCCTCAGTCAGTGCGGGAAGCGCCCATCAGCAGACGCCGACTGCAAGCACATGGGGCAGACTCTTCCTTAACTGCCAGGTGCACCAAGCAGAACAAAGTAGCATTCACCCTCCAAGTTTTTCTGGAACTTCCCAGAATATCCTTCCTAACTGTCCTCACTGCACCAGCTACTCCATATAATGCCTCCAGAAAATTACTGAGCACATCCAAGTTAAACAACAGCAGGGACAGTGAAACAATGCACTGTGACTGACATCAGAGAACAGTAGAACAGTATGCCATCAAAACTAATAATCATGTTAAATGCTTTCAAAGAGTTCTTCCCAGTGGTGCCTGTATGGTCTATGAGATCCACATTCATTTGGACTTACCTTTTTAATGACGTTATTAATCTCTGGAGTGTTGGGTGTGTATAGTATTTTCCCATGTAATACAGGTTTTAGGAAGGACCACACCAAAGCTCCATTCGGAGACTGCAGGATTTCCTGATAAAGGTTCAGGCAAAATGGTGCTGTCACAAGGAAAAGAAAAGAATTGTTATTCATGAGACAGGACGCCCAAGTTAACAGGAAATGCATGTACATATCTATGACTCCTCACTTTTCAATGAGTGACATATTTTTTTCATGATACAATTCTGAATTTGGGAAGTAATTTCAGAAATGATTTTTCTTACCACTGTCTTTAGTGGCCCTTGTTTCATACAAAATTTCAAGACACCGTGCTCACGTCAATCATTTGAAAGAAAGTAAAGCATGACCTTCACATATTCACACTGAGCTATTTTCAAAAGTACTGAATAATGGTAAAGATGGCTCATACTGAAAAGCAGTAATAAAAAAGGAATACATCTGATTTTTAATTTAGAAAATCTGTTTCAACAGTCTCCGTATAAAGGCTGGAATTCGGTTTTTCTTATGAAATTAGCCTTAAAAGTTATTACAGAATTTTCTTTGCTACACCTCTACAGAACAATTGAACTTGCTGCTTTTGAGCTATTAAATTGCCTTGTTTTCACTCAAATACTTGATTTCTGGTGGTGGTTCATCAGTGCTATGGTGCTGTCTTGGTGTCAGTTGAAGGTTTAACTTAACTGTCCAAACCAATAGGCACCCAATGCAGGTACACTCTTTATCACATTAATGATTAGTAACCAAATATTATAAGGTTTTAAGCTAGTGATGAATACTTCCATATAACTAGTTCTTTTACCCCTGAAAAGAACAGTAAAATAGACATACCATCTTAGCATTGGTACCATGATTTGTAGTACCCAAATTATGGGGAATACTGCTGTATTTATTCCACTATTAATTTCACCTTCCCAAATCCTCTGTTTGGGAAGAAAAATGAGTTCTTTTTATTCAAGTACAATAAAATCAAATGAAATAATCCCACAAAACATAAATTAAGAGCCTGACTACATAACGAATCTCTAAATCATGAATTATAGAGGCTGCTTGTACTGATTTTAACAACATACACTTTATAAGCTTAATGTAGACAGCAGCAATTTTGATTTCAGGAAAGACAATATCATATATGTGTATAGAACAAGGAATCCTGACATCTGCCACTTGTGAGCTGTGTGAACTTGGGCAAATCACTTAACCTTCTTTCATCACGTCATCTGGAAAATGAGGGCATCAATATTGTCTATGGCTAGAGTAAAATGTATGAAAGGACCAAGAAAACCTAGCCCTAGATGGTAACTGAATGACAGGATCGATGGGTCAATGGATGGATGATTGAATGATTAGATTTGTTGAATAAATCAATAACCCTCAAGAAACCCAAATGTAAGAAAAGAGGAAATGAGGATTAGGAAGGGAGAAACAAAAATATTAAATATTAATAGCCTTAATGTGTGTCTGTGCAGCTAAATGGTATTATACTTGAAGTTATCTAAATTACCCTTCAGCTGAGGAACATACTGATACACTGTCTCTAAGGCAGCTCTAAGGACATTGCTATCTGGCGCCTCACCCTATACCTCCGCCTCTGCAAATCACCACTCTTCTCCTCTTCCCCAGTCCCACCAACACTCTGCCCATCCCAGATGCAGTGAAGAATCATCTTGGGCATAGTGGCAGATCCCAGATCACCCCCTGGCGCTCACATGGTGTCCTGCAGACAGAACCTGTGAGCAGGATGGCTGCCACACCCATGGTTGGGTTACACAGCCATGGAGGAGTTCTGAAGATGTAAATAAGACCTCTAATTAATTGACCTTAGGAAGCCTACCTTCCAGGTAAACCCTTTAAAAAGAGTGGAAGCCTGAGAGCCAGAGAGTTCCTCCTATTGGCCTGAAGACACAGCCTCCATGGGTTCTGCAGCCTCAAGGAAATGAATTCTACCCACATTCATCTCAGAAGAGACCTCTGCCCCAGCCACCACCTAGAACAATCTTGTGAGATGCAGCACAGAAGACCCCACTAACCAGTGCCCAAATCCTGACCCACGGGAACCAAACGATGAACATGCGCTGTCCTAGGCCAGTAAGGTGTGGTGGTGTGTTATGCGGCACAGAAACCTACTGTGCTAGGGCACATCTACACTGTTGTGCAAGGCGGCTGGCACACATCCTCCCCAAGACTCCTCACGACAGCCTTATAAGGCAGCATTATTGTCTCCACGTTGCAGATGAGACCAAGATGATTCAGAGATGAAGTCATGTGACCCAAGAGGCATGATTTGTTATTGGTGGGGCTGAACTGTGTAAACACCAAAGGCTGACCATCATATTTAGTCTGCCTTTCTAGTTAAGATGTTCCCACCTGAAATAGGGCCAAGAAGGTCCTTATCAACCCACCACCATTTGCTGCTAAGCTTTATAGAAGGCAAATTTGTAGGAGGCCCCACAGTGCTCCTCATTATGGGACCAAACTGTGTTCCTGGTCTCTGTGTCTGGGCCCCCCACCACTAGTGGTTAGCTGGGAGTCCCAAAGGGGCTGGGCTTCAGGCCCAGTTCCCTGGCTTCACAGCTAAGAGGATTGGCCTGTGCTCACGGGCACTGAGGGCCTCCGGAGTCAGCAACCAGTGGCCTTACAAAACTGAAGATAAGAGGATGAAAATAGAAAGGTCTCTGCTGGCATGCACACACCTTTACACAGATTATGTAGTATAAAGCATGGCTAAGGATCAATATACAAATACACCTGAATATGAATTATTATTTTCTTACTTGAATCTTCAGGAATGTTGAATTTTTCTTTGTCCTCTTCCAAGAGTTCATTAACTCTGGGCAAGTTAACAAACATGTTAGAATTGCTGAAGAAAGACTCTTGCTCCTTGCAAATCACCTTCATCATAGACTGGAAAGAACCAAAGGATGAACTTCTGGCCTGGCCGTTTTGTGGAGCCGGGGAACATAAGAAAAATAAACTGTAATTAAATAGTGACATAGAATAATTCCCTACAGACTTCTGAAAGTATAGTCCTTCTCCAACTGAATATGCAGGATATTCAACCGGGCAACGGGGAGGAACCTCTGCTTAGCCTTTTCTATCCTTGATATACTGTGCACATCCCTGCAGTAATTCTTTCTGTCCTGTGTACCTATTAGAAGAAACAAATGTCTCTCTTTCTCTCTCTCTCTCTCTCTCACACACACACACACACATACACACACACACACCAGCAAATCCTTGTTTGTCCATGATAAATTGTTAATCCATAAATATCACTAGTTTAGACTAAGTAGTGGTCTTAATGTGGTCTGTACTTCCAAGATATCAAGATACTTGACAATTATCCAAATTAGCCATCAGAGGAGGAGCATACCAATATTGCTACCCTGGGGCAGCTCTGTGGGTGCTGACACCGGCCTCGCCTCCCCTCTCCCCACTTGCTTCCGCAGATCTCTTCTTCCCCAGCAGTCCCATCCCAGGAACAGAGAGTTCAAACAAAAATGAGTATCATGCCACTACTTCATTCAAGTGTGTGCTTGTACTTGCAGCAAATACTCTGTGAGTTGTAACCCAATTATTTATATGTAAATAAACATTGAAGCGTTTGAAGCAATTCACTCTGAATTACGTTAAACAAGCCCTTGGAATCTCATTTGTGCTATAATCGATTTAGAGATTTCTGACTTCACAGACAGCATGCACAGCACGCAGGAGCGATCCCAGCTCCATGTGGGTGGCTGCCTGTCAGCAAAGGCCCTTCCATCTAGTTTGCAGAGAGATGCCAGGCCTTACTCTTTGTCATGCTGTTGCCTCCAGAGCCATTAACAGGTATTGTGGATCCTGTATTGTGTTGTCATGTGCAAATTTTAGATGTTGGAAGAGAAATAAAGGCAAAAGGAGCAAATGCAAAGACCCTGAAATCTGATATTCCCCAGAGGTCAAGATCAAACACACACCTGTGGGAAGTCGGGCATGTCTCTCAAGGCAGTGATTTGAAATCCATGCAGAAATTCAGGAAGGTGTTTGAGGACGTGGTCAGCTTTGGCAAGCAGGTGGCTGAGCCTGGAGACGACGTCCAGCAGGGACCTGAGCACAGCACTGGCTTCCGACGGGATCAGCATCTCAAGGGAAGCAACGCAGCACAGAATTAACAGCACTATATTTTTTATTCTGATGAGCATCACTTGAGCAGTGGCAACTTAGCTATTTGATGTTATTCTCTCTCTCAAGCTAGGGAGATGCCTTTGTTGTCCTGTATACCAGTTGTCCTGCTTAGAGTACATATGGCTCAGGATTTTGGAGCCTGCTCAATTGTACCAGTATTGTTAAAATGTAAACCAGGGACCAGTGTGATCTGTTGTTAAAATCCAAATCATTTTCAAAATATTTCTTGCTGTCTTTGGGGTGCCTGAAGTGGAAATTTAAAAAGAGTGTCAAATGAAACAATTCTTACATGTGTAACAATTTCCACCTACCTGCTGCTTCCCTGAGTTTGAAGCATGCACAGTCACCTCTGCCCCCATAGCCCCCTGAGCAGTGTGTGTTTGTGCTCATTTCATGACAAGGAACTGAGGCTCAGAGAGATTCAGGGCCTCACAGTTACAGAGAATCAGGACCATGAGTTTAACCTAGTGCTTTAGGAGTATCAGCGCCCTCCAAAGCCTGTACTATCACCTCAGACACACACTGTGCTTTACTTACTACTGACATCTTCCTTGTTCTGGAACATAAGTTCCATTCAGGCAGGTATTTTTGTCTGTCTTGGTCATTTATGTAGCTACAGGGACTCGAACAGCATCGACAATATCATTGCTTGGATGGATGGGTAAAGGAGCAGACGCTGCCTCTTTCACAAGGTGGGAGGGATCACCGCAAATCTCTGTCCACATCCATTTGCCCACTGACGTTCCTGGTTTTCAGCCTCCAGCTGGGGCCCTAACTGTCACTACTTCTTATTCTTTCTCATTAGCCTCCTGCATCTGCCACATAGCTGCTGGCTCTGTGGCTGACCTCAGATCACAACTCCATCCTTCACAGAGACACTCTGCTAATATGAGGTGGTCGTGTGGTGAATTAAGACAGTGGAGATGATTCGGGCAGGAGAAAGGGAGGTTGGCTTTTTCTCTTCTACTTGCCTTCCTAATTACAGCTGTACCTTAGAAGGGGCACCTACCAGCCTCAGCTCATGGTGGGAATGCCTATAATGAGTCACAGCACAGGCAGACCAGAGGAACATGCCAGATCAGTCAAACAAGATGTGTTTTGCAAAAGGCTTCATGAATCCACTGTCAGTGCAACGGAAGTGTGTGGGCTTGGAAGAGAGCTAAGCTGGGCTGGAAACCTGGTACTGTTGCCCACACTGGTGGACTTTAGACTGCTCTGCCATCCTGAGAACATTGTACACTAATCTACTTCCCTAGAGCCACACACAGAAAGCTCCTGACCAGCAGGCACTGGTGTTATAAATGGCGGCATCATTTTCACTGTGTCTGGGAGACTGACTAAACCACTATGTCATCCTTGTGGCCACTGTCAAAGGAATTATTCAGAGGCACTAATTTCATGTTGGTAGCTTGTGTGTGCCTAATAGAATGGCCACTAAAATGCTGGCTTGCCAGCGGTGCTGCGTCTGTTTCCCAGGGACATATGGTCAAGTTCGAAGGTGTGGTGAGCAGGCGCAGAGCCCAACTGGCTGCATGTTGGCTGGAAGTATCAATCCTATGGGAATAGAGGTGGCCTTGTAAATTATGGCTTTTAGGAAGTGTTTGTCCTCCTGTTTATGGGGTTCAAAATGTATGCATTCTGAAAATTAGAATTTGTTCTCAGAATGTCTGGGTGCGCATGTGCAAGCTGACATTTGCCCACTGGACTCCTGGTGCAATACAAGGTGGGAGACCACAAGGAAATTGGGCCAGGATGACAAATCTCTTTTCCTGACCTCAAAACAGTTTCCCAGATTGGAGGGCTTAAAGCCCTTGCCTTGTTTATGACACTTGAGGCATCTCTGATTAGCCCCAGGGCTGTCAAACCCGTCCTTGGGGGGAACCCTGGAGCAAGACCAGTCCCCAAAGGTAGGGGCTGAAGGTTCTGGAAACCTAAGTAACATCTCAAACAGTAGAGGCCAGAAGATGAGGAACATCTAGAAGAAGCAGAGCCAGGAGCAGGGACCAGGCCGGCCACCGTACGCAGCCCATGGGCCCTGAAGGGATTCATTCGGGCTTGCCCTCCGGTTGTCTGGGCCCGTCTGCTTTCACGGCCTTCCAGCACACGCCATCATCTTTAGAGTTCTCCAGCCTGCCATCCTCAGCCACTGGGTGTGCAAGTGTGTGGGCAGATAACGAGCTGGTCCACACAGGGACTGGGGCCGGACAGAGCAGGCCATGGCCGAGGACAGGTGGGAGCAGCTCCTGACTCAGAGGGGCAACTGGGGGTGGCCCAGCAGCCCAGCACCCTGATGTACTACAAGGTGGCCCTTACAGAGCAGAGTAACCTAGCACTGGGCTTAGGTAGTACTTTTTGCCATTGGTCCTTCTGTGTCGAGCATGCTGACTGCCACCAAAGTGTGCCAAGTGTCCTGATGCCCTGACTCCAAGGACCCCTGCAAGGTCCCCTGAATACCCCTTGATCCCAAGTCCCACCCCAGAGTCAGTGCACAGGAGACAGAGGCTGGCCACGGCTACCAGGGACAGCACACTGGGCCCTTGGCCGCTGCTTACTCATCTATGTGCCCACGGAGGCAGCCCCTCTGCAGACATCACACCACTCAAGTCAGGCCACCCCAGCTGTCACCCCACTTACTTTGTAAATCACACTCCGCAGGTTCAGGTTCTTACTTATCGACACAAGCAGAGAATACACCTTGGATGCAGGCAGGCCGCACAGTTCCTTCATTGCAAATCCAGACCTATCGTCCTCGGGGAAGAGCAGCAGGAGGCGGAGACTGCGGCGATCACATCTTCCAGACAGAGCTACGGTAAAGGCGCTTGAGAGAACCTGTTCCAAAGCAGGAGGGCTGGCAGTCAGTGGCTACACTGGGACCCGCAGCCCCCAGGCCCCAGCAGTCACCCAACGCTCATTTTCCCCAAAGGCTAAGCATTTACCTGTAGATACATGGTAACCAAATTCCTGTTCTATTTTGAAAATTTTAAATGGAAATGTTTCTCAAATGTGCACCTAACTCCCTTTTTAAGCCATCTGCCTTTTTGGATGCCTGGGGAGCAGGGCTAACACACAATGTCCCGCACCCCGCTGGGGTGCCCGAGGGACGCTGCCCACCACACACCCCTGTGCCGACTCCCAGCCCCTCCACGACACCACCCTCCTAGGTGACATTCTCATCTTCTCTTCTGATATGAAGTCTCAGCCTTGGCTTCAGTTTGTCAGCTTTCACTTTTCACTCTTACGAGGTGAAACTATTTTTTTCCCTTCTTGATTTCCAAATTGAAAAAAAAAAATTCTAAGCTTGTTGTAATTTTCAAAAATGAAAAGTGAATAAATTCAGAAGGAGGGACTGAGGGCACCAGGCATCAGTGTTTGGTTTATTAGCATTACACACCACAGAAAGATGGTCAAGGCACGTCTGCTTTGGGTATGACTTTCAGTTAATGACCTTCATGATACAACAAATTGTAAAGAAAACAGTGGGTCTCCTGTTTGTGGTCATACTCGGATGGGTGTGACTGCTCTGAAATCATCAGGCCAAGGGAGACCCTGGCGAGCAGAAGCCACTGCTCATATACAAGGAGCCTCTGGGGCAGGCAGACTTATCCACTGCTTCCACCTGATGCCACAGAATGCCCTGCAAATCATGAAGAGGTAGAATAGTGTATCAGCCAGAGTACCCCAGGAAATGGAACAAATAGGATGTGTATAGGCAGAGATAGAAATCTTTTTTCTAGACAATTGGCTCATGCAAATGTGGGAGCTTGGCAAGTCCAAAATCTGCAGGGTGGGCTGGCAAGCAGGAAACCCAGGGAGGAGCTGCTGATGCGGCTCAGCCCGAAAGCTGTCTGGAGGCAGAATTCCCTCCGCCTCAGAGGTTTCAGACATTTCTTTTCAGTCCTTCAGCTGATTGGATGAGGCCTACCCACGCAGTGGAGGGCACTCTGCTTATTGATTTAAACATGAATCTCCACTAAAAATAAATAAATAACTTCACAGGGACATTAGAATGGTGTCTGACCAAATATCTGGGTACACTGACATACAAAATTAAACATCACAAGTGGCTAGGAAACTCTAATATGCATATATATATCTTGAATACTGAGAGAGATATATTAAGTATCTTACTACCTAATAAACCAAGAAGCCCTTTTATCATATGGAACTTTCATGGTGCAGACACACCTTAAAAAATATTTCCTTAATGCCACTGCTTTCAAATATGCCCCATGGTGGGGAAGGTAGAGGCCTTGGGTGGGGAGGAGATTCAAAGAGCAGGTAGGATAAAGGAGGCATGGACACCCACTTCCTGCTGTAATCAGGACAGTCCCTCTTGATCAGCTCCATAAAATGGGCTTCAGTATGAAGTGTTCCTTGAAAATGGGATTCCTGCAAGCCCACAGCTCCAGAGGAGTTGCTCCTGGCTTTGGGTGGGCATCAACCAGAACTGGCCAAGGAGTGCCCCTCTCTGCTTGCTATGGAGACCTGGTCTCAGCTGTCACCCAGTGGTCCCCATGTAGGATCCTATTCAGTACGTCTCTTAGAATTTAGTCCCAAGACAAAAATATCTGTCTTAAAAATTGTGTACAATCCTTTTAACCTAACAGAGCGGTGCCACACACTGCCTATGGGATCCCATCTTGCAGAAACCCCAGTGACACCACACAGACAGCGACAGCCCGCTGAGTGATTGCTGATACTCCTCTGCGGTTTTTCCAACTTTACTCTTTATCTTTTAGAAATCTTGCTATGTCCATTTTTTTCTGTTCAAAAGCCACCTGGAGCAGGTAGAAGCAGGTGAGGAATAAAAACAAAAAGATAACACTCAGTTTTTTTGAATTGGAAACATCAAGTGCGAATCCTCTGCAAAGTAAAATAGGCATTTTCAACTGGCTTTGTTCAGGCTGACAAAGCCAATTATCAGAAACAAGAAGGCCAGGCTGCTGATGCTTTTCCCATGCATTTATGTTTGGCTTGGGAGACCATAAGGAGCCAGGGATCCGGGACAGACATCCCCTCACCACTGTGTGCCCAGCACGTGCACGCACACACACACGTGCACACACTCAATTAGGTATTTACTTGGTTCACAGACTCCTTTTAAAAATGAGGACAATGCCTAGGAGAGGTATTTACATTTTTAGCAGAAGCTTGTTTACTGGCATCTGTCAAAACCCTAATTGTGTTCAGATGAGTGCCTCAGAGATGGCCTCGATTTTGCCCAGCTGATGATTTTAGACTCAGGTGCAGGGAAGCATAGGAAGAGACTGCTGTTTGCAGCCTAATTATGACTAGAAAGGTAACAATGACAGTGATGTGTAAGCACTGGAAATACTGGGGGATGTCCACACCGTGTCACAGTGCCTATGAACAGAGGAAGCAGGATCAGGACAGATACTTAAAAATCTATCTTACATGGGTCGCAAGGGAGTGGGTGGCTCTTTGCTCCTGTGTCCCACAGGGCTCAGGTCTGCTCCCACAATGAAGCAGGATGGACAAGAGCAGGAGAAGATTGAGAAGACCCTGCCTGGCCCTGGAGGGAAGATGCAGGAACGAGACGGAAGGATCCTGAGTAAGGCTGATGCCAGCTGAACCCTGACACCAGCTCCAGCTGGGCACCCTCCCAGGTAAAAGACACCTGCAGCCTCAGTGCCTTCATCTACACAACAGAGGTGACAATGAGACCCAGAAGGACTCCACGGGGTGTTCTGTGAACTAAATGGAATCAGTGCATCAGGCCCTCGGCATGCAGATAGGATGCTACCAGTAAACACATAGTTTAACTTACAGGAAATTTGAAAAAAGATGAGTATGAATTAAACGGGTTTGTTGAATGAAAATGATTAAGAAAGAGAAGGTAAACCCAACTCCTTGTTTCCATCTTCCTAAAGAGACAGTCTTGGCCTTGGAGAGGATAAAGGAGCACTCTGAGGGAGTCTGGGGGCTGGCTTCCGCGTGCCCGTCTGCATGCCCCTTTCCAGGCCCTGCTCTCAGCCCTGCCCTGAGCCCAGCAGCCTGTGCCACTGAGGCAGGCTCATGGGCTGGCTGCGGTCGGGAGGGAGGCCACGGCCCCCACGTAGGCCTCTCTGGCTGCATTCGAATGGCTGCAGACAGGATCAAGGTTCTATTACTTATTACAGGGTTTAAGAAGTCAGAGAGGAAATGAAACTAGCTCAGTTTTATTTCTTAAGGCGGATTTTAGAAATCACCAACAGCTAATAATGTCAATCCTTGGATGAATTCTGATCATGAGCCCTTGCAGAAAACGGTAATTGCCAGAAACCATGTTGATTGAGTCACCACAAGAGTCAGGTCAGGACAAAGGCACTTTCTTTTGATGGCAGAGTTATTAGGCTAGTAAGTCACCAGGACCCACAGATCACATGCTGTGGCTGATTTAAGACTGATGAACAGTGTGGGTTGGTTGCTTCCTAAGCTGTAGTCACCTCTCTGCATTAATGGCTTGAATAAAAATAGAGAAGAATTGCTTACCTCCTTTGTGACTGGCAAAGTTGAGAAGAACAAATGACACTTTGCAAAGCAGAGTCAGGATTAAAAGTACCTTACTATCTAGACTGGCTGGCCAGAACTAGCGAGAAGTACTTTGGCAGAGATCAATGCAAATCCTGAGCTTTAGGTTCGAAACATTTACTTAAGTACATGTAGGAAAAGATACAGCCATCAGAAGCAGCTGATTTTTGTTTTGTTTTGTTTTTAGCAGTTGGTACAGGGTCTGAGGAGCACTGATTAAAGAACCATAAACACCAGCCTGATGATGTGGTAAAGTGTTGCCTGAGAGAACAGAGTGAAACTCACAGCCTAGGACTCCGCAGATTCCCTACGCAGAGAGCCGGTGGTGTCTGGCAGGGACACTGGGCCAAATTCTTCTACATGGGCCAGAAACCCTTAACTCCGCTCACACATTAATCATTTTCCCTCTCTCAGTGGGGAGGAAAGACAGAATGAGCAGATTTTGACTGACATCGACTCTGAATGAGCTACACCACCAACTAGCTGTAGCGGCTTTTCTGAAGATAAAGCTCGTACACTACATGGGATGCATGATGCCCATTAAATTCCCCTAAGGACTCTCTCTCCAAAAACTGTGCTAGCCAGCTGTTAGTGAAGCCCATGGAGTCGGCCTCAAGAGAGACAGGGAGATTTGGCCAGATGCAACAAACGTAAGCATTTCTGCCCAGGGGAAAAAAGAGAAAGTCTCAGAATACCTTTCCCTTCGAGAAAGCTCTCAGAAGACAGCAGCACTCTCAGGGGGCCCCGGCTCCCCACCCTCTTCCCTGTGAGAATCCTGGGAAGGGGAGCAAATGTGCTGAGGATTTTAGAAATGCTCATCTTCCAGGACCGTGGAAATACACTCAGTTGTTTGGAGCCCAAAATGAAGGGACAGTAGACAGACCGTCTGATGGCTCTCTCAATCTACTTGAGTCCTGACTCTGACTCATTGTTAATTTTAAAAGAATAAAAATTTGGCCTGACATGAGGAAGGAAGTCACTGCAGATTTAAAGCCAACAGCATGACACAAAAGGCATGGACACTTCTGGGTGGGGAGGCGGGTATCCAGGCCCTCCTTCATCCAGGTTCCAGGTCTGACCTGCCCAGGAGGCTGTGATGTGGGTTGTAACTGGGAGCTGCTAGGGTTAAAAGATGGGGCATCCTAAGGGCACCCCAGTGGGTTCTCTGGAGCCGGAAAGAAACCCAGAAGACAAATGGCACAGGCTCAGCCTGCCACCTGCCTCTGGCCCTTTGAACCACATCCAACTCTGAGACTTATCACAGCTCTTTACAGCTGGTGGCTTCCCTCATTCCATCCTTGCCCCAATGTCACCTCCTCACAGCTTCCCTGTGATCGCCCATCCCCACTGCTGACTGTCCCTCTACATGCTCTTCCCCTACATGTGTTTATTTATTTAGCGGGCTGCCCCTGAGAACCACCAGTCCCTTAGACCTGCTGTCAATCTGATAACCTAGAAAAAAACAGAGCCCCACACTGTCACCACCCAACCAAACATGAATTTGTTACCTAGGATCTGCAGATTCATGTGGGTTCAGGGATAAATTGGCTATCAAAGCAAATTATTTCATGATTTCGTTGAATAGCAAAAATGCAAGCTTTTCAATACCCTCCCACTGACCCACGTGCTCAGCTGCTTAGGTGACTATGATGACTCACAGTGCCAAGCAGGCAGAGGAAGATGGAAAACCACACCGGGCGACCACCTACACCCAGTGTCCCCTTACGAGCCCACACGGCCGTCCCCCGATGGAACGTCAGTGACATCTGGTGGTAGCTTGCTTAATCAGGCAGCAGCTATCAAAAGAGTTGAGCTCAAACCCAGGGAACTTTGCATGTGAAAGGGACCCCAGAAATTAGCTAACCTGGCCCTTCCTTTAAAAAAACGTCGCTGGTCACCTACTTAAATCAAGCTGGTCACTGCCCCATTCCCGTCAGGAGCCCCAGTAACTGACGACTTCACACCAAACCTTATTACAGTTTACAAATGTAGCAGCTTAAGAGGAGCTGTCCCCAGCCCCCCTTCACCCTGGCGTCCCCAGGCATATGTGCGTGCACACATACCTTTGATTCCTCCCTCAAGATGGATACTGTGTGACTTACCATTAGCTACATGGTAACTAGAATTTGACTTTGGGGTTCCTAGCTTCTAATCTATTTCTTTCTTAGCGCAGGTTAATTCTTAATAAACTCATCTACCTGCCCAGGCTTGCATTAGGCCCCAGTTATCTACATGAAACTAAATGTCTGCTGGGGCCCAGCTGACAGTCAATACAAACATCCACCTGAGAGCCGCCTTCACGGTTACTGCTTCTGGAAGGTTTTCTGGACAGACAAGTAAAACCCCAACAGGAAGTGCCAGCAGGACGTGTCAGCAAAATACCTGCTAAGGATGCAGTCGTGTCTGCGGTGGTCCAGGCGGAACCCCCTCTTCCCATCCTCCAACACAGGCCATGCCCCAGCACCAGCCGACACACGCTCAGGTCCTTATTCCAGGTGCTTCTCAGCTACCAGGAGACGGCACTGCCTGGAGTTACCTCTGCTTCCACCACGAGCCACGGCCTCAGTACACCGTCCCCCCGTACCCAGCTATTCTGTACTTAAAAGATCACAGCTGATGTTTAGAGTCTTTCAGATGTTTTTGTTTTGTATATTTTTGAGAATTTTGCAACCCCTGATTAACCAAGCAGAGCCTCCCTGGGATACTGTGCACCAGGAATCACTGGTGTATGTCATCACCAATTTTGTCCTTTTTAATCACAAACAAAGATAATATTAGCAAATTAAGGACCCTAAGGTTTTAGCATGGGACAAGGATGCCCTTTGGTTCCTGGCAGGTTCTCTCATTTCCTTTCTGCTTCCAGTTATATCTTTCCCACTGGGGAGGGGAGGCAGGGAGGAAGGATGGCCCCGGTCCCGGGACAGGTTGGCAAGCAGAGGAGACGCCTGGGCACTGTACCTTTGAATGGGAAATATTTGCTTCTAGAATACTGCTGATGGTGTCATCTGAAATGTGGATGGAAGATCGGAGCTCTTCAGTTAATTTGGTGGTGTTCTGCACCAAATCTTTTACTTTTACATCTGAAAAGTAATCAAAAGGAAGGAAATTGTACAATGACAATAGTGTGGGCTAGTACTGACTGTGAAAACTAGATCTGAAACTAAACCTGGCAAGGCCCGTTCCCTTCACTGTGTCCAGGGCATGATAAACACCAGTAGAATCCCATCTTACTCCTCCAGGAGGACTGACATACTTCATGCTGAAAGCAAAGCAAACCCCAGGTTTCGGGGTATTTCCTGCTCACTTGCTCACTCTAAGTCCTGGATGTTCAAAATTCACTCTGGAAAGAAGCTTTTCTTAGGGAACAGCGACCAAGTGCTGCAGGGCTCACCTCTGTCCACTTACCTATGTACCTCACTTTTTCTTTTTTTTTTTGGCAAGAGGAGGATCATCTAAGGATGTCCCACAGTTCCTCAGATGTGGTCAGTTGATGGGGGCCATGAGGGCTTTATGAACTGTCCAGATTGAACAGTCCAGGAAATAGAGTCTCAAAGACCCAATGGCTTTTCCGGGGAGGCAGGACCAGGGCAAAGCCCCAACCCCAGAAGTCCTCTTCCTTCCCCTCCTGGATTTGGTACCAGGGTTTTAGGATTTTCCTTCTGAACCCCAAATATATCAGAGCAGCCAAGTTCTAAATTCTTGTTTATCATGGAGAGCATAACTTACCCTTGCTGTGTTTTATTTTAGTGATATATGTGTGTGAGAAAGTAAATTTAATTTTTAACCACGTTGACTTGAAGGAACCACAGACTTACCCTCAGTTACTGTGAAATTGCTCAGGAAAGTCATAATGGGATTCCCAGACAACAAAGTCTTCTCAAGGCTTTGGGCCAACCTAAAACGGCAGAAATTAAAGCTCCTTTAGGCAAGATCAACCACCAGAAACAATGCTGGAGTGACTAATATGCCGCAGCTCCCAGGAGATGAGCCAGACAACAAGATCTCAGGCAATTAGACACACAGCGTCTCCTGACACTCTCAGTATGTGAAGACCCATTAATATCATGAGTCCAGTATTTCCTTCTGAGCCCCTGCCAGTCAAGATGAGTCAGGGGGATACGGATGCATAATAAATGGCTTTTCATAGATGTGGAAAGAATGGACAGAATGGGTCATGGAATGTATGAGAAATTAGGATACTAAGAAGTCAGATAAACATCATTCTTTCTGGGAACAAGTCATTTGCAGAATACAAAGTGCCTGATTTCCTCTTCCGGTGGTCGACACTTTCAGAACAGAGAACAAAATTAATCCAGTAGAAAGTAATTTGAAAAATCTTTTCTCTTACAGAATATATTTAATACCATATTGTAATCTCAGATCTCAACATTGTGATCTAATATCTCAGTCATCAATAAAGCTAACCTGAGAGCTAATGCTGCTCTTACATTTTACAGTTTAAAAGCCTAATGTCATGGAAAACCTCGGTCTTTAGAAAGTAGGTGTTTATTAATAGTATGTTGTACACCTTACTATCTAAAGTTCATCATTTTAAAATGCAAGACATCTCCTTTATAAAGGGAAGTACTGGAGTGGGCACAGGCGCCAAGGGAGAGCGTACATGTGTATGCGCTGCTGAGCCGTGTCCAGTGTGGGCTGGCATTCACAGTCCTGCTCCGTGGCACTGTCCAAGCTTCTCCTGAAGCTTTCCAATGTGTCAGAAAGATTCCTGCTGAGACTTTCACAGTTTAGGTGAAGGGGTGAGGACCATATCTTTCCCATTTCCTAGAAAATATTGCAGTGATGTAGTTAGAAACATATACACTTCTTTGTATGAGCTTAAGTCTGGTCTCCAGTTAAATGCATGCCCACACTGAGTATTACGTGCACTGTACGTTTTCAGCATATTTTCCTTAGTCTCAGAACACAGCACTGAAGACTGAGCATGCACAGCCCTGTCCCATTGCTCCCATGCACTGCAGAGCAGTAGAAGGAACCCTTGGCTGGAAAATGAAGAACCCACATTTTAGCCCTGGTGCTGCCATTTACCAGCCAGCTAAGAGGGGATATTCTCCAAGGCATGGCAGAGGACATGCACCACCCAGCTGATGACCTAGCACTTGGCCTCCTGGAAGAACTCGTTTCTGGTTTGAAAACAGGCTTTTCAAAATTCCCAGCCACAAAACCAGTAATTGAAAAAAAACCATATATGGTTGTCCATACATTTACTTTATTCACCCTACAGTGAATAAAGGCTGAGTCTGCCTGCCTCTGAGGTCTTCAGTGCAGCCTGGGAGCTTCTGTCCTCCCCTCTTCAGGAGGAGGGGTTCCTCAGACTTTGAGGAGCACAGCAGGAGACTCCAACTCTAGGCCCGACTCTGGGATTCCATGGACATCTTAGCATCTTACAGGCATTAACCAGCTTTATAAAAGACCAATCCGTTTGCAAAAAAATTTATAATAATCCCTATAAATTGATAAAAATGTGAAACATATATCATATGTACAATTAAGTGACAAATAAAGGTAATTTCTAACTTTAAACAACCCCAAAAGCAGCACACATGTATTTGTATGCCGACCCACATATAAATCTATACACCTTCCTTAGACAAAGCAATTCTGCTGCATATAATCTATTTCAAATCATCAGAACTTTATTTATTTCATCATATTTTATTTACATCACCCAATTCTTCCTGATGTTGGAAGCATAGTCCCAGGTCACGCCAATTATGTGAAGGTCTCAAAATGTAAATAAGTCTACACTGAACATAATATTTCTGTTAAACAAAACTTCTAAATATTTTTCTCAAAACCACCACTGGTTTCTCTTGCAAAGTAAAAGCACAAGTTACTCAGCTGACCAGAGGGAGCTAAGAAATAGATGTTTCAAGAAAAGTTAAAAATGTGAGGAATACTGAAATGTCAAGACAGAGGGACCCTGAGCTCTGGAGCATCCCATGGTGGGCCACCTGGCACAGGTGACAGGCTCTGCATGGAAAACAGACTTCTCAGGAACTGAGGAGCATTAACACAGGACCAGACGCCACCATCGCCTCCACGGGACCTACAGTCACGCTGGGGGCAGCCGGCCCAGCCAGCGGAGCATCGCTCAGATGGCACCACTTGACTCTACCACATTGCTCAGTCTCTTTTTCCAAGTTCACTTTTCTCCCAGTGAATTTGGGGGTGAAACATGCACAGAAATCCTGCAGAACTGTTCACTCATTCCTTCCTTCAGAAGACCTTCAGTTAGCGCCAGCTGAGTGCTGGGCACGGGTGAAGCCCCAGGCCTGGAGTCATGAGATCAGGAGACAAGCCCCCACCTCCAAGAGGCTTGCATCGCACTGGAGGAGTCCCCCCAACAGACAGACATTGGAGCCACTTGTTGGCATGTCGGAGGAAGGTGGAGAAAAATAGGCGGAAATGGGGAAGCAGTGCTGGAAGCTCTAGCAAAGACTCACAACTTCACATAGGGCTGTCTGGGAAATACACGGAGGTTGGTGCAGGGGGCCGGCTCCACGGGGAAGAGCGTGAAGGGATGCAGTGGGACACTACTAGAAAGGCAATCTCCACTTGGGTGGCCAGGCCTAGCTGGATGCCGGCACTTTCTCTGATTGAGACTGGAAGACATCAGTGCGCAGCCAAGGGGTGACATGTGCTGGTGATGCCCCAGAAGCAGGACTTGGCTGCAGACTTGAGACAGGGAAGTGGAGAAACTGGAAGAGTCCGGGACAGCTGGGGGCTTGAATCCAAGGACCCCAGGCAGGTGGTGCAGCACGCCCAGACTCTGGAAACAACTGCAGGGTGGAACTAACAGTTTGCTAACAGAAAAAAAGTTAAACAAGTGCCTGGCCACGGGGGGACAGGGTTTGCAGGGGGCTGGCTGGTGAGGAGACTGAATTGTTGTGAGGCTCTGCATTGAGAGGCCCATGGACATCTCAGTGGAGCAATTGGAGGGCAGCTGGGCACACAAGCCTGAAACAGGAGGGGCCTTTGGACACTGCCAGGGTATTCATGGCATCTATCAGACTATAAACGGATCTGGAGGGGACCATCCAGCATGCAAACACAGAGAAGCAAGCAGGCCTTGGTAACAGGGTGGGCCCGCCACAAGGAAAGGCAGCCCAAGCCACGCTCTTCCTCTGGCTGGAAGAGTCTGTCCCGCCCAGGAAAGGGTCAGATAGGTGTACTGCGTCTGCTATATAGGAACAACGCTGCCCACAGGTGGGCCCAAAGGCCTGGAATGGGGAGGGGGTAGGAAGGCCCAGGTGAACCTGCTCTGCCGGCCACATTCCCCAGTTGAGCTAATCCCAGAAGCCCTGAGACTCATCAGGCATTTGCTGTCACTGCATAAATGTACTTTCTTACCATCCAGCCCTCCATTGCTATTCTCTACTCTTTAGAACGAGGGCAAGGCCCTGACCCCAGCACACTCACCACATCAATTCAGCCGGTCACAACTTTTACTCCCAATGGAATTCCACACTGGCAGTGAAACAACTTGATGTTAGAATATCTATTTAGATATTGAAAGACTAAAAATAGCATCATGCCTCTGCTGGCCTCTGTCAGGCACAGGGCACTTTACACCCCGCCACCTGGAGGAGATTTATGTTTCTAAAAGCCTCACACCCTTGAAGACTTTGAACCACAGACCTATCCTGGGAGCTTTGCATCCTGAGACAGCAACCTTCTATTTCTTCACCAAAGACAGGAACTTCTGCTTTTTATCAAAACTGACCTGTTACCAGCCAGAACCATTGACAAGCATATAATTTGAACAATAAAAACACTCTTTAAGGCAGTTTGTGTGGAAAGCTGGCAGTTCTCATGTGTCTCACTGCTTCAAACTGCACTCAGGAACTGTCTGCTAGTTTCTCTAATGTTGCCACAAGTGATCCTGACAAAAATTTGCACAACCTGGAGATAAGAATCTGATGATCTAAATAAACCAATGAAAATATAATAGATGGCTGGGCTGCCAAGATGAGGACTTCGGTGGACCCCACAGGGCTTCCTGCTCACTCATGCCCCACAGCCCAGTCCAGGACTCACAGCCCTGACTCCTCACGTCTTCATGCAGGTGAGGCCTTCAACCCCCCAAATGCTCCTGGGGTTCACCTGACTATCTCTGGTCTCTTGGTATTGTCTTTCTCTCTACTTGTTGTGATAGCCCAGTGTGGGGGAAATGGAAGTTCCTATGGCCAGGATCCTCCCCTGACCCTAAACTACTGATGATGTAACTGGCCTACTGCTAGGCTAATGCTTTCACACCCTTAGGCAATAAGCTAGTATTTACTGAGTCACTATATAAAGAGCTCCGCCCAGTGCTCTGGGTGCAGGCAGAGATGGAGGATCACAGACCTGCAGACTGCTGAATGCAGATGTAATTCTAGTGCTTGACCTACCACTGTGAGAAGAAAGTCAGTTATAAACACTTTTACCCCAAGAATGTTCTCTTGTCATTCCTTGGTCTCACTGAATCCATAGTGAACTTTCCTGGGGCTGAAACCTTCAGGGAAGATACCAGCACCCACTGCTAAAGTGATCAGGTGGAGTTACTGTACCGCAAACGTGATAAGCAGTATTCACAATGGAACCTAGGAGGGAGGTATCTGCTCCACTGCTGAACAAATCACCACAGTCCAGGCTTCCCAAGCAGGTCAGGCCTGCCTGTGGGCCCCACGGTCTCTAGGCCCAGAGCCAGGGAGTAGGCCCCATGTAAAAGTCACATCTGCCAGTTCTTACTGGGCACTTACTTGATCAAAAGGAAACCGCTATGCTGGTTCCCTTCAGCTACCAGTTCTAGGTACTTGCCAATGTGTTCAATTAGTCAGAACCCACAATGGGCTGGTACGCATTTAATCACTGGCTCTCTGGGAAAAAAGATATTTTTGGTAGAATTTGCCTATGTTCATGGTGTAAATGCTCTCATCACATCCTAGTTCCAGCTGCCAACATGACGTCACTGGTGCAGAATTGGTAAGAGATGCTCAGTAGCACACGGCTCTCTGACATTTCCATTATGTGATGCAACAGGTGTAAAAACTCTCAAAGGACAGACAATAGTAAACATACTAAAATGTTAAGAGATGGTAAATCTCGAGTATTTAGAAGCTTTGTTTTTAATATAATTCATTTTATCATATATTTATATAATTCAATTATTAATAATATACATGTGTAAGGACCAGCTTGTAAAATTCCTAAAAACATCACCATCAGCTTACAAGTTGCACTCTTCACCCTGCATACCACCGGGAGGCCCTGGGAGGTGAGGGGTGATACCCTGCAGGCCCAGCCTTCACATGCCTGTGCACAATACAGCCATCTCAGTTGTGAGGACAAAGCCAGCAGGCCCAGAATAACGAGCCTTCCCTGATGGACCAGCTGTAATGAACACGCGGTTCTCTGAGCCATGGAGCCAACCAACCTGGTAGTGGTCATGCACCAACGTGACGCCTTGCAGAGCAGATAGAATGAGGCGCCTTATCCCTCCTTGCTTGCAACTCAGAGTCGCACACAGAATGTCCTTGGTCAGGGAAGGGCTCTCTGCCGGGGAAACACACAGAGGAGTAGTTAGTCATCAGTCCTTCCCCAACCAGCGGCTCCTGCCCATGTCTGAAAGATTCCTAAAGCATCAACATGAGCATTCAGAACATGAGAGGGAAGCTGTGCCTTTTGATACTTAATGGGCATTATACCTTGTTTTTTCTGGGCCTAACTGAATGGATAGAAGTCCACATCCCTCCTACGTCCACCTGGCCTCTCCCCAGACACTCAGGCGGTACCCATTTCCCAGGACAGCCTGGTTGGGTATCACCTGCTGTCTCAGACACAGTGCCCTCTGCCACTCCCCAAGTGCCCTGTTTGAAGGAGGAACCATGCACATGGCTGCTTTGGGGCCCCTCCTCCCAGGCCACCCCCTACAGTCGCCCATGACTCTCCCCATCACCCCTCTCAGCCTGCCTGCTCAATGCCACCTGCCAGCTCCAAGGGAGCCCAGCCCAGCACCAGGGCTCACTCTCAGCCCACCCCTCCTGTCTGCCCTCCATGCTGAGCACATGCCGACATTTCCATTATGTGATGCAACTAATGGAGAGGCCTGATTTTAGGAATCTGCCAAAGATTCACACCATACCTGTGGCCTTCAGCAGCCTCTATCCCTGCTCCACACTCAGCTCCTTCCCATGCTCCCCACTGTCTTCCCAAAGCCTTTTGCACCTCCTCACTGCATGCCACTTCCTCTCCTGACCCTGACCTTCACCCCCAGCCACACAGATCCCTGGAGTTCAGGGCAAGTGCACAGAGGTCCTGGTGCACAGACAGCCTGGTACACAGAGCTTCTGGTGTACAGAGACCTGGTGTACAGAGGTCCTGGTGCACAGGGGTCCTCATGCACAGGGGTCCTCATGCACAGGGGTGCTGGTGCACAGAGGTCCTGGAGCTCAGATGTCCTGAGGTATGCACACACCGCAGCCCAGACCTTGCAGGGACTCTGCTCTCTTCTTGTGTCATGTCACTGCAAGCACCTAGCACATGGCTTAGCACCTAGTAGATGCTTGATAAATATTTTTGTGAGTAACAAAATCTTTTTTCTTCATGTAGAGAAAAAAATGCATGCTTCTTACATTATTACACTGTCTCAAAAGTTACTCTCTTTTGAACTATGTCCAGTGTAGAGGACATAAAACATACCCAAGGCCATGCTTTTCAGAAACATTCCATCTGAATGCCTCATTTGTTTCTGTTTTCTCATTTTCTTGCTGTCTCTGATTTTGAAAACAGATCTGTTATAAAAAGAACTTAAATTGTGTCTCTTAAGTAACCTCTTATTAAAATGCACAATGAAACAAGTAGTATTATGCATCACAGCATTTATCTATAAGGATAAATGGACCCTCTGTTTTGAAGACACGACATGTTTGGGAGTCATGTTATCCAAACCTAAAGAACAGAGAACCCACCATTACAAAGACCACCTCACATGTCATGAGACTTTAGGCAAGGATTACTCGGACCCTTCATTTCCGCTACATAAAACGAGAACAAGGACCAGCCTGCCCTCAGAATCATCCCCTCAAGGCCAGACAAACGGGAGCCCATCCGGGCCATGTCCGCCCCACTTCCTGGGCCCTCTCCCAAGGGGCCTCGGGCGCCTCTGCAGCCCTGGCTCCTCCTGGCCCCTCCCACCTGCCGTAGCTTTGGGACACACTGGACCCCCACTGGCTTTCCAGCCCCACCTCTTCAGGGCCCCGCCCCTCTGCCCGGTCAGCTCCGGGCGC
Organism: Manis pentadactyla; assembly: GCF_030020395.1. Taxonomy (NCBI): domain Eukaryota; kingdom Metazoa; phylum Chordata; class Mammalia; order Pholidota; family Manidae; genus Manis; species Manis pentadactyla. The sequence goes on from NC_080025.1 coordinate 47,591,436, forward strand.
TCTCGGGCTCCTCGCCAGCAGAGGGCGCTCACTTCCTCCCTCCCGGCAGAGCAGCTCGCTCGCTCTAGGGGCGTCTGCGGGCCGGTTTGAGAAGGCAGAGGCCAAGGCAGACGATCGCTGAGGTTCCGTCTGGTTCTGGAGTCCACGGAGCTGTGCATCCTGTTCTCATGCTTGAGCCAGAGAAAAAAAACAGGCGCTTTCTTCAAGGGACGCTGAACTTGATAACTACCTGACTTTCAACAGCAATAGTAACAGATTTGACTGCTGCTCCTCCGGGTGATCAGGAGGAGACATCAGCCAGGTTAGGCCTATTACACCCCAAATCCGTATAAGCCAGCTCTCACCCCTGTCCCAGCCTGTCCCTGCCCTCCTTCTCTACAGGATTCAGTGACTGTTTAATAAGGAGCATGGAGTGGCAGTGACTCAGTCACGCTCGAGTCATGACATGCTTGGGTTTTCTTGAGATTAAATATAAAAATTCAAAATTAATGTTCTGTTGCTAATGTAATTTCCAGGATGCTATATTAATGTGGCAGCTGCAATACAGAATGGCAAAATAAATATAAATTAAGGTATTAATGAATGCTTGATTTACTTAAAAGGCATTACATTCACTGATTGAGAGACATCAAGATAATTATGCATTCTAATGTAGCCAGGCTCAGCGTCAGACAAGCATCGGAATCCTGGAGGAAGCATGATCTGCATTTTCCCAGATGTCTGTCAGCCACCTGACGGTTTCCTAGATACCTAACGCTATTTGGCAGCACTGCTGATGTTCAAAACATCCCTAATTGGGAAAAGGGATTTTCTTTATAAAACAAACAGACCTACATGACCAACATGGCTCCATTTACGTCCAGACTGCGCGCTGCCTCCCTGGCCCTGAACACCTCTCACCCTCCGCCCTGACTCCTTTTCCAGGTTTCTCAGCCTAAGATTCCCTAAATTTCCATGTGTCACTGTCAAAAAGCTCGCTGTGAGCTCAGAGGTGGCTTTCCCATAGGTGTGCACTGTGCAGACCCACCCTCCATGGCCTGGGCCCATCTGTCTGCCTCCCTCCCCCTACTCCTCCCAGTGCTGCTTTAAAGAGACTAGGCCCCATTCCTTTGAGGCTCAGGAGCACAAAGCAGTCGCAAGGCCCTCGGCTGGCACATTGGCTGGGCAGGCTGTGGAGCGCCCACCGCACCTCCACACGCGGATCCACAGCTTGTGAGCGCCTGGTTTGGGTCTGCGCCTGTGACGCCTGGGAGAGGGAGGCCTTACCCAGTAGCACGGCATAGTTACAGGGGCCGCCCCCTCGCTAGCACTGCTGCCAGCAGGCAGGCCCCACACACCAGCCTGAGCCTGTCCACAGTCGGGCAGACTGACGCACAGTGCAAGCCCAGTGCTGGCATGCGGGACCTACAACAGACAGAATGCCTGACATGCCCACGTCAGGGGTCAGGGGCGTCCCAGACCCTGGGATGGGTGGGTGCCCAAGGAGCCAAGCAGACACCCCCTCCTCACCCTTCAGATTTCACAGGAAGTGCCGCCACCCAGAGGGGGTCCTAAAGGCCCCTGCTCTCCTCCCAGCCCTCACTCTTCACCACGTGGCCCTATTTTAACTTATTCTCAGCACTTGGCACAAGAATTTCTCTCATTTATTTAAGTTTGTTTTTAAAAGTACTCGACATGCTGGTTCCTGCCAGGGGCTCACTTCCCTTCCCAGCTCTCTGGGTGGGGGCTGATCTGCACTCCTGGCTCCCAGCCTCTGCGGCCCAGGCCCTCCCTCTGTGAGGTGGGTGTGCATGTGCCTCCACTGTGACCCCTGGGGCAAGCCAGCCTCTGCCCCCCACTCTGTCCTCCCAGCCCCCACGTGCAAAGTGACTCCAAGTGGTACCAGGGCACATACGGCTTAGCCGCTGGCATGTATCCAGATGTTCCCACGGGAAGAATCTGTGTGAAATCCCACAGACTGCAGTGGACAGACATATGAGGACGTAAAGCCTCCTGGCATTCACTCACTCATTCATTCAACAAACGTCTATCCTCCTCTCCTAGGCGCCAGTCCCCATATCCTGAGTTTATGATGACCGACAGGCCAGTCACCAGCAGGCACGCATGTGCACCGTTACTCCTGGGCACAGCTGTCAGGCCATGAGGCACAGTTCAGCTGCTGCAGGAGCAGGGCCACCTGACGCCAGATTGGGTAGGAAATCTGAGGCCTAGAAAAAGCCTTCCAGAGAAAATGGCAGCTAATCCAAGAATAATCATCTCATCATCATCATCAAATAATAATCATCATCTGAGATGAGTCGGGAAGGTAGAAGAGTGTGTGGTGTCTGATGAGACTGGGGATCCTGGGAGGCGCAAGGCCAGCCATGGCAGCTGCATGCAGGGAGGACGGCAGATGGCCCACTCAGCTGATCCCAAGCTCCTCCCTGCTCCCCTCATCTGCCCAGAGGTGGGAGTGGCTTCCCCATTCCTCCTCCCTGCTGCCCCCCCTACCAGGCCAATTCTGTCTCCTGGGCCTCTCCCCAGCTCTGCTGGGCCAACAGCACCCAGAGGGCCCCACGCAGCCATGATGGGGATGATGCCTAGAGGGTAGCCACATGTGTGCAACATTGAAATTACTCAGGCAGTGCTGGTCCCGTCCATGGACTACAAAGTGCTACAAGGCCTAGTGCTCCCACTGCACAGAGCCCTAAATAGCCAAGTCCACCCTAGAAGGCCGCAAAGGCTGACCCTTCCACAGGGGAAGTATGCATAGCAATGCATTGTGCAAATCGGGTCTTGGTCCACAAGTTAATTCACTTAAGCACAAATGTTTAGTTACTCATTACTGTAGACACCGTGCTGACCATTATGAAGACAGAACTGAGTAAGCGGAGATCTGCTCTCAGTGAGGTTACAGACCACTGCCAGTAAAGGGCACCAAAAACCCAAGACATAAGTGGCCTCTCCAGGCAGTGTCCTGGGAATTCGGGTTACTGCACAGATCACCCAGCCCGCATCAGTGGGATGCATCTTCTGTGCCAGGCACTGGGTTTGCACAGAGAGAGTGTTGAGACAGGGTTCCACCTTCAAGGAACACTGACTCTAGCAGAGAAGGGACCTGTGAGAAATAAGAGCATTATACTGCATTTGGTAGAGAGCCAGCCAAGGTCAAAGGAGCATGCAGCGGTCCTTCTGGAAGACACCCCAGCTCCGGGCCACAGGGTACAGCTGGAGTTGAGGTCAGGAATGGGGAAGCACACTCGATAACCAGGACACAGCCACCACAGCCCAGGTCAGGGAGAGGGTGGGGGCTGCTCTTCTTGACTGGGGAGAGGTGCAGTGTGCAAATGAGGGGGGAGGCGGAGGGCCAGGGCCCCAGAGTCTCAGCAGCCAGATGAAGAGGGCTCCACTTGAGTGTAAAGGACACTCAGGGTTAATCTTCCCATCGCGCCACAGCCAGACTGAGAACCGCCAGATCAATGGTGGCTTTCTTACCCAAGCAGCCCACCTGCAAAGGTGATGAGCACACGCAGAACCAGGATCTTCACTTTCTGCAGAACCGCGATGGCTTCTGGGAGCTCCGAAGGCTGCCGGAAAACCTGACACATTTCAACAACACTTAGGGAAAAACAGACAACGGCATTAAAGGGTGAAGCTCTATAGCAAGAGCATCATTTCTGCGTACAAGAGTAAGTCAGAACACACGTGGGAGAACAGTCCTCCCCGAGCCATTTGCGCTGCAGAAACACACAGATCACAGAGGCTAGACCTCTGGAAAACACTAGGCCCCCTGTTTCTATTCAGATTCAATCATGTTGCCAATGAACCTGATATTTACTCTCTTTTTGCCAGCGATCTATTCTTTTGAAATGCAGAAGTAAATGATCAAAGGATGTCAAAAAGAAACAAAGGAGAAAGCCAAGGTAAAGATCCTTAGTGTTTACTTCTGTATGAAATCTTCAGCAGATGAGTGCATATGTAACATCTTTACTTCTTAACAAACCCCCAGAGAGCTGCCATGTTTGTGTGTATGTGTGTGTGTGTGTTACATGTGTGTTGGTCTTTATGGAGTCCAGTTGTTGATGTTGGAGTGAAATCATCAAGACCAATATTTTTAATAAGCTGCTGTTACATAAGCCTTGACAGTTGGTGTTTCTTTTCTATACTGTACGTTCCTGATTTAAGCTTTAACTGCCCAGCGGCTCCACCACAGAGGGCCATGTCAAACACACACGTCGCCAGCCGCACACCAGAGGGAGGGCCACCTGCCCAGCCCCGGTGAGGCACCTTGTTCTAGAGATCTTGGTTGATTACCGTAACTGATTGTTAGGGCAGATTGCATTTTCTCTTCCCACACTTTCAATTCTGGCTCTTAAGTTTAAATTCACCAATAAACGGTGATCTCTAGAAAACTTAGGCCCCCACCCTTAACCCCGACACCCACCCTTCTGCTCTCTCTTCCCCTGATCTTGCTGTGTGGCCACGTGAGCTGTGTAATTTCCAGGGCTTGTAAATAATAAACCTTTGGTTTTCAAAGTCTCCTAATGTTGCCACTGAGGGCATCATGCAATCAAAATAAAACCCTGGGGGCTGGTCCAGCCACAACACCACTGGTCATCGAGAGGCTGACCTGACACCAAAGAGCAGCCCTTGGTCAGAACAGCTTATTTGTAGAGTTGACATCATAAAGCCACAGGTAAAAGGGCTCAGTAACTCACAGCTTTACCTTTTATTTTTTTTAACCCAAAATGGCTTTCTCTCCACTCTTAGTTGAGTTTACCTTCTTTCCAAAACTCAAAACCACCTTCAAACATCAGACACAACTGAGCATATAGTAACATTATCTGTGAGACAATTTCTAAAAGAAGTTGTAAAATATGTATGTGTCTATTTTGTCTTTTTTTTTTTTACACCATGGGCCACATCAACTGATTATGGGTACAGTTCCCCAATGAAAGTCCCTGGGAAGGGATATCCAGTGTGGCCTGGAGATGGATTTCAAGCAAGAAGATTCATGTCGTGGCTCCTCATCGTGCATCCTCTTTGCAATCACTGCCTGTGGCTCATCTGCTCTTGAGCTCACGTTGCTGGGCAGACACAGCAACCTCACACATCTGCAAAGATGCCTTACTCAGAGCACTGCAGAGCACTGACAACCCAGCAGCTTCTGGGGACCACAGCAGTTCTATTTTTTTAAGCAGTGCAATATCTTTACAGTGTCTTGTTTTAAATTTTCCCCAGGGAAAGAATGAAACTTTCTAAGAAAGTGTTTAACTTCCAAAGTTCCACTGTGGCATTGACTACAGTGCAGAAGAGAGCAATTCTGCTTCGTTAACACATCTAATGGTACCATTGCGGCCACCTCTCTAGGCAAATGTGACTCTTCTCCAATTGGAATATTGTTTTCCTATTTGTTGAGAGTCCAGCTCACCCTTAAAGAATGCAGTTCTCCTGTGCCAACATGGAAATTTCAGCTCAGTGGAGCTGTGTGCACCTATCAGGACAAAAGTCAATTTAATGATTAAATGTGCTTCTGACCTGGGTTGCTGAGACCCTAGAGGTGAGGAGACTGTGCTGTCTGCATAGTTAGTTACACTGATTAATTGAGGATCAAAGAGATCCCGAAGTCTGACAATTCTGAAGGTAAGGAAGAATTATTCAAAATCTTCTTGGAAAGCCAGATACAAGAGCAAAGGTTCACTCTAAACTATACAACAGACAGAATAAAGGTGACTTTTTGTAGCAATAATGAAAATATAGTTGAGTTTGAAAATGATTTGGGGGTGGGAAATAGTTACTACAAAGCCATGTCTCAGAACCACAGAGAGATAAACATAGGTAATTTTTATATCCACCAGAAAAAAATAGTGACAGTATATAGAGCCAGTTATTAATCACCATCCAGTAATATATACATCAGTGAATTGTGGGATTGTAAATTCCATTTTAGTTGTACACAAACTATCACCAGCCTGGAAGCAAACTAGTCTTCATTTCAGAGTCTCCCTGCACAGCCACCACAGGCTACTGTCAGTTCTGGCTCAGTAGATGTGCCCAGGTCTTGGTTTCTCAGCCTTGACCACGAAGAACATGGTCTGGACAAGCATTTGCACAAACTATAGCAGACTTGGGGAGGCCCACGACTGTGCTAAGCCTCAGGCTTTGATGGAACAGGGTGGACCCCTTCTGTCCTAACTGGCAATCAGGTGAGGCCATGGGCCCCACCAGCAGAAGGCTAAATAGCAGAAGGCTATCTCAGGGGGCCTCCAGGGAGGACACTGTATGTCGCCACCCACCTGACTTGAGTGGCACAACGGTTTATTCATCGGGCCCGCCCAGTGTCACAAGGCATCAGACATGAACAAAGAACAGAGGCAAGTGACTGCCTTCTTTTTCTGACCTCCATTTCCTCTTAAATATATTGCCTCATTTTGATGGTAGATTTAGGGATGGAAAGTAGAATTCCAGTGTGGGGTGACCACACTTCTCCTCCTGAACAATTGTCAGTACTGACACAGGGGGCAGGAAAAATGGATTCTGCCTGAATTTGCTCCAGATATCTGATCTCTGCCTTCAGGGAGTCTCAACTCCAGGAACTTTGTAATATATCTTCAGAATATTCATGGAACTTTCTACATGTGGAGGTTTTTGTTTTTGTTATTACTATTTATTTTAATTTTAAGCTAATGTTTTTGCCTAGAAGTCTGTGGTTACTTTATTACTAATATTTTTCATATGTTAAACCCATGTAAAGTGAATATTAGATGCAGATCATGTTTATATAATTGTACAATCCTTACCACACCTCCAGAAGATACTACTGTTATCCCTGTATTATACATAGAAAAAGGGAGGCTCAGAAAGATTAAATGAGGCCTCAATCCAGAACTGGTGAATAGTACGGCCAAGACTCACATTAAAGTCAGGCTGCTCTGACCTCAGACCCGTGACCAGTGGGATTTTCTGTTCTGGACATTTTGTATCTTCCCCATTCAAGATGTTGATGATAAAAGGATAGTGAAAACATGGAAAATGAATGAAAGCAAGTAATCACTAATGTAAGATGAAACTGGGAGCCAAGTCCAGAGATTTTAGACACTCGGGTGGGCACCTGGCCAGTTCACAGCCCATCAGTTCCCAGTCTTGGGACATGGTATAAATTCCCTCCTCAAAGAGCTTAAAACATCAGATGAAAATTGGGATTGGTGGAGGACATGGGTGGCCAGGACCACCTGCAGCTCAAATGAAAATTCAGAGCACAGTGTAAAGTCAAACACAATAGAGTTTGGGGTCAGAGGCCATGGGGAGATGGGGTGAGAAGCTCTGAAAGCCAGCATGCAGGCTGTGAAGCTCTTCGTGCCAGGAGACGCCATTTCAGTGACCAAGGAAATCCTTCCAACCGATAAAAAATGATCGGATTAAAAGTGCAACAGAACTAACAGAATATGTCAAGCTCTCTGGCAGATGAGTGATTTGGAGACCTCTAGTTTCCCTGTGGGACTGAGAGAAAGAGAGGTACAGACAGGGACCATGGGCCACACAAAACAGCACAGCCACACACAGAGAGCATGGGCTGGGACAGCTCTGAGACTCTGCACACCTGAGGCACAAACCCTCCGATCGAAGGTAACAGACAGCTTCCAGAGCACAATGACCAACAGGACTGCAGCTTTTAAGAGCAGGGCTCCCTTGCCCTGCATTTCAGGGGTGGGGGTGCAGTGCTTGGAGGTGGATTAACCACCCAGCGTTGGGTTGAATCTAAACAGAGAGGAAGCCAACAAGTTGCCTGGCCCTTCGCAGTGGTTAGTTACACCTAAAGGCACAATTTTCTGGGTGAAGTGCATAAATTCCAATCTACATATCGAATAAGAGGACCCTTGGCTGCTAGACTAAGTGAATAGAAAAATTGTTTCTGTACCTAGCTTGGGACAAATGAATAGAATAAGAGGTTTTTACTTTTGAAAATAAAATCATCTACTTTGGGAAAACAGAGAATAAATTCAAATCATATTTGAATGTTAAATAACAAGTCAAATGATGAAAAGGCACTGGACTTGAATGACCGTAAGTTGAAGAAACTTCCAAGTCTAACAGAAGTTGAAGGGGGGACTACTTACCCTGGTTCAGGGTGATTCCTGCTTGGGTCTGTTTTACGGCTACTGCAGTGGGAAAATGAAATGAGTTAGGTGTTTCATTACCTTTGATCTGTCAGCGGGACCTTCTGCCAGTATTCTGTCAATGCAAGTAATCCCCTCAGATATTTCTCAAAATATGATACTGGTTTGAGGATGGAAGGAAAATCGATCACCTCTTTCTTGGTCCTCTCCTCTTTTCCTGATGTGATATTCTTTCCAGTATTAATAAAAATCTCAAAAATGGACTGAAACAGAGTTCTTGTGGAATTAATCCACAGAGAGTTGCTTAGGAGAAGTTCTTTCCTCAGGAGAGCTATTCTCCTTAAGATAATCTGGATTGCTGCATCCATTTGCTGACGAGTCTCATTTTGAATCCAAGAGGTGTTGAGAAACAAAGCTTCACTCAAACCACTAGCATGGTCACTTTTCATTCCCCTGGAGCCCTCTACAATTGTTTTTATGGCTTTCAAGAGATATTTTGGATGTTGAGAAAATGTCAGCAAAGGATTAAAAGAATTCCAGTCACCCTTCTCCAGTCTATTCCAAAGAGCTTCTAAAGTGAGATCAAGCACTATCCTCAAGTAAGTCCCTATTTCTGTGCTGTTTTGGGATAGTATTTCATCCAAAAATAAGATCACTTGATGAGTTCTTTCCCATTTTGTATCTTGAGGGAAACTGTGAGTGGACACAGGTTTAGGATGTAAGAAGTCTATCTGGTTGACGATGTTATTTATAGGAAAGAAACAATTGAAGATTTCTTCTCCTAAATTGACAAAATCCTTAGAAAATATCTGAGTCCCATTATTAAGTGCTACCACAAGATGCTCCATGTCTCCCAAATTGATTTTCACAGAAATTAAAAATACAGCAATTTCTTCCAAAGTATCAGAAAAGTCCTTGGACTGGTTCACATATGCAAATATGCTAGACGACATATTGGAAATATCAGAGTCTTGTGAAATATTAGGCTTGACCCCAATCATTCCAAAAGCCAAGTCAAGAAATGGCCTCAGCAAGTCATTTATATTTTCAAATATTAGATGAGGTATTTTTTTCAAAGTAATTATTTCATGCACAACCTGTTGAACACTTTGCTGCAAAACAGAATAGAGACTGTCAAAGAATTTCACAGTAGTATCATTGGTCTTAGAGATGAATTGAGTTTCAAAACTATGGGCCATCTTCCTGGAAACTTTCTTGGCTAATTTAAGAAGTGCCACAGTGGAATTTACTGAGGTGGCCAGGTCTCCCATTTCAGCAGTGCCCCTCACCAGCATCATCAGAGTATTAGACATTTCCAAGAGCGGTTCCAGGACATGACTTTCTCCACCTTTCTCAGCTCTTGAGATGACACCAAGAAATCCCTTGGTAATTTCTAATGTTGCTCTGTTTCTTAAAGGGAATGAATTAGTTACGAAGGAAAGCAAATGGGTTAGATGAGCAAGTATAACTTCTTGGAGTGTAGGATACAAGTTCCAGAAGTCCTTATTTGGAGAGTTTAAAAGAGCATCCATAAGACTTGCTATCTCTGTTGAAGTTTCTTGCACAAGGTGAAGGGCTGACCTAAGATCTTGATTGAGTTTGAAGATATTCTCAGAACTATTCATATGGAAAAGCAACTGGCTCACCACCTTGAGAAATTCCAAATTATTTTCATTCCTATTTTCCATTGGCATTTCCCATAGAAGAGCATTAAATAAATCACCCATGAACTTCAGTCCTTGGTGATTTTCAAAATAAAATTTCCCATCCTCTAATACAAATGAGCTTTTGATTAAATGATACAGACTCTCCTTTAAACTTGAAAAAATGCCCATCAAGCTGTCTTCTTTTGTGGAATTAAGAAGTTGATTCAGTTTCAGGATTTCTGGGATTTCATCCTTTGGGACAAAACTATAAATATGTTTTTTAATTTCATGTTTAGCAATGGAAAGACCACAACACGCAGTGATATTTTTTTTATAGTAGCATCATGGGAGGACGATATTGACTAAAAGATGGCATGCTAACATACATTTCCATGAAAATTAGTATTTTGTTGCCAAATAACGAAAAGAGTGGAGGAATTCCATAATGATCCCATTGCAATGCCTCAAACCTACAACTTCAAAGCCACATACTTCTGCTTCTAAAAAAGAATGTGAACTCCACATAAAGTGGTTCTCAGTGTAAGAAGTATGTCTTCATGGCTGTTCAGAGCCCTAGCAAACCACCTAGACACCCGATGGATCTGTGATATGCAGTTGGCTAGACTGGGCAACAGCCCCAGAATCCTGTTCTCACATGCTTCTGGTTTGGGTGGGCTGCACAGTTGATACCCTCATAGGAAAGAGGATTATGGAAGGAAGTAGCTGTTTTGTAACATAAACACTAACCTAAGTGCTGCTGGGAAGGGATTTTGTAGATGTGATTAAAATCTCTGATCAATAAACTTTAAGTTAGTAAGAAGGGATATTGTCCTGACATATATTGGGGTGGGCCTGACATAATCAGTTGGAAGGCCTTCAGAGCAGGTGCAGGACTTCCCTGACCCAGTGACACCTACACAGCATCTGGGTACACGACTGCCCTCCTTCCCCCATTGTCCTCCCTGGCCGCCACCTGTGGATGGCCAGCTCATGCCCATGGCACTCCAGCCTATTGCTGACTTTGCACCTGCTTAGCCAGCCCCCAGAACTATGGACACCAATCCCTTGTATGAAATTCTTGCTCTGGTTCTACATCAGTGGTTGAGCCTCAACTGACACAGACATCATAGAGTAAGTTGGAATTTCCCTCCAGCCTTTTCACTGGCAAACTTCAGTCCTTGGTGATTATCAAAAGAAAATTTCCCATCCTCTAATACAAATGAGCTTTTGATTAAATGATACAGACTCTCCTTTAAATTTGAGAAAATGCCCATCAATCTGTCTTCTTTTGTGGAATTAAGAAGTTGATGCAGTTTCAGGATTTCTGGGATTTCATCCTTTGGCACAAAACTATAAATATATGTTTTTTAATTTCATGTTTAGCAATGGAAAGATCACAACACACAGTGATATATCAGGGTGGGCCTGACATAATCAGTTGGAAGGCCTTCAGAGAGGGTGTAGGACAAACATCAGTTTGCCAGGATGAAAAAAAACATAACGTGACTACCACTTTTAAAATCTTGGAATAGTATCAATTCCAAATACAAACATCATAGTAGATTACTTGGAATGAAAATAGTTAAACCCCTCATTTGTGATTAGACAGTTAATACATTAACTCAAATTATGACCATGGTATATATGACTATACATGTATAAAAAACTGATTTTTAAGTTCCATCTAAAATAGATTTCATAATTATTTTCATAACCAGCAATGTAAGAAAGCACAATAAGTGATTAAGTGCCTGGCACTTGGTTTATACACATGTTTACTAGTTAGATGACAATCATCAAAATTATTTTACCTTGGTATTTTAATAAAATTGTTCATTAAGACAAAATTCATTTCAAAGATCATTTCAAAGGTGTTAGGTACTAATGCAGCTATTGATGTTTATATACCCCAGGAAATAAAGTAGATTGTAATGTGTGACGACTGCATGTAAATATAAAACAAAGGTGGACTCACCTCATCCCTGCAATGATGTCTTTGTGGGAGTCTTTTAGCAGAAGAGAGATTTTGTTCTCAGAATTTCCCTTTAGTGAAAAAGAGAAGAATTTTTTCAAAAGCCACTGCATGAAGTCCATTATGTTTCTCGGAGGGAAATTTATTCCATCACCATCCTCAGACTCAGTGTGGTTCAAGGTGAGGTTCACGAAATTCATTATCCAAAGGTCAGTATCACTTAAATTCAAGGCTGCCTCTTGAGAACTCCGAGCTAAGTTATTGACTGAATTAATTAGGAGGCTTTCCAAAAGTAACCAAATAACTGAGAAATTAGTTAGCTGTTCTTGGTTTGGCAGATGATTAAGTAGGGAAACATCGAAATTATCTTCTCGAGAAACATTTTTGAGATAATCCAAAAAGTTAGTAATATCTTTAGTCAACATATCATCAGATGAACTCTCATGGACCATAGGAAGAAATCTTTGTATTATTCTGGAGTAATCTTCATTTGCATGTTTATTAAGCCAGTTTTTTACAACCAATAGAAAATCCTCAATAATTTCTAATGTCTTCATTGATGATGAATCCAGGCTTTCCAAAAAGTGGCCAAATTGCAAAGTTATGTTTTGAAGAGCCACGGAATAAATCATTTGAATGTCTTTGTTAATTTCAGAAAACAGGGGTCTGATACTAATGTCGTAGATTAGATCGTTCATGATTTGCTCAAACTCAAGCCATAGTTCTTCAAAATTATAAGTTGCTTCACGTTTTTTAATAAAACTTAATAATGCTTCTACACTACTACCTGTCAGATTTGCATTCAGAAACATCCCAAATGGAGAGATTAGTGAATGAGTACTATTTTCTAGACTCTGATCCCCAAAAAGCAATTTCATTATTCTTTCCAAACTTGAGGAAACATGCTGAACAGATGCCTCTGTGTCTTCATTAATGTTAAGGATCTTGTTTAAACTGGCCAGCTTCTCAAGAATGCTTTCATCTGATGTAACTTTTGTAAAGTTGATGTTTTTAAATTTTTCTATGATTTGCAAAGCAAGTTGTTTTATGGGGCCACCAGGACAAAGTTCAGAGATGCTGCCATTGCTTTGACTTTCAAAAGACGAGCCAAATGGTAGCACCTTATGCCAGAATTCTTGCACAGTTTCTACAAGCGAAGTGTTCATGTGGAGGACTTCAGACAACTCTAGAAGAATGGAACTACAGTCCACTAACTCATGAATGGCACAGACCATTCTCCTCGTTATTTCCATCCGTGAGCTTTCATTTGAACATTGTGCAACATCGCCTGGGGGAGACATGTGGAGGTGGTCAAGTATACTGGCCACTTTGCTATAAAAAGCAGAAGACATGAGCTCATGGGCCTTACAGGCTTCAAACTTTGGATTCTGCTCAAATCCAGAAGTTGTGTGATTCCAGCACCAAACTATAGGAAGACAAGTTAAAGCCTCTGAAAGAATTCCTGGTTTATCAGATATTAATTCAATTGTCTCCAAAAGAGTTTTTATCACAATAGCAAAGTCTTCCTTGGTGACGTTTGAAATGCTTATGCCATGGAGGAGTGTGAGGTTATAGATGTCCTTGAGGATTTCTGTGATATTTTTGCCAACTACTTGCCGTAGGAGCCTCATGGCGTGAGGAAGTGTGTAGTACATATCTACAACAGCATTGACATCATCTTTAGGAAACAGGCGTGAGAGTTTCAGCAGATGATTGACATTCCAGGAATGTGAGCTGTCTACAAATGTTTCCATCAAGTCAACAAGCAAGTTGACTCCCAGATCACCAGGACCTAATCTACTGATATTCTTAATGAAATCCTTTAGGCTTTCACTAATGTGCTCAAGTTGATATTCTAGCAGACCTATATCTGGGTTCTTGAGAATATGCAAGAAAGAAGTCACCTTCTTTAAAATGTGGCTCTTACCTGGATCTCGTGGCATATAATGGTGAACCGAGGGCATCAGGGAGTTGAACACATCCCTAAGCACTTGGATACCAAGACCTGCAGCTTGCATTATTTCATGTGGAATTATTTTTGGTGAATTTTGGAGTTCATGAGATAAATTGAGGACAAGGTAACGAGACAAATGATAAAATGAATTGCCTAAACTCTTTATATCCTTTTCATTTGCACTGGCAGCAAATACATTTAAAAACTTTTCAGTTTTAGAAGAGGAGTTACCTTCCAAGATGTTAGAGGACATATCTTTCATAAGTTTTTGAATTTCCTTCCCCAGGGCTACTAAATGCAGCCAAATATTTTGAAACTGGCTAGGAATTTCACCTGACATTTCCATGGAGGTTAGAACTGATTCGGCAAAATGTTTCCAGTTGGACTGAGACTCCAAATCAAAGTCTCTTGTTAAGTTGTTGATAATCATCCTTACTTGGTTTGTGGAATCATTTAAAAGAGTCAAGAAAACCCCAAATGTTGGTACCTTTTCCCTTTCAAAACCGGCAGTAAGTATTACATTTAGAAAGTCAGTAATGTGTTTCAAGTTAATGTTCACACAATTTATATTTGACTCATTCAACGAACAAGGAGTTTCCTTTACATTTAAAATCCAGGTAACAAGCTTCAGTGTAGAGTTGATTCTGTCTTCCACATCTCTGAGACTCCTCAAAATGCCCTGAAGAGGGCCTTGAGAGAAAGTGGAGTTGGACACTGCGTACAGATGGTTTATGACATCTACCAACGCGATGCATCCTTTTAGTCTGCTGATTGCGTCCTCAGAGGAAAATGTATAATTTAACATGGCCAGAATATGTAATGTCCTCTGTGAAGTATTTACACATAATAAGCCATCTTCCAAAATAAACTCAGTGACATTTTGGAAAATACCAGCACAAGACACTAAATCTTGGTCATGTGACACATTTCTAAGAAATAGTATTGTTTCTCTTAGCTCACTGATGACACTCTCGAACTTTCCTCCCTCATTTGTGAGGTTTTTTGAAAGAAAGTGATTGATCCAATGTACAATTCTATCTGTATATTCTGAGGCATTGCTTAACTTGATGAAAACATCAAGCAGAGAATATAAAAACTCTCTGCTTGCATTTGTGTTTGCTGGAAATGCTGTTAGCTGTTGCAGGGCAGTTTCCATGGTGAAGAGGGATTTCTCTACTTGGTCTGGGTTAAGCAACTTTACTCTCATGAATGCATCCCAGAGATCCCTGAGATTCAGAAAATCTTCCCAATCGTGGATGCCATCAGCTTGAGTCATGTTTTTAAACAAATTTAATATGAATATTGCAGGATGAAGGGTGGGAAATATTCCCTGGCAGCTTTTAGGAATTTTCACATCACTTTCCAATTCATCCAAAAGCTGACGGAGACCAACACGAAGAGGAGGAAAAACATTCATGTCAACTTCGAGTATTTGGGATATGCTTCCGCAGATTTCAGCCCACATTTGAAGCCATGAAATGGTACAGTGAACAGCTGTGAACTCACTGAACACCTTTCCATCTGCAGAGAGATTTGAAAGAAACTGTGCCCACAGAAGAATAGATGAAGACCTCCCATTTGTTGAATGATTCACAGAACGAATGCTTTTATTAGCCAAAGGAAAGCATTCACTGCCCGACACGCTTTCTACTGATCCATTGAAGAGTTGGCTCATATATTGAAATAAAGAAATACGAAAATCTTCATCTACTACAAGCAGCTGCTTGAGACCCATCAAAGTAGTATGGATCACTTCCAGGGCTGAGCCCTCTGTAGATGTCAGGGATTGAGCTTGACGCTCCAAAAAGTTAAAAATTGAAATCAATTGCTGACAATAGGATACCTCAGCCAGTCCCTGAAGAAGCCCTGCTGTCTCATATAAAAATGCAAATGATTTACTAATGTTTTGGAAATTAAATTGCTTTGTGATATCCAAAATGTGCTTTGAGGTTTGTGTAAGGAAAGATAGCAAAGACTCTCTACTCTGAATGCTCAAGAATTTATAAATATATTGAAGATAGGCAGAATAGATGTGCAAAAGTAAAGCTGAATCTTTATTCTTGAAGACATTTAGATACAGATGAGTCAAAATTTTATCCACTTCTTGTTTCTGAGTTTCGGAAAGAGCTGAGAAAAGATCAGATGCATTCCGTAAAGCATAGACTGTGTCCAGAGCTCCTGAGGCTTGATCCTGCCTCAGAAATCCAAATTCACAGAGACTGTTTATTACAGTTTCACTTAAATGCACAAAATCCATTTTCACAGTTGATGGTTTGGGCCAGTCTGAATGGAACAACTGGGAAAAGTTAAAGCTTTTACTAAGAACCCTCTTGTCTTCTAGAAGAGACAAATTTAGAAGTGTAGACAAGGTTTCCAGTTTAGATCTTTCTTCTTCTGAATTGCCATACATCCACAATTCCTGTAGCTTGGGATTAATTTCAGAAAGTATTAATCCCATAAATCTCAAAATATCTCTTGATTCCTTCCTTATCCAGAAACCTTCCAGAGTTGATATGTTTTCAATCATCTCTTTGCCAAATTCCCAAAGTTTCTGAGTATCAATAGAAGATGGGTCTCTTTCTAAACCATTTAAGTGATTTATCCACAAACTACTTTTATTCAGAATAATGTCAGTGAGCGATGCAAGGTTATAGAATTTGGAAGGACCAGTTGTGTCTAAAGGATTAGGCAATAGTAACTGCTCCAAAAATCCCACAAATGATAAAAGAAAGGTCACTTGCTCATCCTCAAGGACATGAAACTTCTTTTCTTCCATTAGAAGTTCTTTTGTGGAATTTAAAACCCTACAATATCAACAGAATTGCTTTAGTATCAGAAAGAAATAGTAAGTAAACTTAAGTTCTATTTATCAAATTTTCAAAATGATATCAAGACTTATTTAGAGTAAAGCCTAAAAGAATATTCACCAGACAATATATTTCCCAACAGAAATTAATGTCAATATTTCAAAGTATTTCAGAAGCCTGCCACACAGATATATATATTTAGCTTAAAATTTGCTTCCTAAACCAAAAATAATGCATTTTAAATTACTTTAAATTACCAGAGAGGAAGTCCAAACTGTGGGGCTAGTCAGACGCTGTGACTAAAGGCCAGTGGGTGGAATTCCCTGTTCTAAGCAATTCCAGCACTCATGAAACTTAATGCTGTATTTCCTACTCTTAGAAACCTCCTGTTTTAGATAGTGTGCTTTCTTCAGGTGTTTATTTTTAAAACACAATGGGTTCACAAAAGAGCACCTCAGGAATTATGGTGAGTCCGCCCTTGTAAAAGAAGTCCTCACTTGGAGAAGGGACTGACTTCTACTAACTCAGCAGCTACAAGTCCCCTTTTTAAATCCTGGAGGCCTCCTGTTTTAGAGTTTAGCAAGAGGGCTTGGGCATATATGAGGGATGTATCAATGCTCCCTCCATCCGGAGCCCCAGGAAGCCCCTCCCAAGTAACATTAACACTTCCACAGTGACCCCTGAACATGGGCTCAGTGTGTGCGGTGAACAGACTCATTAACATTAAGTCTCTGCAGAGTGAGTTATGGTGCCAACTACAAGGAAAACTTCCTTCTTCAGGCTTTAAGATTTCAGAGTTGTGGATAAGGGATTTTGACTTGTACTGGCTATCAATGCCTTAAAGGATGAACTCCTTTCTACACTTATCTCTGTGATCCTGTTGTGTCACACCATCTGGCACAGAACAGATAGAGGATGGATCAAATGCAAGAATGGTGTTTTCCTCTCTGAGAGCCTGAAAAGTACAGGCTAAATTGAGTCTATTATCATTTGTAGGACAGAGAGTACCTTCTTTGAACCAAGGAACACTGAAAATATTTCCTGGGAAAATTTTCCATTAGGAAACAGACCACTTTACTTTCAGGGACAGAATGTGAATTTGCTCAAATCCAGCCCCACCTGGAAATATAGGGACAACTATTATGCAAGTAGTCATGGGTTGATAGAGTAAAAAAGAATAAAACTTTTTTAATTGAAGTGTAGTTGACATACAATATGGTACTGGTTTCGGGTGCACAAAAGAAGTATTCACCATAGTAAGTATGGGCACCATCTGTCAGCCTACAAAGTTATTACAATGCCATTGACTGTATTCCCTGCACTATACTTTTCATCCCTATGACTCTTTCATTTTATAGCCTGTTTTGTATTGGGAATTGAGAAGTCCTGGAATAGTAATAGTAGCCTTAGTAACAGGTGAAGTAAAACTAATACTACTAGTAGTAATGTTCCCACATTTTTATATCACACTACAATTTATCAGCTTTCACAAAAATAATCTTAGTTCATTTCTACAACAGCCTTTGAGGTGCACATGACTACTGCCATTTCATAGGAAAATAAATATTTCAAAGATTTTTTTAAATTAGAAAACTATTACACAGCAGGAATGAGACAGGGCCCAGGTTTCTCAGTTCCAGTTCAGCTTTCTTAATATTAATCAAGCTTGATGCCCAATTTCATTCATTCATTCATTCATTCATTCAGTAAGTCCCCATCTCGTATCTAGTCTCCATCATGACAGATACAGTGCCAGCTGCGATGGGTCTACAAATATAAAGGTAAACATGCCCTCAGGGCATATTTAAGCTAATTTTGCTGTTGTCTTTCTAGGACTATCAAATATTTGAGACTCAGAAAAGTAAATTATTACAAATCCAGCAGGATCAAGGGACTAATTTCCAGAGGCCCATCCTATTCTCTTTCTCCTGTGCCCACTAATATCTGAACTTAAAAAGTTTCCCTAAGAGTGACAAATCCCAGATCTAGACTGATGTTGCAGAATGGCTCTCAAATGGAGATGTACACCAGAACCACCTGTGAAATTTGTTACGTCTACAGAAACCTGGGTGCTGCACATAGGCAAGATTTAGCATGTCTGGGGCAAGGTCCAAACATTTGTGTTTTTAGCAAACTTCACAGTTACATTTGAGAGCTACTGCTCTAATGCCAAGCTCTGGTCCACCATGTCTAACACACCCCACAAACAACAAAGAGTGCTTTTATTCTGTGCACAATATCCACAATTATACATGAAAATTTCCATGTCAAACATGTTCTAAAACAGCACAGCTGTATATAACCCTGCAGACTGAGTTACAAAGATCACTTCTCTCCCAAAGGGCTCCAGAAGTACCAGAATCTTAAATCATTGTCCCCAGGTCTAAACTCTAAGCTACTAGATAAGGCTATTTTTCAAAGAAAGATGTTATTTTTGGAGTATCGGTTATAAATCATGCTTCTGAATCTTATTACTATAATCTGTATTTCTTTTCAACATCCATGGGAGCATGAGTTATACATTTTATGAAACAAATATTTATTGAACGCTAACATGAAACACTGTGTCAATAGCTAAAGCAGGATCTCACATTTTAAAGCAAGTGTTATCCTATGACTAGGTTTTGCTTATCCTCAGATGAGAGTTTAATCAAGACCTGGAAGTTGAATTCTGAAAAGTTACCTGGATATGGATGCTTTGGGAGACTTGAGGAAGTTCTCAAAAAACTCAAAATAATTATCAATGATGACTTTCCAACCCATGTGTTCTTCATAACACGGAGATTCCTCTGAGAAAGCTAAATAGAAAGCATTTTGTATGTTGAATTCAAGTTGGACATAACAGTCAAATCTAGCCAAGGGGAACACTACAGCATGTTTCACTTGAAAATATAACAAAAGGGGATAAGAAATACTTCTGACTTGACTTTCACTTCTGGTCAAGATGAAATACGACTGGCCATTGAGCAATGCAGGACAGTGATCCATGAAAGACAGAACATACACCAGGTGAGACCCACAATTATCTTGTGTGCTGCCCAGGGAGAGCGCCCAGGCCATGACACAGGATAAGGAGCTGGGCTGGAGCCTGTGGCCATCCTGAGCTGAGAGGACAGAGGTTAGTCAGAAAGACAGCAAGGGCAGTAGGCGGGAAGGGGGCGGTACATGGGAAAGAGGACCAGAAAGAGACAGCTGCACAGAGGGAGCACCTGCTGTATGCCTCCTTCAGGCATTCAGCTGGGAACAAGTCAATACAAGCATGTGGGGAAGCCACCTGAGATCAGGGAAAGATCCACCCAGACAGATTCCAGATCAGCAACCACAGATGACTCAGGGCCAGGAACAATCTGTTTCCATTAACCCAACTGGGACAATCTACAGTTCTTTGAACATTGAGTAGTAGATGCACAAATGGTCTTTCCTCAGTAGTGGGGATATTTGCAACCACACTGAGCACACAGCATGATCACATTGGTGTTCACAGGACAGCCACCCAATGTCAGCACCGTATAAATTCTCCTCAAGTGCACGTGGGACATTCACCAAGGTAGACCACATTCTAGGCCATTAAATAAGGCTCAATAAATTTAACTGGATTAAAGTACATAAAGAATGTTCACTGAACTAAATTAGAAATCATTAACAGGAATGTATCTGGAAAATCCCAAATATTTGGATCCTAAACAACACACTTCTAAAGAACTCATGGGTCAACAAAGAAATAAAAAGAAAATTAGAAAGTACTTTAAAATTGAATGAAAATGAAAGCACAATATGCCAATATTTGTGGGATGCCACTAAAAAACATACTCAGGGAGACATTTATACCATTAAACACCTACACTGGAAAAGGACAAAAGTGTCAAATCAATGGTATTCCTCAACTTCCATGTTAAGAAACTAGAAATGAAGTCACTTAAATACAAATTAAGTAGAAGAATGAAAATGATAAAGATCAAAGTGGAAGGTAAGGAACTAGAAAAAGGAAAAACATTCAAGAAAAATTAATAAAGCCCAAAGCCATCTCTTTGAGTTCAATAGCACTGATAAACCTCTAGGCAAAGTAATCAAGAGAAAAGAAAGGCACAGAGTACTGATGTCCAGCATGACAGAAACATCTGTGATGTGACTACAGATTCCATAATAGAGAGAGAATAATAATGGAATACTGCAGAAGACATTATGACATTAAACTGGACAATTCAGATGAAAAAGACAAATTCCTAGAAAGACACAGTCTACCAAAGCTTACTCAAGAAGAAACAGATCACCTGAATAGCCCCCTATCTATTAAAGAAATTGACCTTGTAGTTAAAAATCTTCCCATGAAGAAAGCTGAAGGCTCAGATGACTTCATCAGTGAATCCTACCAAATGTTTAAGGATGAAATAATACCAATTCTACAATACAAACTCTCTCAGAAAATTGAAAGGGAGTGAATATATCTCAACCCATTCTAGGAGGCCAGGATTACCCTGATACCACAATAAGACAAAGATATTAAAAGAAAGGAAAACTACAGTCCAACATCCCTCATAGCACAAATGGAAAATATTAAACCAAAGGTTACCAAGTTGAATCCAATAGCATCTTACCAGCTGGGGTTTATCCCAGTTATGCAAGTTTGGTTTAACATTCAGTTTAGCCTGAAACATTATATTGAAGTACAATATGTCAATAGCTTTAAAAATATTAAATTCTTGGGGATAAATCTAACAAAAGATGTGAAATAATCCTACAATGAAAACTACAAAAAGTCCCGATAAGAAAATAAAGAAGACATAAATAAATGGAGATATGTTCATGAGTCAGAAGACTCAATATAGTAAAAGGTCATTCCCTCTAAATTTATGTATAGACTCAATTCAATCCTGGTTAAAATTCCAGCAGAATTTTGAGAAATTGATGAGCAGATTCTAAAATTCATACAGAAATGCAAATGAAGGGAGAAATGTGGGATCCACATATAAATCAAGTATAAAAATCAAACGAATAGTCATACTTGACCTGATTGTTTATGGTTCATAATGCGTGATCAAAACCGAAAGTTTCTGTGATGACTGCCCTTGCACTGTTCACCATGTAAGAACTTATTCACTATGTAAGAATTTGTTCACCATGTAAGAACTTGTTCATTATACTTTAAAAGATTGGAGACTGTTGAGAATTAGGCTTGGGGTTGATTAATGATTGCGCATTGAGTCCCCTATACAGAATTTTATTGTTGTTAACAACCATTTGATCAATAAATATAAGATATGCCCTCTCAAAAAAAAAAAAAAAATATATATATATATATATATATATATGCTGCCAAGGATTTTGAATAGAATAAGGATGAGAACATTAATGTTTAGCCATCAGTGCATTTGTGTATATTTTGTCTAAAAGGTTTGAAATACTGAATGAGATTATTTCTTTGTTCAATAAATTTGGTTGATTACATTAAAAAAAAAAAGAAATGCAAATGACCTAGGATCGCTAAAATAATCTTTTTTAAAAAAAGAACAAAGTGAGAAGGTTAACACTACCTGACTTTAAGACTTATTATAATCAGGATCATGTGATATTGGTGTAAAATTAGATGAACAGGTCCCTGGTACAGAATAAACAGTGCAAGAAAATATCCATGTATTTGGACAATTTGCTTAACAGAAATACAAAATAATTCAGTGGAGAAAGGATAATCCTCACAAAAAATTCTCTGGACAATCATATCTCTATATGCAAAAAATAAAATTCATTGTTCACCTACATCTCATATAAAAATTAATTCAGAGTGCATTATAGACCTAATTTAAAACCTAAAGCTATTAACCTTCTAGAAGAAAACAGGAGAAAATCTTTGTGGCTTGAGAGTTAGCAGACTTCTTATCTATAATACCAAAATCATGATCCACTGGGAAAGAAAGTAAAATAGGTACATAAGTCTTGGTCAAAATTAAAACTTCTCCTGGATGACACTGTGAAGAAGAATGGAAAGATAACCTAGAGGAAATATTTCTAAATCGGATATCTGATAAAGGACTTGTATCTTTCATTTACAAGGAACTTTCATACTCAACTAATAAACACACAAACTACTTTAAAAAGTGTGGAGAAGATTTGAATAGAGAATTCATGACTAAAGATATCCAGAGGGCATATAAGCACATGAAAAGATAGATGCACAAAATCATTACTCATAAATGCAAATTAAATCCATAATGAGACACCACTACACACCTGTTAGAATGGCTAAATTGTTCATACTGACCATACCAAGTGTCGGCAAGGACTTGGAGGGGTCAGAGCTCTCATATGGTGCTGGTGGGGATGTGAAATGGCATGGCTTTGCAAAACACTTTGTCAGCTTCTTAAACACTATACATGCACATACCATGTAATCAAGCCAGTTTATTTCTAAAGAAAGGAAAGCATTATTTCCATGCAAGAAGTGCACATAAATGTTCACAGCAGCTTTGCTTGCAACAGCCAAACACAAGGAATGACTCTATTTTAAATGGTACAAATGGACAGACAACCGAAATCCCTCCGTGCAGTGAACTATTCCTCAGCAACAAAAAGGAACTGGCATGTTACTGTGTGAATGAAGCCCGAGTAATTAATTCTAATGAACTATGCTAAGTAAAAGATGTCAGACAAAAAAGAGTACATTCTGTATAATTCCATGTACATAAATTTCTAGCAAATGAAAACACATGGACAGTGTTGGAAGCAGATGAGGGGCTGGCTGTCTGGGGCCAGGAGCAGGGGCAGTAGGGGAGAGTACACAGGAGCAGGGGGACTTTGGGGAGGTAGAGGTATGTTCACTCTCTCCCATTGTCATGATGGCTTCATGGACCTTTTCGCGTGTCAAAACTTAACAAACTGCGCTTCAAATATGCAGGACGTGTTGTGTGTCAATTATATTTCAATAAAGCTAGGTCTTTTTTAAAGCAAGAAATCCTTCTAATTTGAAGCAAGTAACATAGCCTAACACATATTTCAGAGAGAAAATTACATAAAACTTGCATCCTTTATGCTTTAGTGAGCTCTCACAGAAATAGACTGGCTTTTATACATGAATAATTTTGTAAACGTTTACAGGAAAAAAATGTGGTAACAGCTTGAAAATTAGCACAGGTGTGTGTGAGTAATATCAGACTTTTTTTAAATAAAAGGTTAAAGCTCCCAGAAAACCAGGCCTTACTGAATAACTATGAAACAAAAGGAGAAAACATAACCCACCGTGATAAATTCCCTGGCTATTGTTTGTGATGCATTACGTATCTGGCAATCTCTGTGGGGAAGAAAAGGAACAGGTATCTATTGCTATTGCCAAGCACTGTGTGAGGCACTTTACATACATTATCCGACTTAGTCCTCATCAGAACCCTATAAAGTAGGCCATTCAATTTCTGTCTTATCAGGGAGAGGACTGATTACAATGGACCCATGACCGCCCAGTAAATCTATGTCAGAAGCAAAGTTCACTCCCCAACCCATCTGCTTCCAGACCGATGACAAAATGCCACACTGAGTCCACACATTATCTGCATGATAAAACTGCATTGCAGAGTTTAAATAACTATGGCAGAATACATTTGTTTGAACTCTTAATTAGTGTCTTTACTGGACCACATCTTACCATGTGCTGTTGCTTTTGTTTTGTTTTTTAAAGGAGAAAAGGAATTTACAGAATGTATAACCCAGCACTGGGTGCGTACCCACAGCCTTGCCCTATTGCTATTCATGTAAACCAAAGCTTCCCAAGCTTTGATGCACTTACAGACCACCTGGGTGTCTTCTTCAAATGCTTGTTGAGCTTTGGTAGGTCTGAGATGGGCAAGGCTCTGTATTACTAGCAAGCTCCCAGCTGCCACTGTTGGTCCCGAAGTCACACTTTCAGGAGCAAGGATGAAAGTGAATCATCAGGTGTTGTCTGATACAGGCAATACGAATGAAAAAAGGCACGGAGTCTACTAATTTGCCTCGGTTATTATTCATCTTGCCTATATTTCCATACGACTATCAAAATTGTTTTACAGTACACTCATTACGAAAGCTTCAATACTTCAGTCAGTTAACTTTAGAAACAATTATGAATCTGCCAAGATGGAAAGGACAATACCATGTTAATTTTTGTATACTTCTCTCATGTTTTCTACCTGCAGATTTCTCCTCACTTTCTAAGTCCTGGTGTGAACAACTCAAGCCATTACCCCCTCTGTGAACCAAGGTTCTTTGATGATACCCCATCTCTAGATTGTCCATCCCCCACCAACCGGGACCCTCTTTAGACCCCCATCAAGGTCTAATGTTAGAGTAGGCAGTTGGTTAAACATAAGCAGAGGAAAAGGGCCAGCCCATCACCAAGGAGGACTCCTCCCTGGCCAACCCCTGAGCCCTCCTTAATTCCCAGTTTCACAGTCAAGGACGCCTAGCTTATCAGGAGACCCAGACCGTCAAGGACACCTAGATTGTCAAGAGGTCCAGGACCACAGAAGCTTCCCTGATTACAGGGCATATGCAAAGTACAAAGACTTTGTCCGAAAGTAACCCCACCTCAATAAAATAACATCTAAATCTAATAAGTATTGTGATTTTGGCCCTTCTGTTGGCTTCACTTATGGGTAAGGTACCTGCACTGAGCAAAAGTTTATATAACCTAGAATTGTCAATCAAAGACATAAGATGCAGGGCAAGACCTCCTGCCACCTTAAGGAAAAATAAAAGACAACCTAATAGCAGGGCTGCTTCTAGTTTCCAGACAGGCTGCTCTCCACCCTTCTTGAGACTGTATTTAGCTTTATTTAATAAAGTTTAAAACTTTCCTAAGCCTGTCTCTTGATTGAATTCCTTCTTTCAAGAAGACAAGAATCATGGAAACACAACACGTTTTGCCGATAACACTAGGATCTCCAGTTATAAGTGACCTTCATCCTGATAACAACTGAACTTCCTTTATGGCAGTATTTCCAGAATCTCTCCTCTGGTTTTAGTGCATCTGCATATCAATAGGTGTTTCCAAGGAGTGGAGAGAATTAGTCTATCTACATATCAATAGGTAATCACAAGGGCATGCAAGGGTTTATCTGGACCCTAGAGGTTGGGTAGAGCTCTCTGCTCTTCTGCTGCAGCCTGGTCAGGAGAGAGATGGGGCGACTGCTTGTAAGAAATAAATGGGTTTCTTAATTTTATTTCTCCCTTTGACTGATTACGGTTTTAGAGGTATTTTGCCCCAGGAATTTCCTCCCAGAGTTACGCCACCACATGCTATTGGCAGAAATTTGGAGAACTCTGTTTTGCAGATTTTGGGCAAATGGACCCACCTAAAAGGAAAGATGGACATCCCCTCATGGAGGAGCTGGCAGGTGCATGATCAGGCTAGAGAGAAAGAAACCCTCCGACTGAGAAGCCACACCCTGCATGCTATGCTTGCCATTAGTGTTTCTGAGCCTCATTTTTACATATGAAGAGACAGCCAAGGCTCATCAGATGATGGAAAGTTTCCACAGAAAACAGAGATAACCACAAACAGAAAAAAGCAAAATCTCAGAAGAAATAGAAAATGCTGACACAGATTTTAAAACAAAAGTGGCTCAGAGTGGTAGAAGGTGATTCAACAAGAGCAGAGAGTCATTTTTAATGAATCTCTAAAGAACAGGAAAGTTCTTAGAAATTTAAAATGTGATAAATTTTAATTAAATAGAAGCATTTTAAAATGAAATTGAGAAAATATCCCAGAAAATTGAATAGAAAATCAAGAAAGGGAAAAAATGGGAAACAGAAAGTAGAGTGCCAACATAGTCAATAAATAAAAGCTAACTATACAAAAACCAGAAATCAGTAGGACAGGCATAGTATTTGGAAACGACAAGGTCAGAGGGCTGAGCTGAATGAGGCTGCCGCACAGTAGAATTAGATTGGGAGGGAGGTGGGGCAATGGATGCTGTTTTTCATTTTGTTTTATATTTGACTTTTAAATTTAGTCTGTGTATTAACTGGAAACAAATAAAAATTAAATTCAAAACAAGAAAAATTTATTTTTGCTCTAAAGGCTAATTCTGGTCTCTCTCTCTCTCATGAGTCCTTGTGCTTCTACCTGCAGAAACAGGGAGCAAGCTCATCTCTAAAGCACCTGGTACAAAGAGGCATGGTCATGACACACCAAGGAATGCACACTTTAACATTTATTCTGTATTATGTGCTTATGTAACAGCTAACACACCTCACATGATGTCCTAAGTATTAGTTCATTTAATTCTCATGATTACACCTATCTGTAAATGATATAACTGAAGCTTCCAAATCATATGGTCAGCCAGTGGCAGAGCCGAGATTGGAAACTGACCAGGCTGACTCCAGCCTCCATGCTCTTTACCCCTTTCCAATACACTCCATCCTCTAAGAGCTCATCTGGGCTTGACTTCTAGCCACAGGCAGAAGCCTGGCTCTGTCATCCATGGCTTAGGGACATATAAACTTTGAACACTAAGCTGGAAAGGCAGTTCTACATGCGGCAGGTTAGTTTACTCCTTTCACTAAAAACTCCTAGAAGAGTAGATCAAACATTTTTTGGAGTTTGGAGGCATCAAAGAGCTTTCAAAGCAGTGAGAATTTGTTAGGCCAGGATCCAGAAGAAGAGAGAAGGCAAGAGAGACAAAGCCCAGTATTTGGAGCCACTTTTCCATTGAAGGCAGGTGTTACTTCCAAAAGCAAAACAAAGGTTGAGGGGCTGATCTTCCAACAGTCTCACAAGGCTAGGAAAGAAATTTGAATTCAGGACCAGCCAAGGAAAAAATGTCTTGGTAAACACCACAGCTTCAGGTTGGGACCCCACGGGTTCACACTGGTAGGAGCTGCAGATGAGAAACACATGAGCTCTCACAAACACTGATACCATGCTTTAAAATGGGTCCATTTCTGGCTGAATGAAGGTGATATGTCCCCACTCTAATTGCCTATCAGGAAAGGAAGAAGAAGAAGAAGCATGTCTGAAGGATGAAAACTTCATCCAGAGCATAAAATTTCCACTACACTTTTTCAATGCATAATGTCTAGAATGCAGTCAAAAACAAACATATATAAATAACAATAAGAACTTATAAAAAGAAAAGAAATGTACAATAGAAATAGACATCCTGGAGATCAAGATATTGGAATTATCAGGCAGAAGTTTTAATAAAAACTGTAAAAAATTATCAAGTGGAAATTCTAGAACTTATGAAATTGAAAAGTCAGTGAATAAGCTAAGTAGTACATTAAATGTATTCTTAAGAAAGAACTGGTGAACTAGAAAATAAGTCGGAGAAAATTATCAGACTGAAGCATAGAGAGAAAAAAAGAAAAAATACAGGGAAAAAGGAGAGAGAGATGCCACTTTTCCACTTTTGCCACTTGTATTCATCACAGGGGTAGGAGTCTTAGCCAGAGCAATTAGGCAAGAAAAATAAAAGTATCCAAATAGGAAAGGAAGAAGTAAAATTACCCTTATTTGTAGATGATATTATCTTATATGCAGAAAACCTTAAACATTCACACAAAAAAACTGTTAGAACTAATAAATTCTGCAAAGCTATAGGATGCAGAATCAACACACAAAAATCAATTGTATTTCTATACATTAATAATGACTAACCTGAAAAAGAAACATAAAAAACAATTTCATTTACACAGCATCAAAAAGAACAGAAAGGTTAGGAATAAACAACCCATGTAGTGTCCCAGATGAGCAGCCAGACTCCAGCTAACACTAATCTTAATACTAATATCAGATGATGCAGATTTAAGGGAAAAAAAAATACTGGAGAAGAAGAGTATCATTTCCCAATGATAAAAGAGCCCATAAAATATGAATATATATCACCTCTAAAGTTTTTGCACAAAGAAAACAGACAAATCCACCACCATGGGAAATTTTATATCACCTATATCAGTAACTGATAGATAAGGTAGATAAGGAATATGTAAGAAATGGTTGATTTGGACAATACACCGTACATGACCTAATTTATATATCTATAAATTATTGCATCCAACAATGACAGAATTCACATTCATTTGCAGAGTATACATTTACCAAAATCAACCACATGAACCTAAAGCACATCTCAAAAATGCTAAAGATCGAAACACTCAGAGTATATATACTTTCACTAAGTAAAATTAGGCTAGAGATAGGTTTTTTAAAAAGTAATTTGAAAGGCCCACAACTGATGGAAATTAAGCAATATACTTGTAAATAACCATGGGTCAAAGAAGAAATCATAATAAATGTTAGAAAAGTTTGAACTGATTGATAATATAACTCCATATCAAGATGTGTGGAGTATACCTAGAGCTCTGCATCGGGGAACATTTGCAGCCTTAAAAACTTCTACTATGAAAGAACAAAATCTGAAGATCAAGAAGCTAGAAGAAGAACACCAAACTAAATTTAGGAGAGGGAAGGAAATGATAAAGTTAAAAGGAGAAATTCCAGAAATGGGAAAAAAATTAATGAAATAGGAAACAAATGTACAGTACAGAGTCAACAAAACTCAGTTTTTTATAAAATTCATATTTTAGGGTATTTTTGGTTTTGAGGATGGCAAGGAAAGAGAGGCATTGACTTAGCCCGGGGTATGGTCCCCAGAGTGTGCGGTGGGCCTGATACTACAGGGAGGGAGAAGACCTGTCCAGGGAGGGGTCATGACTAGTCTGCACGTGGAGGTGCTCGTCAGCCAAACCAGGACTCTGGTCAGAGTGTTATAACCAATGGGAGTGGGTTGAATACACTGATCACAACAGCAAGTTACACTTGACAAGCCTCTATTTTAAGCTCCCTTCCTTCAATAGAGTCACCTCTTAGGAAACCATACTGCCACAATAAAGGGTGAAAAGCACCACATTCCTGTAGCTAAGACCACTGACTTACCAAAGAGACTGTTCTGAAAACTTTCTTGCATATTCACAAATCGAGCCACTTCACAAGTCCTCCTGATGAATCCTGTAAAGGCTTTCCAGTAGGATGTCTGTCCCAGGGACAACTGGGCTTCTTCAAGGGTGTGAAGTATCCTGCATTCAAAAGCATCCAGAGAAAACTAAAATTTAATAATGATTTTTCAGAGGGCAGACCATTACAAATTCATCAAAATACAAATATAGACAAATGCCTGGCAGTCTGTTTATGTTAGAAATTAAATCTTTGAAACAGTTTTCATAATATTATGTTTTTGTCTATGAATACTCCAACCCTAAATGAGTTAAAATCATCTATGGGAATATGTAAAATAGAGAACACAACAAATCTAGAAAAGAAAGTGTAAGATTAAAGGCTGTAATAGGAAACAAGCTTTGACACTAAGAAAAACATTTCCTATTTGACATATTTGATAATGAACTTCCTGACTGCCAAGGAGAGCAGAAATTGATCACACATACAATTCAGTGTCATAAAATAAAAACAAGGCAAAATTTCTGGAGAAATAGAGCTCCGAAGAGAAGCTGGCCACTGTTGCTTAATGTGAGAGTTCCAATTAATGTAATAAACAAGAACCTCAGTCATTGCTGCAACGTAGACTAAACAAAGGTTCTAGACTTCTTGTGAAAGATTAAGCCAATCGTTAAACTTTAAAGAAGCTGTTTAATATTTTCTATTTTTATCCTTAAACATCTCTCATTTCTATCCTTAACAGGATGTACTATGTTGATCTTCACTTGAGCAGCAGACAGCAAGAAGTAGGAATCATTTTGGTTTCCAATTGCTCAGAAGTTTTCCATCGAACCCACACTTACGCTGTGGAGATAAGCTGGTCCTTACAGGCACCAGAAACATCGCTATCCCCTGGGGAGAGGTCAGCTGCCAGCAGCTGGAAGAGCCTCACGCAGGAAAGGCTTGCTTCTGACAGCTGGCTCTCCACTTCCTGCCAGCCTGGATATCCTTCAGGTACAGATTTGGACATATTCGTGTGCCCCGTGATGAACTCTTGCAAAAGATGACCCTTAGCAAGAAAAGAGGACATTGCTTTAATCCATAAAAAGATTATATCTGGGTAACAGCAACGCATCCTTTACCTCCTCTCACTTAAAGGGGTCTCTTTTGAACCCTACCTCAAGGACCATGTGCTGGAGGACTCTGATCACCAAAGTGATGGTCCTGGACTGGAATCTTTACTCACGTTCAAGTGAATAGACCGCAAAATAAAGGCCCATACAGGTATAAAGCAGAAGGAACCCTCATGTCAAGCCCATCTGTGCTAGCTGGTCCCTCTTAATGGCCCCCAGTGCACCAGGCCTCCTAATAGTCTAGTTCCTCTTCCCATTCCCACAATTAAACCAGGCTGAGCGGTGACTCATGTTAAGCAACCCAATGCAGCAGAAGTGACATGTGCCCAGTCCAGTCCTATATATTCTCCTGCCTAGAGGTCCCCTAGCTGCCACATGAGAAGTGGAGAGGCCACACGGAAAAGAGAGACACTCAGGAGGGGACAGGTCCTGCCCCAGCTGAGCATCCAGACCGCAGCCCCCACAGCCATCTGCCTGCAACCACATGAGATGCCCAGAAAGACTCAGAAGGACCGCCTAGAGTAGTCATGAGAGGTGACAATGTGGGCTTTGTCTTAAGCTGCTGAGCTCTGGGGAGGTTTGTGAGTGATAAATAGCCTAAGCCCCACAAGGAAAGCTATGCCACGTGCATAACCTATAAATACACTCATAGCCTGACAAGTCTTGCCAAGTCCCTGCACTGTGGGGCCTCTGAGATGGGCTTTACTGATGCAAAGCAATTTGGGATGGGCTTTCTGCCAGCAAAGAGCTTATGAGCCAAGAACAGAGAAGCTAATGTGCAAACAGGTAGTGGTTTTCATGCCCACCTGCCCTCACACACACTTCTCTCTCTGCCTGGAATCTGCTCCTGATTTCCCCTTGCTTCCAAGTCATACACCTGTGTTATAGCTCACTGGGGAAGCCAGAGATGCTGCACTGCATGCACCACGGTTCTCTGCCCTCTCGGCCAGGACAGAATCTCCCTGTCTGGGCCCTTTGGCATGCTGTCACCAGAAAGTAGGTGCCAAGAGCGTCCAGTAGGCTCAACTGAGTGCACACTGTCCTTTTTGCTGTAACACGTTATAATTCACATTTCCTTATTTCACTGGTTTTATTTCATGGTATATAAGGAAGAAGGTAAAAAATAAACAAGTAATACTGAGAAAAAACTGCAATAAAATGGATGTTATAGCTTGTAATGCTCAGTGAGAAAAATCCAGGCTGAGCTTGACATAATCACCTTTACAAACAAACCGAAGGCATCCTGCAGTCCCACATGAGTGCTCAGCAAAGGCTCAGCAGAGCCGGGTGTCCCAGGCAGGCATACAAAGGGAGCACATCTTTCTGGCCATTAGAATGCACAGCTTTGCTCCACCTGACTGGTCACCTCCACCTTTCTTAGCATTTGCAGATAGAAATAAATGGAGCCAGACAGGGAACCCAGAAAACAGACATGGCATGCTGTGAACATCTGGGGTGCTCTCTGGGAGAGCCATTTAATGTCAAGTAGATTTTGGCAGAAGGGTGGCAGACAGCTCCTATAGGGTCACACAGGAGGATGGAGCCCAGAGGCTGCTGGGAGTCCGTGGGCCAACTGCTTTTAAGCAAATGGCTGATGTTAACACCTGCCTTGTAAAATTCCAGGTTAGGTACTAGCATGTTTGAGGGGGATTAGCCTCTGAGATCAGGTGGTGGACACTTACAGTGTCCTCTGCTGACCCAAGGAGCTTGGTCAAAGCCCTGGTCTCATTGGAAGAGGTGCGGTGACACATCAGCTCCCGGAGGCCCGCCCAGATGCTGGCATTCCCCGGGCCCGGGACAGCCGCTTCCTCAGACCCGTGTCCATGCAGGCAGCCGACAGTAGCATTCTTCATCAGCAGCTACAAGGTAAGTGAGGGTGGTAAGGTCACATTTAGAGAGACTCAGATATGCCCCCAGGGCCTAGGAAATGTCAAACAGAAATCAGCAACAGTCACTATTTTCAAATAAGACATAAATTATTTATTCACTGGTACCATTCACAACAGGAGCACACCCGAACACAGCGTAAGCTTCTTGACTGTTGTATCAACTTTACCTGCTTTAACTCCTGAAAGAACACGCCCTTTTCCAGTTTCAACTGGTCAGGTCCGCCTGCTTCAGGGTCCTTAGCTGCTGTCTCCAGGCCAGCGAGGACTTCTGTAAGATTGACCAAGGGCTGATTAGTACTCCTCTCAGGTAGGTGCCTCCAGGCCAACGCCTCCACGTGGACACGAACCAATCAACATGCTTTCCAGCAGACTGACCTGTTACCAGACATTCTACCTTCTGCCTAAGGGAGGGGAAGCGTGAAAATCATGGCAATACGACTTCAGCCCCTCTGAGCCGCCGGCCAGTGGAGTGGGAGGCGCAGGAGTTTCCCTGGGGAGCAGCAGCTCCCGCTCTCTTCCTCTTCACCAGGAGGGGAAAAGCCTCCAGCCTGCCTGCCACATGCCCAGCTGCCTCCTAGGAGGGCAGAAGACTGGCACAACCCGCACAGTTCACAGGTCCCCAGAGAGCGGCATCTGTAACCGGGGCACCTGCTTTCTCTGCCAACAGGAACCATAGGGATGACACCCAGGAGACACTAGGACCCTTCCAGCCTGAGCTCAGGGGACGTGGGAGGGAATGTGCCAGTCCCCTCCCCAGCCAGAGAAGTGCCCTCCTGCCCCTCCCCCTCCACATGTGGTACCCGCCCTCGGAGTCCTGAACTTGCAATGCCCACAGGCCCAGGGAAAGGCACAGATACCAGGCCCTGGTGTGGGGGGCGGGAGATGACCATCTGCAACTGGGCAAAGGCGTCAGCAGCCTCAGTTTCACTTTAGCGCTGGCACAAGGGTGACAAGTGACAGCAGAGGTAGTTTACCTTGGGCAAAATGTAAATTCTGTCCTATGGCCTTTGTGAGAGCTCCATGGAGCCGAAGCAGTGTCTTCAGAGTCGGCTGCTGGGGCAGGTTCTGGAGAACATTCTGCAATTTCTGTAGATAGAGGAATCTGAGGGGAAAATAAATAAATGAAATAAACAGGAAGCCAGTCAATTCCACTCACAGGGAAATGACCCTTGGGACAGAGCCTTCATGGACTAAGAGTCCAGCTTCACTTGTACACAGAACCAGGTTCTTGACAGGGTACATGGCTTCAATCAGCCAATCTAGAGATTCTTTTAGGTACTTACTATGGACTAAACATTCCTTTCACCCCCAAACAGGAAAGTCTTTTCCTAGCAGCCTAAGTGGCAAAGTTCAGGTTAAAGTTCCAGGTGAGATTTAAAGACATTTGCCAGGAAGCCTCCAGTTATCAGGTGCAGAAAAATATTTCAAGAAGAGTTTCAGAATATTGAGATGTGTATGGTGGCATGCAGGATCCATCAGCATGGCCCCAACCAGTATAAATTAGTATCTCGGGGGGCCCCAGGGACGGCACTCCTCATATGGCACATGGGTGTTGAGAGAACACCTTGCTGAGGGTTCCAGAGGCACCCCTGAGTCCTCGCCTCCTGAGGATCCATAAAACCACAGAACCCAGGAGAGGAACTCTCAGGACTCAGCCACCTGCCAGGAGGTGACATGGACTGGAGCAGGCACCCAGGAGAAGGCAGACCTGTGTCTCAGGGTGCCAGCATCCTCAGTAAGAAACAGGAAGGCTTAGGGCCCTGTGCTATTCTATTTCTTTCCACTGGAAGTTGTGACTTCGCAAAAGAAGTATGAACACATGGCTAAAATAAGTAGCGATACAGCAGCCCAGGCCTCCCAGCCCCGGCTTATGGCCAGAGCACCATGAGTACCTGAAGAAGGCTGGAGGAGGGTGCACATCAGATTTCCTGAGGGGTGTGACTGGGAGTGGACACAAAAGTACAGCTCTGGAGAGGAGGTCGCAGAGACCTTGGTAGGTGTGACAAACAGCGCTGAAGGCCACCCAGGTAGGGAGGGCCACAAGGCCTCAGGTCAGAGCAGAGCCCTAACCACAGACACTCCCACCACCACCCACCTGCCGGACAGCCTCTCAACCCCACCCCAGGGCAGGAGAAAGCATGTGCCCCCACAATGCCAGAATTCACAAGGACGCACATGCAAGGGGCATCCGTGTAGGAAGCCATTGGATCTGTGGAAAGAAGGGTGCAGGCAGGGGTGCCAGGAGGGTTGGATCAGCAGGGAGGGTGCGGGGAGGGCAGCTGAGGTCCATAAGGGCCGGCTAGGCACAGCCTCTCCATCAATCCCATTGCAGCCGCAAGGTCAGTGGCTCATTCCTTCTTGGAGGTGAAGGCACAGGGCCTCTGGGAGGCCTGCATGGAGCCTGCAGCAACTAAGGGCTTGGCAACCGGCAGAGACCACCCAGTGATGGTACCAGCCATGGGGAGGTGGGGCCCGGGGAGTCCAACTGCGGGGCCAGGGCTGTACAGCTCAGGGGCTTGCCTGTCACTGGGACGCGGCTTTGTATGACCTGTAACAAAAGTGTACACACAGAAGGGGAGGCTCACAGGGGCCCCTGCTTGCCCGGCGCATGCAGCCAGTGAGGAAGACCTCATCTACCCACCCTGAGTGTGTGCAGGACTTAGGTGTGGTGGTACTTAGAGCCAGTGCAGCCTGTAATGCCCCAATCCCTGAGCAAGCTAAGAGGCGGGGAATCTTCTGGTGCTCTATGTCCCTGGACAAAAGTGCCAGGGCCCTCTAGAGGTTTGTAGGGCCATTAAGGTGGCCTCATGTGGTGTCTCTATTAATGTGCATTAAGTAACAGAGGTGTTATTTTAAAACAGCTTTAAAAAGAATAACACCAGGGGCCAGCAGTGCTTTCAGCACCCCAGGCAGTGTCCTGCACTAGAAGCTCACTAATGACAGAATGGTTTGTCTCTGCCCTTCGTCATCTAATGGTTGCATGGCATCTGCTGCTGGCCCCCCCAGCTCCCACCTGACTCTGTCACAGCACCCACAGGCCCCAGAAAACTCCAAAGCAAAACCGGGGAACTGGACCTTCCAAAGGAGATCTTCCTGCTTCCTAACTCAGCTCCACTAAACATGAAAGGGTTGGAAGCGTCCCCAGTTCCTATTTCTTCTGTATGCCATAAAAATGCCCAACCAGTCTGACAGCCCAGCTCTCTCGTAGCCTTCTGTACAGGTGCAGGAGTGTCTGTGACCCATGCTTTGAACTGAGCCCTCTTGAGACACTGCTGGGAAGTCTTACTGCTCTCTTCCCAGGAGGGCCTACGTTTCAGGAGCATGAAGACTCATCAGCTTGCTACAAACTGCACACCTGCTGAAGAAAAGAGCTGGGACCGCAGCAGAGCCGGCCATTTTGGCACATGGGTTCTGGTTTATCTTAAAAATGGAGAAGCCACGAGTTCATCTTGTCCTACTTCTGAAATATTTCTGGACCTTATGTAAACATTTCAACTCTAGAACATTTCATAGTAAATATGAAAGCAGGTAGTTCCTTACATGGAAGTACCACTGCAATGTTTTTGTTCATTTTAAAACAAATGTCAGACAGAAAACCTAAAATCCAGAATGCTGATTTCTCTAATATTGTTCCCCCATGAGATGGTGGTTTTCCACATGTAAGCAGGCATCAGATTGCTGCAAATAGCTCTGTGATGGTCTGAAATAAAACCTTGCATTTCCAGACACTACCTAGAAATTCATTGCATAACTGGAGTTTTATAGAATTCATTTCGTCGCATTCTTTCAAAATCACTGTTGTCTCGCCTAACAGATAACCAAACAGGAATCTGCCTTACAACTGTGGAGATGCATGGCTGCCCTTGGGGCCATCCGCCGTCACACTCTCATTCAAGAGAAGAACCGCAGAGAGCAGAGCTTCTGCAGCCCTCCGCGGCTCACTGGCCTCCTCAGGCTGACTCCTGAGCGCCTCCAGACTGTGGGCAGCCCCTGCAAGCACCTTCTGGAACAGGCCGCCCTTCTGCCACTGAGCGAACACCTGCATCGTGGAGAAACCTGAATGTTACTATTAGCAACAACACATTCAGAAGAACAGTATTTACCTAAGTAGTAACAGACCCCTAGATGACAGCCCATTCTTAGGTTGTTGGCAGTTATGTCAAATGTCTGCACACCGCACTTTAATTTCTACTCAGAAATTAGAGGTGACAAATTGCAACAATGGTTGCAATGCAACTTCTCAGTTAGGGTCCTGCTTCCCTCCTTCCTTCCTCACTTCCAACCCCAAGAGTGAAGGTAATGACATATATTTCTCAATGAGTGACATATACCGTAAAAACTAAACTGACATGCTTAGAGTAGTATAAACATATTCATACACTTAAAATTATATCGTAATTAATACATGGTTTCTAAATACCATTTTATGGCATGGATTTGGGGATAGTGATACTAAAGAAAATTAGTGCTGTGATTTATCCTCAACATTACACCAAAATTAGTTTGTTCATGCCCAAATTATGAGGCATGGGTAAATAATCACAAGCATCTCTGTGGCTAATAACCCTTAACTAACCATGAGTTTAGGATTCCAGGTAACACACCAAGCGAGGGTGGCCACCTGACCATGTTGGGGCTGGTCAGGTCAGCAGTGTCCCCTGGTCACTTCAGTGCCACCAAGTGGATGATCACACCCACATTTTTTTAATGACCTTTTTTCCACTAATTGAGAATTTGACATTTATCAGTGATGCAGTAGGAAAACAAAAGTCAAAACATATGAGTCCTTTGAGGGAAACTTGTGATGGGAAGTGAAAGCGCAGTAAGATAAGGGGAGAGCGACCGCTACTTGAACCTCTGGTTCGCATGGACCCCCCTCTCAGAAAGACTGGGATGTGAACCAGCCTAGGTGGATGGGCTTCCGAGGCCAGGGCACACAGTCGCCCTGCTCTGTGCTGCGCCAGCGCATCCGTGAACACACCACAGCCCTCCTATCCATTGCCTTGAAAGGCACAGTCACTGTGGGGGCACAGTGCTTCCTGTCAAAACTGGAACAGAGGGACAGGCCAGCCGGTACCCCACATGCTCCGGGCCTCTGAAGCTCTGCACCCAAATGTGGAAGTAGGGCGTGAAACCAGCCAGTGGCAATCCCTCAGGCCCATAATGGATTGCAGTTCTTGTAATGCACACAGGTGTCTAAGGGGGGCTTTATGGTGATATTTGGGTTGAGGGTCCAGTAAGCTGAGGATAATGGATGCAATAGGAGAGGGGCACATAAGGGCCAGGATGCAGGGTTCCCAGGTTCCTCCCTGGGAAGACACAGAGAATGATGTGCGCAAAGTGGGTGGATTTGGGGGCTTCAAGCTTCGTTAGCAAAATGAGTCATCGCCAGAGACGGGCCACACAGCTCTGTACCTATGTCAACAACACTGTATTGTACACTGGAAAATTTGTTAAAAGGGTAAATATCATCTTCTGTATTCTTACCAACATAAAATAAAATGACAAAATGTTTATAAATCCAGCAATAAGAAATGCAGGAGGAAAGTGAAGAGGTTCAGACACATTTAAAAGTGGTGCACACCAGGACAGAGGTGTGCTGTTGGGGGACAGCACCTGTCTGTAGACTTGGAGCCAGCTGACTGCATGGACCAGATAGTGTCTGGCTGCTGACCATCTGGGGTGACAGTCTCCATGGTGATTGTCTCTGTCAGCTTCATCCTCAGAGGTGCCAGACAAGACTGTACACACCATCCGATCCAGCAAACTGTCTGTGGGAATCTGGCAACGATATGAATAGTATTTAGAAGCCAAAAATTTTTCTAGAATGTTTCCCTTCTGAGACTAATACACTATCTTGCCAAAGGAAAAGCTCTGATATTATTTGATTGAAGAAGTAACAGGTTGACAGAGTGTCACCTGTAGCGTCCATGTGGATGTACCTGAGGAGAGGCCTGGGGAGTTGGAAATGAATTGCTTAGAGTTTTCAGGAGAGCCCACAAGCAGTGGGACCAGCTGTTCTCCAGCCACAGATGCAGGATGGGCCAAATAGTCCTCGTTTCACTATCCAGCCAAAAGCAAACACGGGCCCGTCCAGTTTAACTGACATGGTGGACTAATAAAGTTGCATTGCCCGAAAAATCTTCTTTCCTAATTCTCGAAGATGGATGAAGGTAGAAGGATTCCAGTCGGGGTTCTGGGTCAACCACCATTTAACAATCTGAGCTAAATCTCCTTTATTTCTGTAAACGAGCTTCCACACCTTTCTAACGCAGTTCTGTGGAAATACTTAGGTTTGTGTCAGAACAAACCATGACCCCCTGTCACAGTTACTCCTAATCTTGGGGTCACCCTTCAGAAACTCAGTGGCAATGGCCAGGCAGCATCAAAGGCCCACTTGTTCCCATTGACCCTTCCTTTAGGACCCAGATTAAAAATATTCACTTGTGACTATCAAGTTGCAAAGCCACTGGGTTCCCCCTGGTTTTTAGTCTGGTTTTTTACTTTAATTAAAAAAAATAAGGAGGCAGCAAGTACCACATGGCCTTTTCAGGAACTAGGGCCCAGTCCCTGACCTTAGGACGTGCACAGTCCATGACCTTAGGATGTGCACAGTCCCTGACCTTAGGACATGCACAGTCCATGAGAGGCAGACAACAGCCTTCAGGTTCCCGGGGATGGGCCCGGTCACAGACGGTCACAGCGGAGGGGCTGCTGGCGGTGAGGTCGGGAGGGTTCATCCAGGACGTGAGGTAAAATGAGTCTGTTTCTCAGCGGGGAGTGGAGAAAGTGGGGGGTGGGGGGCAAGCTCCTCCATTGCAGGGGCGGGATATGCAGAGGCCCCAGAGTGGGGCAGCATCCAGAATCAGGCAGGACCCAGGGGGACCTGGGAACCCATGCCATACTAGCCTTACATGGGGTGGAGGCAGGGTAATGGCCCCCCAAAAACACTCGTGTCCTAATCTCCGATCCTAGGAATATGGCAGGAGGGAACTGGGCTTGCAGATGAAATTAAGTCTACTAATCAGTCAACTTTCACTTGGGGGATTGTTCTGGATGCTCAAGTGAGCCCAGTGGAATCCCTGGGTCCTTAAACATGGGAGACGGAGGCACTAGAGTCAGAGTGATGGCCATGAGACAAACTCCAGCAGCCGTCACTGGCTTTGAGGAGGATGGGTCACGAGCCGTGGAATGCAGTGGCCCCAAGGCCTGGAAAAGCAGTGAATGGCATCTCCCTGGAGCCTTACGGAAGTAAGTGTGTGCTGTTCAGGCCCCGATGTTGGCGGCAATTTGTTACAGCAGCCAGGGAGACCCAGCCCTGTGACACTCGATTTCCAAGGAGGTTTGTGGACTCTTAGTGGTTGGTATTCCCTGACCATTGTCCCTTTAATTCTAATCTTTAAGCATTTATCATTTCACGGTAAAAGTCTTCTATAATTTGACCCAAACTATATTCTAAATCAATGAGAAAATGGAGTCATAAAGTATCGAGAACACTGGAGTAAAAGCCAGCTGGCTGGACTTGCACATCCACCTACAACAGCACCCAGGAGAAACGCCAAAGGCACAATTCCAAGTCCTATGGGAGGCAAATCATTAACAAAAGTGTGCCAGTGGGACAAGAGCATAAAGCTGCTTATATTCTGGCTATGCCCGAGACCAGCCTGGCAGAGGGTTTTCCAAACACCATGCCAGAGAGGAGGCAGCAGGCTGAGAGCCCAGATCCAGAGCCCAAAGTTCAAAAGCAGCAGTCTGCACCCAAACGGTAGCTGCATTTGATGTGAAAAGAGTCATCAGGAAAGGACCAGTCTGTGGGAACTCTGAGAAATGAGCAAAACCCACCCCTGAGCGTGGATCAAGGGGAAGGCATGGCTCTTTGCCGAAGGCTCAGTACTTCAACCCTGACCTGGGTGCTGCTCCAGAAAAGCCCTCACCCCAGAGGAGAGGTCCCTGCACCAAGGGGAGGCAGGTGATCCTTGGATTGATGAAGGAGAACCATGCGGGAACAGAGTCCCTGCAGGACCTCGGGAAGAGCACCAGTGAACTGGGTCTCAAGGGGTCAGCTAGTTCAATGCCTACATTTTACAGTTT
Organism: Manis pentadactyla; assembly: GCF_030020395.1. NCBI lineage: Eukaryota > Metazoa > Chordata > Mammalia > Pholidota > Manidae > Manis > Manis pentadactyla. The sequence continues at coordinate 47,631,922 of NC_080025.1, forward strand.
GGAAAGTAATGGCCCATCTGCTGAGCCCAGTGGCCTCTAGGACCTCATCTTTGCCTGGGGAGCAGCCCCTCATACTCCTGTGTCCCATCAGGCCCCCAGGAGCTGCCTCTGGTCTTCAGAACTCACACCCTCACCTGACCTGGCCTCTCTTGCTGCTAGTGCCCAGAGCAATGAGGTGTCCTCCTACTTCCAAGCTTCCTTTCAGTCCAGGATAAAGTGACAGGGTACAAGCATAGGGACACCACTAGGAAAGTCAGATACAGCAGGCCCTCTGGGTCCCAGGAGCTGGGATAGTAAAATAACCCCTTGTCCTGCTGTCCTTCCTATCCCAGCACCCACCCTGCCCAGGAGTACATTCTAGAGTCACTCGCCAGGAGAAACGCAACCACATGAGAAGCAGCCGAGCATGTGCATACCTCCTGTAATTCAGCTGGATAACTCAGGATTCGTTCTGCATGAAGGGCATCAAAACCAAACTGGGATCTCAGGTCATCCTTGACCTTCTGTGGATGCCGCACCAGCATCTGCAGGGACAGGTGGTAGCCTGACTCTGCAAGACAACCAACAATTCACACAGTCAGTTATTCCAACATTGTGACATGCTGAAGCCATTCCAAAAACGACACCCTCTTTGCTTTTAAAGGAAAAACCAAGGCAGACCAGCTGCCATTTGGACAAGCCAAGAGGAGAAGCAAGCCAGCTACCAGTGGGTGCACAGAGGGTGCCCTGTGATAGCCACTCTGCGATAAATGACGGCAATGTTTCCAGATGATAATTGGACAACATACTTCAAGGGCTTCATGAAATTCAAATCATTCAGCCCAATAATTTCACTTCTGAAAAAAATCTTTCTCAAGAAACCTAATCAGGCATCTAAAGAAAAAGTCATGTACAAAAAGGTTACTGCATTGGTTTCATCCTGCTTAAATTTGAAAACTCAAAGCCTCTAGCATGGAGAAAAAGGACAAATCATGCAATAGTCACAATGTAAAAGACTTACGGAGTCTTGAAAACCGTACTGCCAAAAATCATTTAAAGTCATAGACCAAGGTTCCCCTACCAGAGTTAATCAAGGTATAAAACCCATCAGCCACAACCAATAGCCCAGAAACCAACAGCACTGCCTGCAAGTGGCACTCTCCGGACAGAATTCTGAGACCTCCAAGGTTTGGCAAAATCTCTGTGTGCGTATGGCCTGGCAACTTCCAACATAACAGCACATAAATCCATTTCAGATCCTGATTCAATACCATCTGCTGAGTGCCTACGTGTGCCAAACAACACAAAGCCATTTTCCCGTGCACGAGCTCATGGTGTCCCCAAATGAATGCTGTGGGTCCACAGAGAAGGCACAGTCCTACCACTACAAAATGAGCCCAGACATGGGAACTTCTTCAGAGAGAAGGAACTGAAGGTAGAGCTGATCCCAGGAATCCAAGACTCCTGCCTCCAGGCTGATTGTCTGCCTGGGATCCTGATGAAAGGACCAGGCTTGAGATTGAAACTAGCATTTGTTGTGTCAAAGAGGTACCGGGTGAGCCCTCCAGCAAGAGGGCAGGCAGGTGCAATAACATCCCCCTTTTGGGGAGAAGGCAGCAGATGCTGAGAGCCACTTAAGGTCAAACTTCTACATCAAGTCATGCTTCGAACCCAGATCTGGTTCCCAAGTCTACACTGCAACCACTCATTTCCACTGTTCTCAGAAAGCATTGGAACTATTCATAGATTTACAGAGAGGAAGAGGGAAAAACAGACAGTAGCATCAGTCAGGGGCTGGGTATAACACCCTAAAATAATCCGAAAAGTAAAAGACAGCTTCAGTTCTGAATGTCCTTACTGAATGACAGAGTTCCAAATGTGCAGGTTAATGATTCCAATGAGTAACATGACTGGGCCATTAGCCTTACACCACTGACAGGCACATCCCCTCCCAGCCACACACTGTGACATGCACATGAGGCAAAGGATTTTTTCTTGAAGACCAGAGAAATGGAGGTCATTTTCTTGCCTCTAGAATATGTTTTGTAATTGCATTCCTCAGCTTTCATGCACTGGCAAGTTGATAGAAAATAGCTTAGTTTAATTACACTCTTAGCTGTAATTATGTTTCCAATTGTAAGGTAAACCAATTGCTCTAATTTGGATCAGGTTCAAAAACTTGAGTTTATAATGAGTCTGTTAAACTTGAGGTCACTGGGGAAACTTCAACAAGGTGTTCTATGTACCTCCCTCCACCTCTGGTTTTGTTCAGAGCACAAGAAATAATTCCCACTGGAATTCACCTGTGGGAGAGGCGAGCTAAATAGTAATGACCTGGCTGCCCTTTACAGAGTAGACAAAGAAACTGCTCCTCTCTGTGGGGCTCCTGCTACAAGGAGCCCCCAGCCACATGACCTAGGGTGTGACTGGGGAGATGGAGAGCATCAGGGTAAGCTATTCCATGGACAGGAAGTCTGCAAGAGTTCACAGAACCAATGTGTGCACCCATCTCAGTATTCAAATAGGACATTTCCAGAGGAGAGCCGAAGGAGGGGATGTGATCCTGAATCCCTGACTGCAGGTTGGCCACGCCTCACACCTGCCCCAGGGGCAGCTTCCCACAACACAGACCCAACTATCCTGCTCCGGGGTTCTTCTGTGATCAGATCTTCTTCTGAACTACTTCCTGCCATTGCCCACTATCCCACACAACCTGAATGCCAAACACAGGACCCTCATCAAGCCCCAGGACTCTGCACACACTTCTCCCTCTTCCTGGAAGTGCACCCTGTCTCTGCTGAACTCTGACTCATCCTTCAAAACTTCTCCTTGAAGCTTTTCCTGAGAAAGATGTCAATACCCTATCCTGTGGCCTTTCCTTTTTCTTTATCGACACATGCCTCTTCTTTACTAAACATGACTTTCCTGAGAGCAAGAATAAAGTCTTATTCAGTTTTTTTATTCCCACTGCCTGGAACAATGTTTGGTTCATAGAAAGTGCTCACTAAGTGTTTACTAAATGAAGGATTGAGTAAATGGATAGATGGATGGATGGATGGATGGATGGATGGATGGATGGATGGATGGATGGATGGATGGGTGGATGGATGGATGGATGGGTGGATGGGTGGATGGATGGATGGATGGGTGAATAGATGGATAGTTGAATATAAATTCTAACTCCTCTGTTCTCTCCCTGTATGCTCCTGACAGAAAGACACAGAAATAGATAAGGAGATTATTAAAATTACAATGTCTAGTTGATAATTTAAGAAAAAATACTCCAAAAAGAGAGTATAATAGTGGTTGCTGGTGTTTCAGGGAAATGAGAAAATATTGGTAAAAGGGTACAAACTTAAGATGAATAAGTTTTGGAGATTTAATGAACAACATGGTGACAATAGTTAATAATGGCATATTGTATACTTGAAATTTGCTAAGAGATCTTAAGTGTTATCACCAAAAAAAGGTAACTGTGAGGTGATGGATGTGTTAGTTAATTTGACCATAGTAATCATTTCACAGTGTATACATATATCAAATTATCCCACTGTACACTTTAAATATATACAATTTTATTTGTCAAAATAAAATAAAATGAATATTCAATGAAAAAAGAAAGAATATCATGGGTTAAGAATAGAGCTAAATAATTCCATTCTCTCCCTGCAGAAGGGCAGCCTATTCAGTGGTGGGATTTACAAATCCATATCAGCCTGCCTCCTCTCACTGGCTTTCAAGTATTTCTCCCTAATAGGAGCTTAGGAGAGAGGAAAGATTAAACTCAAAGATACAGTGATAAATCTAGCCTTAGAGGATATCAACTCAAAGAATTCCAAAATCAGTTATTTTTAATTAAAAATATCATTGTTATTAGCAATGACTGCAGAATTTCAACAATGGCAGACAGTCAAATTCATTTGTGAGCTCTAAATTTTCAGTCCATTATCATCTATTAATAGAAACAACTAATTCTTTTTGCACTCAATATTTTAATTCATCTCTTTGAACAGCATTTTAGCTCTACAGTGGCCATCAGTAAATGTAACTAGTGAGCCATCTGAAATATTGAAATAGCCCTTAGGTGCCCATACCAGTAGCTGCTGCTCCATTTTCCTGCAGAAATCTCAGCATCGAAATGGTCACATTTAGCATCATTTCAGAAAACATGGAAAAAGTGTGGTTGAATGGCAGCCAGTCTAAGTCTTCCAGGGATGTGACAGAGCTGGAAACAAAACAAGCATTTCGATGTGAGTTTGTCATTAGCAAATGAAGTTTCCAGATTTACAGGGCCCCAGCCAGGGCACAACGTTGCCAGGCCACTTGCATACCAGCATTAATCATGGCTTTATCACAACCCTAACTCCGTGGACTAAGGGCTCAGCTTAAGAGTCAGGGCCTTTCTTATGTCACTGGGGCAGTGACAAGTCCAGTCAGGGCCCAAGTGCTCCAGTCTCAGAGAAGCAAAGAAGCAGTCAGCCTGGGGGCTCTGCATTCAGTTTCCTATTTGGACGCAGCCCTCTGGATGCCCCGCACTGCAGTCCTCCACTCAGCTTCGCCAATGGATCTGAGTATGTCCATGCTTGTCAAACTGTTTCCCAGCACAAGGGGCTCTGGGGAGTGCATGTGAACACAGTGCTAATTTTGTCCTTTATATATCAATAGTTTATTTTATAAATAATTACACCTCAACTTGTAAATTAGAAAATCCATTCAACTGAAGTGAGGATGTATCTAAATGTGAGCAACAGGAGACCAACAATACATAAGTTAGGCTTCAAACAGGTTATTTTCCTGTAACTTCTCATTAAGGAAAATCTCTCCTGGCACCCTTGCACATCAAAAAGTGTTCCAAATCTATAAGAAATATCAGTAGAAAACTGGCCCCACATGCAAATACTGATCTCAAGGACTGCAGATTTTCTGAATATTGTGTCACTGCAGCAAATATAGAAGTAAACCTGGTGCTGGAGCTCATAGGGTTCAACAGCCATCATCAGCAACTCCTAATTCCAAACACTGGTCTCTCTCCATAGAGCCCAGCACAACCACTGCCCACGTCAAACATGTTCAGGGCTTGGAGCAAGAATAAGAAGGGTAAGGGAGCCAAGATGGCAGCGTGAGTAAAGCAGTGGAAATCTCCTCCCAAAACCATATATATTTTTGAAAATACAACAAAGACAACTCTTCCTAACAGAGAGACCAGAAGACACAGGACAACATCCAGACCACATCCACACCTGCGAGAACCCAGCGCCTCGTGAAGGGGGTAAGATACAAGCCCCGGCCCGGCGGGACCCAAGCACTCCTCACCCCAGCTCCGGGCGGGAGGACAGGAGTCAGAGCCAGGAGGGAGAGGGAGAGGGAGCCCAGGACTGCTAAATACCCAGCCCTAGCCATCCGCACCAGAGCACAGACACAGTGCATGCGTGGGGTGCTGGAAACTAGGGAAACAAGACAGTAAGACCTGTGAGTGGGTTCCGCAGCCGACGCTCCTGGGACAAAGAAAAGCAAGTGCTTTTTGAAAGTCTTAAAGGGACAGGGAACCCACAGCTGGACGGAAGCACCCCGGGACAATTAGCCCTGCAGCTAGGAATCCTGGGGAACTCTGGAAACACTAACCCCCTGGGCATCAGGGCAACGCAGAGGCCCCTCATGGAGATAAACAGCCTCCCTGCCATTTCCCCTCCAATGGGGCTCTGCCAAATCAGAGTAGCAGCCCAAGACAGGCCACACACACAGCAACAGCAGAGCTAAACTCCATAGCGGCCGGGCAAGAATCAGAGGCCCCATCTGCGTGCAGCTGCCCAGCACAAGCTGCTAGAGGTCACTGTTCTCCCAGGAGAGGAAGGCCACAAACCAACAAGCAGGAACACTCTCCCAGCCATCACTTGCACCAGCTCCGCAAAGTATCTCTATTGCCATGAAAAGGCAGAAAAATTTGATACAGACCAAAATCACAACCCCTGAGGAGATAGACCTAACCAGTCTTCCTGAAAAAGAATTCAAAATAAAAATCATAAACATGCTAACGGAGCTTCAGAGAAATATATAAGAGCTAAGGGATAACGTCCGGAGGGAGATTACAGAAGTGAAACTATCTCTGGAAGGATTTATAAGCAGAATGGATAATATGCAAGAGGCCATTGATGGAATAGAAACCAGAGAACAGGAACACATAGCTGATGCAGAGAGAGATAAAAGATCTCCAGGAATGAAACAATATTAAGAGAACTGTGTGACCAATCCAAAAGGAACAATATCCGCATTATAGGTGTACCAGAAGAAGAAGAAGAGAGAAAAAGGGATAGAAAGTGTCTTTGAAGAAATAATTGCTGAGAACTTCCCCAAACTGGGGGAGGAAATAGTTGCTCAGACTACAGAGGCAAAAAGAACTCCCAACAGAAGGGACTCAAAGAGGACAACACCAAGACACATAATAATTAAAATGGCAAAGATCAAGGACAAGAACAGAGTATTAAAGGCATCCAGAGAGAGAAAAAGGTCACCTACAAAGGAAAACCCATCAGGCTATCATCAGACTTCTCAACAGAAACCTTACAGGCCAGAAGAGAATGGCATAATATATTCAGTGCAATGAAACAGAAGGGCCTTGAACCAAGGATACTGTATTCAGCATGATTATCATTTAAATATGTAGGAGGGATTAAACAATTCCCAGACAAGCAAAAGTTGAGGGAATTTGCCTCCCTCAAACCACCTCTACAGGGTATTTTAGAGGGAATGCTCTAAATGGGAGCACTCCTAAAAAGAGCAGAGAACAAAACACCCAACATATGAAGAATAGAGGATGAGGAATAAGAAGGGAGAGAAATAATTATCAGACTGTGTTTATAATAGCTCAATAAGCGAGTTAAGTTAGACAGTAAGGTAGTAAAGAAGCTAAACTTGAACCTTGGGTAACGATGAATCTAAACCCTGCAATGGCAATAAGTACGTATCTTTCAATAATCACATTAAATGTAAATGGACTGAATGCACCAATTAAAAGACATAGAGTAATAGAATGGATAAAAAAGCAAGACCCATTTATATGCTGCTTACAAGAGACTCACTTCAAACCCAAAGACATGCACAGATTAAAAGTCAAGGGATGGAAAAAGATATTTCATGCAAACAACAGAGAGAAAAAAGCAGGTATTGCAATACTAGTATCAGACAAAATAGACTTCAAAACAAAGAAAGTAACAAGAGATAAAGAAGGACACCACCTAATGATAAAGGGCTTAGTCCAACAAGAGGATATAACCATAATAAATATATATGCACCCAATACAGGAGCACCAACATATGTGAAATAAATACTAACCGAACTAAAGGAGGAAATAGAATGCAATGCATTCATTTTGGGAGACTTTAACACACCACTCACTCCAAAGGACAGATCCACCAGACAGAAAATAAGTAAGGACACAGAGGCCCTGAACAGCACACTAGAACAGATGGACCTAATAGACATCTATAGAACTCTACACCCAAAAGCAACAGGATATACATTCTTCTCAAGTGCACATGGAACATTCTCCAGAATAGACCACAAACTGGGCAACAAAAAGAGCCTCAGTAAATTCAAAAAGATTGAAATGCTACCAACCAACTTTTCAGACCACAAAGGTATAAAACTAGAAATAAATTGTACAAAGACAGCAAAAAGGCTCACAAACATATGGAAGCTTAACAACACGCTCCTAAATAATCAATGGATCACGACCAAATTAAAATGGAGATCCAGCAATATATGGAAACAAATGATAACAACAACACAAAGCCCCAACTTCTGTGGGACACAGCAAAAGTAGTCTTAAGAGAAAACTATATAGCAATCTAGGCATATTTAAAGAAGGAAGAACAATCCCAAATGAATAGTCTAATGTCACAATTATCAAAATTGGAGAAAGAAGAACAAATGAGGCCTAAGGTCAGCAGATGGAGGGACATAATAAAGATCAGAGAAGAAATAAATAAAATTAAGAAGAATAAAACAATAGAAAAAAATCAATGAAACCAAGAACTGGTTCTTCAAGATAATAAACAAAATAGATAAGTCTCTAGCCAGACTTATTAAGAGAAAAAGAGAATCAACACACATCAACAGAATCAGAAATGAGAAAGGAGACATCATGACGGACCCCACAGAAATACAAACAATTATTAGAGAATACTATGAAAACCTATATGCTAACAAGCTAGGAAACCTAGGAGAAATGGACAACTTCCTAGAAAAATACAATCTTCCAAGACTGACCCAGAAAGAAACAGAAAATCTAAACAGACCAATTATCAGCAATGAAATTGAAGCGGTAATCAAAAAGCTACCCAAGAACAAAATCCCCGGGCCAGATGGATTTACCTTGGAATTTTATCAGACATACAGAGAAGACATAATAATCATTCTCCTTAAAGTTTTCCAAAAATTAGAAGAGGAGGGAATACTCCCAAACTCATTCTATGAAGCCAACATCACCCTAATACCAAAACCAGGCAAAGACCCCACCAAGAAAGAAAACTACAGACCAATATCCCTGATGAACGTAGATGCAAAATTACTCAATCATGACCAAGTGGGATTCATCCCAGGGATGCAAGGATGGTATAACATTCAAAAATCCATTAACATCATCTACCACATCAACAAAAAGAAGGATAAAAACCACATGATCATCTCCATAGATGCTGAAAAAGCATTCAACAAAATTCAACATCCATTCATGATAAAACTCTCAGCAAAATGGGAATAGAGGGCAAGTACCTCAACATAATAAAGGCCATATATGATAAACCCACAGCTAACATCATACTGAACAGTGAGAGGCTGAAAGCTTTTCCTCTGATATCGGGAACAAGACAGGGATGCCCACTCTCCCCACTGTTATTCAACATAGTACTGGAGGTCCTAGACACAGCAGTTAGACAAAACAAAGAAGTACAAGGAATCCAGATTGTTAAAGAAGTTAAACTGTCACTATTTGCAGATGACATGATATTGTACATAAAAAACCCTAAAGACTCCACTGCAAAACTACTAGAACTAATATCAGAAATCAGCAAAGTTGCAGGATACAAAATTAACACACAGAAATCTGTGGCTTTCCTATACACTAACAATGAACTAATAGAAAGAGAAATCAGGAAACAATTCCATTCACAATAGCATCAAAAAGAATAAAATACCTAGGAATAAACCTAACCAAGGAAGTGAAAGACCTATACCCTGAAAACTACAAGACAGTCTTAAGAGAAATTAAAGAGGACACTAACAAATAGAAACTCATCATATGCTCCTGGTTAGGAAGAATTAATATCGTCAAAATGGCCATCCGGCCCAGAGCAATATACAGATTCAATGCAATCCCTATCAAATTACCAACAGCATTCTTCAATGAACTGGAACAAACAGTACAAAAATTCATATGGAACCACCAAAAACCCCGTATAGCCAAAGCAATCCTGAGAAGGAAGAATAAAGTGGGGGGGATCTCACTCCCCAACTTCAAGCTCTACTACAAAGCCACAGTAATCAAGACAATTTGGTACTGGCACAAGAACAGAGCCACAGACCAGTGGAACAGAATAGAGACTCCAAACATTAACGCAAACATATATGGCCAATTAATATACGATCAAGGAGCCATGGACATACAATGGGGAAATGACAGTCTCTTTAACAGATAGTGCTGGCAAAACTGGACAGCTACATGTAAGAGAATGAAACTGGATCACTGTCTAACCCCATACACAAAAGTAAATTCGAAATGGATCAAAGACCTGAATGTAAGTCATGAAACCATAAAACTCTTACAAAAAAACATAGGCAAAAATCTCATGGACATAAACATGAGTGTCTTCTTCATGAACATATCTCCCTGGGCAAGGGAAACAAAAGCAAAAATGAACAAGTGGGACTATATCAAGCTAAAAAGCTTCTGTACAGCAAAGGACACCATCAATAGAACAAAAAGGTATCCTACAGTATGGGAGAATATATTCATAAATGACAGATCCTATAAAGGGTTGACATCCAAAATATATAAAGAGCTCACACACCTCAACAAACAAAAAGCAAATAATCCAATTAAAAAATGGGCAGAGGAGCTGAATAGACAGTTCTCTAAAGAAGAAATTCAGATGGCCAACAGACACATGAAAAGATGCTCCACATCGCTTGTCATTAGAGAAATGCAAATTAAAACCACAATGAAATATCACCTCACACCAGTAAGGATCGCCATCATCGAAAAGACAAACAACAACAAATGTTGGTGAGGTTGTGGAGAAAGGGGAACCGTCCTACCCTGCTGGTGGGAATGTAAATTAGTTCAACCATTGTGGAAATCAATATCGAGGTTCCTGAAAATGCTCAAAATAGAAATACCATTTGACCCAGGAATTCCACTTCTAGGAATTTACCCTAAGAATGCAGCACTCCAGTTTGAAAAAGACAGATGCACCCCTATGTTTATCACAGCACTATTTACAACAGCCAAGATATGGGAGCAACCTAAATGTCCATCAGTAGATGAATGGATAAAGATGTGGCACATATACACAATGGAATATTATTCAGCCATAAGAAAAAAACAGATCCTGCCATTTGCAACAACATGGATGGAGCTAGAGGGTATTATGCTCAGTGAAATAAGCCAGGCGGAGAAAAACAAGCACCAAATGATTTCACTCATATGTGGAGTATAAGAACAAAGGAAAACTGAAGGAACAGCAGCAGAATCACAGAACCCAAGAATGGACTAATAGTTACCAAAGGGAAAGGGACTGGGGAGGATGGGTGGGAAGGGAGGGATAAGGGCGGGGAAAAAAGAAGGGGGCATTACGATTAGCATGTACAGTGGGGGCGGCGGGGCACAGGGAGGGCTGTGCAACACAGAGAAGACAAGTAGTGATTTTACAACATCTTACTACGCTGATGGACAGTGACTGTGAAGGGGCGTATGGGGGGAACTTGGTGAAGGGGGGAGCCTAGTAAACATAATGTTCTTCATGTAATTATAGATCAATGATATCAAAATAAATAAATAGATAAATAAAAGAATAAGAAGGGAATCACCCCCACTGTGCTCAAACATTTACCTGGTAAGTCAAACCAGTAAACTGTCTAAATATGTTCCATTCTCCTATATTGACAAACACAACTTGGAAAGCCACGTTCAAACTTAAAATTTTCCCATCCTCAGAGTGTGCACCAGAATGGGGGTTTGGGGAACACCCACCCCAGCACCACTTGCCCCCTGGCTCCATCAACACCTAAAGGGGCCTTGTGTGCACACATGTGGACACTCAGGCCTGCACATCCAAGCACCATCCACAGCCTCCACCCCACGCTCCTGCCATCAGCTGCGGCCGGACCACCTGGGGCCTCAGGGGCACGCTCCAGGGAGGAGGGCTGCCCTCAGAGGGCAGTCAGCCCGAAAGGGGGCTCTGGCCATTGGAGTGGGGGCTCTATCATCAGGGGCTTTCTGAGCACATCCAGCAGTCCCACAGGCTTCCTCAGTTACCAGCAGAGGCCTGGGCTGCAGAGGGCTCCCCTTTAAGGCAGGGCCCCCCCCCACTATCTCTGGCCTTGCCCTTGTGCTGATTGTTCTTACTGATGGCAGATAAAATAAGTCACAGTTAAAAATCTGAAAAGACTATAAACTTTCACTAATACACTACCATAATCATACAATAGGTTTAAGATAATTCAATTGAACAACAAAAAAAGACAGTGCTGTTCAAACATGGGAAACCCACCAGGGGAAGGGGCCCTCTCAAAGGGAACCCCCATGTAACAGGGGGGTCAGAGCCATCAGAGGAGACCAACGTTCAGCCCCTCAGAGAACTTAGATTTTCGGTTCCAGGTGATATTTTGGGCAATTCAGCATAACTCATTAAGAAAACAGTTGACATTATTATATGCACGTCACATCTCCAATAGTGATAAAACTTAGAAACAACCAGAATTCCAATTATAAATTATCAAGAAAATTGTGGTATATGATACGTTTCCAAAACAGAATATTATGAGGCCATTAAAATGCTCATTTGAAGACTACTGGAACATATGAAACAATAACGATGTAATGCTAAATTATTTAAATGAGGGAGAACATGCTCTGAACAACATCACTGCACTTATGTAAAATAATTACAGCCAGGCCAGGGACAGGCATGAGCTGTAAAAGCTCCGGCCATCTCGGGGTGACATCATTCTGGAGTTCTTTCTCATCTCGAACAATTGTACTCAGAGATAGAGATTTTCCTATTGAAAAATGAAGAGGAAACCCCAACACACCTACAGTTAGTTATAGTTTTCTTCTTAACTTACTTCAAAACTGCCTGGAGGAGATGCACTGCCCCACGGATACCATCCTCAGCGCCAACACTGTTCGCATGCAGTCCCGACAGGAAAAGCAGAAAATCCCAGATGTGGGGCTGCCGGTGCAGGTTTTCCAACTTCGATATCAGCTCCTCGGTCTTATTGAGATCCACCTGAGAGGAAAAAGGACCAGTTTCCCTCTTAAGTCTTGTTAATTAGTTAAATGACATGGGTGTGGGGGGCTGCTGATGCCAAAGGGTAAGAATGCAGAATGTCTGTTGCTGGGGACTCATGCCTAATATTCTGAAAGGACAGATTTAAAAATTGTCCTGTCAGGTTGGTTTTTTAAGTGTTGTAAAAGTATGGAGGAAAAGAGAGATACAGGTCTGTTTTTGTAAAAGGCTATACCAATTTCGAAGACTTTGAGAAATCTTGGAAATAAATGATGAGTTGTTCAACTATGAAAAGAAGTGGAATACTACGGTTATTTGGGTTTTTTCTGTTATTGCAGCTGAGCCCAATCACAGTGGATACAAGGTGGCAATAACTGGGAACCGTGCTGCACACAAACCTCTGACTCCATCCACACTCCCTCAAAGAGCTGGTTTTCAGGGCACAACCAATAGAAGCTCAGTCTGGAAGAAGGTAAGTAAAAATTTATGGGGAAAAGAATGTTCTGACAGCACAGTCATGGAATAAGAAACTAGAGACCAGATATCTTTTCCTTAGAAAAAAAGAGACCCAAAGGAAAGAAGTAAAGATGTTCATTCTAATGGGGTAGCAGCCAAGCACTTTCTCCCCAGGCAAAGGCATAAGAAGTGGAGGTAGTGGAGCCAAGATGGTGGCGTGAGTAGAGCAATGGAAATCTCCTCCCAAAACCACATATATTTATGAAAATATAACAAAGACAACTCTTCCTCGAATAGAGACCAGAGGACACAGGACAACATCCAGACCACATCCACACCTGCGAGAACCCAGCGCCTCGCGAAGGGGGTAAGATACAAGCCCCAGCCCCGCGGGACCCGAGCGCCCCTCACCCCAGCTCCCGGCGGGAGGAGAGGAGTCGGAGCGGGAGGGAGACGGAGCCCAGGACTGCTGAACACCCAGCCCCAGCCATCCAGACCAGAGTGCAGACACAGTGCATGCGCGGGGCCCTGGATACTAGGGAAACAGGGCAGCAAGACCGGTGAGTGGGTGCCTGAGGCCAGCCACCTAGGACAAAGAAAAGCGAGCGGGTTTGTGTTATTTTAATTATTTATTTAATTTTTTTTTTTTTTTTGGCCGAGTGCTTCTTGGAAGCCTTAAAGGGACAGGAACCCCAAAACTGGACAGAAGCGTCCCGGGACACTTAGTCCAGAGGCAGGGAATCTTGGGATCTCTGGGCACTCTAACCCCCTGGGCAGCAGGGAGCACTGAGGCCCCTCATGGAGATAAACAGCCTCCCGGCCGCTCCCCCTCCAACGCGGCTCCACCATTTTGCAGCAGCCGCCCGAATCAGGCCACACCCACAGCAACAGCAGAGATAAACTCCACAGCAGCCAGGCAGGAAGCAGAAGCCCTGTCTATGCACAGCTGCCCAGCACAAGCCACTAGAGGTCGCTGTTCTCCCAGGAGAGGAGGGCCACAAACCAACAAGAAGGGAAGTTCTTCCAGCCGTCACTCCTCCCAGCTCTGCAAAGTATTCTATCACCATGAAAAGGCAAAATTACAGACAAACCAAGATCACAGAGACAACTCCAGAGAAGGAGACAGACCTAACCAGTCTTCCTGAAAAAGAACTCAAAATAAAAATCATAAACATGCTGACGAAGATGCAGAGAAATATGCAAGAGCTAAGGTATGAAGTCCAGAGGGAGATCACAGATGCCAGGAAGGAGATTACAGAAGTGAAACAAACTCTGGAAGGATTTGTAAGCAGAATGTATAAGATGCAAGAGGCCATTGATGGAATAGAAACCAGAGAACAGGAACGCATGGAAGCTGACACAGAGAGAGATAAAAGGATCTCCAGGAATGAAACAATATGAAGAGAACTGTGTGACCAATCCAAAAGGAAGAATATCCATATTATAGGTGTACCAGAGGAAGAAGAGAGAGAAAAAGGGATAGAAAGAGTCTTTGAAGAAATAATTGCTGAAAACTTCCCCAAACTGGGGGAGAAAATAATCGAACAGACCATGGAAATACACAGAACTCCCAACAGAAAGGACCCAAGGAGGACAACACCAAGACACATAATAATTAAAATGGCAAAGATCAAGGACAAGGAAAGACTTCTAAAGGTAGCTAGAGAGAAAAAGGTCAGCTATAAAGGAAAATCCATCAGGCTATCATCAGACTTCTCGACAGAAACCTTACAGGCCAGAAGAGAATGCCATGATATATTTAATGCAATGAAACAGAAGGGCCTTGAACCAAGGATACTGTATCCAGCACGATTATCATTTAAATATGATGGAGGGATTAAACAATTCCAAGACAAGCAAAAGTTGAGGGAATTTGCCTCCCACAAACCACCTCTACAGGGCATCTTATAGGGACTGCTCTAGATGGGAGCACTCCTAAAAAGAGCACAGAACAAAACACCCAACATATGAAGAATGGAGGAGGAGGAATAAGAAGGGAGAGAAGAAAAGAATCTCCAGACAGTGTATATAACAGCTCAATAAGCGAGCTAAGTTAGGCAATAAGATACTAAAGAGGCTAAACTTGAACCTTTGATAACCACGAGTTTAAAGCCTGCAATGGCAATAAGTACATATCTTTCAATAGTCACCCTAAATGTTAATGGACTGAATGCACCAATCAAAAGACACAGAGTAATAGAATGGAGAAGAAAGCAAAACCCATCTATATGCTGCTTACAAGAAACTCACCTCAAACCCAAAGACATGCACAGACTAAAAGTCAAGGGATGGAAAAACATATTTCAGGCAAACAACAGAGAGAAGAAAGCAGGGTTGCAGTACTAATATCAGACAAATTTGACTTCAAAACAAAGAAAGTAACAAGAGATAAACAAGGACACTACATAATAATAAAGGGCTCAGTCCAACAAGAGGATATAACCATTCTAAATATATATGCACCCAACACAGGAGCACCAGCATATGTGAAACAAATACTAACAGAACTAAAGAGGGAAATAGACTGCAATGCATTCATTTTAGGAGACTTCAACACACCACTCACCCCAAAGGATAGATCCACCAGGCAGAAAATAAGTAAGGACACGGAGGCACTGAACAACACACTAGAACAGATGGACCTAATAGACATCTATAGAACTCTACATCCAAAAGCAACAGGATATACATTCTTCTCAAGTGCACATGGAACATTCTCCAGAATAGACCACATACTAGCCCAAAAAAAGAGCCTCAGTAAATTCCAAAATAATGAAATTCTAACAACCAACTGTTCAGACCACAAAGGTATAAAACTAGAAATAAATTCTACAAAGAAAACAAAAAGGCTCACAAACACATGGAGGCTTAACAACATGCTCCTAAACAATCAATGGATCAATGAACAAATTAAAATAGAGATCAAGGAATATATGGGAACAAATGACAACAACAACACAAAGCCCTAACTTCTGTGGGACGCAGCAAAAGCAGTCTTAAGAGGAAAGTATATAGCAATCCAGGCACACTTGAAGAAGGAAGAACAATCCCAAATGAATAGTCTAACATCACAATTATTGAAACTGGAAAAAGAAGAACAAATGAGGCCTAAAGTCAGCAGATGGAGGGACATAATAAAGATCAGAGAAGAAACAAAATTGAGAAGAATAAAACAATAGAAAAAACAATGAAACCAAGAGCTGGTTCTTTGAGAAAATAAACAAAATAGATAAGCCTCTAGCCAAACTTATTAAGAGAAAAAGAGAATCAACACACATCAACAGAACAGAAATGAGAAAAGAAAAATCACGACAGACTCCACAGAAATACAAAGAATTATTAAAGACTACTATGAAAACCTATATGCCAACAAGCTGGAAAACCTAGAAGAAATGGAAAACTTCCTAGAAAAATACAACCTTCCATAACAGACCAAGGAAGAAACACAAAACCTAAACAAACCAATTACCAGCAAAGAAATTGAAGCAGTAATCAAAAAACTACCCAAGAAAAAAAACCCGGGCCAGATGGATTTACCTCAGAATTTTACCAGACACACAGAGAAGACATAATACCCATTCTCCTTAAAGTTTTCCAAAAATAGAAGAGGAGGGAATACTCCCAAACTCATTCTATGAAGCCAACATCACCCTAATACCAAAACCAGGCAAAGACCCCACCAAAAAAGAAAATTACAGACCAATATCTCTGATGAATGTAGATGCAAAAATACTCAATAAAATATTAGCAAACCAAATTCAAAAATATATCAAAAGGATCATACACCATGACCAAGTGGGATTCATGCCAGGGATGCAAGGATGGTACAACATTCAAAAATCCATCAACATCATCTTCCACATCAACAAAAAGAAAGACAAAAACCACATGATCATCTCCATAGATGCTGAAAAAGCATTTGACAAAATTCAACATCCATTCATAATAAAAACTCTCAGCAAAATGGGTATAGAGGGCAAGTACCTCAACATAACAAAGGCCATATATGATAAACCCACAGCCAACATTATACTGAACAGCGAGAAGTTGAAAGCTTTTCCTCTGAGACTGAGAACAAGACAGGGATGCCCACTCTCCCCACGGTTATTTAACATAGTACTGGAGGTCCTAGCCATGGCAATCAGACAAAACAAATAAATACAAGGAATCCAGATTGGTAAAGAAGATGTTAAACTGCCACTATTTGCAGATGACATGATATTGTACATAAAAAACCCCAAAGACTCCACTCCAAAACTACTAGAACTGATATTGGAATACAGCAAAGTTGCAGGATACAAAATTAACACACAGAAATCTGTGGCTTTTCTATATACTAACAATGCACCAATAGAAAGAGAAATTAGGAAAAAAACTCCATTCACAATTGCATCAAAAAGAATAAAATACCTAGGAATAAACCTAACCAAAGAAGTGAAAGACCTATACCCTGAAAACTACAAGTCACTCTTAAGAGAAATTAAAGGGGACACTAACAAATGGAAACTCATCCCATGCTCATGGCTAGGAAAAATTAATATCGTCAAAATGGCCATCCTGCCCAAAGCAATATACAGATTTGATGCAATCCCTATCAAATTACCAGCAACATTCTTCAACAAACTGAAACAAATAGTTCAAAAATTCATATGGAAACACCAAAGACCCCGAATAGCCAAAGCAATCCTGAGAAAGAAGAATAAAGTAGGGGGGATCTCACTCCCCAACTTCAAGCTCTACTACAAAGCCATAGTAATCAAGACAATTTGGTACTGGCACAAGAACAGAGCCACAGACCAGTGGAACAGATTAAAGACTCCAGACATTAACCCAAACATATATGGTTAATTAATATTTGATAAAGGAGCCATGGACATACAATGGCGAAATGACAGTCTCTTCAACAGGTGGTGCTGGCAAAACTGGACAGCTACATGTAGGAGAATGAAACTGGACCATTGTCTAACCCCAAACACAAAAGTAGATTCAAAATAGATCAAAGACCTGAATGTAAGTCATGAAACCATAAAACTCTTAGAAAAAAACATAGGCAAAAACCTCTTAGACATAAACATGAGTGACCTCTTCTTGTACATATCTCCCCGGGCAAGGAAAACAAAAGCAAAAATGAACAAGTGGGACTATATTAAGCTGAAAAGCTTCTGTACAGCAAAAGACACCATCAATAAAACAAAAAGGTACCCTACAGTATGGGAGAATATATTTGTAAATGACAGATCCGATAAAGGCTTGACGTCCAAAATATATAAGGAGCTCACCCACCTCAACAAACAAAAAACAAATAATCCAATTAAAAATTGGGCAGAGGAACTGAACAGACAGTTCTCCAAAAAAGAAATACAGATGGCCAACAGACACATGAAAAGATGCTCCACGTCGCTAATTATCAGAGAAATGCAAACTAAAACCACAATGAGGTATCACCTCACACCAGTAAGGATCGCCACCATACAAAAGACAAACAACAACAAATGTTGGTGAGGTTGTGGAGAAAGGGGAACCCTCCTACACTGCTGGTGGGAATGTAAATTAGTTCGACTATTGTGGAAAGCAGTATGGAGGTTCCTCAAAATGCTCAAAATAGACTTACCATTTGACCCAGGAATTCCACTCCTAGGAATTTACCCTAAGAATGCAGCACTCCAGTTTGAAAAAGACAGATGCACCCATATGTTTATCGCAGCACTATTTACAATAGCCAAGAATTGGAAGCAACCTAAGTGTCCATCAGTAGATGAATGGATAAAGAAGATGTGGTACATATACACAATGGAACATTATTCAGCCATAAGAAGAAAGCAAATCCTACCATTTGCAACAACATGGATGGAGCTAGAGGGTATTATGCTCAGTGAAATAAGCCAAGTGGAGAAAGAGAAATACCAAATGATTTCACTCATATGTGGAGTATAAGAACAAAGGATAAACTGAAGGAACAAAACAGCAGCAGAATCACAGAACCCAACAATGGACTAACAGGTACCAAAGGGAAAGGGACTGGGGAGGATGGGTGGGTAGGGAGGGATAAGGTGGGGGAGAAGAAAGGGGGTATTATGATTAGCATGTATAATGGGGAGGGTGGGAGAAAGGGGAGGGCTGTACAACACAGAGAAGACAAGTAGTGATTCCACAACATTTTGCTATGCTGATGGACAGTGATTGTAAAGGGGTTTGTGGGGGGGGGGACCTGGTATAGGGGAGAGCCTAGTAAACATAATATTCTTCACGTAGTTGTAGATTAATGATAACAAAAAAAGAAAAAAGAAAAGGGGGATTACTCCCTGATAGGATAAAACTAACTGTAAATCAACGATTAATGCATGCTTTAAATATCCTTAATTTTGATCATTTAAAGTGTGTCAGATGATCAGCTATGGAAATAAATTTTTCTGATAATATTCCTTTCTCTTAAAAAAAAAAAAAGCAGTTCCTGTGTGGTGATCTCCAATAAGTTCTTCACAATCGTATAAAGGGCATATCAAAGTGTGGGCAAAGGGTTTGTTTGTGTTTATACAGAGGATCAAAGCATAATTTGGCTACCCAGAAAACAAATTAAGATACAATATGAAGAAGAACTTCCAACATCAACATTCTCTGGAAGAGTCATTCCAGAAGATGATCATCAAATAACTTCAACAAAGATCCTGGTGCTGTCACAGTTGTAGCTGCATTCATCCCACCGGTTCCTGGACTTGCCATTGGAATGAAGAAGAAGACATCTAAGCTGGCCTGTGCATACAGTAAAACAACAAATTTCACTGGATCTATACTGTCAGAACTCAACCAAGAATTAGGAGAAGTGCAAGTTGCAGCGCTCCAAAATCTTGCGACTATAGACTATCTACTGTTAAAAGAACATATGGGATGCGAACAGTTCCCAGGAATGTGTTGTTTTAATTTGTCTCATTTTTCTCAAACTATTCAAATTCAGTTAGACAATATCCATTATATCATTGATAAGTTTTCACAAATGCCTAGGGTGCCTAACTGGTTTTTTTGGTTTCACTGGAGATGGCTGGTAATTGTAGGTCTGCTTTGATTATGTAGCTGTATTCCTATTATGTTAATGTGTGTACGCAATTTAATTACTAGTTTAAAACCTATACATGCTTATGTTACTCTACAAGAAGATATGTCAAAGAAATAATCAATCTTCCCATGTTTTCTTCCATCTGCTACTTCTATAGCTTTTCTTCTTCCTTCCTAATTACAACCCTTAAATAGAATTCATGCCTCATATCGAAATTACCAAGTATCATAATTCTTCCAAGTGGTAAAGATACCTCAAGACAAATGCTGGTCATGGAAGCCACAGGGCATAAATCTTCAAAGAAGTAAAAAGCTAACCTTTTCAAACAATATTGCTTCTCTCTCACTTACCAACTTCACATTTCCCTGTATGGCCCCGGAAGATGACTGGTTAGCCAGAGACGGGTAAGATTCCTCAAGGGAGGAACAACCTAAGACAGGCACAGTCGCAGGGGGCCATCAGGTGAGAAATTGGGGATCAACAGAGGTGAGACTTAGAACCTCACCCCCCCGTTCTGAGAGAAATCTTCTGCATACGTGGATGTTTGGTTGCCCTTGTCTAGCTTGGATTAATACTTAGTCTATAGGCACACACCTGATCATCTACATTTGCCCTCTTACAGCACTAAACTATGTTTTCTACCTTTATCTTGCATCTACCTACCACTTCAGCATTTTATTAAAAATAAAAATAATAATAATAATAAGGGAGAAATGTGGGATTCACATATAAATCAAGTATAAAAATCAAATGAATAATCATAATTGACCTGATTGTTTATAGTTCATGATGCGTGATCAAAACCGAAAGTTTCTGTGATGACTGCCCTTGCACTGTTCACCATGTAAGAACTTATTCACCATGTAAGGACTTGTTCGTTATGCTTCAGAAGATTGGAGACTGTTGAGAATTAGGCTTGGTGTTGATTAATGATTGTGCATTGAGTCCCCTATACAGAATTTTATTGTTGTTAACAACCATTTGATCAATAAATATGAGAGATGCCCTCTCAAAAAAGAAAAAAAGAAAAAATAAGAAAGAAAAAAGACAGACAGAAAGAAAAAGAAGTGAAGAAAGAAAGAAAGAAAAAGAAGTGAAGAAAGAAAGAAAGAAAGAAAGAAAGAAAGAAAGAAAGAAAGAAAGAAAGAAAGAAAGAAAGAAAGAAGGAAAGAAAGAAGGAAAGAAAGAAGGAAAGAAAGAAGGAAAGAAAGAAAGAAAGAAAGAAAGAAAGAAAGAAAGAAAGAAAGAAAGAAAGAAAGAAAGAAAGAAAGAAAGAAAGAAAGAAAGAAAGAAAGAAAGAAAGAAAGAAAGAAAGAAAGAAAGAAAGAAGGAAAGAAAGAAAGAAAGAAAGAAGGAAGGAAAGAGAAAAAGAAGTGGAGATAGAATGAGTTTGTAACCCATTAAAAACTCAGCTCATAAGTCAGGCAGGAAAGGGTTGAACACCAGGGCAGTGCTTAAAAGCAACAGAGAAAAGGGGTATGTGGGAAGAGCAGGAAAGAAACCCGGATTTTGACTGAGCATTGACCACTTAGTCATAAGCACCCCTGAGCAGCTGGCACGTGGCACAGACCCTTCAGATCATTCTAGATCCCTGCGCTTTTCATACTATACACTGAGAATGGCAAAGAGAGAACACAGAGCAGGGGTCTCCAGGCAGCCCTGAGCCACCCAGCCCCCTCGGGGTGAGAACAGGCCTGCTCTGTGTTGAGCTCCCAGTTCCTGGCCCCTTGTCAACCTGCTTCTCACCCCTCAACACGCTGAGTCCAGAAGTCACACATTTACCCTTCAGAAGGCATGTGATGCTGCTATTGTTTTAAGACGGCTCCTCAGACCTCCAGCGTCCTAGAGGGAGCCGCCTCCACTCCAACTTCAGTGGGAAGCGGGGGTCCTGTCCTCCTGTTTCGGAGGGGGGCCTTGACTCACTGCAACTCCCACCAGCACAACGCCTGCCTGTCCGATACCTGGACACTCAGCTTCTCTTAGGAGAGACAGTGACCCCTGCTCCGGCTCCCAGGCCAAGACCTTGACCTTTTCACTAGTCATGGCAGCCCCATGCCCCTCCATCCAGCTGCTGCCCAGCTGCCTGCACAGCCCCAAGTTCCCCCATCAGTGCTGCCTGCTCTCCTTCTTGCTGCCCTCTGGGCCCTGGCCACTTCTCCTCAAACCATGCACCCCTCTGCCCCATGCTCCTCACACCTTCCCTTGGAAAATGTCCAGCTAGTTACAGTCCCCAGCTGCCCAGTCCCCACTGCCCCTGGCAGCTGAGTACTCTAGGCACACACAAAGTGACACGGACTCCCCCCACGAAATCCATCACTGTCAAATCAGACAACCAGTTACCATTGTCATACATGCCACTGAAGCCCTAACTAGTTACCTAGCTTGACAGTGTCTGGACACCTGTTTGACTGTCACAGTGTTGGGCAGCAGGGAGCAGCCAGGAGGGGGTTCTGATGGCACTGAGACAAGTGAGGTGTGTAGCCCTAGGTTTGGGAGGTCTTGAAGGGAGCGGGGAAGAAGGCAGAGCAAGTTATGTGCCAGATACATGAATCCCAGACCTGCTGAGATCAGGCACTCCAAGCCCGTCTCATAAAGCCACTCACTTCAGTGACCCACCACCCACGGGCCTCAGCCTTCCCCTGCTGCTTTCTGGGCTCACAGCCTTGCTGGACAACATTAAAACTCCCCTTTCAAACCATCTCTTGAGTGATTCTGGCTGTCTAAAATAGTGTTCCTAAATATCAAATCATTAGGAAAAGTGCTTGAAAAAATGTTAAAAATCAGTCCTTTGAACTTAACCACTATATCTCTGAAGACTAAGTTTCAAACTTTTGTTAAGATACTGTAAAGGAAATAAATCTCCCACGTGAAGCATACCGTCCATGCGCCCAGAGGGTAGACGGCATTCTTAAGCCCAGAGATGGGGAGTTTGGAGCAGAGAAGGCTGCATAAACAAATGCTGTTACTTTCCCTAACTTAGACCAAGGCCATTTAGAATTCCTTCCTCACTAACTGAAGCTCCCAAACCTAAGTTTTCTTTTTCTTGTGAATTCCTCACATATTTATTGTCTCTTTGTCTAAAATGCATAAAAACTGCCTGCTTTGGTCATTTCCCTGGGTCTCACTTTTATTACTGGGTCTCTATACCTACGTAACTAAACTTCAATTTTTCTCTCCTGTTAATGTCTTTGATTCCTGGACCAGCAGGAAGAAGCATGAAGGGCAGAGGAAAACCCTTCCCCCCAACAATACTTACAGCTGGAAAACTGGAACCATAAGAAGAATCTGTGATAAAGAAGATTTCGGAGATATTAGCTCAACAGGCAATCAGAAAGCGTTTTCTGAGGTCCTATTTTAGATCTAAAACCAAATGAACCATCACAGAGTCCCAGCCCAAGGGATGATTACACCCAAATTGGAGAATGACTCTGAAGGGAACAGTCACTTTTGATTTCCAGGACACATTGATAATAAATAAACTGGAAAATGGTTAATTGGTTAACCAAATTTCAAAAATTTGCCAGGAAGTATGTATTATTTTATCAATCTCTAATTCCACACACCTTGTGAGCATTCAGGACAGGACAGACTAAGTAAAGGGAAAAATAAGATAAAAGTTGAGGAGGGAGAGAAGAGTGAAATTATGATTTTCCAGGTTATATTTAGAATCACATTGTGACATAACAGGAAATATATATATTGGTCTCTGCCCCAGGTCCCCAACACAGAGCTCCTGAAACCCTCATAACCTCCTGAGCGGTGAGGATGATAGGAGCTTCTCTTGTTATAATATTTGGTCTTAGTCCCTGGACCTGACCAAAAAGCTTCTAGGATTTTTGGACTCTCTAGAATGCTAATGATATGACTAGGGCTTTTGGACTCTTTTGTATGCTAATGATATGACTAGATAGCTTGTGGGTGGGGGGCTTGTCCCCAGAAAGACCCAGGTGGGGTTAGAGAATATACTTCTACCTCCCTACCCCTGACCGCCAGCGAGGGGCAGGAGGCAGTGAGTTCATCGCCCAGGGGCAATGACTTAATCAACCACACCTACTGAATGGACCCTTCCTAAAAACCCTAAGTGGGTTCAGAAAGCTTCTGGCTGGTGAACAGTCCACAGGCCGGGAGGTGACAGACCCTAACTGCTTGGGGACAGACACTCCTGTGCTCAGGATCCTTCTGGTCCTAGCCCTGTAAACCTCTCCCTTTAGCTCTTCCTCTGCATCCTCTACAATATCCATTATGATTAACCAGTAAGCAAGGTGTTTCCTTGAATTCTGTGAGTCATAGCAGAATCCGAGGACAGGGGTCATAGGAACTGATTGACAGCCACGTTGGACAGAAGTGTGGGTAACCCAGGGACACTGTATGGAGTCAAAAGTGGGGGCAGTGGTGGGGCTGGGCCCTCCATCTGTGGGGTCTGTGCTCGTTCCGAGTGGTCAGCGTGACAACTGATTAAATGGTAGGATACCCGGGTGGTGCAAAACTTCTTGGACTGCAAAACTTCTTGGTGTGGAAAAGCCACATATTTGGTGTCAGAAGTGTTGTGAGTAGAGGAACAGATTTTCTTTTACACATATCCCATGGGAGAGAGCTCAGATCATAGCAAATTGAAAAAAAGTGCAGATGGAGAGCTCATCTCAAAAAAAACAAAAAAATCAATTAGTTTTTTGTGTAACAGAGTGTTAAACACCTCACTTGAAAAACAAATTTCATAGGCGTAGAATGATCCCCTAAGAGCCCCTAACAGGAACTCCATCATTTGGTGTCTGAAGCCATTCTGATCTCTTGCTGGTGCATTTAGGTCCCTGGAGAAATCTGCAAAGACACCGTTTTGTCTTAGAAGTAACACATCGTGTCACCTCCTCTGGGGAGTCTGCTCTCCATTTTTCTGCCAAACTCTTCATTCCATTTTCTTGTATATTCTTCATGAAGAGAAAGAGGTTATGTGAAAAGACAAATTTGAGATGGGTACTTAGAGTTGCCAAATATAACAAATACAAACACAGAATGTCCAGTTACATTGGAATTTCAAATAAACAACAAATCACTTTTACTATGAGTATATAATTTTTAACAAAAGTACATACTTATACTAAGAAATTATTTGCTGTTTACCTGAAATTCAAATTTTACTGGATGTCCTGCATTTTATGTGGCAGCTGAGGTTACAACAGTGTTGGAGGGGGGTCAGGATCACTGGACCCCAGTTGATCAATGAAGTTCACACTCAGCAAAGTGTGTAGAGGCCCCTTGCCAAGGTCCAAGCTTCTCCATCAGCAAGCCCAGCTTTTAGTGAGCTATCCAGTCTCACTTTCTCTATTGTTAATTTATAAATAAGGATTGAAGCCTCTTAGAATGTGGACATGCTTTATAATGAAGAAAATAAATGACCCCAATAACACAAAAGCTTTGTCATCAAAGCAAACTAATCAATCAAAGACCATAATTAAAAGATTGCTAACATGAAGAGATCAATCCAAGCCAACCAGAGGTGGGGAAAGGAATCAGGAGAGAGGGAGAGAGAGAGAGAGAGAGAGAGAGTGTGTGTGTGTGTGTGTGTGTGTGTGTAAGCCAGCCAAAAAGGAAAAGAGAAGGCAGTGCGGAGAGGGCTGCAGAGATAAGCAGGCCCTGCAACGCCTTGATGACTGCCCTGCTCAAGGTGTCCCCACCTTCCAGGGAGGCACAGGCATCCAGCCCACCCTCCACAGCCCGCGTGGGTGCTGAGCCTGCT
The DNA here is from genome assembly GCF_030020395.1 of Manis pentadactyla. Lineage (NCBI taxonomy): Eukaryota > Metazoa > Chordata > Mammalia > Pholidota > Manidae > Manis > Manis pentadactyla. Next base: position 47,657,646 of record NC_080025.1, read on the forward strand.
CCATGGGGGGGCCCTTTTTCTAAGACCCATAAGGACAGCCTGCTGCACGAGGGGGACTCACGTGCCGACAGCACATAAAGACACAGGTTCTCACAGCCCCCAGCCCCAAGCCTGGTCCACAGAGGGCAGTGATGGCCCGGACAGCTTTACTTACCTGGAGTCTTGGATCTTTTCACCCAAAGATGCTGTAAGTTTTTTGCCTTGTCCATCATTTCATAAATTTCCTCAGCAAGGTCCTGTATCTCTTTCAGGAAGACCAGGTCATCCACCTGCCCACGGTGACCAGCTGCAGCTTGGAACCTAGATGAACTTTAAATGAATGGAATAAATACCCAGAGTAGAACTCTCCACAGGCACATTTCCTCCACATTTTTAAAGTTGTCATACCCAAGGCCAAAGCAATTTCAGTTCAACTTGCCCCTGTTTACACTTCCAACTGCTCTTACGAGCTCATTTACTTGACCCTCATTCAAAATGGAAATTATCCTTCTTAAAAATCTTTGCTTTAAAAAGAGAGAGTTGTTCTCAATCACTTTATTATCTGTGATGCTCAGCCGTTTTATATGTTTAGAGTCATTTTGTTTTTCCTTCATCTGGCGCGTATCAGGCGGCCTGTGCTGTGGAAGGCGCCAGGGGCAGTACCTCAGCGAAGAAGAGCTGCCTGCATAGAGAGGACATGGGCGGAAGCGGACAGACACACCGCAGAGCTGAGGGCTGAGGTAAATGCTAGCAGGAAAACCACACTGGCCATGAGCTAGGGAATGTTTTCTCTTGTTTACTGGGACCCTCCTCTGCAGACTTCACAGGTTAAAACCTAAAAAATGGAATGGTCCAGCCAGGGGATGGCCAGAGAGGTGCTGGGGGCAGGGCCCTGCTGCCAGAAGGAGCATGTGCAAAGGCCTGGGGACTGCAAGTGGCTGAGGGCCAGGGACGAGGGAGAGAGAGGGAGGAGACAGAAACAGAAAGAGGAAGGTGTCCAGTGAGAGAAATGGGGCCACACGCTCAGCTGTGGGAGGGAGTCCGCCTGGGCACCTGGGCAGTGGGGAACTGGGATGTTTCCCCAGGAACCACATGGTCTGATTGCCATTTAGAGTCCTCAGCTGCAAGGTGGAGGCAGGCTTCAGAAAGCCAGGATGGAAACCAGATAACAGCTTAAACGGCTTTGGAGGAAGAAGGAAGTGGACAAAGAGGACCTTTCATAACTTAATGCATGCTATGTTACCCATGCCTTTTATTTATGTGCTGCTGAGGCCTTGCTGACTCTGAGCCTGGAGGGCTGACCCTCCCAGGAGAGGGTACTCACCCACTGGGTACTTCATGTCTGCAGGTGTTGCTCACGTGCCCAGGACAAATCACAAGCACCTAGAAGATGGGCTTCCCGGAGAGGGAATCCTGGAGGACTTCCAGGTAGTGGTGGAAAGTGCGCCACCTCCTCATAAGAGGACAGCTGTGCATGGTGGAGATGGAGCACCCCTGAGACCCAAGCCTGGGATGCACACCTGACACAAGGAGAAAATCAGAGCACCTGCACCTGGGGCCTGCAGTCAGGAGGGGCCTGGAGTGGCCCAGCCTTTGCCTTGTTTCTGTCTTCTTTATGTGTACCACAGTATCCCTTTGTCACATTTGTTAGAAATATATCCTCAGGGTGTTTATTGGCCTTTAATTTTATTTCAGCTGTGAGTAGTTTTCCTGCTTGAGACACTAATAGATGTAAAATGTGTTAACAATAATGTTATCAGAGCAGTGCTCTAATGGGGAAAACTTCCAGGAAGCCATAAACATCTGCTACAGAGAACAGCTAAGGCGCGAGAGCACGTGCTGTGAGATTTCCTTTCTTTTTTAAAGACGGGGCCCCTGAAAGTAGATTCCTGTGGGCGAGTTGGAGCTGCGTGTGCCGTGTGCCGACAGAGCTCTGAGGGAGCTTGGTCCAAACCCCAGTCTAGCGGTCCAGGAAAGTCGACCCACACTGCCTACCGGCCCTGATACACACATCTGTGTACCAACCTCATGGCATGGGAAATGCACACTATGCAATTCCAGTTGGAAAATGATAAGTTTCCTACATGTACCATGTATTGGGCGAAAAGAGGGTTTTTTTTCCCAGTAAACAAGAGAAAACACTCCCAGGAACTTTGAAATCAGCATTATCCACCCAGTCCACAACTAAGCTCAAATTAGGTGGGAATTGATTTTTGATCACTAAGAAACAACTGATTTAAAATAAAATAGGACTCATTTCACAAATTGCCAGAAACTTGTTAAAGGGACTAGGTGTGCAGTTCCATTTAGCGTAGCCAAAAGGGAAAAAAGTAAAACTGGGAGAAATTTTCCCGGCTTATAAAGTTACAGAACCTATCAGATTTTTTTAAATCCCAATTCCTTCATTTTACAAGTCAGAGAATACTGGGAACATGAAGTAACAGTTGTCAAGGGCAAATTTACGGTGAAATAAAAACTAAGCTGGCACCATACCTCCACAATCTAGAATGAGGTCAGAGCAGGTTCCACAGACACTGACTGGGGAATAAAACCATCAGTGCCCTTCGGGTCCCAGTCCACTCAGAGCCAAAGGAATGAGGCCTGAGAAGCCAAGTGACTTTGGTAAAAGCACAGCATGGAGAGGGAGGCCAGGCCAAGGGCCGGGCGTGGGCTTAATCACTTTCCATACACGTGACAGAAATCTCACCGTTCAGACCGTGGCCTTTAATTTGAATGGGTCAGAATTCCAAAAGCACAAGAAATCAGTTACTGCTTCTGCTGTGGCCTGGTATTAAAGGATGAAAGTGACCCTGGGTCGCTGCGGGCTGTGGTACAAGCTCTCCTGCCTCGCCCAACGTGGGACAGTCCTGGGAGCAGAACTATCAGATTACAGAGACTGACGTAATTCAAGGCAAGTTTCCCTGTAATAATGAGCTGGTTTTATGTTCTTTTTCTAATTATTATTTCAAAGGTACCTCAATTTGTTCTTAAGACCAGATTATAAACTATTACTAACATGAGAAATGTTTAGAGCAGAAGCAGCACATAGAAAATCCTGGGTTAAATATGGACATGGTGGTGGAGATTCCGAGCCCCAGGGAGTCTGCGTGTAGAGGAGTTTACCTGCTCCTGAATGCAGTTCTTTCTTTGGGCTTGGGCAGGGGGGAAACCAAATATGCATATATTTGGTCTTTGATCATGTGACCCTTGATCTTACCAGGTCTGGAATGGAGGCGGACAAGAAAAGGCAGGGAACTGAACTCCTTTCTTAGCCCTCAGACCAGTACTGAACCCCCTCTCAACAGGCCAGGATGCAAGCGCTGCACCAGTGCTCATGCGGGTCCAGCCACAGACCACAGGACATCAGAAGTCGATAGGGTTCCCCAGGCCCACCCCTCAGACTGCAGATGAGGAGACTAAGACCTGTGAGGGGTCCATGGAATCAAAGTGTTTCTCAAGTCAGCATCTCCTTAGAATACCATCTTTAAAACTGGATCATAATGTCCACCTGATAGAGTTCGTGGAGGGTCAGCAGAGGGAATCTACATAAAATCTTAGCAAAGTGTCCAGCACCCAGCTCTCTGTAAATATGAATAAAGGGTTGTAATATTATAGCTAATGCTGGGAAAGGACTCATTGTCACCATGGGAGCTGCAGGAATGAGCAAGCAAAGTAAAGCAAGATGATTGTTGTTTCTAGTACAATTTGTGCTAATTTTATTAGTAGTTTACAAGTAAAACAAGTTCTTAACAGAATTAGAGTTATTTCCTAAGACAACTCGATCCAAAGACAAAACTAATTCTCCTGGGGCCAGAAAGGAAATATTGGAGATCAGCTGCCTTGCGGTGAGTAAGGCTGGCCAGGGACTGGCCTCTGCCTCATTGTCCACCTCTGATTCAGGGCAGGCGCTCTCTGGGAGAGCCTTCAAGGGTCAAGTTGCTTTTGAAACCTGTAACAGACCTGGGATGTAGAGAAGAGGCCAAGTTTAGATACTCCCATCTGAGGATAAAAGAAAGAGCAAGAATTCTTTGGGACTTTCCTTAGGTCTATTTAAAAAATAATCCAAACTCCAGAGCAGACACATTGGCCATAAGTACTTGGTGGATTTTGAGATCTCTGTTTCCAACACACTCTCAGTTTCCCCAAATCTTGGAATTTCCAACCCAGCTCTCGAAGTGAAGAGCTCGTGGGCTGTCTGTCTGCAGGGTGAGCTGGAAAAGGGCAGCAGAGACAAGGGACCACACTCTTAGTGTGTTCGGTTGGGGGGTGGGGGGAAGAAGTCCCCAGGGGTAGGGGGAGGGCCTCCAAGGATACAGCTAGAAAATTCAGTTAATTCAAATTCTAACCATTTCACAATCTCTTCTAAAATACCAATGGAAAGAAATGGCCTCACCCACATTTGATATCATTTGTTCCAGGTATAAAAGATCTCTGCTTATTGGCCATCATTTTTCACTGGAACAAGACAATTTTCAGCTATTTAAAAACTACCAATAAAATAATTTCTAAAAAGAACTTCTATTAAAACATAAATTAGAATACTACTCAGCCATAAAAAGAATGAACAGCTGGCATACGCAACAAGAGGTTTGGGTATTAAAGCATTATGCTTAGTGGGAAGACACAAGCCAATCTCATAAGATCACATCCTATATAATTCAAGTCATATAACTTTATATAAATGTATATAAATGTGCATAATTATAAATAATGTGATTATACATGATTATATCTGAAAAGGTCAAAACTATCTACACAGAACAGATTTAGTAGTTGCCAGGGACAAGACGGGGATGGTGGGGTAAGCATGGCTACACAAGAATAGCATGAGGGAGTTTCTTGACACTGACTGAACAGATACAAGATATTGATTGAACACAGTCACAATATACATTGGTTGGGATGGTGGTTACATGAGCCTATACAAGAGATCAAATTGTATTGCAATACACACACACACACACACACAAACACACATACACAAATGAATATATGTAAAAACAGATAAAACAAAATGAGTTCTGTGCTCTACTTGACAATATTATACCAATGTCAATTTCCTGATTTTGATATTGTACTATACTAATATAAGAGGTCACTATTTGAGAAAGCTGGACTTAATATACTATTTACAACTTCTTTGAGTCTGTAATTACTTCAAAATGGAAGTCAAAAAAACAAGCAAAGTCAAAAAATAAATGACAAACTCAGGAAAGAACATTTATAACTCATGTCACAGACAAAGGGTTTAACTCCCTAATACATGAAGAGTCTAGAAATCAAGAAGAAAAATAATTAACCAAGAGAAAAATGGACAAAAGACATGAATAAATATTTCACAGGAGAATAAGTATAAACTGTATATAGAGAAACTGGTAAGATATGAGATTGGAAGAAATTTAGAAGTTCAACAAAACCCTCTATTGACCTCATTGAGGAAAAAAAAATCCTCACATTTTGGAAGACAGAATATAGAATATTATAATCCCCAAAAAGGAGCATTTGGAAAAGACCAAGAAAATTAAAATATATTTATTTCTTGACTTGCAATTTTGTTTCTAGGAATTCTTCAAATACATGTATACTAGTATAAAATGGCATAAACCATTAGAAAAATGTATAAAAAGGTATAGTTAACAAGTGAGTAGTAGGGAAAAGTGAAATAGTAAGAAATTCTCAATTTACATAAACATAGGCAGTAAAGAGGAAACTAGGAGTACACAGAGATGACAAAAAGAGAAAACATGTGGCAATATTGGTAAATCCAATATATTAAATATAAAAAGTCTATCGTCAAAAGGCAAAGACTGTTAGAAAGGATAATAAAGCAAGAACCAACTATATGCTGTCTAAATTTTAAGTATAAAGACACAGATAGTCAAAAAGTAAAAAGATGGACTTATCATGAGACATTAATCAAAAGACAGCTACAGTGTCTATGTAAATATCAAAGTAGACTTCAAAACAAGGACTATGAGATACAGAGATTATGTCACTATATAATACATTATATATTCAGTATATTATATATTGCATATGTAATATAATATATGCATAATATATAATATATATAAGTGTAGATTATTATATCATGATAAATGAGTCAATGAGGAAGATATAATGATCCTAATATGTATGCACTTACATCAAAGCTTCAAAGTAAATGAAGCCAAAATCAATAGAACTGAAAAGAAAAAAAGAAAACTCCACAATTATGAATGGGGGTTTCAGTTCCTTCCTTGAAAATTTATAGAACAAGTAGACAGGAAATCAGTAAAGATGTTAAAGACTTAAACAACACTCCACCCGGCAACAGCAGAAGGCTAATAGTCTCCTCAAGTACACATTAAATACTCATCAAGGGAGACCATATGCTGGGGCCATAAAACAAGCCTCACCAAATTTAAAAAGACCTGAATCACATAGAGTTCTCTGAGTGCAGCAGATTTAAGTATAAATTTGTAATTAAAAAATTTGAGGAAAATCTTCAAATATTTAGAAATTACACATCTGACATAGAAGTAACCAGTGAGTCAAAGAAATCACAGTTTCCACTTAGACTTGTAGACATTACTTTGTCTTTTAGATCATAGCCATCTATATTTATGTTTGCTGCTGGATTTGAAGACTCAGTATTGTTAAGGTATCAATTCTTTCCCAACTAATCTATAGATTAAATGCAATCCCCTGGAACAATGAGACATCCACATGAAAAGAAGGAAGTTGGACCCCCTTCCTCACATCATACAAAAAATCAACTCAAAATAAATCAGAGACCAACATGTAGGAGCTAAAATTATCAAAAATTTAGGAGAAAACAGAGGAGTAAATCTTCATGATCATGGATTAAGCAAAGCCTTTTAGATTTGACATCAAAAGCACAAGCAACAAAAGAAAAAATAGGTAAGTGTGACTTCATGAAAATTAAAAAGTGTGTGCTTCAAAGGACAAAATTAAGAAAATGGAAAGACAAACAACAACTGAAAAAAAAATGTGCCAATCATATATCTGCTAACGGACATTTTATCTAGACTGTAGAAGGACTCTTACAGCTCGATAATTTAAAAAACTAATAACCCAATTAAAAATGGGCAAAGGATTTCAATAAACAGTTCTCCAAAGAAAATAGACAAATGGCCAATAAGCACATAGAAAGACTGCCAACATCACTAACCCTTAGGAAAGTGTAAATCGAAACCACAATGAGCTATCACTTCACACCTATCTAGATGGCTATAATCTAAAAGACAAAGTAATGTCTACAAGTCTAAGTAATGGTGAGGACGTGGAGAAATTAAACCCTTATACACTAGGGTAACATGGGGGGCCACTTTGGAAAACAGTCAGACAGTTCCTTAAAATATTAAACATAGAATTACCATCTGACCTAGCATACACCCAAGAGAAATGAAAACATATATTCACACAAAAAATCCTGTTCACATATTCATAGCAGCATTATTCATAACAGCCAAAATGTAGAAATAACTCCAATGACCATCAAACTGATGAAATAGATAAACATCATGAGATGGCTACACATTGGGACATCACTGATCAGCAATAAAAATGAATGAAGTAGTGGTATGTGCTACAACACGGATAAATATTCAAGGCATTACATTAAGTGAAAGAAGACAGTTACCAAAAAAACCACCCGTAAGTCTGTTTCTATAGACTGTCCGGAACAGTCAAATTATAGAGACAGAAAGTAGGACGGTGGATGCCTCAACTAGCAGCTGGAGAGATCCAGAGAAATGCAGAGTTAATGCCAATGGATACACGTTTTCTTTATGGAACAATTAAAATTTTCTCAAATTGATTGTGGTAATGATTGAACAATTCTGTGAATATACCAAAATCTATCGATATCGAGTTATATCCTTTAAGTGGGTCAATTTTATGGTATGTGAATTAAATCTCTATAAGGCTGGGGTTTTTTTTTAGATGCAATTCCAACCAAAACCTCAGCAGGTATTTTTGTAGAAATAAACAAACTGAATTTAAAATTTAAGTGGAAATTCAAGGACCTAGAAGAGCTAAAATAATTTTAAACAAAAAAAACAAAGATGAAAGACTTAATTCACCTGACTTCAAAACTATCTCCAAAAAGCTGTAGTTATGGAGAATATTGGCCTAAGGATATTCATAAAGGTCACTGAAATGGGAAAGTACAGAAACAGTTCTACCTATTATTGTCAGATCAAACAAAGGTGCCAGCCTAGTGTAATGGGGACAGTATAGTGTTTTCAACAAGCTGATATCCATAATATAGGATAGGATATAGGACAGGTCATGTAAGAAGGCCACCTCAACACTTGGCACACTCATATACAAAATTAACTCAAAATGGGTCATACGCCTAAACAAAAGCTAAAATTACAAAACTTCTAAAGGAAATTGTAGGAGGAAATCTGTTAGCTTTAGCTTAAAAGAATAGGACTGATTGTTTATACTGCGTGGGAATGCCCACTCACGCTGCGGTCAGTAATCACTCAGGGTCTGCTCTGAAATCCTCTGGCTGGAGCTAAAGGGAAACTCCACAGCAAAGCCAGGGATGAGGAAGCTGCTTATCATGGTCATAACCAGGATCAGATGAAATGTGGAATTTCTGCCCAAAGCACACTTTCCCTGGGGAAGTACACATGACATGGAAATTCACACACCAGATTAACCGTGACCATGTGTAAACAGACTTGAAATGGGAATTTCTGCTTTCAGATACTGGTAAACTGAGACAATTACTACAAAGTAATTGGATGTGAATCTTTTTGGCTTTGAGGGCCAACCAAAGTCCTTTTTGCACCAATAAGAACACAAGCTGGAAACGCTCAGCCGCGTGGCCAGGTTTGACCAGAGACAAGCTGGGTGATGGTCTTCCTCTTCCTGTCCCCTTCTCACTCTCCAAGCCCCTCTCTCCTGACCCTTTTCCTTCTCCACCTCCTTTTGATATCTCCTGCCTCTGCTGCAGGACCTGCTGCACACGAGGCATGTCACTCCCGGTCACCCGAGCCAAAGGCTTCATGACGTCAGTGCTATGAACCAGACCCTCGTTCTCAGAATGTGGGGGTGCAGCACCATCTGGCTTATGTTATAACACCTGAGTTTCAGCAAACTGAAGAGAGTGGGGTGGCATGGAGAAGAAAGGACAGAGTCATTTCCCGGTGACTATGAGGAATATTTCATTATCGTCACAGCCAAACAATAAGAATCTGTCATCAGCACCCAGGGGTGGCGTGCTCCTGTGCCATGCATTCCACTAGGGGTTTTATGGGTTTGGTCTGGAATACTCATGATACTTGCAGCAGGTCCGTGAGAAATGGATTCAGAGAGGTTAAGTGATTTGCACGGACACACAGAACTAAAAAGTAAAGGGTCAATATAGTTTGGTACAAAATCCACTCCAAGGCATTTCAGTGTCCCCCTGGAGGAGGCTACATTATCAGAAAGACCTGCAGTGGGAATGCCAAGAAGCCTCAGACCCTGAATCTTCCCAGAAAGACAGAGAGTTATGTATTTTCTTCTTTCACACCCACAAAAAGATCATTGAATATTTCAGAGTTACGATTTCAGACTATTTGCAAAGGATTTTATGTCATACTTTTGTTACCTATCTAAAAAAAAATGTAAGCACCATTTATAACTATTGGGCCAGATGTGTCCAAAAGCAGCTGGAAATTTTCATTTTCTTCTTGCAGCTTAAAGATGAAGATCAGATAGTTTAATATGGTTGGCCTTTAAATATGTTAGGTTATTCAATGCTGGAAGTATAGATGAAGCAAAACACAGGTCATTTAAAGCTGATCAATTCAAACTATCATGAAGAATTGGACACTTCCCTTCATTCTTAACTGCACTGAGAGAAGTTTCCAGGGTGTTCAGAATCCTCTAATTTAAACCCCCTTTATTTGGACTCTTCTCGCAGAAACTACCTTCTGCTCTTTTTGGTCTTTGATGCCACCTGACTCCACAGGTGTGGCCTAGCATGGACAAGGTCTCAGCTGGACTCCTGAGTCACCCAGCCCACTTAAGTAGCTAGATCAGGAAGAAAGAAGTGAGTTACCACTGTTCTCACTTGATCACAACTACAAGCAGGAACCTACCAAATATCACACAGTAGGAAAAACCCAGTGTGGCTCAAACAAACACTTTTGCTTGGGGGCCATTTGGCAACAAAATGAATAGTTGGCTAAGCAAGGAATCTGGAAGTCCAAGTTTTAACCTACGGAAAATAAAACCTTACGTCCAAATGGCATTTGCTGATCAGCAATCACCCTGTGGTTCTTAAACCGACAGTAAAAAGGCCTCCCACTGGAAACCACCATTAGCTGGAGACATTATCATGTGAGTCTGAATTTAATAAAAATGACTTCCTTGTAACTCTAAGCTCTGTACTTTTCCTGGGGTCTGATCTGCCCCTGGTTATTGAGGCTTGGCCAGAAGCACCATGCCTGCTACAGACCAGCTTCCCATGACCTCTGAAAAGATGTCTGTGTGTCTCTTACCGAAAATGGTGCTCCATCGACCCTGCATAGCTCCTGTTGCTGCACCTCGACCCGGTGTTGCAAAGAAGGCCTTGGACAAAGGGGAACACACCCCGACTGGGCAGATCCCGAGCTTGCAAATAACCTGGATGTACATGCAAGGAAGAAATGAGTCCATACAGCTGGTACCAGAAAGGGAAAACCTATTGAGTTAGGATCATAATATGCAATATCATGTTGTTGTGTTAATAATCCTGTTATTAATTTAAAGGAAATCTGGGTATGGAAAGGAAGGAAGAAAAGAAGGGAGGAAGGAGGGAGGGAGGAGGGAGAAAGAAAGAGAGGGAGAGGAAGGGAGGAAGAAAAGGGAAGGAAAGGAAGCGAGGAAGAAGCAAGCAAGAGAAAGGAAAGGCAGGCAGTCCGGGGCCCTTTATACCTCCCCCGTCCAGGGCCTGCACTCATGCGTCTGCTCAGAAGAGCTCGGCCTGGCCACAGAGCTGCATGCTTCCCTCTCCCTATATTCCCTGTTCAGGGTATAGGGGACAGTAAGGGGCTTGGAAGTTACTAATTTAACAGGTTGAGCTCCTAAATCTTTGGCAAAAGGCTTCTCACTCGAGTCTGGTTTGTCTGGGACATGGTCTTATTCTCCACAACTTGAAGGATCGCTGTGCCCAGAATTCAATACAATGCTCCACACTGTGTGGGGAATGAATGAACCAGCCAATGGATGAACCGACAGATGACTGAGGACATGACTGAATGAAAAATAAATAAGTGTATAAGTGAGTAGGCTTTTAAGTTAAAGGGGCAATGGAGTTCTTAGCTAACATGTGGTCCAGTGCACCAGGGTAGAAAAGTAGAGAGATTTGGTCTCATCCCAGCCAGTAATAAAAGGTATGTTTCCCTAGTATGATTTCAGTGTCCCACCTCCCTCAGGAACATGCTGGGGATAGTAGTCACCACAGTGGGGTATTCAGTGGGTCAGAGATTGAGGACTAGTCCTGGACGCACTTTGTCTCCAAGACCAAAGATCTGGCGTGGTGGCATGAGGCCACCCCTGGACCGCAGGAAGGGAGAGGGAGGGGAACAGACATCTGTCCGTCATCTCCTCCAGGTACCTGTGCTAAGTACATGCTCATGTCTGGTTTCCTTTCTGAGTCCTTGGGGCAGCCTGGAGGCAGGTGAAATCAGCTGTCCTTACAGAAAGCCTCTATTCTGTATGGCACAGTCTCTCATGAAGTTTAGGCCTCCAGCCCATACACCTGGTGGTCCTTAAATGATTTTGGGTCCTGGACCCCTTTGAGACTCTGGCAAAACCTTCTCTCCCTTAAGAATGCTCACCTGTACCAACCTCTGAAGCATTTCTGGTGTTTCTCTAGGCTACACTCTGGCTATGAGCTAAGAGCTGCCTAAATGCTTAAGGAATGGGTGTCAGCTTTTAAGATAAGGAACATCATAAACTGCTTTTCCCACATGGCAGGGCTGAACCAGGAACCCCACTGTACTGTAGATCTAATGCTCTAGTATTTAAAACTAAATCATTCAAAGTGTTTTACTAGCCACTATTGACTTGGGTCTTTGCCCTGGTCCTTATGCCACATTGTCCACTTGTGACATGAGAGCTGCCACCCCCCATTTTACCCTCCGGCAGTGTCCCTGTTATTTCTCCTGCCCAACAAGCCAGGTTTCTACCATCTACCCTTCCATTCACTCTTCATGCCACACAGCTGGCCCCTCTCTGTCCTATCCTCCCAAGGAAACACCCTGGGCAATGTCACCAACCCCCTGATGGGGACATGTCAGGCCCCCTCCTACCCGCATAGCAACTCTCTGTGAAATCTCCCCACACAGACTCCACAGCCTCTCCACCTCCTGCCACCAACTGGCCGCTCCATTGGTCCCTTCTGGCTGCCTTTGGAACGTGCTCTTCTTGAGGACCCTGTCCCAGGTGCTTCTCCTCCTCAAGGGTCCTCATCTACCTCCCAACTCAGATGAGCTCAGGACTCAGAAATCCACCTGTGGGGCAGCTCAGCCAGGCCCCTCAAATTCAGCACGGCCACCCCTGAGCACAGCCCCCCACAGAACCCCCACTCCTGAGGCTCTTGGTGCAGCCAGGGGCATGTTCCACCCCGTTGTCCCGGGGGAGGGCCCTCTCTCCTCAGGGCACCCGGCCAGCTGTGGTTCTTTCAGTGCCACCTCCTTCCAGTCTTGGGACTCTGTCCTCTTCCTCCTGCTTCAGGCCGCGGCCATCACTTGCCGGGTTACTCAGGGGCTCCACAACTCATTTTGAGCTCCCCAGTGTTGACCCCATCCTCCTCCAATTCAATTCAATGCTCTGCCAGCACAAGAGCATCATGCCTACACACTCATCTTACTGTGGCCTTGCCTGAAGCCCTGCAGGGGCCCCGCAGTGCCCTTTAGGAGTTCGCCATCCTCAGCACCATACAGAGCCACTGACTGACCCCGCTTTTCTCCAGCCAGATCTCCGCTTCTCAGCTCCACACTTGCCCGCGGTGTCTGCCTGCCTACAGCATTCCTCCCCCACATGCCCTCATTCTGACAGTTTTACACTGTCCATTCCTCCCGAAGCCCTTCCCTAGAGTGGATCGGCCAACCTCCAGGGCGCTTCCGCGGCCCCCATGACGGAACCCCATCGGGACGCTTTTCCCACTGCGCTGTAATAGTCTGGCCCTGCAGTGAGTTCTGTAGGGGCAGGGGAAATACTTTGTCCACCACTTTATCCTCAGCAAGGCTTGGGACACAGAAGGCGCTCAGTACGTATTTGCCAAAAGAATTAATATTCTGGATAGTGGCACAGCATTTTAGATGAAGCCCATCCCTTAATAATCCTTTATTCTTGTAACATTTTCACAATTAACCACATTACCAATATTTCAAGTGGCATAAGTCTGATAGAAACAACACAGGCCATTCATTTCTCAAGGAGCAATGCTGCTGAGGTTTCAAACCAGGTAAACAAAAGGGTCTTTCTGATAAAGCTCCTGGAGCAGAGGAAGTTATTAATGTTTTATCAGTACATCACCACCATCAACCGCCGTCATCACCACTATCATTACTATCATGACATCAGCATAACCTTATCATCACTCCCTCACCACCACCATCATCTCTGCCATCAGCATCACTGGCATCACTGACATTATCACTATCACCATCATCACTACCGTCACCACCTTCCTCCTCCCCTCCTTGTAGTCACCCTCCCCACTGCCACCCTCACCATCACTGCCATCAGCATCATGTTGGTGTACTGTGAAATGTACTCCCACCTCTGCCTCTTCCTCTGCTCTTTCTGTATGTGTAACAACACATATACCTATGCCCAAATCAAGGTAGTTTAGTCCAAAGAATAAATCTGCCTGCTAGATTGAGCAGACGTATGTGAATATCATTATTAGGAGGAAAAACAACATAGTGATGCTTACAGGCACATATCCCAGACATAGCTGTTGTGATATCATACTGGAGCCCTACCAGTTCATTCCACTCAGAATTCAAAGTTTATAAAGAGGAAAGGCTGCTGCCTTTTTTCCTCCAGAGGTTTATAATTCAAAGAAGGTAATAAAAAGTAAAACTTACAATTGTCTCTATGTCTGGGAGGTTCCTGAAAACGAAGCACTGTCAGGATCATGAACAGGATACATGGCCAGAAGAATTCAGCAAGGGAAAGAACCTGAGGAATTTGACAGAAAAAAAAAAAATGAGTGCTTGAGTAAACTGCAAAGCATGACAATATCTCTATCTCTTGAAGGATGCTATGAAGGCCAGGTCAGGCCTCCTTTAAAGGGGGTCATTGTTACCATTGCTGTCTGCACACAGACACAATCTGAGAATAATCTTTTGAGACAAGGTTCCACAGAGAAGGTTCCAGTTCACTTGTCACCATATCCAGATCTATGACCATGTCAGCTGCTGCACTCCTCCCACCAGACTTGGCCTCTGCTTCTTCTCTTGTTTACACAATTTTTATGATGTATTATAGACTTTATGACACTAAAGAAATTGAATGAATAAATAACTATTTCTCACACTCCAACAAATTAACTATTTCTATTTTTCTAATTTCTTCAACATTGCTGACTTTTCCATCCAAGTAGATATCTCCCCCAGAGTTGGTAGTGGCACACACCTTCATTTGATGAATATTTTCTAATGTTGCCACATGAGGTTCATAAATATTATCTTACTGATTGCATGACATTCTTACCAAATGGATATATCATGATTCACATTCTTCTATCAGTGAATATTTTTTGTGTATAAATAATGTTTCCTTTGAACTACCTTTTTGAGATTGGCACAGACTCTCTAAAACTCAGATCATTGGAGCCAGATCTCTTTACACAGACTACAAAAGCACTGTCCACAAGGATTGCAATACTCTGCCTAACCCTGACTTGTCAAAATCAGAAGAGGGGGAACTTCCATTGAAGCCTGGAAGTTAGTTTTGTGGGAGAGAAATACCCAAGGAAGAGTCAGATGAAAAATTAACAGAATTCTCAACAGTCACAAGGTTGTTTTTTTGTTGTTATTCTTCACTTGTTTTTGTGGTGGATAATGTTCTATTACTGACTTCATGTCATTCTACAAACACAGAAGTTTACCACCAGACACAAAAGGACTAGGCATTCAATAATGGACAAACAAATATCTGAAAATCTGCAGGTTAAGAAGTTAAGGATATTCAGTCTAACACTAAAGAGGGTGTCTTACTATTTCAGTCTCCAAGTTATACACTTTGAACTAAAATGAACTTCTTGTCACTTTAGTTCCTTCACTCTTTAAATGGCTATGATCATCCCCACCTGCCCCAATTCTTCCCTGCCAGGTCTGGCACCCAGATCTAAATGTGACCAGGTGACCACATGCAGCCTGAAACCGTAAAGACAAAACACAGGTGGAAAAGGTGCCAATCCTGGTGTAATTAAGGAAGAAAAGAAATCACCCTCTTTGAAATAGTTCATGAGGAAGTGGGTTTTGTGCCAGGAGGTACAATGTTATGAAAAGTCCTCCAGCCAAGCGCTGAAATCTAATATCGTACAACCTGATAACAGAGCAAGCATCCACAGGAGTTCACCCTCTGGCTCAAAGGATCATAATTAAACCAGAAAGAAAGGTCAAGAGCACTCAGAAAACCACAATTTATTTAAGTCATTTTGTTCCTTTTCTGTAAAAAATCAATAATTTCTTCAAGTATGGGGTATGGATGTAGTGGGAAAGATTCCACAATTAATTATGGCTGAATATAAATGTGGAAAAAAATAGAAAGTATAACTCACAGTCAGCAATGAGTTGCTATCACTAAGAAAAATAAATACATAATAATTTGGGGGGACAATTTTTAATAACACATTACAGCCATTTTTAAAGAGAACAAGGTATAAAGAAAAGAGAAAATGGCTTACAGACCCAAGAATCATATAACAACTTCTGACATTATAAATAAATAAATATGCATGTGGTTAGAACATCTTAAAGGTACAGAAACAGTACAACCATCCTCCCACAGGATAAATCATCTAAACAGTTTCCTTAATTATTCTTTTAAAAACACATACAAACATAACTAATTATTTTGGGAGCAATGTTTCATTATCAGCATTTATCATTCTTCCTCATTGTTTTAAAGGACAACATAATAATCTACTATAGAAATCACTTCACCAGTCATGTAATACAGAAATTTCACCAATCACCTAATTCTGGAAATTTGCAAGGCTTTCTGTTTGGGGCCAGTGCTATCATGAGTTTTCTATACATGTTTGGCTGACTTATAGGTTTGACTATGAGGCAACATTGCTAAATGAGATTACTGAGTCAACATGTACATGATTTTTAATTTAGATTTTTATTTTGGATAGTTATAATCACAATGCTGTCAATAACAGCAAAACCAGTCATTACTCATTCCAATCACACTCTCAATACTACCTGAGGTTAATAGACTTTGGTTGAAGTTTTTGTCAAACTGATACGCAAAATAAAAAATAATACTTCTTTAATTATTAAGATAGAGCATTTTTCAAAAGTATATAATAATTCCTTGTAAACTCCTTATTCTTCTCTGTGCCCATTTTTCTATTAAATTGGTTTTTTACTGGATTGCAAATTATTGTTTCTTGTTTTTCTTTTCTAATTAAAGAATTTAGACCTTTGTTGGTTTCAAGTATTGCAAACATTTCCCCAATGTATTATTTGTCTTTTTTTGTGAAAATCTTTGATGCAATTTATCAGTCTTTTTATTTACAGCATTTAGATTTTTTTTTTCTATACATAAAGGACACCATAATTCAAGGGACCTTGTCAAGGCCAAATTAAAATAAGTAGAACCATTGAATTACAAATATTTATGAATCCAATCATAAAATCAATGGCAAATCTCCAGTTTCAACTTGCTTTAAAATAACTAGCTTTAGAAACACTACCTCTGTACCAACAGTATTCTTCAACAAACTAGAGAAAACAGTTCTAAAATTCATATGGAACCACAAAAGACCCCGAATAGCCAAAGCAATCCTGAGAAGGAAGAATAAAGCTGGGGGATTATACTCCCCAACTTCAAGCTCTACTACAAAGTCACAGTGTTCAAAACAATTTGGCACGAGCACAAGAACAGACCCATAGATCAATGGAACAGAACAGAGAGCACAGATATAAACCCAAGCATATACAGTCAATTAATATATGATAAAGGAGCCATGAATGTACAATGGGGAAATGACAGCCTCTTCAACAGCTGGTGTTGGCAAAACTGAACACCTCCATGTAAGAGACTGAAACTGGATTATTACCTAACCCCATACACAAAAGTAAACTCAAAATGGATCAAAGACCTGAATGTAAGTCATGAAACATAAAACTCTTAGAAGAAAACATAAGCAAAAATCTCCTGAATATAAACATGAGCAATTTTTTCCTGAACACATCTCCTTGGGCAAGGGAAACAAAAGCAAAAATGAACAAATGGGACTACATCAAACTAAAAAGTTTCTTTACTACAAAGGACATCATCAGTAGAACAAAAAGGCATCCTGCAGTATAGGAGAATATATTCATAAACAATGTATCCAATAAGGGGTTAACATCCAAAATATATAAAGAACTCACATGCCTCAACACCCAAAAAGCAAATAACCGGATTGAAAAATGGGTTGAGGATCTGAACAGACACTTCTCCAAAGAAGAAATTCAGATGGCCAACAGGTACATGAAAAGATGCTCCACATCATTAATTATCAGGGAAATGCAAATTAAAACCACAATGAGGTATCTCCTCACAACAGTAAGGATGGCCGACATCCAAAAGACAAGGAACAACAAATGCTGGCAAGGACACAGAGAAAGGGCAACTCTCCTACACTACTGGTGGAAATGCAAATTAGTTCAACCATTGTGGAAAGCAATATGGCCATTCCTCAAAAAACTAAAAATAGACATATCATTTGACCCAGGAACTCCACTCCTGGGATTTATGTGAAGAAAACAAGATCCCAGATTCAAAAAGACATATGCACCCCTATGTTTATTGCAGCACTATTTACAATAGCAAAGATATGGAAGCAACCTAAGTGTCCATCAGTAGATGAATGGATAAAGAAGATGTGGTACATATACACAATGGAATATTTTTCAGCCATAAGAAGAAAACAAATCCCACCATTTGCAACAACATGGATGGAGCTAGAGGGTATTATGCTCAGTGAAATAAGCCAGTCAGAGAAAGACAAGTACCAAATTATTTCCCTCCTTTGTGGAGTATAACAACAAAGCAAAACTGAAGAAACAAAACAGCAGCAGACTCACCTCCAAGAAGGGACTAGCAGTTACCAAAGGGAAGGGGGTTGGGGAGGGTGGGTAGGGAAGGAGGAAGAAGGGGATTAAGGGGCATTATGATTAGCGCACATAATGTATGGGCGTCACAGGGAAGACAGTATAGCACAGAGAAGACAAGTAGTGACTCTATAGCATATCTTACTACGCGATGGACAGTGACTTGTAATGGGGTATGTGGGGGTTGGACTTGATAATATGGGTGAATGTAGTAACCCCAATGTTATTCATGTGAAACCTTTCTAACACTGTATATCAAAGATACTTTAATTTAAAAAAACACATCTGTAGTTGAGAAGTATCTTTGAAGATCTTGAAATAAAAACAAAATTCCAATTAAACCTAAAAAAAATCTGTTTTTTATTTACAAGCCAATCACTGAGCCCTCTGTAAAACACTGGTAGGAAAATCTTCCATTGTTCTGAATTTCAAATTACTGCATTCAAAAAAGAAATATATGAAGGTCCCCGGTTCTGCTGTGCCATTGTCCATTGTAAGACTATGAATCACCTCCTTCCAGGAGACTGCTTCGCTGCAGGTACACAAAAGCAGTCTTGTCTTTCCCATCACATCTTTGCATCATGTTTTTCTTCTCATGTGTCATTATTATCCTTAAATCTTGTTTCACATTTTTAATCTTATCCTTGATAAGTGGGAATGCTATCTGGTTAAATTTGTGTTTCCCTACATCTCCCACACCTCAGGCCCCCCAGGAGTGGCTTCTCAACACTAGAAAGGACCCAATAAAAAATAGACATTAGTGCAGGCCTGGGGCAGCCAGGACTTCATGTTGGAAACCCTGCTCCTGAGAGAAACAACCATCTGGTAAACCCACAAGTGCTTGCAGAACCGTAGCCAACCTTCCAAACAACCACAGCGCCCTCCCTCCCAACAGTCCCAGGAGGGAAGCTCCCACCAAATGGCAGAAGTGTCCAGAGCCACAGCACAGATTTCACATCCCAAGTACCCCTCTCCATGGTTTTCTTGGATGTCACTTGCTCAGTTCCTTCAGCACGACTGAGATACAACAGCATTTGGGGAGACCTTAATAATACATACACATAAATATGTCCATAAAGGGCCCCTGGGTAAAATGACATATTGAAACTTCCTCATAAACTTTTTCTTCTCCCAGACAACATGAAAAGGGAAAAAAAGAAATTAGACAACCTGTCTTCACCTAACACAAAAAATGACAAAATGTCAAGAAACAAGTGTCTAGAGCATATCAAGGCAGCCCACCATGGCTCAGTCCTAACTCAGCCCAGAACCTCCAAAGCTCGCACCCCCAGGGGACCCCCATACCTGATGAGTACCCTGAAGGGATTTCCTTGTCTCCTTCCTCTAACCCAAGAGTCGAGGAAATCGCTGCTGGGAATGATCACATGAAACACAAAAAGTGAACAATGAGGCTGACTGCTGAAGAAGCTTCTAGGGTTTCACATAATAATGTGAAAATAATCCAAACTTGGAGAATAATTCCCCCAACTAGATGGAGTGAATATGGTATAAAACATTGAACAAAATTTCAAAGGTAAGCACAGAGCCCAGCTGGTCTAATAATAATTGCATCTCCTATCAGGAGGGCTCCCCAACTCATTCCCACCATCATCCCAACCAGCCCTCCTGCTATAGAAATTTGGCAAACACAGGATATGCTCAGAGAATGCACTACAGTTGGAAGGAGAAAACAAACTAGCCTCAGATTAATTGAAAAGGGAGTGAAGAGCAAATGTAACTCCTGGGCTGAGCTGTCCAAGTATGAATCAGATTAAAAGAGAAAGACAGTTATCTTTCTATCAGCTATCTCAACATTCTGGGGGAAAACAAATAAGAAAAGTAAGAAAAAGAAAGTCATAAAGCATGACCGGAAAAGAAACAACTCAAATAAAATGAAGAATCTCTTTATAACTGTCTCATAAAGAAGAATAACTTAATAAGAAAAAACTTTCACAAAGCTAGAGCTCAGAAAAAAGATAATAAATAAAAGAGTTTGCAGACCTAAGGAAAAAAATAACCAGAAAAAATTATCACTGTAGAATTTGAAATGATTTAGAAACCACAAAAAGAGAAAGACCTGTTTGTATTTGAATTTCTGCATTAGAGAAACAGTTTGAGATAACAGTGGTTTTTTTTAACAATTTTAAAGGCAAAAATATTAACACAGAAAAGTTAATGTCTTCGAAAAACAAAAGCTCTGCAACTTAAATGTAATGACCACCTCTGAAGTAGAGAATCCAACAAATGGAACACAAAATATGCTCAAAGATATAACACAGGAAAATTTACCTGAAATAGAAAAGATTTTATTTGAAGACAGAAAGAGTATGTTGTATTTCAGAAAAAATACAAAACAAAACTATAGTTGAATTACAGCTACTGAACTTCAAAGATAAGGAAAGAATACTACAGGTGTCTAGATGGGGGGTGGGGGCAACACACTGACAAGGGGGTTAAAAACCAGTCTGGTTCAGGCAGAGAAAGACAAGTACCAAATGATTTCACTCATTTGTAGAATATAACAACACAGCAAAACTGAAGGAACAAAACAGCAGCAGACTCACAGACTCCAAGAAGGGACTAGTGGTTACCAAAGGGGAGGGGAGGGTGAGGGCAGGTGGGGAAGGAGGGAGAAGGGGATTAAGGAGAATTTTAATTAGCACACACAATACAGGTAGGTCACAGGGAAGGCAGTATAGCATAGAGAAAGTGGTGACTCTATAGCATCTTACTATGCTAATGGACAGTGACTGTAATGGGGTGGGTTTGGGGGGGACTTGATAATATGGGTTAATGTTGAAACCACAATGTTGCTCATGTGAAACCTTCATAATATTGTATATCAATGATACCTTAATTAAAATAAAATAAAAAACAGAAACTGACCAAAAAAAAAAGTCTGGTTCCAACAGAAAGAAAGTGTGACAAATATATGATACCCAGCCAAAAAAGAATGAACCCACATGTGTTCTCAATCGTGAAAGGACACTGAAAAGTTATTAACCATGAACCCTGAGGGGAGGAATAGCATAGCAATGAAACCCCCTCAAATGAAAACCAGACAAATTTCAAAATCTAGTAGTATCACTTTGGTTCCAGCCAGCTGACTAGAAGCAAGGGGAGAACCACTGCAGGAATGTCGTGTATGTTGCACAGCTGCTCTTCCAGAAGTAAGAGAAATCTCCAAGTCGCTGGAGGAGAGGAATGTCAAAAAAAATGTAAAAAAAAAGAAGTCATGAGTTGAATCATTACAGTTATAAGGAGAGAATCCCCTCAAGGCAAATGTAGAGCAAGTAGGTCAGGCAATATTTAAATAGCTAATGGAGAATTTTTCAGAACATATGATAGATACAAATGCGTTGATAAAAGGAAATAGAACATTTACCAGGAAACTTAAATCCACATTAAAAACTTCGGTGTCACTAAGTCAAAGAGAACATCTCAATAGTAGTTTGTGAAACAGACATACTACTTCCTAGGAATAATTACTTCCCAAGGACTCATCAATAGCAAAATACCAGAAGATAATTACATATTTTTAGATGGCTTGGAGAAATTCCCTTAATCAAAAATTGTGTACCCAGGAAAAAGCCTCTCAACAATGATGGTAAAAGAAAATTTTCAGTTAATCAGAAATCAATTTATCCAACTAAAGACTAAAGACTTACACTAAAGAAACTAATATGCTTAGATATCAATAAATGTTTGCATTAAACTCTCTGAAAGATAAGGATTTCTCAAGCTTGATTTTAAAAAGAAAAACTATGTGCCATTTAGAATAGATAAAATAAGGACACCGACTGGTTGGAAATAAAGAGATTTTAAAAAATACTAAGTAAATATTAAACAAATTAGGTATGGCAATGTCAGACAGGAGACTTAAAGACAAAGAGCACCATTAGATATAAAGAGGACCACCACCCAATAAAAAAATGATATGCTAGGAATATGTAGTAAGTTGGTGCATTTTTATACTTAACAAATATCCTCAGGATTTATAAAGCCACAACTGATAGAACTATACCAAGTAAATTCCAGATTTACTTTCACAGGAGAAGAATCCAATACCTGTCTCACAATAATTCTCCACACCAAGAATCAGGAAGAAAAGGCATTTTTTAAATAAGAACCATTTGTATTACCAGTAAAAAGTATAAGGTATCTGAAAGAAAAAAAATCTAACTGAAATATGTGCAATTATTTCATGAACAAAATTATGACACTTCATTGAAGGACACCAAAAAGAATCTAAGTTAGTGAACAGATGAACATAGTTAATGCACACAAAATATCAGCATCACAAAGACGTGAATTCTACCCAATGGGTATGTAGGTTCAATGCAATTCCAATGGAGTTACATGTGTTCATTTTATTTTGATTTTGTAGTTGTCAGATTTAATGAGCTGGTTCTAGAATGTATTTGCAAGAACAAAGGTCAAAAATATCCAAGGAGATTTTTACCAATGGGTTGAAAGAATTTGCTCTCCCACATATCAAAATTTTCTATAAAATAATAGTAAGACCATGTGCTATTAGTTCAACAACATAGAAGCTGACCTAACCTATGGAAAGGCATAGAGAGCCCAGGAACAGAAGTTTGCATATTTAGAGTCTTCACATAGGAGAAAGGCGGTCAGTGGATCAATGGGAAAAAAAATTGCTATTCAGTAAATTGTGCCACATATCATGATCCTCAAAGTGGGGACCAGTGGGCAGGGAGGGGATTGGATCCTTACCACTCCTCAGGCACAAAGCTCTAAATGTGGAAAAAAAGGAATTAAGATGTTTACAAGAAAACATAGAACATCTTCTTCATGTCTTGTTTTTCTTAAGACACAAGAAAACATAAACCACAAAAGAAAATTAATCTGTGCTAAAATTAAAATCTCTATGCTTCAGAAAAGCTATTTCACAAGTGAGATTAGCCACAGACTTGAAGAATCTATTTCCACATACACAGCTGACAATGTAATATACAGAATATATACACAGGCCTACAAATCAATGAGATCACCTAACAGAAAACATTTAGAAGGTAATGAGGAGGCAAGGGCAAATTACCAACACCTCACAAATATACGAATGGATGCTCAATGTCAGTAGTTCGCAGTAAGATATAAATTAAACCCCAATGAGGTATCATCTCACATCCACCAGTTGGGAAAAAGTAAGAGTCTGACAACACCAAGTGTGCATGAGGACATGGGTCAACAGGAAATTTAGAGGTCAGCCTGACAGTCTCAGTAAAGCTGAAGGTGTTCAAATTCTATGACCCATATATTTTAACAACTACATAACAGGCTGGACCATTTTAATTTATCTGTATTAGACTGGTTTTAGCCTATAAAGAAGGTTCAACCTAATAGTTGTTGAGAAGGTAATTCCATATATGAACCAAGAGATGTACTCAAGAATGCTTACATTATTTGTGAATGAAAAAAAATCAAAGTCATGCAAAAAAAAATAGGCAAATGGATCAATATATTGCAGTGTATTGGAGCAATAAAAATAAGTGTGCTCATTCATCTGTTCATCAGGAAGCGGGTACCATGTGTCAGGCACTGGGGAAATAGTGGTGGACACATGTGACTAAGCCTGGGCCTGGGAGGCTAAGCGGATATGCATGGAAGCAGATGGAGCAGGTCGTTTGCATCCATCCGTGAGTGAAGTCCCAGGATGCAGACAGATGTAAGCAGGACCCAACCCAGCCTTGTTTGGATCATTTGCACAGCCCTGGAGTGTTTGCAAGCCCTTGCTCTTCTATTATTTTATCCTTCCAACAACCAGTGAGGTATTTTGTGCCAATTTTACACACTGGAAACAAAAATGATCATTATTTTGCCTGGTGTCCTTGAACTAGCTTTCAATGGGACCCAAACTGCATCTTAGGCCTGCAGATTAAATAAGTAATTTGCCATCTCACTGGAACAAATCATCTCACAGACTCAGCTTAAACCCATTTTTAAATCCTCCAAGTTGCTCTAGCAGCATGTGGCTTTGGTTACAACTGAAAATAAAAGCACAGAATAAAATGCTTTGGGACAAAGGATAAAATTGTAAATGAATTAAGAAGAAAGAGAGCACTTCAGAGGGGCAAGGATCTCATTGGCTGAGAGCAGGAAACAATCACAGTAAGTTTAGAATATCAAGGAAGCTGAAGTAAAGCTTATCATTAGCCTGGTCCTTGGAAACAAAGCACTTTGCAGTGAGCATGAAATTCTATTGTGTCTCTCTGGGGCACAAAAGATCCTGGATGCCAGCCTCTTAGAAGAGGAGACTTTCCCAGAAGTATTATGGTCCTTGCCATAAAATCTGCAAGAAAAGGGGGTTCAAACAAAGTATGAGTCAAAACTAAATAACAGGTCTCAGCATAGCTGACCTGCCCCGAATGCAGTGTGGTTCAGAGCTGGGACTTCCAAAGAACTCTCCATTGGTCCAAAATTTCCCCTTAGAGGACCTTTTGCAAATCTGTAAGCTGGATACTGAATTAGTTGGGTGCTGAGAGAAAGGAATGGGAAGACTCTCTCCTTTTCCTTATTTTTTTGTTTTTTAGTTGCTTTATAGTGAAAAACAATTGCTTTTCTTTCAACAACCATCCCTTTAACACACATGCAGCACCCACTCTTTCCGGCACTGTGCCAGAGCTTAGGGAGTGAGCCACAAAGAAGGGGCAGTAAATCCTTCCTCCAAGGACCTGAGACAAGCAAACAAATCATCCCAGTTAAATATGGACCCAGGTATGAGATGCACATTTGTATGACCTCTGGGAGTCTCGTGAGTGATACGCTTCAACACTGTAAGTGTGCAGGCTCTTCAACCCACAGATTCCAAGTCAATGAACTTTTCATAAGGAGACAATCGGGAAGGTGTCTAAAATACATTTTAAAAAAAGAAAAAAGGTGATTTCGACATTGTTTCCTGGCAAGTCCAGTAGGCACACAGAAGGTTGCAGTGGAAAGGAGGCAGGGGTCAAGGGCAATCAGAAAAGGCATGGAGACAATATCCGGGGAATGAAGTCCCCTGTCCACAGGGACATGAGGGGGGGGGACATGGTGATGGGGGACTGCGACAGCCCTCCCACCCCAGGGCCCATTCACAATGACTCCAGTTCCAGTCAAAATACCAGCTGGGATAATTTTTTAATTCAAAATGATTCTAAAATATAATTGGTGAGCAAATACATTCCAAAAACGAAGAAAACTCTGAAGGAAAAGATGAGCTAGGAAAGATTATAGTTCTATAATATGTCAGAACATATTATAAAGTATAAATGCTTTTTAAAAGACAAATCCAGTACAGAAACGTAAGTATAGGCCAATGAAATAGCTTAAGAAGTCCAAAAACACTCTACCATGTTTCAAAATACAAGACAAGACAACCTTTTTGGGAAGAGGCAAGGAAGAACTCAACAATGGGGTCAGTCCTCTTGAATTGGGATTTCTTTTTTTTAAGATAAACTAAAGCCTTACACTGTACTCAAAAGTATACTCTAAGTGGAAGAAAATCTAAAACAGAGTAAGTTTAATTCTAGAAAAGCAAGAACAGAATATTGACCAAACCTATAAACGAATGAAGTACAATCCCACAGTTTTGAAATTATAAGACACTTCAAAGACGAGGAAGAGGTATTATTAGATATACAGATTAAATGTGAACAAGAAACATAAGGAAATAGAAAGGGCACAAATAACAGTGGAAAATTTTTTGTACACATAGTGAGGCCTTAACAACCACACCGTGGGAGAAAATCACCAGGCCTCAAATTGTGAAATAGGAAAAGAATTTGGTGAGCAATTTCTATGAGCGAAAATACATATAAAAAAATGTTCCTACCCACACTAATCCCTGAAAGTAGACAATTAAATAAACCTTCCATGCCATTGCACATGTAGTAAATTTGCAGGGACAGACCACAGGCCTGCTCACCACTACACACACCAGCGGGCCTCATGGGCCGTCATACATGCCTTCTAAGAAAGAGGCCGGCAGCACGGACCTGGGGGGTGGAGAATAATCACACTCCCCTCTGGCTCAGCCACAACGCTGTGTAGAGCTTGTCCTGGGACTATTATGTTTTAAGCCGGCCAGCATGACAAGCATTAAGGCAACGTTTCACACAATCTGACATATCAAGAGCGATGTGTGAGTATGGTCATGATTCCACGAGGGAGTCCCCACAACAGAAATGCCCCCAGTATGCCAACATTGCCTGTCAACAGAGGTCAGGGCTATGCCAGGGCTGGCATCATTCCCGCAGCTCCTGACAAGGCAGTGGCCCAGGTGGCTGAAGCCACTACGGGCAGGAGGGAATTCCCCACTTCTCGGTGCGTGGTGGCATGTTGTCCTATTTACCCACCCTGGTCTTCAACACATAAATTCAGCACGTGCTTTTTCAGAGCTGTTCCTGGAGGAAATGGGAGAGCCCTGGGCGCTGAGCAGGCAGCTGCGGGCCGGGCTTGGGCCAGGGCTGGCCACCCTCCCCAGGGCCAGGCAAGCCCCACAGCACCAGGCTGGCAGGGTCCTGCACCTGCGTGTGGGACTGGGAAGTCCCATCCGGCAGGAATGTAGGGAGGACCGAGATCACTGGGTTACTGGGCCCAACAAATCACTGACTGGCCAGGGGACGGAACACAGGTGCAGGGGGCTCAGCCATGTGACCCAAGTCCACCTGGAAGAAGAAAGGGCAGAGGAGGCCCATGCTCAGCTGATGAGGCCCCAGCACAACCCTGTGCCCACGTTCATTCTCGTCCTTCACAGCCAACCTGTGCCCACCCCCATCCTTAAGTCTGTGCCAAACTCAAGAGGGGCAGCAGAGGCCCCTGCCACTCATTCCTAAGAAACAGTCATTTTCCAAACAGGCACTCTGGGATGCACGGGACTGGCTCTGCCAGGGCTGCAGCTGCAGACCCGAAGGCTGAGGGTGCCTGTGAGCATACCCGGGACCCGCCCAGCACCCAGGACCCACCCAGCACCAGCCCCCAGCACTCTGGCCAGGACTGGGTGGGCCTGGGCACAGGAGCCCTCCTGCCCACAGCAGGTGGTGGGGATGGGAAACCCCCCAGGGCTGCAAAGCAGGATGACAAGGACCAGGGCAGGGTGGACGGTACTCTAAGCTGACAAAATTAATGTGCTCGGCAATGCAGATGATTTCCCGGGAGACAGCCGCCTCTAACACCAGCTCATAAGACAACCAGAGGCCACCTTCACCCTGGTCTCTGGAGGTTTCATTGCCAGGAGGTCAGTTTGCTTGTTTGTCATCTTTCTTGTAATTGAAACACCCAGGTATCCGGACCAAAGTAAATAAACCACAGCAACTCCCGAATCCCAAGGAGGCCCCCAGTCCCAGTCAGAAGTGCCTCTCGGGAAGAAAAGAGGTCTTTGTATTTTGGTTTTGGTTTGGGGCCTTTTTCTTCCATAGAAGTCACCCAAATCTACCATCCCAAATAAAATCTTCCAGACCCAGCTTTTTGAGGACCTTGCAGTTTTCCCTCTGATGTGCTGATAACAATTTCATCAGAATAACGATGTTAAGAGGATTTTTATTTTCTTTCCACACCAACAATCAAATTGGGAAATGGGAAATTGGATGCCTTGTTCTTGAAATTCAGTGGGTTTTCCATACCTTTGAAAAACTGGATATTTTTACATTTTTAAGCTTGGGCCATGGTGCAGGACACAAAGAATGCTGACTGAATAAAACATTTGCTTTATCAGAGTGCTCACTGCCCTTCACAGCTGCTCCCAGGTGTGGTGCCTCTGAGAGCAGAAGGAAAGTGAGCTCACATTACAGGATTAGAAGCAAATTAAGATCAATCAGAATGAGAGAGGCCTGCCTGCAGACATGGGGTTGTAAGGGTTTAAAGCACACAAACCTGAAACAGCCTAGCATGTGCCTGCCCCATGCGCCAAGCTTTTCAATAATTCGATTTCTGAACCACTCTTCTTAGACCACCGTTCTGAGTGACCTGAGCCACACTAGAATGACCTTCAGTGACCTGGCCACTTTCCTCCTGGGGCCTAGTCGGGGGTGAGGCCTAGCGGCAGGGCAGCCCAGGCCAACTTCGTGGACCCTAGGCCTGCAGAAGGGCAATCCACTTTGTCTCCCTACCTAGCCAGGCAGAAGCTGAATTATTCTGCAGCTTTCCTGACAATCCCTCAGGTCAGAGCCTAGAGCTCTGCGAGCCGCAGACACCAGCTCCGAGACACTGTCCAACCAGAGGAGAAAAGTGGGCCATGTGAGCTGTCTGCATGGTCTCCACAGGGAAATGCGATTTCCCCGTGACCATGGGGAGCGCTGAGCCTGGTATGAGGCTGCTGCGCTGCCCTGGGAATGCCCATGCCTCCCCATCCCGTCTAGCCCAGCAGCACTGAGTCACAGTTCTGTGGGAGTGTGGGTGAAGGTCTCCTGGAGTCACTGCTCTGAAGTGGGGGTGGGGGGGGAACAGGGTCATCAGGTCACCTTTCAGGAGTGCTTCCCAGGCTCCAGGTCTGACCAGCTAGCCAGTGAGGACGTCCCACCCCAGGATCTGTAAAGCACAGGAGCCACACTGTCAGCTCCCGCTAAGTGCTGGCGCACCAAGGAGAGCAAGGCTGAGCACCACCACCACTGCCATCTGGGAGCGGGCAAGGGCCAGCAGGCTCCATCCTTGGGCTTAGGCCAGACGCAGCCCTGGAGAGTCTGAATGGGGCCAGGCCACCAGCTGTGGACCTGGACCACAGTCCCTCCATGGAGGCTTCCTGAGGGGCCAGAGCCACCTAAGGCTGGAGGGCCTGCAACTCAGACATCACTAGAGACCAGAGGCAGACAAGTGTGAGCAAACGCGGGGCTCCTCCTTGGTGGGCTTCACTTACTGGCCAGTCCCTGCCCTTGGATGTTTGTGTGGACCTGGGTGCTATGTCGACAGCCAGAAGTGTGCTCATGGTAAAACACAATAGCATTTTCTTATTTCCACCAGCCCCCTTTGACCTCTGGCTGGTGGTGCACCACAGCGTTTTAGGACAGTGATGTCCTTGCATTGCCCTATGCTCCATGTCTTCATTAATGCCCACCAAAGCCAAAAGGCTTGCATCAGCTCACACTGATAGGAGCAAGGGGTCAGCGTTCTGTCCAACCCGGGGCCGCCGGGGCAGTCACACAGAGGTGGAGGGGATGCAGAGCTGAGAGGGGGTCCCACCAGAGCAGGAGACGGGAGGAAGCCTGGAGGAGAGCCACTGCCCCACGAGCACCTGCACGCCATGGGCCAGCCCCCCTCTTCAATGAAACACGAACAGGAGATATGCACGCCACAGAGACTTGGCTTATGCTGTTTTTCCTTGTTCTTGTTATTAAATTATTAAAACAAGATGCAATGAATTAGGCTGATTCTCTGTTAGAATGAGACGTAAAAATGAATATATACATTCATGTGGAGGAGCATGGCTCACAGCCAGTGGACGTTTGCCAGCATTGGCAAGATTGCTCAGAAACGGCCCGGACGGATGCTCCTCGGGGCACCGTCAACTCTATGGACCTGCCCAGCACTGGTGTCCTGAACTCTGACCCAGAAACCCTGCTCCAGGAAATCATTCAGGCAGAACAAGCTGGTAGAAGATGCATCCTTCAGGCATAAAGCTGCTACCCACAACAGTAAGAGCTAGGAAGCACCTTAGAGTCCAACATAAGGAAATGGTTGAATAAATAATGTGTATCCAGTGGATGGACTATTAGGCAATAGGACCATTAAATAGGAAGACCAAACAACAATTTGTAAAGTGTTGGGCTTAAAATGCTGAGTGGGGGAAAAAATGCAAAAAACTCTGACTTTAATTATGCAAAAACATTGCATTATATATGCCTAATGACAATAAAAGTAGCAGGCATATTAGGATAAGGGAACATTAGATGACATTCAAAGTTTTCCTTATTGTTATAGGACTATTTGTGCAATTAATAAAAATCAAGTGGAAAAAAATAAGTGGCATTAAAACAGTTATAAAACATTCTTCTATTTGAGTTCATTTTTTTTCCCAAGAATGGTATAGTTTCAACAATCTATAAAGCTAAGTATGAAGGTAAGTATGGTGGCACTGTTTATCCATTCTAAGCTATTCCATTTTGCTGTTTGAAATGCCCATAACAAAGCATTTTCTAAAGGAACTACAATAATAAGACCATAATGTAGGAGCTTTTTAAGTAAATATGAAAACAGACATGTTTCCCTCAATAGTACAGCCATCTTACAATGGCGCCTGGTTCTTGTTCACCTAGTAAACATTTATCAGAGGTTGTTCAATCACCAGTCAGATCGGTTATTCCACATGTCGGCTCCCCATTCCCAGAGCCAGGAAGCTGCAGGGCACAAAGAAAGCACACGTGGTCAGAGGAGACACAAACTAGCTGGGGAAGATGGATCAGCTTAAAGGCATTTGCCCAGAGGGGCCTGGCCTCAACAGTGCCAGCACCATGGCCCGGAGGGCTGCAACCACATTGCATCCTTCCGGGCCGTGGCAGCCCAACTGTGCCCACAGGAGCCTCAGCACCCTCACCTGGCCTCACACTGCTTGGACATCACCTACCCGTGTCTACCACGTCCATACTTTGGTCAAATAAGAAAACAGGTCCCACTTCTAGGCTGGGCTCTGTTGCAAGCACATTATACACACTAACTCATTTAATCCTTACAAACCATCTCCTTTTATAGGGAGGAAAACCAAGTTAAGAAATGTGCTTACACAAGTAACCTAGTAAGTGGCTGTCAGAGGTGGGGTCCCAGTTCCCTGCACTGAACGCCTTGAGTTGTTTCAATTATAAGCAGTACTGTAATGAATGGCCCTGTGTAAGTATCATTTCCCCATTTGTGCAGGGACATCTGTGGGACAGACACCTGGAAGTAGGCTCATGAATATGTAATTGCATATTCCATTGCTTTCCTCTGTCCCAAGTGCCTAGCACATAGCAGACATGCCATAAAATTCTGTTTTCCTGCCTTCCTTCTCCCTCTCAACAAGTAGTTATTGAACACTTATTGCATGCCAGGCACTGTATGGGTGCTAGGGAATATCAGAAAAATCTCCCTGCTCTCATGAATCTGAGATACTAGTGGGGCTCTGGAGGAAACTAGTAAATGTATTTGTGAAATGTTACAAGAAGATAAATACTAAAAAGAAAAATACAGCTAAGATGGATGGGATGTAGGCATCACCATTTAAATAAGTAGTCTTCAAATAAATAAATATAATATTTCTGAGGAAGATGTTTATCTTAGCAGGATTAATAATCATGAAAAATGTTTAAACAATTCAAGTGTCTGATATGGAAGGGTAGTCAGTCCTGGCATCTACTTCACTGAGCTGTTTTGTTGAGGTTTAAATGAGCTGATACACAAAAAGCAGAAATTGTGGCGCCCAAGGAAACTTCTACCCACAGAATTCCTTCATAGGAAAATAGGCTTAGTTCCCAAAAAACAAACTATATGTCAATAATACATGCTGTTCATAAACTGAAAAACAGTTACTCAGATGTCTAGATGCACTAGCCATCCATCATGAGACTTGCTTGTGAATTGCTGACCTTAAAACTTTTGTGCAAATTTCTAGCTGAAATTGTTCTAATCCTAAAGATCATCACATGAAAAGGTAAACATCCTTTTTAGCATTTACCTTATTTTGAAGAAGTGTAACTCCCAGAGGAAAATGTGTTCCCAGCCCGGGAAGATTTGTTTGAGCAGTTCCAACTGATCTAGGAGAGCCTTGCAATATAATTTGGATACAGTTCCAAAAAGATGTGAATTAACACAAAAGATGGACATGAAAGAGCAACATTGAGCCAATGCACTGGCAGCCCAGGTTACATAGGCACAGACTTGTGCTCTGGACTAGGTGCCTGTGATACAGTATTTGGGCATTAAGTGCACTTCATCCTAGTCTCTTCAACCAAAAGATTCAGTTTAGTTTTCACAACAGATGCCCAAACACCAATTTAGTTCAAATTCCTCCTTTTTAAGGGTTTTTCCAAATTAGCCTTTTTCTGACAACATGCTGCAGCCCCAATGGGCTGAGGGTTCGGCTACCTTGGCCCTCAGGGCAGGCTGTGACCTTGAATGAGCAGACCTCCTCCAGTTCCCTGCAAGTGGGGCAGGCAGGCCAGCGCCTAATGTCCCCACCTCAGGGTCTCTCTGGGACCTCAGAACTCACCGGGTGCCGGAGTCTGCAGAGCCAGTTCTTCCAGACCAGGGCCCGAAACTGGCGCCCAGCCCGCCCCATGCCTGCTGAGCAGCTCTGGGCATCAGGCAGACAGCTGGCCGTCTTATGTCTCAGGGCTGGGCGCAGGCATGGTGCCCGTTAGTCAATCCCAACAAAATCAGGTGATGCAAGAGAATTACGGGTGACTGGAGAAGGCACGCATGAATGTCCCTCCTGCCCTGCACCTGTTGAGAAATCATCCCTTTTGCTACTGGGCCAGTTTGGGAGGCGTGGGTTTCGGAAGGCAGTGGTGGGCCCTTGCCCACCACACGTTTCCCGGAGCAGCGGGAATTCCGGCCCCCCCTCCCTCTGGATGTCAGTCAGATGGCTTCACACTTTCCCCTCTCCTGAAACCTCAGCTGCCCCACAAAGTTAGCAACACATGTTCCCTTCCCAGGTCCCATGGCTGGGAACTGAGGGAAGGAGGTGGAGGCAGGGTTGGTCTGGGAGAGGTGTGGACGGAGGGCAGCTAGAGTTCAAGGTCAGCTGTGGTGCCTCATGCCCCTCTTCACAGACTTCCCCCCAGTGGTGGGCAACCTGTGCTTCAGGAGCAGGGAGGAGGGCAGCAGGCAGAGCAGGGAGCTGGCCAGCCTTTACCCTGTCCTCCGAGTAAATCGCCCAGGTGACTCAGTAAGACAGACAGGGAGCCGCTCTCCATATGTGATCCGTCTTGGTGGCCCCGGAGGCAGGCCACTGGCCAGGCTCCCTGGGAGCCAGGTGGGGGCTCATGGGCACCTTCTGGGAGGCTGGCAGGCATCAGCAAGCCTGCGGGTTCCTCCGGGTCTTGGTGGATTCTGCACACATTCATCGTTGCAGTGGGCTGTTGCCCCACCATCCTGGGGGCCTGAGCTCCCGGGTTCCTGTTGCCCTTGGCTGTGGTCAGAGGAATGTCAGGCAGGCGGACTCTGTGGTCTCCATTTCATAAAGCGTTTTCACAAGCTGTGAATGTTCCATCAGTGGCTTTTGCAACAGGAACAGGGCACAGGCTTCAGCAGAGGAATTGACTCTCAATTATCCTGCAAACCCATTTTTTTAAAAGAACATTGTTTTAGGTTGTTATTTTATTGTTTGTTACCCATTTTTCAGCCCTGGTAGAGGCCATTCCCCAGCAGGGTGAGGTCACCACACAAGAGTGGGTTTGCCCCATGCTGGCACCACACCTTCCCTGCACCCCCACCCCCTCAGAGCCCTGCCCCGCTTTCCGGGTGCTGCTCCCCAGGCACCTTTGCAAATAACACTTACCACACTTTGCATCATTCTTGGTTAAAACTCCAGTGTAAGGAAAAGGCCCCCACCATGGGGTTTTCCCCATTTTATTGTCAGGCACTTCATTTCATCCACTGATTTCCTGGAGCACCACCACGAGCGTTGCGTCCACATCACTATTACACCAGTGAGGAAGAGTTGCCACCCAAGACTCAAAAAGTGGATTTTAGTTAAACACAGAATTGCCATATGACTTTGCAATTTCCACTCCTAGGTATATATCCCAACAGAATTCAAAATAGGGGCTCAAACAAATACATGTACACATATTGTCATTACAGTACAGTTCACTCACCAAAAGGAGGAAATGACAGGGGCGTCCATCAGCAGATGAATGAACAACAAAATGTGGAAAGTACACATAAGAGAATATTACTGGCCATAAAAAGGAATGAAATTCTGACATGCTACAACGTGGATGAATCCAGAAAACACTACTAAGAGAAAGCCAGACGCAAAGGCACATATTGTAGGATTCCCTACCAATGGAAATGTCCAGAATAGATAAATTCACAGATGTAGGAAGTAGGCTGGTGGTTGCAGGGGCTGGGGAAGAAGGAGGAGAAATGGTCTAATGGGTGTGGGTTTTCCTGGCAGTGGAACCAGGTGCAAGGGTGACCACAGAACGTGGTGAATGTGCGGGATGTCCACGCGAGGTTCATGCTCAGGCGGCTAATTTTATATGATGTGAATTTCACCTCAATACATGATTTTAGGTGAATTATGTATTCTCAGCTATTTAGCCAAGCTCAGAATAGCATAAACTCACAGTGCACTGGATGGGTCTGCATTTTGGAACCTGTCAGTTCTGACCGTGTTTATTCTTCCCATTGTCTTCATGACAGCCACCTGGTTGTTCTGTGCTATCAAATGGTCACTGCTAATGTCCTACTTGGACACACATCTTGTCCCTTACCCAATCTGCTTACCCAGCACCCTCATCTTACCTGCATGTCATTGTAACTGGGAGCCACCTATTCAAGTACTGACTGCCCCTGGGTCCTTCGGGCTCACAGCAGTGATGAGGGCACCCCCCAGCAAGCACACACACTCTGCACAGAGGCGCCATGGCTCGGCAGCCAGCTTGTTGGCGACGTCATTGAGAGGATATGACCGCAGGCTGACCCTCGGCCTGGCCCCAAGCAATTGGAGGCCCCCACCTCCCCTTCTGTGGAATGTGCCTCACTGGGGCCTCAGGAGGACCTTCTGAGGTCTGGTGGCCAGGGCAGGGATCTTGCCTTCGTGGCCGCCCAGACAAGGCTGGGGGGTCAGTCCCCTTGCTTATGCACCTTCCATGCCCATCCAGGGGGCCTGTCTCTGACTTCCCTCTCCGCCTGCTGTCCACATGCCAGGCAGGTTCAGATCTCTCCCAGGGAGCCCTGCAGGTTTCAAACCAACACAACTCCAGCTGTCACCCGCCTCTCTCCCTTCCCTTCCTTCAGATCCTGAAGAGCCCTGAAGAAGCCATACACTGTAAGTAATAATAACATAATAGCAGTAAAATAAGATTGGATGGAGCATGGGGGGATGCAGAGTTAAGTTTTAATGCGGCCACAGAAGGATGAAGGGTGGGAGGCCCCCACCCCAATGGCTCACCTCCCACTGTGCTGCAGCAGAGAGGTGTGTGCCCGCAGGACCGCCTCGGAGGGCAGGGGACTGGGGTTGGCCATTTCCAAGGCCAGGTTCTCCACGTCAGGTGTGCATTTGCCCTCACCCCCAGGAGAGGCCCTAGGGGGCAGAAGAACAGAAAGATGGAAGAGCCTGGCCCTGGAGGCTCATGCAGCAAAGCCCCCTGAGTGGGGTCACTGAGCAGAGACAGAATTCCTTCCCTTCTGCCTCCCACCTCCCCTACTGGGGCCCCGGCTCCATACTTAAACCTGAGCTCCAGCCTGGAGGTGCAGTGGCTTCCTAGTACCGCCAGTTCCAGGGTTACCTCATCATGCTTCCCAGCTCTTCCATCACCTACGCGAGTTTCCCACATTCCATTTCTTCTCCTTGCAATGTTCATCAGGATCTGTATTTTCCTTTTACAGACCCTGATGGATGCGATCTGCCATGTGGTCCAAAACACCAGCTGCCAGGGGAGTGGCTGCCTCAGGGTTGGAGGCCAGCCTGTGTTGTCATGGGAGAAAGCCTCTGCCACTCTTTCTCTCCCTCCCCTCTTCCTCTGTAAATCCCATGCCAACCATCCACCCCCTTAACACAACTCAGAGGCAATTAGACCAGAAGGTAATGAGCACCTCCAACAGGGAGTGGGACAAAGCACAGACAGAGAAGGGAATGGTGGCCTCCTAACAGAGAGAGAGAAGGGGTGGCGGCGTGGGGGTGGGGTGCCTGATGGTGGTTGGAGTTCTGTGACTGGAAATCAGCCAGTTCTGGCACTGGAACCAGCTGGACAGGAGTTCCAGGTCTGGCCTGTTGCTCATCAGCTGTGTGGCATTGCCAGCCATGGTCTTATGGCTCCAATCAGCACATCTATGAAGTGACACCACAGATGAAGTGCAAGAACCCCCAGCCCAGGCCTGGCACAGACTTGCTCTCAGAAGTGGCTGCTCTGAAAGTCAGTTAGCGAGGGTCCAGTTCTGCCTGCTCCGGGTTCTCCTGCACAAGGCCAACTTGCCTACCAGGACAAGTCCCTGTACCACGTCTCTCTAGTCAGTGGACCGCACATACACAAGCAAGTCTGCAAGTTCAAATACCAGGACAATTAGAGGAAAAGCTACGAGAACAAACTTACCAGCCCCTCTTCTATATCACATGAGAGCACAGGCTTGCTGGATCAACAGTGATTAGGGAATGGGTATTTTCCTACATCACAAGGACAGTGGAGGAAGAAAAGGAGGGTGGTTGTGTGTACATTTCCTTCTTATATATACAACAACAATAGTATATGCAATATAATGAGTTATAAGAAATACATATTTGGTCATTCATATGACCAAATATGTATTTCCCAGGTATATTTGATCTTCACCCACAGTTCCTGAAAACACTGCCTTCTCCAGGCAGATAACATCAGAATTGACTTGATTTCTCAGACACCCTGCTGGCGGTCGAGAATTGCTTGGTGTTGTTGGGGAAGGGGGGGAAGTGGAGGAGGGGCACACTGGAATAGTCTGAGAACCAGAAAGAAGTTACACTGTTACACTGCTGTATATTATTATACATCCCACACCAAATGCAATGGTATATTTCTCCCTACATACATGTATAACAGTAACAATATTATACACAGTAGGAATAGTAGTATAACTCCATTGGGGTGAACAGACCCAATTCCAAGGCATGTAAATATGTGGGAGGGGATCTTCCCACACACAACACCAAGCAATTCTCAGAACACCAGCAGAGCGTTAGAGAACTCAACTCAGTTCTGATGCTATCTGCCTGGAGACAGCACCAGATTCGCAGGTTAAGGGCTCCGTCCTACAGGACTGACCTCCATCCCCTGACTCCAGATGCTGGTTGCAAGCCCCAGGCAGTTACCTGTGCTTCTGACCTACCAGCTACAGTATGGAGGTTCCTACAGACTCCTGCTTAGGTTTGATTAATTTGCTAGAGTGGCTCACGGAACTCAGGAAAACATTTACATTTACCAGTTTAATAAAGGATACCCTGAAAGATACAAGTTAACAGTCAGATGAAAAGATACAAAGGGCAAGGTCCAAAATAAAGGAGCTCCTATCCTGGTGGAGCTTGGGGCCTGGCTGGATGTCTTGTGGAGGCTTTCTGGTTCCCCAATTGTGGAAGCTCTCTCCAACAGAGAAGAAGGCTGTGAGAGAGAGAGAGACAGAGAGAGACAGAGAGAGAGAGATGCTCTTCTCCTGGGGTTTCATGAGGGCTTCATTGCATAGTCATGACTGACTAAACCATTGGCCATTGGCTGATTCAACCTCCAGCCCCTGCCCTTAGATGGTGTCCCTAACATGACAAGACACCTATTTCACCTTTAAGACTCTGCAGCGTCTTTAAGAACCGTGGATGAAGACCACAGAAATATACCTGGGAAATATGTATTTCTTATGACTCATGATCTCACAAGGGTATAGGCAGAATCATGTTCCCCCAGATTCCTATGCTGAAACCCTAGCCCCCAGTGTGACTGGATCTGAAGATAAGAACTTTAGGGAGGAAATTAAGGTTAAATGAGGTCATAAGGGTGGGGGTCCTGATCCAATAGGACAGATACCCTCACAAGAAGAGGCAGAGACACCAGAGATGGCTCCCTTTGCATGTGCCTGTGGAGGGAGGGCCACGTGAGGACGCAGCGAGAAGGCAGCACCTACAGCCAGGAAGTGAGCAAACCTGCCGACACCTGGATCTGGGACTTCCCACCACCAACACTGTGAGAGAAAATGCCTGGTGATTCAGCTCAGCCCCAGCAGGTGGACCTTGGTTACAGCAGCCCAGCAGACTGACACGGAGGATAAAAGGCAGGGGAGACTAAATGTGCATGTGTGTGCCTGCAGGTGAGCCAGCTAAGGAATGTGGGGCTGACGCTTGCCTCTGACCCACACTGCAGAGTTTCCCTGAGTCTGGAACTGTCTTGCCAATGGGTTTCAGCCCCAGGCAAGTTGATTATGGATTCAGTGTGGCCAAAGATAATGACAGCAAAACGTTCTTGGAGTGAAAGGGTTATACCCAACTTTATTTCCAGGTGGCAGGTCAGTCACTAGAATCCCATTCACTCAGAGCGAGTCTGTATGCAGCAAGCTGGTCTCTGCCTCTGAGCCCCTCTGTCTGCACAGCCATCCTCTGGGCTTCTCTGCACAGCCGTCCTGCACAGCAGTCCTCTGGGCCTCTGTCCTCAGCACTGCCACCACTCCAGCCTCTGCTCTGCTCTCCTACAGGCTTGCAGCCCTGCCACCATGTCGCACCCAGAGCACTGGGTGGAGCTCTTTTTATAGAGTCAACAGTCATGTATTGCCCACAGGTGTGCAGTGAGCTAGTCAACCACGGCCAGGTGAGAATCCTGGCCATAGGAACTCTCATTTTATCCACAGGAACACACTGAGGAAAATGTGGGGTTGGCAGAAAGGTCTCCCTCTGAAAGGATCCTGAGAACAGAACTTCCTGGAGATTCTCTCTAATGCCAAGACCTCCCCAGAGGAGAACTGGCCACTCCATACTAACACAGTCTCATGAACGGTCTTCAGAGCACACTACATGCCAAATGCATCAATCATCACAAATCAGAATCCCATGTGCACCAGCCCTTGTCATCAGACACCTGCTATGGATGGCTTTAGGAAAATAATACTTGACTGTTAAATTGTTCACAGGACTTGTCCCTCTGTCTGCTCTTTGCCCCCTTCACCCAACCCCATCCCTTCCTCCCACAGCCACTCAACAGGGTCCTTTCAACTATGAGTTTATTCCACAGTAAGGTGGTAGGAGGCCAGGCACGCAGGAGGGGTGAAGAACCAGGCAGCCAGGGGCTGGAAACCCACCCCATCTCTTTCCCAGCTGCACTTCAGTCCATGCCTGAATGGATCAAGCTGCAGACACAACTGGCTTGCACAAAAGCTGACTCATTCCCAGAAGGCCGCCCACACCATGGGAGGAGTGTGCTGTGCACTTGAATGTAGGGGATGATCACACACTTGGCTGGTGCCTTTGATAGGATAGCGTAATGTAGTCTGAAAGTTAATATGTAAATTATTCAGGATTTTCAGGTAAAATTGCCTCTTTGTTAAAATCTTTATTTAATTTAGGGGCAATAAGCATTAGAAGGTTCACAGTTTAAAGAATGTTCATAAGAACGACATAATTGTTTCTTATTTAATTGCAATTTAAAATCATAAAAAATAATTACCTCATGGGTAGTTAAAATACTTTTTTCTCTGATACTGAAATTCTGTCTTGCTCATTTCAATAATTTTTCATGAATCTGAATTAGTTTCCCTTCTTGCTTTAATAGAAAACCATAGTTCCAACTTGTATCTAAAGGATACTTGTTCAAAAGGCAATATATTGATATGAACATGTGGTTTGCATCTTCTAATGTTATCTGGTGACCACTGAGCTAAGAAAATCAAAAAGAAATCCTCAAAAATCTAACAATATTGAGAAGTAGTTTGTCCAAACTTATAACTTAGGTATACAGCCAGTGAGTGGAATCCCCCTTAATCCCCTTGGGACAGCAGGGACCTGAATCATGCTACTTTGACCTTCCATTTGAGTTCAATCACATTTCTCCAGGTGAAAATGTGAAGTGTAATTTCTGTTTGCCCCAAGGCCAGTTCTAATTTGGAAGCAAAGGGCTGCAGAATCAAATGCAAAATCCACAAGTGAAATGAGCAGTAGGACTCCAGCATTACCCTTCTTCCAGTGTCCTGGCCAGGGGGGTGCAGGTCTAGGGACATCAAAACCAACCTTCTAAAATTTTGAGGACCTCAGGAAAGAAGCATTCATATCTGAAGAGAGGGAGAAGTTTGCCAGGGTCTATAACAACAATCATATTTGTACAATGTCTTGTGCTTTTCAAAATATGCTGGAATGCATTGCTCTGATCCTCACAAAAAAAGTAGACAGGTTTTATCCATTTCATTTCCCAGATGCAAACAGGCGATCAGAAGAATGCTTTCACACAGTCGCTCTAGCAAACGGACTGGCGGGCCTTGTCTTTGCTTGATTCTCTGCCTTGCCCTGCCCTGGGACTGGCCACGCGGCTCCCACCCATGGGCAGCCATCTATCAGGTCATTTCCACGAGCACACAAATGTGCCAGACTGGCTGCAACCAGAACACACTAGTCCTCCAGCTACTGCATTATGGCTTTGTTTATTGACACCAAAGGTCTTCCCACACTCCCCCACGCCTTTCCAGCCCATCTGTCCCAGGCCCACTGCAGCAGGCTCCTGTCTGCTACCTCCACACTCATGCTTCCAGATCTAGTGCCCAGACCCGGTGAGCGCCTCCTACTGGCCTGGCAGGGGCAGTAGGCCACTGTCTCTAGCTCCTCTCCCACAGCACTGGCTGACCGGGCTCAGTCCTGGCTACCTGTTTGTCCTCAGCGTCCCCTCCTCTGAACATCAGAGTGGCCAGGGTTCAGCCTCCACCGCCTTCTCTCTCCACGTATACCCACTGCCATGGTGATCTCAGCTGTCTCACCACCTGCGCAACATCCCAGTAACATGCAACCAGACCAATTCTCTCACTGGTCTGACCTCCGCCCTCAGCAACCCCACCAAGATGGACCCCCCTGAGCATGCCTCCCTGCTGGACTGTGCTGCAGTGCTTGCATTCAAGTTTGGTCTCCTGTCTGCATGCCCATGGGGCCCTCTGTGGCTGCATCATCTCTCCCTGTCCACAGCCTCTCCCGCCTTAACCTCCCGGCCCCTCCCAGAGGCACAGGGAGTGGGCAGCTGCCCTCCCTGCTGTCTGGGACGTCGAGGAACTCAGTGGGCTGACTCTGCCCATCTGCCTCAAGGCCCCACTGGCACTGCTGTTCTACCACTCTCCTGCCTGAAGGGCACGGGTTCTCTGGAAGGTGCCCCCTCCAGGGCTTTGCAGAGCAGTGGGGCACCAGCCTGCTGTACACTCAGACCCCAGTTGCTATTTGGGGCTGTACTACCCCAGCCCAACCTGGGAGATGGCACCAGCTCAGGAGACAGGATGGGTAAGGGTCCCTCCCAAAGAAGCTTCCAATGCAGTTTTCCCCAATAATCCTGGCCACTCACATTAGACAACTTTATCTCCATTCTAGAAGAGGAAGCAAACAAAATAACAAAATCAATGAATATTCCTCCAATTTATTCTGGACCATGACCTTTTTACTTAAAAGCCAAGCCATAGGGTTCTGATTGTAGTTAGAAAGCATTAAGCCCATCCCACCCTATCACTTCCACTGATTACAACTAAAACCTTTAAACAGATCATAAAAGCAACTATTGGAGAACTCTGAAAAGTAAATAAAAGCAGGCAGACTGGGTAGAGAAATCAAATTCAAACAATGACCCATATATGACAGTGTGTGTTTCCTTATGTTTGGGGGATTTCTTTCTTATTCTTTTTCTTTTGGTTCCTTCCAAGTTACCTGATGTAGAGTTTAGAGTAGCCCAAATCTATGAGCAAACACAGATGGGGAAATCTCCAAGAAAAAACCCTCCCACACTAGCCAGAGGACCTACAAAGAGACCCTGCTGTATGGAGCTGGGCCAAGTCCCCAAGACCTCCTTCTGGTGTATCCCATAAAAAATCTGGGCCCCTGCAATGGCAAGTGGTGGTAGCAGCCCACAGTCCCAGTCCTCTGTCATGGGAAGTATGCATCTGCACGGGGAGGCTACAGGCCCAGCGCCCTGGCCAGGGCACCAGGAGGTGGTGAGCATAGGAGCCACTGTGGGTGAGGAACATCCCGAGCAGACACGCCCAGAGGAGATCCTTTAGATCTGTGTGCGGTGTCCTGGGACCCCCTGAGCTCTGCATGCATGGAATGGACAAACATCAACATAGCAAAGGCTCTGAGAGCTGACGACACACTGTCCAGGACCCTGACTGCTCCCGGGTGGCAAACGTATCATGCACATCCAAAGCCTTTGCAAATTAACATTGAATGCACAGCCCACAGGAGATGCGTCAGTTCTTGCAGAGTGAACCGAACTGGGTTGACTGCCTGCTATAACAAAATAACAGAACAGATCAGCATTCCCCAGATTTTAATAGGACTCAGTCTATTCAAAATGCCCAGGATAAAATCCACAATCAACATATATAAAAACAAGAAAAACCTTTTCAAATAAAAAAAAAAACTCTCCAGGGAAAAGGCAATCAACTGATGGCAACCCCAAAATGCCCCAGATGTTGGGACTGTTAGTTAACTCTTTTAGATAATTATTATAATCATGCTCCATTAAGTAAGGGCAATTGTCTTGAGACAATTAGAAAGATGGACATTCTCAGCAAAGGATTAGTATTATCAAAAAGAACCAAATGGGAAATTTTAGAACTTAAATATAAAATAACAGAAATAAAAAAACTCATTGGAGAGGTTCAATAGCTGACTGAGCATCTGAAAGAAAAAAGTCAGCACACTTGAAAATAAATCAATGAAAAGTATCCAGTCTAAAAAGAAGGGAAAAGATGAAAAGAGATAATAATTAGAGCTTCAGGGACCTGCGGAACAATGTCAGTATCCAATATTCTTATCATCAGTGTGATGGAAGGAGAGGAGAAAGACATTGGTATAGGAATAATAAAAAATAGAAGAATACAAAGATGCAACACAGAAAGGACAGTCCATGAAAAGAAATGTACAATTAGGCTTTATCAAAATTAAAAACTTTTCTCTGTGAAAAATACTCAAGAGAATGAAAAGGCAAGTCATGTTTGCAAATCACGTATCTGACAAAGGCTTCATACTTAGAATATAGAAAGAGCTGCCAAAACGCAACAGTAAAAGAATAATAATAATCCAATTAGGAAATGGGCAAAAGACACAGAGACATTTCCCTGAAGAGGATGCACCGAAATCAATTAAGACCATGAAAAGATGCCCAACATCACTAACCATGAGGGAAATGAAAATTAAGTCCAAGATGAAATATCACTACATACCTTTTAGAACAGCTAAAATAAAAATTAGGGAAAATACCAAATGCTGGCAAGGATGTTGAGAAACTAGATCTCCATACATTGCCCATGGGATGGCAATAGTTTGGTAATTTCTTAAAAAATTAAATACAACTTATCTATAAACCTAGCAATCCTACTCTTTTTACCCCAGAAAAATGAAATTTACCCCAGAAAAATGAAAACTTACATTTACACAAAATCTGGTACATGAATGTTCGTAACAGCTTTATTCACATTAGCTTATAACAGCAAACAACCAAAATGTCATTCAATAGGCTGATAGTTAAACACTCTGTTGGGCATCCACACCATGGGCTACTGCTCTGCAATGAGGAGGAATGGGCTGCAGATACAGGCACCAGCCTGGAGGAATCACAAGGATGTTATCCTGGGAGAAAAATGTCACCCTCAAAGACACACGCTGCATGATTCCATTTATATAACAGTCTCAAAATGACTTTATTATGAAGACGGAAAATATATTAGTTCTGGGTGGAAGTTGGGCATGACTACAAAGGGGAACACATGCAAATCTTTATGGGGATGGAACAGCCCTGAATACTAACTGTGGTTACATGAGTCTACATGTGATAAAACAGTACACACCACACACACACATTGTGTCAGTGTCAGTTTTCTGATTTATACTATGGTGACCTAAGGCATAACCATGGCAGGAATCTGGGTGGAGTTACATGGGATCTCTGTGGACTGTCTTTGCAACTTCCTAGTACCTGTACTTGCTTCAAAATAATATGTTTTTTTTAAAGTTCGTTGCATTGTATATGTAAAATAAAACAATAACAGAAAATCAACCGCTGGCAGAGCTCCTAGTCAATCTTGCCACAGGGAGCTCAAAGAAAAGAAGCTAATCTCCACGACCAGAGGCAAAACCCAACTGCTCTGTCTCTGCAGCTGCATCCCTTTCCCACTGAATCGGTACAGGGCTCTCAGGTGGCCCCAGGCTCACCAATAAGACATCTGGGAGGGGCTGTACTGCTGCAGGGTCACTGAAAGCTCTCTGGCTCTCAAGAAGAGGACACCACAGGAGAAGGCCTTGTTTGGGGATGTGACACGTGTAAGTGCCTTAGTCACCGTGTTCCTGACATGAGATGAAGCCAACCCACAAGGGAGGGCAGAGTGGAAAACACAGGGAAGTGGAATCGAAGCCCACCCTCCACCTGGACAGCAGTCATATGAGATGATAATCAGCAGAGGGTGGAGGTGGTTCAGACATTGGTTTGGGACATCGTTCTCAAGAGCGTGTATCCGAATCACCCGAGGGCCTCTTAAATTGCAGATTGCCGGTTTCACCCACAGATTTTCTAATTCTGTCTGTCTGGGGCCTGAGGATTTGCACTTTTAACAAGTTCCCAAGTAATGCTCATCTTGCTACTTGAGGACCACCCATGGAGAGCGGCTGTTGTTGGCCAACTGCTTCACTTTCATTTCCTACTTGAATCTGAGCTCATGGCCAGGGCAGCCCTGCT
Organism: Manis pentadactyla; assembly: GCF_030020395.1. NCBI lineage: Eukaryota > Metazoa > Chordata > Mammalia > Pholidota > Manidae > Manis > Manis pentadactyla. The sequence goes on from NC_080025.1 coordinate 47,702,509, forward strand.
TCTTGCACGGAACACATCTGATCCCTAGAGATTCATGGTAACTCAGTCCCAAAGGCAGATGCCCTGGGGGCGTCATTCCCTCCGCACAGGAATGCCCTGCCCCAGAACAATGTCCTCAGTGCCAGATGATACAATTCTTGGGTGAACACCCTGAGTGATCCCTAAGCCAGCCTTCTAGGCTGATTGGTTAGGAATTAGCAATAATAAAATCCATTTCGTGTGATATGAAACAGAAATGTCCTGCCGCTGGATCCCAGGAATTACTTGCTCCTGCTCATTCGGCAAATTATTTATGAGAGATCCACAAGCCGAGCACTTTGCCAAACACAGGCTTAAAGGGGAGCCGGGCTCCCCAGTCAGCAGCGGCTTGAATAATTACGGCATACCACGTCATCTGTAATAGGGGAGCATGCAGTGTGCTACCCAGAGGGGATGCGCCGTCCACAGAAATCCCGGAGGCCGGTGTGGCGCCCATTTGTCAAGCTCTTTGACGGTCTTTTATCACTTTATGTCCATGACTGCGAGAGGACAGCAGCATTTCCTCCTACAACCTGAAGCTCTGGGGTCCGGCTCGCTCACTAGTGGGGCGAACAAGGACGCAGACTCAGCTCCTGACACCCGCCAGCCCCTCTGCAAGGCTCCCTCTCAGCCCCGGGCGCAGACACCACAGTGTGCTGAGGATTGCCAGGCATCAAAGGACTGATAGTTTTAGCAAACAGCGCGCTTACAGGCAGGCACTGGCTCCTTAGTCCTGGTGACCCCCTCCAGGGAAACTGAAGTGAGTAAACCATGATGCCATCCGGAGAGCGGCGGGTTAAAGAGCTAACGTGAGCCTAGGGTGGCCTGCAGATCTTCTGACTGGGAAAGACCGCAGCAATCTCTCAAAGTAACAGAATTGGTTTCACTGACTTCCTCACTTGTCCAGAGAGAAATTCAACCGTCCGCGAGGGGGCGCCCTCCGCCACCAGGCCGCCTCACTGAGGCCTGCGCGCAACTTCAGGGACAAGTTTCCTCCACTTAACAGCAACCAGATTTTTGTTAGTGTTCTATTCCATATTCGGGCCCTCTAGTAGACTCTATTTAAATCTGTTAATTAGATGCAAAGTGAGTTCTGTTGGCTTCTCCATAATATTAGAAAATGAGAAAATCTTCCAGTTTGGCAAAATGTTTGCTAGACTGAATACTAGCAGAGTTTTTAGCAGTTTTCAAACAATACAATTCACTTTAGAGGCATTTTACAGACATGACTTACTCATTCTTAAATTTTTTTAAAGGTATAGTTTGAAATGTCACAAAGATACGTTATGGTCACACACACACACACACACACACACACACACATAAAGAAGGAAGCAAGGGTACAGTATGGAAGCTCTCAACATCCCTGTAGCTATCACCTAACAGGTGGGAAATTACAGGATTAAGGAGGGTGGCAGTTTATCCAACTTAAGTGTCTGTTAAATTGTAAAAATAACATCTAGCAATTTTTTTCTTCAGTGCTTTACAGTTTTTGAAACATATTCAGATACACTGTCCCACTTCTATGGAAAGCTATATAGTACATTGCAGGCCACCACCTGCCCTCAGTGCACAGGTGGGGAGAGTGCCCTGAGACAGGTAAAATCATGGCTAGGATGGCTGATGGTCTTCAGGTAATAAAGCAGCGGAACTGGGAGAGCGTGTGTCTCCTTGCTCTAAAAGCCATCGTGATCTCCCCCACCTGCAGCCAGGGAGCTGCCTGGGTGGGTTGCTCACACAGCCCCATGGCCTGTGCTGAAGCGGAGTGGGCCCACAGTTCCAGCAGGAGCTTCTTTCGCTACAGATAATGGACACCTCTCTCTAGGGAAGGACTGGGAGCTCCAAAACAAAACAGTGCCACAAGCCAATTCCACCACCCAAGGACCACGGGAGCCACAGCAATCCACTAAGAGCAAGACAGGACAGCCATTCTAGAGACATCAATACGGCCTATGACTTCAGATCCATGACCGTCAGACAAGGGTACACATGATTCTGGGATACATGAAGATGCCCCCTCACATTCAACCAAAGAAAAGGCGAACACACCCAGCCATCCCAATGTCACATGATGCATTTCCCTTTGGTGTAAGAACTACTGGGGGCCAAACTCAGGGACACAGTGAGGATGCATAATAGCTCCTTAGGAGAACCCAGAGGCTCCAAGGTGAGGAGTGTTTGGCTAGGAAGCAGTAAAGCACTGAGTGCTCATTTCTCCAGGTGACAAAGGCAGTCGGCCATCCTGCCTTGCTCATCCATCCGTCCCTCCCACACACCCACTAACCTCAGGACACACACTCAGAACTGGGGAGATTGCATGCCAATGATCATTAATTCATTTATTTGAATAGAACTGGGAATAGATTCCTATTCAAATAGAAAGGTGAATAGATTTGAAAAGAATCCATTTTTTTCTGACAGAAAGTCTATTATGACTGATTCAACAAAGATGAGTTTTGTCACTCAGAGTATATGACACATTCCAAAAACCGAATGACCTAATCTTTCAGCTCTGAGGCTTGATGGAATATATTTAAAGCAAAAATACAAGAAATGTCCCAGAAATTACATTCTTTGTCTCTGCTAAACTTATGATAAAAGTAAGATGTAAACTTAAAATTTTACCAGGGATGCACAGATTTTCAAAATTATTTTCAGGGGAAAAAAAAAAAGGAAGTCTTTTTTTTTTTCAGAAAAAAATTAAAGACCACTGCCTTAAGGATACTTAGGCTTAGCAACATTAAAAACCTAATGCTATGAAGTAATAATAATAAAAATGCATACACATGGTCATTGTCCTGGTTCACCGTACCAGCTTGGAATTTCCTCGGTGACTACGTGTCTTTTGTTATTCACACCTGTCATGGACTGCATGTTTGTGTCTCTCCACAATTCTTGTTGAAGCCCTAACCCCCAGAGGGATGGATTAGGAGATGGGGCTTTGAGAAGTGATCAGGGCCAGAGGATTCATTAGAGTGGGTGCCCGTGCTGGGACTCGGCCCTGATAAGGAGGGGAAGGAACCAGCTCCCTCTCTCCACCCCACCTGGCGACACTGTGGTCTGCCAACCAGGAAAAGGGCCCTCCCTGGGGACCAAATCTGCAGGCACTTTGATCTTAGCAGCCTCCAGAACTAGTGAGAAATAAATTCCTTTGGTTTAAACCCTGGGCTGTGGTTTTCTGGGTGGCAGCCCAGCTGACTATGGAGTCCTTTCTCCCACCCCTGAGTTTAGGCTAATGAGCTGACTCAATGTGGGCCCTAGAGAGCTTCAGGACGGGGCTGGTCCTGCGTGGCCAAACACATCATTGTCAGGTTGGGCCACCAGCTGCCTCACCCAGGCCTCCCAGTAAAGGCTGGGGAGCTGCAGACTGACTTCTATCCTGTGCTTAGTGATTTAGTCAATCATGTCTAGATAATGAAAACTTAGGGGAAAAACTCTGAACCCCAGGCTCTGGAGAGCACCCTGATTTGTGGACATACAAATGTACCAGGGGTGAGGGGGCTTGAGCTAACTGCATGGGACAGAAGCTCCTCTCTCCCTCATCAACCTGGCCCTGTAGACCTGTCCTTCTCACTGTTCACTCATATCCTTTATAATAAAATTATAATCTCAAGTGTAGCATTTTCCTGAGCTCTGTGAGTCATTCTAACAAATTATCAAATTATCAAATAGAAGCCCTAAATGTGAAGTGTGGTAGCCTGAGGACCCACTTACAGTTGACATCTAAAGTAAGGGTGGTGTTAACTTCAGGGGGCTGGTGTCAGAATTGAGCTGAATCGTGGGGCACCCAGCTGGTGTCGGACACTGGTCAGAAAGTGGGTGCTTACCACATGGCAACGTTGCAGGGACCTCATACATAGAGGTCACAATCTGTAACAGGGTGAAAAGCTTGGTCTTTCAGCTTCTATATTGTATCTGCCTCCTTTGCTGCCTTAATCTTTGTGTCACATTGTTTCTACTAAGCACTGCAGCCCTGCACAAAGGCTGGTTAATCATCAAAAGGAACTTAGCTCACGGCTTAAGATCAATGCAACCAGCCCCTTACCGGAAACTGACCTCCCTAAAGGAGACAAGGAAGTAGGTACAAAAATGACAACTGGTTTGTCAAGATTACAGGAATATCATGGCCGGACCCACGTCAGCAAATGACTAAATCAACTAAACAAAGACAAGGAGTTTCACACCCTCCTCAGACCCTAGCTGGCATCCAGATGTTGGCAGGCATTGGTCACCCCCTAATCTGCTCCCACTCCCCCTTCTCTAACATAAAAGAAGCTTGAAATCACCCTGAGTTAAGGTGAGTCTTTAGGACATTGGTCCACCATCTTCTCAGCCAGCTGGCTTTCAGAATAAAGTCGCTTTCCTTTTCCCAGCACCTTGCCTTCCTACTTACTGGCCTTCCATGCAGTGACAGGCTTGGACCTGGTGACATATCGAATATCTGTCATCTAAAATTCTGAAATTCAAGTATCATGGAAAATCATCTGTCCTGGTTCCTGGCACAGAGCTTCAAACACCCTTGGAGTTTCCTGGGTGACATGAGTGCCTTTTGTCATTCATACCTGCTATGGACTGATTGCATGCTTGTGTCACTTCAAAACCAATATTTTAAAAATTGGAATTATCTTATAGTTAAATAAGTGATATGATAGACGGAAGTTATGAATACGCAAAACCCATCACTTCACAATTATTTTACTGCTGTTAAGTTGTTGAAGTCTTGAAGTCTTGTGTGGTGTAAAATACATTATGGGAACCCCTTTGCCAGGTAGCAATGCTGACCAGCGGTAACGTGTAGTCTTCATCCCCCGACGTGAGTGCTATACGGGTTACTGCCCTTGGTTACGGGATGCTCCCTAGCCTGTGCTCCATGCATGCACCACATTGCCTCTCAATAATTCCAAAGTACGTGAACTCTAAAGCGTTTCGTTAAAATACACTTTTCAATCACAATGGTAAAACCATGACTTTCCTGCATATACAGAAGGAACACAGGTCAAAGTTCTTATGCAAGTCATTCATTAAGGAAGAAGCCTGTAAGCGTGACTGCTTCAAAGAGCTTTTGGGAGGTCATATTCCAGCATTGACGTCTTAGAGATCCATAAGCTGTACCCTTCGGTGTTAGCTCATCACTGGGCAGACAATACAAGAATCTCCAGGTGAGCATGTAACTTCATGAGCTCTAGGACCTTCACTCAAGCATAGCAATGAGTCAAACCAAGCAATTTCCTTTGAGAGTCTTGTGCAGTCTGCCCCCCGAGGACATTGCAAAGTGATGCCACCCACCTCTGTGCCTCATTCCCGAGATCTGGAGGTACATCTACTTAAAGGGTTTGCGATACAGGATTGAGGACCTGGATAACTCACCTCTCAGCCCCCATGCTCCTCTCTTTCCTCTGGGGCCCTGGCCAGGCTCAGCACTCCTCACACCCTCTGGAAGGGATGCCCTGGGAGCAGCCTTTGCAGTCTTGAGAGCCAAATGTTAAAATATCAGAAGTTTACCAGCCAGTTATTAAAACCATCATTTAAAAAACTGAATTAACTTACAATTAAATAAATTCTATCAAAAATGAAAGTGATACTCAAATCACCACATTATTTCACTGCCTTCATGTTCATGAAGTTATTTACGTCTATGAATCTGTGTGGTGTAAAGATGACTTGGTGTATCTTGAACCCACATGCTCAGTGACACAATGCCAGTAGCCTGTGACTGAGCACAATGGGAGTATTTACACTGTGGAAATTGGCGAACACTATAATTGGGACTTGGTTTATCAATTGTTGATTATCTAGACTAAATAAAATGATAGGGAAAATGTTAATAATACAGATTAAAAGTGTCTCATGTCTGCACCTGTTATATTGCAAATAGCATGAATACTTGAGAAATTATTCTTCTAGTATTTGAAGATTATTACCTATTTAGCAGTGAAAGAGCATGTGTACTGATGACTGAGTGGAGTTCCAATATTTGCAGTGTTGAAAACAAAAGAGGTTTCATTTTAATCAGGATAGTTCAGGATTAAAAATCATTTGCCAGTAGATCATGTATCAGATTTAGCAACAATAAAGTCGTTCAGAAAATCTTAGCCGACTGGGATGCAATTCCATTTGCCAAGTCAAGGTTGCATTGCAGACATGGGGAGGCTAAAATTTCCACAAAAATCAATGAAATTCTCTGCAAGACTCAATCAGCTGTCTGAAACTTACAATAAAAACTCTGGTGTGTTTTATAATTATTTATGAATTGTTTATTACATATACTTTACATCAGTATAATGTATGATAAACAGATAAACACAGACATATATGTATGCATGCATGATTTTGGAAGACAAAAACAAAACACAAAGCAGCTTCTTCAAAGAGGAAAAATGACATCAGAATTAAGAACAAAAGGTTTTGACTGCTAGTAAGCACACACCTGGGCACATTCTGAGCCCCAAGCAGCAGCTGCTTAGAAGCAGTTTCCCACTTTATGCAGGCATGGTGTCTCTCTCCAACCCAAGTCACCTCCTTCTGTGAAGATAGCACATCACCTGAGTCCTGCACAGCCACCAAACTTCTGTCCACACAGGAAATCCACAGGGCCTCTGTATGCAGCCATGTGCATGCCCACCTGCTAAGGTGGGCTTCAGCTGGCCCCAAGCTCCCCACTACAGCCCAGGGAAGGTCCAAACCAGTGGACAGAGGGTCCCAGGGACCCACTGTCCCTTATTCCTCCCCTTCCTGGGATCTGTGTGATGTAAAATTGGACCCTAGCTCAGTCCCTCTCTGGTTCCCAGAGATGCCCTGCTGGCCAAGATTGTCATCTAGTTCAGAAACTAAATTTAAGAGAAGGGCAGGTCATGAAGAAGGGTGACTGGCCAGCCATCTGAATGTCCCACCCCACCTCCTCTGCCTGCCTCCATCCTCTCCCCCCTCACTCTGACCCAACCCACAAACCGCCTGCATGCAGCAGAACAGGGCCGCCTACGTGAAACTCTGGGGCTCACCTTTTGCCCAAACGTGTTAATAATGCAGTCCCATTTCTAAAACGACAACTTGGAATAAAAAGTAAAGTATTCCCGCTCTGACCATGTATGCAGAGTGCAGAGCCAGGCCCAGCTCTCATAGGGCTGTGTGTGCTACTGCCCACCCACTGCGTCCTGCCAGATACAGCCTGCGAATCAGTCAAGGGCCTCTGCGGGCTGCTCTTCGGCACAGTAATTTATACATAGCTTCATAAACAGCTACACAGTTTTGCTCTCTCAAACCTGACTTACTAAAACATCTAGTATTAAAAAACAAAACTCAAAGAAATTTAAAGATCTAATTGACTTCATTAAAGAATTCATGAATCAGGCCCCAAGGAGACAGCACTCTGAAAGGCTACGAATGGGAGACATTTTTAAAGGCAGAGAGCATAAAATTTTTTTAAAAAGAGAGGAATCCATTAGCATGATCATGCTCCTAAGGGGGAAGAGCATCCGAGGGGACAACCCCCAGGAGATTCCAGTTTGGCTGGTCGAGGGGGTTGAAACTGAAATAGATTAGGTATTAAATCTTGGTTTATGGGGGCCTGAACTTTAAGTGATTCCATTATGCACCTGCTATTTCTCTTTTAACAATAGAAATATAAGCAGTTATTTTGTTTTCCATAAACTATCTTTACTGGTAAACTAAGTTCTCCAGGCTATACACTTCATGATTTTATATACTATAAGAAAAGACTCTCACCACATATTTCTTTCAAAATCATGTCTGTATGCTAGTAAAGCTAAAGGACAATGAGGTATTCCTTGATATATTGTCTGTTCTCATTTGTGTTTAAAAGAACTCTTCACACACATAGGCAAGTCCCTGCAGGAAATACTACCAGACATTCAGAAAACTCTAGTTCTGCCTCTGAAGAGGTTCTGCAGGAGATTTAACTTCTGTCACATATTTAGCTGATCAGATTTTTTTCCCATTATACCATGCATTGTACTTTAAATTTTAATTACAAGTTAAATTCATTTTTCATAACTAGTAAGATGTAGGGGAAGAGGAAATAATTTTCTCTCTACCTGTCTAAATTTTCTGCTGGGGCCCTGCAGCAAAAGACAGATCAACAAGAGAAAAACAAATTTTATTAACATGGAAACCTCATGTACACTTGGGAGAGACCCAGGAAAACTGAATAACATCCTGAAAAAGCCCAACCACCAACTGACTCCATCTTCAGCTAAAGACACGAGAGAGGAGGGTGCAGGGGACTGGTGGTGGGGGGAGAGCAGGAAAAGATCCTAAACCAGGGTCAGGGAGTGTAGGTTTAAGCACCTGCCTTCTCCACTGGTCAGGGCTCCCTGCGAGTTTTCCTTCCCTCCCAAGTACAGAGGCAGACACCCCTACAAATGGAGATTTCCTGTAACAGTGTACATTTCCCTCACAAATGGGGGATGCCTACTCGGTTTTCACTATTTCCTGTGTCTGCTGTTTCTCAATAATCGTTATGCCAAATAGGCACATTTTGGGGTGGCATACTGCCCCTCCCTTGGCAGAGTAAACAAGGCCCAGGAGAATCTCTGGGCTGTAGGAACACTCGCACACCACCTATCCAGTCAGAATCACGGTTGACCTTAAGTGACATCAGACCCAATTCTGCACTTCATGTAGGAATCCATCACACGGATTCATTGTCCCGTAATCACCCGTACCTGCCAAACGCTCCCCAGAATGGCAGAGTGCCACCTCCTGAGAGGCTGTCCATTGTTCAGTACACTATGGGTCATCAATGCGATCCCTTCGTCAAGCCCAGAACCTCTGGGAGACATACAGTCCATCACCAGAAGGAGGGGCATTTCAGCTGCCATGCATATACCGGGAGCCCAGCCCACCGCACGAGCCCTGTTCGCCCATAGATTCCTTGCAGATCAGCTGATGGACAATCCCGCACCATCCACCCCAGAGGGGCAGCCCCAGAGTGCCCTCTATTCCTCAGGGCCAGGGGCTCATTCCCAGTTCCTCGGCAGAATCTCTGGAAAAAACTTTATTGCCTTCAGATCTTCAAAGAAAAACAGCTCTTCCAAACATGCGTTCTTGTGCTGAAAGCATTGACCTGGGAGGTGTGCTTTCCCGCGTTAGTAAACTGAGCGGTCTTTTTCTCCTTGCCAAAGGTCTCTACCAGGGCAAAGAGAGGATGGGGAACAGGAAAAGAACCCTCCTTCCCAGCATGTAAAGTTCTACAGGATCCCGGGGCTGCTGGGCACCACCCTCCTGCCTCTTGAACCTGAAAAAATATATTCAATGCCCTGCCTCCCTTTTACTTGACATCCCCTGTCACTGCAGATCATGTGGGTTCCTAGTTGTACCCACTTTCTTCCCACCTTCCTCCTGAGCTGTAACTCCATGTCTGCCACCGTTAAAGGTGGTGATTCCCTGACACTAGAGCCCTGGGGACACAAGCTGAAACTGCACATCTTTTAACGGTTTTTGCATTGCGCTGGCCTCAGACTAAAATATACAGATTTGTTTCAGGCAAATGGCCTGATAACCTTCCTCCAAGCCCACACCTGCTTTTAGATGCTTTTTGGACACAACTGTTAATGAGGTGATCCACAGCAGGCCCAATTTCGATTTCGATTCACAGATTTAAAGCTCTAATGAGTCCTGGAGTTTAAACGGGTAAGCGTTTCCCAAACAGCAGTGGTGCTGAGGGCTCCTTAGGAACCAGTGACCAGCAGAGACTCCTGGAAGACAGTGGTGGCGTCTCACCTTCTCCTGGCCTCCTCAGGGTCCAGTGCAGCCAGACTGTGAAGATGTCTGCTTAGCGGGTGGGGAAGAGGCTGGGAGAGCAATATATTCACACAGAAGTTTGTAAAGGAACACTTGCAGATGCCATCACTGTAAGCAATCATCACAAATCAAATATAAGCTATAACATCATTATAAATGAGCTTTTAAGAGGCTATATGCGCTGACACTTTAGTTGCCATTAAATGAAGACCACAGGACTGCAGCAAAGGTGATTCAGATGATTTAAACCCACTTAGCTGATTATAAGCTCAGATGCTAAGGACACTTTGTCTTCCTTTATCAATTCGCTGAGCTGCTGCCTGGCCAGCCTAGAGGCCCACCCATCACCCTGGCCTTGCTTCCCAGGTGTATGCGGTTCTCACAGGTTGGCAACTAAGCCATCCTCTGCACCTGTGGTCTCCTCAGAGGCCATGTCTACCCAGCTCTCTCCCATCTGGGGTTCTGCATGGGTGCCTGTGTGCCTTGTGATCTCACACTGTGTAAAATGCTCCAGGCAGGAGTCAGGAGGCTGACTGCGGGCTTTAGGCTGTTAGCCAGGCTGGACCCGGAACTTCCAGGAGAGCAGTTTCAGGTCCCACGTGCTTCCGGGGGGCAGAGGATGAGAGGCTGAGGACCTGGGCCTAAAACTAATAACCTACCGCATGCAAATGCAAGGCCCATCTGACCTGCACTGCAGCAGCTCCCCTTAGCAGACTCGGTCTCTCTTGGGGCGCAGCTCGGTCTATTGCAGCTCTCACACCTGGCACCTTATCAGTCAGTGAGATCAACACCCAGCAGGTAAGCTTGTTAGAAAATGATGCCAACATTAGAAGTGATTACAGCTCACGACTACTGCCTTCTTCACCAAGCTCCTCTGAGACCACTAAAGCCTCAGACTTGGGCACAAACCCAGAACCCAATTTGAACAAAAATCCTGTCAAGGAAGTTTAGCAGAAACCCTGCTCTTAATATCTGATCACCCAAGTATCTGCCCAAATTCCTCTTCCCCCACTGGCCCCTAGGTGATGTGTGCTTACCTGACTGCCCTCAGGGAGCATCCTGATGGGCTGCTTTAGCAATACCTACCCTGCCCTCTGTGATGGGCAATTTTACATGTCATCGTGATGGGCCTAAGAGATGCCTGAGTAGCTGGTGAAACATTATTATGGGTGCACCTGTGAAGGTGTTTCTGGAAGTGATTAGCATTAGACTCAGCCAACAGTAAAGAAGGCCCAACCTCACCAGCAGGGGCATAGCATCCAATCTTTGGGGTTCCAAATGGGACAGAAAGGTGAGGGAGGTTGAATCCCTCTCACTCCTTGAGCTGGGACACCTTCTCCTGCCCTGGGACACTGAAGCTCCTGGCCCTAGGCCTTTGGACTCCAGCTAAATTACATCCCTTGCCCCTTGGGTCTCCAGCATACAGACAGCAGATTGTAAGACCATACTTAGCCTCCAGAAGTATGCTTCTGGATTCCTAGAATAAATTTCCTCTGACATATACCTATACATATATATACCCTATGCATTGTTTCTCTGGACAACCCTCACACACCAGCTCAGTAATTTTCCATCTACAGGCCTCCTCCCCTACCTTGCTCCTTGGCTAAATAGGCCCATTTTCCTTTGTTGCATTCAGAAATGAGCCCTGTCTCCCTACCCTACTGAGAAAGCCCATTGCAGTAATCTCCATACCTGTTGAAATTGTCCTGAGAAAAGTCTGGCTTACAGGCTTAAAAAATGTCATTAATAAATTTTTCTCTGACACCCATTTAGTCTGCCATGTGTGTTTCTCTGGATACATAAAATATGCTTCCCAAAGCAATGTGGTGTGACATATCATTACAGGGGCAGCTTACACCACGTGGCCTTTTCCACAGAACCCTATTAATTTCTCCAGAAAATGTTTCAAGCATCCCAGGAGTCTCACTGTTGCATACTTACCGTCGCATCAGCCATCAGCTTTTTGCATCACAGAACCATCTACTGCTTGCAGAAACTGCATTCTCCAAGTCGTATTGTTACATGACCACTGGAGGCAGCCTGTCCACACCAGATTTAATAAATTTTCAGTGACTCTGAAATATAACCACAGATTAATGTGACAGTTCAATAGGTGGTAGTCGAGCCTGCAATGACCATGTTTTCCCAAGAGCTTTTGTTTTTAGCAGCCTGGGTGTCTGTCAGCAGTGAGGCCGCAGCTTCCCCCTTCAGCCACGTTTGCAACAGCAGCTACAGGAACGCAAATGTCTTGTCACCCATGTGAACTATAACATACCACAGTTGGATCTTTCAAGCTCCCTTTGTTAGATACTGTGTGAAGGCTTTGTTCACTCTGAGCGGCCTCACCCACCCCAGAAGGGACAAGGTATGAGATGTGCTACAAAGAAAAGCCAGCCCAGTAGTAACTGCCCCTCGGTTTCCATCCCTGCATAAAGATAAAAACAATGCCAAAATGGTTCTTTAAAAGGTAAAAATAAAAATACTATTAAGACTAGTAATTCCACACCTAGATACATGCCCAAAAGGACTAAAAGATGGGACTAGATAGATATTTGCACACCCACATTCACTGCAGCATTATTTGCAACAGGCAACAGGTGGAAACAAGCTGTGTCCATCATGGATGAATGGATGAACAAATGTGGCATATCCATACAATGGAATACTATTCATCCTTACAAATGTATGAGATTTTGGCATATGCTATTACATGGATGATCTTGAAAACAAAGTGAAAAAAGCTGTGAAAAGTATTAAAGGAAACGTCATGGACATGTCATAAGGCCAGCAGGGGGACGCTGTCAGGCCCACCCCTTGTCAGTTGCAGAAGGGAGGAGAGTAGAGGGACCTTGCAAGGGGACCTGCATTAGCTCCTGCTTTACTAGCTAAGCAAGAGGAAGGATTTCCACCTGTCCCAGCAACATCTCAGCCAATGAGAGACTGCCACACTCAGCCGATGAGAAGCCATGACATGTGGGAGTCCCAGTTTCTACAATGGGCTTTTTGCTTAGAATAGCCTCCCAACTTGGCCCTTTTCCTCTATAAAACCACGGTTCCTCTCCTTTGTTCCCTGGATTTGCATATGGCTTTGCAGTATTTTGCAGTAGAATTGCAATTCTCTGCTCTTCCCGAATAAACCCCTTTACTGGTGAAATAACTGAGTTTTATTTTCAAGGTTAACAAAGCCAAACAGAAAGGGCAAAGACTGTATGATTCCACTTATATGATTGTATGATTGTCACTAGAGAGAGAGAAAGTAGATTAGAGGTTCTCGGGGCTGAGGGAAGGGGAAAGGATTATTGTGAATAGGTATAGAGTTTATGTAGGGGATGATGACACAGTTCTGGGTGTGGATGCTGGTGACGGTTACAACATTGCAAAAGTATTTGATGCTACTGAATTGTACCTATACGAATGATTAAAATGACAAATGTCATGTATATTTTTATGACAATAAAATAAAGAAAAAAAAAGATAAAATATCCCAGGCACTGGATCCTGTCTACTGCTCACAAAACATGTCTTAGCATGGAGTTGAAAAATAACAGTGCCACTCTGCCAATAGCTCCTACTTATTAGAGTCAGCTCTGTGCCCCTGCTGCTCTGTGAACCCCCTCATTTACAGGAGGTCACTGGAGCTCAGAGAGAGGAAGCCACCTGCCCAAGGCCTCAGGACTAGTTAGTGACAAGAAGAGTTAAAAATCAGAGCTGTTTGTTCAAACCATTTAGAACAACAAAGCCCTACTGTCCTCTGTCTCTGACATATTTCTCATTTGAAGAGCAGTAAAGAGGTTTTTTTCTGTAGAAAAAAAAATTTGTGTTTCCATAGAAAATCAGGCACTGTCTGCCACACACCCTTCCAGGTGATCTGCTCTAGGTAACTGATGGACTATACAGCCTGCACCAGACTGTGAGATTTTAAGTAACTTCTGCCCATGCCTCTCTCTGTAAAAAGACTTTATTTCAGCCTTCCTCAGCTCTCCATATAAACGGGTGCTTTGTCGATTCCCATTGAACCCTTTAGAACATCTGCCTAGGTCTCTCACGGGAGTAAAATAAAATCTGACACCTTATTTTCATGTCTCTGGGAGAGTCACGGCTGAAAGTTCTCTGTAACACTCGCTGTGGAACAGCAGGGTAGGTGCAGCTGAGGAATGGAGCATCCTGGGCTAGAAGCTATGTCAGCCTGAGATTCTAGCTTCCGGTTTCTCACTGCCTCTGACAACATTCTGCTGTCAACCAGGAAAGAATGAGATCTCCAGACGCTCTTCGAGGTTAGGGTAGCTGGTTAGCCGGAGCTCACAGGATATACACGTGCTGTCTTGATACACAGAAGATAGCACACATCTTCCAGAAACATCATCCCGTGTTCCATCTGTGAAGTCAGATAAAACATCCTGGGCCTGAGCCCTCCCCACAGTCAGGCAACCTGTTTCACTCTTTGGAAAGGATGACAGGTGAAAAGACCAGGTCTGTAAGCCAGTCTGCACAGAAAGAGAGAAGTCATCTCCCGAAACCCTTAGTTTAGGGCCACCTGTCAGCAGGAACTGACCAGTTTTCCAAAGAAAAAAGCCTGGAACTAATCTGATAGTCACCTTGGTGATGAGAAAAACGAGTTTGAGAGAAACCATTTTTTTCTGTGTTGCTGCCTGGGCATTTCACATTGTGACAACCCTGCTCACACCCAGAGTCTGGACGTTGAGATAAGAACCTGAGTTCCGAATGCGCCCCCTGCAAGATCCTGCTTTGCCTTTCTGAGGGCACTTTTTTAAATGGCCACTTACAGTTAAACCAAGAAATAAAGTGACCTCCCCACCACCCTTTCATAAGTAATCGAGGCTGCTCCCCTCCTCCATCTCCTGCTCAGTATGACCTGGAAGGGGAGCTGCCTGTCCCCAATCATTGTGCACCCCTCTCGTTTCTGGGATCAGTGAATATCGGATATTATAACCTTCCTTCATGTGGGTGTATTCAAACTGCCTTCAATCAAAATGATCATAGCATTTTCACTTCCCCAGAGTGGGAGCCTGGATGCCACAGGGGGTGCCTGTCCACCCCATGGGGGTAGACTGAGCCCCTCATTCAACAAATCCTCCTCTGCGTAGTCTTAATTTGATACACCAGCCATGGGCCCCCAACGCAGCCTTGCAGCCCTGGGCAACTCTCAATTCTGGGCCTCAGCTTCCTCATCTGTAAAATAGGAAAGAGACTGCCTGCACCACAAGGATGTCAGGAAAGTAAGTTGAATTAAAAGATTGAGTCATTTAAAAAATCTAAAAATACAGATGTTCTATAGACTCAGATTAACATAATCATACTATTTCCTCTTTCCCCACCCAAGTCTAAGACTTTATTTAACCTCCTCTGTGTCAAGCACATATTACATAATTTCTCTTAAATTCTTCTGTGCCTTGGGCAGAGGAAAAAAGCAAAAACATAAACCTTCCACCTTCCTGTCCTCTGAAGAGAAGGAACGCGGACAGAGGGGGCAGGTGAAGGAGCAGGAGCAGAAGGGGCCCAGCACCCAGTGAGAATAGGGCCCCTGTTCAAAGGTCATTAAGGATTTTCCCTGTGTGACAGCAGAGCAGTGCAGCAAGTTTTCTCCCCTCAGTGAGGGGCCTTCAGGGCCACCAAGTCCACAGTGGGAGGACTGCAGCCACGGCTACCCTGCCACAAGTCTTGGGGCCCTGGGAAAGGTGCCTCAGGGCTGGGGAGGGGTTCCTGTGGGACTTCTTGAGGTGACAGTGCCCACTGATGTCAGAAGTGGGTGGGAGTGGGTGTCTTTATAAGAATTCGTGGTGGTGTGGCACCTGGACCAAGGAGAGGCTACTGGTTGTGGGACAGGGGCCTGTTTCGGCAGGGGCCTGGACAACCTTTGTCACCTCATCTTACTTAGCCAGCACCCCTGATGGCACTGGACATCCTGGCTCAGACTAGGCAAGGCAGGAAAAGAGAACTGGCCGGTGGACCTCACCCCAGAGAGCAGTTGGCCGGTCGTCTTCTGGAGGGGCCATTCCATTGCTGACTTGCTCTACACCTTAGCCAGCACTCCCTGAGGGACACTGATTCAGAAGTTCCTAATACCAATGAACACGGGATTGCTCTTAGCAATCACCATGGAAGTGACATCACGTGGTATTTCTCTTTGTCTTACTTCACTTTCACTTAGTGAGAGTGCATATCCTTGCCTTGTTCCTAATCTTAGAGAAAAATCTGTCCACTTTCTGCAGTTGAGGAGGAGGTGAGCTGTGGGTCTGCTATATGTGGCTTTTATTACTTTTATGTATGTTCCCTCGATGCCCACTTAGTTCAAAGTTTTTTTACCATAAAAAGATGTTGAATCCAATACTAGAAACAGTAGTGTGGAAGTGTTGAGAAGTTATTTGGGCCAACCAGACTCCAGCAATGCCTCAAGACCTGATGACACCCCAGAAGCAGAAGCTGCCAGACTCATCTGAGACAGAAGGGGACCCCCTGAATCCTGCCTTAGCCCACGCTCCAGTATCCCAGCTGGGCCCCTCAATGACTGATCCCAGAAGGAAGCTAAGGAGCAGAGTCTGGGGGTGCCATCCGCAGGAGCAGGGCAAGGCCAGGGCCACAGGCCAAGGCTCCATGGACAGACACACCGAACAGCCTGTCTTGGATCTAGGGGTGTATCATTGCCATTCATAGGTACCTGGACCCAGATCCATCGAGTAAGCAGTGTGGAGAACAGACACGGAAACAGCAGTGTGATTAGGCTGACGTGGAAGGTTCCAGAAATGTGGCTGAATGTTACTTGAGAACTATGCGTGTCCATATGCATATTCATGTGAAATTTATTTCTCAAATTCCTGACATCACTCATCAACGGGGTGTACAGAATTTCTTGCTCAGTGACATAAAATCTGAAAACCGTTGTAAATTAAAAGTCTGATAATTTTTCTAGAAATCCTTCAACTATTCCGACGAACATGCTTAAAGAAAACCCAAATCAGGCTAAGGTAACTGAAAACGCTCCAAAGAAGCTTCAAAAAAAAAAATAGTTAAGGCAGAAGTCTTTGTCTCTGAAATGCAACCCAATTCCAGAAATTCTTGAAGTGTGCATGAAGTCATGCATAAGGAAATTTGGGGCATGGTTTTATTTGCAGCAGCCAGGACCGCTCATGCAGGAGACTTGCGGGCATCAGGCTGCAGCAAGGCACTTCTTGATGAAGTGGCCCACCAGCCGCTGAGGCCGCTGCTGGTACTCCACGAGCAGCTCGTGGGGGCTGCTGATCTGGTCCCCTTCCAGGCGGTTGAGCAGAGTGACACACACGACAGCCGCTGCAAAGAGCCAACGCCACGTCACACAAAGCGCTGGGGCCTGACTCAGGGGTCACCTGTGCTGTCCCCTCGGGAGGAAAGGCTGACCACTGACACCAACAGTGGCGAGCAGCTAGATGGAGAGCCCGCGAGGCCGAGAAGAGCCCTCCCTCCTTGCGCCACCTTGCCGCCTCCCTCCATATTCTCCCCTGTCTTTAAGATGTTTTGTGTGAAAATGAAGCTGGATGGTGGGAGGGGGGACTCTGTACTGCCTGGAAGGGGAGGCAGGAATTATGCAAGGCAGCGCTGGACCCCGAGGGCGAGACCAGGAACGTGGGGTTGGATTCGCCCCAACTCGGAAATCTAAAGAGCTGTAAAGGCCAGACTCGCCCTGGGGTTGGCAGCAAACCTGGGCCAAGCTGAGGTGGGTCTTTCGGTCGAGTTTGTCACTGGGAATCCTGCCTCTGCCCCGACAAAGGGGCACAGAGCCAGGGTGAGGCTGCCCCGCGTCTGGGGGCACTTCCCGGGACGGGCCGGGGAGGGGCGCGGGAGGCCGGCCGCGTACCTCGGAGGCCGCAGGCTCTGCACAGGGCCGCGAAGACGGTGGACTCCATCTCGATGTTGCGGACACCCGCCGCGAACGCCGCCCGCAGGTACTCCTGCTTGTCTTCCTCCGTGTAGGAGCAGAGCGCGCCGTCCAGCCGGCCCTGCCCTGAGGACGCGCGCACGCGAGCCAGCGTCGGTGGGAAGCGCCCGCTGCGCGCCGCCGGTACCCTCCGGGCTGGGGATGTTACCCACCCCGCGGGCCCCATCCGCCCGCCCCAGACCAACCTCCCGCTGGCTCAGGCACTGTAACTCTGGGATATGGGAGCCCAGAGCCGCCCCCACCAGACCAGGACCAGCTGGAGGCGCCCTCCCCTCCGTCCCCACCACACACACACTAGACCGGGCCGCTCGGGAAGCGCCTGCCCCTTACCCCCACCCCCATACCAGCCCCACATCTGGGAGGTGCCTGCCCCTCCCACTGCAGACCAGCCCCTCCCCCGGGAACGCCCGCCCCGCCCCCGGCGCCCCGCCCCTCACCTTCATAGAAGTCCAAGGTGCACATGGTATTCCCCACAACTGTGGGGAATTCCGTCAGGTCTGCAGAGCACTGCATCAGCTCTTGCACTAGCTGGGCATCCAGGTGCGCGCTCCGAACCACGCGCTTTCCCAGGACCACCTGTTCGAACTCTGGCTTGAAGCAGGGGTCCACTGCCTCCCGGGTGATGACCACAGAGCCGGGCTCCAGACCTGAAGAAAGCAGCGGCTGTCATAGCCACACAGGGAGAACCCAGAGGGCACAGCAAAACACGCACAGAAAGGAAATGATCGATCTACGCACCAAAATACTGATGCATCTGCTAATATTCTAAAAAGAAATAGGACCCATTTTCTGTACCAAGTGTTTTTCTGATGATAAAAATAATAAATGCATAAGCATTGCAAAAAATAAGGAAAACAAATGTACAAAGAAGAAAATGAATTGCCAGGAACCTCCCATCCTGTTCCAAACGTTTGCTGTCTTCTGGTCAGTGCTTTTTTTAGAGGTCTGGGACTCCACCACATGGGTGAACATAATGTGTTTTTTTGTCCCTGTTTTGTACCTTTTATTAGTTAAGATTGCAAATAAATACTAAATAGACAAGAATAGTATAATGAGCTACTGTGCACACAAACCCAGCCCCAAAAATTATCAGCTCCTGACCCATTTTATTTCTTCTGCTCGATGAATAATACATGAACCAATGGCTTGCATTAATTCCCGGGGCCCAGAATGTTCAAGCCCTTTCGATCTTAGCTTCGCCCTCACAGTAGGTGTGCAAGACCCCTTCCAGAGCCAGCTGCCATTCTTAACACCGGCCCCACCCTTTCCAGGCAGAACCTGCTGGCTATCTGGGGACTCTTCTGTTCTCTGTAGCCACCCTGTGCTTCCTCCAGAGCAGTTGCCCATACCCCCCACCCACCCATCCTTCCTATTTGGGGATTTGTGGGGATGCTGTGTCACGCTTTGCATCAGTGTGGTTGGGAATCTAGGATTGGGCTAATTGCTGTCTGCTTTAATGGGCTTTTTCAGGAGATGGAAATCTACACACTCCTTCCAGGATGCTCTCTGATCATCAACTGTAGAAGTCCCTCCAAAGCAAGAACTCAGGAAGGACTTAAGAGTCCCTGGCAGATGCTGGCATGCTGTGCACAGCTGATCAATGGTATGGGAGGCTAAGTTGGCAAGATCAAGACAGCTCATGGCTGTTGTGTTTTCCTGAGAACAGTTTCTTTAAACACTGAATTATAATCCTGCAAATGCATATTTTATGTATCAATCTGTCTATACAATGAAAAGAAAAAGTGAGATGATGCACCCAGAAGATTTGGGGTCTACAGCCACCATCTCATAGTCAGACAACTTAAATTCTGGAATTACCATAATTCCAGGAGAGGTTAGGCCCATACAGAAACAAATGCACACAGGCTGGTTAGGTGACAGCAAGGCTACCACAGGCCCCCTCCTGCAGCTCCAAGCTCCTGGGCAGGGGCAAAAATTGCTGGACCCGTTCCCAGCAGAAAGAAAGGGCAGCAGTGAGTGTGACAGCTTGTATAAAGCAGTGTGCTGAGGGACTCTGGTTTAACTTAGCACCATTTTTAGCATTTTGCTTTCTCACTGCATCCTAGTCTTTCTTTGCTGGCTTTCAAAAAAAAAAAGTCAACAACTGGGGGCTTTTTAGGCCACTTAGGAATGCCTATCTTAATTTTGATTTCCACCTCTCTCTTCCCCTTTGATTCCCCTATAGGTCTTTCCATAAGGTGCTCCAAATCCTTGCTGGAATGAGGAGCAGAGGAAGGCAGAGAAGAGGGCATGAGAAAGACGAAGGAGAGAGAGCCAACTAACAGTCAAAGGCTCAACCACCAAGGCCCAGCATCCTCATTCGTGTGGCCAGGGGCCTTTCCTCCGAAAGGGGTGTGAGTTGGAACAGGCTGGACCAAAAACATTGCAAGACAAGCTTCCTCCATGCCTCCTGTTAATGATCTTCCTTGAACAACATGGAAGACAGACTCATAGGGCCCAAGCCTACACCACCTGTGCCTGCTTTGGGGCCGGATCCTCATCCACAGGCAGAGGCCCTGCATTTACCTATCCCGCCAGAGGTGCCAATGCGGATCAGGGTGACACCGGAGCATCGTGCATGGTACAGCAGCTTGATGAGCTCATGCAGCATGATGGAGATGGAAGGGATGCCTATACCGTGCTAGAACCAGGAAGAAAGGCCAATATTAAGCAAGGTGGTGCCTTTGCATGTTCTGTGCTGCAATGTAAACTGGTGGTAACAGAAGATGGACTGCAAAATACACATTTAAAAACTTAACACTTTGGGAAATGTAAGTCTACATGAAGCTGTCACACAGGTGACCCCATTTGAGCCACACACCCCATGATTAGGTGACAGTGGAAGAACTGGAGACTCAGTGGAGAAGCAAGAGCCTGCTATTGCCAAGAGGCACAGAGTCCTCTGGTCCTGGATGCCCTGCACACATGCCCACCCCACATACACCTGTAGGAGTCTTTTTTTTCTCTCTTTTCTCCCTGCCTTCTCTGCTTCAGCCTAGCGAAGTAACTGGCTGGCCCCACAGCGAACCAGATGCCTGTGGCCTCTCTGGTTCTGCCTGTGGCACTTCCTCCTGTTGGGGTCTCTCTGCTCCACCTCCCACCCTCCAGCAGAGGTGGTTCTTTGCCACTGTGTTTGCCATGGTGTCTGGCACAGTTCATGGTTCCATGAATTACCTGGAGTGGAATGATGTCTCGGCACCCCCGGAGTGTTCTGTATGGTTGATACTGCTAGGTGGCTCAGCTGACCAGCAATAGGGGACCCCATCTCAACAGGAGAGAGGTTGTGACTCTAGTCAGCACTTCATTTATATTGCTGCTTACAGGGGAAACCAAAACTAGAGAAGAAGGTATCTTTGGTAGAATAGAGAGATTTCTGTGTGTTCACTGTCACTGCTAATTCAAGAATATATATATGAAGTACCTGCTGTGGGGTGACAGCAGGGGGTGGGGGAGTTGTGGGGGTACTGGAGGCCTGGAACCTGGCCGCAGCTCTCCTCCCGACCCTGTTCATGCAGGAAACCTCCTCCTGCATCTCCAACCTGAGAGCCTCACCATGTACACAACTGTGTGTATTGCTCTGCTGAGCCTGGGCCTGGAGGCCTCACTGTCTCTGCACCCCTGCAGGGGCTCACCTTGCTCCCAGCCTGACAGAGTAAGCATGCGTTAAGAGGACTCAGCCTGTGCGTGCAGAGCAGGTGGGAGCTGGTAGAGCCTGAGGACTGAGCCCACCATGAGGGCAGGTACTCACACTGACAGACAGCACCGGTCCCACTTTGAACATGGCATAACGGTCCGTCCCCTCGCAGATGTTGGGATAGTCTGTGCCCGGCCGGTCCAGGCCCAGCTCCTTGGCCATGTATCTGATGAAGTCCTTCATCCGTGTAGGGCTTCCCCCAACACACACAAACTGCAGACAGAACAGCACCACTGTCAGCACAGGCCCAGCACACTGCCTGTGGGGCAGGGGTCCTCAGAGCACGGCTCTGACCAACATCAGCATCACCGCGAACTTGCTAGAAATGGAAGTTCCCCAGTCCCAGTCACACATGCTTTAGCAAGCTTTGCTGGAGAGCTTGAGAATCTCTGGGAATCACTGATCAGTGCAGGAGGTCCCAGGGTGCGATGCAATCCACTCCTCAGGATGCAGGAAAAGCAGACCCTTCCTCTCTGGGAAGGTAATTCCAGGTGCCATGGTCTCTGTCCATCGTGTGGACAGCAGCTCAGTGTACTGGAGGAGCCAGGCTCCTCGCTGTGCCCCCAGGGTTCAGGCCATAGCTGTAAAATGGATTTCCAAACGCTGCCTCTCACATGGCCAACAGCGAAAGAGCTGGGACCCAGTGGAGCCCTGGGAATTGGTAGCTATCATGGGAGGGTGGCTCTTGGAGAAGTTAAACTTTAATCTGCAAAATGCTATATACAAAAACTTATTTTTCATTTCATTTTACACAAGAAAATTTAACAAGCCAGTTTTAAGAAACTTGAGAGTGAAATTATTAGTCTATAAACATTAAGAAATTTATTTCATTTCCATTTATCCATTAAGGTTAACATATTTTTTCTAACCTAAAAATTAAGAACACATTGAAAGGTGCCCCCTCAATCCCGGTTTGAAAACCAACATACCGAAAGAACACAGCAGCAGATGGCACAGACCTCTGTTGTTATGTGATGACGCCACATGGCAGCAAGGGGTTCAAGTGCCACTGGTTCTGATTTTGAATTCTAAGCATTAGTCCAGCTTTATACACAAGCATTAGACATTTTTGAAGTCCTGTTCTAGGATAAATCAGAACTGAGGAACTTAAGACTTTGTAGGAAGCTGCATTCAGCAGAAGAAGCATTAAAGGCAATTAATGAAACAGTGTCAATACTAATCCTACATGAGGAACAACAGACACAGTGTAATTACTCTATATATTAGCCTTTGCTCCTGGAAAATGTCTCTATCTCCTTTCACCTTTTCTCTTAAGGAAGCAATATATAGATATATTGCTTCCATTATATACTAAATTCATAAGAAATTAACTAGGAAATAATCTGGCAATAGTTACTATAGTTTTCTTTTACTAGTTAGTTATATGAAAACTAACAATTTGCAAAATGCTGGCAAACATATAACTTCATAAACCTGTACTCTTGTCACCAGGACTACCCACAGCACCCATGAGGAGGCTGGTCTTAAAACATGTCCCCAGTCCCAAAAGCCCTGCTTTTTACCTTCACATCTCCAAACAGAGCTGGGAAATCATGTGTGCTAGTGCTGAGGCTGAAGTGGTAGAGCACGTCTTCATTCATTGTTGCTACGTTCGGATTGCAAAGTTGTACGAAGTGGTCACTGTTACAGAATAGGAACATAAAAGGTGTAGAACGCCAGCATCCAATGGCTAATGTGATTACAGAAGCGCCCTAAGTCAGCGCGATGTAGGTGGCACATGGTGAGCCTAGCGCTGACAGGCTCTCACTCCCTGGTGCCATTCCTCCCCTCTTCCCAGCTGCCACCCAGGGCCCATTTAGAGGGTGATTAGAAAAAACTCAGCACAAAAAAAGTACAAATATTAAAATGCAAAATCACCCCATACAAAAAGCGTGGCCAGTTGTTACTCAACTCAGGTTCATTCAACATTATAGACTTGACTTTATTTTAAAAATAATACATTTACCATAGGAAATAAAGACAAAAATAGAAGGGAAAATAAATGCCTCTCCTTCTTCCACCGAGAGATAACCTTTCTAATATGTATACCTTGCATTTCTTTTTCTTGTCTTATTGCACTAGCAGCATTTTACCTGTACAATATCCAGTGGCAGTGATAAGACATCTTTTCTTTTTTTTTCAATATGGCTATTAAAATGTTTGTGTGGCTCTTATTATTATTTCTATTGGACAGGACACCACTGGCCTAGATAGGAACCAGAAAACTTTTTTTCATAAAAAGCCAGATAGTAAGTATTTTTAACTTTGCAAGTCATATGGTCTGTCACAACTACTCAACTCTGCACAGAGAACACCCAAAAGAGTGTAGTTGTGTTCTAGTAAGACATTATTTACAAAAACATGTGCCTGCCAACCTTAAACATAGTGCATTCAACATTTGTGCCTTCCTGACTCTCATAGACAGATGTCCTCCCTCAAACCCAGGCCTGCTGCATGCCAGGAGTGCAGAGACAGAAGGAACCCTGGTTCAGAGCAATCAGGACCTTCTTTATCTTCCTGCTGAGTCTTTCTGCCCAGAACCCACTGGTCATGTTTCAATCTAATTCTGCATAAAGAAGAGGAAAATGTGAGACAAGGTCTCAGCGGCATGTGATTTGGAAATACCTACACGACTTTCCATAAGGCCAGCTTGCATGCCCTCACATCTGTTCAAACCAAGCCTCTCAAGGAAATTTGTCACAGAACTGCCATTACATTTCAAAATATAACTGAAAATACACACTTTCCTACTACACAGACACTCTGGATAGCTCTAATACCAATTTCTATTTCTATTTACTTATTTTAGCTTTGGTCATACCACAGATTACTTCCCAGGAAAACAGGTTATCTATAAACTACAAGTAACTAAATCATAAGTAAGTGCCTGCGCTAAGCGCCTACTAAGGCTAGTCATTCTGTTGACCTAGGTCACTCTCAGTTCCTGCCTCTGAGATGCCCAAAATTCAGCAAAAAAAAAAAAAAAAAAAAAGATGTGAGCAAAAACATGCAATATATTATATTAACTACAGGAAGACAAAGGAAAACACAGCATCCAGGGGAAGACAGTATCTGACTTAGTTTCAAGCAGAGGTCAGTATAGCCTGCAGGAAAAATCCAGCCCACCACCTGTCTGGGGTTGTGTTAGCACAGAGCCACCCTTACCCATTTACACACATTATCCATGACTGCTTTCATCCTATGCCTACAAGGTCAGAGTTGAGCAGCTGTGACAGCGCTCTCTAGCCCCAAGTGGAAGATGCCCACTCTGACCCCTCACGGAAAAAACTTTTCTCCACTGGTTTAGAGGGATGCAAGCTTCCTCATGGTGGACACAAAGTTCGAAACGCTCTCCAGGCACAGGCAGGGGCACCTGGCCACGTGGGGTGTTTGGTGTATTCTGTCTCAACAGACCTGAACATAAATGCAGGTGTAGGGTGATCAAGACCTGATATGGAGGCATGCATGTTTGAACCTGGAATGGAGTTGGTGAGAGGTATCACACCAGGGAAATGTAAGCAGGTGTGCCTTCCAGAACTACCCCTCCGGGGACACCTATGAAAAGCTGAGCAGAGGGGTGACTGGAGCCTTGGAAACCATGGTAACATTTGGCCCAAGCAGAGACAGCAAAAGGAGGGTTTGAACCCAGCAGTGGGAGTCCATGGAAAAGAATCCTTCAGCAGCTAAATTTGTGAACTCACAGGTCAGGTTGAATCTCTGCGGGATAAAAAGCATCTAACGTGAGTCCAAGATCTCTGGCTTTCATGATGGTGGGGTCACCAAAGTGAGGGAATCCAAATGGTAAAAACAGAAGTTCAAGGAAGAGGAGGGCTTATCTCTGAACACACTGTTGGAGGTGTGGAGATGTCTGAAAGGCACCCAGGCTTCCCTTTGCTTCTGGCTGATGGAAGGAAGTTATATGTGGAGCTTGGTCTTATTACAACTGGGTGATAGTGAAAACAGATGGGAAAGTTCAAGGGCTTCATGTGAAAAGATGGCCAAGAACCAAGAGGGTTGGGGGACACTGTCACCAGCCACTCCGAGGACCCAGAACCTGTGTCTGTCCAGTGATTAGCTTCGTCACCTGCAATGAACATTTCAGACAAGGGAAGTGACACGCAGCCAGCAGACTTCAACTGTACATTCCACAGGCTTCCAAATTCCTGATGGGAACTGTGGGTTGCCAGGGCCGCTGGCTGCGTGTCAGGACTTCCAGCCTCCACCTCCTCGCTCAGCACACTCTGCACCTCGTTTTCACTGATCCAACCGACTCTCATTTGCTGGGTCTTTCTGGAGATTCAGCAGTCCTCTCTACCTAGTATTCACTTGTCCTGAAACCCTGTCTTCCCCCTGGTGACACTGACTGGTGACTCTGCCCCTAACAGAGGCATCCGAGGCCTTGGCTCTCTGCAGGCACAGGGTTGCTCTCCCTGCTGAAATCCCGTCCATTCTCCAGCTCTTCTTCCAGATGATGCTCGTTATACTTTATCTGTATCTTCCTGTAATAATTCTGATTTATATAATTAATGGAGTAACTTTATCTCCAGTAACAAAAAGCACTGGAGGCCACGAGTGCGTCTTACTTACCTCTGAATCCCTGCAGCACGAGCCTGCAGCAGACGCGCGAAACAAGGCTGAGATGGCCTTTCCCTGTTTCATCGGTCTCACCTCTCCTTGGGTCTCCCCAGTTCTCTTTCATCTATTACCTCATCAGTCCCCTGGTTTATCTTTCATGGAGCATCAACGGCAGATACCCAGGCTCCAGCCTTTTCTCTCTCTTCTATATTTGATGGCTTTTTCCTTTCCTGTTTCTCAAATTTCCTTTCCTGTCTGATTTCCTAAAATAGTGTCCAAGTAAACTCACACCCTTACAGTTTTAAAAGGCTGACACAGAAAAGATAAGAACAAAATATTAAAAAGAAACAGAAAGACTTTTTTTAAAGGGAGGATGCTGGTTGACAGTCATGGCTCATGTTGGATTTCAGACATCTCTGGGCTGATCAATAAACTGCCACCAGGATCCTCCGTGTGCTGTGTTGACAGTTCGCTCACATTACAGCATCCTGGGCAGAGATACTGCAAAATCTGGATCAAGCAGCACAAGAAATCTGCCAGAGCCACAGAGCCACGCCTGTGTGCCCCAACCCCAACCCCTTCACCAGTCCCAACCAGGTTCCCTTCCTTTCTAGATTCAGGGTTTGTTTTACTCTGCTGGGGCAGGGAGGACACTTCTCAAGGGACCAAATCCAGGTGTATGTGTAGCTGGAATGATCCCCAGACTTTCCCAGAAAGCCTTTCTGATCTCTAGGCCAAACTGAACTTCTGACATCATGACACACAGCATCTTAAGCTGCTCTAGTGACAATTACTGCTACTCTACTTGTGGCCCCTATTCTCCTTCAGGAAGTTGCTAATACATAGAGCACCAAACAGATGGGCTAATGGGCAAGCATCGGAACTGATGAAATAGGATGTGATTAACACAACTTTGTCATGTATTTCAAAATAAGAAAAACCTTTCTTCTCTTTGATTCCAGGAAGAGGAGGAGAAAGAAGGTGTAACTGCCAAAGATCAGCAATGATTTTTACATGTATAGAATTTGACACAAACTATTACCAGAATGTGCTCAAACTCATTTTTGAAGTATTTTAAAATAATATAATAATAAATAAATAGTAACACATATTACTGCATAGTAATATAATAAAATAACAAGCCAAAGACATATCACTTAGAAAACTATTTCTCTGGACTACACACAATTTCAAGTTACTTTATCTTGTTTTATTCTGTCACTTTATTCATTTACTGAATAGTCACGGAGCACCTGCTTTGTAAAAGGAATGTCTGAGAAGGAAAAGGAACGAAAACTAGCTTCTGATTCCAGGAGTTACCTGGCAGGGAAGAGAGAATGCTAGCTGCCCTAATACAAGCTGGCCCAGATTTATTAGGCCAGGTACTCACAGGGACAAGAAGAGATAAGCAAGGGGTGCTGGTTGGGTAGGAAGATCGAGCACGGGACCTCGGCTGACCCTACCACCAGCCCCACAGCCTGCACTGGGCAGAGGAAATGCCAGGTACTGGACCTTGTGGTAGAAATGATGTTGTCAATATAGCTGGTACATAATTCATCTAATGCTCACAACTAGGGCAGATGTCAGATCCCATCAGTATCCACATTTTAAAGCTTTAAGAGACGCACTCACAAGCCAGCCTTTAGCACTCAGAACAGTGCACACAGCCTCTGGGAGCAGACTGTGATAAGTCAGTGAGTGACAATGAAACCACTGAGGGAATGCTAAATAATTACAGAGTGGGGGTAAGGGGTGCCTCCCAGTGGGGTCCCATCAGCTGTGGCCCCACCATCCCCTCCCCAGAAATCATTGCTGATCTTTGGCAGTTACACCTTCTTTCTCCTCCTCTTCCTGGAATCAAAGGGAAAAAAGGTTTTTCTTATTTTGAAATATGTGACAAAGTTGTGTTAATCACATCCTGATTCATTGGCGAGATTAGAGCCACAGAGCCAGGAATGGCCATGCAGTGGGGCAGAATTCCCCAGGCAACGCAACAGAGGGGGCACACGTGGAGGTCAAAGAAACTAGAAAGGTTAGTGGACTTACAAATCCATGTAGGTATGGGGATGAAGACAATAAATTAACTTTTCTAGAAAAGCACAGATAAATATCAAAGAGGGGTCAGGACAGTCACAAAGACTAGAAATACACAAAGCTGCAGAGAAGGGACAGCAGTGAAGGTTCAAACCATGAAAGCGCTGGGAGGGAAGCAGTAGACAGAGCTCATGTGAGGGGAGTCCTGCTGGACATAGAGCCCACCCGGCCATCTCAGAGGTCCCCATGCCCAGCGCTAAGAGCCACAGCCTCGGCCACCCCAGCCACAAGCCTACGGAGTTGTCCCTCCAGGACCCATTCTCTGTCACAAAAGTCAAATGCATTCATACATATCAACTCTCAGAAAAATGTGGGGCACAAAGTAATCACAACAAACCCCCAAACCCAGCATGTGGCTAGTCAGAGCCTTACTTGTGATAGCCAGGTTCCTTTGTTTTGGGTCCTGAGGCCATTCTCTCACCTGGCGCAGGACCCTAGGAGAAAACAGCACAGGATGGCATTCAAAAATAAGCCCAGGCACATTAAAAATCTTCACTTTATCTGATTACAACTGATTTCAGTGGGCAGCACCAAGTGGGGGTCATTAGGAGCTGGGCCTCAGGAGCCCGGAGGTGCAGAGAATGTGCAGAGTGGACAGGGGTTCATGACCAGCCACAGCTCACACCAGCTGGCACTGACTGGCCATCTTGAGTGTTTTACTTTCATGACCTTGAGGCACTTACAGACTGAGATTTCAGTTTGCTGACTAGGCCCCCATCTGCACATCAGGGCCCCCTGCCCCCAGTCTACTGGCCTCCTTGTTTAAGTAATTCAGCAACAGTGAATCCCCTAGTAGGAACCAAGGTCACTCTGACAGTCAGAGGCTGTGCTAGGCTGTGCTGGCCTGTGGAAGTTCAGAGCGATCAAGTGCAGCGCTGAACACAGGTACATCACGTGTGCATGCAGGTGTGACTGAGAGCACTGCCCAGGGAGCTACAGCCAGAGGCTCCTGAATCTTACCCTCCCACAACCCTCCTCCCTGCTGTTTCCCAGCCACACACCTCACCCCCAGACCACCCTCCACCGCCCCAATCTTCTCGAATCCTATCCTCCTTCAGGGGAGAGGGAGGGACAGGGCAAAGGCCCCAGCTGTTGGGACCCACCAAGAAGAGGGACCCGAGGCAGGTCTGAGTCAACCAGTTATCTGGCCCACCCCCCATCCAAGGCTGTAGGTGAAATCACTCAGACATCAGCAACCACACGCCGACCCAAGACCTCATCTCTGCGTGGAGCACAGGGCTGAGCTGGAGCCCCTGCAGGTGAGCGTCAATGGCCCTCGGTCCTGGCCCTGGCCCTGGCCCTGGCCCCTGCTTTAGAGACAGGAGGGTGAATCGGGTTACAGGGACTAGGTAGGGGAAAGGGAGCTTCCTCTGGGGACTGGTGTCTCACCAGCACCTATTAAACAAGTAGAGCCCAAGCTGGAACCCCAAAGAAACCCCATCTCTTTTGCAAAAAGAGATGGATAACTGCTATTACCACAGTTAATACTGACCATTTTTAGCAAATTCTGAAAAACAGAGAGAATTATAATGGTTGGGTCTGGTCTCTCTTCACCAGCTTGGTATTTATAAGACCTGTCTCTGCAAAGACCAGCCTCATGCAGTCCAGTGAAGGGAGCTGAGGAAGGGCCTGGGTCTTAAGAGAGGTGCCCCCAGAGCCACCAGCCCAGCCCATGCAGAAGGAGGGCGGGAGAACCTGGTGGGTCATCAGGGCAGTGGTTCCATGGTCATCTCCTCTCCCCACCTTCCTCAGCTGGAGAGCTCCTAAACCTCTGCATTTTCCGTGCTGTGAGCCACAAAGATCTCCTTATGTGAATAAGGTGACCTTTGGAGCACCTGAGGGTGGGGGCTGGTTGCCAAGGAAACCAACCACATGATTAGAGGGTTAAACTTTCAGTCCTACCCCCTGACCTGAGAGGGGAGGAGTTGGAGGCTGAATAAACCATCAATGGCCAATGAGCTAATCGATCATGCCTGTGTAATGAAGCTCCATAAAAAACCAAAGGGTCAAGGGTCACAGCACTTCTGTAGTGGTGACCTGGTGGAGATCTGGGGACAGTGGCGCCTGGAGAGGGCAGGGCAACTCCATCCCTCTCACACCTGGCCGTACCCGAGTTATGTCCTTTATAATAAACTGGTCATCTAGTGAATAAAATGCTTCTCTGAGTCCTGTGAGCCGCTCTAGCTAATGGAGCCCAAGGAGGGGTCATAGGAACCTCCAGTCTGCCGCAGGTTGGTCAGAAGCCCAGGTGACAACCTGGACTTGCGTTTGGCACTTGAAGGGGTGGAGGGGTGTGGTGCAGTCTTTTGGGACTGAGCCCTCAGGCTGTGGGGTCTGATGCTGTCTCTGGGTAAGTAGGGTCAGGGTTGGGCTGAATTGTAGGACACCCAGCTGGTGTGAGAGCCTTGGTACTGGGAAAAAAAAGCACATTGGAATTGCAATCGGTGATCAGAATCTCAGGTCCAAATTCCAGGCCTTTACAGCCTCCATCAGACAGACATATAAGCTGCGTGGTGTCGGCACCGGTCTGGTTTCCAGGAACCACAGCCATCAGGAGACTTGCTGCCCTCAGTGGCCCCAGCTCCCCCTGCTCTCAGTCCTGTGCCCCTGTCGCATCACGGGGAGTGGGCTGTACATTCCATGCAGACTCGCCTTGCTGGGCAGCCAGCCCTCAGCTGTCCCTGTCCTTGTCAGGCTCCCTAATCCCCTTATCCATGGGGACTTAGAGAAGTGGCATGGCCTGAAGCCCTACAGAGTCGGGTCCCCAGGGCCTGTCTGCTGGGAGAGCAGAACACTGCTCACAGCACTCTCCCTGAAGATCTGTACCCTCTGGGCTGTTTTGGGGCTAGAGACCTGGTGGGCAGGAGCTGTACCCCAGGGAGCTCAAAAGAGGAAGTGTTAGAGGGCCTTTCTCTAGGGGTTGAGTCACAGAAGTGAGGTGCTCCCCACCGCGGAGAAAGCCTGCTTGCCTGGCCTTCCAGAGAAAGTGCCGCTCTCCAGGTCTGCTTGCTTCCTTGCCTCAGAACCAGAGAAACCATTTCCCTGCTCAGCCCTGGCCCTGGGCTCTTCCTGAGCAGCCCAGGGCCTGCCTCCCCTGCACCTAATGCTCACCAGTGCTCCACTCCCAGGACTTTCTCCTGCACTCCCCCCATCCCCCTGCACTCTGTGGAGCTTTATTCAGCCACCTGCATGCAGGGGAAATCAGAGACTTGTGCCATGTTCTAGTGGGAAAGTTCCCGGAGAAATAACTTGGGTCTGGTGGCAGGGGTGCAGGTTTCCCCGGGCAGCCCTGGCATAATGGTCAGAGCAGAGTCTCACTCTCCAAAGGACAGGGGCAGGGAGGACATCCCGCCCACCCACTGAAGGTCAAGAATGGGAGGTGGATCAGTCTCACCCTCCTACACCGTTCAGCCCCTAGACCACCTGGGGCAATGCCAAGAATTGGTTGCCCTTCCTGGGCAGGTGGGTTACTCACCTAAACTCCCTCTTCTTCCAGAGGCTGCAGCTGAGCAGGCAGAGGGAGGGACCAGGTATTCACTCTTATAAAAGACCCTGGTGATAATTAAGAATAAGATAACAATTTAGAGACAAAGTGCTACATTTTTATTTCAAAATCAGCTTTTGAGTTAAAAAAAAATGAACAGAGTTGCATTATTTTTTCCAACCTTCAAAGGAATCAGGAAGTAGGTCTAGTGAATGAGTATTACAGGTCCTTTAATATTGAAGCCAAAGTTTGGCCACTAGGGTTTGGGGTAGAAAAGTAGACAGGAGTCCTTGTGCCCAGGGTCCACAGTCTCCACTGTCCCTTTGTCCTGAGAGGTAGAACTTTCATGGAGAGGTGAGAGCTTTTCCAGAGACCAGCCAGCTTCTTAGCAGGTTAGGTGGGCCCCTGGTGCCTGAGTAAGAGGTCTAGGCAACATTTCTTCCAACATTGTACCATGAGCCTCCACCTCTCCCGAGGGAGGACAGGATTCCTGCTTCAGGGTGTCCCCTCCTTCTGGCCAGCCCGGGCTCTTCTCTACACACCTAGAGGGTTTCATCAGATTGCTGGCCTGAAGGTTCTGCGTCCCAGAAAAACCTGAGCCTGGTTCTGGGCTCTCAGGCTCCCCAGGGAGGAAACTTTCCTGTCAGCCCCGGTGAACACTCCCCTCTATCTGTTGTCAGATCCGACTTATCAAAACCAAACCTTCCCACCCCAGCTGTTCTTGGTGGGTTTTTGTTTATTTGTTTGTTGTATGTTTTGGCCTATTTAAAAATCACAGAGGTAGGTTACTTTGTGTAAATAGCTTAGTGTATAAACGTTTATAACACTTGTTTGAATAAACAGAATTCAAAAGCAAATGCATGTGAGTGTCTGTGTGTCTGTCTGGGAGGAAGGGTTAATGCCCAGTGTTTATCTCAAGGGAGTAAGAAAAGCAGGAAGTTTCACTTTCGGTTTTATATTTGATTTTTTTTTTTTAAACAATGTGTTTGTAGTAATTTTATGATGAGTAAAAGCAACAAAAAGTCCTCTTGGACCAAAGCCAGTTTCAAGAAACTAATTTATCTTTTTCAACTAAAATGTTATCTCAGTGCCCACCAGTGCTCAAAGCTCTGGAAGGAAGAATATAATTTGTGCCCAATAAATCTATGCTGAATTAAGAAAAGAAGGCTGCCTCTATAGGGCTGGTGCAGAGGGAGAGCTAGACAGCCAGTTTGGCCTGGGATGGGAAAGCAAATCCTGGAAGACTGGCTGAGAAGGGCCTGGGGCCAGTGCCAACGGACAGGCCAAGTGGAAGGTGGCACAAAGCGGCAGACCTGGGGGTAAGGGAGCCAAACATGGAGAACCAGACTGAGACACTTCTATTCAGGGCAATCATAAATCACAAAGCCATGGTCACAGCCAGTGAACAAAGCCAAAGACCTATAACCGAGAAGACACCAGGGAAATGGGGGAAATAAGCCAAAGAGAGGCCAGGTGGTCTGGGACAAGGTACAGGAAAAAGGAGGGAAGGTCAGAAACAGTGAGGAGGATAGAGGAAAAGGTCACAGATGCCCAAAGACTACTTCAGTGATCTTCCTGTAAATGGCCCTGGTCTACTTTGGACTTCAGAAAGGATTTCTCTGTAACCCTTACAAGGGGGGTGGCCTGGTAAGGGGCTGATCTTAGGAGAGGCAAGTTCCAGGGGGGCCAGGAAGGCTGCAGTCTGTCACCTCGAGTCCCCTGCCCAAGGACTGACCTGGAAGGGAGCCAAGATCTGTGGACAGCCACTGAGGCTGAGCCAGGTTCCCCTCCCTGGGCCCTTCCAAGTCCAAGGACAGCTTATATACAAGAATCCCACAAGGTCATAAAATTTGTGACCGTAAAGTTTCTCTAAAATCCTGCCAAACTACTCAATGCCGGTATTTTATGCTGTAACATTTTGTTAAATGTTGGTTTGGTGTATACGTGGGTCCATTTGAACTCTTAAGGTTTGGCAATTTTTTTTAAATAAGAAGAAAATAAACAACGTGCCCAAAATGGAGCCACTTTCCTCATGACAGCAAATCAAGCTTTATATCTGTTAAAAGCTTTATTTCTTTATATCTGTGGGAAACAGGCCTTGAAATTTTTCTGAGCAGATAGAACCAGGTCGGTCATACAAACACAGCTTAATGGAACTTATTTTGCAAGGCTAAAACTTGACCTGGGTTACTTCTACTGTGCGCCTCTAGAAGAGATAAGCAAAACTTGAGCTGTTCTCCGTGGTTGATAGTAGGCAAGGGCGTCGGGCCAATTCCCTATCATTTAGGAGAAGCCTAACATGTGGCCAATCGCTGAGGGGCCGGCAGCACCACCTCCCATCATATTAGCTGCATTGTAACAGGGCACCCCAGCCGCAGTGCAGGTGCAGATTTGAGTAATCGGGGTTTGCAAACTGTGTTTTGGTGGGTGCACAATAAACTTTTAGTAATGTATCGATTCATGGGTTTTACTTCTGTTGTTTCTGAACTTTGGATATTTCTAACCTAATTGCAGTTTCAGTGTCTCAGGAATGTGACCTTTAACCAGTCACCTCAGATTACCTCAGCACAGGAGTGGTAATCTGCAGGATCCACCCAGCCCTTCCCCCAGGGAAAGAGGTCTGGCCTAAAACAATTATTTCTTTCTTTTTTTAACTAATAATTTCCTTGTTCCACTGGGTTCTGCCTAAACCATCTTCGGCGTTGTCCATTCCCTCAGAGCCCCTTTCAAGGCTAGATGGGATGCTGCCCATTCATGAATCACTGAATAAAGCCAATTTGATCTCAGATCTTCTCAGGTGAGTAACATCTTCTAACTGTAATAGTCACTTTCCATGACAACGAAAAGGGGGAGTTCTAAAAGTTCCCGCACTCCCTTCCCGCCTGATCTGGGCAGCGGGGAAGCGCTGGTCAGTGCCCCGCCTGGTCCACCAGGTGGATCTTCCAGAGACCCATACCTGGGGCTGAGCCCAGCGGGGCCACGGAAGAGGGCGGCTGTGGGTGGGCGGGGGAGGCCACCTGCTCCCACGCACCCTGCCCAGGGCCCTCTCCGGGTGCACCTCCCTTAGTACCGGAGCCCAGTTCCCGAGCACCCTCCCCGAGCACCTTGCTCACCGTCCTGGTGCACCTGCCCCGCGAACCCTCCGCATCCTCTCGGCGCTTGTACATCCTCCCCATACATACCGCTCCCCGAGCACTGAACTCCCAACGCACTCTCCCCCATCCCCCGGAGCACCCTGCTCAACCTGCCAGAGCGCCCTGCTCCTCCGCCACCCTCCCCGCGCACTGGGCCCGCTCCGGGGCACCCCGCTTCCCGCGATCCCTCCCCGCACTCTCCTGCTGCAGCACTCTCCTTGGGCACCCCGCTCCCAACGCACCTTGCTGACCGCACACCCTACCCTCGCACCCTCCTCCCGGCGCACACACCTCCGGCACCCTAATGCCCGCGATCCCTCCCTGCGCACCTCCCCTCCTGCACTCTCCCCGGGCGCCGCGAGCTTGAGTCACCGCCCAGCAGGTGACAGCGCCCGAAAGCAGAACCCGGCGCACGACTCACGGCCACAGGGACCTGCTACTCGCTCTGCGCGATGCCAGGCAACAAAGACCTCGTCCAGGGCCCGAGGAAGACACAGCTCTCGGAGGGCTGCCGCGGGCAGTCCGAGGAGGTGCAGACCAGCTAGGTAAACTTCGGATCTAAGTCTGGCCGAGCTCGGGGACACCGCCCCGCCCCGCCCACCGGTCCTCGGCGCCCCCACCCCCGCCCCGCCCCCAGCCTTTCCGGAGGCTGCCCCCTTCACCAGTCGGCTTCCTCCTCTGGAGCGGGGAGGGCCCTGAATCACCGGTGACATCCCTGTTACTCATTAAGCCCTGGTAGTTCAGGGGAAACCTCGTGCTAACCTTCAAAAATGACAACAGGCCTTATGGGGTAGATGGGTTTATTCCTAATAGAGGAAACGCAATTCGGGACGGACAGCCATCCGCTGGCAAGTCCCCGGGACAGAGGGGAGCTTGCTTATAGGCGGGAAAGGGAGTTGGGAGGGGCTGCTTTGGACCAAGCACATTGGAGGATAGCGGTCCACGGACGCTGGCATCTCATTGTCCTCGGGCGGTGGGGCCGGCAGGGCATCCGGGGCCTGAGCAGAGGAGTCTCCCCCCCTTTTGCTGCTGGGCTGTGGCACCCGGGAGAGCTCCCCAGCCCTGGCTGCTGATTCCCTTTCAAAAGTGGTTTCCTTTATTCATTCTCACTCCCTACTGTTTTCATCCTCATCTGGCAGCAGAGGAGACTTGGGGTAACACCAGGACCCAGGGCTGCCTGGAGATGCTGCACCTGATGGGAGAGCCACCAGGACCAGCCAAGAGAAAGTTACAGAGAGAAATCATTCACGGTTCCAGGCCTGGGTGGGGTAGGGAAGGGGGCTGGGCCACATCAGCTGCAGATCCCTTCATTTCTCCTGTCTCAGGTTCCCCTTTGGGGTGTTTTTCTGGGAACTTTCTGATTCCAGGAACTCCCCAGTGGCTGGGGAGAGCCGGGAGATGCAGGCCCACAAGAAGGAAATGACTCATCCATTCAGTTACCAGCTTAGACTACAAGGCCTGTCTGCAACCAAAGCCACACGCTGACCCCCGCTGCTAGCTCACACCCTGGACAAGCAGTCCTGTGTGCCTGGGGGCTCAAAGCCCAAGAACCTCTGGGGAAGAGAAGTGGCAGTGGCCCCCGTCCTTAGAGAGGAAAGACTTTGTTTCATTTCCAGGAGGTTGCACATGAACCAGACAATCAAACACCAAAGACGAGATTGTCAAGTTAAAAGCTCATAAATGTCGCAGACTGTAAACAAAATTGTGCTCAGTCATTTCTAAAGCCCCCCTGGAAGGCCAGCTGGGGCCTTGCCTCCAGCAGAGCTATGACACTGAGAAGCAGCCTCTCAAAGGCAGGACCACCGAATAAGGACACCCACTGCTGCTGGGCTCACCAGAACCGGGGAGATAATTCCAAGCTACTCGGATTCCCCCAAAGCTGAGAATTCTTCACTGCTGCTAACTGAGGCTCTTTGTCCACTGTTTGGGCCCACTCCCCAAGGCCCTGTGCCCCTTACCCTTCCCTCCCGTCCCAGTGGCTAGACTGTCCTCTGAAGCCCACTCAGAGAGACAGTGGAAACAAGCGCGTGTGTCAGAGAGCCGGGAGGCACCTCCAGCTGGCCATGGAATACACAGAGGTCACTAGCAGCATTTTGATTGTTAATGAGAAAGAATGGAGAACAGTCTCCTGCCTCACATGAGGCAGGCAGGGACCTGCGTGTCACACACTATTCTCAGACCACTCACCTGGACATTTATAAGTGCCCCAGACACCAGAGGGACGCATTTGGCCTGGTGGGTTCTTGCACTCTCAGTCTTCACCTGCAGAACACTGCAAACTGCATCCACTTGCCGTTCACCTGCATTGCCACAACCTTCTCTTCCTTCCTCATTTAGGTCTCAGCCTAAAGGTTGTTTGTGAGAGAACCTTCCCTGACCCCGACTCACTTCCCAGGGCCCCTTCTCTAAAATTCTAGCCTACAGCCCCACTGTGATTTTTTTAATGAATTTTTATGGAGGAAATTGTGCGGTTATATTGAGATGATTGTACACTGTGATGTTTTCTGTGGTCTGAATGTGTGTGTTCCCCCAAATTTCATATGTTGAAATCGTGACTCAAAGGTGATGCTCTTAGGAGGTGGGGTTTTATGGTGGTTAGGGTGGAGCCCTCATGCATAAGGTTGGCATAATTATTAATAGAGACCTCTAGGGCCTCTTTGCCCCTTCCACCATGTGAGGAAACAGCGACCTGTGAACCAAGAGCAGGTTCTTGCCAGACACCAAACCTGCCGGGGCCTTGGTCTTGGACTTCCAGCCTCCAGAACTGTGAGAAATAAATTTCTGTTGTTTATAAGCCACCCAGTCTGTGGCATTTTTGTTACAGCAGGTCTGATGAACTGGGGCAAAGTTGGAAGGAATAACAAGAGGGATGCCTTGTGGCCTTTACCAGGGTTCCCCAATGGGAACATTTTGTGGAACTGTACTAGTGTGTTACAGGCAGAGTATAACTTTAATGCAACACACCAGTGTGCCCCAGATTCCCTCAGTTTTTCTTGTACTCATTTCATTTCCTATTGTAC
The DNA here is from genome assembly GCF_030020395.1 of Manis pentadactyla. Classification (NCBI taxonomy): domain Eukaryota; kingdom Metazoa; phylum Chordata; class Mammalia; order Pholidota; family Manidae; genus Manis; species Manis pentadactyla. Next base: position 47,740,220 of record NC_080025.1, read on the forward strand.
TTAGTTCTTACAACTTTGTCACATGTGTGATTCCACTACCATCAAGATCCTGATCAGCCCATCACCAAAAGGCCCCCCACAGCACCCTCTGATAGCCCACCCCCACCCCTGAGCCCTGGCATCCACAGATCTGTCTGCCACTCTATGTCAACTGCAGGGAAGCATATGGTATCTAACCTCTCAGAACTGGCGTTTCAGCTCAGCAGGATTCCCCACAGACTCATCCACAATGTGTACTGCAATGCTGATTCGCTCTGGCGGCCAAGCTGTGCGCCATGATGAGGATGTGCCACGCTTCGCTCAGGTGTGGGACACACTAGTTTGGGACCATTAAGCATAAATCTGCCTTGGTACACATGGTGTGTGTGGAGGGTCATGGGTAAGACAGTATAGCACAGAGAAGACAAGTAGTGACTCTGTGGCATCTTACTACACTGATGGACAGTGACTGCAACAGGGTGTTGGGGGGACTTGATGATATGGGTGAATGTAGTAACCACAATGTTTTTCATGTGAAACCTTCATAAGAGTGTATATCAGTGATACCTTAATAAATAAATAAATAAAAGAATAAATCTGCTATGAGATTTCACATACAGGTTTTTGTGTGAACGTAAGTTTTCATTTCTCTGGGATAAATGCCAAGAGTGCAATTACTGGATTGTACTGTAGTCCCCCAGTTAGCCTTATGAGGCACTGACACACATATTAGTTCAACATATTAGTTCCCAGAGTGGCTGTAGTATTTTGCATTCTCATGAGCAATGGATGAGAGCTCCAGCTTCTCCTCATCCTCACCAGTATTTGGTGTCAACTCTATTTTTCATTTAGACACCCTGTGGTCATTGTACTCGGATGCTGTGGTTTTTATTCGCACTCCCTTGATGGCCAGTGGTGTTGAGCATCTCTCTTTGTGCTATGACATCTGGTGATCCTCTTTGATAAAGTATTTGTTTATGTCTTTTCCCCATTTTCTAATTGGATCATTTGGGTTTTTTGTTGTTGTTATTCTTGCTGGGATCTGAGAGTTCTTTGTATATTCCAGATCCCAGCTCTTTGTCAGTAGTGTTGTTTGCAAATATTTTCTCTCATATGTAGCTTGTCTTTCCATTCCCTTCATAAGAGCTTCCACAGGGAATTTGTTAAAATTTTGGTTAGATCAACATATTAGTTTTCCCTTTTATACATCATGCTTTTGTTGTCAAGTCAAAAACCCTTTGCTCACACTAGACCCTGTGGATTTTCTCCTACGTTTTTCTCTTTAAGTTTCATACTAATGTTTTACACCTGAGCTCATGATCCACTTTCAGGTGTGATGGGTAGTGACACTGGTTTTGGCCTCTGGATGCCCAGTGGCTGCAGCACCACCTGTTGAAAGGCTCATCCTTCCTCCATTGAACTAACTGCCTTTGGTCATTTGGCAGGAATAAGTTGAGCCCATTTGCATGGGTCTATTTCCGGGTTTTCTGTTCTGTTCTAGTCACCTATGTGTCTCTCCCTTTCTGTTGGTATTGTACTATTTTGATTAGTGGAGCTTCATACTAGATTTAATACTGGGTAGAGTGATTTTCCTATTTAATTTCTTTGTCAGGATGGTTTCAGCTGTTCTAAGGCCTATACCTTTTCATGAAAAATTTAGAATAAGTTTATCTATGTCAGCAAGAAAACAAACAGGATTTTGATCAAGACTATGTTAAACCCATAGATCAGTCTGGGTCCTGGCACATACTCTCTCCTTGGACCAAACTTGAGTCAGGCTTCTCTGAATCTTCTTTCTAAATGGGACCCTACCCCAGGTTCTGCCCACTTAGTCCAGTGTTAGTAAGAGTCCTGTTGAGTCAGTTTAGTGAAAATTCCCCACCTTTGGTATTATGTATTTTTTGTCCATCCAAAATTTATATGTTGAAGCCCTGCTTCCCAGGGTGATTGTGTTAGTAGGTGGGCCTTTGAGAGGCACTTAGTTTAGATGAGGTCATGGGGGGACCCCATTAACAGGATTACTGGCCCAATAAGAGTTATGAGAGCTGGCTTCCCCTCTCCACTAGGGATTAAGTAAGAAAGGGGACATATCAATTGCAGGACACTATCCAGTTACCCTCCCTCAGGGAAGCTAACTGGGCCATACCAAGGGAGGAAAGGGCATGCTGGGGAGACCTGGCTACCTGGCCCATTCCAGAGAGTTCAGCCTGCCTTTCCTTACTGTAAGATAAATTCTAGCCAAAGTAAGCAGGCGAGGAGAGGCAACAAAGGGCCAGGCAGTTTATTTGAGCGCAATTCCAGGGCGAGGTTCCCCAGCCTGAAACACAGGCTGGGGAGGTCGCGCCCAAGAGGGGAGGCAGGGAGTTTTTAAGAGAACAGGGAAGGGAGGGGGAAGTGGGCTGCACTAGGCGTAGGTGGGGAATTTTTTATTGACTCAGGGTCAGGTGATGGACAGCCAGAGGTCTCCTCCTTCTGGATGGAGGGGGCCTGCATCTGGGGTTTGTCGGCACATCATGGGACTGGAATCCAGGAAGAGCTGTTTGTTATTCCCCATATTGCACAGAGCTACTTGGTGCTGTCTCTGCTCCACCTGCATTGTCCTCGCCCTTCTCCCTCCAGTGCCTCCAGCCTTACATTCCAGCCTTTTGGTCATAATGGGCGACGACTCGATCTGGCTACTTCTGGCTGACAAGGGGCGTTGTGTGGGGGGCACGGTTTCTTAGCATGTAGTTACATTGCTCTGATTGCAAATATCCTGCCTTGCTTTCTCCAGAGGCTCTCACCTTATTCTGTCTAAGCCTATGGTTCCTGTCTCATTCTCTCCTTTGATAATATACGTTCATAAATGTATCAATCTGAAGAATGCTTGTGTAACAGTTTACAGTAGCCTATTTTTCAGTGTTCACTGAAGGTTAAAATAATGGTTTTAAGTTCTAATGAAAACTACTTAATATAATAAAGAAAATATTTCTATATGCTAAAGATGTGTGTTTTAATAAGAGAAAGTATAAAGAATGGAAATTCGTTTTGTTGAGAATAAAAGAAGGTAATTGTTCTAAAGTACAGCTATTTATTTAAAGGGGGAGAACACCGAATGTAAAGAGAAAGTTGTAGAAAGCTTGGAGAAAAATTGATATAGTCATGCTATGTGAAATTAAAGCAAGTGAATTGATATCAAGTACACAGCAAAATTAGAATTTTGTTTTCAGTTAAAAAGACAAAGTTTTCTTAGACTTAGTCTGCTCTTAATGTTAAAAGATTGCAAAGAGTTCTCTAATTGTTTAATCAAAACAGTTTCTCATGCTGAAAGTCTCAATGAATTATCTGCGTATTTAAGAAAATGAGATTCTAATATCAAAGGACTAAATGTTAAACTTTGCTAATAACCATATAACCTTCTGTATTTGCCTTTAAAATCTTTTATTGTCATTCTAGTTAAATAGATAAGTATTTCTTCATGGCAACCTATAATCCTATTTAAGCAAATGCCAAAGAAACTTTCTTTTGACAACTTTCCAAATTCAAATTCAAGAAAGTGCTTTTACCTCTGATTAACACTGATATTTTCCAGAGGGCCCCTGGAACATGTCAGAGGAATTTTTTCTCCTCATTGAGGAAAATATTTAGCTAATTTGGCTTATTTATCTGATATATATTTACCTAGAAAGTACTGTCAAAAAGAATGATGCTAGACTTTGTTACTGAATGTTTTGTGTTACAGAAATATCCAAATTTCCTTATGACAACTGTCTTACAGTAAGCTCTCATCAGATCTTTAACCATTGTCATTTGTAAGTCTTTTGTCATCTATACTCACTGTTTTAATACTCCTAAACTAGTAAAAAACAAGATTTCAGTAGAACAGGTATTAGTTACATAAGATTAAGTAAACTAAGGAAGATGATTTTGTGGCTTTTTGTTTCAAATGTTGTTCATAAGTGTTTTAAGCTTTTTCTCTTAAGTTGACAACAGTTTAGTAAATGACTGCCTTTATAAGCAGAATTGAAACTTTATCTTTCCCTCTATCTGATCCCTCCAGAATTTAAAAATTCTCAGTGAATATTTTTATATTTCATGGTAGTACATTTATTTGCACAAGTTCAATAAGAATCTGCTTTCCTTCTAAGAAGACCAATTAAAAACACTGGTTATATTACCAAGGCTTTGACTGGAACGTCATACCTGAGAGACATGTGTGTAAACTCAGATATTAACAGACAGCTTTAAGAAACTAAGATTGACTTTATAAAGCCAACAAAGCCCCTTAGAAGAACTGGCCTGGTACCTTGCTTACAGAGTTCCCAGCAGCCTTACCAGGTGAGTAAGGAAGGTCACTTCCTGGCAGGTGCAGGAACCTCAAGAATGTCTTGTGAACCTCAAGAAGAGAAGAATGTACAGGTATTACAGGCACAACCTGATGGCAAGTCTGGCTTGGCTTTCTGGCCTTTAAAAGTTCGATCTGAAATTCCTTACAAAAAGTTCCAGCAAAGCACATTTAAAAGATCCCATGTAATCAATTGCTCTCCTTGCTGCACTTATGCAAATAATCAAGCCAACTGTTAATTATTTTCTTAATCTGGCTACTTCTAATAAAAATGAGGGTGATTTTAGAGAAAAGTATTGTTTCAATAATGCAGTCTTATCTATACTAAATCCTAATACTAGTCATTGAGATGTAAACTCGATCCAGAATTCTAGTTTCCCCATGATACCTGGCTATGATTCTCAATTAGACTCTTCATATTTCTAGTTTTCATATTCAGCCATGCATTCTTAATCTCATCAAGTTTGTCCTTCCAGAATAGAAGCACCAACCTTCCGAGGCCCTCTCAACTGACCAGTGATGGAGACCTAGCTGCACCCTTTACTGTGCCCCCTCTCAACATGAAGCAGCCAGAGCAGTCATTGCCCCTTTTCTCTAGCAGCAGCTAGAGTCTCTATCTGTAGAGGAGAGAATGAGACAGGAGCCATAGGCTTAGACAGAATAAGGTGAGAGCCTCTGGAGAAAGCAAGGCAAGATATTTGCAGTCAGAGCAATGTAACTACATGCTAAGAAACCCCCCTCCCACCACAATGCCCCTTGTCAGCCAGAAGTAGCCAGATCAAGTCGTCGCCCATTATGACCAAAAGACTGGAACGTAAGGCTGGAGGCACTGGAGGGAGAAGGGCGAGGACAATGCAGGTGGAGCAGAGACAGCACCAAGTAGCTCTGTGCAATATGGGGAATAACAAACAGCTCTTCCTGGATTCCAGTCCCATGATATGCCGACAAACCCCAGATGCAGGCCCCCTCCATCCAGAAGGAGGAGACCTCTGGCTGTCCATCACCTGACCCTGAGTCAATAAAAAATTCCCCACCTACCCCTAGTGCAGCCCACTTCCCCCTCCCTTCCCTGTTCTCTTAAAAACTCCCTGCCTCCCCTCCTGGGTGCGACCTCCCCAGCCTGTGTTTCAGACTGGGGAACCTTGCCCAGAATTGTGCTCAAATAAACTGCCTGGTCCTTTATTGCCTCTCTTCACCTGCTTATTTCGGCTGGAATTTATCTTACACTTACCACCTGCCAAACCATTCCCAGTCATGTCAGCCAGTTCCTTGCAAAATATGTAATTTATTTATATATTAATGTACACGATCATCAGTGTTAATCTCTTCCTCTCTCTCTCACACACACACATACATACACACAGTCTTAGTTGGCTTGGGCCACCATAACAAAATACTGCACACTGGGGGCTTATACAACAGACTTTTATTTCTCATGGTCTGAAGGCTGGATGTCCAAGAGCAAGTTGCTGGCATGTCTGGGTTCTGGTAAGGCACCTAGGAGCTTTTTCTGGTTTGCACGTGGACACCTTGCTGAGTTCTCCCAGGGCAGAGAGAACAAGCTCTCCAGTGTCCCTTCTGTTAAGGGCACTGATCCCATCCTTATACCACCACACTGGGTATGAGGGCTTCAGCATATGAATTTGGGGGGGGACATAAACATTCAGTCCATAGTAGAGAGAACAAAACAAAATGGAAAAAACTGCAAATGACAGCTAATTTGAAGGATATGTTGGTAAGTACAGTGATAAGAGCATAATTCTTCATTTTAATTTATGACCACATTATCTTTCTGCTGTTCATCACACACTTTTGCATATGCACAGGCACGTGCACATATGGCTTTCTTTCCCTAATGCTGTGGAAATGTCTTTTCTTCTATGTATTTCCTCTCTATCCTGTATCTTCTGTGTCCCATCCCAGCTCACCAGCAAGACAGAGCTATTCAAGGAGGCTTACCTCAGTAGAAACAGTTGGTGCCCTCTGTCCTCTATCTAGCCTCGCAGTGTCTCTGGATGGACCCTGCTGTCCTAGCTCCCACCTGCTCCAGGCCCAGCTTCCTGGTGAATGCACTGGAGCAGGGCTCGATACTTGCAGAAGCACAAACGCTGCACGAGTGAAAACTGAGTTCTCTAAGTAAGGCTTTTCAACAGGTGGCATGCAGTTTGTAGATATCATTTTGGATAAAATAAACATTCAGACAGTAAATCAGGAGAGGAAACAACACAGTCTCAGGAGGCAAACAGACTGCCTGCCCTGTCCCGTGTGATAGCAGGACTCAGCCAGTCTCAAACATTTTGGCCTCAGGATGCTTTTATACTCTTAAGGCTCCCTGAGGACTCCAAGGAGATGTTTATGGGGGTTATTAGCTATTTATATTTAGCATATTTGAAATGGAATATGATACATGTTTAACATATTTATGTTATAGTAACCACAGCAAACCTATTACGTTAGGGTAAATAACCTATATTTATGAAACATATCACTATTTTAGAAGCACAGTGAGCCAAATGGCATCGATTTACCTTTTAGCAATTTTCTTTAATATCTGGCTTAATAGAGTTAATTGGATTCTCATGTCACTTCTGCATTTAATCTGCTGTGATGTCACATTTCATTTAATTGTCTATGGAAAATGCCACTGAATGTAGTGAGAGAATAAGAGAGAAAAAGGCAAGCAAAGTCTTAAGATTACATTGAAAGTAGTTTTGCCCTTCCCAATCCCTGGATAGGTGTTGGGTATCCCCAGGGTTCCTGGTGATGCCGGGGTTCTTGTTCACGAAGCCGAAGAATGAGCTTCACAAACACTCAAGGTAGGAGAGCAAGGTACAGGCTTTTATTTAGAGATAAAGTGAGAGGACAGAGCTCCCGGCTCGCCAGGAGGGGACAAGAGAGTCCATGGTTGGCTCATTGTCTAGGGGTTTTATGCGCACTTGAGGATTTTCAGGAATGAGGGTAAAGGGTTAGGGGTGCAGACTTGTTGGGTGGTCTTAGAATGCTCATTCTTGATGAATAACAGAAGAAATTTTCTGCTCTGATTCTTTCTCAAGATAGCAGTTTCCCTCTGGGAGTATGTCAATTAAGACCACCTGCCCTGCCCCCAGGGTGGGCTGGGTTATTGCCTGTTTGCTGAAGTTAAGAATCTTACTTCTTAACTTCTTGGGCTGTTTATGTTGGGTTTGATTACTAAATTAGTCTTTTTCTTAGGTTGCAGATTACTTGGTTAGGATCAGAGAAGGAAATGTAGCACATAGGTACGGTTAAAATAAGCTGGGCCTTTTAGCAAGCTAAGGTAAACTTTACAAGTGTCATGATTTGAATTGATACAGTGAAGTCACAGGTTATGCTGAGACACTTTTCTGTATCTGCCGAACACTCAAACATTCCAGGCTAAGTTGCTGCTGGCCTTTTGAGTTTTAACTGATCTCACTGAAGATGTCTATATTTCTAGTCTGGGATCTTTACCCTAGAGAATTAGTGTGACTCTGACTTTGTGTAACTCTTATCACAGAGTTTCAATAGGGACTTCTTTGCACATTGCTACATTGTTCTGACTGTAATTATCATGCTCTGCTTTTTCTCTGGAGGCCCTCACCCTACTCTGACTATACCTACAGTCCCTTTCTCACTGGGACACCCTTTGAGAACTGCTGCTTTAACCATAAAAAGGAGCTTCATGGTATCTTCCTTGGAGGATGCCAGATGGCTGATGTGGAGCACCTGGTGTGAGGCTCCTGGTCACACAAGGCTCCCCAGCTGGAATGCAGAGAGCAGTATTCAGGTCTGAAGGACTCAGAGCTAGAAGAACTCATGGACAACTGTTGCCCAGCTGAGATGATGTGGAGAGGGGGCCGCCAGACTGCAGGCTGCAATCACACACCTGAGTAGCAGCCTTCTCTGGTGCCATTCCTGGTATTGTTCCAAGCTGAGGATGCTGAAAGGTGCCTCCCAACTCTGAAAAACCAGTGGCTGGCAGGAGCTCATACTAAGTCTAGCTGGAGGCTCAGATGTGCAGTTATGAACAGCGAACCATGAAAACCCTACTATGAACCCAGGACTGTCAGGTGCAGTCTCTGTGACATGCCTCTTCCTCCCTTGGCCTAGCCCAGTTTGCTTCCCTGAGGGAGGGTAACTGGGGGGTGCCCTGAGAAGGAGATGCCCCCTCTCTTACTTAAACCCTGAGTCCTCTTGGGATGGAAATTGGGATTGGAGCCCCCATAGCCTCTGAGGCCTCAGTCCTTTGGGTGTGAAGGCCTAATTTCTGTGCTCTCTCACTGCTTCTCCTGAGCTTCTCAGAGCCACATGGCCAGGTAGAAAACACAAAGATATGTGCAGACCCCAACACCCGCACTCTCACCCCACACCACTCACCCTTGTAGAGCCGGCTTCCAGCCAGACTCTCAGGCAGAGGGGCTGTGGGCTCCTGCCTCAGCCAGCCCACCTTGTGTGGGACCCAGATGCTGGGGTGGACACGGGTCAAGCTCACTAGTCTTGGGAATGCAGTGACCCAGAGAATCAGAAGGTCAGCATGAGGCCAAGGCTAACTTCATGTGGAAGGACAGAATCTTCACCCAAGCCCAGAGCAGCCACTGCAGTAGTAAAGCTAGAAGCAAGCATTACAGATGATCCAACGTGGAACCAAGCAAACCAAATGCAGTACAGAATGAGAGAGACTGTTTTCTCCTATAGGATTTGGAGACCATGCAGATTGTTTTCATTTGGGGATGGGTAAGAAATGGTGTGAATCTTTTTTCCTAATGAACTTGGCTTTCTGCTCACGTAATAGCAGGAAAGATAAATTAAAAATTAACTCATATTTACTTTTGAGTTGAATGATTAGTATTGTATATATTCTGAAATGATATAAATTCATTCCACAAATACTTTTTAATTATACTGTGTAAGAGGGAGGTTAGCATTTTTAATATTTTTTGTTTGTGTTTAAGAAAGAAAAAGAGAATGCTATGATACTGTTTTCTATTTAATTTAGATTTATACCACATTTTGGTTTAAACCTTTCTGTTGGCTAGCCTAGAAATGTAATGATCCATTAATACCTGGTTTTTGTAGGAAAAATGCATTCAGACCTCCAGACAACCCACTGATACTCACTTAAAACGTAACTTATTGATAAGTAAAGAGTATGAGTAATCCTGAAGAATGAGTAGAAAATAAAGAAGGATACTATATACAATATATACAAAAAGAATGTGACAACATATTAGATTATTGGCAGGTGTTGCTATTGGGAGAAAGAAAGTTAATTTGTATTAACTATTGATAAACTTTATATTCTTTCTCAAAAATCCTTGAATGTTACCTAAGAGGTAATTCTATTATTTCTCAAAGATAACCATTTGTTTATTATTCAGGAATGGAGTATCAAGGTAATTTTGACTGCAAAAACAGACCCTAGATCAACTAGGTTAAATGGTGTGGTGTTTGATTATTTTGCAAACTGTGAAGTTCCCCATAAAGTGACTCCAGGGCTGCTTCATTCAGCAGGTCACAGTAGTAACCAAGACCTGTGTTCTTTCCTTTTGAGGGCTTTACTGCCCCTCACAGATCTCCCTTGCAGCTGCAAGATGGGTGCAGAATTTTCAGGCATCACCTGCTGAGCTGATTAATATTTAGAGGAAAAAAGAGTGTCTCCTCCTACGGATCTCTCTTAGAGCAAGAAAGTGTGTCCCCTAAGCACCTGATTCTCCAGCAAACTCCCCTGAGATTTCAATGCCCCACATGGCACTACATTCTAAAACCCAAAACAGATGGAATCATACTGAATGTTTTTCAGTGGAGATTATCATATGGTTTTTCTCCTTAGATACATCCATACAGTGCATTCAGTTATTGGATTTCCTAATACTGAATTAACTTTGGATTCCTGAAATAAAAATCCCACTTGATCACAATATATTATTGTCATTAACATGGTGTAGGATTCTGTTGCTCTTATTTTATTTAGTATTTTTGCACCAGTATGGATAAATTATACTGGTTAATGAATTTTCTTTTCTATACTATATTTCTCAGGTTTATATGTCAATATTTGATATTCTCTGGAATATTTATCAACATTGGAACTATGGGGCCTATGACATCAGGTAGGATTCTGCTGTGAAATCAGCTTGGCGTGGTGTAATTCTTTAAAAACTATTTCTTCTACTAAGATCACTTTATGTAAGCCTTGTAAATTTAATGTTCTCACCTCTGATAGACTGCATTATCCTGAGGAATAGTCCATTTCCGCTGAGTTTCCAAATGAATTTTTATGGAAACCTACAAAGTAAAATCTCATGATTTCAAGAAATTCTTTTCCTTTAACAGTTATTTCTGTATTTGTCATTGTTTATCTATTTTTACTTATTAATTAGCTGGTTATTGACCTATTTTATTTTTTAATGAGTTCTACTGCCTCTGGATTGTCCACCTCATTAATTTCTACTTTTATTGTTTCTTTACTTATTCTTTTAATTTACTTTAGTGTTTTTTATCAAAATCCTTGATTTGATAATTTACCTAATTTTGTCATTCTTTTGTTCATATCAATACAAATTTTCAAGGCTACGCATCTTCCTTTGATCACTACTTTATATGTATGCCACACTTTTATTTTTAGTGAAGTGAATATTACATTTTTTGTACTGTTGTGAAATTTACATAACATAAAATTAACCATTTTAAAGTGTACACATACAATTATAGAATCATTATGTTGTATACCTGAAACTAATACATCATATGTTAATTATACCTCAATAAACATAATAAATTAATCTTAAAAATTAAATATACAGTTTGGTGGCATTTAACATATTCACAATGTGGTGAAACCATCATCTCCAATTAGTCCCAAAACATTTTCATCACCTCCAAAAGAGATACCATAACCATTTAACAGTCACTCCCCATTACCTCCTCCAAAGGGCCCCAGGCAAATACTAATTTACATTTTATCCCTATGTATGTACCTATTCTGGATATTTCATATAAATGGAAATCATAAAATACATGGCCGTGAATGGCTGGTTTCTTTCATTTAGCATTATGTTTTCAAGGTTCTTCTACTTCTTAGCATGAATCACTATTTCATTCTTTTTTATGGCTGAATAACATGCCACTATATAGATATACCCCCTTTTATTCATCCATTCATCAGTTGGTGAAGGTTTGGGTAGTTTCAGTTGTGTAGTATTCAACTGTGAACAGCGCGGCTATAAACATTAGTGTACAGCATTTGAACACCTGTTTTCAATTCTTTGGGGTATAGAACTAACAGTGGGATTGCTGGGTCATATGGTAATTCTATGTTTAACTTCTTGAGTATCTACCAAAATGTTTTCTATAACAGCTCTTCCACTTTGCAGTCCCATCAGTGGAGTATGAGGAATCCAGCTTCTCCACAAGATCACCAGCACTTGTTATTTTTCTTTTTTCTTTTTAAAAGCTTTTTACAGCCTTCCTAGTGTGTGTGAAGTGGTATCTCATTGTGGTTTTGATTTGTATTCTTCTAATGACGAATGCTCTTGAGCACCTTTTCATGTTGTTTGCCATTCATGTATCTTCTTTGGACCAATGTCCATCCAAGCCTTTTGCCCATTTCTAATTGGGTTATTTGTTGAGTTGTAAGAATTCTTTATATATGTTGGATACAAGACCCTTATCTGATATATAATTTGCAATATTTCCCCTTCTGTGGGTTGTCATTTTACTTTCTTTATAAATGTGTTTGATGTACAAAAATGTTTCATTTTGGTGAAGTCCAATTTATTTTTTTTCTTCTGTTGCTTATGCTTTAGGGGATAAAATCTAACAATCCATTGCAAAATCCAAGGTCATGAAGATTTACATCCATGTTTCTAAGAGTTTTATAGTTTTACTTCTTATGTATAGGTCATTGATCCATTTTGAGTTATTTTTTTTTTATATGGAGTGAGGTAGGGGTGTCTAACTTCATTCTTCTGTGTGTAGTAGCCGGTGTTCCAGTACAGTGTACTGAGGACTGTTCTTTGTCCGTGAGTGGTGTTGGCACCTTTGTTGAAAATCAGTTGACCATAGGTGTAGTGTATGTGTTTAATTCTGGACCCTCAACTCTGTGCCAGTGGCCTATAGGTCTATTTTTATGCTGGTACCACACTGTTTTGATTCCTATAGCTTTATAGTATGCTTTGTAAGTGGGCAATGGGAGTCTTACAACTTTGTTTTTCTTTTATCAACATTGTTTTGGCTATCCAGGGTCCCCTGCAATTCCATATAAATTTTAGAATTAGCTTTTCCACATCTGTGAAAAAGACCATTGAGATTTTGATATCAATTTCTTTGAATGTGTAGATTGGGGATGTATTGCCTCCTTAACAATATTAAGTCTTCTGGTCCATGAATACAGATGCCTGTTGATTTATTTATGTCTTTTTAAATTTCTCTCAGCAATGTTTTAGAGTTTTAGTGTGCAAGTCTTCCTCCTCCTTGACTAAATTTACTCCTCTGTATGTTATTATTTTTCATGCTTTGTAAATAGAGTTGTTTCTTAATTTCCTTTTCAGATGGTTCATTATTAGGGTATAGAAATGCAACTAATTTTTGTGGGTAGATATTGCATCCTGCAACTTTGCTGAATTCATTTATTACCTATGATCATTTTTAATGCATGTATTTCTTTTCAGGATTTTCTTTTTGTAAGATCATGTTTTCTGTGAATAAAGATAGTGTTACTTCTTCCTTCCCAATTCAGATGCCTATTATTTCTTTTCCTTGCCTAACTGCTCTGGCTAGAACTCCCAGTACAATGTTGAATACATATGGCAAGAATGGGCAACCTCATCTTGTTCCTGGTCTTAGGGGAAAATATTCCAGTCTTCCACCATTGTCTATGATATTGGACATTGGTTTTTCATTAATGCCTTTATCAGATTGAAGAAGTCTCTTTAATTCCTAGTCTGTTGACTGCTTTTATCATGCAAGAGTATTGGATTTATTCAATGATTTTTCTGGATGAATGAGATGATCATGTGTTTTTTTTACCTTCATTCTATTAATGTAGCTTATTATGTTAATTGATTCTTATGTATTGAATGAAGCTCATATTCCTACAATAAATTCCACTTGGCTATTGCATATAATCTTTTTAATACAGTAATGGTAAATTTGGTTTGGTAGTGGACTTTTTTTTTTTGAGGATGTTCACATCTATATTTTTAAGGGATTTGGGCAGTAGTTTTTTTTATAATGTCTTTATCTGGCTTTAGAATCAGGATAGTGCTGGTCTTAGAATGAGTTAGAAAGTGTTCTCTCTTCTATTATTGAAAGAGCTTGGGAAGGATTTGTGTTAATTCTTTCTTAAATGACTGTTAGACTTTTTCAGAAAAAAACTCTTGGAAAACTAAATAAAAAAGATTTTTATCAGTGAAGACATCTAGTTTTGAGCTTTTCTTTATTGTGAGGGTTCTTTTTTATTACTGATTCAATCTTCTTATTTATTATAGATCTGTTCAATTTTTCTTATTTCTTCTTGCGTCAGTTTGTAATATGTATATTTCTAGGAATTTGTCCATTTCATCTTGATTAACATACTGTGGGAGAACAATTGGTCATAGCATTCTCTTATTATCCTTTTTATTTCTGTTATGTTGGTAGTCATGTCTTACTTTCATTTCTTATTTTAATAACATGAGTCTTCTCTCTCTTTTTCTTAGCCAGTCTAATTAAAGGTCTGTCAGCTTCATTGATCCTTTCCAATAACTACCTTTGGTTTTGTTGATTCTATTGTTTTCCTATTCTCTGTTTTGTTTATATCTGCCCTAATCTTTGTTATTTTTTCCCCTCTGCTAACTTTGGGTTTAGTTTGCTATTCTAGTTCCTCAAGGTGTAAAGTTAGGTTATTGATTCAAGACCTTTATTCTTTCTTAACGTAGGCATTATATTACTATCTCTCTGAGCATTGCTTTTACCGCATCCTGTAAATTTTGTGTACTGTGGTTTCATTTCATTTGTTTCAAAGGATTTTCTAACTTCCTTGTGTTATCTTCTTTACCCCTTGACTATTTACCAGTGTGTTGACTATATTTTCATAATTGTAAAATTTATAGTTTTCCTTCTGTTATTGATTTTCTTCTTTTAATGGTTCCCATATGGTTAGAAAAGATACTTTGAATGATTTCAATCTTTTTAAATTTTTTTGATTTATGGTATAATATGTGGTCTGTCCTGGAGAATCTCCCATGTGTACTTTAGAAGATATGTACTTTCCTGTTCCTTTTCATGTTACTGATGCTTTTTTGCCCTTTACACTTAGCCTGTTTTATTTGAACTCTAATGAATGTGGTACAATCACTCATATGTCATCATTTGGCAATTAAGGCAGCATACACAACATTACTATTTTTTTACTGCAAATTTCTTTGTTTCTCCTTCAAATGAAAGGGTCCTGTGAGACCACAGAAAATACATATTTATATCTCTGCCCCCATCTCCTAGTACAGAGCTCCTGAAACACTTGTGATTTCCTGAGTGATAAGACCACAAAAAGCATATTTTGTTCTAATATTGGTCTTTGATTCTGGTTCCTAACACCAAGCTCCTAAATCCCTTGGAATTTCCTGAGCAATAGGAGTGTCTTGTTCTAATGAGATGCTCTTGGTGATTGGGGGCTGGTCATGGAAAGAACCAGCCATGACTAAAAGTTTGGCATTTTCAGCCCCACTCCTCATGCTTTAGGGAGAAGAATGAGGCTGGAGATGGGCTTAAATGTCAATCAGGGCCATGTGATGCAGCCATCATAAAAATCTCAAAAGTATTCAGTTCAGAGAGATTCCAGAGTTATTTCCCAGAGCTCACCCTACCCATCTCTTCCATTTGGCTCTTCATCTGTGTCCTTCATCACATCTTTTCGTAATAAACCAATGAACATACATGCTTCTCTGAGTTCTGTGAGCCTTCCTAGCAAACTATTGAGCCTGAGGAGAGAGTCATGGGAACTCCACTTTATAGCCAGTCAGTTGGAAGCACAGGTGACAACCTGGGACTGATGGTTGGCATCAGAAGGTGTCAGGGGAGGCAGTCTTGTGGGACTGAGCACTTAACCTGTAGGATCTGATGCTTTCTTCTGATAAATAGTGTCAGAATAGAGTTAAGTTGTAGGTCTCACCTGGTGTCTCAGAGACATGCTTGTTGGGGGATAAATCCCCACACAGAAGTGTCAGAAGTGAAGTGTGTTCTGAGTGGTAAAGAAATGAATTCTAAAAGAGACACAGGAGGAGAAGTGAGTTTTTCCTACACAGGTATTATTGTGATTTTCCCCAGTTTTAAATAGACTTTATCTTTCAAAGCAGTTTTAGGTTCACAGAAAAACTGAGTAGAAATTACAAAGTTCCTATATGCACCCTGTCCCCACACATGCATAGAAACCCCATTATATCCCCCACTAGAGAGGAGCCTTTGCTACAGTGAACCTACACTGACACATTCTGATCACCAACAGTCCATAGCTTACATTAGGGGTCACTCTTGGTGTTGTGCATTCTAGGTGTTAATGATTCATATCCAACATAGTATCATACACTGTTTATAATAACATCCACTGCCCTAAAATTTCTCTGCGCTCCTATTCCTCCCTCTCTCTCTAAACGCCGGCAACCCCTGATCATTTTATTGTCTTCATAGTTTTGCCTTTTGCAGAATGTCATAGAGTTGGAATCACACATTTTTCGATTGGTTGATTCACTTAGTGATATGCATATAAGCTTCCTCCATGTCCTTCATGGCTTGATAGCTCATCTCTTTTTAGCGCTGATACTATTCCACTGTCTGGATTGTCCACAGTTTATTGATCCATTCACTTACTGAAGGACACTTTACTAGCTTCCAAGTTTTGGCAGTTGTGAATGAAGCTGCTATGAACACCCATGTGCAGATTTCTGGGCGGACATAAGTTTTTCATTCTTTTGGATCAATTCCAAGGAGTGTGGTTGCTGGATCATACAGTAAGAGTGTGCTTGGGTTTTTAAGAAACAGCCAAACTGTCTTCTTCAGAGGCTGAACCATTTTGCATCCCCACCAGCAGTGAGCAGAATTCAACTCTGCTGCTCCATATTCTCAGCATTTGGTGTGATTGCTGTTTAGGATTTTGGCCATTCTAATAGGTGTGTAGGGTATCCCACTGTCATTTTAATTTGCATGTCCCTGACCACATGCAATGTGGAACATGTTTTCATCTGCTTATTTGGCATCTGTATATCTTCTTTAATGAGGTGTCTGTTAAGATCTTTGGACATATTTTTAAAAGTAGGCGTTTCATTTTTTTGTTGTTGAGTTTTAATAGTTCTTCATATATTTTGGATAACAATCTTTTATTGGATGTTTCTTTTGCAAATATTTTCTCCAAGTCTGTGGCTTTTCTTCTCATTCTCTTGACATTGAATTTCATAGAGCAGAAGTCCTAAATTTTAATGAAGTTCAGTTTATCAATTCTTCCATGGATTGTGCTTTTGCATTATACATGAAAAGTCACCATACCCAACTTAGATCACCTAGATTTTCTTCTGTGTTATCTTTTAGGTGTATAGTTTTGCATTTTATATTTAAGTCTGATCCGTTTGAGTAAATCTTTATAAAGGCTGTAAGGTCTGTGTCTACATTAATTTTTTTGTTATGTGGATGTCTACTCATTCCCATGTGTTGAAAAGACTATATTTTCTCCATTACATTGCATTTGTTCCTTTGTCAAAGATCACTTGACTATATTTATGGCTATTTCTGGACTTTCTATCCTTTTCCATTAATCAATTTGGCTTTTCTTTCACCAATACTACATGTCTTGGTTACTGTTGCTTTATAGTAAGTCTTGAAGTCAAGTTGTGTCAGTCCTACAACTTTGTTCTTCTCTCTCAATATTGTGCTGGCTATTCTGGGTCTTTTGCATCTCCTTACAAACCTTAGAACTGGTTTTTCAAAACACACAGAATAATTTGCTGAGATTTTAATATTGTATTTGAATCTACAGATCAAGCTGAGACCTGGTATCTTGACAATATTGAGTTTTCCTATCCATGAACATGGATTATCTATTTATTCAGTTTTTTCTTTCATCAGAGTTTAGACATCATCCAGGTCATGAGATTTATACCTAAGTATTTCATTTTTGAGGGTGCTAATGTAAATGGTATTGGATTTTTAATTTCAAATTCCATTTGTTTATTGCTAGTATACAGGAAAGCAATTGACTTTTGCATATTAATCTTGTATATTGCAACCTCGCTCTAATCACTTATTAGTTCCAGGGGCTTTTATGTCAATTTTTTCAGATTTTATAAATAGACAGTCATATTGTCTATGAAGACAGTTTTATTTCTTCCTTCTCAATCTGTGTACCTGCTATTTCCTTTTATTTTTTTCTTGCATTAGGTAGGACTTCAAGCACAATAAGAGAAAGTTGAATAGAGAGGGAAGAGGAACATCCTTGCCTTGTTCCTGATCTTAGAAGGAGAGCTTCCAGTTTCTCACCATCCAGTATCATGTTAGCTGTAGGGATTTGTAGATGTTCTTTATTAAGTTGAGTAAATTTTCCTCTACTCCTAGTTTGCTGAGGGTTTTAATCACGAATAGGTGTTTGTCAAATGCTTTTTCTGCATCTATGGACATGATCTTGTGATTTTTTTTTTCTTTTTGGTCTGTTGGTGTGATGAATTATATTAATTATAATTATATTAGTTGATTTGTAAATGTTGAAACAACCTTGCATACCTGGTCATTGTATATAACTCTTCTTAAACTGCTTGTATTTTATTGAGAATTTTTGCATCTATGTTCATAAAAGATACTATTCTGTAATCTTCTTATATCGTTGGTTTTGGTTTCCAGATGATACTCTCATGGGTAAGTTAGGAATTATTCCCTCTCTTCCATCTTTTGGAAGATACTGTAGAGACCTGGTATAATTTCTTCCCTTAAATATTTGGTAGAATTGACCAGTGAATCCATCTGGAATTTCCACCGCCTTTCAATGTACACTTAGCTAATTTTTGAAAATGTTCCATGGGACCCAGTTAAGCCCATTGTAGGCATGGCTTCTTTCATCATAAGCTCCTCTAATTCTTGACATTTATTTCCACTTCTTAGTTTTGTTGTATTTGTCTTGCCAATGGGTTTCAGCCTCCAACATGTTCACTATGGATTCAGTGAGACTGAAAAAAATGACAGTGGAACATTCTTGGGGTGAAAAGGTTGGTACCCAACTTTATTGCCATAGTGGCAGCTCAATCACTAGAATCCCATCCACTCAGAGCAAGTCTATGCAGCAAGCTGGTCTTTGCCTCTGGGTCTCTCTGTCCTCGGTGCTGCCACCACTCCAATCTCTTCTCTCCTGCAGCCCTGCAGTCATGCAGCAGCACAAAGCACTGGCAGAACTCTTTATATATATATATATATATAATCAATAACAACATATTGCCCACACATGTAGTGAGCAAGTGGACCAGGGCCAGGTGAGAATCCTGGCCATAGGAACCTCCACTTTCTCCAAAGTAATATTTTGCCTTCTCCCCCTTAAAGCTATTCTCTCATCTTTCCCCCTTTCACCTAACTTCTTGTGTTTTACTTTCTCAGAGCTTGGCCTCTAGGCCCACTTCATGCAGATCACAGGGATCTGTACTGAAGGGAACTTCAGACAGCTGCGGTTAGAATCACAGCTTTCTCCAGGTGTGCTGGCTTTCAACATACATCTGGACCTCCCTTCATGGGCAAATTAACCAACAAATTGAACAGTGGTTTTCTGAAAGCTAAGAGAGTGCTTGAGAATGGTGCATCCATGAGGCACTGTGTTAGGAAGCTTGTTGAACCTTACTTTAATGCTCACAACAGCCCTTGGACAGTTCTTTCCATTTGATGTAAGAGGAAAGTGGGCTCAGAGCATGGCTCCATGAGCTAAGGCTGTGGTGAGCTAAGGTTGCCAGTTGCCTGAACCTGGGAGGGTGTGGGTGTGCTCACATAGTGTATAAGTCATATTTAATTAAACATGTTTTTTGCTAGATCTGACTGGCATTTTATACTTAGTATGATCTCCTGATATTTTTATCTATTGGAAGCAAGTAATTTGCTTTTGGACAACTGGGTGGAATTTACAAGTTGTCTGTTTTCCTGGCATTTGCTGTATTTTGCTGAGCAGAATGTTACCAGCAAAGTTGTTTTCAATAACAGGCCCTGACTGCTCTGGACAGATCCAAGAGTTGATCACAGGTCTTCCTGCTAAACCACTGATCTAATAACCTAGATAAAGAATTAAAGAGTTGCAAGCTACCAACATCTGTTCGTGAAGGTGTTTTCATTAGGGTGGGGCTGTTTGAGGATGAGGTAGAGATTGAAGTAGAGGAAGGAAAAGGAGAGAACGGAGGTGAAAATGGGCTTCCCACTGCAATGCTACACTCACTACTCAACTCACAGCCATTCACGCTTTTTCACACTGCACACATTCTCCCACAGTAGCATCAGTTTTAACAAACAGGAGAGCTCCAAGTGCTCAATTAAGTATCTCATTTATAGAAATACTTGAAAACTTTTAAATCTTAGATGAGCAGGTGAGTGAGTTTATTCTGGGAAAGACACTAAAATATGTGATCTTATTTGGCTTTCTGAAAATCCTCCAGCAGAAAATTATTTAGTAACTGAGTTAAATGTACAAAATATAAAACCACATTTTGGTGCTAATTATATACATGTAAATAGTAACAAAGGTTATATAACAACTGAATTCAGTCTGATTATTGTAAAAAATTATGAGGACTACTAAATTAAATATTCTAAAAAATTCAGACTACAAAATATTAAAATTAAGCATATCTTTAATGAGAGGATACAAAATCGTAAATGTTTAATATTATGGATTTTGGTTTATGCACAAAATAGTAGCAAAAATGTAAAACTAGCAGTGGTACAATGTCTTCATGTTACATGTTTAAAATTTCAATGCGCAATAATCTTTTTCTTAATATAAACTATATCACCGTATTTGGAATTAAATTTATTTTTGTAACAGTAAAATTACCTCTACAAAGATTATAGAATCAAATAATAGTAAAACTGTGTTTCTTCTGTTTCAGAGTCTAAACAATCAGGTTCTGTAACAGTCTCACACAGTAGGAGGTATTGTCAGGTGACAGTAGGAACAATAGGGAGGAAGTGGTTGGTTCCAGGCCACTGGGACACCCCAGGCCAGCAAGGCACAGCATCCCAAAGGCCATACACTGTACAGCCCAGAGAAATACAAGCAGAGCCCAACTGATAACAAAGCTGCTCTCAGATAAGTTAGTTCCTAAGATTCTGTATTTACAAATATAACAGGAGCCTTGTAAGTACAGCTGTAGCATAGCCAGATCAGATTCAGCCATCAGAAAGTGATCCTCGGTGCCAGGCTTTATTTGGGCTTCACCTTGGTTGGAGCTGGAGTTGGTGCGGGCAGAGATGCCGCTGGACCTGCGAAGGGCAGCAGAGAAATGTGTTGATGGGTGGAGACAGGCTAGGTAACACTTCTTATGAATTAAAAAATTTAACCTATTAATTTTAAATAAAGGAACCCATATATTTCTGTACCTATTTGTAAGGATTATTCCAGTCTACAAAAAAATGTAGCCTCCAACCTGCCCACAGGTGCAAATCACATACAGGAAACATGCATCTCTAGCTCCCGGCTGCTGGATGACAACTGAGCATTCTGTTGGAGACGTCTAAATGCTCAAGTCGCACCTGCCCATGTTAACAAGGCTCAGCTGACATACATGAGCGGAGCTGACCGGGTAGGGGGAGCACAGCCTCAGCAGCAAGTGGGCAGGGGGGATCCAACCCAAGGAGTCATGGACTTCCCAGCCACAAGAGGCCACTGCAAGGGACGCCATGTCCTATGCACCTTCCTTAGTGGTGGTTCTTTTCAAGCACAATGCTGGGCCAGTTACTTAAAGGTCAGTTTTCTGGCATGCCTGAAACATCCAGATGGGCTGCAAAAATTTCAGTAAGAAAACAGTAATAATCCTGTGTCTCGTGGAGGGAAAGAAACACAATTAGCGTTGACGAGGCCCAGAAGAAAGTCACGGTGCCAGGCTCTCCAGGGAAGGGCAGGCATGCTCTCGGCTGCCTGTTGTTGCTCATCACATTAGAAGCCAAGATGGACAGAATAAGAAATAGGGAACAGAAAAGGAGAGCTCAGGGTGGCCTCAACACCAGAATCAGGCCGGGGGTCAGAGATTCTGGGGAGGGCGGGAGCCGGGAACTCCCATGGTGACAGCTCAGCACGCAGAGAGCACGGAGACAAGCCTACCCACCCAAGTGGTGGTTCTGCCTGGTTGCAGGTGACTTACTGCTTCCTTGGTCTTTCTGTTCCTTTCACATGCAGGTTTTGCTAATTTAAACACATGGTTTATATAATATGTGCAATGACTTATTTCCTGATAGGAAGTTTATAAACTCTTATAATTGTTGTTAGGAAGAGAACCATAGGCCCAACATGGGGGCACTTCTGCTGGGACACGTCCACTCTGGGGCTGAATACCCAAACTAACTGCAGTTTCCACCTCACCCAGAAACATCATCAGTCAGGGATTCTCTGATCAGATCCAGAAGCTAATGTCACGGGTGCCCTCTCTGTCCCCAGAGGAGACAATGAGATCTACCTAAGGAGACCCTGACCCTACCTTCTCACATAGAGAGCATGCAAATGTGCATGGCATGATCCTTGATGACACAACCTACCTGTGTCCACGCCACACTTCAGGCTGTACTGATAAATGTAACCTCTTTCCTGCACAAGTTCCCTGCTGTGAAGGAAGTATTGGACATGGCTCTAAACAAAGGGGCTTTGGAGCAGTTCACTAAATCTCTTATTCGGGGGCCATAATCCTTAGTAAGACTCTGAAATCACTCTCCCGTGTTGATTTCAGTTGACAATGTCAAATGATAGTTCCTTGATTAGATCATGTATTTTGTTGATGGTGAAGTAAATTCTATCTACTCAAGGCTACTCAGAAAAATAATGGTAAAAACTCGAGAGAGCCTGTGCCCGTAACCTCTCTGCTGCTGCTTTCATATTTTTAGGCGGGAGTCCTCCCCTGGCCTTTGATTTCCTTTTCCAGTATTTAAACCACATCTGTCACATGGTATAGAATAAAATGTGTGTCTCTAAATTACATTTTATCTGTGCATGTGTAATATGCATAAAGGAATGAAACAATCTCATAATAATGTAAATGGCTGCCCCCAAAGTGTGTTTCTAAAACTCCAATTTTTCAAAAGCATGGCTGGCACTGGCTTGGGTAGTTAGAATACATGCAGTTTGTAGAGTGGTATCACAGGCTGCAGAGAGGCATCAGCTTCAGATTTAAGAACTATTCCATGGGTTACTTTGTATGTAAAACACTGTTTGGACGCAGGTCAGGTTTTCTATAAACACTCACTTGGAGAAGATCCTGTAATAAAGAACATCAGTTGTTCAATTTAATAAAGCACATAAAGTACTAGAAGAACTAGTGTTTTAACAATTGCTTAAAGCATTAACAAAAGGCTATGTTATTTAAAACGGTAAGTCATAAAACATTGTCAAGCATAAGCCTGTCCCTTGTCCATCATGACAGTAGAGGGCATGTCATTAACAGAACTGGATGGGGGTGCCTGGTGCCAGTACTGAGCAGGTATGGGTGACAATGTCCCCCTTACTGGTCAAGGTGTCACCACCAGAGTAAGGGCGGGACATAGAGAAGAGGCAGAGGCCATGCCCACAGACCACCACAAAAAACACTTCAGACCCTTGAAGAGACTCAATGTGCCTCTTTACCCCTTAACCAAAGAAGTGAAGCCTCAAGAGTAAAAATAAGGTGCCCACAGCCAAAGGCCAACAGTTACTGGAGCTACCGCAGTGGCACAAAATACTCCATAGGCTTGAAGTGGCCATGGCCAAAAATTCAACTGATTCTACCTATGGCTGTGACAGATAAAGATAAAAATTAATATAGAATTTTGAACAACTCATTCCTGGGAAACTTCTAAACTGTTCCAAGTTTAATAATACAGCGTGAGAAATGCTGGTGATGGAATAATTTTAAGTTCGAACTGTGGGTTCTTTTCAAAGAATTGGTGACGGTGCATGAAGCTGCCTCTCAGTGGACCAACTGCTTATGCAGAAATTCAAGCTTTGCTCAGAATCTTCTGGATCTGGGAGTCTAAAATGGATATTACTTGGAATATTATTTGTTTGGATACAGATGAATTATCAAGACTGAAAGACACAGAAATCATGAAGAATGAGGGGAAAGTAAAACATACATTAGCCTTAGCCTCAGCAGTTGTGTAGGTTTTTTATGTGGTTTTTTGGTTACTCATGATGAGTATATAATGAGACAGGAGTAAGTCCTTTGCTGCCATCTCAATGCACAAAACGCCCAGGGACCCTGGATTGCTGGGTGCACTTCACCTTGTGCTTCCTTGGAACCTTCAGGCCCCTCCGGCTCTGCACCCTGGGGCCCTGCAGGGTCCTGCGAGGACTCAGATGACACAGACGCTCTGGATGTCTGCTGGGTCCTTTTGTCTGAATCAGCTAGCTGCTGTAACCACTCATCCTTATAACCATTGCTAATAAGTTTGGAAAAGTTTGTGGGTGAACTGGTTTTTTGACCAGGCCTCAAAAAGAGAAAAATTAATGTTAAACTTAAGTACAAAGGTTAATGATAATCCAGGAGATGTCTCAGTGAACATACTGATAGTAAATTAGATGCCTTATTGTCTCTTAAAACGTAATGGAGATATTTCACTCTCCCTCTTCCTGTCTCCGGCCCTGTCACACTGTCTCACTTGCCCTTTCTCTTTCTCCCTCCCTCCCTCCCTCCTCCCCTCTCAGTCTCTCCCTTCTCCATTCTAAGCATCCAAGCATCCCTTGCACATGGTAAGAGATTGCTCAGCTCAGTGTCTAAACCCTTTCTTCAGGACAGACAATTAGAAAGAGAATAATTCCAGCATTTCTAAGGACACCTTCTCCAGAAAACATCACACCTCCCTGGGTAGTAAGAGGCTGCTCGGCCTCTACCACTTTTTTAACAAATTATTACTATCTTAATTAGTTCTTCCTTGGCCACATTAAAGATTATCTGCTGCTCCTTTACACAGCTTTGCCTTCTACCCACGATTCACCTCTGCTGCTGTGTGTTTACAGAGCCTATCATAACCCCCATCAGAGAGTGGCAGGAAGATGGACATGGTGACATGGTGGAATCAGCACTAGCGAGGTCAGACAGGTAACCCGTGGCCTGTGCTCCCTGAGCCTCAGCTTGCTTACTTGCAAGTCATGCTGTGGTTATTGGGTTAATACAGGGCACTCTAACGCCCCCTCTAATATACGTATATACGTAATTTTTTCTCCCAGTCTGAGCATGATTCTCTCGAGGCACTGGTCCATATAATGTTAACTGATTGAGTGTTTTCCTCCCCACTGGACAAGAAGCTGTTTGAAGAATTAGTCAGACAATTAGTGACATCAACTCAGCACTAACTGGGATTCTGGGAGAGTAAGAGAAAGGGAACACCTCAGGGGTTTCACTCTCCAGTGCCCGATGGGTTTCCAGCAGGATGCAGAGCAGGAACACTCACAGGCAAGGACACAAGGGTCCGGCCGTGGTGGCGGAAGCCTCAGGACTGGGCAGCACACCTAGGTAAGCACCAGAGGCCCCAGTTTAAAAGGTGAGCTTTTATGGGGGTGGGATCGTCAAGGAGGGTCTCAGACAGGATACTGGCTCATGGACAACAGGGCAGCTCGTTGGAGAGCTCGGCATCCACACAGCAGAGACGCATCACCACCTGAGAAAGGGCTAGACGTGCCCCACAGGGACAGGGTGGACACCAGGAAAGAAGGAGAAATGGAGAGGAGCCCAGGAGACAAGACGGGGCCAGGGCTCTGTGGGCTGGGTGGGGGAAGGTCAGGCATCAAAGTCACATTGCCAAAACTGCCAAAACCCGTGGCTGGGATGCTGCTGTCTTAGGCCAACATCAGCATCACATGCTGTTGCCGTCACCATCACTGATGTCACTTGGATGAAAGACCAAAAAGGGCAAACCCAGACCCACTGCAGACAGTGCCAGGGTGCCCTGCACTTACATAGGAGGAAAGGAGAGTCTGCCTCCTGCAGGGTCTTTGGGGCCAAGCGGGGTCCCTACTTTGCTCGGACACTTGGAGTTGATGGCTGGGAGCCGCACCTGTGTGAAGAAACACACAAAACCCTGATTTGGTGAAAAGCTCAGATGCCACAAGAGAAGAAAACTTACAGACGGGGCAAAAGTGCAAGCTGTGCAAGACTGGGCTTGTGGTCCTGGTACTGGAAAAGTGCAAATCAGCAAGAGCCCCGGTCAACACAAAGTGTGTGTACAAAAGACACTCAGAAATCCAAAAGCAGTTGCATCTCCTCAGGCAGAAAAACAGTGAACACCTCACAGGTGAAAAATCAAGGGAGGACAGGCCTTAAAGGGACCCTGAGAGGACAGGGGTTCCCATGCCCGGAGGGTGGGCTCCGAGGCAGAGCTGCACCCAGGCGTGGAGGGGCTGTCTCTCACGGGCCTCGGATTCTGTCGCCCTGAGCCACCAAGTGGGAGCCAGGTTAGAGCAAATGGGAAAGGCCACCAGGATGGGAGACCTGCCCTCATCCCATCCCTAAGATGGGCTCACAGGCGCCCAGCCCCTGGAGAAGGCAGCCCCCCGCAGGCCCTGAGGGTGAGGTCAGTGACGGACACCTGGTCCTGGCTAAGCAGTTCCCTCAGAACAGAGAAATAAGCTGCCGGGGTTGCTCCTCAAACGGGATGGGACACCAAGGGCCCAGGCCTGGGAGTCAGGCACAGATGGGTGCCAGGCCAGGAACCACCCACCCCCGTCAGCAGAGGGGTGCTGGTCTTGTGCTCATTATCAAAGCACCACTGTTATTTCTCATATGAATGTCAGCAGTTCACCACAAATCTGCACAGCCTGGAACGAAAGCTGACTGAGGCCTCAGTGCAGGAGCCCCTTACACCCAGGAGGTGGTCCCTGGCCTGATCAGAAGGCCTTCCCACCAAGAGAGCACAACCAGAAGCCACCAACTAGATGTGGCCTATGAATTCCGAGTCGCTCTTTGAAATACCAATCCCCAAACAGGCCTTAACCTCAAGCCAGTGGCTCCCTGAGGTCAGGTACGCCTCTGACGTTTGCACAGGAGAAAAGTATGGACCTGCCCCCGTTGACAGCAATAGAGCACACTCCAGGGAAATTGTAATTTAAATACTCATATAAAATGGAATGTTCAGAAACCAGATAAGGGATAAACGTGAAGCGTGCTCCGTAAGTGTGCGGGTTGAGAGTGGCATGCCACCTTGCCCCCAACACTCTCTCTAGTACAAACTCGCTTGGCAAAAGGCAGTCTTACCTCATGCAGCCGATATTCATAAAAAGAAGAAGAAAGGAAATATTATCGTAGGCTCTTGCCTTTCAGTAGGTCTACATTTAAAGTACAGAACCGAGGTGGTGTCCCGGTTCTGTGGACACAGCGCACAGCAGCCGCAGGGCTGGGGGTGCTGCCAGCACAGCCGCCATCTATCAGGGCTCCTGTCACCTTTTTTTCCCCCTTTTCCTGTTCCTCGGCCTCCCTTTGCCAAACGGTCTTCACATCAAAGTCGAAGGGCCCTCTTCTGGACTTGTAGCTCCCGTTGGCCTGACCAGGGTTAAACTCTTCATAAACCATGTACTCAGGCAGGGAGACTGCAGGGGCTCTGCGGAAGGGAAGCAAGGGTCCCCGCCTGAGGCCACCGCCGCTTCCCCCCTCCCCCGCTCTCCCCTCCCCCTCACAGCCCCCTCTTCCCCTCCCCCTCCCCCTAACTCTTCCCCTCCCTGCTCCCCTTCCAGTCCACCCCGATCCCCCACACCTGCTGTCCCCACTCCCCTCCCCTCTCCAGAGCCTCCCACAGTAAGGAGGCAAAGCCATAAATCACAGGTGTCCCTGTCAGTGAGAGAGACTACATTAAATTATTAATTATTAAAGCTGGTAAAGTATAACTACTTTATGATGTCATCTACTATTTTATTCTCTTAAAATAGCTAGACTCCCATCGACATTTACCATTTGGTGTGATCACTCGA
The DNA here is from genome assembly GCF_030020395.1 of Manis pentadactyla. Lineage (NCBI taxonomy): Eukaryota > Metazoa > Chordata > Mammalia > Pholidota > Manidae > Manis > Manis pentadactyla. Next base: position 47,767,648 of record NC_080025.1, read on the forward strand.
TAATAATAACCTACTTCTGTTCCATTGGACAATCCTTTTTAGTGTGGGTTGTGGCTTCCAGCCTGTTCTCCTCTCTCCCCCCAGATCAGCCCGACTCCAGGACACAGGAGTGCACCCAGATGTCAGGAAGGCCCCCCTGAGTAGGCTGAGGGCTGGGCCTTTACCCCGCAACCCCCTGGGGGCCGGGACACCTGACGAATAGGGAGGGAAGAGGTGGGCGGAGGGGGACAGAGGACAGGGAGAGGGGAGGCAGGAAGCCGCGCCTCCAGGACGGGAGCCTGGCAGTGCTGGGCTGCTCAGAGCCAGGGCTAGGTGGAGTGCCACCGGGGAGAGGTGGGGGTAGGGTGCGGAATCAGCAGAAGAGGGAGGGGCGCCCACCGGTCCCTGAGACGAGACGGGGAGGCCTGGAAGGCCCACAGGAAGCAAGTGAAGAGGCCAGGGAGCAGAAGCCAAAGCCGGGAGTGCAGGCTCAGGGCAACCGGGGTGCCCAGGTGGAAAAGCTGAACTGGGAGGAAGGGCTGCCAAGGGCCGTGGCCCTGTGCTCTCCAGGCGGGCCACTGCTTCTCTGGGGCAGGAAGGGAGCCCACTCTCTCCAAATGGGGATGCTGGTCACAGAGGAGCTATGGTAGCCCGCAGTGTTCACTTTAAAGAACAGGGACACGGAATCCTGAGGACAAAACTGCCCTGTGGCCGCAGGCAGAGAGCCCAGAAACAGGGGAGGACAGCGTGGAACCCCTGCTGTCTGCTCCTGCTTTCCAGCCAAACCAGAAGCTGCTTATGTTATTTCTCATCCAAGAGAGGTGGTTTGGAAGCCATAGTTTTCATGCCAGAACATAGGAATTTCTCAGACATTGCAAACATTATGGGGGACAATGGCTCCTCATAACTCTCTAATAACCATAGAAATTTAGTATTTCCTCTATTTCTAACTTGGTTATCTTTCTTCTTCAATGAGAAGCTTTGGGACAGGGTATTTGTAAAAGGTAGGTGTGATCGATCAGGCCTGCAGGACAGGCAAAACTTGAAGCAACAGACCCATCACCAGCCCTAAGAGGTACTAGTGTGGGGGGCAAAACATGAGAGATTTCCAGAATGCTGTGGCTCTAACCACTTAAGCTGTACCCACCCCAACACCCTCAAACAGCTGGCCATTACACAGTAGCACCTGTAGTTGCAAGATCACAGACTGCTATCAGGGTGTAATGTGCATATTTAATGTGCAAATCGAGCTGATTTATTTTCCCTACAGAGATGCACAACAAGGTGGGCACCTCATAATACTCACTGTCTCTGGTTGGTAGTCGGAGGCTTGCTGTGGTGGACGTACCAGTCTGGCAAGGAGTAGGCAACCGGGGAGCCTTTCCTGGTCCCAGGGGCAAAGTGCATCAACAGATCTCAAAGGCAAAAAGACACTGTGAGTGGTCCCCTGGCCAGGCATACTGCATTACTAGCAGGCAGATTGATGATCTCCTTGGCCACGACAGAGCTGCCCCTGACCCCCAGCATTCCTGGAATAAGCTGCCCCCTCCAGGCTCCTGGTGGAACATTGGGGCACAGGACCCTCCAAATCATGGGGTGGTACAGGGGGTGTTCCTCAGTGCCTCCTACCCTCAGACAGACAGGAAACCAGGCTTCTTCCAGGAGAGCCACCCCAGCTCCCACCCACCCCCTGCCCTCTGGCCTCTGCCCCTTCCCCTGGCTCCAAGGGCTTTTCCTGGCTGGGGGCCTAGTTGGGAGGTGGGAAGGTCTGGTTTTGCCTGCTTGTAATAAGGACAACAAACTGAAGATAACAGTGGCAGCCAACATTGCCTGATTTCTTACCATCAGTAAGAAATATTTACCTTTTTCATTTTCTAACTTTTGATTTTTAACTTAACTTTTTTTTCATGTGTAAGATTCACTTTATTTACTTTATTTTTTTTAATTTTAAAAATTTTTTATTAAGGTATGATTGATATACACTCTTATGAAGGTTTCACATGAAAAAACAATGTGGTTACTACATTTACCCATATTATCAAGTCCCCACCCATACCCCGATGCAGTCACTGTCCAACAATGCAGCAAGTTTTTAACTTAACTTTTAATTTCAGATTTAGAGAAAAGTTGCAGGGATAGCATGCATTTGTCTATATGCTTCACCTCGATTCCCCACTTGCTACTGTTAGGCAGGAAAATAGATATGAGTGGGGTGGAAACAGAAAAAGACCAGAGAGTCCACTAAAAAGACCCAAAATTAATCAGTTAAAGTTCAAAAAGCCAGGAGCAACTTGGCCTGGAATGTTTGAATATTCCCCAGATAAAGGAGGGTACCTTAGCATATAGCCCATGTCTTTATTGTGTTAATCATGCAGGCCCAGCCATAAACAAGATAGTAAAAGGCAGGAAAGATTCCATCTTAAAGACTGTATTTTAATACCCAGGAAGTTAAAAATGTAAGATTCTTAACTTTTTAGCAAACAGACAATAACTCAGCCCACCTTGGGGGCTGGGCAGGCAGTCTGATTGCTCCCAGACCAAGATGCTGGTATCCCAGGGAGAAATCAGAGCAGGAAGTTCCTTGTGTTAAGTTAATTCTAAGTATTCAAAGAGCACTTAACAAGTCTGCACCTCAGCCCTTAGTCACACTCCTAAAGAATCCTTAAAAGGAGGAACCCCCAACCTTTCAGGGCACACCTCTCTCTGAGATTGCCCGCACTTTCCAAGTGTGTAAACTTTTAATCTTAAACTTTCTCCTACCTTTCAGGGCACCTCTCCTTCTAAGGTTGCCTACTGCACTTCTCTAAGTAACTTTAAATAAAACTTTTACTCTGCTTCACTACTGTTTCTCTGCCCTTTTCAATTCTTTGTCGCGGCGGGGACAAGGACCGAGGAAATACACAGCACTCCTCTAACATACCATTTCAGTTCATATTTGCTTTATGCTTTCCTCCCTCCCTCAGCTTTCTCTCCGTCCCATTGGCAGTGTCACTGTCACTGCTATCCTCAGGACAGTTCGGGAGCATGTTGCAGACATGATGCCCCTTTACCTTTATCTACTCCAGTGAATGTTCCCAAAGCACAGTTTTTACACAGTCACAGTACAATGGCCAAAATCAGGAGATCAGTGCGGATGCAATCCTTTTATCTAATATAGATCTTATTCAGAGTTGGCCAGCTGTCCCACTAATGCTCTTTTAGCCAGTGGCTGGGGAGTGGGGAGGTGAATCTAAACACCTACAGGTCCTCTTCTATGAGTCTCACACAGAGACAAATCAAAATGGTTTATTCTGGGCTTTTTAACATTTAAGCCTGGAAGTTGCCATTCCACTTCTCACTACCCAATGACAGTCTCCTTAGGGTAAATAGGAGCCAGAAAGAAAAGGTTTGTGTATCTCAGTGTCACCCACTGCAAAGGCCATCTAGAAGACTTTTTACATGTGACAGGAGTAACCTGATGAGCAGGTTGTTAGCACAGCCAAGCCATACTGTTTCAATTAAGTCACAGATAAAAGAGTGATGATCATCAACAATGCCATTAAAACTATCTGTTCATTGTTTAAAACATATTAATACACAGGACAAGGAGCTGCGAGCATGAACAACAGAAAACAAAGCCAGTTGCACAAGCTAGTCAGGAACTGGTGCCCCAAACAAGGTCATCACAGTGGGAAGGCAGGCTCCCTCCTGGGGTGGAGGCATCTGAGACTCCACCCCAAGAAAGTACACTGGGGCAGATGAGTCACTGCAGGGCATCACTCAGAGGCCAGTTTTGTGCATTCAAAGCCTATTGAGTCTTCCTCATAAAAGGAAGCAGATACTCAAGACTGTGTGCGTCCTGAGCTGAGTAACTAATCCAAAGGCCTTGGGCAAAACTGAGAGATTTCGCAGTAGTATTTTTATAGGGCATGAGGACCAAGTGGCCCCATCACCCCCAAAGCAGAGCCCCTGGAGCCCATGTGGAGTGCTCACCAGGCCGGCCACCTTGCTTGGCGAGCTTCACGTACTCCGAGTCTGTCTCTTTTATCCAGTACCTCCGCATCCCGGGCCCGTGCCCATTGGGTGGCTCTGTCTGCTGGCTGAGACCTGGGATCTGGGATGCTGGCGGGGCCTCCACAGCCTTCTCAGACCTCTTCACGGGAAGGTGGTAATACCAGTCTAGAGGGGAGAAAGCCACGGGTGGAGACGTTAGACTCAGAGTGCAGGTGGGCTTGCCTGGGAGGGCAATTCCTCCTACACAAGACATGGGCACAGGGGATGCCGTCACAGGACATTAGTTAAAGAATGTGAAAATTAATAAAGGGAAAGTCACTGACAGGGAAGCCTGCAGGCAGAGCTCTCTCAGTCGTAGACCCCAAGGGAAGGAAGAGAGGGACCCCTTGCAAGTAGACACTGTTTTAGCGACTTTACTCCCCAGAAGAAGGAAGGTCCCACCCCACCCCACCCCCACCGGCCGGCACAACAGCCCAGCTAAAGAGGCTGTGACAAATCAGCCAATGAGAAGCCAGGGACTCCCGGTTTTCTCCAATGGGCTTTTTGCTTAAACAACCCCACAGCTTTTTTTCTATTAAACAACTCCCTAACCACTCTCTGCTTTTTCTCTATAAAAGCACCCTTCCTCTCCTTTGTTCTCCAGATTTGCCTAAGACTTTGCTATAGCTTGTTTTTCCCAACTGCAATTTTCTGCTATTCCCAATAAACCCATTTTTATTAATAAAAAATGACAGTTTTATTTTTAAGGTTAATGGGAGAAACCGCTGCAGGACATCAGCACGGGAGACACTGGCCTCTTTGGAACACCTTCAATGAGATGTGACCCTGCTTGTTCTTCCTAAGATGCACCAGCATGCCAGCTGCTGAGGAAGCAGGCCTTCTATGAGGCTCCGCTGGTTTCTCTGCTACTAGCTGCCCTCTGCTCCAGAGCAGACAGCGGAGCCTCTGCCATGGATGTTTAGCTTCCCAAAGAGATATCCAAATCCCCTTATGTTGTGTCACACGTTGCGTCTTTTAATTCTGCATGAAACTGGAACTCAACTGCATTTCTGGATATTTCAGGGAACATACATTCCTGAAAAGTCCCAAGTCACTTAAAACATTACAGGCAAGTGTATGGAATATACAGACTGAATAAACTCCATACATTACAAACACTGAGCTATAGATCCCATCTCAAAAGTAGCACCCTCATTAAACATGCTTACCAATCTGAGAGGTAGAGCAGGAAGAGGCAGGTGCAGGTACTGTCCCGGAGGCCTCATCCAGGGAAAAGCCTATCTGAAGTCCCATTCCTCCCTCATCCCATCACCCTGGACCAGCATCCAGTCAGACTACCTCTCAGATGCTGCAGCCCTTCCGCATTAGCCCCTTGCTCTCTGATTTGTGCTGGAGGCCAAAGTGGGGCATCCCAAGAGGTCAGAAATCAAAGGTGATTAGGGCTCTAGAGGGTAGCTGGGGAGAAGAAGGGGGAGGCAAGGACCCGCTGGGGTAAATCCCTCAGCTGCAGACTCCTGAGGGGGTGAGTTCCGCTGGAACATCAAGTCGGGTCCCTAGAGGTCAAAGCCTGGTGAGCATAGAGAAAGTGTGCAATTTTTGTGGGACAGGGTCCTGTGAAGAGGAGGTGCCTCAGTGTGGTGGAAAAATGAAGCGCAGCTGGCTGGCTGGCAGTGCTTCCTCCCCAGCTCCCTCTGAGCCCCTTGGAGATGGGGCGATGGCCAATGAGGCAAATGGGGCCGGGGGAGCTGAGATCCTGGAGCTGAGGGCATCCAGGGAAGAGTCCTGCAGGTTGCTCTGAGACCACACAAGTGTCTCTGTCACGACAAGGGTTGGCAGAACCCAGGGACCTGCAGTTATCAGTGTCCACTATGACCCCGCAGACTGAAGAGAACAGGGGCATTTGGACTACTGGTGTTTCAGGTGACTCTCTGCATCAGAAAGTGATTTACCACATGGTAAAACATAAGAAAAGAAATCATAGGGAATTGAAAACTTTGGAAACAAAGTCCAGGAAGAATGTAAAATACAAAAGATGCCATTACTGTGGCAAAAGTGACTCATGTATCTAAGAGCTCTTTCCAGAACGGGCTGTTGAAAACTCATGACATTCAGGATCTAACACAGTACCTGGCTCCCAGCAGGTGTGATGGGTAATTTTATGTGTCAACTTGGCTGGGCCACAGTGCCCAGGTATCAAACATTATTCTACATGCTTCTGTGTGAAGATACTTTTTAGATGAGGTTTACATTTAAACCAGTAGACTTTGAGTAATGAAGATTGCCCTTCTTAATGTGGGCAGGCCTCATCCAATCACTGAAAGACTTAAGAGAACTGACTGAGACCCCCGAGGAGGGAATCTTGCCTCCAGATGCCCTCAGTCTCAAGACTGCAGCATCAGCCCTTCCCTGGGTTTCCAGCCTGAAGATCTCCTGCCTTGCAGATGTTGGATTTGCCTGACTCCACAACTGTGAGACACAACTCCTTAAAACAAACCTCTTAAAATAAATATCACATAAAAATGACATTTTAACACGACAAATCTTTTAAGTATCTAAACGACAGTAATTAGCTGAATCGACATTGTAGTTTTGAAAAGGAAAAGAAAGCATTAGGAAAGGTTTAAAGAATTGTGCTTAAGTCCACAGATAAGCATTTAAGTATTAGGAGTAAGACACAGTTTCATAGACTGATCATATTCAGCTCAAATATATTCTCTTTTAGAGAGAAAGCACTGAATTACTGCTTTATTTTTCCTCTCTGTGTTTTGATGACTAATTAATCCACAGAGAACAGTGTATCTGAAACTTCTCATTACTGAAAGCTTCAGGCAAGCACTGCACTCAAATGCGAGTGGCCATTTTTAACAGCCTGCAAAGGAACTGGGAGAGACAGGGTCCAAATCACTGAGGACCAACTGCCACCACCTCACACACACCTCGCACTCACACATTCACACACCTTGCACACTCACATTCACACTCAGCGTGCCGGGTTCGAGCCACCCAGCCGCAGAGCAAACGCACTGCCCCTTTCCCGTGCGCTCACCGCAGGGTGCGTAGCGATTTGGGGCGCCGTGCAGCTCCTTGCTCGTCCGGCTCATGGTGGGACACGCTGGGCCGGGTGTTCACGAAAAAGCCAGGAGCCGCCGCCCGAGCCTGAGCTGCAGAGGCCACGTCTGCGCCCCAGCTTTGTCCGCTCCACCTGACAGGTTATGCAGGCGTCTGTCTCACCATTCAGGAAGGGCGTGAACGTCCACGCGGGTACACAGCAGGGGCACATGCATTCTGGTATGCAGCAGGGGAACGTCCATACCCGAGATACAGCAGGAGCACATGCACGCAGGTATGCAGCAGGGTCTACGAGGGTACACAGCAGGGACAGCAGGTCATCGCATGATCTCCAGACTCGGGGGGCCCGTTGCTTTCCGGCCCGGAGTGACAGGTGGCCCCCGCCCCAATCCCGCCTCCCGCCGGGCTCACCGCTAGCTGAGGGTCTCCGTGGGCGCAGCTCGCACTGCTTGAGGTGCTTCTGTACCCACCGCGGGACGAATCCCACGCTCCCAGCGCTGGCGGAACCACAACAACCCGCGTCGCCAGGGCAACGGCCTGGCGGCCAACCGGCTGGCGCGGCTGCGCTCCGACAGCCATTCGGGAAAGCATACGGAACAAAGCGGACCTATCGGTACTAGGGGCGGAAAACAGGCAGTGGTCAAAACTCCGGGTTTTGGCTGGGCGGGGCCCGCGCTCCCCGGGAGTCTGGCTAAGCTCGGAAAGGGGGCGTGGCCGTGTTGAGGGGCGGGGTGGGGAGTGACTGTGCCTGGAGGGGACGGTGCCTTATGGTGGAGGGACGGGTCTCCATTCTTCTTCGTGCTCCCACAGGGAGTTCGCACAGAGCAGTCCAGGAAACCTGGATAGGGATCCGCTCTCGTTTATTTAATGCATTTTAAAAGGAGGACGGGTAAGTACCTGGGAAAACAGCAAATAGTCATTCATGCCTGCCGAGTGTCATTAGTGAGTTAAGGTACGCGTGCTCCCATCCCCTAATGTTTCCGCATTTCTGCCCTGCGCTGGGACAGTGGTAAAGCCTTTGGCCGCATTAACGCGGGGCCACGCTCACAGCACAAACCCGGGATCCCACGCCTAGGCCTTGCTCACCTGGCCCTGGCAGGACGGGGCTCCCGCGACCACAGGTCACAGGAGGTGAGCGACGGCAAGGTAACTCCGTGACAGAGCCAACTCTAACTCTGACCTACCCAGGTGTCACAGAATCGGGATCAACTCGGGGCTCTAGGGAGCGTCACGCGGCAACCAGGACCTCACAGCGCGAGCCATCCGCGTGCTCCATGGCGTGCAGGACACGAGGGCTGTCACCGCGAGCAAACGGGCTCCCTTTGCATAAATTCTGCACTTGCGCGTCCCGGAAGGTGTTTGACAGCGGTTGCGGTAACAGGAAGAGCCTTTCGCGGTCTGGGTGGAGGTCAGTTGCTGGACCCATAGCCCGCCCCGCTAGCAGAGCCGTGCACAGCGCACACGGAGAGGGAGGCTTTGGCTTTCGGAACGCCCCTAAAATCACCAAAGCTCGCGGATGCCGGGTGGACTCAGCATCTGCCGGGTGCGAAAGAAGGCGGACCCAGGCGTAGTCCACCGAGAACGAATGTCTCAGCGACCTCATTTTCTGCACTTCATCGTAGACGGTCTCCCTGTCACATTGCGCTCTCAGGGTTCAGAAGGACCCAGCTTCTCCTCACATACAATCTCTCTTTGTGCACAATTTTATTTCTAGATGTTTAGAAAAAATATATATCTTGTATACGTAGATCTCTTATAGATACCTACAAATATCATATATATCTCATTATGTCTTATATATCTATAAGATATTACAAACATATACCGTATATACAGATACCTTATTATAGATAACTCTTATATAGATACCTCCTGCTGGCAAGCATTTTGAGAAGAGGAAAACAGTGTGTTTATGTATGAAGTCCAATTTCTTAAAGCCCTTGAATGCTTCTGACCTGCCTAGTCGCCCTTGGTTTACCCTGTGGTGGACTGAAGCTGATTGACTTAAACTTCCAGGACACATCTTCATTTCTGCCTTTGCTCATCCATGTTATATATGCCAACCAAGCACCTAAAAGGCCGCTACACTTCCCTTCACTAACCATCATACCGAGGGGACTATGCAGGAAACTCTTTAGAGCAGGACTTCACAAACAGGAGGAATTTCTAAATTTTGTGTTTTCATATTTGAAGATAATCCAAAGTGAATAAAAAACAAACTCTTCCTTTTTGACAAATATTTATATATTTTAATATTATGTAATAGTTTGGGTTTTCAGTCTAGTTGGGAAAACAAGACTATCATCTCTATAGGCACTGAGGGAGATGGGATTTCTACAGTGCCCTGTATTATGTGTTAAAGTGGTAATGGCCTTTTGCTTTAATAGGAAATGTTCACATTTTAAAATGGACTTAAGCAAGCAAGATACTTTGCTTAAGACTGACATATAACAGTAAAAAGTTTTGGAAAGTAATGGAGTAAAAACAAAATATATGTAAATGACAGAATAGTTTAAATCATCTTAAAGTCCTATAATACAATACTTTGTGTCTAAGGCTAAGAAAACTATTGTTTTGCAAGAAATACAAATTAATTATTTGTATTTGAGAACTACTAAATGTGATCTTTTTACCAGGGATGCAAGGATGGTACAACATTCGAAAATCTATCAACATCATCCACCACATCAACAAAAAGAAGGACAAAAATCACATGATTATCTCTATAGATGTGAAAAAGCATTTGACAAAATTCAATATCCATTCATGATAAAAACTCTCAACAAAATGGGTATAGAGGGCAAATACCTCAACATAATAAAGGCCATATATGACAAGCCCACAGCGAACATCATATTTAACAGCGAGAAGCTGAAAGCTTTTCCTCTAACATTGGGAACAAGACAAGGATGCCCACTCTCTTCACTTTTATTCAACATGGTACTTGGAGGTCCTAGCCACGGCAATCAGAAAACACAAAGAAATAAAAGGCATCCACATTGGTAAGGAAGAAGTCAAATTGTCACTGTTTGCAGATGACATGACATTGTACATAAAAAACCCTAAAGAATCCACTCCAAAACTACTAGAACTAATATCTGAATTCAGCAAAGTTGCAGGATACAAAATTAATACACAGAAATCTGTTGCATTCCTATACACTAACAATGAATTAGCAGAAAGAAATCAGGAAAATAATTACATTCACAATTGCATCAAAAAGAATAAAATACCTAGGATTAAACCTAACCAAGGAAGTGAAAGACCTATACCCTGAAAACTACAAGACACTCCTAAGAGAGATTAAAGAGGATACTAATGAATGGAAATTCATCCCATGCTCTTGGGTAGGAAGAATTAATATTGTCAAAATGGCCATCCTGCCTAAAGCAATCCCTATCAAATACTGACAGCATTCTTCAATGAATGGAAACAAATAGTTTTAAAATTCATACGGAACCACAAAGACCCTGAATAGCCAAAGCAATCCTGAGAAGGAAGAATAAAGCAGGGGGGATCTCGCTTCCCAACTTCAATCTTCACTACAAAGCCACAGTAATCAAGAGAATTTGGTACTGGCACAAGAACAGACCCACAGACCAATGGAACAGAATACAGAGTCCAGATATTAACCCAAGTATATATGGTCAATTAATATATGATAAAGGAGCCATGGATATACAATGAGGAAATGACAGCCTCTTCAACAGCTGGTGTTGGCAAAACTGGACAGCTATATGTAAGAGAATGAAACTGGATTACTGTCTAACTCCATACACAAAAGTAAACTTGAAATGGATCAAAGACCTGAATGTAAGTCATGAAACCATAAAACTCTTAGAAGAAAACATAGGCAAAACTCTCTTGAATATAAACACAAACAACTTCTTCATGAACATATCTCCATGGGCAAGGGAAACAAAAGAAAAAATGAAAAGTGGGACTATATCAAACTAAAAAGCTTCTGTACAGCAAAGGACACCATCAGTAGAACAAAAAGGCATCGTACAGTATGGGTGAATATATTTATAAATGACAGATCCAACAAGGGGTTGATATCCAAAATATACAAAGAGGTCACACACCTCAACAAACAAAAAACAAATAATCCAATTTAAAAAATGGGCACAGGATCTGAACAGACATTTCTCCAAAGAAGAAATTCAGATGGCCAACAGGCACATGAAAAGATGCTCCACATCACTAATCATCAGATAAATGCAAATTAAACCACAATGAGATATCACCTCACACCAGTTAGGTTGGCCAACATCCAAAAGACAAACAACAACAAATATTGGCGAGGATGTGGAGAAAGGAGAACTCTCCTACACTGCTGGTGGGAATGTAAAATAGTGCAACCATTGTGGAAAGCAGTATGGAGCTTCCTCAAAAAGCACAAAATAGAAATACCATTTGACCCAGGAATTCCACTCCTAGGAATTTACCCTAAGAATGCAGGAGCCCAGTTTGAAAAAGACATATGCACCCCTATGATTTTATTTTTTATTATTATTTTATTTATTTTTATTTTTTATTTTTTATTTTTTGTAGATAATTATTTTTTATTGAAGGGTAGTTGACACACAGTATTACATTACATTAGTTTCAGGTGTACAACACAGTGATTCAACATTTATATACATGATAATTCTAGGTACCAGCTATCACCATACCAAGTTGTTACAATATTTTGACCAAATTCCTTATGCTATACATTACATCCTGGTTACTTATTTATTTTACAATTGGAAGTGTGTACTTTTTTGTTGTTGTTGTTGTTGTGAGGGCATCTCTCATATTTATTGATCAAATGGTTGTTAACAACAATAAAATTCTGTATAGGGGAGTCAATGCTCAATGCACAATCATTAATCCACCCCAAGCCTAATTTTCGTCAGTCTCCAATCTTCTGAAGCATAATGAACAAGTTCTTACATGGAGAACAAATTCTTACATATTGAATAAGTTACATGGTGAGCAGTACAAGGGCAGTCATCACAGAAACTTTTGGTTTTGCTCATGCATTATGAACTCTAAACAGTCAGTTCAAATATGAATACTCATTTGATTTTTATATTGATTTATATGTGGATACCACATTTCTCCCTTATTATTATTATTATTATTAATAAAATGCTGAAGTGGTAGGTAGATGCAAGATAAAGGTAGAAAACATAGTTTAGTGCTGTAAGAAGGCAAATGTAGATGATGAGGTGTGTGCCTATAGACTAAGTATTAATCCAAGCTAGACAAGGGCAACAAAACATCCATGGATGCAGAAGATTTCTCTCAGAATGGGGGGGTGAGGTTCTAAGCCTCACCTCTGTTGATCCCCAATTTCTCACCTGATGACCCCCCTGCGACTGTGCCTGTCTTAGGTTGTTCCTCCCTTGAGGAATCTTACCCATCTTCCGGGGCCATACAGGGAAATGTAAAGTTGGTAAGTGAGAGAGAAGCCTTATTGTTTGAAAAGGTTAGCTTTTTACTTCTTTCCATATTTATGCCCTGTGGCTTCTATGCCCAGCATTTGTCTTGAGGTATCTTTACCACTTGGAAGAATTATGATACTTGGTAAATTTGATATGAGGCACGAATTCTATTTAAGGGTTGTAATTAGGAAGGAAGAAGAAAAGCTATAGAAGTAGCAGGCAGAAGAAAACATGGGAAGATTGATTATTTCTTTGACATATCTTCTTGTAGAGTAACTTCAGCATGTATAGGTTTTAAACTACTACTTAAATTGCACACACACATTAACATAATAGGAGTATAGTTACATAACCAAAGCATACCTGTAATTACCAGCCATCTCCAGTGAAACCAAGAAAACCAGTTAGACACCTTAGGCATTTGTGAAAACTTATCTATGATATGGTGGATATTGTCCAACTGAACTTGAACAGTCTGAGAGAAATCAGACAAATTAAAACAACCCATTCCTGGGGACTGTTCACATCCCATATATTCTTTTAACAGTAAATAGTCTGTAGTTGTAAGATTTTGGAGTGCTACAATTTGCATTTCTCCTAATTCTTGTTTGAGTTCCAACAGTATAGATCCAGTCAAATTTGTTGTTTTACTGTATGCACAGACCAGCTTACATATCTCCTTCTTCATTCCCATGGCAAGTCCAGGAACTGGTGTGATGAGTGCATCTATAGCTGTAGCAGTGTGTGGATCTTTGTTTATGCACCCCTATGTTTATCACAGCACTATTTATAACTAAGAAATGGAAGCAACCTAAGTGTCCATCAGTAGATGAATGGATAAAGAAGATGTGGTACCTATACACAATGGAATATTAATCAGCCATAAGAAGAAAAGAAATCCTACCATTTGCAACAACATAAATGGAGCTAGAGGAGATTATGCTCAGTGAAATAAGCCAGGCAGAGAAAGACAAGTACTGAATGATTTCACTCATCTGTGGAGTATAACAACAAAGAAAAACTGAAGGAACAAAATAGCAGCAGACTCACAGAACCCAAGAATGGACTAACAGTTACCAAAGGGAAAGGGACTGGAGAAGGTGGGTGGGAAAGGAAGGAGAAGGAGATTAAGGGGCTTTATGATTAGCACACATAATGTAGGGGGGCACGGGGAAGACAGTATAGCACAGAGAAGACAAGTAGTGATTCTATAGCATCTTACTACACTGAGGGACAGTGACTGTAATGGGGTATGTTGTGGGGGCTTGATAATGGGGGGAATCTAGTAACCACAATGTTGCTCCTATAATTATATATTAATGATACAAAAAAAATTATTAATAGAGGAAAGAGCCAAAATAAATAAATAAATAAATAAAAGTGATCTTTTACAATATGTGATTTATCGTTTCAAAAGTTAGATTGTTAAAGACTATCAGAAACCAATCTTTAGAGTGGAGTCACAGGATTTTTGCTTTGCATCCAAAAAATGAGAAGATTTTTTAAAAATATGAATGTAGTACTCTATATTTTTCCTTCCATTGACCTAGAAAAAACAGGCAAAATTGAAGAAGAAACAGAGGCTTTTATTTGGGGTCTCAGAATTGCAATTTGGGGAGCACAGATCCTGGCAGGAACCAGAAAACGTATCATGCCTGCTGGGTGAAGTAAGAGGTTTTTACAAGGATGAGGAAGGGGGCAATAACGTGGCTCAGATGAAGGAGAAGGAGAAAAGGAATTCCTGGCCAGCTGGACCAGGCTGAGCTGGTTTGTTTACATTTTGTTCAACGAATGTATTGGCGGGATCAAGAGAAACTAGTCCTGGTATCCTGCGTTAATTAATTACACTAACTCTGTAAAGTCTACACTGGCAAGTTTTCTATGGTCTGGATGCCAGTTGCCCACTTGATTGTTTAAGCAATAACTTATCAAAACAGCTCCATTTCTGACCCAGTTCAAAAGTTCATTAGTTAGAAAGGAAAAAGGAGCTTCAAAATGGAGTGTCTCATATCCCAAAATTCTATGCAGTTTCACACTGCTCTCTAGGGATATAATGAGTCTGCACATTTTAGGAAATAAATCGTTTCCCCCTCTGCACCCAAGAATTTGGAGGCGTGTGCTTGTGATGGGCAGTTGGTTCCCAGTCAGGAAGGTTACCTACCTGCTGTTGCTAGACATGTCGATAAGGATGGTGATGAAGATTGCTGTGGTCTGAATGCGTGTGCCCCCCAAATTCACATAGTAAATCCTGACCCCCACTATGCTGGTTAGGAGATGGGGCTCCTGAGAGGTGATGAGGTCATGAGGGTGGAGCCCTCATGATGGGATGGGTGCCCTTATAAAAGAGACTCCACAGAGCTCCCTCGCCCCTTTCACATGTGAGGACACAGCAAGAAGGTGTGTCATGCCCCAGGAGCAGACCCTCCCTGGGCACTGAAGCTAACTGTGCCTTGGCCTTGGATGACCAGCCTCTCAAAAGCTATGAGAGACAAATGTCTGTTGTTCATAAGCCACCAGTCTATGGCACTTTGTTACAGCTACTGGAACAGACTAAGAGAAAGGCTATACACTGAGTTTAAAATTTCAGGAAAAACAGTGGCTCTCAGAAGACTACATTAGGATCCTTGGTCTCAACCATGAGAAATATGCAGAGGGCCTACATCACAGCTTGGAAATGCTGCATCCTGAGACTACGATTACACATGTCTAGACAGCCTGCCACATCTTACTTCCCAAACCCTTCCTGTTTGCTTTCCAAGCACCCATATTCTCCTGTTTTCCTTCAAACGCAGGGTCTAATTCTATGCATCTTCTTCACTGGATCCCCCTCCTCCTGGTGGCTATATATGGGAATGCCGCGAACCTCCAGACACTGACCTCCGTGAGCAACCCGCCTTTGCTCCCTCTGTGATCTCTTCCAGCCCCATTACATGCGATGATGCCCACATTTCTACCACTGGCTGCACTGCTCGCCATCTTTTGATACTGATGACATACTTCTCTTATGCCTGACTCAGCCGAGAACAACTAGTAACAGGTCTGGGAAAGTCCTGCAGAGGAAGGGTCTCAGACCACAGCTGAGCAAGACGGGGAACAGAAACATTACTAGAGATGGTGTCAACCAGAATTTCTAGCCAAACAATGAGAGTAAAGGAAACTCAACTGCAGGTAAGGGGCTGGGTGGTCCTTGTCACAGTGCTGCTGTTGCATATATTCAGGTCCTTCGATAACGATAGCATTGGAAGTGTGCCCTCAAGTACCTCCTTGTTCCAAATTAGACCAACAATAGATAAAATACTAATAGGAAATTTACCAGCCAGGAGCCATGCAGGGCCAATACAGACAAAGAAGCAGGAATGGGAGGGAAAGCAGGAAGCTCCCCCCTCAAAATAAGTCTGCCATCCCAAAGCCTAGGCTGCCACTGAAGTCAACCACGGAGGAGACAGTGAATCATCAGGAAATGAATGGTCCCCAAATGGATTTTATTTTTAGTCCAGCAGTCTGAAAGGTTTAAAAATAGGTACCCAACACTTAAAAAAAATAAAGTAAAAGATGATATCGAGTCAAAAAAGAAATTTCCTAGCAAGAGAAGGAATAAATCAAATACAGGTAGACAAAAAAGCAGAATACAGGACAAGAGGGGTCCTCAGCTTGTGTAAAGCAGCAGCTCAAACTCACTCATTAGACTGCCAAAGGACGCCATCCTGAGATACAATTTTTAAAAATCTATTTGCTTAGCAAAGAAAAGTTTGATAATACATGGTGTTGGGGACGGGAGCAAAATCTCCTAACTTCCCTGTGAAAAGTTGAATGGGTAGAGTTTCTGCAGAGGACCGAGGCAGCGCTAATCAAAGTGACACAGACCCTTTACCCCTGAAGCTCTCAGTTATTACTGGGCATTGTTTCCAAGATCAAAATGATCACCATCAGTGTGAAACAGGTTAAACGAATTATGACAGTTTATACAGTGAAACACTGTGCAGCCATGAAAACCTGAGGAAGATCATCTCAAAGTATATCAGAAAGACTTCCAAGATATATTTTTAAGTGAAAAAAAAAGATGTAGAACATAGTTTATAGTATTCACTTTAAACAATGTGAAAAGATAAATATACACATATGAATATATGTGTGTTGTGTGTATATATATACATATATATATATATATATACAGATGAATATTTGTATGCAAACATGTTTGTATGTGCATATCACATCTTTGAAAGAAAAGAGAAGGAAATGGTAACCTGGATGCTAGAAGGGAAGAGAACCCATCATTAGAACATAGAGGGGAGCAGTGAGACAGAACTTTGCCATGTATTGTCCTCTATCTTTTGAATTTTAGACCACTAGGTAAAAAAAGTAGAAAACCTGGGATTACTTAGGATAGAGCTAGACTTCAGAGTCAAAGAGCTAATTAGTGAACTGTAAAATAGCACTTAGGAATTTCCCCTGGAACCAGCATAGAGTAAAAGGAGAGGAAAAAAAGAAACAAATTTGAAGGTTCATTGAGCTCCATGGAGGGGATGGAAAGGAATTCACAAATGTCAACAGATGGGCTGTCCTAAGGATGTAGAGGCAATAGCAGGGAAGCAGTCCTTGAAGAACTAACAGCTGGAGAATACTCCAGAATCAAAGGAATCCATGACCACTCAAATTGAAAGTACAAAGTATCTGTATACAGGAGGAAAAAAATAAAACTACTATCACTCTTGGATACATTGGAGAAGCAGAAGAACTTCAAAAATAAACAGAAAATCTTAAAAACCATGAGAGGAAAATGACCAAACCACTAAAAATAGAAAGAAAGAAAAAGGCATAAAGAGTAGGCAGAATTCTCATCAACAACAATCAACTGCCTCCAAAGGGCTGAGAGATAAATAATTCATCAGGGAATTATGCTCCAAATAAATATGCTTATCCAGCAATTCCATGTCTAGGTGTGAGGCTGGGGAAGCCCTGGTGGTGTGCACGAGGACAGGCCACGAGCATTATTTGAATCACTGACTAGAAACAGTACAACCATACAAGAATAGGTAAATGAAATTGTGCTATGTGTATAACAAAATATTATATGGTAGTTAAAGCAAGTGAACTGGAGTTATGATGTCTCAAGACAGGTAATGTAAGCAAACTAAGAGGACCATTCAAGTTGGAAGCATGAACACCATCACATTATTTGCGGAGGCATACTTATGTGGTAAAATATGAAGAACTCATAAGAATTACGGATACCGACTTTCAGATTGTAATTATCTGTGGGAAAGAAAAAAGTGACATTGGGGAATGCTGTTTTGGGGTCTTCCATGTATTTGTGGTATTTAATTTTTTAAAAAGTAGTGAAGCAAACACAGCAACACCTTGATTTGTTACAGCAGAGTAGCGGATATGGGGGGACCTTTGCATCTTCCGGTATGCTTGGAAGATGTTGTAAGAAGGCATTTTAAACATACACACAGAAGGATATGGTGCCCGGTGGAGAGGTGGCTGTGCATATACCACTGAAAGTATCAAGTATATGGCCTGTCCTTATACATGCATCATGCTCTCCACCAGGGCTTCCCTGGACTCATAGCTAGAAATGGAATTGCTGGATAAGCACATTGATTTGGAGCATAAGTCCCTGGCTGGCTGAGTTATTTTTCTCTCAGCCCTTTGGAGATAACTACTCCATGGTGTTTGGCAGTTGATTGTTGCTGATGAGAATTCTGCCTACCTCTTCACTCCTTTTGGGGTTTTTGTAATTGTTGTTGTTTGTTTGTATTTTTGGTGATGTGGTCTTTCTCCTCTTGTGGTTTTCGAGGTTTTCTGTTTAGTTTTGATGCTCTTCAGCTTGACTCTAGTGGACTTGAGAGTAATATGTCTTATTTTTTCCTCCTCCATGCTTTGCACAGAGTCTAGGGTATGCCATTATGAGGTGTCATAGAAGGCTGATGTAACAGAAGAATCCGAGGCATTTCAAGATTGCTCACTCACAGTTTCCCCCTTCTAAGGAGAAACACCTGTGAGAACACTAAAGACAAAAACAAAACCCACTATGTATAGTTCCATGTTTTCCATAAAATAAAGAAGAGAAAACAAATAGTATTGATCTTTCTCCCAGCTCTTTGTTATCTTGTGGGGGAAAATGAGCAGAAGGCCAAGGTCCAGAACGGGCAGCAGGTGCTTTACAAGTCAACCCGAAGAAGCCAGCAGTAGTGAGAATACTAACGTGACGCTCTCAGAGCACGAAAATCCTCTTTCCCGCGGGTACGTAACTCTGCAGAATGAGCTCCATATGACTTTACGTTGTACATGGCATATGTCGTTCATGCTCCATTTACTTGGAAAATAATCCAAGGAAAATTTTTCTCCTGTTTAGAGAAAATCATTTCCAGTCATGTCCTCTGAAGGTTTCTCTTGATCACAGTACATTCTGTGTCATGCGTCTTCTTTCTATGTCAGGGGTACTTCAATGAATTACAGCAGGCTGGGGACAAGGATTAGGAAAGAGAAGCCATCCTTTCAAAAGGGTGAGCTCTGCACAGCAGCAGCCGCGAGACTACTCTGTTCACTTACAACCTGACGGATGATCTTTTCCACCCGGCTCATCCAGGCCCTGTGGTTTGCAGCGCTTAGCACTCTGGTTTAGGACTCGAGACACAGAGCGGCCTTTATCCAACCTTGGGTGAGACAGGACTACATGGTCTGTCAGTGGGCACTCAGGTTATCCTAATAACTGTTCTCTCCAAACAAAGTCTATGTGGAATTGCCTTCGAGGAGGAAGCAGGGAAGTCCTGCCCGCTTGGGTGGGCGAACCCACCCCCCACCCACCCTTGCCCCGTTTGCACTGCCTCCTGGGATAACAACTAGAAAGTAACCAATTAAGCACCTGATGGTAACAGTGAGTTGCTTGCACATAAACAAAGCTGTCAGTAAAAATTTTTTAAAAAGAGTGCTGCCAGGTTATTGGGCCAGAAGACAGCGTTTAGAAATCAATGCACAAAAGCCAAGCATGCTCCTTGCAAATGCAGAATCTCACAGGCTGGGTGAAGGCATAGAAGGGGCTTTGAAAAACAGTCTGCCAGCCAGGATTTCACCAAAAAACCTTTATTAATCTCTGGTGAATGTGGAAATGTGACAATTTTCATTTAATTCAGTCTGGGCTCTTCTGGGTTGTAACTGACTTTGAATAACTCTCTTTAGACAGGGACCCTCCCCACCCGCTGCCAGTGATCAATAAATAACATTTAAAGAGGGTGGTAGTTTAAGATGCACTTCCCTGGAGGAAAAAGTGTTGAGAAACCCTACTTTGCTGCTTTAGCACAATCTCAACCCCCCACCCCCAACCCCTATGGCCAAAAAGCAGGATTGCTTTGTGTAGGGAGATAAGCTGCTCAAAGATCCTGTAACAGGGGAACAGCCTGGGTGGGAGGCTGGAAGGGGGGTGTGGGGGTGCTCCTTCTAAGTCTCTAGAGGCTCCCTGTGGCATTTGAGGGGACTGCACAGCTGTAGGGCTACAGGTCCCACCCCCAACAAGTCAGCTCAGGAAACCTCACTGAGCGAGTGAATCTGTACTTCGTTTGGTCAACTAGCTGGAAAAAATTAATAGAGCCAATGTGTTTCTGTGTTTCCTGTCACCTGCACATAAAGGAAGAGCAAAATGTCAGGCCATGCACATGTCTAAATGCTAAATGAAGGAGCTTCCAGACTAAAGGTCCCTTGGTTAGCCATTCTTCATAGACTTGGAGCAGGGATCCAAGCCTTTAGTGGATGGAGACTAGTTCAGAACCACTGCGTCAAAAACCGAAGCCCAAATTGCTGAAGTGCAGTGCAGGATCCCCCTTCCTGAACTGGGGCCCAGAGCTTTGCTACATCTTTTCACTGACTGTAACTAGTGAAGGACCCACCTTTATCTGGGTGTTCATGTTTCAAGTAGAAATTTTTAGTTTGCCAGCCTAGAACACTTTGTCAAAACTCCTGGCCTTCTTGTCTCAGCTTGATCAGCCTATTTTAGGCTTTCTTTTTCTTTTTTTTTCTTTTTTCTCCCTTAGAGAGTTGGGTATGAAAAGATTATAACTGTAACCACTTTGTAAAACTGGCATAACCTACTGAGGCTGTGTGTGCACATATTGTGTGACCCAGCAAGCCCCTCTGGTACCACACTTCAATGACGCACACACAAGTGGTCATCAAAGACAAGAAGGTCTGTAGCAGCCTGGTTTGTAAGGCTATTGATAGCTGCGTTGTGTATCACAGCCCAGAGTCCATGAGCTTTAGGATGGATGCCCCGAGTGCACCCACAGAGAGAAGGACGAGACACACCACACAGATATCAGAGTGCAGTGACTCACAGGCACACTGAGCAAAGCAGCCACGCCCACAATTCAAGACCAGGCAGGCCTATCCCATGAGGTCTGAGGTCAGGACAGAGGTGACCTATGGGAGTAGCAAGTGCAGCGGCTGAGGGGACCCCGAAAGGGCTGCTAATAAGCCACAGCTGCTCTTTCTCCTGTTCTGGCTGAGGTCTCACAGAGGGGCTCATTTGAAGGTCCATAATGCTGTGCATTATGACTTGTGCCCTTTTCTGTATATAGGGTTATTGCAACCAAAAGTAGGGAAAGGGCTGTGATTACTTTAAAAACCTTCATTAGATACTTAATTGATATAGTTCTTTTTTTTCACAGTTCTTTACCTTAATACCTAATTTCTGCAAAATCAGACTCTAAGTTTTCTCTTTCTTTTTAGCTTACTCTACACCCAGATGGCAAGGATAACCTCCTTGTGTTCTTCTTTATAAGCATCTGTAGACTTATAAACAGGCACATCGATGAACCAGGCATATAACAAATAGCAAAGCAGCACCATGTGTCATGGCAAGGGATAGGAGTCCATATACAAAAAACGATTTTCTCCCAATTACAAAGACAATGATTAGGAATTAATTCACAGACTCAGCCTAGAATGAGCACATTTGTTGACTTGATTGTAGTGGCTAAAGTTCACATTAAAGGTCAATGGTGATGAGTGGTTAAATTCTTTTTTTTGTTGTTGTTCTTTTTAGGTTAACTCGATCATGGAAGATGATCCTTCCCACAGTGTTTATATCGACTTTTTTCCTTACAGGTAAGTCTTAAGTCATGATCCCTAAAGCCATGTGACAGGATGTTTTGTTTGGTGAAAGAGTTTGCAATGAAATGGCTCAGATTTGTAAATAAATATCCCAGAGAGCACTACGAGGGACCACATATTCTTGAAGCATTCTTTCTTTTGTCGCTTATTTCTAACTATAAAAATAAAATAGCCTTCTCCATTGGAAATTTAGAAAGTGCCTTCTTCTCTAAGAATCCTGATTTAAAGTCTCAGAAGTTGTTTTGAAGCTAAAAATCCTTATGACCTTCTTTATTGCAAACACCTTGCAAGCTGACCTTTTCTGAATCTGGGTTGGCTCAGCTTGGGTGATGCTGACAACCAGACTCTTACTCATCACTGGATTCTTGAAGAAATGGATGAACTTGCAGTTTACAGATCTCTAACTGCCATCACAATCCCCAGTACGCTGGAAAACTGCTCCTTAATATATGGGCAATGCAAAGCCTAGAATGTCCATTAAAATCAAGGTTTTGACCCAGTTATTGTCATGAAATACTATTTTATAGCATGGCAGTATTCTGAGCACTATTTTCTTATGTTGCATGTGGATACCTGGACCGCAGGTTCTCCTAACCCTGTACCTGCCCCTGCATTACTGGAGGGCTGCTCTTCCTTCCACTGGCTGCATCATAGTAGGCCTGGCCTGCCCAACCCGCCTCAGCAGACCTCCACATTAAACTCTGAATATACCGCTTTCTACTGAGAACTGCACACTGCCGGGCTGTCTTGTCTTCATCTCTGCTGACCTTGGGCCATTACCCTTAGCTGGTCACCTCCACCTTGCTGCTGCTAGCCCCTGTCTCATGACCTCTCTGTGGATGAAATTGTCCCAGGGCATACCCCTGACCCGTGTGCATGGATTTAAGTCTGCTCTTCTTAGTCCCACCTGCTGCCTGCATACCCAGGCTGTCGGGAGCACAGGAACTAGCCTGTGAGCCACAGAACTCTGTGTTCAGGATTTTCCTCACACTGGAAACTGTACCCATATTCCTTTGACTTCTTTTGGGATCGAAATATCTGTATCTTCATGGTGGATGCAAACCATCTCTTTGAGCTTCCCCACTGTCAGCTTGCCAACTTACCCACAAATGTGCCACATCCATTTGAGGCACTGCTGATGGGCAGGAATTAAATTGGACTCAGCCTTTTTTTTAAAAACTGAGGTGAAATCCACATAATATACAATTAACCATTTTAAAGTGAACCATTTGGTGTGTTTACAATGTCATAAAACTATCCTACCACTTCTAATTGCTAAACATTTTCATCTCCCCAAAAGGAAGTCCACTGCCCATAATACAGTTGCTCCCCATTCCCTTCCCCCACCCCCTGGGCACCACCAATCTGCTTTCTGTCTCTGGATTTACATGTTCTGAATATGTCATATAAACAGAATCATAGAACACATGACCCTTTTTGTCTGGCTTCTTTCACTAATGTTTTTGAGGTTCATCCATGTTGTAGGTATATATGCTTCATTCCTTTTTGTGGCTAATATTCCAGTGTATGGCTAGATCACAATATGTTTATACATTCAACTGTCAATGGGCATCAACGGTTTCCACCTGTTGGCTGTTGTGAATAGCACTGTTATGAACACGTGCACATGTGCTGGTTTGAATTCCTATTTTTAAATCTTTGGGGGTCTATACCTACTAGTAAATTGCAAGGGAGGAACAGCCAAACTTTTCCACAGCAGCTGCACCATTTCACATCCCCACCAGTGGTGTATGACAGTCCTGGTTTCTCCACATCTTCACCAGCATTTGTTATTCTCCATTGTTTGGATTGTAGCCTTCCTGGAAGATAAGAAGTAGTGTCTCACTGTGGTTTTGATTTGCATTTCCCTGAAGACTGATGATGTTGAACACCTCTTTATGTGTTTGTTTACCATTCACGTATCTTCTTGGGCAAAATGTCTATTCAAGTCCTTTGCCTGTTTTTTGATTGGGTTCTTTGTCTTTTTCTTGTTGCAAAGTACCCTTTATAGGTTCTGGATAATAGATCTTTCTCAAATATATGATTTACAAATATTTTCTTTCATTTGGTAGGTTTCCTTTCACTTTTTAAAATACAGTCCTTTGATGCACAAAAGTTATAATTTTGATGGTGTCATATCTAAGATGCATGGCTAAATTTTAGGTCATGAAGATTTACTTGTATTTTTTTCTGAGAGTTTTATTATTTTCACTTTTATATTTAGATCATTGATCCATTTTAAGTTAATTTTGGTATATAGTGTGAGGTAGGGATCTAACTTCATTTTTTAGCAAATGGATATCCAGTCGTCTCAGTATCAATTGTTGAAATGACCATATTTTCCCTACTGAATGGTCTTGGCACCCTTGCCAAAAAATCAATTAGCCATAGGGGTATGGGTTTATTTTTGAATTTGCAGTTTGATCCCATTGGTCTATATGTCTGTCTTCATGCCAGTGCCACATTGTCGAGATTCTGATGAGGATTGCTTTGAATCTATAGATAGTTTCAAATCATATTACCACCTTAACAACTGTAAGTGTTCCAATTCATGAACATGGGTTGTCTTTCCATTTATTTAGATCTTCCTTAATTTCTTTCATCAGTGTTTTATAGTTTTCCATTTTGGTTGTAAAGTGAGTCTCTTGTAAGTGACAAATAGCTGGATCATATTTTTTAATCCATTCTTCCACTCTAACTCTTGATTGGAGAGTTTAACCATTTGCATGTAATCACTGATAAGGAAGGACTTACCTCACCCGTTTTCCTATTATTTTTTCTCTGTGTATTATCCTTTTTTCCCCCTCATTTCATCCATTACTACCTTTTGTGTTTAATTGATTTTTTGTAGGGTTCTAGTAGTTTTGATTATCTTTTCATTTCATTTTGTTCATGTTTTAGATATTTTCTTAATGGTTACCATGGAGATTACAACTAACACTCTAAATTCATGAAAATATAACTTGAATTGATACTAGCTTCAACAGCATGTAAATACTCTGCTCCTCTATGGCTCCGTCCCTTCCTCCCATTTTTATGTTATTGTTGCAAAAATCCACATCTTTATGCACTGTGTATCCATTAATATAGGTTTATAATTATTTTTGTGCATTTATCTTTTTAATCATGTAGGAAATTAAAAATATATAAATACTAAATAAAAATACAGTAATAGTGGATTATTTACTTATGTAGTTACTTTTAATAGAGATAATGATTTCTTCATATGACATTTACTCTCTAGTGACTTTTTACTTCAGCCTGAAGAACTCCCTGTAGCATTTCTTGTAGGGAAAGTATCTTCACAATAATTCGTTTGGATTTTGTTTATCTGGGAATGTCTTGACTTCCTCATTTGGGAGGAAAGTTTTGCTGGATATAGATTTCTTGCTTGGCAGGGATTTTTGCCCTTTCAGCATATATTAAATATGTTATCCTACTGCTTTCTGGCTTCTATGGTTTCTGATGAGAAATATGATGATAATCTTGTTGAGGATTCCTTGTACATGTCAAGTAGAATTTCTCTTGTTGCTTTCAGTATTCTATCTTTGGCTTTTAACTGATGATAGTGTGTCTTGGAATAAGTCTGAGTTTATCCTCATTAGAGTTTGTTGAGTTTCTTGGACATGTAGATTTATGCTTTTCATCAAATGGGAAGTTTTCAGCTATTATTTCTTCAGATATTTTTTTCTGCCCTTTTTTCTCCTTTCTCTGGGAACCCCAAAATGTGTATGTTGGTATATTTGATGGTGTCCTATATAGGTCTTTCAGGCTGTTTGCCTTTTTAAATTCTTTTTTCTTTCTGCTTGTCCTCCTCAGACCCAGTTTCAACTGTCCTATCCTTGAGTTCGTTGAGTCTTTCTTCTGCCTGTTCAAATTTGCTGTCAAGTCCTGCTAGTGAATTTTCCATTTCAGTTATTGTACTTTCCAGCTCCAGAATTTATATTTGATTCCTTTAATAACTTTTCTCTTGATATTCTTATTTTATTCATGTATCATTCCCTTGGTTTCCTTTAATTATTTGTCTATGGTTTCATTTAATTTTTGAGTATATTCAAAACAGTCATGTAAAGTTTTTGTCTAGTCCTTGGGGATGGTTGGGCTTCCTTGGGGATGGTTTCAGTCAAATCTTCTTTCCTTTAATGGTCTGTACTTTCCTCTTTCTTTCTTGCCTTGTTATTTTGTGTCAGAAACTGGGTATTTCAATATTATAATATGGTAATTCTGGAAATCAGATTTTCCCCTTTCCCAGGGATTGTTTTTTGGGAGCTGCAGTCATTTTTTTAGTGATGATCAATGTTCTGATAACTCAGTGGTCCACCAGTGACCTGACAGACATTTCCTGGAGTTAATGAGAAAGAGAGAGAATGAGAACTCCTCTCCCAGTCCTCACTGCTCAGCTCTAAGCTGGGGCACTCTTTCCAGGCTAAGCTGGGACACCCACAACTCTGCTCTATCATCACCTCCTACTAGCTCAGGAACCCCAGATGCACTCAAGGTGCAAACCTGTCCTTTCTAGGGTCTTTACAAGCATGCCACCGGTCCTGGGAATGCACATTACATTCCATTTTCCCTTCCAAGTCCTACTCCCACAGGACACTTCATCCCTTACCTTCCCCTTCTCATGCCTTTGAGTCTGTCTGCCACTTGCCCCATTCACTGTGCTTTCTCAGGGGGCATAGCTGGTTTACGTATTTAAATATTTCATATACATTACGGCTTCCTAGAAAACCATTCTTGTCCAAGGGAGTGGGATAAACAAAGGTCAGCCTCTGCACCAGCCAGTCAGGGGACACTGGCAAGTCAAAATACCCAGTCATAGTAGCTTAAGTACAGGGTCTGCATTAGCCCCTTTGTACCAGCTATGCTGTGCTAGGAATGTAGGCTGCAATCCCCACAGCCACTGCCACCATGCTGGGAATGGAAGATGGTAGATAGGCGAGCAAAAACCCCACAGTGTCTTTTAGCAAAAATAATTTGCTCTTTTTTCAGTCCCCAGGTTGCTATAAATTTGGGATTAGGTTTCATAATTCAAAAACAATTGATTCCATTAGTCATTGCCAGCTTATGGTTATTTCAATGGAGGACTAATTTTTTGAGCCCCCCTCCAACCCCATGCTGCCATTTTCCATATTGTCACCCAAGGATCTGACACTCTATTTAAGAGTGTATATATCCTCCATGCTGAGAGAACTTCCTACTAACACATGTAAATGTCTTAAGTGTTTCCAGATAAATTCTTTAATCAGAATTGGTGTTTTCTTTAACAGGACTTCTAAATCACCTGTGGCTTAAAGAAACAGAATTTCCTCAGAAATCCAGACAATTTTATGCTGCAATTGCAGAATATGGTTCAAGGCTCTGTAATTATCAGGTGATGTTTTGTTAAATCATTCTGTATGTTGTCTTTTAAAATTTAATATGCTACATGGCAAGTTCAACTTGTAATATGTTATCTTTGTTTTGCATGTGAATATCTAATAGACATAATGTAGGGAACTAGGACCTGACTTCATGCCCTTTTACCTCAGAATTCCTGTTTGCCTTAAATTTCCCTATAAAATCCTGCTTCTAGCTCACCCAGCAGCTGCTGAATTCCCATGTATCTTGTTAAGTGGAGTTTCTCAAGTGCGTGATGGTGCCCCAGTCTTCCCCAGTGGAGAACAGGGTGATGATGTACCAGGACAACTGTGAGCCCATTGAATACATATTTCACTTTATCCTCAAAATGATCCTTTAGTAAGAGTACTACTCAATCCATTTATAGATTAGGAAGCTGGAGCAGACCAATTAAGGAAATTAGTGTGTGTCCCTAAGGCAGCATGGATGTAAATCCTGTAGCCGAAATTCAAACCCAGACTTTGCTGAGATGGTCCAGTTTGAACAATCTGCTGCTCAGATTTACAGTTACACACTGTACAGTGTCAGCAACCATTATAATCACTGTCACAGTGAGGAGCTTAAGACAAGTGATCACAAAATACTTGCTCTAAACATATAAGTGGTTTCTGTCTAAAACCCTATATAAAGCAGAAAGCTTAATTACTTACCCAGGAGTACAGTCTGCAACTATTACACCTTGGATTCTTCTGGAAGCTGTATGTCTTAATAGTGGATATCTTGTGGGAGTTTTGTCAAGGGGAAAAAAAAAATTATGGCCACATAGGCATTGTCAACACTCACATGGAATCTGTCCCAGCACATATCACTGGAACCATGTTCTAAAGCATAAAACCTTGGGTCACAGTCAACATTACTTGAACAAACAAAACAGTGCTCACTTCGGCAGTACAGTATAATAAAATTAGAATGACGCAGAGAAGATCAGCATGGCTCTGAAGCAGGGTGACATGCAAATTCTTGAACTATTCCATATTTTCAAGAGTAAAATAGATCAAAACAACAACAAACAAACAAACTCTGCCCCTGCCACTTTTTGCCTTTCACTGGACTCCACTTCTCGGAAAGCTGCCAACTCCCCACCTGCTCAGTGGCCAGCAGATGTAAACAGGTTCTCCCTTCCGGATGTCGTCAGGGTAGAGTCGTAGATGTTTCATCAGGAGTTTTGTTGGAGATGGTGACATCTTGGATATACGGTGCAGCCTGACTGAATGCTAGGAACATGCTAAAGCATATTCCGGAGGCTTTGTTGGCCCTGCATAGCCTGCAGGGAGGGACCTCCTGGAAGGGTCTTAGGAAAACTTACACTTGGTTACTGAGAGTGTGGCAGAAGGGATCAGGAGCTGTACCCAAAGCGGCTGCTCCCACACCTGTAACGTTTGTTTTCTAACACTGTGGATGCTGTGAATTTGGGTCCTCCCCACTTCTACCCCTCACCCCACCCTATTTGGACACTGCGATGCTCAGAAACAAATTGTGTGGCCCACAGCTAATAGCTTCTTGGAATTTAAGGCATGTATATATGCCAGCCCCATTCTTCACATGTGATCTTAAGGTTCCAATCCAATCACCCATATTTTTCAGGTGTTTTGTCCTCTGTCTTCTTATACTACATATACATATTCCTTTAGCGGAAGCCACCTGACATCCTTTTGGGAATAAGGCAGAATAAAACATTTTTTTAAATCTTGAAATTTTTAGTTTTTGAGGAATTCTCAAATTCATTTATCAGCAAAATAGCAAAGGAGTATTTTCCATATGTTCTTTTAAGGCTAGAGCAGAAAAAAGAAACAGGTTGAAAATTCTACCCCTACCAATAAGGAACTTATTCAGACAGAAACTGAAAAACTATAAAATTCCCCCTGTCACACATCACACAAGGGGCGGGGAGATGTCCCTCTGTGCGTCACACGGCTTTTGGCAGAGTGAACTGATGGGAAGTCAGTCTTTGAAACAGAAAGGCAGGCTTATCCGCAGAGAAGGATGGAGTGTTATTTCCTGGAGAACATATTGTCGTCACCATGGTGGGCAGACCTTCACAAAAGGGTGACGCCCCGAAAGCTGCCTCCACGGCCAAGTCACCAGAACCTATGGGTGTGAACCTGATCTGGAAAATGAGTCCTTTCAGACACAACTAGGGATCTGGAGATGGGATCTGGATTTCCCAATGGCTCTTAACCCAAAGGCGAATGTCCTTATCAGGGATGCCCAGGGGAAGAGGCTGTGGAGACAGGCAGAGACTGGGTCCATGCAACCCCCGCCAAGGAAGGCCAGGCACCCTGGGAGCTGGAAGCAGCCAGAAGCAGAATCTGACACTGCTGAGCCCTGCTGACACTGGGATTCAACGTCTGGCCCCCAGGACAGGGGGAAGCACATTCCCACTGCCAGCGGCAGGGTTTGCAATTGCTCATGGGAAAGCTGGAGGCCAGCAGCACTGGCAGGGCTGGCGGGATGGGACAGGGCAGCTGGGGGGAAGCAGGGGCTGTAGCCTGGGGCCCACATCCCCTATCCCCTGTCCCCAAGCAGTCACTTCACTGATGCCTCCACCCAGGCCTGTGCATCCCCTAAGAGCATCTTTATCCCCCTGGTCATCCTGGGCCCCACCCACTCAGACAGCTGGTGGTCCTGCACAGACACCTGGTCAGTGAGGTGGAACACTTCTGAGGTCAACAGGTCCCTGGTGCCCTCACTGTCCACAGGGCCGCCAAGGCCTCAGCAGGACCCCCACTGTGGAATGCGTGTCCCCCACCTCCCCCATGCATGTGGATCAGGTGGAAGTGTGATTTCTTTCCCCTTTACAAAGAAGAAAAAACACCACCTGAACAGGCAGGACTCAGAACAGTTTGTCTTCCTTTTGCAGGCCAGGCTTCGTACACCAAAAGAGCAACTGGAACTTTTAAAGTGAGTGGGATCTTCTGGCACGGGGAGTGTGTGACTCCAGACACTGCATGGGTTTTTGACATTATAAAGCCAAAATCATTCCCACTTCTGTGGATCATTCTTTAAGGAAACATACACTGGGAGGTGCTTTCAGTATTATTTATGATCTTGAAAAAAAGAAGACAACCTAGAGGAGAAAAACAGACGAATGGTTAAATACATTAAATGATAACATGTAGTGGAGAATTACAAAGCCATTACAGTAATTTTAAAATATATTTCATGGTTTGGGAAGTGCAGCGGAACACAAAACTGTAAGAATGATTTCTATTCTGTTACCAACTTTTCTGCATGGAACAAAAGCTGTCACAAATACACTAAAAGTAACTGTTTATTTCTTCAAAATTTCTGTATTTTCCAAACTGTGAACATGTGTTGTTTTATGAATTGGGAAAAATTGCTAGATAAGTGGTGATTACATTTTTCAGCATAAAGAACTACCTATTGGATTGACATTTTCTTATTCTCTCCACCAGTTCTCTCAAACTGTAAGAGTAGCAGAACCTATTCTTTGGAAATAACATCATCTACCCTCATGCCCTAAAATAGTGAAAGGCAGCTGGCTTGGCAGGATCGCCTAGCCACCCCTTGCCTGAGACTTCTCCATGGAACCTCAGGGCTCACCTTAAAATCCACTGCTCCATGCCACCCTGGAAATGCAGTGTGTTCCCAACCCACACACTGCGAGGTTCCCCAGCCTCGGGTCCAGATGGAGAGCCTGCAGACTAGGGCTGTGCAAGGCTGCTTGAGCCCTACTTGCCAGGGCAGAGCACCCCCAGGCAGTAGGACTACCTCAGGATGGCTTCCCCTGAAGGTCTGTTTTTCTTAGGAAATGCCAGGCAGTGTTTTAGAAAAGTACGTGTCCCCCGAGCACCCCCCACTCAAGACTTCAATTCTCCTACAACATAAAGTACCTCATTCTTCACTGTGCTGCTCCCCAAACCCAACACCAGCTGAAAACAGGCAACTCACCCCTCTTCCCTTCTCACTGGGGTCTCCATTTACAGGAAGGAAAGCCAGACCTTGAAAAACCACTTCCATGAAATTTCAATTTTGATTGAGCAAATGGATGTTCTGAAGGCCTTACTTAGAGATATGCAAGACGGTCTGCACACTTATAACTGGAATGCTGACGGAGACCCCACCGAGGTCCAGGATCACATGGAGGTCAATGATGAGGTAAGGTGGGTTTGGGAGGGTGGCAGGGGGCGTGGTTAGCATTGGCTTCTGATGTCACATTCCAGTGAAGAAATCCAGGGCCAACAGATATGGGCTTGTGACCCTTTTAAAATTCTGCCCTGCCATTAGCTGACTGTCTCTAAAGCTTGCCCCTGGAAACCCACATTTCATAATAGCTGTGTCACAGAGAAGGCTGTGTATTGCAGTGTGACTTACTTCCCACCAAAATAAATAAATGGTTGTTTTATTTTATTTTAAAAACAAAAGATTGTTCAGAAATGAGTCTCTGGATGTCTGTACACAGATACTTAACTGGAAAAATATTTTTACTCACAGACCTAAAGCCAGTGCATTTGGTCTAACGAGCACCACGTTAGGCAGCAATGGGACAAAGGCCACGGAGCTTGGCTTTGCCCCTCTCTGTCTCTATGGCAGCAGTTGTGTCTTCTAGGACACTTGCTTTTTTAGAATCAGAATGTCCTTAAGGACCCTGTACTAATTCAAAGGATGAAATATTTCTGACATAAGCAATCACAGACTCTCTGTAAACTAACATGATTCCCGAATACCTACAAAGTGTTCAGGTCTCTCTCACTCAGCACAGACACTAATGAAGGAGGGGACCCAGCAAGTCACACACACAACCTCATTTGCCACCCTCACTGCAGAGCATGATGGGACTGCCATTAGGGCTGCAGAGGGTCCTTGGCTCCAACCTTGTTCTGGGACTTTGGGGGAGAGATGATCACAGTTTAGATACCACAGTGCATGAGAAGCTCTGATCCTAGTGAGCAGGGAGGGTGATGTTAGGAATCCATGGGCCCTGCCTGGCTCTGCATGTGGCTGGGCAAATGTTCACTGTTATTATTTTCAGATTAGGGAATTTAGGTCCAAATTAACAAAGTGAATTGTTGAAACACAAGCAGTTGGTAGAGATTGTTAACAGAAAAACACTTTTTAAACTTTGTACAGGAAATCTCAAACTTGGTAAATTACATACTTAAAAAGTTACGACAAGACCAAGTCCAGATGGCTGATTATGCCCTTAAGTCAGCAGGTGAGTAAAGAAGTGACAAGGCCATTGTGAAAATGTAACGCCATGAAAGTGTCACTGTTCTCTGTGTTCCTTTATTAGAAAAACAAACTTATCTATCTGGTAACTTAGTAAGGAAAAATGAACAAATCTAGACATTAAAGGAGAGGATAGAAATGGTTGCAGTTGCTGGCTTTGTGGGTGCAAATCTCAGAGGGAGCAAAAACCTCAACAGTATACTTTGAAAACAAATCTTCACCAGCATGCATCAAAAAGAACCACAAAGAAAGTTGGGATGCAGCAAAATGGCTTAAGCATCATAAATATTGTGACATTTTGTATTTTTTATACTAAAATGCTAATGACTAGTCTAAGTGCATTATGAGTGATGAAATGATAGTGATTGATGGCTATATTTAATGTTCCAATATCATCTAATTAAAATTAATTCTTAAGTGCTTAGACTGTGAATCATTAAGTTTAATATTCTCTATAAGACTCTGCCTGTGAGCGTCTATGAGCTATCCATGTTCACTGAGCAATATGTAAAGAGAGGAGGCAGGAAGGGTGACAGAAGAGGGAGGAAATATAAAGGACACACAGTAACACTAAGTTTTATCAGTTAACAAAGCCAAATTTATCCTGGGCAAATAAACTGAATCCTGCAGGAAATGAGCACTTGGACCAGAATGATTATCCATTGCATTGTGTGTGTGTGTGTGTTGAGAAAGAAAGAGTAAGAGAACAGATTTGCCTAGATCTAAATTCCCTGAAGCATGGGGAGGGAAAGCATTGAGATAAGACATGGGGAGGTAAGCCATAGATATTTGTGGAAGTTGCATGTGCACTTACAGTGAAGGTGTTTTCTGGCATTGTTTGGTAGAATATTCTATAAATGTCAATTAGATTTAGCTTTTGAAGTGTCGTCAGATCTTCTGTATTCTGATATATTTCCTATTTTCTTTTTTTTATTAATAAGAGAGAAGAGTATTAAAGGCTCCAATTAAAATTGTGGATTTGTGTATCTATTTTGATGTAACCATGTTTAGGATTATTATGTCTTTTTGGTGAATTTCTCCTTTTATCATTATATAATGATAATATGAAAGTGTAATATAATAATAATATTCTATGTCCTGAAGTCTACTCAGTCAGTTATTAATGCAGCCACTCACTTTGTAAATGATTATTGCTTGCATGGTACATCTTTTCCCATTCTTTTACTTTTAACCTATCTGTGTCATTTCAAAAACATTTCTTATAGACACCAACATGTTTAATGACATGGTTGGAGGTAAGTCTACCATTTTATGACCTTCTTTTTGTCTCCTTTGGTTTTCTTCATCTGCTACCCCTATCTGCATTCTGTTACATTAATTGATTTTTGAATTCATTTTTAACTTACCCATGGGCTTTTGAATGTCTCTTTGTATTTTTTTTCAGTGGTTGCTCTGGTAATTACAATAAATATACCTTTGAGTTAATAGTTCACAATTTCACATAAAATATCAAATCCTTACAACCATAGAGTTCCCTTTAACTTCCCCACTGACCTTTCCTTTGGAGTTGTCATGCAGTATGTCTGCGTGTATTAAAACCCTATCAAATAATGTTATAATTTTTCCTTTCAACAATCATAGCTATTTTAAAGACTTGCCAAAGAAAATGATCTCATATTTATTCAGATGTTTATCTTAATTGTTGCTTTTTATTTATTCCTGAACTTCTAAGTTTCCTTTTGGTGTCATTTCCTTAAGCGAGAAGAACTTCCTTGAGCAGCTCTGTTGACAAAGAATTCTCTTGGTTTTTCCTTCATCAGAGAATGACTTCATTTCTCCTCCATTCTTAAAGCATATTTCACTGGATCCAGAACTCTGCATTGGCATTTCCTTTCCTTCAGCACTCAGCAACGTAGTTCCCTTATTTTCTGGTGTCCTTGGCTCTACAAGGGCTCCCACCTATTTCATGGGCAGATGTTTCAACCTCAGTTCAGTTTTCAGAGTCTTTGCTACAGGCTTGTCCTGCCCAAGTGCCACTCAGTGCTCAGTCTTAGCCTTGAGCCATGGCTTAGCTCTGTCAAATTCCCACAGCCTTTGCTACGCTGCTTTGGACTTGTCCCCAGGAGTGAGCAGCCGAGAGCTAAGTCCGGAATGGCCACATGCATGTATGAGATCAGGCATCTTCCCTCCAGTCTGTC
The DNA here is from genome assembly GCF_030020395.1 of Manis pentadactyla. Lineage (NCBI taxonomy): Eukaryota > Metazoa > Chordata > Mammalia > Pholidota > Manidae > Manis > Manis pentadactyla. The sequence goes on from NC_080025.1 coordinate 47,801,981, forward strand.
TTCTCATGCTTTCTTCTACATTCTCTGGCCTTTATTTTATTCTGGTTCTTTCTAGAAAGGTAGACTTTCCTTCACAATTTTATCTGCCTACCCCACTGTCATTACTTTGCAGCTCTGTAACTGCAGCCTGCCTCAACCTAAGCTGTGAGAGAAAAAAACCAATAAACTCACCCCCCCACAGGTCACTTTTCCAAGTGGATGGTTCCCCTCTGTGATCTGCTGCTATTGTTCACTTTTCATCATACTCAGGTGGTTGTTTTTATATTTTATCCAGATCTTGCAGTTGTATATAATCAGTGCATGAGAGGAGCTGGCATGGGCTTTTCCATCCTGGCCCAGCCAGAAGCTGCTATTGTGTCTCATGCTAAAACTGAACTGAGAAACCATATCACTTCCTGCTTCCTTGTTTTACATGGGCTATCCTTGCACCTACATTTATCATCATGGGTTTTTCAAAATGGAAGTTGTAAATACGTTCAGTAGAAAAGAAGGAAGGAGGCATGAAAAGAGTGTACCAGGATACCAAGACTTAAAAAACCATATTTTGGGCTATAGGCAAAAATAAATTTAATATAATTGAAACCATATTGAGTGTTCTGTCTGGCTATAATGGAAATATAACCTAGAAATCAATAGTCAGAAGGTATCTAGAAAATCCTCAAATATTTGGAAATTAGAGAGTACATTTCTAAATTACCCAGGGAACAAAGAGGAAGTTACAACATAAATTAGAAAATATTTTAAATTAAATGAAAATGAAAATATAAAATATCAAAACTTATGGTATGCAGTTAAAGCAGCACTTTGAGCAAAATTTATAGCAACAAATATTTATATTAGAAAATAAGAAAGGTCTCAAACCAATTATGTAATTTTTCATGTAAGGCAGTAGGACTTAAAGCAAGGAAGAAAAATAAATAATAAAAAACAGAAATTAATAAAATTTAGAGAAAAACAATGAAACAAAAAATCCATTTTTTGAAGAAGAATTGATAAAACTTTAGCCTGACCAACCAATGAGGGGAATATAAGGAAAAGACACAAATTACCAACATGAGGAATGAGAGGACATCATTACAAACACTATAGGACTAAAAAGATAATAAATGCATATGAAAAACAACTTCATGCCCCCAAATTTGACAATTTAGAAGAAATTGACTAATTTCTCAAAAGACACAAACTATCAAAGTTCACTCAAGAAGTAGATAACCCATGTTTATTAACACATTGAAACTTATAGTTAGAAACCTTCTAAAAAAGGAATCTTTCAAGCTCAGATGGCTTCACTGGTGATCGCTACCAAACACTTAAGAAAGAAATAATATTAGGACACAAACATAAAGTAGAAGAGGGAGAACTTTCCATTTATTTTATGAGGCCATAATAACCCAAATACTTAAACTAGATAAAGACATTATAAGAAAAGAAATACATAGGCCAAGATACCTCATGAACAGAGGACTTTGATTCATCTATTTCGAAGCTCTTTTAGATACAATCACATTTAGGATTATTATTTTTATTTGTGAGTTACCCTTTTTACCATTACATAATGTCCTTCAACAAAATATTAGCAAATCACACATACTTAATACATAACAATGATAATACACGATGACAAAATGGAGTTCATCCCGGAAAGAAAAGGCTGGTTTATCATTTGAAAATAAATCAATGTTATCTACTGTATCAACAGACTAAAGAAAATTGTATGACCATCAAATTAGATGCATTAAAATCAATGAACAAAATTCAATATCTATTTATGATACAAACTCTGAGCAATCTGAAAAGGAGAATTTCCTCAACCTAATAAAGGACACCTGTAAAATTCTCCCAGCTAACACCACACTTTCTGGTAAAAGAGAAAACACAAGACTAGAAACAAGGTAAATTTGTCAGCTCTCATCATTCCTAGTCAGCATTGTAAAATAAGTCCTAGCCAGTAAGATAAGTCAATAAATAGTCAGAAGGAAAAAGAAGCACATAAGTTGGAAAGGAAGAAATAAAAATGTCTCTATTCACAGACAACATGATTATTTACCTAGAAAATCACAAAAAAGTCTCCTAGAACTAACATGAGGTTAACAAGTTCAATTGTAAATATATCTTTTAGATAATAGTAATAAAAAATAGAAAAAGAACATTTAAAAAGAGTAGTATTCATAATAGCAGTAAAAAACATGAAATACTTAGGTATAAATCTAACAAAATATGCACAGGATTTACATGCTAAAATTTAAAAAGCACTAGTGAAAGAAATAAAAGATTTAAATAAGTAGACAAATATACCATGTTCATGGATTTGAAGGGTCAATATTGTTAAAATAGTAATTCTCCCTAACTAGTTTACTGAGTCAATCCTAGCAGGATTGTTTATGGAAATCTACAAGCTGTTTCTAAAAATTATATGGAAGGCAGAGGAACTAGAATAGCCAAGGAAGTTTTGTAAAGGAAGAACAAAGTTGAAAGACTCACACTTCCTAATTCTTAGGCTTATTATAAAACTACACTAGTTAAGAGAGTGTGGTACTCATGAAATCAGTGAAACAGAAGAGTAAGTCCAAAAATAGATTCACACATATATGGTGGATTGTGTTTTGACAAAGGAGAAAAGGCAACTCATTGTTATGGAGGAGCTGGCCATTTATATGTAAAAATAAATGTTGACTCATCACTCACACCTTACAAAAATTAACTCAAAATGGATCATAGATCTAAATGTAAAGTTTAAAGCTCTGAAATGTCTAGAAGAAAAAAATTAGAGAAAATCTTTGTGATTGATTTGGGGAAAGCTTTCTTAGATAGATACATGACCCATAAAAGAAAAAGAAAGTATAATTTTGACTTCATCAAAACTAAAAACTTCTGCTGTGAAAGAGGTAAGAGCAGGAAAAATCACAGGCTGTGAGAGAGTATTTGCAAACCGCATAGTTGACAAAGGACTTGTATCTAGAATTTATTAACACTCTAATCTTCAATAATAAAACAGCCAACCCAATAAAAAATAGACAGAAGATTTGAAAGTCATTTCATTGAGGAAGATACATGAATGTCAAAAAAGCATATGAGAAAATGCCCAACATTATTATTCATTAATGAAATATAGATTTAAACCAGAGAGATACACCACTATATACCTATCAGAACAGCAAACAAACAAACAAACAAAAAAAGTGCTGGCAACAGTGGAAAACACCAGTGACTCTCACAGCTACTGTGAAAAGGTAATATAATGCAGCCATTTTGAAAAACTCTGACAATTTCATACGAAGTGAACTACAATGCTTATATTATGTCCAGTAATCCCACCTCTAGACATTTACCTAAGAGAAATGTACACTTATGTTCAGAACAAAACTTGTACATGAATGTCTATAACAACTTAATTCATAATCATCAAAGGTGGAAATATTTCAAATGCCTGCCAGCAGATGAATGAGTAAGTTGTTGATGTATCAAAAAGGACAGAAAGGAGTGAGTAGGGGCACTCATTACCACACACAGGAATCCCAAATTCATTGCTTGTACTAATGAATGAAACTGTATTCAAAAAGCTCTACACAGAGACAGTGAGATGGAAAGTGAAGGATCAGCAAATCTACAGCTACAGCAAGCACAGGAGTGGTGGCCCCAGGGCTGGGGTGGAAGGGGAGATCAGAAGCGGGTGACTGCTAAGTGCTGTAGGGTTTGGGGAGGCTGATTGAAGATGTTTTAATATTGATTGTAGTCTTGGTTGCACAACTCTGTGAATACACTAAAAACCACTGAATTGTACACTTTAAATGGGTGAATTGTATAATATGTGTATCATACCTCAAAGCTGATTAAAAAGTTTTAAACTAATTAGATGTGAATAAATATGAATTATTCAAAAAACCTTACCATACCACAATTAAAAGTTTTTCTTGAATAGGTGGGGGTCAGAGGGCAGTCCTCCCATTCCCACGTGAAAATACAGTTCCTGTCCAATCACAGAATAGAAACAGTGTCAACATTCAAACACAAGACACCCCAGGATGGCCAGGTAGAATAAGGGATGCCCAGTGAAAACTGAAATCGAGACAACCAGCAAATAGTTTTTTTCACATAAATATCTCCCAAATATTGCATGGGACACCCTAGTACTAAAAAATTTCTCATTGTTTATCTGAAACTCAAACTTCAATTGGGAGTCTTGTATTTTTACTTGCTAAATCTGACCACCCTCGGCACACGCTCACTACCTCAAATTCTGCCATCCTCGAAAAAGTACTGGTAATCAGATATTCAGTCAGGCCCATTAATGTGTACTGCCTTAGCCTGATGAAATTTGAGGAAACTATTTGTGTTTTGTTTATTTCTTATGTCTAAAATACGTTCTGCTTCTAAATGAAGTAACCTGAAGGAATAATATTTGGTGAATATATTTTATATTTCCTGGATTAAAATTAAAGCTCTATCTGTGGAATTGCTGTTATTAATATAACTTGTTAGTACATTTATGACATTGTTGGATTTTCTCCTTTTTCATTTTTGAGAGAATAGGGCTGACATAGAAATCTCATCATCACATGAGCTGTTAAAATATCGGGGTCCATATGTCCCTTTAGGTAGTAAACACAATCCACATAATATTCCCATGTCTAATCAATTGCCCCAGAATTCAATTTTTATTTTAAGATCAGTTTCAAAAGTTTTGTGAAACCATACAGAGCAAGGCCTGCCTTTCTCAAAGTGACAAAATATTAAAATCTGAATAATGACGTGCTTTGAGTTGCAGCACATCAAAGCAGAGGAATTGTTTTATAATTCTAGGAGCCTCCATCATTGAAGCCGGAACCTCAGAAAGTTACAAAAATAATAAAGCAAAGCTGTATTGGCATTGGATGGGCTTCCTAAACTATGAGATGCCTCCAGACATCATTCTTCAGGTAAAAGCTAGATGAACAGTAACCCATTTATATTTTAGGATTTTGTTCCTATTATTTATCATGAAAACTTTAATGTCTAAAATGGAAGCAACTGTGGACTTGTCACAGAACCTGAAACCTTCTCCTTGCTTATTTACAGTCATCAAACTACTTGGGTTATTTCTTATGATATGAGCTATGGTTAATTACTTAACTATTAATTATTATTTTAAGATCAGTAAATGAGATTATTTACTTCTCAAATAGCACATACATATTCCATATCTTTTCTCAAAGCTGATTGTGTGACCTCCCTTTTTCATTGAAAATGTCACTTTGTTGAAGGTGCATGTTCCCTATGTGCCTGTATGTGCTATTCAGGCCAACACATTCTTATATAGGTCAATTGTAATAGGAAATCTCCAAATAACATTTCAACTAACATTTCAGTTCAACTCAAAAGGCGGTAGATGTCAAAGGTAGAGCTCTTCTCTGCTGCAATCTACACGCACCTCAAGTTAGTTTCCAGTTTAGAAATACCTTCAGGGTCAAACCTATAGATCTTATTCCAGAATATAGTATTGATCTAGAAAATGATAGACATCATTTTTCTTCCTCGCCACCAGTGCCATCACCACCTCCACTACCACCATCACCTACACCATCCCTCCCACCTTCACCGTCACCACCAGCACCATCAATCTTCACAACTAGTGCCATCTATGCGCCATCACCACTTATACCATCTAACCGCCTTCTAGCCACTTGTAGTCTAGTTACAGCAATGCAAGAAATGCTTGTATACTAAAGGGCTCTGAGTGACATAAGCACAAAGTGCTCTGGCAGAACAGCCAAACCTTTTGGGTGTCTTGGAGGTTTTCTTGTTTGAGATGATTGATAGGCTGCAACGCCTTCATGTGACAGGCATAAGTGAGATCTGTGGTCAGTAGTGATTAGCTGCGCATTATCGCAGGGGTGGATTTACCTAACCAGATAGAGAGATTAACTCGGTGTTTTCTTTCTAGCCGGATGTCCACCCTGGAAAGTGCTGGGCCTTTCCAGGTGCCCAGGGTCATGTGCTGATCAAGCTTGCCAGGAAGATCACACCAAATGCAGTTACCATGGAGCACATCTCAGAGAAGGTGTCTCCCTCAAGAAACATCTCCAGTGCGCCCAAGGAGTTTTCTGTCTATGTGAGAAGCTCTAAATCCTTGTTCAGAGTGGGTTATGATAAAAGGTAGTTGGCTAGGCATTAGGAGCTGGGGTCTCATCTGAACTCTGCAGCTAGCCTTTTGTATCCCTGTGAGAAAGTCACTTATTTCCCAGACCACTGCTTTGTCCCCTGCAAAGTGAGGGGCTTGGACCAGATGATTTCTATTACTTAATTTTAGTTTTTTACTTCTATCAAGGTCATCCATGTACAATTTAAAAACCAACATGTCCACACATTTATAATGAAGCATGGTTTCTCCTTGTACCACTGCTCCCACCCCCGTGTTTTATTCCCAGGAGCTTCCACTTGGCAACAGTTTTAGCTGCTTATTTGGGTACACATTTTTATAAATATTTTTTATATTTTCACTTTTTCGTAGTTTAAACCTTTACTGTTATTTCTTGATTTTTCGGTTTTGATTATTATTTACTAACTTCCTCTGATGGAAAATGAAGACTATCCCTCTTCTCTGGCTCTTCCATCTTCCCAAAATGTTTATGTCTTTCTTATTAAAAAAACAGGTTTATTGAAATATAATTCACACATCGGCAATCTGCTCATTTAAAGTGTACATTTCAGTGGCTTTTAGTATATTCACAGAGTGGTGTATCCAGCACCACCATCAATCTGAGAATACTTTCATTATGCCCAAAGAAATCCTGTGTCCCTTAGCTGTCTCCAGCACCCCCAGCCCCACCCCCAGTTCCTGGCAACCACTAATATAATCTGTCTCTGTAGAGTTGTTTCTTTAGCCATTTCATAGGATCACATAGTATGTGGTCTTTTGTGAATGCATTCTTTCACTCAGTATCATGTTTTCAAGGCTCATCCGTGTGCCAAAACTTAATTTAAAATAAATTGCTGACTAATATTTCATTGTATGGATAGACAACAGTTTTTTCCCCCATTAATCAGTTGATGGGCATTTGAGTTGTTTCTACTTTTTTTTCCATGTATAACTTTCTTTCAATTGAGGTACATACAATAAAATGCACAAATCTTAGTGCACAGCTTGATGAATATTTTCACTTTGGACTATCATGAATAATGCTGCTATAAACATTTGCATATAAGCTTTCTTGTGGACATATTGGTCTTCATTTCTCTTGGATCCAAATGTAGGAGAGGAATTGCTGGGTCAATGGTAAACCTGCCTTTCATGCCCAAACACTGCTAGGTAGCATATTCTACTTTTTTAGCTTCAATCAGTATTCAGTGCTTTCATATAACTCTGTGAACAATACCCACCTCAGCCAAGCCATAGAGTTATAGTTGAGGACTACTTTTTGTGTAAAATTCTTTATATTCTCAAGGATAACAGCCTCATTTTAATTTAATTTGCTTAGTGTTCTATGTTCCTATCAGGAAAACATTCCAACCTCTTCTTAAGAAGTTCAAACACTCCCCCAATGTGTTCATTCATATCAGATAATTTATAAATTTCTTTCCTATGCTGTAAAGACATCTCTGTGGACTCCTGTGCCCCTCTGCACCAGTCTGCCTGGCTGCTGGCTGGACCTGATGCTCAGCTGTCATCAGGGGCTTTCGTTTCCTATCTGGAGGATTCCACCTACCATCTAACCTATTATTTAATAGATCTTTTCTCTATTATTTTCTTTCTTTGTTTTTTGTTCCACCATCTTTTATTGAGTCTAAATTTCTTCGTGCATGGATGCAGTGTCTTCTCTTACGCCTCTGGAAGCTATTCGTGGACACTAATTAATTACACTTTGTCTTCTGCTGCCTCCTGGCTTCATTCCTATGCATTGACAATGGCGCTGTCTTTCTCATGAGGGGCTTTTCCTTGTGTCTGAAAGTGCTTGTCTTTCACATTTAACAGCTAAACAGTAAAAAGCTGGCTGGAAGCTTTGCATATATGGTGGTCTGTCCATGGTGAGCCCTGTGATCAGCCTGACTCTTTCCTCACAAGCCCTTGGGTTAAACACCTTTTGGGTGCATAGGGCAGTTCTGGCACGTAGCACAGCACCTGCGCCTGGTAGACACCTGAAGATATCTATTGAATTGTTACTACTTGAACAAATACTGTCTCCATTGATTTAAACTGAGCGTCCATTCATGACGGCCACCATGTCTGTTGCTTTCTTTAATAGGGCATCTTGAAACAATGTGAAGGAGAGGAAGTGTTCCTAGGTCAGTTTGTATATGACGAAACAGGAACCACCGTTCAAACATTTGAGCTCCAGGTAAGGAGAGTCCTGGGAAAAGACAGGTTTGTTGGTGAGCTTGACACAAAGTGGTGTTGAGGGTGATAACGACAAAAGTCGGAGTGAAGGAAGGCTTACCCAAACGTCAGTTCTCAGCTCCAAGCACTTGTGTGGATTTTATGATGCAAAAGACAAGCAAACTCCAAAGTAGTTTCTAATCCAAATCTTCCTCATTTGCTATCACTTTTTTTAAAAAGTACTGTTTCTTTTGGAAAGGGGGACAATTTCTTTTGGAAATAGGGACAGTGGTGCCATATGAGATGATTGGAGGCAGAGAGGAACTCAGAGCAAGAGAGAAATATTTAATGTCAGAGACTATAAGTAAACCTACTCTTATAAACAACTCTCACATAAATAACTGTTATCATATAAAGCCCCTGAAAGTCATTAAGATATATGAAACATATTTGTATTATTTCTCATTAGCCACAGGAAGTAATGGAGACTACAGGAGGCATCCCATACCATCGAAAAACAAATGTTTTATGATACTCTTCTTGGCCAATGCTGAGAAAATCTAACCTGAAAACAATATATAAGTTAGAAATGAATGTAGCTGTAATTTCATATTTGATTATAAAACCATATTTCTCTGTCCCTCCCACCCTGGGTTGGCCAATTAGGAGCATGGTGGGGTGTGACAGGATGGTGGCAGTGAGAAGTTCTTGGGGCTCTAGGTTACCACATTATCTTCCCCAGTGTTTGAAATACCTATGCTAGGAAGGAAAAAATTAATTTAATTTTTCATTATATCAACATTCCTTGGGATTCTTTGAGGTGGATTTCTTTATAGGGCATTAATTTTATCTTTTCTTTTTCTTTGCTTTTTTTCTTTCTATTTTTAGCATGAAGTTTCTGAAACCTTATTATGTGTAAAACTTAAGGTCCTCAGCAACTGGGGACATCCAGAGTACACTTGTTTGTACCGGTTCCGGGTCCATGGCACCCCAGGAAACCACACCTAGGAGAGCTGGTGCTGAAGGCCGTGCCCACACATCCAGAATATTCAAGTATTCTTATCTTTAGATTTGAGGCAGCCATAAGAATTGAAAATCAGAAGTGGGAGAGAAACTTCAAAGTGGCTCCTACTTGCAGTAAAAGGTGAATGAATTTTATTAGTAAAAAATATGAAAGCAAATTCAATCTCTTTGGAATACATATTTAGAAGATAGTATTGTTCTGTTGCTGGGCAGCTGCATGTGGGGAGGCCTCTCCCTGCTCACTAGGTGAAACTTCCTCCTGGACTGGGGACGGTTCTTGACTCTGATCAGGAAAGAATTCTCAAACAGTTCAGACAAGTGTAGGTGAGAAAGGAATTCATTGAAACAAGAGTAGCAGCGAATGTCAGCAGGTGTGCAGGCAGCAGAGAGCAAGGAAGAACAGGGGGAGGAAAGGGACATTCAATCAATTGCTGCTCAGCACGGGGCAAATACTTTGCCAACTCTTAAAGCCAGGGTCACCTGGTGTCCAGTGTCAACTTGAATTCTGCATTGTGTGGAAACTAAGCCCCTACCACCCCAGGATTTGGGGGAGCCTCAGAGCACTGCATGGAGTGAGATTATGTTCTGAGAACTTCCCAAAGGCAAAGAAAGGAGATTTGGGGCAAGCTACTAAAGAGCATGATCATACAGCTGCTGTCCTGTCTGGGTCACCCAGGTGACAGGAACTCGCAAGCCCAAATGGGAGATTTTAGTAGCCCTTCCCTACTAATCTGAAGTGAACAGAGAGAAGACTAATGCTTAAGTCTAGAAAATTGAATGAAATAGCAAAATAACAAAGATGCTTACCACTGGAAGAGCACAGAGACAAAACACAGTAATGCTGGGGTTGTTTTGTTCTCAGTTCTTGTCCCCACCGCAACAAAGAATTGAAGGGCAGAGGCACAGTAGTGAAGCAGAAGGAAAGTTTTATTTGAGTTTACTCTAAGGTAGGAATGGGCTCGACTCAAGGTAGATAAAGGCAGGCTTACTTGCTTATCTGGAGTAGGACAGGGAGAGTGAAGATTTATGCTTAAAGTCTGGAAAATGGACTTGAATGGCAAAGTGACAGACACCACTGGGAGAGCACAGAGACCAAGTGTAGTAAGTTGAGCAGTAAAAAGTCTTTTGAAAATATGTGCTCAAAGAAAGGGGAGTGCAGGCAACCTCAGAGAGGAGCATGATTAAAGGGTTAGGATTCTGTCTTTTAAGGCTTTCAAGAATGGGGCAAAGTGTAGGGGTGCAGTGTAGGCTTGACATGTGGTTTCATGATGTCTATCTCCAGTGAGAGACATTGTATCATCATCGATGGTCTGCCCTCTAGCTATTCCGTAAGATAAGTTTAACACAAGGAGTTTCTTGACCCTGTTCTTCTCCAAGATAGTGGTTACCCCCAAGCAGTTTGAACATACCATTTAGGACTGCATGCCCTGTCTTAAGATATGGTCTTAAGTGGACTTAAGTTACTGGCTAATCACCATAAAATATGTTAGGAATCTTACCTCCTAACTCCCTGGTTTATAAAATGGAATCTTAGACTTAAGATGGAGTCCCTCCTGTTCTTACTATACTATTTATATCGCACCATTTTTCTTCAGAGGCAGGAAAAATTAATCATGATGCTTGTCCCATGTCCCTGCCCTACCTCAGTTCACCAGTCTTCCTCATTATAGCATCTTTTCCTTCATTTATTCATTCATCTATACCAGGCATGGATGCCCAACTCTTTCCACCCTTATTTAACACTGATCTGGAAGTACTGGTCAATCAGATTAGATAAACTAAAGAAATTAAAGGTAAAAATTAGAGAGGAAGTCCAACTATGACTATTGCAGATGATTTGATGAATTCCTTGAAATGCAATATAGTCAATTGAAAAATACATTGCAAAGAAGAAACTGCAGTAAGTTCATGGATACAAAATTATCACCCATAAATCAACATCATCCATAAATACAAACAACACTTAGAGGGTGTACTTTACAAAAGTCACCAAGTTCAAAAAAAACCCGAAAGATTAAATACCTATATGAAACTTCCAAATAGCAGTGGCTGCCTAGAAATTACTTCAATTAATGGAAAGATGTCTTTATGTGTGCACACGAAAACTATCAAGATGTGAATTTTCCCTAAATTAATCTATGAATTCTATTTGATTTCTATTTAAAAACCAGAAAAACATTTATGGTATTGATGCTGGGGTTCTTGTTTGTGGAGTTGAAGAATGAACTTAGTAAACACTCAAGGTATGAGAGCCACTGTCCATCAGCGTAGTAAGCCACTGTCCATCAGCATAGTAAGATGCTATAGAATCACTACTTGTATTTAGAGATACAGTGAGAGGACAGAACTCCTGGAAAATGCCAGGAGGGGACAAGAGAGCCTGTGATGGTGCATTGTCTAGGGGATTTATAGTTGGTTGAGGATTTTCAGGAATGTGGGTAAAGGTGTAGGGGTGCAGACTTGTACCATCTGCCCTGCTCCCAAGGTGGGCTGAGTTGTCTGTTTGCTAGGACTGTTTAAAATGAAGTCACGGGTTTTGCTGAGGTACCCCTCTTTATTTGTAGAAGACTCAAATATGCCAGGCCTTTTGACCTTTAACTGATTTCACTGAAGATGTCTATATTCCTAGCCAGGTATCTTTTTTTTTTCTTTTAATTTTTTTTTCTTTTGCTATCATTACTGTACAACTGCATGAATAACATTATGGTTACTAGACTCCCCCTATTATCAAGTCCCCACCACATACCCCATTACAGTCACTGTCCATCAGCATAGTAAGATACTATAGAGTCACTACTTGTCTAGTCTGTGTTATACTGCCTTCCCTGAGGCCGTCTCCCAAGTTATAAGTGCTAATCATAATGCCCCTTATTCCCCTTCTCTCTCCCTTCCCACCCACCTTCTCCAGTCCCTTTCCCTTTGGTAACTGTTCATTCTTGGGTTCTGTGAGTCTGCTGCTGTTTTGCTCCTTCTGTTTTTTTCTATGTTCTTAAACTCCACAGATGAGTGAAATCATTTGATACTTATCTTTCTCCACCTGCAAAATAAAAATTCTAAAAATAAATTTAAAAAATTAAATAAATAAAAAAATAGAATCGCAGCTTTGCTACCCCCACCCCCATGGGCTTTTCTGTGTCCATTTTGGGAAAAGTCGGCACCAAGAGAAATGGGTGTATAACTAGAATTGTCAATCAAATGACCTCACCCTGTCAATCAAAGAGTTGCCTCTGCACTAGGTTATGATAAATAGACCTCCCCTAAAAGTTCGGAGCCTTTGGGTACCTTGTCTGGCCCACTCCTCTCTTGGAGCGTATCCAAATAAAACTTTCACTCTCCTTCACTACTGTGTCTCTGTCTTTCAATTCTTAGCTGTGGCTCACAGAAGAACCGAGGAAAACAATCTCAACCCATAACAGTAACAACTCAAAAGGGGACGGAAAAAGCAAAACAAATGCCTTGGGACATTTGTCATTAAGAATATAAGATTGCACCCATGTGTCTTACTTTGCAACATGATGAATTCCCAATATGGTAAATGATTTATAGGCACGATGAAACCATACAAATATAACAAGAAATCTTGGGATAACTTCTATATGGCACTGGCAGAGGAAGACCTTTCCAAATATAATTCAAATTTCAGAAGCCACAAAATGAATAAATAAATAAATAAAGTCTACAAAAATATTTAAAAACTCTGCATCCCAACAAAACCTTAAATTAAATGAAAAATATACTTGCCATTGATACAGTAAGGGCCAATCTTCCCCAAATGTAAAGAGTCTCAGGGAAACAGTAATATTAATAACTATAGAAAAGTGGCCAAAGCGTATGAATACAGTGTTCACAGAAACATAGGTAAAGGTATTCAAATATAAAAAGGAAAATGGCAAAAGTGACATATTTCACCAAAGCAATTAGAAAAGTTCAAAAGGTCAATAATACTTTATTGGTGAGGCTTTGGGGAAGCAGGCTCTCACACTTCTGGTGAAAATACAAATTGGTTCAACCATTATGGAGGGAACTTGGCATTATTTATCAAAATTAGAGATGCACATGCCCGTTGACTCAGCAAGTTGTCATGTGCAAAATATCATGTAAAAGAAGTTCCTCATCAGTAATATTTCCCAGGAGGAAAGGGGTGAGAAGGGAATGCAGCAGTAGAGGCTCCCATGTGGAGCATAGTGTTTCAGATGCCAAGTGGTAGGTCCCCAGATAACCCACAATTTCTTTCCAACTTGACTACGGATTGGAGGTTCCCATGACCACCTTCTCTCCTCTTGGATTCAATTATTTGCTAGAACAGCTGGCAGAACTCAGGGAAACACTTCTATTTACCAGTTTATTATATAACAAAGGACACAGATGAATAGCCAGGCAAAAAGATACACAGGGTGAGGTCTGGACTGGTCTCAAGCACAGGAGCTCTTGTTCCCCTGGAGTTGGGGGTGTGCCTCCCTCCTGGCATGTGGCTGTGCTCACCCACCTGGAAGCTCTCCAAACCCCCTACTATTGGGATTTCATGGAGACTTCCTCCTGTAGACATGACTGATCATTAATTCCATTTCCAGCCCCTCTGAAGCTTGGCATGGGCCCCTTTTCACTCTCAACATTCCATTGTCATTTTTCAGTCTCACCAAATCCATTGTGAACTTGCTTGGGGTTGTTCTGCGTTAGTCATGGCTAGTGACAGCCCCCATTCAGGAGGCATCCAGAAGCCCACCCAGAGTCACCTCACTGGAACACAAGATTCACCTTGTGTTCTTATCACTTAGGCAATTACCAGGATTTCAGGCACCCTGTGCCAGGAGGCTGGGGAAGAGACCAATGAATGTATTTTCTACTATTTCACCATGGTCAAGGGGGAAAAGTGTTAAATATAAGTGAGTATTAAATATTAAAGAAGTAAAGAGTGGTACATATTATGAAAAAGGAAAAGTAAGAAATGGAAATGGAGAAAAGAAAATAAACAAATGGAGCAAAAAGAAGTGGGGATGCTCCTGGAAAGGGGAAGATTTGTTATGGGTAATTACCAAGAAAGCCAGGGAACACAGGGAGAGAGGACAGACACCAGCTGCAGAGTGTCTGATCTCCAGGATGAAGATGTGGGGGCTGGAAACAGAAAGGATGCCTTTTACTGGGGCATGGGAATGCCAGCCTCCCTCCATCATAGAAAAGCAAAGCTTCAGCACAAAGTCCTGTCTTCAGTCCCACTGAAGCCCTCCCTTGAGCACAGGGGCCACTACAGAGACTCAGGGTCATGGGATGCTCCAATCTGTTGTGGGTGCTGCTGCCCAGCCATTGCCCTTTCTGTCCCTTTGCTGAATGAATCAGAAGCTTTGGGGAACAATACTCTGTCGGCATGTTTCCTCTGTGTCAGCAGGTACTCCACCTGCAACATGGCACTTGCACTGAGAAGGTGGTCATTCGATGACACGATGAAGCCATGCAGGAGCTGCCAGTGGGGTGGGGCTGAGAGTGGGGGTGTCAATCAGTCTTGTTGCTAGAACAAGGCACACATATGGGGAGCTTTTGAGGAATTAAAAGCACCTTAAAATCCTTTTGCAGAAGGGGCTTGTGATGGGACTGGACAACAGTTTGAATTCAGACTTTTTCTGAGGAAGGATGCTTCTGTAGCCACTGAGCTTGGACATGTCGGAGCGGACCCCAGAGGCCAGTCAGGCATGGTAAGGCAATGCAGTGGAGGGAGGCAACATTGAAGGGGGACGAGGATGGGAACAGTACAAGTGGGTCACTTATGATGGCAGCCATCCTGTGTCACAAGTGGTGGCTGCTCTCATGCATAAATGATGCAGTTTCATCTGAGCTACCAAAACGAATTGGGTTTTCAAGAGTCTTAGGACACTCGAGCTAGCAATTAGTGCAGGTGTGTGCCAACACTTAGCAGTCATGGTTTGGGCATGGTTGACATCCCTTGGGTTCCCTAGGTCTTCCCCAGATTGGGGAATAGAGTGCAGAATTCTGTGTCACCTGGTGAATGTAACTCCTCAGGGTGGAATAAATTTAGATTGCAGGCTTGAAACGGGGAGTCATGGGTTCACGACCAGATTCAGAGCTAACAAGCACTGAGACCTCGGGCAGCTCCAGTAAAGGCATTTCTGGTTATAAGAGAAAGGCCCTAAGTGAGCATCAAACTGCAGAGGAGAGTTATTAGGAAGGGTCCAGAAGATCACAGAATGCTAGGGCTGGAAATGGAATGCAGCCAGACCTCATGAGGAAAGGAATGAGGCAGGAGCCACAGCCACTCCCTGGAGCTTTCCAAGTGGCCAGGATGGCACCTCCAAGGCCACTAGATTCTGGGAGAAGGCTGTACTATGGGTGCAGATTCCTCCCATTGCGTTCCATATGCTTCACTTTGCAACTTGATTCTGCTGCTCCTCCCATCCAGAAGTACTGTGTGCCCTCTGCCCTGTGTACCTTGGCTGGCCCATGACTTGCTTTGACCAATACAACTTGACAGATGTAATGTGGGAATTCTGCAGCCCAAGTCCCAGGTGACCATGAGGCTTCTGGCATCTCCTTGGACCACTGTCCAGAATCACAGTCAAGCTGGGCAGGCCTGCAGAAGGAGAAGGGGTGCTTCCCCGCATCACCTGTCAGGTGTGCAGTGAGCCATGTGGGGCCGGCAGCCCACACACCCTCAGCTGAACACAGCCTCCCAAAGATGTCCGGGGGGAGGCAGCAGAGGAGTGGCCCACCAGCACACAGGCTCATGAGGCACCAGAAATCCTTGTGGAAGTCCTGGGTTTTGGGGGTAGTTTCTTAGACATCAGTAGATCACTGACATGTGGCCCACTCCTTGTTGTTCCTGAAAGAAGGCTCCAAAATGGCCAACCCCCTCTCTTAAGTGCTGGCGGCCTAAGCAGAGACCGAATAGCAGATGATGGCCAGAACACAAATACAGATAGAGCTCTGACCCCCAACCTGAGCAGCCAGCTGGGGCACTGCCTCTCATCTGCAGTTAGCCTCCAGCACCAGACTGCTCTCTGCCCCGGAGAAGTCAGACCACTGTCTCCAGCCACCCACCCAGGAAGCCGACAAAAGTCCTCTGGAACAGTCAGCCCCAAATGGCTAGGACATGATCAAAAACTGACAGCTTCCTTAATTTGCATCCCTACTTCAAACTTTGGACCAGCAGAGAGCCAAATATCCTGCCTGCACCATTCAGTGGGATGCCCTACTTCTAGTACCCCTGACTCCCACTTCCATCGGGGCCCCACCCGAACATTCCCTGTTTCCTCTAAAGCTTCCTTACTCCTCTGCATGCCTGCGAGTGTCTCCTAAAATGCAGGTAATGGTGGCTGAGCCTGAACACAGCCTCCCCCTGTTCTCCCTGGGTTGGTCCTCATTTATTCCTACACTCCAATTGCTTTCCTGCACATGGAGTGTAGAGTGGGTCCAGTCAGCAGGAGTATGCGGATCACTGCCCACTCACAACCTGGTGGTGCAAGTTCTCATGAAGGGTGTGTGGGTAGGGAATGATGTGGCCATTGTTTCCAATGTGCCTTTAAATGGGGTAATGCACTTATCTTATGGGCATTTGTGCTCAGAGTAGTCATTCAGTGCAAGATGCTATGAAAGTGACAGCTCTCTACCTTGCCCTGCTGACTCATAAAAGATCCCTTGTGAGTGAAACACAGTGGGCACCCCCAAACGTTGGCCTCCCTCCTCTGGGGTGGTGGGTGTCCCTTGCCTCAGACTCCAGCCCCCAGTATCATGCATGAGACTTCTCATGGACTCCACAATGTTCACTTAAACACATTTATGAAATTCACTGAAGCCTTTTTCCTTTAACATCTGAACAGTGAGTCATCTTTGAAGGGCTGTGGCAAGCAAAACCTACCCTTTAAAGTAGAACAATCCCAGACGGTCACCCATGCTACTGCTACAGTGCGTTTCCCCTCATTTCACAGTTCTCTCATTTAAGAAAAAAAAAGCCAAATACTTCCCATCAAATCTGATTCAGAACCTCTGAGCTGTGCCAGTGTCTTCTCCCTTGGGTAATTTTTCCAACATTAACTGGTAACAACAGGACTACAAACAGTCCTCCCCCAGGGGACAGAGAAGATGAGCAAGCAGCTGACAGGCACTGGCAGGTGCAGCTTGGGGTGACAGCAGGAAGGGTATAATACTGACAGAGTAGAACCCACTGTCTCTGACTGTACTTTATACATGTCACTTTATTTGTATTTCCACTTTTAGGACAAACTTACAGTGTTTCCCTGCACAATAAACAAACATAATTGACAACATCAACACTGTTGCCAGGATCATCCTGCTACTGAATTACTAAGCCCTGAGATTTGGCTGCTTTTTACATCAGAAGGTTATATACTAGCTGGATGGACAATAATGTGAATACACATTACATTAGAAAACACAGTAGCACACAGGTTTCTAGATATCTCTGTTGATTTCATTCCTTGCCTCAAAATCATTTGAGAAAAATGTCAAGAAGTAGTGTGAATAAATTTGCTTATCAGTACTGGAATTACTGAAGTATTAATTTGCTTATCAGTACTGGAATTACTGAAATATGAATTTGCTATTTAAGAAAACTGTGGGAATACATAAGATATTTTTTTCTCTTTCAAGAAAAGATCATTAGAGCTTAATTTTTATATTTTTGGGGTCAAATTTCACGATACTGTTTGAGACTTTGTCTATACAGAACGTGTAATCACACATCTTAGGAAATTTTTAAGAATTGTTTTATTTTTTATGTCATAAATTAAAGTGATTTAGAGTAAAGATATATTATGAAACATTGTTTACAAAGCTTATTTAGATACATTCTTTAATCATATTCATGCTTTCCATAGGAACTGCCTGATTTAATAATTTATCCCACTATTTTATGGTTCATTAATGGAGTAATAAAAAAGCATGTTTTGTTAACAAAAAAATTTAAGTGTGACATTGTATCACATTTGGTTAGGCAAACACTTGTATGTACCAATGTAGATTGGAATTTAGTTTCATGTTATAGTCTTAAAATAGGCAGAATTGTTTATAATTTTTATATTTTGCACTTTAAAATAATCTGTGATTATTATTCTTCATATCTTGATTCTATTTCAAATTTAAAAAGTTGTATCTTCCTATTTCCAATGCACATTAGAAGTAACACATCCTTAACACAGATAATCTCGCTTTTGAAAAACCAAAACGAAGTTGGATACAATTGCTCTATTTCCCATGTTGTGTTTTTAAGTTTTACAAACATCATTGGAATCATTTGATACAAGAAGTTTAACAGGATTTGGTGAAGTTCACCTTGGGACAAAGTTGCAGAATTGTCACTTCAATTCAGTGTTCTTTAAACATCTTGTCTTTACCACATTTAAAATGTAAATTTGAACAACTTTAAAACCATAATACAACATGGGCTGTTCTGCTGAGGTACAAGCACGAAAATTGGATGGGGGGTGGTGGTGGTGGTGTGTGTCATAGTTTCCTTTAATCCTTTATAAATAAACGATTTTATTTCAGATGTTTTACAGTAGAGTTGGGAATAGGTGTCATCAAAGTTCTTTCAAAATCTGAATCCTCAGAGCACTTCCCATACTTGGCGGGAGTGAAGACTCCCGCGTCACTAAAAGTAGATACCGCCGTCACCCCGCCTCCCGGGGGTCGTAACCTGGGACCCCCCCGCCTCCCCGTGACACACCTCCTAGTGACGTGACAGCAGACCCCGTCCCCCGCCTCCCCTGGGGATTGAGCCTGGACACCACCGGTTCCGCAGAGTGACTCTGGACCCCTCCCTGCCCGGGTTCATGACCCTGGGACCTCCCACCCCGGGACCTGACCTAGGTCTTCACCTCCTCCGGGAACCTGACCCGAAGCGGAATCCCGCAGCCTGCCTCTTGAGGGGCGTGACCCCGGACCACGTGTAAGGCCTGCTGGGCCGAGCGGAACCAATGGGAGCGCGGCCTCGTTTCCGGCGGGACTCTTAAGGAGAGACTCGGGTCCGCTGCAGACGGACGTCCCTTGCGGCCCGCGTCCAGTCATGAAGTTTCGGGCCAAGATCGTGGACGCGGCCTGTCTGAACCACTTCACGCGTGAGCGGGGACCGTGGTCGTCCCGGGCGGTGTGGGGAGACAGCGGGGAACAGGGGACGGACTGGGAGGAGGCCGTGAGCGCGGTGGAGCCCCGCGGGGATGGGGAGTGTGAATCCGCGGGAGGAGGAGGCGGGGAGGAGAGGCCCGCAGGAGAATGGGGTCAGAGGTAGGGGCGTGGGCCTGCGGCAGGTGGGGTGCACGGGGACGAGGGCACCTGAAGGCTGGGGGGACTTCCCCGGGGAAGGTTCGGGTTGGATGCCGGTGGGGACTGGGGCAGAGAGCAGTGCCAAGGATTGCTTCTAAAACTTAGTGCAGTCCGGCGGCTGTCCTTCGCGGGTGCTGCCCCCAGCAGACAGCTTTACCTAGCGCAGATATCCCTTTGCTGTCCAGCCCCAGTGGTCCCATCTCCTGACTGCCCCTAACCTTGCTTTGGCCTCTGCGGTACAGCAACTGGTGGGCCACGAGTGCCTGTTTAGTGAGTGAATAACGCCCACTAGGCGCCAGCTGACCTCCCAGCCTCCGTTTCCTTATTCCAACAGTCATGGTGTGTGCTGCCTACCTGCAAGATTGTTGGGATTTGGGAGGCTGGCATGACTTCAGTGGTACCTATAGTGCTTTCAAATGGGATATACCAGTGTAAACGGTTGTTTTTCCTCTGGGAATTGCACTGTGTTGAACTAGTTCTGGAAGCCAAGTTGGTCTCTGCGATATTTGATGTGCTTCTCAGTAATTCCTTACTTTAATCCCCTCCTACAGGAGTCAGTAACATGATAGCTAAGCTTGCCAAAACCTGCACTCTCCGCATCAGCCCTGATAAGCTGAACTTCATCTTGTCCGACAAGGTGGCCAGTGGAGGGGTGAGCATGTGGTGTGAGCTGGACCAGGTGAGCAGAAGCTTGCAAGAGGCCTGCTAACTGTCCAAATGCTACTGGAAAGGGCACACATGTCCCCTGCTTTGTCTTCCCTTAGGAGAACTTCTTCAGCGAATTTCAGATGGAAGGTATCTCTGCAGAAAACAATGAAATTTACTTAGAGTTAACATCGGAAAATTTATCTCGAGCCTTGAGAACAGCCCAGAATTCCAGAGCCTTGAAAATCAAGCTGACTAACAAACACTTTCCCTGCCTCACAGTCTCCATAGAGCTGGTGAGTAGGAGGTGCTTCGGAAACTTCCCAGGAAAGAAAGTAGTCATAAGCCTAGGCTTTTAACAGTTGGTGGAAGGTAGTTGGTTTTATTTAAAGAAAACTTTGCCCATAAATAGTTGTTACCCTATTATATGCAGCTGGGATGCTACCTTTCCTGTGCAGTCACACTTCTGCATCTTTCTTCTCAGATCTGCATTTGTCAGGTCCTCCATTTCTTTCAGGGATATTGTTACCTTGTCTAGAAACTGCAGTTTCTGTCTTTTGTCACCTCTGAAGTGTCTCTCCCAGCAACCTGCTCTGACACCTGTAAATGACCTCTCATTCTCTTGTGATATCTGTTTTCCTACCAGAACTTAATGCACACACTCCTCAGATCACACACTCCCCACAGGCTATCACTCTGTGGGGTGAAGTTCACAGGTCTTACCATGGGAGTCAGAGCCCTTCACATAGTGCCCAGCCTGTCTTGAGCCAAATCAAAAACTATTTCCCTTAAAGTGGTTGCCAGGAGGTGTCCTATTCTTGGCCAGATCCCAGAGTTTGGTGGCACTGGGGCTTCCACTTGGACCCTACTTCTCATCTTTGAACCCCTACCTTCAGCCCAGTACTGCCTCTTCCCCCCACTTCCTTCATCCTTGCAGCCCCTCCTTTACACATGTGAACTTTGTGTTAGGCGTGAGTGTTGTGTTCAGTTTAGAGCTCTCAGTGAAAGAGGATTCTTCCACTTCATAACTTTTTCTCAACTCTTTGCAATCAGGCAGTCATTAGAGCCAACTAGAGTATTCCACATCAGTATTCACACCAATGTGAGTTTGGTATTGTTCTTCAATTGCTTAAGGAAAAGCAAGATAGTAACATAAAATGTTTTTCTGTCTATACATGTGGGAGATTTTGGTCTGCTAATGTCTCATCAAAGCCTCTGGTCATAGGTGAATACTGTCTGCCTCCCAGCAGTGTTGACGCTGCAGTGCGTAGTGTTCTGTGCAAAAACAGCGACCTCTTACCTCCTCAAATTAGTTTTTTCTGCCTCATATCTTTACACGTGCTGTTCCTCCACTTGGGGCACTGTCCCCCTTTTCCCCATCTTCTCATGGCTGCCTGTTCTGGTGCAGTCTGAAATGTCACCTCTCAGAGAAGCCTTTCCTGACCTCCCAGTCTAGGAACTTCCCCTCACACTCACCTGGTCTCTGTTTTATTTTCTTCAACGTTGTAACAAGTGCCTGTATTATGAGCAGCTCATTCAATTTCATGTCTTTGTTTTTTTGTTTATTGATCCACTGCACCACTGGGACACTGGGGACCTTGTTTTGCTACCACACCTCCAAATCCTAACAGGATGCAGAGCAGAATAGGCAGACCATAAATACTTGTTGAGTGGACTTGGATAAATGAAGTGAGAACATTCCACTTAGATTTGGTATCATCCTTACCTCTCCTTCAGTATTTTTGTTGCTTTTTTTAAATGGTGGCATTATAAAAATATTTTTTAATTCTTTTGGCAGCTATCTGTGTCAAGCAGTAGTCGCAGTGTGACACACGACATCCCCACAAAGGTTATTCCTAGAAAATTGTGGAAGGATTTACAAGAACCTACAGTCCCGGACCCTGATGTGAGTGATGACCAGAGCCTGTTGCTCATCACATATTAAATGGTGTGATTTGAATTCTCTGATTTTAGTTAGTCTATTCTATCACTGTGTTTTATTGGAAACCTGCATAGTACCTCAAAAGAAAGTAATATTCATTTTTAAATGATACTCCAGGGAAAAATTAGAATATTTGCCTTTTGTTATTTGTAAATTATCTAAATTTATTTTAAAAATATGAAGAAAACAATTTGAAAAACATCTTGAAACTGCTGCATGTAGTAGAAATTCCATACTCGACAGATAAGAGACAGATGTCTTGCTCACTATTAGCACTAGTTCTTTGGAGGACAGTTATTTCTATTGGGGGTGATGGCCTCAGGTGCCAGCGTGGGTTTCCCTTGTAAGGAGCAATGTCCAGGAAGTGTGTAAGAGCCAAAAGGAGAGGCTACTTCCGTCCTGCCGATGGGATCCCAGCGCCACCAGAAATAAAGATGATGCCAAAGGGTCCTGGCCCTCTTGATCACAACTTACTGAAGAAGAATATTTACTTGGCTTTTACTAGAAGGCACCTGCACGCTGGGAAAAAGCCAGCACTGTGCCAAGCCCTGTTAGGAGCCAGTCTCGGCACTAATGCCTGGACATGTTTGCAGTGTTTTCAAAGTAGGAAAGGCTCCTGAGTCTACGCTGTGGCCCTCACAGGAGGGCCTCTGCTGGTGCTGAGTCACAGTCCCCTTGGGTGTCTACAGGGGCATCTCAGCTGGAGGGCTGCCATCCTGGAATCAAAGAAGGCCCACAGGGGATGTGGTTGCCAAGGTAACCTGAGGCCAGCATGAGTTATTGAAACTGTAAAATGTTTTTCTATTTATATTTTTAGGAGAACATTATTCAGGCAATTTAAAAACACAGGATTCCAGAGTTTTGAAGCATTCCATACACGGGTAGTAAGCACCTGTCAGTACTTGACTGTTAATATTTTTAACACTTCTGATTTTTCTCATTGGTTTTGTAGGTTAGTATTTATTTACCAGCCTTGAAGACAATGAAGAGTGTTGTGGAAAAAATGAAAAACATCAGCAATCACCTTGTAAGTTATAACTTCCTTAGCAAAAGGTATTCCAAGTATTTTATAAATGTTAGGTTTAGAAGTACCTGCATGTTCTGGGAGGAGACCTCATCTAGCGGAGGTATGGATGGCCTCACAGTCGCCGAGAGGTGTCTGGGTGGCCGGGGTCCCCTCCCTGGGGCTGGCTCCGGGGACTGGCCTGTGTGGAGAACCTGCATTAACAGGTGCCCTGAGAAACCTGTCTAGTGCTTGTTAGCTCCCCTGTATGGGAAAGAGCTTTCATGTTTGCCTTAATTCCTCCTATTTCTATTTATGGTTTATCAGGAATGGTCTACAGTTCCAGCTTTTTTATATTCAGGACAGAACATTACATGTTTTATCTGCTAATGTGATTTTTTTGTGTGTTTCTTTATGAATCAGTGATACTGACAGTGATTTGAGTGTCCTTCTCTACTTGTCTCATGTCTCAGGGAGCCCAGGACTGAGACCCCAGAACACAAGCATCCTGCTCCACACCGTGTGTGCAGGGCTAACTTTGGTTCTCCTGTGGCTCCTTTGATGATGATCCAGTTGTCAGGGTGGAAGCTTCCTCTGGAGATACTGTGGGGACTTCCAGAGAGGTTCAGAAAGGCCCAGGAGAGAAGAGGCAGGGCAATTAATCCAAGGATCTCATTGTTCTTTCAGTCCAGTGGAAATGAGTCAGCAAAGTAGCTTTGACAGATAAAATTATCAGAGGCATTTTTCTCTTCTCTGGAATGTTTAGAAACAAAAATTGTGTAGAGTGGCTACTGCCATCTGAAATACTAAGTGCAAAGTTATCGAATGTATGGAAAGTTAGGGTAACCAAGTGTATAATGAGATCTACTTGGGTAATGAGAATTCTACGTCTGAAGACTTCAAGTAGAGAATTGAGGAAAAGAAGTGGGACTCAGCAAGTTAAAAATCTCTCCTCTCCCATTGGAGATGCTCAAGCCATCCTTGCTGAGATTCCTGGGCTTTCCTTAACTTCTTTTAATGAGAGATGTGGCCGATGAGGGTGGGTTATGTGTGTGACTTGTGTGGGGTAGAGAAACAAGCATGGACAACTGGGAATCTGTACAGGAGTCCTCAGGGTTCTTATCAGAACAAAAGGCAGGTGCTGATGGGGGTGGGCCGAGCTGGGATCTGAGGCTGAGTTTCTGATGAGCTCCTGGCGCTGACGCTGCCTGTGTCTGGACCACACTGTAGCAGGGCTTTGTGATAGCTGAGCTACGTCGTGCCTAATCTGTTTTCTAGGAGCATGGGACCAGCCCAGTTGTTAAAGCAAGGGAGAGGCAGCATGATGTGGGGGCAAAGGTGAGTCCTCAGAGCCACACAGACCTGTGGCTGCTCTGTGCAGCTGTGTGCGCCCTGGGGCCACTGTTAGCTGGAAGGACATGCAGCTCTGACTGGGGCGTTGCTACTCTCTGGAAGTTGAGAGGCGCATTCCACAAATGGTAGGTGATAATTACTAAAGCAGTCATCGAAAGAAGGAAGATATCCATCAAAGCCTCAAGTGGAGTGTGTTAATGTGGATAATATTCTGGGTAACATTCACAAAACAGACGTGGAGCCAGTGTTCAGAGAATTAGTCATTTGTTAGTTTTTTAGGGAAGTTTTGATTGAGCACCACTGGGCACCACACACTGGGTGTGGTCAGGAGAGGTGGGACCTAACATTTGATGACAGGGATTTTAGGAATCAGAAGAAAGTGTAGGAGAGCATTTAAGCTTGACCTGAGTCTAGGATCACTATAGGCTGTCTTCTTGAATAAATCTTATTTATACAAAACCATTGTTTTTCTAAAGCAGTGAGAATTTGCAGGTAGATATTGAGTGTGTGCTTGTGTGAAACAAATGGTCTCTGTATGTGTTAGTTCTACAGAGACCCAGTAAGCAGTCCTGGAGATTAACAAGGAAGGTCTGTATTTGATTTCAGTCAGGAGAGTGGCGAGTGAGCTTAGAAATATAACGGTATGTGTGCAGGTAGTTGGCAGTGAATAGTTCCCAAAGGTACACCTGCCTGCTAGAGTATGCAGCGAGCACGTTTGAGGGCCTCAGAAGTAAAAGCTCATTCAAGTTAAAAACCAGGTTTTGTTTTTAGAATGAGAAGTACTCAGAATTCACCAGTTTAAAGAACAAGGAAGGAACGCTAAGTTAGTCACTAAGTACCTACTCCTTAGCCGCGGCCAAGGCTTGTGAAGTCGCAGCTGCCTGCCTCTGGCCCTGTCTCCTTGCTGCCCTGCCAGATGAGACAGCTGCCTTTATCTTTCCGGGGGCTAGGTGGCAGTCTTGTACTGTTGACTGAGGAAAATGCTGCCTTGCAAACCTCGGCATGAGCCTTCCTAAGGTCTGCCAGGCTTTAGAAATGGGCGGATACCCACATGGGAAAGGGAAATCTTAAATCATGGAGGCGTAGGAATCTTCCTAGGAACTTCCTTTCTAGATTCTGTCTAGTTAAAAGAAGCGATCAGTTAGTGGTGGAGTGGAGCCCCTCTGATCATGGAGGAGTCACGGGTAGTGGGGGGGCAGTCACCATGCTGAGCTGAACTGTGGGTGCCCTGTGCCAGCCATGTGACAGCAGTGTCTCTAGACTTTTCTGGATTTGGAAATCTCACTTCCCAACACCTGAGTTTGTTTCTTAAATAAAGAGTTATGTTCTCATTAAACTATGAAGGCTTTGTGGTTTGATTAAATTTGTAGTTATAATGTGGTTTGGCCATTTATAACAATGAGGCAGTTGGTGAGCGCATGCGTTTTCCAGCTCTCTCCCATTCTCCCCCATCTCTGATGGTTCCCAGCAATTACACAGCAGCCTATCCCTCAACTGCCGCCCTTAGCTTAGGCTGGGCAGAGAGAGGTAAGGCCCACCCTGCCTTTTCTAGCTGTTCCCATACCTTGGGAGGGATTGCATTGGTCTTCCGTGTCCGTCTGGCTGGGTGTGAAGCCTGTCCTGGGCCTTTGTGTTCCAGTGGGGAATGTTGCTGGCTGGCAAGGAGCCCTCTGAGTCTCTCTGCCTTGTGAGGAGTGGGGATGTGGTAGTGGGGAGGGGCTCTGGTTGCCACAGGGACTCTTCGTGTGCTGTGGGGTCCAGCCATTTGGCTGGCTGGTTGGGTGACTGCAGTGCATGGTGTGGCCTTGCCCTTGTCCTTGTCCTGCCCCAGTGCGGGGGCGGGTCCTCCTGGGGAAGCTGACCCAGCCTCGCCCGGCCCGCTGTGCTGCTGCTGGTCCCCTCCCCACGCTCCCTCCTTCCCTCCTGGCACCACCTTCCACCAGGCCCTTCTTGCCTCCCCATCTCAGTCTAGTAGTTGCCATTTTAGTCTTTCTGTCTCACCTCCTTCACTGTGCTCTGTTAGGCCCTTGCTCCTGCCCTCCTTGTAGCCTAGCTCCTGTTCCTGAAGTTTTCCTTGGGTTCCTAGCTGTCCCCTGAGCCACTGGACTCTACTCAGACCTGAGTGCGGCTCCCGCTCCCCATCCTGGAGCCCCCAGCCCCTCTGGGCCCCTCTCCAGGCTCTGCCCAATGGGGCATCCAGGTGAGCCTGTGTGTCTGCTCTGTGCGGTGCCCGCGTATCTAAGAACTCCACTGGCCTGCGTTGGTCCCTTTTCTCAGGTTACTTGGTTGGGGTTTGACATGACCCTGGAGGGTGAGGGGGGACTGGGAGGGCTTTTCCGCCTCAGGCGCCAGGCTCTCCTGTGTTGTGACCGCAGCACGGGGCAGCCCCCAGGCTCTCCCGCAGCAGCCTGTCTGCCCCTCTGGAGACCTGGCCATTCTCCTCCCTCCTGGAACCAGGGCCCCTGGCCCCTACCGCCAGCAGCTGCTCCCAGCATGGCTTGTCCCCAGGCCCCACCCCTACCCCATCTCTGGGCAGAGTCCCCCAGTCCCCCTGTTTGTGGGTCTCCACCCTGATGGGACCCACTGGGGTCCTGGTCCTCAGGCTGTCCTCTCGCTGTTGCTGGTGCCGTGTGGGTCTCAGTGCTTTTGGAAGTGCTGGGGGTTTTGTGGGGCCACTTTGTTACCTGGTTTGGTGGAAGCTGATGTCCATATTTTTTTTCCTTTTACTCTCCTTTTCTTTTTTAAGTCTGTAAAATACTCAATTTGCAGATTATTGAAGCAAACCTAAATGGAGAATTGAACTTGAAAATAGAAACTGAATTTGTGTGTGTTACAACTCATTTTAAAGATCTTGGAAATCCTCTGTTAGGTAAGATTTCTGGTGGGTTGTGTTTTGCTTTTGATAAATTGTTACAGGTGACACATCTTACTGAGCTCTCTAAATGGAAGGACGTTGAGATTGGGTTGGCTATGTTTTCATGCTTGGGGAGAGAACAGAGGGCTGAGGGGTTGTCTCTACAGTGGAGTGGGCACGCCAGCCGCCTCCTGCCACTAAGGGGCTGATGGATTGGCACTGGGCCTGGGGATCGGGCCAGCTGATCTCCAGGTGCCTGATTCTGCCCCCCAAGATTTTGCTTCCTCACCTGGAGTGGGGTCCTAAATGTAGATGACATTTCTTATTTTCTCCTACATTAGTCTCTCTAATACTTAGGGAATTAGCAAATGCAGCCTTGTCTCGAGTGATCAAAGTTTTCATTTCATCCACAGTGATAAGGACTGTGGAATTGGTTCAGCAGCTGTGAACAAAAGGAAGATTGACCAGATTAGATCCAGGGTTTAGTTGTGTCTGCAGAGCTCACACAGTGGGCAGGCAGTTAGTGGGGTGCTCGGTCGGGGAGCAAGGCAAAGGACCCAGAAAGTGGTCTCCTACAATGTAAGAGACGTTGCAGTCCCACACTTGCTCTGAAACAGATAATGTCAGGTCCCTGCCACTTCCAGAATTAAAATGGGTTACTGCAAGTTTGCTGTGAAGACACTTTTAGCATAGTATTGCAAGGGGTTTACTTTACAGTGAAGGGCACACAGTTCCAGCAAAGGGAAATCCAGATGATTAAGGCTTAGGTAACAGTGTGTGAAATGACTTACTTTGAAGGAACTTATTGTTACTTGTTTGTTTATTTTAATAAATAACAATTAGGGTCTTACCTCTGAGACTTTCCCAGAGTGGAAAGGACATTTTCTTTCTTTCACTCCACTAAAATGAATCCATATGTTTCAAATCCTAACTATGTGAAGAGTGTGAGTAGGTATGGTTTTCTTTGACCCACAGGGGTTGACTTGAGTCGTATTTTAGGTCCTAGCACATGAAGACTTCCTGGAAATTAGCATGGTGTTTTAAAGAGTTAGGACTTTAATGCTTTCTTAATGCATGACTTGAAGCATTGATGTCTTGCAGGAGTTCTAGAGCTTGCTCAAAGGAGTGGTAATGTGAATCATTTATTTACATAAATAGTCCTTGTACTGCTTTTGGGTTCCCTGTTACATCCCAGGATGTTCATGTCATTTTAGCCTCTGAAAACGCTTCTCAAGATAGAAGCCCAGACGAGATGGCGGAAGTGCACATAGATATCCGGAAGCTCCTGCAGCTCCTTGCTGGACAACAAGTGAACCCTGTCAAGGCTATGTGCAGTGAGTTGCTTTGATTCACTTCACAGTTTAAATACTTCGATGGACTGTAGCCTTTATAAGGTGCGTGCAGTCTCCTGTGTGCCAGCACAGCTCAGTGTGTGGACTCCAGCATGTAGGGCAGGCAGGCATTTGGATTTTCCCGGATTCAAAAGTGCCTGGAAGGTGAGCAGGGAACAGCTGGGGACACTCGTGGCTCCTGGAGGCCTATGGCCTCACCGGCTGGCACAGGTTTGGTGCCTTGCCTGATATCACATGTGGGTTTGCACCCAAGAGAAGCTTCTGGAGAACGTGCTGACTGGCTGGGTCCTGCCGTGTTAATCTGGCCACCGCATGTGGAGTCCCTGACTTCATTCAGCTTAGGTTTAAATCCCATCATGATTCCTGTATTTCCTAACAGGAATGTCTAACCCTGAGCAGTTGCTGCAGTTATCCCGTTTCTCGGTGGCTGCCTCCTGAACCCAAGTTTTTAATGGTGGTCTCTTGATTTTGGTTGACTACATACCTGCCTTAGTGCTGTTCATTCAGTGACTGCACGTGAGGAAGGGCTTACCTTCTGAGGATCCTTCAAGGCTCTTTCTGTCTCCTTGCTACTAAGATTGCATTAGCCGAATGGGAACTGAGCCCTTGCTTGGATTTGGACCTTTTATGTAACAACTCCCAGGTGGAGCTGAGGCAGAGGGCCCAGGGGTGTCACATAATCATCAGGTTGTTAGCACTGTACAGAAGGAACAGAACATTTGAGGTAGTTCCGACAAGGAGAGCCCTTGAGGAGAGGCAGAAGAGGGCAGAGAGCTCTGGGAGGGTGGGTAGTGCATCAGGAGGGCCTAAGGTGGGAGATGGGGACAGTGGGGGGCAGTGTGGGGAACGGGAGAAGCTGGAGTGGCCAGATCCATGGTTGGTTCGTGTCATGACTGTAGCATGTTTCTAGGGCTGAGAGTCTTGGCAGCTACACTTTAGCCAGCATCCTTGCAGGTTTAAGACGTCCCTCAGATCTGCTTACAAGCTTCTAACAGGCTCTTGGGTGACTACTATTGGTCTGGTAATGGCAGCTTGAGTAGCCAGAGCCTATATAAGCCAGCCCTGTGCAGCCGGCTCCCCCCTTGAGGCTGTGCACCTGGTGCCTCCGGCTGAGCCATTTGTGCTTTGCCAAGGTGACTTTGGTGTCTTCAAGCATAGCAGAGAGGAACCAACAAATTGGGACAGAGCAAAACTGATGGCTCATCCCTTTTCTGTGTGCCTCAGGTCTGTTTCTGCTGGTAGTTTGGTCTCTGCGTGCCTTGGCTCCCTGTTTGCCCACCACCTCCCTGTGCAGCTCTCTTAGAGGGTAGGCTCTGTCCTCCCCTGATCCTGGCGCCCCACCTTTGGCCTGGAGGTATGGAGGGCAGCCTGCTGTGGGCCTGGCTGCTGCACAGAGCTACAGAACCACCCTGCTGGCCTCAGCCTCCTTCTCCCAGCTCCTGAGGCAAGCAGAGGCTGCAGCGCTCCGGCCAGGCATGTGCAGGACGCCCTGGGCTCTATGCTGGCAGTCGGCAGGTTTTGTGCACCTACTAAAACCACATCCCCACCAATGCTGGGCATGGTGGCTGGTCCTGGGGGGCAGGTGAGGCCCGGGTTGGGTTTTCCCCAGCAAGCTTAGGTGGCTTCTGGCAGAAAACTGCCTTCTGGAAGGACAGCAACCTGGGTAAATGTGGGTTTCCAGCCCGACCTTGGCAGCCTCACTCCCCCACCCTTGGTGGGTGGTGGGGAGCAGGCTGGAGCTGGGGTCGTACCACGTTGACCATGCACCGCTGGCAAGGGCTCGGCCACTTTTCGGAGGCTGGGGTGACACGTGTGCTGGGAGGGGTCTGCACAGTCATGGGTTTTCTTCTCTCGCCAGATATTGTGAAAAACAAGATCATCCATTTTGATTTGCTCCACGAAGACGTTTCCCTGCAGTACTTCATCCCTGCCTTGTCCTAGCCATCCTCCTGGACTGGGGAGCTCAGAGTGCAGTGCGGGGAGAGGTGGGTGAGGTGTTGGGAGGCCGGCTGTGCTCTCAGCAGCTCAGAGCCTGTACGTGTGACTTATTTTCCCCCTATAATATTTTAACTAAAACTGAGTTAATGAATTGCTGTAGGATAAACATACTTCTTCATATTACTTCTTTGTTTGCATGTCTGTTTTGTTTTGCTTTTAAGACATTGAAAAGGAGTCTATTTATCCAGACTTTAAATGGCACTTTCTCTTTGAGGCTGAGAAAATCCTTCTGTACTTAGAATTGGTTGGTGTAGTAATGCAGATTCACAAAATTATGGTTCATTGAGCACAGCACTTTTTTCTCTAAGGACTCTCCACAGCTCAGCCTAAAGCAGCAGAGAGTCCATTCCTGTGGGGACAGACCCAGAGCACTAGGGTCTCTGTGGGCTCCCCTCCCTGGCTCCATACCTTGGAATCTGATAATGGTAAGGATGGCCCTTCTGCTGCCTCCTTACCAGGAGCGTCATGGAGTGTCTGCCTGCAGCCTGGGGACCTTGCTGTGATGCCTTGAAGACCCGAGTTCCTGCCTGGTGCTGTGAGAGCTGGCCCAGAGCCTCAGCAGCCATTCCGCCCAGCTCTCTGAGGTCCCAGGTGTTAATTCTTAGGCTGTCTTGCACAGGGCATTGGGCCTATCATTCTGGAAAGAACACCTGTGCAATTAAAGGGGGAGCAACAAGAGCTCTCAGGGAGTGTTTGTTCTCCATGATGAGAGCCTTTGTGTATGTGTGTGTCCACCTCTTCCTGGGCTGGGTCCTGGCAGGCTGCCTCCTGTTTCCCCAGATACTCCCCCTGCTTCCTAGTGTGACTGAAATCTCATATGTCCCGTGGAGATGCAAGTAAATGTTAGCGAAACATTACAAGTTGAGAAGTAAGACAGTTGTTTAGGATAAAAGGAAGAAATGGAAAATAAGCAGAATTGAAAATTCTCTTACAGCTTTTCCCTATTATTTTGTAAAACCAGTGTATTTGAATGACTCCTCTGATGCTTACTGTTAGTTCAGATGGTATGTAACATTTTGTTAAACCAACACTTTAAAATCTAAGTATCATTTTAATTTTGAATCCTCTCTCCTGTCTTTGGCTTGTAGCAAAATTAATTCCAGCTGCAGAGGTAAAACTTAAAAATCATGATGCACAATGAAGCAGTGCCTGAAAATAATTTATAAAATTTAGGTTTCTGTTAAAGAAAATGTGGTAGTGACTTGGCATTCTGAGAAATTTGTTACTTCTGATTATCTAAATGCTGGTTTTTAATGTATGATGAAAATAAAATATTATTTTTTAGAAGTTAATAGTAAAACAGCATATTTCTTCATCTGTAGGATACAAAATGCCCTTTGGTTTTCCTTTCTTGAGCATTTAATTTAACAATAAGCCCCTGTTGGGGGGTCATCCTGTGCTGGGTCAGGTGCTTAAGGATCCTGGGCCTGAGCTTGTACCTAACACCCAGGTGCCTTGTCCTCCCCTTGCAGGGAGTCCCATGGCCCCAGGGCCTGGTGGAGGACACTGCTCTGGGGTCCTGGAACATGGTCTCAACATCAGCCCTGGGCTGGCATTCTGGCTCTGCTGCAGGTAGCAAAGGTGTCTAATGGCATTCCTGTTCTTCATATCATGATGGATGCTACCAAATGGGCAGGGCATCGTTTATGAAGAGACACAATTGCAACCTTTTATGTGGATTCTGGTGTGGGGGGGAGGGTGTCCGAAAGGCTACCTGGACTCCTTTTAGGTTTTACAGCTTCTTGGTGCAGTCAGGAGGTTGGGGCCACTGGTGTGAGGTGGTTGGGTAGATCTGTTAGCTCCTCAGACATGTCTTGGTATGAATCGATGCCACCTTTCTGGAAGCCACTTGGGTATTGATTACATATGGAGAGCCTTGAAGAAGTGTGTGCCTCGTGTGCCCTGCGTGTGCCCTGTGGCCCAGCACGTCCCCACTCAGGGCTTTACACCAAGGCCCAGGCAAAGATGCTCCGGTACACTGAGAAGATACCAAAGAGCCTAATCCAGGGAAGCAGGGGATTGGCATAAATGGTCTCTGCTTTGACACTGTTTTGAATCTAAAATAATACTGCAGACATAATGTACTGATGTGGCCGAGTGTGTGGCATTCAGTTAAGCTGAAAGCAGCTCAGGTGTGAGTGGTACTGCCTGATTCCAGTTAGGAGGAGAACACTGTGCATGCATATGTATGGTAGGAAAACAGTGGGAAACTATGCACCAACATTTAAACCTGGTTATTATTTCTGGATGTTTTTATTTCAATCTTTGTGAACTTAGTGCTTCCTAAAAATTTTATAATCAGCTTTGCAGCAAAAACAAGTTATTTTTATAGGACCAAGTAGTAATATTTATTTAAATGCAGTACATAATCAACTGGCAGCTTCAGCCTCCTGAACATTGGACTGTTGACTCTTAATTTTCACAGCATGTCCTCATTTCATAAGTACAAAAATAAACTTCTATTTGTCATGTTGAAATTATAGCAGGATCCTAATTCTGGGTCTGGGTCAGGTCACATTGCATTGTGGAATGGTTCCTTACTGCCCCGTGTGAATGAGCAACAAAGTCTTTGTAGTGAGGGGCAAGTGACCATCAGTTTCCGGGGGCCAGGCTAGGGGGGCAGGGTGAGGTAGCCTAGACAGGGCCTTCACAGATGGCCTGTGATGGTAATGGAAAAGAAGACCCCAGATCTACCTGGAGGGAGCCCCTTGGTGGATGAAACCTCACTGCAGCACACTCACTACTGAGCCACATGGCCATGCTCTACACCTGGGGACACCCTGCTTGTCCGGCACCTCCCCTGGGCTTGCCGCTATAACAGCAGCTAGCGGAAACTGGAAAAGAGACTGCCGGTGAGTCACCCAGCACACCGCGACTGCAGCCTGCATCCCAGCAGAGGCATCACAGACGTTTGGGCCCTCGGAGAACACCTGTGTGTCTTCCTCAGAGGGAAACCCAAGTAAGGTTCCCTGGCCGGGGGTGGGGGAAGGCCCTGCCCAGGGAGGAGAGCCTGAGCAGCCCATGGCACCTGGTGGGTCTTATTTCCCCTGCGCTGTACTTTGCCCTGGGAGCAGCCTGCCCTGAGGCGGGGCAGTGGCTTAGTGCCTCCCTGGTGCCCTCCCCCTAACCCTCACCTGCCGTGGCCGAGCACCCATCCCAGATGCCCAAAGCAGCCCTTCTTGGGGCTCGGGGATGGGATGCTCAGTGTGATGTGGGGTGGTGCTGGCCTCTCTCTGCTAATGACATAGGTGGACCAGCTTTCACATTGGACACGTCTGAAATCTGAAATAACCTGGAGAGACCATGGTGGCTCCAGCTTAGCTCAGAGAGAGGAATTTAATGGGCATCTGCCAGACGTGCCGTGCAGAGCAGATGCAGCATTTGATGGACATCGCTGATCTAGATGCAGACAAGTAGCAAAGCTTCTAAAATAATTGCTCATATGTTATGATCTATCAGTTAACTTTATCAACTCATATTTTCATTTCGTGAGGCTGTAAGGGAAACTGCTCCAAATAGACAAATCCTGAAAGCAAGGCTGGCAGCTTGGCAGGGGCCCAGGGCTGAGATACTGGTAATCACACACCGCTTGAATTCAAGTGCCTGTATATTGGAATCTGATAAATCCCCCCATGGAATATGTGTGTTGTGCTTTTCTTAATAATTGCATTAGAACAAGATAAAAGCATAAGGGTTATGTTAATTTTCTGTATTTTTTGAGAGAAAAATCAAAGTGAACATCAAACTCTTTATTGCTGAAAGATGATTTCTACTGTGGTGATCACTGGGGGCAGGGAGAGACAGAGAGAGGGAAAGGACCGTGGGCAGGCATATCCACCCCTGTGCGAGTGGCCAAAGGCCCAAAGCCATTTGGGACCAGCTTATCAAGGTGTTCGAACACTGAGCTATGGATGTTTAATTTTATTTTGAAGTCAGTGGGAAAAGTGGAAGATTTCAGAAGAAATGGGTGCCGTTTATTAATTCAACAATTACTTGTGTAAGACAACATTCCTACGTTCCCTCCTAGGTGTAGCAAATCTATTTTCTCCAACTTGGAAAATGGCATTAGGGGTGTCCTGTGAGGGCCCTCCATGAGGAATTACACAGCCAGTATGCCTGCGTTTGTTTCCTTTGACATCCCCCACTTCCCTGCAGTCAACACCATCTGGGACATACTCACCCAGCTGGAAGCAGCCTGAAAGCATGCGGTGGGTGGGTGAGACCCCAGCGCCCCTGGGGAGGAGGCCAGTTTCTCAGGAGACACCAGGATTGGCTGACTGTCGAGGTGAGAAGTGGGTGGAGGAAGGCTGTCCTGCAACTTCAGGAGCATTTTCTGGTGTTCTCCCATTGCTCTTGTTGGCTGGACCTTCTCTGATTTAGGGTGCTGAGCAGACGGCCCCATGTGTGCGGTCTGTG
Source organism: Manis pentadactyla (assembly GCF_030020395.1). NCBI lineage: Eukaryota > Metazoa > Chordata > Mammalia > Pholidota > Manidae > Manis > Manis pentadactyla. The sequence continues at coordinate 47,837,144 of NC_080025.1, forward strand.
TGGGGCCAGGATGGAGGGTACTAATGCCAGCCCTATGCCTGCTGTCCTTGCTGCAGCCTGTTTCTGGAGTCAGCTCAGAGGAAGGTGAGTTGACATTTACCAAGATCTTAGAAATTTCCCTTTATTTTTGCTGCAACTCAGTTATCAAAATCTGCACAATGCTCTTTTGCATTGGGATGGGGAGTGTTGGTGGGAGAGGGGTGAGTGCTGCTGGATTTAGCACTTCTAAGGATGGCAGATGAGGGGACATCCACAAGGTCAATCTGGGAGCAGAACGGACATGTAAGTGACCAGCCATTGTGCTTCTGAGGCCGTGAAGTGTCCGGCGGGGCAATGGCTTGTGCACTGCCTGCCAGGTGCTGCCCCAGGTAAGCTCTGTTTGCAGGTGAGGAAACGAGGTCATAAAGTGATACCAGTGAGAACCTGGATTTGGATTGAGATCTGAGAAGAAAAGCTGATCAGTCACAGTAAGCATCACTGTGTTTTGTACCCTCAGTTTGCACACTTGTCTGAGTTGCACATGTGTAAGTACAGACCCAAAACCTAATGTCACTTGATACCACCCACGATGTCCTAAGATGCAGCCACGGTTGGGCGGAGCCCAGCTTCGATGAGCCTGCAATGTGCCCACAGGCTCGTTTCCACCTTTGTCCTGCTGGGGAGCTGAGAGGGGCTGTTTGCCTTCCTGCTCAGCCTTCTGACTCTCCAGACAACTGTTACCCACTTTCAAGTGCCGCTTTTCCTTTTGAGCTACATATCTTAAGAACCTTAAATCCTCAGTGGGGTAGGTGGAACTTAGTTAAGTAAACTGTTACCTCAGGAGCATTCCCCAAAACAGTACGAAGTCTGACAAACAAAATAGGTGGCATTTGTTCACCCAAACTGAGCAGAAACAAACAAGGTGGGTGGCTGTCTCCCAGGCTTCGCCTTCTGGAACTCTCTCCAGGGTGCCGGCAAGGCCTGTGTGGGCCCAATGGACAGGGCCTTCATCCAGGTGGTAAGAACAGGTGGGTCTGACTGAGTCTTTGACAGTCCTAACAAGGGGCTTCCATGGTGATTTCTTAAAGACTGATTTCACTCTGGATGTTTGTATGTAAAGCAGCTTGAAAGCCCCAGGTGTGCAGGTCCTGTTTGCTCCAGAGTGGGCCAGGGTCACGGGAGATAGGAGCGCTTGGTTCCTGCTCCTGCTGTGCGGGAGGCTGGGGCCCGGCCCAAGGGTATGGATAGTGGATGTTGCCTGTGTGGTGTGGTCCCTCCAGGCCACAGCATGTCCTAGGTGCCAGATGCCCTGCACTCTGCCCACCTGGTGGGAGCCACCAGAACTGGGACAGGCATTTCTGGATCCAGACAAAGCGCTGGCAGTGTGATGAAACTAAATCTTACTTCTACTTCAACTGAAGTAGCCCATATGGCCACAGCCAGCACATAGAACAGCATAGGGACATTCTTCTCTCAGTCTTATCATGTCTTTGCTCCTCATTTCCTAGCTCCAGCGGTAGCACTGCAGCCCCGCAGACCACCCCTGGGCTGCTGTTTAGTGTGTCAGCCCCTCTGCTGAACAGGGGTAGGGGTAGGGGTGGGGCAGCCCAGAGGCCGGCCAACAGACCTGCAGGAAGGGGACAGAGCCCTTGGTTCCTTGGGCTTTAGAGAAAGGCTTTGTTTGCTGACTGGTGGGTATTGGATTGCAGTTGACCCTTTTCTTAGGCAGAACACATTTAAAAGCACACATTTCCCAGATCTGAGACACACACACACACATACAAGCTGAAAAAGCATAGCGGGAGGCAACTGACTGGCCGTGAGGAGTTCAGGGGCTCTGGGGGTCCAGGAAAGGCCTCCTGTAGGGCCTGTGTGCCAAACCAAACAGCACCTGCATCTAAACCCATGGGGGCTCCAGGCTCTGTTTATTCACCTGCCTGTCTGCAGGACTGCAGCAAAGCCCTGGAAATCACAGGACTCAGACAACTTCACTCATCTTCCCAGGGACCCTTCCGCACTCCCACCTGACATCCAGCTGTGCCAGGAAATGCTCCAATTAAATGTTAATTCACATAGAACTCTGGAGTAGAGAGAAAACGATCAGTTTTCGAGGTAAAACAAAATGAAACTAAGTTTTGTAAAATCTCAAAGTGTTGGTACAAAGAATTAAGGGTAAAAATGTTGATATAAAGGGTTGAGAGAACTAGTAAATACTTAAACATAAGACTGTTTATCCTGGGGAGGACCCCACCCAACCCTCAGAATGCAGAGGAGGCCCCAGACTCCAGGCGGGAGGGTGAGGGGCACAGGACGCGCGGGGAGGACGCCCCATTAGCCTCCCTGTGAGCACTTCTGGTAGAAGGCCTGTCCCTTGTGTTTTTGTCAGACTTGCTCAGCTTCCCTCTGCTCTCTCCTTGGGTGGTGGCCTGTTTCAGGCAGGCGCACCAAGGCCCCTCCAGAACGCGCGCACTGAGATAGAGAAGCTTCCTCGAATGACTAGGAAAAAGCGATTTCTCCCTCGGGAAGTATCTTGGTGGGTCTTTTGCCCCCAGTGTGTGCTGCGTGTCCTGGTTGGAATCATCAGCTCCTCCATCTCACTGTCTTCTAGGGGACCTGGGAGAAAGCTGGCCGGCTGCCTGCACTGGCTGTGACCCACCTGCTCCCAGAAAGACCTGGGTCCCCAGGGCCCCGGAGTCCACTGAAGGCATTCCTAATGAGCAGGGAAGGTGAGCCCTGAGCACTGCTGTTCGGGGCATGATGAGCTGGATTTTCAATATGCATTTTCTTTAGAAAGGAGCATTCCACTTTTATCTTAGTGGAGAAAATAGTGGTGTTTTTTAGGGAAATGCTCGGATTAAAGAACTTTAACCCACCTGCTGCCATCGTACTGTGGTGAGAATAGCCCAGGCTTTGGGTTCTGTGCTGGCCTGTGATGTAGTGAATCCCGACTCTGCCCCTTCCACCTTTCTGTACAAAGTGTGTATTCGAAAGGGCACACACACACATAGATGGCATCAAAATATTTATTGTTCTCTTAGGACACAGCCCTTTTATGTTGATTGACACATCTTCCTGACATTCACCCCCTGTTGTGAAAAAATTATTAAAGGTGTTCCCAAACAAAAGGGTGCTGGAGCAGTTTATCAAAACAGGTTGAGGAGCTATTCTCGGCGGGGGTCCTCAGTAAGGCGCTGAATAAACTTTTTTTCCTTAAACCTTCATGCAAGGGCCAGGTTGATTTCAGTGGATACCTGAGTAGTTCATGTTAAATCTGTTGGCATGTGGAGTCTCTGGGCTTCAGGCCTGTTCCTGTCTAACTTGATAGTGTTGATCAATGAAAGTGTTTCCCCATCCAACTTTTGATGGGGATGGCCTCTGAGGAGGACCATCCTGGGGAGCCAAGTCACCCCAGGCCTCCTGTGGACCCCTGCCCATGTAACCCGGAGAAAGCCAGGCTGGCTGGGCGGGGTTGGGGGCAGCTCTGGGAGGTAAGGTCTGCCTGGGTCAGTCACCGCCAGAGCCAGCGCCCAGGCAAGACTGTGCCCAGCCACTCCTGGGGACAGCAGATGGCTTTCATCCTCCCCTGCTCAGAAACACTCGCTATTAAGGGCAATCTATTAGAGGCAGAGATGCAATAGGAACAGTGCAATGTGGTATTCGAGGTGTCCTCAGCCACAGGAACAGCCAGGACCTTGGCCACTGAAGTGGGGTGAGTCCCTTGTTCATGTGCATTTTCCTCCTCCGTGCTGTATTTGGAAAGATCTTTGACTGTCTGGGGAAGGTCCCTTTGCTGTGCATTAGGCCCTGCTGCCCCCATGAGTGTCCAGATGTCTCTTTGCTCACCTACACAGGGAAGGGGATTCTGTGAGGGCTGAGTGGAAGCCATCCCATGCGGAAGGCCAGTCAGGGTCCTGGGAGCGTGGTCTGCACCAGGGCCGTATGACCTTGAGGGCCCAGCAGGAGAGGGTCTCGTGGCTGTGGGCACTGTGTGAGGGTGGAGGTTAGGGTGGCCTGTCCTTGGTGCAGTCAGCCCCGCATCACCGCAGAAATCCTGTAAGTTTTGCAGTATGATATCATGCTTCCAAAGTTGTCCTTTATCTGTTTTCATGTCCTCTCTTCCCTGGCTCCAGAAGACATGTGTGATGAGGGGCAGGAGGGAGGGCCTTGGAATTACTGGATAGCTTGCAGTGCACCTTCATTTACCAGAACAGAGCCGTGTGTCCCCCAGATTCCCCCAATTCTCCTTAAACCATGTCCTCATCTGCCCTCTGGTGGCAGCTTCTACATCACTGTGAGAACCAGGCTTGTAAAAACAGGAATTTATCTGGAAGCCTCGTTTAAATTAAGATGTACATCCTCCGGATTTCTACACCCAGGGAGAGGGCCTCAGGGCTGAGTGTGTTCCCCCAGGATAAGAGAAACCTAGCTTCCAGGACCCAGACGAACTCCTGCCAGTCAGGGAGGCCCAGCACAGGGAAGCCCTGCTTGGCGGGGACTATGCTCCTGGTGACCCTGTGAAGTAGGCGCCTCTGTGCCATTCCTGTTTTGGAGAAGGAGTGAGGCACCTTGAGTCTGTGGGTAAAGGGCCGAATAGGAGGTTGGGGGTCTGGGGCAGGGCTGGGTGGGTGACATCCCTGAATCACACTACCAGTGCCTCAACACTAGACCCAGTCCCTCACCCGTTCAGCTCTGCACACGATCCTGGGTGGCCCTGAGGAGCCACAGCGCACAGCCTGCAGGCAGTGACAAGCAGCCCACTGGGCACCAGAGTGGAGGGGCGCTGCCTGTGGAGCCCCGAGGGGTGGGCACTGCAGCAGGACTCCCTGGGGCCAGGAGTCCCTCTGGAGGCTGGGAAGGGCCCATTAAACCCTCTGGGAGCACAGGTTTAATCCTGGGCAGTGTTGCCAAGTTGCCTGCCTCCCAGGGTCTCAGTGATGTCATCCTAGAAAGTAACTTTTGGGAGGTTTGGCCTGTGTGTCACCCAGAGCAGTTTCCTGACCGCCCTTCCTGTCCTTCCACTCCTCTGCGTGTCAGGGCCACATGGGACAGATGGAGTCTGTGGGGTCCTGGGAGCTGCAGGCAGGTGACCAGGCCTGCAATTGCAGGCCTGACCCCTGCTCTATGCCCCAGCGGCGGGCAGCCAGGAGGGGAGAGGGGAGGCAGGAGGCTGGTTTCATGGTAAGATGAGAACTGCTTCAGGTCATGCCCTGCATTCGGAAAACAAAGTTAAAAACCCAGGGGAGTGACGTTCTTTTACTAGGTGTGGCTGCCAAGCACAATTTACTTATGAAGGACGCGGGAAGTGGGAGGCAGAGGAGCAGTCGGGGCTGGCTGTGAATGAGGCAGCCCGTCTCACAGCCACCTCTTCATTTGTCTGCCTGGCAGGTGTGCCCAGACTGCCTGTGACCCTTCCTTGCCCAGCATCGCCCCACCACAAGCAGAGCTGGGCAGAGGTCATCTCTGTAGCTGCAGCCCTGGCACTGCCTCCGATGGAGTGCAAGCTGGTAAGGCCCTGGGCTTGGGGAGCCTGGCTGCAGAGCCCTCTCCCTGGGTCCCCATGCCAGGTGCCCCACAGTGCCGCATGGAGCTCATGGCCCCGCAGCCCGAAGGGAGGGGCTGTCCCTTTGGCTGCTCCCTCGTAGGTGACAGTGTTAGGACTGGGAGCTCCTGCCTGAACCTCAGGCCTGCTTCCTTACCTCCTCTTGGGCTTCCCAAACTGGAGAGAGCATCAGATCGCCTGGGAGCTTCCTGAAACCTGATTACAGGCCTGTCCCAGAGTTTCTGCTCAGGGGTGTGGGTGGCGGTGGCTGCAGGGCTAGGGGACCCACTTTGAGAACTGCCGGGCTTCTCAGAGCCATGTGATGGGGCAACAGTTACTCTGGGGAGATGCTCCACAGCCACAGGGCTGGCCTTTCCCCTCCTGAGCACAAGGAGTTTTCATTATCAAACTTTTAAAATAAAAATCCTGAATGGTTGCTTGTAACTTAATTCCCAGTGTTCCTTTCAGTTGAAGGAATTTTAGAGTTCTCAACCCAGGCTACACGTTTGGTAGATGAGGAGTTTTAAAATACTACAGAGACAATTTAAGTGGGGGAAGAGCAGCAACAGTATTGAAAACAATGTAAAACTAAGTCTTTTGTGATTCTTATGTGCAGATCGTATGGATTTAATTTTATTTAGTTTATTTCTCCTTTAGTTATTTATTTTTATGTAGTTTCATGATTTTATGTATTTTAAGACTTTTTAATGTCATTTTTGTGTAAAGGGACATTTCTGCTGATTTTAAGAGGTCAGACTTTTCTTCAGATGGCTTGACCACGGTAGCTCTGGCAATTGATAGGTTTCAGAGAAACAGAGTCACTTTACCACTCTGCTCATTCATGAGCGTTTTCTAAGTGTTTCCCCTTCATGCACATTCCATCTGGGACCTCAGAGTTGGGAGGGCATGTTTAGGAGCCCGTTTGGGAGCATCCTGGCCTGTAGTCTTTGAGGTGTCTTGATTTGTCTTCACAGATGCATTTGAAATTTATCTCCTTCCCCTTTGCACATGTGTCCCAGGGTCAGGGCTCCTAACCCCGTGCCAACTCAGCACTGACCCTGGATGAGCTGGCTGTCCCTACCTCGGGGTGGGCCTGGCTGTTCCCCAATATCACCCACATATGCTCACCTCTCAGACACTGCACTAAGCGAGGAGAAGAGGAAAGGTCCCAAGTGCAGGCATGGTGGATACCCAGGGCGCATCCCTGTGACCGGCCTGTGAGGTCACCCACTGCACAATCGGGTCCCTCCTTGCACTGTACACCACAGCACACAGACCCTGTGCTCCTTTTTTCTAGAGGTTCGCGCCAATCTTGCACCCCTTGTGAGCGCCCAGAAGTTGAGCTGCCCTCCGGCTGCTCTGTCAGAAGAAAATGGAAAGCTAGAGATGCCCGCTTCGCCAGCTCCCTGGGAGAAGGTACTTCTGAGAGTGAGTCCCTTCCACATGAGGGGCCAGAATTCCCTTTGAACAGCTTGTGTGTCCAGTCAGCTCATGGAAGCCGCCCCGCCCCGCAGTAGTGAGTTAGACATAGGTTCTTGTCTGTGTGTGCTGGTGAAGCTGCCAAGCTTGAATTCTGTTGGAACAAACCAGGATGTGGCCCAGAGAGAGGGACACAGGGTGCAGATGGGGAGCCGCCCCCAACTGCCGAGGGCTTCCATGCAGGCAGGGCTTCTTGCAGCCCAAGGATCTGGAACACTGTTTTTGTCAGGGGTTGGGGAGCTCTTTGCAGGCCCCCATTAAGTAAGGCCGGCCTCCCTGGAGCTGTTGAACTGTGCAAGTCCTCCGGCCATGGGAGAGGTTGCCAGAGGTGGATGCTTGAGGGACAAAAGCGGCAGGTGTCTCAGCCACATAAAGCGTGGGGAGACAGCACAGTGAGGTGGGGCCCAGAGAAGAGCGAAGCCCCCTAGGGTGCCCTGCTCTTTGCTGAGAACATATGCCATCAGCTCAGAGCCTGCACTTACTCGAATGTGAAGGAATCAGTTCTGCAGAAGATCCTGGAGCCTCCTCAACCCTTGGGGGACATGACCCTGTAGTCCAGTCTGCAGTATGTTCCCAGGGGTCCCCCAGGCTCACACCTGGTGCCTCTGCAGGCCCTCGCATTTGAAAGTTAATGATATCTCAATCCACTTGTGGGTGGTATTGCTGTGTTTCCCACATTGCACAAGGTTCACCGCCACACACAGAATCCCCTGAGGTTCTCAGCAGCCCTCCCAGACACATGGTGACCCCAGCTTCTCAAACTTATTGCAGAGCTCCCGTGCAGAATCCCATGTGAGGCTTAACAAACACAAACAAAACCAAACTGTGCCCGAGTCTTGCTTCTTGGGCTCCTGGTCAGTTTGCTGTGGGTTCGTGTGGGGTGTCTCTCACCCACGAACTCCCAGCCTGCACCTGCCCCAGGTTATTTAGGTGCAACCAGTCTGGGCAGCCCTACTGTCAGCACTGGTGGATGCCCTGGAGTTCAGCCACCGGGTCCCAAATTCCTTGGTCCTCATGATTTTGTGGCCCGTGGGGAGAGGGGGTTCCACGGTTCTTGTTGACCTTGAGCTCACATGCCACACACAGCTGGCTGTGCTCCCTGGATCCCCAGTGGAGCAGGGCCAACTCAGTGTCAAGTGATGGCCTGGCTGTGTGGGGCTGTAAACCAGGGCCCTGGGCCTGTCCTGCAAAGGTGAGATCCTACATCAGGTTTGTAAAATGCTTCTGCAGGGAAATAACAAGTATGTCTTTCTAACTATAAGAGCATGTGGAAGAGCATTGTCTCTCAGTGGAGTTGATTATAACAAGATTAGTTAAAAGTCCTAGTAGGTTAAATGTTACACATAAGGTTGATAAGCAAATTCAGTTCTCTAGAACAAACATAAAATGAATCAGCAGATTTCTTACCACAAGGAAATGTCATGGTTACGGTTATAAAATCAGCTGCTGTGGTTCAGGTAGGAGGCTGGGGATGTAGATGGGTCTTGGGTTTAGGATGACAAGGCAGTGAGCACCCTGGGTGGGTGAGGGCCCACCACCCTGACTCCTGCTGAGTCCTGGGGTGAAGGCAAATATGCCCAGCCTTCCTGTTTATTTTCAGGACAAAATGCTGAGGGCTGGCTTAGGGCTTTTTGTTCTCAGAGTTTCTTCTCTTTGAAACTGTTTCTCCCATGAAAGCTTGTGGCTTCTGATCCAATTCAATTTTTGTTAAAGCCAAATAAAAAATACTCAGGCCTTTAATAAATGTTTCCACCATTCACCATTGCCAGGTCACAGGGCCTGGTGAGGTGGGCATGGGACTGTCCTTAGTGGTTCAGGCCTGCCAGCCTGAACATGTCCCTGTCACCTGTCATTCTCCTGGGTTTCTCTGTGTGTCCTCGTGTTAGCCTTTAGCACGACTATTTCAACAAATTATTCTGCTAACAACTCTAGTCGTGGTCAGAAGCCCTTCCCATCAGGGGAGGCATGCCATATGAAGAACAGCTGAGGCCGCACCTTTGGGGAGCGGGTACAGTCAGGATGTGTGGCCACCTGGACAGCCAGAAGGTTTCTAGGCATTTCAAAGGCAGACCATTTCTAAGGTTGCACTTGCTAAATTATTTTATGGCAGATCAGCCTAATTTGGTGGATGCTATAAATGTGAAATGTGTGTAAGTGTAGAATTCAACCTTTGGCAGCGTTTTTTTGCCTTGTAGCTACCTAGAACATTCCTCTGACATTCTCCTTGGGAATTCTTCTACAACCTGATGTCCTGCCTCATCTTGCAGTGACTCATCACTGACATGAAGCACCCTGGCTCAGTTTGCCTCAGTTTACTGCATGCTGCACCTGCTTCCCCCGAATTCCACGGTTTACCCATTTATCCAGATTGTATACCTTCACTAGGTGGACAAAATACCACTTCCCAAAGTTCATTAGTTACATCTCCATGTTAGCAGACCCATGTTTCTCTTTTCCCAGAAGCATTAGCTGCTTCTGGAGGGCAAAAGGAAGACAAAGGGAGCGTCTGAATTCGCCCTGGGTGTTTGCAGGCTGACAGTGTGCTTGCCGAGGACACTCCTGAAGTCAGGTGGTAGGGGATACTCAGCCCTTGCTTCAGTTGTGGTCACCACGCGGTAGATGCTTGGCAGGTCATGAAAGCTCCCAGCCAGTGCTCTGCTCCAGGCACACAGTGCCTGCCCCACCTAAACCCCAGTTTGTCTGGCCAAGCCCTTGGCCTCATCTTAACCCTGCTTCCACTCCAGCCACTAGTCCTCCTGTCTGATCTTCGGTTACCACAGGCATGGAGGGCCAAGCCCCATCCCCCTGCATGGCTGCCACCCTGGAGGCCCCACAGCTAACCTGGTACCCCTACATGGGCTGTTGGGACACAGCAGAGCCTGGCTCCATTTAATCAGCTTTCCTGGGCTGACACAGGGTGTTGGCAGCTTGCCCCAGGCTGTGGGGGTCTGTGGCTCTTCCAGCTTCTGGTGCTACTGGTTGGCATTCCATCACTATGGACACACTCCCCAAGGGGAGGCTCTGGGTCACATTCAGCAGCCCCTGCCCTGCAGCTACAGGAGGGGAATTTCTTTGGGGCAGATATGGCTCATTTGTGCAGCTTGAGCCAAGAATCAAATCCCGGAGCCCACCCTTCCTCTCCCAGCTTTGTCCAGTGTGGTTAGGAGCAGACAGCCAGCATCATCATCCCCTCTGCTTTGACAGGGATGTGCTGAGAGCCCAGCCTCATGCCCAGTGGTGATAATTTGCCCTCTCTACTCACATCCCACCATGGACCCGAATGCTGTCAGTACAGAAAGAGCCACTAGAGTGTATAGGTCCAGTCAGATGGGAGAACCCACTGGAAAGCTCTTCCTTGGGATTCTGGTCGCAGCCTTTCTCAGTACAGTGGCCAGGCTGGTGCTTCCAAACACAGGCCCAGGATCTGCTTGTGCACTGCCTCCATATCCTTCAGTGTGACAGGCAGAGGCCCCTGGTCTGAAGCCCTAGCCGCCCACCCTACCACCATGCCCCCTGCTCACAGCAACCCCACGTGCAGCTGCTGCCGGCCTGCCTCCATGTGTCCCCAAGAGCGTGAGGTTCCTGGGAATGGGGGTTGCCTGCTTTCTTCACTGTCTGAGCCCAGCACAGGGCCTGGCATATACCAGAGGCTAGCAGACCTTTTTGAAGGAAATAATGTTACCTTATCAAATGTACTAGGTTTTCATAAGCATCCCTTAAATCATTCCACCCCTACCCCCACCCCCACCCACAGGACATTTTGAAAATAACCCGTGAAGCACTATCAAGGGTTGTCAGCAGGAAAACACGGGCTGCTCTGCATCGGGGTGGCCACACTGACAGGTATGTCACTAAGCCCCACTGGGACCCTGCTCTTCTGGATGGCACGGGGGCTTGTACAGACACCCACTGGCCTGCGGTGAGTGAAAAAGTGCACCCCTGGGGTGCAGGAGTGCATAAAGCACACACAGAACACTTCCTGTGATGGAAAAAGAATGGCATTTTGAAGCTGTGATCATGTTCAGTGAGGCAGTGTGTCCACCACCACCCGGAGTGCTGGTGGCCTTACCTGATGGTGCCATGTAAGATTTTGTCACCATCACAGCTGTGACATCTGGAAACAGTGAACCTTACCAGGTTAGGGTAACAGATACCAGGGCAACTAGGTGTCTCGTTCATGTAAAACCCAGAGACTTGAAAACAGTAGTATTAGGTGCACCTGCAGGGTATTATGCTAAATGGAGTAAGCCAGTCACAAAAGGACAGGTACTGTAGGATCCAGTCACATGAGGTCCCTAGAGGAGTCATTCACAGGGACAGAGAGTGGAGTGGTGGGTGTGGGGGTCAGACCATAGGCAGTAGGTGTTGGATGGCCCAGGGGTTTTCTGCCCAGGGGGACAGTATTGTGGACCCCCAGCTTCACCTGCCCTAGTGAGGGGTGCAGGGCAGGCTGGTGTTGCCCAGGGACAAGGTTCCTAGAGCAAGTGCATGGCTCCTGAGTTCTCGGGCTTGGTGGTCTAGGCACGTCCCCCTCGTGGGGCCCACTGCAGCCCACCAACTAGCTGAGGCATCAGTGGACAGCTGTAAATGAGGCCTGTGACGTGGGGCATGGAGGGGGTCCTCTAAGTGATCCTCACCTTTGCTGGTGGTGGTCAGGCCCATCACATCCCATTCCTGGCCACTTCGACCTTTTGCAGGCCAGGCTCAGCAAGCAGGTCCCATGTACGGGAGCAGCCGCATGGCCTCCCACTGGTCCGGGGGGATTCCCAGAAGGCCTGGCCCTGCCACAGGGAGCACCCAGCCCAGGCTGTGGCCCCTGGACGTCAGAACACGTGAGGACAGGGACCTGCCCTTGGGTGAGCCATCTGGAGTGATCCCTGGATTGGGCACAGGTTTTAGTAATGGCTTTAAATACGCCCTCTCTTCAGTGGGACTATATCCCAGAGCTCCGGCAGGGCCTTGCTGGCTCTGTTACTACCTGCGCCGCAGCCCCGTGTCACTGGTGTCAGGCACGGCCCCTCCAGTAAAGGTGGGATGTACATAGTAGTCAGGTGGGCCACCAGAGTGAGTGCAGCCCTGCAGGTTTTTTACCTTTTCCTTCTCTTTTTACCTTTTCCTTCATATTCGGAAGCCCCCAGGAGCCTGCATTTACAACCTCGAGCTTCCGGAGCTGTGGTGGCCCCAGCCCCAAGTGCCGACAGATGTGCGCAGCTGGGAAAGCCAGCGGTGCAGTCCGCAATCTGCTCCAGGTTGGTGTCTGACCTACGGGTGAGCTTTCATGGGAAAGTGGCTGACGGGTGCAGGTGGCCCCTGGGGTTTGTCGATATGAAGCATATGTTGAATTCCTCAGGAGCTTGTAGCATAACTTAACTTTGTCTCCCCAATAAGGGAAAATATGCGCCACATTTTTGATGTCTGCCAGAACATCATCACTCAGCTGCCCACTTCAGTTTACAACTGACCCTATGAAATAGCTCATTTTCTGTTATCCCAGCCAGGGAGCAGCATGAACTTGAGATAATAATCATTGCCCAAATTCCTGATAAATCATGCTTGTAATTCCAGCTGGTGCCACAGGACACATCTTGGCTGGTGTGCCATTCCCATTAGAGCCCATACCTTATGGTTCCTTTATTTTTCAAGTATGAATTATCTCTAAAGTCTGCCCCACACTCGGGCCAATTTGTAGGAACCCACCCAAATAAGGGAGCCCCCCTGCAACCCCAAGGCTCTGGCCCTCTAATCCTGGAGAAGCACCAATGTGGGTGCCAGGCTAGGCCATGTCACAACCCCTCACTGTTCTTGCATCTGTAAATTCCAGTGCACCTGTCCTGCAGCAGGCCCCTGCAGCCTGGAAGCAGAGATGCCCTCCTGTGCCACTGGACCTCTGCACTCTGCAGAGGACATGATCCCAGAGCTGTTTCCTGGGACTGACGTCACATCAGCCACTGTCACGCTGGAGGCCCCCGTCAGGAGGTCAGTATCTGCCCAGACCAGCATGCCACCTTCTCATTCTCTTGCTTTGCCCAGAAGGTAGGATGAGGGCGGCATGGAGACCCATGTTCCCTCTAGACCCAGATGCGTGAGCCACGCCCAGTGAGGTGGGGACTTTACAGTCATCCTTGTTCACCTGAGGGCTGCTGCAACTGTGGCTAGAACTCTGGGCCACACAGCCGGCTGCCATTCCCGTTACAGCCCATACCATATGGTTCCTTTATTTTTCAAGTCAAGTCTTATCTGCAGTCTGAAGTCGTATCCAACTGCATGTATTTCTAATCGGGCGTGGCAGCACATGTGGCCAGGAGGGACATCCAGGGGGCATGGACATTGGCTATCAGTAAGCTCAACACACTTCCACATCCACGATGTTCTCTGCTTGGAGGCTTTCCTGTCCTGTGGTTTATTCTGCCAGCTTCCTGTGCCAGCACCATAGGCATCAGCCAGAGCAGCTTTTGGCACATGTGTGTGATGGAAAAGTCTTGTATCCTAGGAAGCTGAGTATGGAGGTGTCCGGACAGCTCCGTCTCCCCAGCTCACTCCACTTATTCACGGGACAAATTGCAGCATGTAGACAGGATGGTACCATCCCCACATTGAGCACCCTCCTGGGAGCATCCAAGGCAGTGACTTTCAAGGACACACCTGTCATGTGCATTTCTTCAGTGAGGAGGGAAAGTGTTTACCTGTTGCTGTGTCTAATAGGGCTAGAGCTGCAGCTCTCAGAGGTAGCCAACCTCAGTCTCCTGAGGGCTTGCTGGCCACCCAGGGCTGCTGAGTCTGGGCCTGCAGTGAAGTCATAGAGCTTGCATTTCTCACAAGTGCCCAGTGATACTGGTGCTGCTGGCCCAGGGACCCTACTCTGAGAACCAGCTTAAGTGAGCCCTGCCTTCAGGTGCTTTCAGGCTTCTTTCAGGCCTCCTGTCCCTCCTGGTAGCACCTCCCTGGGCTTGTCAGGATGCTGTGACATCTGAAGTTGCCTGCCTTTCTCCCCACAGTGCCGACAGCCTCCCCGACGAGCGCCCAGCATTCCTACCTGGTCCCACTCAGCTCTGTGCCCTCCCCCGGTGTCACCTGGGAGCCTTGGAGCTGGGCCCTGCTTATGCAGCACATCCTGCCACTCACAGCCAACCAGAAACCATCACTCAGGTGCCCCCAAGGCTGGGTGTCCGTGTTCATGTGGCAGCCCGAGAGTCTCTGTGCCTGGTGACAGACTTTGGGGACCATTCTGGGGTTCAAATGAGCATCCGCAATGTGTCTGGGGATGTGGCAGTTACTGCCTCCCACTGGTACAGCAGAGGTAGGCAGGGTCCAGGGTCAGTGTGGGACGTGGGGAGACACTGTGTCCTAGGACTTGCGCAGAGGGGACGACCCTCCAGCTCGTTTGCCGCTTCTTTGTCCTATGATACATGGACTCAGGGACTGGCCTTGTGCCTGTCCTTCATACCCTTTATCTCAGTGGATCCTGTCAGCCCAGGGTAACTGTCTGTTTAGAGGAGAAAATGTAGGTTGGGGAGGCCAGGGTTTGTCTACTTTCTCCGTGAGGGGAAATTCTGCACAGCTGTGTAACTTGCTTAGCATGTCCTTCAGGTAAAACACACACACACCATTGCACACTAAATCTTTTGTGCTAAAATTTTGAACACTTTTCATTTAGACCAAAGGGAGAAGAAAAACCTTTATACAGGCATCTTGGCATTGGAGCCATTCTGCTTGGACAACTGCTAAGGCCCAGATGATGTAATGTGTAAATTCTGACATCCTGCTTACCAAGAGGATTTCACATGTTCTTTCTTTTCATTTTTTAAAAATTGTTTTGACTGTGGTACATTCCCAAGGTTCAAACCCACAGGTTGTAGAAAGATGTCTGGTCACAGGTCCGTCCCCATGACAGTGCTGTTTCCTATTGGTCTAAGTCAGTGTCAGTGCGCTCTCTGCGCCTTACACGCAGACAGAAGGATGCTGCACAGTCCAGCTCCCTGCTCACCTGCATACACGCCCGTATCTCAGGGATGTTTCCATGTCTGCACAGAAAGAGCTCCTCTGTTCTTTCATGTAGTTGCAGAATATTCCATTGATTGGATGCCCCAAACCCACTTAATCTTCAAATTGGTTGTCATCGGGAAATGGAAAAGTTGCTGATATTGGCTATTAATTTTGTACCCTCCTTTCTTATTGAATTCTCACACTGTTTACAGTTATCGTGAACTTGATTCTTTAGTATTTTCCTGTTATATAAACATGTTATTTACAAATAATGATGTGTCCACCCCACACGTCCAACCTGACACCTGTAGCTTCTTCTCTTATTTGACGACATTGGCCAGTTCCCCAGAACAAGGCTGCACAGGAGAGCGGATGGTGAGCGTCTTTGTCTCGAGATGCTTCTGCCTTCCCATTAAGCTTGATGCTGGATTTGGCACAGGTATAATTTATCATGTTCAGGAAGTTTTCATCTTTCCTCCTTTATTGAGGACTTTTTTAAAATCAAAAGTTGTCGAATTTGTTAAATCCTTTTCAACAGCTGTGGAGCTGATCTTATGATGTTTTTTCTGGCTCTCTAGATCTACAGATAAAACCAATACCTTAATAGTGAATCATCCTTGAGTTCCTAGGAGAGAAAAATCCACTTGATTTTGATGTATCCTTAAGTGTGCTGCTGAGAGCAGTTTTCTGACATCTTACATATGATTCTTCCATTGGAAACCTATGGGACTAGTCTGTAGTCACTGTTTTGTGCAAGACTTTTCGATTTGGGTTATCAATGTTATGTGGAGGTGTTCTTTACTTTCCTTTGTCCTGAAACAGTTTGGATAGCTTTGGAAATAGTTGTTCTGTTTTAGAGAATTTGCTTATGACCCTCTGTGACTGGTATTTTTCTTACTGCCTCTATTTTATGGAAATTCGTGTTGAAATTGTCTGTGTCTCTTGTAGTTAGCTCTTATATTTCCTTGGAAAAGTATCCATTACCCCCAGTTTTCAAACTTATTTGCATGGAAGTGAACAAAGTAGATTCTTAGAGTTCTTTAAATTTCATGAGTGTGGTTATTTCCTTCTGTCATTTCTTATTTTCTGTTTTATGCTTTCTTCTCTTTTGTTCTTGATTAGGTTGGGCAAATTGTCACTATCTTACCTAAAGAATCAGCTTTCAAATTTCACTTTTATCCTTGAAGTGTTTTATTTCTGCTTTTATCTTTACTTCCCTCTTCCTGCTTTTATAAAGTGTTCATGTTTTCCACCTTTAGTTGAATGCTGAAATTATTAGTTATTATTTAAATTGAAAATTTTCCACATGTCATATGGCCTTTTTTATGTTCCAGTTGGATTATTCCTCATAGTTTTATCCAATCGCAATAAGCAAATACTTTAGTCATTGTTTTGACTTTCTTTTAAGTTCTGAGGTTGTCTTTGTAGTTCCAAATGTGGTCAGTGTTAGAAATGAAAATCTGTGACAGCCAGCAGGCTCTAGGAGGGTCACAGCCATGTGTGCCTCCACAGCAAGGGTGCTGGAGCTTGGCACCTGCCCTGGGGAACCTTGTGCTCCCTTGTGTCCCAGGAGCCACTGACTCCATGAGTTGTGAAATCCTTTTATCTTCCTGTGGACAATGTTCTGATAAATGATCTTAATCCATTAGGAGCAGCTCCTGAATTTCCCATTTTAACTCGTATAAGAATCTTTCATATATTAAGTAATCTCCCTCCCTTCTTTCATCTTCCCTTCTACCTGACCCTCCCTCTGTCCCTCTTCTGTCCCTCCATCTAACCATCTGTCTCTCCCTCTGTCTCTCCTCTGTCTGTCTCTGCCCCTCCCTTCCTCCCTCCTGATCCTTTTTCTTTCTGCATAGCATTAGTTGTAATCGAAAAAGTTGCTTTCTTCCTGGACTTGCCGTTTGCAGGTGATGTGTGTGTGTGTGTGTGTGTGTGTGTGTGTGTGTGTGTGTGTGTGTGTGTTTAAGGCTGTATTAGACCATTGAGACTTTTCATGCACAGAGTTCTGTGTGTACTTTAGATGGCCTTTCTCTGCTCTGGCTAATGGAGCTGGGCATTTGGTGGTGTTCCTGCAGACTGCCCTCTACCTCCACAGAAGTAGAGCGCCCCTCACAGATGCGGTTTGTCTGGACAGCTCTTCCACTGCCCCTGCTCCCCACCTCTCACAGTCAGACCAAGTTCAGAGAGACTCCATCTCTGCCGGCTCAGCCATACCCCACCATGCCTGCAGGGTGCACCCCCACAGCATGAGAGGGCATACGTGCCTGTGCATGCACTGCTTCATGATATCCACTACCTCAGAGTCCTGTTACTGACCTTGCTCTGGGCCTCTTCTCTCTTCTCCCTCCAGCAAGGAATCCATCAAGGTTCCTGTTCCTCCATGCTGGACATCTGCTGCTTTTAGCAGCTCATATGTCTGTTTTGGGATCTGAGCATGCTAGCCACTTCCTAGTTTAACAACACCAAAAAAAGATTTTGAATGTTTGATCACCGTTTTCCTTTTTGCTTTGGTATTAACTCCCAGAAGATTCAGTGGATACCTCACTCTGTCTCCACATTCAAATCAGAGCTTGCTTGATAAATTTTAAATATCTACAACTTTAATACATGTTAATTATTTGCTTCGTTGCTTTAAAATAAAGAATTGCTGTTACATCTCTCAGTAGGGGTTTAGTCTGAAGTCAGTTTGTAAGTTAAGAATGTAGAAAACTTGATTGCGTATAGAGAGAGACACAGTCCCAGAGCCAGTTCACCAAGTCCCTAGAGTTCTGTCAACTACTTGTCCTGACTTGGAGTCATGATGAGCAATTTATTGCTTTACATGTAGCATGGCTCTTATCAAGTCATGATCCCTGTGAATGTGGTGAACTGCATATGTGTCCACTTCACTTCCTGCTTATCATCAAAATCTATGTGCAGAATTTGTTTGGACATAGCTGTGAGAAGCAGTGTTATAATAAAGCTGGAATAACTCTATAAACAATGTCTCAGCTTTTAAGAGGTAGCTTCCAAGGTAGTTTATAATTTGGGAGGACGTGTCCATATTTCATACCTATCGTTTTGGCATGTTTCCTATAGGACGCCCTTCCACCTGACCTTGGCTCATCACAGAACCCCCAGGCCTCCTGCCCACTGTCCCATCTGTTATTCCTCCTCAGACATAATGCTGTGCTCTCTGAAGTCATCCCCTCTTCTCTGCTTCTTACTATGCTGGCACTCACAACTTTCCCTAGATCCGGGTCTTTATTCCATCTAATTAGGTGCAGAAAATGCGCTCTCAATCCCTAAGAGATGATTGCATACTCTATGCCTTAGATGAATTATTTAAACTCTTTGAGCTTCAGTTTTTGATTCTGCAAGATTGATTGGTCATTTGGTAAACATTTGTATTTTAAGTGCTTTGTGATGAGATTTGGGGACAAGGAAGGAAGACAGCACAGTGAATCCTGAGAGGCAGGTGCAGCCCCAATTCACTGGTCAGGAGCCAGGTGAGCCACGCCTGCTGGAGTTATTAAATGAGGGTTACAGTAGGTGCGAGCTGGCCTGAATGGAGACATGAGGAGGGACACTGAGCAGACGGAAAGGTGGAGCACGGGCACAGAGTAGTGAGAGAGAGTGGGGCCTGGCTCCTTAGGGGCAAGTCACGTGTATGTATGAAGGAGCCAGGAGTGGGCAGGTGGGACCAGCTCAGCTAAGGACTTCATCCTGAGTTCCATCAGAAATGACCAAATGCTTTAAAGTAGGGAATCAAATGTACAACTGGAAAGCACCATGTGGGGATTGGGATAAGGGACTGCTAGATTGCTAAAGACTCTTCCAGCTCAGTGGGATTGTACCAGTAATCTATTGCTGTGTAACAAACCACCCAAGCCTAGTGCCCTAAAGCACCATCATGTGTTTAGCCCATGGTTTTGCTGGGTGTTCCTTGGGGCTGGTCTGGTCTCTGATGGGCACATTCATGGGTTTGCAGCCAGCTGCCTGTCAGCTAGCTAGCTCTGCTCCTGGAGGTGGGCTGGCCATTGGCCAGGATGATGGGGGTGCCAGTCACATGTCTCTCAATTCAGGGACTAGCCAGGCCTCTTCATGTGGAGCAATACAAGGTCTTGAGACAAGCAAAAAGGAACAATGTAAGCATGGTCAAGCCCATTGACTATGAAACTCATGCTGATGAAAGGTATGCTTGGTGAGAATTGATGCAGTCATACCTTAGTTGTGTTATAAGCATGTGAAAACAAGGTGAGGATGGGGCCATTTTTGTAATCTGCCATGATCGTTTTTTGATATGTATCTCCTTGACTGTTTCAGTACTTTTTGCCTACTGTGGGATGATGGATATTTCTATCCTTGTGAATAGTTTCTGCTGCACAGGGCTGGCCACATAATTCTCAGGGCCCAGTGTACAGTGGCAATGCAGCACCTCTTGTTAACAAAAGCATGAAGAATTTTAAGACATCAGAGCATTAACCCCGCCCTGGGTCTTGTGCCACTGCACAGATGTGTGCCTATGGAACAGTCTTCCTGCAGATGAGCAGAACCACCTCTGCTGTGTCCGTTCCCATGGTAGCCCCCCAACACACCCTTCCACATATGTTAATGATCCAGAGAATGGCATCCTTTCTTTTTCTAGAGGGAGTCTACATACTCAAAGCAGTTATTTATGATGAGTTTTCTGGAACTGAGAAAGAGCTTGGGCCTTATTATGTGAAAATCAACAATGAGGACGTATCTGTGTTCATGAATTCCAGCAGCATCCACAAGGATGAGCTTCTGGTCTTTGCTGGTTCCCACCCAGATCAGAAAGGTGAGACCTGCACCTGGAGTCTGAACCCCAGACCTCAGCTCTGAGTGCAGCATGACCTTGTTCTGTGTTAATCTCATTCCAGTTATGATAGTCCTAAATTCACACTCATATTATGCACATACTGTGTGCTGAGGAGGGCATGAAGATGAGTCATATGAAGTCCTAGTCTGGAGCTTGCATTCCAGTAAAGGTATTAAGGATGGAAAGATGAGCTGGACAGAATAGTGCTTTAGGAAGGATGTGACCAGGGCCTGGGGGTGGGATGTGTGGGTCACCACAGAGATAAAGAACATCGGAGGCAGGAGGTGGCTTTGATGAGGAGGTCAGCCACAAGGAAATGGGTTTGAGGAGAGCATTTGGGGGTGGCCGCCAGACAGCAAGTCAAAGAGGGGTGAGAGGAGTGCTGGAGGTCACTGAGCTCTGCTGGTGCCTTACCATGTCAGCTTCTGTCCCTGCCTGTGAGGGGGCTTCAGCATTAGCTCAGTCCCACAAGGGAGGCCCCAAAGCTCAGGGGCCAGTGGGTGGGAATGGAGAAGTCCACAAAATATCAGCACTGTAGAGAAGAAAGAGGTCCGCCACATTTAACATTACAGCAGGTGAGTATGGGCACCAGAGGAGGCCACCCCAAGAGCATTCACAGACAGGGGACATCCCAGGACAGGGAAAAGGCAGGAGCTAGTGGGGCACGTCCACACAGCCACATTCACAGTACCAATGTGTTCTACATGGTCAGCCTTGTGGAAACTCCATCTGAGAAATGGCAAAAGAGGTCCGGGAGCTTTTTTAGGCTGTCCCCCATTGGCCCTGTGACAGGAACAGAATTAGAAAGTCTGGCACAGATTGGTAATTGGGCCACCTTGTGCAAGCCGCAAACCGTGCTTCACTCACACTGACTGACTATCAGACTGGTCAGAATGGAGTTTGAAGCATTGTTAGTTAGCTGACAGCCCCTTTATCTGTGGGATATTTATTTTTCAGAAATTCTAAAGTGTCAATGAAGAACAAAATATCCATTCTACCTTGTCATTGTCATAAATGGTCATTTCTCTTTATAGAGAGAAAACTACACAGAAGAGCAATACTTCTTAGAAAACCCACCTGCTTTGTAAATATCCTTTTATGATAAATGAGTTTTAAATCTTTTTAGACATCCCAGTGCTCTTCTGGAATATGGTGAGATGTCTGGATTCCATCTTCCTGATACATGAATACATGGCTATACATGTGTGTTCACACACACACACACATGTGACATTTCACATTACATTTCAGAGAGCTTAAAAGCCTGGACCCTGTTTAAAACTACTTTGATGTAAAAAACTGCTCAGTGTACAAATTGAAGAAATCCTTAAATATAAGGGCATCTACCAATGTAGTTAACATATTTCAAAGGATATTAATGTATTTGCCGGTTAGCATGAAAGACATTCTTGGGAGAGAGAAACACTTAAAGTTTTAATGAGAAATTCTAGTGATTAAAATTAATGTTTCCCAGGCTTGTCTGATTTCAAAGCACATGCTTCAAAATTTGAATTTATTGGAATTTAAGGAGGGAAAGTAAAAAAAAAGGGAAATTGGCCATCCTTTATGTGAGCCAAGTTAAGTAATTTGAAGAACTTTTCTCCCGTGACTTCTCTTTGTTTTCATTTTAGGCACTGTTGTTAGGCATCGTTTTCCACCCACTTCCTCGTATAACGTGTCCTTTGCTTCTCTGACCCACGAGGGCAACAGCCAAGCTTGGCCCCGCATGCCTGTTTCATATCAGATGCAACGTACGTTTTTACTCTAATTCTAGACAAATCTCCTCACAGTCAGTGATTCTCAAAAACTGCAGACAGCACAGGATTCTGGGATGAGCTCAGCTGAGATTTCTCTTTGCCCTTGAGCTCCCTGTGTGTTCACCTGAAGTTCATTCTAGGGCTTTCCTAACACCAGACTCAAGGCGCCAAGGTGCAGAGTCATCTACCGGCCCCCACACCACACCCTCAGGCAGAGCTCCACAGAGCTGCCCTCGGCCCTCTGTGCCCTTGGCCGCAACACCTGCCAGGCCCCGGGTGCACATCCCATGCCCAGCACTGTGGCCCTGGGTGGGCTCAGAGGCGCAGCCTGACAGTGGGAGGCTGGGGGCCTTTCTCCCTCCCTGCAGCACCCACCTGCTTTCCTCTGGCAGCCATCTCTGTCTACACCAACGGAACTGTGTTTGCCACGGACACCAACATCTCTTTTGAAGCCATTACCAAGGAGAGGATGCCCCTGAAGTTTGAGTGGCATTTTGGGGACGAGCCACCCATGAGGACAACGTCGAGCAGTGTCAGGAGGAGGCTCAGCCGCCCGGGGTGGTATGTGAGGGCATGGCAAGATGGGCTGTGCCAGGAGGTCGGTCTCATGCTGCCCCAGAGGGATGCCAAGTGCCCATGTGCGCCCAGTGCCACAGCACTTCTGGGGCTGAACCAAGCACAAAATTTATAGGAAGGGGCTTCCTGCCTTCCTCTGCTGAGCTAGGTGGGGGTGGGAAGTGAAGCCAGTCCCCAAGCTGGGCCCAGGCACCTGCCCCACCTGCAGCCTAAGCAGTTTTAGGGAACGTGGCTGTGCTAACCCCAAGATGGCCACTGGGGGGCCCACAACCATTCCTGCCTCTCAAGTCATGTGCACGTCATCTCACCTTGGTGGCGTCTGGCCATCTGTCCTGTATCCCCCTCCCCCCAGGTACCATGTGTGGGTGGAGGTCTCCAGTGGTGCAGGCTGGGCAGCCTCGGAGCCCCGGCGCATCAGGGTGCAGAGGAGAGTCGTGGCCAATCGGCTCGTGTCTGCTGCCTCGGCCCTGGCGAACACTAGTGTGGCCTTTGAATGCAGAATCAACTTTGGCACTGATGTTGTTTACCTGTGGCACTTTGGAGATGGCACCGTCGCCCTGGGGGACAGCTCCTCCAGCCACATCTACAGGAGGTAAGCTGCTCAGTGGACCCAGGCCGGCCGGCCCTCAGGGTCTGGGCCCGGGTTCCCACACAGCTTGGCAGATATTAAAGGGAGACAGTAAGACCCAGCTTGTTCTTAAGCTCACTGGTTGGGGGTGGGGATGGGCAACAGATCATTTCAATTCAAGGGTCAAGTGCTACCAGGGAGGCAGGAGACGGCATGGGACACTCCTGTATGATTGGACATTAACTCTTGATTACGTATTTGCAACAGGGGACAGTGGGAGACTGGAAGGGGCCAGGCAGCCTGGTCAGGACACGAAGAGGCGTAGTTACATCCACAGGCTGTGGGGGCGTGGGGAGGAGGGTAGTGACGGTGGGGGAGCTCGGGAGGGATTCTCAGCAGGGCCTCAGTGTCACCCTGAAGGGTGAGGGCCACATGCCTTAATTCAGCACCCCCAGAGCTCCCACTGTAAACTGAAGCACTGTGTAGGCCCAAGGAGGAGCCTGCCTGCCCGGGGGAGCCACAGGCGCAGGTGGAGCATCGCAGTGTCAGGAGGGTGACGAAGCACAGGCCAGCCTGGGCTGAGGCTCCCGCAGAGTCCGTGGGCAAGTCCCGCCAGTGGGCACCCAGTGGCCACAGTACAGAGCCTTGGGCTAGCATGGAGCCTTTTGCCCTGGCATATGAAATATTAAAGTGCAGAAGCATCCAGAAATGTGGCCCGTGTGGGCTGGCAGAGCCAGGAGATTGCAGGCCCCCTTGGGTACAGGAACTCCAGCAGACCCACCCCATGGCCGTACCATGCTTCAGGGCATGCCTGACTGGTCCCAGCACTGGCTGTCAGTTTATAGCTTCTCCACTGGAAATAGGTTTCACTTAAGGAAGGGATTGTGAGGCAGCCCTGGGCAGGCTGGGCACTGGGTCTGGACCTGGAATGTGCTTTGGAATCCTTTCTTGCCCTGGGAACTTTGCTGCCACCATCCTCTCCTGAGTTCTCTGGGCTTTCCACCCACCTGGAACATGAGAGGGACCCCACAGCCTTCACTTTGTCATAGGGCCTGCCTTTGTATGGATACTTCATGATGGCAAGCGCTCTGGTCCCCAGATGCTGGGATTTTGGTCTTCTGGTGGCCACTGTCCTGTTTCAGATTCAGAGGTCTTGAATGGTTGTCCATTCCCCATCATCTCCCTAGTAAACCAGGACCTGCTTAGTCACAATCTGTCTGGTGTTCTCTCCCCCATCTGGCATCTCCCCATACCTGGACCCTCTGCCCCTCCCTGGGCTGGCCTTGTCTCCAGGCTATGGGGCCCAGCCTGTGCCTTCTGGGTTTGCAGGAAAATCTGTCCATGGAACAGGGACAGAACAGGAAGGTCATGTCCTGAGAGAGCCTGTCATGCAACCCAGAACCCCGAGGATCACCCCTGTGGGGCACAGAGGGGCCAGGCCATGGCTGCCAGGAGGGTTCCCCAAGAGGGGTGCAGCGTGTCCTCTCCTGGGTGGTTGTTTCTGATACAGCAGGTGACACCTGTCTGGGAGCTGGGTGCCTATCCCAGGCTGGGTGGGAAGCTGGTCTATTAGCTTGCCAGCCACTGGCCTCTGTGGAGATGAAACTCATGACCCAAGTCTCCTGTCTCATCTGTGGGCTGCCCAACCACCGGTTCCTCTAGTTACACAGCTGTGGGATGGTTACAAAGGAAAACGCAGGCTGATGTGTGGCAGATTCACCCCTCCATGGTGTATGTTCTCCCTGCAGGGCAGGGGGCTCACCATGGCCCCACTGTGTGCATTTCACCCTGCAGGGCAGGGAGTTCACTGTGACCCCATTATGTACATTTACCTTCAAGGGCAGGGATTCACTGTGTGCATCTTGCTTTCCAGGGAAGGGGAGTTCACTGTGGAGGTCCTCGCGTTCAATAATGTCAGCACCACCTCCCTGAGAAAGCAACTTTTCATCGTGCATAAGCCCTGCCAACCACCCCCGGTGAAGAACATGGGGCCCGGAAAGGTGCAGGTAGGGCCAGCGGCAGCCATTCAGCACTCCTTCCTGCGCCTCTCCTTGTGGAAACCAGCTTTGGGGAATGAAGGGGACTTTGTGTAGTTGATCCTTCTGCGTCTGACACCTAGGAGCCCCTGTGAGGGCCTCTGGGGGTCCTGGAGCTGAACAGAGGCCCCATACCCAAGCCTGAGACAGGGGAAGCCTTGTCTAGCCTTGAATCAGGCCTTTATTCACCTCTGTTACTCTGGTGTTCTGCTCAGCCTGCTTTGAGAGGCTTCCTTTAAATTGGTGTGCAAAGAACTGAAGCATTTTGGGAGAAAGGAACATTTGAATTTATGAGATACCAACAGCCAAAGATTGGTTATTTCCTGAGCACATCTTACATGTTAGGAAATGTAGGACTGCTTACTATGTCTTTTATTCTTCTAAGGCCTCTGATTTAGGGCAAGTTATTCTTCTCAGAGCAAAAGTGCTCCAATGACACTGGGAATTAAAGCCAGCAACTGCCAATTGCTTTCTATGCTTTCTGCCCTGGTGCTCAGTTGCTGGGCCCTTTGAGTCTGGGGTCAGGCACCTCCCACCTCAGATGTGGTGGAGGAAATCAGGGAGCACATGGACAAGTCCCCAGGGCAAGGCCCTAGTGGTCCCAGGCAGTGGGCTCCCTGGTAGTGTGGCAGTCCCTTACAGACAAGACCCACACCCACCACGAGGCCACTGCCCCCCTGCGCAACCTCACAGTTCTGTGCCCTGGGGTAGCAGGTTCTCTGGGTCAGAAGTGGACACAAAGTCAAGCCAAAGCTAACGTGGAGACTGGAAGCAGCTTGGCCCTGGGGAGAGGGGTCTGGGCTTAAACCCTGACTCTGCACTTGGGTGGAGAATGAAACATGGCCTTCTCCCAAGTTAAAAAATGGTTGCGTTGAATGACCCATGGCATGTGCTTCAAACTCTTTATCAGCTGTGAGGCAGGGTTATTTTCTCTAAATGTAGTTGAAAATCTTCATTTATAAAACAAAGAAAACAACAGTGATGATTCCATTTCTTTCTTTATACTTTCTTTTACACATTTTATAAATATATAAAGAAAAAGAGGGAATCATCTGAAATGCAGTCAGCGGGAGCTAGCCACTGTGTCTTGAGCACTTCTGCCCTGAAAAGGAAAATGTGCTTTAAATCAGAGGCCTTGAGGGAATGAAGGAAATAAAATGCAACTCTGCTTCTCCTAACCTATAGTAGGTGCTCAGGGAACACTCGTTTCCTGTATTTTTCTGAGGCTTTTTACAGATGATGTGTATGTGCGTGCATGTGTGTGTTTGCACACATGCGTGTGTGTTTATCACAACTGGGTCACTGGGTTACAGTGCCCACTTTCTCTTAAATAGTCATGTGCTTACACAAATTTACTGTGAGGGTACCCTTGAACCACATAAAAAAATTCTGTCACTTTAGTATCCTTATTTTCAAACATCTGTTGTGTCCAATTTTCAATCACTACAACTTAACTGGCAACTAATGCCTGTACACACATCTTTTTCCACGTCTGTGGGATTTCCATAGGAATAATTCCTGCAAATTACTAAACCACAGGACATTGACCTTTATGGGACATAGATGAGCCTTGCCAGATGTCCTCCTTGTCGCCAGTCACACATCAGCATCTTAGAACCATTTCTCAACTCCTCAGCCCCTGGCCATTTCATTATTTTGTATCTTGGTTATTATTAATGGTTAAAAACTGGCATCTGGGTGTTAAAATTAGGTGTAACTCAAAAACTTGAGCAATTTTATGGCAAATGCCAGAATGGTGTCATATTTGAAGGAGAAACAGTAAGAAATAATTAAAAAGTCATTAAATGATGACTAAAGTCAAAGAACGCTGAAGGTAAAATTCCATTTTTTACAAACACCAGTTTTTCTTAAATCCCATTTCCCAACTCCTTCTGACAGTTTTTCCTTTCCAACTTTCTGGGAGCTCTTCATTAAAAAACCTTCCAGCGGGAACCTGGCACTGGTCATCTGCCCGGGGGTGGGGTTGCCCAGCCAGGCAGGGTCTGCACCCATGTCCTTTGCTTCCCTCTGTCCTGTGCTGCATGACTGACACCAGGCTCTGGGCGAGGGTCGGGCAGGTGGAGGGGACTTGGCAGAGGCAGGGTGACTGGTGCGGGCCGGGCTTGTAGACTTGCAGGTACTCTTTCCCCCTGTATCACTGTCCCTCTGATTTACTAATGTTACCAAGGATGTGTTTGTATACTTATGAAGTGCATTTAAAAATTTTTGTTATGGAGAGGGGCGGAAGATGGCGGCGTGAGTAGAGCAGCGGAAATCTCCTCCCAAAACCACATATATCTATGAAAATACAACAAAGACAACCCTTCCTAGAATAGAGACCAGAGGACACAGGACAATATCCAGACCACATCCGCACCTGAGAGAACCCAGCGCCTCGCGAAGGGGGTAAGATACAAGCCCCGGCCCCGCGGGAGCCGAGCGCCCCTCCCCCCAGCTCCCGGTGGGAGAAGAGCAGGCAGAGCGGGAGGGAGACGGAGCCCAGGACTGCCGAACACCCAGCCCCAGCCATCCAGGCCAGAGCGCAGACACAGTACATGTCCAGGGGACCCTGGATGCTAGGGAAACAGGGCAGCAAGAACAGTGAGCAGGCACTGGAGGCTGGGCGACAGAGGACATAAGAAAAGCGCGCGACCATTTTTTTTTTTGCTTTTTTGCTGTTTTGTTTTGGCGAGCGCTTTTTGGAAGTCTTAAAGGGATAGGGACCCCAATACTAGGGAAACAGGGCAGAAAGACCGGTGAGCAGAGGCCTGAGGCTGGCACCGGAGAATAAAGAAAAACGAACGACCACCTTTTTTTTTTTTAATTAAAAATTTTTTTTTTTTTTTAATTAAAAAATTTTTTTTCTTTTTTTTTTTTTTGGTGGGCGTTGTTTTGTTTTGGCGGGTGCTTTTTGGAAGTCTTAAAGGGGCAGGGCGGGCCACTTAATCCAGAGGTAGGGAATCCGGGATCTCTGGGCACCCTAACCCCTGGGCTGCAGGGAGCAGGGAGGCCCCTTACGGAGATAAATAGCCTCCCAGCAGCTCCTGCTCCAACGCGACTCCACCATTTTGGAGTAGCTGCGCGAGCCAGGCCACGCCCACAGCAACAGCGGAGATTAACTCCATAGCGGCCGGGCAGGAAGCAGAAACCCTGTATGCGCGCAGCTGCCCAGCACAAGCCACTAGAGGTCGCTGTTCTCCCAGGAGAGGGGGGCCACAAACCAACAAGAAGGGAAGTTCTTCCAGCTGTCACTCGTCCCAGCTCTGCAAACTATTCCTATCACCATGAAAAGGCAAAGCTACAGGCAGACAAAGATCACAGAGACAACACCAGAGAAGAAGACAGACCTAACCAGTCTCCCTGAAAAAGAATTCAAAATAAGAATCATAAACATGCTGACAGAGATGCAGAGAAATACGCAAGAGAAATGGGATGAAGTCCGGAAGGAGATCACAGATGCCAGAAAGGAGATCACAGAAATGAAACAAACTCTGGAAGGGTTTATAAGCAGAATGGATAGGATGCAAGAGGCCATTGATGGAATTGAAACCAGAGAACAGGAACGCATAGAAGCTGACATAGAGAGAGACAAAAGGATCTCCAGGAATGAAACAATGTTAAGAGAACTGTGTGACCAATCCAAAAGGAACAATATCCGTATTATAGGGGTCCCAGAAGAAGAAGAGAGAGGAAAAGAGATGGAAAGTATCTTAGAAGAAATAATTGCTGAAAACTTCCCCACACTGGGGGAGGAAGTAATCGAACAGACCACGGAAATACACAGAACCCCCAACAGAAAGGATCCAAGAAGGGCAACACCAAGACACATAATAATTAAAATGGCAAAGATCAAGGACAAGGAAAGAGTGTTAAAGGCAGCTAGAGAGAAGGGAAACCCATCAGGCTAACGTCAGATTTCTCAACAGAAACCCTACAGGCCAGAAGAGAATGGCATGATATATTTAATACAATGAAACAGAAGGGCCTTGAACCAAGGATACTGTATCCAGCACGACTATCATTCAAATATGACGGTGGGATTAAACAATTCCCAGACAAACAAAAGCTGAGGGAATTTGCTTTCCACAAACCACCTGTACAGAACATCTTACAGGGACTGCTCTAGATGGGAGCACTCCTAGAAAGAGCACAGCACAAAACACCCAACATATGAAGAATCGAGGAGGAGGAACAAGAAGGGAGAGAAGAAAAGAATCTCCAGACAGTGTATATAACAGCTCAATAAGCGAGCTAAGTTAGGCAGTAAGATACTAAAGAGGCTAACCTTGAACCTTTGGTAACCACGAATTTAAAGCCTGCAATGGCAATAAGTACATATCTTTCAATAGTCACCCTAAATGTTAATGGGTTGAATGCACCAATCAAAAGACACAGAGTAACAGAATGGATAAAAAAGCAAGACCCATCTATATGCTGCTTACAAGAAACTCACCTCAAACCCAAAGATATGTACCGACTAAAAGTCAAGGGATGGAAAAACATATTTCAAGCAAACAACAGTGAGAAGAAAGCAGGGGTTGCAGTACTAATATCAGACAAAATAGACTTCAAAACAAAGAAAGTAACAAGAGATAAAGAAGGACACTACATAATGATAAAGGGCTCAGTCCAGTAAGAGGATATAACCATTCTAAATATATATGCACCCAACACAGGAGCACCAGCATATGTGAAACAAATACTAACAGAACTAAAGGGGGATATAGACTGCAATGCATTCATTCTAGGAGACTTCAACACACCACTCACCCCAAAGGATAGATCCACTGGGCAGAAAATAAGTAAGGACACGGAAGCACTGAACAACACAGTAGAGCAGATGGACCTAATAGACATCTATAGAACTCTACATCCAAAAGCAGCGGGATATACATTCTTCTCAAGTGCACATGGAACATTCTCCAGAATAGACCACATACTAGGCCACAAAAAGAGCCTCAGAAAATTCCAAAAGATTGAAATCCTACCAACCAACTTTTCAGACCACAAAGGCATAAAACTAGAAATAAACTGTACAAAGAAAGCAAAGAGGCTCACAAACACATGGAGGCTTAACAACACGCTCCTAAATAATCAATGGATCAATGACCAAATCAAAATGGAGATCCAGCAATATATGGAAACAAATGACAACAACAAAACTAAGCCCCAACTTCTGTGGGACACAGCAAAAGCAGTCTTAAGAGGAAAGTATATAGCAATCCAAGCATATTTAAAAAAGGAAGAGCAATCCCAAATGAATGGTCTAATGTCACAATTATCGAAATTGGAAAAAGAAGAACAGATGAGGCCTAAGGTCAGCAGAAGGAGGGACATAATAAAGATCAGAGAAGAAATAAATAAAATTGAGAAGAATAAAACAACAGCAAAAATCAATGAAACCAAGAGCTGGTTCTTCGAGAAAATAAACAAAATAGATAAGCCTCTAGCCAGACTTATTAAGAAGAAAAGAGAATCAACACAAATCAACAGTATCAGAAACGAGAAAGGAAAAATCACGACGGACCCAACGGAAATGCAAAGAATTATTGGAGAATACTATGAAAACCTATATGCTAACAAGCTGGGAAACCTAGGAGAAATGGACAACTTCCTAGAAAAATATAACCTTCCAAGATTGACCCAGGAAGAAACAGAAAATCTAAACAGACCAATTACCAGCAACGAAATTGAAGCAGTAATCAAAAAACTACCAAAGAACAAAAAATCCCCGGGCCAGATGGATTTACCTCGGAATTTTATCAGACATACAGGGAAGACATAATACCCATTCTCCTTAAAGTTTTCCAAAAAATAGAGGAGGAGGGGATACTCCCAAACTCATTCTATGAAGCTAACATCACCCTAATACCAAAACCAGGCAAAGACCCCACCAAAAAAGAAAACTACAGACCAATATCCCTGATGAACGTAGATGCAAAAATACTCAACAAAATATTAGCAAACCGAATTCAAAAATACATCAAAAGGATCATACACCATGACCAAGTGGGATTCATCCCAGGGATGCAAGGATGGTACAACATTCGAAAGTCCATCAACATCATCCACCACATCAACAAAAAGAAAGACAAAAACCACATGATCATCTCCATAGATGCTGAAAAAGCATTTGACAAAGTTCAACATCCATTCATGTTAAAAACTCTCAGCAAAATGGGAATAGAGGGCAAGTACCTCAACATAATAAAGGCCATCTATGATAAACCCACAGCCAACATTATATTGAACAGCGAGAAGCTGAAAGCATTTCCTCTGAGATCGGGAACTAGACAGGGATGCCCACTCTCTCCACTGTTATTTAACATAGTACTGGAGGTCCTAGCCACGGCAATCAGACAAAATAAAGAAATACAAGGAATCCAGTTTGGTAAAGAAGAAGTTAAAATGTCACTATTTGCAGATGACATGATACTGTACATAAAAAACCCTAAAGACTCCACCCCAAAACTACTAGAACTGATATCGGAATACAGCAAAGTTGCAGGATACAAAATCAACACACAGGAATCTGTGGTTTTCCTATATACTAACAATGAACCAACAGAAAGAGAAATCAGGAAAACAACTCCATTCACAATTGCATCAAAAAAAATAAAATACCTAGGAATAAACCTAACCAAAGAAGTGAAAGACTTATACTCTGAAAACTACAAGTCACTCTTAAGAGAAATTAAAGGGGACACTAACAGATGGATACTCATCCCATGCTCGTGGCTAGGAAGAATTAATATCGTTAAAATGGCCATCCTGCCCAAAGCAATATACAGATTTGATGCAATCCCTATGAAACTACCAGCAACATTCTTCAACGAACTGGAACAAATAATTCAAAAATTCATATGGAAACACCAAAGACCCCGAATAGCCAAAGCAATCCTGAGAAAGAAGAATAAAGTAGGGGGGATCTCACTCCCCAACTTCAAGCTCTACTATAAAGCCATAGTAATCAAGACAATTTGGTACTGGCACAAGAGCAGAGCCACAGACCAATGGAACAGACTAGAGAATCCAGACATTAACCCAGACATATATGGTCAATTAATATTTGATAAAGGAGCCATGGACATACAATGGCGAAATGACAGTCTCTTCAACAAATGGTGCTGGCAAAACTGGACAGCTACATGTAGGAGAATGAAACTGGATCATTGTCTAACCCCATATACAAAAGTAAACTCAAAATGGATCAAAGACCTGAATGTAAGCTATGAAACCATTAAACTCTTGGAAGAAAACATAGGCAAAAACCTCTTAGACATAAACATGAGTGACCTCTTCTTGAACATATCTCCCCGGGCAAGGAAAACAACAGCAAAAATGAGTAAGTGGGACTATATTAAGCTGTAAAGCTTCTGTACAGCAAAAGACACCATCAATAGAACAAGAAGGATCCCTACAGTATGGGAGAATATATTTGAAAATGACACATCCGATAAAGGCTTGACGTCCAGAATATATAAAGAGCTCACATGCCTCAACAAACAAAAACAAATAACCCAATTAAAAAATGGGCAGAGGAACTGAACAGACAGTTCTCCAAAAAAGAAATACAGATGGCCAACAGACACATGAAAAGATGCTCCACATCGCTAATTATCAGAGAAATGCAAATTAAAACTACAATGAGGTATCACCTCACACCAGTAAGGATGGCTGCCATCCAAAAGACAAACAACAACAAATGTTGGCGAGGCTGTGGAGAAAGGGGAACCCTCCTACACTGCTGGTGGGAATGTAAGTTAGTTCAACCATTGTGGAAAGCAGTATGGAGGTACATCAAAATGCTCAAAACAGACTTACCATTTGACCCAGGAATTCCACTCCTAGGAATTTACCCTAAGAACGCAGCAATCAAGTTTGAGAAAGACAGATGCACCCCTATGTTTATTGCAGCACTATTTACAATAGCCAAGAATTGGAAGCAACCTAAATGTCCATCGATAGATGAATGGATAAAGAAGATGTGGTACATATACACAATGGAATACTACTCAGCCATAAGAAAAGGGCAAATCCAATCATTTGCAGCAACATGGATGGAGCTGGAGGGTATTATGCTCAGTGAAACAAGCCAAGCGGAGAAAGAGAAATACCAAATGATTTCACTTATCTGTGGAATATAAGAACAAAGGAAAAACTGAAGGAACAAAACAGCAGCAGAATCACAGAACTCAAGAATGGACTAACAGGTACCAAAGGGAAAGGGACTGGGGAGGATGGGTGGGTAGGGAGGGATAAGGGGGGGAGAAGTAGGGGCGTATTAAGATTAACATGCATGGAGGGGTAGGAGAAAAGGGAGGGCTGTACAACACAGAGAAGGCAAGTAGTGATTCTACAACATTTTGCTATGCTGATGGACAGTGACTGTAAAGGGGTTTATAGGGGAGACCTGGTATAGGGGAGAGCCTAGTAAACATAATATTCGTCATGTAAGTGTAGATTAGTGATACCAAAAACAAAGCAAAAAAAAAAAAAAAAGGGCAGTTCCTGTGTGGTGACCTCCAACGAGTTCTACACAAGGGTATAAAGGGCATATAAAAGTGTAGGCAAAGGGTCTATTTGTGTTTATACAGAGGATCAAAGCCTAATTGGGCTACCCCGAAAATGAACTAAGATACGATATGAAAAAGAACTTCCAACATCTGCACTCTCTGGAAGACTCATGCCAGAAGATGATCATCAAAAAACCCCAAGAAAGATCCACGCACTGCTACAGCTGTAGATGCACTCATCCCACCAGTTCCTGGACTTGCCATGGGAATGAAGGAGATATCTAAGCTGGCCTGTGCGTACAGTAAAACAACAAATTTGACTGGATCTATACTGTTGGAACTCAACCAAGAATTTGGAGAAGTGCAAATTGTAGCGCTCCAAAATCTTACAACTACAGACTATTTACTGTTAAAAGAACATATGGTATGTGAACAGTCCCCAGGAATGGGTTGTTTTAATTTGTCTGATTTCTCTCAGACTGTTCAAGTTCAGTTGGACAATATCCACCATATCATAGATAAGTTTTCACAAATGCCTAAGGTGCCTAACTGGTTTTCTTGGTTTCACTGGAGATGGCTGGTAATTACAGATATGCTTTGGTTATGTAACTATACTCCTATTATGTTAATGTGTGTGCACAATTTAAGTAGTAGCTTAAAACCTATTCATGCTGAAGTTACTCTACAAGAAGATATGCCAAAGAAATAATCAATCTTCCCATGTTTTCTTTCGCCTGCTACTTCTATAGCTTTTCTTCTTCCTTCCTAATTACAACCCTTAAATAGAATTCGTGCCTCATATCAAATTTACCGAGTATCATAATTCTTCCAAGTGGTAAAGATACCTCAAGACAAATGCTGGGCATAGAAGCTACAGGGCATAAATATGCAAAGAAGTAAAAAGCTAACCATTTCAAACAATAAGGCTTCCCTCTCACTTACCAACTTCACATTTCCCTGTATGGCCCTGGAAGATGACTGGTTAGCCAGAGACGGGTAAGATTCCTCAAGGGAGGAACAACCTAAGACAGGCACAGTCGCAGGGGGGCCATCAGGTGAGAAATTGGGGATCAACAGAGGTGAGGCTTAGAACCTCACCCCCCCTGTTCTGAGAGAAATCTTCTGCATACGTGGATGTTTTATTGCCCTGGTCTAGCTTGGATTAACACATAGTCTACAGGCACACACCTGATCATCTACATTTGCTCTCTTACAACACTAAACTATGTTTTCTACCTTTATCTTGTATCTACCTACCACTTCAGCATTTTATGAAAAATAATAATAATAAAGAGAGAAATGTGGTATCCACATATAAATCAAGTATAAAAACCAAATGAGTATTCATATTTGAACTGACTGTTTAGAGTTCATAATGCATGTGCAAAACCGAAAGTTTCTGTGATGACTGCCCTTGTACTGTTCACTATGTAACTTATTCATTATGTAAGAATTTGTTCTACATGTAAGAACTTGTTTGTTATGCCTCAGAAGATTGGAGACTGATGAAAATTAGGCTTGGGGTGGATTAATGATTGTGCATTGAGCATTGACTCCCCTATACAGAATTTTATTGTCGTTAACAACCATTTGATCAATAAATATGAGAGATGCCCTCACAAAAAAAAAAAAAAAAAAAGGACAGACTTCCAATGGTAAAATAAATAAGTAACCGGGATGTAATGTATAGCATAAGGAATATAGTCAAGATATTGTAACAGCTTGGTAGGGTGATAGCTGGAACCTAGAATTATGTATATAAATGTTCTACCACTGTGTTGTACACTTGAAACTAATGTAATGTAATACTGTGCGTCAACTACCCTTCAATAAAAAATAATTATAAAAAAAAAAAGTTAATTGTTATGGAAAAATCTCCAACATAACTAAAAGGAAAGATCACAGTGTGATAAGCCCATCACCTATGTTGAGCAATCATTACAATTTTGGCATATTTGTTTTCTCTGTTTCTCTTTTCGATGAAATACTCTAGTCCTTCCTAGACCAGTCTACAAGGCTTCCAAAAATGTAGTTTGTTCAGTCAAGGGAGAAGGAATGTGTAATTATTTCTCTTAATTCCCAACATCCAGAGTAAGAAGTGGGGGCACCAGCTACCTGCACTGGTAGCAGATGAGTTGTGTGTGTTTTGTGGGGGGACAGGAAGCCCCTCTGTCTTAGCATGATGTCTATTTTGTCAGTGGTGTTCAACTGATTGTAGGCATTATCTTTAAATGCTTAGGTGGTTTGTTGGGGCCAGCTGGATTCTCTCTGAGCCGGATCTGGTAGCCTTCTGCAACATCCCTCTAAATCCTGGAAGGCTTCCTCCCTCCTGGCAGATACCTGCTTCAGCTCTGGAAGTGATACACCCTCCGTGGAGCCCTGGGCCTTCTAATGGAAATCAGCCCTGGGGTGCTCACTGCTCCAGGGGTCTCATTGTGCCAAGCTATTTAGTATGTGTTGATTGGGAATGCACCTTCAAAATAAATTAAGGCATGATTTCATCTGATGTGTCTGATTCAAAAACATTACTGATGTATATAGTTCACCTGCTTTTCAAAAATTTTATATTTGAATTTTCTCATATGAAAATCTCAATCCTGTAACATTAACCTCATTATTTATTAGCATTTTTCTAAATAAATAGGTGAAACACTTTCAAAGTCATAACACCAATATTACCAACAAAAATAAAACTTCTTGGTAAGTGAGCTTTCAGATTTATTTGTAGTTCTTTTTGCCCTTAGAATATATATCCTCAAAATATTATATATTAAAGTCACTTGAAATATATTTTTCTTGTATGTTACTTGTTTAAAATATAGTTATAGTCCTTTCTTTCAGCTTGTTTCCAGTTACAGAGAATGGAAGGCTTTTTTTTTTTTTGCTTTTTGACTGACTTTAATTTTGAGTATATAAAACATTTACATGATTTCAGTCGAAGCATACCTCACCTATTCATGTCTTTGCTCCTTTTTTTATTGCAGACTGAACATTTTCTATTGATTTTAAATGATATTAACTTTGTCATATATTGTACAAATGTTTTTTTCTCTGTTGATTGCTTTGTAAAATTATATTTTTGATATTCAGAAGTTTTAAATTTTACATAATCAAATCTATGAAAACTTTTCCTTTGATGATTTCTCATTTTATGCTTTAAAGGGTATTTTTCCCATTCTGAATATATGTTTAAATATTATTCTTTCTTCTCATTATTTTTATATTTTGACTTTCACTTTTGTTATAAAATAGATGGCATATTTGTTTTGGGGCTTTAAATTCCATATCTAAGAATCCCAACTTGTGATTAGACAAATATTTGGAGTTCTACCTTAGAGTTGTTAATAATTTACTCTGCGTTAGGTGTGATGTACATTTTGAGACTTCTTGTTTTGCTTTTTAAAAATACTTATTAATTTCTTTTAGTTTTTCTTCTGAGGTATATACAATAAATTGCACAAATCTTACTGTGCAACTCAATACATTTTGACATGTATATACACTCGTGTAACCATCACACAGATCAAAATATCAAACACTCTCACTAGTTTTTTTCCCCTTCATTTATTTCACCCATTCCCCTACTCCTGTCTGTTCTCTATGTTTATGAGCCTATTTCTCCTAGTTTGTTCATTTGCTTAATTTTTTTAGATTCTCCATTTAAGTGCACATAAGTGCAATCCTGTGGTATTTGTCTTTGACTTAGCTCACTTAGAATAAAATCCTCTAGGTCCATCCATGTTATTTTAAATGGCAGGAATCTATTTTTTATGGCTAAGTAATATTCCACTGTATACACGGACCGCATCTCCTTCATCCGTTCATCTATCCATGGACATTTAGGTTGTTTCCATATTTTGGCTGTTGTCAATAATGATGCAATAAATACAGGAGTATGTGTCTCTTTTCAGATTAGTGATTTTGTTTTCCTTGGGTAAATTTCTAGAAGTGGAATTGTGGGACTGTATGGTATTTCTGTGTTTACTTTTTTGAGAAACCTCCATACTTTTTTCCACAGTGGCTGCACCAATTTACATTTCCACTAGCAATGTAGGAGCATTCCCTTTTCTCCATATCCTCACCAATACTTATTTCTTGTCTTGTAGATAGTGTCCATTCTGCCTGGTGTGAGATCATATCTCACTGTGGTTTTAATTTGCATTTCCCTGATGATTAGCAATGTTGGACATCTTTTCACAGGTCTGTTGTCCATCTGTATGTCTTCTTTGGAAAAAATGTCTTCATTCAGATCTTCTGTCCAGTTTTTAGTTGGATTATTATTATTATTTTTTGGTGTTGAGTTGTATGAGTTCTTTATATATTGTGGATATTAGCCCTTTACTGTATATATCATTTGCAAACATGTTTTCACATACAATAGTAGGTTGGCTATTCATTTTGTTGGTGGTTTCCCTTGCTATGCAAAAGGTTTTTTAGTTTGATGAAGTCCCATTTCCTTATTTTTGCTTTTGTTTTCCTTGCCTGGGGAGATAGTAGCAGAAAAAATTGCTAATGTTGATGTTCAAAAGCCTATGTTTTGTTCTAGGAGGTTCAGTAACACTTAGGTCTTTAATCCATTTTGAGTTTACTTTTGTGTATTATGTAAGACAGTGATCCAGCTTCATTCTTTTTCATGTAGCTGACCAGTTTTCCTAGTACCATTTATTGAAAAGACCATCTTTTCCTCATTGTATATTCTTGCCTCCTTTGTCATATATTAATTGACCATGTATGTGTGGGTTTATTTCTGGGCTCTCTAGTATGTTCCATTGGTCTATATATCTGTTCTTATTCCAGTACCATACTGTTTTGATTACTCTAGCTTTGTAGTATAGTCTAAAACCAGGGAGCATGTTACCCCCAGCTTTGTTCTTCTTTCTCAAGCTCATGTGGACTATCCAGGGTTTTTTGTGATTCTATACAGATTTTAGGATTATTTGCTCAGTTCAGTGAAAAATGCCTGTGGTATTTGGTGAGGATTGCATTGAATCTGTATGCACAGGATAGCCATTTTAACAATGTTTTTCCTATCCATGAGCATGGGATAGTTTTCCATTTATTTTTGTCTTCTACAATGAGAATATCTTTTCCTTTAAATACACAGGTGTGGCGGTCCCAGCCTGTGAGACTGGGAGTGACGTTTGAATCTGCCGTTCTCTGTGACATTTCCCAAGGCCTTTCCTACACCTGGAGATTCATGAATTCGGCAGGGTCTCCAGTGCCTCTGCCTCCTGCTGTCACCACCCACAGGCAGACCATCACTGTGCCTAACTACTTCCTGGAGCCTGGAAACTACACCGCACTTGCCAAGGTGGGCTGGCTGGCTTACCATACCACTTACTTTCGACCAGTCTTTGAGCAAGAGCTCAGCTCCTGCAACTCCAAACCCATTCTACCCAAGAAAAGTGGGGTTGTCACCAACAGGTATGGACAGAATTTCAAGAAAAATGTTTAATTCCTTTCAGAGAAAAAGTTTTATGCTCAAACGCTGGCAAAGTAATCAATTAAAAATTCCTTCCTATTAATTTAATAAAACCATTCCGAGCACAAAGGTTGGAGGCTGAGACCAGTGACAAGACCTCCAGGTGCAAGGTTCTGGTTTTTTCAAATTGCAGCAAACTTTTAAAAGAACACATTTGAATACTGTGTTTATAAAATGTTCCACTACTCCCAAGTTTAAAAATATTTGCCTTAAATTTCATTTATATTTCTTCAAAGCCATAATGTGTTTGGGGGTTAAAAGATAGCTTAAAGAAAGTAAGTTAAATGAAATCCAAGACCGTGGAGATGTTTACTGGGAACAGAAAAGGTTTGAGAGCTGGATTAGGTACACGTGTGGAAAGTGGTCCCTAAGGTGTTTTTACATTTGCAGGC
The DNA here is from genome assembly GCF_030020395.1 of Manis pentadactyla. Classification (NCBI taxonomy): domain Eukaryota; kingdom Metazoa; phylum Chordata; class Mammalia; order Pholidota; family Manidae; genus Manis; species Manis pentadactyla. The sequence continues at coordinate 47,876,276 of NC_080025.1, forward strand.
CTCAGACACCCTAGTGTTGTGTGTTGGCACAGATTTGTTCAGAAAAATGTTCATGCTCTCACGGACTCCAGTCCTCCATCTCCAGTGGGCGCACAGAGGGTTCTGTGTTGACACAGGTGCCTGGTTGAGGTGCCAGGCAGATACTTCTTCCTGTGCAGCGCTGGACGCCGGTACCAGACGATGCACATGGAGACTCACCACTTCCTTCTACTTTAAGATGCATCCAGGCCCAGCGCGTGCCCCTCGGTGCCCTGGTGACACATGCTGTTCATGTTACAGGTCCATGTGGAAGGAAGCACTGTGCACAGCACCTACAGTGTTGGGGTAGAGGTGCGGGCCAGGGCCCCCGTCAGTGTGGTCTCTGAGGGCACACACCTGTTCATCCCCAGAAGTGCCTCATCCACCGTGGTGCTCACGGGGTCCCAGTCCTACGACCCAGACAATCCCAGGGCCACTCTCAGGTGAGCAGCAAGGGGCCGTGCTCCCGCCTGTGGGATGCAGCCTTACTCCTTTCCCTCTGTCTGCTCCACACTCAGGCTCCAAAACATTGGGAGAGGGATTTAAAATTCTTCCATCATCATTTAAAAGATTTTAGGTACCTCAACTCTTATTAGTTGAACTAAGGTTTCACTTAGGATCCAAATGTAAGGGAATTTCAGGAAAGGGTAGAATTAAAACATGAGTAGCTTCCTAAGGTTGAGTTCATGATATATTTTGGAATACAAGGTTACACATTGTCTTAGCTCAGGCTGCTATAACAACTACCACAGACCAGGTGGTTTATAAAGGACAGACATTTATTTCTCGCTATTCTGGAAGCTGGAAGGCCAAGATCAAGGCACCAGCAGATTCAGTGTCCAGTGAGGCCGTGCTCGTAGCCTGCATCTTCTCTGTGTCCTCATGTGGCCGAAGGGCCAGGGGATCCCTGTGGGCCACTTTATAAGGATATTAATCCCATCTTGAGACTCTACCCTCTTGGCCTCAACACATCCCAAAGGCCCACCTCCTAACACCACCCGCTCGGGGGTTGGCTTTTCACATATGAATTGTGCAGGACACAGACATTCAGTTGGCAGCACATATGTTACTTTCTTACTAAAATTCTTACTTTGAATGAAGTATTTGATACATGGAGGCCTGATTTCAGACTGGGGCACATCTCCAGGCAGGTGAGTCCATGTAGGAGGAGGCTGCTGGCTCAGACATTGGTCCTCCTTCCCATCCACACCTTCTCCCACCAGGCAGCCTCACTGGTGTCCTGACATGGTCACCATCCATGCAGTAGTTACCCAGAACACATGTCCCCCAGAGGCCCTACCCAGTGCCTGTAACCCAGAGCATGCATCCTCTGGACCCCATCCAGTGCCCATAACCCAGAACAGGTGTCTTCCACCAACTCGTTTCAGTGCCCATAACTTGGAACAAGCATCCTCTGGACCCTGTCCAGCTCCTATAACCTGGAACGTGTGTCCTCTGGACACCCTCCAGTGCCCATAACCTGGAAAAAATCCTTCACAGACACTGTCCATGCTCTGATCTCCTAGGGCATGTGTCCTCCAGGCCCTGTCCATGGGTGGATAACTCCAGGCAGATATCGCCATCTCCTGCCTTGCCCTGGAAGCCCTCGTCTCTGCTGGTGGAAGGACCCTTCCCTCCATCAGGCAAACCCCTGAGCAGCTGTTTCTTCTTTCTTCTCCCACTTCCAGTTGTCTGTCAGGAAAGCCCGCCAGCTCTGTCCTGGTGGGAGCGCTGTCCTGGGCCGAACTTTGATGTCTGTTCACAGTGTTCACGCATCACCTGGCTCTACTCCTGCTTTCCACAGAGCAGGGGATGGAGTCCCTTAACCACAGCTCACACCTTCCAGGGCTGCCTTTCTCTCAGGGGAGGCCTGTGTGTTCCCCAGCCCTGCAGGCCCACCACAGACTCTAGATGCCCTCGATGCCACTGCCTACATGTGGGCAGGGGGGGAGCTGTGCTCAAATGCTACCTTCCCAGAGAGGCCCCAATGGCCTTCCAAAGTGACAGCAATCCTGTCCTGACATTTCCCCCAGCAGTCTTCTCCCTCCAGCTCAGACAACAGCTCCCTTAGACCATGGTTGGCAGTCCATGACGCCCCAACACCCACTTCTGGAGAGGGGCTCTTGCTTGGCATTTCCCCCGGGTCTGTGCATGGTAGGCATTCAGCGGATGGTCATCAGTAAGCAGAGCTGCTTTCTCTCTGCCTTGTGGCTACACGCACACTGGCTTCCATGGAGGTGAGGGGTCCTCTTGGGCTCCCCGTTCTGTCCACCTACAGTTCACACACACGTGCCTTGGACAGTGTACACACCACTGCATACCTCCCTTCCCCAGTAGACAGAGCTGCATCTTGTTAATCTCTGCACCTGCCCCCTGAGAACCCAGTATGGGGCCCGAGACAAAGGGCAGTGTGTGCCTGCTGAAGCGGGTGGAATCCTCTCCCAGGGAGCAAAGAATGTCCCCATTGAACCCTGGAGGATAGTGGCTCCGCAAGGCTGTGAGCTGGACGTCAGTGCTGCCACCTCACAGCCTATGTACCAACACAGGGCTTAGGGCATGGTGCCTGGGTTCAAGTTGCCTACAGTCCACATGGGGAAATGGAACTTGGAAAGATCAACAGTCCCTCGAGGGCTTGGTGGCACTGCGTGGGGCTTAGTGCAGTGGGATGGGCACCAGCCCCACCTGGGCATGAGTGTCCCAGTGTGTCCCTGATCAGAGCTGTCTGTCTCAGTGTGCGTCCCCCTAGAGTAAGGCCTGCTCAAGGCTGGGGGTGGTGCTGATTGTCACATGAGAGGAGCCTGATCCTGAGGTGGGGGCTGAGGGGCTTCGTCCCCTGACCAGTCTACTGGTTCTCAAGACCAGGCAACTCCCTGGGATACAGCCTTCCCGTGGGCCCCTGGAACTGCCAGCTTCAGAGGCAGGTTGCTAGGCACTGCTCGGGGGTGCAGAGGTGAGGGGAGGTGTTGAGATGGCAGGGCAGAGCAGGCTGGAAGGAGGGGTGTCCAGGACTGGTGCACTGGGCATGGGAATTTCAGCAACCAGGAAGCAGGCCTCCAGGTCCTTCAGCAAGTGAGCCAGGAGGGCCGGCCTGCCTTGATGACGGCTCCCACCCTACACTCAGCAGAGAATAAGGGATCCGTCTCGCCTCCCTGACCCACATGCTTCCTTGCAGGCCCCCCGAGAACCCAGATACTGACACTGTGTCACCTGACCAGCCATTGAACATTCATGCAGCCCTCCAATGCTTTTCCCACAGGTACCACTGGAAATGTACCGTGGCCAGCTCCCCCGGGAGCCCCTGCTTCACTGCCCCCTCTCCACACAGCTTGGGCACTGGGGCCCCCACCTTCTCATTTGCAGCAGACACTCTCAGCCACAGCTATGACCAGTTTCTTGTGACGCTGACGGTGTCCAGCAGTGGCCGGAACTCTTCAGAGGCACAGGTGGTCCTGTCCACCCACCTTGGTGCACTCAGGTATCACCACTCTGCTTCCCTCACCATGCAGGCTGGGGATGGGGGTTAGCCACACAGCTTCCCTGCTGCTGAAGAGAAAGGGGGCTGGGGAAGGTCCGGGGAACCCTGCTCTCAGGCTGGACTTTGGGCAGAACTACTGGACTAACACTGACATGAGTGGCTCCAAATGGGAGGTGCTTCCCTTCCCCACCCCAGGCCGTGGCAGCTGCCCCAGGGCAGGATCTGCTCCAGGGCTCTGGATCGAGGCCAGAGGAGGCAAAGGCAGTTCAGAACTTCTGCCCAGGAGCTTCCAGTCATCACATCGGGGGACCCCCTCTGACATGGAGACTGCCAGGCTGCAAAGAAATGCTGAGCACAAACCAAAACCCCACGACATGGGGGGTGGCCCCAGACACTGAACCTCGTCAGGACTGGGTCACGGAGGGAGCCGGCTGGGGCAAGCAGGACCCCCAGTGCCCACAGCTCTGCTCATCACCTTGGAGGTCTGGGCAGGCAGGGCCGCTTCCATCATCGGGCCTTTGTGGTGTCCAAAGCTGTGCATGGAGGCTGCAGTCCCATTGTGTGAGGGCGTGCTGCCTCACCTGGGAAAGGCCCACACCACACAGCTCAGAGTCTCTCCCAGCCTTGGCCTTCTAAAGGGCCCCCAGTCCCACAGGAAGGAAACCCCTTGAAGCAGGCCTAAGGCAGCAAGCAACCCCAGACCACCTATTCCTCACAATGTGCTTGGGCAGCAGGAAAAGAGACTGGAGGAGTGGGGAGGATGCAGGCTTGAGGGACAGGAGTGCAGGGCCCCATGTGTGGGTGTGGGGCAGCCCCAAGGCTAGGACAGGATCTGGGGTGGCCGCCCCTGTGTGCTGAGTTTGGCTGGAGTCAGACTCAGGGCCGTGGGGCCAGGGAAGCTGCACACCCTCTCTGAGGTCAGTGCTTGGCCTCCTAGGACCTGGCTGGTGTCAAATGAGGTCACGGGACCAAGCTCGGTGCAGGCTCAGTCACCACGTGGACTCGGTCATATGGGCTGTGTGTGACACTACTCTGAGTCACTAATTAAGGCCCAGCAGGGTGCTTTAAACATGCCTAACACAAAGGGATATGGCCACAGCACCTCAAGACCTGATTTGCATGTTCCAGGTTCGTCCACATCTCTTGGGTCAACTTTAAAGACATCTTCGTTAACTGGAACGAAGGGCTCTCTCTCCAAGCTGAGTGTGAAGGCTGTCGTGAGATGTCGAATCTTTCTTACTTCTGGGATCTCTTTGTTGTGAATGCAACAGAAAAGACCAGTGTAGAAGGTAGAAGTGCTTGATTGCTCTATTTTGTTGCTAGAGGAAAAGCTCAGGGTTACTTTGAGATTGCTGATGTTTGCAGAACCTGCTCATTTTCCCCTGGGAGTCTCGACCTACCCCAGGGGAATCACCACCCCCTCCCTGCACCCGTGGGTATAGTTGTGACAGCAGAGAAATGGTGATGTGCTTGCTGCTGCCTGTCAGCCTTGCTGCTATATGGAGGCTGGGCCCCATGCTCACCGAGGCAGTGGCAGCTACGTCAGGAGGGCCTGCGTCCCATCCAGCCTTGCTCGTCCCCAGGCAGTCCACTGTGGAGGGGGCCGAGGAGCTGGGACAGGGAGCCTGGCCCTGGCATTCACTACGGCACCTCCAGCTGTGACCCTAAGACTCAGTTCTGGGGGTGACTCCGTGGGTCATGACATTCAGAGGTGGGGTGATGGGATGCAGCTCTTCAGTGCCACGGCTGCCAGGTTTGAGACAGAGTTCTCACTGGTCATGCTAGCGATGGGAGAGATTGCTATGGATGACAGACAGAGGAGCTTTTGTTTCTGGCCTGGGTACAGCTGCTTCCTACAAAAGAAGTTTGTGCCAAGCCCACAGAGACTGACTTATTTTCCACCCACTCACTGGGGCCATACAAGGTTTCCACACGCAGAGCACCGAGTACAGCTGGTCGCAGCGGCTAAAGGAACGTGCAGATGTGCAGGGCAACTGCTCTTGGCAGGGGCACATGCCCACATTGTTAGGTAAATGGACTTCTTCTGTATCGATACTGATGCTGTGTATGAGAGAGGAGCTTGAAGGGCAAATCCACCCAGTGGCTGAGTCTCAGCAAAGCCAGTGATGGTTCCTGGTCTGATGCAGCTCAGCCTCATCACCAAAGCCTCGTGCTCTGTCTGCCACAGTGGAAAGTGGAAGCTTACTTTATCCAGGTGACAGTTTTTACAACCTTGGAAATCTTTTGTTACTGATCCTTTATTATAAATCATACCAACAACAACTTTTACTATTGCACTAGACACTGACAGGTGAGGGAGGGTTAGGGGAAGCTCTGTGTCCAAGGCTGTTTCCAGAATAACCCATGCTGGAGGGGGTGGGGGTGTGCAGGCCCTCCCAGGGGCACACAGGCCCGAGGGAGAGCCCACCCCAGGTGGAAGGGCCGGGCCAGCCATCATCCTGCGCCCGCGTGCCTGCATCCCATTGTCGGTCTGCACGCCTCAGGGTAGGGGGGGTTGCTGCCCCACACCACTTCCCTTGTAAGTGTAGTTTTCGAATATACATCAGATTCATTTATAACAGAGCATGCTTATGTAATCTGTAGATCTCTTTAAACCAAATGGGTTTTTGGTCCAGATTTTTAGTCCTGTTATATGTTTGTCTAAGTTCCTTTTTGTAGAACAGTGGGGCTGCTGGGTTTGTTGGGATTCGGGGCCATCTCGAAGCTGTCAGAGTCCAGTCCACAGTTGGTGGAGTCAAGCAGAGCACATCCCTACGTCACCACCACACAGCCCTCGTGGGAGCTGTTGCCAAGGGCCCTGGGCCGGCCTGCACGTTCAGCGGCGGGGACACGCCCCCCGGGGTCCACAGTCATGCCCTGGCTTCCCACCTCGGGGGACGCTGCAGCCTCAGGGCAGGCTCCCTGGGATCGGGGGTCCCTGGGGCCCAGCACCCCCAAGAGAAGTTGGCCCCCACAGAGCCCGTCGTCCTCTGCCCCCTCCGGTAAGTGGGGCATCCGCATGGCCTCTGCCTCGTACCTGGGCTAGGTGTGCAGGGGTTCCCAGTTTTTCCCTGTCTAACCTGGAGTGCCTGGGCTCTCACACACGTCTCTACCCACCAGCCTCCCTTCCCCTCTCCTCCCCTAATGGCTGATTGGTTCACTTTATCATTGACTGTTGGGTTGCACAGAACATTTTGTGCCTAAAAACTGAGAGAAGTTCATCATTGGGGAAATTCAGGCCCAAACCCTGCCTGACCCCTCATGCCTCCCCAGTGATGCCATCTGGGTTTTTCACCACACACCATGCCCCAAGCCTGTAGCTAGGAGGACCTCTGAGGGTCCCTCAGACTTGAGGACAAGGAGGGGGCAGGGATAGACAGCTGACATCAGCAGCTGGACGCTCTTGTGGCCTGTCTCTCCTTCTAAGAGGAAAGAGCTCAGGTGCTCCCTGAGAGGTCTGGACGCAGGCTTGTGGTGGTGTCCACACCTTGGCTCCAAACCTACCAGCTGTCCTCAGAAAGCCACTCACTACTGAGAAGCACCTCCTCTGGGGGCCAGGGCACCTGCTCCCCTCACTGTTGCAGTGATTAATTGACATGTTGCCTGGGAGGGGTTTCCTCATCCACAAAGTGGCTTGGTGACTCTAGAAATAGACCCATTGGTGATCCATGAGGGGGGCCATTCACTGTAGGGGAGTCTGGCCTTAAAGAAGCATTGTGATATCGCCCTTCAAACAGATTGGGAGACCTATTACAGCAATATCCAGGAGGCAGCACCCTCCACAGGGAGACCACCAGCTGACTGTGAGTCGGGTTGTGCCCTCCCTGGCCTCTGTCCATCTCTGCACCAGTCCACCCTCAAGCCCTCTTCAGAAGTGGAGAGACTCCCCCTGCCCCTCCCTGATGCCGATCACCAGGAACGCCCAGTCAGGGGAGCTGTTCTGCCTCCTTTGTGCTGTCTGACCCAGGCCCCCATTTCTACCCACCGGCCTCTGTCCTTCGGGTACTCTGTGCTTCCGGCCCAAAAGAGCCCCCGGCCCACTGCCCCCCTCATGCCTTGGTCCAGGGCGCCATGTCCCGAGAACTCCTCAGTGTCCTTCCCGTCTCGGAGAGACCCCGCCCCCAGTGGGCTTCACATGTCCTCCCCAGGAAGGCCCCCTCCCTGTGTTGTCACCCCCCAGCATCACGTTAAGCTGTCCCTGTGTTTCAAGCAGATGGCTGTGGGACTGCTGAACTCCCCCCGTGCCTGCCCCTCCTCCTCTGAGCTCCTTAAAGACGCTTCCACGGCAGGTTTACACCTGTGTCCTCAGGCCACCCATAACCCTTCCTGTTCACCTGCCCACCTTTTGAACTCACCACAGGTGTTCAGTAAAAACCATGGAGTGAAGACAGAGCATGACATTCACGAGGTCACCTTCCTGAGCCCATTGGCCCCCAGCCCGCCCGGTCCCCTCACTGTGCCTTGGCTCGGTCACTCGGCTGGGAGGTTCATGTTAGCTTCCTCTGAGCAGGGCCGGCAGCCTGTGTGCCTGGGCTGCAGGGACCCTCGCTGTCGGCCTCCGTTCCTGCTGCCTGCAGCCGTGTGACTGCATCATAGCTACTGACTTCCAGGACCACACACTGGGCTGTCACTCCCCTGGGATGGCCTCCAGTGCACGTCGAGTGACAGCCGAGGGCAGTTTCTCTACCGTGCTTCTGCCCTCTGGCCCTCGCTCCCCCCAGCCACCTCAGATCATCCCTGAGGATCCCCTTCAAGGCTGCTCCGAGCCCTCCCAGAGGGGGCTTGAGCACCACCTTAACATGGCCCCTCCCGATGCCCCCATGTCCCCCAACACCTGCTGCCTTTCCTCACGGTCCCTGTCCTCCCCTGGCTGAGGGCACTTCCAGCGGTGCGTCCTGTTTGTTTTCCTGACTCGCTCACATGGGATTCCCGATCGCAGGGCCTCTGTTGCTCTGGCTTTTTGCTGCATCTCAGGTCCCTAGGCTAGTACCTAGGGCAGGCCAGGATGCACATTTGCCAAGTAAATGGGGGCAGTTGCACGCCAGTCACAGGATGATGAAGTTCAGCTCTTGAACACATTTAGTCCTGAGGAGGTTATTTAGATACGAGATCCAGCAATAGTGAAATTAGTTACTGACACTGACTCTGAGCCCTAGTGCTGTTAGGTCCTGGTGAATGTTTCCCTCACCACCCACTGCCTTGGTTTGTCTTCCTAGGGACCAACATCAACCTTCTGGGTTCGGGACCAAGTGTGCACGCTGATGAGAGCCTCCAGGAGGGGGACAACCTACTGGTCCCCTTCCTCCCCACAGCTGGGGCCAGGCCCACCCTCCTGGTTGACTGGCCCAAGTCCCTGGTCAGCAGAGCTGTTTTCCACAGCTACACCTCCTCTGGTAGGCATGCCAGGCTGCACAGCTGTCTTGGGAGGGTGTGGACAGCAGCCCTTCAACCTCTTCTGCCACTTCTCCTTTTCATAGAAGTATTTGAGGTCATGGTACCTTATCTTCTGTGCTTGTTCCTCTGTGGGCTGTGGGCTGAGGCCCGTCACTCCAGGTAGAATCTGCTTCTGTGGCTGCCAGGAGCACCCTGTCTGTAGCCCGAGGGGAGGGCCCTGCTGGGCATGTGCAAGGCCCAGGGCACTGGTGCTCGGAAGACTTTTTGTGCAGATTTGGCCACACCTTTCCCAGCATGGACCAAACATCCCACAACTGGCCTGGTGTTGGTTTCCCATGAGTGGTTGAATTTGTGATGGACACTGCTTGCAGTGCCTAACCACCTATTGTGGTGACATGATTGTCACCTCACGGAGGCTCTGGGTCTCATGGTCAGTTCATTGCCTGCTCCCCTTCCCTCAAGTTTTTCAGAAAAGGTGGTTCTAAAACCATGAGGTTTAAACTGTCCCTGTTCAGACCATCAGCCTGCATCTGGGGGCTCTCCTATTGTCAGGGTCTGCCCCTACCTGCTGAGGAAACCACCTAGTCACCAGCCACACCCAGATTTAGGAAGTTGTTCACAACCCCGCAAAGACTTAAACATTGCTTTGAAAAGCCTTAATCATACTCCATGAATCAATTTATAACAGCCAAGTCTTTTATGCACTGAACCCAATTTTAACTGCATAAAGTAAGTTCTTAGCAGTGCTCTCATTGCCTGGGAACCAAGGGTGATGTCCGGATCATTGGTGCCTGCCTACTGTCCCTCTGCTGGCTGCGGAGGCCTGCACCTGACCCCTGAGCTCTGTGAGGGCAGGTGACGCAAACCAATGGCACTTCCATGAGGACAGGCATGGTTAACTGCTTCCCAAGGGATCACTGGCCTCCTGCCCTCTGGGAGCTCTGATGGCTGCTCCCACAGTCCCCCTTTTCCATAGGTATCACAGGACAAACTGTGACAATAAAACCCTACTCACTCAGCCCCGGAGAGACATACGTCCTGCAAACCTCTATAGGTATGTTTCGCGGCTGGACCTGGTTGGGGGTGATCTGGGCCTGCCTTCACTCGGCTTCCTCCCGGAACTGCGGTCACATCTGCCTCCTGCGGGCTGGGGTTGTGGAGTGCTCTGCCCGCCTCCTTTCCCTGTCACTGCTCTGCTCCTGGTTACTTCCTCATGTGTTTCTGACCCTATGGATTGGGCGGGTGTCTAGGTCATGGTGAAGGTGCAAACAGTTCCCATTTTTTAAAATCACATGTGTATTTCATTTGTTCTAGACAACTGCTTGAGTTGATTCTTTCCCTGCAAATTGGTCAATCATTTCTACAGATATTTAAAACTTCACAATGTATTCTATTGTTTTGTGGAGTCAATGTTGATTTAAATTCACCACATGGTAACCCTGTGCATTGTTCCACGTTCCTTTTGACATTTACATGACTCAGTCGGATAGCTTCCTTTTGGGTAATTTTAGACACTTTGCCCCCTTTCTAGAGGTTTTCAGTTCCATAGACAAGTACAAAGCATTCAGCAGTTTGTGTCTGCAGATGACTCTGGTTCAGGGTCCACATTGTACACTGACTAAAACCCATCATGCATTTCCAGTTTTGCAATTCATGTTGACTTCATGTCACCAAGTGGGAAACACAGGTTACCTTCCTTCTGAAAACCCAGTGGTGGGACTCAGCAAGGTCCCCAGGATCCCTCTGACCCTTGCTGTTTCTGTTATGTTTGCATGCATCCTCCTGCCCTCCACTATGCATTTGGAAACGGAACTCTGGGTCCTGTTTTTGGCACAAGAGAGACCAAAACAGTACAAAGCAAATCTGTGGCTAGCCCTCTTTTTTGCTCTGAAATTTGAGGGTAGAGGCCATTTGCACAGATGGGCCACACTCCTGCCTGGCAGGGGAGACTCAGCTGCTGGAAGGAGTCTGGTGCAGCCCCACCCTCAGGACAGCAGCACCCTCCTGCTCACAGCTGGCCCCCCAGGGCACCAGTGCTCTCCTGTGGTGGCTGTGGGGTACCCATTCTGTCCCCAAGGCCCTGGGCCAGTCCAGTACGACTCACCCTAAGAGTGCAGGGACTTACCTGGTCAGCTCAGCGCAAGTGGCACCCCTTCCTATTTGATTTCCCTGCTGTGACAGGGTGTGTCTCCCAGGAGCCTGGCTGTTGACTAAGACAATGTGGATGCCACAGCACAGCATCTGCACGTAGCCGTGGCACCTGCCGGTACCATGATGAGGAGCATCCTCAACATCAACATTTTCACCCATTTAAACATGGAAATCTTACCCCTGTAATTATCTCAAGAAAAAGACATCAGAAGTAAAAAATCCTTTTATGTTAAGAATCATCTTTAGGGGGTTTTAACAATAGCAAAAATGGAAAATGTTTAGTGGTTGAGGAATAATATTTATGCGTGTCAGAGCTCATCTACATACAGCTGGGATTTTGAACACTAGATGGCAACAAGGAAAATATTTCTGATACTTATTCAGTTAATAAAAACAAAATATAAAATTGTATCCACACTATAATTCAAAGCTGTATTTACAGGTGCTCATGGATGAGGCTTTATGGGAACCCAGGAGACTGGAGAGGATTTATTAGCAGGAGTGATGTGTCTGTTAGTGTCATCTAGCCTAGACTCTGATTTCTGTCGGGGTGGTTGTCTGACTCACTGGTAGGGAGTTGGTCTCTTTTGTCCATGTGGGTCTCCCAGGGCCAGAGTGAGGCTGCCCTGCATAGCAAGTGCCCAGGAAATATGTGTTGTATTAATGGGTGCCCCACAGTTGACAGTCCCTGGAAGATGGCGGATGGGTCTCAGCCTCTTTCTGATCCCTCATGTCTAAGGTGAGGCCGAAGAATCTGAATTCCTAGCAAGTTCACAGGGGTGCTTATGCTGCTTGTCTGGGAACCCCCCTTGAGAACCATGTAGCTTTGTGCTGTAGAAGCCCAGTCGTGTGGCTGTATAGTCTCCAGCGTGGGTTTAATCTCCATGTCATCCTCTCTGTAGCTTTGAAGCACAGATTCCTCGGGAAAGCTCAGCTCTACTTGACACTCAGTGGAGCCCCGCGGGACGTGGCCTGCCAGGTGCAGCCCCATCACGGCCTGGAGGCACACACTGTCTTCAGTGTCTTCTGCACGTCGGGGAGACCGGTACTGTTGACCTCAAGGACTGAAGGCAGCAGCTTGGGGCTTGGGGCCAGCTCTCTGCATCATGGGTGCAAAGCTGAATCCTGGTTGGGAGGCCAGAGTGTCAGAGGATTTTCCTCTGTCTGCCAGTGTAGATGTTGACCTATTCCTGTCCCTCCTGCTAGCTGCTCCTTCTCAGAAATTACCCATGTGCCTCCTGAGAGGGCCAGGTTCCAGTCCTTACTCAAGGCCCAGGTCAGATGCCCTGCTCTGACACTGAGAGCCTGTCCTTGCTCCCATATGTGTGTCCCCCAGTATGCACTGGACGGCAGCTGCATCCCCATCACCCTGGAGAGGCCCAGACGGTCTGTGCTTCTGATGTCCTAAGGCCAGGAGAGCACAGAACCCTGAGTGACAGACAGCCATAGGTGTGGGGTCCTCTGGGCTGTTTGGAAAGGGGGCCCTGGAGGTGAGTCCTACCCCATAGTCCATGCCCCACGCTCTTAGGTGTAAACAGCACCCTCAGGTAGAGTGAAGGATGCAGGTGGTGACATTTACTGGAATATAATTATTGATCTGTACTCTTTTTTGCTCTCTATGGAATGGATGATAGGACTTCCATTATGAATTTAGTTACCAGATAGGAAACCTTTCCAAACACACTTTGTACCACGGGAGAGACACCCAGTATTACTTTATGCTGCCAGCTGGAGAGCCCCTGGACAATTATAAAGGTAAGTCCTGGCAAGGATTCGGGTTGCTGGCTATGCTTACCTGTGGTGCTAGACCTTTTCCCCCGGATTCCCAAAACTGAGAATTGTTCAAGCTGTGTATCTAGAAAGTAAAGTTCTTAATTATTCATTTCAATATGTTTAATACTTTTTAGTTTAGATTGATTACCTACTTTTTGGTGCAGGAAGGTCATTAGTAATATAAATAAATTAATCTTTTGTATCTTAAATTATATAACTGAAATATAATGTAAATTATACAATGTCAAAGAACATTTTGTGCATATATATTAAATATCTGTCCCTTATTTAGTAATGAGACACATGGCATGTGGTGAATCTGGTGTTTGTCCTAGATGAAACCAAGTCACGTGCTCCCACCAAGAAGAAATCGTGGGGGCAGAGGGGTGTTGAGTCAGTATATGTTGGTGTTAGAACAAAAGAGCCCTGGTGTGGACAGACTTCCCCTCTACCCCATGTCTGGGGTGCGCCAGGCTCTGCACCAACCCCTGGTCCCCAGCTGAGCTATCTAGACACAGCCCTTAGGAAAGGGTCTCAGTCTACAGAACACAACCACCTCAGTGAGCCTTTGGGGGTGAGGGTGTTTTTAAGCTTCCAGATGATTCTAACGTTCAGGTGAGGCTGAGAGTCACTGATCTAGATGTTTCTTTGACCTGGGTGGGTGAGATTATTTCAGCCCGAAGTCTGAACTAGCTCAGCCACCAGTTTACTTAAGCCTCTCTTCTCCTTTAAGCCCGGCTAAAATGGTATCTCTTCAGGAAACCCTGCTGACTCCCCTAGAAACACTTGCACCCTCTTTGGGGTGCAGTCAGTGATGCCGAGCAAAAGTGTTCTGAGCAAGTCACTCTGTACCCATTCAGCAGGCCCGTCTGTTTTGTGTCAGGCCAGCATGGCGCACATTGCAGGGACAGACGGAAGTGGTTTCCACAAGACTGACTCATAAATTCTTCAAGACTGTAATTCCACCCAGCCTCTGTCCCCTGGAAGTTTTCCTCAAAATGGTGCTCACCCAGGTTTCCCCACGTTCTGCTGATGGACATGAAGCCCTGTCTCGAGAGCTGGGTCAGAGCAGTCATATAGGTGGGGAGCCAAAATGGACAGGGTGTCACTCCTAAGTGACAGTCACTTCTGTCCAGACCTGGCAGTGCCTGTCATCAGACTGCTGCCTGCAGGGGCACATGGGACCTAGGCCACCATGGACCTGCAGGCCACAAGCTGGGCAGACGTCCAAGCACAGGACTCTAGGGCCTCAGCTCAACATGGGAAGGATTTCCGAACATAAATGCGTAGATCCAAATTTCCTGCCATGGTCCCAGAGCAGTGTCAGGGTGATGGCATCACTCAGACCATTCCCAGTGCATCCACAATGACTTGTAATTGTCCACATCAGTGCGATCCTTTCTGCGAACAGCTGGACTCAAGGTTTGTGAGTGTAAACCTGAGCAGAACAGGTTCAGAGGGCCAGTGCTGTCTGCAGCAGACTCCCCAGGTGCTAGATAGACTGCAGCTTTCCTGCAGCTGGAGGGGGACCCACCCAATAGCTACTGGCTCAGAATCCTGGGGAGAAGGAGGAGCCCGGAATGGGCCTGAATAGGTGACTGGGTGGCCGCATCCAGGGACCACATCTTGGGAACTACTGGCCTTCAAAATTAAGTCCCAGATCCTTGGCCTTGTGTTTCAGGTTGAGAGTATTTTTATGAGGACTTCTGGTACAGCTGTGCTCCACTCTTCCTATGTGGTGCACATGACTGGACCCTTGGCCCTTCATGATCAGGGTCACGTGCGGGTGCCCCACCCCAGCCCTGGGCCCTGTCACAGGGAGATCATGAGTCCACAAAGCCACATCCTGCAATGCTCCTTTGTCTTCATGCAGACCCTCTGAAGGGAGGATTCACTGCCTTTCTCTAGACCTGCCATATTTCTGTACTGAAAATACCACCCCTACCCCTGGTGCTCCATTGTGGAGTCTGTGTTTCATTCTCTGGGCCTCCACTGCCCTGGTTCTACCTGTGATTGAACTCTCACCACCTTTCTAGTGGCTACCCTGGAGCGGGTGGGGAGGAGCTTGAGGCAGGCCGGTCCTGTTCCCCTGGGGAGGTCAGGTGAATGAACGCCTGAGAGCTGGGAGTGAGCCATTCCCTGGCTCCTCTGGTGCAAGGCATCACTTCTGCACGTCCCTGTCCCTCTGGCATACCCCACCCTGCTGCGTAGAGTCTGCGTTGGATGCTGGGTCTGCCGAGGGGCAGAGCTGCATGTCTGGCTCCCGTCACCAATCTGGGTGCGTGGGTCAGCCCAGCAGAGCCTGGTTGTCGTGTGGTTGGCTTCCACAGTGTAAGCCCTCACAGAGGGAGCCTAGTTTACAATTTCATCTCCTCTGGGCTTGGATGGAGCCCACCTCCTGTCCCTCAGCATTGATCTCAGCATGTGAAGAAGCATCTCTGCAGCCGTTGTCCTGGCTGACCATCTGCCATGTTCCCCCTGCAGTCCTGGTGTCCACTGAAATCACAGATGGCGAGGGCTCCCAGGTGCAGCCGTGTGCTGTGGCCGTGACCGTGCTGCCCCGTTTCCATGGGAATCACTGCCCAGGCGAGGATGTGTGAGTAACACCCACAGGGACCCCCGCATCAGGTCTGGGCTTCCTTGGGAGTGGGACCAGGTCAGCAACAAGGCGGAGTGAACAGTGGCTCCTGGGAACTCTCCTTCTTGGGGAGGGGGGGTGGTGATGCAAAAGAAATAGCCAAGGCTTTGCCATCACTATCCTAGCTCAGCCATGCATGGCATTTGTGCACAAGCTTCAGAGCCTATAAAGCACTTTCTTCTGTCATTTAAGCAGTTTTATTGAGATGTCACTCACATGCCATATAGTTCACCATTTAAAGTGAACAATCCCTTGGTTCTTAGTACCCTTACAGGTTTGTGCAACCATTATCATTAACCTCTTTGTAGAACACTAACATTACTTCCCAAAAACCTTGTATTCGGGAGCAGGTACTTCCTTACTCCATCACCCACCTTCCTCCCACTGGCCCCAGCCCACCACTTGCCTGCTTCCTGTCCACAGACTTGCCCACCATCCCATCAAATGGGATGATACCTGATGTGGTCTTTTGTGACTGGCTCATTTTCCTCAGTGTAATGTTTTTGAGATTCATCCATGTTACAGTATTGTTATGACTTCATTCCCTTTATGGCTAGGTAATATTGTCTCATGGATATCATGCCACACTGTTCATCTCTTCATCAGTTGATGGACATCTAATGTATTTTCATGTCTGGAATTATAAATAACACTATTATGAGCATAGGTGTGGATGGATGTTTTCATTTTCCTTTTTTTATAGTTTTTGAGGGGGGTTATTTATTTATTTATTTATTAAGGTATTATTGATAAACACTTTTATGAAGGTTTCACATGAAAAAACAATATGGTTACTACATTCACCCATGTTATCATGTCCCCCCCATACCCCATTGCAGTCACTGCCCAACAGTGTAGTAAGATGCCACAGAGTCACTATTTGCCTTCTCTGTGTGACACTGTCTTTCCCATGATCTCCCCCAAACCATATGTGCCAATCATAATACCCCTCGGTCCCCTTCTCCCTCCCTCCCCACCCACCCTCCCCCACCCCTCACCTTTGGTAACCGCTAGTTCCTTCTTGGAGTCTGTGAGTCTGTTGCTGTTTTATTCCTTCAGTTTTGCTTCATTGTTATACTCCACAAATGAGAGAAATCATTGGTAATTGTCTTTCTCTGCCTGGCTTATTTCAGTGAGCATGATGTCCTCCAGCTCCATCCATGTTGTTGCAAATGGTAGGATTTGTTTCTTTCTTATGGGTGAATAGTATTCCATTGTGTATATGTACCACCTCTTCTTTATCCATTCATCTACTGATGGACACTTAGGTTGCCTCCATATCTTGGCTATTGTGAATAGTGCTGCAATAAACATAGGGGTGCATATGTCTTTTTGAATCTGAGAAATTATATTCTTTGGGTAAATTCCTAGGAGTGGAATTCCTGGGTCAAATGGTATTTCTGTTTTTAGTTTTTTGAGGACAGTTTGTTTTCCACAATGGTTGAACTAGCTTACATTCCCACCAGCAGTGTAGGAGGGTTCTCCTTTCTCTGCATCCTTGCCAGCATTTGTTGTTCTAAGTCTTTTCAATACTGGCCATCCTAACTGGTGTCAGGTGATATCTCATTGTGGTTTTAATTTGCATTTCCCTGATAATTGGTGACGTGGAGCATCTTTTCATGTGTCTGTTGGCCATCTGAATTTCTTCTTTGGAGAATTGTCTGTTCAGCTCCTCTGCCCATTTTTTAATTGGATTACTTGCTTTTTGGGTGTTGAGGCATGTGAGTTCTTTATATATCTTGGATGTTAACCCCTTGTCTGATATGTCATTTACAAATATATTCTCCCAGACTGTAGGATGCCTTTTTGTTCTGTTGATGGTGTCCTTTGCTGGACAGAAGCTTTTTAGTTTGATGTAGTCCCATGTGTTCATTTTTGCATTTGTTTCCCTTGCTTGAGGAGATGCTTTCGGGAAAAAGATGCTCATGTTTATATTCAGGAGATTTTTGCCTGTGTTGTCTTCTAAGAGTTTTATGGTTTCATGACTTACATTCAAGTCTTTGATTATAGTTTTTTTTTATTAGGGTATCACTGATAAACAATCTCATAAAAGTTTCACATAAGCAACATTGTGGTTATTACATTCACCTGTATTATCAAGTCCCCACACACACACCCCATTGCAGTCATTGTCCATCAACATGGTAAGATGCTATAGGACATTTTCATTTTCCTTCAGTAGGTACCTAGGAGTGAAATTTCTGGGTCATGTGCTAATTCTATGCTTAGCATTTTGAGGAAATGCCAGACTGTTTTCCAAAGTGGCTGATGGTTTTTCCAGTGGCTCCAGTTTCTCCACTTCTTCGGCAGATAATCACCAGTTATTATTATCTGTCTTTTTCACTTTAGCAATCCCAGGGCATATAAGGTGGTGTCTCACTGGGGTTTTGATTTTTCATTTCTCTAATGACAAATGATGATGAGCATCTTCCAATGTGCTTAATACATTTGCTTGGAGAAGTGTTTATTCATATTGTTTCTAAATCAGGTTATTTGTCTTTTTATGATTAAGTTGTGAGAGTTCTTTATATGTTCTGGACACATCATGTCTCTTCTCAGATACATGATTTGCAAATATTTCCTACCAATCTGTGGTTATGTTTTCTCATTCATATGATGTCCTTTGAAGCACAAAAGATTTTAATTTTGATGAAGCCCTAAATATTAATCTTCTCTTTTATTGCTCGTGTTTTGGTAAATCTAAGAAATTATCACCTAACCCAAGATCATAAATATTTATTTCTGTGTTTTCTTCTAAGAGATGTACAGTTTTAGCTCTTGCACTGAGTTCTATGACCCATTTTGAATTGATTTTTGTGGGTGGTGTGGGGTAGGGGTCCATGTTCATTATTTTGAATGTAGATGTCCAGTTGTCCCAGCACTGAATGTTGAAAAGATTTTTCTCCCATTGAATTATTTTAGCCCCTTTGTCAAAAATCAATTGACCATAAATGTTAGTGTTTATTTCTAGACTCTCAGTTCTGTTCTACTGATCTATA
This sequence comes from Manis pentadactyla, assembly GCF_030020395.1. Classification (NCBI taxonomy): domain Eukaryota; kingdom Metazoa; phylum Chordata; class Mammalia; order Pholidota; family Manidae; genus Manis; species Manis pentadactyla. Next base: position 47,894,724 of record NC_080025.1, read on the forward strand.
TGTCTGTCTTCATACCAGTATCACACTGTCTTAACTGCTGTAGCTTCATAGTAAATTTTGAAATTAGGAAGCATGGATCCAGTAGCTTTGTTCTTTTGCAATATTGTTTTGGTTGTTCCGGTTCTCCTGGTTATTATTTCATTGATTTCTGCAAAAAAAGCCACCTGGGATTTTGATAGATATGAATCTGTAGATCACTTTGGGAATATTGCCATCTTAGCAATATGAAGTCTTCCAATCCATGAACAAAGTTTTGTATTTTTTTAGATTTTCATTTCTTGCAGCAGTGTTTTTCAGCCATCAGTGTACAAGTGCTGAATTTCTATTGTTAAATTTAACTGTAAGTATTTTATTCTTTTTAATGCTATTGTAAATATAATTATTTTTATTATTTCTTGTTTGGAATTTTTATTGCTAGTGTATAGACATACAATTTAATTTTTATATATTAATCTTGTATCATGTAACCTTGCTGAACTCATTTATTGCTTTTAGTAGTTTTTTAGTGTAATCCTCAGGATTTTTCAATGTATAAGATCATGGCATCTGTGAACACAGAGTTTTACTTCTTCCTTTCCAATCTGGGTAACTTTTATGTCTTTTTCTTGCTTAATTGCCCTGGAAAGAACCTTCAGTTCAAGACTGAATAGCAGTGACAGGTGTGGAAATCCTGGTCTTGCTACCAATCCAGGCTGGAAAGCATTCAGTCTCCCACCACTTGGTATAATGTTAGTTGTAGGTTCTCCATAGATGTCTTCTATTAGGTTGAAGAAGCTTCGTAGATTTGAGGTGTTTTTATCATGAAAGGGTGCTGGACTTTGTCAACGCATTTCTAGATCTATTGAGATGATCATGTAGGTTGTGTCCTTCAGCTTCTTAATATAGTGTATTACACTGACTTATTTTCATACTTAATCACTCATATATTGCAGATAAACCCCACTTGGTCATGGTGTATAATCAATGATAATGGTGTATCTTCCAAGTGCAGTGTAAGTGTCCACTCTGTGGTGCGTCTGGGTGCTAACTACCAATTAGGCTTGTTGGGACACCTGTGTACCTGCCGAAGCTGAAGCCACAGTGGTGTCCTGGTCTAGGTCTGCTCTGTGTCCCCTCACATGCCGAGATGTTTCTGTCTCATTCTGCTTGGCTTCCTGTGCGTACATTGGTTGTGGAAGAGGTTATAGAGTTTTGGCATTATCCCTCACTGTGTCTTGTTAGTTTCTTTTGTACCGACCAACTGCCTTTTGAGTGATTCTTCTTCTGCCCTGACCCCCAGCTCCCAAGAAGTGTTTCTATAACAAGTACCATTCCACTCTTGGTAGGCAGGCTGAGAAGTTTTGCTGTGTGTTGGAACAATTGGGATAACTCTTCTATTCCTTTCAGATATAATTCCAGCCTGAAAAACCTGTCTACCCTCCAGCTGATGGGGAGCTACATGGAAATCAGGAACTATATCGCCATGGTCACCAGGGTCCTGAGTCGGTGGGCCAAGGAGGACACAAGTCCCTCATGTGGCCAGTGGTCACGAATACAGGATGCATTGATCTCTTCAGTGTGCAGATTAGCTTTCACAGATCAGGTATGGCCCAGAGCCGGGAGAGCTCAGAGTCCGTAAAGCTGTAAATCACGATGTAGTGGGGCTCCCAGCAAGTGCTCATGCTTATAAAACAACAATCAAGAAATGAGCCCCAGGGGCCAGGCAGCAGGGCTCTGGTGCATGGCTGTGGCCTTTCTTGCCTGCTTGTGCCTTGCACAAAGAAATGCTGCTGCTTTATACAAGCGACCTTGGAAGTCAGTCATCACTACAGATAATTCTGCTCACATCTCTGCAAGGAAAAACTGTGTAAATCCAACCCGGTGATATCTTGTTAACAATGATATACCAGACTTAAATATATGATCATGTGTAACCACTAAGAAACGACCATGTATTCACATGTCACTGTTCTGCTCACAGCATTTCTGCAGCACCAGCCCTATCCTTGCCACTAGAGAACGCTCACATCACAGAACACACCTCACCCCTGTGGTTTTGGCGCTCCCACTTGATCTAGTAATGTTTCTTCCTCCTTCCTTCTCTCTTACCTTTCCCACAGTTGCCCTCATCTCTCCCCCAGTCTCTTCTTCCCTCCTACTTTCCTGATGGGGTGCGGGAGGCTGGCCAGCCAGGAGGAGAGGGGTTGCCTAGCAGGGAGAACTTGGGGCCAAGCTAATGCTTTCCCTAAAGAATATTTTTGTATCTGCAAACTGAATTATGTGGCTTAAAGCAGGCAAGCTAACCTTCTTTTTCCATCCCTTTCCCCCCCTTTTTGTTGGTTTTCTTGCTTCTCCTGCTCAGGAAGAAGTGACTGATTCTGTTCACCTGCTGAGGGACCTCCTACACTTCCCTAATAAGGTGAGCCTGCTGCTCTGCAGTGCATTTTCCTGCTTTTTGTATAATAACAAGGACTTTGGTCAATCCCTAAAGCAGGTCCTATGCAGAGCTGTGACACCCAAGTTAGCAACAGGACTTGCCTAAGCATTCATTTCAGTAGCAACACATGTCCCAAATCCCTGGTGAGGAACTTCATTCCAATATGGAAATTTGAAAACCCATAGTAGAAACAATTGGAAGCAAATCCAGGCATAAGCTCTTCTGCAGGGGGGTGGCTCTATAGTGCATCCATGGTATTGGGTCTCCCATCTTGCCCCTTCTTTTCTCCTCAAATCCCCAGCTCCAGCTTCTCCTGTTTGCCAGCCTCCTCCATGCATGCTCTCTGGCAGGGGAAAGGAGACCCTGTGAGTCCCTTGTCCACTGCAGTTGGCTTATGTCCCCATGGCAGAACGTCTGCACTCATGGCAAGGGCTCACCCCGTCTGTGTTCAGAAGCCATCTCACCCCTGCAGCTGCATAGGCCCTGTGGCCATGGGCAGTCCCCTCCCACGTGAGCTTCAGGATTTGTCACCGTGGTTACCACTGGCTGCTCCTCACTGCTGACTGGACCCCAGCGCTCCTAGGAGCTCCCTTACTGCAGGGAAGTGGGAATAGACACATTCTGTAAATGTGCTAATCTGTAAGTTGTAAATGAGTCCTAGAAATCTGCAGAAGCACTGCCCTGGTGCAGTGGGCTTTGTCTGCTGGGCATTTGAGATTGGTTTTAAAAGATGGAAGGAAAGAACCTTTACTAGTTTTGTTAGATATGATAATGGCATGTGAGCATGTGCTTAGAAAGAGTTATTATCTGTCAGCTGTATGTCCTAAAGTGCTCATGGATACAAGTAATACCTGAGATTTGCTTCTAAATATCTTCTAGAAGGTGAATGGGGGAAAACCTATTTCCAATGAATGATAATTGTTACCACTGGGTATGGGTATATTACACCAATGCACCATTCTCTCCACTTCAGTGCTTGTTTGAAAATGGGTTGTGCGCCATCAGGTGATGGCCTCAATGGTTGGGGAGCAGGAAGAGGGTCTGCATGGCCGGGAATGGAATGTCTTGGGTGGTGGGTGGGGGCCTGCAGAAGGTAGTGGGCCAGCATGGGAGAGGATTTGTGAAGTGGTTGCTGGGATTCAAGCCACGCAGCATCTTAGCATAAAGGGCCGAGAAAAAGCAATTGTTCTTCAGTCATTTTATGGGTCAGAAACTGAAGATCTGAGAGGGAATTGTCTCTTACAAACTTGGCCAGTAACCTGCTAGGACCACACCTGAACTTGAATCCTGTACTCTCAAGACCTTTCACGGTGTGTTTATTTCCATAATAATGAAAGAGGCAGAGTGTGTATGTCACGGGAGCATTTCATTTACACCTTTCCTCTCCATATAGCTAAGCCTCCTGAGCTCGGCTCTCATCCTCAAACTTGCCCGGGCACTGCTCACTCCGAGCACATTCCTGGGGAGGCCTGTGGTGGACAGAGAGCCGACGCTGCAGCTCATCCTTCTCGTATCCGGGGTCTTGGAAGTCTGTGACTATGGAAAATCCAAGAACGCGGACTACATATGGGAAGAAGGTGTTAAGGTCATCTCGGACCTACTCTTAGTGAGTCATGCTTTTCCTTCATTGGGTGCAATGCAGCCACTCCCCTCTGCCCTCTGATCATGTTTGCAGTTGCTTCTAGAGCCCGCAAGTATCATTGGTTCCTGAAGTACTATTTTATTATTCTGAGTGGTGATTTAGGATTTCAACATTTTTGTTTTGAATTTTAAACAAAATTACTCCATGACTCCTTTTCATGGGTGTGAAGTTTCCAATGATACTCTGCTTCTGTTCCATCCTTTTGTGCTTCCATAGATTTCCATTTGGGGTGTTTGGGAAGGTGCTGAACTTAGAAGCAGCATTTCTCAGCTCACCTTCTGATTTCTGAGGCAGGAGGAAGTAATATAGGTGATTTTTAATGTGCATTAATTTAAAAAGCAGCCCTGATGATACACAACTGCTAAAATAAAAATCACCAAGTTTATTGCAGGAAGTATGGGAAATTGTTTTGGAGATTAATCAGGTTTTTGCCTTAGGAAATGGCCAGTGCTCTGAGGAAGCAGTAAATTGATGGATAAGCATTTGTCTCTCCTTTCCTATGCTTTTGTCCTCCATCCTGTCCAGATCTACCAGTTTAACTCTAATTGGGCAATTAGAAAATAAGTAAAAGCTTTATCTGAATCTAGTAATAGCAACCATGATTAGCAGTTAACACACTAGAATCACATCTGACCCCTGTAAGCCCTGAGGCACTGCACTCAAGTTCACTGTCAATATAGTGAAATATCATGGTAGTAAAATAATCATAGTGTTTAAGTGCCTCTTAGATGGGCTAAGAAACCCAAAGAAGTATTGCAGTTGCCGCAAAAGGAATAAAATGTCACCAAAAAATGTGTCGGAACACTGTGTTTTGCTGTTGGTTGACATTTATTTCCTTGTGTCAGAATCTTTGCTCAGGCAAATGAATCTGAACTACCCCAAGATGGGCTACTTTTTCAGTTATTCTCCACCTGTCCCCTGGCTCTGGATTCGAGACCGCTTCCTCCTTTGCTTGGTGAACATTTGATGCCTGTTCTGTTTCAGAGCTGCCTGCCTTCAAACAGCGGGCCTCGGCTGCACATTAGTGCTGGGCACATGGAGCTCAGCACACTCCTTCACCATGGCCTTCAGGGCTCTGTGCAGAGCCTGGGCTCTGTCCAGGTGCATTTACCTGGAGACCTGGCCAGGCAGAGTCCTGCTGGGATGGAAGGACAACGCCCGTGCTACATTAGCCAGCTCATGTTCTTTAAGAAGAACCCATACCCAGGGGCACCAGCTCCTGGCCAGGTATGGTGCGGCAGATGACCAGTGCCTCCTAGTGACCCCCTGAAAGCTCAGTAACCATAGTTGGTGACGAAGAGAGGGACCAGGTGGCACATTTGCACCTGTTCACTTACAAGAGAGGGGCCAGTTAAAACGTGCCGATGTCCACTTTTCTTGGAAGAAACTCTTAGCAGAAAGGTATTCCTGGTATCGGGGTGACTGGGCCCACATTCAAACCATTATCCACAAGACCATGGCCTGAGTAGGCTGGAGTGTGTGGCACAGTGACTGGGCCAGGCATCGTGGTCAGCGACTTTGGGTTCACTGGTTTCTGTAATCAAGTGAAGAGTTTAGCTCAGTGAAACTTGAGAAGGGGCTGCTGAAGACCTGCTGGGGCCAACCTCGCCCCCTCCACACTCACCTGACAGGTGTGACCTGGCTGAACCAGCAACGGGGGCCGCTGCACTTGGGCAGCAGAGGGGACCCAAGTCCGGGTGATGTGGGAGTGAGGAAGTCAGGAGGCTGGTGCCAGTGTGTGGCGACTCCATGAACCCCATTTCACCTCCTCCATGGGTGATCCCGGGGGCGCAGGTCACTGGAGGACAGTGAGCCAGCATTCTCTGTATTTTCTGTACCCCGGGCATGTCTCAAGGGCCTGGCTCACTTGAGCACCCAATACACATCTGATGAAAGGATGCAAATTAATGATGCACAGCTTATTTTGGTGAGAGATGGTCATTTTATAAAGCAGACACTTCTATTTTTTAGGGTAATAGAAATAGCTAATTAACATATGAATATTCCATGTATGAAAAAGTCAGACTAATGAATCATAAAGAAACAAATTAAAATGATTTTTTTTGACTTACAAATTGCAGTTTTGTAAAGAGACTTACTTCGGGGGGTGGTGAGCAGGTGTCTGTGGTGTAAACTGTCTGAGCAGCACTTGGTCACTGGCCCCAGGGGCCTTGAGACATGGGCCCCCATTGTGACACTTGCAGGATTCTGCACTGAGGAAATGAGAGAAGATTTTTTTGAAAGCAAAATGCTTTGTTTCATTTATTTATTCAAAACAACATCATGATAACCCAAGTAGAAAAGTACATAAAAGTTCAACAGAGGGATATAGTTCCCTGGCCATAATGAGCTATGATAAATCTAGATAGCCAAGTAAGTTATATCAACCAGGGACTTTTAGTGACTTCAGAGGCTATTTTGCAAAACTATGGGCCATGAATTGTGTGCCCAGGATGTGCCCAATGCATAGAAAAAGTTTTGAGCGTGACTCCCCCACAAAGGATTTCCCAGGGTGACGGTACTGCGGGCCAGCTATGCTTCTCTTCTCCAGCTATACATTTCTGTACCTTCCTGTCTATAAGCAGCAGCTATTTATTTTTGGGTGTTTTTTTTTTTTAAGTAAGCATTGAAATTACTTTAAACTCTTTAAAAATTACTAATTTGATTAAGAGCAAAAATATGAGGCATTACAGCCGCCCCCGCACTGTAGATCCTGCCATTCAAACCAGGAGAACTGGCTGTGTTTTGGGTCAGCCCCTGCTGTCAGCTCCCTAATATGATGTGACTGTGGCAGCACACCCCTGGGCTCTGGGTTCTGCGTCCATCACCTCTGACTGCACAGATGTCACCTGCTCTGGGCTCTGTGTCCCCAGGTTGGCGGATCTGTCTTCCTGTCCCTGTACGACTGCTCCAGCAGGAGACCCATCAGCAGACCGCGGCTGACAAGCCCCGTGACCGTACAGTTTGGGGAGGCAGGTGGCTGGGTAAGGACATCACTGCTGCTTCCTGGAGGTGGCACTGGCTAATTTTCAATGATTTGACTTTTCCTAGGGGAAATGTTGCTTAACTTGTTTTCCATTTGATGGCAGGATAACAGGAGAAACCAAACAATGTTTGTGTTGCTTCGGGACAGAGTGAACTTTCATCGGTTCGTTGGGCCTTCTGAAAACCCCCAGGAGTGTCTGCAGATAAGGACAGAATTTTCCAAGCCCCTTACGAGAGCTTTCCCAGTCATGTTGTTGGTAAGGTGCGTGGTAGTCACAAGGCCAGAGCAAGAGATGCCCTTAAGGATATCTCGCCAAAAGATTAGTGATTGAAATTGCATTTCTAAGGCAGCCATGAAGCCCATTGTCCAAAGAGCTTAGGTGATGTTGTCTGCTGTCCAGGTAAGCTTCCCCACTTTGTTTTTTTACAACTGGGTCCTTGCCTGCTAAGTGCATTAGAGTGAGAATAATGAGCTGGCAGAGAATGCTGACACCTCATTTAGGAATCGAATCCTCCTATTTTTTTATTTCTTTTTTTTTCAAAAGGAAAAAAATGGTTCAAACTCTTTTGTCTGAGGAGACTTGATAAGTGAATCCTCTTTCTTAGCAATGTTGGGTCTCTGAGTCGTGGGTAGGCCCCACTACTGAAGAATTACACAGGGACACTACGTAAGTGACTACTGAAGAGGGTCTTTAAAACCACACATTAGCAATGGGAATGGAGGCCCTGGTAGGTCTGGATGGTGAAGGGTCCTGTTGGAGAAGGTGCCTGTGGTCATTCGTCTTCTGAGCCCTGTCCTGGGCCAGGTGACAGCCGTCAGCCTCTCCGCTGCTCTGGGTGAGGGCACGCATCACTGAGTGCGTCACCTGCAGGGCGAGGCCCACAATGCTCAGCAGGGCTCAGTGTGTACCTGTTGGCTCCACCCTCACAGGAGCCCAGCTGTTGAATGAAATGTGTCTATTTGCTTAAAGAGTTTGGATTTTAACTTAATTATTTAAGTCACACACAAAAGGTAAATTGGCTCTGACCAGGTCTCAGTCTAGCTCCTTCCTGCTCCCTCCTCCATCTGTCCACTCCTGATGTGACATCAGTGGGTTGTCACTGATACCCACACACACCAGGCCACCTGCCACCCAGACCACCGGGAGCCAGGCCTGTGTATTCCCATAGTTGTGCTGCTTATTGTTCTTGCTTCAGACTAAGTTTCTACCTTTCAGTGAAATGAGAGATGAAAGTGTCACATAATTCTTATTGAAAGGCCTGTGGTCCTGGGGAACAGGCAAGGTGGCCCATGGTCTCAGCTGCTTCCCTGTTGGGAAGGACTTTTGCACAGAGCTGTACGGCTGAAGTCTTGCAGGGGAGAAGCCACAACAGAACTGGACACTGTTGCATCATCTGTCTCCTAGGTTCTCCGAGAGGCCTACTCCTTCTGATTTCCTTGTGAAACACATCTACAGCTGGGAGGAGCGGAGTGTTCACATCTGTGTGCCTGCCATCTCACTGAGAGGTCAGCACACGTCTTTAACCTCGCACTCTGTTTATTAGACAAGATGAAGTGTCTGTTTTAAGGCAGGAGCGTGAGTGTGCTTTATTCATGCATGATGAACATGGTCTCAACCTGGTTATGCAGTGGTTTTGGACAGGCCGCCCACCCCACTGGCGGGTCTCCGGCACTTTCTTGTGGTCCTTTGGCACCTTCCCTTCAGGGCCCCTCCTGACCTCTCACAAGCCTCTGCTGACATGCAGCCTCTGCTTCTGCCTCCTTGGTGGGCCTCCCTTGGCCTCCAGGACTCCCTCTACCTGTTGCTCCTCTGGCACCTTTTTGCCTCTCCTGTTTGTTACTCTGCCTCTGGGGTCAGAACCCTCACTCCCAGGGCTCTCCCTGCAGCTCTTCTCTGCCTGTACCCCACAGGACCCACCAGCCCTCACCAGCAGGGGGTAGAGCATGGCTGGTTCTGGGCTCACCCCATAACATCTGACCCTGGTCGCTTAGGCTCCTGAGTCTCTGTCCTCACGAAAGGCCAGGAGCAGGCTCAGCGTGCTTATGCAAGTCCACACTGGACTGTGCACATGTTTCCAGCAGATTCCGAAGATTGTGGCATTGCACGGGGACTGGCTTCAGACGTCGGACCACAAGCCATCCTGTCTCCACTGTCTACCACATCTGTATGTGATGTATTTTCCCTGAGAACCAGTCATTACATAGCTCGTTTCTTTTCAAAATGGATTAAACTGTAAATGAAATTCAAATTCTCAATGGCAATTTAAAATATTTTGCAACTGAAGTTTCTTTTCCACATTTTTTTATGGTGAGAAATTTCAAACTGACAGAAATGTTGGGAAAAAGAAAAATTTCATCTGGAGTCACAATTTGTTGGCTTTTTGCCACATTTGCTCTATCTGTGCATGCTCACATGTGTGCACATGTGTGTGAGTGTCAGGGGTAGGGTGAGTCACTAGAGAGGGAATTCCAGGCACCATGCCCCTGCAGTACTAGCTACATCAGTACACATCTCATACACGCGAGAATATTCCATCACATGCCTGGACACCACTGCCCTGCTACAGAGAGCCAGCACCCCTCAAGGACACCATCTACTGTGCAGTCCACAGCTAAATGCTGGTGATGGTCTCCACAGTGCCTTCCAAAGCTCTTCACCTTTGTTATTTAGAGTTAAGTCAAAGTTCCTAAATGCACTCCATCACCCTGTTTGGTGGCCTCTTGAAAATTGAGAATACCCTCCCCGTGTTTTGCCTTTTTTCCATGACATTGACTTTTTGTGAGTCTAAGTCAGTTATTGTTTGAGTGTCTCACGTTCTGAACCTCCTGACTGTCTCCTTGGGATTAAATCCAGTTGCCAGGTGTCTGGTGAATAACCCCACTGGGGACACCAAGTTTGGAAACTGGGTTGGGGATGTAACACCAAACTCTTCACTTTAGCAGAGCATCTTCCCATTGTGATTAACGAGACTATACTGGTGAGACGATCTGGGCACCTCCTTCTGCTGTGGCCTTTCTCCCTGGGTCTGGGCCTCCTCTAGTGATAACAGGGCTGACCACAAATGGTGATCTCCCAATTCTATCCTGAGTTGGCTGGCATTCATTAGTAAAGAGAGCTTCTGTCTCATTCTCTTTCAGGCCTGCTTCCTTGTCTCCACAGATGCATAGATTTTAAAACGTCAGTATATTTCATTCACTTCCATAACCTTTCTTTCTGATGCTCAAATTGTGCCAGGGAGCTCCTTCATGATGGCTCCTGAGCCTTTCTGACATGACATCAGGAGTTCAGAGCTTCCTCCGTGGGACACCAAGGTGTGTGGGCCTGTCTGCTCCTCAGTGCCCTTCCCAGAATCAGGCATTTGCCCAGGGAGCCTGGGCTCCTTCCCAGGAGTGGTGCTGAAGACACAGGTCTTTGCACCAGATGTGCTCATTGCTACTGGGTATCAGTGTTTCTGAGATGGCTCAGTAGAGTCAGTAGTGTGCGCGTGTACACATATGTGTGTGTGTGTGTGCACACATCCCTGTGCAAATGAGCTCATGCTAATCCCTCCAATTCAAATCCAGCCCCCTGGCTGCTCTCTCCCTTTCCCCCAGGGCCTCTCTGGATCCCTGGTCCTGCCTCAAGAATTCCATTTCCCCCATTGTGCCTACCCTGCAATATACACAGAATATCAGAATTAAGGCAACATTAACAAACCTACCAGTTGAGGTTCAACATCTCTTCTTTTCAGGTTTTGCTTCTCTTAGGATCCATTGTCCTTGAGTCAGTTCTTTTCTCTGTAGAGAGTTTGCTACCAGTTTTATACAGCTAGGTTTGTTTTTTATAAATGTATTTAATATTAGTGGTTACTGTTCTCCATTTGTTTTTATCTCATTTTATTTTCCAAGCACACAAAACATTTGTCTTGTTCAAATGTCTAAACCTTATTAAAAACGTTTATGGTCAGAGCTGTGTCTTGCTTCCCACAACCTTGTCCCACCTGCCTTGTTCTGACCTTTTCCATTCAGGTAAGTTTTTCATGAGCACTTGGGCACATACATGCACGATCTTAGTCCCCATGGTTCTCATGCTTGTTTGCTTTGTGCTTTTCTCAGTTAAAGTTCTATATTAGGAAGTCCCACTATACATTTTCATTCACCAATATCTTCATTGTTTTTTACTGCTGCATAGTCTCCACTGTACGCACCATGCTTTGTTCAGCCAGGTTCCTGTGTGTGTGCATGGGAGACTCAGGATTTTCTCAAGTGAAATTCCTAAATACGGTATTCCTGGGTCGAAAGGTAAATGCATGTGTAGTGGGCAGGCATGTATTGCCAAATTCCCCTCCAGCAATGTGGGGATGGCCTTTTTCCTCACAACTTTGCCAACAGAGTATATTTCCAAGTTTTTAAATTTTTCCAATGGATAGTTGAGAAATGGGAGTTGTAATATGCATTTATATTATTAATTGAGTATTTTCTCATAGCCTTAAGGCCATTATCTTTTTTCATGAACTGTTCACATGTACCCATTTTTCTACTGAGTTTTCTCTTGATTCATGTTTTTTTATTTTGTTCTTGAGCTTTTTTACCTTGTTAAAGATTTTTTAATAGAAAAATTTATCCACTTTTAAAAAATTACTCTTGGATTTTGAATCATATAGAAAGTCATGCCTTATACCCAGGTTATAAAAGAAGCCATCCCTGTTATGTTTTTTTTGAGTACTTGTACACTTCCATTTTTCTATATTTAGATCTCCGATTGATTGGTATTTACCACTGTATGCGGCATGAGATTCATATTTTTACAAATGGCTAGTGTCTAATTGTGCCAACATCATTTATTAAGAATTCTTTGAGGCAAATTTGAAGTAAATGGGATGTTAAATATTTGCTTTTAAACATAAAACATATCCAAAAATGACAGGCTAAACCCACATGATCATGGGCTGTCCTGCCGGGACTGAGACTGAGGACACACTAATGTTGGCAGGTGGGCTGATGGAGCCGCAGAGAGGCAGGGAAGGGCTTTGGGTGGAGCGGAGAAGTTGACTCCACTCTCTGCATCCCCCAAAGGCAGCTGGGTGACCTGCTCAGATGTCCGGAGGGGCTTGGAACTGGAGGAAGCATGTCCACACTCTGCCAGCCCAGAAGATGCAAGCCAGCACTCCGACCGGGAGCGCTTATTCCCAGGGCCAAGCTCCAGGACAGGCAGCCGCCAGACCTGCGTGTCTTCCCACCCCCGCCCAGCTTCCCCGCCTCGCCCCCTCTGTCTGCCGCTCCATCTGCGTGTGGAACGGGTTATGCCTTTTTGCAGACTTTAGGTTGTATTTCTTAATTTCTTTTTTCTCTTTTTTAGACACCAGCTTGGGCTATTTGTCCTTGTTAGATGCCGACTATGACAGAACACCCCCCAATCAGTACTTTGCTGAAGCGGTGAACTATACAGTACATTTCCAGTGGCTCCAATGCCTGTTTGGGGACAAGAGAGAGTGGAGATCTGGAAGTTTCTCGCCACAACCAGGAAGCTCTCCAGAGACCGTGAATTGCAGGTATACATGTTACATCCTCCTGTCTGCTGGCACTTCTTTGTGAGCCAGGAGAATGAATGGATACAGTGTGGGACCTGCTCATGGTATATACGAGGGGCCGAGAGGTATTATTTTTTTAAAGTCCGTCTTTAGAGTGGTTGTACTTGCAGGGGCAGCAGATGGGCGTTCAGCGTAGGGCACTGCGGCTGGCAGCAATGTTATCCTGCAGGCTGGGGCTGGGCTGCACCGTGAAGGCTCTGTCATCAAGGTGCCTGAGTACACAGTGAGGACAGCCCATGTCCTAGGGTGGCCTTGGGGGCTGACCACTGAGACACCAGGTGTCTGGTGCCTGGCAGAACAAACCCCTCCTTTCTGACTTTGGTTTTAGCTGAACACTTTAACCTGGATCTTAATCATAGCATTACAATCACCAGAACCTGTGGCCCCTCCTTGAGCCCATGAGCTATGACACCATAAACCTTGCTCTCCCCACATGCCTGCCCCTAACCCGCACCTCCCTCCTAGCTATGATCGCCTCACAGCCTTCTCTGTGGCAAGAAGAGAGCTGAATGCCAGTCTTGAAATGAGTGACGTTTCCAAGTTCCAGAGGTAAGTTGCATTTTCTAAGTCAAGATAAAATGTAATCTGTACTGCTGCCCACATGTAATTCAGCAGATGCCTGCCATCCATGTTACTGATTATCATTTGCTGTCTGGAATATCCATATCAATTGCTAACTGTCTTTAAATGTTACACAGTTTTCTATGTCTGTCTGTCTACACTTATGTTCACTGGCAGGAGATGTACAGACACAAGAAAGTCAACGTGCTTTTCTTTTCAGTTTAGCTTTAGTTGATGTCACTGCTCAGTGTTTGCTGACGGGGTGCAGCCCTTGGTGACTAGGTTCCCAAATGTCGTCCTCTTGATGCTTACTGTCAAAGCTCACTCTTTCTCTTCAAAGTGGTTTCAGACACATTGGACAAGCCATCAGGGGAGAGGCAGGCCTGGGGATGCCTGGATAAAAGACAAAGCCTGAGGTCATGCAGGGACATGGCGTCCTGGGAGGACAGTGACCCCAGGCACCCCTCCAGCCCACACCAGTGCCTGGGAAGGAAGGGAGCTGTGGAGGGGCCAGGATGGCAGCGTCCAGGCCTCATTCTGCCTGGGGTGGGGAGTATTCATCACTCCCACATGCTGAAGCACTTTATAGGTGTCACCTTGCTTAATCCTCATAACAGTGGGACGGTGCTCTGTCCAGGCTTCTTAAGGAAAGAGCCTCAGACAGAGGACATGGTCACCCAACTCGGTGCAGCTTCAGAGGCAAAAGCTGGTCCCTCCACAGGCCCCTGTGCCCCAGGCCCTGCTCCTGGGCGGCTGGTCTCTGGGCTGCAGGTCACTTGTGCGTTTGGAAGCCCTTGAGTCAGCCTGAGCAGCTCAGCTGCTGCCTGCACGGCCCAGGGCCAGACACGGCAGAGGCTCCCCACCCCATCTTTCCTTCCTCAGCCAGGATCCCCCCAGATCTATCTACCTTCTTCTCCAAGTCACAAAGCACTTTTTAAACAGATCCATGACTCCCAGGGGCGCTTGTGTGTGTTAGCCAGTGTGGAGGGGAGTTGGTCAGAATTAGCCTAGGTGTTAATTTTTTAGAGTAATTCACTATTTACTTGTCTCCTTTTATTTATAGATGCCCAGCAAGCCTGCTTCCTGGTATTTCTATTGTGGTTTTTACAATTCTTTATGCACTTTTGGTTACTAAAAGCAGACGCGTAGATCACTATGAAAAAAAGAAAACTGGTTACATTTTTCTTCAAGAAAGCACCCCACCCGGCCACCAGCTGTATGCAGTTGTCATTGACACCGGCTTCCGGGCTCCAGCCCGCTTTAGCGCAAAGGTAATGGGGTCATCCTGGGAGATGCTCTGCGTGTGTGGAAGGGTGTGGGCTGGTGTGAGTGACAGCCCCACAAACACACGGTTTGGGGAGTCTTCTGCCCTTCCCCTGTCCCTGTGCCCTGCATGGCTGGCCCAGTCTTATTTCTGGGGGGGCTCACCTCCCCCTGCACAGGCCTCCCCTCGTCCAGAACGGCCCGCTCCAGCCCTCCTCCCCTTTCCTCCTGCACTGAGGGAAGCAGCCCGCAGTGGTCTGTGGCTGAGTGGAATATGGGGCCTTTGAGAGCCATGTTCGCTCTTGTAGTTGGTCTGAGTCTGTTACCTGCTACCCAGGGGCAGACCACTGGAGGGGTGAGAATGTCCAGGCCAGCTCTGAGGACAGGCAGGCGTGTGGCTGGCTGGGAGTCTTGGGTAAAGACAACCTTCCCAGAGTTGCTGATGGAGGGAATGGACAGGGTGTGCAATGAAGTGGGTGGGGTCCCGCAGATGGGTCACGTGGAGACCAGATGCCCATGAGGGAAAAGCACACAACAATGGGTGGCACCACCCTCCTTCCTCAGCTGGAGGGACACTGGGGGCCATGGTGGGGCCCCCACCATGTGAATTACCATGTGAATCAATAGTGAATTACTCACAAAGATAAACACTTAGGTGGGGCTGTGAAGATAAGGCCGCATAGACAGAACCCAGAGCCCACCCGGGCAGCTCTGTGAGTGGAGGTGTGCACTCACATGGATGCCCCAGGACGGGGCTACCTCTGCACTTGGACACCCCCCCACCTCTCGAGGGGGCAAGGCTGCCTATGGAATCCATAGTAAGAGAACCATGAAGACTGGGGTTTGGGCACAAGCCACCTGGCAGGGAACGTGTGTGTGACTACAGAGCCCCTTGCGGCCCGGGCCATGACCCCCAAATGTCCCTCCAGCTGAGGGGGGAAGGTGGTGCCACCCATCGTCGTGTGCTTTCCCTCATGAAGCCACATGCGACCTAATGAGTCCAAGCTGGCACTGGTTTCTCTAGACCAAACGGGGAAATCTGGCCAACCCTGGCAGGCACTACTCCCCAGGTCTCTCCCAGGGCAGCCTGAGGAGCAGCCACCGGGCCATGGGGCAGTGTCCCTGCATCCCCGGGGCCCACCTGGTGGGTGGCACTCCACCTTTCAGGCTTGTTTTGGGCAGGATGGGGATCTGGGGGCCCAGGCATAGATCAGTGCCAAGTGCTCAATGTCTTAACTCGTACTGTGTTTTTGTCTGGAGGTTTACATTGTCTTATGTGGTGAAAATGGGCTTTCAGAACCCAAAGAACTCTACTGTCCAGAGAAGTCCCTGTTTGAAAGGAATTCCAGACACACCTTTGTCCTGAGGTATTCCAAAACTCCAATTGCACAATTTGGGAGAGAGGCCGATCAGAACTGGTGTAGCCTTATCACAAATTCAAAAAAGAAGAAATGAATAACACTCTTTTCTGATAGGGCTGACTCACATCTGATGGTTTTATAAAGCAGTTCTACTGTTTTATTTGAAGTAGATCAGATAGTAGATGTGTGTGCAGGAGGGAGCGAGGGACAAGGGCCGATAGACCCTGTGTGCCTGTAAGATTCGTGGCCACAGCCTTCTCTGTCACTAATCCTGCTTGATTTTGTCCATCCCCAGTTTGGGGGAGTGGGGCACATGACCCCTCAAGGATGGTGGGTCTGGAGGAAGAAGGACCATTTACCAGGACTTAAGCACCTGAAGGTCTCAGAAAACATGAAAGAATTGAACCACATGTTTTTTCTCCTGGCAAATTTCATTCAGAATATTTATTGGTTTGGAGAATTACATCTTCATTAAGAGAGAAGAGAGTCACCCGCAGGTTAGTCCACACCAAGCACACACATTATCAAGGGGTGATTGGGTTAGGGGAAGTTGGTAGGAGCTGAAGAGCTCGTGCATGATCACTGTGCAGCAGGCCAGGGACACCACCAGGCTTCGGATGTCACCCTGCATAAGGCTCGTTAATTGACATGTCCCATCAGCCACAATGGTGAGAATTGGGGCTGGCACTGCTGGCCTGATGGGCTGTTGTATCCCCAGTGCTCCAGCCAGGCTGGGCCCGCTCCAGAAGATCCGACTCTGGCACAACAGCTGTGGGCCCTCTCCTGCCTGGTACGTCAGCCATGTGATGGTGAAGGAACTGGGTGTGCAGCAGGGGCACAGCTGGCTCTTCCCTGCTGAGTGCTGGCTGGCGGTGGGCAGGCAGGACGGCTGCGTGGAGAGGGAGCTGGCCTGCTTGCACCAGGGCCTCGGCTTCTGGAAGGTAGGTGGCATGCATCTGTGCATCTCTGGTGGACTAGGAGACCACCAGCCTGTGCATTTCTCTGCAGTTCCTTAATCTCTTCTAGAGTTCCATGTATTTGTTGCTTTCTTAATATCTAAGTTAGTATCCAGACAGCTGTGTCTTTAATGATGCAAGGATTAAGTAAACACCTGAGCATGGATTAATTACCCTTGCCAATTAGGCATTATTGCAGTCAAGTTTTTCTTCTTTTAATTGTGACTGTAATAACATTTGCAGAATTGATGGCGGCCTGTGGTCTGTGTCATCATCCAAGGGGTCACTAATCAGCTCACTTCTGAGCACCTGGCTTAGATCCCGAACAGCAGAATTGACCGAAGAACAGAATGCAGGTGTGACCCATGCCGAGTGGCAGGAGATCATGAAAAGGGACACAACATAAGCTCACAGACCAGCCCTGAAATGTTATGTTTGCCTGTTCTAATCTTCCCCAATACATGGATATAGTTCATATGGTTCTAATGATAATGCTTGTGCATCTTGTACTTTCAAATTTAATATTTTGGAGTAGATTTCCTCATGAATTTCCTTTAAAATCATAGAAGGGCTATCTGATGGCCCACTGTGCACTTCTCTTTGCTTAAATACCCACCTGTTGGACATTCAGAATTTCCTTCTGTCATGCCCATAACAGAAAATGGTGTAGAAGGCACTGGGACTCGTGGCTTTGTGTTTCTGGAGAACCATTTCTCAGGCTGGTCTCAAATGGGGACAGGAAGTCAGTGAGCACTGACATTCTCCTAGGCAACCAGGTCTTTCTTCTCAGTGTGTGCCCATTGCCGCCTGCCATGGGGAGAGGACCAGGCTCACCACTTTGCATCAGCAGACTCGACAGTGCTAACTTAGAAGAAAGCAATCACAGTGAATTTGAAATACAGAAATTCTTTAGCATCTAAAACTGAATGCTTGATTCAATGGGAGTCTCCTTAGATGATTACTTCTACATAAATATAACTGCCTGAATATCTTCCATGGTCTATTCCCCAGCTGTTTTGCTGGAGAGCTTTGAGAGAAACCTGTGCTTACTAATTCAGCCGCAGAGGTGCACGGGTGGCCATGCCTAGGGGTCGGTGTGCACCCTCGCTGCCTGTCCCTCTTTTGAAAGCTGTACTCTCATCCTAATAGACCCGTTTTGCTAGCCTTTCCCGTGTGCTGCTGTTTGTCATCCTGTTTGCTCTAGAAGAGTGTTGAGCGCTGAGCACTGTTTGAGTAGAACTGAACCTTTGGAACTCGGTGCATAAGCCACGTGTGGCCCTGTGTGGCAGGTGTGGCAGGTGCTGTGGGCTATTGAGGGCACAGGAGGTGCTCCTAGCCCACAGGGCACTCAAAGCTGGGTACCTGTGTGGCAGGGAACTGTGCTGGGAACAAGGGTTTTATATGTCTACCAGGAACACAAAGGACAGATGTGGGGTCCACCGGGTGAGGGTTCATTAGGAGGCTCTACAGAGTAGGTGTGAACACTGAGCATGAGGTGGTATGGGGGCAGTGTATCCTCCAGCTCCAGACACCCAGTGGCAGGTGGCGCTGGGCATGCCCAGTGCACTGAGTGCGTGGTGGGGCAAGGGGCTGTGGAAGAGGCAGAAGCAGGCAGGGGCGAGTGGCTGGCATGCCCAGCGTGGCTTGGCCGCCAGCTAAAGAAACCCACTCAGAAGGACTGGTGGTCAACCAGCGTCCACATGTGTGCGTAACATGCAGTGTCTATGCCCTCTGTCTGCTGCAGCTTTTGTACTCCAAGTTCACAGAGTACCTGGAAGACTTCCACGTCTGGGCCTCGGCATACAGCGCCCCACCCTGCAACGGCCTCCCGTGCACACAGCGCCTTACTGTTGCCTTTGCCCTGCTGTGCACACATGCGTGCCTCACTGCCCTGGTCACTGCCACCAGACAGGAGCAGGTGGGAGGCACTGGGTTTTCCTTAAAGTGGCTTCCGAGTCCCATCCTTACCATGTGATGCCTTGCTGACTCAGGAATTAGCAGAATCACAGTGCCCAGGGAGAGGTGGGAGGCAGGGCAAGGGAGCTGTGGGCCTCTGGAGCCCCTGAGGGGAGGTCGGCCTTGGAGGGGCCGGGAGGGCCTGTGGGCAGGGGTCTCTGGGCAAAGCCAGCACAGGCCTGCCTCCAGTGATGCTTCTGTGCAGAGCTCACGACTTCTTCAGAGGGTCACCCACCTAGTTGTCTAATGAGAACACTCCTGTGTTTTTCTAACATTGGCAGTTAATTCAGAGTTTAAAAATCCTCTGATGGAAGAGGAGGGAACAGTTTGGATGGCCCCGTTTGCCCTTGGGATGCCAGTTTGCAGTGGGCAGCTTGGTCCCACAGTTCCTCAGGAGCTGTAGAGGGTAATTCTAAATCAGCACAGCCAGAGTGGAGGCTTCGCCTTCCTTTGGAAAATAACCATAGCCTGACTTTGTGGGGGAGGGAAAGCAGTCAGATATGCTTCTTAGGACAACCTCATGGCCATTCATGGGCCCCCCAGTGGCTGGAAATGTGGAGAGGCCTTTTCAGAGGTGGGGTTTGGTGACAGGGCCACCAGAGAGCAGTAACAGTAGTGGGTTGGCAGAATCCTTTAAAAAAAGAATAACAGGTGTGTAGCATGTATAAGATGATTAAGAAACGTCGTCAAGTATAGGTAAAGGAGCAGCTGTGCCACTGGGACAAGAACGGGCCATGGTCAGGAACCCTACGGTGGGATACTCCTCCGAGGTCGACCAGCTGTCTGATCCTCTCAGCCTTTCTCTTTATTGACAAATGGGTTGTTGGTGCCCTTGCAGGACTGCAGTCAGTTGAGGGGTGAGTCAGGGGAGCATGAGGCATACCCAGCATAAAGAAAACGCTGAGCACATGTTTGTACAATACAAAAAGATTCATGTAGGAGAAAAACAAGAATATGCCTCGTGATTTTTCTTTTCTTCTGGGATGATTCAGGGAGCGAGAACTTTAGTTTCCTATAAAGGAAATGCTCACATCAGATACCCTTGTAATTTCAAGATGACTGTACGTGTTAAGCCGGGCCTACTTCAGGGATGTCTCTGCTCTGTTGTGTCACTGCAGCTCCCGTGGGCTGCCAGCCCCAGCGATGTCACTGCTGGGTCCTTCTGGGCGGGTTTCCTGTGCGCCCTCCTGGCTTCTCCTGGGGCACAGCTCTTGTCCCTGCTCTTCAGGCTCAGCAAGGTATCAGCGCCCACCCACATGACCCTGTTCTCCTGGGTGGGCCCTCATCGCGGGGACACCCACCAGAACCACTGCCTTACTTCCTCAGGATGCCAGTGGGCCTCCCCGGGCAGAGCCACACCTGCCCCCGCAAGGAGCACTGGGGGATGCAGCCCAGGGTAAGTTTGCATGTTCCCTTAAAAGGGGTTTGGTGTTTGCTTTAAAATCACAGCAGCAGGGAGATGAGGAAGTCTGGGGTGGCGGTGGGGTCGGAGAAACTCCCCCATGGTGGCTGACCCTTGGGAAGGCCGGTCTGCTGGGTGGGCATCATGTCTCTTGCTTCTGTTTGCATAGTGTTCATTGTGAGGCCAGCTGGGTTTCATTCATTTCAAAGCCACCTGAGCATCGTCCAGGCCCACACCAGGACCACACCATGGCTAGTCCTGCCTTCAGCCTGTCTGTTTCCAGTGTTTCCTGAAGAAAGTGCTCTCCCAGGAACCCTCCCTCCCTGCTTAACATCATTCATTTGACTTTTCAAATCAGGCCCTGATTCCTGTAGAAGGACAGCTGGTGCACAGAAGACGTATGAGGTAAACTGAATTGTGCACAGTGCTAACTCTCTGGCCTGAAATGCTACCAGTTAGGTTTCTCTGGTGTCTGCCTTGACTGTGGTCTGGCCACAGGTGGTCAAGCCCAGGGTAGGGTAGAGATGTGGAAAGGATGCGCCGGAAACCTGCTAGGCTGGCCAGGGCTCCTGAACAGGCTGGAGCAGCTATCCAGGCATTGAGCAAAGGCCGGATGGGAAGGGGTGCAGCCAGCAGAATTTGGAAAGCCGCCTAGGTATAGAAAGAGATGTTCTAGAAGCTGGGCCTGAGCAGGAGTGGCATTGTTAGGTCCAGTGGGGGAAACTCAGTGAAGCAGGGGTCCTGGGTATGAGCCTGGCTGCTCTGTAGTCCCTGGGTGGGCCTGAGAGGAGCTGGCTCCAGGCAGGTGCCCCATGGTCCAGCCCTCACCTATGACCTAGGCAGGTTGAAGGACAGGTTCAAAGAAACTGAATCACATCACCACCTGGCTTATTCTGGATTGGTGTGGTTGTGCAGCTAGTTGGGTGGGGTTCTTCTCTGTGGGAGTGTTGGGGGCACATGTGCTTCTGTATCATTTGGAATCCCTACCTCCTTGTGGAAGCTCCTTCTCCTGAGCATGGTGCTGGTCCCCAGGCCTGTGTCCCCACTGCTGTCCTGCTCGGATCTGCCCACTCCCTACGCTAAGCCAGCTCTCTGCCCTTCTGCCATGAGCCTCACTGACCCCTTGCTGTGGACAGAACTCTGCTGTGGTGGGTCCACAGCCTGTGGAAGGCAGGTGCTGTCACCTCTAGTTACAGCAAGCCAGTTAATGCCATCGCCACTCTCTGCAGGGTGCAGAGCAGCTGGCCCCGGGCTGCCTGCGTATCCTCCCCAGAGCCCATCCCCAGGCCTGGGGCTTAATGAATGGCCAGGCCATGTCTGCCTCCTGAGAAAACTTTCACTCACTCTGCATTACTGTGATGGCCCCAAATTCTACCGAGCCCTGTATGCACTGGGACACTAACTAGTCAACCTTCTTTTCAAGGGTAACATTCTCTCTGGGAGTGCCAGGCCCTGTCCTGCCCCTGAGCTGGAGGCCCGCAGAGCTGTCCCAGGCCAGCGGGCAAACAGGGGGATGAGTGACGTCTGCGCTGTCAGCTCCCAAGGTGACGGTGGTGGTGGGTGTGCAGCATGGCCCTTCCTGCCTGGCCCCTTGGCCCCTGGGAGAGGCAGGGTTTGCACAGTTGGGCCAAATGACTGAACATATGATCATGTCTAAGCCAGGCCCATCTGAAACCAAGGCATCAGCTTCATTCCAAAGCCCTGATGATTTCTGGTATCCTGGTAGGGGTTTAGTTGTGTCTTTTGAAAACCAATAATAGGCTCTTAACTCTCCTATAAGTATTCTGAAATTTGAAGCTTCAAATGTTTTTATTGCAAATTAGAGTGAATAACTCTGCAGCTCCAGGCAATGCTGGACAGTGAGCAGAGCTGTGGACAGGGAGCTGCAGGAACAACGGAGCCTGTGTGCACGAGGGCCGCCCTGGCGTAACACTGCCTTCTGCCTGCCTCTGGGCCCTAATGGGATCTACCCAGAGAAGCGATCACCTGGGAAACTGGGCCTCCAGGCGACTCCATGCAGCAGGTGTGGGGCAGCCCTCAGAGTGCCCTTGGTTCCAGAGAAGCTAACAGAGTGGGCAGGGGTTGCTGCTCTCTCGGGAGGTGGACTGTGCCAGTGCGGCCCCTCCTCCCTGCTACTCTTAGTGAGAAATATAAACTGTGGGGCACATATAGCAACAGACCATAGCCCAGACTGTGGCATAATTCTGATGGAAAGTACTGATTGTAAACAGCACTTTGCTCTGAGAATGGCCACATTTTCTCCCAGGCTGGAGGTGGTGGTCACTTCATGCAATCAGCCATTGTGTAGACCCAGCAAAGCTCCAGAGAAATACCAAGTCCACAACAGTGTGAACTGTGACACCAGTTGTCTGTGAGGAAGGCCAAGGGATCAGATAAGACAGAAAAAGTAAAACCATAAAATCCCCACGTTAGGCAAACTACAAATCTCTGGGCATTAAGCTTCTCCAGAGAAACAGAACCAATAGGGTGTATACAGATATACATAGAAAAAGATTTACTGAAAGTAAGTCATGCAGTCATGGAGGCGAGAGGTCCCAAGATCTGCTATCAACAAGCCGAAGGCCTGGGAGAACCGATGTTTCATTCAAGCCCAGAGACAGAAACAGCCCATGTCCTAGCTCAGAGGCCATCAGGCAAGAGGAAATCCCTCTGACTCTGGGAAGGTCCGCCTTTTTGTTCTATTCAGGACTTCATCTGATTGGATAGGGCCACCCCACGCTGGGTCCACCTGTTAAATGGCTATCCCGTCTAGGAACAGTTTCATTTAACACACCCAGAATAATGCTTCACCAAATGACTGGGACCCCCATGGCCCAGTCCAGTCGGCACATAAAAGTAATGACTGCATTTGGGTGAGGATGCAAGTGAGCAGGTCTGTTTAAACATGTGCCTCTTCCTTGCGGCTCCTCAGCCCCCTGCAGTGGCTTTGAAGGACTCACCGCACTCTGGTGGCCAAGGACCCTGCTGCCTTGGTTGAGCTTTGCAGCGTGGGCCATTTGTGGGATAGTCTGCGTGGCCTGTGGCTTGGGGACTGGACTCCTAGGGTACAGGTGAGTGGCAGAGGTTTTCAAATACCCTCAGGGCTTTGAGTGGAAAGTCTAACATTTATAAGGAAATCTTGGGTTCCTGGGAGCTCGTGCAGTGTGGTCCCCTAACATGACTACTGCTTTCATAGTCTAATTTCTACCTCCATCACCTTGGGGAGAAAGAGAAACACATGCAAACCCCAAAGGGCCTCTGGGGCTGGCTGGCTGTGGGACAGCAGCTGGCTTGGATGGAGTCCTGGCTGTTACAAGAAGCCCAGGACCCTTGCCCAGCTGCTGAGCTCCCTGGAGGATAGGCTCTGAGCCGGTACATCCTTAATGGCCTCCTGTCTTTGGACAAAGTGTACACCTGCGAGATGGGGGTCACTGTGTACATCCCATACATTCTGGCTCCATCCACCACCTGCATTGACCCCGTCTGTGATGATGGGCCAGTTGCTTAGAAACCTCTGTGTGCTTCAGTTTGCTCACCCGTGAAACAGGAATATTTGTAGTGCCTCATGCATGAGGCTCTTGGAGGAACAAGGAAATCCTCAATGTGATGGTGTTAGCATAGGGCCTGGCACCTGTTAGGTGCTCAGCACATGTGAAATTCACCATTATCCTTATTAGCACCACCCACCCTTCCCATCTCTGCCCACTCTGTGCTGGCTGTTCCCTTATCTCCCGCTCAGCAGCTTCAGGGAGGCTGGCGACCCCTTGGCAGGGAGAGGCACCCTCCAGTGCCAACACTGTACCGCCTCCCATTGTGCGTCCCTGGGCGCATGCAGGCCGTTGCTGACAAAGCTCTCCTGGCAGGTTTGGACCCACGTGGTGTGCTGGGTGGATGTACCTGCTGGCTCTCTCTGTGCTGTGCTGTGCTTTCATCACCCAGCCACTCATGGTGAGCAGCGCCCCCCAGGTGGACTCTTCATCAGCAGGGGCTGAAAAGGGGGTTGGCTCTGGTCTGGGGACTACTGCATTCTTCCCAGCTTAACTAAGGAGTGGTGAGGAACCCTGGGAAGCGGGTCCTGTGCATGGCTGCTCAGCCCTCATATGCTTCCCTGGAAAACATTTCAACCCCCATTTCCATTTGAGGCCACTGAGCCTGAGAGAGGGGGGGGGTCTCTGGTGGGATCCCAGGCAGGTGACGCTGGCCTGTATCTAGGCTGGCAGTGCAGCCCCTCCCAACCAGGAGGTGGGGACACGTCCACAGGGCATGGCGTGGCACCCACTCCGTGGCTGACTTCTCCTCAGATCGGCCTCGTGGCACTGGGCTTCGCTTGGAAAAGGAGGGCCGACAAGCACTTTTTCACTGAGTCATTACGAGAAGCTACCAAGGGTCTGGACGCCGAGCTGGAGGAGCTTCCCAGGACCTGCACGCCCCTCCATTCATGCTGTGGGGTCCCCCTCTGTGCAAGTGAAGTTGAAAAGGTGTGGATGCTGTCCGTGAGGCTGGGCTGCAGAGAGCTGCTCCCGCCTGGTTTTGCATGTACAAACTCACTCTTTGAATTCAAGTTCAGTTGCATTTTGGAGACCCACAAGTGTACATGGAGATGAACAAACAGCACCTAGTTCCTTACTTTGATTCCACCCCTGCAGAAATCAGAGCATCAAGAAAATGGGCTTGTTTTAAAATATTGAAGCAAATGAGAAATATAATTCTCGGCCATGATTTTGGAGAACTTTTGAGCCATTTGCATTTCAATAGACCCACAGAAAATTTACTCCCTCCCCTGTCTTACCCTCCCTCCCTTTGTCCTTTCTTCCTTCCCATGCTCTGCTTTTCCCCTCCTGTGGGTGGCATTCTCCGGGCAGGGCAAATGACATGAGGGAAGAGAAAGGCCAGACTCCATGAGGAAATGCACAACCCAGTTGCTAGGTTAGTGCCTGTGACCTGCAGCAAGCATCGACCTCACATGGGCTGGCAGTTAGCTGTGACAGGGGCTATAAACCGCTCACGACAGCCAGACCTCGTCCCCACTCCTGTCCTCTCAGAGTCCAGGAGCTCCTGATGGCTAAACTGGCACAGGGTGACCTGTGAGGCCTTCCTCCCATAACCCACGACCATGATAAATATGTGGTGCGTTTACTCCATCCTGGCCCTTCTGCAACTTCTCATGCACACTTTCTTCCTGCTATTGTGTTATGGGCTCTCACATGCCTCCTGACGTGGGACCGTAGCTGCCTCCATCTGTAAGATGAGGAAGACAGATGCTGGGAGTGGTGAAGCAATTAGAGCGAGGCCACTTGAGTGGCCTGGGCCCCAAACCTCACTCACATTCCTTTGTCGGTGCCCCCGGCCCCCCAGCACGTTGGCCTCTGAGCCCTGCATGTTCTGGCCTTCCTCACCCCTTGGGGTCTTGACTTTCCTTTAAGGCCCCCTTTCTGCTGTGTCCACATGTGGCCACACCTGCCATGCTGCCTTGTCCCTTGTCTTCCTGTGGTCTCAGCCACAGGTAAGCTTCCTTCCATGGATGTGCCCTGATCCAGCACCGCTGCCCGCCCACCTGAGGGCTGCAGCACCCCCAGCCAGGCTGACCCCGTGGCCACTGCCTGCCAGCACTGTGAAATCCACGGGCCCCATAGCCCCAGCTTCCCAGCGGACCACATATGTAACTGCCCTAGCCTCTTAGATGCCCCAAGGACCTGGCCAGTGCTGGCTCAGCAGATGAGCAGAACTGCCTCTGCCACTGGACTGTGACCAACAGGCCTCTTGGGTGACTCTGTGGGGGCCCAGCCGAGACCCTGCTAACAGAGTCAGCCTGGGACATGGGCACACTTCATAGCTGGGCCCCCTCCTCCCAGGCCACTGCCCACCAGCCTGGTTATGCCTCCTGCACAAAGCAGCCCATTCCTAACCCCGGGTGGATGCGGAGCTGCCATGCCACTGTTCCAGGTTCATGGGAGCACCAGGGCCTTGGCCTCCATGGCAGCCCTGAGCTCACATGCCCTCATCCCACAGGCCTTGGCTTACCGGCAACATGTGCGCCGCCTGCGCTGGGCACGGCCACCGACCACAGCACAGCTCAGGGTCACCAGGGAGAAGATGAGAAGAGAGGCATGGACACAGGTGATGCTGAGGTGGGTGCAGGCCTGCAGGGCCAGGGCTGGCCCAGCTTCTTTTTTGTAGGGAGCACTGAGCAGGTGTGACCTTGCTGGCCCCAAAGTCATGCTTTTCAAACCAACCACTGCATAGTCAGGATACGGGAGGCCAAGGCCACCTGGTGTCAGCTTGGTCTGCAGGTGCTGGTGATGAAGTTAAGGACTCTTGTTCTCAGGCCTCAGTGCACACGGCTGCACACAATGGGAGCGGACCCCCACCGCGTGGGTGCTTCGCATGCTGCCTGGGACTTATGCCTCCCTACTGGAGCACCTGGGGAGTGGGAAGGCACAAGACAAATAGCCTTTCCTGGGGCATCAAGCTAGCCCCGTGACATATATTTAGCAATAATATTAAAATATGCACACATATTTATGGTGCTTGATGCAAAATCTGCACAACTTCTTTGAGATGAGACACAAAGCCTCTCATGTCCCATATGCATGGCAGCTTCCCCACCTAGACCTCAGACACGTTTCTGTCAATGACACACATTCTCCCACCTCATCCTGGTGGATGGAGGACCTTGTGCAAACACCAGCTGAGTCTTTTCTCTCAATCCTAGATGTTATTTGCTCTCTCAAATCCTCCTGCTGTACTTCGGCAAGGATTTGGGAGTTGCTGATACTTTGCAAATAGGATGATGCTAACCTGCAGTGGGACCACCAACAGCAACTTCTGAAAACCCTTCATCGCAGTATGGGCACCATTTGCTCCCCCTTAAGGAGGGAACACGTCAGAAAGCAAACCGTTTCCCAAAGTGGACCTGTGGTTGTGTTACATGTTCCAGGGAGAGTGTGGGAGAAACTGTGGGGCAGGTGGAGGAAAAGTCTTAATCCCTACAACTCTTCCCCTG
Source organism: Manis pentadactyla (assembly GCF_030020395.1). Classification (NCBI taxonomy): domain Eukaryota; kingdom Metazoa; phylum Chordata; class Mammalia; order Pholidota; family Manidae; genus Manis; species Manis pentadactyla. The sequence goes on from NC_080025.1 coordinate 47,921,840, forward strand.
AAAATGGAGCAATTAGAGAGCAGAACAAAATCCACAGAAAACATGTGCTTTTGCAGAATGAGAAGGCAAGTTGCCCCCCACAAGCCCCCAAAGGCAGACAACTGGGAGAAACCCTTGAGTACCCCGGGAACCGGGTGCAGGGAAAGTGTTGGGGTGCCTGGTGCCAGAGAAGTAGGACCCAAAGCCCATGGGCTGTCGCAGACAACGTGGTGTCCCTCTGAGAGAGCACAGGGGTGCGAGGCATTTGCACTCTGTCCAGCTCCCAGGAGACCAGGCTGCAGCCGGGGCCAGGGACCGGCATGGGTGCACCCAGGGAGCAGTCAGAAACAGCGGACATGGCAAAACCAGCTCTTCTTGCATATGACATGGCTGAAAGTCTGTCATGAAAACTGAAAAACAAAAAAAACATACCACAGATGGTAAGGAAATTAAGTGAAGTAACAGGTTATAAAATTAAAATACAAAGTCCAATATCCTTCACATGTTCAAATGAAAGCCAGTAGAAGATTTGACAGAAGACTCTATTCAACACAACAACTAAATAAAATACAAAACCCCTCGGGTACAGGAATAAGGGGAAATGCACAGAACTTCCAGAGGAAAATAGAAGCAGTGCCAGAGCACAGATGTGGGTACAGGCGCACGGAAACACGTGCCAGCGGACGCAACACCGCTTCTTCCTCAAGTTCTCTCCAAAAGCAGTCTATGAATTTAACACGATCCCAATAAAATGCCGTCAGACGTTTTTGTTTTTTTGTTTTTTTTTACTGGTTCTGGTCAATTATAAAGTTAGTTTGGAAGAACAGACGCAGACAGCTGGCCAAGAAAACCCTCAGCAGGCAGAGCAAGTGGGGGGCCTGTAAGGTTGGAGGCACCGGAGGGAGGGGTGAGCACCTCGGACACTGATGACGCGCCAAAGTCCCCGGCTGCTGCCCCTCCCAACCTGAAAAATGTGCCTTAGGGTAGCCAATCCTCGCCCGCTGTAAATCTAAGCTCTGCCTTCCCCTACCTTCTTTAAAAACTCACTGCCTGCCCTGCTGAGCGTGACTTCCCCGGCCTGTGACTAGCCAGACCGGGGAACATCGCCCAGGATTGCGCTCAAATGAACTGCCTGGCCCTTTGTTGCCTCTCGTCGCCTGCTTATTTCGGTTAGAATTTACCTTACAGTGCCGGCTCTGCAGACATTAAGGAGATTACAGGCATCTTAAGGAGCACGGTTTCTGGCACATGAATAACAGCCCACAGACAGAATAGAAAACTCAGGAAGGGACTCACATACGAATGCCAAGGCTAGTAGGTGATGCAGGTGGCATCTCAGCCCTCAGAGAAAAGACAGAGTTCTTAATACGTGGAATTGAGAAAACTGAATAGTCACATAGAAAAGAGTAAAATCGGCTGCTTTTGTCACACCACATACAACTCAATTCCAAATGAATAAAGATTTAAATATGAAAACAAAACCATACATGGTCTGGCTGGAAGAATGAGTAAATTCCCCATGACCTGTGAGTGAGGAAAACTTCCCTGTGACTTGAAATCCAGAAACAAAAAGGGAAAAGAAAAATAAATTTGGTGACAAATGTGACAAAGAAAATAAACTTGTGGCAAATAATAGTCTGCACAAAGTAAAAAGACAGTGACAAACTAGGAAAAAATACTTGTAACAGACACAGGTCTAATCTTAACATATAAAGATCTTCAAAAAAATGGAAGGAACCCATGACTCAAGATGTGCTCAAGAATTGAACAGACAATTCACAGAAAAAACAAATGCAAATGGCACTTCACTTATCATATGAGAACTGCAAATTAAAACTGCAAAAATCTAGAAATGTGACCACATACCATGGTTAGAGGGCCAAGGGAAAAGAGATGCCAGAGTACAGTGTTGGTGTGAATGTGGAATGATGCCACGTGTGGGGAATCTGCAAATCTCAGGGAAAACACAGGTATGAGACTTGATGCAGGACCTTCAGAACAGAAACAGCCTGGAAATCACCCCGATGTCCTCATCGGGCCCAGGGCCCAGAGGGGTAGTACTCAGCTGTAAGAAATCCCAGGTCTGTCTGCACAGATGTGGGAGAGGCCTCTGGGATCTGTTGCAGGAGGGAAGCAAGGTAGAAAAGAGCATTAACCTGCCAGCCACTGAACAGAAGGAGATACTAATCTAATCTACATGCATCTGCTTATCCTAAATAAAACAAACAAGGAAAGATAGCTCATATCACTTCAGAAAGAACTTCCTTATGGAGGAGAGAAGGAATAGGATTTTCAAAAACTTGTGTTAAGATTAAAAAATTTGACCTTACAAGCCCAGCCCCTGAGGACAGAAACAAATTAAGGGAAAAAGTCATAAATCTGTTTTCATTCGCTGTGTTATTGCAGAGCATTGCTGTCCTTATTCTGATAGTTGATTGTTGTGGGATAAAGCAAATGAGGAATTCTGTGACTTGAAGCTTCCTGGTGTTCTTGAAGCTAAGATCCTCGGTGTGGGAGACAGGAGGTACAGATTTGAAATTGTGAAGTTAAAATCCCATAGACCTGAGTTTGAGCAGGAAGTTAAGGGGAAAAAATATTGTCTAGGTCTGTCCACCAAGAAAAGGCCTTAAACAGCCTGTGAGCCATGGGTACCCACAGCACCCAGATTTTGAAATCTGGTTTCAAATGGTGGAAAATTCCATTTTCTACTGAAAAGAATCAGGCATTGTTGGAATTCCTGGAATTCAGTCTGTGGCAGAACATGTACAAAATAAGCCTGGAACATTTCTTAAGCAAGGAGGTAATGAATGACTACAGGCCTTGGAAGCCAGTTTGAAGAGGCTCACTGGGTCAAAGATGGGTAATTTGACATCATATCAGAAATTGCAACTACAGTGAACTGAAACTCATCAAATATATGTAAAGCCTTGTTTGTGATAACATAAAAATGTAACTGATCAGTCTTGGCAAATACTCTGGACCCAGCTTTGAAAAAAACTGGTAATGACATTACCAATCCTCTTTCCCTGTACAAACTAATCCCCAGGGAAATCGTATGTTTCTCTTGATAGCAGTATTCCAGCTAATGGAAGAAGGTAACATGATAGAATCAGAACCTGACCTTTTCCCAGTCTTTAATGAATTAATGAGTCTAAGCCTTAATCATCAACAAAGTCCAACACAAAGAAAAGAGAAGGAAGGAACCAGACATGTGCCTCCTGATGGAAAACACATCACCTATGAGGCAGACTATCCGAAAAGCCCCATCTGGGTGTGATCTGGCTGTGTGCCAACCTGCAGTTCACCTGAGAGCGCACTCAGGGACCCCGTGGGAAGGGAGTCTACAGCACAAAAATAACATTTTCTCAACAAATAAATGACAAAGAAACCAAACAGAGATGGAGGTGCCGCCCACAGGTTGAACGAGAAGAAAGTAGTTCATGTAGCCCACCACCTTAACAGGATGCCAGGAGGACTGTGTGGTCACCTCCATAGATACAGAAGAGTGCACCCAACAGTCCTTCACAGGGAAAATGGTTTCTGCAAACTAGGCATAGAGGAGCTTCCCAGGCTCACAGAGTGTCTGTGAAAACCCTGCACCTCACTCAGGCTTAGACCAACAGCGAGTGCTTATTCAAACCGAAGCAAGGTGAGGATGTCCTCTCTTACCGCTCTCGTTAGACCGCAAGTCAGAAGTCCGAACCAATGCAGTGGGTAGGTAAAGTAAATAAAAGGCTTACAGATTTGAAAGGAAGAAATAAAACAGCCTCTTGGCAAATGACATGAAGAGGCTATACAGAAAATCCCAAATAGTCTACAAGAAAGGCTTCTAGAACTAATTGGAGAATGTTAAAAAGTTACAGGGTGAAATTCAATAAACTGTCAACCATGTTCCCAAATGCCAGCAATGAACAGTTGGAACTGAAAATTGAAAAAGCAGTACCATCTACAATGCACCAAAGAAATGCTTAGTTATAAATCTGATTAAACATGCAGAATTTGCTGAAAACCAAAAACACTAATGAAAGAAATCACAGATAATAAAGCAATGGGCCACACACTGTGTTCATGGATTGGTAGACTTGGCAGTGCAAAAGTGTTGATTCTTATCAGTTTGATCCCACCAACTCCCAAGAGCTTTCTTGTAGTTAGTAACAAGCTGATTCTAAAATGTATATGTGGAAAGCCAAGGAACCAGAATAACCGAAACAATTCTGACATGGAATAAAGCCATTGGACTGACGCTGCCCAACTGCAGGACACTCTGAAGGCATGATAACTAAGCCAGCGTAGAAATGCTCACAGGACCGACCTGTCCATCAGGAACAGTACAGGTAGCCCAGAAAGAGATCTGTGCAAATATGCTCAACTGGCAAAGGCACAAAGACAATTCCTTGGAGGAAGGGGAGTCTTTTTTCAGAAATGATTTTAGGAAAATTGGTTGTCAATGTACAAATAAATGCTCACACCTTTCCCAAAAATTCCTGCCTGGGGATTTAAAAGCCTGGTTAAAATTCCATTAAAAATATTTTGCTGGAAAAACTGAAGGAACAAAATAGCAGCAGATTCACAGACTCTAAGAAAGGACTAGCGGTTACCAAAGGGGAGGGGTGGGAGAGGGTGGGTGGGAAGGGAGGGAGAAGGGGATTGTAGGGTATCATGACTGTTGCACATGGTATGTGTGGAGTCAAGAAGAAGACAGTGTAGCTCAGAGAAGGCAAATAGGAACTCTGGCATCTTACTACACTGATGGACAGTGACTGCAGTGGGGTATGGGGGGTACTCAATAATAAGGGTGAATGTAATAACCACATTGTTTTTCTTGTGAAACCTTCATAAGACTGTATATCAATGATACCTTAATGAAATAAATAAATAAATAATGTTTTGCTGGATCCGTGCACACTGAGTGTGTGAGGATGCTAATTTTAAAATCTCTGTTTTACAGGGACATTGCCATGTACACCTTCATACTGCTTCTGCACTTGTTTTTAACATATGGGCAATTCTCCCGAGATGAACAGGCTCTCAATCAAGCTATCCGGAATGAGTTTACAAGGTAGGTTGTTCAGGTGACCTTCTCTACATCTGGGGCCACAGCACTAGGAGTGATCTGGGCATGGCCAGCATGTGCCTATGGGGCCCAGAGCTCAGGGTGCCAGGGCAAGGGGTCCTGTACTTCATTACTTTGAGGGAATGATGTCTGTCTGCTCATACAGACTGTAGAGAAGCAGATCCTCCACACCACGGGATCACTGTCCTGGGACATCATGTTTTTGTAAGACTAAGGCCCTCTTCACCACTGCCCCACATAGGAAAAATGGGAAGAGTAGTCAAAGTGTCTCGAGGACACTATTTTCCCCACTGGTAACAGGTAACTGCCATGTGCAGACTTGGGACTTGGTCATGTTTACAGTATCTCAGTTTGGCAAATAGTGAAACCATGATATTTCAAGGCACGTTAAGCTCTGTGCTGAAATAGGGTGTTGCAGTTTCTTTTTTAGAAAGCATCTGAGTTCTTTAGTCAAAGAAATTTTCTGTGAACTGTTGCAGTTCACGAGAAATAGCTCAGAATTTCTATTACCCCCCTCCCATTCTCAAGTGTTCATTTGTTTCTTCCTGCTATTATAAGTAGTAGATGTTCACTGCAGGTTAAAATGAAAAAGAGGAAGCAGAGAGATTTCCATATGCCACCACCCAGAGAGACCACTGACTACATTCTGTTGTGTTGTATTTCTTCTCCATGTTTTAGTGTTTCTGTAATTGGGGTGCAAATTATAATCAAGCTGTACATCTCATACGGCACTCCATTTTTTTGAAAATTTGTATTAAATGACTGTTTTCACCTGCCAAAAATATTCAGTTTGAGAGTTCTTTCAAAGCATTTGGCTCTAAATTGTCAAGTGTATGATATGAATTCATTTGATTCTTTATTATGTTGTAGGTGGCAGAACTAAAACAATGTGCTCCAAGGCTTGCTTTCTTTGGAGAATACTTAACACATTCCTGTAGCTTCCCTATGAGTATGTTGCTTTTGACTCAGTCATTCAATTTGATGTGAATTATTTTTGTTGGATATGTTTTGGTAGGGATGGGTAGCTGGCAAATCAATTTAATTTAAGGGCTTGTTTATTTTTATCTTCTGTGAAAGAGGGTGATTGGTGCCCACCAGGGTGTTGGCAAATGAATGCAGATTGAGGACACGTCAATTATGTAGGACTTGGACACCCCAGTTAACAAGTTGGATTCTCCATAGCTCAGCAATCCAAACCGCTGCTGGCGAACATCCTCGCCTGAAATCAAGTAGTGTTTTCTGCCCCTCTATTTGCAAAAACAGCGGTTCTTTCCATTGGTAGCTAACTTTTTGGCTCTGCCACCTGTGCAGGCGCAGTTTGTACCGGCAGGTGGCGCTGTGCACAAATCAAAATGACCATTGGTGTGGTTCTGGAAATGGAACTCTACACCTGAGAGATTTCTTGCTTTGCTGTTTTTTTTTCTCACATTTTGCAAGTCAGCATTACTTGACACGTTCCTCATATGGGTTGTTATTTGATACTCAAATCAGGAACATCGCAGCTGGGATACTCTGTGCTCTGTCCCACGCGCAGAGCAAGTGACATGCTTGAGTCTGTGGGTGTGCGTAGACCTGCATTGCCACAAGGTTGTGAAACCTCACTACTTATGGACCCGCTGGCCACCAGGCAGGGATATTTACGGGTCCCGATCTGTAATGAGCTGCTCAGAGTGCACCCTCACTCTACCTGCACTGGGGCCTGATCCTGCTGTTGAGATGGCCATCACCCCACATCACCCCCATCAGGAGCACCCCACGTCCCACTTTTGCCAGCATCCCAGGTGGAAGGAGGGAAGGGCAGTGGGGCAACTGACTGGGCTGGATTCAGAACCAGGCTTCTAGTGCTCTGCTGGTTAGCAGGTGACTTAGGCAAGTCCTCCGGCTGAGCCTGGACATCCCTATCTGCAAAGGGGACACAGGGGCTGCCTGATTTGTCTTCATAAAAAGTGACCGTGTTATTGGATTCTATCACATTTAAGTTTTATTTGAAGTCTTTCTCAACTCATTCAAGTCTTCATGAAATTCCAAGTAAAACAACGATACACTGACAAACAAAGCACCAGTAAATGAAAGAGTACCTCTGTCCAGGTGCCGTAAGTGGAAAATAACTGCTGGTCTCTTTTACATCTTTTCATCACTGACCTGGCATTGCAGGCCTGCTTTAGCTACATGCTCTACTCGATACTGAGTGAGGATATTCAGATTGTTCAGTTCGCTACCTGCCTCGAAGTGAGTCAGAATGAGGCGTGGGCAGGGCACAGTCTGGGCGTGTGATGTCTGTCACTGCGTCACTTTCAGGTCTTTCTTCTCCTGGTTCCTTTAATGTCATCCCACAGGGAGCAAGTGTCCCCAAGTGATAGTATTTCCCCAAATTGTGCAAACTCAACATGCCAGAAGGCCTGTATCTCTATTTTTAAGTGTAGATTAGGGAGCATTGGTCTGTAAAGGTGGACTGTCTGTCAAACTGTCTCGCTTCCCAGAGCAGATTCTCTGCTGTTGAGATGGCCATCATTGTGAACGTCTGCAGGGCTGCATCTCCCCATGCACTCTCCTTCCAGGGTGCCCATCACCTCATCCTGGATGCTCCAGTGGGGTCCAGCTGGCTCTGGTTTGACCATGATTTCCATCAGTGAGGGGTTGATAGCAGTGCCCAATAAAGGGCCTGCATAGTCCAGGCTCTGAAAAGGTAGGAACCATCAAGTCAAGGTCATGAATGGGGAAGTAGCCTCTCTGTGAAGACAGGAAAAACCTGCTTTCGGTTGAGTACCTGCTGTAAATGCTTACCAGTACTTAGTCCCCAGGCTGTGGGCTAAACATCCCCAGATGGCTCTGCAGGAGCAAAAGCACCGACCTTGTAGCACCTGCCACCACCCTGGCCTGTTCACACCAGCTTGGGGAGGGTCGAGCTGGGGAGAGGCTTGGGCGGCCCTCCCGGGAGTCGCCCCTACCTACAGCCCCCCCACCCCCCCACTGCCTTCTGGTGCAAGCGCACAACCACACGGCCCATGAAGAGCTCATAGTCAGTCCTTCTCACTGGTCAGATTCGGTCACTGCAACCGGCAGACCAGTTAAGCTGTGACTTGGATGACTTGAGTTTATATCCTTTTCTAACTTCGCATCACTTTCCAACACCGTGACTGTCCCTGAGAAGGCCTATGGCCTCCCCTTTTCCTGGACATACCTGGTGGAACCGAGCCAGCGGCTGTGGGGATGGTGGCAAGGACCCCATCCTTGCTGTTACTTGGTGTCCTTAGTGTGAAGCCACATGCGGGGAGGTGTTTTGAGTTAGGGGAGAAGTACTTTGCGTTCTCCGTGGAAATTTAACTTCTTCCTTTTCCCCTCAGCTGCAGCTTGGAGCCAAATTGTGCTCCTGACGCTACAGTGAGTGGCTAAGGTCTTTGAACGTGGTTTACTGCTTTGTTTGAACAGTGAAAATGGTCAGCCTTGTCAGTTTGAAATGATTTCAGTGCTCCCGTAAGTCAGTTGCATGATAGAAAGTGATGCAGACCTAAAAAGCTACAAAATAAATCAATTGGGAAGCAAACCGACTAGCCTTTGTCGACTCCCTGCTGTGCCAAGGCGGCATTTGATCTGTGCCCCCCCCCCCCACCTAGAGCTCATGCCCGTATCCAGGAGGCAGGCAGGGGTGCGCTCTCTGGGTGCTGGAGTGGGCAGGCGTGTAGGGAAAGGACTGCCTTCTGCTGCCACTCCTGCGCTCAGATCCTCGGCATGGGCCACACTGGCCTCCAAGCCCCTCCCTCCACAGACCTGCACATGCTGTCCAGGCGTTTGCCTGATAGTTCTTGTCTCCTTGTGACCCATTTATCCATTCCTTCAGGTCTGGGCTGAAACCTGGTGTTGACGTGTTCTGTGGCCCCCTGAACTGAAATTCCCACTGGCCCACCCCACCACTTCTGTCTCCCCTGCTTAGTCTCCCTTCTCAGTGTTCACCACTAACATGGTGTGTGTGTTGCTTGCTGATTTTATTTGCTGCTTGTTTCCTCACAAGAGGTCAGGGATTTGACCCCTCTCTCCCTGGTGCCTAAAAGAGGGCCAGGTACATGGGCATTGCAATGACATTTGCTGAGTGCATGGGTGAGTGAATGGACACCACTCCATCGCTGTTCTGTCTTCCATCCTCACTGAGGAGCAGAACACTTTCCAGGGTTGGGTACCTCACACTGTAGATGGCATTGCATTAATTCCTGCAGGCACCTGAAAGATATATTAGAGAAAAATAACTTTTTGTTTCTGCTTTTGCATCAAGAGGTGCCAGGAGCTCCTCCAGGGGCCTGCAAAGTGTGGATGAGTGGTGGGGCTGGAGCCTGAGCACACTGCTGGACAGCCTGTACCCCAGGGGTTCCTCCACAGCCAGCTCTTCAGGCGCTCAGGTGGGCCTCCATCTGCTCTTCACAGGGTGCACCTCCCAGTAGGGTGAAGCCATCAGAAATATTTGTTTTGCCCTACTCTGTGTGTGGAATGACTGCTAGGTGGCTCTCTGCTGTGTGTGCATGTAGCCCCTGCCCTTTCTATGCCCCCCACACCCCACCTGCCATTCCTTATGCCTGCATTTGCCAGGCCAGAGCCAGACACAGGAGTGTAGCAAGTGCCCAGGAGCATGTGGGCCGTGGGGGCTGGAAGGCCAGATGCTGTGACATAGGGACACAGGACACCTCTGGGACAGAGGAGGGGCTCCCTAAGATGGGAGCATCCAGGAAGCTTCCAGAAGGAGGCAAGGCTGCTTCCAAATTCTGGAGATAAAGTTACCAGTGACTGTGCATTTTGTATAAGCCCATTTCTCAGTCATCTTTTATTTTCTTTTTAAAAATTAAATGACTTTGTCCTGCATTCCTCAAACTGTAATTTTCATTCTGCTTTTGTATTCTATGTAGTTGCATGGGGTGACACTGGGGAAACTTTAGAAAAAGATGAAGAGATTATTCTAATTTGGTACAAACACTGGGAAGGTAGGTCCTGCCTTTCTCAGAATGTTGGTTAAAACCTCAGGGTGTTTTTAAAAGGAAAGTAGAATTCTGACCTCCAGCTGGTGGCTGAGGCTATCCAGAGGCCCTGCGCCCTGCTGGTGCTGCAGTGTGACAATGTTCTGAGTGGCCCTGTGTTCAGTGCACGCACTTTGTTCTTTTTCCAGCCTGGAGCTCTGGGGGGAAACTGCTACCTAGTAGGCACATTGCTAATTAAACACCTACGAGTTCCTCCTGGGAGTTTATGCAAGGTAAGATCCTCTCTTTTTATTTCTAAAAATACATTGAATTAGAAAAGCCCAGGAGACATTCAGGCAAGAAACCAGCAAACCAATCAGATCACCAATGAGTGCCTGCCCATGACCCGAAATTGTCAACATGGCGCCTGGGGGCTGGACCTCCACCTTCCTGTTCTCTTCCTCTTGACAAACTCTCCCAATTTCTCTGCCTGTCCTGGCATTCGATGCAAAACCAGGATATTTTGATCTAAAATGTCTGAAAGTAGAATATTCATGTACCATTTCCAAATGGATTGGGGTGTGTGAAGAAGGTCTTCACCTACATCGTCCTAGGATAGCCGCTCCCCCAGTGCCCTGGCCCAGACGGACAGGCACTGCAGGCACCAGCGTTTCCATGGTGGAGCGTGACCCTGCCAGCTTAGGCTGCAGCCAGGGGACCATGAGGGGGCTCTGAGGGAGCACAGCTCACCTTCCGGGACAGTCATGTACCCCTGTGTGGTCAGTATGCAGCGTGGGCTTTGAAACATGCATCCTAACCCCTTTCCTGTGGGCACTTTCCTCCACAGCTTCCCAGCCCCTTCTCAGCGCCAGTCCAAGATGCCCTCCCTTCATGTGGCCCCAAAGTTGGAGGCCCTGGGATGCCTTCTGTGACAGATCCAGTGATCCAGAGTCTGGCCCCCAGTGGCACCTGGGGCTGTGGGTCCTGGGAGGACTGTGTGCTCAGCCTGGGCAGCACAAGGTCAGTGTGACTCAGGGGTCAGCTCTCCCACACCTGCCCATGGGCTGCTCAAGCAGGGCTGGCTAGACGTGAGGCGGCCTGGCAGTCCTCGGGGTGAGAGCAAGGCTTGCTGTCACAGTGAAGTGACAGGAGGCGCCTGCCGGGCACTTGAACCATGACACAAGTAGAAAGCAACTCTGGCCTTCAGTCCAAGGACACAAGAGGAATGAGCCCAAAACTCCTTCAGCATTTGCTGGAGGACCTGGAGGTCATGGATACCCAATGGCCATTTGTCCTGTGCTGGCTTTGTGCTGAGCCGGATGCCGAGAGGCCCACTAACTCCTCACGTGATGGTGAAGTGGGCCGGCCTCCATCCAAACCACATCGTGTAGATGAGGACAGAGGCTCAGATGAGTCCATACCCGCTGCAGCCACTATCCACTATGTGCCAGCCTGTTCCCTCGCTGGCAGCTGGGACAGTGTTGCCTCAGGTGGGGTGGGATTGCGCTGCACCTGGGGTGACACCGGTTGTCCAAGACCAACGGGAGGCCCTGTGTCAGTTAACAGCACGTGTGCCTTTTACTAACACTAAACCCCCAGTTATCCAATTGTTACTAAACACAGACTGGCAAAAGGTAGCTTCTTTCCAATGGTAAGTCTATAGCAGAGAAAGGAAATGAACATTCCAGGGTCCTTGTAAGGACATTGCCTCTCCTATGGGAAATGGAAGGTCTCCCTGCCCCAGGACTCCCTCTGCCTGAGGGTCCTGGCAAGGACAGAGGTACAGCTGATGTTTGAGGGGTAAGAAGACACAGAGGCCTTGTGCGTAGGCCCATGAACCCAGCACAGGGCCTGGGCTGGTGCTCTGTTGGGGTCCCCCACCTGGAGCCTCACTCTCTTGCAGGTCGGAGGCCCATGCAGCCCTGACCAGACTAAGGGCCAGCAGACGGGTGGACCAGCATACCAGGGCTATGTCTGTGCACTTTGCCCTCTACAACCCTGCAACCCAGCTCTTCTCCAGCGTGTCCCTGAGCTCCGAGGTGCTCCCAGCCGGGGACCTCACCTTCTCCTCTGTGGTGGAGTCAGTCACTGTCTTCCACAGCGACTCAGCCAGGTGGTACCTCCGCACACTTCCTGAGGTGAGCCCCTGGCCACTCCGCCTGCCTGTGGAGCGCAGGGTCCAAGGGAGCTCACTCTTGCCCCGGGCCGGGCACGGGATGGCTTCCATGCATGCTTGCCGTATGAAGAGGCACCGGTTGCCCCAAGGCCTGGAGGAACAAGCCCACCATTGTTGCTCCCCAGAGCAATAAATTAGCTTGCCTGGCATCTATCCACAAGGGGATTGGCCGGGAACCAGCCAGGAGCCTAGCCATAAGCAAACAGTTGGCATTTTGTTTCTCTTGATTGTTGATCTTCCTCCACCAGCTGTTCTTCCTGGGGCTCAACCTGATACACGTCTGTTTTCAACTCTATGGCATGGCAGAGAAGGGCGCCTACAACTACTGGCGAAAACCGCGAAGCTGGCTGGAGGTAGCCTCCCCTGTCACTTTCCTGGTGTAAAACCAGAGCAGGAGCATCCTTGCCTGAGGATGCAGTGACTTCCACGGGGAGCTGAGGCACCCTAGCTACTTCCCACCTTGTTGCCATCTCCCACCTGTCGTGTTAATGCCCCAGTGGCATTTGACACCAGTGTCCACTTATGCTTTTGCTATTAGTTTGTGCTCCAGGTCACACGGATGATGTGGTAGCCTTTCCCGGGGAGTCTGTCTAAGCCACCTTCTCTTGAACCTGCAGCTCTCCATTGTGGGATCTGGCCTTGCCTACTCTGCAGCCTCCAGCCACCTGATCGCCCTTGCTGGGCAGGTGACCAACCAGTTCCAAAAAGGACTTTTCCAAGGGTTTATGGACCTCCATCTCACGGCCTCATGGAACCAGGTACGGCAGGGCATTAAGGGCTCCTCACACGGGCCATGCTCTGTGACGCTGTCCAAAGGAGGAAGCTGTACGTGCTCTAAAAGGTCCAAAACAAGGGATTTGCTCCATATTGAGGGATAATACTCCAAGCTCATGGGCAAGGGTGACCTGGACGGAGAGGGCTTGGGATCCTTAGGCCCTGTGTGCAAGCCTGGGATGGGATGGTGTGATCTGTGTGGGGCATGGAATTGCAGCAGTGATGCTGGGCAACCCTAGGTGGTGGGGGGAAGCAGGCAGACAGGCGGTGGCCTAGGGAGGGACTACCTGGGAAAACACCTCATCTGTCTTCTTGCTTCCCCCTGACGGTAGTTCTAGATGCAGGCGGTGTCAGCCTCTCTACAGCCAAGAGGCTCAGGGAAGGCCAGGGTCCCACCCCAGTGCCAGTCGGGCTTTGCAGTCCACACCTCCCTCCCCCCAGGCAATGTGCCCACATGGGAATGGGGGCTCCACCAGAGGAGTAGTGCAAAGTGTACATCAGGGCTGGGGCCTGTGGGGAGGGAGGGATGCCACCACAGCCCGGGGTCCTTGGGGACCTGACTGCTGCCACATGCAGGGCTTCTCTGCCCTGAGGCCTTCAAGGCCAACCTATGCCCCACCCTGCAGGCCTCCCAGGACCTTGCTTCCCCACACAGAGGGGTACAGCCAGGGCCCCAGTGACCTCACCCGCCACCCCGTGTGGGTCCGTCCAGATCAACCCAGAAGAACAGGTTGTTCTGTGACCTGACTCTCCTGTTTACTCCCTGGGGACCTGGCAGGGTGGCAACAGCTGTGCTTCCTCCACCAAAGCTCCACACGTGTCTCTTGGCTGACCTCTGTCCCCACCCTTGTCAGAGGTGGTTTTGTTGCAAGCAACAGAAACTCACCACCCCAGGGAAAGGAGGCTGCCCCAAAGGAACCCATGCAGGGCAAGACCTGGGTTTTATTCTTACGACAGAAAATATCTTCCTAATGTAAATTTTCTAAAACTGCAGCCTCATCCTGGGACCTCAGTGGAAGGGGCTGTGCACGTAGTGGGGTTGGGGGGCCCTGAGCTCAAGCTTTGCACACAACTGCTGGGCAAAGAGCAGGCAGACCCGCACCCCTCCTGCCAGTCTTCATTGCACAGGACTGCTGTTCGAGCCTCCCCCAGCCTCATCCCCATCCTCCTGGTGCTGACCAGCCTCCACCACAGCCCACACTCTACTGGCTTGCTTGGTTTATTGTCTTCTCTCCCCAGGAGGCTGGAAGCTCCCAGAGGGAGGGAGGTGGACAAGCTTCTTTCTTACTCTCCGTTTGCCTCTTTCTCTCTCTCTGTGTCTCTCTGGGGTGGATGGAGCCTTCAGGTCTACCTTCCATGCATGTCTACACTCGCCTGCTGTCTTCATCTGAGATGACCCTGGTTGGCCATCACGTCTGCTGCCCAGTAACTGAGCTCAGAGGATCACTGCAGGGGATAGCTTTCTCCCTCAAGGAGGCCTTGAGAGGGCATCTGATTGATCACTGATGGGTGGGCTCAGGTCCAGTAAGAGTACATATTCTTAGCAAATCATTTTGTAAGAAGCTCTTGTCATGGATGCTGGCTATCAGGAGAGTTTTCCTAAAAGATCAGGATCAGGGCAAAAATGAGTAAGTCTAACACACCAGCTTGGAAGTGCAGCTTTCCTTGGGAAATGGGTTTGCATTTCTGTATGGCTGCTCCTTTGCAGTAAACAGAGGCTCAGACAGGGTGGCGGCCAGGTCTGATCTGTCCCGAGCTTTATAGAAATGGTAAGGTCAAAATTAAGAACTGGACTTTCTGAAAATGCACTACAGTTTGAGCTTTCCCCTAGTTTTGACTCACTCCCCAATGCAGACAGCTGACACTTTCTGCCCCTTGGAGATGGAGGCCTGCAGAATTCATCCCATCTCTTCCATGCATGGCTGGCAGGTGCAGGGTGTGTGTGTCCTCTGTGGCTGGCAAAACATGCTGAGCTGCTCTCTGTGTTCTTCTGTCGCAGAGGGTGAGGTGGCTTCAGGGAGTCCTGTCCTTCCTCCTGACTCTGAAAATCATCTACCTTCTCGGCATTCAAAAGACCCCGGTGTCCTGCTCCTCCACAATGCGTGGCTCACTCTCTAGCATCTTGGCAACAGGGGTAGGAAACCTCCCTTTACCACGTGATTTCACCAATAAATCAACACAGTCATGTGATCTTGTCACTTAGCCCTTTTTCTAGAGAAAAAACAAACTGCTTTCGAGGTGGGAACCATCTAGAATCCCAGTCCTCTAACCCATTATGTGGTGATTTTAGATCACTGGTGTCAGCAGTTATATAATCAGTAATTGTCATGACAGCATTAGCCCTACTGATGAACACCTGCTCTGTTCCATGCTTTTCGCTGGCGTGTTCTTATCATTCTAACATAAGCAGCAATTCTCACCTACTGAGCTTCCGCGAAGTGCCAGGATTGGCACATGGGCCTCTTGTAATTACCTCAGTTATCGTGTCCAAGCTGCGGCCAGGTCTGGTTCTTCTTCAGAGGAAGAAATGGGGTGAGCCGTGGCGAGCCTGCCTTGGGCCATGCCCAGGGAACTTAGGTACTCCCTCCACAGAGGCCACCAGCCCCCATTCCCTTGCTTCTAACTCTGGCTCTGTGCCCACGGCATCCCTTTGAATACACTGGAACTCACTTTAGTATTATTTATGCCCCAAATGGAATTGTATGTCAGTGGAACTCAGAAGAAAGAAAACACAATCATTAAAGAGAAAACAGAAAACTTCAGGTGCTTCTCCCATGCACGGATTCTCAGCAAGCCTGCTTCCAATCCCAGGACCAGGTCTCAGGCCTGAAGTCCGGTCTGGCAGGTGAAGCCCAGAATCAGGAGAGAATCCCACATATGGCCCGAACCAGATTCCCAGGGGTGAGTAATTCTGGCCTGGTCCCGGTGGGTCATGGCGGGCTCTAGCCCGGCAGCCCCAGTGCAGCCCCAGTTCTGCCTCCACAGCAGGATTATTATCAGGGCCAAGGGAGGGTCTATCTCAGGGGGCTCTGGCTCTTGGGATCCCAGGCTCGCTTGGCACACATGGGAACAAACACAGCTCCCTGAATCTTGCTGGCCTTGTGCTGGCTGGGACAGGCTCAGCAAACCAGGGCAGGAGGAGCAGCCCAGGAGTCACACACGGGAGGTTCAAGCACCAGTGCATCTCCCCGGAGCCCATGGCCATGATGTAGCCCAGTTCCCAAAGCCCCACCTCCTGATAGGCATGGAAGATGTGTGCCTGGGAGGTTACCTTGGGTCAAGAGTATGTATATACGGAACTTACCTGCCTAGTAAATTAGTTCCAATTACACCACTTAGCAACATACAAAAACACTTTTTTGTTTAGAAAACAAGCCTCAAATGT
The DNA here is from genome assembly GCF_030020395.1 of Manis pentadactyla. Classification (NCBI taxonomy): domain Eukaryota; kingdom Metazoa; phylum Chordata; class Mammalia; order Pholidota; family Manidae; genus Manis; species Manis pentadactyla. Next base: position 47,938,168 of record NC_080025.1, read on the forward strand.
CACGAATAGCATCCAAATTAAGTAGCCGCATTCCAGCCGTGTAGGCTTAGGTGTGCATATGCACAAGAGCACAGAAAAGCTTAGTGCAGATGATGCACCCATGAGTTGCATTTTCTTTCTCCTGAGTCACTCAGGCTGCATGTGATTCCCCTCAGGGAGTGAGTTATAGCATTTCCAGGGAGGCTGTGGGTGCAGGGCCAGAGCTGGGAGCAGGGAATGGAGGTGAGCAGGCCTCAGGGATGCAGCACCTGGCTGCCCCTGGAGAGCCCTGGGATGGCTGGTCTGCACAATCACACCCATGTGGACTGTGACAATTGGCTGGTATCTGCCCAGCAGGCAAGAAAATGCCCATTGGCACCAGGGTTTGTTTGAGTGGATGGAGCAAGCACCATAGATACATGGGCTTTGTCAGGGCAGGCTGGCCACCCAGGATGGAGGAAGGCTTGGTGCTGGCCTGGGGGCCTGAGCAGGGCTCCAGAAAGTGCATGCCAGACTAACCCCAATGGCAGATGACGTGGTCAGCACTCCGCAACCTGCCTCTCCCAGCTTTCTGTTATTTCAGAGCATATAGAAGGCCCAGACCAGTCTTGGGCATCTGTGAACCAGGGCCCAGAAAGCCAGCTGTGCTGTTTTTCTCCCTGCAGCTGGTGGGCATCCTGATGCTGGCAGCCCACTGCCACCTGCACAGTGTCTCACTCTTCTCCTGGGCTCTGCCATCTGGCATGTTCGCAGACTCCTCGCTCAGCCTACTGTTTCTTTTTCCGGGAAGACACCGAAGAGACACGTTCCTCAGCCTTGCGAAGCCTGACCAGCATGCCCTGGCTTGGTACTCTGGGGCCCTTCTCACAGTAATGGCCACTTTGTGGTTTGGAATGGTATGCACACACGTCCCAGGGTTTGCAAAGGTCTCGTCCGCTGTGGGTGAAGTTACTTGTGGCCCATAGGCACATCCTGGCTGCACACCAATCTCATGGTCACAACTCCCTGAGGCCCATGTGGCCTGCACTGGGCAGGGCCACACACTGTCACTGGTCTCTCCAGCAGCCTGGTCCAGCCCTAGCAGGACACACCCCACTTCAGGAAGCCACCTCCTGCAGGGACCTCCTGCCCTCACAGTGCTGAGCCACACCCTGTCTCTCTGAGCCTAATTCCACAGTCTTTCACTACAGGCTGTCTTGACTTGCTTCCTCAGTCTTTCCATCTTCAAAAGTTCCTTTCATCAGCCAGCCTTCACTGGACACCTTCTCCAGGCTCAGGGCTGAGGTGGATGGGGCTCCCTGTTTACCACCCTCCTACAGATCCACCACTTGCAGATGTAGTCATCACACACACACACACACACACACACATGCATGCACACCTGCTGGCTTCCTTAATTGAGGAAGAGGTTCCCCGTAGCCCTCCATGGTAGCCCCTGCTTAGTGCTAATGGATTTAACAAAGAAAAATACAGGACATCCAGTTGTAGTTAAATTTCAGTAAACAGCTAGTAATGTGTTAGTATCAGGATGTCCCTGCAACAGCTCAGGCATAGCTGTATTTCAGGCTGTCCTGTCTTCTACCTCGTGACGCTGCCCCTCAGCCTACATGGTCTGATCAGGCTTCTCAGTCTGTCCTCCCAGGGCCGACCCTGGGTTTGCTGCAGCCTTATTCAGGGGTGGGGCCCGGCTGTCAGAAAGCTCTCCAACTGTCCCTGTTGAGGTCTCAGGGTTGGGGACCCCTGCACCCCACCATACCCTGCTTCCTCTCCTTCACAGCCTTCCCAGTAGGTGTAAAGCCCATGCATTTCAGAAGAAAGTGTTCTGTGTGGAGTCTCCTTCTGGTGAAGCTTTCTCCAGCCTCACGGCCCCCTCCCCAGCCAGCCGGCCCTCCCCCACCCCGACTCCTCACTGCCCCACCTGTGCTCTGCTGCCCTTGGCTTTCTCCCCTTTGAACTCTGGCCACACTCACAGCAGGTACCTTGGTGTGCCTGGCTCCAGCAGTAGTTCCTGACACGCTGTAGAACCCTTGCAAGTTAGTGGGTTAAATATTCAAATTTTATAAATTGATAAAAATTCTCTGCAGGCTTTAAAAGTCTACCAGTATTCTAGTTTAGTAGGTAGAATAAAGTTAGAGCTTGTACTCACACCTTGGCAATACACACTTGGCAAATACCTGAGCCATTTGCTTCTGCTAATGTTCCTAGCTCTCTAGTCACTACTCATCCATTCGTCTATCTATTCTTCCACCCACCCATCCGCCCATCCACCCATCCACCCACCCATTCATCCATCCTTCCATCCACCTACCCATCCACCCATCATGCATCCATCCTTCCTTCTATCTACCCACTCATTTGTTTATTCAACAATTACTTAAAGAATGCCTGTTATATTCAGGCAGTGATGAAACAAACATAACAGGATATGGTTCATAGTCCTTAGACGAAGAAATGCATATAAACAAGGAATTAAGGCATTTAAAAATATTTCTGATACATTTCCTTTATTGCATATGTGAGTTGCAAGTATTTTATACTGTTCTGTGGCTTATCCTTTTCGTTCTTTTAACTGTGCATGTCTTTTGTAAAAGTTGTAAATTTTGATAAAGGCTAATTGATCAATGTTTTATTTTATAGATAAGTTTTCTCTGTTTTCATCTAGAAGTTTTCTAGTTTTATGTTTTACATTTAGGTCAATGGTCAGCTTTGACTTAATTTTCAAATAAGATGTGAAGTATAGATCAGAGTTAGTCTTCTTATATGTGGCCATTCTGTCATTCTGGCACCATTTTTTAAAAGCATATCCTTTTTCTGTTGAATTGCTTCTGCATCTCTGTCAAATATCAGTTGAGTGTACCTGTGGGTCTGTATCAGGCTCTCTGTTCTGTTTCACTGATGCATTTGCTTGCCAATCCCACATTGTCTTGATTACTATAACTCTATAGGAGTCTTAAAATAACAGAGATGAGTCCCCCCAATTTTTTCTCTTTCAGGTTGGGCCATTCTAACTCTTGCCTTTCCATATAAATTTCAGAATCATCCTATTGATAAGTACAAAAAAAGGCATGCCAGGACTTTGGCTGAGGTTGCTGTGGATGTATAATCACCTTGGGAGAGAACTGACACCTTAATAATACTGAACTTTTCAATCCAAGAAGTCTGTATATCTCTCCGTTTATTTAGCTCTGATTTCTTTCATCAAGTAGTTTCAGCATGTACATAGTGCATAGTTACACACAATTTTAAAACCTAACTAGAAGTGTCCTTAAAGAGCGAGAAACTTGGAGACTCATTCTGAGCACAACAGGAAGTCCTCACACAGTGGAAGAGATATTTGGCTCTTGATGGATGAGCAGGGACAAGCTCATGGGAGATGCCTGGGTGTGGTATTTGTAGGTGGGGACAGTGCAAGCAAAAAGGTGGTGGGGAGAGAAGCTGGAGTTCTGAGTGGAGCTGGATGCTGGGTGGAGCCAGAGTGAAGGGCCCCAAATGTCATGCTAAGGCACTTTGATTTTATCATCTGAGACAGGAAAGCACTGATATGTGGGTGCTCTGAGTGCTGGAGTCAGGGTGCCTTACTGCAGCTCCGGGGCTCTCCTGGCTGTTTGGCTAGCAGAGCAGAGAGGCCTCAGGACCCCAGACACTGTCTGCACATACAGTGTCCCGTCCGCAGGCACCTGGGCCTCCCTTCAGAGTTCTGATCCTCTTCCAGGGATTCAACGGCTGATCAAATTTGAATTTGAGGCTAATCAAAGAAAAAAATAGGACCATGAGAGAGAAACACACACAATCTGTATGTGGGTGACATCGTGACAGGTTTGTATGTGGGGGACATCCCTCTCACCATAAGACCATCCAGAGGCTGCGTTGCAGGGCCACCATCAAGAAGAGAGGAGTGAGGGAAATCTTGGGGATGGGGTGGGAGAGAGGTGGACAGCTTCTGGGTCAGAGGGCTCCCCAGGGCTACAGGGTTTGGGGCTTGTAACCGCAAGGCCCTGTCACACCAGCAGGTGGCAGCTGTCCTGGGAAGTTTTGCAGGGTATGCAAAGCAGCCTCTAAATGGCTCAAACTTTGTTGTTTGGGCTATTTTTAAAATAATTGAATGTGTAAAATTTTGAGTTTGGTGCCTACAAGCTCTTTGAGCTAACAAGCCTCAACCTTCAGTAAATAACCAAACTCTCCGGGGCCCACTGTCAGCTCGTTTTTCCACTTCCGCAAGCTCAGTGGGGCCCATCACAGCCTAGCAGAGTTCACCAGAGGGCCCGAAAGGAGATGCAGATTCTACATATGAAAGTGCATGTCATGTTCATAATCTTTGTCCTTCACTGCTGGATATTGAAACATCTTTATAATAAAATATAATTTTTAATGCTGAATTCATCTTGTTGCAATTTAGTTCAATTCATGAGACATATTTTCCTGAATTTTTTGCTAACCAATTATTGTCTTAACTAAAAGACCACAAAATAGCAGCATCAGATATACTCTCCATTTACTAGACTATCAAATTAACAAAGCTCTTTTTCGTTTGATAATATGGAAATTGAATGTGTAAAATTTTTCTATATTTTTTTCTTTTCCTCAGCTGAGGGGTTCCCACATGACTCTTGCTGAAAAACGAACATCTTCTCAAAGAAAATCTCTCATGAGACTTACAGACCTGACTGCCTTCATATGGGAGAAGGTCCTCTCCTGCCTGGGTCTGGGCAGGCCGGGGCTAGAGGAGGCTGAGATGGTTGAGCATCACGTAAGCTGTGGGTCTGGGATTACTGAGCACACGGGCACATTGAAGATGATGGTGCCATGACTCTTCTTTTTTGCTTTCAATTAGTAAAGCAAGATGTTGACTCTGCCAATGTTACAAAGCCAGAGTTTTCACTTGAAATTCTAAAGCACTCTGCAGATTGCCAAGCAGATTCTCTTCCGTTAACTCATGTATCTAAGGATATACCCTTAGACGACCATGTAAGGTTGCAGAGTGGGAGTTTATGATTCCCACCCAATAACTCCCCCTGACTCTGTGCCTGGAGAGTTAATCATCTGCTCTTGGCTCTTGCTACCAGACCCAAACATCTACCAAAACCTAGAGCCTTAGGCCCACTGTCTAAGTGTAGTCACTGCCGCATGGATGAACACAAATCAGAGCAGGTATTTGCACACTGAATGCCCAGTTTCTAATGGCTGATATTCAGGCCTCATCCAGTGCAGTTCTGAAGCCAATCCTATGTAATCATGATATTGTGTGTTTTATAGGGCTTTATCATGTATTTTCCTGTACACTATTGCCTTTAAATCCATTTACTAGTCCTTCATGTAGGCATTCTGAACCCTCACACTTACCTGTGTATGACATTTTGAATGTGGTGTGATTGTGCACCCCTATGTGTGACATGGGGAATGAGGGAACTGAGATGTTCCCAGCACCCAGGCCTCCTGATTCGTGCCCAGTGTGCTTTCCAACAAAGGCCAGTGCCATCTAAAGTCATAACTGAAATGCTTCAGATAATGAGGCAAATAGAAAACTGGGTTCTGGACCACACTTCTTAATCATTTTCTTCCCTTCAGAATCACTCCCTGGATGAACTTGCATACCTGTTAGATGAACTTCTGTTGAAGATTAATGGTTTGTCTGACTGCCCACGACCCCCTCTTCTGAAACAACAATCCAGTGATATGGTGGAGACTGGAGCACAAGTTGGCACCTCGGTGGGTGTTTCTGCCTGCCAGGCTGCAGGGGTAAGCAAATTAAAAAATATTTTTATCACTTTTCTTTATAACAAAATTGTTTTTAAGTTCTAAAGGAGGTTTGAACTAGTTGCTGTTTCAAATCATGAGGCCGGGTTGCATACTTTCTAAGGGCAGGTATGCTGATAGTGAGAGGTGCTCTGGCCAGAGCTGGAGCACTGCTTAATCGGGTGAACCATGTGGGTGGCTTCCAGCTTACCATAGTGGCAAAAATATCTATCAGATACCTTGCTTCTGATTATCATGGAAATGAGCAAAGAGACAGAAATGGGAATGAATGGATGCCATCCTCCCAGACCCTAAGAAATACCTCTGACCCAAAACATGACCAGGAATCCCAAGATGGTGGCCCAAGTAGAGCGGAAATTAGATCAAAGAGAGAGAGGACACTGCCCCTTCCAGGAGCACACAGACCTCTCCAACCTTGACGCATGCACAGTTTCCTGGTTGGGTGGAAAGGATAATAGAACACAAAAGAGCTAAAGAATCTCCCTGAACCCCAAAAGCAGAATTTTGGGGACACAGGGCTGAAGGGAGGCCATCCTGTAAGAAGCTGTCTGCTGATGTGATGAAGGGGAAGTTGGTGGCTCACAGAGATGGAGTCATACAGATTCACACTCCAGGCTAGGTGAAAGGTGAGCGGGTGCTCCAGGGATGAGTGTATCCAGTGGTGGCTTCCCTGAGACCCAGAGTCAGCACAGTGACATACCCGAGTGGAAGCAGGAGTGTGCCTGGGTTAAGGTGAAGTCTGGAGGTGCCCCGACTCAGACTCACCCCAGCCCCTCCCCAGCCCTATCAGCAGCCACCGGGCAAAGATGAACTCCCTCATGGAGAGGCGAGTGGTCATGATACACAAACCATCACTGGGTCCATGCAGACATGCCAGAAAAACTAGCAACTAGAAAAGACCATAACAGAAGGAGGGAAAGACTAGGCCTTTGAAAATGATCACCACACACAGGTCAAATGGAAACAGGCTGTGCTCCACACACAAAAATAAATCCATGAAGACATTGCCTCTTCGAAATAAAAGCACAAAACCAAGATGAAAGAGCTAAAAAAGGAAGTAAAAAGCCAAAATAATAAATGGATGAGTTAAGAAAGAAAAAAATGCCAGAAATACAGGTGAAGCAAAAAAAAAAAAAGTGTAGTAGATTCACAGAAGAAAGAGTAAAGGACACAGGCTTGACAAAACTTAGCAAAATGAGATTTTTTTAAAAATCAGAGTCAAAATGGATTTTAGGGGAAAAATACACACATAAGTCAAGGAATATGTGTAAGAAAAGTAAGGGATATATATAATTACCATAATTAGTGTTTCCTTCCACCCCCCAAAAAACCCAGAAAATTTGACAGAAAAAATATTTAAAGATATAATTTTAAAAACTTTCCCAAAATAAAGATATACATCTTTGTATTTAAAAAATAATTATTTCCCAGGGAAGAAATAGATTAAAATCTATTAAAACAAGAAAAAATCCTAAAAGTTACTGGACTTAAAAAACAGAGAATCCTATTGATATTTTCCCTTCCATACCTGAAAAAGGTCAAATCACTTCTAAATGATTAGAAATTATTTTAAGATTGTTTATTAATGATCATTTAAATTATTGAAAACTTTTTAAATGTGCATATCAGTAGAAAATTGGGCAAGTTGTAGGAAAAACATAACTTATTGAATAAAAACCAATATCCAGTTGTACAGAAAAATTAGGAGAAAAACATTCATGTGGAGAAAGATAAGGTATCACTTACTATATTTGTAACATGAAAAAAATAACAAAAGCTTTAGTAAAAATGTTTAGAAGAAAGACTGTGCATTTATATTCAAACCATAAGGTTAATATTATGATTTCTTTAAATTACAGGATTAAAAGAGAAGACATTGCATACTGCTAAATTAGTGTTTACAGGAAAATCTGTGACATATGTTATGGAGCAGCAACCAATATGCATTCAACTCATCAAAAAATGCACATGCACATGCTAAGCTAAGCAAAGCAGAAGGAATGAATTTGTAAAGCTGCAAGCATAATGTAATTAAATCAACAGCAAAAATGAATTAACCCCATACAGAGGCACTCAAGATGGCAGCGTGAATAGGGTGGCAGAAATCTCCCCAAACCATGTATGTTTTTGAAAATACAGCAATAAAACTATTCCTAAAAGAGAGAACAGAAGGTGCAGTACAACAGTCAGGCTACATCTACATCTGTGAGAACTCAGTATCTCACAAAAAGGGTACGATACAAAGTCATGACCCAGCAGGACCCAGGCACCCCCTCCAACCCCAGATCAATGGTGGGAGGAAAAGAATCAGAGTGGGAAAGGAGTGGAAGCACCAGACTGCTAGGTAATCATCCCTAGTAATCTGCACCAGGAGCACAGACACGCATCACATGGTGTACTGGATATTAGAGAAACAGAAAAATAAAATCCAAGATGGAGACTGCAAGTGGGTCCCCACAGCCAGTTCCCCTGAGGCAAAAGAAAAGTGGGCCTTTTAAAAGTCTTAAAGGGATAAGGGTTTAGCAGGTGAACAAAATCGACCCAGCACACTCAGCCCAGCAGGCTGGGAATCTTAAGGAACTTCAGTGCCCTAAACCACTGGGTGGCAATGCAGATCCAAAGCCCCTCGTGGTGATAAGCAGCCTGCCATTCATTCCCCCACCCCGCTGGCACTGCAGGCAAACTGGCTGACCTGCCACTGCTGCAGAGAAGCCTTGGAGCAGCCCTGCTCACAGCAACCACACAGAGTCTTCTCCCAGTGCGTAGCTAACCAGGTCAGACCCAGACACTGCTGCCTATGTGCAGCTGCCTGGTACAGGCAGAGGAAGCTGGCACAATATCCAGAAGGCATGAAGGGGTACCGTTCTTGCAGGTGAACACACTCGGCACATCTGCGACCCCCTATAGTACCTTAAACTATCCCGAGGGCCACCCTGCCCATGGCAGCTCAGGGAATTAACCCAGAGGCTGCTCCCAGTGTGTGGGTAACTGGCACAGGCAGTGGAGAAGGGCAAGGCAACCAGCAAGCAGGAAGGGACTTTGTTCTCCCAGCTGACACACGCACCATCTGCCAGCAATCACGTCTATCACCATGAAAAGGCAGAAGAACCTGGTCTAGTCAAAAATCACTCAAACAACCCCAGAGAGGGGGCCTGGTGAGGTAGATATAACCAACCTTCCTGAAAAAGAATTCAAGATAAAAGTCATAACCATGCTGATGGACTGGCAGAGAAATATGCAAGAGCTAAGGGATGAAGTCTGGAGGGAGATAACAGAAATGAGACAATCAATAGAAGGTCCTAAGAGCAGACTGGATGAGATGCAAGAGACCATTGATAGAATAGAAATCAGAGAATAGGAATACAGAGAAGCTGAGGCAGAGAGAGATAAAAGGATCTCTAGGAATGAAAGAATACCAAGAGAATTATGTGAGCAATCCAAATGGAACAATATTTGCATAACATGGGTACCAGTAGAAAAAGAGAGAGAAACAGGGATAGAAAGTGTCTTTGAAGAAATAATTGCTGAAAACTTCCCAAGCTGGGGAAGGAAATAGTCTCTCAGACTATGGAAGCCCGCAGATCTCCCAACACAAGGGACTCAAGAAGGACAACACCAAGACACATAATAATTAAAATGGCAAAGATCAAAGACAAGGACAGAGTATTTAAGGCAGCCAGAGAGAGAAAAAAGATCACCTACAAAGGAAAACCCATCAGGCTATCATCAGAATTCTCAACAGAAACATTACAGGCCAGAAGAGAATGGCATGATGTGTTTAAGTGTTTAATGAAATGAAACAGAAGGGCCTTGAACCAAGAATACTGTATCCAGCAAGATTATCATTTAAATTTGATGGAGGGATTAAACAATTTCCAGACAAGCAAAAGTTGTGGGAATTTGCCTCCCACAAACCACCTCTACAGGGTATTTTAAAGGGACTGCTCTAGATGGAAGCACTCCTAAGGCTAAATAGATGTCTCCAGAAAAAATGAAATCACAGCAAAGAAAACAGATGAACCAGATACTAACTAAAGGCAAAAAATAAAATCAGCTATCCACAAAAGCAGTCAAAGAAAACACAAAAGAGTACAGAATAAAACACCTAACATATAAGCAGTGGAGGAGGAAGAATAAGAAGGGAGAGAAATAAAGAATCATCAGACTGTGCTTATAATATCATAATAAATGAGTTAAAGTTAGATGGTTAGATAATAAAGAAGCTTCCCTTGAGCCTTTGGTAACTATGAATCCAAAGCCTGCAATGGCAATAAGTACATATCTATTGGTAATCACTCTAAATGTAAATGGACTGAATGTAATAATCTAAAGACACAGAGTAATAGAATGGATAAAAAAGCAAGACCCATTTATATGCTGCTTACAAGAGACTCACCTCAAACCCAAAGACATGCACAGACTAAAAGTCAAGGGATGGAAAAAGACAATTCATGCAAATAATAGGGAGAAAAAAAGCAGGAGTTGCAGTACTTGTCTTAGATAAAATAGACTTCAAAACAAAGAAAGTAATAAGAGATAAAGAAGGACATTACATAATGATAAAGGGGTCAGTCCACCAAGAGGATATAATCATTGTAAATATCTATGCATCCAACACAGGAGCACCAATATATGTGAAACAAATACTAACAGAATTAAAGGAGGAAATAGATTGCAATGTATTCATTTTGGTAGACTTTAACACACCACTCACTCCAAAGGACAGATCCACCAGACAGAAAATAAGTAAGGACACAGAGGCACTGAACTATACACTAGAACAGATGGACCTAACAGACATCTACAGAACCTTACACCCAAAAGCAGGATACACATTCTTCTCAAGAGCACATGGAACATTTTCCAAAATAGACCACATACTAGGCCACAAAAAGAGCCTCAGTAAACTTAAAAAGATTGAAATTCTACCAACCAACTTCTCAGCTCACAAAGGTATAAAACTAGAAATAAATTGGACAAAGAAAACAAAAAGGCTCACAAAGGCATGGATGCTTAACAACATGCTCCTAAATAATCAATGAATCAATGACCAAATTAAAACAGAGATCAAGCAATATATAGAGACAAATGACAACAACACCACAATACCCTAACTTCTGTGGGATGCAGAGAAGGCAGGTATAAGAGGAAAGTATATAGGAATCCAGGCCTACTTAAAGAAGGAAGAACAATCCCAAATGAATAGTCTAAAGTCACAATTATTGAAACTGGAAAAAGAAGAACAAATGGAGTCCAGAGTCAGCAGAAGAAGGGGCACAATAAAGAACAGAGAAGAAGTAAATAAAACTGAGAAGAATAAAATAGAAAAAATCAATGAAACCAAGAGCTGGTACTTTGAGAAAATAAACAAAATAAATAAACCTCTAGCCAGACTTATTAAGAGAAAAAGAGAATCTACACACATATACAGAATCAGAAATGAGAAAGGTAAAATCATGAACAGACCCCAGAGAAATCAAAGAATTATTAGACAATACTATGAAAATCTATATGCTAACAAGCTGGATAACCTAGAAGAAATGGACAACTTTCTAGAAAAATACAACCTTCCAAGGCTGACCCAGGAAGAAACAGAAAATCTAAACAGACCAACTACCAGCAATGAAATCGAACTGGTAATCAAAAAACTGCTCAAGAACAAAATCCCTGGACCAGAGAATTCTCCACTGAATTTTATCAGACATTTAGAGAAGACATAATATCCATTCACCTTAAAGTTCTGCAAAAAATAGAAGAGGAGGGAATACTTCCAAACTCATTCTATGAAGCCAGCATCACTCTAATACCAAAACCAGGCAAAGACCTCCACCAAAAAAGAAAATTACAGGCCAACATCCTTGATGAACATAGATGCAAAAATGCTCAACAAAATATTAGCAAACTGAATTCAAAAATACATCAAGAGGATCATACACCATGATCAATTGGGATTCATCTCAGGGATGCAAGGATGGTACAAAATTTGAAAATCCATCAACATCATCCACCACATCAACAAAAAGAAGGACAAAAACCATGTGATCATCTCCATAGACACTGAGAAAAGATTCGACAAAATTCAGCATCCATTCATGATAAAAACTCTCAACAAAATGGGTATAGAGGGCAAGTACCTCAACGTAATAAAGGCCATATATGACAAACCTACAACCAACATCATACTTAACAGCGAGAAGCTGAAAGGTTTTCCTCTAAGATCGGGTATAAGACAGGGATGCCCACTATCCCCACTGCTATTCAACATAGTACTGGAGGTCCTAGCCACAGCAATTAGACAAAACAAAGAAATACAAGGCTTCCAGATTGGTAAAGAAGAAGTCAAACTGTCACTATTTGCACATGACATGATATTGTACATAAAAAAATCCTAAAGACTCCCCTCCATAACTGCTAGAACTAATATCTGAATTCAGCAAACTTGCAGGATATGAAATTAATACACATAAATCTTTTGCTTTCCTATACACTAACGGTGAACTAGCAGAAAGAGAAATCAGGAAAATAATTCCATTCACAATTGCATCAAAAAGAATAAAATACCTAGGAATAACCTAATCAAGGAAGTGAAAAACCTATACTCTGAAAACTACAAGACACCCTTAAGAGAAATTAAAGAGGACACTAACAAATGGAAACTCATCCCATGCTCTTGGATAGGAATAATTAATATCATCAAAATGGCCATCCTGCCTAAAACTATCTACAGATTCAATGCAATTCCTATCAAAATACCAAAAGCATTCTTCAATGAACTGTAAAAAATAGTTTTAAAATTCATATGGAACCACCAAAGACCCCGAATAGCCAAAGCAATCCTGAGAAGGAAGAATATAGCAGGGGGGATCTCCCCAACTGCAAGCTCTACTAGAAAGCCTCAGTAATCAAGACAATTTTGTACTGGCACAAGAACAGACCCACAGACCAGTGGAACAGAATAGAGAGTCCAGATATTAACCCAAACATATATGGTCAATTAATATATGATAAAGGAGCCATGGACATACAATGGGGAAATGACATCCTCTTCAACAGCTGATGTTAGCAAAACTGGACAGCTACATGTAAGAGACTGAAACTGGATCATTGTCTAACCCCATACACAAAAGTAAATTTGAAATGAATCAAAGACCTGAATGTAAGTCATGAAACCATAATACTCTTAGAAAAAAACAGGCAAAAAAATCTTGGTCATAAACATGAGCAACTTCTCCATGAACATATTTCCCCGGGCAAGGGAAACAAAAGCAAAAATGAACAAGTGGGACTATATCAAGCTGAAAAGTTTCTGTACAGCAAAGGACACCATCAATAGAACAAAAAGGCATCCTACAGTATGGGAGAATATATTCATAAATGACAGATCCTTTAAAGGGTTTACATCCAAAATATATAAAGGGCTCACACACCTCAACAAACAAAAAACAAATAATCCAATTAATAAATGGGCAGAGGAGCTGAACAGACACTTCTCCAAAGAAGAAATTCAGATAGCCAACAGACACATGAAAAGATGCTCCACATCACTAATCATCAGAGAAATGCAAATTAAAACCACAATGAGATATCACCTCACACTAGTTAGGATGGCCAACATACAAAAGACAAACAACCACAAGTGTTGGCGAGGATGTGGAGAAAAGGGAACCCTCCTACACTGCTGGTGGGAATATAAACTATTTCAACCATTGTGGAAAGCAGTATGGAGGCTCCTCAAAAAGCTCAAAATAGAAATACCATTTGACCCAGGTATTCAACTTCTGGGAATTTACCCTAAGAATGCAGGAGCCCAGTTTGAAAAAGACATATGCACCCCTATGTTGATCGCAGCAGTATTTACAATAGCCAAGAAATGGAAGCAACCTAAGTGTCCATCAGTAGATAAATGGATAAAGAAGATGTGGTACATATACACAATGGAATGTTATTCAGCCATAAGAAGAAAACAAATCCTACCATTTGCAACAACATGGATGGAGATAGAGGTTATTATGCTCAGTGAAATAAGCCAGGCAGAGAAAGACAAGTGCCAAATGATTTCACTCATCTGTGGAGTATAAGAACAAAGAAAAAACTGAAGGAACAAAACAGCAGCAGACTCACAGAACCCAAGAATGGACTAACAGTTACCAAAGGAAAGGGACTGGGGAGGATGGGTGGGAAGGGAGGGATAAGGGGGAAAAAGGGGCATTACAATTAGCAGACATAATGTAGAGGAGGCACAGGGCGGGCTGTGCAACACAGAGAAGACAAGTAGTGATTCTACAGCATCTTTCTATGCTGATGGACAGTGACTGTAATGCAGTATGTGGGGGAGACTTGGTGATGGGGGAGCCTAGTAAACATAATGTTCCTCATGTAATTGTAGATTAATGATATCAAAATTTAAAAAATTAAAAAAAATAAAACAAGTGAATGCACAACAAAAAAATTGAGGAAACAATCATTTGATTTTTCTCCATGACTGCATTTGATAAAATTCAACATCCATTCCTAATTTTTAAATTAATAAAAAATTTAACAAAATTTAATAAAAAATTAATAGACTCTTAATTTAAAAAGGAATTGATATAATTTAAAAAATAATAAGCATATATCTCAAGTTTAATCTATTACTATGTCTAATGGTACAATATCCAAAATATCCTCACTAAGTTAAGGACAAGGAGATGCTGCCAGCCCAGAAATCCCATAATGGCACTTTTAAGAGATTCAGCTCAGTCCAGTAAGCATGACTACCTTGCTTATGTATTTAATAGCTCCTAGCTAGAGGGAACTTCCATTTACATGTATGATCTGACTGAAGTCTTTTCTGTACACAGCATGGACTATTGTGAGTCCTTGTACAATCATAGCCTACAGTCATTTAGACCAGTTTCCTAAGGCTGACAACATAATTTCACGCAAACGATTATGGAGGCTGCAGCCACTGTGTCTTTGACCTTTCGCTCTCCTGCTCTTGTTTATAATGTGGCAGCAGTGCCTCCACCATCCCTCATTTTGTGCTATGGGAAACCGTTCTTAGGGGCTTAGTGCTTTAGGAGGCACTTACCACAAGCGTCTTTCCCAGGAATCCCGTGCTGCCGGGGCGGCCTCTCCCTCTGGGCTCCCGGGTGGGTCTGGGCCCATGGAACTCACGTTTCTGCGGTGTGAGGGTAGCTGGCCTGAGTCGGGGAGGACCGGCAATGGACTTGGCGTTGCCACAGGCCAAGCAGGCCTCTGCGCGGAACAGACCCTCTTTTGTATGACGTGATCTGAAGAAACAATCTGTAGAGATTTCCTAACTTCAGGGTGGTTGTTTTTTCATCTTAACCATTAATGACTATGATTCATATCTTTATAAACTGGAAGGATGGAAGCCTGGAGCCATCGAATAAGCACCTACAAAGCACACTGCTCTTTGTGTTTTCTGAGTGGTTCACTGCAGGGAGATGCACTGGGGCTGCCAGGCTGCTGCGCTTCTGCCAGCTTGGCTCCCTTTCTCTCCTCAGCTGTGTTGGTTTGGAACAGAGAAAAGCTCTGTGCCAGTGGGCGCCTCTTACTGAGCAGGACTATGCCCCCTGTGAGGCCCCAGCAGGCCTGGTGACCCAAACCCCTTTGGAAACCACTGCTTGGTGGGCCACTGAGGATGTGGGTGACATTCAGAGATGCCACAAGGGTTTCCCACATGTTTCCCACTTGATTTGCTTTCATGAATGTGACTGGGAAAGGTACGGACACCCCGACCTCAGGTACAGTCTGCCTGAGAAGTCTTTGGTCCTCATTTTTTTTAAATGCCAGGAGGAAAGTGGGAAGTTCTGTCGGGTGTGCACAGTCTGCCCTCAGGTCCATGTCTGGGGTCCTGGCGACAATGGATGTGGGTTTGCAGAGAGGGCTGGCGCAGCAGTGCCCACGACCTCAGGTTTCGGAAAGGCAGGTGAGTCCTGTGGCAGGTGATATTCAGGACACAGGAGCCATCACAAAGGAGGACTTTCTTTCTGCTTTATCCCTTAACTTTGACAGTTGGTGGGTATCTTGGAGGAGATTTAGAGGACTTGACTTTTCTGCATCCATCGTGGAAACCCAGTTATCAGGAAAAAGGGCTGAGCTTCCCCCTCATGCCCAGGAGTATCAGTAATGATAGCAGGTTCTGTAGGCCCAGCTCCCCACATCTGCAGCCGCTCAAAGTGTTTTCTAACTGATGATGCAAGTTACCTGGACATGCTGAACTTGTATATTTGAGGAGAAAACAGGCTACAAAGGGTTTATTCCAGGACATATCAGCTCAGCCTGAACACACGGGAAATCCAGGTGCTCTCAGGATGCAGCTGGGTCTGTCAGCTGGGCAGCTGCTGAGTGAGATTTGGCTTTCAGCACGGGCTGGGTCAGCCTTGAACAATGACTGGACCTCTTCATGTCCTTCTCTGTCCAAGGCTCTTGCAGAGAGGCGCTGCAAGAAGTTAATGTCCACATGTGCATTGTGTTCTCTAAAGGCTTGATGTACGATTATTAAGACTGAGTTTCAGGATCCATTCACTCACCAAGAATTATTGTGCCAGGGGCTGGAGGGCCCAGTGATGACTCTGTCCACCAGGAAGACTCAACATTCCTGGAACTTGGACACGCAAATCTCAGAATCATGGGCAAAATTCTGGGCAACCGTTGGATCTGTAGTATGATGTGCATCTTCCAGGGAAGCTGAGAGGGGCCCTTAAGGACACAAACGTCAAACTAAAATAAGGTTCTTGGGAAGAATGCCCACCACAATTCCCAAGACTCACTGGGTACTTAAGGACCAGATTACTCCTGGGTTGGACTAAGCTTTCCATCCCCTGTGAGCTGAACCTTCTCTCCACCACACTGCTTTCTGCAGACCCGGCTACTTGGTGAATATGTAATAAACTGGTTATAGCAGAAAAGAGCTACTGGATGTGCTCATGGATATAAAGAGAGAAAGTAAATAAAATAGAGCAGGATGTTAATAGGTGATTCTGAGTAAATGGCATATGGGGGCTCATTGAAATGTTATTGCAAGTTTTTTTGTAAATCTGGAATTATTTCCAAATGAAAAGCTTTTGAAAAGGAGCTATTGCATTCTTCAAGTAGAGAGATGACACAGTGATAGGGTCACCGTTGTGGGATAGGATTCATTTTAATGGTTGTGTTTGTTTCTAAGCTATTCTATACGTCTGAGTATATCTTGGAACTTTTCCCTTGACAGACATCACAAGAAAAGTTAATTAAATTTAATAGAACTATTCAGATATGATTTACAGATATTTAATATATTAGAAATGGAACTAGCCAGACAGACTTCCAAGATAAACTTTCTCTGCTTTCATGAATTATATGAAGTCTGCCTGTGATAACTTCATAGGAGGGAACATTTTCCTGGCTGCTGATTCATTCCTTCTGGCAGACACGGCTCCAATAGAGCTGAACTGCTTGTGTTAATCCCCCTTTATTTGGATGTGTGCTCGAGTAGCCTTTGGAGCACTGTGGACATAAACCAGGACTTCTGCGTTTCTGTGGAGATGTAACGTATTTACTTGAACCAAATAATTTCACAGTGGGAGCCAAGAAGGTTGAATTCTTAAAGACTAACCTGTACTACCAATGGGCTGCTTTTTGAAGAAATTTCTGCTCGAGCTTGGAGTCCTACAAACAGCAGTTATTTCCCAAAATAATAAGTAGACTACTGGACTAGTTTGTTGAGCTGCCGTAACTAAGCCTCATGAACAGAAATGTGTTGTCTCAGAGTTTTGAGGTCCCAAAGCCCAAGACCGAGGGGCTGTGGGACACGCTCCCTCTGAAGGCACCGGGGAAGGACCTGTCCCAGCCACCATCCCCATTCATCCCGGCCCTTGGTGGGTGGCAGCCTAGCTCCAGTTTTACATCGTGTCCCTGGGCGCATTGTGTGTGCCGAATCTCCCTTTTTCATAAGGACGGAGTCACCCTGGCTGAGGGTCCGCCCTCAGGGCCTCATCTTGATTGGGTCATCTGCAAACCCGGGTCACATTCACAGGTCCTGGGGTCAGCACTTCATTGTCTTTTTCAGGGAGCACCATCCAGCCTGTGACAAGTTCATTCAAGCAACGGTAGATACCTAAAGGCGACGTTTATGTAGTTTTTAATGAGTTCCAACTTTTTGAGAAAGTTAATTCCATGTCTCTGACAAAAGGAAACAAAATACTAAAAAAACTCCACAGGCTTTCTGTTTATGCTCTGTGCAGAGCCTCATTTCAGCAGCCTTCCACAGAGGTGATGTTTGCCGGCTAGTATATGTTGATTAGTATAAATTATAAAACAAATGGGTCCTCTGAGTTACTTGACTCTGAAAAAGATCAGGTAATAGGCAAAAAGAAATTCCTTTGGGACATCCTAAATAGCAGTTTCAAGTAGGAACACAGTTGGGCCTCCCCTAAATCCACATGGGTGCCCCTGAGAGCAGAGAGAAGGACCTAGGCAGCCGCTGAGGCCAGAGGTCCTCCTGGCCTCCTTCCCGAGGGATGAGATCACAGTGGGATCCCACAGAGGCACCCCTCATCCATGGCCTAGGACCACACCTGTAGAGAACCACTGACTTCATTTCCCTAGAGGCTTGGAAGGTAAACTCGACTGCAGCAGTGTACACAGCAGTCCACTCAGGGCTGTTGTCCCCTGCGGGTGGGTCCTGAGCAAGTCCTTATGCAACAGGAAGCCGAGAGCTTGACAATTAAACAGCTTAAAGTGGCACAATGTGGGGGAAGAGCAGGTTCGGAGGTTTCCCTACTAGGGTGCACACTCCCTCACTGGAGGCCTGTGAGATCTTTATTGGGGGGAAGAAGAAGGACCCAAATTACAGCCAGCATCCAGGACTGCACCCCTCACTGCTCCAGGGTGACGATTGATTTGATGAGATCTACAGAATTCAAGTAAATGCAGAATGAAGTTGTGAAAATCCCCAGGTCTGGAGGCCCTGTTTCAGGGCTGCCCATCTTCTCTCTGACATCTCTCACTATAACAGCTGCTGTGTAGAATGACACTAGCTAAATTGCTCTACAATAGCAGCATTGAAAAAGTGGGGACCCTAGAAAAACTTCCTCTGCAGTTGGCCTGTGTTGAACCACTTTCCAGAGACGTGTGCTTGCAGGGCCTCCTTATCACAGTTCTACGTTCATACGTTTGTTATTGCATGTTTTTACCAACTTCCTGGCCCTGGTGACAGGCGAGGAGCAGGTAAACTTGATCCAAGTTCAGGAGTGTGAGCTGACCTTTGAAAGATCTTGGCAACCCCCAGAACCCGGCAGAGGATGAGCATGTACCTTCAGAAGCTGTGGATGAGAACAGGTATAATTTGCAGATAGCTGGCTTTCTGGATGCTGAGTCAACGTGATGGGGAGGGACTGGGCACCTGTGCAGAAGGTGCCCGTGCTGCCTGGGGCAGTGATCAGGGCAGTGTGGTGTGGTGGAGGGACAGACACAGATGGCAGGGCAGAGCAGAAGCTGCAGAAACAGACCCATGCCAGCCAGAGTTTTGACAAAAGTGCAAAAGCAATCCCATCAAGGGAGAAGAGCCTTTTGAGCAGTGGTGCTGGTGCATTGGACATCCAGAACCAGAAAGAAAAACAGAACTCCAACCCACACCTTACACCATATGCAAAACTGGACTCAGTAGATCATAGACTTAAATGAAAACATAAACTGTGACATTTTTGGAAAAAAGAATCAGTTTGATCCATAAAAGGAAAAAAATTGATAAGTTGGGCCCCATCAAATTAAAAACTTTTGCTCTACAACTGACCCTGTAAATAGGATGAAAAGACAACTTACAGACTGCAAACCACACATTCAACAAAAAACTGGCATGTTCAATATATAAAGAACTCTCAGAACTCACTACTTAGAAATACAAGTAATCCAGTTAGAAAATAGACCCAAAAGTGCATGGACATTACACTGAATAGAATGTATGGAAACACCTGAAAAGATTCACATCTTTCACACCACCAGCCACCAGGCAAATGCAGAGTAAAACCACAAAGGTGTGTCACACTGTTCCTGTGAGAATGGCTAGAGTAAAAAACAGTGCCACCAAGTGCCCGCGAGGATGCAGAGACTAGATGACTCATCCATTGCTGGTGAGAATGTAAAATGGTTCAGCCATTCTAGGAAAGGGGTTGGCATTTTCTTACAAAATGAAACATGAAAATTTATGATCCAAAATATGATACACTTGATCATTTATTCCAGAGAAATGGGGACATGTTCTCACAAAAACCCGTGCAAGAAACGTTCCTAGCAGCTTTATTTGTAACACCCCTGAACTGGAAATTCCCTGATATTTTTCACTGATACAACAGTTAACTGAGCCATGGTACTTACATTCCTGTGAAATACTACACAGCAATAAACAGGAGTGGACTCCTGGCACACACAGCAACCTGGTTGGGTCTCCAGAGAGGTATGCTGAGGGCAGAAAGCCAAGCTCAAAAGGTCACGTGCTCTGCAATGTGTTTATTTGACATTCTTGAGATGACAGCATTACAGATGGAGAGCAGGTTAAGGCAGGAAAAGGAGAGAGATGAGTGTGGCCCTCCAAGGTCAGCACAAGAGATCCTGGGGATGGAATGTTTCAATCCTGACTCTGTCAGTGATGTTGTCCTCTGGTTGTGCGAGATGTGACCATTGAGGTAAGCTGGGGCCAGGGTGTGGGATCTCTCTCTATAAGATTTTACAGCTGTATGTGAGCCTGTGTGAAAAACAATTAAAAAATAATTTAACATTGTTATAACATGCAAACTTAACATAAGTGGAAATATTAATTTAAAACTAATAAAAAATTTAATACTTTTTCTGGCAGACAATGGAGTGACCCCATCAGGTCTGTGCATCACAAAATGAGAGGCTTCCCGACACAACCTTCCTCCAGCCCAGCCCTTTTCCCCAAGTATCTTTTAAGTGTGAACATTCTGGAGCACGAAGACATCTGAGGTCCTCCAGGGGGCGGTGTCCTGAGCTGCTCTGCTTTCTGTGGAATGACGTGCGGCCCGTCCTGGGCCCCACACACGTGTCTCCACTTGCTGTTGCTTCGAGATTCAGCTGGGGAGAGCCTGTACCAGGGCGGAATCTGTAGCCATTCTGGGAAGCTCAGAAATTCTGGATTATTTGGGATCACAGTAATACGTGTCCAAACATTTCAGAGAGAACAGCATCAGGAAAACTGGTGGAAGAAAGATCAGAGGCCCAGCCAGGCCTGGGGCCAGAGCTCTGTCTGAAGCAGAGGTCACCTAGCCGGCAGTGTGCTCCTTAAGGACAGCACACGTCAGCACACATTAGCCACGAGGGGCTTGCCAGCCTTTGAATGGCATCGTAGCCCAGCCCGAAACTGACAAGGGAACTGAGTCGGCCAGGGCCCCAGGACCCACACTGCGAGCACCACTTGCTAATTTGATGTCTGTTCTGGGGTGAGGGGCCTGCATGTGGCTGTCCGACCTACTGGCAGGATGTCTGCTGCCCGCTGTGCTCAGTTTCTTCCACTTCTGGATCCACATCTGCTGCCCAGGCCAAAAGAACAAGCAGAGATCTGTGTGGTGCAGGGCAGGGCCCCTGGTGTACTTCTGGCATTGTTTACACCAGGTTAAATTACTTAACTGGGTTAAGGCTATGAAAGAACATCTTTTCAAAGATTGTTGAGATTCTCTCCACAGGTCCTAATTTAGTTACAAAAACAGCATCTTGTTAGTTTAGTCTCAATTTTTAAGTAGATATGGTCATCAGTGTTGGTTCTCTGGGCACAACTCCTCCCAAAATAAATAGCCTTGCCTTGCATTCCAAGTAGGTCTGGTTTAAGGTCAGAGTCACCTGTGAGGTTGGCAGGAGGCTCAGGCCAGGAAGGACATCACAGGTAAAGCGAGGCCAGTGCCTGGGGGACTGAGCATTCCCTCCGTGCAAGATGTGCTGAGAGGGCAAGTTCTCACATCGCAAGTGTGTCGGTGGGACAGCCGCACTGCGCGTGCCCCCCTCACTGTTCCAGATCTCAACACTCTGGGAGCTGGTGAATCACAGATCAAAGGCCTAAGAACGTCACAGAACAGTGAAGTAGCAGCTCCACTACTTGTAAGAGAGATGGTTCCTTCATCCTCATCAAACTGTGGAACGTGATACTGTTCTTGGTGAGCCACCAGGTATGTGGCCTCATCTGCATTTCTCACTAGCATTTCTTTATTCTAATCTTGAGTAGTGTCTACTGATAAAATTCTTTTTTCTCTTCCTGATATTGAGCCATAAATGCTGTAAACTGCACCAAACAGTTATTTGCCTTGGAATCAAAGGTCATCAACTTAATTTATTCCCACAAGGCAGTCTTTGACATATTTAATGGAATTTTGTTTTCTTCCCTTCTACCTCACCAGCCTTAGACACTTTTATCCCCAGACCAAGACAACTCAATCCCCCAAAAACCATATGATGTGACCCCTGCCATCCCCATGACAGTGCCCCCACCCAAGAGTCTCCATATGACACTGTGCCCACCCCTCCTACCCCCACCCGACATTTCTTTGGGTTGTTTCTGAAGGGCCCCCACCCATAAGATGGCGAACCTCCTGCTTCTCTTCCGGGTCCTCGGTTCCCGCTGGCACCATCTGAACCCCAATCAGCCCTCGCCCCCCTAATTCCAGCACCCAGCCAATAGGCACCAGCCCCGTAGAAGTGACACCACAATCACCCCATGCCCCTTCCTATATAATCCAGCACCTTTCCCTAATAAAGCGGAATTCTCCGGTGAATTGCTGCTGTGTGTCGCTCCTTCCTTTCATTGGTGCGGAAACCCGGGAGACGGGACACCCCAACTGGGCCCCGTCTTCCCCCCGACACCAGCAGCAGCTTGCCCTCGTCCTCTTTTTCCAGCACTGGCTCCTCACACTCACCACTCCTCTTTGGCCTGTGGGTAAGTTTTCCCCTGGAGCGGGCTGCTCTTCCCCGACAAGGAGGGAACTCTCCCCGCCTGAGGCCTTCACGGCTGCAGGGGACCCTCAGGCCCCTCCTCCAACAGCCATAAACGAGGTGACTCCTTTGCGGATGAGAACGCTCCCCCCCCTCCTTCTGTTCCTTCCGCCGAAAACTCCTAGTACTAGGTACCTCGGACTCCGGCACTCTGCCTTCTTAGAGGAGTCTGGGTGACGACCCACACTTCCTAAGAAACCGACTCGTATACGAGTTTCCGCAGACCCCCAAGGATCACCGGGGACGCCCTTTGTCTCCTTGCGGTCTGCTACCAGTCCGAGGGTCTCCGTTCGTCTTCCCCTGTTTGTCTCCTTCTCTGTCCTTTAGCCATGGGAGCCTCCTCATCCCTCCCTGGAAGTTCACCTCTTGAATGCCTGCTCAAGCATCTAGCCACCCTCTCCCTGACGCCTGATATAAAACCAAGACTTCTCCGCAAATACTGCTCCCAAGATTGGCCGACATGCCCCCTAGACAATAACAACCAATGGCCCGCAGGGGGAGCTCTTGATCCTAACATCACTCGCGATCTCTTTAACTACTGCCAGCGCCTGAAAAAATGGAAGGAGATTCCCTATACTGAAGCTTTTCACCTCCTAGCTCAAAATCCCAGCCTCTGCACAACCTGTTCCCCACCCCAAGTTTTCCTAGCCTGCAAGCCCTCTCCCTCCCCTCCACACCCTCCCAGTCCCTCCTGGATTACCTTTGACCCAGCCGACGAACCTCCGCCATACAGGCTTCCTCCTTCAGCCCCTCCCCCTCCTACAACCCCTCCGTCCTCTTCCGCCGTCGCCACCGCCTCCCCCTCCTCTCCTACAACAGCCCCTCCCCCTTCCTCCACCACCATCTCCTCCCCCACCTCACCCCCCTTGCAGTTCAAGCCTGAGCCTTTCAGCCCCCCTCTAAGTTCCAGGAGCCTCTTCTGTCTTTGCCCCCATCACCTGTTTCTCCCCAACAGACTGAGCCAGAACCCTTCAGTCCTCCTCAGACTCAGTCCCAAGAGCCTCCCAAAATTATCACCCCCCTCCGGGAGGTGGCAAAATCCAAAGGCATCGTGCGTGTTCATGTCCCTTTCTCCTTAGGAGATTTAGCTCAACTTGAGAAACGCCTAGGTTCCTTTTCCACTGATCCCACGACATATATCAGGGAGTTTCAATGGACCCTCCAGTTATACAGCCTCACACATCATGACGTTTTCATGCTCCTGGCCAATACCCTCCTTCCTGAAGAGCGTAGACGAGTTTGGGACTTCGCCCAAACGCATGCCACCGAAACCCACAGGACTGACCCCACCTACCCCGCTGGCCCCACCACTGTCCCCGAACAAGACCCACACTGGGATTATAACACCGCTGTGGGTCTCCACTCTCGAGATATTTTTGCCTCCTGCTTAATAGCAGGTCTGAAAAAGGCAGCTCGTAAAGTAGTCGATTTTCAAAAGCTCCAAGACATAATTCAAAGGAGGGACGAGACTCCCTCTGAGTTCTTAGACAGACTCCCTCAAGCCCTATTACAGTTACCAGCCTGGACCCAGAAACGCCTGATGGGAGACATGTCCTTATGACATACTTCCTAGCTCAAAGCTACCCCGACATTAAAGCTAAACTCAAAAAGTTAGAACAGGGCCCCACTACACCACAGACTGAGATCCTAACAGTGGCCTTTAAAGTCTTCCATAACCGGGAGGAGGAGAAAGAAAGCCATAAACAAAAGGCTGATCAGGCCAATTTCCAAATGTTGGCCCAGCTGATAAAACCACAACCTGGGCGCCCCTTTACAAACAAGCCCCCCCCAGGAGCTTGTTTCAAGTGCGGACAAGAAGGACATTGGTCAAGGGCGTGCCCCTCCCCCAGATCTTCTACCACCCCATACCCCAGATGCCACAAAAAGGGCCACTGGGGGTCTGATTGCCCAACCACCCAAAAGGGAGGCTGGACGAACAACACCCATCCTAAGCCCGCCGTAGTGGGGCTGGCAGAAGAAGATTGACGGGGCCTGGGGGCTTCTCACCCGACCATTTCCATCACCAAACAGGAGCCCAGGGTTACTTTAATAGTAGACGGTCGCCCCATGTCCTTCCTCCTAGATACAGGAGCCACCTTCTCAGTCTTGCGAGAATACCGGAGCCCTACCACACCTGCCATTACTCCTATAGTCGGGGTAGGAGGTAAACAGATTTTCCCATTAAACCCCCCCCTTTTATGCACAATCCAAGACAATCCCATACCTTTCTCCCACTCCTTCCTGGTTATTCCCCAGTGTCCCATCCCCTTACTAGGACGGGACATTCTTTCTCTCCTCCATGTTTCCATAACTATATCCACTCCCACAGCCCCCAGTACTCCCTTTCTGATGGCCCTCATAGCCGACGACCCCCCTCTACCCAATGAAAGCTCCAGTTCCGCCCTCATACACCCTGTAAATCCCAAAGTTTGGGACATTACAAGCCCCTCCGTGGCTCTATGTCCTCCTGCCTCTATCAAATTACGTGACCCCTCTCAGTATATCTGTCAGGCCCAATATCCCCTAACCACTTCAGCCCTCATAGGCCTCCAACCCATCATTCAAGATCTTTTAAACAAAAATTACCTCAGACCCACTCACTCCCCGTTTAATACCCCCATATTAGCTGTTAAAAAAACCAATGGATCTTTCCGCCTCGTCCAAGACCATTGCCTCATCAATATGGCCATCGTCCCTATCCATCCCTTAGTCCCAAATCCATACACCCTTTTATCGCAGATCCCTGCCTCAGCCTCCCACTTCTCAGTCCTAGATCTCAAGGACGCATTTTTTTCTATCCCTCTGGACCCCTCCTCCCAAGATTTTTTCGCCTTTACCTGGATGGACCCATACACAAGACATTCTGAACAACTCACTTGGACAGTTTTGCCACAAGGCTTCCGAGATAGTCCCCATATTTTTGGACAGGTCCTAGCTCAAGACCTCAAACAGTTTCATCATGATCACTCCGAGTCCACCTTATTACAATATGCGGACGATCTTCTACTCTGCAGTCCCTCGTGGGAACAGTCTCAACTTGACACTGCCTCCCTACTTAACCTTCTAGCTTTCAGAGGTTACTGGGTATCCCCCGTCAAAGCTCAAATCTCTTCCCCTTCTGTCACTTACCTTGGATTTCTTCTATCTCAACAAAGAAAGTCAATTACCTTAGACAGAAAACGACTCCTCTCTGACCTGCCCGTTCCCAAAACCAAGACAGAAATCCTTTCCCTTCTAGGCCTGGCTGGGTATTTTAGAGCGTGGATCCCTAACTTCTCCCTGTTAGCAAGACCTCTATATGACCTCAGCAAGGGCCCCCCTGAAGAACCATTATCCCCCTCACCCCAACACTCCTTCATTAAGCTCCGTCGAGCCCTTGTGGAAGCCCCAGCTCTCCATCTTCCTGATTTGCCGAAGCCCTTCTCATTATACATTAATGAGAGGTCCAGTCAAGCTCTAGGAGTCCTAGGCCAATATTATGGCCCATCCTTTGCCCCAGTAGCTTATCTTTCCAAGCAATTAGACCCCACAGTTCGGGGATGGGCCCCCTGCCTACGGGTATTAGCCGCTGGACAGCTCTTGCAGAAGGAAGCTCATAAACTGACATTCGGGGCTCCCCTTACCATTCTGTCCCCACATCACCTAAAAGACCTCTTAACCTACAAAAGTTTACAGACTCTCCCTCCCTCCAGACTCCTGACCTTACTGTCCTCTTTCCTCCAAAATCCAGACATTTCTTTCCTCCCCTGCCCGCCCCTGAATCTGGCCACTCTTCTTCCTCTACCCTGCTCTCCTCATACTCCCTCGCATGATTGCCTGGAAGCCCTTCACAACTTCCTTCCATGCCACTTCACGATCTCCGAAGGAGCCCTCTCACACTGCGACCTCATCTAGTTTACTGATGGGTCCTCCTTTAAACATGAGGGCACCCATTACGCAGGATACGCAGTAGTCTCCCTCAAAGACATCATCGAGGCACAAGCCCTACCCCCTGTTACAACCAACCAACAGGCTGAACTCATTGCAGCCACTAGAGCTTGCACTCTGGCCGGGGACACGTCTCCCACACTGTACACTGACTCCAAATACGTATTCCACATTCTCTTGTGTCACGCGGCAGTATGGAAAGAACGAGGCCTCCTCACCACAAAAGGAAATTCCATCACTAATTCAGCCTTAATTACTAAACTTCTAGAGGCTTCACAACTCCCACACCGACTGGACATAGTCCACTGCAAATCACATCAAAAGGACGACTCCCCCATTACAAGAGGTAACAATAAAGCTGACAGAGTAGCCCAGTCGGTTGCCCTATCAGAAGAGGCACCAGACAGCAATCCGTCTGCCCCTGCGGTTTTAGCCTTATCACAAGACACCCTCTGTTCCCAGGACAGAGAGTCTCTCTTCCACCTCTTACACGATCTGTTCCATCCTAGCCCCCAATCCTTAATCCATCTTTTACAATCCTTTTTTTCTCTCTCTCCTGAAGACAAAACCCTACTTGACCAAATCACCACAGGTGCACCATTTGCCAACGCACTAACCCTAATAACCCCCTCAAGGCCCGACCCTTCCCGGCTCATCAAGCAAGGGATAATGTCCCTGCCGCAGATTGGCAAATAGACTTCACTAACATGCCCCCATACGGCGTACCAGATACCTACTCGTGTTAGTAGATACATTTTCAGGATGGGTCGAGGATTTCCCCACCACTAACAAATGAGCGTCCACAGTTGCCTCTATCCTCCTCACCCAGATCTTTCCTAGGTTCGGGATGCCCACTTCCCTCCAATCAGATAACGGCCCTGAGTTCACTGCCCAAATCATTCAGAACCTCTCCAAGTTGCTCTCACTCCCCTGGCATCTACACTGTCCTTATCGACCACAGGCTTCGGGAAAATTAGAAAGAGCCAATAGGACTCTAAAAGACATCCTGACCAAACTATCTCTAGAACTACACCTTGACTGGGTTCGCCTACTTCCCTTAGCTCTACTCCGCATTCGGGCCCTCCCAAAGAAACCTTCCTTCTTGTCACCCTTTGAGATCATGTACGGCCGCACAATTCTACCCCCAGGGCTCCCTTCCCACAAAGGACCAATTCCTCCCAATATGGCCCTTCCGCTACCCTCTCTCCTCCGCACCGAATTGTGGAAATATCAGGATTGGCTCCTTCCTGATGCATCCGCCTCCCAAAATCCTCCTGTCTTACAGCCCGGCCAACTAGTGTTTTATAAGCCACCAGAGGATCGGCCCTCTCTCACCCCAAAATGGGAAGGTCCACACCCAGTTATTCTCTGCACCCCCTCGGCCGCCAAGCTCTTACTGCCTGATAACTCTGTCACCCCTTGGATTCATATCTCCAGGTTGAAACCAAACACCCAGGACCCACCTTCTCTGGACACTCAAGACCCATCGGTCACAATCCAGAGTCCTTCGGATACAGCCCAAGACGCTGTCTACCACGCTTCATCCCTCTGATCCCTTGAAACTCCGCATCTCCCGTTCACCCCCTTTGCCATCCATACCCGAATCATGACTTTTTCCTCCTTTACTGCTCTCTCACTTTTTTCCCTCATTCCTATTGTCTTCCCCGCCACCCCAGCCTCCTTTGTATAGCGATTCAAAGTCAGACAGACTTACACACAGCATCAAACAAAAATTACTGCCCTCATTGCCACATCAGACTGCCCTCTGAAAGGCTGCTCCGAGCCTTTATACCTCCACTTTCTTCCCTCCACCGAAGTGTTCACTAGCAGCTACCTTTATTCTCTCTACCTCTGCTTCCTCTACGACCAAAAACAAGCCTGTTGCAGGTGATGGCCAGACACCTACGGGGGATGTCCCTACTGGTCTTGTGCCATTCACTACATGGGTAACTCCCGGTACCCACAGTATTACTCCTCCAACCGTTTCATAAAATATCCCAACAGCTCATTCTCCTTATCAATCCCAGATCCCTGGAACTCTTGATGGGCCACCGGAGTCACAGCCTCAGTTTACTATGGGGGGTCCTTGACCCCACCCACAGTACCCTTCATATCTCTCAAGAGTATGTTCCCTCTCATTCCCAGATCTCTCAAGTTGCATCAGACATCGAACATTCCGAAAAAGTTATTGTCCAAACTCTTGACGGCGCCTCTTCATCTTCTTACCCCCGCTCCTACTCTTGGTTACAGCTCATTCAAGACACCACCATCTTTCTCAACCACACCCTCAACACCACCAATTGTTTCTTGTGCACATCACTACAGCGCCCACTGCTGGCCGCCGTACCCCTTAATATTTCCAACTACTCCTTCCATGCAGAAGGCCAACCCTTCCATCCCCTGGCAGACATACCCCTATGGGAACCAGAATACGCAGATAATCTCACCATCCACCACTGTGTAGGCCCAACCCCTCCCCCCTCCAGCGCACTTCACTGTCTCTCTATCTACACCCCTACCTCTAGCTCTAAGACTTTTACACAACCAGGTCACTTCTTTCAGTGCAATGGCAGTCTTTTCAACTCACTGCCTCCCAACTCCAATATACCCTGCATTCTCATCATCCTAAGCTCACAGCTTACACTTTACAGCATGGCAGAATTTCTTGAGCTCCAACCTCCCTTGCCCTCACGCACAAAAAGGGCTGCTTTCCTTCCCATCATGGTCGGTATCTCTTTGACCACCTCAGCCATTGGGGCAGGGTTTTCGGGAGGAGCCTTGGGTCACTCTCTATGGGCAATTAAAGATCTCAACGCCAAACTTGAGGGAGCCCTGACATCCACTGCTGATTCCCTGCCCTCTCTCCAAAGACAGGTCACTTCGCTAGCTAAGGTCACCCTTCAAAACCGGCGGGCCTTAGATCTGTTTACAGCCGAAAAGGGCGGCACCTGCATCTTCCTTTGAGATGAGTGCTGCTATTACATCAACGAATCTGGCATTGTAGAAATTGACATTACCAAACTCACCAACCTTGCCTCCAGCCTCCACTCTGCTTCCAATTCCAACCCATTCTCTTCAATACTAACAAACCCCTTCCTCACCTTGCTGTGGCCCATTTCAGGCCCTATAATAATCATTCTTCTTGCCTGTCTCTTCTTACCTTGTATAGTAAAGTTTATCAAATCCCAAGTCGGTAAAATCTCTAATCAAACTTTCAGCCAGCTTTTACTCAGGAACTACCAGCTTTTAGCCACAGAAGATCCCTCACCCTCACTTAACCTCCTCACCATACGCTGAGATGGACCCCTCTCTCCACTGGGAACTGTTCCTGGAAACAATGGCCGCAGACACCTGGCTTCTGACACCCATATCCTCCTGGCACCATTAGAATCAACAAGTCCTCTACCTGTGGTTACAGGGAACCTTCACTGATTTCCAACCTGAAGAAGTCCACATCTACTCGTCCTTACTGTGGGGAGTCCTATCAACCCCTTCCTCCCAGTCCTCAAGCCCTCACTCCCTTCCCGCCCCCATTCAGCAGGAAGCAGTCAGAGAGAAAGCAACGTCCACAACCCCATAGAGGAGAAAGGGGGGAATGAAGGGCCCCCACCCATAAGATGGCAAACCTCCTGCTTCTCTTCCGGGTCCTCGGTTCCCACCGGTGCCACACCAATCACCCCTCGCCCCCCTAATCCCAGCACCTAGCCAATAGCCACCAGCCCCGTAGAAGTAACACCACAATCA
Organism: Manis pentadactyla; assembly: GCF_030020395.1. Classification (NCBI taxonomy): domain Eukaryota; kingdom Metazoa; phylum Chordata; class Mammalia; order Pholidota; family Manidae; genus Manis; species Manis pentadactyla. The sequence goes on from NC_080025.1 coordinate 47,968,555, forward strand.
CCCCATTCCCCTCCCTATATAACCCAGCACCTTTCCCTAATAAAGCGGAATTCTCCGGTGAATTGCTGCTGTGTCGCTCCCTTCCTTTCAGTTTCATCTGCCTGGCATCTCTGGTGATTCTCCTCCAGCCCTATTTGAATAAATAATAGTCTAGGATAGGAGTGATTAGAAAAATATGTCCTGTGGTGGTTATCAGTAATTTGTGTCTTTTCTTCTCTTCAGTCTGTTTAGAGGTTGATTAAGTTTACTGATCTCGAAGACCAGCTTTGGTTTCATTGACGTCCTTTTTGTTCACAACACTGATTTCTGTCTTGAACTTCATTATTTCCTTAGTTCTGCTACATTACGTTTAATCTGTTCTTTTCATAGTTCTTCAGATAAAAGCTGCAGCCATTGATTTGAGACACTACTGTTGTAATACAGACATTTGGTGCTATGAATTTTTCTCAAAGTACTGCTTTAGCGGCATTCCACAGATTGTGTTTATTTTGACTCAGTTCAAAATGCCTTCTAATTTTCCCTTTGGTTTCTTCTTTGACCCCATAAATTACTTAGAAGCATGTGTTTTAGCTTGTACGTATTGGAGGATTTCCCTGATGCCCTAAATAATGGATTTCTCATTTTATTCTGTTGTAGTCAGAGTATACTTCACATGGCTTGAATCCTTTGAAAGGTCCCGAGACTTGTATGCGCTGAATATGATCTAACGAGGTAACAGGTGTGCATTCTGTTGTGTGAGTGTCCTGTCACTGTCCTCAAGGTCAAGTCTCATAGTTTTTATGAAGTTTGAGAAGTCTGGGGATGTTATTTCTTCCAGTATTTTTCTTCCCCACCCACTCTCTTGCATTGGCTTCAAAGACCCCAGGAAGTTGTCCTAAAGCTCACCAATACTTCTCACTAAAAACAGTCTATTTTCTCTTTGTACTTCATTTGGAAGATTTTAAATCTCTACATCCTCAAGTTCATGGACTTTTCTTTGGCAATCTCTTGTGTTCCTTGAATTCCAACCAGCATATTTTTTTTTTATCTCACACATTGTAGTTTTCATACCCACATGTTCAGTATGCTGTTTGGCTTCTGCAGCACATCTCCCATGTATTGCTTCAGTCCCAGCTCCTTTGGTGTCTACACCTGCTAATTCTAACCTCTGTGTCAGTTGGCATCAGCTTCAACTGGTTGATTTTTCTCCTCATTATGGTCACATTTTTCTGCTTCTTTGCATACTGGCTCTCTTTTATCCAGGACTTGTGACTTTTACCAGGGCTGGATGTTTTCATATTCCTTTAAAAATTCATGAGCTTTGCTCTGGGATGCAGTTAGGGTTACCTGGAAAGGGTTTGAGCCACTTGACTCTTGCTCTCAGTATGTGTTAGGCAAGACATGGGCAACTTTAATCTTGGTCTGATTGTTCCCACCACAGAGGCAAACCCTCTGAACATCCCACGTGAGGCCTTCTGGATGATGGGGTTTTCCATTCCTGCTCCATTCTAACCCCTTGGTCTGCTCGCAGCCTGGCCTGGTGGAGCTTCCTCTCATGTCTTCTTCCATCAGTAGTTAAATGACTCCTCCAGGGGGCCCTCACAGATCTGTGGAGGGCCTCTCTGCCATGTCTCCTGTAAACTCCAGCTCCCTGGGCCCCAGACCCCCACCCTCTTCCCTGTCCCACAGCCTGGAAACCCTCACACAGTGAGCCGGGACCACATGGAGCTCGTCTTGCTTGGTTTTTACCCCTGAGTGATCACCGGCCTTTGTCTGCCGACATCCTGTATCCTGAGAACCACTATTTAATTTTTTTTTTCTGTAAGTTTCTCTTGGTTGGTTGTTTCAGGGGGGAGGGCAAATCCAGGCTTTGTTACTCCATCTTCTCTGGAAGCATTTATCACAAAGCTACAAGCCAGCCATTCCACTCCCAGGTAGTGACCCAGGACAAGTGAGAGCACACGCCCTTGGAAGGATTCGCACCCTGAAACGAAGCCCATCATGGCTTTGTTTGTGATAGCCCTGAACCGCAGACAGCACAAGCATCCATCCACAAGGAAACAGACAAAGAAAATGTCAGATGTGATGAAATGCCACTCGGCAATAAAAAGGAGTGAACCTGCAGTGTGGGCTACCTCAGAGGAGAGCCCCACCATGCTTAGGCTGATGAAAGGAGCCGACAGAAATAGGGCACCTGGAGGGGTGTCATTCATACAGATGCTAGGAGCCACAAACTTCCGTGCCATGATATGAACCAGATCCTCAGCTGACTGGGGGGATGGGGGACGAGGGGTCCTAATGGAGGTGACAGTCTTACAGGTGTGTAACACATCAGGTAGAAACTCTAACACGTGAAGTTTGCAGTTGAGTTCAATGAAGCTGCTTAAGGAACAGCGATCCTGAGTGGGCATGGCGCTGCCCCTCCTGCCCCCAGCCCAGAGACACCAGTCAGTGTAGGACAGAGGAAGGCCTCACAATCCAGTGATGGCAGAGGACAGCAGCGATCTCTGTGTGCCCGGTCAGACATCACCAGGGCAAGTATTGCTTACCTGGCCAGGTATAATCTCTGGGGAAAATCCTGAATAGGAAATTTGCAAAATCAGATGAAAAGCATTTCATAGATGGAGATTTCGTAGCCATTGCTGGATTGTCCTCCTGAAGATTTCCCCAGATGCTTTCCCACCAGCGAGGAGATTGCCGCTCCTCCCAACCAGGCCCCTATGGGGAGTGTCTTCCTGTATGTCTTGGTCAGTCTGATGTGCTAACTAGTGGGTCATTGTTGAAACTCACATTTCTTTGATTATTAGTCAAGTTGAACATTTTTTTAACATTTGCTGACTTTGTTTTTGTTGTTGTTTATTGCCTGTTTATGTATATGGCTCATTTTTCAATGTGAATGGTTACCATTTTGCCTGAATTTCAGAGATTTTTATTTAGTGACTGTAATAGTGTGCTAGTGCTGCTGTAAAAAGGACCAAAGATGGCACCTTTAAAGACAAAAGTTTATCCCTCCCGATCCCGGAAGCTGGACACCTGAGGCCTCTCCTGGGCATGTAGGTGTCCCTCCCGTGTCCTCACGTGCTCGTCCCTCTGTGCGTGTCTGTGTCCTCATCTCCTCTTATAAGGACACAAGTGTCATGGAATCAGGGCCCACTTTGGTGATCTCATTTCAATCACATTTTTAAAGGCCAGACTGTCTCCAAACACAGCTACCGTCTAAGGTCCGGACTGGGGTGGGGGTTGGGGATGGGGCAGTACATCATCATACGAATCTTGAAGGGAAATAATTAAGTCCATAACAATAAGAATACTAAGTGTTCTATCCAGTCCATCTTCGACTTAAATTTATCCCTCTTGTAACTAAGTAACTACATGTATTTTTTATTGCCTGCCACATGATAGGCAGGCATGAGTCTAAGTTCTTTACCAACAACCCTGAGAAATAGATTTCATTATTATCTCCATTTACACTGAGGCACAGAGAGGTACAGTGACTTGTTCTGAGTCACGCAGCTCTGAAGGGGTGAAGTTAGCATGTTAACCCAGGCACTCGGGTTCCAGAATTGGCATTTAACCACTACGCTTCCCTGCCTCTCAAGGGGGCACCTTAGGCTTTACAGAGGCCCCAAGCCTGAATGTTCACACCCTACTTTTTGCTTCATAGCTTCTGCCCTTGGGATGCACCTCATAGAGCCATTTCCATCCCCTTAGTACCTAACACAGACCCATTTTCCCTCTGCTGCTGACATCGGGTTGATTTGGGATTTGTTCTGGTGTAAAATCTTTTTCATTTTTTCTTTTTAGCCATCAGGTGTCAAGGACTTATGAAGGCCTGGCGCTGTACTGAAGTGCTTCCAAGCACTAATTTACTTAGTCCACAGAGCAACCAATTCAGCAGATATCCTGCTTTTATATGTGAGAAAAGCCAAGGCTCCAGGAAGTGTTACTTGTTCAGTTCACCAAGTAAATGGGAAACTAAGGTTAAAACCAAGGTTTAACTGTCATCAGACCATTACTCAAAGTCACAATTCCCAAAGGTCAGACTGGGGTCAGGTTCCAACTCTTGTCATTTTCCCAAATGGTTCATTTCCCAATTACCCTGGAGCTATATATTATTTTATTTGTTTGCTTATTTGTTTTATGGAATCTGTCTGAGTATCGAAAGACTGAAATCTCATTTTGTGGAATCTATTCTATCCGCTGTGTCTCTGGTCCTGTAATTTATCACATAAATCTAATAAATGCAATGAAATGGACCAAGATAGACTTCTGAATTCTAAATACAGGTTCTGAAATAAAGTCCTCATTTTGTAGTTAGTAATTGAATCTTGCCAGGTTAATAACTCTCATTTTTCATGATTTACTAATTCAATATAAAATAGTTATTCAAATGGAATCTTTGAAGTCTCCTACGCTGATGTTTTGAACCCATTTAGAAAGCTACATTCTCAGATCAGAATATGCCGAGGATGTCATTGAATTTGGAATGCATGCTCATATTTTTTGGATTCTAAATAGTTTCAAAATGCCTGTTTAAAGCGCATAAAAAGGAGGCTGGAGCATAAGCACAACATGGATGTAAGTCTGGCGTCAGGTAAACGCCCTCCCAGTGGCCTCCTGGGAAGGGCTGGGGTCAGGCCACCCAGCGGGCAAGGTGCACGACCACCTTGAAGTGCAATTTCCTTGCAGAGTAAAGCAGAATCTGCCTCAAAGTGTTTTATGAGGACTAATGATAACTCATGCCAAGTGGAGCAAAGGGCAGCAAAGGGCAACTCAGGGTCGTTGGTCTGACTCAGCCAGTACCTTATTCTGTGTGTGTTTACACACTTGAAAGTAAAATATGTGACTCATTGGTTAACTTACTGCAGGCTGTTGCCCCAGGTTTACATCTCTGAACTCTGAGAGGGTCCAGATGGGCCCAGGAGGCCCTGGTGAGCCAGTGTCACCTGGCGTGTGGTAGGCAGAAGCCTGTCAGTTGCTGGAGAATGCCTCTCCCTCCCCAGGGGAGTCTCAAGAAACCACAAAATCCATCCTCACTGACTGATGACGTTTCATGCCGTGGGCTATGGCTTGACAGACTTTTTCCATGGACTCATTCATTCCAAAAGTATTTATTGAGCATGCCCATTTGTAAGGGGTACCTGAGCCAGCAGGGAAGGCAGAAGGCAGAAGCCAGCAGACAGCATCAGGACGAGCAGGGTAGGGCCGATCCCAGGAAGGGCAGCTCAGACTGGCTGTCAGCTTGGCCGTGATGCACGCGGGGCAAGTTGGTGCAGGAAGCAGGCGGCAGGGAGCCGTGGCGGGCTTCTTTGCTGCCTATGTGGTCTGGAAGAAGAGAGGACAGGCATGTAGGGATCGGATAGCCTCAGAGAGAGGCTGTGTTAGAGCACAGGTGGCTTTACCTTCAGGAAGCCCAAACCCGCAAAGACGATGGGGACCTGGTGGTAGCACTGTGTGGGGAGCCTTCCCCGGCTACGGCCCCTGCTGTGCCTTTCCTGCACGTACTGGAGTCTCCTGGCACTGCTCACCCAGACACTGTCAACCTAGTGGCTTAAAATGACAGACATTTATTGTGTCACAGTTCTGGACACCTGAAGGCTGGAGTAGGTCTCTCTGGATAGCCTCAAGTTGCAGGCAGGGCTGCATCCCTTCCAGAGGCCAAGCGGAGAACCCATCCCTCCTGTCTGCAGCATCTTGCACGGCCACGCTCCGTGGCCCGGGCCACACTGTCCCTCCTGCTGCATCCCTTGGCCACCTGTCTCCACTTCTGAGGACCCTTGGGATTCCACTGGGCCCATCAGTGAATCCAGGAATAATCTCCCACTTTAGGTCAGCTCCCTTCACGCAGTTGCAGCCCTACTCCCGCTTGGCCCATGAGGAAACATCACAGGGTCTGGAGACTGCCAGAGGGCACCTTTGGGAAGAGCCACCCTCTGCCACCTACAGAGTTCCCACCATTGGTCCTCACAGGACCCCTCCAGGTGGCACTCTGAGTAAACCCGTCTTTCAGAAAAGGGTGGAGAGGTGACTGGCTCCAGCAGCAGGGGAATCATGTCCACCGTGAGCCGGCATGTCACCCTCATCTCACAGCTCCCAGGGCAGATATCCGCCCCCCACCAATTTTACAGAGGAGCAAACCAAGGGCCCACAGGCAGTCAAGTGCCTGGTTCAGGGTCAGTCCACTGGGAAGTGGCAGGACCGACCTCCAAATGGTCCTGTGACTCCTCAGTGGGCTTCTATGACCACCAGGCAAGTGCACATAGGAGAAGGATCTGTGTGAATTAACTGGGAGCCAGACCACTAGGGCCAGCATTAAAGGAACTTCCAACCCAAGCTCGGAAAAGGCAGCGTGACTGTGCCCCACCGGTAGGGGTTCCCAGCAATGGCCGGGATTCGCTGGCCATGCTGGTGATTTCAGACATTTGGAGTGGCTTTTCAGCAGGTGGGTGCAGGGGCTCCACCTCCCAGGAGCTAAACTTGCTCTTTCTGGCTCCTACTTAGTCTGGAAAGCTGAGCAAATGTGCAACTTCTCTCAAACATAATGAAAATGCTCCCACAGGGAGAAGTGGCCTCATTTGTACAAAAGGGATTTGTTAACTGAAATTCTGCACGTACAACTGTTTTTCCCCAGAAGCCATTGAGGTCCTGACAGGGCCTTGCTGTCGGACCTAACTGGGAGGGGGGTGACCTGACCTTGTGCCTGATGCCTGAGACCCTCTGCAATTCCCTCCACCCACAGGCACTTCCCTACTTTCTTGAGAAACAGGGTTACCTCCTCAAAAGCCCTTTTATTTCACCCCATCCTGCAGGCTATCTCCTTAAATTATTTTCTGCTCCTCCTCAACACAAAGGCCTCTCTAGGCACTGCTTTGGCAAGGCTAATGGGGACCCCGCACCCTGCTTTTCCATGCACCCTGAGAGCTGCTGTCCCCAGGACAGGGGTCCCATTTGTAGGTTCCCAGTGGGAACCCCAGGGCAGCAGCATCAGTGGGGCTGGAAGGTAATGAGGAAAATGGGGCCTTTTCTGTGAATCTGATTGTGCAATCATGCATGGGAGAGCTGGAAATAGAGCTTATGGGTTTAATTTTTGCTTTTACAAAAACACTTTTTAAGTTAAATAAAACAGAGAAAGACAAACACCATATGATCTCACTTACATGTGGAAGCTAAAGAACTCCTCAGAACCGAGAACAGGCTGGTGGTTGCCAGAGGTGGGGGTGAGAGACAAAGCAGGTGGTGAGATCAAAGGTACGAGCTTCCAGTTATAAAATAAGTCACAGGAATGTGAGGTACAGCATGGAGATTATAATTAATAATATTGTGCTGTACATTTGAAAGCCACTGAGAGTAGATCACAAAACATTTGTAACTGTGGGCAGAGATGTTATTGTGATGAGCTGGCAATTCACACACACACACATACACAACACACACCATTATGCTGTACACCTGAAGCTAATATATGTCAATTGTATCTCAAAAAATTAATTTTTATGATAGAAAAATGTATTTTTTAAAGCACTATTTATTGTAAAAAAGAGTGAGTTCTCTGTTTCTCTGTTTCTTTTTAAATCTGGCCTCTCTCCATTAAAAAAACACTGAGATGGGGTATAAAGCAGTCTGTCAGTACTACAAGATAGTTAATTACCTAGATGGGGGATAGAAATCAGGGAGGGAAAAGCAAATGTCAGCCAGGAGGGAGGTTAGGGTCTGAAGCCACTGGTGCCATGATGCGGAGGAAACAGCACTGACACATAGCCCTTGCTGCTGGGAAGTCCTTCAGCACTGATTTGAGAGGAGGTATCTCCATGGAGCCTTGCAGAGGGGCCTGATGGGCACATGGCATTGTCTGCAACTTGTCCGTTGGCTGCACGGGGACGGGGGCTGCCATGCATTACACCAGTTTCCAGGGCCCCATGGCTTCCTGCAAGCTCCTTGCTGAAGGACAGATGCCTAGTGGCAGAGTACATTTCAGTAAGTGTTCTTGGTCTTCTGTTCAAAATGCCAGGAGGCACAGGGGTCCCCTGATGTATCCTCCCTTGCTCCAGATGTGAAGGGAGGGTGCAACTGACCAGATGAAGACCAGGCCCAGCCAGACCCAGAGGCAGAAGTGAGCATGGGTCATGGGTCTTGGCAGACTCCTGCAGGACATGGCACTGAGACAAAAGGGAGTTGGGCCTGGAGCCAGCCTGCCAGGTGGTGCACGTCTGCCTGGAGACCAGCCCCAAAGACCCAACCCTCTGTGCAAGGAGGTGAAACTACATTCCTGTGGCCCAGGGAAGTCGGGGACCATGCCACCAGGTCCCATGCACCAAGGAGGCTGGGTCTGAGGTCCCTGCAATGACCCAAGGGCAGCACCCCCTTGAAATAGCATGAGAAGAACTGGTTCTGCCATGGCCAGGGTACCAGACAGGGCATGCCACAATCACCAGAAAGAGAGCAGTAGGCACAAGGAAGAAAGGATAAAATGAAACAAAATATCAAAACAAAAAAAAAGAGATGATACCAAAAATTCAAAGCTCCTGAAGCTATCCAAAGCTAAGGAAGAAAGAGGAAAATCAGGAGAGAACTCACTGCAAATAAAACCTCCTTTTGAAAATAAGTATTATGAAATAGAACTATCACAAGCAAGGCAAGAGCAAATGATAAAGAATTAGAAATCTAAGAAATTAGAAGTACAGTACTGGCATTACAGTAAAAAAGAAACCGGAAAGTTAAACTCTAGGCTAGGCTAGATATAGTCAAAGATGGAATGTGAATCAAATCTAATGTTTCCTCAGAATCTAATAGCAAAGAGATGAAAACACACCCACTAGAGGCCCAGGGGCAGACTGTGGATTTCCAGAATAAGGGAATGGAGAGAGGGGAGCAAATCCAGTTTGAAGATAAAATGCCTGAGAAATTTTAGGCACTGAAGAAATATGTAATGACAATCATGGAGCATCAAGCATCCTGGTGATGGTGAGTCCACACCTAGACACCTGGTACAGGGCTGAGGTGTCACAGGTAGTGAGAAATACTAGACATAGACAGAGTAGGAAGATAACATAAACCAGATAGATGTCAGCTTGACCACAGGAGACTTCTCATCAGGAAGAATCAAGGCCAGAGATAGTAGAGTAATATTTTAAAAGTAGTGAAGGATAATATGGATTACCTAGAATCTTGTACCATCTAAACTCGTGCTCTAGGATGAGGTCAAGAGGGAGATACTTAAGACATATAAAGACTATGCTGGTTTCCTACCTGTGGACCCTCACATGAGTTGTATCCTAACAAGAAGAAAAGCGAACCCGGAGTCCGGTCACAGTACAGCAGAGCAAGGGTGAGGGCTTGATGATGCTATCAAAAGCTAAATTAATTATTCATTATAAAACTTTTAAAGGGCTACATTAATAATCTAAACAGAAATAACATCATAGGGTGAAAGACAGGCAACAGGTAGTTAGAAGATGCTGTGTTCGGCTAGGTGCAGAGGGAGAATGTAATATTAAAATTTAACACTGAATGACAGTGAAACTATATATATGCAAGTTAATGATAACCAACAACAGACTGTGTGTGCTTAGAAAACCAAAAAAATTGGGGAAAGAATATACAAAAATATTTACAGTAGACAAGAGGCACAAAGAAAGTTTTAGAAAGAAAAGCAGAGAAAAAAATGATTAAATAAAACAAAAGATTAGATTGTAAAATTGTTATTGCAAAATAACAAGAAACATGATGAATTAAACATGTTATTAATAGAAACTATCAGATTGAATTTTACAATAACAAGATCCAGCTATGTGTTGTATGCAAAAGGCGTATCTAAACCAAACAGTATCGAGACGTTGAAAATAACAAATTACAAATGCTAACCAAAGAAAGTAATAATATCAAACTAAGTAGAACTTGAGGCAAAAAGTATCAAAGAGAAAAAATGTAAAAGGGACAATCAATAGTGAATTACATGAAACAAAAGTAGACAGAATTACAATGATTTAATGACAACCTTCACCTAAAAAAGATCAACTATACAAACTAATAGCAAAAATAGAGTATTTTGATAAACATTAATTTTGATCTTATAGCTCTTTACGAGACCCTATATTCTCAGAAAGGACTATACATTATTTCTGAGTTCACATGAATCTTTTACAAAAATTCATTGTGCAAATGCCACAAAACAAGTCTCAACAAATTTTTAAAGAATTGATATTATCCAGAACTCATTCTCTGACCACAGTGTAATCATTTAGTTACAGTAGAATATAAAAGATATATTATTTGAAAACAGCCATATGACTGAATACTCTGAAATAATTCATGATTAAAGAGACTGTCACAATGCCAATTAACTTGTATGATGCATCTCAAGTAGTATTTAGGAGGAAATGATTATTTTGAATACATTAATTACAAAGCAGGAAGTTTAAAAATAAATGATTTTCATGTTCAAGTTAAGAACCTAGAGAAAGAGAATAAATATATTTATTATATAGAATAAATACAAGAATGCAGAAATACAAAAATTAAAAAGATAGTACAGAAACTGAAAATAGAAAACAAACAGTGGGAGACTCAACTAAATCAAAAATTGAAAAGAATGCTAAAATAGACAAATCTCTAGCAAAATTGATAACAAATAATGAAAAAAATTCCAAATAAATAATAATAACATAAAAAGATAAATTCAGACACAATAAACTTTAAAAATTCATTAAGACAATAATTATGAACAAGTATATTCCAGTACATTTGAAGACAAATAGCTTAGACATTTTGATTTGACTAAGATAGACAATTCATTTAACTAAGAAAAAACAGGAAATATGAATCATAAATATTAAAGAAGTAGAATTAATAATCTAGTGGTAATCACAAGCTCCAGAGCATTTTTCACAAATAAGATATATCAAATATTCAACAGATAAGCCATATCTCAAATTGTTCCAGAGAATTAAAAAAGAGAAACTTAAGCCAGTTGTTCTATGAAACTAATATAATATAGATTTTTTCTAACTGGCTAAGAGCATCATAGAAAATGAAATTTAAGTTCAATATTGCTAATGAACACCTTTCAAAAATCTTAAAATACTAAAAGTCAAATTCAATGCTATATAAAAATAATACATTATAACTAGGATTTATCTTGAAAATAGAGTGATGGCTTAACATCAGAAAATATATTAATACTTTCTACCATGTTATTGATTAAAGAAGAAAAAGGAATGAATATATTTCAACACTATTTCATCATAGTGTTTATTTCATATGTTTATTTCAACATAAAATCTGTGCAAGCTAGTAATAAGAGAACGTAGGTGGCTATTCCAAACCAATAGTCAATACCATACCTAATAGTACAGCATTACAAACATTCCTGTGAAAATACAGGACTAGACATGGATGTCTGTTATCATGGTTTTTATTTTGTAGATAGAAAGCCAATGCAATAAGATATGAAAAAGAAGGTGGGAAGGAAAAGATGTAAGAAGGACAAAGAATCACAACTGTCCTCATTTCCAGATGATATGATTGTTTATCCCCTTCCCAAATCAAGACAATCAACCAAAAAAATCTTAACTAGGAGATCAGCATACAAAAATAAATACTACTCCTATGCACCAGGAATTAGAAAATGCAAAAGGAAAAGATTCTATTCACTGTGTGTATATATGGGAACCATAAGTGTATCCAATAATAAATCTAAGAAAATGTGTGCATGCCCTTTATTTTAAAAAATTACTCTCATTATGGAAGGACACAGATAACATGAATAAATGGAGATATACACCTCAAATTAATGTATGAATTCAAGAAATTTCCAGTCAAAAACCCAATATGAATGTATGTGAAACTTCATACCCTCATCATGAAAATTCAAATGGAAAAGCAAAGGCCAATTATAGCTAAAGCAATCTTTATAAAGATAGCAAAATGGAGGGATATATATCTCAACTCAGCAAGACTATCACCAGAAACAGGACTGTATTTTTCACAACTGAAAACTTCATTCAATCATTTGTCCATTCATTTATTCATCATATGGTTTAAGGCTCTACTCTGCTCTGTGCTCTGTTCCTGGCTTTGGAAACAAATCAGTGAGCATCACCAACAAAGTATCTGCCCTCAGGGTGTTCCAGTGTAATGGTGGGCTACAATCAACAAACATAATATACAATAGTGGGTAGTGATACTGCTCAGAAGAAAAATAACGTAAGTGGACAGGAAGGGTTTTATTTTAGAAGGTAAATTGGGAAGGCCCACTTTGATATTGGATCAGAAACCCGAATGAGGTGAAAGCAGCCACACAGAGATCTGGGGAAAGAGAAATGGCAGGAAGAATAAATGGCAAGTGCAAAGGCCCTGGGACACAGCCAGTGTGTGAGGAACAGCAAGTATATCTGCAGCACAATGAGCAAGAAGGTGAGGGGGAGTGGGGCACAGAAGAAAATGAGGTAAGGAAAGTAGCCAGAAATCAGGCCATGGTGGGGTTGTGGACAGTCAGACTGAATTTTATTCTCAGTGTGAGCAAGGAATGGCATCATCAGATGTGTTTGTAAAGACATAACTTGCACTGTGTAGACAGGAAGTGCAGGGGCTGATTAGAGGCCCTGAAGTAACCCCAGCAAAGGTGGGCTGGTTGGGTGCCAAAAGGCAGCATTGGCAGGCATGCGGAATGGCTGGCACGGGCAGGTCAGGCTGTCAGGGTTTGCTAATGGATTGGATATTAGGTACAGGAGTCAGGATAGCCCTGAGGGTTTTAGTCTGAGCAACTGGTGAAGTGATGTGTGCCTGATGGAATGGGTATTTGACATGTCCATGGGGAATCCACCAAATGGTGCTGAGACAATTGCTTGTCCAGGTGCAAAAGTAAATTAGATTAACACTTCACAATACACAAAAGACTAACTTCCCCATGTGTTGAAGACCTAAATAATAAAAAGGCAAAACTTAAATATTTTTAAAAGAAACGTTTGTTTCTAATTTATAAATCTTATAGTAGAAAAGTGTTGAAATCAGAAAAGCAAAATTCAAAAAACTAAAACTAAGTATTACTTAAATTTTTTTCAGCTTTGAGATATAGTTTACAAATAAATATTACATATGTTTAAAGTATACAATGTGATGACGATTATATATATACATATTGTGAAGTGATTACTACAGTAAAGCTAATTAACACATCGGTCACTTAACATACTTCCCATTTGTGTGTGTGTGTGTGTGTGTGTGTGTGTAATGAAAACACTTAAGATCTACTCTCTTAGCAAATTTCAAGTATACAACTCAGAATTATTAACTATAATCATCATACTGTACATTAGATCTCCCCCCAAATTATTCATCCTATAACTAAAAGTTTGTGCCCTTTGACCAACATTGACCCATGTCCACCCACCTCAGCCCCTAGGAACCACCATTCTACCCTGTTTCTGTGAGTTTGAATTTTTTAGATATGAGTGAGAGCATACAGTGTTTGTCCTTCTATGTTTGGCTTGCTTGGTTAGCATAATGTCTTCCAGGTTCATCCACATTGTTGCATGTGGCAGAATTTCCTTCTTTTGGGGACAAGTAGGTATATATGTATATATGTCCCACATTTTCTTTATCTATTCATACACTGACAGACACTTTGTTTCCATATCTTGGCTATTGTGAATACTGGTGCAATGGACAGGGGAGTGCAAGTATCTCTTCAAAATAGTGATTTTATTTCCTTTGGATATATACCCAGAAGTGGAATTGCTGGGTCATATGGTATTTCTATGTTAATTTCTTTAGGAACCTCCACACTGTTTTCATAGTGGCTGCACCAGTTTACATTCCCACCAACAGTGCACCAGGGCTCTCTTTTCTCCACATTCTCACCAACACTTGCTATTTCTTATCTTTTGGATAGTGGCCAATGGCCACTGACTGGTGTGAAATGGCATCTAATTATGGTTTTGATTTGCATTTCCCTGATGATTGGTGATGTGGAGCATCTTTTCATGTGTCTGTTGTCCATCTGTATATCTTCTTTAAAAAAATATCTATTCAGTTCCTTTGCCCATTTTTTAATCAGGTTATTTGTTTTTTTACCATTGAGTTGTACATGTTCCTTATATATTTTAGATATTAACCCCTTATCAAATACCTGGTTTACAAATATTTTCTCTCATCTTATATGTTGCCTTTTCATTTTGTTGATGGTTTCTTTTGCTGTGCAGAAGTTTTTTACTTTGATATAGACACACTTGTTTATTTTTGCTTTTGATTTCAAATCTCAAAAATCATTGCCAAAACTGATGTCAAGGGGCTTAGCTCCTATGTTTTCTTCTAGGAGTTTTATAGTTTTCAGCCTCACAATGGTCTTTAATCCATTTTGAGTTATTTTGTGTGAATGGTATGAGATGGGATCCAATTTCATTCCTCTTCTGTGGATGTCCAGTTTTCCCAGTGCCACTCACTGAACAGACTGTCCCTTCCCTATTGTGTGTATGGCTGCTTTTGTCAAAGACTAGTTGACTGTGTTTGTGTGGGTTTATTTCTGGTCTCTCTGTTCTGTTTCATTGGTCTGTGTGTTTGCTACTGTGCTGTACCATACTCTTTTGGTTACTATAGCTTCATCACATAGTTTACAATCAGGAAGTGTGGTGCCCCCAGCTTTGTTCTTCTTTTCCAATTTTGCTTTGTCTGTTTGGGGTCTTTGGTGGTTCCATGTCAATTTTAGGATTTTCTATGTCTGTGAAAAGTGCTATTGGAATTTTTGTAGGGATTGCATAAACCTATAGGTCACTTTGGGTAGTACGAACATATGAACAGTATCAGTTCTTCTGATCCAAGAACATAGAATATCTTTCCATTTATTTGTGTGTTCTTCAATTGCTTTCATTAATATCTTATGGTTTTCAGTGTACAGGTATTTCATCTCCGTAGTTAAGCTCATTTCTGAATTTTTATTCTTTTTGAAGCTGTTGTAAATGGGAATACTTTTCTTAATTTCTTTTTCATATTTAAAACTTTCCATTTTTCTCTGCAACAAAAACCTATAATCCAAGTGAGAAGGCAAGCCACAAGGTGAGTTATTATTAACACATATCACTCACAAAGAATTAGTGTATACAGGCTGTACAAAGGATGCCTAGACATCATTTTGCAAAACACAAATCCATAAAACAGGCAAAGGGCATGAGAAGACAAAGGATAGAAGAGGAAGCAAATGGCCAATACTACTAACAGAAATGTGCTCAAACTCATCAGCAACCAAGGAAATATTAAAATAAACTGCATTATCATCCCATACTCATTAGTTTGGCACAGGCTAAAGTGTCTGAACACAAAGTTTTGGCAAGACATGAAGAAGCAAGGGAAGTCTTCTGTGCTACCAGAGAATTGTAAATTCCTACAATTGCTGTTAAAAACAATTTGCCAAGAAGCCAATCTGCTGCTCAGATACCCTGTGTAAGGAAGCCAGCGGGGGTACTGCTTGCACATCTACAGGAGCCCAAGCTTGGCGCTTGGGAGCACTGCCCTCCCAGGCTTCCTGGTCGCTTGCATGCCTTGCTTTCTGGCTGTGCCGAGACTGCAGAGCACTGACTGCTCATTGCTTGGGCATTTTTCAGGTTTGTACATTTGAAAGGAACCTCAAAGGATGAGATAAAGCTTCAATCCATGACAGAGGTAGCCTGCCTACGGCCCACTCTAAATCTGTGGGGTGGCCACACTCAGTGGTCCGCTCCTGCCACTCAGTTCACTACATGTGTAGCTGTCAGTGGCCCCCAGTGTCACCCTCTGGGCAGTGGGATTTGGGGACCTATATACACATATGCCAGCACCCTGGTGACTGCGTTGGCTGCAAATGATGAGGTCTTTCGTCTCTGACACAGGACTCTCATGTCTTTCGCCAGCAGCCATGAAACTGGGGCTGCCTAACTTGTTAGCTGGTAAATGGGGTGAAATCTCAGACCCTTCCCATTTCTTGACAGGAACCACCTGAATATCCACCCTCATTGTAATTAAAATGTGCAGTACACATGAAATGAAATGCCAACGCACTACGAAATGAATTGAGCTGCATCTGTCAATGTTATTAAATTGCAAAAATATTAACATTGAGTGAAAAGAGCCTGTTACTGAATGATGTATTCACATAAAATTTCAGTACTTTTCTGTATATTGTTTATGGATCCATTCATCTGTAGTAATAGTACAGTGACGTCTTGGGAATGAGAAACTTTAGTTTAAGGACAGGGAGGGAAGCACCGAGGGGCTTCCATGGTCTCTGTGTTTTATTTCTTAGTGAAAAGTGACACAAGTATGACAAGATGTTAGAATTTTATAAGTGGGCATTATATACTTATGGGTGAATGCTCATTACACTATCTATGTTTTCCATATATTTGAAAAGTTCTATAATTTTTAAACAGCAGTGGTCATGGCATCAGTTTGCCTGGCCCTACATTTTCCTTCAAATATGAATTTTGGTTCTTACAGTTGCTATCGTTATGTTTCCAGATGTAAATGAATATTTTTGTGGGTGGAAGCTTGTCTCAAATTAAAACATCTCCCAGACCAGAAGCCTGGGGAAAACATCATTAATGGGCTGGACAGAGGGGATATCAGAGACACTTCTGTTTAAAACAAAAATCAAAATACAAAAGCTTCATTAATGTCCCAAGGTGAAGGCCGAGAAGGGGCCCATGCTGTTCGCGGTCTGCAGGCCTGATGACTCCATCTCTCCTGGGACTCTGTCTGGACCCCTTCCTGACCAACTGAATACGTAAAAGGAGCTAATCTGGAAGCCAACTCTGTGCACACAGGCTTTGATTTGGGAGAAAAGATAAATTACTCTAAGCTGGTAATCTGATCTTCGCCTTTCTGCTGGTAAACAGTTGAAAGACACTCAAAATGTTCTCCACTTTTTATAACCAGAGCAGCAAATAAAAGGGCCTGGAGGGGCTTGGCTTGAGTGGGAAAGCCATCTATCACCTTCAGGGAAAGAGAATGTAAATGGGTTTGGGTTTATTATCCAGTCCTCCCTCAGCAACAGCCACCCTAGAAATACTCGCCTAGTTTCAGTTAGCAGGCCATGGGCCAGGGGTCAACAGGGCTGCTCTGGCCAGCTGTGTGGCACCACAAACAATCAGACACTATTTAAAACCGAATTCCTCTCTCCAAAGCACAGGGGTCAACCAACAAGTACCTGGGGGTCGTGTGGTTTGCCCTGCCTGTTGGTGCCGAGGACATCCAGCAAGTTCACGTCAGAAAGAGAAAGGCTGTGTCAGGGCTGGCCTGCCCAGTAGCACTTCCTGATGCAGCGGCCGCTGGAGCACCCTGCTCTGCCACAAGGAGTGTAGGCCAGTAGCCAGACCATGGGCAGGGACATGAGACTATGTAGTGAACACGGGCATGACCCTGGGCTGTCTGCCAGGCCAGACTTCTCAGGCCCGGGGACTCTTTGCAAGAGAATGAGAAAGTCCCAGGGGCTGGGCTGTGAGGGAAGTATCCTGGGTGGACGTAAGGCCATGGTGACCTCTCTCACCACCTGCCCCATGGCCAGTCCAGCTGCCCAACAAGCTGCAGTCTGAGCCTGGGGAGACACAGCTCCAGCTCTGGCGGTACAGAACCCACAGCTCCCGGGCTGAAGGCAGTGGCCGTGCCCAGGGACAGTGACATCCAGCAGAATGAGGCACACCTCCCACAAACCAGAGTGCGCCTACACCCAGCGTGGGCAGCAGATTCACTAAAGAAGGCCAGGCAAGGAGGGAGGCTGGACGAGAGTTTTCCCGGCAGCAGGTGCTCAGGCTCCCAGATGACTTTCAGGAACAAGTCAGGGTCCTGAGGACTTTTGAATGGGCCTCTGGTGATAGCGTGATGAGGGGAAGACCAGCTAAATAGACTTTTGTGTACAAATCTGTGTCAATACTACTTCAGAGAAGACAACTAAGGGCAAGAAATTCCTGTGCCAAATAGTCCTTCCAATTTTAAGATCCTCAGTATAGGGTACTGTGCTTGTTTGTTAGGGCTGCATGGCAAAGGGCCACCACACAGATGTCCTGTCCACAGTCTGGAGGCTTGGAGGTCCAAGATCAAGGTGCCAGGAGGGTTGCTTTGTTCAGAGGCTGAGGGTGGAGCTGTCCCAGGCTCTCTCTGGGTGGGTAGATGCCCAGTGTCTTCATAGTGTCTTCCTTCCATGCAGCATCTGGGTCTTAATTTTCCTTTTGTACAAGGCCCCTGCTCCAGGATGACCTCACTTGAACTTGATGACATCTGCAAAGACCCTCTTTCCAAGTAAGGCCCCATAATGAGGTGCCTAGGGTCAAGCTTCACTGTATGAGCCTCAGGGAGACTAAATTCAGCTCCATAACATTGCCAAATCCCAGTGTATCAGAGATCATTCCGTTATAATCACCCTAGCATTGAATACTACCTTTAAAATAAATTGCTTAGTGGTGGGTCTTGAAAAACTGTTCATTCATTAAGCCAGCTATCGATGAATTGGCTCTTTGAGCCCTTTCACAAAGTATAAGAATATTTCTTCCCTCGCATGGGCTGGGATTGAAAAAGATGCCCAGAATGAGACTTACTAGAAGCTCAAAGAGCAGATGGGTGGGACCCCACAGGGGACCCGGACATTTTCCTCTTCTGTGTAAGCATCTTTCTAGAAGTTCCGGAGCATAGTAGAAATAAAGTGCAAGTTAGAGGCACAAGCTCTAATGGGAGTCAAGTCTCAGCTCGGACACTTTCCAACTGGGTCCCTTTTCCAGGCTCTTGAGAACTCTATTCTCTCAAAGGCAAAGAGGACACAGTGTGGTCCTCCTGGCTGGCTTTCTGAGGAGAAAGTGGGCTATGCCAGCACCACTCCGCTGTGGTATAGGTTCTCAGTAACGTCTGGGGGCCCCAGAGACACTGGGCAAGAACCAGCTTCTGCCATGGGGTAAACAGGCCACACGTGACTGAGGGAACCAGATGACCATGAACAGCAAGCTGTTTACACAGATTAGCAGGTTCCTGTGCGGGAGGGGAGGCTTCATCCTGCCATTACCTGTCCCACGTGTCAGGATGGAATCACACGAGAGCATTCATGGGCCTAAAAATCAATTACTTGGCATACTTTTTATTCAACCGTTTCCTCCTTTCCTTGGTAAATTTAATTTTTTCTCATTCTAATGAAGATCCCTGGAAAAATCAAATCATGGCTTCATTTTAATCAGAGTAATTAACCTGTGATGGACCAAGCATGGACAGGATGCAGATGCTGGATGGTCCTTAGGACAGCATTGGGACTGGCTCCACATTTGTCCTGGTGAAAGGGGTGATGCAGCACACCCCCAGACGTGTGTGGTCAGCTCTGTACACGAGCAAGCCACGGCGGGAGAATGAGAGGGAACGCAAGTTATTAGCTGTTTTCCCAAAAACAAAAGACAACCTTAACTCGATTATAATATGTAGTTCTTCTATTCTCTCAGAAATTAAGGAAAAAAACTATTTGAAGGACCATATATTCATATAAGTATAATCAATTGATCTACATAAAACAGATCTTCTCAAATCCGCACCAGTTACAGTTTTGAAATGGGGTCCTGCCCCTTTGCAGATGGAGTCTGGGCTGGTCCCGTGCGTCCACCCCAGCGTGCCATGCCCACCGTGTGCCTGGGCCGGCCACGTCCCCAGCCCTGGTGAGACACTGGTCTGAAATATCCATTTTCTCGACATCAAACTGAAACCTGTTCTGTTTTCCTAAAATAGGAACCATCCCAAGAGATTAAGGAGACATGACAATAAAACAATGTGAGATCCTTAACTGGCTCTTGTTTTAAAAATCTTTAAAAGACATTTGTGGACAAAGGAAACCGTCCCAAACCAGGATGGTTTGATACAGACATAAATCCTTAGCAACTAAAACAATTTTGTTTGCTTTTTTTAAAGTCTATTTTATTTTTCCTGAAACTTGGAAGACACACACACAGGGATTTATCCACAAGAATTACTGCAAGTTTTAATTCTGTTTTAGTTTCCCACCTGGTCATCCCACAGCTTTGCCAAATATATTTTTTTGTGATGTATTATCTGGCCACAGCCCAGGGCAGAGATTGCAGCCCATGCAGAGCGGGGCATGGCACGGGTGAATTACAGCGCCAGCCTCTGCATCCACTTGTGGTCTCCATTGCATTTGCTCTGATTGGTGCTGTCCTGTGTTTCTCAGACTGTACCTGAAAGTCAACAGCAGAAGCAAGAACTCTCATCTTCCCACCTGGTTGGTGTTCTTAGTACATAATAGGAAGCAGGACATTGACCTTTCTTTTGGGGAAGTTCATAAGAAACGGGGACCTTTCATTACAGCGGGAACGTTGGCTGTTTCTTGACTATTCAGATATGACTTCTGCTCAACTCCTGCCCACTCTGCTCTCCGTCTCATGTTTTCTCATCTCCATCTCATTTAAGTGAGCCCTGCCACCAGACATGATTCAGTCCTGTCCTCTCCTTCAGACCTCTTACAAGGATATTCATTCCTACATGAGGCCTTCAGCAGCCTGTCAGAGGCTCACTGCCTCTCCCCTGGCCATGGATAGGGGGGTGGAGGAGCCCAGGACCTTAGCCCGATCCTTCCTCTCAGCCACACAGTTTTGGGGACCTAAGCCTGGCAGAGCTCCTGAATGCATGGATTCAGGACACCAAGAGCTGGGATGTATTTTCAAGATGAGATAGCTTGAGTCCTCAATCTCCCTGTGGGGAAACCAAAGCCAAGGGACAGCTGCCTTCAAGTTGAACAGACATAGGCCTGGAATTGGAAGTCCTGATTTGATGCCCATTTTGGTCTCAGAGATTTGGGCAAATCTTGCAATTGCCCTGAACACTGAATACAAATACATGCTTCCCAGGAGCTGAGTGAGATGGTTCCCCCAACAAGCAGGTCTGTGGTGTCTGCTCTGGGACAGGACTCTAGCTCTGGCGGACCCTGTCTAGTGAAAGAGGCAGTCAGAAAGTAAATTTTTAAATGTACCACCAAAATTAGAAAAATTCATGGCATGCAGTTGATTTTCCATAAATGAGCTGACCTCTTTACTGGCTTAAGCTTTGACCCACAAAAACTTAGTGTGAGGGGACAGTTAGATGGAAGAGATTAAGGAGACATGACAATAAAATAATGTGAGATCCTTGACTGGCTCTTCATTTAAAAATCTTTAAAAGACATTTGTGGACAAAGGAAACCATTTGAATCAATACTATGTTGCATAGGCAGTTAAGCCAAAGTATTCCTGTGTATGTTGATATAAATCCTGATCTTGTCACTGTCTCAAAGTAACAGTACATCCCGATGCCCCCCGGCCACTGACTCCCAGTGGTTGACAGACCTCACACCAGAACACAAAAACGCTCAGCCACATGTGCCTTTGGATTCCAGAGAGTAGCCCAGTCTCCAGACTCCCTCCAGGACTGCAGCTCTAATTATTGCCTCTCCCATGGTCCACTTCCCCTGCCAGCCAGGAAGCCCTTCCGTGTGCCCATGGTCCCCCACAGTCTCCTGTCAGGTCCACCTGCCACAAGTCTGCCCACTGCCACCCTGGATTCCCAGGGCCCCGACATGACACCCAGACCTCAACAGCTGCATAGTTACAAACAAGCAATATGTGAGAAGGTGAGTTGTAGCACCTGTAACCAAAGAACATAACTAGTGGTGCAGTTTTAAGAGGTTAGAGCCCCTGACCAGTGAAAGGCGAATAGAAGAAGATTATGAGCACATCTGTGCCAACAAAATTTGGTCAATAATTAATAACCTTCCAAAACATAAAACAATGGTACCACATGGGTTCACTGGTGAATTCTATCAAGCATTTAAGGAAGAAGTGATCTGTTCCAGAATCTGGAAGTAGAGATAACACTTCCTAGTACATTCTATGCAGCCAACATTACCCTAATAGCAAACCCACT
The DNA here is from genome assembly GCF_030020395.1 of Manis pentadactyla. Classification (NCBI taxonomy): domain Eukaryota; kingdom Metazoa; phylum Chordata; class Mammalia; order Pholidota; family Manidae; genus Manis; species Manis pentadactyla. The sequence continues at coordinate 47,990,437 of NC_080025.1, forward strand.
AAGACGTTACAAGAAAGAAGACTGCAGACCAACACCTCCCATGAACACGGTTGGGAAAATTCTCAACAAAACTTTAGCAAATTGAATCCAACAGTCTATGAAAACATCTGGAATTTACTCCAAGTATACAAGACTGGTTCAACATTCCAAATCATTTAATGTAATTCAATCACATCACTAGGCAAAAGAAGAAAAATCAAACTATAAATTAAAAAAATAAAAGATTATGAGATTGGAGCCAAGATGGCAGCGTGAGTAGAACAGTGGAAATCTCCCAAAACAACATATATCTATGAAAATATAACAAAGACAACTCTTCCTAGAATAAAGACCAGAGGACACAGGACAACATCCAGACCACATCCGCACCTGAGAGAACCCAGCGCCTCGCAAAGGGGGTAAGATACAAGCCCCGGCCCGGCGGGACCCGAGCGCCCCTCCCCCCAGGTCCCGGCGGGAGAAGAGCAGGCAGAGCGGGAGGGAGACGGAGCCCAGGACTGCCGAGCACCCAGCCCCAGCCATCCGGGCCAGAGTGCAGGGCCCTCGATACTAGGAAAACAGGGCAGCAAGAACAGTGAGCGGGCACTGGAGGCTGGGCGCCAGAGGACATAAGAAAAGCACGCCACCATTTTTTTTTGCTTTTTTGCTGTTTTGTTTTGGCGAGCGCTTTTTGGAAGTTTAAAGGGTTAGTGACCCCAATACTAGGGAAACAGGGCAGCAAGACTGGTGAGCAGATGCCTGAGGCTGGTGCCGGAGAATAAAGAAAAACGAGCGGCCATTTTTTACTTTTATTTAAAAAATTTTTTTTTCTTTTTCTTTTTCTGTGGTCGTTGTTTTGTTTTAGCAGGTGTTTTTTGTAAGTCTTAAAGGGGTAGGGCGGGACACGTAATCCAGAGGTAAAGAATCCGGGGATCTCTGGGCACGCTAATCCCCTGGGCTGCAGGGAGCAGGGAGGCCCCTTACGGAGATAAATAGCCTCCCAGCAGCTCCTGCTCCAACGCGACTCCACCATTTTGGAGTAGCTGCCCGAGCCAGGCCACGCCCACAGCAACAGCGGAGATTAACTCCATAGCAGCCGGGCAGGAAGCAGAAACCCTGTCTGCGCGCAGCTGCGCAGCACAAGCCACTAGAGGCCGCTGTTCTCCCAGGAGAGGAGGGCCACAAACCAACAAGAAAGGAAGTCCTTCCAGCCGTCACTCGTCCCAGTTCTGCAGACTATTCCTATCACCATGAAAAGGCAAAGCTACAGGCAGACAAAGATCACAGAGACAACACCAGAGAAGGAGACAGACCTAACCAGTCTTCCTGATAAAGAATTCAAAACAAGAATCATAAACATGCTGACAGAGATGCAGAGAAATACGCAAGAGAAATGGGATGAAGTCCGGAGGGAGATCACAGATGCCAGAAAGGAGATCACAGAAATGAAACAAACTCTGGAAGGGTTTATAAGCAGAATGGATAGGATGCAAGAGGCCATTGATGGAATTGAAACCAGAGAACAGGAACGCATAGAAGCTGACATAGAGATAAAAGGATCTACAGGAATGAAACAGTGTTAAGAGAACTGTGTGACCAATCCAAAAGGAACAATATCCATATTATAGGGGTACCAGAAGAAGAAGAGAGAGGAAAAGGGATGGAAAGTATCTTGGAAGAAATAATTGCTGAAAACTTTCCCAAACTTGGGGAGGAAATAATCGAACAGACCACGGAAATACACAGAACCCTCAACAGAAAGGATCCAAGAAAGACAACACCAAGACACATAATAATTAAAATGGCAAAGATCAAGGACAAGGAAAGAGTTTTAAAGGCAGCTAGAGAGAAAAAGGTCACCTATAAAGGAAAACTAATCAGGCTAACATCACACTTCTCGACAGAAACCCTACAGGCCAGAAGAGAATGACATGATATATATAATGCAATGAAACAGAAGGGCCTTGAACCAAGGATACTGTATCCAGCACAACTATCATTCAAATATGAAGGTGGGATTAAACAATTCCCAGACAAACAAAAGCTGAGGGAATTTGCTTCCCACAAACCACCTCTACAGAACATCTTACAGGGACTGCTCTAGATGGGAGCACTCCTTGAAAGAGCACAGCACAAAACACCCAACATATGAAGAATCGAGGAGGAGGAATAAGAAGGGAGAAAAGAAAAGAATCTCCAGACAGTGTATATAACAGCTCAATAAGCGAGCTAAGTTAGGCAGTAAGATACCAAAGAGGATAGCCTTGAACTTTTGGTAACCACGAATTTAAAGCCTACAATGGCATTAAGTACATATCTTTCAATAGTCACCCTAAATGTTAATGGACTGAATGCAGCGATCAAAAGACACAGAGTAACAGAATGGATAAAAAAGCAAGACCCATCTATATGCTGCTTACAAGAAACTCACCTCAAACCCAAAGATATGTACAGACTAAAAGTCAACGGGGGGAAAAACATATTTCAGGCAAACAACAGCGAGAAGAAAGCAGGGGTTGCAGTACTAATATCAGACAAAATAGACATCAAAACAAAGAAAGTAACAAGAGATAAAGAAGGACACTACATAATGATAAAGGGCTCGGTCCAGTAAGAGGATATAACCATTCTAAATATATATGCACCCAACACAGGAGCACCAGCATATGTGAAACAAATATTAACAGAACTAAAGGGGGAAATAGACTGCAATGCATTCATTCTAGGAGACTTCAACACACCACTCACCCCAAAGGATAGATCCACCGGGCAGAAAATAAGTAAGGACACGGAAGCACTGAACAACACAGTAGAGCAGATGGACCTAATAGACATCTATAGAACTCTACATCCAAAAGCAACAGAATATACATTCTTCTCAAGTGCACATGGAACATTCTCCAGAATAGACCACATACTAGGCCACAAAAAGAGCCTCAGTAAATTCCAAAAGATTGAAATCCTACCAACCAACTTTTCAGACCACAAAGGCATAAAACTAGAAATAAACTGTACAAAGAAAGCAAAAAGGCTCACAAACACATGGAGGCTTAACAACACGCTCCTAAATAATCAATGGATCAATGACCAAATCAAAATGGAGATCCAGCAATATATGGAAACAAATGACAACAACAACACTAAGCCCCAACTTCTGTGGGACACAGAAAAAGCAGTCTTAAGAGGAAAGTATATAGCAATCCAAGCATATTTAAAAAAGGAAGAGCAATACTAAATGAATGGTCTAATGTCACAATTATCGAAATTGGAAAAAGAAGAACAGATGAGGCCTAAGGTCAGCAGAAGGAGGGACATAATACAGATCAGAGAAGAAATAAATAAAATTGAGAAGAATAAAACAATAGCAAAAATCAATGAAACCAAGAGCTGGTTCTTCGAGAAAATAAACAAAATAGATAAGCCTCTAGCCAGACTTATTAAGAAGAAAAGAGAGTCAACACAAATCAACAGTATCAGAAACGAGAAAGGAAAAATCACAACAGATCCCGCAGAAATACAAAGAATTATTAGAGAATACTATGAAAACCTATATGCTAACAAGCTGGGAAACCTAGGAGAAATGGACAACTTCCTAGAAAAATACAACCTTCCAAGACTGACCCAGAAAGAAACATAAAATCTAAATAGACCAATTACCAGCAACGAAATTGAAGCGGTAATCAAAAGACTACCAAAGAACAAAACCCCCGGGCCAGATGGATTAACCTTGGAATTTTATCAGACATACAGGGAAGACATAATACCCATTCTTCTTAAAGTTTTCCAAAAAATAGAGGAGGAGGGGATACTCCCAAACTCATTCTATGAAGCTAACATCACCCTAATACCAAAACCAGGCAAAGACCCCACCAAAAAAGAAAACTACAGACCAATATCCCTGGTGAACGTAGATGCAAAAATACTCAACAAAATATTAGCAAACCAAATTCAAAAATACATCAAAAGGATCATACACCATGACCAAGTGGGATGCATCCCAGGGATGCAAGGATGGTACAACATTCGAAAGTCCATCAACATCATCCACCACATCAACAAAAAGAAAGACAAAAACCACATGATCATCTCCATAGATGCTGAAAAAGCATTTGACAAAGTTCAACATCCATTCATGATAAAAACTCTCAGCAAAATGGGAATAGAGGGCAAGTACCTCAACATAATAAAGGCCATCTATGATAAACCCACAGCCAACATTATATGGAACAGCGAGAAGCTGAAAGCATTTCCTCTGAGATCGGGAACTAGACAGGGATGCCCACTCTCCCCACTGTTATTTAACATAGTACTGGAGGTCCTAGCCACGGCAATCAGACAAAACAAAAACATACAAGGAATCCAGATTGGTAAAGAAGAAGTTAAACTGTCCCTACTTGCAGATGACATGATACTGTACATAAAAAACCCTAAAGACTCCACCCCAAAACTACTAGAACTGATATCGGAATACAGCAAAGTTGCAGGATACAAAATCAACACACAGAAATCTGTGGCTTTCCTATATACCAACAATGAGCCAACAGAAAGAGAAATCAGGAAAACAACTCCATTCACAATTGCATCAAAAAAAATAAAATACCTAGGAATAAACCTAAACAAGGAAGTGAAAGACTTATACTCTGAAAACTACAAGTCACTCTTAAGAGAAATTAAAGGGGACACTAACAGATGGAAACTCATCCCATGCTCATGGCTAGGAAGAATTAATATCGTCAAAATGGCCATCCTGCCCAAAGCAATAAACAGATTTGATGCAATCCCTATGAAACTACCAGCAACATTCTTCAATGAACTAGAACAAATAATTCAAAAATCCATATGGAAACACCAAAGACCCCGAATAGCCAAAGCAATCCTGAGAAAGAAGAGTAAAGTAGGGGGGATCTCACTCCCCAACTTCAAGCTCTACTATAAAGCCATAGTAATCAAGACAATTTGGTACTGGCACAAGAACAGAGCCACAGATCAATGGAACAGACTAGAGAATCCAGACATTAACCCAGACATATATGGTCAATTAATATTTGATAAAGGAGCCATGGACATACAATGGCGAAATGACAGTCTCTTCAACAGGTGGTGCTGGCAAAACTGGACAGCTACATGTAGGAGAATGAAACTGGACCATTGTCTAACCCCATATACAAAAGTAAACTCAAAATGGATCAAAGACCTGAATGTAAGTCATGAAACCATTAAACTCTTGGAAGAAAACATAGGCAAAAACCTCTTAGACATAAACATGAGTGACCTCTTCTTGAACATATCTCCCCAGGCAAGGAAAACAACAGCAAAAATGAGTAAGTGGGACTATATTAAGCTGAAAAGCTTCTGTACAGCAAAAGACACCATCAATAGAACAAAAAGGAACCCTACAGTATGGGAGAATATATTTGAAAATGACACATCCAATAAAGGCTTGACGTCCAGAATATATAAAGAGCTCACACACCTCAACAAACAAAAAACAAATAACCCAATTAAAAAATGGGCAGAGGAACTGAACAGACAGTTTTCCAAAAAAGAAATACAGATGGCCAACAGACACATGAAAAGATGCTCCACATCGCTAATTATCAGAGAAATGCAAATTAAAACTACAATGAGGTATCACCTCACACCAGTAAGGATGGCTGCCATCCAAAAGACAAACAACAACAAATGTTGGCGAGGCTGTGGAGAAAGGGGAACCCTCCTACACTGCTGGTGGGAATGTAAACTTGTTCAACCATTGTGGAAAGCAGTATGGAGGTACATCAAAATGCTCAAAACAGACTTACCATTTGACCCAGGAATTGCACTCCTAGGAATTTACCCTAAGAATGCAGCAATCAAGTATGAGAAAGACCAATGCACCCCTATGTTTATCGCAGCACTATTTACAATAGCCAAGAATTGTAAGCAACCTAAATGTCTATCGATAGATGAATGGATAAAGAAGATGTGGTACATATACACAATGGAATACTACTCAGCCATAAGTAAAGGGCAAATCCTACCATTTGCAGCAACATGGATGGAGCTGGAGGGTATTATGCTCAGTGAAACAAGCCAAGTGGACAAAGAGAAATACCAAATGATTTCACTCATCTGTGGAATATAAGAACAAAGGAAAAACTGAAGGAACAAAACAGCAGCAGAATCACAGAACTCAAGAATGAACTAACAGGTACCAAAGGGAAAGGGACTGGGGAGGATGGGTGGGTAGGGAGGGATAAGGGGGGGGAGAAGAAGGGGGGTATTAAGATTAACATGCATAATGGGGGGTGGGAGAAAGGAGAGGGCTGTACAACACAGAGAAGGCAAGTAGTGATTCTACAACATTTGCTATGCTGATGGACAGTGACTGTAAAGGGGTATATAGGGGGGACCTGGTATAGGGGAGAGCCTAGTAAACGTAATATTCATCATGTAAGTGTAGATTAGTGATAGCAAAAAAAAAAAAAAGGCATTTCCTGTGTGGAGACCTCCAATGAGTCCTACACAAGGGTATAAAGGGCATATAAAAGTGTAGGCAAAGGGTCTGTTTGTGTTTATACAGAGGATCAAAGCCTAATTGGGCTACCCCGAAAATGAACTAAGATACGATATGAAAAAGAACTTCCAACATCAGCACTCTAGGGAAGACTCATGCCAGAAGATGATCATCAAAAAACCCCAACAAAGATCCACGCACTGCTACAGCTGTAGATGCACTCATCCCACCAGTTCCTGGACTTGCCATGGGAATGAGGAAGGAGATATCTAAGCTGGCCTGTGCATACAGTAAAACAACAAATTGGACTGGATCTATACTGTTGGATCTCAACCAAGAATTAGGAGAAGTGCAAATTGTAGCACTCCAAAATCTTACAACTACAGACTATTTACTGTTAAAAGAACATAAGGGATGTGAACATTTCCCCAGGAATGGGTTGTTTTAATTTGTCTGATTTCTCTCAGACTGTTCAAGTTCAGTTGGACAATATCCACCATATCATAGATAAGTTTTCACAAATGCCTAAGGTGCCTAACTGGTTTTCTTGGTTTCACTGGAGATGGCTGGTAATTACAGGTATGCTTTGGTTATGTAACTATACTCCTATTATGTTAATTTGTGTGCGCAATTTAATTAGTAGTTTAAAACCTATACATGCTGAAGTTACTCTACAAGAAGATATGTCAAAGAAATAATCAATCTTCCCATGTTTTCTTCCGCCTGCTACTTCTATAGCTTTTCTTCTTCCTTCCTAATTACAATCCTTAAATAGAATTCGTGCCTCATATCAAATTTACCGAGTATCATAATTCTTCCAAGTGCTAAAGATACCTCAAGACAAATGCTGGGCATAGAAGCCACAGGGCATAAATCTGCAAAGAAGTAAAAAGCTAACCTTTTCGAGCAATATTGCTTCTCTCTCACTTACCAACTTTACATTTCCCTGTATGGCCCTGGAAGATGACTGGTTAGCCAGAGATGGGTAAGATTCCTCAAGGGAGGAACAACCTAAGACAGGCACAGTCACAGGGGGGTCATCAGGTGAGAAATTGGGGATCAACAGAGGTGAGGCTTAGAACCTCACCCCCCCTGTTCTGAGAGAAATATTCTGCATACGTGGATGTTTTATTGCCCTTGTCTAGCTTGGATTAACACATAGTCTACAGGCACACACCTGATTATCTACATTTGCTCTCTTACAACACTATACTATGTTTTCTACCTTTATCTTGTATCTACCTACCACTTCAGCATTTTATTAAAAATAATAATAATAAAGAGAGAAATGTGGTATCCACATATAAATGAAGTATAAAAATCAAATGAGTATTCATATTTGAACTGACTGTTTATAGTTCATAATGCATGAGCAAAACCAAAAGTTTCTGTGATGACTGCCCTTGTACTGTTCACCATGTAACTTATTCACTATGTAAGAATTTGTTCTCCATGTAAGAACTTGTTCGTTATGCTTCAGAAGATTGGAGACTGATGAAAATTAGGCTTGGGGTGGATTAATGATTGTGCATTGAGCACTGACTCCCCTATACAGAATTTTATTGTTGTTAACAACCATTTGATCAATAAATATGAGAGATGCCCTCACAAAAAAAAAAAAGTACACACTTCCAATTGTAAAATAAATAAGTAACCGGGATGTAATGTATAGCATAAGGAATATAGTCAAAATATTGTAACAACTTGGTATGGTGATAGCTGGAACCTAGAATTATCATGTATATAAATGTTGAATCACTGTGTTGTACACCTGAAACTAATGTAATGTAATACTGTGTGTCAACTACCCTTCAATAAAAAATAATTATCTACAAAAAAAAAAAAAAAGATTATGAGAGAAGGCTCTTTCTAAGGGAGTTATCATCCTCCCAGAAGAATCAGCTCTCTAAAACCCTCTGTAAATATGAGACTTAGCATCCTACAAGCTAGATCAAATATAGGAACTGTCTACCACCCAGAGGAGCCTTCTGGTTCACGCTGCCGGGAGAGATGCCCACCACGGGGTGTGGAGCCAGGATGCCTCCCAGGCTGTGCTCCACACTGCCCGGGCTCACCCACTTCTTCCTCTTCTTGACACACCTGCTCGGGGATTTACACCACCAGGACTCTGATTTGACAAGATGGAAACCTGGGCATTGTCCTTGACTTCTCATCCTTTACCTAAGAAACCCTGTGGGTTTACCTTCCTTATCTCTTGACCCTGCACTGTCACCAAGCACTCTGTCTCCAGTGGTAGTTAAAGCATCACTGTCTTTTTTCTGACCTAGCCCCTTGCTCAGGTGGCCCCGCCCTCCAATCCCGGTCCTGGCCTGCACCCAGAGTTTGCCTCCCGGAGTACAAACCTGCTTTTTCACACACTGCTTGAAGCCCTTCTCCCCCAGGAGCTGGCTTTCCTCCCTCTGTTCTTTTCGGTCCAGATGCAGCTACACGAACCCTCTTGTGACTCACCCCCATTGCCCTCCTCCCCAGCAGCGCTGAGCAGCACCTGTGCGCACATTCCTGCACTTGTGGCTGGGGGGATGGCGGCACCCCAAGCACAGCAGGATCCCTGCGCTGCAGGAACAGGTGGCTGGGGTGGGGGTGTACCCCGAGCACAGTGGGGTCCCTGCCCTCCAGGGACAGACACTCCAGGAGGGAGAGACAAACAACAGACGTGTAACCAATAAACAGGACATTTCAGGGATGTGTGAGTTTTATGAATATAAAATGGCTAAGAGGATGGGGATTCCCTGAAGGACAGCCAGAATAGGAGGATGAGGAGACATGTGAGGGAGGACTTGGTGGTGAGGAGATGGCTGTATCAAGATCAGGGAACAGGATAGGAGGAGAGAGGGCTCCGGGCGGGAGCAGGCAGGCCCTGGCAGCTGGTGATTGGGATGTGAACACTGGTGTGGCAGGATGCCACAGAGCAGCTGGAGGTGATATGATGAGGTTTGTGCTAGTGTCTCCAGCTCTGGGAGGTGCTGAGGCTGCAGAAAGGCTAGATGGAGGCAGGCAGCGCGGAGCAGGCCCCTCACATGGATCCAGGCAGGGTGTGACGGCAGCTGACGGTGTTGTGGCCGAAGCTGGGTTTTCTCAGTTATTTTGCTTCATAAGCTAAAATGGGTGACTCAGTTGGACTAGAAAGGAGAAATTTCCCCCAGGATCTTTGGGGCATTGACTGCTGCAGTATTACCTGCCTTCCTTTGATGTTAAAACAAAGAACACGAGTTTGCCTATTGGGTCCAGAAGAGCAGGGTCATCTCAGGGGTATGACCAGGTGCTGGGCCGGGTTCTCTTCTGCAGGGAGACATGTGGTCACAGGCAGCAGAGCTGGGGCACATCCCCTCCAGGGAAGTCTCTGTGTCTGAGATGGTGGGCAGAGCATGCCAACTCTCTGAGATTGTCCACAGACAGGATCAAACCTTCCCTAACTCACCGGGTGATTGCATGCTAGCAAATAGGAGCATCCACACACATACATGCCTTGTCCAGCCTTCCAGCCTCTGCGACAAGTGGACAGACCCCCTCTCTGCTCCACTGGCTGGTGGAGGGTTCCCTTAAAGTCACCATGACCTGACACTGTCTTTGGGAAGAGCCAAATCTGGGTACTGGTGCATGGCATTTGGGTTTGATTGACAAGGGCATAGCTTCTGTCCAGAGACACGTATGCCAATTATGTGTGTTTTCCTTGGGGGAAGAAGGAGGAATTGGGCTGTCAGTAAAAACACAGACTGACTTATCCTAATAAATTGCAGTGAAAAGTAAAATGAGCATGGCCCCACATAGAAGGGGAAGCAGGCCAGGAAAGAGAAAGCAGCAGAGAGGTAAGAGCATCTGGCCTAGGTCTGCCCGCAGGGCTGCAGGCAGAGGCATTAGCCACACTGTCAGGGGCACGTGGGCTGTCAAGGGACAATAATGTCCACACTTAGGCTGGGAAAGTGCCAGTCTTGATGTTTTTGTTCAATGGGCTCTTACAAATCACGAAAATCAACCCCCTGTAGGCCAGTGAGCAAGGGACAGATAAATCACAGCAGCAGAGGACGGGACAGGGAGGTACACTTGGGGAAATGGACTCTCTTACTGGCGACTGAAGAGACGACAGTTGCAGTAATGAGATGCCATTCATTGCCTATCAGTTAACACTTATGTTCAAAATAACGTAATACTTAAAGCTGGTAAAATCAAGGAAAGTCACATGGTGCTGGGAAATGCATAAGTTGGTACAACTATTTTCAAAAGCACTTTGGCAACACATTGATAATGTATTAAGAACCCTAAATGATCCATACCTTTTAATCTGATGTTTCTATCCTTTAATCAGCAACCCACAAAAGCCCAAAACAAAAACAATGACAACAAGAAACCACTCCAAGTTACCCAAACAAGTCTGTGTACACACAGTATATTTGGAAAAAACTATTTATCCCTAAACTATTTTGTGTACATTTTAAATGGTTGCACAGATTTTCAATACCTCATAGGGATGCTTGGATTATAAAGCAGATTAGGAGGTTGTTTATATTGCACAGCTTCAACTACTGCACGTCTTTACATAGACAGTGACTAGAAGAAAACAGAACAACACGGCAATGGTAGTCATATTTTGATAGTTGGATATATTTCATTTTTTAGTTCTAACTTGGCATTTCTAGTTTTTAAAAAATAAAAAAAAATTTGCAGGATAAACAGAGAAGGCTTAAAGGTGAGCTGCGATCTTCCTAATGGCCCATTTGTCCTTTATGGAAGTATCTAAATCTTCCTAGAGCCTGTTTATGTTGTCAGTCCCCATGACCTTGGGCTAGTGGGTTCCTTACGTAGGTCACTGCCGCCCGCAGGATGACTTCTTTCCTTCCGAGCCCACCTAATAACAGTGGAAGAATGCCCTTAGGCCGCATGAGTGTCCACATTGGCTGAATTCACAGTACCCATAGTCACAGGTCCCTTGACAGCTCTGTTGGTCCTGACTCGGCTGGTGGCATGTCATTGCAGCAACCACCACATGGCCATTTGGCAGCATCCAGGGTCTAGCATGTGTCTACACCCAGTCAACGGTTCTCCACCCAGGAATCCCACGGGGCCCACCTGCACATGTTGGGTCCCTCAGACCCTGGCTTGGTCTGCACTTTGTGCGCTCATGGGGAGGTGTCTTTGGAGAAGAACAAAGAACCGAGAAAGGGGACATATGTCAGAGTAGCACCATGAGAGACACAGGACTAGGCCAGCTCCAGTGGACGGCAAGCCAGGCACAGGTCCAAGAATGCCTTCTACTTGGTCCTGGGGGGCCAGGGAGGAGGAGGAGAGATTTCCTAGAATCTGGATGTGGGCCTGTGGTGTGGGTTCTGGCAGGGTGGAAGCTCACCTGCTGGGGACAGTGGGGGCAGGGTGAGGATGTGTGGGGGATGTGGACATGGGACAGGGTGAGGGTACAGTGGGAGCAGGGTGAGGACCTGGGGGTGGAAAATCAGCACAGATACTGGGTGCTGGAGGCCAAGAAAGAGAGCAAGGGAGACCTGCATGGAATGAGCAGATGGGGGCTCAAAGTGGGGGTTTGGATGGGGCGCTCAGTTGTCTGGCCATGTTAGCTTGGGTACAGGGTTGCAGCTGAAACTGCATTTTGCAGCTCCCCTTGCAACTAGGCATGGCCATTCTAATCCATTTTGACCATGGGACAGCAGGGGAATTTGCTGAGAGAGGTTTCTGGAACAGCTCCTTAAGAGGTGCGCAGAGCTCTGCTCAGGCCCATTTGGACTGTTTTCCCTTCCTCATACTTCAGCCTGGAATGTGGATTTGAGAGCTGGAACTCCAGCAGCTATCTTGATCCATGAGAAGCCATAAGTGGGGAAAAGCCACCAAGGACAGAAGATAGAGGAAAGGACCCCAGGCTCTGAAAAGTCTTTAAGTCACACTGTTGCTCTGGATGACCTGTGATCACACTGGTTTTATTAGAAGGAGGAAAATAAGCTTATATCTTGTTTAAAATTTTTCTAGCCTCTGTTAATAGCCAATTGCCATCCTAACTGATGTAGCACATATTGGAAATAACATTGCACAAACATATCTTAACAGAGAAACACTTGGAGTGTATCAAACAGTCTTTGCCATTTCATCCTGAAGTTTGGAACCCTGATAACCTCTTTGACCTTTGGCTTCTTTGCTTGTAGATTGGGCTATTTATAAGGTTGAGTGAGATGGTTGTGTAAAACATCTAGCATTGAGAATAATCACTAAGATGCACTGAAAATATCAGCTATTTATGCCAGAAATGGGATGATTAAACAATGCTATGCTATATTGGAAAAGATAGAGATGTCTTATACTGAGAACAACAAAACATGAATAGGATGTGCTAAAAAACACCTAGAATCTCACAACACACAAATGATTTGCCTGTGGACAGACTGGCTCATTTCAGCATACATGCCTCCACCTAGCTCTTCATCTGACTGTGGTGGCTGGCAGGAGAGCTTCCTGGTTGGTCAGGCTGGCAGGATCTGTGGTTGATGACCCTTTCTGCACCCCAGCATTTGTCCTAGGGGGAATGTGGCACGGAGCCAGGTCTAGTGGAAGGCACAAAGCCGGATGTTTCTTTTACTTCTAATGTGTTGTGTACACAGACCCCCATCACTATTCAGATGCCCAGAAGGAAGGTGACAGATGACAGGGCTTCCTGTGTCCAGCCCAGACATTCTCCTCATCTCCATCAGCATTGTACGTGACCACCATCAGGAAGAGATGGACCACATGCAGAGAGCTTCCAGGCAACACACCCACCAGGATGGCCGTGAGCTGTGCTGAAATCCTCAGAGTACACGGTCTACCCCTCAGCATGCATTTAGTCATGAGCCAGGCCTGACACCAAGCTCACTATGGGTCAGGAGCCTGTGCCATCCTTCCCCTTGATGCAGTCGCCGCTCACACATCTGGCATGGATGGTGCTGCAGGTAGTTCCTTAAGGATGGGCAGTGCAGGTGGGAAGGAGGAGAGGGTCCAAAAGAACCAAACTGGAGGAAGGGCGAGGGGTAGGGGGCAGAGCTGCCATGCTCTGGGACCACAGCCTCCCTGCACAGCCAAGTGGCGTAGTGGCACCAGGTCCCACTGTCTCAACAGACACAGTGCCTCCTGCCTTCCTGGCTGGCATGGCTGGGGCAGCTGCTCTGTGGCTGGGCTTCCATTGTGGCGATGGGTTCCTGAAAAGGCCTAAGCGAGGCCAGCCTCTGCTCATTCTGCATCTCTGTGCATCTTTCTGTTTGGGTGGTTTTCCCACACTTCTAATTCATGGAAACTGGATTTCAGGATGGTATGAGGATGTAGCCTACGCCACCCTCTCAGCCCCCATGAATCGGAGCTGACTCCTCCATCCACAGGTGACTCCACCTCAGGTGGCTGAGAGGTGGCCTGGACGGAGCTCCAGCCCCACACGCACAGAACACAGGCCATGGAGTGGGAAGCAGGGACCCTGGTCAGCAAGATGGGGCCCTGAGCCAGGCTGCCGGCCACCCTCCGGGCCAGCCCAGACATGTCAGGGAGAGCTGGTAGGAGGCAGGGGAGAGCAGGGCGTGCCATGGGGCTTTCCGCACATTTCTTGTGGAGCCCGTGATCCTGTGTGCAAATCCTGCCCCCCTCAGGAATGAGCTGTGTGACCCAGGAGAAGGCACTTAACCCCCCAAACTCTCATTTCCTCATTAGCAACTGTACCCATGTCTGGGGGCACAGAAGAGCCCTAGCATATGCTTGGCATCTTGGCATCAGCCACCTCTTACTTCAATCAGGGAAAGTGAGGAAAGCGGACAGAGATGACAGAAGGCTTCAGAAAAGGCCCACCTCCTCATCACTACATGTTTCTCTTCCATGTATCTCAGGGCCTGATTCTCCACTGGAATTCAGGAAATGTCACAGCTAGATGAGGCAACCTCCGGGCCCTCCCACCTGGAAGGTTCAGCACTATATATTTTGGGTGGAAAAAAATGAAGTGAAATGAAAGTCCCAGGTTGTCATTTGAGTTCCTAAACTGAGCTGGTGCTCTGCTGAGTTGGTTGAGTTATGCAGGAAGCTGACCTCTTCCAGTTATAAACATGCTCTGAGCAGCCATGATCACAACTGGATTCCATGTTACCAAATCCAAAGCAATGAGGGCCTCGGCTGAGGCAGGAAGAGCCCAACCTGTGTGTGGAGATATCTGCAGGTCCCAGAGGGTGGGGAGGCCAGGGGCAGCATGCAGGGCTGCAGGCCGGACCCGTGGCTGGGCCATGCCAGGCCAACTGAGCCCAGGATAGCTGGGAGTTAAGGTGCATCTTGTCCTCTCTTCCTGGGGTTGCGCTAACAAAGTACCACAGACAGGGCAGCTTAAATTCCAAACATTTTACCCCTACAGCTCTGGAGGCCAAAGTCTGACATCAAGGTGCTAGCGGGGCTGTGGCTTCTTCGAAAGCCCTGAGGAGGCATCTTCCTGGCCTCTCCCGGTTTCTGCTGGCTCCTGGCCTTCCATGGCTGGACAACATCTGCACAATTCTCTGCCTGCATCTTTGGTGGCCTCTCTTGTGTGTCTGTGTCTGAATATCCCTGTTCTTTTGAGGACACCTGTTGTATTGGATTAGGGTTCACCCTAACACCCTCTGTGAACTGACTCACATCTGCAAAGACCCTAACGTCCAGATATGTTCACATTCCTGATACTGGGGTTAAAACTCCCGTATATCTTTTTTTTTTTTTTTTCAGAATTAAATTTGATTTCACATGGATAGAGGCCATGAACAAGATTTACGTCTTCTCACATTATACCATGACATTTCAGTGGAATAACATCTCATACTACGAATCAGATCCTGCTGAACCAACAATTTATGTTCCTTTGGGTAAAGGAAAATGACTAATAAATGTCTACTTACAATGTTTAAATCCAGACATAACCGTATGGCTTCATTATTAACTTTCTGAACAGTCCTGTTAAAAGATAAATGCAAACATTAAACAAATATTCACTTTGTGGGAGCACAGTCCATTCCAGTGGGCAGTGCCTAGAAGGGGGGTCGGGAGTTCAGCCGCAGGAGCCAGGAGGGGCACGGGGCAGGTACGAGGCAGACAGGCAGTTAGTGACCAGCTGTGGCTCACGCCTGGCTGGCATTGTGATCGGCCATCCTGAGTGTCTTGCTTTCGTGACCTTGAGGCATTTACGGGCTGAGATTTTGGTTTGCAACTAAGCATCCTTCCCATCAGAGTCACCCCAGTCTCTAGGTCTCCTTGATTAAGTAATGTAACTGTCTATTACTGAGTGATTTCCATGATCAGTTGGCCCCAATTTGTAAGGTTACCTTCCTAACACTATTTTGGTCAGTTGCAATGCAGCAGAAAGATGAAGAACAGTATTCAAAAGTATTGAGTGTATATTTTTGCTACATTATTAAACCAGTAACTACACCATACAGTGTTCTAATTTATGTTTCTCCATAAATTTATTTTCAAATATCACTATCTTTTGGGGAGACATGGTTCAACCCATAACAGTGTCCCTCTGCAAGGACCTCTAGGGCAACCCCGAGGCATCAGGCAGAAGCCTCCACAGAAGGTTTGGCTGTAATGTGCTCCCCTGCTGGCAGAACCTCAGACAGCTTGTGGCTGCAGGACAGCTGAGGACACCGGACAAGGCCCCCCTCCATTGAGGTCATTTCTCCCAAGAGGCAGAACAGCTCAGGAGCCAACTGCTCCTGTGTGGAAGCTCCTCCTCATGAGGCACCCAAGCAGGAAGCCCCACCTCGTTTGTGGAAGCTTCCAGAAGCCCCCCACCCCCTTGGAGTGGCCATCCCTGAGAAGGCCTCAGCCTGGACCCCAGGCCTGCTGCAGAGGTGCCAGGGCCAGCCTGTCACCCAGGCCTATGAAATGCATTCGGGGAAACCTGCATGGTGGGAGTCAGGAGAAATCTCTGTGAACAAGTAATGGGAGACCAGAAAATGGGAAAGGAGTAGATGCAAAGGTATCACTGTGAAAATATGAGTAAATCTGGCAAATGCTCAAGTTCGTTGCTCAGAAGTGGCAGATAGAGCAGCTGGGCGCCTGCCGGTCGCTCAAGGAGAACATGGGCAGAATGTTCACAGATTTGGGAGCAGATGGGTGGTCGGATTTTAGAGTCATGAAGCCAACTTTTCACAAAACTTTCATCAGGGATCTGCCTTCCATTTTACTATGATTCTCCCTAGAACATAAAGTACTTGATACATCTTGGTTCCAAGACTTGGGGCTAAATGTCAATTTCAGGCCAACATAAAAGCCCTCCTCACTATCCCTACACCTAGGACAAAAATCAGCTTCAAGACGGTGTGATTCTGACCACCATGCTACTAACAAGCCAAGGCTTTTATTTTTAACAGGGAGTATTTCAAAAAGGGATGTGCTAAGCCTCTCTCCCTGCAAGAAAACAAAAGACAGAATGTAGCCTTGACCCCCAGTTTAGGAACATCTATCAGGAAAAATTAGGTTGCAAAAATAAGTGTGCACTCACTGGGATGGCTATAATAATTATAATAACAAAAGGATGATAACAAGATTTAGCAAGGGTGTGGGCAAAATTGGAACCCTCCCACATTACTGGAGGGATTGCAAAGTGATACAGTGCTCCAGTGGAAACAGTCAGCAGGCTCCTCAAAAAGTTAAACATAGTTACCATATGACCCAGCCATTCTACTCTCAGGAATGCACCAAGAGAATGGAACATTTACATCCACAAAAACTTGTACACAAATGCTCAGCATTATTCATAATAGCTAAAAAGTGAAATAAACCCAAATGCAGATCATTTGATGAATTAAAAACAAAATGTGGTCCATCCATACACTTGACAATTCAGCCATAAAAGGAGATGAAGTTCTACCACTGCTACAAACTGGAAGAACCTTGAAAACATGATGCTCAGTGAAAGAAGCCAGATGCAAGCAGCCATATATTGTATGATTCCTTTCCTATGAACACTCCAGAATAGAAAGTAGATCAGTGTTTGCTAGGGGGTAAGGGAAATGAAATGTGGAATCACTATTAACGCACCCAAATTTTCATTTTGGGGTGAAATGAAACTATCCTGAAATCAGATAGTGATGGTTGCACAACCTTATGAAGATTCTAAAACCACTGAATTGTACACAGCAAAACGGTGACATTTATAGTATATAAATTATCTCTCAATGTAACTCCGGTAGTAAGGGGGGGTTCCCCTGCCCTCCCAGGACAAGTTACCTATGAATCCAGTGAAACTGAAGTGAGACAAAGGGATGGACAGGTTGGGTTAAGGGGTTTTACTTCTCATAGCCTGCTCCTGTCCATCTCCTCCAGGCGCTGGTCGCATGCTCCTCCCTGCCGCCTGCCCCTTCTGGCAGGAACTCCATGGGTGGTCCGTCCCTGGTGACTAACTGGCACCAAACCAATTGGGTACCAAGAACCGAGGGAAGGAGAAAATGGCTGTTTTTTCTCCACTCCTTGCCCCAGATCAACCAGCAGCTCTGCTGTGGTAAATGCCCATTGATATATAAATGAACAAGGCCAGGCCAGAAATTCTGGGAACTCTGAGATAAACTTCCATTTACCCTACATTCAATAAAATACACAAATAAATAAAAGGCATGGAAAAATGAGTGTGTGGGAGTCCTATAGTTTACTGAAACAGATAATCATATTCTAATCTGTAGAACAAGAAAGCGCTGTCACCCTGGAGCTTCTCTGTGAAATGAAGGGGGCATGGCTCAGCAGGGAAGTGGAGACTGCAGCAAGGCCAAACACAGGCTGCCCAATGTGACCTGGGGAAGCTCTCAGACACTGCTAGTGAACGTCAGCACAACCACCATGGAAAATCCTCACGTAGTATCTGCTAAATTGGAGCATTACACATACTCAATGACCCAGAAATTTTTTTCTTAGGTAAACACCCAAGAAATGCAAGCATATGTACATCAAAAAACATACATATGAATGCTTACAGTGGTTTCATTTGTTATAGCCAAAAACAAGAAAGAAGAAAACCAATGTCCATCAATAGCAGAATGGGCACAGTGTAGTATATTCATACAAGGGAGGTCATGCAGTGAAAATGCATGAATTAATGCATGTGCAACAGCATAGACGAGTCTCACAGATGTGAGGTCGACTGAGGACCACCTGGCCAAAGGCACCCCCAGTGCTAATTCCCATTATAAAAAGTACCAAGATGAGCAAAACTCATGGATGTTATTAGAAGTCAGGATAGTACTTCCCTTTTGGAAGAAGGAGACAGGGTAGTAAGTGGCACGAATCATGAGGGGTTTCTGGGTGCTGAGGGATGATGGTCACACAGGTATATTTATACACAGTCTGTGGCACTGCTTCCAACAGTACACTCATGATTGGCATGCTTTTCTGTATTTTCATTAAAATTCAATTTTTAAACTAGAATTTAAACCCAAGCTACGAAATTTAATAATGAAAGGCTTTGTCTACAATAAAAACTGTGTCAATCTGGAGTTAAAATTTGAAGACATTGTAAAGTTGTATGCTTCCCCAAACTTCAAAAACTCCTTCTATAAAACTTTGTTTCTATCCAAAGTTTGAGAACCAAAATATTTTCTTGTGTCGCAAATCGTCTGATTTTCATCTAAGCTACAACCACATTAAACAGAAAGTTTTGAGTCCTTCTCTGGGCAGTCATTTTTAGTCTGAACTTTTTTAAAAAAAGCATTGAGCACATCTGGATCTTCTAATCGTAAACAACTCCTTTGTAAAATGTCTTGAAAGAGCTTTTCTACCACAGGAAAGGAACTGGATCTCTTTGTTTAACATTTGGAGAGAAGATGTTGAACTGAAAATTCTTAATGTGTCTATATATGTGATTTTGTTTTATAGCTTTGCTGTATCTTTACTGTATCTTGACTTCAACTAGGGCATTTAATTGTAAGGTGCTCACTGTGTTAATTGTAGGTTTTTCTATGTGTCTACAATGCATAATGTCTTTGTATGTATGCGTAGCTGGGGAGAGGATGCTTAGAAAGCAATGGAGAAGTGAGAGATTAAGAGATAGAACTGGAAAATTAGAGAATACCTGTAGAGTGCTTTGAGATCATAATATACAAATTAAGCTCAGTTCTTACTTCCAAGCTATTCAACACACTTTTTTTAGCATGACTATTTGACTTTTGAACAGAAAGTCCCACAGGATTTAATTTTTTCTTTTTCCTTCTTTTCCACTAGCATATGCCATTTGATTTTCTCAGCACATAATCACTCCCTACTTCCTGCAATAGTCAAGAACTTCTGGATCCTGTCTGATAAATCCTTCCACAGCTTTGGGCAGGTCACGTAGGCATCTGGGGTGTATCTAAAGGCTGGGAGAGAGTGATCCTTGTCCTACCTGATAGTCGAACGGTTGCTTCTCTGATCGCCATACCTCTAAAAAACCCTTTCAGCTCAAATTTAGCTCAGAACTAACCAAAATTTTCTTTTTTCATATTAGTACCTCTTACGCCCACATTTCTTCTTTCTTCACTATTGCTGTTCAGCTTTTGAAAGTGATCTGATAAAATGTCAGTTCACTGATTTGAAGCAAGTGCACAGCTTCTTGAAAAACGTTTGGCCTGAGTCTGTCATCCAGAGTCCTTGCTGTCCACTGCCCCGTTCTTAGTGCCGTGGGGTGCCTCATGCTTCTTCCCTCATAGCTCTGGCCATGACTAAAGCACTGGTGCACACACGCAATGGGGGATTCCTCTTTCAAAAAAATGGAGTAGACACGTTTTTGTCTGTTTTATTTTTTTCCTGCTAAACACAACTAAAATCCTGGGCACTTTATATAAAGCAAAATAAGATTATGAAAGTGGGCAGAAGGTAAAACAGCTAGTAACCTCAGGACCTGAAAAATGACCCTGTCATGATCTCCCTGACTTTTCCTCTTGCCTCAAGATCCCAGAGCGGATGCTGGAGAAGCTGAGAACCCAAAAATGTCCATAGGTGCAGACAAAATAATAAAAGATAAGAGCTTAGTTTCCATAGCCAAAGGACCTGGAATGGGGTAGATTAGCAAGACAGAAAAACAAAGATTTAAAAGCACCCACTATAGAAATGTTTCAATGAACAATAATAAGTACACTTGAAACAAATGAAAAAAATATAGAAGATCATAAAAAGAAAAGATATAAAGACCAAATGGAGGTGTTAGAACTGAAAAATACAATAACCAAAATTAAAAATCCAACAGATCGGCTCAAAAGCAGAATGGAGAAGAAAGCACCAGTGAACTTGAAGACAGAACAACAGAAATCGCCCAATTTGAAGAAGAGAGAAAATAGCCTCAAGGACCTGTGGGACTGTAACAGAAGATCTAGCATTTATGTCCTCATAAACCCAGGAGAGGATCAGAGACAGAGGACAGGGCTGAAAGAGGATCTGAAGAAATAGTGTGTGAAAATTTCCCAAATTTGGCATAAAACCCCCAGATTCAAGAAGTTTAGTGGATCCTGAATAGGATATATCAAAGTAGTCCACACCAAGACACATCATAATCAAACTTCTAAAAATTAAATTTTTTAAATGTTGAAAGAAAATAAATGTCAACCCAGAATTCTACATCCAAGGAAAATATCCTTCAGGAATTAAATTAAAATAAGGTATTTTTAAATGATGGAAAACTAAGAGACTTTGTCATCAATAGAACTACCCTAAAAAATGGCCAAAGTAAGTTGTCTAAATAGAAAGGGAAACAATACAAGAAAGAATATTGGAACATCAAGAAGGAAGAAAGATTAATGGAAAGAGAAAAAATATAGGTAAATAGAAAACACTTTCTTTTTTCTCTAGTCTTGTAAATTATGTGTGACATTTACAGCAAAAATTACAATATTGACTGATATGGTTCTCAAAAAAAAAACCATTCATATGTGATATGGCCCACGTTATATTTCTCTTAAACAGTGGTATTCTACATACAAAATGTATAATAAAGAAATGGCAAAAGCAGCAACAATCAAAAAGTAACGGGGCTAAAGAGAATCCCAAGGTCAAGATACGTGTTCCTGGCTGTGTTTGGTCCATTAATCGGTGGTGGCTGGCAGACCCTTAGATGAGGCAGTGGATATGCATCTGCTAGCCTGAGCTGTTCCATTTTCTCCGCAAAGACATCAGAGAAAAAGCTGCCAGGTGCTTTAATAGACTTCAGTTTCCGTATGCACAACATGACCTGTTTCAATGTGTCACTCAAAAAGGGAAATGAGAATTTTCAGATTCACATCTACTAGATGGCAATAGCTAAGTCATCTTGCCCAGTATTATTACCATAAAAAGTATTCCTGAAAAAGGATCAGTAGCTCTGGAAACTAAAATTTCTGACCAACGATGTCAGAATAAAAGAGGATCCTTCCTAACAGATTTATAGATAAAGTCCAAAAAAGAACAGCAAGGCTAGAATGGACATGGTGGGGGAGGTCTCCACCCAGCATTATGCGTACCCTGCCCAGCATGCCTGGGCTACAGCTGTGCAGAAGTCCCAGCAGCATGCCTTGCCGTGATGCCAGCTAGAATGCAGCCCTCATCTGACCTCCTCCCTGGCCTCTTCCTCTCGGCTTTCTTCCTCCCTGACTGCCTCCAAGAGTAACGTTTTAGTGTATCTCATGGGGATTATCACCCAAGTAATGACCCACAGCTTTACAGTAATTCCTCAGCTGAAATAGCTTAAAAAATAAGTGTTTTCCACAAAAACTTGATTACTAAGTTACATGTTTAGAAGGAGAAGCAAGCAGACATGAAGAGATGCTGGGTGGGGCGGGGGAGGGGGAGGACAAAGAAAGGATTTTCACCTAGAGAAACATGATTCAGATCACCAAGAGCCCGGCCTGTTTGTCCCATTTTAAGACCCTATGGCAAGTTGTAGTCCACCATGTCCAGAAAAGGGTGTCATTCATTACAGAGGAAATAAAATCTTGGTTTCTGTGCTTAATGACAAACGAGTTGATGTTCTGTGAAATCTTACATTTTTGCAATAAAATTTCCTATTGCTGATGTCTAACTAATCCAGCAGGCCTTCAATTTCCTCCTAAGAAGACATTTAAGGATTTGCTAGGTTATGGAGAGCTCAACAGTGGTCAGCCTCTCTATCAAGGATTCCTAATTCAGATCCTCTTCTCTATTGACTAACACACACTACTGGGGATCATTAGATTTTTCCAAAGCAGAACAGAACCATGTACAGTAATCAGCTTAGCCCTTTACCATCTGGCCGGAATGCCTCCAATTGACTCAGGGCTGCAGAGGCGCCTGAGTAGATGTTAAATTGTGCAGGGGAGCCTAAGCGCTGGGTGGAAGCTCTGAGGGGGGGGGGGGGGATGTTACAGGAGTGCAGCAGGGTTCCTGGTAAAAAACAGACTGGGGAAGCAAGTGTCTGGGAATCACTGGGGAAACGGTCTGGTTGGCAATTATCAGCCTGCTACGCTCCATGCCGCCTCCCAGCCCACCTTGTTCAGATCCCCACGCAGGTCTCAGACATCCCCACTAACACACACACGGAGGCACTGACATCTGTTGGTCATGGCTGTATAGGGCACGGCGTTTTACCTTCTTCATCTCGCTGGATCATCACCGCCAGCCTACAAAGTGCATAGGCTACCCGTTTGTCTTGCCATTGGGTTTCAGCCCTGGGCAAGTTCACTATGGATTCAATGTGACCAAAGAAATGACAGTAGAACATTCCTGGGGTAAAAGGGTTATATTTATTCCCATGGTGGCAGGTCAATCACTAGAATCCTGTCCACTCAGAACAAGTCTGCATGCAGCAAGCTGGTCTCTGCCTCAGCCTCTCTACCAGTGCAGCCGTCTCAGTCTCTATCCTCAGCACTGCCACCACTCCAGCCTCTGCTTTGCTCTCCTGTAACCCTGCAGCCGTGCCACCATGTCACCCAGAGCACTGGGCTGGGTTCTTTACATAGAGTCAATAACGATGTATTACCCACACATGTGTAGTGAGTTAGCCAACCAGGGCCAGGTGAGAATCCTGGCCACAGTAACCTTCACTGTATCCACACTGTTTACAAGAGAGAAGGTCAAAGCTGAGATTCATTAAGGAACGTGCTAGAGGACACCAGGTTTTGTCCTGCACCAAAGCCCATCTCCTTAATCAATGGGCAACACTGTTTATTCTTTGACTCCCTTTCTATTTGACTCTTGATACCATCTCTCAGTGCAGACTGTTGGCATAGTGCCCACATGTAATTCAGTAATGGCAAACGATCCACAAGGGGCCAAATCAGTGCACTGGAAACACAAGTTTCCCTCCTTCGGCTTAATGGAGACTGGCCAGAAGAAACAGATGCTCACCTAGTCCTCCGTGAATCCACACCTTGCAGTGCCCATGGCGGAACTTTTGACGAGAAACGGACAGCAGCAGTTTCTGGCTCTATTCCAGGGTACCATGTGGTTTGCTGACAAGGGCAAATTCACAAGCAGACTCATCCTCTAGGAGGGGTCAAGTCGACATCCCTGATAGAAGGGCACACATTGCAGAATGGAGCGTTTTCCCCTCTCTGCTCAGCTGGTCACAGGGAGAACTTGTGACGCAAGGGGGCTGCTAATAATGATTTGCTGAATAAGCAAAAATGGTTTTGTGTCAGCTCAACACCTATGAGCTGGGAGGCAGGGTATCTCCAGAGAAACAGAACCAAACGGGTATAGAGACATGCACATGGAGAGAGAGAGAGAGAAATAAAGATTCATTCTGGGGAACTCGCTCACACTGTTGTGGATGTGGTGGCTGGCAAATCCAAAATGTGCAGGGCTAGCCAGCAGAGAAGAGTAGACGGTGTGGTCCGAGTGGGGAGGTGGTCTAGAGTTAGGACTCCCTCTTCCTCAGGAACACTCAGTCTTTGTCTCTTAGGCCCTTCAACTGATTGGGTGAGGCCCCCCACATTATAGGGGGTGATCTGCTTTACTCAGTCTGCTGACGTAAATGTTAGTACCATCTACAAAATACTTTCATGGCAACATTAGAATAATGTTTGAACCAAATATCTGGCACCATGCCCACGAAACTAACCATCACACTCTCTGATCAGATACAAACATGTCCCCACAGTGACACCGACATGCCAGCCCCAAGGGATTCAGGGCTTTGAGCTCCTTCAAGGGCAACCTGCCCTTTATAACCCTGCCCCCCGCCAGTTACCCTACCCCTCCTGCCCAGTGGGGATATCAGAGCAGGAGCATCTGGAGTCACACTCAGGGATTCCCCTAGAGCCACAAGTGGACCAGCGCCCTGCCCAGTTGGCCCTGACTGCCCTTAGTTAGCCTCCCAGACTCCCCTTTCTGACATTTTCTCATTTATCCTGTACATTTACACTTTGCAGCCAGCCTCTGCCTCCCAAACTCCTGCAGATTCTGCAGTAAACACTGTAGACCTGGGACCTCAATCCCAGTGCTGCCATAAGCTAACGTGCCCCTTTTGTCTGTCACTGGATCAAAGGCAAGATAGATAGGAAGGTTTGGGGTTTTTGTTATTTTTCTTTATCCATAGTCAGAAACTCGCTTGTGTCAAAGTTTCAGGTTACAAGAAATCTAAGCTGCATACAAGAATCCTGATGATCTCATCCCTAGATACTTTGAATAGCATTCTTCCCAGGGTCAAGCGGGGCCACTGTGGGCTGAGGCCTTGCAGGCTTTTCAAACACATGGGCTTTGCTGGGTTCAGCATGGGACTGTGCCAGTTACAGCAGGGTCTGAGGCTCTGCATGCAGTTCTCGGTTAAGGGAGCAAAGTTGTTTCTGACCACACCTGGTCTTATACCCCAACTATGCCATTCCATATGCTTCTGGTCTTCTCCTCTCCTCCCACCTCTTGACCCCTGAGCAATGTCACGCTGCCTGTGAAAGGGCCAACCCCCACACTGCCCCAGGAACAGCATTCTCCAGGCTCCCTGGCCGGGCTGACATAGGTGTCCTCTGTGCGGCTGGGGCATGTTCATCTTGACTGACAGGGATCAGAGCAAATGTCATCTCATCCCAGACTGCCGAGCCCTTGAGAGCAGGACTGAGAAGCCTGGTACAGCCCTCGGACCTGGCCCATGGGACACACCAGCTAACAGGGAGGGGTGAACTCATAAGCTTCCCAGCCCTGGAGCGAAGGCGAAGTGATGCCTGAAGAGATGGCCAAGCCAGGATGTGGCGTAACCAGCAGGGCTGGATCTCTGCATTTACCTGGTGATGTCACAGTTCATGCAAGAGTTTTGCCTGCAGGAAAAATT
Organism: Manis pentadactyla; assembly: GCF_030020395.1. Classification (NCBI taxonomy): domain Eukaryota; kingdom Metazoa; phylum Chordata; class Mammalia; order Pholidota; family Manidae; genus Manis; species Manis pentadactyla. The sequence continues at coordinate 48,016,140 of NC_080025.1, forward strand.
AACGTTTGCGGGGTAAAGTCATTGAGATTTGGGGGATATTTGTTATTTATCACAGCAGAGCCCAGTCTAACCTGCCTAATATGCATGGTGGTGAAGACAGGAGTCAGGATTCATGGCCAGGCTCCAAACTTCAGTTCCTTACTCACGAAGGAAGGCTGCGAGGATTAAGTGAATTAATGCAGAGGGAGAGCACAGCACAGTGCCTAGCCCCAGGGTAAGTCGAACAAACACGTGTTTGCGACTCTTCCTCCAGAGCCCGGCATAGGGCACTCTGTTTCCAGGTGGCCCCTGGAGCTGCCCGCAGACCAGCGTCCTGACCACCATTACCATCTGAGTGCAGAGGAGAGAGAGTGAGAGTGCACGGTCCAGAGGGGGAGCAGGCGGTGGGGGAAGCATGGGAAGGAGGCGGCCTGCTGAGCACTCTGAGGAGAGCCAGGGCAGCAGCCGTCATGCTCATCTTCCTGCACATGCTCATGGACTGAAAGAGAGCATTTCAAATAACCCGGACCAGTATTTAATTATTGTGATTTATTAATGCTAAGTACATAGAGCAGTCCCCCCGGACACGACATCCCTCATTCCCTCCCAGTCTAGGAGTCTGGCTGGCCTCCTGCCGCTGCCTGAACAATTCTTTTCATTACTATCATCGTGATTATTTACAGCGGCCTGACCAGTGGGGAGCGGGCGGTTGCTGTGAGGTTCACAGCGAGTTCAAGAATTGGCCAGGATGCCTGTGAGCCCTGTGAGAATCAGAGTGGCCTGGAGGTTGGAAAAAGGGAACCCAGGGGTTGGGGGGTCCCCAGAGTGCTGGGCCCAATGGGCAGAGGGTAAACGTGAAGTCAGGGACTGAAGGGGGTCCACTGACAGAAAGGTGGGCTGGTGCGACTTCTGCACCTCCTCCCCCAACACCTCCTCCTCATCTTCCTCCATATCCAGCTCTTCCATCTCTTCTTTCTCCCCCTCCTTCATGTCCCCTCCTCTTCCTCCTCCCCCCCATATCCTTCCCCATCTCCTCCTCTCCCTTTTTCCCTGGTCCAGATCCAAGTGGAGTGCTGGGTGCTTCTCCCCCTGTACTCCTCTCCTCACATTTCACCTTCTTGTCTCAGAGAAGGGAGGTCCAGACAGTGCTTTTGTGGTTCAGCAGGGGTGACAAGATTTTACACGTAATCCCTTTGACACCAGAGGCATTAGACCCCAGGTTGTGATTCTTCTGGCTGAGATGAAGTGGGCAGGGCCTCAGCAATGGAGGGCATAGGTAACAGGGTGATCAGAGGTGATTTCTTAGCTGAATAGAGGATCAGATGTTTTTCAGAGCTGTGTATTGTCTCATACATCAGCATGGCCACTGTGGTGCTTGGGCAAAGTTCACTCAGGGACCTCTGGTCACTGAAACAATTGTCATGTGCCTCCTTGGGAGGTGAGGGCTTATACTGTGGCAGTCCACTAAAAATGAGTCGAAAAGGTATAGATGAGACTGTAGCAAAAGGGGACTTACTTTAACCAAAGACCTAAGATTGCACCTGTTCTTATTATAGTGGACGTGGGTTTTCATGGCTATGAGGAAAGGAATCTGAAAGAGGAACCATCTAAGTGGCCACCGTCAAGGACCACAGTGTCTCCCCACGGTCAATCCTGGTGTGCATAGAACAGTCGTATTTTGAACACCCAGTGGAAATTGCCCCAAATGCTGAGAAACATTTGGTTATTGTTGCTGTTCAGTGAAGATTCATCTAGAATATCTCTTCCCTATCATGCTGGTGAGCTATTTCTAATTCTCACAACACCTCTGTAATTCCAGTATTATTCCAATTTTGCTTTTCAGAAAACGGACTCAGAAACTTTGCCAGTGTCACAGGGCTTAGAGGAGGCGACACAGTGCCCACATGTGTTCACCGAAGACCAGGTTTTCTCACCGTCTGTACTTGGTGTAGTTACTTATTTTGATAGAATTGTTTGTTTCTCTTTAGAGACTTCTATTCCTCACCCCTGTCTTTATGGACCTGGAGAGAAAAAAGTTTAAGAATTGCAGCCAAACCACAGTGACTAGGGAGTAGGAAGAAGTATTGGTTTTCCCCAAGCCAGACAAGAAATCCTGCCCGGAGTGTGAATATCCCAGCTGTCCTCAGCCTGCAGTTGTCCTCTTTGAAAGTGAGCTGATCCGGAAGGATTTCTTTAGGGGAATATAAGCTGGGGATTTTAGGGCTAGCCTTAGGCTCCTGAATTCTGAGTAACTAGATGAGTTCAAAAGTAACAGAATTATGCTCATCATCATACTAATATCTAACACCATCCTCAAAATATTAGCTGACTCAGTAACACAAGAAAAATGAAAGATAAATATTGAAGGGAGGCAACAAACCATTACTTTAATACTTCCAGGTAATATGATGGTCTACATGAAACATTTAAGAGAATTAAATAAAAATTCATTGACCAAGTAAGAAATCAGAGGGTGGTTGGGTATAATAAAAATATTTGAAAATTGAAAGCTTTTCTAATACCAGACATTATCAGCAAGAGAACACCATTTAAAAAATATGTATTCTATCCACAATAGTAAGAAAAATATAAAATACCTAGGATTAATCTTAGGATTTACAGAAGGATAAAAAATGAAAAACTTAATGAATAGAGACTGATATCATAATCCAGGATTTTAAAAACTCAATACCGTAACATAGGCCAGATGGTAAATACTTTTTAGCTTTGTAGGTCATATGGCCTGTGTCTCAGCTGCTCAGTTCTGCCCTCACAGAACAAAAGCAGAATCAGAGACAGCACATAAATGAATGACAGTGGCTGTTCCAATAAAACTTTATTTACTAAACATGCAGAAGGCAACATGGCACATGGGACAGAGTTTACCAACCCGTGCTATACAGGACTGTCCTTTTTCCTTTAGCATAAAATAACCGCAACAAGGATAAATGCTTAAGGTTTAGATTACTGTGCCAAAGGGTATAAAATACATTTATGGTTTTGGCCACATATTGCCATGTCACATCCTCAAATGCCCACTAGAAATATGTGTTCTTCCCAGGGGTAACCATTCACACTAATATCACCAATATTTGAGAAATCTAAGATTAAGTTAATCTGTTTAAAATAGAACTTCTGCAATAACTACTGAGGGAACATTTTTTTTCTTTTTATATTTTTCAGAATTACCAGGTTATACACTCCATGCACTGACATCGAAGTGGAAATGGAAACGTGTTTCAGAGAAAGCGTGGTCTGGAGTTCCTTTCTATGGATCAACGCATGCCGACCATTTGGACCCTAACCTCAAATACTTCAGCTCTTGTGCTATTTCAAGATGCTCTTTTTATGTTCACTTTAAAGGATTTACTTTGAAGATGTTAATTTAGCCAAGATGGAGCGTTTGTAGCTTAACTGCTGTGAAGTTTATGAACATAATTGAAGTCAGGATCCCTGGGCCACGTCTCCTGGCAGTTTCCACTGCACTTGGTAGAAATGTGGGAACGTGGCTTGCCCTAGTTTCATGGTGTAAAGGTCCCGCTCCTCGGAGAGATTAAGTGAAGGAGCAGAGACACAGCAGTGTAGGCGGCCAAGCAGGTAGGAATCACCCATCATTGGGCCACTGACAGCTGTTACGTTTCATAAAAAGGACATTTTGACTGTCTCAAACTTAATTTTAAATGTAATTGCTTGCATTTTATATCAGTGGGAATCCTTAGGGAATAAAGAATCGATTTCATTGTTCACTTATCTGTGTCCAGTGAATAGGTGCCTGGGATGGGACCATCCCCCCAAAAAACTCATAAAGCACCTCAAAGTGAGGGGTCAGCTGAAAACAAAAGTGAGCAGGTGCGCACGTTTCTGGGTCACAGCAATGCCTCCCCCCTGCGCAGGTCCTGCGGGAGGGTCAGCTCCGCCAGCAGCTGAGATGCTGCCGTTGCCACTTCAGGTTGGGTTCCGACCCCTTCGGGCCAGAAACCTGTGGGTGACCCAGGGGAGACGCTTCCTCAGCGGCTCAAGCCCCAGGATTGCCGACTCTGAGCAGGAGTTGACTGATGTCAAATGCAGCCTGGGAGGGACAGTCTGTCACTGAAAGCCGTTTGCAATGAGGAAACTGAGGCACAGGGAGCAGTGAGTCCCTCTGCCAGGAGGTCAGCTGGGCAGGGGCCACCTGGCCCCGTGCATCACACCTGGCCAACCTGGGATGCTGGGGGTGCCCACCCCAGCCCCACGTCCCACTGCCCATGTCCCCTCCTCCTGCTTGTGGCATTCTTGGAGCCCAGAAGCCACACACTCCAGGTTTTCTGAAGCATGCTTTAACAGAGCAAATGAGTGTCCCCACCGTCACAGTTGGGGGACACCGTCCATGGGTGCATGGGGCATGGTTTGGGAGTAAGGGACATTTGCACTCGGTCCTGTCTCATCCTGTCTCCACACAACAGAAATTCCTGGGTGTCCTGTATGTGTTCCTGTGTTACCTTCTCCTGAGTACACCCAGAGTAGCCGGACACCCCCCATGGCTGAAAATGTTGGCGCTGGCCCATGGTGACCACCCAGAACCCAGGGCATCCCTCCTACTTCTAGGGTCCCTTTCCAGGAGACCCTCTATGCACCTCTCCTTCCATGGGGGGCCTGCTGCCTATGGGGACTCCCAGGCCATTGCCGTGAGGCCCAGAGCCTGCAGGAGATGCCCAGTGGCACCCACCCCTCAGAGGTCGGGCAGCTGTGTCTGGAGGCCTAGTGGACTGAGTGGCCACCTGGCTCTGATGTCTGGGAATGATTTGCCCCAACCCACCCTTTGACTTGGATGGAGTCCCAGCCTTTTGTCCTTGACACATTTCATTACCTACTTGGATGCCAGGGTCTGGAGGAAAGGAGGTCAACCCCCAGCCAGCAGTCTCCCACAGAGGCCTGGCCTGGCCTTTCTCATGAACAGTGAGGTGCACACAGCAGGTGCCCACCCTGGCTGTGGGTATGGAAATTTTCTCGAGAGATTTTAAAGCAGTGATGTGCAAGCTGCCCACCCACCCAGGTTCTGACTCCGTGGTTCTGGTGTGGGGCACCCATTTCTTCATGCCTCCTGGGCCCTGCCCTGGAAACCCCGAGGTACCAGCAGTTCTGGGCCAGCATTCACATCCAGCCGGGGCTGCACACTGATGCTGACAGCTGTGCTAGCCCACTGGCCTGGCGCTTCCATCTCCCCATAGCAGACGTGCAGCCTCCCACATTCCAACCCCAAAGTATTTCTCAGGTCCACCGACTCACAGATCAGAGGCCTCCATGTCCAGGTCAGGAGTGGACTTGGGCAGAAGGCAAGAATATGTGGGCTGGAAGGAGGATGTAGGGAGTGCCCTGTCATTGGGGATAAAGCCTGACCTCTCCTCTCTGTGGGCCCAGCATGAATTAGAACAGACCCCCATCTGAGCCCCTAATCTGATCTGTTGTCTGTGGGTCCCTGTGTGCAGCTTCTCTTCTCTGAGGCTCCACTGCAGGCAGCTGGGCTCCTCCAGTGAACCGGCTCGCTTGGGCACTCCTCACAGAGAAAGAAGGAGAAACTTGGCCTCTTGAGTTGGCCGGGGACAACTGACCCTTGCATGCAGAGAAAGTGAGTCCCAGGCGAAACTTTGACTGCCTCTTTGTAAAGGGTTCACTGCTCAGGAGGCCAAGTGATGCAGGAGACCCAGAGGAAACAGTGAGTGTTGGGGGTGGGCTGCACCCTGGCTGTACCTGCCTCCAGGGCCCTGATATCCGTGTGCCCCAAGCCACCTGCACCACCTGTGGCTTTCACGAGGCTCTGTTGAGCACCCACCCAGCTGCTCACACCTTCTGCCTGGTCACCCTGAGGTTGCACTGAACCCTCCTCCCCAACAACGCTCTGACACTGCTTTTCTTTCATTCAACTATCGGTGTCTGGGCAGTGTGCCCTGTGGGCTGTGCTCCTCCAGGCCAGGGGCCCAGCGTCATTCCACTTTACAGCTGCTCAGTGCCTGGAGCAAGGCCCTCTCACAGCCAGTGTCGGCTGGATCAAGGAAGGAAGGCAGTTGCCTGAGATGAGGCAAAAGCAGTCTGGATTTTCCATCTGACTTCATCTGTATCACTTCCCTGGCCTGAAGGCTCTTAGAGCCTTGTGCCAAAGAAGGAACTTTTAAACCCACCACTGGAATTCTTTCTGTCAGCCAGCATATTTCATAGGAATATACTGACATGCTGTTATATTGCAGTCTTGACAGCCAGGCTGCTATGATGACTGTAGACCGGCCATGGCAGTGCGGGCTCGGCACAACCTAAAGCCACAGGGAGCACTTGTTCTGGGGACTCCCCTGTTTCCTGCTGAGGGCTCTCTTACTGACCCCTGCTCTGCCCTCCTTTCTCTTTTCTTGCAAATGTCTCTTTTCCAAGTCTTTTCTCTTCCTCCACCTTCTCTTTTTCTGCTCCCCACCCCCATCCTCTCTTCCACTTTTCTACTTTCATTTTTATTTCTTCTCTCTCTCTGCTTCCATTCTGCACCATTTCTATCCCTATCAATAAAATTTTGTGCTCTCATTTTATGTCTTGCTTTTTATATCTCCATTTTTTTCATAAAGTTCAGTCTTTAAAAAAACTTCCCTTCAGTGCTGACCTGCAGTGGCTGTCGCATTTGATGATGGGCAACCAGAGTCCAAAATCCCTAGTAACTGGCAGGTAAGTAGATGCCACCTGTGCGGAGCTCTCTGTTCCACACCCGGGGTTTGGGATTCTTTATTCTCCCACTTTGGGGCTTTCTTTCCTGCTCTGCCTCAAGGACGGAGGAGAGTCTGTGCTGAGTAGCAGCATAGTTCCACCTAAGACCTTACGTCAGAGACTGCCCAAAGCGAAAGCAGTAACCAAGGTGTTTCTCATCATCTGACCTGAGAGGTAGATAATCTCTACCCTCCTGGATTTTTCCAAGAGAAAAAGAGAACCCTTCCAACAATGACAACTATGTGTTTTGTTGCTGGAGATCTTAGTTTGGTGCTTCCTCCTACTGTTATTAGTTGCATGGGAAAAAGAGACTGCACAGTTTCCACCTGCCTTCTATCCCCACTGACCCTGCTTCTGGGGTCCACTAGCCTGTGGCTTAGCTGACTGGACCAAGGTAATGAGGTGGGGTGCCTCCCTAGCTGGGCACAGGGGTCATAGAATCTAAACTCAGAAGTCCTGCTTTGCCTCTCAGGCTGCACTTGATCATTGGGCCCACGGGCAAGCAACCGAGCAACATGAGCTGGCCAGTTTCTGAAACCATAAAGTGAGGTTAACAGCCTCAAAATGTGAAGATTGTATATATATATATATATATATATATATATATATGTGTGTGTGTGTGTGTGTGTGTGTGTATATGTATACATGTATATACATGTACATATATATGTATGCATAATATTTATAGATTACATATATATGTACATACACATTTAATGTGAGAAGATATTTATAATACATAGTGTATAGCATAGGATTTAGAAATTCCGTAAAAGGTGTTTATTAATTAACTGAGACTTTATAAAGAACACAAACAATTCTTTGAAAATGATGAACTCATTAGAGAATGATTTATGTGCAGTTACAATATTTGCAGTGGATTCGTCATAGCTTTACTTTTTAAAAGCTCTGATTAAGATATGATGCAATTCTGAGGTTAACATCAAAACTTCTTCATAGAAGGTTGATGAAATCCTTAGCTAACTTCAACAGTAGGACACCTTCCTCCTTGTCATGCTTCTGTCTGTATTTTCTTCTATATACCACATCTGTTTGAGCAGAAATCAAGACTTTCCTTTACAATGACTTTTGGGTTAATACTGTGCATCTCATTTGCTCAAAGTTCAGCCATCATGGTGCTTTAATTGAGCATTCTTCTTTAGCTCTAGTGGTCACTGTTTCTAAGCTGTCATTGTACAGTGCCAAATCTGAGAGGATCCCCATTCCATCAGAACCCTAAGGATGCCCTGCAAACCCTACTGATAGTTGCCTTTCCCCAGGACCTCCCTTTCATCAGGACACATGTGGCAACCAGCAGGGTGTATAGAGATCCCTGGGGTGGGCAGGAAGGGAAGAGTCTCCTCATTCAGTAGTGTCTGAAAACAGTATGTCTTTCACTTTGATGACACATCATTTATGCTCCTTTCCTGATTTTTCAAACACCTGCCTGGGTCAATGCTTTTAGAAATTAATCAGAGAACAAAGAGAGAGCTCTTGGAAATTGAATATGTGAACCTAAGTGAAGTATTGAACAGAACAATGAGAGTCACCAAAAGCCTTCCAAGCCTTCTCTCAGGATATTTAGTTGATTAGATATGCTCTCTCCCAAATAATCCTCTAATTGTCTTGCTATTTTCCCCTAATGATGATGCATCCCATGTGACCTCTAACAATCAGTCCAGGGCTAGTAGGACCTGAGGTGACCCGTGAGCAGGGGCCCACTCCTACCTGTCACTTCAAAGGCACGTGGCTGAGGCCAAGTCTCCAGTCCCAGGAATCCCTTCAAGTATGAGGGCAGGGGGTGGGTGTAGCAGGGATACTGGAGGGAGCAGCTCATTGAAAGTGCATTTTGCGTGGTCACTCCTGTGCCCCTTCCCGGAGCATATGCCCATGGCTAGCTGGCTCTGGCGCACACAGAAGAAACGCCATGTGAGGATGCAAGCTGAGGATGGCATCTACGCGCCCAGGAGGAGGCCTCAGGACAGTCATCTCGGCGGCACAATGGCCTTGGACATCCCGCCTTCAGGACTGGGAGGGTTAACGTCTGTGGTTGAGCCCAGGGTGTGGTGTCTTGTTTGGAGGCCAGCAGACTAGGACCTTGGCTGGCTCTTCTTCCCTTCTCCTTCCACTTCTCTCTCTTGCTCTGGTTTCACCGAGGAAGAGATGAAGGTTGAGAGGTCTTACTGAAAGGACTCAGTTGAAGCACATGACCCTTATCTAGCAGCTGCCACACGTCTTCAGTCTCTCAAGAGGCCTCTGTGGACTCCTCAGAGCCTCCACCTCAGGGACTGCTAACAGCCAGTCCTCAGATGGGAAATGAGCCCCTCACCTTGGGCTCCAGGCTGTACATCTTCTCCCTGTGGGCTCTGTTGGGGCCACCTTGACTCTGATCAGTCAGAATGGGCTGGGTTACCTGCAGTAATAAGCCCCCAACATCTCAGTGGCTTATTTCTTGCTCCTGCCTAGAGCTTGACCCTTGTAGGTTGTTTGGGGGCTTATTCTGTATCATCTGCATGCCAGGCCCTGGCTGAATAAGCAGCCACTGATGACTAGGGGACAAGGACAATGACAGAGAGAAAGAGGCACATAGCCCACTGGTCCTTGAAGCTTCTACCCAGAAGTGACTCACATCATTTTTGCCCTTGGTTTAATGGTCATAGCAGGTCATATGATTTTATCCAATCTCAAATGGTATGGGAGAAAGCAACCTCCCTGGTGCCCAGGAGGAAAGCAGGTAAACATCCACCCTCTACCTGACTGCATATCTAGCCCACAAAGCTCACTGCTTCACCCTCCACCCACAGGAAGGTAGCACTGTCCTATCATACTTTGGATGTTTCCAGGGGAAAATCAGGTGTCAGATTTAGTTGCTCCCAATTCCTGGGCTCACATGTCCACTTGTCCTGGCTCCTGGCAACCCTCTTGAACCACTCCCTCACCCAGCTGGCAGTTTGAGGAAGTGGAGAAATACCCTCATTTCCTCACAGAAGGAGACAAAATGCACAGAACACCAACAATTCTCTCCAAAATAATTCCTCCTGCCTTTCTGATTATTCTGGAAGAAGAGGATGTGTTAAGTGTCTTAAAACAGGTGGCACAATACACAGGGTTTCATCTACTGTGTTCAGCCTCTGGGGTCTCTATCTGGACACGAGGCAGAGATGGTCTTACTTAAAGTCCTGTTATACTTAAAGTCTCAGAGAAGGGACTGGAGTCTCCAACTCTTCTCTTTCTAGACTTTTCCAGAACCTTTGAGTACATTTGAATATTTGAATACTAGCATCACCTCCATCTCCAGCAATTCCAGGCTTAAAATAATAGTTCTCTTCCCTAACTAACATACAAACATACATACGTGCATTCATACAGGTGTACATGTATGCATGCATAAACCCTTAAAAAAAAACTTTACTCAGCAGAAAGCTGACCCAACACACGAATTTTAGAAAGGCCTCTCTGGTGGTAATTTGGCAAAAGAAAGTCTGGATTCAAAGGGTCCAAAAAGGAAGATTGCAGATATCCTGGCAGGGAAGTGTGGGGTCTGAGCAAGATAGAAATAATGGAAACAGAGAAGGTTCAGCGAGAAGGAAAAAATGATAGGATTTATTGAACTTTCTCATGTAGAGTAAAAACTGCCACTTTGTAAAACATGTAGGTAAAGACCAGGAGGTAACAGCCAAGAGATGAAAGGACTTTAGGTCAAGCATTGATGGCATTTGGAGTCCCCCCATTCCAAGAAGTCTTTTAGTTGTTAGAGAACAAACAAGTCAAGATTGTCTTTCAGGGGTTAAGTTAAAGAAAAGAATCCATTTAAAGGAAGCAAAAAGGGTTTGTAGTCTCTTGACAGTGGAGCTAAGCAGTTTAGGATTCTTAACTAACGTATCTGGTTCCAAGTTTTCTGGCACTTAAAGCCAAAGGAGACCCCAGGTTACACAGATTTAAATTGTGACAACAGAAAACAGATGCCTCCAATTGTAGAGACTAAATATTTCCTGGAATGTAATTCATGCAGGGATTTATTGCTCCTTGTAGTAGGCAGTACATTCCACTAAGGTTTTACAAGAAATGTTATTGAACTTCTTTGTGCAAAACTCCATATGGACAGAAGACATGCCTGTGAACTCAACTAATAGTTGTCATTCATGAGAGACTCAGCTCTGTGAATTCTGACACATGGGGATAAATCTCAGGGCCCAGAGGTGACACACCCATTCACCGGGTCCCCCAAATTCAGTATCAGAGGCCAGGAAAGGCCAAAGTCCACCCAGGGCACTCTGTTTGATCATAATGTCAAGAAGGTTGGACTTTTCTTAAATGACATAGTGTGCCATCGAACTACATTAACTAGAGAAAAGATAGGATCAGATTTATATTTTAGGAGGACCTCTGATGGGGCTGTCAACCATTAATTAGGATAGGAGGGAGAGAAACCAACTCAGCAGCTCATTCTAAGATGAGGCAAGAGACACAGAATGGTCCGGAAGGCACAGGGTTGGGATATAAAAGATAGGATGATTTTGAGGGGAATCTAGGAAATAAAATTAACAGAGCAAACTAGTGACTAATTGGGTGAGTTGGTGATAGAGTCCAAGCAGACAGAAGAGACTGACTATTCCAGTCTGGCCATTGGGTGAACAGTGTTGCCTAAAATTAATTCACAATGTATGAGGCGTGTGTGCTCACTCAGTGAGGGTGCAGTTGGTCCATGGAGGTGATGCGAAATGTCTAGATACCTACAAACAGGTGGAGGGAGAGACTGGCTGGGCAGGGAGCTCTGAGGTGCACGGGATTATCCGTCAGAGTGGTTGCAACCTTGAGAGTCAGTGAGATCATCCTGGGTTAGCAGCATGAAGAGTGAGGACCGCAGGAGAGGAGACCAGCCTCGGGCGGACACAGAGGAGAGAGCAGAAAAGCAGGCAAGGACCAGGTGGGGCTGGTGCCCCAGCCATCACACAGATTGGAGCATCCAGAGGGACTGGCCGCATTCTAGATGGTTCAGAGAACTGAGCGTGCAGGGGTGTCTCCAGCAACTACGGGTGCCCGGGGATTTTCCAGTCTACACTGTGAGACAGATTGGGTCCCTCACCTGCATGCAGTTAATCAGGTCTTTGGACCTTCCACCAGGGCTGCCTCTTTCCCAGCCACATCTTCCAGAACTTTATGGCCAAACATTACTTCTCTCAACCTGCCAAGACTTCACCTTTCCTTCTTCCAAATACTAATTCTGCTGTAGATGAAAGAACAAAGAAGCAAAGAAGCAGAAATTATATTAATTCAACAGGTCTTTGAAAGGGTGAATTTAAAATATTGATGAGTTTATTTTTAAATGTGTTACTTAATAAATAAATCTTTGCAATGTTAAAATCTTCAAAATTTGAAATGAGAGAGAAAATAATATTCTAAGACTCAAGGACCAAGTACTGTTTTTCTAGCTATAAGCTTTCCGTAATGAAACACCCTAAAAATAGCTGAAGAAAAACAACTATGAAAGGGCATTCCATCCACCCACCCTCACCCTGTTTTTCTTAAAAATAAGGGCCAGCATTGTGGATTTTCTAAAAGTCATAAATTATTTTGATACTTTTTTAGTAATGCAATAACCACATGTTTAATATGAGTAAAATATGACTAAAAATTTATGTGTTGTTCTTGGAAAAAGCTGAATTTCCTGCTTGTATCTAAGACAAACCAGTCCATTTTTTAAAATAAGAATCCAGAAAGGTCATATTTAACTGTTCAACATTATATATCACATAGAAGTAAATAGTCATATCATTTGTCTTAAAAATGTTTCATGTCATAATAGCTCTGTATTAAACAGGAGTAGACGCAAGCAAAGCCAGCTAATCTTCAAACATTTTAAGATAGTGCATGAAAAGCAAAATCCAGCTATTCCCATCTGGCCTGCAGGCCTGTGTTACAGCTCAGGAAATCCACACACTGGGGGGCTGCAGTCCTGGCTGTTAAGAATTCTTGAGTGTCATGATCCTGGAATGTTCACACGTTTTAAAAAGCAGCCCCTCCAAATGTTCAATGTAAGAAAAGCCTGATGACCTACGGGTTATGCGGTAACCCATAAAAAGAAAAATGGTTTTGAAGATAGAGTAACAGAGAGGTTAACACAGCTTTCTTAAATAAAAATAAGATTTTAGCTAGATTATACAATCCCCTAGGTTGTGGTAGCTGGGAGCCGATGAATGATAAGAGGAACACTCTTCTTCAAAAGTTAAATCATCAGAAAACTCAGATGAGCAAACATTTCAGCCATGGGCTACGATTACAACTGAAGGGACGGGAAGAAGGAAGGAAATGAGCAATTGTTAAGGTTTTACTTAACCGGAAACCTGTCTGGCTTCTCACTTAATTCTTACAGCAATTCATTACTGCAGCTCATTTTACTACAGCTCATTTTACAAACGAAAAGCAGTGCATAGAGTTTTAAAATAAACTGTCCATAAATGCTTTAGTTCTCTAAAATAACAAACTATGTAGCCAATATGTATAATCAGCAAATACCGATTATATAGCTAATTAAGAAACAGAATGCTATGCATTTAAATAAAGTGCATATACTTGTTAAGTTACTACTGTATAGCTATCCCATAATTATATAACACATAGAAAATATAAGTAAGTACATAACTAATTACAATCACAATAAATAGACCTGAGAAGACAGTCAAGAGAATCTGGCCCATCTTTTTTCACATGTTCACACTACAAACATTACAGTATGTCTATCACGTATCAGATGTTTCTGCTCACACCATAACAAGACACTCTGAGAACCTACTGGATGTCTGACACCACCACGTGCCTGGGAGGGTGTGGAACATGCAGAAGATAAATTGGTGCAGCTGTTTGAAAAGCAGTTTGGCATCATCTCCTTTGGACACCTTAGGACTTAGCACATCCCATTGGAGGTCCGCGTGGCCAAGACCAAGAATCCAGACACATGCACCCCTGGGAACCGATGCCCAGTGTTTCTAAAAGCCCAGCACTGTAAAGTACCCAAATGTCCATCAGCAGTAAAATGGATAAATAAAAAGTGGCGTATTTGTGCATAGGTGTGCACTGCAGCTGTGAGAGAGCATGAACTACATTCAACCACATGGGTGATTTTATCTTCCAAACAAAACTAAAGCAAGCACCCTCAGAAACAGAGGCATGTAGATGGGAGAGTTTATTCATGAATGGTTCAAAAATAAGCTAATCAGAATTGTATAAGTGTACTTATTTAGACAGTAAGCTGCAAAGGAAAACAAGAGAGTGGTGTCCCCAAAATCAGAATGGTGGACACTGCCAGGCCCAGGGTGGGACAACCCAGAAGGAGCCATGTGTGCGGTTTTCCAGGGCATGGCAGTCATATGACAATATTGGTTCAACTGCATAGCTTATGCTTCCTGAGTGGGAGTGTGTTGTATTTCACAATAAAGGGTTGACAAAATGTTGACCCCACCTACTCGAATATATACACATAAGTACAAATTTGTGTGTTTACACATATACCATATACACGTATTCACTTCTTACTGGTAGTACAGACGTTATATGTGATTTTTTACCTTCTGTTACTTGATGTCAGTACTTTTCAAATTTTTCACAATGAAAAATTAATATTACAGTGAACCAAAAAGTCATCTCTAGAATGAAGAAAAAGTCCATCTTGGACTTGCTGGCTGGTGGTGGCTCAGGACAGCAAGCAGAGGGGGCGGGGCACTGGGCCAGGCCAGCATTCCAGGGGTTTGTGAGTCTGCCTGGACTAGGAAAGCCTGCCAGGGTGCCTCCATGTGCCGGGGCAGCTGAGGAATGCACTGTGTTTTGACAACCAGGAGCACCGAGGGCGAAGGGGCTGCGGGACAGAGCCATCCTGTGTTCCTGCCTGGCGCCAGGAGGCCCTTTGACTCTAGCAGTCCTTCAGGACCCAGACACCCCTGCCTCTCAGCTCAAGCCCTGTCACTCCTCTGCTCCGGGAAAGTATACAAACTGTGTGCCCAAGAGCAGTCTGTACCCTTCAGCCCCAAGGCGCGGCGGTGGTGACGGCTCCCTCCCTGCCCCATTGCCTCTCTCGCCCTCTTCCTCCCTTTCCCTCTGCCCAGCTCCTCTCCCATTCCCATTTCCCCCGCTCTTTCCCTCTTTCTCCTTCTTTCCCTCTCCCATCCCCTCTCACTGTCCCTGTCCCTGTCCCTCTCTTGCAGGGCCACTTCAGCCTCGCCCTGGCACCCAGGGTGCAGGCAAGGCCTCCAAACCCCCTGTGGCTCACCTGCCCTTTGAACTCCCCAGTCCAGAGCAACAGCTCCTGGCAATGGCCTGGTTCCTTGGAAGAGCTGCAGGGTGGCAGGGTGTCCAGCCCAGCAAGGGGTCTCACCCTCTGAAGCCCTGGTGCCTTCCAAGACAGCCTGCAATACTGGGGTGAGGGCCCCCAGTGGTGAGGTTAGAACAGAGGGTGCCCAGACACCAAGTGTCCTCCACAGCAGGAGCAGGGCCAGAAAGCAAGCTGCTGCCACCAGCAGGGTTTCAGTTTGGTTTGAATTTTGAAGCATGAGAGCTTTTCAGTAATCATCTCCCAAATCATCCCGATAATGAGCTTCATAAAATTGTCAGTAGTTAGCAACAGATTTTTGTAGTGGAAGCCACTGTTCAAATGTGCTGAACAATGGTCTCCTGGTTGTACATCCTTGTAGACAACTGCCAACAAGAAATAACTCAATATATCTTTTCAAGGCCCTCCTTTATTTCTATAAATTAAACACAAAATGCTGAGATCATTGCATTCTTCTGCCAGAGTTTGTTGACTTGGATGATGGTGCTTAGAATACTTTTGGAAATTAAATCTTCAATCACTGTGGTTTTTTTTCTCTCTGAAAATAGTGAAGGAATAGGGAGAAGGAGCTCTGATACGTGAGCAACAGCCAGTCCTTTTCCCAGAAGCCTCTGGCAGGCCAGGCTGCAGCAGGGTAGAGGGAAAAGCAGAGCTGAGCAGGGAACAGCAAGGGAGTCAAGTCAAGGATGGAGCTGAACCCGGCAGGGCCGGGAGGACAGAGGCCTGGGCAAACATCGACGAGAGTCATCATTTCCAAGGTATGGCTTAAAAGGTGGAAAAGGAATGTTTATAATTCTCTCTTAAAAGAACAAGCTAACAAAATTTGGCTCGAGTTAAGCAAACTTGGTTTTCAAGGGCATATTTCTCCCACACCGTTTAACCTGATCATGCAGATCGGTGGTCTCTGCTGCGGGCATGAGTCACATCTTTAAACTATCGAAATATTTTAACTGAAGCTTTTAAAAATCAGCCTCATGTTAGAAGACATCTACATTTGGATGTGGTCCCAATCCCCCCTTTCCTAAATGCACAGTTTGGGTCAGATGAGAAGGACACCTTCCCACCTCCTTCCCTGGGATCTGGCCCCGTCTCAGTCAGCTCAAGTCACCACAAGGAGCCACCCAGCCTGCAGACACAGACACCCACAGCTCCAGAAGCTGGGCGTACAAGAGCCAGGCACCTGCAGTGGCTCCTGGTGAGGACCCACTTCCTGGTTTCCACGTGGCCACTCTCTACCTTGCATGGAGGAGAGAATGTACTATCAGTTCATCCTCTTCTTATAAGGACACTAGTCCCATTGTGGCGGCCCTACCTCATGACCTCATCTGACTGTAATCACCTCCCAGAGGCCCACTTCCTAACACCATCACCCAGGGAATTACACCTTCCACATAGGAACTTGCAGGGGTGGGACCATCACTCAGCCCATCACAGACCTAAGCACCTCCACCCGGCATCTCACCACTAGGGCTCCACCAACCTGTGTCCCTGAGCGTTTTCCTGGCTCAGTGGCTTCTTCAAGAGACAGAATCCTTACCTGACAGCAGGTGTTTGCTCCAGCCAGAACTGGGTGTTTTTTTTCATGGTTGACAGAAGCCCTGGTGCCACTGGATCTCCCAGGACCCTCAGAGGGTGAGCTCCACAAGCCAAACCCAACTCCACAGCTCAGGGAAGCCATGACTTCCTCCCTCTTTCTGTGAGCTGCCAGATGCTATTCCTCACAGCTCTGCCCCATGCCCTGTCCCACATGCACCCTTTCATCTGGCCTCTTAGTCCCTAGAAGCAAAGCGGAGTTCCCTCACTGCTCCCCCTGCAATGAGTCCTACATGTTTGCACACCACACTGCCATTTATCCCAGGGCCTTCTGCCTCCTGATCAACTCCACTCCAAAGCCCCTTCTGCCTCTCTAATATCTCCTCCACCTGGAAAAAAATCTCTCTTGCTGTTTAGTGTGGACCAATTCTGCCTATGATCCAGCTTCTGGGTGTCTCAAACATGACCCCAGAAACATTCACCCAGGACTTTTCTCCCAAAGGCTGAGAATCTCCCTCTGAAGGACTCTCAAATCAGTTACTAAGAGAATAAAAGCTGTTTTCATCTTATGTATACATTTTAGACTTACTCCATCTGACCTATTCTATCCCTTTTCTGTTTTTTTCACTTTAAATGAAAATCATAAATATGATAGTTGAGTGTCATGCAGAAAAGTGGTAAGGCCCAAGCCCCAGAGAGCTAAACCAAAGACCAACTGGCCATATACGGTCAGCCCACAGGACCCAGGAATATCCACACACAGAAATGACCAGTTCATTCCCCTCTAGTCCACACAGGAGCCAAGCAGGCCCCTGCTGCTTGGGGTAAGTCCCAGATTAGAAGCAGATGGGAGACATTAGCCCCTTGCTTGGCCCCTTGGCCCTAGGCCATCCTACTGCTTTGTGCCCCCCCAGGATGGTTGCAAATGGACAAGGACAAGGAAAAGAGTCAGAGCCCATCCCCCAAGGCCTGACAAAGCCTCTGTCATTGCCCAGCCCATGCCCAAGACCCACAGGAAATGCCAAGGGTAGGAAATCCATCAGTGTATCAGTGCACAAGCCACATGGGTGGGAAGAGCACAGCCCAGTGAGAATAAAGCATGGCAAGCAGAAGGGGAGCCAGCAGGGCCCAGGCCCCCCTCCAGTCCTATATATGATCCTTATTGCCCCCACTGTGAGCTCTAATTTTGTTATCTCAGAGTACATTTGTCCCTGAGCTCAAGCTCTGGAAATAGGATTGCGGCAAATTCTGAAAGCAGAAATCACCTCTCCCAGCATCTCATGAGAAAGAACAGGTACCTCTGAATGCTACCTGTTCTAAATGGTCTCCAGAATCCCACCCATGACTGCACATTCATCCTTAGTGACATCACTGACTGTAGACTCAGTCAGCTCAGAGAGCCTCACAGCCTCATGTGACAAAGCTCCCTAGAGATCAGTGAAGCTTGCTCCAAAGCAAACCGTACAGGTGTCCCATCTCCACAAAGATTCATAATGTCTACAAGGAGATCTGTAAATAAATCCATGGGCATTCCTCAGAGGAGAAAAGGCCAAGGGCCAGAAATGACAGCATTTGCCAGAGGCTGAGCATCTAAAAAAAAGCAGAGCCAGAATATAACCTTGGAGATTGAGAGGCCGATTCCATGATTAATACTAAAAAATATATTATTAGCAGCAAATAAATGAAGTACTTCGATATAAATCTAAAAAATACATACAAAGTCTACATGAGGAAAATTCTGATGAAAGAATTCCAAGATCTACATAGATAGGAAGACACCCATGTTCATGGATAGCAAGATTTGATATTGTCAAGATGTCAATTCTTCCCAATTTAATCTACAGAATCATGATGCTTCTGATTAAAGTCTCAGCAATTACTTTGTTGATATTGACAAACTGATTCTAAACATTATATGGATCATGAAACCATAAAACTCATAGATGAAAACATAGGCAAAAATCTCTTGAATATAAACATGAGCAACTTTTTCCTGAACTCATCTCTTTGGGCAGGGAAACAAAAGCAAAAATGAACACATGGACTACATCAAACTAAAAAGCTTCTGTCCAGCAAAGGACACCATCAGCAGAACAAAAAGGCATCCTACAGTATGGGAGAATATATTTTTAAATGACATATAAAGAACTCACATGCCTCAACACCCAAAAAGCAAATATTAAAAAATGGACGGAGGATATGAACAGACAGTTCTCCGAAGAAGAAATTCAGATGGCCATCAGGCACATGAAAAGATGCTCCATATCACTAATTATCAGGGAAATTCAAATTAAAATCACAATGAGATATCACCTCACATGGTTAGGATGGCCAACATAAAAAAGACTAGGAACAACAAATGCTGTCAAGGATGTGGAGAAAGGGGAACCCTCCTACACTGCTGGTGGGAATGTAAACTAGTTCAACCATTGTGGAAAGCAATATGGAGGTTCCTCAAAAAACTAAAAATAGAAATAACATTTGACCCAGGAATTCCACTCCTAGGAATTTATCCTAAAAATATAGGATCCTAGATTCAAAAAGACATATGCACCCCTATGTTTATTGCAGCACTATTATGACAGCCAAGATATGGAAGCAACCTAAGTGCCCATCAGTAATTGAGTGGCTAAAGAAGAAGTGGTATATATACACAATGGAATATTATTCAACCATAAGAAAACAAATCCCACCATTTGCAACAACATGGAGGGAGCTGGAGGGTATTATGCTCAGTGAAATAAGCCAGGCGGAGAAAGACAAGTACCAAATTATTTCCCTCATATGTAGAGTATAAAAACAAGGCAAAACTGAAGGAACAAAACAGCAGCAGACTCACAGAACCCAAGAAGGGGCTAGCGGTTACCAAGGGGGAGGGGTTGAGGAGGGTGGGAGGGGAAAGAGGGAGAAGGGGATTGAGGGGCGGTATGATTGGCAATCTCCATATAGGTAGGTCATGGGGAAGGCAGTACAGCGTGGAGAAGACAAGTTATGACTCTATAGCATCTTACTCTGCTGATGGACAGGGGGTGAAGGGGAACTTGATAATATGGGTGAATGTTGACACCACAATGTTGCTCATGTGAAACCTTCATAAGATTGTATATCAATGAAACCTTAATTTAAAAAAAAGATTATATAGAAAAAGGCAAAACACCCAGAATAGTCAACACAGTATTAAAGAGAAAAACAAAATCTGAGGACTGACATTGCTCAACCTCAAGACTTACTCCAAAGCTATAAGATTGTATATCAATGAAACCTTAATTTAAAAAAAAGATTATATAGAAAAAGGCAAAACACCCAGAATAGTCAACACAGTATTAAAGAGAAAAACAAAATCTGAGGACTGACATTGCTCAACCTCAAGACTTACTCCAAAGCTACAGGAATCAAGTCAGTGGGATATTGGTATGGTGTTGGACAATTAGATCAATGCAAGAGGAGAGAAAGCCCAAAAATAGACCCATGTAAATGTAGTCAACTGATCTTTGGCAAAGGATCAAAGGCAATTCAGTGGAGTAAAGAAAGTCTTTTCAACAAAGGAATAACTGGACATCCACATGCAAAAAAAAGAAAAAGAATCTGGACAGATTTTACACCCTATGCAAAAATTAACTCCAAATGAATCAGACCCCAAATGTAAAACAGAAAGCTAAGATAAGATTGGAGGAAACCTTGATGACCTAGGATTTGTTGCTGACTTTTGAGATATGACACTAAACATAGGACACCATGAAAGCAAAGGCTGATAAGCTGGACTTCATTAAAATTTAAAACTTTTCTCTGTGAAAGACATTGTTAAAAGAATGAAAAGACAAACCACAAACTGAGAGAAAATATTTGCAAAATACACATCTGATAGAGGACTCATATCCAAAAAATACAAAGAGCTCTTACAATTCAACAATAAGAAAACAGCCTAATTTAAAACATTAAGGCAAAAGACCTCAATAGACACCTCACCAAAGAATTTAAAGAGATGGCAAATAAGCAAATGAAAAGATGTTTCACATCATATGTCATCAGGGAAATGCAAATTAAAACAAGGAGATACCACTACACACCTACAAGAATGGCCAAAATCTAAAACACTAACCACGCCAAATGCAAAGAATGTGGAGGAACAGAGACTCATTCATTGCTGATGGGGACACAAAAGGGTGCAGCCACTTTGGAAGACAGTTTGGCTATTTCTTCAAAAACTGAACATACTTATACTGTGTGATCCAGCAGTCACACACTTAGGTATTTACCCAAATGAGTTGAATGTTCACACAAAAATCTACCCATATTATTCAACCATAAGAAAACAAATCCTACCATTTGCAACATAGATAGGAAGGTACCCATGTTCATGGATAGCAAGATTTGATATTGTCAAGATGTCAATTCTTCCCAATTTAATCTACAGATTCCATGAAGCTTCTGATTCATAATTGCCAAAATTTGGGAGCAACCACGATGTCCTTCAGTAGGTGAATAGATAAACTGTGGTCCATCCAGACAATGGAATATTATTCAGGACTAGAAAGAAATAAGCTCTCAAGCCATGAAAAGGCACAAAGGAACCTTAAATGCACATCACTAAGTGAACAAAGCCAATGTGAAAAGGCTACATACTGTATGATTCCAACTCTATGACACTCTGGAAAAGGCAACACTGTGGAGACAGTAAAAAGACCAGTGATCACCAAGAATTAGGGGAAGAAGGGATGACTAGGCAGAGCACAGCATTTTTAGGGCAGTGAAAATACCGTTCGGCACTGTGATGGTGGACACGCCATTATGCATTTGTCCAAACCTATAGAATGTACCACATATAGTGTGGACTCCAATATAACCTATGGACATAGTTAAAAATAATGTATCAGTCCTGGTCCCTCAACTGTAACACACATCCTACAGTAATACAAGATGTTGATTACGGGGACACAGTGGCAGGGGGAGTGTATGAGAACTCTACTTTTCTGCTCAATTTTTCTATAAACCTGAAACTGCTGTAAAAATAAAGTGCATTCATTCTTATTGTATATAATATATTATGTAATATTTATTATAATTATTAAATATAATAAATCAAACTCATGAAACTCCCATAGTCACAGTGGTTTCACTACCATGGATCCGTCTTGTGAGAAGGGGGCTGGGCTGGACTGGCAGCTGTGCTGGCCCGGGATGGGAGTGCCCAGCCAGCATGGGGGCTGCTCAC
This sequence comes from Manis pentadactyla, assembly GCF_030020395.1. NCBI lineage: Eukaryota > Metazoa > Chordata > Mammalia > Pholidota > Manidae > Manis > Manis pentadactyla. Next base: position 48,037,907 of record NC_080025.1, read on the forward strand.
AGCAACTGCAGACAGTGCCACCCACCCTGGCCTGGGAGGCAGTCGCTGCTGGTGGGGATGCACCTACATGTAGTGAGGGTCCTGCGTGAACATCCCTGACCTAGGCCAGAAGGTCCTCCCCACCCGCCCTTCCGTGCTGCGCTCTGGGAGCTCCCACAGAGCCGATGGCACTCAGACAGCAATATTTGGCCCTGTGACTGGTGATTGCGGAGAGACAAACTGATGAGGGCTGCAAACCTCAGGACACCCAGAGTCCATAGGCCCCATTGTCCCCGGGACTGGGAGGGGCTAGGGCCCCCTGACATAATAACCCGTTTGCCTCATCGGCCTGAGGACCACCAGCACCTTAGGGAAGAGGGGACCAGAATTTTCGCAACACTCTACAAGTCCTTGCTCCAGGCCTCAGTTTCCTCATCTGTAAACTGGGGTAACAATTCCTCCCCGCAAGGCGCTGTGTAACTGTCGGTCCATGTGTTGTGGAGGCCCTAAGAAGGTCCTAGAGCAGCAGTGTGAATACTGGCATGCAACCTTTCACCAAAAATCACCTGGCCCCCACCTAGCAGTTTTCTTTTATTGGCTAGTTAGGAATTTTTCAACTGGACAAGTGCTACCTCTGGGGCATCTCTGACTAATCCTCACAAGGTGGCCTCAGTAATTTGTGGAACAGCTCCTCACTATCTGAAGCACTGCAGAGAGAGCAGAGGTGGGAAGACAGGCCTGGGTGAATCTGGATTCTGCCCCCGTGTGACGTGACACCTCCTGCCAGGGCTTCAGTTTCCTCCTCTGTGACTCTGTGATGATGGAGTTTGCCTTGAGGGTTGTGGGAACCAGCTGTGGCTCACATGGGGGTGAAGATGGAACCTGAGTCGTGCTGATATCCATCTGTCAACTTGCTATTCCTGAAAATAAAAATGACTGATGAAGGGGGGGGGTGACTGCTGTGGAAATGCTGCAGAAATATTTGAAATACAAGTCTCTCGGGATGTAAACAGCTACACCCTGCAGGTTTGGGGACATCATCACATCTTGGGTGGCTCTGAGGCTTTACGGACTGAAGAAGTTCCCTGGGGTTATTGTTGGAGACCATCTTTGTCTTCTCACATGTTTGTAGGCAGAATGGGAAAGCACCTTCCCCCATGTCTGAATGCAGCATGGGAAAGCACAAGCTTGAGAACAACAACTGGTGCAGTCCTTGAAAGTTATCTGCCCAGCTAGCTCAGTCAGCAGAGCATGAGACTCTTAACCTCAGAGTCATGAGTTCAAGCCCAAGTAGAGTGGCTGAGTCAAGCAGCCAGGCTGGCTGCTTGGACACACAGGAGCATCAGCCCTCCCAGATCTGTCTTCTCTTTTCTCTCCAGTCTCACCCCCCTCTCGCCAGGTCCAGTTCGACTCGGCGTGGCTGGACCGCAACAGGTTATAAAATCCCCATGAGGAATTCCCTGAATCTCTGAGCAGGAAAGACAGTGGCTCTCAGCACACGTCTTGGGCCTTAAGAACTCCTTCCCAAGGACTGAAACAAATCCTTACTTGCCACAGATGGATCAATCGAGGCCCATGGTTGCAAGCAAAACAAAGAAGTGTGATAAACTAAGGGAAAGGACATTTACAGGAACGTTGTCAGGTTGCTCACAGATCCTAAGGGAAGGCTGGAGACCCCAGCGCACAGGGTCCAGGGGAAGCGAGAAGCAGGCAGAACTGCCCTGCCCCTCACCTGCCTGTGCCAGAGAAGGGCCACCAGGCTTCCGCCCCGCGAGCCCTCACTCGCACAGCCCTTGGGTGGCTGTACTTCCTCCCTGGAGTAGCTGGTCTGTTAACTTTATTTAGACAATTCAATCCCATTCAAGACTTTTACTTTTCAAATGTTTGATTCTGACAATGATGTTTTTACATTTTCTGGGTTTCTTCTCACACTTAATAAGCTGTGTCATGTTTTTAATCCTCTAAGGTCTTACATGTTTTCAGTATTTGATTTTGTCCTCCGGCATTTCCTTTTGAGTGAAGTATGAGCTGGAGGTGGACTTGCATCCATCTTTTTGGATAAATCTATCATGCAGAATTCCCCAAAGCCCTGAGGGCTAGAGGCCTGTGGCCTTGCAGGCTGGCTGTGCTAAGGGTAGCACTCGAACACAGGACCTCAACAGACGGTGGGGGGACTGAAGTACAGCTCATCGCATCAGCAGCACTTTGAGTGAAATTGAGTATTGGACAGTATGCGCGTAGCACAACAGGACAGGACCCTGCCACGTTCCCGGGGCTTCCCCTCCAGGCAGAGGCTCTCAGCTCAGGCCCCAGATGAGCAACAGTGTTTACTCCCAAAACAGAGATCCTGCCGTGTGAGAAGGAGCTATGAGCTGTCACAGCAGAGCTGCAGGTGGACCAGGACTGTGCTGGCTGTGGTCTTAGAGCCCGGGTTAGAAACACCTGCTCAAATGCAGTTTCTGGGCCCCACCCCAGAGCCCCAGCCTCAGAATAAAATAAAGTGCACCCTCAAGAGAAGCACTGGGCAACTTCCCCAGAGAACTGCGACCCTGGCTTTGCAGCAGTCTGTCTCCACAGGGAAGTCACAACCCACAAACACGCTGGGCAGAGCTGGCCTGGAAAGCCTCCAGCAGTGGCGCTGGTGTGAGTTCATTCCGGAAGCCTGTTCCTTAGGCCTGAAAGTGGTGACCTTTGGGTGTAAGGTTCACACTTAGGAAGGCAAACTCACTCGGATGCAGAAGACCGTGAGCTTCACTTCACTTCATTCTAAAGGCTCCGACATGACAGCTTCACGGTTCTGTTCAGGCCTGGAAAGGAGAAAATGGACACCAGTGGGTGAGCATTATCGTCAGAGTGACAGTGGCTGCAAGACAGCAGTCAGGGTGCTACTCGTGACAAGTGACGGAAACCCCCACTAGCCTAAAAGATGAAGGCTATTTGTGAATGTTCAGTTCCATAAGGGAGAACAGTGCCTAGGAGGGGGCTCTCTGGGCCAGTCTGATCCCATCACCAGCCGCCTCACCAAAGGTGGGCCTTCCTTCCCCACATCCTCGCAACCTGAACTCAGCCCCTTGGCTGCAGAGGCTCCTGCCCCACGGCATCGGGAGACCCAGTGGGCGGGTCACACACCCACCGCACGCCAGCCACTGGGACAGAGGAATGGCTCAAACCAATCAGCCCCCCCAGGGGATGAAGGTGGGGTCACTCTCCCCAGGCACCAGACTGGAGACCTAAAAAAATTCGTGATACTACTTTAGAAAGGAGAAAGACGGGGGTGGATGGTGAGGACAGCAGGCAGACAAACACCGTGGAGACACTTACCAGCCATCCAGTTCATCATGTCAGAGGTGCTCTGGGCAGGCTCTTCCCCACACCCTGAATTCTGCAGTGAGGGGTGGAGACTCACATCACAGCAGAGAGCCACCATCACTCACAGAGCAGCCTGGGCAGCAAGCTGGTGTTGGGGAGAAGGCAAGCCTCCAGAATTGTCCTTCTGTGGCTCCCAGCGTCTCCCAGCTGGGTCCAGGCCCCACCACCAGGCTCATGGTTACGGGCATATCCTGGCAAAGGCTGCCATGAGGTTCCTGCACCCAACCACTCATCCGCTGATTTACTGTGCTGACATGTAAACACACGACCAAAACAAACGGGTCAGCTCTCATTGTGCACCCTGAGGATGCCCATAGCCTCCCTAAGACTTCTGTGAGCTCCTGAGATCTAGGGTTGCAAGGGTGCAGGGGAAGGTACCTGCTCTGACAATCACCTTGGGCTCCAGGGACCTGTGTCAGCTCCAGTGCTTCCCCCGATGGGGGGGCTCCAGGCTGAACCCCCGATGTCATCTGCCTATGGCAACACCGGTTCAATGCCTTCATGCTCACACACACATGTGGATGCACCCATACATGCACACACATGCACAAGCGCAGATACATGCACACAGTCTCACCTATATACACGCACATGCATGTGACACACCATGCTTAAGGATAGGAGACTCACTGAACACATCTCAGAGGCATGGCCCCCCTCACATTGGGGCCTCTCTGTTCTTCCATGCCTTCTTGCAACTCTCGCACAGGGTATGTGTCCACTTGACCCCTTGTTCTCTCCTACACCCAGGCTGCTCCCTGCCCACCTCCTCCCAGACTGACCTGCACACCCCAAATTCTTCTCCATCTGAGTGCAATCCACCTTCTATAGCCCCTCCTCCCAAACTCATTCCAGAATCACCCTGTAAATACCAGTCACTCTCAAACTTTTAGCTTGGGACCCCTTTACACCCTTAAAGCTTATGAAAGAATGCCAAAGAGCTTCTGTTTAGGTGGACTACGCAGGCATGCCTTGGAGGTACTGCGGTTTGGTTCAGACCACCACAACGAAGTGGATATTGAATAAAGTGAGTCAAAGGAACTTTTTAGTTTCCTGGTGCATGTGAAAGTTCTTGACACTATCCTGCCATCTATTAAGTGTGCAACAGCATTATGTCTAAAAACACAAAGTACATACCTCAATTAAAAAGCACTTTTTTACTAAAAAATGCTAACATCATTTGAGCCTTCATCAAGTTGTAGTCTTTTTGCTGGTGGCTGGTCTTCCTCAATGTTGATGGCAGCTGATGGGTCAGGGTGGTGGGTGCTGAAGGCTGGGGTGGCTATGGCGATTTCTGAAAATAAGACAAGAATGAAGTTTTCTGCATCGATTGCCTCTTCCCTTCATGAATGCTTTTTCTTTAGCGTATGATGCTATTTGAAAGCATTTTACCCAGAGTAGAACTTCTTTCAAAACTGGAGTCAATCCTCTCAAACCTGTCACCACGTTAACAAAGAAATTCCTGTAATTCTCTAAATCCTTTGTTATTTCAACAGTCCTCACAGCATCTTCACCAGGGGCAGATTCATCTCAAGAAACCACTTTCTTCACTTAGTTCATAAGAAGCAGTTCCTCATCTGTTCAATTTTTATCATGAGATGCAGCAATTCAGTCTCATCTTCAGGCTCCATTTCCAACTCTAGTTGTCTTGCTGTTTCCACCACATCTGCAGCGACTTCCTCCACTGAAATCTGAAGCCCCCAAAGTCATCCACAAGGGCTGGAATCAGCTCCTTCCAAACTCCTGTTGGTGTTGCAGTTTTGACCTCTTCCCGTGAATCACTAAAGATCTTCATGGTCTCTGAAATGATGAATCCTATCCAGAAGGTTTTCTATTGACTTTGCCCAGGTCCATCCATGGAATCACTGTCTATGGCAGCTATAGCATTATTAAACGCATTTCATTAATAACAAGACTCGAAAGTTGAAATGACTCCTTGAACCATGGGCTGCAGAATGGGTGTTGTGTGTTATGTGAGCAGGCATGAAAACAACATTCATCCCATTGTCCATCTCCATCAGAGCTCTGGGGTGACCAGGTACATTGTCCGTGAGCAGTCGTATTTTGAAAGGAAGTTTTTTTTCCTGAGCAGTAGGTCTTAACAGTGGGCTTAAAATACTCAGTAAGCCACGTTGTAAACATATACGCTGTCATCTAGGCTTTGTTGTTCCCTTTCTAGAGCACAGGCAGAGGAGATTTAGCATAATTCTAAGGGCCCTAGGATTTTTAGAATGAACAATGAACTTTGGCTTCAACTCAAAGTCACCAGTGTCATTAGCCCCTGACAAGAAAGCCTGCCTGTCCTTTGAAGCTATGACGCTAGGCACTGACTTCTCCTCTTTGGCTATGCAAGTCTTAGTGTCGTCTAGGGGGATGTTCCATCTACACTGGAAATCTGCTGTTCAGTGTATCCACCTTTGTGAGTTATCTTAACCAGATATTCTGGGTAACTTGCTGAAGCTTCTCCATCAGCATTTGCTGCTTCACCTGCACTTTTATGTTATGGGGATGGCTTCTTCCCTTAAAACACATGAACCAACCTCTTCTGGCTTCCAAATGTTCTTCTGCAGCTTCCTCACCTCTCTCAGCCTCCATAGGATTGAAAAGTCAGGGTCTTGCTCCGGATCAGGTTGGGCTTAAGGGAATGTTGTGTCTGGTTTGCTCTTCTCTCCAGACCACTCAAATGTTTTCCGTATTAGCAGTAAGGCTGTTTAAATTTCTTATTATTTGCTTGCTCACTGGAGTAGTACTTTTAACTTCTTCCTTTGCATTCACAACTTGCTGTTTGGTGCAAAAGGCCTAACCTTCAGCCTGTCTTAGCTTTGACATGCCTCTCTCACTGAGCTTAATTAATCATTTCTAGTTTTTGATTTAAAGTGAGAGACGTGTGACTCTTCCTTTCACTTGAACACTTAGAGGCCACTGTAGGGCTATTAATTGGCCTAATTTCAATATTATTGTGTCTCAGAGAATAGGGAGGCCCAAGGAGAGGGAGAGAGATGGTAACAGCCATCTAAAGCAGTCAGTACACACACAACCATTATTGATTAAGTTTGCTGTCTCACACGGGTGGGGTTCATGGCACCCAAAATAATTGTAATAAAATCCGTACAAAATAAAATCACAGATCACCATAACAAATATAATAATAACGCAAAAGCTTGAAATAGTGCAAGAATTACCAAAATGTGACACAGGGACATGAACGGAGCAAATGCTGTTGGAAGCATGGTGCTGGTAGACTTGCCACCAACTTCAGTGTGTAAACACCACAGTATCTGCAAAGTGCAATAAAGTGAGGTATGCCTGAGTGTGTTAAGATTTGCCATAGTAGGAATTAGACCTTAACTACAGTACCCACTGAATACACAGGGGCACCGAGACTCAACAGAGAGCCTGGTTTGAGCACAAGACAGTGTGGGAAGCTGAGGCATTACGGATCTCTCTCTTAAAAATTGATGTTTAGTGGACATAAAAGACATCAGTGTTTATATCTGGATCAGATTTCCTTTAAATGAGAGTGCTAGGGCTCACCTTTCTCAGTAAAGTTGGAAATTTTAGACTATCTGATGACCCCAACTACTGACAGTCTTTTTTTCCAGGCAATGTATTCACATCTATGCAAAAAATTAAGTTAGTTTTATAAGTCAGATTAAAATATTCCTGGAGAGAGATCGCACCAAGCTAATAATTTTCCCTGCCTTTTAAAATAACACCGAAGAGGGCGGAGCCAACATGGCGGCGTGAGTAGGACAGTGGGAATCTCCTCCCAAAAACATATATACTTTTGAAAATACAACAAACACAACTAGCCCTAAAAGAGAGACCAGAAGACGCAGGACAGTGGCCAGACTGCAGCTACACCAGCGAGAACCCAGCGACTGGTGAAAGGGGTAAGATACAAGCCCCGGCCCTGCGGGACCCGAGCGCCCCTCCCCCCAGCTCCCGGTGGGAGAACAATAGGCAGAGCGGGAGGGAGACAGAGCCCAGGACTGCCGAGCACCCAGCCCCAGCCATCCGGGCCAGAGCGCAGACACAGTATATGCCCAGGGGGCCCTGGATACTGGGAGAACAGGGGGTAAGACCTCAGAGCGGGTGCTGAAGCTGACGCCCCTGTGACAAAGAAAAGCGGGGGCTTTTTGAAAGTCTTAAAGGGACAGGGACTTAACAGCTTGACGGAAACAACCCAGGTCACAGTACAGCAGCTGGAAATTACAGGGAAAACCGGGTGCACTAACCCCCTGGGCAACAGCTCTGAGACCCCTCACGGAGGCAAACAGTCAAGCAGCCCCCCCATCCATCACCCCACCGGGCGCTGCGAAAGCAGAGAAGCAGCCTGAGACAAATTCCGCCCACAGAAAGGGAAATTTCTCCCTCCCGGCCAGGCAAGACACAAAGACCCACTCTACACGCAATTACCCAACACAAGCCACTAGGGGTCGCAGTTGCCCCAGTAAAGAAAGGCCAGTAGCAAGTGAAAATTTTGGCCCTCCCAGCTGACAGTCAATAGCACCTGTCAACATGAAAAGGCAAAAAAATATGATTCAGACAAGACTAACCCAGACAGCTTCGGCATCTGCTACATCTTCCCCTGAGAAGGAATCTGGGGAGATAGATTTAGCCAGTCCACCTGAAAAAGAATTCAAAACAAAAGTCATAACCATGCTGATGGACTTGCAGAGAAATATGCAAGAACTAAGGAAGGAGAATTCAGAAATAAAACAAGCTCTGGAAGGACTTCAAAACAGAATGGACGAGATGCAAGAGACCATTAATGGACTAGAAAACAGAGAACAGGAACGCAGAGAAGCTGATGCAGAGAGAGATAAAAGGATCTCCAGGAATGAAAGAATTTTAAGAGAGCTGAGTGATCAAAATAAAAGAAATAATATAAGAATCATAGGCATTCCAGAAGAAGTAGAGAGAGAAAAGGGGATAGAAAATGTCTTTGAAGAAATAATTGCTGAAAATTTCCCCAAACTAGGGGAAGAAATGGCCTCTCAGACCACAGAGGTACACAGAACTCCCATGACAAGGGATCCAAGGAGGGCAACACCAAGACACATAATAATTAAAATGGCAAAGATCAAAGACAAGGACAAAGTATTACAAGCAGCCAGAGAGAAAAAAAAGGTTACCTACAAAGGAAAACCCATCAGGCTATCATCAGACTTCTCAACAGAAACCCTACAGGCCAGAAGAGAATGGCATGATATACTTAATGCAATGAAACAGAAGGGCCTCGAACCAAGACTACTGTATCCAGCACGAATATCATTTAAATATGAAGGAGGGATTAAACAATTCCCAGACAAGCAAAAGTTGAGGGAATTTGCCTCCCACAAACCACCTCTACAGGGCATCCTACAGGGACTGCTCTAGATGGGAGCACTCCTAAAAAGAGCACACAACAAAACACCCAACATATGAAGAAGGGAGGAGGAGGAATAAGAAGGGAGAGAAATAAAGAATCATCAGATTGTGTTTATAATAGCTCAACAAGCGAGTTAAGTTAGACAGTAAGACAGTAAAGAAGCTAACCCTAAACCTTTGGTAACCACAAACTTAAAGCCTGCAATGGCAATAAATTCATACCTTTCAATAATCACCCTAAATGTAAATGGACTGAATGCACCAATCAAAAGACACAGAGTAATAGAATGGATAAAAAAGCAAGATCCATCCATATGCTGCTTACAAGAGACTCACCTCAAACCCAAAGACGCGCACAGACTTAAAGTCAAGGGATGGAAAAAGATATTTCAAGCAAACAACAGAGAGAAGAAAGCAGGTGTTGCAATTCTGGTATCAGACAAAACAGACTTCAAAATAAAGAAAGTAACAAAAGACAAAGAAGGACATTACGTAATGATAAAGGGCTCAGTCCATCAAGAGGATATAACCATTATAAATATATATGCACCCAATACAGGAGCACCAACATACCTGAAACAAATATTAACAGAACTAAAGGAGGAAATAGAATGCAATGCATTCATTCTAGGAGACTTCAACACACCACTCACTCCAAAGGACAGATCCACCAGACAGAAAATAAGTAAGGACACAGAGGCACTGAACAACACACTAGAACAGATGGACCTAATAGACATCTACAGAACTCTACATCCAAAAGCAACAGGATACACGTTCTTCTCAAGTGCACATGGAACATTCTCCAGAATAGACCACATACTAGGACACAAAAAGAGCCTCAGTAAATTCCAAAAGATTGAAATCCTACCAACCAACTTTTCAGACCACAAAGGCATTAAACTAGAAATAAACTGTTCAAAGAAAGCAAAAAGGCTCACAAACACATGGAGGCTAAACAACACGCTCCTAAATAATCAATGGATCAATGACCAAATCAAAATGGAGATCCAGCAATATATGGAAACAAATGACAACAACAACACTAAGCCCCAACTTCTGTGGGACGCAGCAAAAGCAGTCTTAAGAGGAAAGTATATAGCACTCCAAGCATATTTAAAAAAGGAAGAGCAATCCCAAATGAACGGTCTAATGTCACAACTATCAAAATTGGAAAAAGAAGAACAAATGAGGCCTAAGGTCAGCAGAAGGAGGGACATAATAAAGATCAGAGAAGAAATAAATAAAATTGAGAAGAATAAAACAATAGCAAAAATCAATGAAACCAAGAGCTGGTTCTTCGAGAAAATAAACAAAATAGATAAGCCTCTAGCCAGACTTATTAAGAGGAAAAGAGAGTCAACACAAATCAACAGTATCAGAAATGAGAAAGGAAAAATCACAACAGATCCCGCAGAAATACAAAGAATTATTAGAGACTACTATGAAAACCTATATGCTAACAAGCTGGGAAACCTAGGAGAAATGGACAACTTCCTAGAAAAATACAACCTTCCAAGACTGACCCAAAAAGAAACAGAAAATCTAAACAGACCAATTACCAGCAACGAAATTGAAGCAGTAATCAAAAAACTACCAAAGAACAAAACCCCCGGGCCAGATGGATTTACCTCGGAATTTTATCAGACATACAGGGAAGACATAATACCCATTCTCCTTAAAGTTTTCCAAAAAATAGAAGAGGAGGGGATACTCCCAAACTCATTCTATGAAGCTAACATCACCCTAATACCAAAACCAGGCAAAGACACCACCAAAAAAGAAAACTATAGACCAATATCCCTGATGAACGTAGACGCAAAAATACTCAACAAAATTTTAGCAAACCGAATTCAAAAATACATCAAAACCATCGTACACCATGACCAAGTGGGATTCATCCCAGGGATGCAAGGATGGCACAACATTCGAAAGTCCATCAATATCATCCACCACATCAACAAAAAGAAAGACAAAAACCACATGATCATCTCCATAGATGCTGAAAAAGCATTTGACAAAGTTCAACATCCATTCATGATAAAAACTCTCAGCAAAATGGGAATAGAGGGCAAGTACCTCAACATAATAAAGGCCATCTATGAAAAACCCACAGCCAACATTATATTGAATAGCGAGAAGCTGAAAGCATTTCCGCTGAGATCGGGAACTAGACAGGGATGCCCACTCTCCCCACTGTTATTTAACATTGTACTAGAGGTCCTAGCCACGGCAATCAGACAAAACAAAAAAATACAAGGAATCCAGATTGGCAAAGAAGAAGTCAAACTGTCACTATTTGCAGATGACATGATACTGTACATAAAAAACCCTAAAGACTCCACCCCAGAACTACTAGAACTGATATCGGAATACAGCAAAGTTGCAGGATACAAAATCAACACACAGAAATCTGTGGCTTTCCTATATACCAACAATGAACCAACAGAAAGAGAAATCAGGAAAACAACTCCATTCACAATTGCATCAAAAAAAATAAAATACCTAGGAATAAACCTAACCAAAGAAGTGAAAGACTTATATTCTGAAAACTACAAGTCACTCTTAAAAGAAATTAAAGGGGACACTAACAGATGGAAGCTCATCCCATGCTCGTGGCTAGGAAGAATTAATATCGTCAAAATGGCCATCCTGCCGAAAGCAATATACAGATTTGATGCAATCCCTATGAAACTACCAGCAACATTCTTCAATGAACTGGAACAAATAATTCAAAAATTCATATGGAACCACCAAAGACCCCGAATAGCCAAAGCAATCCTGAGAAAGAAGAATAAAGTAGGGGGGATCTCACTCCCCAACTTCAAGCTCTATTATAAAGCCATAGTAATCAAGACAATTTGGTACTGGCACAAGAACAGAGACACAGACCAGTGGAACAGAATAGAGACTCCAAACATTAACCCAGACATATATGGTCAATTAATATTTGATAAAGGAGCCATGGACATACAATGGCGAAATGACAGTCTCTTCAACAGATGGTGCTGGCAAAACTGGACAGCTACATGTAGGAGAATGAAACTGGACCATTATCTAACCCCATATACAAAAGTAAACTCAAAATGGATCAAAGACCTGAATGTAAGTCACGAAACCATTAAACTCTTGGAAGAAAACATAGGCACAAACCTCTTAGACATAAACATGAGTGACCTCTTCTTGAACATATCTCCCCGGGCAAGGAAAACAACAGCAAAAATGAACAAGTGGGACTATATTAAGCTGAAAAGCTTCTGTACAGCAAAAGACACCATCAATAGAACAAAAAGGAACCCTACAGTATGGGAGAATATCTTTGAAAATGACACATCCGATAAAGGCTTGACGTCCAGAATATATAAAGAGCTCACACGCCTCAACAAACAAAAAACAAATAACCCAATTAAAAAATGGGCAAAGGAACTGAACAGACGGTTCTCCAAAAAAGAAATACAGATGGCCAACAGACACATGAAAAGATGCTCCACATCGCTAATTATCAGAGAAATGCAAATTAAAACTACAATGAGGTATCACCTCACACCAGTAAGGATGGCTGCCATCCAAAAGACAAACAACAACAAATGTTGGCGAGGCTGTGGAGAAAGGGGAACCCTCCTACACTGCTGGTGGGAATGTAAACTTGTTCAACCATTGTGGAAAGCAGTATGGAGGTACATCAAAATGCTCAAAACAGACTTACCATTTGACCCAGGAATTGCACTCCTAGGAATTTACCCTAAGAATGCAGCAATCAAGTATGAGAAAGACCAATGCACCCCTATGTTTATCGCAGCACTATTTACAATAGCCAAGAATTGGAAGCAACCTAAATGTCCATCGATAGATGAATGGATAAAGAAGATGTGGTACATATACACAATGGAATACTACTCAGCCATAAGAAAAGGGCAAATCCAACCATTTGCAGCAACATGGATGGAGCTGGAGGGTATTTTGCTCAGTGAAACAAGCCAAGCAGAGAAAGAGAAATACCAAATGATTTCACTCATCTGTGGAATATAAGAACAAAGGAAAAACTGAAGGAACAAAACAGCAGCAGAATCACAGAACTCAAGAATGGACTAACAGGTACCAAAGGGAAAGGGACTGGGGAGGATGGGTGGGTAGGGAGGGATAAGGGGGGGAGAAGTAGGGGGGTATTAAGATTAGCATCCATAGCGGGGTGGGAGAAAGGGGAGGGCTGTACAACACAGAGAAGACAAGTAGTGATTCTACAACAGGTTGCTACGCTGATGGACAGTGACTGTAAAGGAGTATATAGGGGGGACCTGGTATAGGGGAGAGCCTAGTAAACAAAGTATTCGTCATGTAAGTGTAGATTAATGATTAAAAAAAAAAAAATGCAGTTCCTATGTGGTGACCTCTAATGAGTTCTACACAATGATATAAAGGACATATAAAAGTGTAAAAAAAAAAAAAAATAAAATAAAATAAAATAACACCGAAAGGTTGTGCTCTGTCTTGCCTCTCAGCTCCTCTCTGCACCTGGTTGGGCGCCTGTTCACAATGCTGAGGAGAGAGCCTTAAGCATCGCCTCAGGAAGGAGACGCCCGCGGGACACCTATCACACCCGTGCAGACCTCCACCCGCCCGACGGTCACCGCCGCTGCATGTGACTGTGTGTGTGTGAGAGTCTGTGGGCCTGTGAGTGTCTGTGCGTGTGAGTGTTTCCCATGCTCTGCTCTGTAGCTTTCTTACTGGTCTTCCTAGACCCGTTCTCCCATGTGGGTCCCACACAGTTCCCACCCCGCCCAGGTCTAGTCCAAAACCGAGCCTACCCTACACCCTCTGGGCCCCAGTGGCCTCATTCCTTGCCTTCCAGGCTGAGGGCTGCCTGCTGCTCTTGGCCTCTTCCCCTGCCTTGCCCAGCCCCAGGCAGGCTCCATGAGGGCACTGAGGGTGCCACAGGTGGTGTCTGCCCAGGACGCCCTCTCCTCTGGCAGGTGCAAGTGTCGGGGAGAGCATCAGCCTCTGAAGAAGTCATCACAAGGTCCCCCGACTCCGAATCTCTGCACCCTGGCACTCTTCCTCCCCAGCAGTGACCAAAATCTCCATGCTGCTCTTGACTTGGGGGTGTCCCTCCTGCAACTGTCCACATGTTCCCCCTCTGCAGGGTGGCCTGGTGCCCTGTTCTGGGATCTGCCCCCTTCGTACTCAGTGCACCCTCAGTCAGGGTAAGCTGATGAGATGCGGCCCCTCCAGGGCCTCTCTGAGCCCCCTGCTCTCTCTCCAACACCACACCCCCTGTGCCCCTCCTTGGCCAGGGCCTGAGGCAGGAGAAACAGGAGCTGGGTGGGATAGGGGCGGAATTCCAGGCCCTGTGGGAAGTGTCAGGGGCCAGCCAAAGGGAGCCAATGGTCTGCTTTAGGTTTACTGTTCAACCTGGCAAAGGCACTAGATGCGAATTTAAGTTCTGTAAGTAGTGGGATGCCGAATGTCATTCTGATCCTGCCTTTATTTGGACTCTTGGATATGTGTAGAAATGTGTATCTGTGTGTGTCCATCCCCCCAGCTCCAGTGTGATGGGGGCAGCAGACAAGGAGTTTGGGCTCTGCGGTGGTCACTCGCTGTCCCCCTGCCTCTCCCGTACCAATGGCCCTCTGCCTTCAGTCTGCCTCCCATGCTGGTGACAGGCACCAGCAGGTCCCCGAGCTTCCCTGGCCATTGATGCGCCCTTTCTTATTCATTTAAACAGCACAGCAGGATTCTTGCAGACTGCACTCCCAAGGCCAGCTGGGTGGCCTGGCATTTTTTATGCACAAGTGTTGAGAAAACCTGTCAAACTTGGGCTTAATAGCCTTTACTGCTTCTCATTAAGAGGAGATTGTCACTCTGCACAGATGTGGTCCACAAGAAGGGGCTGCAGTGGGGGTGGGGGTGGCTGCCCCTCTGGCGCCGGCCCTTCTCAGTTACAGGATGGGAGTCCTATTTCCACCTTCAGTTTTCTCAGGTGAAGTGTGACCATCATTTCCTGTTGAATGACTTTGTGTGTTTTCTTCAGGGAACTGGGACCTAATGTCAAATGATCCTGTTTGAACCCTGGGGGACAAAGCAAAGGAAGGGTTATGGGCTTTGTGCTGCTGCAGTCCAAGTGAGCGGTACACTCACTTGGTTTTTCAAAGGTCCGCAGGATCCTTCAGAGACACACACAGAGGTCCCTGCACCCCATCCTGCGTCCCCAGTCTTCCAGAGCTGCAGTGCAATACCCAGCCAGGAAATGGTCTTGGCCCGGCAGGCATGTCACTCAGGGACATTTAATCACATGAGATTGTACAGCCACCGTCACCCAGAGACAGACTCGATCCTTCACCATCCAGGTCCTCCTCCTGCAGAGCACCCCAATATCCTTAGTCCCTGTGACCACTAATCGTTCTCCAAGTATTGTCCTGAAAGGCAAGGGAAAGGCATGCAGGGACATCTCACCCAGGCGGACATACAGATGGCCAGTGGGCACAGGAAAGACACTCCCATCACTGGCCATCGGGCAAGTGAAAAGAACATAAGGTATCTGTATGCACCTCAGGTAAGTCAGCCTTGCTCACAGACCAGTTGTCCTTCAGAGCCTGGCGCCACCCCTCATTCCCTGTACCTCACACAGCATGCTTCACACACACCATCTGCCCAAGTGCCATGGCCTTTCTCCCACCCTGGCATGCCTGTCTGTACAGTTCCAATACGAAGGAGCCCCTGGCCCCCATTCGGCAGGTTGCAACCAGCTACCACTGCCTGAGCAGTGTGCTCGTGGCCCAAGAAGTCTGTGGCCAGCTCCTCTGCCTGCCTCCAGAACATTGCCTCTCACTCTACCATTGCATGTGTCATTTTGAATTCGGGTTGTATGTGGAAACCTCTCTTTTCTCAACTAGACCCTCAAGGGCAGGGCCCAGATCTGATTGTTCCATGTCCCTAACCTTGGGCATGCAGAAGGTGCTTAAAACCTCAACAAGCCGAGGGCTGAAGCCTGCATTTCTGTGAACACACCATGAAAGACTTTGCTCCTTACAAGACAATGGCAGCTTGTGGAAAACTCAAATAATAAAATAAAAAAAAAATTAAAAAATGAACTCCTACGCAATCTCCCCTCCCAGCTGATATTTTGGAGTTGTAACTTTCCAGACATCTGTGGCCCTTTATATTTGCATGTTGCTAAGAGGAAGTGTCAGGCTTAGACTAAGAATAAAATCAACACTGAAAATGAAAACTCAAAACTAGAAGTTGGAGGCCAGCTGGGCCTCACTGCAGGTGGACACTGGGGAAGGCCCCAAGGCGCAGCTGTGAGCCCTTCTCCATCACTGCTGGGATGGCACCCCAATATGTACATGGGGACCTGCTCTCTACTCTTATGTATTTCAAAAATGTACCTAATTTGTTTTGAGGGGAGAGGGGAGAAGGAAAATTTGGGAGTATTACTGGCTCAAATGTAACAGAAGCTACAGTATTTACAGATACGAAAGAAGAAAGCTTCCAAAACAGGGTCACACACTTTTCTGCAGTAAATACTTTATTCTTTAAACTGAACTCTGCTGATATAAAACCCAAATTGCCACAGACAATACAAAAATGGCTAAGTGTGACCATGTTTCCATACAGCCACGCCTTCACCTCAGGCCTGGGAGCACATGAAAAGATTCTCTCATACACCTGAGCAGGAAGGCAGTGGAAATCATCGCAGTGAATGTGCTCTAAGCTTTCCAGAATCTACCAAGATGGGCTGAATTCACTAACTTGTCATTTTCACTCCACATGCTCTCATGTTTTCTGAGACGAGGTTTTCTGGGAACCTGGTGTGGCTGTGCAGGCATAAGGCAGGTCCCTGCATGCTGTGGGGAGGGGTCAGTCTTCCAGTGCCAGCCATGCAGTCCCCTGGTCTCCCCAGCCTGGCAGAGTTGTGATGAGCATGACCCTGAAGGTGATGCAAATTGTGATAGCATTTCTAGGAAGCCCCGTGTAAGCCCGACTTGACAACTCACTGTTTAGGGAGACAGGTGTGTTGCAACTTAAGGCAAAGAAATGATGCGCACATACCAGGCATGAGCAGCAAGGCCAGGCTGGAGAGGTGTCAGCTGCCCAGTGGTCACTGGGTGCACACTGAGTTCTAGCCTCATCCCGGCTTTGTAATGTGCACACAGTCACACAGTCCTTCCTCCGTGATCCAGGATAGCTAGGCTGGAAGAGAAATGCTGCTGTGTTCTTGGCTTTCCAGATCCTTCTCTTTAATCAGGAGCCACCCTCCTCCCTGCCCACCTCCCCATTCTGCCCTGGGGACATTTAGCACGAGGGCAGCAACACTTGTCCCCAAAATGAAAGGAAGAGAAAAGCTGGCTGCTCAGCAGCTGCTGCCAGAGGAAGCTCTGTGACACGCCAGATCTGGGCCACTGCAGGCGCATTCCCGGGGAAACTGGCTTCTGTCACCACAGGAGATGCCGCCTCCCCTGGCAAGGACAGTCCCACCTGAGGTGTCACCATTGTCTGCCCTCCTTGGGTCCTGGGACAGAGCTGGCCACAGTAACAGCAGGCTAGGGCCGAATCAGCCCCCCGGCTGCCCTGCGCTCCCCCTGCAGGGGCAGCTTCCTCATCTGTAAGATCAGGAGGGCCATGGGAGACTCAATGAGTTAAGAAGGGAAGTTTAGGACAGCACCTGCCACAGGGACACACTCACTGACCCCGCTGGTTGTGTCGCTGTTCATAGGAGACGTTCATGCACTCAGTAAATATTCACTGAGTGCCACCTGTGCCCCAGGGACAGAGAGACAGAGGACCCTCCTCCACAGTCGGTGGAACACAGCTGTCACCTACCTGGGAGTACCTTGAGGTGGGGGTGCTGGCTCTGCCCATTGCCACTCCAGGGTGTGCACGACTGTTGGTGTACATCAGGCACTCAGCACTCTGAGGTGAATGACGTGCAGAAGGTGAGCCTTGTTGGGTGTGTGCAGCCAGAAGATTTCCTGACTGTCGTGCAGACAGATGAGCTGTGACCTCATGAGGCTGGGTGGGCCTGGTGTCTCCCTCAAAGGCTGGGACCCCAGCCATCCTCCTCGTCCTCCATGGCTCAGTAGTTCTAGAGACACACACTTAGATGCCCTCTTCCTGTGCCAATATCCTGAAGGCAATTGGGGTTATTGCGGCCAGGGAAGATGACCCCAGTCCTGGCCCTTTGTACATTTGACATTGCTTTGTGCATTTGACTCACTTTCATGTTTAAGAGGAAATGGGTCCTGTACGAATGGTTTATTCATGCAGCGCACCGCTGTAGGCAATCTTCTATGTGCTGTGCACACACAGGGAGCAGGGCGTGGTCTGAGGCACACCCACCTGCATGTCTCAGGGGCTGCATTCTGCCAGGGGAGGTGCACCTTCCCACAGGGAGGAGGACAGATCACCTCAGACTCAGGTACCAGGAAGGTGCCCTGTGCCCCAAAGATGCCTCGCCTGGGCCTGCCCGAGTAGGACCCATAAAGGAGAGAATTCCTCAGAGAAGGCCCTGCTGAACACGGTCAGGGGGCCTGGAAGGCACTGGGTATTCTGAGGCAGGGAACTGGATTGCCTGGAGTCCCACTGGGCCATGGCTGCCGTGTCTGCTGAGGCTGGGGTACAGAACCTGGGAGTGTGTGGGATGTGCACCCTCGGAGCCCATTGTTGATTTCAGAGAAACTTTATCAAGGAATCCCCCACCTGGTGGTTCGTGGGCCTGGCTCAGAAGCAGTCCTGCAAGCCCTCAGCCTTGCCTATCCTTTACTCTGCATGTTAGAAGGACTCTTCCATCAGGGATGTGATGCTGTTCTAGACATAAGGAGCAGCTGGAGATGTCCTCGGGCAGCCCCCCACCTGCAGGGACAGGGAAGGAGAGCAGAGTGAGGCTGACACCTTGGAGGGGCCTGGGGGCCATGAGTCCTGAGTACCCCACAGGGCAGGCTGGCCCAGCTCTAACTAGAAGGTTCTCCAAAATGTTGCAACAGCCTTAAATGAGCCTTCATACGAGGACAGAGCTGGCTGGTCAGGCCTACAGTAGCAAGTCCTGCTTGCTCATAATAAAAGTCAGTGTGTCAGAATTCACAGCCCCGACTCCGAGGACCAGGTACACAGGTGGAATGGCCAGTGTGGCCTGGGTCCTCACCAGTCAGACAGGGAAGGGTGGGCCTACAAGGCTGAAATCAATGCCCCACCTGCAGCCAAGCTGGACCGGGGCCCAGGTACTAGAGCGAGGAAACCAGAGGACCCAAGTGCTGGGCTCCTAGGACCTCGATGCCGCGGCCTCCAGCTGGCAGGAGGTGTGGCTCTGCGGTCAGCGTGACTGATCCCAGCACTGAACAGTTCATCACTCTGCAGATGGAGTCCTTACTATTTCCAGGAATGGCTTGTACTTTTCCCATTTTTCTTTTAAGTGTGATTTCTCAAGGTTTGGGTCATTCTCATATTTGTTATACCAATAACAAAAATAAATGGGCAAAAAAGAAAACATTTTTTTTCCTTCATTGTGCCTTCATGTCACGTAGAAGCTGATAGAAACACCAAACTCTCTCAGAGTGTGTGCCATGTGTAGGGCATTTTGCCAGAATGCATAATTTGCATTTAGATCGAGGCAGCATTTCCACAGTGCCACCTGACACAGGGGCACTGAGCACAGATGTCACCAAGGGCCTTTCCCAGGAGGGCCTGACTCTAAGTCAGCCTGTCCAGTCTTGAAACAAGAAAGGGGGGTTTGTCCTCTGTTGTTCTCCTGCCAATCCAGCATACCACTTCTAAGAAAGAATGCAAAGTTCTGCAAAAAGCCAGAGAACCCATTAGTTGATATCATATTTTCCTCTGTAAGTGATTTTCAACCCATTTTGGAACAAAGCAGGCATACATGCTGAACTGTACATGTAACATGCTTTAGCTAGCAAATTATTGCAGTAGATTTTTACCACTTATTTTCCAGCTAGAGAAGTGTAAGGAACCTTATGAAATTTCTGAAATAAGGAATTGGTTTAGTGGGAAAGATTTTTGGTGTACTTTTCTTCACCATTTAATGGGGGGATCCTCGAAGAAGACCCAGAGAGTAGGAGATGGCAGAGGTGTCTCCATGAAGATAAAACTGCACCCTCGACCACATGGCCCTCAGCCCTTTTACTGGTCACACCAGAGTCAGCATTTCATCCTACATTCATCTATATGGTGTCTACAGAGATCTGCCCGTGCCAGACCCATGACAACTGCTCATGCTGTCAATGCAGGCATGAACATGTTGGCAAAGGAATAAACTGGGAAACTCATATTCCCAGTCCTGGCAACTTCACACTCCAGGCCTCCCATACCTGTGCAGACCAGCAGGGAGAAGGGCTTGATCCACAGATGCAGACCCTGATCCACACAACTAGACAGACAACCCCACCTCAGATCTGGCCCAGTCCAAGGAGAGAAGCTTTTCTCCATGAATTTACCTGTTTGCTAAAAATTTTACAGTGGCAATTCTACCTCTTTCTTCCCTCAAATAAGGAAAGTGCAGATAGAAATGTGCAGCAGTGAGAACTGGCTCACACCCTGGTAATGTCCCTGGGTCCTCCTTGGACCACTGAGATCATCCCCAGTGCCATGGTCACAGATCCCCCACCCCAGGCTGCCCTGCACCATCTGCTCTGTGCAGCAGCATCAAGTGACCAGCACCTGTCCAGGTAAGCTCCTGCAGGCAAGGAGCAGGCCTTCATCTTTACACCCCAGTGCTTTGCACAATGTCTGGCAGAGAGTGAGGATATAACAAATGACTGCTAAATGACAGAATGGATGTACAGTTGCTGGACTGTCTTGGGAGGGGGTAGAGGTCTCCATTTTCCATTGAGATGGACTCTCCAAATGTGTCCTGCTGAAAGAATAATGTTGCCCATTCTGTGAAGCTCACTTTCTATCCCCCTTAGAACCTATGGCTGTAGAGGAAGCGCCCTGTTTGTATCCAGCTGGCCAAGCTCAGGAAATGGTGCATTAAGTAATTGGCCGTTTGATTTTGGGGGGATCTGATCTTCATGATGGCATAGCTATTGGATTTGGTGAGTCTGCTTGTACACAAACATTCTAGTTACATGGCAAGTGCTATAAAGTAGTCAATAGTTTTGCTAGGATCTCATTCACATTCCAGGAGCTCTGCAGGGGCAATGTGTGTGCACTACCTGGGGCATCCCAAATGTACTGGAGTCATTTTTACAGGAGAGGAATATGACCAAATGTGCACTACAGGACAGGAATTCTAGCAGCTGTGCTGGGGAAGGATGAGGGGGCTGGAATGGCGTGAGAACGGCAACCAGTTATGAGGTGGTTGTAGTGATGGAGACAAGAGGTTACAGGGAACTAAACTCAGGCCTAGACAGGAGAACTCAGTGTAGATTTGACCAGGAGACAGAATCTGGAGGATCTGGTGGTGGTGACGCAGTTCACCAAGAAAGGGGACACCCGAAAGAGACGAGCGTGGTCCTTGAGGGGGCTTCAGAAATGAAGAGACCCGAGGAGGTCATGGCTGGAAAGAAAGCATCCATTGTAAACAGAGACAGGGAGGAGGAAGGTGGGTCACGGAGCAGGTACTGAGAAGGAAGGAAGGATGCAGTCCCATTCCCAGTCCTCGGGGTTCAGCTGGCCTAGGACACCTGGGCCAGTCCCTTCCCAGGAGGTGCCAGAGGAGGTGAGAGTCTGTCTGAGGGGCAGGGAGCCCCAGGGGATTGCCCTGGGCTGGGCTTCCTGCAGAGAGCCCTGGGGGAGTGGGCAGTTCCAGCTGAGAGCAAGCCAGCCCAGTTCTGATGAGGGGGTTGGAGTTGTGGATGGTAACTTGCCCAGGTCCATTCTCCCCGCTGGTAGGGATGGGCCGGCCTCAGAACGTGGGTGTGAGTGGTTGCAAAGCCAGGCCTGTCCAGGTCACTGGTGAGTCTCCAAAAGGAGCATGTTAGCCTCTGTCCAGAGGGATAAACCTTCCCTCCTGAGAGTGGCCCGCTGAGTACAGGAAGGTTTGCCAGGCTCCTGAATCAACCCAGCACCCAGATGCACTCTCACCCCACAGGGGAGCCTTCCCTCGCCATGCCAGGCTACACAAAGCAGCCACAAAAAGACAAATGTTGTAGGACTCCACTTATATGAGGTCCCTAAATAGTCGAGTACATGTGCCAGAAAGCAGATGGTGGGGGCTGGGGCGTGAGGGAAGCAGAGAGTTGGTATTTATACAGCAGTTTGTTCCTTTTTTATTGCCGAGCATTATTCAGTGATATGGATGAGCCAGTTTATTTAACCATTTACCCACTGAAGGATACCTGGGTTGTTTCCAGGTTTTGGGTATGACAAATAAAGCTGCCATAAAATTCATGCAAGGGTTTTCATATTAGTGTAAATATTCATTTCTCTGAGATAAATGCCTAGGAGTACTATTGTTGGGCTATCTGGTAAAAGCACATTTCACTTTTAAAGAAACTGCCAAGTGTTTTTCATAGACTCTGTACCATTCTATATTCCTACCAATGTGTGAGTGCACAAGTTTCTCTGTGCTCTCCCCAATGGCTGGTGGTGTCAGTGTTTATTTTAGCCATTTTGATAGGGGTGTAGTACTATCTCATTGTGGTTCTAATTTGCATTTCACTGAGAGCTAATGATGTTGAACATTTTTTCACATGCTTATTTTCCCCCTTTTCACTAAGATGTCACTTCGTGTCTTTGACCCATTTTTTAATTGCACTGTTTGTTTTTTTAGTGTTGAGTTTTGAGAGTTCTTTTTATATTTCATACACTAGTACATGGATTTGGGGTTTGCAGATATTCTTCCAAGCCCGTAGTTACTTTTTCATTCTTTTAACAGATTTTATTTTTTTGAGGGCAAAATTTTTCATTTTGATGAAGTCTAATTGATCAGTTTTGTTCTTTTATCAATCATGTTTTTGGTGTCAGGTCAAGAATGCTTTACCTACCCTTGGGTCCCAAAGATTTTCTTCCTATTTTTTAATGAAAATTTTATACTTTTCCATCTTACAGTTAAATCCAGGATCTATTTTGAGTTTATCTTTGCATATGCATGTGACTTTGATTGAGGTTCAATCTTTCCCTAATCGTATCCAAATTGCTCAAGCATCATTTGTCAGAAAGGTTCTCTTTCCTCCATTTGTGTGGGTCTGAGTTCTCTGTTCTGTTCCATTGGCCTGTGTGCCTGTCCCTCCACCAGTGCCACTGTCTGGACATTGGTAGTTAAGTAATAAGTTAACTTATTATTTCAAATAAGGCTGAGTCCTCCCACTTTATTCAACTTTTAAAAAATGGTTTCAGCTAGTCTATTTCTTTCCCTTCCCATATAAATTTTAGAGTAGTCCTGTTCATATCTACATAATATCTTCCTGAGAATAGAAATTGCAACAAGCCCATGTATCCTGGGGAGAATTGACCTCTTTCCCTTATTGAGGGTTCCGATCCATAAACACAGCTGACTCCCCATGTAAGTAATCATCTTTGATTTCTCTCATCAGCTTTTTGTAGTTTTCAACATACAAAGCCTGCATATGTTTTGTTAGCTTTATATCATAGTATTTCTCTTTTTAATGAACAATGATAAATGATGTATGTTTGATTTCAGTTTCCATGTGTTCATTGCTATTATATAGAAATACAATAAGTTTTTGTAGGTTGATCATGTATCCTACAATCTTGATGAACCCACTTATTTTTTGTTGATTCCTTGGAATTTTTTACATAGATGATCATGCTACCTTTCTTCTTTCCTAATCAACACAGTTGTTAAATCATTTTTCTTGCCTTAGTGCACTGGCTGAAACACCTGGAACTGTGGTGAATAGAGCTGGTAGAGTGGATAACCCTGCCTCATTCCCAGTCTCAGCGGAAGGCATTAGCCTTCCACCACTCTCATGATGTTAGCCACAGACTGTGGATGTCCATCCCCCTCTTTCATGGCTGCTCCTCCTGAGACAGTGATGTCTCAGAGACTTGAGAAGGACCATTCTGGAAAAGCCCCAGGGAAGATGGTCAGAGTTCTAAGTGTGATAGAATGTTGTCCAGCCTGGGAGTTTGGGCTCTGTCTGCAAACTCACACTGCACCGCTTTTAGTAAGGGACCCCGGTTTTCTGCGCCTCAGCCTTTCATTGGCAAAATGGCACAGCCTCAGTGTTTAATAAACAATAAAGTTGCTATTTTATTATGATGATAATTATTGTTTTCACTCAAAAAGGCTCAAAACCCCAGTCCTCCATGAACAGAGACAATGTGGCAGCCACTGAGCCTGAGTGTCACATGGGGGATGCATGCACAGCAAGCCTTAGGGGCTCAGATCAGCACCCCCTAAGGTCTAAGAGAGGCTGGGTTTGGATTCAGCCCTAGAAGAGAAGTAGAATGCACCAAAATTCATCCAAAAGGGAACAGAAGGCACACTCGGATGGAGAGCAAGGCACAAGGTGGAGGGAAAGGGCTCTATATCGATGAGGAGCCCTCAACACCCCCACCAGCAACATCTGGCAAAGCTAATGCATCTACCATGTGGCAAATGGTGGTGAAAGAGTGGATGTGGATGTGTGTGCATGGGCTGCACAGAAAGGCTCGGGAGGGTCACAGACCTGGGGCTCACAAAAGGCCATCCTGAGATGTGTCCTTAATTAACACTTGTCTAGGAGCTTAAATGTTTCACAGAGGATATATCATTTTTATAACTTGAAAAGCAATAAAGCCTTTTCATTTTGCACAAATCAAACATCCCACACGGGATGCATGTGGGGGAGGCTGTTGGCTGTGGCTGGGCCAGGGTCAGTGGGGTCAGTCGGGGTCAGCCAGGGTCAGCAGAGGAGAGGGGAGGGTGAGGGATGGGCTTCACAGAGGGTGAGAGGAGGCTAGGCAGGCAGGTCCCAGTGCAGCCCTGTAGCTCATGGGGAGGATTGGGTTTCAGACATGCCCAGAGTGAGCCCTCAAAGCTCTGGTAACCCTGAGATGGACTGGGAAGTGGTGGGACCCAGGACAGGACAGGACAGCCAGCAGACACCTAGGGTTTCCCTCTACCCTGGTCCTGACAGGCTCTGAAGAAATGACAGGCAGCCATGTACCCCCAGCCAAGCTCCCAAATCACTTGGATCATCAGTTTTCCGATCTGTAAAATGTGGCTAATAAAGAGAGCTTCCTCATAGGTATTAAAAAGAATTAGTAGAGCCTCATCAGGAAATTTGACCTGCTCTACAGAAAATAACAAGAAGAGAGTCTAATGAATAATGAGAAGTGAAGCCTGGAATGAACAGGGTTTGTTAACCTCTTTACAAACTAACTTGATACACAAACAAAGGAATTGAAACAGCTCAATACAAATTGTTTAAGGGAGCCAAGAGTACTCGGTGCAGAAAAGAGTTTCTTCAGTGAATGGTGCTGGGAAAACTGGACAGCTACATGTGAAAGAAAGGAACTAGACCTCTATCTTACACCACTCGCAAAAGTTACCTTGAAATGGACTGAAGACTTAAGTGTAAAATTGGAAACCATACAACTCTCTGAAGAAAACATACAGACAAACTCCTTGTCATGGGCCTTGGTAATGGTTTTTTGCAAATCACACCTAAACACTAGCAACAGAAGAAAAAAATAAACAAGCGGGACAACATCAAATTAAAAAGCTTCTGCACAGCAAAAGAAACCATCAACAAAGTAAAAAGGCAATCTATTGAATGGGAAAAAATATTTGCAAACTGTATATGATAAGTGGTCAATATCTAAAATATATGAAGATTTCATGCAACTCAATAACAAAAAAACAAAAGACCTGATTAAAAAATGGTCAAAAGACCTGAACAGACACTTTTCCAAAAAAAACATACAGATGGCTACCTAACACATGAAAAGATGCTCCATCCATATCGCTAATCATCAGATAAATGCAAATCAAAACCACAATGAGGCATCACCTCATACTAGTCAGAATGGCCACCATCCAAAAGACAAGAAATAACAGGTGTGTTGAAGAGAATGTGGAGAAATGGGAGCCTGCCTACCCTGTTGGTGGGAATATAAATTGGTGTAGCCACTACGGAAAACAGTATGGAGGTTCCTCAAAAAACCAAAGTAGAAATACTGTATGATCCAGCAATTCTACTTCTGGGAATATATCCAAAGAAAATAAAAAACAATTAACTCAAAAAAAGCTCTCCACCCCCATTTCATTGCAGCATTATTTACAATAGCCAAGATATGGAAGCAAATGAAGTGTCCATTGGTAGATGAATGGATAAAGAAGATACAATGGAATATTGTTCAACCATTTAAAAAAATGAGGAAATCCTGCCATTTGTGACAATGTGGCTGGACCTTAAGGGCATTATGCTCAATGAAATAAGTCAGAGAAAAGCAAATACCATACAATCTCAGAAATACATGGAACCTAATACCAAAACAAAACAAAGCACCAAACTCATAGAAAAAGAGATCAGATTTGTGGCTACCAGAGAAGGAAAGTGGCCAGAGATACAAACTTGGAGTTACAAGAGAAAAACTAGGGATGTGACGCATAGGATGGAGGCTACGGTTACCTCTGCTGTGTGTATTTAGGGAGGGTGTTGGGAGAATAAACCCTAAGAATTCTCATCACAAGGAGAAAAGGTTTTATGCCTTTTTTTTTTTGCTTCTTCATTTTATCTGTATGAGGAGATAGGGGCCACGTAGACCTATTGTGGGAATTGTTTCATCATATACCTAAGTCAGACCATTCTGCTGCATACCTTAAACTTATGCAGAGATGTATGCCAATTTTATCTCAGAACTGGAGAAATCTTCCCAAAACAAAATTTTCTACATTTAAAAAAAGGTTTAGCTTCCTTTTTTCCCCTGGCTTGCCACATAATAAATATTCAGTGAAATTAATATCAACGTCATCACTGCTAGTTGATTGGCCACCTCACTCCTCCTGCCCTGGGTGGTTTCCTAGAACCAGAGAGCTGCCCAGGCATCAGCGGCCCAAGCCACACACCCCGTCCCCCACCCCTAACCAGTGCCAGGCCGAGTGGGCGGGCCACAACCTCACTGCCAGGCAGCAGAGTGCCTGCCATGCTGTGAGTCACCACTTCCTGAGCAGCTGTTGGCCCAGACACTGGACAAACAGATTCCCTTCCCTCTGTACCACAGGACCAGTGTCTGCATTCTCTTCACAAACTAAATACAGCCCTGCGTCCTCCCCTTCCAGGCTGCTGGGAATTCAGTCTTGCCATCTGGGGGGGTCCTGCCACCCTTGTGGACTTCACTAAGCCCTCGGATATATTCAAACCTTTATAGGTAACAGGGCACAAAAATCCTCATGAGTTATCAGGAAGTTGGCACACCCATGTACCCACCTCCCAGGCGCAGGAGAACAGCTGTCTTGGAAAACCGACCACCTGTGGGCCTCCCAGAGCCTGCCCTCCCTGTCGCCACAAATGACCACTGTCGCAACCTCAAGAGACTGCCCAGAGCTGCTTTTCTCTGCTGTCAGAACCTGCCACCCACTGCCCTGGGCCACCCCCTGTCAAAGCAAGGATAGAAGGGCAGCCTGGGAACTCACTGCCTACACCATGCCCTGAACCCCAAACCTCCAACCCCAAGCACCAAGCCCTGAGCCCCCAGCCAGGGCATGATGTGCACACAGCTTTGGTATTTGCCCAGGTCCCTGGGGTGGCCTCCCTGGGTGAAGGATGAGCATGCCGGTGTCAGCAACCTGCTAAAAGTGTCAGGAGACTTGTACCTCTGTCCCTACCCCTGGCCTTCAAAGGGCACACAACTGGGCCAGTTGCCAACTCTCCCAAAAGTGAGGGTACACTGGGCTCTTCTCACACCCACGCCTCCCACCAGGCAAGGGCTCCGCCTGTGGGAACCCCGGCAATCCCAGGATCGCAGGCCTGTAATTGTCAGTCCCTGTATAATTTGCAGGACCTGCCAGGGAGGACTGAGGAAATGCATATTTTACAACATTGCCATTTTGATCCCTGCTATTGCCATATCAGAGGGTAGAGGGGCAAGCAGTTAGGGCTTATTTGGAGTTTATTTAAACATCATTCATAGCATTAATAAAAATCCTTTGCCTTCATGTTTGTTTTAATTATTTTTTTCACCAAAAGAAAACAAAAAATGTACTTCATGACAGTTTATGGGTGAAGTGAGAAGAAATTTCAACAACTGGCAATTTTACAAAAGATTCAGCCAATGTATCAGCTCATAAAATCTCCCAAACTGAGGAATTTTATTATTTTAATATACTCACTTGTTAATTATCTATTCTGCCCAGTGATTTAGTTGCAAAAGCTATAGCCATCAGTGTTGGTCTAATTCACATTGTAAGGCAAAGTAATTTCAATATTATTCATTTGAAACCAAGGATTTGTCCGAAGCCATGGCTCTGGGTCCGGCATCCCGGGAGGGCTCATGCACCATCCCTCAAGCAGCTCTGGGCAAAGCTGGTCTGGGGAGGCAGATGGCACCTGATGATCCCTGGTTCCTGTTGTCCAGGTGAGGCGGGCCCTTGTAGGTGAGTCAGGGAACTGGGGGTGGTGGAGGAGACATGCCCTACAAGAGGAAAAAGTCCTGACACCTACGGCCTTGAGGGCTACCCGAGGTCACGTGGGGCCCCACGCTAGAGCCCACCGGAAGGCAAATATAGACTTTCCCCAGGTAAGAAGCAGGCTGTGTCTGGTGGGGAGGGCCACCTGGAGGGGCTGCGATCAGTGATCCCCTCTGGGCCCAACTCCAGGGTCTAGGGCACGCTCACGGAGACAGGCCTGAGGCGTAAAGGTATGACGCTGGAAATGAAGACGAGAAGTTAGGTAATCAGAGATTTCCCCTGACCACGCCGGTTCATTCTTGTTGAATTTTGCTTGGCCTGAACTAGATTCGGTTTCAGGTGAAACGGCAAACACTACCAACCCCAAAGGGCTTGAGATGCCAGTAGCCACCTCTGAAAGCGTCCTGGGGAATCACTGAAATTATAAACGAAAGTTCTCATGTTTTACTTCAAATCCCAGATTCATCTTCTTCAAGTTCAGAAACAAGGCCAATAAGAAAAATGTGAAGCTGTCTGTTTCAGGAAAAGAAGAGAATCAGTATTGGTGTAGAGCTTTAAGTGGGCTTTTTAAAAATTGAAATCTCACTAGTGTCCTTTGAAACATCTTATTACAACCTTTTCCAGTTGAGAACGTGGAGCCCTGGTGACCCTGGGCGGCCGCCCAAGGGGCCCAGGCACTCTGGCCTCAGATCCCACCCAGGCCCCCTCCCTCTCCTTCCTTCAGCTCACCTGGTTCCCACACTGTCCCCCCCTACCCCACCAGGACCTCTAGGTGCCTGGGGAGGGGACTGGGCAAATTGTTCACAGTGGTCTGAGATATTTTAGAAGATCTTGGCTTGTTTTGCAGAATACTTGTGTATTGGGCAGTCAGTCCAGAATTCATATTGGGTGATTCTGAGGTTTTGTGCTGAAATGACCGTATGATGACAATAGTTCTCCTGAGACAAATTGTGAGCATCTGGACATGACTCCTGGAGCCTTTGGGATATTTTGAGGGGCTGGTAAGGTCATGAGGGGGTCATCCCAGGCCCTGTGTGCCAGTGGGGTGACAGGGATTGGCCAGCCCCTCCCTGCTGAGCGACCATGGGGAATGACTCTCTGACCTCAGTTTCTGATCTATTGCTTGAGGTGAATTACCCCACCCCTGCCCTACCCCAGTCATGGGGTTTGAGAGGGTCATAAGGGAATGAGTGCACAGTACTAAGGAAAAAATGTGCCTCCCAAAGATGGCATATGCTCCCGAGTGTGGCAAGGAAAACTGTCCTTCTGTGAGCACCCGTATCACCACTGAGCCTCAGGGTGGGGGCAACAGGTGGGAAGTGTCCCTTGTAGGTTGGCCAGGCCCTGGGCAAGAGGGGAGGTGCTACCTCCTGATGCTACGTCACTGGTAAGGTTAGCTGCCCAGGAGTGGGACATGGGGCAGTGGGACCAGGAGCAGCTGGGGAAAAACAAAGCCCAGTGCTTGGCTCTTGGTAGAATAGGCAGCCGGCCAGGTGGCCTGGGAACGTGGTGTCCACTGAGGGCCCACTGCACTCCAGATGTGGCCCCCCCACTGCTCCCTACTTGCCACAGCACTCTGGAGAAAGGCACCTTTGTCACCTCCTAAGTTGAGGACACTGATTCGGAGTGGCCGTTATGGACCCCTGTCACAAGCTGGCAGATGGGGGCCTCAGTTCTGAGCTCTGGGGCCTCCACTCACTTTGGAGACGTTTACACACCTGGAAAGAGCCGGGGTCTGCTTGACGCAGGGCGACCAGGTGAGCAGGCTGAGCCCCTGGTCTGCAGGGCCTTCTGTGGCAGGAGGTGGAAGTTTTGCTTAGAGTCACTCTGTTGCCCCCTCCTCAGAAGGGGAGTGGGGTTAGAGCCAGAAGAGGAGGTTGGCCCCATCCTCCTTTCCGGGGTCCTTCTAGGCTCAGCTCCATCCTCCAGGAGTGACGTATAGTGGGGAGCTTCTTGGGATGAAGTCACTTAGTCAAACAAGAGAGAAGGTCCTCGGCAAACTGCACGGTGGAGGGAGTCACAGGTCTGAATGTTGCAGCCTGTGGGAGCTGCTGGTGAAGTTAGAAAGTTGATGACACCCTCAATCACCCTGTGGGAAATAAAGGGCTCCAGCTTCAGGGCAAAGGCCCTCCAGAAGATAAGTGTGCACACCAGCCAGGTTTCCTCCCGGGAACTTGTAGTGGGCAGTTCTCACAATCAGCCGGGGTGAGAATGCGGTCAGACAGGGGTGGAGGGGGCGGTTCTAAACTGGTGGAGAAGGTCCCATGCTCCCCAGTTAACCAACACTACGCAGTACAAGACTTGAGGTGGCTGGGAGGAAAAGCAGACACTGTGACTTCCTTAGGGCACAAAGGTCTAACTACCTGGTCACCTGGAGTGGAAGGCCACAGGTCATTGTGCAATTCCTACGTGCAATGTGTTGATTCCCTAGCATTCCTCAGGGGACAGTGGAACTTCATTTCTTATTGTGGACTCAAGGGTTTTGAAGTCACTCTGTCTGGTCCAGAGAGTGTCTTTTCTTTTCAATGCCAAAATGGCTTCATCTTTGGCCATTGGAAGCCCCTTCAAGCTGGGGTTTCCATCTCTCACCCTGCCCCTCCCAGCCTCGATGGGCAGCTGTGTTCCTGGGGCCTGACCTCCAAGCCACAGCCTCAGGAGACTTGGTGCTGGTTAGTGGTGACAAAAGTTCAAGAACATGGTCTAGTGCAGCCCAGCCAGTTCACCGAACCCATCAGGAGACCATTTCAAGGCAGCTCTAAAGTACGTGGCCAGGCCAGTGTCCCTGGGGGACGCACATCACCGGCCCATTCTCAAAAGCCCCCGTTCAGGAGGTCCAGAGTAGGCAGGTGCCAGAATCTGTGTTTTGAACATGTTGCCAGCAATTCTTATGGCTTGGCCCTGGAAGTTAGCTCCAGCGAGAAAGACCTCCTAATGGGGCGTGGGGCGTGGGAGTGTTCCCTTCTGACCTCTCAGGGTAGCACAACACCCCCAAGGTCACCCAGAGTCATGTGTGGTATGTTAGGCCAGACCCTGAGTCAGCATGTCAAAACGTTTTCTCCCTCCTTAGAAAATCTTTTTTCAGTTTTCCTGGAATGCGAGGGGAATAATTTATTGCTTTCTTTCAAAACCCTATTGTCTCATCATCCCAAACCACCCTGAATGTATGTATGAATTAGATGACAGTCTTCAGATGTAGACACAGATGTATTTCTTAAACTTCAGTACAACATTCTCAACAGGAAGAAGGGAAAGGGGCTTGCAGTGAAAACCCGTCTATGTCTTGTGGTTTGATCTGATGAAAATCTCCCCAGAAACACCAGCCCACACATCCGTCCTGGGAGGAGGGGGTGCACCGCGGAGCCCCACACGTCCGAGACCTTCCCATGACTCAGTCTCCATGGTGAGCCTGGGAAATGAAGGGTCTGTGGCCATTTCTGTTCTCAGTGTTTGGGTTTTTTTGGTTATTTCATAATCCAGAGAACACCCAGCTCTTCTCCCTTGGAGAGGTATTGTCCAGAATGTGAGCGCAGGGCCAGCCGGGACCCTCTAATTATGAAACTTCGGTGAAGTGAATGGGATTTAAGAGACTAAAACAGGCTGGCGGATGGAGGACAAATGACTTAGGATGCCCTCCCCTCCCCTGAAATTCTTCCCAGGCCCCCCAGCACCAGCACCCATCGAGCTGGGTGTGGGGGTGCAGCCTGTCCAGAAGGTTGCCTAGGGCAGATTTTCTCTTGACAGGAAGGAAAGGACAATTCCTCAGGGATTTGGGCTGTGAATTATGGAAGGCAGAATTTTAAAAATCACAAGTAGGCTCTGAAACAAAGGCGCTGTCTGGCAGTGAAGCTGGTTTGGGGCCCAGGGTATGAGCTTCCCCAGATCAGGGATGGGAGTTGTTTATTTAATTTGTTTATATTTGTGTCATCTTCCTGGGCTGTAAGTGTCTTGCAGAGTGAACAAGCCAGCTTACGTTCAGTAAACTGAAGGAACTAACAGTCAAATGACCACTTGCTTCCCCCATTGTTAAATCCACAGGAAAAGGCCACCCAGGGAACCTCCCATAATGTCATGTGGATGCCAGCTGGTCAGGGACCCTCACTCAACCTTCTCTCTAACTGGGTTTGTTTTTAAGGAAGACATCTTAACACCGTATTTCCAGATCCCTCCAGAGAGTGAAGACTGTTTAGACAGAGCTGTCCCCACAACGTGGCATCTCACAGAAGAAACCAAAGTCCAGGGAGCAGTGGGCCCTTAAGGCCAGTCGGGAACAGAAACAGGCGAGTATACCGCCTGCCTCTGGGTCCATCACAGCAGCGGCTGCTCTGGGCCTGTACACCCAGCTTCGTGCGTCAGAGGCTTTCCACACATGATTTATTAAAAGGCCTTGCTGCTTTCTCTCCTGCAGAATCCACAGGAAAATGTCTTTCCCCAGGCCAAGACCCCTGATGGCTTCACACAGAAGCCCTGACAGGCAGCCCAGCATGAGGTCCCAGCTTTTCCCCACCCCCACTGTTTTCCTTTTCAATGAGAAGCTGCCAGAGGGTCGGTTCTATTCACACGGTCCTGATGCACTGTCCTGAATTCAGGATATGCTCAGGTTACCTCTGGGGGGTTGTGCTCCTGGGCCAAACTGAGCAAGTAAGCCAGTGACCTGGAAGCCCAAGCTTGGGACCAGGTTCAAGCAACCAGGATGCAACCAGGAAGCAAAGCAGAACCACACACAGGTTTCCCTCTGAAGAAGGCAAATAGCCCGATAGAAAAAGGAGCAGGAGATTCTCAGCACAGGAGCCTGAATAACCATGAAAATTTAAGCTGCCACCTCTCTGCAAACCAGGAAAAGTGAATAGACATCACAGGGTGACGCCTTTCACGCCATCCACTTGGCAAACATTAGAAGGATGATGGTCCTAACAGCTGACCACAGAGTGGAGAAAGGGGCGCCCTCAGGCACTAGAGCTGCACAGTGGAGTTCAGCACAGGAGCTGCCCACGTCATGCCGGGCCACGGAAGGGCACCCGCAGAGCCAGCAGTCCCATGCCTAGTCTGAGTGGCACCTGTATATAGGTCCACGGAGTGCATCCACGGGTATTTGCTGCAGCACGCCACAGGAGAATCCCTGGAAATGGCCTCCCCAGAGCCCTGTGCCTGGGGGATGCACTTCCAGAGAAGGGAGTCAGAGCAGGGTTCCGTGCTGTACCTGGGTGACAAAGGGCAGAGGGAGTTTGGAGGAGGAATGAAAAGGATGATGTCCCAGTAAGGGACCAACCGTGCCAACCTATGGAGGAGGGAGGAGCAGGTGTGGGGAAGCCTTGGGGAGCTGTATAAAAAGATTTGGGAGCGTGTAGGGGATGAGATAGAGGGGTAGGTCCAGACAGCAGAAGGCTTTTGCCACCAGCAAGGAGGCCCGGCCTCCCCTGTAGCCTCCCTGTGAAGCCTTGAAGGTTTTTCTGCAAAACCCTCAGACTGTTTAAAAGAAATAGCCCTGGGGTGGTATGCGGCACAAGTCCAGGTGGCAGAGGTGGGCGCCAGTTCCCAGAGGGGGTGGAGGGACCCCACGGGGGCAGTGGCAGTGGGCATGGAGCACGGGAGCAGCTCGGGAGTCGGGCAGAGCAGCGGGCAGTGCTTGGACCCCTGTCTCGGGTAAACGAGAAGCCAGCCTAATAAAACAGTCCCCCCCTAAGGGCATGGGGGACACACCAGATTTGCAGACTCCAAAAAACAAACAACCAACACAATCACAATGACACAATGGATGGATGTAGATTAGATGCTGTGGGGCGGCGGGGGGGGGGGGGGGGCAGCCAACCGTCGTTCTAGGGGCTCCCGAGAAATGTTGAACATGGCAGGAAAGTAGATGATAGTGGGAATTCTTGTTGACGTTGGTGTATGATAACGTCACTTCAGTTACGTACAAGGGCGCCTGCATCCTCAGGAGAGGGCTGGTCGGCTGTTTAGGGCTGGGGCTTAGTTTCAGGCGGTTCAGAGACAAAGAATGAAAGAAAGAGAAAAGGAAAAATAGAATACAAATACGGCAGAACATCCTTTTAGGGACTCTGTGTGGGGACACGTGGCACATTATGTCATTCCTCCAAGGTTTCTCATCATAAAACACAGAGGGAAAATGACAACGAACACAGGAGGGCAGGAAAGAAGGATGTCAAGGTAAATAGAGGCCGGCGGTGTGGGTTCCTGATCTAGACTCGGGCCTCCGAGGCTTGCGGCCAGGCCAACTTGGTGGGGATTGAGGGAACCCGCCGAGGAGGAGGAAGGCAGGCAGCTGAGTGGGCCGCGTGGGAGCGGGCCAGGGGCTTCGTTGCCATCTGCTTGGACATAACCACACGCCGAGTTCGATCCATAACAGTTCAGGGGCCCTCGCACTTCCAAACTTGGCTCTGCCTATTTTTGCAATGCTTGAACATGAAAGTGTTTGCTGTTATCTAGGATTTTCAAGCCCGCCAGACTTCCTGGGTCCCCAGTCTTCTCCCACGAACAGCAGTGCCTGGAGAAAATCAGACATCAGACAGGAGAGTTCCTCTTCCTCTAAGCGAAAGCCACAGCTGACACCAAAGTGGGGGAACGCACATTCCACGCCGTGGCTGCCAGCGATGTAGAACCTGCATGGCCCGCCCGCCAAGGAGACCTAATGGAGGCACCGTGGTGGTTAGAGCCGATGGGAGCACTGGGCCGCTTTCCACCTCAGTCATTCAGCACTGCTTTTCTCAAAGAGAAGATTTAATAAAGGTCCGATGCCCCTCACATGCAGCCGCTTGATGCAGAGTGAAGAGGAAGCCAGCAGCCAGCCCTGGCTGGGGGTGCCAGCCTGGATCCGAGGCTCTGGCTCCCAGTAGGGGAGCGACAGCCAGTGAGCACCAGGCCCCCCCAGTGGTGGACTGATGGCCATGCGACCTGGTGCGCATCTCACACCAGGGCCTCCAGAGACGACCCTGGCCAGAACTCCGCCCCAGCCGAGTGTGATGGACACGGTGTGCACCCCAGGGCCCAGGCACCCTTCAAACTCTCATGTGGTGAACATGGGCTCCAAGGAGTCAGAATGCCTCTTTGCAAAAGAAGCCAAGGGCCCGTTTTTGTATAAAGCCACCTGATTTTTAAATGCTGGCAACCAGGCCAACTGGAAACACACACCTGAGAGCCAAACAGCCATGTGCCCAGGCGGGAGGCAGCCTGAGGCCGCGCTTCAGTGGGAATGGTGCAAATCCCATTTCTGCCATGCTCAGCCTGGTTCTCCACTGGAGAAAATGAGGCCAAGGCCACCTCTTCAAGGACCCATGCAACCCTAGGGGGTGTGCGGCCCAGACTGGGTAAACCCCCTTCCCTCCCTCTCTCGTCCTCCCTTTCTCCCTTCTCCCCACCCTCCTCCCCTGAGTCCTTCCTGCCCTGGCCCTGAGCCTTGCCTGTGGGCACCCCGTGCCCTGCCAGCACCTCCCCAGGTCCCAGTGCCTGGTCCTCAGACCCAAGCTGGCCGGACCCCTGCAGACCACCTTCCGCAGAGGCAGCTACCTGGTCAAGGGGCCACCAGTGCTTCCCAGTGGGCTCACGACAGGCACCCCCCTGAGCTCTACTGGGTCCAAAGCAAACACCCTCCACCGGGGGTTCCTGGGCACCAATGCCTCCCTTCTACCCTGTTTTCTCAAAGACAAAGCCTAATGTGCTGGCTGCCCACTGCCCTCTCCTCCCAGTCCACGGGGCCCCATGCTCCAGACAGCTCTTTCCCTGGCCTCCTCGGGGTAACTGGGACCTGGGCCCCCCAGGGGGCCGTGGACCTTCCATGCCCACTGAGCTTGAAGTTCAAGGTCAGAAGCTCACACACCACTGGCTGCCAAAGCAGAGCAGATTCACTGTGGGAATTGGGTGATGGCGTGTCATGCGGGCTGTGCACCCATGTGGAAGTGAGAGGAACAGGGGCGGGGGAGCCTGGAGGTGGGAGCAGAGCGCGGGTTCACATCGGGACCCTGCCGCCTGCCCGCTGGCCCTCTGTCACGCCTCTGTGCCTCTGGAGCTCTGTCTCCACGTGGCAGACAGAGAATGAGTTATAGGTGCATTGTCACCCCGGAGTGTGCGGGACCAAATGGGCATCGACAGGAGGCAGCTGCTCAGAGAGGACACAGGGCCCATGACTCAGCAAGGAGCCCCACACATGCTG
This sequence comes from Manis pentadactyla, assembly GCF_030020395.1. Taxonomy (NCBI): domain Eukaryota; kingdom Metazoa; phylum Chordata; class Mammalia; order Pholidota; family Manidae; genus Manis; species Manis pentadactyla. The sequence goes on from NC_080025.1 coordinate 48,074,317, forward strand.
CGGAGGGCAGAGGCTCTCAGAAAGGAAACCATCTTACCTGAGCACACACTTTCCCATAGACATTATTAATTCTTGAGAAATAAGGTCCCTGTGGGCTGAATATTTCTATCCCCACAAATCCACATGCTGCAGCCCAGCCCCCATGTTGTCATGGATTAGGAGGTGGAGCCTTCAGGAGGCGTTCAGGGTCAGAGGAGGTTGTGGGGGGTGGGGGGGCATGCTGGGATTAGTGCCCTTAAAAGAAAGGAGGAGGTGCAGAGCTCACCCACAGTGAGAAGGTGGCTGACTATGGGCCAGGAAGCCCCTCTGCCCGCTGGCACCCTGATCTCAGATGTCCAGGCTCTGGAACCATGAGGAACATGTGTCCCATTTCGCCTGCAGCACCGTATGGCACTGAGCGCACCTGGACAGTTCTCAACCCCACACTACTGTGAGCAGCAGCTGGCATGTCTGACTGGCCAGGATGGTCCCTGGAGGGCAGGTAGCCTTCATCCTCCTGTAGTGGGCTTCCTGGGACTCTTGGCATCTAGAAGATGCTCCACCTAGCCAACAGAGCCCCAACAGGACTAGAAATGCAACCTGGAGCAGAAGAAACGCAGAGAAACCCCACAGTAGGGGCTCTCATCCCCAGGGCTTGGGGAGGGCAGCCAGAACCATCCTGAGCACTTGCAAAGTTGCCTAGGACTTACTTCTGCACATGCAGCACCACTGAACACCTAGAAAGACTGATTTCAGAGCAAGATGGCCAGCGCCAGCCCCCTTGCTGCATGGCTGGTCTGACTGTGCCTGTGGGTGGCCTGTCAGTGAGCCTCCTAAGGGTCTTGCAAGTGATCGTCCTTTACAATCACACCAGAGCCCCTACTGGGCGAGCTGACGTGTGCTCAGCTGATGAGTGTCCTCTGGGTTCACCCCCCGGGGTGGCGCTGTATCCCACAGGAAGGGGATGGGTTTGGGAGTCAGATCCACTTGCCTGCCCTTGATAAACACAGTTTGGGTGGGCATCTGGTGTGGGTGAAGGCCTCACTATCCTCCTGGCACTGGGGGGCTTCTGGCTCCCCAATGCCCCTGAGGTGGGTCAGTCCCATCCCTGCATGTCATCTCTGGGGGGCAGGGGCTAGTCACAGACCTAACTTTGGGAGTCACTGCATCTCCTCATGCCACTTCAGGGGGATGTATCATCATTCCCAAATCCTGCTGCGTGCCGCCGTGGGAGGCATGAGTTTTCCCCTTCATGCTGTGTGATCTCCTCTCCAGCTGTCCTGTCCCCTCCAGAGGTGAGCTCTGGGTCACACTTCCTCAGGGTCTGCATGCTCTGCAGATGGCAGAAACAATGTGAAAGTCATGAGGTTCAGGGGATTTCTTTTTACCTGTAATTAATTTGCCCACAGGTGTGACATTCATCAGTTACACACAAGATGCTGGACACACACAGTGAGGGGGTGGGGGGGGCACCCTGAGATCCTATTGACTCAGGGGCACACAGGTATCTAGGCCATGGAGGAGGTGGCCAGCTGCGGGAAGCAGTTCCAGGAGAACTCAAAGAGACGGTGACATTTCAGCCGGGCCAAGACAAAACCCATGCTCTGGGAAGGTCACTTCAGCGGGGCGTGCATTGGGTTCAGGGGACTGAAACCCAGAGGGAGATGAGTGGAGGGTTGTCACCTCTGTTCAGGGAGACATTAGGAGGATGGGCCAGTGCGGGTGGGCAGTTGGGGTGGAAGTGTTTCCCAGTAGTGGTTTATAATACAGATGATGAGCATGCGTCAGCCAAGCCCTGTGCTTAGAGTTCCATGTGCATCACTGAATCCTCTGAACTGGTGTTTCTCAGACCGGAGACCAGACACCCTGGGTTTAAAGGTGACAAGGCAGCAGAGCTAGTCCCATGAAAGAAGGTGAGGTTTGAACCCAGGCCATCAGCTTCCAAAATGCACTCACAATGCTGCTTCCCTAGCTCCTGTCCCTGGGATAGTCCTGGCCCTGGCTAGCTGAAATGCCAAGACAGAGAGGAGTCACACACAGCGCCCAGGTCTCCTCCGGGAAGAACCTTAGGTCACTTCCCCCTATTGCACTGTATTTGTAAGTACATATATGTTTAGATCTGAAAGCATGTGACTGTACATGTCATATGCATACATACATAGACACACAGATTAATGCTATACTATGTATACTATGCAAACTCATACTTGCACATGCTCCAAAAATTCTGGAATGATATGCCTGGTACAATTGGGCTCCACCACTTAGAAGACGGACAGGGAATCTGAGTACAAGAGAGCTGGCTTCTAATTCTCACCTCTGAGCCCTCCTGTAACATTTGAATTTTTTTGTGCACATGCTCTACTTTTACAACAATAAAATAAAAGCCCCTGAGAAGTAAGTCTTGGCCCTGAGTCTCAATGTGAGCAAAGCATTTCCCACAGGTTTCCCACAAAGCACTGCACTTCACGAGTCCAGGATAACTTGGAGGACATGCCATGCCCGTGTGTGCCAGCTGCTCACACAGCAATATGTTCTTAGAAAACTGCCATTAATGACTTAGTCTCTGCCCCCAGGGAATTTGTGGGTGCTCTGCACAGAAATGTAAACAGTTGTGAAGGGACTTGAATCACTGTATACTGGTTAAGGCTGTGCAAAGTAGGGGACCCAAGGCTCCCTGATTCTTGCAGGAAGTCTGTGTGACTCAGCCTAGCAGTTAAATGAAATGAAACAGCTGCTTTTGATTTTAGAAAATCCCCCACACCCAACTTCGACCACACTGAACAGTTATTTTTCAAGTTGAAGCTGTGCTGGATCTTTTCAAACAGCCAAGAGTATGTTCATGGCAGCCAGGGCTTCCTGCGCAGCCCGGCACTTCCTGTCGCCTGCAGAACTAGGGTCCGAATACTGATCTCTGCATGGATGTGCTCTTGGGTACTTCCTGAACTTGTTTGTTAAAAAAAATCAAGATGCTTTCAAAAAATGCTCAAAGTTTGAGAGAAAAATCCAAAAGGGTCTGGGTTTATGAATTCACAGACTGGAAAGAGTTAACACAGCATTCTTTCTGTGTTAATAGCTGGCAGCACACGCAATGTTTGGACTGAAAGATTTTTTTAAAAGGAGAGAGAGGGAGAGAAGGGAGGGACAAAGAAACAAAGAGAGAGGGAAGGAAGAAACAAGACAGTTCCAGGGTTACTCGGGATGTGCTTCTTGGCACCAGTGCTGTCGGTAGCAAGGACTTGCCTGTCCCACCCCCAAGGCCCCATTATCTCTCTCAGCTCAGCCCTGCGGCCTCTTGACCTTGTCCCCTCCCCCACTTTATTCAGCCAGTAGGAAATAAATCTGTCCTTGTCTGATGAACTTAAGGTGCTCCAGCCCACCCCCCAGGCCTCCCCTCCACGCCCTGCTCATCACCCCAGCTCCCTGGGTGCTGGGCCAGGCTGCCTGCTGGAGTGAGACTCTGCTGAGCCTTGCTGGCCCCAGACCTGGCTGGCCCTGTGGCCGAGGCGCCAGCAGCCTCCCCAACCCTCTTCATTGCCTGACTGTTCAAGACCCCATGGCCAGGGGCCTCAGGGATATGAGGCTCCCTTGACCCCAGTGAGGACTCTGGATGAACAGGGTCATGGGCGCACCGGCCTGGTGGCAGGTCATCAGGAGGGGCATGCACAGAGCTCTGGCCAGTAGGCGACTGCTCTGGGGGCTCTGGGCTCACCCTTAATGTGTGACCAAGCATAAGGCACACCTCCTTCTCTCCCATGGCCTCCAGCCATTGTTGCATGTGGCCTGGGGCCCTGAGGTGTTGCAGGCAGGCTGTGGCCATGAGGGGCCAGCAAGGAGTGTCTGAAGTGATAGAAAGATTGTAGGTCCTGGGGCGCCTGGCCTCCAGGGCATGTGGCTTCCCATCGTGGACAGCGGTCAGGTTGATTGCCTCTCACTTGCAGTTGAGTCCGGCTGAGAAGCTCGGGCCAGGCTGAGTCAGCCTGGGCTGGGAGAAGAAACTGGCTTGGGCTGGAGGTAGTGTTGAGGCAGGGGAGGCAGGCAGTGTGCTTCTGAAGCAGATGGCAGGACGGCATAGGCCCCTGGCCCCAACCCCTAGGAAGAAGCCATCAGAGCAGGAGGGGCCTTGGCGTCCTGACCGCTGACTCAGCTGTGGGAGGCACCAGGAAAGCCAGTGCTCACCCGGGGTGGTCAGGTGTGGATGAGTCCTTGACGAGGCTTCCTGTAGTGTTCATTTCCTGCTTTTGCTTTCCCACCTGGGCACCCAGCCGAGGCAATTCCTGCACACAGAGGGGGATGCCCACAAGGTAGTGTGGCCCCTGCAGCTAGAACAGCTGGCACACTCAACATTCCCAGCTCAGTGGCTCCAGAGGCCTCCATCAGCTACTCTGATTGAGCTTTGAGATGACCAGGAAATGTCTCATCCATCCAACAGTAATGTGAGCCCAAACTTGTGTGCTGGGCTTTGGGGACGCCAGGAGAATAAATAAGATGACCTCTCCCTCCAGCGGTGGTAGGGTGTGGGCTCAGGGCAAGGCCCTCCTTGAAGGGTTTCTCTGCCACACTGAGCAGAGATGTGACTATGCAACTGCAATAGTGCCTCTCAGGGGGAATCTGCATCTGGTACCAAGGGGTCCCTTTGCATCTATCCGTTCTCCCTGGGGCAGATCGTATTTCCCCAAAACAGCTGCACCAACCTGTTTCCCCATCCTGCACGCTCGGGTCCAGCATGACCACAGCCCTCCAATGGAGGACAGCAGTGCAGTCCAGTTGCTTACATGCTGTCATTGGGTGAACTTGGGAAGAAATGCCCAAGAGCACCCATTACACTGTAAGTCCACCACATACAACAGGTGGGAATTATCCCAGGGCATAAATAAAAGTGGCATACCGTAAAATACTGTGGAAGTGATAGGTATGGATAATGTATTGCTTTTGTTTTTAATATGGTTTATTTAATTATAAGTTTATGTAATTCAATTTTTGATGACACCTGTGTTTACCAACTGGTTGGCAAATATTCCTGAAAATTTAACCATTGGCTCTTGTGAGCTGGTACTGTCTGCCTCCACACAAACACCAGAGACCTGAGTGAGAGTCACCTGGCTGGGCCCACTCAACCCCCAGACCTAGGAGAGAGAATGTCAAAAAACAACTGTTATCGGTGGGAATGTACATTGGTTCAACCATTGTGGAAAGCAATATGGAGGTTCCTCAAAAAACTAAAACTAAAAATACCATTTGACCCAGTGATTCCAGTCCTAGGAATTTACCTGAAAACAAGATCCCAGATTCAAAAAGACATATGCACCCCTATGTTTATCGCAGCATTATTTACAATAGCCAAGATATGGAAGCAACCTAAGTGTCCACCAACAGATGAATGGATAAAGAAGATGTGGCACATATACACAATGGAATATTATTTAGCCATAAAAAGAAAATAAATCCTCCCATTTGCAACAACGTAGATGGATCTAGAGGGTATTATGCTCAGTGAAATAAGCCAGGTGGAGAAAGACAAATAAATGATTTCACTTCTTTCTGGAGTATAAAAACAAAGCAAAACAGAAGGAACAAAATAGCAGTAGACTCACAGACACGGAGAAGACACTAACAGTTACCACAGGGGAGGGGTTGGGGAGGATTGGGGGAGAGGGAGAAGGGGACTAAGGGGCACTGTAATTCTCAGTCACAGTATAGGTTGGTCCTGAGAAGGGTAGCACAGCATGGAGGAGACAGTTAATGACTGTGTAACATCTTACCATGTTGATGGACAGTGACTGCACTGGAAGGGGTGAGGACTTGATAATATGGGCGAATGTTGAACCACTGTGTTATATACTTGAAATCACCATAAGATTGTATATCAATGCTACTTTAATTTTTTAAAAAAACATTATTGTTACAGCCACCAAATTTTCAGTTGGTTTGTTACTCAAGACCATTCTGATTTTATAGGTGAACAAGCAGAGTCCATGCAAGAACTTGAACTTTTCCTAAAGCAGTGAGTGGCAGGAGCCAGGATTCCCCAGTCTGTGTGACCTCCTGCTGCCATTGCTCCTCAAGACAACCCCACACTTTGAAATTTGGGGCACCAGACACCTGAAGGACATTTGAAGGTGGGAGGCCCAATGCAGCTGCTCCCGAAGGGCAGTGGACAGTGTCTCTCTGTGGCTTGCACTGTTCAGATGTCTCTTGTCATAGCGGAAGCTGCCATTGTCTCTGTGAAAAGCTGTTACTATTTAACGTCTCATTTGTAATTTTCTAACACTCACATCAGTTATTAAACTGAAATCTAGAGAATTTGCCCTTTAAGGACAAATTACAGATCCTCACAGAAAAATTCCAGCCTCCTTGGCAAACATCCTCTGCTGTAGGGATCTGCCATGTCTGTGGGTTGGCCTCATCCTGGGTGTCACGCACACTTTGCTGGGGATTATTCTGGGAGATGACACCATTAAATGTGTGCACACTCGGGGGCTGGAGTGTGTGCCCACCATGACAGCTTTGCACCCTTCGCCCAAGGAGTGGTGACTGTGAGCTCCCTGAGCCCTCACTCCTGAGATTGGAAGACATCTCGTCCTCAGCGTAGAGGAACCTACTGCCAGAGCCCCACAGGGAGACAGGCTGCAAGCATTTCCAGATCAGTTCTAGAACTACAGCACTGAGAGTGGTGCATGTCAGGTAGAGATGGCATGTCCCCAGGCTGCCAAGACTGTTCACACAGGTGCACCCACAGGGCCGGGAAGAAACCACCCTGGCAGAGATGGCTGTTCAAGGAAACTGAGTCTGCAATGAGATCATCTCCAAAAAACACTTCCCACTAGGAGATCAGAACCCCTGTCCCAAGCAGAGTAGCTGTTTGCTACAGTCACATAATTACAGAGGTCACCAACTGTTGGGAGAGACCCCGCATTACATGTCCAGTTGTGTACCTGCAAGGGGACAGCAGCACCAAGGCCTCAACGAGAAGAGGGAGGGGCTTAACAAGTGAGGGGGTCTGTGCCTCAGCAAATCTCTTCTGGCTTAGCGCTTGGGAAGATTGTGGCTCTGTTGTGAAAGGGCACACTTTCTCTATATCCAATATACTTGGATATTGGGACAGAGAAGCAGGACCCTCAACCTTTTGCCCACAGTCCAAACCACACAGTCGATGCCTCGCCCCTCATGGCACTGCACCCCCAGCCATCACATAAAGCCTCTCCTTCTGCTGGCAGAGCCCCTGCGTGGAATTTTCTCTGAAAGCATCTGAGCTCTCTCTGTGGTGCCCTGGAAGCTCTGCCGGTGGTTTGAAGCTGCTGGAGCAGCTCCAGGCCTTGCTGAGTGTCCGGCCAAGTCCACACCAGGGCTGAGAAGCCGAAGGTGAATTCCCCTTTCTCACTCTTGGCCTGCAGGGGCTCCAAATGTGGGCCACAGTGGGTGCTGCTATCTGTTTGGCCTTGGCCAAGTCACTAGGCCCTTGGAGGGACCCAGGCCCCCAGGGCTTGGTCTCCAGCTCACACAACGGGCTCCATACAGGCCTTTGGAAGGCACTTGGTGCCAAGCTTCAGTCCCTCCATCTACGATGTTAGGGTCCCAGTGGGGGGCCTCTGCGGGGTGGTCATGAATTTTAGAGGAGCTGAGACATCCAAGTACCTGGCACATGGGCATTATTCAAAATGTGAACCATCATAACCAAGCACTTCTCTAGGAGTCCATCTTGCCACGTAGTGTGGGCCAGAGTTCAGTGGGACGGATCCCATATTCTGTCTGGTCAGTGACGAGCCTAGAAACAACAGGCATTTCTAATTATTTCTCATCACAAGAGGCTTGCCCCTTGAAGAGTTGTGAAGTGACCCACATGGGGTCTGGCACATGAAAAGTGCCTAGCAAAGTTTCAGTCACCACACTCTTTAAGAAAATGGAGGCTGAGTAACTTTAGTTCAGGAGAAAATTTGTTGGAAAATGTCTAAAGAATTCTGAATTTTTTAATGTTACAAGGTTCAACAACATCATTGACTGACCTTTGTTCTTTCACCTACTGATATTCTATTAGCAAGCAGTCTACCACTTCCAATGGGGGCATGAAAAACTATGATCATGTAAATGCTTCACGTCTACTTATAGCATTCTACAAACCCAAGCACTGTACAGAGCAAAACACTTCCTAGGTTTTGAGTGAATGAGTTCAGCTCCAGCAGAACATGCTGTTTGGATAGAAAATGTAGACTTAGGGATTTGTAACTGTAGGTGTGGGGGTGATGTTTTCACACAGGTCTTTTGAATATGCTTCAGTCTTTCGACTCTGCCTACCCACTGGAGTTTGGTTCCTTTTTTTTTTTTTGAAGCAGAGAAAGCTTTATTATCAGAAGGGAAGCCCAACGAGAAGGCAGGGACCTTTCCCAAATCTGCCTTACCCATCGGGCAGAGGGATGGGTGATATACTATTGACAGAGGAATGTGAGGGTCAGGGCAGAAAATGCAGGGACTTGTAAGACTTCTCGGAGTTATGTGCCAATTCCATCTTCCTGGCGCCCCCTGAGGGGTCTTGGGATGGTTCGTGTTGACTCCACGTCTGGTAATCAACTCTGCAAAGTAGATATTATCAGCCAACATCCCCTCCAGTCTTGTAACCAGACTCAGAAAAGAGGGCAAAGGGCAAGTCAGGGTTAATGATCTTTACAAGGTTGCGCAGCGCATAAGGTAACTGTGGAGGGAGAGCCTAGTGACGGTGTAAATGAACAAGGAACTAGATGTTCAGGTTCAGCGTCCATGGGGACAGAACAGAGGCCATCACTAAGCCCCTGCTCCTGTGGGCTCAGACCCCTGCTCTGCCTGTGACCACCATGACTGTCCAAGCCCAGCTGCTGGTGAGGGAGGCGGGCAGGGGGGCTCTCGGGCCTGTCTCCACTCCTTCCTGTCTGGGCTGGGCTGGACTCCAGCCTTACAGGTGCCCATACTTCTCCCAGCGCCTTGGCCCCTCTCTCAGGGCTCAGGCCTACAGAGGAGTGAGCCTGGCAGCAGTCCCTGGGGCCCGGCACCAGCCACCCCTTCTGCAGCCCATTCGCTGTGAGCCATCTCAGCCACTTCCACCTGCAGCTCAGTTCAGCACTCTCCCCACGACCTGAGGTCTCCACCCTCCACATCTGGCCTTGTCAGGACATCCAATCCTGGGAGTTCTCCCCACACGCCAGGTGAGACCTCAACCCAGGAGAGGGTTCTTGCCTCTGATCAAGAAATAATTCACAAAGCAGACTGAGCAGGTAAGCAAAGAGTAGCTTACTAAAGCAAAGTACAGCCTCGGAGTGCGGGCATGCCCCAGAGGTGAACCACAAAGGGAGCCATTTCTTGCCAGTCAGGGAGTGAGGGGTGGAGGAACCTTAGGCCCTAGCTGCAGGCCCGATCCAGCCCTGGCCCCTGGATGTTCCTGTGCTGAGGGTAACTGTCCTCTGACCACCAGTGAGCTAGCCCAGGTGGAGACCACACGTGAGTAGGTTATGGGGTGCCCCACTCAGGGTGGCTCTTTTAAAGACCATGACCAAAGTTAAGGAATGGGAGCAAAGTTTCCAGAGAGGCACTCGCTCTGGGTTTCTGGTTATCGTGGGGGACATCTGCTCTGAGGTTGGTTTGATCAGCAAGCTCTCCACTTCGGACAGGTCACTGGAGGACATGCGCCTCAGGTCTGGGACCCCATGTCCCTGAAAGTGCCTCGGAGCTTAGGATCATGTGAAACTACACATGAGTCTCTGAATGCAGGTCCCAGGCCAGAGAGTCTCACTCTCATCTCTGGCAGTTCACTCCTGTGACAAACTCATAGTGAGCTTGAGTGACCGAACACACTAGGGGCTCTGGTCCACAAAGTCCCTTGGTTTACACAGACAGAGGTGCCCTGCTCCCTGCAGGGCCTCATGGGACTGGCGCTGTGCCGTGTATGGATTCAATAGTGTGAACAATTTGCAAGATTCACCTTAGAAAGGAATGGTGGTAAGTAAAACTATTGACTTAGAGGCTGACATCTAGGTTGTTCATTGGGACTTTCCGTGCTCTTTGGAAGAATTTTGGCATCCCAAGTATGTGGCTGGAGCTGACTGGAGTGAAAAATCTGCTTCATGTCCCTTATGTTTGGAGACTTGAAAGCTGCTCTACTTAGAAACACCATCTACATTTAAACAGAGTAGGGGTTGGAGGCAGTTACACAGGCAAGAAAAATATAGAGCAACCCTTCTCGGATCTCTCAGAAGCTGAGAGGCCCAATGCAACAAGGATCCATCATTTTAAAAGTCTGGCAAATGTGTTTTTTTCAAATTGTGGATTTTTTTCACATCAGTGCAAGCCCATGATGGAATCCTAGACAACTAAGGAAAAATGGAGACCAACAATCATCAGTAGTCTTCTCAACATCTTTCCTCCTTCTAAGACTTCTTTAGGCATACTTTTATCTACGGAAGCACATCTTTTCCACAGGACTTTAGGTGGTTTGAGCATAACCTTCTCCTGCTAAGAAAAGTCTTCGAAACCATTGTTTTCAATGAGCACCTCCAGTTTCAATCATGTGGCACCCCGTGAGGTGCCCCGAAGAGGGAGGGCAGGCTTGGAGCTGGTGCTGGCTGAGCTCAAAGCCACCACTTTTGAGTCTCAGATCACCCTCTGTAGTGGAGATGACAATAGCGCCTACCGCATAAGCTACTGAACAGGGAAGATGCCCCAATGCTTTGAAAGCACGGGTACTGCTCCCTGCCCCACTGTGTCCTTCATCTGTTGGTACATTTCTCATAGTTACAAACAGTGTTGCCGCAAACACCTTTGCACTGGAATCCCAGGCCATGTCCCTGGCAACTTGGGAGTAGAATCCCAGCAGCAGTGTCTTCAAGGTCCCACCCAGGAGCCAAAGTGCAAGATGACCACCTACTTCTGGGGGTCCAGGGGAAGCCAGCCAAAGCAGCTCATTTCAGGAGAGCTGGTGCCGGCAGGCCAACCAGGGTCCCTGCGGGTCACCCTACTGCTCAGTGGGCCGTGGGGCCTGAATTCAGGCCACATGAGGGCAGCACTGACTTTAGTGCTCAATAAACTTCATTAAAATGAAGTTGCAGAGGAATCTTTCCCCTTCCTGCCCTTCACCTTGAAAGTGAAAGTTATTATCAAGACCCATTTGGAGGAAGGCCCTTCTTTATTACAACCCCTTTCACTTTTTTCTTTCTTTTTAACATTTTCTTTCTTTCAACTGCACGCAAGCCAGGCCTGTTTGACCAAGTCTTGTGGTGGGGATTAGAGGGTCACCAGTACACCCCTCAGAGCTGGACACTCAGAAGTGTGAGGTTTCAAACAGGGTGTGCAGCCACTTTTGATGGGGACAGCCGGGGAAATGGCAGGCTGAGTGGGACTGAGCTGGGTGTCTGACCTGCAGAAGGAAACCGCTGCATCCGGCAAGTTGCCCACCCTGAGGCCCCAGCTCTCACTGCTGGGGAAAATCACACAGTGGAACCTCAGATGAATGGTTTGCAAGCTTTTTAAATGGAACCCTTTATGCAACCAGAAACACACAGAGCCCTGATATTGGAATGTCAAATCTGTAACTTCTGTATATGAAAGTACATGCTCCAATTCGAAACATTTCTTCCTACGTGAAGCCATGAAGATCAGCGGCAGTGCCTGGCTGGACACACATAGCCCAGCAGCCTGGGGGCAGCCAGAGGTGCAGGCGCTCCACTGGCCACCAACCCTCCTGGCAGTTTGGCAGGCATGGCTGACGAAAGCCAGACTCACAGCTAGCCGCAGCAGATGTGGGGGCTGTTCTCAGGGTCGGTGGCTTTCCTGTGCAGAATGGGAATTCTCTCCCTAAAATGAAATCTGGAGCCTGCCAAACCTTGGGAGGAAGGTTAATTTCATCATCAATAAATTACTGAACTGCTTTGCGTTCCTTAGTGAGGTATCTGACTTACAGGAGTCAGACAGCATCAGTCTGAGTGTGCATAGCACACCATGGGCCTGCACCATGGAAACCTGCATCTCTTGGAAACCTCTGGAAGGCTGGGATTCATCTTTTCTAAGTTGTGACGGGCATGTCGGGTGCCTGATTTCTGAGGAATTATTTGCTGCTCTTCTTGATGGGGCCTTGGGATGACACTAGGAAGACGGGGCAGAGCCTCGGAATCTCCAACCGCTGTGCTTCATGCCAAACACTGGAGAATTCGCAAATGGAAGGAAAACAGTGACATCACTGGACATTTATTTACCTAATTAGAAATAGAAACGAATGCTGCTGAAAACAATAGTGCCACCCTGGCCCTGTGGTTAGTGGTCAATAGCATGGCTAGGAGAGGCCAGGCCAGAGCTTGAAGCTCCTGATTAATGACCCCTCCCTGGGAGTTCCAAGATACGGACAGAGTCATGAGGGGGCTTCCAGCTGCAGAGCAGAGACAGGCAGAGGGCACAGGGACTGAGACACTGTTTTCCTATGGGAGTAAATATATGATTCACAAAATAATCAGAGTCAACACTGGGGTCCCTGGGGTCTCTCAGGGCAATCCAGGGAGTCCAGGATTTCTCAGGGTACAAACTTGGAGGGTTTTGGTGGGGCTAAGATTTCTCAGGGGCCAACACTGATGTCCCTGGTAGTTCTTGGGGTTCAAACTCAAGGAGGCTTGGGGTTTCTCAGGGTACAACCCTGGGAGACTGTGGAGTTTCTTGGGGTGCAACCTGGAAGTCTTGAGGTTTTGTGAGGTATGATCAGGGACTAAGGTTTATTGGGGTACAACCTTGGGGGCTTGGGGTTTCTCAGTGAGCACCCCTGGGGGAGCCCAGAGGTTCTTGGGGTAAAAACTTTGGGGCCCTGGGGTTTCTCAGGGTGCAATCCAGGGAGCCTGGGGCTTCTCAGGGGCAACCTTAGGGGGTCTGGGATTACTTGGGGCAATTCTTGGGGTAGATTTCTTAGGGTATAATCTGGAGGGTGTGGGTAACCTTTGGGGGAACCCCAGAGTTTCTCAGTGCAATCTGGGGGGCCTAACATTTCTCAGGGTGATGTTGGCAGCCCACTGAGCAAGCTGGCTTTGCTTGTTCCCTCTGCAGGCTGGGGTCCTCAGCTGCATGTACCCTGGGGAGTAATGGAGAAAGTCAGGGTGAGTGTGGTCAGGGGCCAGCAGCAGTGACTTCCCAGGGGACTGGGCGAGGGGGCACACACTGGCGACTCTTCTGCCCACTGGGGGAAAGCGGGTGTTTAGTCAAGCTCCTGCCAAACCTCTCCTCTGAAAACCAGCATACTACCTAGTTCTGGGTGCCTCTTGGGTCCTCAAGCTCTGTTATCTGTCAGGTCTTCTCCCGCCCCTCGCCCCAGCATCTGGGAGACCAGGCAGGGCGCTAGGGGTGCTGGGTGGGGAGGCCCCACCACAGTGAGTTCAGCTAAGGAATCCGGCAGGCCAGAATTCCTCCCAAGGTTTGTTGGGGATACACCCATCTGAATTCTTGAGCTAGTTTAAAATCTACAGGCTTTTTACCCAAAGAAAGACAGACTTTAAATAGAAAAGAGGGGCTGGTTAATAATGCCTCAGGATAACAAAGCTCTGTTAAATACATACAGAGCCCTTTCTTAAGGCGGTAATTACAAGGGCATGGGGACTTTTTTTTGAAGCACATTCCTAGACCCAGCCCTGGAATTTGGAGCTGGGCTCAGGAATCTGCCTGTTTAACTGCTCCTCCCCCAGCCTGATTTGGATGGTGAGCAAGTTTGGAATCCACTCCTCCGGGCTAGAGAGGTTTTGGTGAGGGGATGAGCGGCAGAGGTGAAAAGGTTCAGTTTTTGGGAGTCAAGCCAGCTTCCTTTGGTGGTGAAGTGCAGGGTCGGAGGAAAAATGACCTTTGCCTTTGTGTTGTTGCCTACCCTACCTAACTGAGCCTAGGCATATCCTGGATGAGGTCAGCCCTGGGAGTCTGGAGAGCAGACATGATGGCCAAAACAGGTACTGAGAGCCAGATACCACTCTAAAGGGAGCAGAGGTTGTACACTGACCAGCTAAGCTCACCACAGCCCAACAGGGTTGGTTCTGTTATCACAGACATTTTTTTACAGAAGAGGAAACCAGGCACAGAAAGGCTGATTAACTTGCCAAAACCACACAGCAAATTGGCCACTCTAGGATTTCATCAAATCCAGGTGTCCTGCCTGGCTCCAGGCTGTGTTCCCTGGGAGCTCATAGGGGGCCCTGCAAGCATGAGAACATAGCAGTTAGGGGATGTACAGGCCCCCGGCTCTGCAGAGAGACATCTACACAAAGGAAGAGCATACTCAGTGGCCTTTATCTTTGTCATAGGTATGCACGCTGTGCAGTACTGAGACCCCAAACCACAGGAAGCACACTTTCTAAGGCAGGGAAGTGTTGGGGCTATAGGCAGCCAGCCCCAGTGCTGCCCCACCCCCACTCGGACGGCATCCTGTAGCTGAGTTCAGCCAGGGGTGGCGCAGGCCCTGGCTACAGCAACAGACGCATTCCTGAGATATTACACGTACATTTTTTATAAATAAATTATATGCTGCAATTTCAAAGGATTATGTATTTAGAAAGAATCTCATATTGACTAACCCTTAGTAAACTAGTACCATTTTATAAGTAATTCATGAGTGTAGAGAGGGGAGAGAGGGGGCAAGAGGAGAGGAGACAAGAGGAAGAGGAGGCGAGAGAGAACAGGCTGGACACCATGGCAGCCTCCCCTCTGGTCTTACCTTTGGGATCTCAGATTCCTCCTGGCCAACTGCTCCCAGCCAGGCTGTGCCAGCAGGTCCCAGACTGAGCTTGGGAGTCAACCACATGCTGACCTAAATCACAGAGCCTTCTCTGGGCAGTCCAACTGGTCTAGTCCCTGCAGAGAAGTTTCTGGATTCCCTTCTCTGATGTGCAGAACCAGAGTTGGGCCTGCAGTTAGAAGTTTCTAACCTCTTTTGATGGTACCTGAGGGAGAAAATCTGGATAAAGCTAATGGATAATGTTTACTTTGATTCAATGAGTGTTTTTAGTTCTGGGAGGTTGTGAAGATAACCCACACAAACAGAATTGAAGTAATTTAAAATTCATCACCACAGCTTGCACTGCCATCAGAATAGGGCCTGAGCTCATGAGCCCTGATAGCATTTGGGGGGGCCTGCGCATAGTGGGGGACAGCTGCTGGCTCAGAAACAGGATGAGAGGAATACTCCCTCTCCCTGCTACCATCCATTTGTCAGCAGAAACAGTGTCATTTCCCAGAAAACTATGAAACTGTGGTCTCATTCTTAGCAACTGTGGCACATTGTGCAAAGGGCATAAACAGTTCAAGGTAGGAGGCATGTTGTGGGCGAGCTCTGTCCCTCAAGTGCTGAGCTCTGGGTGGTGATGGTCTAGGCCAGGGGCAGGCAGCTGAGGAGGACTGGGCAGCAGAGGCTGGAAGGGCCCACACCTACCAGGGGGTTTGCTAGAATCATGACTCTAAAGGGGGAGGAGAGACCCTGCCAGGCAAAGGGATGGGGTGGCAGCATAGGGCTTTTCTCTACATGGGGTCTGGCCTGTCACCTGATCCAGGTCTGCAAAATGCTTCAGGGCACTTAGATACCTGAGTAATTCCTTCTGTAAATCATAATTGTTTAAGTGCAAAATAACAAAGCAAAACCACAGAGCCTCAGGCCAATGTCTGTCTGCTCTGGTATTTATTTTGACCTGCCTTTTAGAAACAGGAAAAAGAGGCTGGGTCAGGCCTCCCCAGTAGGATCCTTGTAGGACAGGGGCTGGTTATCAGACCAGGGCAACCCCTGGTTCCAGCCCTCAGCTCTACCCCTAGTCAACCGCCAGAGGTCCAGGGTGCAGCCCCTATATCAGGCTGGAGTAAAGGGCCGCAGGAACACCCTGTCCATTCAGTGCGACTCACCCTGGACATCATTCTACAGACTGGGAAACAGAGGCACAGTGATGGAGTGGTGCAGCCCAAGATTCTTACTCAAATCTACCTGAACTAAAAGGACCCAAGCTTAGCGCCCAGCCATCTGTACTGATGGGGAGGAAGAAATTTTCTCTATACCTTGAGGTTCTTCTAGCTGGTCTAAGAAGCCAACAGACAGGAGAAAAAACAGAGTTTAATTACGTAGTGCGGGAATCCATAGACAGGGGTTCCGAAGACAGCCAGGGACAGTGAGGTATGTAAGTCTTCCTAAACTAAGGAGAAGGGGTTAGGGTGAGGTTTTAAGGGTAATTTTTGTTGGATGTGGACATTATTTTTGTTTTAAGCTGAATTTCAGTTTTTATCTTGTCAAAGGAATCCCTAAGGCTAGCTGTTATACTAATAGGACAACTGAGAG
The DNA here is from genome assembly GCF_030020395.1 of Manis pentadactyla. NCBI lineage: Eukaryota > Metazoa > Chordata > Mammalia > Pholidota > Manidae > Manis > Manis pentadactyla. The sequence continues at coordinate 48,090,590 of NC_080025.1, forward strand.
CCTTTTTCTTTGAAATATAGTCAATTTAAAGGACCCATCATATGGCCATTGACCAGTAGGATCTTAATAGTGGCTCAAACCAATAAGCCTTTTTATGCAAAGAGCCAGAGTGAGTTTTCCAGGCTTAATCCAGGGACACTAGAGAGCAGGGACCATTTATGTCCTTAGAGGGCATAAATGACACAGTCCCAGGTTCCACAAAGTTCACTTGCACAGTCTAAGAAAGCAAAGCTTTCTTAGATTCTGCCTCATTGCACAGGAATATGAAAGAGTAAATGTTAGTCACAGACCTGGAATCTGGGACACTGGGCAGGGGTCACTAAATGGGACTTTTCCAGCTCTAACATGCAGCCAAGGTTGAGACAACAAAAGCCCCACAGGGGCTGGGACCTCTTATGACAACCTTCTGCAAGAGCTGTCACAGCTGGACACAGAAATTTGGACCCACAGACTGCAACCAGGTGCGCTGATACGTGTACCCCCCGGGTGGTGGAGGCTAGAGGGCATTCTCATTCAAGGCCAAGCTCTCAAGACACGCAACAAGACCCAAGGGAGACTTACAGGCACATTAACAGCTTTAGCCAAGACACAGGCCTCAGAAGCCAAATTAACTCCTAGCAGAGGCGTGACATGGGTTTGGGGATTTTGATTCTGCCTCATTGCACAGAAATTTTCTTGAGGTTGGCAGGTGACCTGGTGTCCATCTAACAGTTCCTTGACCAACTCACCCCACCATGGAGGGCTTTGTGAGGGGGCACGTACTCTAACAGCCTTGCACTGCGCCACCCCTGCCCACCAGTTTTGTGGTTCTGGCTTCCAAGTTCTCCCTTAGCAACAGCCTTTACTTCCTGTGCACATTTACAAATGACACAAAAGACAAAGGAGGAAATGGGTCAGCAAGCTTCCTCAACTAAATTTACTAAGTGTTGCCAAGCCCAGGGGACTAGTTCCACAGTATTTTCTCCTGCTCACCCCAAATTAGAAGAAGACTCTCACCACTCTCACATCATCAGACTCTGTGGATAGGGATTCCAGGAGGTTTCATGGTAAGAAACCTCACCTACTGCCAGCTGTTGTCAGCTGTCCCAGAACCTCGGCTGCAGCAGCCTCAGGGCAAGCATGGGGAGTCTCCTGCGGTCTATGCCAACCACTGGGGAGGAAGAAATTTCCTCCACCCCTGGAGGTCCTTCTAGTTGGTCTAAGAATCCAGTTGACAGGAGGCATGAGATTACCAGGAGAAAAAACAAAGTTTAATTATGTACGTGTGGGGACCCCACAGACATAGGTTCCAAAGACGGAGAAGAATGGACTTCTGTCATCCTGAACCAAGGAGAGGGTGGGTAGGAGCCTGAGACTTCAAAGGAAAAGGGAAGCAATTCACAGGAATATGAAAGAGTAAATGTTTGGTAAACAAATGTTTGGCTGGGCCACACAGAAACAATGGGGAACCGAGAGGAATTTTAACAGACTTAGCCACATCCCTCCCAGTCTACCACGCCTAGTTTACATTATAATATAGCTATCTAGGGTGATAGCTCTCTTCCTGGAGCAGGTCTTCTGTCTAAATTCTTTTCAGTCAGTTGGGGGGTGGGAGAAGTCAAAGTTTCTTTCTGAGTCTTTTGGGCATTGATTGTTTTCAGCTCTGAAATAATTTTCATGTCATAGTGGCACATCTTGGGGTGGCCTGCCCTTGGCCCCTGCAGTTGCACAGATGCATGAATGCATATATGCATTAATGAATGAAGGAATGATCCTCAGGATATGTTTTAAGCCCGAACAGTAGAGGCCAGTCTTTGTCTGCTAAAGCTGCGGTAACAAAACATCACAGACAGGCGGCTAAAACCACAGACGCTGATACCTCCCGGGCCTGCGGCTGGACGCCCAAGGTCACGGTGTGGCAGGGTGGGCCCTGCTGAAGCCTGTCTTGGGCATATAGACTCTATCTCCTCCTGCGTCCTCAAATGCTTGACCTTCTGTGCTCATCTGTGTCTTCATCTCTTCTTATAAGGACCTAGTCACACTGGATCAGATTTTATCTTAATCACCTTAAGGACCTCATCTCCAATACACAATCTGAGGTCCTGGGAGTTAGGACTTCGATTTAGGAATTTTGGGTGGGAGGGCAGTTCAGCCCTTAACAGCCTCTGTTGAATAAGTCACAGATTAAGATGTGGTTGACAATGCATATACAGGATAAAGGAATAGGAAGATGATTTGTCTGAAGTCAAATTTGTCATTTTTATTATAAAACACTGCCTATAAATTCCTTGCTTATTTTGTAAAATGGATTATTGCATTTTTTATGTCCACAGGATGAACATCAGATGTTATATTCTAGATTTTTATTAATATCCCTTTATCTAAGTGTAGTCATGATATGTATGGTTTAGCAATTGACTCAGTCCTTTCTTTCTTCACAATGATGTCTTAAATAGCTCCCATTATTAATGCTCAGATGTAGACAGAGGGGATTCACAGACACAGAATCAGAAATGGTGTCATTACACAGATGCTTTGTCCAGGAAATTTCATTTCTCTTTGAATAAGCTAGTCTGTCATATAAGAAAACCCCCAGCTTTTAAGCAGGTGCGCACATGTGATGGGGGAAATTGAAGACAGTTGCTTCACACTTGTACAGGTTCAGGCTGGGACTAGCTCTCTTAAGCAAGGTAGCCACATTTCCTTGCTGCCAGAGGTTCACGGGGGAATTTTGGGGGACTTGCCTTATCCAGGGCACAAAGTGGGGAGTCCACTGGGATATCTTCACCCTTGGATATTTGCAATCAGGGAAGCACAGCTGCGATCTCATCTTTAAAGAAAGCATTTTCTTCCTACAGCTCCAAAGGCAATTTTAAAAATAAACTGTTTATTTAAGACTTACTTTAGATTTACAGAAAAGTTGGAAAGACAGAGCATTGTTCGTGGGTAACCGCCCCCCACCCGCCATCACCATGTTGCTAACATCTTTTGTTCCAATGCCTCGCTGTCCTGGCTCAGGAGTCAGCAATGGCACATCAGTGCTAACCAGAGTCCAAAGCGTATTTGGAGTCCCTCCTGGGCACCTGCTGCCCTTTTTCTGTCCCAGGACCCTATCCAGGACACCAGGTGACATTGAGTGTTTATGTGTCCTTAGGCTCCTCTGGGCCGTGACAGTTTCTCAGACTTTCCTGTTCTTGGTGACCTTTACAGTTTTGCCAAGCACTGGCCAGGTGTTTTGTGGACTGTCCTTCAGTTGGAATTTGTCGGGTGTTTCCTTACAGTGAGGCTGGAGTTAAGGCTCACTGGGAAGACCACAGAGGTAGGGTGCCGTTCCTGACACATGCCAAGGACAGAAGCTCTCACACGACTCATCACTGCTGACTGACCCCTGGCTGAGGGCCTGTCCACCAGCTTTGGCCTCTACTGAGTGGCTCCCAGCCCCTGCCCTTCCCAGCCCCTCACGGGAGGACATCACTAAGCCCAGCCACAGTCAGGGGTGGGATTAAGCTGGTCTTCTTGAGGGAGGAGCTGTCTACATAAACGATTTGAATTCTTCAGGAAGGGAGTTCTGCCTATCCTCTCCCGTTCATTCTTTCAGTGAGGTCTCATGGGTATTTATACTTTGAATTATAAAGTATAATTTGAATTAAAACCCAGAACTGTGTCATTTATTTTTTGGCTCAGATGGCTACAGGTTTGGCCACCCTTTTGTTCTCTGAGCGCGTCCTCACTTCCTGGCACTGGGAGGGGCTCCAGGCTCCTCTTCACAGGGATCAGGCCAGGATCCAGGTGCTGGGTGTGCTCACGGTGAGTGGGCTTACTGCTTTCGAGCTTTTTCCAGTGGCCTTTTAAATAAAACATCATTCCAAAGGAAGTGAGATGAAAGGCGGCTAACTTGAGTGGCCTTGGGTGCTCCCTGGCCAGCTGGAGCTCAGTTCTTCTGACCTTGGGTGGGGGAGGCTCCCTGTGGCACCCTCAGCCTTTCCCATTTGGGATCCTTTTCTAAACTGGAAGGTGGCAATCGACACATCTGAGCCGGTATGGTGAAGACATATCATTCCTCCAGGGCACCAACCTGAATGTCAGTCCCTGGCACTCCTGGGGTTTCTAGAGTTCCTTCATTTGTCCATTCTTCCACAACCATCATTACTCAGCACATCCCTCCATTGAAGACCATCTCAGTGGGTCTTCGTGCAGCGGATTCAATGCTGAGGGTGCAAAGGCACACCCAGGGAGGGGGCAGGAGGGCATGCCGAGGATCACTTGGGCTCTACTGCATTCAGCGTCAGGGTGATAAAGGGCTCCCTGGACCGGCTCCACCAGTAGCCACGCAGGGTCCGGGTGGTGGGGCCCACGCATGCTGTGAGAGGGAGAGGTGCTGGTGGGCCAGGGCACAGGGAGGCGGGCAAGGGGACCCGCTGCTGACCAGATGAGAAGCTCCTCCTTCGGGAACTGCTCCCTCCCCTGGGCTCCACATCTCAGGATCCTCTATCCTGACACCATTAGGGATATGTGTGCCGTAGGGACGGAAAGCCCGGTTGTCAGGCTTACATAGCAAGCCTCAGTGTCCGGAGCTCATCCGCTCCACGTCTTTCTTTTTCCCCTGCCCTTGTCAGGTTTTCCCTGTGCTCTTTGCCTTGGGTTTCCTGGGCTCCAGCTCTAAGTGCCACATAGGTGCGGCAGGGGGAGGAGTGGCAGGCTCCTCACTGGGGAAGGGAAAGGACCCCAGGCTCCTGCAGGACAGAGCCCAGTCCCATTTGGGCAGAAACAGGATCAGCAACCGTCCTGTTCTAAACTGGGGGAGAGAATTGAGAAGCTGTGCAGTGGCTCCTGCGGTAGCCTCAGTCTGGGGCAAAGCATCCCAGCGGGAGGTAGCGGGCCCTCAAGAGCTACCTGGTTCTCTTCAGCGAACACTTGTTGGCCCAGCCACTGGGAGGCAGTCCTTGGCCGTCAGCCTCCTACAGGGACAGCCCTGCCAGCAAAGATGGCCTTGTCTGAGGTTGCCCCCTCCCTGGGATAACCCACATCCCAAGTGGGCCAGGGCAGTTCCAGCACTCCTGGTCAGCCTGGCTCACAGCCTCGCCACCCATTCATTTCACCTTCCTCCCCTTGCTTAGGTCCCTATTTCAGAGCCCCTCTCTGCGGACCTCACCAGCGGCATGGAGAGCTCATCTGTGTCCGGGCAGTGGGCTCCTGAGTGTGATTGAGACCTTGTTGAGGAAGTTGGTGTGCATGTGTATTTTGGGGGAGAGGATGCCAAGTTCCATAGACTCCTGAAATCCTATGGGGTACAGACAAGGCAAGGTGTTGGGTTGTGGATATGGATTTGTGCGTTTGGCAGAGCAGGACAGGGAGGAGGGGGATATGTTCCAGAGAGGCCCTGGGGGCATGGTATCTTGCACCACCCAGGCTTGTGTGCACAAAATTCCATGCCACAACTTCCTCACAGCATTGAGGGGCCAGGGAACAACATCTTCTGTCATGTCTCCTGCTGCCCCTTTCAGCAGCTCTTGGGAAAATACTAATTTTCAGTGTAAGGAAAAAGAAAAAATATCCACGTTATTGTCCACATGCTTCCTTTGGTCTGTGGATGTGAAATGGTCAGAAGAACATCTTCATGACAATGACAAGCTTCCAGTAAGTTCTTTCAGAACTCCAGGCTGCAAGGAGCAAGAATGAGGCAGCAGACAGCAGTTCAGAGGGACGAGGGGGTCAGGCCAACTCTGCCCACAGCTTTCAGTGCTGAGAAGAGAATGGGCTCCTGGCTTAGGGCTGCTTTTCCTCAGCTAAATTGGTTTGAGACTTCTGTTTTCAGATTTGAGTTATTTTTGGATGGGTACAGATGGAAAAAATATGCACCCCTTTTTCCACACAATTGCCACATGCCCTGTTTTTGTTTAAATTCTTGGAAACCCAAAGTTGTGTCCTGGGAAGTGGGGAGGCCCTGGCCCTGGGAAGGAGCCCCACTCAGGCCAGGGGTGGGTGCCTGCACTTTGGTGAACTGGGGAACTGGCTGCACGGCTAACAGAGGATGTGCAGGAACACCAGGTGCAGCATGCCTTGTCCCTTCTATGAATGCTGCAGGACATGTGCAGACAGAAGGGAACTGTTTGCATGAACAGGAGCCAAGTCACTACAGTTCCAGAAATGAGGGTCGGCCAGCTGGCAAGGGACATCTGGGTTGTTGGGATGGTCTGGCTTTGAGGGGAGTGATATGAGGATAGAAATTTTAGGAGGGGCAACCTGATAGGGATGAAGAGCCCCAGTTTCTCAGTGGTGAGATCCTGGGCAAACTCATTAGCTCAGTTCCTGGCTGTGGGTCTGAGGGTGCACCTCTAGTCTAGGGGGAGAGGTGTTTAAGCAAAGAGAAACTCAGCACAGTTGTGTGGGATGGGTGGGTGGAGCAGGGCCACTGGGAGACGGTGAGAGTAGCTTGCTGGCCAGGTGGTTCTGGGTTCTTACCAAGTTCTGTCACTGGCTGGCTAGGTGACTTTGGGTGAGTTGCCTAGGAATTCAGCCTGTGTCCCTATCAGTAAAGGCATAGTAACAGTACCAGGCTCACCCCCACTTAGGGACAGCAGGCTGTGAGTTCTTTCCTGCCTTCCCTGAGGCTTCTGTCCAGGTGGCAGTCCCTGACTCACCTCAGCAGGTACCCTGCAGGGGGCAGGGGGAGGAGGTCTTCTAGAAGGCAAGTAAAATGTCTGCTCCATTTCCGAGGCCTGGGGCTCAGTGCCAGGAAGCCTCTGCCTCAGGGAATGAATGCCCAACTCAGTCTGCGGACCATAGCCATGTGCTTTTGACTTCTTGAGAAGTTCCGCTACCCTCTGGAGCATTGCTGAGTTCCTCAAGTCATTCTGAAAAGGTGTGGCTGGTAGCAGTGGCATCTGAGTGGGGCTGGGCCTCTGTTCTTGGCGATGAAAAGTGGGGTTTCTGCATGTGTCTCCCCAGACCCACTTTGGACCCAGGGCCTTCAGGTTTCTGATAGCAACTTTAAAGTCCTTCCGGGGGTAATTTGTTCCTCTGTTTCTCCACTGTTCCTGCCCAGTCCTGTTCTCCTTGCTCCCTGCAGGGCAGGACCCTGGGGGCAGGGACAGTTCCTGGTAACAGCAGCCCAAGACATGCCCAGCCCTGCTCCAGCTGGGATTCTAAGCTCTTGGTAAGGGCAGCATATACAAGCCATGACCCTGTCCTGTGGGCCCTAGGGTGGCGTGCTTTCCCACAGATGTCTTCCTTGTGTGGGGGGCTCCTTAATTCCTCAGGATAGTGTTGATAAAACCGTTCTTTTGTATAGGACAAATAGCACGTCTACTTCTGCAGAAGGGCTGGTGTTTTACAAGATTTTTAAGAGCATGTGTCCATTTCCCAGATTCCACCAAAGGGGGAACTGAGGCAGAGACTGACCCAGGGCCATCTGGTTCTTGGCAGTGCCAGAGTCTCTCTGTCCTTCCTTCTCCCAGCACCCTTCTGCCTGGGACCCTCTCTCCTGTTTGGTGCTGGGCTGTCAACAGCCTGCTCATTTCAAGAAGTCCTGTGACTTCTAAAGTCTTCCCTAACCCCCTTCCTCCATTGGCCAGATCCTGTGGGGTTTCTAAAGAAAAGCACCCTGGGCTTTCCTAACCCAGCTGCACTGCCTCCCTTTGCACCACCCCGTCTGGACAGTAAGCCACAGGTGGGCACGGAGGGGTTCCTGAGGGCACAGTAATCACAGCGCAGGATGAATGAATGAATGTGTGAGCGAATGAATGAATGAACCTGTTTTGCCGAAACTAGTACTGGGACCGTCCCGCCCGGGACCTGCTAGCGACTTGAACGCTTGGGGCCCGGGTGGCCAGCGGTTCACCCATTCCAGCCCCGCGGACCTGCGCGGAGGCCGCCCGGAGCGCGCCGCGCCATTGGGGCGACGAGGCCGGGAGAGCGGCCGGCCGGCCCCGCGGTGGCGATTGCCCGCGCCGCCTCGAGGGGGCCCTGCGGCGGGCGCGGCCGCGAGCCAGGGGGACGGCCCGCCGCGCGCGGCTGCGCTGCTCCGCGCCTGGCCTTCTCGGCCCTCGCCCCGCGGGACCCGCCGCCGCTCGCCCAGGTACGGGGGCCGCGCCGCCGCCTCTTTGTCTCGGCCCCGCGCCGGCGTCTGCGTCCTGGGCGCGGGGAGGGCTCGGGGCGCGGAGACGGGAGCTCGGTCGGGGGCCGGGGACCGGGGCTCGGGGATGGCGGGGCTGCGGGGGCACCGGGAGCGCGAGGATGGAGCTCGGCCGGAGTCCGGGGATCCGGGCGCGGTGACCCCGGGGCGTTGTGGCGGCGGCGCCCGGCGGACTTGCTCTCTCGGGCGCTCCGGGGCCTCGGGCAGAGCCGGCCCTTCTCCCGCTCTCCGCAGGCAGGCTCGGCGGCGTTCGTCTCTCCCCGCGCCAGCCGTGGGCAGGAGGCGGGGGTCCCTTAGAGCTGCCTTCCTTCCTTCTGAAGGAGCGGGAACCGGGCGGGGTGGGGGTCCTGGGCCACCTGTGACACGTGTCTCCCGTGTGTGTCACGCTGAGACGGCGAGACGGGAGTCCCTGTGCGGGGCCGCACCGTGCCGGGCCGGTCAGTGGGGGCTTTGCTCGAAGTGACTCGAAATGGTCTGCTCGAGAACTCTTCAGACGGTGCCCGCGAGTGGCCCCATTCTCCACGGAGTTTAAAGGAATACAGGCGCCCTGGGGTGTGTGGCCCCCTACCCTGAGGGTGTCCCAGTTCCTCCACACATTTGGACTTTCTGGCACTTTCCCCCCATTTTCCTCTCATGTTTTCATTCTTTGTATCGTGAATGCATGGCCATCAGGGACACTCTTAGAATACACTGAAAACAGGAATGGAAAAGCTAGGACTGCATTATTATCGTGTGGCCCTTCGGAATAACCGTTTTGACATGTTGGTGTATTTGGTCTGTGCTGAAGTGCTGTCATTCTTTGCCTTTTGAAAGAGATTTGTGTGTCGTTGTGACTGTCCCGTCTTCAGGGCCTGGGAGGTTATGTTTGCAAATCAATCAACAAGTATTAAGAAAGGCATTCTGAGCAGAGGTGGGAGCCACTGCAGCTGGAGAGTGGAGGGACCTCTTGCACGTGGAGCTTGGGAGCTGCCGGGAGGCCTGACTCGTGACCTCAAAGGCAAAGTCCTAGAAGTCTTACTTTGTAATATTTCCGAGTAATAGTGGCTTCAGAGACAAAGTACTAGCGAGGTAATAAGACTGCTTAGAGCATGCTTGTGCTAAATGCTTGGCAGGCATTCTTTGTACCTCAGCCAAAACAACAACCTTGGAGGGGCTGGGATTACAGCCGCATTTTACACATGTGCAGAGGGAGGCAAAGAAAGGCTGAGTATCTCACCCAAGTTGAAGAAACTGGATGGTGCAGCCTGGGTTCGCGGGCAGTGGGACTCCAGGGCCACTGGCTGCTGCATGCCTGGCTGTTGAGTGGCTGCACCTCCTGACAGCAAATTCCTCAGCTGAGGTGCCAAAGTTCTTAGCAGTGCCACTGAGTTGTTTCTTTACAAACCTCCCAGAAGGTAGAAAGAGCAGGGGCCTCAGGGAACTGTGCTCCTGGACGCACGTTGACTGGCTTTTACAGAGTGTACCTTTGGCACCTAATGGGTTTAAATGGAGCTTCTTGCAAATATGACCCTGGGTGCTAAAGGTCATGAAGTCAAAGTGTGCTCCTGGGCTGCAGACGTTGATGGGAATAAAACGGCCTGGGAAGCAGACAGAGAGGCAACAAAAGTGAAGGGAGAGACCAAGATTTCTGACCTGCCATCCAGCCCATTTTATAGATGAGTAAATTTGTCAAAGGGCAAAGCAGTTAGGGATCTGGGTCTAGACACAGTTCTCTGGCCTTCCCTGCCTGCTCCTTCTCGAGGATAAAATGGGCATGACCCACCCCCACATTGGGGGAAAGCCCTTTGTTCCCTCCCGCCCCCACACCCAGGCACCCCTCTGTGGGGGAGGTGCTGGGCATTCCTGCCCAGGAACCAGCCTGAACCCCCACCACCTCTGCAACCACAGAAGGTTTCTATTGTATCCCTGCCACTTGGTGGGTCCTCAGCTCCCTTGCGGGGTCTCCGAGCGCTGGCTTTTCTTTTGGAGAGGCCCCTGTTTTGTGGCTGGATCTAAAGGGTCTGCTCCTGAAGGCAGGAGCTGGGGTGGGGTGGGGTCCAGGAGGAGCACCAGCCTGATAGGACCCAGCAAACACGGGGGGTCACGGGTGACCTAGAACTAGACTCATCCTTCCAGAGTCCTTTGCAGTCATCTCTGTTGATTCAGAAAAAGGGGTTCTGGTTAGTTGGTTAGATAAGTAGGTGACTGGTTAGTTTAGAGCTATTTGTCCCTGGCAGTTAGCAAGTGTTAAAACCATTTGTGTCTTTCTAATGTCTGGGCCTTATGTACTGTTGTGGCAGTAGAAGTAGTTCCTTTTATCCTCTGGCTAAGCAGAGCAGGTGCAAGGGTGGTCCTCCCAGGGGTGTCTGTGTGGAACCGGCACTGAAACCCCCACTGTCCCGCCGGGAGGATGTACAGTTCCATGCTGCCTTCCTGCCATCACGTCCATCAAACTGCTGCTGAGCAGGAGTTAATGCCTCAGGTTTGGAAAACGTTTAGAATCTTCTAGCCTGTTGAGTCCTCAGAACTGGCTGATGTGCCATTCTATCACTGTGAGCCAGCCTAATGTGGGAACAGTTACTTCCTCAATGTCTGTCCCTGTCCTGTAAAAGCAGAAAACTAGAATCTCCAGGTTTCTAGAATTTTTTGCACTCCACTTTCCAGGAATGTGTTTGGGTGAATCCCCACCATTTCAGTGCCAGCCAGTGGGGTGTCTATTGTGTCCATGGGACAGGAATGCCCTCCTTCAGGGACATCTTGATCTCCTTCTTGTGCACTTGGGGACATCTGGGATCCCACACTGTGCCTGGCCCTGGTGCAGCCCTGCTAAGTGTCCCCTTCCTTGTGCCCCAGAACCCTGATTGGGGCTGCCTCTGCTGATAGGAAGGCCAGTGAAGGCTAGGGTGACCACCCCTGCTGGTGTCACCTTAGGAGCTGTCAGAATGCCCCACTGTGTCACTGAGGGGCTGATGGTCATCAGTGGCATGCCTGGACACTTACAAAGAGTTACGTTAACATTTTTAAAAGAAGGCAGTGATCTGATATTAATATGCTTTTTCCCAAGTGGGTTACATTAATGAAAAATTTCTGTTTCAGGAGTCCATGTCAGTGATCAGAAGAATTCCCCCAAGTGGAGCAGGCCCTGGGCATGCCAGGGAGGCACTCCTCTGAGCTACCAGCTCTGGGAGAGAAACCTCTTTCCATTGGGGTTCTGTGGCTCTGCTAAGCATCCCTGGGCTGGGTGGGGAGACCTAAGAGCCCTCCATGAGCATGACCCCCTGTTCCCAGGCTAGTAGCCTTGCAGGAATAATGCCTTAGCTGTGCACATTACTCACACCGGTGCAGGGTGTTTGCTTCACCCAACTTTGCAAGAAACGGCTTTTGTCACTGTCTTCTGGGGTTGGGCACCAGGATGCATTGAGCTTACATAACTTGCCCAGGGTGGGCTGGGGCTGGCTGGAACCCAGGTCTGTCTGGGGCAGAGCATGTGCCTGGAGGTCGCTCAGAGAAGGTGAATGTCCCCCTCGGTCACCAGGGTCTTGGCCTGGGAGTGGATAGGGTGGTGTGGTGCTGAGTGGGGTCCCGGGTCCCTCTGCAATGCTGGGTCTTCTTGCCAAGACCGGGGGTCACCACATGGGGGCCTGTGAAGGCCGCGGCTGGCTAGGGTCCCAGCCACAGCTGCTTCCTCAGACAGGCAGCCTTCACCTTTCCTTCTCTCCTGACCTTCTCCTCAGCTCTAATCATGGAGTATGGCAAGCTGCCTGTCTTCCTGTTCCTCTCCTTTGGGCATAATAACACTCAGTGCACCCTCCGCAGTCCTGGCTTTGTTTGTAGGATGTAGAAAGCATCTGTAGGCGTCCATATTCTGGCTTCTCAACTGGCAAACAGTTGGTGCCACTCCAGGCTGCACTGCATCGGCACCAGGGACCCTCCAGGTGGGTGAAAGGATCTCACCTCCTTTCACTGTGTCTCGGTGGCATCAATGGGGTGTGACCTGGAGCCTCTGGAGTGGACATTTTCCAACACTGTTTGTGAACCATGAAAACCTGAGGTTTTGAGTACATAGGAATGAAACAGTTGCAGCAGTGAAAGAAAGCAAATGCTCTTGAGAAGAGGCCGAGGGAAAAGCCACTTGGCATGGCCTGCAGGGGCCTTTCTGTTCACAGAAAGAGGCACTGCACCCCAGGCACTTGGGCAGCCAGCTCATCGCGTTGGAAACAAGACTGAGGCCTCGGCTCCCTGCTTCCCCAGGACACAGCTGCAGCATGTTGCATCCCACTCACTGTACAGAAGTGAGGGAGCAGGCCCACATCTGGCCATGCTGAGTTGCCCTGGGGCCAGACTGGGCCATTAGTGGGGGCGCCTGTGTTCTGTACACATTCCTTTAAGAGCTGCACTGGGTCTGGGAACAAAAGGGCTCCATTGACTAGGTCCTGGCGCTCTCCTCCGCTTGTAATCCATCACCTTTCCCAGAGGTTTCCTCAGCACTCCCTCCCTCCCCACTGGTGCTTTTGGACGCAGATCAAAGGTAAGTTCAGGCGGCATGCTGGGAGGAAAAATCTGGGCTCTGGCGGCCACAAGCCTGGAGTCAAGCTGCCCTTTGATGACCATCCTCAGGGTTCCTCCTGCAGGCTGGGGATGTTGGTGTCTTCTTGGGGGCTCACACCAGCGTCCCATGGTGGTGTTTTGTATGCCTGTAGGGTTGCCGCTTGGCCTGGGTGTCCCTCCCTGCCTGTGGCTCCAGGGCCACTGTTGCTCTGGGCCTGCTAGATTTCCATACCCAGCTCTCCTGCCCGAACACCACTTCCCCGTTCCTGCAGGCACTATCTGATCACCCTGTGGGCAAACTGTGGGAACAGGGGGAGGTGGTAGGGACACTGGAATTTGCCCAATGATCTGAGTGGGACAGGTGTGTCTTCAGTTCATTTATGGAAAGATCTGGAGCGCCAGCAGTGGGGGTGAAGGAAAAGGGGCCTATGTCTGCCTGTTTCATCTGGACTAAGGGCTGAGTGAGATGGGAGGCCTCCCAGCTGGTTGGGTGGGCATTGCCTCTTGTCCTGGGTCCAGGAGGGAAGAGCACGTTTGTCATTCATATTGGTCATAGCATAGGGACAGATTCCAGGTAATGGACATGTCTTGTTTCCCAAATCTGTTTTCTGACCCTTTTCTACAAAATAATTTTCATGGGCTCTGTGCCTTCTGTAGATTTGGAAAAGAGAGAAATGCTAAGGGAGTGGGAAAATGGCCTCTACTATCCTCGCCCACTTGCTCCGTGCCAGTTGCTCAAGGTCACAGGTATTATTTTTTGTGCCCTGCATTTTAGCATCAGTGTAGATTCCCTGCCTGTAATGACCTCTGCACATGCACAAACGCTGATGACAGTGCAGTGCCTGCTGTGTGGACATACGGCGGTGTAACTGAGGACTGTTTGTCCTCTGGTCAAGGACAGCCCGTGTGCATTGGTTGGGCCAGTCATGCTCCTGGAAGGACTTGTAAGGCTGACTGAGGTCAAAGAACATGAACTGTTGTTTTTATTGTGGTAACAGGCAACAGCATATTTACCATTTTAATCAGGTTTAAGTGTACAGTTCGGTGGTGTTAAGTACTTCATATTGTGCAAACATTCCACCATCTACACACAGCACTCTTCATTTTGTAAAACTGAAACTCTGTCCCCATTAAACACGGACTCCCATCACCCCCGCCCCCCAGGTTGGCGCCCACTCTTCTGCTTTCTGTTCCTGTGAATCTGACTCTTCTGGGTGCCTTGCAGAAGTGGATCTGCACAGTATGTGTTCTTCTGTGACTAGCTTTGCTTTTTTCACTCAGCATATTATCCTCAAGGTTCACCGATGTAGCTGGTGTCAGAATTCCATTCCTTGTTAAGTCCAGATACTCTTCCATTGCCTGGACACAACACATTTTGTTTATCTGTTGATGGACACATGGGCTATGTCCACAGTTTGGCTATCATAAATAATGAATAACGGTGCCATGAACTTGGGTGTACATGTATCTGTTTGAGTCCCTACTTTCAATTATTTTGGGCATGTACCCAGAAGTGGACACTGACTTTATAAGTCCCTTGATAGATGTGGTCAGATTGCAGTTGAGAACCCACTCATCGGATCCTGTTGGTGTCCCCACCTGGTGTCCCTGAACACTGGCTGGGCTGGTGCCCAGGGAAGAAACCAGGCCTGTAGGAAAAGGAAGAGACTTCTTCCTGAGCTATTTTGACAGATTGTGTAAAACTCAGTGATTAATGGGATGAGAAAGCAGGAAGAATGTCTTTCATTTAAAAAAAAAAAAGAGCCTTTGGGGTTACTTGGTTTTATTTTCAATTAAAAGGGTCTGAGTCTGTTTCTGGAGAATGGTTTTAATTTGGATGAATGGTTCAGTCTGGGAGTCGCACGCCAAAGCCTATGATCTCCGAGGGCAATTACTCAGGGTCTCTGTGGCTGCCTCTCTGAGGGACCCACACAGACCTGGGCCCTGCCTTGGTTTGGCTGTGGTGAAATGGCAGTGAAGGCACCATGCCTGTGAAGGAGGCAGCATTTCTGATGGGCCCACAGGGGCTGCCGGCCAGCCTACTGGATGCTGGTTAATTTTTATCTTCCAAGAATGTGTTCCGGCCTCAAGTCTGGAATGCCTATGGGCAGGCCCTCCTCTGCCCCCTTGAAACATGTTGGACCAGAATTCCTGGCACCTTTTGCAATGAGGATATTGGCAGCGCTGGTCAGGTTTGGAGGATGCCATGGGGGAGACATCCATATGGGCCCCCCTACTGATGGAGGCTTTTAGGGCCATGCAGACTGCAGGCCTTGCCCAGGGCTTTCTCCCAGCTGCTTGTTGTGACTTTTCCAAAGGGGATGTGGGGCTGAAGGAGGCCAGGAGGAGGTCCTGGGGGCTCTCTGGGAAGGAGGCACTGCAAAGGTGGAGGTCTTGGCAGGAGCTGCCTGCTGTGTTCGTTGAGCAGCGAAGGGCTCGAGGAAGGCAGAGGGACTAAAGCACACAGGTGGGGCCTTCCACTGCTCAAGTGGGAAAGCCCCAGTCCTTTAAACAATGGGGGCTGCCCTGTGCTGCTGACATGGGAGGGGCACCGAGCCTGCACGGGACTGTCAGTGCCCAGTGCAGGGGGAGGCCAGCTTGTGGGAGGTGCTGGCTGTCGGTTGTGCAGCCAGGAGGCATTCAGCCCCCTGCACTGGAGGTGAGACCCTGAGGCCCAGGATGAGACGTGCCTCAGGCTGCAGGACCGGCAAGTGTTGCCTGCCCCAGCCCTGCATTGCTGGCCTCCCAGACCTCGGCATTGCCCACCTGCAAGGCTGCAGCTTAACCAGACGAGGCTGACGGGCTTTAGGTGAGATGTGGGGCAACCATGGAGTAGATTTCTCTTGCCCTTTTCCCCCTGCCCATGGAATAGGAACGGCCAAAGTGCAGTCATCCTTAAACACATAATGCGTTTCTACAGCATTGTTTGTTGCCAGGTGCTTTCCCAAGGCGGAGGATGTTTACACACTTGCACGAGGCCCCATCTCACTAACAAACAACACTTGTTTCCCTCTTCCCAGCCAGGTTTTTGCAATGGGTCAGTGTCAGAATGTCTGTGTGCTTTCCCGCTGATGCTCTCCCCACACCCATCCTATCCCAGGCATCTCCCGTGCTTCAGCACTGGCTTCTCCATTATGACTGGTGGCCACTGGTCCCATGGTAGCTGCACACATGCTGTATGAACAGGCCCAGCCATGGGCCAGCTGTTTGTGAGCAAATGATGCTCACTTTCTGTTAGACTGCCGCCCTCAGAAAGCACAGAGTCCACGTGAGCTGCACCTTGGACTTTGCATGAAGCCCACTGGGAGGCTGTGCAGGCCTAGATGGGGCAGGCTACCAGGCCCAGTGCGGAGCGCAGGGGAGAGTGCAGCCTCCCCATCAGGTCCCTACACATAGGCTTAGGTCTGCCGCCTGTGGGCCTGGCACTGCTGTGTTGCTGACCTCCCTGAATCTTAGTGCCCAAGACTCTGGGCTGGTGTCCAGCTAAAACCTGTTGGGACAGAGCTCAGCTCTTCACCAGAATGTTCCAGTGGGGTCCAGACAGGAGCAGCTTCCAGGGTCCAGTGCCAGAACCAGCCGGGGAATGGGTGGGAGATGACAGAGGCTTCCGCCTACCCATCTCTTGTCTGCCCTCCCCTGACCCCTGGGCTTACTGCCTTCCTTCCATTGGTTCCCACTGATTGTTTCCGTGGTGTTCTGCCTGGCGTCAGATTCCTGGGCTTTGAGGACAGGAGCTTCTCCATGTCCTGGGGTACCAGACGGTGTTGAGCAAAGGGGGCCCCTGGGTTGGGTGCTGCTGGGGACCTGCGGTCCTGCCTGTTTGCTTTGCTGGTGGGTGGAGAGGGGCGGGGTCTGGTGACCAACAGGCCCTGGGGCCCAGTGCTGCTTCTCTGTGTGATCCTAGGGTGGTCAGTGGGCTTCTCTGCACTTGCTGCTGCACACAAGGTTGGTAGTAAGGACCTTACGGGGTTGCTAGGGGCTCACGGTGTCATCATGTACCTCAGTTCCTCTTGCTTCACACTCAGGGTCACTGTCCTACTTTTCCTTTCATCTGCACTTACCTGAGGAACTAAGGAGCCTTGCAGTCCCCTCCCAAGACAGACCTCCTGGGAAGGAGGTGGGCTGTGGGCCACTGAGGCCTGGATAGGACCCTGACAGCACAGCCCCTTGCTGTCCTTCCTGTTAGCATGACCTTCATCCTCTGATAAACTCTGGGGCTGGGCTGTTTACACTTTGATGCTATCTCTCCGCTAAAATCTCAGCTTTCCAAGGACAGAACCCAGGCTTCTTTTATTTTTGTACAATGAGCGCTCTGGAAGGAGTCTAGTTAGCCCTGTGGCCTTGATCAAGGCGTTAGTCACCAGGAGCCCTGTGTCCTTGGAAAGTCGGGTGCTGCCTACTGACCTGAAGCGTGTCTGCCCTCCTCACCATGGGGGGAGGCGACTCCCCATCCAGGTGGAAGTGGCTGCGGTGGAAGCAGATTCTTCCCCAGAAGGGAGGGAGGTACACGTCCCAGGCTGCCATTGATTTTTCCAAGGGCCACCATTTTCCTCTTTCTGATAGTTTTGCTTTGCAAATTACCTCATTAAACCTCAGAGGAGGGCAGTTATCTCCCAGACTTGAAAGTGTAGCCCACTGTTGTAATTTCCTTGGAAAATAGTCACTCTCCAATTTGTTATTTATTGAAAGTTGATGGTAAGTGCCTGCTAGGAAACCCACAAGGGCTGCCCTATAAGAGCTGTGGGTACAAAACTGTTACTTTACTGTCCATGTAGCACAAAAGAATATTCTTCTTGGACAGAGTATGTTGTGAGGTTTCCTTGAAACCCACACTGTAAAATGCAAGAATTATTTCCTTTGTCTCTATGCTCAGAATGGATTCCGGTCTGATGCAGACTCACCATCCATGTGACACCTCTTGTCTGATATGTAAGCAAGGGTTCTGTTCTTATAAGACTTTGGCAACCTGTGGCCTTGTGCTGGGAGGATCACCTCTCATGTATCGCTCTCTGCAGGCACTATGGATCCTGTCCACAAATTATTTCGCTGGGACTGAATGCATCTCCCAAACTGGCCCAGTTGTGAGGCAGCATTTGCGTCAGTGGTGTGTAGGCTGGCAGCTCTCACCTCAGCTACTGGCCGTGCTCCTCCGCGGGCAGCAGCCCATGCGGCATGGGAGCCCGGTGGTGCCTGGCCTTGGCTCAGAGGAGGCCCGAGGCCCAGCGCATGCACACAACGCCACACCCACCTCCGTCCCCATAATGCACTGTGCGGTCCCCTACCTCAGGATGCAAAGCAGCATCACCTCACAAACCTCCTGCTTGTCTCCAAGAATAAAAGGGTTGCACCCGAGGGTGATGGAGGCAGCTGGGAGGGGGGCTGCCGGAATTACTGACTGTGTGTGAGGCCTGGGAGGCTCCTTTGTTCATTCACTCACTTGCTCACAGTCACTGCTTTCACGTAGCCACCATTTATTGAGTGCCAGCTGTGCCCAGATACATTAATCCCTCAAACCCTGAGGAGAGCTAGGGGCTGCAGGGTGCAGGGGCTTGCCCGCCGCTAGGCCTGGGCCGCACACAGGGTTTCCAGATAGCACATCTCAGACCCAGGACCTGCTGCTCCTCGCTGGCATGCTTCAGAGGGGGTTCTGAGGACCTGTGGTCAGAGTGGGGATCCTGGCAACCTGGAGTTAGGGTTCGGGGGGTCCTGAAGACCTCTTGGTTAGAGGTTGGGGGATCCTGAGGACCATGGGCTCAGGAAAGGGGTCCTGAGGACCTGGGGTCAGTGTAGGGGGTCCTGAGGATCTGAGGTCAGAGTGGGGGGTCCTGAGTACTGTGGGGCCAGGATGAGGGTCCTGAGGACCTGGGGTCAGGGTGAGGGGGTCTCTCCATCACTGCCCTCATGATACCCATCTCTAGTTAGTTTTTTACAACCTATCTGGTATTGAATTCTCACTGTGTCATTTTGGGATCAATGTGACATCTGCTAGGGGGTTGCTATCTTGGGGCAAGGGGAGCCCCTGGCTCCTGTGTGTGAGACTTTTTGCCATCAGTCAGGACCCTGGGAAGTTAGCACAGGCCAAAATTTATGCTTTAGTGTAAAATTATAAGAAGACTGCAAGTCAAGTAGAGACAAACTTGCTGAGTAGTTATTAACACTGTTTTTCACTTAAATTTTTTCAGGAAAATGTTCACATTTTCAGGAAATTAGAAAGAATAGACTTATATGCCTGAATGAACATTTGCATACCCTTCATCAAGATTTGCTGTTTTTTCCCTCCATTTTGCCACATTTGTGTTATTTCTACATTTTTAATTTGAGAATAAGTTGTACACATCACGAACTACACCCATGAATACTTCAGCCTGCATTTCCTGCGAATAAGGACATTTTTCCCCCATCCATCAACATCCAGACTATATTCACACTAACACATATAATATTGCAAAAAGAAAAAAAAAGGAATGTAAAGGAATGTAATATTGCTTTGGTGACATCAGCTAATGTTCAGTCCTTCCTCAAATGTTCCCAGTTGGCCCCCAAAGGGGTTTGTCACCCGGCAGTAATCTGCTCGGAATCCCATCATGCTTTATGTGGCACACTTGGTGATTAGGTCTCTGTGCTCTGAAAGTGGGAGCAGGCCCCCACTATCTTTGTATTAATATTGCTATTTTCATGCTTTTTGTTTTTCACTTCAGAAGACTTTATGTTAAATTTTTTGAGATAATATTCAGGCAGTTGTAAGAAACAGTACAGAGAGATCCTTGTACTCTAGACCCAGTTTCCTCCTATGGAAACGCCCTGAAAACTGCAGGCAATATCACAACCAGCATGTTGACATTGATAGAGTCAAGATACAGAACATTCTTTCCCCACAGGGGTCCCTCATCTACCTCTACTTCCTCCCCTGCCCCCTTCTTAACCCGGGCAACCACTAATCTGTTCTGCATTCCTGTAGTTTTGTCGTTTGAAGAAGGTTCTATAAGTGGAGTCATATGATACGTAGATCCTTGGGATCGGGGTCTTCCACTCGGTGTAATCCTCTGGAGACCATCCAGACAGCATTGCTATATCCACAGTCCTTTCCCTGTCATGGCTGAGTACCATTCTCTGCGTGGATGGACTGCTGCTAGTTCTTGAAGGACATTGTTACCAACTGAGTCTCCAATCCATGAGCATGGTATGTTTCTCCAGTTGTTTACATCTTTGCTTTCTTTCATCAGTATTGTGTAGCTTTCAGCATATAGGCCCAGCCCAGTGTATCTTTGTTAGATTAACACCCAAATATTTCTTTTTTTTTTTTATGAGCAATTGTAAATGGTATTATATTTTTCATTCTGATATCCATGTAGTCACTGCCAGCACATAGAAATTCAATTGGCTTTTGTATGTTTATGTTGTATCCTGTGACCTTGGTAAAATAACTTCATTAGTTCTAGGAGTTTTGTTTCATAGATTCCATGGGATTGTCTGTGTTGACATTCATGTCCTCTGAGCATAGGGATGGCTTTATTTTTTTTGTTGCATTGACTATCTGAAGAGCACAGGGCAGTTTTCTCATAGGATATCCCACAGTCTGGATTTGTCCAGTTCTCTTCTAATCATCAGATTCAGAATGGGGTACTTGTGAGGTGGGGTACCTCTGCTTGCCTCATCAAGAGGTGGGGTGTCTGTTGTCTCACTCTTGGCCGCCAAGCCTGGTCACCTGGTGAAGGCTCCCACAGGTCCTCTGGGTCAGGTGCATCTGCCCCGTGTCTCATTGGGACTGTGAACATCCTGCTTCCCAACCGCATTTCACTCAACAGTTGGGCACCCAAGAGCGATCCTTGCCTAAGTGAATTATATTGGGCTCGTGAACAGTGGGCCTCAACTGTTTTTAAGCACTTTAGAAACACTCATTATCTTGCAAATAATCAGATGGTTGATTACCCATCTGTCTTACCAGGGTAGAGTAATAGAGATTTGTTTATTGTGTTTATTTTCTAAATGGTCTGTAAATTTGGCAAAATAACAATGCTGTTCAGCTGGCTTTTCTCAAGCTGTACCTTCATAAAGGTACCCTGAAGTGCTCTCCGATCCCATATGACCTCCCTGGGAACAGGACTGTGGCTGTCATCACAGCCATGCAGCAGATGCCTATCTGGGGCTCACATGTGCAGGTCAGCCAGCATTTGGGTGGCTCTTCTGAGAGCCTGTGTTTGCGACATTTGTCTGAGTCAGCACTCCTCAAAACAAAATTCCTGGACCAGGGACCGCCTGGGGACTGTTAGAAACACCAGTTCTGGGCTCCACCACAGCCCTGCTATATCAAACAGTCTGGGCTGGCAGTGGCTGTCGGAGGGATTTGGATCTCTGGTCTGAGAACCACCTGTTAAATGTTCTGTTAGCCAGTGTGTAACATGAGCTCTCGAACAGTGAAGCCGTCTGGCAGGTATCTTTAAAACTCAGTTTGGCTTTGCAATAATCCACACATAGCATATCAGACCATGTCTGCTGGCTGTTCAAAGCCTCCAGGGTCTATGCCAGGAAAGAGCCACAGTTATGATTGTCATACTTAGGAGAAGTCTCTGCAGCAACCTGGAGTCCTAATTCGTGTTCTTGTGCAAGACTAGAATGCCCAGCAGATGGGATTAGAAAGTGAGGTTAGCATTACCAAGTATGAATTAGTACACATTTTCAGCATTTGCTTATATTTAACCGTGACCCCCGCTGATTGGCTTACCGCCTTAAGGAGTGATGAGAATCAGTATTTCTGGAGGTCAGTGCCTTTCTCACCAGCCCTACTAGTTGAGGATTAGTTTTAATTCCTAACTAAATGGATGTAGACAAAATTCTTTTGTGTGCGAGACAGCATGCTTCTCACACAAAGAGGAAGAGAGTTGCTTAGCACACAGGAGCCATGGTCAGCCCTGTGTACACATGTGAACTAGGTGCAGGAAGGGGGTGTGTGCCCATAGAGCAAGAGGTGCTGAGGGAACAGAGGTGACCAAGAGGAGGGCAGCAAAGAGACCAGAGGTTGAAAGCAGGTGCATCAGGCAGGGCTGCCCAGAGAACTGGAACCAATAGTAGAGATACATAGACATGTGAATTTTAGGGGCTGGCAAGTTTGAACTTGGTAAGATAGGCCAACAGCCTGGAAATTCTAGCAGGTCTTGGCATTATAGCTCAAGTTTGAAAACAATCTGGTGCATGTCTTGTCCTTTCTAGCCCTCCCTTTTCTCTTAAGGCCTTTGACTGATTGGATAAGGCCCACCCGCTTGGAGTACAATCTGATTTAAATGTGGATTTTATCTAAAAAACACCTAGCCTGGCATCTGGTGCTAGGTGCTAGCGAGGAGGACACACAGCATTAACTGTCACAGAAGTCAATCTGGACTAGATGTGGTCAGGTGCCAGTAATGGCATTGCTGCATATTATCTTCGGAACCGTGGGTCATTTTCTTCTCTTTTCTGAACCTCAGCGAGGCCCAGGGTTTTTTTTTAGGTCTAATGGTTTATGTAACTAGAACAACTAGAAGTAATTTGGATGTCTGGCTTGGTTCAATGAAGCAGCTCAATCATGTGACTGCCCATACACTTCTCTGCCTTCTGAGTTGTCACCTCCATTTCCAGGTGGATGTCCTCTTGACTACAAAACAGCTGCTGACTGCACATTTCTTCCTTCTGGGGGGAGAGTTCATCTTTTCCTGTGGTGTACTACGCCAGTGTACTAGGCTAATCTTAAGGCCACGGAAGCCTTGCACAGACTGGCTTAGGCCTGAGTTGTAGGTGTTCCCTGGAATCAGTGACAGCATGTGTGTGTATGTATGTAAGGAGGGATTTATGTTGATTGCCAAGTGGGTGTCAGAAAAGGCACCTTGATTCCCCCTTACTCAGTGGCCTCAACTCAGGGCCGTCATAGGATGTCTGGCACAGGGCTAGTGCCACACAAGGGGGCCTTGTTACAATAACCTTTCCCCAGAGGAGCAGGGGTGGGCAGGCTGTAAGTAGGCTTCCCCAGGTGTAAAGGGGAAGAAGGGTTTTCCCAGGAAAGGGCCAGCACCCTCAGGGAAAGGGACTTGCTGGCAGCTGGGCAGATCTCCTGCTCTTGCTACTGGGTCCTGCTCCTTCGCTCACTGGCCTGTGGCCATCACTTCTCTCCATCTTGATGTGTTTCTCCTGAAAACCTGGTGATAAGGCCTCCCTAAAGGGATGTGTCTTGGGGTGGGGATCAAATGAGTGATCTTTGCAAGTGTGCTTCTTTCTCTACATTTACAGAATGCCTGTCAGTGTAGGCGGCCTTGTATATTTTGTTTCACTCTGTTCGTTTGGCAAGACAACTGGTTTTAGAACCTCTGTTGCTGGCTTAGGGTTTGGGAGTCCTTGAAGAGGCATCATAGGCAGGAGGGCGTTCCTAGTCTCCAGCCAGTCCTGATGTTGCTCCTGGCCTTGATGTGCTTAATCCGTTGCCCACAGTCACTGCCATGCCTGCAAGGCAGAGGGCCTGGCCCCGGTTGGTGCCCAGTGAATACTGCTGGCTGTCACTGACTTACCTGCTGGTGGGCGGCATGTGCTGGCCTGGTCATCATGGATGCCTGAGCTGGGGTCCTGGGCACACCTCTTGGCTCTACCACCCCTGCTGATGGCTTGGCTTGTAGCTGGCATCTGAGTAGGGTCGTCTCCAGACACTGTTAATTGGCCAGCCCTGACATCTCCCTCTGCAGAGTATGGATAAACTTACCAACAAGGTCCTTACTCATCTTCAGGTATATCTAAATGGAAAGTCTTCCCCACACTGAGCCTAAGAGACTGATGACCATCCCTTAGGCAGCTGGGAAGTCTACTGGAAAAGACACACCCACCACCATGTCCGTGGATGTCCACACAGCAAGGTGGAAAGTTTCACCCAGTTGCCCCACTTCAGCAGCAGGCACATGGCTGGGATGAAGGATGTGGTTGTTCAAGCATTTGTCCCAGCCACCATTGACCAAATAATTCTAATTCCATTTCTTGGAGTCTGCTTTAAATTTTGTTTTGTTTTTTTAAATTTAAAACAATGCCACTAAAGATATTCTTTGTAGAGCCCCATTGAGGAAAAGTGGGCTGACCTTTCCATTTCCCAAAGTGTTCACAAGGTCTGGGACACAAGCTGGTCTTGTGTTGTGAACTGTCCCTTTGGAGGGCTGTAGAGGCGTATGGGGAATATTTGCTATCACTGCTGAAATGAAGTGTCCACATATCAAACTGTGTGCAACTGGGCCTCAGTCCCCTGTCAGTCTTGAGCTGTCACCTGGTATGACTTCTGTGGTCCCTCACAGTTTGACATTGGTGACTGTGACAGTTGTCTTTTGTGATGTAAACCACTGCAAACTTAGTGGTTTAAAGCAACAAGATTTATTTCTTGTGGCCCCACGCTGGCTGCTGGTGTAGGAGGGCTGGAGGTCTGGACTGTGTGTGTGCGTTGTGCTTCCTGGACTGCTCCTCTGAGGGAGGTCTCAGGTCCATGAGGGCGGAGGCAGAAGCCACAGGCCAGTCTGCCATGCATACTGGCACTTCCAGCACATTCTGTTGACTAAAGCAAGGTCAGCTTGGAGTCAAGATCACTGTTTGACAGGAGGGGTGGCCATGTACTGCATTCCAAAATGCTGCTCCCTTTCATTACAGAGCAGGGCTGTGCTGTCAGCCGCGTGTCCTGGATCAAGGCTTGCTTCTCAGGAGACCAGGGGTTAGTTTGGTGCTTAGCCACCTCTTCCAACATGGGGTCCCCTGGGCACATCAGCAGCAGATGAGCTTGGAGGCTGATGCTGGGCATTGTGGCCCGAGGACCATGTGTTCCACAGGTGCTCTGACTCTAGCTGTCAACCCATGACTCTCTGAGCAGGTGCCGGGCTGTGAGGATCAAGTGTGGAGCCTGGAAGAAGCTCAGGGGTTGGGCAGTCCCTACCTTCACCCAGAAATGAGTGAGTGTGTGGCCTCAGGACATGGAGGAGCTGCTGTATGGCACAGGGGCAGTAGTTGACTTCTTTGGGGGTGTCTGTGTCCTCACCTGTAAGCTGGGGGTAGCAGCCTATGATGTTTTTGAAGATGGTTTTGGTTTGCCATGATCTGGAAATAAAGGAGTGTAAGTCTGGACCTGGCACAGGTCACCCGAGAGCCAGCCGCCTGGTCTGGCATCTGCCGCTTGTTGGTGTTTGTTTAGGAATGGGGGATTCTCCATGCTGCTGCTCTGGGTTGGGACTGCGTGCGTGGCCCATGGCTGCCTGGACATCCAGACCGATGCCTCTCAACAGCAGACATACACGTACTTGTTAGTGTCATCCTTGAAATCTCCAAATCCATGTTGTATCCTACAGAATTTTTTCCTTCTTTTTTTATTGAAGTATAATTGACAGGCAATATCCTATTAGTTTCAGGTGTACACCATGGTGATTTGATATTTTTATACATAGTGAAATGAACCCCATGGTAAGTCATCTGCCACCATTCAAACTTACTACACTATTACTGACTATAATCCCCATGCTGTACATAACTTCCCCATGACATATTTATTTTATAACTGGAAGTTTGTACTTTTTAATCCCTGTTACCTATTTTGCCAGTCCCCCCCATTCCACCCCTCTCTGGTAACTAACAGTTTTTTCCTGTATCTATGAATCTGTTTCTATTTTGTTTTGTTTGCTTGTTTTGTTTTTTAGATTCTGTGTATGAGTGAGATTAAGTGGTATTTGTCTTTGTCTGACTTAGCATAATACCTCTAGGTCCATCCTTGTTGTTGCAAATGGTAAGAGCTTGCTCTTTTTTATGGCTGTATAATATTCCATTGTGTATATGTACCACCTCCTCTTTATCCATTCATCTATTGATCAACATTTAGACTATTTCCATATCTTGGCTATTGTGAATAGTGCTGCGTTCAATTCTGAATGGTAACTTTTCTGGGTAGTGTATTCTTGGTTGTAGATTTTTGCCTTTCAGCACTCTGAACATGTTATGCCACTCCCTTCTGGCTCATAGTCTTGCAGGATTTCCCTTGTATGTGACTATTTGTTTTTCTCTTGCTGCCTTTAAGATTTCCACTTTTCATTAACTTTTTTTTTTTGGTATCATTAATCTACAATTACATGAGGAAGATTATGTTTACTAGGTTCCCCCCTTCACCAAGTCCCCCCCACAACCCCCATTACAGTCACTGTCCATCAGCATAGTAAGATGCTGTAGAATCACTACTTGTCTTCTCTGTGTTGCACAGCCCTCCCCGTATGCCCCCCACATTGTACATGCTAATCGTAATGCCACCTTTCTTCACCCCCCTCTTATCCCTCCCTTCCCACCCATCCTTCCCAGTCCCTTTCCCTTTGGTAACTGTTAGTCTATTCTTGGGTTCTGTGATTCTGCTGCTGTTTTGTTCCTTCAGTTTTTTCTTTGTTCTTATACTCCACAGATGAGTGAAATCATTTGGTACTTGTCTTTCTCCACCTGGCTTATTTCACTGAGAATAATACCCTCTAGCTCCATCCATGTTGTTGCAAATGGTAAGATTTGTTTTCTTCTTATGGCTGAATAATATTCCATTGTGTATATGTACCACATCTTCTTTATCCATGCATCTACTGATGGACACTTAGGTTGCTTCCATTTCTTGGCTATTGTAAATAGTGCTGCGATAAACATAGGGGTACATCTGTCTTTTTCAAACTGGGCTGCTGTATTTTTAGGGTAAATTCCTAAAAGTGTAATTCCTGGTCAAATGGCATTTCTATTTTGAACTTTTTGAGGAACCTCCATACTGCTTTCCACAATGGTTGAACTAATTTACATTCCCACCAGCAGTGTAGGACGGTTCCCGTTTCTCCACAACCTCGCCAACATTTGTTGTTGTTTGTCTTTTGGATGTTGGCGATCCTTACTGGTGTGAGGTGATATCTCATTGTGGTTTTAATTTGCATTTCTCCGATGACTAGCGATGTGGAGCATCTTTTCATGTGTCTGTTGGCCATCTGAATTTCTTCTTTGGAGAACTGTCTGTTCAGCACCTCTGCCCATTTTTTAATTGGATTATTAGCTTTTCATTTGTTGAGGTGTGTGAGCTCTTTATATATTTTTTATGTCAACCCTTTATTGGATCTGTCATTTATGAATATATTCTCCCATACTGTAGGATGCCTTTTTGTTCTATTGATGGTGTCCTTTGCTGTACAGAAGCTTTTCAGCTTGATATAGTCCCACTTGTTCATTTTCACTTTTGTTTCCCTTGCCCGAGGAGATATGTTCATGAAGAAGTCACTCATGTTTATGTCCAAGAGTTTTTTCCTATGTTTTTTTCTAAGAGTTTTATGGTTTCATGACTTATATTCAGGTCTTTGATCCATTTCAAATTTACTTTTGTGTATGGAGTTAGACAATGATCCAGTTTCATTCTCTTACATGTAGCTGTCCAGTTTTGCCAACACCAAGTGTTGAAGAGACTGTCATTTCCCCATTGTATGTCCATGGCTCCTTTATCGTATATTAATTGACCATATATGTTTGGGTTAATGTCTGGAGTCTCTATTCTGTTCCACTAGTCTGTGGCTCTGTTCTTGTGGCAGTACCAAATTGTCTTGATTACTGTGGCTTTGTAGTAGAGCTTGAAGTTTGGGAGCAAGATCCCCCCCACTTTATTCTTCCTTCTCAGGATTGCTTTGGCTATTCAGGGCCTTTTGTGGTTCCATATGAATTTTTGAACTATTTGTTCCAGTTTGTTAAAGAATGCTGTTGGTAATTTGATAGGGATTGCATTGAATCTGTAGACTGCTTTAGGCAGGATGGCCATTTTGACTATATTAATTCTTCCTAGCCAAGAGCTTGGGATGAGTTTCCATTTGTTAGTGTCCTCTTTAATTTCTCTTAAGAGTGTCTTGTATAGTCTACAGGCACACACCTGATCATCTACATTTGCTCTCTTACAACACTAAACTATGTTTTCTACCTTTATCTTGTATCTACCTACCACTTCAGCATTTTATTAAAAATAATAATAATAAAGAGAGAAATGTGGTATCCACATATAAATCAAGTATAAAAACCAAATGAGTATTCATATTTGAACTGGCTGTTTATAGTTCATAATGCATGAGCAAAACTGAAAGTTTCTGTGATGACTGCCCTTGTACTGTTCACTATGTAACTTATTCATTATGTAAGAATTTGTTCTACATGTAAGAACTTGTTTGTTATGCCTCAGAAGATTGGAGACTGACGAAAATTAGGCTTGGGGTGGATTAATGATTGTGCATTGATCATTGACTCCCCTATACAGAATTTTATTGTCGTTAACAACCATTTGATCAATAAATATGAGAGATGCCCTCACACACACACAAAAAAAAAACGGGACAGACTTCCAATGGTAAAATAAATAAGTAACCGGGATGTAATGTATAGCATAAGGAATATAGTCAAGATATTGTAACAGCTTGGTAGGGTGATAGCTGGACCCTAGAATTATGTATATAAATGTTTTATCACTGTGTTGTACACTTGAAACTAATGTAATGTAATACTGTGCATCAACTACCCTTCAATAAAAAATAATAATTAAAAAAAAAAAAAAGAGTGTCTTGTAGTTTTCAGGGTGTAGGTCTTTCACTTCCTTGGTTAGGTTTATTCCTAGGTATTTTATTTTTTTTGATTTTTTTGATGCAATTGTGAACGGTTCATTAACTTTTGATATTTTAATTATAATGTGTCTTGGTGTGGATCTCTCTGGATTCATCTTGTTTGGGATGCTCTGTGCTTCCTGGACTTGGGTGTCTGTTTCCTTCTCCAGGCTAGGCACATTTTCAGCTATTATTCCTTCAAATAAGTTTTCTGTCCCACCCTCAGGACCCCTGTAATGTGAATGTTATGCTTGATGAGCTGCTTGAGGCCCCCTAAACTATCCTCATTTTAAAAAATTTCTTTTTTCTTTCTGCTCAGCTCGAGTCCTTCTCTTTATGCTGTCTTCCAGTTTGCTGATCTGTTCTGCATCCTCTAATCTGCTGTTGATTCCCTCTAGTGTTTTGCATTTCAGTTATTGTATTTGTCAGCTCTGACTGCTGCTTTCTTATATTTTCTAGATCTTTATTAAAGTTCTCACTGTGTTCCTACAGTCTTCTCCCAAAGACAGTGAGCATCTTTACAACCATTAATTTGAACTCCTTATCAGGTAAATTAGTTATTTCCATTTCATCAGTGTTTTTTTTTTTTCTGGGGTTTTATCTCGTTCTTTAGTTTGTAACATATTTATCTATCTCCTCATATTTTGTTTTCTGTGATTTTTCTATGCATTAGACAGAGCAGCTACCTCTCCTGGTTTTAAAGTAGTGACCTTTTGTAGGAATGTCCCCTGTATAGACTGTGTGCCTAGTTGCTTGGGCGGGCCAGGGGGAGCTGGTGGGTGGGGTGTGGGGGTCCTGGGATGTGCACTGTCGGGTCCACCTTGGTGGAGTGGCTAGAACTGGAGCAGTCACAGGCTAGGGGGTCTTGGGCACATCATGCCTGGGTTGCTTTGATGAGTTCAGTGGATCAGATTCAGGCTTTTGGGGAGCAATTGGGTGGGACCCACTGAGGCCACCATGGCATAACAGCTGCTCCTGGACTGGGCATGAGCAGGGGGTGTCCCTAGGTGTTCTATGCCAGGACCTCCCTGGTGGGTTGGCTCTGGCTAGAGGGGGTACAGGCTGTGGGGCCCTGGGGTGTGCTGCATGGGGCCACTTTGGGGGATGGCTGAAGATGGTGTAGGCTGGGTCCCGTGGCTCTCTGGGGTGGTCCTAGCAGGTGCATTAAGTACCCGGACCCTGCTCCTGCCCATGCTAATCAAGGTGGAGAGAAGCCCAGCTCCCTGTCTGCCTGGCAGCCGCGCTCATGTTAGTAGAGAGGTTTCCTCCACTTATGTTCTTGTTGCCTGTCAACTTCTGGTTTCTGTTGTGCCCCCAGGTGGGCAAGCCTCCCATCAAGGGGAGAGAGGTAACCATCCTCTGCTGTCCCCAAACCAGACTGACAGGACTTTCCTGTGAGAACATACTTTCTGATCATTCCTGAGGCCAGACCCCTGTGTGCAGGCCCCCTGCCTTCGGTCAGGTGGGCACAGCACACCCCCTCAGGAGACAGGCTGACTGTGCAGTCTCACTATAGCTTTGCTCTGTGACCCTGGCCAAGGAACTGACTGCTCTGCACCTCTTTTCTCACGGTGGATGTGTGATGTTTCAGTGAGGTCACGTGGGAAGGCCCAATGTGAGCATGTGGTCCCTGTGAGCTGACAGTAAGGTCAGAGGTTAGGGGTCAGTGACACGTCCCTGCCCCTGAGTCTCCATTTGTGGTGCGTTGCCCTGGGACCTGAGCCGCTGAGTCACTGCTTAGCACTGGAAAGTCCCTGGAACCCACTAGTGGCAAGTGTCGTGATGCTGCATCTGTGGACCTGGGCAGGGGGTCTGCCCCTGTTACTAAAAATCTAAGCGTGCTCCCCAGTATCTCATGTATTTAAGGATGCACTCCACGTGGGACTTGGAGAGCTCAGTAACCGCCCGTGTGAGTGGAGGCTGTGAGTTTGCTTCTGCCCCAGTGCTTTACTTCGGGGGGAGAGGGGGAGTTTGGGCTTGGGGAGGTTTCCATGATTTTCTTCTACCCCAGTCTATAGATGGGCTTTCGGAGGTTGTGTGAAGCTCCCTGTTGCTCCCTGGTCTTGTACATTACCTCCAACTCCCTAGGGAGGCCCCGTCCGATGCCAGAACTGGGTTTCCTGGCTGGGCATGCATGGGGGCATGGGGCGGTTGGGCCCATGAGTGAGGCTGTGCCAGCCACCTCTCTGTCCTTCCAATGCAGGGTGCACAGGAGACCTGATGAGTGAGATTGGGGCAATTCTGCCCCAATTTTTGTAGAAGGAAACAAAAGCCAGGTGGAATTTGCCAGCAGGTGAGGGCGGAGGTGGGCATTAACCCGAGTCCGTAGATTGAAAGTCGGTACTCTTTTCCTGCCTTGCATCCTCCTGCATTGGGCTCTTTGAAGTTGGGGAAACTGGGGCACCCAGAGTCTGGGAGCACCTTGATGGGTGTGGGACGCTCTACAGACATTGAGTCAGTCCGGGGGTATGCAGGCAAGGAGCTCTGCTTTTTGCTGTTGGCTAAGAAAAGACCCAAGAAACAGGAGGAAGCATTCGTGGCTGGATTGCCTGGAGCTGGCCCGGCCTCTTTGATCCTGTGTGCGCCGGGCCTGCTGTGGCCTGTTACCGGCAGGGCAGCAACTCTATTGCCTTTTATGTTGGGGACCCACACAGGCCTCTGACAGTGGACGATCGCTCCCATCTTTCCCACAGGGGGTGGACTTGTAGGGCCTCATTGATAAGGGTGGGAGGGTCCAGAAGCTGCAGCCAGCAGACAGACAGACAGATGTGTCCTGGGGGCCTGCTCACCTCCCTCCTCCTACTGGGACCTCCTGAAATAGGGCATCCTTCCAGTTTGTAGACTTCCTCTGGAAAATTCCATTGAACATTGGATGAACAGCACATGCCCCGTGATGTTTTGGGTGGTAGAACTGTTTGCTGGAGGGTCTGTATGGAATCCCTACCTCCTCCCACTAAAAGCTGGCAGCCATCCCAGCTGTGGTGATGACTAAAAAAAAAGGCTCCTTGTATTTCCAAATGCCCTTGACATCTCGAGTTATGAGTGGGCAGAGAAATGAGTCAGTACTTAAAACAGTGAACTAGGAGGAAAAATATCAGGGTATTCCAAAAGTTGTCAGGTATTTTTTATAAAAACTTTCAGTTATTTATTTAGTTCATGTTTTACTGGACTGCTGGCTAAAAGGTTTTTCTTACTGTGTGTTGCTGTCAAAAGGTTTGATAACTGAATGGGGCATTTGGTCATCACACATTGTGGATATTCATTTCCTGTATTTGAAAGATTAAAATGTGGAAGACTTCGGAAAGGCGAGGGTGGACGATTAGCTTAAAACAGCGTGTATTTGGGTAACAAGGTGGTTTTGTGGGCTGGGAGCAGGCCGAGCCTTCATCACGGCCCAGGTGATGGTAACCCATTTGTTGAGGGCCCTTCGGCTGTGTTCCTGTTCACTGTTTGGAGACCACCAGAGGATGGCAGTCAGCCTTGCAGATGGTGCTGGAGGACCTTCCAAGCACACGGGGTCCTGTGGTTGGCTCAGGTGTGCCCCAGGTGTGGCCCTGCTGTGGGCCTTCCCGAGAGTCTGGGTCCTCTGTCCTCACCCACTCTTATGCTGCTCTCTGGAAGCCCTCCTGGCGGGGTCTGCATTGGGGACAGCGCCTGGGAGCTGGGCCTGCCCCCGTCAGGTGGGAGGCGGAGCCGGCAGGGGCGCCTCCCATCCCCGCCAAGCCGAGCCTGGGAGGCATGCCGTGTCTGCATGTCTGCACTGTGCCACCTCAGAAGTCCCACTGTGGCCCCTCTGGCCTCATTGGGGAGGTGGACTGTGTCTCTGCCTGGCTCTGCTTGGGAAGGGGACTTGGAGATACACCCATCAGCCAGAGAAGCTGTTTTGTAGCAGGGCCCCATTGTTAGAGTTAAAAAAAAAAAAAGAAATTCAAGTAAATTAAAGCATAATTGTGCCCTCCTGGGCACGTGGTGCTCAGGATGGGCTGTGAGTACAAAACCTATGTGTATAGGGCACAGTGTGGCTTGACGGCCAGGAGAGACACTGTCCAGGATCTCAGCCTTGGTGTCCAGAATGGGGATCTAAGGACAACCTGGGGACATCCTCAGGGTGGCTAACTTCTGTTTTATTAAGTAAATAGAGTTTTTAAAAGATCACATTTGATGTAAAGGTTTCTCTGGAATCTTCTGCAATTGGCAGCTCTTTGAGCAGCATCTCTGGCTGCCTAACAGTCAGTGGGTCTATTTTACCAAAGAGGCGTCTCAGGGTTCAGGAGGATCCAAACACACTTTACACTCAGAACCACCTACTTGCCACCACATGCATGCATGCATACTGTTTGCATATGCACACGTATTATTTGTGTACAAGCATATAGCACTGGGTGTATATGTGTACATGTGTGTCTGTACATGCATGTACACACAGTGCTGTGTGTATACACATGCATGTGTGCCTATATGTGTACATACATGTGCACACATTCCTATGTATATTAGTATGCACACACGTGCGTGCCATATGCGTGTGCCTGTGCACATGTGTACTTGGTTTCCGAAATGGAGGCAGAGAGCAGGTTTTTTGTTTCCTCAGGCAAATTGTTTCTCATGCCTGTTCAGGCGCTGAGCTCCAGACTGCTTCCTGGCTTGGCAAGAACGCGTCTTTAAGTAGTTCTTTTATTTGTCAAACCCTTGTTATTTTGTTAGACTCTATCTTGCAGCCAAAACAGCCTCCAGGGAAAAATAATGAGAAAAGAAATGAGTGAGGTGTGTCAGAAGAATGTGCAGAGGATGGGGTGTATGCAAATAAATATGCATGCCTTCTTTTTTCAGGGTCCATCTAACTTTCTGAAATGCTGGAGGCACTGCAGGGCACCCTACAGTGGGCGTGTAGGGGGCAGGAGTGCCCTGTGGTCCCGGAAAGGTGCCTCCCTCCTGCTCGCCAGCGGCGGTCTTTCCTGGCAGAGATGCACCGTGGAATCTCTGCATAACTGCTGACATACCATTTGTGTTTTTTTCCCCTTGACGTGCCTTAGCAGAAGTCATTCTTTGTTATTGCATCACCTCTGCAATGTGAGCATTAATGATTATATAATGTCTCCATTTATGGGTTTGCTTACACACTCACCCTTATTTTCTGTGGGGTGTGCCCCTGTATGGGTGCTGGGACCCTGGCAGGACAGAACCACCCCAGCCACACCAAATCCCACTGGTGGCCACCTCTCTCCTGGCACCTGCCACCACAGGGTGCCAGCCACCAGTCACATCGTCCCACGTCAGGGACTTTTGGTCACACTTATGTCACCCCTTCCTGCAGTCTCATCAGAGAGCAGCTGGAGGGAACCTTTTAAAGCATTTCAAACCACATCACGCTCTCCTTTGCCCAAAACCTCCCGGCTGTTTCCATTTCTCTTTGAGCCACAGGCCAAAATCTTTACAGTGGCCACAAGGTTGGTCCCTGTGCCATTGCAGAGCCCCTGCCACCATCCCGGGCCATGGACCTGCCATGGCTGGTCCCCTTGCGTGGCCCCAGTGTGCTTCTGCTCTGATGTTGCCCTCTCAATCCTGTGTATGCGATGTCAAACTGCCTTTGAGAAAGGAATACCCGTGTCTCTGGAATGATTTTCTGTCCTTTGCACTTAGCTTTATTTTTCTCTGGAGCAGTTACTGTGTCTTGTACGCTATCTGTTTACTGCCTGCTTCCCTCACAGTAATGAAAGCTCCGTGAGGGCAGGGACCTGGCCTCAGGCACGCTTCCCAAACCCAGCTGAGGCCAGGAGATCGCTGCCCTGGGCTTGGGCCCTGGGCTCGTCTGTGTGTTGGGTGGCAGAGCCCTTCCTGCTCATCGGGAAGGAGGAGCAGGCCACTCTAAGGAGACGCTTCCTTTAGGGACCAGGCATTGGATGGAATGTTCTGGTGTGCAAACGGGTAGCCCAGGAGGCCGAATCATGGCCTGCATCTCTGTTGAATAAGTTTGCTTTCCTGAGCGGGGAATAGACCTAGGAAATGATGTCAGTTCCCCCGGGGCCCTGCCTGTCCTTCCTCTTTTGGCTTGATGCCTTGGGAGTAGGGGAGACCGGTTGGGAATGATCAAACTTAGATCTTTTTGTCATTTTATTATCACAGGCATTTCCATGTCAATGAATGTGAATCTGAGTGACATTTTAATGACTGCATAGTGTTATAAATCCCTTTGTATGTGAACACTATACGATCACCTAAAGCAAGTTGCTGGATATTTAAACTGTGTCCAGGTTTTCTTTCTGTGCACAATTCTGTGAAGAATGTCCTTCCATCCAAGTCTTTACCCACTTGGGCGTGTATTGCCTTAGAACATGTTCCATGACATGGACTGCAACGCCGTGGCTCACATTTGCATGGAGAAGTGTAGATGTTGTTCGCATGTGCGTTGCCCTTTGAGACACTGATTTAATGTGCTGTTGGGCTTCTCACTCCCCGCCCTGGATGCCCCGCTCTGGGGTAGGGATCCCTGTGGCCTGGCTCCCCTTGCTCTACATGTTTACCTTTGCAAAGGGCAGTGTGGTGAACCCAGCTTGCTCTGTATTCCTGGCCTTCCTGCTGTGCTGCTGGGCAGGGAGCCCTGTCCCCACTTTCTACATTGGTCCCCCACTGGTTCAGCAGACAGTGGGGCCTTCCCACTGCCAGGCGCTTGGACAGGGATGGGTAAGGACAGATTGAGAGTTCAGGAAGCACTTGGCAAGCACTTAGTGGGCTCTGAGCTCTGGACACCAGCAGACCCCTTCATGTCATCCTTGATGGGGCTCCGCACGGGAGACCTATTTTGGCATTTGGGGGTGAACAGCCTCCAAGAGCAAGGCAGGAGGGGAGAGAGGAGACCACGGCATGGGGGTGGGCACCCCAGTAGTTGAAGCTGGGCTCAGTGATTGGCTGTGCTCTCAGAGCTGGAAGTGTCCTGAAAGGGTCAACAGGCATCTGTGTGCAGGTGGCCAGGACCACATTCATTCACTTGTCATTCAGCCTGTCCTTAGCACTCTTCTAGGCATGGGGAGCCCTGTGTAAGCCAGATGGACAGGGTCTCTGTCTCTGGGAAGTGACTTTCAAGGGCAGCGGCTGGGCAGTAAACCCATACACACTGACCCCAGGACCCTGGAGGAAAAGAAGGCAGCATGAAGGGGCGTGAGTATGGACCAAGGTGGGTGGGCTCTTTTCCATTGGGTGTCATGCAAAGCCTCTCCCAGATGAAAGTTTTAGGTGGAGGAAACAGCAGGTGCAAATGTCCCAAAGCAGCAGCAAGAAGAGCAGGGGAGGGAACAGGTCCAGTGTGGGCAGGGGCTGCTCAAGTGGTCTTTGGGCCCATGATCAGAAGTTTGGGTGTTTTCTTAAAGACATAACTGTAAAAGCTGGGGGGTGTTGTGTGCGAAAACACTGTCATGTCCTGATTTCTGTTTGAGATGGTGCATCTATCCTGGATGCAGAAATTCGGTCAGCTTGCTGTTACATAGACTGTGGTGGTGGGAATGGAGACCAGGATTGGGTCTTTTTGGGGGTTTGTTTTGCAGGGCTTGTTGGTGGGGTGGCTATAGCTGCATGCTCCTTGTGGGGAGAGGTGGGCTGCGGAGGAGTATGTGTGGGAGAAAATCCAAAGTTCTGACTTGGAGGGCTGAGGACAGCCTGGTGGAGGTGTGGGGCAGGTGATGTCTGGGACCCAGCGGTTCAGGATCGGGGCTGGAGGGGATGTGGGAGGCTATCAGCTGGTGGTGGGTGGGCTGGAGGTGACAGCTGGTGGGGCGTGCACAGGGGAGAGTCCAGGACACTTAGAGGTGCCTGGGGGACAAGGACCCTCCAGAGGTGACCATGGCAAGTGAAATAGGAGGTACCCAGGACATGGGATCTTCATGAAACCAGGGGCAGAAATTGTGGTTGAGGGGCAGCCTGGTGCAGCTGAGAATGGGGGTAATATGGGTCAGGGCCTGGGTTGGGTCTGATGTGTCCTGGTTCTTTGGGGACCCATGGACATCTGCAGGGATGGGGTAGAGAGTCTGGTGTCACAGGTCTGGAGTGAATGGGTGGTGGGCAGCGAGAGTTGCCTACGGCCAAACCTTGAAGAAGTTTCCCTAGAAGGGGAGCAGGATAGGGCCAGGGATGGGGGAGGGGCCATCTTTGAAGATGGGGGTGTGTCTTGCAGCCTATGTGTCTGCTGGGGAGACACACAGCATTAGGAGAAGCCAGCATGGGAGGAGAAAGCCGGTGAAGCTCTGACTGGGGAGCGAGAGCCAGGGTCACTTTGGAGCCCCATGTAGGGGCAGCCTTGGTGCATCCAGGGCCATGTCTGGCATGGTGGCTGGGTGGTCTGCAGTGGCTTGCGGTGCTCTTCTGCATTTGGTTTGCCACAACACTGGTTCCCTAGTGAATGGGGCAGCTACCTGCCCGAGTGTGCCGACTGTGGAGGGTGGTGGGCGGCGCAGACACCCAGGGAGGATCCGTAAGGCCATGCTGAGCGCTGCTTGCAGGCCGTGGCCTTGACTTGTGCCCTGACCTTTGCCTC
The DNA here is from genome assembly GCF_030020395.1 of Manis pentadactyla. Classification (NCBI taxonomy): domain Eukaryota; kingdom Metazoa; phylum Chordata; class Mammalia; order Pholidota; family Manidae; genus Manis; species Manis pentadactyla. Next base: position 48,127,374 of record NC_080025.1, read on the forward strand.
CCTGACCTCCTTCCTGCATAGCAGGTGCACATTGTGGACCTGGCTGGCTCACTGAATGGTAAGGGGACCCTGTGACCCTGTGCTCATAGTGGAGGATACCCTGGGAGCTGGGAAGCAGCTCCAACCCACACTTACTGTTGTCCTCACGCCCAGGTGCACCGCCCTCCCCCACTCCATCTGGGATCCGGATGACCCTGTCCTCCATCTGATCTGATGACCTCTGAAGGTTCTTCCCCAAACAAGCCCCTCACCCATGGTCTCTACCCAATCGTTCTTTCTCCCTTAACTCCCAGCCCAGATAAGATCATCCTGACCCCAGCAGGTTTAAGGGAGCATCTGTTCTTTCTCTACTGGAGTCCCATCGCCCACCATTTGCCCCTCCCACCCCTGTGCCCCTCATTTTCACCAGAGGCAGTCTAACCTCAAGCCTGGCTTCCACGCCTCCCCCTTCCTCACCGGGACCCTGTCCCCTCAGGTGTCACCTTCCTGGCCCTCCTCCACAGCACCTCAGGAGTACATGCATGGCCCGTGAATGGGTGCCCTGAATCCTTATCAATCAACTAACCAGGAATTAAAGGACAGCAGATACCAGGCCACGTGTCCCAAGGCCCAGCCCAGGTGTGGCCATGGATGTGACTTCGGTGACCTTACCTTAGAACCTGGCGTCTGCCTTTATTGACTCACAGTCACCGCCAGTACTGTGTGTCTGGCACAGCCTGCGTCCCGGGTGGACACTCGGCGGAAGCACACAGTCCCAGCCCACATGGGACACAGGGACACACACCCAGGGAAGCCTGCGGCGGGCAGCGTGCCCCAAGCACTGGTGTACTGCGGACCTGGGATAATTAAAAACTAAAGGAGATTAAGATGACTCTCCTGACTACTACACTGTGTGTACCTTTAAGCTTTAAACTTCTACTTTTTCTTTTTAAACCTATATGCCAAGCCCAAAAGATGTATGGCCTCTTTACTTTTTAATGCTTTTATTTAATCTTCCTTCATCTGGGTCTTTCAGGTAATCACAGGGGAATGTAAATAAAATGATTCCAGTAATTTCTACATGGTCTTCCCACTAGATTTTTATCTTTGCCTACAGATTTTCTTCTCTCTCAAACTGAACTATTAAAAACTCTTCTCTGACCTTTACTTTAAAATTTTTTTGAATTGAGGTATAACTAAAATATAACATTTATTAGTTTCAGGTGTACAACATAATGATCTGATACTTGCATATATTAGGAAATGATCACCTTGATAGGCCTAGTTGCATTGTCACCACCCACCATCATCCCCCCTCCAGTTGGATGTGTTTCAAGTTAATCTGCTAGAATTAGCTGTGAGATTTTATTTTCGTTTCCAAAGTATAATGGGTCCATGGTTGGTGGCATTAAATTGAGTGGTTTCATTAAAACACTTTGGTGGTGCTTTTATAAATGACTGCTCCTAGATTATTAAGAACCAAGCCTAAAATTCGTCTGTATTTATTCAGATTTGTGGATTAATCATGTTCTAGATTTGTGAGTTGAATGACAGAGCACTTCAACAAAAATTTTGTCATTTATGAACTTTATAGGTCTTAGATGTAAAAATGAGAAAAAAACATTGGTTTTAAAATCTGGTAATTCCACGATGAAAAGTATTTATATTTTATAAATGTTATAACTCTAATAAAGGATTCATTAGGTAATCAAAAACACTTTTTAAAATGACAAATTATAAAAGCTTGTTAACTTTAAGTTTTTGAAATTAGAAATGCACCATGACTGACTTTTCAGAAATGGGGGAACATTTCTGTCAGCAGACCCACCGAGGCCCATGGAGGGCTGGTACTGGGCGGATGTGATGGCATGGAGGCCGCAGGAGCGAAGAAGTGGCTGTGTTGTCCTGGGAGCTCAGGCCAGCCCCAGGACAGAGTGGCCTGCGGCCCTAACCTGAATGCCCTGTGGCCGCCTGGCTCTGCCTCCCCGGGCCAGTGGCTCAGGTGGGAAGTTGAGCATCTGAGCCTCAGCACCTGGGCTGTGAAAGCAAAGCAGCTGCTTGTGGATTTATTCAGAGGGCTCTATAGCTGCGTGTGTGCCCTGGCCCAGTGGGTCATGGGTGCGCAGCTGTGTTTGGGCAGAGAATGATACAAGCCAGCCTGGTGCCCTCGGTGCTGTCCTGGGACTCCACCCAAGCTGCTGTGCACCCGGTGGACCTGGCGGTGTCCCAGGCAGTTGGCATTCGCAGCCTGCACACCATCTGGAACCACCTGGAATGCTTGGGGTCCTGGGACTGTGGTGTCGGGCTCACCTGCTCAGTCCCTCTTCTGATCCTGCTGCCAGGAAGGTGGTCCCCAAGTCTAGGGGAGACCAAGGCATAGGGTCCGGCCAGGTGCATGGCACAGGGCTCTGCATGTCACTGTGGACACTGCCTTCCTGCGCTCTGGGAATGGATGGAGATTTTGCTGTGTCTTTTTTCTGCAGTATTATTTATGGGAAATGTACTTTTCACATGCTAGAAATTTCTTGGGTTCAGATTTGGGAGAAATAGGGATTACAGACATGCCTCATGTAATTGTGCTTCACTTTATTGAACTTTGTGGATATTGTTTTTTCAGATTGAGGATTGTGGCAACCCTGAGTTGCACAAGTCTATTGGCGCCATGTTTCCAACAGCATTTGCTCAGTTCTCGTCTCTGTGTTTCATTTTGGTGATTCTTGGGCTATTGCAAACTTTTTCATTATGATTATGATTATGATTATGATTATGATTTGTTTTGATGACCTGTGGTCCATGATTATGAGTCACTGAAAGCTCAGAGGATGGTTAGCACTTATTAATGATAGAGTACGTTTAATTAAGGTGTGTACATTGTGTTTTTAGACACAATGCTATTGCACACCTACTAGACTATAGGACCATGTAAACAAGTCTTACATATACTGGGAAACCAAAAACTTCATTGACCCACTTGATTGTGATATTCCCTTTACTGTGGGGTCTGGAACCAAACCAGCCCTGTCTCCAAGGTCTGCCTGCCCTTTAGGGCCAGGGCATCCCACTCCCCAGGGAACAGTCCTGGTCTGTGGGAAGGACCGGCCACCCCAGCTGGCATCCAGATCAGAGGATTTAATCTGGGCACAGACATTGAAGGGGTCAGGCACATTCACAGTTTCTCTGTGAGGAATGTGGAGACTCATGGCCTCACTGAGTTCGCGGGTGACCAGGCACCAGGGGAGTCGCCTGGAATCGCCACCTCCTCAGAGGAAGGTGGATCCTGCCTCATGCCCACCTGGAAATAAAACACTGACTCACACACAGTGACTGTAATAGAAACAACTTTTGCTTTTAAAAAAGCTTTATGAATAAGTAATTTAAACTTGCTACTAGTGATGGGAACAGTGCAGCTGTGAGGTTACCTCTCTGTTGTCTGTTAAGGGCTGGCCACTGTAGCCCTGAGGCCCTCTCAGCAGGGAAGGAATATTCTGTGGGCATTGTACCAAAGGCCCTCTCACACTGCTGGGGGAACCTCTAGGGAATTGTGCGAGGTCGGTGGTAGTTTGCCATCCCTGTAAGCAGACGAAGAAACTGGCCCAGAGACGTGACTAATAACCTTGCAGATGCACAGTAAGCAGCAAATCACCCAGTGTGCACCTCGGTGCTGGCTTCTGCCATCTGCTGGCTCACCTGGCTCCAGCCACCTCCAGGCCATGTGCTCTGTCCCCAGATCTCACTGGCCCGTGCTTCCTAACTCAGCTGCAGAATAGAGGCCCATGGCAGATGCTGAGGGAGTGCTGGTGTCAGGGGCTAGCTCAGAGGCTGGGCTTGGCATGTTTTTCCAGGTGGGCGCAGTGCTGCACTGGGGTCTTACAGGCAAAGGCCCACCCAGACTTCAAGAAGTGGTCCAGCCAGTACTATGTCCAGTCTAAGGCAGTTTCGGTCCCGAGGGCTGGGCAGGAATGGGAGGACTGGGGTTAAGGAGACCAGGCTCATTGACTTAGGGGTACACTGTCAGCCTGATCTGTTCCTGTTTGTCCCCACTGTCGTGGGAGCCAGTTACCAGTCTGCAGAAGGCCGTGGAGCCCATGCTTTGGCAGAAGGATGGGGCGTGGGTCCCCGTCCTCACACCCCGTCTGCATGGGGCCAGCTCTGCTGGGTGGTCATACCGCCCAACAGGCTAACTTTCTGGAGTCTCCTCTGTTTGAGAAATGTCCCTGTGGAACTGGGAAAATTCTAGCCTTTTGAGGCCCATCACCTGGCCTAGATGACAAGCTAGATTTCCCTTTAAGTTAAATTAAACACACTGTCATGTTTCAAACTGATGTCACTGGGTAAGAGTATGCAAGGCCAGGATGAGCACCAGCAGCTGTGTCCGTGTCCTTGTGCCCCAGAGGCCGTGGCTGTCCCGCTGCCCTGTGTGCCCCTAGCTGAGGGCAGCAGAAGGTGCCCTACAGTTGGGGGTCTGCGGTTTTGCTTAATAGCTAACCAACCCTGAGGATTTCTCTGTGCTTGCAGTCAGAGATGTGCAGAGGGGTGTGGGAGCAGAGCACCTGGTATTCCCACTTTTACATCCTCTGGTGAACCCGGACAGGGTGGGCCCCTGCTGCCCATGCAGCGCTTGGTGGGGATACTGTCAGAGATTGCCCTAGCTTCGGGCCTGGCCATGTGCTGCCCTATGCCCTCAAGCAGGGCTGAGCTGAGACTGAAGGGTGGACCAGTAAGTGGGGGAGGGCCCCCTGGCAGGCTCCCTTTGTGCTCATCTCAGTGGGCAAACAGACTTGGTTTCCATTTACCAGTCTGACATTCGCTGTTAGTCCCCAGTCCCTCCCTGCAGACATGTCCCCAGGAGGGGGTGAGACCCGGAGTGTTGGGTGGAGAAAAGGGTTGCAGCACCAGCACAGTGTGCCCCAGGTGGAAGGCGTTTACTTTCTTCTTTTAATTGGAGCCCTTGGTGGCCACTGGCCAGGTACACCAGGTCAGGGTGTGGCCGCGCCTGCCGTGGGAGGCAGCGGCCCTTTACCTCGTCCTCTCTCCAGCTCTGCTCTGAGTTTTTCAGCGACACAGTTGCTTGTTTTGAGCAGCAGGGAAGGGGGAGAAGCACACATTATAGGCTGATCTTGCAGAGAAAGCCTTTTCCTGTACCTTTTGAAGCAGGGTAAGGAATGAGAGCAAATGTTTATTTTCTTAGCATTGGCAAAAAGCTTGAAGCCAAGGATGTGGGAAGCCATGAGGTGTGGGAAGGGGCTGTGAGCTCTGGCAGGGTCGTGCCTTGAATTCTGCAACCAGTGAAGACATTGTGGATAAACCGGCTGGACTGAATAACCTCCTTTGAGGCTGGGGCCTCAGGGCTCATCACAGACTTCCAGAACACCTACTGTGACCTTTCCAGGAAACGGAGGGAGGACAGGGACAGAGCCTGCAGGCAGGCGGGACATTGCCTTCCAGCTGGGGGTCCTCTAGGAGCCGCACCTGTGGTCTGATCATCCCTGCTGGTCAGGCCAGAACCTTTACTCCCACCCCTGTCCACGATGTCCTAGGTTAGGTGACATGCCAACTCCCTGGTTCTTCAGTCTCAAGCTCCCCCTGCCCCCCACCCCAAACCACCCTAAGGTCTCAGTTTCCCCTTCTGGCACCATCTTGGACAGGCTGTCACTGTCAGTGACCCCGGGTGTCGGGGGGAGCACCAGCTGTCCTGGCAGGAAAGGTCATGAGAGCTAGAGTTTGCCCACAGTCAGCTTGAGTGAGGTACCAGGCCTCTAGAGACGGTACCAGGGTCTCCAGCACCCTTGGCTCCAGAGGAGGGGAGGAGGCCAGGTGTAGACCCGGCTGCAGACGTGCGCTGGCAGAGCCCCCTAAACCGACCTTCCATCTCTCCAGTTACAGAGGCGGAGCACTTTCAAAGTGCTTCGAGTGGCTCTTGGACACTCCCTGCTGCTCAGGGTCACAGACCCAAGGCCGGGGGTCACAGGCCTGGGGCAGATCTGCCAAGTGCTGGGGGTGTAGAGTGAGGCTAGGGGTCATCTGCCCGAGGACTTGTCTGGGAGCCAGGGCGGATCTAGCTAAGTGCAGCTCCAAGGGACCATGGGTTGTGGCTCAGCACCCCTTACCTGGGTCTGACACCCCAGAAGTGGGCAATCAAGGGCAGGTCACTCAGCCCTGGTTCAGGTGGCATGGCCAGCCTTCTGGTGATTTCTTTTCTCCTACAACAGCAGGGGAGGTACCTGTGGGCCACGCAGACGTCCTTCACAGAGCAGCAGTGATAGGATGACAAGTGGAGGCATAGACCCTTCCGTTCCTCACGCCCCACCCCAGCACCTCTGAGCACACCTCCTGCTGCTGTCTTCCTGCCTCCTAGTCACACTGGCACTGTGTTCACTGGCAGGTCTCTATTAGCAGGACGCATGGCCTCATGGGTTCCCACCTTACTCAGCGGTTTATACTCGTGTCATCACGAGATATTGGATGTTGAAGTTGTCCCAGGTTCAGGCTGGCTCCAGTGTCCTTGTGACATTCTGACCTTATGGCAAAACCAAAAAGGTATTGCAGGTTTCTTGGTACAACCCCTGACTCAGACCTGAAATCAGCCATGTCCGAAAAGCCTGGTGTCTTTTATTGGGAAATAGGATCTACACCCGAGACCGGGTGCTGGGTGTGGTACTGCGCCTGGGGGCTGCTGCTTCCAACCTCCCTGTGGACAGAGCCGGGGAGTGTGGGGAGTGTATATATGTGAGTATGTATGTGTGCATGCACATGTGTGTGCATGCATATGCATGTGCATGTGTATGTGGGTATGCAAGCATGCAGGAATGCACTATACCTGTGTGCATGTGACTGCAGGCATGTGCATGTATGCATTTGTGCATGAATGTGTGTGATGGTGTTTTGTTTGTGCAAGTGCATGTGTGTATGCTTGTGTATTCATGCATGTATTATGTGTATGCACATGTGACCGTATAAGCATGCATACATATGTACACATGCATTGTATGTATATACACACATGTGTGACTATTCAACGTGTGCTCATATGTGTATGCATGAGCCATGCACATTTGTGGGCACACTTACATTATTTCTTTTTTGTTTGTACCTGTGTCTCTATGTTGAAACTGTGATTTATCCCAGCATAGGATTCCTACCCCACAACAGTGTTTACTGTAATGTTCTTCCTTTTCACATTGGTAAAGCCCTTCCATGTGGCAGGAGAAGGGGTTCTGTTTTTATTACTGTAGACACCTCCCTGGTTTGTCCTCCAGCAGCGCCAGCCTCCATTTCTCTCGTGTGTCCCTTTCCCCGGGCTCTGTCTCTACTCCTGACAGCATTGCACACTGTCCTTTCAGAGCTGTGGGGTTGGGGGCTCAGACACAATTATGTTCACACTGCTCCTTTATTCTCTTTAGGGGCTCGAACTGACCTTGGGGTCCAGCCCTGGCTTGCTATGAGGATCTTGGCTGAGTCCAGAAAGGTAGCAGTTTTCAGCCAGAGAGATGGGAAAACACAGAGCTGCCCTGTGCGACACGCCAGCAGCGGCTGGGGCATGGAGTGGGAGGAGCCAGTGGCATGAGCAGGGCTGGGGGCATGGTCCCAGGGGCTGCAGAGGAGGCTGCTGAAGTGGGCAGTCAGGGCATGGTTCCTGGCTTTGCTTTTGGGGAAGTCCATTCAAGCTGTGGTGTTCTGGACTTCCACAGAGAGACCATGTCCCATTGATGATTCTCACCCTGTGTTGTGACAGCCCCGTTTGCTGTCATCATCTGTGAGGTGTACCACGTGCATGGGATCTGTGATCAGACTTTTCTGACATATCCTGTCAGTAAGTAAGTGGAGATTCGGGGTGTCCCTGTGAAAACAACCTCCTGTCTCCGTCTGGCAGGATGGGTATGGGTGTGCCTGTGCTCAAGACGGTCATTTCCAGTGGCCCCCAAAGAGTGCGGAGCCCAGGCTGCGAGTTCCAAGAGCTTTATCATGTGGGGCGGAGAGGCGGGCACTGTTTGCTGGGATTCAGCTTCCTTCTGCTGGTTCTATGCCTAAGGCTTGTACTAGGTCTGGCTGATTTCTAGATAAAGTGTTTGCACCCTGCATCCCCAGACAGAGGAATAGTATGCCTCTAGCTCAGCTCTGTGATACTGCTCTGTGCCCTGTCTGGTGTCAGATGCTGGGGAATCATGAATGCAACAGACTTGTCCTCAGGGATTCTGCAGTCACAGGAGGGTGCGTATATAGAAATAGGACTGAGAGATGTTTGCAAAAACTAAAATTTAAATATGCTGTGGAAGAGATGAATTGTGAATGAATCTAGAAAACGAATGAGTGAGCGAATATAGAGATGAATATAGAGGAAGGTGAATAATGGTCTGAGTTGAAGGGTGGGCAAACTGGAATGAATGGGGTACCTGCCAGGTGTGGATCCAGACCCAGAATGGTGCAGTGCTGGTCTTTTTGTGGTTGAAAGCTGAAGAGCTTTTCTATTCCACTGCAGAAATGGGAAGACGGACATTCGGAACCTGAACAGGAGAGGTTAACATGTTGAATTGGTGACTGGAATTTGCACATGTGTTAGCCATCAAGGCCTTGGCCTAGCCCACCCAGACTGCATCAAAGTGAAGTCATTTGGAGTTGCAGGCGGAATGGAGGACCTGAAGTCATAGTTACAGCAGTGCAGGCCCCCAGAACACTCAGGCTAGGGCAGGCTGGTCAGGTCCATAGGGCTGCTGCTAGGGCACAGGGTGAGCCATCCTGAGGCTGAGCCTGCCTAGCACTGCCTGCTCCCTGCAGGCGCCTCTCTGCTGCACCCCCAGATGGCTTCAGGTCAATGCAATCGGCTGCCTTGCCTTCTTCTAGGGATTAGAGTTGACAGAGCCACTCCTGGGAAGCACGGGCCTGCCACTCTGCCCTGGGTCTGACGGGCACTGGACAGGGGCTGTTTTGTCTGAGGATTATGCACACCCTCTCCAGGCTGTCCTTCAGGCTAATGACCCTTCCCCTTTCCAGGTGTCTGTCTTCCTCTTTGTGTGACACCCTACCCCCACCATCCCATCACCTTCACCTCCTGCACTGCAGGTTTTAAATTTCCTTCTAAAATTAGACAGGCCAATGGGACCCGGGAGATGGAATGTAATGTGATTTTTCTGGGAGCTGGATGGCATGGGGGATGGTCAGGAAGGGAAGGGAGCTGGGGGCCCAGGCTCACCCCACCCAGGGCCCCATCATTTGCATTCAGCTCACTGGACCCCCAACTGGTCCTCATGCTGTTGGGCTCCTCGTTTCCACACTTGAAGAGGCACATTGGAAAGAAAGCCTTTCTGCATTACAGTTTTCCTTCTTTTCCCTCCACACCCACTGTTTGCCAGCAGTGGACACTACCAGCGATAATGACCATGGCAGATGCAGGTTTACGGAAAATATTCAAGATTTTAAAACCCCGAGAGCCAAAGGGCCTATGGGTTTTGATTTTAAGTCCCTTGGTTGGCCTTCTTGGAGAGGTCTGAAATAGTCAAGCTGATCCCTAGCCAAAAGCGTTGGCGATCCGGGCGGATGGGGGCGGAAGGCTTGCCCCCCACCTCTGCTGCAGACGCTTTCCATCACCACTTTCCCTGGGTTTGGCTGAGAAGCTGAGCGCCTCCTCTCCGGAGCTGCGGTCTGGGGCGGGGGAGGGGGCTAATTCGTGTCAGATGGAGGGGCGCCGGGGAACCGTGCGCTCGCCCGCCTGGCTTTTGTTTCCGGCATCTGACTTCTGACGGCAGAGTGGACGTGGAGGTGGCGGCTGCGTCCTCACGGCCTCCCGGGTCGAGCTTTTCCCGGACTCTCGGACTCAGGGGCTCCGGAGGCCTCCCTACTCGCTCCGCCGCCGGGAGGAGTCAGTGCCGCCGCCGCCGTCCTCCTCCGCCGGGTCGGGCTCTCCACAGGCGCCTGGCGGCCATGCGGCTGCGCGCCCTGACCCGGGGGCCGCCTAGAGGGTGCGCGCGCGCCGCCCGAGTACGCCGGCATCGACGCCAGGTGAGAAGCGCAGGTAGCTCGGGGCGGGAGTGCGGGGACGACGGGCGCAACGCACTAGGGTCGGGGACCCTGGGAGCAGGGCCGCGGGGCACTCGAGTCGGGGTCACTCGGAGCCGGGCCGCGCGCGGGGCGCTAGGGTCCGAGCGCTGGGCGCGGAGCGGTCCCCGGCCGGTGTGCGCGTGTGGATGTGTGCATGTAGCCTTGTGTGCGCGCGCGTGTGCAAATGTGTCCGTGTGCTCATGCACGCGTTTCTGCACGTACCATCTGGCGCGTGCCCGTATACTCAAGGGTCCAGGAGTGCGCGAGTGCTCTCGTGCGCGCGCAGGAAGGGAGGAGTGGGGAGGGCAAACCTGGCTTTGCCGGGCGGGAAGCGGGCGCGCTGGGGAGCCCCAGGGAGTCGGAGTCAATCAGGCTAAATTTTCTAACCCAGCGGCCTCTTGAACACTCTTCCTCTGTCCCCTTGCTCGGAAGGGAGGGAGGGCCATGGCCATTATGGAGACTTGCCGTGTGTTTCGTATAAAGGAAAGTGGCGCGCGGCTAGTTCGCGGGTGCGTGGGCATGCTGCAGCGGCCCTTCCACGCTCACCAGGGCCAGCTACCCTCCGTGGTGCGTGGGTCCGCCCTCTACAGTGTTTTGAGTTACAACCAGCAGTCCTTTCTCTGAGTCTAATAATTAGGCGTCTGTCTCATTCCTTTTATGACAAACTTTTGTAAGGTTCTGAGGAGTGAGAAATCAGAACGTGGGCTGCTTTGCATCACGGAATGAGTTGCACTGCATTCCTATTGTCAGTTCAACAGCCAAACTCTGTTGCTGGGAAGCTTGGGGACAGTGTGTGCTGCAGGGAGGACATTCTTATATACTGGATACTGTGGCTTCCCGTAGGTGGGAACTTCTTGGGACTGGATCACCCCAGACGTTTGGGTTCCACTCTGGCCCATGGGGAAGTTTTCCTGGCCTTTAAACTTTAGATTCAAGTTGCTTTGTTTTTACGGAGCATCTGCCTTCCTAGAATGCTTTTGGTTTCCTCAGCACCAAAACGCGTGCCCAGACCCTCTTTCTGAGGGGAAGACACGGTCGGAGTCGCGCTGATTCGGCCTTTGGATGGGGAACTGTTGGCTGCTGCAGCATTAGTCCAGAGCACGTCACCCAGAGGTGTGCGCAGCTTTGCATTCCACAGAGAGGAGTAGAGCACAGGGCTACTCTTCTGCCCTCATGTGGGACACGTCCTTGAAGACATTTTTCTCCTAACAATCAAATGCAATTTAGATTCCTGTACTGAGCCAGCTAGATGCCCCAGCATTGTGCACCCCCAACCGTCGCCTCGGAGGTACACTCAGAGGCCCCACCTCTTTGGGAGAAATGAAAGCACTGCAGTCAGGTGAGAACAAAGGCAGTGTAATCCCATCTAGGCTCATTTCACAGTGGAGACGTTATGTACAGATGAAGCGTGAGCAGATGTTATTACACTATCTGAAATGACCCAGGATCCAGCCGTGGGAGTGGCTTCAACCTCTCAACAGCACCTCTGCTGCCAGCCAGCAAGAAAATCACAGCAACACAGTGCCTCTTTCTCCTTGGTCGTAATAAAGATATTTGTAAGGAATAAAAGTTCACAGTATCCCCCACTGGCCCCCAAACTACAGCCAGTTCATTCAGTCAACAAATATTAATTGAGGTTCCACGGTACATTGTCTGCCAGGCTGTGCAAAGCCTCGGAGGACAAATGGCTAACAGCCTGGTGTCCTGCTTCTGGGAATTGCAGTTGAGCACAGAAGAGAAGGGGCATGAACAAGTAACTGCATTATGAGAGGCGAAAGTAAGTGCAGACTCTGGGATTCCGATTTAGGGCCGGTTTGTCAGATACTTGAATGCCCTCTAGCCTGAGTGTGAGACTGTGTGGACACAAGCTCTGATCCCCTGTCCCTTACCTGTTGGCTGCGTGGATTTGGGCTTGCATCTCTGTCCCTGTTTGTAGAACAGTGATCATCATGGTGACAGCATCAAAGGGCCCTGCCAATGTCCTGAACTTCATGATAGTAGTAACATCATCCCTCTTTTATAGGCATTGTATCAAAAAGCATAGGGTCTCCTGAAAAAACCAGAAATGAATGAATGAGCATGCACGTTATAATACAGTGCCTAATGTGTACCTGGGATAGATCCACATAGTATAGGTCATTGTATAGTGGTGACTCTCAGTCCCAGCTGTGGATTTGAATCCCTGGGGGAACTTTGACAAAAATTTGTCTTCTGACCCACCTCCAGATAATGGTTTAGGGTGGAGCTTAAGTGGAGCTGTTTTAAAAACAATGCCAGTGTTCACAACTGCAACCTGGCATAGCATGTGGTCATTTAGAGTAGCTCTGTTAATAGGCCCAAAGGGAAGGGTAACCTTTCCCGTGAAGAGAGGTTGTGACTTGCTGGGAATCACAGAGTTTCTACTGCAGGTAGCAGAACTGGTGCTAAGGCTTCTGCTTGGTTTGGGACATTTCCTCATTGGGCAGACTTAATAAGGTCCATGAATACATGGGGAGAAAAGTGATTAGGTGACAAGACTGCTGTAGGACTGCTGAGGAACTTGAGTGGTCAGGAAGGACTTGGGGAAATGTGGGACTGGTAATGGTCATGATAGAAAACTGTAAGTTTCCCAACTGAGTAGGAAGCTGAGGCAGGAGGTGGGAGGAGACACTGACTTTTATAAGGAAAACTGGGCTTCACCCCCAAGGGAGTGGGGATGGTGAGGAGCTGTCGCCCAGAGGGGATGCGCGGGAAAGGCACAGACCTGTCTAGAATCAAGGCAGCCTGGCTTCTGGGATGGGAAGTGTTCCTGAGACCCCCACTTCCATGGGGTTGGGTGTAACTGTAAGAGCACCTCAGATAGTTCACATGGCAGGGAAAAGATGGAGATGGCCAAAGCATGCTTTAATGCTTGAATGGCATGTCCTTAATCAGCCCTCCACTAAAATTCAGTCCATTGGAATGGCTTATGGAGTTCTCCATTGAGAAGGCTTGTAGGCCAACTGGGGACAATAGCCATGATTGATTTAGTTATGTCTGCCATAGGTCAAGGAGTAAGGAGTTGTGTTCTGTGTGCTCAGTACTTATTCTACCTTTGATCTATCACAGGGGAGCTTTTGGTTGAAAATTAGGATTTAAGGTGTTCGTTCAACATCTCATATTTGTTACTTATATAGAATCCCAAGAGTACACTTAGGTTCAAACTCAGTTTTGTGTTTTAACACTGAAGACACATTTTCAAAATATAATAGGAAACATCAAATTGTACACTTAAATATATGCAATGTTCAAAGTTGTTTGGCAGTCCTAAATGCTTTGCATTTAAATGTGAGTTTCAGAATCAGTTTCCAATTAAAAAAAAAGCCTGCTGGGATTTTGTTTGAAATTGTGTTAAATCTGTAGGTTATATGGAAAGAATTGCATCTTTTTAAAAAAATGTTTTCCAGTTGTACTGAGATATAATTGACATACATATACATTGTGAATAATTTCTACAATCAAATTGATCAAATTAACACATCCATCACCTCACATTGCCTTTTTGTTTTGTTTTGGCTTTGGGGTAGAATGCTTCAGATCTCTCTTAGCAAATTTCAGGTATTCAGAACAATATAGTTAACTATAGTCACTATAATATAATGCTGTGACTCATCTTATAAGTGAAAGTTTGCACCCTTTTACTGGCCTCTCCTCACTTCCCCTCCCCAGAGTTCCTGGCAACCACCATTCTACTCTCTATTTCTATGAGTTGATTTTTTTTCTGTTTTAGATTTGACCTATAAGTAATACTATGCAGTATTTGTCATTCTGTCTGATTTCACTTATACCCTCCAGCTTCATCCTTGTTTTTGCAAATGATAGGGTTTCCTTTTTTAAAAATTTTTCTAATTTTTATTTTTTTAATTGAAGTATCATTGATACACAATCTTGTGATGGTTTCACATAAACAACACAGTGGTTTCAGCATTAACCCATATCAAATCCTCACCTCCTCCATTGCAGTCACTGTCTATCAACATAGTAAGATGTTACAGTCATTAATTGTCTTCTCCATGTTGTACTTCCTTTCTCGTGACCTACCTATATTGTGATTGCAAATTATTGTGCCTGTGCCCCTTAATCCCCATCTCCCTCCCCACTCACCCTCCCCAACTCCTAAGAATTGCATCTTATATTGTCTTCTGATCCATGAACATAGTATATCTATTAGATCTTTAATTTCTTTCCCCAGTTTTTGTAGTTTTTAGTTTACATGGTATTCACATTTTCTGTCAGATATAAGTATATAATCTTTTTGATGTTAGTATAAATGATAATGTTTATTGAATTTCAGTTTCTGAAAGTTCATTGCTAGTATGTAGAAATAGTTGTACACTCATTAATCTTTTGTTCTTGAACTGTGCCAAACTCATTTGTTAGTTCTAAAGCTTTTTTGTAGATTTCATCAGAATTTCTATGTAGACAGTGATGCCATCAGTGACTAAAGACAATTTTATTTCCTCCTTTTCTTGCCTGATTGTACTAGTTAGAACCTCTAGGATAGTGTTAAATAGAAATGTCGATTGCTGACATCCGGGCCTTGTTGCAGATCTTAAGGAGAAAGCATTCAGTCTTTCACCTTTAGGTATGATGTGTTACTTTGGGTCTTAATAGATAATTTTGTCAATTTGTGGAAGTCCCTTTCTATTCCTAGTAGACTGAGAGTTTTTAATCAAGAAATGGATGTTGGATTTTGCCAGAGGCTTTATTTATTTATTTATTTATTTAATGTAGCAATTGAAATATAGTATAGTTTTCTTTTTCAGCTTCTTCATTGATACATCAATGTTAAACCAAACCTTGAACTCCTAGGATAAACCCAGTTTGCCTTGATGTATTATCCCATGGGCTATTTAGAAGTGTGTTACTTGTTTCCAATTTTTGTAGGTGTTTTACAGAGATATTTATGTTCCTTGTTTCTAATTTAAACCTATTGTGGACAGAGAACATCTTTATTATGACTTCAATGCTTTTAAATTTATTTAGACTTGTTTTGTGCCCCTGAATTTGGTGTACCTTGGAAAACATTCCACATGCTCTTGAAAAGAGGTGTGTTCTGTTGCTGAGGGGTCAGATGTTCTATAATGTTCTATGAAGTCTGTACATGTTCTGTCAGTTACATTGTTTGGTAATGTTGTTCAAGTCTTTTGTATCCTTGCTTATTTTCTGCACTAGTTAGAACCTCTAGGATAGGGTTAAATAGAAATGCACATAGTTACCAAGTGATTAATTATTGATAAAAATTATTAATTTTTGAGGAAGGGTATATTAGTTTGCTAGGGCTGCCATAACAAAATGCCACTGACTGGGTGGCCTAAGTAACAGAAATTTATTTCCTTACAGTTCTGGAGGCTGCAAGTCCAAGATCAAGGTGTTGACAGGTTTCTTTCTTCCTGAGGCCCCTCTCCTTGGTTTGTAGATGGCTGCCTTCTCACTGTGTCTCCTCACATAGACTGTATTGTGTGTGCAAGCCTCCCTGGTGTCTCTTCTTCTTCTTATAAGGACACTAGTTCTATTGGATCAGGGCCCCACCTCTATGGCCTCATTTAGTTACTCTTTAAAATCCCTATTTCCAAATATAGTCACAGTGGGGTTGGGGCCTCACATACGACACATCAGTACTCAGTTGAATGCTTCAGAGGGCCCTTCTGCAGACTGCAAGAGCTCTGTGCAGCTCTGTTCTGCAGAACTTTAGCAAGCGGACTCCTGTTCCATTGCTGTGCCAGACTCAGCTCCTCCACTCAATTCCAGGCTGTACACTGGCTTCTGCTTCCTTTGCATCCTGGAAACTTTCTCCGTGTAGGAATCTGGGGCAATCATAGAGCTCACCTCATTTTTTTCTGCCTCTGAGGAACTAGAGTTACTCACTGTGTGTTCTTGTGTCTGACTTCTTTCACTTGGCGTAATAATGCAGTGATGTTGTGTGTATTGGAAGCTGGTTCTTGTGTATACCTGAACAGTATGCTATTGTGTGGACATACTTTGGTGTGCTTACCCAGTTCTCTGTTGATGCACATTTGGGTTATTTCCTGTTTTGGGCTCTTTTAAATAAGGCAGTGATGACCTTGCACAAGGCTTTTGTGGACATATACATTTATTTCTTTTCATTGTCCTTAGGAATGGAAATGCTGAGTCACAGGATTGGTGTAGATTTTAAAATTCATAAGAAATTGTCAAACCATCTTCCAAAATAGTACCATCTGTTTCACATTCTTGATAACATCTCATGTGGTCAGTGAATTTAGCTATTTTGATGGTGAGTGATGGCCTCAGTGAGTCTGTGTGGGTATCCGTTGCTGATAGAATACACTGTCATGTATCAGCAAATGGGTGTAAGGGTTGGTATTTGGTTTCTAAGGCAACTTGAATTTTTACAAGATCATCAGATATAGCTGTGAGCCTTGTCTCTACAGACAAGACTTATCAGATGAGTGCTTCACTTCCTCCCAGTACCAATGTGTGCCATGGATTCAGTGCTATACCAGGCTTCAGGAGAAACCACACTGGTCTTACGACTGCTCCTCCTTCTGCAGAGGCGCACATCAGCCCAGGGACAGGAAAAGCAGTCAGTTAGCTTCTTTCAAACCTAATTTTGCTGTTCACTAATTATTTCTTCCAGAGGAACAAATGTTGACTCTGGGGATGCGTGTGGACTACTTTGTTATAGAAGTAGGTGGTGGTAAGCCTCCCGCGTGGAAGCTAATACATGATCACAGGAGCAACGTTGATTAGTGTAGCATTCCTGTCTCTCTTCAGCCAGGGGATTTACAGGCTGGGCGGGTATGAGCTTCATCCGGGACACTGGCACTAAGAATGCTGACAGGGTATCCGAGGCGCCCCTCGGGAATCCCAGCGTTGGCAGGATCATTTCTTGTTTGCCTGGGGAAAGTTCCTATTTTAGCTCTTGACAAACTGCACTAGATTGATTATCTTCTGAAGGGGAAAAGGGAAAAGCAAACAAACTATGAATTGTACAGCTGGCGATGTCTCTCTTCACTTTTTCAGCCAGAAGAATTAACTGCGAGTCTGCACAGTTTCAAGAAAAAGGCCTTTAAAAAAGCCAAAGTCTGTGGGGTTTGCAAGCAAATTATTGACGGTCAAGGGATTTCATGCCGAGGTAAGTGTACACTTATAGTTCTCTTGCTGTTTGAACCAAAGCAAGCAAACAAACAAAACAAATGGAAACCTTCGTTCGGGAGTTTCCAAAAATTAAATCGTGGAATTCCCCTTCTTAGCTGTGTTTACCCTGATCCTTTCTGGGCAGAGACCAGCTATATTGACACAGACACGTGCTCATGAGGACATTTTCCCAGAAGGAGGCCCTCTCAGCCTGTTGTCAGGCTTACTCCTATCAGTAAACAAAGCCACCACCGGCTTCACTGTTTGATGCTTAGGCTCTGGGTCATCAAGGCAGCTTGTTATATTTTGTGTCTGCACATTAATAAAACTGCCTAGTGGGCACGTGGAAATGACTTCTTGTCTCCCTTGAGCCCTAAAATTGGGGCTGGGCCTCGTGGGTCCATGTCCCACAGTGCAGGTGGGCTGGGGCCGGGTCTGCTCTGTGGCATTTTATTATAAATGGAGTTGTCTCTCGACTCCACATCCTGGGGACCCTGGCCACAGGTTCCTGAGAGCTGCTTGTAGGCTGCCGTGAGGGGCAGATGGTCAGATTTTCGTGGGGTGAAGGCGTGCCTCAGAGCCTCTCAGGGTCTCTTTTCCAGTTAAAGGCCCCAAGAGTGGGAGTGGCCCTTCCTCTGAGGGGCCACTACACAGACAGTGCTGACGATGCTCTCTGCCCGGCTGCTGCCTCGTGGGGACTGCCAGAAGTCCCTGCCCATGTGACCCCCCGGGATCTCTTCTCTATTTTGGGGTCACAGCACATTGAGGCTTTTCCTGCTCCTCTGAGCACATAGCCCCTCTCATTCTCCCTGCCGGCAGCCTGTGTGACAGGGCTGGGGACTCCCCTTCTCCCCTGGGGGCTCCAGAGGAGCTGTGTCCTGGGGTAGAGAATTCAGTGTTGGGTGTGAACACTGAGCGTGGATCCCCTGCCAGGCCTCCTTCCCATGGCTCTGCCACCCACCAGCACTGAATAAGTGCACGCATGTGCACAGAGATGCAGCGCTCACGTGCATGTGCAAACATATGCACACATCACACACGTGGATGCACACCCCACGCAATGGCTCAGGAGCCTCACAGCGTGCTCCTCATGTGGGCTAGAGAAGCTCCTAAGTCAGAATGTGGCCCCAGGTGCTGTTCTCGTTCCTTGTGACCAGGTTGGCTTTCCTCATTTGAACACCTCCAAAGTCTGTTAGTCTCTCTGTGCTTTTAACAAGAATCATAAACATTTCCTTCTTACTAAAGCAAATCTGAGGTGTCAGGAGTGCTCAGCATATAGTTTATGAGGATGGAATATGGTAATTTCTGTAAAGATCTTATCACGGTGCCTTGCGCAGAATAGATATGCAGTAAGTTGCAGCTGTTATCAGTATTTTTCTGAGTTTTTTTTCAGTGTGAACTCTGTGACATAGCGGTTGAAATCCTGAGCTGTGGCTGTGCCATCCAACCTCAGCCACCAGCTGCATGTGGTGGCTCTTGGGCATGTGAAATGTGGCTGGTCCAAGCTGGGTGTGCAGAACACACTGGGTTCCAGAGGCGTGGTGTGGCAAAATGATGTGAAGTATTTCATTAACAGTTGTTTGAATAATGATTATAGGTGAAATGGTAATATTTCAGATATATTGGGTCAAATGAATCTACTAGTAAAATTAATCTAAAATTATTTATGTGGCTTGCATTACACTCCTATGAGAAGCTGAGAGACAACCAGATGTGGGTCTGAATGCTGCTCAGCATGCTAGGTGAGAGACACTGGACTTGCAAAGGGTGTCATCTCTTTGCTTTCTGATTAAATGCCGGCAGCAAATATGCGTCCTGGTTGGAAGGACTTTAATAGGCAACAAGGGATCCCACATCACTGCTTTGGCCTGGGGAGGCACCCATGTCAGTTTCTACTGATAACACTTCTACAGACCAGCCTGGTCACATTTCTGGTGAGCCAGTGGAAGCACCTGCTGGGGGTCTGAGTGCTCCCCTACTGAGTGGCTGGTGAGAGCTGTGAGTACTGGGGACTTGACTCAGTTGGGGGTGGAGCCTGGAGGATGCAGGTCCCAACCAATGGAGAGCTGCTGCTGGGGGAGTGGAGCAGGAGAGCAGGCTGGGACGGGAGGGAGTGGCAGAAAGCAAGGAATGCTGCAAAGAGGGAGCAGAAAGGATGCTGAGAGATGCACTGAGGGGGCTTCAGAAGGGAGATTTGACCATGAGCTTTCCCTTTGTTAGCCAAACGCACAGTGAGCACCTGCTAGAAAAAAAGACGAGAAAGCTGTGTCTGTGCGTGAGGAGCTCCATCTGAGTGGGGGCGTCCTGTCCGGGAGGAACTCAGTCTACAATATACTAAGTGATTTAGGTAAAGACTTGGGGTGAATGGCAGATCTGTAGGTATATGTGTCAGCACTCGCTTTGTGCTGGTGACCCCCAGGACCTGCCAGTCACAGCAATGTGGCCATGTGGGGAATGTGGCCTTGGACAGGCCGCCCTCTGCTGTGGGTGTCTTCTCCCCTCCTGTCTCTTGTAGCTAGTTCCTGGGGGCACAGAGAGGCTGGTGGACACATGAGAAGCAGAGGGGACTCCCAGGGGCTTGTCTCTTGGTAAATATGTGAAGAGTGCCGTGTGAAAGGTCTGACAAGCCTGTGAACAGTGGTCTGGCTCCCCAGGCTCCTGGAGACATTGGAAGAAGGGGCATTTCCAAGAGGACAGGTGAGAATGTGGGGCGTTTAAGAGCCTGATGCTCTGGGCAGCTGCCGTGGGGACCAGGATTCTTACCATGGCTTTGGAGACCCCCGCGTGACAAGGGAGATCACATGCGGCACCAGACCCTTGGTGGCAGAGATAGCATGCGAGCACGCTGAGTGTTATGTCATTGTCCCAGAAAAATGATGAGAAATGCATGTGCCGCACATAGAGAAAGGACAGGTTCCTGAAGGGAAGCACTTGGCCAAACCAAGCCTGGCCTGTGGCTCCGAATCCACCAGCAACCTCTTGCCACTTCTCAGCTTTTCACTTCTGCAAGTCGATGGGTGAAAAGTGGCATCTCCCTTTATTATATTTTTCAGTCAAAAAGATAAAGAGAAGACGTCTGTCGTGTTTATTTCATAAACTAGTTCACAAACCCTTTGCTCATTTGAAAATTAGATTTTTTCTTCTTGATTTCTAAGAATTCATTACATTATAAATATTAATCTTTTTTCCATTAGGTGGAACCTTTGGCAATTTTTGATGGGGTTTGACCTATAGAAATGTCCGTTTCTCATCATTCCACCTTACAGGTTGCAATATCCCAGGCTGTTCTTTGTCTGATTTTGTTTGTGGAGCAGTCATCCTGTGACAGTTTTAGGGTTTGGCTTGTTCATCTCTACCACATCATTGCATTTAATTTCTGATTTTGTTCCTTACTTAAGAATGCCTTCCTTTCTCCATGGCCATAAGGATGTTCTATAATATTTTATTCTAATATTCCTTTCTTCTTGCTTTTTCAGTTCTGACCCAGTTTCCTGGTTGATTCACCTGGAATTCATGTGATTCCTATTATTTTTCTGAGTGAGCCAGTTTTCCCAGCATGATTTATTAAGTGGTCAGTCACATCTCAACTGAGCTGTGATGACATCTCTCGCCTATGCTGAGTTCTCATGCGTGGGTGAGCCTGTCACACACGTCTGTTTTTACAGAGTTTATTTGGGACCATTCATGGTTTTTTATCTTTCACCTTGCCTATTATAAGCATTGTCATATATTAGTTTTTTAGAAATCATGATTTTCCAGTATCCACCCAGTAATTTATTTGTGGATATATAATTTTTTCTTTTTCTATTGCTTTGGTAACTTATTATTTTTTTTATGGAAGAAAGGAATATTTGATACCTTTATGTTCTGTTCATTACATGCAATAAGAAAGGTAGAATTGTCTATATTTATATACGTTTTCCACCTTCTGTGTTGTGTGACTTAACAGAGAGGCTGGCTCCTCCTATCTGCTTCTGCATTCAGCCTGGTGCAATATTATATTAGGTACAGTTCTCCAGAGAAACAAAAACAATAGGGTGTGCACAGATAAAGAGATTTATTGTCAGGCATTGGCTCCCACAGTTACGTAGGCTAAGCAGTGCCTAGATCTGCAGTTGGTCCATTGGAGACCCAGGTGAGACAATGTGTAGTTTTAGTCGAGTCCAAGTCCGTAAGTAGGAGACTGATGTCCCTGCTTGAAGACAGGCAAAGAGAGAGAATTCTTTGTTGCTCTACCTTTTATTCTATTTAGGTTCTTAGTGGACTGGATGAGGCCAACCAGCATTTGGGAAGGTAATTTGCTTCACTTGGTCTACAGATTCCAATAGTAATCTTATCCAGAAACACCCTCCCAGGAGCATCTCACCTCATGTTTAACCCGGTAATTGGTCTTCCCATGGCCCAGTGAGGCTGATGCATAAAATTAACCATCACAAACATGTTTTGGCTGAAGTATTTGAGGACAATCTGGCTCATACAGATACGTATTTGGAAAAGAAAGTGTTTTAATAGTGTTTGAAGATTATTGGGACTACTATTTCTTTGAAACTGCA
Organism: Manis pentadactyla; assembly: GCF_030020395.1. Lineage (NCBI taxonomy): Eukaryota > Metazoa > Chordata > Mammalia > Pholidota > Manidae > Manis > Manis pentadactyla. The sequence goes on from NC_080025.1 coordinate 48,149,075, forward strand.
CCAAAACTCAAGTGATAGTTTCATAGATTTGAGCTTCCCTGTGGAATCTGGGTCTGTTTCAGTGAGCATCTCCCACTCCACTCTGTTTAATTCCAGTGGCGCGTCTGCCACTTTGAGTGGATCTTTTCCCAGACATGATGGTGGAATATCACACAGTGGCCATTTGGAGAATACTGATTCACTGCATTAAGCAGGTCTTTCCAAATGTTGACACATCTGTGATACAATATCTAGAAAATCCCCACATTTGCGTACCTCACTATCCATTTTATCAGAAAAGTGTTAAGAATTGTCAAGCTCATGGTGATGGATACAAGTTTTCCAAAATTCTATTTTTTTCACTTGAAATCTCAGATTTTGTCATTGGCCAGAGGCTGTCAGTTGTTTTCTTTATTGTCATCTGTGCACTTTGTTCATTTTTTAGATGGTTAAGCACTAAAGTCTGAATAACTGTAGACTGTCAGTCAGGAGTCTGTCAAATAAAAATGACACTCCCCGAGAAAGCGGCTAGTTTAGCTGCCAACTCCTATCACTCCAGTGCTGTTTCCCAGGCTCTGCTGAGCTCCACTGTGCAGACGATGCTCTGAGTGCCCCACTTGGCCTCACAGAAAGGGAAAAAGATCAGAAATGAATCCTGATTGGACTGTGGACAGTGAGCACTATACTCCACAGCAGAGGAGCAGTACCTCCTGAAGTCCCTCAGCGTGGACCAAGCATGCAGTGGTCCTCAAAAGATGTTGGGCATCTTCTGCAAGGCGTGTTTCCCTGGATTCTTAATGTTTGGGTGTGGAGGCAGCAAGAGGTGCGTGAGCTGGTGGTGGAATGTGACTGCAAGGCGCAAGCCAGAGGAAAACCTGGAAGAGAAGGGACTCAAGCTGGGTCATGGGGGTGGTCAGGGCAGTTGCTGGAGGAGAGCTCAGGGCCACATGGACACAGGGTCACATGATGGTTATGTGGAGAGAGGTCTGTGGAAGCAGAAAGAATGTTGCAGTGACCTGTGAACCTGGCATGGGTGGAAGCACCTGGGCCTTGAGAGGTGTGGGTGCTCAGCACCCTGAAGCAAGAGAAATTGTAATGTAGAGAAACCCGCACAAAGGAGGTGTTTAAAGAAGGAGCTGGTGTGTTTGAGCAGCATCTTCAGAAAGCTGATGGTGGCAATGAAAGTGGTAACAGTAGGGGTGCCTGTCGAGCACGCAGCCAGCCTGCACTGCACACTGTAATGAGCTGCATATTCAATCCTCTCAATGACCCCTTTCACAGATGAGGAGCCTGGTGCCTCCATCCTGAAGCTTGGAGGGTGTGTTAATGATTTCAGCAGGAAGAAATTGGACAAGGGCCCTGAGGGAGCAGTAGGTAATGAGGGAAATGAGGCAAGTGGCTTTTTTTAAATGAGAGGGACATTTTTGCACTTAGGATTAATGAGGTTCTTTTCACATGAGTAAGTGAAGGTATTGAGGTGCTGGTGAAATTGCAATGACTATATTTGTGTAATGCTTAAGTGTGATACTGTACATTTAAAACTGTCAATGATAGTTTTAGGAGGCAAAATCACAACTTTAGAACAATTGCATAGTGATGGGTGCAGAAACGGTGAGATTAATATGTTGGTTTTCACCTGGAATGGGGTGTAGAGTCGAGTCTCTTTGTTTAAAAACCTCTACAGATTCTGCTCCTTTGAGAGACTGCTGAAGTTTTTAAAAATGATTTTCATTTATGCTAAGTAATTCAGGATTGTTCACACAATTGAAAGCTACTTAGCATTTATAAAGACCCAGTATTAAAAATAAAATACAATAGAAAATCCTGAAGAGTTCACCAAAAAACTTAGAAACAATAAATGGATTTGGTAAAGTTAGAGAATAGAAAATCAACATACAAAAATCAGTTTCATTTTTGTGCATTAACAACAAGCTGAAAGAGAAATTAAGAAAACAAGTTTATTTTCCAGCAGCATCAAAAACAATAAAATACTTAGAAATAAGTTTAACCAACAAGGTGAAAGACCTATACACTGAAACATATAAGATATTGATGAAAGAAATTGAAGACAACACAGATAAATGGAAAGAAATTCTGTGTTCTTGGCCTGCAAGGATTAATATTGTGAAAATGTCCATACTACCCAAAATGATCTACAGATTCAATGCAATCTCTATCAATATTCTAATGGAATTTTCCATTAAGGTGGAAAAAACAATCTTAAAATTTTTATGGAATCAGAAAAGACCCCAAATAGCCAAAGCAATCTTCAGAAGGAAGAACAGAACTGGAAGTATCACACATCTTTTTCAAACTATATTATGAAGCTATTGTGATCCAAATAGTATGGTTCTAGTTAAAAAAAAAGGCACATAGACCAATGGGACAGAATCAACAGCCTAGAAATAAACCCACACATATACAGTCAACTAATCTTTGACAAGAGAGCGAAGAATGCAGAGTGGGAAAAGTCTTTTCAATAAACGGTGTTAGGAAAACTGAATATTCACGTGCAGAAGAATGGAAGTGGACCACTATCTTACACCACTCATAAAAATTAACTTGAACTCAAGTAAAGGCTTAAATGTGAGACATGAAACCATAAAACCCCTAGAAGAAAACAGGAAAATCTCCTTGATGTGGTTTTGGCGATGAGTTTTTGGATCTGACACCAAAAGCACGAGCCACAAAAGCAAAAAATAATAAGTGAAACCACATCAAACTAAAAAACTTCTGCACAGCTAAGGACACCAGTAGCAAAATGGAAAGACAACCTATGGAATGGGAGAAAATATTTGCAAAACATGTATCTGATATGGGGTTAATAAGGAACTCATATAACTCAAAAGCGCAAAAGCAAATGAGCCAACCAAAAAATAGGCAGAGGACCTGAAAAGACATTTTTCCGAAGAAGACATACAGATGGCCAATAGGTGAAAAGATGCTCCACATCATTCATCATCAGGGAAATAATAAATCAAAAGCACAGTGAGATATCACCTCACACCTGCTAGAATGGCTATCGTAATAAAAAACATAAAACAAAAACAAGAGATAATGGATGCCAACAGAGATACGGAGAAAAGGGGACCCTCATGCCCTGTTGGTGGGAATGCACAGTGGTTCAGCCACTATGAAAACAGCTTGGCAGTTCTCAGAAAATTAAAACTAGAACTACCATATGATCCAGCTCTGCTTGCTGGTATATATCAAAAGGAAATGAAATCTTTATCTTGAAGAGATATGTGCTCATCACAGCATTATTTATAATAGCCAAGACATGGAAACAACCTAAGTGTCTGTCGATAGATGAATGGATAAAGAAGATGTGGTGTGTGTACACACACACACACACGCACGCACGCACACGCGCGCACACACACACACATGAATACTATTCAGTCATAAAAAATGGAAAGAAACCCTGCCATTTTCAACAACATGGATGAACCTAGAGGACACTCTGCTAAGTGAAGTAAGTCAGACAAAGACAAACACTGTATGCTCTCACTTACATGTGGGATCTTAAAAGCAAACAAGCAAACTCTAATTCAGAAGCAGAGAGTAGAGTGGTGCTTGCCAGAGATAGGGGCTGGGAAAAATAGGGTGATGTTGGTGAAAAGCACAAAGCTTCAATTTTAAGATGGATAAGTCCTAGGGATATCATGTACAATGTGGTGACTGTAGTTAACAGTAAATTACTGTATGCTTGAAATTTGCCAAGAGAGTAGATCCTAAGTAGTCACAAAGAAAAAAAAAAGTAACCAGGAGATGGTGGAGGTGTTAATTAACTTAACTGTGGTAAATGTTTCATAATGTAGACATGTATCAAATCATCATGTTGTACAATTTAAATGTATACAGTTTTGTCAATTATACCTCAGTGAAGTTGGAAGAAGACAATAACAGAGTATGAGCCACCCGTGTCGGCTGCTGAGAAGGCTGGGAGGATGGAGAGACCAGCGGTCAGAGTGAACATGTGCATATTGTCCTTTTGGGCCTGCAAGATTTGGGGGTGTGTCTTGTTGAGGCTGTTCTGTGTGGTCCCCTCCCCACTTCCTGGGGCCTGCACTGCCCAGGCTGATGGTCAGAGAGGGAGGTCCCTACCATGGGTGGTCCTGCAGGAACCCAGCCTCTGAAAGCTGGCCCAGGACAGGTGAGGTTGGTGCCCACTGCTCTGCAGGTGGCCGCTCAGGTGCATGCATGGGCCAGTGTCCCTTCAGCCAGCAGGTGGAAGGTCTGTAGCCCCTTCATGGGGCACAGTGGGTGTTGTATCACGGTACGGCCTGTGCCATGGTGGGTGCTTGGCCTGCTGCCTCTCCTCCTGGTCCTGCTGCTCCTCTGAGAAGCTGGCGGTGCACAACCAGCAATGCCGTCCTTGGGGAGCTTGGTCCCATCAGGAGAGATGGGCACAGAGATGACGGGGAAATGATGATTAAGGAGATGAGTGCAGTAGAGGAAGGTGGGCCTCAGGGACTTCTGGATGCACTTGGAGCTTAGCCTGGGAGGGGTAGGTGGAGTGAGGGAGGGCTTCCTGGTGGAGGAGGCAGCTCCCACCCTCAGTCTTGAAAGAAGAAACGAGCCAGGTAGACACTGAGGGGGGTGTGGAAAACTCCAGGCAAAGACAGCAGAGTGGCCTGGGAGGCACCTGGGGATGGTGTGAATGAGGGGTTGAGTGGGGGGCTGGGAGAGCAGCTGGTGTCAGCCATAGGAGTGTGGGGACCCATCCTGAGGAGGCTGTGGCTTTTCCTGTAAGTGGCAGGGTGGGAACTGGGCCTGGACACTGTCCACTCAGTGTGTGATGTGTCGGGAAGGCTTCATGCAGCTGGGTGAGAGGCTGGGATCTGGGTGGAGATTTCGGGGATGGTGGCACCCCAGCCTGCACATGCGCACCGCAGCCCCATAACCCTCATGGTTGCTCCCTGATGGGGTGGTCCCAGGATTGCATGTGGTGACGCATGGGACAGCCTCTAGAGAGGTAGCACAGCCGAATGGCTGCTCTGAGGAAATCCATTGGGGCCACCAAGATCCTGGCGGTTGTGTGTACAGTCCATAGGACTTTGGGGGTCACTCAACTACTTCTAGAAATAATGGGCCCACCTCTGAGGATCTCCATCTTATTTCTTGGGTGGTTTATGCAATTTCACTGTGATTAGTTAAGCTTTGTTCTGATATTGCCCCACTGTGGCCCATGGCTCTTGTGACCGAGTTGGCTGTCCACCAAGAATGTGTCACACCCCTGTCCCTCCACTGAGCAGAGCCCCTTTTAGGTCTAGGTGACCTATTGTATCTTCTGCTGCTGCGTAAGTGATTACTTGAAAAGCTAAAACCTTAACATTACAACAGCATCTGGTATCTCTCACTGCTTCTGTGGGTCAGGAATTCGGGCATCATGCAGCCAGGCAGTGCTGGCTCAGGGTCTCTTGAGAGGCTGCATCATCTAAAGGCTCAAATGGGGTTGGAGGACCTACTTCCCAGGTGGTGCTGGCTGTGGGCTTGAGGCGTCGGTTGTTCTCATGCAGCCTCTCCATAGGGCTGCTTAAGCACCTGGCTCTCTGCAAAAAGGGTAGTGACCTAGAGACCAGGGCAGGAGCCTCTGGGTTTTTGATGGCCATGTGAGGCCATGCTCCATCCCCGGGATGCTGAGCAGACTGCCTGCCCCATTCAGTGTGTGTGGGCAGAGCATCCCATGGGACCAGGGGAATTCTTCCCCTGCATTTCTGCTAATTCTCACCCATAGGCTGAGGGCCTCTGACGGCCCTCCTCTTTGTCTCTGTTCCTCCTGCTGGACCCCAACCCCTGCCTGTTTTTCCATCTGGGTTTTTCATCTGGAGTGGAAGCCCCTTTGATTCCAATGGCAATTCTGTCTTGATTAGAAAAATCACTCATCATGTTTGTGCAGAGTGCCCATTAGGACATGCAGAATAAATAGTTGTCAATGTGAATAATTTCATAAAACATAGAGGCATACAAAGACAATTCAGAAAATGAATCTTGCAAAGGTAGTGACTCTGTCTGGTTTCTGCTCAAGTTCCAGTAAAATCCAGCCATGAGACAAATTAATTTGTCTGTTTTATTCTCATGTGATCTTACATGGACCTTTGTGAGTTCAGTGTTTTTGTCCCCAGCTCACAGAAAGGATGGATTCTGCAGAGAGTAAAGGTTGGGCCTCAAGGCACTGAGCCAGTCTTCAGGGTGCCTCCTGGCTTCCGAGGCCTTGTTCTTCCAGGAGCCTGCATGTTGCAGACATGACAGTGTGCTTTCCTGTTCCCTAGAATGGTTCCATTTGGCGTTGCAGTAACCTCAGGGGAGAAAAGAGGCTCTGAAGTGTCACTGGTTCTGCCCAGGGCAGCCCATTGTTTAGGGCCGGGAAGTCCTCTTCCCAGGTCCTGTCCCCCATCCCACAGCTGCCTGAGGATGAGGGGTGCTCCAGATGTATGCCTGGAGCCGCTCAAAGCATGTGGGTGGGGTTGTTTGAGGCCAGCTGCTTGTTGCTCAGTGTCTCCCTGTCCGCAGGCCTTGCCTGGACTGTGGCAGGGGTGGGGAGGGGGGCGGGGAGCCTTTAATGTCCTGTCAGCGCAGCTGCAGCCTCTGGAGGGTGGGCCTGTGAAATCCCCATTGGTTCCGCTCTAAATCTGCATTGTTGGGGCCTCTGAACCGACACATGTCCCTCCCAGTCTGCACAATGGCGCTGCTTGAAGGATCCGCAGTAGGAATTTAGACGTGGATTTATTCTGACAGTCAGACCTCGGGTTGCCGGAAGTGGAGGAGCGGGGGAACTCAAACAAGCAACTTTCTCACTAACGGAGAGACGCCAGTCCTGATTCCTACAGGGTCTTTTCAAGTTGCTCTTTCTAGGGGGAGAGGCTGTCCTTTCCCGGTGCGCACAGATGCGTTCACTGCCCAGATCCCTTGCCTTTGTCAGTCAAGGATCCAGCCTGGCCACACTCCCCCAGAGCTGATCAGTTTGCAACTAAATCTGAGCCACTGCTAACAGGACAGGGTGCTGGGTCCCCGCACACCATGTCCACCCTGAGCTTTTCGGAAGCTTGGCATTGCATCGCTAGCGGGAAACCTCCCTCAATCCAGACTCTCTCAAGGGTTTACAGGGTTCAGAGTTGGAGCAAGCATTGCTGCAGACAGCGCCCGACGCACACACCGTCTTTCTCTTTATCTTGCAGCCTGCAAGTACTCCTGCCACGGGAAGTGTGAAGCCCAGGTAAGTGCTGCGGGCCCTTCCCCAGTTGTCCAGGCACTCCTCCTGTGCTGGGTGATGCGCACAGAGGGGTCATAAGAAATGGTTGCTAGATGCTTCTCAGAGTGTGTGCTTTCCATCTCGAGAACAAGCTGAAGAGCTGTGCAGTCCGCATCTCTGATTATGGACAATAGCTTGTGTGAGGCTTTGGTTTTAGATAAGAACTCAGCCACTTTGCCCTGGCCATGCTACAGCCCTTTCTCCACAGCATGACCCCTTCCTTCAGGTGACACCACACGAGCTTAGGGCAGAGAGTGGGCAGGGACAGGGTTGAGGGCACCTGCTGGGCCTTGAGTGCTGTCTGGCCTTTGTAGGCTAGTTCCTAGGTTGGTCTGGGTTTTCGGGCTGGCTAGAAGTTGGGGGGTCCTGAATGGGGGATAGTTGTCCTTGAAGGTGAGTTCCCTGTCGGGGTTAAATTGCAGAATGGCCCTGGGAAGTGCTGGAGACCTGGGGTGCTTGGCGGGTTTTGGGGATTGCCATCGAAATAAGGAGGCCTGTACATGGCATGTGGGAAATTGCAGGGACCTCTAGGCTGGAACCCTGGTTTTCTACCTGATCACATGTCAGTGCCACACCTTCCAGACATGATGTTGGTCTGCAGCGGGGCCAGGACATCTGTCGCCCCTGCCGAGTGGCCGGCCTGCCTTGGTGGGAGTTCCCTAATGCCCTGCAGGTGGCCCCCAGGCTGGAGGCCTGGGCAGTGGGGTTTTAGAGCTTTGGGGCTTGGTTGCTGCTGTGGACCTTGTGGGTCAGCTGTTCCTGAGAATTTCTCACTAGCCCCTGGGCTCTGAGCTGAAGGTACCGGTTCAGGGAACTTCACATGGTGTGTTCCATGTACGTGTGAGGACCAGGGGGCCTGGTTTCCTTCCCCTCCCCACCACGCACACACATTCAAATAGGAACATACATGGATGCTGGGCACACATGCATATGTGCACATACACACATGCACACACCTCACACAGAGGCACACACAAACATGCACACACACAGTTGGGAGGCCTATAGGCTAGACCACCCTTGTTTTTTTTTTTCAAGAAAGTGGTTAAATTACTTAAAAAACAACCCTTTTCATTCTGGAGAGTTTGGAATGCAGAAGAGGAGAGGATAGTGCAGAGCCCTGCGCTACACTGTTACCCAAGCCCCCTGCCACCATCTTTCCCAAACCTGGTCCCCTGCCTCTTCTGGGATGTCACATGATGTGCATTTGAGTGGGGCTTTGGGGCATTTCTGCAGTCACTCTGGAGCAGCGTCCCTATCCTGGTGAGGCCCAGCATCTTTGCTCACATGTGCTCCTGCAGTGGCTGGTTCCAGCCTTATTTCATTTTATCTGCTGTGCCAGCAAATAGGCTCTTCTCTGGAGTGTGCTTTTGAGTTAAGTGGTTATGTTGGAGCAGAGATGCCCACGCAGTGTGGAGTGGGGAAAATACTGCTTTGGGGAGTTTTTGGATTTCAGAGAGGGTTTTTCCCCAACACCCTCGAGGACCCCCAACCCCTGAGGGTCTTGTCCTGCATAGTTAACACCTCATCACCACTGAGGGACAGAAAGAGGGGAGACCCACCCTCAAAGACCCTGCAGACGTGTGTGTGTCTTGCATGTGCATGAATGTATGCATGCCTGTGCACGTGTACATTCTGTTAATGCACGTGCATGCACATGTATGCCCTGTGTTAATGTGTATATGCAAGCATGCCCACTGTATGTACACGTGTGCACGCTGTCAATGTGTGTGCGCATGAGAGTGCACATGTGCATTGTATGTTCATATATGTGCATGCATTTATAACTGTTGTGGTAATGTGTGCATATGAGTGCTGTGTACATGTGTGTTATATGCACACATGCGTGTGCATTGTGTGTTAATGTGTGTATGTGAGGGCACATGTGCATTGTGTGTATATGTATGCATGCATGTGTTTGTTAATGTTTGCATGCTAATGTGTGTGCATTGTATATGTGTGAGTGTATTGTGTTGATGTGTGTGCTTGCTAGTGCATGTGTGTGTATATGTATGCATGTGTGCATGCAGGTGCCTGGTGGGTGTGCACTGTATGTGTGGCTGGCATGGCCATTCCTGACCTGCAGCTGCAGAACTCAGCCCCATACTCTGGCACCATTTATTGAAGGGGGCCCAGTACTGGCTGCTTAGGGGTTGAATTCTGCAGTTCAAAGAATACTACCAAAGTTTTAGTTGCCACTGATTATGGAGTTTGTATCTGCAGTAACTGGCAGTTTGCTTGAGAGCCAGATAAGCACCTACTGTCTTTAGATTATGGTAGGGGAAAACTGGATCTGTATTCATTATTTTTGATGACACAGCTTTGAATGGCAGCAGAGAATGTTCACCAGCAATAATAAGGCCCCTTCTTATTCCGACACCATCACACAATTGCTGTTGGGCACACTAGGGCCATAAATTCCTAGCTGCCTCCCTGGGTAGCTCCGTTTCCCCGGAGCTGAGCTGAGGCTCTCCCAGACAGTTTGGTCCTGGTTACCATGTGTGAGTAACTGTGCAGGCCCCTAAATGCATGAGGCTTGCAGATTTTCTGGGAGACGGAGAAGCTTTGGTTAAGAACAGGCTTTGGCCTAACATCTGATCTGGTCCAGCCTCTTACTGCCTTGGGGTCTCAGGTGCTGTGGGTCTCCTCTGTGATGGCAGCCTGCACCCCTAATCCGCAGGCCTGGTGGGTACACAGAGAATGTAACAGAGGCCGATGGTGTGGCATGCTTCCTGGGGCATGTTTGCATGTGGTGACCCTGCTGCTATTGTCAACGCCCCACTGCCACCAGGGCCAGCATTGTAGGCTCCCCACCAGGCCTGGGATGTCCCCTCTGTAGAGTGGAAGTCATGGAGAGAGCCATCCTGCAGGAACGGGGCCAAACCATGGTCTGGGGGCTCAGGCAGGGGAACGGAGTCATGAGGTCAGACATTCTCTGGTGGACCGAGGTCACTCTCTTCCTGGCCATCAGGCAGTATATCCTCTGAGATGAGCCCGTGAGGTCAGAGGGCACATGGAGGCAAAGAGGTGTGTCTCATCTGCTGGAGCGAGGCCAGGTACCTGGAGCCAAAGTTTCTTCACATGAAACATGGGTGGATGATGCTCCTTAGAAACCACTTGAAAGCAGCTCGCCCATAGCTGTTAATTGAGGCACTGTTAGTTCTTTCAGGTTAGGGAAGCTGATGATTTATGCGTAATTGCTGGAGAGCTGGGATGGCAAACCTTTCACTCCCTGGAGGCTGTGCTTGTTCCCGGGGTCGTGTGAGCATTTGGGTAGCCTGAGTTGGTGTTTTCCTGGCTCCTAGTTGACTCACTGGTGAGAGTAGAAGGAAGTAGGAGAAAAAGCTGTTTCATTTCAGGAAGGCAGATGGTAAGTTGACAGGGTGGGGTAGAGGGAACGGGGTCCCTGGTGGTGCCCCCTGTAGTGTGGTGAAGGTGGGAGCATTGTGGAAGTAGCAGTCGCATGTCTGCCACAGGATGCCCAGGCGTTGGTCCCTTCCGTGTGCACCTGGTCGTAGAGGGGTAAACACTTTATCAGCTGAGGTTATAGAGAGATCCCATAGTTTTTGCAAATGTAAGGCTGCAAGGAGGGACGGAGCCGGGAGCGTGCACAGGGTGGGGTGCAGCATTCGCCATGCAGGGGCCCCATGCCAGCCCTGCCCCAGCCACATGCCATCTGGCCCAGGAGGTGTCCTCAGACCCCTTTTTCCCTTCCTTTGCCTACACAGCACACTGCTCAGGGCCAGCTTGCCTCTCTTTCTGGACATGCCTTGCTGGGTGCCTGGTAAAGGACCAGGTGCAGACCACTGTGGTGAGGGGGAAGCCGCCCATTAGGAGGAAGGGAGCCCCGGGCTCTGTGGCCCCAGCTCCTGTGGGGCCCTGCTGCCTCATTCTCCTGGGGCTGTCACAGGGTTACCCCAGCTGGGAGCCTTCAGCCTCCAAGGCCCACTAGAAGAAGACTCTTTGTAAGGGGCTCACTGTTTCTTACCCTGGAGAGAGAGCCTATCAGACAGGCATGGCTGGGGCAGTCTCCCGCCCCACCCCTACCCCTGTGCCCCAGGCAGGACCTGCGCTCCTCAACGCTGCCCTCGCTGCCCTTGCACCCTGATCCCCAGTTCCGGCTGTGTTGGGGTGGGAGTCACTGTGACTTCCACCAAAGTCTGGGTCTTCCAGATGCACCTCTGCCTGGGCAAGTGGAGACCCAGAACCAAGACGTCCTCAAAGGCCACTGTCCTGGGCATCCCCATCCCCAGGGAGCTGCTGACTGACCCACTGAGTTTTAGGCGTGAACTTGTACGTCTCCTCATCAGCCTGCATCTCCAGACAGCCCACTTTGAATAATCAGGGCCGCAGTGTCCTCTTTTGGTGCTGCCATGTCCCAGGCCTTGTCAGCCGGCCCCTCCAATGCAGGGCGAGCAAAGGGGGTGGCAGGCAGGTTGGCTCAACCCCGTACGCGGCCTTCATGCCCCAGTGTTTGGGGTGTGGGCTTCAGAGCTTGGGTTTTCCCGTCTGTGAGTTCTAGGGTGCTGTGTGCTCCGCTCACATCAGCACGGGGCACTCGGCACTTGCCCTGACTCCATGAGCCCTCTGCTCCAGCTTGCAGCAGCTTCTCTGAAACACTGTAAGCAGTCTGGGGGCCAATCCCATGTGCCCAGGGCCAGGGTGTGTCCTGCTCCGTGTCTCCCCAGGAGGGGCGCCCTCAGCATCCTGGACTCCATCCCCTGCCCCCCACTCCCCATGGATTTGCTGGTTCCCTTTTTCCCCACGAGGGTCCATCCACCTCATGGTTCCATTTTCTCTGGGACCTCAGCTCTTCCTGGAGACTTGGGAGGACAGGGTCCATCCCGTGCTGGGCCTTTGCTGTTCAGCATGTGCCTGGGGACATCCGCTGGCCTTGCCTCTGGGAGAGGTGGGAAACAGCTATTTCTCCTATGTCGCCTGTGTTGCTCAGGCCTTAGCCCTCGAGGCCTGGAAGCCCTCACAGCCAGAAACCCTCCGGCTTGCCCTGATCTGCCGGGCAAAGTGCCTACTCTTTTTCATGGTTGGGCTGCGTTTTTCTACCTGCAGTGCTTCCTTAACAGGGCAGCGCATGGGCATGTGGTGATGGAGGGACTTGGACACACCCCCAGTGCCATGGTGTTCAAGATGCAGGGCACTGCCGTACCCTCCACGGGCCATTGGTGGTAGCCTTTACTCACGGGGACCCAAATCCTTCCTGGGAACAGATGACCTGAATTTGTGGGTAGGAAGGAAGGACCACAAAGTTTTCCAGACAGACTGCTGGCTGTGTGAGCACAGAGCCTGCAAGGGCCTGTGCACCCCTCACTTCCCGGCTCCTGCCTGCACACCCTGGGGCCTTGGTGGCCCAGTGACCTTAGCTGGCACTCCGTGGGTGGTCACTGTCCCACAGGGTGGTTTTGGGTGACATACGATCCATATTTAAACACCTAGCCCAGCAGCTGGCTTATAATAGGTGCTCAGAGGTCACATATTGGCCACATTGCTGAGGAATTATGAATAGCCTGCTGAGTGTTTTGTATTCTGTCACTTGATAGTCACAGCTTCCCTCAGAGGTGGTGCTGTTCTTGTCCCAGTCTTAGGTGATGGCTGCGACTGGAGGGGGCCACCGCCTGTCCAGGGGACGGGGCCTGGACCCCAGCCCATGGAACCAACACTGGCACTGGTTTCTCACCCGTCTCAGCAGATGTTTGCACCCCACTGCCCTCTGCTTCCTAGCTGCTCCCTGTGCTGAGGGGAGGCCAACTGGCTTATTCAACAAAGCTTTCCTGAGTTCGCTCTAGGCCAGCCCTGAGCTGGGTGCCCAGCTGCAGCTTCCTGGCCTCAGGTCCATTTTGGCTGGAGGATTCCATTTGTCCACCTATGTTAGAGGTGTGCATGCATTTTAATGCCTGACAACTAATTTTTGTTTGCTGTTTTTTAAATTAACAGGCGTCATTGTTTCAGATCAGTTTTACGTTCAGTGCAAAACAGAGGGAAAGTATGGAGAATTCCCACACACACAGATCCCGCCTAAGTGTGGTGCATGCGTCACTGTGGAGGAACTGGTTTTGATGGACTTTTGTTAACCAAAGCCATGGCCGTCTTAGGGGTCACTCTTGGTGCTGTGCATTCTGTGGGCGGGACAAGTGTTTAATGACATGGGCCACCACTGTTGCATCAAACAGAGTATTTTTGTTGTGCTAAAAATCCTGTGCTTTGCCTAGTCATCCCTTTTTCCCCCAAATCCTTGGTGACCTCTGGTCTTTTTATTGTCTCCACGGTGTCGCCTTTTCCAGACTGTCATAGAGTAGGAATCATACAGTTTCCGTTTCCCATGGGCTTCCTTCATGTAGTTATGTGCATGAGGGTTCCTCTGTATCTTTTCATGGCCTGAGAGCTCATCTGTTTTTAGTGCTGAATACCATCCCATTGTCCAGATGGGCCTCAGTTTACCATCCCTCACCCACAGAGGGCATCTCAGGGTTGCTTCTGTGTGTTTGTCTTTGCGAGTTGCTGCTGCAGCCAGAAGAGCCATTACACACTTTTAATCTGCTCTTCTCTGGGCACTTCTGTGCCTTTTTCCGTAAGATCCTTTCCTGGTAGTCTGTCCTCAGCAGTCTTTTTTTTGACTCATTCCAGTGAGAAAAAAAGTCACATGGTTAAACCTTGTCAAGATACATTCATGGCTGTGGTGCTGTTCCCTGGGCATGCGGACAGCCCACATGTGCATCCCCACAGCGGAAGTCTGGTGAGGCTGTGCCAGGAAAGGTGCACTGTGCCACTTGAGCCCCAGCAACCTCCTTTGCATGGAAATTAATGTTTTTAAACCCAAAGTAATCTGGGCCCTGAACAGGAGCATCAACTGTGGAGTCATGGAGCTTCCTGGGACCTGAGGGCTGGCTGGCCAGCAGGACGGAGCCTTTAATGACAAGCATGTCAGTTTAGTTGCCCTGCTGCCAGTGGTTCTGGCCTCTCCATGCGGCACTGTTCTGGGCACTGTCCCCCTGGGTCCTTATGGGGACCCGGTGGGCACTGGATGGCCTCTGCCATGGTGTTCACTGACTCACGCAGGAGGAAACAGGCTTTTGAAGCTGGTGGTGACACATGGCTGGGCGACAGGACCACGTGGTGGTGCAGTTGAGTGTCACTGTCACTCCTTCGTGACTGACTTGTTCCTTGGCGTGGCCCAAGTCTAAGATGGACTTATGTAGGATTTATTAGCCTGGCCCAAAAACAGTTCAGAATGGAATGTTAGTCTTTGAAATAACACATTTGTCTTAAATAAATCATATGATTTGGAACTCCGAACTGTTTTCTCTAAATCGTCACTTGTCATCCACATTGTGTGGGGTTGATAGAGCAGCGTCCACACAGCTCATGTGCGCCGGTGCCCATCTGCTTCCCCACGCCACCCAGGGGCGGTTCCTGGAGGAGTGGCAGCCATCGTCCTGGTCAGGAAGCTGGGGGCCTGCTACTTGTCTGGCCGTGCGTTGGATTTAGCCGGGGACTTTGGAGGTGCCCAGGAACCTGCTTCTGAGCTGGGTCCTTCTCAGGCCAGCTGGGCTCTGACCCCAGGAAGGGACTTTGCTGCAGCTGATACGTGGGCCCTTTGTGGTTAGGGCAGTCACAGATCCTTGGCTGCTGGTATCATCCTATGAGGGGAGGGGGCCTGAGCCTGGGCCTTTCTCAAGGTACTTAGCATTTTGGTAATGCCGTCAGAGCCGTGGGCACGTGTTTCTGTGGCTCCATCAGTGTGGGGGGGATTTGTGTTGGCAGAGGCCTGATTTTTGATAAGTCCTGTGACCATGGGCCCTGGGTGCCCCCTCCTTCAGGCAGGGATTTTTCTCTCAAGGCTTTTCTCAGATCTGAAGTCAGTTGCAAGGAAGGTTTAGTTTTACTGGTTTTGTTTTAATTAATGACAGAGTGCATCATGTCACCAGGTGACTTCTGAAGAGCTGCAGTCACATGTCTATGCTGGAAGGTTCTGTAAGAACAGCCAGTCCTACAGTGTCCCACTCGGCCACTGCATCTGATGTTCCTTCACAGATGCTTCAATGGGGCCTACATGACAGATTAGCTGATGCTTGGTGTCCCCTGCATCGTGAACGTGCGGGATGGGAGGAGTGATAGCAGTGATGGTTTTTAGCAAATTAATTCCAGTTTATCACTGGACCCACTTATGCATAGGGAACTAGCCATCTGCAAGACGACCAGGTGCAGCTCAGTGAGGGGTCTTCCACCAACCTGCAGCACCCGAGCTGGCTGCTCACTGAGGCTGGGAGGGGTAGGTGATGGTGCTTGGGGATGGGAGGCCCCTGGGTTCAAACAGGCATCACTTACCCCAGTGACAAGGGTTGCAGATAGGTGAGCACTTGTCTGGGCATGGAGGGCACCCTGTGCAGCTCAGGGATGGGTGGGTTGCCCTGGGCTCATGCTTGTGGGCACAGGTTGCTCAAAATGTGAACAGAAATGAAAAGCACTTTGTGAATGTATCCTTTCTCTCTGGGGGTTAGTGACCAGATTCATCAGTTCCCAAGACTCTTAATAGGTGATTTCTCATGCGTGCTTGCTCTGTGGGAAAACAAGTGGAAAATGGCATTTCCATGTGTGGCCATGAGAAGCAGCCCTCAAACTTTGCAGCCCACACAAAGAGAACAGGTAGATGTGGCTCTGAATTCTGACTCAACTGATTGCAATTGCCCCACAATTTTAGGCCTTGGGTTGTTTCTCTATAAAATGGGAATAAGGACACCTCCCAGGAGGGCTAAGAACTGAGAAATCAGCTTGTGTGAGTACCGGCCTGATGGCTTCTGGAGAGTGTCCCTCCATTCGCATATTTGAAAAATTGGCATCATTTATCTTAAGAATCCGTTTAGGTATTTCCAGTTGTTAGGAGCCATTCTTTTTGCAGTTGAGGTAATGATTGCAACAGTTAAGCTATTTCATGAAATGTTGACCCATTAACAGCATAAATCAATATGCATTTTATTTCTCAACTGTTTAAGTGACATGAATGTCGGCGTATTTCCTAAGTTGCCTTCCCGGCAATGAGACCTTCCCTTTCAAGCAAACAAATCTCATTTAGTTGGCTTATTTGTGTCTCTCACTTGCCTGGGCCTGGCCTGAGCCTGGTTCCTGTATGGCACACAGCAGGGGAACAGGCTCCTTATTTCCTGAGACCAAAATCACGAGTTCCTCCTCGTCAAGGTTGCCTCCAGTGTGGCCTGTGGCCCCCACCTGGCTGGTTCTGTGACCCCCATCTGGCTGGCTCTGTGGTCCCCACCTGGTCTGTTCTGTGGCCTCCCCTTGGCTGGCCACCCTTCTTTTTGCTCCCCCAGCATCCTGCATTCTTGTCAGTCCAGGATTCTGACTTGCACTTGAACAGAAACAAACCGAAGCACAGCGCTTCCTTACCTTGCTTACCACTGCCGGCTGAGCTGCTTTCTGCACTAAGTGGCTCTGCTGGCTCACCTCCGGGTGCTTCCTTCCTGGGACCACATGGTGTGAGCATGTCCTAGCCACTAGAAGGGTGTGCCTCCCAGGCCAGTGTCTGTGCCAAGAGCAGCAGGCCGAGCCCTCACGGCCCCAGAAGACGGTGCTGGTTCATTACTGTGTTGTCTTAGGAGCCACATGGTCCCGCCCCAGTCTGATGGCATTTCACACACCCACTTGATCAACTGGCATTCGTGTTATCTCTGTGACCATGAGAGGTGATATGATCCCCAATTCACAGCCCTGGAAGACGAGATCAGGGAGGACCTGAGCCGACCAGGCCGCTGGGAGAGGGCAGGGGACCCACTCTAACTTAGTACATGTCTCTGATGCAGAGCTTGGAGTTTTTGGATTCTGTCCAGCTCTCTAAGGTGCTTGAAGCTATGTGTGTACCACACTTTAAAAAATGCTGTTTAAAATAGAAGCACATATTTACAAAAGTCACAGATTGTAAATGTACAGCCTGATGGGTTTTGATGGTGGACAGATGTTCTTGGTCCCATTGTAGGCGGGGAGACAAGAGCACACACGTGCTTGCATGGCCGCCTGGCATCTGAGCCTGCCTCTCCATGAGTTCACGATCCTTCAATTCATGCCATGTGCCAGGACCCAGGAAGGAAGGTGCTCTGGGTATGCCGGTTCTGCAGCAGTTCTTGGTCACCTCCCTGCCCTCTTTTCTCTTCCCTCTTGTTGGGGGTGCTGCAAAGCCCTCCTCTAAAGAGTCGTGGGATGCACCCCTTTGAAGACAACACACTGTATTCCTCAGGGGAGCTTTGGAAATAGCACACAGGGACTTATTGTAGCGGCAACCATCCACCCCTTCTAATTAAAGAAACGGCAAATTATTCTCCAACATCAGTACTTTACCTGTTGTTAATTCCCAGTCACTTGTGACCCATGTCCAGGCTGATCATGACATAGCTGGTGAGGAATGACTGAATTTGAGACCTAGATTTGTTTCGTGGAAATGGATCTGGGAATTGAGTGTAGTTGATATCTTGGTGCTTGGTGTTTAAAATGATCAGAAAAGTAAACATGATTTTAAAAGACTTCTTAAAGTCAATATGTATTTTTAAGTCTCAGTGCAATTGAACTGGATTTATGAGACTCTCTTCTGGTTCTTTAGCAAGGCACTGGCATCTTACCAATCTTTGGATGCTGTCTTCTTTTCTCTTTTCAAAAAGATAAGATGCAGGAATCTGATAAGTGGTCCCTTCTCCATGGGGTCTGTACGGCCCGATCCTGGTCGTGCTTAGTTCCCCGGAATCCTGGGTGGGACCTTGTACCTCCGGGGGCCTCAGCTTCCTCAGCTGTGTGATGTCAGCTGGTGAGACAGTCTCAGGCCCAGGATTGCAAGGCCCCCACCACGGGCCTGGTGGTGCCAAGAGCGAACTTCCTGCCAGCTTGAGAAAGACGCCTGGGCCATTGTCCCAACAATACACACATGAGATTTCTGATCTGGGATAAATATTGGTAACTGATAGCTGCGGAGCAGTAGCCTGTTGGTTTAATCTTGTCATATTCCCTGTGAGTGCCAACAGGTGTTTGCCTCGACCCCAGGCACATTTGGCCTGGCCTTGCTGGGCCACATGCCCCAGTGGGGTCGGGGACTGACCCCCCGGGGGGAACAGAGCCAGGCTGAAAACAGAAAACCAGGATTTGTCTTTCCTTCTTTTAAAAACACCTGTGCCACCGGTGTGACTATCCCCAGCTGCTTGTTACTTTTAAGGAAAAACTTAAGGAAATGACTCCAGTGATTTTCCTTTTCTTCTTCACGCCCCTGGTGGGTCAGGCAGGACAGAGGCCAAGGCATCAGGTTTGTAGGGTGGCGTGCTATTTCATGGGATTTGACAGGCCAGGTTGGGCCCCATGCTCAGTGGGAGAACGTTTTCTGAGGAATGTGATCCTAATTAGGAATTCCAGGGCCACTCCTGGCACAGGGTACAGAGACCAAAGAGCCAAGGACAGCTCGTCAAGGAAGCAGAGTCTTGAACGTCTGCGTTTTGGGCAGCTGTCCATTTGCACAGACGCTGTCCTTGCTCAGAGGTTTGCATTCAGAGTCTGTGCCTGGCCTCTGTCCTCTCCTTGCTATGGTGCCCCCGCCCTGGGGGAGCATTTAGCAGCAATCCTGTATGCCAGCCTGTGTCACCCGTCCACGTGGCAGCCCTCCTGGGCACTGCCTACTGGGCCCTGCTCCCATGGGACCTTTGGGAGCCTCCTGTGTTGACCTTCACTGTCCACTGGCCCTGTCAAACCTTTGATGGGGGTGCTGTGGATCCATGTTGCCCCCCACCCCCAGTTCAGAGGCTGGAGTCCAAACCCCTCTACCTCAGAATGTGATGTGACTGTACGTGGAGATGAGGTCTTTGAAGGGGTGATTTAGGTAAGCTGAGGTCATAGGGTGGCCCTAATCCAGTGTGAGTGACGTCCTTATAAGAAGAGGAGATGAGGACCGAGACGCACAGAGGGAAGACCATTTGACACAGGAGGAGGTGATACCTGCACACCCAGGAGAGGCCACAGGGGGACCTGCCCTGTGACATGGTGACCCCGGATGTTCAGGCCCAAGACAGGGAGGAGCCAGTGTCTGTGGTTTGAGGCACCCTGGCCGACTGAGACAGAAGGATGTAGGCAGTGGTGCTCCTATTGTGAATGCCAGCATGAGGGGAGACGGGGTTTTCCTCCTCTCATGATTCCGACTCCCGTTTATCATCAGTGGTAATAAAAATAAAGTGGACTTTTACCCTTTCTTAGTATTACATAGCAGGCGAATAAAAACATCTGACTATTTTTTTGATCTGTAACATACAACACAAGAAATAAAAGCTGTGAGATAATAGAAGATGAAGATCATGAAGACTCTGCCCCTTTGGAAAGGCCCTGGCCCTCCTCCCACAGAATCACTGCTCCGTGCACAGATGAAGGAGCCCCCTTCCCACTGCACCGTGAAGTCCCAGTGGCCAGCGGGCATGTCGCCTCTGTATCTGTCTCTCCAGAGCCTGGTTCAGGGAGTGAGAGGCAGAGGGTGGCCTCTCACTGAGGTTAGGATTTATTGTGGATTTATTAATTATTATTTATTAATTATTATTAATATTTTTAATAATTATTTTTATTATTTTAATTTTTTTATTTTAATAATTTAATTTTAATTTATTATTTATTATTATTTTTTATTAATATTTTATGATATATATTTTTTATAATATATATTTAATTATATAATATAAAGTTTAATATATAATTATTTATTTTTATTAATATTTTATAATATTATTAATTATTTATTAATAATTTTTTATTTTAATATTTTTATTTTAATATTTTTATTTTAATATTTTTATTTTAATATTTTAATAATAATTATTAATTATTATTAATAAAATGATTTATTATTTACTGTGTGCATTTATTAATGCATTTTAATAACTTGGCTGGTGCTGCTGAACTGATCCATCCTGCCAGAATCCTGGCATGAATTTCGGCTTATGCCAGATTGATGCCAGACTGGGAGAAGTTCATCTGCAGGCAGAACTCCCTGGAGGACAAGTGGGAACAATGGCAGGAGGGAGACCAAGCGGCCAGTCTCCACTGTCGGAGCTGAGTATGTGAAAACATGCCGAGGGCTCCCGGGCCCCGGTTTCCCTGGGCCTCTGTGAAGCTCGTGCACGTGACCCAGCACTGCTGGAATTCTCGACAGCTCAGAGCATGTTGAACTCAACTTTGCCTTTACCCTGACACACAGATCGTACAGGGCATCAGTCACACGTGCATTTTTAGACAGACTGGTGGGAAAACACCATGTTTTTATATGGCACCGTTCGGAGTAAAATTTGATAAGCAACAAGGACAATAGCCGAGCTCATTGTCTTATGCTGACATAAAGGAGATAATCTCTGCGAGGCAGGTGGAGAGCTGAACTGTAGTTTCTCTCCAGGACTTTAGCCTCCAGGAGTAAATGAGTGCCAGTGGGCTTCCAGAGGCCATTTTGCTCCTCTGGGAGAATGAACCTCGCCTCTGAGCTGAACCAGGCTCAGTCTAGGGGCAGTAGCCACAGTGCCATGGTGTTCTTTGGAAGTGACGCTGTGTGGCTGGGCTTTTGTTATGTGAGTGCGTGCACACGCGCACAC
The DNA here is from genome assembly GCF_030020395.1 of Manis pentadactyla. NCBI lineage: Eukaryota > Metazoa > Chordata > Mammalia > Pholidota > Manidae > Manis > Manis pentadactyla. Next base: position 48,169,928 of record NC_080025.1, read on the forward strand.
ACACCCACACACACATCCCATTCCTGACCACAGTCCCTTCTGGTTGCAAGGCCCCCTCTGCCCTGCCTCTGTCCTGGTCACCTGTGCACCTGCTGGCTTGGGGCCAGGCTTTAATACCAGCGGTGCAGGTGCCAAGCTGTGAGGTGTGGCTGGATACTGCTTGCTTGTTTCTGGTTGTCCTTGGTAACGGCATTCAGCCCTACATTGAGCCACAAGGCCATAAAATGGCTCTGGAGCAGGCCTTGTGGGGCCGCCTGGGGCTGTCTCAGTTATTGTGGGTGGTGGCCCAGCCTCCCTGCCCTGTCCCCTTCCTGGTGTCTCCTCTCTTGACCCTGCCCCCAGGTTCCTTCTCATTAGCAGGAGAGGAGTTGGAGTTTGGGCTATTCTCCCTGTAAGGATCTCCTTGGACCTCAATGGGACTCAGCACTCACAGCTCTCTGGGTTATGAGGAGGGCCAGCGAGAGGCCTGTGGCCACAGGCTTGGCCTGCCATGGTTTTAGCAAGCACACTGCATGCGCTATGGGTGCCTACAAGCACGGTGTGCTGGAGTTGGTGGCCCTGTCCTCTCCACATGTGGCCTGCTCAGGCCTCCATAGCAGGGGGGATCTTGGTGAGGGAAGCACTCACTCAGGGCCCTGCCAGTTCCCCCTGGCACATTGACCATGCACTCAGGGACTCTTGGGTGCCCAGCTGTGGGTGACTCTGGGGAAGGTAGCAGTGTGACACCCCCCCATCCTCCACAGCAATCCAGGGAGCATGGTGGCTGCCCACTGCATTTGTAGCAAGAACTTGGTGCCTGCAGAACCTGATGCTACAGAGGCATTGGCTCCTTCATGACAAGGAAGGCCAGGCCAACTGGACTGGGTCCAGCACCATGGCATTTGTTTGTCAGGTGGAAATAGCTAAAGACACAGGGTGGTGGCACTGGGGAGCATGTGTCCAGAGGTGGCACTAGAAATGTGGGGAAGCAGGTGAGCTCGCCACTGATTCAGCCTGAACTCTGGACCGCCACCCCAGGTATGGTTACCTGGTGCCTCCATCCTAAGGAGATGCCACCCCGATGGGGAGGAGAGTGGGGCCCCAGCTCAGAGGGGCAGGTGCACAGTCCTTGGGGAGTCCCGGAGTTGTGCATGCAGCATGTCCAGAGAAGCTGTGCACTCAGTCTCTGGTCAGGCTAAGGAGCTGGAGGGGACCGCTGATGTCCAGGACGTGCAGCCAGGGGCTGTGCACAGCTGCTCACAGCCCTAATGCTGAACAGAATGTTCTCATTAAGAATGTGTGTGTGTCCTAGACCCTTGTCTCCTGGCTCTGCCTGACTATGGTTGGCGGTGTGCCTTTTTCTCATTCTAAGGGAGGAAATGAACGTGAAGCCTGGTCTATTTTCATGTAGTTCCCATTCTTGGACTTGGTATGAGCCATATCAAAGGAACATGTGTCCATGGTGACCACTTGATGATGGGCTTTACTAGATAAGGTGTTTGCAGTTTTTGGTGGGAATATTAGTTCTCTCTTTACCAACAGGTGGCTTTCCCCCCAGAACATATCTTTGTCTCCAAGTTGGTGCTTCCTGTGAATTTTACTGGCAAATTCATCCTAACTTGAGGTCTTCCCTTGGACATTCGCCGACCGCATTTTGTAACAGTGCATGTAGAAACAGACAGGAGGGGCTCTGTTCATCCTCTGGGACACAGCCTCCTTTCTGGCAGGAATGTCAGTGTGGAAGAGCTGAGAGGTGCTGCTTGTCCTTTGTTCTGCTGCCCGCCCAGTGCCAGTGCACTGCCAGTGGGCACTATAGTCTGTGTGGGCTGTGCTCGCACACGTCTGCTCCCCCGGGACTTGTCTGTGTTGCTTCCTAGAGAGTCACCGTGAAACACAGTGAGTGCGTGGCAGGAGGAGCGCTCAGGGAAGGGGTGTTGAACAGATGACAAGCTAGGCAAGGCAGTTGCAGAGCTCTTTGGTGGTGTCGGTCACAGATGGAGCTGCTGAGTGGCTGGGGGTAGGGGGACACCCTGGGGCCAGGCCATGTGGGTGGTGTCACTGCACCCCATGTGGCTGCAGGGGCACTTGGGGCCTCAGGGTGTGCCTGCTTCTGGACCCAATAGCTGGTGGCTGCCGCTTTTAAATCTCCATTTTCTGATACTGCATAGGACTTCTTTCATTCTCTCAGCAGATGCATGCTTCCAGACAGTGGAATTAAAAACTAATGATTAGACTTTATTTTTTCAGGACAGTTTTAGTTTGCAGAAGAATTGAGCATGTAGAATAGCCAGTTCTCCTGGTCCCCCTCTCATCCCTCACGGGGTCCCCTCTGACCACCATGCAGGGAGGCACGTGTATTACCCTTGAGCTGATCCCCAATAGCCTGTAGTTTACATCAGGCGCATTCACTCTTGATGATGGTCTTTCTGTGGGCTTGGACAGCTGTGTCATGTAGCCACTGCCTGAAAAATTCTCTGTGCTCTGTCTGTTCATCCCACCCCCCAGCGCCTGGCACTCGTTACCATCTCCATAGTTTTGCCTTTTCCAGACTGTCCTAGAGTTGGAATTACACAGGAGCTAGGCTTTCACATTGGCTTCTTTCACTTAGCTGTGTGCATTTAAGGTTCCGCCGTGTCTATGCACAGCTTGATAGCTCATTTTTTTTAGTGTTGAATAATATCCCATTACGTGGAACACAGATAATGATTTTTCAAAGCAGCTCTGATTCCTTGCACTTTTCTTGCCAGCATGACACACGTTTAGTGAAGCACCGGGATCCACACATGCTGAGTGGACGTGTGCACAGGGATGAAGTTACTGCAGTGCCCTGTTAACACGGGGGCTCCTTGTCTGGCTGCCACCACACTATAAGCATCTGTCTGTAGCTCCTTATGTTTCCAAAGCCATTTTTTTTTGCTTTATGTTTATTTGTTTGCTTATTCCCTCATCCATTCATCAAGCTTTAACATATATATGTGGACACACAAAAGAAAAAGGTGAGCTCCAGCTTCCCAGGGAGTCTCGGTGGGGAGTGAAGCCAACCCTGAGCCCAGCAGTTCTGGACAGTGAGAGACGCCATGTGTGTGAAGAGGGGGCAGCTAGGTGGGTGGAATGGGGTGCTGTGAGGGAGGGTCCCTGCCCCGGACAAGAATATGAGTCAGAATTCTGGTATGGTAACATATGTCCCAGACAAGCAAATGACCATGTGTCATGTTCCATGAGGAACTTGCTAAGATAAGCAAGAGAGTTATAAATAGTCTCCATGGCAAGAATCCAGGTCACACTGCAGCCCCTCCAGGCCTCAAGTCACGTCTCTGGGATTTCTCCTCCTTTTGCACATATTCAGGAGACTCTGAGGATGAGGGTACAAGGGGCCTGGGAGGAGGAGAGACAGGATGCAGCACAGGGGGAGCTGAGGGCCACTTGCAGGTGCCACAACCCTGGCCTTCCAGGTGCTCATGAGGCAAGTCTGACCCCCCATGCGCCTGGCATTCTACTGGGCAGAGAGGGTGGTGCCGTCCTTGTTGCATAGTCTGAGCATGGAGGCCCTGCCCTGTTCTTCTGAGCACCACCTGCTCGTATAGTAATATGAGCCAGTTCTCAGATGAGAAAACTGAGGCCCAGAGTGATTAAAGGCCCAATGGCTGCTTGAAAGCCGGGGTCTTCATTTCCCTGGGTCCGTGGCCCCCTGGGGCCCACAGCCTTGTCTCCATAACTGATTGTAGTGTGGCCTCATCACATGGGTGTGTGTGTCTCTTAACGTACCTGTGCGTCTTAAGAGGACGTCAGGGAGTCAAAGGGTTTCCTGCCCATCCTGGGCACTGAGCTCTGAGCCCAGAACAAGAAAACTGCACGATGTTGCTATGTTTAGGCTGTTCCCAGTGCCATGTGTGGCGATAGTTCTGAAAAGGTAGTCTGTTTTGCAGAGAATGCAAACCCAGGGTGTGCTTGGGAGGCCAGGGCCTCTCCACCCCACCAGCCCGGTCCTCCACCTTTTGGGGTTGGGGCGGGTGGGCTGCACTAGCTCAGCTCCCAGCTGGGGGTCTATTGGTTCTCTGTATACCTGAGCAGGGGGCGTTTCTCCCAGGGGCCGGCTCCATGGTTTTCATGAAATTCTCCAAGAGGACCGAAAGAGCACAGAAGTGAGGAGACACGTGGACTCTATTAAGTCCTGGTCTTGTCTGCCTTAGGTGTGGAATCTGTGTGACTATGAGTGGTCAGAGGTCCTCTCCTCTCAACCTGGGGGCCTGGGCGGATCATTTTGCTGAGTCTTGTCCAAAGCCCATCTGCTCACCCTGTTTCTTCTCCCTTCAGGTGGTGATTCCCTGCTGTGCACAAGTCCACCTGGAGCAGGTAAGCCCTTGGGCCACAGCACGGGTGAGCCTGCTGTTTCTTCTCACTGTGCCTCCTCGGGGTCCAGCTCTCGGATCCACGTCCTCTGCATGAGCTTTCACTCACAGAGCTGTCTGCAGGGACCCTGGCTACCTCACTGGCTGTTTGCAGGCTTTCCTTAAATGGAGAGAGCTGTGACTCCTTTATGAGAACTACCTTTCCTCAGTTACCGTCCAGGATTCACTGCCCTGAGCCAGAGTTTGTGTGGCTTTGGAGCGAAGATTGTCCACGTCCGTTTCCTTCGTGATGGAAGTCTGCTCCCATGTCCCATGTCGCAGGGCGGCCCTGTGGGAGCTGATTTGATGGCGATGGAGTAGGAAGCCCGACAGATGTATCTGTCAGATTGAAGGCAAATAGTACTTGTTGTTGAGTAAAATAGAAGTTGCCCGTCTGCAGTGAAACGCGAATGTCATGGTGCCTCTGGGTGTTTTCTCTGCTGCCTCTCTCCCCTTTGAAGATGGTGGTTTAAGCCTTGTTCTAATGACTTACTAGTGGCTTGCAAGACACCTGCTGGCTCGGTGCACTTCCGGGACTACAGGATACTCAGGACCCTCTTCTGTTGCAAATCGGAGGTGACTCACTGGGTGAATGTGGCCTTTCTCAGCCTCACCTGTGAGGACAGGAGCCAAGTGTGCCTGCCGTCTCCTCCGGAGTATCTGTTAGGCGTGTCCTGTACCTCCCAGGCTGGCTGCGCACCATGCCCTTGGCCCTGGTTTTGCTGTACTGAGAATCCAAAGTTCTGGTGGGGATTTTGCCTGCCTTCCTGCTCCCAGTGTCTCTGCTGGCCAAGAGCCTGGTGGCCTCTAGACCCAGGGCTTGTTTTTCCCGTCTGTGTGTTGGCTGTCCTGTATGTGGCTTCCTCCCTGAAACTTGGAGGGTGCTGAGTGCCTCCAGGCTGCTGAGGAATAAAAGACAGGTGAGATGTGGGCGGGTCAGTCCTCTTGTCTCCTCCCCGTCCTGGGCTGGGCGATCTGGGGTAAGTCTGGCTTGGTCTTGTGGAGCTTGGGTGAAGGCCTTCCACTTAACATGGCATCCCCCTTTCTGGGCAGAAAGTGCAGAAGCTGCTTTTTCTCCCCTGGCCCTGTGTCAGCTGAGAACCTTCCTGCACTGTGGGTCCAGTGTTTTGGACTGGCGTGGACATACCTCCATACAACACCAGCATTTCAAGTGTGACCTTGGACTGCCTGTGCCCGTGTGGGTCTGGCCAGGCCACCTGAGTCCCTCCCTGTTTCTCTCTATTTCTTCATTACATTTACAAAGCACTTGTTCTGTGTCAGAACAGTTGCTCAGAGGGTCACCTTCACTCACCTGCCTGAGACGTGGAGAACCTGGGTCTGAGCACAAGGAAGGGACTCCCTGAGGGCACATCCACCCCAAGAGGTTGCAGCCCGGGCCCTGGCAGCTTTTCTTGCCCCAGGCTACACACTTAGTGGTGTTAGAGATAAGCTGGTTTGTTGACACTGCTTCTCAGTGTTTGATAGGCTGTATTTTAAAATCAAGAATAGCTTATGTAGGAAAAAAACCCTCATATCCTGTCATTGCAGCACAAAAGGACATTACTGGTTTCTGGTGCCACCATGTTTTGGACCCTGCGTGGTATTGCTGGGCCCGGGTGCCCTTTCATTCTCGGATATCTGCGAGCTGGGCACCACTGGCCCTTCCCCAAGGTGGCTTTGCTCATGCGTGGGGTCCGGAGGTCAGGTGCCCTGTGTCCAGGCCCATGCAGCCAGGGTCCACGCAAGCTCTCCCTGCTCCCCTTCCCTCACACACCGTCCTCTTGCATGGCCAGTGGTCATGTGTGGTGACTCACTGGTCTTCCCGTTTGGGAACAGGTGGCCCACCTCCTTGTCCACCTGAGGCTGTGTTTGGCGCCGTCCCCTTGCCGCCCCTCCACGGGTGGCCTGATGACCCGGCCTCTCTCTGTGCTCCCTTGCCTGGGGCATCTCCTCAACATGGCATTCTGCTGCGCTGCAGATGTCACCTGAGTGTCTCTGAGTCCTGGGAGGTTCCAGAAGCTTCATCTCCTCTCATTGCACCTGTGTGAACTGCCAGGCCTGCCTAGATTCCTGGGCAGCATCAGCTTGAGTGTGACTGTTTTGAAACACCTTGTCATAATTGACCAGTCCTGGCCGGAGAGGCAATGTTGGTGATGGGCTGTGCCAAAGGACCCGACTCCACCCCATGGCTGGAGACACCCCTGCTCCTGATGGCATTATGCTCTGCAAGGGTTTGTCTGCAGTGGGGGTGTCTTAGTGACCACCCACCTGGGTGTTTGAGACACACCAGGGAAGAAACAGTTGTGTGCTTGTTATGCTCAATTCCTTGGCCATTTGCCTATTTTTTGATGAGTTTTCTGATAGCATGTCCCTCGTCTGTTTATTGCAATGGCTTGAAAAGTGGGGTGTGCCGTTCGATTAATAAACAGACTGAATATGGCAGGCAGTGGGGCTGAGAAAGATATCTGGGAGGCAGCCCTCCCTTTGTAAAGGCTAACTTAGTTGATGGAACATACACATAGTGTTGAGTTTCCTGGAAGCTGCTGTGAAAAAGAAATCATGGTTATTGGTGTGCACCTTATCAGCAAGGAGGGAAATAGGGAGTCAGTGGAGAAAGTGTGGGATGTGGGGAGTGTGCCTAGTGTGGGCTGCTGCACAACGCCACTCCCCGTGTGTCACAGGGAAGTCACGCATAGTGCTTCCGGGCAGCGTGTAGGACCTCTGTTTCTTTTGTGGCTCTGCCTGTTGAGGCAGCATTTCAAAGGGCAAGGCTTTCCTGTCCATGCCAAGCCTGTTCGGCTCCTATGGAACATAGTCTCTGGTGTCATGGAGCGGATACATCACTGTCTCTGGATAACTGATCCGTAGTGATGGGAGAGAGGGCCAGGTTCTTCACCACAGAGCCACACAGAGGCTCCAGCGATTACTGTATGATCACATGTGTGAACATCAACTGTGCACGCCCACACGTACACACAGCAGGGGGCAGCGGTGGATGTGAGCATGGGGCAGGGGCAGGTCCGGGTCCTGTTCAGGCTGTCACCGTGGCAGAGCCGTGTGATGTGAGCTGAGTCTCACTCCTGGGCTCCATGTCCCTCTTCTGTAAAATGGGGGTGTCTCAGTAGGGGCATGTACAAAGCACACAACGGATGGGAAAGAGCCTTATTTATCATTTAGTGAATTCAAGAGGGCAATAAAGGTCTTTGGTTCCAGCAGCTTCTGCTGGCTTTTGTTTTGCTGTTTTTGATCATTGTTCTCTTGCCTTCTGGTGGCAGAGAACTGGTTTGATCAGTGCCAGAGGATGCCATCTGCCACATGAGGGTGAAGGTACAGACCCTTCTGAGACCTTGACTCTTGTAATCCCTCATTTGGAGACTTAGAGGAGGTCAAGAAGCCTGCAGAAAAGGGCCTGTGGTCAGAATGTATGTGGCACACAAACTAGACAACGGATTGGTTGCAGGATCTTTTCATGACAGGCTGCACAGTGGTCAGAACGTGGCGTCACAGCTTTGTTCACATCTGGTGCATGGTTGTTTGTTTTTCCATGCCTTTCAGAAGCCATCCATGGGGCTGATCATATCAGTGCCCCAGCCGATCCGGAAACTCCTTCCTGGGTGCAGGCACGGCTTTGGCTAAGTGACTGCATATGAACCACCCACATGGCCAGGGTTCCTGGGCAGCAAACAACGTGCTGCTCTGTGTCTGATAAGTTTTGCTCTTTTCAGAGAGGACTTTTCACAGTCCTTGAAAGAGGCATGTCCCCGCCTTCCGGTGGCCACGTGCAGGAGGCATTCAGACTCAGCTTAGGACTCAGGTGCAAACCCTCACCTGGCCGCTGGTGCTCACATGCTGATTGTTTTCGCTTGGCTGTGTGGTTTCTTAACACTGGAGGAGAGGTTGTTTAAGAATAGATTCTGAAATTTGAGGCAGCTGTTTACTGAAGTCTTAGGGCTTCACTTCTCTTTGTTTAATTAAAGTGAAGCCAATGGGTGGTTTCTGTCAAAGGTGACATTTGGATTCGGATTACACAGTCTGAGACTGGAGTCTCCAAACTGGGTTCTGTTAGCTACACTTTTGTATTTTTGTGCAGGTGCAGGGTTTGAGTGTGTGTATATGTGTGTGCATGGTGTGTGTGTGTGTGTGTGTGCTGTGTGCCTGTTTGTGCATGCATACGTATGTGTGTGTGTGTGGGGGGGTGACTTTGTGAGTTCTAACAAACTATATTTGAACAAAGTCAGAGGAAGCGATCATGAAATACAAGGTTAGCACAGGACAGTGTGACTCAGCACAGACGCCCATGAGCAAATGGTGTCGGTGTCACATTTCCCCCAAGGGTACATGACAGATCCCTCAAAGGTGTCAGGTATTTCAGAAAGAATGCCCACTAAATTGGATAAAGGCAAGGTTGAGATGGGTAAAGTGAATCTACTTTAATGACAGTCTCTTCTTTTGATTGCAAAATTAGGTAGCAACAACTGATTTCAAGCTTTATCTGTCAACCGTTGGGTAGGGGCTTTGTATAGGAAGAGTCCCCGGCGGTCTCTGAATGGATTTCTGGTTCTCTTTGTAAGTGCATGTATCTGATTGGCTGCTGGTTATTTTTGCTTGTAGATCGTTCGCACCATGTAGGAGACTTCTAAAGCCAGACAGGGATCTGCTTCCCACAGTGGGGTCATAGCTGAGCGATAAACTCTGATTCGGAAAATCACAAACATGTGTACACATGTACAGATGTGTCTGGACCCACAGCTGCCCTGTCAGAGGCTGTATATCTCATATGGACATATTTGACCAGAATCACGGTGACATTAATTTGTTTTAGGCCAACAGAGACTTGCAATCTCCCTGGAAATGAGGAAGTCTTTAGGAAACAGAGAAGTCTCAAGAATCCCCTTGGATCTAAGTCTGAGTCTTCCACTTGGTCAGAAGAACCAAACTTAACATCTATGGTTTTGGTAAAAGCCGAGTGGGACCCAGGAATAAAAATACACATGATGTTGCACTTCCAGACTCTCACTGTGAAACTAAGTGATTTAGGAGCTTGCTCCAGTTCACCTGTCCACACAGCTATGTGACGTCAGAGGAGCCCCACTGAGTTCCCCTGTTTAAAGGGACAGATGGAGTGGTTGGAGTCAGGGAAACTGAGGCTCAGTTAGGACGAGGGAGGCAGGGTGTGCATGTCAGATCTCAGGGGCTGGGACACACCCAAGATTGTAGAACTAGATAGGGGGACAGGTGTGAGACTGGCACTAGTGGCACCATCTGCATGGAGACTCACCCTTCTCACTGTGGCATGAAGGCTGCATGAGCCCAGGGTGGGGCCGGAAGGACCCCCTTCCACTGCATCTAGAAATGAGCAGGACCCAGGCCGGACTGTCAAGAGCCCAGCCAGTTTTCGGGAAGGGGGCACTCTCTTTGCCCCCAGCCTCCCCTACATGCCACCTGGGGCTGTCTCCACATGGGTGCTGATTTCCCAGGAAATGGGAGGCACTGGCCCCACCCCTTTGTAACCACAGGCCAAACTTTGGTCACCGCTTTGCTTTGATTTCACCATTGCCTCCCACACTTAAAATAACATCTAGGCCTTTGCTTCTTCAACATTGCTGGGGTGAAGTGGACTGGATTTCTGGGAAGGAATTGATTTCTGGGAGGCAGCTGGGTTGAGGGGTACTTGGTGGGAAGGGCACATTAGCAGTCAGGAGCTGACCGTAAGTCCACGTTCACCTACCTTCTGAAAAACAGGGACACCCATCCACAACCTAAGGAAAAAACCCCACAGGCATATTCTCACGCTGCAAGTGGCCCCTTGGCAGGTGGACCGTGGTGGCAGGCCTGCAGGTGGCAGGACTGGGAGAAGGCCTCCTTCCCTTGGGGAGCAGCAGCCTGCCTGGCTAATGATTAACACCCACTACCGGCTGGACACACCAGTCGTGGTGGCCCCGTCCCTGTGCCAAAGCCAGTGTCCCCTGGCACCTCCACAGCCAGGTGTGTGGTGCACTGGGCTCTGAGTGTCCCCACCCCCCGCCCTGGTCACTCACTGCGTCGTGGGCTGGGGTGGCTCTGGTCTCCAGCTGCCCTTGTCCCCGGCCCACCATGGCCGGAAGCCTGTCGTGGGTAGGGACGCTGCGGTGGAGGCTGCTCTTGTCTCAGGGCACAGATTCTATAGCGATCGCAGGTATTAAGTGTGGAGCGACCCTTGAAGGCAGTGGTTCCATGTATTGGGGCTGGAAGTAGCAGTAGCTGTTGGAGGGGAATTGACTGTTTATTTTTGAATGTTCCTGGTGGGGACAGAGTTGGCATCAGGAAAGGCGTCACGCTGCACGGCACTTAAATCACTGAGGGCATTTTTACCTATGGGAGGGGTACTCCCTAAAGTAATGCACCCCACCCCACCCCACCCCACTCCACCTGGAGAAACGCAAGTCTCTGTCAGGAGTGAGGGCACAGGGGGCAGTGAGCGTGGCTGGCAGGTGGGGCCTGGATTCTGGCCTCAGAGCCCCAGGCTCTGCGTGGTCTGGGGCACAGTCTTGCTCCCTTTCTGTCAGTGTGGGTGTTGGGCTGGCTGGCATCGCTGTGCCATCCAGGTTTAGCTCAGTGTCTGTTTAGAGAGATACAGGCCTGGGGCGAGTTCTCCCCTGAGGTCAACCAGGAGCCTTTGTGGTTTCTGCGAGGACCCCTTTGATTGAAGGCCTGTATGTGGGTGGGAGCCTGCCAGGCCTCAGGTTGTCTCCCATCTTCTAAACCAGAAGCCATAGCAGTGGGTGTCCTCACAGCTATTGTCACTTTCTCTTGTCTTGGTGCATTTTTAACTGCCTTGTTTACGTGTCTGGTCTTCAGAGTGTTAGGAAACCATTCTGCAAAAAAGGAAAGGAAGTTTTGTCCCTACTGGGAACAGTCATGATCGGAGGCTACAGGAAGAACAAGGAAAACCCAGTGAATGTCAGCCTGAGCCCCCTTCATTCTGGTGAAAGGGCTTCCCCACTTCACTTGTGTGTCTTCGCCAGAGCGGTGACACAGGATGGACCGGGAGCGTTCCCTACGCTGGCCCTTGCCTGGGTGCTGAGGGGCAGGGGAGCAAGGTGGCCCAGCCTCCAGAGTGGACTGGGTGTGTGGACTGGCCGGGGGCGGAAGACTGGGCTTCCCAGTGCCCATTTGTCCTGAAACCCATCTGAACAGCTGTCAGCTGCTTTGGGCTGAGATGTCATTTTCTCATCTATACAACAGACTTTAAAAAGTTCTTTAAGAAAACATCAAAACTTTGTTCCTTTGCTCAGAAGGATGCTAAAGAACCAATGCTTGAAAACTGGCAAATAGAAACAATCAGATGTAACCTGCTTTTCTTATGTGAGCTGTACCTCGGGGTTAAAAAGGGATGGAGAGGGAACACTTTACTTAATGAGGAATTCTGGCCAGCAAATGCTGAGGAAGTGATGGAGTTAGAACATGTCATGTTTCAGATGGAGTCACCAGGGTGCGACCCTGTGTAACCCCCTGTCACAAAGGAAGCTGGTGGGGTCAGGCGCCTCTTCACAGGAAGTTGGCCGGGTACGTGGCCCCCACGGGAAGGATGGGCTGCCCCTCAGCTGAGTCCCTGCCAGAAGTGAAACTGGAATCAACACCAAGCTGAGACCCACCCACAGTTTACGGGAAATACAGGGCCAGAGCCGTCTAATATAATTCCAGGGGTCAGCAGATCCAGAATGGGGAAATGCTGGGTGAGAAAACATCGTTTTCAATGAGTTGCAAGAAGAGGAAGATCTTGCATTGTTAAGGAACCAAACACACATGGTGAATAAACATGGTAAAACTTGGGATCCTGAATCTAACCATCAGACTGTAAAAACACAAAGTTAAAGCAAAACTTGCAAAGCAGGGGAATTTGCACATGGATTAGATCTTAAGGTTGTGATCTTAAGGAATTATTGCTAAGGATGCTAGTGTTTTGTTGTATTTGTGTCAAGTTTTTGTCTTTCAAAGGTATGTGCCAAAGTGTCACAGATGAAGGTGGCATGATGTCTGGGCCATCCTTACAGTGGCCCAGGGAGGAGTGGGCAGGCGGGTGAACTTTGTTTGGGGATGACCGGAAACTGGGCACTGGTGGCACCGGAGCTCAGGACCCTGGTCTCCACCTGCTGGGGTGTTGGGCGGGATGCGGTGATGTGTGAGCACAGAGCTCAGGGCTGGCTGCTGACCGAGGCCAAGTGGCCAGTAGCTGTTTTCCATTGTTCTGTGAATCACACTCCAGTATTTCCATCCTACATGGTCATCTTACATTACCTAAAGGCTGGAGGCTTGCCCATGATTCGTCACTGAGGCATTCCCCACCTTGACATCTGGAAAGACATTGTGTCTGCCTGATGAAGTGTTTCACTGACAACCCGCTGAGTTAGTCAGTACATGGCACAGGATGGAAACATTGTTTCCTAAAATCGTAGCGTTTGCTTCATAAAGCCTCTTTATTTTTATTCTTCTGAAGATGTTTTAACATTCTCTTTTATGTTGCGATACATATAATGAAATGTACAAATCTTAGTGTACAGCTTGATGGATTTTGACATTTGTACACCTTCATGTAACCATCACCCAGATCAAGATATCAGACATTCTCACTAATTTGTTCCCCCTTCACCTGTTTCACCTATCTCCCACCCCCCAACCCCCTGTGGCAACCACCAGTCTGTTTTCTGTGCTTATGAGCCTATTTGGTTTTTTTGATTCTATATATAAATGACATCATAGGATATTTGTCTTTCTCTGTTTGACTGATTTCACTTAGAGTAATGTCCTCTAGGTCTACCCAAAGTGTTGTGATGGCAAGTCTTCATTCTTTTATATGGCTGAGTAATATTCCATTGAATTTATATACCACATCTTCTTTATCCATTCATCTATCAATGGACATTTAGGTTGCTTTCATATGCCTTTTTATAAACATAAAAGCCTTTTTAAAAACAATCATTCTACATAAAGGATCATTTCAGACTAGCCAAGTGCATCTTATTCTTTTCCTTGGGAAAATCTTAAACCTCCCTCCCCAGAGGGATTATCTTTAATATGATTTGCTTGTGTGGAAGAAATGGGGCCAAGAGCAGACATGGAGTGAGTGCAGATTTCAACTCAGTGGAATAATGAGCTTTGGAAAATTAAGAGTTAAAAATGGACTTGGACTAGTATGAGGTAGTGAGCTCCTTGTCCTTGAGGCTGTTCAAGTAGAGCTGATAGTACACCTTCAGTATCCCTAAGGGGATCAGGAGATGAGGTTATGAGTTAGAGTGACAGCAAGGGAGGCTTTAATGAAGCCATCCTTGCATGTGGTAACAAGGTTTTTAGTACAAATCAAGCACCAGTGGTTCCATTCCGGTCAGTGGTTCTCCAAGTGTGGTCCTGAGCCAGCAGCATTGTGTAAACCTGGGAGTTCAGAAACCCAAATTCTCTGGCTCCAGCCCAGATATGCTGAATGAGAGAGTCTCAGATGGGTCTCCAGATCCCTTTCCATGCCGTCCAGGTATTGGGGGACCGTGGTAGAGTACAGCTCGGAGTCTGGGCCCCAGCTCTGCCCCTCTTACGGGGTGGGCTGGGCACATGGCCTCACCATGCCAAAAACCTGGTCCTCAGCTCCCCTTTGGCAAAGCCAGTATGGGAAGGGGTCCCAGGTTGGCGGCTGCTGTAAGGGGCCCCAGAGAGCGCAAGGAATTCCCTTGGCAGTGTGTCTGGGCTGGAGGCAGTATGGGGTGCGATCCTCCATGACTGTTACTATTCTCCACGTGACAACACGGTCATGGGGTGAGTGTTGCACGCATATCATCTGCCATCTATTTGCTTCACATTGAGTCCAACCTTTACTTTAAAATGCTCAGAATTTATAGGTGATTATTAAATTAAGGTCAGTTAACTTGCAGAATCCTGAACGTTATTCACTTCAGCATTTAATTGCCTCTGAAACATACAACAGTCACTATCTGCCTTTGATGTCCCAACCCAACTGTCTTGAGTTCAGTCCCGGGGCTGGGGTTCCCCATCCTGTTTTTGCATAATGCATGCCCACAGTGAATCCTCTAAAATTCCCCATGTGGGCTTCCTCAGTCTTATGCAAACTTAAAGGAACTTGTGAGGTAATTTGACCACATCACTCCCTGGATTTGCCCCCATGTCCTACAGCTGGCTTACAGACCCCAAATAAGTCAAGGGCTCTCGTGACCATGGCTTTCTTGAGCCAGGAACATCCTTTTTCCAAGCCAGGGACGTCCTTTCCCAAGACAGGGACGTCAGTGTTCACAGCAACAGTGGCCTTCTCTCCTGAGGCTCGCATTTCGTTGGTTTGTACATTATTTCATTAAGCTCTGCAGCGGTGGTAGCCACTGGCATAGACAGGTTTGGACCAGGCCCAGTGGGCTCTTGAGAACCTTCTGCAGTGACAAGGACGCAGACTGATGTAGTGGGCTGGCCGTCAGGGTCCAGAGAGCGAGCAATGCTGGCAGCCGGCGTCTGCCAGGACGAATGGAGGGACTAACTGAGTCATGATTGGCGGGAGGCCTGGAGGGCAGCATTGGTGTGACCTCATGGATTTGGTTCTTGGAGGTTTCAGCCCAGTCAGCCAGCAGCAAGAGCCCAAGCTTTACCATGGCTCTCACCACTGCTCCAGCCAAGGCTCGCCTCTCATGTCCTCCAGCTTGTGTCTCTTTTCTAGGGTGTATCCTTTGCCACCTAACGTTTAATTCCACATTCACAGTCCTGTATTTATTTCCTTCTCTCACTGTAAACCTC
This sequence comes from Manis pentadactyla, assembly GCF_030020395.1. NCBI lineage: Eukaryota > Metazoa > Chordata > Mammalia > Pholidota > Manidae > Manis > Manis pentadactyla. Next base: position 48,185,059 of record NC_080025.1, read on the forward strand.
TCAAATCTGGGAGATGTGCTCTTTTGTGTTTTTTCACCTTGTAAGCTTTATAGTGGGTCTGTACACATAGTGAGTGTTGAGAAAAAATAGCCATTGTAGTTACTTATTCAGTAAATTAACTTTCTCATGGCGGGATCTGCAGGTTGTATGATCTCATCTGTCAGTTGCACAATGTCCAGATTACGTGCTTAAGACCTGCTGCAGTGTCTGGGGAAGAGGAGGTCCTCCGGGGAGTCTGCACACCTGGGGCTCACCTGACGGGGATTGCCACAGGTGCTTGATGATCTGTTTCCTTCCCGCTGCTGCTTCCCTCCTCAAATATTTTACTTTCCATCAGAGCATTGTTCACCATTTTCACCTACAGCGCTGTTTCTCCCCAGGCCTTTTTCATGCAGAGAAGACCGGCTGCCCTTCTGGGGGGGCCTTGGGGTCCCAGAACCTCAAAACCCTCTGTAACTTTGCTAGGGCAATTCCACTTTGGTAAAGGGGATCAAACAGACTAAAACAGAATAGATTCCATGTGCTCTTCTCCTTTCAGACCTTCACTCCACTCTGGAGCACGGACCGGTCTGGGCCTGGAAGTTTCAGGATTCTTCTTTCTGGGGAGATGGGAGACGGGCTGTAGGAAGGTCTTGTGACAAGAATCCCAAAGCAAGTGACACTTGTGGTGTTTATCCTGAGGTGACCAACCTTACAGATGCTGAAAATTTTAAACTATAGAATGTTCATCACAATATCGCTTATGAGAGTAGAAAATGGGAGCCCAAATAACATTCGGGTACAGGAGAAATTACCTTGTGCTTAGACACAGCTGTTAAAATTGCTTTGCGGAAGAACGTCTGATGATACGGACACACCATGCTGTTCTGTTTTTAAGTGAGCACATAGAATGACGTCAGCAAGTACCCATCCCATGCTGCTAACAGAAGTTGCCTTGGGTGTGGGGAGGGGTGTGTGGAGGGAAGACACCCATATTCTTTCTGTGGGTCTCTGCTTTCCCAGTTTTCTACAGTAAAGTAACTTGCTTTTATCATAAGAGAGAGAATTCTTGTTGTTTTTTAAAAGACACCAGCAGGTTCTTGGAGCTGGCCTGCCAGTGAGGTGGTGGGACTGGTATGCAGCTGGGTGGGCTGGTTGGGCTCTGCAGAAGGGCTCTGTGCCCAGCTCAGGGTCCAGCCCCAGCTGGTGTGGACCTGAAGGAAGGGCAGGGTAGACCAGCTGTTCCTCCTCCAGGAGGCTTTCGGGGCTGCCCCACCACCCCCACAACTCATCTTAGGGCAGACAGACTATGTACTTTATTTCATCAATACTTTCACCTCCAATTTTTACTGGATATTTGACCTCCTTGAGCGTAGAAAGGAAGAAAAATGATTGGCACATCGAAGAGGTGTTGCCGTTCTGACTCCAGTCATTGGCCTATGCTTCATGCCCAGACTGAAGCCCCAGAATTTAGAAGACACCTCTGCAACATTACCCTGTCACCCTTTTAAGTGAAGCGGGTGCCAAGTGCTTAGCTGTCCTCTGGCAGATACCCAGGTGACCAGCCAATCCTCACTCAGCACAGCTGGGGCCCTCGGGGAGGGGCACTGAGCCCAGGCACTGCCCTTGGGCAGCCGTTGCCTCCACTGGTCAGCCAGGTGACCTCAGACAGGTCAGGCAGGTGCTGGGGCTTTATCCCCTGTAGAAAGAAGGGAAGGCCGTTCCAGTGAGGTATTAAGCCCACACTGTGAATCCGTCTGGTGCTTCACGTCGTACACGCAGGAGGTGACATGATCTGGGGATGAGACTCATCTTGTGGATAGCGTTTGTCCAAGAAAACTTACTTCCTGATGTTTATTAGGGTCCTCTGGGCCTAGTACTGCTCATCTTCTCTAAATCTTCTGCTCGAATCTTTGTTGTCAGGGTAACTGAGAAACCAAGTGTCCTCAGAGCAAAGCAAGTGCTAGTTGGAAAAACCAACAGGACGTTTCCAGGACAAGCTTCTCTGTTCATGGACTGCCGGGGGCATGGATAGGGCATGGCTCGGGCAGCCTGGGGGATCTCGTTGCCCATTTCTGTGGACGGGGACAGGAGTTTCCTGGGCTCCCGATTCCCCGTGAGAGTCCTGCCCGCACAGACAGAGCTGGCTTGTGAGCCCAGCCTCTCCAGCTGCAACCTGGAACGAGGGGCAGGACCATGGCAGGAATGTTGAGGTGCCCTTTCAGGTGGTTGTTGGGGGTGCTGTTACACTTTGGCGATGGGGCTAGTTTGGTGTTCCGTGGAAGGATGGAGCCTGTTCTTGAGTGGCTGGAAAGCATGATGGTGAGGGGTTTTTGAAAGCTTGGTTTTTGGCAGTGGTAAAGAAGTTAATTTAGGGAGTGTGATGTTGTGATTTGTAGTAAAAAAACATATATTTAGTCTTTCTCAACATTCTAGCACAGAGATAAAACTCTGAATTTCCTGCGACAGGAGCCTTAAAGTATCTTTTGTTGTGTTAATGAGGTGGCTTGTGGAAAGCACCCAAGGAAGGGGCTGGTGGCCAAGGGAATCAACACCTCGACCTCTGGGGAAGGGAGAGACTCAGTCAGTCGCCAACCAGCCAGTGAGTTTAATCAGTCATGCCCTGTAATGAAGCTTCATAAAAACCCCAAAAGACAAGGTTTGGAGTGCTTCCAGGTTGGTGACCTGGTGGAAATTGGGGGACAGTGGCACCTGGAGAGGGCAGGGCAGCTCCACCCCTCCCCACACCTGGCCCTCTGCTTCTCCTCCGTCTGGCTTTTCCTGAGTTATGTCCTTTTATAATAAACCAGTGATCTAATGATTAAACAAATCATGGTATTTTCATTTTCTTTTTTTCTCAGTTTCTTTCCCAAAGAGTCTGTTAAACATTGAGCAGTGTGTTAACAGAGAACATGCAGTTGCGGGAATGGGGTTATGTCCTGTGGTTTATGTCGTGTGGCTATGTTCTGTACATTGTGTCCTGTGGGTCTGTGTTGGCATCTGAGGGTCTCTGACACACTGGGGTGGCTTTGCTGTCCCCTCGGGTTTCACTGGGTCAGGCTCTGGGGGAGGCCTGGGTGCTGGGACAAGATGGGCCTGCAGGACAGGACCCTGGTTCTCTGGGTATCCCAGAGTAGACTCAGATTCTGCTGCTGACGCCCTTTCTCCCGAAGAGCTTTTGACCCCCTGGGAAGAGTGACATCACCCCGGGCACAGTCACAAAGATTCTTGCCTCCTAGAGAGCAGGCGGCTCCTTCCAGCGTTGTTCACATTCTGGCTGGCCCCACGCAGTGAAGAGCACCAGGAATTTGATGGCGCTTTGAGAGACCTGGGTCCCAGGGCTTGGTGTGACCTCTGTCACCACAAAATAAGGAGTAAATAGCCTGTCCTTTTGCTCTGTCTGCACCCCAGACTGCAGGCCCCTCCCCATCCGTCCCTCACTGGTAACACCCAGGAGCCTCGCTTGGGTCTTCTCTCTCTTCAGGGGCCATGATGGGCTTTGAGCCGCCACCACGTGCCGTAGACCAGGTGGGTGTCCAACTTCCCCAGGGCTGTAGTGATCCTGCGATGGGGGCACTGTTACCAACCCATGCACAGGTGGGCGCCCACGCTCAGAGGACTGGAAAGCCTGTTTGTCTCCAGGTCTGCTGCCATGACAGAAAAGGGGCAGGTGGTCCCATAGCCCCTTTCCCCCAGCTCACTCAGGTCACCCCTGCCATCTTGCGGGGGCTGAGCCTGCCCCAGGCAAAGCCCCCCCAACTGTGGGCTTGGGGTCTTCCTTCCCATCAGCCTGGAAGGAGACCCATGGGGTCCCCTCCAGAGCAGGGCCAGGGATGGGGTTGTGGACCCAGTGGCCCCCCATGCCCTCCTGGTGGGTCCTCTGTGCAGGAAGCAGTGTTCTTATTAGGAAGTAATTGATAGAAATAAAACCGTACCTGTGTGTAAGGTGCAATTATAAAATGAGCTCTTGTGAATAGCCCTCTCAGTTTAAGGGACATGGTTGACCATTTGGCAGTGAAGTCCTCCAACAGCCTCCAGTGTAGACAGAGGGGCTGGTCTGACAGTGGTGATGGGGACCCTGCTGCCAGCCCTTTGTCTCGTAGCTCACATGACTGGATTAAATTCAGCCTCACAGGGTTAGGTGCCTGTAAAGCTGCTGTTCCCATAGTCTGACATGAGTCCAGCCACCATTTCTGTTTTGGCCTCCGGGGAACTTGGAGCCCAAGGTGCAGGCAGAGGTTTTGGGGTGGCCCGCTTTTCTCTGGCCCAACTGCATGCTTTAACCTTGTTTTTATGTTTGTTTCTTGGTTTTGTATGAATTAAGAACGCATCTGTTAGCTCTGGGCACAGGGCTGAGTACCTGGGAAACTGCAGTAGGTTTCTCTCCTGGGAGAGCTTTGGGGGCCAGGAGAGCCCCCTGTGTGCACCCTTGCTGCACCCCTGAGGGAGAGTCTGGGGCCGGAGGTCACAATTGGCTCAGCCCCCACTCCTTCCCGCTGGGCCTGTCTGGTGCAGCACCCAGGCTGGGCACGCCTCCGGGCCCACACCCTCCAGACTTCCCCAGGCTCTTGGGCGGGCACTCAGCCACCTGCTGACCGGATCCTGCCACCCGCACCAGGCCAGTGGCAGGGAGCAGGGCGCTGGCCTCAAGCAGGAGAGGAGCAGGGTGGTGGGGTGGGAGGGAGCTGCCTGTGGAAAGAGAAGCTGCCGCGGCCCCTCCCAGCACGGTAAGGCAGGGGTGGCGGGGCTGGCACTGCGGTCTCTGCGCCCCCCCTTGTGCTTGCTCAGGGCCTGCTCTGCAGCTCCGGCCCGGAGTTTCCTGTAGTGCCTTCCTGGACACTGTCTCCTGCTGCCTGCTGGGACCTCTGTCCGGCCAGCCCCTTAGGAGACCACAGGGGCAGGGTGGCTCGGGAAAGCGTGTCCTCACTGCCCAGGACGCTGGCCCCCTCCCCTTCCCCGCTGGCCTCCTCCCTCTGCCTCCTCCTCCCATATGGCTCAGAGCTGCTCACAAGGTTCAGAATTCTGCATATTTGGTAACAAACAACCACAGATATCATCTCAATCTGAGCAAAACCTTACTTCTCATAGTTGAGCACTGGGACAAATGATGTGACTTTAGGATCCCAACGTCAGTGAGTGTTTTTTTTTTTTCTGGTGGTTCACGGTAGTTGCTTCTCAGGTGTAAGAGTATTAGAAAAAAGTTCAAGGTGGGCAGCCTGATTGTAAGTTTGTTTCTGGTGTCGTGTTCTGGAAGGAAAGATGTGCTGGCTGTCCGACTCTGGGAAGACCTCTTGCCTCCATGGGTCTGTCCCTCTGCTGTGCAGAGCTGTGGTCCCAGCTGGTCACTGTGCCTAGTGTGGACTTGAGGGGAAACTGCACTTCAGGGGCTAATCCCTGCCTGGCACCCAAATACAAGAATTGAATGTGTAGCTGATGTTTATCTAGAGCTCATTACGGCTGCGTGCTGTGTATTGTTCTTAGCCCTGCACACGTGTTGATTTATTTAATCCTGCCAACACCTTCACTTTCCAGGTTAGGGAACTAAGTCACCAGGAGGCTGAGTAAGTTCCCAAGGTCAGACAGCTGGGCAAGCAGAGGAGCTGGGTTCAAACCCAGGAATTACAAGTCTGGAGCGTGTTCACTTGATCTCTGCACCTGCCAGGCAGCAGGAGACTGAATGAATGAAAATCAGTGTAGGTCTGTGAACTGAACGTGGCTGGTTGGTGCCTTTGAAAAAGGTTTTAAATTCATTTTTTCTCCGTTTGCCTGGAAAAACTAAAACGAAATGTGCAGAGGCATTTCAGCCAGTCTGTTCAGGGGTGCCTCTTCCTGAGTCCACGGAATGGCTGCTGTCTCTGTGCCCTGTTGCCAGGCCCTGGGTAGCCCCGCTTCCCTGGGAATCCTGCTCCAGTGACACAGCCAGCCCTGTGTCCTTTTTACAGAAATGTTTTCACACTGCAGGTGTCAGGGCTGGCCAGCATTGCTGGGAGCAGCACACGGCCTGGTGACTCTGGGAAGGCGGGTGTCCCCACTCCGTTTTCAGGCCTTGTGGAGATTCTTGGTAGGCATCCACCAAGGGTGTTTCTATGCTCTTCACACAGAAGCCAGATGGCGGGGGTGGGGGCGGGGTGGGAGGCAGAGCTGCAGCCTTGCGTGCCTGTAGCCCAGGGATCCTGGTGCCACCCTTCCCCTGTGAGCGGGAGCCTTGGGGAGAGTCTAGCTAGAGTTGTGGCCATTTCCCCGGTGGTGGGCAGCAGTCTGCCAGGGGCGGAGCACCTCTGCTCAGGGCTCCTGTCCTTGGGGGACAGAGATGCTCATGGAATGCCTTGGTCAGGGTGACTGTGGGGGAATTCTGGAAGAGAGGATTGAGGTGAACACGTTGCCTGTAGTCAGTACCTGGGTAGGCACGCATGCTGAGGCCCCTTCAGCCAGCTAGCGTGGTAGCACCCTGTGGATCCGAGCTGTACTGTGAGCAGTTTCTGAGTCATCTAAAGTGGGTGCTTCACCACTTGACTCTCTGATGGCCAGTGTTGTCCTAAATAAGCCCTCGGTGTTTTTGATCCCATATGTTTCGACCTTGGTGAAGTGGACATGGCCATTGCTTTTCATTCTGCTCTTGTTTTAGATAAGTCTGTTTAAACCACTTGGGTACATTTATTTTTGTTGTCCTAAAAATGAAGCTAACTAGGTGTTTAGTACTGATCTGTAAAAACAAGGTCAGAGTGCAGGGTCTCTTGTGGCAAGGGACCTTCTTCAGTGAATTTTTGTAAGCTAGGTTCTCCATCGTTCTTAAGCCATGAAATGTGTAGGGGTGTTTAAAGGGGTGTTTGGGTTTTGAACCCTGAGAGCCGGTATCCTCTTTTTTTTGAGTAAAGATGTCCAGAGACATCATACCCCATGTCACCTTCCTGACAAGCCGGGTGTTTGGGGAGCTTCAGCCCCTTCTGGGGGCAGTGGGATGAGCCTTTGGTCATCAGCTGCATGGCAGGGCTTCCTGGGAAGCCAAGAGGCTTCTATCCCTGTGGATCCAGGCTCTGGTCACTGGCATGTCATATGTCTGGTTCCACATTTCACCCCTGATTGAAGCTTTTCCCCGGCTGGGGGATCTCAGTGCACATCACATCACCAGAAGCCGGCCTGGAAGTGACTTGGTCACAGTTTCTTTCTCTGGTTGAGGGCTTGACCAGCTCCCCCAAGAGAGCCCCCCAAGTCTCACTGACTTGAGTCTGGCCCAGGACTGGGCTAGGCGGGGTGGGCTGGGGACTGCTGGGGCCAGGGATGGAAAAAGTACAGAGTTTTGGTGTCAGAAACGGCTGTCACATCTCGGCTCTGGGCTCTAGGCATGGTTCAGTCTCTCTGAATGCCCCTCTTCCAGGCTGTGGGATGAGGATGGCCATGCCTGCTTCCCAGGATGCCTGCTGGGAACCAGCTGGCTGACTCCCATGGGTCAGCTCCCTGACCTTCGTCACCTGTGGCCTCTTATGAGATGGCGGTGGTGGACCTGGGGGTGTGTATGTGCACGGTCAGACAGACGCAGGGGTATGGCTGGCTGCTGAGGGGTGGATGGCAGGCTGGCAGAGAATGGAAGGCAGGCCTGGCTTTCCTGCTAGCCTCCTGGGGGCCCCTGGACTTCACCCCAGGGAACCCTCCTGCTGCTCCTCCCCTGGTGCACCTGTTGTGGCCACACTAGCCCCCTGGCTGCTCCCCAAGGTGCAGACAGTCCATCTGAGGGCCTGGGCACTGGCCCTGCTCCCCCGAGACACTCCTTGACCTGACCCCAATGCAGGGACATCAGCCCCCTTCCCAGCTCCTCCATGCTGAGCTGGGCTGGGCCACCTCCCTGCTCACCTGATGGGGGCTGGGGCCTCACCACCTGGCTGGTGCTGGCAGTGGGCATTTCTTCCTGTGCTCCAGTGAAGTGGGCAGTACTGGGAGCCATCAAGGGCCTGCCTTCAAGGAGTTCACTCTTTATTGACAGATGTACATGCATGTATGATCATGTGTCTGATTGTAAACCGATGCATGTCACCTCAGTCTAGACTGGCACAGGACATTGCTGAGCGGCTGCCAGGAACAGAGGTGGGGGCGAAGGCTCAGGTCGTCTCATTCTTTAATGTATGTAGGTGTGTGTGCATGTGTGGTTACCTTTCATCTATCTACCAATCATCTATGTCTGTATATAAGTATCTGTCAACACCTATTTATCTATCATCTGGTCATCTGACTTCCATCCACATGTAGGGCAACGGAGTTCAGGACTTTGGGGGCAAGGGCTGCCTGGTGCCTTCTGGAAGCTGCCATGCCTTGGGTGCTGCAGGGAGAGTGGGCGCCACCCCTTGGGGCCCTTGTCTGTGGGTTGCTGTTCTGTGAATCCTAGTGCAGTGACAGCCATCGTGCCTGTAGATTTCTGCCCCTTTCTGGTAGTTTCCGCAGGATACATTCCTCCTATTGCTCAGCCACATGCCTGAGGCCTTCTAAGCACTTTGTATGTGTCCTGATGACCTGTCTGCCAAAACGTCGAATCAGCTTACATTTCACCAATATTTAAAGTATTTTTACTTTTAGTTTTTGCTGTCCTAATAGACAAAAAAGTCTCATGGTTTGGAGTTCCCGTCTCCTGAGCCATTGAGGGTCTGGGGCAGGGATTGGGGAAGATTGGGGTCGGGGTGGAGTGCAGGTGCAGGGCATGGGGCATGAGCCTGTAGGCTGGTGTTCTGGGCAGTCAGGGAGATGTAGGCACGGTGGGGGCCAGTAGTGGCACCCTGGGCTAGAGGCTCTAGGCTGGGCAGTGTTCCAGTCACTGTTGGTAAACACCTAAGTCCCCAGACACCTGGAGGTAGTGTCTGGTCAGGGGGGCAACTGGGAAACCAGCTGATGAGTGTGGATGCTTCGGAGCTTGCAACACGCTCCTCACAGGAGGGAGTGTGTCCCAGTTCCTGTGCCTGAGAAGGCCGAGGTCATGACTCAGGCCTGGAGCTGGCCTGAGGAAGTGTTGGTATGGTCTCAGAAACTTCTGTCTGGTTGACCCTGAAGTGTCCATGGTATTCCCTGTCTATCCCTTCATCTCATGCCAAGGTGAGCCAGGTGCCCAGGTGGTACACAGGTAGAGTCATGGTGTCAGGTTCTGTCCGAGAAGGGTTCCTGACGGCCAGGATCGATGGGGCACAGAACAGAGTGCCAGGGGCTCTGGCCTCTGCAGCAGGCCTCCAGTGTCCTGCCACTCATTGGGCTGGGTACCCCCCACCCAGGTGTGTGCCTGGGTGGGACACAGAGCCCACCCCAGGTACCAGCAAGAGGGAGCTCCACAGGAGGTGAGAGGGGAGGGTGTGGCAGGACAGGTGTCCCCACAGCTATGTCTGGGCCATGAGATTCTCTTCCCGCTTCTGCCATCCATAACAAGATCTCATACCTCCCTGAGCCTCAGTTTCCCCACTTCTAAAATGGTAGATAATGCCTGCCCAAAACACTTGTGGGTGCATCTCCTGAGATAGTATCTGTGTAGCCTTAGTGTAGCACATACCCTCCACCCCCAACATGCGTGCACACACGCACAGGCACGGGAGGGCTGGGAGCACCAATGTAACTATAACCTGAAGCTTTTCTGCCTGTGTTGGGCTGCATTTTTACAAAAAGAAAAGATGAAATTTAGAATTCTCTCATAGTCTTCAGTTTGAAGTAAATACTAAGGATGATAATAACAATGGCCAACATTGATTGAGTGTTTCCTGTATACAGACATATACAGATACAAGCATTTACATGTGCCAGGGGACTGCTTGCTTTGCCCTGCGTGAGGGTTGTTGGGGTCCCACTGTGAACCTGTCCCATGATGGGTTTTAAGAATGGTGTCACTTGGGCTCTGAGGTTCTAGCTGAGAGCCCGATGAACTGGACACCTTCCCAGGTGCTGAAATGAGCCAGTAGTCGGGGTTGTGATTGAATCTTGGAGCAGCACCTTCCTTCCTTCCCAGGGGGGTTTGCACGTGTGGACTGGCAGGATGGGGAGAGTTCAGGGTGGGGTGACCTGTGCTTTGTCATTTGCAGGCTCTGGGAGACGCCTCGCCATCTGCTTCTCTCTGCTGTGACAAACTGTGCAGGTGAGTGCCCATCTCCTAGCCCGCTGGCGTGTCTCTGACCCTGCTCAGGTCAGACCTCACACAGGAGACTGGGCTTGGTGCTGTCTTATTCTGTCATAATCTTAATTTCATGCTCAATTTTGAAATAAGTGCTCAAAGATGATACACATCTTGCTGATGTCTCTTTTTTGGGCTGTGATCTCCCAGCACTACAAGCCCAGATTATGGAAACATGATTGTATTTCCGTAGTCACATAGCTGAGGCTTGACCGTGGAAGCACAATATCAGGGCTTCCAGAAGTGAGTCTAGTGCGTGGAGCCAGCTCGTCTTTGCCTCCTAGGAGCAGAACCCTCGAGGCGCGGCCACAGCATCACTCTGAGCCTGGGTGGTCCCTCAAAGGGACTTCACTTGGCAAAGAAGTCACATTGTTATCGTCATTATCTGTTCAAAATAACCTGATTTGATTATTGAAAGTATTTCAAGCTCTTGCCATCCATGCCTAGTGCAAAAAAGGTGGAGGAAAAAGTCTTAGTAATTATTTGGGTCCTGATTTGAATAAACCAATCTTGAAAGGTAAGATTATGGTTTTGACTGTTTGATGATATTGCTTCTGGAAGGTGTGGTGATGGCATTGTAGATATATTTAAGAAAGTGTCTCTGTCTTTTAGAAGGAAATGCTAAGATATTTATAAATGACATAATATCTGGGATTTCTTCAAAGCAGTCAGAGTGGTGAGGGAGACACCCGGGGTTTGGGTGGGAAGAGGTTGGCCGTGTGATTAATTTTGAAGTTGGTTGATGGGTTCATGGAGGTTTGTTAAACCATTTTGTATGTTTTCAAGATATTCCAAAATAAGTAGAAAAACATAAAATAGGAGTGGTAAATAAACAACTACCACAAATCCCCAAAGCTGGTGTCCAGTTCTGATGGGCCAAAACCGCCATCTGGCAAGTGTCCTGCATCCCTCCACGGCTCCAGCTCGGGCCATCACTCCATGACCTCTCATCCCAGGCCCTACCCGCAGCCCTAGGGCCTCTCCTGGGAGGCGCTCTCTGGCTGTGGTTCCTGCAGCATGGTCCCAGTGATGAGGGAAGTGGGGCCGAGTGCTGTGTGTGGGAGGCACTGCCCTGACCTCCATGGCTCCCAGCTGGCCCCTGCCAGCCAGCTGTCGCCAGGCCATTCTCCCTGGGCTGGATGTGCTTCTGCGTCTGCTCCCCTGCCCCTCTCATGCCTGATGCCGGGCTCACCCAGGGGCAGCCTCCTGCCTGGGCCTGCTGGCGGGGCTCTGCACACCTGTCCGGGTTCTGCCTTGATGCAGGAGGGTCCTGTTCATGGCTGCCATCTGGGGCCTCTGCTCCCACCGCCCCCCCCCCCCCCCCGACAATATGCTTCAGCCCAGTGCTGTCCTGGAACCTGGACAGGGCACCTGCTTCCTAGGATAAGGCCCTCCAAAGGCCCTTGGGGCTCTGCCTTCAGCCCTGTGGCACGGCCATGACCCTTCCCTCAGCTTATTTCTGGCGAGTAGTGTGGAGTGCCACCAGAGTGACCCGTAGCCAGACTTCAGTGTGGGCTCTCATAGGTGTAGACGCGAGCAAGTCTCCAAAGCCTGTGGTCAGGTGCCTGTGAGAACTGGCGAGGGACGGACCTGTGCTGGTACTCCTGGTCCTGGCCGCCCCCTGACGAGCCCTCTCCCCAGGCCTGCAGCACCCGGCGTCACCATGGAGGACGTCCACGAGCTGGACCTCACCTATATCACCGAGCGCATCATCGCGGTGTCTTTTCCTGCCAGCTGCTCCGAGGAGTCCTACCTGCATAACCTGCAGGAGGTGACGCGCATGCTGAGGTCCAAACATGGGGACAACTACCTGGTGAGTGGGGGCACTGAGCAGGAGGGTGGCAGGGGTCTGTGAGAATGCTGAGGACAGTGAGGACAATGGGGACTGTGGGGGCACTGAGGAGGCTTAGCTGGAAAGACACTGAGTTCCCCCAAATGGCAGTCCCGTGTGACCTGGGGCTCCTTGCGCCTTTCTGGGGACCCTCTCTGGGCAGGTGCATGGATCCCGGGTTTACAGGCAGGAGGTTCCTGGCAGGGAGACACATGCAGTGCAGTGACTTGTCCTCCCAGGCAGCCCCGCTGTGGGGTGGATGGTCACGTGTGTCTCAGGAAATGCAGCTGTCCCCAGCTGTGGCCGCTGCCTGCCCCGGGCCTGTAGCCTGTGTTGCTGGCTCTCAGGACAGGGCCAGCCCACCCCCAGCTGTGGGCTTCACATCGCTGGCATCCAGTGGCTCTGTCCCTCCTTAGATGAGGTCTTCCTGGATGCCAGCGGGGGCTCCATCTCACAATGCTTGTGACCCTGTGAGGAGAAATACAGGAGACCAGGGTCTTCCTGATTGTCCTCTAGCCTTGCCCTTAGTGTGTCCTGGGGTGGCCACAGCCCTGCACTTGTGCGTGAGGCCCTGTGCTTGCGTGATTGCTATTAGAGCATTCAATTACAGCCCCTGCTGCTCCTCTGGCTCTGCCCCTGTGAGGCCTCTTTATCTCCATTAAAGCAGCTAATCTTTACCCTAAAGGGACAAGGCAGTTATTGTCACCATTATCAGTCCTGTCAGATGATTAAGCAGGTGGGAGAGTGTCCCTGGGGGCACAGCCAAGTGGGAGGTGAAAAAAAAGTGCAGAGGCCCTGCTGGCCAGTGCAGAGTGTAGGGCCCGTCCTGGTGCAATTCCCAGCCCACTGCCGCCTACCTGCTCCAGTGCTCAGTGCAGCATGGCCCGCTCACAGGTGGGGACAGCAGTGTCCACGCCCTGAGGTGGTCCCTCCTGACTGGGGGCTCCTTATCTCCAGGATCCTCCCTCCTCAGAGGGCCAGCTGCTCAGCCCATACCCGTCTGTCTCAGTCTCCTGACGCCTGGCCTGGGGGTCAGCCCTCTGCACCCCCTCCACGGTCCCCACTTCTCCCTTGGCTCACTGTCTCCAGACCCCATGGGCCTGGGCCCTGGATGGCAGGGGCCTGGGATGGCTCTTCCCTTCATGCCAAGTAGGGCCTCATGGAGCCAGAGTCCCTTGCAAAATGACGAGGGTGGGGATCCTAAGGACCTTTCTGGAAAACCTGAAGATGTGTATGTCTTGTGCGGCTCCTGAGTTCCGATCCCGCAGTGAGCTTCTGTACTCCATAGACCTCCCAATTTTGTGCTGGCTGTGGGGACAGACAGCTCTGGGATCGCAGCCCACTGACCTGGACATGTCCTGGCAAGGATAGAGTCCTGAGGCGGCTTGTCCAGGAAAGGGCCCTTGGGCAGGTCAGGGTGAAGTGGCCCCTTAGGATGTGGTGCTCACGAACCTGTCCCCAGCTCCCTTAGGGTCCTCTCTGGGCACTAGTTTGCATGGGGCCCCGCTCCCCACTGCCCTCCTCTCCTGGGCCGAGTGGTCAGGCTCCTGCATGCCAGGCCCCACCTCCTGGGCATCCTCATGTTTGCATGTTTGATTTGTTGTTTAGTGGTGACAGGTACACATCCATACTCTCTCCCATCCTTTGCAATCCTCAGCACCAGGGAGGCAAGTGTGCCATGAAAATGCAGTGTGTTTCCTCTTTGAACCCCCAGCACACTGATTTGCCTAATTGCTTTTTATTTCCCCTGCATAGGTATTAAACCTTTCGGAGAAGAGATATGACCTGACAAATCTTAACCCAAAGGTACGGACCTTAAAACCTTATATTCTGTGTTTTGTAAAATGTCCACAATGCGTATCTTGCTCATGCAAAAATAGCTTATTTCAAGTCTTTGTGTGATGTGACTTGGTGAGGGGTACTCAGAACTGTTCATAGCCATGGGCAATTTCTTAAAATTTATGTTTTAGATTGAAATAATCAAATATTCATGGAAAGGTGCAAAAATAATAGATCCCATGTATTCCTGACCCACTCTCCTGCAGTGGCAACATAATGTTACAACTAACAGTAAAATATTAATGCCTGGAAGTCGATAGTGGTGCAGCCACAGACTGCATTCAGCTCCCCTGGGCTTGCACGCAGCCGTGTGTGTGTGGGGTTCTCTGCCATCCCAGGCCACCACCACTATGAACATTTCTGTCCCGTATCTCCTTCCTGCCACCTCTGTACAGTCATGACCTTCCTCCATCCATTATTCATCTTAATAGCAAAGATTCAGGGGGAGAGTTTTAAGATTGCATTAAGTGTAAGTTACTCGATACATGATATATAAACACACACATACATAGATATATATATTGTATATGCTGGAACATCTTACAGCAATTAGAATAAAAAAACGTGTAAATTGGTGAATTGCCTGTTTTAATGCTAGTTAACAAAAGAAAAATGTGTATTATGTGTGTGTGTGTGTGTGTGTGTGTGTGTGTAAAGCATCTCAACTATGCTAAATACATGGAGAAAAAGTCCAAGGGATTTTTCCAAAAGGTTACAGCCATTAAGTCTGAGTGGTGGACGGGGTGTGTGACTTTTCCGGTGTCCTGGCAGTTTTCTGAGTTTCCCCATCATTTTATACGTTTTCTGTTGCTTTTATGATACTGTGCCCTGCCTCCCCTCTGTTCCTTCCAAAAAGGAAGGTCAAATGGGAAGCAACAGTGCTGGGTGGCTGCTGCAAATGTTAAAACTCAGGCCATGTCTAGGGTGCTCAGAGTGGCTGTTTCTGCGCACAGACCCACTGTGTCCCTCATGGGGACGACTTGCTTGTTTGTGCAGGAATGGGAATCAAGGCTTGAAGGCAGTTCCTCTCTTCTGGACACATTCCTGTCCTTTGTGGAATGTGCTTCCTCCCCACATGTGGGTAGACTTCTCTCTCAGACCTTATCTGTGCGGTGCGTGGGGGAATAGCCCGCTGCATTTTCCCAAAGTGTGTTTTTAGTCTGAATGGAGGAATTTTGACAGCAGCTTAGGCCAAGAACTCCTGTTTTAGATCTTGCCAGGCTTCAGCATCTCCTGAGCCTTGTGCCATTAGCGGCTTCTAAAGCCGTTTCCAGAACTGTCATTCCAGCTGCAGAAGAGCAGATAAGACCCAGGAACAGATGTCCCATGCAGGCAACCCAGTCCTTCCTAGTTTTCTTTCCAGTAAAGGAGCCTGGCCACGATTCCTATTAAATTATAGAAAAGGAGTATGCAGCATCGTTCTTTACTCCCAGATGATATATTTTGGTAAATAAATAAGCCATCACATAATACCCCTGGAGGGCCTCCAGAGACGACAATTGAGGAAGCCCTTCTCGTTGCAGATTTTGGACGTGGGATGGCCAGAGCTGCATGCACCACCCCTGGACAAGGTGTGCACCATCTGCAAGGCACAGGAGTCCTGGCTGAACAGTGACCCCCAGCATGTGGTGGTCATCCATTGCAGGGTGAGTGCCCGCCACCACGTGGGCCCAGGGGCCACCTTTTCACTGTGACATCCAGACTCATGGGGTTTGTGATGAAGGTTTCACTTGGCTTTAAAAAATAAGTCATCCAACCTCCTAGAATTTGGCTCTGAGTTTACCGGGTTTAGGTCCCTGAGTGCGTACCTGCACATTCTGAGCAAGAATCCTTTCATCTGCATGCAGTTTTCTTTGTCATGGAAAGTCCTTTTTTAAAGAGAAGGGCATTGATAGGATCCTCAGCATCGGGCACTTGATACCATCTGCATTAAAGTAATTGGTTGGAGCTGGTGGGCAGGATGCTGTTGCTCCAAACCTATGGTCCTTTCCAAGCTGACTGCCCAACAGGGCATGACGTGCACATCCGTGCAGGATCAGGGGCTGGCTGTGGGAATGCAGAGCCATTGTCCTTCGCCTCCTCTGCGCCCTCCTCGGACCTCCTGGACCTTTTCTCTCACTTCTCCGGTTTCTCAGCTGCCTTGAGTTGTTGGTAGGTCTCTCCACGCTACCCCAGGCTCCTCAAATCTTATGGCGTTGATAGGGGCTAAGCCAAAGGCAGATTTATTGAGGGATAAAGCCAGTGGGCTTAACCCTCCAGGAGATGTCGAGAGAGTCATTTTCCCAGCTGCACCGAGGGCCCGGTAGTGCGTGGCCAGGCACCCTGAGAAGGGACTTCACTGTGGATGGCCTCAGTCCCCAAAGGAAGGGGCTGCTCCCCACTTTGTACATTATACATCTGACCCTTCAACAACATGGGTCTGAGCTGTCTGGATTCAAGTATACATGGATTTCTTTTTGAGAAATATATTGGAAGTTTTTTGGAGATTTATAACAATTTGAAAAAACATTTTCTATAGCTTACTTTATTGTGAGAATACAGTATATAATACATATGACATACCAAATACATGTTAATCGACTGTTTGTGTTATCAGTAGGCTTCTGGCTAACAGTAGGTCAGTAGTAGTTAAGTTTTGGGGGAGTCAAAAGTTATACACAGATTTTCGGCTACGCTGTGGGTTGGTACCCCCAACCCCTGTGTTCAAGAGTCAACTGCAAACCTCATTATTAAGACCATCAAACATCTCGAAAACATTGACATTTCCATCTTGAAATGTCTATTTTCTCAGACCTTTTGCACTCAAAAGCCGCACAAAAATCTGTTGCATTATGGAATTTAGTTAAAAAGAACCTCTTCCTCAAGTTGTAGCAGACTTTGCAAGTTACTTTCCTACGAGGGCAGTAAGATCTGCCTGTAGGGTGGATGGAAGACAGCTGCCGGCCATGTGCAAGGCTGCTGACTCCTGCTGTTTGCCAGTCACTTGGCATGGGTACAACAAATGGCATTTGTTTCCTCTGTTTTTATTGCCTTCTCTTGCGTCTCACTTAATTACATTCTCTGGCAAACAGCCAGGCACTCCCATTAGTTCTTTTTTTTACATTTTTTTGAAGTATAGCTGATAAACAACTCCTGTTAGTTCTGTTATCAAATTGTTAAAGTTAATGGGAGCCTTTTCAGGGTTGCATTATATTCAGGAACTTCTCTCCACATTTATTTTGGTGCAGATTTAAAAAGAAGAGAGACTTTTTTCCTATTCTGATTCTTGTCAGGTAAAACAAACTCTGTTTTTCGTCAGGCTTGGCCTGGTGATTCTGAAGCAGTGAAGCCTGCACTGATGGCCATTGCTGCCTGAGGTTGCTGCCCCAGCCTTTCTGAGCAGCTTTCCCTGACTCCGGCTGGGGCACATCAGCGCCTGGCGCTGGTCAGAACCGCAGGTCCAACTCACCTAGACTTGCTGCCTGCCGTGTGCCCAGAGGATTCTGGCATGCTGGACCTTGAGAAGCACCCCATAGCCATTAATTCCATTTGGTGGTTTCTTCGTATTTTTAATAAACTAAACTATAATATTATTGACAACATCTGGGTCACAAGTGATGAACTGCCTGCTTGGAGATCTTCAGAACGAGTTGTTTTCCTAATCAGTGCGCAGCTCTCTGGACAAGTCTTGTTGGTGGGATTAACCAGCAACATGTTGAGACTTCTTGAATGATCTCATCTTTTGCACTGTTTTGGTGTTGTGCAGATCATTTCTGAGATGTTCTAGAAAATGTGCCATGAGAGATATGCCCTCCTTTAATCTGATCTTACACTGTTGATGTTAAGAGAAGGTCATCAGTCTCTGTGGGGTGAGACTGAAGACATTTGCCAAAACCCGTGTGCTCCACAAGAGGTGAGTTTCCTTCCACACGTGCCAGGAATGAATGCAGAGCTGGCCCTCTCAGCCTGGGAGGTCCAGGGCCAGACTGCCACTCTGTCGGAGGCCAAGGGGGGTCCACCTCCATCTCCTCCTCCTTGTCCTCCCACCACTGATCATGGTGGAGCAGAAATAACCTTCTGTTTTTCCGAAAGAATTCACCCACCCCACCTCCCCGTTTGATCATGAGTCATTATTGAAGGATACCCACAGCGAACTGTACAACCAGGGCTTCTGATTTTTCTTAAGAGACAAAAACTTCAAGTCCTAAAGATTGTTGCTTGCACTAAAAGACTTCAGATCCATGACAAGAACCCACAAAAAGTGACTATTGCAGACAGCAGTGGTGAATGTCACCATGCGTGCCCAGTTTGGCTGAGGTGCTGTGTTCTTGCAGGTGAATTCATACAAGAGTCATACTAGCAGCTGTGCAGTTAGGAGGGCTCAGCTGTAAGGGACCCATGTTACATCTGCTCTGTGTCTACAAGGCATGCACTTGCCTTTCAGGGGACAGAGCAGGATGGTCTTGGGTGATGTACACAACTGTGGGTCTACAAGAATTTTAAGTTGAGTTTCCTCTGTTGTTTCTTTTTGAGGACAGACTCAGGGATCTACATACAGTGTCCTTTATGTGATCTGAGATAGGCAATGGCTAACTTTTCTTGAAAGACTTACACAGAAATATTTTAGGTGCTTGGGGCTGCGTAGTCTCACCTTAACATCTCATACCTGCTGCTTCCCATGGACATCGCCCCTGATGTACCTAAACAAATGGGGTGGCTGTGTTCCAATTAAACTTTACTTGTGGACGCTGAAATTTGAATGCCATATGATTGTCATGTGGCATGGAATATCATTTTTTGTTTTGTCTCAAACTGTTTAAAGATGTAAAAATACCTCACAGGTTGTAGGCACACAGGTGGTGGGCAGACTTGGCCCATGGGTGGTGCTGTTCTGGGTTGTGGTGGAATGTTCCAGAAGGTGACAGGCCATGGTTCCAGCTCAAGGTGGCTTGCCATGTAGCTTGCTGGTTTTGGATACCCTTGCCTGTTGGTAGTGTTGGCTTGCAGTTCTCGTGAGCTGCCCTGTCTGGGCTGTGTGTGTCTGTGGTTATGGGCTGAGTGGTGCATTTTTGGACAGTGGTTCCCTGGTGTAACCAGGAATGGCTGGGCAGGCTGTCTAACAGACAGTTGGAGTCTGTCTTACTTTCTGGACTTCTCTGAGCTATCTGTGCAGCCCTCAAAACCCTCAGCCTGGGAGGGGGCCCTTCAGGTCTCTCCCACTTGGGTAATTAAGTCACATGAATTGCTTCCTTCCGGCACGGGGTCTTCTCGTCTTATTGGGAAATGGTGTCTGACTGGCCACCTCTGTGCACATCTGCTCTTGGGAGTGTCCATGGATGCCCTGCTGTTGGCACAGAGGGTGTATATATGCCTCTTGCCACGTTGGATGCTGCTGCCCTAGAACAGGGACAAGAGGAGGCTCACACTGGCTTCCCCTCCAAAGCAAGCTCTTTGCTATCCTGAGAACAAGCCACACTTTCTCTTCTAATTGCATTCTGCCATGGGATTCGAGAGAAAATCGTTTCCTCTTTTGTCTCTTGCAGGGCGGAAAGGGACGCATTGGAGTGGTCATATCATCCTACATGCACTTCACGAACGTCTCGGCCAGGTAGGAGGGACACGTTCCACTGTGGGCGTTGGGAAGCTGTGGATGGTCAGGGGGAGCTCAGCTGGCCACGTCCTCTGCCACCACCTTGTTGCACCTGAGAAGGACCTTTCTCAGATGTGCTGCTATGTATAATTCATATCAGTGACTCTGTGTAGGCAGCAAGAGTAAGACAGGTGCACTGACAAGCCATTCCCTAACAGACCGTCAGGCTGACGCTGGAACCCAAGGGCAGTGTGTCCTTGCTGGACGCCTCCTACCCTGTGAATGGTATGGCCTGGCCCCTGTGCTTTGTGAGTCCTGGGCCTCCTCAAAGTACTTCACACACTTTCCCTTTCTCCCTTGATCCTCCCAACGAACAGGGAAAGGAGGGTGGGGTAAGCGCCTCCTCTTCCGACGAGAGCACCGAGGCTCAGCAGAGCAGTCAACTTGCACAGGATCTCCTGGCAGCAGGCGGGAAGGGTCTCAGGAGGGAAGGGTCACAGGACTCACGGATGCCACTGTGGGAGTTGGGGGCCACCCACAACAGGTAACGCCTTGGCCCTCCAGCTGGGGGTGGTGTGCAGTGGACCCCACATGTGCCAAAACCCAGTTCAGGCCGTACCATTCTTGATGGGTTTGCACCTGTGTTTGCCCTCTTGTCAATGGCCACTTTGTGAAACATGAACAACTCCCTTCTTAGGAAGTAGAAGCCAGTCCATGCAAGCCAATCAACCCTTTCCTTTCTGGCATTAATGGGTGAAATTTGACTTCGTGAATGTTTTTTCTGGAAATAAATTCGGGGGCTCATGCCCGCCAAGGAGGAAACCCAATGCCCAGTGAAAAATCGGGTCCTTTCTTGGTGATAATAAGCATTTGTGTGTGTGCCAGACAAATCGAGAGGCCTGGTCACATTGCATTGACGAAGCCAAGGACGTTTGCTTAGAGACCAGATTTCAGCTGGTGGGTTCTGGATGGAGTCACCGCAGCACTGCGGCTCTGTCTGGAACCAAAGCCCCGGGGGCTGTGGGCCGTCCCTTCATTTTGAGAAGGCATGGAGACTAAGATTTATTTACTGAAAGGATGTGACATGCTTTCTAAAAGCCCTGCTTTTTCTACAGAGTCTATGCATAGCTCACCAGCACCTGCCAGGCAGTTCTCATGAATCTCTGAGCCTCAGGTCCTCCTCACCTGTGTGTCCAGCAGTGTCTTGTGGGGTGCTTGTGATACTTCAGCGTGTCGTTACACGTGTGTCATTACAGAACAGCACCAGCGCTCTGGTCATAGTCACTGTTGGTGCTGCACGTCCTCACGGGAGTAATGGTATTAGGTACTTTCCGTTAAAGTGGAGTGACCCCATACTTTATGTAACCTGGTTTTCTGTGTTCATGCCCTTTGCTGCAGTGTGTTCCCTAACATCATTTAAGGGACCACACAGCTCACCACTCAGTGAACAGAATGTTACATGTGTAAGCATTTGCTTAAATCCAGGTTTCTTCCTGTGTTTCTTCAGAATTTTGGTTGCTTCCAATGGTTCAGTGCTCTGAAGCCTGCTGACGGGCGTGTTCTTGTCTTTGATCACTTTTGTTTTCCCGTTAGGTGGTATCCCCTAGAGAAATCACAGGGGGCACACATTCTTAAGGTCTTTGTCACAGACCATGCTCAAGATCAAATCAGAAACTTTTATGTCAAAAGTAGCAAGAATGTTCTTGTCCAGCACTGTAAAGATGAGAATTCATAAAGATCGAGTCAGTGCTGATGTTACCAACACTAATTATGATATTAATACATAAATGTGGGTCCAGTGCCTGTCAGTGTTAATAATACAAGTGAACTCCAAAACAGGGACACTTAGGAGTGAATGGTGGATATGTAGCTCTATTTTCAGTTTAAACAGTATCTGCTCTCAATACGTTAAATATTCAGTGCTTAGGGGGGGTCCTTCCGTTTTTTCCAGCCCCCACCAGCCCAGCCCCTATTTGGACAGATGCAAGCAGTGAATAGCCATTTTATGTACAATTTTCATTAGCATTCTAAGGAGAGGGCCCACACTTAGATCAGATTTTCAAGGAAGCCTTTGGCTCAAATGGGACTTAGCTGTTAAGACTCACTGTACTTACAGTCCACGGATTAGTGATGTCAGAACAGGACCTCCATGAAAGCTCCATTATGGGGGTTTCCGGAGGCTTCTGCTGAATGCACCTGTGGGCATGGTGGTGCTGGATGAAAGCACTGCCTGGGGCAGTGACACCAGGAACTTAATTGTGCAGCCCCAAGGCCTCTGTCAGTCCTCCTGCAATGGGCTGAGGCCTCCCGACTCCCTGAGAGGCTGCCCCCTGCAGGTCTCAGAATTGCCTCTTGGGGCTTGATGTGACCGACTTGCTAAGTGCAGTTCTCAGGCTGAGCTGTGGTACCTGTCTGGTCCTCAGAGTTGGGTCTGCAGCTGGTCTCATGCAGAGCCCACTGAAACCCACCTGCTTTGTTTAGACAGTTAAGGAGGCCAGCCCTGTGCCCACAGGTGAGCCAGGGCAGGCAGGTGACTCCTTTGGGCCGTGTGTGTGGCACAGCTAAGTGCCATCCCTAAGATAGGGCACTTCAGACCCTGCAGGCCAGCTTCCCTGCTGGCCTGAACACATCCCTGTGGGGGAATCAGGGTCGCAGGGGAAGCACTAAAGCCGATGGGCACCAGTGTTAACGCTCTCTCTCTCTCTCTCTCTCTCTCTCTCTCTCTCTTCTTCCCCAGTGCCGACCAGGCCCTCGACAGATTTGCAATGAAGAAGTTTTATGATGATAAAGTTTCAGATTTAATGCAGCCTTCTCAGAAGCGGTATGTATATGTCCCCGAGCCAGAATGGAAAGGTAAATCGGATTTTACATTAAAAATGTGACAGAAGAGGCATCTCCTCTGACTGCCAAGAAGAGGTGGCAGGTGGCTTGTTGGTGCCCAGCCGTAACCAAAAGCCCCCTGTGTGTGGGTGGCGGGGAGCCCCTCACCCTGGCTGGCTCCACAAAGTGGACCCAGGACTCCCTCCCCCACGTGCTCAGCCATTGGGTCCGCTAGGCTTGTGGCATGTATTGATTCTCATTGTTATATTGGACTGGTTTCTATCTGCTGGACCAGTGAACTGTGTCTGTATTGGGCTGCGTGGTGGATGTTCTGGGGGTAGCAGGCTGTGTGGTCTCTTGTTACAGCTATTCTAACATGAGAGTAGCTGTACACAATAGGAAATGAGTGAATGTGGCTGTTTTCCAGTAAAACTTTATTGACATCACATATTTGTAGTTGGCTGGCTCCTGAATAGACCATCGGCTCCGGAGGCCAGGTTGTCTTTCTCTGTGTTGACCTCCCCTGGCCCACCTTCCCTTTTCTCCTGCTGTGGTGGCCCCCCTTAAGATGCTCAGCTTGTGCCTCCGAAGAGCTCTGGGAAGCAGACTTCTTTTTTTGCTGCTTGCACCCAGGTGAGCCCACACCCTCATCCAGGAGGAGCAGGGTCAGGGTGCATGGCAGCAAGAAGCGCCATACAGATGGGCTTCTATGAAGATGGAGCCAAGCACACTCATTGCATTTTCATTTTACAGTAAACAGCGGGGAATTTGCACAAGAGTTGCAGGCAGTTGCCAATATGGTTTTCTGTCTTGGGCCTCTGACTCCCAACTCACAGCTGTTGCTCCCATGCTGGAGAGCTTGGCAGCAGACACAGTGGATGGAAGGAAGGTTCTGAGTGCATCTAAGAGGCGGAGTCAGAGATGTATTTCATCAGGAGCCAGCCTTGATACTTTGATTTGGGAAAGGATTTCAAGGACCACCAAAGGCACCTCCTTTTGTGCTGGTGTTTCCCCTGGCCAAGTCTGTTTGTGTGTAGATCTGGCTGTGAGGCTGAGCCTGCTCTGAGCAGACCTCACGGAGAGTGAGAGTTGCTTCTGGGAAAACCAGTGTTTCATTAGTAGTACAGTACAGTTAAGCTGCCCTCTGTTCTGTTTGAGCCATTAAGTGTCAATGCTTTGTTGAGCAGTTTCCCAATCGGCAGCATTCATAGATGCTTCTGTGTGAAGAGAAGCCATGCAGGAGAGATACGTCTCAACACTCATCTCAGGCCAGGGTAGAGCCTTCTCTTCTTTGGAACATTTTAACCCTCTTTCACAATCATACATTCAACCACCCCCACCTCTTTCTCTCTGTTCTCTCTTCCATGAGCTTGTGTTATTTTATTTTTAGATTCCGCATATGAAAGATCATACGGTATTTGTCTTTCTCTGGCTTATTTCATTTAGAACAATGCCCTCTAGGTCCATCTAAGTTATTGCAAATGGAAGAGCTCATTCTTTTTCATGGCTGAGTCCACTTCAGTCACTCTCTCTCTCTCTCTCTCTCTCTCTGTCTCTCTCTGTCTCTGTCACACACACACACACACACACACACACACACACACACACACACAGTCTTTATTCATTCATCTACTGATGGGCACTTAGGTTATTTACATATCTTGGCTATTATAAATAATGCTGCTATGAACATTGGGATGCAGGTGTCTTTTTAAATTAGAGATTTTGTTTTCTTCAGATATATTCTCAAAAGTGGAATTGTTGGGTCATGTGGTATTTTTACTTTTACTTTGATGAGGAATGCCCATATTGTTCTTCATCGTGGCTGTATGAGTTTACATTCCTAGCAGAGTGCACAGGAGTTCCCTTTTCTCTACATCCTTACTAACAACTGCTGTATTTTTTATGATAACCATTCTAACAGGTATGATGTATCTCATTCTGGTTTTGAGTTTCATTTCCCTGATATTTAGTGAGGTTGAGCATATTTCATGTACTTGTTGGCCATCTGTATGTCTTCTTTGGAAAAATGTCAGTTCAGATCCTATTTCTTAACTGGACTTTTTGTTTGTTTTTGAGTTGGTTAGTTCTTTATATATTTGGATATTAAACATTTGGTTTGCAACTATTTTTTCCCATTCTCTAGGTTATCTTTTCATTTGTTAATGGTTTCCTTTGCTGTGCAGAAGCTTTTCGGTTTGATGTAGCCTCACCTACTTATTGTTTCTTTTGCTTTTCGTGTAAGATTCCCCCTCAAAATCATTGCCAAGACCAAGGTCAAGGAGCTTACTGCCTATGTTTTTAGGAGTTCTATGGTTTCAGGTCTTGTATTCAAATCTTTACTCCTTTTTGAGTTTATTTTTATTAAAGGGGCAAGATAGTGGTCCAGTTTCATTCTTTTTCATGTGGCTGTCCAGTTTCCCAAAACCATTTATTGAAGACACTGTTCTTTCCCCATTGTATATTCTTGCCATGTTTGTCATAGATTAATTGACTGTATATGTGTGGTTTGATTTCTGGACTGTTTTATCCCACTGATCTATGTGTATGATTTTTAGGACAATGCCATACTGTTTTAATTCCTATAGCTTTGCAATACAGTTCAAAATCAGGGAGCATGACCCCAGCTTTGTTCTTCTTTCTCAAGATTGCTTTAGCTAGCTGGGTCTTTCATAGTTCCATACAAATTTCAGTATTTTTAGAATTTGTATATCTCTGAAAAATTTTGATACGGACCGCATTAAATCTGTAGATTGCTGAAATGTAGTATGGACACTTTAACAAGATTAACTCTTCCTATATGTAGCATATCTTTTCATTTATTTGTGTCATCTTCAATTTTTAAAATTGTCTTAAAATTTTCAGAGTATAAATCTCTCATCATCTTGGTTAGATTTAGTCCTAGGTATTTTATTCTTTTTGATGCATTTGTAAATAGGGTTATTTTCTTAATTTGTCTTTCTGATAGCTCATTATTAGTATATAGAAATGCAACAGATTTTTATCTGTTGATTTTGTGTCCTGCCACTTTACTGAGTTCATTTATCAGCTCTAATATTTTTTGGTGGAGTCTTTAGGTTTTCTATATATAGTATCATATCCTCTGTGAATAGAGACAGTTTTACTTCTTCTTCACCAATTGGATGCCTTTTATATCTTTTTCTTGTCTGATTGCTGTGGCTTCCAGTACTAAATAAAGTTGGTGAGAGTAGGCATCCCTGTCTTGTCTTGATCTTACAGGGAAAGCTTTCAGTTTTTTGTCATTGGGTATGATGTTGGCTGTGGGTTTGTCATACGTGGCCTTTATTGTGTTGAGGTACTTTTCCTCTGTACCTGCTTTGTAGAGGGTTTTTATCATAAATGGATGCTGAATTTTATCAAATGCTTTTTCTGCATCTATTGAGATGATCAATGACTTTTTTCTTCTCATCGCCTAACAATGCTCAGTACACACCAGGGAAGAATGCCTAATTTTCTTCTTTTTACTTTACTACTTACTGTAGCTTCTTAATAGCATTGCAATTGTGGGGTAAAGGGAAAAAAACCTTCTTATGTTGGCATGCCCACAGTTTTCATGTATCCTCCTGTCACTGCACACTTGAAGCTGTATCATTTATATTTTGTGACAATGCTGTGGATTCCAAGGCTCATCTCAGTGCACCCACAGGTTAGGGGAATGTTACCCTGCCAGGCACGTGCATTGGAATATGCTCACCAAATTACTCCTGCATGGGTGAATGGTTGAGCAAATGTGTAAGGGAGTCTGGAGGAGTATTTGAGACCAGAAGAACTTGCCATGAGTGCATTTGTCGGGGGCAGACCCTGTAATGGGAGCCATCACTGTGGTCCCAAACACCCAGAGGGGGAGTGCTGCAGGCTGTCTTAGGACCAGGGTCAAGAAATCATTTCAAAATCAATCTTCCAGTAAGAGCAAGCTAATATTTGGAGTTTGTGACCTGGAAAGTTGGGAGCTTCTTCTGAGCCTTCACATAATTAATATTGGGTTTAGAGCTCGGGAGGTAGGAGTCCTGTCTGTTGGGAGGTGAATCCTGTGTCACTTTGTTTCTTATTTTTAAAATCAGAGCAGTCAGCCTGTGGTGGCCTAGCCAGCAATGCCCATGTCACATTGCCTGTTTCCAGCAGAACTTCTCTTTTTGTGCTTTCTAGTTCTCTTTGTATGGTGTCCTGGAGGTGCTGATGAACTTGGGGGTTCTTTCGCTTTGATAAATCATTAACCAACAAGTCCTTCTATGGTCTTAGTTTATCGCCTGCATCATGGAAGTGATGAGTTAAATGATGAAAGTTTCCCACCTCCTTTTCCTCTCCACTTTTCCTTTCTTGCCAAGAAGGAGTTGAGATGGGAGCACATATTTCTTGGCCCCATCACTTTGAGGTTATTTGGGAAGATGGTGGGGACAGTTAGCCTCTCTGGAAGCATGGGGCAAAGCAGACCCTAGGAATCCAGGTGGGCATCATCCTGTGTCCTGTGAGGTGAAGAGAGAGCATGCAGGATGCCCTGGACATTTCTAATAGCTGGCCATGTCCTAACATGGCATTATTGGGTTTTTGATATTTCTGTAGCTTTTGACTGGGTGCCTTGGGTGTCTGGAAGAACACTGCACATGAGGCAGGTGGATGTGAGGGAGCAGGTGTCCAGATATCCCCTCCAAAGGAGGTGCTGCTGCTTGGTGTGCCCGCTGTGGTCATCACCAAGAGCTTGCTCTCTCCTCCCCAATGCCCTTCCATGCGTGATCGTGAGGTGGGCAGAGCACTGCTGTCCCCTTGCCACACTGCAGAACATCAGCCTCTGAGCTGGCGTCTCACAGGCAGAACCAGGCCAGGGGCCCAGCCCACATCTCCCCGCCCTCCGAACTGTCCTGGTGAGGCCTGGGGGTGAAATTTGGAAGCCTTAGGGAGAGATAGACCTTTACAGTGGCTTCTTCTGCTCATTAAAGTAATGTTTTCAGGCTGGTTCTTATATACTCACATTTTCAGGGAGATTTGAGCTTCTGTCAAGTGCATGTTTAAGGAGATTTAGGGAAATTCCAAATGGGGATTTCTGCTTTGGTAAGTGGTTGTAAATGATTGGGGTGGATGCTGCAAATTTCAAGCTGCTCTGTAACAAGAATGAAGTGTGTGTTCCTCTGTTAGCCCTCCACCATCTAAATGCTAGGTTTCTAAAGTTTACTGCCTAGTTGAGAGGAAGCGTGGAGAACATTATCCCCAGGGAGTTATTTTCCTCAAAAAAAAAAAAAGGTAAGTGTGGGAAAATAACAGAGCTGTTTGAAAACTGCTTTTAATCTGTGCAGCTCTGAGAGCTGCCGGGCAGGCCGTGGGGAGAGACTTAGGTGGATCTGACACCCTGCCGTCCTTCACCCACCCTACATCTGCTCAGCCTGCCTTCAGTGCAGGGGTGGATACTTCGTGTACCAGGTGGGAACCGATCCTGCCCACAATTTGCTGAGTGACCTAATTGGGAGCCATTTCACACTCCCATGGTCTAAATTTTCCGTGCTGTGGTCCTGCTGGTGGTCCCCAGACGGTCACCGGCACACTTGGTCCTGTTACATGTGGCCTGGCCACCTGTCTGTGGGCTCCCACCTCTGCGCAGGTACAGGCCAGCTCAGCTGCAGACTCCAGCAGCAGCTATAGCTTACACGGCAGTGAACTTGGTGTTTTCATAAAGTGTTTGCATGGACACTGATCTCTTTGGAACTTAGAACAGTGCTAAGGACCACACTCACGAGTCCTAAGGTGGTGCTGCTCAGCCTGTTTGTCTGAGGGACCCATGAGGTGTGAAAGGGTTTTGGAAACAGCAGGATGAGGCCACCCCATGAAAAGCTCATGGAAAATCCCACATTTGTTTTACTGTACAGAGGTTTTTGTTACCCCCAACCTTGCTCACTAAAGTAAAATTGGTACATAGAAGATATGCTTAATTTGTGGTGCTGAGCATTCCTAACACGCTGCCATGAGCCTCTAGGGCCAGGGGTGTGCTCTGGGCTGAGCAGCACACAGGCTCCAGGGCTGCCGGTTGTCTGCTGTACGATCTGGAGGTCTGGGTATGCCTGTGGTTAGTGGCCTGCAGGCCCCGGAGGAAGGCATCAGAGACAGTGAGGGGCCATCCCTGCCGGCATTCTGGGCCACGGACTGGTGTGAACAGGCCCCTGGCTGGACACACAGAGCCGGGACCTCCCACTCATCTATGCAGACCATTAACCATAAATTTGTAATGGCTACAGGGAGGGGGCAAGCGTGCCGTCTCCACACTATCCATATACCTCACAAAAATAAATGCACAAATGGCCTTTGTCATGTGTTCCCATCTTAGGAGTGGGATGGTGGGGTGGTGGGGTCAGGGCTAGGCTTTCTTTAATGATGTTTCTGATTGCAGCCATGCTTGTTTAAAGTTTTGTACTAAACTATCGCCATGTCACAAAATCCAGAATTTTGACTCAGAAGTTGTGAGTGTATTGCATCCTGTGAACAAGTAGCCAAGAAATGACTTCAGCTGCACAAAGTCAGGCAGTAGAATTACAGAGTAGCATTTCAGTAATAGAAGACACCCCGAAGTAGAAACACATTTTAACTTTTTCCTATTAAGAAAGCACATGTCATAAGAAATAAGCTGCCTTTATTATCCTTTTCTGCCTTTAATTTACCTAAAGATATGAAGCAGATGTCTAGGAAGGGCACATGAGAATCATGTGCCAAGAGCTTATTTTGAGAGTACCTTTTGTATTGTCTCAAATATGAACAAGTGAGGCCTCTGTGGACCCATCTGGGAGTTGGTGACTGCTTGGAGCTGGTCTCAGGAGAGAGGCGCAGGGGTCTGGGTTCCAGCTGCCCCTCCTCTCACAAACCTGACCCTTGTGAGGGCTGACCCTGGTGTTCGGGCTTCTTCTTTGGGATCTTCAGGGAAACAGCATCCTTCCAACTTGACCCTCTGCCCCTGAAAGAAGCAACTTCCTGTGTTCCCTCTGGCTACTAGGCGGCAGTCCAGCCAGGCTCTACCAGGACCTCCATGTTTGCCTGAAAATGTGAAACAAACAGGCCACTGTGATGCCTGATCCACGTGCTCCTGGGGCACAGGTGTCCAGAGAATGGGGGGCCACGGGGCCCGGAGAGGCCAGCACACAGTCCTGAGCAAATGGCCAGATCCCACAGAGGGCACACTGCCCTTGGGCTGTGCGACTGTGGACATGGGTGGTCTGGTGCCCAGGGCTACCCAACACTGGCAGGAAGTACTGCTGTTCAGAAAAGCTGGGACTTAGACCCCCTCTGCATATCGTGATTCCTTCCTCTTTTGCTCAAAACCAGGGAGACGAAGGGCCCAGGAAAGCCAAGTGGGGAGCATGTTGGTGATTGAAGTGGTTCACCTGGATAGCAGGGTGTCTAGACAGCAGGACGGGTGCATGGAGCCACCTGGTGGCCAGGCCTGCTGTGGCCGGGCATCCAGCCCTGCGGCCCAGGGTTTTCCTCTGGCTCCCACCTGGGGAGGTTTGTTCAGAAGCCGGCTGCCACCCGGCAAGTAGAGACACTGAAAGGTGCCTAGGCAGAAGCAGAAGCTCTTCTCCAAAATTTTCCTAAAAGGATGGACTGTAAGTAGGGTGTTTAACCTTTGTTTTTAAAGTTTACCAGAAACTGCCTATTGTTCCATTGGCTTTGTGCACAAATTCAGCGGCTGGACATAATGGACCATGTCTGAATTGGAGGCATCAGTTTGAGAGTCCCAGTAAGTTTGGCAGAGCCAGTGGCAGTCTGGTCAGATCCGGCAGGTGGTCGCACCAGAGGAGGGGCTGGAGTGCAGGCTGGAGGACCTGTGCTGGCGGCACAGGCTCGGAATTCAGTGATGGCCCTGCAGCGCCTGCTGGGCTCTATGTAGGCATCAGGGGTCATGCAGGTTGTTGGGCATCACCGTGTTTTTTTGTTTTTAATTAAGGTATCATTGATAGACAATCTTATGAAGGTTTTACATGAGCAGCTTGGTGGTGTCAACATTCACTCATATTATCAAGTGCCCCCCGCCATCCCATTGCAGTCGCTGTCCATCAGTGTAGTAAGATGCTATAGAGTCATTACTAGGCTTTTCCATGCTGTACTACCTTTCCCCATCACGGTGTGTTTTGTTCTGGACTCAGGTCCCTGGGTGGAGGGTGGGGCTGCCTCCTGGGCCTCTGGGGACCAGTGGTGAATCTTTCATGTAGAGCACGCGTGCACACCGTGGGCATGTGCAGCCGGCAGGAGCACAGGGCCACACGGGGTGTCGGAGGGAAGCCAGGCCTTCCTGGTGCCCAGCAGACACATACGGACCATGTGGAGGAGCTGGGGCAAGGGGCTCCCAGGACAGGCAGGAGGCCAGGTCCCATCTCCCCTTACCATCACACAGGCTCTAGGTCCTTGTGGGGGCTGGGGGGGTGTGCTTCCACCCTGTGTTCTGGCACGGGCAGCAAAGGGCTGCGGGACCAAGAGCAGGGCTGAGTGTCATTTCCCTTCAGATGCGTGCATCGGTGACTAGAGACCATGACAGCCCTGCATGCAGCCTGACCTGCCCAGCTCTGGGTTGGGTGGTGCTGGTGCACTCTGAGGGCTGTGCTGGAGCAGGAGGTGCCCTGGCCGTTGTGTCTGGGTGCCCTGCCATGTCTGGCGCAGGAAGTGTGCAGATTTTTGAGAAGCATGCCTGGCTTCTCTTTCCAAGATGTGGGCCAGATGCTTGGGTGCCTAGGCCTATTGTGCTGGTAGTAGTTGGGGAACCATGGAAGTCCCAGAACCCTGGGAAAAGCAGGCTGTGACCTCGTTTCCCTGGGGGAGCAGAGAGGGGCTCTGGGGCAGCTCTAAGTCGGCATACTTCACAGGTACGTGCAGTTTCTCAGTGGGCTCCTGTCGGGAACGGTGAAAATGAATGCCTCGCCCCTGTTCCTGCACTTGGTCATCCTGCACGGGATCCCCAACTTCGACACAGGTGGAGGTGAGTGTCCTGCCCACAGCAGTGTTCTGAGATGTGCTAGCCCCGCACTGGCCTCAGTCCTCAGCCCTCCTGGTTGCGGACTAAAGAAAGCCATCGGTGTGCAGCAGGGCCAGTGCAAGGGGGAGAACACAGGAGCCCCAGCATCTCTCTTGCTGTGGCTGGAAATGCTGTAACTCCCCTACACCTCGAAAGCCATCCCAGGGCCCAGTTCCTGTGGGTCTGTGTGGTTCTTTACAGATGACCCCGCCTGTCTTTCAGCATGCCGGCCCTTTCTGAAGCTCTACCAAGCCATGCAGCCGGTGTACACATCGGGGATCTAGTAAGTGTGGCTGCTTTCGAGAGAGATTTCTGCAGAGCCCAGGAGATGGGCTGAGCTGCCCTGCTCATGGGAAGGGGATGGGGGATAGCAGAGGATGAGCCCCAGGGTCAGAGGCAGGTGCCCCCTCCTCCCTTTCAGGAGGTGTCTTGCTGCTGTCACATCAGTTGGCTCCGTGAAGGGGCATGGATGCTGGAGCCTGGAGGAGACACAGGCCCGCACACTGGAGGCATGTGACAGCCCATCATGCTCTGCCTTTCTCTCCCCTTTGCATTGTAAGCAAAGGGCAGGCCTGGGCTCAGAGCTTACATGGCTTTTTGGGCTTTTCTCTGTGTTTACATAAACATTATGAACATTCATGGACAATAAGTAAAGGTAAAAATTGTTCTCACCATGGTGCCACCACTCCAAACGAGCTTTGTCACGTTCCTGGACTTGTGGATGCGCACAGGGGCGACACTCTGGCTGCCACACCCTCACTTACTGCAGAGTCTGTGGCTGTCTGCACGCCCGCACCGGGCTGCATGCCCCGCCATGCACGGGCCTGGGGTGGGGCCTTCTTGTGGGTCACCGACCCCATGTTGCTGTAAGGACTGTCCCTGGTCTGGCAGCTTTTTGGCACCTTTTTGACTCATTTCCACAGGAGAGAGTCTCAGGGATGGATTCCTGGGCCAAGTGGGATATTTTGTGTAGTTTCTGAGTCTTAAATTGTGGGATTGCTTTTCTCAAAATGCATTCTTTCCACATAATCATGAAATAGCACAATGATCTACTTTTCTGTTTATCCTGAAGCAACATTGGCTCAGAAAACCAGAGTAGGATCTACATCGCCATAGAGCCGGCCCAGCTCCTGAAAGGGGACATTATGGTGAGTTCTCACGGCAGCGTTCCTGCTCGCCCCCCATCACAGCCCAGAAGGGGGAAAAAAAGTTGTCTTAAAGCAATGACACCACCCTCTCCCCTGAAAAAGCCTGTTGGAAGAATGAAAAGCAGCCTTCACCCTAAAGGCAGTTGGTTAATTTTATGAGTAAAGTTTCTTTAATAAAAGGGACAGAGAAGATTGTTAGAGCCACTTGAAACATACTCCCTGGAAAGTAAAGTTCTAACTAAGCCCACGTCCTTCTGGGTGCCTGTTTCTGACCATGAATGCCAGCTGCACATGATCATAGGCTTGCAGGTGAAGGCGTGGGAAGAACGTAGTGATGGCATCAGCACTACTATTAGGTCAGAGGGATGATTCTTCCAGAGGGCTTTGATTCTTGGGCCTGCTGGTTCTTGCTGCCACTCTTGCCTTTTATCTGTCTTGAATATAGAAAGTTCTAAAACCCTACAAATCTGAGATAATTTCAAAGAAACGTGTCTGAGACAGGGAAGCCTGAAGGTGTACTTGGCCGCCCATGTGGGGAGTTGCTTTCCTGCGCTGACCGCTGGGCCGGGGAGGCAGCCGGGAGGGATGGAGGAGTTTGAGGGCTGGCTTTGCTTCCTGGTAGTGTACATGGCTGTGAGGATTCTCTTATTTTCCCTAAAAGTTTGGGCTTTAAAACCCTTCCTTTGTGGTTGGTGAATCCCCACCATGGCCCACCCTGGGCTCTCATGCAGATCAGTCACTGGCTCAAGCTGACTCCTGGGTGCCACATGCACTTTACAAACATGTTCTTCCATCCATGGCGTCCAGGGAAGGAACTGGTAGCCCATGTCCTAGGTGACAAGCCAAGGTGAGGGTGTTAATGCATTTTAGGCCCATTTGCTCAGCTGGTATGTCATGCATTGCCCCCAGGAGGAGGGACCTGGGGACAGGGTTTCCTTCTCTGGTGTTCTGCAGGGCAGCTCTGGCCTGCTTCCTGGGGTTAGAGGAGAGGGCAATGGGTGCCTGCTTCCTGTGCCCCCCCAAGTCTCCCAGGATTTTCTGGGTAGCTGGGCAGAGGGCCCAGCAGTTGTTGTGGACCTGCTGTGTGCTGGCATGACCAGGACTTCACACAGCTATGGCTTCCATCTGCCCACTGGCTCTGGGCACAGGGTCTAGCTTTCAGCCATAAAAGGAAGCTGAGGAACCCAGAGGGACCAAGAGAGTCTGGTAGCCAAGCTGTTAGGATGGGCATCTGGCTGTCTGGCCCCAGGCCCTCTGACTTGTCTGCCTGGCCTTGCATCTGCACGAGAGAGGGCTTTGAGTTGCAGTATTCAGGCTGGGAGCTCTCTGTGACCCCAGGAGAGGAGTTACGGCTGAGTGCCCTTGTGATGACCCTGGGGAGGTGGCCAGAAGACTCTAGGAGCCTCGCGTGCCTGTGGGCTGGTGGCAGCAGGGGTGGAGGCCAGCCAGTCCACGGGTGGACCGGAGGCCTCGTCTGCGCTCTGTCCTCCTCCCTCCTGCCCCTTGCCCTCCCGCCCTCCCTCCCCGCCCCTCTCCTCCTTGCCTCCATCTCTCCTCTGCCCCCTCCTCCTCCCTCCCTGCCGCCTTCCTTCCTTCCCATCGATGTATTTACCAACAGTCCCGTCTGGAATGTGTGCAGCTTTCCGAGTCTCTGTTGGGTCCCAGCACAGGAAGGAAGGGAGGGACAGAGTGACATCTTTGTCCTGGAGGAGCCTGCTGGTGCAGTGGGCATTTGTGGGAGGGGGACTCACAGGAGGGTTCAGGCGGAAGTGACCTCTGAGTTGGGTGCAGGCCCTGGGGCTGAGGGCACAGCCTTCCTGGGTGGGTGGGGTTGGGACAGCCCTGCAGGGATCATTTGCCCTGAGGTGGAAGCCAGACGTTGCGGGCATGGATGTCTCCAGTTCCTCTTGGGAAATGGGCTGTTACTGTAAAGGCACTCATCACCCCTGAGGGCTGCTCATGGGGACGGGAGCTGCTCATGTGGAGCAGGGTGAAGGGAGGGTGGGTGCTCGGTCTTGGGGGAAGAGGGGCTCCCTGAAGGGATGCACAGGTGGCAGATGGCAGGGCCCAGAGCCGGGGCAGCAGGCAGCTGCAGTGGCCCCGGGACCCCTGTATGGGCTCCAGTCAGGCTTTCAGCTTACAGACTGGGTGGCCTCAGAGGCCCCTCTGCCTCTCTGAGCCTGAAGGTCCCTCCATCAGTGAGGACCACGTGGGGTCTGACGATGAAATGAGCTAGGACAGTGGCCTGGGGTGAAACCACAGGAATGTGGGCACGGGTCTGCAGCTCCACACGGGGACCCCGCTGACTCTGCCCCACGTGCCCACTCATCCCACATGCTACGCCCCATGCCCCCTGCAGGGGCCAAGCACGGTCTGAGCAAGCACCACCAGGCCCTCCATCAGCAGGCCTGCAGTCTGAGCCGGGTGTTGGGGGGAGCATTCCAGAGGCTGGTGGGAGGTCGTGCTGGCCTTGGAACTGGGAGGCAGGTCTCGGACTGGGGAGGGGCAGATGGGGGCCACGGGTGGGTGCGTTGCAGCAGCGGCCGAGCTGGAAGGCTGGGTTGTCTTCAGATGAAAGGTGGTGCCTCTGGGCTCCCTCGGCTGCATGAGCGGTGCCTACCACCACCCGTCCGTGGTTGTCAGGGGTGTTCGTAAGCACCCTGGTCCAGTGGCAGGCAGGGCTCACTCTGGCATCTAGCTCTTCCCTGGGCCTTCTCTGTGACAGCAGGAAGTCTGAAAGGTTGGCTATTTGGCCCTCCTTGGGAAATTTCATTTCCACCACACCCCTGTGATCTGCCAGGTGGTGAGGGCCAACCAGTGAGGACTCAGGAACTACCTGCTGGGTCCCCCTCAGGGATGAGGGCAGGTCTGGGCTGGGGAGGACACTGGGACAGTCCTGTGTCTGGGGCTGACATCCTGGAGCCATGGATGCTGTGTGCCCTTTTACAGAGCTGAGCTGGGCTTCTGGGCCCTTGAAGTCCTGTGTGGCCTCATCAAGGGGACTCCATGGTCATGGGGAGAACAGAGTGGGTGGAGTAGTGGCCCAGCAATGAGAGGTGGTAGGAAGATTGCTGCCACATTTTAGGAAGGGGCATGGGGGAGGGTGGCTGGGGGTGCTTAGAGGCTGGTCCTGGGTGGTGTTTGTGCCGAAAGCACAGCTGGGAGGGCCAGGCCCCACGCTGCTCTGCTTCTCTCAGGTCCTGGGAGGTGAGAGTTCAGGGAAACAGACGAGGGGCCTGGCGTGGGCAATGGCTGTGTGTGTAGGCTTCCAGAAGGTCTCTGCCCTCCAACGGGAGGGCTGATGCTGACCACCGCGCCCCTGGCCCTGCGCCCGCCTGGTCCCTGCTGTCTGGGGTGTCCTCTCATCTCTGGTCCCACCCTGAGACCTCACCTTGCAGCCCTCTCAGTGGCTTTCCTTGTCTTTGGTGCAGCATCTTCCCTGGGTGTTGGCTTGGGCCTCTTCTCTCCTGGTGTCCCTCAGCTGTGCCAGCTCCTGCGCGGCCATCTGTACGTCTGTGTGCCTGTGCAGTGGGTTCCCATCTTTCCAGTCCGGGGCTCCTCTTGGCTCCACTTGACCCTCTGCCCTCCTCTCTGGGTTACGCTGCCTCTTTTCTGTGTCTACCTGCTGGGGCAGACCGATGTGCCCACCGAGCTGGTTTCCGGGCCCCTCAGCTCTCCTTACACCCCAAATGTGAACTTCCTCCTTGTCTCAAATCTCATCAGCCATGGAAGTCTGCACCCAGTAGTGCCCAAATCCCAGCTCTGAGTCCCACCGTTTTCTTTCCAGGGCTGCTGCTGTGTGTCCCCCAGCCGTACTCCACATGATGGAATCCCTATCTGAGTGTGGCATTTCCCTGCTGTGGCCCAGTATCCCCTGCAGGAGAGGGAGGGGGCCCAAGCCCCTTCACACCGAGCAGCGAGCCCCTTGGTTTCTGGGTCTCCATCATGTCCTGTGAGGCTGTATGATGCCATGCTCTGTACATGGCCCAACGTCCCCTTCCTCTGGGTCACCACCCTGGCAGGCTGGGGGCATTGCTGCCATGAGTGGTGCACCTGGTGGGCCCTCCCTTAGGCTGTTCCACCATCCATCCAATGGGTGTCTCCCTCTGCTTCCCCAGAGGATGCCAAGCTCTTGAGGCAGGGCCATGAACCTGCTGTAGCCTCCCCAGAGCCGGTCACCATGATTGTCATGTGTGATCTGCCTATAGGAGTGGGCACTGTGTCCAGCACGCCATCACTGTCCCCGCCCTACAGTCTAGAGCCTACAGTGGAGGCAGAAATTCCTGTCAGCCTCAGCTGTTTGCACTGTCAGCCTTGTGCAAAGGCAGGAATTCCTGGCCAAGCCACGTCTCCATGGAAAGCTGGAGCCTGCTGGGGCTTCTGGCCCCCTGGTGGGTGGGGACCCTGCTGCCATAGGTGCCCCGGGCCCACCTGCCTCAGTGCAGAGGTGGTTCAGCCTGAAGAACCGGTGTCGGGCGAGTTCTGGCATTCAGGTGTCGGGGAGCTGTGGGTTTCTTGGGGTGCATGTTTCATGCCCCAGAGGCACCGCCTGAATGTGTGATTTCATCAGAAATGCTGTCAAGTAGGCTCGCCCTGATCTTTGCACAGGACATGCTACCTTGATAACATAGTCCCCTTCCTGCACCGCTCTGCATTCCTAACCAGTTTATTTTTAGGATTGTATTATTGTTTGATTTATTCTTCCTGTGTTTACAATTCATTTTTGTACACTCTGCACTTATTTTCTGCAGCATTATCAGATGGGTGGGGAGGACGTGGGTTACAGCTGGCAAGTGGTGTTTTTCCATCACACAGGGTAAATTTTCCTTATGCTGTTCACAGAAATAACGACCAAAGGGGCGTTGCTCCATTATCTCTAAGAAGCCTGGAAGTTGTTTTCACCTCCATATGGGTTTCCCAGGACTGCAGTAACAAAGCAGCACAGACGGTGATGGCTCCCAGGCCCGGGGCTGGACCTCTGCGGTCTCAGCGCAGCAGGTCAGGTTCTCCTAGGGCCTGTCTCCTGGGCATGTAGGTGGCATCTCTTCCTGTGTCCTCATGTGGTCGCCCCTCTGTGTGTCTGTGTCTTGATCTCCTCTTAAAAGGACACCAGTCACACTGGATCAGGCCCACCTTATGACCTTATTTACCTTGATCACATCTTTAAAGACCCATCTCCAAATATAGTCCTTTCTGAGGTTCTTGGGGTTAGACTTAACAAATGGATTTTGAGGGACACAGTCCAGCCCATAACTCCTGTGTGCCTTAAATAAACCTGTTCTGACAAGATTAGTATTGAAATCAGGTACTGCTGGTCACCCGGCACCTTTGACGATGAACCGTCTCTTCATTCACCACAGCATATGTCACGTGCAGCATGAAAGGGAATCGCATGCACACCCCACTCCCGAGTGTAGACTCCAGTCCTGGAGTAACTCCAGCATGGAGAGTTTGTGTTTGCAGGCACAGAGGGTTGGGCTAGGGGTCGTGGTGGCTGGGGTATTCTAGCATCAGAGAAGAGACTCAGAGTGCCAGCCTGCAGGCTGGGCCAGGTGTCACCAACACACCTATGGTCATCTTGGGGGTCCACGTTGTGCAGCAGCTCACAATCCCCATGTTTCCGGCCCCACCAGAAGCTAGCGTCTAGTATGGGCACAAGGAGACAGATGCCACGGAGGTTCTTTGGTGTGGAAGAGCGCCCCAGAGAGCCTCTCCCCTCTGGCCTGGTAGGTTGGCCTTCCTGGGTGTCTCTG
This sequence comes from Manis pentadactyla, assembly GCF_030020395.1. Taxonomy (NCBI): domain Eukaryota; kingdom Metazoa; phylum Chordata; class Mammalia; order Pholidota; family Manidae; genus Manis; species Manis pentadactyla. Next base: position 48,223,134 of record NC_080025.1, read on the forward strand.
AGGCTGGAAAGCAGCAGATCCCCCACTCCAGCCTCTCCCCATATCCATGTGAGTCATGGGAGACTCGTAGCATGGCTTTGCCCTGCCGTTCGGGCGCCTCTGCGAGTTCAGAGGGTGTGCCTTCAGCGGAGCTGAAGATGGGGATCGGCTACATGGCCTGTCCCTGGAAAGGCTAGGGTACTCGTACATTTTCACTCCTCATCAAGAATTTGGCAGTGGTCCTGGCTTGGAAAGAATCCTATGGAGCGAGATGCTTTTACAGGGTTACCGCAGACTGCTGCAGAGGTCTGGGCCAGGCTCTTTGCCTGGTGTCGGTGGAGCACGCCTCCAGCTCTGGAAGGTGGGAGGTGGCAGCCAGGTCTGGCTCCCTGTCCTTGTTCATCATCCTTCCAGAAGGCATCTTGTGCTTTGATGTTGGTGACTGTTAGCCTTGTGCAGAGATAGGTATGCCTCTTTACTCAGGAGGGACTCCAGCTTGAGACCCATTAGCAAAGACAGCAGGGGCCAGCATTAGAGCAAGGCAGGCTGCCTCGGCTCTGACAGGTTGGGAAGATGTCTTGGGAAGATGGAATCCCGTTGTCATTCCTTGGCTTTGGGGGCTAGTGGGTGACACTGTTCCTGGTGAGGTGACCCCCAACCCCCGCCTGACTTCTGAATGTGGCCCGCCCAGCCTCGCTGGCCTTCCCTCTGCACACTGACCCACCTGTTCTTGCCACGTGCTTTCACTGAAGGTCAGATTCTGCAGCCCACCCATTCGTTCAGAAGGGCAGGGCCTGGGTGTTCAGCAAACACACTGTTGTCAGGGCAGAGGGCAGAGCTTTCGTGAGCTCAGCCAGGTTGTTATGTAACCTGCTGAGGAATGCACGTGGGCGCAGGCCTCCGGGAGCCTGGCCAGGGTCCAGGGCCCCATGAGGCTTGTAAACACTTTGTCGGCTGGCCGGCCCGCCCCATCTTGCTGCCTCATCTTGTCAAACCCTGTGGCCATTTACTTTTTGTCTTCCTGGTTTGGGGCTTGTGACCTTGCTCTGGTGACCCAACTTCTCAACAAGGAGCCATAACAAAAAGCACATCATTTACTGTTTCTTGCAGAGAACATGCAGATTCAGGGAAGTGAGCAAGTCCTTGGCTCCCTCCCTGGACAGGGGCTTTATGCCAACCTTTACCTGCCCACCACTGAACTGTTCTGTGCCTTTCTGTGTGTGTGTGTTTTCCTCTCTCACTGCGCCAACAGTTTTTCCCAATCCCATGGTCTTAGCAAATCAGGCTGGTTGTTCGCATTCACAGCCAATACTGCTGATTGAGAAGTGAAATGGATTCCAGTTGAGACCCTCTAAAATCACCTCCAGTCCCAGTGAAATCGTGGCCCTACATGGTGTGGGCACTTTGACTAACAGGGGCTAATGGTCAAAGTTTTTAATCCTTTTCATGTGTGGCTGTAGCTCATTCTCTGAGGACACATATTCTGAGGCCATCCAAAGGCCACCAGGGCCACCAGCGAAGTGGGTTGAAGTGGTGACTCTCTTTTCCTATAGGGGGTGTGTTGAGGGTCTTCCTTCTTTTGCTATTTCTATTAGCCACATGGGAGTTCAGATGATTCAGGGGAAGCTGGATCTGGCAGGAGCTGCTGCTGACAGAGGTTGGCATGGTTGGGGGAGCAGGAATTGGAGACATCTGTGCCTGACCTCTGACCCTGGGGCCTTGTGTCCTCAAGCCTTGACCCCTTGATCCAAGGTGCTCTTTGTCTTGTTGATGGAGAGTTTGAAGTAAATATGCAGCCATGAGACCTAAGGATTAAGCAGTCCTCTTAGCCTATCAGCCATCCTTACGCACCAGATTGATCAGTAACTACTGTGACTCAGAATTCTATTATGTATGAAGGCCCCAGCCATATGCATTGGGTCCCCTTGGGGAAGACTGGGGCAAAGGCAGGCTTTTAAGCAACTGTGAGAGAACAGGTTGGGTGAAGATTTCGGAGTTGTTTCATCAGACCCAGGATAGGAGGGCACACAGATCTTCCTCTGAGACCATTATACTGTTACAGAAAACCAGAAAACCTGGCCTGGATCACTGACAGAAGAACCAAGCAGCACTCAGAGGTCTTGGAGGGTGGAGGTTTATTTTACGCCAACAGGCTCAGAGGAGAGTGATCTCCAAAGGTCTGAGCCCTGAGTACAGGAGGGCCATGCCTTTTATACATTTACTACAAAGCTAAGGGGGGAGTCAGCATCCAGAAACTGTTGCAGTAGGAGCTATTAGGTCACTATAGGTGTGTTCAGGACACTAGTTAGATTTTAATCCATTTCTGTAAAGGTTACCTGGATACCCTATTATAAACGAATGGGCTTCCATGACTATGATTAACAAGCTGTTCCATACCACTGAGTTCTGGTAGGGAGGGGAATATATGGTTACATTGTTTTAATCTCAAGCACCCAAGCACCTTGTGATTCCTTTATATTCTTGAAGCCTTAACAGAAACTTTGTCTCCTTGGCTTCCTTGGAGTCCTACTAAACCCAGAGAGGAGAAGGGATTTGAGAATGTTCTGAATATTTCCTCATCAATACATGCAAGGACTCTCTCTCTGGAGACTACAGCCTAAGTAACATATGTGTAAATAGAGCACATGCACACTTGTATTAGCATGTAGTGTTGAATTAGTCCTTGTGAGATGATCATGAGATTGACATTGTAACATCCACTGGGCAGTCAGAGAAAGCTGCATTCGGCTCAGCGTCTCTGGTGGGACTGTAAGTTCCTGGTGAGTTGTGAGTAAGCTTGCACACGTGTGTGCCTCACCTTGGGCCTGGTGACAGCCTGTGATGCATGGATGTCATCTGATCCAGCCTTACTGTTTCTTATTCTCCTATAGCTCAAAAGAGGCTGCAACTCTGACTTGTTTCAGATGCAGATACTCTAAACTCTGCAGGCAAGGGATTGGTGTTTTGCAGAAACTCACTAACACCAAAGGCACTGAGGACAGCCCTCAGTCACTCTAATCTTGACGAAATGTTTTCATTATTTTGTATCTTAAAAGGGGACATTTGGGGTGCTCACATCAAGCAGAATACTGATGGTTCTCTCCTTTAAGTGTAAAGAGCAGATTCTGCTATCTGGTCACGGATGCTAATGAGGACTGTTGATGTGCTAACGAGGTCCGTTGATGTGGATAACAAATAATCCCCAGCTGTGCACTGTACCAGAGTTCCCCAAGGTGGAGCTTGAGCGTGGGCAGCTGGTGGCTGCCAGGACCCCATGCGAGGAGACACCTGAGGCTATCTGTTCAGGAGTCTGCCTGCGGTCTGTTCCTGAGGTCAGGTGGGCTGGACCGGGAGGTGGTGCCGCCCAACCCATCAGTGGGAAGAAAAGTTCCCTGTTAAATGGGAGGTGTGCGGGGAGGCTTAAGGTCTCAGCTGAGTTCCAGGAAGACCTCCGGGAGAGGGGGTGTTCGCATCAGGTTGGTTTCTTTCCATCCTAAGCCTGGGACAGTCTTAATCCTTCTCAGGGAGTCATCTAGCACTTGGCCCCTTGGCCTGGGGAGGTGCCCACGCCTTGGGGCACCAGGGAGCTGGCAGATGTGGGACAACGATCCTCATGTTTTGTCCTTCCCTGGGCCTGGGGTGTGGCCACCTCTGCCTGCCCTGCCATTATATGGAGGACTGGGATCGTGTCCTGGGTCCAGGGAGGGAGCTAAGGAGCACCTGGGGGTGGTGGGTGGGTCTGGGGGCTCCAGTGGGTGGGAGCCAGCCACAGGCACTGAGGGTGGGAGAGGAGGCTGTGGCTGAGGGCTTGGCGCTGTCCGAGGCTGCTTGTCTGTCCAGCACCTGCAGTGCCCAGCCCTCCTGGCTGCCTGTGGCCTCCAGGCTGTGATCCGGTGTCAGGTTCTCCAGCCAGGTCCTTGATATTTACAGTTATGAGAGCCAGGCTGGCAGGAACCTGGGCTTCTTTTCCTTTCTCCACCCTCATCCCCCTTTGATGGAGCCTCCAGGGCCCCAGCAGGAAGAAGGCAGATAGCATGGTGGGTCCATCCTCCTGCCCAGGGCAACATGGGGGCCTGTGTGTGGTCAGCCTTGCAGTCTGTGCCAGAGCCTCTGCTGGCATCGGGATGGTTAGTGCACAAGGGTCCCCTGGAGCAGGGAGGATGGTGGCCCGTAAAGGGCAGGAGGCAGAGCCCCCAGGTGGAGGTGGAGGGCACTGTGGCTGAGACGCATTTGCTGCTGGACTCTTGCTGGCTGCGTCCATATGTCCCAACTGTGGGGCTGAGTCTAGACTGCATTTGCCGCAGCTGCCCAGTGTCCTCCGCCTGTGCTTGTCGATGCCAAACCCTCCCCCGATGGCCTGTTTACACTTCCCTCACCCTTGTGTTTGTCAGACTGCTGCCTGGCAGACAGCGGGAGGTAAACCACAGGACCTGCCCAAAGGGCCACAGAGCCCTCCTGCTGGCTGTGGCCGGGATTTGTGCTTTTCCTTGCATGAGCGTGACTCTGGTTAGGTCCAGAGTGTCCACCTGCACTCTTATTGACCTTGGTGGTGCTCGGGTATTTTAAACCCACCTTTCTGCAAGAAACTTCTCTTTTGTGAGCATGGCTACATCAGAAAACTCCCCAATCCCCTGCCCCTCCCCACTGGGCCTGCTTGGTCTGCCTGGCTCTGTCTGTTGAGGGCAGAACCCAGCCTGCTTCTGGCCCCAGCCCCAGGGACCTGGAAGGGAGTCCCTGCCTGCTGCAGTGGGAATAGAGGTGAGGGGGTTCCACTCCTACAGGCCTATGGGTCATCCCTGGGCTCCACCACCCACAGGCCCCTGAGGCAGGGCCCCAGTAAAGGAGGGAAATGAGGCTGGGCCCCTGGTGGCTCACCCTATGCCCCCAGGCCTGAGGGCTGAGGGGGCTTCCACCCTGCATATTAGCATGTCCCCTAAAGCTGGAGCTGCACCCCAGGGCCCAGTGCACCCCAGCTCTGGGGCTGCAGTGTAGCCTGGGTTCAGGCCACTTCAGGTGATTCTGGTCTCAGCTGACCACCTGGACGACCCAGCACAGGAATTTAAATCTTATGCTGCCCCAAGCTCTGGTCTCTGCTCCCTCTACCCCCTTTCTTTGTCTCTCTGCCTCTCCTTTCCTCTGTCTCCCTTCCCCTATCTCTCTGACTCTGTCTCTGTCTCCCCCCTGTGTCTCTCCCTCTCCCTCTCCTCCTCTCCTGTCTTCCCCTTTGTCTCTCTCAATCACAGCCTGTAATAACCATTTAGCGTATCACAGGTGGTGACAGCCAGCTGCTGTTTCTGTGAGCACAGAAGGGCGTTCAGGTGAAACACAGAGTTCAGGTGAAGTAAACTTCTTCACGATTGGTTAAGGTTCGGGGGGAAAGGGCCACGGGATGCCATTCTGCAGATGTCCTCCAAAGCAGAACACGTCATTGCCCGTCTGAAGGGCCAGGACTGTGTGTCTGAACTTGTGTGGCCAAGGGGCCAGCAGGACTTGTGTGGCCAAGGGGCCAGCAGGAACAGTACGTGGCCTGTGTGCAGCCTGCCATTGCTGTTGGGGTCCCCTGGGTGTTGGGGTCCGGTGTCCTACAGAGTGGCCCCTGCAGCCAGCGCTTTCCCCACCCCCCATCCAGGTGAAGTGCTACCACAAGAAGTACCGGTCGGCCACCCGCGATGTCATTTTTCGCCTGCAGTTTCACACAGGCGCTGTTCAGGGCTATGGGCTCGTATTTGGGAAGGAGGATTTGGACAATGCCAGCAAAGGTGAGGTCCCGCCTGCAGGGATGGGGGAGAGGGGGGGCACAGTGGGACTTGCTGTTTGTTTTATCCACTCTCCTCCCGAACCCTCCCATAAATTGAGCTCCTGACAAAGTTCTTACCAGTCTCAGGGGAGACGGACAGCTTACTTGGCACAGGAAACTTCTGGGGGTGCAGGGGGGCGGCTGTGACTTTCTGCCATGGGGGCTGCCGGAGGAAGACAAAAGTCATCCTGATTTTTTAGCTCAGCTTTCCAGATTTGTTGAAATACGATTTCTTTTTCAGATGACCGTTTCCCTGATAATGGGAAGATCGAGTTAGTGTTCTCAGCCACCCCCGAGAAGATTCAAGGTGGGTAAAGTGCAAAAAGGGGAGCAGGATGTGTTCTATGTTCGGCGATGGGCACATTGGGGTCACTGTACCAACTCCCACCTTTGCAAATATCAGGAAATCTTCACAATAAAAAATTTATTTAAGTAGTCAGATACCAGACAGTGTGTATGTTGGGGGGTTGAAGACAAAGGGGCCCAGATAGGTCAGTGAGACCCCAAAGAAGACCCCATGGTCCAGAACCACTGGGGCAACGGCTGAGTCCCTGAAGCCTTGTTTCTCCTGCCCTGGGAAGATTTGACTGGTTGATTACCTCCCCCTTCGACAAACAACCAAATGTTTTACAAGATGAGAGGTACAGTAGCCTGCAAATACTTTGATTCTCTTTCTAAAAATGCCTTGATAGAGAAATCACCCCCTTATCATCAAGGCAAATGGTTCATTCCATCACTGAAAGCCATGCACTTGACATTTCAATTTATGTTTTAATCATGATACTTCTGAGCTGGGTGCCATCATTTAGGCCTGGAGAGGTTAATGCAAGGCTGGTGGGCCAGGAACCCCTTGGCCTCTCAGGACCACTGGAAGAGGGAGTGTGGGTCTGGAGCCCAGAGCCTGGCCCAAACTGGCCTGTGCCGTCCATCTTCCCTGAGGTCCACCTGTGCGAGCACACTGGGCTTGGAGGACCCACGTCTGCCTTGCCGCCCAGCTGTCTCACTGCTGTTTGCTTCGTTCAGAAGAGGGCACGCTGGCTGCTATCAGTGCCAGGCTTGGGGCAGGGCTGCTCCATGGGCATGGCTTCCGGGGCACTAACAGCTGCCCCTTGCCTCATCACGGGGGGACACTGGTGCTGCTGGCTCGGCCAGGACTAATGCCTGTGCACCCCCACCCACCCATGCAGGTTGTGAACATTTGTGCAACAACCATGGGGTGATCGTAGACTTCAACACAGCTGACCCGCTGATCCGCTGGGACTCGTACGAGAACCTGAGTGCCGATGGGGAAGGTGTGTCTCGTGACTTTGTCAGTTACTGGAGAGAAGGGCCTGGAGGGGGTGGCTGCTCACGTTTAAATCAGAAATGTTGTTAGAGTCTGCTCAGAGGCTGGGGATACTGGGGTTTCTGAGATCCAGAGCTCATACCTTTGTGGGTGCGAGGGCCTTGATGAGAACTGGGTGCGGTGACTTGGGATCCAGCTTTGGACAAAGCTTAGACAGGGGGTAGGCGGCCAGTGCATCGGACTTTCAGGGCTTCCTTAATGGGAGTCATGTCTGCTCCTTGTCAGGGACCGTTTTCCACCTCCTTCCCTCCCTCCCTTACTGATTGTTTACAGGGAAGGCCAAGCATGTGATCGTGGGTGACCTTCCTGCTATTCTGCAGCCCCCAGCCCCTGGGCAGTAGATATTCTGTCTTTGTTTCTGTTGGCTTGTGGCTCCAGTGTACTGATTCTGTGGCTGCCTCATTTTGATCTCTGCTTTTGTGAGTCCATATCACCCAGACCTATTCTCTGGTCACCCACGGAATAGGTCATTTGGGTTACAACAGTGTTGTGAAGGAGGAAAGGGGTGGGGGTGGGGGTGTTTGCTGAAAGAAGTCGGTGGAGGCTGATTTCAAAGAGGGCCTTGGCTTCTCCCAGGCTTCCAAGATGCCGATCTTCAGTCATTTTCAGCTGTCCACGGAGAATCAGACCCGATTTGGGAGAGATCAATATATTCTTGGTCAGATTAGTACCACCCAGATGTAAAATAACCAGAAGTGGTAAAACCACAGTGCCTGTCTGTGGGCCACTGAGCTTGCAGAGACTCCCGGAAGGGGACGTCTGTGGCTAGCACCAGGGTTACTGTTATTGTGTTCCAGGGGGCACGTCACTCCTGCACTTGTCTGCCTGGGCTGCCTGGGAATCAGGCTCTCCTGGGCTCGTTTCTGGGGGATGCTGAGTGCCTGGTAGCTGGAGCTGAATTGCTAGTGCTGGCATGATCTGGCCTCGTCTCTAAGGTCCACGGAAGCCTCGCAGCAGCAGCAGCCCCGTTGTTACCACTGCTTTTCCCTATAACCGTGGTCTCCAGGGACTGGACTTGGGTCGGGTGGGGCAGCCCCACAGTGTCAGGTGACAGGGACAAGGCAGGGGGCGCTGTCTGTGATGGCCATGTGGGCCCGCCCGATGTCTGTCAGCCCTCAGTCCAGTGCCCTGCCGGGCTGAGCACACGGAGATGCCTTGAGCAGGCAGCCTGTCCTGAGGTGCTCTCGTTCAAGGGGGTGAGGACCAGAGCATGGTGACAGGTCTCTCTGTGGAAGCAGCCAGTGAGGGAGGGCAGCTTATGGCGTCCTGGCAAGATGCCAGGCTGGGGCAGTTGGAGGGTGCAGCCCGCTGTGGCACAGGTGTCCCCATCATTCGTGTGTTATGATGTCCCATAAAGTCTCTGTGACGCTGAGTTAATGAACACTGACCTTTGCTCTCGGGATACAGGGTTAGCTTCCTGTGAGCCTCTGGTCATTATATCCACCCATCCACACATAGCCTTGTTTTATGTGCAGATCTGTCAAAAGATGCCTCCTTTAAGCTATGTTGATTCATTGAACTCATACCAACAGCCCTAGCACTCATGTCTGAGTAAGGCTTCTCGAAGACGTGTTTTCTCTGGGAGGCACATCATGGCCTTCTTGCACACAGAAACACTGGACCGCACTCAGGGTGATTTGAAACAGCAAAAATGCCAACAGGAAGCATACGATGGAAAAAACAGTCTGGAGATGGATGCGTGTTTCTGGTGTGAGAGCTGAAACAGAAAGCCCCCCCAACCTTGGAATGTGCATGTCAGGCAGCTCCCAATTTTGGCTGCTTGCCTATGTCAGTGAATGACCACAGAAATGCCAGGTGTACTGATTTGGGGGTTACAAATAAATAAATCTTAGTAAGTGGGTGAATTTGCAGATGTAGAATCTAGAATGGTGGGAATCAGTGTAGTTCCTGCTTCTGTTGTTTAAAAATCATCTCCTTTCTTTTGTATCTTCCATGGCTCTGCCCTTTGGGCGCAGCGCCCAGGACTGGTCCATACAGGGAGGTTTGGTTCCTGCCTCTCCCCTTGGGCTGTGTGGCCTTGGGCAAGTCACTTGTCCTCTCTATGCTCTTTTCTCCCCTGCATAGTGGGCATAGTTGTAGGGCCAGAGCTGCTGGGCAGATGCCGTAACATGATGAACGCAAAGGATTGAGCTGTCCTCCAGGTAGCAGGGTCCCATAAACGGTGTTGTCACTTCCTTGGAAGCCCTGGCGCTTGGTGAGGACCTGGCCTGATGGAGTTGGTGAAGGTATACAGAACCCCAAAATGTCTGTGGGAGAAGCGTGTGTCTGCTGTCTTGCCCTGTACCATTGGGTGGCCAGTGCAGCAGGTAAAACCAAGTGGTGCTGGAGGAAGGGCCAGCCACCTTACTCTGGACGCTGGTGACTTTTCTGTTCCACCCAGACAACTTTTCTGTTCCTGCCTGTCTCACTTCCATGCTGACACTGCTCAGAGGTGCATGGTCACATTCCATCACCGAATGTTCCTGGTGTGGCCCGGGGTATTTCCCTGGCAGGATCATGTCAGCTGTAACAGCTGAGGAGATGCCCCCAGCACCACACCAGCCCCTGAGTTTGGAACGTCCCTGGGGGCAGTGGGCTGGGCAGTCCCCACCTTTGACTCTCCTCTGAAGGACAAAGGCTGACAGGTGAGTACCAGCACCAGGCTGCTCCCCTGCACCTGAGCTGTGCCCACAGGCCTGCTCTTCCTCCCTCCTGCTCCTCTTCCTCCCTCCTGCTCCCCTTCCTCGTGCTCCTCTGAACCAGTCTTATTTTTCCTCAGTTAGCTGGCCTGCCTCCCTTTTCTTAACGCTCACCCACGTGGGACTCTCCCTAGCACTCTGCAGGGGCTGTGGTGCTTGCCCTGAGGATCTCCGGCTGCCTAGCCCTGGGGCTGCCTCTCCTGTGGGACATGTCTGCTGCGTCCCCTCCATGGGAAGTTTTCTGCTCCCTCCTGAGTCATGTTCTCTTGTGAACCTCCATTTCCCCACCCATACAATGGCATGTTTTAAATAGATCATCCTAGAGATAACCTCTGATCTGTGAGATCCTTTTTATTATCGTACATACAATTTCTCTTTGCCATGCATCTCACAATTCCTTAGGACCTGCTGTGTTTCTGGTGCTGTGATGAGCTGGAGTGGAGAAAAATAAGCAGCGTATCTAGAGGGGAGAATGTACACATGTCTATGTATGTCTGTGTACATGCATATATACGTGTTCGTGTACACATAGGTATGTATGTGTGCATGTGCATATATTTATACGCGTCCATATGTGTAAATGCATGCATGGGTATATGTTTCTGTGTATGTGTGTATATGTGTGCATACATGTGTATATACATGCATATGTATCGTATGTGTGTGTATATCCATCCATCCACCTACCTTCCTCTCTGCTCAACAGTCACTGTAAGACATGCTGTGTGCCATACTAGAGTGTGTGCTGGGAATTAGGGGAGGATGGACAAGGAGCAGCCTCTCAGCCTGCCCTCTCCAGGGAGAGTCACAGAGAAGGCTGCTGCAGGCAGGGGATGGAGAAGGTGCATGTCGTCCTGCCGCTGAAGAGGTTTGCATCACTAGGAACACCTGTTGCAAGGAGCCTGCTCTTGGCTGGTTGAAGCAGGGACCCCATAGCCACCTGGCTGGAGGATGCAGGAAGGGGACATGGGGACGCCCGGGCAGGCTTCAGTGTCTGGCAGGGAGGGGCAGTGAAGAGGTGACTGGAGACCCCGGCCAGCATTGATAGGGCTCTGTTGTGCCTCTGGATGCCCAGTGGGTGGCTTCTTATTTAGGAGGTGGGTGAAGAATACCCCGTGCCAGACTGAACCCGAGGACGGGGGGCAGGGAGGCTTCCAGCAGGCCCTCCCTGGGCATGGACTCTTGTCATGCCCCCACTTCCCTTTCCTCAGCTCCTGGCCTTGGCCTGTGAGTGAGTGAGTGGTCACAGGCAAAATTCTTGCCCATCTAAGGTATGTAGATGAGGCCCCTGTGCACCCAGCTTTGGGCTCTGTTAGTCAACAGCCCACAATTTAGATTCAGCCTCCCAGGCAACCTACCACAGTGCAGAGCTGTGGCAGGTGGCCTGAGGGATGCAGATTCCTTGGCCCCTTGCAGTAAGATCCTCCTTGTTACCCTGAGGCACAGGACGCCCTGCTGTGGCTGTGCTCCTGACAGGCTGGCTGTGGGTGAGGACAAATTGGGTCCAGAAGTATCTGGCCACGGGTGTGCTGAGTTGGGAACTGTGTCCCAAGATGTGAAGGCTGAAACACCAAATCAGGTGGCAACATTCAGGTGTTGTCATTTTGAAAATGTATTTGAAAGCGTTTCTCCCCAGAAATCACTGGGGTCTCCGGTTTGGAAAAGAAAGCCAGCTTTGGCATCTTGGCAGAAAGGCCCCTCCCCTCCTGGCTCTGCTCAGTCAAGGCCAGCTGCTTGCGGCAGGATGGGATGCTGCCCGCCAGGCTTGGAGAGCCGATGTGAGCTCGTCAGCGTCTGGCTTCTTGGTTGACTGCTCAGGGTTTCCACTCTGTCCCCAGAGAGGAAAATGCCCGCGGACCCCACCCCAGCCTGGCATGCTTGGCAGTTCATCAACAAGCTGCCATGGTGGCACCACTCTGGGCCCAGGGTTCCTTCCTGCCATGCCTAATTCAAGCCCTGGGCCCCAGCCCCGAAGCACCACTTTCAGGAGTGGCCTGTGACCCAGAGACAGGGTGCTCCGGAATGTCACTTGATAAGGGATCGCAGGTGTCACAGGAAGGAGGCGACAGCTTTCTCATCTGAAGTGCAGTAGTCACGCCCTCTACACTGGATGTGAACTTTTAAACAGATCAGATCTGTCAGGAGCCCTGGGGTGTCTGACAAATCACTCCAGGATTGCTGTCCTAGACAGGTCAGTGAATTAACCCCTGTAACTCCCCAGGGATGGTTTCCTACACAGCCAGTAGCCTTTTCCGGACACAGTGGAAGCCCTGAGTAGGCGTGGTTTGATCTAGGTCCTTGGCCACCAGCCACTCAGGACCCTTGGGCTGTGGGACCCACTCTGGGTGTGACGTGTCCCATGCACCATCAGGGCCTGAGTGGCAGTGGTGTGCTGGGGCAGCTGCAGGTCTGGCATCTTCCTAGGCACCAGCCCAGCACACGTTTTCTCTTCTGCACCTTCCCCATGCTGTTCGTGAGGGTGTTGGCGCACCCCACTCTCTGGTGGCTGCATCGGCTTGGCAGCATGCCCAGTCGTCGTTGCTGCCCACGTCCACATCCTGTCCTGGAGCGCGCATGTTTGTACTCTGTCACTGGTGCCCTGCCTTGGGGCCAGCAGGTCAGGTTTGACTGCTGGGCTCTCCCGGAGAAGAACCTGGTAGTGGCCCAGCCCTTGGTCTCCCTGGGACCCAATCACAGCCTGTGTGGTGAAAGCGAGCTGCAGGGGGCCTCCAGCTAGCCCTCCACCCTCTGAGCATGGATGTTCGTGGAGGCTGTGTGTGTTGAGCTCAGATCCCACCTGGTGAGCTTCCCTCTATCCTTCATGGGTAAAACCTTTCTCTCCACTGCCAGTAACTAGCAGGATTGCAGCCTTCTTTCTTGCTCCATGGAGAGTCTGTGTGTTTCTGCCAAGTTAAGGCTTAGACATGTTGGCCTTGTCACCAACATGGGAAAGAGCACTGACTTTGAGTATTTGATAAAGGGACCAGAAGCCAGAGAGAGAAGTGTTCTAAATGCACCCCTCCTGCATGCCCCCTGACGCCTCCTCACTCCATCTTCGCCTCTGGCCTGACCTGTGCACTGCCATACTGCATTCCCTGTCTCCAGGCCGCTCAGATGTCTTTCAGTCACGTGGACATGACTGTGTCACACCCTCCCTTCTTTGGGAAGTTTGCGGAGAGGAGAGTACCCCAGGCTCCTTGGAGGGGTAGGTCCCTGGCAGATTCTGGGAGAAGGGCCTTGGTGAGAGGGGCAGCTGGGAATATCCCATGGGCCTGAGTCTCTGCAGGGACAGGCATTGGGTGCCCCTCTGCTCACTGTGACATCTCCTCGGCAATGTGTTGAGCTCTAGGGTCCCAAGCAGGTGCCTGAGAGTGGCCTCGTGCCTTCCTGGCCATTCCTCCTGCACCCACCACCCCTGCTCCATCTTTTATGGTTTTCATATTGGAATTCTGCCTAAGCACTTATTTGAGGACCAGGTTCTGCCATGTGGCACTGCCTGTGTGGTTGGGATGGGACTACAGCTAAAATAGTGTTTTAAGTTTCGAGGAACAAGATGCGGTGCTGGGTGCGCATGGCTGTGTGTAATTAGTCTTTCATTCTGTCTCCAGGGCCAAGGACAGAGGGAATGGCTGTTGTTTCTTCTGTTAATGTTCTATGAATTGTCACTAGGGCGTGGCCCGCAGGTCAACCCAGTGAGCCTGTGACGTGAGTGGCTTCACCTCGGTGGCACATGGGGTGCAGAAGGCATGTTTTGTAAGGCTTCCAGCCATTACCTGCAATTGGGGTCATTATAGTGGCAGTGTGTGTGTTACATAAAAAAGTGAGTCTTGAGCGGTCCTCATATTGCTCAGGGCATCGTGTGAGCAGGCAGCTTTGACCAGACCCACGTCCACAGCGCATCCCTCTCCCCTGAGAGCAGAGCAGCAGCCCAGCCATGCCGTGAGTCTGCTGCCTCAGGGCAGCACTGTTCCTAGAAGAGTTGTCACCTTGCTGTTTTGAGTCGGGGAGGCCTGGCGTGTGGTGACAGGGTGACAAGAATGGGCAGTAAAGTCTGAGAGGGCCCCATGTCAGGGCCGTCCATCTTTAGCAGCTGGCTCTCTTCCAGCTGGTCCAGCTGTAGTTGGCGACCTGCATCTGCTCGCCAGGCCCCACACGAGTGGGCAGCTGTGCCGGGAGGTTTCCTTCCCCACAGCACAAGGCAGAGACGCATTTTGTGTTGCTTTGTTTTTGAGCAGTGGCCTGTCTGCAAGCCCTATATACCTGTGACATTGTGGTCTTTGGGACTTAGTTGCAGAAAATGGAAATAATCTAGAATTCGTGATGATGGTGTTCTATGGGAAATGATACTATGGACATTCAATAGTGTATTGTTTTTTGTCAGTGTTTGAATGTGATGAATTTGTTACCTAGAATCCATCCTCACCGTAGTTAGGCCAACATTTAGAGCAGTTGGGTTATTTGGCATTGATGTAGGGAGTTCCCGAGATTTCAGTAGTAATGCCTTGCCCTTTGTGGGGTCCGGGGGGGGGCCACCCAGGCCTTCCTGGGGGCATGGTCTCTTTTGTCCTGGCTCCTGAGTACAAGGGTCCACAGAACATTCTGCGGGCCTCCTGTCCCACTTTACCGCTGCTTCCAGAGATATTCAGGAATGCACCACCTCCTTTCTTCATTAGACGTGTAACCCATGGATGAGATTACAACTCTTCAGGACCAAAAGGCTTGGGGCCTTTCCAAACCCTGAGCCACAGAACCCCCTTTTGGCCAAAAATCAGTGAAACCTCCTCACAAGACCACCCTGTTTCAGCCTGCCAGCCTGGATGGGCTCTGTGTGATCAAAACCCTCCCATGGGGGCATGTGGAGAATGACAGCATCCTGAGCGTGCCTTCTCTGTGGCCATCAGCGACGGAAACGCCAAGCTTCAGAGGCCAAATGGGTGCCAGTTGCCTGTGCCCACGGAGGCATGCCACAGCTCATTGGTAAAGCTGTCATCATGAGGAAAGCCCACCCGGAGCAACACGCACAGAAGAATGAGCAGGACGAAGGGAAATGCTCCTTTTGGGCACATAACAGTTGCGCAGTTTCTTTCTCATAGAAACGGAAAAGGAGCGCCCTGGTGAGCGCACGGTGTTCTGTGCCTTCCCCATTACTGGCCTCTTAGTGGTAGATTTTCTGCAGTTGTTGGCTTTGTGATGCAAAGGTCTGCCTTCAAGATTTTTGTGTAGGAGAAGGTTGGACCCCCATCACACCTCTGACTTGGCGAGACCCAACGCACCAAGGAGAGGCAGGAGTTCATCTCAGTCCTCAAAGCAGATGGTTCTAACTGCCGATTCTTACCTCTGAGTTCTTAAAAGGTATTATTTTATCAATTAGTCATGCCCTTTGTTACAGCGGCAGTGTTATTTGCACAGTGAGAACAATGATGCTCATCCCTTGGTAGGAAGGTGAGTGAGTCAGCACCCTGGCCAACACCTAACTGAACAGATTTTTTGCACAAGGAACACGTCATGACCCTAATGAAAGGGACCCCTTCCCCCAGCATGAGCTGACTTTTATCTGGAGTCCTATGTGCCACCCCGTGCCAGGTGATTTATTGAAGAAAAGAGCTACTCTGACAGCCCAGTTGTGTCCTGTCTCAGGCTGGTTGAAGGGTGACCCTTGCAAGTGTTTTGATCATGCACTGTGAACCTGAAGACATCAGAAGGGGCTGTGCGCGTTTGCTCCGGCAAGTTCTGTTCATTTAGACTAAAAACATGTGGCCACGCTGTGAGCTGTGCACAGCAAGGCAGGGGTTGAATCGCTGGCCTGACCGCAGCCCATCTCAGCTGCATGTGATGCAGTCTGAGATGCAAAGGGGCTGCCGGGCAGAACACGGGGTGTGTGGTGTGGACGGGAACTGCACCAGAAGGCCCTGTGCAATTAACACAGGGCAAACCTGGCCACATTGAGGAGATGAAGGTGTCGGGCAGAGATTTCCTGGCTGATACTTGGAAGAATGCAAACCACACTTTGTAAACCAAAGCAGGTTTGCGCTGGCTCAATGCCAGCCTGGAGGCCGGGTGGAGGGCATAGAGGTCTGCTGTGGCTCTGGAGAAGAAGCCTTTTCTCCGCCTCCTCAGCCTCCAGTTCAAATTTCACTCAACCCGATTGCATGAAGCCCCACCTTCATGTTTACACTGCACTGACGGATTTGGATTTGGCAGAATCAAAGTTCCCCGCCTGCCAGCAGGATCGTCCACCCTGCTCCTTGGCCGCTGCCTCCCCCAGAGCAGGCGTGCCTGCCTGGGATGTTGCCCCTGGGTGGGTGAAGTATTCTTACGGAGAGTGGGTCTGGGGCTTGCAGCTGAGCAGGCTGCCCTGCCGTGCAGCAGGAAGGTAAGCTGGGGGTGTGCACGCGTGTGCGTATGGCTTCTGCAGGGCTCCAGATACCTGCCGTGGAGCCGATTTTCTGCTCTGGGGCTTGCAAACCAGACAGAACTGCCAAGGACACCAGATGGAGCTAGTCGTAGAAGAATAGCAGTCACTCTGGCAGGAGGGACTGTCCCCCGGCCTCGGGGACCCCACTGGTTTGCAGGTTGGCAGAGCGTGGTGAGCCTCTCCCTGGGAGAGGAAGGAGGGTTGGGCCTCTTCTGTCTTCCTGGCTGGCTGGTCTTTGCTATGTTCCCAGTTAGGAGTTCCTGAAAGTGGCCCAGCTGCAGTCAGGGTCAGGGGTGCTGTGGCAAGTGCCCCGGGGCGCTGGTGAGGAGGGTGCCGACCATGGGCTTGGCCCTGGCCTGTGTCCTGTTTGTGTGGGCTGTCTGGGTCATCATCACCATGTTCCAAGCCTCACCCAGGGCTGGACAGCGGCCCCTGGGGTGCTGGCTGCTCTGACTCTGAGGGCTGGGCCCATGGTGGGTGTGTCCCTTCCCCACACAGCTCCCTGCAAAGCCTGCCTAGTGCAAGTGGCCCCCTCCTCCTGGTTTGTTTTTTTCCTTAGTCTCTGTTTCTCCAATTTAGAGCCTGTGTTCTTTTGAGAAATCATTTGCCCAGGGCTCAGCTTGGTCTTGAGGGAGCAATTTTCAACCACTACCCTTGGCAGGCAAGGGGCCCTATGCTGCTGGCTTTCTGCTGTGGGCACCACCACACCTTGGGGTACAGAGGGCGGTGTGAGTTGGGGGCCCCTGCAGGGTTCACTGTCAAGGTGGGAATGCATTTTTACCAAGAGAAGCCATGTGTCTTGATGGAGCGGCGTCTGGGGCTCGGCCTGAGGAGAGAAGCAGAGGTCACCTCATCCCGGGGCATGGGCCACACCTTCCTGTTTGTGCGGTGCCTGGCAATTTACTACCTCCTTTTGCTTTCTGTTAAAAAAAATGAAAAGTTAGAGGAAGAGGGCACATTTCATTCAACCCCGTGACATCACAGCCACCCAGCTCTCCAGAGGAAAAATAACATCCTCTGAGGCCCAGGTGTGTCATCATTGCTTAGTGCCCGGTTTTCTCTGAAACGGGAGGTAATTCAATGCAAAGGCAGCATGATTTTTAGGTAGCATAGAGGCAGATAAATTAATGTTTATTCAGTTAAATTTATTAAATTATTGATAAATAATAAAATACATTTATTAATTAAAAATTGCAATAAAGTAAAAGCACACTTCGTGAGCTTCTATTATAAATGTCCAGAGGAAAGAGGACAAGGTCTCTGCATGAGTGACTTGGGGATAGGGCGGGACCTTCCTGGGGATGCCCACCGCTGGGTGGCATTCTCCCAATTGGGAGCATGGGTCCTTCAGAGCCTGTAGCCCCAGCATAGCCTGAGGGAGGAGGTGCCCTTGGGCACCAACACCCGCAGCTCCCTGCTGGTTGCACCCTCTTGCCCCAACCCCTGCTCTGGGAGTGCCTTGCCCAAGATGAACCTGTCCATACCCCAGAGATGGAGCCTGAGCACTGGGATGCCCACCCACTACCAGATATATTGTTGTGCCAGGCTGTTTCCCAGAAAACAGTGTGCCTCTTAAAACAGAATGCTGGGCAGTCTGTCACTGGTTCTGTGGGGCAGTCAGAGCTGATGGGCAAGTCCTAGAGAAGAGGTGCCAAACACTTGGGCCAGGGGTCCCAGGGCCACAGAGGTAGGACCCGTGGTTGTGCTGGAAGGTCTGCCAGGGTGAAGTATGAGGTCAGTGGGCTCACTCATTGGACCCTGTTACTGCCCCCGGGGACACAGACCTGGTGCTGAGGTCCAGAACCATGGCTAGGACCATAAGGGGCATGTGGGGACATGGCATGTGCCCTTGCCTGTGCACTGGTCTGGCTGAAATGCCACGGGAATCCTGGGGCAGCACTCATCCAACACCCTGGCCAGGTCACCTGTCCACAGATAAGAAAGTGAGACTCAGAGAGGATGAGGGACTCACCTAACATCACACAGCCAAGGTCAGGGTTCAAGCCCAGATGGATTATACCAGAGAGTCTGGAAGGGAGCAAATGTGCTTATAAAATCATTACAGAGGGACCCCAAGGACAGCTATTCCGAGGAGAAGAGAGTTCCCCTATCCCATGAAGTCTAGGAAGATGAAGAAAGTCCTGAAAGGGAAGGAGAAGAAGGGAGAGGAGGCGAAGAAGGGGAGGGAGGGGAGGGGAACAGGGAGAGGAAGAGTGGAGGGAAGGGGCAGGGGAGAGGGATGGGCCACCTGGTGGCCCAGCACCCAGGCTCACTTCCCTGTCACCGTCATGCTGGTTTTAATTGAGGTGCCGTTCACATACAGTTATATTCTCTCGGTTCAGTGTGCAGCTCTAGGAGTTTGACTTTCTGTCTTGAAACTCCCACCACACCAAGATACATACTGTAGCTCCAAAGCATCACTGGGTGCCCCTCCAGCCTGAGTCCTGACCCGGTCTGTCCCCTGAGCTGGGAGTGGGGCCAGCTGCTTTCCTACGGGCTCTGAGTCCCTGCAGGGAATGGCTGCCTTTGTCTTTCCTTCTTCCCAGACACCTTTCCCAGGAAGGGTACTCTGTGGCAAGTGTTATCAGCACATTTTGATGTGGTGAAGTGGTTTAGCTGGGTGGCCAAGTGAGTCACTAGGAGGGTGAGCCGGAGACGGTCCAGGTGAGCTGGAGAGGGTCTACGCAGGCTGCTGCAGGAGGCAGAGAAGACCCCAGGGTCACAGGAAATGGCCCGCCCCAGGCTCAGGTGTGCAGGGAATCAGCCCTTCATGGGGGCTCACGGGGGTGGACACAAACTGCCACCCTCAACCCCCCAGCTGCAAGATACAGGACTCTGTCCTGGTCCACAGGACAGCAGACCAAGTCGGGAGTCTGGGAGGAGAGTGCCAGGCCAGGAATGCTCCAGGGGAGTGAGTGGGCGCCTGTATGTGGGCTGCTGCAGAGAACATGCAGGCAAATTCCTTTCCAAAATTAAATTGTTAATCTCTCATAAAAGTGGTTGGTCAGGTTTAGAATTCCAGTGTTTTAAAGGAACAGCGTGGACTTGGGAGTGGGGCTGAGGGAGGTTTGGGTTCCACACTCTCCATTCAGCAGGCCTCTTTTATCCTAAATACTAGCACAGCCTCTGTAAGCCTCTGTTTTCTCAGCCACAGAATGGGCTTTCCAGCTCCGGCTTCCCAGAATTACTGGGGCAATCATGGGACAGGACATACTTAAACAGAGCCTTTGTCTTTGGAACACCAGCAATGTGGGTTGGGGGAGGGGGTGGGGTGCTCCCAGCATTTCCTTTCTTCCTCTGAGCAGTTTCTGGCCTCCTGGCTCTGAGGATGTGGGCTCACCTGGCCGCCTTTGAGAGCAGTTGCAACCGGACGCACTCCAGTGTCGTGCGCTTCTCTCTGCCCAGCTGACTGCCCGTGCCTGGGACGGGGGCCTGCTGCCCACCGCCGTCCCCTCTTGCTCCTCTACGTGTTGCCTAGCTCCTCCCCACACCCAGCAGGGACTCCGCTGAGCATTCCTGTCCAACCTCCATTAGCAAGTGCCTCCTAAAGTCAGGAGAGCCACCCGGGTGAGGAGCTTTCGAATGTTTTCCTCCAGTGAAGACCTGCAGGGAGGATTATGTTGGCAACTTTTGAAATGAAAAGTTGCCTTTTAAGCAAACCTGTCATGAAAGTAGAACCTAAGATTCATAAAGGCAGCACAAAGAAGAAAAGATTCCCGGTAGTTTAACAAGCCCATTGGATTTGTCCGTTGTTTTGAATGGATATTTTTTTTGAAAGCAGGGCCCGTGACAGCTGAATGTATTACAGATCAGCTCTGCACATTCTCGGTGGCCAAGTGGTTGGTGCTTAGAAGGAGGTGAGGTTGAGATTCAGCCCTCCCTTCCGCTGATTCTTAACACACCTGGGACCATACACCTGTGGGCACAGGTGGGCGTTGGTTAATGTGTGTTCAGCTGGGATGGGAAGGAATGTTTTCATCTTTTTTTTGTTTTCTCCATTTTCTTGGATTACTTTCTAACTTTTTTCTGGTGCCTCTTTCCCTCCCTGTGGGATAGTCCCTGTCAGAGCCTGATGGGTACAGGGGAGGGAGTCCATGGCCACAGTCACTGCCCCTTAACGAGGCAGGAATGTGCCCCTTGTTTTCTTCCCTCTGCTTCTTTTCCAGGTCATAAGCCTCCATGGGGTGCCAGTCCGCAGAAGTAATCAGAGCCCTGTATGCTTGTTTGATTTTTAACCAGACCCTGGTTGCAGGGAAATCATTACCAGACAACTCACAGCCTCCTTTTGGAAGTGGCCCTTGGTTCCGGTCAGTGGGGTGGGGGCAGCGAGAAGCCAAGGGGACACGGAGGGGAAGGGTTTGTGCCACCTGGATGTGCCAGGGCTCCTATTCTGCATCTGTTGCTGGAAACCTGCTGTGGGATCGGGGACAGGTTCGGGCCCCTACTGGGTCAGGGTCTTCACTTGTAGAGAGGATGGATTCACACTGCCCAAACTCTCTTGGAGGAGGAAACACAAAACCTGTCACTTAACTACACAAGAAGATGCAGGGGCCGGCAGAATGACAGAGTTCTCTGTGCCGCCCCATGCCTGCCCACAGCCATGGTGGTTCTGAGTCCAGGGCCTCAGCAACTCCACTGGGAGAGCCTTGCCCTCCTGCCCTGGGGTCCAGGGCAGCAGGGAACCCCAGCTAAAGACCCAGGGCTCGGGGCCCACAGACAGGAGGTGAGCTATGTCACTTCACATCACTTGCCCAAACTGGGACCTTGTCATAAGGAGCACCCTGCCATCAGTTAAATAGGGGGTGGGTTTCAGTTTCTGTGGCTGGCTTGGCAGTCAGCATGCAAGGACCCCTCCCCAAGCCCCCAGGTGTTCATTCTTTATGATTCTCTTTATTGCTGCCACTGTGGGGTCTTGGGAGCTAAAGCACAGCAAGGTAGGCAAGATTTGTGGGTCAGAGCAGGTGAGCGCAGGTGGGAGCCAGGGGTCCACCCCACGGATGGCAGGAGGATGGAGGGACTGTGGCAAGGAGGTGGTGTGGTTATTCCCCTGTTGCCTTCCTCATCATCACACTCCCCAGGTCCAGCCCCTGTGTTTGGAAAGGTGTTGGTCAGAAGTCCCTGGGCCTCTGGCCCCTCTGCTCCTATGGGCATGTTGGGCTCACCTGTCGGTCACTGTGGATAAAATAAGAGTTCCTGTGGCCAGGATTCTCACCTGGCCCTGGTTGACTAGCTCACTACACACCTGTGGACAGTACATGGCTGTTGACTGTATATAAAGAGCTCTACCCAGTGCTCTGGGCACAACACAGTGGCATGGCTGCAAGGCTGCAGGAGAGCAGAGCAGAGGCTGGAGTGGTGGCAACGCCGAGGACAGAGGCCCAGAGGATGGCTGTGTGGGATGACTGTGCAGAGAGGCCCAGAGGACAACTGTGTGGGACAGTTGTGCAGGCAGAGAGACCCAGAGGATGGCTGTGTGGGACAGCTGTGCAGAGAAGCCCAAAGGACGGCTGTGTGGGATGGCTGTGCAGGCAGAGAGACCCAGAGGCAGAGACCTGCTTGCTGCATGCAGACTCACTCTGAGTGAATAGGATTTTAGTGACTGACCTGCCACCTGGAAATAAAGTTGGGTATAACCCTTTCACCCCAAGAACGTTTTGCTGTCATTTCTTTGGTTACATTGAATCCATAGTGAACTTGCCTGGGGCTGAAACCCATTGACAAGACAATTGGCATGTTAGCAGGATTCATTGTTGACCAAGGAAAAAGACAGGCTGCCCTTACGGCAGGGGTGCTTCAGCGGGCTGCCCCTATGAATGGGGAGACAGTG
This sequence comes from Manis pentadactyla, assembly GCF_030020395.1. NCBI lineage: Eukaryota > Metazoa > Chordata > Mammalia > Pholidota > Manidae > Manis > Manis pentadactyla. Next base: position 48,245,196 of record NC_080025.1, read on the forward strand.
GACTGTCCCCCAATGGGTATGTGGTCTGAGGTGGCTTGCCTCCTAGAGGACTGGGCCCCACCCCAGGACTGGAGGCAAGTGGAGGTGACACCTGAGGCAGTAGGGGTGGCCCTTGGTATAGTAAGCAGATACTTTGAGAAACAGAGTGCCTGTGAGGCAGCGGGGACTGTGGGTTGGCTGCTTCTCATGGTGTTAAAAAGGTCTACAGAAGAGACTCAAGAAATGGCAGCACGAGAATGTAAGCTGCAAACTTCTGTGGATGCCCTGAGGAAGGAGATGGCACTGATGTGAGGTGAGGTAGCATGACAACGCCAGCAGCAAGGTGCCATTGGAGAGGTAAACAGTTCTTTACAGAACGAGATGTGTTCTGTACAGTGTTGCCAGGTGTTCTGTAGGAGAAAGAGTCCATCAAGGAAAAAGAGGAACTCCTGAGGGAAGTACAGGTGGAGGTGGCACGAGGACGTCAGCTGCGAAGTGTTGAGGTGAAGGTAAGAGACCTTCTGAAGACTGAGCTGGCACTGTTGTGAGGCACAGTAGGAAAGGTAAAGGTTGTAGCAGAGGAGGCACTTGGGGGAGGGCAGAGAAAGGTGCCATCAGCCTCAGAAGTGGAGGAGCTGGGGAAGGATGAAGGGGTGGTGCTGGAGACACTGACCCCTCCTGTATTGAAAGCACGCCCAGTGGTTGTAAAGAAAACAAAGACCCAGTAGCTGAAAGTTCCCCAAGGAGAGGAGCAGCCCCCTCCCCAGGTCGTGGAGCACTCTGTGGTCCTCCGCTATACTCAGGCTGAGCCAGTGGCTGTGGGACTTAGGGGTGGATGGAATTGTTCTGTCGGGATCAGAGATGGGAAAGCTGGCTTCCCTGACAGTGTGGCCTGCCTTGAGGCAGTGATTACAAAATTCGAGGTGACTCACAAGAAGAATTTAAGGGGTCCCATGAAGGTTACGAGGACCCAGATGTGTGTTGATTTAATACAGGCAGGAGTAGTTGGAAGGAAATTAGATGGGAAGCCAAATAGGATCTTACTGGAGCTGTGGCAACAACTGAAACCAGAGCAGCAGTTGGTTCAAGCCATTAAGACCAAAGAGGCAGAGGTCAGAGACAGAGCCATGAGTCCAGCCTGTGTGTCTGCAAGACTTTTTGCTGGAGAGGCTGGAGAACAATGTTTGAGCTTCCTTGCACAGGGACCATTGCAGAGGACTAAGGGCACATAGATTGAGAGGAGAGAATCCTGGAGGGGTGGAGTGTGGATAAAATGAGAGTGCCTATGGCCAGGATTCTCACCTGGCCCTGGTTGACTAGCTCACTGCACACCTGTGGGCAATGCATGGCTGTTGACTCTATATAAAGAGCTCCACCCCGTGTTCTGGGCACGACACTGGCAGGGCTGCAAGGCTGCAGGAGAGCAGAGCAGAGGCTGGAGTGGTGGCAGCGCCAAGGACAGAGCCCAGAGGACAGCTGTGCAGGCAGAGAGGTCTGGAGGATGGCTGACTGTGAGGGCAGAGGAGCCCAGAGGCAGAGACCTGCTTGCTGCATGCAGACTCACTCTGAGTGAACGGGATTTTAGTGACTGACCTGCCACCTGGAAATAAGGTTGGGTATAACCCTTTCACCCCAAGAATGTTTTGCTTTCATTTCTTTGGTCACATTGAATCCATAGCGAACTCACCCGGGGCTGAAACCCATTGGTAAGACAGTGACCCTTCTGCTTTCTCAGACATTGTGGAGCCCTCCATCTGGGGCTCCCGGTCCTCTTCCAGCTAAGGTCCTTGGCGTTATAGACTGCTGGAGTGGGGGGCAATGGCACCCAGGGAAGGGTGGGCTCACGGGAGCTGTGCTTCTGGGGAGAACATGGTCAGGGGTGCAGGAGGCCAAGAACTGGGCTGCTTGGACCTGCAGACCCCTGTTTGTGTGTGTGTTTGGGTTGTTTGTTTTTAGTTCTTTGTCTTGCTAAGAATTATTTTTCCAAACTGTGCCCCAGGTTTTGTGGTGTAAGAACATGCTGGAACATTGGGTTTCTCAGATACTCAGTGCCCACTCAGTGCCAAGGGCTCTTCCCTAATGCTGCTTCGCTGTAGGTGAGCACTCCAGAGGAGAAGCCAGCATAGGGAGGAGGGTCGGGGAAGCCCCCACCAAGGAGATGAGGGTGTGTGCCAGGGTGGAGGGCAGATAACTTGGCAACATATACCTGCTGTGGTCTGATGGCCAGACAAGTGGGGGAAACCAACCAGGCCTTGTCCACCATGGGAAGAGCTTTTATCATTAAAAGATAGAACAGTCACTCTTTATAAATGAAGCACCTCATCTAATCTGTCCAACTGACAAATCAGTCTGAGTCCTTACAAGGTGGTAGCCATTTGCCAGAAGGCAGGGAGGAGCGGTGGGCACCAGAGACTCCCTCTCCTCCTTGCTCCGAGGTGACTTCCTGCAGCCCTGATCTCGCCAACAGGGTGCAGAGGTTGGGGGGAGGTCTGTGGAGGCCCCTGGACAGACCGCCAGGGAGCACTCATGCTTTGGGAAGACCCAGGTTCCTCCAAAGTGACCTGAAGTTTGGATGTGTGTGTCTTGGAGACTCACTAATCGGTTTTTTCTTTCCTGGAGTTGTAACATTTGTTGGGCATTTTCTGATGTCCAAGTAACCGTATTCATGGCAGGAAGTGTAGAAGAGTCCTTGGTGGCGTTTGACTGCATCCTGTCTCTGAGCTGCCCGCGGGAAGGCACCCTGAGCCCGCCTGGGGCCGCAGGACCCCGTGTCTTAAATGCTCAGTGCCATGCCTCACACGGAGCCACTGTGTTGTAGGTGGTAATTGCGATGTTTTTATGTGTTTATTATAATATTTCTACCACTCATAAAACTAATAAAGATGCTATTGCTTGTAACTGCCCAGCTAGGGGAACATCCCTCCTTTCTCCACCAGATGCGGCCCCTCCTTAGGGACTGTTTTTAGTGGGGCTGGCCAAGGGCTTCTGCCTGAAAATGATGGGAAGACACCTGGCAGCATCCCAATTTAAATAGGAATTTTTGTACAACTCGTTCTTGGCTTTTTTTTTGTATGTCAGTGTACCAATACGGTTAACTCAGATTTAGGGAAAGGCTGTGGAAGTCATGGATGTGTGGTCTTTGCCATGTGAGATTGGTGGACCCCCTGGCCCTGGTCTGGGCCCTGGTTGTGGTGGGGGTCTGTGATTCTCATACTCTGTGGACAGGAGAGTGGGCTCCCCGGAGCTTGTCTTGGTTGGGTTTTCCTGGCTGCAGGGGATTCTCACAGGCCAGGCTACACTGGGGCTTCCTCAGGGATGCACAGACCCTCATCTGTATGTGCATCTCTGACCCCTGTGGAACACCCACACCCTCTTTTTACTGCCGGTGAACTCGGGTGGGCTGAGGGTGGGCTGGGCTAGAGCCAGGACTTGTCTGGTGCCCCAGCACCATGCTGCCAGTCGGCCCTTCTGCCTGTGGCCTGTGCAGTCTCCAGGGCCACAGAGCTTGGCCCCCATTCTGACCTGGGCCCAGAGCTGCTCGCTGACCCCATTCAGGGTGCAGTGTCTCGGTGCCACCTGGCTCCTGGGTGGGGCCTGGGGCGTACCCAGCTGGTGCTCTGGAGCAGATGGCGTGTGGTCAGCAGGGGTGTGTGGCCTTCAGACCAAGCAACCTGGGTTCTAGTCTCTCTTCCACTTCCCAGCAGCTGCCTGACCTCAGTGGGTTGCCGATTCCCACGGAGCATCAGCTCTTCATCTTTTAACAAGGAGTAAGAGCTCATCTGCTGGGCAGGCTCTACTGTGGGAATAGAGACACCGTGTGAGGGCCTGCCCTGCACTCAGCCTCAGTGACAGCAGTTCCCCAGCGCCCCGGCCCCCTGAGTCCCCGTGGGCTACACCCGTGCCTGCCCTCACTGGAGCTCAGGCCCCAGCTGCCTGCTTGAGGACTTGGTTTATTCCCGGTATTTGGGGTGTCATTTCTCCTCTCCCCTGGCTCTGCAGGATGGGGATCAGTGGGGCTCTGTGTTGGACTGTACCCCCATGCTCACCCCCAGCTCCTCTTGCCCCATTGCCCCAGGCACATTTGGAATAAGAAAGAAGCCCAGGGTTGTGTGTTCTCGGCATCCCCAAATAGCCCACAGGTTTCTGTCCTGACATGTCACTGCAGTGTTTCTGAAAGAGCTAGAAGCTGCTGACCATGGTAGTGTAGCCAGCACACTAGGCCCAGAGCCCAGGACCCAGGGTAGCTCCCTCCAGAGCAGCTCAGTCGCCTGGAACACTGTGCCTCCCGGGTGCCCACTCAGCAGGGGTCAAGCCTGCGCAGCCCCCTTGTTGAGGTATGCCTGCAATGTCCTGTCTGGGAGGACAGGACAGCGGGGTGGGCTGGTGGGTGCTTCTCCCACCTCTTCTGGGACCCAGGCAAACACGGATGCTTAGTCAGCAGTCTGAGACTGGCAGCTCTGAGTACCACAGCCAGGCTGTAATTAGCAGAGGCAGCTGAGAGCCCTGCTCTCCCCCTGACTCTGAGGCCTGCTTTGAGTTTTCCTGACTGCCCGATGTGTGGTTGTCAGTTCATAAAGATGGGCTCCAAGGGTTCTGTGCCTGGCCCTACCTGCCCCCGGGCACCTCCCTGGGCCAGAGACGCTGTGCTAACAGGAAGGCCTGAGGCCTGTTCCTGCAGTGTCTCAGGCCTCAAATGTTGAGAGGCTGGTGTGGTCAGTCAGACGTTCTGTTTAGTGAGAATGTGCAGCCAGCCCGAAGCCCCCAAGATGCCCACAGGCACTGTACAGGAGCCCTGCATGTCACAGCTGATTCCTGAGTCTTGGGGATTTACGAGGTGAGCTTGGCTCACCAGCCACACTGGTGATGGATGAACAGTGAGCCCTCAGGCAAGGAGAAGCCAAGTGTGGAGAAGCCCAGAGGTTCTCTAATTTAAGTTGTTGTACCAGTACAGTTAACTCAGATTTAGGGAAAGGCTGTGGAAGTCATGGATGCAAGCCTTTGCAGAAAAGGTAGAAACGGTTCTGGGACCTGAAGCTGTCGGGCTATTAGAATTGCTTTGCCAGAGCATAAATAGAATTTTGGGGTCCTGGAGGGTTTCTGTCCTTGACTGTTGTCAGTTGGCTGTTATGAGTTCATATATTTGTCTTTGACTTACAGCGTCTCCCTTCTCTCCTCAGTGCTGCACACGCAGGGCCCTGTGGACGGCAGCCTCTATGCCAAGGTGAGGAAAAAGAGCACCTCAGATCCCGGCGTCCCGGGCGGGCCCCCAGCCTCCCCGGCTGCCCGCAGCCCCGACCACAGCGACCACACCCTGTCTGTCAGCAGTGACTCAGGCCACTCCACTGCCTCGGTCAGGACAGACAGGACTGAGGAGCACCTGGGCCTGGGACCCAAGAGGGGCCTGAGCCCCCAGGAGAAGGCTGAGTTGGATCAGCTGCTCAGCGGCTTTGGCCTAGAAGATTCCAGAAGCCCCCTCAGGGATATGACCGATGCTCACAGCAAGTACAGTGGGACACGCCATGTCGTGCCTGCCCAGGTCCACGTGAATGGAGACGCCACACCAAAAGACCGGGAGACGGACATCCTGGATGATGAGATGCCCAGTCACGACCTGCACAGTGTGGACAGCATTGGGACCCTGTCCTCCTCTGAGGGACACCAGTCGGCCCACCTGGTCCCCTTCGCCTGTCACCAGAGCAGCCAGAACTCCCTCCTGTCTGATGGATTTGGTAACAATGTTGGTGAAGATCCACTGGGGACCCTTGCCCCAGACCTGGGCCTCAGTGTGGACCCCCTGTATGAGCGGGAGCGGGCTTGTGGGGGCCGAGAGTCTAAGCAGCTGCAGCCCATTCTCAGAAAGCCATCCATGTCCTCCCAGACGCAGGCCTATGGGCAGAGCAGCTACTCCACGCAGACCTGGGTGCGCCAGCAGCAAATGGTGGTGGCTCATCAGTACAGCTTCCCTCCCAACGGGGAGGCCAGGCTTGTCAGCCGCAGCCCAGAGGATAGTTCCCGCCTGGTGCAGGCCCAGCCCAGAGTCCCAGTCACCCCCGCCCGGGGAACCAGCAGCAGAGTCTCTGTCCAGAGGGGTATAGGCCCCGGGCCGCATCCCCCCGACCCACAGCGGCCCCCTCCTGGCAAAGCGTTCAAGCCCAGGTTCCCAGATGGCAAAGTGGTGAACGGGACTGGCCTGGAGTCAAGTGCAGACCCCTCCCCAGGGTCACCCACCCTGGACATCGACCAGTCCATCGAGCAGCTCAACAGGTTGATCTTGGAGCTGGACCCCACCTTTGAGCCTGTCCCCACCCACATGAACACGCCGGGCAGCCAGGCCAATGGCCCCACGCTCCCAGACGGCATGCGAGGTGGGCTCCGGGCAGGTGGCTGCCTGCAGGACATGAGGGGCAGCCCCAGCCGAGCCCCACCACAGCAAGGTGAGCTGGCATTTCAGGGACTTACCTGCACCCATGTGTCATGGAATAGGGCTTGTAGGAGAGGGCTGAGTTTGTCACTGGTCTGGGGGAAAAGAAAGAGGACAGTGGGACCCTGGACACAGCCTGTGGGGACAGGAGTGTAACCATGCATCCCAGGGGATAAGGTGTCCCGTGCTGGCAATGCAGGGAGCAGGGAGGAGGGGACAGAGGGTGGGCTCCTTGCAGGTGGGTGAGGTGAGGAGAGGGAGGGATCGTGTGGGGGCATGGGCTGGGCTTGGGTCTGCGACACGCAGGCTCTCCTCATTGGAGGGGCATAGGCTGTGGAGCCTAGAGATCCAGCCGGGTGGATGCCCAGCAGGCAGAGGGGTGCTGGATGGAGTACGGGTGTGGGGACACAGGGAACAGCCTTCGAAGGTCACAGGGTGGAGCTTCCACAGAGGACGGGCAGGTCTGGGTGCAGCTGCTGTCTGGGGTGACAGGGGCAATGGGGGTCTGCATCTGGGAGCCCGCTGGCCATCAGGGCCAGGACCCAAAGACAGCTGAGGGCACAGTGTGGGGTGCATTGGGGCATTGCTGCTGCTGTGCTGAGCAGGAATACTGATCGGGAAGCCTTGTTCATCTTCTTGAGGCCCCTTGGCTATAGAGACCACATGTCTGATGGTCGGGTTTCTGGAATGTCAGGGGAAAGAGGCCCATCAGAGGCCATGTAGGTCATAGGCAGGAGGGCAGGAATTGGGCCCCGCCGTCTGCACCCAGAGGCCCCGCCTGCTCTGCAGGTGGAAGGTGGGTGTCAGAACTGCCCAGATCCTGAGGCCTCGCACGCATGGGTCCCCACATGCCTTGGTCTGCAGTGGCCGGCTGTGTTCACTCCGTCTGTTACAAGAAACCCTGTCACAGCACCTGGCTGATGGAAGGTTCAGAAAGTGCTGGTCCACACACACCTGTGTACCTGGAACATAGGTGAGCTTATGGTGTGACATCCCAACTCCCCTCAGTTCCTGGGAACCTGAGTGGCCTTGACTGGGAGTGGGATGAAGCTAAGAGTCAGCCGCAGTACATTATCTGACTACCATGTAGCTGTGAACAGCAATGGTCACAGTAGCAGCTGAGCAATTGCTGGGTCCAGGTAGAGGGTTTAGGTGCATGAACTCATTTAAATAGACACATGGTACCCCCAGCCCCAGAATACCCGGGACAGTCTCAGTTTAAAAAAGGTTTTAGTGGGAGCAAAACTATCCACATTCTCTTTCTTACATCAAACCCACTTAAAAGAAATTACTTGGAAAAATCAAAAGCAGAAGTCTTTCCTCCTGGATTAAAGTCTCCCTGGACTTGGGTTTGGAGGAGGTTGCAGAGACTGGATGTATACAGGGGAAGATTTCAAGGGTCAGTTTACCATCTGGCCAATTCTTTTAGTTAATGTGTTTTCCAGTTGAGATAGAACTCCATCCTTCACAATTCCTCATTCTTGCCACAGTAAAAAAACAGAAGAAAGTCACTTCCCACCCTCCGCACTCTGTTGACCATACTTCAGTTACTTGATAAACCCAGCACTTTTATTCCTGGAATTTTTATTGTGATTTCCGAAGCTCCATAGTTTCTTTCATTATGGAAATAATTTAATGACGTTTTTGAAATTGAAGGACGTGAATACTTCAGCAATTTCAGTGGGTGTTTGGTTATTAATCATACAAATCCAATTGAAGTGTTCATTAACCCATGCATCTTTGACAAAGATCTTGACCATCTGTCATTTTCCCCCCATGCTTTTAGAGCTGTAGTGATGTCAGGAGATCAGATATAAACACACTGGATACTGATCTTCAAAGACCTTTTTAAATGTGGAAATGAGCTTCTGGTAGGAAGCCTGTTACAAGCCCATCCCTGCACAGTGATCAGCTATCACCAGGGGCGTGGCTCACTGCATGGAGTTGGGGCAGAGCAAGTAAGCCCTGGCCTTCCAGATTTGCAGGCCCAGAGCAAACTCCCTGCTTAGGTAAGTGCCAAGCGTGGAAAGGCAGCACACGTTTTAGACTTACGTGCATTTGATATAAAGAAGCTGCACATGTAGAGGCGTTCCTGAAACCAGCCCAGGTGCAGGGTTATTGGCTTTCATCCCTAGACATCTTGTCTCAATAGAAATCAAAAGAAGACTCATGTCTGTAGCTCTCTGCCATTCGAATTGTGGCTGGGGGACCTCTTTTCCTCCCTGGCAAATGTACAGAATGCTGGAACCCATTGATTTTAATATTTAAATGTCAGTATTTACATCTCTCAGTTGGAAAAGGCTAGATCAGCCAGCATCAGAAAAAAATCACTAGATGCCGGGGGAAGACACAAAAGCTAACCAAGTAGCTCTGAGTCCCTGGAACATTTCAGAAGGTTTTGGGATGTTGGAAAACTGTGCTTTGAATCTGTTCCAGATCCTCAGCATGTATCCACCTCCTAACTGGTGAGGCCAGGGCTGCCCAGCTGGGCTGGGCCACCTGTGGTTCTCAGTTCCTGTGCTGAGGAGGGCTGGCGAATCTGAAAGGCTCCATGACATGCCCAGGCATGGCTGTCACCCCAAAGATGCATCATTCCTGTGTCTGTGTGCCTGAGGCTTGGCTCCAGCAACATGTGTCTGACCAGAGCTGCCTTGAATCTTGCTGGGATGGGAAATGAGCTGGAAAGTTCCAATACTCTGTGTCTTCTACATGAGACCCTCCTTGGCTAGCCTTGCATCTTATTCCTAGATACCGGCTGCTACAGCGTCTTAATTCTGGCTGGAAGGAATGGTTTGTGGCAGAGACCTCAGCATCCTGAAATTTCAGTAAAAGCCTTTGTTCTTTGCAGATCATGTCCTCACTAGCAGAAAGACCACCAGCTATCTGGTGGTAGAGAGCTGGAAACGCCATCACCCTCAGCTCCTCCTGGGCACTGCTGCATGTTCCACACGGCTCGTAGGCAGCAGCCCACCAGCGGACTGGTTATTTCAGAGAATGGAAATTATATGTGAAGGCTGAGCATTTCCTGAGAAAGTATCCTTGATACCAGCATGGTGGTGGTGATGGTGATGATGATTGTGATGGTGAGATGGTAGCGGTGATGATGGTGATTTTAATAGGCACTGCCACTCTGAGCATTTGCACTGTGCTGGGCATTATAGTTGAGTTTGTTCACCTCATCCCTGGGTTTATACCTACCGGGAGGTGTCAAAGAGCTTCCATCTGTCTGACTGCAACTCATGCTATGCCCTTATGCCACTAAACTCACTCTTGCACCAGTAAGAAAAACCCCTTGAGGGCCATGAATGTGACTTCCTCATTTGTGACCTGTCACATGGTAATGTTTACAAACAGTGGGTGTGGTGCTGGTGGAAATGCAAATGGCTCTCTGAGGACTGAGGTGGCTCTGCTGAACTGAGACCTTCTAAAGGTTTATCACAGGACAGTGCAGCCTGTCCCCACCCACAAGACCCTAGAGAGACTATCCAGAGGGGGGCTGTCGGAAAGCTTAGGCAGCCTTGTAAATGGGGTGAGGGATGGGGCGTGGTGCCAGGTGCCCCACTCGGCTGTGGCTCCATACAGGCACAACCCCTCTGGGCCCTACTGGGTCCTTGCATCCTCCTCGCACACCCCAGGCCTCCCTGCCGCACTGCCTTCTTCCCCCTGCACATAGGTGGGTGTCTTGGACCATGTCCTTCTAGCAGGGAGAGATTGAGACTAATGATTCCCAAATAACAAAGGAAACGACTTAATTGATGAAATTTATGATGCTGTTGATGGCAGGAAGCCAGCTGTTTTCCCATAATTCGAGGGCTCCTTGCTTCATGTCCAAATATTTATTCGTGTACATCAACCTCCCACCCACAATGGCGGGATCCTGGCAGGCCCCGCGTGTGCCTGCTGACTGCTGTGGGATGCCCAGCTCTTGTCTGCCCCACCACAAACCCAGACCCCCGCTGCACTGGTGCTCGCCCAGGGCAGATGGTCTATTTACAATGAAGGAAATTCAGAGCAGAGTGAAGTATCAGTTTTAACAGTGGACAGTGGAAAGCCTGATTCAAATTATGTTAAACCCCAACCAAAAGGATCCAATGTGAAAACTTGAAGTATTTTAGAGCACAGAAAGCAGCTTCCTTTCATGGCCCTGCACACTCTTGATTCCCATGCAAGAGGCCCACAGACTCAGGAAGGGGAGGCATACTGGCAACAGCCCCAGGTCGCTCCCACACCAGAATCACTGCCGCTGAGCGAGTCTGCCGGGTGTGGGGGCTCTGAGCAGGGGTCTGGCAGTGAGGCCTCGCCAGCAGGAGGGAGCAGCCTGGCTCCTGGGCCCAGAGCAGCCCCCGTGTAGGGTATTATGAGAAATGGAAATGCCTGTTCCATTTTGGCTATTAGTGATCCAGGTGTGGGAGATCAAAGTGCTGGGGACACAGCATCCATGGTGATTTTCTAAAGGTCCAGGTGTAGTAATTTGTTTAATGCGTGTTACAACGAAGTGGTCTCCAGCTATGACCCCCTTAGTGTTGAGCCCCCAAGTGGGAACAGATGGCCTGGGCATGCATAAACCCAGGGTGGGTGGGATAGAAGAATGAGGCTGCATTGGGGTGTAGGAAGCAAGAAGGCCCTAGGAGGAAAGTCGGCAAGGGCTGTGCAGGTGCTGGGAGAGCCAGGGCTATGTGCCTGTGAGTACAGGTGTGTTCAGCGACTGGGAATCCAGGTGCATGGGAGAGGGAGTGCAGAGGGGCTAGCATGGACCCTGACCGTGTCATGAGACAGAATACCCACCCTGTAGGATCCCCTCGATTCCCAAGGATGTAGACTGAATGTTACGGAAATGCGTCTCAGAGCCAGAGTTGCCCAGGGCAGCATGACCTGGCCTCACAGAGGCCCCAGCGATGCGATGTGCTGCAGTTTCCCCACTTGCTCCTGAGGCTCTGGGGTGCAGCCTCCTTGCTGTACCAGGCAGAACCATGCTCCCAGAGGCCTTGGCAGAAGAGCAGGTCTCCTCAAACACAAAAAGCTCCATCAAGTCACGGCTTCTGGTTGGATGAGATCAGGATAGTGTCCATTGCTCAGAGAGGGAAGCTCGAGGTCGGAGACGGTGATGGCTGGGACTCACGCTCCTTCCATGTGGCCGCCTGTGTTCTCAGGCACTTTCTGGAAGAGTGTCCCAACTCAGAGCAAGAACCTAGGCTGTGGTGTGTGGGGACCGAGTAGACAGTGAGGGGACTGCTTAGCTCCACACTCAGTCTTTCCTCCATTCTCCCATTCACAGACAAGATGACCATGTGCAGACCAGTGCAGTGGTCCTGTGTGTGGGTGGCAGATAGACCATGCTCCTCGAGGGAGTGGGCAGCAGGGCACGCAGTGCCAGCCCCTCTGTCCTTCACGGGAGAGGACCGTGCATGCACCGTCCTCAGCAGCTGCAGGTGACCTGGGTGACAAGAGGGTAAAGAATGATTTCCACTGCTTTCCCTGGGGAAACATGAACCACTAACCCACTGGTACTGTGTTTCCCTTCCCCATTGTGCGCCTCAGACGGCGAGGGTGGAATGGCATAGAAAGGCCTTTCGGCGGATGGCAGGTGGTCAGCTTAAGGTACAATGTGCCCAGGTTTGGGTGAATCCTTGTCATTTGAGAAGCTCTAGCAGCGTAGAACTCAAAAGTGTAAATGCTTTTTTCATCAAGAGTAATGTTTTATTCAGTATTGCAAGATGAAAAAGTTACAGAGATGTATTGCACAACAGGTGGTTATACTTCCCACTACCAAACTCTACCATTAGCAATAGTCAGGATGGTAAAATTAAATGTCACGTGTTTGTTTTGTTTTGTTTTTTTTACCAAATTTTGAAAAGAGTGTTTTTTAAATCATAGGATAAATTTTTTAATTGGTCTGCTTTGTATATGTATATTCGCATCCCTTGGAGTTTCTCAAAGTCACAGCCTCCTTTAGGGGTGTTTGTCTCCACTACTCTGTCCTGTCCCCTCGTCATTGCTTCCTTTCTTCCTCTCTCCCTTTCTTCCTTCGTTCTTTCCCTGCCCCCCCACCCCCCTTCCAGGCAGTAGGGTACAGATCACATGATTCTGGAAGAGGTTCACAGGCTGTGGGTATGATCTCTCTGCCTGCTGGACTCACAGTCCCTGAACCAGCTTATCTCACCCCGACTTCACACTTGCCCACTCACATCTACTGAAACCCCCTGATCTTAGCTGCCCAGCCAGGCCCATTCCCACTGGGCCAGGCAGGGAGCATCCCTGGGTCTGTAAAGGGACCCAGATCCTATTGCCACCATGTAAACCCTGGGTGCTGTTTGGAAGCTGACCATGGGTGGTTTCAGGTGGTGGTTAATGATGCCTGGGCCCTGGGGACACATAAGAGCAGGTCGGACCAGGTGGTACAGGCCTCCCACAGGCAGCTCGAAGAAGACTGGCCTTTCATTCAGGGGCCTCCATCTGTTGGGGGCTCTCTGGGTCATTGTGGGTCAAGTCCAGGTCTCCTGTCCGGGACACCTCCCCTGACTTCGCCCCTTTCCCAACAGCCCAGGGCTTCCCTGTCCTGCCTGGAGAACACAGAAGAGTGACTGTCCCTTTGTCATTCTGCCATCTCTCCCAACAGTCGTGAGCTCCTGGAAAGAGGAGGAACGGGAATTGCCCTGGGCTTCCCCACCCCGGAGCCCACCGTGGAATGAGGATAAAGGAGATGGGGATGAGGGCCAGTGGTCCAGGCCAGCGCCTGCAGAGACTGCTGGGAGGGATCCTTGCTCTATTGCTGCTCAGGCGTAGCTGGACTTCTCTAGCAGTGCTCTCTGGTCACTGGAGATGAATGGGAGATGGGGTTCGTGTGCCCTGAGAGCTCTAAAAAGAGGCTCCTGCTTGCAGTCAGGACTGTCCACTGCCCCTCCACACCCCTTGACACCATGCTTTGGGGCTCTGAGTAGTGACATATGTACATACACTAGTGTGTATTTATACCTGATCCAGGGAGCTCTGTGCACTTCTAGTTTGGAAGAGATCTTAGGATAAGAAATACACGGTTGCTTTTGGCAACCTACTGTTGAAACCACCTTCTTTTATTGCACAAAACCCAGTTTGACTTTTGGGAGTTGATGAACAGTTTGTTTTCCTTCCATGACTCTCACATCACAAACAGGCAGATCCAGGTGCCCCATGTGGTCACCTGGACAGGTGTCTGTGGATGTCCCTGTTGGCCTGGGGATGCTGGTGCTGGTGGTATGCTCCGGGGTCCCTCCTGCCTGTCCTGGAGTGCCTGGACTGACCTTTTCAGCCATGGTTCTCCACCCTCCCAGGCCCACAGTTCCAATTCCATTTTGAGTGTATACTTTCTCATGCCATCTTTACTGTCCTGAGATCAAAGCCATAGCTAATATAAACCACTTTAACACGTATTTAAAAAAGAAAATCTATGATACCCCAGCACTAATGTTAAAGGAGAATGAAAATCAAGCAATTTTAAATAAAATAATGTGCAATTCAATGTGAAAACCCTTGAGAAGGCCACCATAGAAAACAGAAATCACCACTCCAGGGTTTTTGTTTTTTTTAACCGTGGAAGAAAAGCATCTAACAAAAATAACAAAAATAATGTGTACAGTTCAGTGGCATTAAGCATCTTCACAATGTTATACAACCATCACCGCTATCTAGTCCCAGAACTTTCTCATCAACCTGAAAGGAAACCCTGTTAACCATTAGCTATCACTCCCCGACCCCTCTCATCCCCCACCCTGCCAGCCCCTAATCTGCTTTCTTCTCTATAGATTTGCCTATTTCGGGCATTTCATGTAAGTGGACTGATATGATGTGTGACCTTTTGTGTCTGGCTTCCTTCACTGAGCATTGGATTTTCCAGGCTCATCCGTGTTGCATGTGTGAGAGCTCCATTCCTGTTTAAGGCTGACTCACATTCCACGGTATGGGTGCACCCTATTGTGTTTGGGTACCCTGGTTGGATATTCGGTTGCTCTCCCTGTTGGCAACTGTGAACGTCATGTGCAAACACTAGTCAGAGCACCTGTTTTCAGTTCTTGAGTGGAACTGCTGGGCCACATGGCAGCTCATTTAACTTGCTGAGGGTTGGCCCACTCCAAGTTTGAATGTCCACTTTGGAGACCTCCTGGCCTCCGGTGTGATGGGGTTGCTTCCCAAACCTCTGCCTTGGGTGCGGTAGAAAAAAGCTGGTCTGCACAGATGTGATCCCCTAAGGGACACATGCTGTCTTCATTAAGGGACAACTGCTAATGTACTGAATCCTAGGTAGATGGTGGTAAGACGGTCTCCTCCAGGACAGAGAGCTCATGACATCTCCTGCAGGGACAGGCCTGGGAGTAACAGTTCTCAGCTGCTGTCTGGAAGTCACTGCCTCGTTCCTCGTCGCAGCCTATTGGCCGGTTGGTCCTTGGCCACGCCCACCTGCTCTGCCCTCCAGAAAGACGGCCCTGAAGGTGGACAGCCCTGGTGACTATCCTTTGTAAACACTGTAGATGCTGAAACGTGATGTGTTTGAGGAGAAGCCCAGTCAGATCCAGTGATCGGGGAGGGGGCTAAATAAAAAAAGAAAATAAATTCAAGTAAGCAAGAGGAACCGAAGCCAGGCAGCAGCCTTGCTGGTGGTGCTTAAGGGTGAAACTCAGGTGTGAGTGGAGTATCATCTTGCCTTTTGGTTGCCATGCAGCTTTTTACATCTGTGCTTTCCATGATAGCTTTTATTGAGTGAAACATGGGAGTATTGCTAAAATTCCTCCAATTGGAAAGCTATACTTCTAGCCTTTTGGACGTATCATTTCCCTTTTTTTAAATGTGGCATTTTAGAGGAAATGCTCCTACCTAACCAAGCACTTCAGTGTTTTCCAGCGGGGAGGATTTTCAGTTTTGCTATCCAAACTATAGGCTTCCCTTCCGGGGCCTCTTGGCATCATTCTTCAGGTGTCCTCCTGTTCCCGGAAGCTCTCCTGAGACTCAGGGAGACTGGGGAAGAGGACCCTGCTGCTGAGGACCACGTCCGCTGAGGTCTGGAGCGTTGTCAGCACTCAGACCAGGAATTCCTAACAGGTGTCACCCAGCCCTTCAAGAATACATCCTGCAGATGGAAGGGACTGGTAAATCAAGGCCTTTTTCAGTTTAGGGGGTGGGATAAAGCTGTTTAAATCATTCTGGGAACATTTAAGCAGGGAAGACTGTGCTTTTCATTGTCCTGCTGTCCTTTCTCCACTTGCGCTCCGACTTTAGAAGGTGCATGTGTTTAATTGGATGAGCCCAAATCAGGAGGCCTCGAATTAATACAGAGCAGTCCTAGGTGACTGTTTTCATTCCTAGGACCGCGGGGGACTTCTCAGAACTCACCACATGTGCCTGTATGACATGGGACTTCATTCTTATATGATCATACAAAGATAAATAGCTTAAGAGTGCTCCACCTTCTAGTGGTCCAGATAGAAGACAAAGGTCATGTTCCAGGAGCTCATGGGTTTCCTCCTACTCTTCAGAGAAGTTTCCCCAGTGGGCACACAGTGCGGTCACCTGGGACTTTACAAAGTGCAGATGCTAAAAGTGCCCAGGCAACTTCTGTCTCCAGAGGTGGATTGCAGCTCGGGAATCAGAATTGTTTTGAATACTCTCCCCATTTGTGACTCTAGTGTGAAACTAAGGTTGAGACCTGCTGTGGTTCTGAGCTTGTGGCTCTGGTTGTATATTGGTAATACCAGGGAGTTTTTAAAATGCCAGTATCTGGGCCTCACTCCCACAGGTAAGGGGAGAGGTCCCAGCATTGGGATTTTAAATGTGATTCTAATGTACAGTTAGGTTTGAGAACAATATTTTATATTTGTGTTTCTAACTTGGGTGTGTGTCCCAGTTGCATGGAGGACTGACCCCGCTGTTTGGTGAGGCAGCAGACTCCCACCCCTGGGTGATCCTGATACAACCTGCGTTTGTGACCTGATAGAACTTACAGGACAGGTGGGTGTCGTGTGCCAGGGATCTGGGGATGACCCTTGTGCTGGTCCCACCGCGGGTCCCACTTTCCTTCAGCAGGGCCAGGTGGGTGCTGTGACCCCACCTCACAGGTTCTCCATTCTTCATCTTTAAATAGGATCAGGTAGCCATCCAGTAAATGTGAATCACCCTAGCACAGTGTGAGGAAGGTCCATGTGTGTCCCAAGGTACCAATGATGGTGTTACTGCACACTCTGTCCACGTGCATAATTGGGAGTTCAGTGTATTTAGAAAAAGGTGCAGAGTTCCCAAGGACCTCCTGGGTTTCTAAATACAATTTTCTAGTGGTCTGAGAAAGTCACCTCCTGCAGCTCAGGGGTAAATAGGCCACCACATGCTGACCTCCCAGGCCAGGCTGAATTCAGTCTTGGGTACCCCACAGTCTTGGACAGGATACCCTGCTTCCCCAGGGCTCAGTGGGGGCACTTGGTGTCCCCATACGAAGGCTGGCTCCCTGCTCTGTCCTCAGCACCCAAGAGTTTCTCTGCCCTGAGCCTCACTCCTTCCTCTCGTGGCAGCTGGTAGAAGGTGACATCCACCATGGACCGGGTGACTATGGAGCCGGCCGTCTTTTGTCCTGATCTTGGCACACCTGCCCTCAGCAGGGCTGCATCTCAGCATGCCACCTGAGTGACGCAGAGACCAAGGATTGCTTGTCTCCCTGGCTCCATGAGCTCCCATCACACAGTGAGTCTGAGGCCCCCAGGCCTGGCCAGGGCTGAGCCGGTGCCTGAGCAGCCCAGACTACTCAGGTTGGGCAGGTGTTTCTCTGTCCTTGACCCCAGGCCCCTCATGAATAAAGCGAAATTGTTAAAATGAGATGTGCTTTGGGAGTGGCAGCCAGGGGTGCTCCTGGGGACACCTGACTTTAGCCTGGTAGGTGGGTCCTGAGGTGAGTGGGAGGAAAGGAGACTGGTGTGAAGACATCTGAGTGCCCAGCATTGGGACCGGCGGGGTGGGGCGGCTGTGCATCTAGCCGTGTGGCCATTGCAGACCATGCTGCATGCCACATGTTGGTGAAAAAAGCAGGTCGCTGGGACAAGTTGGGCAGGCAGGCAGCATTCTGTAAAGGAGAAGCTGCTCCCCAGCTGACCGCCTTTCATGCAGGGAGTCTTGACTACTTTCACTTGGTCTCCTTTTTCCTTTTTCCTGGATTTGACTTCTTCACTGAAAAGGAAAAATATGGCCATGGGCAGTTTATGGACAGCTCAGAAAATATATTTGAAGCATTTCATGATTCAACTCGTCAAGTGAAGTGGAATCCAGGCCTCCCATGGCGGGCAGGCAGGTCCCCCTGGGGCTCTGCTGGGTGACGAGGCTTGTGGCCACCAGACACATGCTTATCCGAGAGAAGGAAAAAAGTGTTCATCAGACACGGGAGCCTATGGCTCTAAACATAGAAAAGAAGACAGTGCAGAAATAGAAATTTGGGTGTATTCAGCAGAGGCAATATGGTACTTTTCTTCTTAAAGATAATCTGTATCTTGTTTTTAAACTTATGCATATCACTAGTGAAAACTTGAGATGATTCCAACACTTACCAAAAGTGTTCACACTGGCTAGAACTCCACAACCTGGACAGAACCTTTCATGAATATTTCGGTACATTTTTTATTTTCCAAAATTTTTATTTTCAAAATGAAATCATAACTATAAACGCTACATGTTCACATTCCCATGCTGCTTTTCTCACTTCGTGTTTTAGCATATTTGCTCACTTCCAGTTCCATGTACATGAAATTCAATGACTACCTACACTTTCCCACGGGGCGTCCGGCTGCTGCAGCTTTAGGGTTTACCGTCTGTGGACCCTCGCTGTTGGACCTTTGTTGTGTTGAGCCCAGACCAATGTGTGATGCATCTTCCCCATATCACCCTGACACAGCTCCCCAGCTGCCAGGACAGAGGCAGACCCACCTGGGCTCAGTGGACAGGCGGCCTGAGGGCACCCTGGGGCCAGAGAAAGCTTTGCCCAGGTCAAGACCTGTACCCAGACCAATAATTCTGAGACAGGATGGTCTTTAAAACTTGACCCTACCTCCCTTTTCCCCAGGCTGCTCTGCGCCCATGCTCTGGAAACTGCCCCAGCCAGGATCTCAGCCAAACCCACATTTTTACACAAATGCATAAATGAGAGTTTCCAAAGATTGTGGGGAATAGGCATTGTCAATCTCAGATTCACATGAGGGGTACACTGTGGAGCGTGTGTCAGCTGCCCCCCTGGCTCATGTCTAGAAGGAACAGTCCCCTTAGCCCAGTGTCCTCTCCATCATCTTGCTAATCGTTACTAGTCAGGAGTTTCTCTTGGGGAGCCAGGTGGTGCTGGCAAGCTCTAGTCCCTAGCTGCCGTCTGCAGAGGGTAGGGCTGTCACCCAGAGGGGCCTGGCCTCTGATGGCCACCACGCCCATGTCTTGGCCTCTGGGAAGGGATCATGCCCCCTGTGGATGATGAGGTGCTCTCTGCAGGTCATGGCTGGGAAGGTGGGCTCCCTGTGTGCCCTGTGCATGGCCCTTGACCCCATCCTTTCAGGGCTGGCCCGGTCCTGTTCTGGCTGCAGACCCTCAGCTGCTACCTGTGATCGCACCCTCACAGGCTTGGGGACAGTGGTGTACTGGTATTGCAAGGATGGGACCCATAATGGCTCACCCAGGTGCCCCATGACACAAGCTTTAGTGTGGCCACTGCAGATGGTGTCGGTGAAAGGAACACTTTACAGGAGAGAGTTTAAATGAAGCAACTTCTATGTCTCCTCTTCATACGTGCCTTGAGAAACAGCTGCAAACACTGCTGTCGGGACATTTCTGGGACCACTCCTGGGGCCCTGTGTGTCAGGGCCTCTTTGGAGAAGCCCAGGACAGAGGCCACATGGTGGCTACAGGGCAGACTGCATCCCCGGCTGCTCTGAAATAGAAATGTCAGAGGAAGCCTTTGGAGCCCTGAAAAACCTTGACTCCCTGCTCTGCAGCCCCCTTCCACGCTGCAGGGTCCCTTCTGGGCCAGTCTCATCCACGTGTGCTTGGACAGAGGTCCCTCCACGAGGCTGGGTTTAAGCCAGCAGGGATACACAGGGATATGCAGGGACGTGCCCCCACCCTGCACAGTGCTTTGTGTGATGTCATGATTCTGGATCAAACACTGTTTACCACTCTGCATGCTGGACAGAGACAGTGAGCTTGCTAAGCCCCAGAGCCCTGCTCTGCAGGCTTAACTGGCAGCCTGGAGCTGCATTTCCGGGCTATGTTGGCTGTAGATGTCAGTTAAAGGCCACCAAGCTCCTGCATGGGATTTTGGAGAGGTGCCTTCCAGGTGGAGGGATTTCTGTAGATGAGGTGCCCCGAGCTCTGGGGAGCAACCACAGCCTTTGAGGAATGGCTGTGCTCCACTCCTCAGAATCAGGCACACACGGGCACCCCCTTCCACCCCTGACACCCCCACAAGTTTGCCCTTCTGCCTCCATCCCCCCAAAGTGCCTTGTGCCGCTGTGTACCTTCACTGCCCCAACAACGATGTTGCTCCCCCCTCCCCCTTGGCTCTCCCTGTAGCTCAGGGCAGGGCAGGGGCCAGGTCTGGGGCCCTACCCTGCTTGGGGGCAGCGGCCCGGGAGGGAGGGGGAAGAGGACCCGGTGTAACGGTGACAACCCTGCATGGACATGCAGTCCTGTTCCAGGGGCTTGGAGTCCTCCTCATGGAGGAGGGTGCAGTCCTATTCATGGGTGTTGGTGGGGGCGGTGTGCAGTCACTTTCATGGGGGTGAGAGGTGTGCAGTTCTGTTCAGTGGGGGTGTGGTCTCGTTTTAGAGGGGGAATTTTGTCCCATTTGGGGGGTACGTATGGTCCTGTTCAGGGTGTGTGTGATCCTGTTTGAGTTGGGGGATCTTGTCCTCTCATTTAGGGCCATGTTTGTGATCTGATCCTGTTATGGGGGAGGGCTTGTAGTCACCTTCATGGGGGTGGGGGCATGCGGTCCCCTTTGGGGCAGGGGGCTGTGTCCTCACCCTCACCCTCGTGAGGGGGTAGGGGGAGTACAATCCCATTTAGGGGGGCATGTGTTCCTGTTCAGGGGTCTAGAGTGAGTGGTCTTGTTAATTGCATCTCAGTCGCTCTAACCCAGGTTTTCTCTCTGGGGAGAAGGGAGAGCAAGTGTGCTCATACCCCCACAAGGAGCTGACTAGATGGCCTTCTGCAGCTGGGGGTGGACGGGAGCCCTAAGCCCCCCAGTCCTAATGCCTCTCCTTCCCCCAGGTTGTGCGTGGTTGGGCAGGGGGGTGTCAGGACGGAGCAATTCTGGGACGGGCTGCCACACACTGACCCGTCATGGCCCAGGGGTGGGCCCTTGGGTTCATACAGCTTCTCAGTGTCCCCGGCGAGGGAGAGGACAGGTCTTGCGAGGGCTGCTTGTGTGACTGTGTGTCACACCTGTGTACCTGTTTGGGCCAGTCATTGCAGGTGAGCCTCATGCTACTGTGACCTTCACAGTTGCAGGGATTACACATTCTTAGTGAACTCTGAACTATAGGGGCAGTCGTAACAGGGTCCAAATCTCAGAGCGCATCATCGACAGAAACATTACTGTCTTAGTAGCCCAGAAGTGGGTTCTGGAAGGAGTAGGCGACCTAGTGGAGCTGCTGGTTTCCCGAGAGCTGCATGCTTCAAGCATATGAGGACACTGCAGGGTTACATGTCCATCTGCAGGAGCCCCTGTGTCTCCCCTGAGCAACCGGTGTCAACCAGTGATGAAATAAATGTCACTGGCACTTTGAAAAAAGACGTGGGCAGAATAATAATTCTGAAGTCGCTGCTCACATGTATTGGATCGAGCAAGGAACCAAACAGGTGATGGAAAGGGGTGGAGAGAGAGATATTTTTAAATTCTAGAGAGCATAGTTGGTGGCCATTTGTGTAGGCAAATGGATACATATACCTGTTTGTGGCTCAAGAAAAAGTGTGTGACTGGTCTAAGAGGTCATTACCTCCTTGGTGGTCATGAAGCAAAATACAAGCAATGTGACCCCATGAGTCCCAGGGTCCCAGGTGCCTGCCACTGTCAGGGGTCCTGTCCTGGCCTCCTCCACGCTCAACCCCCACCACCACTCTCTCTCACACACTGGGTGAGGGTGGGGCTCCATTCTGGGTCTCATTCGCTCTCTCCCCACTGTTTCCTGAGCACCTTCTGGGCACCAGGCACTGCTCTGAACACTGGGGAAGCAGATGATCGAATCCCTTCCCCCTGGAGCCAACACAGGGACACAGGCAGGACACTGGCAGGAGATCAGTCCAGACAGAAACGAGGCCGCACACTGAGAAGACCCATACTGTGTGATCCCATTTCGATTCCCGTTTGGAACAGGCAGGTCCGCAGAAACAAAGAGGGGAACCGTTGTCACCAGGGGCCAGAGGGAGGGTGGGAGCGGGATGGCCTTATCAGGTGTTAAGGTGCTCTGGAACCAGAAAAGTGCCTTTGAGAATTTGTACAGTTGGGTTTTAATAACTGTCCTGCATGTTCCACTGTGATGAAAGCCCTGAAGCCCCATGTCTCTCTTCTAACAGGCTCCCCAGGTGATGAGCCACTGGGCGGAAGGTTCCGGAAGCTGAGTGTTGGACAGTACGACAACGAAGCCGGGGGCCAGCCGGCCTTCTCCAAGTGTGGATGGGGAAAGACCACCAGTGCAGATCAGGCTGCAAGCCTGGCGCCTTTCCTGTCTCCAGCAGATGCCAAAGAGGTATACACCGACCCTGAGAGCCCGCCTGCCCCCCTCCCTCTGCATCTCACGGCTCCTGGGAAAGGCTGAAACGGGTTGGGAGGGCCCAGGTGTGCAGTCCTCAGGGCTGGACATGATATCCGGTCTCCTGGGAGTACGGGGGATGAGGTGGTAGTGTGCAGGTGGTGTACCCATAGGGATCTTGAGCTCAGCGAGTGGCCAGCAGCTCCCGAGGGCAAACAGACTTCCTGGAAATCATGGTAGCAGGTCCCAGATGCCCCACTTGGGAGCCCCTGGGAAGGCAGCAGGAGAAGGTGGCTCAGTGTGGAGGGGTGACCTGTGGGGAGGCCCACACACCGCACAGCATTTTCCTGGAAGCAGAATTAGGGTTTTAATCATGCAAGTAAGACAGATCAGTGAAACCCAAAACTGAACCTTTGCAAATTAGGGTTTTATTTATTCTCAAGATGGAAAAGTTGGAACCAAGAATAGACAAGAAGAGCAAGTCATTCATAGTCTTAACACACAAACAAAACCAGTGTTAATATTCGGCATTCGTCCTTCCAGGCGTTTTTCTATGCCCAAGTGTTGAGTTTATTGTGCACTTTTTTGTATCTGCATATACCACAGGCAGAGATGATTTGTCCTGCCTCATCCTGTGATGCTGTAGCTCGCTTTCTCTGAGCTGTACCAGCCTGCGGCAAGCTCCCTTCATCACCTGGGTGATGGAACCCATGGGTGGGCAGAGGGTGTAAACCCATTCTGTGCAATTACTCCAGCTTCCCCCAGCTTTCTGCAGCTGCCAGGGTGGGGCTGCGGATCTGAACCTGGGCCCCCAGCCCCTCAGACAAGGGCTGGCTTGGCGGTCCTGCTGTCTGGAGGTGGCCTCACCTGTCCTCCCCATGCCAAATTTCAGATAGCCATCGGTGCATATCCCCCAGGTCTGGATGGGATTGATGGCAGGATCTTCTCTCCAAACAAAAATGGCGGCGGGGGCATCTCACCCACACCTTCATTTCCTGTGTCTCCGGAAACGCCATATGGTAAGAAAGAAGTAAATCTTGTGTGCAGCTCCCCCGGCAGGGAGAATATGGCCACAACTCCTGGCTCTGCTCTCTGTTCCAGTGACGACACCCCCACGTTATCCCTCGTTCAGCCCACCCGGGCCACAGATGGGCAGCGCCGGTGGTCTGTACAAAGGAGCACATGGTAAGACACCCTCTCGCCTTGCTCTGCTTTGCACCATCTCAGGCAGAAATGTTTCCATGTCACATGTCAGAAGCCTCCGAGGTGCAGAGGCTGTTGCCTGGATGGTGTGGGGATATGGCTGTGCAGCCTGCTGGGGGTTAGCTTGGTGCTGAATCTCCATTTGGTGTTATGCGACATGGCTCTGCTGAACAAGCACTTATGGGAAGGGTCGTGGTGCTTTGGGAGCCGAGCACCAGCTTTTTCGCTCTTTGTGGTGTTACTTGGAGTTGAAAGAAGGAAGTGGAGTGCCCGCCCTTACAGAGAAAGCAAGGCAGCAAAGAGCAGCAAGCTCCCTGCTCCCTTGCTCTGGACCCCTGCCCACTGCCTGCTTGTGCAGACCTTCCCTCGTTCCTTCCATCCTGGATGACCAGCCACAGTCCTGGGCCTTCCCAACAGAGTGACAACTTCTGGGATGGGCCAGCTTCTGGGACGGGCCTGCTGCATCCCTGAGACACTTGCCATACAGACATTGTGTTTGTATGCACCCCTACCCTCTGTCCCAGGGCGCACCCCATTAGCCATGAGAGACCAGTATATGCCAACCTTAAGCTGATGGAGTAGGGAAGGAGCTAGAGCCCTACATAAACATAAATCACTCATTTCTGTAATTGATTATTTATGCTGCTGCTCTTCTGCCCTGGGGAGGGAAGGGTGGATGTTCTGTTCTTTTTATGAAGCTACTGTGATTTGCTAATGCTTCTCAGCACCCTCTGGGGTGTGGGACACTGATATTCGTGGTGGCTGCCCCCTACCTGCGGTAGGTGCAGCAATGAGAGCATGCCTTGTCTGTCCTTCTCCAGAGAAACCTGGGGCTGTATGTCATTTAATAGGAATAGGAGGACCATCTTTCCCCAAAGCGTTCTTCATGGGCTGCAAAGCCTTCTCTTTATACACAGAACACAGCACTGGAACGCCATTATTCCCAGCAGATGAGGTGGAAATGCAGTGAGAGGGAATGGGCTCTGCGTGCTGCATTGTGCTTATCTGAGCATTGCACGTGAGCACAGCCTCACACGTGTGCTGCCCTGTCTGCCCTACATTTCAATCATTGAGGTGGAAGCAGAGGGCTTTACCTTCATCACCATACAGCCCCTCCTCCTGACTGACCACAACCAATGGCTAATTTGAATGTGTGTTGTGGGTTTGGACTAGCTACCAGCGTTTAGACATGAAGTTCAGTCAAATCCCACTGCCCCAGCACCAGGTTCCCTGGAAACACACTGGTGACAGTGGAAGGTGGGGGACATGCTGGAGGAAAGAAAATACCAGGAAAAACTTCAGACTGACTCATGGCTCCAGACTTGGCTCTAGGATCATTATGTGGAACCTCAAGGGGATACTGAATGCTTCCCAAACTTGGGAAAAGCTGGGGAGCTGAGTGAGGTTGGCTGCCTCATGCAGGTGTGTGCCCAGGGGCACAGGTATGTGCCATCCTGCAGGTTGGGCAAGAGGGCAGATGGAGCTAATGTTCTGTGTGGGGATTTAAGTCCATTTATGGAATTCCGTTGACTTGTGTACTTGGTGATCCTCTGAATCCGTTTCCTCATCTGCAAATATAGACCATAATGCCTCAAATGCGACCACTGTGCGGTTTCAGAGCAGTGTTTGTTGGGCATCTGTATCACTCAGAGCCAGATGCCCACGTGTACATAAATGAGAGGATATGCTTTAAAGTACCACTGGGAGAGTGGCTTGGCTTCCCGGAAGATGGGGTAGATGTACTTTCTCGAATCCTCCTGCCAAGTACAGCTAAATTCCCTGGGCACTATAAGAAATGCCAGAAGACTGAAGGGTAGAGAAAAGAAGGCAGACTGGCCGTGACCTCGGGACCAAGGGACCTGAGTGTCCCACATCCTAGGCCACAAAACAAACTTCAAAATATTAAAAAAGAATCAGCACCATCCAGAGTGTGTTCTTTAGCCATATTGGAGTCAAACTGGAAATCAGTAACAGGAAGGAAATAGGAAGCTCTCTGGACTCCTGGACATGGAACAACACACTGCAAGGAATCCATGGGTCAGGGAGGAATCTTAAAGGAAATCAGAATGCACTGAACTGAATAAAGTGAAAATAAAACATTCAAAATCAGTGGGACAAAGCCACAGCAGGGCTGAGAGGAAATTTGTCACAGTAAATTAATACACTGGGAAAGAAGAAAAGCCTGAAATGAATAGTTTGAAATACTGCCTCTGGAGCTGGGAAAAAGAAGAGCAAAGCTCATCCAAGCTGAGCAGAAGGAAGGAAATATTTAAAATGTAAGCAGAAATCAATGCAAGTATTGGCAGGGAAACTGGAGAATGTAAATGAAAGAAAGAGCTGGTTCTTTGAAAAGATCAATAAAGTTGACAAGCCTCTAGAAACACAGAAAAAAAGAAGGGAGACACAAATTGCTAATGTCAGGAATGCAGCAAGGCCCTGCAGAGACCAGAGGGACAAAGAAGGAAACTGTAAACAGCTGTACACACCCAGCATTTAATGATGAACACAAACTGACAACTCACCCCATGTG
This sequence comes from Manis pentadactyla, assembly GCF_030020395.1. Taxonomy (NCBI): domain Eukaryota; kingdom Metazoa; phylum Chordata; class Mammalia; order Pholidota; family Manidae; genus Manis; species Manis pentadactyla. Next base: position 48,271,063 of record NC_080025.1, read on the forward strand.
AAATATACAATGTAAGTATCCTACAACTGTTAAGGGAATTGAATTACTAATTTACAACCCCTCCCCCACAAAATCTCCAGGCCCAGATAGTTTCACTGGAGAATTCTGATGATCAAACACTTAAAAGAAGAATTTACACTAATTCTGTGCAATCCCTTCCAGGAAATGGGAGAGGGGGAAAGACTTCCCAATTCATTTGATGAAGATAGTGTTACCATGTCACCAAAGCCAGACAAAGGAGCAACAATAAAAGAAAAAACTATAAAGCATTCTACCTTATGAACATAGAGACAAAACTCCTTAACCAAATATAAGCAACTGGATTCAGTAATACTGAAGAAGTATTGACCACACCATGACCAAGTGAGATTTATTCCAGGGATGAGAGGCTGGTTCAATACTTGAAAAAATCCATCAATGTAATCCAACATATTTACTGAATAAAGAAGACAAGTCACATGGTTATATCAATAGATTTTTTTAAAAGTATTGGACAAAATTTGTACCTTTTCATAACTAAAAACTCCAACAAAGTAGAACAGGAGGGTACTTCTTTAACCTAATAAGGCACATCTACAAAACCTCTACAGCTAACACCACTTATAGTCAACGTGGTGATGGAAATTCCACAGGAGCATCATGCAAGAAAAGGAAATAGAAGACAACAAATTGGAAGGGAAGAAATAAAATCGTTGCTTTTTGCAGATGTCACGATTACTACTTAGAAAACTCCAAGGAATCTATAAAAACCTCCCAGAACAAATAAGTGAATTCAGCAAGTTTGCAGGAATAAGATAAACACTCAAAAACCAATTGTATTTCTGTAACTTGCAACGATCATGTAGAAACATAAAATACAATGCCATTTATAATATGGTAAAAAAATGAAACACTAATGCTTAGACCTAATAAAACTTACAAGATTTAAATGCTTAAAACTACATAGTGTTGATGAAAGAAATCAAAGAATATCTAAGTGGAGAGAAATTCCATATTCATGGGTTGGAAAATTCACCTTTGTAAAGATTGTGATTCCTCTCAGATTGGTATACATTTTTAACACAATTCCTATCACAGTCCCAGAATGGCTTTTTGTAGATTTATATCTATATACCTGTACTTATATCTATATCTATATATGATGATTCTAAAATTTATATGGAAAGGCAAAGGAACTAGAGTAGCTAAAATCATTTTGAAAAAGTGGGAGGAGTGGATTTATCTAATTTCCAGATGTATTAGATAGCCCTGTAATCAAGACTGCATGGTGCTCGTGACAGGACTGACATAGATATCAATGGAACAGGAGAGAAAACCCAAAAATAGACCCACCTAAAATACACAAATATGCCCAATTGATCTTTTGAAAATGGTGCAAAATCAAGTCAGTGAAGGTAGGCCTTTTCAACAAATAGTGCTGGAACAATTGGGCACCCCAGTCAAAAAAATTAACATCAACCCAAATCTCACTTATACAAAAATTAAGGTGGATCACAAATTTAAATGTAAAATGTAAAACTATAAAATTTTTAGAAAGAAATACAGAAAAGCTTTGGGATCCTGGCTAGACAAGAGTCTTAGATTAGCATCAAAAGCACAATCCATAAAAGGAAAAATTAATAAATTAAACTTCAACAAAATTGAGAGCTTCTGCAATGGAATGAACTTATTAGAAGGGTAAAAAGACAAACTACAGACTGGGAGAAGTTATTTGCACTCTGAACACTCATTAGTAAAGAAACAAACAATCTAGTTAGAAAATGTGTGGAAGACATGAGGAGGCATCTCACTAAAAAAGATGCCAGATAAGCACATGAAAAGATGTCCAACATCATTAGCCTTCAGTGAACTGGAAATTAGAACCATGATGAGACAGCACAACACACTTATCATAACGGTTAAAATAAAAAATAGTGACAACACCAAATGCTTGTGAGGATGTGGAGAAACTGGAACTCTCATTTATTGCTGGTGGGAATGCAGAATGGGCCAGCCTCTTTGGCAAACAGTTTGGCACTTTCTTAAAGAAAGTAAACATGTGAATTCCATATGATGCAGCAGTTGCACTTCTGGATTTTCATCCCAAAGAAATAGACTTACATTCACCCAAAAAACGGTAGGCAAGTGTTTCTGGAAGCTTTATTCTTAACAGCCTCAAAGTGGAAACAATCCAGATGTCCTTCAACAAGTTGAAAGTTAAGCAGACTGGGATCCTTCCACATGGTGAAACACAGCTCATCAATGGAAAGGAACAGCCATTGATGCGAATGATACCTGATTGAGTATGCAAAACAGGCATTCCCCAGAGCTTACACAGTGTACAGTTCCATTTATATAAAATCCCTTAAATGGAAAAAGTATAGAAATGGAAAACAGATTAGTGTTTTCTAGGGGTTAGGAGGGGCAAGGTGGGAGAGATGTAGACATGGCTGTAAAGGCCAAGTGAGAGACCCTTGTAGGGTGGGGATGTTCTGTATCTTGACTCTATCAATGTCAACATCCTGATATAGGTTTGTAAGATATTATCATTGGAGTAAACTGGATAAAGAATGTGATGTCTCTGTGTATCTCCTGATAGCTGCATGTGCACCTACAGGGATCTCAAAATTAAAAATTTGATTTAAATCCCACTGGGGTACATGGTGTGGGTGTGGTTGAAGCAGTGCTGGCTGGGAGTTGACAGGTGAGGAAACCAGCTCCAGGGTGATATCCACATGGTGGTTTATCATGCTATTCTGTCTGTTGTATCTGTTTGGAATTTTCCATAATGAAAAGTTAAAAAGTAAAGGAATGCTTTGTGTTGATGAACCTAGATGTGGATGTTGAACACTTTCCTCACCAGGCCTTCCCAGCCCAGGGAGACCCAGCCCTGCCCTCCTGGAAGGGCAGTGTGTAGAGCAGGGACTGTTCCTGTGACCCACAATGGGGAGGACCCCTGCAGATGGTGGTGGCGCCAATCTGTCTTTACCTGGTGAGGAGGCCCAGGAGTTTGAAGGATGAGTAGGGCTTGGGAGGGGTCAACTAGGTGAATGGACAGGGCAGTTGGGATGGACAAATACCAGGTGCAGGCCCTGTGGCCAAGGCTCTGCAGGCCAGGACAGCTGGAGGCCAGTGTCTGCCAGGCAGTGGAGGTGTGAGGTGAGGCCAGGGGCAGGGCCAGCCCCTGCTGCTCTCTGCAGCCACAGAAGGTGGTGGTGTGGCACGCCAAGCAGAGCAAGGTCATTAAAAGCTTGAGATGGGGAGGCGGCTGCTCAGATCCCCATGCTCACACATCTCTCTAGCTGCTGTATTCGGAATAGCACGGGGGGTGGATGGTTGGATAGCTCAGCTCGAAGTGGTTTCAGAACAGGGGGTAGGAGGTGGTGCATTTTTGGGACATTTGGGGAGTGTCATCCGGTGGCCTCAGGAGAACGGTTTGGGGCTGGCTGAGCTGTCTGATTCTGTCGCTGTTATTATTATGGTTTCCATCGTGTGCTGGCTTCTTGGTAAGCAGTTAGGGTGACATTTACCTGCATAGATTCCTCCATATGTTTTATTACATCAAACTGAACTTGGTATCGGCTTAGTCAGCATAAATCCAGTTTATCAGGCATAGCCAGCAGGACAGGTGTCAAACACAGCCAGACACCAGTTAAGGTGGAAGAGACGGATTTCAGTTGGTGCCTTGCTGTCAAGGAAGAGCTGGGCTCAGCTCCAGTGCATCAGTGACAGCTGGGAGCTCAGCTGAAGATCAAGGTGACCGGATCCGGGGCAGATGAAACTCACTGGAAGGAGCAGCAAGGGCAGGGGGGTGCTGGCCAAACTGACCTGACGGGACTTTTGCTGGAGACAGGCCAAGGGCTTAGACATCAGGGTGGGGAGGAAGTGATCAGATGCAGGCATGGAGGATGACTTGGCGGAATCCCAGCTGAGACTGGGCCCTCCGATGACGATAGCAATTGGAGGCCAAGGCCATTGACACTGAAGTTCGGTGGAGAAGGGAGAATCTGTGGCAGGATGGCCTCCTCTTGACCCGTCTAACTGGAGTACAACCCTGAGGGAGAATCAAAAGTGGAGAAGGTCCCAAGTGGGTTGGGCTTGAGTAGCCCCACAGGGTGCCAATGTGGCTGTACCTGAACCCATGGAGCTCTTTTATTTTTACTTTTTACCTTTTTAAAAATATTTAATTATTTATTTTATTTTTTATTAAGGTATCATTGATATACAGTCTTATCCTAAGGTATCACATGAACAATATCATGGTTACTACATTCTCCCCTATTATCAAGTCCTCACCACATACCCCATTACAGTCACTGTCCATCAGCATAGTAAGATGTTACAGAGTCACTACTTGTCTTCTCTGTGCTATACTGCCTTCCCCATGATCTCCCCCTACATTATGTGTGTTAATCATAAAGCCCATTAATCCCCTTCTCCCTCCCTTCCCAACCACCCTCCCCAGTCCCTTTCCCTTTGGTAACCACTAGTCACTTCTTGGGTCCTGTGAGTCTGATGCTGTTTTGTTCCTTCAGTTTTTGCTTTGTTCTTATACTCCACAGTTGAGTGAAATCATATGGTGCTTGTCTTTCTTCACCTGGCATATTTCACTGAGCATAATACTCTCTAGCTCCATCCATGTTGTTGTGATAGGATTTGTTTTCTTCTTATGGCTGAATAATATTCCATTGTGTATATGTACCACATCTTCTTTATCCAGTCATCTACTGATGGACACTTAGGTTGCTTTCATTTCTTGACTATTGTAAATAGGGCTGTGATAAATATAGGGGTGCATATGTCTTTTTGAATCTGTGATCCTGTTTTCTTAGGGTAAATTCCTAGGAGAGGAATTTCTGGGTCAAATGGTATTTCTATTTTGAGTTTTTTGAGGAAGCTCCTTACTGCTTTCCACGATGGTTGAACTAATTTACATTCCCACCAGCAGTGTAGGAGGGTTCCCCTTTCTCCACAACCTCACCAACATTTGTTGTTGCTTGTCTTTTGGATGTTGGCCATCCTAACTGGTGTGAGATGATGTCTCATTGTGGTTTTAATTCTCATTTCTCTGATGATTAGTGATGTGGATCATCTTTTCATGTGTCTGTTGGCCATCTGAATTTCTTCTTTGGAGAACTGTCTGTTCAAATCCTCTGCCCATTTTTTAATCGGGTTACTTGCTTTTTGGTTGTTGAGGTGCATAAGCTCTTCATATATTTTGAATGTCAACCCTTTATCAGATATGTCATTTATGAATATATTCTCCCATATTGTAGGATGCCTTTTTGGTGCTACTGATGGTGTCCTTTGCTGTACAGAAGCTTTTTAGTTTGATATAGTCCCACTTGTTCATTTTTGCTTTTGTTTCCCTTGCCCGAGGAGATAATGTTCTTGAAAAAGTTGCTCATGTTTATATTCAAGAGAGTTTTGCTGATATTATCTTCTAAGAGTTTTATGGTTTCATGACTTACATTCAGGTCTTTGATCCATTTCGAGTTTACTTTTGTGTATGGAGTTAAACAGTTATGAAGTTTCATTCTCATACATGTAGCTGTCCAGTTTTGCTAATACCAGCTGTTGAAGAGGCTGTCATTTCCCCATTGTACGTCCATGGCTCCTTTATCATATATTAATTGGCCATATATGTGTGGGTTTATATCCGGGCTCTCTATTCTGTTCCATTGATCTATGGGTCTGTTCTTGTGCCAGTACTAAACTGTTTTGATTACTGTGGCTTTGTAGTAGAGCTTGAAGTTGGGAAGCGTAATACACCCCACTTTATTCTTCCTTCTCAGGATTGCTTTGGCTATTCGGGGTTTTTTGTGGTTCCATATGAATTTTAGAACTGTTTGTCCTAGTTTGTTGAAGAATGCTGTTGGTATTTTGATAGGGATTGCATTTAATCTGTAGATTGCTTTAGGCAGGATGGCCATTTTGATTCTTCCTACCCAAGAGCATGGGATGTATTTTCATTTATTAGTGTCCTCTTTAATTTCTCTCATGAGTGTCTTGTAGTTTTCAGGGTATAGGTATTTCACTTCCTTGGTTAGGTTTGTTCCTAGGTATTTTGTTCTCTTTTTTGGTGCAATTGTGAATGGAATTGTTTTCCTGATTTCTCTTTCTGCTAGTTCATCTTTAGTGTATAGGAAAGCAACAGATTTCTGTGTATTAATTTTATATCCTGCAACTTTGCTGAATTCAGATATCAGTTCTAGTAGTTTTGGGGTGGATTCTTTAGGGTTTTTTATGTACAATATCATGTCATCTGCAAACAGTGACAGTTTGGCTTCTTCCTTACCAATCTGGATACCTTTTATTTCTTTGTGTCGTCTGATTGCCATGGCAGCTTGCACTTTCATCCTTAACAGATTTTTTTCACTTGAGGTAAAATTCACACAACATAAAATTTAAAGTGAATAGTCAAATGCATTCACATCAGTCCGCCCCCTTTATCTGGTTCCAGAATGCTGTCTTCACATGCTGGTGTTGCAGATGGGACTTCCAGTACTATGTTGAACCGTGGAGCTCTTTTAAATTGCAGCCCCCACTCCAGGAAAGTGAGGGATATATAAATATTTACCCTCACCTTCAATAATAAATATGAATCCAAATACTGTGAATTTCTCCCAGTGTTGTAACTGGATGAAGTGGTGGAAACTGAGGGATTGCAGACACAGGGGAGCAGATGGTGGGGTGACAGAGCAGCAGGGAGGATACCTGGCACCCTGTGCTGCACATGGGCTGAGGGTCCTGTCTGACGCAATCCACAGGCTTCATGAGGACAGAGACACCCACATGTGTTACCTACCTGGGACCCTCCTGCCTAAGCCAAGGATGGTGGCCCTCAGGCTGATCTGTCAGTTAAATGCCTTCCTGATGTGCCTACATTATGCCCTGGGAACACATGCAGGTGGGGACACCATCCTTAGACTTCTCAGAAACTCCACATATGAGGCTGCACTACTGTGATTTATAAGAAATACTATTTGGTCTTTGCCCTCATTTCTGTCACAGAGCCCCTGAAACCCTCGGAATCCCCTAAGATGAGAGTTATGAAGAGGTGACCTTTGGAGCACCTGAGGGTGGGGCTGGTTGCTAGGGAACCAACCACATGATTAGAGGGTTGAACTTTCAGTCCCACCCTGACCACCAGGGAGGGGAGGGGCTGGAGGCTGAATCAACCGCCAGTGGCTAGTGAGTTATCCATCATGTGTGTGTAGTGAAGCTCCATAGAAAACAAAGGGACAGGGCTCAGAGTGCTTCCGCGTTGGAGACCTGGTGGAGATCTGGGGAGAGTGGTGCCTGGAGAGGGCAGGGCAGCTCTACCCCTCCCCACACCTGGCCCTCTGCGTCTCCTCAGTCTGGCTGTTCCTGAGTTATGTCCTTTATAATAAACCAGTGACCTAATGAGTAAACTGTTTCTCTGAGTCCTGTGCGCTGCTCTAGCTGATCAATGGAACCCGAGGAAGGGCTGCAGGAACATCTGATATATAGGTCGGTCGGTCAAGCCCAGGTAACATCCTAGAGTTGTGTTTAGCATCTGAAGTGTGTAGGGGGACGCGGAAGGGTGTCTTGTGGGAGCAGCCCTCAAACTGTGGGATCTGACAATGTCTCCAGGCAGATCATGTCAGAATTGAGCTGAATTGTAGGATGCCTGGCTTGTTGGTGTAGGGACCCCCTCTCTGCCAACACACACACACACACACACACACACACATTGGAATTGGGTACAAAACCTTTAGAGGCTCAGAAGGAAATGTGCTTCTTGAACACAAAATCGTTTGCAAGAGTTTGAGTAAAGGGGCCTTTTCATCTCAATCCTCATGTAGGCAAGAGAGAAAATTGTGAACAAGATGTAGCTTATCCTGCCATTGTTATGTCGTATGTAACCTTGATATTTTTTAAATAAGTGGGAAGAGAACATCAGGAAACCTTACATTTCTGATATAGCTCAGCTTGCACTTTCATCCTTAACAGATTTTTTTTCACTTGAGGTAAAATTCACACAACATAAATTTTAAAGTGAACAGTCAAATACATTCACATCAGTCCATCCCCTTTATCTGGTTCCAGAATGCTGTCTTCACATGCTAGTGTTGCAGATGGGACTCAGGGGACATTTGTGGAGGGAGTTGGCTGCAGTATAAATTATTAGTCCTGTGAGCTGACTGGTCACAGCCTCTCCTCAGGGGCCTGCATCCAAGCTGAGAGTGGGTGGCACTGGGCACCAGGACGTGGGACCATGCGAGAGCTCTGACCCAGGGGGCCAAGGTGTCCTGAGGCTGGCAGAAGGGGCATGTGGGGTAGGGGACTCAGCCCCGGCCCTGGGGGGCGCCCAGGGGCTGTTTAGGCTGTTGTGCCCCTCAGAGTTGGTCTGAAAGAGCAGAAATGCCAGAGGGGGGAGGGACAGGAGTATCAGGGCTGACGTGTTGAGAGGAGAGAGCTTACTCTGAGGCAGTGTTTTACTTTTGTTTAAAAAAAATGTTGTAGTTCTTCAAAGCTTGACGAGTTGCAAAATGCTTCTACCAGGCCTCCCCTTTCGTGCCTGTACCAGACTCATTTTTCTTTTGAAGTTTTATGAACGTTTAATGAGAATGTTTATAATAGAAATAAGAGCATGTACTGAATGTGAGCATGTGTGACATTTATAGATGTCCCCGAGTCCTTTGAATTTTGCAGACCCTACAAGGCAAGTACACACATATACGTGTTTATAATGTGTCTGTTGCTTAGGCACATATGCATGAGTCAGTATGCACAGGAATATCCTGGTCTGCATGCATAAGTGACATATACTTTGCACCCCAACTTGTGCAAAAGAATGCGTGCTGGTGAGTGGTCACCCCAGATAACTGCGTTGTACCCCAGCAGTCCCATATTAACAAAATGGTAAAAGAAACGTTGCTGGCTTCCAGAGATTTAAGCATCCCTGGAGGGCGGGCTCTGGCCAGCACGCAGTTGGCAGTTCGCCGAGATGAAACCATTCATTCACTTGAGTGGTATGCAGCTCAGAAAACACAAGATGTTGGCATTCTGTGCTGACACCTCATCCACAGAACCGGCGGGCTTGGAAGTGTCCCCATGTGAGCCCACCATTTCCCGGCATGATGAATGCTGGTCTTTGTTGGCTTACCCTGGGTTTAGAGGAATCTTAGTTTTTTCTAAATTTATTTAAATTGAATCATTTCATCCCCCTCTAGGTTGGGGGGAATGTTCTAGAAGTTACTCTGATGTGCTATGAGCCAGGGTTTGGCGTTGGAGCCGGCCCTGGGCTTGGTGGCAGGCATGGGGTAGAGCGTGGGGTGGGGGTGTCTCAGTGCTGCCACCATATACGTCTTGCACATGTGATAGGACCTCCTCAGACATCTTCTAAACCTAAGCAAAAATAATAACAGCTGTCCTATGCATGCTGAGGGACAGTGTCGGAGAAGTGGAGGAAGATTTTAGCTTATGTATGTAGTAACATACCACAGATTTGCCATGAAAGAAGAGTTTCCAATTCCAAATGCACTTACTCATGAAAGCGTTTCTAAAGTCCTGTCCATTTTCAAAGTTGTGCTGTCCTGGGACTGCAAAAGTGGGCCCGTCTTGACCCTGATGAGGGTCGTAGGCCAGCTTCCTCCCATGGCGGCATGTGGCAGGGTCCCTGCCTCTCTGGCCTGGGCAGGAAGGAATGCTGCGGCTGGGCCAGCGCCCCGGAACAGGAGAGACCTGACAGGAAACGCGCAGCCAGCAGTAAACCCAGAGCCGTGTCCTTGGAGGCGCTGACCTAGGGCCTCTTGCCATTGTTACCTTCCTTACAGAGGCCCCCGCATCCCAAAGATTAGGGATTGCGAGACGGGAAAGGGTCAGACCTTGAGCCACTGAGGCGAGTGAAGATGTAAACATGTGCCTGCCTCCCTCCCCCTGTTACGGGCCGTGGCCCACCCCATCAGAGCCTTTGTGGGGTTCACAACAGAACCTGGTACCTCCCAGATATCGGTCCCAGCCAAACACCCCACTTAGGTAAAGAGACACAGTCTGGTTTAAATCCTATCATGTTTTAGTGTGTCATACATGCATGGTCTAGCATGCTGGAGTGCGCCAAGTGTATTCATGGTCATGCCTAGATGGAGGGGTTCTCTACTTTTTGGGCACTTATTACATGCTGTGCACTTACACACGTGCATATGTAGACAGAGCAACTTTACAAAATGCCAAAACCAGAGAAATGAGAATTCCAGTGTGGAGAAAATGAAAAGCCTTCCCAACGTTTCAGGGTACAGCTCAGTGTGGCTTTGTGGGGTGAGCTGTGTGCACCCTCAGGCCTTGGTCCGAAACCAGGCCAGATGGACAGTGTGACAGGCCACTGGGGTTTGATTTCTGAGGGGCGTGAGGTTGGGTTCCTGGGAAGTCACAGTGTAACTGAGGACGTGGGTTTGCTATTGTTTGTTTGTAATCCCTTCTCTGCAAAAGCAGCCCAGAGCAGAGCCTCCCTGCAGTGCAGGCAGTCAGGTGCTCTCTGGGAAAGCAGGACAGGGTGTCAGACCGTGAAGAAGCTGAGTTTATTCTCCTTCGTTCATGTCTCAACCGCAATAAAGAATTGAAAGGCAGAGGCACGATAGTGAAGCAAAGCGAAAGTTTTATTTGAATACCCTCCAAGGGAGGAGTGAGCCAGAGTCAGGGTAGACAAAGGCCCTGAATTTTTAGAGAGGGCCTATTTATCACAGCCTAGCCAGGAGGCATTTCTTCGACAGGGTGAGGTAATTTGATTGACAGCTCTAGTTATACACCCATTTTCCTCTTGACTTACGTGTCTATTCCCAAAATGCACACAGAAAAGCCCATGGGAGTGGAGGATCACAGCCCTTGCTGAAGACACATTCGGGATCACTGGTGGCCTCCTCCCTGTGGCCCTGACCCCTCACCAGTTTTCAGGAGTCACCCCCTTTCCCTGAGGCAGCCTCCACATAAGACGTCTGACCCTCTCTGCTATGTCAAGTCCAAGATCCTAAGAAGAGATGTCCTGCAGACACCTAGATTGTGGGGTAGAGAACAGTCCTGGATTCACTTCACTGAGTGGACACCAGGCAGGGTGGGGCGCTGTGAGGGGACACAAAAGCCCTTAAGGACCCTTCAGGCCAGGGGGCATATTGGGCCCAGGCACTGCAAAGAGTGGGCCAGACAGAATTGTGCCTTGGGAGGGTGCAGGCCCCTCTGGAGGCACAAGGAGGCAGGTGAAAGGGAGGCTGCATGCCAACCACGTGCCCTTTCCAGACACCTTAGCCACCTGTGTGGTGTCCTTGGTCCCGCCCCGGTTCCCTGCCCTCTCATATTCCCCAGACAGCCAAACCTTTCTGAATCCTCTTCCTCTCTTCCCCATTTCCTCCACTCTCACCCCCCTCCCTGGCTTTTTCCCGCTGCAGTCTGGCTGGCACAGCCAGCTCACTCCTCCCCACAGTCCTCCCCCAGCCCAGCAGTTTCTCACAGCCACACATCCCCCTGGGCACTGGTTGTGCCTGGCCTCCTGACTCCCACCTGCACTTGGATATATTCTGGGGGGCGAGGTGGGCATGTAGAGGTCAGGGGCTGGATCGGGGTTTATGGTCAGTCTCCCTCTCTTAGCCTTGGAACTCTTCGTTTTGGTCATCGTGAAGCTGTAGGCATCTGGCATAGAGAAGGTTCTGGATAAATATTCTTTTTTTCTAATAAGTTAGTAAGTGAGTGAGCAGGAGAGAGAAGCCTTTTACTGAGGGAAGGGCTTGGTTCCAGCTGAAGGAGGGGAGGGAGGCAAAGGGCCGCCGGCGCCTGCCAGGGAAGGTCCGTGTTGCCCACATTGTCTGCTTGTGATCCTGACTCCACTAAGCTGATGTGGTGACTTTCCAGGGGCGCCGTGAGGTGTGAGCCTGCAGGTACCCTGGTGACCCAGATCCAAGCTGCTAGAGGTCATAGCAGTTTCAAGAGACAAGTTTCTAACTTTTTATCAGCAGAATTGCTGCTGCTTGGAGTGCATCCTTGAAGTTCATGGCCTCAGCTCAGCTCCTGTTGCTCTGGCCCAGCAGAGAGGGAGAGGCAAGCAGATGGTCTCCAGAAGGCTCACTGGCATGCACAGGGTCCCACCCACTGTTGCTCTGGTCAGGGAACAGTTGGACATAGCAGCACAGAGGCAGAGTTTCAGAAAGCAGGGGCTACCCCAGACCCATCAGGACCATGACGTCCAATGGGCACCAAGGGAGGACCTGTGCTGAGCCCTTCCCGGGCCTAGCAGTGTGGCCGTCGCCCTCCTCTCTGCTCAGGGAGTGATGGGCTGTGGAAAGGCCCATCCATCTGCCACTGGCTGGGCCTGCTCTGGGCCACGGTCAGGCATTTCTGACAGATCCTTTGCAGGAGCTGCTACCCTTCAAGCACATAAACAACCAGGAGGAAATGCCTTCTCAGACCTCTGCGCAGAGGGGCCTGGAGAGCTTCCTGGCCCCTAACATGAAGCAGTGGCCCAAGGGTCCTGGGCATGCCTGTCTCCCCTGGTGAGCTAGGGGCATGTAACTTTGAGCTTTCACCAGGTTGATGAGCAGGTCAGAGGGTCCTGCTGGTGCTGGGCAGGGGACAGCTCGGTTCGGTGTAGCTGGCAGCATTTCTGGAAGCCTGCATGTGTGTGCTCCTGGCCCCACTGCGGTGCGCTGAAAGCTGTCTGGGCTAAGAGGAAGAAAGGAGCATCACAGGAGGGACACAGGACCTTCTCTTCAGGGCAGACTTCAGGGGAGGTGGCATCAACCATAGGATCTGGCGACCTGTGAGGTAGCAGAAGGGAGGAGTGCCCACTCTGTGTTGTGTGTGGTGGGTGTCAGCTTCATGCACATCTGCCCTCGAGAGCTTCAGTCTCTGAGGCTGCAACCACAGAGCCCCTGTCCTCTGCTGCATGGACTTGTTACAGTCAGACTTCAGGCCACAGGGCGTGGAGCACATACCTCCACCTGACTCAGGGGTAGTGTGCCAGGTCCTATAAAAATGCAGGATCATTTGAAGTGGGTTTTGAAGAGTGTGTAGTTCTTCATCAGTTGGCATGGGGTTTGGGGAGGGGTTGGCCTCCTAGAGGGACACCATGAGTAGAGAAGAGAGAAGAAAGGGGCAGTGTGTTGAGACCTGCCAGCGCCTGTTGGAGGAGTAGGCTGCCAGCCAGGTGGAGTAGGCTGAGTTGTAAAGAGCCTCTGCAAATGGAATCCGGGCACACACCGGTGTCCACTGTGGTCGGGAAGAAAACCTGCAGGGCTGGAGCAGGAAGTCCCTGTTGACTTGGGCAGGGATGGAGGGAAGGCTCTTGGGGCCATCGTGGGGGACCGGGACTGGATTGGAGGGGAGCCCCTGTGTGGGGTGGGGGAGGGAAGGGGGGTTGTGCATGGGAGTAGAGAGCTGACCAGGGAGCCCTGTGGTGCTTGGAGGCTTCTCTGCTGTGAGCCTGCGATGGGGACCACGGAACTGGGGTCTGCTTTGGGGCAGGCCCAGGAGGAGCAGGCCTCCACCTCTCTGGGGGTCTTCTCCCAGGGGTCACTGGGCCCATTCGTGTGCGCTCCTTCTCCCTTGGGTGACGCTGGTCCTGGGATAAACGGAGCAGTGGAAGGTTTCAGCTGGGAATTTGTGAGAGATCAAAAGGAGGGAAGAGAAAAAATGGGAGAAGTAATGGAAAGGCAGCAAACCGCGCGGGGAGCGAGGCGGGGCCACTGCGGTCCGGAGGCACAGACTGGGCAGGCCGCCCGCCACAGCCCGGCCGTCCGGCAGCCCCAAGAATTCCTTCCTCGTTCGAGCTCTCCCTGCGGCTCTGAATGGGCCTCTTCGGAGGTGGCCGCCCCCGCCCCGCCCCGGCCCCCCCGGGACGCCGGAACCCGGAGTCGCCCTGCCCCGGGGGTGGGGGGCCCGCGCTCACACACTGGGCCGCAGGGGACAGCCCGCGGAGAGCCTGCCGCCCAGCCCGCCGCCTCCCCCGCCCTTCCGGGGACTGCGCGGCGCCCCGCGGCGCCCAGGTAAGCGGCCCTCCCGTCCCCGTCCGGCCGCAGCCACGGCCGCTGAGACCGGAGCCCCGCCGTGGGGGAGGGGGCCGGGCGCAGACTCGGGGGCAGCAGGGGCCGGGACGGAGGGTGGCTCTGTACCGCGTCCCCGTCACTTGGCGACGGCCCTCAGACCCTACGGCCCGGGACGGAACGCCGCAGCCCTGCGGGAGGGCCCCTCCTCCCGGCAGAGGGCCCGGCTTTGTCTTCGCCGAGCCTCCCTGCAGCGGCGGGCGGGCGAAGCCGGCCTCCAAGCCGTGCGGCTCCGGGGCCGCTGCCTCCCAGCGCAGCACATTCTTCCGCTCAAACCGAGAGTGCCCCGTCCCGGGGCTGTGCGGTCTGCCCCCACCGGCGGCCCCCGGGGCTCCCGCGCGGCCTCCTAGGACAGGCAGTGGTTGGGTTTTTCTGTTTTGTTTTTAACTAAATGCTAAAAGCAAGCGGGAGGAGGAAGGTCAGGGTCCCTAAGGGGGCGCCTTGCCCACTGTGGGAGCACGGAGCCTTCCTCAACAAGCCCGGAGCTTGAGCCAGGACGCGCGGTCCTGCGGTAACCTGCTCACGGCTTGTCGCCCGAGCTTGGGACGGATGAGTGTCTGGGACCCCCAGCCGGTATCTCTGGGGTGAGCGGCGGCGTGGGTCTGGCTCGGAGGGTGCGCGTCCGCCGGGGCGTGTGTGCCAGCGGATCTGCTGGTGTCGGCTTTCTGCTTACTCTGGGCTAACACGGTGCTTTAGCTGGAAAGATCTGGGAGAGGAAGACCCAAACGCTTTGTAGTGGAAAGCCTGTGCCATCACCGGAAGGACAAGCCCGTCCGTCTGTTCACCCTGCTCCTTCCAGCCTGAGGGTCTCGCGTGCTCTCCCCCTCTGCTGTGCGGGGTTCTCTTCCACTGAACGGAAGATAGCTTCTGTTCCACCGTTTCTGTCCTTTTCATGCAGTTTATACACAACAGTAATTTCCCACGAACTCCCTATGTCTATTGATATATTAGAAATTGTCTGGTTAGGATGATGATATTTTTCAAACTCCAAGAGTGAGATTAGAGTGTTTTGATCCACTTATACCAGGAGAGAGCGATTGTCTCCCTCCACTGGTGCCCATGGCTGGTTGGGATCCTTGAGCGGTGGTCCCCAGCTGTGGACACCTGTGCCTCCCCAACATGTGGACAGCTGAACAGCAGGTTCCTTGTCCCCTCTGAGACTAGACAGCCTTATGTTGTATTGAGGGGAAGGAGGCAGCTAGCTCCTTGAGGGCAGGGTGGTTATTACACTGAAGCACAAACTTTGCTTGGATCTCCCTGTTGGGAGGCAGGGGTGTCTTGTGAAAAGCACATGGCTTTTCAGGTTAGAGATGAGGTGGCCTTCTTTGAACACGTTTCTTAACTTCATCAGTCAGAATCTGTTTTTTCATCTGGAAGATAGGGATACATTTGCACAAGGAAACCCTTTTTATGAGGATTAGGTCAGGTAATGCCTACTGTGGTTAGCACAGTGTCCGACAGACAGCAGGCGCTCAGCAAAACACAGCTATTCTGATTTCCATTGTTCCCTTTATAAAGAAATTTGGTGTGTACGATATAACCAGGATTTTGAAACATTTTTGAGACATCTGTGTTTTAAAAGCCTGCAGCATGGGCATCATTGCTCTGAAAGCAGGATGGAAGTTAGCCATGGGTGGAGCTTGGGCTGGGTGATCGTGGAAGTTCTATGAAGCAGTTTATGTATTAAGGACTGTTTATCCACAGCAGCCCTGGCTTTTCCCTCTCTTGTCCTTTAGTCCCTGTCCTTGTCCTGGGCTTCTGTTCCCCTCTTCTTCCCATACTCTAAGAAACCAATAAATCACATCTTACCGCATAAAGCCACCCAGTTGAGTTTGAATCTGGTCAGGGTGGTGGGGAGGCTGTCTCGGAGGTGGCGGGGCTGAAGGATGTTAAATGGCTTGTGAAACTTGGTCCTGCAGCCATCAGATGGCCCATCTGGGACTGGCTCTGCGTTTCTGGTCTGTTGGGAATTTCTCCCTGCCCACTGTGCCAAAAGCTCACCTGAGGCAGCCTGCACTCCAGGAGTTCTGCCGTGTTGCAGAGGCACCTGAGTCTCAGTTTGTAGTCAGGGCTAGAGGTCCAGGACGCCCCTTTTCAGACCACTCAGTCCCACCTTCTTTTTGCTGGGATATAAGTTAACAAACGCTGGATTGAGAAACCAGAGAACCAGCTCAGCTTCCAGTTCTGCCACCAAATAACAAGGTGACTTTTGGCCTGAATGGCACTGTGTCTCCCATTTCATAGGTAACTAGCCTCGGAGAGCAGGAGGAGGGTCAGAGGAAAAGGTGGGTGGGTACCAGGTAGACTAGGCAAATGAAAGTGATGTGGGATTTTATAAACTCAGAGTGAGAGAGATCAGGGTTAGAACAAGGTGAGGACAGCTGGGCAGAGGACCCAGGAATGACAGCTCTCATTGCTGGGTGATGACCAGTGCAGATAGAGAAGCTTCTAGAATGGAGCCCCTTAACAGCAATGAGAGAATGAGAAAGGAAAGGTCACCCAACAGCAAGATTTGGTCCTGAAAGATGTGAGTCTTGGGGTTCCCTGCCATCCCTGCTGGAATGGGCAGACCATGGTTCACACAGCCAGACACCCCTGGTACTCAGCGGACTCTGCAGAGGGCACACGGCTGTCCCCATGGCTCTGCCGCCTGCTAACTTTCTGTCATTAGCAAGGTCTCGGTCCCCTTTGTGGCAAATGTACACTTTCCTGGGGAAAATCAAGTCAGAAATAGGGTGGAAAGTAAAGGAAAGTTGGAGTAATAAACTTCTTGCGGACTGTGTGAAATGACATTTTTTCTTTTTGTTAACATGGAAACTTAAAAATTTATTAAGAGACAACTAAAAAACAGAAATTCCATGTTACTGCATGGGAAGAAAATGACGTCAAGATGTTGAATCTTCCCAACTTCCTTTACGTATTTAATACCATTGCAGTCAAACTACCGTCAGATATTTTTCCATGAAACTTGGTCAACTGATTTAAAAATTCTTGCAGTGAAGGGTCTTGAATAGCCAGGATACCACTCTAAGATAGGAGGACTTGCCACGAGGCCAGAGAATTAAGTCAGCATGGGCTGGGACAGAGATAAATTGATCAATAAGGAGATGAAGGTGCAGAACATACCTGCACATGATTGGAATTGTGGGGCAAGAAAAGTGGGTGTGATCAGTAGGGGAAAGAGGGGCTGCTCCATAGACAGAGCTGCTCCATAGACAGACATGTGCAAATGTCATCTTCATCTGCAAATGTCTTATGTTCTCTTCATTCCTGAAGGATATTTTGCTGCATGTAGAATTCGCAGCTGACAGTTCTTCTCTTTCTATGTAGTTGGGAAATCTGGCGTCGCTTCTTTTTGGCCTCTTTGGTTTCAGATGAAAAGTCTGCTGTCACTCAAATTGCTGTCCCCTCTACATAATTTGTTCTTTCTCTCAAGCTGCTTTTAAGATCTGTTTTTGTGTGTAACTTTCAGAAGCTTAATCACAATGTGTAGATTTTTCTTGTTGGTTATCACTTTTGGTTTTTACTTAATTTCTTGAATCCAAAGTTTGTGTCCTTTGCCAAATTTAGGGAGTTTTGGGGCATTATTTCTTTGACTTTCCTTCCATCCCCACTGTCCTTCTCTGCTGCTGGACTCCAGTCACACAAATGTTGGATCTTTTGTTGTTTTTCCACAGGTCCCTGAGCTCCTGCTTATGTCATTTTCAGTTGGCTTTGTCTCTGCTGTTCACATGGGGTAAATGCTCTTAGCTCTGTCCTCAAGTTCACTGATCTCTTGTCATTTCCTCTGCTTCTTACCCCATCCAGTGAGCTTCTCACTTCTCTTATTGTATTTTTAAATTCCATAATTTCTTCTTTTTTGGGTGACTTTTATTTCCCTGCTGAGGTTTTCTGTCTTTATTTGTTTCAAGAGAATTCATGATTGTTTGTTGAAGCATTGCTCTGATGCTGCTTTAAGATCCTTGCCAGATAATGTAAACAATCTGATTCATTTGGTATTGTCAGTTATTCGTCCAAGTGACCACTTGCATCCGAGTGATTTTCCTGGTTCTTGGAGTGAAGAGTGGGCTCTAAATTTTGCTCTGGACTTTTCCTGATATTATGTTATGAGGCTCTGACTTTTATTTATTCTGGTCTTCATTTTTTTCTCCTACCAAGGTGTAGTTTGAAGGCCACATGAATGTTTATGTTCACCTTCCCACCAGCCATGCCTATAGGCGAGGAGAAAGCATGGTGCCAGCTTGCTCTGACTTGCACCCCTGTGTTCAGTCTTTAGGCTGAGTGGGGTGGGGGCCAGCTCACCCCTGGGACCCGCTGACACCTCCCCAGTGGGAATATCCTAAGGGCCACTTCCATCCGTGAGGTAGTGATGGGTGACAGGTCAGCTTTCCACTTGGCACCTGCAGTGGGGGTGGGGTGGGGGGGTGAAGAGGGGTTCCCATTGGTGTTCGGTTAGAATGGGACAGGTATTGCCAGAAAGGTATTCTGCCTATAGGCCACTCTTTTGTTTGGCTAGGGTTGGTCCTTTGGCTAGATAAGCAGGCTTTTCCTGGAGTGGATTTTGTCTGGGCCTGTTGATGTTTCCAGGATCTGTGAGTGGCTGTGAGGATGTGCAATGTCCTTCTTCGCTTCCCAGGATTCCCAGGCAGTCGCATCCCTTTCCATCTGTTGGAGTCCTGCGTGCTTGTGGTCATGTGCATCCAGGGTGTGGTTGTACGAGTGAGGACCTGGGAGGCATGGCACTATGCCATCTTGGCTGGAACCACAAGTTGCCAGCCTGTTTTTAGCATTGCTAATTTAGTAAACATTCACTGTACAAACTAACTGTGTGCTGAGAAGCTGTGGAAACCAAGGTGAAGTGGGGACTTTGCCAGCTAGCTGGGGAAGTAACCCACAGACACCAAAAGGTGCAGTAAGGGCACAGCAGATAAATCACAAAGTTGGTGAGGAAGAGGACTTAGTGGAGAGCCTTCCATAGTCAACCCTTGTGCAGAGTGGGAAGCCTTTAGCTTGGGATGGTGTCCTTTTTCCAGGGCGGCTGGGATTGAGGTGGAACATGGGCAGAGTTCTATAATAAAAATCTAAAAACAAAAGAGTATCTATTGCTACTTTACCACTGAGGAACTTGCTAAGAGGCAGAAGGGAAGGTGCATTCCTAAGGCCATAGCCCCAGAAGGAAAACAGACGTTTCTGGAAGACAGTCTTACTTTTCATCTTCTGGGTAGAGGCAGGAGTGATGCCTGATGGTCATCTTGTGGGTGACCACAGGGTAGAGACCCCTTGATGACCAGCTCTCTGGAGCATGCCTCACCAGTTGGCTTATTTGGGCAGGGGTGCATCAGCTCACACAGCCCCAAGGTCAGGGGCATCACTGTTCGGCTCTGGCCGTGCCTTGGAGACCTGGTCCTTGGTCTCCGTCTCTTGGCTCTGCATCCTCTGGGAGAGTTTCCTGCTCAGAGACAGGTTTTGTCCTTGAGGGGGCATGCCATGCCGGCTCAGGTCACCCTGAGAATGAGAGTGGTTCTCTGGCATTCAGTCCAGGTATGTGGATTGTCAGAAATGTGGCTCTGAGAACAGGGTCTTGGGGAATAGAAAGATGAAGCCACATGAAGCTGTGGCCCCACCTAGACCAGCTACAGGCTGGATTGTGCAGAGCTGTGGTCAGGCTGAGGACAAGGTGCCCACCACAGGGCAAGCGCTCAACAGGCTGTCCCCCTTGCCAGCCCACCAAGGCAGTGATGCCTCAGTGATCAGAAGCAGCCTCACCTCTGAGGAGGCCACATGTGGCCACAGTGAGGGGTACTACTGGTCACTGCACAGTTTGCAGACTGCAGAATAGCCTCTAGGGAGGGGACTGTGGATCTGATGGGGACACAGCCACCAGAAAGGGGCTTTACTTACTGTATGTCTCCTCCATCCTTCAGCCTAAATCTCGCCACCTACATAGGACACCCAGTTTTGTGTCTGTCATGTCCAGACTTTAACAAACTATTTTATTTTCTTCTCTATCTTCTTTCAGTCATAATGCTCCATTCCTGGTGTGTGTGGCTTATTATCATTTCCCACTTTATTTTTGCCCGTTCCAATCTCAGTCCCCAGAGTTTCCCAGGAGGGCTATATCTTGGCTGTCACTGCCTGTCAGCCCCGTTCATGGTGGCCATGTGACATCCGGCTGAGACCTTGCCTGCTGGCACTGAGTGGCTATCTGCTTCTTGCTCCTGGGGCCCTTCTCCATGCCTTCATTTTTTGTCTGTAACACTGTAGTAGTCCTTCCCAGCGGGGCAGACAGAGTCATCCCAGGCTCCTTTCTTCCTGACTCTGGAAACAGTGTGGGCACAAAGGCAGCCTCTTCAGCACGAGGTCACCCACTGTGAACTGCTGCTTAGAAGATGCCTGGGCTCTTTAGCTGAGGAGCCGTCCTCCACTGTGAATTCTGATTTGCTGGTCTTTTTGGAAGAAGGAAATGCATTGTAAAACCAGGTCAGCTGAGTCAATTTTGGGGGAAAAATATTTGATCCTTTGACTGTTTCCTCTTCCCCCTGACAGAGTAAAATTATCTCTTTAGTTCAGTTCCTCTGGGACAGAGGAATCCTGGGAGGGGGAACAAGGAGCAAGCATTTCAAGGATTGCCTGGTTCTGTCTCCTGATGGCCACTTGACATGAGACCATGCCTCTTGCAGAGTGAACCATTTGCTGCAGAATCTGTAGGGTGCTATCAATTAAATAGAATGTCAGTTGTGTTTGGAGCAGTTTTAATGCTTTCAAAGCTTTGCTTGAAGTCCCAGCCAAGTGCCGACTCACTGGGGGTGTCCCAGCAGCCCTGGGGGTCTCTGTATGGTCGGGGCAGGCCCTCTAATGGGGCCTCAGCCTGTGAGCAGGCTCCCAGCCCTGTGCTCCTCTTGGCATCTGTCCCAGCCTTGTCGAACTGCCTCCCTCCAAGGCTTGGAAGGAATGATTGGGAGTGGCCTGTGGTCTCCTCAGAGCCATGCTCCACTCCCCATGCCTATTTGCATTTCTTGTTTCTTGTCATTTTGATCATGGTGGGTGCTTTTCATGTCCTGCTCAGTCAATCCTCCTGATGATCCTGGCGTAGATACAGCTTTTATTATCCTACTGTTTACAGAGAGATTCCATTGCCCCAAATCACACCCCCAGTGCCAGGGCCGAATTGTACCCCTCACGAAAAGTTATGTTGAAGCCATAGCCCCCAGGACCTTAGAACATGACTATGATTGGCAATAGGGTTTTTGCAGACATGATTAAGGTAAAACGAGGTTATAGGGTGGCCTTAATCCCATGTGACTAGCATTCTCATAAGAAGAGGAGATGAGGACACAGATACACAGAGGGACAGCCATGTGAGGGCATGGCACCTATACACCTAAGAGAGGCCTCAGGAGGACCTTCTCTGCCACACCAAGACCTCGGACACCCAGCCCCAGGACTGGGAGGGATAATAGGTATGCATATAAGCTGCCTAGGTGTGGTACTTTGTTACAGCAGCTCCAGCTGACCAATACTCCAGTGTGTGGGAACCAGGATTCTGACCCAGGGAGGCTGGTGCAGGGAAAGGAGCAGGGCTTTGCTGCAGAGCCACGGCCAGGAGCCCAGGCACTGAGGCGGAGCCCTGCTGCAGTGAGCAGGCCACTGGAGCACCCTTCCAGCCCACATGTGCAAAGGCCCTGAAGCTTCCGTGGCATGTGTCCTCCGTAGCAGCATAACCTGACAGGTTGTTTTGGGCCAGGCAAGCCTGTTAAGTACCACGCAGGTAGTAATTACTCATAATATATTGACAATTTATGAAGAAAGCATTTTTTTTTCTGGGGGGAGGGGGAGATGTCTGGTCTGCTCACATCATGAAAATTCAGCTTCAAATACTTGGCAAGGGCAAAGAGCCTCCTCATGTTCCCCAGGAGGTGTAATGAGGCTGAGATTCGAGTGCAGATCTAACAAGGGATTTGTGATACGCTTAAGTTCTCAGGGTGGTTGAGAAGTACTCGGTGAAGATGCGGCCTGGCTGTGGCCCTGGTTTTAGAATCTGAACAGGGATCATCCCTCAGGAACAGACTTCTGGTTTCTGGAGTTAGGGGATACCTGACACTGGCCACCAAGGGCCGCAGTCACTATGTGGGCTGGGCACAGTGGGTGCAGCCCCAAGCATGCCAGAGGTTCTTAGAGGTGAGGCCCTGCAAGGATGTCAGGTCCACGTCCACTAACCTCCCAAAGGAAATGGGGTTTTCCAGGCATAGTGGGCAGTGTCCGAGATTAGAGGCGAGCTTTGCACCCCAGCCCGCGGTTGGACCTGACTTTAAGTCTCTGCGGTGCAGTCGTGCTAGTGGAGAGCCCTCGTCCTGGTTACAGACTCCTCAGGTTCTCCCATCAGCGCTCTTCACTGGGAAAACATCTTTCTTAAAGGCCCGCAGCAAAGCCCAGCATGAATCCCAGGTCCTGCTTCTGAAAGAGAGCCAGATGCTGGGAATTCTGCCATAGGGAAGATGGTGCCGAGGCGGCTGTCCTGTGGACCAGCCCGCTTATGGGACTAGACTTACTATTTCTGGAACCCAGACTTGTAACCAGAGTCAGGGACTCAGCATTGCCATGACACAGGCCTGGCACCTGGCAGAGGCTGTGCCCCTGCCATAGCTTACCTGGGTCAATCTTGGGGTTCCTGCTGTGTGGCTCTGCTCACTGCCATTGGCCCAGGACCTGCCGAGCCGCCTCCCCCTCTGCCTGGAAAACACCTTCTCTGGGTTTTCTCTTTTGGCTCAGCCCAAGGAAGGCTTCCCCAAGGGAGGTTCAAGGCCTCTTCTCTCTGGCACCGTCTCCCCTGTGGCCTGATGCCAACTGGAATCTTGTCTGCCTTGATGCCTCCTGGATGCAGGCAGCTCCGAGGCAAGGATTTTGTATCACTGAGGCTGCTGTTTGCTCTCTGCGGTCTGCATCTTGACTCAGACTGGCCCAGGGCCAAAGGAGGCACATAACTGTGCACGGCAGCCAAAAGGTGGGAACATTCCACGTGTCCATCCACAGATGTGGGAGAATGAAGGCCACCCCACAGTGAGATGGGACTCAGCCTTAACAAGCAAGGAGAGTCAGACACCTACTACAGGGTGGAGGAAAGTTGAGGACATTGTGCTCAGTGAGATAAGCCAGACAAAAGCACAAACCCTGTAGGACTCCACTCATGAGGTCCCTAGAGTGATCAGATTCATAGAGGCAGAGAGTGGGGTGGGGTGCCAGGTGCTGGCAAGGGTACAGGGTGTCAGTGTTTAATGGGGACAGTCTTAGTTTTGCAAGATGACCAGGTTTGTGGAGATGGGTGGTGGGGATGGCTGCCCAACACATGAATGTACCCAGTGCCTTTGAGCTGTGCTCAAAGGTGGTTAGGATGCTGCAGTTCAGTATGTGTGCTTCACCACAATTTTCCCAAAAAGGGAAAAGTAAGAAGGTGCAGAGGGCAGTTCTTCCCTCAGGGTGGGTGTCACGAGGCCTCATCGGCCCCCAGTTTCTCAGCCCTGGGTGGCTCCCTGGTGCCCCTGCTCTGGGCGGTCTCAGGAGTGCTCAGGGCCTCCCCTCAATGCCATTCTACCTTAAAGTCTAACAGAAAAGGAGTGTGTTCTGCTGAGTGCTTGCACCAAAGCCCATTTTGTAATAATTGCATTATTGACAGGTTGGTAAGGGGCTCTGCTGGTCACTTGAGAAACTGCTCTGGCTTTGTGCATCTTAAGGGTAGAAACTACTTTGGAAACACTTCTGTGAAGAAAAAAAAACATTTTCACTGTTTCCACATTAGAATTCTCCCCACCACACCAACTAAATGAGGGGAAATGTGTTTTATTTCCAGCATATTTGAATCAAACCCTCTGAATAGAAATGGGACATCTTCAGACTATAAGGAAAAACAGGTCCCACTTTTAAAGACCTGATTTATCTGCATTTTCTGGTTCTTTGTGTTATGGAGTAAAAGGAAGAAAGTGGTATGATTTTTTTTTTGAAGCAGTAGCTCCTGTTTTAATGTGAACTTTACAGAAGGGTCACCAATCTGTTGACAGACAGAAACCCTGGCTCCAGCGCTGATGGCGTGTTTAGCTCTGGTGAGGGAATGAGAATGCTGGATGCTTCTAGAGGAGAGAGCTGTTCCATCCTGGGGGAGCTTCCCTGGATTGCTGAAAATGGTGATCTTATGCTAGGGAGCACATTCATGTTCCATTATTTTGCCTTTGGAAAGGCAAGACCGCGAAAGCATGTGTTTGCCCATCTGCGGCCCTTCGTCATTCCTTCTGTATTTGTGCAGAGTACACAGACAGGGGTGTGGGACCTCGATTTTCATCAAGAAATGTGTGATGGCATTGCTTTTTCAGTCAGGGTTTTTCACTAGTTAGTTCTCATTGCCTCTGGCTGCCTGCCCACCTGTCCTTCGCTTTCAAGAAAGTTGGTTAAATGTCCTGTTATTCACAGACAGCAGAAGAATTAAAAGGTAACAACTCCTTTAAAAAATCTGTACTATCGAACTTCCCATACAAACTCTTGCTTTTTAAAAATATTACTTTAAATTTGGAACTAAACAGCAAGAAAGGACAGTTTTGTCTCTGACATGTTTTATGTAAACCTCATGGTTACCATAAAGCAAAAATCTAGAGCAGAGACAAAAAAAAAAGTGTATTTCCTGCACAAATCACCGTGGGAAAACACCAATTTACAAAGGCAGAGAGATAAATTTAGAGCTAAACAGCCCCAAGAAGCCATCTCATTTATCCTAATGGGTGGGATTCCTAGACAAAGAGCCTGCAGTCCCAGAGGTTGAGGATGTACCCACCAGGGCACAGGCTGTGGCAGCGACCCCACGTAGACTGGGAGGCCTGTGCCCCTCCCACCAGCCCTGGACTTCACACTTGGAAATACAGTAAAAAAGAGACCAGAGATTCGTAATGTTCCATTTTTAGAAGTCTCAGGTGGAGAAGGGAACTTCCTAGTTAAGTACCTTATCCTAGGGCACCAATAGGAGGGAGGGAGAAAGATGATGAAAAGATGGACCACTGATAGATGATGGATAGATATGAAGAATGTAAATGAGAGATAGGTGATAGACATTCTCACTCAGTTCTAAGCGTTTATTACTAATATGCCTGTTAGGGGCCAAAGGTCAAGACTGACTTTTTAGGTAGTTCAGTGACAAACAAAACTCAAGCTTCTTTTCCCTGGACAGGGGAGTATAACCTTGACCTCAAGTATTTCTGTACCTTTGTAAGATTTTTTTATGCAACAAGGAAGACAGGGAAATGTTGACTTTTTTGTTTTTGATGTCACACACCCTAACTGTTCTTGGGTAAGCTGTGGCTCCTTATCTAAGATCAGAGCTGCCCAGAGGTGGGCCTTGATGTCTGGGTTCACCTTCGCATTCCCTGTCCTTAGCTCCCTCCACGTGAGGACTGCATGCACTGATGGGCAGGCCCTGGCAGACAGGGCCAGCGGCCCAGCCTGTGGCAGAGTGGCTCCCTTCCATCTCTTAGCTTCTAGCTCCGGAGGGTGTAGAGTGGGCAGCTCCCTCCCTCCTGTTAGCTTGGAGCAGAGGAGGTGTAGGAGGAGGGCCGGTGGGCTTTGGAGGCAGATGAGACCCCACTGCCTCCTCATCCCCTCCTGCCATGGCTCAAATGCAAGCATGAAAAAAAGCCTTCTCAAGAAGAGCCAGTGACCCTCTCTCACCCAGAAGGGTTGGAAGGGGAAGCTGAGGGGAGAAGAGTGGGCCTGGATGCCCCAAATCCCTGGCGTATGGAGGGAGCTCTGGTTTCCAAAGGCTGCTGCAGTCTGCATCCCCCACTGGGTGTCAGCAGGTCAGCAGGAACCTGGAAGTAAATGTGAGGATGTGTTGAGGAGGCACAGAAATGCCGCCTTGCCAAGCAGGGCCCTGACCTGCACATGGCTGAAGCAGGGTCTTCGAGGCTCCGAGGCTCCCCCCATGCTGAGGACACATCCTAGAGGGGGGCCGTGGCCCCAGGAAGAAGTCTGACCAGCTGGAGCCTCCCACGTATTTGGTTTAGAACCAACATTGGGGCCGAGGTGAAGGAGAGCCTGCCTGACACACGCTCACTCGGGCAGCCTCAGAGCCAACAGCCCTATGGTGGTCACCTGCAGGGCCTCCTCGTAGGCAGGAAATTGCACCTGCTCAATCATCATCACAGTGCCCCTGGGCCACCTCCAGCATCCAGAGCTAAGAAGACAGGAGCCTGACCCGCAGAACAGACAGTCAGGCCCTCTGGCAGCGCCCTTTTAAAAATGCCATGTGTGGTTTGCCTGTGACCAGCAAAGGTGCAAGGTGAACAAAGACAGCCACAGTGCATTCTCCTGCCCTTACTGTGTGCATGTTTCTGAAAGGACGTGAGCCCCGGCAGAAGGCTTTGCAGGTCTGACACATGTAACCTATCAGGTGGTCAACGTCCTCCACCTTGTGGGTTCCTGTTCTTATACTCTCCCAGCAGGGACAATAGCCAGCACCCCACTTCTCTGGACTTGAAGGGCATGGCCTTGTTTCCCTAAAGGGGAGGCATCCTAGTGGATGGGTGGTGGGGTCCCCCAGCTGAATGGTGGGTGCATTTAGCTCCTGCATCTTAGAGTGCATGGAGGGCCTGGCTCTGCAGAGCTGTGGCCAGGAGGCTGGTGTCTATGCTCCAAGGTCCTCGGCTGCCCTTTCCCCAGATGAAGGGTTAAGTCCTGTCACTCCAGGCAGGGGCTCTACCACTGGAGGGAACGGAACCCAGCCATGTGCTCCAGAGTTGGCGCTGGGTTATAAACAAAGCCACTTTTCCTGGGAAGTGCTGCCCTTGCTGTTTTCTGGGACAGGAAACGTCGTACAAAACGGGATCTTACTTTCCTTCCCCTTTGGTGAGATTCTCAGGCAACATGTGAGTGGGGCATGGGATTCCTGAGATCTTTGCGGCTCTGGGACTTGGGGAACACGCTGCCCCTTATGGCTGCACAGCGACCACGAAGAGCAGTGGCAGCCGTGGCAATCATCATGGGAGTCGGGGCTTCATACAGAGCTCAGCGGCTTGTGTGAACATTTCAATGCTCAGGCAGCCTAAAGCGGGCACACTAGGCTTGGCTGATGCCCACCATTTTAATTCTAGAGTTCTGTGCTTCTCCTGGGCCTGGGATCCTGGGCACTGATCAGCACCTCCACTCCCCACTCCTTGAATCCAGCCCCCAAGCTGTACTTCTACATTACCTTTACTTTTAGCCATTGAGTGTTTGCTGACTCGTTTATGAATTCATAGCATGAGTGACTTACAGCTCTCAGCTGCCAACTCAGTGCTGAGGGCTCAGCAGTGAATAGTGGAGGCACTCCTGCCTGCAGAGCACAGGGCCTGTGGATGAACGGTGGCCTCCTGTTGCACCTACTCAGTCTACCAGAATCCCATACATCTTTCCAGGCTTCCACCAAGTGCTGCTTCCTCTAGGAAGCCTTCCAGCTTCCCTTAGACAGAAACGCTTCCTCCTCCGTGCTCCTCCATGTGTTACTAACCCCGTCTCCTTATTCTGACAAAATGCTGACATGTACGCAGCGTCTGTCACCATGTCGACAGGTCACTGTTACTCAGAAACACATCTTAGGTGGACAATGAATACAGGCAAACATAACTGAAGCTGTTATCCTCCTACCAAGAGAGGACTGTGGGTGTGGCGGGACGATCTGAAACACGGTGCGTCTTTGCTTTTCTGTCCCAGCGTCATTTAAATGATTGAAGGGTGGGCCTTGAAGACCACCCACTCGGTTGATCAATTGAACAAACACCTGTTTTAGAGCACTCACTGTGGAGTGCCATGCTCTGTGAGGGGCAGGGGCACGATTCTGAGTAGGACACCCTCATCTGCTTTTGGAGTTTCTGGGAGTATGTGGCAGGGGCCAGGCGTGTGGACCTATGGAGATGATGACACTCACCAAGCCCACTCCAGGGTCACGGAGCAGCAGCCCTGGGGGTGGCTGGGGGACAGTGCCCCTCCCCAGGGCTACCTGTGCTTTGTATGGAGCATTAGCACCAGGTTTTGCTATGAAGGAAGGTTTTCTAAATGCTTAAAAAATTAGCCCTGAAATTGGCTCCTACCCTCCCCCCAATTGGACAAGCTGCTGTGTTTAATATTGTCTGTGATTTTCACAAGTTTGACTATTAAAGACTGTGTGGTTTTCTCCCTTCTACTACTCCTTAGATTTCATGCCTTTTTTTAAATGTGTGTCTTGATTTTCTCAGTCTGCTTTGGGAAATTCTCAGCAAATGTCTCTTCTGATGTTGCTTCTGCCTCATTCCATTTGTACCTTCTTGGGTGCCCGTGACCCGCATGGTGTCCCACGCACCCTGATGCCCTTCAGTGTGTCCCCACCCGCTCCCCACCATGTGCTGCTGGCCACGTGCTTTGCTCTGACCTGCCACCCAGTTAATCTTCATCTGCTGACAAAGTCATTCGCCTAATGCTTAGTTTCATTAGTTGTGTTCTTGAGTTCTAGGGTTCCTGTCTGATCACTCTCAGTGGCTCCAGGGCTCTAGTGAAATTCTCTTTCTTTTCTTATATTATCAGAACCATTTTCAGTTCAGTTATTTTAAAGTCTTTTAACTCCAATGTTGTATCAGTTGTGGGTGTTTTTCCTGTCTTTTTTTTTCTGGGTCTTAGTTTTCATTTCCTTGTTCTGTTACCTGGCATGCCTGATCAGTTTTTCTTCTTAAGTATTTGATATTGAGTACAAAAAATTGCATATAGATGGTTAGATAAATAGATGAGTGGATGGGTGGCAGGATGGATAGAAGGATGGACGGACGGAGGAGAGGAATAGATAGATAGATAGATATAGACTTGATAGAGTGATGGATGGATAGGTGGAGGCCAGCTCTGGGTGCAGGATTCCCCAGCGACAGTATGACTTCCTCGCAGGCTGACTGTGCAGATCCTGTCAGGGCTGAACTCTTTCCGGTGCTGCCCTCATAGACTGCAGCCCTTAGGGACCTCATCTGGAATCTTGGCAGCATTTGCAAGGGCCTCTCCTCCCAGTTAGTGCCTTGGGCTTCTGAGTTTTGTTTCCCAGCCCCACCGTGACACTCCCAGGTCCTTGCTTATCTTCTGGCTTCTCAGCAGCTATCTCTGCCCTGGTTACACATGTCCGGCCCTCTATCTCTGAGCTCAGGAGTCAGAGATACTTGAGGGGAGATTGTGCCCACAATGTCTAACTAATGGCTCTGCATCTCTTGGCTCTGAGTCCGTGTGGCCTGGGTAGCTCTGAACCCCAGTTTTATCTCCCCAGAACAGTGGGGCTCCACAGCCCCGAGCATGTGCTGATGTCAGCCTCTGCGCTCTGTGCTCCCAGGTGGTTCTATGCTGTGGGAGAAATTGCTGCTGGTGCCTGGCCTGCCCCCGGGTTGTTCCCCCTCCCAGACTGAGTAGATGAGTAGCATGGAATGTTTAGCTTTATTATTCTCTTATTGGTCCCCCCTTTTTAAAGCAGAAAGCAAAATAACCTGTAGTTCTCACATCATCATTTTGCTGACCATGGTAGATCCCTCCAGTTATTAAAACTTAGTTTTAAAAAAAGGCAAGGTTTTTAAAATATCCAGAAATAAAGAAAATGCCAGGCCAGAAGCAGAACAGACGTTTGGTCACTGAAATGTGTGAAATTCTGTGGAATGTGCGGGCCTGGCATCAGGCAGGATTTCAGGGCCCTCGGCTTCTCCTTCCCTGGGGCTCTCCCAGGGTGGTCTCTGCACCTCGAGGGGGCAGGGCTGTGCTGGAGGCGGGAAGTGTTCGTGGGCAGCCCGGGGTGGGAGCTGGGCCGGCAACTCGGGACACGTGGAGGTACCGTGTCCACCCAGCCCGCAGCCACGGGGCCCGCACTTTCAGGGACGTAGGGCTTGTCTGCGGAAACTCTCCCAGTGGTTGCCGGGGGAGGCCTTGCCCTTCCTAAAGGGACACAGCTCACATTGTCAGCATGGTCAGTAAATCTGAGTGAACTGGTCTTCAGGTGGGACATTGTGCTTCCTCGCCAGCACCAGCAGCCTGCGTAGTGACGACACGAGGTGTTGAAGGCTGTGATGGGGGACTGAAGTCCCTCGCGTTTTAGAAGTGGTGCCTGCCTCTGCTGACGTGACTGTACTGCAACCACAGAGCAGGCCGAGGTGGTGCCTCCTTGGCCCTGTAACCCTGTCTCTGTTCTTGTTTCCTCACTTCAGAACCTCGAGGCTGCCCTGGGATCCTCGATCACTCCGTGGGGATGTCAGAGGGCCCTGGGGGACCCAAGCCCGCGGCGCTCCGGGCTGACATGCCCACAGTAGCCTCCTTCCAGCGGTCATTCGCGTCGTCCTGCACGATTTCCAGCAACGGCCCCGGGCAGCGGAGGGAGAGGTAGGAAGGGGCTCTTGGACGTAGCCCATGACACTCTGATGGCCCCAAATGGGGGCAGGACCAGGGAGGCCTGCCCTGTGATTGGCAGCAGTCACTCTTCCAAGATGTAATCTCAAATAAAAACTCCTGAGGCAGAGCATGCAGGAAAGCTTCTGCAAGTGGAGGCCAGTAGCAGTGGGCAGTTAAGGACCAGGTGTCCGTAAAAGTGTGTTCTGAGCCGGGCTGAGTGGGGGTGCACGGGGCTGGGGCACACACTGAGGTGGTAGGGTGGGAGGGCAGACAGAGCTGCTTTCAGGGCGTGGAATCAGCACTGGTGTTTGGGAAAGCGTAGGCCCACCCCCTTGGTGGTGCTGGGAGGACAGGAAGGAGGGGCTGCAGACAGAGAGAAATGTCCTGTTTCTGCTTCACAAGGGCGTGCCATTGAGCGAATACATATGCCTGAGGTAGGAATAATGTCTTGGGGTTTTTACCTCTATGTGTCACGTTGCTCTCTAGTTAACACCTTTAATTCCACCTCCTTTCCCTTAAGAAAAGGAGGTGTATGTGTCTCATCTAAGGATTTGGCATCACCCACTGAGCAAATAAGTGCTACTTAAATAAGTATATGTGATTTGGTGGTTTGTTAGCTGTCCCTGTATTCCTAACTGTGGGGTGATTTCTGATACTCTTACTATCGGAATTTGCTATTTCCTTTATGGCATCAGGAGAAGAAGTAGAGCATGGTAGGCTGAGGAGGCAGGGGGAGTTCCTCAGCCCGGAGGGCTGCCCGGGTCCCTAAGCAGTGGGTTAGCATCGGGTGAGTTCTGACATGGCAGGCTGGAAAGGCAGGCCTGCTGATGTTTGGGGGGATGTCGCGAGCTGCCAGGCATCCTCAGCTTCCCATCCCTCCCTCCACCATCCTGGAATGGTTGCTAATCTTGAGGTGTCTCCTGGGATGTGGCCTGTTCTCTGACTGCATTGCCCCTTGAACAGCGTTTCCTGTGCCGAGCACCAGTGGGTGGAGACCAGCCCCAAGTCCACGCTGACGCTGCTGGGGAGCAGCCGGCCTGCAGAAAGCCTCCTCAGTGATGGCGAGTTCCCGGGCCCTGGCAAGGATGGCCCTGGGCGACCCCTTGGCCCACCTACCGAGCTCCAGGCCTCTTTTCACAACCATGAGCTGTCAGTGGCAGAGCTGCCCGAGGCCCTGGGCTCCCCGAGTGGCCAGGCCTTCCTGAACTTCAGCGCAGCCTCCGTGGGAAGCAGCCTTCCGCCTGGGGACGACCCGGGGGCCATGCTGGCTCATTCCCACGGAGTGGCCCAGGTCCCCGGTGCCCCGCGGACAGCAGCTGCTGCCGACAGCAGCTTCCTGCCCCACAGCTTTCTCACGGTGTCGCCTGGACACGGTGGCCACCACAGTCCGGTCCTGCAGGCCCAGGGGCCAAGCCTGCCTGGGCAGCCGCCCCTTCCTGAAAAGAAGCGGGCCTCAGAGGGCGAGCGCTCTTTTGGATCGGTGTCCCCATCCTCCAGCGGCTTCTCCAGCCCCCACAGCGGGAGCACCATGAGCATTCCTTTCCCAAGCGTGCTCCCAGACTTTTCCAAGGCTTCGGAGGCAGCAGCACCTTCTCCAGGTAGGTGTGTTCATGTGAAAGGAGGGGCCCGCGGTCGCCGTGGGTGTGGAGCAGAGCTGGGCACCTGGAAAGCAACATTCAGAGCGGCCAGATGGCCTTTCCCAAAGCAAACAACCAGTGCCGAGCTCAGTGCAGCGCCAGCCTGCCCCTGTCCACAGCAAGTTCATCTCCGCCGCACGAACGCGGTGCCTGCGGTGCTTCTGTTCTTGCTCCCACTTGGAATCATCGGTCCTCAAAAATGACTATATTTTTTATTTACATGAACTCATTCAAAACAATTTTGAAATATTTCAAATGTCTAAGAATAAGACCCACATGGGTGGAGCCACGCCGCCCTCGCTGTCTGTCTGTTCCTGTCGCTGGCGTGGGTGCAGGGCACTGGCCATGCCCTGTGGTGTGCTCTGATGCGGCTGCTCCCAGCCTGGTGGTTCCTGCACAGTGAGAGAACACCTTCCCCAGAATGCCCACCATCGCTTCTGCTCCCGGGGTTGGACTTTGAACTTCTAGTTCCTGGGAAGTGAGCAGATGCAGTGAGACCTCAACAGTTACTGTTTTAAAATTCCATTTTGCAGATAACCCAGGTGAAAAGCAAGTGTCTGTGAACTTTGTCCAAGACACATCCAAGTTCTGGTACAAGGCGGACATCTCCAGAGAACAAGGTGCGTGGGCAGGACAAGGGACCCTGAGGTGGGTACGTCCCAGAGACAGGATGAGTTAGAGCAAAGCCTACATTTTGTCACACACCTCAAGGAAAACACTCCCACCTTTCAGCTGCTATAGGAAAATCTTGGTCCTAAGAAAGGAACCGGGGAGGGATGGGCACTGGCGGCCATGAGCATTCTAGCCATAGGGTGTGATTTTTACCAGTCACTGCTTAGCTGGCATTGCAGGTGGGACTGTAGATTGTCACAAGAAGTCACTCTTCATGTCCCCATCCAGGGCCGAGGGGCATGGGGCAAGGGTCAGGAGGAAGGTCAAAGTGTCTGTGGTGGCATCACATCTGCATACCTGTGTTTGTCACATAGGAAAGACAAGCAGTCAGTAATAGGACCTGTGATGCAGTTAGCTGCATGCCTCACATGCACGCCACACGGAGTCTGTGGGTGTACGTGGTCAGCCTCATGGCAGCTGAAATCATTAATATTTTTGAGCAACTAAGTTAAGGGTCGCTTTTTAACAGAAGACGAATAGGTGTCCAAGAGACAGGCTGGTGAGCCTTGTGTGGTGGTCTGTCCTGGGAAACCCCTCAGGCAAAGCTGCCGAGCCATCAGCAGAATTCATGGGGTTCCTGCTACGTGGTGGTCTCCCCACATGTAACTGGCCAGGGAGACTGGAACCCCCCAGCCATGACACCCTGAAATGAAAGCTCCCCAGGGGCTGCCTGGGGGGTGCCGGGGTGAGACAGGGTGGCGTGGGTCTGGCAGTGAGGAGCAGTCATGGTGCTGGCTGCTCTGTGCCCTGTCGTCTCAGCTGGGAAGAAAATCATCCAACTCTTTCCTAAGGATTAGTTCTCCAAAATGCATGGAGACAAATAGTTAAGTGGCTGAAAAGCAGCGCTGACCCATGTTCTCATTGAAATTCTTGTGTTTAATTAAGTAGATAATAAAAATGGTAAGAATGTGCCTTTCTTCCCATGAGCTCAATGAACCTATTGTCATTTTTATGGAAGTGGGGAGCCCGTGGCCTGGAGAAACCTCTTATTTCCTGAATCAGCCTTTGTGTGAAGTTGCTCCCTGTGGCTCCGGGCTCTGCGGTGCTCCCTCCTCCTGCCTCCCTGCTCCTGGCTCCGGAGTCCCCATGATTGTGGCAGTAGCCTCAGTCGCCTGACAGACTGTGAGGGGTGCTTGTGAAGCACAGTGTTCCAGAAGATTCCGTGTGGGCCCTCCTACTCTGTCAGCTCAGCCTCCTAGACCAGGGTGATGGCCTGGGCTGCCTGCTGCTCTGAACTACCAGGCGCCCGCTTTGGAAGCCGGCTGGCTTGGTGGTTGTGTACCAGGTGATTCCCGCAGTGGGAGGTGTTGAAGCTGGGGCTTTGGGGAGAGGGTCTATGGGGGAGGTGCCCCTGTGGTGACACCCAGTAGGTGCACAAGGGGCGGTAGGTGTTACTGTTGTCATTTATCTAATGTAGCCACAGTTAAAACATAGCCAAACATTTGTCTAACTTAGCCGCACTTCTTTTTGGGTGGACTCCACCTCAGAATAGCTGGTGTGTGTGTATTGGGTGTTGATCTTTCCAGATGAACTCTGAAAAATGTGGCTTCCCCTCTTTTCTGGATATTGTGTAAGGAGGACGCCTACTCAGACTGACAGTCCTTCAGGGGCATCAACCTCTCCAGGTGTCAGGGAGCTGCCCATGGGCTCCGTTTTTCTTTTCTGTTTTTCTCTATGAATTTGACTGTTCTTAGCACCTCACAAGTGGACCATTTTGTTTTGTTTTAACTGTCTGAATGTGCCTTTTCCTGGAAAAGCTACAGTGGAATTCCAGGGAGATGGAAGAGGAAGAGAAACCAAACCAGATACAGCCTCTTTTGGAGCGTAGCTGGCCATGTGTTATTATGACAGGGTTAATTTCTTGGGACTTTTCTAAGGTGAACATAAACATACCTCAGGAGGAAAAAGGGCCCCCAGTAAAATAGAAGTTAAATACGGTTGTTCAGGAGGCACTGTTCAGGCCTCTGCTCCTCTGCAGGGAGCCAGGTGAGGTTGTGGCCACTGCCCTCACCGCCTCCGGAAGGGGAATGCGGACCCTGGCAGGACACGTGCCAGAGCCTGTTCTCAGGCTGTGCATTTCCCAGCTCCCATCTGCTCTGAACAACGAGTCTGACATCGTCCTCAGGCTTCCCTCGTCAGCCCTAGAGCCTGGGGCAGGCCTGGGAGGAGACACCGGGCCCGGCAGACCGCCTCCCTCTGCTGTGCAGTGATTTCCCAGAGAGTGAGGCCTGCGAGGCTGGGCACGTGTTTCTACCAGAGTGAAGTAAAATCATGACTTAAAAGGAAAAAGCTCATTGAGGTATATCACAGCTGAGAAAATATAACTTCTGTGAGGGATCTTCTCTCTTACTTTTGAAAAATAATGCATGTTCAGCCCCCAAATTTAGAAAACAGGCCACGAGGAAAATCTTGCGGTACCTACGGTGCCCACTGTGGGGGCCCTGGGACCCAGCCCCGCCCAGCCCCCTCTGGCCCTGGCACAGTGTGGATGGGCAGCAGCGGCAGGTGGAGAGCAGGCCCCCGAGTACAGTTCACAGGCTGCTGCCCCATAACCTGTCCTGTGTGGGGCACCGGGGTTGTACCACAGAGCATATGTGGGAGAAACCCTCTCTTCCATCCTTGGCCACACCAAGGCCACGCCTGCGGCAGCCGGGCAGAAGTGGGGCTACAGCTGGCCAAGGGCCCCCAGGAGCCAGGCCCTGAGGAGCCCTGGCCTCCCTCCACTCCAGGCTTCATCCTGACCCACTCCAGACTGGACATTGGGCCCCACAGAGAAGGACATTCCCATGGCTATAATTTTGTAATTCTTTATACTTGAAGTCCCTTGTCTTCTCTCTCTTTATTTTTATAAAGTAGAAACAAAATTCTGGAGTGTTTTCCAGGTACTGAGAGGACTCCTGCTGGAGCGTGGCAGCCTCAGGCTGAGGTTCCTGTCACGGGAACCCAGCCCCCTAACCTTCCAGTGCTGTGAGCACGGGAGCTGGTGGTGCCAGATTTTTATTGTAAAGGGTAGGGATTTTCTTTTCCAAGCAATAGCCACCCCCCACCTCCCAGCCTCACCTAGGGAATCTGGGGGACCGCTGTGCCAGGCTTAGCTGTCAGCTCTGACCAGTGTTGGAGACCAGGCTGGGACCCTCTGCCAGAGCCACGGGGCAGATGGCTGCCTATGCCCACATCTTTGTCATCCCGAGAGGCAAACCTGGACGTTATATTAAATATTCAGGAACCTTTTGGTGCATCCTTTCTATCTTCAGAAAGTG
Source organism: Manis pentadactyla (assembly GCF_030020395.1). Classification (NCBI taxonomy): domain Eukaryota; kingdom Metazoa; phylum Chordata; class Mammalia; order Pholidota; family Manidae; genus Manis; species Manis pentadactyla. The sequence goes on from NC_080025.1 coordinate 48,307,051, forward strand.
TGACTGGAAACCTCTTAGCTTCTCCTCTGCTGGAAGTGCATGCTTTCTAACATCTCTAAGAAATAGGCCATGCAGGGAGTCTGCACCAGGCAGGCCATGGGGAGAATGGGAGAGCCTTCTGCATTGCTTCCTATGCTGCCACGTGGTGGGCATTGGTACCTGGCCTCCGTGTCCTGGGCTGTCCGGTGGGGGACCTCCTGCAGACCTCTTGGGAGCTGTGGGGTTAAGGGAATCATGTGAGCAGGGGGTACCGGGGGCCTGCGTGATGCACGGGAGGGCCCTCCTGCACTCTCCTATGTCCTTTACAGCCAGGCCCCAGGAAACTAGGTATCATCACAGACCCTTTCCTGAGAGCCCCTCAGCTGCATGGACAGGAGAACACTGGCTCCATTCCTCCTGCCTAGGGGACCCTGGCCCACTCCCACCCACCTGGTTTGCCAGAGGAGTGGGAAGTGTGCTGCCCTGGTCCTAAACAAAGCAGACTGCGTCCCGGTGACACTTGTGTCCCTCTGCTTCTCCTCCAGCCATCGCCATGCTGAAGGACAAGGAGCCTGGCTCATTCATCGTCAGGGACAGCCACTCCTTCCGTGGAGCCTACGGCCTGGCCATGAAGGTGGCCACTCCCCCGCCTTCCGTCTTGCAGCTGAACAAGAAAGGTAGGACCCTGGGCCTTGACCTGATACACTAGTCTGTGGTGCCTGTGGGCTCATGTTTATGCTAAGAAGGTAGTGGATGACTTCTAATAGTACTCAGGATTTCTTCTCAGGATTTAGTGTTCAGGTACATTCTGCAAATACTGTCTTCGTTCAAGAAAGATGATTAATTGTTTTTAAATTCTTTTTCTTTATTGCTTTGAATGGATAACCCATTCCATTGTTTAGATGTTAGAACTGAACAAGGCCTCTGTCCTTCTCACTCCCATTGTCAGCCTGTCTGCCTCAGTCCCCTCAGCCTTTCTTGGCTGACCATCTATGATAAATTCCTGTGTGTCTCACTGTTTATCCAGAGCATGCAAATATGCATTTTTCCTTTTTTCTTATGTAAGAAAATTCTTACATAATTTTGCACACGCACAATTCTGCACCTGCGCCCGGAGTATGTTAGTGGGTCGACAGCAATGCTGTGTAGGCCTGGAGTCACTAAGTTACCCCTCCCATGGTGAAGGACAGCACCTCCTCAGCCACAGAGTGACAAATACTAACATGTATGCAAATCACTTACTCTTTTGCATGCTTTTTGTGATGAACATAACCACATATGGACAATTTTGGGACACCCACCTGCACAGGTAAATGTTAGGAAGCAAACAGGCATATCTACTCACAACCCAGGAGGCAACCTTGTGGGGAAGCCACTGCACGCCCCTTCCTGTGTGGCAATCCACCACCACCGTTATTTTATTGGTATTTCAGCGATCCCAGATTTGGCTATGGGAGGCCTTTCCAGCTGGCCCCGAGTGCTGACGTTCCCCTGTCATCCAGGAGCACGTCCAGCTGTCTGAGCCAGCAAGCATGCCTTGGGCTCACTTTGTACCTTCCCTGCCCTGTCCGTTCTCCTGGCTCTGCTTACTGAGGAACAGTGTCCAGAGTCCAAGATGCAGTCGCTAGGGGTGCACTTTGCTGTCAAGAGCATCGCTGCTTCTCTCCAGTGACCAGAGCTAGGGACTGTGCCATCTCTAAAAATTCATGAGCTCATGCTGAGGGTGCCACTCACAGACAGGATCACACAGTCCTTCCTCGCTGTCTCCTCAGTGACACGCTCTGTGCCCAGCTCCATCAGTATTACTGCTCCTTCCCAATCTCCTAATATATGCAGAGCAGTTCCAATTACCACACAGTGCCATTGCAATAAGAAGCCTACTAAGCAAGAGGCAGAGTCAAAGCCTTTTTTATATTAACCCCTGGAGTTCGGAAACCCTAAACCTTGTAGTTTTGCCCATTTTCAACTTTATGTAAGAAAACTAATAAATACATATTCCGTGGGGCCTACTCTGTTCCCCACTGTAGGACTGATTCTCTTTCTAAGACAGCTCGCAGCCACTGCTGTCTTCTGTTGCTGACAGCTTTCCGTGGAGTGAATTGTTGCTGTCTGTTTCTGTTCTCCTGCTGGGGGACACTTGGTTTCATTTATTCTGATTTTGTTTCCACGTTAGTCTGCCCATTTTGCTTATTTTGCCACCATGCCACAGACCCACCCGAACGAAAGGAAAAAGATTCTTTTTCCCTACTTGGAGCAGCCACCTGGCTCATCTTGTGGGCACCTGGGAGCACGAGAAATGGGGAAACCAAATAAGCCCAGGTTCTGAGCTCAATTGTGTTTAAAGAACAAAATAATATTCCTCCACTTCACTCCTGTCGGTGCCCAATTCCTAAGAGGATTTACCCCAGTCCTTGGTGGAACCTCTGTTTAAAGCTTCCTGGAGAAAATTGCCTTGAAGAATCTGAGATCTGGTTGTCAAGGTGTTAGGCCTCAGGCATGGCTGAGGGCTTATCAGGAACCCTGGATGGTCTGTTTTGGCAAAGGTATGGTTGGGTGGAGGGAAAGCGCAGGGGTGAAGCTGGGAAGAGCCATGTGACTCAGAGCACAGACCCCCACATCCCTGGGGTGGTTGCTTTGTGGAGGTGAAAGAGGAGATGGCTTGTGTAGAGCAGGTAGAACAGGTAAGCCTTGGAAGGTGGAAAGGCCCAAGAGCACCCAGAATTCCATCCTCCGCAAACACTCAATTGCTTCAGAGGGGAAACTGGACTTTGGCAGCTGCACAGCCAAATCAGGCCCGCCTGGAGGATCTTCGGCATCCGGTCTTACTTGGAAACATGCTGAATGATGACTGGAGCAGAAAACGTCTCAGGATGGAGCATCTGTGGGTGCATGCAGACAAGGGATCCCTGTGGGAGGGTAGGAATGTGTGCAGGGCAGCTTCTGGGCGCCTGGCTCCATTCAGAGTTTTTAAGCAATGTTCCCCAGGGTTTTTCCTGTAGGCATTATCTCTTTGGAAATCAGGTGGTCGTGCATGGCTGTTCCCACCCTGAGGCATGCACGCCACCTCTCAGGCCCCCATTGACTCCGCCATAAGAGGAAGGTAATCTGTGGAGGATGTTAGAATGACAGGCTTCTGGAAGCCCTCTGCTGGGGCACAGCATAGCTGCTGTGTTTTCACCCAGCCCCTGGATATGGCATTTGAATTTCACTCCAAGGGCAGATGTGAGTAGAAAGTTGGGCAAACTAGGAGAGAGCCCAGAGGACCACCCTCCCTCCCCTGGTGCCCAGGATGGGGAGGTGGCCGGTGTATGGGTGGGAGACATGTGACCCACCGGCTGGGCTTCCCGTTGACTCACTCTCACCACTGGAGTCCAGACCATACTTGTGTCTCCCACAACTGAATGGCAAAATGTTCTTTTCGGCATTTTGATGCAATTCAGCCTTTTGTGGAATCCGATTATTTCCTTTGCTGCCAGCATTGTTGCCCCTGCAAAAGGCTGACACTGATATTGTAACATCCTTCACTGTTGGTTATAAGCATCATTTGGGAGCCAACAATGAGCAAGGTGTAGGGTCCAAACCCAACTCCAGCAGGTCTTGCTTGTTGGGTGGCTTCCAATATCAGAAATGTTAGAAGCCACAGCAGACAGGTTCCCACAGAGTGCTCAGGGGGCTTGGCTGCTGGACTTGTAACTAGGGAGCTGTGACTTCTCTCTCTTATGTTTGTTTTTTATTTGCATGTTCTATCCTCAGACAGTTGCCACCGGGGGTTTTCTGTGATGCACCTTCTCTTTGGTTTCATGGGCTGGCACAGACACAGATGTTCTGTTTGGTGGCCATGGGATGGAAGGCTGCTCATGTGCAGCTGAGGCTTCTGTCCCGCAGGCATGTGCTCCTGGGCCTGGCCAGATCTTACCCAGAACACTGGCATCTTGGCTCTCTTCTGGGATGCCTTCCTGGGCACCATCTGCCTCTCTGGTCTGTCTTCTTAGGAGGGGCAGGAGCTGGAGACTCACACTATTTCTTGGCTGGTGATGCGCCCTCTGCCTGGGGATCCCTGCAGAATGTCTGAGGGTCTCTATAGGACCCCTGCACCCCAGGCGTGATGGCTGGCAGTTCCTCAGCTGGCTGTTCTGCCACTCCACCACATTTCTGGACAGTCTGGGCGGCCGGCCTACTGCAGTGGCTGGATGCCTGCCACAGCGAGGCCGTCTCTGAGCAGCTGTTCCCTGTAACTGCTCCTCCTCTCTCATCCTCCCTTGTTCTAATATTTAAAAATTCTTTTTTCCCTTTTAAATCTCTTACTACAGCTGGAGATTTGGCCAATGAGCTCGTTCGGCATTTTTTGATTGAGTGTACCCCAAGGGGAGTGCGGTTGAAGGGGTGCTCAAATGAACCCTACTTCGGTAAGTGGCTGAGAGCTTGCACGGACACCCTGCTTGCCACTGGGGTCAGCCCGGCACTCCGTGCTGTGTCACTCATGAGCGTTTACTATGAGTCCCCAGTTCTGATTTCCTGAGTTATTCAGGTGAGAGCCTGAATTATGTCTAAAATACACTACATACAAAATTCATCCTAAAAGCTTTCTCAAAACCAATCAAACAAAAAGCACAGTGGTGGGGCTGGGAATGCAGGTGTCAGCAATGGTGCCCTCTGGCCAGCAGGCAGATGCATGTGCCGAGATTGTAGCCTGAGTGTGGCCCCATCCGAGGGGATGGGGGGTCATGGGACACCCCCCCCAGATGGTGCCCTTCCTCTCCGGCGAGACAGGAGCCTTCCTGGCCTTGCAGGCTTGGGAAGAGCCTGTGAGCTCACCTGGCAAGTATGCCGCGAAGCATGGCACATCCTGGCCTTTAGGGGCACCTTTTGGGGATGGTGGAGGTGGTTCAGTTGGAGCCACCTCAGGCTCAGCGAGCTGTGTGATTTATTCTGTATAAATTGGTATAGATGTGTGTTTGCTGGGAATCATCTGCAGTTCCCAACACCTGCCTCTTAGCTGTTTTTCTGAACTTGCTGCTTTACTGAAGTTTTGTCCAAAGCCCTACAGTAATGGAGCATGTTTGTTGCTAAAAATATAAGGGCTCACCCTCTGCAACAGCTTCCTTTCAGGGGGTAAACTGGCTGAAAAGCGCGTATCCAGGTCCATGTTAACTCTGACTTGCTGTGTGTCTGTCGGCAGGGAGCCTGACGGCTCTGGTGTGTCAGCATTCCATCACGCCCTTGGCCTTACCCTGCAAACTGCTCATTCCGGACAGAGGTATGCTTCAGGTCCTCGGGGCAGCACGGTGTCCTGCACACCAGGGACGGGGATCTGTAAAGGTCCATTGAGAAAAATCGGACCAGAAGTCTGTTTCTGTCGTGTACTCTGTGGGTAACCCACAAGAATGTTGAATAGTCCATCCAGGAGAGGAGATGTGGCCGCAGTACCCTGCCGTATCCTGAGATTATGGGCTTTCTGAAAGGTTTCCCTGGGACAAGGACTCTTCGTTCAAAAATGTATAATGCCTAAACCAAGATACCTTCAAGGCCATTTACGTTAACTTTGACGATTCTACAAAATCAGGAAAATGTTAATATTTTTGAACTGTTGATGATAGCTGAACTATTATTCTCTTTGCCTTTTCTGTTTGTTTGAAAATATCCATAATAATAAAAAAGCACCCACAATACAACAGTGTGATGTGGCCTTGTCCCAGTTTCCTAGATTATTTATCACATGAAGACTATTAACTTAAAATACAGGCCATTGTGATTTACCTTTAAAATTGAGTTGTCCATAGAAATTAATTCAGAGGTCAGAAAGGTATTTTGCTGGGTCACATCATCCCAGCTTCTGCTCAGGTTGAGATGATGGACTCTTGTTCCCAAAGAAACACCCAGCTCTGCATGTCACCATCTGGGAATTCAGTCCTGGGTGTCTAACAGTGTCATGAAGATTCTTTTCCAGTGAGAACAACTCATTTCTGCATTTTCTTGCTCCTTCCTGCAGATCCGTTGGAAGAAATAGCCGAAAGTTCACCCCAAACGGCGGCCAACTCAGCGGCTGAGCTGCTGAAGCAGGGGGCAGGTCAGTGACCCCGTTTCCTTCTCCACGTTGTCTTGGTCCTGGAGCAGGACGGGGACTCAGTGGCACAGCTTCCTCTCTCTCCTCCGTCTCGAGATTCCACTGCTTGCCTGTGTGAAGGAGGCGTCCTTTTAAAGAAAACTGCCCTGGGCTCAGTGGGGTACCCGGTGTCCAGTGACAAAACCAGGAAGCTGCAGGCTGGAAATATCCCTGACTCAAACATGACCAAATTCAGTGGCCTTCAACTCAACCCTTGGGCTCAGTCTGGGAGGATGTAGGGAGATAGGATGTGGGTGACTTGTCCCTCCAGCTGAAATCAAAGTGTTCGGGAGACGGGACTCAATGTGTCTCGAAATGGGCCAGTGGTGTGACCCACATTGGTCAGGTAACACAGACCCCCAGACAGTGAGCTCTCCAGGGTACTACTGTTAAAAAATAGACCTTACTCTTGAGAGCAATTGTAGATTCACATCAAAACTGTGAGGAAGGGACAGAGATTTCTGGTACACTCTTGCCTCCACACATGCAAGGTTCCCCCATTACCAGCATCCCCACCAGGGGGTTCATTTGTTGTAGTTGATGAACCTACACTGGTACATTGTTACCCACAACCACAGTTTAGTTCAGGGGTCTCTCTGAGGGTTGCACATTCTGTGGTTTGGACATACCTATGAAGACACGTTCCCACCAATGTAGGAGCACCCTGAGTGTTTTCCCTGACCTAAAGTCCTCTGTGCTCTGCCTATTCATCCTTCCCTCCCTCACCTAGCAACCACTGATCTTTTTATTGTCCCTATAGTTTTGCCTTTTCTAGAATGTCATAGAGTTGGAGTCGTACAGAGTTTAGCCTCTTCACATTGGCTTCTTTCACTTAGTTATCTAATGCACTTAAGGCTTCTCCACATCTTCATGGCTTGAGAGTGCATCTCTTTTTAGCACTGAATAATATTCCATTGTTTGGATGGATCACAGTGTATTTATTCATCACCTACTATGGACATCTTGGTTGCTTTGAGGTTTTGGCAATTATCAATAAAGCTTCTGTAAATATCCTTAGGCAGGTTTTTGTGTGGACATAAGGTTTCATTTCCTTTGGGTAAATAACAAGGAATAGAATTATTGGATCTTATGGCAAAAGTCTTTAATTTTGTAAGAAACCGCCAAACTCTTTGAAAGTGGCTGCATCCTTTCGCATTCAAGCAGCAATGAATGAGAGTGCTGCTGATTCACGTTCTCTGCATTTAGTGTTGTCAGTGTTCTGGATTTTGGCTATTCTCACGGGTATGTGGTGGTATCTCATTGCCATTTCAATTTGCCTTTCCCTGATGATATAGGGAGCATCTTTTCATTTACCTGTTTGTCACCTGGGTTATCTTCTTAGATGAGGTGTCTGTCCATTTGTTGGGTTGTTTTTCCATTGTTGAGTTTTAAGAGTTCTTTGTGTGTGGCAGATGTGTCTTTTGCAAATGTTTTCTCCCTGTCTGTGCATGTCTCCTAATTCTATTGACAGTGTCTCTTGCAAAGCAGAAGTATGTAATATTAATGAAATCCAGTTTATCATTCTTTCTTTCCTAGATCATGCCTCTTATGTCTAAAAAAGTCATTGCCAAACTCAAGTTCATCTAGATTTCTCTCTTAGTTATCTTATAGGAGTTTTATAGTTTTATGTTTTACATTTGGCTGTATGATTCATTTTGAGTTCATTTTTGTGACAGCTGTAAGGTCTGTGCCTAGGTTCATTTTTTGCATTTGGACATTCAGTTGGTCCAGCACTGTTTGTTAAAGAGACCATCTTGGTTCCATTATGTTGTCTTTGCTCTTTTGTCAAAGATCAGTTGACTGTATATATGTGGGTTTGTGTTTGGGCTCTCTTTTCTGCTCCATTGGTCTATTTGTCTGTTCTTTGCCCAGTACCACACTGTCTTGACTTCTGTAGCCTCATAGTAAGTTTTGAGGGAAGAAGTGTCAGTCATCTACCTTTGTTCCCCTTCAGTATTGTGTTGGCTATCCTGGGTCTATTGCCTCTCCATATAAATTTTCGAATCAGTTTGCTGATATTCACAAAATAAGTTGCTGGGATTTTTTATTGAGATTGCATTAAATCTGTAGACCAAGTTAAGAACTGACATCTTGAAAAGATTGAGTCTTCCTATCCATGAACATGAAATGTCTATTTTAGTTCTTCTTTGATATTTTTCATCACTTTTGTGGTTTTGCTTATATAGATCTTGTATATATTTTATTAGATTTATACCTAGGTATTTTGTTTTTTTGGCTGCCAATGTAACAGAACCTGGAGTTCTCATTCAGCACCTGAGTCAGGTATTTACATTATGAGGGTTACATTACATCTGTGTTGAGTTTATGTGCTTTTAACGTCTCTTGTTTCTAAAACACATCAAGAGGTTTAAATTTCCACCCAGCTACTACCTTCACAGCTGGCAAGGCAAGGAGTTGAGTCAGGCACAGATGTGGCCTGGAAGTGAGGACCCTGCAGAGAGCACCCATTCTTCTCCAGACTCTGTGATTATTCACAGCAAATGCAGAATGACCATTGTTGGAAGGTGGTTGGACTGTCCAATCTCTCATCACCTCAAGGAAATTGAGTGTTTTTGTCTCACATGAGAGTCCTGAGTCACCTAGACTCCTGGTCTCGTGGACTTGGAGCAGTTCTTTGAGAGCACCATGTCCTGCTTCCTCCTTGTGAACCTGAGGAAACTGGTACTCCGGATACTGGCAGGGTTGCGCGGCCCCCCAACATGGGGCAAGAACTTGCAGTGCTCTTCAGTGAAATCCTGTTGTGAGGTCGGTACAGGCTGTTTCCGTCTCTCAAACAATTTTTGCTCATGCTTCTAGTCCCTCTCCTCACGGGTGCCCATTGAAGGGGCAGAATGCGTTAGAATCCCAGAAAGAAAAGCATGTTGCCAGACTTCCAGCAGAGCTCCTGTAAGTGTTAGAGTTGTGCTTTTAACTTATATGGTAAACTGTATTTTCGTTCTAAAAGTAAGGTGAGTTCTTGAAGTTAAAATAAGGAAGCTACAGAAAGAAAGGGGCAAGGAGTTACTTGTAGACCTGTCACCCCCACTCAACCACTGAGGGGCTCCCTTTCTCACTTAGCAGAGGGTCCTGCAAACACCACGCAGGCCTCAGCAGCTCTAACGGTCCGTCCTATGCTTTACCTCCTTACGTTGCTCGCTTAGCTTGTTCCTAACCTGGTCAGTAGCCAACGATGCTTGAAAAGCTGCTGATGGTATCCCTTCTTGTTTCTGAATCCTACATTGTTGCCTTCAGACCTGAGTTCCCAGAAGTGGTGGGGCTGGGTGAGAGCATGTGGCTCTGACTTTTATTCCTGCTCTGGGCCCGATGCGTTTTTCTGCCCAGCGTGGCACCAAGCACCACAGCCCCATGCCCTCACCCCAACTGAGGTGAACCAAGCACTCATCAGGTGGATTTGGATGTCTTGAGCGAGACCAGTAGAACAAACTCACAGGCCACCTGTGGTTTGAGACTGGGGGCTCCCGGGAAATGGCATGTGCTCAGCAGAGCTGCCTCCATGTGCTTTGGCTTCAAGAAATGACAGCATAGCCCTGCCCTCGGGGACAGAGGTGCCCCAGACATCACAGTCCCCCTGGTCCTCATCAAAAGGCCATTTGTGACACTGCAAGGAAGCAGGGGCCTGAGTTTGTGGCATCCCGGGGTTGCACATGTGCACCCGATCCAGGCTGTGCCATTGTATTTAGACCAAAACTTTTCTTTCCTTTTGCCAACTGCATGATGAGTGTGTCAGGAGCAGTAATGAAACCAAAGACAGAATACTCACTCTCTTAAAGTCAAACTGTCTTGAAGTGTCCTGTGCACCTGTCCAATTCCTGTTCATACGCACACATGCTTTTTATTTCTTTAGTTCTAATCACAGTATGAGTACATTTTTATTCTGTAAACTTTAGCTTCTAACATTTTCCCATTAGCTTCTAACATTTACCATGTTGTCATGTCTCATGTTCTACTGAGGGGCTAATTTGACCATTCCCCCAATTCTTGGACTAAATTTATCTCCATTTTTTCCCACTGAGTATGTGGCTCACTTAGTCACCTCACTTGGTAATGGGATATTTCCTGCCTAAATCTTGTCAGAATTGGGACCTCTGGGTCACCAAGTGCTAGCATTTCTTCTTATCCTCCTGATAAATATTGGCAAGTTCTCTTCCATGTCCTGTAGACATGAGCATTTCATTAAGGCACCTGTCCATCAGAGCATTGGGCAACTGCAATTTTAGGGACTTTTGCCAACTCCCTGTCTTTCCCAAGACAACACAAGTAGATCTTAAGTTCAGACAAAGCTGAAGCATGGCTTACCTGCCAGCCCAGAAGTTTCCTGTGGAGAGTCTCCTTGCTGTCCCGGGAGATGGGCACAGTGCCTGGCCTGCTGGAAGGAGCAGGGGTGCTGGCCATGGAAACTCAGCTATTCAGGGAGAGCGCCTCCAATTTGTACCTCCTCTCAGCATCTCTCTGGGTGAAAACGTGCAGGTGTGATCTTCTAAAAGGTGCGCCTGCTGTCAGGGCAACCACACGGGATTGCCAGCGAGTGTCATTGATGGCTGAGGAATAGCGCACGGTGCAGATGCCTCCCCATAAAGTGGACAGCTCATCCTCCAGATGTCGCAAGAAACTTCGTAGGAGTGCATGTCCCCACATGAGCTCTGGCACCTGGCGAGTTCTCAGCACTGCAGGAGGCTGTCAGCACTGTCACAGCAGCTTGGGCACCAAGGAGCTGCCAACTGACTTGTGGCTCGTTTCTTAAGGTCCCTAGGCTCCATTTCCTCACCTGTTATATTGGGGGTGACAGTAGGATCTTCCTCACAGGACTGTGTGTCCATTTGATGAGATGTCTCTGAACTGTCCAGCCGAGGCCTGGCACAGTAGGTGACACAGAGCAAGTGACACAGGGCAAGCAGATGAGCAGCATCACCATGGAGATGCAGAAGCCGTGTGTTTGGGGCAGAACCTTCTTTTGAAATTCTGCTCAAATGGCACAATGGATTCTAATAATTAGAGGAGTGAAATGTCACAGTTTTACATGAGAGTGAAATGAGCTGTCTGTAAACTTTAGCAGGATAGTTGGCGACTCTTTTCAGCCCTGAGCATGAGGCGAGCTGCTCTCCTGAGGAAGCGAGGTCACTGTCTCAGTCATTCTCTGGGAGCCCCTTGCAGCAGGTGCACACACCAGAAAACACTAGCACCCATCCTGGAGACTGCTTGCTTCTTGGGACGTTTCCCAGAATCTGCCGCATTTCCCTGAGATGCAGCCTTTCCAGTTGGGCCTTTGTAGTGAATCAGCTGATTCTGGGTAGCTTTTCCCTGCTCTGGCCAGAGGTCCCACTGGACACGCTCTGGAGCTCACCAGGGCAGGTCTGATGCACTTGGTGCTGCAAACTCAGGCCTCACTGTCTGTCCTCATCCCGGTTACTGTGGGCGTTCACAGGAGTGAGGTTTCCCAATCCTCAGAGCTTCTCACACTTTGAAGATGAGCTGTGGGTAGCATTTGCCTCAGAGAGCATGGGCGGCAAGCTCAGAAGTGTCCCTGCATCTTGATACCCAGGATGTACTACATTATTTCTGTTCTCTTATTCATGGTCACGGGTGTGCACAGGCCAACAGGTGTGGCTCCTGCTCAGTCCCCAAGGTGGGAATGGGCCAGAGCCACTCCCAGTGCCTCCCTGGAAGACTAGTCTTAAAGGGAAACAGCACCAGTGAGGTCACCACACTTGTTTGAGTACCTGGTTATGCTGCTTGGGTCAGGGGAAGCTTTGTCTTTTCTGGTTAGTGAAAATCCAGAGGCTCGTAAGCATAGGGTGTAAGATACTCCAGACTCGCACACAGAGTGTGGCATCCAGCAGAGTGGGGGGCCAGGGCAGCTGTGTTCCTGGGAGGCACATTCTTGGTTGGCCAGGTGAAGCCACGGCTTCTGCAGCCAGAAAGCTGCAGGCGGAGTCTGTGTCTCAGGGGTCACACCAGTGTCACACATGCTTCAGAGCCCCACATCAGCTTCTGCTTAGCTGCAGGGACCCAGGCTCAAAGGGCATCAGGCTGTTTACAAAGCCCTTGCATGCTTGGCTGTTTGCTTCCCCCAGGAGGAGAGAGCTATGGACAAGCTCCTGGCCCTTGGGCAGCATGGGGAATGGGGATGGATGTGGGCAGGACAGGCCATCCCACCATTCTCCACGCGCAGTTACCCCAAATCATTCACTTTCTCTCAGCTCTTTCTGGACACACCCCATCTTTAGGTCTCTGTGTGGGGCAGTCTTCTGAGGTTCCAGACCTCATGTTCCCCTCGTGGATGTTTCCTTGACGTAAGCTGTGGCTGGGCTCCTGTCTTTCTGGACCCACACTGAGACTGAGCAGTGTCTCCAGCCCTCCAGGGTGCCAGGCAGAAATACAGCAACAGGTGCCTCCACCTGGGGCTGAGGGAAGGGGAATGTGGCTCTGGGAATGTGCTTACTCTCTACGTGGGCCTTTGGGCAAGTGTGTCCCTAGCTCATTCTCCCTTCACATCTTTGGAAGTAGAGGTGCACGTGCACCTGGCGTGGGCCACACAAACATGCGAGCAGTCCACAAGCCTAGGGCTCTGTTGTCAACAGCCCTCCTCTGCTGAAGGTGCTCATGCTGCTTCCCCTGATGTCTTGCAGCCTGCAATGTGTGGTACCTGAACTCCGTGGAGATGGAGTCTCTCACGGGCCCCCAGGCTGTGCAGAAGGCCCTGAACCTCACCCTGGTCCAGGAGCCACCGCCCCTGTGCACGGTCGTGCACTTCAAGGTGTCGTCTCAGGGCATCACGCTGACGGACAATCAGAGGAAGTAAGTGCTGGGTCCGGGTGGGGAGGGATATTCCCATAGTGCCTGGGCAGAATTAGGCCTTCCTCCAGCTCTGCCTGTCCCCTGAGCCATGCATGCCACTGTGCATGTCGGTAGTCATCCAGGTAAGAGCTTGGCAGTCCTGGAAATGGCCAGAGCAATCACCCATGTATGCATTTCCCCATCGTCACATAGGACCCAGGAGTCACATCTAAATCATTAATATTGGCCTACAGGCTTCTTTCTTAGGAATCATTAAAATTAAAACAAAGGTAATCTGCAACTGCAGAGGTCTTTTAAGTTGTTACTGTAAAAGCACTCAGACTCCACTGGCGTCCTCCCACCCTTGCTCCAGGCTCATCCCTGCAGACCGGTGGTCACCCTGTTCCGCGGGTGTGACCTTGGCAGGTATTTCCTGAGTATGAGGCAGTGTTGCTTATTACATTACAATCATGACACATTAGCATAGTTAACAGTTACTGCTAATTAATGTTATCTAGGTAGCATTTGAACACCTAGATAATAAATAACAGTCCCATTTCAACTGACCTTCAGCGCTCTCGCTGAGTTGGCTGAGCAGATGTCCCCTCAGGGACGTTGTGGAGCCCAGGCCCCGCAAGGGGCAGCTCGGGCAGGGGCAGGCGTGTGTCTCCCTGGGCTGGTGGGGCCTTTGACCAAAGACATTTCATCTGCACTTACTGTTTGTTATGGAAACGCCTGGTGTGATTAATAAGGGAGCCAGTCATCAGCCCTAAAAGCTGAGGGTGGCAGAGGGTGGCAGGAACTTGGAGCGACATACGGTCAGGTTCCTCATCCAGACGGGGCAGTGCCCAGGCCTCGCCCAGCAACCAGGAAGCTCTTCCCAGAGCAGCTCCCGGCCCACCCTTCCTGCCTGCTCCAGGCCAGACCCAAGCGTGGGAAGTTCCCTGAAGCAGAACCAACCTTGGTCCACAAAGGAGAGGGGTGCCCATGTGGTCCCCACCACCTACCAGCCTTACCAGCAGGTGACCATGGCACTGGCACTTGGTTTCCCCACCTTTCGGACTGGGCCAACTAAGGGTGTCAGGATTTAGTGGCTAGCAAGAGCCCAGCGCCTGGGAGGGTAGACGGTCAGGACCAGAGGCATCTCATCTCTTCGCAGCCCCTCTGAAGACTCAGCCTGCCATGTGCTTTTTCTGTGCTCTAGTCTCCCTGGGTCCTTATAAACCCCGGGGTGAGCAGGGTCTGTGGCATTCAGCCTCTTCCCTATGGAGAGAGGCAGTATTTGAGTGTGGCCTGGCTGTGCTGATGATGGGGGGGCGGGGGCAGCATCCTCAGTGACACCTGCAATCCAGGCAGTGGGAAGGGGGCTGCCAGCCTTGGGGTACCCCCTGAGAGATATCCAGCCTCGGCCCTTGCCCTGCCTGTACACTGACCTCTGTCCCTGTCTCCTCCTGATGAGCTCTCTCCCTGTGCCAGGAGCAAGGCCACCAGCATCCAGGAATGCCACCTCCCCAGGAGGAGGAGGAACTGGTCCTGCTGGACACAGGGCCCGGGGCCTAGTGACAAAGTAGACTCAGGGCATCCATCTCAGGGGAGCAGGCGGGGCTGGCAGGTGAAACAAAGGTGATGTGAGCCAGCACAGAGGACAGAAGGGTCCTCTGGTGGTTCCGCCTGTAATGGTGCGGCCCTAGCCTTAGCACATTCCAGTGGACTGCCCTTAATTTGCAGTGTACCCTCCAGTCTGTTACTGAGTCTTATTTGGGCTCCTGTCCTCGAAAGTGGCAGGCTGGCCCACATGCCCTCTGCACAGGTGAGGAGAGTGAGGTGGGACGCCGTTGGAGGTTTCCTGAGATGCTGCCAGGAAGGCCGGATCAGGCTCTCCCATAGCCTGTCAGGGTTCCCTGCTGGCAATTCCAGGCTTCACCCTGCACAGTGCTACTTGCTGGCTGTCAGCTTTCCCAAGAACCTCTCTGCTTTTCTGTCAAAATGACAAGTAAAAGCACAAAATAGGTTTCTGTCCCTGAAGCTGCTCAGGGGCGCCTGCCCACGCACCATCGTCAGCCTGACCCAGTGACGGGACCATGCCCCTCCCCCATGTCCACAGGCTCTTCTTCCGGAGGCACTACCCCGTGAGCAGCGTCATTTTCTGCGCATTGGACCCACAAGACAGGAAGTAAGAAATCCGTGTTTGTGTGAAGCCCGTTAATCCTCTACCTTTGAGTTAGTAAGGAAATTGATGTAACTCTCCTCTTGTTTCCTTCATTTCAAGGTGGATCACAGATGGCCCTTGCTCAAGGTAAGTTGCCAAGACCTCTCCCATGCCCTGGTCGATCCGAGGTTGTATTCTGTTCCAGATTTCCCAAAAGGGCCCCTCGTAAGGGGTTGCTAAGGAATGCCAGTGAATTTGGGTTTTGTTTTAAACAGTAATGACAGCATCCTGATGTACAAAGGGCCCACAGAGGGCTGGCCTGCTTGCTCTTCCCTGAACAAGCAGTATGTCCATCCAACCCACACTCTGTGGTAGAAACAGCGTGTAGCAGAGTGCACAGCCTCCCAGGCATCCAGGTGCGGTGCAGGCTGGCACTGAGGCCGGGCCAGATGAGGCGAGGCCCCCGTGGGAGGGGCATGCAGGACGTGGGTGCTAAGTGCAGTGATGCAGAGGGGGCAGGGTTCTCAGCTTGCCTCGTTCTGCTGCAGGCCAGTGAGGGCCAGGGCTGCAGGGCTTCCTGAACCCCAGAGCTGTCTGCATGCCCCCTGACCTCCACCAAGGGTGTCCACCCCAGGGATGCTTTCCTCCAGCCTTACTGCATATTCCTCTTTGTCTCGGGATCTGACGAAGTCCTCAGATGCCTCCCCGAGCCCCAGGTGGCACCCAGACCTCGTGTGGCCCCACATGCAAGGCTGGCTGCTCCCCCAGCTGCATGAAATGTGTGTCCCCAGCTGGTTCTTGAGCCAGTCCCTCCTATGGTGTGGAGACCGATAAACTTAAGACAAAAATCCTTAATTTTCTAAGAAGGAGAAGACAGACTACTGGGGATTTGATTCAGACAGTGGTAGTTATTCAAGTTTAGGGCTCACAAAAGCCTATTCAGATAATGGCTTCAGTTCTTCTAGGAACAATGATCAGATGCGCTGCCCTTTTAACAGTCCCCTTAACCGCACAGTCTGTGATGCAGCATATGAGGCCCAGGAAGACCACCCTGGTCCTGTGGGTGGGATCTCGACACCCAGGCAGGCGCACAGCTTCCCGCCCCCTATCCCCCTGGCAACCACAGCTGGGTGGTCAGTACCTGCATGGGTTCTGTGCTCCTGTGTGATCCGACTGCATGAGGAGAGAGCAAGGTGCTCACCCTGGGCCCCGTGGAGAATCCAGTCCATGTGCCTGAACGGGGCTCAGGAGCCTGTCCTGACCCGTGTCTGGAGGATTCTGGCCACGCGTGGAGAAGTGGCTTTGGCTCAGATCCCAGACCCAGGGCTGGGGCCGGCACTCACCCTCCAGTTGCTCACCTGGTGGGCATTGTGATGGGGCAGAGATGTGACAGGTGTCCTCAGGAGCCTTAGCCCTGGTTGACTGGGGGTAAGTGGCAGGTAGAGGTGGTGCAAGAGGTGGGAGGGGTTTGCACCACACTTGAGCCTTGGGACCCTGGTGATCTGACCTCGGCTTCCCTTTTGCAGAATCTTTGGATTTGTTGCCCGGAAGCAGGGCAGTGCCACAGACAACGTGTGCCACCTGTTTGCAGAGCATGACCCTGAGCAGCCCGCCAGCGCCATTGTGAACTTTGTGTCAAAGGTCATGATCGGCTCCCCTAAGAAAATCTGAGCCCTCACAGATCCGAGATACCAGAGGGTCAGAGGCGGCCTCCTGGGTAGCAGACTGTGACCCTGACATTCCAGGCCCAGGAGGGAAGGGGGCTCCTCCAGCTTTACCAAAACAAGAACAAACAAGCCCACTATCCCCTGACCTTCCCTAAAGGAACTGCTCACCAAGTGCTTTCCAGGCCCTTCACTGGACAGGACTGTGCGAGGAAGCTTGGGCTCCCTGTGACCCTGCACGCCAGCATTAGTGGGAGGGGTGCACCTAGCCCACTGTGCGGTGGTCGTGAGTAGCCGGCTGTGCCTCCGGAGGGGCTCCTGTCCAGCCAGCGCCCTAGGGAGCCTTCATGCTCCCACAGTGAAGATGCTGATCAGTGTGAGCAGAGCACACGTGTGACAGAGGCTCGTGCAGGTCGGGTCCTTCAGGAACACGGGATGGCCTGATGGGCAGGAGGACAAGGGAGGTCGCTCGGGAGGGTGACAGGATGCCAGACAACACCCGCCTCCCACTCACACCGGGTCTGAGTGGTGAGTGAGAGGAGGAAGCAGAAGGTGGAAGAAAAAATGTGTATGTTCTTTGAGTCCAGTTATTTATGATCACTGTAGTTTGCTGTTGTATCCTGGCCTGCTGTCCAGTAGTGCACCTGCCAGGCCGGGACTCAGGAGGGTCATTGGCCCTGTGTTGGATGCACCCAAGGCAAAGCGTGGGCATGTTATGGGCCACCCCTGCCTCACTGCCCTTGGTCCCATTGGGCCTGGGAGAGATTGCCCAGACAACCTCTGCCCTTTGTGAGCTCTCATCTCTCTTGTCCAGGCCTGTTGGCTCCCACTGGGATCCTATATCTTTCTGGCATCCTGAGCACAGGGAGGAAGAGGAGATTTCTCAGAAGTCTCACTTACAGGCTGCTCTTGAGGGCCACTTTCCTGCATCACCTAGTGACCTAACCAGGTATGCTCTGTGCCAATGTGAATATTGCAAGGCTGTGGCCTGGTTGGAGGCCTCTGGTTTGCGGGAAGCCGAGGATCCTGCACGTCCCCCATAGTGGGAGATGGAACTGGACAAGGCCGTATCAAAGTCCTGGTCCGCTTCGGATAACCAGGGCGCTCCCAGGTCTCCATCACCATGAGCTGCCTCTTCTGCTTGGCTACTAAAAATCAAGCACCAGCTCTTAGATCACCTGGGAATCCCCAGTGACGGCCCCATGCTGGCATTTGGAAATGTGCTCTGTGAATTCCCTATTTTAAGTGGGTCAGAAGCTGACTCAGCGACAGGCAGGGTTGGAATCAGCCAAAGTGCAATGGGCATTGAACACTTGTGTAAAAGCAGGTGGACAGGTCCTTGTTAGCTCCTATTGATGCACCAAATGCAAGTGCCTCATTTCTGTGCCAAATGTTTGCCTTGGTCCTCACGGACCTTCTTCCCTGATGTACGCTGGCATGGCTGTTGAAGAGAATGTGCCGTCATCTCCCACAGGCCCTGCTGTCTTGGCCCTTGGCAGGGCTGCCTAGCATTTCAGTTTTCCATTCATTCACTGTAGGAATGTGGCCAAGGAGAACTGAGCTTTGTGCTGACCCCAATACCCAGTTTGACTCAAAGACTGCAGGCCCTTATCCTCCTGACGAAGGAAGAGAGGGTGTATTTAGAAAAAAGAGCAAGAGACAGGTGCAGGATTGAGAAGCACAAGCTGCCAGCATTGCAGAGACACCAGGGCCTCCTGTGCAGTCCTTGTCTAGAGCATTCAAGAAGGTACACACTTTTGCTTTTAAACTGGCTGGCCAGCTGTGGCTTTTAGGCCCTGTGGTCAAGGGCATTGGGAAATTTGCTCCTCTAAGGAACCAAAGGAAGCCAATCCTCTGATTTCTGATAAGCTGGTACGACAGGTTTCTTCACGTGTTACATGTTCATTACACAGAACAAAAGGAGTCCAGGAACCTAGTGCTCAGATTGCTGTGAGCACCCCACCCCTCACCACCAGTGTGGGCCCTGGGGCTTCTGGCCCCCAGGGCACCAGTGGGCCCACAGGTACTTTCAGGGGAGTTAACGAGTGTCATAGCCAGGGTCCTATTAATCCGCTAATTAACCATATGCTTATTCATCCAGTGTTAGCCTATAACCATGTTAAGTCACACTGCATTTAAGGGTCTCATGAGTGTCTTTGCAGAAGGACCTCATCATGCCTCCTTATTTGCCTTACCTATTAGTGGGTATTTTTACTTTTCTTATATTGTAAAGAATATATCCAGTATGTAAATGAGTGTTCTATAAACCCTTTGTATAGTCATTTTCTCTGCTCTTTAAATATCATCTCTATTCAGAGTATAATAAAATTATAAACTTGGTAAACCTCAGTGAAGTAGGCATTTGTTAGTTGTGTTGGATGAAACTGTCCCAAAGGGTGTGTGTGTGTGTGCATGTGTGCACGTGCATATGTGTGTGTATATGTGGGTGCATGTTTGGGCATATGTGTGTGTGTGTTTATTTGGGAGGCGAGTGTTTACGGATCAGTGGATTCAGTTATAAATTCATGTATGTTTTGCATTCAGGAATATATTGTAGAATTCTGCTTAGAGACCTTAAAATTATATTCAAAGCTTTTAAGAATTAAATTAGAACATGCAGTGTTGTTCATAGGTATGATGCATTTTTGATGCACAGCCCTGATGGAACTTAGCAGATGTCTGCCGAATTGGAAGCTGAACCTGAAAATTAAAAGTCTGGTGGGTTCACCTATTTCTTCAACAGATGCTAGTGGCAGGCCCAGTACCACCCTCCTGGCTCTCTGGGCTAGTGGGGTTCTGCCCCCTGGGTCTGGGCCCCTTCCCTGGATGACAGCCCTCCTGAGCTAGGGATAGAGGACCCTGCTGCTCTAGCTCTTTCTGTATCCTAATGCCCAGAGCATTTGTCCCACCTGGCCCCAATGGGGCATGGTCACTGGGCTGCGCCAGGCCCTACCTTCCTCTCCACTGCAGGCTATAGCACAGGCATGGTCCCTGTCATTATGAAGCTAATGGCTGAGATGTGGCTGTCCATGCAGCTGATCTCCCATAACCACTTAAGCTCTGGGTCAGGGAAGAAAAAGAACCTGGATACGTCTCAGTCATGGACAGAGAGCGAAGATTTCATTGAGCAGCCCTTGCAGGCCTGCCCAGGCTAAAATAAAGCACTACACTTCAGTGAAGTGCATTTTCCACCTGGCATGTCCTGGAGAAGTGGATGTGATGGTCCCACACGTTACAAGGTGGATGTAACTTTACACTGAGCATTACAAGGTGGACTTGGAAAGGGCCCAGCCTTGGAGCCCAGAGTGCAAGGGAGAGTAGACGGAGGTGAGTCAGGTCTTGTTCAACAAGAGGTTCCCAGGGGACCTGGACCCCTGATCAGTGCCACAGCAGGGGATAATGATGGATAGTCACTGATGACAGGGTCAGTAGGACCTGCCCACTGGGGGACCTCATGTCTGATCCTCCTTCATGGCTTTTTGTCTCCTAAGGGTTTGTGTATGGTCACTGGGGGGTGAATGAGCGGCCCCACAGCCTTGCAGGGATCACATTTCACAGAGCAGGGGCATCAGAGCCAGACTCAAAGTTGGATTGGAGCTTCCAGATAGCCTTGGGACCAGGGGCTCTGCAAGGATGGGACATTCCATGACATGGGGGTTGGCTATATCTGGACACATTTGGGCAGCAGGCCTGCTGAATTGGTAACAAGAAAAGAGGTCCAAGAGCAAACGGCCTTAAGTTCCTGATGGGCCAGAAGCCACAGTGCCAGGCTTGGGCTGGGGAAAGAGTGGGTTGGGGGTGGGCTCCCCAAAAGCCCATTGCCTATGGGAGTGTGCCTGCAAAAGGGGTTTGCCACCACAGCTGACCCGGCCCAGGAAGCCTCTTTGTCCCACAGATCTGGGGCTTCACCCTCCCACAGACACTGGGGTGGTGCAGGCACCCAGCAGGGGTCCTTCCCCAACCACACAGTGTCCCCACAGCAAACCCTAGGCCAGGGAAGCCTTGTCTGAGTTGTGGGCCTGAAGCCCCTGCCACACTGAGACACCCTGTATCCCAAGGGAGAAACATTAGGGGCATGGGAGCCCCAGAGGTCCAGGCAAACCACGCAGACCTACACAGCACAGACTGAGCACAACGGCTTCCATGGGAGCACAGCCCACAGCAGGCCAGGACTTGAGGCTGTACCTCAACAGGGCAGCTCAAAATCTTCTAATATCATAGCCACAATGCCTGGGATACAGTAGAAAATTATGTGTCATGCCAAGAACCAAGAAATTCACAACATAAATGAGAAGACAGTTCACCACCAAATGCCAACATCAGGATGAATCAGATTGTCTGATTTCTAATTATCTGAATTATCTAGCAAGAATTTAAAGCAGCCCTTGTAGTAATGCTTCAGTGAGCAAATAAAAGCTCTCTTCAGCCAAGTGAGAAAAGAGAACTGTAGCAAAGAAGTTATGAAAAAGAAACAAATAGAAATCGCAGAACTGAAAAGTATAAACAGAAACCACCTATAAGGAGGCTCAGTTACCACAGTGGTGATTGTAGAAGAGAGTCAATGGATGTGAGGACCAGGCCACAGAGCCTCCGATCTGAATGGAGACAAAACAGACTTTAAAAAGTGATCAGCCTCAACGGCCTAGGGGACAATGACAAGACATTTGTATCATTGAGTCCCAGCAGGAGAGGATAGAGGGTGTAAGGTGTAAAAATCACTAAAAACCCAATTCAGCAAAAGACATGGAACTGTAAGTTTAAGAAGCTAAGTGAGCCCCATACAGGAGAAGCAGCAACAGAAATCTATGCCAGACATACCATACTAAACTTCTTACAACTAAAGACCATGAATCAATCTTAACACAGAACAGATACATAGACCAATGGAACAGAACAGAGCCCAGACATGATCCCACACCTATCTGGTCAATAAATGACAAGGGAGGCAACAATATACAAGGGGGAAAACACTTCAATAAATGGTGTAGAGAAAACTGGACAGCTGTGTGCAAGAGAATGAAAGTGCATCTATGTCATACACAACACAAAAATAAACCCAAAATGGATTAAAGACCTATGTATAAGACCTGAAACTATAAAACTCCTCGAAGAAAGCAGTAAACTCCTGAACATTAACATTAGTAATTTTTTTCTGGATGCTACCCAGACAAGGGAAACAAAAACGAAAACATACAAGTGGGACTACATCAAACTAAAAAGCTTCTGCATAGCAGAGGAAACCATCAACAAAATGAAAAGGCAACCTATGGTATGGGAGAATATATTTGTAAATGACATATCCAATAATGGTTTAATATCCAAAATATATGAAGAACTTACCCTACTCAACACCAAAAAAAACCCCAAATAATCTGATTAAAAAATGGACAGAGGACCTGAATAGACGTTTTTCCAAATAAGAAATACAGATGGCCAACAGACTCATAAAAAGATATGCCAAATTATTCATCATCAGGGAAATACAAATCAAAACCACAGTGAGATATCACTTCACACTAGTCAGAATGGCCACTGCAAAAGACAAGAAATAACAAGTGTTAGGATGTGGAGAAAAAGGAGCCCTCCTATCCTTGTTGGGACTGTAAATTGGTATACCCACTGTGGAAAGCAGTATGGAGATTCCTCAAAAAACCAAAAATAGAAATACCATACTACCCAGTAACTCCACCTCTGGAAATTTACCAAAAGAAAGTAAAATCATTCATTTTAAAAGAAACATGCACCCCTATGTTTACTGCAGCATCATTTACAATAGCCAAGATATGGAAGTGTCTTGCCAATGGGTTTCAGCCCTGGGCAACTTCACCATGGATTCAATGTGACCAAAGAAATGACAGTAGAACATTCTTGGAGTGAAAGGGTTATACCCAACTTTATTTCCACGGTGGCAGGTCAGTCACTAGAATCCCATTCACTCAGAGCGAGTCTGCATGCAGCAAGCCGGTCTCTGCCTCTGGACCTCTCTGCCTGCACAGTCTCTGTCCCATTCTCTGTCCTTGGCACTGCCACCACTCCAGCCTCTGCTCTGCTCTCCTGCAACCTTGCAGCCCTGCCACCGTGTCGCCCAGAGCACTGGGTGGAGCTCTTTACATAGAGTCAATAACAACGTTTTGCCCAGATATGTGTAGTGAGCTAGCCAACCAGGGCCAGGAATCTTCATTTTATCCACAGGAAGCAATGTAAGTGTCCATCGATAAATGAATGGATAAAGAAAATGTGGTACATATATACAGTGGAATGTTATTCAGCCATTAAAAAAATGAAATGTTGCCATTTGCAGCTAACATGGATTGACCTAGAGGGTATTATGCTAAGTTAATTAAGTCAGAAAGAAATACCATATGATTTCATTTATATGTGGAATCTAAAATATAAAACAAATGAGCAAACAAAATAAAAATAGGCTCATAAACACAGAGAACAGATAGTTCCCATAGGGGAATGGGTGGGAGGATGGGTGAAATAGCTGAAGAGGAAAAAATTAGAATGTTTGGCATCTTGATCTGGGCAACAGTTAGGCAACTGTACATATACAGGTCAAGATTCATCAAGCTGTACACTATAAGATTTGTGCTTTTTATTGTTTGTAACCTAGTAAAAAATAAAATAAATAAATTTCACAAAATGCACACACATAAACACATACACACAAGAAACAATCTTAAAAACAGTCAGAGGGGGGCGGAGCCAAGATGGCAGCATGAGTAGGACAGTGGGAATCTCCTCCCAAAAACATATATATTTTTGAAAATACTACAAATACAACTAACCCTAAAAGAGAGACCAGAAGATACAGGACAACATCCAGGCTACATCCACACCGCGAGAACCCAACGCCTCGTGAAGGGGGTAAGATACAAGCCCCGGCCTGGCGGGACCCGAGGCCCCTCCCCAGGACTGCTGAACACCCAGCCCTAGCCATCTGCACCGGAGCACAGACATAGTGCGTGCGTGGGGTGCTGGAAACTAGGGAAACAGGACAGTAAGACCTGTGAGCGGGTCCCCACAGTCAGCGCCCCTGGGACAAAGAAAAGCAAGTGCTTTTTGAAAGTCTTAAAGGGACAGGGACCCCACAGGTGGACAGAAGCTTCCCGGGACACTCAGCCCAGCAACTGGGAATTCTGGGGAACTCCAGGCACCCTTACCCCTTGGACAGCAGCTCTGAGACCCCTCATGGCGATAAACAGCCCCCCGTCTGTTCCCACTCTGGCGTCCCGCCATAGCAGAGCAGCAGCCTGAGGCTGGCCATGCCCACAGCAAGGGAGCTTCCTCCATAGTGGCTGGGCAAGAAACAGACCCTGTCTATGCGCAATTGCTCAACACAAGCTGCTAGGGGTCGCCGTTGTGCCAGTAAAGAAAAGCCAGGAGCAAGTGGAAAAGGTCTTGGCTCTCCCAGCTGACAGATGAGTCAATAGCATACCACTGCATCTATCAACATGAAAAGGCAAAAAAAATTTGATCCAGACCAGGCTAACTCAGACAGCTTCAACATCCTCTCCTGAGAAAGAACCTGGGGAGGTAGATTTAACCAATCTTCCTGAAAAAGAATTCAAAACAAAGGTCATAACCATGCTGATGGACTTACAGAGAAATATGCAAGAACTAAAGAGGGAGAATACAGAAATAAAACAAGCTCTGGAAGGACTTCAAAGCAGAATGGACGAGATGCAAGAGACCATTAATGGACTAGAAAACAGAGAACAGGAATGCAGAGAAGCTGATGCAGAGAGAGATAAAAGGATCTCCAGGAATGAAAGAATATTAAGAGAACTGTGTGACCAATCCAAAAGGAACAATATTCGCATCATAGGAGTACCAAAAGAAGAGAGAGAAAAAGGGATAGAAAGTGTCTTTGAAGAAATACTTGCTGAAAACTTCCCCAAACTAGGGGAGGAAATGGCCTCTCAGACCACAGAAACACACAGAACTCCCATGACAAGGGACCCAAGGAAGGCAACACCAAGATACATAATAATTAAAATGGCAAAGATCAAAGACAAGGACAGAGTATTAAAGGCAGCCAGAGAGAAAAAAAGGTCACCTACAAAGGAAAACCCATCAGGCTATCATCAGACTTCTCAACAGAAACCTTACAGGCCAGAAGAGTATGGCATGATATATTTAATGCAATGAAATAGAAGGGCCTTGAACCAAGAATACTGTATCCAGCATGATTATCATTTAAATATGAAGGAGGGATTAAACAATTCCCAGACAAGCAAAAGTTGAGGGACTTTGCCTTCTACAAACCACCTCTACAGGGTATCTTAGAGGGACTGCTCTAGATGGGAACACTCCTAAAAAGAGCACAGAACAAAACACCCAACATATGAAGAATGGAGGAGGAGGAATAAGAAGGGAGAGAAATAAAGAATCACCAGACAGTGTTTATAATAGCTCAATAAGCAAGTTGAATTAGACAATAAGATAGTAAAGAAGCTAACCATGAACCTTTGGTAACCACAAACTTAAAGCCTGCAATGGCAATAAGTACATATCTTTCAATAATCACCCTAAATGTAAATGGACTGAATGCACCAATCAAAAGACACAGAGTAATAGAATGGATAAAAAAGCAAGACCCATCTATATGCTGCTTACAAGAGACTCACCTCAAACCCAAAGACATGCACAGATTAAAAGTCAAGGGATGGAAAAAGATATTTCATGCAAACAACAGCGAGAAAAAAGCAGGTATTGCAATACTAGTATCAGACAAAATAGACTTCTAAACAAAGAAAGTAACAAGAGATAAAGAAGGACACTACATAATGATAAAGGGCTCAGTCCAACAAGAGGATATAACCATTATAAGTATATATGCACCCAATACAGGAGCACCAGCATATGTGAAACAAATACTAACAGAATTAAAGGAGGAAATAGAATGCAATGCATTCATTTTGGGAGACTTCAACACACCACTCACTCCAAAGGACAGATCCACCAGACAGAAAATAAGTAAGGACACAGAGGCACTGAACAACACACTAGAACAGATGGACCTAATAGACATCTATAGAATTCTACATCCAAAAGCAACAGGATACACATTCTTCTCAAGTGCACATGGAACATTCTCCAGAATAGACCACATACTAGGCCACAAAAAGAGCCTCAGTAAACTCCAAAAGATTGAAATCCTACCAACCAATTTTTCAGACCACAAAGGTATAAAACTAGAAATAAACTGTACAAAGAAAGCAAAAAGGCTCACAAACACATGGAGGCTTAACAACATGCTCCTAAATAATCAATGGATCAATGACCAAATTAAAATGGAGATCCAGTAATATATGGAAACAAATGACAACAACAACACAAAGCCCCAACTACTGTGGGACGCAGCGAAAGCAGTCTTAAGAGGAAAGTATATAGCAATCCAGGCATATTTAAAGAAGGAAGAACAATCCCAAATGAATAGTCTAATGTCACAATTATCAAAATTGGAAAAAGAATAATAAATGAGGCCTAAGGTCAGCAGAAGGAGGGACATAATAAAGATCAGAGAAGAAATAAAGTTGAGAAGAATAAAACAATAGCAAAAATCAATGAAACCAAGAGCTGCTTCTTCAAGAGAATAAACAAAATAGATAAGCCTCTAGCCAGACTTATCAAGAGAAAAAGAGAATCAACACACATCAACAGAATCAGAAACAAGAAAGGAAACATCACGACGGACCCCACAGAAATACAAAGAATTATTAGAGAATACTATGAAAACCTATATGCTAACAAGCTGGAAAACCTAGGAGAAATGGACAACGTCCTAGAAAAATACAACCTTCCAAGACTGACCCAGAAAGAAACAGAAAATCTAAACAGACCAATTACCAGCAATGAAATTGAAGCGGTAATCAAAAAACTACCCAAGAACAAAACCCCCGGGCCAGATGGATCTACCTCGGAATTTTATCAAACATACAGAGAAGACATAATACCCACTCTCCTTAAAGTTTTTCAAAAAATAGAAGAGGAGGGAATACTCCCAAACTCATTCTATGAAGCCAACATCACCCTAATACCAAAACCAGGCAAAGACCCCACCAAAAAAGAAAATTACAGACCAATATCCCTGAGGAATGTAGATGCAAAAATACTCAACAAGATATTAGCAAACTGAATTCAAAAATACATCAAAAGGATCATACACCATGACCAAGTGGGATTCATCCCAGGGATGCAAGGATGGTACAACATTCGAAAATCCATCAACATCATCTACCACATCAACAAAAAGAAGGACAAAAACCACATGATCATCTCCATAGATGCTGAAAAAGCATTTGACAAAATTCAACATCCATTCATGATAAAAACTCTCACCAAAATGGGCATAGAGGGCAAGTACCTCAACATAATAAAGGCCATATATGATAAACCCAAAGCCAACATAATACTGAACAGCGAGAAGCTGAAAGCTTTTCCTCTGAGATCGGAAAAAAGACAGGGATGCCCACTCTCCCCACTGTTATTCAACATAGTACTGGAGGTCCTAGCCACGGCAATTAGACAAAACAAAGAAATACAAGGAATCCAGATTGGTCAAGAAGAAGTTAAACTGTCTCTATTTGCAGATGACATGATATTGTACATAAAAAAACCCTAAAGACTCCACTCTAAAATTACTAGCACTAATATCAGAATTCAGCAAAGTTGCAGGATACAAAATTAACACACAGAAATCTGTGGCTTTCCTGTATACTAACAATGAACTAATAGAAATCAGGAAAACAATTCCATTCACAATAGTATCAAAAAGAATAAAATACCTAGGAATAAACCTAACCAAGGAAGTGAAAGACTTATACCCTGAAAACTATAAGACACTCTTAAGAGAAATTAAAGAGGACACTAACAAATGGAAACTCATCCTATGTTCCTGGCTAGGAAGAATTAATATTGTCAAAATGGCCATCCTGCCCAAAACAAAATGCAAATTCGATGCAATCCCTATCAAAGTACCAATGGCATTCTTCAATGAACTGGAACAAATAGTTCAAAAATTCATATGGAAACACCAAAGACCCCAAATAGCAAAAGCAATCTTGAGAAGGAAGAATAAAGTGGGGGGATCTCGCTCCCCAACTTCAAGCTCTACTACAAAGACACAGTAATCAAGACAATTTGGTAGTGGCACAAGAATAGAGCCACAGACCAATGGAACAGAATAGAGACTCCAAACATTAACCCAAACATATATGGTCAACTAATATTCGATAAAGGAGCCATGGACATACAATGGGGAAATGAAAGTCTCTTCAACAGATGGTGCTGGCAAAACTGGACAGCTGCATGTAAGGGAATGAAACCAGATCACTGTCTAACCCCATACACAAAAGTAAATTCGAAGTGGATCAAAGACTTGAACGTAAGTCATGAAACCATAAAACTCTTAGAAAAAAACATTGGCAAAAATCTCTTAGACATAAACATGAGTGACCTCTTCTTGAACCTATCTCCCAGAGCAAGGGAAACAAAAGCAAAAATGAACAAGTGGGACTATATCAAGTTGAAAAGCTTCCGTACAGCAAAGGACACCGTCAACAGAACAAAAAGGTATCCTACAGTATGGGAGAATATATTCATAAATGACAGATCTGATAAAGGGTTGACATTCAAAATATATAAAGAGCTCACACACCTCAACAAACAAAAAGCAAATAATCCAATTAAAAGATGGGCAGACGAGCTGAATAGACAGTTCTCTAAAGAAGAAATTCAGATGGCCAACAGGCACATGAAAAGATGCTCCACATCACTAGTCATCAGAGAAATGCAAATTAAAACCACAATGAGATAGCACCTCACACCAGTAAGGATGGCTACCATCCAAAAGACAAACAACAACAAATGTTGACAAGGTTGTGGAGAAAGGGGAACCCTCCTACACTGCTGGTGGGAATGTAAAATGGTTCAATCATTGTGGAAAGCAGTATGGAGGCTCCTCAAAAAACTAAAAATAGGAATACTGTTTGACCTGGGAATTCCACTCCTGGGAATTTACCCAAAGAAAACAATTTCTCAAATTCAAAGGACATATGCACCCCTATGTTTATCGCAGCACTATTTATAATAGCCAAGATATGGAAGCAACCTAAGTGTCAATCAGTAGATGAATGGATAAAGAAGATGTGGTACATATACACAATGGAATATTACTCAGCTATAATAAAAAAACAGATCCTACCATTTGAAACAACATGGATGGAGCTAGAGGGTATTATGCTCAGTGAAATAAGCCAGGCGGAGAAAGACAAGTACCAAATGATTTCACTCATATGTGGAGTATAAGAAAAAAGGAAA
Organism: Manis pentadactyla; assembly: GCF_030020395.1. Lineage (NCBI taxonomy): Eukaryota > Metazoa > Chordata > Mammalia > Pholidota > Manidae > Manis > Manis pentadactyla. The sequence continues at coordinate 48,336,068 of NC_080025.1, forward strand.
ACTGAAGGAACAAAACAGCAGCAGAATCACAGTACCCAAGAATGGACTAACAGTTACCAAAGGGAAAGGGACTGGGGACGATGGGTGGGAAGGGAGGGATAAGGGCGGGGAAAAGGGGCATTATGATTAGCATGTATAGTGTGGGGGGCACAGGGAGGGCTGTGCAACACAGAGAAGACAAGTAGTGATTCTACAGCATCTTACTACGCTGATGGACAGTGACTGTGAAGGGGTATGTGGGGGGGACTTGGTGAGGGGGAGAGCCTAGTAAACATAATGTCTTTCATGTAATTGTAGATTAATGATACCAAAAAAAAACTATTTTAAAATAAAAAAATTTTAAAAAGCAGAGGGAAGTACCAGATTACAAATAGAGGCACACCAATTTGAATGATGGTGGATTTATTATATTGGAGACCAGAAGGAAGTTAATACATTTTTCAAAGTTGAAAGAAAAAAATATTAACTGTGCATTCAGTATTCAATGACACTGTCCTTCAGGCATGATGGGAAAAGGATGACATTCAGGTGAAGGGGATGAACACCGTCAGTTGTCAGCAGGCCTACCCTTAAGGACTGACTGGAGGAGGAACTGCAAGCAGAAAGGAAATGATAAAAGAAAAGCAGAACATTAGGGAGGAAAAAGGGCAAGGGCTGCGAGTCTGCTTTTCCTCTCAGTTTATACATCAATATGACTGACAATTGAAACAGAAGTTTGACTCATCTGATACATAAGACCCTAATATTTCAAGGGAGGGAGCTGAAGGGACCTGGGCTGGTGAGGGATTTTGACACCTGCAGGCATATTTATATTGTAGCTGTTCAGGGCAGCCACCTGCAGAAGCTGCACAAACAGCTAAAACATCAGGGCTGAATCCGAAACAGTAAGTGAGTTGAAGGCAAGAAAACAAACAGAAAGACAAAAACCTGGTGAAACAAACAGATAACATAATAATGTGGCAGACTGTAGCTGGAACTTACCAATAATGACCTTAAAGGGAAACATTTGAACTGCAGCAATCAAAAGGCAGAGACTGGCAGAGCAGAAACAAAACAGAACCAGGACCCAAGTGCAAGACCTTTGGGAAGCACTTCAAATTCAGTGTCATGGGTAAATCTATCTAAATTTATGTAAGCTAGAAGGATGTAGTAATGTAATCATGCCTCCCTAACCCTGCCCAACTTAAAACAGAAACCATTGCAATATTGTCTGGTAAAGTAAGTTGTATGGCAAAGCAAATTATCTGATACCAGGAGAGACATTATTGTCACAAGAGGATGAATCCCCAGAAAGACATAGAGATACTAAATGGGTGCTCATCAGATAACTGAGCCTCAGTCCATGCAAGCAGAGGCTGAGCCCCAATCCATGCAGCAGAAGCTGGTAGAAAGGAGGATCCTCACCGGATCCTAACCTACTTGATGATGTAATTGGCCTAATAATAGGCTAATGATTACACACCCATTGGCATTGAGCCATTATTGTCGGTGTTACAATATAAAGAGCTCCACCCGGTGCTCTGCCCAGAGGCAGAGACCAAGACAGATTGTGAACTCCCCAAAGGCAGATGTGATTCCAGGACTCAACCCACCTCTGTGAGAATAAAGCTTGTTATAAACTCTTTTACCCCTTACATTCTGTTGTTATTCAGTCTCAATGAATCCGGAGTGAACTTGCCAGGGGCAGTCTCGCTCAGGGGAGACACCTGAACACACATGTAACCAGTGGGATCAGATGTACACACACAGTCTTACACAACATCCGAGGAGTATTCACCACGATAGATGGTAATCTGAGGCATAAGGTAAAGGGTGGGTCCTGGGGGAGGGTGGGGTGTCCCATTCACCAAGTGCAGTGCAAGCGCTTGCCAGTTAGCTTGGTCTATGGGTCCATGTTCCCCATGCTGGAAGAAACCAGGGGATCCCCCACCCAGCACAGACCAGTGGGCTTGGGGAGGAGCATCCCTCCTGCCATCTGGGCAGGACACAGCACAGGTCCTCTATGGATCACGGTGAGTGTGACAGGTTGACGAGTCTGCAGACAGCCTGACCTGGGATCCCCCAGAAGCGATTACCTTGTTACCTTGGTTACTCCTGGTTACCTTGTTGGAGCAGCGGTGGCAGCTGCCGAGCTCAAGGGTACAGAAAGGCGAGGTGCATGTAGCTGCCTTTAAAGGGACAGATACCCGTTAACAGTTAACGAAGCTCTGGGTCAGAAAGTTTAGTGGCTTGGGCACAGTCAGGACGCTGGTTTGGAAAAAAGTGAGCCATGAGCTGTTTATGGTTGCTCTCATTTTGGTTTAATTTCTTTCCGTTCTGGGGCCAGCCAGTCAGCAAGGAAGACTGGAACTCAGACCAAGATTCTAGAGCCTGTCCTCCCTACGGCCCTGATACCTTTGCACACCCTCCGGCACCGATCAGTTTCCTGTGAGCTGATGCCTCCTTCCTCGCTTTGCCCACCATTGCGACAGAGATTCTAGCTTCCCTGTTACCCGCACTATGTTCCAGGATTTGCCCCGAATCCCAACGCGGCGGAGAGCACCGCGGGCAGCAGCGACGCCTGGTGGGCAGCGCGGCTCACTACAGGCGGACAGGCTGCAGGCCACGCTGTGGGGGAGCCTAGGGCCCCGACTGTGTGGAAGGGCAAATGCTTGGAGCTGTTTTAATGTTAAGAGGGTGCTGGAGCCGCGTGTCTTGGCTCTGCGGTGTCTTCACTCTGTGGCCTTGACAAGTTGCGTGACTAGACCAGTTTCCTCCGTTGTCGGATGGGAGCAGTGGTTACTGTTCACCAGCACAAGCTCTCCGGAGGAATAAATGAGCGAATGCATGTACACGGTTAGAACGACACGTGGTAGGAAATTGGCACTTAATAATTTATTATCGTTTTATATATAACTATATAGCTATAGTTATCTTTGAAAGGTTATTAACAGAATCTGTAAACCCCTCCTCCTCCTCCTCCCCCCTCCCCCTTCTCCCCCCTTCCCCTAACAACCTTAGGTCGAGTGACCATATTGTGGGCATTCAGCATTTCAGACCCTGATGCGTGGAGGCCCATTGTACAAAACATGGAGTGCCCTGTGTGGTAGTGACCCCCTCACCCCCACCCCAGAACAGGGGTTGGCAAACTTTTCCAAGTAAGGGTGGATGTGCTGTTCTGGCTTAAACGGAGAAGGGCAGATGACCTTTAATCTTAAACTCCGGGGGCTGAGAAGCATCCCCTCTGCAAGTGACCTGACCAGCAGTGGCCTGGTTGTGTCCCTGTCTCAGTTCCAGCAGGAGCTGGCGGGGCAGAGCTCTGAGCTCCTGCAGGGAGGTGGGAGCACGCTTTCTCCTTCAGTGCTGTGTGCCTCCCTGCCCTGCCCATGCCCCAGCCATCCCTGTGCTCTGATCTTAGGACATAAATGAAAGGAACTGCCTTTATGACATGATGATAATATTCTAAAATTGAATGTGGTTGATGGTCAATTGTGGGAGCTATACTAAAAACCATTAAATCTTCCATTTCCAATGGGTGAAATGTGTGATGCGAGCATTGGATCTCCATAAAATTGACGTAAAAGTAAAAGCAGAGAAGAATCTAAGAGAACATTAACAACAAACGCTGGTGTCCTCAGCAATGCACACTGCAGCCAAGCACCCTGCGTCCGGGAGCTAGGGGCTGGCTTGCCAGCACAGGAGCTGCGGAGGCCCCCAGGGTCACCAGACAGCAGTGGCAGAGGCTGTGACTTGTGAATCACGTGAAGTGGCCTTTCTGTCAAATTCTCATCTGACTGGGATTGATTTCAAGAATGATGACTTGCCTGTGGAGGGTGGGCCTTTGTCACCTCAGTGTCAGGCTCCTTCTCTGTGCCACGGAAGCCCCTGGACAGCCTCCAAAGCGCAGTGAGCTGCAGACGACTGCATGGGCCATGCTGAGGGCTGAGAGAGCGGAGAAGGTGGGCACAGGCAGTCCCCAGACACTGGGGGCTATGAAGGACCTGGGCTCAGCTTCCCCAGCTTCACCAAGCAGGTAGGAATTCCCAGGGGATGCACAAGCGGAAGCCATGGCTCCAAGCCAGGCAAGGAGGAGCCCGGCTCGTTTTCGGAGATCCCTCAGTTCTGGGAATTTGGCAGAAACCCAGAGCTTGACTGTAGCCTCTCTGGAGGAGGAGACCTGTAGCCAGGGAGAGCTGGGTGTGGTGGGGTCTCTGATCTTGGATCTGTTCCCTAAGCCAGCAGGCTAAAACAGAACTATATGTGGTCAGAATTATCGGGGCAGTGATTTTCAAAAGCGAGAACTCCCAGGTCCAGGGAGGGTTAGGGCAGTGGGGCATAGACTCCCAAGTCCCACAGCAGCACCCAGGGAGAGGTCAGCCTTTGCTAGGGGCCAGGAGAGCTCAGAGCCCCAGCTATGAACACCTTTCTGCCTCCTTTCTTCTTCCCACCCCAAACCCCTCCTATGGCCCAACAGCAAATCCCAAGGGGAGGTGAGAAACTTGAGTTCTTACAGGGGCCTGCATGTCTTCAACACCAAATTATATTGTTTTCCACAATCGAGAGTGACTGTGGGGCATTTTATTATATGAAAATGACAGAAGCCATTGGGCCTCTCAGGGGGTTTCAGCGAGTGATGGCTTCCCCGAGCAGGCATAAAGGAAGAAAACAGAGTAAGGCTGCTTTGCACTGGCCCTGTGGGGCCTTCATGCTCCACCTCTGCTTAACTTTTGTAGCAGGAAAAGCTGTCTATGCCAGCAGGTGAGCTGCACACAAAGGCCCCTGGGCTGGCACTCCTGGGAGGCAGAGGAGGAGGGTGACAGTGGGACAGATTTCTTCCTCTCTAGGATGGAAACACCAAGAAATCTCGGTTGTGGAGAGGAATTAACCAAATAATGGCAGTGGAGACACAGTTGCTGTTCCAGCTGCACTTGAGAACAAAGAGAAAGCATTCAAGAAAATGCTCAGGAAAGTATTTTAATGTCAGTTTAAAAAGGAATGGCTCCGCTCATTGGTAGAGCACAGCAGTGTGACTTAGCGGCATGTGCTGGTGAGTCTTCTTCTCCATGCTCTGCACATGGCTGGGGTCAGGCTGGTCAGTCTCCACTGTGTGATGATGGGCCTAAGACTCCATTTCTTCAAAGAGTTGCAATGAAGATGGAATGAGGTGCTGTATAAGAACAACTGCAAAATGAAGGACACAGTGAGCTTTCCGTAGGTGCTGCTGCATCACCGCCACCACCATGACCATCATCACCACCATCATCACCGACACCATGACCATCATTACCACCACCAACACCATCATCACCATCACCACCACCACCATCACTACCATCACCACCACTATCATCATCACCATTACAACCACCACCATCACCATCATCATCACCACCACCATCACCAACACCATCACCATCATCACCACCACCATCATCACCATCACCACCATGACCATCATCACTGCCACCACCATCACTATCACCATCACCACCACCACCACTACCATCACCACAACCATCACCACCATCATTCTCATCTTTCCTGTTATTAGTTATCAAGTATAATGAGCAACACAGATTTAGGGAAGGTGGATGAGCTTGGGGGAAGCCCCTCACTCTGGTGGATGTGGTGTGTGTGTGTGTGTGTGTGAGAGAGAGAGAGAGAGAGAGAGAGAGAGAGAGAGAGAGAGAGAGAGAGAGAGAGAGTGATATGACACACACATGCACACACGAGCATGTCATTGGCTTCTGAGAGCTGGTGAGAAGTACTGTGGAGTCTGATGTAGGAGCACCTATACTCTGGGAAGATGGGCAACTCCCGGGGAGGGGCAGCAAGCCCTTTCATTCTCTTCCTCCCCATGTACAGCCTCTGGCTGCAGCTTAGCTTCCTTCCTTCCTTCCTGTAGCAGTTCTCAGGAGGGCACGCCACACAGTTTTTCTAAGTACCTTCTTTATACCCTGGGTACCAGCAGTAGCATCTGAGGTGGGCAGTCAATGCTGGCCAATCATTCCTGGCTTGGGGCTGTGGGGTAGTCTCCAAGGAGCTCCCTCTCTCTCAAGGGCATTTGCAGGGGTGGCTTTTTCCCAAAGCCTTCTGATGCTAAATTCTAGAGCATAATTATCTTACATTTAAGCTGCTGATTTTTTTCCTGCCACTCAGGGTGGCTCCAATAGTCAGGAGACAGCTGGGAAGCTACTGCCCGGAGGCAGGGCTCTCATAAAACTTGGAGCAGCTCTCCAAAGGCCACACTTCATTAGACCCCCTACTGGCAAAGCTGGTCACAGGAGGAATGTACAGAGCAACAGGAGCTAGGAGTCTTCCTGCATAGGAAGATGGCATGTCCTCAAACTCTGCTTCCTAAGACTTGAGTGTGGGGGTCAGATCAAGACTACCTGGCTGCCTCTATGAGGTCCAGGTGAACAGAAAGACAGATTACTGAGGTCATCTTGCAAGGAGGACTGGCATTCTGCATGAGTGAAGCTCAGGGCTGCTCATCTCCCTGGCAAAGATGCAAAATCACCAGTCTTTCTGGCACATGGTCTGACAGGACAGGTTTGTACATTCATTGTCTCCTAAAGGGAAACAAACATGCACTCAGCATGTAACCCAGGAAGCCTGCCTTAGGTGTTCACCTGACGGTAATGAAAGCTAGTTCTCACACAAAAACTTTACACATGAATGTTTACAACAGCTTTATTCCTAATTGCCCAAAGCTGGTAACAACCTAGTACTGTCACACTGATGAATAAATGACAAGCTGGTACATCAAGTGATGGAACATATTTGGCAAAAAAGGAAAGTTATCAACACACTCAACAATTTGAATGAATCTCAAAACAGTTATAGCAAGTGAAAGAAGCCAGACTCAAGAAGCCACATCTGTCATGAGCATGACATTCTGGGCAGGACAAAGTGATCAGATGGAGGCATCTTGGTTAGGGATGGAGGTTTGGGGGTGTTGGACGGTGGAGGGTGACCTGGGAGGCTCTGTAGGCTTGAGGAACTGCTCTGTATCTGGCGTAATGGTTACATGGCTCTATGCACTTGTAAAGAAGCTCAGAACTGTGCAACAAAACCAAAAAGAAGGAAGAGAGAGAGGGGGATTCCATTATATATAAATCTAAAAATAAATGCAAGTTATTAGGGGTGGTTTTTGAGTGAGGCCCAGTAGGTTATCTGAGCAATAGTCATCATGAAACTTTACTGAGTACTTACTCTATGCCTGGCATCACCTCAGTCTTCCAAACAACACATTGGGGTGGTGACGAAGCTGCCCCTCTCTTCAACCCCCAGGGAGGCAGCTGCCAGCAGAGTCCCAATCATCTCAGCGAGGAGGTTAAGAGCCTACACCCCACTCTTCCTGCTCCCCTTTTCTCTCCCTCCTGCTTTGCAGGGTGCCCTCACCCTGGGAGGAGACAGAGGCAAGCTTCCCCAGGCCAAAGTGAAGGCCATGTATTCATGTTCTTTGTGCAAACACAAACAGGTCTGAAAGTGAGATTGTGGAAGGAAGTCAGAGGACTGCATCTTCTGTTCTCAGTACCTTGAAGTCCTTTGCACTCTCCAAATCTGGGTGTGTGTGGTAGTGAAGGCATTGCTGATGGAAGTCACCTTCTCTTCCTGGCTTTTCTGGGAGATTGTGCACCCAGGCCCAAGGGCTGCACTTAGCCCCACCTCCACCCTTCTCCCCACCTTGCCACCACTGGGCTCCAGGTATATTGTATTAGTGGGTCTGCCCTACAAGGTGTGTGCCCATGTGTGAGTGCATGCACATGTTCGTGTGGGTATGTGTGTCTGGAGTCTTCTTTAATCACGTCCCAAACCCTGGCAAGCTGGGAACAGCAGAGGGCTAGGAGCTGCAGGGTCCCCAGAGATTCAGGGGCCTCCTCGTTCCTCAGGGGCCAGAATGGGCCCGGCTGGAGGGACACCTGGGACCTTGAGAACTTCCCATGGCTCCGGCAGGGGTGTCAAAGGGTAAAGGTCACATTAATCGCGATTGAGAGAAAAAGTGGTGAACGCCTTTGCAGAACTGGACTGTTGGCTGCAAATCCCCACGGCTCCTGCCAGCTATCCAGGTGGCCAGTGGATGGATCCTCATTCCTGCGGAGGCGCACGTACCCTGCAAGGGCTTGAGAGAAGAACGTAAAACGGCAGCTGTAGTTGTGCCACAGTGGTCGGGTTTTTCCTCTTCTTTTTTGCATTTTCAGAAATGGTCCTAATGCTAAAATCCTTTCTTTTAGGGACACCGCCTGTTAAGCAAACCCTCTGTGCCGTGTCAGCGCAGGGCCCTGGCAGGCCGGCAGGGGGCGCGCGCGCCATCCCGGAATCGCGCGGAGAGGGCAGGGTGGGGGCGGGGTCTGGGCTGCCGGCACAGCAGTGCGGGCAGGCGGCGGGTCGCGGGCGCCTCGGGGAGGGCGGGGAAGAGCGGGGGTCTGCAGGTAGGGCGGGGGCGGGGGTAGGGCCTGGGGTACGAGGAGAGGGTCCGTGCGGACATCAGTATGCGGGTGGTGGGGCCCAGGGGGACGGGGCGCTGGGCGGGGTCTCCGTGGAGAGGGCGAGTAAGGGGTTTGGGCTAAGGTCTGCCGGGGGAACGATGGCGGGCGTGGTCCGCACAGTGCAGCATGGCCATAAGCGCTGGCTGGGGCCTGGACAGGGCGGAGGACGTTGGGGAAGGGGTGGGGGCCTTCTGCAGAGTCCCCAGGACCGGTGCCTGGGACAGAATGTACTGGTGTCGCCATCCAGAACACAGGGCCCTTAGGAGCCGGTGGGTGCCCCCAAGACCTGCACCCCCCCAGGGCCGCCGGAGCCCGTGGACACTCACTCCAGGAGGCAAGGGCATGGGGTCCCTCACTGCTCTCTGGGGCTGGGCCTTTTTAGGGTCCTGCTGGGGCTGACAAGCAGAATTTCACTGGTCGTCTGACTGTCTGGTCTCCATGCCTTGGGGAAGAAACCCGACTGGGCCTGGAGAGCTGAGGCAGCTGGGGACTCAGTTTGGTTCTGGGGACCTTGGGCCCTCTACTTCTCCTGCTGCTCTTGCCCCCAGCTCTGCAGAATTGGGAAGAAAAGGGACTTCTGAGAGCTTCTTGAGTATGGAAATGTAGAGTGTTTGGTTTGCAGTGACTGAAGGCGCATTGTGGAGTTGTGGGGTGTCCCCCACAAGGACATTGGTAAGTGTCCAAAGGGCACCTGTGCTCCGGCCGCTTGTGTGCTTTTTTATCAGGATCTTTCACTTAACATTGCTGATCAAGAGTTGAGTCGTTTACTTTTCATTAGAATCAATTTTGCTCTTCAGTGCCAGGAAAGACCTTTGTTGATTGTCATGCTGCAAGTAGGAGGGAAAGTGCTCAGGTTGGGAACCACGGAGGCCACTTTTGAGTTGCAAGAAAGGTAGGAGGGAGAACTCTCAGACGCTTCCTATCTAAAGTCTACCTTATCAAGGTTGTAAAATCAGAGGTAATCTGGAAATACTGACCACCATTACCCTCCTGGGTATGTCATTTCTACAAAGGTTTCACAGGCAACAGGTATGAGACTTAAAAATAATTATGCAAATTGGAATCAAAGTAATATGACAAATCCATTTTGTGTAATGGCTCTAAATCAGGAGCCCAGAACTGAAGGTAACCAGCTAAAAAGGTCAAAAGACCAGGTGTGAAATTTATTGTAACCAATTAACTTGTTGCCTGATCTTGTATGATTGAATTTCTGCCTCTCCGGAGGTATTTATCAGTGTTCAACAGGTGGAATTTGCTATTGCACAAATGCCTCCTTGTTCAGCACGTAGGTAATCATGGGCTATGAGGGTGTCCAAAACTACCTTGGTCAACAACTCACACGATCACTGGGCTGCTGCTGCTTTGGCTGTTCAGTCAGCTAGCTCTCCTGATGTTAGGGAGGATTTCTTGTGGTGCATTCACTGACATTCATTCCAGCCCATGGGAGAAGAGCTCTTCCTCTGGAGGTAATCCGGGAGTCACATACCCCTCCTGGAAGCTCCTGATGGAGGTTTAATGGAATGGGTCAATGGGAAGTTTCTGATTTATTATGTATGTTGACAGGGACAGTTAAACATCCTGGTAAGTACTGATCTCTGATCACCAGCTATCAAAACATTCATACTCCCATGGGAAATGCTGTCTATCAGAGACAAAAATGAAAACAGTTGGAGCACAGAGGACTAGAGCTAAGGTCTGGGTCTTGACAGGGCCGTTAGCTGGAATTGTGTGGTTGGCCTTTTCAGCCAGGCATCAGAGGTACAGGGAAGTCATTCTGTGAGGTACTATTGCATCCTAAAGGGGTCTTTCCTAAAGGCCTTGAAAAGAGGTGTCACCTGTTGGCATCTCCCTTGAGTGCAGGGGAACAGATCATGTTTGGATAGGGAAAAGAATATGGTGGGATAGCACAGGTTGTGTGATTGGCTAAGGGGAAGGTGTGCAGCTGAACTAGTATGGTTGTGGTTGGAGAATGGTTGAAACAGGGTACAGGAACACCCGCCTGAGATTAGCCTAACCCAGTTGGTAACACCCATAGGCTCGCCAGCGTAACTGACAGTGGCATTTGAGACTAAAGAGAAATTGGTTGCAGGTAAGACCAAGAGATCTCCAACATCATGAACAGATCAGACTTTCTGGTGACAAATCCAATAGTCAAAATGTGTCCCACCTTTTGCAATAGATTTGGAGATACCAGTAAGAACATTATCTTTCCCAAAGAAGAGAGGGAGAAAATAAGAAACAGGGAGAAAGAGACTTCCCATCTTGGGAAGGCTGTCTCCTTCAGTTGTTGTCTGCTTGAGCCCCTGGGAATCTTCACTTTCAGGTCACCAGATGGAGTACAGGCCCTATCAGGGTTGGACACTTTCTTTAGATGTGTCACAGGAGTTAGAGTCTATTCCTTGGAGCTTGGAGCTCAGGAATTGGTTAAGGGTACCTGATAGGGGCCTTTCCATCCAGGCTGAAGAGAGTCTGGAGATGTCTTTTCTAATAGACAAGATGTCTGGGCTGCATATTATGCTGTCTGAGGCTTCTGCCTCTCTTGTCACACTGGGAAGGATTGTCCTACCAAAGTATGATATGGATCTGACGAGGCCCTGGTGAAACTGAAGTTCAGGATGTCCCCTTAATCAGTTGGGATCGAAAGATGCAGGGGCGAGGTGCCTTGGGCATCCTGCAGCAAGGAGAACAGATGCTCATTAATTTATGCAAATATATATATTGTCATGAAAAATGAAAATATTTAATAAGGGCTTCAGAATTTTGGAGGGATCAGGTAGGGGGGAAAAGATAAAAGCGTCAATGTTTGTTGCAAAGATAAACTTTACCAAATTGCTCTATGTTATGGCTAGCTTAAAAGGAGAGGAGAGAAAAAGTGGGTCCTGGAACACAAAACATGAAAGCAGTTTTCTCTTAGGGTTTAGAACTCTTACCCAGTTCAGTGTTATGGTCTTAAATTATTAAAAAAAAAATCTGTATTCTAGAGTACATGTCAGATTTCTTTTTCATGAATTTCTTTGAAGATGAAGCACTTTATAGGAACATTTGTTGTAAAAGCGTCAGAATAAAACAACTGTAAATGATAAAAGACTTTAAAAAATGTACATGGTGAAAGATCTGATGAGAATTCACATACATATGCCAAAAAAAAATCAGTACAATTGACAAATTTGTTTTTTAAGTGACATGCATTCAAAAATTGTAACTGATAACATATACCAGGATATATCAGAATTTTAGGAATTTCATATTATTTTTTGAACACATAATAACATACGCCTATACAAATAAAACACAAAGAAAGCTTAGTATTAATTCTTATTTGATAGTGCTCCCCATATAATTTTACATAATCAAGTAAGCATTATTAGCATTAGCATCCTTTTGTAAGGAGAGAGAACAGATCTTTTGAGATGTTCCAGGGACCCTCTGAGTTCGTTTGAGTCCAACAGACTTCATTTAGAATTTGAATTTGGGGAAGCTTATCAGTATATAATAAGGTTTGGACACTTGGCTAAATAGGACCCCAGAAAATTATAAAACAATACTTACATATCTAATCAATGTGACAAAAAGACTTCAAGAAAAAATATAAAAGATTACTGAATTGCAAAAGCTTTAGTTCTTTTTGAATAAAAAGATCCAACTTTTCTAAGTAATCAAAGATTGGATAAAGACAAAATGCAGAATCTTTATTTTCTAGACAGATTACATTAGAGCTGAAGAAAGTTTGTTTACAATTTCTTATTAAGAACAGACCAATAAAACAAGAAAACTGTCATTTTGACAGAAATTCTAATTTTGCATTAGTGCACTTTGGCTATTAAAAATCATTTTTAAATAAATTCGTTTTAGTTTTAGTCAGCTTGATTGCACATAAAATTCCTCTCCCAAGATCCCTTTTCACAAACTTTCTATGTCTATTTTAGTTTGTCTCTTGTTTTCTCTCCCTTTCCAAAATAACCCATTTTACTTTAGGACAAAAAGCACCTTAATTTCCCTCAACAGAAATGCATTTCCATTCATCATACCTTGTTTTCTGGAAAACTCACATCTTACTTTCCTTGCATGCTTTTTTGTACACAGTTGTTCCCTTTCATCATTGTTGTTTTTGGTAGATTTATATTTACATATGTTAATCAGAATTATTACCCCTTATAAATCCTTAATTCCTCAGAAGTAAGTGATTGTGGACTGGCAAATTTGGAAATACATGTAATAGTTTCCAAGAATATGTGCTTTCTCAGAAAATTTTTCTCAAAGTGGCATAAAACACATTGACTGACAGACCAAAATATCTTTAGTTTCTCTGTAATAAGAAACCAAAAGTGGGTAACTTTGTTCAGTAGTTAATGAATTAATATTCTATCTTGTTTAGAAATGATCCAGCTATTTAACAAAATTCCATCACTTAGTTTAACTTAGCAAAACCCTGAAGTTTCAGGTTACCAAAACAATATAGGGAAGGCATTTTTTTAAAGCACACATAAAACGTGATTATTACATCTAAAAACTCTTATCCCATTTTCATTCATCTAAATAATTTTTTCCCTAACAATTATGTTTACAAAAATGTCATGAGACATTAAACAAAGTCAGATATCATCTCAAGCAAATTTTCTTGCGGACAAATTTTGTGACAGAGATAACATGAACTTGTTTGATATAAACCCAGGTTGAACAAAAGTCTTGTATTTGCATTATACTCAGTGTTGATAACTCTTTAAAATGTGTTTGAATTAATTAAGCCAACAAACTAAAACTAGCTTTTAATTTTTAAATATTATCCAGATCATGTGAATTTGAAAAATATTTGGGTTAATTTACTTAATTTATGTAAGCACTTATTTTTCTTTAAGCCAATTAAATAGAGCACTTTACAAGTGAATTTTGGCAATATCTTCCAGAGGTACAAAAATATCATATCCATACATAAACAGACACGGAGATCTTGTATCTTTTGTTTTTAAAATATCTTTGACATGTCTCAGATACAAAACTCAAAAGAAGAGCGGATCCAGATTGTGTTTCTGGCAGATGGACTATGTTAAGGTTACCTGCTCAGATGGTCAAAGTTTGTTTTTTTGTTTATTTTTAACTAAAGATTCTTGTTTGTGTGCTATAAGGATCCTTTTAGAGCAGTCTTTGAAGTCATTTTATACTTTAAGTTAAAGTTTTGCATACAAAGAATGCATCCCATTGAAAGAGGTTTGGGGTTCTCTGTTTTAAGAGTGACCATAGGGTAACTTTATCTAAGTCAGAGTTTCCCCAGAATGGCCATTGTAATTCCAAATTTCCTTATGACTCAGCAATCCCACTCTTGGGTATATACTTAAAGAACTGAAAACAGGTGTTCAAACTAAAACTTGTACATGAATGTTCATAATAGGACTGTTCCCAATAGCCAAAAGCTGGAACAATTCACATATTTGTCAACTGATGTTTGGATAAAAAGTCATATATTCATACAATGGAATATTATTCATCCTGATAAAGGAATGAATAAACTGATAACTGGAAGGGTGAGCTTTGAAAATGTTGTATTAAGTGAAATAAATTAGACAGAAAAGATCACATACTGTAGGATTCTATTTATATGAAGTGTGCAGAATAGGCAAAGCTCCAGAGACAGAAGCAGAGTAGTGGCTGCCAGGGGCTGGACAGAGAGGACATAGGAAGTAACTGTTTAGGGGCTCAAGACTTCTTTTATCAGTGATAAAAAAGTTCTGGGACTAGAGAGTGGTGCTAGTACACTTAAAAATTGTTAAAATTTTTAATTTTGTGTTGTATGTATTTTACAACAATAAAAATAAATTGACCATAAATGAGTGGATTTGGAGTCTTTTGAGAGGTAATGCAATGTGGTGGAAAGACCAGAGATTACAGATATGGGGTGATTTTAGTGCAACTCTGCCACCTTGGACAAAACTCTTGGAACTGGTTTTCTCATCTGGAATACATGGTAAGTTAATGTTCCTGTGTGGTTAAAGATGATATAACTGCAGTATAAGCACAGACACTTGCATATTTTAAGAGGGCAGGTAAGAGAAGTCATTTGGAAGAGGAGAGGAAAGAAAAGAAGAAAGAAGGAATATAAACACAGAGGAGGGTGTTCTCAGTGATTACGTCTCAGTGTTGACTTGCGCTGGGCCCACCCTCTCACTGCTGTTACCCTCATCCACAGCTGCATTACTTTGGACAAGTGCCTTACAGATCTTTCTTTACTTACAATAGGGTTACATCCTAATAAACCCTTTATAAGTTGAAAATATCATAAGTCAAAATGTATTTAACACACCTAAGTTACTGAACATCATCACGTAGCCTCCACTTGGGCAAAATCATCTAATACAATGCATACTTTATAATAAAGTGTTGAGTATCTCGCATAATATATTGAATACTGTACTGAAAGTGAAAAATAGAATGTTTATATGGGTTCAGAATGGCTGTCAGCCTATCAGCTGGTTACCCTGATGATTGTGTGGCTCACTGCCACTGCCACTGCCCAGCATCACAGGGAAGATTATACCACATGTCACTAGTCTGGGAAAAGATCCAAATTTCAAAGTTCAAAATTCAAAGTGCAGTTTCTACTGAATGCGAATCACTTTTTCACTATTGTGAAGTTGAAAAATCTTAAGTTGAGCCATTGTATGTCAGGGACCATCTGTACTTGCTTTGTGTCTCACTTTTCTGAAGTCTAAAATTATGGTTATAAACGAAGCACTGCCTGTATATCCCTGATAAACATAGATGCAAAAATCCTCAACAAAATATTAGCAAATGGAATTCAAAAATACATTAAAGGGATCATTCATCACAATAGTGGGATATTTCAGGGAGGCAAGGATGGTTCAATATCCACAAATCAATCAGTGTCATACACCTCATTAACAAAAGGAAGAATAAAAACCATATGATTATCTTAATAGATGCAGAAAAAGCACTTGACAAAATTTGATACCAATTCATAACAAATACTCTCAAATAAAGGATATGGAGGGAACATATCTCAACATAATAAATGCCATATATAACAAACCCATAGCTAACATCATACTCAACAGTGAAAAGCTGAGAGCTTTCCTCTAAGATTAGGAACAAGGATGTCCTCTCTTAACTTTTAATTCAACATAGTACTGCATGCAAGTCCTAGCCACAGCAATCAGACAAGAAAAGGAAATAGAAGGCATCCAAATTAGTAATGAAGCAGTAAAATTGTCACTAGTTGTGGCAGATACACTATTATATATTTAAAAAACCCTAAAGATTCCACCAAAAACTGTTATAACTAATAAATTAAATAATAGTGCAGAATACAAAATCAATATTCAGAGATTAG
Organism: Manis pentadactyla; assembly: GCF_030020395.1. Taxonomy (NCBI): domain Eukaryota; kingdom Metazoa; phylum Chordata; class Mammalia; order Pholidota; family Manidae; genus Manis; species Manis pentadactyla. Next base: position 48,351,881 of record NC_080025.1, read on the forward strand.
TTGTATTTCTATGTACTGAGAATGACCTAGCAAAAAGAGAAATCAAGAAAACAGCCCCATTTATAATTGCATCAAAAAGAATAAAATCTCTAGGAATAAATTCAACCAAGGAAATGAAAGACCTGTGTTCTGAAAACTACAGACATTGATGGAAGAAACTAAAGACAGCACAAATCAATGGAAAGATATTCCATGCTCACAGATAGGAAGAATTAATATTTTTAAAATGGTCATACTATCCAAAGCAATGTACAGATTCAATACAATCTCTATCAAAATCCCGATGACATTTTTCACAGAACTAGAACAAGTAATCCTAAAATTTGTATGGAACCACAGAAGACCTCAAATACCCAAAGCCATACTAAGAAAGAAGAGCAAAGCTGGAGGAAGCATGTGCCCTCTTCCAAACTATACTACAAAGCTATAATAATCAAACTGGTATGGTACTGGCATAAAAATAGATATGCAGATCAATGGAACAGAATAAAGCCCAGAAATAAACTCACACTTATATGGCTAATTAATCTATGATAAAGGAAGCAACAATATACAATGCAAAAAGACAGTCTCTTCAATAAATTATGTTGGGATAACTGGGCAGCTATATGTAAGAGAATGAAACTCAATTGCTGTTTTACACCAATAGAAAAGTAAACTCAAAATGGATTAAAGACATACATTATAAGACCTGAAACCATAACACTCCTAGAAGGAAGCACAGGCAGTAAACTCTAGAAAATTAACATTAGTAATTTTTTTTCTGGATATGTCTCCCATACAAAGGAAACAAAAGCAAAAATAAACAAGTAGGATTACGTTCAACTAAAGAGCTTCTGCACAGCAGAGGAAACCATTAACAAAATGAAAAGTCAACCTAGTGAATGGGGAAATATGTTTGCAAATGATATACCCCATAATGGGCTAACATCTAATATATATAAACTTTTAGAATTCAACCCCTATCCCCCAAAGTCCAAATAATCCAATTAAAAAATGGGCAGTGGACCTCAATAGATATTTTTGCAAAGACAACATGCAGATGGCCAACAGGTACATGAAAAGATGCTCAGTGTCACTAATCATCAGGGAAATGCAAATCAAAACCACAGTGAGATATCCCCTCACACTAGTCAGATTGACCACCATCCAAAGGACAAGAAAAAGCAGGTGTCAGTGAGGATGTGGAGAAAGTGAACCCTTGTGCACTGTTGGAATGCAAAATGGTGCATCCACTATGGAAAACAGCATGGAGGGTCCTCAAAAAATTAAAAATTGGAATGCCACATGATCCAGCAATTCTACTTTTGGGTATTTATCCAAGGAAAATGAAAATGCTAATTTGAAAAGATATATGCCCACCTATGTTTGTTGCCACATTCTTTACAGTAGCCAAGATATGGAAACAACCTAAGTGCCCATTGGTTGGTGGGTGAATGGATAAAGGTGTGGCACATACATACAATGGAATATAATTCTGCCATAAAGAAAGGAGTCATGCCATTTCCAAAATCATGGATGGACCTAGAGGGTATCATGCTAAGTGAAATAGGTTAGAGAAAGACAAATACCATATCACTTCACTTACACGTGGAATCTAACAAAACAAAACAAAACTCCAGAAACAGACTCATATATAGAACAAACTGGTGAATGCTGGAAGTGGGGTATGGGGAGATGGGTGAAATGGGTGGAGGGGATCAAGAGTTACTTCCAGTTATAAAATAAATAAGCCCTGGGGATGAAAGGTACACCATAGGGAATGTACCCAATAGTACTGTACCTTTGTGTGGTGGCAAATGGTGACTGCACCTACCGTGGTCAGCATTCCATAATGTATATAAGTGTTGATTCACAATGTTGTACACCTGAAGCTAACATAATACATGTCTACTATACTTCAATTAATAAGGCACTGCTTTGGAAGTGCTAGTCCTGGTCTGCTCGTCTTCCATATTAAGGAAAAACAGAAGGGAACGTGGACATGAAAATGTTGATGGCCTCTGAGACAGTGTTGTGCTTTCACTTTTCAAGCTGTAAATAAACTTTTTTTGTTGTTACCATTTTAGAATTATATTTTGTTTGGTAATGCCTGAGCTCTTTAGAAGATTCAGAGCTTGCAGGGCTTTTTTTTTTGGACAGCATTTGAGAGAATGCCAGAAGCCAGCTGCTCTCAGGCCCATGTTGTGAGGTTTCACTGGAATGGGCATCACTGCGCACCCCAGCAGAACCAGAAGGGAACACAGGATAGTCAGCGGCTGGTTCTGCACACAGGCCTCACCCTCCTGGACCTCAGATCCCTCCACGTGGAGGAGACACTCCTGATGAATGCAGGCCGCCCTGACATTGCCCTAGGGTAGTATAAGTATGCCCCAGGCAGTGTTAAAGCAATTATTTGTAGTTGCTCACTTAATATGAGTTTAATCAGGTTTCCTGAACTCTTATTTGTTGACTCTGGCAACCCTAACAGTGGGCTGTGGCTGAGGGCAGTGCGCGGGCATCTCAGATGCAAGGCAGCTACCCGCCTTGCCCCCTCCAGCCCCAGGCACCGGGCAGCCCTGTGCGCAGGTGGCCTCGGGCTGCACAGCTCTAAGCATTCTGAGCAAGGGGGCTGTGGCTCGATGCCCCTCAAACAGGAACAGCCAGAGTTCCTGCAGTGGGTTTCAGAAGGAGGAAAAGAGGGGAAGAAGGAAGGAGAGAAGGAGGGAGGAAGGGAGGGGGAAGGGAGGAGGGAAGGCGGGTGAGGCCCTTTTGGGGTATCCATTATCTGGTCTTCTGCAGAGACTTTCTGACAGGCGCTGGGTGAAAGCATACAGAGGGCAGTGAAGGGGCACAGGCACCACATCCTCAGAGGCTGGCTGAGCTCTCCAGAGGGAGGCATTCTGTTCCAGGCCTGGTGGAGGCTGAAATCCTCAAGTTCAGGCACACCAAACCTCGGGAACTCCCAGCTGCCCCTGTGAGTAGGGCACCTTCCAGGTGGCCGTGCCAGAGCAGGGCTTTGAGGACGGGCTCTTTCTAAGAGCGTCTCCCGTTGTCCACGCCACCCACTTTGCCCAGTATCTTGTATCTCAGCAGCAGGGGGCCAGAGCGCAGGGCACGTGAAAGCCAGGAGGAGCGTGTGGATTGGACACAGCACCCCAGGGCTCTTGAGTCCAAGGTCGCAGGTCAGAGGTGGCAGTGCAGTCAGGCTCTGCTCGGGACCGCCTGCTTGGTGCCCATGGCCTGCCTGACTGTCCACATGACCTTTCAGCTGGGACGAGGTCTGGTCTGTGGGTGAGATTTGTGGCTGCCTGCTCAGGGTGGAGAGGGTATGTCATTTTTGTTGCTTCCCACTGAAACTGAGGACCATGTAGCAGAATCTAACAAAACTAACACGTGACTCCAGCTGACCATGTGACCCTGGACCCTGCTGCGTAGAGGGGAGGGCTGGTGATAGGAACAGAGATTCCTTATAACCTTAGTACCCTTGAAATCAGCCTTGTAGCTTGGGAGGTCCAGACCCAGGAGGGTGTGACTCACTCTGCACCACACGAGGGCCCTTCGTGCAGGCAGCTGCTCCCCACAACCCAGGAGGGGCTGGTGCTTTCCAGAAGAGCTCTGGATGGAGCCGTCCCGCCCCCTTGCCCACCGTGCCTGCTTTGTGCCAGTGCTGGGACACGGGGAGGTTGACACACAGCTTGTGCAGGAGGGCGGACCATCCGGTGTATTTTCTCTCCTCTTCGTTCTCCTCTGGAAATGGGTGTTTCACAGGGTGGGGGGGGTGTCTCATTCTCCCCAGTCCCCACATTCTCCTTCCTCTCTGATCTCTCCCTGTTTCATGTCCAGTCCAAGCTTCTCTTAGATGGAGGCCACCCATAGTCTTTACACCACCAATGCCATTTTTAACCCATGACCGCGTGACCACCCTGAAGTTGTACCCAATTCTGTTCTCCGCTGTGCCTGGTCTCGTCCCAGGAATCTGGGACCTGTGATGGCTGCTGCGGCCTGTCCCGTTGTACCTGGCAGGTACTCTGGGGTTCCTGCTGCCTCAGGATGTGGTGCCCTATCCTGAGGCTGTGTTGTGGCCTTCAGTTTCCTGCGTGCTGGCTCACTGTCCTCAGGCCATCTCTCTTGGGGCCTGGGCTTGGGGTTGCCCTGTGGGGTGGAGTCATGGGGCCTCTGCACCCCTACTCCTGACTGATGGCCAGAACAGGCAGGCGAGCCGGCCCACCTGATCAAGAGCCTCTGTTGCAGCTGCCTAGTGGCTTTCACCTCAGAGCCATGTGGCCTAAACTGTACATGAAGGTTTCCTGAGGCTCCCATAGCCCACCTGAAGCCTGTGGACTGCAGAACTTCCCAGGAGCCAGCCAGAGAAGGCCCCTGGGTTTTCTGCCAGGGGATGTGGTCTTGTGGTGGGTGGCATGCCCAGTGGGCCTCTGCTGCCGACCAGAGCCCACTGTGCAGGGTAATAGTTCCCAGACAAGGGGAAGGAGATGCCAAGTTCAGGTGGGTGCTGATGGGAACCACCCCTGCCTCTCTCCAGGGTCTCACCTGCAGAGGCAGAGACCCACCCTTCTTCTTCCCCAAAGCCCTCCCATGCACACAGATGGGGCTCCACAGGGACCTTCCAAACTGGCTGCAGAGGAGCACCACTGTCACCTGGTCGGCTCAGGACCACAGGGCATCACAGAACTCATTTCTGGATATATAATTGTGCGTGGACACATGGTTCTGGGACACACCCCAGAGGGGGCACTGGTGGAAGGGGTAGAGAGGGGCTCGGGGCTGGAGGTTGGCTCCTGCAGGGCAGCCTCAGCCTGTCCTCTCAGGCTGGCAGGTCCATGGTGTCTTCCAGCTCAGGCTGCCTGCACAGCCCTTCTTGGACTTTGCATGGCTTTAAGCAGTCACTGTAGGACATCCCCTCTCATGAGGCCCTGGAACTACTCTATTTTCCAGGCTGTACCCTGGACTGGGCAGCTCTCAGTGGATTGTCCAGGCTGGCCTTATGTCAGCTCCCCTACATCCACCTGTCAATAGGTCGTGTTTGTTCATGACGTCAGTACTGGGGGAGGTTGACCTGCTCAGGTGTGTATGACCAGTAAATGCTGCTCATACTGATCAGAATCAATAGTTCACCTAGCTCTCTCTGCAGAGCACAGCTGGGCGGATAGCCCACAGCTCCTCTGCGCTGTGACGTAGCGTGGATGACATTTACCAAGCTAGCACCTGTTTTGTTCTGTTTGCTGTAGACATGTTTTCCTCTGTAGACAAAGCCACAAAGTGTTTGTGTTCCTGAGCTTGTGGACATTTTGGATGGTGGAATGGGAAGCAGAATTTGCCAGAACAGGCTCCCTCTTCTGATTTGTTCTTCAAAGACTGGGTTGCTAAGACCCAGATGTGTGAGGAGCAAGGGGGCCACCTGTAAGGGTGCCCCCAGATCTAAAGTATAGCAGGAGGCTCCGCTTTTCACCGGTGAGCTTGAGAGTGGGTCCTGGGAAGCTCCTTGCAGCACAGAGCCCCGCGGGCTTTGGGGAAGAAGAAGGGTGGGTCTGTGCAGGTGAGACCCTGGAGAGGAGGGGTCGTGGCTCCCACCAGTGCCCACTTGAGCTCAGCTTCTCCTTCCCTTGCCTGGGAATTATTACCATGCACAGTTGGCTCTGGCCAGCAGCAGGGGCCTATTGGGCACTGCACCTGTCAGGTGACCACATTCCCTGGCAGAAAACGGGGGCGCTTTCTCCAGCTGGGTCCCAGGTAGCTCTGCAGTCCACAGGCTTCAGGTGGGCTCGAGGATTCCATGTGTTAAAAAGAAACACACAGGCCCAACGTTGGGTCTTTCGCTAGGCCAACTCACCAAAGCAGAGCCTAATACTTAAACCTGATTACAGTTTCAGCCTCCCCCAGAAATCTAGCCAGTCAGGAATTAGATTAGATAATCTATATAATATGTCACCTGCGCCTCCTCCATCTCCCCTAAAAGAACATGGAATGATCTGCATTCTAGGTCCCTCTGCTCTTCCCCCTAAGAGAAGGTGACTGCTTGGAACAATCCCTTTTTTTAAGTAATAGTGGCCCTGCCCTCCTCCTGCCCCATCTATAAAAACCTTTCTTTCTGTACAGTTCCTCAGAGCATCTCTCCACTGCTAGAGGGGATGCTGCCGCATTCATGAATGGCTTAATAAAGCCAATTAGATCTTTGGATTTTCTTGGATGAATTTTGTTTTTTAACACATGTAAGAAGGCAGCTCAGGGCAAAAGGTGCCAAGAAGCTGAATTTACGTGGAAAAGAGATTTTCATGGGATTATTTGGGGTGGTTTGGGGCCACAAACAGTTATGAGAAAGGAGCTAGCCCACAGCTTGAGGGCTCAGTCCCACAAGGCTGCCCCACTCCCACTTGAGAAGCCTTTGTCTCCTGGGCTTCTGACCAATCTATAGATCAGAGGTTCCCACAATGCTCCTCTAGTTCCATTGATCAGCTAGAGCAGCTCAAAGGACTCAGAGAAACAGTTTACTCATTAGGTCACTGGTTTATTATAAAGGACATAACTCAGGAACAGCCAGACTGAGGAGATGCAGAGGGCCAGGTGTGGGGAGGGGTGGAGCTGCCCTGCCCTCTCCAGGCGCCACTCTCCCCAGATCTCCACCAGGTCATCAACCCAGAAGCACTCCTAGCCCTGTCCCTTTGGGTTTTTATGGAGCTTCACTATATAGGCATGGCTGATAGTTTGTTGGTCATTGGCGATTGATTCAGCCTCCAGCCCCTCCCCTCCCTGACGGTCGGGGTGGGACTGAAAGTTCAACCCTCTAACCATGTGGTTGGTTCCCTGGCAACCAGCCCCACCCTCAGGTGCTCCAAAGATCCCCTTGTTAGTAGCTCTGGTCTTGGGGTATTCCGAGGGTTTCAGAGGCTCTGTGCGAGAAACAGGGATGAAAACCAAATATGTATTTCTTATAAATCACAGTAGCACAAACTCCAAGGCCCTGTGTGGAGTGGACCTCCAGGGCTCTTTGCTGTACTCAATTTCTTCTCAAGGGCAAGTCATTTCTCTCTTTTATCCACGAGCCTATTTCTCCAGAGGAATTTGATTCCATTGAATATGGCTGCTTGGCTCCAGAACGGACAGGTCTCCAAATGCTCGCCATTTGCCAGCTATAAAGAGGATAACCCTACAGATTTGGTGATGGGCTTTTCTTGTTTCCTGCCCTCTTATCTTCCTCAGTAAACAGATATTTCTTAAAAACCATGTCTGTGCTATTTTCCTAAAAACTGTACCTTTTAAGATGGTAGAACTTTCTATCATGTGATAAAACATAGAGTTGGACCAAGCGAAGGAAAGTGTTTGGCCAGCCCTGATTACTTGTTTTTACGACCTGTTTCTGGAAAGTTGCTGAATGGTGAGCAGCCAGTGAAGTCGGCTCTGGAGGTGACTCGGAGGGGTGGCCTGCCAGGATGTGGAGGCTTGCAAGGCAGTCTCGGTGGCTAGCTTCCCAAGCAGCTGCCTGGGGGCCTGGGTGACCTTATCCTTGCAGGCATGGCTTAGTGGCATCAAGAGCATTGGGTGAGGCTCTAGGCTCTTCGGTGGCCATCCGTGGACATGACAGAAGGCCACGCAGGGCACTGCTTAGCAGAGGTGGTCTTCTCCCTCCCGCTCTGTGTCCACATGGTGGCCTGTGGTCCTGTCCTGACAGCTGCAGGTCATCTGTGATGATGGTCCTGCTCCACACCAATTCCACATCCTGATTCAGGGATTGAGGGGCCTCCTTCTTTACTCTGATCTGAGACATCACAGCAGAGGGAAAGGAAAGCATGGGGACATCCAGGCAAGTAATTCAGGCAGTGCCTGCGTGGGTGGCCACATGTCACGTCAGCTCCCATCCATCATTCACAGCGAGTTGAGTTGTACAAGGAGAGCACTACCCCAAGGTTAGGGAGCAGGCTCCATGCCAGGGGCCGGGCACTGAGCTGACCTGCCTGTGACCCGGGGCCAAGCTTAGAGCCCCCTAGCATGAGCAGCGGAGAAGAATGCAAGCTCCCACACACTCTTTCAGGGGCCATTGGCAAAAAACACCTTTCTGAACTGGACTGAAAAAAAGAAAAGGAAAGAAAAGAACTTGAAAAGAGAGAAGAGAGAAAAGTAGAGGTTCAGCCAACTGAAAAGCCATTCTGCTCTTGTTGGCTGTCTCTCCTTGGCTTTGCGTTCTCTGCACCACCCTGTCCCTACTCAGGCCCTGCAAGCCACAAGGCCCAGTGGTTGGGGGAGGCTCCCCAGGGGCAGGACCGTCCCCCGCTGCCTGAAGACTCTCTACTCCCTGTTGATTCTGGTTGGCTCACCTGTTCCTGGGGCCTCTGTGGTTGGAGGGATGTACTGATGGGCAGGCTTAAGGATTCATTTTTGGAATCAGAATTGGGTGCATCTCCCAGATGGAGGACCATTCCTGGATACCCAGGCAGGACCCAGACCCATGTCCTTAGTCCCAGAAATCAACTGACCCATCGGAGACTGGGTGGGTCGCTTGGGGTGCACTGTATAACTGACTTTATATATATTTATATTTGCATTGGAGAACTAAGAAGCTCAGAGCTAGTGTTTTCTTCCAGTTTCACTGCAAATACAGTCTCATCGTGAAACATCTGTGCGACCCTCACAGGGCCCCAACTCCATGTGACCCCTGCCCATTCCCCTCCATGACCCCAGAGGTTGCCATTGACATCTGTTTTGTGTGCATCTTTGCACACAAGACTTTTTCTATCAGGAAACAAACATGCACCTATTTCACCCAGTGCTCAGGCAGGAAACCAGAAAATGATACAGAAAGCTTGAAGATTTCAGATTTCCCCTTGTGTATTTCTCTCTTGTGATTGGAAGTAAAATGGCCTTAAGAGAGAGCCAGCTGACTGTATGGGTGAGTTTTCAGCGACCAGAAGAAGGTGGAATCGGGGAAATTGTCTTCCTAGGAGGCCCATCTTGAGAGGAGAGGAGTGGGCAGGGAAAGGTGTGTAGGCCTGACAGGACAAACAGAAGAGCTCTAGCCTCACTGTGGTTAGGGGCAAGGAGCGGGGCCGCATTAGGGATGTGATCTTCCCTGCTGCTTCAGTTTGAAACTTGAAATAGGAATCAAGAGGGCCTGATCCTCCTTCTGGAGAGCGGCCCCCCAGCATTCACCCCCTATCAGAGCAGGGTGTCCGGCCTGGGTGGGTGGTTCCCCCATCCAGATCCATGTGGCTTTGAAAGTTACATCAAGTCCTTACCTGGGTGAAATGCTTCTACTTGTTTCCTTGACTACAGCAAAGGAGATTTTGTTAAGTTAGCTCTGTGCTAAAAAAATAAATATGAGAGGGGGAAGCACCTGCTGGGATATAGGAAGCACCTTGTTTTTTATTCAATTTCTCTGCTTTAGAAAAGTCATGGGGATGGTGACAATTCTTACCCTGGCTTCCCAGCCCAAATCCTGAATATTATCAGAGGAGAATGGAGGTCTGGGAACACTTGATCAAAAAGATTTAATTGTGGAGGCAGGAAGGGGAAAGGAGAACAAAAGGTCACAGACAATAACGCTGTCTGTTGAATCCAGGTTTGTGACAACCAAGCGGGTCTCAGATGCAGCCCTGTCCGATCAGGGATTCCGGAACAATTGAAGATGTGAATGAGAATTCCCCCTGGCCAGGGTAGGCTCAAATAAATGTCAGCATAAACATGCCTAAAATCAAGTAGCACCCGGGCCCCCATCCCTGAACCCCATTTCATTTTCCTTTCTAGGGCTTTCTGCTCCCAATGTCCTGATTATAACCACATGTTTGTGGGACCCTTCATGTGTTACCCCCACAGGAAAGTTAACTCCTGAGAGTGGACTAGGCTTTATGCTATGTTGGTTTCCTCCAGCTGGCCAATGCCTCCCATGCCGGGCCCTTTGGTGACTGAACAACAGAGTGAGGAATGTTCCCTCCTGCAGCACATGCCACTGGAGCAGGACTGCGGAGGTGCCTTCTGGAAGGGGGCATCTACATTTACGGAGCACCTGCTGTGCGCTGCTTGCATGCTGCTGCACATGCTTCTACCTGCCTAACTCACTGCAATCCATCCATTCCTTTACGTTGGCTTCTCTTCTTACAGCGGGGAGCTGACACCCCAGACGATTGCCTCAAGCTTTGGAAGGGAACCCCAGGGGGCCTGTTTCTTACTGGAGATAAGGAAGAACTTATTTTTCTGCTTGATGACACTAACAAGAAAGACAGCAACTACAGCTCCTGCCAGGGAAGTGCTTCTCTTGGATTGGATGCTCTGCATATCACTTGCATTGGTGGAGAGGCCACTGTGAAGGACAGTCAGACAGTTACTGGGTAGTCTCCTAGGGTTGCCATTGCAGGGTGCCACCTGCTGGAGGCTCACACCATAGACCTTTGTCCCCCATGTCTGGAGGCTGGTCATCTGAGGTCACAGTGTGGCAGGGCGGGTCCTCCCAAGGCCCCACCTGGCGTGTAGGCGCTGTCCCCTCCTCTGCCCTCACATGGCTGTCCCTCTGTGCATCTGTGTCCTCATCTCCTCTTCTTATGATGATGCCAGTCACATGGGATCAGAGCCACCCTATAACTTCATTTTACCTTAACCACCCTTTTAAATACCCTATATCCAAACAGTCACATCTGGGGTTCGAGCTTTGCCCTGTGAAATTTGGAGGGACACCATCTGTCCATAACAGTTAGCAAACAACAGGGTGCCTGCTGCAAGGGGGGTGCAGGCTCCAGCTGACGCTGGGACAGGTGACTGCAGGGAGGACCAGGGTGCCCCATGGAAAGGAAGGGAGATCATTTCAGCAGAGGAGTCATGGGTATTTAAGCACAAGGGTTGAGCTAGGGCTGTAGGGCAGTGGCTGAGACAGGGTGAAGGGGTGGGGGGAGGTCCCGGATTCCACTTGGGGAGTGTGGGGGCTCCCCAGAGCACTGTAGCCAAGGGAGAAATTCGATAAGGCTGACCTCTCCGTGCCTTCCCCGGCACCTGATCAACCACTCCCGTGCTTCTGCCAGGCAGCGCCCCAGAGTGAGCCTGGGGCCGGCACACAGTGCCTGCTTCTCACCCTCTGACGGCTGCAGCGCAGGCCTTGGTCTCCCAGCCTTTTTTCAAAGAAGTTGCGCAAACTGGATGCTTGTGGGAACCCAGGCTGCTCCCACCTTCCCTTTTTCTGTAAACAAAGAAACTGCCAAAATGGAAACTCTCTCTCCCTTGTCCTTCCTTCCAAGGGAGATAGAGTGGATTATCCATCATTTTTATTTCAGTGCAGCAAGAGATCACAGAGGGTCAGCACCCCTTCCCCATTGGCCTGTGCATTTTCGTCCCCATCAGCAATTGGATCTGGCATCTACGGATGTTTATTTCAACTTTATAATCAAAGAAGGATGTTAAGTGTGCAATTCAACTCTATTCCAAATGTTGGAAAGATCTGGAACCATGTAACCCCTGAGAAAACTTAGGAAGGGAAAAAAAAACCCACTTTTATAAATAACAAATTTGGAAATAACAGATCATTTTCGTTTGCAACTTTCCTAGACTTTTTTTTTTTATTTAATGAGGATCTGCTGAAAAATCAACAAAAAGAGGTCAATTGTAATAATTCCAGAATAACCATTAGAAACCAAACAAAGGAAAACATCTGGAGACAATGAACAAGAGGATGTGACAATCTATATAAAGATCACTTTATGCAAGTGACTGCTGAGTAGATACCCATATGCAACAACACAGCTCTCCCTGGACACTCCTTTGTGCCTGACTGCAGAACTTTAGCATGGGATTTGACAGAGGGAAAAGTATTTGCTCTGGTCTGATGTGCCCACATCATCTCCTTATACTACCCCAACCCGGAAGGTTCTGTATTCTGGTATTGCTGATAAGGGCACTGAGGAATTCTCTGTAGATCACAGGGCTGGAAGGTCTGCACCTCTGTCCCTTTGGACTGCAGAGCAGGTCCCTCCCCAGCCTGTTCTGCCCCAGCCAGCCCAGTGCTGCCAGGCAAGCAGATGACATGCTGAGGGGCAGCTCCCGGCCCCTGGGGACATGTGGAAAGGAAGGCATTGGGCCCTGGGGGCTGCTCAGGCCAGAGGTCAATCCAATGCAGAGACATCTGCCACAGCACTGTGCCTGCCCTGATGGGGGTTGCCAGCCGGGGTCTCCTGGGAATGCCACCTGTTGCTATGGGGAGATCTAAGCAGGTTACAGGCACAGAGGCAATGCATTTGCAGATGCATGTTCTCTTTTAGAGCATTAGCTTCTCTGGGTAAGGTGAGGAATGGCAATTCAACCCTTTTGTGGCACTGTAAAAATCTAAACCAAGTTTTTCTTAAATGCACAGACATATTCATATGGTATCCAGTGTAATCCCGGTCAGCTGGACCCACTGCTGGGGTGCCCGTGGCCAGGATTTCCTCTCCGAGATTGATAATAATGGGATGGTCCTCTTGGGGACACATAGCACAGGTGGGAGGGGGAAGACTCTTGGCTTTCCTCTGGGGACTGACAGCAGACAGCGTCTGGCAGGCATCTGTACCGGCGAACAACTGGAGCAGGTGGAGACATGGCCACAGAGGTCAGAGTGGCTGGGTGGCAAGGGCCCTGGGCCAGAACTCGGATAGTGCATTGCCGACAACTAGCGGCGGCCCCTTATCCTTGAGCAGCCCATCTCCAGCTCAGGACCTTGGTCTCTGTGTTCACACATCTTCCCAATCTCTGTCATCCCCCCCAGACTCTAACATCGAATCTTGCTGAATTCCTAGCAGTTCTGTGAATGTTCTGTGTGCCGTTTCCCATGCCTCATCTTTGTCCTTCTTCATGAGCCAGGCTTCTCACCTGTGGTCAGCCTCTTCTGTTCTGCAAGACTCCTGGTCACCAAGCTTCATCCCCTAGTTCATGGTGGGTGCCCTTACTCTGAACACGTTGCATTTCGCAGAAGCCTGGGTGCAATCTTTTTAAAGTTGTTTATTTTTAGAGGAGTCAAGATGCTCCTTTTCTGATATAAGTGAAGTGTAGGTGACTTGGCAAATGTGAGCATCAATTACATACCAAGTTGCAGAAAATGAGGCCCAAGGAGTTTAAGGACTTGTTCATGAGAACTGGGAGGGGGCCCAGTGAGCTTTTCTACATAAAACAGTGAGAGGCAACCGGCCTCTGGAATGAGGAAGCTGGAGGCAGCGGGCTGCGGGCTGAATGGTGGGGAGGTGAAGCTGCAGGCTGGGAGGGGGCTCTGCAGGCTCTGGGGGTCCTGCAAGCTGAGGGTGCCCTGCAGTTTGAGAGGGGACCTTGCAGGATGGGAGGAGGCCCTGTAGGCTTGTGGGAGGCCCTGCAGGTTGGGAGGGGTCACTGTAGGCTGGGAGAAGACACTACAGGCTGGGAGGGAACACTGCAGGCTGGGAGGGGACACTGCAGGCTGGGATGGGGCCCTGCAGGCTGGAATGTCTGCAGGAGAGGTGGCCAGGGGAGGTGTTCAGTCTGGTGTTCAGTGTGGAGCTCTCTCTGGTGTTCTGGGGGCTGGTCTGGAACCAAGGGACTGGGTTGATGGGGACTAGGAGCGGTGCATGTCTTCAGGAGGTTCATTGAGTTTCCCCACAAATGTGGAACAAAGGGTGTGGAGACATTTTCACATCATTGCCCAAGCAGTGTGACCCTACAGGAGGGGACTGAGAGAAATACAGTTAAGTGATCCTGGGGTTATAAATAAGGAAGAAAAACTGAATTCTTACCTACTGTGTGCAAGATTCAAACTTAGGAAGGATCAGCCTTATTGCTTCCCAGGGCACATTTTTGGCAGGAGAGTGGCGCTTGTAATAAAATCCAATGGCATTAGAGCATCAACAAAATGCTGTGAAGCACACACAGAGCGGCCTCCCACACACTGCGATGCCCGCTCTGCCAGGCCCTTGCTGCAGCCCGTGGCTTGGCCTTCTTGCCGTGTATGTCCTTCCCTCCCCAGCAGCTCTGGGTTCTTATCTAAGGCCTTAACCAGGTGAACCCCAGGATGGCCCAAGACCTGGCATACTCTCTGAATTCTACTGTACACATGCATGTACTTCTGTGTGTGAGAGTACCTGTGTAGACCTGCTTCATTTCCTAGGTTAAAAAAAAGAATTCGGAGCATGTAAGAGCTCTGTGCTTAGGGACTTAGAGAAATGACCAGAGCAGCCAGTCCACGTGGAGTGTCCAGCCTAGGGCTGTCCCTTTCCGCTTCTATTTCTGTACCAGACACTGAGCACGGAGTAGGGGGTTTTGGGCCAGTCTCCACTGAAGTGGCTCCAGGCTCCCCCTTGCACTCCAGGCCCAACCAAACCTCAAGCTCCCATTTTGTTTGTAACTTTGACGCCTTGGCTTCCACATCAACTGACCTTTCACAGTACTTCCTGTTCTTCTTGCTCTGACTGATATTTTTGGGGCTGGGCTGTTTGTATTTTTATCTGGTTTTAAGCCAGTCCCCCAGGTTTCTGATTTTCTTCTGCTTTCTAAGCAGATACCCAACTTGTGGGTGAGGACCTTACAAGTCACAGAGGCATGGTGTTTAGACCCTATAGTTCAGTGGTCTAGTAAAACATAGCAATGTCCAGCCCCACATACTATGGGCTTATCTATGCTCTTCTGGGCTCAAATTCTTTGTTGTCATTTATCTACTGACATAAATAAGCTGAATGTGTTTAGGTGGATCCAGCTAGTTTTAAACGAGTATCATAATAAGGAGATGGTATTCTGATGGTTCATGGATGTTCTTAATCCTGACACCATGTCAGTTACATCTCAGGAATGCAAGATTGTTTATTGTTCTAGATTCTGTGCATTTCTGTATAGGTTGGACTAATTTGTCAGCTGCTAAAAAAAAGCCTGCTGGAATTTTGACAGGAATTGAATTAAATCCAAAGACCAGTTCAGGGAGAATGGCCATCTTGAAGAGTATCTTTCTATTTATTCAGATATTTAATTTCTTTCAGCAATATTTTGTAGTCTTAAGTATACAGGGTTAACTTTATTCCTAGGAATGTTATGCTTTTGGATGCTATTGTAATAGAATTATTTTCTCAATTTCATTTTCAAATTATTCATTATTCATTATTAGTCATTTTCTATAGCATGTATATAGAAAAACACTTGAGTTTTGCATATTGATCTTGCAGCATGTGACATTAGTAGGCTAGTTTAGGTCTAACAGGTATTTTTTCCTTTTTAAGTCCTGGGAATTTTCTACATAGGTTGGAAGATTTTTAAGTCAAAATTTAATTTCTTTTTTTTATATCAGATGGGTAATGTGTTGCTGTCATAACAAGGTTTGAGGGATGCACATGTCACACAAAAGCATGAACACTCAATCATCATGCCTATGAACTACAAAAGGATCTAAAATTTAAATTCTTTAATAAACATAGAACTATTCAGGTTATTTCTTCTTGAGTGAGTTTTAGAAGTTTTTGTTTTTCAAGGGATCAGTCCATTTCATCTAAGCTGTTAACTATATGGGCCAAGAGGTGATCTTAAAATTCCATTATTATCCTTCTTCCTGTGGCCTGAGTGATATCCTTTCTTTCATTTCTGATACTAATTTGTGTCTTTATTGCTTTGTTGATCTGGTTAGAGGTTTATTGATCTTTTCAAAGAACCAACTTTTGTTCCATCGATTTTTCTCTACCATTTTAGTGTTTTTAATTTCATTGATTTCTGCTCTTACTTCCTTTTGCTTGATTTGGGTTTATTTTGCTTTTCCTTTTTAGATTTCTAAGATACAAGATTTGATTATTGATTTGAGACCCTTCATTTTTTTCTATTATAAGAATTTAAGGCTATACATTTCTCTCTGAAGAGCTCTTTAGTAACATACAACAGATATTTATATGTTGTATTTGCATTTTGACTCAATTCAAAATAGTTTCTAATTTCCTTGGAGACTTCCGTTTTGATCCATGTGCTATTTAGAAGTGTGTCATTTAATTTCTGAATATTTGGGATTCTTTTCCAAATTTCTTTTTGCTTTTGATTTCTAGGTTAATTCCATCTTTGTTAGAGAACATAATCTATATTACATTTGTTCGTGTCAGTTTTATGGGCTGGAATTCTATTTGGTTCCCTGTGCTTTAGGCTATGTGTTCTGTTTTGTGGAGTTAATTATCCTATAAATGACAATTAAGTCAAATTTGTAGATAGTTTTTTTCAGTTCTTTTAAATGCTTGCAGATTGCTGTCTCCTTTTTCTATTGATAACTGAGACTAGAGTATGAGGTCTCCACACATAATTGTGGATTTCTCTATTTCTCTTTCCAGGTCTGTGAACTTTCTCTCCATGCATATGGAGCTTGTTAGGTAGATCTGTTTTTAGGATTATTTTATCTTCTTAGCGAAGTTGTCCTTTATCATTATGTTTTGTCCATATCCATCCCTGCTCATTTTCCTTGTTTTGAGTCTACATTTCCTAATATGAATATGGTCTGTGCTGCTTTCAATATTTTAAACTAAACTTTTTATTTTGGAACAATTTTAAATCTACAGAAAAGTTGATTATCTGGAGTTTGCTAGTTTTACCACTCATACCCATTTTCATTGTTTCAGAATGTGGCCCAGGATGCCACGCTGCTGCTGGCTGCCATGTCTTACTCATCCACTCTGTCTGTGACAGTATCTATGGCTTTCCTTCTTTCTCAAGATCTTGACAATTTGAGGAGCACTGGTCAGGTATTTTGTAGAATCTCCCTTAATTTGAATGTGACGTTTTTCTCATCGTTAATCTTAGGTTATGGATTCTGGCCTTGTTACGAGTGGTGCTGACATTCAGGACGGATTTCTGGGCCCTTGTCTGTCCCATGGACTCTTGGTGAGGGAGTCACCGTGGCTCACGCATTGCTTCCCCCCAGTGAGCTTCATCCCCTTCCTCAGTATGAGAAAACGGCTCCTCTTGACTCCAGCTCAGCTCCAGAGCTTACTTAATGAGATTCCCTCTAGCTCCGTCAGCCCAGAAGGTGTGAGAGTTCCCAGAGTCTGCGGCATCTCAGTGGATATGTTTGTCTCACGTGTCTTCCTCTGCTAGATTTATAAGGATCTTAAGGTCAGGGACCATGTCTTACTCAATTCTGTAGTTTCTCTAGTCTCACAAGTCCTGTTGCACTTAGTACTCAAAATGTGTGCCACAGGGCCAGCTGCGTTGGCCGCACCAGGAAGCTTGTTAAATGTGAGAGCTCAGGTGCCTCCCTGACCTGCCGGACTGGGCTCTCCACGGCAGCCTCTTCCCCAGATGAGTTCCATACACATCACAGTTTGGGAATTGCTGCTCTCATCATGGCTTCACTCAATTGGTGATGAATGAATTAATGAAGGAATGATGGCAGCCGGCCTTTTCTTCTCCCAAGTAATGCAGTTGGGTTGACCTCACCTATGCTTTCCCAGGTTTCCTAGAAGCCAAGGCATGCCTTTGCAGAAGTACCATCTGAACTCAGGGGGTGTCCCAAGTCTCTTCCCATATCAAATGAGAATCACGTCCTTACATCTCTGGGCCACCCTAAGTGATAAGTTAGAGAGCGTCTGTGGAGAACCTGGCTCTGTTTGCTTGGCATGTGGCATGGACAAGACAAAGTAGTTGGCCCCATGTCATCAAGGCACCTGACCAGCTTGTTTTTCTAGTGAGCAGATGCACTTCTGCTGCAATCAGTACACTCAGTTCTTGTTTTCAGGCCATTGCCTCCTGGACATAAATATATCCAAAGAGATGAAAGCCATCCAGGGGAGGTTCTGTCCAGCACATTATGATAGAAATTGCATGAGCATCTGACTGCCCATGAAAAAATGTTGTACCTAGAATACTTCTAATCTTCCCAAGACAGGCCAAACTTTGAATGTATCAGAGTAGTCTGGAATCTGTTCAGAGTTCTCTCTTTCTCAAGAGCTGGCACTTGTTATTCTGGAGAAAAATACTACAAATATAGCCTCTCATGAAATTTCAACACCTCAGGTCACAGTAATCACTTGGTTTGTGGAAAAATAAACTTCTCAACTCCCTTGATACCTATTGCTTTGTTCTTTTGGACTCTTAGATGAGCGGATAAGCAGAGAACAAAGGTCAAACGACCACACTGATCTTTTCTTGCTGCTCAGGGTCCCCACTAGTACGATGGATCTGATTTGGTTGAGTGGATGAGACAGGGTTCCATTCCAGTACTGTGGCCTAGCCAGCCCTTTTCTGGTGTGACTTTATTGAGTTCCCATTCTCCTGATGGCCTGCTCTTTGGCATGTCGTTGTGTCACCATTTGGAGCTTTCTCTGGAAAACAACTGTGATCTTTTGACTCATCGATATAAACATCAAAGAGAAGCAAAATCATAAATGTATAAAATAGTGGAGCTGGATGGAAAGGTGAAAGTGTTTTGTCCAAAGTCACAAAGCTTGCTTGTGCATGAGTCAAGACCAACCCAGTTTTCTGGCTCTCAGTTTGGTTCAAATTCTTAGATATTTTGCACCTTAAAGTTATTTCCCTTGGAGCAACCCTCTGCCGCTCCGTGGCCCCATGCCATCTATAGTAATAAGATGTAATAATACTGTAGCAGTAATTGTAGGAGGCTTGTCTCATCACATCATAATGTACATGGGTACCCCTGGAGCAGGATGGGTGGACCTTATGCATAGCTTGCAAGGACCCATTTGACTAAAGCTTTTATAAGAGGAAATTCCCTTCTGTCATTGCGAGACTCTGTTCTACCTAATTCAAGTCCTTTTCATGAACCTCCTAGTAACCCACAGCCCATAATGAAACTGGGAGGCATCACAGACCATGACCTGCAAGTCTGCCAGTCAGACCTGTGTTCCGAACGCAGGTGGCTGCCTTCAGTGATCTCTGTTGTCTAAGGCATGTCTTGGGTCTTCCCTCCTGTCAAATTAGCAGATCAGAGAAATGTCATAATTATGTAACCTACAGGGCATCTAGGAAATGATTGCTTCCTTTGTGTATGTCTTCAACATGTTTACTAATTACCTGGTGCTGATTATTCTGCTAGGTGCTGGGGACATGTGATGAGGTAAAGAAGACACCACCATTTATGTCCTTGTGGACTGTCATAGACTGTCTGTGTCCCCCAGATTCATGTTTGTAGCACTGAAGCCCCAGCCTGCAGTGTGGCTGTGTTGGGAGATGGGGCCTTGAAGGAAGGGATTAAGGCTAAAAGAGGGCATAGGGTGGGGCCCTGATTCAACAGAAAAGCATCCTTATGAAGAGACATCAGAGGTCTGTCTCTGCTACCAGAGGACACTGCTAGCAGGATGCTAGCTCACTGCTGAAGAATGCTGTCACTTGAGAAAGACACTACTGGCCCCTTGATCTGGGACTTTGGCCCCAGACTGTGAGAAGTCTTTGGTTTGGGCTGTCTGCTGTAGAATTTTGTTGGGGCCGCCCATGTGACTGAGACACGGGCTCACAGTCTTGTGAGGAGAGCAAGGGTTCCTCTAGGGTCCCAGTATGCATATGGATATTATCATGACTCATGGCATGGGGGCTTGGGGACTCCTCAGGGGAGAAGTCAGGCCCGGAGAACTTGGCTGGGCTGTGCCAGTGGGCAGGTCCTCTGAGGTGAGGGATAGTGGAGTCCACAGCCCGGGAGGGGCCAGGTGGCCTGAATGCAGGGAATGGGGCTGAGGTGAAAGGCAGCCAGCCGCAGGGCTGGCCTGGGCCAGTGGTGCCACCTCCCCCAGGATGCCCACTGTCTAGAACCAGGCCTCATCCACCAGATTTGTAAGACTTGCTGGGCTGCAAGGGAACAGGTGAGGAGGGTCATGCTGAGGGTCCTGGGGCTTGTCCCAGCTGGGAGGTGGGCAGGCCCAGTGCCTCACAGCCCAGGTCCCAAACAGCCCCACCTTTGGCTCCTTGGAGGGAACTGAAGAGGGCAGTTGATATGCTGTGCTTAGTTCCCGTCTCTGCATGCAGGTCCCCTGACACTGGCTGCACTACCATGTCACCCGAGCATCTCTACGAGGGCTTCCCCACATGGACCTTGCTGCAGCCATCCCCCAGGGAGCCCTCTGGGCCCTCCTGGAAGATGTCCTCTGAGAGCAGCATGAGGCAGGACCTAGTGTCTGCCTCTACCTGGAGCAGACATAATGCAGCTACGTGGCTTCGCAGTGGCTTCCAGGCTGGTGGTAGAGTGTCTTCAAGTCATAATTTCTTCATTTTATTGAACCACTTGATAAGAAAATGCTTGATTGCATTAAAATATGTTCACTTTTTTTTACAAGGTTTCAACATTTAGGTTGGTGTTTTGAATGCAAAGCTTATTTTCTAGTGTATTTCCACTTTAAAAATCAGAATGTGGACAAATGCAGTTATGTTTTGTATACTGGTTGTGTATTTTGGGTATCTTATGTCTGGAAACCTTGTTAAACTCTCTTTTTTCAATAATTTATTGATCCTTTGATGTTTTCTATGTAAATGATCATATCATCTGCAAATATTGATTCCTTTATTTTTCTTTTTAAATTTTCATTTTTTCAAAGAAGTTATTTTCATTTCATTTTTTCTTTTCTCATTTTCCCGTTGGCTGGGAAGTGGAGGTGAATGGACCCAGATGGAAGCCTCATGCTGAGGCTGCAGAGCTGCCCCCGCACTCGGACCGCTCACCTCCTGAGAGAGCAAGGAGCTGCATCCGCAGGCCCAGTGTGGATCATTGGCTAATAGTCACTCCAGTGGGCATATTCATACTAATGAAGACTAATAAAACCACCAAGGTGGGTCAGTGGAAGCGCTCCATCTCAGCGTTGTTCAGAGCACTGAGATAAAAGTGCTTAGCATAGTATTTGGCAAACGGTGTTCCAAAAGTATTTTTAAAAATAAAAATAACAGCAACTAATAGTAATAATTATTGACTCTAGCATGCTTAATAAATCTTCACTAATTTAAACTCATTTGAGGCAGAATAAACGAATTTGTTTCTGATAACAACACCCAGTTGGTCTTCAATCTCCCTGCTCTGTCATCTAGAACAAGTCCAGACCTCTTGCTTGCGGCTGGTCCTTCGATGTTCAGAGACATCCATGCTGTCATTTCTGGGACATCTCTGCTCAGACTGCCTTAGTGTAAATTGCCTTGGTTTGTCAATTGTTCCTCATCTGACAGGCACAAAGTGGAAAGACATCCATGTATATTATGTTGAGTGCTTTCCCAAGTAAATGAAGCATTTCTGGGGTCATCTTATTCTGAATGGGAAGAAGCATTGCTTTTCTGTGGTGTAGGTAAGAGTCCTTGTCTTGGGACCAGAACTCTGCATTTGGTTTGGTTATCTGCCATTTACCAGCAGTGTGACTTTGAGAAGTCACATCTTCTCTAAGCGTCTGGCCTCAGGAGAGGACAGGTAACTGTTGATAATGAAGTGAGAGCTCTAAAGACACTTTGTGCAGTGTGGACAAACTCTAGATATGGTGGTCTACCCTGATGGTGCTCTGAGGTGCCTACAGGTATAAACTGATGGTGCCAATCACCTGGGCTCCCCCACCAGGCAGGTGTGTCACTCCGGAAGCCCCTCAGCAGGAAGCTGAGAGTCTGGAAAAGCAAGTTCTGACCCTTTCTGTGATGATTTCCCTTCTACCCTTCATGAAGGGTGTCCACACTCTAGAATGGGGATGGCTGAGTTGGAGTTGCCAGCGCTAGACAGACAGCCCGGGGAGAAGGTCAGGGCACAGCACATAGCACCACATGGTAGGGCCTCCAATGGCAGAGGTTGGGGAGGGGGCCTTGTGGTATCAACACAGGAGTCCCTGTTCCCAGGGGTGGTGTGATTGACTGGTCTGAGTCACTCCAGGAGCTGGCAGGGAATTGCAACCTGCTGCTCAGGGGTGAGCAGGCACTGCACCTGGTCCCTGTGGTGAGGGACATTAGCTAGGGAATCTCACTCTCAGGAGCAGAGTGGGGCAGGGACTTGCAAGTGGGCCAGTTTCACAGATGTTGAGGTGGTACAAAATATGGAGTCTGCATTTTAGGACTTGTGTTACAATGTAGATTAGTATCAGCAATTAGAAAGAACTTCCTTCAGGATACCAAGGTTCAAATGTATTTTTATTTTTTAATATCTTTTTTTATATTTAACTGCGTATGGCTAAAATATTATAATTTATTTTCATTTTTTGTTTTACAGCTTGATGGATTTTGACATGTGTATTCACTCATGCAACCACCACCCAGGTCAAGATACCAAATGTTTGACAGCAAATGTCCAAATTTAACATGGAAATGTAGCTACTAAATCTTCCTTTTCCTCCTCTTGCTCCTTTTGCTTACTAAAAGTGTGAAATGCAAATATTTCTCAGTCAGTCCTGATGCTATTCAAAATTAAACCCTCTTTCCTCCAGGAAAAAGTAACTCGCTAATAATTCAGAGTCTAGGTTTCTTTAGGTGACATGTCTGTGCATGACATAAAAGGATGATGGGGTTTAAGGTAAGCACCCCAGGGCCTGGGAGAAGCAGAAGATGAATACCTGAAAAGGAGAGTTATAATGGGACAGGGAAGACATATTTTTATACTTGCATCCCCCCTGGATGTGTGGAAGTACCTTTTTTGACTTTTTGACAACAGTGGATACATCGTCCTGTCTCCATGAAGGCACACAGTTGAATCCTGAGGCTTATGTGAGAAGGCCTGAGTCCCAAAGCAAAATCAATATGCCTCTCAGTTTTAAAATGCTTCTGTGGGATTTTTGCACATGTATGCAATTTTGCTCTAGCAAAGAGCTCTATTTCCATTACAAATCAGAGTTGGGCAGAAGATTATAAGAATGCCTCTGATCCAGATAACTATGCCCTTAGGACATATGACACTTGAAGTATACATCCAGAAACAGCTTCAACTGGTTGGTGTGCTACCTCAGCCATGGAACTTGTACGTAACTAGGCAGGCACACTCTCACTGGACTGGTAACCTGTACCCAAATCAGGAAGCACCTGTGCCTACCTCCTTACCTGGTAGAAAGGGTCAGTGATCAGTTAGTGATGTCTGCACAGGAGAAAAGTGGGGAGGGATGGTGGTTGGCTCAGATACTTGCCATCTAGAATGTAATGTATTTGTTTAGCTAGGCCATCCCTGTAACTACACCCCCAAACCACACATGTCCTCAAGGTACTCTAGATAAGGGTCAAAGGGTAAAGTAAGTCAGCATGGGATCTTCTATGTCTGGGAGGCAGTTGTCATTATCTCTTTCCAGTCCATTCTGTGTGTTCCCAGACTTTCTTAAAACCTGAAGTCTTCCCATATGTTCTCGCCCACTTAAAGCTGAGGTCTGTGTCGCTCCAGGGCAGTGTCTCATTGGCTGCCTGACACAGCCCTGTCGCTGTCTTGCCAGTGTCTTTCCCCATTTCCTACATGTGAACCTACAATCCAACCTTATCAGAGATTTCTGAAACCCTTATCTTTTAAAAAAATTGCTTAAAATTTGCAGAGAGCAAATGTCACTCTTTTTTGTGTACACATCTTCAAGTTTAGACATGTGGGTAAAATCACATACCCATCCCACAATCAACTGCATCCTCCCTGAGTACTGCCCCTGTGACTTCCCTAGGCAACCTCTCCCCCAGCCATAACTCCTGGCATCTCCTTGTCCTTACTGCCTTGCCTTTCCCAGAATGCCATGTCACAGAGCCTTCGGAGTCTGGCGTCTTCCACTTAGCACAACGCTTCTGAGATTCAACCATGTTCTGTGTTCCTTTCTATTGCTGACTAGTATTTTGTCATATGGATGTACCATAGTTATATTACTTACTATCCATTCTCTGTCTTAATACTATTTGTGTTGATTCCAGTTTCTGACGATTATGAATAAAGCTGCTATAGATGTTCATGTGCAGGTTATATATGGACATAATATATTTTTAATTGGTATATTTTATTTTCAGGTTATTTAAGTAAATATGTGGGGCACAATTACTGGGTTATATGGAAAATTATGTTTGGCTTTATAAGAAACCAACGAACTGCCTTCCAAGGTGTCTGTACCATTCTGCATCCTTACCAGCAGCGAATGAGAGTCCTTGCTGTTCCGCATCTTCACCAGCATTTGGTGTTGTCAGTGGATTTTTTTGACCATTGTTACAGATGTATAATGGAATATTTTTGAGTTTTGATTTGTAGTTTCTTAATGCTTACTATATTTTCATATGCTTATTTACCATTTTTCTTTGGTGAAATATCTGTTCAAAAAATTGGGCTGTTTGCTTTCTTTAAATATTCTAGATATAAGTCCTTTACTGATATGTGACCTGCAAATATTTTCTCCCACAAATTAAAATCTTTGTCATTTCAATTTTCTTAACAGTATTCTTTCGAGTATAAAAGCCTTAAAATTTGGTGACATACAGTTTATTGATCTTTTCTTTTATGAGTTTTGCTTTTGGTGTTAGAGTCTGAGAACTTTTGGCCTAATCTGAGTTCACAGAAATTTTTAAACTTTGTTTCTGGCAGTTTTATACATTACATTTTCCATTTAGACTTATGATCCATAATGAGGTAATTTTTGTGTGAGACATGGATTGGGGTTTCCTTTTTTGTATGTGGATGTCCATTTGTTCCACCATGATTTGTTGAAGAAATTAGCCTTTCTCCATCCATACGACTTTGCAACTTCATTTAAAATCAATTGGCTGTTTTGTTCAATTGGCTGTATTTGTCTGAGTGTATTTCTGAAGTCTATCCCATTCCATTAATCTATGTGTCTATATTTTGGCCAATATGAGGCAATGTTGATTACTTGAGCTTCACAGTAAGTCTTGAAATCACTTAGTGTGGGTGTGGTTTCTTCAACTCTGTTCTTTTGGAAAATCATTTTGGCTAGTCCAGTTCCTTTGCTTTTACATGTAAATTTTAGAATCAGTTTGTTGACATCTACAAAAAATTCCTAATGAGATTTTGGTTGGGATTGTGTTGAAGCTAATGTTCAATTTGCGAAGAATTGCTTTCTTACAATATTGATCCTTCCAGTCTGTGAATAAAATGTAGATCTCCCTTAACTAGATTTTACTTGATTCATTTCATCATTGTTCTTTAGCTTTCAGTGTGCAGATCTTGCACATAATTTGTTAGATTTATACTTAAATATTATATTTTTTGGTGCAATTATAAATGACATTGCTTTTTACATTTGGAATTCCAGTTGTTCATTGCTAACACGCAAATGTTGTATATTGACCTTGTATCTTGCAACCTTTGTAAATTCACTGGAGGAGGGTTTTCTGTTGTATAAATTCCTAGGGGGTTTCTACATAGGCAATTTTGTCATCTGCAAGTCTGAAAATAGGGACAGTTTTAATTCACATACCTTAAAACCCCCATAAACTATAGATTTTATTTGGATTTTACTAATTTTAACACAAATGGCCTTTTTGTTTTCCATGATCCAATTTACATTTAGCCATTCTGTCTCCTCAGTTTGTGGCAGTGTTTCTTGGTTTTCATTGACAGTCTTTTCTTGGTTTTCATTTATTTTGATAGTTTTGAGCAGTGCTGGGCTGGTATTTTATAAAATGTCCTTCAATTGAAGTTTTTCTGATATTTTCTCATGATCTGATGGGGATAATGGGTTGGGAAGGAATATCAGAGAGGTGAGGTGCCCTTCTCATCACCTAATAACAGGTGAACATGATAATATAAATTTATTACTGGTGATGTTCATCTTTATCTCTCTGTTAAGATGTCATCTGCCAGTTTTTGTTTTGTTTTATTTACTGTAAAGTTACCATTTTTATCTTTTGTGTGGTATTCCTTGGAATTGGATCACTAAGTCCAGCCCACACACAAGGGGATAGAAATTAAACTGTACTTCATGGATGGGGAGTCTTTACATATACTATTTGTAATTCTTTCATATGTAAGCCTTTTATTTCTTTTTCTTGCCTTATTGCAATGGCTGGCTTCCAGTATGATAGTGAATAGGAATGATGAGAATTGGCCTCCTACTCTTAGGGGGAAGCATCTTTTCCTTTTGCCATTATAATTAAATATGGTATTAGCTATATGTTTTTTGTAAATGCCCTTTTTGAGTTTGAGGAACTTCCCTCCTGTTCTTAGTTTTACTGATTTTTTAAATCATGATATATGTTGAATTTTGTCAAATTATTTTTCTACAGCAATTGAAATGACTATGTGGTTTTCTTTAGTCTATTATGGTAAATGACATTAGTTTATTTTCAAATGTTGAACCAGTCTTGCATTTCTAAAATCTGCCTCTCTTGGTTTTGGTGTATTATTTTTTATTATATATCTTTGGAATTCAGTTGCTAGTATTTCTTTAATTATTTTCCACCCATACGCACTGGCCTATTATTGTCTTTCATTTTGATGTATTTTTGTCTAATTTGGGTATTGTTGTAATGCTGGGCCTCATAAAATAAGTTGGGAAGTGTTTTTTCCTTTTCTGGAGAAGACTGAATAAAATTGGTATTTCTTTCTTACATATTCAGTGGACTATATCAATAAGTATATTTGAGCCTCAAGTTTTCTTTTTTGATATATTATACCTACAAATTCAACTTCTTAGTAGATATGGGGCTTTTCACGTTATCTATTTCTTTTTGAGTGAGTTTTGGTAGGTTTGCATCTTTAAAGGAATTAGTCTGTTTTATCTATATTGTCAAATTTATGGGCACAGAATGACTCATGACATCCTCTTGTTATCCTTTTGAAGTCTGATTCTGTGGTAATATCTTTTCTTTATGTTTTGATATTGGTAATTTGTGCCTCACTTTTTTCTTTGTTAGTTTTGCTAGAGGTTTATGAATTTTATTATATTTCCATAAAAACAGCTCTTGGTTTCAATAATTTTTTCCATTGGTTTTCTGTTTTCAAGTTTACTGATTTGCTCTTAATCTTGATTACTTCCTCTTTCTGTTTGGTATGGATAAATTTGTTCTTTTTTAAGTCAAGTGGAAGCTTACATTACTAATTGGAGACTTTTCCCCTTTCTGATATTATAATTTAATACAGTACATTTCCTGTTAGCACTACTTTAACTGCATTCCATGATTTTGATACATTTTATTTTAATTTTCACTCAGTTAAAATTATTTTCCAATTTTCCTTGAGCCTTTCTCTTCTATCTAGTGTCTGTGTTGCTTTTCAATAATTTGGGGACTTTTTGAATAATAATTTCTAGTTTATGTTAACCATGTTATGATCACAGATCATAGTTGATACAATTTTAATTATTTTATATTTAAAGATTTGTTTTGTGTTCCGCTATATGGTGTAGCTTGGTAAATGCTTCAGTATGCTTGAAATAAAGTGTATTCTGCTGTTGTTTGGTGGTGTTCTATGAACGTCATTAGGTTCTGTATGTTATAGTGCTGTTTAAGAGTTTTATTATTTTTGATTTTCTGTATACTTGTTCAATTCATTTCAAGATGATTGCCAAATTCTTCAACTATTGCTGTGGATTTTTGTATTTCTGTTTCTTTCAATTTATCAATTTTGTCTCATGTATTTTGCCTCTGCTGTTAGGTGTAAATAAGTTAGGATTTTCTTTGTGTTTTCTCAGTAAGCTGTCACTTTGTTGTTATGCATGTCTTCATAGATACCTATTAACTTGCTTTGTTAGTTAAAATAGAAGTCTAGTTTGTCTTATATTAATACAACCACTCTAGAGTTTCAAATTTTCAATTATTTAAATAGAGTTTGCATAGTATATCTTTTTCTGTTCTTTTGTTTTAACCTACGTACATCATTCTTAAAAGGGTTTTCCTGTAGAGAACATAAGGTTGCGTGTTGTTTTTCTCCTTATTCTGACAATCTCTGCATCATGATCTTTTAGGTTTTGGGTCTTTGTGTTCAATGTTCCTTTTCTTAAGACAGTTTCTTCTTTACTACTCAGGAACTCTTCTGCAATGCCCAGATTATTTGCTTTTGTCAGCTCCTGGGGAATTTGGATAACTCTAGTTCATGTTCTATGTGCACACCATGCAGATTTGTACTACAGCATCTGTCTTAACTTATAGCAGCCACTCTTTCTGTGGAAATTGCTTTAAGTTTCTTACTAAGAATCAAGGTCTCTCATTAACAAAAAATTTTTTCTTGTTCTGCTTTTTTCTCCACTCTGCTTACCTCCTAAATATACTGCTTGTTTCAAAGCTAACTTTATTTTCTTGGTGAGGCCTTCTCCAGACACTCTCCCAACACAAATTAGGTCAGTCTTTGCCCAGGCCCATCTTCTGCTCTCCCTCCATGGGGGCAGGACCTTGTATGCTTTGTTCCATCATGTGGTTTTCTGCTCTAGAGTAACATTTGTGCAAGGAGGAAACTACTATGTCCATTGTGACATATTGTTAATCACAAAAAGTTAGAAACAATAAAGGTTTCTAGCAAATAAATGAAGAATGAATCATAGGATTAGATGGACAAATCAAGTGGCTATTAAAACCATCAGGTGGAAAGCTGACAAGGAATGGATTAGGTTGATAACACTTTTCAATATTAACATAACAACTGATTGACAACCTGATATTCTGTGCTTCCTACCGTGGTACAACAGACAGCAGACAATGAGACCTTCCTGCCTCAAGTTTAAGAGCAGATGTGTTCAAGCATCTAGAGCTAATCACCAGCCAACAGGAAAAGCAGAGGACAGAGGAGCATGTTCTATGGCACCAGGCAGGGATGTGATCAGTTAAATCCATAATGTAGGCATAAACCGCAGAAAACACAGCACAAGGCCTGGGGTCCTTCACAAGCGGCAGGAATGAAAAGGGGGAGAGGCTCTACAGGGCAAAGTGAGCCACAAGGCATAGCAACCCAATATAACACGCATCTGTTCTTTACATTCTGATTATACACACAGCAAGGAAAATGGTTATAAGACAATTAAAGAAATCTGAATAATGACTTGTCATTCCTTCAAATACGTTATCAAAAAACATTAGTTTGTATTAACTATGATAATGGCATTATGGTTATATTTAAAGAGTTCTTAATTTTACATACATAAGCTGAATGAAGCATTTAAAGATGAAGTCATACAATGTCTTGAATTCACTTCAATTAAATTAATAAGGAGGATAAAGTGGGCTTTGGTTTAAATGGAACAAAGGTCTCTACGTGGCAGCTGCCTGAGTCTGAGTCCACAGAGTTTATCATGCTTCTCTCCCTTTTTCTGTGTGTGTGGATAGTGTTGAAAAATGTTATAACAACGAGTTTAAGAAGAAAAAATGTGCAACAAAAACAACAGGATAAAGCTGCATTACAGCATGGAACTTTATGTAGCATTAAGAAAGACCAAGGAAGATCTATATGTTCCAGTGTAGCCAGGTCTCCAAGACAAAGCCTTATGGAGAAACAAGGGGAAGAGTCACACATGTGGTTGCCTCTGAGCTCACCAGCAGTGGGTGCAGAGGTCATGTCGGTCTGTAGACAGAAAGGAAAATGTCTGTAAGAGTATGTGCCAAACTGTCTGCTGTGATTACTTCTGAGGGTGGGAATTTAGAGGGGAGGGAGATGGGACGAAGGATGATGGTCAGTTGGCTTTATCAATACCATTTTATATTCAAATAAGGAAAGCAAATTAATCATTGTGTAACTGCAATTGGCCATCAAAACAATAAAAAATGAAAAGAGGCCAGGGTGCAAGAACAATCATACTGAGAAGGAGACCACTCTCGCCAGCACATGGTGGTGGGTGTAGAGGTGGTGGTGCTCAGGGAGCATTTGGCTGCAGTTACCAGAAATATGGCTAAAAGTGGCTTTACATATATGGAGATCTATGACTTCCATAACAAAGCTCCCAGAAGTGGGTACCTGGCTCCAGGGAAGGCTCGCTCCTGATGATGGCAGGGCTCCTGAGCTGGGTCCTCAGGGTTTTTATGGGATACAGGGTACAGGACAACCACCACCACACCACCATTGCCTCTCATTGTCTCAGGAGACGGAAGACAAGGAAGGGAAATTGACTCTGTGTATCTGGCATTTTATCAGCGAGGAAAATCTTTTGCACAAAGCCCCAAAACAGAATCCTTCCCTTAGATCCTTCTGGCTAGCCTGTGCTACAGTCACATGTCCAAACTGTGGGCTGAAAAAGAGAGTGTCTGCCAGGCAGTAAGGAAGAAGGTGGAGTGTGACTGCTGTTTAGGCAGCCAACAGTGTGTGCTACGAGCGGTGTGCACATGTGTGCACACTCCAGATTTAATTAATTCTTTCCCAGTTTGCTTGTAATTCGTGTGTCTTTGGAAAGAACATTGTTTGACTTAAGGCTATGGTATTTCTCGTAGAAGAGTGACTAAATAACATGGAGTTTGCATACAATTTTAGTGTGGCCCCTTCTGAGCCAGGCCCAGAGAGCGTGGAGTTTGCACACAGGCAGGCTGCAGAGGAGAGCCTCCCATGGAAAACAAACCACGTTCACTTTTTTCTTCAGGCATTCATGGGCATCTCCTTGGGTGTCCTCATTCCTATTGGTTCCTTTTAGAAAGTTTTAGTGGTTCAGGGAATGAGAAAGGAAAAGAGAAAATGCACTCCAGTAAGATACAACTCTCCACATTTTTGTGTAAGTCATTCCATAATATCTGTATTATTTATATTACACTTTCATGATTGTAAAAGGGTTGCAGGTTCACTTGTTAAGAAAATATTTTAAAAAATTTGTTTGAATGCTCATCATTGGGAGAAAGCCATAGTTTACAGCACTTGCAGTTTATTCTGGTTGGTTTCCACAGTGAGTGCGTTTGTGGTGAGAAAGCAGACACGAAGCAACCCCCTTACTGTGTTGGCTGCTGGAAAACTTGTGGCAAAACCTGTTCCTGCCTGTTGTTTATTTTTCATGTGAACGTTGCACCTCCGCCACTGCTTATTTTTTATACATTTTTTTTTCTTTTGCCTCACTTCTAATTCTTGTGGTTTTTGCTTTATTTTACATTCCTTCATGAGCACAAAATGCTCCATAGAACTAAGTAAAGTATAACCAAATTCCAGACATCCTCCACGCCCAGGAAAATTGGGACCTTACTAGGTATAAGATTTTGTGCTCTACTGTTTACTAATTAGAAGTATTATGAGTTCTCCTATTATTGCATTTTCTTTGAAGTTCAACTTAATTGCCTGAATGTCACATCATTTTTTTGATCATTCCCTGGATTCTTGCTTTATGTTGCCTCCGGATGTTTAATGATTCTAAGTGATGCTGTAAGAACGTATTATCAATGGCATCTTTTCTGCATCTGATGATTCCTTATAATATGTTTGGAAAGGTAAATCGAGTATACTGAAGGATCTGAATATTTAAAGATTCTTGGAACCTATCACTCAGCAAATTTCTAGGAAGGATGTTTTTACTGCAATGGTGTATTTTAGGAAGAGTTGTCTTTGTTGTATTTTCAAAAATATATGTGGTTTTGGGAGGAGATTTCCGCTGCTCTACTCACGCCGCCATCTTGGCTCCGCCCTTCTGTGCAATGGTGTATTTTATTGGGGCAATCCCTTATTGGCATTGAGAATATCATAAAAGTGCTGTTGTTTTTCTTGTTAAAATAGCCACCACTGTTCATGCCCTTTGCCTTTCTTTGGCTCTAGCGAGGCTAGATAGCTCTCAGCTTCTTGGAGTTTGGGATTCAACACACAGATCTGGGGTGGTTCCTCCATCACTAGGAATTTAATGCAATCTGAGGAGACAGGCAGGCTGGGGGACCACATCTAGGCTGGCCGAGTAGTGGGGTAAGTGTCAGCATGCCACATTCTGATGATCCTTACAGCACGTCCCCTGGATGGGGTGGGGGTGGGGGGCAAAGACAGGGCAAAGGGTCATCTGGGAAAATCCAGAAGCAGTGGCTGAGAATTTGTGAAAAGTGAGAGTGCTTGAGTGTCCCTCCCTCCAGACCCTGTTCACAGCAGCTCCCTTGACCTGCGCCCAGAGTCTGCAGTTGAAGTTCTGAGCAGCAGCTGGAGAACAGTTGTCCTTAATGAGAGTGTGGAGTTGACATATGTTCTCCTTTCCCACCCTCCTCGGGTGACTGGCTCCGGTTTTCCAGAGGCTCAGTCAGCTTCTCCAAATGAGGAAGCTTATATCTGAGGGCGTCCACCATGAATTGTACTTTTGACCTGCAGCCCTGTGGCCTTTCCATGATCTCCTGGCGCTCTGGATGACAAATGCTCAGGTCCCTCCTGTGGTTCTGAGGATCATCATGGCCATGTTAGTGCAGAGCCAGGTCATCATGGAGAGAAAGCACATGAAGTCCTGTTAAAACTGGGATGAACCTCATCATGCCCTTCCTAAAGGTTATGAAGCAGCCTTCTAGGCATGCTACTGAATTCCCCTAATCTGATGCTGCTATTACCATGAGTCTTCTAGGCTGAAACAAGAATGTGAAGCTATTGAAAGAGATCATCAGGCCAGAATTTTCAAATTCCACGAAGTCCAGTACATTCCATTCCTGAAGAGTTGGGAAATTTCTAGAAGAAATGAACAGGGAGATCCAAAATAATCAGAGACAGCTAAACAAACAGGTATTTGGATCTGACTTTAGGAAGTCACCTGCTAGTTAATAGGCTTTTCTGTTTTTTGTTTTTGTTACACATATTGTGGAGCACATAATATGTGCTGTGCTAGGGCCTGGGAAAGAAATAAACACACAGTCCCAGCCCTCAAAGTACTCATGTGAGGTGGGGCTGTCGGAAAGTAGGCTCACAGTGAGAACTCTGTGTGAAAAGTCTAATGATGGTCCACTACCTGCATGTAACGCAGAGGACGGAGGCAGGACGCAGTCTGCACAGACCAGCAGACCTTCCAGACACAGGGAGAGGTAGTTCTGCCTGGAAGGATGGGTAAGATTCCAGAGTCAGGAGGAAGGGTGGCATTGTGGAAGGCAGGGGGACAGAGGGCAAGCCATGAAATGATGAGCACATTATCCTTGAGGATGGAAGTAGACTGGTTGTGCGTGCAGTGCAGGCTGCAAGCCGAAGTGTGAGCAGAAGTGGGGCTGGAGAGGCGGGCTGGAACCAGGACCCATAGTCCCTGTACACGCTCAACATGCTGATTTCTGCCAACAGAGAATGCCCACCCCACTCAGGGACAGTCACTCAGCTTAGCCCTCAGGCCATTCAGGGGGTGAAGACACACAGATGGTGCTGCTCAGCCAGAGGGGGTAATTCTCTGAGGCAGAAGGCGGCTGGCTTCAGGTGGGGCAGATGCCTGGGCGCTCACCCATTACAGCTGTGGGGGCTCTTTCAGATGAATGTGAAATGGGTGGGCCCTGTTGTAAGGTTCATGGAAAATTACTTCAGGAGTCCAGTGCTAAGTCCAGTCACCTGTTGGAAAGATGACATGATTATATCAATGCCTGGTTGTATTTCAATGTTTAATTGTAAAAGAAAATGCAAATATAAAAAACCACCAAAAAAAAAAAAAAACCAACCCCAAATATATGGATTCATAAGTTATTCTAAAGCAAACACCATTATAATCCCCACCCAGGTCAATACACCGTCCTGCCCCAGCACCCAGACACTCGCTGCATCGGGCCCCATCACAACTCCCCTCCCACAAAGGTAACCAGAGCCTGTCATTTTGTTATAGCTGATCAACCAAGTGTGCATCCCTAGACATGGCTGTTCAGGCTGGTACATTTTGTAAAACCTTGTGCGTGTTTGAAGCGTCTTCCAGTATGCAGGCCACCCTCCATTGCTCTCTCATTCCAGCAATTTACCTAGAATGAATTGGAAGAATCTGGGTTGTTCGACCTGCAGGTTTCCCATGGCATCTCCTTTACTGACTGCACACTCACGGAGTGGGCCGATGGTCCCTGTGTTTCCTGCTTGATGATCCAGGGCTCCATCATCAGACTCGGGCTTCATGCCATCAGCAAGACTATAGACAGTGTTCTCCTCTTTAATCATAAAGCTCGTAACAGGCTGACTTCTTTCCCTG
The DNA here is from genome assembly GCF_030020395.1 of Manis pentadactyla. Taxonomy (NCBI): domain Eukaryota; kingdom Metazoa; phylum Chordata; class Mammalia; order Pholidota; family Manidae; genus Manis; species Manis pentadactyla. The sequence goes on from NC_080025.1 coordinate 48,385,729, forward strand.
GTGTTTCAGACATGGATGTTAAGCACCCAGATCCATCAATTCACTGGTATTCGCGAAGTGGGGATATTCTAATCCTAGCACTTTATTTCTTCATCTCTTAGTTGTCATATTTTTGTAAAGGGGTACTTGCCCTCATCCACTGTTTGCTTATGCAATGATTTCTGAGTTCATACAGGGAAGGTAGGAAAACTGCTTGGTGGTTTTCCCCCATATTTACCAATTTTTAAAATGTGAAAAGTCTCTTCATTCTCTGAAGGTGATAATTATTTTTAAAAGTATTACAATAAGCTCTTGGACTTAACGTATATCATAGGCTTCAATCCAATGACAATTACTTGATTAGTGACTTCAAAAATCACCATGTTTGGCCAGCTGGAGACTCCGCAGGTTGGATCTTGATTCCGGGTAATATGACCAGAGCTGTCTTTTATAGTTTCCTCGTCATCTGATTTTACAAGGTGCTCCAGGCTCATCTTCCCTGGTCCAGATGTGGGATCAGCAAGATGTCTAGAAGACCCTAGTTATTTTATGTAGAGTGAAATTTCCAGACAGCAATCTGTGCTCTGTGTGGGCTCATTGCTACTGGATCGGCCATAAGTCTAGGACACTTTACTGAGCAGAGTGAGGCAATAGTTTAAGTGTCTTTTTAAAAGGTAAACTACCTTCTCATTTAAGTAAAAAAAATAAAAAAGATAAACTACCTGCGAAGTTCATGCTGATATGTCCAATCTGCATTCAGGAGTACGTCACTATTTGTGCTTTCTCATCTCTATTACATCTGAGTCTCTGTCTTTTCACTTTAGAATCTTGTATCTCAAGGATACAGAAATGATAAAAGTGGAATCACCCCAATTGTTTTCTTTTCCCCACAATTACCCTCATGTATAGCTACCAGAGCCACAATACCAGCATTACTATCACCAATGTGATTACTGAAGAGAGTTGGACTTTATTTTGTATTGCTTTCTCCATCTCTCCCCAATCTTAATAGTTGCACAGTATCTCTAAGATGTCCGAGGATACACCTGGAGCCCATGCATCTCATTATAACTCGATGAAGGAAGGAAGGGGGTTCTGCTGGCAACTGGTGGGGAGGCCAGGGGTGCGGCTGAACATCACACCAGGGGTAGGACAGCCTCCTCCCTCCAAAAGTAATTATCTAGCTCAACAGGTCAAAAGACCAAGGCTGAGAAAAGCTGTTTAGGGTTTATTGCTCTGACTCACTTATGGTTTTGGGCTCATGGTAATATCTTTTCACCAAGTTTTTTTTGAAAATATGTATTTTTTCTTTTTTTTTTGTTTTAATGCTTTGAGGATCTTTACTGTTTCAAGCGTGGATTTGCAGAGACTAAAGTTCCATGCACTACTATTGCTGCTACCATCCTCCTAAAACTCCATCAGGCCGTAGAATGAATGCTCTGTAGTGGAAAATGTCTGGACACTGTAAAACCAGTTACCAGTCTATTCCCAAATGCACATGAGAAAAGATAATGGTTTGGACTGTGCTGCTAACAGTGGGACAGACAGAAAGGGGTAGAGTTGGGGCTGGGAGCTGTGTGAAGGTGGAGAAGCAGGGCTGGGAGACAGGAGCGCAGAGGGGCTTGCAGGAAGATGGGGCTCTTGTGTCACTCCTAGGTTCTGGCTTTGGGTTAGCTGGTGCCATGAACACAGGCAGGGAGATGGGACAAGGACCCTTCAGGTCAAAGAGTGAAGCCCGTTTTGATAGGCTGGCTTAGAGGTTTTGAGGACATTCAGGCAGCATGGCCAGGGAGCAGTTAACAGCTTGTGTTCCCCTTTCCCTCTGGAGAAGTTTGGGTTTTGGGAGTTCCCAGGATGCAGGCAGTATCTGAAGTTGAAGTGGAGAAGTCCCTGGAAGAAGGTGTAATTGGAGAAAAGAAGGCAGCATGCAGGATGCTGGGAGTGGTGGTGGCAGGGCGGCCATCAAGTACTGGACAATGGATGGAGGGAAGGAAGCCGTAAGGAGCCCCGAGAAAGAAGGACAACAGCAGAACGCGGAGACCCTTGAGGGAGTGCCGTCTTGGAGACTGAGGAAGGAGGTGACAGATGCAGGTAATGCCTAGGTCAGCGGGAGGGACAGAAGGACTGGAGGAGGGCTCAGTCATAGAGGGTGCACAGTTTATTGCATTAGGAACATGGTGTGCAGGGGGACAAGCAGACTCGGGTTTGAGGTGCGTGGGGTTTGAGGGAGTGCGTTTCAGTTGCTTTGCCAGGTGGGGAGCAGTGAGCTTCCAGAGAGGCAGGCTGGGCACAGGGGCGAAGGTCTAGGGAGGGGGCAGACTGATAATAGTGCCCAGAGGAATAGGCCAGAGACTTTGTAGAAAATCGTGGGTCTAAAAATATCACCGTTGTCCTCTTGCCAATGAGTGGCTCCCTGGAAAAGATGCTGATTCTCAGGCTCTGTGGTTCTGCCCGTGACTTCTGACCATGAATTCTGGCTTCTGAGTTGGTAACATCAAGTCTTCATGTGAACATAGGATTATTTACTTTAAAGAGATGATTGGTGTCACTGCTGGGCTTCACAGATATTTTTTTCATTTAAGATTTTGTTTTGCTTTTGGAGAGATGTGTACTCATCAGTCAGCCCCTTCAGGATTGATTAGAGCTGGGAATCAATTTAAATTATACTTCTCACTCAGCTCTTTTCAAAATACCAGTGACTCAACCAGGCCAACCTCTTTCAAGACCCCAGGAGGCCAGACTCTAAGTGGAGGGAATCTCAGCTTCCAGCCCAGCTGAAGGAATGCCCCAGGCCTCACTTCCGCAATGCACGCCATTTCCATGTTCATGCATTTCTGTGTTTTTGCTTGAATCCCTGGGTCCCAGCCATCTCCCAGGCCTGGCTTCACTGCCACCCTGGGGTTCCTCCTGTTTATAATCATGTCAGCCGGGGCTTGCTCCCTATGAAGCGCCTCTAAAATCGACCCTCTGGCCGGCCTCTGCCAGGCACATCCAGGTCTCAGATGCCCAGTTAGGGTCTGGTGAGTTCCCTGAGCTTGTGGGCTCCAGCCCTCCCCAAACTGATGAAGGGGTGCCTAGAGGTCCATGGAATGAGAGGCCTGCCTAGCAGAGGGAAGTTGGAGCCCACACTTCCTGGCCCTCACATTGGGGTCACCCCACCATGGAGCACAGCCACTGCTTTCAGGAAAGGCAGCTTTTGCTGGATGAACTAGTGGGGATTTAGCAAAGGGAAATGAGTAAACTGTCTGGACAGAAAGAAGCCTGAAGAAGGCAGGAGGCCACCTTGTGTCCATGAGGCCAGCCTGGAGGGCGGGCCTGTCAGCACGTGTGACAGCACACCTGCTGGCTGGGCAAATTCGCAAAAGGGACTCAGCTCACGCTGAGGGACATGTGCCAGGTTGGATTTATTATATGTATGAGGAGTTATCATAGGCTACAAAATTGCAAATGGTATTCATGGGTTCCTGAGACTAAATCCAGGTTCTTGCTAAGAAACGTGTGGGAGCCTGACAGCTCATGGGACCCAGAGAGCAGTCTCAGCTCTCCTCTGGGTTTTTCTCTCTGCTGACCAAGTTGTGCTGTTCCCAGTCTGTCTCCCATGACCAGATAAATGGATGGATAAAACGGGGATGGGTCTAACAGAGAGGAGCAAACTTCCAGGATGGTGATTTAATTTCTGCTCAATTTAGAGTTGAACTCTGTGGAGGTCCTAGTGATCTGGGCCGCAGTGTGTCCACGGATGGGATTGGAGCTGGGCAGGTGGATGTGATTTCCAGGAGGTGGAGCTGAAGTGCTGGGCTTTTCAGGGGGACTCCAGGGGTCAGAGATACATGGGGGAGCCTGCCGATGCCCATATAAATTGGGAGTATGGCTGCCACATAACGTGAGACCTTTCCAGCCTGACAGGTTTTCCAAGTAGAATTGTACAGATGTTGAAACACATGCATCCATATAGACACACATATGCACATGCCTGAACATTCACATGTGCACATGCACACACATGCACACACACAAGCACATGGAGTCCATGTTGAACTGCTCTGGGTTGCTTTTTGCCTGCTCTGGGCTTATACACACAAGTGATGCGACTTTAATCTCTAAGGAGGCAAGGAGCATGCAGGCAACTTTATAGGGCCCAGCGTCCCGTTCTGCAGTCAACAGAAGCCCTGGCCTCATCTGGTTAGTGGTATGGATGGCAGGCAGTTTTAGCTGGTGGAACCCGTCTCCTCCCCATCTTGGCCAACCTGGCTTCTCCCCACTGCCCTCTGCTGCCTGTAGAGGCCAGTAGCTTTGACAATGTGTCTTTCCTCGTGGATGAGTCCTGCATCTCTGATGCATCTTCTGGGCCCAGGTGCAGGGGCGGAGTTTGCCCCAGTCATGCACGGGGACCTTGGGAGGCACCAGTTGTGCCAATAATGTCCTGAGCTCTTCTTCTGTGCCCAGCTTTGCTCACAGATCACTTTGTTTGAGCCTGACGACAATCTGGAGAGGTGTGGCAGGTTTGGGGCTCAGGAAAGAGGAGACCCACGGCTGCGGTATCCTGAGCAAGATGGCATGCAGTGGAGGAAGACTGGCGATCCTGTGGGGGCCTCAGGGCCACTCTCCGTCTCCTCCAAGGGCATTGGAGCTGCAAGGTGGCTCTCCTCTCCTGTGAGGGCGGGCGGCAGGCCTGTGGGAAAGAGACTTGGACAAGAGCACAAGGAAGGTGGGAGAAGCTCCGCTCGGCAGCTTGGGCACACGGCGCTGGCGGCAGAGGCAGGGCAGTCGTGACTCCCCTTCCTGTCTCACATCCCAGAGGGAGGAGAAGACACACCAGGGGCCCCGGGTGTGGGTGGAAGTCCTGTCTTCACCATGTCCAGAAACAAGGGTTATAGGCAGGGGGCCAGGACAGGTCCATGAACACTGCAGGCAGAGGGAGGCAGGGCTGGTGCTTTGGGACAGGATGGACCCCAGTGACCTCTGGGTGGCCAGGCTGGCAGGAGGGGGCGCATGCCAGTGGATGTTTCTGCAATCCAACCATTGGGATGCACATTATTAAGGACATGTTAGATGTGCAATGAGTATTTTTACAGCGTTTCTTTGAAAAAGTTATTTTTTCTCTGATTTTAGAGGAAATACATGCAAATTAAAGAGACTTGAAAAACATGGATTCCCTGTAAGCCAACTAACCAGAGATTACCTAGTATTGATAATTGGTGTATATGCATTATGTATGTATGTGTTTTTCTAATGCATGATTTATTTTTCTCCCAGATTGAGTTTGTATGTGTTTTTAAAAACTGTGGTGACATAGACCTAACATGACATGTGCTATCTCAGCCTCACTTCAGGGCACAGCTCAGGGTGTCAAGCACGCTCTCACTGCCATCCCCCCACTACGCCTAGTATGTCCTCAGCTTCCGAAGCTGAAACTGTCCCCATGAGACACCAGCCTCCCCCTCTCCCAGGGCTGGTGCCCACCACTCAGCTTTCTGTGGATCTGATGGCTCTAGGCCCCTCACCTCGTGTTCTCATCCAGCGTTTGTCCTTTGTGAGGGCTTCTCACTGAGCATGGTGTGCACAAGGCTCATCCTGGTTCGAGGTGGCCTCTGGAGTCCCTTCCTTTTGAGGGCTGAGTACTATTCCACATACCACACACATTCAAACACTGGATTATGCTCCATGTGCCTTCTTGGAGCTGTTTGCTTTTCCCTTGGCCTCATTTCAGCCTCTCCCCTACAGCAAAGGAAGCCTCCCAGGAAAGGTTAGGCCACAGTGACAGAGACAGGACCAGGAAGACACCCTGTGCTTTGTTTCTCAAATGCTGCAGGTAAGCCAGCCCCCGGCCCCAGGCAGTGGCCATGGGATGGGTCGTGGGCACGGAGGACTGGAAACTCCCTCCTCATCAGCTTCCCCAGTAGAGCCTGGGAGGCGCCGGGTGTCCCTGCCAAGAGTGGGAGAGGCTGGTGGGGCGCGGCCAGGCACTCAGTGACCGTGGCTGGCTTCCCACCAATGTCTGTCCTGGGCGCAGAGCTGCTGTGCCTTCTCAGGACCAGGGGTGTTGCCTTGTCTCTTAGCTGGCTCCATCTCAGGATGGGCCGCAGGGTCGGGTGGGGGAACATCTCATCAAGGGTGGAGGAAGGTGGATGGACTTAGGGCTGGGTGTTCTCAGGGGACATGGCTCTGTCCCTAGAATTGGCCCCCCAGTCCAGATCCTGAGCATTGCTGAGAAGATCCTGGGGGTGGGAAGGCCATAAGGAGAAAATGGGAAGAGATGTGTTCCCAAAATCTCTGCAAGGTGTCAGAATAGTGAGCCAAGATGTCACACGGTGTGGGGAGGTGGGCATTCCCTTCCCCATGCAGGGAACAGGCACAGCCTGGGGCTTTGTGGCACCTTCTCGATACAGGCTTCAGCTGGCCCCTACGTCCCTTAGAGATGCCCCACAGGGGTGCCCAGCAGGACATGCAGTGAGGGCAGGAGGCAGCTCTGCTGCAGCCCTGGGTGGGATGGGAGGACTCGGATTTGATTTGTAAGGAAGAATGGCAGATGCCCCTGCCTAGGATCTTGTGTGCACACCAAGAGGGTGGCTGTCTTCTGTATGCCTGGGAGTAGAGTCAGGGCCATGTGGGTCATGCTGCCCATGAAGCTGGACGGCTGTGAAGTGTGGGTATTCTCCCAGCAAGCCAGGAAAGTCAATTTTCTGACACCCACTTCCTCAATGGGGACGTGGAGTCCGGGGGACAAAAGGGACATGCCCAGATCTGCAGGATAAAGGAGAGGCAGAGCTGGGAGTCACCTCAGAGCCCTTTGCTCCGGATCTGCTCTCTCTCCTCGCTGCAGCCTGTCTGTGCTTGTCAGGTCCAGCAACAGGTTCCTGAAACTAACAGCTCATTCTTAGTTGACTGGATATCATGGTTTGATTCCTGGGCTAGAGATCAGGGACGGCCCCTGATGGGGGACATGCCAGTGTCCCCCACCCAGAACACTCCCCAAGGTCTTAAGTTCCACGCCATGTGCTGTGTAAGGTTCTGAAATGCATTCGTTACCTCATTTATTTTGGGCAAGTCACTCCCACTCGTACAATGGGAAAACCCAGGTCGGGGGTATGTGGGTGTGAGGAGAGATTTTAGTTTTAGATGTGTGATTTTGAGCAAGTTATTTAAAAACTATCCATCTCAGTTTCACTTCCCAGAGAAAGAATACAACTCTATCAAGCATGTATTAGTTGAGATAAAGTGTACAAAGCTGAATAGGTATTGAACTATTTTTGGATCCCTCTCTCTGCTCCTCTCCCTGAAATATTTCCTAAACATGTGGTATTTCCCCTCCACCTTTCCACTCTATGGTCTGCTCTCTGGCTCTGGGACGGCCTCAGGAAGGCTGGCTTCTGTTCCACAGAGACGGTTCGGTGGGAGAGGAAGTGTGCCGTGAGAACAGCTCAGTTCTTGGTGTGAGAATGACTGGGTCTGAGTCTGAGTTCTGCTATGACCTGAGGTGTGGGTGGTACTGAGGAAGTAACTCATTTATGACTTGATAAATGAAATCTTTAGCCCTGGAAAATCTGACTTTAGCAAGGGACCACCCAGCTCATACAGGGACGATGGCCACCCCCATCCTAACCCTACCAGGGGCTGAGGCCAGGCATCTGCTGTGTTCCCAGACAGAGGCCCAGTCTTGAATCTTAAGTGGGAAGACCAGTTAAGAGGCCCAGTTCTATAAATGAGGCTCTGTGGGGACTAGGCTTGGGTTTAGAGACTAAGGATCAAAGACGTGTGGACACTCTGAGGTTGGGACTTCTCTGACTTCCATGAGGGGAATATATAGTTTTATTCTAAGTCCTTCACAGGATTGGAGGGTGTTCCTATTATTTCAATTAAGAATGACTAAATCATTGGGATGAAACTCTGATCATAAAAAATAAAAAAACAAAAGGCATACAAATTAGAAAGGAGAAAAACTGTATTTTCAGATGACATGATCTCACATGTAGAAAATCTGAAGACATACACAAAAACAGTTGGAGCTAATAAATGAGTTCAGCAAGGTTGTAAGATACAAGATAAATGTACAAAAGTCACTGCATTTTATATATTTTTAATAGAACAAAATTGGGTTTAAGAAAACAAATCCATTTACAATGACATACACACAAATGAAATACTTCTGAATATACCTAATAAGAAAGTGCATGACTTGTACACCAAACACTGAAGAACATCATTGAAGGAAGTTAAAGAGACCTAAGTAAATGAAAAGACATCCTGTGTTTGTGGATTGGAAGGCTTAGTAATGTTACAATGTCAAAACTTCTCAACCTGAACTACTGATTCAACACAATCACTGTCAAATCATAGCTGCCTTTTTCTTTCTAGAGGAAAGATTGGCAAACTGATCCCAAATTATAGGGAAATACAAGCAACCCAGAAGAGCTAACACAATCTCGGAAAAGAGCAAAGTTGGAGGACTCACATTTCCCAATTTCAAAACTTACTGCAAAGGTATAGAGAGCAAGACTGGTATTGGCATAAGGATAGAGACATAAGGTAACGGAACAGACTTGAGGTTCCAAAAATAAACCCACACAGTTGAGATATAGAGCCAGTTGAGATATAGAGCAATGGAATAGACTTGACTTTGTAGAAATAAATCCACACAATTGAGGGACAGAGCAATGGAAGAGATTTGAGGTTCCAGAAATAAACCCACACAATTGATTTTTGATAACATTGCCAGTACAACTCAGTGGAGGAAAAAACAGTCTTTTCAACAAATGATGCTCAGGAAACTGGGTATCACATACAAAAGAATTAAATTGGGCCTCTGTCTCACATAAAAATTAGCTCAAAATGGGTCAAAGACCTAAATAGGAGGTAAAACTATAAAACTTTGAGAAGAAGTCTTAATGACCTTGGATTAGGAAATGATTTCTTAGACATGACACCAAAAGCACAAGAAAATTTTCTCCATGTTTTTAACACTGTTTTTATTTTCTCCTCTCCTGATTGTCAGTTCATATTCAATCCCTGTGTGGTTGGGTTTCCTTAGTTTGGAATATTAAACTGTAATAACTTAATTTGAGATTTCTCTACATGGTTTGTACCTCACTTTCTGATACATGAACAACAATTTTTTTGATAGGTATTTTTGTATTTTATTTATGGTATATAAACATGCTTAAAATTCTTATGGTGTCCAATCATTATATTTCTACTTTAATTTTTTTTAATGTTTTATGCTGAGCAAGTCCATTGCCTTGCAATACAATAATTTCTTCTATAGCAAATTCTAGATTTAATTCCTGAATCTATTGGGAATTTATTTGGCTGTGAGATAAGAACAACTTATTATTACTATTATCAGTTACAAATTATGAGTCATTTTCCTAAAATAAATTGACCCATGCCCCATTTTTTTCCTAATGATTCTTTATCATATACTAAATTCTTATATATGTTACAGTCTACTCTATTCATTATTGTACTCTACTAAAATCTGCTAGAACAAAGGAAGATTCTGAATCTTCTTTCTTCATTTTTAAACCTGCAGAGCCAGCAGAAAGCCTGGAACATACGATATACACAATACATATTTACTGAAAAATGTGCTAATATGCACATGTGTATTTGACCCTTGATGTCCAGGCTTCACAAAGAAGGCTCAAACAACGGAGCCTGCACAGTGATTCTAAGATCAAGGCCACCATGCATGAGATCTGGGTGATGTCCCCTCCTTCACTCCAGTCCTGTAGAAATGACCCATCACTGATGGAAGCAGATCACTTTTCCAACCCTGGACAATTTGTCTTTCCTAACATGGTTCATAGAATGTGTGGGCTGGGGGGTCTCAGCCCAGCTCCTGGCCTGTGCTGGAGGGAGAGCCAGGCTTAACTGTACTCCAGAGTACAGCTAGTTCTGATCCTTAACATGAACATGATTTACTGAATGGTAGAAGTGGCTGAACCTAATTAGGGACAGCGGGTAGAAACCTCAGCTCTGTCTTGTGAGCTTCAAAGAGATGCAGCTTCTAGTGATCATGGCATTGTCATGGCGTTTACCACAAATATTATTCCTGGAATCAAAACTGAGGTTCCTAGAAATCAGCAGTTTGGGGCAGGCTTCCTTCTTGCTGCAAGTAACTGTGATGTGTTACAGCTGCCTGTGGTCAAGTTGCCCCATCGATGTCAGGGTAGAGGCAGGGGTGGCAGTGAGGGGCAAGAGTAACCGCCTCACAGTGGCTCCACACTGTCCCGTGAGCAGCTGAGGTGCGGTGCACCAAGAGTGGTTGCTCATGTGACGCAAGCCCCTGGCGGCTGAGGTTGGCTTTGTAAACTGGGAGGGTGAAGTTGACAGCTGTGTTCTGTAACTGGGTCAGGCGTGGTGAGGCACTGGCAATGTTGGAACATTTAGCAAGGACTGGAAGTGGGAAGCAGGGAGGAGACTGACCTAGTTAGGGAACAAGCCCATGGGAGAAGCACGCCCGGAGCCTGGAGACACAAAACCACTGTGTCTCTCACTGTCTCTCCCACTCTCTTTAAGTTTTATTTTACTGTGGTAGGAACATCTAACAAGAGTCTCTTCTCAACAAATGTTAAGTATATAATACAGTCTTGGTGACTAGAGGCGCAATGGTGTTCAGCAAATCCCCAGAGCTTACTCACCTTGCTTTATGGAAACTTTATACCTCTTGGTCAATAAATCCCCTTTCCCCCTCCCACTAGGCCCTGTCAACCACCAAACCACCACTCTGTGACTCTATGAATTTGACTGTTGTAGTTCCTCCTATCAGGGGACTCATGCAATGTTTGTTTTTCTGTACCTGTCTTACTTCATTTGGCATAATGTCCTCAAGGTTCACCCATGTTGTCATTCATGGCAGAATTCCCTTTGTTTTTAAGGCTGAATGATAATCCACCATGTGCACAGACCACATGTACTTTACCTTATACCATCTCTCTTTTGAAATTAGTGGTGGGATGAGGGGATGATGGGACAGCTGTAATGTGAAGATTCTGAGCTGGACACTATCTATATTTTCATCGTTTCCCCCTGGAATCCTGAGGTACAAGTTATTATGAAACGTTAGAGTCAGGGAGATGGAGACTGGATCACACAGTGGGAAGGAGGTGCATTCCTCCCAGGGGTCTGTCACCAGAGCTGGGAGGCCACCCTCTCTGGACCACACCGCCTCCCCCAGCGTGCTCCTCAGAACTGATGCATCGGCCTTGATCAGGCTGCCCCTTTAACCCTCTCTCCACTAACACTCTTAGCCAATAACAACTTTTCTCTGCCATGATACCTCTGTGCTTGTGGCTGTACTGGCAGGATAATGATTACATGAGGCGTTCACATCATGCCTGACTTGGAAGAAGGAACTTGTGAATGGCAGTTGCTCTTACGAGTCTAGGAAACAATAAACAAATCTGAGTGGCCATGTGCCTTGATGCCCTGAGTCTGGAACATGAGAATATGAGAATCTGCTTCTGTTGCTCCCTCTAGGCCCCCAAATTCCCCTCCATCACTGGACATGGGGTCACCAGGGCACCCTGTGGCCATACTTGCTCTGGGTTAGGCAGGCCTCCAAGACCACAGAATTACAGGGGTTTCTGGAGAGCCTGGGGGTTGGGGAGGTGGGAGGACATGAAGAGAGAACATTGCCCACCTGTTCAGAAGTAGAAAACTTCAAAAGAAGCTCACACTGAATTCCTGAAACAGCAACACTATTCTTGGTCTAGTTAGGAGAAGGCTGAAGGGAGTGACTTCCCAAATACCACAGGCAAGGATCTCTTAGGATAGCCCATGTGATTGTTCTGGCCACAGCTCAGGGTGACTGGCGTTGGACTTCAAGCAGCCGTGAATTTCAGTTGACATTATGTTCAGTTCTTCTTCTGATGCAAAATTAATATGCTCACTTGGGATAAGGGGCCTTGGCATCTTTTTATTTTTATTTTCATTCATGTCCAGCTGGTGAGAAACTCAAATTAAGTTTTACTTGAACAGCTATTTTTCACCTAGTGATCCCTTTATCAGGGGAATTGAATAATGTGTAATTTTTTGCCAGGATTTCTGGTTAGGGATAATTTTTTTCTTTTAGGTTCTTGGTCTGAAATTTTATAATAGAAGACTAAAGAAAACAAACATGTCTAAATGCTTATCACAGTGGAGAGAAGGGGGGAAGGTTGAGGCCAGTGCTGCAGAGAAGGCTGGCAGATTGGAGTTGGCCAAGGAAGTGCAGCCAGACAGGGAGGCAGAGAATCAGAGGACACTGGTGGCAGAATTTCAGGAGAGACTCTCTCAGGGTCTCCCAGGACTGACGATAGTGTCTGCTTAGGGCTGGTGCTTGACTTTACGGAATTACAGTCAGATTGCAACTTGCAGACTATTGGCAGAGAATAAGTACCATGGCTTGGAGTTTGGTGATTGTTATGGACTGGACTGTGTCTCCCAAGTCCCTGTGTTGAAGCCCCAAGTTCCCCAGAATGGGAGTGTATTTGGAGGTGGGGTCATTAGAGACAATTGAGGTTAAAATGAGGTCACGTGGCTGGGCCCTGATCCCATGTGACTGGTATCCTTATAAGAAAAAGAGACAAGGACAGAGACACACAGAGGGACAGTCACGTGAGTGCACAAGAGGAGACGGCATCTACACACCCAGGAGAGGCCTCAGGGGGACCTGCCCCATCACACCATGACCTTGGACTCCCAGTCCCAGGACTGGGAAGGCCTGTGGTTTAAAGCGCTTGCTCTGGTTCTTCGTTATGGTGGTCAAGTAGATTGACACAGCAATTTAAGATCATCTATAGTCTTTGAGAGAGATCCACTTTGACAGGGGCTGGGAATATGAGGAATTAGGATGTTTCTCACTGCTGGTTCTTCTTGGCGGTGAGAAGGTAAGGAAGGACCCTTCCTGGGTGGTCCATTTTACCTCCTCTCCCTTTCATCATATTTCTGTCATCCAGCCCCTCATGAGGAACCCAGTGTGGGTCCAGACCTAGGATGTGCCGGAAGCCCCAGGATATGCCCTCGAAGGGGCTTTGGTGCCTCTGCCTGCTGGCCTGGAAACTCCTGGGTTCCCAGCCACTTCTGGGGTCTGCCAGCTGCACACCTTTGTATGGCCACCTTGCCTGCTCTGGACCTGGTAACATGGTGCAGCTCTTGGTGGAGAGTGGCTGGGGGAGGCCAGCCCTGCAACGGTGGGGTCTGTGCTGCTTCTGTTTGCCTGTCCCAGGCTGGAGGACATGCATGGGTAGGGGCTTCTTGGTGGAGATGGTGGGAAGACAGGAGACCCCTAAATCAGGGGCTTCAAATCATCAGGTCTCAAACTTTGCACACATGCACATCACCTGGGGATATTTTGCAGAAAGTTCTAGTGAGGGAATGGCTAGGATCCTTCCCAGGTGACTCTACTCCCCAGGTGACCTGCTCCCCAGGTGATGCTGCTCCATGTGACCTTGTTCCCCAGGTGACCTGAGCAGGAGCTGCCTGCACCCCTACTGAGAACCAGAGCCAGGTCACCTCATTAGGGGCTTTTTTCCAGCATTGTCTTCAGAGCCACACTTTGCCTGTGTCCATGAAGGAGAGAGACATATAAACATAAATAGTAAGACAGGTCAATGAAATGATGGAAGTTGGAGAAAAGGATCATTAAAGCAAAAATGCTTCAAAAATTGAGTAGAGGAGTGAAAATATGAAGATAAATGATCCAAGGAAGAAGGGTGAAAACAACAACATAAACTAAGAATCTGCTGAATAAACATCTGCCCGAGAGCTGACAAAGCCAGTGGCCTGGAGACCAGCCATGAAGGAAGAAGCGCTGGGGACAGAGGGCAGAGGGGTAGCCCGTGGGGGCGGGGGCGGGGGTGACAAGGAACGCAGACAAGGACGGGCAACGGCAGTGACAGGAAACCTCCTCTTGCCGTGAATACAGTAAAACGAAATGGAAGAACGTAAAAGCAGCAAACTTGAAGACTGGGAAGGTGGGTGGTCGGAGAACAGGAGGCCGAAGGGAAGCTGAAGGGAAACAGTGTAAATCAGGGCCACAGAGTGCATAAAATGCTGTAGCTCTGCTACTAGGGTCTAAGTGTTTTTGAAACAGAGTAAATATATCCTTAGAGATTAGGAAACAGAAACAAATTGAAAAGAAAAACCCCAGAGTAGAAAGCCAGCAAGTGGGGTTGCACTTCTGGTTCTGGCCCAGGAGCAGGGCAGCTGGAGCCATGCATGGGCCTGTCTCGGGGCCTAGTCTTGGCCTTCACTGGGCAGCATGGGAAGACACCCTGAGCAGAAAACACTCAGCCCTGCATTGCACTGTCCTCTGAGCACTGGGACCACGATGGGGACATTTATGCATCAGCTTGGCCAGGCCAGGGTGCCCAGCTGTTTGTTCAAACTCCAGTCTGCATGTGATTGGGAAGGGGTTTCTAGATGTGATTGACATTCACAATCAATGGACTCTTAAGTACAGCAACAAGCCTTCAGGACCGGGTGGGCAGCTCCAAGGTTTCTGTGGTGAGGGCCGAAGTTCCCAGAGAAGCAGTTGTGCCTCAGGCTGCAGGAGAGAAGCCTGTTCCCTGCCCACTGGCCTGCCCTGCAGCTTTTGGACTGGCCAGACCTGCAGTCACTGGGCCCAACTCCCTCAAATAAATCCATCCCCCACTCTCCCTGCGTAGGTATATATCCTACTGGTTGTGTTTTTCTGGAGAACGTGAGGATTACTATGTGCTTTTTAAGTATGAAGAACACAAGCTCCGAGAACTTTGGAAATGCGAACACCCTTCTTTCATGTAGGCACAGTTGGGCAGTGGGTCTCTGTGTGCCAGCAATGAACCCTGGTTTAGGGGGAGACCCAACTGTGAGTCCAGATTTGGTGCGCATGTGTGCAGTGCTCTTTGGCTACTTCAACCACTTTCTTCCTGTCTGTAAAACGGGAACACAGCATTCTTGGCTGTCAGGGCCTTTGTGAAGATCACGGACACAGTGCTGATAGACAAGTTTGATGCATAAAGGGCACCCAGCCAGAGGTGCTATCTTGAAAGGTTCAGGTAATGAGTAATGTGGTGAGAAGTTAAGAGTAGCGCGCATGCACTCAGTTAGTTTTCATGGCCTGGCCCTTCAGGAGAAGCTGCCAGCCATGGCCACGGGAGTGTGCGAGCTAGGCCCCACCACTCCCTCTCCTAGGTCTACTGGACTCTCTGGGAATGAAGAAGGATCCAAGCAGAGGAGGACTTAGTGGTTTTCAATTAAGAGGGGGCATGGTCAGATACTTGGCAGGTGTTGGGTTATCCTGGGTGGGAGGGGCAAAAGGGAGGTGGGCTCCACAGCCCTGGAGGTCCACCCCAGGCTCTGGGCTTTGCCCAGACTACTCCTGTGGCATCTGTCACTAAACGAGGGGCTCTGGGAGAGATAGTCATCAACTGGGTGGCAGCGTTTGACCAAGGATGAAGGGCTGACTGAACAAGGACCCATGACATCTAAAATGCTTCCATCCTGAGGGAAGGTCCACACCCATGGGCAGCACATGAGCCCTGGGGCTCTTGAAGCACCCAGTGGGAATCCCAACCTGGTGAAAGGAGTGCAGAGCTGAGATCCTTCTGAGCAGCAGAGCTGAGCCCAGCTTTGCACCCCTCCTGGGCCTGGTCGGTGCGCATGGACTTGCGCTCTCATCCTTGGTTTTCCAGTGTGTGACTGTCAGTATGAGCTCTGCACACTGACCCGGAGTCTCTCGATAGGTAGAGGTACAATTGGCTCCCAGAGGCACTCAGTCTGGGGATCAGGTGACTAGACTGGGGATAGAATCCTCAGGGACTGGCGGGTCCTTCCAAACTTTGAGGGAGTAGGTAGAGCAAACCCAGGCAGGGTTCTGGTAGGTGGGGGCATGAGGGAGCAGGGACATCAGCAGGAGAAGGAAGGAAGGAGCAAGGGCGTTTGCAGCTCACTTTTCCAGAATTAAAGGTGGAGGCTGCAGATGCATGGGAGCCAGCTTCTCTGTGTTGAGAGTCTCTGTGCAAAGGCAACTGGAACTAGAGGCTGGAATTTGCAATCCACACCACATGGCAAGATCTCTTTTAGAACTTTTTGATTTTTTTTATTTAACAGTGTAGCTACTAAATCACTATAATTTAAAAATACTCCTTTTCTTCCAAGTGAATATTAAATGAAGACCACTTTCTAACCCAAATAACTAAATTTCAAAATACATAAAAAGCAGGATCTGTTCTGAAACCAAAACCACAAATTAAAATTATGAGGAAAGGAGTGTTAGAGAACTATTTGACAGCACAGCACATTCACATCAGCTGTGACCCAGCGAAACATTTAACTCCTCAGTGTTCAAGGTAGAGGCTCCTAGTATTCCCTTTATTGCAGCCTTCACTCCTTGCCAGCATGGGGAAGACTCCACCTCCAAGCTCCCTGCAGAAAGGTGGTGCCTGAGGCTGCTTCTCACCACCAGGCTATGAGCAGAGTCCTCAGGTGTCACCTGTAACCTGCAGCAGGTAGGAGCTCTTGCCTGCTGTGGCTACCAAGGGAGGCCACACTGGGGTGACAGAACATGTTTTGGAAGCTACTGGGAGGTGGCTGCCCAGATCTGCAACATATCCTTATGTAAGTGACTAGGGAATTTTTGTGAAGACACAGAGATATTGGGGCTTATTTGTTATCAAGCACAAACTAGCCCAACCTGACTAATTCAGTGTTGTTGAAATGTCACAGGTGTGTAATCATCACCACTAACTAGTTAACTGGTACCCATTCTGTTTGCATTTCTTGTTCTTAACCTCCTCTCCACTGATGAAATTCTTTATCAAGAGAGTCAGGAAACTTTGTACTTAGCTCCCAGACTGCTTTCCCTTGTGTTGCTTTCAGCCCCACTGGGCCACATATCCTTCAGTTGCACAGTCTGCTGATAGCCTGTGAAGATCACCTCCAGGGGTTTTCTCTTCCATCTCTGCACTTTGCTCATGTACTACCTTGTGCTTACAATTCTGTCAGCGCATACTCCATCTTTACTGTGTTTACTGAAAGAATATTCCACCTTCAAAGGCAAGCTTAATGCCTGCTCACCTTTGAAGCCCTCTGCGACTTTTGGGGATCAACTCCACACACTCTGTGTTCTTCAAAACCTAGAGCTATACTTGTGGGTTTGTTCATACTTTATGATCATTGGGGAATGGCCTATGTCTCTTTTCCAGTCTGCAGTGAGGTCTGCAAACAAAGTAGGAATACAGGTAAGTGCAGCATTGTGCCTGGTCTAAGCAGTACTTAATGGTTGTTAGGTTTAAGATTTTCTTTTCTTTTACAGAGAAAAATGATAGTCATGGTTGTTATAATTATCATTAAACGTCCTTCTTGCCCTTCAAAATTGCAAGTGAGAGCTGGGAGTTCAGGCTGAGTCAGTTGCAATACTATTTGGTTGTGAGACCTTGAACAAGTTAGCTTCTGTGACCTTCAGTATTTTAATCTACATGATGGGGGAAGTAGGCAAGTAAAAGTGTCACTGTAAAGATTAAATGCTGTTCTACTCCTAATGTGAAATGTGACATATCACACATCTACTAAATGCTTGTTCTGGACATGTGGTTCAATGCCTTGAATTTCATTTTGGAGGTGAACCTGCATATTGTTTGGTCAAGATGACCAAATGT
This sequence comes from Manis pentadactyla, assembly GCF_030020395.1. Lineage (NCBI taxonomy): Eukaryota > Metazoa > Chordata > Mammalia > Pholidota > Manidae > Manis > Manis pentadactyla. The sequence continues at coordinate 48,403,329 of NC_080025.1, forward strand.
GCATGGACTTGGACACGGCAGAGCCATGGTACCCTTGGCCGCTGTAGTGGAGGCTCCCCCTGGGTAGACTAATGCACATTCCCTATGACCCATGGACGCTGTCTAGGGTTAACTGGTGAGCTAAATGCACCATACTGGGCACCACCACTCCTGCTTCCTTCAAGTATTGAATAAGTGACATTAGTCTCTGCAATTTCCCCAGAGATGTGATATTGCTCCTGGTTTGCTTTCTCAGAAGGGAGAATAAAATATGTGCCTTGGTGTTGCTCAAGAAAAATGAGTAAATATATGCTCAAAATCACATGGATAAATGTTCACAGATGCTTTCTTTATAAAGCTGAAAACTGAAGACAACTCAATATTCATTGAGAGGAGAATGGTAAATACGTAGTGATGTAACTGTGGTACATACTATTGCCGTATCTCACCCTCAGATGAAACTTAGTCTTTCAGTTGAAAGAAACCAGGCAGAAAATAGTATATACTCCCGAATACCAAAGATATGAAGTTCCAGAAAGATGAAGTTAATTGATGGTGACTGATGATGGTTACCTGGTAGGTAGGGGAGAGGGGTCACTGACTGGGATGCAGCATTTGGCAAGTTTTTGGGTGCTACTCTAGGTCTCCATCTGGGTGGATGTATCCACAGTAGTATACAAGTGTAAAAGCTCACAGAGCTGCACGAACATTAGTTCACTTTATGTACTTTATGCCAAATCTCCATAAAAAATGAAATGAGAGAAAAACAGGGAGAGAGGAAGAGGGGAGAGAGAGAGAACAGGGGAAGAAAGGAGACTATGTTTTCCTTTACGCTGTCATGATCTATTAGAACCTATTACTTCTATGTTAAAATCAATTGTAAATGAAAGAAACTAGATACATTATCCCATTCTTGTGGGAGGGAAATGCCAACATGGGGGGCTTAAGTTCCTACATGGGATTGTTGGGAGTTGCTCATCTCCTTACCCTACACCCTTCCACTACATCTTCACGCGGACCCAGGAAATGGTGATTCAAAGTGTTGTTTTCCATTTTTCCATTTATTGCCATCCTTTCTGTTACTCTGTATGACCTGCTCAGACCTGGTGTCAGTGCAGAAATAATGCATCATCGAGCTAAGGCACGCTTCAACAGAGGCAGCTCTGTGCTTGGCCTCCCATTCTCTGAACGGAAGTCTCTGTCTGCTGAAGTCCTGAGACCCTGGCTCTAAGGCTGTCACCCAGTGTCCCTCACTGATCATCTTCTTGTCAGGAAATCACACAGTTAGGATATGGTCAGTCCCAGGACATGACGACACTTTCCTCTAAAACCATTTTTTCCTGCCATATCACAGTATTAGACAGTGAGAATAAACCAACCATGTCTTAAAAGTAAGTGCAATATTTTAGTTTTGCATCTTGCTTGCCTACTTTTAATTTGGTTGAATGGGATGTGAAATATGGCATGTTTTCCCAAAACAGAGTCCAGAGGGTATTTCCCTGGGGTCAGGAGCCAGGTAGACCTGGTGAAAAAGCAAAGAAACAGAAAAAGGTGCTTAGTGACGCTAGGGAGAAGCTTGGAGAACTCTGGGAGCCCTTACTACAGCTCGGGTTGACAAGGCAGGGCCAGGCTGCCAGTCCCTGGGTCGTGGGCCATCGCCAGGCACATGTCAGTCAGATCCGTGGACATTCCATGCAGAGCCCTGCCAGGAGATGAATTTTTGATCTTGGGATTTACAACTCTGAGCACCAAAGTCATCCACATTTTGATTTCATGACTTGAGATGATTTTACTGTATTTAATTCCCACCTGCTGCCCTTCAGCTTTCCAGAGCTGATATGTGCTCTCAGGACAAGATCAGACACACACGTACTTTTTTATTACTCATGAGGGCTTTGGCCCTGAGTCCTAGCAGAGGTCTGTTCTTAACTCTGGGAGCCACCTGGTGACCAGGCCTCAGGGCAGTCTATGGATCCCATTGTGGACACCAGGCCTGATGCCCTGGGAGCACCCCTTCTCCCTACTCTCCTCCCCAGCATTAGCCTTCCAGATTTTAGTACAATGGTTTTGACACAAGGCAAAGTCAAGACAGAGAAGAGAAATGCATGGGGCCCTAATGTTTAGAAATAGCAAGGTCTGCTCTTTGGAGCCCAGGACACTGAAGAAACTGTGCTCTCCTGGGCAGCAAAGGAAGTGGTGACACTCTTAACAAACCAACCAAAGAGGTTAAGAGAAGAGAGAAAAGAGCAGTCCAAACAGGTGAATCCCCAAATTTGATTGAAGACTACAGGGAGATTGGGAGCGCACAGCAGGGTTGCTAAGCTTTGGTCCAGCCCGCTTCCATCAGATCCCCACCACCTAGTACGCTTCCATCAGATCCCCACCACCTAGTACTTTAGCATTGCAAACATACCTGCCTTTGATCTGCTTCACTATCCGGAGAACCTTCCCAGCATTTATCAGATAGGTGACTAGATAGGTTGGTACGGAGATATGTAGAGAGATGATAGATAAGACAGGACAATACATGATATAGATGGATGGATAGATAGATAAGTGATAGATGATAGAGATAGATGGAATGGTTGGTAGGTAACTCACTCATTATGTTACAATCTAAAGCTGCTGGGGGATGGTGGATTGGATGGTTGGAACATGGAGAAGAGAGGCTACACAGGAAGGCACGGCCAGTTGCCCACATTTTCTCAGTGTCTTCATGCGTACACTCTGCTGTGGCGGAGCTTTGAAATCGGGTGTTCCTTGGCATCTTTGCACAATGGCACCACGCCCCCTTCAGGTTCATTCCTATTACTGAAATTCCTATTAATGGGACCTGACCTGTTCTGGGAGTTTGTCCATGCCCTGCATGTCCACTAAATGTGTAGACCAGTAAATGTAAGTGATACAATCGGACCCAGTTTTTGAGTTCCTGCTTTTTAACAATACCCAAAATTAAAAATCAAGATTTAAAAGACAATCAAATGAAGAGACACACAAGGAAATGGATGGCTGGTCGTCCCAGCACCTTCTCTGTGCACGTGGTCACAGGATCTTCTATCTAAAAGCAGTCCCCAGTCCGGAGTGGAGGGGCCACTAGGCCTGCGGGTCCTTGGCTGCTTGGACTAAGCCCCACGTCAAGGACTGGTGGTGTCTCCCTTGTCCCTTGCTCCTGGAGGAGCCGATAGCCACCTATGCGGTAAATGGATGGGTCAGTGGACAAGTCAGTAGGTGAAGCAAGAGGGTGGCCCCAGGCTTACTGTCTCTATGGCAACCAGAAAGGCAGGAGGGCTGTTGGTTCTCTGTTTCCCAAAGTCCTTCTCCCACACCCCTCCACTCTGCCTCCCACATGCCACTGAGCAAGCCCTGAACTGGGTGTCGTAGGGTCTCATCCTTAAAACAAAGATGAGGGACACACTCTCTGAAAGGCATTGTCCACATGAGAGGTGACACACGTGAACCCCCAGCTGATGCATGTGCAAGGCAGGCCTCAGTGACAGGAGACCCCCCAAAATGTGCCAGTTAGGAGATGGACCATTTCCAGTTTCCCAGGCTTCTGCACCTTCGGGTGGGGGGTTTTGGGGTGGTAGACAGAAGGAGTCTGCTGGTGTCCAGGTGTCTGTGCTCTGCAGATGGGGTGGCAAACTTCAATCTCCTTCCTGCCCGATCGTCAGAGATTTGCTTGGGGAGGGCCCTTCAGTGCCAACAGGACAGGAACCCGGGGACCACTTCCCTGGCTTCCCTCCTCCCTTCCTGTCCTCTGCTTGGTGAGACCCTTCACAGGGCAGGGAGAAGGCTCATGTGGCTCAGGCCTGCCTGCAGCCTGAACATTGCTGATGGCAGGCCTGGGGACCGGGTCACTGGGCCTGTCTCAGAATTGCCTATGAGGTCTTTGTGGGGCATGGCGCCTGACTTTGGGGCTCAGCCCAGAGCCTGAAATTCTGTTTGCTCTGACCTTCCCAGGAGCACGTAGTTTCCTGGTTGCCCCAAATGGTCAAAACAAGGACCACGGGGCTGTGGCACATGTGACAGCTGAAGGATTAGTGGCCGATGCTATCCCCACTTCTTCAGTGTACTTGAGTGAGAAGAAGACACAGCTGACCATAGCTTTCACCGGCAGCAGAGTTTATAGGAACAGCATGCAGACTCTGGTTTAGTAGGAACCTGCCATCTTCTGGGCCTCCCAGCTACTCTGAATGTCAAAGGGACTAAGAGCAATTGTCCTAATTTGTATCCTGAGTCCAGGAACCCACGTAGAAGTGTCTGAATTACCCAGCCAGAAAGTGGCGAGCAGAAAGTTCATCCCTACCCCCTCCCCTATGAGGGATTTGCTGTTTTCCTACTCTAACATGTTGCTTTTATGACAAAAAATGGAATTCTCTGAAGATCTTTTACTGAGAGAAGGCAGGACACTGGCCATGGACAAGAGGACATGAGGTATCTCCTGCCTCTGCCACACAGACGCTCACATCTCCCTGGCTGAGGACAGTGTCCAAACAGTGAGCCTTTGGAACCTGCAGGCACAGGGGGGCTCAGGATTCCTAGGAGCAGAGCCCCCGGGGAACCATGCCAAGAATGTGAGCTGGCCTGGGAGCAGCGAGCCCAGCTACCCATATGTAGAAAGGGACCATGCGTTGCTTAGTATCACCACCTGTCACAGACCTCGGGGCCTCAGCTCTCAGTTTAGCCTTCCCTTTGCTATGATGAGTAACCCAGTGGAGGTCATCTTGACCACACCTGGCCTGGCTGACCACCCTGGGGCTAAGACTTTATCTCCATTATCCATTCAGCAACAAGTTTTTAAGAAATGCATCCCCTGTGAGATGTGAGCAGAGCTGAGGCATCCTTGAGGGTCATGCTGGGGGATGGCTGGTGTCCCTGCCCACTGGACACCACAGGTCTTCCTTCCCCTTTCTCTTCCCATTGCTCTGGAGGAGAGTGCTTGTGGAGGCCGTGGTGTGCACTGCCGTGGTGGGGCTGGCAGCTTGTTCCTGCTAGGGCCTGCTTCCATGGCTGCCATGGCTCATGTGGAGCTGCATTCTCAGTTATCCTGGGGTCTGAGTGATTTGGGGCCAGAAGGAGAGGTGTCCGCCTGGGTGGAGGTTCCCCTCCAGGCCCTGGGGCAGCTGCCGGGCCCTATCCCCTGGGAAGCAAAGCAGGCCAACAGGCAGGGTGTGAGCTGGTGGGGGGCTATATGCTACGGGGGGTGAGCTGGTGGGGGTGACCTGCTACAAACCTGCTCAGTCACTGGATTTGCTTGAAAGATTTTTGCAAGGAAGCCCAGCGACTCCATAGGGAATTGAGGGAACAGGAATCAGTGGGAAAGAGAACCATCTAGAAGCCTGCTAATGAGTTCTATGCAAAGGCATCAGGACCCAGATGAACTCTCTGATAATGATAAGCTGATAGTAGTCATAGTGACAGTATCAATATTGCCTTGGTCAGCATTTAGGTGGCTTCCCGCTCAGTCAGGGTCTCAGCACATGACCTTTGGTTGCCCTTTGAGCCCTAAGTGTTAAGTACTGGGATGAACCAAATTCCTAAAGAGCTTTTGTGACAGGGGACATGGCACCTGCTTTCCAAAGTCAGTGGCAGTTGTATGGAACTGTTGGTGAATTCAGGACAAAGGGTAACTGGGCAGGACTAAATTTCTCCTCCCATGTATCTGTTGTAGCATTTCCCTCTGAAAACTTTCTTTGAAACAGGGACACACCTTTTTGCTGAGTCTAAGTGTGAGATGCAATGCACTTTAGATGTAAAAGCTGGGGTTTGGGAGCATCCCCGCAGCTGAGGGCAAAACTAGGAGCTGCCTGAGGAGTGCAAGTCCTCTGCACAAGCCACGCTGTTCCTGGGGCACCAGCCATGGGGTCTGCTGGGGGCTGGGCTGGAACCCAGCCATCAGGCAGGTCTCTTCGGTGGCTGCAGAGATGGGCTGAGGTCCTCCCACAGAGGAAGGCGGCATGGAAGCCTGAGGGTTCAGAAGGAGCAAAGCCCCCAGCCAGGAGTCATGCCAGTGATGCACGCCCGGGACAGAAGCCAGGCCTGTGGGTTCACCAGTCTTTTGGGGACAGTTCCAGGGATGAGGAGGGTATGTGGAGAGTGACTAGTCCACCCGCAGTGGTCAGGCTGCCCTCTCACTGCTGTGATTTCCAGTTCTGGTGCCAAGACAAGAGTGAGATTTGATTGCTTGAAGTGATGTGTTTGTACATATTTTAGTTTCATAACTTGATCCCTTTGCATTGCCAACCACATGCTCTCTATCCAATTTTTCTGTCCCCATCCTTACCTCCCTCCTTATCTCGCTGTCTCTCTCTCTGAATCTATGGGTCTTCCTCTTTGGTGTGTGTTGCTCATGGACTGAACCCCATTCCTAAACCAGGCACCTTTCTTGCTTCTGGAAGGAAGGCTCAGGAATTAGAGTCCTGGACCACACAGCATACCCACAGATGTTTTGGGTTAAATTTTCTACTTGTTCTGCCAGTTCCTTTATAAGCTTTTTATGATTACCGCTCTTCTTTGGAGTCAGGTGGACACAAACAGATGGCAGATGCTTCCCCAAGAGCTGACCACAGCATCCTTGAATGCTGTACCTGTGGACTCACGGCCTGCTGAGCATCCTTCCCCAAGGGGTGGCAGAGGAGGACAGAGAATGAGATGGAAATGGTGGGACAAGTTTCCAGGGCTACGGAAGAATGTGCTGGAGGCCCGACGAGCAGAGGTTGGAGACAAACTGCTCACCCGCAGTCGAGCACTGAGTGTGGGTTTTCCAACCAGAGCCCGGGTCTCTGCTTTCTTATCCAGGGATTTTCTCAACATGGCCAGGCACTTTTCCAAAGACCAGGGCAGATACAGTGTGTGGGAAGAATGGGTAATGGTCCCCGAGGCTCCAGGGATGTGGCGAGGTCACCGCGACCCATCACTCGTGTTCACACATTCAAGGTTCTGCCCACCCTCCCTGAGGCCTTCCCTCTGCTGGACAGGGCATCAGGCATGGCTCCACAGGATGGCCCTGCAGTAGCCATGGCAGCAGTGGGGACAGACCCCAGGGCAGCTGCTCCAGGAGACCCTTAGCCCCAGGGAGAGGCAGAGCACGCTTTGCTCTGGGGACCTCGAGGTGGTTTTGCCAAATAGCCTCGAGGTTTGCTGAACGGGAAGCTGGGGAGAGAGGGCACCTGGGCCGGAAGTCAGACTTGCCTGAGGTGGTTTAGAGACGGAAGTGGCCCCTGAGTCCTGAGTGATGGAGGCACGGGCAAGGAGGCAGCTGTGCACAGGGATACTCAGGGGCTGGGGATGTGGGGCTAGGTCAAGTCTTTCTGCTCCAGGCTGCATCTGTGTTAGGGCACCTCAGGATAAAGTGTGTGCCCCAGGCACCTTATATCTTGGGGCAACCTGCCCACCAGTCCTGGCTGAAGCCAGAGCCGACTGGCTTAGGGTTAGGTGGAGCTGAGGGATGGAGCCGCAGGCAGCGGGGCTGCCAGGGAGAGAGACCTGGCGCTCCGGCAGTGCCCAGAGGGGCAGTGGGCAGAGCGGTGGACTGGTGCGGTGGCTGCCTGGCTGGGCCTCGGCTGCTGACAGGACTGCTGGCTGGGACTTGTGCAAACAGCCAGGCAGTGTGTCCTGCCTCCATGAGGCATATGAGCTTTGCACCTCTGTGGGGTAGAGTCTGAAACACAAACGTGAGTGTGCCAGGTGGGAGGTGACAAGGAAAGGCCAGTATTAGTCTGCCTTCCCACTCCCCTGATGTGACATTGTGCTAGTCCCCTGCTGCATTTCTCCAAGTGACTGTGACAGCTCATAGAAACTGTCACATTATTAGCCCCATGCTGCAGGAGCACGTCCAACAGGAGGACTCACAGCAGATGCTGAGAATTGCAGATGTGGAGTGGGGGCCCAGGCCACCAGGCAGGCAGTCCAGGGCCAAAGGCAGATGCCTGCCAGGGAGCATGCTGGGCACAACACGGGGACTTTGTGGTGGTGATGGCTTGTTCTGAAGCACATAAGGTGCTGAACATGGCCCTCTGGCTCAGAGGGCATGGCTTTGTGCATGAGAAAAATGGAGAATAGGAACATGGTGATGTGGTTTGAAAGCTGATGGGCTCCCTTTGGCCAGAGTATGGGCCACAGGGAGGCCTCTGAGTGCCCCTGCTTGGAGCCACTCTGCTGCAGGGTTGTCCTGCTCCTGCTGGGCCTGTGGGCCCTGTGTCCATGCAGGCAGGTTACCCCCTGGGACAGCACAGAGCATCAGGTAGCTGTTGATGAGCTGGGCCAAGCCTGCAGCAGCCAAAGTAAATATGTTTGGATCCTGGTGGACAGTCCTGGGGTTTGTGTGGGGGGCAGGGGAGTCAGGTGCAGGTAGCCCTCCGAAAGGTGGTGCTGCAGCCAGAGAACATGCTGAATGCCAAAAACATGAACTGTATTTCAGCAACAAAAACTTGAAGGAAGAAATGGCAGATGGGGCCAGCCTCAAATAGCAGGACCTCTGTCTGCGTGACAGAGCAAGGTTGGATGGCCACCAGTGGCCCTCAGTCTTTGCTCTTACCTCCTCCCTCAGCAGGGAGGGGTGACCAGTGAGTCCCTTAGATCCACCCAGAGTGGCCATGCTTATTTCAGAAGCATTCCAACAATGGCAGACTCCTATTATTTTTCAACTCTTTAATGTGAAATATTTTCTAAATAGAAAAGAGTACATAAAATGTATGTATATTAAAAAGCATTAATAGTAATAAAGGATAAAATCACCCTGTGGAATTCCCCATGCTCCCCTGCGTGGTGTGGTTGCCCCCCTCTCCGGGGAGAGCCCCTATCCTGAATTTCCTGGTAATCACATTTCTTGGCTTTACTAAATCTCATATAGCTAATACATTGCTTAGATTAGTCTCCTGTGAACTTTATTTAGGTGGAATCATGCCATGTCCACTCTTCTGCAACTTGCTTTCTTTACTCAACAGTAGTTTTTGAAATATTTCCTTGTTGATGTCACTGAAGTGCATATTTTTCTGCATCAGTTGGTTGATCTACGGCTTCCCTTTAGCCTGTGGGTGTGATGTGCTTCTGTGTTCATGTTGCTCTATAAAATGTCACGTATGGGGAATGTGCCACAACCTGTTTATTCATTTCATCTCTGGGGGCTGCCTTTGCTGAGCAGGGCTGCTGAGCACATGTGCCTGAGTGTCTCTGCCAGAATATTAGTGCAATGATCTGTGTAGAGTGTGTACGTGCTCAGTTTTATGAAATTTTGTCATATCGATTTTCTGAGTGATTAGGTCCCAGGTCAGAGGTGAGTGGAATCTCCACGGCCCCAGGCCTACCCATACCCTGTGCCATCAGATTTTTAATATCTTGGCAGCTTAGTGGCTGGATGTGGTTCTCCAGATGCCGATGCCGGAGGGGCAGAGCAACAGCTGCCACGCCCAACAGGAATCGCAGGAGGGAGTCTGGGTGCCGCGGCGCTGGGCAGTCTCTGCTGGTGCCCGTCTCCTTCCCTGTCCTGCTTATGTTTTTCCGAGCTCAGCCTTCGGGGCACATGTTATCAGTGATCCGAGCTGCAGCCACTGATTTCTGCTTTCTGGAAATTTTCAACAAAGCCTTTATACCTCCGGAGCTGTGAGTTTTCTCCAGGATGAAAGTTCTGCCTCGTCACAGTGCAGGTGTCACCCTGACAGCCTGGGACAGCGGGTGGGGGGTGGGCGGGGGTGGGGCACCTGTCAGATCAGAACTGGAAGGGCCATGAGCCGTGGCCTGGTTCAGCCTCCTCCCCTGATGCCTGGAGACTGCAGCCGCTTCTGTGAACTGTCCCTGCTTGATCATGCGGCCAGGAGAAGGCTCAGGCTCTGGCTTTTCCTCTCTTGTAGTCACCGTGACTGAGTTTGCGCTCCCTGCAAACATACAGGGATGGAAGCCGGCCTGGAGGTCCTGCTTCTAAGACATGTTCTGAGAGCTTCAGGCAAGGCATGCCTGCTCTCTGGTGACACTAGGTGTCAGCGGACAGTAGCTGGTATCAATCCAGGTCATGGTTTGTTCAGCGAGTATTTATGAGTAATTCATGCTCTCAGTGCTGGGGATGCAGTGATGGTAAAACGGGTTCCTGTGTCCTTTACATTCCGGAGGGGAAGACATATAAAAAACAATTAAACACACACGTATGGGATCGGCTCGGAGAGGGCGGCCCAATAAGGGGAATGAGGCCAGGCGCAGTGACAGCACAAGGGCAGGGAGCCTGTTTTGGAATAGGGGAGCTCGAGGGGGCAGTGTGGAGGGGGGGCCGGCGCAGATGCCCGGGGGAATAGGGCCTGTTCTGAAAGGGGCCTGAGTATTTGGAACGAGGTGGGAACAGGAGGCTGGAGAGGGGCTTGGGCCTGGCCAGTTCCCAGCTGTGGGCAGTGATACACAGTGGGAAAGGCTGTTTTTGTCCTAAGTCGGCATGCTGTGATGGGTGTCTGAGCTGCCATCCCAGGGCCAGTGATTCTGTAGAGGCTGAAGATGTGGAGGAATCCCTCCTCCCCCTGGGGAGGAAGCCACGGGGCAACCTTGGGGGCCCCCGCACACCAGCCCTGCCCTGCGTCCCTCTTGCCTCTGGCATGTGGACGCCCCAAAGGCTCTGGGACCTGACGTTGCTGCACCCTTGACGTGCTGGGCAGGGGTGGGGAGAGGCAGAGTCCTGCCTCATCTGCCATGTTAGCAGGGCCCAGGCTGCACCCCCACTTTCAGTGGGGCTCTGGCAGGTCCTGTGCGGCGCTGGGCACACATAGGGGCTGCACAAGCCCCAGTGAGAGAGCTGGGGGCGGGCACGGGAAGCTGTCACTGGGTGTGTGCAAGGTAAGGGCCAGTCCCTGGATGTAAGATTTTCAAAGATGTTGAATTAGCTCTTCCCACACTCTCCATGGATGGTGGGGCACTTCCAGTTCAGACCCGCTGTGGTTGAAGACAGTTGCTGATACTGGGCTTGGTGTTTGCAGCTCTCCCTCTGTGAAGGGCTGGACTCAGAACGAGCCTTTGGGAAAAGAGAGAGATGCAGATGGAGAAGGAGAGGGAGAGAGAGACAGAGAGAGAGGGAGATGGAGAGAAAGGGTCAGAGGGAGGAGACAAAGGGAGGGAGGGGGAAGGAGGGGGGAAGGGAGGGCGGTTGTGCGCAGGCTGAGCGGGGTTGTCCCTCAGAAAGTACCTGGCAAGCTGGATGCAGCTCATGGGCTAATATTTGAAGCTGAAAATATAGTCCATGCAGATAGGTTCATATGAATCATTGCAGGCCGTTCCTGGGAGGAATTCAGATGGTAAGAGGGATATAGGTGAGCACACACTGTCAGATCACACATGTATGTAACCTGTGCATGCGGGTCGGCCCTCTGAGCCTTAACTTCCTAATCAGCTGAAGAAGGCAGACAATCTTGGCCTTGACAGACAAGGACTTTGGCTCCAATGCACAAACTTCAGTAACCAGAACCCATCTGCCACTATCTGTGCCCCAGCAGGGCCACCTGGCCAGTCTTGCCCAGCGGACCACAGATTCACTCACACTAACTCTGGAACCACAGCCCTCTGTCTGTGTCTGTGGTTGTTTAGTTCATGGGCCACTCACAAACTATGGGGCAGTGGGGTGGCGGAGAGGGCAGCATGTGCGCCCTGCATCAGGTGAGCACCCCGCCTCCGGGGGGCTGCACCCCCACTTTCTAAATGGTCTTTTAGGAGCATGCCAGCCCTGCATTTGCTCACAGCCTGGGGCTGCTTTCCTGTTTGCAGTGATGGAATTGAGTGGTTGCTACAGAGACAAAAGCCTAGATGTTTACCACCTGGTGTTTATGGAAAATGTGAACCCCTGCTTTTGAGAATGAAGGGAGCCTTAATAACCCTTAATGGGACGCATGTGCCCTGAGCTGCTATCACACACATGGTGTACTTCTCAGTGCACTTGGGGGCCTCCAGCCCACATCTCTGCTGTTACCGAGGAGGCTTTCTGGGAGGGGTTAGCCAGAAAGTGGTGACCACTGCTTCAGGGCTACAGGGACCTTTCCCTGTCCCTTCCCCAAAATTTAGTTCCCTGGCATGCCCACATTGCAGATTGAGGGGGTCTGCTGGGGGGCAGCATGCAGGACAGGACACTGTGGAGGGTTTGACATTGGGTGGGAGGCAGAGGAGGAGGAACGGGGCTGCTGACAGGAGCTGGTGGGGTGGACAGTAGGGTGGAGGGGCCAGAGGAGTCTGCATGCCCTGGGGAGGTCGACCCCATTGTCCAGTGTCCGTTCTTGGGTGATGATCAGAGTCACCAGGGGATGTGGACCTGGACTCCACCTGTCCAGCCAAAACTGGCTGTCTGGACAGGGCCTGGGAGCTCTGAGGGCTTTCTTAGCCCCACCAGGCACCAGGCAGGAGCTGAGCCTCACTGATCCGTCCAAGCCCTTCTCAGAGTAAACCTGTCTGTGGATGTTTTCCATTGCTGTGTTAGAATTCAAAACAAAACAGAGCCCAAGGCCCTGGCTTCTGGCTGCACCCTGCCACCAGATGGCGGTCTCTGACCAGGAACCTCGTGGACCAGCTTTGATGGGCTCCCCTATGGAGAGGACGTTTCCCTGGGGTGTCCAAGAAGACCCACATCAAGAAACGTGGTATACAGTTCCTTAAGGACGACTTGCCTAAGGAAGAGGAAATGCTCTCCCTTACAGGATGGAATGTGTATTTCACTTCGGAATCTGCTGCAGGAGCCTGATGCCCTTTTACGTCCAGTTGCAGCCTCGGGGCCCACCTCTGCTTGTGGAAAATCATCTCAGGTATTTCTATTTAAGGTTTTTCAAGGCATGGCTTCCCATTGTTCGTCCTAATTTTTATCTTGTCATATTCTTACAAAATAAAAAAGGCATGTGTCTTTGGTCATGGGCATGGCACTGACTGGGCCCCCAGGTGGGGAGGCTGGGTTACTATCTAGAGATGGAATAAAGGTGTCTCTGGGGCTCATGAGAAATCTGCTGCTCTGGGAGTGGGTGCGTGGGTGGGCCAGGAGAGGGATACAGGTGGCTTCCTGCAGGTTCGCATAGCTGGGAAGAGAGACAGAAATAATGGGGAACCTTCTGTGGATCTTAGGCTCCCTGCTCATCTCTGCTGCCCCCACACCCTTCCTGCCCCCCACTGCTCACCCTCCTGACCCCCACTCATCCCTCCTGCCCCCCACTGCTCACCCCTCCTGACCCCCTGTTCACCCTCCTGCTCTTCTACCGCCTGCCCCAACCCCTCCCCTCCTCTGTTCTCACTGCACCCTTTCCATTGGTCCATTGTGTCAACCAGCCAGAGGGCTCCTGGTTGTGGCGGAGTTTATAAGTGATATCCCCAGTGAAGGGTGGCTTCTGTGGTGAGGAGTGGGGTGAATCACATAACCCACAGCTGGCGCTTGTATGTTCTGGGGTCTGCACTGAGCGAGGGCACCCCTGGAGCCCAGGGCATGGGGCCGGCTGGGCAGTGCCTAGAGAACCGTGAATGGCACAAGCCAGGTTGCAGGGACAGACCGTCCACCTCCACTCTGGGCGACAATGGGCTCTGAGTCCCTGAAACATGTGGAATGGTAGGGGGTTCTTAAACCCAGAAAGGGGCTCAGAATCTCTCAGGCTCCCACCAACACAGAGACAGCAAAGATTTCTATGGACAGTAAGACACCTCCTCCCTTGGTACAGGCAAGAACAATCCTCCTGACCCCACGAACACTCCTGGAATGCCCAGTGCCCTGGCTCCCAGTGTGAATGCCTGGGCCCCTGTGCCCGGCCGCTGCCCTCCATGGGCCTCGTGCAGGGCCTGAGGGACACAGCTCCAGGCCACCTTCACCAGCGGGACCCCTCCCTCTACCCCATCTTGGAAGTGCAGAGGTTTCCCTGCATTTGCCCTCTGCCCTGTGGCCGTGTGGCTGTGGCCCAGGACTGGCAGCTTCCAGCACATTTGAGGCAGGGCAGGGACATGGGACAAGCTTCATGATTAACTTTTCCTGCCTGTGATGAAAATGCCAAGATATAAACAGCATAGTAAGGCATCTTAAAGCTAAGATTCCATTTTAAAAACCAGGGAGTTAGGAGGTAAGATTCCTAACATATTTTATGGTAACCAGCCAATAACCTACCCTCTCTTAAGGTGGGGCATACAGTACTAAATTGTATGTTTCCACTTCTGGAGGGTAACCACTATCTTGGAAAAGAACAGGAGCAATAAATTCCTTGTGTTCAGTTGATCTTACTGAATGTCTCGAGGACTGACTCTCGATGATGACACAGGGTCTCTCACTGGAGACAGACATCATGAGACCCCATGGCAAGCTTATGCCTACCACCTATGCCTCCTCACCCTCTGCCCCTTCTTGAAGGCCTTAAAAGACAGAATCCTAAGCCTTTAAGCATACCTTCTCTCTGACGTTGCTCACACTGTATTCTTTGACTATGTACTTCTTGCCTTAAATAAAGACTTCTCTCTGCTCAAATTACTGCATTTTGTCTCTGCACTGTTCCAGTGCTGTCTCTTACTTTGCTATTTCATTCTGTTTTCTAGACTGAAGCACAAGTCTTCACTCTGTCTCTGTCTTACTTCAGACAAGTAGGAAGGGCCACTGAGATCTCTGATTTGGGCTTGCAAATTCCTGTCACCTGGGTGACCCAGACAGGACAGCAGCTGTACGATCATGTTCTTTGGTAGCCTGCCCCCAAATCCCCTTTCTTTGCCTTTGGGAAGTTCTCAGAACATAAGTTTTCACTCCATCCAGGGCTCTGCAGCTCCCTCAAATCCTGGGGTGATGGGAGCTGAGTTCCCATGCTGTTCAGACTCAAGCAGACGCCGGACACCAGGTGATCCTGGCTTCAAGAGTTGGCAAGGGATCTGCTGTATGCAGAACTGGAGTTCGATGAGCTTCCCGTCCCTCCCTCTGCTGTTCCTTGCTCTCTGCTGCCTGCACAGCAGCTGCCCTTCCCTGCTGCTCTTGCTTTAAGGAATTCCTTCCTTACCTACACTCTTCCAACCTGCTTGAGAAGTTTTTCTAGTTCGGAGTCAAGAACCCTCTTCCCCTAGCAGGTTGAAGTTTCACGGTGCCCAGAGAGAGACTTCCCCAGAGGCAGCTGCCTGACAACTTCCTGGTCTTCGAGATCCAAACCTCCCTTCCTCCCAGCCTAGCTGCTGTCCACATCGCTCACACTGACCTTGGTCTTCGTCTTTTGTGCATTTGCATTTTGTTTTATGCTGTTGAGCGATTTCCCTCCCTGGACTGAATTATTCCCCAGGGCAGGGACAACTCTATCCCCATGGCCTCCAGCACAGAGGCCTGGGCAGAGCCTGCGGGGTCAGCAACAGAGGTTTTGGTTCAGCCCAGCTCACGCAGGCCTGCCCTGGACAGGAGGGGACCGCGGGTCTGTCCTCTGCCTCCTGGCAGTCCCCAAGAGTAAACTGGCAAAGAGCACAGGCTTTGCTCGCACAGAACAAAGCCCACAGTGAAAGGCTGACCAAGGACAGGAACAGAAGGGGAAGCTTCTTCTTTGTCTAAGGGCAAAGAGCCCTGTCCCTCCCCAGCCCCTGTTTTTATCAGGGTATCTCACTCAGGGCCCTGCGATGAGTGACACACAAGAGAGCCCAGTGCAGATGAAGGCCTAGGCTGCTTCTCACAAAATCCTGGCCCCAGACCTGCTGTGTGTGGTCCTTCATTCTCACCCCCGGGGGTCTGCACATGGGTCCGGGCAGCCTTGCTCAGTGCCTGGGCTCCCCTGGGAGGCTTTCCTGGGAGTCGTTTTCCCCAGGATCGCAGGCTTCACCCAGTAAAATGGACAGAATCGTTCATGTTTCACTGAATTTAATTAGTTGGCTTGAAGTAGCAGGTGTGAGTTGGGAACATGACAGAGAAACCACATCAGTGCACCATGCATCTTTCCCCTTGGATGTTACAGGACAACCACGTGGAAGGTGTCGCCCAGCATCGGGCTGACGGAGGGGCCTTAGAGAGGAAGGGACTGGCAGCAGTTTACTAACAGTGAAAAGATCACTAAGATTGATCAATTCTTTGCCAGTCTAAAAAAAAGAAAGCAAAAGAGAGAACTCACATCTGACCATAACAGGAATCAATGAGGGGTAAGCACTATTGATCCCATGAGTATCAAAAGCTAATGAAGAAATAACATGAACAACTCTGTCATTGCATCACTTAGGTGAAACAGACTGATTCTTTGAAAGACACAAACAACCAAAACTCACAGGATGATCCCCTGAAAGGCCTGTATCTATTAAATAAATGGAGTCAATCAATAACCAATACTTTTTCCAAAACAAAGCAAACACAGGCCCCTATTTGTGTTAGGCAGGAAAATTGATATGAGTGGGGTGGAAAGAGAATAAGGTCAGTAAGCCCCCTAGAAGGGACTCAAAGAGTTAACCAGTTAAAAACAAAACCTTGAAGGCCAGGAGCAACTTGGCCTAGTAGTTTCAATACTCCCCAGATAAGGAAAAGTATCTCAGCATAGCCTATGCTTTCATTGTGTTACTTAGAACATAACATTGTAAGATTTACCTTGGTGCCTGCTAAAAGGCCCAGTTTATTCAGGAAGAATTCTATCTTAAAGCTAAGATTGCATTTTGATCAGATGGACAGTGGCTCAGCCCACACTGGAGAGACAAGGCAGACAGTCTTGATTGATATGCTTCCAGACAGAAGCTGATATCCTGGAAAGGAATCAAAGCAGTATATTTCTTGTAAGTTAAAAAAGAAGAAACTTAATGTCTTATCAAAGATGAACATCCTGGGACAATTTGGCAGGTCTACACCTGGCCGTTTGTTGCTTTCCTGAAAATCTCAACCGCCTATAAAACCCCAGAAAGGTCTTATTCTAGACCTTTCAGTGCGCTCCTCTCTCTGAGGTCACCTGCACTTTCTAAGTGCATAGACCTTCTCTTTTTCAGTAAAACTTAAACCTTTCAAGGCACCTCTCCTCCCTGAGGTTGCCTGCTGCACTTTTTGTCTCTTTAAGTAACTTTAAATAAAACTTTTACTCTGCTTCACTACTGTGTATCTGCCCTTCAATTCTTTGTTGTGGCAGAGACAAGGACCTAGGAAAATGCACAAGGCTCCCCACAACACTTGGACAGGTACATTCCACCCAACATGTAAGGAAGAGCACAGCCATTCTTCATAATCTTGTGTGGAAAGCAGAAGCAGAGGGAATACTTCCTAACTTCTTCTCTGTTTGGGGTGGTGGCTGAAACGACCCCATAAAGACACTAAGAGCCACCCGCTGCACTCTCTGAATGGCTGGATGGCCTGGACGTGAACTGTATCCCAACGAGCTGTTGTACACAAAAGATTATGTCTGATAATTAAATTCCCAAATCTGTGTCTTACCTGAGTCTGATTCTATTCTAGCTTTGCCTCTTTTGATGTGTTTCTTCTTGCCTTTATCATGCTTTGTAACTCCCTTGTTGAAAGCATTCTGATACTGGACAATCAGAACAGAGGTGGATAGGCTGTAATCCTCTGATTGGGTATTAGAGTTCTGTTGATGTTCCCCTAGCATTTTAAATCAAACAAGGCCCCTGCAGCTGTAGATAGGAGGCACTAGCTCTGCATGATGACCTCAAATGGAGAAACGAAGATGCATCAGAGGAGGGTCTGGACAAAGGATCAAAAGCCACTATTTGCCCAGTACCTCTGTCCCAACCCCACCCAAGAAGCCCTGTCCTCTGCTCCTAGTTTTTCCAAAGGCACTTGCTTATGAAGTCAAGTGATAATATACTAGTGCTTTGAGGGCACTGCCTGTCTGATATATAAAGAAATGCATCTGCTTATGTTGCATGTAAGAATTTCAACCCACTGATTCTGGTGTGCAAGAGTTGTAACTTTGGCTTTTCACCCTGAACATAATTTCTATTTTGAGTCCTTTAAGTTCTCAAATGAAATATTTGACAACTCAGGGTCTCAGACTACCCTTTTCCTTCCCAGGGAATGCCTCGGTCTAAGGATCTGCGATTCTAGTAGTGGTTATCTGGGCTGGCATCCACTGAGGCATCTTCATTATGCCTCATCTTGGGTTGTTGATACATATTGTCATGACTAAGTCCTTTGTGTTCCCGACCTCCCCTCATCCCCAGCTCTGACTGTTCCTGAGTCTCAGTGTCCTTGAATTTCCATGCTATTTTTGGGTAGACAGGAAGCCATTCACATTTCTGCAACCATCTGTGTCTATGGGAAATCCTTTGGGTAGTCCCAGACTCCTCTGTGCTGCTGCACCCTGCCTTCTGGGGGAGGTCATCACAGTTCTCCCATCTGGAGCCCCAGATCAATGCAGCTTGCTCTGGTCTTATTCTAGACCTGCGTTGGTGCAGATACGGGCTCAGCCCTCATGTTCACAATGCCAAGAGAGTCAGCCTCACTGTGTGTTCACATCTCTTTCTTCTTCCTACAACTTGGGGAATTTTTTTTCTGTTCTGGAGGGCAGGGAGACTCATCCCATATTTGTTGACTTCTGAGAATTGTCTCTTTTGTGTTCTGTGTTCTGTTATAAAAATGTTCCTCTATAAAATCAGCTTGTAAGTTGAAATGTCCTGTTTTCATTTTCTAGCATGAGGAGATAGTGGGAATGAAATATGCTTCAGTGGATATGACAAAACATCACCCACCATACTTGTCACGTGGATTGCTGCTATGCAGTGTGGCAGTTGCCTTGCTCCATAGATGATGAGGACATCGGAGTGGCTAGTGTGCCCAGAGCTCTGGAACAAGGGGCACAGGAAGTCCACAGCCATCAGTTGTGAAGAAAACGACCAGGTTGAAGGGATGTTTCTGAATTTCCTCTTATGAGTCATCATTTCTGTTGTTGAGACATGTGTGGAAGCTGCATTAGCAGAAAGCAAGGAAAGGCCTGAGTGATGTTTAAACATCAGCAAAAATGACACGGTGGAAATTTGGGCCAAGGAGCAATCACTTGCTCTGGGCTGGGAAGTAACATGGTTGAGCCACTGGCAGGGACATGGTCAAGTGAATCATGGATTCCATTTCTGTGGCTTGGACAGCCCTTCATTTAGTGATAAAACTAACACACACTGAACTTCTACTGTGTGCCAGCCACTTAGCTGAATTCGTCACGTGGGTAATTTATTTATTCTTCACAACCTGAGAGAGGTTATGAGATTCCCTCATGTCACAGAGCAGGGTGGAGCTGGCTTGAGTCCCAGGCACTCACGTCTTCTTGTCCCTGAGGGGCATTCCTGGCTGTTGTCAGGGGAGGCAGATGGGCTCTCATGTTCAGGGCACTCCAGCTCTGGAGGAGACCAGCTCCTAGGGGTGAGGGTGTACCTGGACAGGAGGGGCCTCAACATCTTTGCAAAGAGTATGTCTAGGGTTTCAAGGAGCAGAGATTGTAGAATTATGTTTAGGTGATACCGGAACTGAATAAAACACCTTTTAAGATTCATTCTCTAGAGGAGAGCAAATTGGTTGTTCTTTTTACACTTTGATCTTGTGAGTTTTATGTTTGATTAACCCTTTCACAAGACCTCAGTGAGGTCTTGTAAAGCCCTAAAGGCAAAAATTCCTTCCATCTATGATGTAACTTCAGTGGATAGCGCTTAGTTGTTTAACTGGTTTATTTCCCCTGCTGACAAGCAGTGGGGCATGAGACAGAAGATAATTGCTATTGAGAACTTTGCTGCTATTCTGATAGGGCTGGAGGTAGGTGGCATTTGGACTACTTCCAGCTGCTTCTCTGGCTGCTGTGCAGTTAGTTCTCTTATGCAATACCCCTGCCTTTGTTAGTCATAGGTGTATACATACAAAGGATGGCAACAGGGGAGTGAGTGGCTGTAATACTAGTACTTCAAACATATATTTTCATAACTTTGCTAATACACCTGAAGATATCTGCCCTGCTTTATATACTCAGAACATCAGGTAGCTATTTTTTTAATTGAAAACATATCATAACCTATGAAGCAAAATTATACTCAAATTTTAATGAAATTAAAAAGAGTGTAAGAAAGAGGAAACACAGTGGTTTGACCTTGGGACACCTGATTCAAGGTTTGCTGTGATCTTCATTTTGGACAGGATAATTCTCTTTTCTGATAAAAAATGAAAATGCTTAGCTAGAGAACCTCTAACTGAGTTCCCGGTTTTAATATCTATGATTTTTCTGAAATGAAGTCTGCTGGGAGAAAGTAGAACACGCTGGAGTCATGGTATTGAGAAGCAGGTCTCTCATCATGGAGATCTGGGCACATTCACAGTCATCTGGGCACCAAAGGTTCATTACAAAAGGTGGAGTGAGAGGCCGTGGACCCAGGGGTCTTCAGGACCCTTTAAATGCCAAAATTATAAAGCTATTTTATTCTACTGTGGGTATCTCCCACTCTCTCAGATAGGGGCTTTGATTATACAAAACCGTGTGTCTGTAAATTCATGTTTATTTAAATTTCAACTAAATTGTGTGAGTGTCTTACACAGGGACAATGCCCACCCCTTTCAGTGATTCATTCACGGGCTCATACGATTTTATACATTTTATTGTGTTTCCATTTCTAGTGTGTGCATGTGTTTGGCAGTGAACGAAATCTGAACATTGGTGGTGGTGTGAACTGCAAACAATTTTTACTGCTATACATAAGCCAGAAGCTGGGAAAACTCTTGGCATCTAAAAATGGATCTTTTTAGTTTTTCTTTATTTCTGATAAGTAGGACTGACAAAATCACTACTGTCAGGATTAGTAAGGGAGACATGATGACAGTTCTTGTGATGACCCATATGCCATAAACATGTCACTATTTATCAAGTATTTACAAGTGTTAAATAAATACCAAATATAGAAGTACTGAATACCTCAAACATCTGTCTGGATTTTTTCTCTTTTTAATAAATGGAATCAAGGAACACTTCTGAATGGAAGTGGGAAGGAGTGAATTTCATCTCTTGTTTAGAGGTAAGAACTGCTGTAATTTTTTATGATCAGAGCATTTTTGGTTGAGCCCCTAACTTCGTGTTATTCCCACCCAAAGAAGTCTTGTAGGGATACATTGCACAAGTAGGAGGGGAGCTTTGTGGGCTCCATCTGGCTTCTGTCATTCTGCACCCATCTGAGGTGACCTTGCATGATCAGTGGGGCAGTGGGTTTGGGAACTCAGGCCTCAGTCTATGTGCCATCCCCCTGTCATCACCTTTTCCTACTCCTATCCTCATGGGAGAGAAATTTAATACTAATCTAATTTGAATAGAAATAATTAAAGCAAACATGTTTTGAGAGAATTTCATGTGTGCATTTGTGGTTTACATGACTCACAGGTCTGGAGATTCTGCTGATCTGGGCTGGAGGTCCTTCTGCACTTGTGGATGTCACCTGTGCTTGGTGGCTGGTTGGGTGTGGGTATATCTCATATGGTCCCAGTGGGGACAGCTGGCTCTTCCTCCAGCCCAGGTGTGTTTCATGGGTGGTAACTTGATTGCAAAAATGGCTTGTTGTCTATGCTTTCCTGTGCCTAAATTGCACAGTGGAACCCCTTCTTTTCAGTGATGGAGCCCCCACTTCTATAAGGATGGCAATGACCAGGAAGTGGTGGTATAGCTTCGGGCTCTCAGCTTAGAGGTTGTGATCACTCCTGGGCCTTCTCTTGCTTGCCTGCTTTTACCCGCTGTCTCCTTGCTGGACGCCAGTCCTGTGTGAAAGTCCAGCCATGATCGGCAGGCCACACCACTGAGAGCCCTTCAGTGCACAGTTGACACCTGAGTGGGCCCGCCACCCCGGCTCCAATCAGCTGAACTGCCCAGGGCCACACGGATGTGAGGGGATGCGGACACTTGTACACCCGGGGTGGCCTAGTCATTGTCACACATCCTCACTGTGATTAGCCATCATCCTGTCACTTAAGGTTGGCCATCAGCCTTTTGCAGTACTGCCTGCCTTTGACTGCAGAGGGTGGTGGGAGAGGCCAGTAGAAGTGTCTGTGGGGACCTTGGGAGGCCGGTCCGAGTGTGTGTGTGTGCATCCCTGGAGGGGTGTTTTTTTTAAGTGACAGGGCATCAGATTGTAGGTGCCTCTTATCTCTCTTGTTCTGTCTGAGTTTGGGCTGGGAAGGGTGGGGAATGTAGATAAACGTGCCTGCAACTCTAATTGCACCTGTATTTGCTGAGAGGCCACCATCTGTGTGCTGCTTGTCCCTTTAGGTTCTCTCTTAATGGGAGTGGGGAAGGGGAAGGCTGCACAGGGGTGGCCTAATCAGAAATAAATGTTTTCTGCCTTTTTGGCTTTGCCCCTGTGTCCCTGCCCACCAACCGTGCCTGCAGGTGTCTGAGCTGACAGCAGGACCACCTAAGCCTCGTTGCACCTGGACTTGAAGCTCACATGATCAGTCAGGAATGCTTTTGTGCAGTTCTGGTTGGTGCAGGAGGTTTGCTGGTCCACCGGCAGCTGTGTGACAGGGCACACTGTCACCTTCAGTGGACATGACACAAACAGCCAGGCAGGGACCCCAGCACCTTTCCCTCTTAACACCCTTCCTTGAGGTCTGACCTTCAGTCTTAGCCTGGCCTGGACATAGTCCCCTGGGCTCTGTGGAATCTTATCGGCACTGTTTGCGGCTCTGACCCATCTGTCTCCTCTTCCCAGGCCTAATAGAGTTCCCTGGTCCTTACAGGAAATGCGTCCCCTTCCTTTTTGGCCTAACCAGCCCCATTGCCTTCCTGCCCAGCCTGCCTTTCATTTTCATTGGGGAAGAGGGCAAAATAGCATCTGCTGTCCCCAGGATCACAGTCATTGTTGTGATCAAATGAAGTGCTCAGGTCTAGGAGGAGCTAACACCAAGCCCCAGGAGCTCTGCAGGACGCGACATGACTGAGCCCTGGGTTCTGCCTCCTGACTGAGGAGGAAATCATGGACGAACTTCACGGATCCGTCTTGAGCGTTTCTGTATCCCTCCCACTCACCTCGTGGTAGAGGACTATTGTGGAAATGAGATTCTTTATAATGGATGAGCTCCTCATGCTAGAAAATGCAAACAGGATCAACCTGTGGGTAGAGGGATTCTTCCACAAAAGTCTTTGTTCCCTCATCATGATTCCTAAGCAGAGATTTTAATTTAGAAGGGACAGATAATTCCATTAGATGTAGGAGCACACGTCAAAGGTGCCCCAGCAGACTCCAAACTGCCGATGGTCGTGGTTTTCCACTCTAGACTCTAGTTTCTGTTTTATCTTAGAGGTGGTGGGTAGTTAAAAAAATACTCTAGAACATGAAAATACAATTTTGGAGTTGTACCTTATCAGTAAAGTGTTTAAAAATACCACTTCTTATCTGATTTGCCAGTCTCGTGAGCAATTTCATTTAAAAGAGATAATAAAGAAATGATGCATGAATATGTATGTGTAAAATTGTCCTCAGCATTGTTGAAATAGTAACAAACTGGATTCAACCTAAATATCCAGCAATACAAGGGTTGTTAAAATAATAATATGGTACTTCCAAACAGCAAAATATTATGCACCTATTAAATAATTTTTTAGAGAAATCTTTTTGCTTTATACCTTTACCCATATTGTATCAATATCTGGAGAATAATATACATGGTGTTAAATGTGTGTTTCCCTGGTGTTAGGATGTTGAGTAATTTTAATGTATTTATCACACTACAAATAATGTACTCTATAATTTTGAAATTTAAAAAATATCATCATAGAGAAATACAAATACTGCTAAATATATGGAAATAATTATTATTGGTAATTGTAAATTAAGAGAAATCTTAAAAAGGCATTAAATTGCTTTGCAACCACACTTACTTGCCAATTAGAAGAAAATGGTCATTGCACATAGCAGAACCAAAGAAAGCCAGCCTTCATTCTAAACTGAGATGACCTTGGCTCAGCCATAGCTGTACAGGTACATGTACACTGAGCACATAGCATAATCAAAAATGTCCTTTAGCTTTTGGCATTATAAATATCAGTGTTCTCTTTTCAAGGGTGCTCTTTGTAGGACTGTTTTCCGGGCTCTGGACCTTGAGTGATTGTTCATCTTATAGTTCGTGGACTCGGCTCTAGTTCACACAGAAAGCTTGACCGCAGCTCTAGGACACCTCACCGTTTGGGTGGGAGAACGTCCTGGGAGCAGTAGGACCTTTGGCTGGTGGTGTCCGTGTGGGTCCTTGCCCACCTCGCAGGGGCCCCTCACACACCTGGGGCGGTGATCCTGTTTGCACTGGGGCACCAGCAGGGAACAGTCAGACCTGGCCAGGGGTCTCAAACACACAGGGCCACTGATGTAGACGAGTCTCTGGGATCTATAAGGAGTTCACTTTAGGCTGGAAGTGACTTTTTTACAATATTACAGGGAATAGTGGAGAGAAACTATTAGTGAAGCAAGGGAATAGTAAAGCAAGAGGATCTAGAATGATTAATCCCCAAAGGAAGAACATTATTTGCGTATATGCATCATGACTTTTCTAAAATGTTTGTTGCTGGCAGATTGAAAAGTTTCGATTAGCTGAAGAACTCTGAAAGATTGTAACACAACTTTAATAGGAAACACACTTAGAAAATCCTGTTTTATGAACACCTGCAGAGGAAGAATCAGACTCCCATCTGGCATCTGCACGGCCCGCCGTGTACTCAGCAGCCCGCCTTGTAAACTCCTTCCCAGCCTGCTCCTCTCAGCTCACACTGGCCTCCCACCAGGGTGGCCAGCAGGTGGCCCCCTCTGGTGACTTTCTTCTGAGTCCCTACCAAAACCATGGTCCACAGCTGGGAGGGGCTGGGCACTCCTGGTTACCCCATTTCCTTTCCTGCGGGATCCTATCTGGCCTCTGTGTATCACGTACCTCTGCGCACACTTCCCCAGGGAAGCTTCCTTGCAGCGTGGAAGTCCAGTTCAGATTTCATCTGGCCCCATCCTTCTCATCCTCCATTTCCCCTTTAGTGGCACTGTCCTCAGATTCCAAGCTTGGGAGCTCTTTCCTCTCACACTGGGTGTTCTCTCTAGGTTATTGCTATAGATGGAGGGTTTGTGTCTCCCCAAACCCTCAAAGCATATGATGAAATCCTAACCCCCAAGAAGGTGGTGTTAGATGTGAGGCCTAAGGGAGGTGAGGAGGTCCTGAGGGTGGCCTCGTGGTGGGAGGGGTGTCCTCATAAGAGCTCCCACAGAGCTCCAAGTACCCAGCAAGAAGGCACTGTGCAAGCAAGTGGGCTCACCAGATGCCAGGTCTGATGGCACCTTGACTCTGGACTTCCAGCCTCCAGACCTGGGAGAAACAGATGTCCCCTATACCCAGATGGTCCTATGTCCTGGTCCGTGGTGCTGTGACAGCAGCCCAGTGGATTGGTAGCTCAGCCTCTACCTTAATCACCGTTTCCACCTTCTTCTCTAGCTGACAAGTACACATTTGTGGCCCAAACTCTCCTGGGAACACCCATCAGCAGGGATGTCCATCTGCCTGCAGAACGTTCCCCTGGAGGCAGCCCCAGTCTCTCCAAGTGGACTCACTGCCTGCCCCGGAAAGAAACTGCTGTTCCCGGGTCACATCTCAGCCTCCTGTACCCCCAGCCCGAGGGGCCCGGAAACATCTCTCCCAGGCATCGCCCCTCCCACCTGTCAGCTCTCTCCCCCGCTCGTGTCTCCTGGTTTATCTGCTGCCCTGCCCATTCTCAAGCTGCCCTCTCCTTACCTGGATGACTCCTAGGGCTTCCAATTTCTTCTTTCTGCCAATCAGATACCCCTCCTTGGATGAATGATTAAACTGCCCCCATAGCCTCACAAACAAAGCTCCGGTCATGTCACTCTTCTCAGACACTGTGCTGGCTCTCCGCTGCCTGCCACATGTGGTGTGGACTCTAGCCAGACATGTCCACATGGCCATTCATGGGAGACTCCAACCCCCTCCATGATGCCACCTACCCTGTGGGAAGCTTTGCCTGTTCATTCTGCTCTTGAAGCGTCTTTCCTGTTTTCCTCTTTTCTTGCTCATTCTAATACAATTCACCCTTCTTGACCCACATAGTCAAAGATCAAAGAAATGCCGGGATTCTAGCACTGGGGTCCGAGTCCATTCCCTGTGCTGATTTAGGGCATTTGGGGATTCCTGGAATTGCAAAACTACTTTCTGAGTAAAACCATCTCAAGACACTTTTCAGCTGTTCTTGTGGGGGAGAGCAGGGAAAACCAATGCCCAGCAGAAAACCCAAAGAGAAGCTACAGGGAATGACAGATTCTGACAGTTCCCAATATTCCACCCCAAGACCATGGAGAGTGGAACACCTTCTGTGTCCATGCAATTTTATGCCAGTCATGGGGGATTACTGTTGTCCATAGAATTCTAAGTAGAAATAATTCCAGCCAGTTTTCTTTAGAGTTATTTACCAAGAAATTTCCATGACTGCAATCTAGGTTTAAAAGTAACTCACAGAATTGGGCAAAGGGGAATAAAGGAGAAGCTTACCATTCCTAAACAAATGTAAAATACAAAAAAATTAATAAGAACAAGTCAGCTAACACTAATGGCAACGAGGTATGCTAACATGGAGAGAGATGTGTGCAGAAACAGGAGAAAACTGGAAGCCCATATTCTGAAAGCAAGACTTACCTCTGCCAATAGGTAAGGAAATACGCCATTTCGTCCCACAGGCCCCAAGTTTGCTATCTAAAAAACAACTATGTAGGAATTCTTCCAGCCGTGAGTATTAACTTACCTAAATGCTTGTGTCTCCACTAATTACTAGACTAATACCTGCCTGTGATTTAGGCATAGATAAGTCCTGGGTGGTTTTCCTTCAACACTTACACTCCAGTGAGGGGGAATGAGCCGTACATATTCTACCCTCTAACAGAGGGAAGATCATGGCTGGCCTTACACCCGGCGCATGAGCCAGGCTGGGAGCCAGCTGAGATGTGCAGATATAGGTGAGTAAGGATGCATGTTCAGGTCACACCTGCTGATAGGGCTGGCAGGTGAGCCCCTAGGGATGGGCCAAGGTCCCTCCGGGGCCCTGCTGCAGTTTTTTTTTTTTATCAATAACTTTAATACAGGTATAAAAATGGCTGGATGCCAAAGGGACAGTAAATATGACCAAAGAAATTCTCCAGTATATTAGTCTGCTGGGCTGCTGTACCCAAGCACCACTGACTGGGGGCACGAATAACAGAAGCTGACTTTCTCACAGTCCTGGAGGCTGGACACCCAGAGTCACGGTTTCACAAAGGGGTCCTCCTCACGCTATTCTCCTGGGCATGTAGGTGCTGTCCTCTCTCTGTGTTCTCACATGGTCATCCCTCTGCCTGTGTCCTGATTTCCTTTTCTTAGAAGGACACTGGTCACATCAGATTAGGGGGCAATGTGAGAGCTTCAGTTTGTTCATCTGTAAAGTGTGAGTAATAATCCTACACCACAGTTATAATTTTTAATTCAGCTTCGGAGGCTGCACCAGGAATGAAACACTTACATAGAATATAATATTTTATTTCTCTGTCAGGAAGCATGACATAACCCTTGTTTGTTCCCTTGGAGGCATGCAATTGAGAATGATTAAGTCAGGTCTGACAGAGTTAGTGAAGAAGAAATGGAATAATAGGAAATATTTTTCTTGTTTTACTTACTAATTGAAACCTTATCGGAACTCAGATTTCCTAGATCTTTTGCAGATATTCCAAACATAAAAACTATTTACCACCAGTAATGACTCAGCACATCCCAGTGGGGAAAAAGCACTGAATTCTTTTCACTTGTCACAGCATTGTGTGTTTGACTCATTCTTAAGGAAGCAAACAAGATTTGATCTAGAAAAAAGGAACCCTCAGAAAATGTGATAACATGCATTCATTTGTTTCATTTGATTTTGCAGTGTTTCCAGAAGAAGGCACTCTACTCCCATGTATTATCTAATTTTTACCATCAGTTACTTTGATCATTGGGATTTTCATGAATACATTAAAATTCCAGTTTTTAAATGTTTCTTGAGAAGTTTTTCTGTTACTATCATTCCAAATTTTATTAGCCTTTTTTCCTCCCAATTAGGGTCAAAATACATATACTGAAAAGAAGTATCTAATTTGAATATGTTCTGAAATAAATCATTATAGATGCTAAGATGCACAATAAGAGACCATGTGCTGTGGCTAGAACCCAGATGCCATGTGGGGAAAATAGAAGTTCCATAGCCAGGATCCTTACCTGATACTCATTGTGGTAATACTCAGCCTACTGCACAGGTGCATGCTTGCATGCCCGCTGGCAATAAGTCATAACTGCTGGTATTGCTGTAAGAAGAGTTCCTCTGGTGCTAAGAGAGAGCCTAGAGAAGAGAGCAGAGACTGGGAGCAGAGACAGAGCCTGGAGCGGAGGCAGCGCGTAAGGCAGAGGCTGGAGCCAAGAGCAGAGACTGAGATGGGCTTGCTCCACGCAGAGGTGGAGGTGATTCTAGTGCTTGACCTGTCACTCTTAGAATAAAGCTTGGTATGAGCCCCTTTTTACCCCCAATGTTCAGTTGTCATTTTTCAGTATCACTGAATCCACAGTGAACTTGTCTGGGGCTGAAACCTTCAGGCCAGACACGCTGCAGTAGGTATTTTCTCTTTTGAACAACCATGGCCACCAGTTATGCATTTTCTCCCATGAAGTGGGCAAGACTGAAGGGTAGACATTCTACATCAGTTTAAGTGAGAGACTGAAGATCTGACAGATTAGTTTATTTGCACTAGTTTTCCAGCTAGAAGATAGGGTAAGCAAGGTTTGAACTTAGTTAGCTAAATCTAAAGTTGGTGCTGTTTGTACTCCATCAAGTTTGTAACCCACTTCCTGGATTAGATGCCACTGTGCAAGGGGCTTAGGAGCTTCTGGAAGGAAGAAGAAGCCTTTAAAATGAGCACAACATCTCAGACAGGCATTGGTCCTCGGGGAGGGGATGAATATGACTTCAAGGCTATCAAATGATGTCATCTCCTGGGTCTGCCACATGCCACTGAAATCTGAATTCCATGAAGTGCAGGGTGGGTGCAACATGAGGAAGTGTATGTCAGAACTATTTATCTAAAAAATCTGTAATGTATTTGAGGCTAGAGCACACTTCTGGGGAAACTTTAATGAAGATGGGGTTTCAGAGAGAGTCCCTCTGTCACCCTCCAGCAGGCTGTTTGGGCGTGGAGGGCTTTGCTCCCGTGGCACACTGATGATTGCCTTTCTAATTTGCCCGTCCTTCTCTGCGGAAGCACTTTGATGTTGTGAGAGATGGCGCTGTGCTGTGCCCAGCCCCCAGGCAATGGTTCCCAGTTGGTTTGGAATCATTACGACCAGGGCCGGCCATCCTGTTCCTCTTGGAAAAATCATTGATTTTACAGCTTTCCTGACAGGCATGAGGGCTGCTCCACATTCCTGTTCTTCTCATTCCAGCACCTGGTTCACCTGCAAGCCCTTCCCCCTTGAATGTGCGCGAGACACTCACGTGATGCCTGGGCAGGAATGATGCATGCCAGCGCCGAGCGGAGGCTGCTGGTGGTTGAAGTGAGGGTACCCCATAGTTCCCCTTCTTATGTTTATATTTTCCATGTCATTTTTCTCCAGGCCTAGATATCTTTATAGGTAGAGATTTGTGTTAATCCAGTTGAGATTTGCTTATCTTTTATACATAGAATTTAAAGCAATTATTTGGCCAAATAAATTAAATTAATCACATTTTGGGGAAATTACCCTCTCACAAAGAACAATTAAACAAGATGCATAAAATATATTTTCAAAATTTTATATAAAAAAACCCCAAAGATTGAAAAGGTAGTGAGGAAGGTGTAGAGTTCTTTTTTGGCCAAAGCAAGGTAATAGAATTGGGTTTACCTCTTGCCGGAAACAACACCACAAACTGACTATATAAGACAAAGTTGTTCAAGGCACTGGTTCTGAGGCAGTAAAGGAGAGTGCTTCCCGGGAGACAGGAATAAGACAAGCTGAGCCTGCGATATTCCCAGCTTGTTCCCGGGAGAGTTCCCAGGATAAGATGCAGGAAGGGGGCCCAGGCAGAGAGTCCTGGATTCCTGATAGGAAGAGACAAGGCTGAGAATCCAGGGACACCAAGTGGCTCCAATTGCAGAACAGAGAGCAGGAGTGGGAGAGCAGCCCCAGAAGACCCTGGAGGTCTCAGAGGGCACACAATGTGTTCAACTGCCTGCATGACTGTGAGGAAACCACCCAGGGCCGAGAAAGGAGCTCCTGGAAGGATTAGAAATAACAGTGCCCAGGACTCAGAGTTGGCTGCGAGGAGTGCCCGCTCCAGTGGGGAGCCGGGGGGGCTCAGGACACAGGCGGACAGGTCACATCACAGAAAGGCTGTGCCTCGGAGGGGAACACGAGCCCTTCACTGAACACTGTATGGTCATGACTGACAGATTTTAAAACCAGAAGATTCAAACTGACCCCGGGTAATTTACCTGATCGAAGCTTACGGATACTTACAGGAATAGAGAGCTCTCCTGCACTCAACGACATTTTTACCAGAGCAAAATGCACAACATGTGGAATCCAATACAAATGGCCAACCACGCCCTAAGCAGGAACCAATGACCTGTGATGAGGAGGCAGCAAGCACCAGGGCTTGAAGGTGGGGCATCGTCAAACACATTTGTATCTGGAGGGAGCACAGAGAGTAGGATTAAAAGTACTGAGTCATTAATAGCCAAAAATTTTCCAAATTTGATGGTAACTAAAACAACAGATCAAAGATGCTCAATGAACTTCAAGCACAAGAAATAGGAAGAAAATGAAACCAATGTGCATCATAGCCACATCACTCAAAACCAGTGGTAAAAGAAAAATCTTAAAAGCAACTAGTAAAAAAAGGCACGCTATATTCAGAACGAAAATGGTAAGGAGGACAGCAGATTTCTTGTTGGATGCATGAGTGAGAAGACAATGTAGCGTCATCTTTAAAGCACAAACACGACAAAACAAAAAGCTCCTGTCAACCTAGAAGTCTAGACCCAGTGAAAATATAGCTCAAAAATGAAGCTAAATAATGATTTTTCATGACATATGACAGCAAAAAGTATTCATTCCCAGCAGACACATGCTACAGGAAATGCTAATGGAAATCTTTCAGGCATAAGGATAGAAATGTGGATTTACACAAAGGAATGAAAGGCTCTTGAAATAGTAAATATAAGGATAAATATGTAAGATTTTCTACTTATTATTTAAGTCTTTTAAAACATAATTGACTATTTTTTAAGACACTATTATTTTCTTAATAATATAAGGTGTTTTATAAATATGAACAATAATCTGCAATACTTCAGTGGTTTCTAGCCTTTCCACTTATTTCTTTAAACCTGTGTAGCATTCTATATCTAATGTAGAAAAAAATAACTGTTATCAAGCAAAAAATTTTGCTCTAAGGATACAGTTTACTCAAGATACTAAATTTATAAATTTATCCCACTTTTGAAATGGTAGCAGAAAATGCACCTGACTGATCCCCACTTGACACATTCTTCTCAATTTTACTCATTAAATTACATCCTGAGTTAGGATGAATATAGCAACTTCCAGGCTTTAAAATGACTACATTAGAACCATCAGAAGTCATGAAGTTGTCTGTGTAGGACAGTGCTCCCCATCACTTACACAGTTACATCTGGCATGACAAGAAGAAAGAACATAATCCTACAGCAGCAGCCATTTAGAATAAAAGAAGACAGCCACAAGGATTCACGCAGCATATTTTAAATATTCCTGTTGAGAAAAATGATTTAACTGATTTTTCTTCAAGGACGATGCTTCAAAATACCGTATGTGCATCCTTTGACAATTTAATAGCGTCTTCCATGTGGGACACCTTGAAGATAATGCTTTGGTTTCAGTGAGTCACCTGACAGTCTTTGTTAATTTAATGGCTCTGTTCACAGAGTGTGGTGGTTTCATTCTCTTGGTTTGCAGAATTTATAAAGAAAGAAAATTACAGCCTGCATGCCCAGGACAAGGACAATTCCTATAATGAAAGTGGCTGCATCAAGGGGAGACTTACACACAGGCTGTGAAGTAGGAGCTAAGGTGGTGTTACTGGTACCTGATGTAGCAGCTGTAGCTGCGGTGGGAGCCATAGAAGAGGGCAGCACAGCCATGGTTCTAGCTGGAGAACTGGCTGGCAGTGCGAGGGCAGTGGGCACTGTTCACTGTTCACCACCTGGCAGTCACTAACTGTTGAGGTATGTGAGCAGTAGCTTTTGTTATCCTCTGCATATTCTATCCAAATGAGGGCGCATCATCAGCAATGTCAGCATTAAAACAGGAAATGCAGCTGCTTTGGCTTTCCCAGGCTTCTGGGCACGGGAGTGGTGACCAATGGGCTGTCTGTTGTTGGCATTCGGGCTGTCTTGGTGAAGGGCATTAGCATCATGTGTCCAGTCATGGTCAGGGCCGCGATCATGGCTGTGCTCAGCATACACAGTGCAGCCAGGCCGGCTGCGGCCCACAGCCACGGACAGCAGAGTCCGACAGTATGGCCCCAGTGGCAGGGTCTGGTGGGCGCTGCAGTGCGCTCCTCTGCATCGGCCTCCATCCCTGGCAGCACCACTCCAGACAGTCCCATAACTGACTATTTAAGTACAAATAATAATTTAGTATGGGGTTTACAACATAAGTAAGAGTGAAATGGATGACAATAAAAGCACAAAAGTTGGGAGAGCAGACTGAAAGAATATTGTTGGAAAGTTACATATTACACAGAACACACAGTATACTATATATTATTACACATGAAGTGGTGTAGCATCACTTGAAGGAAGACGGCAGTAAGTTCGAGATGTGTATGATAAACCTTAGTCATTTCTCTAAAGTTTTAAGTCTTTTAGGAAAAGCAAAAGTGGCAATTTGCAGTAATTCATATTTATATATCAGAAAAGTATAAACCCAAAAATCAATTAGCAAATTGTTCAACTTAAGTAAAAAAAGGAACAAAGAATAACAAAAAATTTTGAAGGGAAAAGATAACAGTGAAAGATTAAAATCATTAAAACATAAACTGAGGTTATAATGGAGAAGGTAAAAAAGCCAGAGGTTGAGCATTTGGAAAAAACCTATGAGAGAGAGAACCTATGTTTACATCAGTGAGGAGAAGGGAACATAAATGAAAAGGTATCCAAAACTACATAGAAAGTGGTAATTTCACAGGTGATCTAAGAAAATGTTAACAACCAATGCATGCCAACAGCATTGAAAGGGCAGTAAAGAAAATCCTAAAATAATGTACCATTGTGGAATTGATTCAAAAAGTATCAAAAACTTGAGTATTCCTATACCTACTTAATAATATGAAGCAAGTCTTCTTACACATCAGGCCCAGATGATCCACAAAGTTTTAAGGAACAGATCAAGGTTATATAGAATTTTGAAGACTATTGGAAAAGATGGAACATTCCTAGAAGGCTAGTGACACTAAATCCACAAAAATATTATGAGAAATGTTACACAGGATAATTTCCTCTTAAATTTACAACTTCATGTGTATATTTATACCAGCCAATGAAATAAAAATTACGTACAAATTGTATTATACCTAATATGTAGTGATTTTCATTGCATAATGCATTCATAAATGTAGTCCAGTTTATGATTTAGAATATAGATAATATGATCATTTCAGTATATACAGAGAAAGCTTTTCATGTAACTTAACATGAATTAATGACCAAATGTAGGAATTTCATCAAAAGAAAATCTTTGTTATTTGCAAATGTAAGGAAATTTTCTTAACCTGAAAGTGGATCTAAAAAATACAGAGCACATTATCCTAAATGAAAAAATTTGAAAACATTCCTTTTAAATTTCAGAATGAGACAGGCATGCCCACTATCATCACTTTTTTCAACATTGTGTTGGAACTTCTGGCCAGTGCAATCATACAAGCAAAAAGCTTTAGTTTGGAAAAGAGGAACTAAGAATGTTTGATTTGCATGCAATACACATTTACACAGAAAACCCCAATTATTGAATTACTGAAAATTATAAAAATAATAGTACTGGTTAGCAAACTGGCTCCATATAAGATATACATAAAAGTCAGTTGTATTTTTACATTTGTAGCAAACAATTAGAAATGATAAAGGGAAATAATCACTTATTAATAGTTTCATAAACTATCACATACCCAGGAAAAAAAATGTCTGACAAAAGATGTACAAGATCCTGATACATTAAACTTATTCCAGACTTATTTATAGATTAGAAACCTGTAGTATCATGTTCTTCATTATCATATATTATCTAGTAATTCAGACAAATTGGTGAAGGTATATGAATAGGCCAATTGATGATGGAAGAGATAGTACATCACACAGATGGTAAACATTAGTGGAAAAAAGAGTGGGGGTTCAATAAATAAATTTGGAAAATTGTTATTCACATAAAAATTAACATTAGATCTCTACCCTCACATCCTAGTTAGTGGAATAAAGATTCAAATATTGAAACTGAAACTATGGGTTTCTGCTTCTGGAAAGATGGAGTAGACACCATTTTCTCTATCCCTTCCATCAAGTTGAGTTAAAAATCCTGGACATTATATGTAAGATAAACTTAAGAAGACTCTGAAAGTTGGAGAAATGACACACTGGCTACGAATCACTGTAAGACCTAATGAACAGTGGTAATGAATCCCCCTGGTTCCCCATGTCTCAGAATGGGTACTGGAGGAGCCAGCAACCCAGAAATGTCAACAGGCCCCATGAAAAGCCTGTTCTCTTCAGCCGAAGGACCAAGAAGGGGGCTGCATAGCAAGATAGACTTCTAGGCAATGGTCTTTGACTCCAGTCCAACACCCCAGAAAAAATGGTGGCTCTGCACCTCTCCCACGAGGAAAGGGTTTTATGGGGAGTACAGACTTCCACCCTTAGGAGGCCATGGCAAGGCAGCTCAACACTACAGCAAGGTGGTGTCAGAGAGGGCCAGGTGGGGAGCTAGTGCGGGCACCTGCTGGCCAGCAGCCATGCTTTCCCTGGGCATCAAAGAGACCACATGGGAGCCTGACTTCCACCCCAGCCTAGCGGTAGTGAGGACCTCCTTACCTTCCCTCCCAGGATGGCGTCTGATGAGGACTAACAGAGGTTCAGGACTTCCATCTTCCACAGGAGTAACAAGGCCACCTCACCGCATTGTCAGTGGAGGCCCCCCAGGGAGCAGAATCTCCCAAATCTGCCTTCCTCAGGGGTCAGTGGAGGCCAAGCTGGAACCTGGGCTTCTACCTCCACCTGGCAGAAAAGAGGTGGCATTTCCCTCTACTACTGCAGCACCTGTTTTAGAGAAATCCAGCCTAAAAAGGTTTCAATAACATTCAGAATCTCATTCTGTAATATGAAAATGTCTAGGTTTCAATCAAAAGTCACTCTTTCCATCAAGATCTAGGAAGATCTCACACTGAATGGTAAAAGACAATGAACAGAAGACAATGACAGAGATGTTAGAGTAGACAAAAATTTTAAAGTAGCTATGGTGAATATACTTCAATGAGCTATCACGAGCACTCCTGAAACAAATGAAAAAAAATAGGAAGACCTTTCCCCTAAAAATGTATTAGTAAGGAAAAAGGTTGTACAAATGGGAATTTTAGAACTGAAATATACAATTACTGAAATAAGAAGCTCAGGGGGTAGGCCCAATAGCATAATGGAGTGGGTGGAAGAGAAACCAGTGAATTGGGAGAGAGAGCAACAGATATTTCTCAAACTAAACAACAGAGGAAAAAGAAACTGACAAAACTGAACCAACCTTTCTGGGCAGGTGGATCTACAAACAAAAGAGCCTTGATATTTCATTGGAGTCCTGGAACAAGGATAAAATGAGAGAGAGAAAAGATACTGAAAGAAATAATAGTGAAAAACTGTTGTAATTTGGCAGGGGACATATGCCCACAGGTTCACGAGTATGAATAAATTCCAAACAGGAGAATCCAAGGAAATCCTCTCCAAAACCCATCGCCAATACACTTCAGAAAATCAAAGACAGAGAATAGTTCTTGAAAAGCAGTTAGAGAGAAATGATGCAATACCTACATGGGAAGAGCGATTCAAATCACAGTGGATTTCCTATCAGAAGCCATGGAGGCCAAAGGAAGTGACCCAATATGTTTCAAGTGTTGAAAGAACAGGGCTGTCAACCTCTAACCTGGTGAAAATATCCTTTAGGAATAAAGAGGAAATCAAGATATTCTCATAGACATTGAGAAGTGAATGGTGGTTACTATGGGGGAGGGTGGGTGAAGTGGGTGAAGGGGATAAAGGGGCACAAAATCTCAATCATATTATAAATTACTCACGGCGATGAAAGTACAGCATAGAGAATATAGTCAGTGGTTCTGTAACATCTTTCTATGTTGATAGAAAGTAACCACACTAGTTGCAGTGAGGATTTAATAATGTAGATAACTGTGGAATCACTGTGCTGTGTACTTAAAGTCAATATAATATTGTATATGAACTGCAATGAAAAATACATATAGAAAAAAGATATTTTCTGATGAAGGAAAACTAAGAGATTATTGCCAGTGGAACTAGCCAAACAGAATAGTTAACAGAAGTTCTCTGAACGAAAGGGATTGATAAAAGCAAGGCCCTGGGACATTACAGAAGAAGAAAGAGTAAAAAGGGAAATATAATAGACTTTGTCTTTTTGAATTTTTTAAATTACTTTTAATGACTAAAGAAAAAATTGTAATGCTGTCAGATGTGGTCCTCAATGTACATAGAGGACATATTTAAGGATATTTTGTTCTTATTGTGGAGATTGACAGAGCATAATGTTAGGTTTCCCACTCTTCAGTCAAACTGCTGAAGTGTCCTTAGCAGTTGACTGTGACCAGACGCTGCTGATGATGTGGAGAAGCCAGATTTTTTTTTTCATATTTCTGGTGTAGGTTTAAAATTTTATCATCACCCTGGAAAAGAGTCTCACAATTTCTTAGATATAGGTACACTTACCATCTAACCCAGCATTCATGTTCTGGTGCATTTATCCCAAAGAAATGAAAACTTAGGTCCACACAAAAAACGGTTACACAAATTTTATAGCTTTAGTTGTGATAAATTCCAAACAGGAAACAACTAGTATGTCTCCCAATAGGTGAGCTGAACAAGGAGAGGAGCCTCCCCAGCACAGACACTGCCCAGCAATGCAGGGCAACAGCTCGGGTGGATCCCAAGGGCATGATGCTGAGTAGAAAAAGTCAATCTTAAAGTGCCGTATATTGTGTGATTTCATTTACATGACATTCTCAAAGTCACAAAATTACAAATATGGAGAGCAGATGAGTGTTTGCCAGATATTAGGGTGCTGGGTGGGAAGAGGGACCATCTGAGTGTGGTGAGGTGGGCGTGGCCACGAAGGGCACCTATGAAGGTGATGCGGCAGTTTGCATCCTGGTTGCTGGGGGTGACATGATGCTGCACATGCACTACAATGGCATAGAATTAGGTACGTGTGTTATACCTATGTTGATTTCCTGGCTTTGGTACTGTGCTATCACTATGTAAATGATAACTGTGGTAGGAAGTTGGGTGGAAGGGTACATAGGATTTCTCTGTACTCTTGGCAACTTCCTGTGAATTTGTATTTATTTAGAAGTAAGCAAAAACTTAAATATTTCAGTAGAAAATATAGGTAACTATTTTAATCTTTAGTGTAGCAAAAGTCTTAACAAAACTTAAATATAGGCTGTATAATACATGATTAACACAGTTGATTAAGAATAAGAACTTTACCATGGAACAAAAGAGAAAAGCCAGGCTGCACACTGAGAAGCTATTCTCAATTCTCAATAAACACAACCAAGGAAGAATTCGTATTGTGATATATCTTAAAATTTCTGAACATGGCCAAGGAAAGCACAAGTCACACAATAGAAAAGTGGGAAAACACTCTTTTGGTGTGATAAGGGAAATGCAAATATGCAAAATCAAAATAGAATCCCTTTTCATATTCACTTTACTGGGAAAAGTTGGATCCCTTATCTAGGATTGGAATGATCTGTTATTCATTGCAGTGAATTTTGTTGATTGTGGGAACATTCTGGAAAACTGGCATTACCTCCTAGGGCTGGGCATGCATATATTCTACCCAGGGGACAGTCTTGGACACAATGCAATGTGTGAGAATATTCACAGCAGCATTGACTGTAGTAGGTACATGCTGGAAACCACTCAAATGCCCATGTGTTTGAGCAGGGGTAGATAGCTGCTATGGTCACACAAGGAAATATTATGTAGAAGGAAGGTGAATAAGCTAAGCTATGCACAGTATGAATGAATCACTGCAAACTGAAAGAGCTAAAATATTAAATGTAGACTAGTATTCTTTTTATACAGTTTTAAAAATAAAATAATTCATTGGGAATGTATACTACATGAATAAGAATATACATATATGTGTAAATTAAATAATACAAAAAAGACAAAAAATGATGAACCTGGGGCTTGGTCAATGCAGTGGAAGGAGGGTATAGGGCACATGGCTGGATTGTCAGATGTTGTGCTAGACAAGGTCCTAGAATTTGTTTGGGGTGTTGGGTTTATAGGTACTTATTGTACAATTAATACTATCTTACTTCTAACTAACCAACTAACTATGGACCAATGATGATAATGTCAAACAAACAAATAATTCTAATTAATCTACAATCCATTTCTGTGCACCCATGGTTCAAACAATGAAGAGAGAGGGAGGAAGATGAGAGAGAGAGAGAGAACAACCCTTTGATGGGAACTGATAAGGGAAGAGACAGGAAGATAAATGGGTGAAGATCCATCAGCACAAAATCAAACTGGCAGGACCTGATTTCTAGCCCAGTGTTTGTGTGTGTGTGTGTGTGTGTGTGTGTGTGTGTGTGTGCACAGGTTTTGGGAATAATAAATAGAAATTGACTCTGAAGTCAGAGTTGACTTTTATTGTAATGGAAAGCCCATCACAGAATAGAGGAGCTGGTTCACGGAATCAGCCCCATGTGCTTTCAGTCCTGTTCTGGGTCATAGGGCACTGACGTTCTGACCAGTCTGGGTGGAGTTCCAGCATTGGCAAGTCACAGTGCAGATCCTCTTAGACTCTCTGTTTGCTAAAATTTGAGTTTAAAAACTTCAGTATAATTATTCAGGTTTAATGATAGTTCAAGAATCAATGATTGAAGTTATTTTTAAATTGAAGTATCATTGATTTACAATCTTATGAAGGTTTCATATGAACAACATTGTGGTTTCAACATTCACCCATATTATCAATCCGCCCCACCCTACTGCAGTCACTGTCTATTAGTGTAGTAAGATGCTATACAGTCATTACTTGTCTTCTCCCTGCTGTATTGCCTTCCCTGTGAACTACCTATATTGTGATTGTGAATTATAGTGCCCCTTAATCACCTTCTCCTTCCCTCCCCACCCACCTTTCCTAACCCCTTCCCTTTAGTAACCACTAGTCCCTTCTTGGAGTCTGTGAGTCTGTTGTGTTTTGTTCTTTCAGTTTTCCTTTGTTGTTTTACTCCACAAATGAGTGAAATCATTTGGTACTTGTCTTTCTCTGTCTGGCTTTTTCACTGAGCATAATATCCTCTAGCTCCATCCATGTGGTTGCAAATGATAGGATTTGTTTTCTTTTTATGGCTGAATAATATTCCATTGTGTATATGTACTACATCTTTATCCATTCATCTACTGATAGACACTTAGGTTGTTTCCATATCTTGGCTATTGTAAATAGTGCTGTAATAAACATAGGGGTGCATTTGTCTTTTTGAATTGGGGATCTTGTTTTCTTCAGGTAAATTCCTAGGAGTGGAACTACAGGATCAAATGGTATTTCAATTTATAGTTTTTTGAGGGACCTCCATATTGCTTTCCACAATGGTTGAATTAATTTACATTCCCACCAACAGTGTAGGAGGGTTCCCCTTTCTCCATATCCTTGTCAGCATTTTTCCTTTCTTGTCTTTTGGATGTTGGACATCCTAACTGGTGTGAGGGGATATCTCATTGTGGTTTTAATTTGCATTTACCTGATGATTAGCAATGTGGAACATCTCTTCGTGTGCCTGTTGGCCATTTGAATTTCTTCTTTGGAGAAGTGCCTGTTCAGATCCTCTGACCATTTTTTAATCAGGATATTTGTTTTTTGGGTGTTGAGCTGTGTGAGTTCTTTATATATTTTGGATGTTAATCCATTATCAGATAAATTGTTTATGAATATATTCTTCCATATTGTATGATGCCTTTTTGTTCTGCTGATGGTGTCCTTTGCTGTAAGAAGGTTTTTAGTTTGATGTAATTCCATTGGTTCATTTTTATTTTGTTTCCCTTGCCTGAGGAGATGTGTTCAGAAAAAAGTTGCTCATGTTTATATTTAAGAGAGTTTTGCCTATGCTTTTTTCCATGAGTTTTATAGTTTCATAACTTACATTGAGGTCTTTGATACATTTCAAGTTTCTTTTTGTGCATGGAGTTAGAATAATCCAATTTCATTCTCTCACATGCAGCTGTCCAGTTTTGCCAACATCATTTGTTGAAGAGGCTGTCTTTTCCCCATTGTATATCCATGGCTCCTTTATTGTATATTAATTGGCCGTACATGTATGGGTTTATATCTGGACTCACTATTCTGTTCTGTTGATCTATGGGTCTGTTCTTATGCTAGTACCAAATTGTTTTGATTATGGTTGCTTTTTAGTAGAGCTTGAAGGTAGGGAGCATAATCCCTCCAGTTTTGTTCTTCCTCCTCAAGATTGCTTTGGCTCTTCAGGGTCTTTTGTGGTGCCATATGAATTTTAGAACTATTTATTCTAGATCATTGAATAATGCTGTTGGTATTTTCATAGGGATTGCATTGAATCTGTAAATTGCTTTGGGCAGGATGGCCATTTTGACAATATTAATCCTTCCTATCCATGAGCACAGGATGTGTATTTCCATTTATTGATGTCTTTTTTAATGTCTCTCATGAGTGTCTTGTAGTTTTCAGAGTATAGGTTTTTCACTTCTTTAGTTAGGTTTATTCCTAGGTATTTTATTCTTTTTGATGCAATTGTAAATGGAGTTGTTTTCCTGATTTCTCTTTCTGCTCATTCATTGTTGCAACAGATTTCTGTATATTAATTTTGTGTCCGCAACTTTGCTTAATTCAATTATTAGTTCTACTAGTTTTGGGGTGGATTCCTTAGGGTTTTTTATGTACAATATCATGTCATCTGCAAACAGTGACGGTTTAACTTCTTTCTTTACAATCTGGATGCCTTTTATTTCTTTGTGTTGTCTGCTTGCTGTGGGGAGGACCTCCAGTACTATGTTGAATAAAAGTGGTAAGAGTGGGCATCCTTGTCTTGTTCCCAATCCTAGAGGAGAAGATTTCAGCTTTTCTCTGTTAAGTATGATATTGGCTGTGGGTTTGTCATATATGGCCTTTATTATGTTGAGGTATGTATGCTTATTTTGTTGAGTTTTTATCATGAATGGATGTTGAATTTTGTCAAATGCTTTTTCAGCATCTGTTGAGATGATCATGTGATTTTTATCCTTCTTTTTGTTAATGTGATTATGATATTGATTTTTGAATATTGCACCATTCTTGCATCCCTGAAATAAATCCCACTTGATCATGACGGATGATCCTTTTGATGTATTTTTGAATTCAGTTTTCTAATATTTTGTTGAGGATTTTTGCATCTATGTTCATCAGGGATATTGGCCTATAATTTTCTTCTTTTGTGATGTCTTTGTCTGGTTTTGTTATTAGGGTGTTGCTGGCTTCATACAATCACTTTGGAAGTATTCCTTCCTCTTCTACATTTTGGAAAACTTAAGGAGGATGGGTATTACCACTTCCTTAAATGTTTGATAAAATTCAGCCATGAAGTCATCTGGTCCAGGGAATTTGTTCTTAGGTAGTTTTTTGATTATCAATTTGATTTCACTGCTGGTAATTGGTCTATTCAGATTTTATGTTTCTTCCTGGGTCAGTCTTGGAAGGTTATACTTTTCTATAAAATTGTCCATTTCTTCTAGGTTGTCCAATTTGTTGGCATATAATTTTTCATAGTATTCTCTAATAATTCTTTGTATTTCTATGGTTTCCATAGTGATTTTTCTTTTCTCATTTCTGATTCTGCTTATGTGTATATGCTTTCTTTTTTTATTGGTAAGTCTGGCTAAGGGTTTATCTATTTTGTTTATTTTCTTGAAGAACCAACTCCTGGATTCATTGGTTCTTTTTATTGTTTTATTCTTCTCAGTTTCATTTATTTCTACTCTGATCCTTATCATGTGCCTCCTTTTTACTGTCTTTGGGACTCATTTTTTCTTCTTTTTCTATTATCATTAATTGTGAGTTTAGTCTCTTCATCTGGGATTGTTCCTCTTTCTTGACCCTGTACTGCTATATACTTTCCTCTTAGAACTGCCTTCACTGTATCCCACAGGTTTTGGGCTGTTGAGTTGTTGTTTTCATTTGTCTCCATATATTGCTTCATCTGTTTTAATGTGGTGATTTATCCATTGATTATTTAGGAGCATGTTGTTAAGCCTCCATGCATTTGTGGGCTTTTTTGTTTTCTTTGCATAATTTATTTCTAGTTTCATATATTTGCAGTCTAATGATTGAAGTAAAAAAAGTCATTTAATTCATAGTTGAAGACAAGGTCAGAGCTATTCAACCTTTGTGACCTCTTCACACACATTCCGCAAAAGGTAAAAAATATCTGAGCAGAATAAAATTGTAGCATGAA
This sequence comes from Manis pentadactyla, assembly GCF_030020395.1. NCBI lineage: Eukaryota > Metazoa > Chordata > Mammalia > Pholidota > Manidae > Manis > Manis pentadactyla. The sequence goes on from NC_080025.1 coordinate 48,446,000, forward strand.
TATATTGTTGCATGAAGAGAAGGCAAATTAAAATGGCAATTGCCTTAGAATAAAGATTGTGGTGGAGTTGAGTTTAAATCTAAAAACAAAACAAAACAAAAAGAGAAGTGACTGGTGTTTACTATGGGGGAGGGGCTGGGCTGGGTGGGTGGGGAAGCTGAGGGGGATAAAAGGGAATAAAAATTCTCAATCATAATAAAAGTTTGTCATGGGGATGGTAGTACAACATGGAGAATATAGACAATAGTTCTGTAACATTTTCTCATGTTGATAGTAACTGTGCTCATTGGTGTGAGGATTTAATAATGTGTGTGACTGCTGATCACTGTGTTGTATACTTGAAACCAATACAATATTGTATATCAACTAAAAAATGTTTCCCATCTCTCTCTTACTTTCTCTGTCCCTGACTAACAGGCTTGAAATTGCTGGCACTGATGTTACATAGGATACCATAAATCCTGCCATTTTAAACAAATAACAAGAAGACAAAAAAATCAATCATGACAGCTTCTCCCTCCTTATAAAAACCACTCATAAATACTATTACACTTTATGGATTTCTGGGAAGAGATTACATACATGAAATAAGCACTTGTCAGTAAACTCGATATTTTAAGCAAATGATCAGCCCAGATGGGAATTTTATTTTGTTATGGTGGATGTGTGATGGTATCACTCTGAAATAGTGACATGGGTGCTGACATGGTGTGCCTGGGAGGGATATATTGAGCATTAGTTTACTTCTTTGGAAATAAATCATTATGCAAATATTATCCCTTGGACTGAAGTTTCTTATGTTTGGTAACAGCTTAGAAGAGAAATTTTTAATTCTATTAATACTCTTCAAATGGGAGTTATTAATTAGAATCTAGGTTGTCATCACAGCTGAAATACGTTATTTACAAGACTAACAGGTGAATGAAACTGTCCTTTAAGAATTAAGTGAAATTTATCTCTCCAATTGTGATCCAGGTTGATTCTCTCTTGCTTATTTCAGCCCAGTGGGAGTTCACAGAAAGCTGGGCTGTTTCATTCCATTTGCTTTCTAACACTGACTAAAAGTCTATCAAATCTGTGTGGCTGTATATGTGAATGCCATGGTGCAGACAGTCCACCCTAGACAACCAAGTGATGGCTCCCCTCAAGGCTTCTGCCTACAGCCAGACTCAGGAGGAGTGTGTCCATCTTCAATTTGATCCGGGGCGGGTTAAATAGAGGGAGTTAGCTCCTGGAAAGACAGTGTGGAGGCTGGATCCCCTAAAACAATTTAGGAAGTGGGGGTTTGATTCTCTAGGGAAGTGTGCCTCAAAACTTTCCACCAATCGTGTCCCAGTGAAGTGGAGAGTCAATTTGTACCGCTATGTGTAGCTGTGTAGTCCAAGTGCAGAACCAGTGTGAACACTTTGTTTTATTTTGAAATCTATGTTTGCACTCCATAACGTGTATGTCTGGCTGAATGTAAAAATATTGCTCTAACACAACTACCAGTTAAAGCACCTGAAGCCTCTTTTCAAATCCTTCAGTAAGACCAAATCTCTAGACTTGAGCAGAAAATTGGGAGACAGTGGGAGTTCCTGGAAAAACCACATTTGAGGAGTGGGACTAAAGACTGGTGAGAAGCAGACAGAGAGATGAGGGGCAAATTTGAGAGCTGGTTCCCAGTAGACAGGGCAGGGAGCCAGTCAGGAAGACTAAGTAAATCAGGGAAAGAGATGAGGTCATGGGCTGAGATGGGCCACTGGACTTGACAGTGAGGGTTCCTTGGGGCTCACAGAGATGGCTGTCTCTGAAGAACGGCTTGGGAGAGGGAAACTTTAATGAGTTGTGGAAGAAATGGAGATGGTGGGCCCTCCCTAGCATCATGTGGAGGTCATAGGGAAGCGGAGAAAAACAGGAGAAAGAAGAGATCTGCAAACTGCATATCAGAAATAAGCAAGCCAGCTGCATTTTTGTATTTGTGACACACAATTAGAAAAGGTGAAGAGAAATCATTATTTACAATAGTTTCTTAAAATATGGATATTAGGAAAACATGTAGCAAAAGTTGTGCAGGATATTTAGCAATATAATAGCCTCATCTCAAATTTATATATAGATTAGAAATCTGTCAGGAATTATACACAAGGACTAGTCAGAGGATGAGGGTGAGGAAGGCAAGACATCCTTCTTTGTTCCTGTTTCCTGCAGGAAGGAGTTGTAATGCCACCTGTGGCGAGGGAGGATGAGGGGCTGTTTCCGGACTCTAACCCAGCTCCTCCCGCTGCTGCCCACCCCCTGCCACCTGTACTGATAGTGACGTCGTCCTGCTCCCCAGACCAAAGCCTGGTTTCTCATTCAACCGTGAGGTCTCGCCTTGCTGTGCAAGTCTCCCCCAGGACTCAGGCCCATTCCAAACCTCAGGCACAGGACCTTGTTTGTTGTGTACAAGGTGAGTGCTGCTTCTCTTGGCTTTTTTGTTGTGTGCTTATACCTTTTCTCTGGCTTATTCTGTCCTCAAGTGGGTTCTGTGGCTCTCACTCCCCGCCTGCCATAAGTAACACCAGCCTCTCCCCACCTGCTCTAACAACCCCCCCCCCCCCAAGCCCTGGATGTTTACAGTGATGCTTCGATACCCCCTCTAAGTCCTCAGGCACTTTCCCCACTGGTCACAGCTCCACGAGCTGGCCAGCTGGAGGGGCTGCAGTCATCCGAGCCTGCTCCCCAGACGAAGCTGGGATGCTCTCCCGACAGAAGACTTCTAGGGCAGGTGGCCCTGTCTACTCTAGGCTCAGAAGTCTCAGTCAGCTTGGGAATTGCCGCCTGAGGTGGCCAAGGAAGGCTTCTAGATGAAAGGGTAGTCAGGAGCAGACCTGGGTGTGGGGAGAAAGCTTCCTCTAACATGGGTTGGCCCCGAAGGGGCAGGGCTATTCTGACCAGGGCCTCTGCTCTTTCCTGCTCTATGCCTTCCAGCATGGTCAACCTGGCATGCAAGGTGGCCGCCATGGACCGCCCAGCATGGCTGGAGGAGAAGCTGTGCAGGCATCTGAGTCTTTCTGGTGTCAGATGGAGGCTGGGGTGGAGGTTTGGGGAGGAGATGGGAGGCTGCTGTTAGCTGAGAGAGCCGAGTGTGGTTCTACACTGCTGGTGGGATGGGGCCACATTCTCCTTTCACTTTAGTTGTTAATAATTTGCTTAATATTAGGTAATAGGATTCTGTAGACTCAGTAATATTAGTGTAGATCACCTGTTTATACAGTCAAAACAAAAGCCTTTATGCAGTGTCTTTGACCTCTTTTCCATTTTGCAGCCCCTTTCCATACTTCAGCCATGATCACAACTGTGCACACATTCGTTGCTCTTCTGTCTTCCTGCAGTATGTTGTGGGGGATGGTAGGTAGCCACCCCAATGCTTGATATAGAGCGTGTCCCAGATGGTATAAAAATCCTTGCGGAATGAATGAGCGAATGAGATCGAGAACTCAAAACTGAGACCCAGCAGCCAGTGTTTATAAGCTGCTGATTTACAGAGATTCCTTCCTCAGTCCTGTTCAAAGCCAGGGTTTTAAAAACATCTCCATTATTAATATCTCTGCCTCTGCTACAAAATCTTGTGGAGAGGTAGGTGGGGGGACAGGGAGGGATATTTCATTTTCTCTGTGAAGGCAGCAGCCTCCCCTTGGGCACACAGGCAGCCCAGGCATTCATTCACCCCCGAGCTACGACCAGGCATGGAAGTACAAGTGTGGCTGCAGCAAATTTCATTCAGTGCATGATGTCCAGGATTCCCTTCCAGGAGCCCAGCGCCTCCCTTGGTTCTAGAATACACATATGAATATTGATAGATGGCAGGAAGCGGAAAAATGCCCCGTAACCATGGGGCAGAGGCGGAGGGAGTGTGGTGGTGAGGGCGATAACTTGCAGAGTGACAGGCGGCAGAGTAGGGCAGTAGGATTAAATGAGCCTTGATTGTATTTCAAAGGCTTCAAGCTCCACCATAAGACCAGGACTCACTGGATGACTGTAATTGGGAGGGTGTTTGATCCAGTCTGAGTTTTAGAAAGACCACTTGAGGAGCAGTGGCCTGGATACAAAGCTGTGGGAGAGAGTGAACACACCTACCTTCCCTGGCACGAGTGTGTGTGTGTGCTCAGGGGAACCCATGCACATGCTTCCAGCTCCCTGGTCTCAGCTAATCAGCTTCTTTTCCTGGGTTGGTGTCTGTGTCTCCAGGTGAAGTTACTGGATCAAACCTTGTGGCCACATTTTATATTTGAACATGTTTCTCTGTTGCGCACAGCACTGGCAGTTCCATCGTGATCTGTACTTCCCCTGAGAGTCAACTTTAGAGGAAGCAAGACAACATGTTTGAAGAGAATAGTGCAGGAACAGGCATGTGGGAGGTGTGTGGTGGATTCCACAGTGGTCCAGCCACCAGCCGCGTCCTCAGTGCCCATCTGGGTGAGCAAGGCTCAGGGTGGTGACAATGTTCTGAGTTTACTTAGCTAATGTCAGGGTGAGCTAGCGGGAAAATCCAGGGCCCCAAACCAATATTCACCTATGTGCCACACATTATGCTTATCCTTAATTTTTAATGTTGGCTCAGGCCATCATCAGAATGAGCCCTGCTTAATGACTCCATCCCTGTGGGGATTAAGCAAGCACAGAGTATACCTCCAAAGGATTGCCAAGGAAGGGTGTCTTTTTCTGATATTATTTACAGTCTTTCAACCATAGCAGCATGAGGGTGACTATTGGTGAATGGGTTCCTGTGGTTCTTTGAGTGATTGTTTGAAAAAAATGCTCATGATTCTCAAAACCTAATAGAAGTAAGCTTTGTGATATTATTGTTACAAAACAATAAGTATAAACCAAGTGAAGACTAATCAGGCTTTGCTTGCTTTGATTGGCCCACTTCTGAAAGGTACAGTGTGATCTGTGATCGCTCCAAATCACTAGCAATGCCCAATGTTGAGCGGACTCCCGTGTGGTCTGCAAGAGGAGCCGGGAGGGCAGGGGCAGAATCACCCAAGGTGGACAAAGCCCTGAGCACGACATGGGTACGGGGCCACTGCACATCTGTGGTGGCTCCTCCTGCAGCCTCTGGCCTGCCCCCACCTTCAGGGTCCTGTTCCCCACTGTCTCTTTAGTGGGATTTTCTTCCTTCTGGTTTGCTTGGCAGCTCATTCTGACCCTCCCAGCCCCTCGAGGCTGTTTCTGTGAAGGGGTCAGTGGCTTCTGCCCTTGGATGGCATTTTGCCAGCCACACCTCTGTCCTCCCTCAGAGGTTGGCCCTAGGCTTCTCACCCTAACAGAAATTGGGCCCCATCCACTGGTGACAGACCCTTCAGAGGGAAGGTGAGGTGCTCCAGGATAAAAAAGTGGGGATCCATCTATTCTAGGGACCAGCTCAGGCCTCCTGAGGCAGCACCAGTTCAGCTGAGGCCTGAAAACAAGTGGGTGGCAGACAAATGACTGGCCGTGTGAAGGGCTGTGTGCCTGGGCACCCTCGTTACCCAGCCAGGCCTGCTGTCTGGAGGAAACAGAACCACGGATGGTTTGTGTGCCTGGCTTCACTCAGCAGAGCTTTAGGGTTGAGTTAGAATGTGTTATCAACTTCCAGCGAGAAATCTGGGCTGGCCAACAATCGGAAGGCATGGAGTCGAGTAGTACAACCAAAAGAGAAGAGAGTAATGTCAAGATTCACAGGATTCTCTTTGAGGTCCTGCCTCCACACACACCCGGAAATCACACTGTAATTGATGAGCTGTATACATTTACCCAGAATGAGAACGCACCATTTTCTGGGGGTGCATCTTCACACCCAAAGTATATTTGCATTTACAGAAACCCTGCAATGAAGAAATTATCCCCCTTTTCAGATGAAGAGATTGACAACATAGAGATGAACCGAAATTTCCCATAGGATTTGCTGTGGACTGAATGACAGTGTCCCCCAACTTCTTATGTGGAATCCTAATGACCAAGGTGGCAGTGTTAGGAGGTGGGCCTTTGGGAGGTGACACCGTGGGGGCATAGCCCCATGAATGGGATGAGTGCCCTTATAACAGAGACCCCGCAGGGCTACCTGCCACTTTCTCCATGCGAAGACACAGAGGAGAAGCCAGCTGTGAAGCAGGATGTGAACTCTCACCGGTACCCGTTCTGCCAGCCTCCACGTGGGACTTCCAGCCTCTGCAGCTGTAGGAAGTAAGCCTCCCTTGTTTATAAGGTCCCCAGTTGGTGATATTTTGTTAGAGCAGCCAAATGGATTAAGACAGCCAAGGACTGGCCCATCCTGGTCCAAACCTGGTAAGTGTGATTAACCTGCCTGCTCTCAGCAGAGAGCAGAGGTGCCTGCCGGGGACCTGGGTGGGAGCACATGGTGGCCAGGGATGCACAGGTTTGGAGCTGAGCCCTTAGGACAGAGGCTCAGGAAAGTGCTGCCTGTCTGCCACCTGGCTGGCCTTAAGGGCTCGTCCCCTGAGGGGGACCTGCTGGAAGGAGGGTGCATGGTGGATGGCACTCCAAGGAAAACAGTTTCTGGTCCCTTCACTTGCCCCTCCTCAGTGCCTCTCCGGGCATGGGCTGGGTAGGACACCCTGTGGTCTGGCCACTGGACAAGGGAAGTCTTAATCTGCCCAAGCCTGGGACTCCTGGCGGGTCCTCAGACCTGACGTCTGCTATGATCTGACGTCCCCCAGGCCTGACATCCCCTGGGCCTTGGGTCCCTTGGGTCTTATGTCTCCGATTAAAGGCTGCTGGTGTGTGTTTGGGGCACCCATGCCTGTACCTTCCATGGCACCTGCAAAGGTTACACTTCCCAGCATCCATTGCAAGACTTCTGGGAAAGGAAGCACGTCCAGCTGGATGGGATTGATAAGGTGCTTGAATAATTATGGGTCATGGAACCATGATGAGGAAGAAGGAGGAAAGTAAGATTAGAGCGCTGCAGTTGGGATACAGGAAACAGTCATCCATGTGTCCTTTGTTTTCTCAGAGTCCTGGCAGTGCCCTCGAGTTTTCAGCAAGCAGAATATGGGCCCCAAGAGAGCCCACTGAGGCCCAATAGGGACAAAGGCCAGTGTCACCGACCACACTCTCAGTCTGACAGCGGCCCCTGCGGGCAGACAGCTGAGCGTAGTGGCTCAGCTGTGGGAAGCTCCATGACCTCCCAGCATGCACTGTGAATGTAGCTATTTTCTAAATGTCACGACTGCACACTGTTTTGTTTTTTCTTGGCAAATGCCATAGCTCAGGTCCCTCTTGTAAATTCTCACAACAGCCTGAGAGACAACTCCTGGCCATCAAGGGTGACAGTCACTGCCTTCTGTGACTGCTCTGTCAGAACCCCCAGAGTGCAGTGGAGACATGTGTCCTTTGTGTCCCTGGTCCTTTGCAGGAGGTTCTGTTGCTCCCTGGGTGCATGCTGGCTCTCACTGGCCCAGTGACTCCCCATCTGTAAACTGACAGGTCATCCTCCCCTTCTACTCAGTGTGCACCTTTTTTAATCACATGTGGGCAATAATTACCTGGGACCAGCTCTGTGTTAGGCCCAGTGTTTTGTAAATTGTACTTAATTCTTGCAGCAATCCTTGTGGGCTGGCCCTGTTCTCGTGTCCCCCTTCTCAGGAGGAAGAGTGGGCATGCAGGCATGTAGATACAGAAGAAAGGTCAGAGCCCGGATGGGGACCCACGCTGCCTGGCCCAGAGATCAAATGCTTCACCACTGACCTGCCTGCCTCACAGGTGTCTCCCGAGGGACTTTCCATATTGTCACTTGCCACCTCACCTCCCTCATGAAGACCCCAGTCATCCATCCTCAGAGGCATCCCTACACCTTCCCAGATGTGTGGGGCACAGAGAGCTGTGCAATGAGAAAAGCACCTTGGACATCCATGCATTGAGGGCTTTCCTCTCCACCACAGAGAGAGAGAGAGACCCAATCCCAGTGTCCTCCTAGTGGTTTCTCCATTCTCCTGGTTTGCAGGGCCAATGAGAGGATGGGCCAGCAAGCCCCTTACACATCTCTCTGACCCACTGTGTGATGTCGGTCCCCATGGAACTAAAACCCAGCAGGAGGCAGTGCAGCAACCCAGCTTCATTCTGGTGTTGACTCTACAGTAGAGCTCGAACCATGCTACTTCCTTCTGGTATCACTGCTACCCAGACCCACAGCCTATTCCTCAAGAGGAGAGAGTGCAACACACAGACAGTTCTTAGTGAGGGGCTGTCGGGGGCAGGATGCCCTTAGCTGCCTATGTAGGCAATAAGAGCAATAGCACTGGATAACCACCTGCCTCTGGGCACCAGGAGCTTGGTCTATGGCCTGTAGCAGCCCTGGATTGCAGGCTGCTGCCCCCATTTTATATAGGAGAAAAGTGGGGCATGGAAGTTAAGTAACTTGCCATAGGCTAATAGGTCACTGAGTGATTGGTTTGGTTTTAAAGCCCATGCATTTGAAATAACTGGAAAATGTCTTCATTCATCTATTCATCCATTCCATCTGCAAGGCCCAGTCCTAGGCCCATAGACACTAAGACACACATGCCCCTCCTTTAAAAAGCCTGCAGGTTTTAGGGCCCCTGAGCAGGTTGCTGCAGGCTTGGCAGGTACAGAGGGAGTCCAGGCCCGGGAAAGAGGGAGCACATGGCACCAGCCACTGCAGTGACGTGTCCAGGTGCAAGACCTGGGATGGCCAGGTGAAGACCAGGTGGTGGGGAGCCTGCAGGAAAGGACAGAGCCAAAGTCTTGCATTATGGATGAGGTTAAAGGCGGACAAAGCCCCAGAACAAGGAGGAAAGGCAGCTCCCTGCAGAAGGATTTTCACAATGTAGCAACCATTCGATGAGAAGAGAAAGGCAGAGGGTGGAAAGCGGGAATCAGAGCCTGTGGGTTTAGTCTGGCGCACACCATGCTTTTGCTATTGTTTTGGTTTCATTTTGCATTTTACTCATGCTAACTGAATAACCAACAGATTTTAAATGCAAGCCTGGAATTTTCTGTTCTTCATAAGACAAACCAGCCAGCTTGGGCTTGTTCAGGTGGACAGCAGTCGGCTGGAGGGCTCTTGGTCAACTGTCATTGCCCTAGCTCGCCCACTGGAAGCCCTTATCAGACTATGTGGGCCCGGGGCATTTTTAACTGAGATTCCTGCCCAGAGGTGTGGGCATGCTGGTGCCTGAAAGGTGGGCAGTGAAGGCTGTCACAGGTAAGAAAAATCCATGCACATGGCCTGGGGTCCTGCACCTTCACTACCCTGAAGTTCTGGGGCTGTGAGCAGGATCTGGGGAGGTGCCCTGGCTTTCACCTGGCATGGTCAGTGATAGGCATGCCTGGTGAGGACAGGTCTAAGGTGAACAGCTAGATGCATGAGCTTCAAGGACTCTTTCATGCAGGCAGAAAAGCAAAGACACTTCACAATTTATATTCTACTCAAACACAAAAAGAACAGTCAGCCAATTTACTGGTGATTGGTAATTTAATTGGCTTTTAGGGGTCACAGTGCGTATAAATGCCACAGTTGACTTGTTCCTTTGGATTTTGGGTTAAAAATGCAATTTGTATCTTTTAGGGACTTTTAGGGATTTTCCAAGGCCCAAGCCATGTAAGAGCCAATCTGTGGTGATCCACACATTTTATCTGTCTTAAGAATCATTTATTAAAAACCTATTGAACAGACTAGGGAATATATGTGAATTTGGCTCCTTGAAATTGAAAACATGTTCTCTAAGCCTCAAGAAAATAATTTCCAGGAGAAGTATGGAGATGATATTGCATTTATTGTTACAAAATTAGGCAGACCAAGAGAGTGCTTGCAATATTTGTGCAAAATAGCTCAATCGTGAAAGCAATAGCCAGACTTTGTCTGCTGAGTAATGCTGGGTCTCTTGACTGAACTGACTTTAAGCCACTCCTCTTTCCTGTGCTCCCAGGCAGATGTTCTGGTGTGCATCTGCATGGCTGTGCCATGCTTGGTCTCAGCTTCACTCTTTGGGAGCCTGTGTGGTCAGTTCCTGAGCTGGCACGGGGGCAGGGGAGCAGGACAGACTAGCGCAGGAAGCTGAGGTGCAGCACCACCTTGGGTGTGGGGGTGGCAGCCAGTCCTCTCCAGCATCACAGCTGCCATTTGGGGTCAGCTGAAAAGAAGCGAGTTAGAACATATTGCATTCCTGGTTTTGCATGAAGCTCGTACAGTGGAGCCCTGAGGACAGACAGCCTCTTCTTTCCTCTCACAAAACCCAAGTCACAGTTGATTGCTGACGGAGCTGACCTCTCAGCAGCCATCTGCTAAGCACACAAGCTCAATGTTTCCTATACCGTCTTCTTTTGGAGACAGGCCTCACGTGAGCTTCCTGAGTTACCTCCTGGAAATCCGATGTCCAGGGATTTGGTCTGATGTGTCTTTTGGACAACTGCCTGGTTTCTCCATTCCTTCTCCACAGGTGACAGCCCCTTTGTGGTCTCTGCAAACAGAAACACCCACTTCTCAACTACTCTGGACAAGACTCCTGGAGTCCTGGGGAATCCTCAGCCACTGTCACAACACCAGGGGTTCTGACACATTTTTACTGAAGCTTCCCCAAAGGGAGGGTGGGTGAGCAGACGCAGAGTGCATGCTGGGGGTGTATCTTAAGAGCTGGGCCGGAAACAGGAACTCTGTTATTCTACAAGGATTCAAAATGTAAGTTCAGTTCCACATGCAGTAGTGGTAGATTAAGAATTCAGACGAGTTCTCCTGGACCAAATATAAGGAACATGTTGTCAAAGGTGCTGGAAGCTGGTAACACAGCAGAGAGATGAAGGCCAACACCCAGGGAGAAAGAAGCTCAGAAAGGCAGCCAGCACTAGGGGTGATTGTCCTGTGGGAGTCTGTCAATCCCAGAAGGGCTGGGGAGGGGGTCCAGGAGCCTGAATCACAGCTGGGTGCTCTCCCAGCCACAGGCTCTGGGTGCCCTGGAAGTCAGGGCTGGAGGGGTGAGGGCAACCCAAATTGGACCATCTTCAGATTATTCCTGACTGAAATAAAATTGTCTGTAGATAACAGCCAATGGGCCACCTGCCAGTAGTGAAGGCAAAGTGTCTAGAGGAAGAAAGTTAGTGTACAGTTTTTCATAGTCTATGTCAATCACTGTATTGCAAACAACCCAGCATGTGCAGGCAGAAGATCATATGATCTGAAAGCAAAAGGCAACCTAAAAGAGAAAAAGTCAACAGGAAATTGAGACACTGGGGTCATCATTTCCTAACTAACTTAGGATAACTATCTCTAAGAAAATAAGAAACCAAACTGAGAACAGAATAGTTAAGGGGAGCTCCAAGTGGACATTCTATAATTTAACAAATCCATTAAGAAAATATGATTTCAAGGATGAGAAGAGAGAGACAGGGAGACAGAGAGAGGCAGGGAGGGAAGTTTCAAAATCACAGGATGCTTCCCTGTTAATGGCTTTGCAAATACAACTGGGAGCCTTATGAAATCACAATTTATTGGAAAATACAGCTTGCCTAAATCCAGTCCAGCACTAACAGAATTCTTTAACAGACCCATTTCCATAGAAAATCTAGAGGAAGTTATCAAGGAATTATTTCAGATAAAACCAGCAGGCCTGGAGAGTTCCCAGGGGAATTCTATCAAACTTTTAGAGACCTGTTACTGAAACCTGATAAAAGTAACACACAAAAATTCACAAGCCAATATTAATTTTAAATGACACTGCAAAAGCCTAGATAAGATATTAGCAAACGGATTCTACACCACATTAAGAAATAATTAAGAACTCACCAAGACCAGGTCATTTTAGACCTTCTTTAGAGCATGATTTAAAACTAGAAAATTTATTAATATTATTCACTTTATTAATATGTGTAAAGAAAAGGGTTATACGATTCTCTCCTTGGATGATAAAAACATCTTTGATAAAAGTCAACACCAATTTCTAATAAAAGCTTCTGGACAAAGAGTAATGCCTATCAAAGCAGAGAAATAGACAAAAATACTTAAGAATAAAGTTAAGAGGTAACACTCAAAACCTATATGAAGAAAACTGGGAAACACTCCTGGAAGACACAGAAGGAGACACTTAAAAATACTGCCATCCCTGTATCTTCTGTGATGTTTAGATTTGATAAAAATGACTGTTCTCATAGATATAATATAATTTATAATCCTAATAAAAATACCAACAAACATTTTCCCCTAGACCTGAGCAAGTTGATATTAAAGTTCATATGGGAAAAAAAAGCACAGCAGAATAGCTGGGAAAGTACTGGAAAAAAAGAATGACATGGGGTTGGCACCCACCATGTTATTACAAATCCAGGGAGTGAGGGCAGCCTGGTGCTGGCACATGGAACAAGCCCCAACACAGGAAAAAGAACTGTAGGAATTGATGCTATTCCACTGGGACACCAGATTGTGATAAGGTGGCAATCCAGTCACTGCTTCGTAAACAGTGTTGGGACAGGTGCTTGGTGATACTAGGAAAAGGTAAGATTATATCTATTCTTCACTTGATATATTCAAGGAAAACCCAAATGTTTCAGAGATAGTAACATAAAATTAAAAATATGCAAAAATATGTGTGACTATATTTAAAATCTCAGTGTCAGGAAAAGCTCTCTAATGATATCTTATTTCAGAGGCAATAAGGAAGGACTGACTTGTTTGACTATGCAAAACAGCGTATTCATGGAAGAAAACACCAGTAGTTTTGAGTCAATATTTGCAGCATAGGCCACAGATAAAGGAACTAATATCCCTAATACCTAAGACATATTTGAAAAAAATGGTTTTGTTTTTGTTTTTTGCAGGAAATACTTTTATTATGCTAAACTATTCCTTAATGATCTGGCAAGTAGTGAAATGAAGAGAGCACAGATTGATGACTGCATTGGCCTGTCCTTGATAGATATGCACAAACCATATTCCCTAGAGTAGGTTACTGGAGGTCTAAGAGGCTGTGAACTTGGGATTGCTTACCTCTGTTTGTCTAGCTGCTTTAATCAGACCATAGACTTAATCAGGTGCAAAGATGGACTTTGTTTTTTCTTTTGAATTTATATCTTTACAGCAGTTTGACTGATCTTTTCTGCATGTGTCAATACAAAGGCTTCACTAATTTGGTCAAAAGATGGACTGTGAATCACAAATTCATCAACTTTTGTGTTTTTTCACATACATTTGGACAAATATACCCAGACAAAAAAAAATCAGAGTAATTTGGACTTATTATTTGTAATCTAAAAGCCCTATAAAATGGCTAAAAAGGAGATATAGGTAGGTGATTCACAAAGAAGAGGTTATAAAAATGGCTCTTAAGGATAAGAAAAGATGTTTAAATTTCACTCATAACAAAAGGAATGAAAAGGATAGCAATGCCTATTGGCAATGGCATGGATAGGCAGGATTTCAGAACCCTGATGGTACCCTTGTTAGCAAGCCCCTGGTGAGCTGGGCACTGTTGCAGTTTGCTGTTGGAAAGCTAAGTGTCATAACCTCTGGGAAGGTGAATTTGGCAATATCCAAAGTACGTTGTAGTTACCCTTTGACCTAGCAACCCCATGCCTAGAGATTTACCCTAAAACCCACCTCTAATACCACAAAAACACATGTGCACAAGATTATTCATTGTAGCATTGTTTGTAATTGCAAAATATTGGAAAACACCGAAATATCCAAGAATAGGAGCGTGATTTAAAAAATATGTTATTCAACACCAAAAGAGAAATATGCGGTTGTACGAAAGAATAACAAAGGTCTGTGTGTAGAGTTTGGAGTGATTTCTGAGACATGCTCATCCCTAACACAGGCATGCTGTTAGAGAGGACAGGGAGTCTGTCGTCTACTGTGAGGGAAGAAAGGAGAGTAATAAAATACACATCCTGACAGTTAAGATAACCCAGAAAACAAGGCGATTTGTTGCAGAAGGGATGGGGGCAGTGGTGTGGAAGACCACAGGAGGGGATTGATTTCCTGTGCTTGTCTTGAAGAGTTTTGGGTTTGGAAACATGTTAGTATCCACATATCCAATTAATAACATTTGATCAACAACTGGGGCAAAGAAAACTAAAACTGAATGCAAGTAGAAACAAATGAATGTAACTCCACTTCATACCAGCTGCGAAGGGTAAACCCAATGCCAGCAACTGGCACATGGAAATTAGCTTATTAAACTGCAGTCTTCAGATTAGAGACCTCAACCCAATCGTGCACCCATTGATAGGTCTGTGCTCTACATTGACATGTGTACCAATTTACATTTTATTGCTATTTTAATGTGGAATAGGGCAAACAATGAAAAGTGGTAATGTTGAGAGTCCAAGTTCTCATTTGAATAGGGAGAGGGTGAAGAAAAAACTCCCAGGGATCTCATGGTAATGGAGGCATGGGAATATGTGTGTGTAGAGATGCTTGCTCACACACATGCACACACACACAATGCTTTTGTCTGGTCAAAGTGTCGAGAAGCAATGACACTGCAGAAGCAATGAGCCCTCCTAGAGTCCAGTCTTGGTATTAGGAAAATATTTATTCTTCACTAAAAAGAATCAGAACTCTTTGTAGAAATGACTCTTTCAAGGACGGAGGAAGAGAAGTTCCCAAGATGAGACTGGAATGCTTTGTATGCCTAAAAAAACATGATGGGGGAACATCAAGAAGACACTGACTCCAGCTGAAAGGAGCTCTCATTAGCCGAATCTGGAACAGTTTGAGCATCAACATAAATAAGGAGAATGAAGGGTTAGAACCCATTAAATAAAACAGAAATGCATGAGATCACACTGGTGACAGGCTAATATAGGTTAATAGAAAAAAAATGCTATAATTAAGTAGATTCACATATAGAGTAAGCAGATAGAATGTGAACTAATGAACATGGAGAGAGTGGTGAGTTGTACAGTGATTCTGCAATCATTGCAAAGTAATTGGTTTGGGCAGGAGTCATCAATGGGAAGACTTTGACTGCAAGTAATCGATCTCCTGGCAGATTGTTTGGCAATTGTAAAAGGGGAAAAAATTAGTTGCTGCAGAGAAACCAGGCAACACCACTTTGCCTGAGTGACCAAAATTGGCAAAGGGTGGATAGGTATTGTGTGTCTTTTTGCGTGGCACAAATTCCTGTTATTTCAGGTGGGGACTTCATGAGGATACATCTGATAAGTAAAACGGAGAAACATTATATAAGGTAACTGATTCAACTGTTCAAAAGGTGTTGACAGGAAGTGTTCCAGATTAAAGAAGTCACATGATGGACAAATGTAACATGTCATCTGGAGTGAGCCCTGTGCTGGGGAGAAACATGCTATAAAGAACAATGGAAAAAACTGGAATATGAGCACTCCTAGAGTCCAGTCTTGGTATTAGAACTGTAGACTATTTAACATATTATGTCTGTGATAAGTGTCCTGACTTTATAAGCTACTTAGACTTATATAAGAAAATATCTGTGCTTTAGGAAATAGACACTGACGTGTTAATGAGTTAAGGGGCATAATAAGCACAGATACTCTTAAATGGCTCAGAAAAAAATGTCCACAAAGATAGAAAGAAAAAGCTAATGTATCAAAAATGTCAAAAATGTAGTGAGCCTGAGTAAAAAGAATATAAAGTTCCTCTATATTATCCTTGCAATATGAAATGAGTAAACCTTTCTTCACCAGTGGCATAAAGTCAGGAGGGGACAACTGTCATGAAAGTGCGTAAAGGCTTTTTGCATTGCCTGGCAAGTGGTCAAGGTACGAATCAGAATTGCACTCTAGTAAGTCAAGAATGCATGCCACAACCTCTAGGAAAACCCCTAAAGGGATAGAAAATAACATTTGATTACAAAACTAGTAGAGGGGAAAATGGAGTAAAAACTACTCAATCCAAAATAAGCCAAGATGGGAAATTAAAAGCAAAAGCAGGTGGAATATAATATAGCAAATAGTGAGATGGCAGGCTTAAAATCAACCTTACCAGTAAAATATGTTAATTATGCAAAGACTGTTTTCTTCTAAACAACTGCTTACATAACTAAAAACCAATGATATTCTGCTACTGTCTTTCTAGTAAGATTAAAAACAAAAAGATGGACAAAATTATCTGCCTTTTGGGTAATTGGAAGTAGATTGTAGGTTTGAATTTGATGATTTGAGAAGATTTGAAGAAAGAAAAACACTGATTGAAATCTGTTGGTGTGGTTAACGCATTGCAGTTTGATTTATGTTAATGGAAGATGATTTTATGTTTGGAAGTCAAAGTAATTTACCACAGTAACCTAATAAAGGAGGCGTTTTATATTATCATTTTAATCAAGGCAGGAAAAATTTGATAAAATTCCAAAACTATTTATGATGAAAATCATAAAAACTAGAAGTAGAAGGAAGCTTTCTTTGATAGAATAAATTTACAGTGACCATCAGTGCTACTGATGAAATTGATATCAGGAAGGAGACGAGGCTGCCTTCTGGTATCGCTCAACATACAACTGGGATCCTACCCATTGTAATGATATGAGGAAAAAGAATAGTAGGTGTGGATTAAAAAGAAGAAATAAAGCCATCTTTATTCTGAGATGACATAATTGTGGACCTAGGACATAAATCTAGAAGAATCTTCCGGAAAATTTTCAGAATTAAGAAGTGAGTTAAGTAATATTAACTTTGTATCACCAGTTAAAAGGTCAATATAGAAAGATCAGTTGTATTTCCATAAGCCAGCTTCAAAAAATTAAAAATTAGAATATGTGTCCTATGTACAGCATAAAAATACCACTTCTCTGGATCAAATCTAATAAATGACATAAATGACAGAATGCTCTGAAATATGATGGAGGTAAGCTAATGCACACTAAGTAACATAGGGATATGTTGCATTCATGAACTGGGATTTTTGAAGATTGATCTATTAGAATATTTGAAGTTATCCACAAATTGATATGCAGAGTCAACCATCCAGCAGGTTTTTTGGGGGTGGAAATTGGCAAACTGTTTGAAAATTTGAACAGAAATACAAAAGGCCCAGAGATGCTGAGCAAATCTTGCAGAGGACTTGCCCATCAGGAGGATCAGCCCCATGAGTACTGAGATTATAGGGATGGTGCGGTATTACGGTGGTGCAGCATCATGGAAGTAAGGAGGAGACCAGCAGGACAGGACAGAGGGCTCAAAGATGGACACGCACGTGGATGAACACTTCATTGAGAACAAAAGCTATCCCCCAAGCAGCAGGGCAAAGAAGGCCCTTTAAGAAGTTAAGATTCAACTGGATATCCACAGGGCAAAGAATAATGAAGCTTTATTCTTTTTTATTTTTATTTTTATTTTTATTTTGTGAGGGCATCTCTCATATTTATTGATCAAATAGTTGTTAACCACAATAAATTTCTGTATAGGGGGGTCAATACTCAATGCACAATCATTAATCCACCCCAAGCCTAATTTTCGTCAGTCTCCAATCTTCTGATGCATAACGAACAAATTCTTACATGGAGCACAAATTCTTACATAGTGAATAAGTTACATGGTGAACAGTGCAAGGGCAGTCATCACAGAAGCTTTCGGTTTTGTTCATGCATTATGAACTATACACAGTTCAAATATGAATATTCATTTGATTTTTAAACTTGATTTATATGTGGATACCACATTTCTCTATTATTATTATTTTTAATAAAATGCTGAAGTAGGTAGGTACGAGATAAAGGTAGAAAACAGAGTTTAGTGTTGTAAGAGAGCAAATGTAGATGATCAGGTGTGTGCCTGTAGACTATGTGTTAATCCGAGCTAGACGAGGGCAATAAACATCCATGTATGCAGAAGATTTCTCTCAGAACATGAGGGGGGAGGTTCTAAGCCTCACCTCTGCTGCTCCCCATTTTCTCACCACATGGCCCCCTGCGACTGTGCCTGTCTTAGGTTGTTCCTCCCTTGAGGAATCTTACCCGTCTCTGGCTAACCAGTCACCTTCCGGGGCCATACAGGGAAATGTTAAGTTGGTAGGTGAGAGAGAAGCCTTATTGTTTGAAAAGGTTAGCTTTTTACTTCTTTGCATATTTATGCCCTGTGGCATCTATGCCCAGCATTTGTCTTGAGGTATCTTTACCACTTGGAAGAATTATGATACTCGGTAAATTCGACATGTGGCACGAGTTCTATTTAAAGGTTGTGATTAGGTAGGAAGAAGAAAAGCTATAGAAGTAGCAGGCAGAAGAAAACCTGGGAAGATTGATTATTTCTTTGACATATCTTCTTGTAGAGTAATGAAGCTTTATTCTTACCTAACACGAACATAAATTTCAGGTGTACTGGAGATCCTAAAATGAATGTTAAAAAAGCACAAAAGCTTCTGGATGGCACCATAGCAGAATATCTTCACATTCTTTGGGCAAAGAAACTTTTCTTAGTGAGAGCATTTTACTATGTGCTAGTCATCAAAATGGGAATATTGAGTACAGAAACATTGAGAACATCTATGTGCCAAATGATGTCTATTAAGTGAAGCAGTGAGCTATACTGAAATATCTTCAACCATTGACTTTATCCAACATGTACACAAATATCTACTAATTCATAAGGAAGACACACAAGTATTAGAAAACTGGAGAATAGAAAAATAGTGAAGTACACATTTCACTGAAGATACTCAAATGTTCAATAATCATATGAAATTAATCCTTCATAAGTCATCAAGGAGAGTCATAACTAACACACACATTGATGCCATCAGTCACACCATAAGAGTCAAAATGAAAAAGATGAGAGACACCAAGAGTGAACAGAGATGTGGAGCCACAGGAACTCATGTGCGTGGCTGGTGGGAGAGCAGAATGGTAGAAACACTTTGGATATTGCTTGGGAGTATCCCCTTAAACAGAGCACTGGTCTACCCTTTGGGCTGGTAATCCCACCCCAGGAACGCTGGCAGCAGAAATGCAGACACATGTTCAACAGAAGGTATGTACAGTGCCATTTACCATAGCCCCAAGTGGAAACGTGCTGTTCATGCAGTTTGCTCTTTCAGAGTACAATCACACAGGACTCCAGTCCACTCATGCAGCTGGATAACAGGGTGGCTCCTTACGTAATTTTAGGAAATGGTAGAAGACACAAAGGGTACACGTTAGTCTGTTTTGTTGAAAGCTCAAAAATGAGAAGGCAATGGATGATGTTAAAAGTCAGGGTAATGGGTGTCTTTTAGGGAGAGGGGATGAGAGGCCTTTAGGGGCTGCTGATATCCCATAATGGTGGTCGTTTTCTGAGGACGTGCTCTATTTCAATAAAGAAGACAAAGAGGCTTTCCTTCAAATTATTTGACAAAAATTAATGAGTTAGGAAGATATGCCCACATTTAGGGTCCAGAGTGTCAGCTGGATTCAATGCCTGTGGTCTTAATCATCCCCTGGCATTTCCGCATTGTCAGACTACCCTGTGTGTGATGAGGCTGCAACGGGGATGCACAGAGGCAGGACAGAAGGAGCATGTGGCTCCATACAACCTGGGAGGCCCATGGCTACCAATCCGCCATTTACTACCTCTGTTCCTAGACCCAGACACTTGCCACCCAGCCGCGTCCAGAAACAACAAGCTCTGGACAGACCAGGCTAGAACCTGACATCCATGGAACATGTTCCTTGGAGGTGAAGATCTTCTGCACAGTGTGGATAGTAGTGTCCCACTGCCTCTGTGTCCCCTAAGCCAGAGTGTCGGACACCGGGCCTGTTTCCTTTCTGCCTGACCCCTGGGGCTCAGGGCTTCCTCAGTGTGGGACTAGGTACCCCACCACAACAGGGCAACAGCACACACAGGGGTCCACGGGGCAGGAAGGGCCCTTGAGACCAGGACATCGAATTGACAGAGGACAGGCTAGCCTTTCCTTTGCAAAAGTAAAATATAATTTGGATAGCATCTTGGTTATAAAGATGACCAAAGGTTATGTTGAATAAATAAGAAAGAGCACTTCCTGTAGTTATATAATCTTTATAATCACCACTTCAAGTGACTTTGTATTTTGTTTTGAAGTTGCTTTCACTGTAAGCAACTCATTGGCCCTTGATGTTACTTGTAGTTTTTCTCCATTAACCAAAATATTGTGCACAAATCTTTGTGCAGATATATTCCCCATGTCTTATTTCTTAGGATAGAGTTTCAAGACCATGCTTACATGGTGCCACCCTTCCTACTTAGGGACAAATTGCTTAGTTTGTGCCAATTTGCTCTGCCATCTGCTCCATAATGTATGAAAATGTCTCTTCTACCAACCCTTGTCAGCAGTGGGTATCCCATTTTTAGAAAGTTTTGCTAATTTAGTCAGTGAGCTAAGTATAAATTGCTGATTGCTGTGTTAAAAAAATAGCTTGTAGGAAAACAAATATTTAAAATCCTTTTATTGGCCACCTATCAAAGGAACCCATTATGTATCTACGTTTTTAATAAATAATCTTGAGATGTTAGTTCTATTTCATGCCTTTTAATAATTACAAAAAATTATACTGTGATTGTCAACATATTTGACACAGAGCACATTAAAAAAAATTGTAATTTGCTTGTGATCTTTCAGGAAAAAAGCTTTAGCCTAAAATATAAATGGAAACATGAAATATACGTGTGATGACCAAGGAACTTCCTCTAAACAGCTTGAAATAATACAGAAAACTTGATTCATTTTAAATGCAACTGCACGGGATTTCTGGAATTGATTTAGCGGTCCTTTGAAATGTTCAGTCCCTGCATTTAGCACACATATAAATACCACGTCAGAAATGCTATGGCTGGAACAAAGGAATCAAGGTGCAAAAGCTGTGTTCTTGGAGAAGTCTTCCAATTCAAACATTATGACACTTGCTTCAAAATTTATTTTTGCTCAGAGAACTTCTTTTGAGAGAAATCTGGGGTGCTCACACTCAGTTGGGACTGACACTGGCTTGCTGCATTTAACATGGCTGCGGGTTTAAGAACAATGCCTTTTCATGACTACTTCTGGGAATGACCAGTGCTCTTTGAAAACAGAGCCATCTTTCTCCATCTAAGTATTTTCTTTTCACATATTTTGCCTTCCTTAACATAGCTGCTTTCTGGGGTGGAAGGCATGTGACCTGGAGGTGCATGAGGATGTCAGGTGGCCTTCCCCGTGGTCCCCCTCCCTCCGAGGGACAGCTGTCACCTCTGACTCTGTGGGCTCCAGCCCATCCTTGCCAGCTGTGCAGACAGCATGTCCAGCACTCTTCCACCTGTGTCCCCTCTGTAAGGAACCGGGCCAATGTCTCCGTTTCCAAGTGGGGACCTTCTTCCTGGGAAGTGAAGGAAAGCTGGAACATCTGTGCAGGGTTCAGAAGACATTGCAGACTTTCAGCTCAGCTGTTTGTTAATTTTAAAAGATGCTGAGTGAATCTCTGGGTTTCTGCATTTGTGAAGTGTTCGGGTTAAGTCAGATGATCTTCAATGACCCTTCCAGGTCTGCCTTTCCATAACTAGGTTGCTCTTTCTATTACTGAAGTCCTGGCTATTTCTTTACAATATTTTGTAGATTTGCATGGCAGCATGTAAAAATGAGTCATTTTAATTTATGTGTTCCATGAGCAATTACTGAGTTTCTGCTTTGCAAAGGCATTTTCATAGTAGTTGCGGGTATATAATTTAACAAATTGACTTGGTTCCTATTCCAAAAAGCTCATAGTTCCATAAGGGGAAAAGCCAAGAGTTGCTTTGGCAGAACATGGTAAGTTTAACATGAAATGTACAAATTTGTTCTACGAGAGTTGGGAGTAAGAACATTCAATTCTGACTCAAGTGTTTCAGATCCCCACCCCTGAAGTATTTGCATGTGAGCTGAATCACAAAGGGTGGTGAAAAATGCCAAGTTGGAGATTTTACAACAGCCTGTCTTGTCTGTTTGGACACTTATATTATATGTAGATTTCATTACTGTAAACAATGTTATAATAAATATATGTGTATGTCTATACTGACCTCTAATTCTACCTACACTTCACCTACATCCACATCTACACCTGCACCTATGGCTACATCCACATTCCCAACTAGGTCAGTCCTATATCTATACCTACATCACCTACATCTACACCTGTGTTTGTTTGGAGCCTGGAATAATATGGCAAAAGCAGAGGTCTGAAAAACAGGATATTCTGGCTCCCCCTAAGGTCTGCGGTCTGGTGTGTCTAGTGGCAGGCAGACTATAGACCCTCCACTGGGGTCCTCATACGGCTCCACATGGCAGTGCCCCGGTGGCTTTGATCCCTGGGCCCTGGGCCATGCTGCGCTCTCATTCAGTTAGAGTCTTTGTGTGGGACACAGGCATTAGTGCTTTATAAAAATCTCCGAGTGATCCGATATGAGCTGACCCTGACTTGCCATGAGTGTTTGTGATGCTGTGGTAGCGTTTCTGGGACGTACTGCTGAGAGATCCTTCCCCCATCAGCCTGGGAACAGAGGCTAGAGTAGGAGCCAGTGATGGTGGTGAGGCGCGTCACAGGTAACATACGCTGACTAGGATGGTGCCCTGGGCACGGTCTGGTGGGAAGGATGGGGCAGGGGCAGAGAATGGAGGTTGGCTGGGTCCCCGGATGGCACAGTGCCATCGAGTGAGAAAGCCCTGGAATGATCGGGAGGGACTGTTTGCTCTCTTCAGGGAAGGTGGGTGAGATTCTAGGGGAGAGGTTTGGACTAGCAGGTGGGAGCCCTGAATTCAGGAGTTGTCAGGCCACAGACATGGGGCCCCAGGGAGCAGGGGTTCCCACCCTGGGCTGGGCCTGGCTTCCCTCCTGGGCACAGTCCCACAGCAGGACTGGCCATGCAAGGCACTGCCCATCATCAGAGCACGGCTGTCACACAGGCAGCCCATTCCTGTGGGTCTCTGTTCCACAGATTAGTTGCCTTCTTTTGTTTTGTTTGTTTGTTTTTCTGACTAATGACATAAATGCACAAATATTGTGAAAATTTAAACTCTTGTTCATAGTTGCCTTACATCTCATTTACAGGATGTTTCCTCTTTGCGAAGTGGCATATCCTGAAACTGATCATGGGGACCCAGGCTTACTTGTAACCCCAGGTGTTGTGGCCCTATGTGACCTCAGGTATTGTTGACCCTCTTATCTTAAAGATGAAGAGGCCAGAGCCCAGAGAAGTGTGACTTCCCAGGTTGTCATGTTTCCAGTGGGGAGAGGGGTTCTGACCTTGATCTGGCTCTCTCCTCAGTATCATTTGGCCCCACACTGACCTGAGGACAGAGATGTGAGAAGTCACCCATGTCCCGATGTTCTAGGCAGCAATTTCCTCCAAGTAAGACCCAACATTTGGCCCTGAACTCCTTCCCCTGGGTACTCAAAGTCTCTGGGCTTGCCTGCCGGTGGGGACAGGTGAGCCCTGGGTGACTCTGTGGGTGAGGGGAATGGGGGGATCCTTGCCAATGTTTGTGCCTTAAACCCACTCACTACTGGCTCAGACCTGGCCTGGCTTCCGAAGCCTCATGGTTACCCTGTGGGTCTCTTGGATTAAAGGGGTGGGGTTGTGACTCTTTACAAAGAAGTCAGGGCTTTCTCTTTGAAAAATGGAGCCCATTTGGCTACCAAGGAAAGGACTTGGCAGAGATCAGAGGATAGAGGGTGTGTAGATTGTCCAAATTAGGATGTGGTTATTTATTGATCAGGGCCCAGGGTCTGACGCAGTCTGTGGGAGCAGGTGTGACTGTCAGTGTGTGCTTCCAGAACATTCTCAGGCCCCAGAGAGTAAATGACTTTTGCTAATTTAGTTAATTATCTAATTAACTATTTAGTTAATCAGTGATGCCTTGAAACAGAATGGCCTCCCATAATTTTCACATGTGTCTGAGTATATTTTAGACTTTCTTTGAGGTTTGATCTTGGTAGTGCCTTAGAGTGACCAGGAGGAACAACACGTTGTTTTGTAGATTTAGATGGTAGAGGATGCCTGACAGAATGTACAGAAAAGTGCTCGAGAAATACTGTCAGCCTCTTAGATGGGCATGTCTGAAAAATTCCAGGAGGATACCTGATGGTTAGTATGGCTTGTCACTTGCTGGGACAACTCAGGAGCAAATGCCTGCATGTAAACACACCATACACACAGACACGCAGAGATATAGGCAGACTGCCCACATGACACACATGTTCACACACACTCACAAGACTTGTACACACACACACACACAGACACCTCTATAAACTCACACAGACACAACACACTCGCACACTCATGTGCACACATGGTATACTTACACATGCATGTTCACACACTCATGCACACATGCACTCACACACACACACACACACACACAGACGCTCAAGGTAGAGCTGAAGCCTGGCGTCAGTGGCACCATCGGGGCTTCCCAGCTGCGTGCACATCCTGCGTCGTCGGCTAGGCACTTTTGAAGTATCCCATGACAGCTTGTATCAGATGTTCCAGTTCAACCCACACATTTTCCCAAGGAGCTTCCTGTCCTGTGGCTGTAATAAAATGTGGCTGGAATAACCGGACATGGCAACTTGTGGGGAGAGAGAACAGGAAAGATTCGAATGGGCCACAGAGAACGGGAGGTAGTCCTTGGCCGAGCCAGGTCTCAGCTTACTCCTTGTGGTCAGGGTTTCATGGTTTCATGGTGCCTACGGTACTCACTTTTAAGGGTACTTGGGAGCCAAAGATGACATCTGAAGGGATGAGAGCAGAGTGTCCCTGTGGAATGAGGGGAAGGAGAGATGAAGCAGGAATTACGTTTCAAGAGCAAATCTCAGTTTATCGTTAAATATGTACAGTTTCTCACCATTTGATAATCATCAAATATATAATGAATTTTTATTTCCAAAACTTTTTAAGTGAAACAAATTGTCAGTCTCTTCTGAGCATGCCTTAAGTACCCTCTCTGTAGAGCTTAAAATATGCTCCGGTCAGTGGCCACTCACGTTTGGCCCACTCTCCTGATTTCATGCCACACCAGCCCTGGGGACTGACGGGACATGGATGGAAAATGCTTTTTCCAAAAGGACCTGATCTCCTCTTCAGCAGACTGATGCTGGTTGATGGACTTCATGGCAATGTAAGGATTCTCTGTAATATGCAGGAGAGAATGTGTCATTTGAATAATAGCACAGCCAGCACCCAGGGGGTCAGAGAGGCATGTGGTCAGACTCATACTGGAAAGGCAGGTGGAGAGGACGAGAATCAGCTGCTGGAGACACCACCTAGCTCATGAGCTGAAGCCCCCCAGACCTCAGAGATGGGAATGTCTGGATGGTGGCCCCATCCAGACATTCCCATCCTCTCCAGCATCCTGGTGAGCATTTACTGAGTGCCTTGGGTATGAACAGTGTTGCATGGTGGCACTGTGAGGGAGGTGCTGTGATGGGTCCCCTTTCACAGGTGGGGAGGCACAACCTGAGGTCTGAGCTCATGTGTCGGGGTTGGGGGGTCATGGCGACCCTGTCCCCATCACAGCCGCCTGTCCTGTGTGCACTGACTCCACTCCCTGTGCTCAGAGATGCTGGCCCAGCTGAGGTAGAGCTGTGGAGAAGCTCACCCATGTGCTCCTGGGGAGCATGGCTGTTCATGGGGGTCAGGCTCATGAGCCACCTGATGCCAGGTCTGCCTTGGTGGCTTCTAAGAGCAGTGGGGGTGCGTGGGAACTTGGCAAAGCCCTGGCAGCCTCCAGCAACACAGATGGCCAGGGGAGAAGCTATGTGCACCCCAAAGTCATCAAGGCAGGAACCCCTGACCGCAGTTCCAGGAGCCAACTGGGAGTGGGCTGCCACAGGTTTATAACCCTGTTTCCCTGTAAAAATCAGTGGCCTAGCTCGAGGTGAGTAAGGCCTGGGGCATCTAGGGGAAGGTGGGCTGAGGCTGCCCTTCAGTGGACCTGGGACCAGGATGCAGTGTGGCGGGTGATGCTCTGTGCCCTGTGCAGAGGGGAAATTTCCTGCACAATGAGTGGTGTTGATCTGTGCGCTGCAGGAGGCAGAGCCTGGGAGGGAAGGCAGATCTCTGGTGCTGGGAGAAGGGTTCAGAGGGAACAGGAGTTGGGAATAACACTAACAGGACGTTTCTGTGTAGCTTTGTCCAGGTAGAGCCATAGACCTTTACCTGCAGATTGTATTTAATCCTTGCAGCTCCCATGAGCAGGCACAGATGAGGAAGCTAGGGCCCCAAGGTTTGAGGCTGGGTGGCACAGGGGTAAGTGGTGACTGGGGTGGGGGCTCTGCATTACGTATCCACTTCCATCCCTGGGTCAGACATAACTGTCTTTCACCAGACACCTGATCATGGTTCTGCAAGATCCTCTCCATTAGTAGGCTGGAGCTGGGCTGTGGGTCAGCTTTGGCATCCTGGTGCTGGAGGCAGAATCTGCATGAAGTCAGGGAGCACCTGGAGCAGGCACTGGCTGCCTAGGGGGCCCAAGCCGGGCCTCTGGCTCCTGGGGTTTTACCTGTTGCAGAGGGAGCCCTGGGCCACCTGCCCACAGGGCAATGTAGGGACAGGGATGGGGGCAGGAATTGAGAAGAAGGCAGGGAAGTGCAGGGTGCCCTGGAACAGGGGCTGGCAAGAGGTGGAGAGCAGAGAGGGCAGGGGGTGCATGGAACTGGGGTGTCGGGGTAGGGGGCAGTGGAGGGTTTGCAAGGGTCTAGCAGAAGTCTTTGAGTGAGCTCTTAGGGCCAGGCCATGTGGGGCCCTGAGAGAGGCCTGAGAGGCGGGGCTGAGGTGCTGGCTGGCTGCAGACCGCACTCTGTGCCAAAGTTGCTGGCAGAATTGTGCCTTTTTTGGGGGCCTGGCAGTGCCTCATTCCCAGGAGGGGACCAGCACATCACCTGCCTTATGTTGTGGGCTGTCTCCAGAGCCTGTGGGCAGAGTGTGTGAGCCTGCTTCTTTCCCGCCCCAGCTGTAAGCAAGGGCCAGGGGGCAGGAGGAGCTGCTCGCAGTCGCAGGGGCAGACGCCAGCTGGGTGTACTGCACTGCTATGGAAAACCTGCTGTGGACCTGGGGCTCTGCGCATGGAGGAGGGGAAAAGGCAGGGTGCACACGACAGGGAGGAGGCCTCTGTGCACAGTCTGGAGAGAGCCTGAGTTGGTGCTGGGTTCCCGTAGCAGAGGTGGTTGAGAAAGGTGTGGGGAGTACCGGGGGAAGAGTGCTGACCCTTTCAACAGCACCTGGAAAATCCCAGGGGCTGGCTGGCTGAATGCCAGGACTGCACCAGCCTTCGCCACTCAGCCCTCTTGGGGTGACTCAGCCCCAGGGGCACACACCTGGGAATGTCCTGGGAGGGCTTGGAGCCACAGTCTCTTCCCTTGAGCTAGCAGAAAGCGGATGAGTACTTCTGTCAAGAATATTCCATTTTTGATATTCAGCAAGTCTTTGAAATACCTTAGACACTGCACAGACGGGAGCCACATACTCCTGGGGGGCGGCTGCTGCCCCGTGAAAGTCCCCAAACCATGGCTGTGCATTCAGGGCCGCGTGGGGCTGCACACATGAGCCTGTGCCCGCTTTGTGGGCCCACCGTCCTGTAAGACAATTGCTGTCACTCCCATTTTGCATGTGAAGAGCTCAGAGAATCTTCGTCCCCAGCCACATGCACTCCCCCCACAGGCATCTCGGGGGGGCCTGCTTCATTAAAGGAACAGAAGGGGCTCCAGCTGCAGGGAGAACAGCGGATTGAACCAAGCCCCAGGGACTCCTTGACTTCCGGTTTGTTAGAGCCTTGAGGGATTTTTTTCTTTCATTAATTTCATTTACTTAGGAGGCCGAAAGGCCAAAGCAAAATGTAGTCTTCACTAATGTATTTGCATTATGAGAAAAATATTTCTTTAAAAAATGTCCTGCTTTATGCACTGGGGAATGGGTGCCATTTGCATCTCCTCGCCACTAGATGGTGGCGT
Source organism: Manis pentadactyla (assembly GCF_030020395.1). Classification (NCBI taxonomy): domain Eukaryota; kingdom Metazoa; phylum Chordata; class Mammalia; order Pholidota; family Manidae; genus Manis; species Manis pentadactyla. The sequence goes on from NC_080025.1 coordinate 48,473,860, forward strand.
CTGAGCACGAAGCCCAGCGGAGCGGCGGTCTCCTGCAGGGCACCAGGAAAGCCTGCTCCCTAGGCAGCGGGCTCCCTGACCCTAAAATGAACAGGAGAGTCAAGCTCCTGCTGGCCGCCCTCCGTGAGCTCGCCCCTCCCTGTGACCTGCGGGGAAAACCTGACTGGACTCCCTCCTGTCGAAGCATCACAAGTTGTCCCCACCACAGATTCCATCCAAACTCCTGACTTTCCACGGGCCCTGAATTCCGGGGAGCTACTCAAACTCATTTCCATCAGGGGTGGCGTGCCTGGGACCCCATTGTGGCGGGGGGATGGTGACCTCCTCCCCCGATGGCTTTAGGGACCCAGTGCCTTTCTGAGTCCCAGCCCTCCACAGCTCACCTAGCCTGCCCCTCGGGCTGCCTTCCCCCCAGCTGGGTGGAGTATTTGCTCCTTGTGGGACCCCCTGGGCCTTTCCGCTCTGAGAAGAAACAGGCTGGACCTTCAGGGCCTTAGAGTCTGCAGCCAGGGTCTGTGAGCCAGGAGCTTCCTGAATGCCTCATGCTTCCAGATTAAAGGAGGCTCCTGCCCTGTTTGGGAGGGCCCTGGAGAGGGTGCTTCTGGGCACCGAGGTCACTGTGCTCCTCTGGAGGCCATTCGCCCCTCCAGGAGTCACCACAGCACCTCATCCTGGGGTGGTGAGTCAGGGCCATTCCTGCCTTTCTGAAGCTGCGGGTCTGGTCAGAGTTCCCCACATAAATATGATGCTGGAGCCGGTGCCTGGGGATGTGGAGGGAGGCACGAGCTTGCAGGGGAGGCAGGTCATCTGGGCACCCCTGGCTGAGGGAGGGCACCCACCTCTCTCCCTCTCTCCCTCTCTCCCTCCATGTTCCCTTGGGGCACCTGCTCCATCTACAATGGTTGAGTTGAGGGCCGAGCAGCTTCCGGAGCAAGAGAGACCCCAGACACCTGGCCAATGACCAGCTCCCTCCTTTCTTACAGGGCCTAAGCTGTTTCTCAGTGGGAAGGATGACTCTCTCTCCCTGTCTTTGGCCTGGGCTGGGAGCCCCCCTGAGGGTGCCTCGGAATGTGGACATTCACTTTTCAGAGCAGCCTTCCCAGACTCGGTCCTCACATGGATGTGTTCCAGGATCTGGCAAGGGGCTTGGAAGGCATTGGGCCATGAAGCTGCTTTGGTTCTGAGTTTCAGGTCTTCAAGCCAGACAGGAGCCTGTCCCCTGGCTGGCAGGTTAGTTCATGAGGTCCCAGCAGGGCTGGGAAGACCAGGGGACCACACAGCTGTCCCTTTGCTCGGCTTTCCTCTGGGGCCTACCTTCTCTTACGGGGCATATCCTATTTGGCAAATAATTTTTTCTTTTCTTCTATAGTATACCATTCCTAAGAAAGTGTGTATTCGTTTGTTTTCTGGATCCAAATATTTTACATTATTTGATGACCTGAAAATTGACTAGATCACTGTTCAATTGGGTGCTTTCTTGGACAGCTAGCAGCTGTGAGGCTGGCACAGGGGTCTGGGTATCTTCCTTTTCTGGTCTGACCTTTCTGATTCTTTGAATAACAATGAGATGAGACGGGCAGGCCAGTGAGCAGAGACAAACAATGTCTGCTCTTGTTCTGCATTGTTTCTGTTTATGCTGCATCCCTACCAAATGCATCTGCGTACTGGGCTCCCCATGGCCAGCATGGGCCTGAAAGTTGGGCTCTCCTAATAGCAGGAGAGCTGGGACCCCACAATGGCATTTCTGTCTGGGTAGGGGTAACTTGGAGCATCTTGCCCACAGCTGAGGGTCAGCTCCAGGCGTGCCCCTGTGGACCTTCCCAGCACAGTCTTTTGGTTCTTTTCTTGAGAACAGGAATTGGGGGATGCCAGGGCAACCATGCACATTTCTTCTGCCTTATTTGAAATGTGGAGGGACTAATTTCTCTGGGTCTATCTGCAGAGGGGCCCTTCTCCAGTAGGATGAACAAGCGTGATTTCCAAAGAAATGTCAGTAGAAGGCTTTCCCCCACTCTTTTCATTCAGTGACAACGCACAGCCTGTAGGGCAGGAACAGGTGCCAGCCTCTCTGCATGCCATCTGCCAAATGTAATCCCTTAATTCCACCCTGTATTCGGAGGTGGAAAATCCTAATGTGGTTATGCCCAAGTCTCAGGCTCCATTGTACAGTTTTGTTTCTTAACAGACCTAGTAAAAATCAATGTGACCTGTGCTCCATAAAAACAGAGTTGTATGAGCGAGTGCCAGCCTCACTGCACATCACCTGAGTGGTGGCTCATGAGGCAGGGTGATTGGCAAGGAAGTGCAGAGCTGTGGGAATTGGGAAGACTGACTGCATGGTGTTGGCTGTCAGGGAGGTGCAGGATCTGGGACCATGGTTTTGAAGTTCAGCGCCATCCCCTCTGTGTAAGGAATCTTGAAAAATGAGTTGTGTGTTGGGTTGCTATCTGCATAAAGCAGGTGACTGTAGCAAAATCATCATTTAAAATAACTGTTGCTCTCGCATGCTGATGGCACTCAAGAACTGCACCAGGGCTTTCTGTTTATTAGCTTATTTGTCAGTTGCGAGGTCGTTGAGTCAGCAGGCAGAGCAGATGGGGTTTGAGTCCAGGATGCCTCTGTTTCTTAGGATGATTGGGATGATTTCCTGTTCTTGGAAGTAGCTAAGGGTGTGTGTGAGACTGTCTGTGGAGGTCAGTGCATTCTTCAGGAAGGACAGATCAGCATGGGAAATGCTCAGGCTCACCTCACAGTCTCATGGCACTGATATGACATACATGTGTCATGTGTGACCAGATTACATTTCAAGCTGAGCAACCAGAGATCTCATATGAACAAATACATTAAAAAATGAGGTCATGCTGTGTGGTGAATAACAAACCCTCCATCATATTAATGTTGGCATATGGGGAAATTTCAGAAAGTTGGAGGAATAAAAATCATATTAGCAAAGAGGCCATAGGCCAAAGGAAGTGGTAAGAAAATATGAAAATGGGTTCAAAGAATGGGTTTTGTAGAGCAGCCCACAAGAAATGGAAACTCCATTTATTTGCCATTTGCATTTCTCTCCTATGAATCCTTTGTTAATTTCTTTGCCCACTTTCCTGTTGTTACTGTTTGTATTTTTTCTCACTGGTTTATAAGCTATCTCAACTCTGGAAGTCTAGGATGGATTTAGGTTTTGTGGTTCCTAAAGCTTATAAACTTTAGGGACTCATCTGTAAGAAAAATAATACAAAATTAGACTATGACTCTTAACTGTCAGCCCCTGGTCATGGCCTGGGAATGAACCCACACCGTAAGCGGTCCTGAAGCATGGGCTGCATGATCTTTGTGATGAATCTGACTCTTAGAACTTACCCCTTTGTTACATGTGCAGCAAATATTTCCACTGTAAGGACATTTGAATTTTTGTGTTCGCAAATCTGCTAATAATTTCCACTATCATGGCTGAGCTGGTAATTTGTCTTCTGGGGTGGTGGTTTCTGTCCCTCTTGGGTCTTGCAGGATTCCTGGGGCACACTGTGCCTGGCTGGCTCCTGTGCCCACACCCACCGGCTTTGTGTGGAAATAACTCTAGTGGGCTTGGTGGCCAAGGGGCTGTCATGCTGAGATGACATCATATCTTCTGTACATGTGAGTGTCCTGTCCACAGCCGTCAAAACACTGCCTGGTGCCCGATGACCCTGACTCTCAAGCATGTACAGGGCTTATGGCCCTCCTCTGCTCGGGGTTGGGCTGCATTTTCCTGGGCTTATTTCTCATAGATTTGTTTTCTGATTGTCTCCTAGGAGTGCAATAAATGTTTTGCTTGGCTAAAGGCTTTAGCTTTCTTTTTTTTCCAGCTTCATTACAGATTTTACAAAGGTATCTGCTGTCGTCGTGCAGTTTCTGTCATAATGAGGAAGGTGGCTGTGCATTTCAGACCCCTTCCATTCTTCCTGGGACTTAAGTTCCTCTGAGATTAGGTGGGCTTTTTGTGAAGAGAGCTTTTTTGGGTATGTGCTAAACCAGTGATTTTGAAATGTTTTTCCCATAAGGTGTGGTCCATATTTTTATAAGAAATCTAGCATAGAACATAAGCCAATGCTCCTGTTGCCACACATAGGATTTAAGTCAGAGCGGACCAGGGGAGGCCTGTCCCATGGTGAGCCATGTGCCCTGATATTGCCCTTTCCTTCCTTCACATTCTAGCCTATTCTGTCTCCTTATCTTCTTTATCTCATTTCATTCTAAAATGAAAATGCTGGTTACAACACATTTATTCAGATTGCAGCTCACTCATGAGAGGGCTCTGCAGGCCAGCCTGGGAGCATCAGTCACTCCGGGAAGGAGGGCCTCCCGGGTCAGCTGAGCAGCCAGGGCCTTCCTGCTCCACGGCCGGCTGCTGGCTGTGGGAGCTCCCCACCGTCTGCCTCCTCCACCAGGCCTCCTCCGCCGCAGCCCTCTCCGCACCCGCTACTGCCTGTCATGCCAGGACTGCCCTCTTTCTTTGTGAGTCAGTAAGACATTTGCAAAAGGAAAGTTTGTTTTTCTCTCCTTTTCCTTCAGTGCAGATTTTCAAAGTGGAGAGTTGCTTGTCTAAGACAAGGTCTCCCATGGACGGCGCCTGATGTTCTGGCCTGCCCAGTCCCAGTGAGAAGCTGGTGACGTGTGCGGTGGGTCCTGGAACCTCACCCACCCTGTTAATCTTCATGAAGATTATCAAAGATGCAACTGTGCCGAGTAGCAACCCAGAGGGCCTGCTGGAGGCCCTCCCGACTGGTCCATGATGCTAGTGACTCCCTCCCCCTCCTGAGCCACCGCAGCTCCTTCTGTATGAAATGTGGGCCCAAGCAAGGGTCTCAATAAATGACGTAGTGGAAGCACCTAGTCTGGGGTCTGGCATCATGTTCATATGCAACTTAAAAAATAATCCACTGTCCTGCGGCCTGCAGACTTCAGAGGCAGTGGCCATGGGCTGCGTGCCATTCCCTGGGGGTGGGGAGGGACACCTTGCAGGTGCACTGCCCCAAGCTGGCCAAGCCAGTCCCTCCCACTGGGAGATGAGGGGTGAGGAGGTTTAATAGTGTAATGGACCAGCCCCGTAGTGCTGGATTTTGTACTGAACATTTTTCTTTTAAAGCATTATGCCACTGAGCATTGTGAGTTTTGGCTTCAAATAGGAGAGACGTGCCTCCAGCTCCGACCACGAAGAGGAAGACGCTGCACAGGAGGCGGCTCGGGGGGCTGGCTGCGGGCGTCGTCCTGCCTGCCTGAAGGGTCTTCCAGAGTCTGGAGCCACCCGGCTTCAGCTCCAGACCAAACAGATTAGGAAGAAGATAAGCAAAACTGTGGGATGAGCCACTGAAGTTCAGGAGAGGCCAAGCCTCCCTAGACAAGCGTTCAACTCCTCTAGTGTTTATTTAGTTTTACAGCATTGGCGGCACTTGCTGGGGGACCAAGGGAGGCAGACAGGGAGGGGAACTTCTGTCTCTTTCTCTGCCCTTTCCAGGACACCCGGCTCCTTCTAATTCATAATAAGGAGGAATGACATTTTGTGACCAAAGAAAAACACTTCGGTGCCAGAATAAAATAGCATTATATCCTTTAATTGAAAGAAAATTCATGTTACAGCTAAGATTAAATACATTTGCAAGATTCTTATTTAGGCCTGCACCATAAACTCGTATGATAATGTCACTCTCACATACATTCAAGACTTAGATTTAAGAAGCCCTTTCATGTGAGTTATTGGTTCATTCTTTGGCAGGCATTTCCTGTGTGTCTACTCTGCCAGACCTGGGACTACAAGCTGGAGATGCAGGGACCGTCTACTCACTCCTCAATAGCTCAGAGTGGGAATGGCACACAGGGCTGGCAACATTGCATTTCAGAGATGGGTGCATTTAGAAGACAGAAAACTACTAACCACCCGTGTTTTGTTAAAGTGGGTCATTCTGGTTGCTGTGTAGCTCAAGAAATGAGTGTGCTCCAGCTGGCGATGGGAGGAAGAAAACAGGGAGGTGGCATATTTGAGAGACACCATTGATTTGACTGTTGGAAGACTGATTGGTGTGGGCCGTGGTCCTGGTCAGGGCTGGGGGCTGAGGGTCTGGTGCTCCACAAAGCTCTTGGGAGAACAAGGGCAGTTTCTCCATTCTTGAGGGTCTTGTCCCAATGTAATGTCGGCTCACAGTTGGGATTTAGGATTGGACACAAGGATCAAGGATATCCCAGAACGAGGGAATATGGGAAGGTCAAGAATGTGGGGAAAGAGTAATGTCTGCAGCAGTGGCGTGAAGGCCCATCTGGCGGTGGGATCTACCTATCTCTGCTCTGGAGCACTAGAATGGGAATCAAACATGTGACATGGTGTCTGGAGGCTAACCTGGAGAGGAAGGCATGAAAGAAGAGACAGACCAAGGCTGGGGAGCAGGGGTGGGTGGGTCACACATTTAAGGAGTAAGCAGACGAAGAGAGCCTGGGAAGCAGGAGAAAAACGAGGGAGACCCTTCTAAAGGCTGAGTGATACTGTAGGTTTTCTTGATTCCAAATAAAGCAAAAGGCCCCTGGCTTCTCAGCATAAATGAAATTTGATACAACAATGTTGAGTAGCTCCAAGGTGGAAAAAGCAGTTTGGAAGCAGATGTGAAAGGGCAGGGATCGTATTTGACTGAGCAGGGATGGCTTTGTCCGCATGGTTAGAGAAGGTGCACTGCAAAGCAGAGGCTGGTGAGAGGTGAGGCCTGACAGGTTCATGTGGAACTTTTCTGTGGGGGAAAAGAAGTCAGTTACTGGCAAGTGACAATGGTTAATGAGATTTTTAAACTTTTTCTTTTAATTCTTAAGGTGGCTCTTTTGAACATGTTCCTATTGAGGGGAAGCCTAGAATCAAGGAAGTGACTTTAGACCAAGTAGAACTAGGGATCCAGTTGAGCGGGGTCCAGGTCCCAAGGACAGAACCTGAGAAGGCATCAGCTTGGGCAGAAGAAGGGCACCAGACCTCTGAGCCAGGATGTGCCAGGGAGATGAGCACCGTGGGGTCTCCACTGCCCATTTTCATGATCGAATATTCCCTTTACAAATACTTAACCCTTACCTGCACTGCACAGTGAGGTCAGAAACCATCCCAAGTGCACACAGATAGACAATGGAAGTAGGAGGTTTGATTGTGTGTCATTTGGTTTCGAATCTGGTGAGCTTTCATGAACTAAACAAAACATTAGAATAGTGTGTGTGTGTGTTGTGTGTGTGTGTGCATGAGCACATAGTAGACATACTATCAACAATTCATGAAAATTTATTTTCACAGAGGTTACATTATTTCAGTTTTTCTTCAAATCCATCTTCATGTTTATGCCCAAAAGAAGCTTTCTAAACCAGAGCTCTGATCAGACCCACCACGGCATGAAAACCATGGATTTTCTCCCATTGCCCAGAGTCAAGCCTTAATGCCATGATTTGGCTCCAAAGCCCTTTGCGGTCTGCTCTGGTCTACTCTCTCTCAACCGCACGACCTCAGGATTCATCTAGCGTTTCTGATGATTAGAAAGGACATCTTTATCCAAGACACAGCATTCCTTTTGGGCAGAAAACTGTCAAAATATTCTGATTTAAAATGAACAACAATAATTTTATTGAGATATAATTTATATACCAAAATTTCACCCATTTTGAGTATACAATGTGAAGATGTCAACAGATTTATGGGGTTTTGCAGCCATCAACACAATTTAAATGCAAGTGTAACATAGAGTAATTCCAGTACCTGAAAAATACCCCTTGATCCTGTTCTTGCTTTTTCTTGTCATTTGATGTGAATGGGATCATACAACCTGTAGTCTTGGATCTGGCTTCTAAAACAATGTTTTGATGTTTCTCCATGTAACATGTATCAGTAGTCCATTTATGTTTTATTTCTGAATTGTATTCCATGATATTTCACTGTATGAAAATTCTTTATTTTTTTATCCACTCACAGGTTAGTAGACATTCGGATTGCTTGCACTTTGTAGCTATTTGACTAACACTGCTATGATTGTTTACATACACAGTTTTGTGTGATCACATGCTGTCATTCCTCTTGGGTGTGGAGTGGAATTGCTAGGTCATATGGTAAATTTAGATTTAACATTGAAAGAAACTTTCAAACTGCTATCCAAAGTTGCCTGCACCATTTTACATTCACACCAGTCATGTTTGAGATGTCCAGTTTTCTCATGTCCTCATCAATACTTGTTGTTATCTATTTTGATTTGCTACTATTATTTTAGTTATCCTAATGGGTGTATAGTCATTAAATTGTGGTTTTGATTTGCATTTGACAAAATACTAATGATAATGAACATCATGCTCTTTTGATCTACATGTGTACTCTTCTGCCAACACCACAATGTCTTGATTTCTGTAAATATATAGTAAGCCTCAATATTAAGAAGAAAGATTTCTCTATTGTTCTTCACCAAGATTGCTCTAGCCATGGGTCTGTGTCTTGTCATACACATTTAGAATAAGTCTGTCTGTGTTAATGAACACCATGATGAGACTTTGGGAGCAATTTCAGTAAAGCTGTCACCCAATTTAGGGAGAAGTGTTATCTTTACTCGGTTGGTATGTGTCTCCATCATTTCCCTTTGGATTCTTTTGTTGTCATTTTGCAGGTTTTAGCACACAAGTCCTGGATATGTTTGTTAGTTTTATGCCTGAGTGTTTCATTTTTCTTGCTGTTTGCAGTCATGTTTCGATTTTGGCTTCCATGGGTTGGGTGGATTTGTGCCATTATTCAGTGGCCCTGGCAGGGAGGAGGAAGCCCTCAGTAAGGAGTAAGGAGGGTGCCCTCAGATCATGCCTTTTCCTCTTCCTCTTGGGTAAGTCATTGACACTTACCTGGTGATTGATACCTACCTCACAGGGGTCAGGACAACACAAATTACTTTAATGTGCAAACAGTTATTGGTTCCTCTGTACTTATCAGACTGGGACATGTCACAGTTTGGAATAAATACCCACGTGTTTGCCAAATGATTTGATATGCCACATTGTCCATGAAAAACAAGCCTTTGGAAACCTGGTTCAGAAGGAGAAAGCAAAAAGACATGACCTGCATACTGACATGCAAAATAAATAAATATAAATTTGGAGGTAAGCAGCAATGATGTGACAGACAGGAGATAGCAGCAGGGGAGGCGCCTGTAGAGAATTTCAGGTTTGGGGATGGGAAAGAACCACAGAATTGAAAGATATCTCATACTCAGTTGTAAGCATTTTTCAAATCTCTTTTTATGCTGGTTGATACCCACTGCAGTCACTGAGACTTTTGTGAAAATCTGGAAGATACACATGCTCTCTATGCATGGGTGGTAGATTAGGGCCAAGGGTGGGCAAGAGGAGAAGCACACCCTGTGAGATGGAAGTGAGATGGAAGTCTACCTTACAGAAGGGAATTGGAGCTAAATAACGTAAGCCACCAGGAAGTGATAAAAATCTGGGGAGAGTGCATGGGATTCATATCAGTTTAACATGGGCCTTGTAGGACAGACAACCTGAGGTTAATTGGCACCTTTTTAAGAGCTGCAGGAGAAGCATGGTTGCAAGCATTCCCCTGGGCCCTTCCTGTTGATGTGTTGGAGGGGCAGATGGCCAGAAGCACACCCCAGCCTTTGCTGGGAGATGGCAGCCAGTTGCCGCGTCTGCACTGTGGGACAACATATTTGAGTATATTAAGATAGATTAATATAGTGCTTCACACATAATCCATGCTTAAAAACTCTTGACTATGACCTATATCAAGCTTGATTCAGGCTCATGGACATATATCATTGAGCACCTTCCAGCTCTTGAGATATTCCTGGGCCAGAAAGCAGTGAGAAATGTGCAGAGAGTGGATCAGATGAATTAATGTGGGTATATATATTCCTGTCATATATTAAATCCTCAATATCTTCAGTGAATGATTCCAACACTGTAGGCATGCAGTAAATACTGTAAACAGTCTTTAAAAATTTCTAAATCTGTTTAAGTGAACCAGCTAAAACTTTCTGAAAATATAGTCAAGAGGGACAGAGAAGGAAAAAATGCTCAGGATTATCTCAAATTACCTGTAGAATATTGTCCTGAAAAATGGTCCCTTCTCACACTAATCTTCCCTGTCTACTCCACACACAAGGTCCAGGAGAAGATGCACTGGAGGTGGTGTGATTAATCATTTCAAGCTAAAAGTTACCTCAGCTCAAGGGAAATGCTTTTTTTAGCTGTCTTGCTGCTGGAGGTCCCTGTGGGACAGTCACTGGTACATCAGCTGAAGAACTGAGGAACAGTGGCCTGTGAACCAGGAGATGAGTGAAGTTGCCTAATACACGTCAGGCCTTTGACATTTGTTATTTAGAGGTTCCTTTAATGGTCAAAATATTTGCTTTTCCTTCAGATGCCTTCCAAGAGAGTTTATCTTAACAGTGAAGCTAGCTGGGATTTCAAGCCGAACAGAGATTAGGGTCACACAGAGCTGGTCTTTTCTCGAACAGCTTTTTGGATGGAGCAGCTGCAGTATTGGAGAACGGTGGGAATGTGGTCATTAGTGGATGGGGTGTGGCCTCACCCACTCTGGGTCCCTTATCCACAGGACAGCTGGGCTCTCAGATTTCTGTGTGTCACTACAGCCAGGGAGACCTGGCATCAGGGACAGCCTGCCATGTGCCTGCCAGTGTGGGCACACTCTCAGCCCATAATTTTCCAATTGATTCTCCAAGCAACCTTGTGAAGTGGCTTCCAATAGCAAACCGGTTTTACAGTTAAGAGAGGGGTCAAAGGTATTCCCAAGTGGATGGGTCCAAATCAGCCAGGATTGCAAAGACACAGGGGTTCAGAAGTCCGAATCTAGTGGAAAAAAAAATCAAAGGGAAATATTTCTGTCTTCTTGGATTCAGCTCTTAATTAAAGGGAAATGACCATAAAATGCATGAGCTCCAGTCTGCATCTCTTTCTACGTGGCTGAGGATTATGTCATTGTCAAGTTAAATGGATTTTTCATGTTTCAAAATTACTTGAACTCTGCCTTTTAACTTTCCTACAAATGTGGTACCAATTATTACTCTGTCCATATAATGGAATTTACCAGTTTCCCTTAAAACACATTAACTCAGTCTCTTTATTTCTTTTAAAAAAATACTAAGACAGAATTGGCTCTCCCCCAAATCCCATCTTTCCTTTTTCTAAAAGGCTGGATGAAGAAGGTGCTGTTGGGTGAATCCATCTCATCTGCCTCTTTCTAAGGCAAGAGAAAGCACCCTGTAGCTGTACCTTACTCTTCGGAGTGTGAGGTCTTCTGAGAACTCACAAAAGCTAACTGGGCTGGCCTCCTGGACCTTGAGTGTGGAGTTAGGAGCATAGGGCCGCATGTTCTGGGCCCTATGGTCCTGTGGTCCCGCCCCTGCTGGAGCATTTGTCCAACCCACCCTCTTGTCGACATCCAACACTGGCATGGGGTGGCATGCTCTGGGAGATTGAAGTTGACTGTCATTTGCTGCCAGCTCAGGACAGCCAGGTCTCCTATTAGTGAGGGAGCCTAACTGTCTCTGGATATGAGGGCCCCTTTGATCCATACTGGTTATAGAACTGAAGAGAAAACCTAAAGTTCCAATTTGCCAAATTAAGAGTAGAAAATCTTATGGCCATGTCCTAAGCTAAAGCTTTCAAAGCTTATGACCTCTCATATCAAATGTTCATTTTCAGTGTGAGAGGGAAGATGAGTAGCAACTCCATAGTGCTGTCACCTGACTATCCATGTGTGTTATAGATCTATAGGTGCTCCTCCCCATGGCCGAGTGCCAAGAATGGCTGATATGTCACACTGGAAAAGATGTTTCCCATGGGGCTAAAAGCTAAAAAGAATTGGGTGACTATAAAAATTTTAAATTTGAACTTGAATATAGAATTATAAAATTGTAACTTGAATATCATTATATTTGTTGGTGTTAAGTGAAGCTAGAACCAATTTTTTTTTTTTACAAATTACTAAATTTTTACAAGTCTTTCAACAAAGACACATGAACATTTCAATACTTTATGATATCTGGCCACATAAAGAAACTAAAAAATATACTCTAGAAAATGTCTGCTAATAAGAAATAGTCACATCTATTTTACTATTTGAGAATGCCCAGATCAGTTCATCATTTTAGAAAAGGAAACATATCTGGCTGCTCTTGGACTAAGACCATCTGGTTTAGAGGCCCAGGCCAGCGCTCCCAGGTGGTTGCTCTGCTGTTGGTTTCTGTAGGATTTGTGGGGCCACGGCAGTCATAAAACTGAAAAGAAAATGTAAAGCTCCAATTTTCCAGTTAAAACGTAGAAAATTATGAGTCTTTGCCTATGTCTTAAACTAAGTTTTCAGAGCTTGAGACTTCTTGTAACAGATGCCCCCTGATCCATGCTCCTATGGGCCCTGTACAGGGATGCACAGCGAAGCCTAAGCTGCCTTCTGCAGAGGTCAGGTTCATTCTAGACTCTTCATTCTGCAGGTCATGGGCCCAGATGTCTACCGATAACTACAGCTAGCAGAGGTTTTAACTTAAGACTTTATGAAGATAGGATTAAAGATGGCGGCGTGAGAGGTGAGACAGAGGCTTACTCCTAAAACCACATATAATACAAAAATATAATTAATATGAGTAATCCTGAAAGAGCAACAGGAAAGAGGGCTGTGCCAAACTGCATACACCTGGAGAAAAGAATAAACCTCACGGAACAGGGTAATGTAGTAAAGCAATGGCCTGGCTGGACCCAAGCCCTTCCCCCACCCCAGCTTATAGGCAGGAGGAAGAGAAATGGAGTGGGGAGGGAGTGGAGGCCTGGGACTGCTGAATACCTAACTCCAGAGACCTGCTTTAGGAGCACAAACCTACATTTCATGGTGCTTTCGTGGAAATCTTATGATTAGGGGTTTGGAAAGCTAAAACAGGTAGAATACCTGGAGAGACTGAGATTCCAGCCACTTGTGGAAAGTAGGGGTCCATATATGGCTGCTCTTGGACAAAAGAGAGGCGGGCAGTTTGAGAGACTTCCTAACAGCAAGAGGGCTGCTAAAGTGGCAAGGATTGCACAGAGCTTACTGCTCAGGAGAATGGACAGGTAGACAAAATTGTCCAGGTGCACTCTGTCCAGTAGGTTGGGAACTTTCACAATCTTCAGGCACTCCAGCTCCCTGGCTGTCTACACAGCTGGAAGGACCCCCTCCATGACATGCAGTCTACTGTGCCTTTCTCCTGGCCAGCCCTACCTGGCTCACAAACTGGCAAACCCTACCTTGGTGTTAGGCCAGCCAGAGGGAAGCCTTATCTACAGAAAGCACAAACACAGAGCATAGAGGCTTATAACAGTGTGCTTGGCCCACTGGTTCTGGCAGTGGAGGCAGGCATAACAGCCTGGAAGCAGGAAACAGCTCTTTCCTCCCCCCAGGCACCAATACCACTCCACTGCAACCTCTGACATTGCTTCAGGGGCTGAGCAGCTCCAGAGAGTAGAGCTTTTGGGCACTAGAGGGTGCCATATATAAATCTGAAAAGTCAAAGAAATCTGTTTCAAAGTAAAATTATGAATACAACACCTGAGAAAGATTCAATTGAAATCAAACTCATGAATCTTCCTGAAAGGGATTTCAAAATAAAAATCATTAACATGCTCATGGAGGTACAAAAAAATACTCAAGAACTCAGGAATGAATTCCGGTGAGAGATCCAATCATTGAAGAGCACAATGGAGGGTATTAAAAGCAGATTAGATATGGTGGAAGAGATGATAAATGAAACAGAAAGTGGAGAAGAGGAATACAAAGAAGCTGGGGCACAGGGAGAGAAAAAAGGATCTCTAAGAATGAAAGAATATTGAGAGAACTGTGTGACCAATCCAAACGGAACAATATTTGCATTATAGGGGTACCAGAAGAAGAAGAGAGAGAAAAAATGGATAGAAAGTGTCTTTGAGGAGGTAATTGCTGAAAACTCCCCCAATCTGGGGAAGGAGATAGTCTCTCAGGCTATGGAGGTGCACAGATCTCCCAACACAAGGGACCCAAGGAAGACAACACCAAGACATATAGTAATTAAAATGGCAAAGATCAAGGGTAAGGACAGACTATTAAAAGTAGCCAGAGAGAGAAATAAGATCACATACAAAGGAAAGCCCATCAGGCTATCATCAGACTTTTCAGCAGAAACCTTACAGGTCAGATGGGAGTGGCATAATGCATTTAATGCAATGAAGCAGAAGGACCTCAGACTAAGAATACTATATCTGGCAAGTTTGTCATTTAAATTTGAAGGAGGGATTAAACAATTTTCAGATAAGCAAAAGCTGAGAGAATTTAGCTCCCATAAACCATCTCTACAGTATATTTTTGAGGGACTGCGATAGATGAAAGTGTTCCTAAGGTTTAATAGCTGTCACCAGAGGTAATAAAACCACAGTAAAGAAAGTGGAACAGTTAATTACTAAGCAAATGCAAAATTAAATCAACTATCCCCAATGTCAATCAAGGGATAGACAGAGTATAGAATATGATACCTAATATATAAAGAATGGAGGAGGAAGAAAAAGGAGGAGAAAAAGAACCCTTAGATTGTGTTTGTAATAGAATATTAAGTGAGTTATGTTAGACTCATAGATAGCAAGGAAGTTAACCTTGAACCTTTGGTAACCATGAATCTAAAGTCTGCAATGGCAATAAGTACATACCTATTGATAATCACCCTAAATGTAAATGGACTGAATGCACCAATCAAAAGACATAGAGTCACTGAGTGGATAAAAAAACAAGACCCATCTATACGCTGCCCACAAAAGACTCACTTTAAACCCAAAGACAAATACAGACTAAAAGTGAAAGGATGGAATAAGATATTTCATGCAACTAATAGGGAGAAAAAAGCAGTAGTTGCAGTACTTGTATCAGATAAAATAGACTTCAATAAAATAGACACACATAAACAGAATCCGAAATGAGAAAGGAAAAATCACTACAGACACCACAGAAATACAAAGAATTATTAGAGAATACTATGAAAAATTATATGTTAACAAACTGGATAAACTAAAAGAAATGGACAACTTACCAGAAAAATTCAACCTTCCAAGGCTTACCCAGAAAGAAACAGAAAATCTGAACAGAGCAATTACCAGCAAAGAAATTGAATTGGTAATCAAGAAACTACCTAACAACAAAACGCGTGGACCAGAAAGTTTCACCACTGAATTTTACCAAACATTTAGTGAAGATCTACTACCCATCATCCTTAAAGTTTTCCAAAAAGTAGAAGAGGAGGGAATACTCCCAAACTCATTCTATGAGGCCACCATCACCCTAATACCAAAACCAGGCAAAGACATCACACACACACACAAAAATTACAGACCAATATCGCTGATGAACATAGATGCAAAAATACTCAACAAAATATTAGCAAACTGAATTCAAAAATACATCAAAAAGATCATCCATCATGATCAAGTGAGATTCATCCCAGGGATGTAAGGATAGTACAACATTCGGAAATCCATCAACATCATCCATTACATCAATAAAAAGGACAAAAACCACATGATCATCTCCAAAGATGCTGAAAAAGCATTCAACAAAAGTCAACATCCATTCATGATAAAACCTCTAAACAAAATGGGTATAAAATGCAAGTAACTCAACATAATAAAGGCCATATATAACAAACCCACAGCCAACATTATACTTAATAGCAAGAGGCTGAAAGCTTTCCTTTAATATTGGGAACAAGACAAGGATGCCTACTCTTCCCACTTCTATTCAGCATAATACTGGAGGTCCTAGCCACAACATTCAGACAACACAAACAAATAAAAGGCATCCAGATTGGCAATGAAGAAGTTAAACTGTTCCTGTTTGCAGATGACATTATATTGTATTTAAAAAACCATAAAGAATCCACTCCAAAAGTACTACATCTAATATCTGAATTCAGCAAAGTTGCTGGATACAAAATTAATACACAGAAATCTGTGGCATTCCTATACACTAACAATGAACTAGCAGAGAGAGAAATCAGGAAAACAATTCCATTCACAGTTGCATCAAAAAGAATAAAATACCTAGGAATATACCTAACCAAGGAAGTGAAAGACTCTGAAAACTACAATACACTCATGAGAGAAATTAAAGAAGATACTAGTAAATGGAAACACATCCTGTGCTCATGGATAGGAAGAATTAATATTGTCAAAATGGCCATTCTACCTAAAGCAATCTACAGATTCAATGAAATTCCTCCCCAAATACCAAAAGGATTACTCAATGAACTAGAGCAAATGGTTCAAAAATTCACATGGAACCACAAAAGACCCTGAATAGCCAAAGCAATCCTGAGAAGGAAGAATAAAGCTGGGGGGATTATGCTCCCCAACTTCAAGCTCTACTACAAAGCCACAGTAATCAAGACAATTTGGTACTGGCACAAGAACAGAACCATAGACTAATGGAACAGACTAGAGGGCCCTAATATAAACCCAACCATATATGGTCAATTAATATATGATAAAGGAGCCATGGACATATAATGGGGAAATGACAACCTCTTCAATAACTGGTGTTGGCAAAACTGGACAGCTACATGCAAGAAAATGAAACTGGATTGTTGTTTAACCCCATACACAAAAGTAAACCCAAAATAGATCAAAGACCTTAATGTAAGTCATGAAACCATAAAACTCTTAGAAGACAACATAGGCAAAAATCTCCTGAATATAAGCATGAGCAACTTCTTCCTGAATGCATCTCCTCGAGCAAGGGAAACAAAAGAAAAAAATGAACACACGGGACTACACTAAACTAAAAAGTTTCTGTACAGCAAAGGACACCATCAACAGAACAAAAAGGCATCCTACAATATTGGAGAATATATTTGTAAATGACATATCCGACAAGGGTTTAACATCCAAAATATATAAAGAACTCACATGCCTCAACACCCAAAAAGCAAATAACCCAATTAACAAATGGGCAGAGGATATGAAGAGATAATTCTCCAAAGAAGAAATTCAGATGGCCGACTGTCACATGAAAAGATGCTCCACATCACTAATCATTGGGGAAATGCAAATTAAAACCACACTGAGATATCACCTCACACCAGTAAGGATGGCCAGCATCGAAAAGACTAAGCAAAACAAATGCTGGTGAAGATGCGGAGAAAGGGGAACCCTCCTACACTGCTGGTGGGAATGTAAACTAGTTCAACCATTGTGGAAAGTAATATGGAGGTTCCTCAAAAATCTAAAAATAGAAATACCATTTGACCTGGGAATCCCACTCATTGGAATTTACCCAAAGGATATAACTTCTCTGACTCAAAAAGGCATATGCATCCCTATGTTTATCACAGCACTATTTACAATAGCCAAGATATGGAAGCAACCTAAGTGTCCATCAGTAGATGAATGGATAAAGAAGATGTGGTACATATACACAATGGAATAATATTTAGCCATAAGAAAAAAATAAGTCCTATCATTTGCAACAACATGGATGGAGCTGGAGGATATTATGCTCAGTGAAGTAAGCCAGGCAGAGAAAGACAAGTGCCAAATGATTTCCCTCATTTGTGGAGTATAACAATGAAGTAAAAGTAAAGGAGCAGAATAGCAGCAGACTCACAGACTCCAAGAAGGGACTAGTGGTTACCAAAGGGGAGGGGTGGGGGAGGTTGGGTCAGGAGGGAGGGATATGGGGACTGAGGGGTATTATGTTTAGTACACATGATGTGGTGGGTCACGGGGAAAACAGGGTAGCACCGAGAACATAAACAGTGATCTGTGGCATTTTACTGCACTGATGGACAGTGACTGCATTAGGGTATGGGTGGGGACTTGATAATATGGGTAAATGTAGTAACCACATTGTTTTTCATGTGAAACCTTCATAAGAGTGTGTATCAAACATACCTTAATAAAATATTTTAAAAAAAGACTTTATGAAGGTAAAAAAGAGAAAAAGAAAGTAATGACTGGACCTGGTGGGACCTAAGGTCTTGAATGTTAAGTCATCAATGTCTGTACCAGCAGCCGGGGCTCAGTCCCCTTCCTTGCTCCCTCAGGATCAAGACATCCCTTTGCCTGCATGGGCAGCTGAGCAGCCTCTGTTGGGGCCCAGGTAGGTGGTCAACAAAGATGACTGCCTTTTGCAATCCTGGACTGAAATGCTACTCTCCTACATCAGAGCTATTATTTCTCCTTGGGAAAATTCCATGGTTGCTACAGAAACTCCAAATCCAAATTTGGACTGATTACCCATAATTATATGAGGGCAGATGCCCCTCTTGCCCACACTTTATTTAATGCCCACTGCATATTTCCTCTAGATGGAATGCTTCCCACTAATGGAAAGATACCTGTCCCACTTGATTCTCAGAGACACAGCTGGGTCTTCGTGGAGATGTGCTGATGCCCTGGCAGTGACTGGCCCCACCATATGCCTCTTCAGTTGAGAGTTCCAGGCTGATGGGCTCTAAGCTCAACAACCATGATGCTCAATGCCTCCCTCTGTCTTCCTTCTGATGTTCCATTATTGCTATGGCAACAATAGAAAACACATACACAGGTTATTAACCCAACAATACTGTTGTCTAATGACACAACCTTATGTCTTTTAAATTACTATGTGTCCCTGGACTGAACTCTCCATCTCTTCCTATGGACTTGGACCACCACCTCCTTTCTACCTGGACACCCTTTTGGACCCTTGCAAGGCAGCATCTAAGTTAGTTCTGGCTGCTGGAACAAAGAACCATAGCTTGGCTGGCTTATATACAGCAGACATTGTTTTCCCACAGTCCTGGAGGCTGGAGGTGTGAGATCAGGACCCTGGCATGGTCAGGCGCTGCTGAGGGCCTTGCCAGGTTGCAGGTGGCCACCATATTTTATCCTCACATGGTGGGAAGATGGTGAGGGAGCTCTCTGGGGTCTTTATAAGGGCATGGGTTCCATTTGTGAGGGCTCCACCCTCATGACCTGATCACCTCCCAAAGGCCCACCTCCTTATACCACCCCCTTGGGGCCAGGAATTCAGTATGTGGATGGGGGACACACACGTTCAGATACTAACTAGTGGGTCTGCTAGCACAGCTCTCTTGGTCTTTGACTGTCTGGGGTGACCTTTTGGTCTCTACTCTAGTCTGGGAGAATAGCTAGGGCTTCTGTGTACTTCCTGATCCCCCCTCCTCCTCTTTGTGATGCTGTCAGCCAGCTCTGCCATGGGGAGCTCTCCAGTCCACCAGAGTGTAGATCACTGAAGCGCTGGTCTTTCAGGTCAGTTTTGCAGTCATTCAGCTCAATCCAGACCTGCTGGTCACTGTTTTCCTTATTAGACTCAGCACTGGTATTGTCTGCAGTGTCTCTGATTTGTGAGTTTGCAGGATTTCCAGGCCCCAGCCCTGCAGCCTGGGCATCCAGATTTGGCCTGGGCATTCCCTCTGCTCACTCACCAGTCAGTGGGTGACCCACCATCCCTACATGAAGGGCCTGGCCTGCTGGAGGCAGGCTCTCTCTCAGGCTCACCAGAAGCCCTTTTCCCCCAATCCGCTCCCTGGTTCAGGCCCCGGCTGATGTTGGCTCATCCCTATCTGCTCCTCTATCAAGGCCCATCTGGCACTTGGACAATGGAATCCATGGGGTTTTGGTTGGCTGTCTAGCTTCTCTGGATGTGTTTTTGGGGAGTTGTAGGAGATTCGAGAACTACCTGCCAATGGGCTGTCTTCTCTGATTCTTACCTGTTCCCAAATGCTTTAGTTCTTGTTTTTGGATATTTTACCTACATAATCATATATATAGATACATGCAGTTTTATTTTTTCCCACCCAATATTTATATTTAAAGTCTTATTGTATTGATAAAAATTTCCCCAGTGATGCTAAATCATCATGGTGGTACTGGGTCGCCCTGTTTCTCTCGTGTTCTTGGTATCACCGAGACCATCTAATGTTCCCAAGGCAGAAACAACTGCTTTGAAGTATGTTAGGCAAATGCTGTTTTGTTCCTACTTTTTACTTATTTACTTATTTATTTATTTATTTTGGTATCATTAATCTATAATTACATGAGGAACATTATGTTTACTAGACTTCCCCCATCAACAAGTCTCCCCCACATACCCCATTACAGTCACTGTCCATCAGCGTAGTAAGATGCTGTAGAATCACTACTTGTCTTCTCTGTGTTGCACAGCCCTCCCCATGCCCCCCTGCCACATTATACATGCTAATCGTAATGGCCCCTTTCTTCCCCCCCTTCTTTCCCAACCATCCTCCCCAGTCCTTTTCCCTTTGGCAACTGTTAGACCATTCTTGGGTTCTGTGATTCTGCTGCTGTTTTGTTCCTTCAGTTTTCTCTATTCTTCCACATATGAGTGAAATCATCTGATACTTGTCTTTCTCTGCCTGGCTTATTTCACTGAGCATAATACCCATGTTGTTGCGAATGGTAGGATTTGTTTTCTTCTTATGGCTGAATAATATTCCATTGTGTGTATGTACCACATCTTCTTTATCCATTTATCTACTGATGGACACTTAGGTTGCTTCCATTTCTTGGCTATTGTAAATAGTGTTGGGATAAACATAGGGGTGTGTATGTCTTTTTCAAATTGGGCTGCTTCATTCTTAGGGAAAATTCCTAGAAGTAGAATTCCTGGGTCAAATGGTATTTCTATTTTGAGCATTTTGAGGAACCTCCATACTGCTTTCCACAATGGTGGAACTAGTTTACATTCACACCAGCAGTGCAGGAGGGTTCCCCTTTCTCCACAACCTCGCCAATATGTGTTGTTGTTTGCCTTTTGGATGGTGGCCATCCTTACTGGTGTGAGGTGATATCTCATTGTGGTTTTAATTTGCATTCCTTGATGACTAGCAATGTGGAGCATCTTTTCATGTGTCTGTTGGCCATCTGAATTTCTCCTTTGGAGAACTGTCTGTTCAGCTCCTCTGCACATTTTTTAATTGGATTATTTGCTTTTTGTTTGTTGACGTGCATGAGCTCTTTATATATTTTGGATGTTAACCCTTTATCGGATCTGTCATTTATGAATATATTCTCCCATACTGTAGGATGCCTTTTTGTTCTATTGGTGGTGTCCTTTGCTGTACAGAAGCTTTTCAGCTTGATATAGTCCCACTTGTTCATTTTTGCTTTTGTTTACCTTGCCCAGGGAGATATGTTCATGAAGAAGTAGCTCATGTTTATGTCCAAGAGATTTTTGCCTATGTTTTTTTCTAAGAGTTTTATGGTTTCATGACTTACATTCAGGTCTTTGATCCATTTCGAATTTACTTTGGTTTATGGGATTAGACAGTGATCCAGTTTCATTCTCTTACATGTAGCTGTCCAGTTTTGCCAACACCAGCTGTTGAAGAGGCTGTCATTTCCCCATTGTAAGTCCATGGATCCTTTATCATATATTAATTGATGGTATATGTTTGGGTTAATATCTGGACTCTCTATTCTATTCTTTCTGGTCTGTGGCTCTGTTCTTGTGCCAGTATGAATTTGTCTTGATTACTGTGGCTTTGTAGTAGAGCTTGGAGTTGGGAAGCGAGATGCCCCCTGCTTTATTCTTCCTACTCAGGATTGCTTTGGCTATTTGGGTTCTTTTGTGTGGTTCCATATGAATTTTAAAACTATTTGTTACAGTTCGTTGAAGAATGTTGTTGGTATTTTGATAGGCATTGCATTGAATCTGTAGATTGCTTTAGGCAGGATGGCCATTTTGACAATATTAATTCTTCCTAACCAAGAGCATGGGATGAGTTTCTATTTGTTAGTGTCCTCGTTAATTTCTCTTAAGAGTGTCTTGTAGTTTTTGGGATATAGGTCTTTCACTTCCTTGGTTAGGTTTTTCCTAGGTATTTTATTTTTTTGATGCAATTGTGAAGAGAATTGTTTTCCTGATTTCTCTTTCTGCTAGTTCATTGTTAGTGTATAGGAAAGCAACAGATTTCTGTGTATTAATTTTGTATCCTGCAACTTTGCTGAATTCAGATATTTGTTCTAGTAGTTTTGGAATGGAGTCTTTAGGGTTTTTTATGTACAGTATCACGTCATCTGCAAATAGTGACAGTTTGACTTCTTCTTTACCAATCAGGATGCCTTGTATTTCTTTGTTTTGCCTGATTGCCATGGCTAGGACCTCCAGTACTATGTTGAATAATAGTAGGGAGAGTGGGCATTCCTGTCTTGTTCCTGATCTTAGAGGAAAAGCTTTCAACTTCTCACTGTTAAGTATGATGTTGGCTGTGGGTTTGTCATATATGACCTTTATTATGTTGAGGTACTTGCCCTCTATACCCATTTTGTTGAGAGTTTTTATCATGAATGGATGTTGAATTTTGTCAAATGTTTTTTCAGCATCTATGGAGATGATCATGTGGTTTTTGTCTTTTTTTTATGTGATGGATGATGTTGATGGATTTTCAAATGTTGTACCATCCTTGCATCCCTGACATGAATCCCACTTGATCATGGTGTATGATCCTCTTGATGTATTTTTGAATTCGGTTCGCTAATACTTTGTTGAGTATTTTTGCATCTATGTTCATCAGGGATATTGGTCTGTAATTTTCTTTGTCGGTGGGGTCTTTACCTGGTTTTGGTAGTAGAGTGATGCTGGCTTCATAGAATGAGTTTGGAAGTATTCTCTCCTCTTCTATTTTTTGGAAAATTTAAAGGAGAATGGGTATTATGTCTTCTCTATATGCCTGATAAAATTCAGTGGTGAATCCATCTGGCCCAGGGGTTTTGTTCTTCAGTAGTTTTTTGATTACCAATTCAATTTCTTTGCTGTAATTGGTCTGTTTAGATTTTCTGTTTCTTCCTTGGTCAGTCTTGGAAGGTTGTATTTTTCTAGGAAGTTGTCCATTTCTTTTAGGTTTTCCAGTTTGTTAGCATTTAGATTTTCATAGCATTCTCTAATAATTCTTTGTATTTCTGTGGGGTCCGTCGTGATTTTTCCGTTCTTTTTTCTGATTCTGTAGATGTGTGTTGATTCTCTTTTTCTCTTAATAAGTCTGGCTAGAGGCTTATCTATTTTGTTTATTTTCTCAAAGAACCAGCTCTTGGTTTCATTGATTTTTTTTTCTATTGTTTTATTATTCTCAATTTTATTTACTTCTTCTCCGATCTTTATTATGTCCCTCCTTCTGCTGACTTTGGGCCTCATTTGTTCTTCTTTTTCCAGTTTCAATAATTGTGACTTTAAACTATTCATTTGGTATTGTTCTTCCTTCTTTAAATATGCCTGGATTGCTATATACTTTCCTTTTAGAACTGCCTTCGCTGCAACCCACAGAAGTTGGGGTGTTGTTCTGTTGTTGTCATTTGTCTCCATATATTGCCTGATCTCTGTTTTAATTTGAACATTGATCCATTGATTATTTAGAAGCATGTTGTTAAGCCTCCATGTGTTTGTGAGCCTTTTTGTTTTCTTTGTACAATTTATTTCCAGTTTTATGTCTTGTGGTCTGAGAAGTTGATTGATAGAATTTCAATCTTTTTGTATTTACTGAGGTTCTTTTTGTGGCCTAGTATGTGGTCTTTTCTGAAGAATGTTCCATGTGCACTTGAGAAGAATGTGTATCCTGCTGCTTTTGGGTGTAGAGTTCAGTAGATGTTTGTTAAGTCCATCTGTTCTAGTGTGTCGTTCAGTGCCTCGGTGTCCTTACTTATTTTCTGTTTGGTTGATCTGTCCTTTGGAATGAGTGGTGTGTTGAAGTCTCCCCAAATGAATGCACTGCATTCTATTTCCTCCTTTAATTCTATTAGTATTCATTTCACATACATTGGTGCTCCTGTATTGGGTGCATATATATTTATAATGGTTATATCCTCTTGTTGGACTGAGCCCTTTATCATTATGTAATGTCCTTCTTTATCTCTTGTTACTTTCTTTGTTTTGAAGTCTATTTTGTCTGATACTAGTATTGCAACACCTGCTTTTTTCTCGTTGTTTGCATGAAATATCTTTTTCCATCCCTTGACTTTTAATCTGTGCATGTCTTTGGGTTTGAGGTGAGTCTCTTGTAAGCAGCATATAGATAGGTTTTGCTTTTTTATCCATTCAGCGACTCTATGTCTTTTGATTGGTACATTCAGTCCATTTACATTTAGGGTGATTATTGAAAGACATGTACTTATTGCCATTGCAGGCTTTAGATTTGTGGTTACCAAAGGTTCAAGGGTAGCTTCTTTACTATCTAGCCATCTAACTTAACTCTCTTATTAAGCTATTATAACACAGTCTGATGATTCTTTATTTCTCTCCCTTCTTATTCCACCTCCTCCATTCTTTGTATGTTACGTGTTTTATTCTGTACTCTTTTGTGTTTCCTTTGACTGCTTTTGTGAGTAGTTGATTTTATTTTTTGTCTTTAGTTAGTATTTGGTTGGTCTAATTTCTTTGGTGTGATTTTATTTTCTCTGTTGACATCTATTTAGCCTTAGGAGAGCTTCCATCTAGAGCAGTCCCTTTAAAATATCCTGTAGAGGTGTTTTGTGGGAGACATATTCCCTCAACTTTTGTTTGTATGGGAATTGTTTAATCCCTCCTTCATATTTAAATGATAATCATGCTGGATACAGTATTCTTGGTTCAAGGCCCTTCTGTTTCATTGCATTAAATATATCATTCCATTCTCTTCCAGCCTGTACGGTTTCTGCTGAGAAATATGATGATAGCCTGATGGGTTTTCCTTTGTAGGTGACCTTTTTTCTCTCTCTGGCTGCCTTTAATACTCTTTCCTTGTCTTTGATCTTTGCAATTTTAATTATCATATGTCTTGGGGTTGTTCTCCTTGGGTCCCTTGTATTTGGTGTTCTGTTGGTCTCCATGGTCTGAGAGACTATTTCCTCCCCCTGTTTGGGGAAGGTTTCAGAAATTATTTCTTCAAAGACACTTTCTATCCTTTTTTCTCTCTTCTTCTTCTTCTGGTACTCCTATAATGCAAATATTGTTCCATTTGGATTGGTCACACAGTTCTCTTAATATTGTTTCATTCCTAGAGATCCTTTTATCTCTCTCTGCCTCAGCTTCTCTGTATTCCTGTTCTCTGATTTTTATTCCATTGACAGCCTCTTGCACCTCATCCAGTCTGTTCTTAAGTCCGTTCAGAGATTGTTTTATTTTTGTGTTCCCCCTCCCTACTTGCTCCTTTAGCTCTTGCATATTTCTCTATAGGTTCATCAGCATGGTTATGACCTTTAGTTTGAATTCTTTTTCAGGAAGATTGGTTAAATCTATCTCCCCAGGTCCTCTCTTGGGGGTTGTCTGGGTAATCCTGGACTGCACCAAATTCTTCTGCCTTTTCATGGTGATAGAGGTAGCTGTAGGCAGGTAGTGCATGTGTCATCTGGGAAAAGAAAGTCCTTTCCTGCTTGCTGCTCACCTTGCCCTTCTCCACTCCCTGTGTCAGTTACCTGCACTCCTGGAGCAGCCTCCAGATTAATCCCCAAAACTGCCATGAGCGGGGTCACTGTCAGGGTATCCCAGAGTCCTGCAGGGAGTGGCAGGCACACTGGAAGTGCTCTCCTGCGAGAGCAGCACCTCTTTGCACCTTCCCCCAGTTTCTTCTGCCTGCGCAGGCAGTTGCACACTGGTGGCATCCTTTGGGTCTGGCATGGGTGGCTTCACGCTGGGAGGAGATTCTTGGTGGCTGCTGGGGGTGCGGCCACTCCCGGGCCAATTTGCCGCTGCTGCAGGCATGCGTGGCTGCTCTCAGGTTACTGAGCTGCTGTGTCGGAGGCTGCGCCAGCTGGGGGAACAACTGCCAGGCTTCTTATTGCTGTGGAGGGCTTCAGAGCTCTACTGCCACCCAGGGGGTTAGGGGGCCTGGAGTTCCCCGGGATTCCCAGCTGCTGGTCTGAGTGTGCTGGGACAATTCCATCCAGCTGTGAGGTCTCTGTCCCTTTAAGACTTTCAAAAAGCACTCACTTTTCTTTTCTCCAGGGGATCCATTTGTGGGGACCCGCTCGCAGATTTTGCTTTTCCGTTTCTCTAATATTCAGCACACCATGCACTGTGTGTCTGTGCTCCCGGTGTGGATTACTAGAGCTGGTTGTTTAGCAGTCCTGAGCTTTCACTCCCTCCCCTCTCCGACTCCTCTCTTCCCACTGGGGAGCTGGGGTGTTGGGGGGTGCTCGGGTCCTGCCGGGCCACAGCTGGTATCTTACCCCCTTCGTGAGGTGCCGAGTTCTCGCAGATGTAAATGTAGCCAGGCTGTTGTACTGTATCCACTGGTCTCTCTTTTAGGAATAGTTGCATTTTCAAAAATATATACAGTTTTGGGAAGAGATTTCTGCTGCCCTACTCATGCTGTCATCTTGGCTCCTCTCCTGTTCCTACTTTTGATTTTGAAGTCTACTGATTAGCTATTAATTTAGGATCTGGATCACTATTTTGTGAGATTGTTTCTGCAGTTTCCCTTTGTGGTTGGCATTTATCCCTTGCTGATATCAGAGTTAAATTTGCTTGGCAAAATAAATGTGATATTCTTTTCATCTTTCTACATATTCTGGAAGGATTTTAATGTTCTTTAAAAATCACAGATGCATTTAATATCTTGAACTCTTTGTGGCTATAATCACTTTAGAAGCTAGAAATTTCTCCTGGGAATCCCATCCTGGCTTTGCTTGTTATTCGATGTTTGGGGATTGCCTCATTGCAGGCTATGGAATCACTAAGAATAAGAAATCAGCCCAGGCATTATTTCTCTACCTGCAGGGCACGTATGTCTAAATAGCCCTGAAAGGCACGTGTTTGTGAATATTGCAAAAGAGGTAACTGAGGCTCAGAGAGTTTCTCTGACACGGCCTAGTTCCCACAGAACAGAACTGGCACTTGCCCTTGAATCTTTATTTGCAAATCCTGTCTTTCATTTCATTTCTCCTGCATCAAGCCCAGTCTGCTGATGACTGTTTATATTAATTATTATTTCTACCAACTCGTTAAAGGAAATGGCTCAGAGAACAGTACATTCCTGAGCATCATGAAGTTTCCTTCCCAGCCCACTCAGCAGTGCAGAATGTTTCCGACCCAGCCACCAGCGAGCGCGTGCGGCCCCCAGCAGGGGCAGCCAGACTGGGTCCCGTGTGAACGGCATGAGCCTGGTGTAGGCCGGCTGGCTGAGTCTGCCCAAGCATTTGTTTTGTCTGGGGCCTCAAAACCAGGTGGTCCATTTCCCAGATATGTTGCTGGTAATTCCCGATACTTTTCCCCCAAGGCAGTTCCATCTGCAGCTTTTCCTGGATTTCTTCTCATGAGCATTTTTGACATTGTTCTAGATTTTACTTGTCATAGAAATCCACTGTGGTCAAACTGGCTTTCACACCTCTTCCAGCTGGTGATTGCTAGCATGAAGCTGGTGAGGGCATGCTTCTCAGCAGCCCCTTATTGCCCAGGGTCTAGGTCACCCACAGAGCATGCAGACCCGCAGGTTATAATGGGAGGTAGTGCTCTCCTGCATTGCTCAGCAGAGGACCCCCAGGAGGGGTTCCCTACAAACAGGCTTGACTTGTGCCTGGCTTCCCTGGTCTAGCACCAGGGATCCTAGTATCTTGGGACAAGAAAGGTCCTTAGAGTCACTAGAGCCTTTCTTAGCTGCTGCTGCTTCCTGCCCAGAAGCCATGAGGACAGTTCTAACACACATTCACTTATTTGAAATCTATACTACTTGACATGTCTCTGGAGTTTACCCAACCTCGTAGAGGTATGCTTAATGTAGAAAAAGTTGCACATGCTTATTGTCCACCTTGGATGCACTTGGTGCTGTGCGTACACCCGTGATGCCATCACCACGAAGCGGAAGGCACTCGTTGCTTCTGTGAGATTTCTTGCGTCTCCTTGCTTTTGTGTGATAACATTTATCTCCCCTCTTAATACGCTTTTAGGTGTACAATACTGAGGTGTTAACTACAGGCATGGTATTGCCCCACTATGTAGACCTTCTAATGTCCCAGGTTGAGCACGCTGTGGCAAATGGAAGGCTGAAGCGTGCTCCTCCTATACACATATGCCACATTTTCTCTACCCTTTTGTCTGTCAGTGGACACTGGGGCTGTTTTCAAATCTTGGCTATTGAGGAGAATCCTGCGGTGGGCATGGGAGTGCAGGTGTCTCTTTCAAGTCTTTTGGGTAAATACCCAAGAGTGGGATTGCTGGTGACCTAAAGGGCAGGAACCACAAGATGGCCTTGGATGGTTTCTCTTCAGGGGCACCAGCCACATGACCATGGAGGGTCCTGCCAGGTCGTCGAGCTCCAGCTCAGCCACAGGCACTGTTTGCCAGGGATTAGGCGACGGCTGGCTGAGAAAAGCCCACCTCCTGAAGGGCTTGCTAACAGCACACGGAGTGAGACCTGTAGCAGCAGCCCTGGTGAGGCCTCTGCGGCACAAAGGCTTCCCTGGGAGGTTAGGGCAGGAGCCGCTCTTCAGGCTGTTCCTCTGCTTCCCGGCTCATACTGACCCGAAAGCCAGGACGACGGTGGAGAGACTCCCTTCGCCTCCCTCGCGGGCAGCCGGATGGCTCCCTGCGCACAGCAGCTGCGCCCGCTCCTCTCCTCTCTGCCGCCCCGCAGCGCGGCCCTCGCCTCCGCGCCGGCCTGGGGCCGCATCCTACCACCGTCGCCTTATTAAGCGCTGCTGCTCAGTCACGCTTGGGACTTGAGCCGATGTTGTCTGCAGGCAAAAAGATCACCACGTTTACCCACCACACAGAACAAGGCCAGTGACTTGTAGTGGTGTTTTACAAAGCATAATATTTTTGTTTCTTTCTTAGCAAGTTCCTGTAATTCTTAGACATTGAAGAACTTTATGGTTCCTGTCTGGTTGTTTTGTGAGTTTGTCCTGGATACAGTTTACAAGGGGGGTGTAAACTCAGTTGTGCACCTTGGCTTATTGCTGTGTGAACAAACACTCCTTGCTGATACGAGGGCTTCTGGGATTTATTTAGGCCAGGAGAACCCTAGGCTGGAACGTTGTGAGGTGCCTCCAGGCTCTTTTTTTTCCATCTGGCTCATTTACTTTTAACTAATTTCAGTTGTGTTTGGAGAGAAGCATTCTGTCTAATTGAGTGTTTTTACTTCTCAGGCAATCTAGGAAAAACTGAGACATTTTAACACATATTTTTCAGTTTCTGGTAGTGTAGCCTTTTTTTCCATGTTAATTTTTTTAAGATACAAATAGACAATGGAGGTGGAGGGTCTGCCCTCATGTAAGGCAGGGTTTAAAATAACAGAGTTGATTATTTTATGCAAGCAAGTCAGCTCATCTTCAGGGTGTTTCCCACCTCTGGCAGTTAGGGTGGCTACAGGGTTACTGCTGGGTATGTCTGAAATAGCACACGGTGCTGAGATGGGTCAAACCTGAGTGTTGCATTACACATTTCCCGTCCGATATCAGTGAGCCGCCTGCCAGTTCTACTTCTGATGAACGTAACCTACATCTCCTACATCCCCAACTCATGTCCATCAGCTGTTTTGTGCCAGAGCCAGGATCCAACAGCAGACCTTTACCTCCTTAGATTTATTCTTTCTTTCACACTACAGTTCCCAGGTTTATCACGTTTTTCTGAAACATGGTGAGACAAGATATTCGCACTGGTCTCAGTAAGATATTCCCACTGAAACAGCTAAATTACAGTTCTCTTCCTAACCGTTCCCCCACCTTCCCACCCTGGCCCCACACCAGCTTCTTACCACTTTATCATAATGATACAAAGTCCTATCTAAAATCCATCTTTCACATATATTTATGTTTGCTTATTGGCTGGCTTCTGCACTAGAATGTACATCCAGAGGGCAAACCTGTCTGTCTTGTCTATAGCCATATGCATGTGACCTAGATCCACCATGGGCACCCACTCGGTACCCAGAAGGTTCTTGTTGAGAAAATGGGGTGAGTGGGACATGTTGGCTAAAGGTGTTGCCAGTTCTTTCATGAAGTTATGGGGAAGTTTCCTATTTTTATATTCAATGGTAAAATATTTTGAATTCTAAACTGTGTTCTGGAGACTTCCAGCCTGGAAAAGATGTAAACTGTTTCTGTCTACTCCCCCTGTGAAGTCCAATTATCATCCCTGGAAATAATGGGTCAGACAATCCCAAAAGATGGTAATGAGGGGGCCTGGCTTGGGTGCCAGGACTGGAGGTCAACCCAATGGTGGAGTGATGTATGTTGCCTGGCTCTCCACCCAGCAGGAGACAGCTAGTCCAAGTTCTGCAAACCCAGTGGTAGAAGGCGGCCCAGGGAAGCCCACCCCCCTCTCTGGCTGAGTGGCAACACCGTAGGAAACTCCAGGCCAGTTGGGCATATTCTGAGCCCCACAGACCACAAAGGCCAAGAAGGACTGCCCTCCTCTTCCTGGAGGCCCCCCCACCCAGGCTTGGCAGGAGATGGATGGGTTCCCCACAATCGTGAGACCCGTTTCTCCCACCAGGGGACACTGGGCTGCTCTGGAGGTGTCTCGGTAAGGACACCCTCCCTGCAGGCAGTGTGTTCTTCCACACAGAGAGCCCCATGGCCCTGGGATTCCCCTCCCCAAGGAGACACAGTGTACAAGGGGCCCAGCCATAGCCAGTGGCCTAGCTCAGAACATGCCCTTGTCTCACAGGCCTAGCCTCTGTCCCTCAACCCTGGGACATGGGGCAGTGGGGAGCAGCTTTTAGGGGGTCCTGACACAAGCCCCCAGTAGGGAGGACTCCTCTCTATAGAAACTCCAAGTGACCCTGACTGGAGCCCCTGTTCCCTCAGGCAGCAGCCTCAGGGACACAGGAGCCTCACGGCCCCAGGGAAACCATGTAGACCAAAATTACTTGGAAGGCTCTGCTGATTGGACCATCAGAAGGACCGCAACCCACAAAGCAGGCCAGGACCTGCACGCCAAGTGTAAGTAGGGTGACTGCCTGCTGAAATAGATCATTTACATAGGACCCAGACTCTTCTAATATAGACAAATGCCCAGGATTCAACTGAAAATGTCCTGTCATACCAAGAGCCAAATAAATTATAATCAAATGAGAAAAGGCAATTAACTGATGCCAAGGCCAAGATGAATCAGATGTAGAAACTAGCTGAGAGAGACTTTAAAGCAGCTGTCATGAAAAATGTTTCAATAATCAACTAAACATTCCTTTGCAAAAAATAAAAATTGGAAAGTCTCCGTAGAGAAATGAAAGTTATGAAAGATAATAAGATGGAAACAAAAATGCAATATTATAAATTCAAAAACTAAACCTATAAAGTGGGTTCAGCTGCACAGTGTAAATGACAAAGGATAAAATCAGTGAATGTGGGGATAGATGAATAGCATTTACCTAACTGAGCCAACAGAGGAAAGAGATGAGAAAGTGAACAGTTCCAGAGACTTTTGGGACAGTAAACAAAGATACAGTATTTCTACGGAGCAGAAGGAGAAGGGAAAAAGAGTGGGCCTGAAGAGTATTGAAAAAAAATGGCTGAAAACTCCTAAAAGGCACACACCTACAGAATCCAAAGACTGAGCCAAAAACAAAAAGGGGAAACACAAATAAATGCATGCCAGGAACCATTATAAATAATATTCTAAAAACTAAAGACAAAGGAAACGTCTTAAAACAGCCGGAGAAAACTGTGCATTACCCCCGGGGAGTACCAATTTGAACATCAGTGGATTTCTGACTTGCAAACCCTGGAACAAGAAGGAAGTAGCACAACATTTTTTAAATGCTGAAAGGAAATAATCGGCATCTGTAAATTCTATAAATTTGATTAAACTATTTGATGAGACTATACTTCAAAAATGAAGGAGAAATAAAGATATTCTCAATGGAAGGACATCTTAGATAATATGTTCCAGTAAATGTACACTTAAAGAGGGAGTTCCTTGAACAGAAAAGAAACAGTAATAATCTAGGAATTAGAGAAAAGGAATGAAGAGAAAAGATCAACAGATAGGTCAGGAGTAGGGGTGTGTGTACAGTCAATGTCCTGTTCTTTATGAGTTTGATAAATCACTTCATGATTGAAACAAACAAAAAAAAGAATGGGACCAACTAACGATGGGGAAGTAAAGGGATCCAAATGGAAGTGAGGTTTGCCCACTTCACTCAAAGTGGTAGAATGTTGATGCCAGTAGCCTGTGATTTCTGCTTATTAATAGGCAGAGCAATCACTGTGCAAACTATACAAAGAGATACACTCAAAAATACTATAAATAAGTTGAGACAGAATCCTAAAAAATGTTCAAGTAACTTAAAGGAAGTCAAGAACAGAGGAAGAGAGGAAGGAGAGGAAACAAATAGATGACACATAATAAAACAGACTCAAGTGCTAAAATACCATGACATTGTAATTACTTCAAATGTCAATGGGTTGCATGTCTTAGTCTAAAGATAGAGATTGGTAAAAGGGATTTAAAAAATGTATGACTGACCTGACTAATGCTTATAAGAAACTCATTCCAACTTCCATGATATCAGTAGATGGAAAAAGATATTTCATAAAAGCATCAACATAAAGAAAAATGGGAGTTGCTATATTAATATCTGATAAAATAGACTTCAGAGCGAGGGATGTTAAAGAATGATAAAAGGATCAATTTGCAAGAAGACATAATGATCCTAAATTTGTACACACCAAACAGCAAAGTCTAAAAATAAATGGAGCAAAACCAGTTTTAGCTGAAAGGAGAAAGAGATAAATCCACAATGACATGTGAGGGTTTCCACACTCTCTCAGAATATAATAGAATTGCTAGATATAAAATCAGCAAAGATAATAGAAGAACTAAAGCACACAACTAACTAACAGAATTTAAGTGATAAATATATAGAACACTCTGACTAAAAGGAGCAGAATACAGATTTTTTTCAAGTACCTATGGAACATTAATCAAATTAGACTATAACCTGGGCCATAAAACTGACCCTGACAAATATGAATGAATACAAATCATACAGAATGTGTTCTTTGACCATAATTGAAAAAAAATTATCAATCAGTGACGTAAAAACAACAGAAAAATCTCTAAACATGTGGAGATTAAATAGCAAAATTTTAAATAACCATAGGTCAAAAAGGAAATTTCAAAGGAAATTTGAACAATGCACAGAACTGAATGAAAATGTAAATATAATATATCAAAAAAAGGTGGCATGGAGCTAAAGCAGAGCTGAGAGGGAAATTCATAGCTGTGACTACTTAGATTAGGAATGAGGAAAGTTCTAAAATAAATGATCCAAGTTTCTAATTCAAGAATCTGGAAAAAGAAGAACAAAGTCAACAAATGTGGCCAGAGGAAAAGAAATAATGAAGAGCAGAAATCAATGTAAAAATGGATAAACTGGACCTCACTAAATTTTAAATTGAAAATAAGAAAATCAGAAATCAATGACACAAAAATCTGATTCTTCACAAAAATCAGCAAAATTGAAAAAACTCTAGCAATGGTGAACAATGAAACCAAAAGTTGACAGAATCAACAATCACCAAAGCCAGCAATTGCAGATACTACTACAATTTGTGTGCCATTAAAAGAGTGAGGAGAAAATTTTATGAACAATTTGCACTAATGAATTTAATTTAGGGGAAACTGATCAATACCTCAAAACCCACAATTTCTAAAACACAGCATGATGAAGTACATAATCTGTGTAGTTCTATGACCACTAAAGAAGTTGACATTTTAATTTAAATCTTCTGTAAAACAAACGTGCAGGTCCATAAGGTTTACAGTTGAAAACTCTACTAATTGTTAAAGAATGACAACCAGAAAAAGAAAGGGGGCATTACGATTAGCATGTATAATGTGGGAGGGGGGCACGGGGAGGGCTGTGCAACACAGAGAAGACAAGAAGTGACTCTGCAGCATCTTACTATGCTGATGGACAGTGACTGTAATGGGGTTTGTGGGGGGAACTTGGTGAAGGGGGGAGCCTAGTAAACATAATGTTCCTCAAAAAAAAAAAAAAACGAACTACCAACCTAGAATTCTCTACCCTGTGAAATGATCTTTTCATAGAAAAGCTGAAACAGAGTATTCAGACAAACAGAAATTGAGGGAACTGTCTTCCAGTAGGCTGCCTTGCAAGAAATCTTAAAAGAAGAAAAAGGAAAATAAGATGGTAAAAAGGAAAATAATAAAATAAATAATAAACTCAGATTTACATAAAGAAAGGAAGAGCATTAAAGGATTAAGTGAAAGTAATATAAAAACTTTATTTTTCTTACTCTTAACTGATCTAACCAGTAATTCATTCAAAATAATACAAATGAAGTATTTGTTATGTAAGATGTATGCATACATCTTATGCATTTATACACTTATGTATGCTTTTATATACATGAAATGAATGACAGCAATGATACAAAGCACCAGATGAAGGAATAGGATTATTTTATTATTTTAAGGTACTCACACCTTGTAAGTGGTACAGTTTTACTTGAAAACTGACTTGGATTAGCTATGAATGTATACTGTGATCTATATGGCAACCACTAAAAAAAGTAAAAAGAATATAATCAATATGCTAGCAAAGGGGAGAAAGTGAAAGCATATAAAATGCTCAGTTAAAACCACAAAAGACAGGAAAGCATGGAAAACAAGAACAAAGGAACAAAGAACAAGGGCAACAAATAGAAAACAGTAACAAATATTAATCCAATTGTATCAATAATCACTTCGAACACTGAGGACTAAATGCATCAAGTAGAAGACAGATCATAAAAGTGAATTCAAAACCAAGACCCAATTATAGGTCATCTGCAAGAAACTCACTTTAAATATAAAGACACATACAGAGTAAAGAAAGTAGGAGTAGCTATATTAATTTCAAGAAGGGCATTGCATAATAATAATGGGATCCAAGAAGACATAATAATCCTTAACATGTATGAGCCTAACAACACAGCTCAAATTATATGATGCAAAAACCTGATAGAGCTGCAAAGAGAAATATATAAATCCACCACCATAGTTACCTAACACAGAACAACTCAATTAACCTCTGGGTTTAAAATTTAACACTAACATTAACATGAAAATGAACTCAAGCAGCCCACAAAAACTTTGTAACCACCACAGTGGCAGTTTCTCTTTGTTATCCCTATTTTCTGAATCTCATGGTCAGAGATAAGGCAGAAAGTTGATTTTGGGGAACCCAGGCCATCCGGTCCTAAGGAGGAACCAATAAGGAAAACAAAAAGCAATGGAATTGACCCAATAATGTCTGTTTAGATCCTTGCAAGTTGCTCTTTTATGTGTCTGTGAACACCACAGTTTCTCTCCATGATATCCCCTTTAAAAGCCCTAACTGCATGTGCTTCAGGCAGACAGTGGTTCTTTAAGGTACGAGACTGCCGCTCTCTCATTTGCTGTCAAATTAATAAACTATACTTTCCCTTTCCTCAAAACCTTGTCATTGTGCATATAACATGGGGTGGGGGGCACGGGGAAGACAGTATAGCACAGAGAAGACAAGTAGTGATTCTATAGCATTTTACTATGCTGATGGATGGTGACTGTAATGGGGCATGTGGTGGGGACTTAATAATGGGGGGAATCCAGTAACCACAGTGTTGCTCATGTGATTGTATATTAATGATACCAAAATAAAAAAAATTAAAAAAAAGTATTTTCCAGAAATCAATGAGGAGGAAACACAAGTCATTTTTTAAGACAAAACCAGACAAAAATAGCATCAAAAAAAAAAGAGAGGGAGAGCAAGGAAACTAAACACTAATATCTCTCACAGATTTAGGTACAGAAATACATGAGGAAATATTAGCAAATTGAATCAAACTGTGTAAAGGGAATTATGTACTGTGCCTAAGGGGGCTTTGTTTCAGGTATACAAGGCAGGGTCCACATTAAAAAAAAACAAGCCATGTAATCCAACATATCAGCAAGCTGAAGAAGAAAAATCACATGATCTTATCAATTGATGAGGAAAAAAGCATTTGAAAAAGTCCAACACTCATTCCTAAATTAGGAATACAGAGAACTACTTCAATTTGATAAAGAGCATCTGTAAAAAAATCTATAGCAGACTTCATTCTTACTAATGAAAACCATGCTTTCTCTCTAAGATCTGGAATGAGATGAGGATATCTGCTCTCACAACTCTTAATAAACTATTGGAAGTTTTAGCAATAAATAGTACAGCAATAAAGCAAGTAAAGGAAACAAAAGGCATACAAGTAGAAAAGGAAGAAATAAAAGCATCTCTATTCACAGATGACATGATTGTCTATAGAAAAATCTCAAGGAATATACAAACAAATTCTTAGAGATAATAAATTAAGGTCACTAAGGTTGCAGGATACAAGATTAATACACAAAAACTGATCTCATCTCTGTCTACTAACAATGAACATATGTCAATGGAAATTTAAAACACAATAGTACTTATAATTACTCCCCGCAAATGAAATACTTAGTTATACATTTGATGAAAATTGTGTAGTATCTCTACAGTGGAATTACAAAATTCCAATGAAAGAATTCAGAGGCCTAAATAAATAGCAAGACATACCATGTTCCTGGATCACAAAATTTAATAGTAGTCAACAGTTAGGTATTGGTGGAAAGACAAACACATCAATTGTAGAACATAGAATGAAGGATCCAGAATTACACCAACATGAATATGGCTGATTTTTGACAAAAGGGGCAAAACTAATTCAATGAAGGAAGGACTTTTCCACAAATTGTTCTGGTGTACAAATGTTTTGGTAACCTTATTCTTAAAAGCCCAAATTGAGCAACCCAGATGGTCTCGGACTGTTAAGAAACTGGCACATCTATGCCATGGGACACATCTCAGCAGAGGAATGGATCGATAAACACATCATCTCATGTGAGCCTCTAGGGAATCATGATGGGTGAAAAAAGCCAAACTCAACAGACTACATTCTGCATGAGTCCATTGATAGAGTGTTTTTGAAATGATACATTTTTAGGAATGGAAAACAGATTAGTGATTGCCATGGATGAGGGTTTGGGGAAGAAGGAAATGGAGGTGGTTATCAAAGCCTCTCCCATTCTTGTGGGGACAAAATAGCTCTGTATCTTGACTGTGGTGGGGGCCACACGAATCTATACATTGAAAGAATTGTGTAGAACCGAATACACAGACACAACCCGAGTGCAAATGAAACGGGAATTCTGAAAAGACCGTGGATTGCCTCAATGTCAATCTGCTGCTTGAGTTTTGCAAAATGTTACCTATAGGAGAAACCAGGTAAAGGCTATGAAGGATCACTCTGCATTATTGTGTATAACTTCCTGTAAATCTACAACTAGCATAATGTACATTTCAATTAAAATGTGTTTGTCCTTCTAAGGATTTATTTTTAACAGTTGATTTGAGGTACACTCAAAGCTGGGCTGTCCTATAAATGTTTTAGAG
The DNA here is from genome assembly GCF_030020395.1 of Manis pentadactyla. Taxonomy (NCBI): domain Eukaryota; kingdom Metazoa; phylum Chordata; class Mammalia; order Pholidota; family Manidae; genus Manis; species Manis pentadactyla. The sequence goes on from NC_080025.1 coordinate 48,511,281, forward strand.
CTGATGTAATTCTGCAGGAACCTGCATTTAAAAAAATTTTTGCCAAAAATGAAGTACACATTTTAAAATACAAATATTCTGTAAGAAGTGATTAAGAGCAAGGACTTGTTTGCCTGAGTTTCATTCCAGACTGCATGACTCTGAACTTTGAGCAGTTCCTGAATCCACCTCAGTTTCCTCACCTATAACGAGGTGATAATAGTGGTACATGCATGTCAAATTCTCATGAGGGCTACCTGAGTTAATAGATTTAAAACACTGAGGATGGTTCCTGGCACTTACTGAACACATATAAGCATTACCACTAAAAGCACCCACATATTGTTTGAGTCCACCACAGCATTTGTACGTAGTACTTGGTCTCAGATACGTTAAGAAGCTGTATTGTCTCTTTATTCCTGTCATGTGTCATTCAATCCCCTGGACCTCTGATTTGAAAGGTAGACAAGCAGGCTGGGCTGAGGACCCTAGAGATTGTGTACTGGGCTTCCGCTAGGGGGGGCTGCTGAGGGAAGATCCCAGTGAGCCTGGGCTTGCCTCCCTTGGAAGGTCTCTGACAGCCCCCTGACCCCAGTGATCCCAAACTGAGTGAATGCAGCCCAGCCCTGTACCTCCACACCTCACTGCATCCCAGGATGGGAGCCCCACCCCAAGCCCAGACTTCCTGAGCTCTCCTCATGGAAACCTCAAGACCTCGGGGTGCCCGCCTTACAGTTGGGTAAATGCTCATTCTCAGAGCCTTTGCATGATTGAAGGCAATACTGTGTTTGCCCATGACCAGGAGCCCGTGTGAGTATTTCTGGGACCATCAGGGTGACTTTGGGGCCCTGAGAATCTGGGCGTCTGAATCAGCAGTTCAGAGCAGGAGGGCATGCGGTTTGCTGAGTCCAGTGTCCCCTCCAGGAAAGGGCAGTGGCTCACTCCTGTTTGAGAGGACACAGGAATGATGGAAATGGAGGGGGTCAAGTTGCTCACCTCAGAGGTTCTCTTCTGTCTTTTCCAGAATGTAACTGGTGAGGTCTGCTTATCCCACTTCCCAGAAGAGCTCAGGAAGGCCAGACTCAGCTGCCACCCTGGTCTGTCCCACCTATCATCAGATCTGATCATTTGTGTCTCTTTTCTCTCATGCCTTTGCTTCCACATCTGGACCTGGTGTCTTATGTGATAGTGACCAGCAGTGATGAAGCACGTGTGACAGCCGCGCCTGCTGCGCTTGGGGGAGCTGCCTATTCCTGCCATGTGGCTGGTGTGTGCGGCTCAGCTGTGAGGTGTCTCAGAGGGCATGGGGTACTCATGAGCTCAAAGGAAGAAATGAGGCTCAGGGTCGGGCCTGAGTGTTGTGTCATGAATTGAACCCAATGGGAGGACTAAGTAGGTGCCGGGTGTCAGGGCAGGAGGAGCCTAGGGGCAGCGACCAGGAGCATGGTCATGGGAGGTTGGCCATCTGTCCAGGGATGTAGGGGCTCTGTGTCTCTTGGCTCCTCTGCTCCAGAAGAAGGTCAGTAGAACCTTGGAGAAGCCCTTTCATCTCTGAGAGTGCCTGTGTTCTCTGTAGCGAAGACAGCCTGGCTCTCTTCCTATGGCCCTATCACTATGGCCGCCTTCCCCACAGCAGGCTGCAGGGCCTGACCTTGCACCTACATTCCATGACCAGACTGAGCTGCTGCCGAGGCACTGTCTTTACTAGTTCCTGTTTCCTAACAGCTTTATCCAGCTCTTCCATCATCCATCCTGCTGGTTTTCAATCTGCAAATAGATGGAAAGAAGCTGTTACAAGAATTATATATGAAAGACAGTTGTCTTTACATATCTGGGCTGGTTTAGCCTGGAAAAAAAGTTCGATCAAGGTGTTGATTGAATCACGTATGGAGCACATTCTTACACACAGAATGAAACTTGCCCTTCATGTCCTACCCCTGAGCAGAGCACGGTGGCAGACGCAGGAGGCAAGCCTGATGCGTGCATCTTGTCGGAAGTACTTCCTTTAGCAGAGCACTGTTCTCATGGTAACAGTGCGCAAGGGGGATGCAGACTCATTTCTCTGGAATTTGTAAAAAGGAAGGTTATCTTCTGCCTCTGAGGTTTAGAGCCAAATCCTGCCAAAGTAGCAGTCTAGTGACCGCATTAATGATTTCTCAGGAACTGTTCGTGTTCTCTGACCCTCAGATTAGCATTTTATGTGCTTTCCTGTGGTTCAGTCCAGAGAGCCAAATAAACCATCCTGGCCGAGGGTCCCCTGTGGGATGAGTGTCAGCACCCTATTATCAGTCTTTTGGCATCGAGCTTGCATCAGCCTCAGCTCAGCTGAGACTCTGCAGCTTTCTGGATGCACACAAGCTGAGCTAGGGGAAACTTTCATCCTTTAGGGGTGCAGCAGATATAACCTTACTTGGTCTCTGAGTATATTGTGAAACCCTTTTTCCTTTCTTTGCAAATTGCCTTCTTGAGAGATTAGCCCCTTCTCATATTTTTTGTAAAGGGCAGTAGTGTTTCTCCAGGTCAAGTCCTGGTCACGACCACAAGTGCACAAGAAGCTGGCAGGCTTCCCCTGCCTGGCCCGCTGACCCCAGCTGGTTGCTGCTCTCTCACGGTCCCTCCCTTTAGTGTGACCACCTAATCTTATGCCACAACTTGTAACCACTCTCTCATGCAGTCATTTACATTAAGTTCATCCTGTGTGCTTCAAAAGTATTCTGAATGCTGAAATCCTTGCCCCCAAATGGTATGAGGTTTGTTGAGCTTCTAGGAAGCCACGTGGCCTCCCTGAGCTGGTTCCTCTTTCAGTTCATGGTGGGAGAGCTGTCCCCCTGCCTCTGTCATTGTAAGAGTTAAACGGTAAACATGCAGTCCTTTGACATCTAAACACCATTAACATTTGAGCGCACAGCCATACAGACATGCATGCCTCCTTTGCCAGCTGGACAGGGCAAGGGGGATCTGTGAGCTTGCTCCCCACTGCAGGCTGGCATCCTGGACTGATGCCTATCAGACCCGTGTGTTTGCAACTGTTTTCTCCCACACTTTTGCTTCTACCTCTGGACCTGGTACCTTACCTGTTGGAATGTACATTAAAGTGGATCAGATCTGTTCCCTGCTTTTTGAGGGATGGTGCTGTCCCTCGTTGTTATGCCATTCTTGCCTAGATGCCCAGGCCTTCTCCTCCCACACCCCTGCCACTCACCGTCCCCTCTGTCAGCCAAGCATGAGAACCTCTGCCGTGGACACCCAGAGGCCACCCTGGGAGGAGCGCCCTGCCCCAGGTCCAGCCGCTTGCCGCTGGAGCTGCTTTTATCAGCAAAGCGTTTTGTGTCTGCTGACCCCTCCGCCGCTACACTTGCCCTCCCCACCGCAAATCAGCTGCAAGCTTGCTCTGTAGCGAGCAGCCGGCATCCTGCTATGAGTTCTGTGCAGAGTTCTCCTCCTGATCTGGGGCACCTCAACTAGCCTTTCTGTTATGAAACTCAATTCAGTGACCAAATACCATTGAGGGTGGGTCAGGGGTCAGGAGCATTTCCCCTCCTGGCTCAGAAACTGTAAGGGGGACCCTGATCACAGAACATGGCAAATTCGCATCGTACTGTGTCCGGACCCTTCCTGTCCCCCATGCATTCAGAATTCTCTCTTTGCTTCCATGTCCTCCTGTGTCTGACCCTTGCCTCTGACTCCTGAATCTGGGCTGGCACCTGTCTCCATATTTAGGGCTCCCACAGGTCCCTGGATTTAGGAATGCGTTGGTGTCCCTGGCAGCTGGCCCTTCCCGGGGTGGGCAGTATGGGGCACTGAAGAGGCCAGGTGGGGCTGGCACTTGCTCCATGCCGTGCCATTTACTCCTCAAGGGTGCTGCGGTCATCATTCCCATTTTGAAGGTAAGGAATCAGGCTTGGCAGGTGGGATCCAGGATGCAAACTTGGGAGTCGGGTCAGGACAGCCCAGCCCTGGAGCTGCTCCTGCTTGGACTGTCGGCTGTTCATGGCCCCCAGCCTGTTGGGCGCAGTGTGTCTCCAGCCCCTGGTTCTGTGCAGCTGGGAAACTGAAGCCCTGTTTGGTGCCGCCTCACCGCACCCACCTAGGTGGCACGAGGCCCTGCTTGAGCACATGCTTTGGGTTAGTTCTCGTAGGATCTGAAGGGGAAGCACCAGAGCTGAAAAGGGCAGAGCCCCCAGTTCCCTGCCCCGCTGGCCCCCAGCAGTGAAATTCTGAGAGCCCCAAGGGCTGCACATTGCTGCCCGGGCCTGGTGTGCCACTCAGTCGCCCGGGGACCTTGCCATGTTTACTTTCTCAATGCTCCTCCCTGACCTTCAGTATGTGTCTCTTCCAGCCCTGGGGACTCTGGGAAGCAGCAAGCTGGGGAGTCTGTTCAAGGGAGCACTGGCCCCCGTGTCAAAGGGCTGAGGTCCTGGGCCGCGGGCCCTGTCACTAATTATACGTGTGGCACCATGCCACACGTATAATCTCCTAGGAAAATAGGGATTTGATGATAAAGCAGTCTTCTCCCTATCCTGTGTTCTGTTCTAGATAGCTCTTTAATATGGTAATATTTTATTCGAGTGGCTTTCTTTCTGTGATTATGTGTAAAAATAAATAGGATATTTATTTTATGGTGTAGAATACTTGAAACCTTAGTGTCCACAACATGCTGACATATCAGATATGCATAACTGAATAATTGCTCAAAATCACCACACTTTACAGGGTAATTCTGCTATTGTCCCTTTGGTTTTCAAGCACTCAAGTCAAGTAAGGAACCCTGTTCCTGCTCACAGGTAGAGGTTGGCTACACAAGAACATGGCTCAGAAGTGGTTGGGGCCTGAGGTCACACCTGAGCTGGCCAGGTGCCACCCTGTGCAGCAGGTGCCCCCACCCCAAGTCACAGCCACACTGTTTGTGTTGGAGTCTGACAGACACTGTGCCAAGAGCCGTGAAAGCACAGACATGTCAGCAGGATAGTCCCCAGCTTATTTTTGAGGGCCATCAATTGTCCTGACCCTGGAGAAGCACAGAAAGATTGTGAGGGATGCACTCATGGGCTTTCTGAGGGATTGCCTGACTCCCCCTGATCACCTGGGTCACGTCCCTTTCCACAGTAATGCCTTTACATGTTCATTATTATTTTTACGTTTGTGACCTTAGAGTTTTTAGACAACAGAAGGAATTAGTTGAAAAGAACTGAAGGCAAACTATAGAATAAACCATATATGCATATGTATGTGAGTTTGTGCATGTGTATGTGTTTGTACATGTGCAGGTGTGTGTTTTGTGTGCATGTCTGTGTATATGAATAAATGCATGTATCTGTGTGCACATACATGGATGCACATTTATGTATACGTTTGTACACACAGGTCTGTGTATACATGGTTTTCTGTGTATATTCATGCATGTGTAATATCAGAGGGATGTTGTAGCTGCGGGTTGCCCACTGCACACATCATTATCTTATTTGGAGCACTGTGGAATTTTCTAACTCCAGGATATTCTCAGCTTTCCTACACTACTCAGAAGAGAGTCTATTTCTTCAGCTCTTTCTTCTTCAGTATGCTAGAGGCCATACCCCGGGGCCTGCCAGGATGTGCATCTCCTTTCTCGCGCAAAGTCTGCAAGTGCCCCGCACACAGGACCCCCTCCTCCTCCCACCCTGTGCATCAGAGGGAGGGGCCCGAGGCTGACTGCCAGCTCATTCTGTTGACGAAGGTCCACGGGCACATCAGTGCAGAGAGAAGCCTGGTGCCCAGTAGTGCCAACACAGGGCACCTTGGGCCAGGTGCACACAAGTGCCTGGCATGGAGCACATGCCAGGGCTTTGATAGGCAGCAGAGACTCCCAGTTCTGGGCATAAGTGAGTCCCACATCCACACCCTGACGGCCTTGCCAGGCTTCTGGCCTTATGCTGAGTACCAGTCTACCCCTTGGTGATGGGTTGCAGCAGCCCCACCCATCCCCCACATCTGCCTCCCAAGGGTCCTTGGACAAATCCTGTGGCAGGAGGGTCATGAATTTGATAATCTCCAGAAGCCTGCTGCTCACCAGGACCATCCTGCTCTCTGGGGAGTGTGCTGGGCACAGGCTTGGCAGCTGTTTTAGGCAGTTGCATATAACTGATGTCATGCAGCAGAAATACAAGGCTTTCTCAGGCAGAAGCAGCCCCAGGTCATTTCCATTTTCAGCTATTGGCCTCTTTTCTTTGCACATATTATTTATTTTAGTGAAATTTTCTTTATCTTGGTACCCCAGGGATGGGCTGGGAATTGTCACTGGGTTGCTTCTACCAGGAACTGTCCATTCTCGTTTTCCCAGATGGTTTTCAGGATTCTTCTTTCTCTTGGTGCTGCCCTTCCGGTCCATGGCCACGGCTGACCAGCTCCAGCTTGGAAGACTGTTTCCTCTCTTTCATGGGGACACTCCTGTTCCCTGTCCCTCCGCATTGGGGGATAGTCCCATTTTTGGGACTGGAACAGCGGTCTCCTTGCCCAGGCTGCAATCACCTGCCCAGTTCTCTGGGTGCTTCTGTCCACATTCGGGATTGGGGGTGTAGCTCTGGCCACAGCACTTTCAGTAAGAGCACATCCTGCGGCTGCTGTCCTTACACTGCCACCTGACATCTTCCCCACCGTGGCCCCTCAGCCACTCAGGAAGCCCCTCTGCCCTTCTCATGCCCCTTCCAAAGTTCCATGTGGTGCACACCACACAGTCCTGCCCCTGCACCCCGTCGTGCTGGTCCCTCCGCCACCCACCTTCACCCACCGCCATCCCCACCTGCCTCCTGCCTCCTGCCTCTCTGCCTGCTGAGCACTGCTCCCCCGGGCTTTCCTGCAGGTGACTGCCTTTCTTGTCACACTCTTCAGTCTGAAAACCCACCATTCGAGTCCCAACTAATCCTCCTCCCTTGCAGAGACTATGACGTTTACAGGTCCTGTGGATCATTTTCCTTTAGGGGTGCCTTCTCTCAGGGCTGGAATCCTCTCAGCGAAGGAGTAGTGACTGTGATGCACCTTAATGTCCCCCTTAACGTGCACAGGTGGCTTCCATGTAATAGCTTGACAGCAGCCTTTCTTGGTTGCTTAAATCTACTCTGATACATTTCAAACCTACTACTATTATTGATATTTTAAATATAAGAACAATCTTTTTAAAAGATTGTGGTGTTGCATGTGGGACAATACAGGCAAACAGCATAAATGTACCAGTGAGACTATTAATCAAATAGTGTTAGAAACAATGAAATTAACAATGAAGTGCTGTTCCTTACTGATGTTTATTACAATGTCTTGTGTCTCTCAAACCCTCTAAAGAGTCTATGTTCTTTCATCTGGCAGTTCATATTCCATAAATATGCCCTAAAGAGAGAAACAATGAATAAGCCTTTGTGTGGAAGATGCTATTCCTACGATTTTTCTACAAACCTTGACTGGGAAAAACCTCAAATCCCAATCAGAGAAATGTCATTAGAATTGTGATTTGCCAGCCTACAAAATATTTGTTATTGTAGTTATTAAAGTGACCATGAGAACTATTATAAGATACAAAAAAATACGTTTGCTTGACTATTAGGTTTAAATAAGTTTCAGAGTAGTATATTCAGTGTATGTAGTATGTATATTTATCTTCAGATATCCATTTATATCATTTATATTTATATTTATGTGAATATGCATACATGATCCCACTGACAATCATATATATGCATATCTCCAACTTATATATACATATATATATATACATACATACGCATTCATATGTGTATATACTACACATGTATATCCAATCTGTGTGTCTATTTGTTGTCTATGTGGCTGGATTTTTATAAATCACCAAAATTTAAAAAGCGATGTGTTTAAAGAAAGGCCTATGTGGGATGAGTTTTCCCTTTCATAGTTTTTTCTTCAATATTTGCTCTTACAAATTTGCATGTGTTATTATTTTAAGTAAAATATATTTACTTTCAGGAGTATTTTACCCACCATTTCATGGTTATGACCATCAAGATGTTCTAAAAGTTGGACTGCAATTTAAATAAAAATAGCAATATCCAAGACAATGGGCATTTTTCCCCTCTGGCAGTAGCACAATGGGAATATGTTTGACATGCAGCCCAGAACATTCCAAGTGAACTAACAGCAGGAAACACACTCAGGCTGAGATCATTTTAACCTACTCAATGACAATTCATTCTAAGTTTCAAAACATAACCCAGCAAGTAGGATTTGGCCACAAGGATAAAATATTGAAGCTTCTTTCTACCTGGCTTTTTTGATGTTGAACAACTTCTCCCTGCTATTGTTTGAATGTGGCTCAAATGTCCACATTGCATGTTTTTGCTTTACAGGGACAGGTCTCATGGTCAAGCGGACCCAAAGCCGTCAAGGCTCAGTGCCCCCCCGGGTGCCCTGCTGAAGACATTCATGCAGTATTTCTCATCAGAGTGACACTCCTGAAGCACGAGGGTACTTTTTTTTCTTTTGTAGGAGAGAAAACTCAGGTAGAAAGATGTTCGGTAGCTTCCCAGACTGTGGTGACCAATGAGGAGTGTGTCCACTGAAGGATGGAGCACAGGGAGTGCAGCATAGATGTTAAGGCACAGTTAACAAAGGTCTCCTTCCTGTGGGTCTTGCCCAAGAGCAGGCTTTCATGAGCAAATGGCGAGACCACACTCAGCAGGTTCTCTGCACGAGAGACCCCAGTGGATCTACATTACTCCTCTGTCATACCTGCCATGTGGTGGTCTCTTTATACCAAGGGCCAGGGAGAATCTGCAGCTGGGAGAAAGTCCTCCATACCAGGGAAGAAGGAGGGGCAGAAGGACTCCTCACCTAGAGACAGAAAAGAGTTGCTAGCAGACACTGTGGGCTCCTGGCGGGGAAGAGGGCCAGAAGTTTCGATGGCCATGGGCATATCCTTCCAGGAAACCTCACTCACAGCCACCCGCTGGGGCTGTGTGTGCACCGCGCCTCACTCTCTACTCCTCTTCTCTTCCTTATTCCTCCCAGGCTCTCTGTCTTCAACAGACATTCACATCTCAAGCCCTCTGCAGTCAGCGTAGGGAGGAATTTTCTGAGGCTCAGATGGTCTAGTCTAATCTAATGTCTGCTACTTATGTTATTTCCAGAATGTTCCCCATTGTGATTTACACAGTAAGTCATAATGAAAAGGTGTTGTATGTTCATCTTCTTCAACTCTTGACCTAGAATTTGGAGAAAAGTACTTCTGGGATTCATGTAGGCTGTGGGAGGCTCATAGCTAGCCCACACTGTTTCTTTGAGTGAATTATAAAAAGCATGCCCTCTGGCAAGCACATGACTGGAGGCAAATGGTGCTTCTTCAGGGCAAACCCTCTTTGCCCCATATGCAAGCCTGGGTTCCAGCCCTCACTGACCTCCTTGTGTAGACACTCTGTGTAATAACAGTGCCTAGATCGTACACATGCTGACCCGAGATGGTGGAGACTTAATTTATATAGAAAAGCAGGATGAATTTATAAGAATAATGTTTTTGAAAGGGCTAAGAGAATATATACTTGGAAGTATCAAGGCAGTCAGGACAAGTTTGCCCTTTGTGGCCGAACCCGTTGCTGACCAAGAAGCATACCTTGTGGTCTTGAGGAGAAATAGACTTCTGCTGAGCCATCCTGATTAATTACATTTATTCCATTAATATTTACTGGGCACCTACTTTCTGCCAGGCCCTGTGCTGGCATCGAGGGTGCAGGGATTAATATGGTGGTTGCTCTCCTTAAGCCAGGTGAAGCATCTGTCTTAACCTGTGGTCCCTGAACCTGACATCTAAGGGTGTAAGGACATGAACGTGACTGTGAGTGTGTGCATTTTCTAAGAGGTGTTTTCATGACTTTTTAAAGGGAAAATAGAGTTAAGAGGTTTTAAAGGCAGGCAAGTTATTCCTGGTTTTGGGTATAGCAATAGAATTTGGGTACAGCCCCTGAGCAGCCCCACAGAATGGAAACAGAGCCGATGAAAACAAGGGGCATACAATGTACCTCCTTGCTGCCAAGGCTGCTTTTCTTTGTCTTCCAGGGTAGGAGAAAAGTGTGGAAAGAGACAGAACAGAAATGTTGGCACAGTAGATCATAGTTGGGGAGAGGAAAGTGACTTGAAACTTGAAAAGGAGGGAGGGTAGGGGGGGAGGAACATTGCAAAGGAGAAAGCATTTGGTACATGCTTCTCATTGCTCAGTACACACATGCACACCCACACATGAACACATGGACGTGTACACACATAGAAAGGAAAAGCATGTAGCACAGCACACGTACATGCACCCCATGCATGTGTTGAGAGGAGAAGGCAGGTAGTACCCTATTCCCATTCATTGTTTAGTATGCACATATGTGCACAAAAAAGGTATGTGACACAGCTTTGTGTGGCTTAGTACACACACATATATGCACACACTCAGAAAGGAGAAAGTGTGTAGCACACCACACATACATACACAGGTGAACACATGGAAGAGAGTAGACATGTGGCCTGCCCTTTCCTATTACATAGTACACACACACACACACACACACACACACACACACACACACACACACACAGACACACACAAACACACAATCACAGGGAAACTTCCTGCAATCTTGATTTAGGAAATAGTTAATTATAAAGTTTAATGTATTTATTTTAGTTAAATATATTAATTAGCAAACATACTTCTTTAATGTGTTTTCTCCATTCCCTTAATATGCTAAAATGATTTACTATATCTCAAGAGGAAAGATATAATATGCTGTGTCTCAAGTTATTGAGCATAGGATAGATTCTCTCCTTTTAATTTTCAGAACATCTCATAAGACTAGAGAACAGTGAGCAAGACACAACAAGCCCAAGCAGCTCTCCTGATTTGAAGGAAAGATGCCATGAGTTGTGCTGCAGCATGGCCAAGCCTCACACTGTTGTCATGCCTGAGGGGAGAGGTTGATGTTAAGGGGACTATGAGCATGTCCCCAAAGTGAAGGACTAATGTATCATCATGAGGTAAGGAATGGATATGACAAGACAGGAGGGTGCCAAGAAGAAACCAGTGTGAACATGTAAGGGTGATGAAGAAGATGATGATGATGGTGAGGGTGATGATGATGATGGTGGTGATGGTGTTGATGATGGTGATAATGGAGGTAATGATGGTGGTGACGATGAAGATAGTGATGGTGGTGATGGTGGTGATGATGTTGTTGACAGTGATGGTGATGGTGTGACAGTGGTGATGACGGTGATGATGGTGGTAATGATGATGGTGGTGATGGTGGCGATGATGGTGATGGTGATGGTGATGGTAATAATGATGATCACAACAGCAACTGGTGCCCATATAAGTTAGCATTATTGAGTACAGATGGAGTGAGTTAACCCATGGAGGACTACTTATACTGATAAGCACTGTGCATCTGGTAGCGTCTACTGATGTATCTTCTAAGTGTAATGTATCTAATGTGTATAATCCCAAAGCAAGTGCAGTCATCTCATCCATTATTTAATCCACGGGGAAATTGAAGCTAACAGCATATAACTTACAAAGTTCATACAACCACTAAGTGTCAGGGCCCCCAGAGCCTGATTTCTTGGTGACTCAGTTACGGAGCAGTTGCTTTATGACAGACAGAGCTATGTCTACAGGCCTCCATCCTCATGAGAGCCCTTTGAGAAATGTGTTAATACCCCCAGTTTTTGGAGGAGAATATGGAGGTCAGTATTGTCATTTTGTCCAGTCTCATCCAGCTGACAAGACTGAGAACCCAGCATCAAAATCAAAGCTGCCCTATCCCCAAAGAGGAAAGCATTTTCATTTTATGTTTGAGCCAGTACCTGTGGCACTTCTCTAGTGCTCAGTAGGGACCCATGAAACATTAAGTCAGGGGGAAGTAGACAGATGCATGTGTGTTCTGCAGAAAGATGCCTAGTTAGCCTAATGAGCACATGGGGAAAGCCTGAGGTCAACCCCAGCAGGAATGGCCTTAGTGATTGCATGCTCTGCACCACTCTTCTGTGCATTTTATTATTTCCTGGGTACAATGTAAGAAGGACAGTTGAAGCAGAGAAAAGAGTGCATATAAAGACTCAGAAAAAAGGATGAAACAGTGCTTGGTGAAGAACAAGAAATTAGAACAAAGCGTCATGTGGCCAGGAGGAAAGTAGGGGATGTGATGAGAGAAGATGGTGTTATATGGCAGGGGCGGGGTGCCAGGCGGGGACAGCAGGCTTTCTCCCGAGCACACAGGAGCTGTCGCAGAAGGTCCTGTACTGTCTTGTTTGGGTTTGGTTTGGTTTGTTTCAGGCTTGAAATGGGCTCAGCCTGGTTTGTTTAGTAGGAAGCCTTTCCTGGAGGTGAGGTGGAGATATTTCCTGGGATACAACCATTGTGGGGACACCATCTACAGCTGTCCAAATTAGAGGTGCAGAAGGTGGAAAGAGATGGAAGTCTGCGAAAAGGGAAGGAAGATGGGGTGTCTCCATGGCTCCTGCCAGCTGTGGCCTAGAAATCTGGTGCTCCGAAGACAAGGTCAAAGATGTGGAAATTTTCCAACAGGAAGTTTCCAGTTTTGTCTTATTTTGAAAACGGACATTTTGCAATGAGTTGGCTATAAAACGCAATAGATAACATTTTTTTAAAAGGCTACATTTCAACGTCTTATATTGTAGACTGGGTATTGTGTTAAGTCACAGATTTTTTTGGCAAAAGAAGACTTAGGAGTTCATTTCCTTCCTTTTTTTCCTGGGAGGGTGCATATAGAACAAAACCTTTCTGTTGCATCTGCCAGCAAAATGCACCACTCTGGGCTGTTTGCTTCCTCATGCTGTGGTGCTCAGCTGCAGATTGCCTAGGTGTGCACACCTATGTGAAAACACCTTATTCATTGGGAACTTCTGAGTCTTAGCAAGACAAGTCTTTGAAAGAGAAAAAGAAAAAGCACATTCAATTCTCCAGAGCAATATAGAAGAGGAGCTCCGATTTTCAAATGCATCCCCTCTTAGATGCCTGGAGTGAGGCAGAATTAGTTTTGAGTTTAGAATGGTTCTCCAAGTAAGGATCTCATTTCTTACCTGTGAAAATTGGGATAAAATAATAATATAGTTAATAAAGCTTTTTTTGAGATTAAATGGATTTCTCAGTCATGCCTCCATAGCACAGAAGGGCTGCCAAATAAATGCTAATTGAGCACAACTAGCCACCATATCACTTCAGATAATTCCATAGCAGGCATCCTACAGGCTGTTCTGAAGTTTCGTTTTTTTGTATGTTTCAAGCCAGATGATGGTTCTCATAAGCCAATGTGAAAATTATCTTGCAGGATCCATATTTGTTAGAAACCATCAGAAAACTTTTCAACCCTGCAGTAGAGACTGTAAGTGCTCTGTTGGGTTGGCTTGGCCTCCCATTTGGACCCCGGCTGCTCCAGCTATCAAGGCTCCCAGGTGTCTCTTATTCTACCTAGCCCAGGCCAGTGGCCCTGGCCCCACCCTGGCTAGGCAGCCCCATTCTCTCCAGCTCTGTCGTAGGAGGAATTTGTGCCTTTATGTTGGTTGGATTGCAACCAGTTCCCACACAGCCATGCTGAATCAAGTCAGGGTTGAACTTGCAAGGGTGCCCCTGAGGTTGGGTCTCTAATGAGGGGTACTCCTTGGGGAGGGCTGGGACTCTTTGCATTCCTTCCCTGAAGCCCGTGTCCTCCAGGCCAGGACACAGGAGGTTACCACGGGGTATGTCAGGGATCAGGGGGTGGCTGCGGCTGCAGACATAGGAAGATCTGGCCAGTCACTGGGTTTCTGGTATGAGAAACACATCTGCCATGTCCGTACATCTTCAGGTTGTTCTGTAACAAGGTCATACACAAGGTACACACAGGGGTGTCTTACAGCATAATGTGCCCATGAAAGCTGTTTCTCTCTATCCAGATGTCTTCCTTCCTTTGCTCTCAGTGGGGAATTTATGTAATTTTTATGAGGATAATCTTTTACGATGAGTTAATTTAGCAGCTTTCTTAAATTGAGCTTCCACCTTATTAGGCTTCTAGGTAGTTATTTTCAACTAGCAAAATCTAGCAATTGTGAAATGAAAAAATACACCTTTTCTTGCTGCTCTGTGATGAATGCTATACTCCTTTACTTCACTAAATTGCCGTGTAGACTTCAGAGAAGAGAGAACTTTTGATATTCCTGGTTAGAGAAAAAATTTGACCTCATTCAACCAGTCAATGCTGTCAATGACATCAACCTAATCCTTGGCCACAAGGGTAAAAGTCTCTGAATTTTGTTTTCAAAGTCTTAGATGTCAAAATCCTCCTGAGATCAATATTCAGTAGAAAACTAAGGTGAGAACAAAAACTGGGAGGGAAAGATTTCTAGAACATATCTGGGAATTTTCTAAACTTCACCTTTTAAAACTGGAAGGAAGGAATTTTCTAATTTGCCATCCATGGCAAAACCAATAAATATCTTGATATTTTGAAACTTTTGTGTGAGAAGTTTATTATCAGGTTTCTCTCCTCAAAACTCTGTGTACTAGTTGAATGTGGCAAAATGTCTCTGGGAGCAAATACAGAATTCAAAAGCATGTCAAAGAGATGCCCAAGAAGACTACTTTTGACTAAAAGGAGTTGATTTATTATTTTAGAGTTTACCTCTGTTGAAATATTTTTCTTGTATTAAAAGAAAGAGGCCCCCTTGCTTTCAAACAAATATTGGCTATTAGGAAGTAAAGGTCAATGGTCATTACTACTATTTTAAAACTTATTTTTTGTCAGTTTCCATTTACTTTGTAAAGAAGACCAGAAGGTATGGATACACTCAGAATTCAGTTCCTCCACTCCAGATATAGATCCATGTCCCATATCTCTTGGGGAAAAGAACACCAAAAACCTTTTCTAAGTCCATTCCCTTCCTTCTGCTCTTAAGATATTTTGGGGGTGCTTTGGGGTTTGCTTTTCGTGGCGTATTTTAGAAATTTGTCGAAGTCATGCAGACTTGTATCCAGTGTGTTCCCCACACACCAGGCCTTAGAGTCAGGTCTCCAGGGGCCTCATCCACCAGGCTACAGACTGACCTTTTCCCAGGTCAGGAGGGAGTCAGAGGGCAACTATGAAATAGGGCAGTTATCTTCTTAACTGTTGGGCTATAATTTGATTCCAATCTTTGCAGCAGACAACACAGGAAAGAAGACAGCTTATGATCTTTTTTAAAAAAAGTCTTAATCTGGAATAAGATGGAGATCAGAGTTATGTTTTCAAAGCCAGTCCTCCTTTGTTGGGGAGAGGGTGGAGTGTTGGGTCCTTGACTCTCATCACTGTCTCCTGATCTTTGCTGCACCTTGACAGCTGAAAGGTCTCACTTGTGGTCTCAATGCGCAGGAATGGAGAAGGCAGGGCATGATGAGCATGGTTCTGGGTCCCAGTCTGCACAGCTTGGGGCCACATCAGTCACATAGGTCATGCTTTGCCCCACACATTTCCCTGGATCTTACAGAGCACGGCATTCTCCTGAGTTACCTGAGCAGCCCCGCTTTCAGCGTGTGGCCAGACCAAAGAGACTTTTATTGCCAGCACTTGGACCTTCTTAGGTTTTTATCATTAATATTTTATTGTTTTAATGTGAATGACTCTTTCAGAGAGCCCTGGAAATGGTTCCCATGTGTTTCCTTCCAAAGATATCCATTTCCCTCTACAGTGTAAACCTCACAGCTGCTTGTTGGGCACATTCTTTTATGATGCTTCATTCTGAAAAGATTCCAGGGGGAGAGTTTTTGCCATAGAACATCTTATAAAAGTTATTCTCCCTCCCAACTAAAAACATTGGAGTAAAAGTAGGTAAAAGTGGTATTGTATTCTAGTGTCCTGACTTTATGGACACCATCATCACTTTGTGTTTCCATTTGGGCACTCTAAAACAAAAAGATAGCTTCATGATTGTGAACAAATATGCACACTGCTATTTCGATATTGTGCCATTGGTGGGCTCCCAAGTGACACAGAGCAGCTCATTTGGACATGTGCCAGTTTTCCCATCTGTGAGTTTTATGTGATAAGAAGGAACTTACTGCTTCAATTCTGCAGTTTTCTTCCTCTGTACACACGTCCATAAGGGCACTTCTTCATCTGTAATTAGTTAGACTGTAATAGAATACAGAATATTCTGATTAAGTAAAGTGATCTATGCAATGTCTCATATTTAGATATTTGGTCATATCGAAAAAATCACTTGAATTTTACTTTATGTTGCTGTGTAAACGCTGTCTTGTTTGACTAAATCCATAGTGTGTTAATAAAGACTCTGAAATTGGCCTTGTTTCTTAAATATTCATTTAGAAACGTTTTATCTTAGAGAGTAAACTTGTCTCATAGGCTGTTCTTTTCCATAACTTTGCTATGCAGTGCCCACCTGTGAGAGTTCATAGGTTTGGAATGAGATATAAAATACATGAGGGAGTGAGTGTAAAAGAATGTCTTGCGTGTTTGCTATGCACCTGTGTGGGTCTGCTAGGGCCGCTGTAACAAAGGACCACAGCTGGGGTGGCTTATCCTCTGAAACTACTGTGTCCCAGTCTGAGGCTGGACCTCCAAGATCACAGGGTGGCAGGGCTGGTCCTCCTGAGCCCTCTCCTCCCTGTGTCTCTTCACATTCTGTGTCCAAATTTCCCTTCTTAGAAGGACACCAGTCACATCAGATCAGGCCACCCTGAGGACCTTGTTTAACCTTAATTGTCCCTTGAAAGACTGGTTCTCCAAATACAGTTCCATTCTGAGGAGCTGGGGGCTGGACAGCATGTTGATTTGGGGGCACACAACCCAAACTGGAGGAGCAGCTTCTCAATGGTAAGGTTTACTTCTTCAAAGGCCAGTACTTGTTGATCAATCATTTCAGTGGACATTTAAAATTTTCCCTAACATCCTAACTTTAAAATTGCATAACGTTTTTCAGCAATAGCAAGAGAAAGCTGGTGTTCAGTAGCAAGAAGTCATCAGTTACTGGGGAGAAAAATATTTTCTGCATTGGGAATGGTAGAAATTCATTAAATCTGGATTCACCAAAGTGCATTTTTCTTTGGTAAATGTGACCTACAGACCATTTTACATGGAGATGTAGCAGTTCAAGGGGTTTGGAGGAGGTATTAACATTCTCCCTCCTGGGCTTTGATTGGATTTTTACCCACCGGAATTCTGTGGCTTCTCCCGCCTTATCTGGCTCCCCTCGGATTCACCAGGCCTTCTCTCCCCTGCGAGGTGGAGGTGATGAGGTGGTGTCTTTCTTCTGCTTCCGTGAAGCAAGTTCACTAATAACTAGGCAATTGGCACCTCAGAATTACAGATTATGCACTTCCATGGGCCTGGGCGCCTGGAGCAGGTGGCTTCAGATCTGGGGCCAAGCCCCCTAGGATGTACCAGACCAGGGGCCCACTCCTTCACGATGCCCACCACACCCAGGCCTGTCTCCAGGAGTGCACTGCCACCTCCCTCTCATAGACGCTACCTTGATGATGGGTGTGCCGTGGGCAAAAAGATCACTACCTCCTGCCCTAGTCACTCAAGGGACAGGACCAGATAACTTGGGCACCTCCATTCTCCCGACCCTGCCAGCATCATTCCAGCCTGCCAACCCTCAGCCTGTGCATTCTGCCTCACCTGCTCCTTCCAAGGAAACTACAGTAAAAGTGTTTGACCCCCGTCCCTCCTGCCCTCTGACCCTGACCACCCTGGTGCTTCCCCTGTGGCTCTCCTGGTGTGACTGCCCCATCCTCCTGGGAACTGTAACAAACTGTCCTTTCAATGGCCATTGTCTCTTCATCTGTTGGCCTTATGCAACTCAATTTTCTATGAATACATTTAATCTTAAGACATGCTTACCATAGACACAGCAGCAGAGCCAAGGTCCATGGCCCATGATACCACGATGGGGTCAGTTTAGCTTTGCTGTCATCTCTGATGTCCCCGAGTCTTCAGGGCTCTCCCCAGGCCTCTGTCTCCTCTTCTGAGCGTCATCCCTGGGTTCCTCAAGGATTTCTGGCTGTGTCTTTCTCGTTTCCCTAAAGCCCTTTCATCTAAGACTTATAATAACAGACGCAGTGTGCTGGGCTTGGCTGTGTCCATGTACTCCCTACTTATGGAACAATATCTGTTCATATATGTGTCCCCTGGAGCCAGTGAATGTCCCCATAACATAGGAAAGCATGTGTGCTTCCTGCAGCCATTTATCTCCACTTCAGAAGCATGGGCTGAGAATTAAAGAGATTTTATAGCTAAATCATTGTCAAATTGGCCCTGGGGGAAGTCTCATTCTTCGAGGTCTCTGTTCCCATCAAACTATACCCTGGTATTCTTAAATAAATACAATAAGTTTTAAGTAAATAGGTAAAATTATGGTGTGATTTTAAAGCCCATTAGTTAATTTCCCTCACCTTGTGTTTATTTGGGACACCTCCACAGGCATAGAAGGTAGAAAGACCATATCTTATACTCCTGGAGGCTTAAACAAGAATGAAATAAGTGTATATCTCTATTCTCTAACCACCTTCCAATAGCGAAAAGCAATGTTTAAATCTCCTGCCCGTTACCCATTGGAAGCCTGACTTGACTCAGAGAATCATACACAGAATGACAAGTCTGCCAGGTCCTAGGGACAACAGCCAGGGCCCGGAGAGGTAAAATCACTTCTTAAATTAGTGAAACGTGTGATTGCGTGTATACAGAGATACAACCTCTGGATAAATATTTTTAGAAATTTCATCAGTGAATTATTTTGGCTACGCAAATGCCTCAGCTTTAGTTGCTTACAGATAGATATCCAGATGTTGTCAGACTTGTATGTTTTGAGTGGATGAAAACTGTATTTGTCTGTACATAAGTGAATGGGTGCACTGCAGTCTAATTATTGTAGGTCTGCTTGGTCATGATACTCCTTGAGAAATGTGGCATTTGTAACTATTGCAATATCCATAGCTATTATAATAGCTAGAATTTAGTTAATAAAATGTATGCATAAATTGAAATGTTCCACCATAATATTTTACAAGTTATCTCCCTCAATAGATGTCCTGAATAGGGAATTATTATTCATTTTAGTTCTAAGCTAGATTATTTTCTAACAGTCTGATTCTGATACCACGAAGGTGCTACTGTTTTTACTAGGAAATTCTCTGAGGTGCCTTATTGCTTCCTTCTTTCTTTCCTTCGCAAAAGCCTAAAATAAAATGTCAAGCAGCCATAAACTCACATGTTGCCAAATATATGCTGTTTTCTTACAACCAGATCAGGAGAAATCTGATGTTTGGGTAGCAAACAGAAATATAGGATGCCCAGTTCAGATCATTGAAATCGCAGATAATGGATCATATTTTTGCATAGTTACCTTTCGTGCATGATTGGGGATGTACTGACACTCACAAACTATCCTGGGTTACGGGGCCGCTGAGAGCATGTAGGTTATCTGCAATTCCAGTGTAACTGAGCATCCTGTATTTTTTCTGGCAGCAGAATTGGCCTGGGAAATGTGCACTGCTTACTGGATGCACATTGTGTTGAATTTGCACATTACTCGTGTGGGGAGCCCACCTCTCTGAGCAATCCCAGTCACAGAGGAGCACATACGTGTCTCACAGAGCCACCTGAGGACCGAGGGACATCAGGCCCATATACTCCTGGCCTGATAGAGGTGTGGCGCTGGGCACGCTTTGCCCACAGAGACCCTTGGGGAAACTTCCTGCCCTCCTCCTTTGCAGGGAGACCTCGCCCTCTCTCCAACAGGGTGCACAGAGGCTGACAATTGTGCAGGACTTTGCAGACATTACTTTCTGGATATTTTTCCTTCCATCTCCTGCAGGGAGTAAGAAGTGTAAATTGGAAACAGGCTGTTGACCTCTTGCAGTTGGCTGGGCAATGTTTCATGAACAGAAGATTTAAGACCCTTTAAAGATGGCTCTGAGTCCACTGGGAATTAATTTTTATTAAACTCTGGTTTGGTCTCATTTCATTGCTCGGCTTCAAGAGCAAAAAAAGACAATAAGGGATTTAAACTTAAGTGATTTTCAGCAATTAAAGTCTTCTGGAATTTTAAAAAGCCCCATTATATTGGCATTTGCCAAATATAAATGCATTTTCCACTGGCTTGGCCAGAGGAGCTGGCGCAGCCAGCAGATCCTCAAGGAACTGGGGGTGATTATGCTCCTGCCTGCGGAGGGACTAGGGGGCCTAGATCTAGCCCCCCTGACAAAGGGTGGCACAAAAGGACACTTCTCCCAGGGGCCTTGCGAGTATACAAATCCTCCCAGGCCCCTTGGTGCCCAGTGTGTTGGAAATAAGGAGCTCGCAGGCAGAGGAAGGGGCAAAGGACAGAGTGGCTCTTTCGCAGCAGGACTGGTGATTGAGTGTGGTTATCCGGGGATCCTTGTGCATTGACCTCTTCTGGTGAGGGCCACACCTGGTTGCCTGTCAGATGACCTCCAGTCACATCTACAGGTTCTCAGGCTCCAGGGAAGGTCTGCAGAGGGCCGACTCTAGGTCAGAAGCCCCTGCCCAGCCCAACTTGGATTCCATTTATACCCAAGTGTAGAAGGGCTTTGCAAATCATTGAATGCTGATGATAATATTGATGATAGTAGTGAGAAGCCTAGTAATTATGACAGCCTGGTGGCACCAGGACTGTTCATGTGCCAGGTGTAACACCATGTTGCTCATGCATGTGACAACACTTGCTGACAGGGATGCAGAGCCCTAGCTGTGGGACCTGTCCCAAGGCCATGTGGTTCCAGGGCTCTTGCTGCCCAGCCTACCGCAGCAGGGTCTCCTTACAGTGGCTGTGAAGCAACAGGCTCCTCCACCTCTAGTCCATGCTCACAACATCTTCCCAACAATCCTCAGGAAATGAGAAATTGTGGGATGATGTCACTCGGTTTGAGAAGTGTTTTATAACTGTAAAATTTGAAAGCCATACAGGACAGGGGACAGGTGTTCCTACTCAATGAAGCTGTGCTCCCAGGCCAGCTGGCTAGCCACTGAGGCCAGGTAACTGGTTCTCATTCCCTGGAGGGCCAACTCTCTTTACCCACAAAATTTGGCCTCCATGTTTGTCTCCAGTTCTCAGAGGACATTCAGGCGGCTCTTGTTTATGATGTCACAGCTGCTGGGTCAGCGCAAACAAGCACACAGTCACCCGCATGCAGTCTGAGCCAGCAGGGCTCCTGCGGCCCTCACCCCACTCCCCTGTAACTGGCTCTGTGCTTCAGTTTCCACATGCCTAAAATGGGGGCGCAAAGATATCTACTTGATACACTTTTGTGATTGCTGAGGGTTGATAGCCATAAAGCACAGAGAACGTTATCTGGCAGGTATGAGTCACCGTGGAAGTACCAGCGACCATAAGCGTGCTGAGTGAACACAGGGTGAGCACTCCATAAGGTTTGCTGTTGAGGGAGCTGAAGTCATCCGGCTCTCTTGAGATTAAAGGCACGCGTCAAGGCATTTGGCTCCATTCTCTGCCCCCTAGGTCCGTCTGATGATAGCCAAGTTCAAACACACCATTGCCAGAAAACATCTTCCCAAGGCATCATCTACTTTTGCATAGCTTTGTGCACTGAATTCCCCCTTTTTATGTATGTGTGACCTGAAATCAAGAGTTAAAATTCCAGAGACAAAATGGCAGCTCAAGGTGAGAAGCTGACCGGTGATGAACACTGGTCGGCCTGGAAGTGGATTTTAAATTCATTTTCTCCTCAAATCCCCTTTTCCAGGCCACCTGGTAAGCATGCTGACATGTCAGTCACAGCAATACAGCAGGTGAGACCAAGGGGGCTACTGTGAGATGAGTATTTCCACCCAAGACATGCGTAGGAAGGGAAGAGGGGAGAAAATGCACATGCCAATCAGGAGGGGATGGCTGCATTATGACAGGGCTTCACACTGCGTTTCTCACAAATCCACACCACTCCAGCTCTTCTCTTCCAGGTGGGTATAATTGCAAAGTGGAGCTGGCATTGACATACGATGGCAGGACAATCTTATGTCACCACCTTTCATGGACGTTCCACGTGAACACACAAAACCCATCCCTGATTGGGTCATGTGACTAATAATGAAGAAACATATGATCAAGTGCTGAAAAAAAATAAAAAACAGTAGAAGGGAAAGGTGAATGACTTGTGCAAGAACTGCGTCAGAACAACGTCGCAGAGTATCCTCTGCTGCTGGGCGCCGCTGGTAGCCTGGCGGAGAGTGTCACAGTCATCGCAAGATACTGGACCCTCCAAGTTTCCTTGAGTCAGAGAGAAATGCTATCCCCAGCTGCATTTGCCATTTGAGAAAATGCAACCTGGCATAGTCACTAATATGTTATACAGTAAAGAATAAGAAAATGCCTTTTGTTTGCTAAAAAAATATAAAATCTCAGCTAGTTGGTGGCAAAGCTGAGTTCTGATACCTGTCTGGGTGATTCTGAGGGGCTTGTTTCTGTTTCTTTGCAGCCCAGATTCTGCCTCCCTCTCCTTCAGGCTGGGACCCAGGAGGAGCCGGCCAGGTGAACTCTAGGTTTTCCCAGGTACTGTGAGCACTTCCATGGTATAAGCATAGAGTGGGCACACAGAGAAAGGGTGGACATGTAGATCCCGGTCATGGCTGAAATGCCTCCCCTTTCCTCTTTGTCATCTCCTAAGGATAATTTCAAGTTTAGCCATTTTGTTGATATTTTCTGATTGTCTTCATTAACCTTATAAGAGTCAATATATTGGAGTCTAATTCTGAAAACATGTCATTTCTGTTGAACGTCAACTATGATAACAATGCCTCCTCCAAATGAAGAATGGCTTCATTCCAGGACACGAAGGATGGCTGTGGTCTAGCACTCCATGTCTCCATGTTATCCTTTATAGGTTTCTGTATTGCAAGACTGTCAGAATGAGGAGTTGATTAATCATGTCGTTTTAATTATTTAGGAAGTTCCAGGCTGGAGCCAGCTGCCCTCCACTAATGAAAATAAGTCTGTGAACAGTATACTTCAGCTTCTGCATAGATTCAATTTGTATATAAATTCAAATTCCTAGATATGCTGTGGGATTTCCTGTAGTATGCACTTACAAAGTTAAAGTGAAATGGCCACGAAAATGCTTTTAAACTGAATATGGTGAGGTGTTGCCAGTTGAAAATTAATACTGTCACCATGTCACACTTTACTGTCACTCCCTAGGTCTGCACTGGATTGGTTCTGCCCTGCCAATGGCTGACAGCACGAGGCAGGGCCTGAATTCAATTCCAGGGGCAGGCCAGCGGCGGGGCATTTTCACCATGTTGGTGCTCTCAGAAGCAGGCACAGCTTCGCTCAGAAAAATCGGTATAGGTTTTCCATTTTCATGTGGTACTTAGTATAAAGTGCCAAGGGATAAAAATGGAAACCAGCAATCTGTAGGGGAATGACAAGTTTTCATTTATCCTAGAAGCCACTGAACACCAAAGACTGATGGAGTCTCAGAGCTGTATCTAAATGTGGAAGTTAGTAATTCCTGAGTTTCTCCTCAGATGTTACGTGAAAATACTGGGGATAATTGGTCAGTGGAAGCATACATTTTTCTTCCATAAATAGAGTGCAGAGAGTCTTTATTCAATGAAGCAAGTGTATATAGCTAGTAAAAACATTATTTGGATTTGTGTTAAAGTAATTGAAAAGAAGAGACTGTTGACCACCTCCACTTCCAATCTTGCTAATGCTCCCTCTGTGACTTCTGGGCTGCCTTTCATTCTTTAGCACTTGGAGAAACCTGAGTCCATCTACTTGAAGTCAGTTCCAGTCAACCAGAAGGTCATGATCCATCTTAAATTCTAGGATGCCAAGGCCTCACATTCAGCTGAAGGAGAGAACCATGTAACTGGGTAAAAAGTACACACTGCAGCTAGGCCCAGGACAAAGACATTGTGCTAACATCATGACAGAATCACAGGTCGGACCCCTTAACTCTGCTGGAGCATCGGTGAGGAGCAAGTATTTGAAGGAGATCTTGCAGGCTAAGATGGATTTTCCTGACAGATACGGCTAGAGGAAGGGCATTCTCAGCAGGAAAATAAGCAACCGTTGAACTGTTTGTTCAGAAACTGTGGGCAGTTCTCCAGACGGAACACTGGCATGTTGAGGGGAATGGCAGGAAAGGGCACAGATGGGTAGGCTCAGCCTTTGTCAATGGATGACAAGCACTGCGGATGGTCCTAATGCAGCTAGGACCCTTGCTGGAGTCAAATCCAACTCACCTGACTCCTAGGAAGACTTGAAAATGCTGATTGTGTCAAAGTGACACCTGCAACTTACCTGGGAGCCTGGACGTTCAGACTGCTGCTCCTGGGGACAACAGTCCTCAATACTTAGTGAGAGAGGTAGCCTTCTATGATCCTTATACTTGGGAGAAACTTACTGAGTAGTAATTAATTGTCAAGAACTTTGACATGTGGACATGGATTTTCCAGATGGGCAAAAAGGCCCTACTGTCTATTTTTGTATAACTCATCTAACTGGTGCGGAGAACCCCCAACAGCCTAGTGCTCAACCACCTGGTCTCACTAATTAAGGCCAATCTCAATCACAGCAGAGATTTCTCCAGCAGCTTAGAATCAGTGAGGAGCAAGTATCTGGGGGAGGAAGACAGCATTTTCTCTGAAAGTGGCATCTGGGCCACTCGTGGGGTATGAAGGCATCAGGGGCACCTGTGTGGGTGGCCTCTGTCTTCTACCATGTTGGCTAGGATGTAACTCAGCACTGGGGCAGTGGGTGGCAGCCCTTTTACTATGGGTGTCTTCTAAGGTCTGAAGGTCTCCTATCAGTGATATCCGTGTCTTCCTCAAGGACAAGAATATTTTTCAGATGCTTTTGTATATGGCCCTGGGTTGACTGGAAGCCAGCTCATCTTTGAACTCCCTCTACCCAGACACACATTGCCACTGTGACTGTGTTTCTTTTGCCTGCCAAGTTGCTGCAGGAGTCTTCCCTTCATGTTTGCAATCTCCTAGATTCACAAGTTCCTTCTTCCCCTTGGTCCCCAGCTTTCCCTGCAAAGCACGCACCTGTGACTCCCCAGCTTCTCAACCATTTTCTCCTGTCTCTGAAAGTGCTCTTGTGTCTCGTGGGTTTTTTTTCTGGTGGGGAAAGATTATGTAGATGTCACTGTTTATAGATACTTGGGTTTAAAATAATATTAATCTCTGAGATTGTAAATTAAAAAATATAGCTTTTCTTAGATGTTAAGAGCAAATCTTATTTTATATAGGAATCTGGTGGACTTTGTGTTTACTTAAAAATGCTCATTTTTGCTTATTCTTTGTTTAATACTCAATTATAGATTGAATTCCCCTAAAATTTTAGCTCTATTTCCAAGCACACTTAAACTTCCTCAAAATTTTCAAACTGAAATCAGACACTCAGTGTTTCTTAATGTCTCTTACAATTTCTGAATCAAATGTTTAATGTCTAACTTCCAAACCTCAAATAGGGAAGCCTTAGTAATTGAACAAATGCATGCTTCTCAGGTTCCAATGCTACCTAGGCTCCTGAAACACCAGTGTTTACATGGATTGCATGGATAACAAATCATATTGGCTGAACCTTTAGATACTCCTTACAAACAATCACATCTGTCATGATTTTTAATCAAAACACCGTTTGGCAATGCCAGTCCCTACTAATTATTTAAAATCACAGCCATAAGGTTAAATGAGAGATTTCCTAACATATCAGTAGTATTGCCACTTTTGGAGGCAGACGGACCTCATGTGAAGTTTGGTTTGAACATGAAGACTGTTGATGCCATTCATGCACACTGAGGGGGTATGGGAACATTCACTACTCATATAATTGAGGTCTCTGGGGAGAGCAGGGCAGGTCTCTCAACAGGTCTGAAATAGTTTGAGAGGATCAGGGAAGGAGACTGGCCTGGGTTTTTATAGTGATCAGGGGTGGGGTCAGGGTGAGGGTTCCCATTCTCAGACTGAGGCTTGCATGGTCTGAATCTCCTGTAGGTGCCAGAGAAGGAGCACCCAGCATTTCTTGCAGCTTGTCCAGATGTGAGCACACAGGTAGGCAGGAGAGTGTGGCTTCCAAGCTATCCTCACAATGGGTGGGGTCCATCACGAGTCAGATCCTTATAAACATTTCACTCACCTTGAATAACTAAGAAAACTTCCAAGGGATAACGTTGATTGGAACTCAACTCAAAAGTATTAACTCTGTGGCTTTAATCTATTTTAGCAATCTGTCTGCCCTGTTTCTACATCTTGCCTGGACACACATACTAACATAGGAGGGAGTATTTAATCCTTTTCAGGGTGGCTGAGTCTAAGACTCCAGGAGACATGGGTCAGTTCATTAGCTGATTTATCCCTTTTTGATGTAAAATCATCAAACTTGACAAATCAGGTCCTATGTTATTTCATCACTATTTAAGAAATATTAAAAACGTGTTTTCTTCATGGAAACTAACAGATGTTATAAAATCATCTTAGAGTTTTCCCCATTCCACTAATTAGAAATGGTAATGTCCCAAGAAGCATTTACCCATTTTAACGGAGAACTGTGTTAGAAATCAACTTTGAGATGGTCCAAGTCCATATCAGATTTTTCCACATAAACTTCATGGAGGGATTTGAGATTTCACTGTTGAAATCAGATTTTAAACCCAGCCAATTTGAGGACAGATGAGGACAATATGCATTTTTCAAATATCATGAGTTTTTACTGATAAATCTTGTTTAAATCTAATTTTATTAAATCCATTGTTTTTTTCAAAACTTTTTTCATAAAATTTACCATTTGAAAATCTTAACACTTCACCCTAGCATGAAATTATACCTGATTATCTTTTCCCTTTCAAGTATATGTGCTCATAACACATTTACATATTCTTCAATATCAATTCTGGTATCAATGTTTTTGAGCACCATTTAAAAAAGAAGGTAAAACAACTTCAAAAGGTAAAACCATAAACCTTTCAGGTATCTGAGCCTTGGTACAAATTCCATATTTTTATATTGGTTAAAATATAGTCAATTTGTATTTTGAGGACAGAATAACCTTGTAAAAGAAATTAAGAACAAACAAGAAAGATACCAAAAATATTAAAGAAAATATTAGCAAAACAAATATACACAAAGCAGAAAACAGCCAAATTGAGACATTCTAGGAAGTAAAGGTTGATTTAACACTCTAAAATTAATCAGTGTAATTTCCATATTAAGAGAATAAGGGAGAAAAGACATGGTCATCTAAAGAAATGAAGAAAAGTCATTTCAGAGAAATTAACATCCATTAACATGTTAAGAAAAACAAATTATAGCAAACTAACAAGGAAAAAAAAAGCTTTTTAACTTGAAAAGGTTATCCACAAAAATCCTACAGCAAATATCATACTTAAGGTGAAAATTACATAAGATTTCCTCCAGAATTAGGGAATCAAAAATGACAATATGAAATTATCCCTGCTATTGAATACTGTACTGGGGGTCTTGACAGGACAATGAATCACATCTTCCAGGGTAGAGTGACCCCAAGGCTTTTCAAGGTGGTAACACCAGTCTCCACTCTCTCAAACATTATAAGAAAGCTCCCATGTGCTGTGTTCTTGCAAACATCAGGATGTATCAGTTTTTAGATTTAGCCATTCTTTGGTTGCTTAACTATATCTCCTTAAGATTTAAATTTGCATTTCCTAATGATGAATGCATTTGAGTACCTGTTAGTAAGTTTATTCTTGATCTGAATATTCTTCTTTTAATGTGTTAGGTTGTGTCTCTTGCACATTTTTTTTGCACTCTTTCTTACTGATTTATAAGAATTTGTTTTATAGTTTAGACATTGTTTTTGTTAGTTATATGCCTTAATAAGACATTCTTCTATTCTGTGGGTTGGTTTTTCATCTCTTTTTGACATTTTTAATGAACAGAAGTTCTTAATTTAATGTGGTCAAATTTGTTGCTCTTTTTCTATTGTTTGTGCCTTATTTAAAATTTTTTCACTTGGCCAGGCTCATGAAGATAATCTTCCTGGGTTTATTCACAAATTTTATTTTCCCGTCTTTCGCATTTATATCTACAATCCTTGTGAAATTTACTTTTATGGATATCCTAAGTTAGAAATGCAAATATATATATATCTATATCTATCATTTATCTATATCTTTCTATCTATCTAGGCCATATATAAATTTATTTGACCAACTACCATATCAGACATTGTTCTTGGATCTTTGCACCACAAGCACATTAGCAAAAGCAAAAATCAACAAGTGAGATAGCATCAGATTAAAAAGCTTCGGCACAACAAAGGAAACCAACAAAATAAAAAGGCAAGCTATGGAAAGGGAGAAAATATTTGCAAACCATATGTCTGACAGGTTTTATCTGGCATTGTTGTCTAATTGACTATTGACCTTTCTAGACATTTCTAAGGTTTTAATACTGATACCTGCTTTTAGGCATACATAATTAACTGAGACCTCAGAGCACTCTTCTAGCTGTACA
Organism: Manis pentadactyla; assembly: GCF_030020395.1. Classification (NCBI taxonomy): domain Eukaryota; kingdom Metazoa; phylum Chordata; class Mammalia; order Pholidota; family Manidae; genus Manis; species Manis pentadactyla. The sequence continues at coordinate 48,539,759 of NC_080025.1, forward strand.
AAAATTGTGAGAAGGCTGAGTATTTGCACAGGAGGAAGCTTAGGTTGTGAATGGAGTCTGTCTTGTGCGCCATCAAGCCCTTGCATGCAATTAATGTGGATAAGAAAGGTGAGACTCTGAGAGCTTGGACCTGCAATGAGAGGTTCTTCAGGAAGACTGAACACTGTCAATTTTTTCTCTTTATACAACTTTTATGTATGGTTGTCTGACTGTGATTAGTCTGTCCTTAAATGCTGGGGTGATTTATTACAGAGTCATTATATTTCTTTTTCAGTGTGTTTTTGCATATGATTTTTAAAACAACAACTCACTTTAAAATGCCCAATCTCTGAAGGTGACTGTGTGTGTGTTTGTGGCAGTCTGAGAGATGGCATGGGATGAGAAAGATGAAACCCAGAGCTCTCGTGCTAGAACCTAGTGAATTCCTGACATCCAACCCATTTTTGCTCTTTTGCATGGGATCCTCTTTGGTTCTTTGTCTTTCCATGTAAATTTCAGAATAAGCTTGTCTATGTATCTAAAACACCTTGCTGGAATTTTCATAGGAATTATATTAAACCTATAGATTAATTTTTGTTAGTTTGTATGGTGTTTTTGATTTTTGAATATTGAATATTTTTGAATATTGAAATAGCCTTGCATACCTGCAATAAATTTCACTTGGTCAGGTGTATAATTGAGTATACACATTGTGGGACTCAGTTTGCTAATCTTTTGTAGAGCACTTTTGTGTCTCTCCATGGGACAGGGGTGTGGTGATATCTCTTCCCTGGGCCCTGCAAGTGCATCAGTGTTTTTGGGTGGGAAGGGAGAGTGTCAGGCAGCATGGACACAGAGCCTTCCCTGGCCCAGCCACTTGCTGTGACTGAGCACCTACCCCAGCCCCGCCAACCACCCCATGCCTCTGGAAGGATGAGAAATATCAGCCTGCAGGGTTTCTGAGGCCCTCCAGACCCGGCACTTAATGCAGCTGGTCTCTTTTCCCACCAGACCTTCCCACTGTCTCAGGACAGAAGATGAAGGGTCTTCTTAGACTGGATCATGTATTGGGGCTGCATCCCTTTTGGTGTATCTTCCCATCTTCCTGATGTCTCTGGGCAAGAATGGAGGGTCTTGGTTTATATAGACAAAGGCTACCTAGACCAAGTTGTCTGTTGGTGGCTCTCTCTTGCTTATGCCACCCACCCTCTCTGTATCTGTTATAGGAAAAGGGGGTCATGGACCCAGCTGAAAAGGAAAGTGCCTCCTTTCTTGCTAGGGGTACTTGTATCTCTTGGGTCAGCTTGTGCTGGGTGTGATTTATGACACCCTGTCACTGTGTTGAACCTTCTGTCCTGGGGACCCAAACCAGTGTCCCTTCCTAGCACCTCTCTTGGTTGGCTATTGTGCTGTTTCCAAGGTTTATAGCTGTGCCTAGTCGGGAGGAGCTGAGAGTAACAGATCCAGAGTAGAAGGCTTCAGACTCTAACAGAATTTTAATAATGGAAAATAGTTGAAACATTTTTCTGTACGAAGTGATTTTGATTTCTCAATCAAATAACAAGGATTCTGTTCTAGAAGCAATTTATATTTATTTGACATATGAAAAATATTGCAAAAACATACACTTACATATATGGTCAATGCATTGCATTTTTCTTCAAGAATAAAGTTATCTAAAATAAAAAATATTTTAGCAATGCTAGTCATATACCTGTATTTATATTATATTAAATGCATAATAGAAAAATTTGGAAATTTATTTTATAATTTAACTTATATTTGCACCATAACAGTACTGAGGTTAGAATAATTAAACTTGGCAAGAGATGATAAGTATGCTGTACACCAGATCATTGTTGCTCCTTTAAATGTATATAAATGGTTTGGGCACAGAATTTTTCCTTCACATGGAATGCAATTTTGGGTAATGACATGGTGAAATGAAAATTTTATAAGGATTCTAGAGAGTTCAGTATTTTTAGGGAAAGAATATTTCTTTCCTTTATGTCAATCATGATTTATCCAAGGATTCTGGCTTCCCAAATCTAGCATTATAACAGGTGCTTAGAAATTGGCTAGAGATGCATTTTTTCTTTCCATTACTGTTCTCCTTGGGCTCTTAGTTTGTCTAATACCATAACTGGCAATTTCCAACAGAGTAGTTCATATTTGAAGCTCATGGTCCCTCACTTCAGTGAGTCTCGGAATGACTTGGATGGCAGGGGAACTTTTGGAAAATATGCTGTGATGTATAATTGGGCTTTTCAAACACATAGACAATTTTCAAAAGCTTTGGCTTGGAACTAGTTAGACCTGCACTTGGATTCTGAATTACACAATCTTGAGACTGACTGTCACTTTACTTTCCAGTATCTTCCTGTTGCCCTTACCACTTGTCTTCAACATGTACTAGAGGTCCATTTTACTCCAGCCAGCGAGTGCAATGAGAAGACCGAGAAATAAAAGAAGTTTGGAAATTATTTCCAGCCAACATAGTTATATTCATAGAAAAAATCTCCAAAATTATAATGACTCATTAAATAAGTGAATTTAGCAGGATCACTAAATTGACAACATGGTCATTATGACATATCGATTATGTTTGATATATCAGCCACAAACAAAATGAAAACTAAATAAAAAATTAACTTAGTATCAAAATACCAAGTAGCTCATAGCAGATCTATCAAGTATTTTTAATAATATTTATACTGATAAGTATAAGACTCTTGAGAGAAATTTTTTAAAGACCAAAAACAAAAAAAAAAGGAAGGAATGTACTCTGATTATGGATCAGAAACACAGTGTCTTTGTAAAGAAGTCAATTTTCTTAAAATTAACATAGATCTAATGTAATGTCAATCAAATCCAGGCAATATTTGTTGTTATTGTGTATGCATGTGTAGAAATTGATACACTGCTTTTAAAATTTGTGTGGAAATGCAAATGAACAATTCTGTATTCCAAGGTACGACAGGCAGCAGTTTTATTAAATATTTGATGATTGCATAATATCATTTTTCTGGCTCCTTACAATAGCCTTCTTGCTACTCATTTTTTGATTCTTAAACCAGACTTACTTATTTGAGGTTCTTGCTATGGTAGCATTTCACTTTCAAGTATCCATTTCTCTTGATCAACTTTTACTACATAAGGAACAATCAGAAAATCAGAGTGGTATGCAGGAGTATAAATGCATTTAGGTCCCACATCTATGGATCAGTTGAGTGCCAGCTGATCCACAATGGGCTCACCTGGGTGGTTCTGCTGTTGGGGGCTCACTCATGTACCTGAAGGTCGGCTGTGAGGGTTCAGCTCAGCTGGCTCACTTACCCATGATAGCTCTGATTCACGTGCTGCTCATCCTCTCCTGCTCATCTGGGTCATGTTTCTCTCACTGCAACGACAGAAGTGCAGAACTCAAAGCTTGGCAACCTCTGACTTTTTACTATTTCCATAGTTTTGCTTTTCCCAGAATGACATATAGTTGAAATCATACAATACATAGCCTTTCAAACTTACTTCTTTCATTTAGCAGTATGCATTTAAGGTTCCTCCATGTTATTTGTGGCTTGATAGCTCATTTCTTTTAGTGGTGAATTATATTCCATAACATAGATGTATCATAGCTTATCTCTCCATTCATCTATTGCAAAACCTCAAGGTTGTTTCCAAGTTTTCACAACATGAATAAAGTTGCTATAAACATCTCTGTTCAAGTTATTGGGTGGACCTAAGTTTTCAAGTCATTTGTGTAAATAGTATGGAGCATATTGATGGATTGAATGGTAAGAGTATTGTATGGTATGGTCAGAGTATGTTTACTTTGTAAGCAGCTGCTAAAGTGTCCTTCAAAGTGGCTGCACCAGTTTGCATTCTCTTGAGCAATGAGTGAGAGTTCCTGTTGCTGTACATCCTCACCAGAATTTGATATTGTTAGAGTTTTGAATTTTAGACATTTAATAGGTATGTAATGATACCACATTATTTTTATTTTCAATTCCCTAGGGACATATGATATTAAGCACCTCGTTATATGCTTATTTGGTATTTGTATATCTTCTTTGATGAGGTGTCTTTTAAAATCTATTCCCAATTTTTAAATCCGATTATTCCTTTCTTAGTATTCAGTTTTAGGAGGTTTTCTTTTCTTTTTTTTTGTCATTGTTCCTTTGTTATTTATTTTGGATAGCAGTTTTTTATCATTTCTGTCTTTAAAAATATTTTCTTCTAGCTTCTCTCTCACTTACCAACTTAACATTTCCCTGTATGGCCCCGGAAGATGACTGGTTAGCCAGAGACGGGTAAGATTCCTCAAGGGAGGAACAACCTAAGACAGGCACAGTCACAGGGGGGCCATCAGGTGAGAAAATGGGGATCAGCAGAGGTGAGGCTTAGAACCTCCCCCCTCATGTTCTGAGAGAAATCTTCTGCATACATGGATGCTTATTGCCCTTGTCTAACTCGGATTAACACATAGTCTACAGGCACACACCTGATCATCTACATTTGCTCTCTTACAACACTAAACTCTGTTTTCTACCTTTATCTCATATCTACCTACCACTTCAGCATTTTATTAAAAATAATAATAATAAAGAGAGAAATGTGGTATCCACATATAAATCAAGTATAAAAATCAAATGGATAATCATATCTGACTTGATTGTTTATAGTTCATGATGCGTGATCAAAACCGAAAGTTTCTGTGATGACTGCCCTTGTACTGTTCACCATATAAGAACTTATTCACTATGTAAGAATTTGTTCTCCATGTAAGAACTTGTTCGTTATGCAACAGAAGATTGGAGACTGACAAAAATTAGGCTTGGGGTGGATTAATGATTGTGCATTGAGTATTGACCCCCCTATACAGAATTTTATTGTTGTTAACAACTATTTGATCAATAAATATGAGAGATGCCCTCACACACACACACACACAAAAATATATATATATATATGTATATATATATATATATATATATAAACACATTTCCAATTGTAAAATAAATAAGTAACCGGGTAATGTATAGCATAAGGAATATGGTCAAAATATTGTAACAACTTGGTATGGTGATAGCTGGTACCTAGAATTATCATGTATATAAATGTTGAATCACTGTGTTGTACACCTGAAACTAATGTAATGTAATACTGTGTGTCAACTACCCTTCAATAAAAAAAAATAAAAAAAAATATTTTCTTCTAGTTTGTGGCTGGTCTTTTCATTGTCTTTACAATGCCTTTTTCAGAGCAAAATTTAAAAATTTTAATTCAATCCAACTTATAAATTTCATTCATGGAGAGGCTTTGGTGTTGTATCTAAAAATTCATCACCAAAGCCTGCATCATATAGATGTTCTACAGTGTAATCATCTATAGTTTTATATTCTATATTTAGCTCTATAATCCACTTTGAGTTGATTTTTGTGAAGGATGTAAGGTTTATGTGTCTAGATTCATGTTTTTTGTATGTGGATGTCCAGTTCCATGACCATTTGTAAAAGATTGTCTTTGCTCCATTTTATTGCTTTTGTTCCCTTGTCAAAGCTCAGTTGACTGTATTTGTGTGGGTCTATTTCTGGGCTGTCTGTTGTCCATTGATTTATTTTTCTATTTTTTTCACCATTACCACAGTATGTTGAACAGTGTAGCTTTATCATAACTCTTGAAGTCATAAAGCGTCAATCCTCTTTGTTTTTTGTCAGTATCATGTTGATTGTTCTTTTGTCTTTCCACATAAATTCTCAGTTTGTCAAAATCCACAAAGTAAATTACTGGGATTTTGATGAGGTTGAGATGAATTTACTGATAAAGTTGGGAAGAACTGGCATCTTGACAATACTGAGTCTTCCTATCCATGAACATGGAATAATATCTGTACAGTTGTTTAGTTCTTTTATTTTTTATTTTATTCATCAACATTTTATAGTTTTCCTCATATAGAACTTAAACATGTTTTGTTAGATTCATACTTAAATATTTAATTTTTTGTGCTAACATCAATGATACTATAACTTCATTTTAGAATCCAATTACCTGTACATGGGAAAGCAATTGACTTGTATGCTTACTTTGTATCTTCCAGCCTTGCTATAAATGCTTACTAGTTCTGGGACTTTTTGTTGATTCTTAGGTAAACTGGCATCTTAAACAAGTTTAATTTCTTCCTTCCCAATCGTCATGCTTTTTATTTCCCTTTTTTTGTTGTCTTATTGCATTATCTAGAACTGTCAAAACAATGTTGAAACGGTGAGAGGAACAGTCTTGCGTTGTTCTATCTTAGCAGGAAATCTTTCAGTTTCTCACCATTTTGTATTATGTTAGGTGTAGGTTTATTGTAGACATTCTTTATCAAGTTGAATGTATTTCCTTCTTCTACTACTAGTTTTTAGAGAGTTTGTATCATAAATGAATGTTGGATTTTGTTAAATGCTTTTTCCTGCCTGTATTGATGTAATAATGATTTTTTTCCCTTAGCCTAGTGATGTGATAAATAACCTAAACTGATTTTTGAATGTTAACCAGCTTTGCATACCTGGAACAAATCTTACTTAGTTACGGTTTACAATTCATTTTATTAATTGTTGGGTTTGATTTGCTAATATTTTGTTGAGGATTTTTGCAGCTGTATTCATGAGTGATTTTTGCAACTATGTCCATGAGTGAAGTTTTCTTTTTTTGTTAAGTCATGTTCTGGTTTTAGAATAAGAGTAATGTTGACCTAATAGAATGAATTAGGAATTATTATCTTTGCTTCTGCTTCTATCTTCTGGAAGAGACTGAACAGAATTGGTAAAATTTCTTCCCTAAATCTTTGGTAGGATTAATCAATGAACCCATCTGAACCTACTGTTTTCATTTTGAAAAGCTATTATTTATTTATTTAAGCTATTAAATGTATGTAGGCTTATTCAGATTGTGTATTTCTTCTTGTGTAAGTTTTGGCAGATTGTATCTTAAGAAATTATTTGACTTCATCTAGGTTTTCAAATTTGTGGATATAGAAATGTTCATGATGTTTTTGTATTAATCTTTTAATGTACAGGGAATATACAGTGATGGTTTCTCATTCATTTACGATATTAGCAATTGGTGTCTATTCCTTTTTCTTGGTTTCACTGGTGACAGTTTTATTAATTTTGTAGTTCCTAGAGCCTCTACTTCATTAATTTTCTCTATTGACATCCTGTTTTCAAACCCACTGATTTCTGCTCTATGTTTTTTTTCAGGTAAAATTGACATATAACATTATATTCATTTCAGATATACAATGTAATTACTCAGTATTTGTGTATATTGAAAAATTATCACCACAATAAGTCTAGTTAACATCCATCACCATAAATAGTTAAAATTTTTCCTGTTATGGAATACTTAGTTTTTACTCTCTTAGTGACTTTTAAATATGCAATCCAGTATTATTAATTATAATCACCATACTGTACATCACATCCCCAGAGCTTATTTCTTTTATAAGTGGTAGTTTGTACATTTTGACCACCTTCCCTCATTTTGTCCAGTCTCCACACCTCAACACCTCATCTCTAGCAATCACCAATCTCTTCTCTGTATCTGTAAATTCTTTTTTTAAAAAAATTCTGCCCATCAGTGAGGTCATATGATATTTACCTTTATCTGTTTTACTTATTTTACCCAACATAATGTTCATGTTGCTGCAAATAGCAAGATTTCATTTTTTATGGCCAAATAATATTCTATCATGTGCATGTGTGTGTGTGTGTGTGTATGTGTGTATGCCACATTTTATTTATCCACTCATCCATCAGTATACAGTTAGGTTGTTCCCATTTCTTGGCTACTGTAAATAATGCAGCAGTGACCATTGCAGTGCATATATCTTTTTGAATTAGCATTTTTATTTTCTCTGGATAAATGCCCAGAAATGGAATTGCTGGGTCATATGGTATTCCTATTTTCATTTTTTGAGGAAACTTCATACTGTTTTCTGCAGAGACTGTACCAGTTTCCATTCCTACCAGCAGTGTACAAGGTTTCCCTTTACTCCACATCCTTGCCATCACTTGTTCTTTCTCGTCTTTCTGTTTGCTAATAGCCATTCTAACAGGTGTGCAATGATACCTCATCATGGTTTTGATTTGCATTTTCCTGATGATTAGTGATATTGAGCATCTTTTTTTGTGTCTGTTGGCCACCTGTATGTCTTTTTTGGAGAAATGTCTATTCCAATTCTCTGCATATTTTTTAATCATATTGCTTGGTTTTTGTTTGTCTTGTTTTGCTATTGAGTTGTACAAGTTCTTCACATGTTTTAGATCTTAGTCCCTTGTGAGACATATGATTTACAAATATCTTCTCTCATTCTGTAAGTTGCTTTTTCATTTTGTTGTTGGTTTCCTTTGCTGTGAAGAAGCCTTTTTGTTTGATGCAGTCCCACTTATTTATTTTTCTTTTGTTTCCTTTGATTTTGGTGTCAAATCCAAAAAAAACATTGCCAAGACTAATGTCAAAGGAGCTGACTGCCAGTGTTTTCTTCTAGGAGTTTTATGGTTTCAGTTCTTACATTCAAGAATTTAATCCACTTTGATTTAGTTTTTTTTTGTATGGTATAAGATAGTGATCTAGTTTCAGTCTTTTCAAAGAAGCTGTCCAGTTTTCCCAACACCATTTATTGAAGAGACTTTCCTTTCCACATTGTATATTCTTGATTCTTGCCTCCTTTGTCATAAATCAATTGACCATATATGTGTGGGCTTATTTCTAGACTCTGTATTCTATTCCATTGATCTGTATTTCTATTTTTATGCCAATATCACATTGTTTTGATTTCTGCTCTTATTTTTATTAATTTTTTTCTTCTACTTACTTTGAATTTAATTTCTCTTCTCTTTTTCTAGTTTCCTAAGTTGAAAGCTTAGGTTATTTATTTTAGATTTCTTACTCTTTAGTATATGCATTTAATGCTATCACTTTCCCTTTAATCACTGGTTCACTTACATAGCACAAATTTTCATGAGACATATTTTCACTTTTATTTCAAGATAATTTTAAAATTTATATTGGTATTTATTCTTTGTTCCATGTGTAACTTAGAAGTGTGTTGTTTGATTTCCAAGTATTTGGGATTTTTCCACTATCTTTCTGTTGTTAATTTCTAGTTTAATTCTACTGTGGTATGAGAGCATACTATGTGTGATTTGCATTCTTTTAAATTCATTAAGATGTGTTTTATGGCCCAGAATATGATCTGTCTTGGTTAATGCTCCATGTGGGCTTGAAAAGAATGTGTCTAATTATATAGGTTTCTATTAAATCCTGTTGATTGATGGTGATGGTGAGTTCAGCTATGTCCTTGCTCCTTTCCTGCCTGCTGGCTTAGTCCATTGTTGATGGAGAGGCACTGAAGTCTTGAACCACAATAGTGAGTTCATCTCTTTCTCCTTGCGGCTCTATCATTTTTTGCTTCACATATTTTGACACTGTTGTTAGGCACATACACAGTAAGGATTGTTGTGTCTTCCTGAACATTGACCTCTTTATTATTATTTAATGATACTTTTCTTGTTTGGAAGTTAATATAGCTACTCCAGCTTTATTTAGATTAGTGTATGGTGTCTCTCCATCTGTTTACTTTTAATCTATATGTGTCTTTATGTTTAAAGTGAGTTTCTTGTGGAGAATATTTGATGGGTTGGTTTGTTTCACTCTGACAGCATCTATCTGTCTTTTAATTGGTGTATTTAGACCACTGGATTTTAAAGTGATTATTGTTATAGTTGAATTAATATCTACCATATTTGAAATACTGTTCTTTTTGTTGTCCTTGCTATTTGTTTCTCATTTTGTCTTTTAGTCTTTTTCTGCCTTCTGTTCTTTTGACCATATTATATAATTCCATTTTCTCTCCTTTCTTAGCATATCAGTTATAGCTTTTTATGTTACATATTTTTTTTAGTGTTTGTCCTAGCATTATCAATATACAATTATAACTAATTCAAGTCTGCTTTCATATAAATTAGACCACTTCAACAGCAATACAAGTATCTTATAATAATTTTCATAATTTCTCCCTGCTGTTCCTTGTATTATGTTGTTATTACATTGTTGCTATTATTGTTTTGAAAAAATTGTTTTCTGCCTGATTAGTTAAAAATAATAAAACAGATTTTTTCCATTTGACTTCTATTTATTCCTTCTCCAGTGCTCTTTCTTTCTTTATATAGATTCAGCTTTCTGACCTAAATCGTTTTCCTTCTCTCCAAATAACCCCTTTTAACATTTATGGCAAGTCAGGCATATTGGCAACAAATTCACTCAATATTTGTTTTTCTGAGGAAGTCTTTATTTCTCCCTTAATTTTGAGGAGAATTTCATTGGACATAGACATTTAGGTTGGTAGGTTTCTTCTCTTAGCACGAAATATTTTTCTCCACTGTATTCTTGCTTTCCTGAGTTCTGAGGTGTGGTCCAATGTCATGCTGATTCTCACTCTTATATAGCTAAGGTGTTTTTTTCTTTCTAACTTCTGTCAATATTTTTTTCTTTATTTTAGTTTCTGTGGTTTGAATGTGCTACACTAATGTGTAGATATTTTTGGCATACTGCTAGATGTTTTCTAAGCTTTCTATAAAGGTCTGAAATAAATTTGATGGAATTTAAATTTGAAACTAATTGGTAAGTCCAAAGGAAATGTAATGTGGACCGCATATAATTTAAAATTTTCTAATTACCACATTTAAAAAGTTAAAAATAAATAGGCAAATTCATTTTAATAATATGTTTTAACCTAATATATTTAAGATAGAATCGATATAAAATTAATTTAATATTTTACCCTTTTTTATATTATTTTGATATCTGTTGTTGTTTTACCCTTATATCACCTCTTAATTCATATTCCCTACATTTCAAGTGCTCAGTAGTTACATGTGTCTGGAGGTGACCATCTTGGACCGTGTAGGTCTGTATATTTTTGTATGATGAAAGACTTTTTATAATATATAGTTTCAAATTAAATTAGTATGATAAAATATTACAAATATGCCTATAAATATACATATATTAACGACCTGAGCATTGGAGAGAATTTTAAAGCAAGACTTATAGCATAATGTAGCATAGGCATATACACAAAAGTTTTAATTATTTATTTACTTTTGCAATACAAATGACAATGTGATAATATTACTATGTTCAGAGCTTTTGGAAATCAATTAGAAAAATACCAGTAATCCAACAGAAAATGATGAACACAGAATATCAAACCAAGTTTGATGAAAAATAATATAAATAATTTATATGCATGATAAAAGATACACAGCCCAATTTATGATTAAATAAGTACAAACAAAAATAATTAAGTGCTTTATTAACTAACACTACTGACATGAAGTGTTAGGATCATTAAGCTGTAATAACACAGGGACACTTGTGTAAAATTACTGGATATGAAGTTGGCACAATCCCTTTGAGGGTGATTTACAGTAGATATCAAAATTGTTTATTGATGCATATAATGACAGCAATTACACAGGAAATTCTGCTTGAAATCCTCACACATGTGCAGTTTAAATGCAGGAGACACATTCCTCCATTTACTTGTCATTATTAAAAATCAAAATTTTTAGCACATCTGGGTCAAAGTGACATAATTCTGGGACCTATCGCACATGACTGTTATAAGGATTACTTCAGATCATGGAAAACTGAATAGTATGTAACATGTTAGCTATTATAATCACATTACTCTGTGGTCAAGGATTTATTACAAGAATGCTCATTGTAGTAACTTTTTGAAATAGTAATTAAATGACTGAAAGTCACCTAAATTCAATAATATGCAGTATTTGGTAGCTATTAAAACAATAAATTAGAGACATATGTGCTAATATGGAATGGTGTCAAGAATATCGAAAATTTCAGAGCAAGATTCAGAAGAGGAGATCAATGTTACTATTTTTATAACAATGTGGAGGATGCTTATAAATGGCTTTGGAGAGGATATCTTTGGGTTTGAGGTGAAATGGAGACTTTTGTTTCCTTATATGACCTTTTTATATGAACATTTGCTATGTAAATGCATTTTTTTTCCAATCTGTCAGTCTGTTTTATTGAAGGTTTTTTTTTTTTTGACCCTGGTTATTGGTCACATTTTCCTACTTCTTCGCACATCTATTAATTTTTAGGGTATGATGGACATTGTAGAAGCTGTAGGCAGATTGATCCTGCTACCACCTAGTTTTAGGAGTCCTTTCTCTAGGCCTAGATTATCTTTAGTTCTAAAGAATGGCATCCTTAAGGTATCAACTGAATATAAAATAATTTCAAGAACTTTCCTTAGTGGCTATCAGAATACCAACATTTACTTGCCCTGTACTATATCTGAAACCTCTCTGAAAGTTACTGTTCCTTATTAGCTTTTCTTCATAGCCGAGCCTCACACTACAGCCCCCATCATGTGTATGCAGCCCAGCATTCAGGCAGATTTCAGGGACTTAAGACCTCTGGGGTCCCTTCTCTGAGCAGCTGTCTCCTCTGCAATATGCCTTTATATAATTCACCTCCCTCATAGATCCAAGTTCCTTATTTCCTCCACCTAGAGCTCCTGCTCTGCATTCAGGATTTCCTTCCCTATACTGAGTTCTGGAACCTGCTCCCAAATAGGAAGCATGGATGAAGGTAAATCTTAGCTTTTGCATTTCTCTTTTTCAGAGATCATAGCCCTCTACTGGTTGTTGTACTATACCTGAAAACTGTTGCTTCGTGTCCTGTGTTACCTAATCAATTGTTCACGGCAGGAAGTCTGATTCCACTACTTCATCATGAATAGAACTCTAAACATCCCAGGTAATTATTATACTTTGACCTGTAGTTTACTGATAATGTTTGGATTTATTTTTTATCCTTCATGCCTCTTCTAGTTTTTAGCTACATTTCTATTTTAGAACAATTTTTAATTCAAAGAAAAATAGTAAAGATAACATGGAGAGTTTCCATGTAACTCAAACTTGGTTTCCTTTATTAGCATCTTCCATTAATATTTGGTATTTGATACATTTGTTATAATTATTATTTTGTAATAATTAACTTATTTTGTATGTAATTATTAAGGTTAATAATTTACTCAGATTTCTCTAATTCTTACCTAATGTTTCTTTTCTATCCCAGGACCTTATCTTGAAACACCACACTACATTTAGTTATCATGTCTACTTAGGATCCTCTTGGCTATGATAATTTTTCATATTTTCTTTGTTTTTGATGACTGATAATTTTGAGAAGCACTGGTCAGGTATTTTGTAGAATGCCACTCAACTGGTATTTGTCTGATACTCTCCTCATAAACAGACTAGGATTATGATTTCTGAGATGGAAAACCACAGATTAAAGTCATTTTCATCACATCCTATCAGGGATCCATAAGGTTTCTGCAGTGAAAAGTTATTCATTTTTTTCTCCCTTTCCATAATTACATTTTGGAAAGATGTCACTACGACAATGGGGTATTTTTTGTTCAAGCCCAATACATTTTTGTTCAAGTTCTGATATTAAGTTCTCAACTGGAGTTTTTAACTTCAACATTTAAAATTTTCTACTTCATCTTCCTTGTGCTTGCTTGTGTGTTTTTTTATTATTGAAGTATAATTGGCATTTAATATTATATTGGTCTCAAGTGAACAACAAAGTGATTTAACATTTATATACATTACTAAATGCTCATCGTGATAAGTATAGGTACCATCTATCATCATACAAAGATATTACAATATTATTGACTATTTCCATGTGCTGCACTTATTTATTTTATAACTGGAAGTTTGTGCCTCTTTATCTCCTTCACCTATTTCACCCAGCCTTCACTCCCTCCTTTATGCTATCCACCAGTCTGTTCTCTGTATGTTTGAGTCAGTTTCTACTTTGTTTGTTTGTTTGTTCATTTGTTATATGGATTTTTGACAAGACGTCTACTGTGTTTCTTATCTTTGTTCCTCTGAAGTTAGGGTGTTTCTCTTCTCTGGTTTCTTTCAGGACTTTCTCTGTCATTGGTTCTCCTGTAGTTTAAACATGATATTTTTAGTCATAGGTTTTTATTATTTTCTCATCTTGATGTTCTCTGAGCTATCTATGTTTGTGATTCTTGGCCATTATAATTTCAAATATTTTTCTGCTCTGTTCTCTGTTTTTCTTCTTCTATCAATCATTCTAATTATGTCAATCATACAGTTTTTAAATTTATCCTAGACTTTTTGACTGTTATTTTTATTTTCCCATTTGTTTTCTTCTTTAAAAAGAAAAAGATTCAATTTGGCAAGTTTCTATTGACATATCTTTGAAATCACTGGTGCTTCCCTCAGCCATGTCCAGTCTACTGATGATATCATAAAGACTTTTTAATTAATGTGACAATTTTTTTAAGTCTTAAAATTTCCTCCTGATTATTTCTCAGGGTTCCCCAACATTCAGCTTACATTACCCATCTGTTTGCACATGCTGTCTACTTTTTCCATTAACACCTTTTACAAATTTTAGTCTGGTTCTGATGTTTCCTTTTTCTAATCAGACCATGTTTTTCCTTGTCTTTTGGCATCCCTCATACATGTTAAATACTGTATATGTTGCCTTGAGTAACAGGAACTGGAGTATATGGGCCTTGAGTGTGAGGATACACGTAAACATTCCTTGGACTTGGGCTGTATTTAATTTCTGCAATAGCTGTAGATACCAGAGTCTTTACATTGTAACTGTTCTTACCTTGCTCTCCTCTTTTGACTTCGTAACCTCCTGGATATTCCTCCTTGGAGAGAGTCTGCATTTTCAGCCCTTTAAGCTATGAGCCACTGTGATTATATTGGAGACCAGTTGGTATGATGGTGAAGAGGAGGGGTAGAAAAGCATTCTATAATTTGATGACTAAATCTCAGGATTTTAGCATGTCCTTGCCCTGAGCTATGAGTTTCACAATCTTTTTCCCCCATCTTAGGTAAGAAAGGAAGATGAGAGGGGGCTGGATTGGGAGGATTGCCCTTCCCTCACCTTGGTTAATGCTTTGCTAAATATTTTGTTTCTGTTTTCATCTTGCTGAGTAGGTTGTTGCCATGGACAATGCTCTGGGATTATCTCACAATCTTTTCACACTTTTATTTTTACCTCCTGTGGGAGGCATGAGGGGATCTTTCTTGGATCATCACCATGCAAACCTCATGGGGAGCATGGAGGTGAAACCCCCAAAAGTTTTGAGAAACCCTCAGACTGCAGCTACTGGAAGTTCCATCATCATAGTAATGCCTGTTCACACTCAATCTCCAACAATGTCAGAATTATGACTGAAGCTTTCCTATCAGTTTTATGACTCCAGAGACTTCTACTCCAGGTCTTGGTGATCAGTTCCTAGCTATGACTCTGGATTCTCCAGTTCCTCCAGATTGTGGGGTAGCAGTTGCCCTAAAATCTCATTTCTCTGATGGGTCCAAAAAAAGTCTTTGATGTTTAATTTATTCAGCTTTATCTTATTGCAAGTATGAGGGTGATGAAATCCACCTTTATATACAGGAACTGAACTGGACATTTCATTTAAAAAATGTTTGTATCACCAAGTCGTTTGGATTTATATTAATAGAAAGAGAGAGGGGAGGAAAGGACTTTTTCTATGATAATCAAAAACTGATACTTCAGAAGGACCTGTTTATTCCCTACCTGCACATAAGCAAGTAGAGAAATTAGTAATAGGTTGAAGTTGATTATACCTTCCACTTGCAAGAGTTTGATACAACCCAAAAGGGTGTGTTTTCAGATGTTGTAGACCAAAAATGAGGATGTGTGTTGGAATTAATTTGCCCTAAATTCTTACACAATTTTTTTTTTTTTTTGCTTTAAAATACCAACCTTTCACTGCAAGCATTTACTCTAGTTTCTAAAATTTCTCACCTAAGCTTGCCTCACTTGCTGAGATTGGCATTTCAGTGCAGGCAATTTAAAGCATTAAGAATATTTCTATAAAAGTATTCAGCAGAATCAATCAGAAAATGAATATGTTTATGTCCTGACCCTTGAACAGTTAAATATCCTCAAATTCTCTAAGACAAACAAACAAAGAAATCACCTTTGGGTAAAACGAAAGATGGAAAATTTCAACCCAAGAGGAATTATCCATAAAATTCAAGTGTCCTGAAATTAAAACTTATAGTGGAAACTGTTTCACAATTTTAATTATTTGGTCATTCTCCCCAACATTTATAATGGGTTAGAATATCTAAATTCGATGAAAAAGCCAAGTACAAAAAGTCAGGACTGAAACCACATGAAGGATCTCATGTTTTGCTAATTTCTACCCCCTCTGGGCATATGTCATGAAATGAAGACTTCTTGATGCAACTGGCACACCCTTATCCTAGGCCCCAGTGAGTTGCAGGGAAGCTTCAGGAGTTAAAGAATTAATACCCCCTTCAATAAATAATGTAATGAAAACGACCATTTTTCTTCATAAAAATTGGGTAGAATAAATGCCTTTTATTGTTGGGAGTGCATTATTGCCCCAGTCACAGATTGAATGTATTTGTGTCTCTGTCTGTGAGGTCTGTAAATGGTGGTAACTGTTTTTCCAAGGGAGAGCTGTATGTGACGTGGTGGAGTCTGTGCTCTCCTTGGCTGCTGCCATTCTCAACCCTCGACCCTCCCCCAGTTCCTGTTCAGACAGATGCGGAGAGCCAGGAAATCACTTCTGAAGTTCTGGTCTGTAAGCACCTTTGGTTTGCAAATGGAAGGGCCCATTGGATTATTAATCCATAACCATTTATGAAACAACTCTTATGTGCCAGATCCAGCCTGGTTTATTTTCTGTTTTTAGCCTTGTTATAATTCAAGGGGAGAAATATTATACTTCCTCTTTTAAAGGCTTTTTTTGCTAGCAGTGAACTTTTATAGACTGCTCTTAACTGATTCAACATCTCTCCTAGTCAGGAGCAGAGATGCTTGGAAAGAGCAAAGGTCCTGGTGAGAAGCTATTACTCTGCCTTAGCAGCCCCTGGTTGCTTTACTCAACAATGCAGAATATAATCAAGAGCATCATATGGTCATGCCAGGACCCTTATTTTGGTGGCCAGGGCACCATCAGTCTTGAGGGAACTGTAATAAAATACAGATTGCACTGGTTTGCAGAAGTTTTGGAAATTTTATTGTTGTTGTGATATTTGGCCACAGTCCTTGGAAGTAGGATATGGCTGAGTCCATTTCAATTCCTGGTACAGTCTGGACAAGAAAGGAAGCCCCTTGCCCAGTGCAAGATCTGCAGTGACTTTAGTAGTTCAGTTCTGTCCCTACTTCTACCTTTGGTACCTGTAAATCCATATCAAATGGCTGGTTTGGGAGTAATGTTCCTGGAAGACATGGGAAAACTGGTCTGTTTTTCCAAATCATAAGGAATATACTAAGTTCATGCTCTCTCCCTCCTCCCTGGGGGACTTTAACATTTTTTCCACTTTTCTCTGCAAGCATGGAGGATGCCATCTCTATCCAGCGTCTTGACTCCAGGGGCATTGCTTGGCTCCCCCACCTCCTCAAGATATGAGACAATGAAAAGTGCCCTATGTAAGCAAATAGATAATCTGGTCCAGAAGTCACAATAAGGATGATAAAAATGTGCGCACTACATAGGATGAGTGTATCTGCTATCGGTGATTCTAAAACTTGGTGTCAAGCTTTATAGAAATCAAAGAATAAAGCATGCCTACCTCCATATATATTTTTAATTACCTGAAATGAAGAAGCATACTGAGTCCTAAAGGGAGACAAAAATATATCCATTTATTTTCTAAATACAGCTTCTAAAATAATTTATTAAATGATTTTTTAAACATTGGACTGTGGCTGAGGATATAAGATAAGGAAAAAGAATTTGAGTAAATGTAGTTCTGGTGACAGAATTTTTGGTCACTGGGTTTGTTGAGAAATAAAGTTTGAACAGCCATTTGTGGAAATCCTTCCCTACATGTAGATGAGGACTGGATGAAAGGAAAGAAGAATGGGATGGGCAAAAAAATAAAAATCCTGAGTTTGAATTCTAGTTCTGTGGGTGACTTGACATGTGACCTTAATTGTCACCCTCTCTGTTTCCTCATTCGTTTTCCACGTGCACAGAAACATAAGCTTCACTTTGGTTTTGTGTGCTTCTGTATCTCTAGCTAGATATAGGTTGCCTGGCTCACAGTAAGTATACAGTCAATGATTATTAATACCTTTGTTGAATGAACAGATGAAATGGGTAACATAGCACCATATTTATAAACTAAAAATATTTTTGCTGAATATAAAATACCTTGCAAATCATTGAGGTGGGCGTAAGTTTGGAACATTTTTGTCTTAGTCTGCCTGAGTTGCCACGACAAGATACCATAAACTAACTGGGTGGCTTAAAAACAGACATTTATTATCTCAAAGTTCTGGAGGCTGGAAGTCCAAGATTGAGGCATGGGCAGGACTGGGTTTTCCTGAGGCTTCTCCTGGGTGTGCAGATGCCGTCTCCTCCCGGGTCCTCTTGTGGCTGTCCTCCTGTGTTCTGACCTCCTCTTCTCAGGAGGATGTCCAACATATTGGAGTAGAGCCCAACCAGATGACCCCATTTTATCTTACCTTTTTAGAGATCCTCTGTCCAAATACTGGCACATTGGGGATTAGGGCTCTAGCATATGAATTTGGGGGGCCACAATCAAGTCTGTAGCACCAAGTGACTCCAAGGAGAACTAACTCAATGGTATCCTGGTAATGCAGCAAATAGAAAAACAAGCAGACCAATGTCATTTCTAAAAGCAGGATAGAGAATAATTCAATGTGATTCCAGAATATGTTAAGAAACTAAATTTTAATTACAAAACCCAAAATACAGTTTCTTAGCCAAAATTTTTTTAACCCAGGTTATATCTACATAACTAGAAAACAGATAAAATTTTCTCCAAGGAATAAAACATTTATAAGAGTAAAAATATAAAATTTCAGCTTTATTTTCTCCTTGCTCAGTGTTCACATCCTTCAATGGTTAGCATATTTTGAGATTTAGAAAATGTTCTGAAAATTAAATGAGGCAATAAAGTAAAAAAAGTCACCAATGCCAAGTCAAAGTATTTGTAAGTTAGGAAAAGTTTTAGAAAGGATGAAAAATGATCCCCATTCTTTCTGCCAATTAGCATAATCTTCCCAAAGTCCTTGTAAGTCATATGATCAATTAAAATCCACTGTTCAATTCTATTACTTATACTCAGCAGCAAAGATGCCTAGTCTGTCCTTTTCAAAACACTTCTGTTTTTTCCTTGACTTCTGGGCCAGAGTGTCCTCTTTTTCCTACCATTTCTCTTTCTTTGTTAGGCTCCCCTCTTTCCTCATTATCTCCCCTATTCCCAGTCTTTACCTACATGATTGCTTTCCAGCCTTGTGCCTGAATCTCTGACCACCCCCTGTGGTCCAGTGTACACACCTGACTGCTCCCCATTCCCACTGTGTTGCTCCATAGGCATCTAAATTTAGCAAGTTTCAAACTATTCTCCAGACTACAACAGGCCACTGGTCTTTGAGGCTTCACCCCTCAGTGTCACATTTTTTCTTCCCCATAAGCAAACCCTTCAGACAGGTGTGGTGTCTGCCATCCCTCATGTGGACCTTGGCAATTCTCCCTGGGGGTGCCTCAGTTCCTCCCAGCATCCTGGTGTACCTGCTCTCCCCCACGCGGGCTTCAGGGTCCAGAGGTCTTTGCTCGACCTCCTGGTGGCTCCGTTCCCCCTTGTGGGCGGGAGGCCAGTGGGTGCTCCCTTCCTCCTCCAGCTGGGGTGAGGCTCTGGTGAGATGACACAGCAGTGCCCACCTCCATCGTGCTGGCCGTGTGGGTAGTTCTACATAATGATACTTTTTTAGACCACTTTCTTCAGAGGTGCCCTGCCTCAGGCCATGTGTATGGCCCTGAGAGGGACGCTCTCAGAGTGATTTGTGCCGTGCTCATCTCTGGATCCGTGTCTGCTGCTTCACCTCCAATTAACAGTCCATCTGCCTCCCCAAGAACATATAACTTCTCACACTGGCCAGGGCCTTCACAAAGACCATGAGAGAAAGGACACCTTTTAGTCCTTAAAGAGTAAAGGACATGATCCCCAAATACAGGACTACTTTCCAGGCCCAGGGAGCCTAAGCCTGGGAGGTGAGAGGTCAGGACGCCTCCTGGGCTGGGTGACCTAGGTGTGTTCTGCAGTCGCCCCTCGCCTCTCTTTGTGTGCAGCATTGGCCCTTGGCACAAGTGAGGGGACTTGATCATGAGCCTGACTAATTTTCTCTGGGGTTGCCACCTCTTTCAGGGTCCATGCAGGCACTGCAGCTCTAACTGGGCCTGTGGCTAACTTCCTGGAAAAGATTTGCAAATGTGGTTTTTGTCTAGTGAAGCATAATCCAGGGAAAATCCACAAAGTTATTTAAAAAACTCTTTCATCAGAAATAAGCCAGCTGGAGTTATGAGGGACAGGTTGAGTACAGGGGCTCCGGGCCCCTCAGATTCCACTATTAGGAAGTGGGTGATGAAGCTGCTCAGCCTTGAGCAAGGGTTGCCTTTCCCGGAAGGAAGGAGGAGGTAACGGTGTGCCGAGACCCAGAGGGCAGAGCTGAGAGCCATCAGGAATTCCCCGCAGCCCTGGAGGGTAAGCAAGAACTTGAGTTCTGGTCGGATTTCAGAACTGCCATGGACCAGTGACTCCTCTTACCACCCTCCCCGTCTTACCACCCACCTGCTGGGGACACAGGACTGTCTCTGAGTTTCATAGGTCCACAGGTGGAAAACAAATGTGCCCCAGAGCTGCAATTCATGGATGACGTCCTGGAGCCTCATTAAAACTGGATCTGGATGGTCCAGGTGCTGGGAATGAGGGTTGGTGTTGGTGTGTGACGCAGCCCACATCAGAGGATGGGATTGTGGTTTCTGAGCTGATGACATAATGAGAGTGACACTTCCCAGATGACTGACCTCCAGAAACTGAGATGTGCGAAAACTAACCCAAATGTGAACACTAACATTTTCACTGCTTCATGGGGCTGTGTGTTGGAGGTGGGGGGATGTATTTTGTTGGTTTATGAGAAATTCTGTTTTCTGATTTTCTGCAAGTTTTTCTACAGATTTTTCTTTCCTTTTGTTCTTTTTTATGATATTATGTATGTTGTTATTAGCATCTAGTATAACTCTTACCTCTCATACATTGTGGCTTTTCAGTCATTCTAGCAAAATCCAGGTACTTTAGCAAGTTTCCTGGTTTATTTTGGTGGCCGGGATGAGTGTGAGCTCTTGGATTTTGTGCTTCTCTTTCCTCCTGCAGGACTGTAATGTACCCCTTTCCTCCTCACCTCTTAATTGCCAAAGGACACACTTCCTAAAATCCTTTTAAGAAGTCTGAATAGGTATGCATGAAAATGAAGCAGAGATTATTTCTGAGGGATGGATGCTTATTGTAATCTTTTTTTTCTTATTTGTATTTTAAAATTTGTTTTCTTTGCACTTGCTTTATTAATGTAATAATAGCAATAATAACAATAATTATGCTAATACCAGTTATTATGGGCTATTCTCATGGCATGTACCAAGAAGAACATTTTACATATGTCATCTTATATTGCTGTGTGGCAATATTCTTAAGCAAGTGTTATAATTCTCTTTTGGAATTTAATTAGATAAATGTCAAAAGCACAATTTAATATGTCATGAGTCAATATGAAATTTGATAGAAATTTTCTCCTCCTCATTGTTATCATCACTGTATAACTAATGTATATTGAGAGATTGCCCCCAACTGGGACTAGGCACTGTGCAGAACACTTCACATACATGATCTCATTAGCTATATGTGACATTGTGATTTATACTAAGAAATATGTATTTAGTCTTTGTCCCTGTTCTTGGCACAGAGCTCTTAAAACCTTGAAGTTCTTATGTAGAAACAGTACAAAAGTGTCTCTTGTTATGCTAATGAGGTGACCTTTGAAGGCCCTGAGGATGGGGGCTGGTTGCCAGGGGAACCAACCAGTCACTCCAGGGTTGAACTTTCAGTCCTGACCCCTAGCCTCTGGGGAGGAGAAGGGGCTGGAGGCTGAATCAATCACCAATGGCCAATGAGCTAATTGATCACACGTGTGTAATGAAGCTCCATAAAAACCCAAAGGGACAGGGCCTGGAGCACTTCTGGATTGGTGACCTGGTGGAGATTTGGGGAGAGTGACACCTGGAGAAGGCAGGATATCTCTATCCCTTCCACACACCTGGCCCTGTGCGGCTTCTCCATCTGGCTGTTCTTGAGTTCTGTCCTTTATAATGAACTGGTGATCTAGTGCATGAACTGTTTCTCTGAGTCCTGTGAGCCACTGTAGCTGATGAATGGAACCTGAGTGGAGGTTGTTGGAACCTCTGCTCTATAGTTCATTGGTCAGAAGCACGGGTGACATCCTGGTCTTACAATTTGGCAGCTGAAGACAGGGGTGCCATCCTGTGGGACTGAGCCTCAAGCTGTGGGGTCTGATGCCTTCCCCAGTAAGCAGTGTCAGGGTTGGATTGAACTGTAGGACACCCAGTTGTATTGCAGAACTTTTGGTAATGTGAAGCCCCTCACCATACTGCAGTGGGTGACCAGACCCCTTACCATATAGGACAGTGTCATTAGCATTACACCTTTACAACACAAAACCTATTTTGCAGAACTATTATGCGGGGACTTTATGTTTTGATTACAGGTGTCTAGGTACCTTCAAGTATATTTTTGATTCTATGTCTATGACCTTTCTTATCAGTACCACCCCTTTTTCTCCATATAAACAAGAGCCTCAGAGATGTAATTTATTGAGGCCGCATAACTGGTGGGTGTCAAAGAAGAATGTGAGCCCAGGTCCCTGATTTTAAAGCTCCTCCCCTTCACCACAGCTGTAAATATAGTTGTTCACATTAGAAGAAGTGGATTATGTGAGCTGATTTCTCAAGCTATTTTGTATGAAACAAGAAATTAACCATCCCTGACAATATCCAGTTTCTTGTCTTAGGACTTGCAGATCTGCTGAGTTGTCTATAGACATAAGTTATTTGTCTACATAAGCCTTTTGGGTCCTGGAAGACCAAGTTATATTCCATTTCGGATTATAAAAGTGTATGTTTGGGCTGAGTTTAACATTTCCTCCTTCTTGGCACATTATACCCCTACATGGCTATTACCAGACACTTTAGAAAAGCTTTCTGAACAGCTGATGGTCTGCTCAGGCCATTTCCATCCCAGGGCCGTAGCTCACTTGCCTCAAATGCCAGAGTCCATTGTTAATAAAGGACTCTTTGCTGTTGCTGTGACTCCTATAAAGGCCTGAAGAAGGCCAAACTGCATTTTCAAGGGAATTGCTCTCTCTCCTACAGAGGGTGGTTGAGCACAAGCCAAATTTCACTTTCTTTCAATGAAAGCATTTCTTTCTTTCCTCTTTCAGGAAAGCATTCCCCTATTGCTACTCTGGAAAAGTAAACCCAAAACACAGATGCACAGATGTTAACTTTGCAGCTGGGGCCTGAGAGGGAGCCTTGCTATGAATTTTGACTTGCTCCAAACTAAGCTGCTGCAGCCTTGTCCAGCTCCTGTGTCTATTATGATCACAACTGTTCCCTGGTGATGTCCAGGTACATGGCATTGCCCAGGGGTGCACTCAGCTTGCTATTAAAAGGCTCCAAACTGAATGACCCAATTTATGTGTGGTATTGAAATGATATTTTAATCCTAAGTAAATAATTACAAGGTTAGATAATTTCATAACTGGACAACAATATTATGAACTTGCTTCTCAAGCTTTTGAAACAATTCATATTTTTTCATGTCCTTTTAAAGCTACCACAAGCTTTTACAAACATAAATGAATCCAGATAGCTGGATGAACTTCAGTTTCAATACATTTTTTCCCTTTAAAACTTTGCTCTAGAACTTAGAGATCAAAAAAAATATAAACAATTTCATAAAGCATACTGCTGTATGGTGTTGGAAAAACTGGACATCTAGATGCAAGAGAATGAAACTGGGTTGCTCCCTAACACTATACACAAAAGTAAACTTGAAATGGATTAAAAACATAACATAAAAACCATAAAACACTTAGAAGAAAAACTTCTTGAAAATAAGCATGACTAATATTTTTCTGGATCCATCTCCCTGGGCAAGGGAAACAAAAGCAAAAATAAACAAGTGAGACTACATCAAACTAAAAAACTTCTCTATAGCCAAGGAAACCATCAACAAAACAAAAAGGCAACCTACCATAGGACAGAATATATTCCCCAATGATATATCTGAGAAGGGGTTGAAATAAAAAAAAATAAAGAACTCACATGATTCAACACCAAAAACACCACCCAACTTAAAAATGGTCATAATCTGTAAACACGTTTCCAAAGAAGACATACAGATGGCCAACAGGCCCATGAAAAGATGCTCCACATTAATCATCAAGGAAATGAAAATCAAAACCACACTGAGATAAAACCTCACACCAGTTAGAATGGCCTTTGTCCAAAAGATGAGAAATAACAAGTGTTGGTGAATATGTGGAGAAATAGGAATGTTCCTACACTGCTGGTGGAAATGTAAACTGGTGTAGCCACTGTGGAAAACAGTATGGAAGTTCCTCAAAACACTAAAAATAGAAATACCATATGACCCAGTAATTCCACTTCTAGGAATTTACTTGAAGAAAATAAATCTCTAATCAAAAAGATATGTGCACCCCTATGTTCATTGCCTCATTATTTACAATAGCCAAGATATGGAAGCAACCAAAGTGTCATCAATAGATGAATAGATAAAGAAGATGTGGTACATATACACAATGGACTATTACTCAACCATAAAAAAGAAAGAAATCCTACAATTGCAACAACATGGATGGACCTGGAGGGTATTATGCTAAGTGAAATAAGCCAGGTGGAGAAAGACAAATACCATATGATTTCACTTATATGTGTAATCTATAAATAAAACAAAACAAAACAAAAGGAACAAAACAGCAGTAGAATCACAGACACTGAGAAGTGACTGGTGGTTATCAAGTGACTGGTTGGGGTGGGTGTTTGAAATCAGTGAAGGGGAGAAAGAGGCACGTACTTAAAAATTTAAAAGTAGTCATGCAATAGTAGGAACTCATCAAACTGTCTTTGTTACTGTTTGTGAAAGACAAGGATAAATACAATTATAAAATGAAAATAAAGCAGAATCTGTAGCTTAAAGCCTTATAGATTAAAATTAGCAAAGTAGGAAGGAGCACATTATTTGAGAACATTTTCTCACTATCAAATAACACTTTTCTTAACAGGGATCCACTCTTGGGCTAGTTTCCAAGGAGACTCGAAACAATGTAATTCTACCCTCCATGTGTTTAGATTCCCCAGACCCTGTGAGGACTCACGTGCTCTGCGTGTCCATATTGTGATGAATGAACACACCCAGCTTTGTGAGGTCACTCTCCCAATCCCATTCTAAAATCGAGGACCATTCACAAAGAACTTTTGTGTTCCTCAGGGACCACTAGAACCACCCAGGGATTTTGTGGGTGCCATAGTGACCTCTGAGTTTCCTCTCTCAACATCCGAAACAAGTACATTTTGGGGACAATGGTGCTAGGGCTGCTGAGATGCCCCCTTCCACCTGTGAAGGCCTCTGTTTCCAAATTCCCTTAAGGAGGAAATGGCATTGAATTTCCTCCTTCACACATGAATTAAAACCTTTTGATAAAAACATTTTTGCTGGTGACTACAACTAGAATTATTTTTTGACAATGTATGCCAAACTTTAACACCTCCCACTTTAAAAACATATTTTCTAATATTACAAAACAAAAAACAACCCCTCCCCCCATCAAAAATAAACAAAAACAAAACCCAATCCAACCCTAACTGTAAGAGTTAGTTGTCTGGTAGGTCTCCCACTGGAGTAGACTGCAGAAAATGTGATGCTCAATATGGCTGGGCTTAGTTCACACACCACAAGAAGTCTTAGGACCATTTTTCCCTTTGTAGATTCACGAGAAAACTGTGGTACCTGTTGAGCATATCAGGGAGAGTCGTGAGCATCTAGCAACCAGCATTCTGGGCTGGTGTGCAAAGCCATGACATGGTAAGAAGAGATATGAGACATGTCCTCTGTAATGCATAACTGATGCAAAGCAGTTGTGGAATGAATGTGTATCATAATGGGAGAATTCCCTCCTCATAGGAACTCACAGTCCACAGGGAGAGGCTTGTTGCATGAAATTTTCTGTGCCATATCTTGGTTCAGAAAAACTCCAAAATGATGCACTGCTAATGCCTTTGATAGTCTCCCTTTCCAGGAAATACCATATTTTCTTCCTCCTGGACTCTGCTGACACCTGCTTTTTTTCAGCTTGGGCATCGTGAGATGCTTTGTGCTCTACTTGCCTCTGAGAAAGAACTTCATCCTATCTTAACCTCACCTACACTTCTACAAGTTGCAGACCATTAGTAAACTATCTTCATTTGAATCCTTGGCTACTGGGATTCCAGCTTTGGAGACTAGAGGAACATCAGTTGCAAGTACCGACAGAGGATTTCTGTGGAACATCCAGTTTAAAGATGAAATGAAATGAAGTTTCTCTTTTGACATGTTGAATTTCAGGGAACGTCAGGACATGTCAATGTAGTAATTTAGTAGCAATTTGTTTATAGGAGTCTAAAGGTCAGGAAAGACATGCATGAGAAATCCGTCATCACATAGTAGGTGGGTGAAGTAAAGCTTGTTGATGAAATCACCTAAGAAAGTGTGAAGAATGGGACAGGCAATGAATGGGCAGAGTACATAAATGACAGAGTACTTAAATGGCACAGTGCCTTACAGAATTGAGAGCTGTGGTTAGTACTTTGAACAAGGAAGGAGTGGCCAAAACAGGCAGCTTTTGGAGAGAGATGGAGTAAGATCTGGTAGGAGGACTGTTGTTGTACCTCTGATGAAGAGGCCATAGGTCTGTTCACGGCCACAGCAACCACGGGACTGGGGAGGAGTAGCAGAGAGTGGACTCAGCATGGGGAGGTGTGAACGGGAGGTAAAGTCTGTGAATGCAGGTCAGTCTTCCAGTTTCTGACCTTTCCCTGAACAACGTGTGAGAGAGGGGCTTCGGGACTGCTTGCTCCCTTTCAGTGTGGATTTATCTAGTGTGTGTGACCGTGGTCAGAGGGACTGCAGAAAGTTCTGTGATGGGGGCTGAGTACTTACTGAAACTTTCCAGGCCCCAGCCACTAGGGGGTGCTCCTCTGGCGTCATCTAAGTCAAGTGTCATAACTTAAGTTGGTTGTGGAATTTCCATCTTATGATGAGGAAACAATCGTTACGTAGAAGAGCCAGAATAGGGCCTCAAGTTTAACTCCAAGCCTCATTATCTTTCCACCACATTACCCCGAGGTCCTGATGACGAAGCTCACACATCACTCTCCCTGTGGAGATGGTGCATGGAGTGTGTGGCCCACAGACTTGGTGCACAGCTAGGGTTCTGGCTGGCATGAAAGCTCTAACTTGAGGCTCCTTCTGCTTTACCTCATGGCTGTTTACAGAGACTGCACTGTGTCAAATATCATGAAATAAATAAATGCATTTATTATATGATCTTTTTCCTCCAAGATGGTATGCTCTAAATGGGACAATATACTGGGACACAGAAAACTGAAAGAATGATTCTAACTTAGCAAGTATGTGGGTAATTTAACAAAGGAGCTTATATTTGAGCTGTGCCTTGGAAAATGGGTCCACTTTGTCCAAGTGGAGGTGACGCTAATTAGAATGAATTTGAAGATGCAGCAATGAACCTATAACACAATGAAAACATGTAAATCCTACCAACTTTACTGATCACAAGTAGTTTCAACAGCAAACTAAATTACTGAGCTGTATTAAGGTCTCAGTTATAAAAAAAACCCTACAGACTTTTAAACCATGAATCTGGAAGGCATTGGGTGGCATTTTTATAATAAGAGAATGTAGAAAATAGTGGTAATTACTATACTCTAAACTAGATCACCTGGGAAGAGAGAGACTACATGATGATCTACGCTCATAAAAATTGTCTCTCATTTGATAAGAGGTCAGTCTCTAGCTCCCTTCTGGTTAATGTCTGATTAATGTGTTAAAATATCATCAAATGTTGTGTCAAAGCATAATTTTCAGAAGTTAAGAAGGTGGCTTTCATAAAGAATGAAAAGGTGTCAAAGCTACATTCAACTAATTAATGAGGAAATGGCTAATTGCAAAATTGGTCACCAAGCACTTTAGGAACTTGGTACCTCTCAGTGTTTTGAAAAAAACGTATATTCAAATATGATTGACAGGTTAGATTCAAAACTTATTAATGTCCTACAGGGTAGAAAAAACTTAAACATTAGTTACATTCTGACTTGGGCAGAAATCTACAGACTGACTAACTTCCTAGTGCCTGAGCTCCAATAGCAAAGAGCAGAGTCTGGGCAGGCTGCCCCTGTCTCATTTCCAGCTGTTGGATGCTTTTCTCAAAGTCAGAGAATTATAGAATCCCTTTGTTCTAGATGAGTCATGACCGTGCCCAGTGTCCCTCCTGCCTGGCTTGTCATTGCAGGTCTACAGTATGCCAGATGCCACACACATAATGATGTCCTGGTGCAGTGCTCAGCACGGGCAGTCACTGCAGAGATGACAGCTGGGCCTCCGTAAGTAATCACCATGGCTGGATTAAATATACCTTGTAGCTCCAATACCTGGATATTGGTGTAGAGACAGTAAGTGGAGAACTATGCCAGCTGTTGATAAATTCCAAAGTCTTCCTATCAGTTTGTGGGCAATCTTCATTATTTGGCAGAAGGCACTGGAATCTGCTTAATGGAAGTCACTCATTAGTTATTTGAATTTTCAGTTTCAGGAGTAAGTGAAGGAAAGCATGTTGATTTCAGCTCTTACAGAACACTAAAAATGTATTACCTTTGATTTTAGTGACTATTAGACATGATAGAATTTTTTTCTTAAATGCCCACAGGCAATGTTTTGAAGACCAAGTCTTACTGCAATTTGAGCACTGACTCAGCTATTTAAAGTTTACCCGGTCTCTTAAGTATAATATTTTGAGAAATGTTCCCAAGTCTTAAGAGGTAAGACACCAGGGTGAAGGGAGAAGAATATGGGTCAAGATCGCAGATGCAACAATTAGCATTTGTGTTGTCCTCTGTGTCAAGGCGAGGCCATATCGAGGAAGCTGCTTCCATTGAATATCTATGATCGTTATCATCTGTCTATATTTATTGTTATGTGGCATTTTCTGTTGAGACTGTAGATTTTCTACCAAAAAACGTCCCCTTATGTCCCCAGTGCTTATGACTTTGATTGTGTAACTCAGATAAATGATACCTAACCTTTGCCTGATCACTGCATCTTTCGGCTATGATCAAAGCTCCCAGGAACGCACCTCTCTGCACAAAGACTTTATAGACCTTCAGGAGGTCTTGGGTCCTCCAGAGAAGTGTTCGTGAGTCCATGGGCCCCAGGATAAGAAGCAAACTTTTAATAAACTTTCTCACATGATGGCGGCAAAGTCATAGCTGCCTTTCCACCATGTTAAGTGTCCTTAAAGAAAGGCTCATTCAAGTGTCACACACAGAAATACAGAACTCACACCAGCTTGCCGATTGGCCACTGAATAGTAAGTGATCAAAAGTTGTAATGAGTAGAATAAAAATCAATACAACTAAGTTTTGCTTCTGTAAACATTTTTCCTTGTACTTTCCTTGATTAATAAAATGTTTGAATATTTTTAACTGAGCCAGATTTTATACTTTAGTAATTGACATAAATGAATATTAAGGGATACATTTTATGTTAAATCATAGATTCAACATTTCTATATAGTGCCCATTTTGAGTCATTTTGTGATAATAAATAGTAGCATAAAATGTACATTCATTTTTCCTCTGGAGAATGCCAATTTGGCATGGCAGTCTTTGACTTTTTTTTGTTTGGGTTGTTTTGTACTTAGAATATTTAGGTTTTTAAAAATATTTTAGTACTTAAATTTTCTTGAATATCAGAAAGAACACAATTTTTATTATGTTTAACTATGATATGATACCTTTCAGTTTCATTTTTTTCTACCTACATGTTGAGTCATTTCACAAAGTGTTTGAGTCCAATTAATAAAATATGATATTTTGTAAAGTTTATGCTTCCGAACTCCAGTTGCTTAGAATGCTCCAAGAATAGACTTCATAGTCTAAATAAGTACAGAAAATTCTGCACACTATTTCTGCCTTTTCAAGATTCATCATATATCTTCTTATATTTAAGGCTCTGATACAACCAAGGAAAACAAGCCTCTTTCACGTTATTACCATTTTCCCAATTCTTTGGACAATAGGATGTCTAATAAGAGCATAATAACTATTACAGTATCCTGAAGAAATAGTGCTCCTTAATATTTATTCTAAACAGCATGGACTTACAAATCAAATTTCCTTTTGCCCTGTGTTTTTGTGATTAAGTTTATCTGTGAGGTTTTTTGAACATAACATTGGAATAGACGTCATGAAAACTGAAGTACAATTTGATTCTGCTGCTAATAGGCAGTGTAATTTTAAATAAGTCATCTAATCCAGGTGATTCTTAATGTATTAATTTTAAAACATATTATAAAATAAAACTGTTTTTACCAATCTCTGATGTTTCATTATTCCATTAACACTACTAAAATAATGTGTTTTAGGAGTTTCAGAATCACTTTCAGCATCCATTCCGCTCTATAACACAGCACCTCTTCAGTGTGGCTTCAGATAGAGATACGGGTTGGATTCTCTCTTGCATGATAAGCAGTGTGGAGACAGTTCGCCCAGGGCTGAATCACAAAGCCAGAGTCTCTGCAGGTCCCTCAGCTTTTCCCGGGTGGTGGCGTGCTGAGTGCCCCAGCCGTCCTGCCCACCCTTCAGAGGAGGAGGAGGAAGCTGTGTGAGGAGGTGATGCTATAGGAAGAAGGCAGTGCTTTCCCAAGCTTCCCAAGAAGGCTTCCCTTGACTAACGTCTCCTCCAGCACCTGGAAGAGTAGCTGGCACAGAGTAAAAGTTCGGAGCTATTTGTTGAATAACCAGGTCTCAGAGTCCGGCTCTCTTTCACATGACTGTTTTCAGATGTTCCCAGGTGGAGGGAGATATGTAGATCTCTTCCCCTTTAATCTAAGTCCAGGGTGAGTAAAGTCCATGGAAGGGAGCATGGTAGGTGAGTGATGTTGACACAGGCAGAAGTTCTTTCCAAGGGTTCTAGTAGCATAGACTCCTTTCTCCAGCAAACAGACAAATCTACGCTGGGGAAGGGCCCGGGCCAGACTCAGCCTCTGCATCGGGGCAGGATGGACGTCGTCATCTGCGCAGCATCGCCAATGACCCCTGTTAATGCCAGATCTTTTTTTCCTCACCACCCAGAGTGACTGTGGGTGATGTAACAAGACACCAAGAAGCATGGTAGAAACCTCAGTATGCACATTTTTTTCCAAATTCATAACGAGATCTATGGATGGAAAATATATAGATCAAAATGCAAATTAAACCAGTAAAATGTCATTATCACAAAGGCAATAGGCATCTATGCAATAATCGGAAATAGTGGTAACAATGGAAATACCTCAGTTATACCATGTGGGATTTGGAAGTGAAAGAAAACTCAAACTCAAAATCTCTATAACAAATATCAATAAGCAAACAAACACAAATAAAAAACAAATGAACAAATCATATTTGTGGACAGTAGTAGAAAGTCTGGAACAACACAGGCCTTAATTACATTTTACAATAATTTACAGTGGCCCAGCTTTTTGCATATCAGGCATCTCAATGTACTAAATCTCTCCAGCCACTTGAATCAAAATCACTGTTACTGTCTCCACTTTGCACATGGTAGGCACTGAAGGCATAGCACGACATACCCCAAGGTCATGGGTGCTCAGATGTCACTCATTAACTCGTGAGTTAAAAATAGGCACAGGCCAATATTGTAGAAAATGACCTAACACTGAAATCATGTTTGTCTGGCCCTATCATGGGACTGTGCCCTTTGAATAAGATACCTACTCTCTACTTCAAACTGACCTAGGGTTCCTGACACTGGCTTTGTGAACTAGCATTGTTTTTTGCCTTGGGTTAAGCTTTGATCCTGCCTAGACTGGCACTTGGGTGACCCAATTTTGATGGTTCTCAAGGTCCTCCATTAATTGCTGGTCCTCCCTCTCCTGGGCTTGAACGTAACCAGAAGACACACAGCTACCCAGTTCTAAATTCTCTGCCTTTTCTACTACATCCTCCTGCTGCCCTGAGAGGGTCATCTGCCAGTGATCATTTAATGCTACTTGTTTACAAGTTTAATGAAGACGGCCATTCCTAAGTCACATGATCTAGCATATCATGTGAATGTTGCAATTCTGAATGGGCAGCTGAAATTAAGTAATTATTCATTTAACTAATACATTCATTCATGTAAAATCTATTAGAAGCTTATTTCACTCCAGGTACCTGGTCAGTTCTGAGATCACAGAGATGAATAACTGCTGTCCTTTACCTTAGGCATTTTATACTCAATCCACATAATTTATGATTTCTGGTATTTTTCTGGAAGTCGTTAGTACTTCCTCTTTGTCCTCTTGCTGACAATTGTGATTTCTCAGCCTGCTTGTTGAATATATAATTATTCTGCCTGAATATTCACGGAATTAGCTCCCTCAGCACACCCTGGGACACACTGAGTAAGTGGGGGAACCTGAGGGGAGCCTGTTGGATCATTCAGAAGAACAGTTTCTTACAAATATTGCTGGACAGATATGATCCAATCACCATACTAAAGTCCATATTCCCAATTTTATAGGTTAAAACCTGCTGCTCTCTCATTATTGTCCTTAAAACCACCAGTGAAGTTTGACATGAAGCCTTACACTTCTCACTGTGATGCACTGAGCAGAGTTGCTGGAAGTGGCCAGGTAGGCTCATGTTTCATTGTCTGGATAATAGGACAGCTGGGAGGAGATGCTCAATGCACAGGATGGGGTACCTTCTTTGGAGGACCACAATAAAGCTTGGTTTCCCTGGAACCAGGGCCTCTCTCCCTCTTGTGATGGGGAAACTATACTTTCTCATGGATCCCAGCTGTGGGGTTTTTTTCACGCAAATTGCTGACACCAAATGCAGATTGCATGGTATAAGCACCTCCTTAACACCCTCTTTCAAAGATGTCAACTCAGGCTTCTCCTATAGAAAAGGAGACTGTGGGAGAGGTCAGCTACATGTCCTTCTGTCCAGGAAGCATTGCCAGTCGCCCCAGACTGAGTTAGACTCCCTTTCAGGGAGCTACTATACCTTCCATCCTTGTATGACTCTGGCATGTATCATAGTATATGGGAATTACAAGTTCACTTCTTGGCATCCTCCCCATTGATAAGTTCCACAAGTGCTGTGACTGTGGTTAGGTGACCACTGACTCCCAAAGGCCTAATACAGTGTCTGTCTTGTGGAAAATGCTCAATTAAGTTTTGAATCAACTATAAAGGCAACACACCATCGTGTTTCACATGTGGAATCTACGTACAATGGCCTCTTGCCAGCTGAGCTGCCTTGGGCAAAGTTAACCTCTTGTGCATCAGGCCCCTCATCTGGAAGGTAAGCTCAGTAACAGTAATCATCTCCTGGTGTTGCTGGATACATAAATTATTAGAAAGAATGATTTAAGGAAAACACAGCACTCAGTTCATGCAAGGAAGGTGAGCTACTTAAGGTGGAATGGCCTACAGAGGAGGGAATCGGAGAGAAAAGGAGCGATAGCCAGTAGTGAACCACCTGAAGCATGGGATTATCTCCAGTTCTATAAATGAATACATTTCCTTATCACTAAGTCAATTTTATATGGATTCTCTATTAATCTATCTGACTCACTGAGTACTCAAACTTGTTAAAATTGTCAATCTTATGGTCACGAGATTAAACTTTCTATAATTTAATTAGTATGTCTCTGAAAAGTTAGTGAGACTACACATCTTCACATTTCCCAATTACTCATTTTTGTTCATCTTTGGTGAATTTTAATTTTTGTTCTACGACAATTTTCCTATTTGAGTATGTGTCTATTTTACAGATTCTTTTTGATGTGTGGGTGTACATACACAGGTATGTGTTCTAGATTACAATATGTTTCTGTTTTTTTTTTTCTCCCAGCTTTGTTGATGTATAGTTGGCATATAAAATTGTAAGCTGTTTAAAGTATACAGCATATAATGTGAGATATATATATTGAAAGGATTCTCCCTATTGAGTTAATTAATCCATCCATCACATCACATATTTACTTTTTTTTTTTTTGGTGAGAATACTCAATTTCTACTCCATTAGCAAATTTCAATTTTACAATACAATGTTATCAATTATAGTCGCCATGTTTTACATTATATCATAGACCTTATTCATCTTTTCATCTTATAATTAAAAGTTTGTACCCTCTTAAACAACCTCTTCCAACTTTCCCCATCTTCCAATCCCTGGAAACCACTCTTTTACTCTCTGTTTAGTTACACTTAAAAAAATTTTAGATTCCACATATAAGTGAGACCATGCAGTGTTTGTCTTTCTCTGACATATTTCACTTGGTATAATGCCCCCTAGGTTCTTCCATGTTGTCTCAAATGGCAAGATTCCCTTCTTTGTAAAGGTTGAGTGATATCCATTTTATAAATCACCTCTTCATTCTTCTGGCAATGGACACAGGTTGTTTACATACCTCGCCTATTCCTTGGAATAATGCCACAATGAACATGGAAGTACAGATATCTCTTTGAGAAAGGGATTTTACAACCTTTATATATATACCTAGAAGTGGAATTGCTGAATCATATTGTAGCTCTATTTTAACTTTCTTGGGGAACTGCTTTCCACAGTGGCTATACCAGTTTATATTCCCCCAACAGTGTTTACAAGGTTTCCTTTTTCTCCACATTGTCACCACTAATCTCTTGTCTTTTTGATGACAGCCATTCTAACAGGTGTGAGGTGATTTCTCATTGTGGTTTTGATTTGCATTTCCTTAAGGAATAATGATGTTGGGCACCTTTTCATACATCTGTTGGACATGTGTATGTCTTCTTTGGAGAAATGTCTATTCAAGTCATTTGCCCATTTTTTAATTGGGTTGTTTTTTTGCTATTGATTTGCATGAGTTCCTTATATATTATGAATATTATTGCTTTACAGGATATGTGGGCTGCAAATATTTTCTCTCATTCTGGAAGAAACCTTTTCATTGTGTTAATAGTTTTCTTTGCTGAGCAGAAGATTTTTTTTCAGTTTGATGTCATCTCATTTATTTTGCTTTTGTTGCCTTTGCTTTTGGTATCAAATCTAAAAAATCATTGGCAAGAGGAATGCCAAGGAACTTATCCCCATGTTTTCTTCTAAGTGTTTTAATGTTCAGGTTTTACATTAAAGTCTTAATCCATTTGGAGTTTTTTTGTGTGTATGATGTAAGCTAGGTATACAATTTCATTCTTTTGCATGTAGCTGCCAGTCTACCCACCACCATTTATTGAAGAGACTATCCTTTCTCCATTCTATATTTTTGGCTTCTTTGTCAAAATGTAACTGACTATGTATGTATAGGCTTATTTCTGGGCTCTCTGTTTTGTTCCATTCATCTATGTATCTGTTTTTGTGCCAATACTATACTGTTTTGATTACTGCAGCTTTGTAATATAGTTTGAAATCAGAAAGTGTGATGCCTCCAGCTTTGTTCTTTTTCAAGATTGCTTTGGCTATTTTTTTTTTTTGCAGTTCCATACAATTTTAGGATAGTTTTTTCTATTTCCACAAAAAATGCCTTTGGAATTTTGCACTGTATTTCAGTGTAGAATGGCCATTTAAAAAATTAACTCTTCCAATCCATTAGCATGGAATATCTTTCCATTTATTTGTTTTTTCTTCAGTTTCTTTCATCAGCATTTTACAGTTGTCAGTGTACAGATCTTTCACCTGCTTGGTTAAATTTATTCCTAAGTATTTATTTATTTACTTTTTGCCCATGTGATGCTATTGTAAATGGGAATATTTTCCTAATTTCTATTGCTGATAGTTTGTTGTTGGTGCATAGAATCTCAATTTTTCTGTTAAATCGTCTATAAAGTTCTTCTCTAAGTCAACAAGTCTGTAGCTTAGTTCTTTATTATTTATGACATAATTTATCATGCTATTTTAACGTAATGGAGTCATAGTTTTTCAAGGATTTTATCGCTTTTGTGGTCTCATTTAAAAAATCTCATCCTTGAAATTACAAATATATTCTATATATTGTTCTAAGAATTTAAAAGCTTTTCTTTTCAAATTTAGTCTTCTATAACACATCTTGAACTTATTTTGGGTATGGTGTCATTGATGTAATTTTATTGTTTCTATTTGGAAAACCAGTTGTCTCAATGTGATTTAATAAATGAATTCCTCTCTTTGCATGATTTATAATGCTTCTGCTATTGTATGCCAAGAGCCCATTCTTTTATGGGCCTATTTCTGTTTTGTTGATTTATTTCTCTATCCCTACAGCATCTTCATATTGTCTTAATTAATGTAGTTTATATTTAATATAGCTCATAAATACGCCTTTATATTTGGTAAGTCAAGTCATCTTACTTGTTTCTTTGTTTAAATTTTTATTGTCTTTTTAGATTAATGCATTTTTAACTAAGATATGCATTTTTAAAAATCAAGGTTAAATTCACGTAAGTTTCACCATTTTACCCATTTGGAAGTATACAGTTCAGTGGTTTTGTTACATTTGTAATGTTGTGTAACTATCTGCATCACCTAATGCCCAAATATTTTCATTACCTCAAAAATATACCCTGTACCTGTTAAGAAATTGCTTCTCATTTCCTTCTCTCCCAGTCTATGGCAACCATTACCATACTTTCTGTCTCTATGGATTTGCCTGTTCTGAACATTTCATATAAATAGAATCACAGAGGAAGTATTGTTTTGTGCCTGGGCTCTTTTATTTAGCATAAAAATTTCAAGTTTTGCTTATGATATAGCATGTAGGAGTATTCCTTCCTTTTCATGACAGAACAATATTCCATTGTATTATTATATCAACTTTTGTTTATTCAATCATCAGTTAATGGCCATTTGAGTTGTCTCCACTGTTTGGTTGTTATGAATAATGGTGCTTTGAAAAATTATGTACAAGTTGTCACTTGGTCATTTTTTTCAATTCTCTTGGGTTTATATCTATAGGTGCAATTGCTAGGTCAAATGGCAATTCCATGTTCAACTTCTTGAGGAGCCATATTTTTGTCCTTGCCTATCCCATTTTGCACTTCCACCAGTGATGTATCAGGGTTTCAGTTTCTTCAAATTCTTGTCAACATTTATTAGTTTCTGTGTTTTATAGCTATTCTAATGAGACTTATGTGATATCACTGTAATTTTGATTCAGACTTACCTAATGACTGTAATAAGTATCTTTTTTATGTGCTTCATGGCTACCTGTACACCTTTTTTGGAGAATTTTTTTAAGTCCTTTGCCCATTTTTAAATTAAGCTGATTGTCTTTTAATTGAGTTGTAATAGTTGATTATGTAAACTGGACACTAAACTGTATTCAGGTATCTGATTTGCAAATATTTTCACCCATTCTGTGAGTTGCCTTTTCATGTTCTTGGTGGTGTCTTTTGATGTAAAATGTTGAACATTTGATGCAGTTCACTTACCTACTTTTTTTTCTTGCTTGTGCTTTTGGTGTCGTATTTATAAAAACATTGCCTAAACCAAGATCACAAATATTCATACCTGTGGGGTGAATCCTCCAACTTTGCTCTTCTTTCTCAGGACTGTTTTGTCATAAGGTCTTTTACCATTCCATATGTATTTAGGATAATCTGGTCCATTTCTTCATAAAAGGTAGCTAGAATTTTGATAGTGAATAAATATGAGGAATAGTGCTATCTTAATACTTCATGAATCTGGACATCTTTCCATTTAATTTCTTTCAACAATGCTTTGTAGTTTCTTGTATACTACTCTTCCACCTCTTTAAAAAAATTCAATTATAAGTATTTTATTATTTTTTATGCTATTATAAGTGGAAATTGCACATTTTCCTTCTTAATTTGCTCATTGCATTACATAGAACTGCAAATTTTGCATGTTACTATTTTGTCTTGCAATGGTGTTGAGCTCACTTATTTGCTTGAATTGTTTTTTTTGTGTGTATCATTCATGTATGTATATATATATATATATATATATATATATGTATATATATGTATGTTTTCTGTTAAATGGGATAGTTTTACTTTTTCCTTTACAATTTGAATGCCTTCTATTTTTTTTCTTCCCTAATTTCCTAACTAGTACAATATTTAATAAAAGTAACAAGAATGGAAATCCTGGTCTTATTGCTCTAAGGAGGGTAAGCTTTCAGTATTTCACCCTTAAGTATGATGTTAGCTGTACACTTTTTGTAAATGCCCTTATCAGTTTGAGAAAGATCCCTTGGAGTGAGACTTTTTTATATCAGTTAAAATGATGGTATGTTTTTTCTTCATTCTATAAATATTAATGTGGTATATTAAATTGGATTATTTTTGTTGAACTACTTTGTATTCCTTGGATAAATCCCACTTGGTCACTGTAATGGTTCATTTTATGTATTAACTTGGCTAGGCCATGGTATCCAGATGTTTGCACAAACATCAGTCTGGATGTTACTATGAAAGTTTTTTTAGAGGGCATTAACATTTCAATCAGTAAACTGTGACTAAAGCAAATTACCCACCATAATGAGGGGGGCCCTGATTCAGTCAAGTGACGGTCTTTAAAAAACAAGACTGAAGTCCACCAACTAAGAGAGAATTCTGCTTCCAGACGGCCTTTGGACTCGAGATGCAAAATTAACTCTTCCCTTGGTCTCCAGCCTGCCAGCCTACCCTGCAGATTTTTGACTTCCTAGCCTACATAATCAAATAGATGAGCCAACTCCTTAAAATAAATTTCCCATTTTCTATGTGTACATATATTCTATTGGTCTGCCTCGCTGGAAAATATTGACTTAAACATTCATGGTTTAGAATCTTTTAGTAAGTTACTAGGTCCATTGTTGAGGATTTGTGCACCTATATTCACTGGGATATTGGTCTATAGTTTTCTTATCTTTTAATATTGTTGCCTAGCTTTGGTGTTAGGGTAAAACTGGGTTCATAGAATGAGCCGAAAATGGTGTTTCTTTTTCTGTTTCAGAGGAGTTTGAAAATAACTGGTGTTAATTCTTCTTTAAATGTTTGGTACAAGTTGTCACCTGCAGCTATAAATTTCCCTCTGATCACTGCTTTCACTACATCCCATATATCTCTTGTAAAATTTTCTTTGGTTTTTGGGATTAATGTTCTAGGAATGTCTGCTGGTCTAACTTGTTTACAGTGCTGTTCAAGTCCTCTATTTTCTTATTTGTTGCCTGTCTGGTTGTCTATCCAATATTGAAAGTTGCATATTGAAATCTCCAACTATTACTGGAGATCTATTTCTCTTTTCAATTCTGTCAGTGTTTATTTCATGTATTTAGGACTTTGTTATTTGATTTATGTATGTTTATAATTGTTATATCTTCTTGATAAATTAAACCTTTTATCACAAAATATCCTTTTTCTCTGAAAATTTTGTTTTAAAGTCTATTTTTACTGATATTAGTATAGCTACTTCAGCTCTCGTGGGCTCTGTTTTCATGGAATCTCTTTTGTCACTTTACATTTATCCTATCCTATGTCTTTCAATCCAAAGTGAGTCTTTTTTAAAATAGCGTACAGTTTGATTCTGGTTTTTGTTGTTGTTGTCACATTTGGCAGTGTTCTTTATTTCTTGTTGTGGCTTTGGGTTAGTATCTCATGTCCTTTGATTTTATCCTGAAGGACTTTCTTTAGCAATACTTGTTATGCAGGTGTGCTAGCCATGAACTTGATCATATTTTGTTAATCTGGAAATGTCTTATTTTCTCTTTCATTTTTGAAGGGAACATTTTTTTTCTTCAGATGTAGAAAGCTTGCATGACAGGTTTTTTTTTTTTACATTTTGAATATAATGTTCTACCATGTTTTTCCCTTCATAGTTATGAGATAGCAGCTTTTAATCTTATTGAGGGTCCCTTGTATGTGATGTGTCACTTTTGTCTGGTGATAGTTTAATTATGTGTTTTGGGGGTGGATCTTCTTGATTTATCTTACAGTTTACTGAGATTCTTGAATGTGTAAATTAATGTATTTC
Source organism: Manis pentadactyla (assembly GCF_030020395.1). NCBI lineage: Eukaryota > Metazoa > Chordata > Mammalia > Pholidota > Manidae > Manis > Manis pentadactyla. The sequence goes on from NC_080025.1 coordinate 48,580,035, forward strand.
ATCAGTTTTGGGAACTCTGTGGCCAGTATTTCTTTAAATATTCTTTCTGTCCCTTTTCTCTCCTTTGATACTGGAACTTCCCATTTTTACATATGTCGGAATGCCTGGTGGTGCTCTACAGGTCTCAGACAGGCTCTTCCCTTTTTATTTTCTTTCTGTCTGTTCCTCAAACTGTGTAATATCAGTTGATCTTTTCTTACATTTTTTAATTCTTTCTTCAGTCTCTTGCATCTGTTACTGAACTCCTCTAGTGAATTTTTCATGTCAGCTATTTTTCTTCCCTTTTACAATATCTATCTCTTTATAGCTTTAAAAACAGAAATTTTCATGATGTGTGTATTTATTGATATGATTTTTCTATTGGTGAGACATTACTCTTTAGTTCTTCAGACGTGGTTTTCTTTTTAGTTCATTAAACATGTTTTAAATAGCTGTCTTAGGGTTTTTGTAAAAATCTACTATATGGACTTCCTCAGGCACAATTTCTTTGGTTGCCTTTTTCCTGTTCTTCTTTATTTGCTTGCCTCATAATACTTTACTAAAAACTGCACATTTTTAACATCACAGCATAGCAACTCTGGAAATGAGAATCTCCCTTCTTTTCCTCAAGTGCTGGTTGCCTCTTCTTACTGTAGTTATTTTGTTTTCTCATGACTTTTTTGAATGACTTTTGTAGACTGTATTCTTTGTTGTGTGTGATCACGTTAGTTGGTGATTATCTTAAATGCCTGGAGTCCCCAGAAACAAAAATCAAACAAACAAAACTCTCTCCCCTTCTTTGGAGAAGGCCTCTGTGCTTCTGCTGGGCATGCCCTCAGTACTCACTCAAGGGAATTATAACTCTGCCTTAGCCTGCACTCCCTGCTTTCACAGCCTCCCAGCTTAGTGCCCTCTCTGGGCTTTCCTGGGCATGTGCATGGCCTTCAGATTCCTGGAAATGTCAAAGCTTTCAAAGAGCTATTTCCCAAAGCTTTTTATTCCCAGCCTTTTCTCCCAAAATTTTAGTTAATTTATTCTTATCCATTGCCCTAAACAGCAGTGACTAAAGCATTTGCCTGTAAGTGTTTTTGACAAATATCCACTGGGTAATGGTTTCAGCACTAGGTGAGTTCTTCTGAGTTAGGCAAGACAAAGGCGAGCCTTTCAGGCTAGTTTTCAAAGGAGTCACCAGATAGGTCAAAACAAATAATTCTAAGTCTTTGTGAATGAAGCCCATTCTGCTGCCACTGGTACTGGTCTGGGAAAGTGGGCTGCTGATAAGCTGGGAGGCTGAGAATAAGGCTTGGGTGTGTTCATTAACCACAAAGTTTAGTGTTCATACAGAGATTCAGTGATTTTTCCTGGATAAATGTTCACCTGGTTGAGAGAGTGAACAAGATAGAAGCACAATCTTTTGGTAACCAAATCTCAGATTCCCGTCTCTTTGTTTTGTTCTACTTACTTGAAGTGCATCACTATATCCAGCCACATAAAGGGATATGAATACACAAAGCCTTGTAAACCAGGAGGATCACTGGGATCCATGCTTCCCGTGCTAGGCTAGGTCTCTTCATTTAGTTCCATTTTGATTTAATATTCTTTCCCATACTTAACATTTTTTCTTTCCATTTTTCAGACTGGATACTTTCTACTGGAACCTGGGTAGTTTCTGAATGTCTAATCAGAAATAGTGCTGTTTATGTTGTGTCCTTTTGTTAAATCTATCTTATGAGTTCTTTATTTCAAATAGTATGTTTTTTCTTTCCCAGAATTATCATTTGATTATTTTTATAGATTACATTTCTCAATAGAAATTTTCCATTTTTTTTCAAGTAATTTTATCCATTTTCTCTATTTCCTTGAACATATGAATTATAACTATTTTAAAGCCTTTTCCAGCTACTTTCAAAATCTGGGTAGCCTGTGGATCTGTTTGTATTATTTGCTTTTTCCCTCTGCAATAAGTTATATATTCCTGTGTTTCAAAGTAAGTAGTAATTTTTAGAATGACATTTGTTATGTATTTGGAAATTCTGAAGCCTCCTGGTAATAATATTCTTCTAAAGCAGGCTAGACCTTCCCTTCATTGGGAGGGTGACAAAAGGTCATTTCATTCAGTTGGAGATTTCCTTTCCTGGAAATGGGGCTGCCTTCCTGGCGAGGCCATCCCCATGGGCCTTCCAGGGCTTGCATCGGAGGCTGTGGTTTCCACAGGGACACTGCTTGGGCCAGCTGAATTCCAACCTCTGTCTTGCCTAACTACCAAAAGCTCTTCTAACTTGTCTTCTAACCACTTGTAGATCACCCTAAAAGTTCTGCATCCATTCCTCTGTCTTCCTGGAAAATCTTCTCTCGAGGGTCTCTCCAATGTCTGCTCAAGCATCACTTCTGGGCCCCCACACCAGAATCTCTAGGTATAAGCTTGCTCACTTCCCCCTTTCTTGTGTGCATACGGTGTGATGTTTGGATGGGTTTATTGTTTAAATGTGTTATTGTTTATTATAAAAAGTGAGGACCCCACTCCAATCTCTATTGCAATCTCCTTCAGATTGGGCGCCACTCCGTCTTCCTCACTGCCCTCTCTCCCCAGGCTCGGGGTGGTGCCTGGCACATGGCAGGGAAGAAATACACAAATTTTTCCAAGGTCTGTTTGTCACATGAAATGAAAAGTCCACAGCTGCCTTATAAGCTTATAAGACCCGGCCTGTGGAAACTTGGGACGATTTCCAAAAGCGGGTAAAAGTCGGGCTATCCAAAGCTGCCCCGTGGAGAACTAGGGGAAAACAGAGCATTCCAGGCAGAGGGAAGAAGCTTCAAGAAGACTTAGATACAGAGAAGGTTAGACTTTTCCTTATGATTCCTACAAGCCTGTTAAAATGCCTAGAACAAAGGGGGGTGTGTGAGTTACTTGCTGTACTGACAGGCTGAAAATAAAATTCTAAATCAAGGGAAACTATTAAAAAGAGAATCCCTTGAAAGTGTAAATCCAGGGCCATTTCAAAATCTCTTTTATTTCCAATCTTCATGGAGGACATTTTGCTGTTGCTGTTTGTTTTATTTTTTTGTTTACAACTTGTGGAAAATTGTAATTTACAGGACTGTTGATCCACCAGTGAGCATTTGCTGAAAGTCACATAAATTACAAGGCCTAAAAGCATGGGGAAGACATGTAACATAAAATTGCCTGTACGTCTTTGAGGTTAAAACAGTTCTTCTGTATGTCCAGGTGGTCCACCGAAGGGGACAGACAGCCAGGGTTGGAGGGGCATCTTGGTGGGGCCTGAGGGGTGATCTGGCTTCCCTCCACTGGGCTGAGCATCGAAAATGGGTCAGGAATGTATACGTGGAAACCAACAGTATCCAAGTTATTTAGAGGGAATTTTCTTGACTCAAAGCTTAACGTTTGCTACAGTTACAATTATGAACACTAATGATGCTCTATGAGATCCAGCTGAAAGAGATCCTCTTTCTCTGGATTTCTGGACCACATGGCACTTTTCTATTGCACATGAAGGTCACAGCATGTCCCAGTGCTTCACAGTAAATTTGTCTAATGGCGTTTGTCCCTACACCTTGCCAAGGAAGACCACCTTTGTGCTGTTTGCTTTCCAACTCTGATTGAGACCTGGTTGAGGAGGTTGGTATTTGAGAACAATAAGGACAGAGCAGGCCAGCCATCTCTTTCCCCATCTACTGCAGGCAGTTTTCTATCTTTTGAATTTCACTTACTCTGCCTCCCGTTCCTTTAACCTCAACAAGTCACTGGCACCATTTTTCTGAGTGTTCTGTTATTCTTGTAACCTCAGCTTTTCTTGGAAGTTAAGAAGGGTAAAGTCACATCTCTGAACTTTTGCACAATTGCTACCAAAGACATTTGTCATAGGCTTGCCAGTGGGCTGGTGTGAGGTCCCAGGATTAAACTGCATTTGGAATTTATAAGCATGGTGAGAAGAGGTTCATTTTAAGATCATAAATTTACTTTTGAGTCTTTGTTCTGGCACTTGGGAGGTGTAGAGTTTTGAGCAGTTGTAATTAGTCTCCCACAGCCTCAGCTTTTCCATTGTAAAATGGCAATCTGGTGGTACTGGACTGGTGGAGTATTGTCAGTGTTACTGAGAGCTTATCTCTAGACTTGGAAAGCTTATTGCTGTTTATCACTGCACAGCTCTCACAGCAGGTTTTCAGAACATTTTTGATTATTGCTCACAAGTTTACCTGCTAAATTGTATCAATGAAGTTCAATAACTTGTGATGTTTTGCCTTTGCTTCTAGGTTACTCAGAGCTGCTTTAACAGCTGCTGTGGATATTGTCAGTTTGTTTCCACATGCTAACTATACTAACATAAATTTTGGTGTATGTTACCTCTTTTATATTTTCTTTAAAATTCCTATCTAGCAGATGTGAACATTTCTCTAATCCTTTTAAATGTGGTAAGAATATACCCTGTGGATGACAAATCATTTTATTAAGAAATTTGGGTTGTGAATGTTACATATCCAGTAAATACAATACGGTGATAGTCACCATTAGCCTCCGTCCACTTGGTGAATCCTGGAAATGGAAGTTCAGATGTGAATTTATAGTGTATTCTGGCTTTAAATCACAAGGTTATCAGATTAGATTGGTTTGCAACTAGAGACAATAGACCTGGAAGAAAACTTTTAAATTATTGAGTGAACACAATGGCTGTATAGAGGGGAAACAGACCAGGAAAGTGAGGTGACGCGAGGTCACTTAGCGGAAATGCTCCTCGGCAAACCACTGCCCTTGCATCCCACCCCCTGGCTGATGTCCACGCATCTGTCTACACCTGTTCCTCCCTCCAGTCATTTAGCAGGTGTCCCAGATATCTACTGTAGCATGGTAAGCAGCCCCAAGGCCTAGTGGGGCAAAGTGGCACCTTTTCTATGGGCCTCCAGGTTCTGTAGGTCAGGACTTTGGTTAGAGTGTGGTGTGGTTGGTTTTTCCTCATCCATCATGTCTGGGGCTTCAGCCAGGAAGATTCAACAGCTAGGGGTAATGCAAAGTGACTGGGACTAGCATTATGTGGAGAATTCTCTCAATTGACTGGTACCAGGGGTGGGTAACTCAGTGTTTGGACTGGAGCGTCTACGCAGACTTCTACACACCCCTGCAGCTTCAGGCATGGCCGTCTTGGGGTGATCAGACTCCTCAAATAATGGTTCAGGGCTCCAAGGGCTAGATTTTCAGTGAGTCTGAGGGGGGAGCTGCATGGTCTTCAATGACCAGTGTCGAGCGGAGCATAGCTTCACCTCTATATACCCCAGAGGTCAAATAACCACATGCTCTCCCCAGTTCAAGGAGAGAGGACAGGGACTCCATATCTTGATGAGAAGAGTAACATGCATTAAAACTGCCATAAAGGTATTTGTTGAGAGCATTTTATGTGGCAGACAACAGGCTCTTCTTGGGGAGACAAAGATGGATGAGGCACATTCTCTATCTTCAAAGAGCTCCCGATCTATAAAGAAGCAAAAACAGTTTGGGCTCCAAGGTCCTACCTGAATTCATCTATGACACCACAGCAATTCATACTTTGATTGTTCAACAGAGATAGTGAATGAATTAATGAAACAGAGTAGAGACTACAGAAACAGACCAAAGACTATATGGAATTTTGATAAATGGTGATAGTGTCTTGAGAGCTCATTGTTCAAAGAAAGGACTGTCTAATATGTGGAACGAGAAAATGTATTTCTGCATGGAATTTATGAAATAGATGCCTACCTCCCACCATAGAAAAAATTAAGTCCAGATGCATCAAGGACTTAGATTCAAAAGCAAAGCTTTAAAACTGGTGGAGGCAATGTAGATGAAAATCATTCCGACCTTGGGGTTGAGAAGGATTTCTTAGCAAGACACCAAAAACACTAATCATAAAAGAAGTGATTGATGAAGTCCACCCCTTTGAAATTAAAAACATCTGCTTATTACAAACTTATAAAAAGTGAAAAAAAGCAGAAATCAGGGAGAAGATATTTGTAATACATATAATTGAAATGCAATCACTATCATTTATCTATCTACCTATGTATGTATCTATCATCTATCATCTATCTGTCATGTACAAATAAAAAAGAAAAAGACAAACCACCCAATAGAAAAATGGACAAAAGACAAACCCAGAAAATCACTAAAGAGAGAAACATGAAAAGACCATAAACAAAATAATGAAAGAGTGTCTGCAGTCATTTGTGATTCTGAATGTGTAAATCAAACTGCTGTGAGATACCATTTTAAAGTGATTTGATTGACAGGTATCAACGTGTAAGGCAGTACAGATATGGATCTGAGGAACTTCCACCAAGGGTATAAATTGATGCAACTTTGGAAAATAATGGGACATTTTATTAAAGGTCCTGTCTGTCAATGCTGTTCTTCTCCAGTGCACCAAGTTTTGGCCCCACTAAATGATGAGACATTAGGTTGATGCTGAAGAAGGAAAGGTCTTTGCTGTCAAAGGCAATTTCAAAGAGAATTAGGGATGAATTATGAAAATCAGGCCCTTGTTCCATCAAAATTAAAATCCTATTTTCAGTTTGCTTCTTAAAAGCAAGCCAACCAACAAGATGGCAATGATAGTATCTGTAACTTCAAACCTCTGTTTACCCCTAATCTATGATGGGACTTACATATTACAGGTTTTAAAGTGACCACTGAGGGCAAAGAAAGAGGTGGGTGTCTGCTCCAGATTCTGAGAAGTGGTCCCTCTGTTTTGTAGGTAGACATGTAGCTGAGGGATCAGTAAAGCCTGCAGGGAGGGGAGGTCTGTGGATAAGGGGAAGTTGCTGGACCATGACTTTAATTAGCCTGAGCAAATGAATTCCATCAAAGGAAACACAGAATTCAAACTGCGTCCAGATAACTGTAGGCCTTGGGACAAATGAGGCTGAGTCAAGGAGGACGACCTTTCTCTGTCCTCATTATTTCTTATCATATGTGAACTGCAGTTCTCTGTGTTTCTAAGCCCATTTTTATAACAAGCTTACATAAAATTCCTCAGCATAACTTATCTCTCCGAACTTCATCCGCCCAGGATGATGCCGGGAGCTGGCACACACCAATGTTTGGACGGTGTCCCCCCTGGTCTCAAGTGGGCTGAGGGCGCATGCATGTGAAGCCTCAAGCCTGACACCCCCACCTCAGGAAGGCTGATGTGATCTTTCCGGGGTAGACCACGTTGCCCTCCTGGTCCTCTGAGGCTAGAGACGGTGAAGTCTGAGGAGGATGTCATTCTCCGGTCCATCCCAGCTGTGGTGGCAGCCAGCCTTCACTGACCTCTGACCCAGGGGCAAGGGTGGGCCTGCTGGGGTGCAGGTGCCCCTCCGGTCTTCTGCCCTGGTGAGTTTGAGCTTGGCCTTGTGGCTGGGAGGGGCCTGTGTCCCCTTGGGGCTCCCTTTCCTGTGAAGGACACTAATGATAAGCATTCTGTTCTCTCTTTCTGCCACACCCACTCATATCCACCCACTCACACACCCTCACTCACACACCCACCCATACCCACTCACCCACTCACATCCACCTACATTCACTCACTCACACCCACCCACTCACACACCCCCACTCACCCCCACCCACTCACACCCACTCACACATCTCCACTCACCCACTCACACCCACCCACACTCTTTCACTCACACTCATTCAATCAAAATACCAGGTCCCAGTGAGGATTTGAAGAGGGGATATGACAGGTGGTAACTGGGGGCTCTCCCTGAGCTGTGACATTATGACTGGAGGTGCAGTGAGGCCACAGTGCCTGTGATGAGGAACCTCGAGAAGAGCATGCTAGGCGGACACCAAGAGGTCCCTGGGCTGCACTGGGCCTTCAGACAGAAGGGGCATTGGTCATGGGCGGCAGGGGCCGGCAGGGGGGAATAGGCAGATTAAGGCGGCGCTCTGCGATCCAAACAAGAATTTTAGTTTTATGTTAAACGAGATGGAAGGCTCAAAGGTGGGAGAGTCAGGGTGTGGTTTCCATTCGTGAGGACTCTTGGGGGCGTCGTCTACGGGCAGCAAGAAGTTCCCCCCGCAGGGGTCTGAGGTCAGCCACGGGTGTTCCACGGCGTGAAAGAGGACAGTGGTGGCAGAAGGAGGAGGAGGGGAGCCCTGAGGTGACTGTCAGATCTGCAGGGCCCGTGCGGCTGCCCAGGGACGGAGGCAGGAGAGGCGGGAGGGGGCAACGGGCCCCGGGGTGGGGGGGGGCAGCTGCCGACAAGCACTGGCACCCAGATGGGAGAGAGGCCCGGGAGAGGGCGCGGTGGGGGTGAGGGCCTGGGGACCACCAGCAAGCTGAGACCTCAGTGAATTGGGTTTTTCTGGAGAAGTTACCTGGAAGGATTTGAATTAGTTGTGAAAAAGAAATTTGTTTGTGACTACAATCTTGAAGATTCTGTAATTACTGTAGAATGATACATGTTAGTATAATATAATACATATTATATGATTTGTATATGACATCTATGATATATATCATGAATATAACTATAAAATGACATAATTCAATAATACATACTATAATAGAAACGTGATATAACGTGATCTCCTACAGTGTTTAGTGAGAGTGACCCTACGGGACGACCAAGGGAGGTGTGTGCGGGGACGGGAAGGAAAGGCCCCAGTGTGGGCGTTGGGTGGATTCTTCACAGAGGGTGTGGGAGCCCAGGACTGGGCACACAGTGGCCCAAGGCTCTCAGTAGACAGGGAAGGAGGAGGAGGACAAGGAGAAAGGGCTGTAAGCGCTGCCGGACCCTGTTACTGCTGCTATGGTACAACTTCCAGTTTGGAAAAGCCACTCAAGGATAATCCTTCAAAAGGGGTACACGGGCTCTGTGAATGCTCAGGGCCCCGTGAGTGCCTGGGGCCACGTGAACTCCCTTCCTTTCTTCTCATGCTCTTTCTATCTCTTCCCCCCACCATTGACAGTAGAACTGGAAGGCTGAGAGGCCACTCAGGAGACAGGCACAATATTGCAGGTGAGAGACGATGGCAACTCCAGCCAGGGTCGCTCCCCTGTGGCAGAGTGGACGACAGAGACACGGAGCACAGGAATGTGGGATGTGGTTGTCACCTCAGTGCTTTTATGACTGAGCAGGCCAAGAAGTGTGGCTCCCACGTCTGGCCCCAAGAAATGCTTGTGTGGTCTGCCATCCCTTGGGACGGAAGAGGCAGAGGCTTGGGCTCGACAGGGCAGCTGGTACACCCCATTTAAGGCACTCTGCTTAGGGGTTCAGGAGCATGCATGGGAACAGGATGTTGGACTTCTAGCTGTGTGGTGAAGGACGAAGAGATCTGAGCTGCGGGCATTGGACAACCATCAGCATAAGAGTCAGGGAAGTCATGGGATGGAGGAGAGCCTGCTTGGAGAGGGGCAGTGGGTTGAGAGCACTGGCAGAGCTGCAGTACCCATCACTTCTGGGGGAGCAGGAGTGGGAGCAGCGGGGTCTGTATGGAAGATGATTGCTCAGACCCCTGCTATGGCGATGCTGTCAGGATCTCCCACTGGCTGGACTGGTGGACCAGGGAAACTGGTGGACTCTGATGTTGTGCTGGAAGAAAGCATGCTCTTGTTCAAAAACTGACTCCACCCAACTTGCCATTTGTCCCTGGACAACTCAATCTACCCAGTCAATCTTCCCACATCTGTGAAATGGGGATAATATCCAAAATAACCCCCAAAGCCTTAGTGAAGATGGAATGTGGCAGTGGACACCTGGAAAGGTTTGAAAAGGGCAGTAGGCCTGCCTCTAACCAAAGTAGCTTGTCTTTCTTAGGAGGCAGTAATCTCTAAGTTAGAATGAGTTAATGCTTAATGAATACTGACTTAATACTGTGTGTATGTGTGTGTATATAACTTATTTCTGCCTCTAATAAACTGGTGGACATGCTTGGGCACATATGAAATTCACTGTATATATGAGTTCGCTGTCTGACGGGCAGAATTGCTCCATGGCTTCCAGATTGCACCTTTTAAAAGAGGGGGCCATGTGGCACTTTGTGTCACACAGATAAGGAAAGGGAATCAAAATCCTGCTCCAAGGTGAATGCAGAGATTAATGGGGATCTTGGCTGTGTCCACCCCAACCTTTGCCCCGCACAGTTCCTTCCCTTCTATCAAGCAAGTTACAGAAGTTTCTGGAGTCAGTTTTCTTAAATGAAGTTGTTGGACTTTGGCATATTAAGATTTATAAAGTCTGAGTTATATTATAATAACATAACTAAATTAATCAAATTAATTTCTTTCTGGAGAAAACTGGAGTGTTATGTTCACAATTGGGATTTTGAACCAAACAGGAATAAATGAGCATTAGTGTTCTGCTACTGCCTTAGCTGTATGGTGTGTGAAGAGTGGTCACTTCTTTTATTCCTTTTATGTGTATGTGGTGGTTAACTGTAACTCCTGGGGGTAATCCTGGGGGAAAATACCTTTGAAATGTAAATCAGCCAAGGGAGAAATAAAGTGGGAGAAACCTGTTTATTGCTTACAAGTAGTCAACTTCTGCTTGTCTGTGTCTCTTATGACTGACCCGCTGCAGAAAAAGGGACCCCACCCACCCTCTTGGGTCCAGATATGCCTTCCCTTCCCCTTGTAATTACCTATTGATATGGAGATGGACTACTTCTCTCCACCCCTTGGAAACACCTATTGATATGGAGATGCACTAAGGCCAGGCAAGAGATTCTGTAAATATTGCTATTTTACCCACACTAATGATGCCTTCTCAAGGTTTGCAGAGAATTAAAATGAGATGATGTTATATAATGCAATAGCATAGGGCCTGACATAGCATTCTTCCTTGGTTTGATGAAGCTGTACGAATATGAACAGAGCATGCCCACGCTGGTCCAAGCCGGGCATGGAAAACACCCAGGTAAACTGCATCACTGCTCTCAGAAAGGCCACAGCCATGAGAAGGAAGGACGTCCTGCCTTTTGGGACAACGTGGATGAACCTGGAGGGCATTATGCCAAGTGAAATGTTGGCAGAGAAAGACAAATCCTGTGTATCACTTACATGTGGTATCAAAAAAAGCTGCCCTCAGAGAAGCAGAGCGGAGCAGTGGCTTCCAGGGCCTCCAGGGGGCAGGAGCTGCAGGAAGAGGTTGGTTGAAGGGCAAACTTTCAATTTCAAGATGAGTAAGCTCTGGGGATCCAATGTACCCTATGGGACTGTACTTAGCAATACTGTGTTGTATCCTTGAAAACTGGATCTGGGAAGAGAGTAGATCTGAATTGTCCTCACTACAAAAAAGGAATGGTAATTATGTGACAGGATAGAGGTATTAGCTAACTCTGGGGTAGTAACTATATTGTAATATATAAATCTATAAAATCAACATAGTGTATGCTTAAACTTACATGAAGTTATGTGTCAATTATACCTCAGTGAAGCTGGAAAATAAATAACTTACTTATTTTTAAAAAAGCCACAGTGTAATTGGGGAGTGGGCCCTGAGCCTGGGGAATATGTAGAGATAACTCCAGTGTGATGTGATGGGCACCAGATGACACGGTGCTGCACCATGGCAGGGCAGCCAGCAGGGTTCCACCCAAATCCAAGCCTCTTCGTGAAAGAATTCCACATCTGCTCCTTTATTTCCAGGAGGCAGTGACCCATTAAGATGTGTTATTCTGGAATGATCCTCCTTCCCATACAAAATCACTTACACAGATGTGCCCCAAACTGCCTGATGGCCAGGAAGTGCTCAGGGCAGAACACGACCCTACAAGGTTATCCATCATCTAGCTTTTGTTCAGTAAACACCAACAGGGACAGAGAAGGAATTCATTTCCTTCAAGCATAACTTATAAAAACCCATTTTCTCCTACATACTCTACCAAAAATATTTACAATAAGGATTAACCAAAAATATTTGCAATACTTTGAGCTTCTGGTGCAGGACAAGAATTGATGATGTAGTTATAATAGTGGATGCCGTGGTGAGCAGGTCAGCTTCTTGCAGGGGCCTGACTCTGCCTGGTCTGTGGTTTTGCACTGTCAGCCATTACAAGCCTGTTGGGCTCTAGCACCTGTTCATCTGAAGCGGCAATGGCATCAGCCTCTGTAGAGCTGTTGGAAATGTAATAATCTAGTGCAGCTGCTACAGCAGAGTGTTTATTACTAGTCAGCATGTTTTTACTCCAATCCTGGACTGTGATTAATTTGCAACCTAGAATTTCTTCCTCAAGGGAGATGTGCATGTTTGCTATTGGTTGCTCATGGTAATGGGCTTCTGGGATTCAATGATTGCTATTTATATATTCTAAGTTTATTGCTTTAAGGGCTGGGGCTTTTGACAGCATAGTTTATCATTTAATACAGTCCTCACGTGGCATGTTGGACAAGTTTCCTTTTGGGTTTCTGCTTGTGCTGAACAACCATCCTTTTCAATGGAAAAAGGTGATTCTTAATGGACTCCGTTTTCCTTCCAGAAAACTCTGAGGGAAATCGGCAGCCCCTCACCACCTGTAACCCTGGTAGCACACATGCCCTCTCTGTCATTAAAGAAAGTTACAGTGACTTCATACTACTTCCCATTTTTATTTTTTAACTTGTCCTGAGTTTTACTCTGTTTAATTTTTTTGTTATAGGGTAATATATATATTTCTTTAAGCCTTCTGAGATACTTTTAGGAATGAGGCAAGGGGAAAAAACTGGAAGTTGGAATTGTGTTCAGCGTGATGCCATTTTTGTCATTGCTGATGACTGTGATTACACTGAGTTCCTTATGGCCCATATCTGAGAGAGTATTTAACCATCAAAGTAAATGTCATAACCCTTTTGCATGGTGTTATTGAATGAATTGTGTCTCCCCCAAATTCATATGTTGAAGCCTTAACCCCCCAGTGTGACTGTATTTGGAGGAGGGGCCTTTAAGGAAATAACTAAGGTTAAATGAGGTCATAAGGGTGGATCCTAATGCAATAGGACTGGTGGACTGATAAAAAGAAAGAGACCCAGAGATCTCTCTCTCTCCCTCTCTGTCTCCACCATGTGAGGATGGTGAGCAAGCCACTGTCTACAAGCCAGCAAGAGGTCTCCTCGCCAGAACTCAGCCCTGCTGACACTTTGGTTTGGGACGTCCAGCCTCCAGAACCATGAGAAACAAACGTCTGTTGTTCAGGCCACTCAGCCAGTGACTTGGTTATGGTGGCCCTACCAGACTAACACAGATGTTTTCGGTTTTTCAAACTGAGTCCATAGTTTTCAGGGAGTTATGGTTTTTGATGACTCTCACTATAGAAAACATGTACGAAATAAGCTAACTTCATAACATTTTCACTGCTAGGAAAATTTTGTAATCTTTATTTTTATAAAGATTATGAAATCTTTTAACTAGATTTTAAAACAATCTTTAACTAGATTGTTAAATGCTCCAGATGTCAAATATCTATTTGAGCCATCTGAATGCCTTGGAAAATAAATAGAATACAATTTCAAAACTAAATATGAGGTAGAAGTACACATTTTTCAAGAAAATTTGGGGTCCTGACTCTTATTTCTCCCAGTTATTCTGCAGCTTTTAACTCACATCCTGTGGAATCCGGAGCTCCTGCAAAGATTTTTATTTGAAACCCAGTTATCTGGAGAATGCTTAATTTTTCTGCAAACACTAAAATGCCCCCCTGCCCCGCCACAGGCACTTACTCACACATGGACCAGTATAAAATTCCAGGGCTAACTTGGTCCTGGACTAACAGTATGTTACACTTATTATTTCTTTAAATGACAAGTTTGCATGTCACATGTTAATTTCACAATATTTTGCAGGTAATTTTTGAACTAACTGTGAATTGAGTGCTTTTTGTTTGACATATATTTACTACCAGTTCTTTTCAGGTGGGAGGAGCTGGTTACAGCAGAAATGTTTTGAAGTATACACTGTCTCAGTGCAACACCTTTAAAGTGTAGTTCCTTAGTATCTGTAAAATAAAGAAGAAATCCAACAAGTTACTTTTAGTAATTTATTCTCTGGTTTTTCTCACATATATTTGAAAAGCTATCCATAAACATGTTCCTCAGAGCATTGCTTGCAATAGTCAGAGCCTGGAATAAAGGAACATGGCCACCTGGATGGGAACACAGATAAAATATGAGCTGCCCATGTCAGTCAGCTCTGAAATAGAGGTGGCACATGCCACAGGCAATTTTTAAGGTGTAATGTGAAGAGAACACTGGGGGCAGAACTCTGTAAGAGCCACATTTGTTTATATGAATAGAAGGGTTTACACACACACACACACACACACACACACACACACACACCCCTTGTAGGCTGCAGGAGAGAGGATTGGCATTAGGTATTTACCCACTGTCAGATGAGTTGACAGAAATACCGTGACATCTGACTAGATTGTTAAATGCTCCAGATGTCACAAAAAGGACAGAAGGAAATCTCACCTACAGGTGTTGCCCCAATAAACCCTGACTGAATAAGATGACAGCATCTTGCAAGGTGCTGCTGGTTGATACCATGGGCCTTTTAACTACATCATGTAGTACATGTTCTGAGAAATGTGTAATGGTGTTGGCAGGCAGTTATTTGTAAGGTAAAGGCAGCAAATTCAAATGCTTTTCACACTCTAGTTTGTTAGCTGCTTTTGCTAAGGGGCACCTCCCCCCCCCCACATACACACATATGCATACACACATCACATGCATGTTGTTACAATTTGTCCTAATAAATGTACTAAAGACACTATCTTCAAGGGTAACATGATCAAACTGTTATGTGCTTTGCTAATATTATTAATTATTTGAAAGGATAATTTGGCAGAGCAGGGTCATAAAATTCCTTTGCTTTCACCTGTAGGAAGGGTGTCCTACTGCAGGAATCCAAACCAGCAACGGGGACACCACACCGAGAACAAACATGGTCGTGTTTGGAAGCTGTGCTTCATTATCTGAGAGGGACTGGTACGGAGTTATCAGAGGTTTAAAATACTGAATCTGAATTTCTCATCCTGTCACAAGACAAAGTAGAGAAGGATTTTCTCCAAATTATGAAGGGTCAGCTGGCAAGGTGGCCTCTTACTGAGTCCTTCTAAATGAACATGTTCCAGGTATAGAAGTGAGGTTGGCTAGGTATGCTCAGCAATTCCACGTCAGTGATCTTTACTACAATTCTCTCACATCTTAAATTAAGTCTAGACCAAGATTTCAATTTAAATTCTTTATGAAATGTTACCATTTGCAACGTCTTGTATATGTGAAATCAGAATTGTCCTAGTTGTGTGTAATCAGAGGGTAGAAGTGTTTGGGGAGCTCAGTCTTACACAGATACATGTGCATCCACAACACACTGACTTATATGTTTATGTCCATAAAAGTGTCTCTATGGACTACTGTGCAATTAATACAAGTACAACTGTTCAATCATAAAACCCATTTATACTTTCTCCACTTAATATACTAGGCTTTTAATCAAAATTCTCTTCTTAAAGAAAGTTAAAACAACTGGAATTTAGCAACCCAGCTCATGTTCTTTCTACTTTTGCACCCCTGAGCCCCTACCACAAACACACACTTGCACACTTACATACACAGATGCACACACACACAACTTTCCCCTGTCCTGGCAGGTACCTGGGCTTCTGCCTCACCCCTGATGGGCATTGGCCCCAAGGCCGTGACCTTCTGGGACCCCAGGATCCCCCGCTGCCCCTCTTGGCCCTCACACCCTCCCATCAGGATCTGTTTTCCAAAGCTTCCTGTTCAAGTCCCTCCATTTTATTTCTTAAAAGTTTATCCAAATGGGTGAAATTTGAACACTGAATGAATATTTGAGGACAGTAAGGAAGTAATATTTCAGGTGTGAAAATAATTTTTTGCTTATGGCAAAAGGAGGGTCCTCATATTTTCAAGACACATACTGAATGAATTAATAAGGATATGAGAGCTACGTGGGATTTCCTTCAAAATCACGCAGTGGGTTGGTGAACAGGGTGAAGATGAAACAGCAGTGGAAGATTTTTGAGGTTGAGTGTTGGGTAGTGGGGACTGTGGCATTACTGCCTCCTTAATGCCAGCATTAGCGTCAAAAGTAGCCCCAGTTTACACCTTCACCAGCACTCTCACCTTCCTCTAGGAAACCTGCCTGGGGCTCCTCCTGGCTGTCGCCTGCGTCCTGCTGCTCTGCAGATGCTGCTGGGGCTGGGGCTCAGCCCTCCCGCCTCCCGGCTGCTCCTCCCCTGCTCCTGGCTCCCCAGCATCTTGCTGTGAGCACCGCCTCTGGTTGCTACCCCTTCCTCTCCAAGGCATCTGGCCAGTGACTCCAGTCTGGCCACCTCCTTTGGAAGACTAAGTGGTCCGGTTGCCCAGTATCTGTCCCTCCTCTCCACCCATGTTCTGTCCAGTGGTCCTTTGTCTGACTGGGTAGGGGAACAGCAGATGGCCCACTGACCAGCCCCCATCTGAGCTCCTCCCAAGGTGCTTCTCATAGGGCCCTTGACTTCAGGAGAATTCTCTGGAAGCTCCTTGTAATTCAGCTTTGTGGCGGTGCTGGTGAAGAGGTGTACCCCCTTCAGGGGTCTCCTGGCCACAGCTCAGGGTGTCTCTAGCTGGGAGCTCTGCGTGGCCCATGCTCATGTGGAATCAGGGTCCCTCCGAATGGTACTGGTGTGGGGTTTTGCAGAATGCTTTGGGTGGAGGGCAGTGGCTTCAGTGTGGAACCAGCACTCCCACTGAGTCCTCTTTGGGTAGGAACTGGTCACTCCCTGCTCTGCGCCCCAGGTCACGGAAGCCAATGTGTCATGCCGGGCTTCTCAACCCCTGCACAGCTGCTTCAAGTCTTGACCAAGGCTCGCTCTTTATTTTTACTTCAACTTTTACCTGGATGCTCTCCTGAGCAGGATGGGAACGATGTGCCTGCATTTCTCACTGAGCACCGCTGGTCATCCTGGGCACCAGCTCTGAGGACATTCCGGTCAGTGTTACACCAGTCTTTTCCTGTGGTCACATTTCTCCCAACTCTAACCAAGGAGTCATCATATTGCCTGCAGGTCTATAATGCAGAGGGCAGTAAAATTCATATTATTAGGGGCCCAGGATAAAGATCCCCTGCAAAAATAACTTTGATGGACTGTCATGAGGAAAAGAGGCACATGTCAGCAGAATCTCACTGGGCTGGGGGCTACTCAAGCACACCTACTACTTGCTTATAAGTGAGGATAGACCAAAACCAGGGTCTTATCTGTTCAGTTTCTGCTATTGTTTATTTTTAACATGGAATAAAGAAAATGCATGCAATTTTATCTACCATAGTCGGTTTTGGGGAGAGTTATTCTGCTAATTCTAGAGTTTGCTGATGCACAGTGGTGTCACTGGGAATTTGTACAATAACTATCTTCTGGTAAGATTTGAAGACACACATGAATTTTAGTTCAAATATGAGACATTTCTAGATGTGAAGGAAAATATACCCCAAGTTCCCTCACTTACCACTGTTGGCAATTTTTCTTCATGACTGCTGTCAGAAAGATACAGGCCCAGCACAAGGTCACTTCTGCTAGGCTGAGTCACCACCCCAGGGCTGAATGCCTAAGCTAATTGCAGTTTCCACCCCTGCAGAAGTATCATCAGTGGGGAATCCTCTGGCCAGTGTCCATAAGCTAATGTCACCTGTGCCCTCTCTGTCCCCAAAGGAAGATGGGGAAATTCACCTAAGGAGACCCTGACCCTGCCTTCTCACACACAGACAGCACATGAATGTGTAGGGCATGATCTCTGAGGACACTAACTACATGTGTCCATGCCACACTGCTGGCTGTACTGATAAATGTAACGTCTTTCCTGTATGAATCCCTGGCTGTAGAGGAAGTATTGGAGACCACTCCCAATGAAGGAGCTTTGGAGCAGTTTATCTCTTCTCCGGATATATGCCAGCCATCATCTTCAGGAAGACTATAAACAACTCTGTCTTTCTTAAACATAACAGTAGTGTTGATTTCAGTCAACGCTGATGTTCTGAGAATTTGTGCTATGGAAACAGAAACAATTTGCATAAATTATTATAGCATTATAATAACTTTAATGCTATAACCTTAATAATATTATTTTTAATTTTATATAAGCTCTATTAAAAATGTACATGAACTATATAACATAGTTAAAACAGAGAAGTAGGAAAATGAAGGAAGTCATATAACTCTAAGAGTAGAAATGGCCTCACTGACAGAGCCAAGAAGAACTACTCTTGGGAACAACAGGTGATGAGAAGTCTGCAAGGGAGAGCGTGGTGCTGCTGGCAGGGTCTGCATGTGCTCAGCATGGCCTGCGGCAGCCTGCAGAGCAGGTGCAACCTGTAGAAGCTCATACTTGGCCAGGAGAGAATGGGTACAGACTGCGAGAGGCATGAGCCACAGAGCAGGGCTGTGGGACCAGAGAGCAGGGGCCACCTGCAATGAAAGCAGGCTTTGTTCTGTGGTCGGTGACAGCTAAGGAGCAGCAGGATGCTCTACTGCCAGCCCTCCTGAGCCAGTTCTGCTCAGAAGGGCCCTTGGCCACCAAGACTGCAGATGCACTCTCCAGGTACCTCAGGGACTGAGCATGGCTATCTGAAGCCTTCCAAAGTGGGATATAATCTGCAGGAGCCCTTTGATGCTCAGCAGGCACTGAGGCAGCTGGATAGCCAGGATGCAGACCACAGGTCTCCCATTGTGACCAAGGAGAACTCTGTAAGCCCAGACAGTTGAGGTAGCTTGCAGGGCCAGCTGCCATCAGGGCTGGCCACAGCCTGGAGCAAAGGGCACAGCAACAGCAGAGGCTAGGGTGCAGAGGTGGAGTCCAGGGTCGGCTTCTATCAGCCAAGCCTCAGCCTGAAGCACACATGCTTAGGCCCAGAAGCCCTGTTATGCACTGTTGGGTCTGTGGTGCAGGAGCACAGACAGCTGGCTGTCACCAGAGGCCATGGATCACAGGCAGCTGCCTGGGAAAGCCTCCCTACCCAGGGTGACCTATAGCCTGCTGGAGGCTGGTGCAGCCTCTCACCACCTGCAGCAGCCTGGAAAATGGGGCTTTCTATAGGGCCCCCATGCACAGTCTGGTGGGGTCTCACAATTGTTTAAAGGAACTATGAAGAACAGATCATGGGGTGGGATGAGTTTTAATTTTGGAAGCAAATTCAAATTTAAAACTTGGTGTAGGCCAACACAATGATTCTGTGGGCCCAAATTTCTCTCCCCTCCAGATCTGACCTGAGAGAAAGTTCTGCTCCCAAGAAGTGCCCAAGGGGGAAACTACACATTGCCATGGGTAAGTCCATGGCAGCAGGGGTTGGCCATCTGCAACATAGTCTTGCCAAGTCCTTTCACCTGCTGTTAGGTGAGTGATGGTTTGGACCTGCAGGTGCGCCCCCACCCCATCTGTCCCCTTGAAACAGGGACCGTGGCGAAGACAGAGTAGGGTGAGGGACTCCAGAAAAGGCAAGGCAAGATAATTGTCAAAGCAATGTAACAATATGCAAGGAAGCCCCCTACCAAAACTCCAGGTTAAATATTAAGCTCTAGAGTCATTCTTCAGTAAGATCAGTTAATATTCCTCAGATAAAGGAAAGTAGCCCATATTTTTTATTATGCTAATAATTTGTAATCATGTGTAAGATTCACTTTAGCATGCTAAAAGGCCCAGGCCTATGTGCTCTGTTTCCTCCTTTACACCTGATCAGGTGATTTGCAAACCTGGGCAATTAATAATGGCAAGCAATCCCTGCCATAAACAACATAGTAAAAGCGAGAAAGATTCCGTCTTAGACTGGCTTTTAAACTCTTTAGCAAACAGACAATAACTCAGCCCACCTTGAGGGCAGGGCAGACAGTCTTGATTGATGATGAAAATATGCTCCCAGACCAAAAAGCTATTATTCTGGGAAATAAATCTGCAGTAAATTTCTTATGTTAGTTTTGCAGAATTATCTGGCACACTGATGAGAAAAGAGACTTAATGTCTCCTCAAGGGTGAACATTCTAGGACCACTTAACAGGTCCACACTCCTAGCCCTTTATCACATTATAAAACCTCAGACAGTGCACGACCACAGACTCTGTTGTCTTCCCCTAGCGTGAGCCACGAGCTCTGTCCTTTTTATCTCTAACTAAAAGCCTCTCCCTTGCTCTCCTACTTTGAGTATTTGCGAAGTTCATTCTTTGACTCTGTGAACAAGAACCCTGGCATCACCCTGACCCCAGCCCTCCATCCACACTTCTAACCCATGCCTGCCTCTGGCTGTGCTGACCTCGTTACATATTGTATTGTTCTTTATCTTGAAAGCCCTCATGGCTTTGCTTTGAGGACATCCCGGAGCTCCCACTGCCTCCCAGGGCCTCTGAGCTTCCCCACTGCCCAGTGAGCCCCCCAGCTGGCCACCCCATAACTCATTTTGGGGCCCCTCCCTCTCCCTGCCCTCTGCCTGACCTCAGGTCACTGACCAGCCCCAGGACCTCCCGAGTCACTGCATGACTTTCCCTGAGTGCAGCTTGTTCACTAACTCAGCCCTTGTTTGGGGGACACATGGCCCAGGAGAAGTGGGCCTCTTCTTTCTTCCATGCCACATCCCAGGGCCTGGGCTGCAGGGCTCATTGCCTCCTGTGGCTGGGTGAAGAGCCACAGCTGAGCATTCAGAGATGGGGGCTTAGGGGATTTTTTCCCCTCTGACTGACTAGGGACTGAGTAAATAGAGCTTTTCCCCAGGACTATAATCAATTCCACTAGAATATCTGATACTTCATTGATGGGGGCATATGCTTGCTTTCCTCTATTTTCCCTACATCATAAGTGACCCTTGGCCTTGTGTGCACACTCTACTACAACCAAAGATGATCTCTATTATGGATGCATTGTGCTCCCCAAGTTCCTGTGGTGAAGCCCCAGAACTGTGTGATATAGGTAAATTGTAGTATTTCCATAATATCTTGCTTGGCTTTAGTGCATTTACATATCAACTGGCGTTCCTAGGGAATGGAGAGAAGTAGTTCACCTCCATATCAGTGGGTGATTACCTGGGTGACCAAGGGCTTATCTGAACCCGAGAGGTTGAGGGGAGGACTTGCTTACTTCTGCTTGAGCAGGGAAAACACAGCCCCAGACCACAGTTTGTAAGCAATAAACTTTAAACTTTATTTTTCCTTCTGACTGATTTCGGTTTTAGTGGTATTTTGGCCCGGGATTTCCTCTCCCTGGAGTTACAGTGGAGATGGGTTAAGGTTAAGGTAAAATGAGGTCATACAGTGGTCCTGATCCCATGTGACTGATCTCCTCATAAGAAGAGGAGATGAGGACACAAACATAACAGAGGGTCAATCACATGAGGACACAGGAACGAGATGGCATCCATCTGCCCAGGAGTAGCCTCACGGGGACCCTCCATGCCACACTGTGACCTCGGACTCCCAGCCCCAGGACCAGGAGGGACCAGTGTCTGTGGTTTAAGCTGCAATGTCTGTGGCAGTTTGTTGTAGTAGCCCCAGTGAAGCATTACAATTACTGTAACACAGACTCCAACAGTCTTATTTTGCACATATCTGTCTTTCTAGCGTGTCTCCTCGTGTCCTGGGAAGTGGTCTTTCTTGATTCCTCAGGAAGGAGTGAGGTTAGGATCTCTGTGGGCTGTGTGAAGTTGACGCTCTAGACTTCAGGAGGTGTCTGATTTATTCAGTCCACCCATTTTACAGCAGAAGTAACAAGGCTGGGCAGGGGCAGCGGGCATCCCTGCCCCCTGCTGGTGGCACGCTGGCCGTTCACTCCCTCTGGCAATCATCCTCAAGAGCCAACAGACTGACTAGTCTCCAGAGACAAGGCGCCCTGTCTTGTGAGCACAGCCACCCTTCCCGGGGAGGGACGGGAAACGCCGGGGCTGCTGTGGAATCGTGCTGCCGGGTCCGAGCACAGCTCCACTGGACAGGGCCTTGGGTTCAAGGTTGTGCCCTGTGAGCAGAAGAGACAGCCTGGCAGAGTGGGATGAACTCCAGATCGGCAGATGAACTCTGAAGGGCCAGGGCAGTCCCCAGGGCAGAACCAGCGGGGGCCCCCAGGAGCCTCACCCTCTGCTTCCCCTGAGTTTAGAGAAACACGAGGACCTGTGTGCGGCTGCGCTGGGTGTTTCCTGCCTAGAAGCCGTCAGAGCCTCAAGGCTGCACAGGGTTGTGTGGTCCTTTGTCTTACTCTCCCATGAACAAGGATTTAATTCTGACTTATCCCTTGTGCATGAGACAACTTTGTAAAGAAATATTTTCTGATATTTTCACAGTGTTTTCCCTCTGGGAACCCTTAGGGTCAGTGTCATTACTCGAGTTTGCTTGTGGGGACTGGGCTCGGCCAGGCTGTCTCTGCTCTTTTGCTGACCCCACAGTGGGGGCCTTGCACACGGAGGGAGAGAGACCGGCGAGCTGGGGCCTCCCCTAACGACCACTTCCCAGGGCGACGGGCGGGGACAGAGACCACCTCTTCATGGGGGGATGTTAAAGAATCCAGGGCAGGTGTAAGCCACCAGCCAGACCTCCCGGCCACAAGTCACGTGCTGAGTCCCTGAGGCCCTGCCGCTGTTCGCACCAGACGAGGCCTCATGGGTGACGTTTGTCTGCCCCTCCCCTGCCTGACAACCGAGGGGCGGCACTAGGGTGAACCCTGTAGCCTCTCCTGCTGAGAAGGGGAGAACCGGGCCACTGGTCCAAATGGACTCAGGCTATTGGCTGGGGCGGTCCTGCTGCCCTGACGGGAAGATTCTCCACAGCTCCTGGCTCCAGCCTCTGGGCTCTGAGGCATCTTTTTTCCGTAAGGAATGACGGGTTCCTCTAGCTGAGGAGTTTTCTTGCCCGATTCCTGCTGTGTAACAAATTATCACAAATTAGTGGCTTTAAGAACACCAGTCGATAATCCCATAGTTCCCATGGGGCAGAAGTCCAGGCCCAGCATTGCTGGGCTCTGCTCAGCCTCCCATGCTGAAGCTCCTGGGCAGCTTTCCCATCCGCGTCAGGGGCTTCCAAACACACTCATTGCTAACGACACCCATTTCCATGTGGAGTCGCAGGGGTGGACTGTGTTCCTGGAGGCTGCCTGCAGCACTTTTCCAGGTGGCCCCCTGGCTCACAGCATGGCCAGAAGCTGGATTTCTTCCAGGCCAGCAGAGCACATTCCCACCATCCCCTTCTGCTCCCAGATGGAGGAAATGCACCACTTTAAAGGTGTCAGGGGGTCAGGGCAGGCCCACCTGGACAATCTCCCTATTGAAAGTCAGCTCTGGAATCTTAATCACATCTGTAAAATCCCTTCCCAGCTGTGCTGAGATTAGTGTTCGAGTAGCTGGAGGAAGATGTGTGTGTGCTGGGAGTGGGGAATCTCTGAGAGCTATCTTAGCATCCTGCCCATCACACCACCCCAGCAGTTTGGGGTCCAAAGGCATCAATGATCTTTGTTCCTTTACGTCCAGGCTGGTGGTGTTATGTGGAATGATTTTTATAAACTCTGTGGCCCTTCTAGGATATTGGGGTACAGTCCAGTAAGGGAGTAGCCCAACCATAAAGCTGTGTCTTTGTCTCTATGTCTCTCTCTCCACATACTCTTGACATGTCACACATCACTGCAGCCAGACTCTGTCTAAAGGCCCTCACTTACACAATTTAATCTTCATCATCTTCATTGCAGATAACATTTCATTTAGCTTTAGATTTTAATTACTTGTTTTACTTTACTATTCATTTCCCATTACTTATTTTCCTAAATCAAACTTATACCAAGTTTATTTGACTATTTGGGCCATCTGTTGAAGATTTGTTTCTCCTTGTTTATTTTACTAACTATGTTTACAAATGTAGATGATTTTTTTTCAATGAAGCTTGTCTATGGTATAGATATAATACCCTCTTGAATCTCTCGGTTGAGATATTTTTATGTTTCTATTAATAAGCTTATTAACCTATTACCTATTTCATGAAGGTTTGCTTTTTTCAAAACTTCTTGAAATTTAACTTTTTGGTGGAATTTATTTTCTTTATTTAATGTTCTTTTCTTGGTGATTTGTGGTTTTTCTCATGTTAGTTGGATGTAGGAAATTGGACTGGAGGAGGTTATTTGAGTGAGTTTCTCCAGAATAGCAGGAATGGCTGCTTATGTGTGACGCCAGGATGGCTGTCTCTCCGGGCAGGGGAGGGCATAGTTGTAAGGATGGGGGTGGAGCACAAAGCCAGCTTGCCTTCCTGAGATTTTCTGGGGAGTGTGTCTGCTGGGTGCTAAGGCCCGCATCTCCTGTATGATGTTCTCTCTGGTATCAGACACACTACACCGCACTCCTGACTTTTCCACCCTGAAAGTGGCAGGTAGGAGGGAGAGGCAGGGCCACCGTAGACACAATACCTGGTCACGCAGCCAGCACGCCCTCATATGTCATCATATCTCCACTCCTGTTTCCTTTGACCTGATGGTCAGCCCTTCACCATCAGCAGAATGTGGGCACCAAAATACAAAGGAAATGAGAAAATCTGGCTAACCTCCTCTGCCTTTATGGAGTTCTGAGTGACAGTCTTTCTGTTCTGTATCCTGGTAGGTGTGCCCAATAAGTCTATGTTAAACAAAGGAATGGACACCATCTGAAGGAGTCTCGAAAATGGTACATCATCAGTTCAGCGTAGCCCTTAACCATTAGTGTTCAGATCCAAGCAATGAAATGGTAATTACTTCCATCTGACAATCGGGATCTTCCTCATTTTAACTCATAGAAAGGTATAAATCTTATAAAGTAGCACTTTTGTATCATGCTCCCATTCCCTTCTCAGCAGAATGTTTTGGAAAACACTTATCTAAGAAATAGCCTGTGTTCCGGAGCCGGCAGACTCCTTCTGGGCCTTTGTTCATGCTGCTGAGCTGGTTCTGGGCTTTTCTCCTGCCTGGGCCCCTTTGTGTGGTCTGCCTCACTCCCTCAGTGTACAACTATCAGGTCTGCTGGACCCTAGAACAGAAAGTTAGTTTCCCTGAATAAAATCTTCAAAATAACACTCACGAGTTATTTACAGCAAAGATCAGCCTTCCATCTGACCTTGTTTGCTCCACCAGTGCACACTGACTCAGCACCGAGGAGGGTGACATGCTGATAAGCCCCCAAGTCCAGTTTCCCTGCATTGGGGGGCCCATGCCTTTGACACTGACCACCCTGCAAGGCACACATAATGCATCTCAGGAATACTACTTGTTTGCCATTTGGCTCATTTCATGTGGGTCACACTGAATGCACACAAGGACTGCCCAGAGACACCGGGGGATGTGAAGGAGCACATCTGAGATTTGGCCCCCATGGAAGTCCCTGCTGCAAGTGACTGCCATGGGGGTGCCCCCTGCAAGGAGAGAGAATATGAGGGAGTGTAGGGGTGTTGTGTAGGGGGCACTGGGTTTCATCGGGATTTTGAAAGATGGATAGAGTGTGGCCATGGGGTGACTAAGGGTCAACACATCATGAAAAGGGAACACATTATGAAGAAGTTGCAGGGAGGTTGGGGATCCAGCAGCTTCACCCTAGAAAATATGGTGGAAATTAATTATACAAAGTTATTCTCTTTAATGCTGTCCCAAGAAGGAGAGAAAACAGTATGGGTTATCCATTAGCATTTTTTCTGGTTTCTTTCATCTAGTTCATCTCAATTATCTTCAAAAATGCTTTGATCTGTAGATTCTATTATTTTTAGGATATCTTCATATTGTCAGGCAGGAAGCTAGACATTAGTGGGAGAAGAGGTCAGCTGAACACAGGTCCCTCTACCAGTAAGAAGCCACCTGCCAGAGGAAGTCAAATCACAAGGGACAGTCCCCAGCCCAGAGCCTGCAGGGCATGTGTTTTAGCTGACCTAAAGTAACTCAGCTTCATTGCAATAACCTTAGCATAAATGTGTATTGTAGTTTGACCCCCTTGGTGGGCAATTGGAGAGAATTCTGGAAACAAACATGCACAGTAAAGACTGACTTATAACTGCTAAGCTGTCAAGCAGTAAAGCTGTCAATCAGTGCTCACTGGCATAGACTGCCCAGCCTAAAATTCCCTTGCAAGCCACAGAAAAGCATCCCTCCCTGAACACTTGGGGCCTGTCACACATTATGTCGGGGCCTGCTCTGTTACAGAACGAAATAAACTTGCTCGCTTTCTTGACTTTAGTTTCCTCTTCCCAGCTTCCCTGTAACACCAAACTGAACTCCTTTCCCAACAATATTACTATTTATCTATAGTTTTGGTACTTTACTATTTCCATGGTATAAAGGTCTTGCTTTGGGTTCAACCCTCACTCCACTAGCTTATTATTCAGAAATAATTTAATTCTTCACACATTCAATGGAGTTCAATGCTTTTGAAATTATCCTGTTTTAGGGATGCATCAACCCAGGCTATATTTATATGATTGAAAACAATTGGTTTTAGTTCTCTTTCCTCTGATTGGTCAGCTGCCAGATGTTAGGTAACAACAGGGGAATTTTATTTTGACTTTTTATGTTAGCGTAGAAATTATGCCTAAGAATACAAGGAAGAATGGTTCCAGAGTGTTTTGCCATGTGTTGCAATGGTCTTTGTTTCCTTCCAGTATACTTATCTCTGAACCCGTCATTTTATTGGCTCCATGGTCATAAATGTTTTCAGGAAGTGTTTTCTGAAACAATAAATACCTCCCTGCTCCATTATTAAAACGCTCCCTGCATTTTATGTCTACATTTTATTTGGCTAAATTCAGGGGAAAAAGAAGAGAGCCTTTGTTGATTCAGTTCACACACTAAAGGCAGAAATTGGGCAAACAAACGGCACTAATGTGATAACTCTTTCTTTTCATGGATATTTAGGGATGTTTACTCCCAGGGCTCACTTTAGTGCAGTTTTCTTGAAGGGTAAAAAATAATTATCTATTGAAGAAATAATAATGATCTCCTTGTCCTTACCGTCCATGATGTGTGTTGCGTGCTTTATCGAAGGAGTTCTCCTTGAAGCGGGCCTTCTGCATCAACAGAGGGGAGGAAACAGTCTCAGATAGGGAAGGCCCCTTGTGCCAGGTATCAGAGCCATTAACAGAGGACAAACGACTCACCCCAAGGCTCCCCCATTGCTCGCCAACTGACAGACCATTTTTAAGTTGCAAAACGAAGCAAACAAAAAACAAACAAAAATCCTCTTTTCCACCTCTGTCTTCAGATGACAGTTACATTTTGCCCAAGCATATTGAGCAATCTCAAAGGACTTTTTCCCTCCACACTGGAGATAAACCACAAGTTATTATAACAAAACTGGTCATTGCTCTCGCCAAAATATTTCATCAGCTTCTGGGTCTCATTATATCTTGATATGCTTATCCAGCATGACTGATGGCTTGGTTCTTAATAAGTAGGCTAGTTAAACAGAGAAGTTAATGACAGGAGATTTTTTCTCTGGCTCCAGGACGCTGCATGCACAGACAGGACCCTGCTTGAATTCCCCCACCATGTGACGATAAGATGCTGTGAGTCTGCCAACATCAAGCAACTTCATTAATTAAAAGCACATTGCATGTTATCACAAAAGATTGATTTTTCTAGGAAGAATTACTCTTTGGCATTTATGATGCGCCTGAAGAAAAACAGATAGTTAGATTACAGACATAACTTTCCTTAATTTAGGACAGCAAATATTTAAGATTAGGATTAAAACTTCAGGAGAGGGAGCCTTAGTGGTCATTCGGCAAAGGAAATATTTAGGACTGTTGTTTTCATTTGTTTAGGCTGACTTTGGAGGGTAAACATTTACTCAACCACATTGGGTATCTGTGATTTAATATGAGATGGTCCTAAAGTTGAAACACACAGTTGAGTACTTTCACCCTTCTGTACTTAAAAAAACAAAACAAAAAGCAAAATAAACAATAGATGGGCTATTAAATAGTTTACAAAGCTGCCAAATGCTGAAAAAAATAATTTAGCAAAATTGAGCTATGTCTTTGAAGAATATTGGTATTTTCAGCAACAAGGGTTCTGAGGCAGTTTGAGCTTTAAAATAGCATAATATTAAGATGGCTTGCTTTACAGCACTGAGAGAGAACTACAGTACTGGAGAATCTGGAATCTGAAGCCACACGAGAGGCCATGCACAGGAATGTCCAGTCCATGGAGGCATTTCCAATATTGCACCCAGCAGTTTCATAGGCCCTGCTTCAATTCACCCCACACCTCATTCTTTCACAAAATCTGCTTAAACCAGAAGAGCTCCTCTGGGCAGAAAGTCCTCCTGAAATTAAAGTGAAACTTTTTTACTACCTGGTGTAACACAGCAAACCATTTCTCCTCCTAAACCGTTTCATCTTCTGCCCACGTTTTCCCTCCTCCACAATAACTATCTGCTGTGAAGCCTGCTACTCATTGTTTAGAATATTTTCCAGACCCTTTCAACATCTGGGACCTTCTCTTAAGATGAGGCAGTTTGCCAGTAACCCAAAATTGAGCACAATAATCCAGGTACAATGAACCATCCCATCCTTTGGTATTTACTATATTTACTATACACTTAATTAAACCTGCCAAAGTTCAGTTGAGATGTTTAACCCGAGCGTCCCTGGGTATTTCCGTATTGAGATGGCAATGCACCTGCCCTTCTATGGCTGTTCACCCATAGACTGCTCTTTGGATAATTCCCCTCCTGCAGGGTCTGGTTGAACAGGGAGGCCTAAGGGAAAGCTTTCACCCAATTAATACTCACTGGTTTCAGCCCTTGCTTCCAGCTAAAATTTTTAAGAATCTGACTTTGTAGTACTTTGCATCATCTGCATGGTCTCCCTATATGTTGACCTGCCTTTTATGCCCTGTTGTGAGGTGCTGGTAGATGAATGGGCAACCAGCTGAACTTACTGGTTTTTGAGGAAAAGCATTCGTAGGTGACCTCAGTTAAAAAGTTATGACACTGAGATGGAGTATTTTCACTGAATACATCAAACACCAAGATTTTCACATTTTTCCTCCCCTATCCTTTTTGATACAATGTGAACATAATCTTGGTGTGACATGCTGTCAGACTCCTATAGATTGCTTAAAGAGGATTCCAAACTTGGAAATTCAGGGAAAATTATAGTGTGATTGAGTTGTTCACATCACAGCTAAACAAAAGCAGAAGATTATTTTACTGAATTTTGCTCTTCCAGTTGATTTGTTTCAGCATGATATAAAGCCAAGTAAGGTTCAGCCTGGGGGCCAGTCAGTATGGTGCTATTTATTTCTGTGGCATAAGAAGGGCTGACCAAGGAAGTCAGCTGGATGTAGAACAGGGTTGGATCCTTATTTACTGAGAGAAATCTGCATGCCTTAAATGCTAAGCAAAGCCTCATGAGTTCCCCCATCTTGCCTTTATGACACTTCCAGGCAACTTGGCATTACACTAAATGATGCCTCTAAAAGGCACCACATGGTCTCACTTTCCAGGCTTTGCTGATACATTTTCCTGTTTCTAGAACGTGTCTTCATTATTGTGTGCCTGTGCATGCTGTCACCATCCTTTGGAATAAATGCCACCTGCTTAAGGCCTCAATGCAGCCTCAGTCAACCATGTATTAAATTTTGCTTGCACCACCACATGGCATGAATCCCAAATCCTTGTGCCAGTATCAGCTGTGTATATACTTACTGGCCTCACTTTTATGTGTGTTCTTCAGGGTGAAATTTATGCAGGATTTCTTTAGGACTTCCCCTCTTCTGTGTAGCGATGTGCCTGGTTTAACATTGAACTGAGTCGACTCATCACTGGGCTTGTGGAGTTGACATGACCCTGGACTGTCCCTGGGCTTGGTAATGGGAGAAAGTTACCTTCAGGGTTTGCAAAAAAGGCCCAGTTGAGTTCAAATACAATTTTTTTACCCTTACTGATTTTCACTAAGATAGAACTTTACAAAAACTCATTTTAATGCATTTCAAGTCTTTCTGATTGGAGTCACAGTCTTGATTTGTCCTCTTCCATGACCTGTTTCCATCAAGATTCCCACCCCAGGAATCTTGAATGGCACACTTAACCCATGTCTGTTTCCTTATCTGCAAAATGGAAACAATATACTAGTACTAAGATTATATGTTTTTTTATGACAGTGAAATGAGTTAATGTTTCAAAGTGCTTAAACTCTATGTAACATGCATTATGTAAATGTCAGTTAAATAAATTCCATTTTTTTCCTGGGGATGGGAAATATTTTCATGCATTTAAAAAGTTCCTTATCCTTGTTCTAGCAATCACATGCTTATTTCCACGGATATGAATCCTACTCATCCTTTAAGGATGAGTGAATATTTGTTGGTGTGGTGGTAGAAGGGTAAAAATATCCATATTTTTGTCTAATTTAATATCGTCATTTACCAAATGTGTCCCTGTGTCAGTCATCTACTGAATTTTAGGCTTATCATTAACATGTGGATAGAATTATCTACTTTTTATGATTTTTGGAAAAAATTAAATAATCACAGTTTACCTTTTGGACATTTTTAAATCAAAGATATATTTTTATTGAGAGCCTAATATGTACCAAAACTGTTCTAGATATGGGGGTGTCAGGACTAAATGCTATGAACAGTGACCCTTCTCTTGCAAATATTATCTTCTCGTGGGCAAAGATCCACAATAAACAGTAAGCAACCACCAGCAAATGAAATGGTACAGTGAAATGTAGGATAGCCATTTTACATAGTGTGGTCAGGGAGGGCTTCTCTGAGGAGGTACCACTTAAGCAAAGCATCTGGAAACAAGCGGGTGTGGTGATGGTGTAGGGAAGAACATTCCAGAAAAGGAACAGCAACTGTTAGGACCTTTAGCCCAGCAGAGGCTAACCAGAAAGGAGCTGGAGAGGTGGTCCATGAGTATGGGCAGAAGCTGGGAATTATGACATGGCCCCAACCACACTTGTAAGGATGTCAGATTTTACTCCAGGTGGTGGGGGAGGTTTAGAAAGGACTGACTTAAATGTTGAGGAGGTAACTATGCTGTCTGTGTGTACAACAGATGCAGGAGGGCAAGAGGAGAGTCAGGGAGATGGGCACTAAGGACATACTGCAGTTGTAGAGGTGAGGGATGGAAGAAAGCCAGATAGTGGTGATCAAAATGGGCAAATTAGGCATTATTTTGAAAGATGTGTTAATGGATTGAATGCCTCAGAGAGAGTGTTATCAAGTGTGACTCCAAAGTTTTCTGCTGAGTAATGGGGAAATGGTGATGGAATTAATATTTATAACAATAAATTAATAATAGCAAACTATGGTGTAATTATCACAAAGACAAGGAACTATTTAAACTGATATATGATATTGATTTGCTTCTTACAAAATATCCATGGGCTGGATGCTGCTAATCCCCATGTTACAAATGCAGAGACAGGGACATAAAGTACAGACCCTACTGTCCCAAGACATATCAGAATCAGTCTTCAAAGGCAGAGATTTTTCCCACCGTGATACAATGGCCCTGTATTTCTGGCAGGATAAACTTAGCAGGTCTATCAAATATCTGCATGGAGACATTGAACAGATAGAGAAATGACTCAAAAGAGAGGTCAGTGCCTAAAATACAAATCTGGAAGGATTTAGTCAGGGATGGCACATGAAACAAGAGACTGGATGAGATTACCTACAGAGAAAGAGCAGAGAGAGAAGAAAGGAGAGCCAGGGACTAAGATCTGAGAGCCTCAGTAGTCAGGACATGGAAGAGGATGAGGAACAGCATAGATGAAAAAGGGGTGGCCAGGTGGGGGGAAAATACAACAGCACCCAGGATCCAAGTGGAAAATGTTCAAAAGAAGAAAGTGCCGAACTTTCTGGGCAAGAGGATGACCAGAAACTGACAATATCATACGATTTGTAAGGACCTAGAACCATCTAAGCTACTTGATTGAAGGAATTGGAATCTTTATTCATCTTTTGTAGTATTCACTCACATTTTTACAATATTTTGCCTTAACTTTGAAATTGATTAGAAATAAACATTTACATTTGGTTATACCATTTAATTTTTTGGATATTATCAAACTTCCAAAATATATAAAATATTTGAATGTACTAAAATTTGCACTGAAGAAATATGGCTAAAATGAAACAACTTCCCTCTTCCAAATGTTTCAAAAGCATAAACATTCAATTCCTGGTATTCTGCTTCTAGTAATTGGAGGCTTGGTCATTTGGACCAGCCCTCCCACTGAGACCACTGGGAAAGATAAACAAGACAGCAGCTATCAAATATCTGTTCAAATGTGTTGGAGACCCTGATAAGGCAGAGACGAAATCCTTGGTGAAACCAGAAACCAAGGGAGAAGACAGGAACATTTTGGGGTCTCACTTCCATTTTGCATATTCGCTGATTCTGAAAGAAATCTGAGAGACTGAGAAGTTGAGACCATTTGAAAAATTCCAGAGGATATACAGGAAAAATCTGGAATTCAAGCAGCAGCCTTGGGTGGAGACTTCAGAGAAGGAAGCTTCATCTATAGGGATGAACAAGAAGTCCCTGAGGCCCAGCCTCAATATTCTCAACCTTTGGAACTGGTTTTTAGGTGATTCAGTGCTGTTAACACCCCTATCCATGTACCAGATGCAAACTCAAACTTTTCTAAATAAATAAACCACTCTTCTAGAGCTATTTTTATAGTTTTTTATAGTCAATAATTTAGGCAATAAAAAATGACAAGATAAATGGGGAGACAGGACTATTAATCAAAAACTAATTGAAAAAATAAATGAAACCATGACCAAAGGAATTTCACAGAATGGAGACAGAGGTCACATGACCTATGACTTAAGTCATAAGGTGATAGGATCACATTAGGAGGGATTTTATACCAACACATTTGAGCGCTTGTTGAAATGGGAAATTATTCAAGAAGCACAACTTACCAAAGGTGATCCAAGAACAAAATAGAAAATCAGAATAATCTTTTTAAGTTTTAAAGAAATAAACTCCGTAGTAGAAATCATCCTGGCAAAAATAAAATTGTAGTAGAAATTTTAAAAAGTATTTGAGGGATAAATATTTTTAGTTCACTAAATTTTTTCAGAAAATAGATATAAAGAAAGAATAATTCCTAGTTGTTTCTTTTTCTTTTATTTTTTTGAGTTTTACCCTTGATATAAAAAGTCAGTTCCTCCTTTGTGATCTGTTAAAAGAGAAAGTTAACTATGTCAATAAAAGGGAGGAAAATTGTAACTAATCCCATTTTGATGCAATAATTACAAACAAAACTTTAACAAACCAAATCTTGCAATTCATAAAAAGGGATAAAACATAATGCTGAAGTTTGATTTTTGTCTTCATATTTGAAAACCAATCAGTGGACTTCATGGTGACAAAAAGGGTGAAGATTATAGGATCATTTAAATAGATATAGAAAGAGTATATATGAAATGAATTTCATGTTAAAACTGGTTAACAAACCAGGTATAAAGGTAACATCTAATCCTAATAATAAGTATCTAAAACAAAGAAACAGAAACTCCAATAAAATGTACATTTAAAGGTAAACTAATGAGAATTTTCTTTTGATGATCAAGAATGATACAAAAATGCTTTTCTGATCCCTTATATTCAACAGTTTACTTGAGGGCCTAGCTAGACAAATAAACAAGAAAATGAAAGAAAAGATCTGCAAATCAAGAGGAAAGAATTACAACGGTTATTTTTCATAGCATATATGGAAAAAGGAAACATAAGGAAGTGACTTAAAGTCGTATATTTTGAGTCAATTAAAATTGAAAATTCAACCCCAGTCTAATGTACTAGCAGTTATATCTTTATTTTTAATAGCAGAGAAATGTCTTCACAAATGTTTGGTCATTTTTTCCTTTTCAATCAAATTCTGTATACACATTTATGCACCTACTATATGAGTGTACTATAGTTTATGTGTTCACATGTAAACATAAAAATTTATAAAAGATGCATAGGCAAGAAAATCTATTTTAATGTTGCAATTCAATTCTTTGCTGCTTGCTAGGCATCATTCATTATTCAAACAAAAAAAAACTAGCATTCCAGGGAACAAGTCAAATCCCCTCTCCCAAAAGAATATAATTATAACATTCATATACACCAAAAAATTGATCCCTTCAAGTTTTTTTTTTAATGGAAGCACAGGAGCCCCTTTAACGGTAATTCTTTTGAATTTGAATTTGCTTATGTTAAAAGTGTTGATGCACAGGTCCTTCCCCAGTGAATTGTGAGCTTTTCAAAAAAGGTTCAGTGTCTTACTCAGAATTATATTTTCTGCCATTTACCTACACATAGCATGCAAGACATGGCTAAGAAGATGCTCGGTAGCTATAGTTAGGGTAAGCACTTTTCCTTGATTAAATTTCAATTCTACAAAAAGGTGCTAGATTAGAAAATACTTTGACCTGAATTATATTAAAATACAGCATATCAATATTGAATGATGCACAGGAAGCAGTACTTTGAGAAGAATTTTAGCATAAGGGCATACATTAGAAATGAATAAAGGTCTAAAATGAATAATCTAAGCTTTCACTTTAGAACATAAAAAAATAATAACCAAGTAAACCCAAAGCAAGCAAAAGGAAGTACACAATAAAGGTAAAATCAAAATTCAATGAAATTTTTAAAAAGCCACTTCTTTAAATAAAATCAATTAAACATTGATAAAACTCTAGCAAAGCCTGTAAGTAGAAAGAAAAGCAGGCGGGCAGGAAGGAAGGAAGGAAGGAAGGAAAGAAGAAAGATATCTATAGAACATTATCTTTAATAAACAAAGATGCAAAAATCCTTAACAAAAATTAGCAAATCAAGTCCAACAATATATCGAAAGCTAATACATTGCTAAAGATGGTGGAATGAAAGGAGAGACAGAGACCTCCTCCTAAAACCACATATAATATGAAAATATAATTTAATACAACTAATCCTGAAAATGGAACAGGAAAGAAGGCTGCACCAGACTGCATACACCTGGAGAAAATAGCAGACCTCACAGAACAGGGTAATGTACCAAAGCTGTGACCTGGCAGGGCCCAAGCCCTTCCCCCACCCCAGCTCACCAGCAGGAGGAAGATAAACAGAGTGGGGAGGGAGTGGAGGCCTGGGAGGGCTCCACTCTGTAGTACGAAACTACATTGCATGGTGTTCTGGTGATTTAGTGGGGTTGGAAAGCTGAGACAGGTGGAATACCTGGAGAGACGGAGATTCCACCTGCTTGGGGAAAACAGGGATCCATATCCGGCTGATCTGGGTGGACAGTCTGAGAGACTTCCTAAAAGCAAGAGGGCTGCTAAAGGGGCAAGGACTGCACAGAGCTTACTGCTCAGGAGAAAGGACAGGTAGACAAAATTGTCCAGGTGCACTCTGCCTAGCAGGTTGGGAGCTTAAGTGATCTTCAGGCACTCCATCCCCCTGGCTGGCTACACAACACTAAGGCTCCCCACCGTGATACACAGTCTGCTGTGTCTTCCTCCCAGTTAGTCTGCACCTGGCTCAGGCTCACAAACTGTCAACCCCTGCCCTGGCATCGGGCCAGCCAGAGGAAAGCCCTACCTATGGCAACTACAAACACAAAGCATAGAAGCTTACACCTGTGTGTTTGGCCCACTGGTTCTGGCAGTGGAGACAGGCATAGCAGCCTGGAAGCAGGAAACAGCCCTTTCCTCACCCCAAGCACCAACACTGCTCCCCTGTGAACCCTGACATTGCTCTAGGGGCTGAGCACCTCCAGAGAGAGTAGAGTTTATGGGCACTAGAGAATGCCACAGACAAATTATGAAACATCAAAGGAACTGGCTTAAAGCAAAATTATGAATACACCTGAGACAGATTCAAATTGACCTCATGAATCTTCCTAAAAGAAAGAGCAACATAAAAAAAAGCTGCACCAGACTGCATACACCTGGAGAAAAGAGCTCATGGAGGTACAGAAAAATATTCAAGAACTCAGGAATGAATTTAGGTTGGAGATCCAATCACTGAAGAACACAATGTAGGGTCTTAAAAGCAGATGAGATATGGTGGAGGAGATGATAAATAAAGTAGAAATTAGGGAAGAGGAATGCAAAGAAGCTGAGGCACAGAGAGAAAAAGGATCTCTAAGAATGAAAGAACACAGAGAGAACTTTGTGACCAATCCAAATGGAACAATATTCATATTTTAGTGGTACCAAAAGAAGAAGAGAGATAAAAAGAGATAGAAAGGGTCTTTGAGGAAGTAATTGATGAAAACTTCCCCAATTTGGGGAAGGAGATAGTCTTTCAGGCCATGGAGATGCACAGATCTCCCAACACAAGGGACCCAAGGAAGACAACACCAAGACATATAGTAATTAAAATGGCAAAGATCAAGGATAAGGACAGACTACTAAAAGCAGCCAGAGACAGAAATAAGATCACATACAAAGGAAAGCCCAACAGGCTATCATCAGACTTCTCAGCAGAAACCTTACAGGCCACAAGGGAGTGGCATGATATATTTAATGCAATGAAGCAGAAGGGCCTCAAACCAAGAATAATTTATCCTGCAAGATTATCATTTAAATTTGAAGGAGGTATTAAACAATTTCCAGATAAGCAAAAGCTGAGAGAATTTAGCTCCTACAAATCATCTCTACAGTGTATTATGGAGGGACTGCTATAGATGGAAGTGTTCCTAAGGTTAAATAGCTGTTACCAGAGGTAATAAAAAGGGATAGATAAACAGAACAGAATATGATACCTACCATATAAAGAATGGAGGAGGAAGAAAAGGAGCGAAAAAAAAGAACCTTTAGATTGTGTTTGTAATAGCATACTAAGTGAGTTAAGTTAGATTCATAGATAGCAAGAAAGTTACACTTGAAACTTCAGGAACCACAGATTTAAAGCCTCCAATGGCAATAAGCACATCCCTATCAATAATCACCCTAAATGTGAATGGTATGAATGCACCAATCAAAAGACATAGAGTCACTGAATGTATAAAAACACAAGATCCCACTATATGCTGCCTACAAGCGACTCACTTCAAACCCAAAGACATACACAGACTAAAAGTGAAAGGATGGAAAAAGATACTTCATGCAAATAATAGGGAGAAAAAAGCAGGAGTTGCAGTACTTGTATCACACTAAATAGACTTCAAAACAAAGATAGTTCCAAGAGACAAGGAAGGACATTACATAATGATAAAGGGGTCAGTCCAACAAGAAGATATAACCATTATAAAGAACTATGCACCCAACACAGGAGCACCTACATATGTGAAACAAATACTAACAGAATTATAAGGGGAAATAGAAAGCAATGCATTCATTCTAGGAGACTTCAACATCCCACTCACTCCAAAGGACAAATCAACCAGACAGAAAATAAGTAAGAAGACAGAGGCACTGAACGGAGGCATTAGAATAGATGGATCTAACAAACGTCTACAGAACTCTACACCCAAAAGAAGTAGTATACACATTCTTTTCAAGTGCACATGGAACATTTTCCAGAATAGACCACATATTGGCCACAAAAAGAGCTCCAGTAAATTCAAAAAGATTGAAATTATATCAACCAACATCTCAGATCACAAAGGTATAAAACTAGAAATAAATTGTACAAAGAAAACGAAAAGACTCATCAACATATGGAGGCTTAACAACATGCTCCTAAATGATCAATGGATCAATGACCAAAATAAAGCAGAGTTCAAGCAATATATGGGGACAAATAAAAACAACAGCATAATGTCACAACTTCTGTGGGACTCAGTGAAGGCAGTTTTAAGAGAAAAGTATATAGCAATACAGGCCTATCTAAAGAAGGAAGAACAATCCCAAATGAATAGTCTAAATTCACAATTATTGATACTGGAAAAAGAAGAACAAATGAAGCCCAAAGTCAGCAGAAGGGGGAACATAATAAAGATTAGAGAAGAAATAAATAAAATTGAGAAGACTAAAACAATAGAAAAAAATTAATGAAACAAGAGCTGGTTCTTTGAGAAAATAAACAATATAGATAAACCCCTAGCCAGACTTATTAAGAAAAAAAGAGAATCTACACACATAAACAAAATCATAAATGAGAAAGGAAAAATTACAACAGACATCACAGAAATACAAAGATTTATTAGAGAATACTATGAAAAGCTATATGCTAAAAATTGGACAACCTAGAAGAAATGGACAACTTTCTAGAAAAATACAACTTTTCAAGACTGACCCGGGAAGAATCAGAAAATCTAAACAGATCAATTACCAGCAATGAAATTGAATCAGTTATAAAAAAACTACACAAGAACCAAACACCAGGACCAGGTGGATTCACAGCTTAATTTTATCAGACATCTAGAGAAGACATAAAACCCATTCTCCTTAAAGATTTCCAAAAAATAGAAGAAGAGGGATTACTTCCAAACTCATTCTATGAAGCCAGTATCACTCTAATACCAAAACCAGGCAAAGACACCACAAAAATAAGAAAACTACAGACCAATATCCATAATGAACATAGATGCAAAAACACTCAACAAATTATTAGCAACCTATTTCAAAAATACATCAAGAGGATCATACACCATGATCAAGTGGGAATCACCCTAAGGATGCAAGGATGGTACAACATTTGAAAATCCATTAACATCATCAACCACATCAACAAAAAGAAAGACAAAAACCACATGATCATCTCCATAGATGCTGAGAAAGCATTCGCCAAAATTCAACATCTATTCATTATAAAAAGTCTCAACAAAATGGGTATAGAGGGCAAGTACCTCAACATAATAAAGGCCATATATGACAAACACATAGCCAACATCATACATAACAGCAAGAAGTTGAAAGCTTTTCCTCTAAGACCAGGAATAGAACAAGGATGCCCAGTCTCCCTGCTTTTATTCAGCATAGTACTGGAGGTCCTAGCCATGGCAATCAGACAACACAAAGAAATAAAAGGTATCCAGCTTGGTAAGGAAGAAGCCAACCTGTCACTGTTTGCCGATAACATGATATTGTACAAAAAAAATCCTAAAGAATCCACTCCCAAACTACTAGAACTAATATCTGAATTCAGCAAAGTTGCCAGACACAAAATTAGTTCACAGAAATCAGTTGCATTCCTATACACTAACAATGAACTAGCAGAATGAGAAATCAGGAAAACAATTCCATTCACAATTGCATAAAAAGAATAAAATACCTAGGAATAAACCTAACCAAGGAAGTGAATCACCTATACCCTGAAAACTACAAGACACTCTTAAGAGAAATTAAAGAGGATACTAATAAATGGAAATTCATCCCATGCTCTTAGGTAGGAAGAATTAATATTGTTAAAATGGCCATCCTGCCTAAAGCAATCTACAGATCCAATGCAATCCCTATCAAAATACCAACAGCATTCTTCAGTGAACTGGAACAAATAGTTCTAAAATTCATATGGAACTACAAAAGACCCCGAATAGTCAAAGCAATCCTGAGAAGGAAGAATGAATAAAGTGGGGGGGATCTTGCTCCCCAACTTCAAGCTCTACTACAAAGCCACAGTAATCAAGACAATTTGGTACTGGCCCAAGAACAGAGCCACAGACCAGTGGAACAGAATAGAGAGTCCAGATATTAACCCAAACATATATGGTCAATTAATATACGATAAAGGAGTCATGGATATACAATGGGGTAAAAAGACAGCCTCTTCAACAGCTGGTGTTGGCAAAACTGGACAGCTACATGTAAGAGAATGAAACTGGATCACTGTCTAACCCCATACACAAAAGTAAATTCAAAATGGATCAAAGACCTGAATGTAAGTCATGAAACTATAAAACTCTTAGAATAAAACATAGGCAAAACTCTCATGAATATAAAAATGAGCAACTTCTTCATGAACTTACCTCCACAGGCAAGGGTAACAAAAGCAAAAATGAACAAGTAGGACTATATCAAGCTTAAAATCTTCTGTACAGCAAAGGACACCATCATAAGAACAAAAAGGCATCCTACAGTACTGGAGAAAACATTCATAAATGACATATCCAATAAAGGGTTGACATCCAAAATATATGAAGAGCTCATGCACTTCAACAAACAAAAAGTAAATAACCCAATTAAAAAATGGACAGAATATCTGAACAGACTCTACTCCAAAGAAGAAATTCAGATTGCCAACAGGCACATGAAAAGATGCTCCACATTGCTAACCATCAGAGAAATGCAAATTAAAACCACAATGAGATATCACCTCACACCAGTTAGGATGGCCACCATCCAAAAGACAAACAACAAGTATTGGCAAGGATGTGGAGAAAGGGAAACCCTCCTACACTGCTGGTGGGAATGTAAATTAGTTCAACCTTTGTGGAAAGCAGTATGGAGTTTCTTCAAAAACTCAAAATAGAAATACCATTTGGCCCAGGAATTCCACATGTAAGAATTTACCCTAAGAAAGCAGGAGCACAGTTTGAAAAAGACATATGGACCCCTATGTTTATCATAGCACTATTTGCAATAACCAAGAAATGGAAGCAACCTAAGTGTCCATCAATAGATGAATGGATACAGAAGATGTGGTACATATACACAATGGAATATTATTCAGCCATAAGAAGAAAACAAATCCTACCATTCGCAACAACATGGATGGAACTAGAGGGTATTATGCTCAGTGAAATAAGCCAGGCAGAGAAAGACAAGTACCAAATGATTTCACTCATCTGTGGAGTGTAAGAACAAAGAAAAAACTGAAGGAACAAAACAGCAGCAGACTCACAGAACCCAAAAATGGACTAACAGTTACCAAAGGGAGAGGGACAGGGGAGGATGGATGGGAAGGGAGGGATAAAGGGGAATAAGGGGCTTTATGATCAGCACACATAATGTAGGGGGGCATGGAGAAGGCAGTATAGCACAGAGAAGACAAGTAGTGATTCTATAGCATCTTACTACACTGATGGGCGGTGACTGTAATGGGGTATGTAGTGGGGAATTTATAATGAGGGGAATCGAGTAACCACAATGTTGTTCATGTACATGTATATTAATGATAACAAAAATAAAAATAAAAAATAAAGGTGGAGAATGAAATTAAGAGAAATAAAGAATATACACAAAAGGAAATGAGAATAGAATTTAAAGATTTCACTATAAAAAGTCACCTAAACACACACAAAACGGTAATAGAGGGAATGGGGTGACTAAAACATGAGGCATATATAGAAAACAAAGCAAAATGACAAAACTGAGAACCTCTTTATCTTTAATTACTTTAAATATAAATGGATTAAACTCTCCATTCAAAAGACAAATTAAAAAAAAAGACAGGATAAAAACATGACCCAGCTATATGGTGCTTACAAAAAAAAAACAAAAAACTCACTTGAGAGTCAACACAAATGGGTTGAAAGTGAAAGGCTGGAAAAAGATAGTCCATGCCAGCAGTAGTCAGCAGAGAGTGAGGCTAGCTATACTACCAGAATGGAAGAAAATATTTGCAAATCATTTACCTGACAAGGGATCAATAACCAGGATACACAGAACTCCAAAATTCAACAATAAAAAAATAGCTTTATTCAAAAATGGGCAGGAGAAAAGTGTATGATAGTGTGCATCAAACTTTCTCAGAAGTAAACCTGGAAAAGAAGGTACAACATCGATGGGCAGAGGAAAAAAGTAATCACTTTTTCTTTATGCAGCTCTGTATTCTTTGGCTTTACTGCAAGAAGCATGTATTTCTGATGTAACTAGTACCATCTAATAAAGGGGGAATTTTTGCCACCATTAAAAAAATAAAATAAAAATAATGAAGGATTCCCCCAAAAGGAAAAAAGCTAATACACTATGATAAAGGGAAGTATATCCCAGGATTACAAAGCTGATTCAGTATTTCAAGAACAATAAATTTAATCCATTCGTGATAAATCTAAAGAAGAGAGTAGTGGCATAACCAAGATGGTTACATAGGAGGCTCTGGAGTTTCCCTCCTCCTACGGACATACTAAAAGCACAGTTACACACAGATCAATTCCTTCTGAGAGAAATCCAGAAACTCGTTGAGTGATTCTTACACATTTGGAGACTGAGGTAATACCCATATCAAAATGGTCAGGAAAAACTGAAACACACTTTTACCATAAACCTCACCTCTGGCACAGGGCCTTATATTCAAGAGGGAATGCCAACTCCCACCCTCTCTCTGAGAAGTGAAGGGTTTGGACCACACATATAGTGTCCCAAATTTTTAGGCTGCCTTTCAGGGGATGGGCTCCCATATCACCTAGCTCTGAGAGTCAACAGACCTTGCTCCATGGAACCCACAAGACTATAGGAAACAAAAAGTTGTTAAATGGGTACACAAATGCTCCCTTTGGTTATCCCAAGACTCAGCTCAGGGGGAGCAGAAAAAATGTCCATCTCCCAACTTTTTTTTCCTGGAAGAGGTTTGACTGTGTGCTCTCCCAACTGCTGCTTGAGGGTCCAGTTTCTAATCAGCCTGTATCTAGATTTAACTGGGTCATCCCAGGACTCAAAAGAGCTGGTGGGCAATTCTACATTCTTCTTCTGGATTGATCTAACAATAAAAACAAGTCTCCAGCTTCTCCCTGGAAGGAGTTTGTCCACATATTTAGTACACCAGCTCTTACAGCTGGACTTAAGGGACTGGCTGCCAAATCACCTAGCTCTGGGAGATGACAGGACTCAGCATTCACAAATCCCCAGGGACCACACAAAACAAATAAACAGTTCTGTTTGGGGACACAAGCACTCCCAGTTGCTAGTTCCTCTGGGTCAGCACAGAATGGCTAGGCAAAAACAGCCAGCTCCTGGTTTCTCCCTGATAGGGACTAGAATGCCCATCTGACATCCCGACTTATCAGCAGTTGAATGAAGGTGTGGCTTCCAATTAGCCTGCATCAAGAAGCTTAAAGGGAGATTAGTAGATGGCTGGGAACCTGCAAAGGCATATTGTCAATTCCCATTCTTTGGGACAATGACAGGTCTTGTCATATTCTCAAATATGGTCAATTAAGAACAAAGATGGTGACTTCAACAATCACTAAAGTTTGAGAGGTAACCAGGAGCTTAAGCCAGGTTGATTGATGAAGATTATCTTCTACACAAGCCTGGTATTTTAAGACTGAGGAAGGTGGCTGTTTTATCAAATGTTCAGAAACCAACACAAAGAATCATCAGAAGTGAAGAAGCAGGGCAATATGTCCAAATGAAAGAACAAGATAAATCCTCAGAAAATTGCTTTAATAAAATGGAGATAGGCGATTTACCCAGTAGAGAGTTCAAAATAATGGCCATAAAGATGTACAATAAAGTCTGGAGAACAATGTAGGAACAAAAGGAGAATTTCAACAATGATATTAAAAAGTATCAAACAGAAATGATAGAGCTGAATACCACAATAACTGCACTGAAAAATTCTATAGAGGTATCCAACAACAGATTAGATCAATCAAATATAAAGATTAGTGAGCTCAAAGACAGACAAGTGGGAATAATCCAATCAGAGAAGCAAAAAGAAAAGGGAATGAAAAAAGTGAAGACAGCTTATGGAATTTATGGGTCACCATAAAGTAAACCAATATAGGCCACATTATAGTTGTCTCAGAAGGAAAAGAGGGAAAGAAAGGTTCAGAAAGCTTGTTTAAAGAAATAATGGCTGAAAACTTCCCTAATATGGTGAAAGAAACACATCCAGATCTAGGAAGCAAAGAGAGTTCCAAAAAATGTGAATCCAAAAGACCAACAATGAGACACATAATTGAAATATGATTTTCAGCAAAAGCCTTGCAGGCTAGAAGAGAGTAGGATGATATATTTAAAGTGTCAAAAATAAACTGCCAAAAAAGTTCTCTATATGGCAAAGCTGTCCTTTAAAACTGATGGAAAAATAGTTTCCCAAACAAAAGCTGAAGGAGTACATGACCACTAGACCAACCTTACAAGAAATGTTAATGGAAGTTCTTCAGGGTGAAATAAAAGGATGCTACTGAGTAATATGAAAACATATTAAAGTGTAAAACTCATTAGTGAAGGTAATTCTGAATATAATGAAATTCAGAATACTCCAACATTGTAATGGTGGTGGATAAATGATTTATAGTTGTAGTTTAAAGGTTAGAAGACAAAATAATAAAAATAACTGTAACCACAATAATATGTTAGTGGGTAAGTAACATAGAAAGATGTAAATCATGACAACAAAAACAAGTAAATGTTGGGCAGGTGGAGTGTAAAGTTGTAGAGCCTCTGTATACATTTGAAGTCATTATTATCATAAAATAGACTGTTATAACTGGAAGATGTTTTTACATGAGGTTAATGGTAACTACAAAACAAAAACCTATGTTTAAATATACAAAAGATGAAGAGAAAGGAATCAATGCACAAAACTAAGTAAAATCATCAAATTATGAAGGAAGAGAGCAAGGGAGGAAAGAAAGAGTGAAAGAACTACAAAACAGCCAGAAAAAATTTAACAGCATGACATAATAAGCTTATATCTATCAGTAACTACTTTAAATGTAAATGAACTAAATTCTCCAAGATAAAACACAGGATGGCTGAATAAATTAAAAAA
Organism: Manis pentadactyla; assembly: GCF_030020395.1. Taxonomy (NCBI): domain Eukaryota; kingdom Metazoa; phylum Chordata; class Mammalia; order Pholidota; family Manidae; genus Manis; species Manis pentadactyla. The sequence continues at coordinate 48,624,531 of NC_080025.1, forward strand.
AAACAAACAAAAAAAACAAATGCAAAGTAAGACCCAACTATAAGCTGCCTATAAGAGACTCCCTTCAGCTCCAAAGACACAGACTGAAAGTGAAGGGAAAGAAAAAAATATTCCATACAAAAAGAAACTAAAAGAAACCAGAAGTAGCTATACTTGTATCAGACAAAATAGACTGTAGGTCAAAACCTGTCTCTAGAGACCAAGAAGACCATTATATAATGACAAAATGGTTAACTAAATAGGAAGATAGAACAATTATTAATATGTAGGTACCCAAAAAAAAGGAACTAAATTTATAAAGTAAATATTGGCAGATCTGCAGGGAGCAATTGACAGCAATACAATATTAGTACAGGACTTTAATGGCCCACTTTTAGTAATGTCTAGAACATCCAGGTAGCAAATCAATACAGAAACAACTGACTTGAGCAACACTGTAGACCAAATGGACCTACCAGACATATACAGAAAAATCTCTCTCACAGTACCAGGACACATTTTTCTCAAAAGTACATGCAACATTCTCTAAGACAGACCATATGTTAGGCCACAAAACAAGTATTATCATATTTAGGAAGACTGAAATCAAATCAGACATCTTTTCTGGCCAAGAAACAAGAAATCAATTACAAGAGGAAAACCAGATAACTCACAAATATATGGAGATTAAATAACATGCTACTAAACAGCCAATGAGTTCAAGAAAAAATCAAAAGAGAAAAAAAAATGAGACAAATGGGAATCGAAACACACCACACCAAACCTTATGGGATGTGTCAAAAGCAGTTCTAAGAGGGAAATTTATAGTATTAAATTCCTACATTAAGAAAAAAGAAAGATCTCAACTAAACAACCTTGTCTCGCACCTCAATGAAATAGAAAAGGAACAAGCTAAGCCCAAAGTTAGCAAAATGAAGGAAATGACAAAGATTTAAAAATGGAATAAGACAGAGACCAAAAAAATCAATGAAATAAATCCATGAAACTAAGTTTTTTTGGGGAAAAGGTTGACAAACTTTTAGCTATACTAAGGAAAAAACTAAGGAATAAAGAAAGCAGATCAAATAAAGAAAATCAGAAATGAAGAGGAGACTTTATAATTTATAACATAGAAATACTAAGAAACTACTATGAATAATTAAATGCCAAAAATTAGATAACAGAGAAGAAATAGATAAATTACTGGAAACATACAATCCATTAATACGAAATCATAGAAACAGAAAGTAGAGTGGTGTTTGTCTGGGGCTGCAGGAAATAGGAAGAGGCTGGTAAAGGGCACAAACTTTCAGTTATAAGATGAATAAGGTATTGGATATAATTATATCATGGTGACCATATACAATATTGTATAATTGAAACCAGCTAGGAGAGTAGTACTTGCATTCTAACCAAAAAAGAAAAAGAAATGGTAAACATGTGAAGTGATGGATATATTAACTTGAAGGGAGGAATCCTTTCACAATGTGTACATATATGACATGTTCATGTTCTACCATTTAAATATAGGATAATTTTGGTGTCAATTATACCTCATTAAAAAAAACAGTGAAAAAGAAACATTACCTATAAAGGAACAATTATACCACTAGAAAAATTAGTAATATCAGTACAGTAGCTATATTTTTATCATTTTCAGTTTCTCCTTTCTACTTTAAATATTATTGTTAAAGAACTAAGAGATTATAACTGATAATCCAGAATTTTCTCCCCAGAGAGATTAATATATTAAATCAATGGCACAGTTTCAAATGCAAGAATAATGTTTTTCACTGAGATCCTTATTAAATCAACTTCCAAAGGACAGGTTTTCTAAAGAGGAATATTAAAGCCGGAAGAAAGGAATGGCATGCAAGAAGGAACACTATCCTCAATTTAAGGTTGCCACATAAGACCATACATATGGTCTTTATGGGGACATGGCAGACTTACAGCAATTCATTTAACTCACTTCACTGAGAAGTGTGCAGACTATTGCAATCCTGCAAGCAGAAGCTCAGAAATACCCTGAGCCAATCAGTGACAGCTTTTGACTAAATGCAACATCAGCACTTGGAGTGATAAAAAGTACATCAGACATGTTTGCTATTTGATACAAACTCAGCAATACTTCTAACAGCATTACTCCTGAGGTGTGCGTTCTCTCAGAAGCTTAATGATACCCCCAAGCCATGGGGTGTGAGGAATTATCACACTCAGGTTAAAGAGGAGTTATTTTGGATGGAGGGACTTGAATAATATATTTTTTTTAAATGTCATTTCCAAATTTTCTATAATTACAATCTTGATAACTGAGAGAAAATGAAGTAACTTTCTTGTACCCCAAAGTGGATTTTGTTTAAGAAGTATAAACATTTAAATGTTCCCACAGAACAGATAAATTGATGGGTGAGATTCACATTTAAGATTATTTGTATGGCTGGTGGGGTAATAACAACAATCATTTTGTGGGCATATTTCCCTAAGGTATTTGAAATACTATTAAAATAATTATTTTAGGCAGTTTGTGTTGAGCATGTCTAGACAGTGAGCTAGATCGTAAGCATGGCAGGGGTGGCCCTGGGTACCTCGTTGGGGTGTCCAGGGTCCAGGGAGGCCAGAAGTAGAAAGCAGCAGACACTCTTTGGGGAGATAGAAGGGGACAGGAAGCCACAGGCCGTTTGGGGAATCAGCTGTTCAAAGGCTTCCAATCAGTTGACCCTGAGCTGGGTCTGAAATGCTCTGATGACTTCTCAAAGTGGAGGATTGGAAAGGAATTCCAGAAAGAGGTAACAACTCAAACAAAGGAAATTAATCCTGGGTTATCAAAGGAGAGTCATTTAATCAAATTACATCTATGCCAGAATGTTGTGTGTAACTTGACAGGGAAATCCAATGACGAAGAGCATTTTTGCCTTCCAGACCATGAGTGGTGGGGTGTGGTCAGTGTGTTGTGGCTGCAAACTCACCTGGTTGGGGGGCAGAGGGTGCCGCACTGCGCAGAACAGCTGCTCCATGGAGAGAGGGCAGCCACACTGCATGCTGGGAGCTGGGCCTGGTGACATCCCAATCCCAGTGTTCCCGGCCTGCACGATCCCAGACTGACTTTTTCCCAAAGAATATATGTGAATAGAGTTATATGTTTTTAGACCAATAAACCAATAAATATTACATCTATTTTCTTGGTGTCCTCATCTGCTCAGGCTGCGGTAACAAATCATTACAGACAGCAATTTCCCACCGTCCCGGAGGCTGGCAGTCTGAGATCAGGTGCTGTGTGGTCAGGCACTTAGTGAGGGCTCCAGTTCTGGTCACATCCTCATGTGGCCATGCCTGATGCATGCAAGCAAAGCAAGAGATTCCTGCTTCCTCCTCTTCTCATAAGTGCACAAATCCCAGCATGGGGTCCCCACCTTTTGACACAATCTGATCCTGATCGCCTCCCAAAGAGGCCTCCTAACAGCAAGCCATAGGAGTTAGGGCTGTAGCCTATAAAGGCTGCAAGGTCAGCAAATCAGCCCAGAGCATCCCGAAGGAACTGGATCTGTCTACTCAGAAAAATAATTTTAGTGGCTTATGTAGATGACTCATGAAGATGTATCATGAGATTGATTAGAGGCCAGTGGGACCCTCAGTGTGAGTTGTCACAAGGGAATGGAGTCAAAAAGCAAACATAGCAGAGTGATATCTTTACTCAATCAAATGGCATTCCCTCCCTGCCCCCAAAATGAAATCCCTTGCCCCTCAGGCTGGTGAGCTTCCCATTACTGGATATAATCAAGCGGAAGTTGGGTGATCATCCTCTGAGAAGTCAGCAGAAGTGACTCCTGCTGTGGGTAGGCTCTTTCAAAAGTGAGTCTGTGTTCTGATAAGAATCTTCCATCAGAAATGTTCTTGGGTAAAAAAATGCATGAAGGCAGTGATTTTGCTGAGGCAGGAATCCCATCACGAAGTCGTCAGTGCTGGGATCCAGGTTTGGGTTTTGCAACGTTGCTTGTTCACATGTAGCCCCTGATACTGTACGGAAGCCTTGGGGCAGTGAAGTGGCTTGCTCATGCGAAATTAAAGCTAGGAGAGCCACCATCCAGAATGCTGTTTCGTTCAGGATGTTAACCCAAAGTCTGCCCCCTGGGACAAGTAAGGGAAATATTTGCAGGCATTTGTTTGCATGGATGTTCTCATCTTTCAGTCCCCAGGCACCTGGGGACATGTGTCTGCTCCTCCCTTTGCTCAGAATGGCCACACCAGGTGAAGCAGCATCAGGATGGGTGATGTTGCTGAGAATTTCACACAACAGGGAAAGGCTGGGGTGTGGATGGGTGTCTGGTCTTCATGCTTTTTTAAAATTATGCACTCTATAAATAAATTTGGAGCTCTCTGATTTATCTACTTTTTCTAATTAAAAACTTAATGTACTTACTAGTATATTTATATATCACATTTACTTAGAGACATTTAAAACTATAGAAAATTAAATATTATATAAAAGCAATGGAATGAGAAGGACGAGAGCACCTCACATGGGGGTTCTGTGTAAAAGGGGAATTGGAGGAAATGCAGGAGCAAAGCCTTGGATGGCACGGTGGTCCTGGAGAGGACGAGGGGCTCACTTCTGGCAGTGAATTTCTGTCTTCCTCAGAGCAAGGGTATGGTCAATGCTTTGTCTTAGGACTGTAATTTTTAGTTGTGTCAAGAGTCAACAGGACCTGCTAGGCCTGGCAGGAAAGAATGTTTTGTGAGCCTGACTTCTGGTGTTTGGGACCACGGGCATAGACCAATTAATACATTCTAGACCTTTTAGCTGAGAACGGTAATTGGTCCTGCTGTGAATTTGAAGGTAGCATCGTTATATCTGTCTTTGTCCACACAAGTGGAAATTAGAATGCAGTCTGAGAAGAGAATTATTAAAGTCGAGAGTAACAATAGAGGGACAATAAAAATATATGTCTTTTTATGGTTTGTCATGTATCTTGAATAGTGACACTGCAATCCTTTCTCTAGCAATCTGTGATTCCCTAGGCATCATTAATATCTCCCTCCTCTGTTATGTCATGGCATTTTCTGTTGGAAGACTCATCATTCCAGATAGTGCCTAGAAGTGTTAGAAGAAATTTTATAGTATTAGAGTGCATATTACAGAAAAAGAAAGATCTAAAATCAGTAACCTAAGCTTCCATCATAGGAAATTAAAAAGAGAAGATAAAATTAAAAACAAAGTAAATAGAAGAGAAGAAATAATTTAAAAAAGAACAGAAACTAATGAAGCTGAAAACAGGAAAAAAATAGAGATGACCAACAAAATCAAAAAGCTGGTTCTTTGCAAAAATCAATAATATTGATAGACCTCTATCTAGTGTAACCTGACCTAAAAGAGGAGACAAAACCTATGAAAGAAGACAGAATGACTAATACCAGACATAAAATAAAGGTCATCATTGCTTATACCATGCACATTAAGAAGATAATACAGGAATATTTTGAATAACTCTATGCCCACAGATTTGACAGCTTACATGAAAGAGATCAATTCCTTGTAAGACACAAACTACTGACACCATACAAAGAGAAATAAATAATGTGAATAGGCCTATATTAATTGAGGAAGCTAAATCAATAATTGATAATCTTCTCCTAAAGAAACAATAAACAGTTCCATATGGCTTAAAGGACCTCTATCCAAAATATACAAAGTACACTTAAACTTCAGCAATGAGAAAAAATGAATCAACCTAAGTAAAAAATGAGCAAAAGATCTTAACAGACACCTTACCAAAGATGATAAACAGATGGAAAGTAAACATATGAAAAGATGTTCCACATCCTGTGTCATCAGGGAAATGCAAATTAAAACAGCAATGAGATACCACTAAATACCTATGAGAATGGCCAAAATCCAGACCACTAAGAACACAAAATGCTGACAAGGATGTAGAGCAACAGGAACTCTTTCATGCTGGTGGGGATGCAAAATGGCGCAGCCACTTTGGAAGGCAGTTTGGCAGTTTCCTATAAGGCTAACCATATTCTTACAGTATGATCCAGCAATTGTGTTCCTTGGTATTTACCTAAATGAGTTGAAAATATATCCACCTGCACTGATGAAGCTTGAAGCACTCAAGATGTCCTTCAGTAGGTGGATAAATAATCGAGATAATATTCAGCTCTAAAATGAAATGAGCTATTAAGCCATGAAAAGACATGGAGGAGTGCTAAATATATATTTCTAAGTGAAAGAAGCAGTTTGGATAGATTATACTGTAAGATGCCACTTATTTATATTCTGGCTAATACAAAAATGAGTAGTGGTACTTTAGAAGGCCAGTACTTTCCAGGAATTTGGTGACTGAGGAAGTGAAGCAGTGAAGCACAGCACATTCTTTAGGGGGCAACAGGATTCACTATGGCTCTGTGATGGTGGACTCTATGAGCACATGGATCTTTTAAGCCCACAATGTTAACCTTAAAGTATGCACATTAACAAATAATCATTAGCAGATGGGGGATGGAATGCAGAATATGACAAAATAATCCAGCTGTCTAATAAGTGAAATAACCTCACTTAGAGAGAAGAGGGTAGAGGAGCCGGATACTTTGGAAATGATTAGAGTCTGTAGGGTAAATGCAAAGGGAAGCATCCATAAGCTTGTACTGTGATAGCATTGTCCCCTAAGGGAAGGGTTAACAATCTAACACTGCTATACACACATGTGGGAACTAAACAATTAAGTAAACAGGTGGAAGGAAATGGGAGCTGGGGTTCTTACTGTTAAGAGTGTACAGAAAAGCAAGCAGAAGAGGCCAGCCGATGCATTTGGTAATAGAGTGGAATTGGAGACATCAGAATGAACTCTTGTTTAGCTTAATGTAGACACAGATGAAAGCACATAGACATACTTACAGATATGTTCATATGCATAGGTAGTATACATTTTCTATTTTCTTGCTATTTCAGCTGAAAGGCCTAAAGCAATGATACCTCATTAGCAGTGAGCACACCTACTACTGAGATCTTGCTTTCTAATGCCATTATCCAAGACAAGGAACAAAGGCCTCTTGGAAAAATGGCTGATTCTGGGACTACAGCAGGAAATACTTACGGGCTTGGAGCATCTGTCCTGTAGCAACAGGAAGTAAGGAAGTGCTAAAAACAAATTAATAAACACAAAATACCCCACAATGCTTTGAGTATGTAAAATGAAAGTTTGCCACAACTAAAGCTGGAACAACTGAGCAATAAAATAAATAAAGCACTATAAGACTATAAACCAAAGAATGAGTATACATGTGTCCACACTAATGTAAATAAATAATTGAATAAATACCTGCATATGTACATATGCATTTACATGCATTCAAACATACATAAGGTGCAGAAGAGACAAATCTCCCATGTGGAAAAATCCTAAATAACTTCATGTTGATACTGTGCACTCAAGCAGATGGAGTACACCTCTCCATTCCCAAGTGCTTTCTATGTGTAGGGACTGCCTTCCAAAGAGGACAGCCTGGAAGAGGAGGAGAAAGAGCAGCTTCTTGGTGAAGAAACCTGGCAAACTAGTGTAACCAGGTGATGAAGGTCAACATTAACTTGGTAAGTCATGATGACAGTACATCCCTTAAATATGATGTGAAGAAAATGGCACAGTGTCTCTTCCAAATAATTAGGGCAGCCTGACCATGAGGAAAACATCAGGCAAACTCCAATGGAGGAGCATCCTACAAAATACCTGGGCAGCACGTGGGGAAACCGTCAAGGTCATCAAAAACAAGGCAAGTCTGAGAAATAGGCACAACCAAGAGAGATATAGACACAAGCCCAAGGAGACATGACAACTAAATATAATGTGGTGATCTGAGTGGGATCTTGGAATAGGAAAAGGACACTTGGTTAAAAACTAAGAAAATCTGAATAAACTGTGGTTATAGGTACACAGTCGATCCTGGAACAACACATGTTTGGACTGTGTGAATCCACTTATACACAGATATTTTTCAATAAATACATTGGAAAATTTTTGGAAATTTGCACTGATTTGAAAAAATTGGCAGACCAATGACGTAGTCTAAAAATATGGAAAAATTAAGAAAAAGTTAGGTCTGTCATGAATGCATATATGCAGATACTAGTCTATTCTATTATTTACTATCATAAAATCAACTGGAGGCTACTATTAAGTTTTTGGGGAATCAAAAGCTATGGGCAGATTTCCTACTGTATATGTGTCAGCAGTCCTAATCCTTGTGCTGTTCAAGGGTCAATCGAGGTTAATAAAAAGTATCAGTGTTGGTTCATTAGTTGTAACAAAAGTACCTTATGAATGTAAAAGGTTAACAATAGAAGGAACTGGCTGTGAGATCTATGAAGACTCTGTACTAACTTGGCAATTTTTCTTTGAGTCTAAACTGTTCTAAAAAATTAAGTTCATGTATGAAAATAACTTGGAGCTGACAGAAGTACCTGGCAATGAATGGGGTGCACCAGAGCTGGGACAATGGGGTAAAGAGTGTGGCAGGTGAAAGACTCCATGGACCCAAATGCTGGGGGTGAGGGAAGCCCTGTCCTCAGGAGCCCTGCAAGGAGGGGCACCTCGCACCCACCTGCCAGCCTTTCTCTTGGAGCAGAGACAAATAGTGGAAGAGCAGCCGAGCAGGAGGCTGGAGGCTGTGTCACCTCAGGATTGGGAGTCTGCCTCATGGGATGAAGGCACTGGAGGAGCTCCAGCTGAGGGCTGCCATGTTTGGACTTGGGTTTTGGAAAGATTGTACTTAAACTTTCTGAGAAAGTGGAGGGCTCAGATCATGCCTTCCCTTCTCTCTGTTCTTTATCCCCTGCCCCTGGGGGACTGTTGGGTTCCTTCTGTGACATCTCTCTTTGGATGGCAATGTTGAGGGATGTCCCTCAATCCCAGCCTCCACCCCATCCTTCCTGCTTGAGGGCAGGGAGCTCATCATGTAAGAGCCATAAATGAACCTCAGAAGGAGGTTGAAAGCCTGACTCTTCCCAGATGGTTTTCTGCTCAGGCCCGCACAGGGTGTCTCAGGGAGTTTGCTAATTACCTGGGCCTTGGAAGGCAGGCTGTGCCTCCCTCCTACAGACGGAATATTTCAGTGATTAGTAATCAATTAGCACCGTGCTCCTGCGGCAGAGAGATTCCTTTTCTGTGATGGCCCCTCGCTAAAACCGTGCTGACAGATAGTTGAGTCAGATCTTTCTGGAGCCAAAAGCCACACACGCAACCAAGGAGAGAAAGGAGAGAAATCAAGAGGATACACACAGAAGGGTAGATAATTAGATAATTATCCGAGCTGAAAGTACAGCTTGGAATTTGCATTCAAAATGAAGAGATTTGGCATAAAGAATGCTGATGTCAGGTAATGGGTAATTATACTCAGAGAGGCAGCGCAGTGGAGGATTTAGTCACACTGAATTCTTGGGCCCACTTCCTCACTTATCTGCCTCCTGTAGCTTTTTCTCCTGCTACATAAAACTGCACACCCCCTAGAAGTTGTTCCAAAACATTGTGCACCATTTAGGGGACGTTCACTTTCCCGGTAAAAGTCCAGACGCACAAGACTCTCCAGAGTCCAGCCCTTCCTGCATTTTCTGTCTCTTCTCTTACTCCAGTCACATGGTGTTACACGTCGTATTGCAGCAACATGGAGCAATTTGAGGACTCCGGACTCAAAGCTGTTTCGTAAATCCACGTTCCCCTCTTTCTAAACTCTTTTAAATGCACCACCTCCGCCCCGGGCTCAGAACAAAACTCTGCGGTCTTGCCTGGTGACTTGTCCTCCTCCTCCGCATCCAACCTTGCTGTGGTCCTTGGGGACCCCTCCTCCAGTCCTCAAGGTTCCCTGGAGCACCTGCCCTCACCCACCCTCTGCCGCGGACCCAGGCGTGCGGCATCTCCGCAGGTCTGACTCCCTCCCTAGATGCCCTTCCCCCACTAGTTCTCCCCGGCATCCCCTGGGTTTCAGAACTGGAAATCCCATCACATTACACCTCTGCCTACTGCTTCCCATGGCAGCCCGATGTTCTTATAATAAAATATGTCATGAGCTTCCCATAGCCCTGACCTTTGCTTGCACCACACACCTTGCCACCTTCTCTCCTTTCTCTGTCCCTCAAACACTTCCTTTAAGTTATGGCAGGAGTGGTAGCATCCTAGGGCTGGGACAAACTGTGTCTTCTTAAAACCCTAACACCACCTCCTCACTGCCCAGTGGAGCAAGGTCCTGTGCATCTCCCCTGGACCTCCAAGCAGGGCAGGGGTTGAGGTGTGGAATCTCCGGCCTCCAATTTGCAGTCAGCGCTCTGTGGGCTCTGCGGCAGCCTCTTGCTCTGAGTGTGCCCCTGGGCAATATCAGGCCCTGGAATACTTCCTTGTGACCAATGGGACCAGGTCAGTTTCTGCTTGTACATCCAACTTTTCCTGCACAGTGAGGGTCTGGACCAGCAGCGACAAGCTCAACGACAACACCCTCCAGCAAGCCATGTATATATGGAAATGTGCACTTTGGGAAAAAAAATGATAGAGGGTGATGGGAAAGTCTCTCACCCCACTAAAGCCAGGAGCTGCTACAGAGTCATAGTAGAGTTTTGCATATATAATCCACTGTTGGCAAGCTCTTCATTTCAACTTGAATTCTCAATTCCAGTAAATAGAGTGTAAGGCCAAAAAGAAAGAAGAGTGAGTGATCTATGGTATAGACACCACAGGAGAGGCTGAAGGGCAATGATGCAGTCTTGAGGGCTGGGAAATAAAAGGATGGTGGGAGGGAGTGTGGAGAGGGGCAGGGAGCGGGGAAGGCAGCACTGGGGGCCGCAGACAGGGCCAGAGCCAAGGTGAGCACGCCCTAGACTTCCCTGCGAGGAGCAGGACCAGGTCAGTTTTGCCTTGTGCATTGCCATCAAGACTTGGGGCCCTCCCTCATCCCCGGCACACATGTGCACTTGTCCTCCAGTGTCTGTGGGCATCTGCATGTGCACCCACACTGCCCACTGTGCTCACAGTACTTGGAAGGCAGGTGGAAAATGCTTCCAGAGGGTGTTTAGTGAGGGATAATAAATGAGTGGGCAAACAGGCAGTGTGAAGATGAGACAGAAAGAAAGGAGGTGGTCGGGGAGGTGGAGGACACCATCCACACAGGAGGCCTGCCAATGAAGCAAGCTTTCAGTGGGAGTCCGCAGACACCTCCGAGAGCCCTGCTGCACTGTGTCCTGGCTGCATGAAGCCCCCGGGCAGGTGAGCATGTGTGACTGGCTGCTGCACTCCTTTCTAATCCTCTGAGCCAGTTCAGACTGGGTTTGCCTTGGCTTAAGATGGCCATCCTTTACAAAGCCCCATCCTCAGACTGCAGCCTTCCGGGGCCATGTACCCATGTCAAGGCATCCACCTGCTGGGACAACATGCAAATCAGCGGTGCTAAACTCAAGGGCTGCTACATCCCAATCCAGATGCTAAACTGCTACCAATTTATAAATGAAGAAACTAAAACCCAGCTTTTGGATCCAGGTCTTCTGACTTCAAAATGTGCCTTTCCTATGGCCATGTCTCAGGTTCCTCATCCTCTGACCCCATGTGACCCTGCTCTGTGTGGTTGGTTAGGGTTCAGTCTGGAGTTAAGGGACTCCTGCCCTCTGCTCATCTAGCTCCTATCCAAACCCATCATTTCTAAGGATGTTCATCACAGGGCAATTGTTGAATTCATTGATCACCTACTAGGGGCATGTAATAAACCATCAATTTTCTCATAACTCTATCAATCTGAGAAGGCCTTTGAGTTATGTCATCACAGCTCTCTGTCTGACAGATGGAGAATGCTGGGAGATGGGTAATTCTGTGTTTTGCTTTGGGAGGCATTGTAACTGTTCTCTACTGTGGCTGCTACAGGTTCCTCTCCTGCCAGCACAGTATGAGGCCCAACTCTCCACATCCTCACCAACACTAGTCATTTTTCTTAATAACTTAATTAACTTAAATAGCTTAATTAACTTAGATAATAACATCTAATAACTTAAATAATTTAATAACATTTATAATAAATTTTTTTATTATGGCCATTCTAGTGGGTACAAAGTGGTATCTCACTGTAGATTTGATGTGTATTTCCCTAATGACTAACGATGTTGAAAATCTTTATCTTAAAATAATCTTTATTTGTATATATATATATATATTCTTTGATGAAATGTTGTGGGTAAGAGTGCATATTTCCAGAATCCCTTGCCTGGCTTTAGTGCATCTCCATATCAACAGGTGTTTCCAAAGGGGCAGAGAAGTAGTCCATCTACATATCAATAGGTAATTACATGGGGGAGAGAGGGCATATTTGCACCCGCTGGGACTCTTTTTGCAGTCGGGTCATCAGAGACACTGGAGAGTGGAAGTGGATGACTGCTTGTAAGCAATAAACGGGTTTCTCCCACTTTATTTCTCCCTTTGATTGATTTCAGTTTCAAAGGTAATCTGCCTTGGACTGGGAGACAGATTTTCACCCTGGAGTTATACCTGGCAGTAGCCAGCAGGACCTCTGAACCCAAAATCTGTCTTCATGGGTGTGACACTTAGGTGGGCTGCCCCTGTGAATGGGGAGGAGGCCCCAGTGGCTGCAGCAGTCAGTGAGGGATGATGACTCTCCCATACCTCCAGCAGCAGTGGAGGGTGCAGTTTCAGCTGGGAACACCTTATCTGGGGGTTTCTTCTAGGGGAGCCCCTAGTGGGAAATTGACCTAGGGTAAAGCGTCTCCTGGAGGGGTGGGACAATCCCCAGTACTGGGGAAAGGTGGAAGTACTGGAAGCTGTGGAATTAGCCCTCTGTGAGACAGAAGACTGCTTTGAGGCCCTGAGTGGCTGGGTAGCAGCTGAAACTGTGGGCTGTTTCTTCCTTGAGTTAATGGAATGAGAAGCTCCCAAAAGGAGCTTGAGCTCTGTAGACATGCTGACATGCATTGCTGCCTATCCTATAAAACTGTATGTGCAAACTAAAGAGGAATTATTGAGGCCAGCATATGGCCAGCAGAGCAACATCCTGCTGCCAGTCCCAACTGTGTTAAACCTTGGAGACTCTGCTGAATGGACCTGACTGTGAACATTCCAACACATGGACCAGCGATGGCTGGCCCTTTTGTGGCTTCTTGGGGAGTAGGCCCAGAAGCTGACCACCTGTGTGTTCCTGGAGTAACAACAGAGTGGCTGCCAAAGATCATGGTAGTTTCTGGGAGGTAGAAGCATCTTACGGGGAAGTTTCATTTTATCTTTATGGCCAGTGCATGTAGCTCCCATAGCCCTACATACTGCACCATTTGTAACTCCCACAGGGCGAGGGGTGAAGGTCTGGTATACAGACCATGATGAAATCCCATTCCTGCCACTGTCCTATCACAGGACCGCCTATTTGCATGAATCCTACCTGATGGACAAGATTTGCCCATGCTGGTGTCATTAAAACATGTATCTTAACACCCTTAAGATTTTTTTCTTCTATAGTCCCTGTGGCCTGTACCTGCCCCTTGGCTGCAGCTGCCATGTGGTGATTGCTCTGAACTTCCTGCCTGTTCAGCTACTGACTGCCTGTGAAATAGGCGAGCTATGGACTTAACGTGCATAGGAATTTGGACCTAGCTGAATCCTCTGGCTTGAGGATTATCATGATTTTATTGCTGTTGTTATTTTATGTTATTAGTTTGGTTACAGTGCTCCATTTTTCTCTTGCAGGGACCTTTGTGGAAGATGGGGAGTGAGTACATTGTGAGGCAAGATATTTCTGGATGGGTGGGCTATGGGTAGAATTGCATATTTCCAGAATATCTCCCCTGACCTTAGTGCATCTCCATATTAATAGGTGTTTCCAAGGGGTGGAGAGAAGTAGTCCATCTCCACCATATCAATAGGTGCTTACATGGGGGAGAGAGGGCCTATCTGGACTGGAGATGTTGGGTGGGGTTCCTTTTTGAGGCCGGGTCATGAGAGACACAGGGGAGCAGAAGTAGATGACTGCTTGTAAGCAATAAATGGGTGTTTACAACTTTATTTCTCCCTTTGACTGATTTCAGTCTCAAAGGTAATTTGCCCTGAGCTGGGAGATAGACTTTCTCCCTGGAGTTATAAATGTCAATTTGTATATATTCTTTGTAGGTATTCCTAAAGAAATGTCTATTCAAATCCATTCTCCATTTTTTAACTCTTTTGTTTTAAATATTGAGTTATAGGTGTTCTTTCTATATTCTGAATACTAGACTCCTATCAGATATAGATTGCAAGTATTTTCACCGACTCTATGGTGATTTTCCCCTTTATTAATGGTATTCTTTGAAGTGGAAATATTATTAATTTGAAGAAGCTCAATTTATCTATTTATTGTTTACTTGTGTCTTCATGTGATAACTAATATCACATAACCTTTGCGTAATATAAGGTCATGCAAATTTGCCACTATCTCTCTTGTATGAATTTAGCTCTTACATTCAAGTCTTTGATTCACTTTAATTTTTGTGTGTAGTGTGAGTTAGGGCCCAAATTTATTATTTTGCATATGGACATCCAGTGTCCAGCACCATTTGTTGATAAGCATACTCTTGTCATCCTTGTTTAAAATCAGTTTATTTTTGATGCATGGGTTTATTTCTGGACTTTCAATTCTATTCCAATGATCTATCTTTATACCAGCCACACCACTGCTTGATTATTTCAGCTTTGTAATATGTCTTGAAATCAGGAAGTCCAACTACTTGTTCTTTTTTTAAGGATTGTTGTAGATATTTAAGTTACTTTGTATTTCAAAGTGAATTTTAGTAGAAGCTTGTCCCAATTTTTGTTAGAGGTTACATTGACTCTGTAGAGCAATTGGGGGAGTATTGCCATCTTAATAATATGAAGTCTTCCAATCCACGGACACCGTGTATCTCCATTAATTTAGGTCTTTTGTTAGTCTCAGAAATGCTTTCCAGTTTTCAGTACATAAATCTTACACTTCATTGGTTAAATTTATTTCTAAGTATTTTATTCCTTTTTGTTATTTTCAGTGGATTATTTTCTTAATTTTACTTTTAGACTGTTATTTGCCATGATATAGAAACGTGACTGATCTTTTATCTTTTTCAATCTGGATTCCTTTAATTTATTCTTCTTGCCTACCTGTCCTTGCTAGGCCCTCCAGCATGGTGTTGAACAGAAACTAAAAGAACAGATATTCATATCTTGGTCTTAGGGGGAAAGCTTAAGCCTTTCACCATTAAGTATGTTGTTCCCTGTGGATTTTTTTAGATGTCCTTTATTAGGATGAAGAAGGATCCTTTTAATCCTAGTTTACTGAGTGTGTTTATTATGAAAAGTGGTTGGATATTATCAGATGTTCTTTCTGTACCTTTGGAGACTATCATGTATTCTATTTCTTCTTTCTTCTATTAATATGATGGTTACGTTGATTTCTGTGTGTTGAACCAACCTTGCACTCCTGAAATAAATCTCACTTGATCATGGTGTATAATCCTTTTAATATGCCCTTGGATATGCTTTCGAAGTATTTTATTAAGGGCTGTTATTTAAAGTTTTGCTGAGTCAATTATTTTTAAAGAGATTAAATAGAGGAAAATCTTACATAATTAATTTTTCATTTCTTTGTACATATAGAGATTTCCACCTGATATCATTTTTCTTCTGCCTACAGGCCTTCTTTTAACATTAGGGATAATTTTTTCAGTTTTTGTATATCTGAAAATGACTTGATTTTTATGTTTCATTTTGAAAGGCATGTTTTCTGGCTATACAATATTAGGCTGAGTGTTTTACTTTCAGCACCCCAAAATGCTGTTCCACTTTCTTCTCACTTGTATTTTTTTCTGATGATAAATCTGCTGTCATTGTTATATTTGCTTTTCTGTATAAAATATATACTTGTCTAAACTTTAAGAGTTTTCTCTTTATTGTTAGTTTTGAGCAGTTTGTTTAGAATGTCCTTGATGGGGTTGTCTTTATATATCTTTTGCTTGAAGAACATTGAGTTTCTTGGGTCAGTGGGTTTGTAATTTTTATGAAATTTGAAAATACTTAACTGTTACTTATTGAAATATATTTCTGTCCTGTCTTCCTTGAACATTTCAGTAACATATCTGTTAGGCCATTTGAAGTTGTTCTACAGCTCCCTGATATTCTGGTCATTTTTTTCCTATGTTTAATTCTGGATATTTTCTATAGCTATGTCTTTAGGCTTAGATTTCTTTTCTCCCTCTGTAATATTTAATATGCTGTTAATTCTGCCACTGTATTTTTCAACCTAGATGTTTAATTTTCATCTTTAGAAGTCTAATTTTTAAAATACCTTCCATTCTTTTACTTGTTCCATAATTCCTATAGTCTTTGCACATATAGACTATAATTATTATTATTATTATTATTTTTGAAATCTGCAATTCATTTTATTTTTATATAAAAGATTAAACTAAGTTAACATCTGCTATTTAGAATACAAAATTTAAGTCTTGACATGAACTGAATTCTCACTTTTAAGGTGAACTTCTAGTCCTTTCCATTCACAAACAGGACTTGATTTATTAAGTTCCCTGCTTTGTATCTCCAGAGTTGATCAAAGCACATTTTCTCAGTACAATCTGTATTGTTCCAAGTGTTTTATAAACATCTTTTGTGAGAGTTTACAGAAGTGATCTGAAATCATATCCAAGGTTTCATCCTATGAGTCAGTTATTCTTCTTTTTTTTTTTCTTTTTTTGTAGATAATTATTTTTTTATTGAAGGGTAGTTGACACACAGTATTACATTACATTAGTTTCAGGTGTACAACATAGTGATCCAACATTTATATACATGATAATTCTAGGTACCAGCTATCACCATACCAAGTTGTTACAATATTTTGACTATATTCCTTATGCTATACATTACATCCCGGTTACTTATTTATTTTACAATTGGAAGTGTGTACTTTTTTTTCTGTTTGTTTGTTTGTTTGTGAGGGCATCTCTCATATTTATTGATCAAATGGTTGTTAGCAACAATAAAATTCTGTATAGGGGAGTCAATGCTCAATGCACAATCATTAATCCACCCCGAGCCTAATTTTCGTCAGTCTCCCATCTTCTGAGGCATAACAAACAAGTTCTTACATGGAGAACAAATTCTTACATAATGAATAAGTTACATGGTGAACAGTACAAGGGCAGCCATCACAGAAACCTTCGGTTTTGCTCATGCATTATGAACTATAAAGAGTCAGTTCAAATATGAATACTCATTTGATTTTTATACTTGATTTATATGTGGATACCACATTTCTCTCTTTATTATTATTATTTTTAATAAAATGCTGAAGTGGTAGGTAGATACAAGATAAAGGTAGAAAACAGTTTAGTGTTGTAAGAGAGCACATGTAGATGATCAGGTGTGTGCCTGTAGACTATGTGTTAATCCAAGCTAGACAAGGGCAATAAAACATCCACATATGCAGAAGATTTCTCTCAGAATGGGGAGGTGAGGTTCTAAGCCTCACCTCTGTTGATCCCCAATTTCTCACCTGATGGCCCCCTGTGACTGTGCCTGTCTTAGGTTGTTCCTCCCTTGAGGAATCTTACCCGTCTCTGGCTAACCAGTCATCTTCCGGGGCCATACAGGGAAATGTAAAGTTGGTAAGTGAGAGAGAAGCCTTATTGTTTGAAACGGTTAGCTTTTTATTTCTCTGCATATTTATGCCCTGTAGCTTCTATGCCCAGCATTTGTCTTGAGGTATCTTTACCACTTGGAAGAATTATGATACTCAGTAAATTTGATATGAGGCACGAATTCTATTTAAGGGTTGTAATTAGGAAGGAAGAAGAAAAGCTATAGAAGTAGCAGGCGGAAGAAAACATGGGAAAATTGATTATTTCTTTGACATATCTTCTTGTAGAGTAACTTCAGCATGTATAGGTTTTAAGCTACTACTTAAATTGCACACACACATTAACATAATAGGAGTATAGTTACATAACCAAAGCATATCTGTAATTACCAGCCATCTCCAGTGAAACCAAGAAAACCAGTTAGGCACCTTAGCATTTGTGAAAACTTATCTATGATATGGTGGATATTGTCCAACTGAACTGAACAGTCTGAGAGAAATCAGACAAATTAAAACAACCCATTCCTGGGGAATGTTCACATCCCTTATGTTCTTTTAACAGTAAATAGTCTGTAGTTGTAAGATTTTGGAGCGCTACAATTTGCACTTCTCCTATTCTTGATTGAGTTCCAACAGTACAGATCCAGTCAAATTTGTTGTTTTATTGTAGGCACAGGCCAGCTTAGATATCTCCTTCATTCCCATGGCAAGTCCAGGAGCTAGTGGGATGAGTGCATCTACAGCTGTAGCAGTGCATGGATCTTTGTTGGGGTTTTTTGATGATCATCTTCTAGCATGAGTCTTCCAGAGAGTGCTGATGTTGGAAGTTCTTTTTCATATCGTATCTTAGTTCATTTTTGGGGTAGCCCAATTAGGCTTTGATCCTCTGTATAAACACAAACAGACCCTTTGCCTACACTTTTATATGCCCTTTATACTCTTGTGTAGAACTCATTGGAGGTACCACACAGGAACTGCCCTTTTTTTTTTTTTTTGTATCACTAATCTACACTTACATGACGAATATTATGTTTACTAGGCTCTCCCCTATACCAGGTCCCCCCTATAAACCCCTTTACAGTCACTGTCCATCAGCATAGCAAAATGTTGTAGAATCCCAACTTGCCTTCTCTGTGTTGTACAGCCCTCCCTTTTCTCCTACCCCCCCATGCATGCTAATCTTAATACCCCCCTACTTCTCTCCCCCCCTTATCCCTCCCTACCCACCCATCCTCCCCAGTCCCTTTCCCTTTGGTACCTGTTAGTCCATTCTTGAGTTCTGTGATTCTGCTGCTGTTTTGTTCCTTCAGTTTTTCCTTTGTTCTTATATTCCACAGATAAGTGAAATCATTTGGTATTTCTCTTTCTCCGCTTGGCTTGTTTCACTGAGCATAATACCCTCCAGCTCCATCCATGTTGCTGCAAATGGTTGGATTTGCCCTTTTCTTATGGCTGAGTAGTATTCCATTGTGTATATGTACCACATCTTCTTTATCCATTCATCTATTGATGGACATTTAGGTTGCTTCCAATTCTTGGCTATTGTAAATAGTGCTGCAATAAACATAGGGGTGCATCTGTCTTTCTCAAACTTGATTGCTGCGTTCTTAGGGTAAATTCCTAGGAGTGTAATTCCTGGGTCCAACGGTAGGTCTGTTTTGAGCATTTTGATATACCTCCATACTGCTTTCCACAATGGTTGAACTAACTTACATTCCCACCAGCAGTGTAGGAGGGTTCCCCTTTCTCCACAGCCTCACAACATTTGTTGTTCTCTGTCTTTTGGATGGCAGCCATCCTTACTGGTGTGAGGTGATACCTCATTGTAGTTTTAATTTGCATTTCTCTGATAATTAGCGATATGGAGCATCTTTTCATGTGTCTGTTGGCCATCTGTATTTCTTTTTTGGAGAACTGTCTGTTCAGTTCCTCTGCCCATTTTTTAATTGGGTTATTTGTTTGTTGTTTGTTGAGGTGTGCGAGCTCTTTATATATTCTGGACGTCAAGCCTTTATCGGATGTGTCATTTTCAAATATATTCTCCCATACTGTAGGGTTCCTTTTTGTTCTACTGATGGTGTCTTTTGCTGTACAGAAGCTTTTCAGCTTAATATAGTCCCACTTACTCATTTTTGCTGTTGTTTTCCTTGCCCGGGGAGATATGTTCAAGAAGAGGTCACTCATGTTTATGTCTAAGAGGTTTTTGCCTATGTTTTCTTCCAAGAGTTTAATGGTTTCATGACTTACATTCAGGTCTTTGATCCATTTTGAGTTTACTTTTGTATATGGGGTTAGACAATGGTCCAGTTTCATTCTCCTACATGTAGCTGTCCAGTTTTGCCAGCACCATCTGTTGAAGAGACTGTCATTTCGCCATTGTATGTCCATGGCTCCTTTATCAAATATTAAGTGACCATATATATCTGGGTTAATGTCTGGATTCTCTAGTCTGTTCCATTGGTCTGTGGCTCTGCTCTTGTCCCAGTACCAAATTGTCTTGATTACTATGGCTTTATAGTAGAGCTTGAAGTTGGGGAGTGAGATCCCCCCTACTTTATTCTTCTTTCTCAGGATTGCTTTGGCTATTCGGGGTCTTTGGTGTTTCCATATGAATTTTTGAATTATTTGTTCCAGTTCATTGAAGAATGTTGCTGGTAGTTTCATAGGGATTGCATCAAATCTGTATATTGCTTTGGGCAGGATGGCCATTTTGATGATATTAATTCTTCCTAGCCACGAGCATGGGATGAGTTTCCATCTGTTAGTGTCCCCTTTAATTTCTCTTAAGAGTGACTTGTAGTTTTCAGAGTATAAGTCTTTCACTTCTTTGGTTAGGTTTATTCCTAGGTATTTTATTTTTTTTTGATGCAATTGTGAATGGAGTTGTTTTCCTGATTTCTCTTTCTGTTGGTTCATTTTTAGTGTATAGGAAAGCCACAGATTTCTGTGTGTTGATTTTGTATCCTGCAACTTTGCTGTATTCCGATATCAGTTCTAGTAGTTTTGGGGTGGAGTCTTTAGGGTTTTTTATGTACAGTATCATGTCATCTGCAAATAGTGACAGTTTAACTTCTTCTTTACCAATCTGGATTCCTTGTATTTCTTTGTTTTGTCTGATTGCCGTGGCTAGGACCTCCAGTACTATGTTAAATAACAGTGGAGAGAGTGGGCATCCCTGTCTAGTGCCCGATCTCAGAGGAAATGCTTTCAGCTTCTCGCTGTTCAATATAATGTTGGCTGTGGGTTTATCATAGATGGCCTTTATTATGTTGAGGTACTTGCCCTCTATTCCCATTTTGCTGAGAGTTTTTATCATGAATGGATGTTGAACTTTGTCAAATGCTTTTTCAGCATCTATGGAGATGATGATGTGGTTTTGGTCTTTCTTTTTGTTGATGTGGTGGAGGATGTTGATGGACTTTCGAATGTTGTACCATCCTTGCATCCCTGGGATGAATCCCACTTGGTCATGGTGTGTGATCCTTTTGATGTATTTTTGAATTCGGTTTGCTAATATTTTGTTGAGTATTTTTGCATCTACGTTCATCAGGGATATTGGTCTGTAGTTTTCTTTTTTGGTGGGGTCTTTGCCTGGTTTTGGTATTAGGGTGATGTTGCCTTCATAGAATCAGTTTGGGAGTACCCCTCCTCTTCTATTTTTTGGAAAACTTTAAGGAGAATGGGTATTATGTCTTCCCTGTATGTCTGATAAAATTCCGAGGTAAATCCATCTGGCCCGGGGGTTTTGTTCTTTGGTAGTTTTTTGATTACCGCTTCAATTTCGTTGCTGGTAATTGGTCTGTTTAGATTTTCTGTTTCTTTCTGGGTCAGTCTTGGAAGGTTGTATTTTTCTAGGAAGTTGTCCATTTCTCCTAGGTTTCCCAGCTTGTTAGCATATAGGTTTTCATAGTATTCTTTAATAATTCTTTGTATTTCTGTGGGGTCCGTCATGATTTTTCCTTTCTCGTTACTGATACTGTTGATTTATGTTGACTCTCTTTTCTTCTTAATAAGTCTGGCTAGAGGCTTATCTATTTTGTTTATGTTCTCGAAGAACCAGCTCTTGGTTTCATTGATTTTTGCTATTGTTTTATTCTTCTCAATTTTATTTATTTCTTCTCTGATCTTTATTATGTCCCTCCTTCTGCTGACCTTAGGCCTCATTTGTTCTTCTTTTTCCAATTTTGATAATTGTGACATTAGACCATTCATTTGGGATTGTTCTTCCTTTTTTAAATATGCTTGGATTGCTATATACTTTCCTCTTAAGACTGCTTTTGCTGTGTCCCACAGAAGTTGGGGCTTAGTGTTGTTGTTGTCGTTTGTTTCCATATATTGCTGGATCTCCATTTTGATTTGGTCATTGATCCACTGATTATTTAGGAGCGTGTTGTTAAGCTTCCATGTGTTTGTGAGCCTCTTTGCTTTCTTTGTACAGTTTATTTCTAGTTTTATGCCTTTGTGGTCTGAAAAGTTGGTTGGTAGGATTTCAATCTTTTGGAATTTTCTGAGGCTCTTTTTGTGGCCTAGTATGTGGTCTATTCTGGAGAATGTTCCATGTGCACTTGAGAAGAATGTATATCCCGCTGCTTTTGGATGTAGAGTTCTATAGATGTCTATTAGGTCCATCTGCTCTACTGTGTTGTTCAGTGCTTCCGTGTCCTTACTTATTTTCTGCCCAGTGGATCTATCCTTTGGGGTGAGTGGTGTGTTGAAGTCTCCTAGAATGAATGCATTGCAGTCTATATCCCCCTTTAGTTCTGTTAGTATTTGTTTCACATATGCTGGTGCTCCTGTGTTGGGTGCATATATATTTAGAATGGTTATATCCTCTTGTTGGACTGAGCCCTTTATCATTATGTAGTGACCTTCTTTATCTCTTGTTACTTTCTTTCTTTTGAAGTCTATTTTGTCTGATATTAGTACTGCAACCCCTGCTTTCTTCTCACTGTTGTTTGCTTGAAATATGTTTTTCCATCCCTTGACTTTTAGTCTGTACACGTCTTTGGGTTTAAGGTGAGTTTCTTGTAAGCAGCATATAGATGGGTCTTGCTTTTTTATCCATTCTATTACTCTGTGTCTTTTGATTGGTGCATTCAGCCCATTAGCATTTAGGGTGACATTTGAAAGATATGTACTTATTGCCATTGCAGGCTTTAAATTTGTGGTTACCAAAGGTTCAAGGTTAGCCTCTTTAGTATCTTACTGCCTAACGTAGCTTGCTTATTGAGCTGTTATGTACACTGTCTGGAGATTCTTTTCTTCTCTCCCTTCTTATTCCTCCTCCTCAATTCTTCATATGTTGGGTGTTTTGTGCTGTGCTCTTTCTAGGAGTGCTCCCATCTAGAGCAGTCCCTGTAAGATGTTCTGTAGAGGTGGTTTGTGGGAAGCAAATTCCCTCAGCTTTTGTTTGTCTGGGAATTGTTTAATCCCACCATCATATTTGAATGATAGTCGTGCTGGATACAGTATCCTTGGTTCAAGGCCCTTCTGTTTCATTGTATTAAATATATCATGCCATTCTCTTCTGGCCTGTAGGGTTTCTGTTGAGAAATCTGACGTTAGCCTGATGGGTTTCCTTTTATAGGTGACCTTTTTCTCTCTAGCTGCCTTTAACACTCTTTCCTTGTCCTTGATCTTTGCCATTTTAATTATTATGTGTCTTGGTGTTGCCCTTCTTGGATCCTTTCTGTTGGGGGTTCTGTGTATTTCCGTGGTCTGTTCGATTACTTCCTCCCCCAGTGTGGGGAAGTTTTCAGCAATTATTTCTTCTAAGATACTTTCCATCTCTTTTCCTCTCTCTTCTTCTTCTGGGACCCCTATAATACGGATATTGTTCCTTTTGGATTGGTCACACAGTTCTCTTAATATTGTTTCATTCCTGGAGATCCTGTTATCTCTCGCTATGTCAGCTTCTACACGTTCTTGTTCTCTGGTTTCAATTCCATCAATGGCCTCTTGCATTCTATCCATTCTGCTTATAATCCCTTGCAGAGTTTGTTTCATTTCTGCGATCTCCTTTCTGGCATCTGTGATCTCCCTCCAGACTTCATCCCATTTCTCTTGCGTATTTCTCTGCATCTCTGTCAGCATGTTTATGATTCTTATTTTGAATTGTTTGTTAGGAAGACTGGTTAGGTCTGTCTCCTCAGGTGTTGACTGTGATCTTTGTCTGCCTGTAGCTTTGCCTTTTCATGGTGATAGGAATAGTTTGCAGAGCTGGGACGAGTGACGGCTGGAAGAACTTCCCTTCTTGTTGGTTTGTGGCCCTCCTCTCCTGGGAGAACAGCGACCTCTAGTGGCTTGTGCTGCGCAGCTGCGCGCAGACAGGGTTTCTGCTTCCTGCCCAGCTGCTATGGAGTTAATCTCCGCTGTTGCTGTGGGCGTGGCCTGGCTCGGGCAGCCCCTTCGCGAGGCGCTGGGTTCTCTCAGGTGCGGATGTGGTCTGGATATTGTCCTGTGTCCTCTGGTCTTTATTCTAGGAAGAGTTGTCTTTGTTATATTTTCGTAGATACATGTGGTTTTGGGAGGAGATTTCCGCTGCTCTACTCACGCCGCCATCTTCCAATCTTCTCCGAGTCAGTTATTCTCCCCGGCCACCGCCACCGCCACTGCCATGCCTCCGCTATATAGACTATAATTATGATAACTCTTTTTATGTCCTTGTCTGATAATTCTAACAACTGTGACAATTCTGAGTTGGTTTAAATGGACTGACTTCTCTTCCCAGAATGTGTCAAATTTTCCTATTTTTTCCTGGAAATATTTGATTGAATACCAGACATTGTGAATTTTACCTTTATGGTGCTGTCTACTTTTGTCTTTAAATATTCTTAAACTTTGCTCTGAAATTCATTAGGTTATTTGGAAACAGTCTGAGCCTTTTCTGATGGACCTTTGATATTTGAAGTGCCCAGTCACACCCACCACTGAGGCCAGGGCCTGCTGTAGGCCACATCCTCTGCCCTCTGAATTTTTTTAAAAAATGAAGTATTATTGATATACAATCTTATTTTGGTTTAAGTATATAACACAGTGGTTCAACAATTACACCCATTATCAAATCCTCACCCCAACTAGTACAGTTACTATCTGGCAACATAGGAAGATGTTTCAGAATCAGTAGCTATATTCTCCATGCTATACCACAGTCCCCATGACCAGCTTATTTTATGATTGAGAATTTTTGTGCCCCTTTATCCTCCTTACCCTCTCCACCCACCCACCCTAGCCCCTCCCATATGGTAACACCAGTCACTTCTCAGTTTCTCAGTGTCTATGATTCTACTGGTATTTTTTTCATTTTGTTTTATTTCTGTTTATATTCCACAAATAAGTATGGAGTTCCTCTAAAAACTAAAAATAGGAATACCATATGACCTAGTAATTCCACTTCTAGGAATTTACCAGAAGAAAATAAAATTCCTGATTCAAAAAGATATGTGCACCCCTGTGTCTATTGCACATTATTTGTAATAGCCAAGTTATGGAAGCAACCTAAGAGTCCAATAGATGAATGGATAAAGATGTGGTATATATATATGTAATAGAATATTATTCAGCCATTAAAAAAAGAAATCCTTCCATTTGCAACAACTGAATGGACCTGGAGGGTGTTATGCACTGAAGTTTGAAGCATCCTCTCTGCTCCGCAACATGGGGCGCCACTCTCGGCCCTGCATCAGGATGGGTTCTGTGCCCTTCCCCTGCCTCTCATGACCTTTTCTCTGGCCCTGGGTGTTTCCTCACATGGGGGAGCTTCTTGGTTCTCCAGGATTCATCAGTGAGGGTCCCCAGGAGCCACAATCAGGTAGTGTGAACACCAGCAGAAGCTTCCGGAGGCCTGTAGGTCTCCCCCTCCGACCTTGCCCCTGGTGCTCCTCCCAACAGACTTTTCCCTTCAGCTTCTGTTCCTGGGCTCAGGAACCCTGCGAGCTCTGCCTGAGTGCACTCCTGACACATGGCCTTGAAACACCATAGGTTGAGACCAGCTTCAGGACTCCCCGCTTATTTCCTGTTCTCAGCCATCACTGTCTGATAGCCTATGTCTTGACAGCTGTTGTTTCAGATCCTTTACATTTTATTTCTTTTTGGTTATTTCTGGATGGAAGGTAAATTCAATCATTGTTACTTGATCTTGGCCAAAAGTGGAAGTCCATCTTGCTTGCATTTTAACATAGGCTAATTCTTTAAGAAAAAATGCAGATTACTTTATCAATTTCATTTCCTCAAACTTTCCTAATATTCCTGCAATTTCTGCAGATTAAGCATTTCCAAAAAAAAAAAAATTCTTCTTGTGCTCTTCCTTTTCTTTAGAATGCACGTCCCCCTTTTATGATTCTTTCCCATGTCTCTTCCCTCTTCTCCCAGTCAGGGCTGTGAAAATTACAGGGGTGTAATTTTCATCTCAGTGTCTGTCATCTCAGAGGGGGCACAGATTGTGTCTTGCTCATCTCTAAACACTCCTCCCACTTACTCACAGAATTAATTTTTAAGAATTCTTTTGAATGGATGACTACATAAAATTGTGGCTCTCACACAGACTGTTATCTGAAAGGACATCCTGGAGTGGTGGCCTGTCACTCTGAGTGCTTCAAGAAGCAGACACCAGGCTGGGGGAGGCATGAGCGGGATTTGGGGAGAAAATACCAGGAGGACAAAGGAGGGATCAGGAGTAGGTGAGGACAGACTGTGATGCTGTCTGACACCTGGGAGCAGAGATGGCAGGAAGGGTTGGTCAGAAAGAGCTTCCCACTGAAATGCACTTTCTGAGAAAGCCTTGGCCAGTGATATGGAGTCCAGTGCATGTGGCCTGGCAAAGGAGTCCTTAATGGGGCAGAAATGGCCCAGGGTGCCTCAGTTACTGGCTGGAGTGGCCTAGGGTCTGTAGGGCCAGCAGGAGCATTGTGGCTGATCCAGAGATGCTGCCTCTGTGGACCACTGGACCACTGGTTGCCCAAAGACCTGAGTGAGCAGGTGAGCAGCCTGGTCGTGGGACACCACAGGATGGTGAGACAGCATGGGGACTCAGAACGCCTGCTGCCCAACCCTTGGATGCCAAAAGGAGTCCTGCCAGCAGCGGGAGCTGACCCTCAGGGTGGCCATGGGTGCTTTGGCATGCTTTGGGCATGCAGCCCTAGAGCTGGCCCATGGCTTGCCCAAGTCCAGTGTTACCCCAGTATCTGATGGGCCAGGGCATGGAGCCCCACTGCTTCTCCAAGACCACTTTCTGAGACTCCTGCCTTAGTGCTGGCAGATGTAATTTGTTGCTTCATCTTCTTATAAAGATGTTTATCTCCCAACCACAGTGTAGGGCTGCTTCTGTCACTGATTTTGCTTCACTGCTTGATGAGTTGAAGATCTTGCTGAATACCTGTGCCATGCTTGCCCAGGCACCTGCATTCCTCATCTGTCACAGGGAAGTGAGGGGATGAAATTGCGCAGGCAATTCCTTGCCTTGGGCACTGTCGTGATTCATGAGTAAAGGACGGGAGAGCAACTGGAAGCTGCAGTATCTATGCAAAGACACAGACTTGGTGGGGACGTGCTCCAGGTGCACCTCCCGGTTCTTTCAGGAATGGATCCTGGAGGTGGGCATGGGAGTGCGGCCCCCTGAGCCAGTGCTGGTGGTCACTGCGCTCCAACCCACATTCTCTGCTGCTCGCTGGGCTGGGGATGTGCAGACTACAGAGATGAGCCAGGCATAGTAAGTGTCGAGAACTGCAGACACATGCAAAAAAGACAAGTAACACTCACATTTGCCATGGAGGCTCAGAGTGAATATCAAAGAGTGTGTTAGTTTTCTGTAGCTGCTGTAACAAATGACTGCAGACATGGCAGCTTAGAACCATTCATTAGGTCACATTCCTGTGAGTCAGAGGTCTGGGACATGTGGCTCAGCTGCTCTTCTGTTCCAACCTCACAGGCTGAAATCAACTTGTCAGCTGGGTGGCCCTCCTTTCGAGGCTGTAGTCATGGACCCACTTCAAGGCTCAACCATGTTGGCAGAATTCAGTTGCCTGTGGTTGTGGGACCAAGTCCCTGTATCCTTGCTGGCTGTCAGCCTCCTGAAACCACCTATATTCCTTGGTTGGACCCCTCCCTCCATGTTCAGAGCCCATGGTGGTAGTCATGTCCTTAACCTACTCCAAATCCGTCTGGCCTCCCATCTGCCTCTTTTTTCCTGCCTCTTCTGCAGGGAGCTGGAGACAGTTGTCCACCTGAAAGGGCTTATAGGATTAGGTTAGGCTCACCAAGAAAATTCAGGATTGTCTCCCAATTTTAAGATGCATAACCTTAACTACATGTGCAAAACCCTTTCCCATGCCCTGAAGCACAACCATAGGTAACAGGGATTAGGGTGTGTCATTGGGGGCCAGTATTCTGTCTACTATGAAGAGGATGAGAGAGGAAGATGAAGGAAACAGGGTCTTGGAGAGAAAGACAGGATGTTAGGAAGAGCGTTAGAGACTGGAAGGCCATTCCAGGCAGTGAGAATGACATAACAAAGGCAACAGAGATAGGAGTGGCCATGGGGCTGAGCAGAAATACCCATTTCACTAGATTCAACTTTAAGACAAGGGGCCCACATGGTCCACCACATGCTTTGGAATGCCAACGCCATTCAATGCCACCCACCTTCAGTGAACACTTGCATGGGAGTTGTGAGATGCACATAACATGTTCACTCCTCCTACATATCAAAGAGATGACCCTAGTCTGTGTTTTCGCTGAGGCACCAAGTGGAGACATTCTGAGTCACGGATCTCCTGGAGGTTCTCAGTTATGCCCATTTGCATCCAATCTGAGAGGCCTGTGTAGAAAGGCTAATTGTCAGTAGGAAGACTGGGGGTGACCTTATTTCATGTTGACATTTTCCAGTATGCCACCCATATCCAACCTAGTGGAGTTTATTGTCAGAGCAAAGGGCATTCAAAGAGGTCAGGGCCACAGAGACCTACGTGGATGGACCCTCTGTAGCTTGTGGGCATGGTACTGTGGGCAAGTTCTGCTGCCTGCTTGAGAATCTGTCTTTTCAGCTACAAAAAGAGGGTTTAGATCTAGATGATTATTTTAAGTTCCCTATAAGTGGTGACTATAGATTATTGGTAAATGTCTTAAGCTTCTCATATCTTCCAAGTTTTCTCCTGGTTTAGTCCAAATCCCATCCCTGAAAATGGAGTTGTAAGGAGCCTATAGGTGAGCCAGTATCCTTCCCCTTGCGCTGAATTGCAGGCCTGCTGGGGGCAGCTTGGAAAGAAAGAAGGGAGAGAAATTGGGCTTCCAGGGAGTCAGCTTCCTCCTCTGGGGCCTGGGTCCCTTCTCCACACCCACTCAGGCCCTGAATGACATCACGGCCTGAGCAGGCTGGGCAGCCCCTGCCCCACCCCACTGGCAGGCAATGTCTCCAACCCCTGGCCCAGTGGGCACAGAGTGAGCTCATCCAGCCTGCGGATGGACCCCAGCCATCAGCATACCAGCATTGGCAGCATTTGGCCAGTGCCAGGCACTCAGGGAGCAGGGCACTCAGAGCAGGGCCATGCCCGTACCGCCAACGCACCCAGAGGCCCGGTTCCCATGGGGAGGAGCCAGGGCCATTGGCCTCCTCTCAACACCCAGGCACAAAGGCCCACACATGGCCCAGAGCCAGCATGAATTCTGTTTGTTATTTTCCTTTTAAACCAAGCAAGATAAAAAAAATCATTAAGTAAGACATGAACACAGGTTAAGAGAATAGGGTATTATTCTTGGCTCTCTGGAGGCTCTTGTTGATTTTCCCATTGAAGCTGAAGATCAGGTCAAGAGGAGGAATGTATGAAATGGGAGGCATGCTTAAATTTCAAATTAGATTCCGGGTAGGAGTCTGTGTGTCCCCTGCAAGCCTGCATCATTCATCTTCCCTAGGAGAGCTGTTTTTTTGTGATAACAAAGGCGATAAATGTTAGAGATACTTGTTGTGATCTAAAGACCTGGGAGGGGAGCCTTCACTTTGCATGGCTCTGCGGATGAAAAGGAAGTTGTCAGAACCTCAAGGGACAGAGCTGAGGACTGCCTTTGCTTCTGGTTCTGTTCTCTTTCTATCCTAAGTTTGCAAGTTGCACAAAATTACCTCAGAAGGCTGTTGAGGTTTGGCAGGCCTCCTCCACAGAAAGGGAGATAAGATGCGAGGAGTTATTGCAACTTTGTCATTGAAATTTGAAAAGTATTCAGACCTAGGGACACCTTGCCCAGATTTTAGCATTTTTAGTTTTCACTTAGTAATTCGCATTCACTTAATAAATAGTGTTCACTTAGTAATTTCAAGTTTTTCGTTTTCTTATCCAGTTAAACAAGTCTCTGTGGACACCCAATAGCCACTGGGTGGTGCAAACATGACTGGCATTGGGATTCCATGGTCAAGAGTTCAAAGTGATCAAGTGGATTCATTAGGTTTTAGGAGAGGGCAGGTGGAAGAAGAAGTGGGCGGGAGGGAAGGAGGGGGGAGGGAGTCTTGGGAGAGGAAGCAGAGAGGAGGTGGGAAGGAGGTAGAGGGGGACCTGAGCTCCATGCTCATGTGTCTTCTTGCAGCGTGGCCCAGTCCAGTTACTATGTGGTCATGGTGGACCTTGTGTAGCTCACTTGTGGGTTTGAATCTCACCCCTTCCTGTTACCGGATGTGTACTGTTAAGCAAGGTGTTTAAACCAGAGGTTTCTCACCTGTGGGATGTTAGCCGTTGTTTATTGATGGACAGCCTCTCTCAGTCCGCACACTTTGTATATTGTTATGGTTAATCGCTACCTCAGCCTGATCAGTGACGCCTTTTGTACATCCTCCGTTTACTCTCCCTGCATTTTGTATTTCAAAGGTAGAGATCTTTTTAAGGCTTCATTGTTAATTATTTCTATTGATCCGACCCTCTTTTGCTTTACGTATTTCAGGGCTATGCTATCCTGCACCCCAGGAATTAACTATTATGACTTCATTATGGAATTTGTGTCCACCCCAGCCTGATGTTGAAGTCTTACCCCTCCAACAGGACTGCATTTAGTGATGGGGCCTTTAGGAGGTGACTAAGGTCAATGAGGCCATTAGGGTGGGTCCCTGGTCCAACCTGGATGTGTCCTTATAAGAGGAGGACACACCAGAGATGCACCCACAGAGAAAACAGCGAGAAGCATCCTTGTGTGTGCCAAGGGGAGAGGCCTCAGCAGAGACCAGTTCAGCTGGAGCCGGGAGAGAATCAGTCTCTGCTGTTTGAGCCTCCAGCCCCTGCTGCTTGCTCTGGTGGGCTAATATAATCAGCCAGCCTACTTTGCTAACCATTCTATGCCACTTTTTTAAGGTGAGTCTTTTAAAAACATTTTAAAAACCAAATCAAACCTTTTTCTTAAGCTAAGTCTGTCAAGTTAGATATTTAGCGCACAAGATGTTTTCAATCCCAAGTGAAAGTTGGACTCTTTTATAATTTAGTAGGCTACTAAAAATTTTAAATTCTCCTCCCTCCCTCCTTCCTTACCTCTTCCCCTCCGCCCCTCTTCCCTTCTTCCCCCCTTCCCTGCTTCCTTCCCTTCCTCTCTTCTACAATCACTCTTTGGCACTCCCTGTGTGCTGGCGTCTAAGTTCACTCGAGATGTCATCTCCTTTAATCATGTCCATGCCGCAGAGGAGGAACTGATGTCCCCATATTCACAGAGCCGAGGGGGCTTCACAGAAGCTGGCCCTGGCAGCCTGTCCCTCAGTGGTGAGACTCTCTGAAAACGCACACCTCTGTCTGAGGGAAAATGCCAGAGTAGGCTATGGGGAGGGAGGGCAGGAGATGCTGGCTCTGGTCTGTGAAGGGCCTGGGCCAGAGCCAGTGCTGACTGAGCTCCTAGGTGCAGCCAGCCACAGCAGGCATCGGGGTGAGAGGAGCATGGAGAGCAGGGGCCTAGGCCCCAGGGATCTGTGAGGATGCTGGCGGGTATGCAGGCTGCCCTCTGGCAGGCATGTCATCCTGTGCAGTGGCCCTGATGAGAAGGCTCTGGGAAGGTAGGAGAGGGCCAGGGCCCCGAGCATCTCACTAGGCCCCTTCTGCACACTTGCATGAGGGCCCAGCTCCTCAGCTGTCAGCAACCCCCTGACAGATGTAGCTTCATTCTGGGAGCTAGGGCCAGCGAGCTTCAGGGCCAGGCAGCCCACAGCTGCTTCCCAACTGGGGCTCCTTGGTGTTTCCTTTCTGCCTTCGGCCTCTCTAATTCCTCACATGTAGAATGGTAGAATGGTAGAGAAGGTGCAAAGTTGGCACTCAATCACGCACAGCATGTACTATGTTCCAGCTTCTCTAATCTAGCTGCGCTGGCTTCCCCTGTGTCCACAGTCTGGTTAATGGAATCAGCCTCTACCTGGATGAGCTAAATGGAAACCTGGGTAATTCCATCTCCCTTTCCTCACCACCCATGTCATGCATGGCTGCTTCTGCCTCCCCATGCCCTGCCCAGTGCAGCCACCCTCCCCTCTCCACCCAGCCCCTGCCTTGATCCTGGTGCTCTGCCCCATCCTCTGGTACCCAGACAATGAAGATGTTTTCATTCTACACCTGGATCCTCTCGCCTAACAACCTCCCAGGCCATCTGATGACACCACTCTTCTTAGAAACCTCAGTGCTTCCCACACCCAAGGCTCACCACGTGCAGACCACATGGGCTCAAGGGAATGGCTGAGTGTCTGAGTCCCTTAAGTGGAGCCCTGTGTTCAAGCTGCGCTGGGCTAGGTTCTGACCATCATTTGGCTATTAGGACAATGGGGTCAGAAATCTAATGTGATTGTTTTTCTATTGCAAAGTAGCAAAATGGATTTAGTAAGAAATGCTACAAAGGCATGAGGAGAGGGAAGGTGATTATAGAAAGACAAAGAATTAAAAGACTTAATCAGAATATGAAGAGCAATGGAAAACCTATATGTAGCTGTGGGGAAGTTGGGGTTCCTATGGCCAGGATCCTCACTGAACTTAAACCACCTGATGATGTAACAGGCCTGCTGGTGGGCTGCCTCTTTCACATCTGTAGGTAATAAGCTACTATTGAGCTATATAGAGAGATCAGCCCAGTGCTCTGGGTGGAGGCAGAGATGCTAGTGCTTGAACTAGCACTAGTTCAGAGAACAAGCCAAGTAGTAAACCCTTTCGCTCCAAAGAACATTTTGCTGTCAATTTCTTTGGTCACACTGAATCCATAGCAAACTTGCCCAGGACTGAAACCCATTGGCAAGGCAGTAGCTCTGTGCTGGAGGACATTCCCAGCTCTGGGCAAGTTCACTCTGGACTTGGTGTGACCGAAATACAACAACAGAATGTTGCAGGAGTAAAAGGTTTTATACCAAACTTTATTTTCACGGTGGCAGGTCGAGTGCTAGGTCATGTCTGCATCCAGGAAATCCATCTCTGTCTCTGTCTCCACTTCAGGTTCTTCCTCTGCTTCAGGATCTGCCTTTGTCTCCAGCCTCTGCTCTGCCCCAAGCACTGGGCAGAGCTCTTTATATAGCAACACAGGCAATGACGGCTTATTGCCAATGGGTGTGTAAGCAGTAGCCTGGCAGGAGGCCAATTGCCTCATCAAGTAGATTATGGTCAGGTGAGGATCCTGGCCAAAGGAACTTCAATTTTCCTTACACTATATTAGCCTGAGGAAGAAATATGACACAGACTACAATATGAACATCCTTTGCCTGGCATATAGTAATGCAGAAACTTGTCATGGTTGAGTCTCATCTTGCTGGAGACTCCGAGCTACTGCAGCCTGACTCTCACTGAGGACCCAGTGGGATCAAGGGGCAGGGTTCCCAACACAGGAAACAAAGGAGAAAATTGCAGGCCACAAAGTGAATACCTGTGTTTTAAAGAATGGACCAGCTTATCAGGTGACATCCTCTTCCTCTGTCCTGAAACCTTCTTTTAATATCCACTACCAATAACTCATCAGAATGATTCAAAGCCACAGTCTGAGCAGCTGCAGAAGAGAAATCTGCTTCTCTCAGTTGTGGAGCAATACCCATACCCACAAGCCCTACAGCAGGGATCACAGTAGTTAAGGAAGAAACCATTATGTGGGTTTTGCTGTTGTAAGTCTGTGGAATGCACTATATAATACCAACTCAGGTAAAACTAGAGTGCCTTTGTTCTACTGAGTTTTTAATATTTAGAACTTAGCTTAATAGAAGCATGTATTTTTAATTCGTTTTATATGACAAATATTTTAGTCAGTTTCAATAATTACTGCAATGTTTGTTACATTATGAAAACCTGATGTAACTAACCTGTGTTTTTTGCTAAAATAAATAACACTATAGTGAATATCTTTAGGCATGTGGCTGTTTGCTGTCATAGAATTACCCTGGGATGAGTTAATCAGGAGATGAACTTTATTAAAAGGTATTAATCAACGTGCTACACAGTGGCTGGTATGTGCTGTTACCAGAAACATAAGCTATTAATACTTTTCAGAATGTTTATACAATTATAATCCTTCTAGCAGTTCATAAGTTTACCAGTTTTCCTAATTCCAGTAATGTCATATGTTTCATTTAGTGGCTAGAAAATTGTCTTGATCCTTATCCAATTAGCATTTAATTCATTACTATTAAGAATCAACCTTTTTGAAGTGCTGCTTATTATAA
Organism: Manis pentadactyla; assembly: GCF_030020395.1. Lineage (NCBI taxonomy): Eukaryota > Metazoa > Chordata > Mammalia > Pholidota > Manidae > Manis > Manis pentadactyla. The sequence goes on from NC_080025.1 coordinate 48,658,753, forward strand.
GGATTTCTTTATATATGAACTATTGACAGTGTATTTATAGGAGCACATTCAGACTCATCCTCCATCAGACTGACTATGTATGGCACCTTCTAATCTTGGATATATCCATTAGAAAGAAAATGAGTTGTTATATTAGAATAAGCCATTAGGCAATTTCATCTATGTTGTAAATGATAACTAACATGGAAATCTCCTAAGAAACAAGAATTGTTAGAGAGATACTCTTTTAATAACCTACTTAATGCACTTTCAACTGGGTTGTCAAGAAGAAATTTCAAAAAATGTAACAAGTTGCTATAGGTAGGGATTTATTTAAGTTACTGAAATTACAATGTGAGCTGAGAAAATTTGAAAAGGGAATCAGAAGTGATGTAATCAAATACATAAACATTGAAGCTAATAGTTCAAAGGTTGAAGTTACATGGAGCAGTAAAGAGACAACATAGAGACAGTTTAAAGAATGTGAAGAGAATGGTTTGGAAATATTAATAATATAAATTCTAAGATATAACTGTTTTTTGAGTGAGCCTAAAAAGAAAGTATTCTCTGGTAACACTCTAACCCACTAACAATAAAGATGAGTCTCAGGACAGACTTCCCATAACAACAATGACCATCAAGTAACCACCATGTTATTTTATTATTTTAACCACCATGTTAACCACCATTATTTTATTCCATCAGTTTTTATCCTGAGGTCTATGGATTTCTAATAATACATGCATCTGGGGGAAATGAGGTTCCATAGTTTCTATGAAATACTTTGAAATCTATCCAGAGAAAGAAGGAGCAGAGAGAGAGGAATAACTGATGTAATTTCACAGCTAAGAGAAAAATTTAACCTCATTGTTTATCATGGAATATTATGATCATGATATCCTAGAAAAAGAAGTGTCTACAGACTTCCTCTGTTCACTCTTCTCTGTTATTTCCTGCTGGCAGGATGCAGAAGGCTTGCAGAAAGCTGCAGAAGACTCACAGATGGCTCACAGAAGGATGCAAAAGGCTTGCAGAAAGGATACAGAAGGATGCAGAAGGACACAGAAGGACAAAGAAGGGTGCAGAAGGTCACAGAAGGGCACAGAAGGACCCAGAAGGGTGTAGAAAGTCACAGAAGGATACAGAAGGACACAGAAGGATGCAGAAGTTTGCAGAAAGACACAGAAGGATGCAAAAGGACACAGAAGGTCACAGAAGGATGCAGAAAGATGTAGAAGGTCATAGAAGGATGCAGAGGGCTCCTGGCTTGCCCACTTACCTGAGTCACCTGCTTACATGCTGCTTTCAGGACCTGGCCCTACCACTGCACCAAACTCATTTTTAACCCCAGTGTTAATAACTGTTCAATCTCCAAGATGCCCTTCAGTGGTAATCATATCTATCCCCCATGTCATTTGACTGTTGGTAATGCCTCACCTTACATTCTCTCTTCCAGCTTTCCTCGTTCTCTGTCTCTGTGCCTCGGACCTCTGTCCATTTACTTCCATTTAGTTTGAAAAGGGTTTTTAAATGACTGATCCTTTCCCCTTTCACCTTTTATTATCATAGAATATTAATTTTTTGTCATTATCATATTTACAAGCATTTAACTCCCAAAATACAGTGATAAACAAACTCACTATCATGTAAGGGTAACTATAGATATTTGCAATGACAATTAGAGGCTTCCCATTTTAGTCCCATTTTATCTTCTCTGGCTTTCCTTCTACTGGAACCTCACACATTATAGATTCATTCACTTTTATTAGCTATAGTTTGTTAGTGATTGTAATTGCTCTACTCATTGAACACAGTGGTGAGGGAAATAATGAAAGGCTGCACAAAATCTAGTGGGTGAGTGTGCAACTGACATGCACAAGTGCTGTTATGTGAAAAATGTCAATATTAGAGCACTTCTGAATTTCAAATGCAAACAATTTATATGGTTGATCTAATATAATTACATTTTGTGATGAAAGCTATGAAATTTAACATAATGTTTCAGGTTTATTACCAGTTCCTTGTCAAAGAGGGGTAGGTCTGATCTTAGACAACAATATCTGCCTTCTACATGTTTCTATAAGTAAGAAGGTATAGTAAATGATATAGAATTCTCGTATAAAAACACACCAAATTCCCTAAAATGACTCCTCACTATACATACAGGTTGAAGTTGTTCTAAAGGTTTTGCTTTGTGGTGGGAAGGTGGTAGGATTATGTCTTCCTTAAATTTCTCTTTGGGGCCAAACCAGTTAGTTATATGTTTGTACCAATGTACTATGTCTTGAGCAGGATTCTTATTTGTAAGCATTAGAAAATGACTTTGTGATCACTTCCAGAGTAGCAGAGTCAGGGCCTCTAAAAATGTGTTTCTCCATCAAGGCAACAAGATCACTGGCAAAAATCATCAAATTCAAATTTTTTAGAACTAGAAATTAACCAAAGCTTGCAGTAGTCCAGGGAGTCTGTATCCAAGAAAACTATGTGAATGTCAGCAATAACAGTGAGTTTTGTGGCATTCTAACTTGCCCTATAATCATGCCTCCCTGTAGGCTTTGTAAGAGCACTTACAAATGACAGACACATAATTGCAACATCTGAGGAAGCCAGATGTTGGACTTACTAGACAAATACTTTAAATTGCGGAAACCATGTCCAAACAACTCATGGGAAGTGTAAGAGCAATGTCTTGTCAAATAGAGATTATCAATAAAGACATTATTTTTAAAAATTAAATATAAATTTTGGATTTGAAAAGTACAATAAATGAATCATTTGAGGAATTCAAAGGCAGATTTGAGGTGGCAAAGAAAAAAAATCTGTGAAAATGAAGACAGTTCAAGTGAGATAACCCAGAGTGAAGAACAGAAGAATAAAATAAGAGAATAAAATGAAAACAGATGGGAATGAGTGCTCCTGGACAAGGGATTCTTTGGGGATGATGAAATCTTCTGGAATTCAATAGAGGCAATGGCTACATAATTACGAGTGTACCAAAAAGTACCCAGCTGTATATTTTTAAAAGGTGAGTTTTAAGCTGTGTGAACTATATTGTAATAAAAACTAATTAAAATAATTTCTCAAAGGAGAAAGTGATTTTGTACAAATTGTACAGGAAAAAATACTTTTGCATCAGGATGCTGGGGAACCTCACACCAGCTGTGAAGGTGTAGGTCAGTTGAGCACAAGCCTGGTCTGGTGGGAGCAGTGTGATCATGAGGCGGCTGCTGAGTCCTGGGCTGCCTCTGTTCTTCCAGATCGTTTCCTCTGATCCCCTACCTGCTAATGTGCCTAAGCCAGGATCGCAGATCAGCCAGAGTGCCCAGGAAGGAGCAAACACTCTGTTTTTTAATCGTTTAAGTGGAAAGCTGGCTCTTCTGTCTACCAAGTAGCCTAAGGAATGTCAGGTTCACAGTGGGCAGGCAGCCAAAAGGTCAACTAACTAGTTGGCATCTGCTGCACTCCACTGTCCTGCTCCCTCGGCTGGCTGACCCCTGGGAGGGAAGGTCTGGAGGCTCTGCTCTGCTCAGCAGGGTATGAAGCCAAGGTGGGCCCACTGGCTGAGCACACTGGTGCTGTGGCACCAGAACTAATTGCTGGACAAAGTCTAGTGGGTGGTTGCTTCAAGTTCCTGGCTTCAATCATTTGAGCTGGAGGGTTACAAAGAGGCACAGAATAGTACCTTGTTGGACACACAAAACACATATTTACACAAAAAGTTTAATTTATTCTTGAAAACACTGCCTTGGAGTCACACTTAGTCACTCCTATTAACAGACAGTAAGTAGCTCAGAGAAGTTGTGATTCAAGGAGATATACTTCGTGTTTTGCACTCTTTTGGTTCCTTCAGGCTGATGGTTCTTGATTCAGTGAATGGTTGGTCCCTAGCACTTTAAATGCTCATATTATGCATAGTGGTCCAGTTCTAGAAAAAAGAAGTCATATGTGACCAAACAAACGACTGCTTATAGCTGGCCTGACCTCCTCCTGGATCTGCCACCTGTGTTCAGACAGCAGTGCCCAGAGCAGCAGCAGAGGAGCCTGCCTGCCCCTTGACCTTTAAACTTGTCTTTGAGGAACCTACGGCAACCAATAAATACAAGACCCAAACAGAAAAATCCATCCCAAACCAGTCTTGAAAATAAAATTAAGGCTTTAGAAGCAGAGAGAGCACAAAGCAGTCATTTTGGCATGGCAGGCCAGCGAAAAATAAAGGTGCATGCATGCTTTCAAGTTATACAACTAATTTTCAAGTTTGTTCTGGGAAAAGGATCCACAGGCTTTCTACTCCCATTATCGGCTCTGAGAATAAAGCTGGGCTATTAGTCCTAGTTTTCTCATGTTATCTGCAACATACGGTAGCTTTTTAAATAAAGGTAGGGTGGTATCCTTGATCATGCTAATAAAACAGGGCTGACTTTTCTCAGACACTGTGGCACCGTGCCTCTCCAGTGTTTCAATCTTGTGACTGGGACAGGAACTTTTATTGGCGCCTACCAGAACAATCTGTGTTTGAATCAATTTCCTGGCTTGCATTATAAAGTTTTTGGATTTCTCCACAAGCACTTTGGGAAAAGCAAGCACTCACTAAATCACCTGACCCATGAATTTTTGTAGGTTCAAAGAAAAGAGCCCTTTGTCCATGGAAAGTCACCTGCTTTGTGGCGACTGCTTAGCCAGACAAGGTAGTGTCCTTGGTGTAGGGACAAGTGGAAGGTACTTGGATATCACACATGTCAACAAGGCAAACGCTTCTGGTACATTTTCCACACTGAGATTTCAACAAAAACCTTCTATCTTGTGATAATTATAGATGTTTGTGGGCAAAATAAAACATACTGTCACTATCTTAAACATACTTATTTTTAAATTCTCTTTCTACTTTTATGTAGATGCAAATAAAGTTTCAATGCTGTTCATTAGACAGAAGAACAATTTTATCTCATTAGCATGTAATGTCTGGATGACTATAAATATATCATATTTCATTAGGTTTCTAGGTTTAATTACAAAATAGATAAGATTTTCCATTTCTTTTGTACTGTTTAGACTCTGCTAAAATAAAAGTTGGCTTCTTTGCCCTAGGCTGTTAAGAAAAATGTCCAGACACAGGATAAAGAGGCGAATGATCTGGATATCTAGAAAATATAGTGGGTTTTTATTTTATTGTTACGTCTTCCAAAATATAGTGACCAAAGTAAACTGCCATCAGAAAAGTAAGTATACATTAATGTCACCATGTCTTGGTATCACGAGTAATCCTTTCTTTTGTACTTACTACTTACAATGTTTACAAATTAAAAAAGTAAAATTTACTAATTTGAAATTATTATATTATTAGTGAGCATAAACATTTCTAAACAGTTTAAAGTTGTTTGGTGAATTCTTTTCTGACAATTTGTCTAATGATGTCTTCATATTTTTACACATTCATATGCACTTTGAAGTATCGTAACTGCTACTATTTTATCTGCTGTCTTGGATGTAAAGATGAGACTAAATGGTTTCTGATCCTCACGTGTATCCTAACCCAATGTAGTGGACCACCTCCCCCATCCTCCACTGAAGGCCCTGCTCTGGGCTACATGGCTCTGTCCTCTGCTGGATGGTGCAGAAGCAATCCCTGCACACTCAGCCTGCTTTGTACCTGCCCAGGGCTGGGGGTCTGCCCTGGCCACATGCTGGGGTTGCAGGCTTGGGTGCATGGGTGCCCCCTGTTCCTGCGAGCATGCCCAGAAGCAGGTGGAATTCAGTGATCAGAGTCTCAGCCCAGCTATCACTGCCCCTTTGCAGACCTCTGGGGTCCTGCCTCGGGCTTCCCATGCTTCTGGGGTGTCCTGCTCCCAGGCAGCATCTGCTCTCTCTGGTTGCCACCTCCATGTGTTGCATTTCTAGTTCCTTAGTTCCCAACTCTGTGACAGTTCTTTACCCTTACCCTGAAGTCTCCCTCCTCACAGAACCCTTGTGGTTTTGTTTCTGGGGGAACCTGACATGGCTCTTGGAGTTACTTGCCTTCCTTTGTCAACCTTTGACAGTGTACTTGATGCCTGGCCTTGATGTTACCTTAATATCTATGTTGATAATTTATCTTTCCTCCCAGCTAGTTAGGGTCACGTAGGCATGGTGCACATGTGCAGTAACAACACGTGGGTCTCCAGATGGAAACTTCCCTCTATAGGACTTTTCCCTGAAAGGAACCCCTTGCTCAGGCCCCTGGGGTATAACACCCTGACAACAGGCACCAGCTCTGGCCTCTTCAGACAAGGCCCCTCTCATTAACAGTATCCAGAACGGCCATTTCATAACCAACTTGAAAAGACATATCAAAAGAATTATTTGGTAATGATGGCTCTTGATGGCCTAGACAAACACAGTTTCTCAAGGTGTCAACTCATCTATAGAGCCAAAATAAAGAGGTAGATTACAGAGAGATCTGGAGAGAAACATGGATATACACACATCCTAAGTGTGAATATATGAGCACAGCTGTTTGCAAAATATTAACATTATCATGCACACAAAACCATGGTTAATTCTTGAGGAGACAGAATGTCCTTCTCACCAGGAACTGAGGAGCTCCTCACACATCCTGTCATTCTCATCCTTTCTTTGACACCTGGTTTTGGGTCAGAGTGTTTCCCTACATCCCACAATAATCCCTGTTGAGTCATGTCAACTCATTACTTTCTTCAACCAAAGTCATGATATAACAGCTGAAAATTCCTCTGTCAGCATTTAGTGGCATTCATAATTTCAAGTAAATGCATCATTAGTTCTCTATATGTAGCCTTGGCTTAATTCCTACTAACACAGACAAGATCACAGGATGGGAGGCTCCTTTCTGCCAATGAAATCGCCACTTGTGTTTGCGTATGCAAGGAGCTAAGAACTTATTTTCTCCATGTTATCTTGTGCTAGGTAATCTCAGAATTTTTTTCTGACTCACCAAGAGCCCCCAAAACTACAGCTTCCAGTTGATTCTTCTTATTAGCATTTCCTGTGGAAGTCATGTGTGAAAATTTGGCTGTTGTGGCTGTGTGTGTCATAGTTACTTGTATGTGTCTGTTATACCCGCTCTACTATGATCTCAAATGCCTTTTTCCATCAGAATTTGAGCACATTGAATCAATGCCTATATGTGGTAAATTGATGATTTCTTACTGTTTCAACTTCACACATATACCCAAGTGTGACAAGCTATGTTGTGATACTTTCATATCACAGAGGCTTAGAACTAAAAAGGACTTTAAGGCTCACCCTGTCTAAGACATACATTATTAGGGGTCATTTATGGCAATGTCCAAGGTTGTGCCTCAGAGGCTTACACTCCCTCCCAAGGCAGTGAAAGCTTTCTAGTGCAACTGAATGTCCACTGAGCCACCTACCATTTACCGTGGGACACCAGTGGGTCTTTCTCCCAGCCAAGCTGTCTGTAAGCTGACTCTCTAAGAAATGTCATTCATTGGCTCCATTTAAGTAGAAGACACACTGCTGGGTTACATTATGTTAGTCTCTGTCCAATTAAAAAAAATTAGTGTCCATGCTAAATAAGCTAATTGGTTTCTTGACAAGTCACAGATGTATTATAAGAGAGATGCAGAATCCTAGTGACTGAATTAAATACTGAGGCCGGGCTCTCCCTAAGTGAGCCATCATTAACATGATATTTCAGAGATGAACAGGATCACCATCTGTAAGAGTAGCACAAAGCCTAGTTTAAGTATGATTGGAGGTTCTTGGCCTGAGACAAAGGCTACTGACTTTCTTGTGGCTTTTGTTTTCAAAATTGCACTATTTGAGACATTAGTAGATTTTTGTATGTGCTTGTGAGGAGCAATGTGCTCAATCCAGGGCCCTTTGGTGAGCACATAGAGACAATTAGAAAATGGTTTGAACTAAATATAAATTAAAGTGGCATATCTCAGCCTTATGATAGGCACCAAAAGCTATGCTTAAAGGGAAACATATAGCCTTAAATGCACATATTGGAAAGAAAAAAGACCAAAAATTTATGTTCTGGTATATATATAAAAAATTATAATCATAGTAGCAAGTTAAGTTCAAGAAAGTAGAAGAAAAGAAATGGTCAAAAGGAGATAGAAATGAGCAAAATAAGAAACAAATGTAAAAAAATAAAAAAGGGTTAACCTATTACAGTTAATTTTTTATGTGTCATCTTGGCTAGGGCATGGTACCCAGATATCTGGTCAACCATGATTCTAGATGTCACTGTGAAAGTATTTCTTTAGATGAGATTAACATTTACATCAGTAGACTTTTAGTAAAGCAGATTGTTCTCCATAGTGTGGGTGGGTCTCAGCCAATCAGTTGAAGGCATTAAGTGAAAAGACTGAGGTTCCTCAAGGAGGAAGGAATTCTACCTTCAGACAACTATCAGACTTAAGACTGCAGCATCAACTCTTCCTTGGCTCTCTAGTCTGCCAGCCTGCTCCACATATTTTAGATTACCAGTCACCATAATTGTGTGAGCCAATTCCTTAAAGTCTTTCTCTCACTATTGAGATAGCTATTTTCTATTAGTTTTCTTTCTCTGGAGAACCATGACTGATGCAAAACCTAAACTGCCAATTCTGGGAATAAAAAGAGGAGAACTTCTGGGTGTTTTTGTGAGCAAATTTTCCCAAATGCCTAAGAAAAACATATTACAAATCTTACACAAATTCTTCTAGAGTATAGAGAAACAGGAAACCTCATCTCAATATTTGCTTTAAAAAATCATGCAAACTTTATGCAAAAAATATGAAAATAACATAAGAAAATAAAGTACCTGTGTATCTTTTTTATAATTACAGGTGAAAAATCCTAAACAAAATATTAGCAAACCAAGTACAGTGAGATAGAAAAATATTGCACATCAGCCATCCAGGTGCATCCCAGGGATGCAAGGTTGTTTTACATTCAAAAACCAATAATTGCTGGCATTAAGGACAGACATGTGATCAATAGAATAGAACTAAGAGTCTAGAAAGAAGCCCTTACATTTGCAGTCAACTCATTTTGAAGAAACTTTAACTAACCCCTTCCTCACACCATATACAAAATTAACTCAGCGTGAATTGTACACCTAGTGTAAGAACTAAAACTATAAAACTCTCATGGGAAAATATAGGAGCAAATCTTCATGAACTTGGGTTAGATGATACCTTTTTAAGTATGCCAACACTGCTAAAAGCACAAGTGACAAATGAAACACTGGGTCAATTGGCTTTTGTTGAAATGTCTATGAATAGATGAACAGATACATCAAATGCAGTACATACACACCAGGGAATATAACTCAACATATTACTCAACAACATGCAGTTATGAAGTTCTGATCCATGCTATAACATGCATGGTCCTTGAACACAAGCCAAGTGAAAGAACCCAGTTATAAAAGACTACCTACTGTATGTTCCATCTAGGTGGGGGGACATGCAATGACTACTAAAGGGTCCAGGGCTTCTCACCTCAAGGATGAAAAGCATTCTAAAGCTGATTTGTGATAGTTGCATAACCATAAAAACTGTTGAGTCATATGTTCTTTTGCAATGGTAAATTTTATAGCATGTGCATTAAATGTCAATAAAGTTGATATATAAAACAACAGTACAAAAATATATTCAATGTAATTCACTGCATAGCAGAATAAAAAAGTGGAAACTGTATGATTATCTCAATAGATGCAAAGGGTAAAAAATCTTAATACAATTAAAAACAATGAACTGTCTCTTCATATAAAAATATTTCTAACCTAGAGAGAAAAAAACAATGTTATTTAATCTAATTAAATGTGGCTGTAAAGGCACTTCAGCAAATACCATAATTAAGTGATGAATTATTGAATGTCTACCTTGAAATTGGGAACAAGACAAAGGTATTTTGCAATCCCAACTTCTTTTCATCACTGTGCTAAAGGTCCCTTCAGTGCAACATGTAAAAATAGGAATACATCGACATAGAAAGACTTAAAGGAGGAAATAAAACTCACATTCTAAAGATGCATGGTTGTATGTAAAAAAAACAAGAGTCAAGAAATAAACTTTTAGATTATTAAGTTAGTTGATCTAATGCCACTGAATACATGAGAAATAATAAAATATAATCAGTTGTATTCCATATACTTATGACAAAAAATTAGAAAATGACATTTAAAAAATTTTGCAACATACAATACTGCATAAAGTAAATTAACTTTCTAGAAAGAAGTGAAAATAAAGATGAACAAAGAAGGCCTAAGTAAATAGAGGTGTAGTCACGTTCACAGTGAAAACACAGAACATGACTCTGCCAGATGGATTTACAGATTCAGTTACCTGGTGGAATGCGTGTGTGTGTGCATGTGTGTGCATGTGGGTGCATGTACATCCCAAAGAGCAGAGAGCTGAGACCATGTCACCAGCTGAGGTCTGAGGATGTGTAACTATGAAGAAAGACGCAGAGAGATGCGGGGCTGGCAGCCTTAAAGACAGAGGAGGGCAGCACAAACAGAGGCGCAGTGATCCCCAGAAGCTGGAAATGGCCAGGAGACAGGGTCCCCAGAGCCTCTGAAGGAATGAGCCCTGCCAACACCTTGCTTTGGCCCTGTGACACTCCTGTTAGATGTACCCCCAGCACTAAATAATGAGTTGTGAACGGAGCACTGGAGTGGAGGGACAGATATGTGTCATTTTGAGCTACCAGCTGTGGTGATGTGCTAAGCACCCACAATGGAGAGGAGCGTGATGCATCAACATGGGCCACTTGGCACAAGGCGGGCAGTCACGTGTGTGCGTGGCCATGCTGGAGACATCTGGAAGGCCCCATTATAAGCAGTGGGAGCAGAGAGCCCTCCCGGTTTCTTCTGCCTGCAATTCGTTTTCCCCTTACTTCTGGGGTCCCCTCCTCAGCCTTCAGATGTGGAGCAAACTGACCAGGCCTAGACATGCTGGCTTCTTGGGGAGCCCTGGAGAAAGCTAGCAATGGTCAGAGCTGGGCACCCCCCAAACTGGATTGCCATCAGCTCATCCCCAGCTGATTTGGGATAGTTGCATAGAGCACCCACAGAGTTGCACCCACAGAGCAGATGGGTCCAAGCTGAGGGTGCTTATGCATCTGGTCTGTGCATGGGGCAGGGCAGTGGAAGCCAGGGGGCTCTACTGGGTGCTGGGGTGTGTGAGGTCCAGCCCTGTGCAGTCAGTACATGACCCAGGGTCCAGCAGAGAAGCTTCCTTCACAATTTTTGGGTAGGTTAGTGGAATCAAGTAATGAAGCCTGTAGTCAGGAGGGAGGCAATATGGGAATTCTATTCACCCAGTTTTCTTACAAAGGGAGGACAGTTTTCCCTTGGCTTCACAAGGGCCAGATTAGCAAAGCTGAGAAACAGTGTGTGATCTGTGATGCTGGTCTGGAGGCCAGTGGTCTCACCATCAGCCACTGAGGCCAGAAGTGCTGGCTGGGAAGGGTGGTAATGCCGGAGAGTTTGGAGGTGCCTGGAATTGAAGCAGCTTGAGAAAACATGGTAGTGCGTGAAAAGGGAGCACCCTGGCTGTGTCTAGAGCGAATTGACAGCCTGGGAATGAGCATCCAGCCCCCAGAGTTCTGCGGGAAGCCCCCAGGGAGGGTCAAGCTCTCACCTGTGGATGTTTGGAGGCAAGTCAGAGCCAAAATCTGGGGCGTTTGGGGATAGGCAGGGAAGTACTGAGAGGGAGAGAGAGGCTGACAGGTCTGTCCTGGTGCTCCAGATGAGGCTTGGGCTTGGAGCTCCAGGCAGATGGGAAATAAAGGCAGAGGTGCTGGTGTAGGAACTGGGTTTGGGGTCATGGCTGAGGCCCAGATGGATTTCAGATCCCAGCCTCTGGCAGGCAGCATACTGGTAAGTGTCCTTGCCTGGCCCGGGCTCGTCGGCACATGGTGGAGTAAGCCAGTGGGTTTATGTATCCACATCAGAGTCGAGAGGGAACAGAGAAAGCAGGCGTGGTGTCAGGACCGCTCAACAAATCTTCCAGGACACACATTCTTGTACTGTGCTTCATTGGCCTTTGCATCATGCTTCTGGAGTAGCTAGTATCACGTTTACCATGATTTATTTGTGCAACCGAGTCCCTAATGGAGGTGATGTCCTTAGGGCAATGGCCACGCCTGATCCATCTTGTTTCTCAAGGTCAAGCACAAAGACACATAACACAAGCTCAATAAAGGCTGATGATTGAAATGAGGACATTTTTTTGACTCAGATCGCTCTGCTTTGTAGTTGGCAGCAAAGAAGCAAGGATCATTGTCACACATTTAAAATTCTTTTTATTCATAAGTTCTGGGTATGTTTGTATGTCTCTGTCTGTGTCTTGAGATGGAACAGGTCCTGGCCTATTGGTTTGTCTGAAGTGGCTAAGATTTTGTGATCAAAATGTGCAGAATTATGAGTTATTCACCAACCCCATAAAGTTCATTGTTCACTTCTGTAATGTATGCCTCCTTTATTTTGGCAGAGTTTTGGTACATGCTGTTTTTCAGTTTTTAGATTTTTTCTTATTTTGGTAGAAGATTAATACTTGGGGTGGTCTGGTCTCTTGCATCTAGATATTCCTCTGGGACAGTATAGAGCAGAACTATGTAAAAACAACAGCATATTTTGGTTAAGAGTTGTGAAATGTAGAGATTTTCAGAATATTTGAAGTTTTAGAACATTCTGTATTCCTAAAATTAAGGTCAGGAAGGCCTTTGCCTCTACTACTGTGCATTACTGAGAAGGAAAAAGGAAGAACTTGAAGAGTAGAAAGATGTGCATTTACTAGATGAGATATGTTTAGTATTGACATATACACGAGGCTCATTTTGATTCACAATGAGTCCTACCCAAGTCTGAAGAGAGAGTTAAAGGCAGATCTGTCACTTAGCAGCTGGATGGCAGGAAGCAAAGTAGATCGTAGGTCATATCTCTGAGTCTCAGATCCTGTTTCCATCTATAAAATGAAAATCATAAAATTATGAAACTAGACCGAGAAGAACCAATGCAATAATGAAGCAGAGCAAAGTTGGAAGACTGACAGGACAAGACTTGCCATAAAGCTATAGGAGTTAAGACAGTGTGGTACTTGGGAAAGAACAGACAAATAGATCAATGCAGCTGAGCAGAGGGCCCAGACACAGACCCACTTATATATGGCCAACTGATCTTTGACAAAAAAGCAAAACAACACAATGGAACCAAGATAGTCTCTTCAACAAACGGTGCTGAACGGCTGGTTGTCCACATGCAAAAAATGAACCTAGGCACAGACTTCACAGCCATCACAAAAATGAACTCAAAATAGAGCATAGGCATAAATGTAGAATGCAAACCTTTAAAATACCTAGAAGATAACACAGGAGACAATCTAGATGATGTGGGTTTGGCAAAGACTTTTTAGATGAAACATCAAAGACAGGAACCATGAGAAAAAATTGATAAGCTAGACTTCATTATGATTAAAATATGTATCCTCTGCACAAAAATGTGTCAGGAAAATGAAAAGACAAGCCACAGACTGGGAAAAAATATATTTACAGAAGACATATCAGATAAGGACTGTAATTCTAAATATACAGAGAACTCTTAGAATTCAACAATAAGTAAACAAACCACTGAATTAAAAAGTGGATGAAAGATCTTAACAGACACTTTACCAAAGAGGATATACAGATGGCAAATAAGCATATGAGAAAATGCTCCACATTATATGTCATCAGGGAAATGCAAATTAAAGAAACAATGAGATACCACCACACACCTGTGAGAATGGCCAAAATCCAGATCTCTGACACCACCGAGTGCTGATAAGGATGTGGAGCAGCAGAGACTCTCATTCATTGCTGGTGGGAGTGCAAAGCCACTTAGGAAGACCATTTGTCAGTTTCTTGTAAAAGTGCGTATATTTTGAATGAAAAATCCAGCACTGTTTTTTTCTTGATACTGATCCAAATGAATTAAAATCTTCTGTTGACACAAAAATCTAAACATGGATGTTTATAGCAGCTTTATTAAAATTGCCCAAACATGGAAATAACCAAGACATCCTTTTGGGTGAGTGGATAATAAATCATAGAATATTTTTCAGTGCAAAAAGTAATGAAAAGGGACCTTAAATGCATATTATGAAGTGAAAGAAGTTAATCTGGGAAGGTTATGCACTGGATGATGATTCCAACTAAATGACATTCAAAAAGGCAAACTATGGAGACAGGGAAAAGGTTAGTGGTGGTCAGAGGTAAGGAGAAGGGAGGATGAATAGGCAGAGCACAGAGGAGTTTTAGAACAATGAAAATACTCTGTAAGATACCGTCATCGTAGATACGTGTTGTATGTTTGTCCAAGCCCATAGCATATGGATCATCAAGACTGACCTCTAATGTACACTGTGGGCTTTGGGGGATAACAATGTGTAATGTGGGCTCATTAGTTGTAACAAATGTCCTACTCTAGTAGCTGATAATGGGAAATCTCTGTAGCTAACCCTGAATTTAGTTGTGAACCTAAAACTGTACTAAAAAATAAAGTCTGTTCAAAAGACTATGAAACCAATAGGTTTGTCCCAAGCATCAAAGGTAATAAAAAAGCATAGCGAGCTGTCATCAGCTCAAAGAGCTCCAGAAATGGAGGGCCAGGTCTCATTGCTATGAGTTCTAGGAAAGAAATCCTGCCTCCCCTTTTTACAATAAAATTGTCTTAAAATATGTCCTGTACAAATATTGAGAACATTAGCCAGTATTATAATTTTTATTTCAACCATAAAACATAATTTTAAAAATTCAAAAAAATGGGAAGTTTTATTTATCCATTCCCTGATCTTTCTATTATTCTTTTTTTTTCCTTCTTCTTCTCTTTTTTTATCATTTCCTTTCTGTTAAGAGTACTTCCATCAGTCATTGTGTTAGGATACGTTTGCTGCTAACAAAGTCTCTTAGCTTTCCTTCATCTGAGAATGTCTTGATCACCCTTTTCATTCCTGAGGGATTGTGGGTAGAGGATTTTGGTTGATACTTATTTTGGCATTTGAAGAAGGTGTGCCAGTTCTTTTTGACCTCTATGGTTTTTAGTGAGAAAGCCATAGCCACCCAGTAGTTTTCCTCCTGTAAGTGAATTTTCCTCCTGCCTTCTAATATTTTTAAGGTTTTTAATTGGCTTTATTTGTGATAAATTTGATTGTAATGAATCTTAGCATGGATTTCTTGGGTTTATCTTATTTGGAGGTCACTCATCTTCTTAGATCCATAGGTTTATTCTTTTGCCAAATTTTGGAAATTTTCAGCCAGTATTTCACCAAATACTTTGTCAGTCATTTTCTTTCTCTTTTTGGGACTTCAATGACATGAATATTAGACCTTTTGTATACTCTCAAAAACCCAGGGACCTCACAACCACATCTTTCATTGAGCCAGGTCTCTGGCCAGTGGCACTGAGGTGCTGTTTATGTTAATTCTTTTCACTGTTGCTTAAACTGGGTAACTTTTATTGTTCTGTCAGGTTCACTGATATTTTCCTCTACCCTCTCCATTTTTCTGTTGACTTCTTCCATTAAGTATTTTATTTCCTTATTGTATTTTCTATTTTTGAAATTTCCATTGGTTATTATTTATATCTTCCAGTTATTTGCTGAGAGCTTCTATTGCTTTTTATTTGTTTCAGGCATATTTGCAATTACTTGTTGAAGCATTTTTATGACAGCTGCTTTTAAGATTGTCTTTTCTCACTCAAGTGGTGATTTTCTTGGTTCTTGATATGATGAATTGTTTTCAGTTGAAATATGGACAATTTGGTTATTGTGTTGTGAGATTCTGAATCTTACTTAAATCTTGTGATTTATCAGGACTCCTCTGACATTGGGAAGTGGGGGAAGCCCCTTGTTACTGCTAGGCGTGGGATCCCTCTGGGTCCCTGATGATGCTCATCAGCAGAATGGGCTCATTACTGCTCATTAGGTTCTGCTGATACTTCCCTGACTAGGGGCACCTTATTGTTGTTTTCCACCTGATCTCCACTGATGCAGGAGCTGGGGAAATGCCCTTGTAACCCCTGGGCATGGAGAAAGGTCCTGTGCCTCCACTCGTTCTCCTCTGGGGCCACTCCAGAGGAAAGAGGCAGCCCCTGGAAGCAGTGGACGTCCAGGCTGCCTGTATGGTCTCCATGAGGGTAGGGGTCTCACTGCCAAATTGCATGGATGAAGTTCCAGCTCCCTACTTGGCTTCCTCTAACATCCCTTGTTTGGGGTGTGGGGTGCCTCCATACAGCAACCTGAAAGTGGAGGTCTAGGCTCTCCACTGGATCTTTGATGGCCTGGGTGTGAGTGAAGCCAGTTTTTCTATGATGTCTGCTGAGTACAGTGGCTATTGTGTGTAAGTTTTCTGAGCTGCCAGGCTGCTCCTCTCCTGGTCCTTAGGCCAAAGAGAGCAGATTTGTGGGGACCCCATTGTTTGTGTCTATCTCCATGTTCTTGAGTTCTCCAGCTCCAAGTCAGACAGATGAGGTGAAAATAAAACCCAGAGACCTCACCACCACGTCTCTCATTTAGCCAGGTCTCTGGCCGGTGTGCCTTATTTCTCTATCTTTCAGTTATCTTAGGATGGTTGTAAGTGTAAAATGGTCAGAATAGGGAAAAATGAGACTAATCCATCTTTGAAGAAGCAGAGGTCCAGTGCTTACACTTTTATTGTATGTTTTGTCTAATGTACTGTCTGGAGCCTATGCTACTATGTTATATATAAATGTGAGTATGAGTGAATGAAGGAACATGTGCATGCATGTGTTTGTGTGAAAGCAGGTGTGTGCACATGTGAGTGAGTATTCATACAGAGGGCAGGGGCATGTAATACAAGGGGTTGAGTGCTTTAGATAATGCACATATGAAGGTGTGTGGGAAGCTATGTATGGGAGTCAATGTGAGGGCAGGTGTACATGTCAGGGGTGTGCTGTGAGAGAGAGGCAACATGAGGAAGTGGGGGCAGGGGGATATTTAGGGCTTGTGTGTGAGCAATAGTGGAGTTAAGTATGTGCTTGTAGATGTCTAAGGAGGGTGGGGTATGTACATCTATGCAAGTGAAGAGGCATGTGGGGTGAGGTGTTGACTATATGTGAGTGTACAGTTAGTGTTTATGTGTGTGAGGTAACCATTTGGGTCTGTGGGTGTTGGGGGAAAGATCCTGCATGTGTGGGGGGTTGACTGGAAACAAGTGGGGGTAGCAATGTGTGGTGACAATATGACTAGGGTGTGCTTACAAACAGATGCTGTAATGTAATAGAGCACATGTAACTCACAGGAATTCAGAGGAATCCCACTCTATTTTTCATTCTGATAATTGTGCATACAGGGAAACTGGGGTCTGGGAGACCCACCTATTTTTCAAGGGCGTATGTTGGGCAAAAACACTGAGGTCTCAGTTTCTATGTGGCTTAACTATCTCTTATTTTCTTCACTGCATCTCTCTATATTGTATGACATTGTAAAAATAGAATTCTATATATGCAGGATGATCTAATCTTAGCATTCTGAACCCTTCAACTGGAACAGGTCCAATGTCAGTGGAGAGTTGGTGAAGGAACACTTACCAAAGATCACAGCTCTGCCTCTGGTCCAGAGCTGTTCTCCCTTTTGTTTCTGTGGTGCTGGAAAGAGCACATAGTATGGCTTTGTTATTCTGTACCATTTTTTTCCATAGTAAGAACTACATTTGAGACACAAACCAGATGGGGCCAAATGAGACAGGTCCATTGGACAGCCCCTAACTCAGGCCCTGGGGCAGAAGCACACAGCTTCTGAGGACCTGGACCTGAACCACTGGGAGACTTCCCCACTCCCTGGATCAAAACCCTACTCTCATTTCCCATAGGGATGGGTCCACACTACCTGCTCCCCATCAAGGTCCCACCCCACCTTTACCCCTTAACACCTGGAGGGGGCTGGGATTCTAGGTTTACGGGGAAAAGAGGCAACAAATCCCTTCTCCCCTCACACATGCACACTTCCTCACACTCTTTCTTGTTCATTTCTTTTCAATCCCAGAAAATGAAGGGTCTGCCTTTCTAGACGAGCAGACCTGAGCACTGAGCTGGGCTCCAGGCTCTTCTTCCCCATGAAGGAGACCTGCTCACCTCTGCCTCCTGACCTCCTCCCTGCTCCGGGCCACCTCCCCCAGACCCCACAGGCTAGCCTCTGGTCCCCCGTCTGGTGGCCCATCCTTGTCCGTGGAACTTACCTCCCTCCAGGCCTTTGAAACCATCCCCCACATAATGTCCCTTCCCTTAATCTGGCGACATCACTCTTCGAACACACGACTCTTCAGCTGCTGAAAAGTGAAGAGCTGAAAGTGAACAAATGGAGAGACAAGCCTAGCGTGTTATAAAGAAGGAGCAGGGGCTCTCAGCAGGCGTCACGGGGTGCCCCGCCTTTAGGCAGCCAGCCCAGGTCAGGTCTTTCTCATGATGTTCCCTGTTGACTTCCTACCTCCTGGAATTGCTCTCAAGGTAACAGTCAGAGACCTGTTGTCTAATCTCTGCTGTAGAACAGAGCCACTTTTAACTTATGTCACTTTTCAATAGAGGTTTGCAAGCTCTGGGACATGTGGCAGTGTCTGGAGACTTTTGTGGTTGTCAGAACTGGGGTGTCCAAAGTGTGCCCAAGCCCAACTCAGTGCAGCTGGGACTGTGAACAGGTCACCTAGAAAACCCACCCATCATCACTGTTTATAGAGGGTAGACCTCAGGGGATGCCTCCCCAGGGATGCTAGAGCCACAAAAGGCTAAGGTCAGTAACTACTCCCTCCTTATTCTAACCACCACCCCCTGGACCCCAAAACTATCAAAGTGGAGGAACATGCATTACTCAGCTTGGTTCCATTGCTCTGTGCTCTATTTAAATGTATGATTTATAGAGTGAACCAAGAACTGCTCTAAGGGAAGGAACTATGAAATTAGTAGACTTTGAATCCATCGCACCTTGCAGAGGACCTGGAGCTCTGGAGGTGTCCATGGGTGTTTGCTGGAGACAATGATGAGCCACCTCAGAGCAGTGGCATAGGGTCAAAGACACGGTGATGGTGAGTGTTGTAACCCTGCCAAGTGCAGGCCTTATTTTTAGAGAGCATGTCTGTCCTAGAAATAGAAATTGGCTTGTGTTGAAGAAAGGTTGTTAAAATTACTCTTTGGAGAGGTTTTCCCTCCAGTTCCTGACTCGTGTTCCCTGTGGTCCAGGACAAAATTGGGAGTGCAGGGCTTCCCGGGCATCGGATGAGGAAGAATAGCCAGACAAGTCCTCTTGAGGACACCCAAGTTGGTAAGGCCACCAGACGACCAGGTCTGTGTGGATATCCTGTAAGGTGAGATATTTCCTGCCACCACTTTTGGGAGCAGCACAGAAACCAGTTTTCTCTTGGAATTTTGGTATTTGTAGTTATTTTTTCAAGTGAAAATGGACAGGTAAGTTTTTTGGAGAAAAGTATTTTCTTTTCACAGTTTCCTTATTTTTCCTGTACCTATGTGGAAGAAAGAAAATTTAAAAGATTTGAGGGCTTCAAAATCTGAAGGAAGCCTCCATTCTGAAAAAGATTTAAGGGACTTGTAGATATAAGAGGCTTCATTGGAAAGCGCGTATGTGTGTTATTTTAGTATACTCTTAATAGACAGTTTTGATCCTTCTTTTAAAGATATAAAAAAAGCTGCAGCAGTGGTAAACACATACCCATCCTCAAGGCAAAGTAAACATTAGTAGTCCTCAAACCTCCTCTTTTGATACATGAAAACTGGGGGTTCAGACTAGTAAATGGTGCCCCAAGAGGACTTGGCTTGACAATACCAGAGCCTGCTGGGAGCCACCTTCCCCACTGGCTGCTTCCTGGCTGCCCCTCTGTTAGGTAGGTGCATACATTTAGCTTCAGTTTCAGGCAAAATCTCTTACTGGACAGTGAAAAGTTTGAAATGTAATACAATCTCTTTTTCTTCTAAAATATGAGAGATAATTTGTTCCCATGGTCTAGCTTTTACTGAATTTAAATCCCTTGCTGATTCTTGCTACCTGCATTAGCTATTGCCCCATGTTGCAGTTGCCTGGCTGGATGCCTGAGCCAGTCAGGGGTCCACATGTCTTCCCCTCCCCATGAGGGAGGTTCGCTAGTGACTGAGCCACCGGCCTCCAGACACAGAGGAGGCCCTCTGTGCCATGGAACAGTGTTCTCACAGGGGTGTCACCTGATGGTCTGCTGCACAACTAGAGAATCTTCTTCATCCCTGGCTTACGGGGGGCAGGGGATAGATGAGGACCAAGCTGAAATCCTATTAAAAATACCAGTGCTCACTCTGTTGGTGTCACATTCACTCGAGTGAATTTCATGGATACCTGAGTTAACAGACCTGCTAACACCCAATTTCTCTTCCCTGCTTCCCCAAACACACTAGCCACCCATCTACCACCCACTGCTTCCTCCCCTCCAGAAACCCTTCCTCACCCCTCTTCCTGTTCAGCTCCTGCACATTTCTATCCTGGAGTGCTGATGGTTGTCCCTGAATGGCTCTTAATGGCTTCTCTCTCTTCTCAGTTGATTTTCTATATTACTTGACACATAATCAACTCTTTACATACTTCCCAGTTGGGAGATTGTCAGTGATTTCAAACCTGTACCAATTTTTTTATACAATCTTGATCTATATTATCCTCCCACATACATACACCTCATCTTTTATACTAATTGGTTAGAACCTTGAAGAAAACAATTATGATTTGCTTGGTTTCATATAATTCAGCCACAAAATCTTAAATTTAGGGAATTTACATATTAATTGGCTTGCCAAGTCTCTGATTCCCCAGCATGTAGGGCATGGTAGAAATAACTACTTTAGAATGTGTTTGAGCACAATGTGTGGGCTCCCAGCAGATGTTAGATGTTAGATATTGGTGTTATGTAAAGTAATTAGTTTATTTACATAGTATGGACTGTTTCCTCTTCTATTGACAGTATGTTACAGAAACATGGAGATCTCAGTTTGGTTGTTGATGTCTTTGTCCCCTGAGTAATAGGGAAGAAAATGACCAAATAGTTCTTTGGAAAAAGGGCTTGTTCAGACATTAGTGCTGATGGCAAACAGATCTCATCTCATTGTCCAGATGGTACATCATTCGAAGTCCAGACATGAAGATACACCCACATTAGTTCTTTTTAACAGAAGGAATTTAATGCAGGGAGCTGGATAAATAGTTATCAGAGGACTGAACAAGTAAAGAGGAAGTGCAGAAATACTATTATTCCTAAAACTAGAACTAATAACTTCAGAAAGAAACTGCTACCCCAATATGGATCACAGACTTATGTAAAAGCTTAAACTATAACACTTGTAGAAGAAAACATAGGATGAAATATTTGGATGACAAAAGCATGAACCATAAAATAGAAAATGATTCATCAATTGGACTTCACCAAATTTTGAAAAAATGTTTTGCTTTTCAGAAGACAGCTACAAAAATAAAATCTAAGCCACAAGGTAAAAATATTTTCAACATATATGCCTGACAAAGGACTGACAGCCAAAATATATGTGTAAATATTACATCTCAGAAACAAGAAGAAAGCCAACCCAATAATAAAGAGGTAACACATTCAAAATACACTTCATCAAAGAAGATATAAGACTATCCAAAAAGCACATGGAAGATGCTCAACACCATCAGTTATCAGTGAAATGCAAATCAAAACCATCAGAGTTATCAGTGTATGTATGAGGATGGCTAAATTAAAAAGACTGACAAAGTCAGTTATTGACAGGGTGTGATGCCCCTGGAATTCTCACACACTGATGGTGGGAATGTAAAATGGTGCCACTCTGTAAAACAGTTTGATATTTCCTCAAAAGTTTAAGCATACATCGAGTATATGACCCAAAAACTTCACTCCTAGCTTTACCCAAGAATAATGAAAACATGTCCACACAAAGATTTTTACACAAACATTCACAAAGGTCTACTCATAATGGCCAGAAACTGACAACAACCCAAATGCCAATTAAGAGTGAAAGGATAAACCAAGGAGGTGTGTATGTATAACAGGCAGCCCTGAGCAATAAAAACATAAAAATCATTATGCTAGGTGAAAGAAACCAGACACTAAAAAGTACAGTATGATTCCACCTATGAAAAATCCTGTATGAGATAAACTAATTAATAACAATAAAAACCAGAAGACCAGCGGTTGCCTGGGGCCAGCTCAGAGTGAGGGATGGATGGCCAAGGGAACAGAGAATCTTCTGGGCACAGTGGAAAGGTTAGGTAGCTTGATTGTGACAGTAGTGTTATGGGGAAACTCATCTGCCAAAACTTGTCCAATTGTGTGATTTAAATTAATGTATTGTAAGATAATACATGAATTATATAGAAGATTAGGATCATTGGAATAACAGGAGAAGATCATTTAAGAGTGGCTAGCACATAATGGAAGTTAATTTCTTTCTCCTAAAAGTCTTTTACAAGGTGATCCAAAGCTGATATGGCAGCTCCATGACTTCTTCAGGGATCTGGGCTCCTGTCTTTCTGTCATGATGCTTCTACCCCTGATCATTTCTTTGTTCAAGCTGCTTGTCATGACTTTAGTCACCACACCCATGTTACAATCTGGTGGCAGAAGGAGGCAGAATGCTAAAAGGGTTTCCTCATAGAAAAGGTACTCTTTGTAAGTAGCCTTCCTAGAAGTATGTACAACTGTTTTGCTCGTATCTTGCTGGCCTGTTTTTAGTTACATGGCATTGTCTACCTGAAAGAGAGACCTGTTCTGAGTACCAATCTCGTTGAAAAATTTGAATATTTTTTTAAAGGGAGGGGAGATTAAAAACATGGAGTAAAATAACAGCTGCTGGCCATGGTTAAAGGGTGTGGTTAGGAGTTCACTGGCTCTTTCACAAATGATGTTGGGGAAACTGGCATCCACGTGTAAAAGAAGGCAGTTTAACCCTTACATTACACCACATACAAAGGTTAACTCAAAGTGGATCAGAGACCTAAATATAAGACCAAAAACTATAGAACTCCTAGAAGAAAACATTTCTCCAAAGAAGACATACAAATGGGCAATAAGCACATGAAAAGATGTTCCATATCACTAATCATTAGGGAAATGAAAATGAAAATACAAACTACAATGAAGCCACAAAGAATACAAGAGGTTATAAATCCCTTAATAAATAACAGCATTGGCAAGGCATAGGTACTCCTGCTGACAATCCTAGACCTGACTCCTCCAGGCCCAGGCATCTCATGTGAAGAATACAGGAAACTTCAGATGACATCAGCCTGCAGCCATTGAGTCTCCCTCAGTCACAAGTCTTCTTGCCAACCCCTACCCTTCATGGAGCAGTGACAGCTGTCCCTGCCCTGCTGTGCCTCTGCTCCTGACCCAGAAACCCACGATTATGATCAAATGGTGGTTGTTTTACGGACTGAGTTTGGACTGCTAGTTATTAAGCTAGGGTAACTAGAACACATATACATACTGAAGAAAAAGTGAAGTCTTAGAGCAATGAAAGTTGATTATTTTTGTTTTACTGAGGTATCCTTTGACCATGAATCCATCATGCGGCACTTATTAATATCCCAGAAAACTATTTCTTCAACATATTTTAGACCTTTTACCTTATCCTACACAAAAGAAGAGATTTGAAAGTGCCAAGTAGGAATCTAAATTTTACATGTGTTTTTGTCTATGTGATACAAACCAGCCACATGCTGTAGTTATTTGAAACAACTCAGTGGAAGCTGTTGATCTAAGTTTAGTTAAGAATCATTCTTGAAGAATCATTTGACTTTCATTTTGATGTTTATATTTTTACTTCTACTGAAGGACGATGGTTTGCACTGTAGTTTGTAGTTAGTTATTATAATGCACTGTGCCTTAGTTTCCCCAAGTGGGCCTAATTTATAGAGCTATAGAACTCTTGGGAGAATTGAACAAAAACTCTGTCTAAGCACTTGACACAATGTCTGGTTCATAATGGTCTCTGATACATGAGCATTCATTGTTGGAATATAAAAATCACATACAGGAAAGACAGTATTAGTAACATCTACCTATTGAAGCATGATATTAGATAGTTCACTTAAATCAATATCTCCCATCAAATAAAAAATAGAATAAAGAATATGAAGTAGAAAAGAAGGAAAGTGAGGCACAGACAAGAAGGATGCTGTGGAATCAGAATTAACACAATCTTAAGTTTTTATATGGAATGTGGGGTATAATAATTTAGCAAGCACCAGTATTCTCAATGTATGAGTAGGAAGGACGTGCTTCTGAGAATGCAGTTTTCTCTTCAATATAAAAACCAAGACCTTTATGTTTTTGTTTGTACTAAGTGAGACTCCAAATACAAAGGAAGTTTATAATTTCATTCCAAGAGGTTGTAAACTCCTTAAGATAAATACAGCAACCAGCCGTCTCATTTAATTGCACGATGTTGCAGGCAGAGGAGCAGGGCTCGAAGACTTGTCTTCCTTGTGACATGTACTGTGGGAAGTTCTATATTTTTCTGGCAATTGTTCACTAAACTTCAATTTGAGACTCAATAAAGGGTCTTTAAGGGTCATAGTAATTGCAAGCTAGTACTGTCGCACTTGGGGGCACGTCTGCTTTTAATTACCTTTAACTTAGCCCCTAATTTGGAGGGCGCCAAATAGTCCCACAGAACTTCAAACCTTTCTTCCCTTGGACACCTACCACTCTCCCTTGGTGCACTGGAGTTACAGCCTAGAGAGCCATGCAGTCGTAAGGATCATTGCCCTTCAAGGCGGGGTTGTCAGAGTGTGCAAACAGAAACACAGAAATCCCAGTTAAATTCGAATTTCAGACCAAGAACCGATCATTTTTAGCCTAAGAATGTCCTGTGCAAAATCTGGGACACACACTAATTTTGCTGTCGTTCTTGTCTGAAGTTCAAATTTAACTGGGTATCCTGCATGTTATCTGACAATGCAGATACATTTTTTTATGGGTGAGATGAAACAAAGGCCAGCCCAGGCCCAGGACAGAGATTTAAGCCACGTGCCAAGGCCCTGCGTGAATATCCTGGAGAACACAGGTGGGGATGGCATGATCTGTGGGATTCTCACCTGAGAGTGAGACAGTTCAAGTCCCAGTTGGGAACTGCTTTGCATACAGATGTGGTTTGGTGTATGTGCATGTGCATCTGTGTGCATGTGTTGCATGCCCATCAGTATGTGTGTATATGTGAGGGGTGATGTGTGTGTGTGCTGTGTTGGGGGGTGTGTCTGTGTGGTGTGCATGTGCCTGTGTGTATAAACTTTCATGCCTGGGGTGTAAAGTACAGCAAATCAAGGAAAGAAAGGGTCACCAGGCTGCTAAGCTCCCTTAAAGAAGCGGTTTCCTATGGGCTGGGGCAGCCTGGGTCCAAACCACCTGGCTCTCCTGGTAGCCACACAACAGGGTCCAGAGCAGTTCTGGGCTGGGAGACAGTGACAAGGATGAGTCTGAGCTGACAGTGACTGAATCCACTTTCTGGGCTCACATGGACACATGCTGTTTGCCATGTGCCCTTGATATAAATATCCATGGTTACACAAAATTATGGATAATATATGGGACTATGACAAGTTTCCATTTCTCCCTCACAGGGAGCTGGTGGCTGCTTAGCCAGGCAATACTCCCTCTCCAGCCACAGCCCCTGTCTCACCAGAGACTTGGTAGTCACCCGAGTCCAGAGCAGCTGAGACCCATGACCTTGTGTCACGAATCTCATGCTGTGGTCTTTGCCTCGGTACTGGAGGGGGTCATAGATCTAAGCATTTGGTGCTTTCACTGTGGCATTGGTGTATGAGGCTATATCCCCGCTCTGCACGGTTCATGCTGGACACACTGATTTCTCTGTCGTTTATGGGCCGTGGTGAGGATCAGTACTTGAGCTCACAGTTGATAGATGAGGCCCAATACACAGAAGAGCTTTCTGATGAGCTTGCTGTCCCAGGGGAAGGACGGTGGCTGCCCTGGTTTCCCTCTGACCCTGTGTTCCATATCCCCTGCCACTCTTATAGGCCAGGGGCTCTCGGAGTGCTTCCAGAGCATTCCAATGTTTTTGACTGAATAGTCACAGACATGGCCCCAGCCACAGAATGACTTGAAAGCATATACTTCTAATATCCAACAGGAGTGAAAAGCACACATCTAGGAAGCACTTTGGCTTGGGGACAGAACATAATCCATGCGAGTGACTCCCTCACACTTGATCTGTGCTCCGTGGAGGCCCACCACAGGTACTGCCGTTGTAACGGGCCTGGGAGCACCTGTGGTACAGCTGCTCCCCTGGGATGGTCTGGTCAATGACTTGGATTTAATCCCCTGGCAGGCCTCTAGTAATTCCCCAAGCATGACTCCCGACAGAGCGCCGGTCACAGGGTCCAGGGCCCATCCCGGCCCCACTGCAGGCCCCATCACTGGCCAATACGTGTGCAGGGTTGAGGTCTTCCCTGGGTCGGGCCTGCCTGGGGGTTGGGTGGTCTCCTCTTCACCCTCCAGGCCTCTTACTCTCCAAACAGTTCACGTCTGGGGGTGATTCAATATACAACCTACTTAGTTTACTTTTACCACCACTGGAGACCCCAGGTGACCAATCCCCAAGAGGTCATGGGGGCAGGATGTGGCTGGGAGGGCAGGATCACAAAACCCTCCATGGGGCGAGGAGAAGGGCAGAGCGCAGGGAACACATCAGCAGGCAGGAACTCCTCCCGGGCCCTTCACGCCTGCCCACCTTCTGCTTAGGAACAGCACACTGCCTGCCACAGAGAGGTTTAAGGAGGAGCCCAGGCCTGTGCTTCACCCTGGATGTTTGTCCTTGGGGAGTGGCGGGAGGGACCAGCCACTGTTACCCATGTCACGGCCATGTATTCACAGCCAATACAGATCATATGCCTTAAATATTAACTAGACAAACATTAGTCCAGAGTTTATTGTGGTATACAAAAATAAACTCTTAAAAACAATTAAACTTACTAAGCTAGGTTATTTTTAGACCAATTCCTACCCATTATACAAATGATCAATTTAAAACACTTTGTGTAAAACTGCAGTGTGTGCCAGTGGCCTCTGAAGCCCTGGAGGAGATGGTGGGTGGGAAGGGGGAACTCTTAGCGTTCCTGACTGGGGTGGGGGCACAGGAAGCCATGCAGCAGGGGGGATCCCAGTATTGCTCCCAGACACGTCTTCTGTGGATGTGCCAAGACAGGATTGAAGACTTTGCTGTCTTTTAGAATATACAAACACATGAGACGTGCCTTGGACCCTGTGCTCTTGTGGGAGAATTAGGGCTTTAATCCTTCCTTCCATTTCAAAGATAAGAAAACTACATGCAGCAGAAGGCTGTTTCTCCCTCCTTGTTAGCTAAGATTTGCTGGGGTATTTCTCCACATATGCCAACTGATCTACACCCCAGGATGAGACTAGAATCATTTGGAGAAATGCTTAGGCGCACCTTGGGCCAAATGTAGAGTCCCAGGCCCACTGGGCCACCAGAAGACAGCCTCTAGAGACCCATGCACAGATGGGAAGTCTCCTGCAGGGCACTCAGAGCAGCCCATGATTTTCAGGGTTTGAAGTCTCAAAAGAGTGCCTCCCTGGGGTCTGTTCGACATGGCCTACCACAGCCCAACTGGCAGGTAGGGCACTTGGAGGACAGACAGGGGGCCTGTGCCGTGCTGTTCCAAGCCCAGCATCTGTCAGCATTCCCAGAGAGCTCAGGGCTGGGGTGCTGGGGATGAGGCCTCAGAGCCTTAGTGGCCTCAGGATCACCATCCCTTGGTTTTAGTCGGGAGTGAGGCCTGACTGTTTACAAGGATGAGCCTGTGCACATCTGAAAACTATTCTTACATTTGATATAAAGCTAATGTGTTTGGAAAATTTCCCATAGAATTAAATACCAAAAAAATGACACATCTGCCTTTCCTTCTACCAGATGGGGACAGTTTGGGTACCTCCAGCTTCCCTCAACCCTGAGCTTTGGAAATTGCAGCCAAAGCTCCCTTCAGCCCAGGAGTCAGCACCGGCCGTGGCCACCGTGGGCTTCCCCCTGCAATTGTTGCCAGGCAGCTGTGTCTGGGGAGGTACCTCTGGGTGAAACCTCAACTTAGGTGGTGGAGGGTTCTTGACTCTGAATGGGAAAGAATTCTCGAGCAGGTCAGAGAGTGTAGGTAAGGAAGGAATTCGTTAGAGTGAGAGGAGAAATGAATGGCTGTAGCTTTACAGGCAACTGAGAGCAGGAAAAAGCAGAGGTACAGAGGGAAAGTTTGCTAAATTTTTTCTTGGTATAAGGCAGATTCCCTTGCCATCTCTTAAAGCCAGGGTCACTTGGCATCCCGTATCTACTTGGATCTGCATGGTGTGGGGACTAACCCTCACCACGCCCGGAGTTGAGGAGCCACGGAGCACAGGATGGAGGAGATTGTATTCTGAGAACTTCCCAAAGAAAGGAGGTTTTCAGACAAGCTCCTGCAGCAGCAGTTCCATCCAGGTCACCCAGGTGATGGGAACTTGCAGGCCCAAATCTGAGCTCTCAACAGCCCCTCTCTAATTATCAGGAGTAAAGTGGAGACTTGGAAATAGAATGAAATAGCAAAAAGACAAAACACAGTAAACTGAGCAGTGAGGAAACTTTATTTAAAGATACACACTTGGAAGAAAAAATGTGGGTGTCCTCAGAGAGGAGGCATGCTGAAAGACAGGGGTTTCTGTCTTTGAAGCATTTTTCAAAGGTCCAGGGGGTATAGACTTGTAAAGTGGTCTCAAAATGCTTATCTCCAGTGAGAGACATTAAGCCTCTTCTCTTTTATTATCAATCCTCCAGGTAATTCTGCAAAATTAACTTCACACAAGAAATTTACTGATCTGGTTCCTCCCCAGGATCGCTGTGTCACTCCGGGAACATGTCAATCAAGACCATCTGCCCTGCCCCCAAAGGGGCCTGAGTTACTGTCTGTTTGCTAAAGGATATGTTGAGAATCTTACTTCCTAACTTCTTGGTTTTTAAAATGGAATCTTAGCTTTAAGATGGAGTCCTTCCTATTCTTACTATACTGTTTATATCTCAGCTTTTTTGGAAAATTAATCATGATGCTTGTCTCCTGTCTCTGCTCTCTGTCACCACTGCAGAGTTCTTACTGAAAAGCCCGGAGACAGCCATGTGGCTTCCTCAACAGAGCCTCAAATATCATCCTCCTACATCATTAATGGTGATATGTTAGAGAGATTTAAATATTAATCCAGGTCTTATGATGTGTTTGACTCTAATGCACAGCAGAACCACAAATCTGTTTTCACGCTGTGCATAAAATTGCAATATTTCCAGAATCTCTCACCTGGCCTTAGTGCATCTCCATATCAGTAGATGTTTCCAAGGGGTGGAGTGACGTAGTCCATCTCCACATCAATGGGCAATTGCAAGGGCAAGAGAGGGCATATCTGGACTAGAGAGGTTGGGTGGGGTCTCTTCTTCTGAAGCCAGATTGAGAGAGACACAGGAGAGCAGAAGGTGATGACTACTTGTGGCAATAAGCAAGTTTTTCCCACTTTATTTCACCCTTTGACTAATTTCTGTTTCAAAGGTAATTTGCCCTGGGATGCACCCCCACAGTTATATCTGGCAGTAGTTGGCAGGACCTATGACCTGAAATCTGTCTACATGAGTGTGACTCTTGGGTGGGCTGCCCCTAGAGATGGTGCGAAGATGACCGGAACTCCCCCTGTGGATGGTGAGGAGGCCCCAGTGGCTGCAGTGGTAGAGGGTGCAGCTTCACTTGGGAGCCCCTTATCTGTGGGCCTTCCAACTGGGAGACCTTGGTGGGGAATTGGTCTAGGGTAAAGCACCTCCTAGAGGGGCAGGGCCTTCCCCAGAACTGGGGAAGGGTGGAGACACTGGAAGCTGTGGGATTATCCCCCCGTGAGATAGAAGACTGTTTAGAGGACCTGAGTGGCCATGTAGCAACTGGGATTGTGGGATGTCTTTTTCTCGAGATAGTGAGAAGGTTATCAAGGAGAGAGAGAGGGCTATTAAGGATAGAGAGAGACTGCAGCAGGAGAGAGACATAGTCAGCATTGTATGGAGGAACTGGGCGATGACCTATGGGATGTCTTTAAGAAAGAGAGAGTCATTGAGAAGACAGGTCCTCTCCTGGAAGACACATTAACAGTGAGGGAGGAGGCAGCCAGATAATCCACGTTGCAGGAGGCTGTGGGGTAGGGGGAGGAAGGAGCAGTGCCTTCAGCTCCAGAGATGGTAGAGGAGATGTTGGGAGAACATGAGGGGGTGTGGCCGAGGGCCAATCTGTTGCTGAGGCCACCATCTGAGGCACCAGCCTCTCCCGTATTAAAGGCCTATCCAGTTATAATTAAGAAAATGCAACAACTGTGAGCTTCTCAGGGAAAGGAGCCACCCCCTCCCCAGGTTGTGGAGCATGCCATGCTCCCCCAAATCCAGGATGAGCTGGTGGACATGAGCGTCCAGTTTCAGCAGAATCCGTTGGAACCTCTGCCTACATGGCTTTTGTGTCTCTAGGATATGGGGGTGAAAAACATTGTTCTGTAGGGTTCTGAAATGGGTAGACTGGCTTCCCTGATAACTCACCCATCCCTCCAGCAGTGGTTGCCAAGTGCCTGTCATACCTCAGGGAATCAGGTACTTCTGGATTGACTCAATTAGGGCAGTTTGGCCTTATCAGGGTGATTTACTATATTTACCCACTAGCTGGAAAATGTATGCAGAGCTCCAGCAGGTGTTATGGGAGTCGGGCATGAAAAATATCATCTATAATATGGACCTCCAGGGCCCCAATGAAGAGCTGTTCACTGTAGGAATGAGAAATCTGGTGCTGCATACAACTCCCCATTCTCTCTTTGGGTCCCTAGTGACTGTTGTTTCCCCACACATAGGGTGACCCATAAGTGAGGCTGCTCATACTTTAGCAGATCTGGGGGAGGTTGAAACAATAAGATTAGAGAAGGAAGTATGGGTAAGACTGAATGGAGAGGCGCAAAGGGCCCTGTATAGGTTGCAAGGACCAAATGTGGGTTGATTTGATAAAGGCTGGGTAGTGAAAGAAAAACTTAATTGGCAGTGCAATAGGATCTTTTCAGAGCAATTACAGCCACTGATGTCTAGGACATAGAAGCTGAAGGCAAAGCCCCACATCTGGTCTGTGTCCCTGCAAGACTTCCCAGGGGACAGTACTCAGGCTCTACCTGGGCCCTCAACCCTACAGGAGGATGACTAGGCATCATGGTTTGACTGAGGGGGGTTCAAGTTCCCCACATTGGGGGATATGGTGGGAACCAGAGGTCTCCCATGAATGTACAACATGTTCTGGCACTGCTGGACACAGAAGCTGAATGTTCTCTGATTTGTGGCAACCCTAAGTGTTTCCCTAGGACCCCTGCTGTGATAGATGGCTATGGGGGTAAGGCTATTTGAGTGAAGAAAGCCCCAATCCCACTGGGGATAGAGCATTTACCTCCAAAGAAATACACTGTGTACATTTCTCCCATCCCAAATATAATTTGTAGGTCAATATCCTGCAGGTCCTTTGGTTACAGACCAGTGCAGGTGAGTCCATACTGACAGTACGCGTGGTAAAAGCAATTCTGAGGGGACATACTAAGCACCCACCTGTAGCTCGTCTTGTACTTCAGCAAGTGACAAGTACTAAGTGGTAAAATTGCCTGGGGAGTACAAGGAAATTGGAGAAACTCTACAGGAGTTAGAGAAGGTGGGCATCATAAAGCTTTTAATTCCCCAGTGTGTGGCCAGTGAAAAAGCCAGAAGGCTCTTGGTGTATGACCATGGGTTACAGGGTTTTGAATAAAGTCACACCCCCTTCACATGCTGCTGTCCTTTATAGAAGCCCCTTATGGATGCCCTCATTCATAAACTAGAGACATATCATTATGTTGTGGACCTTGCTAATGCTTTCCTCTCTATTGACATAGCACAGGAAAGTCAGTAACAGTTTGCCTTCACGTGGGAAGGCTGGCAGTGGACATTCACTCTCATTCCACAGGGGCACCTCCATAGTCCCACCATTGTCACAGACTTGTAGCCCAGGACTTGGCCATATGGAAGAAACTGCAAATGGTGCAGCTGTATCACTACACTGATGATATCATGCTGACATCTGATTCTCTTGCAGATGTAGAAGGGGCAGTTCCTAGACTGCTGCAACGTCTACAGGAGAAAGGATGGGCTGTGAGCAGCACCAAGGTTCAGGGACAAGGTTTGTCTGTAAATTTCTTGGTGGTTATCTGGTCGGGTAAAATTAAAGTTATTCCAGAAGCAGTCACAGACAAGTTCCAGGCTTTCCCTGCCCCTACCACTGTGGCAGTAGTACAAGAGTTTTGGGGTCTTTTGAGCTACTGGAGAGTTCTTATCCTGCACTTGGCACAAATTGTGAAGCCTTTATACAACTTTGTATGAAAGGGCATCAGGTGGGACTGGGATGAAACATGTGCAGCTGCTTTTACTGCTGCTAAGAAAGCAGTCAAGGCTGTACAGGCCTTGAGTGTAATGGATTCATCAAGTCCCTGTGAACTATATGTTCACGTAATGAAAGATGGTTATGGATGGGGTTTTTGGCAGCAGCTTGAATGGACACACCAACATGTTGGAATCTGCTCACAACTATGGAAAGGAGCAGAGGTCCGGTACACATTGACAGAGAAGCAACTGGCTGCTGTGTACCACACCATGTTGACTATGGAGCACATCACCGGAACAGCTCTGACCAAGGTAATAACCACCTATTCCATCATAGGGTGGGTGCGAGATTGGACCAAAAGGCCATAGAGTGGCATGGCAGAGAAGCCTACCCTGGCCAAACGGGGCACATATTTTCAGTAGTGTAGCACCCTCTCTACTAACCCATTAAGTGAAGAACTCCAACCCTTATTGGGGCCAGTGACCTATACCAGTGGAAAGCAGGAAGAACTTGCTTTTGAGCCATCAGTAGCCGAGAGTCCTTATCAGGAGGGAAAAGCCCCTATACCTGAAGATGCTTGGTACACAGACAGCTCTAGTCATGGGCAGCCCTTGAAGTGAAGGGCTTAGACTGAGACAGTATGGATGGAGGATGGAGAGGGGAAGAGCAGCCAATGGGCTGAGTTGTGGGCTCCTTGTGATCACCCAGGAGCCCTCCCCTATAGTTGTCTACACTGACAGCTGGGCCATCTATCAGGGCTTGACCCTGTGGTCAAGTTGACATGGTACCATGCCAACTGGATGGCTGGTCACCAGGTCATTTGGGGGCAAGAGTTGTGGCAAGACCTATGGGCCTCTGGGCAGACTAAGACAGTAACCTCATATCATGTGACTGGCCATTTGCCTTTGCCATCCCCAGGGAATGATGAAGCAGATGAATTAGCCCAGGTGCACTGGCTAGAAGGAAAGTCTTCTCTGATGCAGCCCAGTGGTTACATCAACCTTTGTTGCATGCAGGGCAAAAGACAATCATGCAGGGCAAAAGACAATGTGGGCTGTATCCCGTCAGTGAGGTTTTTCACTGCTTTGAAGAAGTCAGCAGAGCCTAGAAGGAGGCCTTGTGTGCTCTAAAAGGGACTTACGCCAAGTTCCACAGCAACATGGGACAATAGTAAAGGGTCTGATATCCCTTGTCAGATGGCAGATAGACTATACTGGGCCTCTGCCCATATCAGAAGGATATCGGTATGCTTTGACTTGTCTGGACACAGCTACTGGCCTGTTGGTTGCTTTTCCTGCATGTCATGAAGATCAGAAAACTGCCAAAAGGTGTCTAGAGCATCTCTTTGCAGCCTATGACTGGCCACAGGTCATCAAGAGTGACCAAGGCACTCACTTTAATGGACATGCATTACAAGAATGGGTGTAATTAGGAATAAAGTGGAAGTTTCATGTACCTCATAATCCTACCAGGGCAGGCATGATAGAGAAATAAGGTGGTTTGTTGAAATCAATAGTCTATGGGGCTTGTCATTTTGCTTATGGACAGTGCTATGGCATTTGAGTGAGAAGCCCTGAAAAGGAGTCTTGAGCCCTGTGGACATGCTAACACACATTGCTGCCTCTCCTGTACAACTGTATGTGCAAACCAAAGAGGAGTTATTGAAGCCAGGATATGGCCCATAGAGCAACATCCTGCTGTCAGTCCCTACTGCATAAACTCCGGAGAGAATCTGTTGAGTGGATATGTCCCTAGACACTTCACACATGGACCAGCAATGGTTGGTCCTTCTGGCACCTTGGGGAAAAGGCCTTTAAGCTGGTCTCCTGTGTATTCCTAGAGTAATAGCAGAGTGGCCCCCAAAGATGATAGTAGTGTACCCAAAACGTCTGGGAAGTAAAGCATCTTATGGGGAAATTTTGTTTTATCTTTATGGCCAGTGCATGTACCTCCCATAGCCCTATATATTGACCCATCTGTAACTACCACAGGTAGGGGGGTGAACATCTGGTATACCAGACCAGGATGAGACCCCATTCCTCCTACTGTTCTTTCACAGGACCACTCTTGCATGTGTCCTATCTGATGGACAAGATTTGCCTATGTCGGTGTCATTCAAATGTATCTCATTGCCCTTAAGGTTATTGTCTTATACAGTCCCTGTGGCCTGGACCCGCTCTCTGGCTGAGCTGCCATGTAATGATTGCTTTGAACTCCCTACCTGTTCAGTACTGGCTGCCTGTGGAATGGGTGAGCTATGGACTTAATCTGCATAGGACTTTGAACATAGCTGAATCCTCGAGTTTGAGTATTATCATATTTTATTGCTGCATGTTATTAGTCTGGTTACAATGCTCCAGTTTTCTTGCACAGGGGCCATTGGGGAATTTAGGGAACAGTAGATTGTAAGGTGAGATTTCTGGAGGAGTGGGCTGTGGGTAAAATTGCAATATTTCCAGGATCTCTCACCTGGTCTTAGTGCATTTCTATATCAATAGGTGTTTCCAAAGGGTGGAAAGAACTGTCCATCTCTGTATCAGTAAGTAATTAGAAGGGGGAAGGAAGGCATATCTGGACCAGAGAGGGTGAGTGGCGTCCCTTTTTTTTGCAGCCGGGTTGGGAGAGACATGGGAGAGCAGAAGTGCACGACTGCTTATAAGCAATAAATGGGTTTCTCCCACTTTATTTCTCCCTTTGACTGATTTTGGTTTCAAAGGTATTTTGCCGTGAGTTTTCCTTGAGTTACACATGTGCTTTTCATGTGCCTTTCATGTAATGTCATTGAAAGGAACCCTGTCTGTGGGACATCAGAGCCATGGTTCATGACTGATTTGTTCCTACACGGCATGTAGGTCACACTCTGCTGGCCAGGGGCAGAAGGACCTTCCTGTCCTTCGTCGCAGTTTTGGAATGAAACACAACATGTGCATCACTGACTCGGGGTGCCCCATGTCTTTCCTCTTTCAAGGGGCTGTGACAAAGGCCGGAGCTCTGCCACTGCCTGGTGACTAGGTGTCCTCAGGGGTCCTTGACTGGGGATGTTGGGGGCTCCTGGTGGTCTACAGCTGAGCTGTGTAAGGGTGGGGCTGGAGTGCAGAGGCTGGAGTGGGTGTGGCCTGCCTAGGGGCACTTGGGGGCACTTCCACCTCAGCGGGCAGCTTCTCCAAGAAGATCTGACTCCCTGACAGCAGAGCTGCTCGGGTACTAAGCACTGAGTTACTGCATCTTTATTTTGAACAAAGCCTCCATGTAATGTTTTAGAGAGCGTGGTCCTCTCAGTTGCTCCTGTTGGGGGCCTCTGGCCTAGCGGGCTGCTTGACTCAGCTGGCTCCGCAGCCCTGGGGGAGCTTGGGAAGAAATCTGGGTGGGGTGCTGCTTCCCCCCGTCTCTGGACTGTGGGCTCAGCAGGCCGTGACAATCCAGGGGCCTGTCACCGCAGCTCTGGTTTGCTGATGTGGCCTTCAAAATGCTGTAATGAACCCCACATCACCCCAG
Organism: Manis pentadactyla; assembly: GCF_030020395.1. NCBI lineage: Eukaryota > Metazoa > Chordata > Mammalia > Pholidota > Manidae > Manis > Manis pentadactyla. The sequence continues at coordinate 48,694,677 of NC_080025.1, forward strand.
AAGCCCTGAGGTTGCTCGCATGCCTGCTATCATCCGTGCAGGAATCACTGGCTGCATGGATGTCTGGGCCCGGGCAGGCAAAGCCAGGTCCTGTGCTGATTTCACTGACAGGCATGGGCAGGTGGCTATCTCTTTGGCCCCCCTTTTCCCATCTCTGTGTGGTCATGGGGTTAGTTAATATCCTGCCTTCTGTTTCTGAAGAAGCTTCTCATCAGCTCTCTGTAGACAAGTGCCTGTTAGTTTGTTGTTCTTCTAGCCTGGGCATGGGTTTGCATTAATCTACAGCAGCCTGAGTCCCTCAGCCATGACCATCTTCCATTTGGGAATGAAAGGCATGTCTGGGAGGGTCCACACAGGTGAGCTGGATTCCTGGAGTCGTTTCTCTGGATCACTGACCTCTGGCCCTGATGGCAAACAGTAACCATGCAACTGTGCTCTGGCCCTCTCTGCTGCCAGAGTATGGAGGGCCAGCCAGGGAGCCAGTTGGTTTGTCCAAGACTTCTCATCATTTCATTAGCCTTTGGGCAGTGAGTCATTTTCTCTCTATCAGTTCCTGTGTCTATGTAATGGGAGAAACAGTGCAGTAGTGTGCTGGCTTACTGGTAGCAGTTGCTAATATTTCCTCCTTGTGTGTAGCTTGTCTTTTTTGAAAAATAAACTTCAATTGTCAGAACAGCTTCAGATTTACAGAAGAGTTACAAAGGTAGTACTGAGAGTTCTATGCACCCAAACACACTTCTCCCTGTAAGTACTGTCATCTCTGTTACTATAAAGGTGTCAAGTCAGGATGAATGAAATGAAGAGACTCACATGGTAACCTCTTGCAATGTCCCAAGTGTGAGGCTTCCACGTCCTTAGGACATGTCCTCCTCCAGGTGTGTTGTGTATTCCCCAACCAGGAGGCTCAGTGACACCAGGATCCCAGGGTTTCTCTTGGGGTTTCATTGCAAAAGCACAATTTATTGAATGGCTACAAGACTGAACTCAGTCTCTGGCTTCCTCCCCATTCTCACAGGTGGGGCTGACATGGCTCAGCTTGAAGCCCCTGCCCTCTGATCACATGCTGGAGTTTCTAACATGACCAGCCTCTGCCATCCCAGAGTTCCCTGGGGACCCACCATGTATTACCCTATTAGCATACACATGAGGTGTGGCCCCAGGAGCCCACCACAAGCAGCAAAGTGCCCCTGTCACGCAGGAAATACCCCGGGTTTGGAGGACCCAGGAACTACGCACAAGCATCAGCTGCATTCCCTAGCATACAACGGGTGCCTACTAGCAAGATTTGTCACTGCCTATGCTGGCCACAGTCACCTGATGGAGGTGCGTCTGTCAGGTCTCCCCACTCTAATGTTCCTTCCTGGTCCTCTTTTCTAACCTGTATTCTTTGGAGGAGGTCACCACATGCAGCCCATCATTCATGGAGTATCCACACCATGTATCTGTAATTCTTTTGCATGAGACAGTCATCTTTTCTCAATTTATTTATTTAGTCAGTCATTTATTTATTCAATCAGTTATTTATACCAATATGAACTCATGGATATTTATTTTATACTTTGGGTTATAATCCAGTGCCACTTTATTTAGTTTGTGGTCAAATTATTTCAGCTTTAGCCACTGGGGACTCTTTCAGTTGACTTGTGTCCATTTGACATTCCCTCATCATTGTGGGGCCATGTGTGTGAGAGAATATTTCCTTTTCTACAAATATGAGCTGCTCCAGGATCATCTTGTATGTTTCCTGCCCCTACCCTAGAATCAGCCATTTTTCCAAGGAGCCCTGATGCCTTTTACTGAAGAATGGGAATAGAAACCCAGATCAGGGTTCCAGGCGGGCTCACTTTTACTAAGGTATCCTTGCCTCTAGGTCCACTCAGCTGATGGAGCAAGGAAATATAGGTCTGTATGCTAACCCTTGTACATATACATATCTCTACATGTTTCTGTCTGTGATCGTCTGTTTCTATGCTGAGCCAAACATGAGCTCATGCTGATGTCTCCAACTCTGATCCACAGACCATAGACCTTTCTAGCTGTCTCCTTTTAGCTCTGCATGACCTCTCACTCTACGAGTGAGAAATCTGGTCTCACTTATCATCTGCTTTCCATTTCTTAGTTGTTCATTTCCAGTGTGTGAGTAGAGAAATGTGTTTTCAAAATTGTTACCATTACCCCATAGGATAAAGATGATCACTAGCATACAGTGATCAGGTGCTCTTTCTTGGGCCTTTAATTTAAGAGGTCTACTTATTCCCAAAGTCCCTCAGGCCAGCACCTGCCCTACACCCAGATGGGGTGTTTCATGCACCTGTCATGAAGTTAGGTTGCCTTGTGGAAGTCTGCATTCCATGCAGAAAGTCATGGACATCCTAAATGATTCTTAATTTGCCTACAGTAACGTTCACTCTGTGTTGTGAAGTTATGTGTGTTTTGAGAAGTGAATCATGACATTTTCTCACAGTCATGGTATCGTGAAGAACAGTAGGATCTAAAAATCTTAGAATGCCATGTGGTTCACTCACTCAGTCCTCCACTCACCATTTACCACTGCAAGAAACCACTGACCATTTGCCCCTGCTCTAGTTTTACCTTTTACAGACTGTCCTATAGTAGGAATCAGACAGTATTCCACCCTTTCAAACTGGCTTTTTTCATGTAGCAGTATATAAAGTGCATCCATGTGTTTTTCCATGGCTCGATAGCATGTTTCTTGTTACCATCTGCTGGTAGTCCACTGGACAGACACGGCAGCTTCTTAACCTATTCCCCTATTGAAAGGTATCCAGGTTGCTTCCAGGTTTTGCTGATTTGAACAAAACTGCTATAAATACAGGATTCAGGCTTTTGGCTAGACTGAAGTTTTTAAAAAGTTGTCCGGGAACTTCCCGATTGCTGGGTATGTGGTAAGACGGTCTGGATCTGTAAGAAACTGGTGAATGGTCTTCCCAAGGCTTTAACTTAACTGAAAACTGTGCTGCTTCCTGGTTTCTGATGAGAAATTGGTTGTCCTAATAGCCAATATTAAGGCATTGCTTGCTTCTTTAAATATTGTTTCTTTGCTGTTAGTTTGCCTAAGATTGTTAAGTATTTTGCTGCAGATTTCTGGGGTTTACTCATCTTTTTTGGGTATGTGGATTTTTGTCTTTTGCCAGATATATGGAGTTTCCAGCCATAATTGCTTCAAAAAGATTTTTGTACCACTCTCTTCTCCTCTCCTTTTGAGACTTTGATGATATAAATGTCCAACATTTTGTGACAGTCTCACAGGTACTGGAGAAATCTATTTTCTGTCTTTTTCAGAATGAGTAACTTCTCTGGTTATATTTTCAAATTCACTGTTTCTTTCCTCTATCCTCTCCATTCCTCCAACCCATCTGTCGAGTTGTTTACTTGGATTATCATATTTTCCAGCCCTAAAATTTCAATTTGGTTCTTTTTTATACCTTTTATTTACTAGCTATTCTATTACTTCCTTCTCTTTGATGAGACTAATTTTTTCCTTTACTCCTTCTGTATTTGTAGTCACTCAGTGAGACATTTTGAACATGGGCACTTTAAAATCCTGTAGTTCTAACACCTGTGATGTGGCGTTTTCAGATCTGTGGACGTCTGTTCCTGTTTAAGTTGTGGTTTTCTTGGGGATGCTGAGGTTAGTGGTTTCAGCTGAACCCTGAACACAGGGCCGCTGTGTTCTGATGCTCGTGATTGCACTGTGATCCTGGAGTCTCCCTGACAATGAAGAGGAATGCACCCTGGATGTCCCCTGGGGGGGAAGCCGGGGTTCCTGGCCCCTGTGGACTGTGAAGGGAGAAGGGCTCTGCATGCTCCTGGCTGGTGGGGGAGGGGAGCACAGCTCCCCACCAGCCCTGTGCTGATGCTGTCCTGACTGGGAGGGGCAGGGTAGTATCCTTGCTGCTGCCATGGGGGCTCTTCTGCCCCTACGTGGTGTGGAAGCCATCCTGATCTCCACCAAGCATCCTCTAACATCACCCCAGTGGGAAGGGGAGTGGCCGGTGGGGGCAAAAGTCCAGTCCTCCAGCAGGGTCCTCACTGATTGAGGGGCTGTTTCTATGCTGGGCGGATATGGCAGTCCTGACACCATCGGCAGGGGTGGGATTCCTCTCTGCCTTAGAGACCCCTCTGGGACCACAGTTGGTGTGGGGAGGCTTGCTGGAATAAAGCCTTATCGTCTGCAAGTTCATTGTCTTGCTAGGCTGCCACTCCCTTTGTCCTCTGGGCACAGCAAGCAGTTTATCCCTGGGACTCATATGTGTCCCTTCCTGGAACTCCCCAGTTGTCAGCTTTGGGGTGCAGACTTGGAGGCAGAGAGGTAGGCCTTTGCCCTTCCTCATGCTTCTGCACAAGGTACTGGGGGTTCTGGCTGGTGCTCCCCAGGAGGAATCGGGAAAAGCATGTCTTCCCCATCCTTCCAGAAGCAGAAGTACCCGCCTAGTACGATTTTGATTATATTTACTATGTGTAAGAAATCTCTCATTATGTGAATCATTTTTCTCTTCTTTGCAATATGTGTGTGGCATTTCTGTGTGTATTTAGGAAGGAAAGCATGGCAGAATTTATCAGTTTGCATATAGCTAACTGGATGCTGCCCACAGGCTCCTGCACCCCTGGGCTTTCTCAGACCAGAGGAGCAACGGGCCAGCACAGATGCAGCTAGAGACACTGCTGCATTTTCACCCAGAGGAGTGCCCTGGGAAAAGAAAGGCTGCAAGTGGATGGGTGTCTTCTCCAGCTGCCATCCGTTTCTCAGGCCGGCTCCTGGTGTGACCTATGTCTCCGGGAGTATTGGGCCTGGATGGTCTGCAACTTTCGAGAGCAGAGCAGAGGGAGGAGGCAGCAAGGTGAAAAAGGAGGAATTATCCTCAGTCTTACTCTTGGGAGGATGGGCACCACTGGCTGGTCCCATTGCTACAGTGGATTGAGGAGGACCAGTCCCATCTTCCTTCCTCGTGTGCAAGAATGGTCCTCATGCCCTGGCACTTAAAGGGGTAATCCTGCCATGCTCTGCCTGGCCTCCCTTCTCCATGTAGACTGCATGCCTGCAATCCCAGAGTGCTTTCCCAACCTCTAGATCAGGTTTTCCCAGCATCCTGTCTAGCTGATGCCTGGGGTTACAGGTGGCTTCTTTTTAAAACCACTTAATAGCAAGTCCCAGCACACCAAAGATGCTCAAAAATGTTTACAAGCTACCTGACACATTGTACTGAGATTATCTGACTTTCTTGAGTCTTCCCCTCTGTGAGGATGTTTGGGACTGGGACAATGGTATGTCAGTAACCTGAGGGTTCCCCCCCTACCCCAGCATCTGCAGGAATAAACAGTGTGCTCTGTCTGGGAAGAGATCGACTGTGTATTTTCCTGACCCTTCAGTGCACATTTTGCTTGAGTTTTAACACCTCTGAATTAAAGGTATGCTTTATGATTGAGGTGTGCCTTTAATGCAATTGTTTTCTTTTTTAAAAGCTATTTATACACAGATGACACCTTAAAATCAAATTGCTGCAATCTTGCCTGTATAAAGAGGAGGCAACCAGGGAACATCTGGGTGTCTTGTGCAACACGAACATTGCCGGATAACTTACACTCCTTTGAAGGCATAGTTGAATGGTACTCATGTCTGTGGGATTGGTACCTATTCTGACACTTCAGATAAATATCAGAACTCCCTTCCATCTATGGTGAAATCTTATAATAATTTTGCTTATATCTGACAAAAGTAATTTTTTATATAAATAATAGAATGGATAACATTATCAATGACCCATTCATGATATTGTTATAGCCTAACTGAGTAAAGAACATGAACACTGAGTCACCCCAGACTTTGAGATTTGTGGTGGCAGGTGCCCAAGGTAGACATTTCAGGGCTTTGGTGGTTTTGACATGGGTAAAAACGGTCAGGAAATGGGCAGGAATGAGTGGCTGTCAATCGGGAGCCCTGTAAAGGATTTGGAGAGAAAGAACCCAACTCCAAGAGCATTCTGCAGCAGGGCGAGGAGCTCTCCAGGGAGAGAGAATCAGTGTGCCTGGCTGAGCTGGAGTGGTCTGAGGGGTATGAGATGAGAATGAAATATGCACTCTAAAAAAAAACTGGAAAGGAAGAGAAACAACAGCAATAGTGACCACATGGTTAGCACTTGAAAGCATTCCCAGCACCCATTCCAGCAGAAAGAGTGATGTAACGCCAGCTCTCCTGGGGAATCAGAGACACAATGGACTATTGTTCACTAGGTGGCCACGCACAGAAATTCACAACTGGAGAAAAACAAAACCAGGCCTGGCTTGCACCGATTGAGGAATCGGCCTCAGCCCCCAGCAGGAGATTCAGCATCACACGTGGATTTGCTGGAGACACAGATTCAGGGAAGAGACCATCCATGAATCCATGAGAAGGTCCTGGGGAAGCCCAAGGATCCAGATGGTCTGACACTGTCCGCCTCCCAGGGCCACCGCCCAGTCCTTACTCTGACCTTGAACACGTCCCCAGCCTCGCCCTGCTGTAGCATCCACATTGTATACTGGGACAGCACCACCTTCCTGGAGACTTTTGGTGAGAATTAAATCATCCACTTCTTGGAGATCCTTGTGGGCATTTCGGCCCTATGTGTAATGATGTGATAACAAATCAACAAGGACAGATGGGAAGCAGAGCCAAAGTATTTAACTCCCCTAAAACTCAGAGGTACAGAGAAATGTGGCTTCTTTCCTAACTCTAGAACTCTTGGCATTTCTTTGGAGTCTGTACTGTCTGGTTACCAGGAGAATAAAATTAAACATCTGATCCAATTTGACTCAACCCAAGCTATGGTTTAAACAGAACATTTAAAGAAACTCAGCCTGCCATTTGGGTAAAAATTGCTCAATTTCCTGGAAGTGTATCCACCCTCCTCTCTGGGAAAGAACACAGTATAGATAAGTCTTCAAGGCAGCCGGGAGATGTAAGATCCTGGAATGAGAAATTCTCTACTTGTTCTGGTCCTTGGACAATGCCCTGTCACATCTGGGGCCTCTGGGGCCCATTGGCACTCAGTTGTTAATAGACAAACGGTTTTTCTGCCTCTGGTCATTGTCCGGCCACCATGTCTGACCTGACCTCACATCTCTCCTTCTGGCTGCACTCCCAAGCACCCACCTCTGTCCAGCCTACTGGCCAGGGGGTGCATCTCCAGACCCTTCAGGGGTCACTTCACTTAGCTATGGAGGGCCCCCTCTCAGTGTCGACATCATGGGGATGGGGAGCATTGGGGAAACCACATCTTGGACCCTGCTGATGGTCCCCTCCTTTCTCCGGCATCTCTGTTCCCACAAGCTACCTGGGGGAGGGGCCAACCAGATGTGTTTATTGCCCTAACCCCTTCCTCTGCTCTACTTCTTCCCATGAAACTCAAAGCGGGGACAGGAGAGGGGGTCCTGTTTTTGTTGCTCTGCTGTACCCTCTATCACAAAGGTGTCATATGTTCCTGGGGCATGCTGTCCACAATTTGGAGATTTGGAGAAAAACCATGCTTAATATGCTAAATCAGAGAGGAAAGAGACGAATTTCAACAAACTTTCTCACAATACTGTAACTGATTTATAAGGCTATTGTCCTTCTGCATAATCTGATTTTGAGCCCTACTGTTGGAGGCAACTATTGAGAGTTCTGACCGAAACAGAAGCTTGCTGTCCCTCACCATGGCCAACCATGGATTCTAGCACAGCATTTCTTACCCTGAGATGCTCTCAGAAGCCTGTTTAGCCTATTAGGAATTGGCATATGTCCCCAGGGAAAAAGCAGACTGGGTCACCTCTTTGAGACTTTCATTCTCTATGTAGCTTGTTCTGATAATTCTTCCTAATTGTGTTGGTTTTGCAATGTCTTTAAATAGATTTTAAGAAAAATGTCTTCCCCACCTTTTCTCAGTGGGAGGCTTTGTATGGATTACAGTAGTTACCCATTACTACAAGAGGAATTCTAATGGAATGTTTATTAAATGCCAGTTATGTCCTAAACATAATAATCCTCTTCTAATAATGAAAAAAATATCCAGATAAAATCCAACCTTCATGAAACTTAGGTTCTAGGAGAGGGGTAGAGAACCACAAGAGCAGAATGTAGTTGTGGAGATCAGGTTTCCAAAGAGTGGGACGAGCTCAGGGGACCCTCTCCCCAAAAGAGACATCAACTGGGCTAGTTGTAATCAGCAAGGGCAAGCAATCAAAATCTTTGAAGACTGACCACAAAAGATATATTTAAGAAGGGAAACATAAAGACAACAGAGAGAGAAAGCAAGGTCTCAGAAGAAAACTCTAGCCTCTGGCACTGGAGCCATAGCAAACATCAGACACAGCCCAAGTCCTAGCCAGATACACAAAACCAGCTTCCTCGCTCCTGGTGCCCACTGTAGCAGGCTCAGGGTTCAACAAATAATTACAAGGAGCACAAAAAGTGAAAGATCAAGTGCTTCGCAGATGCAGGAATGATCAGACGAAGAATTTAAAATGACTAAAACATATGATAAGGGCTCTAATGGAAAAAGCAGACAACTTAAAAAGAATGGATGGATAATATAAGCAAGGTGTAGAAACTGAAAGAGCTTCAAAAGGAGGTGATAGAAGTAAAAACCTCGCAGAAGACATGAAAAGCACCTTTGATAGGTTCATTAATAGGCTGAATAAGCTGAAGAAAGAATCTGTAAGCTTGAGGAAATGTCACTAGAAACTTTGTAAATACAAAGAGAAAACAGAATAGTAACCAAAAAGAACAGAATGTTCAAAAAAAATAGGATGAAACTTGGATGATTGGAATGCCAGGAAGAGAAGAGTGAGAAGGGAGCAGGAGGCACATTAATAGTAATAAATGGGGGAACTTTCCAGATTCAATGACAGATACCAAATAATGATCCATGAAGTTCAGTGAACACCAATAAGATAAATACCAACATATCATATTTTGGTGTTCTGTTTTCATATCAAAGGAAGAGCTACAGAAAGAAAGAAATACTGCAGATCAGACAATCAAGCATTAAAAAAGGAAAAACACAGAGATGGAGTGAATGAATGATAAAAATTAAGTATTTTATATATCTTATTCTTAATTGACTTAATAGGTGTGTGTTCAATGATAGTAAAAATATTATATGATTATAGTATATGGGCAAGTGATGTGAATGACAGCAATGTTATCAGCAACAGAAAGGAAATATAAATGTTCTCTTAAACCTGTATTTCCCTGTGACATGACATTGTTTTATTAGAATATGGATTTAGATTACTTGTAAGTTTATATTGCACTAACTACAGTAACTAATAAACAACAGAGGAGCATATTGCAGTGTGGGAGACAGAAAATGGAATCACATGAGATGCTCAATTAAAACCAAAGAGAGTAGAATAAAAGAAACAAAGGATAAACACAATGAAGACAAAATAGTTTGAAATATGGGGTATATTTTTTTCCAACCGTAAGAATAATGATTTTAAATGTGAATGATCTAAGTGTACCAGTCAAAAAAGAGTGACAAGTAGATTAAAAAGAATAGGAAAACCAGTGCCAATTATGTATTGTGCACACACAAAAACATCCACTCCAAATATAAAGACATAGTAAATTAAAAGTAAAGGCAGGAGAAAGATACACATTCTAACACCAAACAGAAGAAAGCTGGAGTAACAATATTAATTTCATACAAAGCTGAGTTCAAAACAAGGATTTATCAAGGATAAAGAAGGTCATTACATAATGATAAGGGGCCAATTCACCAAGAAGACATAAAATCCTCAATGTGTGAGCACCTAATAACAAAAAGTCAGAACACAGGAGGAAATGTTATCACGACTCCCAAGAGAAATAGAGAAACTCACCATTTATTGTTGGAGACTTCAACATTGCTTTTACAGTGAATGGTAGATCCATGTAGGCAAGATATCAGGAAACATGGACTTGCCCTAAAGAGTTATTACCAGTCAACTTGGTGTAACTGGCATTGATCGAGTGCTCTGTTCAACAATAGCAGAACATACACTCATCTCAAGCTCATATGGAACATTAACCAATATAGATGAACATCCTGGGCCATAAAACACAACTTAGCAGTTTGAAAAAATAGAAATCATGCATTGTAAGATCTCAGATCACAGCGGACTTAGAACAGAAATCAATAACATAAAGAACTGGAAATTCTCAAAATATTTGGAGATTAAACAGGAAATTTTCACATGACATGTGAGCCAAAAATGTCTGAAGAGAGTTTAAAAATTAACTTAATGAAAATTCATGTAGATCAAATTTATCAAAAATTGTGACATGCAATGAATGCATTGGTTAGAAAAAAATTTATAGAATTGAATGTATATATTAAGAAAAATCTAAAATCTAAGATTGTTCCTTAAAAAACTAGAGAAATAAAAGTAATTTAATTTCAAAACAAGCAGAAGAAAGGAAATAAAAGAGTAGAAATCAATGAGTCTGAAACATGAAAACAGAGTAAATAAAACACAGAGCTACTTTTTTGGAAAGATCCGTATAATTGATAAACCACTACCAAGTTAACTGCAACAAAAAGAGGGAAGAAAGAAATCACCAATATTAGAACTTAAATAAGTGTCCTTCCTACTGATTACCATTGAAAAGAAAATAAAGGATTAATGAGTATGACTCCATGCCAATTCAAAAATCCCCAACAAAGAATTAGCAAATTGAATCCACCAATGTTTAAAAGAATAGACTTCACAACCAGCTGGGATTTCTTCCAGGTATGTAAGTCTTTATGGAATTCGAACATTAACTAATTTAATCCATTATATGAAAAAATAAAACTGAAAGCATATCAGATTTATCAAAAATTGTGAGATGCAATGAAAGCAGTGATTGGAAATTATTTTCCTAAAAAGGAAAACAATATAATCTTATCTATCTACACAGAAAAAGCATTTGACAAAATTCGACACCAACTCATGATAAAAAATATCAACAAGCTAGGAATAGAGGAGAATGTCCTCAATTTAATAAAGAACATCTCCAGGAAAACTATAGCTAACACCATGCTTAATGGATGCCTCTTCTTAAAATCCGGAATGAGAGACACTGATGCCCCTGCATGCCATTCCTATTCAGCACCATATAGGAAGCCTAGGTAGTGAAATAAGACAAAACAAGAAAAGAAAATGTATACAGATAGGATGAGATAGTCTATGTAGAAAATCCCAAAGAATCAACAAAAATACTTCTGGAACTAATAAACTATTACACAAGGCTGCACATTCAAAGGTTAACCCAGGAAATCAATTTTGTATGGCAACAATGAACAATCTGAATCAGAAATTAGAAACTTAATAGCATTTACATTGACACAAACAAACGAGTGAACACTTGAGTATAAATCTAACCAAACAGTTATGGAATCTATATGCAAAAAAACACAAAACTGACAAAAGAAATCCAGAAAGGTCTAAAGAAGCTGAGTCATATTCTATGTTCGTGGATTGGAAGTTTCAATATTGTTAATATGTCAGTTATTTCCCATTTGATTTGTAGGTTCAGAACAATTCCTATGAAAGTCTCAGCAAGCTATTTTGTAGATATTTTCATATTCATAATAAATTTATGTGGATACAAAAGACCCAGAAGAGCCTACTCAATGTTGAAGGAGAACACAGTGAGAGGACTGACACCACCTGACCTCAACACTTATGGTAAAGTGGCAGTGATCAAGACAGTGTGGTATTGGGGAAAGAATAGGCAAATGGTTCAGTATAACAGAACACAAACTTCAGAAATAGACCAACAAATAATATATTGACCTGACCCTGACAAGGCAGTAAAAACAATCCAGTGAAAAGTGGGTAGTCTTTCCACACACAGAGCTGAAAAATGGACCTGTACCTGACAAAACAGTAAATAGGTAAAGTAAAATAAATCCGAACACAGACTTTACAATCTACAAAAAGATGATCTCAAAGTGGATCATAGACATTAATATAAAATGCAAAGTAAAAAACTTCTATAAGAAAATATAGGGGAAATATCAAAAGGATCATACACCACGACCAAGTGGGATTCATCCCAGGGATGCAAGAATGGTACAACATTCGAAAATCCATCAACATCATCCACCACATCAACAAAAAGAAAGACAAAAACCACATCATCATCCCCATAGATGCTGAAAAAGCATTCGACAAAATTCAACATCCATTCATGATAAAAACTCTCAGCAAAATGGGTATAGAGGGCAAGTACCTCAACATAATAAAGTCCATATACGATAAACCCACAGCCAACATCATACTGAACAGTGAGAAGCTGAAAGCTTTTCCTCTAAGATCGGGAACTAGACAGGGATGCCCACTCTCCCCACTGTTATTTAACATAGTACTGGAGGTCCTAGCCACGGCAATCAGACAAAACAAAGAAATACAAGGAATCCAGATTGATAAAGAAGAAGTTAAACTGTCACTATTTGCAGATGACATGATATTGAACATAAAAAACCCTAAAGACTCCACTCCAAAACTACTAGAAGTGATATCGGAATACTTACTGCAAAGTTGCAGGATACAAAATTAACACACAGAAATCTGTGGCTTTCCTATACACTAACAATGAGCCAATAGAAAGAAAAATCAGGAAAACAATTCCATTCACAATTGCATCAAAAAGAATAAAATACCTAGGAATAAACCTAACCAAAGAAGTGAAAGACCTGTACCCGGAAAACTATAAGACACTCTTAAGAGAAGTTAAAGAGGTCACTAATAAATGGAAACTCATCCCATGCTCTTGGTTAGGAAGAATTAATATCATAAAAATGGCCATCCTGCCCAAAGCAATATACAGATTTGATGCAATCCCTATCAAATTACCAACAACATTCTTCAATGAACTGGAACAAATAGTTCAAAAATTCATATGGAAACACCAAAGACCCCAAATAGCCAAAGCAATCCTGAGAAAGAAGAATAAAGTAGGGGGGATCTCACTCCCCAACTTCAAGCTCTACTACAAAGCCATAGTAATCAAGACAATTTGGTACTGGCACAAGAACAGAGCCACAGACCAGTGGAACAGATTAGAGACTCCAGACATTAACCCAAACATATATGACCAATTAATATTCGATAAAGGAGCCATGGAATTACAATGGGGAAATGAAAGTCTCTTCAACAGATGGTGCTGGCAAAACTGGACAGCTACCATGTAGGAGAATGAAACTGGACCATTGTCTAACCCCATATACAAAAGTAAACTCAAAATGGATCAAAGACCTGAATGTAAGTCATGAAACCATTAAACTCTTAGAAAAAAACATAGGCAAAAATCTCTTGGATGTGAACATTAGTGACTTCTTCATGAATATATCTCCCCAGGCAAGGAAAACAAAAGCAAAAATGAACAAGTGGGACTATATCAAGCTGAAAAGCTTCTGTACAGCAAAGGACACCATCAATAGAACAAAAAGGCACCCTACAGTATGGGAGAATATTTTCGTGACTGACAGATCCGATAAAGGCTTGAAATCCAAAATATATAAAGAGCTCACACTCCTCAACAACAAAAAGCAAATAATCCAATTAAAAAATGGGCAGAGGAGCTGAACAGACAGTTCTCCAAAGAAGAAATTCAGATGGCCAACAGACACATGAAAAGATGCTCCACATTGCTAGTTATCAGAGAAATGCAAATTAAAACCACAATGAGATATCACCTCACACCAGTAAGGATGGCCACCATCCAAAAGACAAACAACAACAAATGTTGGCGAGGTTGCAGAGAAAGGGGAACCCTCCTACACTGTTGGTGGGAATGTAAATTAGTTCAACCACTGTGGAAAGCAGTATGGAGGTTCCTCAAAATGCTCAAAATAGACTTACCATTTGACCCAGGAATTCCACTTCTAGGAATTTACCTAAGGATGCAGCACTCCAGTTTGAAAAAGACAGATGCACCCCTATGTTTATCGCAGCACTATTTGCAATAGCCAAGAAATGGAAGCAACCTACATGTCCATCAGTAGATGAATGGATACAGAAGATGTGTTACATATACACAATGGAATAGTATTCAGCCATAAGCAGAAAAGAAATCCTACCATTTGCAACAACATGGATGGAGCTAGAGGGTATTATGCTCAGTGAAATAAGCCAAGTGGAGAAAAACAAATACCAAATGATTTCACTCATCGGTGGAGTATAAGAACAAAAGAAAAACTGAAGGAACAAAACAGCAGCAGAATCACAGACCCAAGAATGGACTAACAGTTACCAAAGGGAAAGAGACTGGGGAGAATGGGAGGGTAGGGAGGGATAAGGGTGGGGAAGAGGAAAGGAGGTACTATGATTAGCATGTATAATGTGGGGGGTGGGGGAAAGGGGAGGACTTTGCAACACAGAGAAGACAAGTAGTGATTCTACAACATCTTACTATGCTTATGGACAGTGAATGTAATGGGGGGGACTTGGGGTAGGGGTGAGCCTAGTAAACATAATGTTCTTCAAAAAATAAAAATAAATTAATTAATTATTTTAAAAAAAAGAAAATATAGGGGAAACCTTGGAGACCTTGGATCTGGGGATGGGTTTTTAGGTACAAAACAGAAAACATGATCCATGAAAGGAAAGAAAATAAAAATTAGACTTTGTTCAAAGTAAAAAACTTCTGCTCTGCTGAAGAAACTAAGAGAATGAAAAAGACCATGATAGGAATAAAATCTTTGCAAAAATATGTATCTGGTATAGAGGACTGGTGTCTGAAATACCTAAGAACTCTCAAAACTCAAAAATTAGAGGAAAGACAACCTGATTTGAAAAATGTGCAAAGTATCTCAATAGACATCTCACCAAAGGAGATAAATAGATGGTAAATATGCATATGAAAAGATGCTCAATATTATTTGTCATTAGGAAATTTCAAATCAAAACATCAGTGAAATGCTTGTCTACACACATTGGAAGGGCTGAGATTATCAATTGCTGGTGGGGCTATGGATCCACAAAAATGGTCATTCATGCTGGTGAGAATGCATAATGGGACAGCCACACTGGAAAACAGATGGGAAGTTTTTTACAAAGCTAATCTTTACCAACCATACA
Source organism: Manis pentadactyla (assembly GCF_030020395.1). NCBI lineage: Eukaryota > Metazoa > Chordata > Mammalia > Pholidota > Manidae > Manis > Manis pentadactyla. The sequence continues at coordinate 48,709,767 of NC_080025.1, forward strand.
ATTAATCTATTCTGCTCTAGGTATTCTCTCAACTGTTTTGAAAACTTACATCCACACGAAAACCTGCACATAAATATTTGCAGCAGATTTATTATAATTGACAATGATTTGCACTTCCCAATTTCAAAACTTACTACAAAGTCACAGCAATCAAGATAGTGTGGTACTAGCATTAGGTCTGTGAATAGATATGAAAACCCAGAAATAAAGCCTTTCATATGGTCAAATGATTTTCAACCAGGATGCTGAGGCAATTCAATGGGGGAAAGAACATTCTTCTCAACAAAATGCCACAAGAACTGGATATTCACATGTAAATAAAGAAGTTAGACCCCTCTCTTACACCATACACAGAATTTCCTCTCAATGGGTCATAGATAAAAATGTAAGAGCTAAATGTGTACAATTCTTAGGAGAAAAGATAGGAGTAGACCTTCCTGAATATAAGTTAGATAATGATTTCTTAGATAAAGTACTAAAAGCATGTGACAAATTTAAAACATAAGTAAATTGGCTATCATCACAGTTTGAAATTTTGTGCTACAAAGGGTATCATTAAAAATGTGTATGGGAAAAATGGAAGTTCCTATGGCCAGGATCCTCACCTGACCCTAAACTACTTGATGACATAACTGGCCTACTGCTAGGCTAATGCTTCCACACCCATAGACAAGAAGCTATTATTGACTGAGTCACTATATAAAGAGCTCTCTTTGCCCAGTGCTCTGGGTAGAGGCAGAGACAGAGGAAGATTACAGACCTGAAGACTTCTGGATGCAGACGTGATTATAGTTCTTGACCTACTGCCAGGAGAATAAAGCCAGTTATAAACCCTTTTACCCCAATAACATTCCTTTTTCATTCCTCAGTCCTACTGAATCCATACTGGACTTGCCCAGGACTGAAACACTCAGGGAAGACAATGTAAAAAGACAGAATGGGAAAAAATATTTCCAAATCATACATCTGGTAAAGGACTTATATATATAAAGTACTTACAATCCCATAATATAAAAACAAGTAACTCTATTCTTCTTACCTCAAATTAAAAACAAATGCATGAAATATTTAGATGTGAATTATTTTCTTAATGTGGTTGGAATGTGAAGATTTTAAAGATTCCTTTGATTGATTGATTTACTAATCTATTTTTACTACGGGACAATATTTTGCTATTTATCGGTGATAATCTTCTGATTTCTGGGTTTCTTCTGCAGAGGTTCCAGTTATGTCAGCTCATGTAAGTACTTTCCACACCATTCTCATCAGTCCTCTGCCTTTGACTTCTGCATCCTAAGAGAGACTTTTCTGCCTTAATAATGGTAGCTGAGTTTTATTTTTGTGAATTTATGATGTGCCAGACACTGTGCTGTACTCCTAAAGCATTTATTTCTGTATTTAAGTAGTACCCCTGCTTTTGAAAACTTCATGTTACACCATCACACTTTTATAAAGGGCCTACATTAATACTAGTTTTCTTTCCTAACTGAAGGAAATCTGAAAATGATTTTTGCTTTTACAAAAACACGTAAAAAGCAGAAACAGCATTCAGTGTTGCTTTTGCAGGGAGCTGTTAGAGGCATAAAGCCCCCAGCAGGGAGAGCAGCCGGCCAACCTCCTTCCTGGGAACCAGAGCTTTGGGCTGTGTCTGTGAGCATCTGCACTTCATTTTGATTTATTTTGTGCATCCGTTAGCAAGAGGTGTCTTAAAGTATCAGAAGAGCCTAAGAGAGAAGATTTTTGGGATCTGGGAATGCTCAAAAAATTCTCATATAAATGAATGGCAATTGGTTCTTTGCTTTATGCCAGTACAGCTTATTAAAGGCTTCATAAGAACACTCTACTTTTGGATAGTGGGGGAAACCTGTATTTATACCCTATGAATCTATAGACAAGTAGCACTTTATCTCCCTTTGCAGGTAAGGAAGATGAAGCAAAGCACGGGTAAATTTTTTGCTGAATCACCCAGGGAATGACAGAAGGGGGGGTCAAGCCCATGCAGTTTGCCTTTAGAATCTGCACTTTCCTGATTATATACCTGTATACACGTGGGTCACAGAGAAACTCATATGTTTCAGAGTGTGGTTTCTTCTCTCTACTGCCTGATCATTTTAGTTTCCTTGCATTCCTGTCGTATCCTTACCAGCATCTTTTATATCCCATTCTTCCAAGTGAGCTCTGTCATGCCTCAGTGTCCACCTTTCAGTATTTGTTGATATTAAGTAGATAAATCCATTAATTTTCTTGTGTCTCTGCAATTAAAACATTTTACATGTCTTTAGGGCTATGCTTTGCTTACATGAATGTAGTTGAAGTTCCCATATTGATATTAAATACATTTATCCAAATATCAAGGATGAAAGTGCATCATTGGGTTTGCCCTCTGGCGGGAATCATACTGCATTGCCGTAGAAATCCCAGCGGCACAGGGGTCCGTATTGTGAGACTCTAATTCTGACAGACTTAGAATGAATGACCGTAAGAAAAATCCGATGTGAACTGAGCTTTCTATTTGCTTATATATTTTTTCTGTCCTTGTTTTCCCAAGTAATCACTTGAGACCTCAAAGACCGTGATGAGTTTTAAATCCCCTGAGAAGGCTGCCTGTTGTACTGCAAGGCTATAAAGCTATCGCCAGTTACTGGCCTGCCTTGTAATTTGCACCCATGTGAACCTGGAGGGCTGCAAGGTGGGGCTTTCTTCCGCCGTCATCTCCGCCCGCAGGTAAGGAAGCATGGCGGCATCTGCGGGCATTAGACTGGTTAATGTTTCTCAGAGGACTGGAAAGTGGGGTGTTGAGTTACATTCGCAGACAGTTGTGGATCATTTAGGATCACATTATTACACAACCGTTGGCTGTCCGGTGTCGACTGTTAACCACAGGGCTTAGTCACGGGGCTCTTTCCTGGTACTGCCTGCTTGTAAACCCCAGATTCCGGGTAGCTGAGGAGATAAGTTTTCAAAGATGAAACAGGCCTGGCCAGAGGACTGATTTTCCCCCAGGGCAGGTAAAAACGGCCACACCTGCCTGAGGGACTCGCTACCTCCTTCAGAGACTCTGTTTCTTAATCACAGCTCAGCAATCTGGAAATAGTAACAGTACAAAGGGCGGTAATGGAAATAAAACCAGGAGACATTTACAAAGTTCCCAGCAGAGTGTCTAACTTGGGAGAACAACCATATAAGGGGAATCTGTTATTTGATTGTTATCACTATTATATTCATTGTCAGAAATAATAAACACATTGGACAGTCTCTCTTTGAGAACTCAGGGCTGTAACTTAGAAGGAAACGGAAAGAGAACTATTTGAGTGGAGATTTGACTTGCTTATTCAGTGAACGCATCACTAACTGACTAAAACCTGATGGCTGATAAGAATAATTTAAGGTCACTCAACATAAATCCATACCAACAACACAAATATTTATAGGGGCACCCCATGCCCTGAGATGCTATGGGATTTTTCCAATCACATGCATACACACTGGGTAAAATTGCCTTAAAGGAAGCTTACTTCTCTTGAACAGTTTTTCAAACTCAGGTCAGGCCTGTTTAGAGGCATCCTGGGGTGACTAGGATCTGGATTCCAGGTGTCACAAAGCTGCTTCTAGGCCCTGTAATTCTCTCAACTTAGCTACCACTGAATGTGACCCATTATATTATAATTATAGATATTATAATCACTTTCACACAGTGATTATAATTTACCATGTAGCTTTTCATTTAATTCTTGCTGTATCCCTATGAGATGCATACAGACATCTTTACCTTTCATATGAGAAAATCGAGCCTCAGAGACATTATGCGCCATAAATGAAGGAGTCACATTTTAAATTTGGTTTCTGTTGAATCCAAAGCTCAAGGTTATGCATATCATATTTCCTTTCCAAGGTCAGTAATTTGCATATAGTCCAAATTCTAAACACCTGTACTTATTTTTTATAGCCAGAACACAGCAAGGAATTCATCCATGGTGCTAGGTGAAACAGAAATACACAGGCGCCCTGAACTCCCATGGTAGAATGCAATCATGGGTCTTGGGTCTGGACTTCAAACCATGAATTTCAGGAAAGCAATTTCAAGTTCACTTACAGGTGACCAAGCTGTAGGCGCGTGACTAACAACATGTACAAGATCTGACTCACACATCTCAAGGCTGATTCATCAGTGGATGGTGAGGCACTTGTTTGCTGCGGTTACCAGTCCCCTCTCTTACATGGGGCCCTTCCTTGCTGGGGATACTGGGATTCCAGGACAAAGACATCAAGGCAAAGAAACCCACATTACCTCAAAGAGTATTTCTGGAAATCTCTGAACATTATACAAATAAACCTATTCTAGTATTTCAGAAGAACTAAAGTTGATTGTTTAGAGTCAATGTTATTTAAATACTGAATAATTATAACTTTGGCAAATATTTGGGTAAACAAAGTAAACCAAGTTTATTTCATTAAAAATCTGTAGAGACAACAAGGAAAACCTGGGCACAATAAACGATGTCAAATGTTCACCCTGTGAGTCAGGCCTGATTCCAGCACTCAAGGTCCTGTACCTCACTGAATCCTGAAGCAGCCCTGGCTTGTACTAATTTTCCTAACAAGGAGGCTGAGACAGAGAGGCAGGTAGGTGATCTGCCTGAGGGCAACAAGTGGTGGGAAGGGAGGGCAGGAAACCCGGCCGTTCATGCCAGACTGTTCATCTCTGCATTGTGCTATTCCAGGGATGGAGTTAATAAGCCAAATATAAGGACTGTGTTCAGAAAGAGTATATATACTTTACAGACTGGATGTTTGTGTCCCCCTAAAATTCATGTGTGGAAACCTAATCTCCACTATGGTGGCGTTAGGAGGTGGGGCTCTCAGGAGGTGATGAGGTCATGAGGATGGAGTCTCATGATGGAATGGGTGCCTGTAGAGAGACCCCATAGGGCTCCCCACCCCTTCTGCCATGCGAGGACACAGAGGAGACACCTGCTATGCACTGGAAAGCAGGCTCTCACCAGACACCAAGGCAGCCATTGGCTTGATCTTGGACTTCCACCCTCCAGGGCTGCAAGAAATAAATTTCTCTTGTTCACCAGCCAGCCAGGCCACGGTGTTTTGCTATGACAGCCTGGATAGACTAAGACGATATGTTTGTCAGTGTTTCTACACATACAGGAAGCAAGACGTTTCTCTCTACCATTTTCCATGATGGACTTTAGTTAAACAAGAGAAAACAGCAGCCTATAAAGGCAAATCTCAAGGAGGTCTGTAGCAGGAGCCTGAGATGGAGATGTGGTGAGAACATTTGGAAGGGATGTAGAGGTTGCAGCTTTGGAGATCTCCGTGGGGGGTGGCTCGTCAGGGGGACTTTATACCAAAGAGAATGGTGCTGGGGATCAAGTGTGAACTGCCCTGATAACTCAGCAGGGGGCTTAGTCATTCGTGACTCAGAACAGATATTTTCTTAGCTGATCTGGATGTCACACATGATTAGAAAAAACATAACCACTGCTTAACAGAGAAGGGGTTGCTCTGTGGCCCAGTTTGAGAATGTCAATGTGCCCTCCATCACCTGCTCACACTGGGGGTCCAGAGCCTCTGGTGACTGGCATTCGTTGATAGGAAAGGCTTTGTTAGAACATTCTGCTTGGATCTCCTCAGAAGAAACGTCCTGCCTGGCAAACAGAACTTTCATCTTAGATGTAACGAGCACTACATACTCACTAGAAGGGAAAACATTTTTAGAAAATTGACCAATCTCAAATGTTGACAGGGATGCAGAGCAACAGAAACTCTCATTCATTGCTGGTGGGAATGCAAAGTTGGGTAGCCACTTTAGAAGACAGTGTAGTTTCTTATGAAGTTAAACAGAAGTGTCATATGATAGAGCAATTGGTCTCCTACTAATCTATGCAATTTCATTGAAAACTCTGTTCACAGAAAAATGTACACAGGAATACTTATGGCGGGTTTGTTCATAACCATCAAAAATGAAGCCATCAAGATATGAATGCATGAGGAAACTGGTACATCCACACAACAGAATATCATTCATCAATAAAAAGAGATGAGCTTCAAGTCACAAAAAGACACGATGAAGCTCAGGTGCATATTTTAAAGTGAAATAAGCTAGTCTGAGAGGGTCCACACTCTGTAAATTCAATTAATCATGCTCTGAAAAGAGTGAAACTACAAAGAAAGTAAAAAGATTTATGCTTTATGGGACTTCTTTGGAAGCCTGGGAGCAAAAATCAATGAAGCCCAGAGAATTTTTAGGTTAGGGGAACTATTCTATGACACTATAATGGTAGATATATGACATGTGCATTTGTCAGAACCCAGAGAACTTCACAACACAAAGAATGAACTACATGAATGGAAATGAAAAATTCATTTTGGATGTGGAAGGATGGAGAAGAGAATGGACATGGTGAGTAAAGAATCTAACTTTATTATGAATACTTGGAGCAGATGAAGAAGGTGCTAATTTAAGTGACTTTGGAAATTGTGCCATTTGTAAGACCGAGAGAGAATGAACTACATGAGAGCATTGTACTCTCACTGATAAAGTTGTTCCCTGTAAGGGTGTGGGTTAACAATTCTAATACTGGTATACATGTATACTTTAATTGAACAGTTAAAAAAATAAGGCTGCTGGATAGTGGGGCCCAGGTTTCTCACAGGGAGTAGGTGGGCAAGCAAGCAGAGGAAGCTGGAATGATCCATGTGGTGATAGATTAGAGGTGGGAATATCAGTGAGAACTCATGCTTGACTATGCAGATGCAGATGGTTAAATATAAATTGTGTGTTTGGTGCATTTGTACATAGATAAGTAAACTCATAAATTTGTTTGCTCTGTCAGCTGTCAGGGCCTAAAGGAAATGATACCCCCAAAACAATGAGTACGCAGTGCTCAAATCTTGGTTTTTAAAACTGTTTTTCAACAAAAGGAACCAGAGCCTTGTGAAGAAATGGCTGAATCTAAGACATTAGAACTGGGGCAGGAAATATACAGGATAAACCTGGAGCCTGTGATGGGGCCAGAAACCGGGACATGTTAAAACAGAACAAACAACACAAACACATAAACAGCCCTTTATTGACGGCGGTTTATCAAAGAGACACAAAAAGCACCTGAAAGATCTCCCAGTGGCCAGTGCTGCAACAATTTAATAAACATTATTATGTGATGATGAGTATAATGTGTCAGCTGGACTGGCACTGGGCACCCAGACATTTGGTCAAACATGCTTCCGGGTGTCTGTGAGGGTGTTTCTGGATGAGATGAACATTTGGATCAGCAGACTGAGTAAAGCACGTTGCCCTCTCTGCTGTGGGTGGGCTTCATCCAATCTACTGAAGACCAGCGTAAAACAAAAATGTAAGAGGGAGTTCCTGCCTGGCTGCCGAGCGGAACACTGGTCTTTCCTGCCTTTGGACTCAGACGGAAGCATCAGCTCTTCCTGCGTCTTGAGCCGGAGGACTTTGGGACTGGAGCTCACACCTTAGCTTCCTGGTTCCCAGGCCCTTAGACTCAGACGGAAGCTGACCCTTGGCTCACCTGGGTCTCCAGATTGTTCACTGAAGAGCTTGGAAATCCTTAGTGTCCATAATTGTGTGAACAAATTCCTTATGATCAGTCTATTTCTCTCTCTTTTTCTTGTTCGATCAATCAATCAATCCTCTATCTGTCTAGGTTAAATATCCTATTGCTTCTGTTTCTCTGGATAACTTTTACTAATACAGATTTTGGTGCCAAGAGTGATTCTAGAGTAATTAGAATTTTAAGAATGACTTGTCTGAATTGGGTTTAGGGTATTTGGAATCGGTTTTCTAACCTGGTTATATTTAAAGATGCTAAGGAATCTATTTCCAGTAGGAAAGAGAGCACTAAGCCCGTGATGTGATCTGACAATGGAGATATGCCAACTATCCCTCTTTGATACTTCAAATAAACCACTTATAAGGAATGAGGAGATGGGTGACTGTGTTTAAATAAATGGGGAAGAAGAGACTAATCTCTCAGGCAAAAGAATTCTAATTATGTACACACTCCACTTATAAAGGAGGGGAAGCAAAACTCCGTTCTCTTACTCATCGTGTGTAATGTCTTCTTTCCAAAAAATTCAGTACAAACAGGGAAGAAAAGAGTGACTTCACATCCGAGAGACCTGACAAACACCACGTTAGCCCAGTGATCAAGGTCAACATCAGCAGCCATGCAGCGTGTTGATTTTGTGTACCCTCAACTGATGTCATGAAAATGACACTTTACCTGTGGGGTCTTACTTCTAAAACTCTTACCTCAGTCTAATCATGAGAAATATATCAGACAAATTCCAATAGAGGAGCACTACAAAATACATGGGGGATGCTCCCCCAAACCACAAAATCAGCAAGCAAGAAGTGTTGGAGACATCGGCGGAGCTGAGGTGATGGGGACACGGCAAATGAATGTGGTGTGGTTTCCTGGATGGAATCCTGGAGTGGAGAAAAACATTAGATGAACCTGTAGAAAGAAGAATAAAGTATGGATTTTGGTAAACAATAATCTATCAATTAGCTCATTAATTATAACATATGTACCAATTGGGAACTTGCTGTTCTATCTTCTTAATTTTTCTGTAAATCTAAAACAGTAAAGAATATTAATAAAAAATAACCAAATCTTTTATGTTACAAATATTTGTCCCATGATATTTCTAGGCAATGAACCCCTGGTGTTCTGTGAATAGAAATTCCCCAACAGAAGATCGCCTTAGTTAGGGTAAGTTCCTTTTCTGCATTCTCAACACAGAGGTGAAAATTTTAATTCACATTATTGGGTTATTATTTTTTACACTTTGTCTTCTAAGACAGTTTTGTATTTCTAAGGTTTTCAGCAAGTTTGAAATTCATATAAATAAAGGTTGTGGTGATTTTGAAGACCTACGATGAATGGACTCCTAATTGCAAACTCATTTTTCTTTTGATTACAGCAAATTTATATGGCATGCAAATAGTTGTAAAGTCAATTTTAAAGGTTCCTTTTCATGAACTAACAAAACAATTGTAACAGTAGGAAGCTACTTAACTTCTTATTGCTTCTGTTTCCTTACACAGAAAGTAAGGATAATAATGCCAACCTTTTGTTTTTTTGTATGGCGATCAAATGAGTTGATATAACTAAAAAACTATGAAAGGTATCCAGCACTTGAGCACTTAATAAATGTTAAGTATTATTACACTTCCTATACATTGTTTTACCCTTTCCTTTGTCTGAAAGTTGTGGAAAATTTTTAAGAAGAGAAAAGATACAGTAGAATAAATTTTGGAGACCTTTTTTTCCCCCCATATCAGTTGGGCATCCAAAACATCAGTGTATTTTAAAAACAAAGAAACAATTCTTACTACCAATTTAAAGTGTTAATAAAGAAATGTGAGTAGCAAAATAAATATTTGTAAACCATTCTTTCTAGGTTTATTAAGCTGTAATTGACATATAAAATTATGTAAATTTAAAGTATACCATGTGGTGATTTGATACACATACACATTGCGAAATGGTTACTATGATAGGGTTAGTTGGCAGCTCTATCACCTGACATAATTGTCAATTTTTTGTTTTGCTAAGAATATATAAGTTCAACTCTCTTAGCAATTTTCAAGTGTATAGAATACAGTATTGTTAATATACCCACCATGCTGTACATTCTATCCCTGAAATGTATTCATATTATAACTACAAGTTTCTACCCTTTAACTGACATCTCCCCAGTTGGAGATCACCATTCTACTCTCTGTTTCCATGGATCAGCTTTCTTGGATTCACATATAAGTCAGATCATACAGTACTTGTCTTTCCCTGTCCGACTGATTTCACTTAGCATAATGCCCTCAAGGTCCATCCCTGTGATCATAATGACAGGATTTCCTTGGATTTTTATGGCTGAGTAGTATTCCATTGTATATACATACCACATCTTCTTTATCCACTTCTCTGTCAGTGCACACTTAGGTTATTGTAAGTAATGCTGCTATGAACACAGGGCTGTACCTATCTCTTTGAGATCTTGACTTTATTTCCTTTAGATATATCCCAGAAGTGGGATTGTTGGATCATATGGTAGTTCAACTTTTTTTTTTAGGGAACCTCAATACTGCTTTCCACATTGGCTGCACCAGTTTACAATCCCACCAATAGTGCACTAGGGTTCCCTTTTCTCCACACCCTCAGCCATACTTGTTATGTCTTGTCCCTGTGCCCTATGATAATATCCATTTTATTTTTGGCTTCTAAAATGAATTTGACAGGTTCCAGCCTCAATTTTGGGGAAGAGTTTGAGAAGGAATGCCATTAATTTTTCTTTAAATGTTTGGTAGAATTCACCAGTTAAGTCATCTGATCCTGGAATTTCCTGTGATGGGAAACCTTTGATTACTGATTCACTTCTCTTGTTTTTGGTCTGTTCAGATTCTCTACATCTTCATGTTTTGGTCTCTGGAAGGTTGCATCCATTTCTTCTATGTTATCCCATATTGGGGCATGTGTTTGTTCACAGAAGTGTATTATGATCTTTCGTATTTCGGAGATATCACTTGTAATGTCTCCTCTTTCATTTCTGATTTTATTTGAGTCTTTGTGTTTTTTTCTTGGTCTAGCTGAAGGGTTTTCAATTTTGTTTCTTTTTAAAAAAGCGTATTAATCCTGTTGAAGTTTCCTCTTTTTTTCTGGTCTCTAGTTCAATTTTTTCTCTGATCTTTGTTATTTCCTTCCTTATGCTAACTTTGGACTTGGTTTGTTCTTTTTGTTGCAATTCCTTGAGTGTAAAGTTGGGTTGTTTATTTGGGATCTTTCTTGTTTCTTAGTATTGGCATTTATCACTCTGAACTTCTTAGAACTGCTTTTTCTACATCCCATTTTTGGTATGTTGTGTTTCCATTTTTGTTTGTTGCAAGATTTAAAAACAAATTCCTTTTTTATTTCTTCTGACCCATTGGTTGCTCAGGAATTGTTGTTTAATTTCCACACACTTGTGAATTTATCTGTTTTTCTCTGCTTATTGATTGATTTCTAATTTCATACCATTATGGTCTGAGAAGATATTTGGTATGACTTCAATCTTCTTAAATTTTTGTCTTGTTTGGCAACCTCCCATGTGATTTATCCTGGAGAAGGTTCTGTGTACACTTGAGAAGAATGTAAACAGTTTCTGAAGGTAATTTTAGCAGTTCTTCAGTTGAGTAGTGATTAAATATTCACCGGCCAAAGGGGGGCCCACAAATGTTTTGTCCTTTTACCACACCTCGTTTTCATTGACTCAAGTTGATGTACCTTGCAGGACTTCTGCATCATAATTTACTTCTTTCATCTTTGGCTAGTCAGGAACTCTGCCAATATTTGGCAAAATCCTTTTAAGTAATTCCACCAAAATTTAATTTAATTTAACATTAACAAATATGTTCTTCCATGGATTCAGCAAAAAAGAGTAGATTTGCCACTTAAGTGCTGCAGTGAATTGTTCTTAGGCATTTAATATTTATAGATCTTTATTTTGATACATTTGTGTCTTAGAAAAACTCATGATCTCATGCCAAAAGCACTTAATGTCCACATTCCAAAGAGCATATGAATGATTTGGAGTCCCTGTTTATTTTTTCATGCTAGTATTAGGAAATCTCATGGGGTGGGGTGGTAGTCTCTCAGTTGTGCATCCAAAGGCATCCGTTTATAAATTTTAAAAGTTATGATAGAAAATACCAATGCTTTCTACTGCCTCTATTGCTATCATTCCATCCTACTATTAGAATTCTTATCAGTGATTTGGAAGAAGAAGTGAAATTGCCTCAGCATGTAAATGTCTTGCATACATACCATAATACTGTATGCTAATTCTAGGGTCATACTTAGGCCAAAATGAGATCCTTGACAGAATAGCCTATTTGAACCTTTCAACATGGGAGCTTTCCAGCACATTTTCAGACTAATTGTGGATGCAGTTTTGAAAGTGATTGTGGAAATAATGTAAATTGGCATGTAAAAGATCAGGACAAGTTTTCTGGAAGCCTTTCCATTCATTCATTCATAATTTATTTTTATTTTGCTTTTTTCATTGTCACATAATGGAATGCAAGGCTGTCATTTATTTTTATGGAAATATTGTTGGTATGCAATATTATAGTGGTTTCAGGTATGCAACATAGTGATTTAACAATTATGTATTATGAAATGCTCACAGGAAGTGTAGTTACCAATTGTCACCATGCAAATTTATTGCAATATTATTGACTATATTCCTTATTCTGACTTTTACCCCTGTTATTAATTTATTTTATAATTGGAAATTATCTTTTTCCCTCACCTATTTTGTCTGTCCCCTATTCTTCCCCCTTCACTATGGAAATGACCAGTCTGTTCTCTGTGTTTATGAGTCTATTTCTGTTTTGTTTGAGGACTAGGCTGTTTTGAACATATCTTCACATGGAAAACAACTGGGAAAGACAGACAAATGTGTATCTAGTAATTTGAAGCAGTATCTAGTATCATACGTTTTTATGAGCCATGGTTTACTACACATGTCTATAGTGTATCTGGAATTACACGACAGGCAGACTTTGTTTTATAAATGCACTTTGCTGTATTATGCATTGTAGCTACTGCATTTTTACAAACTGAAGGTTTGTGGAAACCCTGCATTGAGCAAGTCTATTGGCGCCATTTTTCCAGTAACACTTGCTCACTTAGTGTCTCTGTGTCACATTTAGGTAATTCTCAGAATACTTCAAACTTTTTCATTAGTATTATATTTGTTATTGTGATCTATGATCAGCAATTTTGAGTCACTGAAAGCTCAGATGGTTAGCATTTTTAGCAATAAAGTATTTTTTAATTAAGGTGTGTACAGTTTTATACACATTAAGGTGTGTATGTTTCTGTACATAATGCTATTGCACACCTACTAGACTGCATTATAGTCTAAATATAACTATTATATGCACTGGGAAACCAAAAACATCATTTGAGTCACTATATTGTGCTATTTGCTTTATTGCAATATTCACTTTATCTCTGAGGTATGCCTGTATGGACAAAAAATATTTTGAAGATCTCTCATAACCTTGTAATAGTAGAGTTCTCCCAGTATCCCATAGTGAGAAACATCTTTTAAGGCCTTATTTGAGAAGGTGGTAGGCACATGGGTGCTGTTTATTCACCAGGTATTGAAGTCTTTGAACATCTCGTGTGCATCAGACATGATCTACATGCTGGTGATGCATGTGTAAAAAGCAAAGTTTTGGTCCATAAAGAATTTACATTTTATGAGAAAGGAACAGAAAACATATACAACAGAATAATATATAATGTAATATCTGTTTTTGATTTTCTAATAAATAAAGCAAAGTTCAGTTAAATAGTGAGAGACAGGAGGCTACTTAGAGCAGACAGCCAGGAAACACCTCTTGGAGGAGATGAAACTTCAGCAAAGGAAAAGTAGTAATTCCTCCGATGTTTTGGGCTGTGCAAAGATCTGAGGCAAGAACCAAGCTGGATGATCTAAGGATGGCGTGGAGTGGATGAGTACAGAGAGAGAGCACTGGTTCTAGCAGATGAGGTTGAGGTAAAAGACCAGACAGTATGGGGTCTAGAGGCAATTCTAGATTTTTTCCTAAGTATAAGGAGTTATTGAAAGATTTACAAAGAGGAGTGATGAGACTTGAGTTTGTTTTAAAAATATCATGCTGGCTGCTTTGTAAACAATAAGAATACAAAGTGGTGAAAACAGAAGCAGGAGAAAGATTAGTGAGGGTACATAATTTGTCTAGGATGTTTGTTATTGGTGGAGCTTATGAACAAATGTCAAATTCTGGGGACACACAGATACAGCCAAATAGATTTGCTGGTAACTGGTTATGGGAGATGAGATTGAAAGAAATCGTGGATTTTTTTGAGTTATTGGCCTGAACAACTAGACAATAAGTGATACTTTGTCACTGAGCTAAAGCAACTAGTAGAGTAGAAATTTTAGGGCAAAATCAAGACTTCAGTTTTGGAGGAATTTATTTTGAGTAGATTATTAAACACCACAGTGGAAAACAGTGAGGTAAGCCCCCAAAACCAGGAAATGGATGGGACTAGAGGCATACAAATGGGAGTCATCAGTGTGGTATATAATATGTGCCATATTCCTGACCATACAACTTAGAAAGAATTTATTTCTGTAATGTGAGTGTAACAGGGTCATTGTAGAAAGTTAGAAAATGAAGATAAGCATCAATGAAAAAGCAAAAATCATCTAGTTGAGAGTTTTTCCAAATATTCAAATCATTTCAAACTTAGGTGCCTTGCCAATACTTATTATTTTTATTTTAAAATTTATCTATGGAATTTTTTAAGTGGAAAATTTATAAACTATAAGAGGTAAGCACAATAGCATGATGAATCCTTACATACCTCTCACCAGCTTCAGCAATTAACAGCCTCCTGTTATTCTCCTTTTACCTTCTGCCTCTCACCATACCCATAGATTATTTTTGGATTATGAAATACAATTTACATACAACAAAACTTGCCACTTTTAGTATGCATTTCTGTGAGTCTGACAAATAACTATGTTTATATAATTCCTATTGCAATTGAGGTATTGAAGAGTGACCCTCCAAATACCCCAGACATCTTTATCATCATCTCCATTCTCATTCCCAGGCCCTGGCAAGCACTGCTCTGTCTTTTCTCTCCACAGTTCTGCCTTTTCTGATGTGTATTACAAAAGAAACAATGTAGTGCTAGCCTGTTCAATCTGTCTGCTGTTATTTTGTTGCTCCGGGGGGCACCATACCTTTAGAGGTGGCCACAGAGGCATGTTCCCCAGCAGCTGTGATGGTGAGGGCTGGCACAGAAGTGGTGTGAGTGGCATGGTGGAGCCCTGGCTCTGACTACTTCCTCACTGAGGGCCATGGCAGTGAGAACAATCTCACTGTTGCACCAGGTCCACACCTGGGTTTGGGGCATCCTTTCTCCCAGCCAGTCTGTGCCCCTCTGCTATGATCTAATAGACATGCTTCCTACCCAGTCTGCCAGGGTCAGCTTCTGTGTCATAACAACAGGGTGCCTCATCCAGGTGGAACTTGAATGGTCAAGATGAGATAACACCACCAAATGAGGACAAGAGAGGGACAGGGTGGGGGAATGGAGGGCTGTCAGTTGTGAGAGGACATCCAAAGTTTTGTGTAGATTTGGTGAGTCCTTAAACATTCAAGGAGGTCAATTTTCTCCCCTTCATCAGTGCATTTGGTGATTGCCCAACAGCCTTCAAAAAATGTCCAGTGAGCTGTATTTTAACACCCTTTCACCTCTCATTTCCTAAAAGTCCTTCTCATATATTCACCACCCTAGTTACCCTCATTTTTTACAGCTCCCCAAAGTTTGCTGCCTGTACACCTTCACACATGCTCTTTCTTCAAAATGTCCAAACCAAGAGGCATTTTCTTTGAAGTCTTCCACTTTCTATTTAGAATTAAACATTTCTGCCCATAAACTTTTGCAGAACTTTGCATGTTGATGAGATGTTTACATGTTTGTTTCAAAAGTTCCCCGAGGCACTATATCTTATTTATTATTGTATCCTTGAAACATCTAACAAAATTGCTTGGCTCAGTGAAGGCTCTTGTTAATGTTTGTTATGTTGAATAGACAGAAGAAAATAATGGAAAAATTGCCTTCTCTTGGAGAAGGAAGACATGCATTCATGAAAAAATAAATGCAGTAGGAGATAGCAAATATGACTTACGGTAAAAATTATGTGGTGATAATTATGTACCAAAGACATGTGTTATATATTACATGTGTTTTGTACGATGAGAAAGGGGGAAGTTCAGTTGGTAGACATTTATTAACCACTTATTCAGCACCAGACATAATGCCAGGAATAAATCCAGTCTGATCCCTGACATTCTGGAATGTGGCTGGAGAGCTAATCAACCCCTTGATTCGGCACACGCCCCTTAGCAGCCGAGGGTGGGCTCTCACCTCCTGGAGTTTATAGTCCTGTGATATCAATAGCCAGTGTCAAGTGCTTCACATTGGAGGCAAGGTTTATGATGACCTTGATATGTTTTGAAGAGTTGAAAGGAAGACATTATTACTATTATTAAGAATGAACCAAAGCAGGGTTCAGGATGGGTTTGACAGCAAGCTTGGCCAGCCCTGTTTAGGTGTTGCTGGGGGTGGCTTATGGTTGTGGAGGGCATGGAACAGCAGCCATGGCTTGGCCGTGTGGGTCTTCAGGGCTACTGTGGGTTCCGGGATCTAGATAAGCCATGAGCAAACAGTGCACTGGGGACATCAGTCTTGTATTTCATGGCATTGGCTTCACATGTGAACAGCATCCTGTGTGAGATTCTAGAATAATGAGCCACAGGAGCTTGTTTGCAGCAAATGAACAAGAGCCCTTGAAGGGACATCCTGTTGCAGTCTGGTTATGACAGCTGGGTGGAATAACCCTGGTGTCCCAAGGTTTCAGGAGCTGGACGCTTAAGCAGCCTGGGGTCTAGGGATCAGCCTCAGAACACAGTCAGAGAAGGTTCCTGTGACAGTCCCTCCCTGTCCTCCTGTCCTTGTCACTCTTCGCAGTGGAGACCACCTTCTCAGTTTTGACTGTGTGCAGTTATGTTAGTTCCTAGAGATCACTGTGCTATTTCTATCCTACAGCCTCTGGTTGCACTGTTACTGAGACCACCTCCCATTTTTATACCTGTCAAACTCCCGTTGGACTTTTAAACTAAGTTTTGGGGTAACTCTCACTCTAAAGTCTTTCTGACAATCCAGGGAGGAGTTGGTGATGACTAAATTTATGCCTTCATTTTTATGCTTTATTGAATCATATCATTAATTTTGTGATGCCTCCCTGCAACTATTTGCTTATATGCTCTCAGCTGTGGCCATAGTGAGATGAGATATCATATGTATTTTCATCATCCCTCCAATCAGCACAATGCCTGAGCAACTAGAAATCCTTTTTATTGTATGATTTATTTTTTGTTGCATAAATGAGTTACAGTTTGGATGACCAATTTTTTTGTTGTTGTTGGACTGAATGAAGAATTCCTAGATGAGGTTGTTTATAGAAGTTCAGGGTGCCATAGACTTCCAGTCCTTTGAGGAAATTTACTGATCTTTTGAAAAGAATTGAGCATGCAATAAAACTTTAACACTTCGATAGGGAATTACTTCATTTTAGATGGACAAAAAACATGACCAAATTTATATTGCTTGAATACTTTCATTTCTGGAGTCTCCCTTGGCTCAGCACATTAAAAGAATGACCTCTGAAAAAATTTATGAGTAAGTGGATGACTCCAGGGAACAATATGATACCCTGTGTTGGGAGGAAGATTACCAGCAGTCATTAAAAAGTGTAGCACGAAGGGAAAAATAGTAGTTACGCCACTCCTTGCCCTGGTGTAAGCAAGTCAGTTTTAATCATGTCTTATTTTTGCTTACAGAAAATACAGGGCACCCCATGGCAGGGCTGGCTGCCAGTGCAGACAAATGGTCAGCACAAAGGGAACAAGCTGTCCCACTTGCTTCAAGGAACTTCTCTCATTCCAGTGAATACAGCAAAAAAAGATCAAAGTAGGACAGAGTGCGTAAGCAGAGACCAGCAGCTTAGTAGCAGGGTCGGGGGCAGAAACTGTACAATGACAACACAAATTAGCCTACAGCCCAAGAATGCGGGACTGAAGCCATTCAGAGATTATTCGGAGGATTGCCCGGTATTCCAGCCAAATGTTTATAAGTCACTGTCACATGTAAAACTGCCATAAAAATTATAACTGCTCATTATGAGATCCATGGAGAAAGGGTCTTGGTACAGAGGGAAAGTGGCCAAAGAATGACCTTCATGTCCCCCAGGAGTGTTTGCAGTTTCAGACCAGACCTACAGGTGGACCTGAGCAGGCTGGCTGCCCCTGGCACCCCATTCCTTCCAGGCTTCTGCTCCTGGGCCCTTTGGCATCAGTTGCCCTCCACTCTTGTGTGGTCTGAGGCAGCAGAGGGTGGGTGATGGAGGTGGTGGTACAGAGAGATGAGGGGCTTCCTGGGATCCAGCCTGCCTCTTGTTTACATTGCCTGACAGTTTTAGAAATACAGTATTTATATGCATATTTTTAAATTTACTGGTTTAAGGCAAAATCAGAATGCCTGTGCTGCAGAAATGGCTGGGGCAGTCAACTGTGTCCTGTCATGCTCCCCTAGGGGCTCCCTGGGAGTAAGCTCTCCCTCTGCCTGACCCTTCACGTACTTCCTCTTGGACCTTCCAGGGCCCAGTGTTCTCTGAGGGCATCCAGGGCCCAAGGCCAGACTAATTGCCTCCCCTGGACACAGCCCCGGGGCAGCAGGGGTCGTCCGCCCCCACACGGCCCAAGTGGATGCCTGGGCCATTCTGCTAGCCAGGGCTGAGACAGCATGCTCCCACGTCAGCCATAGTTTTGGTGACCATCCCAAATCATATGGGGAAGAAATCAGGATATCGATAATAAGAAAAGATGCAGACCATTTTGTCACTTGTTGTTAGAGACACCACACACATACTTCATTTATTTATTGTACATTCATTCTGTTATGGATGTAATTTTAAATGCAAGCTTGTGAGTCCTGAGAAGCCAGATCACATTTGATAGAACCCCATCGCTGTCCTTTCCCATTTGAGTGAGCAGGATTGGTTATAAGGTGTTAGAACTTGCCTGTCCTGAGGACCTTCTGTCAGTGCTCCCAGCTCTGAGGTCCCTCCCAGGGATAGCTCTGTGTCTGTGGTTAGTACCAACTACCTTGGTTAACACATATTTAACCAGTTCCCTTAAAACAACAACACATCTTTTTGTTTACTGTGAAGTGAAACCCACATACTGAAAAGCAAAAAACTGGACAGACAGAAAATAACCCTAAAAATACCAATCAGTAAATGAGCACAGAGAAATGCCCACACATTCATCCCAGGCACCAGTGAGAAGGCTGCCCTGCTGTGGCCCTGGACCCTCTCACTCTGAGTTCTTCCACTGTAGTGTAGCTTTGCTTATTTTCACACTTTGTTTCAGTTGAATAAAGCAGGATGTGTTCTTTTATGTCTGGTTTCCTTCCTTCACTTAATGTTTTACCTCTGAGTCTCATCTAAAGTACCCCACATGGGAGACTGTCCCCTTTCATGGCTGTGTGCATCTGTTGGACACACCTACCCACATTCTGCTACTACTTACCTGCTCTACAAATGTCCAGAGATATTTGGGTTGATTCAGGATTGGGCTCTTATAAATAACCCTGCAGTTTCCTGACTTTTGATGCAAATGTGTGTGCCTTTTTCTTGGACATGTACCTATTGGGGTTGGAATTGCTAGGCTGTAGGAAATGTGTATGTTTATATTTAATAGTTGATGCCAGTCCATTGTCCAATATGCTGTATTAATTTATATTCTATCCCAGTTTCCTTTGTTTACCTGTTGAAAATTAGTTTTTCCTTGTTTGATGCTTGGTTACTGCTTATAATTTACACCTGGGTAATTTTAATTATAGAAGCAGGTATGTTAAAATTACAAAAGAGCTTGCAAACTAATTAGCTGTAACCTTTTATCCTGTGTGTATGGAAACCGAAGTTCAAGGGAGGAAAGAGAAAAACCAAGGAGTATATCTTTTGATTGAATAGATTTTATCTTCCCAGCTCAATTTTATAATTCTTGCATTTCTTAGTAGCCTCTAGTACCTGTGTATTGAAATAATGATTATACATTTTCTCTTTGGGCCTTTACTCACTGTGATCTTACAAGGGCTCCTGGCTTAGAAACTGCAAGACAAACATACATTTTTTAATGCATCCTTCAGATGCCATCCTAACATGCTCCTAACTTACAATTGTATACATACAACATAGTTTGGGCTGCTTAATATATGATTTTATTGGGTTTTTCAGATGCATTATTATTATATATATTATATACTACATGCATTATATGTTATATATATTGTACTACATGCATTATGTTATATATATAATAATATAATATAATATAATATATATTATACTAATATTTCAGATGCATTATTTTTTTTCACTTATTCTCTGTCAGTTCTCCAATGTGAAAAAAAACAAAAAGAAGAAAGAAAAACAGTTTTAACCCTGTTTTTTCAGATTAATTTCTTCCCTGTACATGTTTTTTGTTATGTTGTTATGTTGGCTATGAAAAAATAATAAAGTATTTTTAAAGTAGTTATAGGATTAAGAGTAGTTGAATGTGATTTTAATGCTAAAAATACCTATGAATAAAATGACAATTCCACTTAAATGCAAGCAAACTTTAGATTTTATTTTCATGGTAGAATTAGATCTTACAAAGAAATTATTTATATAGTAAAGAAAGCTATTAAGAAAGTTGATTTATTATTTATTATTTATTTATTTTATTTAACATCTAATCTAGAAGAACTCTTAGTCTCTATTGACATAGCACAGGAAGTCAGGACCAGTTTGCCTTCACCTGGGAAGGCCGGCAGTGGACATTCACTGTCCTTCCACAGGGGCACCTCCACAATTACACCATTTGTCACGGACTTGTAGCCCAGGACTTGGCCACATGGAAGAAACCACATATGGTGCAGCTGTATCACTACATTGATGATATTATGCTCACATCTGATTCTCTTGCAAATTCAGAAGGGGCAGTTCCTAGACTGCTGCAATATCTACAGGAGAAAGAATGGGCTGTGAACAGCACCAAGGTTCAGGGATCGCGTTTATCATTAAAGTTCCTGTGGGTTGTCTGGTTGGGTAAAACTAAAGTTATTCCAGAAGCAGATAGACAAGGTCCAGGTTTTCCTTACTCCTACCACTGTGGCAGTATTACAAGAGTTTTTGGGTCTTTTGGGCTACTGGAGAGTGTTTATTCCACACTGGCACAAATTCTGAAGCCCTTATACTGGTTGGTATGAAAGGGCATCAGGTGGGACTGGGATGAGGCATGTGCAGCTGCCTTTACTGCTGCTTAGCGAGCGGTCAAGGTTGTAGAGGTATTAGGTGTAATGGACTCATCTCAGTCCTGTGAGCTGGATGTTCATGTAACTGATGATGATCATGGATGGGGCCTTTGGCAGCTGTGTGAACAGGCCCACCATCCTATTGGGTTCTGGTCACAACTATGGAAAGGAGCAGAGGTCCAGTACACCTTGATAGAGAAGCAACTGGCTGCTATATACCATACCTTGCTGGCTACAGAGTACATCACCGGAACAGTGCTGACCAAGGTAATAACCACCTATCCCATCATGGGGTGGGTGCAAGGCTGGACCCAAACACCAGAGTGGCATGGCACAGATACCTATACTGGCTAAATGGGGCACATATTTACAGCAGTGTAACACCCTCTCCACTAACCCCTTAAGTGGAGAACTCCAGTGCTTACAGGGACCAGTGACATATACCAGTGGAAAGCAGGAAGAACTTGCTTTTGAGCCATTGGTAGCTGAGAGTCCTTATCAGGAGGGAAAAGCTCCTATACCTGAAGATGCTTGGTACACAGACGGCTCTAGTTGTGGGCAGCCCCTGAAATGGAGGACTGTGGCTTTCCATCCTAAGACTGAGACAATACAGATGGAGGATGGAGAGGGGAAGAGCAGCCAATGGGCTGAGTTATAGGCAGTATGGCTCATGATCACCCAAGAGCCCTCCCCTCTAGCTGCTGTCTGCACTCACAGCTGGGCCATCTATCAGGGCTTGATCCTGTGGTTACTGACATGATACCATGCCAATTATATGTTTGGTCACTAGCCCCTTTGGGGACATGAGTTGTGGCAAGACCTATGGGCCTCTGGTCAGACTTAGACAGTCACCATATATCATGTGACTGGCCATTTGCTTTTGGCATCCCCAGGGAATGATGAAATGGACATATTGGCTCAGGTGCTTTGGCTAGAAGAAATCCTGCCCTTGATGTAGCCCAGTGGTTACATCAGCTTTTGCTGCATGTGGGGCAAAGGACAATGTGGGCTGTAGCCCATCAGTGGGTTTTGCCATTGACCTTTGAAGAAGTCAGCAGAGCCTAGAAGGAATGCCTTGTGTGCTCTAAGGGGGACTTACACTGAGTCCACAGCAACATGGGACAATAGTAAAGGAGTAGATAGACTATACCGAGTCTCTGCTCTTATCAGAAGGATATCGGTATGTCATGACTAGTGTGGACACAGCTACTGAACTGCATTAAACCCTGGAGACTCTGATGAGTGGATGTGGCCCTGAACATTTTGACATATGGGTCAGTGATGGCTAGTTCTTCTAACATCTTGGGGAAAAGGCCTGGAAGCTAGCCTCCTGCGTGTTCCTGTAATAACAGCAGAATGGCTCCCAAAGATCACGATAGTGTGCCCAAAACAGCCAGGATGTAAGAATATCTAAGTTTTATCTTTATGGACAGTGCAAATATCTTCCAGAGCCCTATACATTGACCCATCTGTAATTCCCACAGGGAAGTGGGTGAAGTTCTGGTATACTACACCAGGATGAGATCTCATTCCTGCCATTGTCCTATCACAGGACCACTGTTTTGCATGCATCCTACCTGATGGACAAGATTAAAACATGTATCTTATCTCCCTTAAGGTTATTTTTTTCTACAGTCCCTTTGTCTTGAACTTGCCCCCTGGCTGCAGCTGCCATGTGATGAGTGCACTTAGCTCCCTACTGGTTCAGGTACTGACCTCCTGTGGAATGAGCAAGCTATGGACTTAATTTTAATAGGAGTTTGAACCTAGCTGAATCTTCTGGCTTGAGGATTATCATGATTTTATTGCTATTGTTATTGTATGTTATTAGTCTGGTTACCGTGCTCCAGTTTTCTTGCACAAGGACCATTGCAGAAGATGGGGAGCAAGTAGGTGGTGAGGCAAGATTTCTGGAGGGATGGGCTGTGGGTAAAACTGCAATACTTCCAAAATCTCTCACCTGGCCTTAGTGCATCTCCATATCCATAGGTGACTACAGGGGAGGTTGAGAGTGAATGCGCACCTGGACTGGAGAGGTTTTGTGGAGCCTTCGCACTGGGTCACGAGAGACATGGGCAAGCTGGAATAGACAACTGCGTGTAAGTAATAAGTGGGTTTCTCCCACTTTATTTCTCCCTCTGACTGATTTTGACTTCAAAGGTTTATTTGCCCTGGGCTGGGAACATGTTTTCCCCTTGGAGTTACAACAGAAAACATAGGAGGCTCAGGTGACCCGAAGGGGGCTGTGGGCCTGGAGTCTGGCAGCCAGCTAGATATGCGCATCCCATGTGATTAGGTGGAGATGCAGCTTTGTTTTTCTCAGGTTGGCTCTAAATTGGAAGTCAGGACAAAAATTAGGAAGCTTTCAGTTATCCATCAAGTCCTGGTCCTTTGGGATCATTTACAGTCTCCACTGTTTAGCTTCCTGGATCATCATTAGTGGCAGAGACTCCTGACAAGTCTGACTTACCAGTAACAGGCTGACTTCCTGGCTGCTGCTGCAGGTCCTGGGTCAGAGGTCTGTTATTATGTAGGGTCTGGTGATTGTCTGTTTGCATATTCATTTTCTCACATCTCTGCATGGCAGCATGTTACCCAGGGGGAGGAAGGAGGAGGAAGGAAGGGAAGGGAACCAAGAAGGATTTTTCTGGAATCCATGGAAAATAATCTGCATGCAATTAGTTTTTCAAGCCCTCTGATGGGGGACATGGGGGACTTATACTTAGATTCATGCTGTGGTCTGAGAAAGTGCTTATGCTTTCCCTGAGCAAAAAGGCCACATGGGGTTGAGATACGAACCTGAACACCATAAAGTTCTGTAGGAAGAAAAAAGAAAAGCTGCCCTGACATTCTGTCTTTCCTGTCAATTTTTAAATTGTACATGTTAAATGACTCAACTTTAAAATTTTGCTGTCAACCACCTGGAACTATTTGAATAGGAAAGGTGCCATGTCTCATTTTCCATTTCCAGAGGAAGTCCCCCAACATTGGGCACATGGAAGCATTTCAGCTTCCAAATATAGCTGGCTGTTATTGTTTACACATGGGTGACCCACGGGACTCTGGGGCACATGGATTTTCTCGTGAAACAATGGATGTTGCCTAAGGCTCCTGAGGTTCATCCACATTTATTTTGTTTTTACAGATGTAGAAAAAAACCCAAACCTGTATATAATCAAATTTCTTGCAAAATGCTTTGGTAAATTTAAGATTCGGTTGTTAAATATTTCCTCATTTGTGCAAAGAAATTATAAAAGACACTTTTAACATAAATGGACTTTATTGTGTTACTGTTCAGATGTTTTCTGTAAAATATTTTGATTGTGCAAATGGGTTTTGTCTCATTCACTTGTATACTTATTAGTTAGAAAACTGGCTCATGACTACTGTGAACAATTAAAATAAAGTTTTTATCTTTAATAGTATCTAAAAATAAAAGAAAATATTTTGCTTGAGATGAGTTGGAAAATAATTTCAAATCTGCATACCAATGACAGTTTAGAGACAAATAAATGTGTTTTTTTGGCTGTACTGTGGTGCTAGCTGATTCCAACCATTAATAGTAAGTCATGTGTATGTAACATGACCCTTAGCACAGCATGGAGTGGAGGTGTGTAAACTCTTTATACCTATCAAAAGTCATTTCCTAGCTTAATATTGTTTAGAGGTCGTAATTTTTTTTTCTCCTACAAAAATGTGTACATTCATGATATGTATAAAACCCATGGAAAAGAAAATAAATGCTGCTGAGTTCCTGGCTTTTTCTTATGTGTCAAATTGCCCCCAGATGCACACTTAGGCCTCAACTGGTTTTCTGAAGAGTGGCCATGTCAGTTTGCTTCATCTGTCATGTGCTCTGTCTAGTATCTTCCAAAACACCTCCTAAGAGGACCAATCTCTGCACTCCATTCTTAGAACTACTTCTGAAGTTCTTTTAAAACCTGTTATCTTAGAGAGGCACTGAATTTAATACTTCTAGATCATCTATAATTTGCCAGGGGCTGTAGTAGCTGAACAGGTATTAAAGACAATAAACACAGCACGTGTGCTTGAGACCTCAAAGGCAGGTGTCAGGGCCGAGAATGGCGGGAGTCACCAGAAGCTTAATCCTGAGCAGACAGACACACTGTGAAAAGATCAGTGTAGAGCAGAATATGGGAAGCCTTTGCTCATGGGCTACATGTCAACAGATATCAGGAGATCAGCGTCAGGTGTGATAGTTAGAAATCATTATAGGCTTGGAGGGCCCAGAGATCCTGGAGAAATCTGGAAGACACACCTTAAGGGCTGATGGCCTCGTTGGGGAAGCTTGTGTGTAAACACATAGCAGCAAGGAACAGTCACAGGCCAGGCACACTGGGGCCATAGGAGGTCCCTACAGAGACAGTAGTGTGGATAGAAAGATCTTCACAAGAAAAGGCCAGTGGTGGCCTAGATTTATGACTGAGAAAATATGTCTCAAGTCAGCTTGGCAAAACCTAATAGGGCCTAAGGATACTGGATTAAAATAAATCAGTCAAAACAGCATATTCTGTTGGTCACTGCTTGGGGAGAAAAGACCTTCTCTATTAATACATGTTTTAGTCCATTAATTCCTTTATTCCACCTTTATTAATTGAATGCCTGCTCTGTGTCAGACCCTTTTCAAGGCCTTGGGGTGCCTCAGGAGATAAAAGAGACAATCTGTTTTCAGAACAAGTGAATTCCAGGCAAGAAGAGAATGTGTAAATAAGAGTTATTATTTAAAAAGTGATTGATTTGTTATTACCTGCATCACCTGGAAAAAACAATGAAGAGAAATGAATTAATACTCATCACATATACTTATATGCCAAGCATCATGACTTTATATATAGTTTTGCAGTATGCATTTAGTATAAATCTAAGGTGTAGATGCTATTATCCTAACTTAGTGTAGAAGAAACTAAACAAATGCTCAGATAGGTATATTAACTTAGAAACCCTTAAAATTTGAAAGAAAGTTCATGTTGCTTGATATAGGATCAATGTAAGAAAATGTATCAGCCAGAAAGGCACCATTTATAATGGATATATTAGACTAAATATAAAAAACTCATAAAAACCAGAATTGAGGTAACTAAGTGCAAAAACACTACAGGGAATACTTATAAAATGTTACTGAAGCTATTAAGGAATATCTTAGTTAATAGGGAGATAGTCCACATTCAACAATGGGAAAAGCGAAAGTCACAAAGCAGTTACTGTTGGCCAATTCAGTCTATGATCCAAAACACTTACAGCGAACAATAGGAATTGGTGAATGTATATTCTAGAACACACTTAGCACAGGAAAACTCCAAGAAGTGATGAGAAGTTTATGGAAAAGATGAAGAATGAAGGTATACTTAACCTGATAGATCAAGATTATTTTGAAGCTATAATAAGATTAACTTAGAGAGGGGCAGATGTACTGATGAAACAGTGAGTAAGAAAATAAAGATTTTGTGTATGTAGGTAAATATATATAATAAATCTGTAAATAAATGTCTCTCTCTCTCTCTCTCTCTCTCTCTCTATATATATATATATATATATATATATATATATATATATATAAAACACTAAAATTTTTCACAGTACCATATAGAAATATGCTGCATGATCTCCTTTAAAGGAAAGGATATATTAGACTAAATATAAAAAACTCATAAAAAATGTAAAAAACTGTAGGATTGGATTAAAGATGGTGGCATGAGAGGTGAGAGTGAGGCATCCTCCTAAAACCGCATATAATATGAAATGTAATTAATAAAACTAATCCTGCAAGAGCAACAGGAAAGAGGGCTATGCCACACTACATACACCTGGAGAAAAGAATAAACTTCACGGAACAGGGTAACATACCAAAGCTGTGGTCCGGCAGGACCCAAGCCCCTCCCCCACCCCCAGCTTACCAGCAGGAGGAAGAGAAATGGAGTGGGGAGGGAGTGGAGGCCTGGGACTGCTAAACACCTAGCTCTGGAGATCTCTTCTGGGAGCACAAACCTGCATTTCATGGTGCTCTCTTGATTAGAAGGGTTGGAAAGCTAAGACAGGCAGAATACCTGGACAGACTGAGACTCCAGCTGCTTGTGGAAAGCAGGGAACCATATCCAGCTCCTCTGGGACAAAAGAAAGGCAGGCAGTCTGAAAGACTTCCTAACAATGAGAGAGCTGCTAAGGGGAAAGGTTTGCATAGAGTTTACAGCTCAGGAGAAAGGACAGGTAGACAAAATTGTCCAGGTACACTCTGTCCAGCAGCTTGGGAACTTTCATGATCTTCAGGTGCTCCAGCCCACTGGCTAGCTACGCAGCTCCAAGACCGCCTTCCATGATACGCAGCCTGCAGCACCTTCCTCCTGGCCAGACCCACCTGGCTCACAAACCGGCGAAAGCTACCCTGGCATTAGGTCAGGCAGACAGAAGCCCCACCTACAGCAGCTACAAATACAAAGCATAGAGGCTTATACCTGTGTGCTGGCCCCACTGGTTCTGGCAGATTAAATATGGTGTAGGATAAAAGCAGATTAGATATGCTATAGGAACGATAAATGACATAGAAACTAGAGAAGAGGAATACCAAGAAGCTGAGGCACAGAGAGAAAAAAGGATCTCTAAGAAAGAAAGAATATTGAGAGAACTGTGTGTCCAATCAAAATGGAACAATATTTGCATTATATGGGTACCAGAAGAAGAAGAGAGAGAAAAAGGGACAGAAAATGTCTTTGAGGAGGAAATTTATGAAAACTTTCCCAATCTGGGAAGGAGATAGTTTCTTAGGCCATGGAGATCAACAGCTCTCGCAACACAAGGGACCCAAGGAAGACAACACCAAGACACATAGTAATTAAAATGGCAAAGATCACGGATAAGGACTGCCTATTAAAAGCAGCTAAAGAGAGAAATAAGATCACATACAAAGGGAAGCCCATCAGGCTATCATCAGACTTCTCAGAAGAAACTTTAGAGGCCAGAAGGGAGTGGCATGATGTATTTAATGCAATGAAGCAGAAGGGCCTTGAGCCAAGAACACTTTATCTGGCAAGATTATCATTTAAATTTGAAGGAGGGATTAAACAATTTCCAGATAAGCAAAAGCTGAGAGAATTTACCTTCCACAAGCTGTCACTACATTGTAGTTTGGAGGGACTGCTATAGATGGAAGTGTTCCTAAGGTTTAATAGCTGTCACCAGAGATAATAAAACCACAGTAGAGGAAGTAGAACAGTTAATTACTAAGCAAATGCAAAATTAAATCAACTATCCTCAAAGTCAATCAAGGGATAGACAAAGAGTACAAATTATGATACCTAATAGACAAAGAATGGAGGAGGAAGAAAAAGGAGAAGAAAAAAAGAGCCTTTAGATTGTGTTTGTAATAGCATACTAAGTGAGTTAACTTAGACTCTTAGAGAGTAAGGAAGTTAACCTTGAACCTTTGGTAACCATGAACCTAAATCCTGCAATGTCAATAAGTACATACCTATTGATAATCACCCTAAATGTAAATAGTCTTAAAGCACCAATCAAAAGACATAGAATTACTGAATGGATAAAAAAACAAGACACATCTATATGCTGCCTACAAGAGACTCACTTTAAACCCAAAGATATACACAGACTAAAAGTGAAGGGATGGAAAAAGATATTTCATGCAACTAATAGGGAGAAAAGAGCAGGAGTTGCAGTACTTGTATCAGATAAAATAGACTTCAAAACAAAGAAAGTCACAAGAGACAAAGAAGGGCATTACATAATGATTAAGGAGTCAATCCAACAAGAAGATATGACCTTTATAAATATCTATGCACCCAACACAGGAGCACCTACACATGAGCAACAAATACTAACAGAATTAAAAGGGGAAATAGAATGCAATGCATTCATTTTAGCAGACTTTAACACTACACTTACTCTGAAGGACAGATCAACCAGACAGAAAATAAGTAAGAAGACCTAGGCACTGAACAACACATTAGAACAGATGGACCCTACAGACATCTACAGAACTCTACACCCAAAAGCAGCAGAATACACATTATTTCCTAGTGCACATGGAACATTTTCAAGAATAGATCATGTACTAGGCCACAAAAAGAGCCTCAGTAAATTCAAAAAGACTGAAATTGTATCAACCAGCTTCTCTGACCACAAAGGTATGAAACTAGAAATATATTACGCAAAGAAAATGAAAAATCCCACACACACATGGAGGCTTCACAACACTCTTCTAAATAACCAATGGGTCAATGAGCAAATAAAAACAGAGATCAAGCAATATATGTAGACAAATGACAACAATAATTCAACACTGCAAAATCTGTAGGACACAGCCAAGGCCATGCTGAAAGGAAAGTATATGGCAATACAGGCCTACCTCAGGAAAGTAAAACATTCCCATATAAACAGTCTAAACCACAACTAATGAAACTAGAAAAAGAAGAACAAATGAGTCCCAAAGTCAGTAGAAGGGTGGACATAATAATGATTATAGCAGAAATAAATAAAATCAAGAACAATAACACAATAGAAAGAATCAATGAAAGCAAGAACTGGTTCTTTGAAAAAATAAACAAAATAGATAAGCCCCCAGCCAGACTTATCAAGAAAAAAAGAGAGTCTACACACATAAACAGAAACAGAAATGAGAAAGGAAAAATCACTACAGACACCACAGAAATACAAAGAATTCTTAGAGAATACCATGAAAATCTATATGCTAATAAGCTGGAAAACCTAGAAGAAATGGACAACTTTCTAGAAAAATACAACCTTCCAAGGCTGACCCGGGAAGAAACAGAAAATCTGAACAGACCAATTACCAGCAACAAAATTGAACTGGTAATCGAAAAACTACCTGACAACAAAATGCCTGGACCAGATGGCTTCACCACTGAATTTTATCAAACATTTAGTGAAGACCTAAAACCCATCCTCCTCAAAGTTTTCCAAAGAGTAGAAGAGGAGGGAATACTTCCAAACTCATTCTATGAGGCCAGCATCACTCTAATACCAAAACCAGGCAAAGACCCCATAAAAAAAGAAAATTACAGACCAATATCCCTGATGAACATAGATGCAAAAATAGTCAACAAAATATTAGGAAACCAAATTCAAAAATACATCAAAAAGATCATGCATTGATGTCAAGTAGAATTTATTCCAGGGATGCAAGGAATGTACAACATTCAAAAATCCATTCAGATCATACACCACATCAACAAAAAGAAGGACAAAAAACACATGATCATCTCCATAGATGCTGAAAAAGCATTTGACAAAATTCAACATCCATTCATGATAAAAACTCTCAAGAAAATGGGTATAAAGGCAAGTACCTCAACATAATAAAGGCCATGTATGACAAACCCACAGCCAACATCATACTTAACAGCAAGAAGCTGAGAGCTTTTTCTTTAAGATCAGGAACAAGGCAAGGATGACCACATTCCCTGCTTTTATTCAGTATAGTTCTGGAGGTCCTAGCCATGGCAATCATATAACACAAAGAAATTAAAGGCATCCTGATTGGCAAGGATGAAGTTAAACTGTCCCTGTTTGCAGATGACATGATATTTTACCTACAAAACTCTAAAGAATCCACTCCAGAACTACTAGATCTAATATCTGAATTCAGCATAGTTGCAGAATACAAAATTAATACCACAGAAATCTGTGGCATTCCTATACACTAACAATGAACTAGCAGAGAGAGAAATCAGGAAAACAATTCCATTCACAGTTGCATCAAAAAGAATAAAATACCTAAGAATGAACCTAACCAAGGAGGTGAAAGATTTATACTCTGAAAACTACAAGAAACTCATGAGAGAAATTGAAGAAGATACCAATAAATGGAAACACATACCGTGCTCATGGATAGGAAGAATTAATATTGTCAAAATGGCCATCCTGACAAAAGCAATCTACAGATTCAGTGCGATTCCTATCAAAATTCCAACAGCATTCTTCAATGAACTAGAGCAAACAGTTTTAAAATTCATATGGAACACCAAAAGACCCCAAATAGCCAAAGCAATCCTGAGAAGGAAGAATAAAGCTGGAGGGATCTCGCTTCCCAACTTCAAACTCTTCTACAAAGCCACAGTAATCAAGACAATTTGGTACTGGCACAAGAACAGACCCATAGACCAATGGAACAGACTATAGAGCCCAAATATAAACCTAAACATATGTGGTCAATTAATATATGATAAAAGGAGCCATACTTATACAATGGGAAAATGACAGCCTCTTCAACAACTGATGTTGGCAAAAATGGACAGCTATGTGCAAGAGAATGAAATTGGATTTTTGTTTAACCCCATACATAAAAGTAAACTTGAAATGGATCAAAGATCTGAATGTAAGTCATGAAAACATAAAACTCTTAGAAGACAACATAGGCAAAAACTGAATATAAGCATGAGCGACTTCTTCCTGAACACATCTCCTCGAGCAAGGGAAACAAAAGCAAAAATGAACTCATGGGACTACATCAAACTAAAAAGTTTCTGTATGGCAAAGGACACTATCAATAGAACAAAAAGGCATCCTACAGTATGGGAGAATATATTTGTAAATGACATATCTGACAAGGGGTTAACATCCAAGATATATAAAGAGCTCATATGCCTCAACACCCAAAAAGCAAATACCCTAAATAACCTGATTAAATAATGGGCAGAGAATATGAAGAGACAATTCTCCAAAGAAGAAATTCAGATGGCCAATGGACACATGAAAAGATGCTCCACATTACTAATTATCAGGGAAATGGAAATTAAAACCACAATGAGATATCACCTCACACCAGTAAGGATGGCCAGCATCGAAAAGACTAAGAACAAATGCTGGTGAGGATGTGGAGAAAGGAGAACCCTCCTACAATGCTGGTGGGAATGTAAGCTCGTTCAACCATTGTGGAAAGAAATATGGAGGTTGCTCAAAAAACTAGTAATAGAAATACCATTTGACCTGGGAATCCCACTCCTTGGAATTTACCCAAATAATATAAGTTCTCAGATTCAAAAAGACATATACACCCCTGTGTTTATCGCAGCACTTTTTACAATAGCCAAGATATGGAAGCAACCTAAGTATCCATCAGTAGATGAATAAAGAAGAGGTGGTACATATGCACAATGGAATACTATTCAGCCATAAGAAAGAAACAAATCCTACCATTTGCAACAACATAGTTGGAGCTGGAGGATATTATGCACAGTGAAATAAGCCAGTCAGAGAAAGACAAGTGCCAAATGATTTCCCTCATTTGTTGGGTATAACTGAAGCAAAACTAAAGGAACAAAATAGCTGCAGACTCACAGACTTCAAGAAGGGACTAGCGGTTACCAAAGGGGAGGGGCATGGGAGGGCCGGTCAGGAGGGAGGGAGATGGGGATTGAGGGGTATTATGTTTAGTACACATGGTGTGAGGGGTCATGGGGAAAACAGTGCAGCACAGAGAAGGCAATTATTGAATCTGTGGCATCTTACTACACTGATGGACAGTGACTGCAATGGGGTATATGGGTGGGGGCTTGATAATATGGGTAAATGTAGTAACCACATTGTTTTTTCATGTGAAACCTTCATAAGAGTGTATATCAATAATACCTTAATAAAAAATTTAAGAAAAGAAATGTAAAACACTCATAGACAAAGAGAAAAATTAGACAAGATCAAACGTGAAGGCCTCTTTTTAAAAAACACGCTGTAAGAAAAGTTAGAAAATAAGTAGCATGTAGCAGTTTGGGAAAAGATGTTTACAACATGTATAATATGCCAATCAGTATCCAGAATATTAAAATAACTCATGGAAATTAATTGGAAAACAAGCCATGTCATAGAAAAATTCTCAAAATATGAACAAGAAGTTCACATGAGAGGAATTCTGAGTGACTCACAAACACCTGAAAGATCCTGTTTCACTAGTGACTAGGGACATAGAACTCCACCAGCACTGAGAAACCTCTCCACACAAATCAGATTGGCAGAAATACAGTGATGTGGAAATACCAAATGCCACAAATGTGGGCAGATACTCTGCTCGCCTGAGATCCCATAAACTGGTATACCTTAAGGCAGCATTTAGGAAGGCCTAGGAGGTCCCCCAACTGGGCACTTCTGCTGAAGGACATACGCCCCGGTTAGCCTCGCTCACAGCAGCACTGATGTCACATGGTATTGTCTGTAAGAGGGACACCTTGGGAACAATCCACACTCCCATCTGCCCCACGGCAGAGAACAGTTTGGTGTCCAATAGTAAGAGGGCAGTAGGCTCCTCATGTCTCTGCACTGCTGTCCATCATGGGACCCTCGCCTCCCTGGGACCAGCGCCATGCTATGCAGGGGAGGTATGGCTCCCAGGGACTGTGTGTGGAGGCCCCTGAGTGGAAAAGTTTTCCTTAGGGTGGAGGTTCTGTCTCCCAGGTTCCTGTCCACTTAATGGTCTCATGTTTTGGTGAGCTGGTGATGGGCAGGTTAGGGACGCAGAAGAGCAAAAGGACGCATTCAGTTCTCGAAGTGCTGCCCTTGATGGAGATTCATGCATCTTGGGGAGATTTCCATTAGGCACTTGGATTTGTGCGTTTGTATCCCAGCAGAAGGGCCAGGACCCTAGTTAAATGTGGGGCTACTTGTCATGGTAGGGGGTGTAGATGGTCACCGGACGTCATAGTTGATAGGACCTGCAGGCGCACTGAGTGTCACATGTGTGTCCTGAGGGAGACTCCATGCAGTCTTGACAGTCCATCCGTCTCACCCTTTGGGGCACAGACTACAAGATCTGATTTCCTTTCCTCCCATCTCCCTCCTATGCCTTTTGCAAATGTCTGGCATGTAAAGGTCAAGCTGCCCAATGTGCCCAGCAGGCCTGTAAAGAGCACAGAAAGGCACACGGAGGTCCCACCCCAATGCCCCACACACCTTCAGACTCATGATTGGTAAAAAATAAAGGGAAATTAAACCATTGATAAATGAATTTGATGTTAGGTTTTAAACTGTAATTAGGTACATTTACTGGAGAAAGGAAAATGAAATACTTTGAACATGAAGTTTCATAGCAAAAAAGAGATCATGAAGAGTCCAATTTGTAGACTTCTGAACAGGAAGGAAAACGTGAAGGGGGTTAATCTATGCCTCTGGATATTGACGTCTGTGCATGAATGCAGACAGATGGCAGCATGCAGGAGACTCACAAGTGTGAGCTCTGAATCTGTGTCTGTGCGTGTGGAGGGACACTTTATATTGTCTCATGAAAAGCTGGTGGCATCCAGGAAAACATTCATGCCATAGCCCAAGGGGACTTCAGGGCTGTCATTTTGCAACCTTTGTTTTCAAATAGGCCATTTAATAAATGCAAGACATGATACCTTCACAAACTCTGTCTCCCACCAAATTCTCAGTCATGTTATTGATATGATATTCACATTGATTACAAATAGCATTTTAGATGAAATGTTTTTCTGCTCATTATTTCATCCTCATCAAAATCTGAAAAAGTAGGTAGAATTAATTTTTTCTGTTTTTAGAAACACTTGGAGCAATTGGATGGCCTGCTGGGGAACTTTCCTATGGTGACCAGGTACAGGCAGGACCAGGGCCGGCTTTGGGGTCAAGTGTCCCCACCATCCAGGAAGCCTAACAGCTTTAGCATGTCACCTGCTGGCAGCTTCCATCACATAGAATGTCTTGAAAATCCTCCTGTCAAAATCACACATACCGGTCATTGTCATATGATGTTACATACGGCCCTCATATTATGAGCCAACTGTCTGTGAACTTCATAATAATCAGTATAATCAATTTTCTAGAAAAAATATTTCGAACAATAGTTACATGCTGACAGTTAGAGGCCAGCACAACACCTCATCTCTTGTAATTTTAAGAAAGAGAAAAGTTGCCATAGGGGTGCACAGAAGCCGATTCCATCACACCTTGGGAGCCCTGCCCCCTGGCTGACGTACCCAAGCAGCTTTCATTCATGCGCACTCAGGGCTCCCTCCTGTGGGGGTCTCAGGGCAGGTGGGATGTGCTGGGGAGAACCCAGGTAGAGGAAAGAGCCCAGGTCTGGGAGTCGGGAGAGCCAGCGCCCAGGCTCAGACCACCCCACCTGGTCAGCTCCCATGGGTAGATCACTGTGCTGTTAGTCCATAAGTTTCACAGACCAAGAGTTCAAATGTGAATTTCAAGAACTGGATCTTAATGTGCACCTGTTGTCTTCCCTTTTTATAGCAAATAGTGATCTGCCGACCATGAGGATGCAAGATCCACTGGGCTATGGGCTGGCACCATGACGTATGAGAGTGTACATGATTTATGATGCCACCTGGTGTCCCCCCTTCTTTCCCATCCTCTTTGTCTCTCTCTGTTTGGAGAACTTAAGCGGTGTCCCCTCTTCTTTCCCATCCTTTTTGTCTCTCGCTGTTTGGAGAACTTAAGCAGCACATACAGAGGAAAACTCAACTTGTGATGCTCTCTTGGGATTCCTGGGCTTCTGGAAGGCAGCCCCTAGCACAATCCCAACGGTCTGCTCCCAGGTGTCTGACTTGCCTGAGGATCACAAACAGAAACAAAAACCCCTCCCCAAGCCATCCTCTCCACATCCCAGGAGTCCAGGTCAGGAGACGTGATCAATGGGGCTTTCTGTCCTAAATTAAGTGCTTTTGAGCTGTTCAAGCTTTATTCTATTGAAATGACATCATGAAATAAGGGCTCTCTGAGGAAAACATCTCTGAGCACAGCCTCTGGTCATATGCTGGAGGAAGCACATACCTGGGCATCGTCTGTCTACACTTTCAACCCTGCATTTCCTTACATGAATGATCAATGGCACACACATGCACTCGTGCACATTTTCATGACAAGGCCAGAGTGGAGAATGCCTTGACAATCCTAATGAACCATTGAGGTGTGTTGATAGAGTAGGGAAAAAACATGCAGTATGTAGTAAGTATATGTAATACATATTTTTATTTATTAATACTTAAGTGCTTTTCAGTAAGTTTGCTTATTAGAATTGTCACTGATCTCGCTTCGTATTTTAACAGAATTGCATCCAAATAAAGGCCGCAAAGCAAAGGTAAAATCCTTATATATAACACATGATTCTCATTCTTGATGATATCAAAACAAAAAAATAATAATAGTTACTGTTTGGAGTATTTCCTAAGTGCTAGACTCCATGCTAAGTGCATTGTCTCTGTTGCCACCAATCCTGTACAATCATGCAGCTCAAGGTTTGTGTCCAGATGCTGGAAAGGAAGGCCTCGGGCCAGATGTGCAAACAGAAATACACAGTGCCAAGTTAAACTTGAATTTCAGAGAAATAACAGATCATTTTTATACAAGAATGCCCCATGCTGTGCTGGGGACACACTTATACTACACCATTATTTGGTTTTGTCTGGAATCTAAGTCTACCTGGGAGTCCTGTATTTTATCTGGCAACCAAAACTCAGGACTCAAAAATAACACAATTTGAGTTACTTTTCCTAACACCACCCCAGCTTGCCTTCATGAGAAATCAAGACCTGACTTGGGCTTATCTGATTCAAAAGCCCAATCTTTTTTACTTTCCAGCCTGTTTTCTTCTAAGAAGGAAATAAATCAGTACAAATCAGAAATATGGGTAGAAAAAAAGCCTGGTCCTCAAAGAGCCCTTCTGGTTTAAGTAATAGTTTAAAAAATGTTTAAAATATCTGTCCTCAGCCCTCAGTCTCTGATGTTGTGAAGTATCTGCAAGACTTTGTTCCATGTTTTCTGTGTTGTCCATGAGGTCACTGTCTCCCAGTCAAAATTAACTCAGATGTCCTTTTCTTTTCCCTTAAACTAGAAACTCATTTTTTTCCATTAGCTTTTGATGATTATATACCAAACAATAGATTTTCTGAAAATGAGAGATTCAGAGAAAGGTGGGCTGGCTCTGGCCTCCCCCAGACGCCCCCCCGGCGGGGAGCCAGGGAGGCCCCTGTGGTGAGTCTGGGCCGGGTTTTGCCCTGGGCAGGGGAGTCCTCCTGCCCGGTTGGTGTCTTTGGACAGAGTAAAAGCAACAGCATTATAAATCGTGCCTCCTGCCAAGTTTGAATTTTGAATCCTTTTTTAAAAATCGAGTGTATTTCTTTTTAACTAGATAAACCTTCCCAAATCTGATGTTTTCCTTTTTACCTATGTTCCTCTTGTGGCTCAGCCTGGCCTCAAACATTCCTGGGAACCCTGCTTTTTGAGGATGGGATGGTGTTCACAGAACTGTTCTACCTGGTACACTTTGCCTGGCTTGGGTGCTCTGGGCTGAATTACACCCCCATTCACGTGTGGAAGCCCTAGCCAGTGCACCTGTGTCTGGAGATGAGGCCTTTGGGAGGTAGTAGAGGCTAGATGAGTCATTTGGGTCCAAAGATTTGGACAAATCTGATGGAATTGGTGTCCTCATAAGAAAAGACACCGGAGAGCTCTCTCTCTGCACCCTGAGAGGACAGTGAGATGGTGCTGTCTGCAAGCCGGCAGAGAACCCTCACCAGCAACCAGCCCCCAGGGCCACGAGAAGTAGACTCTGTTGTAGGAGCCACAATTGGTGGTGTTGTCATGGCAGCCCAAGCAGACCTGCACACCTGACCTTGTGGCCGACTTTCCATCCTCCCAGTACAGATGCTCCTGGCGTTTTGTCTTATTCATGGGTGCTGTCTTTACTCAGCAATCTCATCCTTAGGTTGTGTCTCTAAATCCAAATTGGTATATTTATTTATTTTACATATTAATTTTTCTTTTGTTTCCTCTTTTACCCAAGGAATGCTGGTTGAGCCTCTGCTTATCATTAATTGTAATGCTTGGTGATGGCCTAAGCTATAATAATGAACAGGATCTGTCATCTATGAAAACCAGACTCAGCATAAGTGTTTAATTTATCCCTCCCAGTAACCTAGACTAAGAAATGTATCACAATCCCTTTTTATTGGTGATAAAACTGAGGTCCATTGTCTCAAAAATAGCATTTATTGGAGCCAGAACGACAATACCATGTGAGTGGCTCCAAGTTCTCCCATGGCCTTGCAGTGAACTGACATCCAGACACAGAGCAGTGCTCCCAAAAGGAAGCAGGAAAGACAAAGCATTGGAAGCGGAATAGCTTTGTAAATCTTTTTTGTCTTTTGACAGAAATTTCCATTGACTGGTCCACGAGGGAAGGAGGAAGAGGAGAGGGACGTTTCCTGTGTCTTTCTCTCCTAATGCCATGTTTCCTGTGTGAGTCCCACTAGAGGAGACCCAGTGGAGCTCCGCCTCACATGCCCTGTGTAGGGTAAATTGCAGAATTTCCACAATCTACCGCCTACCCTTAGTTCATTTACATATCAATCGGCATTTACCAGTGCAGAGCCTCCCTGTGACCTGGGGCAAGGAGAGAAAGGAAACAGCTATTCTCTCCTCCCCGACCTTTCCTGCTACATAATTGGTCTGGCGTCTGCTAGTCACCAAGGACCCACCAATGGCGTTCCTCCCGGAAAGGGCGGGCAGGAAGTAGAGCCTCTGCAGAGACTGCAGAGCGAGAGGGGGCAGCTGGAGCAGACGGATGGGGCTGGGCCTACCTGGCGAAATTCCAGCAAGCTGTGAGCAGTAAAAATGGTTTCTCCCAATCTACCCTTTCCCTTGATTTATTTAGGTTTCATCAGTTTCATAGGGGATTAGTATCCATTTGAACCCTCCTGATTTTTGTTTCCTTAGTCTCCTTGTTCCCTAATGATCCACTGCCTTATCTTCCAAGCTCCTTCCTGAATTTCTTTCTCATTTGAACTGGGGAGATAGACATGCATCATAGACA
This sequence comes from Manis pentadactyla, assembly GCF_030020395.1. Lineage (NCBI taxonomy): Eukaryota > Metazoa > Chordata > Mammalia > Pholidota > Manidae > Manis > Manis pentadactyla. The sequence continues at coordinate 48,748,569 of NC_080025.1, forward strand.
TCGGGTGGATGGCCCACCATGGGACTGTCCCGACTTGGAAGGGTGGGTGCTGGAGGAAGGCAGTGATTCCTGGTCCAGGTGTGTTTGTGCCTGTGAGCACCTGCACTTCCACGGCTCTCTATGGGCACCTAGACGCTGACATCTGGTCAGCCCTCTTCTCTGTCGGTGTGCTTTGTGGCTGCACCTCACCATGGGCTCTCTAATCTTGCTTTGGACAGTACATTTCTTGGTTGCTTTGGTGGGTCTCTAATACCACTCTTAAAAAGAGGGAAATTAAAGAATCTCAGCAATATCACACTTTGTAATGGATGAGTATGAAACACCAGATACAATCTCTTGGAATAACTTTTTATGTTACCTGTGCTGTGTCCTCAGACCATCCTTCCCATTGCATTAGTGCTTTGTCATATTTAAATTTTAAAACACACTGTGCAGTAAGTGTTATAATAATCCCCACTTTTCAGAGGAAGAAACTGGGGCATAAAGAGAGTCAGTCATGCAGCAGAATGAGATTTTGCACCCAGACTGTCTGATTTCAGAACCTTATGTGCTAACTACAAGAAAATGGTTAACTGGTCTTGTGTCTTTATCCCTGAAGCATCTAACCTGGAGAAGCTTTTAGAAACTACAGTAGCATCTGCTGCCCTCTTTCATTATTAATCGTTTTCCTACCATATGTGTATAAGCCAACATGAGGCTCATTTTCCTAATTTGTAAAGCTGGGACAAGAATACAGATCCTGCAGGGTTACCTAGAGCTGGAAGTTAAAAACATACATGAAAGCACTGTTGTAACTTGAGTTTTCCACCCATAAGAGATGAGATACCGGATCTTTCTTCATCCAAACATTACCCATGTAATTTTTCTGAAAAAGAAACAATGATTTCATCCTGTTCAGTCATCGTTAGGCATGATGGAATAGTAGATAAAAGAAGAGGAAAAAAGATTTGAAGTATAGAAAGTGTGCATTTCCTCTTTATAGATATTCATTTGTCTGTTTCTTTCTGTGGAGACACTTCATCCACTTAGACCATAAATCACTGTGTCACTTGTCCCTCAGGTCCTGCAGAGACGGAGCAGTGATCCGAAAGCCTACAGAACATGCCTGCCTTTTACCTGGCTCTCCTTGACTTCCAAAGTCTATTTCTGTTTGCTGGGTAGGATACAGAGGTAGAACATTGAGATATTGCTGACTTATTCCTGGTACCATGCCTCTAATTGGAAAAACTGGAAATTATTAAGAGGTTTCAGTACATTTTAAAAGCATATAAAATTCTAAGTTACTCAATTCTGAATCTAGAGACAACATACTTGGGAATTTATTAGACCTTAATACACATCTTTCTGTTTACCTTTCTTGGTCTCCAATACATGTAATTAAAATGTCATCATCGTGATTATTATTTGTAAGAATATGGAATGAGCGGGCTTGGATCAAGTGAGTTTTTCAGCCCTGATCATTTCCATAGAGATGCTGGCGATGTGTGTTTCAGACATTCTGCAGACGCATTCTGTGGTTGGCCTGTGTACAGAGTAGTTTAAGACATTACTTGGACCAGGGGCCACACAGCCAGCACCACCTCAAAGTGAGCTGCTAACATGGAATCCAAATAATCCAAATGGCCTTCCTCAAGCCTTGAGGAAGTACTTCTCCATGTACTTCCCCCATTCCAACCTGATCTCAATGATTCTGGCTAATGCTCTCAAAATTATTTCATGAATTATGACCAACCTCATTAGCACTTCACATCATAGGAGTGAATTTCCACCCTCTTTGTGGTTCCTATTATTAGTCAGGTCCCCTGGTTTGAGTGACATTTCCTGCTACCAAGTCTACTGCAGATGGTGACCCTCAGCCTCCGTGACTTCCTCTAAACCTAGAAGCTAGGGCCTGAGGCACATGACCCGCCTTGCCCTGGGCACCTGTGGTTCTACAATCTTGTGTTTTCACTTCTTCGAGGAAGGGAGACCTTTCCCTCTGAGGAAAAGGCAGACACACCTGGCCCAGAAAAATATGGAAGTCAACCTCTTCAACTGACAGCTGAGTGACATTGGTAACTTCTATCATATTTCTGGGACTGGAATTCTAATCTGCAAGTAGTGTTCATTACACCTACAACCTAAGGTTGTGTAATATAGTAGGGATCAAAAGCAGACACCAACAGAGTCAAACCACATTTTTTTCACATACATTCCTTGCATCTCTGGACAGTCCAGGAGGCCCCAAAGGGCACAGTCCCTGCTTTGGGCAACTAAGTGTCCCTAGAAACCAATGCAACATTCAGCAGAGAAAATAGTCAGCAACTCAAATGCATTTGCAGTGAAAAAATGAAAAAGCAAGCTATCTGTTGAGTTTTCACTTAGCAGGAACAAGGGATGTGCTTTTTTATACTAAGGGCTCCATATTCTGGCCCTTGATTCTTTCTGGTGGCCCTGGCTGCTTGGCCACATCTCCCTAGATCCACGGAAGGCTTTGTGCTTAGCTCCATGATGATAGTCACACAGCTCGCATGCAGTTTCTTGTAGTCCTGCCTCTGGACAAACCACCTACATCAGTAAAGGCAAAAATGGCAAAGTATGGTGGTCTGAGGCCTCTCTCTTGCCTGCCTGTGAGAGCGTCTTGACTTTGTCACATACGTGCCTGTTTTTGCTCCTCCGGTGCACCTTGGCTCTATCAGTTTTGCTGTTATTGCCAGACCCCTTCTTTGAGTATCCCTGATTGTTATTCCGGGGGACAGGAAATGGTAGAGTTGATGAGATCAAATTCCTTTACGGGAGACAGATCATTTAGGCAGCTCACAGGATGGACAATGTTATTTACAACATTAATCATCCCAAATAAGATTTTCCTGGAATAATAAATTTGTGCCCCCCACCTGCCACCATGATCATCATTACAAGGATAAACCCAAACCCTGGGGGCACTGGAGCCCCCTCACACCTCACTTTTGCCAAGTCGGTCCCTCAGCTAAGTGCTTGTCCTCTAAGGAAACAGAAACACCCTGAAAAGAGGAGACAGTTCCTTGAAACCATTTGCCCCTGGCTAGTTAAGCATAAGGAAGTGCTTGCTCCTGGCTGTCCCCAGACCACCGGCAACAGCTCGGTCAAGGCCAACGCACACTGGATGAAATACTGGTGGCCACAGCGTTGCTCCCAGATCCCTGCCCTGTCACCTTACACTCACTGCCTTTCCTACAGTCACGCTAGCTGCCTTGAGCAAGTTCCTAGTTCTGTGCTGGCTATTGTGTCAGATGCTGGTGTTAGAGACAAAACGATGGTCCTGGGCGCTGGTCCCTGACAGGTGCTATATGGTCATGAAAGTAGTCCACAGGGGACACAAATGAGAGCTGCAATCATCCTGTGAGAAAACAAGGACTCAGTGGCCCAGGTGTGAGCCCTTGGTTGGGTCCTGAGGCAGGACGATACCTAAGTGCGGAGATGCATGCCAACCACTGTCAGCTGGCTGTCAGGGCAGAAGGCCCAGGGCTTGGCGTGCTGGGGGGCGACAGCTCTGAGTGGACGGGGAGCTTGTGTGGAGGAAAGACAGCTCGGTCAGCCTATGAAACAGTGTAGGCTGCATGTTAAGTGGTCTGTGCTTTGCCCTGTGGATCAGCGTTTCCTTTGCTTGTGTTATGAGCCATAAAAAGAGGTTAGTGGGCCATAACAAGATTTAAGATAAAGAGGATGCAATAAAGAATAAAATGAACTGCAAGAGCAAATGACCAAGAACTTTGAAAATTGTAAGTTTGTCAGCATTGCTTTATGAAAGCTGCCCCAGTTTCCACTGGCATGCTTCCATGTCTGCATGTTTCCACGGCAGCCTGTTGTGCGCACGTGAGTGTGTGGACGGTGAAGATCATCTGGGGCCATGTGGGAAGAACACAGGAAGTCACAGGAAGAGTTCTCAGTGATACAGGAAGAGCCGACACCAGGCTTGCATTTTAGGGAGATCACTTTCCGTGCTTTGTGGAAATGGCAAAGATTTTGAAGATCATTTAATGCACCATTGGTTTGGAAAGAGTCATATGACCCAGAAGAAACCTTGTAACTTGATTAAAGAAAGAGGCCCTTTCTCAGCAGTTGGGGGCAGTACATGGTTCTGCTGGGCAGGTTCTGTTAGACATTAGCAGGAGGAGGGGTGGGATGACTGTCGGTGTCTCTAACCAGTAAGGAGACATTGACTACTGAGCTGTCAATCAGCGCTTGTTAGCATGCATCACCCCACCTAAAACCTCTTGCAAATCACACGAAAAGAAGCCTTCCCTGAACACTGGGGGCCTGTCAGACACTGGGGTGGGAGGCCCTCTGATAGTTCCTGCCTCGACTGCCTTCTTTAGGCTCCAAAGGCAGTCAGTGTAGGGAGCTATCATCTAGTGACTTAATGTGGTAAAAACTCCAATTTCCATTTGGGATGGTCATGGAGAATCAGCCTTAAAGTGTCTTTTTCCCAGATAGTGACTGATTGCTGAGTCACACAGTGCCTACCTAGTGAGGCAGATAAATTTAGAATCAAGGAGTATGATAGCAGCAACCCTCAAAGACAGAAAGTCCTTGTGATTAATTCGCATTATCAAGGCAGTCCTTATGCTGCTTCTAAACTTCTTACTTGAATTGGGATTAAAGTAAATCTCAGTCTATGTCTCAGGGTACTTGAGACTTCATTGCATTCCCTCCCTTAGTCATTCAAAAGACATTTATTTTAAATGCCTGCCGTGTGCCAGGAAATCTTCTTGTGGATAGAGATACTACAATAAACAAAGAGGGGTGGTAAATACATTTTTAAAATAAAAGCTCTGGAGAAAAGAAGAGCAGGTTAAGGGGTTAGGGAGTGTGGGATCTGGGCTAGGGTGGCTGTTCATGGTCAGAGATGTCTTTATTTCTAAGCTGACACTTGGACGGACATCTGAGAAAAGGAAGTACCCTTCTGGGCCAAAGAGGTTCAGGAGAAGAGAACGGCAGGACCCTGAGGCAGGGAGGCAGCCCACCCACAGCAGAGAGCCAGGTCCGGGGAGGAGGCCACAGATAGCATCATAGTGCACGTGAGGCCTGTGCAAGCGGGGCCTGCAAGTTCCTATGCTAAGAAGACAGTATAACTAGGAGGCCGTACATGTCCTTTTGACTCTGGATTTGAGCACATTTTATTTTCAACCATCTCTTATCATATAAAATCAGCAGGGTAAATGTGAATGCAGCAGTTTCTTGGGGATCAGCCAGGTGGATATTGGCTTTCCAGGTCCCATACTATTTGTGAGAAATCAAAGCTTCCTGTAATAAGAGGGAATGTCATACAGGCATAAATTTTCCATGCAAATTCACAAGGGTAGATTTGACATTTAATCCTCAAAACCACAGTAATCTAAAACATTTCTATTCACTTTTTCCATGGGAACTGTACAAAATTGCACACAAATGCTCTAGTCCAAATGAGTGGTCTTCATAATAAACTCTACTGGACAAATTTGGGAAGAACCAAGCAATATTTACAAGAAAAAGATTAGAGGAGTGTGGGTTACTGGCTTAAGGGAAACCTTGGAAATGTTTCCGGTTTTTGCTGGGTGTGTGAGTTAACAATGCGGTTGAGAACTTTTCGGGAACCATTTCTTTAAGACGATAGTTGCTTCGGGAGGCTGAGATTCCAGAAAGCCACAGGTGGTAGCCCTGAATCACCTTGACTGTGACCTCCAGGAAAAAAAACAAGTAAAACCTTGTGCAGGAAGGAGCCTCTGCAGGCCCCCAATCTGTACCTGGCAGAGCACCTAGAAGCCCACTGAGGCTGGAGTCGGTCTTCCTATGGACTAGGGGCCTCCTTGGGTGGGTGCATGAGCCTCCTGTCCCTTCACTTGGAGGGGGAGTCCTCCAAGACCCATTTTACTGTGGCTTTTCTGGGAATCCCAAGGACCAGCTCTGTCACCTTTAATGTGTTGCTCCAATGAGCCACGGGAGACTCATGTATCACTGCACATGCACACTCATGCACACATATACATGTGCACACATGCATATGTACCACAAACATGCATCAGGCACATACACATTAAAACATACATTATGCACATAAAGATGTACATGTACATGCACACCACACACATGTACGCACACACATGTACACACACATCACAAATACAGAAATGCACAATACACACATCATTGCACACATCACACACATACACCCACATAGGAACATACAGACAAGCATATTAATTGCATTTTGTTCTGTGCTGTGATCACTGCATTCACTTGACAAGGAGCTCAGATGGGGGTGAAGATCTTGACATCCCTCTCACTGGTGCCTGGAGGAGGAAGGGCATGGGGATATGGAGTAGACAGCACGTGTCTTTTCATACATCCTTCCAGGTAAGACACATCACTTTAGACTCTGCACTCAAGTATGGTCCAACTCCGTCACACGTCACTGCAATTTTTATGAGCTGGGGGTGAAGGACATTACACTGTTCCTATAAAATAATCACTAAGCCATAAGACCCCACATTTGACAATAAATTGAGAGCAAAATCACTGTTTCAGACCTCTTCAATGCTCTGTTGATGAGAATGTGATTTCTTCACTGCCCACCCTCTAACTTATGTAATTAGATAACCATTGCACTTGAACTTGTGGCAGAAATGGTGCCAGTTACAGCAATAAACAATACAGATGCCATGTCCTGTGACCTAGGGGCCATGTAGACTGACATTCTCTAGGTCTGACTGTGTGCATCTCTTTGCAGGGTTTTGGATGGGGCAATGGGCAGGCAGCTCACCTCAAGTCCTAGAGAAGACAAGGGCAGGGACCTCCCAGAGCTAATCTTGCAGATGGAGTAGATGAAGGATCTACCATCTGGGAGACCCCTGGAATCAGTGCTCAATCCTGAACTGTAGAGTCATTTCTATCACTACTTAAGTCATGGCAGGAATACAACTCCAGTCAATTTGCATTTGAATTTGTACCATGTAGGTGGACCCCTGAAATTCCCATCTGGCTAAGTGCATAGCCCTGACTCCACTTTTCATTTAATATTATAATAAGAACATGTAACCTATAAAGTTGAAAATTTTGATTAAAAAATGCATTACTGCATGATGGTGGGATTTGACTATATATCATCATCCCATTCCATTTCTCTGCTCTGGTGACTAATTCCATAACCATGCATCCAGTCCTCAATGTAGAAACACTCTACAACTCCTTGACCACTATTTTCCATTATTTAGGTTTTCACATTTGAAATTTCTGAACTGGTTTGATTCTTAGAATCAATATTTATATTTAATGAGGCAGTGTTTTTTTATTCCAAGAAAAGCTTTTATAAATTAACTATTCTTTTTGATACTAATGGTATTTCAGAAATCAAATGGTTTGTGATGATTCACATTCTAAAGTGTATTCTCACATTTGTCTTCTATTCATTTTCATATCCACTGTTCTCATCTAAATTTTCTTTATCTTACTTAGAATAATGCAGAAAACACACTGCTGGTTGGGGGCCTCCTGGTCTCACTGCCCCTTTTTCTTCCACTTTCAAATGCTTTGTCAGGCTTCTCCTTCTCACCTGATTTCTGGGATATTGGACTAGGACATGCATTCTCAATGGGGTTTCAATGCTCCCAATGGAGAAAAATCAGTTCGTAAGTTTTAAAACGTCTTCTGTTTTTATATATAAATCATATAGATACATAGCGTATGAGAAGAGGCATACAGTGTATCAGTGGTATTAAAATTTTGGGGAGCAAGTATTAGGAAAACATGTACAATGGTTCCTTAGGGAACACAAATTATTACAAGTAGGAATGAAAGAAAGGACATTACTACTGACCTTCCTGAAATAAAAAGGGTGGCAAGGTAATAGCATGAACAACTTCACGCCAATAGATTTGATAAATTAGATGAAATCGGAAAACTCCTAGAAATATGCAGTTCACTGAAATGGAATCAAGAAGACATAGAAAATCTGAATACAAAAAACTGATTAAATTAGTAATAAAAACTTATCTATATACAAAAACATTGGTCCAGATGGATTCACTGGTGAATTTTACTAAACGTTTAAAGAACATTAATACCTGTTCTTCCAAAGCCTTTTCAAAAATAGATGAGGAAAAACTTCCTATTTCACTATAACCCCATTACCCTAGAATCAAACCAAAGAAAGATGGCACAAAAAGAGCAACTTGCAAGCCAATATATCTATGAACATACACAGAAAAATCCTCAACAAAATACCAGCAAACTAAATCCAGCAGTATATAAAAGGATCATACAGCATGATAAAGTAGTATTTATTTCAGGAACAATGTTGGTTTAATATCTCAAAATGAATTAATGTTAAATGTAATATCTATGGAGTAAAGGACAGAAACCACATGATTATCTCAATATATTTAAAAAAATACAAAGAGCATTTGCCAAAATTCAACATCCTTTTATGATAAAACAACTTAATGAATAGCAGACAGAAAAGAACCTGCTTACTCTGATAAAAGGCATCATGAAAAACTCATAGCTGGCATCATACTTATAGTGAAAAACTGAATGTTTCCCCTTAATATCTGGAACAAGAAAAAAAACTGTTCACTCAATGCAGTGCTTCTATTTAACATCATATTGGAGCTTCCAGCCAGGGCAATTAAGCAAGACAAGAAAATAAAATGCATCCTTATTGGAAAGGAAGATGTAAAATAATCTTTATTTTGAAATGACATGATCTTGTATATAGAACATCCTAAGGAATGCACTAAGTGACATAGAATTAATAAATGAGCTCAACAAGTTTGCAGGACACAGATCAGTACACAAAATCAATTGTATTCCTGTGTACTTGTAATGAAAAATTCAAGAATGAGATTAGGAAAACAATTCCATTCTTAGCATCAAAAAATTAAAAATACAGGAATAAATTTAATAAGACATGCTAAATTTATACTCTGGAAACTATAATATATTACTGAAAGAAATTAAAGAAGATCTAAATAAGTAGAAGAACATTCCGCTTATTAATACTTAGTAATAAAAACTTACCTATATACAAAAACATTGGTTCATGGATTGGAAGGCCTCATATTGTTGTCATGGCAGTGTTCTCCAAACTGATCTAAACATTTAATGCCATCCCAATCAGAATCCCAAGTAATTTCTTCATAGAAACTAACAGGCTGATTATAAAATTCAAGTGGAATTTTAAGGGACCCATAATCATCAAACCAACCCAGAAAAAGAATGAAGGAAAATACCTTAGATTTCCAGATATTAAAACTTACTACAAAGCAATGGTGATCATGACTATGTGGTATTGGCACAAAGAGTTACAGATTAATGGACCAGAATTGAGAATCCAGAAATGAACCCATACATCCATGGTCAACTTGTCATTTTCATAAAAAATGACAAGACCAAAGGATAATCTTTTCAACAAATGATGCTGGGAAAACTGGATATCCATATGCAAAAGAGGGAGGTAGGACCTTTACTTCAAACCATATACAAAAATTAACTCAAAATGGATCAAATACTTGTGTGTAAGAACTAACACCATAAAACTCTTAGAAGAACACATAGGAGTAAATCTTCAAAATCGTGATTTTTGGCAAAAGATTCTTAGATGTAACCTCAAAAACACAAGCAACAAAAGAAAAAATAGGTAAATTGAATTTCATCAAAATTAAAAACTTTTGTGCTTCAAAGGATGCCAAGAAAGCTAAAAGACAATCCAGGGAATTGGAGGAAATATTTGCACATTATACACTTGATAAGAGACTTGTATCTAGAATATATAAAACCTCATACAATTCAATAATGAAAAGAAAACCTAATTTAAAAATAGGCAAAAGATCTGAATAGATGATTTTCTGAAGAAACATACAAAAAGCCAATAAGCACAAGAACAGACTGTTTAACATCATTTAGTCAAGACAGCAATGAGATACTACTTCTTTCTCACTAGAATGGCTACAATGCAAAAAAGGATAATAGAACATGTTGTTAATGATATGGAGAAATTAAAAGCCTAATATACTGCTGGAATGTAAGATAGTGCAGCCATTTTGGAAAACCATCTGGCAGTTTCTTAAAGGGTTAAACAAGCAATTTCTCTCCTCGATATATACAGCAAGAGAAGTGAAAACCTGTGTCCACTCAGAAACTTGTGCATGAATGTTCACTGCAGCATATTCATAACAATGACAAAGTGGAAATAACCCAAATGCCCATCACCTCATGAATGGATAAACAAAAGTATATCCATGTTATACAATGGATAAACATGTTATATCCATGCAATGGCATATTATTGGACAACAAGCAAGAATGTAGTGTTGATGGATGCTACATCATGGATGAGGCTTGAAATCATTATGCTAAATGGAAGAAGCCAGTCACAAAAGACCACATAAGGTTCCATTTATATAAGAAGTCCAGAATGAGCCAATTTATAGAGACAGAAAGTAGACTAGAGCTGGGTGTGGGGTGGGTGGTGGGGAAATAGGCAGTGACTGCTAAAGGACACGAGGTATCTTTTTGGGGTGATGAAAGTTTTCTAACATTGATTGTGGTGGTAGTCTCACAACTCTGAACATACTACCAACAAAAGAATTGAGCTAAATATTCTCTAGAGTTTATTTCAACAATTAAAATTGTGGAAACGGTGCCTACTTAGTTTCTGAGCAGGCGCTCCCCACTCCCCACCCCTGTACACAGGCTGTTGATATTTTCTGAGGCTGTCTGGCATGGCATTGATATTTCGCTGTTGAATCCTGGTATTCATTTTACCAAAATGTAGTGTGGTTATAAAGCTAGTATTGTCATGTAGATCACATGCCTAATCGTTCATTTGATTTCATTCTGTCAAAAAACAAAAAAAAAATGCTGGCTTTCTGTCCCCTTCCTTTTTTGTAACCAAAATTCCTTCCATGTAAGATAGTAGAGAAGCAAGCGTCTAACAGTCTCGAGACTTGGTCTCCGGAGAAGCAAACAACTTTGTTAAAGATAAACAGCGTTTAATCCACAGGCCACTTGCTGGTGAGAGAGCTGTCCACTGCGCGTTTATTTGGGAGGGGTGTGTCCTTTGTATCTGTGAGCCGAGGGGTTCAGCTAAAACAGACTAAAACAGAGGAAATACTGACAATTGGTCTTCAGTTTAGACATACAGGGGTAATATTCCTCTTGGCTCAAGGCTCGTCTAAAAAGTCTGTGAAAAATAACTTCACTGGGCAGCAAACACCATGTATGGGGGACTTTGCTGGACTTTTACATGCATCAGGTCCAATCCCGAAATCCCACTATGCAGGCTTCCTAACAGATGATGCAGGCAAGACTCAGAGTGGATGGGAGCTGTAGGCCTGGATTCTCAAGCCCCTAGACCAGTTCCCTATGTAGAAGTTCACGAATCACAGAAGGCAGTCTTAGCAAACAGAGGAACAGCTACATATTTTGCAAGTTAACTTCCAGTAACTGAGCAGCATCTCTTTCCTTGAATTGAAATTGCTTAATATTATTAGTAGAAATATCAGCAACTTGTTAGTTTCACACAACTTTTCTATGAAAGCCACAACCACAGTCTCCTGAACCTTGGGAGCTCAGTTTGAATTAGATCAACTTAGTCACATAAGTTATATAAAGAATTACAAACCCTTTTTTCTCCCTCAGGAGGAGAAAATAAACTTGTCTCTCTTCTATTTGCAATGATTAAACCAAAAAGAAAGATATTCTTGTTTAAAAATCTTATCAATCTCCTCTGATGTTCGTGGTTCCATCTCTTCAAGATGAGATTGGTTGCCGAGTTTCTTGTAACTTTCCTTTAAGCTCTGTTTGAAGTTAGGAGGCAGTTAGAGTACATTTATTCAGGTGAGGTTGGAGTCTCTTGAACATGTATGGCTTTTCCAGGACTGGCCAGCCACCGTGGCCTAAGGGGTCTGTGCTGTGCAGGTCTGACTCCTGATGCCAGCTGAGGGCCTGTGTGACTATGTCCACTGGGCCTGGAGCTCATGTGAGATGTGAGCCCTGGGTGATCCTGGTGGCGTGCATGAGATGGTGTCCCTTGGACCTGGAACCACAGATGTGGAAGGGACCCAGAATCACTTGGCTGACAAATCCCCATTTTCTCTGAAAACTTTTTAAAGTCCATTTTAATATACACAGATACAAATCAGCATCTTCCTTTCTTCCATCTACTTACTCCTGGGCTGAATTTGAGTTTGTCTTGGGTGTGAGCCCTGGCCCTCACCCATGATCACAGCCAACCAAGCCTTTGTGCTCCTGTCACAGTTGTTTTCAGTGGTTTGTTTTCTCACATTTTATGAGGGGAATGTTGGGTTTTGCTTTGCGATCTTAGCATGTCACATATATGTTCAGTCCTTTATTGATACAACCAAGAGGCTCGTTCTCACTGGGCAAACACATCCCCTCCTGTGTGGTCACCCGTCACCATATGGCACTAGCTTTGCTCTTAGTGTCATTATTAATGTTTTAACTGTATGTGCTTTAATGATAACTTGAAAGGCCCGCATGTTTTTCTAGCTGGTAGTTTTGGATATGCTTTATGTAGTTCCTTATACAGCAAGGATGGACTTGGTCTGTATCAGCAATGACAGAAAAGGGACATTTTCTCTGCATCCTGCATTCTGTCCCTTCATCTCCCAAATTTTGATTAAACTGTATACTTTGAAGTCTGTGTATGATACTGTGATTTGAAACCTGTTTTAAGTGACAAATATAAACTACCTATTATAAAAGAACAAACTTTTTTACTTCTTCTCACTCATTTAACAGTCCCAAATTTTAATTAAACATAACATTTCTATGCATTTACTTCCCCTGGCACTTCTTTTCTGTGCTTCAGCCATACTTCTATTTGTTTTAGTTCTAGTGCTGCAGTAAAATAAACACAGTGCTCTCTTCCCAATCTTTTCTGTGGTTTCCACCTTCATTATTTGGGAGACTGAACTTATCCTTTTGCTTTTCTTTCAAGAAGGATTCAGGAGTTCTATATTCCCTAAATCCTTTCACATTCAAAATTAGTCAAAATCCAGAGTGCTTTCTAAGCATTGTTCCCTATTTCCCAAAGTGAACATACCTGAGGAAATCTGCGGCCAGTGTTACTTTCCCTTTCAATGACTTTAGCTTTCAGAATGGTCAAATTAATTCTTTATACTTGAGCAAGAATTCCAGGATATTTTTAATATTGATAATAAAAGAGACAGTCTGAGAAGTAGCTAGAGGGATTTTTACTAAGAAAATGACGAGTTGTGACATCATCCAGTTGTGAAATTTGACAGAGGTTCAGTGTCCCAGAGGCACATTTATGTAGATCTTGGTTCACATTAAGCTCAAACCAGGGGATCTAATGTGCAGTGCACGCACAGCGGTGGGAGCTCTTCATTAATATCTTAAGTACAGGGACATAGTGATGGTAATTTGTACTCACATTGCTTATTTTTTTTTTTGGTATCACTAATCTACAATTACATGAAGAACATTATGTTTACTAGGCTCCCCCCTTCACCAAGTCCCCCCCACATACCCCTTCACAGTCACTGTTCATCAGCGTAGTAAGATGCTGTAAAATCACTACTTGTCTTCTCTGTGTTGTACAGCCCTCCCTGTGCACCCCACACACTATACATGCTAATCGTAATGCCCCCTTTCTTTTTTCCTGCCCTTATCCCTCCCTTACCACCCATCCTCCCCAGTCCCTTTCCCTTTGGTACCTGTTAGTCCATTCTTGGGTTCTGTGATTCTGCTGCTGTTTTGTTCCTTCAGTTTTCCTTTGTTCTTGTACTCCACATATGCTCAGTGAAATAAGCCAGGTGGAGAAAGACAAGTACCAAATGATTTCACTCATATGTGGAGTATTATCACATTGCTGATTTTAAAATTTTTATTTGAATCAGTTATCAGTTCTCAAGAAAAATGTGCACAAGGAGGTCTTGTGTTCCCCCCACCCAGTTTCTAACAAGGGCATCATCTTGCATATCTACAGTGCAGTATCAAAGTGCACCCCACTGACTTCCATCCAAGTTGCAGCATGCAGTCTCTTTGATGAGCAGTATACCATGGCATGGGTGTGGGTGGGCCACCACACTATCTTTAACCACTCTTGTTGAAAGCATCAGGTTGTGTCCACTTTGAGTTCTGATGAATGATGCTGCAGGGAATATTTGCATACTGGTTTTTGTGCGCACATAAGTTCACATTTTTTCTGGGACAAATGCCCAAGATTACAACTATTGGCTTGTATGGTAGCTGCATGTCTAGTTTTAGAAACAACTGCCAAAATGTTTTCCAGATGTTTGGTTGTTTGTCCTTTGCAACGAATTGGTTCATTTCTTTTGAAGTTGTAGTTAATCAGTGTAGTGCTGTTTGTAGAATTCCTATATAATCCTTTGAGTTGCTCCAGGATCTGTAGTGATGTCCCCTGTTCCATTCCTGCTAATTGGTGATTTGCATCTTTTCCTGTTTTATTATTTTCAGTCTTGCTAGAGATTTATCAATTTTACTGATTTTTTTTGAAAATTTTTTCTTTCAATGATTTTTCTCTATTGTTTTCTAATTTTGCTGATTTCTATTATTATTTACTCCTTTCTGCTCAGTTAGATTTTTTGCTCTTCTCTTTCTAGTTTCTTAAGATAGAAACTTGAGTTATTGACTTGGCTCCTTTTCTCATTTTTAATGTAAGCATTAATAAGATTAAGGTGCCTTTCAATATTGCTTGTGTCACAAATGTTTTCTATGTCATATTTTCATTTTTATTCAGTTCTATGTATTTTTAAAGTTTTCTTTGATCCATAGGTTGTTTAGAAGAATGTTGTTTAGTTTACAGGGTATTGGACATTTTTTCTATCTTCTTTCCATTACTGATTTCTAGTTTGAATCCATTGTGGCCAGACAATGGAGCTGTATTTCAATTCTTTTAAATTTATTGAGGTTTCTTACATAGCAAGGACAAGGTCTGTTTTAGAGACTGTTTCATGGGGCATTTGGAAAAAAGAAGCATATCCTACCAATATTGAGTAGAGTACTCTAAATATGTCAAATAGATCCTGTGTCCATATCTTCTATATTCTTCTTTTTTTAATTGAAGCATAATTGACATAATATGATGTTCATTTCAGGTATGCAACATACTGATTTGAAAATTATATGCATTAGGAAATGCACCGTGATAAGTACAGTTACCACCTGTCATCATACAAATTTATTTTAATATTATTGGCTATATTCTTTCTGCTATACTTTTTATCCATATGATTTATTTATTCTGTAACTGAAGTTTGTACCTCTTGATTGCCTTCACCTACTTGACCTACACCCTCCACCCCTCTCCTTTCCAACAATCACCAGCCTGTTCTCTGTGTGTATGAGTCTGTTTCTGGGTATTTGTCTGTTCTTCAGTTTTTTTTAGATTCCACATGTAAGTGGAACATATGGTATTTGTCTTTCTCTGACTTATTTCACCTGGCATAATAACCTTTAGGCCCATCTATGTTGTCACAAATGGCATAATTTCATTCTTTTATGGCTGTGAATATTCCATTATATATATATGTGCCACATCTTTAGCCATCCATCTATTGATGGAGACTTAGATTGCTTCTATATCTTGACTATTTAAATGGTGCTGTAATAAACATAGGGATGCATATGTCTTTTCAAATTAGTGTTTTTGTTTTCTTTGCTCAGAAGTGGATTTACTGGATGGTATGGTATTTCTATTTTGAATTATTTGACAAACCTCCATGCTGTTTGCTTTACTAGCTATATCAAGTTACATTCCCACCAACAATGTATGAGGGTTCCTGTTTCTCTTCATCCTCAACAACAATTACTATGTCTTGTTGTCTTGTCTCTTGGAGACTAGCCATTCTGACTGGTGTGAGGTGATTTCTCACTGTAGTTTTGAATTGCATTTCCCTGATGATTAGTGAGGTTGAGAATCCTTTCATGTGTGTGTTGTCCATCTGTATGTCCTCTTCAAAAAAATGTCTAGTCACGTCTTCTGCCCATTTTTAATCAGGTTATTTGTTTGTTTGTTTTTTTGGTGTTGAGTTGTATGAACTATTTATACATTTTGAATATTAATCTCTTATCAGGTATATCATTGGCAATATATTCTCCTATTTAGGAAGTTGCCTTTTGGTTTTGTTTTTGGTTTCCTTCTCTGTGTAGAATCTTTTTAGTTTGCTGTAGTTTGTATACTTTTGCTTTCATTTCCCTTGCCTGGGGAGACATATCCAGAAAAATACTGCTGGGACTGATATCCAAAAGCTTACTGCCTATGTTTCCTTTTAGTAGTTTCAGGTTTCAGGTCTTACATTTAGGCCTTTAATCAGTTTGAATTTATTTTTGTGCATGGTATAAGCAAGTGGTCCAGTTTCATTGTTTTGCACATAGCTGTCCAGTTTTCCCAACACCACTTATTGAAGGGATCACCTTTCTTCCATTGTGCATTCTTCCCTCCTTTGTTGTAAATTAATTAACCATATAAGCATGGGTTTGTTTCTGGGCTCTTTATTTTGTTCCACTGATCTGTGTATCTATTTTGTGCCAATACCATACTGTTTTGATTATTATAGCTTTGTCAAATAGTTTGAAAACAGGGAGTGTAATAACTCCAACATTGTTCTTCTTTCTCAAGATTTCTTTTTCTTTTTTGGTGTCTTTTGTGGTTCCATACAAATTATAGGATTGTTCTAGTTCTGTGACAAATGCCATTGGTATTTTGATGGAGATTGCATTAACTCTATAGATTGTTTTGGGTTGTCTGGCAATTTTAGAAATATTAACTCTTCCAATCCATAAACATGGTGAATCTTTCCATTATTCACGTTTCCTTTAACTTCTTTCATCAGTGTTTTATAGTTTGGTTAAATTTATTCCTCTGCATTTTATTCTTTTTGATGCATTTGTTTTATTAATTTCTGCGTTTTCTAGTTCCTTTAGGGGTGTGGTTAGGCAGTTTATTTGAGATTTTTCTTTTTCTTGAGGTAGGCCTGGATTGCTATAAACTTCCTTCTTAAACCTGCTTTTGTTGTGTTCTGAAGCTTTTGAACTGCTGTGTTTGTTTTCATTTTCTCCACGTGTTTTTTAATGCTGTCTTTGATTTCTTTGCTACCCCATTCGTTGTTTACCCTCTGTGTGTTTGTGTTTTTCCATTTTTTCCTTATTAGTGATTTCTATTTTCATACCATTGTGGTCAGAAATGCATATCTCCCCTAAACCTGTAAATTTTCTGTTTAGTATTTCTGTCAGCTGCTGAGAAGGATGTGTTGAAGTCTGTATCTGTATTTTACATTCTTGAAGGACAGTTTTGCCAGTTATCAAATATATCAAATATATATCAAATATATATTCTTTCAAATATATGGTTGAGCTCTTTTCTTCTAGCATCTGAAAAATATTTTGCCTCTTCCTTCTACCTTCATGGTTTCAGATGAAGTATATACTGTCATTTGGATTGGTGTTCCCCTAAATGTAATTTGCTGTTTTATTCCTGTAGCTTTTAAGATTTTTTCTTTGCTTTTAATTTTCAGAATTTTAATGATATACCTTGGCATGATTTTCTTGTGATTCATTCTGTTAGGGTCTGCTCAACTTCTTGGATATGTAGGCTTATGCCTTTTTTTAAACTGGGAAGTTGTCAGGCATTATTTCTTCAAAAACTCTTTCAGCCCCACTCTCTTTATTCTGTTTGTATGGGACTCCAAAGTACAAACGTTAGGTCTTTGATTCTTGTCCCACAGATTCTTGAATTTCTGTTCACTTACTCTTCAGTCTCCTGTTTCTTTGTGTTCAGATTGTGTGAATTCTATTAATCCATTCTCACAGGTTACCTATGCTGTCCTCTGTCATCTCCATTCTGCTATTGAGCCTATCTAGTACACTTACTTGTTTTGTTATTGTATTTTTCAGTTCAACAGTTTCATTTGGCTCTCTGAGTTCTGTTTCTTTGCTGAGATTTTCTGTTTTATATTTGTTTTGTCATTTGTAATTGATTATTGAATCTTCTTTTAAAGAGTTCTGTTTTTAAAATCTTTTAAGGTAATTCCAACATATGATTTATCTTGGTGTTGGCATCAGTTGGGTGTCTTTTTCATTCAAGGTGTGATTTTTCTTGGTTCCTGGTAAGATGGATGATTTTCTACTGTAACATAGTTAGTTTGTCTACAATGTTAGGAGAGTCCAGGTTCTAGTTAACATTTTACCAGGAAGTCACCATCTTAGATTTTGTATAGGGTGTTTGGTCTGCATTTGTGGGTTGTGATTGGTTTAGTTTTCAGAGTTCCTGTGTCATTTTGCTCTAATATACTTATTTAGTGATGTTGGAGCTCACACTCATTTCCATTGGTTTGTTTACAGAAGCAGAAGGAATTTCCCTTGGCTGAGTTCTAGGTGTCTTTCAGTTGGGGAGGGCTGGAAGAGTTGTTTTTGGGTGGGGCTGAAGAGTCTAGAGTGACAGGAAAAAGGCCTCCCAGGCTTTTCTGTCTATTGTGGCAGTCACCATGTTGTGGGTTCCACCTGCCTGACTGGGTGTTCTGCCTGGGGAAAGGGACCTCAGATCTGTGGAGACAACAAGATTTCCAGAACTATGTATTCACTCTAGGTGGGTCTCACCTGCCACTATATTTGCCCACTTCAGTATCTCTTGGACCAAAAGGGGAATGTCAGGCCCAGTGGGGAAGGAGAGTGCCTCTTCTGGCCCCTTATGTCTCTTAGGGCTTCCAATCAGTCCCTTTAACAAGGTGTTATTCTGGCCTGACATGGCATGAGGATGTGAATTCCATCCATGAAGAATGAGACTTTCTGGGCTGCCTTTTGCTGCTATGTTTAGGTCCAGAAAATGCTGAGTGGGAGTGGTCTTCTCTTTTGGGTGAAAGAACATAGATAACATGCTAGTAAACTTTTCCTCCAGTCCTGGGCTCCCAAGCAAGCTTGCTTCCTTCCTACTACCTTCCAAAGTTCTTCTTTGGCCATCTTTCTGCCGTTTCTAGGGTTTCTAGCAGTGCATAACAGGAGGTGCAGGGGAAAGAGTCTATGCTATCTTGTCTGAACTGGAATTCCCTCATCCACAAGTTTTGATGTATGTTAAAATTTACATTCAGTTCTATGTATTTCCTTTCCTTTGATACTTCTTCTTTGACTCACAGGTTAGTTAAAAGTATGTACATAATTTTCAAGTGTATGGATATTTTACTGGCCTTTCTGTTGTTGATTTCTAGAGCTTGATTCCACTATGGTGAGAGAACACACTTTGAATGTTTTCAATTATTTTAAATTTGTTGTTATTTTTAATGACCAGTGTGTGGTCTCTCTTGGTGAATTTGCATTGGAGGATTAAAAATAATGTACATTGATCAGTTTCTCTTCATTATTTTGAAGCCCTTAAACAGAGCTCATTCCCTGGAGGTTGTGGAGAGACCATCAGTCACAATAACTCAGTGTAATGAAGATACTTCTGTAATAATGTCAGCCAGAGGAGGTAGGAGATTCTGAAATTGCAAAACAAGTGTCCTATACATTTACTGCATCACTCTTGTCTATGAATGTAAAAATGCATTTGATGAAAACCACTACCAGTATCAGTACCACACATTAGTGAATCAAATCTAACTACCTACAAAAGTGCAAAATTGACTTAAGAATAAGTGAGGGAGGCATAAATAAACATGGAATTATATTTTAAAGTTTATATTTAATTGTTAAGTATTATTTCTTAAGAGGCTGGTGAATAAATTTAAGTTTTTCTCTCCAGCAGAGTAAGTCTGGAAGTAAACAGTCGATAGCTCCAATAGAGTCTCTGAGTTCTTCAACAATCCAGGCACCTTCTATTCTTATGATGCTTTCTTCATGACAGGACTTCCTAGCCTACCTGATGGTCCAACACAGACTCTCAAAATACCATGCCAACTTTGCAAGCTGGAAGGAGGAAAGCTGGCAACTGTTTTCTTTTTTTAAGTTTTCTAAGTTTGTTTTCAAACATGGAACAAAATTGAAGTGAATTCCTACCAAAAAAATATTAACATTCAAATCTGCTGGACTAATGATGTAAATGTGAAATGTAAAATTCAATACATTTAGATGATATATTGGAGAATATCTTTATAGACCACAAATCATGGCAGGATTTCTAAAACAACACACAAAATTTTCTAAGTATAAAATAAAAGATTGATTGATTCAACTACATTAAAATTAAGAACATTTGTTCATCAAAAAAAAAACCCCACAAAACAAGTAAAAGGAGAATTTTTAAAAAACTCAGAAATTTGGTATATTGAACAAAACTCCTAATCAGCAAGAAAACAAACAACTTTGTATTTTAAATTTGCAAAATACACAAACATAATTTTGCAGAAGAAATATAAATGCTACAGAAACATATGAAAGAAATTCAAATTCAACAAAATATAAAGTTAGATAATACTAAGTGTTGGGCACATGTGGATCTAACACAAGTATCCACTTACACATGAGTGGAAAACAACTGGCACAATTTTGTCTAGATTAACATTCACATATGCCTTATGACTCAGCAATTCTATTCTTGAATCTACATGGTAGAGAAATGCATTGTAAGGAATTTCATGGTAGTATTATTTAATTCTTATTTTTTCCAAATTGCAAATTTTGAAGTTTTAAAATAACCTCAAAATGCAAAGAATAACATAGCAAACCTTCCACCAGCTTCAACTGTTCTCAACATTTGGCCATGTGTGTTTCACTGAATTGCTCCTACTGCCTTTTTTTTTTTTTGCTATTGTTTTAAGTATATCCCAGACATCCTGTGATTGAGAGCTTCATTGTTAATCTCAAAAGTAATGGAAACCACAAAATATCTACTCATCCATCGAAGCAAAAGTGCTAAATGAAATTGTAGTGTATTCATGCTATTAAATATTATGTACCATGGAAATAAATGAGCTACAGTTGTACTCTGTACTAATGCAGCTCATAATTAAAACATTAAATTAAAATTGAAAAAGTAAGTTATTATAGGTAACATACTATCAACACTATGTGTTTTCAAACTGGGAGAAGAGAAGAACAGAAGATGAACAAAATGCATGATGGTCATTATTTCTGAGAGGGAAAAAAGGATGGTACAGAGATACTCTCAGTTTTTAAGGTAAATAGTGGATTAACAGGTTTTTACATGCTGCTGTAAAATGTATATATAAGATGCTGGTATGTAGGGGAGGATGTGAGCTCAGTTATAATACAGACAAAAATAGGATCAATCAGGATAAATGTGTAGAAGAATTAAAAAGAAATAAAGATCATGTGGGTAAATGAAGATAAACCATGCTTTTTTCATTAGAAATATTTTAATGTTACCCAAATTATCCATATATAATTAACAATGGAATTCCAATGGATGCAGAATATATATATATATATTCCATGTATAATCTGATTATTATATGTATATAATATGATTATAAAATTCATCTGGGAGAAAATATATAAAACTATTCATGAAAATATTAAAAGTAAAATCAATGATGAACTTCATCATTTTAGATAATGAAATGAATTATAACATTATAATAATTAAAAGGCAAGCATAGACACAGTGCAATAGAGGAAGATGGATGAAAAAAGAAGTGACTTTGAGGAAAAAAACTAGTGCTTGTTTAAAAATATGCATTAATATAAGATTAAGGCATTATTACAAATATAGAAGGAAAGGAAGACTATTAGACTACTGGTAAGCTAATTATCTTACCATTTACTAAAAAACTTCTTTAACTTATAATTAAAATTTTGGAGAATTGAAACAGATACTTTTATTTAAAGAAAATAGTCATATTTTAAGGCAGAAAAGACCAGCCTGAGAAAAGCTACAACTATTATAATAAAGTAAAATAAGAAATGATAAGCTACTATTGAAAGGCCATGAAAGTGCAGGTGGTCTAAACATATTAATATCCTTAAAGAAACAGCAATTCCAAACTGGTAATTAAAAAATATTTTCAGAGGTAGAAGATTAAAGATGACAGCATGAGAGGTGAGACAGAGGTTTCCTCCTAAAATCGAATAGAATACGAAAATATAATTAATATAACTGATCCTGAAAAAGCAACAGGAAAGAGGACCTAGTCAGTCTGCATACACCTGGAGAAAAGAGCAGACCTCATGGAACAGGGTAATGTACCAAAGTTGTGGCCTAATAGGACCCAAGCCATTCCCCCACCCCAGCTCACCACCAGGAGGAAGAGAAATGGAGCAGGGAAGGAGTGGAGGCCTGGGACTGCTGAATACCTAGCTCCGGAGATCTGCTCTGGGAGCACAAACCTACATTTCATGGTGGTTGCATGGTACTCTCATGATTAGGGGCTTGGAAAGCTAAGAAAGGCAGAATTCCTGGAGAGACTGAAATTCCAGCCACTTGTGGAAAGCAAGGTCCATATCTGGCTGCTCTGGGACAAAAGAAAGGCAGGCAGTCTGAGAGACTTCCTAACAAGGAAGCCCTTAGCAAGAGGACTGCTAAAGGGGCAAGGATTGCAAGAGCTTATTGCTCAGGAGGAAGGATAGGTAGAGAAAATTGGCCAGGTGCATTCTGCCCAGCATGTTGGGAGCTTTCATGATCTTCTGGTGCTCCAGCTCCCTGGCTGGCTACACAGCTCCAAGGACCTCCTCTGTGATACACAGCCTACCGCACCTTTCTCCTAGCCAGCCCCACCTGGCTTGCAAGCCGGCAAACCCTACCCTTGTGTTAGGCCAGCCAGAGGGAAGATATGTCTACAGCAACTACAAATGCAAAGCATCAAAGCTTATACCTGTGTGCTCGGCCCACTGGTTCAGGCAGTGGAGATGGTCATAGCAACCAGGAAGCAGGAAACAGCTTTTCCCTCCCCCCAGGCACCAATACCACTCCCCTGTGACCCCCAATATTGCTTCAGGGGCTGAGCAGCATGAGAGAGTAGAGCTTCTGGACACTAGAGGGCGTCATATGCCAAAGGAACCTGGTTCAAAGTCAAATTATTAATACAACTCCTGAGAAAGATTTAAATGACATCAACCCCATGAATCTTCCTGAAAGGGAGTTTAAAATAAAAATTATTAACATGCTCATGGAGGTACGGAAAGATATGCAAGAACTCAGGAATGAATTCCAGTCAGATATCCAATTGTTGAAGAGCACAATGGAGGGTATTAAAAGCAGATTAGATAGGGTGGCAGAGATGATCAATGAAATAGCACTAGAGAAAAGGAATACAAAATGATCTCTAAGAATGAAAGAATATTGAGAGAACTGTGTGACCAATCCAAATGGAACAATATTCACATTATAGGGGTACCAGAAGAAAAAGAGAAAAAAGGGAAAGAAAGTGACTTTGAGGAGGTAATTGCTGAAAACTTCCCCAATCTGGGGAAGGAGATAGATCTCAGGCCATGGAGACCAACAGGTCTCCCAACACAAGAGACCCAAGGAGGACAACACCAAGACATATAGTGATTAAATGGCAAAGATCAAGGATAAAGCAGACTATTAAAAGCAGCCAGAGAGAGAAATAAGATCACATACAAAGGAAAGTCCATCAGGCTATCATCTGACTTCTCAGCAGAAACCTTACAGGCCAGAAGGGAGTGGCATGATGCATTTAATGCAATGAAGCAGAAGGGCCTGAAGAAAGGTTACTTTATCTGGCAAGCTTATCATTTAAAATTGAAGGAGGGATTAAATAATTTCCAGATAAGCAAAATCTGCAAGAATTTACCTTCCACAAACCATATCTACAGTGTATTTTGGTGGGACTGCTATAGATGGAAGTGTTCCTAACATTTAATAGCTGACACCAGAGGAAATAAAACCACAGTAAAGAAAGTAGAACAGCTAATTACTAAGCAAATGCAAAATTAAATTGACTATCCCCAAAGTCAATCATGGGATAGACAAAGAGTACAGAATATGACACCTAATATATAAAGAATGGAGGAGAAAGAAAAAGGAGGAGAAAAAAGAAGAACCTTTAGGTTGTGTTTGTAATAGCATATTAAGTGCGTTGTTAGATGCTTAGATAGTAAGGAAGTTAACCTTGAATCTTTGGCAACCACAAAACTAAAGTCACCAATGGCAATAATTACATACCTATTGATAATCACCCTAAATGTAAATGGACCGAATGCACCAATCAAAAGACATAGAGTCACTGAATGGATAAAAAACAAGACCTATCTATATGCTGCTTACATGAAACTCACTTTAAACCCAAGGACATACACAGATTAAAAGTGAAGGGATGGAAAAAGATATTTCATGCAACTAATAGGGAGAAAAAGCAGGAGTTGCAGTACTTTTATCAGACAAAATAGACTTCAAAACAAAGAAAGTCACAAGAGACAAAGAAGGACATTACATGATGATAAAAGGGTCAATCTGACAAGAAGCTATGACCATTATAAGCATATATGCACCCAAAACAGGAGCATCTACATACTTGAAACAAATACTAACAGAACTAAAAGAGGAAATAGGATGGAATGCATTCATTCTAGGACACTTCAACACTCCACTCACTCTGAAGGACAGATCAACCAGACAGAAAATAAGTAAGGAGACCTAGGCACTGAACAACACACTAGAACAGATGGACCCTACAGACATCTACAGAACTCTACACCCAAAAGCAGCAGAATACACATTATTTTCTAGTGTGCGTGGGACATTTTCAAGAATAGATTATGTACTAGGCCACGAAAAGAGCCTCAGTAAATTCAAAAAGATTGAAATTGTACGAACTAGCTTCTCCGACCACAAAGGTATAAAACTAGAAATTAACTACACAAAGAAAATGAAAAATCCCACACACACATGGAGGCTTCACAACATGCTCTTAAATAACCAATGGATCAATGAGCAAATAAAAACAGAGATCAAGCAATATGTGGAGACAAACGACAACAATAATTCAACACCACAAAATCTGTGGGAGGCAGCGAATGCCATGCTAAGAGGAAAGTGTATTGCAATACAGGCCTACCTCAGGAAGGAAGAACTATCCCATATGAGCAGTCTAAACTCACAATTAATGAAACTAGAAAAAGAAAAACAAATGAGACCCAAAGTCTGTAGAAGGATGAACATAATAAAGATTAGAGCAGAAATAAATAAAATCTAGAAGAATGAAACAATAGAAAGAATCAGTGAAAGCAAGAGTTGGTTCTTCGAGAAAAGAAACAAAATAGGTAAACCCCTAGCCAGACTTATCAAGAAAAAAAGAGAGTCTACTCACATAAACAGAATCAGAAATGAGAAAGGAAAAATCACTACAGACACCACAGAAATACAAAGAATTTTTTGAGAATACTATGAAAATGTATATGCTAACAAACTGGATAACTTAGAAAAAATGGACAACTTTGTAGAAAAATATAATCTTCCAAGAGTGACCAAGGAAGAAACAGAAAATCTGAACAGACCAATTACCAGCAACCAAATTGAACTGGTAATCAAAAACCTACCTAAGAACAAAACGCCTGGACCAGATGGCTTCACTGCTGAATTTTATCAGACCTTTAGTGAAGACATAATACCCATCCTCCTTAAAGTTTTCCAAAGAGAAGAAGAGGAGGGAATACTTCCAATCTCATTCTATAAGGCCAGCATCACTCTAATACCAAAACCAGGCAAAGACCCCACAGAAAAGAAAATTCCAGACCAATATCCCTGATGAACATAGATGCAAAAATACTCAACAAAATATTAGCAAACTGAATTCAAACATACTTGAAAAAGATCATCCATCATGATCAAGTAAGATTTATTCCAGGGATGCAAGGATAGTACAACATTTGAAAATCCATCAATATCATCCTACACATCAACAAAAAGAAGGACAAAATCCACATGATCATCTTCATAGATGCTGAAAAAGCACTTGACAAAATTCAACATCCATTCATGATCAAAACTATCAACAAAATGGGTATAGAGGGCAAGTACCTCAACATAATAAAGGTCATATATGACAAACCCACAGCCAACCTTATACTTAACAGCATCAAGTTGAAAGCTTTTCCTTTAAGATCAGAACAAGACAAGGATGCCCACTCTCCCTGCTTTTATTCAATATAGCAGGACAACACAAAGAAATTAAAGGCATCCTGATTGGCAAGGATGAAGTTAAACTGTCCCTGTTTGCAGATGACATGATATTTTACCTAAAAAACCCTAAAGAATCCACTCCAAAACTGCTAGATCTAATATCTGAACTCAGCAAAGTTGCCAGATACAAAATCAATACGCAGAAATTTGTGGCATTCCTATACACTAACAATGAACTAGCAGAGAGAGAAATCAGGAAAACAGTTCCATTCACAATTGCATCAAAAAGAATAAAATACCTAGGAATAAACCTAACTAAGGAAGTGAAAGACCAATACTCTGAAAACTACAAGACACTCTTAAGAGGAATTAAAGAACATACCTATAAATGGAAACACATCTCATGCTCATGGATAGGAAGAATTAATATTATCAAAATGGCCATCCTGCCAAAGCAATCTACAGATTCAGTGCAATTCCTATCAAAATTCCAAGAACATTCTTCAGCAAACTAGATCAAATTGTTCTAAAATTCATATGGAACCACAAAAGACCCCAAATAGCCAAAGCAATCCTGAGGAGGAAGAATAAAGCTGGGGGATTATGCTCCCCAGCTTCAAGCTCTACAACAAAGCACAGTAATCAAGACAATTTGGTACTGGCACAAGAACAGACCCATAGACCAATGTAACAGACTAGAGAACTCTGATATAAACCCAACCATATATGGTCAATTAATATACAATAAAGGAGCCATCAACATACAATGGGGAAACGATAGCCTCTTCAACAGCTGGTGTTGGCAAAACTAGACAGCTACATGCAAGAGAATGAAACTGGATTATTGTATAGCCCCATATACAAAAGTAAACTCAAAATGGATCATTTTTATGTAAGTCATGAAACCATAAAACTCTTAGAAGACAACATAGGCAAAAATCTCCTGAATATAAGCATGAGCAACTTCTTCCTGAACGCATCTTCTTGAGGAAGGGAAACAAAAGCAAAAGTGAACTCATGGGACTACATCAAACTAAAAGTTTCTGTACAGCAAAGGACACCATCAACCAAACAAAAAGGCATCCTATAGTATGAAAGAATATATTTGTAAATGACATATCCGATAAGGGGTTAACATCCAAAATATATAAAGAACTTATACACCTCAACACCCAAAAAACAAATAACCCTATTAAAAAATGGGCAGAGGTTAAGAAGAGACAGTTTTCTAAAGAAGAAATTCAGATGGCCAACAAGCACATGAAAAGATGTTCCATGTAGCTAATTAGGGAAATGCAAATTAAAACCACAGTGAGATATCACCTCACACCAGTAAGGATGGCCAGCATCGAAAAGACTAAGAACAACAAATGCTGATGAGGATGCGGAGAAATGAGAACCCTCCTACACTGCTGGTGGGAATGTAAGCTAGTTCAACTATTGTGGAAAGCAGTATGGAGTTTCCTCAAAAAACTAAAATAGAAATACCATTTGACTTGGGAATCCCACTCCTTGGAATTTACCCAAAGGATATAATTTTTCAGATTCAAAAAGACACACGCACCCTTATGTTTATCACAGCACTATTTACAATAGCCAAGATATGGAAGCAACCTAAGTGTCCATCAGGAGATGAATGGATAAAGAAGAGGTGGTACATATACACAATGGAATACTATCCAGCCATAAGAAAGAAACAAATCCTACCATTTGCAACAACATGGATGGAGCTGGAGGGTATTATGCTCAGTGAAATAAGCCAGGCAGAGAAAGACAAGTGCCAAATGATTTCCCTCATTTGTGGAGTATAACAACGAAGCAAAACTGAAGGAACAAAATAGCAGCAGACTCGGAGACTCCAAGAAGGAACTAGTGGTTACCAAAGGGGAGGGGTGTGGGAGGGCGGGTGGGGAGGGAGGGAGAAGGGGATTGAGGGGTATTATGTTTAGTACACATGGTGTGGGGGATCACGGGGAGAACAGTGTAGCACAAAGAAGGCAAACAGTGAATCTGTGGCATCTTACTACACTGATGGACAGTGACTGCATTGGGGTATGGGTGGGGACTTGCTAATATGGGTAAATGTAGTAACCACATGGTTTATTCATGTGAAACCTTCATAAGAGTGTATATCAATAATACTTTAATAAAAAACTTAAAAATATATATATTTTCAGAGGTAACTGAACAGAAGTTAAGAATTGGCAAATCATCCAAAGAGAAAGAGAAAAAAATCAACCAGAAAAAAAAAAGAAAAAGAAAAGAAAAAAGGAAAGATGTCAAGTCTCGAGTAATAAAAGAGTCACAATGTGAATACATGAAGTAGGCACTCTTTGCCATCCACAGGCTGAGTGCGCTGGGTCTGTGTCTAGGTGGCCCTCACCATTTCCATGCAAGCAAAGATGGGCATTTTGCTGTACTGATTGTAGAAATGAAAACTAGACAAATTTTCTGGAAAACATGTTTACAAAACCTTAGAGATTTACCTGAATAGAGCTACTCAGTGTTTGCAATTACTGTCAGGAGCTAGCTAAGGGCTTGTGGAACTTTGTGGCTGGGAAAGCTGTCACTCAAAGGGGATTGGAGAAGCTTCAGTGGGCCTGCCAGTTACTGTGTGGGAAACAGTGCCTTAGTTTCCTCCACCCTCACGAGGGGACATCAATTACCCCTTGGACCTTATGGGGAGCAAGTGAAGTAGTTGGTGGGGAGCAACTCGACTGCAGCCTGGCACTGGGCAAGTTGAGCAGGTGTGAGCACCCTCACACAGGTAAGGGATGGTGACCATCAGGCCCCAGGCACTGAAAGCTGAGCGGCTTCACATGGGGTTGCACAACCACAATTTGTGGCACAGAACATCATTTATTTAATAGTTCTGCATAAACAACCCAAAGAAAAGAAATATACAGAAAAATACCCCAAGTTTGAGAGGTTATGTGCCAAAATAGTAATGGTAATGTCAAAAATCCAGAAACAGCAAAATTAAAGCCACCAAATCAATAAATAGTACATAGAAGAGCTCATCGTGCATCTAAGAGCAGTTCATTCAATGGGAGCTTTCAGATTTAAAACTGAGAGGCAGCTCAGGGTGTCATCACAGGCCGGCTTACACAGTCATGATGGTCATGACAGTGGGTTTCCAGATAATATTGCCTCAATCAGGTAGTTGATCAAGGAGAGCACATCTCTTTCTAGTAAATTTTCTCACCAAAAACACAGATTGCTGGGTGTTTTCAGTATTGCTCCTTCAAGCATGTCATACCCCCTGCTTATATATTTAAGTCTTAGGAAAACTTTCTGAAAGCTATCATGTGCTGTGTTATACATAATGACCCTTCAAGGTATACAAACAAAATGCATTCCTTTTAAAATTTAATGCTAGGACTAGTTGATCAGTCAAAGGCTTGATTCATTTTTCTTTTTAATAAGATAATGAGAAATATTTGCGTGATAATGTTTTCCTCTTTGTCTTAGTGGTAAAGATGTCCAGAAGTGGTCATTTTGATATCTAGTTATCATAGCAAGGTTTCAAAGTAACTGATGGATTTCTGACTTCCTTCCCCAAGGTTTTGGTTTTTTGGTTGTTGTTTCAACTGTATTGCACATATATCTTAATGGAAACCACAGCTGATCTTTTTGAATATCTGTAAGTTGTTTATGTTAAAGAAATAAAGATAAAATCATGTGCCTTAAAGAGGGTAAATTAAATCTTCTATCTCTGGAGTTTTGGACTGCATATGGGGAACAGAGGAGGGGAGGTCAGTTTCATTACACCATGTCTTCTTTTTATTTGAACTAGAGAATCATGAAAATCACTCTTTTTGGTATCTTGGCACATCTGCTTCATATTCTGACCTGAACCCAGAAGACCGAGGACCGTTAATTATTAAAAACACAACGAGAACAGTTACAAAAACATTTTCAGAAGATTACAAAAAGGTACAGATTGGGTTCAAGTAATTTACTCCCTCCAGATGATTTATTAATTCCTGGTTTAACAAAGATCCTATTATATATTTCTCAGTTCAAATGCTTTACTCTAGTTCCAATAATTAAAAAAAAAAAAGAACCTTAGCCTATGACTACATAAGAAATTTACCTCAATATAACATTCTCACATAGCATCTTAAAACCACAGTCTAAAAGGAAGTTTCACAAAGGTGCTTCACTGTGTTCACACACGCATGCACGCACACACACACACAGACAAGCACAGCAGCAGGATGGGAGAGAAGCAACGAAGTCATGTTTTTGGTTTGTCATATGATGGAATGTGAAGGCACTTTTGAGACTTAATGGAGGGGTTTCGAGTCAGAGCACATGAAACCTTGTCTCTAATATTTGTAACTTCAGCAGAGAAATAGGGCATAGTTCCACAGAGCAGAGCTAAGGCAGATAGTTAGACAGTGAGAGAGAAATTTGTAGATTAATAAAAAATATGAATTTGATTTTTATATTTATTTTATACATTAATAATTTATAGACTAATTTTATGAATTAAGAATAAAATGTATAAAGTTTTATAGATTAATAAAATAACAAACTTTGCAATCATTAAACTTCTCAACTCATGGATGTGCTTGCCTGTTAGTTGTCCTGTGGGTCTTAGTGCTGACCCTGCAGAGCCTTGTAGAAGAGAAAACACAAAGAATAGAAAATTCACTTGTCGTATGGCTGAAGTGTCTTCACATTCCAGGATTCTGTGATCAGTTAACTTCAGTGCTAAGACCCAGACCACTGCATTATCTAGCATCACACATACCAACATCTCCCTGGACTTAATTATTTGACATATGAAGCAGAAACTATATGATTATCACATGTGACAAAAGATGAGACTGAAATTCAGAGCTGTGAAGTGATTTGCTCCTCAACAGCCATCTGGTGGGAAAAATAAAACAAACAAGTGGCCCTTATTAATCAATATTCAGGCCCTGTTCGATGAACATTATGTGTATCATCCTAAAAGGACCATTCCAGAGATGGGAAAACTGAGGCTCTGAAACAATCCTGTACACACCATTACTATTCTCGTTTTATAGATGAGAAGGCTAAAACCCAGAGGACAAGTCGTTGAGGCAGATTGAACCCTGGCAAGGCTAGCTCTGGACCTTGACCTCTATGCCAGGACACCCATCTCCTAACAGCCCATAGGTGGCTCTTTTCCCTAAAACCCCTGCTGCCTCTAGGCATGAGCTCTGGCTATTTCTGAAGGTGTACATGTTCACAACACGTTCCCATTGACACCCTGCCTCAATTGAGCTTCTCTACTCCAGAAAGAACAGTAAGCTCAATTTTTTTTCCCTAGACCCTTTTTTTATTTGCAGCAACATCAAACCATCCATCTACACATTTTCTGGTCCCATCAGTTGGAATTAACTAGGTATGTCTCTGGAATCATGTACTTGTTTGCATTCATTTCGGGGTCCACCGAACTGACTAGCCAAGTTCTCGAACAGCAGGGTAGCCCACTGCTCCAGTGGCCGTCCCGCAGGATGGTCCGAACACATCACATCTGGGCACTTCCTGGGGGAGAGGGGCCCTTCGTTTGTTTTCAAAGCTGAGCATTTCAAAGAGTAAACAAACTATTATCCTTAAGCCAAATGTATAAATCCCTTGGACCTTCTGCCTAAGAACAAAAGTTTTGTTTTTCCAATATCCTACCCTTTAATACATTTACCGATAAATTCCAAAGACTTAGTACAAAAGTGCAATTCATATTTGCTATCTTCTTTCCTTTCTTCAGACAAACACCAAACAAGATGCAGTGGAAGGAGATGAAATACAACTGGAGGCTGACTTAGAAACTTGTGCGAAGTCTGAAGAACCTGTAAGTTATGTTGCTAATGTGAATCTACTTAAAGCATTTGGGTACCGCTTTTCAACAGTGACATTGTCATGAAGTCATTGCGCAGGAAACAAAATTTAAGATGTCATAACCTTTTCAAAACTCACAAGGCAAGTTGCTTGTCCTTTATTTAGCTGTAGTCAGGGAAACTATCCCAGTTTCCCATAAAATCCTCCCAATTCTGCTGCAATAACGGCATAAAAGATTCAAAGTCCCACTAGACATAAGGACCAGAGGTTTTATCATAAACCATAATGCTGGGTAATAATTGAATGGGAACATTTGATATGGATGGTCAGATGAAAGATACCAAAATGTCAGGTAAACTCTATTTCAAATATTGTTTCTGCTGGAAATTCCACTCTTTCCCCTTTTCTATATATTTGCACTATTCCTGAGCCCACTTCTGAAACTACTTCTGAAAGCAAGTATTTAATAATGTATGGAATTAAAAAGTATTGATGTGCAAAAAAAATTGGAATCCTCCAAATTTAAAAAAAGGAGGAGGAAAGGAAGGCAGGAAAGAGGAAGGAGGGAAGGAAAGAAGGGAGGAAAAGATACCTGCTGATTTTATTAGAATACCATAATATTTTTCAAGAGAATTGAATACTCATAAGTACTTAAAATTGGATAACAGAGATAAAATGTCCCTTAAAATTTGTGTATGCTAATAGTTTCCAATCTTTTGTTGATTGTTTTTTATTTAAATTTGTAAAAGCTTTTCTTTAAATAAACTCTAATAGGAGCCCCCAAATTCTGGGGTGTGACTGGAGGTTGATGGTGCAGACAGGAGGGGTGGCTCACACAGCATTCTGAATAAAACTTACTCCTAAGACTTCATTTTGCGGATGGTGCTCTGAAATCAGTCACTAGCCACTGGCCAGTGAGGCCTCTTGGAGGCAGCGCTGGCTGGACCCCACCTGCCTGGGTGTGCCCAGGCTTCATCGGGGATGCAGCTGACCTAGACGAGGACCCTCTGCCTCCAGCCATGCCTCTGAGAACGCGGGCTGGAGCAGGTACGGATAGCCCACGAAGGGATGGGAATGAGCAGGGCTCAGCCCTCAGCCCCTCAGCTGTGCCTCCCGGCCTTCATGTTGAGAAAGGTACCTTCTTCAGAGGAAAGTCGTTTGGGGTAAGGAGGGCAGGAGATGGTTTTCAGCTGTACCCCCAGGAATCATGGAGAAAATCAGGGGATAAGAGGGACTTTCAGGTGCAACCTAGAGGGGATGGCCTGTGGACCTGCACACATCTGGACCCCTTTCTCCAGCTCCTATCTTCCCTCCTCTGACCCCTCTTGTCCACAGGCCAGGAAGTGTCACAGCAATAAGAACTTTATCCAGAAGACAGTGTGGACTTCCACCAGGTAGAGTAAATGCAGGGGTGCGAGGGGAAGATGGTCACTGCTGTACCTCCTTGGGCAGCTCAGCTCCCCAAATGGCAGGTGGGCCATGATGCCCCAAACCTGGGGACACAAGCAGCCAATAATGGTGCCTCAGGGACAGAGAACACAGCCAACCACTGGAAAGCCAGGTCAAAGTGGAGAAGTGAATCCTGAAATAACAAAAAATTCTAAACATAATGCAGACTCATGACACAGCTGTCAAACATGGAGAGTTTCCAAGCTGCAGACATTTCATGGAAATTTCCCAACCCTTGGCTTTCACTAGAATAGTGGTGCTAAGATATTAAGTGATAGACTATTTGTGTAAAAACATATATTTAGGTGAGATATTTACGATGCCATCTCATTCCTATTATTGTCTCATCATTACTGAATACTTTGTCTATTCTTATTACAGATAAGAAGAAAGCTCAACTCAGTAACACATCTGCCCAGTTCTTGGAAATGCAGGGTGTGCGTGAGGATGGAGGTCCTGCAGTGTTGGGAGAGGGTGTGCAATGGGAAGCAGCACTTCAGGTTTCCCTCTGACCTCTAGGCCTTGCCAAACAACCATGGCCTGTCTCCTGTGGACCAGACGCTGGGCTCCACACTGGCTCCACAATGGTGTGTGCCTTGTGAGATAGGCAATCCAGTGAGCAGCATGGCTTGTCATATTTTGGAACTACACCGGTACCAGGCACTGTACAGTCATCTGGTATCAGATTCCTTCTGGACCCTGAGCAGACTCCCGAAGGACAGCTGCCTCGGTCAGCAGAGGAGCCTGGCTACCACAGCCCACAGCTCTCTGCCTTGCTACCCGGGTCTGCCTCCCCTGGTTAGTTAGCCACATTCCCTCTGCTTCTCTCTAACTCCCTGAGAAAGAAAATCGTCCCAGACTCTGCTCACGACGCAGTGGGCACCCCTTTCCAGTGAGTGACATTCCCAGTCAGTGCTCTAGCAATTGGCTGGTCCACTGTGATAAGCTGACCCCTTCCACGAGGTGAATTTGCCCTCCCCACCTGCTGTGGGGCTTCCTGGAATAGGACCTGGGTGTGTTCTGTGCCTTTCCTAATCAATAACCTCCCAGTGAGCTTTCCTTATGTGTTCTTCCCTTTTCATCTGCAAGCGTCTCTGAGAAAAATCTTCTAAATCGATTTCTGACCCTTTTATCATTTTGCAGTTGGTTTGAAATTAAAATAGGACACATGCTTGGGAAGCTATTTTAATACCCCTGCTTCTCCTCTTCCCTCTGTCCTTCAGATATTTTACTCTGTTCCAACCTGAGGAAGGAGCACTGGTTCAGCCAAGATGAGAATGAAGAGGATCTGTGACCTTCTTCGCCTTAAGCCTGAGCCCTCCCAAATGTGTGTGTGGGGGGGGGCTGCTAGGCCAGCCCCTACGGGTAGAACTTTGGGTGGTGGATTTTGGTCTCTGAGATTGTATGGGGAGAAATGACATCATTAATCTAACTTCTAACTGAACTTTAGTACTTGATTCCTTCTAAAATGTAGACCAAAGAAGAACACAATAGCACCAGCATGCCAGTGGTTTCTCCACCATCAGAATTGCAGATATTTTGAATCTGAAGTGTTGTTGCAAAGAGCTCAGCTACATAATTTACTGCCTTGAAATTCCCTGCCATGATCTTATTTGGTACACAAAAATCTTCTAAATGGATTTCTGACCCTTTTCTCATCTTGCAGTTGGTTTGACCTTATACAAATTTTGAGATGATCATTCAATTTCAAAGTAGTTTAGTTTTGTTGTAATGCTCTGTATTTTATTTTATGTGTGTAAAGCCATTATTCTGAGAAAGGTCCCCAGGCTTCCCCAGATTAACAAAAGGTATAAAAAAAAAATAAGAAAAGGTTAAGGAAAAAGTTTCAAGATGTTGAGTTCAATGGAATGAATAGGGCCAGTAGGGGAAATTCAGATAAAGAATAATCTCAGCATCTGTTTTTACTGGTGTGATCATCTGAAAACTGGATTTTTCTGCCATCTATCAAGTGCTTATTTCACAGGGAGGCTGTTAAATCGTATGTACTAAATGTGAGTTAAGATGCAAAAAATGTATATTTAAAAATGTCAAATGTTTTGTATTTTTAAAAAGATAGAGAAGGAAGGATTAAAATAATATAAACAAATAAGATGAGCTTTTTAAATATGGACCTTGAGCTGAGTTTCTGGGGAATTTACTTTGGTGTTTACAGTAAGTTTAACATGACAGGTGGAGCTGCGTTGTTTGCCTGTCGTTGTCATCTACCTGGTAATCTTTTCCTTAGCAGCCTGAACTGTCTGTCTCAGGATGAACCAAGCCCAGGAGTGGCTGAGTGGCAGATGGAAACTCCAGCGCATGCAGGACATTTCAGGAGGGGACTTGACCTTGGAGCTATGCAATTACAGTCAGCAGGGGGGAGCCACAGGCCTGACGGGCCCTGGCCCTGGGGTTGCGGTGGGTTAGTCTGGCTCTTCCCCCTCCTGGTGTTGAGGATGAGATGGCAGTGCCAGGCTCAGGGGAGAGCTGCCGTATGGATCTCTTGTTTGACTTTGACTGTAGAGCCCCTGGGCCAGCGAGAGACAGAGACTTCCTAGGAGCTTCTGATTTCGCTGCTGACCATGGGCGCTGGCCAAGCTGTCCTCCTTTGGCTCTGAGCTTTTGCGGGGGCACAGCCCTGATTTCACCAGGCTGGTCTGGCCTGTCTTTACTTTGGGATCAAGGCTGCCAGTGGGGTGGAGGGGGTTGTGGTAAGAAGTGAGACAAGGAAAAGCAGCCTTCTTTTCAGAAGCCGTTCCTGTGCTTCAGACACCTGGTTCACCTGCTCCCCACTCCATGGGTGCTGAATGGGCAGCAGCCTCTCCTGGCTGCATCCTCAGGTCTGAGGTCCATCCCTTGAGGTGTTGCTAGCCATTGACAAAATGTAAGTCTCGTGTTACCTGGATCTCAATAAATCGGATCCCATTTGAGGTGGAGCTCCAACTCCATCTGTTCTGACTGGCTTTCCTAGTACCCCGTATCTGTTTTGCTAAAATGTGCAGACTCTTCTATCTCTCCCTGCTCTCTCCACCGGCTTCTCTGAAGGGTGGGGAGCATCGTCCCTTGGGGCTAATGTTGGGGATGCTACCCTGGCAGGGACTCAGGGTGTACACAGGGTGCACAGCCCTGAGGGGCTTGTTTACCCCATGATCTCTGCGGGACACGTTTGTCCTTGGGACACTTTTAGTGGCACATCTGGATGTGTTCTGCAGGGCTCAGGGTAGGAGACACCATCTTCTGAGCTGTGGAGCTAGGTCAGTCTGCATAGGAGTAATGAGGTGGGAAGTATAGCTGCAAAATTTGGGGGAATTTATATTCTAATGGACACCCTGCCAGGAAACATACATGCATTCACACATTAATTGCCTGCATAGTTCTTTAGGGCAAATTAACTTAATATCTCAGAGTCTCCAGCAGGTTGTCTATGAAATGCAAATTTCAGCAAGTCTCCCATGGTTGGGCAGGGATCAAAGGAGGCACACAGATCCTAGCTCTGAATAGACAATGAAAAACACTGCAGAAGAAAGTCGTCATTACTAAGATGCATCTGTGGGTGATGCTCGTTATATTCTTTCCATGGTAAGCCTCTCTCCTTCAGAGTAATGCATGGCGTAAGGTTTAATTTCATGAGCTACTTGAAACAGTGATGTGGAAGTGTCTATATCTACATCAATGAGAAAATGTTAATGGAAGCACTAATGGAAGTATTTAAACAGATTGGAGGAAAGATTTTCTATTTAGGATGGTTATGGAAAACATGGTTTGAAATCTTCTCAAGATGCTTTTCAGTTTTGAGACTCGATTCTCTGGATGGCACGGAGAAAGGTGCTGGGCAGCATCTGTGCCAGGGAAGACATGCTGTCCCTCTGCTGAAAGGTCTCACCTCCGGACTCGGATTGGCTGGTTACTCCTCTCCTCTCAAGCTTCAGTTCGACCATCACCTGCAAACTGAGCCTTAAAACAAGATGTAAGGAGGAGAGTCAGCACACTTTGGAGGAGTTTCATGTTTTCTTGGGCCAGGAATGGTCTTCTCAAAATGGTCTGATGCTACAGCAAAAATATTATAGGAATCTGTCAAAGAAACATCCATGTATACAGGTTTTAGGATTCTGGGCTTCAAAATCTTTATCAACCAGCTTGATAAATCAGCACTTTAATGGTGCCTGGGGGTGGCATGCTTTGATTTGTTAGCATGAGTAATCAGTAAACAAGATAAAGTTCACCAAGTTTAATGTTATTATATTGCTCTCTAAACAGACCCCTTATTTACAACACATCACTAATCTGGTCGGGGCCCAGAATTTACCGTATAACCCACAGTGTTTAAAAATGGCTGTCACAGAGCTGTCTGAGAAAAAGAACTACCTAAAAAACACATTCGAGGAATTTTTTCTTTGATGTTCAACTGTGTATAAAAGAACGCTGAATCATAAATGCTTAAGAATGGTTTGAGAATAATTATGGAGGTTGTTGGGACCAAACCTTACAAATTTTCCAAAAAGAACTTTCAATTTGGAAACATGATCTTATGTCCTGTTTCTGTTTAGTTGCTCAATTATAAATAAATTCACGATCCTCACTATATGCCCCAACTGGCACAATGCAGTTCCTTCCTTGCAAGGGAGCCTTTATTTCCAGAGGCGATTCCTACGTCAGTGGAAATTGTCTTCCTGTCCCTGAATGTCATTCATGAAGGGAAAGGCTGGACCAGATGGAGACCCTGCCGCTCTGGATTCTCACGGTCTTTCTCAGGGATACAGATTAATGCAAATCCTCCCTTTGAACTGATATACAGAAAAATCTGTAGGCACTCCCACAAGCAATTGTTATTCTGGAGTTAGATCAAAATTTGATCAAATTCTACTTTGTTGGCAAATGATCTTAGGCTTTGGGAGAAAAAGAGCTTTCCTTGCACTTCAGGCCAATGGTAAATCACTCACATTCACACCAACCCAGGCCCCATGACAGTGCCGGGGAGACACCACCCCCTGCAGCTGGTGCCCATGGCCCAGGGACAGAGACAGACAGCCTGCAAGGCTCCCTGAGTCTCAGAGCACAGTCAGATCCCATCCTGGGAACATCCCCTCTGTCACCCATGCCTCCCCTTCTCTGCCTCCTGGTCTCTGAGCCCTGCTCCTGCACTAACTCGGGCTGTGACGCCTTGCACTGTGCCATTAGAGGAGCATGTCAACTGGGTCCCTGCCCTCAGTCTTGGGCCCACCCATCCAGCTCCTGCTGAGCAACTGGATGTGGCCTGCAAATCTGACTACTGCCTCCTCTCATTAAAGCTCCAGGGCCACCCTGGCTCCCAGGACAAGGCTATGTTCTGGGGACACACCTGCAGCCCCTGAGGTCACCTTCATTCACCTAATGCTGCAGGGCCACTGATTCTCCTGCAGGATATGACAAGAATCAGTAGAGGGAATGGCCAAAGCATGGGATTTGGGACACAATTCTATTTATTGGCTTCATTTACATATTACTTCTTAAGAAAGTACAAACTGAAAGCACAACTATCACCTGGGTGTAAATGGTCCGAGCTGGAGGTGGTGCAGTAGAACCTGAGAGTGTGGATGCAAATCCAGACCTCCCCGTTTCCCAGCTGTGCAGCTCTGGAGGAATGCTTATCATCCCTAAGCCTGGTTTGCCATAGCACCAGCCCAACACGTACCTCCCGAGATGGCTGAGATGTCAGATGCAGTGAACACCAGCAAATGTGAGCCCCACGCATGGTCCCTTCTCTCATCTGACTAATTATTATATAAGCCAAGGAAAGCCTTTGAATCAAAGTATGAGCATTTTGAAGCCTCGAGCATCCCAAAAGAGAAACCTAAGAAAGAAAAATATATGAATTACATTATTCATGATGCTGAGCTGAATTTTTTAGGGCAATGAACATCCCTCAGTAGAAAATGCCTGTATCGTCAGCTTTATGCAGAGCTGTTGTGCAGCATCTTTCAGCCCAGGATTGAAAACTGAGAGCACTATGCACAGGAGTGAGAAGGTCATACTTCAGCTGGGGTGGCCTCAAGAGGTCCCATCTCCCAAGCTTTCTGTCACTCTATTTGGACCCAGGGTGATGTTCTGAGGCAGCAAAGTAAAGTGAGTAGCAATGAACATCCAATGTGTGAGCTCAGTTAAGAGCAGCCTGGACCCAAAGAATAAATTTTTAGCGTAACTATTGTTTTTGCTAAGAAGCTGGTATGCCTAATTTGTGGCTAATTGTGGTTGAACCATCTGCCAGTCACTAATAGAATCAAGAGTCCCAGAGGGTGCATGCATACGTGTGCTGGCGGCTGTCCCTCAGTCAGTCATGGTAAGGGAAGCTGAATGTCATCAATTACATCATTTGACCTGTTCAAATTTCATTCTGCTAAAATGACATCACCCAGTGGAGCTTGAGGAAGGGGAACAGGTGTGAACAGGAGTTCTCTGTGCTTGCCTCAGTCAGTCACATGGGATGCAGATTTTAGCAGCCAGCACTAGTGACCATGAGACATTTCTAGAGCTATGTATCTGTGAGGCTCCAAATCCCAGAGGACCCTGGGGACCTCCATGTCTGGTGAGCACCCACTGGCATGTTAGTAGACCCTGAGGAACGATGAGCCATGAGGGTGCTTGGAAGCATGGTGTCTTCTCTGCAGGATATGACAAGAATCAATAGAGGGAATGACCAAAGCCATGCTCCACTTCCGTTCTCTCTGGCCTTGGTCACCAGTCTCAGAATCCATGTGGGACCACGTAGTCCTACTGCCTGGCGGGGCTGAAGCCCCAGCAGGTAGAGGGGAGATGCTTGGGACTCACTCCACGGATGAAGTGGAGGGCAGATGGGCACCGTGGGAGTGTGGCTCCCAGCCCGCTGAGACAGTGCTCTCCTGAAGGCCCGAATCCAGCAGAACTTTAGAGATGCCTGGATTTGGCAACCCTCCTGCTTTGCTGGCAGCTGTAGGTGCAGGAAGGAGACAGAGTTAGGGGATGAGTCAGCTCCCTGCCTTCCTCTCTGATACACTCAGTGATTTACATTCCTCCAGTATCTCCAGAATATTCTTTCCCCATTCCTCTCCCTTGTGGTTCCCTATGTCTTCTCCAAAATCCAGCCAATAGCATGACTCTGTGCAGTATCTTCTGTTCCCGTACTTCTTGGGGCATGCTGCCCTGTCCCTTTCCATAATGACCTTTTTAATATCTCACTGCCCTCGATGGATGCTCTAGTTTTCTCCTTCCCCTTCACATGCCAACCTTCCCACATGCTTCCTTCCCAGGACAGGGTGCTCACTACCTTTGTGGAAACCCAAAGAAAGTGTCAGGCTTAGGTGACTTCTGACATCACCCTCAACTTCAGGGCCAGATGCTCTCTGAGGGAAATGCAAAAATATACATTGATTAAGACACTTAACGGGAAGTTGAGAACTGGAAACTAACCATATGCCAAAATCACAACCATAGACAGTTCAGCCACCCTGAGCAGAGTGTTGCTGTTGACCACTGCAGTATATGCAGGCAGATAGATAACTTTCCAGAATATTAGCCAGCACGCCCTGCTCACAGTGAATTTCTTTCCATGAGTCATCCTTCCCTGATGGCTTGGGGAGCAGCAAGAGGCTTTACCTGCCCTCATGGGCAGAGGGCTGGAAGCACTGAGACTGCACCAGATGCTTGTCTTTTCATTCCCGGGGTTGATTCTTAACTGGAGAACTGAAAGTACAACTCTCAATGGCAAATAGATGGGCTTTTCAAGCGAGAACAAATTTGATTATCCTCTTTTCATCCTAAAGTTAAGGGCTTTAAAGACTTTCTCTAAATAAGC
Source organism: Manis pentadactyla (assembly GCF_030020395.1). Taxonomy (NCBI): domain Eukaryota; kingdom Metazoa; phylum Chordata; class Mammalia; order Pholidota; family Manidae; genus Manis; species Manis pentadactyla. Next base: position 48,789,671 of record NC_080025.1, read on the forward strand.
TATATCATGAATGAGAAAAGATTCAGTGGGCAAACGGAATTATTTCCTTTATCTGTTGCATGGTATTTGCAACTTTCATGACTGGCATAAGGATGAAATACACATGCAGTGAGAAGCTTAATGATGTGATGAACACAATGAACCCACTTCTCCACTCAACAAATAGTACATTGGATGCTCTCCCATACCATTTCGCTGCCCGCCTTTAGGGAGCCATGCTCCACTGCCATTCTCTTGCTCCAGGAAAGAAAAAAAAGCCTTATTACATGTATCTCCTTTACTCTCTAGGTGGTGGGAGGTGGAAGATTACCACTTGCTTGGCCCCACTGTGACCTTGTGGGGAACCATGGTTTTCTGTGGGTCTTTGGCTGGAGTAGAGTAGATGTCAAGATGGATTTCTGTTGTCAAACTGCTGTGTCAGTCAGCTCTGGCTGCTGTAACAGAATACTGTAGACTGGGTGGGTAATAACAGCATGTATTTCTCACAGTTCTGGGTGGTAGAAGGCAATATTGAGGTGCCTGCAGATTTGGTGTCTGGTGAGCCCACTTCCTGGCTTGAAGACTGCTGTCTGCTCCCTGTGTCCTCACATGGGGGAGAAAGGGGTCACCTTAGAAGGGCACTAATCCAAATTCTGAGACTTATGACCTGCTCACCTTCCAAAGGCCTGCCTCCTGCTACCATTTCAAGGGATTTGGGGCTTCAACATGTGACTCTGTATGAACACAGACGTTCCACCCATAGCAGCCACCCTTGGCCTGGTCCTTTGGCAAAGGAAGGCAGACGGTCAAGGGGCCTATTTTTTGGTCTTTGTCTGTTGGCATTTCCAAATGGAAGGCCCCTGAAGCTTCACATCCAGGATGACCCACCATCTGGGCCCTTCAGAGGCCATTCTTAGTGCCTGACTTTTCCTGTCCATGTCACACTTAACTGCTTCTTTATGTACCTTGTGATTTTTTATTGAAAACTGGAATATTAGCAAATATACTGTAGTGAGCCTGGACACTAAGGTCCCCTAAGGTTTGATGTTTCTTGTTGTCTCGGCTGAGTCATTGCAGTGGAGCCCACATCCCGCAGTCAGCTGGGGGATGCTACTCCATTAGCTGTAGCCTTAGCCACAGGCGTGGTTCCCATCACCAGAGGTGATGGTTTCAGCTGGGCTCCTCGCTCCTATCTCCTACTCACCACTCAGCAGTGGCTGGTCTGCTGCCTTGTGATCCCTGCTTAGCCTCCACCAACTGCTGGCTGATTGTTACATTGTTTTCAGCAACATCCTGGAGTGTTACTTTTTCCCACAGCCTGATCCAATTAAAGTCAGGCTCTGTAGGGGCAGGGTGTTCACAGTTTTTGAGGCTTGTTTCCTACCCTGCAGGGCAATTGTTTTCTGGATCTCTGCATTAAACCTCTAGAGGGTATACCACCTCACTAGAGGCTGCTGGCATCGTGCATGGGGTGCCGCCTCCTGCTTGCTCACCACTAGGGTCTCTGTTGTTTCTGACAGCACTGTAGGCATGAATTTCCCCACGCTCCATCCTGCATGGAGTCAGTTCCATAGGGAGTGCTGCCGAGCTCTTCTTTCAGGCTGCTTCTCCCCATCAGCTTCTCTCTGCTCTCTGAAAGGGTAGACATGGTGGCTCTATTCCCCTGGAGTGACACCCCTGATCTTTTCGGTTGTCCCTTCAGGCATGGAAGCTCCTCCCTCTGAGTAAGACAGGCTGAAGGGCACGGCCCCAGGTCCACCTGCTGGGCAGAGGCCACCCTGCAAGTTGTGGATCAGAGGCTCCAGTCCTCTCAGCAATGCCTACCTGGAAGGAGGCTCCCAGGATAGAGGACAGAGCCAAGAACTGATTTCATCCCACACCAGGACCTCGGGGCAGGGGCCTCTTTCCTTGGCCACCCAGGAGAGGAGCTTATACACACTGAGGATGGGAGGGGGTGCAGGGGGTGAGAGGAGAGGGCTCACTGCTCCAACACCACTGCCTCACTGCTCTCTCTCAGATGGACGAACTTTTCCTGAGTGAAAGTGTCTCTTTTGCCATATTCCTTTTCCAAGTACTTTGAAAGGTTAATTTTTAAAAAATGATTTTCACCGGTTAAACACCATTTCCCTAGAGAGCATCTGGGAGCTCCTCACACAACGCTACACAAGTCCTGCCTCTAGGAAATGTGGTAGATAAGTGGCTGGATTCCCTTTCCCAGAATTTTGTTAGTAATGTCTTTTTAAAATCAATGTTCCTGGGGCTACTGATTTGAAGTTTTCATTTAGTTACCCTGGGCATGGTGTACTGGTTTCCGTGGCATTTATTTGTAGCTACCATTACCATTTTATTTGCCTCCTAAAGCTTTAAAGGGAATTTAAAACTAAATGCTATTATTTCACTAAAACTTGATATCTTCAGACAAATTATTGGGATTGTTTTCCCTTCACCCTTTCAGCCTTCCTAGCTACTGATTTACTGCTGGTTACAGGTGGTGTCTCAAAATCCCCTGAAACAAACCCAAGCGCTTCATGAGCCCAAGAGGTTATTCCTCAACATGCATTCAAAATGGAAGTTTTACATGAAACACTGCTCTGAAATATTCGGGTAGAGATTGCAATATTAAATTTTTGGATTTGCTTGCTTAATTATTTGAGTTTAATTATAGGGCAGAAAATCTTCTCCCTGCTCTTGGCGTCTGAGTCAGGCTACAAGTTCCCAGGTCCGTTATTGGTCACCAACTTTACAGCTTGGGCAGGCCGTCTCGTGTGGTGGAAAGGTGCTCTGCTTCTATCTAAGTCATTTATATCTAAATCTGCTTACATATCTGGATGATAATTTTAGACATAAAGACATATTTCTAATCAGTGTGTTTTTAGACTTGCTAGTAAGTTCTGAAATTAATTAGCTTAATAGCTCTTTTTATATTCCATGTTCCCATTTTAAAACTAAATGCCCTTCTAAATGAAGCAGATCATCTTGTAATTCTCCTGTGAATGATGTTGAACTCTCTCAGTCCTTTTTAAAAAATGATATCGATTTTGCACTTAGTCTTGAATGGTGACTTAGTTGAAACACCAACTACTTTCTTATTTCTTTCTTTATTGAAGTATAGTTGATATGCAATATTATACTGGTTTCAGGGGTGCAGCATGGTGATCCCACAATTATATGCACTACTAAATCCTCACCACAGTAAGTGTAGTTACCGTCTGTCATCATGTTATCACAAAGATATTATGATATTATTGACTAATTCCCTATGCAATACTATTATCTCTGTGGTTAATTTATTTCATAATTGGAAGTTTGCACCTCTTTATCCCCTTTAGCTATTTTCACTCAGCACTTTGAAACTAGTATTCTGTTGTCTTGTGAAACGGGTTTTTGCTTGAAACAAAGTCTGTTGTCCTTCTAATACTCAATATGGTCAAAAAAAGGAAATTATCTGCCTTTTCTTTATTTTATTTTTTCAATTTTGTTTTGGCACTGATGTTCTGTACCTTATGTGTGTGCACATGTCCACATGGACACACAAACATACAAAATGCATGGGCACACAACACATCCACGTGGGTACACACAGGTGCACACATACACACGTGCACATGTACAGACTCACATACCATTCTTACCTATTATGATGATCCTGATCATGACTTATGTATTCATTCAGCAATTTTTAAGTGTCTTATGTGCCACATTCTATTCTACTAATACAATGTGTTTATTAATTTGAAAATGTGAGTATCCTCAAATAGGGAAGATTCTCAGGAATCTCCTTCCAATTTTTCCTCTCATTCTTTCCTCAAAGCTCCTACAGTTCATCCTTTTCAGCCAGGCATTGACTTCTCTCTGGCTATGGAAGTCTAGATGGCATCTTCTTTCAATAAAAGGCTGTATATATATCTTTGGGATTTTCTACATAAACCATCTCATATCTGCAAACAAAGACAACGAGCCTTTTCTTCCCCTCCCCCCCATTCTGTGTACCTTTCATGTATTTTTGTAGTCTTATTGGATTAAGCAGGATTTCCAGAACCGTAAGAGCAGTGAGAGGGGACATCCATGCCTGTTCCTAATCTTAGGGGAAAACATTTAGTGTCTCACCACTAATTCTGATGTTAGCTATGTTGATTTGTTTTTGTTTTTAATAGATATTCTTTGTCAAAATGTGGAAGTCCAGCTCTACTCCTAGGTTGCTGAGTTTTTATCAAGAAAGGGTGCTGAATTTTGTCAAATGCTTTTTTCAGCACATATTGATATATGAGTTTTTACTGTTTAGTGTGTTGATGTGACAGACTACATATTTTCAAATGATTAAGAATCCTAGTATCTTTGGGATAAATGCCACTTAGTTATGTCATAAAATTATTTTTATGAATTTTTGGATTTAATTTTTGAATATGTTGTGGAGTATTTTACATTTATGTGCATGAGAGATGTCAGTCTGTATTTTTCCTCTTTTGTAACATCATTGTATGGCTTTGGTATTTAGGCAATATGGACCTCATTGAATGAATTATGAAGTATACCTTCTTTGTATTATTTTGGAAGAGATTATTAGTAGTTTCTGGTGAATGTTCCATGTGAGATTGAAAAGAGGGCATATTCTGCTATTGTTAGTTAAGTATTATATAACTGTCAACTAGATCCAATTGATTAACGATGCTATTGATTTCAACTCTACTATTATGGATTTTCTGCTGGCTGGAAAATACAGGAACACTGGAGTCTCCGACTGTAATATTTCACTTGTTTATTTTTCCTTGTAGTTCTATCAGTTTTTACTTCAAGTATCCTGAAGCTATAGTCTGGTGCATATGCACTAAGGATATATACATATTCTTGGAGAATTGACTCTTTCTCCTTTTTATCCCTGATATTTTCCCTTGCTCTGATGTCTGCTTTGTCTGAAATTAATACAACTTTCTTCCAATTAGTGCTAACATTGCACATCTTTATCTTTCCTTTTAATCTATTTACATGTTTGTATTTAAATTAGATTTCTTGTAGACAACTATAGTTGGTTTTTGCTTTTCTACTCATTCTGAAAGTCTCTATCTTTTACTTTGTGTATGTACACCATTCACATTTAAAGTGATTAATGATATAGTTTGATTAATATCTACCATATTTGTAACTGTTTTCCATTAGTTGCCTTCATTCTTTGAGAATTTTTTGCCATCCTCTCTTTTGTGCTTTCTTTGGTTTCATTTTAGCATTTTAAAAGACTCCATTATTTCTTCTCTCTTAGCATATCATTATTAATTATTATTATTATTAAAGCTGCCCTAGCATTTGCAATGTACATGTACAAGCAACCTAAGTCCACTCTCAGTAACACAATAGTGCTTCCCGGGCAGCACAGATGCCTTGTGACAGAGAATTCCTATTGCCTCCTTCTGTCCCTTAAACCATTGTTTTCACTAATTTCACTTATCTGTAAGCTATAATCAGCTAGAATATTGTTATTATTACTTTGAATAAACTGCTTTCTACAGGACTAATTCAGAATAAGAAAATAAAATATTTAATTTTACCTTGATATCTTCCTTTTCTAATGTGCTGTCTTTCTTTAGGCGGGTAAGAGTTTCTGACCTTTATAATTTCCCTTCTCTCTGAAGAACTTCTAGCATATCCTGCAAAGCAGGTTGACGGGTGGCGAATTTCCCCAGTTTTGCTTCAGAAAGTCTTTATTTCTCCTTCCCTTGTGAAAGACAGTATCACTGGGTACAGAATCCTAGGTGGGTAGACTTTTCTTTCCATATGTCAGGTCTGATCCGCTCTCTTACTGTTTGCCTGGCTCCTAAAGAGAAGCCCGGTATAACCCAGAGAGCTGTCCCTCTATGAGAAAGGCATTTTTCCCTATCACTTTTTTCCAGATTTTCACTTTGCTTTTGATTTTCTGCAGTTTGAATAATAATGTATCTAAATGAGGACTTAAAAAAAATATTTGTCTTTGGTTTTCTCTGAGCTTCTTAGATCTGTGGTTTCTTATCTGTCATTAATTTAAGAAAATCATTATTTTTACTTCACTATTTCAAATGTTCCTTCTTTCCTTTCTCTCTCCTGGTGTTCTCACTGTGTGCATGTTATGCTTTTGTAATTCTCATCCATCATTGGATATCCTATTCTGTTTTCTCATTCTTTCTTCCACATTGCATTTCATTCTGAGATGTGTCTATTGACATGTATTCAGGCTCAGTGACCCAGCTGTGTTCACTCTACTGATCCATTGGAGGAATTCCTATTTCTGCCAAAGTGGATTTGTTTGTTGTTGCTGTTTTTCTAGCATTTCCTTTGGTTTCCTTGTAGGGTGTCCATCTCTCTGCTTACTTTGACCAGTCTTCCCAGTAGAGCCCTTAGCACCTTAATCATCGATATTTTAAATTCCTGGTCTGGTAATTTCATAGTTCATGCCATGTCTGAGTCTGGTTCTGATGCTTGCTTTGTATCTTCAAACTAGGTTTGTTTGTGTATGTTTTGCCTTTTAGCATGTCTTGTATTTTTCTTAAAAACCAAATACGATGTATCACTAAAGCAACTGAAGTCGGTAGGCATTTTGTGTGACATTTGCGTCTATCTGGCTGGAAGTGTGGTCATGTTCACTATTTACTGCAGGTGTAGGTGTCAGAGGTCAGAATTTACTCCAGTGTCTTTGTTTCCATCTTCCTGCTGCCTTCATCTTGCTCTATACAATCATTCTTGCAAGGGCCCTGAGCTTGGTAGCTACTTTAGCTGTAAAAGCTGTTTTACACAGGACCCTGATTGATGTGGTGGTAACAGGTGGCCGTGGGGAGAAGCCTTCCATAACATCATCATTGAATCTCAGTCTTTCAGTGAGTCCGTGCTTCTGGGCTGTGACCTTCAGAGGGCGGCACAGTTTTTTGGCCCCAGCTATAGGAAACAAGAAGACTGAAGGTGACCAGTGTTAAGTGCTTCCCTTCTCCCACAGTCATTAGGTTCTGGCAAATCCCAAGTCACTCAGGCTTTGGTAAAATAGTTTCCCTTGGCAGCAGACCTTTTGCAGGAGAAGAGGATGCCCTGAATGTATTGCAAGATGGCTATTGTTCCCCTTGTCTTGCCGGAAACTTGAGGAAATTTTTCTCTTATCACTCTGAGAACTTTGGTGGGGACCCTAGTGGTGAAAGTCAAGAAAGTGATACCCCAAGTTTTAGTCCCCTGGATTTTTAAGTCTCGGGCCAGACCACACTGGATCTCCAGCAATTCATCAATTGCAGTGTAAGTACTGGAATTCTGCTTGCAGTGAGCTGTGATTCTCAGTGTCCCCCCTTCTCTCCATTTTCCAGACAATGGTTAGACCTGAGACCCCAGTTCTTTGATGGACTAAGGAGTGTTACTGGTGATCAGTTTGTCTGGCTTTTTTCTTATTGTGGAGGCATGAGTGATGACTTCTGAGCTCCACACATCAGACTGGAAACTGGGAGCACACATTATTTTTAATGTATTAATGTTTTTAATGTTAAAGTATAGTATCATGTTTTGTGAATTTTCTTCCTATTCTTTAAAAATTAAAAGGTCCTTGCTAATCTACTTATCTGTTTAATACTTCTCCTTTTAAAAATTTGGCATTTTTACGGTTTCACTTTTTACATTCAATTCTAAACCAGCTTGATGATGAAGTATGATGAGAGATTTATAAAATAATCTGATTTTAATTATTAAGTGAAAGTATAATTTGGAGAGCAGCTATGAGAACATTTTTTACATAGTTCTTTCAGCATTACCTATGTGGAAATATGATTGATGTTCATGCTTGGAAATGCATGAGAACCACAATGTTTGGGAGGTTTCGAAAGGCTCTGGTCCCTTTAGCTAAAAGTTCCCTTCTATGACTGCCCAGAACCTCTCCTGCATTCTTCCCCACCTTGCTGGTGGCTGTCTGTCTGTTTCTGATTTCCACTATCTATTGCTAGTATAGAAGTTAGTGGGAATTAAATACTCATATGTTCCAAATGGTGAATTTTTCAATATTGCCCAACATGCACAGTTATTAGACATGCTAATTTCTTTCTAAATATCCCCTTTCTTTTATAAAACTTGCATCATGTAGTCATAGTATGAGGTCTTGTCACCATGACATAGCACTTGTCTCAATGGGTTTGCTCAAGATATTTAATTTAATTCATTTGTATTACCTATTGTTGTTATGACCAGTTAGTAAACACTATGAGGAGAGGCCCCAAACCTGTTCCAAAGTATTTGCAGTGGCTGAAATAGGGTGTGATGTTCATTTGTTTTCTAATTCAGTTATTTTGACTTCAAACAGTTCACATAGGCAGCTGACCTCCCTCTGCTAATAAGTTGGAGATGAGATGGAATGAGAGACACATTATTCTTGAAAATCATTCTGGCTTGTCCATTTCAGCATTTAAGATGTAGAGAAAAAGCACCCCCATCAATGGTGATTCATACCACATCCCTCTCCTGTCCTAGGCTCCATTCTCCCCCAGACTCTCACGTACCAAGGAGGACCCAGGTGTGCATGATGGGGTCTCAGCAAGCTCATCAGAAACTCTATCCTGACATCCTCAGCTTCCATCTGACATGTTGTGAGGATTAGATGAGGCAAAGAGGGGCATGGCTGCAGAGTTACCCCCATAATGTCCTGTCCCCCTTCCATATGACTGCCATGCATCCAGCCGTGTGCTCATTTGTCATATGGGGAGCATGTGAAATATGTTCGTGTGCTCAAAGAACAGATCCAATTGCTTTTGATGTGAGCGATGTCTACGAGTTTAACATGGCAAAAGAAAACTGCACTATGAGCTGTAAACCAAAAGCTTGGGTTTGGCTGTTCTCAAGCCTAACAGAGAGAGCTCGGCCACTGTATGTGATGATCTAATTTCAAATTTTGGCTGAGTCATTTCCTGGTTGTGTATATTAGGCAATTATTTAAACTCTTTAGCTTCAATTTCCTTATGTATAAATTGAATGAATTCTGTTTCACATGTTTGCCCTAGAATTATAGAAAACGTGGCTGCCTGGAACAGGTAGACTACCTACACCGTGCTAAATGTTCAAAATATTGGTCTTATTATTAACAAAATTGTTACTAGAAGCAATTATAGTCATCATCATATCTGTCCAGTAATACAGACGATAATGGGAATTACTAATCAAACTTGCTTCTTTAAAGTATCAGACTGATAGTTTTATATTTATCAAATTCCAAATGTTGTGTAAGGGAGATAAATTAATCAACAGAAAAATTTAAATGTAAATTATAACATAAAGTCTTGAAAAACATTACTTTATAATGATGCCTGAGAAGGAAATACGTTCTTTTCACTTAGAACAATCCATACTATTTGCTAGAGAACTTTGAAAAACTTAAATTATTTCTCCTCCTGAATACATATCTGGCATGAATAGATCCAAAACAGTATTTGACTATTGAGGTCATAGTAGAAGTACCCATTGACTGAAAATTGGAACAACCCAGTTTTTAGTCTTTTAAATGTCCAATATTTGGCAAGCTATTTCAGTTTGATGACTTATATTCTTCAGGCTTGTGAAGACAAAATTTTGCTCTGTTTTACAGAAGGGCTTTAGAGAAAGAAAAGGAGATAGCACGCTGTAGTTCTTCTGTTGTGAGGTATAGAGCAGAATTTTGAAGCTACATTAATTTTCTCAGGTAATGAGGGAAATATGCAAAAGAGCAAGTAACGGAGTGGTGGCCTGAGGCCCGCAGAGCCCGTGGCCTGCCCTTTAATGCCTGTCTTGCCTTCCTCCTGCTCCTCAGGATGGATTCTTCAATCATTCTGTCCTCAAGTCCACTGGTTCTTTCTTCTATCTGCTCAAATCTGCTATTGAACCCCTCCAGTGAAGTTTGATTTCAGCTATTGTCCTTTCTAGTTCCAGTATTTCCATTTGGTTCCCCTTTAGCTCTTTGTTGGCATTCTCCATTTGCTCATAAATCATTCTTCTGACTTCCTTTAATTCTTTGTCAATAGTTATGTGTAGCTCTTTGAACATATTTAAGATAGTTCATCTAAAGTCTCTGTCTAGTAAGTCTAATGTCTGGGTTTCCTCAGGGGCAGTTTGTACTGATTTCTTTTTTTCTCATGAGTGGGCCTTACTTTCCAATTTCTTGCTTTGTAATTTTCTGATGGAACTTGGCCATGCTGAGCATTACAATGTGCTGACTCTGGAAACCATGTTCTCCCCCTTCCCAGGGTTTTCTGTTGCAGAATGTTGAGGCTTGCAGTTATCCATTCATTTAGTGACTTTTCCAAAAAGTTTTTATTTAGAGAGGTTTTATTCCTTGTTGTATATGGTTACTGAAATCCCTGTTCTGTTGTCTCAGTGACTTGTGGAGAGTTAATGAAATGCTTCACGTCTAAAAGAAAAAAATTCTCCCAGTCTTTGCAGATCGGCTCTGAGCTAGGGCAATCCTTCAGTACTGAGCCAAGCCACGTATAACCCCACGTATAACCCTCCCTTAGCCTTTATTTCCTGCATGTGTGGAGCCCAGAGATTAACCAAGGGTGCAAGAATGGGCTCCTCTTAGGTCTGTTCTGAGCACGTGTTCAGCCTGGCCACACATGTTGCACTTCAGAATTTCCAGAAGTCTTATTATTGGGAATCTGATCCTGTAGTAAATCTAGTTTATGAAATAATAATAACTGTGTTTTTCCAGACCCAGTTTATATGTTTCATGTCTTTTCCTCACCAGAAAATGTAAAGCTATAATTTATATATTAATAGAAATTTTGAACAGGACAGAAACTTAGAATCCATCCTGCTGAAGTCAGAATACTTTCAAGGTGAAGAAACTCAGAGCTGACAGGAAAATAAAGCACCTATTTTGTGCAAATGCTGGTGCTAATATCCATTTTTCTTCTCTTGTGGCATAGTGGGTTCTCTGCCAACCACACAGGAAATATATACAACAGAGCCAAAGGAAAATATGTGGTGGCCTTTGTCCTATTGAATAGATGGAGGAGACCAGAAGCCATGACAACAAGAAGGTAGAGGAAGAACCATTAATGTACCTCAGAAGGCATGAGATCAAGCTGCACAGTGACAGGGACCAAAATAAAGGCAGCAACAGGAGATTTTTAAAGGAATTATTAAGTTGTTCATCGTGGTTTTCCAGAATGGCATAATGCCACAGTTGGAGAAAATCTCTTTTGTTATTACACGTTTTGAAGCATGGATGTACGGCTTTTATATTGTCCCTGGTGGCAATAGATCATGGTCTTAAAACAATGATTTTAAATTAATTAATTCATTTGTTTACTAATATATGGCTACAACATCATAAAAAAGAAAGCTATTATGCAAAAACAAAAGAAGCCCTTCCCAGGCTGCTTCAGTGTGGTATAATTAATAATTATAAACCTGTCTGTCAGAAGAAAAAAACTTATATTTGTAAATAATTTTTACAATCTACAGGGCTACCTCCACTTGGAGTTCCTAATTACCTGCTAACGACAAAAAGGAGGTGGAAATGTTTATATAGAGTCAGTGATGAAAACAGGGAGACTTGTGAAGAGTGATTTTCACCATGAAACAGAGACAGAGCTGATGATGGAAATTTGTATTTCTAGTTTAGTTGACTTCATATTCATGAATTTACTCACACACTTATTCAATATTTGCTTAGAACTATGCTGGTAATTTCAAATAAAGAATAGGTAAGATGTTGTCTTTGCCCAAGACAAGCCCACAGACTCGGTGGATTGATAGTCACAACACAGTGTGTCGTCAAACCAAAGGTGCTGTGCTAAATTGCCTGCTGTCAGCTGGGCCTCATCCTCTGCCCCCATCTCCTTTCCAAAAATCTGGGAACTGTGCTGCCTAATATTCTCTTCCTCCTGGGGTTCCACACTGAGCACACTGATGAGAGGCAGTCAGTCCACCAGGGTGTGAGTGGAGAGGTCGTTATTCCCCAAGGGCCAATGTTCAGGGTGGGTGACCCCTCAGCACCCTCCCAGCCACCTGCCTTGCTGGTATAGCCAGAGGGAAGTTGTGTGGCATCTGCACTGTGGGTGTCCCACGGGTGCCCAGTGAGCTCCTGAGAACAACCACTTTTAGTGACAATGTCTCTGACCTTTCCTCTTCCAGCCCTTTAGTGCTTTTAGAACCCTTACCTCTGTTCCAAGTCAACACTGGGGATGCCTTTCTGTTTGTAGATAACCTCCTATTTAAAGAGATTATTAATTTAATAAAATGGCTAATAGTGCTTGGGAGAGTCAGAGTGGGGATCACAGAGGTGGCATTTGATCCAGATTTTAAAGAGGGTCTCTAGAGAGAAAAGAGGAGTGGCTCCAGGTGGTGGAGAGGGTACGTGAAATGCACAGCCTGCTTGAAAGAGCAAGAGATTTTGTGACTGAAGAAAGTGCAGGAGGGCATCTGAAGAATGAAAATGCAATATGGACATTCACTAGATCCGACAGCGCCTCACATGCCAGGATGGGCAGCTGAGGGCTCTCCTTGGTAATGAGGAGTCACACGGTCAGAAATGCATTTAGGAGCCTTTTTCAATGATTCACGTAAGATGTGTTGGTTCCTAGGATTAGAAAAATTAAAATACAATATTCCTAGTTGAATTTGAATTTCAGTTAAAATTATTTGTATTAAAAGTATACCCCATGCAATATCTATGACATAGTTACACTGACAATTGTTTGTTGTTCATCTGAAATTCAAATATAACTGGGCATCCTGACAACCCTTAACATAATTAGAGCCTTTACGTGACCTAACAGATTCTTCAATCACCAGCTGTGGTTATATAGCTGGTGTCTTCTTTGTGTCTTCATGTGGAAGAAATGTTGGGGGAGCTCTGTGGGGTCTCTTTTATAAGAATACTGATATAATCATGACAGCTTAACCCTCATGACCTCATCAGTTCCCAAAGGACCATCTCCTAAAACCACCGCTTTGAGGTGAGGATTTCAGTGTAAGAATATGGGGGAGACACACGCATTGGGCCTACAGCCCCAGCTTGCATGGGGAGCTCTGTGATGCAGGAGAAGCAGGCCTTTGTGCTGTGCCCTCCCTTCATCGCCCCAACGCCTGGACCTCTGACTTCCTCAGTCTGGCTGGTTACTCACAGATGCTTACTAGTATATGCAGATATAAACTCAAACTCCCAGGAATTCTGTGATTTTAGGAATGTTATTTAATGATTCCAAATACCAGTTTTGTAGTTTATACACTGGGCCATTATTTGTTGTTGTTTTATATGAACATCTATTTGCCATCCTTTTGGTAACATCAGGAAGAGTTTGCTTTAGTGAACTACCGACTAATTCCTTATTCTAAGATCTATGGTTTGAGGCTGATCTCATTTCCAGCTCTGCTGTGGGACTTTATTGGCTAAAGTAAATCAGTTTGCCCCATGCTCTTGTCCATGAGGAGGGTTCCTGGGTGGGCACAGTGTCCAGTGAGGACCAATGAAGTGTGATTAGAGGTTTACTGCATTTCCAGGAAGGAAAGGGTCCTTCCACCCACCTCCAATGGGAGGTTGTAGTCCCTGCAGCTGCTGGCAGCCACATTGTAACTATGAGGGCAGAACTTGTTTAAGATGGTAGCAGCTCTGAAGACAGGGAATAGAGACATTGAGAACGTGGGTCCTGCTCACCTTCTTTGACTTTGGGTGAAGCCGCAGGCAACTTTGTTCTCTGAGCTAATGATTTTCTAGTTTTGTTTGAGTGGCTTTGAGTCCAATTTGTGTCTTTAGAAATTGAAATTTCCTCCAACCAGATAGTGGGAGTAACTTTAGCTGTTGGAAACAAATGAGATATGACCCTCTTCAAGAATAATTAATTTTCCTAGTATAAATAATTATTTTTAAAACACAAATTTATTTTAAAAAATAGAATGCTAAGTCTATTAAGATTGCCAGAGAATTCACTTATATTTCATTGTGTCATTTCTCCTGTTTATAAAAGGATTAGTAGGATATATGGGTGTATTAATGGGCACTCTACATTTTAAAATAATGTAGAAGTGAATTATTGTTCATTCATTTTGCAAACCATTAGTAAGCATGCTATGTGCTAGGTCCAGTGCTCCAGTTACAGGATTGAACAAGGCAGATAAATTTGGAAAAGCTGCCTGTTACATTACGTTAAAGGGGCAAAGGATAGATTATAGTGGTAGACTGGACAAAAACACCTAGAAAATGACTTTTCACAAATCTGAATGAGGTACAGATTTCCTTTCAGGAAACTCCAGGTCATGGCTGGGGTCAGGAAGTGGAGCCCTTCCTTAATCCACATCTGGATGTGTGTTCTCAGAGCGGCTGCTTCCTGAGGGCTCCCACCCTGGGGGTAGAGATAGAGCCTAGCTGGCCCCAAACAAGTGGACTTGCCCACACTCCAGGACAGTGCCCTTTTGCAGCTGATCCACCTGGTTGATTGTGGGGGTCATCCTTGCCTATTTCTCCAAACATGACCAGCCCTGGCTATAGGGGATCCCAATCCAACAGTACCCCGTATTGGCCCAGAGGGTGGATATTCTCCAACACTCTTTAACTTAATCACATCTTTCTAAATGTGGCCTGAGAAATAACAAACAGCACATTCCCCAAACATGCAGAAATCATGGATAGCTTCCATAAAAGGAGAAAAGTAACAATTTGTTTTTGAATTAGAAAAAAATACAGCAAAAATATCTGTTATGACGTTTTTTTGTCTGTTTCCTATAACAAGCTGAAAAGAAATCAACCACAGAATAATTATTTGGTCATCTCCCAGCTTGGCACACTGCATTTACAAATGTCTGTACCCCACTCCTTCCAACCTACCATGTCAAAATTTAAAATGAAGGAGAAGAAAGAAAGGAAATAAGATTGCTCCATTATGGTTTTTCTTTGGTATCATTAATCTACAATTACATGAGGAACATGCTTACTAGACACCCCCCATCACCAAGTCCCCCCCACATACCCCATTGCAGTCTCTGTCCATCAGTGTAGTAAGATGCTTTAGAGTCACTACTTGTCTTCTCTGTGTTGTACAGCCCTACCTGTGCCCTCCCTCATTATACATGCTAATCATAATGGCCCCTTTCTTTCCCCCACCCCCCTTATCCCTCCCTTCCCACCCATCCTCCCCAGTTCCTTTCTCTTTGGTAACTGTTAGTCCATTCTTGGGTTCTGTGAATCTGTGCTGTTTTGCTTCATCAGTTTTTTCTTTGTTCTTATACTCCACAGATGAGTGCAATCATTTGATACTTGTCTTTCTCCACCTGGCTTATTTCACTGAACATAATACCCTCTGGCTCCATCCATTTTATGGCAAATGGTAGGACTGGTTTTCTTCTTATGGCTGAATAATATTCCATTGTGTATATGTACCACATCTTCTGTATCCATTCATCTACTGATGGACACTTAGGTCGCTTCCATTTCTTGGCTATTGTAAATAGTGCTGCAATAAACATAGGGGTGCATATGTCTTTTTCAAACTGGGCTGCTGCATTCTTAGGGTAAATTCCTGAGAGTGGAATTCCTGGGTCAAATGGTATTTCTATTTTGAGCTTTTTGAGGAACCTCCATACTGCTTTCCACAATGGTTGAACTAATTTACATTCCCACCAGCAGTGTAGGAGGGTTCCCCTTTCTCCACAACCTCGCCAACATTTGTTGTTGTTTGTCTTTTGGATGGTGGCGATCCTTACTGGTGTGAGGTGATATCTCATTGTGGTTTTAATTTGTATTTCTCTGATGACTAGCAATGTGTAGCATCTTTTCATGTGCCTGTTGGCCATCTGAGTTTCTTCTTTGGAGAACTGTCTGTTCAGCTCCTCTGACCATTTTTTTATTGGATTATTTGCTTTTTGTTTGTTGAGGTATGTGAGTTCTTTATATATTTTGGATGTCAACCCTTTATCAGATCTGTCATTTATGAATATATTCTTCCATATTGTAGGATGCCTTTTTGTTCTATTGGTGGTGTCCTTTGCTGTACAGAAACTTTTCAGCTTGATATAGTCCCACTTGTTCATTTTTGCTTTTCTTTCCCTTGCCCGGGGAGATATGTTCATGAAGAAGTTGTTCATGTTTATGTCCAAAAGATTTTTGCCAATGTTTTTTTCTAAATTTTTATGGTTTCATGACTTATATTCAGGTCTTTGACCCACTTCAAATTTACTTTTGTGTATGGGGTTAGACAATGATCCAGTTTCATTCTCTTACATGTAGTTGTCCAGTTTTGCCAACACCAGCTGTTGAAGAGGCTGTCATTTCCCCATTGTATGTCCATGGCTCCTTTGTCATATATTAATTGGCCATATATGTTTGGGTTAATTTCTGGACTTTCTATCCTGTTCCACTGGTCTGTGGCTCTGTTCTTGTGCTAGTACCAAATTGTCTTGATTACTGTGGCTTTGTAGTAGAGCTTGAAGTTGGGGAGCGAGATCCCTCCTGCTTTATTCTTCCTTCTCAGGATTGCTTTGGCTATTCAGGGTCTTTGTGGTTTCATGTGAGTTTTAAAACTATTTGTTCCAGTTTGTTGAAGAATACTGTTGGTATTTTGATAGGGATTGCATTGAATCTGTAGGTTGCTTTAGGCAGGATGGCCATTTTGACAATATTATATCTTCCTAGCCAAGAACATGGGATGAATTGCCATTTGTTAGTGCCTCTTTAATTTCTCTTAAGAGTGTCTTGTAGTTTCCAGGGTATAGGTCTTTCACTTCCTTGGTTAGGTTTATTCCTAGATATTTTATTATTTTTGATGCAATTGTGAATGGAATTTTTTCCTGATTTCTCTTTCTGTATTAATTTTGTATCCTGCAACTTTGCTGAATTCAGATATTTGTTCTAGTAGTTTTGGAAAGAAGTCTTTAGGGTTTTTTATGTACAATATCATGTCATCTGCAAATAGTGACAGTTTGACTTCTTTTTTACCAATCTGGATGCCTTGTATTTCTTCGTTTTGTCTGATTGCCATGGCTAGGACCTCCAGAACTATGTTGAGTAACAGTGGGGAGAGTGGGTATCCCTGTCTTTTTCCCAATCTTAGAGGAAAAGCTTTCAGCTTCTCGCTGTTAAGTATGATGTTGGCTGTGGGTTTGTTGTATATGGCCTTTATTATGTTGAGGTACTGGCCCTCTATACCCATTTTGTTGAAAGTTTTTATCATCAATGGATGTTGAATTTTGTCAAGTGCTTTTTTGGCATCTATGGAAATGATCATGTGGTTTTTGTGCTTCTTTTTGTTGATGTAGTGGGTGATGTTGATGGATTTTCGAATGTTGTATCATCCTTGCATCCCTGAGATGAATCCCACTTGTTCATAGTGTACGATCCTCTTGATGCATTTTTTAATTCGGTTTGCTAATATTTTGTTGAGTATTTTTGCATCTATGTTCATCGAGGATAATGGTCTGTAATTTTCTTTTTTGGTGGGGTCTTTGCCTGGTTTTGATGTTAGAGTGACACTGGCTTCATAGAATGAGTTTGGAAGTATTCCCTCCTCTTCTATTTTTTGGAAAACTTTAAGGAGAATGGGTATTATGTCTTCTCTATATGTCTGATAAAATTGAGAGGTGAATCCATCTGGCCCAGGAGTTTTGTTCTTGGGTCGTTTTTTGATTACCAATTCAATTTCTTTGCTGGTAATTGGTCTGTTTAGATTTTCTGTTTCTTCCTTGGTCAGTCTTGGAAGGTTGTATTTTTCTAGGAAGTTGTCCATTTCTTCTAGGTTTTCCATCTTGTTAGCATATACATTTTCATAGTATTCTCTAATAATTCTTTGTATTTCTGTGGGGTCCATCATGATTTTTCCTTTCTCATTTCTGATTCTGTTTATGTGTGTAGATTCTCTTTTTCTCTTAAAAAGTCTGGGTAGGGGCTTATCTATTTTGTTTATTTTCTCAAAAAACCAGTTCTTGGTTTCATTGATTTTTTCTATTATTTTATTCTTCTCAATTTTATTGATTTCTTCTCTGATCTTTATTATGTCCCTCCTTCTGTTGACTTTGGGCCTCATTTGTTCTTCTTTTTCCTATCTCAATAATTGTGACTTTAGACTATTCATTTGGGATTGTTCTTCCTTCTTTAAATAGGCCTGGGTTGATATACACTTTCCTTTTAGAACTGCCTTTGCTGCATCCCACAGAATTTGGGGCTTTGTGTTGTTGTTGTCATTTATGTCCATATATTGCTGGATCCCCATTTTAATTTGGTCATTGATCCATTGACTATTTAGAAGAGTGTTGTTAAGCCTCCATGTGTTTGTGAGCCTTTTTGCTTTCTTTGTACAATTTATTTCTAGTTTTATACCTTTGTGGTCTGAAAAGTTGGTTGGTAGAATTTCAATCATTTTGAATTTACTTAGGCTCTTTTTGTGTCCTAGTATGTGTTCTATTCTGGAGAATATTCCATATGCACTTGAGAAGAACGTGTATCCTGTTGCTTTTGGGTGTAGAGTTCTATAGATGTCTATTTGGTCCATCTGTTCTAGTCTGTTGTTCAGTGCCTCTGTGTCCTTACTTATTTTCTGTCTGGTGGATCTGTCCTTTGGGGTGAGTGGTGTGTTGAAGTCTCCCAAAATTAATGCATTGCATTCAATTTCCTCCTTTAGTTCTGTTAGTATTTGTTTCACATATGCTCCTGTGTTGGGTGCATATATATTTATAATGGTTATATCCTCTTGTTGGACTGAGCCCTTTATCATTATGTAATGTCCTTCTTTATCTCTTGTTACTTTCTTTATTTTGAAGTCTATTTTGTCTGATACTAGTACTGCAACACCTGCTTTTTTCTCCCTATTGTTTGCATGAAATATCTTTTTCCATCCCTTAACTTTTAGTCTATGTGTGTCTTTGGGTTTGAGGTGAGTCTCTTGTAAGCAGCATATAGATGGGTCTTGTTTTTGTATCCATTCAGTGACTCTGTGTCTTTTGATTGGTGTATTCAGTCCATTTACATTTAGGGTGATTATTGAAAGATATGTACTTATTGCCATTGCAGGCTTTAGATTTATGGTTTCCAAAGGTTCAAGGGTAGCTTCTTTACTATCTAATCATCTAACTTAACTTTCTTATTTAGCTATTTTAAACACAGTCTGGTGATTCTTTATTTCTCTCCCTTCTTATTCCTTCTCCTCCATTCTTTATATGTTAGGTATTTTAATCTGTACTCTTTTGTGTTTCCTTTGACTGCTTTTGTGCATAGTTGATTTTATGTTTCCCTTTAGTTAGTATTTCATTGGTCTGCTTTCTTTGGTGTAATTTTATTTTCTCTGGTGACATCTATTTAGCCTTAGGAGTGCTTCCATCTAGAGCAGTCCCTTTAAAATATCCTGTAGAGGTGGTTTGTGGAAGGCAAATTCCCTCAACTTTAATTTTTCTGGGAATTGTTTAATCCCTCCTTTATATTTACATGATAATCATGCTGGATCCAGTATTCTTGGTTTAAGGCCCTTCTGTTTCATTACATTAAATATATCATGCCATTCTCTTCTGGCCTGTAAGGTTTCTGTTGAGATGTCTGATGATAGTGTGATGGGTTTTTCTTTGTAGGTGACCATTTTTCTCTCTCTGGATGCCTTTCATACTCTCTTTGTCTTTGATCTTTGTCATTTTAATTATTATATGTTTTGCTGTTGTCCTCCTTGGGTCCCTCATGTTGGGAGATCTGTGGGCTTCCATGGTTTGAGAGACTATTTTCTCCCCAGTTTGGGGAAGCTTTCAGCAATTATTTCTTCAAAGACACTTTCTATCCCTTTCTCTCTCTTCTTCTTCTGGTACCCCTATAATGCAAATATTGTTTTGTTTGGATTGGTTATGCAGTTCTCTTAATATTGTTTCATTTCTGGAGATCCTTTTATCTCTCTCTGCCTCAGCTTCTCTGTATTCCTGTTCTTTGGTTTATATTCCATTAACAGCCTCTTGCACCTCATCCAGTCTGTTCTTAAGTCCTTCAGAGATTGCTTTATTTCTGTATTCTCCCTCCCAACTTGATCCTTTAGCTCTTGCATATTTCTCTGCAAGCCCATCAGCATGGTTATGACCTTTATTTTGAATTACTTTTCAGGAATATTGGTTAAATCTATCTCCCCAGGCCCTCTCTCAGGGGTTCTCTGGGTGATTCTGGACTGTACCAAATTCTTCTGCCTTTTCATTGTGATAGAGGTAGTCGTTGGCAGGTAGTGCTTCTGTTAGCTGGGAGAATAAAGTCCCTTCCTGCTTGCTGGTCTCCTGCCCTTCTCTGCTGCCTGTGCTGGTTAATCGCACCCTGGGAGCAGTCTCTGGGCTAATTTCCTGAGCCGTGGTGGGTGGGGCAGCCCAGAGCCCTGTGGGGAGAGGCAGGTGCACCAGGTGTGCTCTCCTGCGAGAAGGGCGCCCCTTCGCACCTTTGCCTGTGCAGGGCAGCTGTTCACCAGTGTCGGCCCTGGGTCTGGCCCAGGTGGCTGCGCACTGGGAGGAGGCTCTGGGAAGCTGCTGTGGGCATGGTTGCTCCCAGGCTGCTTTGTCAGGGCCGCATGGGAGGGGGAATGAACGGCAGGCTGTTTATCACTGTGAGAGGCTTCAGAGCTGTGTTGCCACCCAGGGGGTTAGGGCGCCTGCTGTTCCCCAGGATTCACAGCTGCTGGGCTGAGTGTGCTATGATGGTTCCATCCAGTTGTGAAGCCCCTGTCCCTTGAAGACTTTCAAAAAGCACTTGCTTTACTTTTGTCCCAGTGGAGTCAGCTGTGGGGACCTGCTCACACATTTTACTTTTCCATTTCCCTGATATCCAGCACACCATGCACTGTGTGTCTGTGCTCCCAGTGCAGATGACTAGGGCTGGTTATTTAGCAGTCCTGTGCTTCCACTCCCTACCTGCTCTGACTCCTCTCCCCCCACTGGGAGCTGGGGTTGGGGGAGCGCTCGGGTCCCGCCAGGCCATGTCTTGTATCTTACCCCTTTCATGAGGTGCTGAGTTCTCACAAGTGTAGATGTAGCCTGGCTATTGTACTGTATCCTCTGGTCTCTCTGTTAGGTGTAGTTTTATTTGTTGTATTTTTCAAAAATATATATGGTTTTGGAAGGAGATTTCCACTGCCCTACTCACGCCATCATCTTCCCCCCTTCATGGTCACAAAGTCAATCTTTGTCAGCTGTGTGTCCTTCCTTCCTGCCAGTGTGGGAGCCCTGGGACAGCAAAGACCCAGAGCCAAACATATGGAAGTACGATATTCACAAGGCTTTGCTGGAAAAACCTCCAAATGATCAAGCATGCTGGATCTTTGCTAAAGTCAAATGACTGACAGCAGTGATTTTAGAGCAGCTCCGTATTTAGGAGCATCCCCAGGGATTTTGTGAATGTGGGATCCGTGACTGGTGGGACACTGGTTCATAATGAGCTTATGTGTTTCAGGAAATACATAAAGTTATAGGGCCGCATCTGCCACATTTGAGACAAGCCAAACATATCCAACATGACTGCTCTGAAAAGGCACCTGAGGGGTCCAGTCACCAGAGGCAAACTGGGACTGAGATGCTGTCCTGGGAGGCGTGAGGCCATTAGGTGACATTTCAGTGTGGAAATAAAGACAGTAAACCTAACCTCAGGAGGGCCTGAATTAGTTGTTGGAAGGCACCCCATTTCTGCTTATCATGGGAGCACTGAGAGCTTTTGAGATGCACCTCTTTTTCAAGATAGCAGGAGTTGTAGGGGGCAGCAATGGCTGGGCAAATGGACTGTTTCTCCTGAAGAGAAGAGTGAGTCTGTCACTGTCCAGGGTCCTAAATATAACATCTCCCAGTGCAAAGGGCAGCTAGACTTTAGCCCTTTATAAGACATCAGGGTTCCCTAAGTTAGGGCCCCTCAGCCCAGTGAGCCAGGACATGCACAAGAAGGCCCGAGGTAAGGGCCCAGATCTGCAAAGGCCAAAAGGGCCTCCTATACCCATTCCCTGGGTGGTGGCCTTTCTCCACTGCCTGGGTGCTCCTGGTGTTCTTTGTTTTCTGGAGTTTATAAATATTTAAATCTTAGGTTGCTTTGACATTCTTGGAGGAACATGCTGAAGAAAACAAATCAAGCTGGCAGCATGCATGTTGCTCTTGCTCTCAGCCTGTTTCGTAATGTTGACTTCCTAGCGAGAGTATTTTCTCTGACCATAAATCTGTGTGGTTTCATAGGAATCGTGGTGCCATGGCAATTACGCTCTTGATTCCTCTGCAGAGATTCACAGTAAGGCCTCTCAATGTCCATGCAAATAAGGCTGCAACACTGTAAAGGCCGAATGGACCATTTCTCTTGAATTTGTGGTGAGTCTGAATTTCATGTTGATAATAGCATTTCCTACCAAGGTACATTTCTGGGCTAGTTGTAAACTTGAAAGAATACAAACTTTGGTGGAGCCTTCATTTCTGTTTTCGTTGTTGATGTCAACACCAAAGTTTCCATTAAGAACAAAATATAAAAACATCAAGTTAAAGAGAGGCACCTGGGGAGATTGGCTAGTGCAGGGCTGACAAATGTTTCTTGGAAAAGGATAAATCTTTGAGGGTTTTCAGACCATAAGTTCATCGTTGCAACCACTGGACTCTGCTACTCATAGCCATAGACAATTCCTAAAGGGCATGGTTGTGTTTCAAGAAAACTTTTTAATAAAAGCTACCCCTGATTCTCGACTTAGAATTTCCCACCTCAGAGCTGGCTGGTTCAAGGGCACAGGACTTCCAACCATCCCTCCCTCTGACTCCGACACCCAACCCAGAATTCTGAGAGTAGTTCTCCTTCCCCTCAGCACTTTACACATTGGAACCAGGAGCCCACAGTTTGCCAGGAAGCTGACACTTCCCCTCAGCTGATGTCACAGCCCACAGAGGTTCAAGGATGCCTGCCGTTTCCAGGGATGTCCTGCTATAACTGAGACTACATCACCCACAATAAGAGGTAAATGGGTTTGTTCTGGGACAAAACTCAGGTAAGGTCTGCACAACCCCTGCAGGATTAGTTCAGCACCAAGGTACTAAACCTGAAATGTTTCATGTAGTTGTTATTGTAAAGGAATTCTGCTCATCTACTCATGTCTTGTTTGCTTGAAAAATATATGTATCTATGAAAACACGTTATTGTTACCAGGATGTGATGTACAGCAATGGCTGCAATTAATGCTGGATTGCACGTCTGAATGTTGCTCAGAGTGAATCTTAAACCTCTCTCACAAGAAAAAAGTTTAACTCTGTGTGGTGATGGATGTTAATGAGACTTACTGTGGTGATCATTTCACAATAGATACAAATCCCGAATCATCATGTACACCTGAAACTAATGTAATGCTTTATGTCAACTACGCGTCAATTTTAAAAAATGCTAATTTAAAATTTTCTGAGTATTTTCCTGAAATGCTTGGTAAAACTTTGAATTTCATATAGGTGACAAAGTTTCCTACAACATAAATTGCTGTGCCAGTTGAAAATTAGAGCAAAAGGGTCAACTCTGGAGTTCAGTACCTTCACATCAATAACAGTGGTTTTTCTCATTTTAGACATAATGCGTGACCTTGGTTGAAACTAGGTAAATGTAGAAAAGAAGAAATATTATAATAAAAGTAATAATTTACCTCACAGTGACTATTATATTTTTATTGATCTTCCCCCATGTTTTTTACTGCCTAAATGTAATTTTATTATTTTGCTTTTTCTCCATATACTAATGACATATCTTTCTATTGCCTTTCATCATTGAAAACGTAAAGATCTTTTATGGGATACACTACATGGCTTACCATTTGCATTCACAAAGAATGGAATTTATTCAAAAATAAATCATCAAACTTAGAATAGTTTCTTGTTTATTTTCTTATGATTTGTACCTCTTTTTCTGATTTTCATTTTATTTTTTTCACATAAGTGCTCTTTACCTACTGAGGTCTGATGTTTCTATACCAACTTCTGTGAGCTCTTTAAATAGTAAAGATACCACATTTATGTAATGTTAGCTGTAAATGCTTTACAAAATCTATTCTCACCTTTTCAAAGTCCTTTAAATTAGTTTCACAGCTGTTTTCAATGTTTATGCAGTCGAAAGCTGATTCTTCTTCAGCACTGTCATTGAATTCGCATACAGTGTAAAGACCGTGCTCCACATTGCTGTCTAACCATAAGGCATCTGCCTGCGGCTTCTCGCTCCCTGCAACATGGGTCACCTGCACATGCTGTTTTGTCCCAAGCCTCTGAACCTCAGCTCTGAACTCCCTTCCAGGAAAGGTGTTTCTGCTCAGCAGAAGAAGGTCCAGGTATATCGCAGTGAGTGTTGTTTGCCTAGACAGAAAAATCCTTGAGTTCAGAGCATGTGTGCCACCACTCCATCATGGAAATAGGTTATCATATTAATAAATGATATATGTGCATTTCTGAAGTGTACTGGCATTTTGAAATAGTTCAGATTTGTAGCAAAGTTACAAAAACAGTTCCAACAGCTGTCTTCACTGAAAATTCCCTGCATTTGTTTTATTACTAATTGATTCTCTGTCTTCATATCAATACACATATATGTATTAACATTTTGTGACTTTTGATATAATTCCAAAGTTATGAAAATATTGCAACAATTGTGCATGCCCTTTACACAGATTTTCCAGGTGCTGACAGTTTTGCATTCTCTATATTTTGCTTCCTCCCCAACATACACATTTATACATGTGTTTAATTTTTGTGTCTGAATTTCCGATAGCTGCCTGGGCTCATCGTGCAGCAGGCTCCTTCCTACTTTAGTGAGAACTGTTACAAACAAGGGTATTCTCTTAAAGAGCTCCAGTACCAAGATTGAAATCAAGAAATTTAATGCCAATTGGTAGGTCTGTTAACTGACAGATCTTATTCTAATTTGGACACGTGTCACAATGACTTACCTTGGAGCAGTTTTCCCAGCTCAGGATCTAATCAAGAATCATGTCCCCACATCCCTGGTGACCTTTATTATGGGATGCAGCCTGTTTTTATCTCTGGTGACATTACACTCTTAAAGGAGGACAGCCCCTGGTTTCACAGAATGGGAGCCAGTTTAGGGCTGTTGCTGTTTCTTCCTGATGGATTTCCTGTGCCCTTCCCAAGGGATGTCATGGGAGTGGTGCTGTCCTTGGAGCACCACCCTGGAGCCACCTGACATCAGCTTGCTCTGTGACAGGGGTGCTCACTCTGATAGCCTGGTTAGGATGTGGTTCCCACAAGCATATGTACTCACTGTTCACTGTGTGATTGTCAAGTCCCCTGTGTGGAGATGCTTTGAGACTGTGTGACTGTCATCTGACTTCTTTCTTCCATCTTTTACATTCCTGCATGCTTCCTGCCAAGCTTGGCTATTACCGTGGTGATTTTCACACTTTATCACCTTTTAAATTTAGGAGTTGGCTTCTACTAAGGAGGATCATCCTCATCTTCCTTTTGGCTTTATGTGTACACATATGTATTTGAAGATATAAAGTATCTATGCCCCCTCTTCCTTGGGTGCTGGACCCTGTGCTAACTGCTTTATTTACATCATTTCATTCAGTGCTCTCAGGAAGTGACACAGCACTATTGTCTTCATTTTAAAGGTAGGACAGATGTTAAGAAAACTCATGGTGGTGCATTTTATAAATGGTAAAGTCAGAATTCAAACCCCAAGGACCTAATCCTAGAACCCGAGGGCCTATCAGTACTACACCAGGTAAGATTCTGCAGATTATGAGGGATAGAAATCCATCCTGAACCAGTTTAGGTGGAAAAGAGAACACATCAGAGAGACATCCATCCCAGTAAGTGTTGAGGTCCCCAAACACAGGGAAGACAGTGATGCCATCAAGTCCAGGAACAACAACCCAGGGACACAGGTGACACCAGGTCTCTCCCTCTCTCTGCAGAGGCATCATTCCCTGCCCTGCATCCAGATTTGGAATGCTTTGGGCACTGATGTCTCAGCTCATCACCCACAATGTGGACATCTGCAGGAAGCCTAACTCTTTACTACGGTTTTGGATTTTAAAATTTTGGGGAAAACTAAAGGAATCATTCAGTAATGGCCAAGCGTGGAACAGGTTGCCCATTCAATTTCCTGCCCATTCAACTGTGGTCAAGACATCAGGTCAGGTAAAAAAACTTCTGCTCCTCCAGGAGCGGAATTATTCTCTGGTGTTCATTCATCACTTCTTGCCTTGGGCTGAGGAGCTGGGATTCAGCTTCTGTGCCTATAGGAGAGGATATCACAGATGGAGATTTTGAGATCTGAAGCACAGTTTGATGTGGAAAGAGGTAATTGGCTGAATTGTAGGACAACACTTCATTTCTGTCCAGATTTTAGTGGGAGGTTTGGAGAAAAAGAGGACAATTTTCCTTTGGGCATAGAAACAGCAAAGCAAGTGCCGATCATTCTAACATGTGGGGCGTTTGTAAGTTTCTTGATCATAAATTGAGGTATTCATATGGCCACAACTGAGTAAAAAAGAAGTATAGTGAATTCTGATCATATTAGATGTTGCATATTATAGGGTGCTATTTTCAATCTTTCAGCTATTCCATAACCTTTAAAATTGTTGAATTAAGTAAGATAAACTGAATCAACCCAAAATAGCATCACAGTTTCTATGGAGTTCTTTGATAATATTTTCACTTAAGAATTTTGGCTGCTAAATCATTTAAAGAGTCCCATGAATGGAAATGTGGTTTAACTTTCCGTTAAATAAAATGTGTTATATTTATAAGTAGCATAATGAAAAACCACACTTCAATTTGGTATATTTAAATGTATTTAAAAAGCTCTTAGGTACTTATTAAATGTTGTTTTCAAATTAGGAGAACTAATTCATTTTGTAGAGTGTTTTCTGAATCAGTACATGGGGAAATATTGTCTAATTAAATGTTTTTCTCTATTTTTTAATCCAAATGGCATAAATTAAAAATTTTCATATGTATCATAACTTTAGTCGATTCCCCCAAACAGATTAAAGTATAACCTTAAGGAAAATAGAAATGGTGATACCTCAGCTTAGACATATAGACATATTGGGGCTATGTTAACATTAACAGACATATGGGCAGTAGGTGATGGTATAAAGAGGCAGTCAGAATCTCTGTGGATGTCATTTTGAATTATTATCTTGTGTTCATTCATCACTTCTTGCCTTGGTCTGAGGAGCTGGGATTCAGCTTTTGTACCTACAGGAGAGGATGTCACAGATGGAGATTTTGAGATCTGAAAGCAGAGACCCAGGGGCCATACATCTTTCTGGGCTCCAGGTAA
The DNA here is from genome assembly GCF_030020395.1 of Manis pentadactyla. Classification (NCBI taxonomy): domain Eukaryota; kingdom Metazoa; phylum Chordata; class Mammalia; order Pholidota; family Manidae; genus Manis; species Manis pentadactyla. The sequence goes on from NC_080025.1 coordinate 48,816,846, forward strand.
GAACACTAGCTTGGCAGAGCTCACTGCTGCACAGAGACAGGGTGCAACAGGTTGGCAAGCCTGCAAGGCTGTAGGAGAATCAGCCCACTTCCCAGGAGTCCAGAGTAGGGTCCCTGGGGAGCACTGTCCAGGCCCCTTACTTGCTCATGGAATTGGGGCCCTGCCCCAGGCAACAGGGAGCCTGCATCAAGGTGGGAACAGGAACACACGCCTCTTGGAAGATGCCTCACAGAGGACAGTGCCTATGGTCAGGGAGGAGAGACTCCCAGATGGTGGCCAAGGTCCAGCCCTGGGCACTGCACCACAGCTGAGGTCCCCATGGGAGAGTGGGGCAGGCAAATGCAGTTAACTGGGAACCAGAGTCCAGGGCACACTGATGCATAACACAAAGGGGGGGTTTCTGCCACCACTGAGAGAATGATAGTTCAACATGCAAATCAAGTCCTAGTATGGAAAAGTTAAGATAGATTATAGCACAGCCTCTGCAGCTGCAGCACACATGGAAGTTGGGGGGCTGGGGCCTGGCCTGGAGTGGGTAAGTCAGAAGGTGCAGTGCCTGGGGCCACCTCCCCGGCCTTGCTGGAGAGAACAGGCTTTGCAGGGATGAGCTTTGTCTGTGCGTGCTGGAACCTGGTCCTGGCGTCCTGGGTGCCCAGGCCGAGATAATTTAAGGGGAAAGAAAAACAAACAAACCAACAGGTTGTCCTCAAGCCCCAGGCCCCCAGCCCGTATTTTGTATAGAGAGTTTATTTATAGTCAGCAAGAGGAACAGAGTTTCTCTTGTTTAGAACTAAAATTACTAAATCTCTTTTAATAAAACATTTTATGATTATATGTATTATGTATACAACATGGAACTATATAATTATAATTATATATAATACATATTTTTATTAAAGTCCATAGAAAACATGCAAAATACAAAATCAATATAAGGAAGAAAATGAAAACCACCCACAAATCTAAATTTGCCACAGTCATGTCTGTAATTGTTCTTCTGATCTTTTCTCTGCAGGTAAATTTAATTGGGGTTTTTCCCCTGCCCTGGGCCTAGCATAAGGCAGGGGAGTGTGCACAGAGAGCAGATTCTTACAGAGCTACACTGCTGCTGGCACCAATGCCTTTGACAAAATTATTGGCAAATGGGCCTGGCCCAATCCACTCCACCCTCAGGTCCCCAGGAGCTCAGGCCTGAACCCCCAAGCAAGCCATCCTGGGGGACCTGCCACAGAGCTGCCTCTGGCTGTCAGGGCTGGACCACAGGGAGGAGACCCCAAATGCTAGGGAGACAGGGCCTCGGGTTTTATTCCCACTGTGCCTCCTCCCCTAGCAGGTGAGTCAGGCCTCCTGAAAAGCATGAGGAAGCCGGCTCCTCACCCCCCACCCTGCAAGGTGTGGGGAGGGAGAAGGAGCAACAGAGGAACCCCAGCCCCATTCCTCAAGGCTGAATGGTGGGTGGGGGCCTGCTGAGCTTGAAATCAGGTGAGGTGAGTATTCAGACTCCACGACAGTCCAGACCCCTGGGGGCCACTAGATGCTATTCAAAGGGAGGGCTCATCACTCCCAGGCCCAGCTGGACAGGAGTGGTTGGAGCTGAAGGAACTTACCGTAGACACACACCACACATACCCAACAGACGCACACCACACACGCATACATCACATGCAAAATATACACGATTATGCTTCCCCACATATTTATTATATTACAGTAATTAATTGTTTACACATGTGTGGTATTAATTACAATCATACATTACACACACATCACACATTTCGATGTGTTCGGTGAGAAGATAGTCATATAAATACCAAAACCGTGGGGAGATTCCTTAGGCTTCATCCTTCCTCTTCTTTCCTGCTAGCTCCTGCCCATCTGGGGATATGCTGAAGGCTGTCACCCATCTAAGGAAGCTCCCTTGGCACCATGTCCAGCTGACTCCCAGGGGCCCTCTTTTCCAGCCACAAGAACTTGCTGTGTGCATCTCCCTGTGCATAGTGACCCCTCTGGGCCGCCAGCCTGACCGTGGCTCCAGGAATGGCGTGACCCTTTCAGGGTAGCCCAGTGTCATCATGTAGATCTTAGGAAGAAGCTTGAAACTCAGCTTTGCAAAGGCTCCTGCTCCTTCCTCCAGGCTGAGGCCTCTGAGTTTGTGCATCTCCAGCGGGACTCTGTGGCAGGAGCGGGCTGGGAGCATCCCAGATTCTGACGCTTCCCTAGGAAGAAGAGGCTACCAGTAGTACTCAGCTGCTCAAGCTCCGTGTCTAACACCAGTGCTGTATACCCTGCAGGCCCGTAGCTCCTAGTCACTGGCAAGGCTTTTCATGCACGTTTATCTGTGACCTCACTGCAACTCTGGGAAGTAGGTAGGGTTTCTTCCCCATGTTACATGGGGAAAAGGAAGGTGGGGAGCCTGGGAGAGTCCCAGTCACCTGGGGTTCTCAGGAGGACAGCATGACCGCACATCCCAACAGACATTCCCGACAATCGTCCCAACACGCAGGGGAAGGTTGATGAAACTTTATAATATTGATGCCGGGGTTCTTGTTTGCGGAGCTGAAGAATGAGCTTCACAAACAGTCAAGGTAGGAGAGCAAGGTGCAGGCTTTTATTTAGAGATACAGTGAAAGGATAGAACTCCCAGCTCAGGCCAGGAGGGGACAAGAGAACCCGTAGTGTGCATTGTCTAGGGGGTTTTATAGGCAACTGAGGATTTTTCGACAACATGAAAAAACTTAGGGGTGTGAACATGTTAAGTGGTCTCTAAATATTTAGAATTAATTTAACACAAGCAACTTCCTCTGATGATTTCTCCCTGAGATACCAGCATCTTGGTCTAGGGGCACAGGAAACAAGGCCATCTGCTCAGCCCCCCAAGGTGGGCTGAGGTATTGTTTGCTAAAGAGTAAGTTAAGAATTTCTAAAGTCTTAACTTCTTGGGTATTAAAATGCAATCTTATCTTTAAGGTGGAATCCTTCCTGCCTTTTACTGTGTTGTTTATGCCTGGACTTACCTGCTAAATTAGTCGCCCAGTTTGCAAAATCACTTCATCAGATCTGAAGAAGAAAGACAGCACATAGGCCTGGGCCTTTTAGTATGCTAAAGAGAACCTTACACATGATTGCAAATGTTTAGTGTAATAAAACGTGTGCTCCTTTTCTTTATCTGGGGAACATTAACTGATTTCACTGAAGAATGATTCTAGAGCTCAATGTTTAACATAGAGTTTTAGCAGGAGGGTTTCCTTGCATGTAGTTACATTGCTCTGACTGCAAATATCCCGCCCTGCCCCCTCCAGAGGCCCTCACCCTACTCTGACTACATCCACTGTCCCTGTCTCAATATGACCTATATACTGAGGGAAATGGAATCTGTGTCCTGTGTAATGAGACTATATTATATAAAATATATTTGTATGATACCTGAATTCATGTACATATATATTTATATGATACACCACATTGATTCCACATTAAGGTGCTGCGATAACCTCTCACAATGTTTTGTAAAGAAGTGCAAAGAGTATCAAAAGTCAGGAAAAAGAACTAATAAAACCTAGCTAAACCCTAGAGCAAGAGCCACCCAGTTTTCGTAGAAACTGCCTGAGGCTAATGCGCCTGCCCTAAGTTAGATAACTAGAAGTGGGTGACAGCCTCGGGACGTAACCCGTGATAAGTCACGAAGACATGCTTGTGTGAGCTAGAGATTAAGGGGAGCGGTTAGGCAACCGGGGCGTTCTCGTTTCAACTCCATTGGTTAAAATATAGAATGTTTTAAAATTATTGGTTATGGAAATGCGCGGGCTTTGGTGCAACGGCTGTGGAAATCCTATATAATCTATACCTAAAGTTGCTTGGGGGTCGACAGCTCGGACTCGACCTGCGTGTCAGGGGAGGTGCTGTCGGCCCCAGCTAGCTGGCTGAATAAAGACTTTGCTTGGATTTACATCTCCGTGCCCGTATGGTTTGTTCTCTGGAGAAACCCTGGAGTCCTGGACCCTAACATTTTGGGGGCTCGTCCGGGATCCGAGCAGCTTCCCTGAGAACAAGGGACAGCTGGAGGCAAGGTCTAATTGTCTGGACGGGGCAGTGTAATTCGAGGGTCGCCCCCTCGTGTCTGCATAAACCCATTATAAAGCGGGAGTCGCCATCCCGTGTATGGTCTCGGGTTAGTGACCCCGAGTGAGGAAGTCTGGGTTGGTAGTCCCGTCCCCCAGGTTAGCGACCCTGGGTGAAGTCCAGGTAACCAACCCTGGCCCTGGGGTCTGAGTGACTCAGCCTTGGGAAGGCAAGTCCGATCGGCAGGAACCTGGCACCCGAGGAGGAAAAGATCGAGCTCGTCACCCTGTGGCAGTCCGAGTGGACGCCTTTCGGGAGAATCATGAGAGTTTTTGAGGATCCTGAAAGTGGTGAGTGTGGTGCGCACCAGATTGAGAGAAGGACCAGTCCGAGCGAGTGCGATCAGATGTGGTGTGTGTGTTTAGTGTTATTGTTGATTGTTTTATTGTGTTTTGGTTTATATTTCTTTTTGCGCTTTTCCTTTTAAGTTTCTCCTACTCTGAGGTTCTCCTGTTCTTTCCATCCCTCCTTTCTGCCACTAAATCATTCCCCTGCGGGCACGGGTCGGGCAATTAAGAGCCATTAGGGCACCTGCCGCTAGAAGACTCCCGTGACAGGATAAGGGGGTCACAGCCGCGAATCCCAGATAAATTCGCGTCCCCTGCAGAAGAAAAACTGTGCATCGACAGGCACCCGTTCACAAGCACATACACCAGTCATCTTGTTTAAAGTGGCATCTCTATCCCTCGCCTCTGTCTTCCTTGCATTTTCACTATGGGCCAGACTCAGGCTACTCCTAAAGGTCTGATCCTTTCCCATTTTCCGAAGGTCAAGGAACAGGCCTTAAATATGGGTCTTAGCATCAGGAAAGGTAAGCTCGACATCCTTTGCTCGGCCGAGTGGCCTTCCTTTGGAGTAGGCTGGCCGATGCAGGGGTCTCTTTCCTTGGACCTTACCGGCAAAGCCAAAGCCATTATCTCCCAGCCAGACCCTGAGGGCCACCCTGACCAACTTCCCTATATTCTTGTCTGGGGAAATTTGGCCGAGAATCCCCCTTCCTGGTTGAGGCCCTTTTTGGTGGGGAAACCTCACACCGACCCACTAAAGACCTCCATCCTAGTTGCCCGGGAAGATTTAAAGCCCTCTGATTGCAGGGCCAGAACCCTGAGTGCACCTCCTGTTCTCCCTGATAGTTCTCCCCTCTACCCCCCTCTGCCGATTGAGCGGCCACCCCCATATGCGGCTCCGAGGGAGAAATGGGGTGAAGCCGCCGGGGGTGTAGAAAACGAGGTTGGAGAGCCCAGCAGGGACCAGGCGGCCGCAGCTTCTCCAGATTCTTCAGCAAGAGAAGACAGGAGGCCAGGGAGAGCGGGAGGAATGGCCGCAGCTTTTCCAGGCTCTCCAGCAAGAGAGGGCAGGAGGCCAGGGATAGCGGGAGGAATGCAGTTAAGGCCTCGGGGGGCCAGGGAACAAGAAGGGGAGGCTCCCTCCTCCACTTCAGAAGGAGCAGTGCCAGTCCTGCCTGTGCGTGCCATCGGTGCAGGCGGTCTGGACGGAGCTCAACAATATCAGTACTGGCCCTTTTCATCTAGTGACGTCTATAATTGGAGGACTCAGAACCCTCCTTTCTCGGAGGACCCCAAGTGTCTTATAGGTCTGGTGGAGTCCATTATGTTTACCCATTGTCCCACATGGGACGACTGCCAGCAATTGCTCCACACCCTCTTCACAACGGAAGAGCGAGAGCACATCCTCAATGAGGCCAGGAAAAATGTCCTCAGAGAAAATGGAAGACCCACTACCCTCCAGCCCATCATCGACGAGGCGTTCCCACTTGTGTGCCCTAATTGGGACTTTGGGACTGCAGAAGGTAGGGAGCGTCTCCGGGTCTACCGCTAGACTCTGATGACTGGTCTCCAGGCGGCCGCCAGGTGGCCCACTAACCTGGCTAAGGTAAAAACTATTGTTCAGGGGGAAATAGAAAGCCCGGCCACGTATCTGGAAAGGCTGTTTGATGCTTACAGGCAATATACCCCCATAAACCCAGAAGCAGAGGAACATAGATCAGCTGTGGTCCTCTCATTCATCAACCAGGCAGCCCCTGATATCCGGAGGAAACTCCACAAGCGGGATGACCTGGGGGAAATATCTATTAGAGAAATGCTGCAGCAAGCGGAAAAGATCTTCAATGCTAGGGAAACTTCAGAAGACAGAGAGGAAAGGCTGAGGAAAGAGAAATGGGTAATGCAGGAGAAAAATAGGAAAGAAGACAGAGAATTTCAGAGGAGGGAGAATAAGAAGCAGAGGGAGGAGATGGCCAGGATATTCCTGGCCGGGGTGAAGGAGAGCCCTAGATCACCTCGAAGAACGGGGCCCCCCCAATCCCGACTAGGACGAGATCAATGCGCCCTGTGTAAGAGATATGGGCATTGGAAGAGGGAGTGCCCCAAGAGGAGGGAACAAGGCGGAGGGAACCCCGTTAAGACCCTACACCTAGGAGAGGAGAATTGACGGGGACGGGGCTCGGCACCCCTCCCCGAGTCCTGGGTAACCCTGTGCATGGAGGGGACTCCCATTGGGTTCATGGTAGATACTGGGGCACAGTATTCAGTTCTCAACCAACCCCATGGTCCCCTAAACCCAGGACACACAAGTATAGTCCAGGGAGCAACAGGGTCCAAGAAATGTGCCTGGACTACTAACAGAAAAGTGGACCTAGGAAGGCATCAGGTCTCCCACTCATTTCTGGTCGTACCCGAGAGCCCTGCACCGTTGCTGGGCAGAGACTTACTAACCAAGGTCGGGGCACGCATCCATTTTGAACCTGAGGGGATAAAGATCATGGACAAAGAAGGGCAGCCCCTGCAACCGGTGCATGTGTTGACACTATCCCTGGCCAATGAACATCGTCTGTTTCAGGCGGATCAAGAAGAGGGGGGCCAGGGAGAAATGGACTCTTGGTTGCAGAGGTTCCCTTCCACATGGGCCGAAACCGGAGGAATTGGTTTCGCCAAACATCTGCCCCCGGTTGTTGTTCAACTCAAAGCTGCAGCCCTACCCGTCCGGGTCCAGCAGTATCCAATACTGGAAGAGGCTAGGAAAGGGATAGCACCCCATATCCACAGACTGTTGGAGACAGGAATCCTTAAACCCTGCCAATCTGCATGGAATATGCCCCTGCTCCCAGTAAGGAAGCCTGGTAGTAGAGATTATAGACCAGTGCAGGACCTGCGAAAGGTTAACGAAAGGATAGAAGACATTCACCCTACAGTGCCCAACCCTTACACCCTACTCAGCCACCTGCCACCCTCATATGTGTGGTATACTACTCTGGACCTGAAGGATGCCTTCTTCAGTATCCCACTCTCTGAAGTTAGTCAGCCTTTGTTTGCCTTTGAGTGCCAGGAGCCAGGGGGAGGAAGAAATGGGCAGCTTACCTGGACTAGACTGCCACAGGGCTTCAAGAACTCTCCCACCTTATTCAATGAAGCCCTAAGCCAGGACTTGGAGCCCTTCTGCAGGAGCCACCCCCACGCGACACTGCTACAGTATGTGGATGACCTGTTGCTGGCCACAGAAACCCATGAGGAGTGCGAAGAAGCCACGGGGAACTTGCTGGCTGAACTAGGCAAACTGGGATATCAAGCCAGCACCAAGAAAGCCCACATCTGTCAGAGGTCAGTGGTCTACCTGGGGTACAAAATATCTAATGGAGCCAGGTGGCTCACGCAGGCCATGAAACAAACTATCCTGACTATCTCCGTCTCTTCCTCACCCTGGGGAGTGAGGGAATTTCTTGGCTCAGCCGGGTTTTGCAGGCTCTGGATTCCAGGGTATGCAGAAATAGCCCGATCGCTATATGAGGCGACCAAAGAAGGGCGGGGCTGGCAATGGACTCAGGAACAACAAGAGGCTTTTGACAGACTAAAAGAAGCTCTCCTCCGGGCCCCCGTCCTATCTCTGCCAGACCCAGAAAAACCTTTCATCCTGTTTGTAGATGAAAGGAAGGGAGTGGCTAAAGGAGTCCTGACTCAACAGCTGGGCCTGTGGAAGAGACCTGTGGCCTATTTGTCCAAGCGGCTGGACTCAGTGGCCTCTGGGTGGTCACCTTGTCTGCATATCCTAGCAGCCATCGCTCTACTAGTAAAAGAGGCAGACAAGCTGACTTTTGGCCAGAACCTGAGGGTAACAACCCCACATACTGTAGAGGGGATCCTCAGGCATCCTCCAGGAAAATGGATGACGAATACAAGACTCATCCACTACCAAGGGCTCCTACTAGATTCTCCACGAATTGTCTTCTCTGACCCGGTGACCCTAAATCTAGCCACCCTTCTGCCAGACCCAGATCTGTCGACCCCCATCCATGACTGTAGAGACATCCTTTCCGGAATTATCCAGGTGCGAGCAGACCTGAAAGATACACCGTTGCCGAACTGTGGGCTAAATTGGTACACAGATGGGAGCAGCTTTGTGCAAGAAGGGGTCAGGAGAGCAGGGGCAGCGGTAGTGACCCATGAAGGGGAAGTTGTCTGGAGCGCAGCTCTGCCCCCTGGCACCTCAGCACAGAAGGCAGAACTTATTGCTCTCGCTGAGGCCCTGGAAAGAGCAGAAGGCAAGCGGACCAACATCTACACAGATAGCAGGTATGCCTTTGGCACTGCCCATGTACACGGTGCTATCTACCGAGAAAGAGGATTCCGTTCCGCGGAAGGAAAGGAACTGAGGAATCTACAAGAAGTCCAAAGACTACTAGCCGCCATCGAAAAACCAAAGGCGGTAGCAGTTATACATGTACCGGGCCACCAACCAAAGAAGACACCTGAGGCCATCGGCAACAACCATGCTGATACGGAAGCTAGGAGGGCGGCCCTCTCAGACTCCCTTGTACTTGCAGCCCTCAAGATACCCATACCTGAACTGCCTGCCCTGCCGCCCAAACCTGAGTATTCCCCTCAGGACCTCGAGTGGATTAGGAAACAAGTCTCGGGGAAAGTGTTTGGGGAAGGAAATTGGGGTAGGGACCAAGAAGGTAGATTGATTCTGCCAGAAGCATTAGGACAGTACATGCTTGCTAACCTGTATAAGTCCACCCATCTAGACTGGAAAAAGCTGCTCAGCCTTTTCCAGTCTGCACAGTTGGTGTTTCCCCACCAGAATGAGGCAGCTCGTCAGATCACGAAAGAATGTAGTAGCTGTGCAATGCTAAGACCAGCCCCAAGAGAGCTGCACCCGGCAGGTACTCGGGAAAGGGGGAGGGCTCCAGGGAGGAATTGGGAAATAGACTTCACTGAAGTAAAACCAGGGAAGTATGGATATAAGTATTTGCTGGTTATGGTGGATACCTTCTCAGGGTGGGTGGAGGCTTTTCTAACCAAGCATGAAACCAGCCAGGTGGTAGCAAAAAATATAATTGAAGAGATCATCCCCAGATATGGGGTCCCTGAAGCCATAGGTTCCGATAACGGCCCGGCTTTCGTTAGCAAAATCCTGCAGGGACTAGCCCTGGCTTTTGGGGGTAGATTGGAAGTTACATTGTGCTTACAACCCACAAAGCTCTGGGCAGGTAGAGAGAATGAATCGGACCTTGAAAGAGACCCTTTCTAAATTGGTATTGGAGACTGGCGGGGACTGGGTGAGCCTCCTTCCCTTAGCCATCTTCCGCACTCGGAACTCCGCCTATGTAGATGGTTTAACTCCATTTGAGATAATGTATGGGGCCCCTCCACCTATAACTCGGCGAGTGCAGCTTCCCGATGCAGAGGACCCGGCCCCTGACTATCTGAATGTGTTGCAAGCTCTTGCTAAAGTGCGGCAGGAAGTCTGGCCCCTGATTAGAGCATATTATGAGGGCGGGAAAATTCCGAGCCCGGAACATGGCATAGTCCCAGGGGATATGGTGTGGGTCAAGAGACACCAAGTGAGGACTCTTGAGCCCAGGTGGAAGGGACCTTATGTTGTATTGTTTACCACCCCCACTGCTCTCAAGGTTGATGGTATCGCTCCCTGGGTACATCACACCCACGTTTGGAAGGTCCTGCCTCATAAAGATCCAGGGGCCCGTAAGGAAGAGTGGAAGGTGCAACAGCATCCTGCGAATCCTCTAAAACTACACCTAAGCCGAAGATGAAGGGGATCCTGCTGATAAGCACCTTAATATGGACCTTCAAGGGAACCACATCTGTGGAGCTGGGGGCAGGCATCATCCCCCGGCTCGAAGGCACCAACCCCCCTCAGCCATGGGACCTGACCTGGATGCTGGTTAATGGCGCAACTGGGGAGGTCACCAGTACCACAGAACACACTGCGCCACTCGGAACCTGGTGGCCTGACCTGTTTTTCTGCCTTTGACGGATCAACCAAGGTTACCAAACCCTTTGGGGGCAGCCCAATGTCCCTCAAAACTTGGCTCAGCTCCCCGAGGGGCGCCCTGGAGGGCACCAACAGCCACATCCTCCGGCCAACCGCCGGAACGCATGCCCCGGACCCACCTGTAGTAGTAGCCGGGGCCGTAGCTGTAATAGCCATGGGGTGAGTAGTCGGAGCCACCATAGCCTGGCCCGTAGCCCTGCTGGTAGCCGTAGTCCTGGTTCCAGTAGGTGCTGTAGCCCTGATTCCAGAACCCACAGGAAGACCGGGTTTGGGTCCCTCCGGGTTAGATAACCCCTTGTGGGAAATGGTGCAGGCAGTAGCAGAGACTCTGAACCACACCACTCCCTCCTTCACCGATCCCTGTTGGCTATGCTACCCAGGTTCACCCCCCTTCTATGAGGCAATCGGGATAAATGGCTCCTACACTATCAGCAACTCCCATCCCACTTACTGGGACAGGAGACCATGGGGGCTTACAATTGCTCAGGTCTCAGTCGCTGGTATGTGTGTAGGCACAGTCCCGACGGCCCAGAGCCAGTTATGCTTCTCCTATAATAACACCACGTGGGAGCAGGAAAAGTGGATTATACCCTCCTCAGGCTGGTGGCTCTGTTCAAAGACAGGCCTCACCCCGGCCCTATCCACCTCTGTGTTCAATGCTAACAGTGAGTTTTGTGTGCTTGTGGCCATTCTACCTCGCCTAATGTATCATTCTCATGAATCTCTCCTTTCTTATTGGGAAGAAAGGCCGAGCCCCCACCGGAGCAAGAGGGAGGTTGTTACCGCCCTGACCATTGGGACCCTCTTCTCCCTAGGGATAGCAGGGGCAGGCACTGGGGTCACAGCCCTTGTAACTCTGGAAAAAGGGCTCACAGCCCTGAGGCTGGCAGTCGACAGGGACCTAGAACAACTCCAACAGTCAATATAAGACCTGGAACAATCCCTCACCTCCTTGTCAGAGGTGGTCCTACAAAACCGAAGGGGCCTGGACCTCTTGTTCTTAAAGGAAGGTGGACTGTGTGCAGCCCTAAAGGAAGAGTGCTGTTTCTATGTAGATAAGACAGGTGCAGTCAGAGATTCCTTAGCCAAACTAAAAACGGATCTAGAGAAGAGGCGTAAAGAATATGAGAGTAACGAAAGCTGGTTTGAGTCTTGGTTCAAATACAAGCCTTGGTTCGCTACCCTCCTCTCGGCCGTTGCGGGGCCATTAGTCATCCTGTTGTTGTTGCTTACAATCGGTCCGTGCATAATAAACAGGCTACTTAGGTTTATACAGGAGAGGATTAACACCGTCCAACTTCTGGTCCTTCGTCAAAAGTATCAGGCCCTAGGTGCTGCTGTGGAAGATTCCTCAGTCTGATCAAGAAAAGGGGGGAATGTAAAGAAGTGCAAAGAGCAGCAAAAGTCAGGAAAAAGAACTAATAAAACCTAACTAAACCCTAGAGAAAGAGCCACCCAGTTTTCGTAGAAACTACCCGAGGCTAATGCGCCTGCCCTAAGTTAGATAACTAGAAGTGGGCGACAGCCTTGGGACATAACCCGTGATAAGTCACGAAGACATGCTTGTGTGAGCTAGAGATTAAGGGGAGCGGTTAGGCAACTGGGGCATTCTCGTTTCAACTCCATTGGTTAAAATATAGAATGTTTTAAAATTATTGGTTATGGAAATGCACGGGCTTTGGTGCAACGGCTGTAAAAACTCCATATAATCCCTACCTAAATTTCCTTGGGGGTCGGCAGCTTGGACTCGGCCTGCGTGTTAGGGGAGGTGCTGTCGGCCCCAGCTAGCTGGCTGAATAAAGACTTTGCTTGGATTTACATCTCCGTGTCCGTATGGTTTGTTCTCTGGAGAAACCCTGGAGTCCTGGACCCTAACAGTTTAATATATCATATGCATAAGTAAATATTGCAGCAAGCTGTATGCTTTATTCTCCACGTTTTGTGGGACACTATACAGTGTGAACCTTACCACGTGGAAGATTCAAATGCCATTCCTTGTCTTCTCAGGAACCCCAAGCCAACCCCCATATCTCACTGCTTGCCTATCTACCATTTCTCTCCCAACAGGGTCATTTCTATTAGCTTGAAAAAGTGCTGAAATGTGTTCCCAGTTATAAAGCAGGACCCTCACCGAAGCACACCCTCCCACAGTGTCCTCGTCACCTCCTGGCATAGCTGCTTCCAGCCAGTCTCCCCACCCCAGTTCTTCTCCAACACCAGCATTATGCCACGAGAACAATGCCCTCCGAGGCAGTAGTTCTTCACCCCAGCTCCACAGATGCCAGAGTCCATGGAAATAATTTGAGGTCTCCGTGATTAGCAGAGAAAATCATATCTTTATTTTCACTAGCCTGCTATATAAATGTAGCCTATCTATAAGAAATGAACAAAGGTGATGAAGCACGAAGGTACTGGTATTATTTGTATTTTTGTTATGAGTGTAAATCGTAGGTACATTTACTTCATTACAGTTGCTGCCCATGTCTCAAAATATTTATAGGTTCATTACTTTCGTGTTATGGCATTTAAAATGTTAATAGCACAGGTACTGCTTTTAAATATTGTAGCTATTTAAAAATATTCAATTCCAACGTGACCAGTATATTTTGTAGTGCTATGTACTTTATTTTAGTCATTTAGAACATTATGCTGAGAAGGGGTCAATGGCAGCCAGTGTACTGACACATACCCAGGGTAAGATTCACAGCTCCAGGTCCGCAGGTAGCTCTGTATGATCCTTTTAAAAGCATCCCTTTGACCTTGCCTTTTCATCATCCTTGACCTGTGGGTGCACCTCCTCCTTCAAGCGCCAGCACACCTCCCCCAGAGCCCCTCCCACCCTGGATCTTGAGACAGGGACCCTGGGTTTAGGCAGAGTAGGGTGAGGGCCTCCTGAGAAAAAGCAGAGCAAGACAATTACCATCAGAACAATGTAACAGTGTGCAAAGAAGTCCCTATTGAAACTCTGTGTAAAGCATTATGCAAAGTCAGTGTCACACTAATTCTCCAGGGAAAAGATACCAGACTAGGAATATAGACAGCTTCAGTGAGATCAGTTAAAGCTCAAAAGACCAGCAGCAACTTGGCCTGGAATGTCTGAGTGTTCTGCAGATAAAGAAAAGTGTCTCAGCATAACCCGTGACTTCACTGTATCAATTTAGATCATGACACTGTAAAACTTACCTTAGCCTGCTAAAAGTCCCAGCTTATTTTAACCATACCTATGTGCTATATTTCCTTCTCTGATCCTAACCAAGTAATCTGCAACCTAGGAAAGAGACTAATTTAGTAAACAAGCCCAACTATAAACAGCCCAAGAAGTTAAGAACTCAGATTCTTAACACACTTCAGCAAACAGGCAACAACCTGGCCCACCTTGGGGGCAGGGTAGGCAGTCTTGATTGCTGTGCTCCCAGAGGGAAACTGCTATCTTGAGAGAGAATCAGAGCAGGAAATTTCTTCTATTACTCATTAAAAATGAGCATTCTGGGACCACTCAACAAGTCTGCATCCCTAACCCTTTGCCCCCGTTCCTGAAAATCCCCAACCGCACATAAAACCCCTAGACAACGAGCCAACCATGGACTCTCTTGTCCCCTCCTGGCATGAGCTGGGAGCTCTGTCCTCTCACTTTATCTCTAAATAAAAGCCTATACCTTGCTCTCCCACCTTGAGTGTTTGTGAAGCTCATTCTTTGGCTTCCTGAACAAGAACCCCCGGCATCAATCTGACAGCACGTCCCTCCTCCCCTTTGTTTTCCCAGCTCATGTCTTCCAGGTCTTCTGAAAGCTCAGATGACCCCATGCGCCAACCAAATGTCGGTGTCAGCCACACCCTCCTCTCCTTTCTTACCAGTCCTGTCTCACCCACAGCTTCTGTTACTCCTGAGGAGGACAGGCCACAAAGGTATCTTTTAGTTCAGGCCACTCCCTTAGGTGATCCAAGATCACTTCCAACTCAACATATGAGAGACGGGTTGGTAATCCTCCTCCCCCACCCTCTACTCCACACAGCCATAAGGGGTGATGGGAGCAGGACCACCCTGTCTGCAAAGGGCCCCCATTCAACAGCCCGCTCCGCATCTCCCTCTCTAGGCTCATGGGCTCCCCAGCGTGCTCAGGGGTCTGCCCAGGGCTGCCAGCAGCCGTCTTCCAATCCTGCATGTAGCCTGTGTGCTCTCCTTGCCTAGACCTCTCACTTCTTTCCCCTGTGCTCTGAGTAGGGGTGCCAACTGCTAAAAGTCAGTGTGTGCAACTGTCCCATGAAAGCATGTGGAAGGCTCTGCATGGCTCCCCAGGCAGAGAAGACACATCCTCTGATGCCCCAAGGCCGCCCAGCCTCTCTGTCCTGGGGTCAGCCGCATGGCTCACCGCCCCTATGGCCCCAGGCCTTTGTGGGTTTTTTCCTTCCCTGAGCCACTGGCATCTCCCCTGCCCCCAACCCTGCCATCCTGCTGAGCAGCCTTTGATCTCATCCAACACATTTCCCTGAGGTCCCTTCTTCCAGGAAGTGTCCCCTGGCCTTCCTGGACCAGGGGTTCCTACCACTCCTTTGGAGTCTGCAAAGCACGTCACACTCTTAAAGCACATTGTAGCCTCATGTCATTTTCCCCATCAGCTATGGTTCACGCTTGATATTTATTGTACAATTATTTATTTGAGCCACTTTGTCCCAACAGACACCTGTGGACACTGAAAAGATGACTCCATCCGTCGTAGTTGGACCCTGGAGACCAGTCAGATCTGCTGCGCCGTTGCACATAAGTATGGTCAGCCTACAGGTGCCAACATCCAGACTTGACTTAAGTAGGAAATGAAAAGGTGGCTAAGGAATAGAAGCTTTCCAGCTCTGCTCTGCCATCCCCTGGGCCACCACATATATTATTTCTGTGATGATCATTCTTCTTTTGGAAAAATCTGTCTTTGGACTTGCTTTTTGCAGCCTCATGAGCATGATGAAAAATTCTATCACAAACCGTGCCCTGGAGGAGCTGATGCATTTGTGATTTTCCTCAGTTAAGTGGCTTAGGCAGCAGGTGTGACCGGCTTGGTGGTGAGGCATGCATAGCTTGCTTGTGAGCTCAGAGCTCCAAGAAGGATGGGTGGTGAGGAGGGTTATCTTCAAAGGTGCTATCAGGCCGTCAGAGAGAACAAAACAATAGACTTGTCAGGTAAAGTCATGACGTGAAAATTGCTGCAATTATCGGGGATGAATGAGTCTCACTTGGCGCCTCTGCCTCCTCAAGGACAGCTCCAGCCCAGCTTGGTCGGCTTGCTTTGCGCAACTAGGGGAGTCAGGCGCAGCCCGGGCCTGACCCGAGGCAGGGGCTTGTTTGCTGTTTGGCTTCAGCGAGCAAAGGCATCACATTAATTATTAGATACCCTCTCACAGCTCCGAATCAGTTAAGAAGGAGACTGGAAATTACAACCAAATGGAGTCCCACACACCTTCTTAGGTGCTTGTGAAAATAACAGCTCTCCGGGTCTTGTGCGGGCTTATGCCCAACACCTTCGCTTCTTTTGTTCCCTTAGAAGCACCATCCTTCCAGTCCTCGGGCCTGTGACCCAGAGACGGCTGCCTGGCTTCCCCTCCATGTCGGAGGGCGGGTCCTCCCCTACCCGGCTCAGCACCCGGGGTGGCACATCTCACTCTGCTTCTCTGACTGCCTCCCTCTTCTCCCCCAAGCCCTGCCCACCTCCCAACAGGGCAGACTCTGCCTGGGGTCTCTGCGTAATTTGTGTGCATGGTTCACAGAGCACTCCACGAGAAGGGAAGGGAGTCCGGGCATGAAGACACAGAAGGGGGAAGGAGAAAGCACTGGAGAGGGGCTCAGACACCTGCAACGCTAGCAGGTCGCAGGAGTGACAGGAGACATAATCTTACTGTCGGGATCAAACCATAGGATGCTACCTCGGTCTCGGCAAATGGTGGCCACTGTCACTTTTGTTTTAGTGCATTGACAAGGCCAAGAATGTGGATTTGGCCACAGGCAACCTGGAAACCTAAGGTCAGACCAGGAAAGTATGGTCCCGGGAAAATAAAATGTAAACAGGTCATTATGTTACTTTTCAGTGAAAGACTCTTGCCTCCTCCCCCTGAAATGGGAAAACCTATCACTGGCTTTGTGGGGTGCTCCAGTTTTTAATTATTAACAACTCTTGGGTATGCTTTGAAAGATTTCTTCCTATTTAGTTAGGTGAAATGCCTAAAAGTGGATTCACTGGGTGTAAAGAATATGACTTTTAGGAGGTGGCTCCCCCACCTGTGTGATGCTCAGGATTACAGCAGGACCCCATTCACTGTCAATTTGCATCAGATTGGTCAGCCGTGCCTAAGCTAAGAATTTAATTCAATTTGTTACTTAAATTTTTAATTTGTAATTAATTTAACCTTTAATGTGTGATTCAAGCAAAATTAGTGTTCAATCTAATAAACTTCATTTTTAATTTATGGTGACTTTAAACTTATTCACATATTCATCAGCCACTTGCATTTATTTTTTTGCACTTCCATGCTGGAGGGAGGGAGGGGTTTGTGATCGTACGTGTTTTAGGTCTTTATGTCTCATGAGTATTAACATGTGCTTGATCTATTATATTTGTTGAACATTATTTCTTGGTGTGCCATACACATATTTTACTTTTGAGTATTTAACATTTTTTTCCATTGTTTTTAAATTAGAAAAATATTCTCTAAAAAACAGATACATGTACAGTCCTATTTTCTTCTTGAACTTTGTTTTTTGTTGTCATTATTATTTTGTATGTTTTTTATTAACTTATTGTTGTGACATGGTTGGTGATGAACCATTACCCTAATTTATTTACTATTAGCCAAATCTCCCCAAGTCATCACTAAATTAGCTTTTCTTTTCCACTGGTTCATGATATTTTCCACTTGTTATGAGAACTTCATTTATTCTCAAGATTGCTGGTATACAGCCAAGTTTTTCCTTTTTGAGGTACACAATGATTTGATCATATAATCTGCTGATGACCATAATATTTACCTGTTCTCACATTTCTTTCTTTTCCAACTGTGTTGCATTTGTTAGCACTTCCAGAAATAATTAAATAGCCATAAGAACACACATGTGACATTTGCTGATGGTAATACAGGTGTCACACTGAGGACAGTACTGACTGTTGCTGTATGACAGTGACTCCTAATTATATTATTCCATGGTAAATACACTTTGAATCATGACTCAGTTTCAGGTTATTTCAAGTTCCTTCTTAATTTTTTTGAATGAACTATTCAATGGTCTATCATACAAAAACAAAAAGTGACCTCTTCATTCCTAAGTTAAGCCTTACCTGATGATGACAGGCAGCATTTTAACACACAGTTTCATTCAATTTGCTATTTGCTCTACTATTATTTTCACATGTATGCTGATAAATACGTTTGTCTGGATTTTTGTCTGTTGGGCTCACATGAGGATTTATATTATTTTTCCTTATGTGCTATAGGGGAAACGAAACCAATTTCTCAGGCAATATGGTTAAAGGATTGCTGTATATAGACTGTGGAGTCTAGTCCTGACATCTACTGCCAGTACTAGCATTTTATTTTTAAATGCTGCTTGTTTTGGTTTATTCTGATGGTAACAGATGCTCATTAAAGGCATGTTTGAAAATAAATTGTTCACAGATTTATCACCAAAATGTTAACATGTTAGCTTATCCCACCTGGAGCTTGAATATGCAACATTTCTTTAATTTCTTAGCTTAATAAGTTTATCTCCCAGGGGAGATTTCAAATATGGAAACTTGCCTCCTTGTAATTTTTACAGAAGGCAGCAAGGCTTGGTAACAAATGAGCCCACACCTCATTGGCTTGTATCGGCCCATGTTTATTTTTGCTCCCATGGATGTTGTTCTGGGCGGGCTTGGGGCTTGGCAATGCAGTGTCCTCACTTTCAAGCCCCTTCTGAAGGGGCAGCAACTTCTGGACCTCACTTACAGTTCCCTGTCCTCACTTACAGGAGACAGGCCTGTATATCAGGCCACTGCCCCCTGAGGGGCACATCACACCTGCCACCCTGAGATGCCCCCAGTCCAGGTGAGTGAACCGGCCAAGCGGACAGAGGAGCCCGGAGATACTTGTGGGACAGAACAAGGATGATCAGGTCCCGCGTATCATACTGTGGTTGGGGTTTCTGCTCTGTCTTAAGGGGCTTGGGGTTCTCCAGGGCTCCCAGCCAGGTGTGCCTGACAGCAGTCATGGGAGGAGAATGAGTGTCTTCAGTCCATCTCTGCTTCCTGCAGCCTCTTCTGCAGCGCATGGCCCTTCCTGCCTGCCTGTCCTGCAGATGGTGCCCCTCTTTGGGACATAGCTCTTCGGGCTCCAGCAACCCCATCTTCAGGTCGCCTCTTCATGTGGCCCTGAAACTTTTCCCACAGCCACAGGGACAAGTCTTGCTCAGGCCCTGGAGCTCTGGAGTGGGTTCCCTGTGGTTCTCACCAGCCCGCCCTCATCCAGCTGTGACTAGGAGGTCTTGTGTTCTAGCCTCAGGGTCGAAGGCTGACCTGAAACACCCCACTGGGGGTCGAGGGAAGGAAGCCAGCCAGCTTCTCACCAGAGGCTGGGGGATGGGATGGGCCTGACTGAAGCTTCCAGCAGAAGGGACACTCTCCAGAGGTCACTGTGCTGTCTTCTGGCCCCTCAGAAGGCAGTCTGCTGCTTTTCTGTTGATAAAATGGGTTTTCTCTTCCCTAAGCTTCATGTTGCTCTTTTCTCCCTTAACATAAAACACTTGCTGGCATTCCTTCTCAAGACCACATGGCTGCAAGCTGGCACTCACTCTGGGCCAAGATAGGGGTCCCCACATATGCACGGCTCATCCTAGGCATGGGAGCACAGAGTCTCACGAGACAGAAGACAGCACATGTGAGGCTGAGCTAAGGACTCCCCAACTGGGGCTGGAAACGGCAGGTGGGTGGGATGGAAGGTGGGCAGAAGACAGAAGAAAGGAGGACAGGACTCTGCCACGGAGTGCAACTGGCTGGGAGAGGCCAGGAGAGGCACCTCCAGAGCCACCAACAGCAGCCTGGGAGGACCTTGTGTCTCCAGGGCCCTACATGCACATATTTTGAGGTCATTTGTTATCGGCAATAGGAACCTGATGTGGGCAGGTTCCTGCATCTGTCCGCTGATGAGAGCTGGCCCCCATGGCTGGAACCCTCTGGACTTTGGTGGATGGAGGAGAACCTTCCTCTGTAAGACTGACAGCCCTGGAGGTGAGGAATACCCAGCCCTGGTGTCCATGAGTGCAGAGGGCTGTCATCGGGCACCCCTGCAGGATGGAACCTGCATGCCCCCAGCCTGGAGCTGCCTCATGTCCATGCTTTCTATTTGCTGATGCTGCTCACCACACATCATGTCAATTTGCAGGCGTGGCCTCTGGCTGCGGAAGGTACCACATTTCCACCACCCTGGCCAATGTCAGGACA
The DNA here is from genome assembly GCF_030020395.1 of Manis pentadactyla. Lineage (NCBI taxonomy): Eukaryota > Metazoa > Chordata > Mammalia > Pholidota > Manidae > Manis > Manis pentadactyla. The sequence continues at coordinate 48,836,732 of NC_080025.1, forward strand.
AGATCTCACCCCTTCAGGCCCAGGAGAGCAGTGGCTTATCAGAGGTGGAGGGACAGGACCTACTCCCAGAGCAGGTGACAAGCCCAAGACACACTTCCCAGCTGGACTCAGGACCTGGTCCCCAGGGAGTCCAGGGAACTATCACCCACACATCTTAAGCTTGTGTGCAACTAACACAGCCTAATTTCCAGAGACCGTTCCTCTGGCTGGCACAGTGAAACCCCTGGTCCTCTCCCTGTTCCTAGCAGGCATGAGTTTAAGTTCCCATACAACTGCCTGGTGCACTGCAAGTCCCTGCTGGCTGGGACACTGCTCAAGCCCTCTTTTCTCTCCTCCAGCCTGTGGTCTGGCTCCAGGCTTGGTCCTGCCGCTCACATATCTTCTATTCTTCTCTCCAAATCACTGCTTTCAAATGGATCCTTTTAAAATGGGCTTCTGACTGTCCCTCTTGCTTCCAGACAGCCCATAGGTGACTCCCTGTTGCCTGGAGGAAAATCCTAATGAGGTCGAGTTATTATAACGTTATCTCTGAACTTGCACCTGCTTGTTACCACTGCTCAGAATAGCTGTCCTGGCAAGCTAATGTCCCCCTCCTTGTGAGCTCTTGACACTCCCTAAATCCTCAGTTCTCCACTACTCTGGGGCACTGTTACTGGTGATCTCTCCCCTGAAATGCAGGGTATCTGCCAGGCATGTGAAATTTTATCAGCCTGCAGGGTTTGATCACTCCCATGGGGAACTGTGGGACCCAAGCCTTGCCTTCCAAAGCTCAGCAAGACCCCTTCCTGTGTGGTGCTCACACATGTCTGGTAGGGGCTCAGTCACTGCTCACATAATACAACATGGCCCTCGGTTGTGAATAAAAGGACTTCTGTTACTCTGTGAATTCCCCAGGGAAGAGGTGGAAATGTTGGTATCTTTGTAACCCCAGGGGCTTATACAATTTCTGGCATATGGCAAATGCTCAAGAAATGCTCCCTGAATAAATGAGACTAAGCATATGTTCACAAAATTGTACCTGAGCCCCTCCCATGATCCTTACATGGTGGTCAGAGCACAGGGAACATGGCCCTCATGATCCCAGACTTAGCTGATCATGGCACGTGGGTTAGCAGGCCTTCATGTTCTCCAAAACACAGATCTTCAAGAAATTCCAAATTCTAGGACACAGTCACAGAGCTGGGCAGGGAGACGGGCAGACAGAGGATGCTGGAGAAAAACGGCATGCTGGGACAGCCTGTGCTGGATGGCAGACACAGAGGCCCATCTAAATGGCACTTTGGGCAGCAGGAGAAAACAGCAGAGACAGAAAGGCCGCCTGAGACTGAACTGGGAGCCTGGCACCCAGGCAGGGCTCAGAGGTTCCAAAATTGCAGAACATAAGGCAAACCAATGATTTCATGTGAAACTGGGCACTTGACTCTCATTGCCTGGTATCTTCACACTTGCCAGGGAACTCATCCTTGTATCCACCTTCTCAAAGAACCATCTCAGGTGTCATGCACTGTGTGCAAAAGAATTGTTTAACACTTGTAGTACTCATGAACAATTGTTTCTGAATACCTAGGAATCTCTCCTTCTCACTGCAAGTGGTAGCTCAGCTGAGAGCTCAGGTGGAGATCGCAAATGTTAGTAAGTTTGCAAACTGGGGCCATCTATGGGCCCTCAGCATCCGGGACCCGTGCGTCCTCATTTGTGACGTGGGCGAGCTGCCACATGCTGACGTCCTCCTGCTCTGCTGCGGGCAAGCACCATGAGCTGTAATTATTTACTTATGGCTGTTTTGAGGACACACAGACCGTATAAATAGAGCAGCAACACGCAACATCTGCCACTGTGGACACGTGCAATCATGGATGCCCCTCTGTGCAGGACCCCTGGGGACCCTGCCCCTCACCAGCTCGCAAGTCCTCCTGGCAGTGCCGTCCTGTGGCAGTCAGTGTCCTGGACATCTGGGCTGCAGGGACAGCCTCAGCCTGGCACTCTAGGGGGTGGGCGTGCCCACAGCCCTCACGCTGCGCAGTGCTGGTTTGAGAACAGCAGTCAACAGTCCTTCTCAACATTTTCTTTTTTTCACTTACAAGTGGGTTGGTTCATCATTTCATGTGATGTGGGAGCTGGAGTTTATGAGCTCTCAGGATGCTGGAAACATCAAACATTTCTGTGGCCGTACACTTTTGATATTTGCCTTATTTTCAGAAACACTTGACTTAAAAGACAATGCCTTGTTAGTCCAAAAGTAAAGCAGACTTGGAGGCAAAGGTTAGATTCTATTTGCTGATAGGACCTGGTGTTCTGGTCTTAGTAGCATTTTTAAATTTTATTTATTTGCTTATTTTTTCTTTTCACCCACATTTGGGGCAGCAGCCAGTGTTCATCACAGCAAGCTCTGGGGGCAGAACAGAGCTGGCCTAGAAGGCAGAAGTCTCCCAGGGATCAGCGTGGGGATTCACCCAGGAGGGGTCTCTGGATTGGATTCTGGGGGGATGGGGGCATCTCTGAGAGGGCTGGCAGGGTCAGCCCTCCCCTGGGGCTTGGGCCTGCTCCCCCATCTCACAGTGTTCTGGGAACACAGGCCTGCCACACGTACTTGGGCAGCTGCATGAAGCTCTGGACAGAAAAGGGAAGACCCCAGATGGATCTTCACTGCGCATGTGTGGCTGAATTCCCATCTCTAAGCATGGCTGGTGCAACATGAGCTGATGGCTGAAGCCACGACTGAGCACAACCAGGGTTTTGACTAAGGATTTTTGTCTTCTCTTAAGCAAAAGCAGTGCTCTCAGAATGATGTCCACAGCCATGCTGCGGTTCCAACAGCATGACCGGGCTGGGGCAACCCCCGCTGTCACTCCCTCCTTGGCCAACCACATTTGGAGGCTCATTGCATATGGATAGAGGACCTTTAGAGTTCTAAGAAAGATGGTTTCCTTAAGCCAGAGGTTGGATAAGAGGGGTTAAAAGATCCCCCAAGAGCCACCATTATTTAATCAGCATTTGTTACTCCTGAAAGAAAAAATGCCAGGGCAGTGCTAGCTGGCAGCAAAGTGATAGGAGCCACCACGTAGTGGCACAGCCCCGCTGTGGTCGTGGGGGCCCAGCTGTCAGGGACGTCTTACAGCCCACTGACTGGGTGTGGGAGAAGAAGCCCGGGCAGGGGAAGGGAGGGGCTGGAGCCTTTTGCCGCTAGACCCAGTCTGGAGCTTTCTGGTTCAGCTCCGGGTGCATCTCTCACGCTCCTCCACGTACCTGTAGAAGAAGAGCCTTCGTCAGTAGCTGTACCTCAACATTTTCAGTTTTATTTTTTAACCTACTAGGCTTTGCATCGTATGATAGAGCCTGAGGGCACCATGTTAATACCATAATTTAGCTCCTTTACAAGACAGAGGAGGAAAATGAAACCCAAGAGGAAATGCGCCAGGCCTGGAACCACATGGCTCCCAGACGGGGTGGAAAAGTGCTCCCACCACCAACGGATGTCTGCCTCTGGGACCATTGCTTCTCCTGCTACTCTAGCCTCTCTCTTTGGTGAAAATCCATCATTTTCAGTAATATCTTTTCATGATTACTAAAAACTATGTTGGTTGCAGTGCATGCTGCATCTGAATACACAGCTTGCAAAGCAACAGGTCCTTTGCCCCCTTGGGCTCAGATGCAGGAGTGAGTGAGGAGCGACTGTCCACCTGCAGAGACACGGGCCCAGCTGCCACGCCCTTTAGGGCTGTGCTGTCAGTGGGTAAACACATGGTTCTGGCAGCCACATTTTAGAGACACTTTTCTAAGCCTTGTAATTATCTCACAGTAATATAATACATTTATGATTCCAAGAAGGTTGAAAATATATTCTCCCTCAATTTGAGTGTTTCTATTTTCTGTATTTGGCATAGGATCCCAGCATGACTAGGAAAGAGCATAGTTAATTGTGTTTTATTTCTTTCTCTGATCTGGCTTGGAATTGGAATAGTGTGTGAGTATGTGAGTTGTGGGGGGGGGGCGTTGTTGTCTGACCCATTTCAAATAACCTAAGTGATTTGCTGAAATTACCGCATTATAAATAAATGGTAATAATCATAGAAAAAAGATATCTACAATTGAAAACTACATTTCAGTGTGAGCAGTAGTATATAACTTTATCCACTTGAAAATGAAATGTTTAGAGTCAACTTTTGTGGACTTAGAAAAAACACAATGACATTCCCGGTACAAATGACATTGGCCCTGGTACCAACAGCTAAGGCACATGGCAGAAATCAAGCAGAATGGTTAGTTCAATTCACTAACCCTGTTAATCATTTTGTATTGCTTTAAGAAGCTTTTGTTCTTTTGGGTATATTTTCTCATGAACGCTTCAAAGAAAATTTGAGAAAACTTTTTTAAACCATAAGATCAAAGAGATGTGGGGAATTTTAAAATTCATTTTAATTAAGATTAAACATTCTCTTCTGAAACCTTACTTGTTAACACTAGAGAGTATTGTCCTTGAGACACAGAAAGTACCTAAACACATGAGTTTAAAGATGCTACGTATGGCACCTTGGGATTTAAGCCCTAAAACAGGGCTTCCCAAACTTCAGCTCTGTGGGCATTTTTAGGAGGGCTCCAGCCCCAGGGGTGTTAGAGTGTGTGTTATGTGAGTTTCTTCAATTTAAGATTGAAATTAGATTAGAAAGGAACGTTTTACATATATTTTTTTAAATGCCTTCAATCTCAGTTGATATGACTGTTTTATTGCTCCATCTGAAGAGGAAAATTATATCTTCTTTTCTAACAACATTACAAACTCCACATCGCCCCTAAAACCTCACAGTGTGCAACATCTAAAACTGGTAACTAAAATGCTAGAGCAAATGCACTGGTGAGCCTTCAGGACAAGGGAAATTCTCAGATGCCCCAAAGGATGAGAAGATGGATTCTAAAAGGGGTGCATGGACACTGTGCTCCTGGGAAGTATCTATGATTGCTGGTGACCCTGAGTTTTGGATCTGGTGGACCCTGGGGACAGAAGGTGGTGACTACAGCTTGTGCAGGCAGGGAGTGAGAGGGATACTCCAGCAGTCTATTACATAAATTGCACCCCTGACAGCAGGGAAATTAGTTGCTTTCTTTCTTTTCACATTGCTACCCAGCAGACTACCTAGCTGACTATCTACGTTCCCACCAACGTTTAGTGCCTTACACAGAAATTGAGTTTGGGATTTTGCAATCCTGAAATGCCTTCCTCTATCTGATCTAAAGCATACATGCTATGAAATGTAACACTGAGTCTCACATACACATACATGCACACACACCCATACACATACACACACCCAGACATGCCCACACACAGACATGCATGTACACACACACACAACCACAGACACGTGTAAGCAGAGCAATTTTCCCAGTAATTGAGATGATGCTTTTTGATAGTCTTACACATTAAAAACAATGAAAGTAATACTCCACACATATTAGATAATATCTGATGTATAGTATTTGCTTAATATAGTTAAGATATTGTTGAATAAAAGCAGAACCAGTTATCTTCCTCTTTTCCCTCAAAAAAATAGTTGTCCAGATATATTAATTATAAGAAGATCTAAGGACTGAATTGGCCCATTTTAGTAGGAACTGGTTAAATTCACCAGAGCATTGCTCAAGCGTTCACTTTTCTCAGCTTCATTTACACGCCTTGTCACATTTCAGAATGCCAGTGGAAGGTCAGATTTTTCTAAACTTAGAACCTTGTTTCAAAGAAAAGCAAAGCTTCCTGGTGGGCAAGATGAAAGGCTTTTTAAAAAATCTTCTGAGGAAGACTCTTTGGATACTAAATCACTTATTAAACAGTGCTTTGATGAATTACAGTAAATGTAAATAAATAAGAAACATATGGAGTGGATTTCCTTTGATATATAAATGAGTTTGAATTTACAAGAAAAAGAACTGTTTTTTTTTTAACACAAACAAAATCCTAGAAATACAACACACAATATTACTGCTCCAAGAATTTCCCGTGTTGATGTCCAACTTATTTAAAACCTAATTGTTAGGGCATGGGGAAAAAAAGCTGTGATTTTGGATATTATTATTCAGCAGAGATGCTTATGAACATACATTATGCTAAACACACTTGACATATTTTTAAGACATCACAGGTTATCTGTCTGGTCTGTCCAGTTAGTTCTCAGGTTGCATGCAGGAGATACCCTTGTATCTAAACCTTAAAACCAGACAAATCTCCACCCTAGTGCCACAGGTGAAACTTTCATACAATAGGTGCCCTTCCTTTTGCACTACTTTTCTGAAAGATTTCTTTATTACTTTAAATCTTTCTGAAGACAAGTGCTACAGTTGGAGTTGTTTGGAATCAAGGTATTTTCCTGTGGAATTCAGAATCATTCGGCAACCCTGTCTGTTTCCAAATCAGAGAAATATGGAACCTGTGCAGAAGGAGAAATGTGGCTTATACACAACTGCAAAATTAGCAGGAGGCTCATCAGCCCTGCCTCCTTTTACTTTTACTACAGACTAAGTTTTTGTTCTTATTTCCACTTCTACTTCCTTCATGCAAAAATCCATTTCACATATAATGCTTGGCATGGCTGAAATCACATGACAAGAAAAAAAGAGTCTAGGTCTCTCAGAAAATAATAACAACATTAGCAGCAGTGGCAATAATGAACAGCAGTAAAAAAGAATAATAGTAATTCCCGTTATTTACTTAGTGCCTACTCTATGCTGGCCACTGTGATAATTTATTCATTTTTCCTGCCTTATTTAATCTTCACAGCAAAGTTGTGAGGTAGAAACTGTTGCCTCCATATTGCAGGTGAAGAAACAGGCTCACCTGGAGCCCCTGGCATCCTGAAATAGTGATTGCTAATTTGTAACTCTAGCTAGGGAGCATCATAATCAATGGGCAGCTTAGGAAAACTTGGCCTGGGTGGCAAACATTTTCCGTTTTACTTTCCTGGCATGAATGATGTATAGGGATTCTGACTAACATATTTGTGCCAGATATTGCAAAATTAAAAGAGAGCTTAGGGAGATACCAGGGATAGGAAAAGCATTTTCCCAGTGTTTCAAGTTCTAGGCATCATTACTTGAGTTTAAAAAACAAGACACAGAGATATCATTATTCTTTACACCTGTGCAGTCCACCCACCTACTGGGGAGTGATCTAGCAGACACAACGCATACTTTCTGCTGATAGGTTTTGAACTCGTGTAAGATTAAGTGAATTCTGATGCCAGGCTCAGTAGCTTTCATTATGGGCAAGGGTGGTGTGGCAGAAACACTCATGACTCTCAAGTGATCCAGGTAAGATGCCAGTAAGCAGAGACCATTTGTTCTTGGAAAGGGCTTTGCTCAAGGATATGGCTCCCCAAGGAGGCTCTTCGGCACTTCCTTGGAAGGCTGTGAAGTTTCTGGAGGTCATGTGGGGTAGCCTGGCATGGACGAGTTAGTTTATGATACTCTTTTGGTGTCAGCTCACAGCACCAGCAGAGTGTGTGACCAGATCTTTCCTTTGCACAATTCACGATTGTACCACTGGGATGTTTTAGAGTTGTTTTGAAAGGATATGTAGTTTCCCCACTAGCAGACAGAAACAAAAAAACCTTTCTCATTGGCAATCTGAAAACTTTAACTCTGTTCTCAAAGAATGTATCTCTTGTTGGAAACCCCAAATAATAATGCCCTTATATACTATGCATCCTGTTATTTTCATCACCTGATCATGTTCACATCTAGCTTGTAATTCCCCAAAATGTAGCTTTTCCATCCCTGAATTGGAGGCAGCCATCCATTCCAACAACTCCCTCTGAGTGGCCAACCTCAGGGACTCCTAATGGTGGCAGGGGCTCCAGCCATTGTGTGAGTCACCGTGCAGAATCCTCATGGAGAGGCAGGAGAGACTGTGTTTGTACTTAGCCTTGATGTGTTGGCATTTGCCAGTTACATACAACTCAGCAACCAAACCCATTTTGAAGGTCTATTTTCTTACTTGGAAACTAAAAAAAAATGATGCTCACATCTCAGGGTGGTTATGAGGAGAATGGGATGAGTATTTGTAAAGTCCCTTTGAAAACTCCCTTGGTCCCCTACCCCCCTCTCTGGTGCTTCCTCTTGGGACCTGGTGCCCATTCAGGAGCAGTACACACTCACTGCCCAAATGAACTATGTTCTGTACACATGGTGGGTTTTCTTACCAAATTCATGAAGATCTATGACCTTCAAAGCACCATCATTGTTTATATCTTTGAATCATTAAATGGTCAGTCTTAAGTGCCTCAAATGAACGTCTCAGGACTACTCATCCCTAAATAAATTCCCCACTTCTTGGAAAATAGCACCACTATTGTTCAAGTTGGAAATCCCTAGATCTAAGTCATCCCCAATCCTGCCAAGTCTGCCTCCAAAATCTATACAAGTTAAAACTTTAAATATTTCTATTTTTTATTTTTATTTGCCTTTTGTCTACTGCGTTGGCCATAGGAACGTCAGCTCCAAGAAATCTGGGTCTTGCCAGGGTGGGTTAATGTGTATCCCCAGGACTTAGAACAGAGCCTGACATGTAGAAGACACTCCTACCATCATCTGTTTAAAGAAAGAATAAACTGGTCATAATCTACCCTTCTATAAATTATTAACATAGAAGCATATTTATATAACTTACCCAGTGTTTATCTCATTAGACTGAGCAATAAGAATAAATGAATGTCACAGTTTCATTTTCTTGCTGAGTACAAAATTCTAACATCCCTCGTCTGCACACAGATCTCCCACCTTCTGTGATATCTAAGAGGAATTTTAATTTAAGCATCTCCATAAGTGTCTAGCACCCTTGTCCGTTTGGATACCTTCTGGGCAGCTGCATGAGTGATGCCCTCTCCTCGGCAGAAACATTCACCTGGAAACTAGATCTTTCCTGATGGCAGCCTTTTCTGGGCGTCACCCACTGCTGTGACAGGGACAGCAACCATGCAGCATCCCAGCCAACCCTGGTGATTCATTTCCAACACGGAACAACATGTGGCAACCCCAGCATGTTTCCTTTGCTGCATTGGAATACATAAACTCACAGGGATTGGTGGAAAGATGTGCAGGAGGCCCCCAGTATTCTTCACCTCCCCTCATCCGCTGCCAGCTGCACTCCAATCTGGAGTGACACATCAACAGCACGATGGGGACACTGGAATGATACATGTTGCTTCCTGGGCTTTGGCCAGGCATGCGTGCACTTGTGTGTGCCCACGCATGTGTGCATGCTTCTGTGCTACTCTCTCACTTTGGTAGTTGGGGTAACCACCACGAAGTCCAAGTGCAGCGACATCCTCCACAGACCCCGTCCACCACCCTTTAGAGACACCCGGCCCCCAGACCCCAATTCCTGGCAATGTCATCTGTGGTGTATCTGTAATTACATTGTTTTGAGACTGTTTTATAAATTAAATCATTCAGTATGTAGCCCTTTGAAAAATGGCTTTAAAAATAACCTCAGCATAGTACCGGGGGTCCATCATTGATACATTGGGGTGTATCACCAGCCCCAACCCCTCTTACGACAGTAATATTCCACGGCACGGGCCAGAGGTGGCTCTGTCTGCCACCTTCTTGTTCAGTGCGAGTCCCAGTCTCGCTGAAACCTCAATGGATGACTGTGAAATGGCTGGGAAGAAGGTCGGGGAGGACATTGTTAGCTCTGACATTCCCTCTGAGAGGTTCAGGCAGCGTGGGTGATAGGAAGCTTCAGCAGAGAAGCCAATTTTATGTGCAGAAGCTTCTAGGACTGTATGCACTTGAGCCCCACATAGAAAGTAGGAAATTGAAAGGCAGAGGTTTAACAAAGAGATACTCCCCGGCTCAGTTTATTCATGTAACATCTTACTGAAAATTCGCTGATGTACAAAGAAACAATCAGAAATGTTTCATACCTTAGTCAACTGATGATTGTGAAGATTGTGTTTAATTGTTTAAAGAATTCACTTCACAGAATTAACTCAACAGGTTTCACTGACCTGAAATCTTCATACAAGACAGAAAGATACAAATGGGCCCAATTCAGGACAAACAGATTTCTCTATGGGTTTCATTCTCAAATTGGAATATTGTTGAAATGATTTTCTAGACAACTACAGAAATTCCAACTTACTGGGAAACTTTTTTGGGTATTCATTTTTGCAATTTTTCAAAATCAACATAAACTCTCTCCTCCAAATTTAAAGAGATGAATTTTATATATATGAATTATGCATATGCCATTTACACTTATTGAAAAAGAGTTTTTAAAATATTTACTCCCTGGACAGAGTCTGGCAGGACTGGGGGAGAGACACTAGCTTTCAAGACATCCCTAATGTGATGTAAGGAGAAAAGCTACAGTTTCCTGAACTTCTCAGCATGGAAGTCATAGGGCAGCAGGCCAGGGACCCCCATGGCTCCTGAGTTTCTGGATTTACCACAAACCCAGCCACAGTCTCTCCCAAAGCTTGGGAATTGGAGTTTTCAGACAGGCTGAGCTGAGACTTCGGCAGGCATCATCGGCAGCGTGGGCTCTGTCCCCATTGGCAGGTGCACAGAGGGAGCCGAAGGCCTGGGGACAGCAAAATGAAAGCCTCCCTGAAAGGTAGACACCGCAGGTGCCCCTGCCACACTCCATGGGTGCTTTAGTGCTAATTAGACGTCACCAGGATTAGTGAGGTAGGGCTGTTGGGATGACGTTCCTCTGAGGGTGGGGGAGGCTCCCATTCCAGGGCCCCACCCGGGCCATCCTCCGGCTGGCTGCTCCCTCCCCAGATTCCACAGGGGTCTGCCTTTGCCCCATGTTTGGGGCTCCTACCTGGGCATGGTTTTTATTCACAGGGAGAGGTCAGCAGGGCGGAGGGACCATCCTGCAGAGCCAGCCTTGCTCCCTCCTTCCCCCTCCTGCTGCTGAGAGCCGCCACCTGGCTGCTCCAATAAGGACACACAGAATCTGGAACTTGCCTTTGAAACTTCCTGGTCTAGGGGTCACCAATCAATAAGTGGACAGTTACAGTGTAAAGTAATGGGTGGATGTCACTGTGGACAGAGGGGACGCAATGTGCGGGACAGTGTGGATAGCCTCCCTGGGCCTTGAGGGCATCTGGCTCACCATCTATTTACCCAGCCTGCCCCTTTCTTCCAGGCTTATTGAAGTACTCAGTCTCAGAGTTTCCTAATCCATGCCTCTGCTTTTAATCTGTCTCCTTTGAAGTTGTCCATCTGGAGGTACCATCCATCTGGGCCCTGCTCATAAGGCATGCCGGTGTCTAGGGGGAACACTCCCCTAAGGGGACCGGGGATGGGCTGGGTTGATTTCTAGGAAGGCCAGAGCCATCAGAGGAAACACTCATTGTACTCAGGGAAGGAGGCTGGGTTCTAGTCAGGGAAGACATGCAAGGGCAGGGCAGACAGGAAGCTGCTCCATGGGGCCAGAAATAGGGAGAAACTGATGGTCAGGGACAGTGGGTCAGAACTGAAGCCACACTGCTTGCAGGATGGAAGAAGCCGGCTGTCAGCAAAGTGGGCAGTGGCCCAGGACTGGGCAGGAAAATGGACAGAGGTGTGCCACAGACCACCACATCCACTTGCCAATTCCCCAAGAGGCCCAAGAAGCCCTTCTCAGAGGGGCTGCAATTCTGAGAGTCCTTAATCCCATTCCAGTTATGGACATGCTTCATGCTGGTCCTGGCACCGGGTGCTGGACCCGGTCATGACTCTCATTAGATGCTGTGCTGGCAGCTGCAGATGATCAAGTCAGGGACAGGGCCAGCTGGACTCCCGCCACCTGCAGCCACAGCCTGCCAGCCCCTGCAAGGCCTCCATGGCCGCTGATGGCACAGGAACCACTGAGATAAGCAGACTACCCAATCTCACTGCCTTTAAAATGCCACTGTAGTATGCAAACCACCCTTGAGGGACAGGAAATAGGGTCACAGGCATGCTTGTAGGTTTGTGAATTATGATCATTTGAAGTCCAGTCATTCTGCTCAACAAACATGAAGTGCTTTATATGTGCCAGGAAACCTAAGGCAATGGGGACACAGCCATGAAGAAAACACGCAGAGGGACCCGGGGAAGAAGCAGGAGCACTGTAGGAAAGATGGTTACCGTCTCCTGAGAAGTCTGGTAGACTGGGTGTCATTTTAATTTTACAGGGTGGCTGTGAACTTGGTGGTTAACCCCCACACCCCTCAGATTTGAACTCCAGATTTGAGCTTCCTCTCTAAGGCCTGCTCATTAGCATAGGCTTCATATAAATACCCTTGTTGCAGAAATAGCTTTAAGGAAGCTATGCTGGATTATACCAACCTGCATGTCTTTCTGGAAATAGCACATTGCTCTGTTTGCTTCCAACGGAGTCTGATTGAAATAAGACGCTGAGTTCAGAGTCAGAGGCCTCAGATGGAAGCCACACCCATTTCCTTTGGGCAGCCGCTTAGCCAGCATTCTAAATCTCTATTTTCTAGGCCATAAAATAAGCATGCTGTTAATAGTACCTGGCTGTACAAGAAGATAAAATGAAACCGCTAATATGAAAGCGTTTTGTAAGGTGTAAATTGCCACCCACACACAGCAACATTAGTTATAATTATCATTAACACTCTGTCTTGTTACGTTAGTCATGAAACATGGATCAAAGATAGCAAACTGCCTGACGCATGGAAGGTTTCTACACATTTCAGAAATGGACGTGTCTGACATGAAATATGGCATGTGTCTTTCGTTTTCCTGATAAGCATAGCAAAACCGAGAACAAAATGCCGTCCATGACTGTTTATCCACTGGCCAGAAGCACTCCACTTGCTCTGGAGAGAAACAAAGTTTAAAGTAGTTTATCACACACGTGTTTTTTTTAATTAGACACATGGGAAATATTAATTCGGTAAGTGTTTACAGAAGGTCTATTAGCATTGTTTTTGTGCTAAAAATTCAGAGGATGTGACCCAGTTACAATTTTCAAGATCACACTGGTCAGGGCACCAACCGCAGGCACAGGGAAGCCTGGCCTCCATGCCGTGGTCGGGCCAATCCACATGTCAGAAGAAGGGGTTATGGCGAGAGGGCAGGTAAGCCGAGGTCATGAGTAATCTTGTGATATCATTTCTAAGTTGTGTTTCTCAACTCCCTCCCAATGCCCTGGTGTGGTGTGGGCCCAGGGACGGGACTGGGGTGGGGACAGGACCGAGCACAGGGAATCATGCAGGACCCCAGGCCAGAGGTACTGACACCTAGAACCAGCAGATGTCACAGATGGAAATGTGTCAGTGCTACAGGACGGCCCACCAGATGGGAGCCACCAGCGTGCTGAAGCCAGGAGCATCCTCCTGCTCTGGGTGACATCCCAAGAGACTGTGGGCACCTGGTATGTGAGGAAGAGTGTCTGCAAGTGCCACAGCATGGGTCTCATTGGGACCTGTCAGGAAGATGCGCCCTCCCACACCCGGGGAGTCCGAGGTGCAGGCCCTACCCCTGGAGAAGCTCCCTGTCCTGTGTCCCCTGCCAAGAACCACACAGGGTGCTTGGAAGCCAGCCTTCCATGGCAGAGCCAGCAGGGCCATCGGGCAGGCGGCTGCGGCTGCAGAGCACAAAGACCTTCCAGGGGCTGCCTCACACAGGAGGTTGGGGCTCCCCGCTCAGGCACCGTGGCCCAGCTGGGGCATGCACATGGGCCCTCCGGATGGAGGCCGTGGCCTTGGGCCCATTCCCATCCCTGTCTCTTCTGCAACACAGGCACCATTACAGGATCCCCCAGAGTTGTATGAGAATAATTGACCTCATGCCTGGCAAATAATTGTAGCATGTTAAGGATCCATAACTGTAAATCATTAGCATCACCATTGCACTGGTCCATTACCTGACCCCGCTGGCTTCCTGGATGGGTGTGTGAGCCCAGCCTTCCTTACTGCCACCTGTGCTGCTTCTGCAATGACCACCATCACCACTAACACAGTTGCGCTGCTGTCGCGGCTCCTCATGTGCCAGTGTCGCTGCTGCTGACACTGCGACTGCTGCTAATACTGCAACTGCTATACTGTTACTGCTGCTAATATTGCTGCTCTCACTGCTGCTAAATCCTGCCACCACTACTGTCATCACTACTACCAATACTCCTGCTACATTACTACCCTAAGGCTGCTGCTACTGCTGCTCTTACTACTGCAACTATTACTGTTCCTACCGCTGATGCTGTGTCCACTGCTACCATTAATACTTTAAATCCTGCTGCTGCTGCTGCTGCTACTAATGATATTGCTGCTAGTCCTGCTAGTAATACTGGACACCCCTACTACTGACGCTGCTGCTGCCGCTGCTACTGCCACTTGTGTCACCAGCAGCGTTCCTCTTTGCCTGGCTGGTGGTGACGTGTTTTCATGGAAGGAGAAATTGCTGCTGTAGGGAGAGATGGATGGAAACAGGATTGTGGACGCACAGGGGACCAGAGGAAACAGAGGTCAACTCTCTGTGACACGTTGGCCAGGAACCTGCGGAGGTTCTTGAGAAAGAAATGGTAAAGGCCACCCTGGGGGCACAGGTGTGGGTCAGCAGGGCCACGTCCCCAGGAGCTGGCCACCCTCGTTCCTCTCCCCGCCTGTCCTCACCACTGGCTTTTGGGCCTTAGCTGTGGCACGTGGCTTGAACACCGAGCTCTTTACATGCATTTTCTACGTGATGTTGAAAGTAGTGCACTGTGTGTAGTCAGCTGACCTGCTCACTCCAACTTGGGAGGAGTTCCTAAATGCCAGGTAGAATCGCACACGCAAAGCAGTCTTTCCTTTTACAGCCTCAGCTGGGTGCTATGTTTTGAGCATTAAAAGGATAAATGTGTCAAATGTATGAGCTCCTAATAACACTGAAAACACGGTGTCAAGTTGTATTTTGCAAGACTTCCCACATGAATGCAGTTACTTTCCTAAAATGATACAGGGCTGGGGAAAGAGTAGGAAACTTATGGTCAGGATGCCCATCTGAAATCTTTTTTGTATCAGTATTTTTGGTATAAAGATAAGAAAGATTTATTCATTAGAAACTGGAATTTTTAAGTGGGGAAAAAATTACTCCATGCCCCAAACAAAACTATTAATATTTTGTTTCATGTTCTATTTGTTCATTTGTATCTTAAATCATAGTTTCATGAATTTCATATATACAGTAAACAACCCTAGTAAATCACCAGGTGGGCTTCTCTCAATGTGTAAAGGGCAATTGAAGTGGGAACCACAGGGGGTCTTTGCTAAAGGTGGCCTCATCCCATGTCCACTGTGTGCAGGGAGATGGGCTGGATTTTTCTGTTTATACACTGATTGAGCAGTTATTTATTCAAATAAATATTGCAAACTTAGCTTCCAGACAATATTTCCTCCATATTTCATAACTGTCCAGTATTAAATAGTTTTGCATGCATATCACATATTTAGATCCTGAAGTTATGTTTCCCAGACAAAAGTAAGATTACTAATGGTATCTTCTTGCTTCTTGACCAAGTGTGCAATCCTTTCAAACGATAACTGGCAGATGGGCTTTCTGCTCACTCTTGTCCACACAGCAGGAAGGTGGACAGGCTCCCCCATCACCTTTCAAAGCCAGATGAAACTCACAATCAGAGGTGTTCTGGGAGTGAAGTCTTGCATTGTGGGTAGGAAACCCCTGGGTTTTAGGATACAGGGCCTGGCAGAAGAGCAGGGGCCACACGCATAGAGCTCATCTGGAACTGAACTGGCTCTTCTGATGCCTCCTTGTCTCCCTGTTCCCTGGCTGTACAGAGCTCTCAACCTAAAGTTGAAGGACCAGAGTGCTTCTGCCTGCAGACAGGTTCTCACTGGCTTCCCAGCACCCACAACCTCCTCTGGGGCCCCTGCAGTGGCCTGCCATCCCACTGTCCTGGAATCAGTCTGGGAGGGCATTTTTGGGATATGCCCATACCCACCTTTGGAGCCACCTGGCCTGCAGCAGGGACCTCGCTGCTCACACTTAGCACTGCTCTTGGGCACCTCCTTATCTCTGTGCTGGATGCCATTATCTCCATCACGGAGAAGGAGACAGGTGCAGAGGCCAGAGCCCCACCACCACAGAGAGCACGGGTGCGGACTTTGAACCAGGTCACCTGATTCCGGGACTCCTCGTACTTCTAGAACGTTTTGGAAGAGAGAGATTTTCAGGTCTTTCCCCTGGGGCTTCTTTCCTTGCCCATCTTCCCTTCCTTCCTCTCCCCTCCCCCTCATCATCTCTCTCTGTGCTCCGCATGTGCTCCTCCTGAATCAAAGAGCATCTCTGACCTTGGTCATCATCCCCTCTGTCGTTTAGTACGTGGTCTTCTCTGCACTGCAGCTAGAGGGTTGGCCTCCCACCACACAGGGTGGAGGATGGGGGCTGGGATCCAGGGCCCTGTGTGTGGGGCTGGCCAGGACCCCACCCTCAGCAGAGTAAGGACTCGGTAATCTCACTTGTCTTTGGACTTTTGTGTTTCTTTGGTTCTGAACTTTTTGTTTTGTTTGCCTCTTAGTTTCCTAGTAAAAATTCCTTGAGACATTCCCGTGCTTTTTAAGCCAAATGAAGGGAATAGGGACTTTTCCTGCCTCCATGGGGGCCGATCTGGGCCCTAGGAGCCTCTGCAGGGCCAGGCAGCCATGCTCACAGCAGCTATTCCTATGGAGATTCTGGCCACCATTTAGTGGAGCTGTGGGTCAGTGGAGATATGGACATTGTGCTTTCTAGAATTTTCTCTAACAGCATGTGGCACTGAAGAATTGAGTTTTACATATATTAGTTCAAATACAGTGTCTCTCTAAAGTCTGTGCTCTGTTAAATATTCAGGGAAAAAAGTGTCTGAACATCTTTGTTTATAAAATGGAGCTTTTCCAATTTATTTACCAATGATTCCAAGTTAGTTATTTATAATTCAACAACTGTTTCCTGATACGTGCCTTTCTCTCAAGTCATGAGCTCCTGTGAAGAGCTGAGTTTGCCCTGTCAGCTGCAGAGCATGAGCTTCACCTGTCATTGTGGAGGAGCCGGAAGGGTGAGGGGTGAGTGCTGGGTGTGCAGTACAGGGCACTGCAGCCGCCTCCCCGGCCAGGCACAGCCCTACTGTGCATGCATGGAACATGCAAGATGAGCTGTCAATTAGCTGGGCAAAGGAGAGGAGTCCAATCACCCAGAGAAAAAGGAAGGAGTTGGGGAAGCCATGGGACAGCTGGGGTTGTCCAGGAGCCCCGAGGTGGGTGAAGGTGGGAAGTTGGACAGTGAGCCCAAGTCCTTCCTCAGCAGTCTCCATGCTGTCCACATCCAGCGTGCGATGCCACGCCTGGCACTTGGACAGTGGGGACACGTATTCCTGGCACATTCTGTAGGAAACAGGGAGAGCAGAGTATCCTTTCAGGTTTATCTTGATTCTCATTCATGGGTTCAGTATTTGGGACTCTCCTACTTACTAAAATTTATTAGTAACCCTGAAATTAATATTCATATAATTTTTGTAGTCATTTCCTGAAACTCCCAGAGCAGAGAAAAGTCTGAGTCATCCAAAGCACATGTTTCCAGCTGAGGCCAAGCGAGGCGTCACTGAGGGTCTGTTCCGGCTCACACTGCGAGCAGAGCAAGTATCCTCAGCGCTCCATCTTTCACTGGCATCCTTTCTGCTGGTGCTTTTGTGTTAAAGTGGCCCCCAAATGTGGTGCCGAGGTGATGCCTACAGTCCCTAAGTGCAAGACGATGTAAGCAGAGCACCTGGGCATGAGTCCCAGACCTGTTGGCCGTGCATCCATGAGTCAACAAGGCATCTTTAGACAGAATCTTACATAAAACAAGGTGTGTATTAATCGCTGGTGAAAAGATTGTGACAAGAAACTCTCAGGGTCCTAACCCTGTATTTCCTCAGGAGCAGTAGCCCCCAAATCATTAATTCAGTGTTCACAAGACTTCATAGGACTCAACTCCTGTGAATAATGCCAATGGACTGTATCTTAGATTCCCACGTGAATGCGGCTCCTGCATTGTGTGGGGTTCACTCTTAGTCATCTTCCTCGGCCTTGCAGACCCCCCACCACTCCTGCGTCTTTTCTGCTCTCATGCAAATAGGGTGTGGTGCATGCAGCTGAGCCGGCCACGTTTCTGAGCGTGGCCGCCGACTCCCACACAAGTCTCCAGGCCTGGAGTCCCCTGCTTTTCCCTCAGATCACAGCCGACAGGTCTATTCTATAAAGGGGAGAGGGAGATGGTATCAGAGACATTCATATCTGCTGGTGAATATGGGAATTTCCCTCCCCCGTGTCAGCAGGCTTTCCAGTCCTGAAATCCATCATGTTATTTGTCAGAACAAACCTCGTAATCCTCGCCACATTCTCAGAGCATTTGAGGCATTTCCTGTGGCGGTTTGCCCTTCTACACGGAGGCTCCGTGTGGTGCTGCGGCCCCGGAGGTGCTCTGCTTCCCGCTGCGCAGAGCCCGCCCGTGCCTGGTTCCCCTGGGTCTGTGGCCTCCACCAGGGATCCTGAGGTTTTGCAGGGTAGACCTGCCGTGGGTTCTGGGGTGCCTTGCCATTTGCTCAGTAATATCACCTACATGAATGACACGGATTAAATGAGCAGGTTTAAAGTCACTGTGTAAATCAACATGGAAAGAGTTCATCAGAGCACATTTTTGTTAGGCTTCCAGCTCCAGCGCCATCTTGAGCAGAACTGTGGGAGGCGCTGGGGGTTTTCTGGTACTGTCCTGACCCCACCCACCAGCACCTGTAGAAAGGCAGCATGTGTGTCCTGAAAGGGCTCAGGAGCAGCTCATTCGGGAAGCTATCATTGGAGGTCATTGTAACTTAACTGCTAGTTCATTTTGGCTTCAGAAGGTTGATGTGCATTTCTCATGTCTTCTGTCATCTAAGGAAAATGTAAAAGGAAAAAATTTGAGATAAATGCACTGTTTCTAGAATACTTATACTCAGGGGTTTTGATGGGTTAGCAAAACAAGGCCAGAGGGCTGCGCAGACACAGAGAAGATGCAGTGTGTGGTCCACAGTCACCTAACAAACATGCCCACTGAAATGCTACAGACAGGCTAGGCCAGGCCCTGGCGTCTGTGCTTTGTCAGGCCCCATCTCAGATTTGCCCACCCCGAGGGCACTTGGCTCCTGTTGATGATCAGTTTAGACTTACCTGGCTCTGCATAATCATCCTGGTGGCCTTGCACCTCCACAGCCCTGGTTTCTGTCCCCAGGCCTTTTGGAAATGATAGTAAATCATGTACCCTATATTGGCAGAGTCTTTCTTTGGGAATTCTGGGAAATTTCTCTCTCAACCCTGCAAGACAGTTAGCTCCATTTTATACAATGAAGAAACTAAGGCTCAGGAAAATAAAATGGCTCTTTGAGGTGCCCTGGCGGCTAGATCCTGGTTCTTAAGGTCATCCCCAAGTTGCAGGGCTCCTTCTGCATGGCCCTTTCCCCATGGACCCACTGGCTGTTCCCATGTTTACCATTCTGCCATTGAGCACAGCTGACAGACCCTAAACCCAGAGTGTGGCCTGGCCACTGAGTGCCAGCTGGGTGTGCAGCTGGTACCTGGCCACCACTGAATACTGTTTGCTCAGTAGAGACACTCTCCCTAAATCCACTGGAGGAGGACGTGTCCTGGACTAGAGGACTCACTGAGTACAGGACATCAGAGCTGGCCTTGCAAGATCTCACTTCTGGTTAACTCCACTCATTAATGTGCTGGATCTGTAACAATTTCCTGTGCACCCCCCATTCCCTATCTGCACCCAGGTCCTTATCTGGGGGTCAGTGGGACTAGTGGTTAGCAGCATAGACTCTGGACCCAAGCTGTCTAGGCTTCCATTTTAGTTCTACCTGTTTCCAGCTCAGGGTATTGGGCAGGTTTCCTAACCTCTGTGTCCCTATATTAAAAAATTTATTTTAACTTTGGAACCGGGACCAACCGGTTTCAACCTTACATGTGTAGTTTGTGGGACAGTGCTAGGCACCTGAGGTAATGCAGATCTCACTCATCCCAGGCTCCATGTTGTCCCTTCCCTTGACCCTGGACATTAACCGCCTATTTGGATTTCCACCTGGAGGTCAGCACACCCCTTCAAGCCAGTGTGTGCAAGATGGGAATCATCGTTTCTCCCAAATGGCTTCTCACCTAATCTCTGTTGGCAAACTGGGACGGACCACATGGGTCAGGCCTGGCATGCTGGGTTCATTCTTGACATTCCATTTCCCTGTCTCCTATCAGTCACCTGGTTCTGCAGATTTTATCTTCTGTTCTCTCAAGTGTTTTTCCATCCCTTCAGTGGGTGCCAACATTGTTCAAACAGGAATTTCTCAGTCTGCTTCTGGCCACCCTTCATGAAAGTGCATCCACCATTCTGCCCCCAGAGGGATCTTCTTAAAACCTGAACTGCTGGCTTCCCATTACTCAAACTTTACAGTGGCCACTGTGATGGTCAGCATCGTGTTCAGACGACTTGGTGCCTTGTGCCAGCCTCACACAGTCTAAACGCCCCCCACTCAACCACGCACCAGATCCAGATAGAGCGGGTAAATAGCCTGGAGCCCCCACTGGGTTTTCTTCCTGTGTGGCCGTTCAGAGGTCCTTACGTGCTCAGCCGCAGCCCCTATGTTTGTTTTGGGTTCCCTGCCCAGGCCCTTTCTCAGCCCACATTGCCCTCAAGTGCATTTCTCTCCCCTGCAAGCCAAGCCTCCATTTGGAGGCTGCCCTTCTCAACCCAGCGAGTCCCCACAGCCCCTGAGGTTATGACTTAGGGGATTATGCATTCTTAAAGTTTCCCATTCTTAGGCACCTAAAACGGTGCAGTAACATGAAAACAACCCTCACACATATCTGATGAAAGACTGTGTGGATAAGACAATGAGCAGAAGGGAGTCTGGGGGAGGTGGGCACATGGATACACCTCTGAGCAGGCGGATGGGGCCCTGGGAGCATCCCAGCGAGGGCATGAAGAGGACATCAGCATGGCAGGAACCAGGTGTTAGCTGAGTCACCCCTCCACACATGAGGGAGGCAGGTCCCAGGGACATTTAGTAGCCAGGGTGGGGTAAGCAGACCCTGAGTGTTTGTAAGGATATGATCATGCAGAATTTGGGATCAGCTCACACGTGCCCTAGAAGGCCACAGACAAGGTGTGGAGTTGATTCCATCCACAAAGGACAGCATCAGGTGTCTCTGCTTGGGGTATGCTTTAATTTTAGAGTGTGAACTAAGACAGGGAAGTGAGGACCCACTGAATGCAATCTTTAAACTGCATTTCAGAGCAAATCCTATTTTGGAAGCAGGACTAAATTAACACCATCTGCAAAATGCTCAGAGCCGGAAGAGGTCCCCCAGCCAACCCAAGCACTGTAAATCTGAGGAGTCTCTGAGCACGCGCTGTCGCTCCCTGTTTGAACTCAAGATGGCTCATTTCCTGAAATCTGGATGGAATGCTGGCCTTATAACCTCAGCTGGTAAGTGGCAGGCTATTAAGTAAATTCAGCCATCCCCAAAGCAAAATTTATTTGGAGTGTGATAAGCACATGCTTGACCTTGAAACCATGGTTTGCAAATCTCTAATTTTGCAAATACAGTTAGAAATTGGAGCAGCCTTTGTAAGGACACAGGAGGGGAAGGTGGGGGTGCATGTGTTAGGGGTGGTAATTCCTTACTTCAGAAAATAATGGCACTGGGATAGATGTGGAGTTTTGTGGATTCATCTCTAGGTGTAACTATTGAATCAAAGCAGAAGGACTTTTGATGATCTCTGCACTTTTAATCCTGAGGGCTCTGGCCCAGGGATACTACAAAGCTGCTGTCAGAGGAACCCATGACCTGTTGTCTTTCCTTCCTGTGCTGACCCAGCCCTTCCAGGGTAAATGCGCAGGTGCAGCCCGACTGAGCGGGACTAAGAATCAGGTTTGCCATCCGCAGATTAAGGCTGAAGCCTGAGTACCAGCTCCAGCTTTGAGGGTGTGAGGCCTGCAATCACGAAAGGCCCTGGGCTCAGGGGCCTTCACTCAATTTATGGCTCTGCCATCTACTTGAAATCCTCAATAATTTAAGAACAAGGAGACCTGAATTTCCATTTTGTAACAGGTCCCACAAATTATGTCGCTGGCCCTCCTGAGGCATCAGAGAAAAACAGTGTGTCATGGACTCGTCTGCTGGCTGGAAATCGGGAAGGGTGGCCCTGAGGGAGGGGCTTATCTGGACTTGGTTGGGTCAGAGGGATGACAGAGTCCAATAAGCTTTCATGAATGTCTGAATGTCCTATGCAAATATCAGTGTTCCCCAGAGCTGTTTGTTTATTACAATCGGTACCTGTGGCCTGTGGCAGGGAGATGGTGGTTCATTCTGTTTGTCAAGGACTGGGAGGAATTCTGCTCCACAGCCCAACCCTGGCCTCTCAAGTGCTGCCTCAGGGCAGAGAGACTCACAGCTTTGCCTGACCTAGTTGTGACCTGGATTGCCCTGCCCTACCGGGTCCTCTGCCCTGGGGTTCTGGCTGGTCTGAGTCCTGGCTGCTGTGGCAGTGCCTTCCTGGCCCTTGGAGTGTTGCTCAGTCCCACCATCTGACTTCTCCCCATGCTGCTCCCAGCTTCAGCGCACCTGCCCTGTGGCAGCCTGTGTTGCAATGTGTCCATTTTGGGGGATGTTGCAGTACATGCCTGGAACTGTGGCCAGGCAGAGTCTCCCCAGCTCTGAGAACATGCTTTGGCCTCTCTGGCAACCTGGGGACCCGCCTGTCACCTGCACCTTCCAGCCCTGCGATGTTGTCTCTGCAGGTGCATGGGGCCCCAACAAGCCCTGTGCCCAGACACCCCACCAATCCTCAGGTCACACTGCACACTGTCCCTGACTCCAGCCTCAGACCTTCTTTCTGAAAGTGTGATGCAACAGAGCTCACCTCTGACACCAGCGATGGGCGGCAAATTCAGCATCACCTGAAAAATAGTGACTCAGGTTCCCCTGGTCCAAATGACTGTATTGGCCTGGCTTCCTGTAGTCCAGAGCTGGCTCACAGGGCATATTGGGTTGCAGAGAACACTCCAGACCCCAGCCAGCATGCAGACCAGGAGTGAGATGCCATATTGATGGGCTGTCCTGGAGGAGTGACCCAGCACCACAGGCTGTCATGCTGTCCCCACCTCCCAGCTGGCCACACCAGCCTCCCAGGGTCCCAGTCCAGAGACAGCATTGTTCTTCTCAGTTACTCCCAACCCTCTGTGGCTGAGGGCCATGCACTGAGATGGCCATAGCAGGCTCATAGCCACTGCTGGTTTAGGAGAGTGGGGAAAACTACCTCTTTCCAGCAAACAACCCCTCCAGGCATTGTCTGCAGGGGCTGACCTGGGTGCCACCGTCACTCATCACGGATGCCATGTACCTTCCTCTGCATTTCGTCTGAATTTTCTGAGGTCCTACGCATTCCTGAGGCAGAGGTTTCAGGCCCGTGCTTCCCCTCATTCCCAAATGTCTGGCAGGCTTTCTCATGGAAGCATTTCCCAGCTCAGCTTGCCCACATTCCCACATTCCTTGGCTCCTTCATGATCCTGTATTAGGATGGGCAGCGAAGGTCTCTGAGGAGGGGACTGTTTTGGAGAAAATAACCTATTCCTTCAATTCAGTCAAAACCATGTAACAAGAACTGTGGGGACCAGAGATGGGACATGCTGTGCCCAAAGCTGGGTCCACTCACAGCCCAGGCAGGGGCATGGGTCCTGTATGTGCAGCATGGGTGACACAGCAACAGAAATTCCTATTGGAAGGTCACAGCCTTCATGAAACAGGAACATTGCAATTTGGGCCTGGGGACCATGGGATGTCACTGGGAAAAAGAAGTAAGTGGCATGGCCACTAGTGGTGACAGGGACAGCAGAAGTACTAGGAGGTGTGGTACACTGATGCTGACACCTAACACTGACTGTGAGGCTATGCACCACCAAGTGGGTGCCATGGCTGAACCCTACTTTAGAAGCAGGTACCCACCTCCAATCAGGGATGGGCATGCTGCTCTCACTAAAGAATGCATCCCAACTGGAGACTGCTCTTGCCAGGATAGTAGCCTCCTGTTTGGAAATCTTAGTGATGCTTTATCCAGTAACGCCAGACATAGGTAACCCAGAGGCATCCTGCAAGGCCAGACGAAACTATGAGAAAGGCTCTGGCAGAAAGGCTTCTAAACACCTGAGCCATCCATTTCTTATTTGCATCATTTGCTCAGCTCCTGGGTCCCAGACATTATGTTCTTTAATTGCATTTATGTTTCTGGGGCTTGGTTCAGATGGCACTAATTTAGAAGAACACTGTCAAGGTGACGAGTTCCAAGTGTGTTAATGTGAGACGCCTGCCCCTCCCCCAGGATTACGGGAAAGCTGAGTGGGTGTGCGAGTGCATGTCTCCAAAGGGGAGAACCCAGGGTCTCATTAGGTATTCAAAGGGTTCTGTGATCTCCAAAAAGCCAAGAATTGCTGCCTGTAAACTTGTTATAAATAACATAGAGCAGGAAGCCTGCCAAAACACGCATGTCTTTATCTTAAAAAGGAAAGGAAGGGGGCATGTTTGTAATGCCAGGATTCTTTGAAAAACTGATTTATGGATGTAATAAGCAGAGAATGAGATCCTCGACTCAGTTCACACTAAGCAGGACGGAACACTCAGTGTTAAATTCTTAATTTGATGCTAACCACCCATACCAGCACAGATAATTCCATATTCTCCCCAGGGATGATTCCTTCATCTATAAACCCATGGCTGAAATGCATTGGCTGCAGATTATGACCAGCAATGAAGCCTTTAAAATGTCTTTAAAGAATAGGTATACATATTTTAATGTTGTACCTTTTTAAAACTTTTTACATGCCAAGGACTTAGCTTGCTATTTATATTGGCCTGCATGTTTATATTACAGTTTTAGTTTCTGCAGTGCCCTCCCAAATCCTGTCTAGGCAGCCAAGCTTGAGCTCACATGCAGATGGTGTAAACACCTCCTCCGGGAAGGCTTCAGTCTTCTGCTGCATGATTTAGTTATTAAGCTGGCATTTAACCTTTAGTAGCTGTTCTTCTTCAAAGTCCAATAATGAAATAGATGAAAATATTTTTCAAGATATAAAGAAATTTACCACCGTCTGATAAAATAAGATGTCAATAACCTCATAACCCATTTGGGGAGAGGGGGTACTATGACTGCAATGTGATCACTCACAGGAAGGGTGCCGGGTCATGGTGCAGCGGCTGTCATTTTCTGTCATGTGCCTGGGTGCCCCAGGCTGGATGGGTCCTGTCTTGAGCAGGCCAATTACGGCAGAGTGCAAATCATTAAGTTCTGATAAGCAAGCCCTTGGAAGAGAGAGGAGGTGTACGACTGCCTCCAGGGTCCTGCTCGGCATTCCTGCCCCATGACCTGCCTGAGAAAAGTGGGGTTTTGTTGAAAGACACTTCAGGGATCTGCATGCCTTGCTCCATCCGATGAATCACATTCAGAAACTGAAGCTCTGCAGCCACACCTCGGAGCAGCTGCCGTGGCTCCGAGTGCAGTCCCCTCTCCTCCATGCCCACAAGAGTCCAGTCCTGTCTGAGCCCCTGTCTGTGTAATGCACCGTGGCCAGAGCACTAGAGACCAAGAGGAGAAAAATACATTTATTACTGCTCTCTTTACTGTGCTTTCAACATATCTATCCATCCATCTAGCCATCAGTAATCTATCTATCTATCTATCTATCTATCTATCTATCTATCTATCTATCATCTATCATCTATCTATCATCATAGGTCAAAATAATCAGCTTGAGAGAAAAGCGAAGAGCAGTGGAAGCTCAGCAGAAGGAAAGCGTTAGTACAGGTAGGGGGCTAAGGACATATGTTTAAAATTCAGCTACTTTACTAAAGGGTGACATTGTATAAGGAATGAATATATAAGAGACATATAAGGAAGGATAAAATATCCTGGGTGAAGGAGAAGGTCAGTAAACATGAGGCTCTTTTAAAGGGAAAGGCAGGTCCTAGGGATGACCAATGGGAATTCAAGTGGCAAATCCTCTGGGGCCAGGCTGTCAGGCAGTAAGTCATGTGGGCTTCACGCAGAAG
Organism: Manis pentadactyla; assembly: GCF_030020395.1. Classification (NCBI taxonomy): domain Eukaryota; kingdom Metazoa; phylum Chordata; class Mammalia; order Pholidota; family Manidae; genus Manis; species Manis pentadactyla. The sequence goes on from NC_080025.1 coordinate 48,862,807, forward strand.
CCTGCAGAGATCCAGGATGTGTTTGTAGTTGTGCAGTTTTGTTTAGTTTTCTCAATAGGGGAGGTATTCTAGGCATGCCATATAGTGCTGGGTCATGGTGGCAAGGGCGCTGGAGGAGGAACCCTGGAGATGGCACATGTGTAGGAGTTCACAAGTGTCACACGGGGGACAGAGGACTGCGTGCAAGGGAAGGAGGATGAAACGGCCCCACCCGCTGAGTGTCTGATGTAGTTCCTTCTGTTTGATTCAGTTACTGTCTTTAAGGTCTTCTTCCTCCAGGAAGTTGTCTTTGATAGTACAGAGTCACCTTCTTCTGCCTTCTTCTGGAATTTTCTTACCAACCACCCACACACATCTGTTTCCCGTGGAGGAGGCAGACCAAAAGTCCTGTGAGCTACCGCAGGTGATGATGACAGCCCCTCTGGCTCTCCCCGTGCTCCCTTCCTTATACAGCAGGGGGGTGGCCAGTCACCCCTCAGACCTCATGTTTCAGGAGGTATAGCTCCAGAAAGGTAGGTATGGATGGTGGAACTATCGGATCCCACCAGTACCAGCTCCAAGCCATAGGCCACCCTATGGTAAGAATGACTGCCAGCTGGCTAATGTTTAGCACCCTCATCTATAAGCACAGTGTGCATCTGCAATTAATTACCCATTATTCCTAAGTAAAACGTCAGCACCCTTTCCTGCCAGAGGGTCAGTGGCCTGTGTGTCCACCCCACATACTCCTCTTCATTGCAGACATCTGGGTTGGCATGACTTCTGTGACTGGTTTTTTACCCTTTATGTCCCACACTCTTCCAGAAGCTTTCTGGACTCAGAACAATTCTGAAGTTCTTTTAGGAAACCCTCACATGGCAAATAACATCCTATCCAAGGCTTGCTGTGGGCAAGCCAGGAGGCCAGCCTGCTGGAAATACCTTCCCAACAGAAGAGTAAAAACTACACTCAGGAGGGAACAGCCTCCCACATATGTCAGGAGGGGCTCTGTGATGGCCCCAACCTGGTCTGCTCAGATCCTTCTTCTGGCATCACCTCTAGAGTGGGGGCGTCAGAGGCACCTGTGACAAAGCACTGATGTGTAGCGGTTCAGGGGACCAATGCCACATGCTTGTCCTAAAAAACTCATGGGCTTATGGGAAAGTAATGCCCAGAAATTCACAGTTAAGGATGGGACCTACTGTCCTGTGCACTGAGCAGTAGCATTTCCTCTGTGCAGACCCGGCTAAGCAGTCTGAGGCTCTCAGGCTCGCCCTGTGTGGCAGGCAGGTAGCGGTGGGGGGGGTGTGCTGCCTCTGCCCATAAGCGCCAATCCCCCCAAAGCCAACCACAGTTGGCAGAACAGCGAGAATCCTGGGGAATTTGGGAAGAGGCAGCTCCCGTTGTGGGGGGCACCTGGATTTCCAAGGAAGAGCACAAGGTTGGAATCCCAAAACTCACGTTCACTTTGAGGGTTATCTTGGGCTTTAATCGCTCTGTGCCCTCTTTCCCTTTTTTATAAGATGGCACTATGAAAAACGCCCAACTCTATGGTTTTGTGTGGATGGAATAGGTTACAGCATATGTCCGTAATGAGTCCTACATAATTATTAGGTGTTATTGTCATTGGTGGACTCCAGCAAAAGATGCCCAAGAAAGATGCCCAGACAGTAGCGTTTACACCAGGCCCTGAGGAGCTCAGAGATAAGTCATGTTGGGTGGTCTCCAGACTAGTGTTTGAGGATATAGCATGGGACCAGAGCGTCCCCCTGACTTTTTCCACTGGTAGCACGGGTGCCGAGTCAGGCCTTTGGATGCCCTGAAGGAAATGCACCCCGAAGAACTGGTGTCCCTGAGATGCGTCACTGAGTCTCTGTACGCTGAGAGACTTTTGCACGTGCCAGTGTTTAAGCTCGTCCCATGGTGTGCCAGGAGCCACCTCACGGAGTGGTAAGATGGACCAGCAGGGAAGGCTGCGGCACAGCGTGTTCAGCCAGGGCCCTGAGACTCAGGGGCACGTATTCGGGGCTGCGGAGCTCTGGCGCGCTGACACCTGGCTCTAACCGGGAAACCGACTCCAAAGTTCAAGCGCAGTTCACTCGAGTTTAAGGTGAGGAATCGCGACGTTTATTATCCTATCTGATCCAGTTTATCTGCTTCCTAAGAGTGATGAGCTCATTTTTATGACCTTGCTTTTGACTTAATGGCTTCCCCCAAGAACTTAATTAAGAGTCCATAAACAAGTATTTATCTCCGTTCTAACATAACCCAAGTTTTATTCATGTGGAAGTTGCATTAAAATTAATTTCAATATGTCTGAATAAATAAAAATATATTGCCACTCATGTCAGTAAAAAGATATTAAAAGAGACCCATTCTGCGCCTGGCTGATAGCCCGAGATACACACACCCTTTTTCAGTAAATGGCTCATCATGCGCCATTGTGTAAGCAGAGTAGTAGAATGTGCAAATATAAATTATATTCTCTTCCCTTAAAATGTAAATTAAGAACTGTCAAACCAATGGATATGAAACATCTTTTCTTATAGTTCTTTAATCTCTGAGCTAGTGACACTTGCTAATCTTCATTTCAACATTTTTATGTGTATTATTTCATAACAGAATTACTAGTTATCTGCTGTTCCCTACTGCTTATCTCTAAATTTCATGCCCGAATATTTATCAGAGATGATATAGTAAGAACTCTCATGGAAGAAACAGACCATTAACTTCATTAACTTTATCCTTTCCTTCTTTTATGATGTAAATATTTAAAGCTATGCATTTCCCTTGAGAACTGCTTAAGATGTATTCCACAATATCATTTCACTTATTTAAAGCATGTCCTAATTTTACTATGATTTCCTTCTTTGACCAACATTATTTAATTTCCAATTATCTGAGGATTTTCCAGATCCCTTTCTGTTATTTATTTCTAATTAATTCTGCTGGGATCAACAAAGATGCTTTGTATGATTTGAAGCCTTTTCAACTGGTTGTGATTCGTTTTGAAGACCAGAATACTGTCTGTTTTAGTGAATGTTCTGCAGACACTTGAAGTGGAGTCTCCTTTGGGTTGTTCTGTGGGTGGGATTGTTGAGTAAACCTTTCAGGGAACGTCAGTTGGATGGCAGGCACAGATGGTAACACTCGAGTCCGGTGTGTCTGTTCCGATGACTTCCCACCATGCCACTTGTGAAGGAGGGGTACCCTACCCAGACAGGATGAGATGTCCGTACATGCCACACCCGACACAGAGATGAGATGAACCCCAGCTTATTATGCACATACATTCACATCTGGCGGGGAGACAGCACACACCATGCAGGGCCATGCCGAGGCTGCGCTGGCACGAGGACAGCCAGCCAGAGACTGTGGGGAGCTGTGGGGTGACCCTTGACTCCTGTGGGAGAACGTCTTTGACAAATTTGCAGTTTTGCTAGTTGCAGGGAGGTATAGCCCTGTTGATTGAAGACCAGGTGAGTTGCGGTTCGACCAGCTTATAGGGGTACTCACTGCCTGGGAAGATCTCCCTGCTCAGTGGGGAAGTAAGGGTGCTCAGGGTCAGGATCTGGGGGCCCTGTGAGGCTCAAAGATGCCAAAACACCACTCTGAAATTTTAGGTCTTACAAATGTGACCTCCTCACAGGATTGCTTTTGTTCAATGATTCTATCAGTTTCTGAGAGAGGAGTTTTGAAGTCTCCAACTTAATTTTAAATTTGTCTAATTTTTTGTTTTGATTGGTTTGTATCTCATGTGTTGTAAAGCCTCCTTATCATACTTATTCATCGGATACAAATTTGAGGTTGTTCTGGCTTCTTGCTAGAGTGACACTTATCATTATGCAATTTCCTTTTTTATCATAGGATATATTCCATTTTTCTTATGTCCAGAATGTTAATTAACTCCAGTTTTTTTGTGTGTGTGTGTTTGCATGGTATATCTTTTCCCTTGCCTTTTATTTTTGCCCTATCTATGTCACAAATGTTTTTATTCAATCTTTGTATTTTAATTAGGGTTATTGTACTATTTACATATAGCAAACTGTATGTTTGGGCTTATGTTTATGTTCTTGTTTTTTATTTGTCTTCTGTTCTTTGTTCTCTTTCCTCTCTTTTTCTGCTTTTTAGATTCATTGAGTGTTTTCAGTGTTCCATTTCATCTCCTCAGTTGGCTTATTAGCAATAATCTTCTGTTGTATTGCTCTAGGGTTTTTTAATTTGTAGCTTTTCATATCAGAATCTATCTCCTTGAAACAACATGACATCAGTGCACTACCATTTCATTTGCATGTAAATTTTGCTATTCCTGGTCATATATTTTGCACTGACAAATGTTGCAAATCTGTAACTACCTTCCTATTACTTGTGTTTGAAACATTCTATTACCTTTTCCAGATGTACGTCTTTATTATTTTTAATTAAAGTTTTTAGTTTGAGAAAATGATCAATTCACCTGCCGTTGTAATAAATAATACAGAAAGATTTCATATACACATTGTCAAGTTTTCCCCATGAGAACATCTTGGAAAATCGTAGTAAAATAACACAACCCAGATCTTGACATTTATGCAGAACATTCCATCCCCACAAGGGTCCCTTATGTTGCCTTTGTATTTCACACCCACCTGGTTCCTCTGATGTCCACCTAGATTCCTGGCAACCCTATGCCATTTCTATATTTTTGTTATTTCAATAATGTTATTAAATGGGTCATATAATACGTGACATTTTGGGGCTTTTTCTCATTCAGCTTAAATCCCAGTCTTCCATGCTTTGAATCAAAATTTGTGTCAAATTTTTGTTGTATTAAAAAATGGCATTCTTTTTTATTACTGTGTAATATTCCACACTAAAGATGTATTGTAGTTTGTGTAAGGACATTTACATTGTTTCCAGGGTAGGGTTATTAACAATAAAACTGCTATGAGTATTCATGTAGAGGCTTTTATGTGAGAATGTTTTCATTTCTCTGGGCTAAATGACAAGTGTGCAGTTGCTGATGGAATACATTCACATGGTGATGACATGTTTAGTTATTTTCCAGGAAACTTCCAAATTGTTTTCCAGTGGCTATGTCATTTTGCAGCCTCATCAGCATTTGGTGTCATCACTATTTTTTTATTTTAGCTACTTTGATCAGTATATAGTGCTATCTTACTGTTTTGTTTTATTTTTAATATTTTATTAAGGTATGATTGATATACACTCTTATGAAGGTTTCACATGAAAAAACAATGTGGTTACTACATTTACCCATATTATCAAGTTGCCACCCATACCCCAATGCAGTCACTGTCCATCAGTGCAGCAAGATGCCACAGATCCACTATGTGCATTCTCGGTGCTACACTGCTCTCCCCATGATCCCCCACACCATGTGTACCAAACATAATACCCCTCAATCCCATTCTCCCTCCCTCCCAACCCTCCCTCCCACACTCCTCCCCTTTGGTAACCACTAGTCCCTTCTTGGAGTCTGTCAGTTTGCTGCTATTTTGTTCCTTCAGTTTTGCTTCATTGTTATACTCCACAAATGAGGGAAATCACTTGGCATTTGTCTTTCTCTGCCTGGCTTACTTCAGTGAGCATAATTCCTCCAGCTCCATCCATGTTGTTGCAAATGGTAGGATTTCTTTCTTTCTTATGGCCAATAGTATTCCATTGTATATATGTACCACCTCTTCTTTATCCATTCATCTACTGATGGACACTTAGGTTGCTATTGTAAAAAGTGCTGTGATAAACATAGGGGTGCATATGTCTTTTTGAATCTGAGAAGTTGTTTTCTTTGGGTAAATTCCAAGGAGTGGGATTCCCGGGTCAAATGGTGTTTCTATTTTTAGTTTTTTGAGGAACCTCCATATTGCTTTCCACAATGGTTGAACTAGCTTACATTTCCACCAGCAGTGTAGGAGGGTTCCCCTTTCTCTGCATCCTTGCCAGCATTTGTTGTTCTTAGTCTTTTTGATACTGGCCATCCTAACTGGTGTGAGGTGATATCTCAGTGTGGTTTTAATGCAATTCCCTGATGATTAGTGATGTGGAGCATCTTTACATGTGTCTGTTGGCCATCTGAATTTCTTCTTTGGAGAATTATCTCTTCATATCCTCTGCCCATTTGTTAATCAGGTTATTTGCTTTTTGAGTGTTGAGGCATGTGAGTTCTTTATACATTTTGGATGTTAACCCCTTGTCAGATATGTCATTTACAAATATATTCTCCCATACTGTAGGATGCCTTTTTGTTCTGTTGATGGTGTCCTTTGCCATACAGAAACTTTTTAGTTTGATGTAGTCCCATGAGTTCATTTTTGCTTTTGTTTCCCTTGCTCGAGGAGATGCATTCAGGAAGAAGTCGCTCATGCTTATATTCAGGAGATTTTTGCCTATGTTGTCTTCTAAGAGTTTTATAGTTTCATGACTTACATTCAGGTCTTTGATCCATTTCGAGTTTACTTTTGTGTATGGCATTAAACAAAAATCCAGTTTCATTCTCTTGGATGTAACTGTCCAGTTTAGCCAACACCAGCTGTTGAAGAGGCTGTCATTTCCCCCATTGTATATCCACGGCTCCTTTATCATATATTATTTGACCATATATGGTTGGGTTTATATCTGAGCTCTCTAGTCTTTTCCATTGGTCTATGGGTCTGTTCTTATGCCAGTACCAAATTGTCTTGATTACTGTGGCTTTGTAGTAGAGCTTGAAGTTGGGGAGCATAATGCCCCCACATTTATTCTTCCTTCTCAGAATTGCTTTGATTTTTTGAGGTATTTTGTAGTTCCAATTGAATTTTAGAATGTTTTTCTCTAGTTAATTGAAGAATGCTGTTGGTATTTTGATAGGAATTGCATTGAATCTATAGATTGCTTTTGGCAGGACGGACATTTTGACAATATTAATTCTTCCTTTCCATGAGCATGGGATGGGTTTCCATTTATTGGTATCTTCTTTAATTTATCTTAAGAGTGTCTTGTAGTTTTCAGGGTATAGGTCTTTCACTTCCTTGTTTAGGTTTATTCCTAGGTATTTTACTCTTTTTGATCCAATTGTGAATGGAATTGTTTTCCTGATTCCACTTTCTATTAGTTCATTGTTAGTGTATAGGAAAGCCACAGATTTCTGTGTATTAATTTTGTATCCTGCAACTTTGCTGAATTCAGATGTTAGATATAATAGTTTAGGAGTGCATTCTTTAGGATTTTTTATGTACAATTTTATGGTAATGGGTCTGTTCAGATTTTCTGTTTCTTTCTTGGTCAGCCTTAGAGGGTTGTATTTTTATAGAAAGTTGTCCATTTCTTCTAGGTTTTCCAGCTTGTTAACATATACATTTTCATAGTATTCTCTAATAATTCTTTGTATTTCTGTGGTGTCCATAGTGATTTTTCCTTTCTCATTTCTGATTCTTTTTATGTGAGTAGACTCTTTTTTTCTTGATAAGCCTGGCTAGGGGCTTATCTATTTTGTTAATTTTTTCAAAGAACCAGCTCTTGCTTTCATTGATTCTTTCTATTGTTTTATTCTTCTCGATTTTATTTCTGCTCTAATCTTTATTATGTCCATCCTTCTACTGACTTTGGGACTCATTTGTTCTTCATTTCCTAGTTTCATTAATTATGAGTTTAGACTGCTTATATGGGAATGTTCTCCTTTTCTGAGGTAGGCCTGTATTGCAATATACATTCCTCTCAGCACAGCCTTCACTGTGCCCCACAGATTTTGCAGTGTTGAATTATTGTTGTCATTTGTCTACATATATTGCTTGATCTCTGTTTTTATTTGCTCATTGATCCACTGGTTATTTAGAAGAGTGTTGTGAAGCCTCTATATGTGTGTGGGATTTTTCATTTTCTTTGCATAATGTATTTCTAGTTTCATACCTTTGTGTTCTGAGAAGCTGGTTGATACAATTTCAATCTTTTTGAAGTTACTGAGGCTATTTTGTGGCCTAGTATATGTTGTATTCTTAAAAATGTTCCATGTGCACTTGAGAAGAATCTGTATTCTGCTGCTTTTGGGTGTAGAGTTTTGTAGATGTCTGTTAGGTCCATCTGTTCTAATGTGTTGTTTAAGGCCTCTGTGTCCTTACTTATTTTCTGTCTGGTTGATCTGTCCTTCAGAGTGAGTGGAGTGTTGAAGTCTCCTAGAATGAATGCATTGCATTCTATTTCCCCTTTTAATTCTTTTAGTATTTGTTTCACATATGTGGGTGCTCCTGTGTTGGGAGCATAGATATTTATAATGCTTATATCTTCTTGTTGGATTGACCCCTTTATCATTATATAATGTCCTTCTTTGTCCCCTGAGACTCTCTTTGTTTTGAAGTCTATTTTGTCTGATACAAGTACTGCAACTCCTGCTTTTTTCTATTAGTTGCATGAAATATCTTTTCCATCCCTTCACTTTTAGTTCGTATATATCTTTGGGTTTAAAGTGAGTGTCTTGTAGACAGCACATAGATGGGTCTTGTTTTTTTATCCATTCAGTGACTCTATGTCTTTTGATTGGTGTTTTCAGTGCATTTACATTTAGGGTGATTATCAATAGGTATGTACTTATTGCCATCGCAGGCTTTAGATTCGTGGTTACCAAAGGTTCAAGGTTAACTTCCTTACTATCTAAGAGTCTAACTTAACTCACTTAATATGCTATTACAAACACAATCTAAGGTTTCTTTTTTTTTCTCCTCCTTTTTCTTCCTCCTCCATTCTTTATATATTAGGTATCATATTCTGTACTCTTTGTCTACCCCTTGAGTGCCTTTGGGGATCGTTAATTTAATTTTGCATTTGCCTAGTAATTAGCTGTTCTACTTTCTTTAATGTGGTTTAATTACCTCTGGTGACAGCTATTAAACCTTAGGAATACTTCCATCTATAGCAGTCCTCCAAAATAGACTGTAGAGATTGTTTGTGGGAGGTAAATTCTCTCAGATTTTGCTTATCTGGAAATTGTTTAATCCCTCCTTCAAATTTAAATGATAATCTTGTCTGGTAAAGTAATCTTGGTTCAAGTCCTTTCTGTTTCATTGCATTAAATACATCATGCCACTCCCTTCTGGCCTGTAAGGTTTCTACTGAGAAGTCTGATATTAGCCTGATGGGCTATCCTTTGTATATGATCTTATTTCTCTCTCTGGCTGCTTTTAACAGTCTGTCCTTATCCTTGATCTTTGCCATTTTAATTACTATGTGTCTTGCTGTTGTCTTCCTTGGCTCCCTTGTGTAGGGGGATCTGTGGATCTCCATGGACTGAGATACTATGTCCTTCCCCAGATTGGGGAAGTTTTCAGCAACTACCTCTTCAAAGACACTTTCTATCCCCTTCTCTCTCCCTTCCTCCTCTGGCAACCCTATAATGTGAATATTGTTCCGCTTGGATTGGTCACACAGTTCTCTCAATATTCTTTCATTCTTAGAGATCCTTTTTTCTCTCTGTCTCAGCTTCTTTATATTCCTCTTCTCTAGTTTCTATTTCATTTATCATCTCCTCCACTGCATCCAATTTGCTTTTAATACCCTCCATTGTGCTCTTCAATGATTGGATCTCTGACTGGAATTCATTCCTGAGTTCTTGAATATCTTTCTGTACCTCCATTAGCATGTTAATTATTTTTATTTTGAACTCCCTTTCAGGAAGAATCATGAGGTCCGTGTCATCTTTCTCAGGGATTATATTAATTTTACTCTGAACCAGGTTCCTTTGGCATTTCATATTTGTATATGGTGCCCTCTAGTGTCCAGAAGCTCTACTCTCTGGAGCTGCTGAGCTCACTGTTCCGGTGAAGTCTGCTCTTTTCTCTAGGTGTATGCAGTATGGTGCAGTCCTCTTTCCTGTTGCTCTCTCAGGATTAGTTGTATTAATTATATTTTCGTATTAAATGTGGTTTTAAGAGGAAGCCTCTGTCTCACCTCTCATGCTGCCATCTTTAATCCTGTCTCTCTTACTGTTTTTTTATCTAATGGTTAATGATGCTGAGCAGCTCTGAATGAATCCATTTGTCATCTACATCTCCTCTTCAATGCAACATCTTTTGATGGATTTTTTGGGGGCCCATTTTCTAATTGGATCATTAATTTTTCTTTATTATTGAGTTTTGAATGTTCTTTACATATTCTAGATACATGTCTCTTGTCAGATATGTTATTTATAACATATTTTCCCACTCCTTAATTTGTTTTTCCATTCTTCAACTGACTCCATGAAATGGGTTCTCTACTCTTCCATATTCTGCAAGAGAGTGTGTAAACTTGGTATTGATTCTTCTTTAAAGATGGTTTTGTAGAATTTTAAAGTGAAGCCATCTGCAGCTGGAGATTTTTTTTAAGGCCTTTGTGATTAAAATTTTTGGTTCACTTGGAGCAAAAGAGTTCCATTTTAATGGGGTTCAATTTAATCAATTTTCCTTTTAATATGTGTTGTGCTTTCTTCCATCAAATCTAAGAATTCTTTACATAGCCCTAGATCCTGAACATTTTCTCTGGTAATTTTTTTTCCAAAAAATGTTATAGTTTTACATTTTAGATTTAAACTTGTGATCAATTTTGAATTAGTTTTGGCATAAGTTATGAAGTAAATGTTGAGATTCTTTTTTTTTTTGGCCTATAAATGCTTAAGTGCTCCAGACATTTCATTTGCATCTCCATTGAGTTGTTTTGCACTACTGGACATGTCTGTATCAGTCAGTTTCTCGGTCCCCCAATCTATTCCTTAGGTTGATGTGTCTATCCCTGTATCTCTGTGCCAGAAGCATAGTATAATCACCATGATCTGTGTAATCACTGTACCTATGTAGTAAGGCTTAAAATCTAGTAGAGTGATTCCTTTCATTTGATTCTTCTTTGTCAAGATTCTTTTAGCTATTATAATTTGCATATAAATTTCAAAATAAACTTGTTTAACTATATCTATATAGTTTAACTATATATATACATATATATTTCTTTTTTTTTTAAGGATTTTGTTAGGAATTATGATTGACCTATATGCCAGCTTGGGAATATTTCACATGCTTCCTGTTTAGAGTTTTCCAATTCATGAACACAGTATGTCTCTCTATTTATTAAAGAATTTTTTGACTTTTTCACCAGAATTTTGTAATTTTCAGCATGTCACTACTGTAGATAAGTATTTACCTGGTATAACTTTTTTACTTCTTTTGAGATACTGTGAATGATAGTGGGTTTTAAACTTCAATTGCCATATGGTCATTGTTAATATATTAAAAAGCTTTTTTTTGTGTGTGTGTGGTCATGTAACTGTAATCTTGATGAACACACATTAGATACAGTAGGTTTTGGTTTTGGTTTTGGTTTGGTTCCTTAGAATTTTCTACAAAAACAATCAAGTCATGTGTAAATAAGGACAGTTTTATTCTTATTTTTCCTTTTATTTCTTTTTTCTTTCCTCATTGCAGGGGCTAGAATTTCCAGTGCTACACTGAACAGGAGTGATGAGAGAAGATATCCTTTGTTTTCAATCCTAAGGGAGAAGAGATAGATCACTAATATTATTTTAGCTATAGAAACATCCACTTTGAAAAGGTCCTCAATTATATTAAGGGAGTTCCTCTACATTCCTACTTTTATGATGTTTTTCTAATGCATGAGTGTTTTATTTAGTCAAAGTCATTTTCTGAATAAATTGATTTTTCTTATTTGTAACATTGAAGTAGGCTTGAATATCAGCATTAATTCTCACTTGTTTGTGGTAGGTTCTGTCATATAATTGTTTCTATAAATTGCTAGAGTTGATTTGCTAATATTTTGGGGGAATTTTGCATCTAACTTCTTGATAGATATTGGTCTAACCTCTTGCTTTTCTATTCTCTTTGATTTTAGTATCAAGGTAATACTAGTTTCATGAAATGGATTATTTTCTCCTCCATATTCTGCAAGATATTGTAAAAAGTTGGTATTAATTCTTTAAATGTAGTTTTGTAAATTTTAAAGTGAAACCATCTGCACATGAAGATTTTTTTTGGCAGGGGTGACTTTATGATAGAAATTTCTGATTTCACAAATGGTTCTGGGACTTTCCAGTTGTTGTCTCTTCAATTTTGACTGAGTTCTGGTATTTTATCATTTTTGAGAAATTGGTCCATTCCTTCTAAATGTTGAATTGATGAGTGTAAACTTGTTTCTTGTATTCCCTTTTTATCTTTTAATGGCTCCAGGATTTGTAATGATGACCCTGTTTTCATTCTTGAATTTGGTAATTGTTCCTTCTTTTACCTTTGTCAATTTTTCTAGAAGTTTACCACGTTTATGATATGATTTTTTAAGAACTAGGAGTTTGTTTCATGATTTTCTTCTGTTCTGTTTTCAATTTCATTGATTTCTGGTTTTATCTTTATTATTTCCTTCCTTCCATTTGCTTTACATTTAATTTACTTTTATTTTGTTGTTTCTTCAGATAAGAACTTAGATTACTGATTTATGACTATTTCTTCTCCTTAATATAAATATTTGTTGCTAAAATTTACATTTCACCACTACAGTAGCTGTGTTCCATAGATTTTTGATTTTTTAATAAAAATTCCATTTGGTTCTATATAATTTCTTAATTTCCTTTGAATCTTCCTGTTTGATACATAGATTATTTAGAAATCTATTATTTAATTTTCAATTGTTTGCAGTTTTTCTTGTTATCTTTCTACTATTGATACTTGACTTGATTTCATTTGGGTCAGAAAACACATTCTTTATGATTTCAATTTTTCCAAATTTTACAGTTTGTTTTGTGGGCCATAATATGGTCTGTCTTAGTAAATGTTCTTTCAATGCTTGAAAAAATATTTAAATATATTTTCTGTCATTGGGTAGAGTATTCTATAAATATCAGTTTGATACTGTTGACTGATTGTGTTGGTCAGATATTTGATATTCTTGCTATCTCTTTTGTCCCATAGCTCTATCTGTTGCTGATTATTAACATTTTTGATTCAACCATTGAATATGGTTTAAGAAACTCATGAGAAGTAGAACAGTCTATTACATTTACCCTATTTTACACATTCTAATGTTCTTTTCTTTCTGCACTTCCAGGCCTTTTTTTCTGGTATCATTCTATTTAAAGAACTTCCTTCAGTATTTCTTTAAGGATAGTTTGCTAGGACAATTATCTTAATTTTTCTTTGTCTAGACCTTTTTTTTTGCATTTCCTCTTCCTCTCTGAAGGACATTGTAACAAGAATTAGAATTCACAGTTGATAGTTCATTTCTTTCAATGCTTGAAAAATGTTATGGGTAGCATATCATCCTGACCTCCAAGGTTTCAGGTGAGACATCTGCTCTTTTTCAGGTTGGTGCTGCCCTGTGAATGATGCACATTTCTCTCTGGCTGCTTTCAAGATTTATTCTTTATCTTTAGTTTTCAGATATTTAATTATCAGGTCTCTTAGCACGGAACCTGTTTATTCTGTTAATTTCACTCAGCTTCTTGAATCTGTTAGTTTTGTTCTTTTATCAAATTTGGGAAGTTTTCAGCCATTATTTATTTGAGTACTTTTTCCGTTTTCTCTTTCTAGGACTCCAGTCATACAAATATTAGGGTTTTTTCCAGTTTATTTTGTCTCTGTAGTTTGCATATTGAATAACCCTATTGATCTGTCTACAAGTCTGTCCTCTGATTCTATCTTTTGTCATCTCTAATCTACCATTGAACTCATTCAAATAGTTTTTTTTTTAATTTCTGTGATTTTATTTTTGAATTCTATAATTCAGTTTGGTTCTTTATTATGACTTCTATTTATTTGTTGAAATTTCCTTTTTTGCTTTCCTATGTCTAAGCAGGGTATGAAACCCAGCTTCTAACTACTCTTTTCTTCTATCACAGATCCTTAAATGATCATCAGAAATGCTATTAGAGTTTTACAAAGTATTCCTAAAAACCATTAAAAAGATTCAAAATTACTTGTCAAGAGTCCTTTTATTTTGATTGCTTTAAGATCTGTCTCAGATAATTCTAACATCTGGTTCAATTCTGTGTTGGTGTCTTTTCTCATTTTTATTATGATTTTCTTGGTTCTTCACATGAAAGTAACTTTGAATTGTATCCTGGAAATGGGCTTTTCTTTTTTTTTGAGATTCTGGACCTATTTAATCATCCTCTTATAGCAGGCAATCTCCCTAGTGAGATGCAGCATGAAGTTTGTGCAGGTGCATATATTCAGTTTTCCTGTGGAACCTACCAACACCTCAGCAATGTGGGGCACTGAGCACCTGCTTCATCGCAGATGGGGACAGACATCTGGCTCCACCTGGTTCTGCTGATACCTTCCTGGTGGAAGTGGAGCAGCAACTCCCATCACTTCACTTCCTTTGGTGGGGGTGTAAGCCCACCTCCTGTTGACTTCTTCTGCCACTGGCGGCAGGAGATGGGAAGTGGAATGCTGGCTGTGTCAGCCTCCCACCACCTCATCTGCCCTGCTGAATCTGGTTGGGTTTGGGACTCAGCTGATCACTGGGCTCTGCTCAAACCAAGGAGAAGGGGAAGCAAAGTGTTGACCACCCCATTCAAACCATCTTTTCTGGGCTCCTGGGTGCAGATAGGGGTGGAGTCTTTATAGCCAGATGACATGGGTCAGGAAAAATTTGGCAGGACTGTAAGGAGTTTATATTAGTAATGCTTTCTGGAACTTACTTTGTCAGTATGCTCCAAATGTCTTATAAATACTTATATATTTTGTCCATTGTGCATCTCAAAATATGTCCTAATACATAGTCCAAAACAGTAGCAATGCTATATTCCAAAAAATGGTCACTATAAAATACAGTATAATGAAAATGAGACAAATGCAATATTACAGATAATGTTTGGATAAATTAATTACACCTACCAAAGGATATATGAAGTCCTTTAAGTCTATGGAAGTGTTCATAGTAACATGAAAACTATTCATATTATAATAATAATTGGAATAAATCAATGTAAAAGTTTTGATAAATTATTATTTTGAATAAAGATACTTGTGCTTCCTGTGGACAGTTTTTGTCTTAAAATCAGCATTTTTAGGATTCAACCTAACAAGTTAAGAAACTGAAAATAGTAGTTTGAAGGCACTGGCTCCATAAGGAGAACTATTTGTCAGGATACAATAAGCAATCTAGACACCCTAGCTCTCAGTGGTTACAAAAGGCAGGTTTACATCTTGCCCTTACACATGCCCGTGTGGGTGAGCTGAGAATTTCTGCTCTCCATTGCATGCATGCAAGGGTTCAGGCTGAGAAAAACTCCCTCTCTTCCTTGAAGAACTTGCAGGAAAAAGAAAAGATAACTAATCATACAATAGTTCTTAAAGCTTCAGCCAGAAAGTGGCAATGAACATGAACCCAGTTCTCTTTCCTATAAAACCATAAAGTTGAATGCTTCTGTAGTAGGTATTTTGAAGAAAACCAATTAGTTGATCTTGTTTCTATAAACATTTTTGCTTTCCTATGTCTAAGCAGGCTATGAAACCCAACTTCTAACTACTCTTTTCTTCTATCACAGATCCTTAAATGATCATCAGAAATGCTATTAGAGTTTTACAAAGCATTCCTAAAAACCAGTAGCTAGGCCAGACTCGTGGTCTGATCAGACATGATAACCACTTAGAGTCTTTAAAAGGTGTATTGACAATTTCAACTGAAATTTTCCCTGAGATTTACAAGCTTTTAAGTTTCATATGAAACATTATGGTGAATAAATGATGCCCCCATTCCCGGTAATTTAAACTTATTATACAAAGGTGAAAGTATGGTTGGTATACTCATGTGCTTTGTACATCGTTTAAACTTGCACTAATTTACTCTGATTATGATAATGAGAAAGTTGAGTCTATGTTGGTATTTTGGATCAGTGGAAAGAATTTTTTCTGGGCAAGAAGATATTAACTTAGCTGTAGAGAAAAGACATGCTTAAACATTGCCTAAGGTGAGAGGTTCCAACTTGTCCAAACTCCTTTTATTATCTGCCTGAATGGCTTTTGGAACCAAATGTGGGATGAATAATACTTTTGGCAACTCCATGAGCCATAGGTGGGTACGATCCTGACCTCTGCTCGATGGAATTTGCTATCAGAGGCTCCAGGGTATGGCCCATTTTCTTGAGTCAGCACAATTTCAGGGTAAAGGGAAAATCAGTTGGCTTTTTTTTTTTTATTCTTTGTGGAATGCAGAAGATTTTTTCTAAATTGTCTGTGGTTCTGAGGCTTTGGAGCACAGAAAGATCCTAGGAAAAGAGAAATATTAAGGTTTATCCAGAGACTAAGGGAGGATCAGGGTGTGTCTGTACTAGGAGATAGTTCTGGTGTGACTGTCACTGTGACTCCAAAGGTGAGGAGACCAGACAGCATCCAGGATCAGGATATCTTCTCATAAGCAAGGTCCTAACACTGCTCTTAAAAAGGAAGGGATATAATGGTTAATTTGTAAGAAGACTTAGCTATCCTGGGAAGTAAGCAGCATGAAAGGATTTTTGTTAATTGCAAAACCTGGGCCATAATGTGATGCTTATGATTTAGACATTATATTTGATCTTCCTACACACCATGTGAATTAAGCAGTAGCACTCTTTATACAGTTCAGGAAACTGGTTTGGGGCCTTAAATAACTGGTTCTAGTTCACAAAAGAATAATAGGTTGGGAATCTGAATCCAGCTCTCTCTGATATCACAGCTTAAGTTTCTATTGTTACTGTTGCTGTTTTAGATATAAGCTTCCCTGGTGATATATGGCTTATGGATAATAGAGGAAAAGGGTAATTAGAAAAATATTTGACATTTAGTTGTGAATATGATGTGAGGTAGGAAATATAACTTAATTTTCCTCCTAAATGAGATCCAGCCTGGTCCTACAATATTTTAAAAATTAAAGTAACACTTTGTCATAATATTTTTTCATATATAATTCATATGTACATCTAGACATTCTGTTCCATCTATCTCATATGTCTGTAACCATGCCAATAGCATACTCCTTTATTACTCTGAATTTATAATAGGTTTTATCACCTGGAAAAGAAAACCCCCCATTATTCTTTATATTGATTGATTTGGATACTACCAGGCATTTGTTTTTCCTAATCTATGTTAAGATCATTTTAATCAATTTTTAAATGATTCTATAATAAATATTGTGAATCTATTTTAATTCATATAAAATTTAATTTGTACGTCACTTTTGAAATAAGAAGAAATACTATACTTTTCCTGTATTCACTTCCCAATTCTTGTCCTCTAATAAAATATATATATATATATATATTTGTTTTGCTTTGCTTTGTTTTTCTTTTTAGGTAGATCACTCCTATTAAAATTATTCCTAAGGATTTTATGGCTTTTTAAAGTTTTGTTGGCTATTGAAACAAGACAAGGTCATTTGTATTTTCATCTCTGGATGTTGGAGTAAATAATTCTAATAAAAAGTTAAATAATTAAAACTACTGGAGAGTTAAACTTATAAAATTATATTTGTATTCAGTTCATATGCAGTTTAGTATATGTTAATTTACCTTAAAACAACTGCACAAATAGACAATTTCACAGTATTTTTATCCTCAGTATCTAGGAAAATATTTCAAATCAAGATGAGAAACATAAATACCATTATTTTTAAAATGTATATATATTTTGCTATATAGCATTTAAAACATTATGGTAAATATACTGTGGCAAAATCAATAACAAATTATGGAGCTTGGGAAAAAGATTTGTAATATATATATTAACATGTAACATATGCAAATAATACATACAAATTGATTCTAGAGAATAGACCATAACTAAATAGAATTATAGACATAGAATAAAGTTAGGACAATACTACAGTAGCAGATCCATATGCCCAGTACATATGAAGTATGTTTCTACTTACTGATTTTCAACTAGATGTAGATTAAAGCTATAGTGAGATGTTATTTTATACCCTTCTGGGTGACAAAATATTTTTTTTTTAGGAATCTCTTGAGGTTGTGAATTAACAATGTGCTTCCTCAGATTACCCAAGAAGGGTGGATGCCAGCAGCCCTTTGGAGGCAAGATCTGGCATTTTAAGAAGAAAACACATATAATATAATCTTCTTAATAATCTAATCTTCAGAACTAAAAGTCCTGTTGTGTAAAGAGTGTGTTTTATGTATTGTACAAGTGTAGCATCTATATTGCTGTTATTCATCTATTTGTATATATGTGTGTATATATAGATATTACTCATATATATATATATGTGTGTGTATATATATACACACATAAATGTATATGTACCTACAGTTGGTCCTTGAATAACATATGTTTGACCTATGTGGGCCCACTTATACACAAATATTTTTTTCAATAAATATATTGGAGAAATTTTTGGAAAATGCTGACAATTTGAGAAAACATTTTCTTTTTTTATTACTTCATTGTAAGAATACAGTATGTAAGACATATCATATAAAATATGTGTTAATTGTTTATGTTATTAGTAAGGCTTCCATTCAACAGTAGACTATTAGTAGTTAAATTTGGGGGAAGTTGAAAGTTATACACAGATTTTCAACTGTGCAGGGTGTCAGGTCCCCAACCCCTGTCTATTTCAAGGATTAGCTGTATATGTGTGCATATATATATATATATATATATGCACACATACACAAACGCACATGTATATATATATATATTTATAACCTATATCAGTTGGCTTTGGTATGCTAATTTACTCATGAAATATATTTAAAATAAACCACACATAATTAAAGGGTACAATTGGATAACCTTTGATATATGTACATATACAGCCATGGAAACAGTAACATTCAAGAAAATGGACCTGAAGATTTGCTCCTGTCCCTGGGTGATTCCTCCATCTTGCCCCTCCCCACTCCCTATCCTGGGAAACCACCAGTTTGCTTTCTCTTCCCTACAGATTAGTTCAAACTTTCTGGAATTTTATGTGAGTGGAATCATACAGTACTCATTTTGTCTAGCTTTTTTACTCATAATTATTTTGAGATTCATTCATGCAGCTTGTATCAAAGTTCTATACTTTTTATTGTCAGGAAGTATTCCACTGCATGGATATAACCCAAATTGTTTAACCATTCACTTGATGAGCACTTGTTTCCAATGTGTGGCTATTATAAAAAGAGCCTCAGGAACACCTGTGGACTCACCTATGTATGGATGTGTGCTTTTATTTCCTTGGGTAAGTGGGAAGATTTAATCTTATAACAGGGGTATGTTTGACTTTGTAGGAAACTGCTGGACTGTTTTCTGAAGTAATGATACCAGTTTACATTACCACCAATTGTGTATTAGTATTCCAGAGCCTCCACATTATTGCCAACACTTGTTGGAATCAGTCTTTTCAAATTTAACCATTCTAAAAGTATATAATTTTGATTTTGATTTAGATCGCCTTGATGACTCATGATGTTGGACATCTTTTTCACATGCTTATTTACCATCTCAGTATCTTCTTTGGCAAGTGTTTGATCTAATGTTTAGCCCATTTTTTAAATCACTATGTCTTTTCACGTTATTGAGTTTTGAGAATTCTTGTTATGTTCTGTATTTTTAAGTTAACAAAGGAAAATGAAAACTCTGCATATACTATGTACTTACTTGACAAGGAATATTAGGAAGGATACACACTTTGCTGTTAGCATTGTTTACCTGGGATTTGGAGGTATTGATGGAGAAGAGAAGACAAGACAGTCAATGCCAGAAAAAAATCTAAAATCTATCCAAGTGAGGAAACGAGACTGAAAAATAAATCATAATATGGAGAAAGCTATGTAGATATATAAAATAATGCATAAATAAATGATCCCAACATGTTATGGGTGTTATCTCAAAATTTCAGGTGGTACCTCAATTTCAGGTGATTTTTACCTTTTTATTCATATTTTAATGTCTTGTTTGATATTTTTTAACTTATATAATTTGCAAAATCAATTCTCATTGTTAACAAAACAGAATAGTAATGCAAGTGAAGGTCTGGGGTCCTAGAAGGACAGTGGCAATTTTAAGGAGAACCACAGTTGGGTTCAGGCTCCTGCATGGCCCAGGAGAAGACTGTGAAATCGTACATGGACAGCCACAGTATGACCCTGTAAGTAAGGCTGATATATATAGGCTTTTATTTCTGTAAGGAGAGCATGTAGTAACAAGTAAACATAGAGAGCAAAATCATCATAAAATCACGAAATATTCACTTCATTTTCCTGTTCAGGTAGTGGGCCCTCCATTACATAACTCAACTTTCAGAAAATTGGCAACTATTTACTCTGCAGATTTAAAAAATGTTGCCTCCATGAACTTTGGGGCCTCAAATTCTGGATTGTCCTCTTTCATCAAATCTTTTATTTATTTCTATAAGTAGTATAAGTTACTGCATTCAAGTGACTCATTCACCAACCTTTGTAGTGACTCATTTGTTTGATTAATAAGTAAAAAGCTTAAGAGAGCTTTTTCTTAGACACCATGGTGATAGCTGGTTTTAAGAAGTTAAATAAATACCAAAATGCAACCATGGTAGTTGGGTGTTTCCCTACTAAGTAATAGAAAACTTTGACATGAATACAACATCTAAAACCCCTACAGTTTCATAAATGAAGTGACCTCAGAGGTCAGTCTAACTCTGAGACTAAGACTTCCATGAGCATTTACTGAAGACCTACCCTAGAGCACATAGAATTTTTAATTATCTTGATTGATAATATTGTGGCTGTAGAGTGGGAAGACAGAAGTGGAAAGTAAATTGTAAGTGCCTCGTATCATATGTTAGAAGAAGGTGAGTGCCATGGGGAAAATGGACCAGGTAGGTGGGGGCACAGCTGGTGCAAAGTCCTAACACAGAAGTTGCATTGAGGATCAGAAGGAAAGCCAGGATGCTGGAGTCATGTAAGAGGGTAACTGAAGATGGGGCAGAGAGAGAGGGCAGAGTATTTCTTATAATTCTAGGCTGCTGAAAGGGCTTTGGCTTTGCTCAAAAGACATGAAGAGTCTCTGTAGGATTTTGAACAAAAGGATGGTGCAGTTGAATTTTGCTTAGTGTGGCTCATTCTGGCTTCCACAGTGAATCTGCAGCAGGGGCCATGCTCTGCACAGGAATAACTGAGGAGAGGTTATTTCTAGGATGGCAGTTAAGACCAATGATGCCACATAAGAGATGCCAAGATGGGATCAGAATTTAGAGATATTTTAATGAAAACCAAAGTTATTTTCTGGTATTTTGGATGTGAGATAAGCAAAAAGAGGGAATCAGTATTTTCATCTGAGTACCCAGGATGGGAGCTCTAGGTCCTTGCTCAGATGGAAGAGAAGGGTGCGTAATGGACCATCAGCTACTAGCCACTTTCTCTAAAAGAGCAACATGTCACTTCCACTGACATTTTATTTGTCAAAATAGGTTATGCAATCACACTAGTGGGGTAAATAAGGCAGCTTCCTTTTCCAGGAAAAAGGGGGGCCAAATGTCAGTGAAAAATGGCAGCTGCTAACCCAGGAACTATACTTCAAGTAATGACAGACCGAGTAATTTTAAGCCATCTGTCTTAGGCAAATGAAAAAGCTGATAAAATAAGGGAAAAAAACACAATTATGCTGAGCTAACTAGAAAATAAAGAATTATAAGGCTAAGGTCTGGCAATAAACAGAAATACTAGAAAAGTATTATGCTGAATGAGGTTTACTGATTCCTAAAGAAGGAGTGAGAAGCAATGCTTTAAAAGCTCTGGAGGGTCAGAGTTCCAAGGCTCTGCTCTGCAAGGGGGGCTCATGTTTCCTCAGACCCCTCAAGTTTTGTGTTAAACACTCAGCATGTGGAAATGTAAACATGAAGTAGATGTTCACACAGGGACTGAGCTGGTGTTAAATATTTTAATGAACTCAAGTCCTGTAAATGAATTTAAGTGATCTTGGTTGTGCTCCAAGCACCTAAAAAAAACAAGTTTCTTCTAGAGGACTTTTACATGTTTTTAAGTCTCACATTAAAAAAAAAATACGTATTTTTCAAATACAAGTTTCAAAATAAAATAATAAAACTACGTTACCCATGATGAAAAAAGAGATTGTGAATGACAATCAAGAGAAACAATAGGTAATAAGTACAGATCAAGCAAAGCTACAGATCCTGGAGAGCCAGATACAATTTACCAAATCTGTTTATTAGGTTCAAGGAGAAAAAGAACAAGATTTAGAATTTCATAAGGTAGAAACCATTAAAATGGACATAGAATATTCAGAAAATAGGCAAATACAAATGATATAAATTAAAAATTCAATAACCAAAATTAGGAAAAATAGATTAGATAGAGTTTATGAGAGAATTAGAGAAGTAACAGACTAAAATAATGTATGTAGAAGCAATAACCGACAAGAATTTTGTGACATTGTGGAAAACAACAAAAATGTAAAGAATCTCTCTGAACTCCGTAATGGATGCCTATGAAGAAATTCACATCTACACAGAGCCAAATGCAACTGCCAAAAGCCGAAGGCAAAGGGGAAAAAAAATCTGACAAGATAGCAATAAACACAACAAAGAAGACATTAAGTGGGTAGCTGACTTCTCTGCAGAAAAACCTGAAGCCAAAATATGATGAAATGGTAACTTCAGGTAACTTCGGGGCACTGAAAAAGCCAGTGAATTCTGTACCCATCAAATTTATCCCCTAAGAACAAATGTGAATTAATGACATCTCATACAAAGCCCACATGAATTTGTCACCAGATGTCTTACCCTAAAAGATGTATTTCAGGGCTTTCTCCTGTCAGACAGAAATAGCTCCCAGATGGAAGGAGGGATGTGAAGGAAGGAATGAAGGGTAATGGGGGGAGTGTGTGATGATAAATGGACACAACTTGCATAAAGCAGCAATGAGGGTGCTCTGCGGGGTTTCCAACACCTACAGAAAGATTGACATACACAACCACGCATGACGTACATATGAGAAAGGCATACATGACGTAAATAGGGGTCCAAGGATCTTTTATTACTGTAGGAGAGGAAGAAAGCAAAAAGAAACACGGAACAGGGACTCATCACACAGGCGAGTTTTGTTCTTCCGAACACCTTCTGAAGGAATTAAGATGAAAAGCATTCAAGCTAACAGCTGGGAAGACACTCATAAAAACACTTAGCAAGGCCAAAGAAAGCAAGAAAATAAAAAGTAATAAAATAGGCAGGAAATTGTAACAAGCATATGAGTATGGTAGAGTTAAGAAGAAATAAACCAGTGGTTACAATAAATATAATTAAGTAAATAATCCAATTAAAGATACATACTACCAGGTGGAATTTTAAAGTAACTCTATGGTGTGTGGTTGGTAAAATCATAAATACTGAAAACAAAATGATGGAAAATACATTCCATGCAAAAAATAACCAGAAGAAGTTAGAGTAGCTATGTTAATTTTGGAAGCAGTAGATTTTAAGAAAGATTCTAAGAAACCATTTACTGCCAAAGGTTAATTCACCTAGACGATATAACAAGTCTAAATGAGTCAGAACATAACAGCATCAAATACATTTGAAGCAAATTTGACAGGAGTACAATTAGAAATAGATAGACTAATAATCATAGTGAAGAGTTTTAGTACAACTCTCTCAGTAATGGAGTCAATAAGCACTGAAAATTTAGCGAAGATAAAGAACATATGAAAAATAAGATTATCAAACTTGATCTAACTGACAGTTTGAACAACCACCCAATAATTACAGGTTAAATATATTTCTGGTATATGCCATATTTATTTAAAACATATATGCTGGATGTAATGAAAAAGCAAATCTCCCCAAAATTCAAAATTCAAATGAGAATATATATTATGATCAAAATAAAATTAAGCAAAAGTCAACGACATATGTACAGAAATTAAGAAATGCATTCTAAATTTAGAAATCCATATTGGTCAAAGAAGAAATCAGAGCAGAAACTACAATATATTTATTATTTATAAATAATAAGGGATGTACTAATTAAGGGGTTACTGCATATTAAGCCTCTAAAATAAAACTATAGCAAAATCTAGAAGGATATTTATAAATATGAAAGTTCATATAAAAGTAAAACACTTGCCATTTATAATTTCAAGTGTATTAGATACCAAGGAATACATCTGACAAGATCTCTAAGAGAAATACACAAACATTATTTTGGTTATACAAAAACACGTCATAAATTGCATGGTCATACATAAAAAGATGATACATTTTTAAAATGTCAATTCTCTTTGAGTTGGTGCATGGATTCAGCGTAGTCACAATCAACATCCTTGTTGTGTGTGTGTGTGTGTTGTGTCTGAGAGAAAGAGTGTTTCTTACACACTGGCATGATTCTGTAATTGACATGAAGTAGCATTTAAAGGACCAGGAACAGCCAAGATTGTCTTACAGAAGAAGCAGCCTATGCTGGAACCCATATTAATAAGTATTTGATAGTTACTTCACGATTTGGGGTTTTCACCTGGTGAAAGAATGGAAGATCACATCAATGGCGTCAATGGGGAGCCCAGACACAGACCACACAAATACAGCCACTTGGCTTACCACAAAGCTCGGCACACCAGTTTTTTAAGGAAACGATGCTGGGACAACTGACTATCCCTATAGTGAGGAAAACGTGATTAAAACCAATTTCTAGTGGAAAAATCACTTTCTCCTGGGTTTTATTTCTCAAAGTGAGAGTCTGTGTGCACCAACACGGTCCATCCAAATGGTGGATCCTCCTCATGGGCAAGGAGGGAAGAATAGTAGCTGTGGAAAAGCAGAATGAGTCTCAAGCGCCTGTGGCCGGCTGGAAGGAGCCTGTCAGGAGCAGCTGCACAGCAGGTGGCACTCTGAAGAAGGGAGACAGCCCAGAGCCGTGCACAGGTCAGGAGCAGGTGCCGGGGCGGGGCGGGAGGAGGCTGCAAAGGTGGAGCCTAGGAGATGATTCAGGGCAGCGAGGCATCCTGCAGCGGGGGACGCGTGACTCCTTGTGCTGTCACATCTGCAGGGCAGAGCGGCACAACGGCAAGCCCTGACCTCCCTGGAGAGGCTGAGGGGTCCCAGGCAGGGTGAGGGTAGTAATTAAAGCCTCTATGTGCAGGACACAAGCTCACTGAAGGGTGTGGGGCAAGTGTGGTGGCCTGGGCCAGCGCTCAAAGTAACGTCTTCAAGACGAAAGATAAAAAGCGTGGTGCAAGAGCCCTGTCCACTGACACTGCCATGTCCCAGGGCCGGTACGTGGTGATTCTGAAACCATGGCCTGTATACATGGAGTGAAGCAGATAAAGGA
Source organism: Manis pentadactyla (assembly GCF_030020395.1). Classification (NCBI taxonomy): domain Eukaryota; kingdom Metazoa; phylum Chordata; class Mammalia; order Pholidota; family Manidae; genus Manis; species Manis pentadactyla. The sequence continues at coordinate 48,888,038 of NC_080025.1, forward strand.
ATGGTTCCCAGAGGGTGGGAGGCAGGTTTCTTTCTGCTGAGTAGGAATTTACAGGTGATCCAAGGGGAGGGGCCAGAATGGTCTGCATGGGTGCAGGGGAATGGATTCAATTTGGAGGCAGCAATGTGAGTTAGGTGCATTTGGAAATGCTTCTAGATGTGTGCATATGCACAGCGCAGTAAATGCACATGTATCTCCTTGCCCTTTCAGGTGAGTAGACCTAGAAGTAACAGTCCCCACAACCAGGAGCAAGGCCAGTGTCCCAACTCCTGTTTCCATCCTACCCTCCAACAGAAGGCACCAGGGCCTCCTGAGAAAAGGCTGATTTCCAGGCCTGGTACAGGAAATGCACACTCGTGCCAGGAGCGCTGTAATGCCAGAAAGCAAGAAAGTCCTCCAAAGAACACAAAGGTAGGAGCGAGCCAGAGGGACACAGGACCAACCTGTACCATCTTCCTCCCCCAAATCTGTAACTCCAGACTAAATGTGGGGAAAGCACAAGATGAGCCACAACTGAGGGACACTGGAGGAAATGCCCGACCGGCCCTCGGAAACCCTGCCCAGGTGATCACACTAAGGGAAGTGTGAAAGCGCTGCAGACTCAGCGTCACGTGGGACCCTGTGCATTGGGTGAACAGTAAGGAAATGTGAGCAAAGCAGGAGGTCTAATTAGCTTACTGAAGCAGTATGGGTTCACTAGTTGTGATACATGAGGCATTCTTATGTGAGGATGTCAACAAGAGACGCCTGTTGTAGGGTTTAGCAGAAACCTCCATACTATTGGCATGACATTCTACAAATTTAAAACTTCCTTTGGCCAGATAATGTATAATGAACACCTGGGCTTTGCGGGCATAAGGCCAAACTGCTGGGCTGGGCTGTCAGGCGCAAAGCAGCCACGAGGCTGCATGTCACACAGAGATGGCTCAGTTGGGGTGTCTACCCATCTGTTTGCTCACATCCACCCCTCAGGTTTCTGTCTTTAAGGTCAACGCATCTACAGTGCTGGGTCCCAGCAAGAAGTAAGAGAGACGTGCACGTAAATGTTCAGCATGGTGCAGAGTGTGTCACTGTTGCTAAGCAACTGTCTCTGTCTTCCTTCACTTTCAAGGTGACCCCCATCCATACAACTGGAGAGCATGCTGGAGAAGTTTACATTTTAATATGACACAGAGCATGCTCTGGTCTTAGCAAAATCCACTGAAAGTGATTAAAATTGCTCTGGACATTCAGGAGGCTTTCCTTATCAGGAAAATGGGTTTCTCCAGAGCAGGTTTCTCCCCTATTATTCCAAGTAAATGGGATGTTTTATATCTAAGGCTGTAGAATTGAGCTGGCAGACCCAAGAAACGAATCTGGTAAGGTATCCCCCAAAGGGTTTGCTTTCAGGTTCTTAAGCATGTCATGTGAGTTTTCATACTTACTAAGTCAGGGAAGAGATTCCCTAATTCTATGGAGACCTGCATCCAGGTCCTGTGTGCATCTCCTCCCTGTGGTCACATCCAGGATTTTGCTTAAGTCTGGAGTCTGATAAGAACTGTCTGGGGAAACATGATGATATTAGAAACCTGGCTCCTTTACCTGCCCAAAGCCTCCTGTCTACTTTCTTCCTGAGTCCTTTTCACAGGAAGCACCAAGCTGTACTGGCTGTGGCCCTGCACGCTGTCCTGCAGGTTGTTCTGTGGCCCAGGTGCATGAGGCAGCCCTATCTTTTAATTGCATTGGGTAATATACCCTGAACTATGTTAACCAGTCATGAATTTATGATCATGTACATATTTGAACTCTAAATGGATTCAACATTTAACTGAGGATAAATTTCATATATCCATCCATACATTGAAACACACTATTCATGCATTTAAAAATACAGAAAAGCATATATGTGCATATATGTAGATATAATTATTTATATTCTGATGTATATAAAGTGATATTTTGTCTGACTTTCATTTGCATTTATTTGATTACTAACAAGGTGGACGATCACTTGATCTACTTCTTTGTGGCAGGTCGAATCCTACATGGCCCCCAAACTTCTCCCACATGGTGAACACACACCTTCTAATTCCTTAATGAATGCTAACACAGATATTACAGTGAAGAGATTTTACATGTAATTAAAGTTCCAAATCAGCTGAACTTAAAATGGGCCAGACTTAATCAGGTGAGGCCTTAGAAGGGCCTTGGTTTCCTGGCAAGGGACACTCAAGCATAACAGTTATGTGTATGACAGAGATTCTTCCTCCCTGGAGAGGTCCCCCTTGTTCTGCTCACAGCCAGCAAGGAAATGGGGCCTCAGATTTACAGCATAAGAACTTGGCCAGCAGTCTGATGGAGCTTGAAGGAGGATTCTTCCCTATAGCCTCCAGGAAGGAGTGCAGCCTGGCTGGTCCCCTGTGAAGACCTGTGCAAATAAGCAACTGGGCCACCTCTGGGCATCTGATCTACTGGATTCTTAACTCATAGATGTGGATTTCACCAAGCCATGCCATTTGTGGCAATTTTCTAGGCATCAACAGAATATGAATATATGATCTATTTGGGTTTCTTCATCTATAATTTGCTGATTTGTACTTTTTGCCCATTTTTGAACACTTTCTCTGCTTTCTCATTCACAGTGTCCCCCACAGATCAGATAATGTTTATTTTGCTATGATAACTCTAATAAGCCATGTATGCTACCTAATGTGCCCAGAACTGTTCTAAAGGGCTTTCATGTATTGTCATTTAACATGTATTTTTTATGTTACATATAAGAAAATCTGAATTTTCCCATGTTTTAACTTATGCTTTGGGTCTTGCTTGAGAAACCTTCTCTGTCTGTATCAGTCAGTTTTTTGCTTTGGTAACAAATAGTCCAAAGAAATAGCCTTCAGATGTCAAAGGCCTATTTCTTATTTATGTTATCAGTTGGCTTCTGGCAGCCCTTGCTCTTTTCCATGTATCTGCTTCATTGTGGAATCCAAGCCTGTCTGCAATGGGCCAGTCTTAGGGAAGAATGGAAAAGACGTTTAAAGTATCTGCTGGGATGTGCCACAAGGCCTTTCTTGGTCACACGTATTACCCAAACCAGTCACATGGCAAGCTGATGGCACTGGGCCAGGAAAGTATGAGCAGTCCTACAGTGTTGTGTCATCTTAAAGTCATGACATGGTTTTCCCACAGTGTCTTCCATTAAATTGACAGAAAATCACACTATATATACAGTATACACACACACGTGTGTGTGTGGTGTGTAAATATTGGGAAAATATATACGTAAAGTTCTTAATGTCCAAGGATCTTTGTGGAGCCCACCGTGGGATACCACCTGTGCCCTGGAGGGCTTTCTTTGCCTCTTGTATCACAGGAGCCAAAACCCCTCTACCTGATGACACTTTCAAGGGAAGATATGAAATATATGGAAACTGGTTTCATTTATAATAAAAATTAGTTAGGATTACCACCCTGCCAAGATTTTCTTGACCAATTAAAGAAGAGCATTACATTCTTTCATGGCCATTAAAAAAAATTTTTTTTTCTCTGAGTGAGGACAAGAAAAAACAGTTAACCCTGACATATCTGGAACTCTGTTCCAAAAGGTGTCATTGATCTTCCTCAAAACATTCCTAGTAGAGCCATTATTTTCCTAGTGGTCCATATGTTAACAGGACCATTTCAGGTTCCTGGGCTCTGTTTGAGATGTGTTGTGTGAAGGCTTGCAAAGGGCCACATAGAGTGACAACATGTTCCAAGAATGTGGTTGGGGGTGTTTTCCTTATGACATGAACCTGCCTTGGGTCTACCACTCAGTAAGGAGAGAAAAGCCCTGTCAATTCAGTTATCTCATAATAGAGTGAAACTGTTTCAGTCCTGTTTGGAGAATGAGTGGAGGATGTCCTTTTCTCCTGTGGACTACTGATGCTTTATCCATGAATTTGGGAGGATATATGGTTTTGCATATTAAAAGGAAGTCACAGAACAAAGAAAAAATGTAAAAATGTCAAACAGAGTACAGCTTCCTGAACTGCTTAATTTTAGGCAGTTTATGTCTTTCTGGACATAAATTTTTGCAGAAAACTAGAATAGATATTATTTTGTCTTTAAATAGTAGATATTTAAAATATTTGTCATATTCTTCCAATTCTGTCTGCCTTGGAACTGGAACAGGCCAACTTAAGTCAACCTCTCCCCGTGCTTCTTTGCCAAAAACAAATAGTATCCTTCTTGACCGCCTTCATTTATAGAATGTACAGTCACACATATGGAAGCGTCACTGTGAGAAGAAGTATAGGATGCACACATACAGGTTACATGCCACCCATGTTAATTAGGAAATGGGACATTTGAAAAATAAGACTTGTTCCTTTCTTCATTTTTCCCAAACAGAGAGGATTTGATGAAGCCAGCCCAGGTAAACACATACAGGTCTGCTGGAACTTTTTCTTCCCAGTCCTTGCAGGCTTATCTCTTGTCAAATTCCTGATTTTAAATTTGGTCCATTTAGGATTTCCTCCATCTGGCTGACCCCCATTGGAACACCTGTGTTTTAAGCCTGTGGCCATTGGGTAGACAGGCATCTGGTCTGGCCATGTGCCCTCTGCCACCACCCCACCCACTCTCTATCACCATCAGCTCCTAAAATGGCTCCAACCCCCTTTTCTTCTAAAAATGCATGCTCTTGGGTTCTCTTGTAGGCTGGGGATGTCCAAGGACTTACACTCACCATTCACCCTGTGTGTGCAGATGCTACACTATGCTGCCTCTGGCTATAGTCATATTAATAGAGTCTCCAACATTAGTCCACACTCATTACTCAAAACAGTTCCACTCAACAAAATCACCCAGTGGACTCTTTGCCTAGCCAAGCTGCAGGCATCCTGCCCAGAGGACCCGGCCACTGCTTTGTGACTGCAGTGGAAATATCTCTCTTTAATATGTCCTTTTCTTAACTAGCACATCTGTAAATGTACCACTGTTTAGAGATTCCACACCAATGCCCCGCCCGACCACTTATCTCACAGCAAGACTATTCTTAATTCAAGTCTATTCAAGCAAGTTTGAATACCAGGGGGTGGGGGAAAAGCATGTTAGTTGAAGATGGCTCAAAAATGGGAGTCAGGATATAATTCTCCATAGATCCTAACATCTGTTTGATAACATCTCAGTGTCACCATTGTTATCAGCAGGTTGATAAGGGAGGTGGGCTCTCTCATCTCTGCTCCATTACTGAATGCTCCTTTTAGGGAAATGTCTCTATTGAGCTCATTTGTTCATTTTTAAATTAATCTCTTTGTCTTTTTATCTCTGAGCTCTCTGTTCTTTATGTATTCTGGATACATGACCTTTATCAGAAATTTCATTTGTGAATAATTTCTTTCTTTTTGTGGATTGTCTTTTCACTTTCCATCTTTTGAAGCAAAATAGTTTCAATTTTGAAATCTGATTTACCAGTTTTTTTGTTGCTTGTGCTTTTATTATCTTATATAAAAAAAATAATGCCTGGCCCAAGGTCATGGAAATTTATCCTTATGATTTCTTTTAAGAGTTCTCTTACATTTTGGTCTTGGATACACTTTGAGTTAATTTTTATAAGGTTGTGAGGAAGAAATTCAAATGAATTATTTTGCATGTCTTGAGTCAATTGCCTCACCACCATTTTTTAATTGCTTTATTAAAATTTGATAAATTGTGGTAAAATTGATATACAGAAAAATGCACATATTTAATGTACACAATTTGAAGAGTTTAGACATATGCATGCATGTGTGAAACCATGACCTCAATCAAGGTAACAGATACATCTGTCACCACCAAGCCTGTGTCCTCCGTAAGCTTGCGTTTGTAGTGATGGTGGTGGTTGTTTATGGAGAACAGCCAACATGAGATCTGGCCTCTCAATTTTTTTTAGTACACAGTACAGTATTGTTGGTGACAGGCCCCGTGCTATATGACAGATCTCCAGAACTAATTCATCTTCCATAACTGAAACTTCATATGAATTGAACAACCTCTCCCCATTTCCCTCTCTTCCCAGCCACCAGTCACCACTGTTCTTTTCTGTGCTTCTAAGAGTCTGACTGTATTAGATTCCTCCTATAAGTGGAATCATGCAGCATTTTTCCTCCTGTACATGTCTTATTTCATCTGGCATAATGTCTTCCAGGTTCTTCCATCTTGTCACATACAGCAGGATTTCCTTCTGATTTAAGGTGGAGTAACATTCCAGTGCACGCACACAGATTTTATCTATCCATTCATCTACTGATGAACATTTGTGTTGGCTATTGTGAATAGTGCTGCGCTGACCACAGGAAACCTGACATCTCTTCAAAGTCCTGACTTCCATTCTTCTGGGTTTATACCCAGAAGTGAGATTGCTGGATCATATGGTATTTCTAATGTTAAGTTTTTCAGGAATCTCCATACTGTTTCCCATAGTGGCTACACCCCTTTACATTCCCATTAATAGCATAGAAGAATTCCAATTTCTCTATACCCTCATCAGAAAGTTTCCCCCTCCTTTTTTTTTAACAGTAAAGCCATCCTAGCTGGTGTGAGGTAATGTCTCATTGTGGTTTTGATTTGGGTTTCTCTGATGATGAGTGATGTTGAGCATCTTTCCATGTGTCTGTTGACCATCTGTATGTCTTCTTTAGAGAAATGTCAATTGAAGTCCTTTGCTCATCCAGGTTGTTTGAGTTTGTTTGCTGTTGAGTTGTAAGAGTTCCACTACAACTTGTTCCAATTAGGTCCAAGCCCATAGAAATGAACTTTTTGATAGTCCCAATTTCCTCTTACACATCCTAGGGAAATACAGATATTTGTTTTCCTTTCTTACTGTCATCCTGCAGCAATAGGCAGTTTTTTTAAGAACCATGGCATACAGTTTTTAGAAGTTTTAGTCTTTCATAAGGATATTGCTGAAAACACGCAAAACCATGCTAGTATTATTTACTATTTTGTCCCTCATTTCTAGCTGTCATTAATGGAGTATTTCACTTTTTTCTCCACTGCCATATTGGCAAAATGAGTGTCTGATCATTTACATCTTACCAGGTCTATTTATGTGAAAATCCTGCACAATAGCAAAGCAATCTTTCTTTGTAAATCATGCCTTCTCAATTATAAGGGGGAAAAAAAGACATTTTCCTCTTAAATATCCTCTGACCATTTTTTTTAATACTGTTGTAGCATTGTCATCTGAAATAGAATTCAACACCTCTATATTTCCAGACCCTGCCTGCCAGTTTTATTGCATCATGTCTTAGATATTTAGGAATCAGGTTAAATTAAGGGGTATATTCTCTTCACTTGAATACAAATATGGAAGTCTGAACTAATTGTTATGAATTTGGAAAGATGACCCTGTCAGTTAAAGTAGATGAAGGTAAATCTTCTAATATAATTGCTCAGGAGCACACTGCAGCAAAATGGACAGAAATGGGGACTTGGACTGCTAAATTAACAAGTGAAAAAATTTAAATGATTCTTTTTTTTTCTCCCTACTTTAGGCTTTAAAAAAGATACAAGTTTCAGAGTGAGACTAAAATATCTTCCTCTGGCAAAAGACACAAGGAGAAAGTCGTGTTGAGGGCTCTGTCTTCTGCATTTTTTAAAGGCTGTGTAGCATTTGCTATGATTCTGCAAAATCTGCGCACTAGACCACACACTCCAGATACACCCTAAGGCATTGCCTTTATCTCTAACCTTCCTGCAGTGCATGGAAGTGTAGACAGCATGTGGGATAAAAAGGATCTTAAACTCTTTAATCTGTTGCTGAGTTTTCAGAAGATTTCTGAATGCCTGTCCCTTGTAATGTGCTCAGACCTTCCATATATATTCTGTCCCTTCCTCACAACAACCCCCGGGGTGAATAAAACCTGCCCCCCTTAGCAGATGAGCAGGGTTTACAGGGTTTAAATAATCATCTAAAAATGGCAAAGCTAGCAAGTGGAACAATCTGACACTGGCCACATGGTCAGGGAGTGATTTACACACTGGCATCAGAACCACTGAATTATATCATCTTCTACTGAAGTCAACAGCAGAAATGTTATTGCCCAAAGTAAACAGTGAGCTGGTGGAACTGTTGGGTCCAGAACATGGATCCCCAGGCTCTTGGCAATTTTCCACAACTGTCGTCTTGAAACACACTGACTCCTGAAATGGCTGATGGCATGAGCCTCGTTATCTACCAGCATGCCGATTGTTCTTTCTTGTTCTGCAGGCATGCCCAAGATAAGGATGCTCCCTGACTAAAGCATTTTTACAAATGAACTTATACATTCATCTTGATGCAATTTACATCATTTTGTCTCCTAAATACAAAATTCGTTTACCATAACATAGGGAATATACAAGAAGGAGGCAAGAAGGAGGCAGCAGCTGCACTTGGTGTACAGATGGCTTGGAGCAGGAATTGAGAAACTTTTTCTGTAAAAAGCCACATAGTAAATATTTTATGATTTGCAGACCTGGCAGTCTCTGTCACAACTAGTCAAATCTGCCACCGCAATGCAGAAGCACCAGACAGGATACATGAATGTGCATGGCTGTGTGATAATAAAGCTTTATTTACAAGAAGATGCAACATTTGGCCACAGGCAATAGTTTGCTGACCCCTGATTTAGAATGAATAATGGCTTTGGGTCCTGGTTTCTCAGGTGAATATTTCCATCTGTGAAAACGAGTCCTGTTGAGTATTTTGTTATCACTGCCACTGTATCATTATATTACCACCTGCTACTGCAGTATTTTATTATCAGAGCTCATGGGTGTTAGGTGCATGGGCGTCTCTTGTACTGGGCATTGGCAACATACCTACTGAACATGTCATGGTGCCCACTGCACACCAGCAGCCCTGGGACTTATCAACAACCCACTTTCAAGACGAGCCTGCCCCACTTCCCTCTGTGATTATTCTTAATTGTATCGTTCTTCTTAAGACCCCTTTCGCCTCTGTGCAACACATCAGAGCTATTAATTTTACAGGTTCCTGTGGACCCCTGTCTCCCTGGTCCTCACCCTCAGCACTTGGCGTGACCCAGCTGAGCCCAAGTGCTGCGCCGCACCCCTTCCACTTCTCTCTCATCGCCTCTCTGCTGCGTCTCTCAGCTCTCCATCTTCACCTTTCTCCCCTGTTTTGTTTCTGCATGTGCTTCTCAAATGATTCTACCTACAGACAGCCTCAGAAGTTCTTCTCCTCTTATTCTGCAGTTTTCCTGACAGTTTCCAGCCTCACTCATTCATTAATTATGCTAGAGTAACAACTTGAAAATTTACACTCTAGCTCAAACAGCTCTGATTTCTGACTGATATAGCCCCCAAATCAATCAGAAGTAACACAGTATATGCCAGGCACTGTGTGCATTCTCTGTGCACAGCTAATTTAATTGTCAGCACCCTCCAAGATAAGGACTACTATCCCTTATTTTAAAAATGAAAACAAACAAGCCTGAGCAAGAAGTTATTTGCCTTCATCTGTAATGTGCTGAGTCCATGACAACAAGGATTAAATATGCTTTGCTTATATTTGTGCCTTGACAAATTTCTGGCACACAATGGGAGTTTAATAAATATGTGCTGAATAAATAAAAGAAGCAAATGTGGACAAGACACAGGGGGTTATCAAGATAATTGGAGCCACAAGCAGAAGAATGAGGAAAGGAGGATTTGGAAAAGGGGTCAGCCTCGCCTTCTGTGAAGAAACACCAAACAGTGGTGCCCCTGCATGGAGTCAGCAAGGGTGCAAGATGTAATGGACGTTCATGTTCTGTTGAAAGAGGCAGGAAGACACTCCCAGTGACTTCAGCATGGATTCTGCTGGTGCTTGGACGGAATTTCATGTCACTTGAGGATATAGCTCCATCTGAGGCAGGTTTTGCCTGCGTGCCTTTATATCTTAGTGGCTATGTCACCACCTCATTACAAATGACAAGATGAAAAAGATAAGAAAGAAAAAATCTCTGTTCCAAGACTATAGCTCAGCAGCCTCAATGTCAGTGACATGCCATGTACTCTCCTTCCTCCCAGACCCACTGAATTGCCATCTACCTATTTGGTGGATGTTTGGTGCCAATTACTAGGGCCTATCAGTGTGTCTATCGTCTCCAGACTCTACCTTTTAAAGTGGATAAAAGTGTTCACCCTTATTATTCAATATGCTAATTCCAACCCACACAACCTGTTGTGACATTTTGTCACATTTTTTTCCATTGACAATCTCTGAGTGACAGAATTCTAAATAATTCATAAGATTAATTCCAGCCAAGTCTTAATGGAAGCAGGCCAGTTACATACAGCATATAAACAATAGCACTTAGATATGAAAGGTAAATATGTGGATGTAAGTATTTTATTCAAGAATTATGAGAAGAATTTAGTGAGGATTGAGCTGTAATGGAACCTGACCAGATGGTGCCATTTGCACTGATGTGGCTATTTTTCTACTGAAAAGAAATATGCACAAAATAATGTAACCACTTCAATCTTGACCCCCACAGAGATGTTTATTATGTGCAAATATTTCATGTATATTATCCTAAAACATTTTCTGGTATCTAGTTTAATTTTGAATAGACATGTGGTATGTAATGACATAACCCACATCTTACCTCATGCTATTTACAAATGTAATATTGTCCAAGATTTGAAAATACTTTCAGCCCATAATTTGTAGACTTTATATATGTAGGAAAACAAATGGCTTTCTTGAACTTTAAAAGTAAATTAATCAGTGCACATATGCTCAATAAAGCAATTCAGCGGGAGTGATGGGGGAAAGGGGCTATTTCAGCTACAGACAGGAGGGCTGTTGACAGGCAGTTCTGGTGCTCACTTCTTGAGGGCCTCAGTTTCCCTGACCCACAGCCCCCAGGGCTTTTGGTGGGATCCCCTAGACACCAGGGTTCTCTGTCCCCCACCTCTTCACCTGCCCCCCCAGGTAAACATCAGACTTTTCAAGCAAAATGTGCTCACTTGCAGATTCTGGATGATGAAGTCAGGTGCAGGGCTGACCCTCAGATAAGTGCTTGTGGACTAACCTCAGAATTATCCAGTTTACTACATTGACATTGTAGGGATATTGGCTTCTGGGAGGTGGGGGAGGGGAATCACACAAAAAAGTCCCAAACTCAAAACCTTTGTCACATGTCACATAGCAATTTGAAATCTGAATTCAATGTTTTAAAGAGAACCTAACCTACTTATTTTCAAATAGTTTACTGCATATTGACATTTTAGTGTTTTCTTTTCCACAGTGCACACAGTCTATTTAGGTTTAAATTAATCTTCAGAATCTGTAAAGTGGTTTTACCTGTCTGTGGTTTTATAATGGTACTGACATTCTTTCTGCATTCAGAGTGGTTGATAAGCCTGTGTATATTCTGAATCTCTGTAACTGGTGGTGTTGTAAAGGAAAATAATAAGGATTATTTCAGAAATCGCAAGCCATTAAAGGAGTCCAGGATGTTTAAGTCACCAACCCTCACTGGAAGTTGAACTGTCTTCTCTGTCCTTATGTCTGAGCCCATCAGACAACTTCCACAACTGAGAAGACAATCCAGGGAATGGGATGGGAAATCAAAGCTGTTTTCTTATCAGAGGACTTTGAATGCTATTGTCACTGGGTGCAGCATTTAACCATCACCAGAGCACAGACCTGGTGGTGTGGTCAGAGCAGAACCACCCTGAGGCACTGGACAGGCCCAAGTGAAAATCCTCACTTACAGAAGCTCTGGGAATGGCAGCCAGGCTGAGAGCCTCTGCTACTGCTCAGAGACCTACCCTACTGAGGAATTTGCAGGCACCTTTTACATAAAACAAATCGTGCAATTGTGTTTTTGATAAACACCTAGGTAAAGCTGGTTTATATAAAGTGCTTTTATGAAGTTGTAATCAAATAAACCTGGTTTTATCTACCTTGTCTCTAGTCAGCTACTCCCTTGGAGTGTTTTCAAATGAAACCTCTACTCTGTTTCTCGGCTCTGTCTGCCCTTTAGTTCTTTGTTGCAATGGGAACAACTGTCCCCCACCCCTACCAGTGAAATGGCTGGTTGTGCATGTAACGCTTTGGATTTGGACAACGTGAGACTGAAAACCACTTGGGCCATTTCATTTTCCCTGGTTATCTGCAGCCAGCAGAAGGAAGACCACAGTGCCGAGCTGGGCAGGGCAAGCCCCCAGAGGGGCTTCCAGGAACCAGGCTCATGAGGCCACAAGGCTCTTTTTGGGGAAGAATAGTTCTGCATCAAAATTAAAGAAACAAAAACAAAAAAACACAGATGTTCATCTGAAGTAAACTCCAACCCTTCCAAACTCATTTTTATTTTTATTCATAGTTAAATAGCTTAGATGTTAGTTCAGTTTTTAAGGTAATAAAAAGACCATTATTTTCATCAGTGACTTATGATTCTGGCAAGTATTTCAATCATAAGAATTCCAAATCCGTTATTTTCCTTTATTTATATAAAATCATATTCTTCTCTTTTCTTTTTAGGCCAAGGAAATATATCTTGGTTTTAGGGAAACCTAGGCTTAGTTTGGCAAAATGACAGAATAAATAACAAACATCTGTGAGGAAAAATAAAAACAAAAAACAAAAACAATCAGGCTAACTAGTGCTCGAGTCCCCAGAGCCCAGGTTGCCTTCACTCCTGTTCGTCAGAGCTGATAAGAAAGAATCAAGGGGCCTCTATTTCACCATCTATTTAAATTGAACAAATACAGGATGGGGTGGAAAGACCTGGTGCATGCCTTGGCTTCCCTCTATCTGGGTGTTTCGACCAGGTTCTTTCCCGAGGAAACAGGAGAGCTCCATGCAGTCTGTGTGGAGTGCGGACTGTGGAGGTGCCTGCTCAGGCCCAGGGAGCAACCGTGGCTGATTCACTTCATCCTGACCAACTTCAAACACTGAAGCCAGAAATGGTCATATTGCGTGAATCGTGATGAATTTTCCAAAAAAGGGACTTTGGAAGCTGGAATCTGCAGGCTAGGAAGCTTTGCCCTGGCCCTGGTGAATTTTAGAATGAGATCAGCATGCATCTCAAGTTAGGACAGAAAAACGTATACAACGATGGTCATTAGCTCTCAGTGAGACAGAAAATCCACGTGCTTTCTCAAGGACAGGAGAAGGGAGCAGCAGAGACGTTGGATGGGTTCATCTTTCTAGGTTTGTAAACACAGGGTTTGGGAATATCTTCGAGGTGAAGCAGGGAGATGTTATTCAGCCGTACGTGTTGAGACATCGTTCCCTGCATTGGTGACAACGGTGTTGAGAGGACAGGGCAGGGCTCCGCAATCCTCTCCCCCCACACATACACACCCCGTTGCCGCTGTGGCCGCTCTGATCCTGCCGGAAGTGCTGGCCCGTGGGGTATGTCAGAGCAACGCCTAGGGCTAAACCTCAGGAGATGCAGTGAGAAGAGTCTGCCTCAGAGACCAATAGGTTCTCAAGAGAGGTTAAAGAAGGAAAAAAAATATTCAACAACAAAGCACAGTAGGGAACTGTGGCTTTTTGTGATTAACCCAAGCCCAGCTGTGTCACAAGGAAGCAGATAATCCGTATTTCTTAAGTGAATTAACACATAAGTGCATGAATGACTGAGCAGAAGATGGATGGATTTCACATGCAAAAGACAATTTGCTTGATAGTAATTCTTGTGTAAAACAAAACTTCTGAGTATTTTCATTTAGCAGTCCCCCTGAGGCCTGCACCGTAGACAGGATCTGCAAAATGCAAGCTCGTCCTCAGCGCAAAGCACCGGCTGTGCAGGTGCGCGGTTTAGAGAAGCGCAGGCGCAGTCAAGGCAGAGCCTGTGGGGCCAGAGGACCGGGCGGTGGAATGGGTTCAGCGGAGACGCTTCCCTCTACCCCAGGCGCGCCTGGAGGAAGACGCGTGGAGGAGGAAAGGGGCAGGGACTGGACGCCTCCGGGACGGCTTTAAACTGTGAAGACCTCGACACGTTCCGCTGAAGGTCAGGAGCACCTCCGTGCACGTCAGTTGCTCTTTGCAGTTTAAGTTCTCTCCACATAAACCGCCTGGTCGCCAGTATGGAGGCAGCGTGGACGGAGACCCAGAACGCCAAGGAGGCAAGTCCCCAGAGCTTTCAAGCTGCAGTCCTGCTCCGTGTCACTGCAGTGGTTCTCACACTGCGATGGCCGGGCCAGCAGCCCCTGGCCAGGGACACAGAACTTCAGGTCCCAACCCAGATTTGGTTTTCCCGATTTGGGAAGGAGAGCCCCGACCGGCCTGTCCCATAGAGCCCTCCAGGTCACGGGACGCACAGTCCAGGTGGGAGAGCACTGTGTGTTATGGGTGCGGACTCAGCACACAGAGAAGGCTGGACAGGCAACTCCAGAGGACGAGGAGGCGTGACCCGTGGAAAGGTCGGAGCTCCGTGGTGGGAGACAGGCTCCTAATGAGATGGTTAAAAGTTCACAAAGCACAGAGTTCTGCTGACACCCAAGGAGGTGGAGTCACCTGCACATGAGGAGTTTAAACTATGCAGAGCTTCAAAACTTGTGCAGAAGGATCTCTGGGAACGAAAATGACAAGTGCAGCAGCAAATATTAAATAAGAAGCTGCTCTAGGAGCTAGAAACTTGAAAGGCCCCGAGAGGGATTTCTCCGCAAAACACTGCACTTCCGTCCACTCATCCCACAGCAGGGTGGGTGCTGACTTACACATGAGGAAAGCTCACATGAGTAGGTTCAACTTTAGTGACCCCAGGGGCTCTTTTCTGCATGTTGAATCTGTTGGGAGCACAGCTGAGGCCCATCTCCTCCCTTCTCTGTTGTTGTTTTTATCAGAGGTCGCTATGGCAATTATAGAAGAGAAAAATATAAACAAGTAAATATTTATTGTGTTAAGGTTTTATTTTCCGTGGACACTCTCCTAGTCGGATGTTCACAGCCTTCGCGTTGATAAGAGCCGTCTGCTTCCCCACTCTGGCAAATGCTTTCTGTCCTGTGTGAGTGATAACGTCCATGTGGACCAAAGATGCATGCGGTCTTTGAGCTTCCAGCACTTATGTCAAGGCCAGAGAGACTTTAGGAGGAAGATATCGAACTTTTTGAAAACTTACCATTTGTTTTATTATATTCACCAAACAGGATTGCAAGCATTTTTACAACTTTGTCCAAGAGATGAGACATTTCACTGCGTGACAAGCTTGTGATCAGGACATGGGATGGCTGTAAATGTACAAAGTGCAGTGACTGCTCAGGCGCCGGGTGTACCAAACCAAACTCAGGAAAGACAGAGGGATCTTGACTCGGCAAGGCAGAATTGTACCTGTTTGAAATGTGCACACGCCTGGTAGTAGCCATGAAAAAAAAAACACAGATAAAAGACAGTCACGGTGGCTGGTACAAATGACAGTTGCCTGAAAGCTGCTGATTGTTCCTATGGAAGGGCTCTGGTACAGTGTACTGGGTGTGCTGTTTGGGTTGTCCTCGTTCTTGGTGATCTGATTCCACCATTCATCAAGCTTGCTTGGGTTGGTTTTCCCGATTTGGGAAGGAGAGCCCTGGTCGGGCTACTATGCATTTCATCTGCAAGGACAGTCTAGCTGTGGTTGTGGATTCACGGCACTGGCACTCCTGTTCATGCCATGCATCCACACAGGTATTTACTTGGCCAGGAGTTTCCTGGGTTTCTGAGGCAGTGGGCTCACTGGCAGAGCAGGAGGATGAGTCACAGTGGGTGTTGTACTTTAATAATGGAAAGTGACCCAGGAGGGGGACACAGCTCAAGACGCGACCCCGGTTCAGGGAGGAAGCCGCAGGCCAACTGCACTTCAAAGATGATGCTGAGCTGACTCTTACATGGCAAGTACCATTCTGCCAGTTCTGCTTTGTTTCATTTTGTGTTGGTGGGGAGGGACAGGTAGGAAGTCTGGGAAGCAGAGAAGGTGGCAGAAGAAGAGGCCCAAGGCCAAGTGCTCTGTGGGGGGTGTGAACACGGAGCAGTTCAGAGCTGTGGCCAGAGAGACAGGCTGCTGGGGCCACTGGCCCTTACTCCAGAGGCACTGAGGCAAGAGACAAGGGGCAGAGACTAGTGGAGCATCCTCGTACTGGTGGCAGGTGGAATGGGCACTGAATCGAGACAACCCTTAGGAATAGCCACGTTACACAATGCAATTTCAGATGTTTCTAATAGCCACATTTAAAAATAATAAAAAGAATCAGGCAAAATAAGTATGACAATAGATTTGATTTCACATAATCCTTCCAAAATATTATTATTTCCACATGTTGTTGATTTAAGCATTTATTAATGGCATACTTTTTTGGTGTTAGGTCTTGGAAAGCTGATAGTATTTTATGCATATAGCTCTCCAGCATATCTCTTGATGCTAAAGTCTCTCTGGAAATACCGAATTGTATTAAGATTTCATGCAATTAAGTTGAAAAGTAGATTCATAGACACAAATTTTACAAAGATTCTTTAAAATTTTTGAAAAACTGAATCGAACATCAGTTTTTAAAATATAAGTAAACTGAGATTAAATACTATGAAATCTTTAGTTACTTGGCTGCACCAGTTGCATTTCAAGTGCTTGCTTGGTCCCCATGGCCAGTGGCTAGCATATCAGACAACCCAGATTGGAACATTTGGAGAAAAAGATCCATTTAAGAGATCTGCATTGTAGTTGCAGAAACAGTGAGAAGGGCTGAACTGGGTTAGTGGTAGAAAGAAATGTAAGCAGGACATCTGAGGACAATTACAAGGTACTGTTGGCAGAACATGGTGGGAGAGGAAGGAGTGGCCAGGAAGAATGGCTGGGTCCCAGTGGGGTGAATAACGGTGCTCCCAGCCAAGATGTGACTGCAGAAGGTGCCAGCCGAGAGAGATGATGGGTTTAGTTGTGGACAGAGAGTCCATGGAGCCAGAGTGGACTGTCAACCCCACAGCCAGCCTTGTAGGATGAGATCTCTGCAGTGGGTGGGAGGAAGTATGGAACCTTCAGACCTTTCAGCAGGTGGTACAAGAAAAGAGCCCAATGCCATGGTTTCTTTGCTAAGGGGACCCTGCCTCTGGGGCAGATTTGCTCTAGTACATGGAGAAAAATAAGAGTTTTGAACCTGAAAATCAGGAGCAGACCATGACCTGGGGTAATGTAATTCAAGAACTACCTGGTGCTTAGGCAACTCAGCAGGTGATTGGCCATGGTTAGGGCAACTCTAGGATGCATGATCTTGGTCCACATTTGGCTTCCATATTTACAAGTGTCATCTATTAATGGAAATAGGCACATAAGCAGAAAAAATTAATAAATATGATGCTTTCTGTACCTATCCCTGATAGATGGTAGTTACATCTCTTATATGCATTACAAACAAACATATATGAATAGCAGATCTCAAATAAATCTCAGATGTAAAAGCTCTCTTATAAAATGTCAGTTACTGGATTTCAGTGATACATTTTTAGGGGTATAAGCCATAGAGAAATTCAATTATAATTTTGGATTTTAAAATATCACATACACTGGATGTGAACTATGACTCTATTAAAAGAATTTCAAATTTGTATCTCAAAATGGTAAAAAGTAAAGAATTTCTACTTTTACATATGAAAATAATATTCTTTCCCCTTTACTATACTATTTTTAGTAGAAATCAGGTATAAGCATATTCCATTAAAGCACTGATTAGAGGCACATTACACATATGTCAGAGGGAGGCCCTGCAGGAGTGGACACCCTCCTGGACAATGCAGGGAATCAAATCAAGCAACACAAGACATATGCAAGGTAGATGGAAGAGTACTTCCCTAGGTCCACATACCAAGCTGTGCAACATCAAGGTCTCAGAAAGCCCACCATTCACAGGGAGACTGGAGGTGGGTGGCTAAACATCAGCTCAGAACGAGACTAGCATAACAAGGCAGTGGTCCCTGTGCCAGCTGAGAGCCCAGGCACAGGGGCATGCTCTGAACTGCTCTGCATGATGGGACCACATGCAACCTGATAGAGGCACCTCAGGGGTGGGTGACACTGCCCTTCTCAAAGTTGCCAGAGCTCTACTCTGGAAGGAAGGGGCCAGGGTTGACCTCCTCTGTGCATCCCCAGATGGCAAAGGGGTAGGTTATGAAAAGACAGTTTTCAGGGACTTTGGTTTCCAGGAAGGCAAAGGTCATGCTCTCCCTGCTGCTCTGGCTATGACCCACCTTGCCTGGATATGCACACAGGTGGCGAGGAAGCAGCCAGAGTCCAGGCCTACTGAACTGCATGGGTGAGGCCCCTGGGTGTCTCTTTGCCTCATAGATCCTAGACTTGGAGGTAAGGAGCTGGCAACCAGGAAAGGCCAATGCATGCAGACAAAACCAATAAACCAAAACCCAGAAACCTGCTGGCTGTCTCAGCCAGAAGCCCAGGAGAGCAGAGGCCCAGCAGGACAGAAGACTTACAGACAACAGCTGCCCTGCCCTAGCCAACACCACAGGACACACTGTAGCCACACCCCTAACCCTGCCCTGTCCCTGTCCCAAGCCAGCAGTCTGTGTTCGAGCCCTGGGAACCCACCCGTCCACCAGCACCAGCCAGTACAGCGAGGCTGTGTGGAGGGGCCACTGCCCCACTGGGGACCCGGAATGATGCTCACCAGGCGAGCACTGGAACCCCTTCCTTGGGCCCACCACTCACCCACTGTCAGTGGAGATGCCACAGTCAGGCCTCTACCACCCCCACAGCCCTCCCCACCCCACTGGAGTAATGTCAGAGCAGGTCTGGCCGAACACAAATCTCTCCACAGCCCAGAGGTAAGGAGACCACCTTCCAACACCTGGTGCCAGTACTACCCCTATGGGCCAGGCTGGCAAACTCAAAGTCCTGATGTGTGTTGAGAGCCCCCCTTTGCCCAACAGCACTGGGCATCCTGTGCCCCTGGGTGGGGACCTGGCCTTATGCCCCACTTGGCAGCAGGAAGGCAGTGACCCCCACCTCCAGTGCTGGAGAAGGTCAGGTGAGGCCACTAAAACAGACACAGAGTTTAATAAGAGCCAGAGTTTCATAATACAATACCTGAAATATCTAGATTTCAAGAGAAAAAAATCACTCATTATACCAAGACCAGTACCACATCCTCGAGTGAGAAAGAAAAGCAACAGATGCCAAAAATAAAATGATTGCGATGTTAGAATAATCTGAAGTTTATAAGTAGCCATCATTAAGATGATTCCAAAGGTAATTATGAACATGTATGAAACAAATGAAAAAATAGACATATCAGCAAAAAAAGTAAGATGTATTGCACTCAATGCTGACCTTACAAAAAGGGACATCTCAAATCAGTAGTCTAAGATCCCATCTCAAAAAGAAAGACAAATATAAAAGCAAGTGGAAGAAAGGAAATAATAAAGATAACAGAAATCAAGGCAATTAAAAACAGAAAATATGGAAAAATTAATGAAACAAAAAGTTCAATAAAGTTGACAAACTTCCAGCAAGATGGACAAAGGAAAAAGGAGTGAAAACACACCACTAATTTCAGAAATGACACAAGAGACATTACCACAGACCCCTCAGACATCAAAAGAATAATGAAGTAATGCCACAAATAACTCTATACACATAGCCTTGACAACTTAAAGTGGGTCATTCCTCAAGAAGAACAAAGTACCATAGTCCACTGATGATGAAATAGATAATTCAGAGGGTCCTATCAAGTTAAAGAAATTAAACTCATAATTTAACATTTCCCAAAAGATAGATGTCCAGGCACAGATGGTTCCACTGGATAATTCTACGAAACATGAAAGAAGAATTAATATCAGTTATATACAATCTCTTCCTGATAGTAGAAGAGGGGGGAACACCTCCTAACTCATTTTGTGAGCCAACATTCCCAATATCAAAATCAGATGAAGACAGTACAGAAAAGGAAAACTGCAGACCAATATCACTCAGGACTTAGATGCAAACATTCATAATAAAATGTCAGCAGTAGAATTCAGCAATATATGCAAAAATTGCATGATGTGGCTAAGTGAGACTTATGTTAGGGATATAAGGTTGGGTTAATGTTTGAATATTAATGTGACGCACTAAGGCACAAGAAGAAAAATCACATGATAAAATCAACTGATGCAGGAAAAAAATCACTTGTCAAAATCCAATACCCATGCATGACAAAACTCTCAGAAAAATAGGAAAAGAGGGAATGTCCTTGACTTGATACAATAAAACATCTACAGAAAGTCTATAGCAAACCTAATATTTAATTATGATAGATTTTCCTCCTAAGACCAAGGTCAATAAAAGGATGTGTACTCTCACCATTCTTATTCAACATATTCCTGGAAGTTCCAGCAAGTAAAATAAGGCAAGAAAAAGAAATGAAAGATATGGATTGAAAAAAAAGAAATAAAACCACTCTACTCCTGTTTGCTGATGCTGTGATTATCTATGTGGGATACCCAAGAGATCTTTACAAAAATAAAGAAAATTAAAAAACAACCCCAACAACTAATACATGAGATCATAACGTCCACAGGACACAGATTAATACCCCCCAAAATCAATCATATTACTGTGCATTAGCAATGAATATGTGAACACCAAAATTTTAAACACACTACTGGTTAAACCTGCCAAGTATATGAAATATTTACGTGTAAGTCTAACAAGGCATGTTTAGGATTTATACGCTGAAAACTTCAAAATGCTTACGAAAGAAATTTTTTGAAAAGTCTAAATAAATGGAGAGCTATACCCTGTTCATGGATCTGAAAACAATATAGTAAAGAGGCTATTCCTCCCAAATTGATAAACAGGTTTATTGCAATTCCACCCAAAATTCAGCAAGGTATTTTGTAGATACACAAGATTGGTTTGAATGTATATGGAAAGGCAAAGGAACTAGAAAAGGAGAATGAAGTACAAGAAATCCATCTACACAAATCAAGACCTATTATACAGCTGTAGTAATGAAGACTGTGTGCTATTGTCAGACAGATAGACACAGAGATCAATAGAACAGAATAGAGAACGCAGAAATAGACCCACAGAAGTATACCCATCTGGATTTTGGCAACGGTGAAAAATAAATTCACTAGAGAAAGGATAGCCTTTTCAAAAAATGGTGTAATTGGACTCCAACAAATGGAATAATAGGACATCCATAGACAAAAGAAAAAACTGAACTTTGACCTAAATCTCATACATTATACAAAAATTAGTTAAAAATGGGTCCTAGACTAAATGTAAAGTATAAAACTATAAAACTTGTAGGAGAAAAGCTCCACAATCTAGGCTAAGCAGAGCCCTTAGACTGGATAGCAAAAGTATGATACATAAAAGGAAAAAGCTGGTAAGTTTATCTTTACCAAAATTAAAACCTTTGCTCTGCTAAAACCTTGCAAAGAGGATGAGAAGACAAATTACAGACAGGGAGAAAATATTTGGAATCTACATGCCCACAGAAGGCTTGTATCTAGAACTTATAAAGAGTTTTCAAAAGTCAACAGTAAGAAGGCAGTCCATTTAGAAAGTGGGCTGATGACAGACAGAGACACATCCCCAGAGAAGATGAACAGATGAGAAGAAGCAAGTGGAAATAAGTCCAGCATCACTAGTCATCAGGAACGTGCTAATCAAAACCACACTGAGACATCCCTACACCACTATTAGAATGGCTCATCTAAAAAGTAGAACTAACCCAATGCTGTCAATGATGTGGAGACACAGGCTTACTCATATATCACTGCAGGAATGCAAAATAGTGCCGCCACTCCACAAAGCAGTTTGGCAATTTCTTCAAAAAATACACATGAAATCGCCATGTAGTTCACCAAGGACATTCCTGGTATTTATCCCACTGAAATCTTATGTTCACACAGAAACTGTGTATGCATATGCACAGCAGTTTTACTCCCAAAAAACAAAAGCTGGTAACAACCCTGATGTCCTTTGTTAAGTGCATTCTTCAACAAACCAAGGCACATCTTCACTGTGGAATAGTATTAAGCAATAAAAAGGTATGAATGTTAACACATGGAACCATGTAAATAAATCTCTAGAGAATTAAAAAAGAAAACCAGTCTCAGAAGATTACATACTATATGACATTTCAAAGGATGGTATTATAGAAATGGAAAACAGATGGCTGGTCTCCTGTAGTTAAGAAGGTCATGTGTGAGGGAATTGGGGCCCTGTGCTAGCACAATGTTCTCTATCTCGATGGTGTCGGGTTGACATCCTGAGTGATGTGGAGTACAGCAGCTTTGAAGATGCTGTCACTGGGAGAGACAGGATAAGGGGTACGGGGATTGCTTTGTGTTATTTCTTAAAACTTCATGTGGATCTATGATTATCTCAAAATAAAATTTGCTTTCATAAAAAATTATAGAATTTTCTACCAAAACACCATCTATTCAACAAAGTTACATATCGATTGACTTTACAAAAATTAGATGGTTTAAGATTACCTATAAAATAAATTCATGAGGAAAGTTTTGGACCTATGGGGTCCATGAATTCTTATCTAGGAATCATTGTAAGTGAATTTCAGATTGTACTTCCTTTCTGACTTCCTCTTTTTAAAGTCTTGTCAAAAAGTATACCCTGGCTTTATGTTACAGTAGATCAGAGTTAGTTATCCTGAATGGGGACTCCCTAGAGTGTAATGAATAAGAGAACAGATTCTGGTGCTGGACATGGGGGAAAAATCATGGTGCCATTGATGCCGGGATTCTTGTTCATGAAGCCGAAGAATGAGCTTCACAAACACTCAAGGTAGGAGAGCAAGGTACAGGCTTTTATTTAGAGATAAAGTGAGAAGACAGAGCTCCAGCTCAGGCCAGGAGGGGACAAGACAGTCCATGGTTGGCTCGTTGTCTAGAGGTTTTATGCACAGTTGAGGATTTTCAGGAATGGGGGTAAAGGGTTAGGGGTGCAAACTTGTCGAGTGGTCCCAGAATGATCATTTTGCTGAGTAATAGAAGAAATTTCCTGCTCTGATTCTCTCTCAAGATAGCAGTTTCCCTCTGGGAGCAGGTCAATCAAGACTGCCTACCCTGCCCCCAAGGTGAGCTGGGTTGTTGCCTGTTTGCTGAAGTGTGTTAAGAATCTTACTTCTTAACTTCTTGGGCTGTGTATAGTTGGGCTTGTTTACTAAATTAGTCTTTTTCCTAGGTTGCAAATTACTTGGTAAGGATCAGAGAAGGAAATACAGCACATAGGTATGGTTAAAGTAAGCTGGGCCTTTTAGCAGGCTAAGGTAAATTTTACAGTGTCATGATCTAAATTGATACAGTGAAGTCACGGGTTATGCTGAGACACTTCTCTTTATCTGCTGAACACTCAGACATTCCAGGCCAAGTTGCTGCTGGCCTTTTGAGCTTTAACTGATCGCACTGAAGATGTCTATATTCCTAGTCTGGTATGTTTACCCTAGAGAATTAGTGTGACTGACTTTGCGTAATGCTTATCACAGAGTTTCAATAGGGACTTCTTTGCACATTGTTACATTGTTCTGATGGTAATTATCTTGCTCTGCTTTTTCTTCAGAGGCCCTCACCTTATTCTGCCCAGTCCCACAGTCCCTGTCTCACCATTGTCTGTTAACTGAAAAACCACTTAGGAGATGAATTAACTAGCTTAGGAGAGACATCGTGAGAACCAGATGTAAGTATGGAAATGAAATGTAA
Source organism: Manis pentadactyla (assembly GCF_030020395.1). Lineage (NCBI taxonomy): Eukaryota > Metazoa > Chordata > Mammalia > Pholidota > Manidae > Manis > Manis pentadactyla. The sequence continues at coordinate 48,911,673 of NC_080025.1, forward strand.
AGAAGAAATGTGTTAAAGAGGTATTGGTAGCTAATCATAAGTGAAGGTTGGAAAGCTTTTTTAAATGGCTTTGAGATTTCTACTTGGGTCTTATTAAATGAATTACTATTAACTAAACAGGGCTAAAACACATGGGCCATGTTTTAGGAGGGATAATGAAGTGATAATTAGGTTTGAATATGCTGGGTATTTGGCAGAGGAGTTCAAGAGGCAATTGGAAATGGAGTCTAGCTCAAAAAAAACTTTCTGACTCTAAGGTTATGAAGCATGAATAAATGACTATGAATATGAATGATACTGATACACTTCAGAAACATAAATGCATCCTTTTTCTTATATCATTTGGAGCTTAGGAAAATATCCTTTTTAGCACTTTACCCCCATCTTTATTGAGATATAGTTAACATATAACATTGTGTAAGTTTTAAGGTGTACAGTGTGATGATTCGATATCTGCATGTATTGTGAAATGATCACCACAATAAGGTTAATGAAAACATCCATCATTTCAAAAAATATATATTAAGTGGTTTAAATCTGAACCTTTAAGTTGCTTATACCTGATCATTCTTTTAAAAGCAGTAAAAATATAAACTACTACCACCATCATCACCACCAACAATAACCGTAAAGAAATAGGGCAGCTACCAATTAACAAGTATAACTAGTAACAAGTATCTAAGTGTCAGAATAGTCCAAAGGGCTGGGCATTTGTGATAAAAAGGGAATTTCTTTACATGGAGATATTCAGGCAGAGATAAGGCAACCGTCAGGCAGGCTTCCTTGCACAGGGTGGGAAGGCGCAGTGCCCCGAATCCAGTAGGAAAGGCAATGCCCTCCACATCCACATTAAGCATCTCCCTTTCTGTATTATGCTTTAGCATCTGGGGCCTTGCTGACCCTGGAGAGATGTCCCCTCCCAGGGATCAGCAATTCCAAAGACAGCCGTCACTTCCAGGGAGAGCCCCTTTCAAATGCAAACCAACCACCCCAGAGGGCCTCTCCCCTGCTCTATGGAGCCCCACTGAGGGCCATCACCCCGTTCCCCCACCACCCAGGGCCGCCGCCATGCCCCAGAGTTCCTGAAATCATTCACACTGGCCAGTCCCACCTGGTCTTTTCAGGGAAACCACAGTGAAGGAAACCAGGGTGCCCACATCTTCCACTCCCGCCCTCTGCCCCCACAGCCCTGGTGCCCCTGCACATGGCCCTGTGTCAGGGGTTGTGCTTCCAGTCCCTGGGCACTGCTGAGTATAGACTCCTTGCTTCCTGGCAGTCATGTCTGAGTCCCAGTGTCTTATCACAACTGATTAAACAAAGCCCAGCGCAATTAGGACACCAAAGGTCAAGCTCAGCTCAAGCTATCCGTCCTCTGTCTCTCCACAAACTCCAAGAAAACTCAGGCTGCATCCTGCCTGTGCCCTCTGTGTGCCTGTCAGCCCAGCTTGGCAGCAAGGCGATATGATGTGTGTGTCCACATCTGGTCCCTGCTGATTTGCCTGTAAGATCCACTCAGGCAGTAATAGCATCTTACACACTTGGAGGCCCTGGTCTTGATATATTCTTGCCACAAATGGATGCTTAATAACTGTTTCTTGAACACATGCATGAGACACATGGTAGTTGTGGCTCAGACAGGCCAGATTAGCGATTTTACCTCTGGTCAATACGTTATTCTCTGGCTAGACCAAAGATTTAACTAAATGATTACAAAGACATCAATCAAATATTCTTGGGCAGCTATCATCACTGCGTTAAGTTTCCTTTACGCTGAAAAATGAAAACTACAACTTGCTTTCACATAGTGTCCTGTCTGGCCCCCAGCCCTTCAGGCAGAGGGAAGTTTGCCCTGGGAAATGCATCCTGACCTATGCAAATGGTCAGTGGTGACTCCCAGCAGAAATTAGAATAAGAGTGTAACACATGGTCTGATTTATTTCATATGGAATATGTGAAACGTTTCTTTTTTCTCTGCAAACAATGCCCAGCAGCAGAGTGATGTGTGAGCTCATCACACATCCAAGAAGACATATGTCCCCACAACTCTTTTCTTGACCAGAGAAGAGGCAATAAGAAAAGCTAATTAAATGAAAACAAATGTTCTTGGGATGCCCAACAGACAACGTTTAATCATGTATACTTCATTATTACTGTTATTACTAACCCATCAACACCCTGCTTCTTTTGGCAAAGCTCAAGGCAACGTCACCTACTTCCAAGTCTACTATGTAGTGAAACACTCCTGTTTTCCGTGCCTCATGGCTGGTCCATTTCAGGAGCATTTGTATTGTGAAGCATGTTTGCAAATTAATATTATCATTCCTGATTTCCTTTAAAATAATAGTTCTACCTGCACACTTTTATAGTGTTTTCCCCCTAACAATTCCAGTTTTCATCCACCGTCTCATTTTATCCAGCCCTTGCCCAGTGGGCAGACTGGGACAGTTCTGGTTTTCTTTAAGGATACCTGAGTCCCTGAGCCGTGATAGGCTGTCTGCTCATAAACATGAGGCGGGGCTCGACTCCAGGTCTTTGACATCAAATCCCATGTTCTTTCCTGCATAGTAATTCATTACAATCTGTTTATATTTCACCCTACATACTTGGAGTTGAATGGTCACTACAGGTTCTGTTTGAGAAAAGCAATGACTAAGAAATAAACATTTCGAGTTCTTAGTGACCTCGGTTCAATCTTTCACTTGCCTTTATACATATTTTTACCTTTATTTGAATACACTCAGTTCCTCATTTTCACTTGTTCTCATGCCTTAATTTTACCCTCATTTAAGTAGCAAGCATCACAGATATAGTTCCCCTGCTCACTGAACAGAGTATATTGCATCTGCCACTTGGCCAGGCCCTGGATCTCAGGTGAAGGGCATACGGTGCATGACAGCACAGTCTTCCCTGATGGAACTTCATGTCCTGCAAAGGGGTCAGTGTGGAAGGAGGGCCTGGACACAGGCCACCAGTCTGTCACCAGATGGGTGCAGCAAGGTCACAGTGCCCTCAACATGCCCTATTTCAGTTTGGTTACCAGGAAAACATTTCCAAGGCTGTCCCCTGGTTAAGATCCCATCATGATGTCTGTTAGCCTTTTAATCCAAAGAATTGGATAAAATCGATGGATCTTCCTTCCAATCAAGGAAAAGTACACAGGATACACACCCAGGATTTTGCAAACACCACTGAGAAGCCCTTATGGGTACCCACTGCTCGCAGCAGAAGGTCCCACCCAGGGCCCACAGTCAGCACATGGCTCCGTAATACCCAGCAGGGTCAGCACATAGGCCCTCCAGCTCCTCAGAGGCACCCGGCTCCCGCTGCCCCCTGGCCCAGCCTGCTCCTCTCTTCCTTACTGATGCAGGGCTGGCTGCTGGTGGTGTCATCCTGCCTGGGGCTGTGTCCTCATGGGTGAAATTGGAATAGTAAGAGAACCGGCTCCGAGGGATTTGTGTTAGATTATAAGAGAGTATATAGATCCATGAAGCCCCAACCCACAGTAAGAGCTGAAAGAAATGCTCTCCTTTTTCCTCCTGGGGATCTCACTTGGACTGCCTCCTCTCCACAGAGTTCTCTGACTTTTCTCTGCTGAATGTGGGTTAGGCGAGCCCCCTCAGAGCCACCCCATGCCCTGTGCCATCTGTGTGGCCGCCCTGAGTGAACATAACTCCCCCACTATGCTGCAAGCTCCCAAGCTCAGAGACGTTGTCTCCTCTGGGTGGGCAGGGCACCACCGCCAGACCTCACTCAGAACAGGACTGAATACACACTGAAGGACCGAGCCACATGGTGGACGTGCATGGCCTTGCCAGCAACGAGCTCTGCGCATGGCAGCAGTTGTGAAAAGTGAGACAGATGTCCGCAGTCAAGGGGTCTCACTGAACTCATGAGGTCTTCCTGGCAGGGGGAGCTTTCCTCTGACCGTGTTATTCTAATTTGCCTACATACTAGCAACAGGGGGTTAGTGAGTATTGGAGATTTGGGACAACATCCATTAGCTGATTTTTGTTTTAATGACCCTGTTTGATTACAAATATTAAAATGCAAGCATAAACACCCACAAGAACAATGGGAAAGCATGCATTGCAAGAGGTATCTCATTATACGAACGCACTTTATCAGACAAGGACAGCAGACCCAGACGGATTTGCTCTGGCTCCAGCTCTCTTAGCTCCCCTGCATACATGTGGACAACCTCTGGGCTTCAGATCAGAATGAAGAGAACTGTATGTGAGCCATCACTGCTGTGTCTACTTGAGGTCCGGGTTGAGGCATTTGCTACTCTGTGAACCCTCTTATAAAATGGGGACGATAACACTGGAGTTAGCACCATGTCATCCTAACTCAAAAGATGGGAATGATGTGAAAGTATGAAGTTGGGCTCTTACCCTATACCATATAATAAAAATTAACTCAAAATGGATAAAAGGCCTAGATTTAAGAGCTAAAAACTATAAACCTCCTAGAGGAAAATATAGGAGAAAGTCTTCATGACATCACATCTGACAATGCTTTCTTGGATATGATTCCAAAAACATAGTCAAAAACAAAAACAAAAAAAGATAAATTAGACCTCATCAAAATTAAAAACTCTTGTGCATCAAAAGACTTTATCATCAGAGTAAAAATGCAACTCAGAGAAACTATTTTTAATTTCCCATCTGATAATGGACTAACATAAAAAATATATGAAGAACTCATATAAGTCAACAATAAAAAAGAATTAAAAACCCAATTCAAAAATGGGCAGATGAGTAGAATGGACATTCCTCCAAAGAAGACTAACAGATGGACAATAAGCACACGGAAATATGCTGTACTGTCATTAGTCATTAAGGAAATGCAGATCAAACCAAAATGATATTCTACTTCACACCCAGTAGAGTGGTTTTATAAACATTAAAAGAAAAAAATGGAAAATATATGTTGACAAGAATGTGGAAAAATTGAAACCCTTGTGAACTGCTGGTGGAAATGTAAAATGGTGCAGCCACTGTGGAAACAGTTTTCCAGTTGCTTAAAAATTAAAAATAGAATTGTCATATCAATTTACAGTCCTAAGCAGGTACTCAAAGGAATTGAAAATAAGAACTCAAGATCCTGTGTACCCATGTTCATAGCAGCATTATTCACAACAGTCAAAACATAGAAACAACCCCAGTGTCTGTTGATGGATGAGTGGATAAATGAAATGTGGTGTATACACACAATGAGATATTACTCAGTCTTAAAAAGGAATGAAATACTGATACAGGCTACAACACGGACAGGTCATGAAGATACTATGCTCAGTGAAACAAGCCAAGCACAAAAAGACAAATGCTGTATGATTCCACTCATATGAGGTCCCAAAGTAGCCAAATTTGTAGAAATAGAAAGTAGAATGGGGGTTGCCAAGGGCAGAGGGAGTAGGGAAAATGAGGAATTGTTGTTTAATGGAGACAGAATTACGGTTTAGGAGGATGAAAATGCTTTGGAGATAAATGGATGGGTGACTTCACAGTGTGAATGTGCTTCATGCCATTGAACTGAGCACTTAAAATGGTTAAAAGAGTTCATTTATGCTATGCACATTTTACCATAATAATATTTTTTCAAAAATGATTGTTTCATTTGTAAATGTAGCAAAGAAAAAAAACCATTATCTCTGCCTCTCACATGAGTATTAGTAACAGTACAACAAAATAAAAATGTAACAAAAAATACACAATTAATTCAGATCAGAGATTTTTCTCCTGTGTTTGGACAGTTAGTAATTTTGTTAAAACAAGCTAAAAAACAAAGTTTATATTTGTTCTAGGTTTCAGAATCATGAAAATCTGCACTTTTCCTTATAAGGTCACAAAAAGAAGCATTTATTCCTGTGATTGTTTGTATTCTGAAATTTTAAGAGAAAGCATTAATCAGTATGTGAACTGCTGAACCAGAGGCACCACCTGTGCCCCCCTGCCAAGTTACATGGACATCCGAATATACCAATAACATGGTGACCTTTTCTGAAGAGTATGTAAGTCCTGAGAGGCGGGGAACCTTATAGATGGTCGTACTGTGATGTCTCTCAGGGCTGATCAATTTCCAAGATTTCCTACTTGACGTCTTAAAGTCTCTTTCTTTGCTCTTGTCTATACCCTTCAGTGTGTGCTCCGTGTGGGAGGGAGGTGGGGAAAGAGACAGTCTTCAAGTTTCTGGGTGGGGATTGATCTACACAGAAACAGCCGGGGGGGAGGTGGTGTCCACGGACGTCGGAGGATGCCCCAGCATATGACCATCACAGTGAGGGCTGAGCGTTCCTGCCAAGGTGGGGCAAGGTCTCAGCTCCTCTGTGCATTCTGCCTTCTCCAGCTGGGGGCTGGTGAGTGAACCGGAAATGTTGAAGCAAGCGTTCAGGTGCGCAGGTGGAGCTGAGCCAGGCGGAGACCTTGAATGCCTAAAAATCCCAGCGGACTCGCAGGTCTGGTGGGTCTTGTCCTGGGTTCTGGAAGGGTATGTGAGTGACAGTCCACAGTGAGTGAAGAATCATGGAAAAGAAAAGCGTCTCCAAATGGGAAATTGAGTTTTTAAGGCAGACAATTGCAGATTTCTTAAGTCATAAACCAGGAGTGAATACAGCTGAGGGTATTCAGCAGGTATGTGGAGACTATGCAGAAATAATGTACGTGTCAAGTTCAGGCCTTTCCAAGATACCCATATTGACCTTAAAATCCTTACTCCTTTGGTACATTTGGGGGTTGCTTTACCTTGTGGGAGTCTGCACTCTCTCTGGCAGCTGGCACGCTGGTTTAGAGACTCAGGTGCATTGGGTGCCAGATACTTCCTCTTAGGGGACTGAAATGATGTGCAGTCCATTCCCCATCGCTTTAAAGGTGGTATATTCCCAGCAGATGTGAGAGAGGCCAACAGATCAGGAGACAGTTGCCACTGAATGATAGTTTGTTACTCACAGTTCCCAAGAAGAGGGGGCACACCATGCCAAGGGGGGCACACAGGGAGGCACCAGGGTTGGTCAGGAGGCAGAGCAGATGGGGAAATGTGGGCAGGAAGTTTTATGGTGGGCTCCATGGGGAGAAACAGGTGAAGCAGAGAGAACAGCTTAGTACTGGCTACCATGAATAATTTCCTAGCCCTGAGGCACAGGGACTGCCCCTGGTTCTCTGGCCCCAGTCCTGGGTGACCAGGGCAAAGACGCTCTATGTGGGGGTGAGGGATGGGCTCTGTGTTGGGTGGTTTGCACAAGAAAAGTCTGCTCCCAGGAGACCCCTTTACCATGTGTAGGAATTGGCCATCCCTCCAGAGTTAGCAAGTCGCAGATGTCAGAGCTTGAGAAATACAGATAATGAGAGACATGGTTCCCACACCATCTGAGCTGACAGAGCACATTATGGATACTGGGGACCCTTGCCTGGCTGGCCGCTCGGGGAGTGCAGTCAGTGCTGACTCCCGTGGTGCACAGGCAATCCTCTCTCAAAACCATGCATACTGGGATTAGTTCATAAACCACTCATTTTGTTTAGCTTTCTTCAGTGGGTGTATAGCACACATTCTTTTTGCTCCATTAACTTCTGCATTAAGAATCATCTAACCACGACTTGGCCACGCACTTTTAAAGTTTTGTGGAACCAATGACTTTGAAATTTGAAATCTGCATGTTTTGGCCAAAAGTTCCATTTAACATCTTGTTGTACTCATTCTTGGGTAAGATTTTATGTGCTCACAAAGCTCCAGAATACAATTTGCCCAAATCTCTGTATCTGTAAGAGTCAAGGTCTCTGCCCATAGTGTTCCTATTGGTACTATTTGCTGATGCATTTTTGATGATCTAGCACACACCTGTAGCTTCCGGAAGGTTCCTGGGAGAGTGCCAGTTAGTGTAACTGTCACAGTGAAAAGTCCCATGTGAAAGACTTGACAACGAAGATTTTATTAGGGTTTCTCCAACTTCTTTTCTGGTGACATTATTTTCCTCTGTGTAACCAGTCCATCCCAAATGTCTGTGTGTCTTTGAGTTTTCTATCTTTCTATGTGTTACCATAGTTTTCTTGCTCCACTAAGGTAATGTGTGCTCATTCAAGAACATGTAAACATTGCAACCTACGAAAAGCAAATGTTCCTGTGGTTTCACTTGCTAATCAATGATATTGATGCAAACCCTTCACTTTTTTCTGTTGCATAGCACTCTCCTCAATTACTAGCTTCATTATTATTCTTAATTCATCTGTACTGACTAGAAGAATCACTGAATGTCCAGAAACAAGCAGCAGCAAAACAAAGGGGGTGGAGGCAGCCCAGCACAGTAGAATGAGTTGGCATGGGTGGGACAGTGCCCCCAGCTGTGCCGCACAGGGTGTCCAGGGTAAAGCAACAGCATATGGAAGGAGGTGAGGCTGCAGAGGTCGGGAGCTGGGCTCACGCTGTGGAGTTTGGCTGTTAAAGTATAAGCAATAGAAAGACTTTTGAGGATTAAAAAAATAATTACAAAAAAATAGGACAAACAAATAAGAAGAGAGTGACATCATCAGAATGCCATTCTAGAGAGCAATGGGGTTCCCTGAGGTGTGAGGACCATGGGCAGTAAGCCAGCAGACCAGATACTAGAGGATTAAAATCATGCCCCTGAGGAGGTGCAGGCTGACCACATAGGGCCTTGAAGGGGGATGATGAGGGATGAGAAGGGTATAGTGAAGACAGCGCCAATACCACCCTGCACAGAGCAAAGGGGTGTGCTTGTGTGTGCATGTGTACTCATGTGTGTGTGTGTACGTGCATGCATGCCCAAATGTGTGTGCTAATATACCAGTGGAAAACATGAAGGCTGAATTCTGGATCTCACTCCTGGGTGACTGTCTTTGGAAGGTGTGAGGAAGAGAAGACGTAGAAGACGAAACAACCTTTTTGTCTGCTAACTCAGAGGCAGGCATGTTGAAAAGACATCTAGGTCTGTCTCTCAGCTGGAGGGAGAGCTCAGACTTGGGCACTTCATTCTCTATGCATGGAAGGCAACTAAAGATGGAAAGAAAAAAGCATGTCAATGACTATAAAGAATATTAATTAAAGCAGATCTGAAGCATCATATTACTGACAATAAGATTTCCCTTTTTTTGAAGCATAATTGACATATACTGAACATGAGTTTCAGCTATACAAATGAGACTTGATATTTGTACATACTGTGAGGTGTTCACCTCGATGAGTCTAGTCAGCAACCAGCACCACACAGAGCTACAGAATCCTTTTTGCTTATGATGAGAACTCTTAATATTTACTCTTTGGCAACTTTCAAATATGCAACACAGTATTATTAACTATAGTCACCAGGTGTGCATTGCACCCTATGACTTATTTATCTTATAACTGGAAGTTTGTACCATGGACCCTTTTCAACGATTTTGCTCACCACCAGCTCTGTGCCTTGGAAACCACCCATCTGTTGTCTGTATCTATAAACTCATTGTTGTTTGTCTATTTTTTTTATATTCCACATGTAAAAGATATACAGTATTTGTCTTTCTCTGTGAGACTTACCTCACTTAGCATAATGCCTTCAGGGCCCACCCATGTTGTCAGAAAATGGCAGGATTTCATTTTTTTTGTGGCTGAGTAGTATTCCACTGTACATAGGTACCACATCTTCTTTATCCATTCATCAATCATGGACACTTATGTTCTCTCTTTGCCTTGGCTATTGTATATGATGCTGCAATGAACATAGGGATGCAGATATTTTTTCAAAGTAATGATTTCATGTTCTTTGGGTAGAGTCCAGAGCTGGAATTGCTGAATTGTGTGGTATTTCTATTTCTGATTTTTTGAAGAAACTCCATACTGCTTTCCACAGTGGCTGCACCAATTTACATCCCCACCAACACTGTAGGAGGGTTCCCTTCTCTCTACATCCTTGCCAACACTTGTTATTCCTTGCCTTTTGGGTAGTGGCCATTCTGACTGGTGTGAGGTAATATGTCATTGTGGTTTAAATTTGCATTTTCCCAATCATGAGTGATGTGGAGCATCTTTTCATGTGTGTGTTGGCAACTGTCTTCTTTGGAAAAATGTTTATTCAGATCTTGTGCCCATTTTTTAATCAGATTGTTTGTTTGTTTGCTGTTGAATTCTTTATATATTGTTTATATATTTTGGATGAATTATTTATATATTTTGGATGTTAACCCTTTACAAATACATAATTTGCAAATATTTTCTCCTATTCCATAGGTTACCTTTTCATTTTGTTGGTGATTTCCTTTGCTGTGCAGAAGCTTTTTAGTTTGATGTCATCCCACTTGTTTATCTTTGCTTTTGTTGCCGTTGCTTGCGCTGTCAAGTTCAAAAAAATCATTGGCAAGACCAATGTCAAGGAGCTTCCTCCCTGGGGTTTCTTCTAGGAGCTTTATGGTTTCAGGCCTTAAATTCAAATATTTAAACCATTCGACTTAATTTTCAAGTATGGGGTAAGATCGTGGTCCAGTTTCATTAATTTGCATATATGATTTTTCTATTACATGAAAATTAACCAACCCTCAAGAAATAGCCATCTGGAGTGTTGCCACATGTTTCAATATATAAAGAACACAGAAATTAATATTCTTGTATATGTGTTATGTTCGATTTGTAAAGACAACTAATGGAGACACATTCATAGATTAAAACTGTGTGTCCAGTTCTGATATACAGTGCTGTATCAGTTAGGTTTCTTCAGAGAAACAGAACACATATATATTTAGAGAAGGAGAGAGATTTTAAGGAGCTGACTCAAAAGATTGTGATGATATGAAATCTGGCAAGGCTGAAATGTGTAGAACACGCCAGGTAGGCTGGAAGATCAGGCATGGTTTGATGTTGCAGGCTTGAGTCAAAATTCTTTCTCCAGAAACCCTCAGTTTTGTTTTTAAGCCCTTCAACTGATTGGATGAGACCCACCCACATCATGGAGGATGACCCACTTTACGCAAAGTCAAATGATGGTAAATGTTAATTGTATCTACAAAACACCTTCACAGTGACACTGTGGACTGGCTTATGATTAAATGACTGACCCTATAGCCTAAGCCATCTTGCCATGTAAGGCTTACCATTCTAAGTGCTAAGCTCACAATAAATTTCTACCCATTTTACATCTTCACCATTAATTTGCCCATGTCTGCAAAACTTCAAAAATAAAATTGCTCTTTTGCAGTTTTAATCTTGTACATCCGACATGTCATCATGTTTTTGTTTTATTTGATTGTATGTTATGTGTATTGCTGAATCATCTGTCTTCCTTTGTAAGATGTCTTAGCACATGTTTTATTGCAGTATTTTTATACCTTTTTTAAATCCATTCACATCTTTGAGGCACATCAAATATATCAGTGTAATGACAGGAACAGGAAACCAGCTTTTTGACCTAAATGTCCAGCCAGCTGTTCTAACAACCGTTTGATAATTCATCATTTCCCAGCTGTTTATCATAAACCAGCTTCCTAATCTATTCTGTGGTTTCTCTCTTTTATCCAATTGATTTGGACACATAACAATCCACTATAAGCATGCTATTTATCCCACAAAATGAATGTCATAATTTGCTTAAATGTTTTTCCATAATAAAGGCTAGGACTTATTTTCTCTAGACTTTGGAAACAATGGCGTTCTATAAAACTGCCTGTAACTCTCCAAACCTCTGAGGTAGGTTAATAATGAATACACGTGTTTAGATTTCTAAAGACATGCAAAAGTTTCTTTAGCTCATGACTTTCTTTAACTCAGGCCCATATTTTAAGTTAGGGGAGATGGTACCCACTTGGGGATTGCAGACCTTGCCACTTATTCCAACACCTCCTCCCTGCATCCCTGCTGAAAGCTGTCTTTGTGTTCATGGGGCAGAGCTTTCTGACGCTGCAGCATCCAGGTTGTGCAGTCTTACCACAACTGTAATGAGGAACCTACAGCCCTGGCCCACTCATCATTCCCTTACCGTGGAACAGTTTCTGATATTCTCCTGTTTGCATTCACGTTTGTTCACCAGGGAAGCATTTCTGAGCTCCAGCCTAGCCATTCCCTGTTGTGAAAACCCCCACGTCTCCCCGTTACTCATCTAATCAGGGAGATAAGTCAAATATCTTCATCCCCCTGCCCATCTTTCCATGTCTACTTTCCACTGCCTATTTCCCACCATGCTTTCCTGCTCCAATGGAGCCACCTACTCCTTGTCACCCACCAGTTTCCTGAGCAATGCTTCAGGTGCTGTCCCCACCCTGTCTCACAGCCACATGCCCACCCTGACTCCTGAGTCACCACGCAGCCCCCTCCTCACTAAGCCTTTTCTGCTCATCCATTGACTGTCCAGCCCATGTCTCTCCTGCTCTCCAGGGCTCAAGTTCTACTCATCTCTTGGGGATCTCTCAATCCATCCTGAGGATCACAGAGATTTAGGGATTTCTCTGTTTTTATCTGCCCAAAATGCTGGATGCCTCCTGAATGCAGTGACTAAAACTTAGTCATGATTTCCTTTTCCAACAGATGTTTAGAGTATTTGTTGAACTGAATTTTAAAATTCAACAATCTTCAGGATACTATTTATTCACGTTAAGACAAATTACTTTTTACAAATAAGGTTATAGTATGTGTAAATAACATAAGCCAATACAGACCAAAATGATGAGAATGGAAAGGGCACTGCTCCATTCCTCCTCTGACCCTGCTTCATGGACTGCCGCCCACCAAGTTCACCATCACAAGCCATGTAGAGGCGCTAGGTTGGAAGAGGTGATTCAGACTTAGAAGAAAGTGACAGTGGGGTGTCACAGGAAAGCCAAGGTCTTGGGAAAGCTTCCTTGACATGTATCTTTCCACACTATGTGGTTTTGGACAAGGTCAAAGCATGACCTCCACTTTCCAAAATTCACAAACCATTACTCTCACTTCCTCTTGTAAAGAGAGAAAACAAATATCTGACTTCATCAATGAACTCATAAACCAGGGAAATTCTAGTCTTGTGGTTATAGGTGAGTCTTACGATGGTGACACAGAAAAACAGTCATAATTGGTTCAATCTGCTTGAATAATGAATAGCTTAATTTCATGATCATTTAAAAATAACAATCTTCTCAAAAAGAAATAAGCCTCATCCTTCTCTTAGTATCTTTAAATGGTTATGATCTTCAGAAAGTTAAAAAAGATGGTTTGCTTCTAAATTTTTCCCTTTGGTTTTAGATTTTAGAAGATCGCATGATTAGCTGTCACACTAAATCACATTGACATACTATTAAAAACACATTAAAAAATTTTTTTTGGCTGAAGATTTAACTTGGGTAAAGATTATCAGTATCACCTTAACCTTTTCAGAGCCAGGAAAAGAGACAAAATAGAACCTTTTGTTTCTGCTTTTCACTTGGAGGGCCAGTCTCATCTCTAAAAATTAAGGTTTCCTTTGTGTGACCACTATGGAGTCTCAATTACCATGTCAGGAAGCATAAATGTCACATCTGGTCTTGCATTTGGGGACACTGACATTGCCTCCTAACAAACCAGACCATGCTCAGAACAATGACTCACGGGAGATGGGCATGGTCTGTGTGTCTCATGTCTTCATTCAGACTTCATGACCATCCTGGGAGGTAGGTGCTACCCTCCTACCCAGTTTGCAGATGGGGTCAGAGAGGTCAAGTTAATTTAACCAAGGTCCCATGTGCTGGAACCAGGATAAGAACCGTTCTGTGTGATAGCTGCGTGGGGTCCCACAAACTAAAGCTGCAGGCTGCCTCTCATGGCTGATGAATTGGAGCTTGCCATGTGGGGGAGGACCGGCTGCTGTGGGAACACGCTGGAAGTTGTGGCCCACATGGCACTTTCTAGGACTCTCATGAAAGCATTTGTTTCACTTAAAGTTTGAAAATGGTTCAGCCTTCAACAGAGTGATGAGTGAGACCTCTCTTCAGCCAAAAATGACCCCAGGGCCAAATGTGGGATAGCAATCTGCAGCGTTAGAGCCAGGGCATACCCCAGAGGTCCCTGGAGATGGAAAGGTTGACAGCCTGGTCACAAAGAGGGGCAAGGACAACAGGATTCTCGTGCTTCAGTCAGAGCAGCTTCTTGTGCTCAGGTGTGTGAGTGTGTGAGTGTGTGTGCATGTGTGCACGTGAGTGTCCATGAGCACATATGGGTGCACAATGTACTGTGTGTGCATGATACTGTGCACATGCATGCATGCATGTGTGAGGGCACATGTGTGAGTGTGCAATAGTGTGTGTCAGAGCATGCCTATGAGTGTGCACTGGTGTACAATGGGTGCATGAGTGTGAGTGGGTTGCATGTGTGTGTGCTCATACAATGTATGTGTCTGAATGTGTGAGTGTGTATGCTAGTATGTATGCATGGTGTGTATATTTGTTCAGCAAATTTTTGTTGGTGACACCTGTGCTGGGCTCTGGGGTGACAACTGGGAGCAAGTGAATGAGAGATGCTGGCTTCTTCAGGGGCCTCAGTCAGGTGGACCTGCCTGTCACTGGGCAGGTAAGGAACAAGTGGCCAGTGCCATTGACACTGAGATACAGGAACTAGGAAACCATGAAATGCACCAACCTGGCCTACTCGATTCCTCTGCTGAAGACGAACACAGGGAGGTGCCCACATGCCCTCTATCTGTCTGTGATCTATGTCTGTGTGTCTGTCATCTGTCTATCCATCTCCATCTGTCTATCTTTCTACACTTGAGAAAACACCCTGGCCTCAGAGCCCTTCTGCTGGTGTGGGGCCCTTATGTGGTCACTGGGGGAAGGTGGTGTTGGGCAAATTCCTTAGGCTTTTAGACCTTGGACTTGGTAACAAGAAATAGTAAATACCCTGCAGGTAAGTTGTTTATTAAATGAAAAAAAATATTTATAAAGCACCTGGTTAAAAATATATATATAGAAAGAGAGGGAGAGCCAGATAGAGAATCAGGTTCCTGTGAGTTCTGGTCACAGCATTTTCCTCAACCAATTGATAACACAGCCTTATTTTATACGTGCTTCTGTTTCAAGTCTCCCTATGTAACATATGCCTGTGATTCATCAGTATGGACCTCGATTCCAACAGCACCGTCACTCAGACCTGAAGGGAGCCTGACCCTTGGGGCACATCGCAGCTCCTGTATGTAGGACCCCAGCAGCACCTCAGCACAGCACTTGAGGCCATTTTAAAGAGTAAAATCACAAATTAAAACCATGAAGATGTGTAAAATCTGGTGCCAGATGTTCCGTGTAAAGGACACTTTCCATTGTGAGAGCTGAAACCACCGGGCAGCTGTCAGGGTGGCTGGGCTCAGGATTTATATTCAGAAGAAGGTGACAGATTGGACAGGAGAAGGAAATCAGGACGAGGTCTGGGAGAGAAAGGCAGGTGGACCCCCTTTCTCCAGGGTGGCAGCGGGGCTGCAGGCAGGCTGGAGCACACTGGGATTTTCATTTTAGGCGGGCAGTCTGAGGACAGACCCGGTGCGCGGGTCGCTGCCTCTCCAGGGAAACTCCCAGCCGCACCTCCCCATCGCTGCTCTCTGGCAGTGCTGCCCTTGGCTCTCCCCACCTCCATGCTGCCTGGGAGGCCTGGGCCCTTCACAACACCAGAGCGAGAGTGACCCAGTGAGCAGCGCCTGGCAGTGCCCTCTCAGGGATACACATGTCCTTGAAGTGTTCACACCAGTGAGTGTCTGAGCTCTGACCCAGCTGTACCCTGCGGCTCACCTCACCCAGGAGAGGCTCCAAACCCTCTCCACACCCCATGTCCACCTTTCCACCACCCTTCCACTCCCTGCCCACCCTCTGCTCCTGGCCACCCAGCAGCCACCTGTCCCCTTTTCTGGGGCGCTTGCACTACCCTCAGTCTCACTGCCCTATGCCTACCCTGGCCCCCAGCCAGCTCACAGCCTTGTTCACCAAGCCCCTTCTGCTTGTCCACCCACTGCCCCCAGCCAGGTGCACTCTGTGGCCGCCTCCCCTGTGGAGAGGAGGTCAAGGCAGGTGCATGTAGACTTGTGCCTGGATTTGCCGAGACAGGGCGAAACCACCACAGCAACTGTAAATACTTAGGCAAGATACTAGGAGGCTTTGCACCTCTTCTTTCCCTCCTTAAAATGCCACCCACCAACCTCAGTGTTCCTCCTGGCTGTTGCCCCAGCAACAGTTACCATGGTGCCAAGGATGCTTTTGTGCTTCCTCATTTCTTCTACATTTATTACTTAGACTTCTCTGCAAGGATGATTTACCCACTTTCCCTTATTTATTTATTTACTTTTATTTATTTATTTGATCATTTATTTATGTTTGTAGGAATTTGTGGATATTTATTTTGTTCTCTGAATAATCCAATAATTTCATAATTTTCTTTGTTGCTGAAATTGAGTTTTAGCCATTAGGAACCCTTTCAAGATGCTCCTGGGTCTCATTCTCTGTCTGTCTCTCCTTTCTTTCTCTGTCCCTTCCTTTCTTTATTTCTTCTTCATTTTTTTAATAAATAGATCCTTACTTTCTGGCACTGCAAGCAAGATGCTCCAGGCTCATCATTTACTTCCGCTGCCCCAAACACAGACTCACCCTTTCTCCAAGGAACCCTAGCTCCTTCCATTGGAGGATGGCATTTAGAAAGGAAATCTGGGTGCTAGGCATGAGACCTCACTGCCTCAAGGGCACTCAGCAGATAGAACTAAGAAACATATATGTACATGTGTACTGACTAGCAGATATACACATATCCACATTTATTTCTGTAACAATCACTCTTTATATATACTGACATCTCTGAGTCTAATCTAGCACTGATTCTGAAACTCAGGATAGGAGACCCACCTATGTAATGTAATTTCAATATGACACTGACTCTATTTCATCACCAAGGTATCTTCTTGCCTAGAAGAAAGTAGATCAGGTAAGAAAGGTTTGGGGTAACCTAACTTCCTTCCTTAATATTTTCATTCTATTTTATGATACTGTATCAGCCAAAATAGAGCAGGTTATGCTATCTTAATGGGCAGCCCCTAGGCATTTTAGATTAAAGCAACAAACGTGTTATTTCCTCCTGGACCAAAGCCCCTATGTGGCTAGGACTCTGGTGGAGCGCCCTTTCAAATAGTTCTCAGCATCATACCTCCCTGATATCCTGTGCTTACTGCATGGAGGTGCAAGGGACAAGAGACATAGGAAGAAACGTCAGCAATTACACACCTTCTTGTGGAATAGACAGGTGTTCCATTCATGCCAAGCCCATCCTGTGGCATGGTTAACATCACACAGGGCCCAAGGGAATGTGGTCTTCCCAGGGCTCAGGGAGCATTAGCAAATATTAGGGGGACAGTAGAAAATTGTGTCCAAAAGATCAAGTGAGGTGTTTCTAAATGTCCTAATATAACCACTGATCTTTCACTTTCAATTTGTTTTATTATTTCCTTCTTATTGGTCCATTTAATATTTTGTAGTTCTTATTCATGCAGGTTTGAGAAAATCATTGCTTCCTTACACATTTTGAATTCTATAAAACAAAGACGGCAGATTTACCCTTTAATGAATATTCCATGGAATGAAAGCTAATAAGGATAAATGAGGAGACAGCTGGATGAGAAAGAATGAGCAGAAGCAAACTGCAGCAGGAATTGCAGCCCACACTCAACATTCTTGCTTCCAGGTGGCATGGAGGGTCCTCCGCATTCCAAACTCTCACTTTTAAAAAAGCCCAGAAAACTGGCCTAGTTGCCAAAAATAAATCACCAACATGTGGGTATGGCAACAAAAACTGGAGAGGAAAAGTTCCAGAATGGGGAGAGTGTTTTAGGGAGTCCCAGTCCCCTGCCATACCTCACAGCATCAGCTGGGTTAGAAGCCAAGTCGGGGGCTGCAGGATTGGGCTTGAGCCTGGACTGCTGCTGAGAGGCAGAGACAGGCAGGTGAAGGGCACACACACAAGGCAGCCCACCCAGGTGTGTGCTGGAACAAGCGCTGACACACTTGCCTCCCCTTTATCGTATGTCAGTAAAAAAATATCATACACTGTTGCTGTTGTTTGCTTTCAACCCTTGCATTTGCCAAATTCAGGAAGCTTTCAGTTTTTTCTTCAAGTATTTATTTCAATAACCAGAACAGTGTCTTTTGTTACACCCCACAGGTCCCTAAGCCTGGGTGTTGTGCCTTGTTTTCTTTTCTTGTTGTGTCTACCTTTCTGTTGTTAGATCGAGGAATTTGGAAAATTGCTCAGTTTTCAAGTTCATTGATTATTTCATCTGTACCCTCCATCCCACTCTTAAGCCCTTCCATTGAGTGCTTTATTTTGGTTATCATTTTTTTCTGCTCCAAAATTTCTTTTTGGATTTTCACAACTTTAGGTTCTTTGATGAGGCTCTCTATTTCTTCATTGGTCTCAGTCACATTTGCAATTGCTCCTTGAAGCACGTTTACAATGGCTGCTTTCAAATCTGTCTGTCATCACAGAGTGGCCATCCACTGACTGTCTCCTTTCTTTAAGTTGTGATTTTCATGGCTCTTTGTATTATAAGTGATTTTTGATTGACGTCTGCATATTTGGGGCTTTATGTTCTGAGATTTGGGATCTTATTAGAAGCTGTTTTAGTTGGTGTCCTTTAATACCACCCACTAGAGGGAGAGAATGACCTCATTGCTGTCAGGCAGGCAGGGAAGCTGTGCCAGCCCACTAGCCCTGCACGGACATGACACCTCCCTGGGAGAAAGGGGCATGACTAATTCTACTATCACCTTTGGAGTAGTCTTGCTACTGTTGGGTGGTTGTGAAAGTCCTGAGTCTCCTCTAAGCCTACTTTGCCCCATCCCGGGGTGTCAGTGGACTGGCGCTTGGTTACTGCCAGGTGGGGGTAGAATCCCACCTTCCCCATGTGGGATCCACTGAAAGCACACAGGGGCTTGGGGGTCCTCATTATAGTCCTGGCACTGTGCTGGTGGGTCTGGGAGTGCAGTTATAGCCAGGAAAGCATGGGAAGGTTAACTCTACACTTGGCTATTGCTGGCCTGCATGGGGATAAGGTCACTGTTTTTTCTATGGTGTTTACCTTGCTTAGATCATTTTTTTTTTTTTTGTCTAGAAGTATAATTTCTCTCAAGCTCTCTCTTCCTTGGTCCTTTGGCTTGAAAGAGCCTTTTGTTGGGGCTTTTTGGTCTGTGCAAGAGAGCATTTCTGGGATGACATCTTCAAGTCCAAGTCTGAGACATATGAAACCAAAATGCAACCTGGGGGACCCTAGATGCTGTCATTCCTTGGTTCTTGAGGTCCCAGCCAGTCTGTCTCTTTTCCCCTTTCTGTCTCTCATGTTTGTTTTACATGTCATGACCAGCACTTTCAGTGTACATAGCAGGAGGCTAGAGCAAAGAATACCCACTCCCTCTTCCTGGAAGCAGAAGTCAAGTGGGATTTTAGTATATAAAATATTGTACAATGTACACAGTGATACTGAAAATGAAAAAGTTCCTCATTCCTAGGAAAGCACTGATTGTTTTACAGCCATGGTAACCAGTAAATGGCCGGACTGGTTTTAATCCTGTTTGATCATTCAGTGATAGCACACTTTCATCTAATCCAGCAGGGCCAGGGAGCATACCATGAAGTCCACCAGCCCGTGACCATGCCCTGAGCGAGTAGCGGCCTCCCCTAGGAGTATGCACCTGAAACTCAACCAGCCAGCCACCGCTCTGCCTGGTAGTCAAGCTGTCAGCAACCTGGTCCCATCATATAGCCAATGCAACACTGATCAGTGGTCAACCCCTGGCCTCCACGCTTTATCTAAGACCCACATTCTGCTGCTCAGGGGGACTGTGACTTGCCAACACACACTCCTTACTTAAGCAAAAGCCATATAGGCAGATCTTGTTTCCCTGCTAATGAATTGCAGTCTCCTCCTTGGCAAGAGGTGTCTGTAAAGAGGATGCAATGGTTTAAATTAGAGATGAAAGCCCAGCCAGGAAGGGCACACCTCTTCTCACCCCACTATGGCACATCCCCTTTTGCTCACCTTCTGCCTGGCTCCTTTCCACCCCCAAGAGAGGTTACACTGTTGGAAAGGTTGTTAACTGAAAGAACTAATGCCTGCAAACACAGCTGTCTCTGGTGGTCTTTCTGTGTGCTTCCACTTCTACCTCATTCTGAAGAAACCTTCTCTTCCTGGTCCCATTGCTGTGGGAATAAATGGACTCAGAGCCTTTTGTAGGACCCAATCTCTCTCTCTCTTCTCCTAATCACACTATTCCTAGGGAAATGGAATTAAATTAGGAGAGTTAGGAAGCCATATGGCCCTATCAAAATTTTACATTAGGGAATATGGGAAAATTGAGGATTGATTAATGCAGATTTACAAGCTCCCTATATTTCTGCTCCTGCCTTTTTAGGAGTCACACAGGAGTAGGGGCAAAGTTGACAGTGATTGGAAGGCAGTTTAGGCATTAATGCATCTCTGGAACAATACCATCCAATGTTCCTGAAAATCTCTCTATTAGCCTGTAATCCAACACTGCCCACTCATTTAGAAAGTGTGAAGAGACTGAAAATGCCCCAGGTTTATGGGCTGAGCCCAGAGATGAGAACAGGCCTAGTAAACCAAGGGCGCATAAAGTGTTCTTTTTCTAGACAGAGCAAGTAGAAATGGGGATGTGAGGCACTCAGCCACGGCCATTCTCTTTACTTCAATCCAAATATATAGTCATTGCCCACTCTTGGCTACACACTGAAAAGATACAAAGATGCATTAAGAGCCTGCCATCAATCAGCTCACAGTGACAAGTAGATGCACTGGGTGCTGTAACGGACAGAGGCAATCTTCTGAAAGAATGAAATAAGAGGATACCATTTCTGAACTGGTGCAACATGGAAGGCTGTTAAGGCAAAGTGCAATCTGTGGCTTTGAAGCATGGGTAGAAATTTAACAGAACAAGCAAATTACACAGGAAAGGTCAATGATCGATTGACACATGTCACAAAGAGGATGTGTGATGGTGGGTGAGAATGCTGCCCTTGTGGCCAGACCTGCTTAATCCTAATCAGAAGAGACAGAGGACAAGACTGGACAGGAAATGTGCAGCCAGAGGCTGACTTGCTTTGTGTGCAGAAATAGAGAATCTAGATTCTATCTGTAAGCAAGAAGTCATGGAGAGAAGCAGGTATGAGCACTCTGGGTATTTTCTGCCCAAGCAGGCAGAGGAATGGGGAGATGGCAGAGACAGGGAGTCCCTGGGAAATACTTTTTCAACCATCCAGGTGAAAAATGATCCATGAGCCCCAAGGTGTGCATGAGGGACAGATTATGAAACCTGAGCACAAAACTTCCTATAGAATGCTTCCTATTTTAATCTCACTTATCAAAAATAGCTATTGTACATCTGAGGTGTCCTTTATCAATGCATAGGCTCTAATCTCCAGCATATATTAGTAATCTTGCCTCACCCAACATTAGATAAAACTGCTAGTCTACTGCTGCTGGGGACAGTCATGTGTTAGTCACTGCTATATTTCTAAACTTGAAACTGAGCATTCAAAAGGCTGGCCAGTTTCTCCAAAGTCACATGGCTTAATGGCTCAAGTGGAGCAGAAACCAGTGTCTTGGCTGTTAAACTCCATGGTGTCCTCACCGTAGCACATGGTGGACACTGCACGGGTTGCTTGAATTGGTCATGCATGGCCCTAATAATGCTTAGAGAAATGCCTTCGGTATCCAGCTTCTCAGCATGATTACCTTCTACCCTTTGTCAACTATATTGTTCTCTAATATTCATGCAATTGCAACATTCCAGAAATAGGAGTTGAAATCACCATAAGTAATATTTGGCTTTTGATGTTGACTATATTAACATTCATAGCAATGCAACTGAGAAGACTACTTTTTGATTAAAAAATAAGGGGACTTGGAGATTAATGTTGCCCCTAGGAAACCACACGGTGAGAACTCTGGCTTGGTCCCCTGCCTTGTGGGGAGCTTGCCTGCCTCACGGCAGCTCCTTTCCATTTCCTTTATTGTCTACATCCTGGGCTGTGTCTGGGAAGCTGGACATCTCTGGGTAGGTGGTCCTTCCGTTTGCAGCCTGGCCTTGGTCTCAGGACCCAGCTGCACATCTGGGCCCCATCCTCAGAACTTTTCACAACACAACACAATCCCATCTTTCTCTTAAAATGCCTCTGCTATCATCTCAAATGACCATGTACCAAGGTTCTCAATACCTTTACAGGCAATTTGCTGTCAAAAGTCTCAGAAAATACCAAAGGGGTCATTAACTCACTGCAGTGAGTTGCCAAACAAATCCAACATCTAGAACCCTTCAGACTTCAAAGTGCTTTCTAGCTCATGACAAGGAGGTACGAAGGAAAAGGTTGGACAGGATTTTAGTTTTCTGGTCTTTCCATGTGTTCTTGTTCTGATCGCACTTGGATTGCCAGAGCAACTTATGGGAAAACCCAAATCCCCAGGAAGTTTGAAATTAGTTCAGGGAAAAGAAATATTGAATGTTTTGTTAAGGAAGTCCACTGCCCAGAAACCTCCTATAAAGTATGTAAAGGGCAAGTTCTGTGTGTGATACAGAGCATGGCTCTTTCAGAAAGGTGGGTTGCACACCCCTCCCTCTTCTGGGTTTTGGGCCTTGTCTGTACAAGGTAGATAATAATAATTACTTGTTATAAGATACCATAGCAGGTGTCTGACAGTTCCCAGGAAGAATTTGATGAGAACTAAAGGAACACACAAAGACTAAAAACCAAAATAAGACAGGAAAAAGCTAGCATCATGGAACAGTTACAGGCCCCCTCCTGGTGCAGCCGCCCCTTCTTCATGGTGACACAGGTCCATGCAGATTAGGATCTGAACTGACTCATTGAGGGGGAAATCCACTGACCTGGATCTGGCAGGGCCTTGAGGAGACCTGCTGGACTGCATGCACTCAAACCCCAGGCCCACCTTGGTGAGCTCTGGGCACGTGATTTGGCCAAGGAGCTTCCCCTTCCCCCTCTGGGCCTCAGCAGTCAGGAGTAACTGGCTTCCTGGACCATCAGAAACATCAGTAAGGAGGGAGACTGTACATGACCACTTGGCATCATGCAGGCACGTGGTAAACATGCAGTGAACTGTCAGCGTGGCATCTGTGGGCCTCCTCTGCAATTATTTTGAGGAATTAGCTGGGTTTCCCCAGACAATATTTACCCTGTACCAGCATTCATTCATGTGATAGAAAGAACCACCACCACGCGGGCAGAAGATCTTTGAGCTAAAGCAAAGCCACTCCCATTGCCTTTATATGTTTTATCTGGCCAGGATGGCCAAAATAGTAATAATAGCTACAACAAAATACTTCATAATGAGTGTGGATAGATAGAGAGAGAGATCAATGATAGACAGATGAGGAAAGATAGGACAGGGGATCCCAGGCATTCATATTTCATCAACATAAGAAGGTGCATACATTTTTAGCCAAAAAATAATTACAAAATCACAAAAGAATCACTAAGCTCATGTTTGCCTGCATCTCAATGTATACACATAAATACACATTGTTTTAAATGGCCATGCCTATAATGTGAGGGGAACTGCAGGAAACAACATGTGAACAGGAGCAGATACGTTGGTATAAATATGCTGGTTTGGTCATGTGATCTGATCTCATGAACATGATTGCAGAGTTCTTTCCAATCTTAAAGGAGATACTTACACCCACCTTATGTGTATTTACTGTCACTTATTAATATTGACATAAATTCCTTTTTCTTTTTCTTTTTCTTTCCTCCTGTGTAGTTTGATTTCAATTCACACATGTACATACGTGCACATGGGTGCACACACCCAGTCAGAATTAAACCCATGCTTTTTGCCCAAAAATCATTGATTCCATTGGATTTTCTTCAGTTTACATTTTTGTTTTGGAAAAATAACAATTGATCTGAGGATGCATGGACCTGGTTGCCTACATATGTGTGGAATTATCTGTCTGGACTAAAAAAATGTATTTTATAATCCTCCCATGATGCTCATTTGGCCCTTCTTAGGCTAAATCTGTCTAGAAATGAAGCAAATCACATGAAACACCATCTAAATGGAATGCAGAGGGCTTCATTTTTCCATGCCAGAAAGGTCTGGCTAAGGAAGCTGTCCCTCTTCTCAGCAACCTTCTTTTTTCCTTGGGTCACCCACCCACCATACCTGGCCAGGTCACACAGAATTATTAGTTCCCAAAAAGGCATTTGCTCCAAGTTCATATCAAAGGGGTGCAGGTTGACGGTACAGCAACACTCAGTGGGGAGAGCAACACTTCCTCCCTTTTCACACTATTCCCAAATAAATTCTGCTCAGCCCAGGCTGACCGTGGGCTCCCCAGTGGTCTCAGTTGGTGAAGGGTGAGATGTACCTGGCCTACGAGGTGTCTGCAGAGGTCCACAGCAGACAGATTCTGACTCTCCCAAGAGAACTCAGCAGTGTCTCTCTGGATGCACTTTGGTTCACCTAATGCCAGCCTGATGTTAAGTCAAAGCAAAAGGGGTGGATCCTCCTCAGTGACAACATGAGCAGAGGTGACAGCTAACGCTGGCCACATGGAGATGCACACAGGCCACATGCCTTTGTTTTGAGGTAGTTTGGGGCTGCTTTGGGCTTTCTGCTCTGAGCCTCTTATCATTGACCCTTGTCCTCTGGTTGCACAGTGGATGCTCTGCCACCACCATCCCGGCTCCTTCCTCCAGATGAGAAAAAGCAGAGGAATGAAACAGAAAGGCCAGGTCCCACATCAGGGGAGCAAGACTTTCGCGAGGCCCTCAGCTTAACTGTCGTAGGCAGGAGCGCTGCATCCCCGGGGTGCTGCAGTGGCGAGGGAGGGTCAGAAGCATGTGCTTTAGCAGAGGTGTGTGCAGACGCATTGTTACTGAAACTATAGCAGCCGTAATATGAAAAAGGACAAGAGCAGAATGCGTCTGGATGAGAGGCAGCGTTGGCCACCTCCTCCTCCCCCTGAGCATGGCTGTGCTGAACAAGCCACCTGGGAGTGCAGAAGCCACTCGCTTTAGCAGAAGGCGGAGCCAACACAGGGAAGACCCACCTCAACCACAGGAGCCCTGGAGCCCGGCTCACTGGACATCAGCCCCTGATGTCCACGGATTCCGTCCATATCGTTGTTTCAGCCAGTCCGAGTGTGGCAGTTTGCTCTGCATATCCTTGCACCTGAACAAAGGCAATGAAAGTGATTTAGACAAAGCTCTTTGTTTAAAACACACACACACACACACACACACACCACCAAATTTCCAGAAAGTAGTATTTAAAGTAAAGGTCTACCCTAACATAATAAATACATGTTGAAATTCTAGAACCCACCTTGAGGAGTATAAGAATGTTATGTCAGAAAATCCTCCCCAAACACTAGATTAGCTGGCGAGAGCAAAGCATGCACAGACCTCCCACAGGAAAACTGGGCACTGCTCACGCACTACCTACCACCTCCTGAGACTTGGCGCCCCCTCCCCAGGGCACAGATGTCCCGTCCAATAGGCAGACTCTTTTGGACTCTCACAAGGTCTTTAATAGTTTCATTCAAAGACTCATGCCTCAAAGAGCCCCTGTAACTGCTTGTCTCCAGGGTCACTGAGCATCCCACAGGCCTGTCCCTACTGCACTTGGCACACTGGAAAGCCAGGTTGCCTTGCACCTGCCACAGACTAAAATATTTGGAGGAATGTGGTTGTGATCTTGTCCATAGGTTGCAGAACCCTTCATGTAGACTGAACAAACTTCAATAAATGAGTATTTCTGCTATGCCACCACTGAGACCCAGCTCGGGGCATCACTTCATCCAAATCAACTGCTTGCCCTTCCATGCTCTGTAAGGTACCCAGGTGGTGCAGAGATGGGCATTGTGCTCAGAATCTCAGACCAGCTCTGAACAACTAGGCTTTACGTGATGACCCTAGTTCTGATGCGTGCCGTCTGCCTCCTGAACCTGACACAGCAGGCTGGACATGTGCCCAGAGTCTCAGGAATTCCCTCCCATGAGGACATAAATCAGCCAACATGGACCATCTACTCTGCTTCTCCTCCTGGCCTGAGTAACAGGAGAACCCAGAGTCTCTGTCCAACACTTCAAGACAGAGACTGAGAGCCAGAAGCCTTCCAAGGAGAGTCACACTGATGGCACACTGTTCTTTCTGAAATGATGTGAAATGTGGGAAAGAATCAGCCTGGCTTGCCTTAGTCTGACACACTCTTAGCTCCCCTTCCAGGTCTTCAGCCATTTTCCTGATATTGCTCAGATAGTTTGATATTCTCAGGAGTTACTCTCAGACACATCCCTATATTCAGGTCATACTATGAATTCCTCCACCACCTTAGATGAGAAAGGGTTTGTGCTGGAGAGGCTCACAGACACATGGGGCATTTCTACTAACAACAGTGGAATATGCTTTCTTATCAAGGCCCCAAGAAACACTCAAAGTCATGGTCCATATTGTGAATGGGTGAGTTGATACCATAAAGATGAGCCTTCTCTTCAAACTGATGTACAGATTAAATGCAGACTCAACACCCCAGTAAGATTTTATTTATTTGTTTGTTTGTTTGTTTATTTTTGAAGAACATTATGTTTATTAGGCTCTCCCCTTCACCAAGTCCCTCCCACAAACCCCATTACAGTCACTGTCCATCAGCATAGTAAGATGTTGTAGAAACACTACTTGTCTTCTCTGTGTTGCACAGCCCTCCCCTTTACCCCACCTCCCACATTATACATGCTAATTATAATACCCCCTTTCTTATTCCCCACCCTTATCCCTCCCTACCCACCCATTGTCCCCAGTCCCTTTCCCTTTGGTAACTGTTAGTCCATTCTTGGGTTCTGTGATTCTGCTGCTGTTTTGTTCCTTCAGTTTTTCTTTGTTCTTATACTCCACATATGAGTGAAATCATTTGGTATTTGTCTTTCTCCGCTTGGCTTATTTCACCGAGCATAATACCCTCTAGCTCCATCCATGTTGTTGCAAATTGTAGGATTTGTTTTCTTCTTATAGCTGAGTAATATTCCATTGTGTATATGTACCACATCTTTTTTATCCATTCATCTACTGATGGACACTTAGGTTGCTTCCATTTCTTGGCTATTGTAAATAGTGCTGCAATAAACATAGGGGTGCATCTGTCTTTTTCACACTGGGCTGCTACATTCTTAGGGTAAATTCCTAGAAGTGGAATTCCTGGGTCAAATGGTAAGTCTATTTTGAGCATTTTGAGGAACCTCCATACTGCTTTCCACAATGGTTGAACTAATTTACATTCCCACCAGCAGTGTAGGAGGGTTCCCCTTTCTCCACAAGTTCACCAACATTTGTTGTTGTTTGTCTTTTGGATGGTAGCCATCCTTCCTGGTGTGAGGTGATATCTCAAAGATTTTATTTTATAAACAAAATCATGAAGTTTCAACAACAGCCAACACAGGTTTTAGAAGAAGACTGGCTCCTCTAGACACTAAGGATTTTTAGATAAAGCTGTTATAATTAGCACAGTGTGGCTTTGGCACAGAATCTGAAGGGAGATGTCCGCCATCAGTTCTGGTACATTTTCAATCATTGTCTGTTTGATTATTGCCACTCTTCTCTTTTTTTTTTTTTTTTCCCTATCATCTTCCTCATGTTCAATTAAACACATGTTCTGTCCTCTCCTTCTCTTCATATTTGTCCTCTCCTGGGCATTCTGGGCTGCACAACATGTAACTCCTCAGCTTATTTCCTCTAAGTCACTACCTCCCTGTTTCTTATCCACCCATTGAGATTCCTGTCTGCTTGGCTTTATGTGTTTTTGTTCTTTGCTCACTTGTTCATAGTTGTCTTTTACTTCTTTGAACTAATTAAGGAAAACTCACTTTTCTTCCACATTTTTGTTTCCCAAATCTTGAGATTTAGGGGTTTCCCTCTATTTTCTTTTCTTGATTCTCATCCACAGCGACATAACTTTTGTGTTTTATGAAAATTTTTTGAATTGCGGGTGGAAGACGCCTTCTATCAGAAATGCCTTGTTTCTTGAGTTGCCTGTGGGGCTGCCCACCAAGCAAACACGGAGACAATGTTTTTACACAGCATGAATTTAGACTACATATCATTACGATGTCTAGTTTACAAAAACAAACTCTCAGGAGATGTTTGTTTTGTACTGGCTAACAGGAAGGTCAAGACTGACAGGTGTCCATGCTGATTCACATTAAGAATGGCTTATTTCTTATTCATCTTTGTGATGGAGGAAGGGCTATATTCCTGTCTTATTGCATTGGGTATAACTTTCTGAGCAATAGTAATAAATATTGGTAATCATGCTCAACACTGTCTTTTCTTTGGCTAACAAGAATGCGTCTGTTGTTGAAAATTCACATGTAATACTTAGTTTGGCATAAGAGAGAGAATGAATTATTTTTTTGATCATTTTTATTAATCAGGAAGAAGTTTCCAGTTCTAGTTCAGGTATTTAAAGATATGTTTGAAGTACTGTTTTGGTCAAACAGTAGAGGTGGTGGTGTTCAAAAGTCTATACTGAAAATCAGAAGACTGACATGTGAATTTTGAATTTGTTGGACACTACCTATATACACTTAGACCCTTTTTCCCCATTTCTTTTCTGGTTCTTTGTTTTCTCATAGGTAAATAAAGACAAAAAGAAAACCCAACTAGGGTGAACAGGTTGGATTGAAGGATGCTATGTATGGGAATGGTTTTCAGGGGCCAAACAGAATTCGAACAAACAGTTGCACACACTTTATGAATGACACACCCTATTGAAGAACAGCCGCACCCTATGGACAAGTTCCTTAATGTCGCAGTTGGACTTAAACTTCTCTCTACTAAATTGAATATATAAGGCATAAGCATTCTGATCTCTTCCTCTTTTAAAATAATGGCATCTTTAAAATGTACTTTTAATGTTTCTTGACAACAAAAATTCAAAGATACCCATTTTCCTATGCTATAAAAATACCCAGAAATTTAAAATGGATCAGAAACATTGTTAATTTTAGAGTTTTGAAAAGTATACAACAGAGCTTAGTAATAGAATGTCCTTTGAACAGTCAGAAATGGCATCTGGCCTCCACTTTTATTTATGTCTACTGTTTTTGAATATACCTCTTTGTGCAGCTTTGTAATGGTTGCTTTAGACATTATATTCTATAACTCTTATCTATTACAAGCTACTGGCATCATCATTCTACCTGTTTGAGTGACATGTGGAAACTTAGCTCTCCTCATATGCTTCCCTCCACTGTCTGTAACAGCTCCTACTTAAATACTTTCACTATATGCACTGAGTATTGCATTAGACACTGTTATAATTTGTGCTTCAACCATCAAACAAAATTTAGGAAACTCAACAAGAGAATGAAGTATAGCATATTTATCTGTATTCTCACTCTTCCTACCTTTCTTTCTTCCTTCCAAATATTCCAAGACTCTTTTTTTTTCCTTTTCTGTTTGGAGAAATTTCTTTAACTGTTCTCTTAAGGCAGATGTACTGGTGACAAATTCTCCTGGTCTTCTGTCACATGAAAAAGTCTTGATTTCTCCTTCCTTCCTGAAGGATATTCTTACAGGACACAGTATCCTGGGTCAAAGTTCTTTTTTTTTCAGCCCTTGAAAAATGTAGTGCCACTTCCTCCTGGCTTCCATGATTTCTGGTTAGAAATCTTCTGTCACTTGAATGTTTCCCCTACAGGCAAGGTGTCATTTCTCTCTTACTACTTTCTAGAGTTTTTCTTTTTTCCTCTAGGCTTCAGAAGTTGGACTATAAGTGTGTTATGGTGAGGATTTCTCTTGGTTTATCCTATTTGGAGTTAGGTACCTTTAGTGAATAGTAAGCTTATGTCATTTGCTAGATTTGCAGAGCTTCCAGCCACTCTTCTTCAAGCACATTTCCAGTCCCCCTCTCTTGGCTCTCTCCTTGCAGGACTCCGATATCAGGACTCTTGGACCTTCTGCAGGAATCCCACGTGTCCTGAGTGTCTCCACAAAGTACCTTCTACTTTGCTGCTTCAAGTTCAGTCCTCTCCCCAGTGCTCTGTTTCTGATGTTGAGCCCATCCACTGACTTTCTTATTCTGGTCATTGTAATTTTCAGTTCAAAAATTTCCATTTGATTTTTTCTTTACCTTTCTATTCGCCTTTGCTGAGATTTCCTATTTCTTAACTGAAAGTTTCTTTCTGTTGTTGTTGTTTCAAGCATGTTCATAATTGCTTGTGGAAGTATTTTTATGATGTCTGCTTGAAAATTATAGTTAGAACATTCTAACACCTCTCTTCTCTTGGTGTTGACATCTATTGATTGTATGTTTTCATCCAGATTGAGAGTTTCCTGGTTTGATGAGTGATTTCTGATTGAGAACTGAGCATTTTGGGTATTATGTTATGCCACTCTGGACCTTACTTAAACCTTTTGTTTTAGCTAAAAAAGCTGTTTTCCTGAAACTGCTCTCAGAGAAGAGGAGATACCATCTGGTCACTGCTTCATGGCGGTAGAGGTCTGGGCCACCCTGGGGGTGGGCTCACTGCGTTGCCAGGAGGAGTGCGGCTGCAGTATTTTTGCAGGGCTCCATGGATGGGTTACACACTTCATGACTGCCGCTCTGCCTGTGGCCTCCACGGGGAACACAGAGAGGAACAGCCCGACTCTGATCTTCCCCACTGGATCTTCTCTGTCACCACTCCAAGAGGGAGGCGGAGGGGCACCTTGTTGCTGCCAGGTAGGCATGAAAGCCCAAGTTCTCCATGTGGTCTGTGCTGACACCCCGGGAAGAGCTGGGTCCCCTTATTGTCAGGCAGGGACAGAAGCCCAGCTCCTTACAACCCACCCTCAGTAAATGACCCCCCTCCACTTACCTCCCAGAGAAAATAGCAGACATGAGGTGGGAATCCCCCCTCCTCTTGATACCAACATGATATGAATTATAATGTAAAGGATAACTCACTGCATCAAAATACAGCATAATAAATCAGAATGCTGATCCTGAGTCCTGCATCAAAGTCCTTCTGAGTAGGACTTCCTTGTCTATTGTGGCTGAACAGAATTTACATACCACATTGCTCTGAATCCCTAATGTTTTTGAAACTCTGGAAAAATTCCCATTATTTTTTGCACCTTTGAATTCCCACTTTTTGTGTAAAAGAGAAAAAACATAATAAAACAAAAAGGTGAATGATGTAGAAATTGCTTTCAAATGTTGGATTAATATTCTCCACATTTTTAATGTAAGATTTTATTGTGGCACAATAATTAAATGTGAGGCAAAACCTCTAATTTAATACCCACATTTTGTTTAAACTTCTTTAATTTGGCCTCCTATGTCATTTTAGAAGCAGTGGGAAATGAAGTCAAGATACCTATTTTCACTTAAAAGAGATTATAGATTTCTCTAAAGAAAAGTATTTGTCCAGTTGTCAACTTATGGCCTTTCTTTGCATAGCCAAGCTAAAATTGTTTTGTAAATCTAAATTCAGATGCTCTTCTTCCACACAATTTGCATCTTCACATGACTTCTGCATCCAGTATTCATGGGACTGCTTGCAGTGTAAGGGTAGGGGTTGTGTAGTTGTATGATCTGAGGTACCTATTATCCCACCACTGAAACACCCAGAGTATTTAAATGTAAGGGGAACCTGGGGACTTCCTTAAATTTATAGTCTTTCTGCATGTCCCAGTATTGGGATAATAGTTATTCACCTCACACTCCCTACTAAGGACAACAGCACAACCTCAAAGAGGTGATGTGTGTGTGCATGTATATTCATGTTTTATATTCTTAAAAGCAACAAAATGCTAGCATGATAGCCATAAATTACTGGTCTAAAACCTAATTGCAGAGCCCAGAGAGATAAACTCTGCATTCAAAGTTCCTGTTGCCCCAAGGGCTTGGCTGATCCGCAAGAAACATCTACAAAGCTGAGTCACAGTGCGCCCCTGCTGATGCTCAGCACAGGAAGCCTGGCTCTACCTGACAAAGACTCCCTTCCCCCACTCCCCAGGATGTTGAAAGGTCTGCATCCCTTTCCTTCTAAGGGAAAACAAAGGAAACAAATCAACAAACTGTCCTGCAAGCTGCCTTCATAAAAGTGGGAAATCTCTACTTTGAAAATGAATGAGTTTGCCCTAGATCTCTGGAAGAAGCTAAAGGCAAAATCTTTACAACAGGTGGCAAATATGACCCTGGGACCTAATATTCCTCCAAACATTCGTATGATCAATGTCTACAAGAAAAAGCAAAAGGAAAACTGTCATATGAGAAAGCAAGAAACATGAGTGAGAGCCTGTTGGTGGGGGTGAGATGGGGTGGGGACAGAGGACAAAAACAGGCTGAGAAGATTTAAGATATTAAAGTAAAAAGATTCTGATTATATAACAACTTGACTTATGTACAAAAGGATAGAAGCCAAGCTTTTAAGATGGGAACTAGAAACCAGAACAGAGTGACATTGCAGATTTGGAAAAGAACCAAACAGAAATTCTGGAACTGAAATTAAGAACATGGAAGAAAGCCAGTAAAAACAGTTGAAAAGATAAGTAATAAAATTAAATGTGGATCAAAAGCTCATAGAGAAACAAAATTTGGAAGATAGGAAAAAGAGAGCACAAGACAGAATGAATTGAGTGAGGCACTCTGCGCTGTACTTCACTGGAATCCCAGAAGGGGCAAATGGGCAAAGGTAATTTTTGAAGTGATAATGGCAGCAAATACTCAAGAACTGATAAAAGATACCACTTTATCTGTTTCAGAATTCCAAGGAACCATGGAGAATAACAGAAATTCACACATAGATACAGTATGTTGGAAATGCTAGAAATGAAAAGCAAAGAGAAAAATCTTAAAGTCAGTTAACCGGGAATAATGACAACAAAAAGGATACCATCAAGGCAGTAGGCATTTCCATGGAAATGGACATCTCCACCAGGGAAGAAGGTAGTGGGAGATGATACCTTCAAAATTCAGGAAGGAAGAAAAGAGCAACACAGAATTTTTTACTCAACCAGGAAGCAGTTTCAAAGTGTTAGTGAAAAGAAAGCATTTTTTACACCAAAAAAAAAAAAAAAAGAACAGTTTGCCACATAGAACCTTGCTAAAGGAATTCTTCAATACCTCTTTCAGGAAGAAGAAAAATCATCTAGACAAAGGTCTGAGACAGAAGGAATGAAGAACAAATAACTGGAAACATCAAAATGAAAACCAGCTGCTCAAAAACTAAGTCGACTTAAAATACACTTCGATAAAATGTGGGAATGGTGAAAATTTATAAATATTCTAAAGCATTTTATTGTTTGGTAAGAAAATGAAGTATTTTCATTAGACTTTCATAAATTATGAATCGATTTTGGTATTTCTAGTGAATCCATTACAATAATGGGAAAAATAATGAGGTTTTTCAAACCAATTTAAAAATAGCAAATGAAAATTTAAATACTCTCATTCTGTCCCACTCTCAAGGAAGGGAGCAAGACCCCTTACATAAGAGCAAACTGCATGTAGTGACTCCTGAGTGGTAATTTGGAAAAAGGTGGAAAGAAAGAGCATCTTTTTAGCATTACCTTCTTCCCTGGCTGAGATATCCCCTTTCACCTGATATTCAATGTCCAGCCAGGTGCCTCAGGTCATCAGCAGCAGGGGTAAGTCATGTTGGTCATATGTACCCTTGGTGTGATGAGATGAGGATGGCATTTTACCTGAGTGATCCTCCCCCAAAACCAATGACCACAGTGTAAGGATGACAACATGAGACAAAACCAAGTGGAGAAGGTGGGTGTCTGACCAGCACTCCTGAAAACTCTCAAAACAAGGCAGGTCTGAGACGCTGTCACCAGTGAGATGACTAAATGTAAATGGTATCCTGGAATGGAAAAAGAACATAAAGCAACAACTAAGGAAAGATGAATAAACTATGGATTTTTGTTAATAATAACAAATCTATATTGGTTTATAAATTGGGACAAATGTTCCACAAAACAGATAGAGATGTTATAACAGGGGAGCCTGGTTGTGGGTTCTATGGGAATTCTGTGCTATTTACATAGCTTTCTTGTGAATCTAAAATGATTCTTAAATAAAAAGCTTACTTAAAAGTTCTAATTACAAATCAATCCAAAGGAAGACTGTAAAAAGACAACAGTAGAAAGATAGAGCTAGCGAGACAGATAGAAAACAAATACGCAGTGTTATATTTATACAAAAATGTGATAGTAATTACATTAAATATAAATATACTAAAAACGTAAGCTAAAAGATGAAAATGTGTTATATTTTCTAAAGCCTTATACTATTTACAAGAGAAATTTCTTTAATAGAAGAATACATAAAGGTGAAATGCATAGGCATGGAAACCAGAAAGACCATATACATACAAACCAAAAAAGAAAAGAAGGAAACTAGTTTTATCAAAAAGAGAGAAGTTTTTTTTTAAAGCAACAGACATTATTATAAATATAAAAAACCCTTAGTGATTATGAAAACTCGATTTACCAGAAAACTTACTTTGTATTCATTTAATAAGAATGACCTCTAAATATTCTAAGCAAAACTTGGTAAACTATAATAAGAAATAGACACATTCATCTTTATTGAAAGAATGTGATGCACTATTCAATGTAAACATATAACAGATTTTTTTAAATGGCATAATAAAATGTATCTAATGAGTATTTACAAATATTATATAACAGAGAGTCCCACAGAGTAAAATACCTGACCACAATTTGGTTTGAAAAAATTAAGAAGATAAAGATAGAAAACAACTATCTATTTGGAGATTGAGAAAGATACATTTAAATCAAAACCTCTGGGTGAAAGAATAAATTCTAATGGGAGCTAGAAAATATTTTGAACTAAATGATTAGAAAACAAAACTGTGTATCAAAATGTGTGGGATGCAGCTACAGTTGTGGAAATTATATGTTTTTAAATCCAAATGCTAGCAAAGAAGACAAAATAGTGAATGAAGCATTCATGTCACGTCATTAGAAAAATGGAAAATTTGCTGTCCCACTGAAATTACAAGAAAAGAAATAGTAAAGATAATATCAGACATTAATGATAGAGAAAACAATCAACAGACAAGCAATCATTGCTTTGTTTAATAAAAAACTGAAAACCAGTGAAAAACCAAAAATTACCTTTGTCAGAAGTGAAAGAGAAGACTTTAAAAAGGTAGTAAGAAATGGATACTGTGAACAACTCTGTTTTGAAAATATAAATGAAAAACAGATTTTCATTCCAGTTTAAATGAATACAAATATTCAATGAAGAAATATTCAAATTAAGAAATGACCATTCACTCTTCAATGAAATAGTCATTGAATAAATAATATTTAATAAAAAAATACTTCTATTATTATACAAAATATTACAGAGAAGAAAAAAATGCTGGCATAACTTGATAACAAATTGTAGTACTCAAAAAAGAAACCACAAAATATTGCAAACTCCTTATAGACATAATAATTCAGTTAAATTTTACAACCAGAGTGGCAGGCACTTTTTTTTATGATTAAACCAAATGATGTAACTTACCACATTAACAATTTAATGATAAAAATAATATGCTTTAGTTCACATGATACAGAAAACTCCCTCATAAAATCCAACATCCATTCATGATTTAAAAACAAATTCTTTATCAAATCAGTAATAGGATTGTCTAGCCTGAAAAGATATCTCTAAAAACCTATAGCAGTCTTCCTTAAAACTTCTTGATTTCCAGGAAAGAAGTTTATTTTGCATTTTACTGGTTATCCGAGAGATAAGTGGTGTAAGGGTTAAAAAGAAACAACAGGGAACAACATATATATATATATATATATATATATATATATATATATATATATATATATATTTACTGGCATGTTAACGTGGGGAGGCAGAAATTTCAAAACAATCAACAGTTGAATTATTACACTTTATAAGAGAGTTTAACAGATTAATAATTTTCACAAAAAAATCAACAACCCCCATGTAAAGTTCAAAAAATTAATGTTAACAATAGCATGAAAAGTAAAATCTAAAAATAAATATGAGCCATACATCTACCTGGAAAATTTTTAAACTGTATTAACAGACATTAAGGAAGACCTGAATAAATACAGACACATTGCATTTATGCACTGTAGATTCAGTATGGTAAAGATATCCATTCTCCCAAAACTGACCTATATTTTCAATGAATTCTCAATGAAAATCTCAATTCCTTTTTTTTAATTGACAAACTGAGTGTGTATTTCTTATACGTAAATAAGTAAACTCATATTGAAAAAGAGGGAATAGGTGGGAGATTTGGTTTACCAGATAGCAGCATTTTGTTATAGCTACAGAAATTGACTGAGCAGACCTGGGAGAAAGGTGGACAAGCGCATCGCCCAGGCAGCAGACAGAGAGCAGAGGACAGGCCTGTGTAGACAGAGCACTCGGTCTGATGCTTTGTAGGCAGAGCTGTGGAGAAGAGCACTCTAGGCAGATTCAGAGAACCATGTGAAATACATGACTCAAGGCAGAGCATAAATCTATAAGGTGGTCAGAAAACACAGGACTGTCTTTTCTTGGTACACAAAATATTGAAGCTCACAAGAAACAAGGTAAGTGATTTCTTTCACAAACTGGAGGATTTTAAGCCAGGCACATGGAACAGAACATTACCCATCAAAGAAAAGTATGATACCCTTAACTTTATTAAAATTAAGAATTTATTGTTCATTAAAGACACCCTCAAAAGAGAGAGAAGAGATAAGCCACAGACTGGCGTGGGATATTTACAAAACATGCAGCTAACAGAGGGCTCTCATGGGAAAACTACTGTAAGTCTGCAGACCAAGGAATCATGCATGGAGCCAGGGCAGAAGTCCTAGGCTTGAGTGAGAGGAGCCTCTGATGGCCATGGGGTGTCCCCCAAGGGAGGGGGGATGAAGGGAGAAGAGCCTGCCCTGGAGCAAACAGGTGAGGACTGGGGCCAGCCCACAGCTGGTCACCCGGCTGTCCACGAGATTGAGGAGGAGGCAGACAACTGTAAAGGGAAACGTAACAGCCCATCAAAGCCCTCCCGCATGCCTCAGGTGCACTCTCCTCACGCTTCTCTCCAGTTTGTGGAGTAATAACTACAGGGAAGTCTTGAGACAGTCACTATTGCTTTAGGTCTTTGGGTGAATGCAGAGCTGAACAGAGACCCGGGCTGGCCTGGAACCAGCGTGGACTCAGGCAAGCTAGAAATCACCTAGGCAAGCACAGTTCAAGTCGGTCATCACACTGCTTTATTTACCCAAATTAACACATGTTCTAATGACCTTAGGAAGCAGTTGGAAATCACCTGGAAGACTAGAGACATCATGCCTTAGAGACATGCATGCTCATGTTCACCAGGAAGCATCTACACGTACATAGCAGCACTGTTTGTGAAGGTCATGACTAGAAGCATCTTAGATGTTCAAGAACAGGGGAATGGATGAATATTGTGCGTAGACACATACATATTTACATATGGCAATGAGAATAAACAAACCAGAGCTACACACAAATAAAATTGAATCTAGCAAAAGATACAGCAAAAAGATAAAGACCTTTAAGAAGTCAGCAGAGAGACCACCTGGTGTATTCAGCTGAGTACTGGTAAATGACATTGGGATTCTTCTACAGAGAGCTGGGGGAAAGAGAGAGACAGAAACAGAAAAAGAGATAGCTAGAAAGACAGAAGACACAAGTCACCAATATCAAGAGTGAAAGCAATGACATTTATACAGATTCTACAGCTATTAAAAGGATAAAAAGGTATATTATGAATATCATTGTATCAATCAATTTGATGCTATATATGAAACTGGACAAATTCCTTGAATGATATAAAACTTCAAAGCTCACTCAAGATAAATAGATAAGTTAAATAACTCTATATCTGGTAAAGAAATTTCATCTGCAGTCTAAGAACTCCCCACAAAAAAAATAAAAATAAAAATAAAGTCTGAGTACCAGATGGCTTCACTGGTAAATTCTACCAAATATTTAAAGAAAAAAACACATTCTAGACAAACTCTCCATTATATTGACTGGGAGGAAATACTTCCCAAATCATTCTATAACACCATCATTTCCCTGATACCCAAAATTAGACAAAGATTACAAGAAAAAAAAATGTTGAAACTACAAACTAATATGCCTCATTAATAAAGACACCAAAGTTCTAAACAACACTTTGAGTCCAGCCATATACTAAAAGAATAGTCTATTATGACCAAATGGAATTTGTCCCAGAATTACAGAATAGATACAGAAAAATAATTCAACAAAATCCAACATCCAATCCCACGGAAAACTCTCAGCAAGCTAGAAATAGTAGGGAACTTTGTGAACCTAATAAAAGGCATCTATGAAATGCCACAACTAACATCATAGTTAATCATAAAAGGCTGAATATTTTATTCCTAAATTTAGGAACAAGACAGTAAATGACTGCAGTAAGGTGAGAAAAATGACCTAGAATAGTTATATCGTTGAAAAAGAACAAAATTGGAAGATTACACTACTTGATTTCAAAACATATAAAGCTAAAATAATCAAGACAGTGTAGTACTGGTGTAAAAATAAATACATAGATTAGTGGAACAGAACAGAGATTCCAGAAATAGACCCATATATATATATGCAGAGCTGACTTTTGATAAAGGTATAAAGGAATCAGAGCAGCCTTTTCAACAAATCCTAGAAAAATGGGATATGCATATTAAAAATAAATGTGAATTCCTATTATATATTTCAATTAACACAAAATAGATCATAGACATAAATATAAAGTTCCAAACTATGAAATTTCTAGAAGATAACATGAGAAATCTTTTAAACCTTTAAAATCAGGGAAAAGTTACTTTGACAGGACACTAAAAGCATGACCGATGAAGAATAAATTGTTAAACTGGTCTTTATCTGAATTTAAAAGTCTGCTTTTCAAAAAACACTGTTAAGAAGATGGAAAAGCAAGCTACAGACTGGAAACAATATTTTCAAAGTACATATCCAGTAAAAAAGTCTTGAATCCAGAATATACAAAGAACTCACCAAACTCAGCAACAGCCTAATTTTTAAAAACTGGTGGTTTTGAACAGATGCTTCACCACAAAAGATTTATGAATGGCAAGTCAGTACATGAAAAAATGCTTAACATCATTAGTCACTGGACACATGTTAATGAAAACCTCTATGAGATATCACTATACATCTGCAAGAGTGGCTGAATTTTTTTTTAATGTGGAGCAATTGAAACTCATATGTTGCTGATGGGAATGAAAAGTGGTACCACCACTTTGGAAAGCAGTTTGGCAGTTTTTTAAAAAAGTCAAACACCTCCCTTATGATCTAGCTATTCCACGGCCAGGTTTTACCCAAGAAAAAGAAAGCATATATCCATACAAAAATTTGCACATGAATGACCATAGCTTATAACCTGGAAGATTTATTTGTAACCTAGAAACAACCCAAATATCTCTCAACAGGTGAATGAATAAGCAACTATTGTATATTGAACCATTGACTCATGCCACATCATAGATGAATCTCAAAATAATTATGTTGAATCAAAGAAACCAGACAGAAATAAGTACGTACTCTTATGATTCCATTAATCTAAAATTCAAAAAATGCCATCTAATCTCTGCTGACAGAAATGACATCAGTGGCTGCTTGGAGACAGTGTGGGAAGAGCTGGGCTGAAGAAGGGGCTTACAAACGAGCAAGAGGAAACTTGCCGTAGTGATGGATATTCTCGTTATCTTGACTGGGTGATGGTGTTACATGTGGACATATGTCAAAACTGATCCAACTCACACTTCAACATTTGTACAGGTTATTGTTTGTCAGTGATACATCAGTTAAGTGCTGATAAAAACACCAAAAATAGTGTTTTGTACATCAGTGAGAGTACAAATTTTGAAGTCCAAAAATATGGAGTTAGTTTTGGGAGAAGTTGAAAATCCCTCCTCGTGCTGGGCTATCCGTGTCTGAATATTGTAGACAAGAATCCTGCTGGTAGTGGAACACATCGTCTCTTCTGCTTTCTTTTCTGGTGGCTTAAATAGGAAGGATTTGGAAGACCAAGAAAATAGTCAAATGTTTTGAAAGGGAAGTAATTAGGCCCATTTGGAAATGTTCCAACTTTTTCAACTTACTTTTGTTCCTAGGTGTGACATTATTAAGCATGTTAAAATGTTTAAAAGCCCTTTTAGTTACATTGATCTCGAGGATGTAATCATAAATATTGATTTCCTCAAAGCCATTTTTATCCAAGTTCTCAGACTCATGACATGTTAAAGGAAAAAAATAAACAATAAATTGCTCAGTGTTTAGACTTCATGGTAAAGTTTTACCACCGTTGTGAGCTCCTCCGGCTGAGACAGAAGACTTTCACGTGGAGAGGAGGAAGAACTCTCTGAGTTAACAGTCTCCCCTCCCCACACATGTCAAAATGGCACTCACTGTCTTTGTGCTTACAAGGATTCCTCTGTAAAGTTTTTCTCTTTTCCTCTGTAAAAATGCATCTTTTTCCTCAGGTTATCTTTAAGATTTTTACTTTGTCTTTGGTAATCAGCAGTTTAAACATTAAATGTCTAGTTATGTGAGTTTTATTTCTTTTGGTATTTATACTCCTGGGTGTTCCCTGAGTTTCATGGACCTATAGTTGGATGTCTGTCACTAATAAAAAAAAATTACAATTATTATTGCTCCAAATATTTCTTTTTTCCCTGTTTTCACTTTGCTCTACTTTTGGAATTCTAATTATGTGTATGTTACGCAGTTTGACATTGTCCCACAACTCTTGAATTCTCTGTTCTGTTTTCCCTTTTTTTCTTGTCAGTTTCAGTTTGGGTAATTATGCTGTGACCCATATTCAACTTCACTGATGCTTTCTTCAGCTGTGTGAAGCCATTCTGTGTCCCAATTACTGTTTATTTTTTTATTTCTAATATTTCTGTTTGATTCTTTCTTATAATTCAACCTATCTGCTCCAATTAACTATCTGATCTTGCATGCTATCTGCTTTTTCCATTTATGCTTTTAGTATATTAATTATAGTGAGCTTACATTTCCTTTTTTTATCATTACATTCTCTGTATTCTACAGGATTTTGGTTCAGGTGATAGTTTTGTCTCTTCAGACAGTGTTTTTTCTTTCATTTTTTTAAGCTTCACAACTTTACATTGATAGGAATGTTTCACTGGAACATACATATGGGGTAATCACTTCATT
This sequence comes from Manis pentadactyla, assembly GCF_030020395.1. NCBI lineage: Eukaryota > Metazoa > Chordata > Mammalia > Pholidota > Manidae > Manis > Manis pentadactyla. The sequence continues at coordinate 48,952,882 of NC_080025.1, forward strand.
ATGCTTGGAGATGAGGATGCTTTTTCTCGTGCTATGCCTCCACTGAGGGGTAAGCCTGTGATGCTCTTGTCAGTAGTTGGGCTTGGTTTCTTGTCTACTCCTGCCGTTTTACCCTGGGAGTCCCAAATGTCTCAAATACCTCTCAGGACACCTTCGGTTTGGAGTGTGGGCTCATTCATCAGGGAGGTTCTCTGAATCACCTTCCCGGCTCTGTTTTGGATCATCCTCTTGTTTTGTTCCTTGGAGATAATCTTCCTTCTGCTGCAACCCTAGCTTGATTCGACTGTCACTTTCTACTCGACAGTTAGTGCAACGGTGAGCCTGGGAGAGGCCATTCTGCGATGTTCCCATGAAGTCTGCATCTTAGGGAAGCTCTGTGAGCTGGGTCTGGGGATGTGCCTCCCCACCTTCCCGCCTCCCCTCCACACGTCATACTGGGTACAGCCTGGACCCCTGCACTTCCACCAAGGGTACAGCTTCTTTCTTTTCCCCATTCCCTTCCCACAGCATCAATGGTTTTCCTCCTGGGATCTCAGACTATAGGTTTTCTTGCTCCTCTTCCTCAGGTTAAGGCTTTTGTTCCATTGGAGGCTAGGAGAGAATGGTCTGGGTGAAGTAAAGAATCAGCAAAGGCCACTATTGCAACTTTTAGCAAGCACCGTGGGAGAGCTTCCTCAGGATTCTGCACCTTCCCTGTGAGCACCAATGGGGGTTCCCAAAGCCTGTACAAGTGTGTGTCCACACCTTACTGCCATTAGGGACTTCACACTCATGCTAGCCCACAGCTGGCCTTTAGCCATTTATTAGGCGTTGCTAGTTGAATCCTCTCACTGGCTTGCAGGCACTCAGTAGTTTCTGCCCATATAAGCAGATGCTTGGTCTTATATCTCCCTGAAGTTACCTGTCTCCCTAGATTTCAAGTTATTTTTCCCTGTGACATCAATTCCATGATGATTCATGGAAAGTCATTAATTTGTCCAGGTTTTTTTCTTATTGTAAGAATAGGTATGACTCTTTCTAGCTCTCTATATCTTTCCGTTAAAAGTTACATCTTATGCTGTGAGACAAAGACAACCTTGATACTAACCAAAGGTTGGTACCTATATTGCAAGAACTAGTAATTATAGACTAATTACTTTCATGAATATAGATGAAAAAACATAAACAAATGTGACTACTTAAAAGATAATATTCATGGTTAAATTGGGCTTATTCTAGGAAAGGAAATTTATTTTAACATTCAATTATCAATCAATATAAATTATAATATTCACAGAGAAAGGCCTAATAGCATATAGTCATCTAAATAAATATTGCAAGAATATTTGACATAAAATTCTATATGCACAAGTCTTAACAACAAACTAGACTAGAACATTGCTTTCTAAATCTGTTAAAGCATATTTACAAAAATCTTTAGCAATCATTATGCAAAATGATTAAATATCAGAAACTTAACACTAAAACCTCTGTTCTGAAAAATATACCAATTAGCATAAAAACATAAGCCAAGAGCAGGGGAAGTTCTATCTGACAGTAGATTAGTATTAACAATATCTAACAACCCCTACAAACCAGTAAGAAAAAGACAGTCACCTCTTAAATGAGCAGGAAATGTGAATAAGTGTTTCACAAAAGATGATCTCCATATGGCCCATAAACACTCCAAACGATACTCCATTTCATTAGTCATTGGGAAAATGCAAAATGAAATCACCAGTAATTCCAGTACACATCCCTCAGGGAGTGTAAAGTGAAAAAGGCGGGTGATGCCCACTGACAGGGACATAGAGCCAGGAACTCTCCTACATCTTCAAGCATGTTAAGGCAGTAAAGGGAGAAAACTAATTCTAAAAACTACTGACACTAGGTGCTAAACAAATCTCCATGTATATATATGCTGTGGCCAGGTGCATTTACTCTTAGTTAGCTCAAGGAAACTGAGTGCTTCCCTGTGTAAAAAGTCATCTAGAAGAAACTTCTATCATCTCAGCAACACTACATGAAATAGCCCCAAACGGGAAACAGCCCCGATGCCTGTCAATGGGTACATTAATTTTGATCTGTTTGTATGATGGAACATTAGGTATTAGTAACATTAATAAGTCTCATAAAGGTCATGCTGAATTAGAATAAGTCAAATAAAAAACTACATCCTGTGTTATTCCATTTATGGAAACCTCAAAAATAGGTCTCAATAATTGATAGGACGAGAAGTCCGGAAAGTACCGCTTTGTGAGGGTCCATGATGGGGAAAGGACTTCTGGTTGCGGTGTGTCTTATTTCTTGATCTGGGTGCTGGCTTCAAGGACGCATTCACTTTATGAAAATTCAGAGCTGTAGCGTGAGCATTTGTGCCATGCATGTAGCCTATAAGATGGCTTTCTAAAAAGTAACAGAATTAGTAAGGAATAAAACTAAGACTTGAAATAGTAGTTGGAGCTTAAATCTGCTATCTGCTGAGTATAATTCATTTTACATACATAACCATGTGTGTATCTAGGATTCCACATGAAGGTGAACCTGTGTATGGGTTCCAATGTAGGGAAGAAAAGCCACAAGAAAGGAACGGAGCTCATATTGTTGTTTCTACTGTGTCATACTGATCCCCACAATTTGGAACTGAATTGTATGTTTATATGTACATTTAATCCTCTGTCTCTAGGGGAAAATTTAAAAGAATGGCAATTGAAGCCAAATTTGTCTGATTTTCTTGAAAGTTCATAATTACAAAGAAAACGGCAGATAAGCTGAAGCTGCACAGGCCTCACTAAGTGGGAGCACCCGAGGTGCGACCCAGAGTGGTAGTTCACACCTACCACTCATTCCTGCACCCCACGACCCGCACCTCCAAATCTCACTCAACCATGCCTTTCCTCAGGGGGCCTGTCAAGGTGCCCCAGGGGCCAGAGCCACATAGACCAGGACAGCCAGCCACACGGCGGCCCAGCAGGGGTGCCGACCGTGCCTCTGCAGTTCCGGGGAAAGGCCAACACTTTCATTTTATTCTTTAAACAAAAATGTCTGATTTCTTCTTTTTCACATATTTTGGTTATTCCATCATTTTCATTTATTACTGTTATGGTCATTAAACAGTTAAGTGAAAAATTAAAACTCCAGATTAGAAAGCATTTGTTTCATGAATCACAGTTTTCAACTTGTTTTTTTTTCCCAAAGGGGCATTTTTTCCTCTTAGAATTTTGATGTGTATGTCCATATTCGGCAATTATAGGATGGTTATATGATTTCAATTTATAGCTATGCTATCATTCCAGCATGAACTTCTTAATTTCAAGGAAAACATTTTTCAAATAGGCAGCCTGTGGTCATTTTTATGATATATATTATTTGTAAACAGTCCGATCTCAGAATGTTCCAGAGGAACATATGTAACCTCTTTAATCAGTTATTTATGTTGCATGGAAATGATATCATTTTGTGTCATCTGTTTCAGAGATTGGAAAAGTCAATGGCTGTATGAATATCCAGGGAAGATGAACCCACCCCCACCCCCGCATCCTGAACCCCTGTGGTCACAGTATCCACGCCATCTTCAAGCCAGCAAACTCTGATCTCCCCAGGGGATAATGAACTGCTTTCTCGGATGGAAGGATTTCCTACCATGTGCGCAGCACGTTTGCTCTCACGGCCACATGCAACACAGCTCGTTCCCACGCTGCCTGCCCATCTCGGTGCCCTCATGGCCCAGGCTCTTTACAGACCCATATGAACAGTAGGACACAACACCCTGCAGGTTCATGGGAGCCGTCTGTCTCTCTTCTTCATTGAAAAACAAACCATGGCAGGAGCTGACTCTTAGTTGCTGCCCTGCCTTCTCTGCTTAGAAAGTGCCTGGTAGACAGAAAATGCTCAATATATGAGGATCAGTATCAGGCCTGCCAAGACACAGTGAGCATTTCCAGCAGGGCTGGTTGGAAAGATATTACGAAAAGGATGCAGAGTCACAAGGTGAAACAACAGGGATTTGAGCAGCAGACCCCTCCACACGCGTTAGAGAGGGCTGGTCAGCAAAGGAGCCCAGGGGCCTGGGCCCAGGGCAGAGAGGCTCCTGCAGCCCACCATGCAGGCAGGGAGGGTGGGGATGAGGCCAGTCTTCTCCCTGTCCCTGGTGCATTATCCAGTTCCAGTGATGTCCCTGTGACACCATGTGCTGCCAAGCCATCAGCAGCCTTGTCAGAGGGATGTGTGCTCACTGGGATGTGTTAAGAAGTCCTCTCAACAGTCCTAAGGTTCAGAGTTGAGAGCCCAGGAAGCAAGAGAGACAGTCTGTCACAGGATGAGTGGTGATGCTGTCAGGCTAACCTGGGGGCCCAAGGAGAGTATGGACAGCTTCTGGGCTCTAGAAGAGAGAATCTGACAGAGGACAGAGGCAGGAAAAAGGAAATGAGCATTTTCTAAAGACAGAATGATGACTCTTTTCAAGGAGGGCGCCTTATATACATCTGTTAAAAAGGCAATACTGTCACCTATCCTTTACAAATAGGGAACAATTTCAGGGAGGCAAAGATAAAGAGAGAATTCTTGCAGTCAGTGGTGCCTAAGGGTAGATACAACATCCATTGGAGTAGACGTGGTGGCCAAGGCCAAAGGCTCAATGTGAGCTGGCCCAGAAGACTGTCAAGCCTGAGATCTCCATCATACAAGATCCACTTAAGACCTGGAAAGAGAAGAGGTGATATCATATAATGGGCCACATGGTGGACTCAGAGCCCAGTTATCTGGCTTCTATTCTCACTCACCACCTGGGGAAATTCACTGAAAATTGACTTTGCAGATAGTGAGGCTCACTGAACATAGGTTTCCAGGACCCTGCCCAGCACATTGCCTGTCACATGTACTTACACTCATGCATGTCTCAATGTAGCCAGTGAAAGCTAAAGTAGGTCATCAAAGGTAACAAGAGTCTATCACCTGACTGCTGTCCCATTGGCTGACCTATGAGGGCCTATTGAGCAATTCACACTCCTGCTAATACAGCTAAGTTTCAAAAACTATTGCCCTGAATTTGGACAAATTTTGAGAGAAGGCTTTCCAAATTTGCAGTCTAAAATGTAGGATAGTGCAATTTTATGACCTGATGCTCAATTATGTGGCTGTAATAAGATCCACTGGACAAGCACACATGCCTGCTTTTAAGGCACTAGGTGCTATGAAATCCTGACCTTCATTTGAAACAAACATTCAGAAGGAGAAGAAAACACACGTGGAGTTCATCTGTGTCCACAGACCCAGAATTCTGATGTTCTTGTCTCTCCCCTTGGAAGGCAAATTTTAAATTGTGTGTGGAAAGTAAATGAAACTTTTTGTAAGGATGGTGAAGGGAGAGTTTAAACCCAAACAACTCCATTTGAAATCAGCTTTGAGTCCCGTGGAAGGTGCACACAATGACAAGGAGCCAAAGAGCCTCCCTCTGCCCCAACCTATGTGCTCACAGCTGAGGCACGTGGGATGTGAAGGGGGACAGGAGACCCCCATGGCCTCACCCAGACATGGAAGGAGTTACCATTTGGAGGTTAAGATTAATGTTCTCTGGCACAGGTAGAAATGGCGTCTCTCCAAATACTACTAAACCTGAAACTCTCCCAATTAGCACCCACTTCAGACAACTCTGAAAATCAAATGTGGGATATTCTGCAACAAGTAAAATATTTACACATCTTAATTCATTGTTCTTAGCAATATGTAACTAAAAGAACAGAGTCAGATGGTGAATAAAAAATTCTCAGTGGTGATTATTAGCAGATGAGAGTGAGTACTGAAACAACAAAAAACAAAAACAGAAAAAGTATATTAGTTCTAATATAGACAAAAATTATTTCAGAAGTATACTGGTGATTGTCAAATAGACTACAACACTTAGCATTAAGAAGTGACACTGATATTCAAATGTTTCTCTTATACACATAGTCCCCACAATTTGGGGATATTGTGTCACTGGAAAAAGTAACTGCCTGTTATTCACCACATTGTATTTATATCATTTAATTGCCTAAAACTACCTGAACCCCCAGGGTTTAAAGACATTGCTGTCCCAGTGCTTAGACTCTATATATCATCTCCAACTACAGTTTGATTCCAAGTTGGGGGAGGAAACCTACAGAATAAGCCTGAAAAATTGTGTCCCACCAGAAGTCACAGGAACATCAAAGACTGCTCATGTCATGTTAAAAGGACTAGAAGCCAACTTGAAGAGGACTGACAAGGATCATGACTGTCACAGATAGAAAAACATCATACACATCAACACCTGCCTTCAGAATGACTCTCTCTCTCTCTCTCTCTCTCTCGTACACACACACACATATGCACACACACACACCAGTTAAATCTTCAGGTCACTTCAGGAAGTTACTAAGTACCCAAACTGACATGAAACTGTAAATATGGGGGAACATCAATAATTGCCCCTGCCTTTCCTGTGCAATCGATAGCTCAGGTTAACTGAACAGTGAATGGAGTTAAGTTTTTCTTTACAAAAGAATTTCAACTAACAAATGACTGAAAAAGAATAGACTTCTAATACGAACACTGTGCAACTTTGAATGAAATGTTGGATTTATAAAACAATCATCAACTGTGCTCATTTCACAAAAAAGGGAAGCAAAAGGCATGATTTGCCTCCCTGACAGAAGGACACACCTGTGCCTGATTCTTACTAGACATTTCAGCTTGCCTCTACTCAGGTGTGTAGACGTAGCTACCAATACATGGGGAACCCAGGGGTCAGAGGACCATGTTGATTGACAACATAACAATGCTATGAGTAAATCAAGACTCGGAAACTGCATGATAAACATCATTTCATCAACAAATAAATGACAAGTAACAAAATAAAATGAAGGAAGAGGAAACCTATAGGTTAAAAGAAACCCAAGAACCTATGAATCCAATGTCATGCACTCCTTGTTTCTCTACTGGGCTTAGTCAAGACTTTCCCTCATGCACTGGCCATCACTTGTACAATTATTGAGTATCTTGACATCTATTAGTCACCACACAATGCCATAGTTCTGGTTTTCAACATCTGGTTCATTATGTTCCAAATCCATGTTGAAACATATTGAAACCGCATAGTTTTAAGGCCTGTGTGGGCAAACGCTCTACACGCAGACACCATCTGAGTCTAGGTCACAGTATGGAGGGCATCTTCTTCCTGCTGACTGGGAGGACAAGGGCAGAGCTCTTTCTGGATCTAAGACTGGATAGAAATGTCTTGTCAGGTACTGTGTGGGTCATCAGTGGCTCTCCAAGCAAAGTACAGGTTAGAAACTCATAAGGAATTATCATTTGGGTCACATACTTTCAGTAATATTCAGAATAATAAAAAATCCCCTTCTGTAATTTTCAGTGTTCAATAAGTGAACTGTTACAACTTTCATTACATAACTGATTTCTCTATATCATTGTTGTGTTCGCTCTTCTGATAAAGTGCCTGCACCCTGCCCACTCTTTACTGGAAAGCTCTTCATTCCTGTCTCTTTCCTGAGGTTCACAACTGGGTTCTCTGCCTATTGAGCATCTCAAGAAAAAATCACGTCAAGTTTGTGCCATATCCCCTGGGACTTTCTCCACAAGCCAATGGCATCAACAGACCAATCCCTGGGCTTAATGCTCAGCATCCACAGCTCCCCACCCCTCACATACACAGCAGTCCATCATCCTTTGTAGACAGACTGAGCTCCTTCCAAATAATCTCCTCTGACATCTTGTCCTTTAAGCACTAGTTGCCAGGATATGTGGCCAAGACACACAGACCATTTTATGCTCCAGTCCACACCCTGCTACAAGTTCCTGGCCCTTCCCAGCGGCTTCCTAGGCCTCCTGTGATGTTCATTCCTTCTCCTTCCCTGCTTCCCCTGCATCCCCCACAGGGTTCCCAAGCTTTTGCTCCTCTGTGCCTTCAAACACACTGTCTCTTGTCTCTTCTTTTATTTTACCAAAGCCCACTCATGCTTCAAATCTGAGCTGGAATACTATTTCAGTCTTTAGGGTTACCATAACTAAGACACTGGCTTAGACAAGAGGCATTTGTGATCTCACAGCTCTGATGACTGCAGGTCTGAGGCAGGTGTTAGCAGGGTTGGCTCCTTCCGAGGACCACAGGGGGACCAGTTTCAGGCCAGTCCCCCAGCCTCTGGAGCTGCTGGCAACCTTGGTGCTCCTTGGTGTGCAGAGAATCACCATCTCTGCCTCCATCTTCACATGGCATCTCCCGTGTATGTGTGGTGTCTGGGTCCAAATGTCCTCTTCATAAATACCCCAGCAGTATTGCATTAGAGGTCCACCCCACCCCATCCATCTCAACTAATTATATCTGAAACAACCCTATTTCCAAATAAAGCCACATTCTGAGGTCTCAGGACTTATAACAGACACCCTTTGTTTCCCACCCGTCCTTCTCTTCTAATACAGCCTGAGCCTCTAAGTCCCATGGTGCTGCATTTGTCCACTGTTGGTGGGTCAGACTTCTCATGTCTTCTCTTGTTTTTCTAATAGCCTAACATGGGACTTTGAAATCTGTGCTCCCTGATCCACTGATTTAATTACCCCAAATCATGTGTACTGAAGAACCACTAAGTGCTGAGTCTTGAACATTCCTCATCTCACCCAATCTTGGTACTAACTTGCAGGTTTGGAATTATCCCCAATTTACTGATAGGAAGCTGAGCTCAGGGAGACTTCAATGACCTGACCAAGATCATGGTGATTACTGGTATCCAAAAACATGAAGACGGCATTCCAGAAGTGTTTAAAGGTGATTAAAACACTGACATCAATGTTTATTTGAAGTCTCCATGGTAATGGCCTTTTTGGACATAGTAAAAGGGCATATAAATTCCAGGTCCCACCTTCAGATCTCATCCCCAGGAATGTTTTGGGTTTTTTGTTCCTCTTCTTTTTGTATGGCTAGGAGAGAGTCACTGTGGCCTCATGGTTCACCCTGGCTCCTAGGACTGACCGATTCTCATTTCAGGCCTGACACTTGCTAGACATGCATGACCAGAGGAAAATGATGTGACCTGTTCATGCTTCAATTTCCTGGTCTGTACAAGAGGGATAATAACGGAACCCCTCTAAAAAGGCTGCTGAAGAATTAAGGGAGATAATGTGTCTAAGTCTTAAAACAGTGCCTGGAACGTCCATCCCTCAACGAAATGGGCTCTCCTGGCTCTCCTGGCATTATTGATAAGGGTAAGCATGTCTGCCAACTTGAGCAGTCAGAATAAGTGGGGAGGAGTCGCTGACAAAGTCTGTTCATTCAGCACCAGCAAATCTTGGAAACCAGTCTTTGTAAATCTGCCGTGTGTCAATTATTTGTATCTTTGTCAAATCAACAGTTCACAAATGTGTTCCCAGAGAAGTGCAATTGCAGAGAGGACACTGGTGAGGGACTGTGTCCCTTTGCTCATAAACTATGCAAGTTCTATGAGGATAAATCTGCAGATATTTTGTTTGGAAAAAAATATTCAAAAGTGTTTTACAGAAGGTTTTTGGTAACTATTAGAGTGATATTTTTCTCCCAGCTTTCCCCCCTAGCTGCACTACAAAGGGCCTGCCCTAGAAACACCACCATCCCCTCTGGGGCCTGATTGGTGGTGCCATAGTGCTCATGGGGTCCTTGTTTTGCTCATATTTCTGCCTTCAGAGATTACACCTTAAGCTGGACATTCTGTTTGTAATGGGACAGACAGTACCTAGGAATGTCTCCCTGTGTGTAGCAGTTTCACATGACCAATTACTCAAACCCAAATCTTATGCTGAATCAACTCTTTCCTAGTTTATTAGATCATCAGACAAGTATGAATATAAATATAATATAGTATTACTGGCATCAGTGTAGGACAGAAGTTTATATTGGTAGAGAGAAATGGCCATTTGTTTCCTTATTAGTAAGTGAAGGCTCTCAAAGTCTGCACCAAAAGTCATGAAGGGTCAGGATGGGGCTGATCCTTGGAGATGTATGCCTGACCTTACCAGTAGTTGGAGCTGATGCAACATTGAGTTTAAAAGACAAGGGCTCACCCCACCAAACAAAAAAATTACAGACCAATATCCCTGATGAACATAGATGCAAAAATACTCAACAAAATATTAGCAAACCAAATTCAAAAATACATCAAGAGGATCATACACCATGACCAAGTGGGATTCATCTCAGGGATGCAAGGATGGTAAAACATTCGAAAATCCATCAACATCATCCACCACATCAACAAAAAGAAGTACAAAAACTGCATGATCATCTCCATAGATGCTGAAAAAGCATTCAACAAAATTCAACATCCATTCATGATAAAAACTCTCAACAAAATGGGTATAGAGGGCAAGTACCTCAACATAATAAAGGCCATATATGACAAACCCACAGCCAACATCATATTTAACAGCGAGAAGCTGAAAGATTTTCCTCTAAGATCGGGAACAAGATGGGGATACCCACTCTCCCCACTGTTATTCAACATAGTACTGGAGGTCCTAGCCACAGCAATCAGACAAAAAAAAGAAATATAAGGCATCCAGACTGGTAAAGAGGAAGTCAAACTGTCACTATTTGCAGATGACATGATATTATACATAAAAATCCCTAAAGACTCCACTCCAAAAATACTAGAACTGATATCGGAATACAGCAAAGTTGCAGGATACAAAATTAACACACAGAAATCTGTGGCTTTCCTATACACTAACAATGAACCAACAGAAAGAGAAATCAGGAAAACAACTCCATTCACAATTGCATCAAAAAGAATAAAATACCTAGGAATAAACCTAACCAAGGAAGTGAAAGACCTATACCCTGAAAACTACAAGATACTCTTACAAGAAATTAAAAGGACACTAACAAATGGAAACTCATCCCATGCTCTTGGCTAGGAAGAATTAATATCATCAAAATGGCCATCCTGCCTAAATCAATCTACAGATTCAATGTAATCCCTATCAAAATACAAATAGCATTCTTCAATGAACTGGAACAAATTATTCTAAAATTCATATGGAACCATCAAAGACCCCGAATAGCCAAAGCATCCTGAGAAGGAAGAATAAAGTGGGGGGTGATCAATCACGCTCACCAACTTCAAGCTCTACTACAAAGCCACAGTAATCAAGACAATTTAGTACTGGCACAAGAACAGAGCCACAGACCAGTGGAACAGAACAGAAAGTCCAGATATTAACCCAAACATATATGGTCAATTAATATACAATAAAAGAGCCATTGACATACAGTAGGGAAATGACAGCCTCTTCAACAGCTGGTGTTGGCAAAACTGGACAGCTACATGTAAGAGAATGAAACTGGATCATTGTCTAACCCCATACACAAAAGTAAATTTGAAATGGATCAAAGACCTGAATGTAATCATGAAACCATAAAACTCTTAGAAAAAAATATAGGCAAAAATCTCTTGGACATAAACATGAGTGACTTCTTCATGAACATATCTCCCTGGGCAAGGGAAACAAAAGCAAAAATGAACAAGTGGGACTTTATCAAGCTGAAAAGCTTCTGTACAGCAAAGGACACCACCAATAGAACAAAAAGGCACCCTACAGTATGGGAGAATATACTCATAAATGACAGATCTGATAAAGGGTTGACATCCAAAACATATAAATAGAGCTCAAGCACCTTAAAAAACAAAAAGCAAACAATACAATTAAAAAATGGTCAGAGGAGCTGAACAAACAGCTCTCCAAAGAAGAAATTCAGATGGCCAACAGACACATGAAAAGATGCTCTACATCACTAGTCATTAGAGAAATGCAAATTAAAACCACAATGAGATATCACCTCATACCAGTAAGAATCGCCACCATCCAAAAGACAAACAACAACAAATGTTGGCGAGGTTGTGGAGAAAGGGGAACGCTCCTACACTGCTGGTGGGAATGTAAACTAGTTCAACCATTGTGGAAAACAATATGGAGGTTCCTCAAAAAGCTCAAAATAGAAATACCATTTGACCCAGGAATTCTACTTCTAGGAATTTACCCTAAGAATGCAGCAGCCTAGTTTGAAAAAGACATATGCACCCCTATGATTATTGCAGCACTATTTACAATAGCCAAGATATGGAAGCAACCTAAATGTCCATCAGTAGGTGAATGGATAAAGAAGATGTGGTACATATACACAATGGAATGTTATTCAGCCAAAAGAAGAAAACAAATCCTGCCATTTGCAACAACATGGATGGAGCTAGAGGGAATTATGCTCAGTGAAATAAGCCAGGCGGAGAAAGATGAGTATCAAATGATTTCACTCATCTGTGGAGTATAAGAACAAAGAAAAAACTGAAGGAACAAAACAGCAGCAGAATCACAGAACCCAAGAATGGACTGACAGCTACTAAAGGGAAAGGGACTGGGGAGGATGGGTGGGAAGGGAGGGATATGCAGGGGGGTGGGGAAAGAAAGGGGGCCTTACGATTAGCATGTATAATATGGGGAGGCACAGGGAGGGCTGTGCAACACAGAGAAGATAAGTAATGATTCTATAGCATCTTATTATGCTGATGGACAGTGACTGAAATGGGGTTTATGGGGGGGACTTGGTGATGGGGGGAGTCTAGTAAACATAATGTTCCTCATGTAATTGTAGATTAATGATAAAAAAAAAAAAAGACAAGGGCCGCTCCAGCTTTCCAGTCCTGTTTTTTAATAAAGGTACCTCCTGCCACCACCTGTCCAGACAACACCTCACTCTACTCACACTGACCCTGTGATCCAGGCCACAAGTTCTAACTTGACCCTTTCTTAAATTGATGTCCTGCTGTAAAAATTCTCATCAATGGAAGGGCAAAAAGATCATTGTTATTGCCTGACAGCTAGTCTCATCTTTTTTTCATTTACATAAAACAAGACCACTAGAACTTTCTAGCATGGAAGCATGACACTATTGAGCATTAAGCGACTTTCCACTGTCTGCACATTAAGTTCAGACCCTGCCCCAGACATTCGGGGTCTTCTCCAGTGTGAGATCAGTCATTCCCAGGAGAGCCACCCCACACAGCAGCTGACAGCTGCCCTTGCTGCACTGTACCCCTTCCATCCCTGGTAATTTCACTCCCCAAGCTGCCTTCCAGGCCAGACCACTCACCCCACATGAAACGTCATGTGTTCCCCCCCTCCGAGGCTCACCCCTCCCAGCCCACCCTGAAGGATGACACCACGTGCCCTCCCCCCATACTCTCTACTCTGGCTTTGCATTCATGCATACTAAGAAACAGCTGCTTTTTTTAAAAGGAGAATTTTACCTCCTGCCAAAGGCAAATGAAGTGAGACCTTGGTTTAAAATGTTGCATGGGCTTAGGGTTTCATGGAACATTTTCACATTCCTGTGGCTAATTTTTAAAAAAGAAAGGAAAAGAAGTCTTCAGCAGTTAGTGAGCACCTGAGCTGTCAGCTGTCAACTGGTTCCATTTTAATGACTAACGCCTGTGTGGGGAGAGGGATGCATCCTTTGAGGGTTTACTTCTGGCAAACATTTTCTTTGGCAAACGTGGAAACTCTTGCAAAAGCCATGAATAAAACAAGGCTGCACCGTTTCTACTTAAAGCTGCAAGCCCATATTTCCTTGGAACTTGGATGCCCCAAACCTCACATGAGGCTCTCAGAATGCAGTTGAAGCCTTTAAGCACCTCTGCAAACTAGGGGATAAGGTGCTTTCTCCAGGTGCAGTCAAGATGGAAGACTATTAACAACCTTCCTGTCTTACCAGTTTTCCAATTATCCTCTTCATGGGGATTGCTGGGGGAGCCTGTCAAAAATGCTGATTCCTATCATGGAAGCACAAAGATTTTGGTGCATAAAATTCTAGGACTGAACCTGGAAATTTCCATTTTAGTGAATAGCCAAGTGAAACAGACACAGGGGCCCTCAGACCACAAGCCGAATGACACTAGGCAGAGGCCACACTTCTCAGTCTTGATCAGATGCCACCACAGTTCTTGTCTACACGTCGCCTTCATGTGGCATTTGTCCACTGACACAGTTAAATGGGAACCACTCATGTTTGTGATATCCTGTGACTTCCACACCCAGCCCTTTGCCCCCTCATCTACATCATGGTTTACATACCCACTGTATGTCCCACCTTTATCCAGGTGCACACAGGTGTGCAAGGCTCAGGTGCTTGCCTCCCTTACTCTCGGATGTACCCCTAGTAGGGCTCTGGGGAATCTGGTTCTCTAACCTATCCACAGGAGAGTACACGTGTTATGAAAGGTAGGCATCCATTCATTATCTCTGTCCATATTTTACCTCGGGTGTCACAGGTTCAAGTTTTCAGCATTCCTAGAAGTGCTGTTCTGTCATTTTAAGGGGGAAGAAATAGGAAATTGCCAGACATAGTTGAGAACCCGTATGATAGGATCACACATTCCTCATGTTGATGACATCCTCAGAAAGCAGTATAATGATCCTTACACATAGTAACACTGGGATGAGAGAAAAAACATGAAAAGGTGAGTAGAAGAGGGTGAGGCCATTCCTCTGAGAGTGGCTCTCCTTGTCTCCAGAAGAGAGCTGGGAGCAGCGAACCCAGAGACCCGCAGGCTCCCGCCCAGTCTGGGATCACGTTTGTGCACCATGAAGCAGGGCCACCCAGCTGGCTTGGCTCCCCTTGGGGGTTGTGAGAATGAGCAGAGGAAAAGCAGGCAGGTCCAGCACCCCACAAAGCCTGGGCACAGAGGCAAGGAGACTACCAGGAAGAAAAGGAGGGCAGTGGGGTGACTGCACAGGCAGGGCCCCGAGCTGTGAACAGAGCCCACACACAGAGCCTTTTAACATCCTTGGTCAATGAATGAACTACAGATTCTTTTTCATATTTTAATAGTTTAAAAGTTTTTAATTTTTGAAAAATACACATAACATAAAACTTACCATCCTAACCATTTTTACATGTATAGTTCTATGACATGAAGCACGTTCACATGGTTGTGCAGCTGTCCCTACCATCATCTCCAGAACTTTTTCATCTTGCCAAACACTTTCCCCATGAACTAGCCATCTGCTCCCCAAGCTCTGATGCCCATCTACTTTCTGTCACTGAGTCTGATGACTCTTAAGTACCTCATCTAAGTGGATTCATGTAGTATTTGCTCTTCTGTGTCTGGCTTCTTCCACTCAGCATAATGCTCTCTAGGTTCCCTCACGTTGGGGCAGGTGCATGATCCCCTTCCATCCTGTGGTTAACGTTCCATTGCTTGGATGGCCCACATTGTACCTTTCCATTTCCTGCCGCCCAAGCTGCCCCCACACCCCTGGCTCTTGGAATAGTGCTGCCTTGGAGGTACAGATTGTTAAAAGGAGGGGGGCTGAGCATGTTGTGAGTTTTAGAAATGGCATCTTTAAAGTAAAAGTCATAGAAGTCATGACATGAGATGAGCCATCCTCATTACCTGGGATTCCCAAGTTTTATAAAAGAGCCCAGTCTACTGTAGGTCTCACAAGGGTCCTTGGGCGGGCCCTCTCCAACACCCAGGCCTTAGGTTGGGGTTCGGAATTTTCTGTTCTTCCTCTGAGAGGAAGTTCCCTGGACTGAACTGCCTCAGGGCTCCCCCACTATCTGCTCTGCACTCTATATGTGTGTCCTTACTCACTTTCATGCATCTCCCCAGGTGCCCTTCCCAGGTGAGATAAGGATTAAGGGCAACATCCTGAGGTTGTAACACAACCAGTAAGGGTTTCAGCTCTGCTTAGAGGCACCTTGTCCTCCAGAGCAGAGGAGGCAAGCCAGCCAGGGAGAAGGGCCGTGTGTACTAAGTACTCTCAGTTCTTCCAGCTTGATGAGGCGAGCAGACGGGCCATAAATCTCTGCAGGCCATCCAACTCAGCTCATCCACAGACCTCAGGGCTCCAGCGGTTCAGATAAGGTGAAGGCTGCTCCCTCAAAGCCTCATCTGACCTGGCTGTCCAGTCCTCTCCTTGCTGTGGCTGCAACATCAATTACTAGGATGCTCCTGGCTTGGGGAACTGTTGGCCTTCATTCTCCATAAGGTCATGCATCTGTAGCATTCAAAATTAAGTCAGCTAATGTGGGATGAGGCATAAAAAAAATTGTAATAAGACTTCAAAATAAAAATTGTTAATAAGACCAAGGCTCTTCTGTAGGCCCTGGATGTGAGTGTTAACACATCCGTGGAGTAGTGATATTTTTACAGGAACAAGCATTTTTCCCACAGAACCTGTCACTTCTAGGGCTTTCGCCTGTGGACAACATTAGCCTGGAATACCTTTGAGAAACAGAGTTTTCTTATTATGACATTTTCTCTTATTATGACATTTTAAGTAAATCTTAAAAATGATCCCAGATCAACAGGAGATTCAATTTGTCATCGGTGTTCCTGACCTTCTACCTCCAATATCTTTCTGTATTTCACTTCACGCACCCTCCCAGAACAGATAAACTTCATCATGTTATTCTAGAACCCAGAGAAGAGACAGAAGCCCCCCTCCCCACCTGAATCCCCTTGGCTTTCCTCTGGACTCACATTCTGGGGGCTAGCTGCTCCCCGTGGCCTCAGCGAGCTCCTGCTGGACCAGCCACCCCATCCTCCGGTCCTCCAAAAGTTCCCCACCTGCCCTCGGTCCACATGCTCCCCTAGCTTCTGAGACACCCCCACCTTTCCCACCACTCACGTCTCCTGGGACTCTTCCAGCTGCTTCTGCAGTAGTTACACAGGCGATACAGGCGGGGCCCTAACCCTGCCCCTGACACCAATGTCATGCAACATGTGGGGCTGCACCGTATTCTCGGGCCCAATCATTCAAAGCCATGACTCTGCTCTGCTCTGATCACTCATTTAATTGTTACAAAGGACAAAGCTGCTACTAGCTGTCTTCATGCTGTTTTGCCAAGTATATGGCAGATTCACTGTTGAGCTGAGCCCCAGGAGGCAAACACAATGTTTCCACGCACTGGTTCCACACAGCTGGGCAAACGGGGCCCCAGCCAGAGGAGGTGAGCTGGGTCTTGGCGAAGACTGAGCTTGCTTGGCTGCACCTGGGTTTGGGTTTTCTCTGTGTCCCTGCTGCCATGTGTTAGGGTCAGTGCAGCTGGAACCCGCGCCCATCTCTTCCTGCAGGGCCTGGCTTTTCTTGCAGGTGGAGGAGACTATGTGACAGCTCAGACCAACGCCAAGGCAGCCCAAGCTCCCTGCAGTGAGGGCTCTGTGTGGTGGTGTGGGCACCAAAGCAAGTCCTTGCCTCCTGCTTTCTGTCTGTTTGTTTATATTCAAGCTGCTTCCAATGCTGCCATTTAATTTATAAATGCTCAAAATGCTATATTTAATTCAACTCAATAAAAAAAAAATCTAATACAACAAAATGGGCAGAGGACCTAAATAGATTCTTTTCCAAAGAAGACATACAGATGGCCGACAGACACATGAGTCAACAGATGAGTCCTAACATCTCAGATTAACTTACTTTTATGTCTAGAAATTCTCATGATCACCCCAGTTGATTGCTTATTTGGTGGGGAGCATTTGTTGCATATATGACTGGGTAGAACTATTGTCCCAGCATCATTGATAGTCTCTTCAAATGGAAACCAGATTTCTAAAACATATTCCTCTGTTTGTATTCATTTAAATGGATTTTAAACAGCAGATGTTTCTAAACATGCTTATGTTGTAACTACTTAAATGAGATAAGAAATTCACACTGGGACCATGCAATTCTATGATTTGTAGCAATCTCTTTTAGTTCTATTTTTACTTGTCTATAGTCATTCACTGGTCTGTATCTTTTCTATGACATTTCTTCAAAAATCTTATGTATTTTCTGACCAAAATGGTATCTCTTCTGTTGGAAATAATATTTGATGAATTTTATTGATTAATGGAAAAAATATGCTTCCTTATCTTCCTGTTTCCCCCTAACAACATTTCAGTAAAATCCAAAATTATAAGAATGTGCCTCGGATTGATTAATTTATTCTGAGTGCAAAGGAGATGAATATTTATATAATTTTAAAGTTTTGTCAATGTCAAAGTGTTGAAATCAACATATTTAAATTTAGAGAAAGGAAAATAAGGTAAAATACATTAAAATATGTATTAACTAAATACAGTTAATTTTAAAACAGGTAACTCTGAAAAGAGCCCACTTACAAAGCCAGTAAAGACTTCTGGAGATGGGTGGCGGTTATGGCTGCTCAGCGACGTGGATGTGTTTAATGCTACTGAGCTGTGCCCTGAAAACAGTGAAGAGGGCAAACTTTGTTATGTTCATTTTAATATGTTCATATTAAAAATAACAAGAATTTAAAAAATGTAAAAGCTAATAAAGAAATGAACATTCTCAGAGAAAAAAATACACTTCTCTTTTGCAGAGAAAATAGAGCCATGTTTTATGAATCAGCTCAGGAACTCAGAAGAAAAAAGTATCATCCTTCCCTATATTTCCAGGCTTGTATAAAGGAAGAGGCCGCACCCCTCACTGAGGGCCCAGCAGGGAGCAGAGCTCCCCTCCCCCAACTGCTCCGGGCACATCTGAGTAGGTGTCCAGCAGGCGCAGAGGCAAGTGTGAGTCGGGGGCTAAATCTGGTCCCGAGTATTCATCTGTTTGGGCACCCCAGCCTGGGGGCCTTACAAATAGAAATGCATCTCTGGGTTCCGAAGTCCAAGGTCAAGGTGCTGGCAGATTTGGTTCCTGTAGAAGCTCTCTTCCTAGTTTGCACCTGGAGACTTCCCTGCTGTCCTCACAGGGCAGGGAGAGCAGTTCTCAGGGTCTCTCCCTCTTCATATGGGAACACGGATGTCATCAAAGTAAGGCCCCGCCTGTATCACCTCATCTCACTTTAATTATTTCCTTATTCCAAATACAGTCATATTGGCAGTTAGGAATTTGCGGGGAGGGGAGGATTCAGTCCATAACACACGGGCAGGATTCCACTTTCTAATGAGTAAGCCATGCAGAAAGCATGTGTTCAAGGAGAAGAGGAGAGCGCCACTGATAAGAAGCCACATTCAAGCAGCCTGTGGAAAGGAGGACACAGGCATCCAAAAGAGCACAGGGAGGGGACACCATGGAAGCAGTGTCTGGAATTTGAGAATAGTGGGTAAGGGGGACAAAGCCCCATTCGGTGGTTGGATCATTCAGAGTTCCTGGAGCAGCTCGGGTGCAGTGGTGCCCAAGCAAGTTCATTGCTGGGCTCAGGTGATGCGCAGTGACTCAGACAGTGACCACTTTTCAGTAATTGAGAGAGGAAAGCACAGCCACGGGGCAGAGGAGGTGAGGGCTTGATGCAGCCGGTCCTCTCAGCTACGCAGGACACAGTGGAACCAGGGGTGGTTGACCAGTAGGACAGATGGCCTGGGCCAAGGCACCCTTGTATGTATAAGGGAAGAAGCAACGAGGTCTTATCAGAGAACACTGACTGCAGACACAAGCCCAGGGATGGCGTGGGTCCAGGAAACTGGCAGGGCATAGGAGGGCCGGAGTAACCACAGGCCACAGGAACTGGGAAGCCCAGCTCCAGGCCTGATGATGTGGTGCACTGGAAGTTCTCGGCCAAATCAAAGAGCAAGGGCAGTCCATGACCTGTTTCCTGGGGCACCCACCCAGGACCCAGCCTCACTTCCCTGTAAAACAAACAAAATGAAAACCACAGGCCTGGCCTGAAGGTTCAGAGCCCTTTATCCTTCTATTTTGTAAATAAACGCATAATTAATCTGAATTGAAAAGAGTAAACATTGTAAATTCTTTCTTTTCCTGACTTTTCTCTGGTTGTTATCTTTAAGTGCTAGAGGCTGTAAAGGCAGCATTAATGATGTGATGCTTCCAAGCCTCTGTCCCCCTTCTCACTGTAAACCCAAAGCTGTAGAGTAAACATGCAGCAAGGGAAAAAAAACCCAGGAAATCATAAAATTCTGCTTTCTCTACATAGTCTCTCTGGGGTGCAATTTCCAAATTCACTCTCTTAACAGACACATAATGGATTCATGATTTCCTGGGAAGAAACTTCCTAGCACAGGACTCCTACCGACACATGCATGGCTTTGGAAAAGCGGAGTGTTGAAAAGATAAAAACACATGTTGGACGTGAGCCCCACAGAGAAACTAGGAAAACGGTCCATAAAAGAAAATGGACTCTGTAGGGTGGGCTCAGCAAAAGGGTCACAGCTGCACAGGGTGACAGCTCTGTGACTTGGGACAAGCCAGGCAACTGTCCACACCCCAGTGCTCCGAGGAGGGTTGCAGGCCTCTGCTTGTCAGTCCTCGTCACTGACAGCCATCACTGGACTTCAGCAGTGCTCAGTCCAGCTCACTCCTGGGCGGTGGTTGGACATGACAGTGAGGAAAAAGCAGGTTTATCGAAAAACAGGAACACTGCATACACAGTTCTGCCAGTTCAGGTATTTCAAAAACACAGATAAAAGAAGAAAAGGGAGGCCTGAGGCTTTGGGAAGCCCCAAGCTAAAATTCAATGAGCACAGCCAGAATCCCTGAAAATGGGCACCCATGTATGAGGAGAGGTACAAAGGCTGGGCTGGCTTGGGTGAGAAATGGTTTGGTTCTCACAGCAAAGGCAAGGTGGGATGCCCCGACTGCTGTCTGATTTCCAGTGGTCTGCCCCAGATGCAGGCTTCTCACCCTCCACCCTATTGACATCAGCAGCCAGCTGATTCTTTGTTGTGGGGGTGTCCCGTGCATCTCAGGGTGCTGAGTGCATCTCTGGCCTCTACCTAATCACAATAACCAAAAGTGTCTAGGGGCACCCAGGTGTCTCTCAGGGGGTGCAGAATCACTCCCTTTTTAAAATGAATGCACCAAAAGAAATACTCTCACCTAGAATAGACAGAAAGTAAAAGACAGCTGACTACATCCAGACATCAAGGGTTCCTCCATGGGTGGCTGGGTGCCCTCAACTGCATTTCTGGCTCTGAGAAGAGTAGGCGCCTGTGTGCAGAACCCCAGAATTGGGGCTTTTTGCTTCCATGCCCTACAGGCACTGCTCTGGGGTGCCTCATGCATGGTACTCCTGCAGCCATTTTCCATCTTCAGTGGGGATCCTGCTGCCTCATTGCCACAGTGTGGGTGGTGTGGTTCAAGCCCTTACACCCTCTCTCCTCTCCTATGAAGAAAACAACATTTCCTTATGACACTGACTCAAAACCTGTTCACCAGAGAAGAGTCATGGCTGTCTCTTACTGCCGGAAAACTTGAAGCATGAATGTTTATTGTCCAGCTTAATGTCATCTGAACAAATGGTGGTGAAACTCAGGTGACCATTGTTTCCAAAAAGAGCAAAGGTAAAGCCTGTTGGCCAGCCATGGCCTGGGGCCTGATCTCACAGCCCAACACCCCAGCCCAGCTCCCAGGCTCCCTGGGACAGAGGAGCTCCCAGGAGGCAGCATTAAGTGACCACAGTCTTTGTCTCTCCTTAGTAAGAACCATGGTCATGAGAGCCCATTGTGAGTAGAAGGTAAAGCTGTTGGAGGAGTTTGGTCCAGGTACGAGAATATCAGTAAGAGAAAGAGACCTCTTCTCATACATCAGAAGGCCTTCAGTTACTATCTTATGTTGCTTTGTTGGCCAAAACTGGATATAATATGCCAAGGAAGTCCAGGGAATGCCACACCCTTTAATTGCTAAAGTCCTTTGAAATACACAATTTCAAAATTGTATTTTCTCTTGAGTATTGATTGTTCCAGCTGAGCTTTAGAAATGACCAAACAGATTCTGAATAAAACTGTGCTCGGAACCATGTGTTACCCTCTGATCGGCAGATCACTGACATCACTGGGATGATGAGTCTGCTCTTGCTGGAGCATAGTCAACCCTCCATTTTTTTCAAATCTGTCTTTGTCTTGAACATGACTTAAGTAAAGGAATGATTTCTTACAGTAACGGGACTGCCTCGGAAACTGAGTTTCTGCCAGTTTTCAGTAGAGGGTCCAGGCCTGTTAATTACATGATGCTATGAGGCATTCTTGCTCTGGGAAGAACAGTAAAAATGGGATCATTCTTGTGTATCCACCCATCTCCAAGATCCTTTTATTTTAGGAAAAAAACTTACACTCTTAATTATTGCATAAACTTTTGATGCCAGGGTTCTTGTTAATGGAGTCGAAGAATGAAGTTTGCAAACACTCAAAACAGGAAAGTAAGGGAGAGGCTTTTATTTAGAGATAAAGTTAGAGGACAGAGTCCTGGCTCAGGCCAGAAGGGCACAAGAGAGTACACAGTTGTGCGTTGTCTAGGGGTTTTATAGGCAGTTGAGAATTTTTGGGAATGTGATAAAGCACTTAGGGGTGTGGACTTATCAAGTGGTCTTAAAATGTTCATCCTTGATGAGACATTAAGTCCCTTTTCTCATCAGTCCTTGAGGAAATTCTGCAAATTACATTAACATAAGAAATTTACTGCAGATTTCTTTCCCAGAATAGCAGCTTGTTGGTCTGGGGGCATATCAATCATCAATCAAGACTGCTTGCCCTGCCCTCAAGGTGGGCTGAGTTATTGTCTGTTTGCTAAAGAGTTTAAAAGCCAATCTAAGATGGAATTTTTCTTGCTTTTACTATTTGTTTTTGGCTGGTCTTGCTTGCCATTATTAATTGCCCGGGTTGCAAATCACCTGATCATGTTTGAAGGAGGGAAAACAGCATATAGGCCTGGGCCTTTTAGCATGCTAAAGTGAATCTTACACATGATTACAAATGATTAGCATAATAAAAACATGGGCTATGCTGAGACACTTTTCTTTATCTGGGGAATATTAACTGATCTCACTGAAGAATGACTCTAAAGCTTAATGTTTAGCACAGAGTTTTGGTAGGGGGTTTCTTTACATATAATTGCATCACTCTGACTGTAATTATCCTGCCTTGCTTTTTCAAAAGGGCTTCACCCTCTGTTTAAGCCCCCAGTCACTATCTCACTATGCACAGAGTCATATGCCCATGGAAATACCTATACACAGAGTGTTGGTTGAATAGTGCCCCCCAAATTCACATTCACCCAGAACCTCAGAATGTGAGCTTACTTGGAAATTGGGTCTTGTCAATGTTACTTGTTAAATTTGGACAAGGCCATACTGGATTGGAAGATTGGAATGGGCCCTAATCCATGAACGGATGTCTTCATAGAAAGAGACAGCAGGGACCCATATGGAAAAATGCTCAGGATGACGAAGGTGGAAATTAAATAATTCAGAGACAAGCCAAGAAGGAACTGGAGCTCCTTCAAGGACAGACCCTTCCCTGCAGACGTCAGAGGGAGCACAGCCTTGCTGACATCCTGATCTTGGACTTCTGGCTCCAGAACTGGGAGAGAATAAATACCTGTTGTTTAAGTCACCCCGTTTGTGAAAACTTGTGATGGCAGCCCCAGGAAATGGACACC
The DNA here is from genome assembly GCF_030020395.1 of Manis pentadactyla. Taxonomy (NCBI): domain Eukaryota; kingdom Metazoa; phylum Chordata; class Mammalia; order Pholidota; family Manidae; genus Manis; species Manis pentadactyla. Next base: position 48,976,261 of record NC_080025.1, read on the forward strand.
CACAGACTTTCTGTCCTGATGGATGCCTCCACAACCCAGACCCCTTTCCCTCCATCTCCTTCAGGATTTTCCTCTCCACGTTCTCTGATATGACATTGTGGAAATTCCAAATTCTCCTTCTTCCAAATCCTCACTGTCCATCTGTGCACTGACTTGGCCCTCTCCGTGATGCCCTGGCGCTGCCTTGTGAGACTGACTGCACCCGGGGATCCTTGGTTTCCACTTGTCTGAGCCCATGCTGGGCTTACCTGTCTCATTAATTTATTTATTAATTTTCCACACAGTCTTACATTACTTTGCTTGGGCTGTCACAACAAATACAACATCAACTGGGTAGTATAAGTATTTTCTCACAGCTCTGAAGGCTAGAGGGTCGTCTGCAGGGCTGGTTCCCTGTGTGGACTCTGAGGGACACTCTGTCCCTGGCCTTTTCCCAGTGTCTGGTGATGATCAGGCAGTCCTTGCCAATCCTTGGCAGGCAGACACATTCTACAATCTGCACCTCTATCCTCAGATGGTACTGCCCCTGTGTCTCTGTGTCCCCCCATAGTGTTTCTTTGTACCTCCCTCTTCTCCTTATAAGAACATGGATCACTAGATTAGGGCCACCCTAAATCACTGTGCCCTCACCTTTAATCCATTATGTCTGCAAAGATCCTTTTCCTAAGTTAGGTCTCATTCACAGGTGTGGGGTAGGACCTCAACACAATTCAACCCATAACCCGACAGATTCCCCAAGGCACTGTCAGACATACCATCAGCCTCCTCTCAAATGCATACTTGTTTGTGAAGACTTCTGGGTTCCTCCCAATTGATCAGGGCCAATTCATGGTCAGAGTCTATATGCAGGCTGAGGCTCAGTGGTCTGGGGGAGGCCTGGGGAGCTCAGAGTTGAGGAAGTTGGGGCAAAACAGCAGACAGTCCCAGGCAGCAACCCTGCCAGCACTCCAGGAGCTGTTAGGTAGCGTCTGCCTCCCTATGCACCTTCTGCTATGGCACTAGAGCTCTGTGTCACCTTTACCATTTGCCCTGGTCCCTTCCCTCCTACTGGACTGCAGGTTCTAGAGTGCAGTGGTGGTGACACCTGCATTCTGCACATGTCCACATCGCACTGCTCAGAGCGATCATCTGCCTCTGAATCAAGAATGTTGGTTAAAATTTCAGAATCTCAGTCCACACAAAAGCCACATTAAGTCTCATCTTCTCACCAGTGCCTGGGTGATGGTCAGCAAGCTGCCCTGGGGTTCTTCTCACAAAGCTCAAGCTGCTGGAGGGTCCACAAGCATTGGCAGAATAACAGTCTCAATGTCTTCTCTTTGAAAGACAGGATTTGGCCTGTCTCTTTGGTTTCTGGAAACAGTCCCCGGGATTCTTCTCTTAAAGACTTAATACAGTTCAAGTTGATATTTGGGTGACTACAACCAAGAGATTACTAAGCAATTCATAAATTGGGAAAAGACGTTGGAATGTAGCAACAAGTTGCTCTGTAGAAGGTTTTGTTCAACTCTGTGCACCATCGGGGAGTGTGAGAACACCCTGAGTCCTGGGTCGTGGCAATGCTGGGTGTGTCCCCTCCTTACCTCACATTACATTTGCCTGACAATTTCATAGGTGGAAGAAGTGTCTTGCGTTTTAAGTATTTCATTTGCTTCCAAACTTGGGAGAATCATTATCATATTTTTTTGTCCATTTATTTTTTTGTAACTTTCGTTTGCCCCTTTTCCTATGACTGTGATTATTTTTGAGTTTATTTGAAATACCTTTTAAATACTAAGAATATTTGAGTTGCAAATTTACTGTGTGCCCCACATAATTTTTTCTATTTTAATACAGTTAAATCCATCTGTCTTCCCTTATAATTTCTTAGACATTGAGTTTGAAAGGGTACATCTTTGTTATGCATCTCATTTGCTGGGATGCTTTGTAGAAGCAGCAGGTTTTGAAAAGCCACGAGTTGTACTTGGATATCATACTGTAAGGACAGTAGGTCCACTGGACTAACCCATGTCCTCTGCTTCTCAGAGGCACATCCAAGCCAATAAATGGGAGGCCACCTCTAGGTGGAGGGCCCTGTGGTTACATCAGGCTGCCTTGGCAGAGCTTGCTGATAAAAAGTAAGTTTCATAGTCACCGAGTTTTATACCCAGCCATGGATTTAACCCCTTCACATAGACACCCCATGCACCTCACTGTGCCATTGGCAAAAATATCCTGGCCCCTCTAAACTTGCCTGAAAGTGCCCAAATGTTTTTCACAGTAGCTTCACTAATTTAAATCTACACCAGCAATGCATGAGAGTTAAAACTGTGCTAAAGCCTCTGCCTATTTTCCTCTCATTTATGTACTCATTTGAAAATGTATGCACTGGCATTGTGGCATGTCCTAGAAACACAGTAAAACCTAATGTATCCACACATCCCTGCTGTTATGACAATTTCACTCATATGTATGATTATGGAAAGATAGAATAGAGATTGTGTCCACCCATTCAGGATGTTGTATAAAACAGCACAAACAGGAACTTGTAAACAGCAGACATTTATTCCTCACAGTCCTGGAGGCTGGTAGTCCAAAGGCAGGGTGCCTGTGTGGTGGGTGAGGACCCTCTTACAGGTTCATTGACAGACAGAAGTCCTCACAAGGAAGAAGGGGCAGAGGGCGTCTGGGGTTCCTTTCATCAGGTCACCACTCTCCACATGAGGCTCCACCCTCATGACCTTGTCACCTCCCAAAGGAACCCCCACCACCACCAGTACCATCACTTTGAGGGTTAGGATCTCAGCACATAGATCTGGGGGGGGACGCAAATGTTCAGGCCACAGCAGGATGGCTGGCATCTCTGACACCCCTTCCCAGCCTCAGGTGGGATCAATCTCATCTGTGCCAGATTGTTTCCGCTGACAGGTGGCACCAGGCCACTCACAGTGCCCCTGCCAATGAGGCTGAGTGCAATGTCCAAACCATGCCCCTCAAAGGGGAGGATGAAGAACCACCTCCTGCTGTCCTGGAAGCTACCAGGGGCCCCAGAAGAAGGGCCTGGCGGGGCCAAGCTGGGACTGGGGCTTGTAGGTAAGGTCACTGTCTAAGTACCAAGCCAAGTTGTACTTCATTAAACCTGGATCTTACTGTCTCCAAAATGGCCGAACCTATTTCCCTCCAAGTTTTATTGAGCTAGAATTGACATTTAATTCTGAGTAAGTTTAAGATGTACCCCACCATGATTTTATGTATGTGTATGTTGCAATGAGGACAGCACATTCAATCAACACCTGACATTTTTAATGACCGTAAAGACCCTGGTCTACTCATGGCCATGGCATGTGGTTTTGCCCGAATCGCAGAATCTTCACGAGTGAAGCTGGGGCATCCGACCTCATGGTGACATGGGAAGGACATGAGATGCTGCGCTTACTTTATTTCATATCTTGAAAGGTGCTTTTAACAATGTGGCTGGGGGCACAGCATGACTCAGTCAGGAGCCTTACCACTCTCTAACTTCATTTAGTAAAATTTCTATAAATGGGTGAAGTATTAGGCCTTACAATGGCAGGTAAGCTGTTAGACTAATATTGACATGTTCATATAAACTGAAAAGATGACAAGTGTGCTATCCAGCTGGAGGGGCTGCATTCTCTAAAGGATCCGAGTAACGCCTTCCCAGAAGCTTAGGTCCATCCTCCCAACCAGCCGACCCGGCAGACACACGGACGAGCAGACCAGCCAGTGATGTGGGTACAGGTCACCTGCCATGTGGTGACGGGAGGCCACAACTGCCCCAGGAAGCCCCAGGAGCAGTGACTGTCATTCTGTACTGTGATGGTTGTGTCTCCTGTGACTTCACATCCTCCATACAAAAGCCATGGATTCTAACCCAGCACACCCCCTCTCCCTGACTGTCAACTTGCTCAGTGGCCTTCTGTTGCCTTCCATCAGCCTTCAGGTGGCCAGGCCTTTACTCACCTGGCCTATGGCTTCACTGGGCTGCCTCCAGCCAGAGGCACATATGTCCATTTGGCCCCCAAAGCCTTCCTGTGGGACCTTCCCTCATCAAGCCCCTCCTTACCCTGTGTAAGCTCCACACACATGGTAGCACCCCAAGGGAGCAGCACCGTTCATCCAAAGCACCTGGCCTCCCCCCATCCTGATGCCCACCAAGCAGATGTTCTAGATGCTTTCCATTGCCTGGATTCCAAATGACCTGCAGTCTTGTCTCAGTCACATCCCCTCACCTTTCTCTTTCCTCTCCTCTGCTGGCTTGGCACCTGCTGTTAGCCATGCTGTTTTCTTTATATCACCTCAAAGAGTTTCTGTATGGCTCCTATTCTACAGAAGAGATGCCCATAAGTCTCCATCCCACCCTCAGCCAGTACCTTGGGTCCAGAGGCCTGCAGGTCCCAGTAGGAACACCCTACTCCCACCCTGAGCCTGACATTCTGGCCCAGACCCTTCCTGCTGGTGAGAGTCACTCTCGCAGTGTCCCATGCTGAAGCTATATTAGAATTGGCTTGAGTCCCTCTTCCCATTCATGGACATCTGCCCATGGCCACCACAGAGAGGGACAGTGGGGGTCCCCAAGTCCTGGTCCTGTCATGGTCATGAGCTGGTGGGAACTGGGGTGCTTCCTGAGATGAGGGGTGTATCTGCTCATGCCTCTGGGTTCCTCCAGGAGGTGCTGGACACAGCAGCCTAAATGCTCAATGGACAGTCATAGGTGAGACAATGTTGGCCTGAGCAAATCTGCTGGAGACAAACAACACTTTCTTTTAACTAAAGTGCTGGCCAACCTGAATAATCTGAATAAGTGAAATCAGCTCCTTGAGTATTGAATAGGAAGGTGTGTCTCATAACACTGGTAATCTTTCCAAGATCGTAAGTGCAGATAATTCCATTTATTCAGAATTCTAAAACCACTTTTTAACATTAAATGACAATTCTAATGTTACATTTTCTAATGAAAAATGTAATGTGCAAAACTAGTCAAAAACTTCTGAAAATAAAGAAGAATAAAGAGATATTCGGCAAACTAGGTATTAACATTTACTGCAAAGTCCCTGTGAGTTTGACACAGGGTATGATGTCTTTACCACTGGGACCGCAAGAGCAGATTCTAAAATGTTAGGATGAAATGTAGGACACAGGTGACATTTCAAATCCAGGGAAGTGGGACAGAATTTTGAATGCATGAGTTGCATTATTTGACTACATACTTGTAGTTATTTTTTCCTTTACGACACAAGATATACAACAATACACTCCATTAAACAAAGTATTTAAAACTCAACTGAAAAATTGAGGAGCCTGTAAAAGAACCATTTAAGCTTTATGTGGCAGCAGGCTTCCTTGACTAGAATTAGAATGGAAAAACTGTAAAGTTATAAAAACATAAGTAGTACTAATGTAAAGAAAGTGAAAAAGAGAATAAGCCAATTTTTGCAGTGATGCACATACACACACCACACAGTGCATGTAATGAAAGGTTTATGTACCTGAAATCAAGCAAGAAAAGTCAAACATCCTATGATAATCATTTGCCATGTCACAGTATTTTGTTATAGGTGGGATTTCTTGCTGTTTTTCACTCTTTAAAGTAAGGTTTAGATGTGCAAGTTACTTTGGATGATCAAATGTGAGATTCCAAAATTATATATTACTTTATCTTACTGAGAATTTGGGATTCTTTGTTATTTCAACAGATTCTAACCCATCTCGACCCATATAAAACCAGCTAGAAAATGGGAATGATACAAATCACCATTTCATAGGAGAGGCATGGAAATGGCTGAGAAGATACATTAAAACACACCTGATCGCACTAATAACTGAATTCCATTGTATACTTTTTGCATGGACAAAAGCCATTGCTGGGGAGAAATTAGGCCAACACAGAACTTGTCATACTTTGGTGATAATATAAATTGGAAAGTATTAAAGTTAGGGATAGAATTTAAAATTTGGGAACCATGGGGACAGCCATCCACGTCTATAAGCTGTCCACGGAAATAATAGAATGAGCCCAGCTGTATGAGATTCATTGCAGCATTGTTCATAATAGCATACAATTATTTAAAACACTTAAACATCTATCAATACAAATGTGGCAAATGAATTCAGATACTGTCATTAGGGAAATGACACAGTAGGCAGCCACTGCAAGAGTGACTTAGATTAATAGAAAAAGTTATAATTAACATATTACTACATTAAAAAGGTAATTAAAAGATAAAATCTGTTACTATTTTTGAATTAAAACAAAAATAAGAGAGGGAGGGAGATTGGAAGTATCTGGAATAATATGCATCACACTTTAAGAGAAATCCACTCCTGGAAATAGAAAAGGGGCAGGAATACAGAGAGAGGGTTTCAGGAGCTCCTTCATATAATTCTAATGGTTAGTGCTATTTCCAGCTATTTTTTCTTTCTTATTCCCATCCCATGTTCCATTCCTTTCTCCCTCCCTCCCTCTCTCTTTCTCTCTCTCTCTCTCTCTCTCTCTCTCTGACATGTAGGAAAGTAAGAAGTCCTTGGCAGGCTGTGGACTTGGTGGTTTTTAGGAATTTGTTCAGATCTCCAGATTCTAGTCTGTGCACCGACTTGCACTGAGCCATCCTGTGCTGCCCTGTGTCCAGTCTCTGTCCTGATGGGGCTCAGAGGCAAAACGTGGCTGGGACCTTAATAACGGGGATCAGGGAGGGCCCAGTCAGCGCGGGGGTGGCGAGGCAGAGCGGGACAGGATACAGGAACCAGGGAGGAGGGGAGCTGTGGGATAGCATCCCTGAGCAGAGCAGGCGCCTAGAGCCTGAGTCGGGCAGCTAGGCCGCACCCCTCATCTGCCATCACGGAGGAAAGGTTGAGATTGGGGGACAGGGAAGAAGAAGCTAAAGCATTAAATGGTTTTGTTTAATACGTTAAAATTGTTATGTTCGTATTTTTGTGTGTGAAAGTGGTAAGATGAGGAAGGTGAGGGCACACTTCCACTGGGTCACTTCATCCCACTGCCACTGAGGGCGATGCTCCCTCAGGGAAGCATCCCTGTCACGTGGACGCCATGCCCTCTGCAGGAGCACTGGGCCACCGAGCCCATCAGACCCTGCCCAGGCCAGGCCCTCCAACCCCTCGACACCACTGGCCCTGGGAGACGGCTGAGTCCTGGCAAAGTAAGCCAGTTTCCAAAACTCTAAGCTCCTCCCCTCCCCATGCCGGACACACCTCCCTAGACAGTGGGCTACAGTGCTCCCTTTCCCCTCAGATCTGCTGCAGACATGTGGTTTGTGCTAAGCCAGGGCCTGATCTGCACCGTGTGTCTGGGCCACAGTCGCCACCTGTCACCCCGGCCTCTCAGACCCTGCCTTTGCCTGTCCACACTTGAGTTTCTGCCTGTAAGGTTTTCTCTGAACTGAAGGATCCTGGTTCCATGAACACCACCTAGGAGAATTAGCAAATATTTTCATTTTGAGTTCTTTCCTGCTCTAGAGGACTCTGATACAAGACACCCAGTCAGTGGAAGCCCAGAGCTTAGGCCAGGACCAGAGGCAGGACCCAACACAGACACAGACAGGCTCACAAACGGGTTTGTGAATGACACTGGGAGTTTGGCATGGGATGGTCTGTGTTGTAAGGCAGTGAGCTCACTGTAAGGGGAGGTATCCAAACAAGGATCCATGTGAGTCTGCTCCTGAGGATGCTGAAGTGGGTGCTGGCAATCTTGGGCCCACCACATGTATCATACAAAGGACAAACTATGAATAAGTGAATTTTGCACATGCATAAAAAGAAGTATACATCCATGCCGAAAATCACAGCTCCGGGCCGAGCTGAGACCCCACCAGGTCTGTGGACTCCGTCCACAAGGATTGGCCTGGAGAACCCGGAGTGCAGCACCTCCCGGGCTGCCCAGGCGGTACTTTCAGAACTGCTGAGCATCTATCTCCAGACCAAACATGAGCAAGTGTGCGGATCAGCTCAGCATTTCCAGCATTTCCACCTACTTGTGAAATTTATAGCAAAGAAGCCAACCTGTAAAGAGACCTCCTTCCTTGTGAACACACGGTTAGGTCCAGGAAGCTTTCACAGAATGCACATGGGGGCTAAGTGCTGAGGCCCCAAATCTGAGAGCATGCTTTATGCAGGGTCAGAATGGTGCCTGTCCACCCACACAGAGGTTGGAAGTGGGTCCCATGGTGGTGGTGCCCTCTCTCACTGAGAACAAGATTTTATTCAGTTTTCTAAGAAGGTGGACAGTTTCCAAATTGCACTAAGAAATAATGTCACTGGTGTGAGGAAAGAGGCTGTCAATCATTTCTTCATGCCCATGTTCATAAACACCCTGCAGCTGCCCGTCTGTGAGCCAGAGGACAGGTCTGCTCCTGGGGCTGCTTTGACAGCTGGTGCTTATGTGTGCACACGACTGCTGCCATGGTTGTGCCTGTGCACAGGTGACAGCCACGTGGTGCTCTTCATATCAAGGAATCCAAGTGGCTGAAAGCTAACGGGTCCTGTGTGCGAACTGTATGTCCCCAGCCCCACCCTCAGCTGCTTGCCCAACAGAGCTCATCAGACTGCAGGGCTTCCGAACAGTCAGCCCTGGATGAGCTGTGCTCTCCCTGTGGGAGGGCGTAGAGGAAGCAAAGGAGGAGGAAGACCACAGGGGGTCTTGAGGGATTAAATCAGGTGGGTATCACTGGGGCTTACTGCTCACTCCATGCTTGCACAGACATATTTCCCCAGCTCTTTGCACAGAAGGGCCTGGAAGCAATGACCCCCAGTAGCAAGGAGTACACCTCGTTCCAGGCTTGTGGAAATGGCTGGCCCCACATCTGGTCAGGGAAAACCATCTTGTAACAAAAGGGCAAGGAAATGCTCCCAAATGACAGGGGCATTTAATGGGGGGGTTCACAATGGATTCCTGTTTGCCAAATCTGGAAAACGTGAGTATCAGGAAGAATAGAGGCTGTAATGGAAACTGAATTAAACAAAATCACACTTGAGTCTTGGCTGATGCTTAGCAGAGGTGGGAGGACAGAAGCCCCTCCATATATGTGAGCATGGGCTAACGCATACAGAAGAAAGATGCAATCTGAAAGTCGACTTACAGCAGGCAGTGCAACCATCAGTGGAGAAGGGATCCTCTATTTTGTAAACCTTGCAGGAAAAGTTCAGGGGAGCCAGGCTATTTGCATTTTCTCTAAGTATTGCTTCCCAGCTCATTTCCTGATGTAAAGGAAACCAGGGACTTGCACAATATATCACATGTGTGGATGGCGCCTAATTAATCACAGACTTCGTATCAATACTCAGCTGTACAAAGGCCACAAAGTGCTTCTTGATGTGATGAAAGGGATTCACAGTTGGAGAGTATTCTTTCCAAAAATCTCACACTTAAATTGACTCTTGGGGCTGAGGGCTGATATCTAGAGAGAAGTGTGTTGCAGAATGACTGGCCTGGACCCTCCAAAACCCGGGTGGGCTGCCCGGATCACAGGGGACTCTGAGAGCTGCAGTGACTTATCCCCCTGCATGACCCTTCATTGGACTCTGATCAAACAACTGGGAATATTCAAGAATCTTGATAGGGACTATGTTAAGTGTTTATTGTATTGGTTTTTAGACATTCCCAAAGAATTTAAATTTCTCAAAATAAAAATTATGTAAGAAGAAAAGAGAAGCCAGATACAGGAAGCAAGGTTTTGGGTTGTGTTCCTACTGCTGAGAGATTTAGTTAGCACCACACATACCTTTAAGTCAGGGGAAATTATACCAACAGCTCACTTGGCGTGGTGCTTCTTACCTGCGGGATAGCGTCACAAAGGAGGCAGGAAGGAGCTGGGGGCCTCCCGCACGCACGCTGCCTCTACTTCCAGCTGGTTCCAGCCACAGTCAGGACAGAGGGCTGAGAGGCCTCCTAGGAGGGTTGTGAACTACCGTGTCTTCCAAGTCTGTACTTGCTCAGCTGAATTTCCCCTTAATCACAGTCTCCTCTGGCTAAATTTAACACGGTCTGATGCTGCCTGGCGTCTGGGTGGGGGCAGAGAGCACAGACTTGTGGGAGGTTCTCTGAGAAAGGCTATGCCATGGGTGCCCCATCCTGCTCTTTGGGGTTCACCTCCACCCATCTTACAGGATCGTGTGGGATTCCATGTGCTGAGAATCCTGGGATGACTGCTCCCACCAAGAACACAAAGACTGTTTTTCCTCCTGGCTGAGGGAACAGTCCTCTTGACCACTGCATCAAGTCATTGGCCATCTGGTCTTATTTCCTTGGACCACCTGCCCAGCAGTGTATGGGGCATTGCGTCCACCGAGAGACTTTGGATTCATGAGTGGTGTGCAGGACCAAGATGCCACTGAGCCATGGCACTTCAAAAGAGCACATCCACCTGGCCAAGGAATATATAGAAAGAGGCTGAATTTCTTTAGTCAGCACGGAAATGTAAGTTAAAGCCACAAAGCCATGCCTACACACCCACCCAAAGGGCTACAATTAAAATGCCAAACATAGGATAAGATATGGAATAATAATGGCTCTCACACACCAGCAGTGGGAATGAAATTTGGCACAGATGTTTGGCCTTATCACCTAAGTGTAATATGCACAAGCCCCAAGATTGGCAGTCCCACTAGCATAGACCCAAAAGAAATGCCAACTTCTCTGAACCAAAATACATATAGAATGTTTGAAGGAGCCAACAACCAAAATAGCCCAAGTGTTCATCAAACGCAGGCTGGATAAATACACCACGGTACGTGGGAACTCTGCCCAGGAGTGAACGAACTGGTTGCGACTGGGTAAGCTGGATTATCCCATAGTTGAGAAGTTGGGGGAAGAAAGTGGGACTTGAGCAGATGGCACTGAAAAGTCCCCTTTGTGGACAGCTCTGACCCGGGCAGCCTCTGGGTAGAAGTCAGAGGATCGTCACCCTGGGGAGGAAGAGGGCAGGTGGGAGATGGTGCGAGGAGGTCTGCACAGGATGAGATAGGGCTCCTTGCCCAGATCCTGGGCACATGCAAGCCTGGTGATTCAGTCAGCTACACAGACCCCTCCCCATGGTTCCACTCTGTGTCCTCCATTGGCACTGGCAGGGCGTTCCTTGCTCCTTGGCATCTCAGTCTAGACAGTTAACAGCACACGTACCCTGTTTGCTTTCTCTTGAAAGGGCCCTAGGGTGCCAGGACCTGGTCTCTTAAGCAGGGTGATGGCAGGAAGTATGCATGTGAGGGGGCCTCCTCCATGGCCTGTGACCAGTTCTTAGCCACAGCCACAAGCCTCGCACACGTTCCTCTGAACACATGACTGCCACCTCCACCTGGGGCACCCCTCTCTGGGCCCATTGCCCACTGCAGGCCCTTGGCTCCCTAGTCCCAAGCACCCCCTGCTCCTCTTAGATGCCTTACTCCCCCACTGCCAGGTCAGAGGCACCTCTTCTGAGGAGCCTCTCCTGATTGGCCCATGCCTTCCACATGTAATGACCATCCTCACCTCATTACCTGCTGTGTCTGTCATTCTTGCTGCCAGGGTCTGGCTTCTGCAAGGGCTGCAGGATCCCCACAGACCCTGCATACATATGGAGCCTACTAGAGTGCTCAGTAGTCACCAGTTCACTGCTGAGTGGATTCAGCAGACATGTATCAACTGCTGACTACAAGCCGACTTGGGCACGGAGGCCAGTGTCAGCAAGTGCACCCTGAAGGCTGGAGCAGGGTGGTGTTGGGAGCGGGGGCCATGGGGCTTCAAGGTGGAGAAGGAATGGGTACTGCAGTGCCCACAACAGATGCTCGGGCCTCCCTGCAAATAGCAAACCAATTCCCAGTGCCCACCTGCAGCAGGTCCAGGGACTCACTCACCTGTGCAGGGTGGAGCAGGAAGGAAGCACACCCATACCTGGAGAACCCTGTCCTGGGCTGCCTCTCAAACCTGCATGGAGCTGGTGCACAGAGGGCACCAGGCAGCTTCTTTCCTGGGCCTCCACATGGACCCCCCAGCCCTCTGTTGGCCTGAGCCTCCCAGCCTCACCTGGACGAGGCTGGAGGACACGTGTGGCCAAGATGCGGTCTTCCCACAGCCCTGGAGCAGGACTCCTGGAGGACCCCACTCTCCCCCAGGATGAGACGAGGCCTGCCCTATCATGGTGGTGGGGTGGCCTGTCTCCATGGGACAGGGGCCCCAACTGTGCGAAAACCTGTGAGCCGGGGCCTCACCACTAACACACACAGCACCACAGCCCCCATGGGAATGCTCTCCCCAGCTGCAGGCACGCAGAGCCACCTTCTCCTCTGACTGAGTGCAGCGCAGGGCACCTGCCACCTAACTGCTAGGCCTTCTCTTGGGGTTTGTGCGGCCTCCTATTTTTCTGTTATTTGAGGGAAATCACTATCCTTCTGTTCACCCCAAGGTACAGCTCCCTTCCCTCCAGTTTATGGTGAAAATGTTGGGGTGCTGGTCACTTGCCCTACCGAATACAAGCCGTTTCGGATGTCAGTCTGTCACCTACCACCCATTCTACTTCCTGAGGTAAATTCATCTTTCCAGGAAACAGATGATCATGTCACGTGTCCCCTCCAAAGCAAACAAAATTCTCTCCAGTGACAATGATTTTCTTCCCTTCTTAATCAGAATTTCATTCACACAATCTGAAATTGGTCAAATGTTTGAAATTTCTATGATCTGGAAAATGGAGTGAAGGCTGGGTTGCCCTCAGCTCACAAAGAAAGCCATGTCCTGACAGGTCAGAGGGCACCAGAAAATGGAAGAAGTGCCCCTTCTTCCCACGCTCCAGACCCTCGGGGGCATCACCGGGCCTAAGACCTCCTGTGTCTCTCCACTCACGTCCCCCGCTGGCCGTGAGCCAGGCTTCTGCAACCTGTCCTGCCTGTCCTCCACTCCGCCCAGGCAGCTGCCTCCCCCGAGGCCATGATGCCTCGCCCTCCTTTCTCCAACTCCCAGGGCCCATGGGAAGCCCCTGCCGATATCTGTAAATGTATGAACGAGAAAGGGTCCTAGTTACTAGGTCTGAAATGCCTCTAGGAAATGGAAAATGGTTTGTTTTGGGGAGAGTTCTCTTTACCACATCTACTCAAATACATCAGAGGAGACAAGGAGAGGCGATGATAAAGTCATTCTTTTTTTTCCTATGACCAGCCACTCCGCAGAAGGTGACTTCATAAACCAGAACTGTGTTCTTAGAAGTCAAACAACACTTTTATTCTCTGTGTTGTTTGAGGGATAGAACACAGTGACTCCTGCACTGAAATACATATTATTAAGGATCAGGAACCCACGCCCCAGGACCACCGGATGAGTGAGGGGTCTGTGCTCAAGCAGGGGCTTCCCTGGGAGGCATTTCCATCCACAGCACATGCCACTAGGTGACAGTGTTGTTCTACCAAAATGACCTCCGGAAGGACAGGTGGGCCCCACTTCGATACATTGAGTATTCTGGAAAAAGATGTCTTTAAAAAAAGAATGTAGAGGGCAACACCTGGTCGGCAAACAACTATTATAACTTGTGATTGTATATTTTGACACCATTACATTAAATAATCTAATGAATAAAAAGATTCACTCGGGAAAATACAAGTCCTTTAAGCAGTATTAAATTAAGTTAGAGGAGAAATTTAGAGAATGCTTTCAGTTCAAATACTCTTTGACTTTTAAACCAGGGGTGTTTTGCTCTTGCTCTTTGAGAAAATGCAAATGATTTGAAAGCTAGGGTCCAATTTATAGCTTTGCTTCACAAGGAACATTCTCTGTCACTGTACGTAGATGTTTCTCTCTGATCTCACCAACAAAGTTCTCCACCTATGGCAGCTTAGAATACTAGTCACTTGTTTCAATGCATCTTGTACCAGAATAATGAAGTTTAAAAACACTTTGTCCAAAAATAATCAGTTAGTAGCAGGCTAGTGCCAAACTCACTTATGTTTCTGATATATTCATTTGTCCATGCTTTGCCCTTTTGTCATGATATGTACAGAATGCCATGTGCCTGTTACTTGGTGATCCATTTGCTGCCATAGACCTTATTAGCCACAGAAGGCACATGAATGAGTCAGGATCAGTGCAGTCACACCTTCCAGAAAAGATGGAGAAATGAGGTTTGTAATCAGGAGAAAGGAAGAGGACTGGGGAGGACAGGGCCCCTGTCATCTTGTGTGGGCCCACGGCAGCCTGCTAATACCTGTAAATGAATGGATTGAACAATTTCCTCCAGAAACATAACTTCAAAACCCCATTGAAAGCAACATAGAAAACCTGCATGGGCCAGTAACCATTAACCATTCAATCAATTGAAACAACACTGAAGATATTCACAGAAAACCATAATAACAGTTGCACTAATTACGTGACTTGTATCACAAATTCAAGCAACATAAAATTATAATCTTATACAAGCCTCCCTGGATAATAAAAAATAAGGAAACGTCCCCAAATAAGTTAAGCAGGTAATACAATTATAATATAAATTCTAAATTAGTTATGATGAAGAGAAAAACTAGAGATCAAATTATGTATGAGCACAGATGGCTATATCTTAACAGAATTTTAGCAAATCTAAGCTAACAATGTAAAACAAAGAAAATGTCCAAGTCAGGCTCCTCCCAGAAAGTCTAGGATGATTCTAAAAGAGACCATCTATTCCTGTGATTCATTACAAATTAAAGAGGAAAAGCACATGATTTTTTACAGTTTATTCAAAAAAGCATTTGCTATATAAATGTTAGGAATTAGTACAATAAGATGTTATTTTGGGTAATAGGGCATCTATCTACCTGACTCCCAAAAAAGAGACAAAGTCACAGGTAAATTTCAAAAGACTATTGACACCCCTTTTCAGTCCCCTGCCTGCAAGACGGAACTGGGGCATGCACGATGCAGGCTTTCCCTGCGGATAAAGAAATGGACTAGGAATGGGCTGTAGTAATTTCTACAAGGGGCAGCCTTGGTAATGATTGGGAAATGGGAATTGAGACTATTGTGATACTGGGTTACAGGTCAAAATTTAAAAAGAAAACTTCTACAGAAGAAAATGTTGGTACAAATATGGGGAGTGGGATTGCTATGCTATACAAGCATTTCTGTAAACAGAGGAGAAATTTGGCAGTCTGAGAAAACCTGAAAATGAACCTACCAGACAACACCACAGGCTACTCCTGTGTGTCCACCCTAGAAAGTAGAGCACAGATGTAAGATGTAAGCACATACATCAAACGGAGATGGCAACAAACGGAGATGCTCTAAGCTGCACTGGCAGGAAGGCTTAACCATGCCAGCATTTTCAGGGGCCAGAGAATAGCGAAAACCCTGGAAATGAAAGCCTTGTAAGTGTGTGCATCAGTAGGAAGAAGCATAAACATGCAAGAAAAAATAAGAAGTTAGGAAAAGCCCCACAGAGTAAGCTGCAAGATTATATTGGGATGGACATGCACATAATGAAAGCAGAAAAACAAAACTTGCAATATATCGGGCTACTATCCCCCAACTTTAAAGACATGCAGAACATTACACAGCTTTACAGATGCATCTCCAAAATGTTATCAACACCCCTCAAGACAGTGGTTCCTGCTAAAAAGAGGAGACAAGAGGTCATCAAAGGCCTGGCAGGGCAATGTTTCCAGAATGTTTCATTTTGTGAACAGTAAAGGTGATTAGTGATGTTTATTATCTATGCTTTGTATGTGTAAATATCTTAAGTGTTTCATGATTTAAAGACAATTTACTTGTCAGTCTGCAGCTGATATTAAATCAGTGGTCCTGCTCCCCAGAAAGACATTATTAGCAGCTTCCTGCATTCACTGCTAGAGATTTTCCTTGCACTGGTACATGGGGACAGCGCCTTTTAGATCATACCCTCTTTATGTCTGTCTCTGTCTCAATTCTGTGTCTGTCTCTAACTCTCTTTCTCTACCTCTATATCTCTGTCTTTCTAGCTCTAGAGCCTCAATATCTCTGTCTTTCTAGCACCTCTGTCTTTTTCGCTCTAGAGCTTTCTCGACTTTTTTTCTCCACTTCTTAAACAAACATGTCAGGAGACACTCGTAAACATAAACATAGACAATTTTGTAAGGCGATAGAGGCTTTAATTATTGCTGAAACGGCAATCATATTACCATATACAAGCATATTGACTTAAAATGCCATACATCTTACATTTACACAAGGTTATATGTTAAGTATATATAAAAAAGCAAAAAAAAAAAAATCCGTTTACTATTCTCTTAGGCTGTTTCTGTGTCAGCACATTTCATTCTCCCTAATACCACATGGACTCCCATGGGGCACTGTGATGGCTTCTTAGTCCTGTCAGTCATTGGCTCATTAGTGGAGTTTGGTCATTCCAAACAAAACTCTAAGTTTCCGTATTTGTACAGGAAGTTTGTAAAATAAATGAATGAAATGGAATTGCTGGGTCACATAATTTTTACATTTGATAGAAAATAACATTAAATATTAGAAAACCTCTTCACTGTTGCTGATGTGAGACGTGAGATATGTCATCACATCTTTAGCTGAATTTCATTCCTGTTTTGTTAGCCTAAGCATATTTTCACATACATTTTATTCTGTTACAAAATTCACCCATGAGGCTAGATCATCTAGGCACGTTCGTAGTGGGGATCCATCTGAAATCTGTTCCATTTTTTTTCCATCACTAGGTTCCATTTCTATTTCATCTCTGTCTGCCGGGTCATTTTGAACATCCAGTTTTCATGTTTTGTAGGGGTTTTGCACAGTTTGCTCATGGCAATGCACATGGTTATTGAACACCTCTCAGAGCCAGTTTGATTTCTCCTTCTCACTTTGAACTTTGTGCACTTGACCATTCCTATTTTTTTACTTGGTTTAGGTAACTGCGGCCTGACTGTATTCACACTGCTGCTGTTCTTCTTAGGGGCCTTCTTTCTCCTTCACGCTTACGGCAGCGCGAGCTCCAGGAGGCGACCCTCATGCCCACGTTCTCCACAGAGCCGGGCTGGGCTGGCACGAGCACCTGCCCCTTGGGCCCCTGCAGAGGTGTTCAGGCATGCCACTCCATGTTCACCTCAGCAACAAATTCCTTGTTTTGTTTCATTTTCTTCTTAAATAAAGAAATAAATACTTTAAAACCTCAGCTAATAATGGGGAAATGAAGAACATCGTCATCTATTGAATGGCACCTGAGCTACTTGGAAATTTGATTCCTTGCTCAACACCTGAGCATCTCATCAATCCTCAGTTGGCTCTCCTATCTCACCAGTGTTCATAGACTCATGTCCAAATCCTGGCTCCCACCTCCGCCCTGTGTGACCATGACATATTCCTATAGGCTTCTGAGCCAAATGTAAAAAATGTGTGGAGTTTTGAGGACGACCAAATGATTAAAGAAAAATCGGCAGACATGAAATCCTCAGGTAACGTATCTCCTCTTACATTTAAAATTGAATGAAGCCCATGCCCCCTAGTCACCAGTAAAAGCTGTACCATACTTCAACCAAGCACAGCCCTTTCCAGCTCAGAACCTGTGCTCACCTAAGTTATCACCACAGAAATCCTGTGGATCTTGCAGTCCAAGTACCACTTAGGTGGGCCCCCTGCATAGCTCACCTGGTTTCTGGAATTTTCCACACTGAAAACCTCTAGAATGGTCCTCCCAGGACAGTTTCAGTTATAATTGAAAGTCCTGAATCCCTGGAGACCCCTCCTTTGGGGACACACTGGCCACCCAGTCCCATGTCACAGGCTGCATGAGGGATTAGCCACGCTGTGCTCGTGTCCCTGGGGAAGGACCTTCCTGCACTCACGTGGTTGCTGGGTTGATTAACTCTGTGCCAGTTTGTGACCAGATGCTGCCCTCGTGTCCTCGTGTGGGTACTCCTTCCTGGCATCTGGCTTCATCACAGCAAGAAAGCCAGGAAGGCAGCAGACAGCCCTGCAGGCAAGGTGGAAACCAGAGCCCTTTAGGACATAATCTTGAAGTGGCATCCCACAACTCGGCCGTTAGAGGCTGGTTGGAAGGAGGCAGTTTGTCCGGCACACACTTCAAGGAGGATTCGTACACTGGCACAAGCCCAGGAAGTGGGATCTTTAGGGGTCATCCTACAAGTTTGCCAAAGCACCTACCTCCAGGAACCTCTCTAGAGCCACACTGAGGCCCCAGCTTTCCCAACAGCCTTTCAGCTTTGAGCCTTGATTCTTCACCTGTATCTGTAACGCCCTTTATTCCCATATGTGACTAAGAGACACATTCCTAAGTAAGCCGATCCAGTTTCATCTCCACTTTACGAGTATCCCTTACCTTCATGATCTCACATTCCCCAGGAATAACTAATCATTCAAACCTTCTTTATATGACTGAGAGACACATATTCCTAAGCAAGCCAATCCAGTTTCATTGCCAATTTATGAGTATCCCTTATCTTCATGATCTCACATTCCCCAGGAATAACTAATCATTGAAACCCTCTTTCCTTACAGCACTGAGTGTGAATGCAGTGTTTGTCATATATGGCAAATCACTGTTTCCGTGGTTTTCTTCTCCTCTAGACCATCAAGTCCCTAAGGAAAGATCTTTTGAGTTTGCACAGCTATAGAATAATTTCTTTCACAGCACACCTATTCCATCAGTACTACCACAGAACATCACACATGGTCACCATGGCCACCAAGCCCACTGAAACAGTCCCAAGAGAAGGAACATTAGGACAGACATGTCTCCCTAGTCAAGGTGGCACATACTGAGAGGCGTCGGCAGCTTAGAGGAGCTCGTCGGAAGCCAGGGAGCTCGTCCGTGGTCATGACCTACGGCTGACTCACCATTTGGAGCCACGCCCCCACAACCCCACCTGCTCTCACTCTTTCTGGGGAAGGGCTATTCCTCTTGTTTCTGAATCACTCATCGCCCTGCTCACTCTTAGCTCATAGGCAGGAGACTTTTCTTGCTCTCAAAGGACACTTAACAGCTGCCACATCAGCAGCACTGGCTCTGTTGGAGCCTGCAGGACACTCATGCAAACAGATCTGTTGAGTGTAATTGTTTCTACTTAAGATACGTATTTATAGATAATTAATAAAAAGAAGGTATCTTTGAAAATGATTCCTTCTGCACGTATTTCACAGACTCCTACTAGAGTTACAGAGACCCAGGAAAGCAACTGGACCAGTGGTTTTCAGAAGGAGTGTCTCTCCTGAGCATTTTGATTGATAGTCTGCCTCAGAGATAGTTTAGGTGGGAGCCGTGTAGGGAAATTAAAAAGACACTCAAAAATAAAATATCTTTCTGTTCCTGTCAGATTTTAGTTGAAGTTCAACATCGCTCATCACAACAAAAGTGGTATTTGATGGGAACACAGGGTCCAGTTCTCATAGGGATGAGAGAAAATGGTCTGAGCACATGCTGGGAGCAAAGATCAGTGTGGCCATCCTCGGGGTCCAGGTCCATGAGCAGAGCGAACACCACGTGACTCCCCGCTCCGCACGCTGTCCTGCAGACAGACGCAAGTTTTGTGTAAGGGCAACTGGCTCATTAATTGGCTAAGTATCATGTTATCTAAACAGTCTACATAAAACTAGGCAACTGCTGAAAAGGAATGAGGATGATTTATATAAACTGAAATATCTTCAACAGAATATATTATTAAATAAGAAATATAAGTCTCAAATCACTATCTCTCAGTCATATATATATATATGTAACACAAATCATTATATATATTTGTGTATATATTGTGTATATAGATGTATATACACATTATATATATGTGCATATATAATTCATAAGTATATGTGAATCTCATATATAATGATTTGGGTGTCATTTCAATAAAATCTATGGTGCATTTTTACACAGTTATGTTACAGACATGCCCTTAGAAAATGATCGAGAGGGAGAGACTGACTTCCTCTCACCTCTACACTGGCCAGAGGCTCGTGGTCAACCTGTAAGACCAGCAGTAGGGTGGAAGGGTTACTTTTAAGGTTCTACATTATTTTATATATTCTTATTTTGTGTGTGGAGGGGTGTGTGCATAACAAAATTGCCCAACAGATCATTTATATACAAAAATTAAATGCATTTTTCTACCGCAGTGATTGTCACAAACCGAAAGTGACAATATAGAACAATACAACACTAACTTCAATAGCAGAAGGAAATACTGCTATATCAAGGAGTAAGTTTTTCAACGATTTCCAGGATCTTTAGTATATTTAGGATATTTACTAAGGTAATTAGTAATTTAGTATATTTAGTCTAGTGTATTTAGAATCTAATAAAATGCTATTACAGGTATTAAACACCTAAAAACTGGAAGCACTACATAGACAAAGAAGTACTTTTAAATATAGAAATTTCTTAAATTGATGTATAAATGGAAAAAACTCTTTGAAACTGGATATACAAAAGCAAGAGAAACACAGAATTGGTCCTGATCAGAGACATGCTGCATGCCCTGAGAATGCTGCTTCCCAAGACCCTCCCAGTGGGCAAAGCTGGGAAACACGTGCAGATGTGTGCCAACCCGACAGGGCGCTGCGCAGAAACAGATGCACCATCCCAGTTAGGTTCTGCCGTTGTGTATATCCATATAGGTGGGCTTATATAGCATATGAAATTTTTTCTCATACATAATATTGCACGTAATAGAGTACTTATATCAAAATAAATAACATTAACAGATATTAAAATAAGCATGTATATGATATCACTTATATGTGGGTTTTAAAACAAACAAACAAAGCCAAAGTCATAGAAAAAGAGATCAGGCTTGTGGCTGCTAGAGCTGGGGGTGGGGGAGGGGGGACTGGAGGAAGGTGGCCAGAAGGTACAAACATCCAGTTATAAGACAAGTAAGTCCTGGGATTGTTAAAAAGAAACTATAGCATCTAACCACGCTGATGGACTGTAATGGGGTATGTCGTGAGGACTTGATGATGGGGGGAGTCTAGTAACTATGATGTTGCTCGTGTAATTATAGATTAACGATACCAAAAGAAAAAAAAGAAAGAAAAAGAAACACGCAGGCTTAATATGTGCTCACTTCCACTAGACGGAGTCATCAAACCAAGGCCTAATACTTAAACCAGATTATAGTTTCAACCTCCCCCAGGAATGTAGACAGTTGGGAATTTTCAGGTCAGCGTCACCGACTAGATAATCTACATAATCAGTCACCTGAGCCTCCTCCATCTCCCCTAAAAGAACATGGGGTGATCTGCATTCTAGGGCTCCCTGCTCTTCCCTCTAAAAGAAAGTGACCTTGTCTGGAACAATCCCTCATTTTGTTTAGTAATAGCGAACACCTGGCCCCTGCCCCATCTGTAAAAACCTCCCATTCTGTACCGTTCCTCAGAGCATCTCTCTACTTCCTAGAGGGGATGCTGCCCCATTCACGAATCATTTAATAAACCAGTTAGATCATCAGATTTACTTGGATGAACTTTGTTTCTTAACAGGATGCAATGGGAAGCCACTGTTGTGTGGTGGACAGGAAAGTCACTCAGAAAGAAGATCCCGAGTTCTCATCACAAGATTTTTTATTCCTTTTTCCTTTTTCCCTTTTTTTTTCTATCATATCTGCATGAGAAGATGGAGGTCAGCTGAACCTATGTTGGTGATCATTTCACAATATACGTAAACCAAACCATAATGTATGTCTTAGACCATACAGCGATGTATTTCAATTATTTCTCAATGAAACTGGAAACAATAAGCATTAGTTTATACGCTGGCATTTCTAACTAGCCCAGCACCGTGGTGATCATTCTGATTTTTCTTCCATTGCTAAAGTTCTATCTTCTTTCTCTGATCATGAAATTCCTGAATCCTATAATCCACTATTTAGTTATTTATTTGTTTAATGTTAGTCTACATGTTAAGACACCTTGAAACTGCTGACCCACACACCTGTGTGCTATTGTGATTTACAATAATGTTCTCTGGTCTTCCTTCTGTTACTAGCACAGAGCTTCTGAAACTCTTTGAGATTTCCTGTAAGAAAACCATAAATGTGTCTTCTTATGTTAATAAGGTGAATTTTGGAGCACCTGAGGGTGGGGGCTGGTTGCCAAGCAAACCAACCTTTCAAGCATGTGACTGGAGGGTTGCACATTCACTCCTGACTCCTGACCTCCGGGGGTGGGGGTGGGGGGCTGGAGGCTGAATCAATCGCCAATGGCCAATGATTTAATCAGTCATGCCCATGTAATGTAGATCCTTAAAAACCCAAGAGGTCAGGTTTGGAGAGCCTCTGGGTTGGTGACCTGGCGGAGATTTGGGGCAAGGGCAGGGCAGCACCACCACTCCCCACATCTGACCCCATGCATCTCCTTCATCTGGTTGATCCTGAGTTACGCCCTTTATAGCAAACTAGTGATCTAGTGAGTAAACTGCTTCTCTGAGTCCTATGAGCTACTCTAGCAGATTAATGGAATCTGAGGAGGAGTCATGGGAACCTCCGATCTATAGCCTGTTGGGCAGAATCCCAGGTGACATCTCGGAGTTGCTATTGGAGTGGGGTCTTGGTCTTGTGGTCTTGTGGGACTGAGCCCTAGACCTTGGGGTCTGATGCTGTGTCTAGGTGTTAGTGAAAGAACTGAGCTGGGCACCCAGTGGCCATGGGAGAGTTGCTTAACTGGGGGGAATCCCCTCCTTGGTTACAGTGGTTTGCACTGGGGTACTCAGCTTTATGGGTTCCACAAACATGCCAAATCCTCTATACCCAGAGCAGTGCCCTGAATGACATTTCATCACCCTCAGATTAGCCTTGGGGAGCCTCCTTTTAATAGACCTTCCTCTCTCCCCCAAACCCTGGGGACTGCTTATCTATTTTTTGTCCCTAAAAACCTTTTTCAGAATGCCATAAAAGTGGAATCATACAGCGTATTTGGGTGTGCATTCTTTAAGGTCCATTCTTGTTGTTACCTGGATTTAATAGCCAGTCCTTACTGCTGACTGCTACTCCACTGTATGGATGCCCCACAAGTTGTTTATCCCATCTTTTACTGGAGGATATCTGGACTATTGACAGTTTTTAGTGATGACAAGTAAATACGAATAATTATGCACAGACTTTTTTGTGGTTCTAAGTTTTTCTTTTTTGGGGGGCAAGCACCAAGGTGGTGGGTCACATGAAAAATTTATGCTTAATTTTATAAGAAGTTGACAAATACTTTTGCAGAATAGCTATATCACATTGCATTCCTATAGGAATGAAATAAACTGAAGATGCCCATGGTTCCCCATCCTCATTAATGTTTCTTATTGTCATGTTTTTAAAATTCTTTTAGCATTCTAAAATACTGTTATCTCACTGTGGTTTCCATTTACATTTTTCTACTAACCAAAAATGTTCAGATCTTCTTACAGGTTTGTCATTTCTATATCCTCTTTGGTAAGCATGCTTCCAAATCTTTTGCCCATTTTCATTATTTTTTAGGTTTGTTTTCTTATTGTTGAGCTTTATGTGGTCTTTGTTTTTTCTTGAAGCATGTTCTTTATCAGATACATAACCCTCAGATGATTTCCTTCAGTCTGTGGTTTCTCTTTCCATTCTCTTAACAGCATCTTTAAAAAAACAAAAGTTTTAATTTTGATGAAATTTAATTTGTCAACTTTTTCTGTCATGGATTGTGTTTTCAATGTTGTATTTAAAAACTCATTACCAAATCCAAGGGCATGCAGATTTTCTCCTGTTTCTGTAGGTATTTCATAATTTTGTGTTCTAGATTTAGATCCGTAATGCATTTGAGTTTCTTTTTATATAAGAGAAGAGGGCTGAGGGGAGGCCTGTTTTTCTGGCCTGGGATGGGGCCCAAAGCAGCCAGCAACTTTGGCTGAAAAGATTGCTCTCCTCCATGGAGTTGCCTCTGCTCCTTTGTTTAAAGCCATGGGTCATACTCATGCAATTTCCTTCTCTGTCTCCATGCAACACCAGTCTTGATCACTGTAGCTGTATACGAGGTCTTCAACCTGGGCTGGGTTATCTTCCAACCTTGTTTTTTTCTCAAAACCATCTGGCTACACTAGTTGCTTAGTCTTTCTGTGTATAACTCTGGGCTGAAGGGGATTTCAGCTCCTGACAAGTTCACTCTGGGTTTAGTGAGACTGAAAAGAATGATGATGGAATGTTGTGTGTAAAAGGAGCTTATCCCAAGCTTTATTCTCACCAAGGCAGGTCAAGTGTTAGAATCACGTCTGTACCCAGCAGTCTGCAAATTAGCAAGTCTCCTTCTCTGCCTCTGGCTCAGCCTCTGCCTCTGGCACTAGCTCAGCGCCAGGTTCTGTCTCTGCTCCCAGCCTCTCCTGCTCTCCTGCTTTCCCTCCAGCACTAGGCAGAGCTCTTTATATAGCAAGGCTGGCAGTAATGGCTTATTGCCTGCAGGTGTACAAGCATGCACCTGCACAGTGGGCTAAGTATTATGTCACTGCATGTATACAATGGGTGAGTAAATTAGGACCAAGTGAGGATCCTGGCCATGGTAACTTCCATATTCCCTACAGCATGTAAAGTTTAGAATCCACTTGTCAATGCATAGAAACACTTTACTGGGATTTTCATTTGGAGTGTGTTGAATCTGTAAGTCAAATTGGAGAAAATGAAACCCTCATATTATTGTATCTGCTTATCAAAGAATACAGTACATGCTTCCATTTATGTAGACTTCTTTCACTTCTTTCATCATTGTGTTGGTATCTTGTATTTTCACTTTTTAAAATTTTCTCTTGAGCCCTTCCTCCTTATCCCATGGATAATTTGGGATGTATCTTTACTTCGGAGTTCTACATATTCCAGTTATCACTTTGTTACTGATTTGTTATTGCTTTTGTTATTGATCCTAGTTTAATTCTTCTGTGGCCTGAAAACACACTCACTATGGCTTCTGTTCTTTTGATTGTGTTAGGTATGGTTTCTGGCCCCAAATAACACCTACCCTAGAGAATGCTCCAGACACCACTGAGGGGAGGAGCTGTCCCATAACATGCTTTGCCATTGTCACTTCAATTGAGCCAGTGGACAGCCCCCTCCAGTCATCTGCATCCTTACCTGCTTTGTTCTGACATGCTATTCAGTTAAAGAGAGGAGGGCAGAGGTCCCCAAATGTAACTGTGCATCTGCCTACTTCTCCCTATTTTCCCTCAGCTTTGTCTCAGCCTTTGAAGTGCTGTGGTTAGGAGCATGAACATTCAGGGCTATTGTTTTCCAGAAAAGTAGACTTGTGTTCACATGCAACCTTTACCCTGCATGCTGGTTCTATTTGGAAGTTGGCTTTGTCTGAGCTATCAATGTGCCAGTCCTAGCTAGTGTAAATTCCCTCTGGAAGTTCCAAATCAGAGTCTGGTGCTGATATTTCTGACTCTTCAGACTGACTTTATCTATATCCTTCTGTATGCTCAAAAGATTTTGTTAAAAGCAATACATTTTCTCTAGAACAATGGATAATGAAATATGTTATTGGATGCTTGGATGTGAGCACACTGTGCCTTTTGCTAGGCTCCTGTAGGGGAGTATTTTCCTCTATTTAATAGCCAGTTCTCATGTGTGGTCTTGGGGGTCTCTGCAACACCCTCTGGAGAGATGGGTCTGCCAGGGCTCCCATCCATATTGCACTGTGTGCTGGTGGGGTGCCTGGAGAGCACCTACTCTGTTTCTGAGAAGTCCCAGTGCTGGCAGGGCACAGAAGCTGGGTCTCCTGGCATGGCCTTCTCAGATAGCCCAAGTCCATCCAGAGGCAGTGCTGGGCCTGTCGTGGGTCTGGGAACTACCTGGGCAGAGCTGGATTATTCTGTTTCCCCCAACAGGAATGAATATGCAAAGGGCCCACCATTCCTGTCCAGTTGCTTTTCCTGTGTGATTCCTAAAGGCCATCAAAGCAGTGGATCCTCATGGAAATTTGGCTCTGTGCCATCCATCGCAGAGTACCCCACAGAGGTTTCTCGTGATTCTGCTGAGATCCTCATCTTTTGGGATCCCTGAAGTCAAAGCATGCAAGTAGGATGGGTGCAGGAATCCCTAGATTAGAAAGCCTCAGGGCCTCAGCCTACACCAGCCTTGAAGGTTAGCTCCTCCCAGCTCGGCCTTCCTCCTGCCTTGTACAGACCTAATGGCCTCTGCTCCAGGGGAGCAAATGGGCAGCTTGGGTCCTGCTTCCCTCTGAGGTGTCCTGTCCCCTCATTTCATGGTAGCTGTTTGCCCTGTGGCCTCAGCTCTCTCCTGGGTGAAGGAAAGCTCACAATTTGCAGATTATCTGGGTTTGTTTTAATAGGCAAACTGGGAGTGACTCTCTCCTGGCTCCCCGTGGGAAGCAGCCCACACTGTTACATATGACTTCTCATGTGTGATGTGCACATAGGAAGAAGGACTGGATGGTCTTCCAGGGAATCGCTTCCTGAGAGCCCCATGATGCATTCGTGGTGAATGTCATGTGGTAGAAAGACAGTTTTTCAAGGTTATTTGCCTCCTTCTAGATGTATGGCATGGGAATGCTGCTGTGACTCCCAGCCCACACCACCCCATGTGGGCACTGTTCTCTCCACCCCGCACTGCAGAAGGTTACACCGCCTTATATACTGCCACCTCCACCAGCTGCCAGCCATGTAGGCAGAGCAGGGGCAAGAGTGCCCAAGTCACACCATGGGGAGGTTGGGCCAAGAGCTCGGGTTTGCCCAAAGCCATCGGGTGGGGCCAGACAGGTGACCCCGTACAGCAGCTGGGCTCTCCAGTGCATCACAAAGGAGATACTGAAAATGTAACTTTGTGCCTACATGGGTGCTTTCTCTCAAAGAATGCAGGGGCCTCTTTCACTTAACAAGGACCCTTGTAGAAGAGGTGGTCTAAAATCTTCAGTTCTACTGACCAGGGCTTGCATTAGAATTGCAGCGGAGGCCACAGCCTGAATCACTGTTTCCATCACGCACACTCCCTTTTCCAGAATTTGTAGCCCAGTAGCACATTTCCTCCCTGTGGTTATAACTAGGCACAAATTAGTTTCGAACTCAATTTGTGTTCCATGGGAAAACAGCCTATGGATGGTTTTCAAATATAAAAATAGGAAACAAAATTTCCATGATGATTTGGAGTCAAGTGAAGGTAATCTGCCTTGCTAATGAAAGCTCAAAAATTCTTACAGTGCTTGGCAGATGAAGTGATCATTTGGCCCAGGTCACTCTAAATGCTCCACTGAGTTCAGATGCCAATGCTCACTGTCTGGGACAGAGCTTTCTGCTACAGCACACATTCTCCCAGCTTGTCAGGAGATTACAGAGGAAGCTAATGCACTCCATGTGATTTTAGAACAACCCAGGGATCCTATCACCTAGTAACTGTTCTGGGTAGGATTCCAGGTCAATGTTTAGATTTCCAGAAGACACACTCTTCTTTCTGAGAACACAGAAGCTGCCTCTGTGTCTGCACATATCTGAATGCCAGTTTAGCACAACAGCTGTGTTAGTGTTCCAGTATACATTTTGCATGTGTCTTGGCAAAAAATCAACAAAAACAACAGCAAATTTGTATTTGTATACTTTTATTTATTTATTTTTCAACATCTTTTTATTAAAGTACAGTTGATATATTATACTGGTTTCAAGTATGCAACTTGGTGATTCAATGGTTATCTGCATTATTAAATGTTCACCCAAATTAGTGCATTTGCTACCTGTCAACATAGAAAGATATTACAGAACTATTGACTATATTCTCTATGCTGTACTTTCATCCTCATGACTAATTTATATTGTGATTGAGAGTTTGTGTCTCTTTATCTCCTTCAAGTTATACTACAAAGCTACAGTAATCAAAACAATATGGTACTGGCACAAGAACAGACCCATAGATCAATGGAACAGAAGACAGAGCCCAGAAAATAACCCAAGCATATATGCTCAATTAATATATGACAAAGGAATCAAGCAAGAATATACAATGGGAAAAAGACAGTGTCTTCAATAAATGGTTTTAAGAAAACTGGACAGCTACATGGAATAGAATGAAACTGGATCATTGTCTTATATATACACAAAAGTATACTCGAAATGGATTAAAGACCTAAATATAATACATGAAACCATAAAACTCTTAGAAGGAAAATAGGCAAAAATCTCTCAAACATAAGCATGAGTAACTTTTATCTGGTTACAACTCCCTAATCAAGGGAAGCAAAATCAAAAATGAACAAGGGGGACTATATCATCTAAAAATCTTCTGTGCAGGAAAGGACACCATCAGTAGAACAAAAGGTGACCTACAGTATAAGTAGAATATATTTGAAAGTGATATATCTGATAAGGGATTTTAACATCCAAAATATATAAAGAACTCATATGACTCAACACTAAAAAAAACCAATAACCCAATTAAAAAATTGACAGAGACCTGAATACACATTTTCCTAAGGAAGAAATACAGATAGCTAACAGACACATGGAAAGATGCTCCACATTGCTAATCATCAGGCAAGTGAAAATCAAAACCACAATGAGATATCACTTCACACCAGTCAGAATGGTCACTATCCTAAACACAAGAAATAGCAAGTGTTGTTGAGGTTGTGAAAGAAAAGGGGGCCCTCCTACTCTGTTGGTGGGAATGTAAATTGGTGTAGCCAGTGTGGGAAGCAGTATTAAGGTTCCTCAAAAAACTAAAAATAGAAATACCAGGTGGCCCAGTAATTCCACTTCTAGAAATTTACCCAAAGAAAACAAAATCTCTGATTCAAGAAGACATATGCACCCCTATGTTTATTGCCTCATTATTCATAGTGGCCAAGATATGGAAGAAACCAAAGTGTCCATCAATAAATGAGTAGCTAAAGAAGAGGTGGTACATATACACAATGAAATATTATTCAGCCATAACAAAGAAATCCTAACATTTACAGCACCATGGATGGATCTAGAGAGTATTATGTTAAATGAAATAAGCCAGGCAGAGAAAGACAAATACCATATGATTTCACTTATATGTGGAATCTAAAAACAAAACAAAATAAAAAAATAAAAATAAAGCAGCAGTAGACTCACAGACACTAAGAAATAACTGGTGGTTACCATGCATGAGGGGCTGGGTTTGTATGTTTTTGAAAAGCTGTTTTCTTAATGTTGAAATAGTATCTCTTTGCTTTATAATTTTTTTCAGTACAGAGAAAAAAATGACTCACTGTACCGCCCAGATATAATTCATCATTTTAACAATTTAATTTGAATTTTTTATTGGGCATAATTGTCATACTTTATGATATGGTATTTGTTTTATATTGATGTTCCTAATAAACCAGAAGTTTGTTTATACAAGTCCTCTATATGTGTGCAACTATTTGCTGGTAATATTTTAAGGTACTACCTAGTTTGTGAGAGTCAAGGATCACAGTCATAGTGAATGGGAATCAAAAGAGGGAGGGAGAGAGGAGGGAGTAAGAAAAATGGAAAGCAAGGGAAAGGAGAAAAGAAATGAGTCAGTTTCTCTATTTGACTGTGTCACTGTGTAGGGCGAGGCAAACACACTCACCAACACTGGCCAATAAGTCTCTTGCTAGAAAGAGCAGCTGTGCAAAGGGCCAGGGGCAGCTGACTTGTCCAGAGGCAGGAGTGGGCAGAGGGGCATCTGAGAGACCTTGCAGGATGCAATCAGCATTTGCTGACTGGAGAGAGTAAAAACGGCAGATTGAGACAAGGAAAGTACTTATAAATACAGTTGGCCCTTGAACACACAGAGGATGGGACACGGATCCCACACAATGGAAAATCCGAGTATAACTTTGACTCTCCAAACTGTAACTACTAATAGTCTGCTGGTGATCAGAAGCCTTACCCATGACATCAACAGTCAATTAACACATATTTTGTGTGTTATATGTATTATATACAATATTCTTACCATAGAGTGAGCTATTGAAAAGAAAATGTTATTAAGAAAATCACAGGAAGAGAAAATACATTTATAGTACTCTACTGTATTGCAAAAACGTCTACATGTAAGTGGACCCTCACAGTTCAACCCTGTGTTGTTCAAGGGTCAACTGTAATTACTTTTTTTGTCATCTGTTATTTCCATAAAATTAATTGCATTTGAATTATAAATTATTAGCACACTTAAGGCCCCTCACATACACAGTCCTTCACAATATATTTTTCACTTCACATGCCACTAATAATTTATTTAGCACTATGTATCTAGCCTGTGTGTGTGCATGTCTTTATGTTTAAAGGGAAAAAGAAATTCAAAATAGCATATTTGATTTTATACTATAATCTATGATTATAGAATGTAGAAATAACTATTTTAATATGACTTTAAAAAATAAAGCTTAATGAAAACTTCTTAGAGTGGAAATACTAAAACAATATACAATGACTACAAATTTTTTTCAGACTGTGGGAGGTGTATCTCAGAATACAAACAAGTGGAGAGTTGAAGTGTTTTTTAATGTATTCGATTTTTTTTTAACTTAGCATGAAGGTATGCAAGTTAAAAATGCTAAAGCTTTTTAAAGTGTACAGACTCTATGACTTCTGTTGTTTTTATTTTTACTAAAATAAAACAGTGCTTCAATACAGTTCATAATCGTTATTTAAGTTTTAGTAATAATTTGCTATTTACACAAATACATTTTACTTCCTTTCATGAGAGCAATCAACCCTTAGCTGTTGCCTGGTTGTTTCATGAAGTTTCAATATTTCATACTGAGTTTGGTACATCCTATCATCTGCCCTTTTTACTCGGAATGTCCTTTATTCCATAGTGTTTTTCTTGTACTTCAATTCAATACTCCTTATGTCCCAGAAGGTTTCATATATATGTATATCTATATATATACACCCACACACTGTCAAATTTATTTAAAAAGTGTGTGAGATATTTTTCATTGCTACGATGTGGAAAAGACATGTTACTGCATATATGTTTTCTGATGTATTTTAAGAAAGATATAATTTATTATTCTCTTTTGTTGACACTAATGCTTCCCAAATTATCTGGGATGCAGGACCAGGTTTGTTTTTGCATTGATTTTCAAACGTGATATAGGCCAATTTTTGAGTAATATGCAACATTAGATGGCTAGGGCCATTTCCATTTCTGCATTTTTCTCGTCTCTAGGGTACACAGCTGGTACCAGCCAACAGCCCAGCCAGTGGATCTCTTGACCTGCTCACTTGTTTTGAGAGTCCTCTTACTGGCTCAGGGCTCTGTAGGGCTCTATCCCTTCCCATCATCTGTTGATATTCATGCAGAAACTCAAGATTGAGATGTGACTGAGGAATGAAGCTTCTCTTCACCTAAACTTCCTAAGATATCTTTGCATAAATTCTCAAAAAGTCTGTCACTAGCAAAATCCTGATTTTCATAGAATGCAAGAATTCCTGGAGGGATTTCTGACAGGTTGCAACACTCTTTCCTGCTCATCAACTCATTTATTGTAACAAACCCATTTAGGCCAGCAAGGTTATTCATTACCATATTTTACAGTCAAACTGATTTACAGGTAGTGTGCTCAATGTCTCAAAAATAATAAGCACCAACCATCTGGGCACAGATGTTTTCAGACTCTAAAGTTTTTCCTACTCTGGTACAATTGTATAGCGTATGTATGCCGAAGTTTTTATTCCTTAGCTGAGTAAGAATACAATTACTCATTTGCTTCATATGCCTGTAACTGTATATCAGAATTTATGGCTCAGATGTTTTCAATCATAAAACACAAATTTGGTGCAAAGATGTGGGTAGATGAAATAGTTGGAACGTTTGTCCAAATTCCCCAACACTTACAAAACTGATCAATCAATCGTGTCATAAGCTGCCTATGGTGTCCTGTGGGTGTCATAGCGCTGGCCAACTGGTGTGCACCTTTGTAGATGAGCCGCTCCTACCAGCTGGTGGCTGCTCTGTAAGATGCATCTGTCACCCTCTGTGGCCTGGGCCCTTCTCTCTGACGGAAGCTCTTCCTGTCCTTGGCCACAGCACACTTCTGCCCCTCACTCCTGCCTGTTGCTAGACGGATTCATTCTTCAGGTTCTATCCTTTCCCGGGTCTCTCTCCCCAGATGCCCCTCTTTCCTATTTTGGTTGTAATTTGGGGGCATTTTACCTGATTCATGTAGCCTTGACTTCCTCCCAGAGCTAAGGAGCCAGAACTCCTGCTGCCAGGGACCACATTCTCCTCACCTTCCATCAGAAACTGACTCTCCATCCTGGCCAGCCTGCGTGACTTCCCACAGGGTCTGTTTCTGTTTTGGCCTGAATGCTCACCTCTCCCCCACCTCCAAGCCCAAATATTCTAGACTAGGTGATCTTCAGGAAACTGAGTCAGGGTACATAAAGGCATCCCAGGGGGATGGGCAGGTCAGGCCAGTCAGGGTTCAAGGGAAAGTTAGCGGCCAGAGAGTCCAAAAGACAGCAGAGCAAGAAAAAGGGATGGGAAGGACTGTCTGTTGGAAGGCCCCGAGGGACAGGTGCAGTTTCTGTGGTGGGTTAGGGACAAAGGTCAGGGTGCACTGAGAGAAGGTGTGAATGAAATGTAAAAAGAGAGAAACAGTTGATGTAGGAAATTGTGACTATGACAGGATAAGAGACCTGGAAGAGAGAGGGAGGGAGGGAACCAGAGAGTGCCCTTGCACAGAGCATAGAGGAGGAGAGGAGGGAATCGTTCATTATATTTTAGCAGAAATTGCACAAGTGGGGAACTTCTGTTTTAATTTTAATTTCACACCTTCATAACACATCTGGAAAATCTTTCTATCTGCCCCCCTGCAATACGCATAACAAATACAGTTCCCCATTGCACTGAATGGATGAACCAAA
Source organism: Manis pentadactyla (assembly GCF_030020395.1). NCBI lineage: Eukaryota > Metazoa > Chordata > Mammalia > Pholidota > Manidae > Manis > Manis pentadactyla. The sequence goes on from NC_080025.1 coordinate 49,009,020, forward strand.
CGTTTCATTGGTTTCCTATATTTAACAGGTCAATTGTTTCCTGTTCTTCCCATTACCTGAAAAACACTGTCCCAGGTATACTCAGAAATTATATCTTTAGGACATACAACTAGAAATGCAAGTATTGAATAAAAGCAGAAAAATTTGGAGAGAGTCACACTGAAAGTTGCCCTCTTGACAGTTTGTAACAAGACCTTTCAGTGGAAGCTCTGCATCTTTTCTAATCTTGAAATTATCATTTACACATGCATTTGCACACTTGAGTAAAGATATAGGTTTGCTTGACGTGATCTTTTAGTTATGGCTGGGATCAAACGTCTTTCATGGTTTTGTCCAGATATAATTCTCTGAATTTTTTCATGCCTTTTGCTTGGTTTTCCATAAAAATTTTCTTTCTGCAGTTGGTGGATAAAGGCTGTGGGTCATTGTCCTTGTGGACAGAGGCTGTGGGGCAAGTCCAGGATGAGACAAACAGAATCCAGCAAAAGGCTGTTTTCCGTTTCTGCCAAAAACACCAAAGCTTAGTCAATAATTGGTCCAGTTTAGATAGTGTGGGTACACCACATGAGCAAACCGCATTCTCACTTCATTCCCCTGATTCCTCAGCTGCCTCTCCTGATTCAGGTCACACCTAAAATGTCCTGTGGGTGAGGAAAAGGGAAAGTGTGTTGAGCAAATAGAACTGTTTCTGTCAGGTCTTGCTGGCAATCACACTTTCCACACCATGTCAGGGGATGCTTCGAGTCATGGCAACAGAAAGGCTGCCCTGGTTCAAAGGTACTTTGATAGAGCTTCAAGTCATCTTTACATCTGTGAAAAGTTAGGGAAACTGCAGAAAACGAGACAAAAGATTGGTGGTGTCTTGTTCAAGTACAAACGGGCCTTTGCTCCTGTAGCTACGCATCTGGCATTCAGAGCAGTATCATTTGGGCAAATTGTGCTCATTCTATCAACTTATTACCAAGGGAAACAAATGGCCTCACCTGCTGGTTGCTTGGTATGTACACACTGAAGTCAGTACTACTGAGCACGGCTTATATGACACCTCGAAGACCCACTTCCCAGACATGTGCTGATGGAGCATTCTGCCCAAAGGGAACAGAAACTGAATTAGTATGTTGTCTTTGCGATCTGCCTGGCACTGTGCTCAGAACTGTGTGCATTTTATCCCATTGAATCTTAGTATTAATTTCCCTTTGCAGATGAGGGACCCAAGGAACACCTGCACTGACGTTAGCAGCTCCCCAGGCAGTGGAGTCCACCCCCAGAGTCTAGTTCTGAGTCTAAGAAGTCACATTATCTGAAAAGTCAAAAAGATTTTCTATTCTTTCTTCTACTCCAACTCCTGGGTGCCAAACTCATCATAAACAAAAGGCAACTCAGACTTCTGTGTGCTGCACCCAGAGGACAAACAATGGCTACCCTTGGTCCATTAAAAGCCCTCACATAATTGTCTACAGAAGCTGACCACATCAAAGAGAAATGGGGATGTACAAGCTGGCCACATACATGTCAGCACATGTATGTAAGAGACAGCACAGGGAACATGCTAGCTTCACTTACATCCAAAGCAGCAGCCTGGAATGTCCCACTGGACTGTTCTGAACCCAGCTTCCTCACCTCCAGAATGACACCACCGTCCTGACTGTAAAGGCTGGTGGGCGAGTTCAATGTTCTACAAGTGATGGTGCATGGCCAGTACTTGGCACAGTGTCTGCTGCCTTCCACAGAGTAAGACCCAGGGGAGCGGAGCACGTGGGGTCAGCAGGCACTCATATCCATCAGCCCCACAGCATGGCTTCTGAGCAGCCACCCGCCTTCCCACCCAGCACCTCACTAACCAGTTTTGCCTAGTACACAGAGCTGGGGGGCACATGTCCAGTGCCACCTCAGAGGAAGACAGCAGGTGTCCCTGGACACCATGTGAGGGACTTGGGGAGGAAGAAGGAAGGTGGGTCTTACACATAAGTCACCTTGTGACTTGAAGTCCAGTTCTCAAGGCTCATGTCAAACTAGGCTTGAAGGCCAACACTGTGATCAGCAAAGAAAGTCCCTGGAGGTTCCCAAGTTGGCCACGGGAGCTCAGTAGGACGTGAGCAATTAGTGAGGGTCCCACCCACTTGCCATGGGGTCTCAGGAGCTCATCCATAAACAGGCGGATCCCACCTCCCAGGGAATTTAAGGAGTGAAGGCTAAGAGGTCTCCCAGTGATGTGGAGTTGCCAGGAGAGGTAATGAGATGGAGAGCCGGGACACATGAGCCTGAAGGCCAGGTCTGACTCCACAGCAAAAATCTCCCTGCCCACCTGCTAACTGCCACGTGAGCTGAGAAGCTGTGCGGTCTTCATGGCCCGAGGCCCCGCATGTCCTGAGTGCTGGAGTGAGCCCAGGCAGATCCGGCAACCTCCACTGCCAAACCTACAACCCGCTTCCATGCCGAGCTGGACTGTAGCTCCACAGATAGACCCAGTGCCATCACGAACTGTGACAGCGGCTCAGAGGTGCCAAGAGAAATACAGCAAGTGATACACAAGCCAGATGTGTGTTGTCTAGACAATTTAAGATCATGAGCAAATCCAGTGCCACAAATCAAATTATCTTCTGCGCTCCATCCCACGTTTCCAGCTGCACAGAGGATCCCTGAGCAGACACTGTGTCTATGTTTTCCTGCCCCAGAGCCCATTCTGTTCATGAAGCTGGAAGGTCTGACTCTGCTTCAGACACAATTGCTAAAAAAAAGTTAACCACAGCATTGCATACTGTCACAAAAGGAATGAATGGCATCCTCAGGAGCAGTCTCTCCAGGGATGATGGGAAGCAGAAGCAGGGTGTCCTAAACATGGGACCTGGAACATTCTTCAGTGCTGAACCAAATAATGTGACAGCTTTGGGAGTTTCCGACATTTCTTTTGGCCTGAAGTCTTACTCATCCTATGCCACACTATCATGGAAATGTCTGGGAAATATCCTTAAAACGTGAAGTCTAGGATTCCATAGAAGAATCTAGGTTTGTTGAGGATAAAGAGAGTCAACTGGTCTGGAGCAGACTAGATTCTGGTCTTGATATCTCCTCGGCATGTAAACTCCCGCAAGTCAATTATTGCTTTGAGCTTGCTTTCTCCCCCCTCCACCACTCCATGGAGATGATATTTATAATATAGATATCAGCATAGTTATATTTTATTATGTGTATATGATTATATATATTTCAATAAGAACTTGTAACAAATCTGCCTGCTAGTAACGACTGTCTACATCTCTCAGGAAAGGAAACTGGGCCCAGAGATAGTAAACATACATTGCAGCATGAAGTTACCAAGTGACAATGGTGCACATGAGTTTTGTGGAGTTTTCTGGATTGTGAACCACACTGAGGGAACTTTTCCTGCATCTCAGGATGAACTAAAAATGAAGACAGATAAAGTACTACTTTCCTTCTTGACTCTTAACTTCATCATTTTCCTAGACTAAAGTATTCCATAAAAATTAGGTTTGGCTTCAAGAAACAGAAAACTCAATTAAGTAGATTAAAATATATAGAGGTCAATTTCTGACTCATATGAAAGTAGTCTGGAGGTAGAAGTCCAGGGTCCCTGGGCCAGCTACAGAATTTCATCTATAATCTGGTGCCTTTTATCCTTTAAATGTGGCTTTTGTCTTCAAATTTGCCTCATAATCCAAGATGGCTGCTGGAGCCCTAGCCATTCTATTAACATTCCAAATAGGAAGAAGGAATGAGGGCAAAAAAACACATTTCAGTTGGGTCAGGATCTTTCACAAAAGTACCTGAGAGCCCCACCTGATGACTTATGCCACGTCATATCAGGGACACTCAACTGGAAGGAAGTGAGGAAATGACACTTTTTAGTTGGGGCCTTGCATGCAAATGAAATAAACAGGGGGGTGTGTTCATAGAGAAGAAGAGGAAAAATGGAAATTAGGTGGCAGCCGGCAGCCTCAGCACTGGTCGTAAGCACTTACTCCAAACTTCACCATCGGGAATAGTAGAAACATCTTGTAAGTTCAAAAAGTGTTCCCCATGCTTGCCAAGATGCCCTAACATGCCAGGCTTCCTAGACCATTGTGTCACATGGCAGTGATTGATCTGCAATGAGTGTAACAAATCATGAAATAGAGAGAGAGCAACAACGGCTGAGTCAGGGCCTGCAACGGATGGGTATGAGCCCAAGCTCTGCACGAGTGGTGGTGTCAGTCACATGCTGGTTGCTTCCCTGCCTGGGCCCATCTCCTTATCCTTGAAAGGAAACCACATGAATAACCACGATGGCCAGCGTCCATCACACGTTGTGTAAGTCACAGTCAACCTCTGTGTTCTGTCTGCCAAGCTCACACTCAGAATCATTCTGGACACAGGGATCCAGGCATCTGTGATAAACAAATGCTGTCATGAGAGGGGCTCACATCTGCAGTCCACTGATTGCATGCCAAGCAGTATTCTTAAAGCTTCACACGGATTGACTTACTCAGTTTTTTATAGAAACCTTACGGTGCAGGCAATTACTGCCTCAAATCTACTGATGAGGGAATCAAGTAGGATAAATATCCCACCAGAACCACAGAGACAAAGCACAGAGCTAGAGCTGCACCCGGGAATTTGGGTCCAGAGCCTGGCCTGGATATGCTGGGTGTCAGGCTCTACTCTTCATGCTTGAACCACCTGGTCCTCTGTGGACCTTTTGGGGTGGCACACCCTCTTGTTGACAAGCATGTCCTGCCATGCCTGCTCTATGGTAAATGCTGGCCTCAGGCATCTCCTGATCTCTGGGGCACATGGGGACTCCAGACGATGCTGTCAGACACATACAGGGGCAAGGCACCTCTGAACAGGACCTCTCTCACCATCATGCAGAACGTCTAGTTACAACCTGTGACCTCGCAGTATCCTCACCTCATTGAACCTTGCCTTCTGATTGGTAAAGAGGGGTTCCTACCATACCTTACTCCTGAGGATGCCACAAAGATAACAGGACGTTGTGTATGGAAATACTTTACAGACAAGAAGGGGCTCATGAATTTAGGCTGCAGCTGTAGGGGCTTAGCAGGGCCTGCAGGATGAAATGCAGCCAGCTGGGAGCCCTGGGTCCACTCTGTGGGGACCCAGGAGCTTGAAAAGACCAGCATCTCCTCATCTTCATACAGAGAAAATGAGGGCAGTCACAGGCACACAGTGCTAGGATGGGACAGATTACCAGTGCAATGGTCGAGCATAAGGCTGGGCACATTCCTTCCTGTCACCTTGTCCTGGGCTAATTTTTAAAAATTTCATCTCAGAATTGTTCTCTTACCAAACATCACACATCCTTGGCCAAAGTCACATCCTGTTCTGTAAAACCTACCTCATCAGTACCAAAATAACGCCATATTTACAGGTGGGACTCAGAGGACACTTGCTCAGCTAACGTGTCAGGCTTCCTAGTAAGCTCCCTCAAAGCCTGGTGGACACACACTAAAACCAAGATGATGGGGTGGCTCCGAGCATTTCAGAAACCATGTCCAGACAAACTTACTTTCTAGACAGAACAAAATGCAGCCCCTCGTGTCTCTGGGCACCACTGAAGACAACATTAGAGGCCAATGGGAGGCAAAGGTTTCTGTTTCCAGAAATCTGGCAAGCTAGGTTATTTGGACCAATTTTCCCTGGGAAAACAAGTAAAAATGATCGATTAAATGCAAAGACAGTGTAAACACATCAAGAGGAGGTGAGGCTTTTTAGGGCCAAGTCCAAAGGAAGCAGAAAGTAGCAGCGAAGCTGCCTTTGAGTAGAGGCTTTTGTTTACTGAGAAAAACTTGAACTTCAAATTGACACCTCCTGGAGCAGGCTGACTGATCTCCAACCGGAGCTGCCAGGATGGGAAGTGCACACCAGCTGGCTCCACTGAGGCACCCTGTTAGGTGGGGGAGGTGGACTCTCCCTGTGTGTTTGCACCTGTATGGGTGCACGTGCGTGCATGCTGCAGCCAGACTACCAAAGAACTGTAATCAAAAGGTGGCTTTCACATGACATGGAGACAGAAAAAGAGAAAGAACAAATACGAAGGAAGGCTGAGAGACAAGTGGAGAGGTGACCCTGAATCCATCAGCAACCGGGAAGACACAGGGGAGACAGACAGGTAAAGACCATAATGACTGGGTGGAAAGGACCCTTGTGAAGAATTCGTCAGAGCTGATTCCGAAGAGCACAAAGGAAAGGTGTTCTCACCAAGATACACCCTAGCAAAAATAGACACAAAATAAAAATAAAGGACAGAGAAATCTAACAAGCAGCTACAGAAAAGCCCAACTGCCCCCAAAGAACCAGAGCTCTGAGCCAACTTACCAGGGCACAGTGACAGCAGGGGCCGGGGTGACGCATGCGGCTGGCTGACTGACAGAGCCGGCAAACCAGAGCTTGGACACGAGAGTGAGGGCAAATACAGAGTCCTGGAGACAAACAAATATTGGGAGAGTGCAAGCAGACTCATGACAGAAAATTCTAAAGGGCACACCTCAGGCAGAGCGAAGCAGCCCCACATGGGAGGCCAGGGGCACAAGAAAGAGCCCCAAGCAAAGCCAGGCCCACCCTCGGGACAATCTAAATGAATGAGGCGTAAGACAGTAAGGTTCCTAATTTGGGTGAAGGAAGTATTTAAACTTATGTGAATGGAAACAGTTCCAGTGTCCTGAGGCCCCTGCATCAACCCCGTGAGGAAGGGTAAACTGGTGATTTATCTGAGACTTTGTCTGGGTAACTTTGCATTTTGCACATTTGTTGGTTTCTCCTTAAAGAACAGAACCAGAAGCTATAGTTTCAAAGCAAGAAGAAGAAATGAAATGATTTGAAGTGTTAAATCAATTAAAAGCACTTTGATATTAAAACTCAACAGTGATTGAAAGGGATACTAACAAACTGAATGCAGCAATATTTAAAGTAAGAACAACAGTCATAATATTCCAGGAGTGAGCTGAGCTCACCAAATTAACACACTGGACAGCAAATTGCCAATTTAACAGATTAGAAACCAGAGTTCATCTTTGCATCTGAAAGTTGAAACAGCATCTGATAAATTTCAACTTACACTCAACGATAAAAAAACAAATCCCTGGAAGGGAATTGCCTAACCAGATAAGGGCACCTAAAAACTCATTCTGTGAACTCAGATCATAAGTTAAAACCCTAACTGTGTTCCCTGCAGTACTAGGAAAATGACACTTGGAGGATATCACAGCCAGCTGAGCAAAGCAGAAAGGGGAAATAAATGAAAAGACATAAATTAAAAGCAACAAAAGAAGGTATTGTTTGCAGAGAAAACTCCACTCAACACCATGCATGCACAGTAATGCCAACCCTTTTAAAGCCAAGATTTTTTTAAATGTTAAAACTTTAGAAAAAAGAGAGAGATGCAGTAGATCTTTATGACCTAGTTATAGATTTTAAAAATGCAAACAAAATACCAAAAATTAAAAAGGAAAAATATCACTGAATTGGTGTGTATCAAAGTGAAAGAAATGATTTGGAGGCATTTCAAAATATAGAAAGCCAAACGACATACTAGTAGGTGAAATTTCCCATGTACCAATATGGTAATGGAATTGTAACCAAATTTATGCCATCGTCTTCAAATCAGAAAGAGTTGATTCTAAAAAATAGGAAAATGGGAAAAGGATATGAAGAGTGACCTCTGGACATCTCCAGCCCTCTCCCCTGGGTCCTTCTGGCAGCCCCTGAGCTGGTCCCGTATAACAAAGTGTAGTTGTAAGTAGAATGCCATTCCATTTTCTGCATGTCATTCTAGGAGATTTTGGGGACAGCCCCCCATCCCGAATTCACAGTCTGTCAGAAGTGCAGGAGGCACCCTAGCAACCATGTCTGAAGAGGGTGGGCTTGGGGACTGAGCCTTTCACCCCTGGGGTCTCTGTGACTGCAGGGAGAAGGTGGCAGAACTGGACAGAGCACACCCACTTGGGTGACATGGACAAGCAGTGCTGGAAGCCATCACCACCACCAGCCCCTTCGGGCCCTTCACTGCCTGGTGTGGACTCCCAGGTGTTTCTCTATTGGATTCTGAGGTCTTGGTCCCACACCCCTTAATCTTACTGCCACTGACATTTCTTCTGTCTCCTCATTACACCCCTTCCCAGGGAATCCCCTCTGACCTGCAGGGTCTGCACCCCTCCTGGATGCCCCAATTCACTTGGAGTACCAGCCCCCACACCTGACGCATCCTCCTTTTGCTGGTGTGTTGGGAAGGCTGCTGGACCAGGAACGCAGTGATGGCTGCCACCCTCCTGTCCACCCCACCCCCCTTGGACAAGAGGCCTTCCAGGCTACTTAGGAGCACAGCCCTGTGGCTCCTCCGGGTGTGGTGGGGACCAGTGATGCCAGCCTCACCTGGGACACATGTGTGCTCCTGATCCCCTCTCCACCTCTGAGACTTTGAGTTTCACGAGGCCCATGAGGCTCACAGCAGGAGGGTTCCTACTCAGGGGCTGAGGATGACCAAGAGGCAGCACCCTGCCATCCCTCTGTTCCCAGGGTTGATCAGCACACCAGCAGCGTACCGGCCCACTTAGCTCTGGCCAAGTGAACCATTCCAGTCCTGACCCTCTGATGGCAGGTCGAGAAATACAACTCCCCTAGCCCACCTAGACAAAGCTAAATCCTTGGGACACACTCGTGATAAAAATCACACGTGCAGGCTGCCAGACAGTGCACAGTGTGCTGTACACAGACAAGGGTCTCCCTCCTCTGTAGGCACAGCCTACCTGACACTACAGCCCTACAGCCTCAGATCAAGTACAAAATTGAGGGTAAACATGCACTGTGGATGGACATTTGTGTGAGAGAGTTTAGATACAAAGCTTAGCAAGCCCACAATGAGGCTTTCCAAATTTGTCAAAAGAGTGTCCACAGCCCCAGATTCAGCCAGACCGGGCAGGTTCGAAATGCATGAGCCATTTACTGCGAGACATCACTGCTTTCGCACCACCGAGGGCCCAGACTTCTGAAAACAGTAAAGGGGAGAAAGAAATCCGAAGAACATATCTTTGACATTAGAATTTAGATTTTACTCCTTTTGATTTTCTTGTTTCAGCATTTGTGCACTTTACATTCCACCTTTAATTGAATTTTTTTTGAACATGCAGTTCTAAGAAATAACACAGAGACATCTGTGCACAGTTTGCCCAATTTCCCTAAATTGTAATATTTTTCAAAATATGCCATATAATTATAATATGATATAATATCACAACCAGGATTAACATTGATACAAACATCAATCTTATTTCAGATTTCTCCAGTTCTAGTAGGATTGGTGTGTGTGTGTGTGTGTGTGTGTGTGTGTGTGTGTGTGTTCAGTTCTATCTATATTTATCACCATAGGGATTTTGCAAGTCTACCACCAGTCAAGACACTGAGCCGTTTCATACCAAGAACCGCTGTGCTGGCCTCTGCACCTGTTCCCATGGCCCTAACTCCTGGTAAATAAATAATCTGACATATATATATGTAACATTTTATATATAACATATATATATAACATAATATATGTAAAATGTTACATAAATAGAATCATAAGGTATGTAACCTTCTAGAATTTTTTTTCACTCAGCATAATTCCATGGCCATTCATCCAAGGTATTGCATGTGTCATTGGCTTGCTCTTTTTTTTTTTTTTTTGCTGAATAGTATCCTTTGGTTTGGATGTAGGAAAATTTGTTTACCCATTTGCCGTTGGACATCTGGGCTGACTCCAGTTCAGCTGTTATAAATGAAGCTACTGTGGATGCTCCTGTACATGCTTTTGTGGGAACATACCTTCTCATTTCTCTGGGATAAATGCCCAGGCATGCCATGGTGAGGTCATACGCCCCACCAAATTGAATATTTAGCCTTAAAAAAAATCTGGCAAACTGTTTTCCAGAGTGCATACATGTCCACCATTGACGGATGATAGATCTGGTTTTTCCACATCTCACCAGCATTTGGTGTTAGCTCCATTTTTATTTTAGCCATTCTGATAGATGTGTAGTGATAGCTTACTGGAGTTCTAATCTCCATTTCCCTGACGAATAATAGTGTACCTCTATTCATATGCTTTTTGTTACCACTACACCCTCTTTGGTGAGATGTCTCTTTAAATTTTTTGCCTATTTTCTAATTGGTTTGCTTTTTTTACTGTTGAATTTTTCAAGTTCTTCATATACTCTACATACTAATCCTTTGTCAGATATGTGGTTGGAATATGTTCTCTGTAGTCAATAGACTGCCTTTTCATCCTCCTCACATAGGCATTCATGGAGCAAAAGTTTTAAATTTTTATGAAGTCTAGTTTGTCATTTTTTTTCATGGATTCTACCTTTATGATCAAGTCTGATAACTGTTTCCAAAACTTAGGTACCAAAGATTTCTTTCTATATTTTTTCTAGAAGCTTTATAATGCTAAATTTTACATTGAAATCCATGGTCCATTTTGACTAATTTTTGAAGGTGTAACTTAGGTGGAATGTCACTTTTTTCCTTATGGATGTCCAGTTGCTCCAGAACCATTTGCAATAAAAGCCATGCTTCTGCTATGAATTGCTTTTGCACCATTATCAACAACCAGTTGATCCAATTGGAGTTCATTTTAGTGAAGGTTGTAAGTCCTGTCTAAATCTAAGATCTGTATTTTGTTTGTTATGGTTTTTTGTTTGTTTATTTATTTGCTTTTGGGCATCCCTTTGTTCCAGCAGCATTTATTGAAAAGACTATCCCTTTTTCCATTGAGCTGGTTTTGCTATTTTGTCAAATACCAATTGGGTCTGTTTCTGGGCTCTCTATTCTCTTCCATTGATCAATTTTTCTATCCTTTTGCCAATACCACACTGTATTTACTATTGTAGTCATGTAGTAAGACAATGTTAGGTAGAGGGATTCCTCCCATTTTTTTCTTTTTCAAGTTCTTTTTTTTTAAATCTATTCTAAGTCCTGCACTCTTCCATATAGAATTAAAATAAATTTTGTTTTGTCTTTAAAATAACCTTGCTGAAATTTTTATAGGATTTACATTAAACCTCTAAATAAATTTGGGGAGAATGGATGTTTTCACTATGCTGAGTCTTCTAATCCATGAAGATGGTATGTCTCCATTTATTTCGATCTTTGGTTCTTCTCTGCTTTGTCATTCTCATCATATAGTTCCTATATATGGTGTTCAGTACACATACAAGTTCCATTTCTTTGGAGCAATTGTAAATGGTATTGCGTTTTTATGTCATTCTATTTTTGATATGTACTATTACAATTGATTTTTGTGTGTTGATCTTATGTGCTGTAAACCTACTTCACTTATCAGTTCTAGGAATTTTAGTTGTTCTTTTTTATAGATTCCCTATGATTTTCAATGTGAACAATCAAGTCATCTGTAACAGGGAAACTTTCGATCTGGGTGCTTTTATTGCCTTTTTTTTAACCCAATTACTTTATTAGACCCTTCAGTATTACATTGAATAGGAGTAGTGAAAGAGGATCCCTTACTTTGTTCTGAAACCTAAGAAAAAATCAGCAAATTTTCACCATTAAGTAATTAACTATAGTGTTAGCTGTAGGGAAGTTGCAGATGCTTCTATAAAGTTGAGGAAGTTCTCTATTCCTAACTTGATCAGAGTTCTGTTATGAATTTTGGATTATGTTGAATGCTTTTTCTGCATTGTTTAATATGATCATATGATTTTTCTTCTTTAGTTTCAGGAAGTGTCTGGATTACATTGCTTCACTCTCAAATGTTGAACCAGCTGACACACTTGGAATATATACCATTTGGTCACGGTGAGTAATTCTTTTTCAGACATACCTAGATTTGGTGTGCTAATATGTTGTTGGGTGTTGTGTTCATGACAGATATTGGTCTGCAGTTTCTCTTTCCTTCTCTACTGTCTTGTTCTGTTTTTACTATCAGGGTAAGACTGCCCATACAATATGTTGGGAAGTACTCCATCCTTTTCTATATTCTGGAAAAGGTTTTGTAAAATTTGCTTAATTTTTCTTTAAATGTTTGATAGAATTCTCCATTGAAATTATTTGTCCCTGGAGATTACTCTTTCAGGAGCTTTTAATTACAACTTGACTTTTTTAAATAATGAAAGGTCTATTTAGATTTTCTATTTCATTTGGTTGTATTTTGCTAGTTTGTGGTTCTGAAGGTTCATTTATTCTTAATTGTGAAATTTATGAACATAAAGTTGTTTGTAGTTTTATTATCTTATGAATGGCTACAGAATCTGCTGTGCTATACCCCATTTTATTCTGTATATTGGTAATTTATAGCATTTATTGGTGATTATCAGTGTTGCTAGAAGTATCAACTTTACTGATATTTGGGAAAACCAGCATTTTGTTAATTATTTTCTCTAATGTTTTCCTATGCTTGATTTCATTGATTTTTGCCCTTATCTTCATCATTTTCTCCATCTGCTTGCTTTGAGTTTATTTTGCTCTTATTTTTCTAGTTTATTGAGATAGGATTGTGGCTTGTTTCTTTAGGCCTTTCTTCATTTGTAACATGGACCTGTAATGCTGCAAATTTCTTCCAGTTCTACTCAGGTTGTGTTTCCACTTTTATTCAGTACTATGCATACTTTTATGTATTTTAATACTTTCTCTTTACTCATGAATTATTTAGAAATATAATGTTTAATTTCCAAGAGTTTTCTAATGACTTTGGCTTCTGATTGACAATTTTATCCCATTATGCTCAGAGGACCTACTATATCATTTCAATTCTTTAAATTTGTTGAAGTTTGTTTAAAGGACTGTTAATGAATGTTTCACAGGCTCCTGAAAAAGCATCTGTCCTCACTGTTGGGTGGAGTGTTCCTCGTGGGTCCATCAAAAAATGATTTTCCCTTTTCTCTGTTTACTTCCATCAGCTTGTGCTTCCTGAGTTTTGAGGCTGTTGTTTGCTGGGTACATATTTAGGACTGTCTTGTCTCTCTGCAGATTCTTTCCATTATCAATGTATAATGTCCTTCTTTGTCTTTAGGAACATCAGTTTTGCCAAGTATCAATATTATTCCTGCATTTTAAAGCAGTAATGTCTGCATGACACATATCTCCATCCTTTTATTTTCAATCCACCTATGTTTTTTAATTAAAAGATCATTTCTCATAAACATACATAGTTGGGTCACATTTTTTAATCCACTCTGTTCGTCTCTATGTTAAATTGGTATCTTAAGTCATTCATATATAAGATCATTATTGATGGGTTAGGTCTTAAGTCCTCCATTTTATTATTGGTTTTCTGTTTATTCTGGTGTAATTCCTTGTTTAATTCTTCCCTTCCTTTGGGTTTCTTGAAGATTTAATGGGATGAATCTTGTTTAATTATAGTGGTTTTGAGTATATCTCTGTGGTTGTTCTGAGAGTACCATATACTCAGGGACTTACAGCATCTACAGGCATCGATGTTTTATCATTTCAAGTGAAGTGAGAGCCCCACTGATGCCCCTTTACCTTCCCCACTTTTAAGTATTATTGTTTTAAGGATTAACAGTGTTGTAAATACTGCTTAATTTACCAGAAATCATCACAAAGCACACAAGGAGAATGCTCATCTGTCTGTGTCCCCATTTCTGCCCCTCACAGTGTCTCTCTTCCTTCCTCACCCTCCAAGATCTTACCCTTGCATTTCTGACTTAAGAGCTTCCCTTAGATGGTTCTGGGAGTGGGTCCTCCAGCCACATACTCCTCATCTGAGAGGGACTTTACTTCCCCTTCAGTTTTGAAGGAAAGGCTCTGGATAGAGTTTACTGTCGGCAGCTGTTGTCTCTCGGCATTTGAGGATGTTCTCTCTGCATGTCCTGTGGTTTCAGACAAGAGAGCCACTGTCACCCAGGTGTCCCCCATGGCAGCATGGCCTTTCTGTCTTGGGCCTTCATGATTTTATTTTTCTGACTTTAATCCCAAAGTGTGCTTATGATGGACTCCTGGGTGCCTCTGGGCTTGTCCTGCTTGAGGTCTGCATGTTTGTGCTGGTCACCGAATTTGCTGAGAATCTCCTTCTCCCCATCTCCTCTCCACCCCAGGTCTTCTCATCATGGGCCAGCAAATCACCTTTGCTCATGGGTGCAGAGATGTCCTTTGTTCTGGGTAATATATGCTGTGCCCCGCATGCTTGTCTGGTGCATAAGCAGACTCTGGGCCCTATTTGCTCTGTCACTCAGCCACAGTCACCCTGGTGGGGGCCCTGCATGGTAGGCTGTGGGGATAAGGGCACCTTAGGTTTGAGAGCCTCCCCACTAGTCTGGTGTCTGATGCTTCTGGTCTCCACCACTCCATGTTATGCCACCTGAGGAGTGGAAGTGTCATCCCCAAGCCCGACTATGGGGTGACTGGGAGGCCACCACTAGCTACCCTGTCTTGTCTGGGAAGCAGGAGGGAATGGGCTACAAAGAAAAACTCCCCAGACCAGGCTGCCTCCTGTCAAAAGCCTGTCTCTCACCCACCCACCCAGGTGTCTCCAAGGAGAGAAGGGGGCCTCAGGCCTAGTACAGAAAAAGGTCACCTCCCTGGCTGCAGGGCTCTCCTCCGGCCTCCCTGATGGTCTGGGAGGACTTCCTGTGGAGTCCAGGTGAGCGGGGCTCTGACATGACTGCCTTTTGTTGCCGGCGCTGGTGGGCAGAGGCCAGGCCAGGTGGCTTCCCTTGTTGGGCGAGGGCGCCAGAATCCTATGACACTGTCATCCCCCCGGCCTGTGGATGCACCACTTTCCTACTACTTTTCAGAGTTCCTTTATATTTTGAACTGTGCTTGGCAGAGATCAGAATTCCAGTCATTTTTAAAAATCACCTTTACAAAATGAAAATGCTTCATTTGCACAGAGAGGAGTGGCCCAGTGCTACATATCAGGATGATGCAGACGGCATGGCTTGTCACACTCTGCGAGGGTTTTTTTTTAAATACACAATCCTATAAAATAAAATGCATGCTGTCAGTTTTTCCTGCCAGATGTGGCAGAAAAGGGGAAGATGGATTGTCTGTGCCTGTACAAGTATTCAAAGAGTGGAGGGAAAGAAAACGGTAGGAAAGTGAGCAAAGAACATTCAGCAGGCCATTCACAGAAAGGGGACCCAAGGGCCACTTAACAGCTTGCTGAAGACCAAAACTTGACCTTAACTCAGGAACTGAAGAAAAGGCAAAATGTCATTTTCTCCTCTCAGACTAAGACACCATCATGCCTGGTAATGCAGTTCGCTTCTGAAGTTACTGGAAAACAGGAACCTTGGGTTAAATCCTCAGTAGGTGAGAGGACACCCATTTGCCATCAGTTCAATAACGCTGGCAGTTGTATCAGACATCGAGTTCTAGCCATAAGAAAACACCCACATGTCCCCTTCATTGGGGATATTCCACCTTTAGCAACATACATGTACACATATGCCCACACATGTACAGGGAGATGCACACATGCACAGTATTCTCTGTGGCAGGAAATGACTGGAGAACATCTTAAATATTCAGCAGTAAGCTATAAATAGTGACTAAATAAATCAGAGTTCATTGGAACAATGAAACACAATATAGCCATTAAAGTATTCTCCAGGCGATGAAATGAAAGATCCCCTAGAGATATTCCAGGAAAGAAGTTAAATGAGGAAAGTGTGTAACCCCTATGCTCTCAGAGATGTGAGAATCAGCATGACACAGGCATGGGTAGATGGACACACAGAATGAGAGGAGGGGGCTGGGGATCCTGTGAGAGAGGGAGCCATGCGTGCCCCTGGGTAGTAATTTGTGGCACTTGAAGTTTCTACTTTAAGTAAATGTTTTCATTAAAAATAGTATGTCTTTAAAATGGACTTTTGTGGGTGGGTATGAAAGTTTATCAGACAAAATGAAAGAAAATAAATAAGGAGAGAAACACACACACACACACACACACACACACCAGAAAACAGACACCTTTTCCAAACTTGTCTCCAAGCCTAAACAAGACCCATGCATTTGCAGCTAGAGAACTTCCCAGGACCTCAGCAATTGCCAGTATGATTTTAAAACCATGCCATTTAGAGGGCACAGAGTCTGGAAGTAAAGTTATCTGGAGCTAACTGTCTATTATACGATTGCTAGTTTCTTTCAGTATTTAAAAGAAGACAAATTTTGGACAGAATGAAGGTTTTTTTTATTTTTTTATCTGTTCTCTTGCCTATTAACAATTGGGTTGTGAGAATTAATATAAAATACACCTTTTATCTATTCATTATTGAGGCTTTTACATCTTCAAATTCTAGTCTAAATTTGAAAAATCAAAGTTTGAGGAATAAAATAGGTGCCCCTATAAATAAACACAACCACAATAACCCGGGAGAAAGGAAACCCACACGATGACCCTGTGCCTACTGTCCTGAGCTCAGTCCACCATGATCCCAGACTCTGGCAGGGGACGTGGACCTGTCTGCACCAGCCCCACGGTCCCTGGCCCCTGGCATGAACCCTGCTGACAGAGGCCAAGGGAGTCCCCATTACTTAAGGACAAGAATGTTTCTTTTCAGCAAAAGGTGTGTGAACCCAGATGCTGAATCAGACACAGCTCACTCTCTGTGTCAAGGAATTCACTTGTAATGCACACTGGTTATTTTTAGATTGTGTGCCCCTGGGGCGTGACTCTCTGATTCAGTGCTCCCTAAAACTATTAATATATTGCTGAGGCATATCATCAAGTTTCAGTATAAATGATTATAAATCACATGAAAATAACCTGCCAGATCTGTTCAGGGGAAAAAACGAGCTGGGGCAGGGGGGCCGCAGTTTATCCTCAGGCCAGATCAGAATGGGTTCAGGATTCTACGTGACACATTGAAGGAAAAAGTAACCAATTAATGAATTCAAGTTGACAATTTTTTTAAAAATAGGCCATGATAATGAGAATTGGAGGAGACACAGATCAGCTCAAGGCACAGAGTCCCAAGCTGTCAGGACCTGGCAGCATCCACAGAGGGCAGGAAAGGGCAGGTGGCTAGGCTGGGTCATTCCCTGGGTTAGCTTGTCTCACTGCCACCCACACACAAAGCCCCTGCACAGCATCCCCTCTAGGCCCCACGGGGGATGTGCCCTCCCCCAGGCGTGCAACCGTGATTCTCGGTCATTCTGCCCACATGCCCCCGGGCCTGCGCTGCTCTGGAAGAAGTCTGAGTAAGATGGCCTGGGGCCTGCCACCCAGTGGAGTGGTGCCTTTGGTCTACAGCCAGCACCCAGCAATGTAGACTAACCCCTTGCCCCCTGCCCTGAAGCAGGCAGGGCTAGCCCAGGGCAGCTTTGGTGAAATACGCTGGCCCTGCAGATTCACCTGAGCCACATGGGGAAGGTGCCCGGCCCTGAGGGACATGCAAGTGGCCTGGAGTCTGGATGTCTAGAAGTTCTTCTGTTCTTTACAGGGTCCTTGAAATCCAGGCTTCCTCTACTCCCATACAAAGGGCCCGGTCACAGCCTGATAGGGAAGCAGTCAATACAGACACCTACCTCCTTCACAGGTCATCCAGCTGTGGTCACCAGAGGCTAAGTTCTGGCCAACAGTGAGTCCACTGATGCCGGTCTGATCTCTTGTTAGCAGAAAGGCAATGTGAGCGGCCTTCCCTGCCTTCTGAGCCTGCTTCTCCCAATTAGAGACATAAAGGGGAACGTGTCTGTGCAAAGAGAAGAGGCAGCTTGCAAGTCACCTCTGGCCCCAGAGTGGAGGCCACTGCTTGCCAGAGCAGGAAGTGGTCAGTGGGCCAGTGAGGCCACCAACTGCACCAAGTTTTAGCAAAAGGGGAACCTACAAGAAGGATCGATTGCCATGCCGTGCCAGGGGAGGGCTGTGGGGATGCCCCTCCCCCCCCACGCAGGAGGTGGCAGCACCTCCTCTGTGGAAAACAACACAAAACTGAACAACAGTCAGTCTGGCCACAATCACCACTATTTGTGGGCAGTCCAAGGGGGGCAAAATGCCTCTCTTCTGCAAAACCTGGTGTTGGTTTTATGGGTAGAGGAATCTCTTCCAAGCACTCCTTTCTAGAGGAAATGTGTTAAGTGTAGACAGGCACAAGCTCCATGTGAGCGCAGCACGTGTCCAGCCCTGGGGAGGACGTGCCCTTGAGTTGTAAGCCACACCTTCTAAGCCAGCCTTGATGGCACTGTGACTGGAAACACAGAAACACCTGCCCTACTTGGTTCTGCATTCCCACCCTGCCACCTGGAATGCTCACCTGTGTGTAAAATTTAATGAAACTGTGACACAGGGCACACACTGGAAGGTGGGGTCTCTGTTTCTTGAGAGTTCATTTTAGTTCACATATCCGATATCCTACTGAATTTCATGAGTGGATTTTAAAATGAAATTCTTCATTTTTAAAATTTTTATTGTTTGGTCATTCAAGAATGGATCTAGAAAATAATAATTACTCCTGAAACTATTCTATGGCTATCACTGAAAATGATTTGGTCACATACGGAGGAGATTGTGAAAAATAATCTCATATGTAAGGTGTACCACTGGCTATGTGATGGGCAGTATAATTAAAGATTATTTTATAATGAAATTAAGGCACAGAATGGGAAAGTCAATGTTCAGCTTCATACCGCAAAACAGTGGGATAGCAGGGCTCAATTCTTGCTGTTTTGATCCCTTAAAAAGTGTTCCATCTGCTCCCAGAAAGGCTAGTGAGACCCCACTGTGCTCCTGTCAGAATAGCCAAGACCAAACAACTGACCACGTCAGGGGCTGGCAAGAACGTGGACGGGCTGGAACTCCCACCACTGCTGATAAAAACTGGAAGTGGCACAACCATTTCCAAAGTTACAAATACAACCAGTATAAGACTCAACCTCCAAAAAAAAGAAAAAAAAAAAAGACTCAACCTTCTAGATCATTAACCCAAGAAAAATGAAATCATATACATGTCCATGTAATGATTCATGCAGGAATGTTTGTGGCAGCTTCATTTGGAATGGACGAAACTGCAACACGCAAATGTCCATCCGCAGATGAATACAAACTGATGTATTCACATGGTGGAGGGCAACTGATGAACCTCAAAGTAAGTACATGGAGGAACAGAAGGTGAATGGCAGCATACAGGTGTGAAATTCCAGAAAATGTGAAGTAGTTGATTGTACAGAAGATCGGGGGTTGCCTAGGAAAGGGAGAGGTAGGGCGTGGAGGGTGGGATTCAAAGAGGTAAAGGGAACAGTTGGGGGGGTGGGTGATGGACATGTTCATTATCTTCATGGTGGTTTGATGCATGTAAATGTACAACAAAAATATCAAATTGTGATATATATATATATATATATGTATGTATATATATACACACACATACTATGTAAGTAGCAGGTTATATCCTTCAGCTGCAGATTTTCAGATAGAAAATAACAATCACATATAAAATGCTTGAGGATATAGATGGTATGGCATGATTTTAAGAAATGGTTGATCAATGTAAGAGTATAAGGAAAAGAACACAGCAATGAAAATGTAATTGTCACATTAATTCACATGCATCGTAACTAATAATTATTGAAATGGAAGATACAAGAGAAGAAATATGTGGAAGAAGATGAAATACATCACGTGGGCATGAATGGACGTGGATGATGTAATGGAATTAGCTCTTGGCTCAGCAATGGAGACGGACAGCCCGGCACCTCAGTGCCTGGAAGGGAGAGGATGCAACACCCTGCCAGCTGCAGGTTTGTGCAAGTCCTTCATGGCCCTGCTCAGTGCTCAGGACCCCTTTCTCTGGGATGCACACCAATGACACTGCCCAACTTGGAGTGGGGCCACTCACCCATCTCACCCATAGAAGCAGGAAGAGTTCAGGGAGGACATGCTGCCCATCAAACCCTGCATGCTGCAGGGACACCGGATGCTTTTGCCTATACGTCATGGACAGACTACAGCTAGGCCCATGGCCCAAGGCAACCACAGGAGGCCAGGAAGGGTACCCCTACCAGGCATCCAGAAGCAGGCTGCAGACACTCTGCTGAGCTGTGCTGATGACAGTTTCATCCAACACAGGTCTGGGCAGAGTCCTGGAGGGAGACCTGAGCACATGGAGGAGAGGTGGACTCAGGAGCTCCAGGATGGACAATTTCCAGAACAGGGCGGTCAGATTGATGCATGCTATATAAGATAAATACTAAGAAATCTGCCTTTTTTTTAAACTATGGAAGACAAGAGGGACCTAGGAAGTAGCCAGGAAGGACAAATCGACAACTTCCAAAAAAGGATAAATACACATTTCTCAACAGCAACAGTGGGAGAAAAGGAAGCATTCAAGTAATATCTTCCATTCCATTGCCTATATAATCCACTCCATCTGCCTCTCCACTCTGAGAAGGTAAAGGCTTTGTTACCACACACAGGCCAGCGCCCTCAGCATCTCATCTGTCCACTTGGAAACCCAGTGAGGTGAGAGCGGAGGATTTCCCTTCTTCACTGTAGGCAGTGATCTTTTCCACTGAGCCTCAGGTGCAAGCAAAAGAGGGAAGGTGTCAAAGCCCAGCCACTGAAAGAAGTAAATGACAGGTAAACACTTCCTTAGCACTGCGCCCACCCAAAATGCTAATGTCAGCAAAGCCATGCTTACAAAGTAGGACCAGCCTGGCTTCATGCACAAGAAGGATCCACAGCCTGGAATCAATACACGCCTCCCTCCTCCTGTCTCCAAGTGGAGAAATGACTTTGTAAGGCCGTGTGTGAGGTCCTCTGTGGATGGAAGGTTTGTTCCAGTGAACCCAAACTCTCCTAAATTTGGGAGAATGGACATGCTGCATGCCGTTTTCCACCTAGAAAAGTTCGTTTTTGTTCTTCGGTAGTGATGTCTGGAATGAAATTCTCACATGCACACCAAGAACATGGGAAATACTGAGCCTGCAAAAAGTCATAGCACTATTTTTAACCCAAACACAGGAGCAAATACAAAGAAAGTAGAAACACCAAAATCATTTAGGAAAGGAAAGATTCCAATTAATAGACAGATGCAACAAGGACAATGGGAAGCCAGAACTAGCACGCCACAGAATGACCTCTGTAAGGTGATTTTTGGGGATCAGGACATTTGCAAAGCCGCAAAGCAGCGCCCCAGATGGTCATCAGTCATTGTCCTGGTTCTAACTTACATTGAGAATCAACAAATTATTAGAAACTCCTCTGTCTTCCAAGGAGATAGAAACAGGCCAGTGACCAGAGACTGAGAACAGAAAAGGAACAGCAGTGACGTTTGCTGGGGACACCACAGACTTGCCCTGTGCAAGGTGACCAAGGTAACCAACACGCTGAGTCATGCTCACACCTCAGACACCGACATGGTGTGATAGGGCAGCACATCACCTCTGTGATCTCCATCCCCAAATCCATATCCTGGTCTGATCATGAGGCCCCTGGCAAACTGCACAAGGACATTGTTCAACCACCTGACTTCTGCTAAAGGGTCAAGGTCAGGATAGAGGTGGAGACATGGAGGGCAGATCAGAGACGGAGGATTCTCAGGAGGTCTAGACAGGAGGCAGTGTGGGACGTTGGCTTAGACACTGCAATAGAAAGTTCATTTGTGGCAAAATTGGTGGCACCTGCATAAAGCCTGCTGTATGACACGTAAGATTGTGCCAACATTAATTCTTTCTTTTGATCCATGCTCCGTGCTTATGCGAGCAGTTACATTACAGGGAGCTGAGTGTCAGCTGTAGAAAAATGCTCTCTGCTATCCTTGCAACTCCTTTGTAGATCTAAGATTACCTCAAAATCAAAATAGTATAAATATTCTGAGAATTTTACAGTTAAAATGAGGAAAACATTGCTCTTAAATATTTACATATTTGGAGAGATTTATATGGCTCCTGTTGTACTTCTCTTTATGAAATATCTTCTCCTGCAACATTTTCTGGTCTGTTCAGCTGCATGGGATTGAGGAGAGGCTGTGTAAAGAACGACAGTCCTAGAGCAAGAAGCCCAGGCCTGGCTGTCGTTTGAATACCCCCGGGCCCTTAGACAAAGTACGCATCTGACCTCACTCGGCTTCTGAATCTGTTAAGTGGAGGAAACCACTTGTACCTCATCAGATGAGCTAAAAAACTGTACATTTTTTAAATACATGAAAAATATTCATTCCGAATACCTAAACTTAAATTTATTTATTTGTATTATGTTTTCATTTAAATACATGTCAAAACACATGAAGATGTATACCAAAATATATGAACAGTGAACTGTAAGCCCATCGATCATCAAATGGGTCCGAGTGTGGAAACACATGCTCTAGAAGAGGTCTGACTTACAGAGGGGCCCCAGCAGGAGCCACGAGGCTCAAAAACCCCACTTTGGGATCATCCACTATGCGCCCAACACTCAGAATTCTCCTGGAAGCAAGCCTGCTCTCCACAACCAATCCAGCATCACTTGCATTCCTTAAGTAGAATTCTTCTTAGCATCTCCCAGCCCTGGACTCCGAAGACTGGAGGAGTCTCCAGAGAGAAGCTGACTGCATATGTAGGTGTGTCTGGGGGTGGGCAGCTCTTCTTGGAAGTGGAAGGCTATTTAATCATTTCAGCAGAAGTTAAGTTTGGCAGAAATCACAGAGGAAGGGCTCTCACCTTGCCTGGCCAGGACGTCGGGCATAGAAGCATGACCTGATCAGGTGGGATCAGTGGAAGACCCAGGGCAAAGTCACACTCATGCAACAGGAGCTTCGGCCACACCCAGGCCCCCTGCATTCTCATCCCAGGATGCCCCCCAGCTGCCCGTCTTGCACAATCCCTCCCGAGTGAGTCACTGTCTAGAGGTCAACCATATAGATCTGTTCTCTCTCCTAAGCAAAGTCACACCATCCATACTGTCCTTGCGATGCATTCATCAACGCTGTGTATGTTTACTTTTATAGGTTTGTTTTGTGTCTGCCATATTTGATGTATTCAATAGTTCTAAGAAAAGGAATAAATTCTGAATGTTTTCAAATTCTAGGAACTTTCAAATAATTGTTCCCTGGAGCACTAAAGCTTTTTATGTACTTAAAAAAAGCCAAAGGCTAAATTGCTTGTATGAGCCTGGAGATGCCATGTTTTAAAAAGGTATGCTGTTTTTGAGGAAGCAGAGACTGGGAAGCAGAACATCAGTGGACCAACCATGTGAGGTGAATTTCTGGGAAGAGGGTCACTGGAAATTTCTAAATTTCTATGAAGTGATAAACTAGAGCCAATATTTATCATATCAGAAGGAACAAATATAGAAAGAAAATAAAAGTTTATTTCTGCAGTGATTTGAAGTTGAGAATTGGAAATCATGTTTAATTAATAGTTCACACACACATTACATTCTTTTACCATGGTTTATCTGTCCTGCTGGATGGGAGGGAATTATGTCCAGACAGACACGTGGATAGGCACCCATTGAGGACACACCCACATACAGCGGCTTGGTGTGCCCCAGCCAGCAGGGCAGAGCAGCTTGCCCAGGGGCCTTACGTCTAAGCCGGCGGCTCGTGTTGTACTTGCTGGAGATGGTGGTGAGGCCAAGCATCTGAGTAACTCAAAGTTCTGCACCCCCAAGCATAGGACAGTGGGTCCTCATGAACCTCTGGAAGCCTTGGTTTTTACACCTACAAAACAATGCTATACCTGAATTGTACCCCCAAATCTGTAAACTGCAGCCCTAACCCCCAAGGGGTTGGTGTTGAAGGTGGAGTCGTTGGGAGGTGATGAGGGTCAGAGGAGTTCATGAGGTGGGTCCTCATGCTGGGCTCGGGGCTCTTATCAGTAAAGAAGCCCCAGTGTGCTCCCATTCTCTGCCCGTAGGACACAGCGGGAATGCAGATTCCAAAGGCCAAGAACTGATGTCTGACCCCCTGACTGGGGACCTGCAGCTTCAGCCCATCTGACACTCTGTCACCAGGGCCACTGCGGTAGCTGCCCACCAACCTGGGCTGGAGGAAGTTGGTGAAGAATGTGTCAGGTAACCACAGGGGCTCTGACACTGCAACTGGTCCTGAAAGTTAACTTCATTTCCAAGGAATCGCTACTTGCGCCACCTTAGCCTTGTTGCAGCACATTTAGGGCCTGTGGGTCTCTGAAAAGTGGAGCAGGAGAAGGGGCCCAGCCCTCCAGGGGTCTGCACTGACTCTTGTCCAATAATACTGCCAGAAGGCCTGCAGGCTGAGGGGGGGCCTGCGGATGGCCCAGGGAAGTTACCTGTAGTAGTCAGTTGGGGTGGCCACAGCAAAAAATAGAGAGCACACAGCTTAAACCACAGACGCTGGTCTCCCCCGGTCCTAGGGCTGGATGTCCGAAGCTGAGGTGGGACACGGCAGACTCTCCCATGGCCTCTCCTGGGCGTGTAGTTGCCCTCCTCCTTGCCCTAACGTGGCCGTCCCTCTGTGCATGTTTTTCCTCATCTCCTCTTCTTATGAGGACCCCAGTCACACTGGATCAAGGCACAGCCATGTGACCTCAGTTTACCTTAATCATTTCTTCGAAGTTCCCATCTCCAAATATGGTCTCATTCTGGGCTCCTGGGGGTTAGGGATTTCACGTGCAGTTTTGGGGAAAATATTTCAGCCTGTAACAGCACCTCAGGTGGGTGGAGAGAGCAGAAACACCATGTGGCCCCTGCTGAAATGACAGTTGGGATGACACTTGCAGTGCAAATGATTGACCAAAGACCTTTTTTGCTTTAAAAATGTCACTTTGTGCCAAGATAGAGTAACAGGGACCAGATTTATTCTCTTGACTGAAATAATTAAGGAAACTGACAAAATACGTGAAACCAGAAAACAATGTCAGGCAATGAGGGACGGTGGTCCCCAGGATGTTGACATGATGCCACAGCTCCCTGCCTAAGGAAAGTTCTAGGCCATGGGGCAGAGTGGAAGCACAGAGCAGGGGACAGGAGCTGGGAGTCAGGAGGCCATGCAGCTGCATGCAGAGTCCTGGGGAGGGAAGAATTCCCAGAAAGCCTGGATCTAGAGAGGGGCCCCTCACATCTTCATGGGGAGCACAGGGCTACACACGTGTTTGGCAAGGTACTGAGGTCAGGGAGGGAGTGACCCCACAGCTCACATGGGAGGGAGTAGGGCGGGAAACAGTAGTTGTATTGCCCACTAGCCAGAGTGAAAAATCTTATAATCCACAGGATATATAGCCCCCAAAGGCACCAGCAGTGGCCAGAATGAGTTCTAGATGTGGGCTGGGTGCACCCAGCAAAGCTTAAAGTAAGATTGGAAAGAATAAAACTGCTCTCAGTACTTTACTACATCCAAGAGCAAACCTTGACACAGCAACAAAACGTACTCAGTCCCCACAACGTGAAACTCACAGTGTGTGACAAATAATAAAAAATTACTGGAAGGAGGGGCGGAAGATGGCGGCGTGAGTAGAGCAGCGGAAATCTCCTCCCAAAACAACATGTATCTATGAAAATATAACAAAGACAACCCTTCCTAGAATAAACACCAGAGGACACAGGACAATATCCAGACCACATCCGCACCTGAGAGAACCCAGCGCCTCGCGAAGGGGGTAAGATACAAGCCCCGGCCCCGCGGGAGCCGAGCGCCCCTCCCCCCAGCTCCCGGCGGGAGAAGAGCAGGCAGAGCGGGAGGGAGACGGAGCCCAGGGCTGCCGAACACCCAGCCCCAGCCATCCGGGCCAGAGTGCAGGGCGCTCGATACTAGGAAAACAGGGCAGCAAGAACAGTGAGTGGGCACTGGAGGCTGGGCAACAGAGGACATAAGAAAAGCGCACGACCATTTTTTTTTTTTTTTTTGCTGTTTTGTTTTGGCGAGCGCTTTTTGGAAGTCTTAAAGGGATAGGGCCCCCAATACTAGGGAAACAGGGCAGCAAGAACAGGTAGCGGGCACCGGTCACCTGGCGCTGGAAGACACCAGAAAAACGCGCGACCATTTTTTTTTTTTTCTGTTTTGTTCTGGCGAGCGCTTTTTGGAAGTCTTAAAGGGGCAGGGTGGGACACAATCCAGAGGTAGGGAATCTGGGGTTCTCTGGGCACCCTAACCCTGGGCTGCAGGGAACAGGGAGGACCCTTACGGAGATAAATAGCCTCCAGGCCGCTCCCCCTCCAACGCGACTCCACCACTTTGGAGAAGAGGCCCGAGCCAGGCCACGCCCACAGAAACAGTGGAGATAAACTCCATAGCAGCCCGGGAGGAAGAAGAAACCCTGTCTGCCCGCAGCTGCCCAGCACAAGCCACTTGAGGTCGCTGTTCTCCCAGGAGAGGAGGGCCACAAACCAACAAGAAGGGAAGTTCTTCCAGCCGTCACTCGTCCCAGTTCTGCAGACTATTCCTATCACCATGAAAAGGCAAAGCTACAGGCAGACAAAGATCACAGAGACAACACCAGAGAAGGAGACAGACCTAGCCAGTCTTCCTGAAAAAGAATTCAAAATAAGAATCATAAACATGCTGACAGAGATGCAGAGAAATACACAAGAGAAATGGGATGAAGTCCGGAGGGAGATCACAGATGCCAGAAAGGAGATCGCAGAAATGAAACAAACTCTGGAAGGATATATAAGCAGAATGGATAGGATGCAAGAGGCCATTGATGGAATGGAAATCAGAGAACAGGAACGCATAGAAGCTGACATAGAGAGAGATAAAAGGATCTCCAGGAATGAAATAATGTTAAGAGAACTGTGTGACCAATCCAAAAGGAACAATATCTGTATTACAGGGGTTCCAGAATAAGAAGAAAGAGGAAAAGAGATGGAAAGTATCTTAGAAGAAATAATTGCTGAAAACTTCCCCAAACTGGGGGAGGAAATAATCGAACAGACCACGGAAATACACAGAACCCCCAACAGAAAGGATCCAAGGAGGACAACACCAAGACACATAATAATTAAAATGGCAAAGATCAAGGACAAAGAAAGAGTTTTAAAGGCAGCTAGAGAGAAAAAGGTCACCTATAAAGGAAAACCCATCAGGCTAACATCAGACTTCTCGACAGAAACCCTACAGGCCAGAAGAGAATGGCATGATATATTTAATACAATGAAACAGAAGAGCCTTGAACCAAGGATACTGTATCCAGCACGACTATCATTCAAATATGACGGTGGGATTAAACAATTCCCAGACAAACAAAAGCTGAGGGAATTTGCTTCCCACAAACCACCTCTACAGAACATCTTACAGGGACTGCTCTAGATGGGAGCACTCTTAGAAAGAGCACAGCACAAAAAACCCAACATATGAAGAATCGAGGAGGAGGAATAAGAAGGGAGAGAAGAAAAGAATCTCCAGACAGTGTATATAACAGCTCAATAAGCGAGCTAAGTTAGGCAGTAAGATACTAAAGAGGCTAACCTTGAACCTTTGGTAACCACAAATTTAAAGCCTGAAATGGCAATAAGTACATATCTTTCAATAGTCACCCTAAATGTTAATGGGCTGAATGCACCAATCAAAAGACACAGAGTAATAGAATGGATAAAAAAGCAAGATCCATCTACATGCTGCTTACAAGAAACTCACCTCAAACCCAAAGACATGTAGAGACCAAAAGTCAAGGGATGGAAAAACATATTTCAAGCAAACAACAGCGAGAAGAAAGCAGGGGTTGCAGTACTAATATCAGACAAAATAGACTTCAAAACAAAGAAAGTAACAAGAGATAAAGAAGGACACTACATAATGATAAAGGGCTCAGTCCAACAAGAGGATATAACCATTCTAAATATATATGCACCCAACACAGGAGCACCAGCATATGTGAAACAAATACTAACAGAACTAAAGGGGGTTATAGACTGCAATGCATTCATTCTAGGAGACTTCAACACACCACTCACCCCAAAGGATAGATCCACTGGGCAGAAAATAAGTAAGGACATGGAAGCACTGAACAACACAGTAGAGCAGATGGACCTAATAGACATCTATAGAACTCTACATCCAAAAGCAACAGGATATACATTCTTCTCAAGTGCACATGGAACATTCTCCAGAATAGACCACATACTAGGCCACAAAAAGAGCCTCAGAAAATTCCAAAAGATTGAAATCCTACCAACCAACTTTTCAGACCACAGAGGCATAAAACTAAAAATAAACTGTACAAATAAAGCAAAGAGGTTCACAAACACATGGAGGCTTAACAACACACTCCTAAATAATCAATGGATCAATGACCAAATCAAAATGGAGATCCAGCAATATATGGAAACAAATGACAACAACAACACTAAGCCCCAACTTCTGTGGGACGCAGCAAAAGCAGTCTTAAGAGGAAAGTATATAGCAATCCAAGCATATTTAAAAAAGGGAGAACAAACCCAAATGAATGGTCTAATGTCACAATTATCGAAATTGGAAAAAGAAGAACAAATGAAGCCTAAGGTCAGCAGAAGGAGGGACATAATAAAGATCAGAGAAGAAATAAATAAAATTGAGAAGAATAAAGCAATAGCAAAAATCAATGAAACCAAGAGCTGGTTCTTCGAGAAAATAAACAAAATAAATAAGCCTCTAGCCAGACTTATTAAGAAGAAAAGAGAGTCAACACAAATCAACAGTATCAGAAATGAGAAAGGAAAAATCACGACAGACCCCACAGAAATACAAAGAATTATTAGAGAATACTATGAAAACCTATATGCTAACAAGCTGGGAAACCTAGGAGAAATGGACAACTTCCTAGAAAAATACAACCTTCCACGACTGACCCAGAAAGAAACAGAAAACCTAAACAGACCAATTACCAGCAATGAAATTGAAGCGGTAATCAAAAAACTATCAAAGAACAAAACCCCGAGGCCAGATGGATTTACCTCGGAATTTTATCAGACATACAGGGAAGACATAATACCCATTCTCCTTAGAGTTTTCCAGAAAATAGAGGAGGAGGGGATATTCCCAAACTCATTCTATGAAGCTAACATCACCCTAATACCAAAACCAAGCAAAGACCCCACCAAAAAAGAAAACTACAGACCAATATCCCTGATGAACGTAGATGCAAAAATACTCAACAAAATATTAGCAAACCGAATTCAAAAATACATCAAAAGGATCATACACCATGACCAAGTGGGATTCATCCCAGGGATGCAAGGATGGTACAACATTCGAAAGTCCATCAACATCATCCACCACATCAACAAAAAGAAGGACAAAAACCACATGATCATCTCCATAGATGCTGAAAAAGCATTTGACAAAGTTCAACATCCATTCATGATAAAAACTCACAGCAAAATGGGAATAGAGGGCAAGTACCTCAACATAATAAAGGCTATCTATGATAAACCCACAGCCAACATTATATTGGACAGCGAGAAGCTGAAAGCATTTCCTCTGAGATCGGGAACTAGACAGGGATGCCCACTCTCTCCACTGTTATTTAACATAGTACTGGAGGTCCTAGCCACAGCAATCAGACAAAACAAAGAAATACAAGGAATCCAGATTGGTAAAGAAGAAGTTAAACTGTCACTATTTGCAGATGACATGATACTGTACATAAAAAACCCTAAAGACTCCACCCCAAAACTACTAGAACTGATATCGGAATACAGCAAAGTTGCAGGATACAAAATCAACACACAGAAATCTGTGGCTTTCCTATACACTAACAATTAACCAACAGAAAGAGAAATCAGGAAAACAACTCCATTCACAATTGCACCAAAAAAAAATAAAATACCTAGGAATAAACCTAACCAAGGAAGTGAAAGACTTATATTATGAAATCTACAAGTCACTCTTAAGAGAAATTAAAGGGGACACTAACAGATGGAAACTCATCCCTTGCTCGTGGCTAGGAAGAATTAATATCGTCAAAATGGCCATCCTGCCCAAAGCAATATATAGATTTGATGCAATCCCTATGAAACTACCAGCAACATTCTTCAATGAACTGGAACAACTAATTCAAAAATTCATATGGAAACACCAAAGACCTCGAATAGCCAAAGCAATCCTGAGAAAGAAGAATAAAGTAGGGGAGATCTCACTCCCCAACTTCAAGCTCTACTATAAAGCCATAGTAATCAAGACAATTTGGTACTGGCACAAGAGCAGAGCCACAGACCAATGGAACAGACTAGAGAATCCAGATATTAACCCAGACATATATGGTCAATTAATATTTGATAAAGGAGCCATGGACATACAATGGCGAAATGACAGTCTCTTCAACAGATGGTGCTGGCAAAACTGGACAGCTACATGTAGGAGAATGAAACTGGACCATTGTCCAACCCCATATACAAAAGTAAACTCAAAATGGATCAAAGACCTGAATATAAATCATGAAACCATTAAACTCTTGGAAGAAAACATAGGCAAAAACCTCTTAGACATAAACATGAGTGACCTCTTCTTAAACATATCTCCCCGGGCAAGGAAAACAACAGCAAAAATGAACAAGTGGGACTATATTAAGCTGAAAAGCTTCTGTACAGCAAAAGACACCATCAATAGAACAAAAAGGAACCCTACAGTATGGGAGAATATATTTGAAAATGACACATCCGATAAAGGCTTGACGTCCAGAATATATAAAGAGCTCACACGCCTCAACAAACAAAAAACAAATAACCCAATTAAAAAATGGGCAGAGGAACTGAACAGACAGTTCTCCAAAAAAGAAATACAGATGGCCAACAGACACATGAAAAGATGGTCCACATCGCTAATTATCAGAGAAATGCAAATTAAAACTACAATGAGGTATCACCTCACACCAGTAAGGATGGCTACCATCCAAAAGACAGAGAACAACAAATGTTGGCGAGGCTGTGGAGAAAGGGGAACCCTCCTACACTGCTGGTGGGAATGTAAGTTAGTTCAACCATTGTGGAAAGCAGTATGGAGGTATATCAAAATGCTCAAAACAGACCTACCATTGGACCCAGGAATTGCACTCCTAGGAATTTACCCTAAGAATGCAGCAATCAAGTATGAGAAAGATCAGTGCACCCCTATGTTTATCGCAGCACTATTTACAATAGCCAAGAATTGGAAGCAACCTAAATGTCCATCGACAGATGAATGGATAAAGAAGATGTGGTACATATATACAATGGAATACTACTCAGCCATAAGAAAAGGGCAAATCCAAACATTTGCAGCAACATGGATGGAGCTGGAGGGTATTATGCTCTGTGAAACAAGCCAAGCGGAGAAAGAGAAATACCAAATGATTTCACTTATCTGTGAAATATAAGAACAAAGGAAAAACTGAAGGAACAAAACAGCAGCAGAATCACAGAACTCAAGAATGAACTAACAGGTACCAAAGGAAAAGGGACTGGGGAGGATGGGTGGGTAGGGAGGGATAAGTGGGGGGAGAAATAGGGGGGTATTAAGATTAGCATGCATGGGGGGTAGGAGAAAAGGGAGGGCTGTAGGACACAGAGAAGGCAAGTAGGGATTCTACAATATTTTGCTATGCTGATGGGCAGTGACTGTAAAGGGGTTTATAGGGGGGACCTGGTATAGGGGAGAACCTAGTAAACATAATATTCGTCATGTAAGTGTAGATTAGTGATAAAAAAAAAAAGGGGCAGTTCCTGTGTGGTGACCTCCAATGAGTTCTACACAAGAGTATAAAGGGCATATAAAAGTGTAGGCAAAGGGTCTGTTTGTGTTTATACAGAGGATCAAAGCCTAATTGGGCTACCCCAAAAATGAACTATGATGCGATATGAAAAAGAACTTCCAACATCAGCATTCTCGGGAAGACTCATGCCAGAAGATGATCATCAAGAAACCCCAACAAAGATCCACGCACTGCTACAGCTGTAGATGCACTCATCCCACCAGTTCCTGGACTTGCCATGGGAATGAGGAAGGGGATATCTAAGCTGGCCTGTGCATACAGTAAAACAACAAATTTGACTGGATCTATACTGTTGGAACTCAACCAAGAATTAGGAGAAGTTCAAATTGTAGCGCTCCAAAATCTTACAACTACAGACTATTTACTGTTAAAAGAACATAAGGGATGTGAACATTCCCCAGGAATGGGTTGTTTTAATTTGTCTGATTTCTCTCAGACTGTTCAAGTTCAGTTGGACAATATCCACCATATCATAGATAAGTTTTCACAAATGCCTAAGGTGCCTAACTGGTTTTCTTGGTTTCACTGGAGATGGCTGGTAATTACAGGTATGCTTTGGTTATGTAACTATACTCCTATTATGTTAATGTGTGTGCGCAATTTAAGTAGTAGCTTAAAACCTATACATGCTGAAGTTACTCTACAAGAAGATATGTCAAAGAAATAATCAATCTTCCCATGTTTTCTGCTGCCTGCTACTTCTATAGCTTTTCTTCTTCCTTCCTAATTACAACCCTTAAATAGAATTCGTGCCTCATATCAAATTTACCGAGTATCATAATTCTTCCAAGTGGTAAAGATACCTCAAGACAAATGCTGGGCATAGAAGCTACAGGGCATAAATATGCAAAGAAATAAAAAGCTAACCATTTCAAACAATAAGGCTTCTCTCTCACTTACCAACTTTACATTTCCCTGTATGGCCCCGGAAGATGACTGGTTAGCCAGAGACAGGTAAGATCCCTCAAGGGAGGAACAACCTAAGACAGGCACAGTCGCAGGGGGGTCATCAGGTGAGAAATTGGGGATCAACAGAGGTGAGGCTTAGAACCTCACCCCCCCTGTTCTGAGAGAAATCTTCTGCATACGTGGATGTTTTATTGCCCTTGTCTAGCTTGGATTAACACATAGACTACAGGCACACACTTGATCATCTACATTTGCTCTCTTACAACACTAAACTCTGTTTTCTACCTTTATCTTGTATCTACCTACCACTTCAGCATTTTATTAAAAATAATAATAATAAAGAGAGAAATGTGGTATCCACATATAAATCAAGTATAAAAATCAAATGAGTATTCATATTTGAACTGACTCTTTATAGTTCATAATGCATGAGCAAAACCGAAGGTTTCTGTGATGGCTGCCCTTGTACTGTTCACCATGTAAGAACTTATCACTATGTAAGAATTTGTTCTCCATGTAAGAACTTGTTTGTTATGCCTCAGAAGATTGGAGACGGATGAAAATTAGGCTTGGGGTGGATAAGTGATTGTGCATTGAGCATTGACTCCCCTATACAGAATTTTATTGTTGTTAACAACCATTTGATCAATAAATATGAGAGATGCCCTCACAAAAAAAAAAAAAAAGAAAGAGAAAAGTATACACTTCCAATGTTAAAATAATAAGTAACTGGGATGTAATGAATATAGTCAAGATATTGTAACAGCTTGGTATGGTGATAGCTGGTACCTAGAATTGTCATGTATATAAGTGTTGAATCACTATGTTGTACACCTGAAACTAATGTAATGTAATACGTGTGTCAACTACCCTTCAATAAAAAAATAATTATCTACAAAAAAAAAAGAAAAGAGGGAAGGTAACATCTTAAAAACATGAATATAAGACATTGATGCATTCAAAGTAACCTGAACATGCAAAGGCCTATTTTATGTACTTTATTTCCTCCTTCACTCTCCAATGCCACCTTAAATAAAATTCAGTTCCTGGGGAAAAAAAAAAAAAAAAGTAAGTAACTTCAAGAGCATTTATAATAAATATAGTAAAATAAAAAAAAAAATTACTGGCATGTAAAGAAGCAATAGAGCCCATAACGATGAAAGCAACCCCGGGAGGACAGATGACACACTTACGCACAAGGACATTAATGCCGGCACTATAACTGCATCCCACATGTTCAGAAGGCTGGAGGAAGGGTGCAGCATCAAAGTCCAGACATGGGAAATATAAAGAGGACACACATCTTGCAGAGATGAATGCTGCAATGTCGGAGCATGGACAGGGTGTGGAGGGGTTAGCAGGGGCTGGGTTGGGACACTGCAAGGGAAATGGAAACTGTGGCATGAAAACCACACAGCTGGCAGGGGACTCTCGATCCAGGATCATTGGATGTGGCCACCGTGAGTCAGCATCGAAGGTGAAAAGAGCATGCACTTGGAATCCTTGCATTCCTGCTAGATGTGCAACCTTATTCCTATGGCTACCCCTTCCCTGCTTCAGTGTGGATAACACTTCTGTCTCAGGGTTCTTGGGAGGATTTGCATGGTGAAGTCTGTCCATCAATGCACATAAATGGTAGGGTGTCACCACAAGGACTGGGTGCAGTGTGTTGTGCAGTGTGAAGAATGTCCCTCATGCAGCCCTGCACAGCTACTTCTGAGCTCAGTGGTGAATGCCTCAACTCTCTTACTTTATACTTTGTTGGAAACGCTTGCCTTAAAAATAACCTAAATACTCTCTTTTTTAAGACAATTTATTTGCAGACATTATGCACCTTCAGGGAAGGAGAGGACAGAAGGGAGGAGCGAGGAAGCAGGAGAGCCCTGGACCCAAACCAGACTAAACAAACTAGCCTTGCCTTAATCTCCCTCCAACTCCCCCTGCCCCACCCTGTATACATAAACAAATACAGTAAATTAACTAAAGGACAAAATCAGAAGTGTAATCAAGAGAGTGCCACGCCATCAGACAATAATGGGACAAAACACTCCTGTTTCCCAAAATAAACTGTATTTGGAAAATTGTTTAGAGAAATTGCAAGGCTTTTTTTATGTCAGATTTTTTTAATTTTTATCATCTGATTTCTTACAATAGGTCATGCTTTGACATTTATTAAAGACTGTAGGTTTCGGATGAGTTGGTGGGCAGCTGCCCAGGATGACCTGCCGCTCAGGCATGCCGTCTACAGCACATCCGTGTCTATGGGGTACTGGGGCTGCTGTGTGAAACAGACGAAGCCCCCCCGTCCTTCACATTGTATCAGCAATGAAATCATAGCACAGAGTTCCATTCCTTTTGTACATTAGTGAGAAAAATTATTTTTGATGTAATTTTATTTGAAATTAAATAACTCGAAGACCCACAAAGATAAGCTAGGCTCTGAAGCCCTTGGCCTGGATCCTGGCCTCAGCCTGAGGCTCACAGGGGCGGGATGGGGCTTGGTGGCCTCCCCCCTAAAACAGGGATTGTTTCAGAAGGCTGCCTAAGGATTAAGCATGTTAATATTTTTAAATTGCTGAGAACAGTACCCACGATATAGTAAGTGCTCCATACACATTTATTAAGAATAAATAAACTGGAGTAATACACTAATTTGCAGGACAGCGTAGATGGCAGTGGCTACAAGGCAGCCTTCTCTAAAGCTAATAATTATGCAGAAAATTGTACACAGTTTCCATGCCCTCCTTCTGTAAGAATGAAACAAGCCATTCATACATGAAAAGAGCACTTCATTTAAAGTAGCCACCAAAACGATCAAACACCTGGGAATTAACTTAAAAAGAAATGTGCAGAACCCACTGACCCAAAATCAGACTCACTGCTCCAAAAATTGTGTGAATATTCTAGAAAAGGAGACCACACATCACGAAGGCACCATTCTACCCAACAATTGCTCAGTAACAAAACCCGGGAGCCCATGTTAAACTGCGTTTAGGAAAGTTGAAGAGAGTCCCAGGCCATCAGACAATAATGGGACAAAGCACTCCTGTCTCCAAAAATAAACCATGTTTGGAAAATTGTTTAGAGAAATTGCAAGGCTCTGTTTATGTCAGACTTTCTAATTTTTATCATCTGGTAGATCTTTATCACTTAGTAATTTTCATCACTTGGTAGAACTCTGAGAAACAAAAGCAATATAAAGCTGTACCTGCCTTCTCAGGTTGTAGAGCGGTGTGGGGACAATTATTCAAACTCGTTGGCATCACAGATGAGCAGCCCTACAAACTCATGAACCAAAGCCTGGGACAGCCTGATGGCCAGCCCTCAGCTCTGGGTGCAGATCCTGATTCCTGGGCCTGCACACAGCAGGCATGCTGGCAGGCCAGCCCTGTGCTTCCAGGGTGGGCAGCACAGCTGCAGACGAGAGCCCCCACCTCCCCTCCATTCCCCCTGCACTTGCAGGAGCTGCTGAGCCCTCTCCGAGGTCAGCCTCCTAAACAGGCCCATGCTGCCCATGAAGACGTCCTGTGGGCCCACCCCAGGTGGGCGCTGGGGCAGGGAGCTGAGGGAGCAGAGACCCTGGCTGGAGGGTAGCAGCTTGCTGGTCACATGCATGGGCAGCTGTCTGTCCCTCCTGCAGGACTTCTTGTGGGAAGAAATATTTTAACATTTAACATGTAACTGTCCATTGTGCATTTGAACTTGGTCTCTGATGAGGAGAGAAACCTAGAGCTCAAAACCTTGGAAAAGCTGTTCCTGGCGCATCTAGCTGCTCTTGGTGCCATGGAGATTGGGCCTGTACTGGACTCCCTCCTCAGAGTGACATGCAATGGTCTTTATGCCACATGGGCATGGTGGGCTTAGGATGGTGAGGTTCTGAGGGGACAGGCTGCTCTGCAGAGCATGGAGCCCCGAGCTCCCTGAAAGTTGGGATGCCTCTCCTAATACACCCTCACACTTGAAAGTTCCCCTGGGGCGCAGGTGCCACCATAACAAAGGACCCCAGTGGGGCAGCCTGGGTGTACACACTGGCTTCCTGCAGCTCTGGAGGTGGGACCCTAGACCATGGTGCTGACAGGTTTGTGTCCTGGAGCGAGTTCCATGTCCGGGCTAACAGACATGAGCTCACTCACCCTGTCCTCATATGCAGGAGAGAATGAGCTCCAACCACCTCCTGTCTCACCCACCCCAGCACAGGCCACCCCACTGCCTCATTCCATTCTACTTTCCTGCTAAAGGCCCCACCCCCAAACTCCATCCCCTTGCAGATCAGGGTTCATGAACCGTGGGAGGGCATAAACTCTCAGTGCCCATGTAGCCCAGCCCAAGTGTGCATGTACCCTTGTCCACAGGAACGGGAAGCAGGGTCAGGGGCTCACACAGTCCCCCCAAGAATGCTCAGGCACAAGGAGGGCTTGCCAGTAAGTCTAGGGGTAGGAACTAAGTTAGACAAGCAGAGCCTTCCTGCTCTGGACCACGGGGATGTTCCGTGGCCTGTGTGATGAATGGGGTCATGGTCTGCAGGTGTTTCTTCAGAGGCAGGCATGCGGGGCCCACGCACATCCCTGGGGGACCCTGGGGTCTGTTAAACGTTTTCCTCCCAAGTACTCCTGAATGTGGTCAGATGCTACCAGCTGCTTCCAGGGTAATCAGTGGAGCATGCTGCATGGGGGCAGGACAGTGGGGTCACACAGGGCCACGTGCACAGCAGAGGGCACCTGAGCACCTTTCACATGACAGCTCAGGGCAAACCCCCAAACTGTAAAGTCTTCAGTTACCAAACAGACAAACCCCATCTGAATCCTCCCATATCACCCTGCTTTCAGGACTCTACCTGGGAGGCTGGGGACATGGGGGGCTTCTTGCTCAACTGTCAGGGAGAAAGTGAACCAAAGAGTGTCCTGGTTCAAATGCCTGCCCTTCAAACCCACCTTCATGAGGGGCTCAGATGAATACGTAAGGAGAAGGCCTATCGGAGAGGTCCCATCCATGGGTGTCAGAGCCTTTGAGAGTTTACACACCCTCAAGACTGTAGGCTGTACCTCAGTAGTGCATTATGTGGGCTCTTGGATGTCGGGGAAGATTTTGTATTTAATAACTTAAGGAATGAGGAGGCATTGACTATCATTCTACATAGGGTTGTGCAGTGATATCTACAAAAAGCACAAGGATGGGTAAACTACAGGCAGAAGACTAAGCTGATTTAGAGAGACAGAGGTCTACCCTAAGCTGTGTTCACTGAGAAGAGCACATGGTGTTGAATTGACATATGTGACAGAAGACTTGACAATCTTAGCTGAATGAGTACATTTTAGAATGGAGAGAGAGAGAGAGATTTGGGATTTGCTATAGCTCTAGGTATATTGTAGGTGGCCAATAAATGCATATCTACAGACAAAATAATGGAAATAAATATACTTCTAGAGACAACATCTAGGAAATAGGAAGGCTAATATTGAGCTAAAGGCAGAATATCTGTGTCTGTTATTCAATGTGCAGCAGGATCTTAGACAAATAACCAGATTTGATTATGTGTCTTGAATTCTTTTGGACCTTTGACATGGTGTGAAATGTGGGCAAGTTACTGAATCTCTCTGAGCCTCTGTCCATTAGCTACAAAGCCAGAGATGGCATCAGTCTTAAAGGTGATGAAGATCTGGTGACCTAACATGTGCACAAGGGTTGACATGTGGCTCAGAAATGTCACGGTCATCACTAGCATCCATCTCACCATCATCGGCATTACTACTATTTTGCGCCAGTCCCACCTTGTTGGGAGCTCAGTACAGACAAAACATCAACTCAGAAATGAGCACTCGATGTGGCTTTCGTTTGTCAACATGGAAATTAGCATGCAAGTGAAATTCTTTTGTAATTGTACAAAGTGTTTTAAGAAAAATAAAGGAAAACACTACAGAATTTTTTTCTAAGTGAGAAGTTCTTCATCTAAGATCAACTCAGAAAGCAAATTCTTCCACTTGCCCTCAGTCTCACCACATCCAGATCCTTCTAGCCAGAGCTCTTTGAGCCAGAACCCACACCAACGTGGAGGGAGGGAGGCACGGCCTGCAGGGAGCACGGTGCCGCCCTTTGCAGATGGCCAGCCCTCTTGCTCACATCAGCAGACTTTGCAGAGCCTACGTTCACTCAGGACAGGGAGCCCTGACAATGGGAAATGCCGTCCATGTACACCCTCACGCATTGCTCATGGATGGCAGCCCCATCCACACTGCCTCGGATTTAGGGGACTCTGTGGCCACTACTTAGGGGACTTTCTCTCCAGTGGCTCTGTAAGAACAGGCCTCTCTAATGAGATGAAATGGACACTTTCAGGCCTGAAATAGACTTTTGATTGTCTTTATGGCCTTATTCACTCCAATCACAATGCAAGTTGCTAACCAGAACTACTTTCATTTAAAATGAGCATGATAATTACCCTGATTTACAGTGAAGCACACCAAGAGAAATAACCTATACTTTAAGCCCCTACAGCAAGTTACAGACCTGCTGGTCCCATAATGTGTCTCAGTAGGGAAAGAACTCCTCGAGGGAAGGCAGGGCCAGCACTCTACAGGGAAGGCCACTCACCAGCACCTCAGGGCTGATGGAGTCCTTGGGAGATGTGCAAGAAACCAGAGCATCAAGATGAGTATCTTCTTTTGGGCCCATTGGAAGAGGGCGACAAAAATAAATAAAATAAAATCAGTCCACATCTATAAAAGAGACCCTCCTGTCTCCACACATTTTCAGTGACCCATTCAGTCACTGACCCATTCTTTACAAATTATTCCCAGCTGCTGACCACATGAACCATTTGCTAAGCTCTAAACACACAGAGATAAAATAAATATGAGGTAATTTGCACTCTCGGGGCAGGCGTGGTGAAAGTATCAATAAACACACTCAGACTGCCATGTGAGGGCGCAGTGAGGGGTGATTCCTCGCCACTCCTTCCAGCACCGACTCCCAAGTAGCTGCCCCCACACAGGCAGAGGAGGCCACACCCACCCTGCTCCTTGTGCACTGGCTCCTGAGCCTCAGGTGTGGCTGGCAGTTTGGTCAGGGAGACAGGAAGGACCCATCTGAGCATCACCACCAAGGGTGTGGGCTGCCCCCACCCACACTGGGCATTCTCTACTTCCCTACCTCCAAGCAAGTGCCCACACACTTGCAAACCGTTCTTGTGTCACCTTCTCTACTGCAGAGGGGAAAAGCATCTCATTGTTGTCTTAATTAGTGTTTGTCCAATTGCCCCTGAGATTGAATGCATTTCCTTGCTTTATAGGATATTTGTATTTGCAGATGTATTTACATCTGTGCCCCTGTGGCTTTATTCTACTGGGATCTTTGTTCTTATCATTGATCGAAAGAAGCTATTTGCAGTTCCATATGCTGCAAATACTGTATCGAGCTCTGTCCTTTGTCTTTGGCTTTATCTGTGTGACACACTGGTCCGGTTCTGATGTGGGGCACTTGCTGCCATAAAGGAGACCAGGGGAGAGGCCAGCTCCTGAGACGGCTCACCCAGACCATCACTCCCCGACCATGACAGCAGGGGTGTCCCAATGGTGCCATGCTGAGTGTAAGCCCTAATGCAAGTTTGCACAACTTGTTATAAAAACATTACATCTTCACTATTTGTAATGCTGTTACATATTGAAATTATATTGTATATACTGGATTAAATGAAGAATACTAAGAAAGTAATGTCATTTATTTCTTTTTACTTTTTTAAGTGTGGCTACTAGAAAACTCATGATTATGTGTTTGGCTTACTTTGTGTTTCACCAGGTAGTGCTGATCCAGAGAGAGCAGGGCCACCCCAACCCCACCACCTGCTGTGGTTCATGCCACATGCATGTCCACCCCTTGTGTGACATGTCAATCATTGTTCTTTTTCCTGCAGGGATGGTCAATTCTCCAAGTTCCTTTCTTGAATCATCCCTCACTCATTCATAAATCAGCTTCCCAGATCTTCCATTGTGCTCCTCGGTCTTTCTGTCTATCACAGGCCAATGCCCTTCTGTCTTAGTTCCCATGGTTTATAATAAATACACCTGATGTTTGATAAGGTAGGTCACCCCCACCATTGCTTCCCTTCTTCTGAAATGCTATGACTAGTCTGATCCCTTTGCTGTTCCATATATACTAGAATTAGTATTGCAGTGACATACTCATATACCAAATGCACATGGCAAAAATGTGTAGGGGGATGTTGACTATAATTGTTTTGAATTTATAGATCAATTTTAATAGAATCAACTTTCTCAGAATATTGTTTCCCTGATCATGAGCCTGAAAAAACTCTTTAAGTTAACTCTGATGTCTTTCAAGGAAAGGCACAGCCATCCTTGTTAGGTTTATTCCTGGTAATTTATATGTTTCTTTCTTCCTTGTCTTTCACTAGATCAAGTTGTCCTTTGGTCTTATTAGAAATAATGCATCCCATTTCCGTTATTCTAGTGGTGCCTCCTTTGCAAATTCTGTTAACTCACTATACTTACCCTATAATGAGAATGTACATGTAGTGCATCCCAGAATGAGGAAAAGGTGATACAAAGCATCACTCTTCCTACCTCCACACACTCCCTCTCCCTAGGGGTGATGTCCATTGTATGTAGTCTTCTAGAAATTATCCTTAAACTTCTAATAAAAGTTATCCTTTGCAACAAAAATTAAACAGAAATGATCAGATACCTTTTTTTTCTCCAACAAGAGAGGATGGAGAGAATGCCAAGTTCCAGGCTTACCTACCTGTGCATCCCCCAGTAAGTCACTTCACCTCCAAGCATCAATTCCCTGTTTTTAAAACAGGGACAATGACTCCACTCTCAGGACTGGCTTGCCAAGTTTTAAGACTGTCACCCTGAGCCTCAGTGGCCCCTGGCTGCACCAGGAGCCCAGTGGACGGAGGGTAGCGTGCTGCCGGCTCCTGTTCCCAGAACCACCTGCTGGCTTCGGGGAGCAGAGACCCCTCTGCCCACCACCAGCATGAGCTCAGGGAGGGCCCAGACCACAACTGCCACCACAGAGGCTCTTGTGCTCAGTTCTGTCCATGTGCCCTGCCGTCTGTGTGTCCTGCCCGTCCCAGGAGCAGGCCTTCTTCCTTACCCTTCCCACTGGTGCTGCAGAATCCCTATAGCCTCGGGGTCTGCACACTGAGCTCTCAGCTCACTGAATAATCCCTCTTTTTATGGGGTGAAGAGGGAACCCTCTAAGGAGGCATGAGCTCAGCTGTGCCAGAGTGTGTCAAACCTCCAGGCCTGTGCTCAGTGGAGAGCCCTTCTTCCACTTTCTGAACACAGACCTGCTTCTCTGGCAGGAGCAATGAGGCCTTTCCCCCAGGGAGCCTCCCCTGGCCTGGAGGCACACCAGCTGGCTGCCCCACTACCCTCTGCCAGCTCTAAACCCTGAGCACCCCTTCCTGAACCCTTGACCTAAGTGCATGTCTTGCTCATCTTTGCATCCTTTGCTCCTGGTAGGGCACCTGGCATCCTCCAGGGCCAACAAACACTTATGGGGTGCATGAGCCTTCTCATTTTAACAGATGATGATCCAGAGAGCAATCAGAAATGGTCTCTGCCATCCAGTAGCTTGCCATCTGCACAAGGTAGGTGTAAATCAAATTACTAGATGGGGGGATGTACACGACAACGGTGATGCTCCACAAGGGAAGTGAGCTTTGGCCTGAGAGCCACCACCTGACCCAGATCAGACAGCTGGGACGTCCAAGGAGTGAGCAGGCCTTAGGGGCAGGATGGCACTGGTGGGAAGCGTGGCTGGTCTCCCAGCAAAGATTCTTGCAAAACCAGGGGTGCTGACAAAAGATACCCGAGCAGCTAGAGGAAGGCCAGTCACCCGGGTGTGCTCCACCCATCAGCGACACCCTCAGGAAACAAGAGGCGCCCACTCAGGTCCTTGGGGTCAAGTCAGATGCCATCACGCTGTCTGGAAGCCAGTGTGCAAGGGAGATTGGCACCCTCTATACGTTCAGGGGAAGGATTTGAATTCCACGGTGAAACTGTGCTGTGGGGACATTGGTTGCTTTGCATGTCTGGAGAAGAAAAGTCCTTAGTTCTTCTAACAAGGAGAGACACAAGCTCTCAAATTAATTTTTTTAGATGGTGCTTTACTTTGGAGAATAAATGAAAAAGAACACTTGGTTTTGTCAAGCTTTTGCCATTATGTTGATACGGTATTAAGAAGAGCAAAAACGGCATGGATTTCAAAGTCAGTGAAACAAAAAAGACAGTATTTTCAGAATATATTCGTTTCTAAAATTGACTTGATTCTTTATAAAACGGCAGTTGGCAAAATGAATTAATTCAGATATTTCTCTATGTTAGTGTAAATTGGTTGGAACAGTGTTTGTTGTATCTTTAATCAGTCAAAAAAAAACCTTTCTTTTTTCTAAAAGAATTAAAAGGTCAATGCAGGTATTCAAATTTATGTTTTAGAAAGCTTTTAGGAATGAGTTAAAAGTATCTAGACAGGATGATGTAGATAAGACCAAGAAAGGAAGTAATAGGCCTACAAGAAAGAAAGTGTGTGTGTGTGTGTGAGAGAGAGAGAGAGAGAGAGAGAGAGAGAGAGGAGAGACAGAAGCACAGCCTATGATGACACCTTGGGTCGCTAATGAGAAACTCGTGGGTCCCAAAGCTTGCACCCATGAAGCTTTCAGGGGACCCCGGCTGTGGCCGCACATGACGAGCCCTCCACTGGGTGTCTGGGGAACTGCGGTGGGTCCTGGCTGGCCTCAGACAGTGGAAATAGCAAAGGGGGCAAAGCCACAGTACCTTGGGGGTCTCGGAAAGCCCCCACAAACAGCCAAGGCATCATGATGTGCTCTAAGGCGCTTTTACATTAATACATTATTTTAAATCTATAAACTCAGTAAGAAACTCCTCAATATTTTAACTAATGAGAAAAATACAGAAAAAACTGACAACAAGCCCAGCAGTGCAGCAGTGATGAGCTGCAGTTGACAGCGTGTGGCCTGGAAGTGACAGGCTGGGAAGGGCACCCCACCCCTGGGTGCTCCCCCCGGTAAACCCACCACTCTGTCTAATCATGAGAACGACACCCAACAGATCCCAGCTGAGGGGCCACCTGCAAGAGCCCCGGCCAGCTGGCAGGTCACCACAGACACAGGGGGCCTGAGGAGCTGCTACCACCCTGGGGGCCTGCAGGGACCCGAGGACCACGTGTCACATGGGGCTCTGGATGGGACCCTGGGTGGGGTCCTGGGCCGCAAAGGAAAGGAAGGGACCTGAGTAAACTACAGGCTTCAGTTCATAGTAATGCATTAATACTGGCTCATTACTGTACCAGAAAGATGTTAATAAAGTTATTTTTAGTTTTTTTGTTTTGTAAAGCCACAATCTAGTAAAAACTTTTAAAGGTCACTGTGCTTTCAACATACAAGTGGGAGGGAAAATTTCGAATTTCTTTGTCATTTCATTACCTTGTCACAACTCTTGTTGTGGACCACTTATTACAATGGAAGGTTTTTTTTTTTTTATAAAATTAATCCATGCCACGATTCAGTGAGAAGCTACATACTGAACTGATACCATAGACATTCTGCAAGGAGTCAGGGAACTTGTCTGAAAAGATAAGACGTCTTATAAGTCATTACAACATGAATCAGAGATGTGTGTCCAAGACAACAGTAAGTCCAGACAGG
Source organism: Manis pentadactyla (assembly GCF_030020395.1). Taxonomy (NCBI): domain Eukaryota; kingdom Metazoa; phylum Chordata; class Mammalia; order Pholidota; family Manidae; genus Manis; species Manis pentadactyla. The sequence continues at coordinate 49,053,205 of NC_080025.1, forward strand.
TGTGATTTAAACGAGGAGTTTCAGTGCAAATAGTGGAAACATCCATGGCACAGATAACATCTGAGCTGGTGGTAGAAACAGACGTGCATGAAGGGGAATTAAGGACAGGAAGAGGAATAACACAAGCAGAGTAGAGGGGAGGTGTCAGGCCAGCGGACCAGCGGGGGGCCAGGTGGGAGATGCCTCAGGGCCTGGTCGCAGTGCGATGTTCTCAGCTGTGGTCACTGAAGCAGATGGAGGGCCTACTCCAGTGTCGGGGTGCTCTGCAGACAAAGGCCCAGCTTTAGAATCACAACTTCACCCTATGAACTAGGGAAATGTCCCTGAATTGGAAAAAGAGAAAGGTGTCACACAGTCTCCGATGAAATAAAGCAATTTCCAACTTGAGATAAGATATTTGCCTGTGGGGGGCTCAGCAGGCCGAAGAACCAAGGCCTAGGAAGGCTGCCAGCAGGGCCTCGGCTAAGGGCCACCGAGGCACAGGGCATGGGAAAGGCAGGTTGGAGGCAAGGTCATAAGCAGCCCGGCAGGCCAGGTGGCTGAAAGTACCATGCAAACCTCACTGTGTGTGCGTGCCACAGGTTAGCTCAATGCCGGCCCTGAGACCAGCCGTCTCCCACTTGTCCCAACCTGACTGTTCTCCATAGGAGGGGGAGAGCTGGTGGAAACATGAATCTAATATTTGTAATAAATATTTTTTTCTTGAGATTATCTTAAGTTCAGATGCAGATGTAAGAGAAATACAAAGAGATGATATGTACCCTTTATCTATTTGCATGGATGGTATTTTAGAAATGTCACAAACTGCCTTTCAGAGACTGTAACATTTTCCATTCCCACCAGCACTGTGTGAATAATCCAGTTTCTCCACATGCTCACCAGCATTTGATGTTTTATTGTCTGTGTTAGTCATTCTTACAGGTGTGTAATGATACTTCACTATAGTTTTAATTTGCATTTCCCTGAGGTCTCATGATGTAGAACATCTCTTGGGCTTCTCTGCATCTGCATATCCTCTCTGCTGAGATGTTTTTTCATGCCTTTTGTCCACTTTCTAGTTGAATTATTTTACTGTTTCATTTTGAGGGTTCTTTATGTATTTTGGATATGAGTCCTTTGTCAGAGATATGGTTTGCAATCATTTTCTCTAATCTGTAGCTTGCCTCTTCATCCTCATAAGAGCGTTCCACAGACCAGAGGTTTTTAAACTTTATGAGGTCCTACTGCAATCACAATTTTGTTGTTGAGTCTATGAACTCTTTACTTAGATCCTCAATATTTTCTCCTATTTTTTTTTCTGAGAATGTGGTCATCATGTTGGGTTTACACTTAAGTCTAAGATCCATTTGGGGATAATTTTTGCATAAATGGTGAAATTAGTTTGAGGGTCAGATTTTTTCCCTCTGGTGTCTGATGACTCCAGTGCTGGTTTTTGTAAAGATTACCCTTTTTCCATTGAATTGCTTTTCACCTTTGTCAAAAATCATTAGGACATACTTGTGTGGGATTGTTTCTGGGTTCTAGATTCTGTTCGTTTGACCTCTGTGCCTGTCCTTCTGCCAATAACAATCAATCTTTATTACTGAAGCCTTATAGGAGGAATTAATACTGAGTAGAGTGATTCCTCTGACTTTATTCTTCTTTTTTAAAAATAGTGGTATCAATTATAAGGCCTTTACCTTTCCATATAAATAATAGGATAAATTTGTCTAAGCTGACAAAAAAAAAACATTGTTGGGATTTTGAAAGGAATCTCTTTAAACTTGTAGATCAGTTTGTGATAATTGACTTCTGTACTATGTTCATATTCCTTTTCATGAAAATGGTATGCCTCTTCATTTATTTAGGAGGCCTTTAATTTCTTTCATTAGCATTTGGTGATTTTCATCATAGATACTTTGCACCTGTTTTGTTTTTTTATACCTAATTACTTCTTTTTCTTTGAAATGATTATAAATGGAATATACTTTAAGTTTGTTTTCCACATGTTTATTGTGGGTACATACAAATGCACTTGATTTTTGTGTGTGGAATTAGTTTCCTGCCCCCTTGCTGAACTTGTTATTTCAATTTTTTTTTAACTTTTTTTTAACAGTTTTTTTGGGGATGTTCTATGAAAACAATGTTCTCACCTACAAACAGGAACAGTTTTATTTCTTCCTTCCCAATTATTATGCCTTCTTTTCTTGCATCTTCACAAGCCAGAAGTTCCAGTGCTACATTAATACAGTGGGGAAAAGCGGCTTTACCTTGTTTCTCCAGGATAGCACTCTGTCTTACCACAAAGTATGGGTTTGCTATGGAAGCTCTGTGGAAGGTTGACTAACTTCCTGACTGGGTGTTGGATTCTTTCAAATTCTTTCTAGTTTTCAAAGAATGTAATTATCTGGTTTTTGTTCTTTAGCCTATTGATATGGTGAATCACAGTGACTGATTTTCAGAATGTTGAACTATCCTTGCAGACCTGGAATAAATCCCACTCTGCCATGGTATATAATTCCCTTTCTATATTGGTGGATCACCATGCTAATATTTCCTAGGGGACTTCTACATTTAAGTTCATGAGAGAACTGGTCAGTAGCCTTTATTTTTTTATAGTGTCTTTGAATTTTGGGGGGTATTATCGTATCATGGCAATACTGTCCATCTAAAATGAGTTGGAACTTTTTCTTTGTTTTCTGTTTTTTGAAAAGACTGTAAAATCAGTTGTCCAAAAATTTTTAATCTTGTTATAAATCTTTGCTGAAATCATCTATGCCTAGAAATTCCTATTTTGAGAGTGTGAGGCAGAAAGACAGATATGAGCTGATGAAAAGAAGGTGGGGCCCACCAAGAACTCTGGGAGTTAGTCAAATAAAGTCAGAGAGCCAGAAAGGACCCACAGAGTTAACGCCCCTTGCAGTGTGGCTTCATTCCACATGCTCTGAACCTGGGATGACCTTGAGACTTGCTCTAACTAATGCAGCTGAGGTAGGGCAAAGAAAAGGGACAAGCATCATGATTAGCTTTTCCCACCTATGATTAAAAATGCCAAAATATAGATAGTGTAGTAAGAACAGAAGGGACTCCATCTTAAGGTTAAGATTCCATTTTAAAAGCAGAGAGTTGATAATCTAGATTCCTAACATAGTCTTTGACAATCAACCAACAACCTATCTTAAGGCAAGGAAAGCAGTCTTAACTGAGTTCTATATATCATGAAACTACTCTTCATAAATTAAGTTTAAAAAAAGATACTTTTCAGAAGAATAAAAGATGGGAGAATTTATAGTCACTGTATCACTCCTCTTCAAAAATCTACCAGACTATGGTCCCAACTAGTCTTAAGGGACAAAGATTAAAATCCATATACAATAAAATTTTGCAGAAGATATATATACATATGTAGAAATTCCTTGGAATCCAATAAAAATTATTAGGAAAAAATTAATATATTAAGATTGCAGGATTCTAGGATAATATACAAAACACAATTGTGTTTAATAACAATAGGACCAATTAAAAATTAAATTTAAAGAAATACCATATACCATACCATAAAAACAACATACATATAAACAAGTTGAACAAAATATGTGCAAGACTTTGACACTAAAAATTATAAAACTACCAAGAAAAATTAAAGAAGATTTAAAAAACTGAAGTGCATATCAAGCTCATTGGTTGGAAGACTCAATTAATTAAGATACCCTTTGTCCCCAGGTAGATCTGTTTATTCAACATATTTCCAATAAAAATCCCCATAGCAAAATGGTATAAACTGATAAGGTAATTTCACATTTTATGGAAATGCAAAGGTTCTAGAATAGCTATAACAATGTTGGTAAAAAAAACAAACTTGGAGAATTTACACTATCTAATAGTGTTAGGTCTTATAATGAAGCTACAATGTTTACTGGCATAAGGATGGACATATAGATCAATGTAATGAAATAAAGCACCCAGAAATAGACAACAACCTTTATGGTCAATAGATTCCAACAATACTGCCAAGGTAATTCATTGGGGAAATGATAGTCTACTCAAAAAAAAAATTTCAAAACTTCTGGATAACCCCATAGTGAAAAGTGGATTCCCATTTTAACACACACACACACACACACACACACACACACAAATAATGTGAGCACACCATAGGCTTGCCTGTAAAAGCTAAAACTATGAAACTACTGAAAGAAATCAGAAGAGAATACATCTGTGATTTCAGAAAGTAGGTAGAACTTTCCTAGTCAAGTCACAAAAAGTACTAACCAAAAACCAAAAAAACCTGAGATTTGGACTTTCTCAATATTAAAACATTCTTCTAATAAAAAGACACCATTAAGATAATTAAAGGGCAAGCCACTGACCAGTGGAAGATATCTGCAAAGGGGTAGACCTGATGAAAGACTTGCAAACAGAGTATAAATAATTCACATATTGTGAAGGAAAAGACAAGTAACACATTAACAATTTGCAAAAATTTGAACAAATATTTCAACAGAGAAATAAAATCAAATTACTGATAGATACTCAAAAGACTTGACCTCATCAGTCATCAGAGAAATGCAAATTAAAACCACAGTGTGATGCCCTCTGTCACAGACCAGAATGGTCAGCGTTAAAAAGAACTGACAGTACCAAGTGCTGACCAGGAAGCAGAGCAACTGGAAATGAATGTCACACTAATGCAAGCATGACATTGTCCTGCCACTTCTGTATCTCATGCACCAGCTCGTTATGCACCAACCACACTGAATCCTATTCCTGGTATTTACCTCCCGAAATAAAAACATATGGCCACAAAACAAGTTGTATACATATGTTCATGACAGCTAAAATTGAAAAAGAAGATGATTAGATAAACAAATAACTCTATGTCCTTATATTTGCACAGCACTCAGCAATAAGACCCAAAAACTAGGGTGCACACAACAACTTGAACCCCATGTTTGAGCAAAAGTAGACAGTCAAATGAATACATTTCTCTTTGGTTCTCTTTAATTTTTGTCTCCAGAACAGACAAAATCAATAGATGTGGAAAACACTCAGGTAGTGGTTGCCTCTGCAAGCAGAGGGTGGTTTGACTGGCAAGGGGCAGGATGGAATTTTCTGGATGAGGGAAACATTTTGGGGGGGGGGGTGTGATTACAGGGATGTGTATTCGTATCAACATTCATGAAGCTGCACACTTAAAATTCCTGCATTTTGCTGTATTTGAATTGTAGCTCAATATAAATACTCCAGGAAGCTAAAATGAAATGCAACTGTACATGTGACATAGCTCATAATGAAACACCAGATAACTGAATTGCATGTGAGCAAGACCGATATTCAAGTCCCATCACCCCTAGCTGCATGTCCTCGGGCAAATCACTACATGTCCAAATTCATTCGTATGAAAATTCAGCAAGGTGACAAAAAGATGTGCTTAGAACAGTGGCTGCCACAGAGTGAGCTCTAGAAATGAAACCTGGTCACGCTGTTCTTATTGACAAGTTGAATATACAGTTAGGGAAAGTCTGAAAAACCCACTCCCTTCGTGATTCAATTGAGAGCTACTGCTTGGAATAAAAACTGCAGTTTCACCATATGTAATGATGCAAAAACACCATACTTCAAACGACTTGGCTGTAACACCAGTGAGTTAAAAAAGGAGCACTTCTCTAAAATATAATCCTATTTTTTTAAAAAGCAGCACTGACCTTTGTGATTCCAGCATTAAAAATGTGTTTTAAAAGCTTGGACAGAATTGTTGTATAGAATATTGGAGTAGAAGGAGCAGAGTTTGTAAATGTTATTTTAAAACATTTGCTTTCAAATATGTAAATACAATTAAATGAATGCATTGAATACTAGGGGAAGAAACGTAACTGAGTCCCATTCCTGAAAACCTTGCAGGTGTGCGCATCTGAGTACCTGTGGTCTCCAGCAGGTGGAGCCTGCAGCACCTTGTGCGCTGGCCCCGCCCAGCACCAGGGCGCAGTGACACCCAAGGGCTGTGACCTAAAGTGGGAAAACGGAGGCCAGCAAGTTCTGAAGGGAAAAACAGGCATTGTGTTTGTTTGAGGCGTCAGCATGTGCCTGGGTGGTGGCCAGTTACACCTGCTCAGTGTGTGTGTGTGTGTGCGTGTGTGTGTGTGTGTGTGTGCGTGAGGGGGTGCAGGTGCCCGTCGTCTGGCCCCAGGAGGCCACTGAAGCTGTGTCCGTGTCCATCCCTCTGCTGGATGGGCCACCGCCCCTGTGCACCAGAGCAGCCGTCTTCTTTCCGTCACTCGCCATCTCTGGGGACCTCCTGACTCCCCGCAGGCAGATCTGATGTCAGGCCTCCACTAAAGGACATCACCGCATTTATTTAGGGGTCTTGCCCTCTGTGCACTTTGCTCATGAGGAATAGGAGCTCACACGTGGCAGGAGCATGATGGCAGTTACTGACTCGGTGTGGAACGGGGAAGGAATAATCTAGAAAGGAAGTTGTTTGCTCCTGCATTAACAGGACGGGTGGCTAACCTCTCACGTGGTTATGTTGGACTAAAGGAAGGGGTTGGGGCAGGGGAGGTCCCTGGAGGAGATTCCCGGGCCAAGGACACAAGTGAGGTCAGCTGGTGGCACCAGGGGAGCCTGTGTCTGCCGCCTCCCTGACGCTGCTGGATCCCGGCTGAGCAGCGGGCATCTTCCAGAAGAACCGCAGGCTGCCTGCACCATCCACCACCCAAGTCCTCGTCTCCAGTCTCATTTGCTGCTATCAGGTCCAGAGAGGATTTAGTGGCGAAAAAAGGGCCTGGTTGGAGGAGGAGCCCTGAAGTGTACATGGCTCAACTTCTGTTAGCTTCCTTTTCGTGGCTGCTCTGGCCAAGCGCTAGTAATTTCAGCTCTGAGTCTCTGAAGGGTGCAGTCCGTGTGCGGGGGTCACCTGGTGCCTGGCCTGTCCTCCTGCTGAGCCCAGGGACCCTACAAGGATTCCCCCACAAAGGGGTTCACGAGTTGGAGAGGAAGCTAATCACATCTCCCTCCAAGGTCTCATTACGAAAGGTATTTGCTTGAACATCTCATGAAAAAGCTTACCCCACAACTGCCTACCAAATCAGAAGCCTGGTTTGATAACCCCCACCACGTGAATACACAAGGAGAGGCCCTAGCAGGCTTGGGGGTACCTGTGCCCCACGCCTGCAGCATCTAGGGGAGACCCATATCAATGTGCTGGATACGCCTGACGGGTGTTTCCCATGGAATGTGTCAGCCCAGAATATTTACCAGAGCTGTATGGTATGTATGTTGGTGTGTATGAGGGTGGTGGTGGCAACTGAGAAATGCATTAGCATTTTCAATATGGTAGGAACACATTATCTTTCCCACCTAAAATAAAAAGGACTTAACGATCTTGTCTCTGAAAATTGTAATGTGTCACCTGTAAGGGATTTTACTTGGCTGAAGGGGTGGACTCTTCAGGGCAATGAGCTCATTATTTGGATACAAACTGGTTGGAGCAGCAACAAAAAATCAAACGACATAATCCAAGAGACAGTCCAAGGATGGCAATGATGGAGTCCCAAGCCACTGTAACTGTCCCTCGTGTGTCTCCCCACCCCACCCCTTCCCACCCACAATACTCACTTGCTTCCTGTCGCTATGGAGTAGTCTGGATTTCCTAGATTTTTATGTAAGTGAAATTGAACCGTATGCACTCTCTTTGTCTGGCTTCTTCCACTAAGTAAAATTATTTTTAGATTCATCTATACAGTTGTATGTGTTAATACTTTATTCCTTTTTATTTCAGGGTTTACTCCATTATATACATCTACTACCATTTGTCTCTCTGTTCACCTGCCAATGGACATAAGGGTCATTTCCAATAATTTGTTAAAAATATAGCTGCTATGAACATTTCTGTGTGAGTCCTTTGTGGACATATGCTTCCATTTTTCTTGAGCAAAACATGGAAGTGAATGGCTTGGCCACAGACTGTGTTTAGCATCATAAGTAATGGCCAAACTGTTTCTTAAAGTGGCCAAGCTGTTACTGTTCACATTCCATAGTGTATGGCAGTTCCAGTTGCTCCATGTCCTTGTTAACACTAAGCACAAGCCATCTTTTGATGTTAGTCACTCTGGTAGGTGTGCCCTGCCATAAGGACCAGTCATGGCCAGCATATTTCCATGGGCTTTTACACCATCCATATTTCTGCTTTAGTTCACATATTTGCCATTTTAAAATTTTTGTTTTGCTATTATTGATCCTTTATCATGTATATGATTGAGAAATACTTTCTCTAGAAGTTCTGAATTTTGATTAAGTCTAATTTGTCAGTTTTTTTCTTTAACAGCTTATGTTTTGGTGTTGTTTCTAAGAAATCTTAGCCTAACACAAAACCTAATCTATTTTTTTCTTGAAGTTTTACAGTTGTACACTTTATATTTAAGTTTATGGTCAATTATGAGCTAATTTTTGCCTAATGTGTGCAAGTTTATATTTTTGTGTATGTATACCATTTGTTCCAGCATTAGTTGGAAAGTTAATAAATTCTCTCTCCACTGGGTTGTCTGTTCCCCTTTTCAAAAACAGATTGGCCGTCTGTCTATATGGTGGTCCGTTTCGGATCCACAGATCTATCTTTCCATCTTGATGCCAATTCCACATACTCATGACTCCTAGAGATTTAAAGTAAAGTGTAAAGTCAGACAGGGTAAGCTCTTTGACAGTTTTCTTCCTTGCAAAGTTGTTTCTCTAGATCCTTCCCACTCTCATAAGATTTTTAGAGTCAGCTTTTCAATTTTGACCAAACTGCTGGGATCCTGATTGAGATTGCACTGAAGCTATAGGCTAATTTGTGGAGAATGGACTGGTTAAGAATATGAGTTTTCCAATAAACAAACATGGTATAGTACTCCATTTATTTAGTCTTTAATTGCTCAAGCAATGATTTTAGTTATTACAGATACATCCATAGGTGGCTGGCCTCTGGCCAAGAATATGGTCTATCTTGCTAAATATCCCATGTGTACCTAAAGAAGAAAGTGTATTCATAGCTATTCAGTTATATCCTTATTGATTTTCTGCCTGCTTGATCTATCAATTACTGAAAGAGGAGTAGCCATCTGTGATGGTGGATCTGTCTATATCCCTGCAGTACCACCAGTTTTTGCCTCATCCACTTTGACATCCTTGTTAGGCACATACATACTGCATGTTGTGGTTTTTTTCCTTTGCTGTCTTCTTGAAGAATATCTTTATCTTTACGTAATGCCTTTTCATATTCCTGAACCCGTTTCTTCTATGAAATATGCTTTGTTTGAAACTAATATATGAATCCAGCTCAACGTTGACTAGTGTTGGCATATTTCTCATCCTTTTACATTCAGGCTGTCTGTGTCTTTCTTCATAAAGTGGGTTTCTTTTAGACAGCATATAGTTGGTTCTTGTTTTTATCCACATGACAGTCTTATTTGGTATATTTAGATCATCCGCATTTAAAGTGATTGTTGATGCAGCTGGTTTAAGTTCTACCACATTTGTACTGCTTTCTATTCTTTGCACTTATTTGTTGCTTCTTTTTCTTCCTGACTTTTTGTGCCCTCTCTGGTTTTAACTGAGCATTTTATATGATTCTATATTTTCCCCTCTCTTGACATCACACAGCTTTTAAAAATGTTTTTATCATTTGCCCCGGAGTATGCAAATTACATTTGCAGCTATTCTAAGTCCACACTGAGATGATTCTCTAGCACCTCATGGTAATCAGGTACCTTATAGGAGAACAGTATTTCCAACTGCTGCCTTCTGGTTAATTTGATGGCATCCACTTCACTTAGCTATACACCAAAAGCCCCCAATGCTCTGTTAGCATTTTTACTTTGAATAAGCTGTCATACATTAGATCAACTAAGAATAACAAAATACAAGATTTTATTTTACATTCAATTACTCCTCCTCTGATGCTATTCTTCCTTTTTTTAGATCCAAGTTTCCAACCAGTATAATGTTCCTTTTCCCTAATGAGCTTCTTTTCACATTTCTTGCAGTTTAGACCTACTGCCAATGAATTCCCTTCATTTTTGTTTGTGGGGGAATGTCTTTATTCCTCTATAACATTCAGAAGATCATTTCCCTGGAAATAGAATTCTAGGTTGCTAGTTTTCTTTGTTTCAACACTTTCAATATATTTTCTTGCTTGCATGGTTTTTGATGAGAAGTCCAATGTGATTCTTGTTTGTTCATGTATATCTAAGGTGTTTCCCCCCTCTGGCTACTCTCAAGATTTTCTCTTTGCCTTGGATTTTCTAGTTTGATAACGACATGCCTCAGTGCAGTTTTTTGCTGTTATCCATGTTTTGTATTCTTGGAGCATCCTAAAACTGTGTCTTGGTATCTGTCATTAATTTTGGAACATGTTCACTCATCAATACTTCAAATATTTCTTCTGTGTCTTTTTCTCCATCCCTGGCATTGCAATAACATGTGGAAGCTCTGAAAATTGCCCTACCATTCTTGGATATTGCATTCTGTTTCTTTTTCATTCTTTGAATTTAAGTTTGGGGAGTTTCTATTTTCATATCTTCAGGCTCCCTGATTCTTTCTTTGCCACATCCAGACCATTGATGAGCCCATCCAAGAGAGCCTTCATTTATGTTATGGTGTTCTGATTTCTCACACTTCCTTGTGCTTCTCAGAGTTTCCATCCCTCTGCTGACATTACTCATTTGTTTTTGTGTGGTGTCTGTTTTTTCCTTTAGGGCCTAACATAGTTCTTTTAAATTCCTTGTCTGGTAGTTCCCAAATCTCTGCCTGTCTGAGTTTGATTCTGATGCTTATTCTGTCTCTTCAAACTATTTTTTTCTTGCCTTTAGCATGCCTTGGAATTATTTTGTTAAGAGCCAGACATGACATGTCGGGGAATAGGATCTGAAGTAAATGGAACTGTAAAGTGAGGTTCCACTCCACTGGCTGTGAGCTGAGCCAAGTCTACATCTCCTTTTAGGCAGCAGAAGCTTCCATTTTCTGCAGTGTCCCTATTTTTGTCACTCCTATTGCTTTGGGGTTTCTCGAACACCTTCTTCAGTAGAGTCTGAGCCTTGAATCTCTTTTCTCTTTCCAGGTAGCCTGTTGTTATTACAGCAGAGTCCTGGGGTGGGGGGCACTGGCACAGGCGGGGGTATGGCAGCTCATAAATCCCTGTCTTTTGCCGCTTCTCTGTCCTGTGGCAGTGACCATGTCACAGTTCCCCCAGTTTTATTTCCCTCTTAAATGAGAGGGAGACAAGTGGGGCTGGGTTGGGTTGACCCACTTTGTCCCTCTAACAAGCAGGGAGAGCCCTGCCCACTGAGGTCAGAGCAGCTGCTTACCCCTCTTCACCAGAGGCAGGTTTTGTTCTCCTTGGATCTTCATAATGAGAACATGGTGGGTTTCCTGGAGGTCAAGTCCACAAAAGCGTGGTCCCCCAGGTCCACAGCCCGGGAGCTTTCCCCCAAGGCTTGTCACACTCTGCCCCTAGCAATTTCTCAGGGGCCATGTGTGCTCCTCCAGCTTCTGCTATGGCTTCTGCCCCAGGTGAGCCGACATCACCAACAGATCTCTGTATTCACCTGTTTATCCTAAGGGTTCTGCTGGCCCTGTGACCTCAGTTTAAGCCATCAGTCATCTTTCAAAGGGAATAGAATAATGTAGACCACATCTTTCCATTCCTTCCAGTCTGATGGTGTCAATGTACTTTGTTACCTATGAGCACCGGTTTCCACCTGCACCAGGACTTCTCACAGTGCAGATCTGCTCACCCTGGGCTTCTGCTTTTCTAAAAAGATACATGCATGGGGAAAAGCATTCCTATTAGTAGATTTCTTTCTTCTTTCAATACCTTGAAGATGCTTTGCCACTGTCATCTAGCACGCACCATTTTGATGAGAAACCATCTCATCAAAGCTCAGAAAGCCAACTCCGGCTTTGCTCCTTTGCACAGAAAATATACTTTTTTCTATCTGCTCATAAAATTTTCTCCTTATCATGTGTTCTTAAGCAGTTTGATAATGATGCGACTGTTTTTTATCATATTTCTTGGGTTTGGGATCCTTGAGCCACTTGGATCTATGGGTTTACGATTTTACTCAAATTTGAAAACACTGTGGCTGTCATATCCTTGGATATTTTCCTTCCTTCCTCCTTCCTCTGGGTACTTCAATAACACATGTATTTGTCTGCATAAAGTTGTCCTTTGGTTCCCTCACACTCTGTTCACTTAATTTTTCTCAGACTTTTCACCTATTTTGTAAAATTTTAAATAGTTTTTTGTGAGTTTCTCAGGGCCATTGTGACAAATTACCACAAGCTGGGTAGCTTAGAATAACAGAAATGTGCTATCTCTCAATTCTGGAGGCCAGAAGCTGCCATCGAGGTGCTGACAGATCCCGGCTCCCTCCAAGGCCCCAGGGAGCCCGCCTCTCCCCCTTCCCAGCTCTGGGGGTGCTGTTGGTCTTTGGCATCCTTTGTCTCTGGCTGTGTCTCTCCAATCCTGCCCCAGTTGTCACATGTTCTTCCCCCTGAGTGTCTCTGTGTCTGTGTCCCAATTTCCCTTTTTTTATCAGGACACCAGCCATTGGACCAGAGCCCAGGGTGGCCTCTCCTTAACTTGACTGCATCTGCAGAAAACCTTCTGCCCAGCACTGGAAGGTATCTTCTCAAGGATGCCCCTCTCCTCACCATGAGCCTCTGCCGCTGGGCTCTGATCTTTCTCTTGCCATGTCCAGTCTTGGACTCAGCCCATCCAGCGTGCTTGTCATCACATATCATAGTCTTCATATCTAGAAACTGCATATGGGTTCTTTTATACATATTCTATGTTTCTAACATATTCTGTCCTTCACCTTTTTGAACATATAGAATAAAGTTACACTAGCTGTTTTTATGTCTTTAGCCAATAATTTCATCACCTGTCATTACTGGGCCAGATTTGATGAACTTTCTCTTTGCTGTGGGTTGTGTCTTGCCACTTCTCTGTGTCTAATGACGTTTGCTTGGACACCTTTGCTCAGATCCCTGTGGGACACCAGGACAGCATTCTCTTCTCTTCTTTCAGGTGACCCTTTCCCCAGCGTCACGTGTACCGCTCGCACTGCATGCCGACAGCACCCATCCGAACTCTGGAGGAGGCCCTATGAACCTCTGCAACCCTGTCTTGGTGAGGTGCTCTGCCTCTGGAATTCTGCCCAAAGATCTCAGCACCGTGGCTTGGCTGAACTCCAAGTACCGTGTCTTCACTCAGGGAGATGGCCAGGCACTGCAGAGGTCCCCACCCTCCATCCTGCCATTGTCTTTTGTATTCTATGCAGTTTTCAGTTCTTCCAAGTAGAAGGGCTAATCTAGTCCCTGTTATTCTGTCTTGGTAAGAAGCAGAAGCTCATCAAAGTGTCTTAAGCAGGAACAGTGACCCAAACTCGCATTTCTATTTTAGAAAAACTACCTTTCATAGAAGTATGAAGGGAAGATTGGATGGTGAGTTCCTAGAAGCAAAGAAAAAAAATTAGTCCACTTTTGCAGTATCTCCAGCAAGACAGAATAAGAGTTTAGTAAGAATATAGACTTGGCTAATGGGAGGGGGGAGGGACCAAGGGAGAAGAGGACTCCAGTGGAATGACACTGATGCGGCAGGACAAGGAGACCTTGCAGGGGGACCAGGAGAAAAGTAATAACCCACACAATCTCCACATACAGCAAACCAGCTTTCATTCCCTAAAGGGAGATACCAACTGAACCCACTGAAAGGAACAGACAGGCAGGCATCCAATGAGGGCAGCTCTCATCGAGGATAGCTCTGCATATTGATCTGAGGTGCCCATGAAGACACTGTGGTGGGGAGGCCAAGGGCAGGGCTGGCCATCCATGGAGTTTAGAAGGAAGATCATCTGGTCTGAGGGTGTAGATGTGGGAACAGTGCACAGGTTTGGACTGAGGATATGCAAGGGACTCAGTCACTCAGAGTGTAGATAACCAGAAACAGTTAAGGCAAACCATGATGAGACAAAAATATACCAAATAATACTCCAAATATATGCTTTGTTGACATCTTTGAACCACAATCATTTTTTAAAAGAACACTATTTCAAATTAGAATGAGGAAGATGTCTTTATAGTGGAATTACTATAAAAACTATCCCACTTTGCAGGATATGTGTGACTAGGCTGTATATTGGCAATACGTTAAAGGGAACAGGTAGGAAGTGGTATTTAACAGCTCAAAGTTCAGCTACAGTTCAGAGTGACCTCATGGAGCGAACTCTCCCCATAACTATCTTTTTAGGTAATTACCATTACTGTTTCTTAGATTCAGACACTGAAAATCAGACTAGGTTTAGTTCCTGAAAAAGGGATAGAATAAAGCCCAACAAATGCCAAAGCCCTCTGCACCAGACTGGTCCCCCATTCTGCCTCCACACGAACCTGTCCCTGTCAGGGCAGTGGTATAACTGTATCAGACCACAAAAATGAAGCCCAAGGAATTTCTCTCTCTTTTCAGAAGACATAATTTTAATGGGTAATGTGGTCTTCCTATGTCTCTTAAATCTCTGCTGTTGACAATTATTATTGTATTTTATTAACCAATCCAGATCGCCAGTTCTTCAATGTACTGCTCCCTTTTCTGGAGCTTGTTTCTGTGAACTGTCAAGCATGCTCCAGGCACCACAAGGGCCCTGAGGAGTCAGATTCAAGTGAAACCTGCTCCTGGCTCCTGAGGGGCTCACACAGTCCTACAGGGGCCAGGTGGGTTTGGAATCGGGAGAGGCCAAAGGGATGTTTAGACTGGGGCCAACATTCCCCCAGACCTGGGCTCCGGAGGGGGTGACCCCGTAGGTCATGGCCAATATCATCACCCAGAGGTCCGTTCTGCCACTGCCATTGGCTCCAGCCATGACCAGCAGGGTGTCCTGGATCTGCAGCACATGGAAGAGTGGGAGGCAGCTTTCAAAATCAAAGAAACAAAGAGAAGGTAATAGCTTCTGTGACTGTGACCGTGTCAGGGGACGTGGGGGATCCACATGGTGGCCGTGGGACTTCTGTGCTGACTGGAATGTCCACGAAAGAGGGGCTGGAACTGGGCCCAGACCACTATCTTCAAGATCTGAAGGCCTGTGGGAACAGATCTGTATTACAAAGGAGAGAGCAGGGCCCCAGGCAGGGAACTGGGGAGACCTTCCAGCCCCGTCCCCCAACCTTCATTAATGCTATTCTTCAAGCAGCTGCTCTTTGCTTTTCCCAGTCTAGGACCTTCCCCCAGACCCAGCATCCCCCAGAGGCCCCCCCAGGAAGTCCTGGCTTCCTTGTCTGGGAGTCACCCTCACCAGGCCCATCTCTGCAGAGCATCCTGAATGTTCTTTGTGAAATAGTATCTGAGCATCCCACCTTCCCAATGCCTCTTGAGTAAGACTGCATCCTTCTGCTGATTGGAGTGCCCTTCCTACCCCCCAGGTCACGTGGTCCCTGTTTCCTCCACAGCAGTAATACACCCGGTGCTCCCTCCCCAGCCCCAGAGGTGTCACTACTGCCGATTGGAGCCCCTTCCTCTGGACTCACTCCTGCTCATCTGTGAGGAGTTTCCACCGTGTCCAGGCCCTCCTAGGCTCCCAGTGGCCCCTGTCTGGCTCTTGGGGTCACGCCTCTGAGTGTGGCCTCTGGCAGCCTGCACCGTTGTCACTCATCACAGAAAGTGCTTTGGATGGTGGGAGAATAATCCTTGAACATGCTCAGCAGAGAGCCTGGAGACATGCTAAGTAGAAGCAGCTCATTTTGCTCCTGGGCCAGTTTCCACGGCCGTCCCCCATAATACAGGGCTGCCAGGTCCTAAAAGGCAGCACCTGTCCCGGAACCATCTTTGAAGCTCCATGAAATAGCATAGTTCCCCTAGTGGGTTGCTTATTCGCTGAGGGAGGATGGACTGAAAACAAGCAGTGACCTATATTCTTTCCTGACACTGTCAAACCCAAGGTCTTCTACGCTTAATTAATACAGATCATTCATAAAACCGGCCTCATGTAGAAATGGGATCACTGATGAGCAACGCTGATCAATACAGAACTGATTTGCTTAGGTCCAACCTAACACAAGGTATTAAGGAGGAAGAACCAGAATAGAAATAATTGCTGAATTCTGTTTCCCTTTCACAATGTCTTTCCATAAACAGTTGTTTTTAAAATAATGACGCAGTGGAAGAACTTCTGAACGGAAAAAGCTCTGCTATGCCAGAAATGCCAATGATTTCTAAATTCTAAAACCCCTCTCAAGAAATGCCTTAATCACTGTAAAATACGGCTTTGGAAAATGCCTATGTCGACCCAGACGCATTCCTTGACGCTAGGCATGACTCCAGGTTCCCGGGTTCTCTGTAGGGAAAATGCACCACAGCGCAGGGCACCAGCCGGGCAAAGGGGTGGGGGCTCCCAAGTAGGGCAGTGGGGCCTAGTCCTGTGATATAAGAGGTTTCACTCTGCAGAAGAATTCACACCATATCCATCAAGTAGGGAATCTCACCAATCATTTAAAATGTAATTTAACATACACATGTTTGATTTCTGCAGAAGAGGTCCCAGTCAGCCACGCCCAATTCAACCCCATCAATATTTAATAACAGTCACACGTCATAATATCCACATTCTCCCTCATCTCGAAAGCACTTTTCCCCATCCTCAGAGTATTAGCAGGGGGTCAGTATTCTCTGTCACATGTTTTGTCCCCTCCCCTGTGGGGACACCCCTTGGGAGAAGGGTGTGTACCCTGTCTCAGAGATCTGACCTCCCCTTCTCCATACCATCCAGCTCTGCTTCTTTCCTTCCTTCTGATGGAAATGCTCTTACAGGTCTCTGATGCATGAATTCAGCATTATCAGAATGAATGGGAAGCGGCACAGCATTTGACACAGTTGGTACACCGCTTGTTGCTTGATAAGGAGGGGCTTTCTTTGCATGGATCTCATGATGTCACACCTTCCTGGTTTCGTTCGGGCCCATCCATCCCTCTCAAACCCCCGGGAATGTGGTGGCCCAGGTTTGACCTCTCCAAGGCCCCCTTGTAGGCCTCCTGGCTGAGGCGTCCTCATCTGTGTATTCCTGTCCCTACATGTCCCCTGCACCTCATCAGGTGCGCAGCCGCCCTCTGGGTACCAGCAATTTCGGCCTTACTATCTCCAAAATGGAACTCTTTTCTCCCTAGACCCTCCTATGTACTGTGATTGCTAGGTGCCCAGAGCCTCGACCACTCCCCCAGCTGGCGCTGTCAGGAACAGCCAGTTGTCTGGTCTCCAGGCCTGCAAGACTGGGCCATGTCTGTGTTCCCTGCTGCAGTGTCCCCTGTGCTCCTGGGTCCCACATGCTGGGACATAGCCATCACGTTTGTCATGGGCACCAGAGGCATCCAGCGTGGATCATCATGTCTCTTGAAGAACCCCTCCCTTTGGCCCCTACGTGCCAGCCTTACTGACATGAAGCATTCCCAACTATCCATCCCAGGGGTTCCTTTCCAAGTGGCTGTGGGTCTGCCCAGTGCCCTTTCTATTCCTAACACTGTTTCTTACTCAAGATTTACCCATTTTAATTCATCTTTTCCAAGAACAGCTTTGGAAGTAACTTGCTAAAAGCAGGCCAATTATAAGCCGAACTTTCACCCTCACCCCAGGCCACCCAGATGCTCCCGTGCCTGTACTCTGTGCTCTGTGCTGTCACCACGGCCTCCCCTCCCCTTGTCCCTTTGCTCCCCAGCTCGGGCATTTGCCTGTGTCATGCCAGGAAAATCATGGTGTAAAGGCCTGAAACAATTAAATGTGAAAAAACTTGGAACCAGTAAAATGCTCCCCAAACCAGAATCTTCCTCATCCTTTCTCTTCATGTTCCTCAAGAGCCCCACCCCCGGCACCTCACCCACGAGACACCCCCCAGATCAGAGCAATGGTGAGCTTCTGTCACTGTGTCTCTCTGCCCCACCGGTAAGAGCAGCCGCTTGAGCAGGTGTGGTTGTAGCCTTTTCACCAGGCACAGCCCACGGCGCCGCACAGAAGAGCACAGAGGGAAGGACAGATTGGCACTGTCAGCAACATGGCCTTGACCCTTGGCTGTCACTGGCATCCCGTGCCCCTCGTCCAGCAGCCTCCTGTCTGTGACATTACATCACCTGCAGTCACCTGGCAATGTGGAGGGATTGTCAGGGACACCCAGGAAGCCCAGTGCGGGCCTTGCAGAGGATAGGTCGCAGAGGGCTCCATGGGGCTGTGGCCACCCTGCACCCACCTTCCGAACATATCTCATTTGGGTGCCAAGTTAGAGTCCTGGACTTGTATCACAAACTGGTATCCCTCATTCAGAAACAGCTTTCTCAGAAAAATGAAGAAGATGAGTCCTTTGTGGAGTACAGCCCCCTCTGCCCTCCCCTTCTGAAATCATGAGCTTCTGGAAGGCCAGATCTGCAGCTCTGCCTCCAAACTCCCTGTGCCCCACCCACTCCCACCCCAGAACCATCCTCTGTCCTCCGCTTCTGCAGACAGGCTGGTGCTCACCCAGGAGGCCTCACAGAATGGGACCCCACTCTGAGGTCGACAGACCCTCTCAGGAGCCTGGCATGCAGGAGCCGGCCTGGATGGCAAGTGGGGAGGGACTGGACCTGAGGACCCAGGGATGCTGGGACCTCCTTCACCCTTTCAGCATCAGGAGTTAGTGACTGATTTGTAGACTCCTTAGCACCATAGCAATGCTCACCTCCTCCCCGAGGCTTTACTACTATTTGTGCTCCTATAGAAAACACACTGACTTCTTATTTTCCAGCTGAAAAGTTACAGGGGAAGGAAGAGCAGAAAAGACAGACTAAGGGGCTTGATTTCCACCATCTGCGGGGAGGGGCTCTGCTGGAGCCCTGGGTGGTGCTGGCTAGTCAGGCAGCTCTCAGGCAGCTGAACCATGTGGGTCAGCACCAGCACCTGTCACCCGTGTGGCATGTGGTGCAGAACAAGGCCCACCGACGCAGGGAAAGTTGGGCAGTCCCACAGCCTCACAACAGACACTAGGTCCCAGGCCACTCTGCTCAGTGAGCTGCGCCTGGTTGACAGGTGAGGGGCCAGTCTCAGCTCCCCTCCACCTAAGGCCCACTTAGACCAAGCTGGACATAATGGCCAGGCTTCAGCACATGCCTAGTGTCATGACCTCATCTAACAGATGGATATATCACTCAGGGGCTGTAAGGAGACTCTCTTTCCAAACAGGGTCAAGCAGGTGGGGTCTTCCTAAATCCTTTGCTTTTCCACCACTCTAATGGAGCTCCCTACTTGTGAGGTCAGGTCACAGGTGGAGAGGGCTCACCAGCACACAAGGCCAAGGACCCACCCTCCGGGAGCTCACATTCCAGTAGGAGAGACTGACGATACTGGAGATTGCTGAGATCTACATCGAGAATGGGAGACAAGGGGCTGGGACAGCCAGGAGGGCAGAGGAGAAGTGTCTGCAAAGGGACTGAGGGCAGGCAGTGCACAGGCAGTCTGCAGGATACCTTGAGTGGAGGTCCAGAGGAGCCTGCCCAGGGCTGAGGGGCCCTCACAGGTCAGGACCTGGGCAGGTAGTGGGAAGGGAGGGTGCTGCAAGACCACAGAACCTCCTGGGCCCTTGCTCTGAGTACAGCTCCCATCTTCCCAACAACAGGAGTGGCTATCAGGAACACATTGTCTAGGGCTGATGATGCATGTGAATGGAAGCTCGCAGTCCATCTAAACAGCTGAGAAGCTCACACCTGGGCAATGAATGATGGCTGTGTGATCATGACTATACTTTAACCCAGAGTCAGATTCCAGTAGAGCCTGCAGTTAGGGTGACCACATGAGTCAAAGAGACCTCTGCTCATCCTGCTGTCTAGGTCATGTGTGACATAAAGGTTAAGGACTTTTCCATCAATCAGAATGAGAGGGAGAGAGGTCACAGAGGTCTGGGAATGGCCTTGAGTGAGGCTGACCACCCCCCCAGATGTCAGCATGGACTTGGGGACCAGGCACAACAGGCATTCTCCAAGAGCTGGGGTAGGAGCCATGTTCCCCTTTGTTTCCAACTATTCCAGTAGTAACTATAAAATTAATTTTTTGAGACTCAGATCATCTATATGGTGCTAAGATTGTAAAAGGATATTCTAAGAATAGTGCGCTGGAAGGTTCTAATTAATCTGGGAAACTGTTCCATATTAAAACCTGGCATTTTTTTGGAAAAAAAATACAGAAATTGCAGCAGATGAATGAAACATGTTCATTAAGTATGAGGCAATGGAAATGTTGACAGATGTTGCAAAGCCCATTGCTCCCCATAGACACGGAAGCCCTGGGAAGCTAAAGGCGGATGAAAAGATCATAACATAAAGAATTAAAAAGGACTTAAAACCTTCGGGGCAAAACATGACACAACATTTTAGCAAAGGTGTACAATGACAATATTGATCTTCCTATGGAGCACATCAGGCATAATAGCAGCCCAGGTAGGAAGAAAGGGCATGTCAAGGACACTAGACTATCAGAAAAGTGATGTACTGCCAGGACATGTTGGAGACTGTCATCAGGGCAGCAGAAAATCCCAGACATGGAGCATGTCCACGAGGGCATGGCTTAGAAATCTGGATGCTGGACAGCCTGAGCTCCAGGAATGTGGTGGCCTTCTGTGCTACAATCAGCCCACCACCTCAGGGATCTTGGGAGATGCCACACCATCTTCATCGTCCACCCACCCTGGGGACTTCTCTCACATGGAGGGAAGGTTGAGCCTCTGGGACCTGAGGCTTCCTGAGGGGTGTGGTTGCATGTGTCCTTTCTCTAACGACATAGTGCTGTGTTTCAAAATTCTCATCTCTCTCCACACCCACCGTAAGAACTGTCTCTCATCCCTTACCTCTTGTCTCACAGGGAGTTTTAGGTTTGTGCCCAGGGCAGACCAGCGGGGACTGAGGAGGCATCCCACACAGGCAGCCCTCACCACTTGGCATGGGGTCTCAGGGTCCCTGAAGGGCACACATAGGATGGGGATCACTCAGCCTCATCCATGTGAGAAACACGCATGCAGAGTGGGAAGAGCAGACATTTGCCACGAGGGTGAAAGTGAACATATCAAAGAACCACAGTGTCTGAAGTAGTAGGTCGAATTCTCTCCCAAGGATCAGGCTTCCACATAAAACAGGTGCCCCAGGGAGGGCGTGTGGACAGGACCAGGACAATTCCAAGGGTTGAGTCTGGACTGGCTGGGTGCATGTTGTGGACTCTGCATGATCCCCTGCAGGGGGATGGTGAAACATGGAACATGGGTGCTCAGTGACAGCTGTGATCTGACATCTCCAGGAGCATGGCTGTCCTGGCATGATGGGCTAACCTGGCCTGGGACATCGAGAGAGCCAGGATGAAAACTTGGGCCAGTTTGGCAAGAGAGGCCAGTGGGGAAGGAGGCGGACTGGGACTGACAGCTGAGGGCCGCCAAGGTTTCTCATGGAATGCATGGAGGAGGCCCTTGGGCCAGAAACACCACGCATGGACCGGCACTAGGGAACAGCTAGAACTGGACCTACTTGTCCAGCTGCAGCCCTGCTGACAGGCACAGGCTTTGAGATGGTGTAGAAGATTCCTGAGTCCCAGGAACCAGCCAAACTGGCAATCCAGCTAATCAGAGGCTCAGGAACTGCCTGTAAGGCGTATTTCTGAGTAAAGGGCATTTCTGCAGTGCCCACATGAGAAAACCAGAGGCTTCCTGCACTGCAGATGAAACCCAGAATGGAGGGGCCGGCCTGGGGCCCTGGGCAGGGATTCTGGGGTCAGAGCCCTGGTTACACACTGCAGTCTCTGCCCTGGATGTAGTTGCCCCTTTGTGGGCTGGCCCTGTACAGGCCCAGGCCGGGGAAAGGTGACAGATCCTCCTTACCTGTGGGCATGAAGCTTCCTGCTAAAACTCACCTACATAAGCTCAGGTGCTCCCAGACATTCACCCAAAAGTTGGATGACAAGGACAGTGACAGACCAGCCCCAGAGTAGCCTGGGGACTGTGGGCATCAAAGAAGACATTTGGTGCCACAAGGATCCGTTGTTCTACATCCTTTCTTGGCACTGGGGAAGCAGACAGCCTTCCTCTGGGGAACCAGGAGCACCAGGGAGGGCTGTGCAGGGCAGGCAGTGTGCTCAGGCCACGAGTACAGGAATGCCCACGCCATCCACCCCTCGGTGAGGGTGGAGCAGGTGGCCAGGCAGGAGTGGCTCCCACGTGGGCCTGGAAACTTACTTCAACCATAGAGACGCCCAAAGAGAGGGGCTCCATGTCAGAGCTTTATGAGACCAAGGCGCTGGGAAGGTCTTCCTCACCCTCTGAGGCTGGGAGCACTGGGCCAGCTCAGCCCTCAGATGGGGACAATGTGCTGGAAGCCTTGTGTGTCACTGAAAATCGCCAGGGGCAGCAGAGCCTAGCTCAGGGCCGCGACGGAGGGCAAGTGCACCAGCCAGGCTCTAATGCTCCCCAACATCTACCTGAGGAAGTGAGGTGCCACTGGGCCTACACACCCCCACCTGAAAAATGGGGACAACAACCAGAGCCACAGCACCTGTGGGCAGCTCAAGGAGGACGGCAGTCTCCGCGCCATGTGTGAGCTGTTTACAGTGCACTGCAAGCATGGCGCCCACCTCTGTTGAAAACCAAGGCAAAAACATCCTTCCTTCCTGCGAAGTCTTCCCGCACTGTTCACCTGCCTTCCCCAGGCCTCTGAGCAGCTCCGCAGGCTGGACCAGGCACCCCGGCCTGTGCGTAGCCATGAAGCCACCGTTCTCCCTTATCTGTGGCCTGCTTCCCATGGTATGGGATCAATAGCGATTCTTTTAATAATGGCCAAGCTGACTCAAACAGATGCTTTCTGGTGGGACCACGTGGGGCACTGCGTGTTGAAATCCTGGAACAGATCCTGTGGAGTTGTACTGATTTTTCCCCAGAGCTGCCAAAACACCTCTTCGCTCTTGGAGCTACAGAAAGCCATGTGTTCAGGTGGGCCACAGGCAAAGGGGGTTGTTGGTGAAAATATCTCCATCTTGATCTGAAGGAATTAAGCCTGTGCTGCACGCAAAGCAGATCCCAGTGCTCAGAGCACATGCCACCTGCCCTTAGCCTGTCTCCATAGTCCTCTCCCGGCTCCTGCCCAGCAACCCCAAGGTTTTCTGACAGCAGTGGCCTCCCAGCCTGACCCTAGTGTCTCCTGTCCCAGCTACGCCTGTCTATAGCCCCACAGCTCTGTCCCAGAATGGCCACTCGGCCTCAAACAGGCCTGCGCAACATCCCCAGGCCCCAGGGGTCTCACAGCACATTTCCTTGTGCATTAGACTATAAGCCCTCAGGGGGCAGGGCATGCTGGCGCCATCATTGGCACAGAGCTTAGAGCATCCAGGGCATGCTCTTCAAGTGCAGGCTGTGAGGGCACAGCTCCTGTGTCCAGTGCCTGTAGGGCAGCACTGGTTTAGTGGGAAGAACCCTCAGAGCCAGGCCATCTGAGCTACAGGTCTGGGCAGATATTTACCGTGGGACGTCAGGACAAAATACCTGCCCAACGGGGCTTTGAGAGCACCCAAGGAGATGACAGGTGACATGTGTGTGAAAAGACCATCTACCAGTCCATGAGCCAAGGCCCTTTCCTAAGCAGAACTGCAACAAAGCAACAACGCAGACAAATGGAGAACTGTAACTTACATTTGTCTGTGTACAATAGTTACTCCACATATTGACTCAAATGTAAGGTGTGATTTTCTTCTGAATATGTCTCCTTAAATATACCTGATATATGGCAACATCAGAAGACCTTTGGAAATGTACTAAGTCATGGCATCAGGGCTTCTGAAACCAAGCTTCCAGGATCTCCTTCCTCTAATGCGAGAATTTAATGATCACATGCTTTTAAAATAATTACCTCATTTGTATTCTGTATGTTATCATGATAGTATCACAGTAAATTGCACACAAAAAACCCATGTCGCTGGCCAGGTGAATGGTGCACCTGGTCGTCTGGCTGTAGGTGGTGTCAGTTTAGCAGGGGGGCAAGTGGAGGCAGAAAGCCATGGGGACAGTGTGTGGGTCCAGAGACCTGGTAGGAATTGAGGCCTGAGTCCTAGCACTGCCACCCTGACAATTAAGGTTTGAGACTTAAATTCCTCTTACAAAAATTGAGTAGAACAAACTGACTTAGAAATAAAATGAATATCAGGCTGAAGAAACTTGCCTGTCCCAGGATGATTGCTCTCTAATAAAAATTTTGACTCTAAGTTAGGATCAAGCATCCTATAAAACCTCACCAGAGTGTAAGGTGTTGTATTTCTCAACATTGTGGATTCACTGTCAGCCTCATACACCAATGTCTTTTCCTTCTGAAAATATCTGTTGCAACAATGTAAGCATATGGTTAAATATAACAAATATGTATGCACAAAATAGCTACTCTATACCTTGACTATAGGGGAGTTTTAAATAATGATAATCTCATATGTACAGTTTTATGTTATTTCCAACAAGAGGAACATTCAGGTGGAAGGGCCATCATTCAATTTACAAAGAGGGATTGGTGGTTCCCTGGGTAAGCGTCACCTAGTGGAAGCTGAAATATGCCACAGCTGTTACCGTGGAGATTGAGGAAGAGTCCTGAAAATAGGTAAGGGCTTTCAACCACAAAGCTGTGTCCACTTTAAAACACTCACCTCAGTACTCGGGCCGGGCATGGTCCCATGGGAATGGGAGCTGCTCCCTGTGAGGAGGGATGTGTGTTTCTGAGGCCTGGTACCCAGCTACACTGACTGGCTTTCAAAGACCCTGCAGGTTTCCGTGACCCAAATTCCCTAAATCAACCTGGGTAACTGAGTGAATGAGTAGCTTCTCCTCCATTAGGAGACAAGTCGAAGGCACACAGTCCACGCACGGCTGGGACCATGGTCTCCTGTTACCTTCTCAGGTGGCAGAATGAGTCCTAGATTCAGACATATGCCTGGTACAGGGTGCAGCTTGGCCCTTTGTGAGCTGGTCTGACCAGAGCAGCCCGATCCTGGTCTCTCCTGTGGGGGGCCGGGGGTGACCCTCCAGGGATGGGCAGGTGCTTGCCTGCTCAGCGGACCAGTAGCAGGCCTCCTCCAGGGCAACGGCCACTACACAGGCCATCCCGAGTGAACAGTAGACTATTACGTAATACTTTTTACTGGACTTACTAAAACTGAGTCAAAAATTCTAAAACTAATATTGACAGCAGAGCACACTCTAGGAAGCCCTTAGCTCTCTCAGCCACAAACAAGTTTGAGTGTGACCCGCAAAGCAGGAGCCAACCCAGATACTCTTAGACCCTCATGACATTAATAGTTTAAAGGACAACCATCCTTGAGGAGAGAACGTGAATTAAAAAATAAATAAAAATTAAATGAAAATGACTGAGATGAAGAAGACCACGCCATTACTAACACTGCTCCCTAGAGTTCATTTTGTTAACCTAAAGGACATGTTACAATTGTGCTGGCTGGCTGTGCTGTGTAAGGAACCACCTCAAAACTTGGCGACCTGAAGACAATGGTCACTTTATTCCTCTGGGGCTGGTTAAAGGCAGTGAGCACAGCCAGAAGGTTCTTGGTCTCAGCAGGCACCCTCTCAAGTCTGCAGGGGGGCTGATCTGGGGGCCTGTAGGGGATGGCCACCACCCAGCAGATTTGCAGCCTTGTTTTCTTGGCAAACAGTTCCGACTGCCTGGGCCACCAGCACAGAGCCTGACTCGGAGTTGCCCAGGCTCCCCTCTGCTTCTGGCTTTTGACCAAAGGGTGTCAGAGGCCAGACCCAGGCAGGGGCTCCTCCTCTTGTGGGAGGATTCACATCACAGTGTCTACCTGGAGATGGCATCAGACCACAGGTTGAGGCTCAGACCTAGAAGACTCCCCTCCACCCAATAACAAGTCCAGGATGTCATCTGGGCTTCTGACCAATGGGCTATGGACTGGAGGTTCCCACCGCCCCTCCCCAGGTTCCATTAATCACCTAGAGCAGCTCATAAGACTCAGAGAAGCAGTTTACTCACTAAATCACCGGTTTATTATAGAGGACAGTGTGAGGGGTGGAGTAGCTGTGGCCACTCCCATGATCTGTCAGAGAAACTCATGGCCACATGCAACCTCGGTGACACCAACTCATGCATACACAGGAAAATGCTTATTTGGCTTCCTGAGAAGATGAGGGGCCTCGGATTTAGAGGAGCTGAATGCAACTGCAGGCTCCCCTGTTTCTGTGCAGGAGTTAGCTACCTAACCACTCAAGACCCCCATGCCTGCCCTGGGGAGTCACGAGGATGCATGCTGGAAAACCACAGGTGTCTCAGGGTGTAAGAGAGCCCGCAGTAGGATGGGGCTTGGCTGGGTGATTTGGGGCAGTCTGGGAAGGCGGGGTTTTCTTCTAGATTGGATGTTGTCAAGAAGTGGGGGCAGTTCTGTGATTGGACAATGTAGAAGTTTTGTAAAAATAGGATGTGAGCATTTTGTGGGATGCACGGTGACTCCTTAGTGTCTGTGCATAGACATGATGAAGTCGCCTTACTCTGCCTCACATCATGATCTCAGAGCAATGTTATCTGAAGTTTGCACTCTATGAGACTTTTATATAATAAAGAATATCACAAAGTAACATCAAGGGATCATAAAGATAGATAGATAGATAGATAGATAGATAGATAGATAGATAGATAGATAGATGATAGATAATACATATATATGTATGTAGAGAAGAGATACATAGATAAGATGCCTATATGCATACATAAATAATAGATAAGATAGGTGATGGGTGATATATGAGAGATAATAGATGATAGGTAGAAGATAATAGGTAGATAATGGAGAGATGAGAGGCAAATGGGCAATAGACAGATGGTAGACAGCTGGTGCCTGAGTGCCACTCTGCCCAGCCCCTGGGACAGCCCCCACCTGATAGCCATGCAGCGGCCATCGGGGTTCCTTGGGCCTGCACAGTCACATGAATCTGTGCCCTTCCCAAGGTCCAAAGTGTTGAGTGATTTATATGGTCATCATGTTACATGTACAAGACTTTTTAAATGACACAGGAACATGCTCTTCCTGTCTTGTTAAAAGGCAGCATGAGAAATAAATGCAAATAGAGGTGTAGGTGCTCAGCCTAATGCAGAGAAGCTTGTAGAACAGGACAAGATCACAACAATTTGGAGCAGACCCTGCCCCTCATATTGCTGAGTGGGAGAGTCTCCAGGATGCCTGCAGGCCCCTCCCCATGCCTCCTCGGCAGCTCTGAGCCTTCCTGCACTGCTCCCCTACCTGGACACATGCAGGGCTGGCTGGCACCTCCCAGATGAGTCTACTCTGAACTCACTGGGAAACCACACCTGTCCCCACACATTCAGCCCCTGAGTCAGCTCTGCCTGGTCCCCTCCCAGCCCACCACATCACTGACCCGATCATTGTGTTTAGTGTTATTATCTCCCACAAAAATCCAAGTGCAGGAAGGCAGCAAACTCTGCCAATCCTCTGCATGGATGGTGTCAGCAACTCAGGCAGGGCCTGGCTCTCGGGGCCCTCAGAAACACACTTGAGAAATTAAATAAATAAATGCACCTAAGAAATTTGCTTGTTCCTGTAGGAAGCCTGCACATCCCTGACTGATGGTTCTTCCCCCACCTCAGTGTGAGGTGCTCCCAGCCCCAGGCAATCCTGTGACACCAGCCAGGTGTCCTACAGGTCAGCTCAGTCTGACATTGTCTACCTGGAGATGGCATCAGACCACAGGTTGAGGCTCAGGCCTAGAAGACTCCCCTCCACCCAATAACAAGTCCAGGATGTCGTCTGGGCTTCTGACCAATGGGCTATGGACTGGAGGTTCCCACGACCCCTCCTCAGATTCTGTTAATCACCTAGAGCGGCTCATAGGACTCAGAGAAGCAGTTTACTCACTAGATCACCGGTTTATTATAGAGGACATAACTCAGGAATAGCCAGATGGCGGAGATGCAGGAGGCCAGGTGGGGGGAGGAGTGGAGCTGCCCTGCCCTCTCCAGGCACCACTGTCCCCAGATCTCCACCAGGTCACCAACCCAGAAGCACTCTGGGCCCTGTCCCTTTGGGTTTCGTGGAGCTTCATTACACAGGCATGATCGATTAGCTCACTGGCCACTGGCAAGTGTTTCAGCCTCCAGACCCTCACCCCAGTATTTCCTGGAGGTTATGGGTCGGGACTGGAAGTTCAACCTTCTAATCACATAATTGGGTCCCCTGGCAACCGTCTCCCCACCCTCAGGTCATCACTTTATTTAACCTAGATTTTCTCAGTATTCCGGAAAATTCCAAGGATTTTAGAAATTCTGTTCCCAGGTCAGAGACAAAGACCAAACAAACATTTCTTATGATAAATCACAATAGCACACTGCCCATTGCTGTTGCTTACACCCCAGTAGAAGGACATTTCCCTGTCCTGGGGACTGTGGGCTTGGCTGTGTAAGTAGTTTCCCAGTGGAAGGGGCAACGGAGGTTCATTTCCATCCTGTGCTTTAAGGTCCACCCTCCTGCCTCATTGGGGTCCATGTCTCAAGTAAGAGCTGTCCTTTAGCCTGGATCCTGGAGGGAAGCTTCCTAAACCCTATAGCCCCCGTCAAGGCCCCAGGTCAGTGTGGCCAGGTGGGGCTTCCTGCAGCCATGGAAATGGCCCATAATTGTGCTCTTCTTGGCCCGCATAGTTAGTGGGCACTGGAAAGGAGACTGGTGTGGCTGAGGATCTGAAATTTTGCTTTTTAAGCTAATTCAGATGTAAGTGTAAATAGCCACATGTGGCTAGTGGCTAAAGTACTGGGCATCAGTTCCAGATGACCATAGGTGCCCAAGTGACCCCAGCAAGACCTGCAAAGAAACACCCAGCTGAGCACAGTCCACATTCCTGACCTGCAGAACAAAGTGAATGGCTGTTGTTTTAAGCCACTAAACTTTGGAGTCATTTGTAACACATTAATTGATAATTGATCCACTGTCCCTAAATATATAACTAAAAAATCTTGGCTCATCTCTTGTCTCCAAATAGAGCCAAACTGATGTCTAGAAATTATGTTATTTCAATACCGAAGTCTCCACTTTTCAGTTCCCCCCCCCTTTTTTTTTTATAGAAATCTCCACTTTGACATGATACAAATTTCTACATAAGGAAATTTATTCTCCATCCTCCTGACACTTCATATGCTTTCCTTAAGGTCACATAATTTCTGTTCTATGGCCAAACAAAACATCTTTGGATCCAAAAACCAGCAATGCAATCCAGACTAGAAATTACTGATCATTAAGAAAGAACACATTCGGACAGTGTGGTCACATCCAAACCCATCTCCAGCAGCTTCCTTCCAAGTTTAACGTCTTGGAGTTAAGAAATCAAGTGAAAAAGAAATGACTATAGCAGTGGATCAAGCACATAATCAAGATAAAGAATCCAGCATAAGAGTCACCTTGAAGATCCCCTGGGAGCTTCTCAGTGGGACTGGAGCAGCAGCCCCCACGGGGTAACTGAGCTCACCTGGGCTGTCCGCCACACTCCCTCAAGGTACATACCGACTGATGGCAGCCAGGGGAGCCTTTCAGGCTGGAGGCCATCCTTCCAACAGAGCCGTCGTCACTGTGCACCCACAGCACATGGGATGAAGGCTCTCCTGAGTCTATCCTCAGGCTGGCGATGGGTTTGAAAAAGGAAACTGAGAAAATTCCTGATAAGCCAGTGAAAATGTAAAGGACTATTATCAATGACCTTTCTATCTCAGTATCTATGCTCATTTAGACTTTTCTCAGATCTGTACTAGTTATACTATAAATGTGTATAGTTTGTAACTGCTTGTAACTATGCTATACTTAAGCCTTAAAAGCACAGTAACAACAATCCAGCAATCCAGCAATCCAGCAATCCCAGTCTTCGGTATTTACTCAAATGAGTTGAAAACGTAAGTCCACACAAAAACCTGCACACACATGTTCACAGCTGCTTTATTCATAATTGCCAAAACTTGGAAACAACCATATGTCCTTCAGTAGGTGATGAATAAAAACACTGTGGTCCATCCAGAGAATGGAATATCATCAGTCCTAAGAAGAGAGGTGCTCTGGAGCCACAGAAAGACATGGAGGAACCTTGAATGCACATCAATGTGAAGCCAAAGTGAAAAGGCTACACACTGTGTGAGTCCAAACATTTGCTATCCTGGAAAAGGCAACCCTACAAACAGTACAGAGATCAGGTTGCCAGGGCCTGGGAGAGGGAGGGATGGACAGGTGGAGCATGGATTTTGGGGCAGGAAACGACTCTGTGGGATCGTGCAATGGTGGATTCACGTCACTGTGCATTTCTCCAGACCCACAGAATGAACTACCTAGGGCGACCCTACTGTGAAGTGAGGCCTCGGAGTGATCACCATGTGTCAGTGCAGGGTCATCCATTACAACAGCTGCACCTCCAGTGAGGATGCTGGCAGAGGGGTAGGCTGTGGGGTGAGGGGCAGGGAGTGTGGGGGAAATATCTGTACATTCTCCTCAGTTTTGCTAAAAAGCATCTAAAACTGCGTTTTAAAAACTTTACCGTGAATTAATTAGTTAATTAACTAATTAGTGGCAGAAACTAATTAACTGGTCACAAACAAGCTTTGTATGTACACCATATGCAGATTTTCACTCTGCTCTGAGATGTCCCCCATAGGTGAGGTTCCAGTCCTTGAAAGAGAGAGGATGGCTGTCTCCACCCCTCCCCTTCCTGTGCCCCACCCTATGGGATGGCCCACTGCCCCCAGCACCCTGCACCCCACCAGCTGACAGTGCCTGAGATGTGCCCTTGGGAACCTACAGATGCCACCTTGCTGCAGGTGACAGGGGACATGACCCTCAGACCAGGGCCCCAGGTTTCCAGACAATCCAGCAACATTCAGAACTCCCCCCAGGCTGGAATTATGTTTAGGAGAAACAGCAACAATGCAGGGGTGACACTGATGTACTTTAAGAAGCAAAAGACAAAGGTGACAACTGGGAGAAAGAATGTCTGGTCACGTGTACCACACATCAAGTTTAGCACTGTCAGCCAATGATGTCCGCATCTCCACGGCGGTATTTCCTCGAGGATGTTTCTCACCCAAGTTCAATCCCCTGGGGGGACAGAAAATGAGAATACATTATTGATAAACACAAAACACTAGTACTTTGCAGTCATATAGCACTTTCCTGTCAACATTTGTCCTTACCTGGCATGATGCAAATTTTCACTGCCTTGTAGGAAAGCTGATCCATAAGTACAACCAGCTTTTCTCCGGGACTTATTTTTTTCTAACAGGACTTATTTACCATGTTGTCACGTTGCCCCTCCGTCAAGTGCCTCCATGCGTGTTGAAGGGTTGCATGCAGGACATGGTGGGGAGAAGATCCCAAGCCTCCCCACACCCCAGGAAGTGCCCGGGACTCAGACCCAGGGTTGGCACTCACTCCCAGAGGCACACAAGGTCCTTCCAGGATGACTTTATCCTCCTATCCATGAACATACTTTCCTTTCTGCTTCTTTCTCTTAAAACAGAAATTGCCTTTTCTGCACTGTATTTGCTTTGACAATCCACAACACCAATGTCCATGACAGTGGTAAGTGGTGAGCATAACCCAGACTACTGGTGGTGGGTTTGAAGGACAGGTTTAGGCAGGAGAACTGGGGACGTAGGGAGCCAGCTCACTAGACACTGAAGAAGTGAATCCAGGCAGGGAAGACATCACGGGCAGCAAGAGGCCGGGAGGTCCAGGGTGAGGGCATGCCACTCAGGAACGCTCTGAGCTGCTGTCCTCTTCCTGTGCAGGGTCTGCACCTGCCCAGGTGAGCTGCCAGCATGGCCCCCAAGGGAGGAGATTTGATAGGTGGACACTTCAGTGGCCGACGCAATCTGACTTTCTCCTCAGAACCGTGCATGCCTTCTTCAAGGACCAGAGAGTGTTTTGTTATGCTAATTCTCTGCATCTTGGCAGGCAGAAAACACAACCGAACAGAATAAAGCAAAACCCTGCCATATTGATAGTATGATCTCCATGCCTACAAGGTCACATGGTACATATTTAGTGGTAGACTTGGCACAAGTTAATGTCTCTCAGAACCTGGAAAAGGAGACAAAAATGCCACCGTGGGGAGGACACACCTGTAAGGTCTGAGCACACTCCTCAGCCTGCAGAGCCAGGATGGGGGCAGGTTGGAACCCAGAGGGCAGTCAGGACCAGGCTGCACCCCTGAGTGCTCCACCATGGGCCCTGTTGGCCCCTCCTCTGCCATCACCCTTGATGCTGAGGCTGGAGCTTGTAAACCAAATGTGATCCCGTTGTATGAACTCAGCTAACTACATCAGCCACCTCCCGAAAAGAGCTCACCATGCTTTTGGGGGGCATGAACTGGATTTGGACTTGGCGAGCCTCACAAGGAGTGTTAAAAGTTTGTCACCTCGATCATTTTAGGTCCACACACCTAAAAATGTTCTTGAGCAAAATATGTGACAGCTCAAGACAAGAGCAGCCCTGGGGAATGTGAAAGGATGACAGGAGGCAGTGTCCAGTTCAGAGGCTGCGTCAGGCGCTGAAGGAGCTTGCACCCCGATCTCAGTTCTGAGCGCCTCCCGAGCTTCCATGGGGCTGCTTCCAGTGTTATCTGGACTTTCGTCAGCAGACTAGCCTCGGGATGCTGGGCCAAGGGTCCCACTCAAAGCAGGGGATCATGGCCCGGAATGGACAGCCCTGGGTGACCCCAGCCAGGGTCTGACTCCAGCATAATGAAAGCCCAGCTCCTTCCGCAGGGCAAACAGCACACTGTGTCTTCTGGTCCTGCCGGACACACAACACCCGAGCCTGGGTCTTTTCCTGAATCTTAACTGGGCCCTTCTTTTAGCCCCGCCCTTGACTCCGTACCAAGTCCTTCCGGGAGCAGATGCCCTAATGAATCTCTGGCACATCAAGCCTTGACTCAGTATATCTGCTTTTGGAGACCCTGATCCAAGGCAAGCCCCAGAGAGCGGGGCCAGGGCCAGTGAGGGCAGCTAACAGAAGGGAGGGTGTGTTTGACCCAGTATATTGAATCGCCTTCCACATGAACACACTGGTAAAAAACAAGAATATCCCTGGAGGCAACAGAGACACTAGTAAGGGACTATTCATTCCATTATGATTCGGTCGCATGTGCCATACTTATTTCAGATAATTTCTAACTAGATCACCGGCACTTCCTCAGGCAACCAGGGTGTCTTCAACTCAGGCATACATGTGTTTTTGACAAACTTGTCAATTTTATAAAAGAATATCAACCAGAGACACCAGGTAGGGCTCTCGCCCCTGAAGAGTTGGCTCAGATGGCTCCAGGGGCTCTCCCATGCCCAGGAGACAACGCATGCATCTCTAACCAGTGAAACCTAACTGTCATGGTGACCCACACATTCACCTTCAGAGGAGGTAGAGACACACGCAGAGCCACCAGCAAATGTTCTTGATCACGGGGAGTGCCAGGCAACCTGGGATGTGAGGAGTAACAGATTTTCCAATGCTCTTTCACAGCATGTCTTTCCTGGCACTTGCCCCTGAAGAGTGCACAGAAGGGAGCCGTGAGGTCCCAAGCACTGGCTGAGGTCTGAGTCAGGCGGGGCTTGCCAGCTGAGCCCGTGGGTCACATGTGGGTACAGCAGAGCAGTAGGTGATAGCTGTGTGTCATAGCTGATTGAGGCAAGGCTAGAATACGCAGGTCCTGACATGGAGCTGTGCAAACTGGAAAATACCTCTGGCTCATCGATTGAGTTTCTCCCACTCTGCACATCATGGAATGGAGGAAGCTAAAATACCATGTCATCACCAAACCACAGGACCAGAGGAGACTGCCCAGACCAGCTGGCCCAAGTCACACACTGTGCTGCACAGCACCACCTGTGTGTAAGGCAGTCATTCAGCAGAAGCCAGCCAGGACCAGCCCTTTCCTCCAGGACAGAGTGCAAAACTTCAGGGTTGAATTTACTGCAATAATCAAAAACATCCCAGCTCCATTTACCATTACACAGATTCTCAAGACCTCAGTGACTCACCTTCTTAGAGCATTGCCAAAGATGCAAGGAATCTCAATGCAGAAAAGATTTCCCTTTGTGCACTATTTTTGTCTCATGACCACACCCTGCTTATAGGCTATTCTGAGTAAAAGCTTTTTCAGATGAGACTTCAGAAAGAATAGAAATGTTGGCAGAAATTCTCTTTAGAGTTAATGGAAACAGAATTGTGGTGCATTTGGTGGAGAGATACAAATACACATTAGGAGGATGTTTGCATAAAGGGTCATGTTTATTCAAGGCTGAACCAGAGCATGGGTCCTGGAAGGCGTTGCCTTCCCAAAATCCTCATAAGCTGTTCCTTCTATGGACACCAGAGTCATTGCCATGAAATGG
Organism: Manis pentadactyla; assembly: GCF_030020395.1. Lineage (NCBI taxonomy): Eukaryota > Metazoa > Chordata > Mammalia > Pholidota > Manidae > Manis > Manis pentadactyla. The sequence continues at coordinate 49,087,624 of NC_080025.1, forward strand.
TCTCTGATTCCACATTTACACTCTTTGGTGATTTTGTTGGCTTTCTGTCATCTTCAATTCTCTCACATTCAAAACCTCTCGACTCTTCTAAATTCAGCTGAATTTCCAGTTTACTTGAAACAGTGGAATCCTACTTTAATTCTCCAAAAGCTCCAAAATTCGTCTTGACTTTTTAATAATATGTTGAATGAAGACTTCTCATTTCTTATTCCTAGCTTTCAAGTTTTCTTCAGCAACAGGATGTACAAATCAAAAGAAAAACAAGCAGCATTATTATACTTAAAGGAGCCTCTGGAAGACACTAAAGAAATAGTTGAGCAAAAGCATATCCCTTTAATTGTCAAGTTCAAGTTCATTATTTAAAGGGACAAGGTTATTGACAAACATAAAGGGAAATCTTGACTCAAAATGCGACATTATTACTGCATCTGTGTGACCTTTTGGAATGGATGTCACCCCTTTGAGGAGCCATTTACACAACCATCACTCAACCCCCTTCCCGCATGGGGACAAGCACTGTGTCACTGTGGCACAAAGAGGAAGGGAATAAAGTTGGTGGTCATGTGCATCAGTGAACAGCATTTTAGAGTCATTGAACACAGATGCCCCAGAATCCTGAGGAAAGGAAAAGAAAATTATACCATAGAAGGGGGAGATTTGTGCCTCTAGAAATTAAATCTGACAGGCAGTCCCCAGAGCTGGGCCCTTTATGCCCCTGCATGCATGTGCCCTTAGACCAGCTCAGAATGCTACTGTGGGTGTGTTTTGTCATCAACACATGGTCCACAGGCACAGGCATGTAAAAAAGGCATGTGGCCGCTGTAGAAGGTGCATCACTGCAGAAATGGGAATGCTGTAACTGCAAGGAATTTCAGAAGTGAATTCTGCCAAAGAGCTGATTGTGAGCTGGTCACCAAGGACATGTAATATAAAAGGAGGGGCAAAATAGTGGAAGGGGATAAAAAGAAACAAACTCCAAATCAGTCACAGGGATGAAAATACAGTATAGGAAATATAGTCAATAATAGCGTAATTTCTTTGTATGGTGACAGATGGTAACTACACATATTGTGGTGAGCACTTCATAGCATAGATAAATGGATGATCACTATGTCTTATACCTGAAACCAATATAATATTGCATATCAACTATACTTCACTAAAACTAAAGTAAATAAAAATTGTGCATGAAAATAAAAGGTATGTAACTTAGACACTCATAATCCATTTGAGATAAATAAAAAATAATTTTTAGTGTGTGTGTCCCATGCAACACTTCCCTTTTATCTCAAAGCACACATGCCCAGGTCATTAGAAATAACTCAGACTAACTGGGTGGCCTGGGTTTTTATTTGTTGAATCAGACAACTCTATGGTGAATCTAGCACAAACTGGAATTGGGAGGGGTTCAGGGCTTGGCTTCCAGGCTGCCCTGTGCAAGCTGGGGGACCTTTCGCAAAGCTTCACCCTCTGATTTTTCTCCCCATTTAAAAAGCAGGACACTTATTTAATGGAGTTGCTACTTTGACTCAATAATGTTTACAAGAGCATCATATGAACAATGAAATTTTTTGTAAATGCACACAAATGCGTTAACTTGAAAAGCAAAGTTAGTTGTTTGCTCCACCCTGCCCCCCTTGCTCGGGATATGCCTTAAAAATCAAATATGATCTCACACCTCCTCAATTGTTCTAGTGTTTTGCCCTGAATGTCCTGCTCTAACACTGCTTGCTTCAGAGTCATTTTTCAATGGATTCTTCATATTTTTCTAATATCTATTTCAGTTCCATAAAATGTATTTCCCAGCAAACCAAATCCATCCCATCCCCCCTTGTCAAGGTAGCTCTTGGCATTTGGGGTCTTCTTCGGGCTCCAGAAGGAGAGTGTCTCTGCATGGGGGTCCTCTGGCCCCACATCCCTGGACTGAACAGCCTGTCCATCATCAGGGAGAAGGGTGCCTGCCCACTCCTGGCATCTGCATCCAGGACATAGGGGCAATCATGGAGAGCAGGGGCTCCACACCCCAAGGCAGGTCTTCTCCTCTTTCACCAGGGTGTGGGGGTCCCTGAAGCGACTACCTGTTGCCAGTCACTCCCATCCAGGACCTGCTGGGGCCAGGTGTGCACCACATTCATCACCACAAGGGCCCCAAAGCCAGTTTGCACCCCACCCCCTGCACAGACTATGGGCCTGTATTTCCCACTTTTCCCCAGCCCTCTCCACCCATAGGGCCCTTTCGCCATCCCCCAGGCACCTCTGAAATAGCTTGACACAGGCCCCCACCTGCCCTTGCTGCGGTCTGTCCACTTGGTGACAAGGGCAGTTCCTTAGAGTAGGCCACACTGGCCACGGGGCCTCTCATCCTGCTCTGGCCCCACCCCTCAACCCTGACCCTGATCACACCCGGGCTCCTCACCCCTCCTCATCTCACCTGAGGAGCTCTGCTCTTTCTGCTGGGACCCCCACCCCGGTCCTTTCCCATGGGCCCCTCAGAACCAATAAGAACCGTCCAGCAGCTGTGCCCAGCCTCCCTCCAACCTGCTCTGTTTCCTTTGTGATTCTAGAGCGAGTCACCTGCTAGCTTCCCTGTGATTCCCTGAGTATCATGCCTGTGGGTTTTGGTTATTTTTCTTGTTAGAATCTAAACTCTGTTCAAAAGCAGGATTTTTGTTCAGCATTATGTCCTAAGTGCCCCCCAACAGGGGCCTCTGTGCAATTGGAGTTCGATAAAAATGCGTGGAATGAATGAATCTGCATGGTAGGTGGGAGATCAGAGTGAGCTCTGAGGACACTGCAAGCCCAGCCACCTGCCCGGGATGGAAGCAAACCTCCAGCGCACAGGCCCCGGCCCTGGGCATTACTGCATGCTGCAAACCAGGGAGACATTGGCCACAGCGGCGCCAGGCTTCCGGGTCATTCTGTCACCTGGGAAGTGTGAATGGTCACGCACCACAGCTGCAAGCAGGCAACTCAGCATCTCGCCTCTATGAATGTGCTCTTCTGATCTCTGTCTCTCTCTTTCCCCCAATTTCTGAAAATTAAATGTTTTAGGGTAACACCTGGAAAATACATAAATTGTAATAAAAATCCCTTTCTTCTAATTGCTCACAAATCTATGTCCCGAGGAAGGGAGTGTGTACATTTCATAATACTGGTCTGGCTTTCTTTTTATTTTTCTTTACTAGAAATGAAATAATTGATTAAATTATAATGGATTTTAATACATGTGTCCATGTCAAGAAGCAAAATTGAACTATGCCACTTTTTTTTTCAAATTTTGCAGAGACTTTAACTCCTTAAAAAAGTTAAATGAAGTTTGGTTTTAGCCAAGAGAGGAAGCAGAAATGTCAATCCTCCCCCAGAAAGCATATTTGGCTGTCAGTTGGTACAGCAGAGCCAGAAACCCTGTGAGAAAGGCGCTTTCATTGCCCTCCCAGCTTGGTCAAGACTGAGAACAGCCAAATCCTGAGCTTGAATCCGGGTGACCTCCCCCAGCCTCACTCCCAGCCATCAGCTTGTTGCACCCCCACCCACGTCTGCTTCATGCACCCACGGGGAGATGCCAGGGAAAGTCTGAGTGTCAGACAGCCACAATCACCCCAAAGCTTGTCCTACTTTATAAAGTGAATTAATTCCAAGTATAAAGCATGGTTAACCTGACATGTTTTTGAACTAACCATGAAAATGGAGACAATGGGAAATAAGGTGGGTTATTATTGCCCCAAAGATGCCCTTTCCCTCCACTCCCAGTGTCTGGAGAGCTCTGGGAAGCCCACAGCTGTGCTGGATCAAACATGTCAGAGGCCCCAGCAGGAGGCAAAGAAAGTACATGGATGAGGTTTGGTGATAAGGGTACAGCCTGAGACCCACTCAGTGCAGACCAGTCTCTCTGCAGGGGTTCAGGTAGACCCCAGACAGGGTTCAGAACATATGAGAGTCTGCATCTTCCTAGATTGGCTGAGTGGTGCCAGTAGATCCCAGGTGAAGGGCCTTGACCCAGAGGGCAGGCTGGGCAGGGCAGAGGCTCCCATGTCAAGAGCCTGGAGCCAACAGCCTGGGGAGATCAGCCACCTGAGGTTATGGTTGGCCAGCAGCATCAAGCACTGCTGACCCTGCTCTCCCCACTTCGCTGACCAGGGGCAAGCCGTCCCCCTCATGAGGCCTCTGGACCCATCCACACCCTTCATACCATGCCCAGGCCTTGAGTCTCTTGTTTGAGCAATCAGCAGCCTCTGCTGGGCCCTCCTGGTTGCTGGTGCCTCTCCCTGCACTTTTCAGATTCCAGGCCTCCCGGCACTCTGCGGCGAAGTCAGGAGTTCCCAAGATCAGCTGCACTGAGCCACAGCCCAGACTGTGGGAACCACCCAGGAGTTTCCCATCTGGAGGCCTGGGGATGATGGAGAAATTGCATTTCCACTGTGTCCCAGGTGCAGCTGACGCTGGTCTGGTGACCACACTTTCAGGACTACCAGGAGCTAAGAGGTCAGCACAGTAGTCCTCAGGAAGGCCAACAACCAGCAGGGGAAACAGACAAAGTAGCTTAAGGTCAACAGGATGCCAGCACCCAAAGCCATGGCCTAGAGCAAGGCTGAAGCCCTTGAGCACCATGGTGGGTGCTGAGCAATGGTCAGACACATGTACTCCAGAAGAAACAGTGCAGGGACTGGCATGGGCTGTAAGGAAACGCAGCCACTCATCCTATTTCTGGCTGTTGAGGGAGGGGGTGGGGCCCCCTGGGGGAGGCCCCGGCTCCATGGGGATGTGTTCAGTGTCCTGGTCTGCAAGCACACCTCCCCCCACCAGGCCTCTGGGCTTACCCTCCACCAGTCCTCCTTGTCTGCTGCTCCCTGGGCACATGAGGGTGGGATCTGTGTCCAGCTGAAGTCACTGGTCCTATATCACAGAGCAGGGAGGCCCATGAGGGAGGCCTTCAGGGGAGACCATCAGGGAGGCCATGAGGGAAGCCATCAGGGGAGGCCATCAGGGGAGGCCATCAGGGAGGCCATGAGGGAAGCCATCAGGGGAGGCCATGAGGGATGCCATCAGGGGAGACCATCAGGGAGGCCATGAGGGAAGCCATCAGAGGAAGCCATCAGGGGAGGCCATGAGGGATGCCATCAGAGGAGGCCATCAGGGAGGCCATGAGGGAAGCCATCAGGGGAGGCCATCAGGGAGGCCATCAGGGGAGGCCATGAGGGATGCCATCAGGGGAGGCCATCAGGGAGCCCATGAGGGAAGCCATCAGGGGAGGCCATCAGGGAGGCCACCAGGGGAGGCCATCAGGGGTGGCCCCCCACTGAGCTCAGTCATTGTTACCAGCAAGTTCTCCACGTATTTAACCCATGCTGACAGAGGTGGCACATCCCAAGTGACGGGAAGCAAAAGCAGTCCAGCCAGCAAGGCTCCAAGCCAGCTGGGCCCTGGGGATGCTTGGGCCCCTGGGGTAAGTGACAGTCAGGACCAAGGACGAGCAGGATGGCTGGTGGAAGCAGAGAAAGACTACTGGCCATGGGGAGCCAGAGGTGAGCACCAGTCCACGTAGCTTGTGCGGAGGTGGCAAGTGCTACCACATGAGGTTGGAGCATGTCTGCCAAGGAACCACCCAGGGAGGCCCAACCAGGCCTCCAGAGGGTGAAGGCTCTGCCTCTCGTGGGGCCTGGGGACCATGGCATGTCCCCATGCTCAGCCTCAGAGATAGGGCAGGGCATCACTCTGCTGGTGGGGAGGCTGAGGGCTAGTCTGCCTGCCCCCTCTCACCCCCAAGCCCTAAGAAGTGACACCACAGCTTGGGCAAGGTCCTGCGCTCCGACCCTGGTGGGAAGACAAACAGACACCAAATCCTGGTGGTCAGTGGTGCTGGTTCTCTCAGAGCTCTTTACAAGCTAGGACACCTGCTCCTCAGGAGGAGAACCTCCTACCCCAGGCAGGGACCCTCAGAGAGGACGCTCAATGAGATTCTTTAAGTTGACATCAGGGCTTCCTCAGAACACCCAGTGCCAGGGGGTTACAAGGCTCAGGACTCCAGGGCTGGAGGGCAAGCAGTCTGCCAGCCAGCCTGCACAACTGTATAAGCCAATTCCTTAAAGTAAGCCTCTATTTCTATCATCTGTCTATGTTTATCACCTGTCTATCCATCTGTCTATCTTTCTATCTATCTATCTCCTGTTAGTGCTGCCTGTCTGGAGAACTTGGATGAAGATACCCAGTCAGGCTCCCAGCCCTGCCTGAATGCGCAGACTCCACCAGCAAGCTTACCTGAGAAAATGTTGAATGTAAATAAGGCAGAAACGGCCAATGATGTTCCAGGTTTGAACTCACCTCCTTGTGGTGCAAATGATTCCTGCGTCTTTCACCAGAGACAAGGTGCCATGTGACAGACACATCCACTCTGTGGAAGCCTGTCTTCACCACAGTCCAAGGACACTGACCATCCTGCTGTGGCCTGAGACACGAAACCACTATTGAAGCCAGACATGGGGGAGGCGGGCCAGAGCCCACCATCCTGCTTATGTTCCTGACGGGCATGGAACCTAGCAAGGCCGGGCAGCCTTTCGGGAAGCACTCCTTTAGGATGAGCCAGCAAGAAATGCGATGCCAGGCCCTGCCCCGATGTGGTTCATATCTTAGCTAGTGCTTTTGAAAACCTTTTGGAGGAGAAAAGAAATAACCAGCAGTTTTACTGAACATGTACTAAATTCATAGCACTGTGCTATGTCTCAGGGATAATAATGTAATAAACTTTCATATGGAATTTTTCCACTTAGTTTATTTGATATTAACAACACTACTCTGGAAATAAAGATATAACCACATTTTATAGACAGTTTTGCTGAGTTTTAGAGTGTTTAAATCAATGTGGCAATGTGAGGCTTTTCAGAAAAAAACTCTAAGCAATTTTAGTTTTGTAACACATTACCTTGTCCTCATAATGAGTCAGAAGAAAGAAACAGAAAAAAACAGCAGGTTAAATAATTATTGGTCTTCTCAAGTAGCAAACCACAGCTAAAATCGAGAAGCCTGTTCTGGCTTTGTTGAAGCGCTTCCTAACCCCATGAGCTATTTGTCGCTGGGTGTGCACTTTCACGGCTGAATTCATCTTGAAGGTAGTGTTACAGCTTGTTTTCTCCATAAGCTCACATCATATAGTCTGGAGGATAAGTAAGTAAGTCATGCACATTGAAATACATCCAGACAACTCAGGTTCGTTCGAAATACTCCCAGAGAAGATCCCCAAGTGAGAAGCCTTCCTCTCAGTGTCCGCAGTGTGTGGGCCATGCCCCAGGCACTGGGTGGGGTCTTCATGGAACCGAGTAGGGGCAGGTCTGGGAGCACCCTCTCTTTGTGGGGGCAAGATGAGAAATAAATGAACCGGAAGCACTCAGGCAGTTACAGTGCAGTGAGTGGTCATTGGAGGTTGCTCTGGATTGGTGGAGGCAGGGGGTCCTCAAGGAGATGATGGCATTTGTGCTGAGATCCAAATGCAAGAGCTAGCCCACAAACTGCCGAACAAACATCCTGGGAGGCATGGCAGGTGGGCCAGAGGTGCAGAGGCCCTTTGTCAGAGACCATTTAGCTACATTTACATGAGTGTTTATTTCTGGGCTCTCTTTTCTGTTCCATTGATCTATTTTCTATTCTCTCACCAATACCACACTGTCTTGATTAATCAGCTTTACAGTAAGTTGTGAAGTCAAGTAGTGTCAGTCCCCCATATTATGTTGGATATTCTTTAGCTTCTCCAGGTAAACTTTAGAATCAGTTTGTCCATACTCATAAAATAACTTGCTGGGGTTTGGGTTGGGATTGCACTGAATCTACAAAGTTAAGAAGAATTGACATCCTCACAATGTTGAGCCTTCCTATCCACAAACATGGAATATCTCTCCATTTATTAAATTCTTCAAGTTCATTTATCAGAGTTCTGTAGTTGTCTTCCTATAGATCTTGTACATATTTTGTTAGATTGACACATATTTCATTTTTGGGGGATGCTAATATAAATGGTACTGTGTTTATAATTTCAAGTTCAACTTGTTTGTTACTAATATTTTGGAAATATACTGCCTTCTGTATATTAACTTTGTATCCTGCAATGTTGCTACAATTATTTATTAGTTCCTTGAGGTTTTTAATTGTCCATCTCTCAGATTTTCTACATAGATGATCTTGTTATCTGAGGACAAAGGAAGTTTGATTTCTTCCTTTACAATCTCTACACATTTAATTTCCTTTTCTTGTCTTTTTTGCATTTGCTAGGACTTTTAGTACACTGTTAAAAAGCAGTGGAGAGAGGCACATTCTTGCCTTCTTCTTGATCTTAGTGGGAAATCTACTTTCTCACCTTTAAGAATGATGTTAGCCATAGATTTTTTGTAAATAAATAATTTTGATCAACTTGAGAAGGTTCCCCTCTATTCCTAGTTCACAGAGTTTTTATCATAAATGGGTGTTGGATTTTGTCAAATACTTTTCCTGCCTCTGTAAGTATGATCATGTGATTTTTCTTTTTCAGTCTGTTGATGTGATAGATCACATTATTCAACTGGGGTTTTTTTTAATGTTTTATCAGCCTTGTATACCTAAGACAAATCCTACTTGTTATGGTGTATGATTCTTTTTATATTTTCTTGGATTCAATTTACTAATACTTTGTTGAGGATTTTTGCATCCATGTTCATGAGAGATATTGGCCTATAGTTTTCTTTTCCTGTCATGTCTTTGCCTGGTTTTGATATTACAGTGATGCTGGCCTCATCGAATGAGTTAGGAAGTATTCCCTCTGCTTCACTTCTCTGAAATTGTAGAGACTGTAGAACATTGGCATAATTTCATCCTTACGTGTTTAGTGGAATTCACCAGTGAACCCATCTGAGCCTGGTACTTTCTGTTTGGGAAGGTTATTAATGATTGAATCAATTTCTTTAATGGATATAGACTTACTAGGGTCATTCATTTCTTCTTGTGTGAATTTTGGCAGATCATGTCTTTCAAGAAATTGGTCCATTTCTTTTAGATTATCAAAATTGTGTGTTTAATGTTCACAGAATGGGATAGTGAGGTCCTCTTCTTTCTGAAACTAGCCATTTCTTGTGTCCTCTGTCCTCTGTCTCTCTCTCCCTCTTTTTTTTCAGCCTAGTTAGAAGTCTGTTGATTTTATTCATCTTTTCAAAGAAGCAGTATTCAGTTTCATTGATTTCTTAATTACCTGTTTTCAATCTCATTGATTTCTACTCTAATTCTTAATATTTCTAATTTCCTAAGATGGTAACTTAGGTGATTGATTTTTGGATCATTCTTCTTGATTTCTACTCTAATTCTTAATATTTCTAATTTCCTAAGATGGTAACTTAGGTGATTGATTTTTGGATCATTCTTCTTTCTGGTTACGCATCAATGCTGTAAACCTCCCTTTAAGCATTGCTTTCTCTGTATCTCAAAAACTTCGTAAGTTGTGTTTTCATTTACTTCAAAATCTTTTCAAATTTCTTTTGAGATTTCTTCTTTGATGCATGTGTTATTTCAAAATGTGTTGTTTAATCTGCACACATTTGGGGATTTTCCAGTTATCTTTCTGGTTTTGATTTCTAATTTTATCTGAAAGTAGACATTGTGTGATTTTTTTTTTTTAGTTTGTTAAGGTGAGTTTTGTGGCCCAAAATGTGTTCTATCTTGGTGTGTGTTCCACATGATCTTGAGGAAAAATGTGAATTCTGCTATTCTTAGATGACTCAGTCTACAGATGCGGTTACATCCAGTTGGCTGTTGAGTTCAGCTCTATTCTTCCTGACTTTCTGCCTACTGAGTCTGTCCACTTGCATGGAGTAGTGTTAAAGTTCCAGCTATAATAGTTGATCCATTATTTCTCTTTATCAGTTATGCCACACATGGTTTGATGGTCTGTTGTCAGGCATGTACCCATTAAGGATTCTTGTGTCTTCTTGGGGAAGTGACCCCTTTATCATGTTGCAATGGCCCTCTTTATCCCTGACAACTTTCCTTGCTTTGACGTCTTCTCTGTCTGAATTAATATAGCTACTACAGCTTTCTTCTGATTAGTGTTATAATGGTATATTCTTATCTATTCATTTACTTTTAATTTATATGTGCCTTTATATTTAAAGTGGGTTTCTTGGAGACAACATACAATTGGGTCTTGTTTTCTGATCCACTCTGATAATTTCTGTTTTTTCATGGTATATTTAGACTATTCATATTCAAAGTGATTACTGATATAGTTGGATCAGATGAAATTTCAAGAATTTTTTTTCTAACTGGGGGTAGAAACATGGACAAGCCTGTGAAACCCCAGAAGTATTTTTGAAAAGTATGCACACATAACGTAGAGAGCAGGCTCAGGCATTTGTCACATTTTAAAAGTGTTCAAGGACTTTAAAATTTTAGAAACCTCTGCACCCAAGCTGAAACTATAAACTCATTCTTTATCAATAAGGAATCTGCCAGCAGACAGGGCAAAGAATGTCTTATAAGAATTTCTTTCTAAAATACTCATGGCAACCATGTGAGGTATGATTTGTTTTCTTTATTTAACAAATGAAGAACCTGAGCTTTTGTAGAGCTAAATAACTGCAAGGAGAAGACACACAAAGTGACTTCTGGATCCAAAATGCAAAATCATGTCCAACTTCCTGCCCAGCAGTAGACTGGAAAGCCATTACTTTTACTTTTGGCCCCAATGCAAACATTGAAAAGATCTTGGTCGCTTCATCTATTTATTCTAAATATATGTATCCACTGGACCACTTCCTAAGCATTGTGCTGTTCCACTCCACAGGTTTATAAGGCTCTCCGAGGCTCCACCAGGCACCACTCGTCTTCCCTTTGATGTTCCTCATCCCTCAGCACAGCCTGGGATGCAGGGAGAACAGTGGATTTATGCCCAAAAGATCTGGGTTTGCATCCAGCTCCTGTCTTTATTCTGGATGTGGGGCTGGACAAGCCCTGCATTCTCTGTGCCTTCGCTGCAACACTGGATAGTGGTAGCACTCGCCTGCCAACCTGTTTGGTGCCAAGGGACAAATAAAACAGATGAAATGAGCACTTTGTAAAGAGTAAAGAGTTCTATGTTTGTTTACTGTGGTGTCACTTAACAGATGATTGCTAAGTTGATAAATCAATAAGTTAATGGAACTCTGAGTTTAGTTCTATAAAACATAAGTAACACACTTTAAACAATATTTTTACATTGGATTTTTGTACTTTTTTTTTAGTTTATTTACGGCAAGGCAAAACATAGACCCAAAGACAAAAAAGCAGTAATGTATACATCTGTCAAGCAACCTGAACCTAGTAAGAGATAATATGATTGAACAAATTGTCCCCTGTGCATTTATGAGTGAACACGCAGAGGAGACATTGTACAAAAGAGTTTAAAACCATGGTTTAGCCTCATTTATTTATTCTGATCACAATAATCAATGTCAGCCCAATATTTAATGAATTAATCCTTTAAGATCTCCCCTGACAAACATTCTTTGCTTTTACAAACTTCCTTTGCTCATGAGTTGTCGTCTTGCCTAATAACCATATTTAAAAAGTTGATGAAGACAGAAACTCTCAAATTCCAGCCCATGTTCTATCTCCCTAACAAAGCCTTGAGAACACGGCCACCTGCCCACTGTTTGTCAAAACCGTGACCATCTACAACAGCTGTTTGGGGTGAGTGAATTCATCCAGCTGTGAAGTTCTGATTTGGTTACCCCTGTTTTAAGTTTTCATATAAACTGCACGTGCTTCTGCTCATAAATTTCAGGAATTCCATGTTGGCTTCTACACTTTCTGTGGGGGTGGGTGGTGTTGAAATGAAGTTTTACAATTTGGTGGTCTGATTAAACTCTGTCCCCACAGCTGCCTATCTTAGACAATGGTCCGTTCCAGTATCCACTAACCTTACACGCCCCTGAGTCCAGTCTTTACGGCCAGAAAGGCTCCTATAACTGGTGTAGTTACACGTTTAGAAAAGGGATATCTTAAAATTTGAATGTAAACATTGCAGATGTACCATACTGACTGATACAGGCTACATTTGTGTGTCCTGAAGCACAGAGGGAAAAGCAAGTACTTTTAGACAAATCAGAAAAATCGTCATAAGTAGATTTTTTACAACAATACCTAGAGTATTCATTTCTGAGAACACATATTTTGAAATGACATATTTAAATCTTGGATTTTTTTCTTCCTTACTAGGAGGGAAGCAATGAATTTTTTTTTTTTAAGAAAAGTCGGGAATATAGTCTCACTTGAATATTTTAAAACGATGTTCATTATTTTACTATTATGTGTGTGTGTGTCTTGTAAGGAGAGTTATGTTTTGCAGAATTCAAGACAGGAAAGAATAATAATTCTCAGAAAATTACCATGAGACATTATAGATTAAAATTTTTATTGCATTGCATTCATGATTCTTAGAACTTCCAACCTGAAGGGTACTCATATTTCATTTCCTTGATTGAGACAGGGAGCCAGGCGTTCCCTAAGTGACAGCACAAAGACACTCTTCCAGAGCCCACCGGACAGTGCCAACAGTGGCGATAGAGCTGTCCTTCAGACCTGATCCCAGTGAATCCACTGGCCATACCCAGCCAGAGGCTGCAGAGTAAGGGGGCTCAGAAATGCCACCTGCAGAGGTCGACATGGTAGGGAACAGGCCCTGAGGGCCAGGGAGAGCATCCTGCACAAACCAAATGTCCCTGGAGTCACTCTTTGGAAAGGATTAGACAGTCCTGCAGTTGTCATTCAACTCTTCTCACGTAAAGAGACTGAGGTTGAGGGAGGTGGGGGTCACGTCCCTCAGATCACCCCAAGGGCAGCTGTAGACTGGCAAGGCATTTGGGAACTCTAATCCCAAATTGTGGCCTTAAGAACTTGTGAATCATCCTATGGATCTAACGACTCACAGCCTGCCTACCTATCTCTAAGAAAAAGACGGTCAGTATGCTAAAAGACCTCAACTCTTCAAAGAGTCAAAGAAAACATGTATTTAATCCTTCTTCATTTGGAAATTGAAAAAGTACAATGAAGAAAATGAGAACTCCATTTATAAATCACATTTTCATGCAAACAGAACAGAAAAATTAAATGTAAAATATTTTTAAAAATGTATTTGTTATGTTTTATAGAAATAAACACCTCTTAGTAATTCATCTTCTTGACAGTCATTTCTAAGTGCCTCCCAGAGTAAAAAAACCAAAAGGCTTTGCATTTTACACACGTATCACTCTGAAAATATCAAAGTAAAACCCAAACATCCAACAGACACATGATGAGAAAACAGAAGATAACATTTCAGAATGGGTATGCCAAAATGAAGTAGACACTGACACATTTTAAATGTAAAATTAAATGGAAATGAACAGAGGTAAAACAGATAAAGATAAAAGGTAGGCAGGGAAAACAAACAAAGGGGCTTCACGAGCATTCAGTTGGTGTAACTGTAGAGGTTAAACTATTAAGGTAGAATGGAAAAAATGAAGATACAACTCAAGAAAATTTTGCAGAAATAGCACAAGATGAATCTAGTCATTAAAATGACATTCTAAGTCTCAGGAAAAGATTGTGCAGGACAAAGCATGTCTATAAATCTGAAAAACAAACTCACAAGACTTCAAAGATAAAATAACTCTTTGGGGCAATAAAGCATAGGAATCAGATTACCCATAAAATAGAAAGACAATAAACATACACTCAACCACGTTCATAGTGACAGAGATGTATATTGAAACAATTAAATATAATTGGCTTATAACATGCATATAGTTTTAGTCCAGGATGCCATTTCTAAAATTTAAACCAACACACAGTGCCACATGGGACAAATCAGGGATCTACCTTGGGATACATGACAGTCACTTTTTTTTTCAATACCAAAAGATAGAAAGCAACTTAAATATCATCAAAGGAAAATACTTACACCAGCTATAATCAGTTTATAGAAAGGAATTCTAAAAAAGCCTCTAAACACAATGGCTGTCATCTGCACAATGTGTTAAGTAGAAAATGTGGGAATCATGTGTGCATTATTTGTGTGCTGTCCATACACATTCTTGGTGTATGTGAATGTTAGCCCATGAAGGCTGCATATGAACCCACGGGACAATGCTGGGGTGACAGGAAGATGACATACTTGCACACAGAGACACACACACAAACACACACAGGAATATTTATACATAGCGAAACCTGGCTTTGGGCTAAGACATTTTGGGTACAGAACTGGAAACAGCCTCGCATGTGGCTGAGTTGTGTGTCTGTACAGTTCAACACTGCTCAGCAACGTGTGTGTGGTGCACAACACAATGAGTCTAAAACACCCACCTGGGAGTGAAGCCCAAGCTTGTGTGTTTATTTACAGGTAGTTCCAGGTCAGAGGCCAATGCTCATAGAACACCAGTCCTCCTGCCCTACCCACAGGCTGACACCCTGAGAGCTGGGCCAGCTGGGCCTGGTGCGGTTTGTGCCGAAGTCTCAGCTTCTGTGGGCCCTTGGCACAGCTGCCCCCACCCATCTGTCCTGTTCTGGAAACGGAGGCCAAGGCTGCAGGTCAGCACCCTCAGGGATGTAAGCTGGCAGCTCGGGGCTATAAACTGTCATGTCTCTGCAGGCCCCCTGGTTAAGTCCCAGGTAAGGCTGCCTTCAGTCCCCTGCAGCCCCAGATACCCAAACATTTCCCTCAAAAACCCTTGAAAACACTCGTGGGCATATTTCCTAACCAGCCAACCATGAGAGACACCAAACAGCTCAATCCCAGTTGTATGAAATTGAAGCATGGATGGTGACTATGGGACAGAACCCAGTCAGAGCTCATCTGGGGCTGGGACAGCCAATAACTTGTTGCAAAATGCACTGGGAACCTTGCTAAGAGGTCAGCAATGTCCTGCAGCTTGAGTTGGATGGTGGTCCTACTATAATATTTGTCAGAATGCATCCAACTGCACCCTTACAAATGGAAGTTTACATCCATACAGGGGGTCCTGGCAGTACCTCTGGGCAGCCCAGCTTAGACAGGGCCCACTGGGCCATTTCCATTGAGAGAGCAGACCTTGCTCTGAGCCACACCACCGGCTCCCCTCTTTACACGCCATCCTCAGCTCACACACAAGTGACTGCTGTGCTCACCTGTGCAGTGACTGGGCAGAGCTGCTACGGTGCTGAGTCCCACCCCCATTTCCAAAGCTGCCGGCGCTGCTCCCTGGCCTTCGGTGTGCTCCGTGCAAGGATAGCAGGACTATCTGTTTCACAGAGCAACCACCACAGAATGATTCTACAATCCCACCCTCCACCCCAGTCCGCAATGTGACAGGCTCTGGGAGGCAAGGGTCTGCATCTGCCCCACCAAATCTAAGGGCTGATGGGACACCCCAAAGTAGCAAGACCTCCCTTTCCTTGTTGAAATTTCGCTTTTGCCATACCACCTTAACATTGACAGCAAAAGGGCGGCTTCTCTAAATTTGCAGTAAAGCTACCAGAGGAGGAGCACGAGGGCAGGTGTCTGTCTGCCTTTCAGTGGTCATGGGGCTGAAGAGTGGAAATCAGACTGTGTCCTCTAGGGGTAGTGATGGGTCACAGCAAAATAACTCTTCAATACATGTTTCCTCTACATTACAAAGATGACATATTGTCACTGAGGAACATTTAGAAGTATAGGGAAATAAGCAGAGAAAATATCAGAGCTTTTAGAAACCTTTGCTTAAAGGACCCACAGTTTTTTACTGGCTCTCTTCTCCCACCAGTTTATCCAGTGATCACTTCATCTTTCTGCATTGCCCCTGAGCCCCAGGAAAGCCATCATTCTCTATGCCAGCAATCTGTGCCACGTACGGCTTTCACAGGGTGAGAAGGGCTGTGGCTTAGAGCCTTGTTATCCTCTATTTCACTTGCAAATGACGTGCAATCCACACACAGTCCACTGTGCTCACTTCCTGTCTTATTTAGTCTGCAAACACTTTGCTCCCTCCAGCTGCCCTCTGCCATGTTCATTGGTACCATCACCACACCATCACACACTTGCTAACAGAACTCTACAGTTTGCAACCATTTCTCCCTCAGACACATGCTGAGCTCCCTCAAAGGTGGTCCTAAGGAATTAGGGAAGGATCGGGTACAAATGTGTGCCTATTTGCATATATCTGTCTGTGACACGAATAGGGTGGCGGGCGGGAGCTGGAGCCTGGTTTCTGCAGTTGGAGTGGGAGGGTTCAGACAAGTAAGGGGATTGGAGGAGTGCTGGCCCCACCAATATCACTGCAGGTCTGTGGTGAGTCTCGAAACACATGCTGGGACCTCTGCAACATCCATCTTAGTTTTCAAAATTGTTTTGGATATCTTGTATCCTCCACAGTCCGCTCAAATTTTCCAGTCAGGTTGTGAATTTCTAAAACAAACAATAATGAGATTTTCATTGGGATTTCTTTGAATCTTTGGATCAATAAGTGGAGGATTAAATCTTAATAATGTTGAGTCTCCCCATTCAGGAACAGGGTATGTCTCTTCGCTTAGAACTCCTTTCATTATTCTGAGTAATGTCCTGTATTTTGTTATTTTGTTAAATTTATTTCTATTTGTATTGTTTTAAATGGTATTGATTTTTTATTTTGTTCCAATTTCTCTTTGCTACTATGTGTATGTTGGTTTTTGTATATTGACTTTATATACTGTGTCCCTGCCAAACTCTTGTTAAGTCTAGTAGAATCTTGTAGATTCATTGGACTTTTCCATAAATTTAAACATGTTATATGTTAATAAAGGCAATTTTACTTACTTTCAAATAGACATCTCTTTCATTCCTTTATCTCGTCTAATTGTCCCGGACCCCAGCTTAATAAAATCAGTGAGAATGGACATCCAAACCTCGGTCCCACACCCAGGGGAGCATAGGGTCTTCTACTGCTAAGTTTGATGTTAGCTGTAAGCTTTACAGAAGTGCCCTTTATCTGGTTGGGAAAGTTCCCTTCTATTCCAAGTGTACCAAGATTTGTTTTTTTATCATGGATATGTATTGAATTTTGTCTGTCTGTCTGTCTATCTATCTACCTGTCTGTTATCCTGTTATCTATCTAATCTATCCATCCATATGTAGAGATAGATAGACTACATACATACATATATATATAGATAGATAGATATAAATTTGTGCAGCCATTGTGATGATTGTACAGCTTTTTTCCTTTATTCCATTAACATGAATTATATTGTTTGATTTTCAAACGCTTATACAATCTTGAATTCACTGGATAAAACTTGTTTGGCCATTCCCTCTGCAACTTGCTGAATTCTGTTTGCTAATGTTTTATGAAGGATTTCACTGTGATTCTCTATGAAGGCTGTAGGTGTATAATTTTTATTTCTCATAAAGTCTTCATCTGGTATTGGTATTAACCTAGTGTTGATCATCTCAAATGAACTGAGAAGTGTGTCTTCACCTTGTATTTTCTGGAAGAACTTATATAAAATAGGTACTTTTTCCTAAATAAATGACTGATTTCACCAGAGAAGCCATTTGGATCTGGGGTTTTCTGTGTGGGCAGGATTTAATTATGAATTCAACTTCATTAATTGGAGCTACTTATATTTTCTGTTCTTCAGGATTCAGCTGGTAAGCTCTGCCCTTTACGGAAATTGCCATTTCACTAAAATGTCAATTTTGTTGACAAAATCTTGTTCAATATATTCCCTTTTATTTACTTACTTTTATGTCTGCAGGTTCTGTAACTGTTTCCTCCTCTTGATTCTAAATTTGTATTCTCTGAGCTTTTTCTTGATTAGTCTAGCTAAAGTTTTTACCAATTTGTTGATCTTTTTTAATGACAAGCTTTCATTTTCATGATTTTCCCTATTGTGTATTTTCTACCTCACTGGTTTCAGATTTTATTCGTTATCATTACATTTCCTCTACTTACTAGGGTTTAAGTTAATCTTCTCTCCCTAGATGGAAGCTTAGATAATTCATTTGGGACCTTTTCTTTTTCCCTAACATAAGCAAATAGACTTACAAATCTCATTTTAAATACAGCTTTTGCTGAACCTGTGAAGTTTGATACTATTTTTAGAGCTACTCCACCCAAAATACCTTTTTCCTTGTGACACTTAATTTTTACTGCAAGTAAAATTTTAAAGTTTTAATTTTTAAAAATGTGGGGACTTTCTCAATTTATTTTATTACTGATTTATAATTTATTTATGATATAAATTCTACCCTATACAGTATCTAATACTGTGAACTTTACAAAGTTCACTCTGTGGCCTCAGTGAATATCACTCTTAGCAAGAAGTTGCCCAGTAGGTCTTGGGTAGAGTTCTCTATCATCATCAATTTGTTGAAGTTGATTAATAATTTTGCTCAAGTCTCCTACAATTTCACTACTTTTTTCTCTTCAATGAACTATAGGTTGAAAAGTGCTAGAATGTCCAACCATAGTTATGAGTTTGCCTATTTTTTTCTTCCAATTTTTTCAAGTTTTCTGCATAACTTAGAGTTCTTTTGGTGGGTAGATACACACGTGGAGCTGTTCCTTGTATCATTACAATGAAATGACCACTGCACTGTCATGAAACATTCCTTTGAGTCCCTGGTTCTTTCCTGTTTTGAAGTCTACTTTGTCTGATACTAGTATTGCCACTCTAGCTTTTAATAATGTGGAATTGCATTAACTTGTTTTTATCCTTGTGCTATTTTTTAAATGCTTCTTGTTTCCTTGCAATTAAGCATTTTGTTTTGACTTTGACAGAGGTTCCCTGCCCTGCACGGCCCTCTCCTCGCTGCCTTGACACTGGCCCTGAGCAGCATCCCCAAGCCCACAAGCCCTCAGCTGGCAGGAGGGCAGAGTTCAGACAGCGGGGTGAACATGTGCTGCTGGGACCCAGGCCACCCCCTTCACAGGGATGCACCACAGCTCATAGCGGCTGGGGAATGTGGTGGGCGTGAGTCCAGCTCACCAGAGTCAGCAGTTGGACAGGAATCATGCACAGTGACTGGCGACATCTGAGCTTCATGTCCAAGAGATGCTCCCAGGGCATAGTGAAGGAAAAAGCCACCCAGCTGTCCCAGACACCTCGATGCAGCAGCTGGGGCCTACCTGCTGGGTGCCAGACGTTGCAGATAACACAGGCTGCAGGTGTAGGACTGATTAGTTGCCCACAAACATAGCTAACTTGTGCAATCCTAGAAAGAAGCAGAAAGTGGGGGGCTGGCAGTTGCTTGCAGAAACCTCCTTCCTGGTTCGCTTGGCTATTGCCTGTCTGTGGCATCACATACCCGAGATGCCTACAACCATTTTAGGTTTGTCCAGAGGAAAAGGATGAATGGCCATTTGAGCAGTTTTAAAACCAAGCTGTAGCAGCTGCATTGTGCATCAAACGCTAACTTGGAAGGAATCTCCAAAGCCCTGGACAAGGCCAACTGGAACATCTGCCTTCTTCCCCAGTGGTGACTCTGCCACAGCCAGCCTGCGTGCAAACCCAATGGCCATAGGAGAACACCTTGTGACACACCCCTGGAAGGGACCAGCTTTCTCTTTGCTGTGTTCAGGGTGCAAGGAGCAGGCTCCTCCTGGGTGACTGGGGGAGGAGAAGCAGGGGCACACTGAGATCAGACGCCCAGACGCAAGGACACTGGGGGCAGCAGAGGGAAGAGGTGTTTCTCACTCAGAGCCCCTGGGAAGAGCTCCACCAAATCCACCCACTGTCCTGATGCTATTGCCTCAGGAGTCGGGACAGCATGTTATTAGGAATTGCATCATGGCATCACATGGAAAGATGTCCCACCTCACAGAATCCGGTGTTCTAGGTCACGGACACCGCAAGCAGTCAGTCCACTCAGAAGTGTTGCCCTCCTCAGTGTGCTCTGGAGAGGGGGGCTTCAAGCATGTTTCCCTGCCTTTCCTTCATGTTTTAGTTTGTTTGCATCTCAGTTCACTTGGAAAGCATCCTAGAGCATTGTATTGTCTATGCAAGAAAGAGACCATTGCCAGAGAGCCAGTGCCCCTGCCACCCTCATGCAGCCCTCACCCTATGCTGCTCTCCCCAGCCCCACCCCCACTCCCACCCCCACAGCACCAAGAGGGCTGGTATGAAAGCAGACCTACCCAAGGAAACCCCTGATTTGCAGCCTTCCCTCTTCAGACAAGGACAGTGTCCTCCAGGGGCCTCAGGCCCAGACGTGGTGCTGGCAGGCCTCCACCAGGAGCCTCACAGGTCAGGCCCCATATTGCACAGACACCCAGGCATGGCCGATTCCCCCAGAGCCCACTTCCTGCCTCCTCATCTGTCAGCTGCTGGGCATCCTGCACAGATGGTGTGCACAGCTGGCCCATGTGTCACAGCAGCCCTGGCCATGCAGACTCCCCACCGTGGAGTTCTGGCAAACGCAGTCATGGGGATGCACCTCACCCAGTTCATGCTGACCTCCTGGGTTCTCCTCCTGGGAGACAGTGACGCCCATGGCCCAGGTGAGCCACACGTTAAGACAAGAGGGGTCAGCTGCCATCCTAGCCTCAGAGGTGCCACATGGAGGAGAAGGCAGCTGACCAGATGTCAGCCCTGGAATGTTCCATGAGAGAAAACAGCGGTTCTGAGGTTACAAGTATCCAAAATGTAGGCCTAACATGTTCCCAACCATAAATCCTATCCCTCTGTGGCTCCCAGACTAAGTCAAGGGCTTTGTATCTCTCCAGATCCTATACTTCTGTTCATTGCACATCCTTAAAAATATGATGAAATGCTTATTTGTGGAATTATATTTTTCTATACAGGTATTCCTCTTGGAACTAAAGCTCTGTGGAAGATTTTTAACTTAGTACAAAACATGTGTTCAATAAGTATTTGTTGAATGAATGAATGAACTGTGAACACTTATTTTTGTATTATCCCACTGAACTGGTCAAGTGGCCTGGAGCGGGATGGGTCACTATCCTTATGACAGATAAACAAGCAAAACAAGCCATACCATTTGCTGTGGCCTCATCTACCCAGGATGGCTTCACTGAGTTGGTACCTGAGTTCAGACATTGCCTTGGTTCCCAGACCCTCACTCTAGGGCTGGAGTGGGGCCTCCCTGGTTCTTAGCTCCACCACTGAAGCTAGGCATGGGGTCCCCTGGTTGCCATCGTATTATTGGATTGTACAAACAGCTTTAAAAAATTTTTGTGTATATTTCACAAAAACACTAGAATTAAATAAAAGAAAAAAGGATTTGATGGGAGCTCACCTCCTCCAGGATGAAGGGAAAGCCTCTCAGTGTCCCAGGGCAGAACTCCGCACCCCCACCCCTCATCTCCCAGCCTTGTCCATCTGGGGGCATTCTTGCTCCCGACTTGGTTCATAGGTCTGCCCTGTCTCACCTCCTTCCCTCAAGGATTCAGGTAGCACTCATTGGCTTGGGGTTACTCTGAGAACCAGTCCAGCTGGGCAGTGCAGGCCCTGGGGGTGTCCCCTGCAGCTGGCTGCCTGCTCATCTCTCAGAGGCTCACACCCCCCACACAGCCACACACTGCGGCTTCCAACCGCTGACCTCTTGCCCATCTCTCCATAGATGAAGTTGTCATTGTGAGGGGCCTGTGAGCTTCCCTTAGCGAGGGTTATGGTTGGCTGGGATGAAAGAGAGACAGGAAGGAGACTGAAGCAAACAGATACCGACCAAGTATGGGGAGCATCCTTTTCAAGAAATATGCTTCAGTTTGGTTTGCCTGGTAACTGTGTAGCTAATATGCTGGGTTCAGTGCATGGCTTTTACATCCCTCTCCTCGCCTGTAGAGCCACCAGTTAGTGGAGCACCTGGTAATTGTCTGCCTTTGCCTCAGCTGGTGAACCTTCAAAGTAGCCAGTACCCAGTTTTGCTGACCAGGGCCCATACTGCAGCGGAAGCAGCCAGCAGAGGTTCTGCTGCCAGAAGGGATGCGACTGAATCACTATGATCACTTTCACCCAACTGAAAGGGGCATTAGTAACTGCTAAATTCTTCTGTGGTTTTTAAAGTTCAGGTCAGCTTAAAATGGGAGCAGTTGATGAAATGCAAGACTGCCTTGGTTAAGATACTGGATCAAGTATGAAATGAGGACAGTTAATAACAAATCCAGGAGCAGAGTGGGCTCTGAGCTAAACCTGCTAAATCCATCTCCCTATTATGCACCAGAGGAGAAGGAAGACCCGAAACAATGCCCTGACTCACCCAGCTGCCCTCTGGTGGAGGAGACACCAGTGCCCCTCTGGGTCACAGTTTGGTGCCAACTCCTTCCGGCCCCCACGATGCCATCTCAAGGGACAACATCACAGAGGATGAAAATAACACAGCAGATCATCGAGGGGAGCCAAGTGCCGCTTTTAGCATTTTCTACTTGTGAACTCAGGGATTCTGGGGCTGACTCAGGATGGTACATGTTCATGGTACACATTCTGCAGACAAGGAAACAGAGGCTGGAATGTCCCAGCACGTCACCCAAGGTCCTACACCCATGAGGTGCAGCCAGGAACTGGACCCTGTCTGGGGGGTGCCAGTGGACTCCCACCCAGAGCACTGGCCTCCCTCACCCATCTCCTTCCCCTGGGTGAGTGGTCGCTACCTTTCAGGGCTGCCTCTGGACTCCTGCACCTGCTTGGTTTTTTCCTGTTTGTGGGATGTTTTCAATAGGTCCGAGAAAGAGTTTCAGTTTCCCATATGGAAACACACACACAAATGCTGATTCTACTTGCTGAAAAGTCTCATCTAGAAACCCCAGAGCTAAACACAGCATTATCCATGAGGGCTCCACGGTGCAGGAGGGAAGGGCAACGTGTCATCAGGATCCACTGTGCAGGTGGGAAGGATTCACTGTATAGGCAGGAAGGACAATTGCCATCAGGTCACCACGATGGCAGTCACGTTTGGTCTCTCTATGTAGAATGGTTACACAGCTCAAGATAGAAGTGGACCTCAGACCAGGTGTTTAAATGGCCCTGCACTAGAGGGCCAGGGATCACCATACATCCTAGGGTTCTGCGTGGTGGGGGCAGGGTGGCTGATAGAATGAATGACTGAGACGATGAGTGAATAAGGGCTAAAATAAGCATCAGGACACACAGGCTAGCTGCGTATTCACCCCTACCCCCACGTCCCAGCTGCATATTCACCCCTACCCCCATGTCCCTAATGGACATAATCCACCCCAGCTTGGATGCTTCTCAGGAATGGAGTGGAATTCACTGCTGGAAATTTAGGGTTGATGTGAAATCTCCCCCCAGCCTACCCTCCTCCCTCCTTCTCATGCTTCTGGCCTCTTTAAACACAGGTCTGGAGCACAGATGACACAAAGACAATGGAATGATAAAGGAGAAAATCTGGATTTTCTTACCAGCTTTAAAAGTCTTGCAGGAAAAAAGAATGGTTTCAGGAAAACCAACAATACATTCAGGGCATGCTATAAAAGTCCAAACAGTGTCCATGGCAGGTTACGGAGAGATGCTTATCTCTTGCAGCTTATAGGGTATCTTTCACTGAAATGCAGACCCAGGATTTAGTTGTAACAATACCATCACTACAAAGATGTCTGAATACATACACTGGCAGGTAGGCTGTGCCAAGGTCAGGACCTGATAGGACTTTGGGTGGTTGACACTAAGAATGTTTCTAACCTTATGCTGATATAAAATGTATGTATACTAAAATACACAGATTTATCTCACAATAAATGTATATGTCTCTGTAATCCACGTGCCAATCAAGACATAAAATATCTCTGTCATCCCAAAGAGCGTCTATGGGTGCTTCCAGTCTATTCTCACCTCCCAAAGGCAACACATGCTCTGATATGTATCACTGTAGCTCTTTGTTCTTGATATTCATAGATATGAAATCATAAAGGGTCTGGCTTCTTCCACTCAGTATGTCTTTGAGAAGTGTCTGTATCCCTCCATGCACCAATAATGGTTTACTGATGAGTGGTTTCCTATAGCACGGGTGTACTGTGATTTGTTGATCAGTTTCTTAATGATGAACATTTTGGTCCTTTCAAGTTTGGGGAAATTATGAATAAAATGGTTTCAAATGTTTCTGTACAACTCTTTCAAGAATACATGTTTTCATTTCTCTTAGAAAAAAATATCTAAGCAGGAAGGGCTGGAGCATATGGTGGCTAAAGTTACTTTACAAGAAACTGCCAGATCTTCCCCTAAGAGATTTACAATTTTATATTCTCATCAGCAATGTGTGGGAGATACAGTTGCTCCCCATCCTATCCTTGAGTTTGCCAGTCTTTTCAGTTTTAACCATTCTAAGGGATGCAAAGTGGTACCTCACTGTGGTTGTAACGTCCACTTCCCTGATTACTAACGTGGCCAAACCTCTTTTCATGTGCCTATCGTCATTCACATTCTCCTCTTGTGAAGAGGCTGGGCAAATATTTTGCTTGTTATTCACTGGATTGTTGTTTTCCTATTGAGTTATAGAAAGCATTCCTATATTCAGGACATGGAAATGCGTGCTTAAAAGATTTCCCAGTTTGTGGCTTGAATATCTACTTTATTAATTGCATCTTATGAAGAGGAGATGAAGTCTAATTTATCAGGAATATTTTTTCTTGTAAAGTTTGTGATTTGGTGTTCTGCATATAAAACGTATCCCTACTTCAGGCTCATTAAGATTTTCTGCTATTTTCTTCTGAATGTTTCACAGTTTTATCTCTTAGGTCTGGCAGCCATTTTCCTGTGGTGTGAGGTAAGGATCAAGGTTTATGCTTTCCATGCAGATATCAGCTTGGTTCAGCATCAATTGTTAAAAAACAAGATCCTTCTCCAGTTGATTTCCTACAATGCCTTGGTTGGAAAGCAGTTGGCGCTCTCTGTGAGTTCATATCCAGATTTTCTGTTCTGTTCCAGAAATGTGTGAATCTGCCCTGACCTAGCCTTCGGCACTGTCTTGATTAAAAGCAGCTTTATGCCACGGGGGGGGGGGGGGTAGTGGGTGGGTGAAATAGGTGAAGGGGATAAAGAGGCACAGAATCTCAATCGTAACAGAAGTTGGTCACGGGGACAAAAGTACAGCAAAGAGTATAGTCAGTAGTTCTGTAACATCTTCCTATGTTGACACAGTGACTGCACTAGTTGGGGTGCAGATTTAAAAATGTTAAATCACCATGTTGTATACTTGAAACAAATATAATATTATGTATCAACTATTCTTTAATAAAAAAAGCAAAAAAATAAAATATATATTTTTTTACTTTTATAAAGCAGCTTTATTTCCCCTTGTTAGATCCTGTTTCATCATGAACATTTTGCATCATTATTTTGAAGCTCTGTGGTGACATGGTGCATACACACTTCAAAGGATCAGACCTTGCTGCAGAGATGTTCCTTTGTTTTTATAAACCTTCACCTTGATCTTTGCCAATATTCTTCATATTGAGGTCAATTCTATTTTCTTTATTTTGGTATTATTAATGTACAATTACAGGAGCAACATTATGGTTACTAGACACCCCTTATTATCAAGTCCCCACCACAAACCCATTACAGCCAGTGTCCATCAGAGTAGTAAGATTCGATAGAATCACTACCTGTCTTCTCTGTGCTATACTGCCTTCCCCATAGCACCACCCTGCTACATAATCATAATACCCCATTTCCCCCTTATCACTTCCTTCCCACCCATCTTCCCCAGTCCCTTTCCCTTTGGTAGCTGTTAGTTCATTCTTGGGTTCTGTGAGTCTGCTGCTGTTTTGTTCCTTCAGTTTTTTCTTTGTTCTTATATTCCACAGATGAGTAAAATCATTTGATATTTGTCTTTCTCTGCCTGACTTTTTTCACTGAGCATAATACCCTCTAGCTCCATCCATGTTGTTGCAAATGGCAGGATTTGTTTTCTTCTTATGGCTGAATAATGTTCCACTGTGTATATGTACCACATCTTCTTTATCCATTCATCTACTGATGGACACTTAGGTTGCTTCCATTTCTTGGCTATTATAAATAGTGCTGTGATAAACATAGGGGTGCATATGTCTTTTTCAAACTGGGATCCTGCATTCTTAGGGTAAATTCCTAGGAGTGGAATTCCTGGGTCAAATGGTATTTCTATTTTGACTTTTTTGAGGAAGCTCCATACTGCTTTCCACAATGGTTGAACTACTTTACATTCCCACCATTAGTGTAGGAGGGTTCTCCATTCTCCACATCCTCACCAGCATTTGTTGTTCCTAGGCTTTTCTATGATGGCCATCCTAACTGGTGTGAGGTGATATCTCATTGTAGTTTTAATTTGCATTTCTCTGATGATTAGCGATGTGGAGCATCTTTTCTTGTGCCTGCTGGCCATCTGAATTTCTTCTTTGGAGAAGTGTCTGTTCAGATCCTCTGCACATTTTTTAATTGGCTTATTTGCTGTTTCTTTGTTGAGGTGCATGAGCTCTTTATATAATTTGGATGTTAACCCCTTTTTGGATATGTCATTTATGAATATATTCTCCCATACTGTAGGATGTGTTTTTGTTCTGCTGATGGTGTCCTTTGCTGTACAGAAGATTTTTAGTTTGATATAGTCCCACTTGCTCATTTTTGCTTTTGTTTACCTTGCCCAGGGAGATATGTTCATGAAGAAGTTGCTCATGTTTATGTCCAAGAGATTTTTGCCTATATTTTTTTCTAAGAGTTTTATGGTTTCATGACTTACATTCAGATCTTTTATCCATTTTGAGTTTACTTTTGTGTATGGGGTTCGACAATAATCCCATTTCATTCTCTTATATGTAGCTGTCCAGTTTTGCCAACACCAGCTGTTGAAGAGGCTGTCATTTCCCCATTGTATATTCATGGCTCCTTTATCGTATATTAATTGACCATATATGCTTGGGTTTATATCTGGGCTCTCTAGTCTGTTCCACTGGTCTATGGGTATGTTCTTGTGCCAGTACCAAATTGTCTTGATTACTGTGGCTGTGTAGTAGAGCTTGAAGTCAGGGAGCATAATTCCCCACGCTTTATTCTTCCTTCTCAGGATTGCTTTGGCTATTCGGAATCTTTTGTCTTTCCATATAAATTTTAGAACTCTTTGAACTATTTCATTGAAGAATGCTATTGGTATTTTCATAGGGATTGCATTGAATCTATAAATTGCTTTACGCAGGATGACCATTCTGACAATATTAGTTCTTCCTATCCATGAGCATGGGATTTGTTTCAATTTATTGGTTTCTTCTTTAATTTCTCTCATGAGTATCTTGTAGTTTTCAGAGTTTAGGTCTTTCACTTCCTTGGTTAGGTTTATTCCTAGGTATTTTATTCTTTTTGATGCAATTGTGAATGTAATTGTTTTCCTGATTTCTCTTTCTGCTAGTTCATTGATAGAGTATAGGAATACAACAGATTTCTGTGTATTAATTTTGTATCCCACAACTTTACTGAAATCAGATATTAGATCTAGTAGTTTTAGAGTGGATTCTTTAGAGCTTTTTACATATGATTTCACATCATCTGCAAGCAGAGACAGTTTAACTTCTTCCTTACCAATCTGGATGCCTTTTATTTCTTTGTGTTGTCTGATTGCTGTGGCTAGGACCTCTAGAACTATGTTGAATAAAAGTAGGGGGAGTGGGCATCCTTGTCTTCTTCCTGGTCTTAAAGGAAAAGCTTTCAGCTTCTCGCTGCTAAGTATAATATTGGCTGTGGGTTTGTCATATATGGCTTTTATTATGTTGGGGTACTTACCCTCTATATCCATTTTGTTGGGAGTTTTTATCATGAATGGATGTTGAATTTTGTCAAATGCTTTTTCAGCATCTTTGGATATGATTATGTGGTTATTGTCCTACTTTTTGTTGATGTAGTGCATGATGATGGATTTTTGAATGTTGTACCATCCTTGCATCCCTGGGATGAATCCCACTTGATCATGATGGATGATCTTTTTGATGTATTTTTGAATTTGGTTTGCTAATATTTTGTTGAGTAGTTTTGCATCTATGTTCGTCAGGGATATTGGTCACTAATTTTCTTTTTTGTGTGTGTGGTGTCTTTGCCTGGTTTTGGTATTAGAGTGATATTGGCATCATAGAATGAGTTTGGGAGTATTCCATCCTCTTCTACTTTTTGGAAAACTCTAAGGAGGATCGTATTAGGTTTTTACTAAATGTTTGATAAAATTCAGCAGTGAAACCATCTGGTTCAGGAGTTTTATTCTTAGGTAGTTTTTGGATTACCAGTTCAATTTCTTTGCTGTCATTGATGTATTCAGATTTTCTGTTTCTTCCTTGGTCAGCCCTGGAAGGTTGTATTTTTCTAGAAATTTGTCCATTTCTTCTAGGTTATCCAGTTTGTTAGCAAATAGTTTTTCATAATATTCTCTCATAATTCTTTGTATTGTGGTGTCTGTAGGGATTTTTCCTTTCTCATTTCTGATTCTGTTTAAGTGTGTAGACTCTTTTTTTCTTGATAAGTCTGGCTAAGGATTTATCTATTTTGTTTATTTCCTCAAAAACCAGCTCCTGCTTTCATTGATTCTTTCTATTGTTTTATTCTTCTCAATTTTATTCATTTATGCTCTAATATTTATTATGTTCCTCCTTCTACTGACTTTGGGCCTCATTTGTTCTTCCTTTTCTACTTTCATTAATTGTGAGTTTAGACTGTTCATTTACTATTGTTCTTCTTTCCTGAGGTAGGCCTGTATTGCAATATATTTCCCTCTTAGCATGGCCTTTGCTGCATCCCACAGATTTTCCGGTGTTGAATTATTGCTGTCATTTGTCTCCATATATTGCTTGATCTCTTTTTTTATTTGATCATTGAACTATTGATTATTTAGGAGCATGTTATTAAGCCTCCATGTGCTAGTGGGCTTTTTCATTTTCTTTGAGTAATTTATTTCTAGTTTCATACCTTTGTGATCTTAGAAGCTGGTTGGTACAATTTCAATCTTTTTCTGGCCTAGTATGTGATCTATTCTTGAAAATGTTCTATGTGCACTTGAGAAGAATGTGCATCCTGTTGCTTTTGGATAGAGAGTTCTGTAGATGTCCATTCGGTCCATCTGTTCTAGTACGTTGTTCAGTGCCTCTGTCTCTTATTTTCTGTCTGGTTGATCTATCCTTTGGTGTGAGTGGTGTGTTGAAGTCTCCTAAAATGAATGCATTGCATTCTGTTTCCCTCTTTAATTTTGTTAGTATTTGTTTCACATATGTAGGTGCTCCTGTGATGGGTTCATAGATATTTATAATAGTTTTATCATCTTTTTGGACTAACCCCTCTATCAATATGTAATGTCCTTCTTTGTCTCTTGTTACTTTCTTTGTTTTGAAGTCTATTTTGTCTTATGCAAGTACTGTAACTCCTGCTTTTATCTCCCTGTTAATTGCATGAAATATCTTTTTCCATCCCTTTACTTTCAGTCTGTGTATTTCTTTGGGTTTGAAGTGAGTCTCTTGTAGGCAGCATATAGATGGGTCTTATTTTTTCCCATTCAGTGACTCTACGTCTTTTGATTGGTGCATTCAGACCATTTCCATTTAGGATAATTATCAATAGGTATGTAGTTATTTCCATTGCAGCCTTTAGATTCGTGGTTACCAAAAATTCAAGGGTAATTCCCTTACTATCTAAGAGTCTAATTAAACTCACTTCATATGCTACTACATATGTACTACCTTGTGATCTTAGAAGCTGGTTGGTACTATTTCAATCTTTTGGATTGTACACAACTTAAAAATACTTTTTTTTCCCTCCTTTTTCTTCTTCCTCCATTCTTTGTATCTTATGAATCATATTTGATACTCTGTCTATCCCTTGGGTGACATTTATTTATCCTTAGGAATAATTCCATCTATAGGAGTCCCTCCAAAATGTACTGCAGAGGTGGTTTGTGGGATGTAAATTCTCTCAGCTTTTGCTTCTCTGAAAAATTGTTTAATCCCTCCTTCAAATTTAAATGATGACCTTGCTGGGTAGAGTATTCTTGGTTCAAGGCCCTTCTGCTTCACTGCATTAAATATATCATGCCACTCCCTTCTGGACTGTAAGGTTTCTGTTGAGAAATATGATGAGTCTGATGGGTTTTCCTTTGTATGTGATCTTTTTTATCTCTCTAGCTGCTTTTAAAAGTCTGTCTTTATCCTTGATCTTTGCCATTTTAATTATTATATGTATTGATGTTGTCCTCCTTGGGTCTTTTGTGTTCTTAGATCTGTGCACCTCCATGGCCTGAGAGACCATCTCCTTACCCAGATTGGAGAAGTTTTCAGTAATTACCTCCTCAATGACACTTTCTATCCCTTTCTCTCTCTTCTTCTTCTTCTGGTGCCCCTATAATGAAAATATTGTTCCATTTGGATTGGTCACACAGTTCTCTCAATATTCTTTCATTCTTAGAGATTGTTTTTTCTCTCAGTGCCTCAGTTTCTTTGTATTCCTCTTCTCTAATTTCCATTCCATTTACCATCTCTTCTACTACATCTAATCTGCTTTTAAATCCCTCCATTGCATGTTTCATTTCAGTTATGGAATTTCTTAATGATTGAATCTCCATCTTAAATTCATTCCTGAGTTCTTGAATATTGTTCTGTACCTCCATACACATTTATGATTTTTTTTTTGAACTCTCTTTCAGGAAGATAGGTGAGTTCAGTTTCATTTGGTCCTTTTTCTGGGGTTTGTGAGATTTTGGTCTGAACCATGTTCTTTTGACATTTCATATTTCTGTGTGGTGCCCTCCAGGGCACAGAAGCTCCAATCTCTGGAGCTGCTCAGCCCCTAGAGTGATGTTGGGGGTTGTAGGGGAGCAGATCTGGTGCCCTGTTTGGTGAGATCTGCTCTGTTCATGAGGTCTGTATGCAGTCTGGTGCAGCCTCCTTTCCTGTTGCTATTTTAGGGTTAATTGTATTAACTCTATTTTCACACCGTCTGTGGATTTGGGCAGAGTTCTCTGTTTCACCCCTCACACTGCCATCTGGAATCCCCTGAGGTCAATTCTATTTTATATTAATAACATCACCTACCTGCATGTGCTTACAGTTTGGATGGATAGCTTTCCTTCCTCTGCTTTTGACTCTTGTCTTTGTATTTAAAGCTGTATGCATGTGCATAGGGCCATGAAGTCATCACTACAATGAAGGCATCCATTCCTACAAGGGTTTCCTCCTGCCACTTTTGCTAGGAGGGAGTTTGGTTCGGTGTTGCAGGAAGATGAACAAAGTGAAACTGAAGTCAAAGAAGACCATGAATATTCAAGGACAGTTCATTTTTATGAAATTTACAAGGGGATTTTAGGATGGGTAGTGTTATGCAAACAAGTATTGACTGAGTGGCTGGCAATGATGTCAGCTAATTTCTATTGCGCATGCACTTTCCCAGAATTCTCTCTTACCACCAATGGGTGCTAAACCACAATGCTGATTTATTTTAGTGACTTTATGATGAGGGTAGGTCACACACCAGCAGCATGCCCAGTCGGACTCTAGTTTGTGGGATTTCTCTGTGGTTTTACTCCTCCTGCTAAGGATTTTCTCATTAGTGAGAGCTACTGTAGTCCTGACCTCTTTGCCGTCAAATGACCTCTCCTTCCGCATATCTCTGGCTTCCTGCCTAACACTTTGTTTTTCTTTCTGTTTTGTTTCATGTCAGGAACCTAACGTGACATGAGATCTACCCTCTTAACAAAATTTTAAGTGTACAATACAGCAGTGTTTACTGTAGGTACCATGTTGTATAGCAAAGCCCTCCTAATCATCTCGTATTACTGTAGCTGTATACCCTTCCCTCTCCTCCCCACCTGGGCAAACCACTGTTCTATCCTCTGCTTCACTGAGTTTGGCGATCTTAGATGCCTAAAATAATATATGTAAAAAATAAAAACATACAAGTGTAATTCCATATCCACATACACATACACACAAATACACAAAGTTATACACAAAATATTATTTATCCAGAAGAAAAGATAAGAAATACCTCTGCCATTTGAGACATGGATGAATCTTGGGGGTAGGATACTTAGTGAAACAGACAGACAAAGACAAATATTGCATGGTCTCACTTACATGTGGAATCTGAGAGTTGAACACGTAGTATCAGAGTAGAGTGGTGGTTACCTGGGACTGGGGGTGGGGAAAAGGGGGAGAGGTTGGTCAGAGGGCAAGCAGTTCCATTGATAAGATGAATCAGCCTGGGGAGGTACTGAGAACATGATAACCATAATTAACAAGATGTATTGTATCCTTGAAAGAAGCTAAGAGGCTAGGTCTCCAGGATTCCTGCCACAGAAACAAATGTAACTGAGTGGGGCTATGGCTATGCCAATTGGTGTGGTTATGGCAGTCATTTCAACAGTGCACATCTACATCAATACATTACATTGGGAACATATCCAATTTTTTTTTGTCAGTCTTACCTCAATGAACCCGGAAGACAAAACAAGAGCAGATGAGCATAGAATAATATCTGTGGCATTTTAAGGCAAGAATGTTTTGATGCAAGTTTTCTTAAATTATTTAAAGAAAACAGGAAGACAGAAAAACTGAAATTATGTGCCCCAGTATTACAGAACCAAACAGACCGAAGTCCACTCACCTGATGCACAGCAAAGCCAAACACCATCATCGGGATGGAGGGAAAGAAAGTGACATTTATTGCAGGCACCAGGCAAGGACATAGCTGATGCTCAAAGTCCCAAACTCCCCACAGGCTTACGCACAAGGTCTTTTACAGGCAAAGTATGGGAAGGGTTGTGAGATCAGCTCATGCCCATTCTTCTGCTGGTCGGTGAGGTGATGAGAATTTTTCAGCAATCTCATTCTGAAATAACTAGCTCTACCTAGTTTGGGATCCATGTGCTTACTGTGAGGAGGTGGCCCATTTGGTCTGGGTCTACGTTCCTGCAAAATATCTCAACTGTACATGTATCAAGAGTTTATATAGGGCCTTGAAGGGGATCTAAGAGTTCTGTGTCTGTTTAGTTTGCTTTACCTTTGTTTGCAGACTCCCATTTTCTTTAATCTCTACCTATTCAATCTAATTCCCACTCTCTGGGTCATGATGGAGAGACTCTTTGATTCATTAATAAGATGTCTGAGGAGCTCCTAAAAGGGACCACCTGTGCAGTCACTCCAGCATTCTACTCTGGAAAAAATGACTCAGAATGTTCCTGGTGGAGAAATGAAATAACATAAAAGTTTCAAATCTAGAAAGATTTTTTAAAAATAAACTTAATAGTGAGCAATGAAAGCAGCAGAGCAAAATATCAGCACAATAATAAATATTTTAACATAGTTATGTAATGATTGCACATATGAAAAATGTTGAAATAGAAGATGAATGGCCCATACTTTAACTAATTGTAATAGAATTTTGAGGTAGACAATTCTACATAGAAAATGTATACTTTATAACCAAAATTATATTCAAAGAAAAATTAATCACTTAAATGCTTTTCTGATTAATAAACAAGAATGATTCCTCACAAAAGAACAAAAATTTTAACTCAGAAATCTTTAAAATATGCACACACAAAAAAGAAGACAGAAGAATTTTAAACTAAAAAATATTAACAAATTAGAAATTTGAAAATAGAAGAATCAATAGATCTAAGAGCAGGCTTATAGAAAAAGCACAAAAATAATATAAAACAACAGAATCGCTAAACTATGAGAGGGAACAACAGAGAAGATACAAATGCATAAAGTTAGGAAGTAAACATGAACAACTGGTCAATCCCAAGAATAAAACGTACATCTGTATATTGTAACATAGTGGTGAGATATCAGGTAAGTGCTAACAAATATGAATTCTAGGGTTTCTTGGCACAGTTTCCCACCCAGCTTGCTGTGAATTAAACCACCAGGTGGATGAGTGAGCTCAGAGGCCAACCAGAGGTCAGAGCATGTCCCTGGGGCTGGGGTAGCTCTTCCCTAAGGTGAACTGGAAGAGAGAAACCAGGTCTCACTGAAAAATAAGAGCTGGCCACTGTCAGGAGCCCTGTATACCTCCCTAGTCCATGGGGGACAACAGGCCACCTGAACCCCAATTTCAGTGCACTGAAAGGTGACCCCCAAAAGGTATGCCCGTGCTGACCCTTGGAACCTGCGAATGGAACCTTATTTTGGAAAAGGATCTTTGCAGGTGTGAGTAAGAATCTCAAGATGAGCTCTCCTGGACTACCTGGAGGGCCTCACTCAATGACGGGTGTCCTGATAAGAGAAGAAAGGGGGAGGTTGGAGACACAGAGAGACACCCAGAGGAGGAGGCAATGTGAATGCAGAGGTGGAATTGTGTACAAGCCCCGGAGCGCCAAGGATTGGCCGTGGTCACAGGAAGCTGGGAGTAGGCAAGGACCCTGCCCAAGAATCTCCAGGGGAACACGGCCCTGCAGATACTGTGATTTTGGACTTCTGGCCTCAGAACTGAAAGTCGACGGTTCACAGATGTCTCAGCTTAATGGGTGCAAGAGGTCAGTGCAGCCACACAGCATGGGTGGAGGGAGTCAGGGTCGGGGCAGCTGGCAGGGAGGGGCTGGCAGGGACACAGGCTGCACCAAGGTCCAGAGCCATGCAGATCCACAGGAGCAGGTCCCAGGCCATCTGGCAAAGAAAGCTTCAGCCACATGGAGAGACTTTCCCAGGGGTCGGGAGAGGGAGAGGCTGGTATTCAGAGAAACTTCTACAGAGGCAGTGGAAGCAGCGACCTGCCAGTGTCCCCCAGGCCAAGCAAAGTGGAGAGCACCCCACGTCAAATGTTAGAGGGTGGGCAGGCCTCAATCCGGGAGGCACTGCACTCATAGGTATCCTCTCCCTTCCTTTGTGCAGCTTTTGGGAAGACTCCGGGCAGCCTCAGGGCCTCAGGGAAGGCCAGTCTGGTGACAGCAGTACACATATAGAGATGAACATCTGCCCAAGAAAGGCAATTCCCAACTGCCAGAAACTAGAGACTTGCCAGGTGGCACTCAGGCCCCCAGCTCGGATTCCGTCGTTATAATTTGCTGCTGTCATGCTGGGGCCCATGGCAGCTGTGTGCAGCTGTAAAATGAGGCGACTTTCGTCTTCATATCATGATGCCTGACTCCAGTTCACACCTGCTTCATGGACACTTTCCCTTTCATTAAAAGAGATGTGTTTCTAGGGAAAACAATTGCAAAATGTAAAATTAATCGT
Organism: Manis pentadactyla; assembly: GCF_030020395.1. NCBI lineage: Eukaryota > Metazoa > Chordata > Mammalia > Pholidota > Manidae > Manis > Manis pentadactyla. The sequence continues at coordinate 49,122,735 of NC_080025.1, forward strand.
AAAATCAACCCCCTACTGAGAAGCCAAAACATGAAGCCCATAGAGGCTTAGGGGTTGTGCGGGAGCTCCAGCAAGACTGTCAAGAACAGGTCACTTAAGAGGGCTCCTCTGTCCTCCCTCCTGAAGCAGCCCAGATGCCGCATTTCAAGTCAGCAGGAGAAAGAACATCCCGGGGAGACCAGGCTGCAGAACCCCAGAAGCACGGGACAGAGACATTCAGATGCTCCAGGACAACAGGAAAGTAGTGAGATGAGCCTGGCTTTTCACATATTGAAATGCCACTGTATCAACTACTAAAGGGCAGCCTTCGTGCTATGGGTGCTACCTACTGCACAGGTGGGGGAGCGTGCACCATGGGGACACGGCATGAGCTGGCACCCGACTCTCTGGAGGGACGCTCTGCAATGGATGGGCCACCAAGCCCTCCTCCCCCATCCCCAGACCAAGTCCTCTTCAAGGAGCCACGATGCTCTAACCCTCCTGGTCTGGATGACAAGGAGAAAGCTGAGACTGGAAGGTGAGCTTCTGCCCAGGACACAAAGTCAGACAAGCTGGGGAGCCGATATGGGGGACCCTCCACGGAGGAATGGTCCAGGGGCTTGCAGAAGTACAGTGTCCTGTCTGTGGGTGACAGAGAAAAGCAGCACCAGCCACTCCCTCAGGGAAAACGAGGGCGCCTGACCACAAGGAGGCAGACCCACCAGGAGACACCTGCCTGGTCGGCCCCTTTCCTTCAGGCCATGTAGGCGGTGGCCTGGACAGCTCCTGGCCCCAGGACCACCCTGCCTGCGAGGACTCACCCATTTACTCTTCAGCTCCCCAAGGGACTCTGCCTCATGCAGACCCTGGGGTGCCTGGCACACATTACACTTCTGCCTCACACTGGAGCCTCAGAGCCAGCCTTCCCCATTTCTCACAGGCAGACCACCCCAGCCAACTGCACCCCAGCAGCCAGGTTCTAGGCTGGGCTAATGCACCACATTGCTTCCGGGTCTGGGCAGGGCCCCCCAGCCAGGGGAACAGTTCATTCCCCCCAGGACCTCTGTGCCCCTGGGCTGGCAGGGCTTCTTCTGTGGACAGAACCCCCAGACCCCAGGTCAGATAGCCCCCCCACACTCAGCTCAGATGGTCCCCCACAGTCAGCTCAGATGGCCCCCCACACTCAGCTCAGATGGCCCCCCAACGCTCTTTTCAGATGGCCCCCCACACCCAGCCCAGTCATGTTTCCTCACATGTTGCAGACTGAATGTCCTCATGCCCTCCCATGACCCCCCGTGGTGGGCTTTCAGAACCTGTCAGCTGTCCTTATTAACAAACTCCTCTTACCACCAGTACAAAAGCTTTGCACTCACCAGTTATCATGGGAAAGAACTGGATTTAAGAAAAATCAAGGCAAAGGCAAGGTTTCCATGCTCAGCTGAGGTCAGATTCTTCCCACGAGGTTGACACTTAGACCTGCTTGATGTTGAGAACCCCGCCAACCCCGTGTCCTCCTCTGCGTGACCTGGAAACCAGACGGGAGTGGCTGGGGACCCTGGTGCTTCTCAGGGACCCACAGAAGGGACCCCTTCTGGCCCATCAGCTAGTGCTCTGCCCTGCAGGGGACACATGGGCAACCATGGGCTCTGATCTGTCTGGGAAGATGGGAGGCGCCAGGGGTAATGTGGGATCCAAGATTAAGAAGCCCTTTTTATGCAAAGGAACAGTGAGCCACGTGAAAACAGCACTTACCAGCACACTTGTACCTTTGTCATTTCAGACGGGGGAAGATTTCTTGGAGTAAAAGCCCTCAGAATCAGAACTGCTTGGTAAAAGCATGCAAGTTTGCTTTGATGAGTATTGGCCATTACTATACGTAGATGTTTTATCAATTTAGGACAGGATCTAACTTAGGAGGTTTTTCTAATTGTTCTGTTTTTGACAATCTTATAAGTTTCAAAAAATATATAAACTTATCCTGCTATGTCTGAAATTGAACTAATTGTCAAGAGTTTGAACATTTACATGTCTTTTCTGTAAACTGCTTGGGCCATTGTACATTTATCTAGAAGGTTTTGCTTGTCCCTTTCTGGAGGTATTTCAATATCAAGGAAACTCACTCTGTGATAGGGAGTGTAAATGCATTTCCTATGTTGGTATGTGCCATTGAATTTCTTGTTTTTATTTTACTAGGAATAAAATTTTTATTTTTATATAGTCAAATTTATGAAAAGTTTGTCAGATGACTTATAGGCTAATTAATACGTGCCATCTATTCACTAAGACTGTAAAAAATTGTGTTTCTCCATGTTTACATCTAGTACTTTTAGGCCATTATTTTTATATTTAAACAATTTATCCATCTGAAATTTATTTTGTTATGAGAAATACACTGTCAACTTCTCTTTCCAACAGTGTCTTAGAGTCGTTTATGGAAAGTCAATCATTTCCCCTCTTGCATATTACAGACCATATGTTTCTGTTTATATTGTTTATTTTTGGACTTTACTCCATGCTATTACTTATGCCCTTTATGCCTGCAGCTCTGACACTGTTTTAATTAGAGCAGCTTTATAGTATGTTCTGAATCCACCCAGAGACGGACCCCCTTTCTCCTCCATTTTTCAAACTATTTCTGAATATTCTTACTTCTAAACATGAGGTTTAGAACCAACTCGTCAAATTAAAAAAAAAAAGGCACAGAGGTATTTCATTGTGTCATATTAAGTTCATAAGTTAATGTGGAGAGGTGACATCTTTGGAATATGAAAACTATTGTTTTCTAAGTTTCTTCATACAGATACTGCAAATTTATTTTTAATGATTTTTTTAGCTATGTAAATGTGGTTTTTGCTATTACAAATGAAATATATTCTTTGGTATGTTTTCTCACTTGTTCTTTTTTATGCACAAGAGAGGATTTTTGCATATTTACACTCAGTTTCCTTTCCATATTGTGCATTATAATGATGTTTTATAATTTCCAGTTGATTCACAGTTTCCATGCACACCATTGTATCATTTGCAAGTGAATAAGCTTTGGCTTCTTTCCAGCTTTTACACTTCAATATTTTCTAATTTCTTTTCATCACTGTCACTTTAGGACTTTCTTGAAAATGCTCAAACTGTTTTCCCATGACCCTAGGTATTTCATCATATGAAAGGAGAATCTTTTTATTCTAACTTCATTAAAGGTTTCTGTTGCCTTTTTAATGAAGAAGGAATGAATATGTTAACTGCCTTTTCAGCATCTCTGTTGATGATAACATTAATTTGTTCTTTGTTGAAGGGCCCCCACCCATAAGATGGCGAAATTCCTGCTTCTCTTCTGGGTCCTCGGTTCCCGCCGGCGCCACCTGAACCCCAATCACCCCTTGCCCCCCTAATCCCAGCACCTAGCCAATAGCCACCAGCCCCGTAGAAGTGACACCACAATCACCCTAAGCCCCTTCCTATATAACCCAGCACCTTTCCCTAATAAAGCGGAATTCTCCAGTGAATTGCTGCTGTGTGTCGCTCCCTTCCTTTCATTTGTGATGAATTAGAAAGTATTATATTGTACTGCACTGTGACATGTTATATTATGCTAACATAGTATCTTACTATATTGAACTATTTCTGAAATAAAGTTCTTTTACTTAGAATATATTTTATTGTGCTTCTTTATTTAGTTTTCTAAAAATATTTATCGATTTTTGCATTTACATTCATAAATAAGGTTGGGCCATAGTTTTGTAGAGTATTTTTGTAAGAAAATAGTAATTTATCCTCCATTTGCCACATGGTCCCAAGCACACAATCCAGTGAGAATTATGCCTGGGCTTGCCTGGGGCTTGACTGGGCTTACCCCGCCTTATCTCTAAACATCCCGACCCTCCCCCAAAGCAGCAGGCTGAGTGGATCCACAATAAAAGGCACCACGCTGCTGCCCTCTCTCTCTCTCTGTCTGTCTCTCTGCTGCCCTCTCTTTTTCTCTGTCTCTCTGTCCCCCTGCTCTGCCTGCTCTCTCTCTCTCTCTCTCTGTGTCCCACTGCTCTCTCTGCTGCTCCCTCTCTCTCTCTCCCCACCCCCGTCTGGGGCAGCCACTCTCTCCTTCAGATAATAAAGTCTCTTGCATGGGCCCATGTCTCCTGAGTCATTCTGGGTAAGGAGGGTCATGATGAGACACCCTTTCATTGGTGCCGTGACTCGGATGAGGCTCTCCCATTGACTTTGCTCTTCCTCCAGGAACCTGAGCTGCTTTGGGAACCCTCACTGCCCGATCCTCCTCCACGGGCTCACCGTCCACTTCCCCTGTCGCTCGTCTTCTCGTCCAACACCGGCCTTTGATTTGGTGAGTCTCCCCTTCATGGTCAACTTAAATGTCCCTTTGAAACCTGGGAAGTGACCGTTGAGTGTCTGGCACCCCCAAGGGCTCCTCTGGGACAGGGGCACCCCCAACCACGACTTTCAGAGTCACGGTTGATCCCCATAGTTGACCCTTCTCTGCCTCCCCATGGTGAGAATCCTCATCCACTGAGGCCCAGTCTCCCTTTGTCTACGTATCTATTCGACTAGGAAACTCATGGTACCAGGTATCAAGCCTCCCTGGTGTTTTCACCTCGACCCCACAGTTAGAGATGGTGACTAAAAGGGTATCTCGACATGACCCTCCTTACCCAGAACGACTCAGGAGACACGGGCCCATGCAAGAGACTTTATTATCTGAAGGAGAGAGTGGCTGCCCCCAGAGAGGGGTGGGGAGAGAGAGAGAGAGAGGGAGCAGCAGAGAGAGCAGTGGGACAGAGAGAGCAGAGACCAGAGAGAGGGAGAGAGAGCAGGGAGAGCAGGGGGACAGAGACAGAGACAAAAAAGAGAGACAGAGAGAGAGGGGGCAGCAGCGTGGTGTCTTTTATTGTGGATCCGCTCGGCCTGCTGCTTTGGGGGAGGGTCGGGATGTTTAGAGATAAAGTGGGGTAAGCCCAGGCAAGTCCCAGGTGTAATTCTCACCGGCTTATGTGCTTGGGACCATGGGGCAAATGGAGGATAAATTACTATATTCTTACAGTGACGACCCCCTAACTGTGCCTGGTCTTCTCTGCGACCTTCTCAATCACTCAGGGACACCTCAGAGACTTCTGAACAGTCTCATTCTCACCATGGGATCTGGCCCGTCTGTTCCCGCAGATTCACCGCTAGGGTGCTTAGTCAATAATCTAAAGCCCCTCCACCTCACTCCAGACCTCAAACCTATTCGCTACTGTAATGAGATCTGGCCACAATATCCCTTGGACAATCAGTCTAAATGGCCCCCAATGGCTCTTTAGATCCTAAAATTCTCCATGACTTATACAACTTCTGTGAGCGTACAGGCAAATGGAAAGAGATCCCATATATCCAGGCTTTCTCCTACCTCCAAACCAAGCTCTCTCTCTGTCTCCCCTGCAATCCTAAATACCTACTACTTGCCTTAAAGTCCACACCCCTAAGCTTTTTTCACGTTCCCAAATATCCTCAACTGCCTATAAAACTCCTAGACAATGCACCACCACAGGCTCTCTTGTCCCCTCCTGGCTCATGCCAGGAGCTCTGTCTGTCCTCTCACTGTATCATTATATCTCAATCTGTATGTTTGTGTCTAAGTGTGTAAATGAAAAATATTTTTCTACCTCCAGACGGTATTAATAAAAATTGATTTAAAGACAAGCACTTGTAAAAATTGGGCATTCTAAAATTTCCAGAAAATTCTAATAGAAGATATTAAGCATTAATGCTAATCTAAGTTGAACTGAATAGACATGTCCTTATGGTTATCAGCTGCCTAAGTTTACCTAAAGTCATTTAAGTTGATGGTATCTGTTAAATGCTTAAAGTGAAGTGTAGCTTTGCCTAATGTGAGTAACTATTTAAGCAAGTGCCTTAAATCTTTTAACAACTTCCCAAAATCAAATGCAAAAAGGTGCTTTTACCTCTAGTTAACTGATATTTTCCAGAGGGCACCTGGAACATGTCAGAGGAATTTTTTCTCATTGGAGAAAATATTTGGCTAATTTGGCTTATTTACCTGCTTAATTACCTAGAAGGCACTGTCACAGGGAATGATGCTAAACTTTGTTGCTGAATGTTTTGTGTTACAGAAAGATCCAAATTTCCTTATGACAACTGTCTTACAGTAAGCTCTCATCAGATCTTTAACCATTTTCATTTGTAAGTCTTTTGTCATCTATACTCACTGTTTTATTACTCCTAAACTAGTAAAAACTAGATTTCAGCAGAACAGGTATTAGTTACAAAGGATTAAGTAAACTAAAGAAGATGATTTGGTGGCTTTTTGTTTCAAATGTCGTTGATAAAGTGTTTTAAGCTTTTTCTCTTAAGCTGACAACAGTTTAGTAAATAACTGCCTTTATAAGCAGAATTGAAATTTTATCTTTCTCTCTATCTGATCCCTCCAGAATTTAAAAACTCTCAGTGACTATTTTTATATTTCATGGCAGTATGTTTATTTGCACAAGTTCAATAAGAATCTGCTTTCCTTGTAAGAGGACCAATTAAAAACACTGGTTTTATTACCAAGGCTTTGACTGGAACATCATACCTGAGAGACACATGTGTAAACTCAGATATGAACAGACAGCTTTAAGGAACTAAGGTTGACTTTATAAAGCCAACAAAGCCCCTTAGAATAACTGGCCTGGTACCTTGCTTACAGAGTTCCCAGCAGCCTTACCAGGTGAGTAAGGAAGGTCACTTCCTGGCAGGTGCAGGAACCTCAAGAAGAGAGGAATTCACCCAAATCTATAGGTACTGCAGGCACAAGCTGATGGCAAGTCTGGCTTGGCTTTCTGGCCTCAAGAAGCCCTTAAAAGTTCAATCTGAAATTCCTTACAGAAAGTTCCAGCAAAGCACATCTAAAAGATCCTATGTAATCAATTACTCTTCTTGCTGCACTTATGCAAATCATCAAGCCAACTGTTAATTATTTTCTTAATCTGGCTACTTCTAATAAAAATCAGGGTGATTTTAGAGAAAAGTATTGTTTCAATAATGCAGTCTTATCTGTACTAAATCCTAATACTAGTCACTGAGATGTAAACTCAATCCAGAATTCTAGTTTCCCTATGCTACCTGGCTATAATTCTCAATTAGATTTTTCATATTTCTAGTTCTCATATTCAGCCATGCATTCTTAATCTTGTCAAGTTTGTCCTTCCAGAATGGAAAATCCAACTCCAGATGTTCCTACTTAACCTAATAACAATTTGTTCTATCTGGCCTAGAAGCCACAAAACTGCAAATAGTAATAGAAATGAAACCCAGAATAGAAGCGCCAACCTTCCAAGGCCCTCTCAACTGACCAGTGATGGAGACCTAGCTGCACCCTTTACTGCACCCCCCTCTCAGCATGAAGCAGCCAGAGCGGTCATTGCCCCCTTTCCCTAGTAGCAACTAGAGTCTCCATCTGTAGAGGGTAGAATGAGACAGGGACCATAGGCTTAGAATAAGGTGAGAGCCTCTGGAGAAAGCAAGGCAGGGTATTTGCAGTCAGAGCAATGTAAAACTACATGCTAGGAAACCCACCCCCTACTAAAACTATGTTGAACATTAAGCTCTAGAATCATACTTCAGTGAGATCAGTTAATATTCCCCAGATAAAGAAGAGTAGCACATGTTTTATTATGCTAATCATTTGTAATCATGTATAAGATTCACTTTAGCATACTAAAAGGCCCAGGCCTATGTGCTGTCTTTCCTCCTTCAGATCTGACGAGGTAATTTTGCAAACTGAGCAACTAACTGCAGACCCAGCTGTAGATGGCATAGTAAAAGGCAGGATTCTTTAGCAAATAGACAATACCTCAGCCCACCTTGGGAGCTGAGCAGGCTGCCTTTTGATATGCTCCCAGACCAAGATGCCGGTATCCCAGAGAAAAATCAAGGCAGGAAATTCCTTATGTTAAGTTAATTTTTAATATTCAGAGAACACTTAAGTCCTTCCTCAAGTCTTTAGAGATAATCCCCACCTTTTTGGACAGGCTCCAGCACAAGACCTCAAATCCCTTACTCTCTCGAGGTCCACCCTCCTTCAATATGTAGATGATCTCCTCCCCTGCAGTCCCTCCCTACAAACCTCTCAACAGGATATTATTCTCCTTTTAAACTTTCTTTCAGAACACAGCTATTGGGTCTCACCCTCCAAAGTTCAGCTGTCTTCCGCTCAGGTCACATACCTGAGAGTTCAGCTCTCCCCATGCTACAAGGCCATTACCATAGACAGGAAAAAACTTCTCCAAACCATGCCCATCCCAAACACCAAGCAACACCATCCCTAACTCCCAAATGGCAAGGACCATACACAGTAATCCTTTCCATGCCAACTGCAGTTAAACTCCAGGGTCTTTCTCTCTAGATACACAACTCCCACCATAAGCCCTTTGTCTCCCCTTATTCCCCTCCCACCAAATCTCCCACAGGTTCCTTCTCCTCCACCCTGATGTGACCTCTTACTCTCCGCATTTCGCGCTGCTCATCTCCGCTTCCACTCATCACTGAAGAAGTTTCTGCCAGCACGGAGTCCTAAGACCTCCCTTACAACCACCATGAGTCAGGCTTCAGGATTATTAACCCTGGTCTCAACACTTACTCTCTCATCAGACCTATCTTCCCAATGCCAGCCCTTTCTTCTCTTTCAGACTCCAAAGATTGCACCATCAAAGATTCCCTTTGCCCTACAGGTCGCTTTGCTGCCTACACATATGTCCCCAAAGGATGCTACCAATTCAGCCACCCTATGTAAACATAGCAATCAGCCCAAATGTAAAAAATTTCTAACCAAACCTTTAACCAGTTTATATTACAGGATTACCAACCCCTCTCCAAAAACGATGATCCTTATTGAACCTGGAAAATGCCATCGCCACTGCAGACCAAGGGCTCATCTGAGGACCGCCCCCCATCAATACAAAAATGAACTTTATCACCCCTAATCAGCAGGAAGCAGTTACTGAAGACTAACCTAAACCCCTTCCCAAATCCTCTACCACTTATAAAACAGAAAAGGGAGGAATGTAAGAAAATAGTAATTTATCCTCCATTTGTCCCATGGTCCCAAGCACATAAGCCGGTGAGAATTATGCCTGGGCTTGCCTGGGGCTTGCCTGGGCTTACCCCACTTTATCTCTAAACATCCCGACCCTCCCCCAAAGCAGCAGGCCTAGCGGATCCACAATAAAAGGCACCGCGCTGCTGCCCTCTCTGTCTGTCTCTCTGCTGCTCTCTCTCTGTCTCTGTGTGTCTGTCTGTCTCTCTGTCTCTCTCTTTGTCTCTGGCTCTGTCCCCCTGCTCTCCCTGCTCTCTCTCTCTTTCTCCCCACCCCCATCTGGGGCAGCCACTCTCTCCTTCAGATAATAAAGTCTCTTGCGTAGGCCCGTGTCTCCTGAGTCATTCTGGGTAAGGAGGGTCGTGGCAAGATACCCTTTCAATTTTGTGTTTTTAGGGTAGTCATGTTTCACTGATTAGAAAAAAAATGAAACTTAATTTCTTTCTGATTCTACACTCATTTAAATACCACTAACACTGCTTAATTTTTTTAAATTTTTTAATTTTGATATCATTAATGTACAATTACTTGAACAACATTATGGTTACTAGACTCCCCCAATATCAATTTCCCCCCCACATACCCCATTACAGTCACTGTCCATCAGTGTAGTAAGGTGCTATAGAATCACTACTTGTCTTCTCTGTATATACTGCCTTTCCCCTGTCCCCCCTCCCCACTTCATTATGTGTGCTAATAGTAATGCCTCTTTTCCCCCCTTATCCTGACTTTCACACCCATCCTTCCCAGTCCCTTTCCCCTTGGTAACTGTTAGTCCATTCTTGGGTTCTGTAACTCTGCTGCTGTTTTGTTCCTTCAGTTTTTTCTTTGTCCTTACACTCCACAGATAAGTGAAATCATTTGATACTGTCTTTCTCTGCTTGACTTATTTCACTGAGCATAATACCCTCTAGCTCCATCCATGTTGTTGCAAATGGATCAAAGACCTGAATGTAAGTCATGAAACCATAAAACTCTTAGAAAAAATACAGGCAAAAATCTCTTGGACATAAACATGAGCAACTTCTTTATGAACATATCTCCCCAGGCAAGGGAAACAAAAGCAAAAAATGAACAAGTGGGACTATATCAAACTAAAAAGCTTCTGTACAGTAAAGGATACGATCAGTAGAACAAAAACACATCCTACAGTATGGGAGAATAAATTCATCAATGACATATGTGATAACGGGTTAACATCCAAATTATGTAAAGAGCTTACTCACCTCAACAAACAAAAATGAAATAAGCCAATTAAAAAATGTGCAGAGGAGCTGAACAAACACTTCTCCAAAGAGAAACTAAAGAGGACACTAATAAATGGAAATTCATCCCATGCTCTTGGCTAGGAAGAATTAGTATTGTCAAAATGGCCATCCTGCCTAAAGCAATCTACAGATTTGTTTTCTTCTTATGGCTGAGTGATATTCCATTGTGTATATGTACCACATCTTCTTTATCCATTCATCTACTGATGGACACTTAGGTTGCTTCCATTTCTTGGCTATTGTAAATAGTGCTGCGATAAACATAGGGGTGCATATGTGTTTTTCAAACTGGGATCCTGCATTCTTAGGGTAAATTCTTAGGAGTGGAATTCCTGGGTCAAATGGTATTTCTATTTTGAGTTTTTTGAGGAAGCTCCATACTGCTTTCCACAATGGTTGAACTACTTTACATTCCCACCATCAGTGTAGGAGGGTTCTCCATTCTCCACATCCTCACCAACATTTGTTGTTGTTTGTCTTTTGGATGGTGGCCATCCTTACTGGTGTGAGGTGATATCTTATTGTGGTTTTAATTTGCATTTCTCTGATGATTAGCGATGTGAAGCATCTTTTCATGTGCCCGTTGGCCATCTGAATTTCTTCTTTGGAGAAGTGTCTGTTCAGCTCCTCTGCCCATTTTTTAATTCCCTTATTTGATTTTTGTTGAGGTGCATGAGCTATTTATATAATTTGGATGTCAACCCTTCATCAGATAAATCACTTATGAATATATTCTCCCATACTGTAGGATGTCTTATTGTTCTACTGATGGTACCTTTGCTGTACAGAAGCTTTTTAGTTTGATATAGTCACACTTGTTCATTTTTGCTTTTGTTTTCCTTGCCTGGGGAAATACATTCATAAAGAAATTGCTCATGTTTATGTTCAAGAGATTTTGCCTATATTTTTTTCTAAGAGTTTCATGGTTCATGACTTACATTCAGGTCTTTGATCCATTTAGAGTTTACTTTTGTGTACGGGGTTAGACAGTAATCTGGTTTCATTCTCTTACATGTAGCTGTCCAGTTTTACCAACACCAGCTATTGAAGAGGCTGTCATTTCCCCGTTGTATATCCATGGCTCCTTTATCATATATTAATTGATCATATATGCTTGAGTTTATATCTGGACTCTCTATTCTGTCCCACTGGTCTATGGGTCTGTTCTTGTGTACCAAATTGTCTTGATTACTGTGGCTTTGTAGTAGAGGTTGAAGTCAGGGAGCTTTAAATGCCTGCTTTAATCTTCCTTCTCAGGATTGCTTTGGCTATTCAGGGTCTCTTGTCATTCCATATGAATTTTAGAACTATTTGCTTCAGTTCATTGAAGAATGCTGTATTTTGATAGGGATTGCATTGAATCTGTAGATTGGTTTAGGTAGGATTGCCATTTTGATAATATAATTCTTCCTAGTCAAGAGCATGGGATGAATTTCCATTTATTAGTGTCCTGTTTTTAATTTCTCTTAAGAGTGTCCCGTAGTTTTCAAGGTACAGGTCTTTCACTTCCTTGGTTAGGTTTATTCCTAAGTATTTTATTCTTTTTGATGCAATTGTGAATGGAATTGTTTTCCTGATTTCTCTTTCTGCTAGTTCATCATTAGTGTACAGGAATACAACAGATTTCTGTGTATTAATTTTGTATCCCACAACTTTGCTGAATTCATATATTAGATCTACTAGTTTTGGTGTAGAGTCTTTAGGATTTTTTATGTACAGTATCATGTAATCTGAAAACAAGGACAGTTTGACTTCTTCCTTGCCTATCTGAATGCCTTTTATTTCTTTGTGTTATATGATTGCCGTGGCTAGGACCTCCAGAACTATGTTGAATAAAAGTGGGGAGAGTGGGCATCCTTGTCTTGTTCCTGATCTTAAAGGAATAGCTTTCAGCTTCTCACTGTTCAGTATAATGTTGGCTATGGGTTTGTCATATATGGCCATTACTATGTTGAATTCTTGCCCTCTATACCCATTTTGTTGAGAGTTTTTATCAAGAATGGATGTTGAATTTTGTCAAGTGTTTTTTCAGCATCTATGGAGATGATCAATTGGTTTTTGTCCTTTTTGTTGATGTGGTGTATGATACTGATGGATTTTTTAATGTTGTACCATCCTTGCATCCCTGGGATGAATCCCACTTGATCATGATGGATGATCTTTTTTATGTATTTTTAAATTTGGTTTGCTGATATTTTGTTGAGTATTTTTGCATCTATGTTTGTCAGGGATATTGGTTGCTAATTTTCTTTCTTTGTGGTGTCTTTGCCTGGTTTTGGTCTTAGAGTGATGTTGGCATCATAGAAAGAGTTTGGGAGTATTCCCTCCTCTTCTTCTTTTGGAAAACTCTAAGGAGGATGGGTATTGGGTCTTCACTACATGTTTGATAAAATTCAGCAGTGAAACCATCTCTTCCAGGGGTTTTGTTCTTAGGTAGTTTTTTGATTACCAGTTCGATTTTGTTGCTGGTAATTGGTCTATTCAGATTTTCTGTTTCTTCCTGGGTCAGCCTTGGAAGGTTGTATTTTTCTAGAAATTTGTCCATTTCTTCTAGGTTATCCAGTTTGTTACCATATAATTTTTCATAGTATTCTCTCATAATTCTTTGTATTTCAGTGGTGTCTGTAGTGATTTTTCCTTTCTCATTTCTGATTCTGTTTATGTGTATAGACTCTCTTATTTTCTTGATCAGTCTGGCTATGGGTTTATCTATTTTGTTTATTTTCTTGAAGAACCAGCTTCTCCTTTTGTTAATTCTTTCTATTATTTTATTCTTCTCAGTTTTGTTTATTTCTGCTTTAATCTTTATTATGTTCCTCCTTCTACTGACTTTGGGCCTCATTTGTTCTTCCTTTTATAGTTACATTAATTGTGAGTTTAGACTGTTCATTTGCGATTGTTCCTCTTTCCTGAGGAAGGCCTGTATTGCAATATATTTCCCTCTTAGCACGGCCTTCGCTGCATCGCACAGATTTTGTGTTGTTGAATTATTCTTGTCATTTGTCTCCATATATTGCTTGATCTCTTGTTTTTATTTGGCCATTGATCCATTGATTATTTAGGAGCATGTTATTTAGCCTCCATGTGTTTGTGAGCTTTTTTGTTTTCTTTGTGTAATTTATTTCTAGTTTCGTACCTTTGTGATCTGAGAAGCTGGTTGGTACAATTTCAATCTTTTTGAACTTACTGAGGTTCTTTTTTTTGGCCTAGTATATGATCCATTCTTAAAAATGTTCCATGTGCACTTGAGAAGAATGTGTATCCTGTTGCTTTTGGATGGGGTGCTCTGTAGATGTCTAATTAGGTCCATCTATTCTAATACGTTGTTCAGTGCCCCTGTCTCTTTACTTATTTTCTCTCTGGTTGATCTGTCCTTTGGAGTAAGTGGTGTGTTTAAGTCTCCTAAAATGAATGCATTGCATTCTAGTTTCCCCTTTAATTTTGTTAGTATTTGTTTCACATATGTAGGTGCTCCTGTGTTGGGTGCATAGATATTTATAATGGTTATATCCTCTTGTTGGACTGATCCCTTTATCATTATGTAATGTCTTTCTTTGTCTCTTGTTACTTTCTTTGTTTGAAAGTCTATTTTGTCTGATACAAGTACTGCAACTCCTGCTTTTTTCTCCCTGTTAGTTGCATGAAATATCATTTTTCATCCCTTTACTTTCAGTCTTTGTATGCCTTTGGGTTTGAAGTGAGTCTCTTGTAGGCAGCATATAGATGGGTCTTGTTTTTTTATCCATTCAGCGACTCTATGTCTTTTGATTAGTGCATTCAGACCATTTACATTTAGGGTGATTATCAATAGGTATGTACTTATTGCCATTGCAGGCTTTAGATTTGTGGTCACCAAAAGGTTCAAGGGTAATTCCTTACTATCTAACAGTCTAATTTAACTCACTTCGTGTGCTATTACAAACACAACCTAAAAGTTCTCTCTTTTTTTTCCTCCTTTTCCTTCCTCCTCCATTCTTTGTATGTTATGAATCATATTCTGTACTCTTTGTCTATCCCTTGGGTGACACCTGTTTAGTCTTTGGATTACTTCCATCTATAGGAGTCCCTCCAAAATGCACTGTAGAGGTGGTTTGTGGGAGGTAAATTCTCTCAACTTTTTCTTATCTGAAAATTGTTTAATCCCTCCTTCAAATTTAAACAATAACCTTGCCAAGTATAGTATTCTTGGTTCAAGGCTCTTCTGCTTCATTGCATTAACTATGTCTTGCCACTCCCTTCTGGCCTGTAAGGCTTCTGTTGAGAAGTCTGATGGTAGCCTGATAGGTTTTCCTTTATATGTGATCTTTTTTTCTCTATATATAGCTGCTTTTAAAAGTCTGTCTTTTCCTTGATCTTTGCCATTATAATTATTCTATGTTTTGATATTGTCTTCCTTGGGTCCCTTGTGTTGGGAGATCTGTGTATGTCCATGGCTTGAGAGACTATCTCCTTCCCCAGGCTGGTGAAGTTTTCAGCAATTACCTCCTCAATGACACTTTCTACCCCTTTTTCTCTCTCTTCTTCTTCTGGTACCCCTATAATATGAAAATTGTTCTGTTCGGATTCATCACACAGTTCTCTCAATATTCTTTCATTCTTAGAGATTCTTTTTTCTCTTTGTGCCTCAGCTTCTTTGTATTACTATTCTCTAATTTCTATTCAATTTACCATCTCTTCTACTACATCTAATCCACTTTTAAATCCCTCCATTGTATGTTTCATTTCAGATATGGAATTTCTCAATGATTGAATCTCCGACTTAAATTCATTCCTGAGGTCTTGAATATTTTTCTGTACCTCCATAAATATGTTTATGATTTTTATTTTGAACTCTCTTTCAGGCAGATTGGTGAGTTCAGTTTCATTTGACCCTTTTTCTGGGGTTTGTGAGATTTTGGTCTGAACCATGTTCTTTTGACATGTCATATTTCTGTGTGGTGCCCACTAGTGCCCAGAAGCTCCAGTCTCTGGAGCTGCTCAGCCCCTGTAGTGAGGTAGGGGGTTGAAGGGGAGTGGAGCTGGTGCCTGGGGTGAGGAAAGATCTGTTTCCTGATTCCTGTCTGTGGTGCCTGTCTCTGGTGTCAGAGCCAGTGGGCCAAACACACAGGTGTAAGCCTCTCTGCTTTGCATCTCTACCTGTTGTAGGCGGGGCTTCCCTCTGGCTGGCCTGATGCCATCACAGTGACTGCAGGTTTGTGAACCGGTGTTGGCAGGCTAGGCAGAAGACACTGCCTAATTTTTAAGGTGTGCTAGATAGAATTCCTCTGAGGTTTTTCAGGTGGAAAGGTCTTTAATTATTTTTGTAATGGAAAAGTTGGCTCAATCATTTTTACTGTTTTCTGTTTTTAAAGAAAACATTTCCACTTTATGACTCAGTAATTTTCATTTGTGTCCTTCTTAACCTTCCAATCTATTCTCTTGGGCTTATTGCACTATTTGTATCTGAAAGTCCTTAAATAAAATTCCCAATCAATTTATATATGTTTTCCACTTTTACATTAATTGATATATTTAATGATATGGACTTTCTTCTTAATGCTGTTATAGTTCTTAATATCTACATGGAGTATTTTCTTTTTCTATATTGTTCAAAGTAGGTTTGGACTCCAAGGGGAGATTTAAAGATAGTTTTGTTTTTTATCAGTGGTATTTTAAAATTCTAAATAGTATGGTTTTGGTTTAAACCCTTTATCAATTTGTGGTTGTATTGCACTCTGGTCAGAGAACATGGTAGTATTTCCACTATGGTTTGTGGAATTTATTGACCAGATATGTGGTCCATTATCACAAATTTCCATGAGCAGTTGAAAAGAAAGTGTATTTTCTATTTTATCGCTGCAGAAATTAATACATTAATTAGACCTGCCCTGATAATGTGTTCATTAATTCTTAAGTCTCTTATTTTTGTCCACCTTATTTCTCATTAAACTGGAGTCTCATTAAACTGCATTCTTCTTTGTTCTGATTTTTAAAGAAGGTTGGCTTGTCACTTCCCAACACACAGGCAACTTTACTCCCCTCACCTCACTCTGGTCCTGCCTTGTTGTGTGTAGTGACCTTCAGCGTGTGCTGCATTGTCTTGGGTAAAGTTCAAGGTCACCACTTCATCTACTTGAGCAGCGCTATCTCTGGTGAATGACTTTCCACTACCATTTATTTCTCAGGTCATTTTCCTCCTTTTCTCCTGGATAAGGTGTAGTTTCTCTGGGTCTTTCTGCCACACATATCCTGTTGTCTGAGAACAGTTCCATGTCCACTTCTGATCTGCATATCCTTTACTATTTTCATCTCACAGCCCTACTGCTCTCAGTGTGATGCTTCATAGAAGAAGAGGGGACAGACATTACTGCCTTATCCCCAGTTTCACAGACAACGTGCTCCTTCCCTCACCAGTGTGTTAGTTGTAGGGGAGTCTATGTGTAGACCCTTTGTTAAGTTGTGAAAGTTCCCTTCTTTGAGAGGTATTATTTTTTTTTTCAGAATTTGTACCATGCATTTTTACATTTGTCAAATACATTTTCTGTATTTGTTGCAATTTTGCTTTGTCTTATTTGTTCTATTAATTCAATGATAAACTGACTTAGGAATACAGAACCAGCCAGAACCAGCCTTGCATTCCAGAAATAAACAGTAGCATTATGATGTGTTACCCTTTTCCTTATCTGAGTGCTTTAATTGTACATATTTATGTTTGTGAGAAAACTTAAGATCTATCATCTTCACAAATTTCAAGTATACAATATGATTAGTCACATTGGTGTACATCAGATCTCAGAACTTATAACTGAAATTTTATACCTTGAACATCATCTCCCCAGAACCCTATTTGCCCAAGTCCCTAGTTACCACCATTCCACTGCCATTTCTATGAATTTGGCTCTTAGATTCCACCTGTCATGCAGTATTTCTCTTTCTGCATGGGGATTATTTCACTTAGCATGATGTCCTCCAGGTTCACCCATGTTCTTGTGAATAACAGGTTTCCTTTTTAAGGCTGACTACTATTCCTTCGTATGTGCACACCACATCTTTATCCATTCATCTGTCAACAGACACTCATCTTGGCTATTGAGACTAATGCTGCAGTGAACATGGAGTTACCAAAGTCTCTTCCAGATACTGATTTGTGGGTTAGCCTTTTTAACAAAACTGCATTTGCTAACATTGTGTTAGGGATTTCGCATCTGTGTTAGTGAGAGAGGCTGGTCTGTAGTTTTGTTTGTTGTTGTTCTTTGTAACATCTTTATCTGGTCTTGGTGTTAGGGTAGTTCTGGCCTCATAAAGTCAGGTAGGAAGCGCTCCCTCTTCTCTATTTTTTGGGAGAGTTTGTGTAGAATTAATCTTTCTTACTCTAAATTCACCAGTTAAACAATCTGGACCTAATGTTTCCTTTCTTGACATGTTTTTAACTACTATTCAATTACTTTAATAGATGGAAGGACAGACAGAGTATCTATTCTTGCTTGAGTTACTTTTGGTAGTTTGAGTCTTTCAAGGAGTCAGCCCCTATCATGGAAGTTATCAAGTTTATGGCATGTGGGTCAGTAGTGGTTACCCATTCCGTTCGTGAGGCCTGGGAACTCACACATACTCTTTTTTCTTGGTTATCCTGGGTAGAGGTTTATAATCTTTAATGATCTGTGTTAAGAACCTGTTTTTATTTTTGTCAATTTTCTCTACTTTTCTGTTTTCAATTTCAATGATTTAGCTCTAATTCCTATAATTTACTTTTGTCTGCTTGCTATAGATTCAATTTACTCTTCCTCCTCTAGTTTCCCAAAGTAGATACTTAGGTTATCAATATATGTATTTCTGCTTTTCTAACATATGCATGTAATACAATACTTTTCCCTCTAAGAACTGTATTAGCTGCATTCCTCAAATTTTGATAAGTTGCATTTTTATTTTCATTTTGTTATAAGTATTTTTAAATTCTTTTTTTTTTTTGATAATTATTTTTTATTGAAGGGTAGTTGACGCACAGTATTACATTACATTAGTTTCAAGTGTACAACACAGTGATAAAACATTTATATACATAATTCGAGGTTCCAGCTATCACCCTACCAAGCTGTTACAATATCTTGACTATATTCCTGATGCTGTACATTACATCCCGGTTACTTATTTATTTTACCATTGGAAGTCTGTCCTTTTTTTTTTTTTTTTTTTTTGTGAGGGCATCTCTCATATTTATTGATCAAATGGTTGTTAACAACAATAAAATTCTGTATAGGGGAGTCAGTGCTCAATGCCCAATCATTAATCCACCCCAAGCCTAATTTCCGTCAGTCTCCAATCTTCTGAGGCATAATAAACAAGTTCTTACATGGAGAACAAATTCTTACATAATGAATAAGTTACATAGTGAACCGTACAAGGGCAGTCATCACAGAAACTTTCAGTTTTTCTCATGCATTATGAACTCTAAACAGTCAGTTCAAATATGAATACTCATTTGGTTTTTATACTTGATTTATATGTGGATACCACATTTCTCTCTATATTATTATTATTTTTAATAAAATGCTGAAGTGGTAGGTAGATACAAGATAAAGGTAGAAAACATAGTTTAGTGTTGTAAGAGAGCAAATGTAGATGATCAGGTGTGTGCCTGTAGACTATGTGTTAATCCAAGCTAGACAAGGGCAATAAAACATCCACATATGCAGAAGATTTCTCTCAGAATGGGGGGGTGAGGTTCTAAGCCTCACCTCTGTTGATCCCCAATTTCTCACCTGATGGTCCCCCTGCGACTGTGCCTGTCTTAGGTTGTTCCTCCCTTGAGGAATCTTACCCGTCTCTGGCTAACCAGTCATCTTTTGGGGCCAAACAGGGAAATGTAAAGTTGGTAAGTAAGAGAGAAGCCTTATTGTTTGAAATGGTTAGCTTTTTATTTCTTTGCATATTTATTCCCTGTAGCTTCTATGCCCAGCATTTGTCTTGAGGTGTCTTTACCACTTGGAAGAATTATGATACTCGGTAAATTTGATATGAGGCACGAATTCTATTTAAGGGTTGTAATTAGGAAGGAAGAAGAAAAGCTATAGAAGTAGCAGGCAGCAGAAAACATGGGAAGATTGATTATTTCTTTGACATATCTTCTCGTAGAGTAACTTCAGCATGTATAGGTTTTAAGCTACTACTTAAATTGCGCACACACATTAACATAATAGGAGTATAGTTACATAACCAAAGCATATCTGTAATTACCAGCCATCTCTAGTGAAACCAAGAGAACCAGTTAGGCACCTTAGGCATTTGTGAACACTTATCTATGATATGGTGGATATTGTCCAACTGAACTTGAACAGTCTGAGAGAAATCAGACAAATTAAAACAACCCATTCCTGGGGAATGTTCACATCCCTTCTGTTCTTTTAACAGTAAATAGTCTGTAGTTGTAAGATTTTGGAGCGCTACAATTTGCACTTCTCCTAATTCTTGGTTGAGTTCCAACAGTATAGATCCAGTCAAATTTGTTGTTTTACTGTATGCACAGTCCAGCTTAGATATCTCCTTCATTCCCATGGCAAGTCCAGGAGCTGGTGGGATGAGTGCATCTACAGCTGTAGCATTGTGTGGATCTTTGTTGGGGTTTTTTGATGATCATCTTCTGGCATGAGTCTTCCAGAGAGTGCTGATGTTGGAAGTTCTCTTTCATATCGTATCTTAGTTCATTTTTGGGGTAGCCCAGTTAGGCTTTGATCTTCTGTATAAACGCAAACAGACCCTTTGCCTACACCTTTATATGCCCTTTATACCCTTGTGTAGAACTCATTGGAGGTTACCACACAGGAACTGCCCTTTTTTGTTTTGTTTTGTTTTGTTTTTGGTATCACTAATCTACACTTACATGACGAATATTATGTTTACTAGGCTCTCCCCTATACCAGGTCTCCCCTATAAACCCCTTTACAGTCACTGTCCATCAGCAGAGCAAAATGTTGTAGAATCACTACTTGCCTTCTCTGTGTTGTACAGCCCTCCCTTTTCTCCCACCTCCAATGCATGCTAATCTTAATACCCCCCTAATTCTCCCCCCACTTATCCCTCCCTACCCACCCATCCTCCCCAGTCCCTTTCCCTTTGGTACCTGTTAGTCCATTCTTGAGTTCTGTGATTCTGCTGCTGTTTTGTTCCTTCAGTTTTTCCTTTGTTCTTATATTCCACAGATAAGTGAAATCATTTGGTATTTCTCTTTCTCCGCTTGGCTTGTTTCTCTGAGCATAATAGCCTCCAGCTCCATCCATGTTGCTGCAAATGGTTGGATTTTTCCTTTTCTTATGGCTGAGTAGTATTCCATTGTGTATATGTACCACATCTGCTTTATCCATTCATCTATCGATGGACATTTAGGTTGCTTCCAATTCTTGGCTATTGTAAATAGTGCTGCAATAAACATAGGGGTGCACTGATCTTTCTCATACTTGATTGCTGCATTCTTAGGGTAAATTCCTAGGAGTGCAATTCCTGGGTCAAATGGTAAGTCTGTTTTGAGCATTTTGATGTACCTCCATACTGCTTTCCACAATGGTTGAACTAACTTACATTCCCACCAGCAGTGTAGGAGGGTTCCCCTTTCTCCACAGCCTCACCAACATTTGTTGTTGTTTGTCTTTTGGATGGCAGCCATCCTTACTGGTGTGAGGTGATACCTCATTGTAGTTTTAATTTGCATTTCTCTGATAATTAGCGATGTGGAGCATCTTTTCATGTGTCTGTTGGCCATCTGTATTTCTTTTTTGGAGAACTGTCTGTTCCGTTCATCTGCCCATTTTTTAATTGGGTTATTTGTTTTTTGTTTGTTGAGGCGTGTGAGCTCTTTATATATTCTGGACGTCAAGCCTTTATCGGCTGTGTCATTTTCAAATATATTCTCCCTTACTGTAGGGTTCCTTTTTGTTCTATTGATGGTGTCTTTTGCTGTACAGAAGCTTTTCAGCTTAATATAGTCCCACTTACTCATTTTTGCTGTTGTTTTCCTTGCCCGGGGAGATATGTTCAAGAAGAGGTCACTCATGTTTATGTCTAAGAGGTTTTTGCCTATGTTTTCTTCCAAGAGTTTAATGGTTTCATGACTTACATTCAGGTCTTTGATCCATTTTGAGTTTACTTTTGTATATGTGGTTAGACAATGGTCCAGTTTCATTCTCCTACATGTAGCTGTCCAGTTTTGCCAGCCCCATCTGTTGAAGAGACTGTCATTTTGCCATTGTATGTCCATGGCTCCTTTATCAAATATTAATTGACCATATATGTCTGGGTTAATGTCTGGATTCTCTAGTCTGTTCCATTGGTCTGTGGCTCTGCTCTTGTGCCAGTACCAAATTGTCTTGATTACTATGGCTTTATAGTAGAGCTTGAAGTTGGGGAGTGAGATCCCCCCTACTTTATTCTTCCTTCTCAGGATTGCTTTGGCTATTCGGGGTCTTTGGTATTTCCATATGAATTTTTGAATTATTTGTTCCAGTTCATTGAAGAATGTTGCTGGTAGTTTCATAGGGATTGCATCAAAGTTTTTAAAATTCTTTTAAGACTTCTCTGATTCAAGAGTTATTTTCAAGAATGTTATTTACTCTCCAAATAGTTAGGAAATTTCCATCTAGCTTTGTTATTAGTTTCTAGTTTAATTTATGTTGTGTTCTGAGAACATGCATTGTCTACTTTCTATTCTTTAAATTTGCTATGTCATTTTTAAAAATCCAGAATATGGTCCATCTTGGTAGGTGTTCTGTGTGTGCTTGAGAATAATGTCTATTCTCTTCTTCCTGGGAGTGTTTGGAGTGCTCTCTAAATGTTAATTCTCGTGTAGAATTTAGATAGAGCCTTGCTGATATTTTTGGATAAATGCACACATCTTTGGATCTTTATTCACCTTTGAGTTATTCCTGGTGAGGTTTCTGCACTGGGGGTAGTGGATCAGTACTTCAGACCAGCAGATATTCTTCCTAGTCCAAAGTGAATTTCTTGGTCACAGAGTTCTGTTTCTTTGCGTCACAGTGAGGTCTTGCAGAAAGACTCAGAAGCCAACTTGGAAGCTCCTGCCAGAGTTGAGACAATTTGAGCACCAATAAGAATAAACACCGACATTGACTGAAACAGATCAAGTATGCTTCAATCCATGCAATCTTAATGATTCTTTTGACAGCAAATCCTTGTCGGTCACCTTTGGATGATATGAGGTACACAACTCATTATTTAAAAATTAAAACATAAAGGGGAAAAATCAGTTTATCTTGCTTTTCCCAGAGGAATTTATCTCAGGGTAATGAAACTGATACAGGTACTTTGGAATATTTTAGCTAGGAAACAATAGGGGGATATCATCACCTTGCAGTCTTCTGAAATAAGAGATGCATGTGGTGATCTTCCCCACTGCTCACTTCAGGAGAGGAGACACCACCTGATGGCTGCTCCTGAGACCATGCTGCAAGAGTCTCTCACAAAATTGAATTTGAATCTGATAAAGCCTCTGCACTTAACTACCAGTGTGCAAGAAGTACAGGGGCAAAGGGTGCATGTCAGATTACACAGGGAGATGCAGGCAGTAAAATCCAGAGTGGGAAATTAACAGGACAAACAATCTGGTTTCCTTATTAAATAATTTGCAAAAAAAAATTAAGAAGAAAAAGGAAGAAGGAAGGAAAGAGGGGGAGAAGAAGGGAAAGAGAAATAACCCTGCAAATGTGTGTCGTCTAGTTGTAACATATATGTGAGCTCTTATCTCTTATCTTATCCAAGCCATATTCAGAAATGCATACAAATGAAATAATATGTGAGATGGCTGAAACAATCCAGTGGTGGGGAAAGTGAGTAACAAAGTTGGCCATAAGTTGATGGTTGCTGAAGCAAAGCCCAGAAAGGAGGATCATTTTAGCCTTCTCTGTGTGTGGGGGGGGGGGGGCGGGGTATTTGACATCTTCTATAAAGAGTAACTTGAGTTTAGCCCATGGGCAGCTGGTTAGTCAGCCTGGGCTTTTCTCCGTAGGCAGCTGTGACCATGTTTCCTTGTGCAGAACTGTTAGGAAGAGTAAACACAAGCATCTACGGAAGCTGTGTGCTCACTTACAGTAACAAATGTAACCAGCTGCACAATGATTATCCACACAGGATAAATCACTTGTATTGCAGACAGTCACAATAATTATGGAAAGAGAACAAGAAGTCACTGGCTCAAAGTGTGGCCTTTTGGTTGGTTCAGAAACCAGAGGAAAATCCACGACACTAAGCTTTGTGGGCAAGAGGTCAGAGTCTTTCTCTTAGAATCTCTTTGTTTTTGTTTTTATAATTTTGTTGTGCTTTGTTTTGTTTGCTTTAACTTTGGATTTTTTTTTGCCACTATTTTCTAGAGAGGAAAACTAAGACAAAATGTTGTTTTTGTTGAGATTTTTATTTGTTTGCTTTGCTGCGTTTCAGTGCTTTTGTTTACTGCCATCTTTTCTACACTGTTAACACTTAAAATGCTAGATCACACTTAGTGTGAGGAGTTTAGAAATGTCATAGAAAACAGTGATATGCATGTTTCTATGAATATCAATCAATTAAGCAGTAAGCTTTTGGGGACAGAGTCTGTGAGCTATCAGACATTGTTCTGAGCCAGAAGAATGATGCTATGTCCATTGATCCCCACTGCAAATTTTTGCCCACCTTGTCCATGAGATCTGAACTTCAAAAAATCAAGTAAAATGCCCTAAGTTGTTATTGGGATATAAGTTATAATATGATAAGGCATAGTTTATTTTAAAATCCATATATACATATTTACATTTTTACTGATTTTTTTCACATGTTTATATTCTAACTTTAAAAAAAGATTTGGAGAAAAAAAATGAAAGAGTGAGTTTTGGGGACAAGGTTCTGAAGCAAAGGACTGCATGGGCATAAAATCCGCTTCTACTTAAGGCTTTAGTACATCACCATAACAATAAAATAGAAGAATGTTCTCTGTTCCTTTCATGTGGACATAACCAAATAAACATTTGAAGGGATATGAGGACAAATTGTGGGATTCAGACACACGAATGGCCATCAGGCTGCACTGAGGTTCCAGGGAAACTTGGTTTAAGAAGAACCCATGGAGCAAATCTGGGCAAAAAGGACTAACCTTGCTCAGGAAATACTAGAAACCTTTGAATTAAAACCAGATCTGGTTTGTGGGAGGCCAACCTGTATAGCCTGGTGATAGCTCAGAGGATGGGCAGTGCGCTCCTAGCTGCTTTTCACCAGCAGCAAATGTGCTGGGTGTCTCCCCAACGAAGAGGTCATTATAAAGCCCAGGGGCTCTCTCTCCCTCCCTCTCAGACCTCTTGTTCCAAAGGAACCCCATGCAAAGGCACGTGACAGCAGAGAGCACCTGACAGTGTCCCCCTCCCATCAAACCTCCAGGTGCTCGCCACCCTGGCCCGTAACTCGGTGGCAACTTCTGGAGGGACCTGGCACCATAGCCACTCCACACACTTGCTCCAGGGGTCCAGACCCACACAAACTCTGAGATGACACACAGTTTTACTTCAAAATTGTTAAGTTTGGGGGTAATTCACAGCAGCCATGGAACTAATACAGATTACAAGAGACAGGGAGCAATTATGGGAAAGTTCAGAAAGTTGTTGCTGGTGTCTCAGCAGTTACCCTACAACTAGGTGTCCACCTGGTTGTGACAACATGTTTGTGTCATGGCAACAGGTTGAAAGACACAGCATCACACAAAGAGCAGAAGCAGGGAGCACGGTGCAGACTCGCAAGTCAGGGTGACAGCAGGGTGACTGATCCAGACTGTGCCATCAAATCCATTCGCTATTAAGTGAGGAGTTTTCCACACCGTGCAGTGTAAGAAAAATCATAAAACTCTTTCAACCATTCTTCACTGAGAGATTCTTCTTTGCAGAAGACAATACTCAAGGATGATAAAAACAAATATAAAACCACAAGTCGTTTTGGACAGTAAGACACACTGGCGAGTATTATGAAAAAAAAGCCCAAAAGTTTTCAAAGCCCAATACGTGAATAAAGTTGTTTTGTGGCAGCTGAAGCTCAGTTGCTCATATAACAAGGAATATTTGAAGTCGTGAGCAGCATGCTCACGTGCTTTCAGCTTGCTGTCTATATGAAGTGGGAAAGGACAGCTCTTCTGCTGTGAAAAATAGCTCTTTTGGAAAATCACTAATGTGCTTCAACAGAAGCGATCCACAAAGAGATGCGCGTGTCATTATGAAACACCTCATGTGAGATGGGAGACGGATGCAGCGCCCGAAGCAGCAGAAGCAATACTGACTTCAGCAACAAAACCAGAACCAGGGCAGGCCAGTGAGAATGCAAATGAGCTCATAGGGAGCAGTATGCACCCAAAGGCCTGACCAGAAGATGGTTTTTTGGACAATTCCACTGACAGACATTCGACCAACAAAAACTGAAAGAAGTGTGTCCATGTCTGGACCATTGGTCATGAAACAAAGATGAGGGCTTTTGGATAAGGTCACGTCTGCTTTGTGCTTTTTAACCTTTAATGATGACAAATGCTGACATTAAATATCTGTGGTACTGTCATTCCATTTTTTAATGATTTTTATTTGGCATGTATTTTGTGTTAATGTTCCCTTCTTATTGTTTGTTCTATCCAATGATGATCTCATGTGGAGATCATGCTTATATAGTGTTAAAGCACATGATCATGTCACAACTAGTTCATAATTGTAATTAACCATGCATTGCACTATTGTATCTTTTTGTTTCACAGAAAATCTCTGAAACTTTTAGCTTAACCATATCACAAAACACTTTATTATTTGACCACTCATTATTTAAAAATGGGTAAATAGAGTACTATGGAAGATACAGGGGGATTTATCATTTCAATCTTCCCAAGAATTCACAGGACTGCATTCCACAATCCGAAGATTAACATCTGTTGGGAATTGGGGGGCACTTAGTAGGGATGCCAGGGCAGGCAAACCAATACAGAGCAGAGAAAAGAAGAAAGCCCAGCAAAGCTGTAAGCCCACAGGACCAAAGGGAATCGGGAAACAGGGTGTGGGCATTGGCAGGAGGAGAAGTGTGGCCACATCCTGGGGGTGGGGGTGGTGTGAATGCAGGGGGTACCTTAGCCAAATCTGTGACGTGTACAGGTTTATGTTACTATCATCTGCCTCTATCCAGCAGTGACTACTGGCCATCAGACTGGCAAGCAGCCCAGGACTGGCAGAGACAGCCCAAAGTTTGTTCCACCAAATTCAACCCAACCGCTTTCCTCGGCCCACCTGCGTGCGGGACGCATGCCGGGAGGTGAGCACACAGCAGTGACAATGCCATCCAGGCTCCCAGAAGAGAGCCTTACTGTCCATGTGGCCGTCCAATCTTCCCTGAAGAACAGGACACCAGGCTTCACCTTACCCCCTGGGTGTTCGGGGCTTTTGGATGGAGCAATCCCACCACACTGTGTCTCCAATAACTTCCAAAGCGAGTGGACCGCACCAGCACATGGTAGTGTGCAGAAGACCACTTCCAGTGTCCCTAAATGGTTCGGGTGGGCCCTCCTCCTAGGAAAGGATGCCATTTGAGAGTGATGTGCAGATTTAAATTAAGGTGCTAAGCCGAAGGTTAGTTCCAGAGCAGGGGTCCCCAGGGCCTGGACAGAGGGAGTGGCTCCCTGGCTTCCACTCACGTGGCTGACGGAACCCTGGGGCCCGGACACTGCTCCCTATTCATTTCACACCCTGCTCATCCTCTCCTCACCCCCGACACACCACACCTCATACTCCAGGGCCTTTGCATGCCTGGTACCTCTCCTCACAAGCGCCTTCTCATCCTCAGGCTGTGTGGAAAGGCCTGCCCCCTGGAGCCCTCTGGCCCCTCCCAAGAGCCCCTCCAACAGGCCCTGTGTGCTCTGTGGCAGGGGCTTCCTGCTGTAAGTCCACCACCGTTCACTGTGAGCTTGCAGGCTTTTCCCCCATCTAGCCTGTCACCTCTCTGGACCTAACTCCAGGCTCTATCCCCACATCTGGGTCAGCCTACGACAGATGTCAGGACACATTGATTAATGCACCTTTTCTTGTCACCGAGGAAGTGGTAGCCTGAGGTCACGTCTTCCAATATAAATGACCATATTCCACTTACTCTCAGCAAGTCTTCGCCTGCCCCCTGAGCCTGGGTCATTCAGAGCAGAAGGAGCATCTTGCTAGCTAGTGCGGAGTCTGTCTGAAAGTCCACTGG
The DNA here is from genome assembly GCF_030020395.1 of Manis pentadactyla. NCBI lineage: Eukaryota > Metazoa > Chordata > Mammalia > Pholidota > Manidae > Manis > Manis pentadactyla. The sequence continues at coordinate 49,150,269 of NC_080025.1, forward strand.
GTAGGCTTCATGTCTGCTACAACATCTGGCACACAGGAACTGTATCAGTCTGCCAGGGCAGCCACAGGTACCACAAGGCTGAGCTCAAAGCACAGACACTGGTCCCTCCCCGTCATGGGCCTGGATGACCAAGGTCACTGTGTGCCAGGGCGGGTCCCCCTGAGGCCTCTCCTTGGCGTGTAGATGCCTCCTCCTGTGGCCTCACGTAGCAGTCCCTCTGTGCATCTGTGTCCTCATGTCTTGTCTTCTTTCTTTTTTTTAATTTTTAAAAATTTTGGTATGGTTAATATACAATCACTTGAACAACACTATGGTCACTAGACTCCCCCTATTATTAAGTCTCCCCCACATACCCCATTACAGTCACTGTCCATCAGCGTAGTAAAATGCTATAGAATCATTACTTCTCTTCTCTGTATGTACTGCCTTTCCCATGTCCCCCCCGCTACATTATGTGTGCTAATTGTAATGCCCTTTTTCCCCCTTATCCCTCCCTTCCTACCCATCCTCCCCAGTCCCTTTCTCTTTGGTAACTATTAGTCCATTCTTGGGTTCTGTGATTCTGCTGCTGTTTTGTTCCTTCAATTTTTCTTTGTTCTTATACTCCACAGATGAGTGAAATGATTTGATACTTGTCTTTTCCGCCTGGCTTATTTCACTGAGCATAATACCCTCTAGCTCCATCCATGTTGTTGCAAATGGCAGGATTTGTTTTCTTCTTATGGCTGAATAACATTCCATTGTGTATATGTACCACATCTTCTTTATCCATTCATCTACTGATGGACACTTAGGTTGCTTCCATTTCTTGGCTATTGTAAATAGTGCTGCAATAAACATAGGGATGCATATGTATTTTTCAAACTGGGCACCTGCATTCTTAGGGAAAATTCCTAGAAGTGGAATTCCTGGGTCAAATGGTATTTCTATTTTGAGTTTTTTGAGGAACCCCCATACTGCTTTCCATAATGGTTGAACTAGTTTACATACCCACCAGCAGTGTAGGAGGGTTCCCCTTTCTCCACATCCTCACCAACATTTGTTGTTGTTTGTCTTTTGGATGGTGGCCATCCTAACTGGTGTGAGGTGATATCTCCTTGTGGTTTTAATTTGCATTTCTCTGATGATTAGTGATGTGGAGCATCTTTTCATGTGCCTGTTGGCCATTTGAATTTCTTCTTTGGAGAAGTGTCTGTTCAGATCCTCTGCCCATTTTTTAATTGGATTATTTGCTGTTTGTTTATTGAGGTGTGTGAGCTCTTTATTTAATGTGGATGTCAACCCTTCATCAGATATGTCACTTATGAATATAGTCTCCCATACTGTAGGATGTCTTTTTGTTCTACTGATGGTGTCCTTTGCTATACAGAAGCTTTTTCAAACTGGCCTGCTGCATTCTTAGGGTAAATTCCTAGGAGTGGAATTCCTGGGTCAAATGGTATTTCTATTTTGAGTTTTTTGAGGAAGCTCCATACTGCTTTCCACAATGGTTGAACTACTTTACATTCCCACCATCAGTGTAGGAGGGTTCCCCTTTCTCCACATCCTCACCAACATTTGTTGTTGTTTGTCTTTTGGATGGTGGTCATCCTAACTGGTGTGAGGTGATATCTCATTGTGGTTTTAATTTGCATTTCTCTGATGATTAGCGATGTGAAGCATCTTTTCATGTGCCTGATGGCCATCTGAATTTCTTCTTTGGAGAAGTGTCTGTTCAGCTCCTCTGCACATTTTTTAATTGCCTTATTTGATTTTTGTTTGTTGAGGTGCATGAGCTATTTATATAATTTGGATGTCAACCCTTCATCAGATATGTCACTTTTGAATATATTCTCCCATACTGTAGGATGTCTTATTGTTCTACTGATGGTACCTTTGTTGTACAGAAGCTTTTTAGTTTGATATAGTCACATTTGTTCATTTTTGCTTTTGTTTCCCTTGCCCAGGGAGATATGTTCATGAAGAAGTTGCTCATGTTTATGTCCAAGAGATTTTTGCCTATATTTTTTTCTAAGAATTTTATGGTTTCATGACTTACATTCAGGTCTTTGATCCATTTTCAGTTTACTTTTGCATATGGGGTTAGACAATGATCCAGTTTCATTATATTACAAGTAGCTGACCAGTTTTACCAACACTAGCTGTTGAAGAGGTTGTCATTCCCCCACTGTATATCCATGGCTCCTTTATCATATATTAACTGACCTGATATGCTTGGTTTTATATCTGGGCTCTCTATTCTGTTCCACTGGTCTATGGGTCTATTCTTGTGCCAGTACCAAATTGTCTTGATTACTGTGCCTTTGTAGTAGAGCTTGAAGTCAGGGAGCATAATTCCCCATGCTTTATTCTTCCTTCTCAGGATTGCTTTGGCTATGCAGGGTCTTTTGTCTTTTCACATGAATTTTAGAACCATTTGCTCTAGTTCATTGAAGAATGCTGTTGGTATTTTGATAGGGATTGCATTGAATCTACAGATTGCTTTAGGCAGGATTACCATTTTGACAATATTAATTCTTCCTAGCTATGAGCATGGAATGAATTTCCATTTATTAGTGTCCTCTTTAATTTCTCTTTGGAGTGTCTTATAGTTTTCAGGGTATAGGAATTTCACTTCCTTGGTTAGGTTTATTCCTGGATATTTTATTCTTTTTGATGCAATTGTGAGTGGAATTGTTTTCCTGATTTCTCTTTCTGCTAGTTCATCATTAGTGTATAGGAATGCAATGGATTTCTGTGTATTAATTTTGTATCCCACAACTTTGCTGAATTCAGATATTAGTCTAGTAGTTTTGGAGTGGATTCTTTAGGATTTGTTATGTTCAATATCATGTCATCTGCAAACAGGGACAGTTTGACTTTTTCCTTACCAATCTGGATACCTTTTATTTCTTTATGTTGTCTAATGGCATGGCTAAGACCTCCAGAACTATGTTGAATAAAAGTGGGGAGAGTGGGCATTCTTGTCTTGTTCCTGATATTATAGGAAAAGCTTTCAGCTTCTCACTGTTAAGTATAATGTTGGCTGTGGGTTTGTCATATACGGCATTTATTATGTTGAGGTACTTGCCCTCTATACTCATTTGCTTGAGAGCTTTTATGAATGGATGTTGAATTTTGTGAAATGCTTTTTAAGCATCTATGGAGATGATCATGTGGTTTTTGTCCTTTTTGTTAATGTAGTTGATGATGTTGATGGATTTTCTAATGTTGTACCATCCTTGCATACCTGGGATGAATCCCACTTGATCATGATGGATGATATTTGTGATGTATTTTTGAATTCGGTTTGCTAAAATTTTGCTGAGTATTTTTGCATCTATGTTCATCAGGGATATTGGTCTGTAATTTTCTTTTTTTGTGGTGTCTTTGCCTGGTTTTGGTATTGGAGTGATTTTGGCCTTGTAGAATGAGTTTGGGAGTATTCCCTCCTCTTATACTTTTTGGAAAACTCTAAGGAGGGTGGGTATTAGGTCTTCACTAAATGTTTGATAAAATTCAGCAGTGAAACCATCTGGTTGAGGGGTTTTGTTCTTAGGTAGTTTTTTGATTACCAATTCAATTTCTTTGCTAGTAGTTGGTCTATTCAAATTTTCTGTTCCTTCCTGGGTCAGCCATGGAAGGTTGTATTTTTCTAGAAAATTATACATTTCTCCTAGGTTATCCAGTTTGTTACCATGTAATTATTTATAGTATTCTCTCATAATTCTTGGTATTTCTGTGGTGTCCGGTGTGATTATTCTTTTCTCATTTCTGATTCTGTTTATGTGTGTAGACTCTCTTTTTTTCTGATAAGTCTGGCTAGGGGTTTATCTATTTTCTTTATTTTCTCACTCCTGCTTTCATTGATTCTTTCTATTGTTTTATTCTTCTCAATTTTATTTATTTATGATCTAATCTTTATTATGTCCCTCCTTATACTGACTTTGGGCCTCATTTGTTCTTCCTTTTCTAGTTTCATTAACTGTGAGTTTAGACTGTTCATTTGGAATTGTTCTTCTTTCCTGAGGTAGGCCTGTATTGCAATATATTTCCATCTTAGCATGGCCTTCACTGCATCACACTGATTTTGTGTTGTTGAATTATTGTGTTCATTTGTCTCCATACATTGCTTGATCTCTGTTTTTATTTGGCCATTAAGCCACTGGTTATTTAGGAGCATGTTATTAAGCCTCTATGTATTTGTGGGCTTCTTCATTTTCTTTGTGTAATTTATTTCTAGTTTCATACCTTTGTGGTCTGAGAAGCTGGTTGGTACAATTTCAATCTTTTTGAACTTACTGAGGTTCTTTTTGTGGTCTAGTATATGTTCTATTCTTTAAAATGTTCCATGTGCACTTGAGAAGAATGTGTATCCTTTTGCTTTTGGATAGAGTGTTCTGTAGATGTCTGTTTGGTCCATCTGTTCTAATATGTTATTCAGGGCCTCTGTCTCCTTACTTATTTTCTGTCTGGTTGATCTGTCCTTTGGAGTGAGTGGTGTGTTGAAGTCTCCTAAAATGAATGTATTGCATTCTATTTCCCTCTTTCTTTCTGTCAGTATTTGTTTCACATTTGTAGGTGATCCTGTGTTGGGTGCATAGATATTTATAATAGTTATATCCTCTTGTTTGACCCCATTATCAATATGTAATGTCCTTCTTTTTCTCTTGTTACTTTCTTTGTTTTAAAGTCTATTTTGTCTGATACAAGTGCTGCAACTCCTGCTTTTTTCTCCCTGTTAGTTGCATGAAATATCTTTTTCCATCCCTTTACTTTCAGTCTGTGTATGTCTTTGGTTTTGAAGTGAGTCTCTTGTAGGCAGCATATAGATGGGTCTTATTTTTTTACCCATTCATCAACTCTATGTCTTTTTATTAGTGCATTCAGACCATTTACATTTAGGGTGATTAATGATAGGTATGTACTTATTACCATTTCAGGCTTTAGATTCATGGTTATGAAAGGTTCAGAGGTAATTCCCTTACTATCTAAGAGTCTAATGTAACTTACTTTGTATGCTATTACAAACACAACCTAAAGATTCCTTTTTTTTTCCTCCTTTTTCTTCCTCCTTCATTCTTTGTATGCTATGAATCATATTCTGTACTCTTTGTCTATCCCTTGGGTGACATGTATTTAGCCTTAGGAATACTTCCATCTATAGGAGTCCCTCCAAAATACACTGTAGATGTTTTTTGTGGGATGTAAATTCTCTCAGCTTTTGCTTATCTGAAAATTGTTCAATCCCTCCTTCAAATTTAAATGATAACCTTGCCAAGTATAGTATTCTTGGTTCAAGGCCCTTCTGCTTCATTACATTAAATATATCATGCCACTCCCTTCTGGCCTATAAGGTTTCTGTTGAGAAGTCTGAAGATAGCCTGATGGGTTTTACTTTGTATGTGATCTTTTTTCTCCCTCTTGCTGCTTTTAAAAGTCTGTCTTTATCCTTGATCTTTGCCATTTTATTATCATATGCCTTGATGTTGTCCTCCTTGGGTCCCTTGTGTTGGGAGATCTGTGCACCTCCATGGCTTGAGAGACTATCTCCTTCCCCAGATTGGGGAAGTTTTCAGCAATTACCTCCTCAATGACTCTTTCTATCCCTTTTTCTCTCTCTTCTTCTTCTGGTACCCCTATAATGTGAATATTGTGTCATTTGGATTGGTCACACAGTTCTCTCAATATTCTCTCATTCTCAGAGATTTTTTTCTCTCTGTGCCTCAGCTTCTTTGTATTCTTCTCTAATTTCAATTCCATTTACCATCTCTTCTATTACATCTTATCTGCTTTTTAATCCCTCCATTGTATGTTTCCTTTCAGATATGGAATTTCTTAATGATTCAATCTCCTACTTAAATTCATTCCTGAGTTCTTGAATACTTTTCTGTACCTCCATAAGCATGCTTATGATTTTTATTTTTAACTCTCTTTCAAGAAGATTGGTAAGTTCAGTTTCATTTGGTTGTTTTTTGGGGGTTTGTGAGATTTTGGTCTGAACTATGTTCTTTTGACATTTCATATTTCTGTGTGGTGCCCACTAGTGCCCAGAAGCTCCAGTCTCTGGAGGTGCTCAGCCCCTATAGTGAGGTTGGGGGTCGTAGGGGAGTGGAACTGCTGCCTGGTGTGAGGAAAGATCTGTTTCCTGATTCCTGTCTGTGGTGACTGTCTCCAGTATCAGAACCAGTGGGCTGAGTACACAGGTCTAAGCCTCTGTGCTTTGCATCTCTAGCTGTTGTAAGCGGGGCCTCCCTCCGGCTGGCCTGATGCCAGTGCAGTGACTGCCAGTTTGTGAGCCGGTGCTGTCAGGCCTGGGGGAAGGGACCTCACAGTGGGGTACCTCAGAGCTGGGCAGCTAGTGGGATGGAGCACCTGAAGCTCCTCAAAGTTCCCCACCTACTGGGAAGAGTGTGCCCATACAATCTTGTCCACCTATCCCTTCCCCCACGCAGCAAGCTCCATGCAAACCTTGCCCCTTCAGCAGCACTCTCCCTGCTAGGAAGCCTCTCAAACCACCTTCCTTTCCTCTGACACAGAGTGGCTGGATGTGGATCCTGTCCTCCCAAACAGCGAGAATCTCAGTCTCTCAAGCACTCTGCCTGTCTCACCTCCCCAATATCCAGAGCACCACACAATGTAGGTTTCTGCTCACAAAGCAGATCTCTCAGGCTAGGTGTTCAGCAGTCCCAGGCTTCCACCCACTCCCTGCTCCATTTCTCTTCCTCCCGCTGGTGAGCTGGGGTGGGGGAAGGGCTTAGGTTCCACCAGTCAAGGTTTTCATATGTTACCCTGTTTTGTGAGGTCGGCTCTGTTCATAAGGTCTCTATGCAGTCTGGTTCAGCCTTCTTTCTTGTTGCTGTTTTAGGGTTAGTTGTATTAATTAACTATATTTTTGTACTATTTGTGAATTGGGGAGGAGTTCTCCATCTCACCTCTCACACTGCCATCTTGAATCTCCATCTCTTCTCTTCTTATGACAATGCCAGTCACATGGGATTTGGGCCACCTTATGACCCCATTTTACCTGAATCATCTCTATAAAGACCCTATGTCCAAATATCACCATATTCTGAGGTGCAGGCGCTGGTTAGGCCTCCACATATGAACTCCAGATGGACATGACTTAGCCATAGCAGGGCCCAAAGACATACTCACTGAAAGTTGAATATTGTTTCCTAAAATTTCAAATAAATGAGTTAGCATCATGGCTGACTATTCTATTGCCTTGGCCTTGGTGGTTTGGGACTAATCTTCCAATGTTTCTCTGCCCTGAGTACCCCCTAAGTATGTCCTGACTCAACATGTGTCCCCAGAGCAAGGAGTACATGGTTACGTGACAGAACACACCCACCAAAGAGGGGCTGCTGTCAGTTCAGCACATTCCATGCACTGAGGCTCATTGGGGGCTGGGGGCACATCACTGCTTCATGATCAGTAACAGGTGGATTCAGGATAGGTCCTGTGGCTGCAGTCGACCTGCTACTTAAATGAGTGCAATCGGCCAAGTTACATCATGGCCAGATGATGTAAGACATCAGATACAAAAATGTGGCTACTTTTGTTCACTCACTCATGGGATCCTCTGGTCCCATACCTCAAGCACTGCATTCCTGGGTGCACTCCAGAGTTGGGGTTCTCAAGGTGTGCTCTGGGACTCTGGGGTTCACGATGAACCTTAAAGGCACCCAAGGAGTCAGGCTACTGTCATAGCAGTCCTGAGCTGTGCCTCTGCCAAGCTTGTCCCCTCAGAAACATACGGACAGGTCTCCACAGGCCAGTGACATGTGACGTCATAAAAGGGGGAAACAAAACAGACATAAGGCACTATTTCCATTGAGCCATATGCTAATGAGTTCTGTGGAGAAGTGAGAGACATTCCCTTCACCCCTTCTTTTATAAAGTATATTTCTATTAAGAATATGTTGTGTGTGTACATGTATTGGTTTTATTGTTAATTTTAATTAATAGTTCAAAACACATAATCCACATAAAACATAGCTGTCTGATGTTCTCAACACTTTTTAAGAATACAGAAGGACACAGAGGCCTGTGTTCTCACAAGCTGGGCTCTGTGGGAGAACAGAGGCCGCCCTATTCCTGGTTCAGGTTGCTCACCAGCTTCTGAGGCAGCCAGTCTATCACCAAGCTGCTCCAACTTTATGGAGATCATTTTTCCTTTCTGTTGAGAACAAAATAAGACATGTTGTTCTCTCATTAAGTGTGTGGGAAGGATTGTGTTTAATGGCTTCTCTTCCGTTCAACATTTTTTCTACTTTCTAGTCGGAACATTCTGTCTCTTTACAGCAGAACATAAGCCTGGAGCAGGCTTTCTTCTCTCTCATGTCTTTCCCTGGAAAGGTAGGTATTATGTATGCATACCTAAATAATACTGAGATATATACTGGTGTGTACCTTTAAACTAATCTGAAAGTATTAATGGCATTTAAATTTTGGAAAAAGAGTGTGATTTGAGTCGGAAGTTTTAAATGCTAGGGACAAGTTTAAAACACCTGTACAGTTTATATTTTCAAACACAAACAAGCCATGTCATGCATGGTTACCTGGGTGCTGAAATTCTGGATGCCTGTGTTCATAATTTGAAGAGAATATGTTTTTATTTATAAAGGAGTTAAATGTTTCCATGCTCACAAAATAACACCAGGGTTCCAATTTTCTGTACAGAAGCTTAAAAGTTGCATTAGTCAAGAACTTTCTAATTCCTCTGCCAACTTTTATTTGAATGCTTTTTTATTTTTACCTCAGATGTTTGCCTTTTGAAAGCAAGGACTGGATTTTTTTATTACATATGTAGGCTCCACATTACTCAAGGAATGTTAGTAAAATTAATGAATATAAACACAGAAACTTTTAAGACAGAAATAACCCAGCAAAGACTGGCCCTGCACCATAAGTGCCATGTCACTCTAGTCATATGTGATCTCAGTAAATTACAGGCCATGCTGGTTTCTATGACAACAATGAATATCAACTCAGCAAATTAGAGAGAGGAAGAACTTCCTTTGATTTATTAATAGCTGTTTTAAAAATTACCAAATGTTTCCAATTATAAAGTAATGCCTCTTAAGATCAACTTCCAGAACGGAGGAGTGACGACATCAGTGAACTTACTCTTTTCACAAAAACAACAAGCATACAGCCAAACAAACAAAATTCACAATTCCAGAATGCTGGCCAGTAAACAGTATTCAGAACAAGTTGAAAATCACCCATCTAAGAGAAATAATGAACCCTCAGCAAGATGACAGGGACAGCAATGCTTTAACTTGGGGCTGTAGTGATGAGGTAGCAAGAACCTCACAGCGCTGCAGACAACAGGTATGACTACTTTGGGAGCTTTGTGAAACACACCATCCCCAGATCACAATCAATGTTTTGTCTGAACTTGCAGCAGCCTGGAAAATCTATATTTTAGAACATGATGCTATTTGATTTGACTCAGAGCTCAGTTCAGCAGGGGTGGGAGACCTACTCACAGGGAATTACCAAAACAATTACTGCTTGCACCATCTCAACTGCCAAAGGCCATGATATCAGGTGAGGCAAACAAGAGCCCAGCTAGGAATTTAAAAAGAAAAATCATAGAAAACTAGATGATTGCAGCAAACTTTGAAAAGCTCCAATGTATTCCTGGACATCTAGGCTATATGTCTGGCAGTAACCAAATAGAAATTCTGGAGCTAAAAATTACAGCATCTGAAATGAAATATTTACTAGATGGTTTCAATAGTGAATTGAATAAGTCAAATGAAGGAATCGGCAAACTTGAAGATAGGTCAGTTCAGATGATACAATTCTTAAGAATGATGAGAAATGAACAGCAGAGACCTGAGGGACACCAGCAAGCAAGTCAGCATGTGCTTAATGGGAGTCCCAGGAGGAGATGGGGGGGTGGGGAGAAGCAAAAAAATAGTTGCATAATTGCCAAAAACTTCCCAAATTTAATGAAAACTATTAATCTACATATTCCAGAAGCTCAACAAACTACAAGCAGACTAAACTCAAAGAGATCTACATCTGTACATGTCATAGCCAGACTGACAAAAGTCAATGCCACAGAGAACCTTCAAAACAGCAAGTTGGTGGTGACTTGCCATGGACAAACGATCTTATTAAGATGAACAGCCAATTTCTCATCAGAAACATGGAGGCCAGAAGTCATCTTCAAAATGCAAGAAAAGACTACCAACCAAGAAATCTGTATCTGGCTAAACATGCCTTTTAAAATAAATTAAGCTTTCCACATGAACAAAAATATGAGAGAATGTGTTTTTATCACATATTGTCATGTAAGAGAATCTTTTAGACTGAAATAAAAGGGCTATAAACAGTAACAAGAATATACCAGAGAATAATAACTATTTTCTTCTGTTTTAAAAGACAACTACATAAAGCAATAATATATAAACAGTGCAGATGGGTTTATTAAGATGTCATTTGTATGGTAATAACAGCACAAAACTCAAAAGATGAAACAGATACATATTGTAACAAAGCCTTGATATACTATTGGGATTAAAGTTACTATTAACTTAAACTATTGTCCAGACTAGATTATTTTATGAACGTAATTATAATCCAAAGATCAATCACTAGGAAAAGAATTTGAAACATCTAGTAAAAGATACACAAGGAAGTTAAAAATGTACACCAGAACATACCTATTTAGCACAGAAGGCAGGAATCAAGGAATAAAGGAATAAAAAGGAGACAAGACATAAGGAAAACAAATGGCAAATGGAAAAAATTAAATTCTACCTTATCAGTAATATCATTTAATGTCAGTAAACACCCTAATCAAAAGACAGAGACTGGCAGAATGGATTTCAAAAGTAATGATCCAATTGTGTGCTGTCTAAAATAAGCACACTTTAGATTTCAAGGCACACACAAATAAGTTGAAAATAAGAGGATGGAAAAAGATGTACCATGCACGAATAATCAAAAGAGAGCTGTAGTTACTATAATAATAGACAAATTTTAGCATAAAGAGCTTTCAATTGAGATATGATTGGCCTATAACACTAGAGTAAGGTGCACACTGTGTCTGTTCGGTACACTTACATGCTTCATTACGACTACCATTGTAGCATTAACTAACAACTCGACCATGTCACATAATTATCATTTCTTTCTTGTGGTGAGAACAATTAAGATACAGTCTTTCAACAACTTTGAAGTTTACTAGAAACAAAGAAGAGCATTTTTAGTGACAAAATCACTAGTTCATCAGAAGATACAACAGTTATAACACACCTGAAAAACAATCTCAAAATGCACGAAGCAAAAACTGACAGAAATGAAGGGAGAAATAAATAATCCCACAATAATAATCCCACTTTAACACCCCATTTTTCAGGAATAGAAAGAACTAGTCAGAAGAACAACAAAATAGAAGACTTACTGCCACTATAGACCCAATAGACCTCTACAGAACCCTCCGCCCATTGGCACATTCTTCTTCCAGGCACGTGAAATGGACCATGTGTCAGGCCATGAAACAACTCTCAATAAGTTTAAACAGAATTAAATCATATGAGTATGCTCTCTAACTACAATGGAATCAAATTAGAACTCAATGACAGAAAGGATTTGGGGAAAGTCAGATGTGTGGTAATTAAGCAACACACTTTTAAATAGCTAATGGTTCAAAAATAAATCATAACGGAAATTAGAAAATACTTTGAGACTAGAAAAAAATAATCACAACATACCAAAACCTACGGCATACAATGAAGGGAGTGCTTTGAAGGAAATTTATAACTGATTTGTTACAACTTCATATACATTGTATTTTTACTCTTTTCTACTTCTCAGGAAATTCAGGAATGAAATAACCTTTGTGAGTTTTACTAATGAATAGCTTTAATGTGAAAAATTGAAACTACTATTTGATTCAGTGCTTCTTGTTCAGAATGAGAGGCAAAGAAAAATATCCTTCCCCTTATATGAAGAAAAATCAGATCTTTAATATTATACCCTTTCTGCATATTAGAAATTGAGATTGTATTCTCAATTCCTAAATTTCCAGGTTTATTGGTATAATCCAGAATTTTGGACTACTGCTAATATTATTTCTATATTATATACTTTCTGTTTTCAAGAAACATTTTTAAATTTTAATACTTAGTTTTTCACTTGGCCTCAGTCGTTCTGCAGTATTGAATTTATTCTGCATGGCTTCACTGATTTAGGATCTCAGCCGGTCCTCCTAACAGCAGCCTGGCCTACCCTCTCCTGCCCACTTTGACTTTCCTGACTTTTACTGGGGTCTTTAACTAGGAGAACTCTGAATGCCATGCAGTTTCTTTGGTAAATCTGTCTGTGTGAAAACATCTCCTCTAGCACGAGCATGTTTTCTAGTACGCGGCTGGGTCTGTTGGTTTGTGCCTGAACTTAAACCCAAGTAGGACATGGAGAGCTTGAGAGAGAAGGAGGCCCCGCCATGCAAGCAGGTGAGGGGCTGAGCCACTGGCCCCCTGCTGACAGCCTTCCATGCCTGGTGGTTTTGTACCTGGCCTGGGCCTGCCCTTGTCACTGTGCCCCCTGGGCATGTGCATGTCTACCCCACAGACTGCACATGAAGGTCACATGGGCTCCCTCGAGTTACATCAGGTTCCCTCAGGTTCCATCAGGTTTTGTCAGGTTATGTCCGGCTTCCTCAGGTTTCCTCTGGTTGCATCCCTCTCTCTGTGAGGGGTGGCACAGCATGTCTGCTGGGAACTGCTTTTCACATGGTGGGTGGGTGTCAGTAACCATGGGCAGCTAACAGCCTGACAGCAGGTTCTCAGCATGTGAGCTGAGTCACACGGTGCTAAACGTGCAGTCCGGGAGCCCTGTAAACAAGTGCTGCCACAGCGCCACCCACAGAAGAGGGGCTGAGGCCCCACAGAGCCAGCCTCACACAGGGTGGCGCCTCTCCCTGGGGGCCAGCTGTGGGCAAACTGTGACCACAGGGAGGGCCAGGGAGATGCCTGCAGAGCTGTCCACCCCAGCAGGCATGGAGAGCCCTGTTTCCTGCTATTCAGGAATTCCCCAGAAGGCCAGAAAACCAAAACTCCAGCAGTCCTACCACATACTGCAGCAGGCTGCCCTGTGTCATTGGCACCTACTCCCCAAGATGGTGCTCCTCATCCCCCAGCCATGAAGTCCCAGGCCCCACTGGGAGCCACAGCCCACAGCCTTCCCTGCTGTGTCCCCTGCCCCAGCCCTTTCCCTGTGAATCCTTATCTGAGAGAGCCAGCAGAAGGGGTTCAGTGCTGTTCTTTACCCAAGTTGGAGGTGGGACTTACTAAAAAGATAATTATAGGGTATCAGAGAGAAGAGAGAGGGTGAGAATCCAGGCAGTCTGGAGAGGGCACCAGGCTTCAAGGGAGCCACCCAGGGCCCCTGCCTGCAGCATGTTCTCATGGTGAATTTATGAAATCACAAGGTTCACATAGATGGTCTATGAAAGCCCTGCACACACAGGGAATGACTGGGAGGCATGAGAAAAGCAAGGGCACTTGGGGATTATTCTGTTCAATTTTGTTCATTTGATCTGACACACTTTGCACAGAGCACGCATCCCAGTGAGGTCCCTGGCATTGCTGTCCCAAAGGCCTTGCAGGCCCTGCCTTTGTTTCTGGCCTGCCACATAATCAGGCTCATTACAAGTTGCCTTTTGGGCCCCACTACATATTTTCCAAAGTCTTTGAATCCATGAGTTCATTCAGTTAGAGTTGCTGCTCCAATTAAACTTCAAAGATTCTACTGAGAAAGCACCCATGCATAATTGGATTGAGAATTACTCGAAAGAAAATTCCAAGAAGGCAGCTCAAAATGCAAGTGAAGCGAAGTTTGTGCTCTGCCTATGAGCTCAAATCAAAGGACACATTTCATTCTCCAAGTCAATGGAAACCGTATTTTGGCTTCAGGGATACATAAATGGGGTTTTAAGTGCTTAATTCAATTGGATAATTTCACAATTGTGACAGATGTGACTCTGTGCATTACGACATTAACACAGAAGTAAAATTGTTAAAATTATATTTTAACGGAAACACATAGAGTTTAAAATAACAATACAGTAGCTAAAGGTATAGGCTTTCCTCTCCCTACAAGCCAAGCTTATAAACCACAGTGTGAGCCCATTTCCGAGCTCTTCCAGGTTTTCATAAATGTGTCACAGGTATGAGGTAAAGAATGCACGGAGAACAGTTAAGGACGTGCCTTGCAATTTTCCTGAAGAGAGACTGGGATGTGCAAGATAAGCTTCTTGTCTGAACTTGGCCCCAGCAGGCTGGCTAACCTTGGGAGGTCATGCCTCCGTGTTTGGTGCCAAGGTCTTCAGCTTGGAGTGGCAGTAATGAACCAAACCATCCTTGAGGACTGTGGAGAAAATGGAACTTTCTGACCAGGATTCCTGCCCAGTCTTAATAGTACCCACTGTGTATATAATAAGAGCATGTTTGCACGTTAATGGGATGTTTACCAGTGACAGAGTTGCTGGTCAGTCAAAGGAGTACCTGCCCAGGGGAGGGGTGGAGAGGAAACACCCATTCTCTCCTCTGCTTGTGTCTTGGTATGTAATTGGTAAGGCATCCACTAGTCACCAGGGCCTCACCCACAGAGTTGCTCCTGGAGTGTGGGAGCAGGGACCTGAGCAGCTGGGGAGAGGGGTGAGATAGCTGTGGCATCCTGAAGTACCTGGAGAATTGAACCCAAAAGTGAGAGCAGGGAGCTTGGTGCACTGCAGGAAGAGCAGAGAGAGTGGAGACACTGAGGCCTACTGCCTAGAGGATTAAGATGGTGCTGGGGAGCAGAACCTGTAGCCAGCCTGGGGAGTGCATTCAGGCCAGCCACATGAACCAAGCTGCATGGGACCACCATAAGCATAAATGTCATAACCTCCTTTACCCCCAACTTTTTCCCTTGCCTCTATTCAGTCTCTGCGAGTCTTAGAGAATTTGCCCTGAATGGGGGATCACTTCCTCCTGAAGGTCCACTGTCTATATATTTATTTTTAACACAATTTGTAAAAAAGTATCCATTTGCAATAAAAGAACACTAACTACCCCAGTCCAAGATTGAATTAAACAAGCAATTCTAGGGCTAGCAACTCCAGCAGCCAGCATTTTATTTCTGATTTTCCAGTGTCCGTGAAAGCTGGAAGCCCCCAGGCAAGGGCTCGCTCTGCCACTGGGCAGATGAAGAAGCCCAGGTACTGGGCATGGTGTGGCCTTACTCCAGTTCACAGGGATGGTAAGCGGGATGGCCAGCCCTGTCCCTAGGATGTGGGATGACAAACGCTCCTGGCACAAACAGATGCCCTACTGGCCCCACGGAGGAGGCTCCATGTCCCTGGATGGAAAGCCCTTATTCATAAGAAGCTTCCCAGGGAGACTCTGCATGGCTGTACTTAAAGACTTCCGGCCTTAGGAGCTTAAATGTCTGCATGGCTGCCTGCCCCAGACACACCTGGGAGCTCACAGCTTATCCCATGGATGCATGTGTCCCCCGAGCTTAGGCACATCCTGCTCCCTGAGCTAACAGTCCTCAGTAGAAGGAGGAGCAGATCACGGCCATACCCATTCTTCCACCAGAGGAACCAAAATAAGGTCAGTCTTCCAGGCCTGGCAACCTAGTCCTGGTCACCGGGCCTGCAGCCTTGGGTCTACCATTGCACACCCTGCCAACCTCCTCATCTTACAGACATCTGTACTCTATGCCCCACAAGAGGATCAGGATCCCACCTCGTGGAGCCACCTACCTGTTCAGGTAAAGACCCAGCTCCCTGGGTCCTGCTGTAGGCCTGCCTGAGGTGACCCAGCACCCCTGTCCACACAGAGTCTGTGCCTGGCCAACACCCTCCCTCACCCAGATCAACTCCAGTGTGTGCAGGGATATACAGAGTTGGCAATGCTGTCTTGTCAAAGGAAAGAGTCTTTTATGTCATTTCAGGAAAGGCATTTGGTTTAAAAAATATGAAAATATAATAGTGTTGTGACCTCAGCTCAGCTTTTCCTATATCTGCTCAAAGTGATTTTCAATGTATTTAAGATTTGAAAAATATTCAGAGCTTACTATCTGCTTGATAAAGCACCTGAAATTCTTTTGGTAGCAAGACAAGGCATCACTTTTATAGTCACATTTTATATTCATATCCAATGAGGAGGTTGATATCTGCATGTTAGAAGAGATAAACTTAGGAGGTCATGTTTTATTAGGGTTGCAGGCTAATATATGACACTGTTAATATGGGGTCAAAGTCTGCTTTATTTTGATCCTACAACAAAATTTCTTCTGAGTGGCGTGGATTAATTTGGGAAGGCACTCTGAATCAGGGTGTGAGGAAGCCCTAGAACGAAGTCAACACAGTGATCAGTAGAGCAGGGAGGTGGGAAGATGTCTGAAATGACCAACTCTGAGCAAACCAGGAAAAGACTCAAAGCCAAATGGAACTTACATCCTAACAATGACAGATGGGCAACACCCATTACTAGTGAAGAGACTGGATCAATAATTTAAAACTTCCCAACAAATAAACTTCCAGAACCAGATGGCTTCACTGGTGAATTCTACCAAACATTTGAAAAATTAATACCGATGCTCCCAAAATTCCTGCAAAATTTGAAAAGGAGGGATCACTCCCCAAAATAATTCTCTGAGGCCAGCATTACCCGGACACCAAAGCCAAAGATACTACAAGAAAAGGAAGTACAGATTAACATCTCTTAGTAATATTGTTGTGGAAATCTTCAACAAAATACCAGCAAAACAAATTCAACAGCATATGAAAAAGATTATGCACCATGACCAAATGAGATTTATTCCTGCAATGCAAGGGTGGTTCAACATGTGAAACCAATTGGTATAGGGGGAAAAAAAACACATCACCATCTCAACCGATGCAGAGAAAGTATTTGACAAAATCAGTACCCTTTCATCATGAAAATGCTCAAACTTCGAAGGAAACTCTACACTACAAGGTCACCTGTAACATATATACTTTTGCCATGATAAAAAAGAGAGACAACAAAAATTAAATGTGGTAAACAAATTAGCATGCTGCAGGTGATGAGGACAATAGGATAAAAGAGCAAAGAAGGAGGATGGGAGTGCCAGGTGGGACACAGCTCCTTCAAGGGGCATCCCGGGGAGAAGGGGTGCAGCACACCGGCTGGAAATTGGGGGAACAGCCAGAAGCTGCGTGTCCAGAGCAGAATGAATGAGGGGTGAAATGACGTCAGGGCAGCGGTGATGGCCCAGCAGGATTTGTTATTAATGGGATTTGAGCAGAAGACTGACATTCACATTTTAGAATTATCACTGAGCTGTGCATTCAACAACCTGAGGCCCACCCTACCCCCACCTTTATTTGCTATGAGCCTGCATACTCCCTCGCGGTTTGGCCAGCTTGAATGGGATTTTTGTTATCAACAGATGCAAGGCACAGCACCTGACCATCTGACTCTAGGGTAGATGATACCACTGAAGGGGACCCACATGGCAGAATAACACAGCCAGTGGGGAATCAGGCCACCGCAGGAATTGGAGGAGGGTACTCCTTCCCATGGGCAGATGCTTCTCAGCTCTTGCTGATTGCCATATAGGAAAAGATGAGCCTATTTTGGATAAATTTGCCAATGTTTCAAGAGAATTTAGGAATCCAGATTTTCAAAATCTCCCTACTTTTATTAAATACCACCCACCAAAGAAAAAGGAAAAATTGGTAACCCATTGTGGGGGCCAAATATAACACACTCTAGGTGTGAAGAAGCCAATGGGTGGCAGCTCCTGAGCTCTGGTTGAGCATGACCACTCACACGCTAACATTCAACCGAGAGGGCACACACGTTAAACCCGTGCCATGTGCCAGGCAAGGTGTACATGTTTGCTTTCCTAGGGCTGCTGCCTAAGCTGGGCTCCTGGGGTCACCACTGCATCTTGTGATTACTGGAGGAAGACCACTATATACAACTGGGTTTAACTAAAAGGCATCAACACCCTAGAAACTAAAGTTTCTGTGAAAAAATGGGAACAAGTGCTTATGCAAAGGACAGCATTTCTGTGCATCTCCAGCCTGTGGAACCGAGTGGATAGGTGCACCTGATAGGGGGCAGAGATGCCTAGTGTCCCTGACAAGAGCAGAGTGAGCAGGGAGAAGGTAGGGGCAGAAACTGCCATGTGGTGGGAGTGTCGTGAGAGGGAGGCAGACACCAGACAAACACATTGTGTACAAGACATACTGAGTAGGAGCAGAGGAGACAAGGCAGCCTAGACAGGAGTGTAGGACTAACAGAAGGCAGGAGAGAAAGAAAATCTTGTGTGAGCACGCATGTATATACATGTGTGTGAGCATGTGTGTGATTGCATGTGGATATGTCCACAAGTGTGTGATGTGTGCACATGTGTGCATGAGTATGTGTAAGGATTAGTGTGTGTGTGACTGCATATGTGTGAGGATGTGTGCATGCATACATGTGGGTGTGCATGTGTGCCTGTGTATGCCCACGCATGTGTGTATGTGTGTGTGTGTGTGTAGTTGACAGATACTAAAACACAAGCCAGAGATCAGAACAGTCACCACCTTGAACTCCCACTTCTGACAATGAGACAGACAAGCATGTAAAGACAATGGGGAGAGGGAGCTTTACACACCGCCTGTCCCTCACATCTCTATGCTGTTCCCTGATGTCCTACATACATTTCACTTAAATAGGTATTCTCCTTGGGGGCTCTTGAGTAACATGTGAGTTTCTGAGGGCATGTGCCTGCTTGGTTGGTAAAGAGTGATGGCCCCAATGTCTTCACAGGAGCGCATTCTGGATCACAGGGTATGCACTGCTAGGGGATCCACACTCATCACTGCTGCACTAAGTGTTCAGTGATGTTGGGGACAACAAAGCACACACAGGTCATCGCCAGACGTGAGAATAACGGTTTTATGCTGGGTCAGAATGGAGGACCAGGTTCACCACAGAGCCTAGAAGTGCAGCCTTATGGCCAGTCATGACCTGTGTCAGGGCTCTCAGAACCACACGCTCCTAGTGAAGGATGTTGGGGTGGTTTACTGACTTCCCACAGTAAGGATCTTTAGTGGTGCATCTTTTTCTGTGCTGTAGTTTTAGGTTCACTATTGACTTTAATGTCTCCTCAAACAATGAGGTGCCTAAAAATTAGTTCACAGTTACAAAGGAAAAATGACACTCTAATGATGATGTCAAAGGTAATTCCATAATTTTCAGCATCAGAGAACATAGTTTTCAACAGATGAAGCATGAAACATTCCAACAATTATGATATTAAAATGTGCTATATAGTCAATCCTGGAAAAGAAGGAATGATTTCCTGTGGGTGGCTTCCAGATGTGGAGGGGGAATGGAGAGGCCGAAATGAGATTACCCTGATCAGGAACTAGCCAATCAGGAAGCAGAGTGGTGGGGTCCTGGAGAAGGAAGCACATGGTCTGTTCCCAGCAGAAATGCCAGGATGCACATGCCTCGCCGGGCAGCAGTGACCCAAGTATAGTGGGGGCAGGGACGGCAGGAAGGGGCCGGGTGGGTTGTGAGGTTTCTGATCTCCATCTGCGCCTTCCTCCTCCTCCTGCCAGAGTCCTCTTCTCTTAGTGAAGCAACCGGCTGTGATTTTATCAACCCTAATGGTTTCAGATCCACCCTTGCCCCAGGTACCCACATACCCTGGCTCAGCCCCACCCAGTGAAGGCCACTTCCTCCAAGAAGTTTTCCTGACCCTAAATCTGGGATGTGTGAGCTTCTGTCATGCACCCATAATTCTCCTGTTTCTGCATGTCACTCAACAAAGAGATGGCAATACAGCTTTATGTATCAGTGCATACCGCGGGGCCGAATGCAGCTCAGGATGGAAGAGGCAGGGTAGCCCTAACCCAGCATGTCCCCGGCCTTCAATCGTTAAAGAGACATTGGCTAATGGGAAGCTGAGCTCAGGCAAAGCTGCAGGGTGCAGCCAGGGATGGGTGTCGTGAACCAATCAGGGATGATCCTGAGAAAGGCCATTTCTAAATATTCCCATGTGGGAGGGGGAGTTAGAAAGGCTTTGTTCTCAGAGCCAGGACAGGCTCCGGAAGCCGCGCCTACCCTGACTCCTTGCACATATTCTGCCATCTTTCCTAGAACCTTCCCTGTCCCCAGCCTTGGCACCTGTGATAGGCATTGAGTTGCTTGAACTAATTCTCAAGAAACACATTTTAGAAAATGCTTTTAATGTATCTAACGGGCCGAGGCCGTGGGAAACCTGTCAAGGGCAGCAGGAAGGTAAGTACTCGAGCTGTTGGCAAGGCTCACATGTGCAGTGGGGCCCTCGGGAAGGACTCAGGGCGGCTCTTGGGCTCATTCCTCCCCAGCCCCCTTCCCAAATCCCGGTTGCTTTGGGTCCCAGGGGTGACTCACACCCGCCCTGTTCATAGCAGGCAAGTCCCCTGCAGACTTCACGTGGTCACATGACATCTGTGAAGACACGTACATCCTGTGTAATTCCAGTCTAGGAGTCTTTGGTATCAAGATGTTGATATAAATACCCTCAATCTCTTCTGCCATATAGAATTTTCAAATTGGGGGAATTATTTGGAGAAATCACATGCTTTACAAATTATTATTCAAAAATAAAATCATGTTAATTTTAAGTCCCTGACAGTGCTAGAGAGGCCTGTCACAACCTTAGTTATAATTGCTTTATTTATTTCAGAATAAATGCACTCCAACTCGACACTGAGAAATGTCAAATATAAAATACCTGTGTTCTACCACAAAGATGGAAACAGACTCCACAAATGCAGAAACCTCATTATGGTAAAGATGAGCCCAAGGGAAAATTTTGTTAAATTGGACTTCATTAAAATTGGGAATTTCCGTTCATCAAAGGAACCCTGCAGAGAGTAAACAGCCAGCCCTCCAGGAGAGGTAAACCGTGGGTGGGAATAAAGGGCCCCCGACAAACCAGGACACACACAGTCCCACCAAAAGCAGGCAAGATCTTGACCTGACATTTCACAAAAGAGGCCAACTTCTCAATAAGCTTATAAAAAGGTGCCCTGTGTCACTAGCCTGTGGGGAAATGCAAATTAACACCACAAGGTATGCACTCTCTTCAGAGGGACCAGGGAAAAGAAGGGAGAAAAAGGAACACTGATAACACAGGTGCTGACAGGCGCTTTGAGGATGTGGGAGTGCAGGCCTGCTGGTCAGAGTGGACATTGGTGTGGCCGCCTCCCAAAGCTGAACACCCAGCCGGCGGCTGCATCGTCACGCAGGGGACCATCAGGCGCTCAGGAAGGCGGTCCTGAGCTGGGGGCACTGCAATGCCCACCAGGAGAGGAAGACAGAAGCCAGCCTGACGCCTTCATCCAGGGGTATGTCACAGACCACCCAGAGGACACCGCTCTGCCCCCAGCTCGGTGGCCCTACAGACACAGTGGGGGTAAAGGAGCCCTAAACAGAAGGGTCGTATGACATTCGCATTTGTAGGAAATGGTGGCAGGCTGTGAGCTGACCCTCAGAAGAGCAGCCTCCCGGGGACAGACCCTGAAGGGCACAGCAAGCTCCCAGGGCTGTTCTGCAGGGTGCCTATGTTTGTATTTTTCAACCAGGAAATATAACATGACATGATTTTGTTTGCAGTCACTTTTTGAAGTGATTCATTTACTCCACCAGGGTTATTACATAGATTTCCTTACACCCGCCAATTCTCCATTAGGACCTGTACACTGCTGTGTGCACGGATGGCAGATTCAGTAAGTTAAGGGAAGAGCACAGAGTCTTCTGGGAGACAGAAGTCCTAGCCAAAGGGTGAGTAAGGGCTGGGAGGAACAACCCATGCCCTCCCAGGTGGCCCCCAGCGGCTCCCTCCCTGCCTGGCTCTCTCCCACCTCTGAATTACCAGCGTTTCAGGCTGTCAGGCATCATTTCATTCAACCTTCTGAGCATTCCTCCTGGCAGAGCATTAGGGAGTGCACGCCTCCGCCCTTGTCTCCCACCCCACCTCCCGCTGCCTTTTGAGAGTGGGTCACTCAGGGCTCACAGGAACGGATGTGGGGCCAGTCGCCCAGGTGGGTGGGGCTGGCACAGGAGGTCCACCTGGGCCTGGTGCAGGAGAAGCTCCCAGGTACAGGAGGGATGCCAGTTGAAAGTTTCTTACCAAAACAAAGAATGCTCAAAGAAGCCTAGTGCTGGCACTGGTGCCTGGTGAGGCTGAGAAGGCAGAGGGAAGGGCCCAAGTCCACCCAATCTCTCGCCCCAGGAGTAGGCTGGCCTGCTGTGGGTGCTGAGCAGCAAGAGCTGGGGAAGGGAAGCCACAGACCTGCCACCCAGAGCTTTCTGCAGACCTTTCCACATGCCGGCCAGGCCCCCGAGTGCACACAGGTGCCGGTCCACTTTCCCACGCCACCCCACCCCATCCCACCCCACGGGGGCTGCTGCACACTTCCTCGGGGATCTGCATGTGGCACTGTCACCCCACTGCCCAGAAATAGTCTTCTGCTCAACTTTGTGTTTATAAACCTAGGATAATATAAAGAGGTGCCCACTTTCTGGTTCCTTAAAGACTGATTCTATACACATGCATATGTGTATGTATATACATACATGTGTACATACACCTATACATATATATACCTATGTACACATATCCATGCACATGTGTATGCGTACAATAGCACATGTGTATATGTGCATAAACACATATGTGTGCATGCATACGTATATATGTGTGTGCCTTTATCCATGCATGTGTGCAAATGTATGCACACATATATACACATGTGTGTGTGCATGCACAGATGCCAATGCCAACCCTTCACCAAGTACTAATGGTGCAGGTGCCACCTATTGGTGACGACTCCATGTCCCTTATCGTTGAGAGATCCATGCACATTATCACTGACTCCTTATAAGCTTCTTCTGCCCACACACTTTGTGAGGAAAGGAGAATCACAGTGGAGCTGGAGGCCACGCAGCCAGGACCATCCACAGCGACCTGGGCAGGCCGGGCTTCCCTCTGAGGTGAGCGGGCCTCCACTTCCTGTGGTGCCGGCCCCACTGCTGGCCTGGGTCTTCTTGGAGTAGACAGGCAGCAGGGCCAGGGACACGAACCTCTGCGGCGTCCAGGAGGAGAGTGCTGGGGTCATGGGGCGGGCTGCTTCGGAGTGGCCTCCAGGATGAATCTGGTGGCCTCTCTTCCTGGGTCTCATCTACACATTTCAGCCTGTGGATAAAGGCACTTCCATCCGGCTCCTAACCAGAAAGGAGTGAGGCCATGGACACTACCGAGCCCCTGAGACCCTGGTGGCATAAGACAGCCTGCACACACGGTTCTGGAAAGGTTACAGCTGCAACACTCTGCCTCGGGGATGGCAAGCGGGGCCCTGCTGCCCTTGGTTCATTCTTAGTTTGGGTCTGACCTGGCTTCAGAGCTATGCTGGGCTGGCCAGCCACACTCACCACAGAGGTGGATGGCTCAGGTCCCCACGTCTGCCCTGGGCTTCCTGGCACAAGTGCGTGCACATCCACAAGCGATTTCCCCTTTCACTTTAGTTACCCTGAGGCCCTGGGATGGTGCTACATCAACACATAGTGATGTCATCTCCAGCAAAATTGGACGCCAAAGCAGCGTAATCCCACTAAGACCCAGCAGAAGCTGGTGCTCAGGCTGATCTGATTCCCAAAAGAGCCACAGTGCATGCCTCCCAGAGCCACTGTGCACGCCTCCAGGCGCCACCTGCTCTCAGTGTGGAAGTGAGTGCGTGCGTCCCGGCACCACCTGCTCTCAGTACATAAGTGGCTCCCAGGTGCCACGCTGGAGCCCGCCAGTGACTCATGGCCCCTGTGTGTCAGGGATACAGACACAGGACAAAGTCCAAGAATATTTTCTTGGCCTGATCTCTGACTGCTGTAAACCAACTTCGCTACAGAAGAAATGTCCAAAGAAAATGTACGATCGACTCAGGTGCGTGACGTCTGCCCAGTGGAAAGTGGTAGCAGTGTGCACTCCAGCCCACCAAGGGAGTATGAAACGTGGCTGCTGTTGATGGAGGGGGAACCCCAGCAAACCAGGACTGTGATCTTCATTCCCTTTGCTCATCAGGGGAAACCAGAGACTCCTTTACAACTGAATAATCATTTAGATGCTGCACTTCAGCTGGTTTTGCAGTCAAACACCTTACAGACGGCGGGATCTGGCACTCTCTTAGATTCTGTGTGTGCACTCCAGTGTTTCTGTGTACATGTGTATAATCAGTCAAGCAATACAAGAGGTAAAACTGCCTGCTGAAGTAACACACTGACTGCAGGTGCAGCACCAGGTGGAGCACGCCCTGGGCCCGCGACAGCTGCAGGGTGGGAGGTTTCACCTTGCAGGTGGTCGATGGCAGCTACTCTGGTAATGAGGCAAAATATCAAATTCCAAGTGGAGGACAGCATCCCTGACTTTCCTGTTCTGTCTGGCCTCAAAAGGACCTCGTGCAATACCATTCAGACTCTATAAACTGGCCGCACTGTGTGATTCACAGCCAGGTGAAATCTCACACAAGCAGGTTTTATGCAGTCATTCTACCACCCTTTATGGAAATTTTACCTGAGCCAAGTGCTCCACTAGACACAGAGGGAACAAGCAAAAACCCAGGCCCTTCCATTACTTCCACAAGCGTTTCAGAAAGAACACCGTGGTGCCTATGCGCACATCTGTGTTTTTATCTACACATCCATGGATGGGTAGCTAAGTAGATGATAAACACACACACACACACACACACACAAACCTGAGAATTGAAAGACATTTTTGCCCTTGGTCCACAGTTTCAGGTCACCCCCTTCCTTACCAGAAGCCCTGAGGGTTCCTCTCCTTGGATGGAGCTCTTTGGTGGAAAAGTTTGAGAACCAACCCACAGTCTGCTCACTGAGAGCAGTTTTCTGCTCTCAAAGCACGTGTTGCAGAGTCTTTGGCTGACAGCACATTTGAACAAAAATCATCTTTTCAAGAATGGCAAACCAGATCTGCTCTCAGTAGAAACCTAGCATTTCCTATTCCAAAAGTCACCTGACCTACCTAAAGGAATGTGGGGTGTTGGGTATAATGGAGCTGCACCACAGCTTCCCAATGGTGTGAAGTTCTTATTTGCTGAGTGTGATTAGCATGTGACTATCAGTTTCGGCAGCAACCCATGGAACATTTTTCCTATTATTGCTCAAACTTAAAGTAATTGAACAAATAACCATATCATTTGTTTAAATTATACATCTTATAAGGACTGAGAAATATCTTTTCAAGCGCTTTTCAAAAGGTAGAAATCATAAAGTCTTGCACATTGCCAAAGTGGCAAAATTAAAATGGAAAACAAAAAGATAGGTTTGTGATGCAAATATATATATATATATACATTTGATGTATAAATGCTCTTGCAAATCAAGAAAGGAATTACAGGTACAGTAAAGAAATTGGTGGTCGTGTGGCTGGAGTTCACCTAGAATCAAAGAGATACACATGAAAAAAGTTCCTTTTTGACTTAGCTGGCAAAGATCAAAAGAAGAAGAATGTCCACAAAAACACAAATGAGCTCTCACATACCATTTGCTCCAAGGAACACAAACTGGCACAGGCTTTCTGGGAGGAATTTGTTAATGCTGCATGAAAAACCTTACCTTGAGGCATACCTTTTCATTAAACAATTACATCTTTAGGAATTTTCTCTAAGGAGGTACTTAGATGTAACCAAAAATGCATAGTATGTTTGGGCAAAAATTAAACTTATAATTTATAATAGAAAACATAGCATAAATTATCCAAACTAAGAAATAAAAGTTAAACAAATAATGGTATGGTCTCACATGTTGGAGAATGGTGGTTCTTAACTCCTGATGTTAAAGCAGCAAGAACACACCCTTGGCCTGAGGCCATGTGTACAAAAGTGAGCACACACAGGAGGGCTGGGGGTCCCCCGCCTTCTATTCAATCCCTGCATCCCAAGAATATTTATTGACCTGGAAAGATGCGTATGATACATTGCTAAATAAAAAAGAGAATCAGGCTAAAAAAATATACAGCAGGTGATGGAAGTTTATAAAATACCCGTATCTGTGTGTTGTGCATGAATGTGGATGATTTCAGCTGCAGGTTTACAAGAACCCAACTCAGGCAGTCTCGCCATTATTAAAAGATGGGTTGTCATTTCAGCAGATGCTGATGAAAACTCCAAAGTACCTTTTAGGTTCACTTGTCCAAAAATGTTGTAACCATATTAGAGATTTCATGCAATATCAGACTGAGAGATCTGGACCAACCCTCCCATGAAGCCAAAATAGAGAAGGATGGGAGCTTTCAAGTTGGAAGGCATCAGACAGCCATGGCCGGGAAGACCTTGGTGTGGGGACGTGGAGAGGGAGCCCAGAGTGGGGGGAGTAGCACCAAGGGTCACCCACTTATGGGCTGAGCCAAGGATCCAACAACCCCCCCCCCGTGGATGGAGAGCAGGTGGACACCAGGCTGTGAACAAGGGCTACTGAGGGCTTTGGCCAGGGGGCAAGAGAAGTGAGTGTCAGACAGAAGTGCATGTTCAAGGCACTGAGGCCACATCCAGTCACTGCAGGCCCCAATGGGATGGACATGATCTAGCACTTCTGTCCTCAAAAATCCACCCAGTGGAAGCAAGCATGCATCTCAGGGAGAAGATGAAATATCTTGGACATCGACATAACTCTGCAATTTTTAATAATGCAAAGTTCAAGACATAATCAAAATGATAACCATGTAAATAAGGAAACTCTACTCAAAACCAAGAACTGGCAATCAGAGAGGGTCAGATAATAGAGCTATGACATATGGACTGAAACACCTCTGTTTCAGTCTATTCAAGGAAATAAAACACAAGATGCAGAGAGTTGGCGTATTAGGAGGCAGCCACAGCTTAAATGGGTCTCCTTGGAAATTCCGAGTGTCCAGTCCCAGGGCCTGTGCTCCAGGAAGACTAGGCCAGGCAGTAACCAGAGAAATGAGGAGGAAGATCCTGGAGTGGCTGTTATCACTCCAGCTCTGAGATTCAGGAGCCCACCCCCAAGGTCTGTAGGGTGTGTGTGCACCTGCAAGCCCATAGGAATGTGTTCCTGTGCACTCAACAGTCCTACTGCTGGAGAAATGGCAGGCAGGACCCAAGGGGCCAAGGCATGGGCTGCAAGGACAGTCCTACAGTTAGGGCCCCTTCTTACCACCCACTGCCAGGGCCTGGCCAAGTGTAGGAGGCCACGAGAGGCAGTAATCCCCATGTTCCCAGCTCCAGAGAAGGCAAGAGCTCATGTTCCACACACGCCACATATAGACAAGGCTTAACATTCCCCATGTTCCCCTGAGAGCCCCAGAGGTCTGAGTCAGGGAGACGGGACAAACGTTGTACCTTCTTTCTAGCAATGACCTTGAGCAAGGCACGCCTCCTCTGTGAGCCTTGAATGCTCAGCTCCAGAAGGAAGCTGGGTCTGCTCCTGGCTCACAGGGCTGTTGACAGATCCTGGAGAGTGAAGACAGAGCTCAAGAGAGTGGGTGCCACAGGCACCAGGTAGGGGTCAGTAAAGGGTGGTTACCATGATGGTGGGCAACTGGCACTCACAGGCTGCCTGAGACAGGTCATCCCTGGGGGACCAGGTGCTTCAGAAGAGCCCCAGAAGGCAATGAGGTGAAGGTTGGCATCCGGGGTACAGAACTGCTCTGTGTCCCCAAACTTACCCTCTGGACAACTCTTCCACTTCACACAGTGGCAGTGCACGTGGCTCCTTTGTTTCTCGAGTCCAGTGAGGTTTCCCAGGCTGCTACAGTCTTCCTGCAAATCCAATCCCTAAGTTATCTGCAGGTCTGAATGATCTGTATCCAGAATTATAGCAGCTGAACCAGTAAAAGTTGTACACACCCTCTGCCCAGTTCTTGTCTTCGTTTGGTGGGTTTCCCTGGGAAGCCATTTCCACTGGGTTTTAGTGGGACTACACTGCTTTGGCGTCCAGTTTTGCTGGAGATGACATCACTGCGTGTTGATGTAGCACCATCCCAGGGCCTCGGTAGCTAAAGTGAAAGGGGAAATCGCTTGTGGATGTGCACGCACTTGTGCCAGGAAGCCCAGGGCAGACGTGGGGACCTGAGCCATCCACCTCTGTGGTGAGTGTGGCTGGCCAGCCCAGCATAGCTCTGAAGCCAGGTCAGACCCAAACTAAGAATGAACCAAGGGCAGCAGGGCCCCGCTTGCCATCCCCGAGGCAGAATGTTGCAGCTGTAACCTTTCCAGAACCGTGTGTGCAGGCTGTCTTATGCCACCAGGGTCTCAGGGGCTCGGTAGTGTCCATGGCCTCACTCCTTTCTGGTTAGGAGCCGGATGGAAGTGCCTTTATCCACAGGCTGAAATGTGTAGATGAGACCCAGGAAGAGAGGCCACCAGATTCATCCTGGAGGCCACTCCAAAGCAGCCCGCCCCACGACCCCAGCGCTCTCCTCCTGGACGCCGCAGAGGTTCGTGTCCCTGGCCCTGCTGCCTGTCTACTCCGAGACCCAGGCCAGCAGTGGGGCCGGCACCACAGGAAGTGGAGGCCCACTCACCTCAGAGGGAAGCCCGGCCTGCCCAGGTCGCTGTGGATTGAAAATCCTATCAATGCCAGAGTACCTCTTTTTACAGTCCTCAGGAATATTCTGGTGAAATCATGGGAATGTGAAACCCAAAGCAGCCTGTTCTACCCTCCAAAAGCTACTCCTCACCCATGGAGGAAACCCAAATATAGCAGACGGTGTGTCTGGCAAGGCGGGTGTGAACTGAGACACAGGCAGCCGGAGCCAACAGCCTGTAAAGTGGCCTGAGCAGCTTATCAGTGCACCGCACGTCTCCCGCTTACGTGGCAGTTTTCAACCCCTCAAGCACTTCTGCAGTCGTAACAGAAACCCGATAATAATAATCTATGGTCTCACAGACCTTTAGATTGGCAAGGCCTCCATGTGCTTTACCTAACATCAGCCTAAAAAAGCACATGGTAAATAAGTGGATGTTACTATTATCTCCATGTTCCAAATGAGAAAATGAAGACACAGAGACATGAAGTAATGTGCCTCGTGACTTGAAGAAAGAAATGAAGACAGAAGCCAGGTCTGGGATCCCCAAAGCCGCCTGTCACCCCTCCCTTCTTAACTTTACCCCCATGATCTCCAAGACAGCATTCAAGGAATCCACCAGATACTGACTCCCATGGGGCAAAGGCAGATATTATAGAAAAGGGCAGAGTTTAGCAGGATGTCAGTGGGAGCCCCAGAAGGCCCTTCCACCAGCAGAGGTGTGAGGGAGAGGAGGTGTCCAGAGGGCATCGGATGCTCAGCCTGGGGCACCAGTGGCTCCCTCTGCTGAGCCTTGAACACTGGCTGTTTTCTGGCACAGCTGGGGCCCCATGCCCCTGCCCAAACCACACATCCATGGTCCTCACTTAGATGAGTCCAGGAGCAGGTCGCTCAGGCCCCTTGTGTGGTCCTCGTCCTCGACTCCTGGTCCTCACATCCTGGTCCATCCATCAGCAAGTCACACCTTCACCTCCAAAATGTAACTTGAAAACCACCCATCTCCACTGTTTCCACCAGTGTACACCGCCCTTCTCCTGACCCTCTGCAGCAGGCCCCAGCCCGCATCCCTCTTCCCAACAAGGACCCCTCTCCACCAAGCACCAGGGCCAACTTTCTGCTGGCTTCCGCTTCAATAGATGGACTCCTGACACCCCAGCCATGCAAGCCTGTCCCTCTTGAGCATCACCTGCCCATTATCCATCTGCTCCCTCTGACTCAGTCACCCTGCATATGTCCTTGTCCCAGAGCCTAGAGCAGCAACATGGGCACCTAATTACAGCAGACCTGAGGCCCATACCTGCTGACTCAGAACCTCGGGTTCCAGCACATGTTTTCTCAAGGCACCAGAGGACACAGAGGCTGCTGAGGGGCAAGCATGTCGCCCACCTCCTGGGAGATTCTTCTAGCCCTGTCTCAGAGCCTTTCCACTGCTGTTCCTTCCACTCAAAATGCTTTCCCCATTGGTTTGGCATGGGTCTCATGAGTCACCTATGAGAATATCTTAAGTATTCACTTGTTTTCATGTCTATTTTCTGCTTTTCCCCACCTAATGGGACTCTAAACCCCCTGAAACCAGGGCCAGCTCCTGCACTGCCACCATCCCAGCGGAGGAGCACACAGTCAGCGTGCCGGCCGGAAGGAAGCAGCCTGAGCATCTGCCTCTGCACAACATCTGGAGGCCCTACTTCCCCACTGCACAGATGAGCCAGTGAGGGTTCAGGGGGGGTAACTAGCTGGGCTTGGGTCTTAAAGCCAAGTAAATGGCAAAACTGGACCTCAGACATTCATTTCCAGGCACTTCCGCTGGACCCCCTGCCAACATCTGAAGGGGTTACTTTACCTCACCGCAGGTCACAGCACAGATCTCTGATGATGCTCTGCCTGCTCCCACATCAGCAGCCTGAGCCCAGCTCTCAAGATGCACAGTGCAGACATCTGCAGGCTGCAGGAAGCTCTCCACTCTGGGCCTGTGGTGAGGGGCTCAGTGGTGTCCCTGTCCAGAAGGGACCTCAGTCTTTGCAAATACAGAAAGGATGCATGTGGAGCCTTTTACGAGGGGCACTGGCTAGGGGTTGGCCTTGGCCTGGCATCCAGATGCCCCGGAAGTACTCCACAAATCTCTTGACCACCTTCATGCTTTGATCACATTGGCACATTTAACTTGGGCTTATTTTTCCATTTGTCACATTCCTGATAATCCTGTAATTTTTCAACTACAATTTTTCTTAACTTTAAAAGCATTTACTCTTTCCAGAACAGTTGTCTCAGTTAAGGTCCATCAGAGAAAGAATTACTTAAAAACTTGTGGTGGCACTTGGTGAATGTAGCTATGCCCCACGTTGCAAAAGTCCAGACACACACCAAGGTTGCTTGAAGCTCACCCGCTCTCTGCTGGACTGGGCTGAAATCTGAGACCTCAGAGGCTGCAGACCATTGGTTCCCACACTCAATACCCAAATTCAGAACAGCTGGGTTAACTGGCCTGTGCATCACCTTTTTTCCTGGAGCCGAGCCACTGTATGCCTTTCTCTTCTAAAGTTGAAGACAAATCCACAGGAAAACAAAATTAGTGATACCAGCTGCAACTAACATGTAAAACGACATTTTTATCTAATTGTTGCTCATTATGTCTTATAAAAGGAAAACCATGCGTTCAAGATCTTCTTCATCAATTTATGACCTAATTTTCCTGAGTTGTTTCAGAGACCCTGGGAAGTCATATAAAGTATGTGCAGAAAAATCATATACATAATTAGCTAAGAAAATTAAGTCTGCATGTTGCCATGTAGTCCGACCAAGAGGACAGAATACGCATTGTCAGGCAGGAGGTGAATCTTCACGTCCTGTGGTCAGACTGCGGAGCGCTCTGGCACCAGCCAGGTCAGTGCCAGTGGGTCACGCTGAGGGCCGTTCCCACCCACTGAGCCTCTCCTGCTGTGGCAAGGTTGCCCATGATTATGCTGGCTATTGCCATGTCCCCAAGAGCTGTGTGAGGTTCTGGAGATGTCAAGCTGTGGCAGGTATAGACCCTCAATTTGAACTTCTGCCCATGATGTTGCTGAGCTTAGAGAAAATCTCTAATTGTCATTAGACCATCTGGCACCCCAGGGTCCCTCCCTGACACCCTGCTCCCTGCCATGTCTGCAGCTGTCCCCACCTCTCTGGTGGCACAAAGGCCATGACTCCCCTCCTGTCTCAGGCTGACTCTCTCCTGCATGGGCACCCCTGCAGAGTGGCCTGGGCTGGCCCAATCTCTCCCGTTCGGCCTCTGGTGACCTCCACAGTCTGATCCTGGTCCCTGAGGCTGAGGTTTCTCTGCAGCCTGACCTTCTCCTGACCTGTTCTGCCCCTGCCAAGCCTCTGTCTCCCTGCCTCAGCTACATTCAGTTCTTTCAGTCCCACTTCCTCCTCTGCTTGGAAAATCAGGTTCATCTCTGGGGAACAGGTCAGATTTTACCTCTTCTCAGAAAGTTCCTGTATTTCATATATCAACGGGAGGACTTTGCACAGCTGCTGTGTGTAGCCCAGACCAGGGCCCTGTCATCACAGTGCTTGTTCTGCAGGAAGAAGGTGATGTCTGCCTGACTCCTACATGTTACAGGGATCCAGTAATATTCCTGCAGTGGAAATCGGAGGTTAGTGGGATAGAGAACACAGATGGTGTGTGTGTGTGTGTGTGTGTGCATGTGTATGTGTATATGTGTATGCATGGCATGTTTGTGTGCATGTGTATGCATGGCACTGCTGTGAGCCCCTGTCACACTGCGTTGACTGTAGATAAAAGTTAAGAAGCTGTGATTTCCCAAGAAAGTCTGGAGACATAGGAAATATGGGGCTGCCATCCCTGCCCTGAACCAGATAAAAAGATGTGCTGTGGACATAAACCTGTTCCAAGAGGGAAGTGGTTTCCCAGGATCAAGAGCAATGATGGAGCAAAATCAAAGGCCTACCCAAAAGGGTCAGAAATCTTCAATGGGTCAAGTGGTCCAGCTCCCAGTGGGAAAGGAGGGAAAGAATGTGCGGCACCAATTCTGCTGGTGCCTGAGACTCCCATATTTGTAGACAGATGTGTACCCCCCAGCTTGAGGGTCATGTGTTGAGTGTTTCACCTGGAGATCCACCATGAGCAGAGATGAGCCTTGGGTGTGGAGGGTAGAGGGGCAGACGCTCCAACACGGAGAATGGCTGCACATTTCAACAGCGATGATCCTCATAAAATTAAGGGTGTGTTAGACTGGGCTGTGTATAACGAGGTTGAAAATACAATAGATACTATGAAAATGGAAGAGTACAATACCCCGGGCCCGCCTTCTTCCACGAAAGCTGCTAATGGGCTCCAACACTTCAGAATCGACTTCTGCAGAACCCTGGAATACAGTCCTGATACAACAATCAGGAGACTTAACCAGGAAGGAAGCATGTGCTGTGTTGAGGCATTTTAAATTGCCTGCCGCTGCCCCCCGCCCCAGATGAGTGGTCATAGAGCCTTCAGCCCCATCTCCAGGGCAGACAGCTAGTGCCGGTGGCCCTGGAAGGACAGTGTAAAGGGCTGCCTCTCTTCACCTGACTCAGAGTCTGCCCTAGGCTCGGCTGGCATCCTGCATGGCATTCTCAAAAGCATTTACCGTAAAGACACAGGCCTTAGAGCCAGAGCTGGAGTGAGTCAGGACACACCAGAGGCATTCCTGAGAAGGAAGAGGTCGGGAAATGAGGTGAGGGGAAAGGACAGGGGGCAGGAGAGACCACACGCACGCCTTAGGCTGGAGGAAGGTTCACAGCAGGCCTGAGAGGGTCTGAGCTTGTCTACCATCTGGCTGGCCACACAGGAAGTGGGGCTAAGGCAGAGGGATAGCTGCCAGCAGGGGGCAAGCCTGATTCCCAGAGTGGAAACATATTCACACTGTCCACTTTCCAACAGAAGGTCAGGAGACATGTGCCAGGAAGCAAGAATGTAAGGCCCACTCGCAGGGAGAAAAGAACTTTATAGAAAGTGCCCATGAGGGAGCCCAAGCATTGATCTTATTATGCAAAGACCTTAAATCAATCACCTTAAATCTACCCAAAAAGCTAAAGGACCCATGGACAAAGAGCTGCAGGAAATCAGGACAATGTTCCAACAAACAGAGAATATCAACCAAGAGACAGAGACATAAAAAGAGACAACAGAGATCCTAGAACGGAAAGTACCATATCTGGAGTAAAAGGGTTTGCTAGAGAAGCCCAGTGCAGATCTGAACACACAGAAGAGGAAGCCTGTGAACTTGAAGATGACTCAGTGGAGAACATTCTGTCTGAAGGAGCAGAAAGAGAAAAGCATGCAGAAAACAAACAGGGCCTTGGAGATAACACACCCAAACACATCAGTGATGAAACAAGGGGAAAGCCCAGGGGAACGACTCAGAGCTAGACTGTTCATTATGCAGAAACACTAGGATCCTTGGACACCCTGCTTGCTGGTCTTGGCCATTCCCCCAAACCTATCCCAAGAGTCCTATCTTGGGGAAATCATGCATTCTTGACCAGCGTTTCTGGATTAGAGTGACCCGTAGAGTTTGTCAAAAATAGAGATCTGTGGGCTGGGTTCTCAACTAATCTATAGATTAATGTATACATTTTCATATCAAATATGTAAGTGAGATACATAATTAGGAACTTGTAGGAGGGACTGTGAGATTACAGAGCCTGAGAATTCCCAGTCTTCTATCTACAAGCTGGAGACCCAGCAGAGCTGAGGGTGCACATTCCTGTGTGAGCCTGCGGGCTGGGGACGATGGTGTGAGCACAGAAGACTGACATCCCCGCTCACAGGCAGGCAGAAAGCCAGCTCAGCCTTCCTCCTGTTTTGTCCTGTTCAGGCCCCCAAGCCACGTAGGTTGTTTCCGCATCTTGGCTGTCGTGAGTATGCTGCAGAATATGAGGGTGCAGACAACTCTGAAATAATGGTTTCATTTCCTTTGGATAAATGCCCAGAAGTGGAATTTCTGGGTCGTATGATATTTCCACTTTTAATTTTTTGAGAAACCTCCATAATGTACCCGCAGTGGCTGCACCAGTTCACACTCCCACCAGCAGTGTAGGAGGGCTCCCATTTCTCCACATCCTCGCTAACACTTGTTACTTCTTGTCCTTTGGATAGTGGCCATTCTGACTATTGTGAGGTGATATCTCATCATGGTTTTGATTTGCATTTCCCTGATGATTAGTGATGTGGAGCCTCTTTTCATGTGCCTATCAGCCATCTGTACATCTTCTTTGGAAAAAATGTGCATTCAGGTCCTCTGCCCACTTTTTAAGTGGATTTTTTCAGTGATTGTCTGTTTGTTTGCTATGGAATTATACATGTTCCTTATATGTTTTAGATATTAGCCCCTTATCAGACATGATTTGCAAATACTTTCTCCCACTCCATCGGTTGCTTTATCATTTTGTTGATTGTTTCCTTTGCTATGCAGAAGTTTCTAATTTGATGTCACCCCACTCATTGAATTTTGCTCATTTCTCTTTTTTTTGGTGTCATATCTAAAAATCAAGGTCAAGGAGGTTTTCCCCATGTTGCCTTCTAAAAGTTATAGTTTCAGGTCCTACATCTAAGTTTTTAATTCATTTGAGTTAACTTTTTGAGTGGAATAGTAGTTAAATTGAGACACTAGAGATTTCTTCCATAATACTGTTCTCCCATAAACCAAACAAAGGCTCCTTGGAAACATGGTATTTTCTAGGGCTGGAGCAGAGAAAATACAAGATAAACCTGGAGAATCTTACAGTGCCAGAAATTAAATAAGTACTAAAAAAATTAATAAAGCATGAAACCATGTTAAAAGGACACAGGGGCCAAACTAAAAGGACCTCCTCCATATGTCAAGCCTTTAACAACTTGAGCAACAGATTAAATAAAATAGTATTGGATTATACTATCAAACCCCTAAGATAATTTTCCCTAAATCCATACTACTATGAATAAGTAAATGGGAGTGAAGTAACAGTCTTTCTTCAAGAAGAATTCCAATCAGTAAATGTACATGTGTCAAAGGAAAGAGTTTCCCATTAGATTATCCCAGTAATTATTGCTGTACCAAGATGCACTGTTGATGCTGGAGTTAGAGGACACATCTCTAGGGAGAAACAGGGCATTTGCATAACCTTAAAGTATCTCCTGCAAAATATTTTCCAGTTATGGGGTAGGTTTGACAAACGCTGAGGATTTAACAAATTCTTTGAAACCCCTCCATTCCCCTAGGAGGTGGGGTTAATTCCCCCAAGTAGAGACTGGATTTAGGGATGAACAGGGAACAGAAGGGAACAGCAGCATCATGGTGCAGAAACCCACAGACTCACCCTTAGCCCAGGACGCAGGGTCAACATCACAGTGCTAAGTCGTGTTCACGTCATTGGCCCCAATGTGATGTGGAGAGAGAGCACCCTTCTGGACCATCCCAAATCCACGCCTGGTCTAGTCATGAGAAAACCCCATGCAAACCCAGATTTAGTGACTTTCTGTAAAACACCTAACCAGTGTTCTTCAAAAAGTCAAGATCATGGTAGATGAGGCAGAACTAACAAATGTCACAGATGGCCCAGGAGGGTGACCACCTTGGTCTGCATGGAACCAACAGGGTCCCAGGATGGGAGATAAGGAGGGGCACAGGGATGCCCCTGGGAAGGAGGCATGGGGGCTAAAGGCACCATGGAACTGGGTCCAGTGGGGAAAGGTGACATCCAAATCAATCTATAGGTTAGCTAATAATTTTTTACCAATGTTAATGCCTTTAGTTTAAAAAGTCTGAGAGAGGAGAGAGTCCGAGTGGGAGATGGCATGGAGTGGGGGGAAAGCCATGGAGAAAGTTGGGTACCATAAGGCACTCCATCAGCAGGTAGCAGTGGGATTATACATTCCTTCTTTCTGTGCATCACTATTTTTCAATGTCCTAACATACATTAGTTTTGTAGTAAGAATAAACGAAGCACATTCATTTAATGTCCTTTATTATATTGCTATATTGAATAACATGACACACATGAAGAAAGGTCAATTAAACAAATATTCAGCACAATTAGTAATTACAAGCCAGCACTCAGGAAACCAACAAGCAGACAAACAAATAAGAGCATTGCCAGACCCCAGAAGCCCCCGTGCAGATTAGTAGTTTCTGAAGGAAGAATGGATTGAATATGGTTGCAAATAATTTGAATTGTTCAAGAGAAGTCACAGTATCTATGATTTCATTTGCATTTTCAATAAAGAATAACAGTTATTCCAATTAATATTAATATTTAGTAATATCCTATTTCATACTTTGTATCTGGTAGGAATGCTTGGTATTTGGTAGGAATGTTATTTAGGACAAGACACTGAAATATTAAAATGCAAATCTTTTATAGTCTATAAATCCAGATATGGCATGCTCAGATGAAGTATTTGACTACAAAATTCAAACAGGTAGTTATTACCTGGGCAATTTCCACCCTAAGAATGTTCTTAACCAGCTAGTGTCCTCAGTGCCTCTGAGCCAGCTTCTCCGTTTGTGACGTCAAACCCCTGCCATCTCCCCACTCCACTCAGCTGAGATAGAATAGATAGAATCGATGCACTTTGCAGCTGACTGATGCAGCAGTAATAAGAGCATACGAGGAGTAGAGTGGGCTGAAATTTAATAGTGCTCACTTCTATAGGCCTGGGATAATAAGAAGAAAAGTGCTAGTATCCACAACCAAAATACACAAATGCAAAAACACAAGCACCCGCACACTCATATGGAACTTGAGAGTGGAGACTCCAGACATTCACAAAACAAATGCACTGTTTGTTAGATACCAAGCCAAGTACTAGTAATTGAAGATAGAAATTTTTTCAAAACACAAAAATGCTGTCAATGAGTTCATGGTACCATTGGAATGAAACGTACTTATACTGTGTACAGTAAGCGCCCCCCACCCCATCCCCATACATCTTGTGGTCAGGGGCCCTTGTCACATTTTTTCACCACCATCCTGGGAACAGATAGCACACATCAAGACAGCAGGATGAGAAAATGAAATGGTAAGCGATTATTTCTTGTAAAAAGCCCCACAATAGCTTCCAAGAAGGGGATAACAAGCTGCCCAGGGCAGCATGAACATGGTCTTGGGGCTGTTATTCTGCCAAATTCCTCCTGTATACTAACTCCAGGTGGAGCCCAAGACTTCAAAGCAGAGCTGTGTTACAACGTAATGGTGTGGGCAGCTCACAGAGGGGCCACAGCCCATCCCCAGCCACCATGCTGGGCTTGCCTGGGGTTCCTCCGGGGCCAGGAGGGCCGACACAGCACCCAGCTCTGCAGGGGCAGGTGCACCAGGTCCACGCCCACGAGGCTGTGGTGGGTTTCACAGACTCCTTCCTCATTCTTGGCATTTAGCTTCTGCAACTGTTTTACCTTTTTAATTTTAAAATTGAACACAAATGAGGGAATATTTTTCGTCTAAATTTGTTCTCTCACTTAAAAAAAGAAAACGAATTCTATGAACCACTTGGAAATCATAAACAACACTGCTTCAAGAGGCTATGATATCCTTGCTTTCTGAAAAAAGTCAATACGACATTTCAACAGGCATCAAAAACTGGAGACTGGGTGAGTCTGAGCCTCGGCTCTAGTAAGCCTTCCCTAAAGGTGGGTTCGTGTATCTGGGGTGAAGTCACAGCCATGTCAAGAATGCAAAGTGAACTTGATGGTCAAGGTGACATTAGCTGATCCAAACCAAAAGGCCATGCAGCACCCACATGCAGCTGCATGTGGATGTTTGGAGGCCACACTTGCCCTGGAGAGGAGAGAGCTGCCCAAGCCTTTGGAGGCCAGGTCACCCCCCAGGACAGATGACTCTGTGACCCCCTCTCTCCGGCTACTGCAGCACCTCTGGTTTCCTAAGTGTGTCCCATGTCCCAGACATGAAACTGGGTGACAGAATTGCAAGGTGGCAGCTGGACACTGAGGAACTGTGGTTGGGTCGGAGGAGGCAGGCGGGAAAGAGCTCTGGGAGTGTGGCTCACCCGGCACCAGGGTCTCCCCGAGGGACAGTGAGCCGGTGGTGTGCAGAGAGCCTGGGGGGAATCCTGGAGAGTAACAGGAGCTGGCCCTCAGGGACCCAGGAAGAACAGCAGGTAAAGGCCTGGAGGGTCATTGGTCAGCCGGGGCCACAGGGACAGCACCACAGAAGGCCGCTTATACAGCATAGATTTATCCCTCCCAGCTCTGGGGGCTGGTCATCCAAGGTCAAGGTGCCCATTCGGGCCCTGACCAGCAAGCAGTGTCCCAGGCATGTGGATGGCCACCTTCTCACAAGGCAGAGAGGGGGAGCTCTCAGGGGTTTCTTCCCATGTATCCCAGCAGGGGGACCCACCCTCGGGACCTCATCCAACCCTAATCATCTCCCATAGGCCACACCTCCTAAGTTCCACACTGGGAGTCAGGGCTTCACCATGTGAATTTTAGAGTGACTTACACATTCAGCCCATAAAAGGTCATGAGAGGCCCAGAGGGCAGCCTGGACGTTTGGAGGCCACACTTGCCCTGGAGGGGAGAGGGCTGCCCAAGACTTCGGAGGCAGCCGGGCCGCCGCAAGCACCTGCTCTCACAGTCTCGGTGACTCCCTGGTCAGTCCTGAGGGCATTCTGACACCAGGCCAGACGCGTCTGCCTGGACTTCAATGCCAGTTCCCCAGGGAGCTGCCCTCCGTCCTGGCCTTCCTTTGCCCGGGGTCCTGCGCTGCCCAGTGACCAGCACCCCTGCCTCTGTAGGAAGGACATTCTCACTCCTGTCGTCTGACTTGTCAGCTCGTGCGGCACCGCTAGTGTGAGGCAGAGGCACAAGTGCAGAACATGCCCATCGCTCTTACAGCTTCTCCAGGAAACAGGGAGCAGACATCGGTATTTGCTCCTGCAGCTCCAGGGAAAGCACGGGCATTTCCTGACCTTGGGCTGAGGATGTATCCAAGAAGGACCCATTAGACCAAAGGAGCAAGTGACTTCATTTTACAAATGCAGACACAGCTGCTGTCAGTGGCCAGCTACCAAGCGATGAAGCCCAGACTGTGCCCCTAACCATGGAACCCTGGCACTGCCTCACTGCCCCAAATCTCAGAACAAGCAGGCCCCAGCTGCCTCTCCCCAGGAGTCTGTAAAGAGAGCTCGTATGTGTGAACTACCTGGCTTCTCCTTGTTAGACACTGAAGAAAATACAGGCTACCTCCCCAGATACTTCACCCAGGCCTTCCCCAAACAGCAGAGCACAGACATGAGAGGTCAGAAGGCAAGTGCAGGCCCACCTCTGAGTCCAGGCAGTGCACCTGGCGGGTCCTAAGCGCCCAGCTGCCGGGTGGCCAAGCCTGACTTCTTTTCCAAAGAGGAACCTCATCCTGTATACTTGCATACTTGCAGGTTCTGACAAACACCCATCAAGCTCCAGGATCCTCACTTGATTTCGAAAGGAAGTCACTTAGGGCAAATTCATCCTTTCTGCGGTTACTGGAAGAAAGGTCAGCTTGCTGGGATCAATCACTAATCCTGGGTCTTCCATTCACTTAAATACAGCACTTTCAGCCAGGTGCTGGGTATCTCCGAGTGACCAGGAAACCCAGGACCCCAGGTCACACTCAGCCGCAGACACCGCCATGAGCCCCTGGCCCTGCTGAAACCCTCCCCAACCCTTCTGAGATGCGTAGCCTTTCATGGGAAACACTCTCAGTGGTCACCGGGGAGCTCCCACTGTGCCGGGCTCACTCTGTTGCCCCCACAGCCCCAATCCACTGGATGTGAGTACAGCCCTCCTTTCCAGACCATTCTCCACCCCTCCCCGAATCCCATCAGGCTGTCCCTGAGTGCCAGCACACACATATCCACCATGCTCTGTGACTGTGCTCCCACCCTTCCTTTCTGGGATAGCTCTGTGCTGGTCCTCCCCT
Source organism: Manis pentadactyla (assembly GCF_030020395.1). Classification (NCBI taxonomy): domain Eukaryota; kingdom Metazoa; phylum Chordata; class Mammalia; order Pholidota; family Manidae; genus Manis; species Manis pentadactyla. The sequence goes on from NC_080025.1 coordinate 49,190,784, forward strand.
CGCCCCTCGGCAGTTGAGCACCTGGGTCACATGACCTCTCCAATCTCTCCAAGGCCCACCAAGGTCCCTTCAGTGCCTGGTCTCTCCCATCCTCAAGTTCCTCTTCTCAAGAGCTTGCCCTGCCCAGCCTCAAGCCCCACAGCCCTCCCCAGCCTTGACACCACTAGGGCTATGGCTCTTCCATCCAACTCAGCTTCATACACTGCATGTTCCATCCTGCTCTGTCCTGTTTTTTTTCTATTATATCATTTTTGTGACATTCTCATTCTCTTTCCTTAAATAGTGTTTGGTTATTTTCTTAACTAAATCTTCTTCAGTTATTTCCTACTTCATAATCAGGAGATTGCAGTTAACATCTTAAATATATAACAATGCAGCTAGAGTAATACTAACTTAGATTCAATTGTATTAAAATTTTCACTGTTACACAGCCCCATTCATCTTTTATGTTATTGTCATAAATACATCTTAATACATTTGAGTGTCCACTGACATAAATTTACATTGTTGTTTTACACATTTGATTTTAAAGCCAAATAGGAAAAAGAAAGAAGTTACAAACCAGAAATACGGTAATACTAGCTTTCATAATTACCCGTGTAATTCCCTAGTGTTCTTTATTTCTTCACATGATTCTTAGTTACTGTGTAGTACCCCTTTATTTCAGCCTGAAGGAATCCTTTTAGTTGAAAGGTTTGATTTAGTTTGAAAGTTTGATTATAATGTTTCATGGGGTGTCTCACTTTGTGTTAGTTCTGCTCGGAGTTCACTGAGATTCTTGGATGTGTAGATTCATGTATTTCATCAACTCTGGGGACCTTTGGCCATCATTTCTTTAAATATTTTTTCTGCCCCTTTTTCTCCCTCCACTCCTTCTGGATTCCCAACATGCGTATGTTGGTACACTGGCTACTGTCCCACAAGTATTTTAGGATCTGTTCATTGTTCTTCATTCTTTTTCCTTTCTGCTCTTTAGACTAGATAATCTACATTGAGCTGTCTTCAACTTCATTGATTCTTTCTTCTTCTTGCTTAAAACTGCTGTTGAACACCTCTAGCAAGCTTTTCATTTTGGATGTTGTGCTTTTTGGCTCCAGAATCTCAATTTCATTTATTTTTATATCCTCTACCTTTTTGATATTGATTGAATTTGATTTTGATTGGACTGTCACTCGATACTATTTATTTAGACATACTTTTCTTGGTTTTCTTTAGTTCTTTGTTTATGGTTTCCCTTTAAGCTCTTCAATCAGGTTTAAGATTATTGAAATAAGATAAATCAAATTTAAGATTATCGGAAATCTTTTTATAAGAAATTCAATGTCTGGGCTTCTTTGGGAACAGTTTCTATTCATTTATTTTTTCCTATGAGTATGCTATACTTTCTTGGTTCTTTGCATATATTATAATTTTTTTTTGACAACTGGACATTTTTTATATTGTAATCTAGTTAACTCTGGCAATCATAATCTCCTTCTCTGAAATCTTTGTTGTGGCTCCTTTTTGTGGGTTGTGGTTGTTTAGAGACACTTCTAAACTCTTTCCACAGTGACTATTCTTTGTCATGTGTGGTCACTGAAGTCTCAGTTCTGTTAGCTTATTGGTCAGCTAGTGATTTAACAGAAAGGTCTTTAAATGGCTAAGGCCAACATAATAAAATACTTTCCCAGTCTTTGCAGATAGGCTATGTGTTTGGGCTCTGCCTCAAGGTTTAGCTATGCCCTGGTCATGTGCATGGCCTCCTAGATTCTCCAGTATCTAGTATGTGGGAGCTTTTCAAAACCGTATTCCCTCATTCTTATCCTTCCCAACCTCTTCCTAAGCCTTCTGATCTGCCTGCCACCTGTCCTCTGTTACTCCTTGCCACAGGCTGTCACAGCTAGTGCCTCAGCCTTTAAATGCTTTGACAAATTGTCCCCCAGGAAGCTTCTCAAGCCCTGATAAAATTCCAACACAAAGAAGCAAAGCCCCTGGCCAATAATTCAGGGAGATGTCTGACAGACACACAACCATAATTTTCTGAGACTAAAATCTGTGTTGCTCCTTCTGGCACCAGCAATTACAGTGGGGACACAGGCCAACATCCCCAAAGTGACCATGGAGCTGGGAAGTGGAGGGATGAGATGTAGTCATTCTGTTCAGACTCCACAGTTGAGAAGGGAAGAGAAACCTGAAAAACAGCATTCACAGGATGGGTCCCATTCCCCATAAGGAGCCCAGGAGAAAGATGTTTCAGATGAGTCAAAATGCCCAGTGTTCTCATACTGAAATTTAAGAACTTCCTTCTTTGTAAAACAATCCCCTGGTTATTGTAAATTTTTTATTAGATTCCAAAATTTGGAGAAGTTGATTCTAACAGTTTTTTCCAGCTTAATTATTGTTTTAGTGGAGGGACAGAACTTTGTAGTTGCCTACACTGCCATCCTCAATGACATCACTACCTGATTTACACTTGAAAAGATCCACTGGCTGCTACATCAAGAGGATGCTATTGGGAGGATGGAGGCCAGTATGCCAGTTACAATAATGAGGTGTGACCTGGAGTGGTGGAGCTAATAAGCAGCAGTCAGATTCTGGGCACATTACAAGGTACAAACAGAAGGATTTGCAGATGGGTTAGAAAGTAGGTCACAAAGACCATGGAGCTGAGAAGCCTTATGAGCTGAAAGATGGACTTGCTATCACTGATCTGATTCCTGCAGGAGCCTCCTGACCAGCCTCCCTCCTCCCATGCTCAGCTTCTATTCTCTATCCTCAACAGAGCAGCCTTTCAAAAGCCAAGTCAGGGTATGTTACTCTGCTCCAGCCCCATCCCAAATCCACATGGTGGCCTGTTAACCCTGCATAATTTGACTCACTGAGGCCTTTCTGTCCACATCTCCTAACCTACTCACTCTGTTCCAGCTCTGCTTCATGCTGGTCCTATGGCTGCTGCTCCAGCTCACCACACAGGCTTCTGCCTTGGGGCCTTTGCACTTGTGTTCCCCCATATGTAGGCATACTCTTTTCCGTGTCTGTCAGTGTCATTGTATTCCAGATGCCTTCTCCAACTGCCTGTGCAGACAGCAAACTCACCCCTCCCACTGTCCCCCTCCACAGTACTTATCCCCACAAAATATGCCATGTGGTGATTCCTTTTTTTGGTTACCATCTTTTGTACATAGGATGTTAGCTCCATGAGTGTGAGATGACTGTCTCCTACAGTCCATCTCTCCAGCACCATGACGGTACCTGGTAGGCAGGAGAACCAAGTCCATCTTTCCTGGGGTCATAAATTGAGACATAGTTTCATGAGAGATGCAGTCATTCTGTTTAGACTCCACAGTTGAGAAGGGAAGAGAAACCAGAAAAACAGTGGCAGCATACACAGGATGGGTCCCATGCTCCAAAGGAGCCCAGGGGAAAGATGTTTCAGGACTCACTAAACTGAGCCAGCCCTGCAGGATCAGGGGAGCAAGTCAGCCTCCAGCCCCATCAGCACAATTTTGCCCTAACCCTTCCTTATTGCTGGTGCACATAAGGCTTCACCTGACAAAGTACTCCTGAGCCCTAAAATAATGTTTGAAAATGACTGGTCTCACCTGCAGGCCTGGTTAGTATGATATTCCTCCTGAGATGCCAAGACCCCTGCTCTGGGTAAGCCCTGCACTCACCCGATGGGGCCCGGGGGCACCACCTCTAGTTCTCAACTGCAAACAAAGGTGTGGGAGGAGGTTTGGTTGGAGGTACTCCAGCTCCCACGGTGCATAGACCAAGTCCATCCACACTTGGCCAGAAGAAATGGGGTCCCCTCATGACATCAAACAGTTAAAACTGAGACTTCATCAACTACTTTACTTCAAGAGAATTGCTAACATCTCTGCTTTTGTTATTGTTGCTTGGAATTAAGTTTAATGAGCAGATGTGATTTCTGCCGTGTATTTGTAATAATCAGAACATGGGTCTTACATTTTTCATTCCTGGCTTCCTTGCATTTCAGAAAATTGCACCAGGTTTAAAAGGACTCTTTTCTCTGTTTTGTTTATGACAGATGCTAGAGAAATACAGCCAAGAAAGGAAAAACATCATCACTTCTCCCTGTAGCATGCCACCAGTTTTCAGGCATATCTGAGAAACATGAGGGCAGCTACACAGAAGGCACAGAAATGTCAAGGGCCATCCTCTCTTAAAGATATTCAATCCTTGGGTCATATTTTTAAAACCTTTTCTATTTAAAAGTGTGGTTCATTCTTATGAAAGCTGTTTTTGATTCACTGTTATGGGCTGGTAATGCAGAAATAAATACCATAGCATTCTTTATCACTGAGGGACTTAAGGGTTTTTACAACAGAAATGACCAGTGTCTGCAGTGCCACACAAGGGAATGGAGATGTCTGCTAGTGGATGTGGGGTTTCTTTGGGGGTACAGAAATGCTCTAGATTAGATTGTGGCAGTGGCTGCACAACTCTGTGAGTATATTGGAAGCCATGGAAGTATCTACCTTAAATGGGAGAGCCACATGCTATTGGTACATGAAGGGCATCTCAAAGCTGGTGGGTCCCTGAGGATATGACAGTTATTCCTGCAGGGTAGGGGCAGGAGACAGCTCCTCTGGGATGCCTGGGAAGCCTCCCCATGGACTCCTTCCAAGTTCATCCTAACACAGCAGCCAGGTGGCGGCACTCTGACATGCTGACACGTTCCCACATCACAAGTCCAAATCCTGAGGACCTGGCCCACAAAGGCTGGTTTCATGGGTATCTATGAGGAGTCACCCACCTGTGTTTGTCTGCATTTTCCCCCTTGCTTCCATTTCCTTCCATCTGTAATGCCCTCACACTGTGCAGCCAAAGTGGCCAACAGGCTCTCCTTAACTCACACACTAGTAACTGCAAAAAAGAGACACCTCTCGAAAGCTGCTTTTTCATTACTGAGGCTCAGGCTGGAAGCAGAGTTTGGGGTGGGCTGGAGCAGCTGGCCTGGAAGTGACCGTGCATGTCCAACAGTCAGTATAAAGGACAAAGCAGAGCCCTGGGTGGCTGCCACCTGCAGGGAACTCATTAGAGGATGGGTAGGGGTCTGCTGGGGGCCACACTGCCCCCCAGTTGCCCACTGTCCTTCACACACGCTCTCCTCCCCACCTGACCCCACCCCACGGCCAGCACACTCATCCTTAGCTCCACTTAGAAGTCATACATATTTATATAAAATCAGAAATGGGGGCATTTTCCTCTGAGACCATTATTGTCAAGGTCATATTGGTTGACTGGACACATGGTTTGAGAACCAAACTTCACTGAAAAGTATTTGAGGCAGGGTCTGTACCCCCACTTCCTGGCCTGTGAGGAAAAGCCCTGTGGGTTTGCACCCCACAATCTCTCCCAAAACAGGCAGGTCTGTGTGCCTGAGAGGTGTCCCCGGTGCAGTGACAAGGCAGTCTGAGGATGGCGCTAGGTAAGCAGGGCCATCAGCTTCACCCAGTTACTCTCTCTGTGAGGTCTGCATCCTCATCTTCCCAGATTAACCATGCATGACTCATGAAGGCGCTGTTGGGATTAGGATGAAGGGTCAGCACATTCTTGAAGGTTTCCACTCCAGTCTGGAATATGCTAATGGTCCACACCTTGTGGGGCCTCCTGCTGGCAGAAGCAGGGGGGCTTCCTGACCTGGCCATGCCACACTGGCTGGCAGATGCTGATGCTCGTCTCCTCAGGCAGGTCCAGGGACAAAACAGGACATCAGCCAGGATGCACACCTGCAGATAAATGCTGGGACTCTGTGCCTTATAGGGCCTTTATGAGCCTGGTGAACTTCACCTTCTGTGTTCCTAGGAATACACCCTGGTCACTATAACTGGACCCAGAAAATGCTGCCTCCACCTGCTCAGGCAGTGTCCAGCATGCGAGGCCCTGGGACAGATGGATCACCATCCTGTGATCTCTCTCAGGGAGAGCTGGACTGTCAGAACCCTTTAAACTCCAAGTACAATTCAACTCAAGCTGGCTTGAGCAAAATGACAAACAAAGCCTCTGCTTCATACTTAGGCTGGACTTCAGGAGCAGCTGGATCCAGGGGACCAAACAGGAGCAGGCTTTGGCCCCTCTCCAACCTTTGTTACGCTAAAGTCTGTTGTGGTGTCATTCTAGGCTCCAAGGGGACCTTTCTGTGCACCAGAGGCTGGTTCTGGTGGACAGATTTGATCTCTGTCTGAGGTGCTGATCTCTGAGGCCTGGGAGAGGCGAGTCCACACTAAAAATGAGAGCAGTCTCGGCTGAATAAGGGAAAATAGACACGTACCTGGACTTAACTTCAGGGCCTGCCTAGCCTGGGCTGTGTACCCCGTGGGGTTTGTCTCACTGATGTGCTGCGGTACAGACAGGGTCAGGGTGTCCCTAACAGCCCCTATTTCATGCCATCCTGCAGGATGAAGCTGCTACGATGGACCCACATTCCCGGGATCCCAGTCCAGTCATCCAGAACACTGTGTCATAAATGCATCCATCCTGGCCCACTCACTGAGCAACCCCAACCCCTGGCCACAGCAGTCACCTCCCAGCCCACCAGCCCCACGCCAATGGCAGAGCACTGCAGCTACCTTCTGGGCAGGACAGACACTTGTTTAACATGAACGTTTTATCTCAAAACAATTTTGGATTAATAAGCAGCAACATAGGAAGGGAAATTTGTGAGTATGGCCAAGCATTCTCACACACCCCACACCAATTTCCTGGCACCAGCATCTTACTGGTGAGTGGTACATTTTTCATGTTGCCAATATGAGTACATTATTAACTAACACATTATGTGGGTACACTTCATTTTCACTACTGTTGCTTTGCAGTGCAGGACTCCACACAGAGCCCCACGTGACATGCAGTCCTCAGGCCCCCACAGGCCCCGAAGGTGGTGGTAGCTTCCCATGTATGTGGTGACCTGGCAGCTAGCTGGCTGGGGCTTCTGCAGGTGGCCCCTCAGCTGGGATCTATCTGGTATTGTTCTCAGGATTAGATGGGACAGTGGTCTCCTGGGTGGGGTGTCCACCAGAAGGTCACCCCTTCTCTCCTGCCATGCTGTGCATGCTCTTTGCAGGAAAGCCCCCATGTGTCCTGCACCCAAGGAGAAGTGTGTTCCCCCTCGTCATGGCCCCAGAACTGTGAGTTCTCTGAGGCCACATCCCTGGGGAAGCGTGTGGAAGGCACGTAGGTGTGGAAGGTGTAGATGGCTGTGAGTGAAAGGCAGCCTCCATGTGTCGGCAAGACCGGCATCACAGCGGCTTTGGGACCAGCCAGAAGGGGTTGACAGGGTCCAGCCCTCCACAGTCAGGGACCCCTTAGGGAGCTCGCCTGACTGTTACTCAGGCAGCACAAGCCACTTCCATGAGCTACATGTTCTTAAACCAGAAAGGACCCCCAGAGGACCCCTTCCCTCAGGGTTTGAATAAAGTCAGCTCACTGGGCTCTCACCAGGCCCAGGGGACCTAGGTGACACCTGCCACCACAGAGTCACTGTTAATACCTGTTAAAACCTCTGGCCTTGGCTTTGTATTTGGACCTGACTGGACAGGATCCTGGAAGAAGACCAGTAGTGACAGTGCTCCAGGGCAAGGGCCTGCACAGAGCAGAGAGGGGAAAGGAGGGTTCACACCAAAGCCAGGACCACTTGTGAGTGCGGTGTGGCCACTTCTGGGAGGAGCCTGAGATGCCAGGGAGGGTGGAGGCTTAAACACTGACAGGTGAGGGCCACACCCCAGCCCTTCTCCCAGCTCCTCATTCCCTTACAGCCCCTCTGGGAGCAGGAGGACACCCAGCCACACAGCTAGGGGCTGGCTCATGGTAGAGTGGTGGGAGTCTCCACCAGGTCCCCAGATCTGTCGCCCTGAATCTTCAGAAACAGGGACACACCCTGGGGCAGCCTCACCTCCTGCTGGGCCCCACAACATGCAGCCCACTGCTGTGCCCTGCAGGTCACCCAGTATCCCCCAGAGCCCAGGTCATGTGGTTGGAAGCCTGAGGCCTCAGCTTCAAGGGGCCACCTCTGCTCTGGCCTCAGGACCCTCAGGCTTTGGGCTGTGCAGGGCTTCATGCCGCCCATGGCACCCTGGGCACTGCCTTGGCCTGGGGCCGCCCTCCCGCCAGGGCCCACCCCCCACTGCCACTGCAGCATGGCCCCTGGCTGGTTCCTGTGGGTTGCTCTAAAATCCTCTCTCGGGGAAGCTGTCCTGCAGGCACTCAGGCAGGGCTGGACACTCCTCATTGTCCATAAATTGGATTAATCTTGTCTACCAGCTGTGTAGGTTAAGACCCAAAGAGCAGTGCAGGTGTGGGATTTTGAACGTTCTGAAGATCCATAAAGGTGCCAACAGCTGGCGTGTCCCACTGGCTACTGCATCAGAACCATACAGTAAAGTGATTCTGAGCCTAGGGCCCTGCCGTTGAGGGGCTGCGGTTGCAGGGACATGCACTGTGCACTCGGCAGCTCCACTTCTCCTTCCCCTGGCACAGCGATGTCCCTTCACGTGGTAGGAGGGAGTCAACAAGGGCACAGATGACCTCAGGCTCAGAGGTCAGTATTCTGTCATGTCTATTTGCTCCAAAAGCAAAAGCATCACCTAATCAAGCTGGCACTAGCTTTGACTCTTATTTTTCCTGAAAGCCCTCTGAAAACAGTGATATTCAAATCATCACTTAATAGAGAGGGCAGATTTTTTTCACTCAATAACATTAAATAACAACAGATTTTAGATTTGGCTCTGATGTCCCAACTAAACATCATTACTCAAGAAGCCAAGAAAAATATTTTTAAGATTTTTTTACTGGCTAATGATTTTTCTCAGACTGTATTGGACTTCCTAAGTTCTTTGAGGTTTAATGTATTTTTATTTTATGAGGTAATATCTAATCAGCAAGCACTCTCAAAAAGAAGGGGCTTCTTGCAGAAGACAGTTTTGGGAACCTATTAATATAAATTCTAGAAAAAGCTGGAGTTTGGAGCAGGAGAGGGTCAACTTCACTCAATATTTATTTAGTATTGAAAGTCGGGTCAGACGTTGGAAGCTGAGTCCAGGAAGGGGCACTGCTCTCTGACCCACCCCTGGAATTTCCCTCCCTGCAGCCAAGAGCCCAGGAGCCAAGACACTGAGAGGGGACTGGGCCTGGGCAGCAGGTGGTGGCTGTCTGAGACCCTCGAGGGGAGGACAGCAGGCCAGGGGCTCCCTGTGAGGTGGGGGCCAGGGCTGCTTCCCACCCCACTACCTGGTGAGCCTAGCCAGAGACAGGCAGCTGCTGAAATAAACTGGAACACAAGCTGAGGCCCACTTGGGTCGGTTGTCCAGCATGCACGGGCTGTGAGGCTCCTCTCCCACCCGAAGCCCGCAGCCCAGGCCTGTGAGCGGGCGGCTGCTCCGAGCCCGGCCACCCCCAGTGGTCCCTGACCTGCTTCCTGGGCTCGGAGCACTGCCTTGCCCGCTGGGCAGCTTCCGCTGCTTCCAGCCCTGTGTGCAACCCCCAGCCACCCTGAAGGGCAGCTTCAGGCTTTCAGGTCCAGGACTTACACGGCACAGACAGTCATTTGTAAATAAAATCTGGCAGAAGCACCTGGACGACTTGAGCCTGTGTGGTTTCCTTTTCAGAGATCTGACTTCTGGTGGCAGAAGCCAAGTTGAAGTCCAAATCCCCTAGTTTATAGATAGAGGAGCCGTGGGTGTGTGTGCTTCAGAGGCCGGCAGCGCCGTCTCCACGTCCAAGGCACTTACGCTCACCTTCATCAGTCAGTCAGTCAGGAATAACTTACACGCACAGCAGGGGCCTTGGGGGTGAGTGCACAGAACCCCTAACCCAGGAGCGGGGTGGGGGGCAACAGCCTCCTCGTGGCTGCCTGCTGGTCTCAGGCTCACAAATTATTTCAAACACATACGCTTCATAGGATCTTTTAATTGTTGTAAAATAGTGAGCAAAGAGGTGCTGAGATTTTCGGCACTTTGGCCAGCTCAGCCTTGTATTTTTGTGATTCTTGGTCTCATGAGCTCCAGGTCACCCAGTCAGGAAGGGCCATTTAGGGCTGTTGAACCTGTGTGCCCAAGGGGGACCAGCAGAGCTCCAGGGCTTGGGAGCGGGCTCTCCCGTGGACCATGCGAGGGCCTCCTGGGTCCTGTGGCCAGCTCGCCTGGGGCCGCTCCACCCCATGTCGGGGGGCTGGTTCCTCACCGGGGAACCTGGGGGCATGGCCCTGCCTCCCTGGTGCATCCCCCCTGCAGATGCACAGGCACACGTCTCTGTATTTGAGCCACACCATCTATTCCTACCTCAGGGCCTCAGCATAGCTGCCTTTCCCCCGTGACTCTTTTCACAGCTGAGCCTTCATGTGGGTCAGCATTCCACTAGGAGGCCAGGCAGGCCCCTTCACTCTCTGTCACTGCCCCTCCATTCATCACATCCCACAGTCATCCCGGCCACGTGCCAATTCACTGTGCCCTTGGCCCCCCGTGACTCCCACCCCCTCACCCCCGGTAGAAAGCACACCCCCTGACAATGGGCCTCCGCCCTGCCCACCTTCCTGCAGTCCCCCAACAAACATGGTGCCGTGCTTGCTCTGGCTGGGTCGCCCTCCAACGCTGAGTGAACAGGACAGCGGTGCATCTGCGGGGCCTGTGTCCTGGGGTGGGACGGGTCCCTCGGGTGTGGAGGAGGCTGCTTTAGCCAGTGGTCAGGAGAGGCCCCCCTGAGGGCCTGGGGCAGGAGAAGGAGCCATGGGACCAGGGACAGCAACTGAGGGTCAGGGGAGGCCCCAGGCCTTGCATGTTGCTACCTCGGCCCGCAGTGCAGGCCCAGCACAGGCTGGGGCCACTGCCTGGCGTCCAGAGCTAGGCTGTCCCATGGGTCAGATGGGAAAAGGTGGGAGCCAGTGGAGACAGGAAGAGTAGAGGCTTCAGGGGCCCAGAGCTGGGTTGCAATCCTGACCAGTTATTTCCTCCCTGTGGCCTGGGGCAGGAACCTAACCCTCATAAAACAGGGCAGATAAACCTACTGAGGGTTTCTCTGGGGCCAAACGAGGCACTTACTATGCAGAGCATGCAGGCAGCAGTCACCCTCATCATGCGTTTTCACCATGGGCAGGTAACTGAGCTGTTGGGGCAAGAGGGGAGGTGGAACCAGTACACAGCGTGGTCTGGCCCGAGGGCCCTTTTGGGGCCACCTGGCTGACCACATGCCCGAGGCTGGATCCCAGGTAGGGCTGTCGAGAGCATGCTCAGGTCCTCTGGACCCACACAGTCGTGGAGAGACGCAGACCCCTGGAGTGGGAAGGTTTGTATTTGGGTGGAATGTTTTCTCTCATTCCTGCCCCTTCTTCCCCCAGCCCTAATTCCACACCCTGTGACCACAGAGAAACAGGGCCCACCTGCTCTCATGGCACCTGCAGGGAATTTGGAGGCAGCCCCCATTGTTTCCTTTCCTAAGCCATCTCTTCTGGATGAGGGACACCAGGCTATGTCCCTGGTGGGCAGCAGCCCAGGACCTTTAAGGGCAGGGAATCAGCCCCTGCTCCCTACAACCCATGGTCCTTCCTTTGCCTCTGCTGGTTTCCATGCACAAAAGAGGGGTAGCAGATTAGCACAGTGGTACCCAGACTCCATTCCCCGGAACCCAGTGTGTCTACAGAGGTGCTTCCATGAAGTTCAGATAGTTGCTTCCATGTATATTTTAATACACTTTGGCTATTTTTCAAACTTTAGTGAAAATATGCATACTTAAACATGTCATGCACCAAATATTAGCATCTAGGAACCCTTCTGTGTGTTCTTTTCTGTCAAGTAAATTCACTGTGTGCAGACTCAGGACTCCATAGAGGCTGAGAGAAGATGAGTGGTTCCAGCAGGGGCAGGGCTGTTCTGGGGGATAGCAATGGTCTACAGTTCAACAGTGGTCACGGCTGCTTCTGTGAATATACAGAAAGCCACTGACTTGTGCACTTTAAAATGGTTAAAATGGTGAATTCTGTGTTATGCGAATTCTACCTCAACTAAAAAAAATACTTCCATTACTGCTGTACAATACATTTCAAAATCTTTTTAATTAGGAGATTCTTTTATGTCCCTTAAATTTGTGAACGTATCTACTCAAGAAAAACTGAAAATTTTTGTGTTTCTCTTTCTTTTTATAACTGGGAAGATTAAAGGGTGATTTCATTTTTGGACCCGTGTGAGGTGACAATACAGGGGAAACACTGAGACAACCAGAAATCCTTCATCCTAGATTCCAACAAGAGCCCTCCCGTGTTTGCTGATCAGCTTAACCCCAAAGAAATACACACCATCAACTTGAAATTATAAAGGAAATTCACAAACACTGTCCTTATTGTTAGAGGAATTTTGTATATTGGGGTTCCATGTAAGATTTGGTTTGGGAAACAATATTCCCGTTTCGGGTCCAAGTGTGCTGCTGGCCCGATGGATTCCCAGCACGTGAGGGATCCCAGGATGACAGCCTAGGGCTACTGTGGGACGTGATCACCACCACTGTGTCACCAGGTTCCAGGGTAAACACAGTGGCTTACGTGGTCTTCACACATGAGGAGGGATTTCCCTCTATTAACCCACTGAGTCAGGATGCATATTAGACATAAGTAAAAACAAGCATACACATTCTCCAAACCTGGAGCCTATGGTTCTGAGTGACCTGAGTTACCTGTGTCACCTGAGTGACCTGTGTTAGCTCATTGCCTCCCAAAGCACCTGTGGTGAAGGAACCGAGTGTGTGTTTTACTTCCCAGTCCATTGGGAACTCTTCCTTTTGTAAAATAAAATAAAAATAAGTGAAATAATACATGCAAAACACAAATCCCAATTTTTGTTAGATTCAAGGGGCATGAAATTACTCTGTCAAATTGCTGTAGTTTTGTGTCCACTCTTGACTCTGTTCTTCCTTGTTGTGAGCCAGTAATGCTGGCCTGCCCACGAGGCAGGGCCCCAGGAGCCACACGCCACTTCCCCACCAGCCTAGGCCAGCTGACCCGGGCTGCCAAACACCTGCCCTGTCTTCACCTTCCCTCTTTCTGGGCTGCAGCATCATCAGCACAGGGGAAACACAGGCCACTAGATGTGGGTCCTGCTCCAAAGGCCACAGGTGGCTGAGGCAGATGGGTGGGTGAGGTGTGACCCCATCACGGTGTGGGGCTGAAAGTGCCCACTGGCAGGAAGGGAGAAACAGCCCTTCCACCACCCCTGGGCTGGGAAAGCCCAGCCCCACCCCACCTGGACACAGTCTCACCTGGCCTCACCCAGGCCTCGGGCCTCCAGTGTCACAGCTGAGGAAGAGGGGGCATAATCAGAAATCTTTACACAGATTTTCTTTTTAATTCCCTCAACCTAAAATGAAAATTATTTCTTGCATTTCAACAAAACCCAACCTCTTTTGGCCATTAAACTTGTTCTTGATTTGAATTGATGCTTGCTTACACTTGCCAATCTTGATTATTGCTTCATTATGGCTTCAGCTAATACTGCTAAACTAAAAACAACTGATAGAATCAGAAAGTGGATTTGTGTCTGCATTATGTGAGCACACATACTCATGCACACACACCCCCTTCCAATCACGCACACTCAAGCATATTTGCACATGCTCACACTAGTGTGGCACCTGCTCACAACACACACACAATCCTCCAGGAAGGCTGCTTGAAGTGGAATGGGGAAAGCATCTCAGATCAGAAGTCTTTTCCATTGCCTCACTGGGAAATGGGATCTTTTCCAGTGATAAATATTCCACCGCCTCTGCAAAAGCAGCTGATGTGCCCACACCACAGGGACATTTTAGTTTGTGTAGGTCTCCGGTTTGGAATGTCTGCCCAGAACATGCGCCTACCCTCCCAGGCTCTCTCTAAAGACCCAGTTCTTGGTTCAGCCTGCGACTTGATGCACAGATGTTCCCCACAGACCCCAGAATGGGTGAACTCTCCCACCCAACAGTGGGGACCCCAGTGCTTTTGCAACAGGCCATATCACCCTCGGAGAATCCCTTCCAACATTCCGCATGTTCGTGTGACTAAAAGCAATGCCTCTGTGTCAACACAAACTATTGAAGTAATAACCACAGCAAAACAGCACTTGTGACCTTGCTCTCATTGTCTTGCCACCCTGGGCACCCATGGAGTCCAGGCAGATGGCTGTGGTCTGAGGTCCAGCTTCCCCACCCTGCCCCCAGGCTGTGAGGTGATGCCCACACAAGCAGGCAGGCAAGGCTGTACTCCACCACACACTCAGACCAGGGCTCCTTCTCCCACTGGGGTCAGGCACTGCCCACACAGGAGCCTCTCTCTCCCCTGACAGGGGCAGGTGGGCCATGCAATTAATAAACACATCTGCTGCAAAGGGAAAAAAGGGGCAGCCTCAAAGGGCAGAACACTAGCCTCCAAAAATAACTCATGCCACTTTACTGATGGTATCCCACAGCCTCAATCCCTTGCCTCCAAGACCTGGCCAGGTTCACCTATGAGTACCTGGCTGCCTTTTTTATCCTACATCCTTAAACTCAGAAATTTTCTGCAAGTTCCTGTATTTGGTGGTGAACCATAGCCCCCTCATTGAGAACAACCATGTGAAACTGTACCTGGAAATAGTACTAAGTAGCGGCACGCTTGTCCATGGAGAACAGCATGCACTTCAGGTTAGGAAAAAACATAGAACTTATCCTTAGTGTTTCCACTACCCATTTTATCAGCCCTTTCATAGGGGCCCCGGGTCTGGTTCTCATCTGTAAAACTCTCACAAGTTGCTCTAGAGGTGCTAGCACAGAGGCTGGCATATTGAAAGCCCCAGAGAATGTTCTTGCTTTCATTCTCCCAGATCTGCCCATGATTCAGCTGCAAGATGACCACAGCAGCAGCCTATCCAGACTGGACCCAAGATCAAGGCATCACCTTCCCCCAGTTACCCCAGATCTTTATGGACCTCAGGTTTCTGATCACCAAGACACCCAGCCACACCATCATGGGTTAAAACCCATGTAGACAGTAGCAAATGGTCTAATATAGATGTAATTGCATTCATAGAAAGAGATAATGGAGCAAAAGGAATGTCTGAACAGACAATACATGGGAATTTCCCAATGCTGTCAAAGTCATCAATCCAATAGCTCAAAAGCTCAACAAAGTCCAATGATGATTAAACACAAAAAAGTCTACATCAACATATGTCCTAGTCAAACTTCTAAAAACCAAATGTAAAGAGAAATTGCGTAAAAGCACCCAGAGAAAAGAAACAAACTATAGCAGTGTGACAGCAAAAAGAAAGGCAGGTGACTTTTCCTAAAAACAAAGGAAGCCAGAGCGATGAAAATGAAATCATTTTTTTGCATGATGAAAGAAAAGTATTTCCAATCATAAATTCTATAGTTAGCTAATATGTCCTTTAGAAATGAAGATGAAATAAATCTTTCTCAGAAAAAAGGAAGCTTAGAAAACTCACCAGCAGCAGGTCTGCGCTGAAATAAATATCAAAAGAGGGTCTTCAGGCTGATGAGAATTATCGAAGATGAAAGCACAGATCTTCCAGGAAGAATGAAGGCAGCAAAGAGAACCAATATGAGACCAAAGATAGAATTTTTTAAAATATATTTAAGATGACTAATCCTCTATAGAAAAAATAACTTTGTGTTTTATGTTTTATAACATATGCGTAAATAAATTACATCACCACAATAGAACAGAGGGTGGAGTCCTGGTGCTGGGATTATGTTGTTCTAAAGTTCTCACATTGAGAAGGGGTCTAATATGAACTCCTGGTCCTACAGTTACAGGCATGATGACTATAATCTCTAAACAGTAAAAACAATACAAAAGCCAATAAAGTATATAAAATGGAATACCAAAAGATATTTAACGAATCCACAAAGAGGCAGAAAAACAGAAGCAGGAAAAGGCTCAATGGGATGAATACAAAATGAATAGGAAAATGGTAGACTGAGCCCAATTGTATGAACTACTTTAAATGTTAATTAACAAAAACACTCCAATTAAAAGATAGAGATTATCAGATTAGGATTAAAAATGAAAAAAAGATCCAACTACCTGCTATTTATAAGTGATGAGCTTTATAAACACACCATTAGGTTTAGAGCAAAAGGGTAAAAAAAATATATATATATATATCCAGTAGACACTAATTATAAGAAAGCAGAGGTAGCTAAATTAATATCAGATAAAGCAGACTTCAAGAAAAAAAGAACTTTCAAAGATACAGAAAGACATTTCATTTTTTTAAAAAATCAGTTCATCAAGAAGACAATGTTAAATGTATAGGCACTTAATAACAGAGCTTAAAAATACACAAAGCAAGAATTGACAACTATAGGATGAAATGAACAAATCCACAGTTGTGATTGGAAATTTATATTCTTCCCTCAATAATTAATTGATTCTATTCCTTCCTCAAAGTGTGGAGAGTAATTCTCTTTCCTAGAGTATGGGCTGAATAAATAGAATAGAGAAGGAGTGATGCTTTATGAAGCATAGGTCATAAAAGGCATTATGGCTTCTGTCTTGGTGGTACTGCATCAGGTGACATGATCTTGGGAAGCCAACTGCATGTCACAAGCAGCTTGATGACCCACATGGTAAGGAACCAAAGCCTCTTGTGGACAACTGTGTCCCTAAGTTGTCCTGGAAGTGTGTCCTCCCTCCCCAACCAAGCCTTAGGCCACCCACAGCCCCACTGCCACCACACCTTTGTTGAACTATACCCTCATGAAATACCCTGAGCTAGAACCACCCAGCCAGGTTGCCTCCAGCTTCTTGACCCTCAGAAACTATGGGAAACATTAAATACTTGTTAAGTTGCTGAGTTTGGGGGTGGTTCGTTATAAAGCAGCAGAAAACTAACACCACTAACTCATGTAACCGGGTGGCACACATACAGAACACTACACACAAGTGCTGAATGGGCATTCTTTGCACATTCATAGGGAACATTCACCAGAATAGACCATCAAGACAGAACATTTACCTACAAGCCTCTGTAAATTACAATGTGAGGAAACCACAGGGTATATTCTCTTATCAAATGCTTAAACTAGAAACCAATAACATAATGAGGAGCAGAGAATGTATGAATGTCTGGAAACTAGTTTAGCAGCACAGATCTACATAACCATTGGGTCAAAGACAAAAATGACATGGAAAGTAGAACATTATTTAGGACTGAATTACAATGAAAGTACATTATATCAAAATTGATAGGAAGCAGCTCCTTCAGTACTTGGAGTGAAATTTACAGTTTGAAATATAAGTTGGAGAGGAAAAAAGTTTAAATCTATGATCTAAGTTTGCACTTTAAAGGTCTGAGGAAAAATCAATTAAACATAAAGTTAGTAAGAGGAGATAAACAATAAAGAGTAGAAATCAATGAAGGAGCAAATAAGTAGTAGTAAAACAGTAAACAACTTCTGTCCTGGAAAATGTAGCATAGACCCTTTTCTCCCTGATCCTCCCCATGAAATACAGCTATCGGCCATGGAAATAATCAAGAGGCAAGCAAAGAGAACCCTAAAAAACAGTATGAGGAAGGAGATGGGAGTGCAACTCCAGGACTGGAAGAACAAACAGAAAGTGACTATTTCCCATCCTGCATTTCCCTTCCTGCCCCACAGCTAACGTCCGCTGACCTAGGCGCCCTCCTCCCTTGATCTAACCGGAGATCTTCCTGCAACGCGGAGGAGTCAGGCACTGTCCACCAAAGGGGTTGACTGGAAGCTCCTAACAATGGCTCCCAGAGGGACACTGAGACAACCAAGAAAGCTGGGGACCACGAGCAAGTGGTACCCAGTCCTGGACACATCTTATCCCAGCCAGCCTGAGACTCTCCTCCCTCATGGCTCATGGGTGCATATACCTAGGATTTGAATTTTTATGTCACTTTTGTATTGTTTCTAGTGTGGAGTTTTAGTAGACTAACCCCTGTGTGATGGCCTGAAGAAGCAAAGCAAAGCAGAACTGAGGTTAGAACCACTGGCCACAAAGAGTGACATAGAACACATGGTTGATAACCAGGCTACTGTCCTGCTGAAACACACACACAGAGCATCAACATTCTCTGAGGGCTCAAAATAAGACCCTGCACCCGGAGTCTGAAGGGCACAACATTCCCCGTGGGGAAGGCACAGTAGAAAAACCAGGAGAGCATAGGCAGTTCTCAAGAGAGAAAGACAGCTGATGAAGGCCGCCCTGCAGACAACCCGGACACAAAATCCATCCGACTTGAAGTTGCTTCTGCAGCTGTGAGACAGTGAGGCCAAAGGAGAAGCTCAAAGTGAAGGGAAATGCTGTGTTTCCCAACAGAGAAAGGATAGGTAAAAAAAAAAAAAAATGAAAATGTTATAAAAGAGAAGCAACATAGGAATAAAAATGCACTAACCCAACTCAATAACAAAAATGGAAAGCATGAGGAAAGAGGGAACTTGGAAATAAAGTAATACAAAATATCCAATCCCAAAAAGCCATATACACCAAGCACGCTCTTTTTTCAGGAGGCTGTCATCACACAATCAGATCTCAAGCTGATGTCATTTTGTTCTTTGAGGCAAACTATCTGTATGTAAATAGCTTATCTTTTATAAAAACTCTTCACCACAAAGTGTATCTTATTACAAAACGGACACGACTGCTCACCACAGTTCACCCTTCATATAGAATCAGTAAACTTTTTGGTGAACATAGTAATGAATTTAAAAGTTTGATTCCTGGTGACAGAAAATGGCTTGAATGAATTCCATATCTGGGATCATCCTTTGAAAACAGATGTTCCCATACTTTCCAAAAAAGAATGACTTTATTGTCTAATTTCAAATTCTTCTAAATGAAGAATTATTTAATTCCTAAGCAAAGAGAACCAGTTAAAGAAAATAAAGGGACAGAAAAAGACATAGCATGCAAACAACAATCCAAAGAAACTGGGGTGTTTAAATTAATATCGAGTAAGTATATTTCAGAGGACAGAAAATCAACAAGACAAGGAGAAACACCACATCATGATGATTTACCCAGACACAGAAAGACAGCTCACTTAAATGTGTAGGCAAAATGCAGCTCAAATACATGAAGCAGACTGATCACACCAAAAGGAGGCTGACTTTAGAGCTTATATTCTAGGCGCCCACCGCGACTTGTCTCAATTCCTGGTGCCACCCCTTCTCTGGGGAAAACCACTCCTGGTTAAGGGCTCTCACTGCCTGATGCCTGCACCTGTTGCTGAATGTAGTGGGAGAACAGGACACAGTCATGCCAATTAGTCTTATTTTAAATTCCTGACATTCCAGTGGGTGCTCAGTGAGGCCAGCCATCCTGCTGTCCACTTTCCCAGCCCACCCCCTCCCTTTGTGTCTTGCCTCACACCTATTTTGGTTTTTCTCCTTCCTCACTGATCGTTAAGCCTTTTTCTAAAAAAGTAGTTCCTCCTTTTTTTTCTCTGACCTCTAAAGTCTCAGGCTTGCTGTCGATCCTCTGTTCATCAGGTCCCTACTCATTGTTTTGGTAACGCATCCAATCTCATTGTTTCCAATACAAAATATATTCATTCCTTAAGGCTGCCTAACAAAATACCACAAAAGGGGTGGCTTAAAATGACATTGGATTTAGGACCTGCTCTAATCCTGTAGGACTGCCTCTAAACTCAAAAATTATTACAGCTACAAGACCTATGTAAAATTCAGCTCACATTCTGAGGTATACTTGAATTGAATTTTGGGAGACACTATTCAACCCAGTATGTTCACCTTCTGGCCTCCAAAAATTCACTTCTGCCACACACAGAAAATACATTCACCTCATCTCAACATCCTCCATCCCAGAATTAACTCTAAATCCAAAATCTTGTTTAAACATGCTCAACTCAAAAAGTTCCAAATCTCCTCATCTAATTGTTTAAATGGCCCAGTTGTGATGACATCGGTATGACCTACATTGGGGCAAAGTTCCTATCCACATGGAGACCTTTTGTAGAAATGTCATCTGTTTCCAAAATGCAGTGGTGGGACAGGCATAGGAGAGGCATTCCCACTCCAAAAGGGAGAAATTGAGAGGAATAAAAGGTCATGGATCTCAAGCAAGCAAGTCCACAGCCCAGCAGGGTGAATTCCAT
Source organism: Manis pentadactyla (assembly GCF_030020395.1). Taxonomy (NCBI): domain Eukaryota; kingdom Metazoa; phylum Chordata; class Mammalia; order Pholidota; family Manidae; genus Manis; species Manis pentadactyla. The sequence goes on from NC_080025.1 coordinate 49,210,889, forward strand.
CAGGTTTCTGTTGTTCAGTGTTCCACCCCTTGGGCCTACAGAGAAAAACAAAACAGAACAAACCAAAACTGCCTATAAAGACAACTTTAGGCACAAATGGCTTCATTGGTAAATTCTACCAAATACATAAGGAAGAAATAATACCAGTTCTATACAAATTCTTCCAGAAACAAAATATTATAAGAATAAAAAACTACAGATCAGCATCCATTATAACACAGATATAAAAATTCTGAAAAACATTTTAAGCAAACCAAGTTCAGCAATGCATAAAAATAATAATACATCATAACCAAGGGGAAGGGAGACTATTCCAGGAATGCAAGACTGGCTTAACATTTGAAAAACATTCTGTGTAATTCACCAAATTAATAAACCTAGAAAAAAAAGGCTATATGGTCATCCTAATAGGTACAGTAAAGGCATTGGACAAAAGCCACCAACATCCACTCCTTATAAAATGATAAAAATTTTCCCTCTACAAATAGAAAGAGGGAGGAATTTTCTCATCCTGAACAGAGAAAATCAAAACAGAACAAACCAAAAATTTCTTATAAAGAGAACTTAAGGAACTGATGGCTTCACTGGTAAATTCTACCAAATATATAAAGAAGAAATAATCCTAGATCTATACAAACTCTTCCAGAAATAAGGTATTATAAGAATAAAAACAACCCCAAAGATCAGTATCCTTCATTGACACTTCTCATCCTGATAAATGTCATCCATGAAAAACCTAAGCTAATATCATACTTGATTGTAAAAGTCTGAATGCTTTTCCCCCAAAAGCCCCCACAATAACCAAATAAGGATGTCCACTTTTACCATTTCAATTACACATCATACTAGGAGTTTTAGCCAGTGTAATAAGGCAAGAAAAACAAAAAAGGCATGCAGATTGGAAAGGAAGAAGTAAGGTGTCCAATTCATAGATGACATAATACACAATACAACTGTTAGAACTAATTGAGATTTTCATGTTTGCAGGGTACAAAACCAATATATCAAAAGTAATTGTATATTAGCAATGAAAACTCAGAAATTTAAATCTTAAAATGTACCATATACAATAGCATCAAAAGTATGAAATACTTAGGAGTATGTCTGACAAAACACATGCAAGACTTACACACTGAGAACTACAAAACTTTGCCACAGAAATTAAAGAATGCCTGAATAAATGGATACTTACACTGTGTTCAATAGTCTGATGAGCTGGTATTGTTAAGAAGTCAATTCTTCTCAAATCATCTCTAGAATCAGAGCAGTCCCAGCCAAAATCCTGGTAGCCTTTTTTTTTTAAAACAGAAGTTAAAAAATTTCTCCTAAAATTCATGTGAAATTTCAAAGATTTAAAAGCCAAAATAATTTTTTAAAAGAACTAATTTGGAGAACAAGCACTATCTGATTTTAAAATTTATTGTAGAGCTAAGTTATGAATACAGTGTGGTATTGGCATAAAGATGGATAAATATAGATGGCATAATAAAGAGATCAATGGAACAGACAGAAAACCCAGAAATATACCCACACACATATAGACAACTGATTTTAACAAAGACACAAAGACAATTTGGTGGAAAAGGATAATCTTTTCAGAAAATGGTGCTGAAAACTGGATATCCACATAGCTTCAATACATACCTCACACCATATTTGAAAATTAACTCAAAATGGATGATAGGCCTAAATGGTAAAAGCTAAAACCATAAACCTTTTGGAAGAAAACATAGGTTAAACTCTTTATGACCTTAGGTTAGGCAGAGATTTCTCAATGCAACAATGTAATTTCTTCCATTATAAAAATATAATTCATAAAAGAACAAAGATAAGCTGTGCTTCATCATAATTTAAACCTTCACTCCACAAAAAGCACTGTTAAAAATTGAAATGACCCTCCATAGATTGGGAGAAAATACTTGCAAATCACCTATCTGGTAAAGAAGTCCTTGTATCTAAAATGTGTAAAGAATTCTCAAAACTCAATTTTAAAAAGCCCGATTTTTCAAATGGGCAAAAATTCGAACAGACATTTCAATACAGAAGATACCCAGATGACAGATTAGCACCTGACAAATGCTCACTAGTCCTGAGTCATTAGAGCTATGCACATTAAGACCAAAATGAGATATCGCTACCTATCTAATAGAGTGGCTAAAGTTAAAAAGACTGCCCATACCAAGTGTTGCCAGGAACATGGGGCAACTGGCACTCTCATGCAGTGCTGGTGGGAATGTTTAGGAACACTCTGGGAAACTGATAGCCTGTCCATTTCCTAAAACATCAAGCATATATATGAATGTCTGGACATATTATATGATACATAACATATATCATATGTAATATATATAATATGATTATATGTCCTACAATGCAGACATTTCACTACTAGATGTTTACCCAGGAGAGCTGGAAGCACACATCCCTACAAAGATTGTACAAGAATGTCCATAGCAGCTTTGTGTTTAATAGGCCAAAAAATGGGAACCACCCAAATATACATCAACAGGTTAACAGATAAACCAAGGTTGCATCCACACAATGAGAGTCAATCAACAAAACGGAGTGAACAATTTGTATGTGTCTCAACAGAGATGAATCTCAAAATAATTATGCTGAGAAAAAGAAACCAGATGAAAAAGGATACATACTGAGTCTGTTTATAAAGAATTTCAGAAAATACAAGCTACTCTAGAATGACAGGAAGTGCTTGAGATGTGAATGGGGAATGGAAGTTCAAGATCATCTAGGGCAAGAGGGCACGTTTGGGAGTGATGGAATGTTCAGTATAGTGACATGATGGTGACGCTATGGGTATATACCTCTGAGAAAATGTAATCAAGTACTGCAGAACTGTGGAGTCCATGGTTATGTCAACTATGCCACAATTTTTAAAAATCTATTTGCATCAGGATCTGAGATAGGAACAGGATTTACCTCTGTGTAGATGGCCAGGACAGCCCTTGCCCTGTAAATTATTGACTATGTGGGCATGGCTGTGGGTGGTCACATGGAGAGGAGTGCAGTTTTGAGAGGAAAGGCATGGACAGGGAACACTTGTGCTGAACAGAAACCTGCTTCCCCTTGGGTCCCGGGAAGGCTGGTCTTCTGTTCAGAATGCGCTGAAGCCTTTCATGCACCTCCAAGCTGTCAGGTCAAGCAGGATGGCACTAACTCTGAAGTCCCAGGCTCCAGGCTATGGATTTCCAGGGCTGCCAGGGCCACTTTCACAACCCACTTTATCAAGTTTCCTGTGCTCCTCTTCCAAACTTCATAATTCTACCTTAGCCTAAAAATACGCGCCAATGCAGACACCATCCCCACTGCCCTCCTGGCACCCCCACCCCATGCCTCCAAACATGCAGAGCTCAGTCCTTTCCCACATTTACCCATCCTCCCTACCTCCTCCCTCAGCTGGGCTCTTCCACATGGGCTAAGACTCAACTCAAATGCCACCACCTCTGTATAGCTTTTTCTGACCACACAGGCAGGGTCTGCCAGTTCCTCCCTGGGGACACAAATGCACTCAGTAAACCCCTCTGCTTCCCCTCTGGTCAGGAGAGGCTGGTGCCATGTGGTTAGGATCAGACCCCTGCAATCATGAATCATAAACAGGCCAACTGAATTGTATAAGTGAAAAGGGATGGATTCTGTCTCCTGTTATTCAGATGGGTGTATGCGCTTTACAATTAAACAACTGTATGCCAAGTACCTTCAACAGGCGAAACAAAGCATCTTTCCCAATAACCACTCTAGTTCATATTAATAACCACAAAGGCCAGACTGATCAAAAGTATGACAAAATTAACCAGCATGCCGCAAAATTAAGTTTTATCCCAAAGTCCACCCTGCTACAATTACATTGCAGGGACAGGGAAGGGGGAGGTTTCCCAGTAGTTTTGTCAAATAAAAATGACTAAGTATTGAAACACAATTCTCCCCACGTCACTGCAGGAGATTTATTTCGCTGTTGCACGATTTCAAGAAAAAGGCGATGACAGCGTATACAGAACGTTGTCAAGGAAGATCACTGAGTTACAATGTAACGCACTTTTCGGGGTCCCGGCGCCCCCTAGGGACTCTGCGCGGAACGCGCGAGCACAGCTGGCAGGTCAGCAGAGCCCAGGACCCCCGGGCGTCCGCGCCCACCCCTCAAAGGATAACACTGTGACAAAGTGCCACATTGCCACCCTGTCCCGTGTCACACAGCAGCCGGCTCCGCATAACATGGTATCGGACAGAAGGCGGGCCTGCGACCTCAAGCAAGTATCCTTGGATACAGAACCCGGCTCGATTTCAGAACTGAGGTTCCGTGGTTATTTCAGGAACAAAATGTAACCCTGAGGGCCTTTCGTTCTTCCTTTGATTTTCCAATGAAATCGGAGACCCTGCCCGTGGCCGTCAAAGCAGGCACCACGCAGCTACCAGGCGGGAGGAGAAAGGGAGAGGGGCCGCGAGGCGCACTGAGTTCACAGGGCGTCTCCGCAGCTTGCTCAGGCGGGCGCCAGTAGAACCGGAGGCGCTGCGCCTTTGCGGGGCCCGGGACCCCGCCCCTCTTTTGTCGTTGGCCTCTTCTCCTTTGTGGAATCTCAATGTGACTATTATTTTATCTTATGGTTTGCTTATGCTCTATGAGTGAATCGGCAAGGTATGTACACACACATCACACACCTACCCAGGTAGGTGTGTGGATGTCAAGTTCACCCCAGCTGCTTAGTAGGATGGCCAGCGTGCCGAGAGCAGCGCAAGGGGGTCCTGTTAGCTATTCCTACCGCAAACTGCAAAAGCTCCCTCCAAGTACCTGCCCACCTCGTAGGACAAGTATCCATGCTCAACTGTGCCCAGGAAATTCCCCTCCTGCGGGGTGTTGCCAGTTCCCACTGCTGATCCACAAACGCTTCGTAGAAGAGCCTTGGAAAGTGCAATTGTCGATTCAATCCTGGACCACTAGCGTCCCCTGTTGGTCACCCAGAGAAGAAGCGCGCATCACCGTCGAAAAGACCCACAGCTCCAGGCGACCGATTGATTCACTGCAACCTCAACGGCGCAATTGCGTCCTCGGAATTCCACCCTAGTGCAAAATGTTTAGATTGCGCAGATGAGCCACAATCTCCACTTAAACGCACCGGAGAGAACTTAGTTTAGGGACACAAAACGGCTGAAAAAAAATGATAGAGGAAATCACCAATTTTAGGGGCTATTCGGTTATTAATTATTCTTCCCCAGGGCCCGCTTCATTGTTTTTATTATCCTTTTGTTGTGGATTTAAGCTCTATTCGAAAACATAACCTGGGAGTATAGCTAAAACAAATCTTTGACAAGCCCTGCTAATGCGCACGTCGGCGCCCATGGCCAACTGGGTACTTGCGGTGAAGTGGGCAGTGTGAGTCTCCACTTTTTTCAGAGGTGAAATTGAAAAGGGCGTCGGCCACCAGCACACCTACGGGTGCGCATAGGTAGGTCCCGGGGGGTCGGGGCTGCGAGCGGCCCATTGGCTGCAAATAACCCCAAATCCGGCTCCCCGAGACCCGACGCAAATCTGGTATTCTCGTTCAGAAATTCCCCGACCAGAAAAATTGAATTTTGCAAAGCTTTGCAAAGTACACATGGGTTAAGGAGCGGCGCACGCCAGTCTCCCGGCCACTAGCTCGCCGTGGGACGACCTCACCGGGAGGCGCAGAGGGAGAAGAGCCGCGGCGGTAGCCAACGCGCCGATGACGTCGAGATGGCCCAGGCTCCTGGGTGGCCTGAGGCGCGGGGGGTTGGAGGGCCGCAGAGCCGCCAGGTTCCCGGGACAGAGGTGTGCAGCGGGCGCGCCGGGCGTGCACGCGGGGAGCAGGTGCCCGGGCGGCCGCGCGCTGCGCGCTCCCGGCCACCGACTGGCCGCCCAGGCAAAAGCGCGGGCCCTAAGCCTACTCTGAGCCGGCCCGCCCCCACTCCTCCCTCCATCCTCCACCTCCCCCCGGCGCGCCGTTCCGGGGCGTGTCCTCGGCCAGCGGCTTCTATATAGCGGACGGCGCTCTCGGGTAACCCAGATAAGAGCGCGGAGGCGCGGCGCTGAGAACTGGCCGCAGCCTGCCCCGCTGCCGCAGCCTCGCGCCCCGCACTGCCGCCTAGTTCCCGCGTACCCCGGCCGGCCGAGCAGCGGACCCCGCGGCAGGGGCCATGCAGCGGGCGCGTCCCGCGCTCTGGGCTGCGGCTCTGACAGCGCTGGCGCTGCTCCGCTGGCCGCCGGCGGCTCGGGCTGGCGCGGGTGCGGCGGGCGCGGGCCCAGTGGTGCGCTGCGAGCCGTGTGACGCGCGCGCGCTGGCCCAGTGCGCGCCGCCGCCCGCCGCGTCCGCGTGCTCCGAGTTAGTGCGCGAGCCGGGGTGCGGCTGCTGCCTGACGTGCGCGCTGCGCGAGGGCCAGCCTTGCGGGGTCTACACCGAGCGCTGCGGTGCCGGCCTCCGCTGCCAGCCGCCGTTCGGCGAGCCGCGTCCGTTACAAGCGCTGCTGGACGGCCGCGGGCTCTGCGCCAACGCCAGCGCCTCCGGCCGCCTGCGCGCCTACCTGCTGCCCGCGCCGTCCGCGCCAGGTGAGCCGCCTGCGCCAGGTGCGCCTCTGCAGCGCCAGGCCCGGGGCTGGGGCGGTGCCGTTGCCAGGACTCCTCTATTGTCCACGCCCTTAGGGTTGGACGTCGCCCCTGAGGGATCCTCCACCGCTGGTCTCCGTGCGCTTGGTCCTCTGAACGCAGTTCCTGTAATTGCCAAGGGCTTTCGCCGAAATAGGGTCAAAGATTTCCGGGGAAGGGCGGGTGTGGATTCCGAGGTGGACGGGCAGTAGAACAATGCTGGACCGAGCACAGGTTCCGGGTCCTCCATGCCAGAACCGCGCCGGGTCGCGGGAACGCGGGGGTGGACTGTGTGGCCCGCCTCAGGAACGTGACTGCCGTTTCCCACAGACCAGGGGCAAGTGTGGTCGTGCCAGTGCTGGGCGAGCCTGGGGCGCAGGGAGGCGGCCAGGGCTGATTCCGAGCGGGAAAGACGGGCAGGCCCGTTGTAGGAGATGGTACCTGTCTTTAAAAGTACTAATTTTTGCACCGACTTAGATTTGCAAAGTCACATCCCCCAACCAGCTAGGTGGGAGTCGGGTATTGGTATCTTTTGTGGTTGACTACCTGACGTTAATAAAGAAGTGGCTCTCCAAGGCCCCCCAGAAGCAGGGAGGAGCTTGGGGGCTGAACTCCGTTTGCCATTTCCTGCATTGTCCTCGTGCACCGCTCTGGTCCCTGTGCCTGGGTGGCCGTGGCCCTCAGATTAAAGGTGCCAGGGCTGTGGGGAGTGTGGACCCAAGGATTCCAGTGACAGCAAAGGGGATGAAATAGGCCCCACTCTTGTCCCATCCCTTGCTGTGGAATGGGACAGTCTGCCACTTAATATGTAGTGGAAGAAATGGGGTCCAGTTCAGGGAGCCCTCAAGGGACAGGAGCTAACATTTGGCAGTTACTCCACTGGCCCAGCCACTTATCAGGCCAGTGGCTCTGGGAAGGACTTAACATTTCTCTTAGAAAAGACGTTTGCATGGAGTTGGCAGCAGTTCCTCTAAATTTCAAGCCGGCTTCGCCAGCCTCACAGAGTTCCGTGAGTGCAGTTCCGGCAGAGCAGAAGACAGAATTCAGACCCGCCTCCCGCCGCCCTGCAGGACAGAGTGCAGTGGGCTAGCCGCTGCCTAAGGCTGGCAGGAGGAGGTCCCATTATCATTTCCAACCCTGCCGACCTCCACTCCAGGGTCAGCCTTACTAGACTGCTCTATTTATCTCAGAGAAACACCATTACAGGACTGATAGAAAGGCACAATTCCAGTTGCCTGAAACACACTGTTTATACTAGTGGATAGTCAAATTCACTAGATGTGTTTGTTTCTCGGGGTAAGGTTATGTCGTTTACCGGGTGTACTTTATTCTTCTAGTGTGTTTTTGGATATTCAAAAAGCAATGTAGAAGTTCTCATAGACATTGCCATTTTTAGTTAGACTTTAATGGATGGTATGATTACTGCCACTGTAGCTCCATTGTATAGGTTAACGTGATGCGTTACAAATTCATGAAAAGATCTAAAGACTTATAAAATTTATGGAGGGGTGAATTTAAATGACAGTCAAAAGTTAAAATTCTCAGTTGCTTCAATGGAAAGGTTTTCTCTTCATGCTTAAATCAGCAGGATAAGAAAGAAACCAAGGAAGTTTAAAATTATCCCCACTTCTTGGGAAAGAAATGCAAATGTGCTTATTTACATATTCTTAGCATTTCCTTTGCCCCAGTACTTCCCTGAAAAAGAAAAAAAAAACTAGATGAAAGGAAATTGAAAGCAAATTCTACCAATTTAAGAACCTACTGTCTGGCACCTGGCTAGTCAAATCTGCTTCCCCAGACACCAGACCCCTGGGGACTTGGCTACTCCTCCACCTTTTCGTTTCCCGGGGGAGGAAATCAAGGCCCTATAGGAGAGGGACTTTTCCCCAGCACCCTGTGAGCGCACCTGCCCTCTGTGCTTCCAGGAGAGCCAGCACCTGCCCAGAGGCACTGGGTCTCCCAGGCCAGCTCAGCATTCTCCCAACAAGGCATGCGCTCGTCAGAGCCCAGTCAGACGCCTTGGCGGGCTTCCCAGCAGCAGGCAAACTGCCCCTGTCTTCACGGGGCTGCTGGAGGTAGGGAACCTGCAGGTGGAACAGGACTCTGGGGCCCCCGAGTAGTATATTGAGGACCTGGTGGCACCAGGTGCTGCTCCTTGAGTGGAGTAATCCACCAGTTACCTGACTGTGTAGACCCAGCCAGGGGAAAGGGGTCCCCAGCAGCCCCACATTTAGTCAGTGCCCTTAAAATCCCAGTGACACTGTGGATACTCCAGCATCCCCATCAGGTGTCAGTCTCTTCATTCAGCACATTGATTTACTGGGGTCTACAGAGGCGCCTTCCTTCTCAGAGTGAACGCTCTGGCAGAGGAGCCTCACACTGGGCTGAGTGCTGGTGCTCTCTGCATCTGTAGGCTCCTGTGCATGGCAGGGAGGGGTGCCGAGATGTACAGGGCCTGTACAGCTCCTCTGGGTGTTCAGACCCTATACATGGACGGCAGGACCCATAGTAGCTGGGATATGCAGCAGGTTTGGGGAAGAATGCACTCTCCCCTACCAGATAGATGCAGCCACCACCAAAAGACATCCCACGGGCGGGTGGGCCAGGGTGCATACTTGTCCCCGAGCCCCATGGGCACTCGCGTTCCAGAGGCCCTGGGGCTCCATGTGCCTGCACAGCCCTGGCTGGGTCTGCCCCTGCCTGAGAGGTTGGCTGGTCTGAAGGTTAAGGCTGCAGAGTAATCACTTCTACTCCACCTTCTTGTTGAAGGTCAGATTCCAGTTTAGAAACGGGGCTTCTTGAGGTTAAGCTACTTTGGCTACTCTATTTTGGAACAACACTTTATCCAGGTGTTTTCTGAGGGTATTTGGAATTGTTGGGTAACATTTCTTCTTCAGGGTGACTTGGTCACAGTACTAAGGTCTTGAGAAGCCTGTTGCTTAATTAAGCATAAAGAGCATCATGCTTTGTCCCCCTTGTGATATTTAAGGAAACGGCAGTGAGTCGGAGGAAGACCGCAGCCCTGGGAGCGTGGAAAACCAGGCCCTCCCTGGCACTCACAGGACGCCCGACCCCAAATTCCACCCACTGCATGCCAAGATGGATGTCATCAGGAAGGGGCACGCCAAGGACAGCCAGCGCTACAAGGTCGAGTACGAGTCTCAGAGCACGGACACCCAGAACTTCTCCTCCGAGTCCAAGCGGGAGACTGAATATGTGAGCGCCTGTTGCCTGTGGGTGGGCGGTGGGGCCACCAGCCCGGTATCGCAGGGCCCTTTTTATGCAGGAGCCCTGGTGGTAAATCAGCAATACAGCTGTGAAGCTGCAAGTCCTCTTTACATGGTATAGATGGTGACCCTCCCCTAAGTCAGGCAAAAGAGTCTGGTGCAGCAGGCCGTGGCTGCCTGGGGTTTTGTAAGCGCGTGTACCCAAGTAACCCGCTGCTGATCTCAGGGGCCCTGCCGCCGGGAAATGGAAGACACACTGAACCAACTCAAGTTCCTGGACATGCTCAGCCCCAGGGGCATCCACATCCCCAACTGCGACAAGAAGGGTTTCTACAAGAAGAAGCAGGTGAGCAGCCCCTCAGCCACCCCCACACTGCTGACTCAACTCACCTCTCACTTGCCACCCTGCATTCTGGCCGCAGCCAAGACCACGGGGACTGCAGCACAGACCCTCACCCCTGCTGCCTCTCTACCATCCTCTTCTCCCTCTGACCCTCCAAGCTGCCCCCAGCGGCCAGGAGCCCTTGATTGGCACTTGTGTTAGCTTGGCATTATTAAGTGAGGTTTTGAGAAACTAGTGTGGAGCATTTCCATGATGCACGACCATGACGTTGGTGACAGCTCTGAGGCCCCACACTGATCCTTTTCATACTGTGCCACACTGTGCTTCCTGACAGGGACCCAACCCTGTGGTAAGGGTGCCTTGCAGATTACTATTAACCAGGCAACATTTCAGCCTGCTTGGCTTCTTCCACTTGGCAGCCTCTCACAGGGTCAAGACAGAGCCCCCGAGGTGGCCCCCCAGGTGTCTGTGGGTGTGACATGGTTCGAGGGCCATCTTCTTTGGTAACCAGTGGTCTCCTTGGCCTCTTCATCACACCTGTTTCCTATCAGCCATTATTCCACAACATTTATTCCATTCATATATCCTATTCCCATGTTTCTCTCAGTCACACACCAGTAAACTCATCCTGAGAGCTTTCTCTATATATGGCTCTGAAGGACAGGCATCACCTGCACAGGGCACACGGGACATGCCTGCAGTGCCAGCAGGCTCCTGTATCTACCAGAGACCCCAATGTGGCTTTGACCAGGATTCTCCCGTAGCAGAGGCTGTGCTGGACAGTGGCCTTGAATGCCCTACCCTTGGTTGGCCTTGGCACCTGCCCTGTGGTCAAGACCCCACAGTGGGGCCCCAGGTTCACTGTGTCTGCTCTGCCCGTAGTGCCGCCCCTCCAAAGGCAGGAAGCGGGGCTTCTGCTGGTGCGTGGACAAGTACGGGCAGCCCCTCCCGGGCTTCGATGGGAAGGGCAAAGTCGACGTGCACTGCTACAGCATGGAGAGCAAGTAAACTGCCCACCACGTAAGGCCCCAAGACGGCACCCGGCCCTGGGCTTTCCCTCCTGGAATGGTGGGGGATCTGCAGGCAAAGGACTACCTAGGGGCTGGCCCCCAGGTGCTGCCCTGGCTGAGGACAAACACAACCCAGGCCCTCCCCCCAAGAAAACTTGGGGGTCCCCAACCCAGCTGAACCAGTGCAGCGAGAGAGGTTGTGGCCACGTTGTCTCAAGATACTTGGCTTTGCTTCAGAGAGCTTAGAACATGTAAACATTCACACACATGCAGCATAGGGACCCTCAGATTTAGGCTTTTTCCCTGTAAGTCTGCTGGTTTGTTGATCTTCACAGTTAAACTTTTAATCCAAAAAGACTTGTTAAAGGAACATGATTCTACATGAAAGATGTGGCTGTTTTTTTCTGTAAAATATATTGCAGATATTCTGATAGTTTGATTAATATAACTTCAGTAAAGTCTATTTAACTCTAAAACAACATTGATTTCTAAACCACCATTTGAAGAGTGCCATCATATCCAATATATCTTTTTCTTTGAATAAATGAGAGCTCTATCAAGAAATATATTTCCTTTCATCTTCTTGCAACAAATTAAGCAAAGAGAAGAAATTTTCACTTTTACTTACAAGTTTTGTTCCCTTGTAAGTTGGGAACGAGTAATTCTAATTTTAGGGTGACTAACAGTAAGCACTGAGAGCATCTCACTGGTCTTTGTTTTGTTAAGAAGTATAGGATGGCCCCTTCCCCAGCCCCACTACCATTGCCTGGGCGTGGGGTCTGATTACCCCTGAGCAGGTGGGGAGTCCTTTGATCTGGGGGGGTTATTTCAATATATTTCTTTCTCTGCTTTTTTCAGTTAACGTTGAGCTCAAATACGCCTTATTTTGCACAAAAGACTGCCAAGGAAATGATCAGCAGCTGGCTACAGCCTCAATTTATATTTCTTTTTGTGGCGAATTGATTTTTTTCTTAATCCAAAACTTAGAAAGAAATGTTTGAAATTCTGAGGTTTCTTCTAAACGGTGCACCTGAGCATCTTTCCACTTTCCACTCAACCATGAAATGCAGTTTGATTTTTCTTGTCGCTTCCTATAAAAATACTTGTCAACTCCAGCAGAGCACAGCTGGACCTCATGCTGTCCTGGAATCTCGCTGCGTCGGACCCTGGGCATCTGGCCTTGGAGACCAGGCTTTGTCCTCCCCTGTGAAGGCCACACAGGCTTGTAGAAAGCAGGAAACACCTGTATCTGGGGTCTAGACACACCACCTGGAGCTCACACCTGGGGGCAAGGGCCTGGGACCCCTGACAGGCATTTCGTGTCTTCAAGGGACTGTAATGTGGAGATTCAGAGAATAAGGTGGAGTCTTACTTGTTTTAAAACAAAAATGACCAATAATGTTCTAGGGAACTTGGAGAACCTGTTGTAGCAGGCGTTTCTGACTCTCCTGCATCACCAGGCAGGAGGGCCTGGCAGGCCAGTGAGTGGCCTTTTCTGGTGACCCCCAGGGAGGGAGGTGGGAAGGGATAGCACCTCGTTTCCATAAGCATCAGAATTAACTGCAGGATTTGTGTCCTATGTTGACCAGTTCAAGTCCCAATCTGTTTTTGAGGATAAGCTCCTAAAAGGCAAAGGAGGCTTATTTTCACCCCTCATGTCTGTCCTGTTGGCACAATGTTTAAAAAATGATAATTGTATCTGACAAGGAAAGAGGAATGGTTTCTTGAGGAGCCCACATGGGACCCTGGGAGCACATAGTCACCCCTACTTTTCTTCCTGATTCACCTATGTACACAGAGAAAATACATTTTTCATGAACTGTTACCATTGTATGTGTCACAGTCCCAATGCAATAGGACCTGAACTAGAGGATGTTAGCAAGGCTGCCGAGGGTCAGCATGGCCAGGGGCTCGTGCACCAGCCTGCTGTGTCCCCCCTGGGGCCAGCTCTCCAGGTCTGGGGGGGGTGGCAGAGACCCTGGGAGCCTCCGGGTTGGATGCACATCGCACTCAGCCCTCCTTGAGAACACAAAGGGTCTCCAGACATTCTGCCTACCTATTAGCTTTTCTTTATTTTTTTAATTAAGTTTTTGGGGGAAAAAAAGGTATTTTTGGAAAGTTTGTCTTGCAATGTATTTATAAATAGTAAATAAAGTTTTTACCATAAAGAGCTGCCCTTCCCCGTGTTGCTGACTGGCTCTAGGTTTTGTGTTACTGATGAAACCCAGAGGGGGCAGGGTGGGTGTTCTGACTGTGGAGAAGCTTTCATCCCCCACCTCTGGCCAAAACAAAGCACTTGCTAGACAGTCCCAGATGCCTTGCTGCCCCCCATGGAGGGCTGGGTCCCTCGTGCAGTGAACCTCCTGTCTGGGAAGCTGTTCCCGTCACAGGACTGTGTCACCATTCAGCCCATGCTATGTTTGTTTTGTACCCTGCTGCCTACCCATCACCACTCAGAGCAGCCTCACAGCTGAGCAGGGCAAGTCACAGAGCCCCCACCCTTTCCTGCAGCCATTTCACCCTACTGCTTGGAGAAGGGGTGTGGACAAGGCAAGAGGGGGACACTAGGTGTGGTCCCCCTACATAGCCTTGGGACAGCTGTCCCTGACAGAGCCACTCAGGCAAAGATCTGAGCTTGTGACTTACGGCATCAAACCCCATGTCCAGGAGCCATACATTTAGAGCCATAGCTACCCCATTAATAAAATGTTCATAAGGGTTCATCATACCAGAGGTATGTGTGCCAAACAGTTAGCATTATAGGTGTGCAGAGACTAGAGTGTAGGGTCTGTCATGTCACGGGACCCAGGGCAAAGGGGCAGTTCCTATGGGGTGCCTGGGAGGGAGGCATCAAGCAGAGCAAGCTGGTGGGCTGTGACAGGCACCAGCAGGCTGTAGGTGTCAGGGCTCAAGGCGCCTGGGTGGCTGCCAGGGCCTGGGAATCCCTCACAGGGCTGGGCAGGCTGTGGAGCAGCTTTGGGCCATGCGTGCCAGCTCCATCAGGCCCCAGGTTTGCCTTCCTAGTGGTCTGAATCTTGTGCCCTGGGTCACCTCCAGCCTCTGCCAAGTTCACACCTTCGACTGACTATCCTAACACTCTCCTGTCAGGCCCAGTAAGCTCCACCAGCCTCCTCAGTTCTCACCACCCCTTCCTCCTCTCCTGGCCTTCCAGCTGGACCCTAGAAGCAACTCTGCCTCCCAGGCTTCAGCTTCCACCACCCCCATCCACATGTCCCCAACCGCCCCCTCAAACCCAAGCAAACCAGCACATGAGGGCATGAGATTCGCTGGCCTCAGCATGGCCCACCACGCTCCGACCAGCAGATGGATGAGCTGAAGACCGAAAAGCACCGACATAGCAAGGGCATCCTAAGGGGCTTCTGTTCTGTGGCAACCTGTGCAGATGCTTCCTCTCAGTCAGACTCTTGGAACCCACCATTCCTCTCCAGAGGATTGTGTATCTGCATGGTATGTTCTAGGATGGGACCTGCACACAGTGGGAAAGCCATGCAGAATCGCTGCTCTTGTTGAGAAAGATGACAAGGTTAGCAAGTGGGGTGCACAGTGGCAGGGACGCATGCTGCCCAAAGAAACAAGATCACAGACCACCAAAGGTGCTTGTTGCCCATTTCTTCTCCTTTTTTTTAACTTGGAAAGATGGTCAAGGATGGGCTCTCAGAGGAGGTGGCTTTCTATTACAGACCCAGGGAGCAGGCCAGCTGACCCCAAGGGGAGCCCTCCAAAGGCAGGTGCATGGCCACCGTCCCAGGAGGTGGGATCCGTGACCAGAGAGGAGTTGGGCCAGTGCCCTGGGAGCCCAAATCCCACACTGAGTCCATGCAGGCTGAGACAGCTGAAGGGAGGTATGATTCCCTTTGTCCGACACCAAATGAAATGGTGTATTTTCTCCCTACATATATGAACCATAACAGTATTATACACAGCAGTAATAGTAGTATAACTCCATTCAGGTTCCTGGACCTGATTCCAATATGTGTAAATATGTGGGAGAGGTTCTTCCCACTCACTAACACCCAGCAATTTTTGAACACCAGCAGGGTGTCAGAACCCAACTCAATTCTGATGCTATCTGCCTGCAGACAACACCAGATTCCCAGGTTAAGGACTCTGTCCTCCAAGACTTCCCTCCACCCCCCACCCCAGATGCTGGTGGTAGGCTGAAGGCAGCTACCTGTGCTTCAGACCTACTGGCTACAGATTGGAGGTTCCATGACCGCTCCCTGAGGTTCAATGAATTTGCTAGAGCTTCTTGCAGAACTCAGGAAAACATTTACATTTACCAGTTTAATGAATGATACTGTAAAGGATACGAGTAAACAGCCAGATGAAGAGAAACATAAGGCAAGGTCCCAAATAAAGGAGCTTCTGTCCTCATGGAGCCTGGAGCCTGCCTCGGTGGCACATGGAGGTGTTCTGGTTTCCCAAGCACAGAAGAGCTCTCTGATCAAGAAGTAAGATCCAGCTGAGCAGAGCAGGGAGAGCAAAACAGAGAGACAGCAAACAACCCTTCTCAGGGGTTTTCATGAGGGTTTCATTGCATTGTCATGACTGACTAAATTATTGACAGTAAGCTGATTCAGTCTCCAGCCCCTGCCCTTGGGTCAGGGTCCAAAAGTCTCATTAATATGACAAAACAGCCATTTCGCTCTGCAGTGCTTTCAGGAACTGCAGGTGAAGACCAAATATACTTGGGAAATATGTATGTATTTCTTGTAACTCCATTTTATCACAGGAGGTGATGTAGCTAAGCTATGCCAGGCACTCAGTTGCTTTATGGGGGCCAGGGCTGGAAGGCCTGGGGCCAAGACAGGATGCATGGACCGGCACTGCCGCAAGAGGCTGAGATGTGGTGCAATTGGAGCATATTGTGAAGATGGCCCACAATATTTGGGGATAGATCCAGTGTGGCAGTGCGAAGATGGAGGTCGGAAATCAAGAAGGGCAAGTCTGAGCATCTCAACACAGTTCCACTGAAGAAGCAACACAGAAGGTAAGGACCTCTGGACAGTGAAGTTTGGGACACCATTCAACATGTCATGGAGACACAACAGGCGCCACCCTCCATGCAACCATGAGGAGTCCTACAGAGAACTTCTAGGTCATTGGAAACGGTGGGGAACCCTGAAGAAAGCAGCCAGATGCTATTTTAGATGTGCATGTGCACAGGGCACCCTTTCAGAGAAGGAGGTGTGGCAGCATGAACCCATGCTGTCCCTCTGTCTCCACCCTGTCCCTCTGTGGCTTACAAACAGTTGGTGCCTGCCCCCACACTGTATGTACATCTGGCCCAGGTATCCTGAAGCAGCAACTCCAGGCAGGGCAGTGATGAGCTGGCCAGTTCATATTCTCCCTTGGATGCATCCCTCTTCCCCTGCAGGGTGCCTGTTGGGGGATGTCTCCTTTCAGAGCACCTCTCCCTGGGTGAGGGCTGGGGACAAAATGACCAGCTTTGGACTTCAGGTGCTAGGCGCTATCCTCTCAGGACTCAGACCCCACCTGCACCCCTGCCTAAGAGCTGTGGGTGCACACAGGCCTACACATCACCTGAGAGTGGCCAGTACTGAGGCGACATGAGCTCACAAGTTGGGAGACCTTTGAGGAACGCAGTGACATAAAAATATGGTAAATTTACATTGGAAACATACTACAACTGTCTGTCCAGGCAAAATAAGCAGGCTTGGAGGGGTGAGGGAAGGTCTTACATCATAAAGCAAGAACAAAAAACACAAAGGACCAAATGGGGTAATTGGTGTGAAATATCTAATAGTTGAAACATAAAATAAAATACATAGAATGAGCACTGGGGTGCATACAGCTAGAGGACAGTTTGGAGAAGCAGGGGAGCAAGGCCAAGAGCTCTCTCAGAAAGAGAATAGCCAGGGACATGGTGGGAGGGCGCAGCATGCCACGTCCAGGTCACACAAGTCAAGTCCTGGAAAGTAAAGAAATAAGAGATACATTTCACAGTTTAAAGAAAAACGAAAGACTAGATTGGTAGGCTCCACAGAATGTAAAAGGGGACATAGTTCAAAAACGCTTATGGATAAATTAGGGTGAAATCTTAAAAAATCAAAACTTTAAGGGAGAAAGGGCAGGTCAAAGAGAAACAAATGTCCAGCTGCCACAATGTTTTTAATCCTACTCTGGATGCAGGAAGATGAGAGAATAACAAAGCCTAGAGTTTTACATCCAGCTAAACTGTCTTTAAAGATGAGGACTTGAGAAAATATTGTCAGGCACTGAAGATCGAAGGAGGCTTACACACCACACACAGCAAACATATTTTAGAGGAAGGCCTTATATAAGAAGGTAACAAATCCTGGATGACATGATACATGTTGAAGACATGTGTAAAGTGAATGGGAGTAAATACTGTGGTGCATTAAATGCCCAGAAGGAATCAAAAGAATCTCTTCTATTTTTTAAAAAAAAGAATAACAATAAATACAAAGAAAGTAGGATCAATGGAAATAGTAAACCAAAGTGCCATAAAAAGATCCATCTGTCACTACTATAAAATTAGTGATTCTCAACTTGAGAAAATTCTGTCCCCAACCAGGGATACCTGGCAGTGTCTGGAGATATTTTGGTGTGACAACTGAAAGGTATTACTGGCATCTCCTGGCTGGAGGCCAGGGATGCTACTAACCTTCCTGGACAGCCCTAACCACAAAGAATTGCTCCACCTAAAATGTCAATAATGCCAAGATTGACATAAATTGACGTTAAATCCTGACTTAAATAGATGTTAAAACTTGCCAGTTAATTGAAGCATTGATAGGTAGATTCAAGTGCTAAAAATCAAGGTAAAAAAATATTTTATTATAACAGACAAAGTTAGAAGTGAAAGGATGGGTTTATCAAACAAAATCTATCCAAAACAAAGCTAGAAAAGCTATTAGTATCAGACAAGGCAGATTTTAAGACAAAGAATGTTTTATTAGAGGTAGAAAATTTTGCTACAAAATAACAGGATCGTCAGTTAACAAGGAGTATCCAGTCATGCTAAACATGTGTGTGCCTCATAAAATACCTTTTAACTATTTTAATTGAAAAGTAATATAATGAGAGGAAATTTTTCTCTCTTTCCCTTATTGATAAGTAAACAGACCCCCCAAAAAATCAGTAGGGATTTAGAAGATCTGGATACTGAAAACTAGCCACTGAACCCAAGAAACACATGTGGAGCAGTTAAAGAATCCATGCCCCTTTCAAAGACATGGGGGCGTTTTAAAAATTGGTCATGTACCAGGCCATAAAGAAAGCCCCCAAATGGAAAGAAGAGATGCCATGTTGATGATGTTTTATGACCACAATGTGATTAAACTTAAAGTTAACAGGAATTATCTTTTTAAATCCCTACAGCCTGGGAAATTAAAAAGAACATAGATGAGTGAGTCAAGGTTTAAGAAGAAATGGATACTGAAATTTAAAACTACTCAGCAATGTAAAACTATCATCTCCAAAATAAATCCCCCTAGATAATGTTAATGATGGTAGTGAAAGCAAGGTAGGGGATCAAGGGAAATAAATGCCTGAAAAACCTGTATTAGGTAAAGGAAAGGCTGAAAATCAGCTACAGGAGAGAAAACTGATGACAGAGAACAAAGATACAGTAGAGTCCACAAAGTAACGGTGGCTTCTTTGAAAAATCTAACAAAAAGGAAATGCCTAGAAAGACTATCAAGAACATAGGGGATGGGTACACATACAACTAGCAACATTTTGAGTAAGAGAAGGGAGATAACAGATCAAGCAGGAAACAGAGATGTGATCAAAAGAACACCATCAGAATGACATACTATCAATTTTGAAAACAAAATATAAAATTTATTAGAAATTACATTTTGAAGAACAAATCAAGCTGCATATTCTTATCTTTATGGCAGCATTTGAAGGAGTTTAAAATATCACCACCAAGAAAATGGTTTGAGGAGTTCTACCACATGCTTGAGGAACAGATCATCCCAATCAATAAAAACTTCTTGAGAAAGTATAAAAGAAAAGAACACACCTCAGTTCATCCTACAAAACCAATATAACCCCAAAGCAAAACAATACAAAAAAATATGTATGGGCCTACCATCTTCCTTAATGTAAACATCCCAAGGAAGTTGTTAAATCAAAATCCCACAGTCCATATAATAGGTGTTATACCATTACCAACTTGGGTTCATTCCAGGAATACAAAATAATTTAACATTAGAAAACTTGTAAATATGATTAATCACAATATGTTAAAGAGAAACAACATATACAATAACAGTTTTAAAAGTTCAATGCAGTGAAAACTATTAATAAATTAAGAGTATAAGATAATTTCTATATCTGATAATGCAATATTTAAAAAATGCAAAACCCAGCAAACACATCCTAAGTGGAGAGATGTTAGAAGTAGGCTCTTTGAAATGTGAACCAGCCAAGGATAGCCACCCACCATACTATACGAAAACCAAGCTTGTGCAATAAGATGAGAAAAAAAAAGACTCAATACTTGGAAAACACTGTTGTTACAGATGTTATGATCATTTACTTGGAAATTATGACATAAGCAATAGACAAATTATAATAAATAATCAGAATATTAAACAATATGGCTGGATATAAGAATATATAAAAGAGAGTTTCATTTCTATATACCAGCAATAAACAACAAAATATAATTTACAAGAGATATCATGCAAAATAGTCTCAGAGAATCAGCTTTTAACAACTTGTAAAAATCTGGAAATAATCGAATTCCTATCAACAGGAGAATGGATGAAGAAACTATGGTGTATTTGCAAGAGGGGCCCCATGGAGACCACAGGGATGCAACCACATGGTTGATGCATAGCTCTGTAGCACCAAGTTTGAAACAAAGTCCCTAAAGATCACATAATAAAGTTACACTTTTTTAAATGTTAAACACTAATCAAATTGACAGATAGGAGAAAAGAGGGCAGTCTGAGTAGTGCGGTGGAATTCTCCCAAAACCACATATATTTTGAAAATACAGCAAATACAACTATTCCTAAAAGACTGACCAGAAGTAACAGTACACCAACCAGTCTACATCTGGGAGGAGTCAACATCTCATGGAAAACAGTAAAGTAAAATCCCACAACTTGGCTGGGCCCTAGCACTCCCCCCACCCCAGCTCACCGGTGGGGGGAGGAGAATCAGAGCAGGGAGGGAGTGGAAGCACAGGACTTCTAAATATCCAGCCCTAGAAATCTACCCCGGGAGCACAGACCCACATTGCGTGGTGCTCTGGAGATTAGAGGGGCTGAAAACCAAAGTCAGAGGCTAGGACTGCAACAGGTTACCACAACTGGCTGCCCTGAGATAAAAGAAAAGCAGGTGCTTTGAAAGACTTCTCAACAATAAGAAGGCTGCTAAAGGGGCAAGGGTTTAGGAGAAGGAACAGGCAGACAAAAATCATCCTGGCACACTCAGCCTAGCAGGTTAGGAACTTTCAGGAGCTTCAGGCACCCTATTCCCCCAGTTGACAACACAGCCCTGAGGCCCCTCACCATGATAAGCAGCCTGCTGCTCCTTCCTCCTGGCCAGCACCTGTGTGCAAACCCACTGTCCCAACCATTGCTGCAGACCAGCCAGAGGGCAGCCCCACCTACAGCAACCACACAGCTTAACACAGAGGCTTCTCCCTGCATGCAGCTAACCAGCCCAGACAGCAGAAACAGGCACCGGGACTGGGAAGCACAAAAGGGCTTTGCACTCCCTGCAAACACCTGTGCTGCTTGCCAGCAACTCCTGACGTTGCCCTAGGCCATCCCAAGGACCTCCCAGCCCACAGCGGCTTAGGGGATTAACCCAGAGGCCACACCCTACACAGGGTTAACCAGCACAGACAGCAGAGACAGGCACTGAGACTGGGAAACCAAAAGGGCTTTGTCCTTGTGGCAGAACCTACGCTGCTCGCCTATGACCCACACCATCACACTAGGCCATCCAGAGGGCCACACTGCCCATGGCAGTTTAGGGGATTAATCCAGAGTCCTCTCCTTGTGCACGGTTAACCAGCACAGACAATGGAGACAGGCACTGTGACCAGCAAGCAGGAACAGACGTTGTCCCCCCAGCTGACACCCATGCCACTCATCTGCAACCACTCCCATCACTCCAGGACTATGAAAAGGCAGAAAATCCCTCAAACACCAGAAAGAGGGCTTGGTGAGACAGAAAGCACCAAACTTCCTGAAAAAGAATTCAAACTAAAAAGTCATGAGCATGCTAATGGAGCTACAGAAAAATATTCAAGAGCTAAGGGATGAACTCAGGAGGGAGACAACTGAAATGAAACAAACAATAGAGGGATTAAAAAGCAGATTAGATGAGGTAGAAGAGACAGCAAATGAAATAGAAATTAGAGAACAGAAATACAAAGAAGCTGTGCACAGAGAGAAAAAAGGATCTCTAGAAATGAAAGAATATTAAGAGAACTGTGTGATGAATCCAAACAGAACAATAGTCACATTAGGGGTACCAGAAGAAGAAGAGAGAAAGAAAGGGATAGAAAGTGTCTTTGGGCCAAAAGGGAGGATTCAAGATGGCAGCATGAGAGATGAGACAGGGAACTTCTCCCAAAACCACATGTAATATGAAAATATAGTTAATATAACTAATCCTAAAAGAGCAACAGGAAAGAAGGCTGCACTAGACTGCCTACACCTGGAGAACAGAGTGGACCTCACGAAACAGGGCACCAGTGCTGCTCCACTGAGACTCCCCACATCACTCCAGGGGCTGAGCAGCTCCAGAGACTAGAGCTTCTGAGCACTAGAGGGCGCCACATACAAATATGAAACATCAAAGGAACCTGGTTAAGACCAAAATCTCACAAACACCAGAAAAAGGGTGTTTTTGAACTCACCAATGAAACTGAACTCACCAATCTTCCTGAAAGAGAGTTCAAAATAAAAATCATAAACATGCTCATGGAGTTACAGAAAAATATTCAAGAACTCAGGGAAAAATTTAGGATGGAGATTCAATTATTAAGAAATTCCATATATGAAATGAAATGTACAATGGAAGGATTTAAAAGAAAATTAAATGTAATAGAAGAGATGGTAAATGGAATATATATTAGAGAAGAGGAATACAAAGAAGCTAAGGCACAGAGAGAAAAAAGGATCTCTAAGAATGAAAGAATATTGATTGATAGAACTGTGCGACCAATCCAAATGGAACAATATTCGCATTATAGGGGTATCAGAAGAATAAGAGAGAGAAAAAGGGATAGAAAGTGTCTTTGAGGAGGTAATTGCTGAAAACTTCCCCAGTATGGGGAAGGAGATAGTCTTTCAGGCCATGGAGTTTCACAAATCTCCCAACAAAAGGGACCCAAGGAAGACAACAACAAGACATATAAAAATTAAAATGGAAAAGATCAAGGATAAGGACAGACTTTAAAAAGTAGCTAGAGAGAGAAAAAAGATCACATACAAAGGAAAACCCATCAGGCTACAATCAGACTTCTCAACAGAAACCTTACAGGCCAGAAGGGAGTGGCATGATATATTTAATGCCATGAAGCAGAAGGGCCTCGAACCAAGAATGCTCTACCTGGCAAGATTATCATTTAAATTTGAAGGAGGGATTAAACAATTTTCAGATAAGCAAAAGCTGAAAGAATTTACCTCCCACAAACCACAGTGCATTTTGGAGGGACTGTTATAGATGAAAGTATTCCAAAAGCTAAATAGCTGTCACCAGGGAAATAAAACCACAACAAAGAAAGTAGAACAATTAATTATTAAACAGATGCAAAATTAAATCAACTAACCCCAAAGTCAATCAAGGAGTAGACAAAGAGTACAGAACATGATACCTAATATATAAATAATCCAGGAGGAAAAAAAAAAAGAAACTTTAGGCTGTGTTTGTAATAATATAATAAGTGAGTTAAATTAGACTGTTTAATAGTAAGGGAATTACACTTGAACCTTTGGTAACCATGAATCTAAAGCCTGCAATGGCAATAGTATATACCTATCAATAATCACCCTAAATGTAAATGATCTGAATGCACCAATCAAAGCCATAGAGTCACTGAATGGATAAAAAACAAGACCCATCTATATGCCGCTGGCAAGAGATTCACTTCAAACCCAAAGACATACACAGACTAAAAGTGAAGGAACGGAAAAAGATATTTCATGCAAACAATAGGGAGAAAAAATCAGGAGTTGCAGTACTTGTATCAGACAAAATAAGTTTCAAAACAAATAAAGTAACAAGAGACAAAGAAGGACATTACATAATGATAAAGGGGTCAGTCTAACAAGAGGATATAACTATTATGAATATCTATGCACCCAACACAGGATCACCTACATATGTGAAACAAATACTAACAGAATTAAAGGGGGAAATGAATACAATGCATTCATTTTAGGAGACTTCAACACAGCACTCATTTCAAAGTACAGAGCAACCAGACAGAAAATAAGTAAGGAGACAGGGCCAGTGAACAATGTACTAGAACAGATGGACCTAACAGACATCTATAGAATACTCCATCCAAAAGCAACAGGATACACATTCTTCTCAAGTACACATGGAACATGGAACAGATCATATACTAGGCCGCAAAAAGAGCCTCAGTAAATTCAAAATGATTGAAATTGTACCAAACAACTTCTCAGACCACAAAGGTAAGAAACTAGAAATAAATTACACAAAGAAAATGAAAAAGCCCACAAACACATGGAGGTTTAATAACATGATCCTAAATAATCAATGGATCAATGACCAAATAAAAACAGAGATCAAACAATATAGGGAGACAAATGACAACAATAATTCAACACCACAAAATCTGTGGGATGCAGCAAAGGCCATGCTAAGAGGGAAGCATATCGCAATACAGGCCTACCTCAGGAAAGAACCATCCCATGGGAACAGTCTAAACTCACAATTAACGAAACTAGGAAAAGAAGAACAAATGAGGCCCAAAGTCAGCAGAAGGATGGACATAATAAAGATTAGAGAAGAAATAAATAAAATTGAGAAGAATAAAACAATAGAAAGAACCAATGAAAGCAGGAGCTGGTTCTTCAAGAAAATAAACAAAATAGATGCACCCCTAGCCAGACTTATCAAAAGAAAAAGAGAGTCTACACACATAAACAGAATCAGAAATGAGAAAGGAAAAACACTACAGACACCACCAAAATACAAAGAATCATTAGAGAATACTGTGAAGAATTATATGCTAACAAAGTGGATAACCTAGGAGAAATGGACAACTTTCTAGAAAAATACAACCTTCCAAGGCTGACACAGGAAGAAACAGAAAATCTGAACAGACCAATTACCAGCAAGGAAATTGAACTGGTAATCAAAAAACTACCTAAAAACAAAACCCCTAAACCAGATGGTTCCACTGCTGAATTTTATCAAACATTTAGTGAAGACCTAATACCCATCCTTCTTAAAGTTTTCCAAAAAGTAGAAGAGGAGGGAATACTCCCAAACTCATTCTACGAAACCAGCATCACTCTAATGCCAAAACCAGGCAAAGACACCACAAAAAAAGAAAACTACAGACCAATATCCCTGATGAACACAGATACAAAAATACTCAACAAAGCATTAGCAAACCAAATTTAAAAATACATAAAAAAGATCATCCATCATGATCAAGTAAGATTTATTCCAGGGATGCAAGGATGGTACAACATTCGAAAATCCATCAACATCATCCACCACATCAACAACAACAAGCTCAGAAATCACATGTTCATCTCCATAGATTCTGAAAAAGCATTTAACAAAATTCAACACCCATTCATGATAAAAACTCTCAACAAAATGGGTAGAGAGGGCAAGCACCTCAATATAATAAAGGCCATATATGACAAACCCATGGCCAGCATCATACTTAACAGTGAGAAGCTGAAAGCTTTTCCTTTAAGATCAGGAACAAGACAAGGATGCCCACTCTGCCCACTTTATTCAACATAGTACTGGAGGTCCTAGCCATGGCAATCAGACAACACAAAGAAATAAAAGGCATCCAGATTGGCAAGGAAGAAGTTAAACTATGTCTGTTTGCAGATGACATGATACTGTACATAAAAAACACTGAAGAATCCACCCCAAAACTACTTAATCTAATATCTGAATTCAGCAAAGTTGAAGGATACAAAATTAATACACAGAAATCTGTTGCATTTCTATACACTTACGATGACATTTCCATTCACAATTGCATCAAAAAGAATAAAATACCTAGGAATAAACCTAATGAAGGTAGTGAAAGACCCATACTCTGGACACTACAAGACACTCATGAGAGAAATTAAAGAATATACTAATAAATGGAAATACATCCCATGCTCATGGACAGGATAAATCAATATTGTCAAAACGGCATTCCTGCCTAAAGCAATCTACAGATTCAATGCAATCCCAATCAAAATACCAACAGAACTTCAACGAACTAGAGCAAATCATTCTAAAATTCATATGGAAGCACAAAAGACCCTGAAGAGCCAAAGCAATCCTGAGAAGGAAGAAAAGCTGGAGACATTATGCTCCCCAACTTCAAGCTCTACTACAAAGCAGAGTAATCAAGAGAATTTGGTACTGGCAGAAGAACAGAACAATATACCAAAAGAACCAACTAGAGAGCCAGATATACACCCAACCACATATGGTCAATTAATATATGATAAAGGAGCCATGGACATACAATGGGGAAATGACAGCCTCTTCAACAACTGATGTTGGCAAAACTGGACAGCTACATGCAAGAGAATGAAACTGGATTATTGTTTAACCTCATACACAAAATGGATCAAAGACCTGCATGGAATTCATGAAACCATAAAACTCTTAGAAGACATTATAGGCAAAAATCTCTTGAATATAAACATGAGCAACTTCTTTCTGAACGCATCTCCTTGAGCAAGGGAAACAAAAGCAAAAATGAATACATGAGACTACATCAAACTAAAAAGCTTCTGTATGGCAAAGGACACCATAAACAGAACAAAAAGGCATCCTACAGTATGGGAGAATATATTTGTAAATGACATATCTGACAAGGGGTTAACATCCAAAATATATAAAGAATTCACATGCCTCAACACCCAAAAAGCAAAATAACCCAATTAAAAAATGGGCAGAAGATATGAAGAGACAAATCTCCAAAGAAGAAATTCAGATGGCCAACAGACACATGAAAAGATGCTCCACATCACTAACTACCAGAAAAATGCAAATAAAAAGCACAATGAGCTATCACCTCACACCAGTTAGGATAGCCATCATAGAAAAGCCAGGAACAACAAATGCTGGTGAGGATGTGGAGAAAGGGGAACCCTCCTACACTGCTGGAGGGAATGTAAAATAGTTCAACCATTGTGGAAAGCAGTATGGAGGTTCCTCAAAAAACTAAAAGTAGAAATACCATTTGACCCAGGAATTCCACTCCTAGAAATTTACCCTAAGAATGCAGGATCCCAGTTTCAAAAAGACAGATGCACCCCTATGTTTATCGCAGCACTATTTACAATAGCCAAGAAATGGAAGCAACCTAAGTGTCCGTCAGTAGATGAATGGATAAAGAAGAGGTGGTACATACACACAATGGAATATAATTCAGCCATAAGAAGAAAACAAATCCTACCTTTTGCAACAACATGAATGGAGCTAGAGGGTATTATGCTCAGTGAAATAAGGCAGGTGGAGAAAGACAAGTACCAAATGATTTCCCTAATCTGTGGAGTATAACAACAAAGCAAAAACTGAAAGAACAAAATAGCAGTGGGCTCACAGAACCCAAGAATGGACTAACAGTTACCAAAGGGAAAGGGACTGGGAAGGATGGGTGGGAAGGGAGGGATAGGGGATTAAGCATACATAATATAGGGGGGGCACGAGGAAGGCAGTATATCAGAGAGAAGACACGTAGTGACTCTGCAACACCTTACTATGCTGATGGACAGTGACTGTAATGGTATATGTGGTGGGGACTTGATAATAGGGGGAATGTAGTAACCACAGTGTTGTTCATGTGAAAGCTGAGCATCAGATTGTATATCAATGATACCTTAATTTTTTAAAAAAGGAAAAAAAATCAAATCATCTGAAATAAAAACATACTTTAAAAAAGAAGTATAGATGAGATAAACCTATACCCAAAATGAAGCAATGAATGATGAATTTTCAATATATATTATTGCCAGAATTCTAGATTTCAGGTTGGATGGTGAGGCCATAGATCCTTATTTCATTATTGCACATATAAAAAATAATAAGAGAGTGCCAACGTAGCCTAACAAACCAGGCATTGTGATGAAACCTTGAAACTAATTGGAGCTGGTTCCAAAGAGAACAGAGGAGCAGTTGGGGGCCGTGAGCACAGGCTACTCCTTCCAGGTAACCCTCTGTCCTTGCATTCCCAAGTCTGCTCCCCTGACAGCAGCTTCTGCAGCCTCCGTGTTCCAGCCAACTCCTACAGAGCCTCTCTTTCTTCTCCTTGAAGCCTGCATCTCCACAACCCTTCGTCCCACAGCTGGACTCTGACAATGTGTTGCTCACCAGAGCACTGCTTAAACAGCTATATCAAGATATGATTCTATGCCACACAATTTATGCGTTGTACTTGCACCATCCAGTGGCTTTTAGTGTAATCACCAATCGTGTGTAACCTTGACCATGGTCAGTGTGGAGCATGTTCGTCACTTTAGTAAGAAGCCCTGACCCCTTTAGCTCCCATCCACCAACCCCTCCCCTACCCTAAGCAACCCCATCTACCCCATCTTTCTGCCTCTATCACCCTCCCTATTCCAGACTTTTATATGAATGGAGTCATACAATGTGTGGTCATTTATGACCAGCTTCTTTCCCTGAGCATCCTGTTTTCAAGGTTTATCCATGTTCTAGCATGTGTCAGTACTTCATTCCTTTTTATGGCCAAATAGCATTTCATTGCACGGATATACCCTACTCTGTTTATCCATTCATCCATTGATGAGCATTTGGATTATGTCTACCTTTTAGCTATTATACACAATGCTTCTATGAACATTTGTGTACAACTGTGTGGACATGTATTTTCATTTTTCTTAGGTACATACCTAGAAGAGGAATTCCTGGGTCATATGGTAAATCTATGTTTACTCATTTGAGGAACTGCTGAACTGTTTCCCAAAGTGGCTGCACCAGTTAACTTCCCCACCAGCATCACGTGGGGGGTTCTGATTTCCCTACATCCTCACCAGCATTTGTTACCTGATGTGATTATAGCCGTCCTCTTGGGTGCCAAGTGGAGTTTCACTGGGGTCTTGATTGCATTTCCCTTATGGCTAATGGTGTCGAGCATCTCTTCATGTGCTTACTGACCATTGTGTATCTTCTTGTTAATTGAGTTGTTTATCTTTATATTATTGAGTTGTAAGAGTTTCTTATATATTCTAGATACCAGCTCATTATCAGAATGTAACTTGCAAATATTTTCTCCCACTCTGTGGGTTGTCTTTTCACTTACTTTACAGTGACCTTTGAGGCATGTAAGTTTTTAATTCTGATAAAGTCTGATTTATCTTTTTTTAGTTTTGTTGCTTGTGTTTTCGCTGTGATAACTAAGAATCCTTTGCCATATCTGAGGTCATAAAGATTTACCCCTGTATTATATATGAGTTACATATTTTTAGCTCTTACATTTAGGTCTTTGTTTGATTGTGAATTAATTTTTGTATATACCATGAGGTAGGCGGCCCAACTTTATTCTTTTGCATGTGACTATCCAGTTGTCCCAGCTATGTGTGTTGAGAAAACAAACCTACATTATCCCCATTAAGTGGTCTTCCCACTCTCACTGAAAATCAGTTGACGCTCAATGTATGGGTTTATTAATGCTCTCTGAGTTCTACTCCATTGATTGATACGTTTGCCCTTATTCCAATAACACGCTATTTGATCACAACAGCTTTGTAGTAAGTTTTGAAATCAGGAACTGTGAGTCCTTCTACTTTGTTCTTTTTCAGGAATGGATTGGCTATTCCTGGCCCCTTGCAATTCCATATGAATTTACAATCAGCTTGCTGTTTCTACAAACAAGTCAGCTGAGAGTCTGTAAAAGACTGTGTCTAATCTGTGGGCCAGTTTAGGAAGTACTGCCATGCTGACCGTGTAAGTTTTCTGATCCATGAACATAATGTTGTCTGATTTTAGATCTCCTTTAATTTCTCTCAGCAATGTTTTGTAGTTTTCAGAGTATTAATTTTGCACTTATTTTGTTGAATGTGTTACTAAGTATTTTAGTGATGTTACTGTGAGTGAAACTGTTTTCTTAATTTCACTTTTGGATTGTTCATTGCAAGCATAGAGAAATACAACCGATTTCTACATATCAATCTTGTATCCTGTATTATTGATGCACTAATTTATTACTTGAATGGTCTCATAGTGGATTGACTAGGATTTTCTATATATAAGGTCATGCCATCTACTGCCTTTATCTGAAAGCCTTGTATTGGTTTTCTTGCCTATTTGATAGGTCCTTCAGCACATGCTGAGTAGCAGTAACAGTAGTGGAGCACGCATGCTTGTCTTGTTTCTGATCTTTGGGGAAAAATATCTACTTAGGTATGATGTTAGCCATGGGGCTTCCTAGATGCTGTTTGTCAACTTGAGGAAGTTTCCTTCAATTCCTAGTCTGTTGAGTTCAGGTTTGATTTTTTTTTTTTATCTTGAAAGAGTGTTGGATATTACCACATGTTTTTCTGAGTCTGTTGAGACTATCATGTGACTTGTTTTTTTAGTCTATTTATGTGATTTATTATATTCATTGACTTTCAGATGTTAAAACAACCTTGCATGCCTGAGATAAATCCCACTTGATCATGGTGTGTGATTATTTTAATGTGTTGTTGGATTCTATTTGCTAGTATTTTGTTGAGGCTTTTGTGTCCGTATTGTTAAGATACTATGATTTGAATGCTGAGCTCACAGGTGGTTTCTGGGAGCTTGGCAGCAGGAAGATAGCAGCCATGGGGCTGGAGGGTGAAGCAGGGAGGCCCAAGACAGTGAGCTGGAGCCCAGACTGGGGAGGAGGTGTGGGGCCCCAGCACACTTCGCTGGCAGTGTGAGGCTGGGCTTTTTCCCAGTTCCCAGGTTAGGGGTGTCCAGCAGAGGGGGCTGGAAGCAGTAAGAAGCCAGGTGGGGTCCACTGGGATGAGATGCCCACCCAGTGAGAGATGTGGAGGAGCAGTCCACAGAGCAGGCGAGAGTTGGGCAGCACCAGGAAATGGTAGCAGGAAATAGTTTAAGGAAGAAAAGATCCCAGGAGCAGAGAGGGCCCATGTGCTTAGGGTTCAGCCACCCAAATGGAAGGCACCAGCAGCGTGCAGACCTTGAGGAAGGTCTAGCCTGCAGGGGATGGGCCAGGGAAGGCAGGGAGGAGAGGTGGGGGCCTGTTCACAGGAGAAAGGGGGTGGGTGGGTCAGGAGGTGGGAGTAGGCCCAGCCTGGGCAAGGGAACCTGCTTTTGCAGGGCAGAGCTGAGGCAGGTGAGGACACAGAGCCTGCAGAGCTGAAGCACCAAAGCTGCACAGGGGAGAGGAAGGGAGGGATGAGGGGCAGGGAGGAGAGAAGGGGGGAGGAGGGAGGGGAGAGAAAGGGGAGGGCAAGATTTCAGAAACAAAAATGTCCACAGGAGTTGCACTGTTTCCACCTGGAATATTTATTCCGATATGTTTACATCGTGCTCTGTGTGTTTGACAATATATCCAATGCCTATTTGAACATGTAGCAACACCACCACATTTAGTCCTGATTGCATAATCACCGTTTAACTTTCCCTGTAAATGTACAACAAACTCAGGTCTTATGGATGCAGAGTGAGTCACCCTTAAGCCCAGTTTAACTGTCCTCCGTTAAGTCATTTGAACACATCCAATGCTACACATTTGATGTTGCATTTTGTAGGCAGGATTTTCCCATATTCTTTAAAAACAGAAGCAAGAACCTTTGATGAGCTGAAATACAAGTATTTACATACAACGTGATGAGAAGCATTCCATGATATATAAATTAATATAGCACAAGTTACTCTGTAGAAAAAAATAAACTTAGAGTGAATAAATAAACTACAGATTTATATGTCAAGTAATATGTGGACTATAAAAAGTAGTTCCTATATATATACATACACATATATATATAAGTGTGTGCTTGTTCTAGAGTATAAATATACTATATACTTAAATAGTTCACTTGAAGGGAGACATCATAATGCAGCTCTTCTCAGTTTTGCAAGTTAAAGTACTGATGACAGTTGGGGTCCCCTCTGATCTCCAAGGATCCCGGAATCTTCTTCCCATTCCAAGGGTAGACACACCAGCAGAGCCCTGCCTCTCCCTCCAGGGATGTCTCGCACTGCAAAGACAAGATGCAGGTCAAACCAGCCCACCTGAAGCCGGGGGAAGGCAGAGCTCTGTCCGGCCTAGCACCATGCAGAATGCACTGAGAGCCCAGGATAGGGTGCCACCAGCTAGCCATGCCTGTGACCATGAGCAAATCCAGCACCCTCCTGGTTGTCCTCATACAGTGGAATCCAAGGTAAAGTGTCCAGTACAATAAGGCTGTCACGCAAGTGTTAACAGGTAGCATGTGCACAGCTGTCCATATCATGGCCTGACAGCAAAGTGCAGAGCCCAGAGGGAGCATGTCTGGAGGTGGCCTACACTGCTTGGTACCCCTCAGCAAATTCCTCATCTGTTACATGGCACTGCCTAGCCCTCAGTTTCCGTTGGTCACATCCACAGAACCTGTGCTTCAATGAGTCCCAAAAGACTCCTCAAAATTAAGCCTTGGTTTGCTTGATCTCATTTACTATCTACCAAGCCCAAAGATGGTATGATAGGGTTTAATTGTAGAGTTTGTTTCCATTTTCAGGGAGAAAAACATTAAGAGATAGTCAAGTGGATTCTTTCTTTCCTGAGCAGACCTGTCCCTTTCTCTTGAGCTATAGATGAGAAACGAGACCCAGAACATGAGGAGCCTGTCCCCTACATACCCAGGCTTGCTAGATGGCGGGGTAACACTTGGTCCAAGGCCCCTGGCCAAGTACGGGCATCCAGAGGGGTTGACTGTACTTAATATGATTGGTTATGGGGATGTGTGGTACATATTTGGAACTGGACACCCCATCAAACTTTGCAGGAACTGGGTTGTGGGCCACAGCAGCTGTCGCCAAGAGGATGCACCTCGAAACACACCTGTTTGCTGTGATAGAATCCATTCTTGTTGCAGTTTGGCAGATAAAATTTGTAAAGCTCATCTCCTGCCTTCTGCTGCTCCTTGGCTAATCTGTCCAGCACTTTGTAGAGTTCGCGTTGGCAGGGTTCCTGAAAGAGTAAATTTGACATTAGGATACCTGACAAGGAAGGTGGATTATCAGCCTAGATGGGCTGATGGAAGAGGCTTTGTGTGGGCTCTGGGGGCTGGCCAGACCTGCCTTCTCTGAGTCTGTCCTCCCACCTATAAAAGGAGGGTGGTTAGTCTCTGTCTGAGTTGTTAAGATAAAGGAAGGCAACTCCATGTCTTCCACTTGGAATTTTCTCTAAACACCTACGGGGAGATGAGAGCATCACCAATGACATGACTTCTCTCCGACTCCTCCTGCCCCGGCCTGGATAACGTTGGCCCCAGCCAGCTGGTTGGAAGGAGAATGGCACAGCTCTCTGAACGGAGAATTTAGCAGCAGAGGTTTCTAGATTTTGCACAGCTTTCCTCTGTCATCTACCAGGTTATTTCACGTATGCCAAATCCAGTGAGGATTAAGGCATTCATTGGCAGAGTTGAGAGGAGGATGAGTCCGTTTGTCAGCATTTCCAGGTGAAGTTCTCAAGTGCTAGAAAATGTCAGACCTGCACTTTGTGGGGGTGCCTATTTGTGGAAGTGAGTTTTTTTTTTTTCTACAAATAAACCCGTCACCCAACTTTGATTCTTTGTCGCCCTCAAGTGGCAGAATTAAAATCAGACATGGATTAAGAGATGTCACGGAGTTAGTGTTTAATGGGGACAGTTTGAGAAGGTAATGGAGTTATCCAGGTATAAGGTGGGGCTGGTTACAGAGTAACGTGAAAGTTCTTCATGCCACCCACCTTCATACTTTAAAATGGTTAAGGAGATCAATTTGATATTATATATATTTTACCACAATTTGTGAAAGGGGGACATGAGGTCCTTTTGCTCAGCTTTAGATAGAATAACTCAGTGCTCTCAAGATGTTGTCTGGTCTGACCCCCTTAATTTAGAGCGGAGATCAGAGATGTGAAGTAATGCAACTGAAGCTGCACAGCAGGAATTGAGTTCTTTCCATCCAGCAGGTCCTCTGCTCAAAGACTGTTAAAAGCTCCAAAAAGCTACACTGGGAAATCTCTGTTAGGTTCCGGGAAGGAAAGTGCTTATTCCCAGGGCTCCAGGGCTAGGGAGAAACCCCCCTGGCCCATGTGGCACTGCAGGTTCCCACCCGTGGCTCCCCGGCCGCCGCGGGGTCTCACCTTCCGCTTCTTGACGCCCGTGATCTCCCGAGCCTTCATGCTCTGGTAGTTACTGACGGCGTTCCAGAGAATGGGTAGGTCCTCGCCTGTCGGGGCCATGAGATGGAAGCTGTCCAGGAGCTGTTCCTGGGTTATCTCTGTGCTCTCTGGGGACATGTTCTCCGGGGCCGAGGGACCCTTTGAGTCTGAAAAAAAGAGCCACACACCCATGAGCCTTCTCAAAGGTCTATACTTGTCCCCCAGTCTGCTTCCCTCCCCAGAAATCCTTGCTGGGGCATAACAATGACATGGCAACCCCGAGTTCTGCTGACTCCCTCTTTAAAGGAGCTTCTGAGAGTTCCCCAGGAAGGATGATAGCCCCAGCAGCAACACAATTCTGTTCTGGAAAAGTAGGAACTTGGGGTCTGGGTGCCCTGGGTTTCTGTTTCTAAAGTAGCAGGACGGGGGCTATATGCAGCATCCTGAGGCCTGAGAAGAGCCTGAAAAAGCCATAGCTGCCGTTCAATCCCTGACCCCATCCTCAGCTTCCCATCCAAGAAATGGGTGTTAGTAACTCCCCATGACCAGGTGGCAGGGTCGTTTAGAATCAGATCTGCTGTGGCTCTCCCGGCTCTCATGTCCACCCCTTTCTGCGCCAGCTAGTGACTCTGCCTTCCCACAGACTAAATGACTTCTTGGCAAGCCCCAGAAGAGGAGCAGGGGGTGTCACCAGGTATCCTAGGGTTTGGACTTGGTGCAGGGGCAGAACAGAGGACTGGCTCTCAGAGGGCCTCGCGAGGGAAACCCATCCCCTTCGAGGACCTCGACCTGACCCCATTTCTCTGAAATGGATCTCCGAAGGCAGAGAACCAGCAGGAAAATCCCGTTCCCTCCTTGGAAGGGCCACACACAGACTCCAGGAGATTCCTATCAGGACACAGAATCGTGGGATGGCTCCAAGGATCACACTGCACACGCAGACACCCCGATGGGGAAGTACAGGGTGGAGGTAGAGGAGGAGGCTTTCCTCTGCTTCTTACTACAAATGAATCACTGCTAGACCCAGGAAAGTTCTGGATGCCAAGTTCTTAAGAGGCAGCATACACATCAAACACTTGTTTTCCTAAGGCAATGAATGCATGTGAAGTTTTCAGCCTAAACTCTCAAATTATGTTCTGTAAACATCTGAGAAGCACAGAACTGTCTCCACAGGGTGTGTATTACAAAGGGCAATCCAAACACTACCCAGGAAGCCAGCAGGAGGGATTCCCACCCTAGGCCTTCCAGGAAGCTCCAGTACCAGGACTGCCCACTTCCCAGCAGAGAGGTTGAGGCCCATCCCCACTAAGGAGTACCTCCATGGCCGCCCTCCTATCTCACTGTCTGGGTGTCTATAGATGGGTGGGCTGAGGCTGGGTCTGGGCTCTCTCCCAGATTCTCCCATCAAGGTACAGATGCCTTTGATCTCTCCTCCCTTGTCCCTCACTTCTCCTGCAGGACAGTGCCCAGATGGGGCACATGGTGGTGACCTAACACCCTTTTCCTTACAGACTGGCTGCAAGTTCTGTACCTGGGCGGGTTTCCTCCCCACTGGCTGTTGGCTTTGGTCAAGCCCTGCCCTTGCCCACCCCAGCTCCATACATCTGTTCCAGGGGAGGGAGCCTGGAGGGGGCGCAGTGGTACCTGTGTCCTCAGCGCTGGGCGCGGCGTCGGCGTCGGGCGTGCAGGCACCCTGGCCGCGGGTAAGGGCATGCAAGGGCCGCGGCTCGCCGGGTAGCGCGCGGCAGCTAAGCCCGCGGGCGCAGCGCGCAGTGGCCACACCGCATGCGGCACCCAGCGGCAGAGCGCACATCAGACAGCAGCCGCAGCCGGCGGGCCGGGCGAGCTCCGGGCACGAGGAGGGCACCGGCGGGCAGAGTGCAAGCCTCTCAGCGGAGCAGGGCGCACAGTGCCATGGCTGGGGAGCTCCAGCAGCCGCGCCGAGCTGGACGGCCAGCAGGAGCAGGAGCCAGCCGCGGGCAGCGGGGATCTCCGGCATCGTGGAGCAGGGGTGGCAGCAGCGGACTGGGGCTGGTGCTCTCAGAGAGGAGGCGGTGGCGCGGTGGCCTGTGTTCGCAGAGAGAGGCGGTGGCCGGTGCTTTCAGAGCGGAGGCGATGGTGTGGTGGCCGGTGCTCGCTGGCTGCCGCGAGCGCCTTAAGAAGGGCCCTGGCGCACCACTTGAACCGGGGTTAATGATTGGCAGCGCTACGCGCTCACGGCCGCGTGTTCAAAATAAGTTTGTTTTGCTTGTGCGCCCACGGCCCTGCGCAAACCGTGGGTGGAGGGTGGGTAAACGGTCCCTGTTTCCGACTGTGTTTGTCCTGCTGTTATGATTCCGACTCGGAGCCAAAGTGCAATTCGAACCGTGAGCGCCCAGCCAGGTGGAGCGTGATGCTCGCTGTTTTATTCAAGGGGCAACCGGGGATAGGAGAGATCAGCTGGGCACGGCCAGGGCAGCGCCAGTTTTCAAATGGGGAAACCAAGGCCCAGGGACAGCAAGGGAGGTCCCGATTAGAAGCCAGGTCTCCTGCCAGCCCTGGTGGATGCCCCGTGGCTAAGACAGATCTCCTTTTC
Source organism: Manis pentadactyla (assembly GCF_030020395.1). Lineage (NCBI taxonomy): Eukaryota > Metazoa > Chordata > Mammalia > Pholidota > Manidae > Manis > Manis pentadactyla. The sequence goes on from NC_080025.1 coordinate 49,247,218, forward strand.
CCTCTGCAGGAAGACACCTGCAGCCCACCTAACTGTGGGCATCCCAACGTTACCTGGAAAGACAAAAGGAAAAGGACAGACCCCGGTGGCTGATGCCAGGCTCCCTAATCTCACCGAGACCAGGGACCCACTTGTTAAGGGAGCTTTGGAAGAGGAGAGGGCCTCAAAGCCCATTAAGAGAGGGGCAGCGGCTGCAGAATTCAGCCCAGAGGGCCCCAGGCTTCCTCTGATTTTCTGGCTCAGATCAAATTTTTATCAGGAGTTGATTACCAAGTGTCCTCTTTAACGAAAATTCCTTTCTTGGATATTCTCTTGGGTTGGGGGAAAAAAAAGTCACTGTACCTTCAAAGAGTGAGAAATGGGCCCACCAGTTCCCAGGACCTGCACAGAATCTCTCTGGCCCCTAGTCCCTAAAAACTAGGCAGCTGTACACAAGAACAAGGTAGTTCTGTATTTCCTGATGGAGAAAAATCTCCAAGATGAGTAAAGTTATGCAAGATTTCCAAGGGAAGTAAAAATGAGATGGTACAGAATATGCTGTTGGCATAAAAAAAGAAATATGAATATGTGTCATTGTGACTTTAGGTTTAAAGGGTCTACAGACCAGAGAGATTCTGTGCAGGTCCTGGGGACTAATGGGCCCATTTCTTACTCTTTGAAGGTACAGTAACTTTTTTTTTTTTTTTTTACAATCCAAGATAAGAATGCATCAGAAAGGGATACCCATGCTGTTGGGGTGGGGATGAAATTAGGTTACTAAGTGGGGGCAGTTTTCCCTTCACAATTTTTGCTGGATTTACATGATCCAGTAAATACTACATCATTTAGTATAATCAGGTACTTTCATTATCTATCTTAAGAAAACTGAATTACAATTTTTTTAGCACCTCTCCCAGCTATTTCCCTGTGGCCTGGGGCAAGTTCCCTGACTTCCTCCTGCCTGAACTAACAACTCAGCAACAATCAAAACAAGATCAGTGAAAATAATTGCAGTTGGAAGTTCATGGTCCTGTTTGTCATTATTTTTACAGAGCAAAGTTCAGTGTCTAGTTAAGGTGACCAATGTCTTTGACCTGTTGAAACTGTTATTTTGGATGTAGGTTCCTAAGTGATGTCATTGCCAAAAGAAGAATTTGTGCTCTGGATTTTCTGACTTCAACTTAGAATCAGTGTGGCTGCTTGATGTGTTTTCTTCACGGCACACACATGAGAGAGCCCCTGGTAACTATCTGGGGCCACCAGTGTGTCTCGGGCAGCCTGCAGGCTCTGGACCATTCACTCCTTCCTGCACTTGCCCAGCAATTCCCTCCCACTTCCTGAGGTACTGCACGTAGTGAAAGTTCCTCTCTGTGTAGATCGATTTCCCAAATGTTTCCATCGTTTGCCTCATAGCAGCAGCAAAACAGCCAGCACACGGGGGAGAAAGCTCCCCCTTCTGCGGTGCCAGCAACACAAACAGAGCGGACCTCCCCTCCAGGAGGCCTATGTGTGTGTCCTGGGGTGAGTGGCCCTCCCCCTGGAGGCTGAGACCCGAAAGGTGGCTGCTCTGGTGGTCATTCTGGGTGCCCTGAATCCCAGCCCATGCTAAGGTGAGCATCGCTCCCTCTGGGGACACTGAGGTGCATGGTGGGCTAAGGAGCCCCTCCTCATGGGTTGTGCCCCAGGGCCTCACCTACCTCCCTAACCCCAGCCCTGTGGATCCTGCTTATGGTACAGCCTTCATGTCCCCTTCCTACTGCAGAAAACAGTCACTGTTACCTCTCTGGTGTCTTCTTACTGTTCTCCATGTTCTAGTTTCCATCACCTGTTACCCATGTCTCTCTTCCATCATCCTCCATCCACCTCATAAGCTCATTCTTCTGGGGCTCCATCCTGATGCCCTGCTGCCACAGCCACCCAGACTGAAGGGCCTTTCTCCAGCCTGGTACTGTGTGCAGCTCAGTTTCTCCTCCAGCATGGCCCATATGCTGGGGCAGCCGTCCTCCCCTGCTCCTGCAGGCACAGAGCTAGGTGTCCAGAGAGGGTGCCCCAAGCTGCTGAGGCACAGAGTTAGCCCGAGGCATGCTCTGCCAGGGCTAATTCTCCTGGTAAGTGGGTCAGTGGAGCATTGCTTCGTGGTGATGAATGACAAGAGAAAGGGCACCGAGCCACCCGGGTGCTTCCCAGGCACGGGAGCCAAGGCAGGTCTCGGAGGAAAAGCAGGGCTTCCCCAAGCGGCAGAGGGAAGGGTTGCAGTGCCGAGACTAGGAAACTGGGAAGAGGGTGGTGTGTTCAGGGAAGGGTTGGGATACCCCAGCAGGTGGAGCAGGGGGCAAAGGCCCAGCAGCTGGGGCAGCACCGCACTGTGGGGTTTAGGCAGGGCTGAGAGTGCAGTGTCAGAGGGAGGCCTAGAAAGAAGGATGGTACTGGAGACCCATCCTGAGATGCTCCTTAGTGTCCCTTCAGGCCAGGCCCTGACCACCAGCCAGACACCTGGACAGAGCCAACAATCAGCCACACTCAAAATGTAGCCCTGCCCTTAAAGATAAGGAGGGAGAGAAGCAATCAACAAATAGTTCCATAAAGGCAGTCTGTTTTGTGATAATATCCATGGGAAAGGGCAGGACAGCCAGTGCGGGTGTGTGGGAGATGCCCGAGGCCTGGGGTGCCATGGTAGGGGGATGCCACACTGGGGTGGTCCCATGTGGTCAGAACCATCACAGCATGAGTGGGAGAATCCGAAACAGCTGGTGTGGAGACAGGCCGGAGCATGTGAGATGAGGTCCATGGGCGGGCTCTGGAGGCACCTGCACAACCATGCCCGTGAGTGTCCTTGGGAAGCCATGCAGTGTTATGTCAGCATCCTTAAGCTCTGCTGTATCTTCTTGGTGTTGATCCTGTCATCCAGGTATCCAGACCTCCCTTCTGCTTCTTGCCATCCCTTGGAACCCACTGAATGTCCCTTCCTCTGGGAGCCTTCCCAGCGGCTCCCAATTGGGCTCAGGTGCCCCCTCTGTGTTTCCAAAGCATGGGGCACACTGGATCAGAGTCCCAAGCCATGCATTGCACATCAACAGGCCCCCTGCCCACCTAGCCAATGATGATTGCCGGGGTTTCCTAAACACATGCCATATGTACCTTATCCCAAGCTGTGCCAGCCAGAGCTGCCAGGGAATCAGCCCTGGGGTCTCAGGGGGCAGCCCTTGTCACCACCAAAGCAGAGCATGCGGGCAGCAGTGTTGGAGCCCAAAAATGTGTGCAAGTTTAGGGGCACTTGGGTGTGTATTTTGGGGTCAGGGCTGAGAGGTATTTTGGGGTCTATATGGGAAGTGTTCAGTGCCAAATGGACTCGGTGTTTTATCAACTAGGCAAGAAAGAGCATCACACTTTGGAGTCCCAGGGGCCCAGAAGAGGCCTACTGCTGAGGCCTCTCTGCCTGCGGAGGAGGAGCAGAATGAGAGGCATGCAATCCATCCTGACCCGCCAGCTGGGCCACCCCAGAGGCAGATGTGGCTGGGGCAGTCGTGCGGTGACACTTCATCACACATCTGCCTTTCAGGGCAGGACCTGAAGTGCCTGCGAGAGAAGTGGCTGGGCTGCCTCCGCAGGTCATCATGCAGCCACCAGATCCCCAGTGGGGCTGCCGTTCTGGCACCTGGGGTTTCTATGTCCTGGCATGTGGGTAACCTCCCTGTGCCTCACTTTCTTGCCTGTGACATGGGGGCAGTGCACTGACTGGCATGAGTCAGCCCTGAGTAAGGTGCCCCAAGGCTGCTCTTAGGTGCACAGCGGCCGCAGGCCCAGGCCTGGGTGATGAAACAGCACGGGGCATTCCGTCAGCCGGTGTTCCCAATTCTGCCTTCACGCAGCAGGCTGTTTACTCACCAGCTGCTGGAAAATTGAGCAATCTGGGCTCTGGAAAACAATGCCAGGGTCAAGGGCAAAGTTGAACCTTCAAAGGGAAAGAAGGTTGCAATCCAGGAGACCCTCAAAGCAAAGTTGTTTTTAACCCGGGGGATAAAACAAAAAGACGTTCTGCTGTGTTCCCTAATCAAAACAGGGATGATGCAAATTGTGCAGAGGCTGGCCACGGCCCCGGGCCCTCTGAGCATGAGGGCACTGCTCTCCTGCCAATCAAAGTGCAAAGGCAGGTTCACTCTCAGTCCTCCCACACAGCCAAATCCTGAACATGGGAGTGGAAAGATGAGCCCACCAGGGCCCCAGTAAGAGACCAGGCCCCTCATCTGCCTTCTACTTGGGGTGCTGTTGACCAAGGTACTAAGTGCCAGGCACATGGATGGTGCTCAGATGTGTTTGTTCCCCATCTTTCTGCACCAAAGACCACATGAGCCATGGGCCACATGTGCCATGGGTTGGACCAGCTCCACATCCCAGGGGGACATAGGTAAAGATGTATATTCTTGGGCCCCCAGAGTCTCACTGGGAACCTCTGGGCAGCCCAGGCCTCTGCTTACCCACACTTCTGGGGAATGCTGGTGCTTGCTGACTGGTTTAGAAAACCCTCTGGATCCTGCTCTTTCTGGAAAGTGGGTGGGCTTTATGGGGACTCTGGCCGGAGGGGACTCCAGAGCAGCAGGAGACCTGATGAGCTCAGCTTGTCCCCAGAAGAACTCTGGCTGTGTCCACTGAGGTTTCCCTTCCCCTGCACAAGAGAAGAAGATGCATCCAGGAGAGGGTGCCCTGGTCCCTGCATGGGCTGTGTTAGGCACCATGCTGTTTGGTTAGGCACTATAGTAACTTCCTGGAGGTTAGGTCTGTGGTTTCATTAGATGGTCAGTGTCCACAACTCTGATGAGAAGATTGGCCCAGGATTTCTGGAGGTCTCTGCCCAGCACCGATTTCTGCTCTGCGTACCCTTTGCACCTGGAGATCTGCATGCCATGTGGGGCAGTGGGATCTCTCCCACCAACCCTCCTCGTGCATAGGACCACAGGGGTGCAGTCATCAGGAATTCATGACAGTCCCTGCTGCATCACACACTCTCTCATTTGCTGTTGTCAGTGTCTTATTTTGGGCACTTCTAATCGTTACTTATTTACTTATATCTCCTTGTTTTAATCAGCATTTTCCAGATGCCATATGATGTGGAGCATTTTTTTTCATGTACTTATTTGCCATCTGTTTATCTTCTTTGGGGATGTGTCTGTCAAGGTCTTTGGCCATTTATTAGTCAGGGGGTTTATTTTCTTATTTTTGAGTTTTAAAAGGGTTTTGTTAACCTTTCAGATGTCTTTTATCAGACTTCTGTTTCTCAAATATTTTCTCTGAGTCTGTGTCCTTTCTTCTCAGTCTCTTTACATTTTCTTTCACAGGTGAGAACTTGATTTAACTGAAGTGTATTCAATTTTGATTTAGGGACTATGCATTTGGTGTCTAAAAATCATCACCATACCCAAGGTCATCTAGGTTTTCTGTATGTTATCTTCTAAGAGTTTATAGGTTTACATTTTACATTTAGGTTTGTGATTCATTTTGAGTTCATGTTTGTGAATTGTGAAGGCTGTAAGGTCTATGCCTAAGTTCATCTTTTACACATGGATGTCCAGCTGTTCCAGCACCATTTACTGAACAGACTATCTTTTGTCCATGGTGTTGCCTGCCTCTGCTCCTTTGTCAAAGAGCAGGCTTCATTTATGTGTGTCTGTATCTGGGCTCTCTATTCTGTTCATTGACCTACTTGTCTACTCTTCTGCCAAAACCACAACATCTTGGTCATTACAGCTTTATACTAAGTATTAAAGTCAGGTACTGTCAGTCCTCCAACTTTGTTCTTCAATATTGTGTTGGCTTTCCTGAGTCTTTTGCCACTCCATGTAAACAGTTTATCAATATCTATAAAATACCTTAATGCAATTTTGATTAGGATTGTATTCAATATATAGATCAAGTTGGGAAGAACTGTCTTCTTTGCACTATTGAGTCTTCCTAGCCTATTCTTTTGAGCATGGAATGTCTCTCCATTTATTTAATTCTTATTTGATATCTTTCATCAGAGTTTTGCACATATAGATCTTGTGCATATTTTGTTAGATTTATACACAAGTGTTTCATTTTTGGGTGTGCTAATAAAAGTGGTGTTATGTTTTTCATTTCAAATTCTATTTATATACTGCTGGTATATTCAAAAGGGATTGACTTTTGTATACGAACCTTGTATCCTATAACCTTGCCTTTATTAGTTGCAGAAGGTTGCTTTGTTGATTCTTCTGGATTTTTTTACATAGATGATTCCATCATCTACAGACAAAGACAGTCTTATTACTACCTTCCCAGTTGGTATACCTTTATTTATTTTTCTTGTCTTATTGCAGTAGCTAGTACGATGTTGAAAAGCAGTGATAAGAGGTGACATCTTTGTTGTTCTCCTATTCTAGTGGGAAAACTTCAAATTTCTCATTAAATATGATGTTAGTTGTAGGTTTTTGTATATATTCTTTATCAAGTTGAGGAGGTTTACCTCTATTCTGAGCTTACCGAGATTTTGTAATGAATGGGTATTAGATGTCAAATGCTTTTTCTGCATCTATCAATATGAATCCTGTGATATGTCTTTAACCTATTGATGTGATGGATTACTTGATTGGTTTTCAAATGATTAACCAGCTTTGCATACCACTTGGTCATGGCATATAATTATTTTATATATTGTTGGATTCATTTACTAATATTTTGTTGGAGATATTTGCATCTATATTCATGAGGAATGTCAGCCTGTGGTTTTCTTCTCTTGTGATGTCTGTTTTTGGTATCATGGTAATTTTGGCCTCAATGAATGGGTTATAAATTTTCCCTGCACTCCTAGCTTCTGGAAGAGATTGTAGAAAATTGGCACAACTTCTTCCTTAAATGTTCTGTAGGATTCACCAGTGAACCTATGTGGACCTGGTACTTTGTTTTGGAAGGTGTTTTGAAAGTTTATCCTTACAGATTTTAGCTATTTTAAAGAGGTACTTGTGCTGTGATATTTTGTACTTAATTGATTATTAATGAACTTAACAGGTTTTTTCCTACTCTGTGGTGTTTCACAACAATCCCAACCATTAGCCTCTTATTTACAACCTGAGGTCAAAGGCAACTTTGAGCTTACCGGTTGTGTAGAAACTGCTTTAGGAATATCCATGTTGGATATGGGATTGTAAGATCAATGGGTCACGGAGGAGATGACAATAAGGCTTAGAAGGAAAAAGATTATCACAATCTCAGGTCAGAGACAGGAGACACGGCTACCACAAAAGGCCACAGGGAATCACCAGGGTGATGAGGGAGTTGAGGACAGTAGTGAGGGGACAACTGAGGCCACAGCGTTTATTAGGGTTTCCATGTAACAGGCAAAGCAGCTGGGTGAGCAATTTAGGATTGGCTACTTTGAACAATTTCAGCATGCTCTAAGCTATAGGGGTGGTTCCTAGTTGCCTGGGCCCGGCCTGGCAGTGGGCAAGGGGGGTGGGGGGTGGGAGTAAAGGCAGAGACACATTGCCTCCTGGGAACAGGGCAGATGCAGGGGACAGGTAAGTCTGGACATCACAGGTGCTGCCCTGGCTCTCTGCTGTCTCTAAGAATTGGCTGGCCCAGGAGGAGCAGTCTCTCTCCAGCCAGAAAGGGCTTAAGATGTCCAAACATCAAATATACCAAAAATAAAAACACATGTGCAATACAGAAACAAGTAATTCATTGTGCTGGAGTTCAGAAAACACACTGGTGTGCGATGGAAATGGGAATGCTGTCAGGGCATGAATTCTGCAAGCATGTGGCCTGGAGGCATAGTGATGCAGATGCTGACAGTTGCTGAGTATGGAGCACATGCCAAGTGTCATACTGAGGATTTCCTACACATGCTCATAAAGCCCATGATGTGGCTCACATTGTCCTGAGCTGTCTGTATGTCCTGTCCAAGGCCAAAACTTTCAAGGGCCAGCCTCTCAGCCAGCCATCCCTATACCAAGAGCATTAATGGATGCTATAATGCAGGTGTTGGTGTGGCAGACTGGTGGGCACATGGGAGCCTGCAGCTTGGATTGGAGATTGTGCTTCAGTGTGGGCTCAACTGCACAATGAGGGCATCTGGGTTTCATGGTGGGAGCCTCTGCGACAATCATGGCTGAACATGAACATGCTGGGCTCTCAGCAGGGACCAGGAGCCTGGGGTAAGTGGGGCAGCTTCTGTGTCCAGCCTGGAGCCCCTGCAGGTCCCCTATATACCTCCCCAGAGCACTGCCCACCGTGCTGGGGAAGGGGCTGGTGACTGGTGATGCTGTGTGCCAGAATGATGTGCCCCACTGAAGATTTTGAAATTGTTTTTATTCACAAACACAAACAAAAGAGCCTTTGTGCTCAAAGCAGCATGCCTAAGGACCAGGAGGTCAGGAGCTCAGAGGACCCTGGGGGTGGCCTGGTGTGGTGAGAAAACATCTGGATGCTGGGATAGCATCCAGGCAGCCCCCAGCTGACTTGCTCCAGGACTGTGGACACTTCTGCTCCAGGGCCTTCAACATCTCATTGGAAAATAATGACTGCATGTCTTGCCAATGGGTTTCAGCCTTGGGCAAGTTCACTATGGATTCACTGTGATCAAAGAAATCGACAGCAAAACGTTCTTGGGGTGAAAGGGTTTATTACCTGGCTTGTTCTCCTGCGGTAGGTCAAGCACTAGCATCTCTGCCTCTGCTCAGAGCACTGGGCCAGCTCTCTATATAGTGCAATAATAGCTTATTGCCTATAGGTGCAGAAGCCACAGCCCAGCAACAGGCCAGTTACATCATCAGGTGGTTTAAGTTCAGTGAGGATCCTGGCCATAGGAACCCCAACTTCCCCACACTCCACCCCTCCAGGATTCTCACCTTACAATCTACATGCTTTCAATCTTCCACAATGGTCCCTGTGTGAGAAAGCTGGAGCACTGTAAGCATATTCCAAAATAGCAACAGATAACTTAAGAGATAATAAAAATTAAGACACAGCAAGATTTTGATACAAAAATTATAATAATCCTCAAGCCAGAGGCAGTTTCCAATCCACAAAGACTTTAGGGGCAATAGGACACATGTTTTAATGCCACCAACATAGGCAAATCTTGTCCGTCAGGTAGGATGCATACAAAAGAGTGGTCCTGTGATAGGACTGTAGCAGGAAGGGGGTCCCTTCCAGGTCTAGTATACCATAATTTTACTCCTTTCCCCATGGGAATTACTGAAGGGTCTATATATAGTGCTACTGGAGGTGCATGCACTGGCCATAATGATAAAACAAAACTCCTGGGTAAGATGCTCTTACCTTCTGGCCATTCAGGATATACTACTGTGACCTTTGGTGGCCACTCTGCTGTTATTCCAGGAATACACAGGAGGCCAGCTTCCAGGCCTTGTCCCCAAGGTGCCAGGAGAGCCAGCCATCATTGGTCCATGTGAAATTTCCAAGGCCACATCCACTCAATGGACTCTCCGGGGTTCAGTGCAGTTGGTGCTGGCAGCAAGATGTTATTCTGGTGGCCAAACCTCGGCTTCAGTGATTCTTCCTTGGTTTGTACTTGCAGTTGTATGAGGGAGGCAGCCATATGTGTTAACATGTCTATAGGGCTCAAAGCTCCCTTGCGGGGTCTCTCACTCAAAAGCCATAGTACGGTCCATAGCAGACTGACCATCCCCGCAGACTATTGTTAAAATCCGGACTAAAGTCAGATACCAAGCCATTGTGCCTCTCTATCATGCCTGCTGTGGTAGGATTATATGGCACATGAAACTTCCAGTTGATTCCCAGCTATCGTACCCATTCTTGCAGTGTATGTCCAGTAAAATGGGTGCCCTTATCACTCTCAATCACCTGTGGTTGGCCATAGGCAGCCAAGAGATGCTCCAGGCCTCTTTTGGTCGCCTGCTGGTCTGCATAACTGGTAGGAAAAGCAACCAGAAGTCCAGTAGCTGTGTCCACACAAGTCATCGCGTCCCAATATCCTTCTGACACAGGCAGAGGCCCAATATAGTCTATCTGCCACCTGACGAGGGGTATAGACCCCTTAGCTATTGTCCCATGTTGCTGTGGAACTTGGTGTAAGTCCCTTTTGGAGCACATGACACACTCCTGCTGGGCTCTACTAACTTCTTCGAAGGTCAAAGGCAAACCCCACCAACGGGTTACAACCTACATTGTCTTTTGCCCTGCATGCAACAAACGCTGATGTAGCTATTGGGCTACATCAGAGGCAGGCTTTCCTTCTAACCAACGTATCTGGGCCAATTTATCTGCCTCATTTCCTGAGGATGCCAGTGGCAGATGACCTGTCACATGGTATACTGTTATTATTTTGGTCTTACCACAGGCCCATAAGTCTTGCCATAATTCTTCTTACCCCCAAAGGGGTCAGTGACCAACCAGCCAGTTGGCACAGTACCAGGTTGGTAGCCACAGGATCAAGCCCCGATAGCCCAGCTGTCAGTGCAGACAACTATAGGGGAGGGCTCCTGGCTGATCACAAGCCACACAGCCCACAACTCTGCCCATTGACTGCTCTTCCCCTCACCATCTTCCATCCATATTGTCTCAGTCTTAGGATAGAAAGCTATGGCCCTCCATTTTGGGGGCTGCCCATGGCTGGAACCATCTGTATACCATGCATCTTTGGGTATAGGGACTCTTCCCTCCCAATAAGGACTCTCTGTTACTAATGGTTCAAAAGCAAGTTCTTCCTGCTTTTCACTAGTTTATGTCACCAGCCCCAACAAGCATTGGAGTCCTTCACTCAAGGGGCTACTAGAGAGGGCACTATGCTGCTGTAGGTAAGCACCCCACTTGTCTAGTGTTGGGTGTTGGTGCCACACCACTCCTTGGCTTTTGGGTCCAGTCTCATACCCACCCCAAGATAGGACAGGTGGTTATTACCTTTATCGGGGCCATTCCAGTGATGGGTTCTCTAGCCAGCAAGGCATGATACACAGCAGCCAGTTGTTTTTCTATCAAAATGTATCGCACATCTGGCCTCTTCCAAAGTTGTGACCAGAATCCAATGGGTTGGCAAGTTTGTTCAAGCTGCTGCCAGAGACCCCAGCCATAATCATCTACAGTGACATGAACTTCCAGCTCACAGGGCCTTGATGGGTCTATCACACTCAAGGCCTGTATGGCCTTGACTGCCCATTTTGCTTTAGTAAAGGCAGATGCACATGTCTCATCCCAGTCTCACCTGACACCCTTTTGTACCAACCAGTATAAGGGCTTCAGAATTTGCACCAAGTGCAGTATAAGCACTCTCCAGTAGCCTAGAAGACCCAAAATTCCTGTAGTAATGTTACAGTTGTGGGGGTAGGAAAGGCCTGGACTTTGTCTATAACTGCTTCTGGTATAACTTTGGTCTTACCCGACCAGATGACCCCCAAGAATTTAACAGACAAACCAGGTCCCTGAACCTTGGTGTTGTTCACAGCCCATCCTTTCTCTTGTAAATGTTGCAGCAGTCTAGGTGCTGCACCTCCTAGATCTGAAAGAGAATCAGATGTGAGTATGACATCAATATAATGATACAGCTGCACCATTGGTAGTTTCTTCTATGTAGCCAAGTCCTGGGCTACAAGTCCATGCCAGATGGTGGGGTTGCAGAGGTATCCCTGTGGAAGGATGGTGAAAGTCCATTGCCGTCCTTCCCATGTGAAGGCAAACTGTTCCTGACTTTCCTGCTCAATGTCAATGGAAAAGAAGGCATTAGCAAGATCTACCACATAATGGTATGTTCCTAGTTCATGGTTGAGGGTATCCATCAAGCCTGCAATAGAGGGGACAGCAGCATGCATAGGGGGTATGACTTTATTCAGTTCTCTGTAATCCACAGTCATACACCAGGAGCCATCTGGCTTTTTTACAGGCCACACTGGGGAATTCAAAGGACTATGGGTGGGCTTTATAATACCCACCTTTTCCAGCTCCTGGAGAGTTTCTCCAATCTCTTTATGCAGTTTGTGTTGTTTGATATTAGTCACCTGCCAAGGCACAGGCAAAGCTATGGGTGGGTGCCTAGCATGTCCCCTCAAAACTGCCTTCACCACATGTACTCTCAGTCTGAACTCACCTGCAGTGGTCTGCAACCATAGACCCTGCAGGATATCTACCCCCAAAATATACTCAGGAATAAGAGATATATACACAGTATAATCCTTTGGAGGTAGACACCCTATTCCCAAAGGGATTTGGGCTTTTTTCACCCTGATAGCCTTCCCCCTGTAACCATTTATAATAGTGGGGGTCCCGGGGAACCACTCAGAGTTACCATGAATCAATGAACATTCAGCCCCTGTGTCCACCAGAGCCAGGACACATTGTATGTTCATGGGGGACCAATGGCTAGCTATTTCAACATGTGGCCTCCGGTTTCCCCCTGGTCCCTCAGGGCAGATACCTTGACCTTTCCCTCAGTCAAACTATGTTCCCCAATCACCTTCCTATGTGGACTCAAGTGAGGTTGGCTTGTTCTCCAGCAGAAAGTCTTGCAAACACACAGGCCAGACTCATGGCTCTGTCTCTGACCTCTGCCTGTTCAGTCTTAATGGCAGGGACTGCTGCTCTGGTTTCAGCTGTTGCCATAGCTCTAGTAAGATCCTATTTGACTTCCTCTCTAATTTCCTTCCATCTGCTCCTGCCCGTATTAAGTCAACCCACATCTGGGTCCTCATAACCTTCATGGGGCCCTGCAAATTCTTCTTATGGATAACAGGTCTTATTTCTTTCTGGATTCTCATTGCTTCAGCCTCTTCTAAGTCTGCTACTGTATGTGTCACCTCGCTATGGGCTGCCCTAAGTGAGGGGAAAGAATGGCCACTAGACACCCAAAGAAGGATGTGGGAGTCATTTGAAGTACAGTATTTCTCATCCCAGTAGTGAAAATCTCTCCATCTGGGTTATAATTCTCTGGACTATAGATGGGATTTCTTATGCCTAGCTCTCATAGCACCTGTTGGAGCTAAGCATATGTCTGCCATCTAACAGAAGAGGATGGCAGATCACCCGGATTGGGCCACACAGTATGAAGTGCAGCCATAAGCCAATCGAGGAGGGAGTGATTCCCTGAGATCTGATGTGTATTTTGTAATTGCTGCCTCAAGGTGGGCTGCACAGTCAGGGAAGCCAGCTTTCCCATCTCTGATCCTGACAGAACAATTCCATCCACCCCTAAGTCCCACAGACACAGGAGCCAAGCTGATATTGACTCCGAGGGCTTCTGCGTAAATGGGGAGTCCAAATCCACTGGCTCAGCCTGAGTATAGGGGCAGACTATAGAGTGCTCCCCGACCTGGGGAGGGGGCTGCTCCTCTCCTTGGGGAACTTTCAGCTGCTGGGTTTTTATTTTCTTTACAACCACTGGGCGTGCTTTCAATACAGGAGGCACCAGTGCCTCCGGCATCACCCCTTCATCCTTCCGCAGCTCCTCCATTTCTGGGACTGATGGCACCTTTCTCTCCCTTCCCCCAAGTGCCTCCTCTGCTACAACCTTTACCTTTTCTTCTGTGCCTCGCAGCAATGCCACCTCAGTCTACAGAAGGTCTCTTACCTTCAGCTCAATGCTTCACAGCTGATGTTCCCATACCACCTCCTCCTGTGCTTCCCTCAGGAGGTCGTCCTTTTCCTTGATGGCCTCTTCCTCCTTCAGAACATCTGGCAGTGCTGCTGTCTCATCTCCAATGGCACCTTGCTGCTGGCGCTCTCGTGCCGCCTCCTCCCGTATCAATACCATCTCCCTCCTCAGGGAATCTACTGAAGTTTGCAGTTCGCGTTCTCACGCCATCATTTCTTGAGTCTCTTCTGTAGACCTTTTTAAGACTGTGAGAAGCAGCCAACCCACAGTCCCCGCTGCCTCACAGGCACTCTGTTTCTCAAAGGATCTGCTTACTATACCAAGGGCCACCCCTACTGCCTCAGGTGTCACCTCCACTTGCCTCCAGTCCTGGGGTGGGGCCCAGTCCTCTAGCAGGCAAGACACCTCAGACCACACACCCATTGGGGGAGGATCCACTGTCTCCCCTTTCACAGGGGCAGCCCGCTGAAGCACCCCTCCCATAAGGGCAGCCTGTCTTTTCCCTTGGTCAACAGTGAACTCTGCCAACTTTCGCCAATTGTCTTGCCAGTGGGTTTCAGCTCTGTGCAAGTTCACTACCTGTGACCAAAGAAATTGACAACAAAATGTTCTTGGGGGTGAAAGGGTTTATTACCCGGCTTGTTCTCCCGGCGGTAGGTCGAGCACTAGCGTCTCCGCCTCCGCCCAGAGCACTGGGCCAGCTCTCTGTGTAGCGCAGTAATAGCTTATTGCCTACAGGTGTGGAAGAAGCAGCCCAGCAACAGGCCAGTTACATCGTCAGGTGGTTTAAGTTCAGTGAGGATCCCGGCCATAGGAACCCCAGCTTCCCCACACTGCACCATCTGAGATTTATGTTTTTAATTATTATTTACTAAGTGCAAGTTCTTTTTGGAAAAAGTGAAATGGATTTAAGTTACATTAATACTTACCTGTCACCCTGCCACCTAGGTATTACCAGCGTCACTATTTCCTTTCCTGTCCTCCCGTGGCTGAGGCTGTGGCTGAGAGCGTGCCTGTCACACTGCATGCCCCGGCAGCTCTCCCCAGCTCCACCCTGGAGGACTGGTACTCTTCGCTGCGCCCACTCATTAAGGAAGTCTCCTGAGAGTCCTCAGAAATGCCAGCCACGGACCCCCCACCCAGAGCACCACTACATGGAGGCGGCAAATTCCCCACAGCAGGACTTGGAGTGCAACAGGTGCAGGCCGCTCTCTTCTTCCCTATCTTTTGATTCTGCTGTGGCTAACATGGGCACATGAATGTTGCCCAGTACTCTGTTGGGGTATGGTGTCCACCCCTTTCGGTTGTGATAACAGTAAAACACTTGGTGAGTGTAGATGAAATTGTAATATTTCCAGAATATCTCGCCTGGCTTCAGTGCATTTGCATATCCTCAGGGGTGGAGAGAAGTTCATCTCCATATCAATGGGTAATTACCTGGGCAGCCGACCGCTTATCTGAACCTGAGAGGTTAGGAGGCGGTCCTTGTTCACTTCTGCCTGAGCACGAGACAGAGACGGCCCCAGACTGCAATTTGTGAGCAATAAACGGGTTTTAAACTTTATTTCTCGCTTTGATTTCGGCGTTAGAGGTATTTTGCCCAGGGATTTCCTCTCCCAGGACTTAGAGTGCGCAAAGTGCACACCGCCGGCCGCTCACTCCTTGGGAGTCAGTTGGCGCCTGGCCCTGACTCCCTGGTGCCGCCCACGCTCAGGTGCAGGAGGAACAGGCCAGGTGGAGACCCTCAAGGCTTGCCCCCCCTCCACGACTCCGCCCTGCGCCTGCGCCCCCACGGGGACGTCCCGTGGAGGCTGTGCGCACGTGGGCTTCAGCTCACCTGCCCGGAGCCGGGGGTGCGTGCCGCGGGCACAGGAGGGCGTGGGGCTTGCCCGGAGCTGCAGAGGAGTCCCTACGGAAAGGCGAGATGGAGACTGGGGCGCAGGTAGGCCTGCAGGGCAGGGCAGGTCCGAGCCAACGGGGAGGCGCGCTCAGGTGGGCAGGGACCCGTCTTCCCTGGTCCGGAGCCCCCTGGACCTTTCCCCACCCGTGCACGAGGCAGGGGCTCCGCCGAGGCTGGGGCCCGGCCCGCGCGGATGGAAGGGGCCTGCGACGTAGCTCCAGGTGCGCGAAGAAAAGCGGGATAGAGATCAGGTAAGCGGCCCCCAGGGAAGGTTCCTCTCACCTTCAGATCCGGGCGGCCTGGGTGGAACCCTGAGACCCCAGCCTGCGCCTCCTGAGGGACAACGGGGAGCCCTTGGTTTCTTCTCTCCTTAGTACAAGGGATCCCTCGGCGGGTTCAAAGCGGAAGAGCATGGACAGGGTACGGCGTCCTGCCAGCCCCACCCTAAGTAACGCTAGGTTTAGCTCCTTCCCAGACGCCTTTCGATTCATATTTCTCTCCGTTTGCCCAGAAATACTCTACCTAAAGCAGAGATCACTCCTCACCAACAGTTTGGAAGATCATTTGTATAAAAACTTTTAAGGGTTGCTGCATGTTTATCCATTAGGGTGTTGGTATTTGCCTAGATTTTAGGATGATTAGCCCCTTGTTTATCTTTTATAGGAATTGTGGTTTGTCCTTTTATCCCCTTAGAATATTATTATTATTCTGCTTGCAGAAGTTTTAAAAAATTGTATTTAGTTTAACCTTTCTTTTACAGCATCTGTGTTGTGGGTTATTTGAAAGCCTTACTTCTGATGAGTTTGCAGAGAAATAACAGTATTTCTTTCCAATACTTTAATAGCTTTGTTTTTTTACATGGAAATCTTTTATTTTTTGTTTTTTGAATTTATCTTGGTGAATGATTTGATAATAAAATGCAGTTTTGTTCTAGATTTTTAAAAATTATTCCATTGTTTTTTCATAACATGAATTTTTGAAGAGTGTAATACTCAATCCGTTGTAGTTTATTTTAGTGTAGGATGTTCCGAGGGGCATGGCTTTACTTTGTTTTTTTCCTAAAAGGCCAACGAGTCAGAACAACAGCATGCAGTGAGACAGGGAGACCTCTTTTATGGTCATTTGAAATCCTGTGTCTTCCCAGTGATATTCCTTCTACCTCAGCTGTTCTGAGTATTTGTAAGGCAAATCTAAATGGTTTCCTCTGTAAGTTTTCAGTGTTACAATTTATCAAAAAATGTATCAACATGTGATTGTTTATGGGTTGGTAATTCTCAGTCAGGAGTAGCTCCTTTTAATGAGAACACACACACACTCTTCAATCACCTTGCAGTTTCTCTTACAAAAGCCCAGCCCTCTCCTTACCTACTTCTTACTCTGAGGTCTTTGTCCCTGGTTGGAGCAGGATGACTTAGACCCCCTTTACAAGCTGACTCTGCCATGGAATTTAGGTCATACTTTTTCTCCTTGCTCTAGCATGAACTAAATTTTTAAACAGTGAAGTAGCTTCAATTTATTTAGTGTATTTCTCTTTCTCCTTGGATTTTGCTCTGTGAGCATTGCTGCTCTGCGATCTGGTGCAAAGATCATCACACAAAACATTTGGCTTTTCTTCTTTATCACACTGTGCTTCTGCTTTGGGTCTTGTTTCATATGTTTTCCCAAGAATACAGCCTTTTCTATATCTATATTAAGGTCCCTGCATTTCTGCCACCTGTACTTCCCTGGGTTGCCTTTGCTATCATTCTGCTTTGGGATTTTCTGAAGCAGATAATCCTCTTCTTGCACAAAAAAGTAATGAGAATTCAAGGAAAACAAAGTGGCCACATCTGGCACAGTCAGGGCAGCAGCCAGCCCAGGGCAGACAGCACCCAAAGGGTTCAGTCCTCAGGCCTTGACTTTTGACTGGAAGGTCCTGTTGTCAGCGGCTCTTGTGGGCTTTTCCCAAGGATCACTCCTCTAAGTTCTTAGTTCTTATAAATTGCTGGACCCTCCCAGGGGAATTGATATGCATTTGCTAATCCTACAGGATTCAGGAATCAAGAAATGACAAAATCATTCCCTTTTGAAAGTTTTATTGTCTTGTTTTTTTTAGAGAAGTTCCAGTTCTTCCTCCACCCTGTGGGACAAGGGCTTTCTTGACAGTATTGGGGTACATTTCCTGCAACCAGTTTTGTAATAGGAAACTGCTACTCCCACTACCAAAAGCAAATGCATGTGACTGTGCCATCAGAGTGGAACACAACACTACCTGGCTATTGTCAATAATGCCACAGTGAGCATGGGGGTGCATATATCTTTTTGAATCACTGATTTTGTTTTCTTTGAGTACATTCCCAGAAGTGGAATTGCTGGGTCATATAGTATTTCTGTTTTTAATGTTTTGAGGAACCTCCACACTGCTTTCCACAGTGGCTGCACCAATTAGCAATTTCACCAAACATGTACTGAGGGTTCCCTTTCCTCCTCATCCTCTCCAACCCTTGTACTTGTCTTTGGGATAGTGGCCATTCTAACTTGTGTGAGGTGATAATCTCATTGTTATTTTGATTTGCATTTCCCTGATGATTAGCGACGTGGAGCACCTTTTCATATGTCTGTTGGCCATCTGTATGTTTTTGGAAAATATCGTTACAGGTCTTTACCCATCTTTAATTGGATTTTGGTTTTTTGCCATTGAGTTGTATTGCTGCTGGGCAGCTGCATTTTGGGAGGTCTCTCCCTGTGCACTGGGTGAAACCTCAACCTGAACAGGTGAACAGGTCAGGCAAGTGTAGATAAGGAAGGAATTCATTAAAGTGAGACTAGCAGTGAATGGCAGCAGCCATGCAGGCAGTAGAGAGCAAGGGAGAACAGAGGGAGGAAAGGGCAGGTCATTGAACTGCTCGGCATGGGGCAAATCCCTTGCCAACTCCCGAAGCCAGGGTCACCTGGTGTCCAGTGTCTGCTTGAATCTGCACTGTGTAGGAACTAAGTCCCTACCACCCCAGGATTTGAGGGAGCCTCAGAGCACTGGATGAAGTGAGATCATGTCCTGAGAACTCCCCAAAGGCAAAGAAAGGAGAATTTCAGGCAGGCTGCTAAAGAGCATGATTGTCCAGCTGCTGTCCTGTCTGGGTCACCCAGGCAATGGGAACTTGCAAGCCCAAATCAGAGATCTTAGTAGCCCATTCCTACCTGTCTGAATAGAATAGAGAGAAGACAGTGCTTAAGTCTAGAAAATTGAATGAAATAGAAAAGTAACAAAAACACCATTGGAAGAGTACAGAGACAAGACACAGTAAGTTGAGCAGCAAGAAGGCTTTAATTAAGGCAAAGTACGTGCTCAGAGAAAGGGAAGTGTGGGCAGCCTCAGAGAGGAGGCATGCTTAAAGGCTCAGGATTCTGTCTTTTAAGGATTTCAAGAATGGGGCAAAGGATGGGGGAGGGGGCTGTGGGCATAAGTTTGACATGTGATCTCATTATATCTGTCTCTGGTGAAAGACATTATGTCATTATCCATAGTCAGTTCTGTATATATTCTGTTAGATAAGCTTAACACAAGGAATTTATTGCTCTTGTTTCTTCTCCAAGATAGTGGTTACCCTCAAGCAGTGGAAATTTATCATTTAGGACTGCTTGCCCTACCTTAAGATAGGGTCAGTTATTGGCTGATCACCATAAAATATGTTAGGAATCATACCTCCTAACTCCTTGGTTTTTAAAATGAAATCTTAACCTTAAGATGGAGTCCCTCCTGTTCTTATTATACTATTTATAACTCGGCATTTTTTATCATAGGTATGAAAAATCATGTTGCTTGTCCCATGTCCCTGCTCTACCTCAGTATGAGCTCCTTATATGTTTTGAATATTAGCCCCTTATTGGATTTGTGGTTTGCAAATATTTTCCCCCATTCCATAAGGGGGATTCAACATAAAATTAAAAATCCATCCATACTTTGAAGCTTGCCTCAGTTGGTAGTAAATCGGCTAGATGCACTGCAGTGTTCATTAGCATCACAAATTAAAATGTTTAAAAGATGCATCAGAGCTCCTTACAAACAACAGTTGAACAGCTAAATTTGTCAAGCCACCTTGACATGAAAGGTTTTCAAGGAGCACTGCAGAGATCAACATGTTATGATGGCATAAAAATATTTGTCAAGTATAATTTATCAGTACTGAGAAAAGACTATGAATGCAGGAGTATGAATGGTTCAGTTAAAGCTTTGTTTTGGAAGAAAAAAGCTGGCCATGATGGAGTTGCTACACTTGAGTCTGGGATTGATACATCGAATTTTCCAAAACATCACACCCTGTTGGCATGCATGCCTGCCCCACATGCGTTTGCTGTGTACAAAACTGCAGCGTCCATTGGTGGGTTTGTTTTTTTAAGTTGAGCTTAAATGTTAGGATGATTTCATTGACAATGTTTTAAACTTTTTTGCCTGGAGGAAAAGAACACATTTTTACCTGAAAGTCATCTGTTTTTCAGTTCTATCCCTAAAACTCACATTTTTCACTGATGGCTTAAAGTGTTGACCAAAAGTTAGACAAAAATAGTGAACAAATGGGTGAGCACAGCGTGAGTGTGGCTGCAGCCTGCCCCGTTCCTGAGGCAGAACCGGAGGGCACCCCACTCCCAGGCCAGGCTAGATGCTCCCTTCCAGAAGCCGACCTGTGCGGTTTGTTTCGACAGGTCTCTGGACTGAGCGCCTCTGAGGACGAAGGCCCCCTTTCAGAGATGAGTCCACTGCCCTTGAGAAGGGTCCTGCAGCACAGCACCCCGGAGGAAGCTGCCCTTTGTGGGCACAGGCAGTCCCTGGGCCTTGTCCCTTCCCCATTGCCTGCACACGCTTCCTGGGACCTCCCATCCCTGCAGCTAGGGCTCAGCCCCAAGGCTGCCCGCCAAGAGAGGCAGCCTTCTAATGTCTGGGCCTCTGGGGCATCCAGTGGGTGGGTAGGGCTGGACCAGGACCCCTGGGCTCCTGAGGAGGACACGCCCATGCCAGCCTCGGGCACCTGGCCGCAGCAACAGGGAAAGTCCGGCCCGACAGGAAGGCGGCCACGAAACCTGGGACTGCCTGGGATCCCCAGTGTGGCTGGGAGGAGGAGACGGGACCTGAAGAAGCTGGCGGCTGCGGTAGGCCCTGACCCAGACCCCTGGGCCCTGCCGACCCGGGCCTCATTTGGGTCCCCCAGGAGCACTGGGTCCCTGACCAGGCCCTGCCCCTCGGAGGCAGCCTGATGACAGCCAGGACAGCCAACGTCACCTTCCCTTACTGGTGGGCCCACTTCCTGAGCATCATGAAGTCACCAGGACTGGGAAAGGCCATGTGACTAGGGCTTCTCTGATGTCTGGGCCCTGCCCATGCCCACTTGGAGGATCCCTGAGACCCTGTGTGGCTCCTTACATACTGCCTAAACTTGGGGTCCCAGGCAGTCATTGGAGGGCCCCCTGTCCCCTTCCTGCTGTGAGCACTGCCCCCAAGTGCTCTGCTGGCTCACCTCCTTCTGAGGACTACACATTCTAGAAGGTTCCCCAAAAGAGCATTGCTGGGGAGACTTCCACCTTGCCCCCACAGGGGTCAGTGGCTGAGACACCCTGGCCCCTGGGTTCTGATGCCCAGAGGGTGGACTGCGTCCTGGGGGCACCGCATGACCCCATCAGCTCTAGGTAGCCTTGCTCTCTCCTTGGCAGCCTTTGAAGCCCCTTTTGCTGAAGTGCCTGGACTCCTTGGAAGCCGGGTGTGGGAGCACTGGACTGCTGCTACCACCTTCTGTCATTTAGCCCCTCCAGGCCCTCTTGAAGGGGCTTGGGTCCAGCTTCCAGGCTACAGCAGATGGTGCAGCTCTCCAGAAGTCCCTTTCCCTGCAAGCGTTCCTGTTGGCCTTGCAGCCCCCTCTGCATGGCTTCGCTCTCCTGTCTGGTGGGGGTGTCAGTCATTCAGGGCTTCTCTTGATGCTGCCCCGCACACGCCTCTGTCCTGTGCCTGAGCTAGTGAGGAGCAGCCTTGTACAACTGACCAGAAGTCCTGTGTGTGGACCTACCCACCAGGACTGCCTCTCTTTTGCAGGGCATCTGTGTCCTATCCCTAGTCTCCTCCCTGTGGGCTGATGCTCCCCCCTGCCACTAGGAGGGATGGAATGAGCCCGGCTGGAATACTCCAGAGCTGGAGAAGAGAAGGGGCCTGTGGGTGTCACTGTGGGATGGTGATTGTCACAAAACCTCACCTCCCCCAGCTCATCCTGGGTCTCCAGAGACAGCACAGCCCCTGGGCCCAGGCGGTCCTTCTGTGTAGGCTGCAGGCGCTCTGTTGGGGCAGCCAACTCCCAGCTGTGTGCTTGCTTCAGGGGCAGTTCCTTTGCTTCCAGGGGCTTGCTGGCTGGTCACGGGCTCCCACTCCAGCCATTGTCCGTGCCCCCACTGGCACTCCTCAACACCAGTATTTCCTGCACCTCATTTTGCCCTTCTAGGTTTGCTTCTATTTTTTCACTTTCAGGGTCAGGACCCTGAAGCGTGGTAACCTGCCATCAGTGGCAGCAGACACCATCCTTTCTTCTACCGCCAACCTTGTACTTTGTGACCCAGCACCAACACACACCCCGTGCCATCGTGCTCAGCCACCTGTACCCCAGGCTCCAGTTTGTATGAGCCTGAGCCTGTCTTGTTCAGAAGCAGGTTTCCTCCTGCTCCTTTCCTAGTCCTGACCTGAGGCCCCGTCCTCCTCGCTGCAGCTCCTGAAGAGGGGACTCCTCAGGCCTGTGGGAAATTGTCTAGACTGCCCCTCACAGATGCTCTGCCCTCAGATGCTGCCCAGGCTGGCCCTCCTTGTCCCTGTCGCATCCCCACCGGCCTCTTCATGCTCTTGCCAGACCCAGGTCCCCTGGTCCTTACCTTATCTTCCTGCCCCACATGGAGACTCGGCCCTCTGGGTGGTGGCTGGCACATGCAGGCTGGGTAGGTTAGCTCTGAGCTGAGAAGCCCGGATGGTGCCCAAGAGCTGACCTTGTGGGTTCTGCAGCCCAGATGGACATCTGCTTTACCTACATAACCTCTCCTACAGAGCAAACCATCTGAGACACTTTTCCTCTGACAGATGGAGCAAGTGAGGCAGTGGGAAGCCTGGCTGCTGCAGAGCATTGAGGAGGCCACCCAGCATGAGCTCACCATCCAGGACTGCTAGAGCAGAATAAGGCACCCCTAAAACAGGGCACCCCGAAACAGAATCCCAGGCTGGATTGGAACGATAGGACAGGTAGACTCTAAGGTCAGGCAAGGTCAGGTGTTCTGTTTTGACTGAACCAGTGAGAGTTTTGCTGTCCAGCCGTGGGGCAGTCAGAAAGCATTGAAGAGTGAGAACGTGGTCCTCCTGCACTTGTGTGGGGTTTCCAGTAAAGCAGGAGGGATGAAATTTCCCAGAAGAGTGGACATGGCCCGGCTACAAGTCCTGGGGTGGTTGCACCCACTCCCCTCTGCTGAGGCTCCTGGCTGGTGGATGGACACACTTGTGAGTTCAACAGCTGGTTCCTCCAGTATAAGCTGACAGATCAACTTGTTCACTTTTTCTTTTGTTACAACAATTATCAGCCTATAAAAACTAAAGCTTATGAAATCTTCAAATAAAATTATAAAGCATGAAAATTGCCTACAATTGCACAACATGGAGATAAATCAGCGTAGTTCCTTCTCATTCTTACTGCTAAAAATAAACAGTTTTCATGAGAGCTATTTCTAAAATCTGGCTGATGCAGAGTAATTCAGATATGTAATCAGGTTACCTATCTCTGTCTTGTTTCCATCCTTTGAAAAATTCACCTTCAGAATGAAACCAGGGAGAAGGGAGAATAATGTAAGGACTCTGGGGAAACTTGCTGGAGGCTGGGGAATTACAGGCATGCAGGAGGCAATTTTATGAGGAAGATAATTTCCTAGATATTTATGTTGCCTTTCTCCTGTGTGCGTTAATTAAAGAGGTTCCTGTGTTTGCACAGTGGAATATATGCAAGTCTCCATAGGCCCTCCAGTTACATGTTTGAAATGCACTTATCTCAGAAATGTCACAAAACAGCATAGACTGAGCATGTTCTGTCCATGGGAAGATGCTGGTAGGACGTGAAAGAGGGAACAATTCCCATGCCAGTGTCTCCGCAGCCTGAACCTGCACACAAGGACGGGAGTCCCACTAGCTGGCTACCACCATCTGAGTCCACAGGAGTGTGGCTGGCCCTAAGGGGCATTCTCAGACTGTGACAGTCGGACAACAGTGCTGGCAGCTCAGGGTGGGCAGTCAGTGAGAAACTGCAGGATTTCTAGATGAACATTGTCTTAGGGGAAATGACAGACCATAAACAGTAGCCCTTGGGGGGAATGAAGCCATCCACGCTCATTCAGAGATGGGGGCAGGGGTGACTTGTATCACCATTTTGGATGAAAAGCATCTCCTTAAATCTCGTTTGTGTATACAAACCACATAATTTGCAAAAAACACAGTTTAGAACATGGGGAAAGGAAATGCATGCTCTTCCTGATACAGTTTCTGTTAAGTTGAAATGAGTTTTCCTCTCCACTCTATTTAATGTTTTACCCTAGGGTAAAGATCACGTTTACACACAGTGTCTGTACTCAGAGCCTAAGCACTCCCCCTCGTCACTAAGTGTGGCTCTGAAACCGGACCTGCCGGACCTGCCCAAGTTCCACTGCAGGATGCCCTGTGCTCTGTGTTGAGATTTCCACACTGCCAGACATTTGGTCTCTGTATTAGTTTCTATTAGCTGAGTGTCTTGGTTTCTACTGTGTTTAATTTCTGACTGCTGCATAACAAGCTGAGAGGCTCAAAACAAAATCCATTTATTATCTCAGTTCTGGCAGCTCTGCCAGACCTCTGCCTGGGACCCTCCAGGTGAGGTCAAGGTGGGTTCTCACCTGCAGCAATAGCAGAAATGGAATCCAGTTCCTTGCGGTTGTAGGACTCAGGGCCCTGTTTCTTTCTGGCTGCCAGCTGGGGGCTGTTCTCAGATCCCAAAGGCCTCCAGTGTTTGCATGTCCTCCACAATTTTCAACCCCTGGGGTACAATAGCAGCTGTTTGGGCTCTGCATCCACCAGCCTACCTCTTTTGCCACCAGTGAGAGGAATTACTCTGCTTTTAAGGGCTGATGTGAGACCCGGTGTGCCAGGTAATGTGACCAAGTGTGCATTCAGGGATCTCATCCCACTCACCGGTTTGGAGGTGAGGGGCATGAAATCCTGGGGCAACTTTAAAATTCAGCCCACTGCACTTTGTTCCCAGTTTTTCATCATTATAACGCTGTGATAACCTGGCACAAAGCATTCTAGAAGTTCATGGGATTAAAGTGTATTAGCATTTTATGATCTCTTCTGGGTACTACCAAGGGAGGGCAGAGCCCCATGAGCAGCATCCAAGCTTTGCTGGTGGTATGACATCTGTACAAACACTGACCAAATGGACAGGGGAAGCAGTGTGTCATTGTTTTGAATTTGCATTTCTTTCATGGACAGTTCTGTTGAACATGTGTCTGTATTCTTTATTTAGTTGTATTTATTTCCCTGAGGATTCTGTAAATACTTTTTCTCTTGGGATAGTGTGCTTTCCGTAATGATTTTTTAATCCCCTTATTTGGATTGATTTTACTTAAACACACAATCAAGAGAAAACTATACATGATGTAATTTTATGTGTCAGCTTGGCTGGCCATCATGTCCAGATAGTTGGTCAAACCCCAGTTTAGATGTCAGTGTGCAGGTATTTTTTAGATGAGATTAATATTTAAATCAGTAAACTTGAGGAAAGCAGATCACCCTCCACAGCGTGAGTGGGCCTCATCCAATCAGTTGAAGGACTTAAGGAAAAAGACTGAGGTTCCCCAGATGGAAGGGAATTCAGCCTCCAGATGCCTTCTGTCTTGAGCTACAGCATCCGCTCTTCCCTGAGTCCTCAGCCTTCTGCCTGCCCTGCAGATTTTGGACTTGCCTGACTCCACAACTGTAAGTCTCCACAAGAGACAATTCCTTGAAATAAATGTCCCTTGCTTGCTCTCTGTCTTTCGCACACACCCTATTGGTCTGCTTCTCTGCAGAGCCCAGCAACACACAAAGAACAATCAGACTGCTCCATGGGCACCCTGGAAAACCAGTCCCATCCCTTACACTCAACTAGACCTGGATGGGATAATATTCTCCAACTCTGGAGAGAAACTTAGTGTCAAATGATAATTATGTGCTCCGGGTTTATATTTTAAGAAGGGAGATGAAATAGAGACTGACAGAAGAGCATAAAATGGATTTCTGGATGAGACCTGAGCTAAAGGAACTTTGAAAACATGTAACAAGAAGTATTATTCCAGCAGGACCCTATGAGATGCAAGAAGTGCCGGTGAAAAGTAAGATGGTAAGAATATGTTATTTAAGAAGTCATCTGAATAAAATAACAGTACCCTATTTGTGAGACTGTAAAAAGCATAGGAATAAAATAATGGGTATGAAGGGGCATGTAATTAGGCTGAGTGATGACAGCTCAAGTGGTGTTTATTCTGAGGGGGCTGGTGGGGTGTCTTGCCAATAGGTTTCAGCCCTGGACAAGTCCACTATGGATTCAGTGAGACCAAAAAAATGACAGTGGATTGTTCTTAGAGTGAAAGTGTTTATACCCAACTTTATTCCCAAAGTGGCAGGTCAGTCACTAGACTCCCGTCCACTCAGAGTGAGTCTGCATGCAGCAAGCCGGTCTCTGCCTCAGCCTCTCTTTCCCAGCAGCCATCTCAGTCTCTATCCTTGGCGCTGACACCACTCCAGCCTCTGCTCTGCTGCAGCCTTGCAGCCCTGCAGCTGTGCAGTAGCCAACAGCACTCGGTGGAGCTCTTTACTAAGAGTCAGTAACAACATATTGCCCCCACATGTGGAGTGAGCAAGCCAAAGAGGGCCAGGTGGAAATCCTGGTCTTAGGAATCTTCACTTTCTCCACAGGAGTAATCTAGCATTTAGCTTAATGCTTAAAAAAATAAAGTGTTCTTTTCCCTCTGGCTGTCCTGATGCATTCTAAATAGGTGTAGTAAAATATTCAAGGGCTATTTATACTAGAGTGGAAGCAGAGAATATAAGTCATGTGTAGAGAGAAATATGGGATAAGATTTGAAAATCAATAAAAGGAGAAAGCACAGAAAAACGACAACAAAATTAAAAAGCAAGCTGGTAAAAAGTTTAAATTGAGCAATATTCATAATTTTTTAAAATGGGTTAAATTCCCTGGTTAAAAGACAGTTGCACTGTAGACTTTTAACCCAGTTATGTGGTATTTTTAAGACAGTGGTTACCCTTGAGGAGAGCTGGATGCTAGTGGGGGGCCAAGCAAGGGACTTTGGGGAGCCAGGTGATCAATGTGCATGTGTGTACAGGTCACTGAGGGTGCAGGGGACCCACTGCAGCTCCCAGATGAGGTGGCCAGGGTGCAGGTGACAGGGACTGCCTCGGGGAGTGTGGCCTGTCCCTGTGGAGAGACATGACACACAGTGTCCTAGCACCATGATCAGCTCCACTGGCCCACCCAGAAGACAGGGGAGTGAGCCCACCCACAAAGATCAAGCCTGAAACATATACACAATGTGGGGAGCAGTTAATGGAAACCCCAGCAAACAGCTCATGTCTTCTTGGAAACAGGGTGGAATAATAGGATTCCACTGAGAGAGATACCCAGCAAATGAGATATGTCTTAGAAATTAAAAATAGGATAAAGGCAATGACTGATCCCATAGCAGCACTGGTATATAAAATCAAGGAATCTCCCATAAAGAGTGAAAAACACAGACTCTGAGGGAAAAAATCCAAAGAGAGGACCAATGTCAGCTGCCCAATGTCCAAAACAGGAGGTCAGAGAAGTGAGGCCAGAAAAACAGGCATTTCTCACAGATGAAAGTGTTGGGCAGAACGACAGAGATGAGTGGGATGAGAGGGGCCCCCCAAAAATGACTCAGGGAGATGATCAGATAGGGCCAGAGAGTCAGAAATGACTCAGAGAGTTCATCCAATGAAACCCCAGGGTCCAAGAGTGACTCGAGAAATGTCCAGGGTCTCCCAAGATGAGAAACATCAGAAGCACAGGCATAGCACAGTCCATGTCTTCACTGCACCAATCAGAAGGAGCCTAGAGAGCTAAGAGCTGTCAATCAAGGACTTCTTGGCCGTCAAAACCACATAAAAGAAGCCACAGAATGAGCAGCCGGGCCTGTCTCACCTTAGGCAGGCCTGCTCTGTTACTCTATGCAGAGTGCATTAAACTTACTTTGCTTTCTTGACTTTGGTTTCTCATCTCACTATATCTCACTTCCCTGTGACACCAAGCTGAGTCCTTTCCTTCCTAACAGAAGCACTCAAAAATGGTCCCCAGATGGCATTCTTGGCATTTGGGTGAGCCTGACCAATCAGGACACAGCATGGGAGACCAAGGCATGTGGGACCCAGGATGCAGATGAGTTGTGTCCTGAGAAAATTTCTTCCTATGGAGTTTCCTGCAGAGGATGGGGAATCCTCATGGGCCCCTCTGCTTGGCAGCATGCCACACACCCAGGGGGAGACCATTGTCCTCATTATTCTCAGGGACACAATTCCAGCCAAAACTCCTGCCCCCGGATCCACAAGGGAGGGTGGGCTCCTCCACAAGCACCCAGATCCCCACCCACACCTGTGATCTTGTCCCCAGAGGAGTGGCAGTGGGGGATGCGGGGTCTGGTTTCAGGGACTCTGACTCCTCTGCTAGGTTGCTCCTTTTCTGCCCCATCTGTACCTGCTCTTCTATGCTCTGTGTACTTCTGGGCTCCTGGTTGTCTGAACTTTAGGACCAGTATCAACACTCAGGAAGGCAAATCTCATTCCTCTTCAAACTGGTCTTGGCTCTTGTTGGAATTCTCATTTCCACAGTTCAGAATTTAACAATCAGTCTCCCAAGTGTTAGGGAAAATCCTAATTCTGTGTGTATGTGTGATTTCTCCACTTCCATGAATGCTGATGTGAAGATACTTGGCCACCTTATTGCATGGGAGCCATGGGTAGCTCTTTGGCAGAGGGGAGGGGTGTCTGGAAGGATGGAGGCCTTCATAGGTTTGGGGGTCTTATTGTCACAGGAAGACGTAGGTTCATGGGAGGACCAGGCTGCATGCAGGGTCATGTGACCCCAAGAAGTGGGTAGAGTCCAGCAGCTGTAGCCATTGAGGATAGACCCTCTCAGTTGGCACAGGGCTGGCTAGGTAGGGAGGAATATTGAGCAATTTATCAGGGTGTCTCCCACCTAGTGGCCAAGGAAGGTGAGCTGATGCATGCAGGTGGTATCATGGCCACTGGTGGGCTGACTTGGTTCTGCAAGGGCTGTCCAGCCATGAGGTTCAGTCTCTGCTTCCTGTACACAACACTGCCCTGCAGCCTGAGGGATGAGTGATTGGTGAAGGCTACAGGGGCCTATCGGGGACACCAGGTAGCCAGTGTTTGCTTTTCAAAGTCCAAGGTGCATGTGGAAAGTGATGCTATCGGCTGGTTGGGTGTAGCTGTCAGGTCTGGGGCAGCCAGGCCATAATGTCTGCACAGCTCTTGTCTGTGTCTGGGTCTTGGGGGTCATCTAGAGTGAGAGGGCTGGTGAGAGCGTGTCAGACTGCAGAACAAGGGCAAACGCATCCTAGAGGAAAGCTTCCATCTGTAGAGTGCGGGTGGTTGGAGAGGATGGAGGGGACATGGGCCGAGCAGGTCGGCAACTCAGGACTCCCAGCAGGGGCTGCACTGTCCTGGGATGCAGCCTGGAGAGGGGTGCTGCTGCTCTTTCCCAAAGTTTTGAAGGGACAGAGGAGAATGGAACTACAGCTTAAGAGACAGTGTGATTTAGGAAAATTCATTAATTTAGTATTGAAGAAGAAACAGTGGAAAAGGCCGAGAGTGAGGATGTTGGGTTAGCCCCAACACCAAGGAACCCAGGCCCCTCTCCCTCTGTGACCAGGACACTCATTCCAAGGGAGGCTGGTTGTGGGGAACTGCAAACTATCAGGTCATCTTCCCTGGGCTCCTGTTGACCAGCGAGAGCTGCAAGCCGCAGTGCATCCAGGCACCGCTCCACCTGTCACGCCGTGGGGATTCTCAGGAGCAGAGCAGCAGAGCCCACGGCAGCCTGGGATGATGGGGGACGAGATCCCAGGAAGTGGCTAGAAGCCTCCCCCTGCCAGGTAAGTCAGATGGGCTGACATCTTTAAAACATTCCCACAATCCATTTTTCAATTCAAACAGCTACAGAGTGTAGTCAAGCAATGTTTTCCTTTATTTTTGTTAAATAAGATCCCAGAAAGTATAGTGCAAACACAGTAGAAAAGTTGCAATTAAGAAATGTACATTCACAGTTAGCATTTCAGTCCATTCACTATTTTAAATAAAAATAGGACAAATTAGTCAATTACTTGTCTCAATTTAACAATCTTGGAAAAGACTGGAAGGTTCTCTATAGTGTTCAGTTGACATAAAAATAGACCCGTATTGATGATACAAATCTATCATGAGAAGTTACCAGTGACACGGGGCTGTCATTCTGACAGCCACCTCACGTCCACAACCAGGGACGCAGCCTCAAGGGAGAGCACATCCCCCCTTGCACCCACTCTGTGCTCCACGGAGGGACCCAGCCACATCCAGCCAAACACAGAGGGTTTAGGAGTTTACATGATCTTTCTTCTGAGTAAAGAAATCCAGGTGTCGGCTCTGGGTTTATCCCAAAAGGGAATGGAAGCTACCATTAGGAGATGGTCATAAACAGTACATTATCTCTGCATGTGCAAGGTAGTGTACAGTCAGTGTGAATGGGTGGGGGTGCTCTGGGCTCAGGGGGTCACTGCATAATTAGTGCCAGAGTGACACAAGCTCAGATGCCAGGATCCGCTGTGTCATAGGGGTGCTCTGCAGCCTGCTGGCAAGTGGCCCAGGGTGAGCCTGTCACTTGGCACAAGCTGCGGGTTCAACTAAGTTTCACGCAGGAATTTCATGGTGTGCGAGCCCAAGTACAAATGGCTTGTGTGTCCAGCTTTTACAGGGATGAAGGCAGAACTGCGCGCCTCCCCAGGACAGCTGCTCAGGGTGTGTTGGCACCTCCCGTGTGTGCGAGAGGTGGTGGTGGGCTTCCTTGGGATTCCCGGAATGTGGGAATGGTCCCCTGAGACATGTGCTTCATGCTGGGGCCCAGGGCTGGGGCAGGGGGTTTGCTGGTGGGAGGCAAGAAGCAAGTTCTGGCTGCTGGTGGGCCAACAGCCCCCTGCCTGCTGAGGGGAATGAAACCCTCGGGAGTGTGCTGAGCAGCTCTGCTTACAGGCCATCCTGCACATCAGCAGTGAGCCAAAGAGGTGGACAGGTTTTTTGGGGGTAGTCCAGATCCTCCCTGTTTAAACATAAATTCTCAGTGACCACAAGCTGGTTTCGAAACCAGCCCATCTGAGGTCTGAGCCACAGGTGTTGCGGGAGCCAGGACCTGGGGAGGGTGGGGACATGGACACTGTGGTTACCAATTTCTCACTGCCCATCTGAGCCCCATCAGGGAAGTCTGCTGTTGGACATTCTCTAAGCCCCAGGAAGAAACCCTGACTGTCCACACCAGGTCAGCAAGGTGACAGTGCCCCTGGGTGGCTCTACATGAAGGAAGATGGTACAGAGACAGCAAACTCAACCGACTGCCTCCCACAGCAATTCCTGGGCAGGAGGTGGGAGCTGAGGTGTAGGGTGTATGGGGGCCCCCGTTCTCCATTTGATGTCAGAGAGGCCTTATGAAAAGAGAAAGAAAAGGACAGAAAGGCAGCTGTCCTCCCTGCTGAAGAGAGTGGTCCCTAGACATGGAGACAAGACAGGGGTTTCTCAGGCTAAATAGTTTGTGTCCCTGTGGGATCAGCTGTTGAAGGAGGGACAAGGTTTAGCCAAAAGGACGTACCATTCTCACAGAGAGGTGAGGTCTCGGTGAGGCCCGGCCATGCAGAGGCACATCCAGGACCTGACTATGGGTCAGACCAGCCCTCCAGGGTCCCCCACACACTCATGGGCTCCATCAAACTGACACAATGCTGTGATTTCACTCTTAGCACAGGGCCATGGACACAGTGGGAACCAGGGATGGGACAGATGGGTGAATCCTGCCTGCGGCTCTGCGCTGTGCAGCTTCCTCCTCTGTGCTCATGGGGGAAGTCTCGCAGAGGTGTGTCCTAGACAGGAAAGCAGCTCCACCCTCCCTATGGTTAGGATGGCAGCAGATGCCATGGCAAGTGAGGTGCAGGGAGCCCACATGATTGCACCCAGGAACGAGGGCCCTACTGGAGACAATGGTCAATGATAGGTGGCTTCCACTGGATGGCAATCTGAAGGCCCAAGTGTTTTCTAGCCCACACCCCAAAAAGCCACTCACCTACTCTTGTTTTCTTGCCTGACTGAGGCCTCCACATTTACCAAAAGCCAAATAAATGCTAAAATAAAATGACTACACAAACAAGAGCAGATAAGGCCATCTGTGTGCCTGGGCTTCAGCACTGATGTGCAATCAGTCCAGAAAAGAGACTTTCTTACACTCAGCAGTTTCTGGACACAGAAGCACTGCATGGGGGAAATGACAGTCTCTGTCCATGCCTTCCAGTACTCCCATGGTCAGGATTTCTAAGGGAAATCAAGTCTGAGCATTCAGGGGCAGATTCACCAAATGCCAGTCATCTGACTGTATTCCAAGTTAATTTTGTTCCCTGTATGAATCCATCTCAATCTCAGGAACAAATAACTAGTTTCTATTTTGTTTATGCTATGCTATGTATGCACACACATGCACACATGCACATACACACACAGACTTGAATTAAGTGTGGCCTCTAAGAGACTTAATGTATTCCTTATCTTAGTGAACACATTCCATGTGGAGCAGATGGGTTCTATTTTCAGGGAAATTAGGAAATACAAATTATGTCATCACCATGAAGTTAAGTTGTTTAGGGAGGTCTGGCCCCAAAATGTGGCTCCTGAAATCAGGTGTATTTTCGTGAACTGGACATTGAAGTAGCAAATTTCCTCAAGGCCTCCCAGGACTTGCCTCCAGCATGTGTGCACACAAGAAGACCAAGGAAAACTGGACACCTTCTCCAGGAGGCCTGGACCCTGAGTGCACAACTGTCTGCCGGGTACAGGACTGGATTTCTTGGGAGGGGTTCTAGCCACTAGCTGGGCCCAAGGCAACTAGCTGAGGGGCCCTCATCCCATCCGCTCCTGGTGGCTCTCTAAGTCCTTACATTCCCACACTTGGCTGCTCCAAGGTGCCCCCCGCCCCCAACCTACACAATCTCCAGGCACAGGGCCTGCCTTCCACTTCTGTACCATCGATGTAGGCGGAATCATGGATGCCCACCTCGCTCTGGGGGACTGCCTATCAGTGCTCCCAGGGGCTGGGTGCCAGCAAAGGCCTGGGACCAACCCCATGCTCTGAGTTCAACCTCAGGCCTCTGCCCTGTTCCCCACCCTCCAGGAGGGGGTCCTCAGGTTCTGGCCTCACCCACCCCAGCAGTTCCTGAATGTGATTTAAATCCACCCTCAGCCTATGACTAATGAAGGCAAATGTAAACCTCAAGATACTATGTGAGGAAAGGCCACATGTTTCCCAACCTACTTGCTGCAGAAGCCAGGGCTTCAAATGAAAGCTTCCAGTGGGAACCTTCAAAGCAAATCTCAGCTGGGGAGGCAGGCTGTCTGGGCCCAGGCACCCCCTCCTCACCAGCCAACTTCCAGCTAGCTGTGGCTTGCCCCTTAGTTATGTCACCAAACCAAACATTTTGAAACCAATTGCCTCTAAGGAGGCTACTTTTTTGCTTTTTTTTAGTTTTGCTGTTTTTTAAATTGAGCCACTGAGGATTACTTTATATATACTCACAGGTCTGCACACTTCAGAATTATCCACCCTTATCAGAGAGCTCACAAGCACATGTGAGCAGCCCTTCCCTGTGACCACACCTGCCCGCAGGTGCACTGACAGGGCACCTGCCATGCACACATGTCATGGGCAGGCCTGCCACACAGGTGGAGACTAGCAAGGTTCCATACTCAGGGAATCATAGGAACACACGTGCAGGGTGGGCATGCCCTGGAACTGAGATGGGTCCCCCCACCTGGGGGAAAGCCCAGGCACGAAGCTGACAGGCCAAGCAATGCTTCCCTCGATGGGCAGCATAAAGCAGGGATTTAATACTATTCCCAGGCCTCTGTGGGGACGATGCCACGGTGTTCTTATCAGAGGGAAACAGCCTGGTGTCTCTGAGGCTGGCTGGCTCCCATCCATGCCAGAGCCCACACATCAACCATGGAAGACAGGCATCCTGGCCAGAGGGCTGAGCTACCCGCAGACAGCACCCTACACATGCACCAAGATGCAAGAGCCAGAGTCTGGGATCTGTGCGGACCTGGAGTGCCCTCCCTGAGGACATCTAATCTGGGCCAAAGCTGGCAATCTGCTCCCCACACCAAAGGTGTGACAGCAAGGCCCCCAAGTGAGGTACCCAAGCTGGGTCTGCAGGAGGGGCTGGAGGCTCTGGGGTTGTCAGCCCCCATGACACTGCTCAGCTTGTGAGCATGGCTTATGTCTGAATTCCCCACATGCTTTGGAACAGACTTGTCTCTACAGTTTGGAGTTATTGCTTCAGTGACAGAAGGTGTCTGGAAGCCCTGGTGGCTTTGGAGGCTGATAAAGAAGACAGGCTCCAGTTGCTGGGTCTGTGGGGACTGCCATCCTACAGGACACAGAACCCGGTGGAGTGGACCAGCCCAGAGCTGGCAGTCCATGGAAGCATTTGGAACTGAGGCTGTGTTCTAGACTACAAGAGGCATGCAAGGGTCAACAAGGGAACATGGGATTATTCCAAAGTGCCAAACCTTCGCCAAGCAGGGATGCAGGGCATTAGTAACATCACACATCTGGCTACGGTGTGCCATTCACAAGGGGGCAGTGGGCTCTTCTCATTTTGGTAGAGTGAACAAGCGGCACCTGCAACGGGTGTGCTATTTACAGGGCATCTTAAAGTAAATAACTTGGAGACAATCCTACTCGAATGTCTCTAACATCTGCACATGAGTATTGTACAAGACAAATAAATAAGGCAGTATCACACATTTTATCACGAATTAAAAGGAAGTCATTGTGCATCAGACCCCAAGGTATGTATGGCTAAATGCCTCCTGTGTCCATGGGAAGTGAGAGGGCCTGGAGTTGCTGATGAAGGAGCATCGCCATCAATGCCAACAGCTCTCACGGCCGCCGTCTGGCCATCCCCTTGCAGTCGGGGCCCAGATGGCCTCCTGCCATTCTGTAACAGCTGGCCTTGTCAAAGTAGGCAGTGGGGCTCACAGTTCACTGGACGTGAGCCAGACGAACTTCTGAGAGTCTCGCAGGTGTCTGGTGTGGCCGGCAAGCTCTCACCCAGAGGCCAGCACTGAATTTGTGCCTTGGCTGTGGGAATGACAGCATCCTCCTTGCAGGCAGAGGCCACGGCCCCTTACTTCCACGACCTAATGCTTGGCATCGTCCTGACCACCCTGCCTCACCCACTCCTAAGGAGTCCCTGGTCACCCTGAGCCCTCCTGGATAGCTCAGAACCCTCTCCCCAACTTAAGGCCTGTGCCCCTGATTCCACCTGCAGAGTCCCCCTTTGCTGTGTGACAGCGCAGAGTTACAGGGTCAGACCATTGTGCTGTCCCCTCCCCCTGCACTGTCCTTGTGGCAGCTTGGCTATGACCAGCAGGCTGGTGACAGGGTTCACATAGCCAGCACAAGCCACATGCTGATGGCACTCCTATGGTGACTCGGTCCCTAAATGGGGAGGGGCATGGAATTAGGTCACTGAGTCCTTCTCTGCAGGGTGATGGCCACTGTTGGCCCTGCATGGAGCTGGTTCTCAGGAGGAGGCTCCTCAACTGCAGGAGGAGAGGTCACCCAACCTGCCCACCTCTGTCCCGAGTCCTGCATTGCTAGCCCAGCCACATGGGACCTGGTAGCCGATCATGCTGCCTGCCATGAGGAGTCCCTCCCTCAGCTACAGCAGAGCCCTGCTCGGTGATCTGGCTGGGGGTGGAGGGGTGGGGCCTGCCTGCATAGGAAGCCACATGTCACATGCTCACAGTGGGGGCAGTGCAGGACACCACCAGCTGTGCCCACAGGCTCAGTCCAGAGTGATCTCTGGCTCCTCTCCTTAGTGGGGACCTCCAGATAGGGGTGGAACTCTGAGAATCAGTGAGTAGGGCCTCTCAGGCCTACTGGCTTTGAGTGAGGCTGGGTCATATGCAGTTCCCAGAACCCTCCTGGCTGGGTGTCACAGCCTTGGGTCTCTGGACATCCATCCCCCTCTGGACTTGCCCTTCCAGAACCTTCCGGCTAGTTTCAAGCTGCCTCATCCCTCCGTGGAGATCTGAGGCCTCCATGTGCCCCCAGCATGTCCTGGCTCTCCAGTGGTGAAGTAACTGTAGAGAAGCCCACGAGGGTGATTCCTGGACGGCCACAGAGTTGCCTGAGGTCACTCCCTGCAGACAGAAGCAGGGACACTGGCTGGACGGCCATAAACAAACTAGAAATACCACGTAGGGGCTGGTGCTGGCAGAGAAGCAACGTGTGCTGCTCAGGAAGCTTTCTCATGGTCAGATTCACTGGTTTCAAAACCAATGCAGCCTTGTGCTGTTGCTCCACACACAGGCCCCCAGTTGCTGTGGCGCTGGTAAGAGATGGTGCCTACACCTCTTTTCCCTCCAGCAACCCACTGTGGGCGGAGAAGGGAAAGGTCCAGGGCTAATGGGAGCCCATGTCCACAGGCAGGGTGGGGGCAACACTGGCAGAGGGGGAATAATGCTGGTTGTGAGAGAGATGAGGCTGCAGGGCCCCCAAGAAGCCAGGCCAGCCTCTGGCTATCTGCAAAACGCCATTCTTGAAGAAAGCCAGCATCACTGCCATCTGTGTGGTGAGATGGGGCTGCACTGCATGCTGTCCAGTCCTCCTGCCTCAGACCCAGCCAGGATAGGGCATGGCCCCAGCTCCTGAGGCCCTGCCTGGCCAGGCCTGACTCCCACTTGGGGCTCCTGCAGGAGCTGCCTGTGCAGGACCCAGCACCATGGGGCTGATGCAGCTCCAACTCAGGGCACGATCTGTGGGCCAGACCTGCATGGCTCTCCTGCAGCCCTGGAGGATGTTTTGAAGCTCCTATTCTTAGGCATATCCAGCCAGCCCCAGACAGCTGCCCCTCTGCTGCCAAGGAGAGGCGAGAGCAGACACAGCTCCTAGGAGAGCCTCAGCATCCTGTTGGCAGGTTCTCCCTCACCTGGGTCACTGCTCAGCTTCTTTGGGTCATGGTTGCACAGCCCCTTCCCCATCCTGGCTCCTGGGCCCTGGCTCTGCTCTGCTGGCTGGGCTGGTCCCTGCCTGAGCCCCAAGGCCCTGAGCATTCTGCCCTGTGCCCCTAGTGGCTAGCGTGGGCTCCGCTAAGCCTCCTTTCCAGATGTTCCAGGGGGTAGGTGCTGGCTGGGGGTGGCGGGGGCAAGCCCTGAGCCCTGCAGAGCCCCTAGGCCAGCTCTGACCGGGAGGCCAGCTGCAGAGGGCACTGGGGGCCGGCCCATGGCCACTCGGGACTGGAGGCTGGCTCTTCCGTAAGGACACAGCTTCCGCTCAGCGTCGATGGCCCTGGTTTGGGAGTTGTTCCCGTCGATCCTGCCCTCCAGGAAGTAGGTCAGCATCTCGCCCTTGCCCTTGACACTGACTTTCCCCCGGCACACGAAGCGGTACGCCCCCCTGTACAGCAGCCGGTGGACGTCCTCAGTCACCTGAGAGGAGGGGTGGTCACCACTTTCAGTCAGCAGGGGATCCTTGGGGCAGGACCCCAAGGAAGACTCCCTCCTTCACCCACCATGCCTGTCCCCAAAGTTTATGAACCCACAAAGAGAGTCAGGGCACATAGAAGGCCCCTAATGGGGCCAGCCTGTGATCCACCTCCTGTTGGCCCCAGATGAGCAGAAGAAGGCAGAGTTCACCATACGGAGTGCCCAAACTGCCCAGAGCTGGGCATGGGTGCCCTGGACACCAGCCAGATGCCTGCATATAACCAGTTCCAGCTGCAGACATAGGCGAGTGGGATGGGATCTCTGGGCCAGAGGTCTCCGCACTCACAGTCAACCCAGACGCTCAGCTGGAGGGGGATCTGCTGCCTGCAGTCAGAACAACACAGGCTTCTACCCCCTCCATGTGGGTGGGGTTCAAACCAACCAGCCAGAGCCCCTGGTGCCTCTGTGGGCCCAGATGTGGGGGCTACCAGCATGGGGCAGGGGATAGTGTGACAAGGTGAACTATACCCCAGTGCCTTTCTTAAAACCTGGGTGAATGCACATATCTG
This sequence comes from Manis pentadactyla, assembly GCF_030020395.1. Taxonomy (NCBI): domain Eukaryota; kingdom Metazoa; phylum Chordata; class Mammalia; order Pholidota; family Manidae; genus Manis; species Manis pentadactyla. Next base: position 49,285,065 of record NC_080025.1, read on the forward strand.
GAAGGTCTGCAGAGGACAAGCCCCTTGGTGGTGCTGGGGGAGGACCAGCACTTAACAGCATCTCACCCTTGATACTAACTTTCCCCTGGCACACAAAGCAGTGTGTGCTAATAGGGCGGCATGGTGCTGGGCATGGAGGCCTCAGACAAGCCATTACTCACGGCCAGGCCACAGCAGGAGGGACCAGCCACACTCAGAGATCACTCTGCATTCACCCTGTCCCTATAGGTCCCCAGAGGCCAGCCATAGCCACACAGGGATAGACACCTTCCCCTGAGGCCCCCGGAGGCTGGCAGTGCTCAGGCAGGGTGGCCAGTGGGCTCAAGCTGCACGTTTGTTCTAAGGGAGACCCTGGCAGCTTCTGCACCCCCACAGGCCGTGAACCCAGAAGCTAGTCTTCTAAGCCTTAGGAGGGCTTCTGAAGGGTTTTATGGCCATCCAGCTGTCATCCTCTGAGAGCTGCCCACAGATTCCTGATCAGGAGGCCCCACAGCACCCAAGGAAGCCCCTAAGGAAGCCCCTTCCCTTCTAAGACAGCAGGCAGGTGGGCAGGGTCCTGGGGATGCTGGAGGGGTCTGGAGCCGCCAGGCCAACTGGGACCGTCACACTGTGCCCCCAGCTCTGCACATGGTCACATAAGGGCCCCAGGGCAAACCAAATGGCAATCCAGCCCTAGGCCTGCCTGCAGACTACAGACACTGCCCTATGGCTGTGGAAGAGGCAGGCATGGAGGAAGGGTGTGGGATGTGGGCTGTCCGGCCTGGTCCTGCCCGCTCACCCCTGCTTCTACTGCCTTCAGGAGCCCCCACACCCTGGGGACTATGAGTGACTGACCTGGATTCTGCCCTGGACCCCAGTGCTGTCCATCCGACTGGCGACGTTGACTGTGTTTCCCCAGATGTCATACTGTGGCCTGCGAGCCCCGATCACCCCAGCCACCACGGGGCCAACATTGATGCCTGGAAAAGCCACAGTGTGGCGTGCTTATTGGTCATCGGGAAAGCTTCCAAGGAGCTGCTGCCCCTTTTGGGCTGTGGATGCCTGAGGGCACCAGCAAACCTCTTCCTAAATCAGGGACTCACTGCACCATGGAGAGGCGGCTCCAGGCCTGGGCCTGCACATCACCCTGCAGGCAGCCCGTCCTGGTCCCAACAGGGGACGTCGCCTAGGACAGCAGCCCCACACCGAGTCCTGCTGCCCAGAAGGCGGTCTCAGTCTCCAGGACTCTCAGTCTGTGGGACTGTAGTGTCCCCACTGAGGCTCCTTTTCCAGAAGGTAGCTCCTGTTTCCCTGGGTATCACCTCAGGTGTGTTAGGGTGTGGGGCCCAGAAGTATTCACAGTATCTTGGGGCACTCTGAGGTGACGAATAGAGGCCCTTTCCCTTTCTGTGGCTCAGGGTTGACTGGCACGGGGAATGCCACAAGGCCTGGGTGCCCCTGCTCACCCCTACACTGTGTCCCAGCTGACACCACATCATGTCTTCCCATTTTGAATTCAAGAATCCACACTTCTGAGCTTAGCCAAGGGCATTAATAATGTTTCAGCCATGGCCTCTTCAACCCCAACCTGACCTCAGGTGCCGGGGTGGAGTGGGAAGTGGGGAGGTATGACTGGAGGTGTGAGCCAGGGGAGCTCTGTCCAGAGGAACCACTTCCCGGGTGGTTGGGGGGGTACTTAGAGAGGCCCCAACCTGCCAGCCCGAACACCCACCTATGTGACCAGCCATGTGGCACAGAGGCCAGCTCACCTGCCAGGTCCCCATGGGACAGTGAGGACAGCATTCCCCAGAAGGACCCTCAGATCCTGTCTCATCACCTCATCTACTGATGGGAGCCTGTGGCCCAAATGGAGAGGCCTGGTTACAGGCATGGGGCACAGCAGGTACCGTGCCCACCAGCACGCCCCTCAGGCCAGGCCCAGGCCAAACGGAGCATGTGACTGAGTACATCTGGGCTCCAGGTCCTGGGGACAGGGCTCACCCCCAAGCTCAAACCCAGCACCCAAATTTCATTAAGGCTACTAGATGATGGAACCCTAAAGTAGCCCCCAAGCAGGAGTGGGAACAGTGCATGGATGGAGAACAACAGCCGGGCTACTTACCCACACGGAGTACAAAGTCGTTGTAGGACTGGTAGTTGATCTCATCCAGGACATCAAACATCTCAATGGCAAAGTCCGCCAGCGTGCTGAGGTGGGAGGAGATGCACTTCTTAGCCTGGAGGTGAGCACATGTGGGTTACATTTGGAGGTTGACGGAGTGATGGGTGAGGGGCCCAGCCTTCACTCCAGGGCACCAGGGCCCAGATCCCACCCCAACAGCACAGCAGCCCCCTGATGTAAGCAAGAGCTGGCGTGGTGCTTCTTCAGCCCATTCCACAGGCAGTGGGTGATGCAGAGACACAGGCTCCTAGGGGCAGAGCCTGGATGCACCCAAGGCCATCTAAGCCCAGGCCAAGCCCTCTGCAGCCATGGGGGCAGCCCCAGAGTGGGAGACCAGACATCCCAACTCCTGCTCAGACAATGGTCTCAGCCCATCATACATGACAAAACAAGGTCACCCAGAGGGAGCCGTCCAACTGCCTCACAGGAGAACCCCTCCTTGAATTGTGCTGCTAAAAGAGCCTCTCTTTTGTGTAACAATGACAAGAAATAATTTTTTTATTTTAAAAATGGTATCAAGGTTTCTCTTTTTTGTTTTGGGGGATATTTTACTACTCCTCAATGTTGGGGACCTCTTTTGTTTTTAAAATTAACTGACGATTCTTTTAGCACAGTTTTAATTTTACAGGAAAACTGAGCAGATAGTACAGAGAGTTCCAATATATGCATGCCCCCCACCCCCCAGGAGAGCTTCCCCTATTATTGCCATCTTGTTTTAGGGCCTGGTACTTTTGTTACTGTTGATGAACCTACACTAACTCATTATGATTAACTGAAGCCCACAGTTTGCGTTAGTGTGCACTCTATGTATGTGTTGTACATTCTATGGGTTTTGACAAACACAGCTTTCTTTCATGGGTCATGTCTTGGTGTTGTATCTAAAAGCTCATCACCAAATCCAAGGTCACCTAGGTTTCTCTAGTTATCTTCTAGGTGTTTTATAGTTTTGTGTTGTACATTTAGGTCCATGATCCATGTTGAACTAATTTTTGTGAAGAGTGTAAGGTTTGTATTTAGATTCATTAAAAAAAAACATATATAGATGTCCAGTTGTTCTAGCCTCATTTGTTGAAGATGGTCTTTGTTCCATTATGTTGCCTTTGCTCTTTTGTCAAAGATCAGTTGACTATATTATGGGGGCTTATGTCTGGGCTCTCTATTCTGTTCCATTGATCTACTGTCTGCTCTTTCCCCAGTACCACACTGTCTTGATTACTGTAGCTTAATAGGAAGCTGTGAAGTCAGATAGTGTCAGTTCTACTTCTTTGCTCTTACCCTCCAATATTGTATAACTACTCTGGGTCTTCTGCTTCTCCATGCAGACTTAGGATTGGTGGGTCAATAACACAAAATAACCTGTTGGACTTTTGCTTGGGACTGCATTAAATCTGCAGATCAAGCTGGAAATGACTGACATCCTAACAATATTGAGTCTTCCCATGCAGGAACATTGAGTATCACTCCACTTACTCAGATCCTCTTTGGTTTCTTTCATCAACTTTATAGTTTTCCTCATGGAGATATTATATATATTTTGCTAAATTTGCACCTACTATGTAATTTTTAAGGAGGGCTAATGTGAATGGTATTGTGTTATCAATTTCAAATTCCACTTTGTTCATTGCTAGTATATAGGAAAGCAGTTGACTTTTGTGTATCAGTCTTGTATCCTGCAAACTTGTAATTGCCTATTATAATTATTTTGTCAATTATTTTTATTTTCTACATAGACAATAATGTTATCTATGAACAAAGACAGTTTTATTTCTTCCTTCCCAGTCTGTATACATTTTATTTCCTTGTCTTGTCTTATTGCATTAGCTAGCACTTTCAGTATGGATGTTGAATACAACTGGTGAGAAAGGGCATTCTTGCCTTATTCCTGATCTTTGGGGGAAGGCATTTGTTTCTCATTAAGTATGATGTTAAGATGTTCAGCTACAGGCTTTTTGTAGATGTTCTTTATCAAGTTGAGGAAGCATCCCTTTATTTCTAGAGTTTGCTGACTTTTCTTTTTAAATAAGGAATCGGCATGGGATGTTGTCAATTACTTTTCTGCATCAATTGATATAATAATAAGATTTCTTTTCTTTATTCTTTTGATATGGTTCATTTCATCAATTCATTTTAATATGTTGAACCAGCCTTGTATATCTTGAGTAAATCCAAGTGTATAATTCTTCTCATACGTTGTTGGACTCAACTGGATAATATTTGTTGAAGGCTTATGTATTTGTATTCATGAGTAATTGCCTCTAATTTTCCTTCCTTTTAGTTTCTTTATCTGGTTTGGTATTATTGTAATACCAGAGAATGAGTTAGGAATTATTTCCTCTACTTCTATACATTGGAAGAGATTTTAAATAATTGGCATAATTTCTTCTTTAAATGTTTAGTAGAATTCACCAGTGAGCCCATCTCTGTCCAGTGCTTTCTGCTTTGGAAAGTTATTAATTATTGATAATATTTAATAGATATAATACTATAAAGATTATTTACTTCCTCTTGTTTGAGTTTTAGTAGATTGTGTCTTTCAAAGAATTGTTCCATCTCATCTAAGTTATGAAATTTGTGGGGTTAGAGTTGTGCATAATATTCTTTTATTATCTTTTTAGTGTCCATTAGTTCATTACAGTGGCCCCTTTTATTTCTAATATTGGTAACTTGTGTTTTCTTTTTCTTGGTGAGCCTGGCAGGAGGTTATACATTTTATTGATTTTTCAAAAGCTAGCTTTTGACTGTTCGTTTTCTTTATTACTGTTTTGTTTCATTAGTTTGTACTCCGATTTTTTTTTTCTCTGCTTTAAGTTTGTGTTGCTTTACTTTCTCCAGTTTCTGGAGACAGATTATTGATTTTCCATTATTCTTCTTTTCTAATATATGAATTCAATGATATAAATTTCCCTTTACATGCTGCTTTTGCTACATCCCATACATTTTGCTAAATAGTATTTTCATTCTTTTTAGTTGAAAGTATTTTTTACAGTTTCTCTTGAAGTTTTTTTCTTTGACTCAGAAAAGATGTGTTGCTTAATTTCCAAATATTTTTGTTGTTTCCCAATGATCTCCCAGCAACAGATTTCTAGTTTAATTCCATTCTGTTCTGAGAAAATTCTTTATATGAATTTCCAGCCTGTCAAATCTACCAGTTACTGGTGAAGGGCACTGGTCTCCAGCTGTGCTAGTGGATTCAGCTACTTCTCTTTGCATTTCTTAGGTTTTACCTGATATTTTGACACTCTGTTGCTAAGTGCAATTATACGTTAAAGATTGTATGTCTTCTTGGAGAATTGACCCCATCATTATGCCATGCTCCTCTTTATTTCTGTCTGGTAATTCTCCTTGATCTGAAGTTTGCTTTGTCTGAAGTTGAATACCTACCTGAATATTTTTTTATTAGTGCTAACATGGTATCTCTGTACATTCTTTGTTTTTAGTGCATCTGTGTCTTTATATTTAAACTGCATTTCTTGAGAAAAATCTAATTGGGCATTGATTTCTTAACCACTCTGTCAGTCCCTGTATTTTAATTGGTGTATTCACTATTCACATTTAAAGGATTATTGATACAGTTGGATTAGTATCTCCCATATTTATAACTGTTTTCCATTCATTGCTTTTTTTTTTTAACATTTTCCTCTCTCTGACTTTTTTAGGGGTAACGTGGGGACATAATTCTGTGTTGGGAAAGGGGAATGAATATTCTGTGGCACCTGGCTGGCAGGATAGGGGTGGAGCCAGCAGGGAGGGGCCATTGGAAAGAGGGGGCCAGTGGGGAGAAGGAGGACTGATGGGGAGGGGCCCAGAGGACAGGGGGCAGGGCTGGAGGAAGGCCCTGTGAGTGGCCTGTGTTGACTCCTAGGAAACTGTGTCTGCAGAAAGCTGGTCACTGCCCTAATTCAATGCAGAGGTCAGACCGAGGCTGAGAGCAGGGAGCCTGTCCAGGTGCTAGAGCAGTTTGGGGTAGAGCAGGAACCCAGTCCCTGAGCAGGCAGTGCTCACCTTGGTTCCGGCTGTGGGCACCAGCCCCACAGCAGCCATGTAGGTGCTCCCAATGGTCTTGATCTTCTCCAGGTCCTTGTAGAAGTCTTTGTCCATGAGCTTTGTTTAAAACATGAAACTGCTAAATGTTACACAACACTTAAGACAATTCACCACCGCCAGCAGCAAGTGCAGAATGGAAAAACACATTCTGGAAAGCAATGTGTCTCCTCCTCTGTTGTGGGCACAAAGCAAAGTCTGGGGCCAAACTGAGTAAGCCTAGACCCAAGGGGGCTCTGCAAGGGCTTTTTCAAAGAGGATCCAGGGAGGGGCCTGTGGAATGCATCTCAGTCCCCCCGCAGATGATCAGTGTCAACAGGCAGAGGAGAATGGGCCCCAGTGGAGGGAAGCAGGACTGGCAGATGAATGGTGCCTATCCACCATCCTGGAGGGGACAAGGTAAGGGACAGGTGACAGGTGCCCATGCCCCTCCAGAGCCTGGTGCCCACCTCATCCCATGGCAAAGACCCTTCCTCATTGTCCCAGTCAGTTTGGGTTTCCACAGAGACAAAAGCATGTGCATCTCCCATCCATGCATAGGGAGAGTGCTCGTTGCTGGGCACAACTCAGGTTTGGGGAGAGAATGCATGCCAGCCAGGCATGGGGAGGCCCCTACCTCATCAAAGTCAGCAATGATCTCATTGAGGAGGCGCAGACACTCGACACCCATGTTGTTGCCATCCAGCTCGATGTAGAAGTCATCAAAGTTAGGGATGGAGGCAAACATGACCCCCACCTGTGAGTATGACTGGTAGTACAGGTCCTGGGGGCCAAAGGCTGGGTTAGTGGCCAGACAGGCTCAGGCCTCCACACTGAGGAGGAGGGGCTCTGAGGGGACCAGGACCCTCATGGAGGCCCAGGTTCTGCATGCGGTGGGCGGCAGGTAGGGAGCACAGTGCGCCCTGCACAGCTAGAGCCCAGCCAGAAGGTGAGCCCTGGACGCTCTCAGGAAAGCTGGCCAGGCCGAGCCTCAGCATCTGGGCCTCAAACACAGACCTGCCATTTTGTGTTTGGCTGGGTGTCTAGGAACCCTGACCTGGGGTCCCTGAGCTGCTTCCAGCAGGGATGGCAATTAGGAAGCTCTGGCCAACCCAGATCTCTGAGCATGGCTTCCTGCAGCATCTCTCCCACATGGGGCAACAGGTGCCATGCTCTCTCCCAGAGCACAGGGCACCAGGCCCTGACCTGTCTGCCTCTGGGTGGGTACCAGAGTCCACTCAACCTCAGTGCAGCCACACTGTGACAGGTTAGCAGAGAAGTCATGGCATGGGGTCACTCTGGTAGGGTCTCAGGCCCCAGACCTGTTCCCATCACAGCAGCCTAGTGGTGCATCCAGCTGGGCCAGGCCAAGGTGGTGCATAGTTGCACTCACCATGTTCCGGGGGTTGGACATGAGGAAGTGCTGGGCAACATGGGCTGGCAGCAGGTTGAACAGGATCCTCTTGTTGTCCAGTTTCACCTTCTCCATGTCTTCTCGCTCCTCCTCTGCCTGGTGGGGGTGCCCGTGTTAGTCACTGCCTGCATCTCTGCTGCCATGCTCCACAGGACCAGGCTCTCCTGATGGGTCCACCTGCTCCCAAGCCTCCCACCCTGCCCTGACCCAGGACCCTCTGCCCCTCAGTGTCATCCAGTCTCAGCAAGAACCTGCTAAGTCAGTTATAAGACCAATCCTCACCTCTCACACCTGGACATCACATCACCTGGACATCTCCTCACCCATGCATCTGATCACCCTGACATCCAATCACCTGAAGATCTGATGACCTGGACATCTCACCACCTGGACATTGCATCACCTAAACATCTCACCACCTGGATATCTTATCACTTGGACTGTTAATCACCCAGACATATCACCACCTGGACACCTTATCACCTGGCTATCTAGTGACCTTGACATCTGATCAACTTGACATCAAAATAACTTATACAATCCCATCACCTCAACATCTGATTAGCTAGACATCTAATCACCCAGATATGTGATAACCCAGACATCTGATCACCTGAACATCCAAACAACCTATATATCTCATCACCTGGACATCCAGTCACCTGGACATATGATTACCTGAACGTCTCATCACCTGGACATCTGATTACCTGGACATCTCACCACCTGGACATGTCATCACCTGGACATTGTATCACACTGACATTTCACCACATGGATGTCTGATCACCTGGATATCCAAATAACCTACACATTTGATCACCTGGATACCTGATAAGCTGGATATCTCATCACCTGGACATACAATCACCCAGACATGCAATAATATGAATATCTGATCATTTGGACTTCTCACCAACTAGGCATCTTATCACCTGAATATTTCACCAGCTACACTGTTCATTACCTGGACATTTCATCACCTGGACATCTTATCACCTAGATATTTCATCACTAGAAATCCAATCAACTTGACATCCAAACAACCTATACATCTGATTACCTGGACATCTAGTCAACCAGACATGTGATAACCCAGACATCAATCACCTGGACATTGGTCACCTGAACCTCTAACCACCTGGACATCTCATCACCTGGATACCTCCTCATCTGGGCATCTCATCACCAGGGCATCCAATCATCTGAACATCTGACCAGCTGGGCATATGATGGGTTCCTCACTCCCTCCACCCCCAGGTAATGTCTAACCGCACTGGCTTACCTTCAGCATGAGTCCTGTTAGGTAAATTTAGCCAGGACCCCTCACCCCTGATGTTTCCTCAGTAATTTTCCATTCTCTGACCCCACCTACTCCTTGACTGTAAACTTCATCTGCCCCTGCTGGATTCAGCACTCTCCCCCGCCATGTCCTGATGGTCTTGAATAGTGTCTGCTTCACCACCTTTAACCAGCCTTATGAATCATTTCTTTGGAACATGCCTCTGTCTAATCATCCAAATTGAACTTCAGCTGTGCTGAAGGACTACACTGGGCTCTTCTCCACCTCCACCTGACAGTGACTAGATCACTATTACAGGAACTGAAAAGGTCCACCAATTTCTGGGTAAGTCACCACTCCAACTGCTGGAACTTTCAAAGGACAGACAATTGGGGGCTTCACCCCCCACTTCCAGGGTCTGCCCTGGCCACCTTCTGGGGACCTAATGCCTAGATCAGGTCTTTCTGAGACATGTGCCCACTCCCAGGTCACACTGGCCCCAGGCAGCCCCTGATGTGCCCCCAAGCACTCTCACTAGCAATGCCCACACAGGTGACTCACACCTCCCCAGGCTCCTACTGACCCTAGAATCTCTCCACCTCCAGCAGGGGACAAGGAGGAAGCATTGGGGACCTGGGGGGTGGGACAGACCAGCACCAAGGAGCCAGGCTGAGCACCAATGCTCTGGAACAGGGGATGAGGCTAGGGGACCCTGCCAGGGGGACATGGCTGAGCAGGTGGCAGGCACGGCCCAAGTCCCTGGTCAAGGGACCTGCAGAGACCAAAGAAACCAACAGTGATGCCTGCCCCCCAGCCACCCTGAGGGCTTAAGAGGTGAGGCCAACAAAATCCCTCTAGCAGTCTGTGCCTGCGTGCCAGCTTCAGAAACAAAAGCCATGGATGAATTGGTCACTCACCCCAGCCTGGGCACCTGGCTCAAAGCCCCACCTGTGAAGGATCAGCTTGGGGAATATCTCTAGGTGGGCATCAGAATTCAGGAGAGCCAGAGCCCCAAGGGGAATAACAGTACAGAGATGAATTGCTGATGCCCGTGGCCGTCAGGGGCCAGGCTTGGAGGCAGGGCACCCTGGGTCATGTCCACATCATAGCTTGGTGGACAGGCTCTTCTTTCCCTGATGTTATATGAGTGTAAAATATCCAATTTGAGAGGCATCACCCCTCTGGGTCAAAGGGTTAGGAGAGCAAGTGGAGCCAAGTAAGCCTGGGAAAGTGTCACTTATTTGTGGCATCCTTGTGACAGCATCAGGCAAACTGGTCAGCTACATGCTCCTGGATTTCACTACGAATTCTACGAGTTAAGGCAAGAAGGGGCAATTCCCAAAGGTATTTTGCAGAGGTCTCAGGCCACAGGAGCCACGAAGATGCTCCTGAGCAGAGGGGATGCCAGGCCGGGCTGGCGGCCTCCTCTGGGGCACGTTCTAGGAATAGGCATTCGAGTGCATAGTGCTGCCAGCTGTGGGCTTCACCCTGCCTGAAAGCAATGGTCAGGCAGCAGGGAGGGCAGGAGGAGCCAGAAGCTGCAGGCCACCTGGGAGCAGTGCAGGCCCACAGGCAGGGGGTGCGGCTGTGGGCAAGGTTCAGAGGGGCTCAGCAGCTGGGCTGAGGAAGGAAAAGCATCAGGAGGAAATCGGGCCCCTCACGGAGGACATGTACCTGCCCATGGCTGACACGTGTGCACGAGTGACACAAAAGAAAGTTTTTTGAAGGAAGAGATAAAGAGGAAGTACATAATACTTTTAAAACAACAGTTTTATTTATGGATGGCACAAAGATGTTTGCTCTGTCCAAAATAGTATTGATGTTAATATTTTAAATGAAAGCCATGCCTCTGAGTATGCTGCGGCTTTTAAAAAGAGCCTTGCTCTGTCACTCTGTGATGAAAGCTCTGGTTCTCAGTTCAGTTTATTTACATCTACTCAGAATTCACTTAGATTTAGGGCCTGTCAGGGTAGCTTCTGTCCTAAATTCTTGTTTAGTTTGAATCCACCCACAGATGAAAAGGTTTTTGTTGAAAGTTGACTAATAAATGTCCATCTTCTTATGAATAAAGCAGAAGTTATACTGTCCTATTTTTCACAGTGCGTAAGATGAAAACACACTAAAGTATTCTTTCTGTAGGATTTTCCTGGAAACTAAGTATTGGTTGTCCTAGAGACACACATTATTCCAGTCAAGTGACAAAGACACAACCAACATCCAACTTAAAAATGTTCTCTCTTCTGCATAGGTTCCTTCAGGAGGCGTTTCACTTCTTACGTGTCAAAAATCTGACTACTGCCTTAAAGGGACAAAATAAGGGAGCTGACATCTCAGAGACTGTGTACCTGGTGCACCTGTGGGCTACGTGGCATATCAGAAGAGCTCCCAGGAGTGCTGTCCTTTGGTAAACAGAGCAGAACCCAAGATAACTCTCTTACCACTGATGGTGAAGGACCGGGGGCTCTGATGGTGACCCCCAAGTGCGGCCGAGTTTCAGTGTAACCAAGCAAACCGGCAGAGGTCACTCAGTGCCTGGAATCAAAGATGTGCTCACTCAAAACGAACAACCACATGATGTCGGCACTGGCCTCATGCTGCCTGGGAAGTGACACCCCTGCCTCCGTCCTGGAAGTGGCATCTTCCAATTTTAGGGAAGTGTGTTTCTTAAATTTCAGAATGCTCCCTGATGTGGTGTTAGGGTTCTCCAGAGCAAAGATGGCAGGACAGTACAGACACGCAGGAAGACCATTACTAAGAGGAATCACCTCTTGTGGTTGTGGAGGCTGAGAAGTCCCCTGCCTCTTCTCTGATATCTGGGAGTTCAGATATCTGGGGTGTAACACAGCTCAAGCCCAAAGGTCTGAGAATCAGGGCAGCCAAGGGCAGAACATAGATGTCCCAGCTCACCAGCCAGGCAGGTGGGTGGGGGCTGGACCCCTCCTATTCAGGCCCTCAACAATCATGAGGTCCTCCACGCTAGGGAGGCCATCTGCTTCACTCAGCCCACTGACTCAAATGCTGTCTCATTCACAGACACATCTGGAATCACGTTTGGGCAAGCATGTGGGCACCCAGGGCCAGTCAGCTGCCACATAAGCTATCACAGATGTCTCCTTCCAAAACCCCAGAGAACTGACTTGCATGCCTTCTAGGATGCCTGCACCCCTCTCTGGGGGCACCCTGGCTCTGAGAACCACCTCCTTCTGGGCAATCACTGAGAGCACCTGAGACAGGGACAGCAGCCCCCAGGTGGGCAGAACTCAGTCTCTAACTTGGGACTGAATCACCCCACATTGTGTTCCTTTGATAATTCACTGTCACCTGGGCATCGAGCACTCTGCACGACAGCATCAGCCGAGCATGAAGATTGGCACGCGGGCACTCTCCACACAGAGCTTCCTGTCCAGAAACAGCTCATGGGCAGGGTCTGTGCTGACCCACCTTTGAGAGGCAGTGGAGCCTGGGGCGGGAGCACAGCCCCAGATGGGCGGGGAGGACACAGGCACACACTCCCACTGTGGGGTGACCAGACATGGAGGGGAGGGTCTCTCTGGAGGCTGGGGTCTGGCCCGAGTGGCATTTGGCAAACAGGAGCTGCCATGTTGCTACACCACTGGCCTGGCAAAGGTGGCTGCATCATGCCACACAGCCACTAACTGCTCAAACTCACGCGTCAGTGTGATTGTAAATGCAATAAAAGCTGTTGCAAAAATCAGGAATTTTCACTACACACAGACACAGCAAAATGGAAAGCATGCATGCCCCTCAATAGAGAAATCCAGTGACACTGGGGCCAGAGGGGTCTGCAGTCACAGATGCCTTGAAGGAAGAGGCCCCGTTTTCCTGGGTCTAGCAATGTTTTGGTCTCTTTTTGAACAAGGAAGGAAGTGAGGTGGCAATTGCTATACTTGGGAGGAAGACACAGGTGCCTCACTGGTAGGATGGAAGCTCTTTAGCCTGCAAGTGAGCCAAGGGCTTACAAGTGAACGGTGTGCTCAGGGTCGGGAGGACATCCTCCTCCTTGGGTACCACTCGGTGGTGTGGTGCTCCTCATGCTGCACAGGGTCTGTGCTGCAGGCAGATGGCAGCTCCCAGACCACTGGTGCTTTTCTACACAGAAGATATTCTGAGCCCTCCTACCCTAGGTCCATCCGAAAAGCCCCACTCATGGGTTCATGGGAAATCCTGGCAGCTGTGGAATGAGGTAGACTTGCGGCTGTTTTCCCAGCACCCAGCATGGATTCGGCACCCATCCTATGCCACTCCCCTCCTGACCTCCCCTGATCTGACAAGAGCAGGTTTCCGAGGGATGGTGTGTGTGACATCAGTAAGACTCAGTATGTGTGAGTTCTCCAGCCAGTTCCAATCTCTGGCACTTACTCCAGCCCTCGCCCTGCCTGTTATATGGAAAAAGTACCCACCAACCAGGTTGAAGAGTTAAACGACCCTGTGAAGATCTGTTTCTGGACAAGAAGGTGTCATAGAAATTGCATCTAGAAGCAATGGAAAAACCAGACAAGACACAGAAAACATCAACTTTACAATCACTGGACACAGGGCAGTAAAAGACCATGTCCGTGAGAGATGCAGGTGAGAGAGGGCCCAGCACAAGAGGGGCTGGGGGTACCAGCAGTATCCTGGGGTGCAAACAAAGTTGAGGGAGAAGCTGAGGCAGCCACAGCTCACAGGTGCAGGAGATGAGAGGCCCCTGGAGCCTGGAGAGGTACCAGATATTAAATATTGATCAGCACAGGCCAGGGAGATGGGGAAACCCACAGCCCACTCAAAGATGAGAACAGCTCCTCTTCAAGAATACAGCAAGAATAGAAAACCTTATGATCCACAGGGCATCAATAGTGGGCAAAATTAGTCCTGGAATAAATGTTCCTCTGGTTCTTCCTAACACAGGTTAAAGGCAAGATGCTGAAGGCTCAAAGTGCTGCCAAGTAACTTATCTGGGTCACAAAAAAAGGATACAAATATTTGCCATTCTGAAAGGAAGAAAGATCATCAACCTAGAATCCTATGCCCAGCAAAAATCTCTCTCAACCATGAAGGCAAAATAAAGACTTTTTCAGACATGCAAGAATGGAAAGAATTAATCACCCACAGACACAGAAAATCACCAGAATACATGAGCAAAAACTGGCAGACCTGCCCAAAGTTTGGTGCAGTGATGGCTGCAGACTCCAACATCATTCCCTCAAAAACTGACAGTGTCTGGCAGGAAGTCAGTACCGGTGGCCTGAAGAGCACTGTCTGTCAGCCCACTGGACTTCACTGACACTCACAAACACCCTCCCACACCACAGGATGTATGTTCTTTTCAAGGGCGCACAGAACAGATGGTACTGCAATTCTCAAGAAATTTAAAAGGATTCAAGTCATATGAGGCATCTCCTCTGCCCCGGGTACAGCTAATCAGAAGTCAACAACAGAAAGATCTCGGGGGATTCCTCAACAAAAGAATGTAATTCTTCATGTCTTTGAGTCTAAAGGAGGAATCAAAGAGAAAATTAGAAAGTTCTTCAAACGAAATGAAAATGAAACCGTGAATAATCAAAATGTGTAGGACTCAGCTAAAACAGCACTTAGGAGACACTTAAAAGCTATGCTAGGGGAGAGGAAAGGTCTCTCTCAAATTACCTTAACAAGCTAGAAAATAAGAGTAAACTAAACCCAAAGTAATCAGAAGAAAATACATAATCAAAATCAGAGTGAATTCCATGAAACAGAAACTCAAAAGTCATAGAGAAAAATCAGCAAAACCAAAAGCTATTTCTTGAGATCAGCACAATGGCTAACCCTCCAGTCAGACTGATCAGACTGCAGATTCCCACACCAGGAAGGGAAGAGGGGGAGGCACCATGACAAATTCTATAAATATTAATGGGTTAGCAAAGGAAGGTTTGAATAATTGTGTGTCAGTAAAATCAATAATTCTCAGAGGAAAACAAAAACTTCCAAAACTACCTCAAAAAAAAAAAAGAGAGAGACAACCTGAATAGCACTTTATCTATTGGAGAAATTGAGTTTTAGTTAAAACTTTCCCCTCTATAAGCAAGCACACACATATATACAGAAAAACCCAGTCCCACAGGGTTTCACATCACCAAACATTTGAGGGAGAAAAATACCAATTCTGTAAGAACTCCTCCAGAAACCTGAGAGGGGCAGGCTGCTTCCCCACTCATTTTGTGTGGGCTGCCTTCCCCCAGGAGCAATGCCTCGTCTGGGCTAGATGTTGTAAGAAAACAAAACTACAGAACAGTATCATTCTGAATAGAGGTGCAAATATTCCTACCACGTCAGCAAAATGCAGTCCCATGATATATAAAGTTGGTGCTGTGACACAACCAAGGGCAGGTGTGCCCTAGGAGGATGAGTTACTGATTTGGTTTCTGAACACCCCGCACCACATAAGCAGACCTCCTAAAGAACCACCTTGCAGAGGTGCATGCTTGCCCCCAGCCAGCCTTCCCCACCTCCCCAAGGCCAGACCCTCAACCTCCAAGACTCAGTTGGGTATCGTCCCTAAAGGCTGGTGTCACCATCCCGGGGACTGTCTCACTGCAACACTACTGTCACTGTGCTGGGACCATCTGAGACTGACACACTGGCTTCTTTCAGCAGTCTCCAGACACTGAGGACAGACACCTCGCAAGGCCTGGAAGCCAGACACCCTGGAAGCCCCACATCCAGGCCTCCTTCCCAAAAGTGCTCATCTTATTAAAATTAAAATTAAAATTGCCATCATGATTAACTACTGAGTCCAAATAGAACAGCTGCACTGGAGCAAAAGCACTCCCGTGGCTACAGATAAGGAGGTTGAGGGCATCGTCACGAGGGAAAAGCCTATCTACTTATGTAGGTTTATATGACCAGCTGGCACCAGTAAATAATTAACCCACCAAATCTTTGGCAATTTTGCAACAGTTTGATGCTCTCTGATGTCTGTGTGACCTACTTAAATATCCAAAGGGCAAAGTCTAGGAATTTCCTGTGTTGCTGGGTTTATGGGAAAGTGAGATGGCCTTTTTTGCATCCTTGGAAAAACATGTCACTGTGCTCCGTTTGGAAAACACTCCGCGTGATGCCTGGAGGTTCTCTCCTGGTCTGCCTGGCGGGTGTGGCCAGGGGTGTCATCAGCAGAGCATCCCAGGGCAGGGTCAGCCACCGTGCTAAACACCAAAGGGACGCCACGGCCAGGAAGAGCCCTTGCCAGCCCAGAGGCGAGAACATGCCTCCCGGGGTCCCAGCCGAAGAGCCAGAAGCCAGGGCCTGGCCTGCTCTGTGAATGAGAGGCAGGGCCAGTGCCTGGTTGGCAAGCTGGAAACTGGGTCTGCACATGCCCCACGGTGGGCTCCTCCTGGCTTACCCTGAGGCCACTCTTTTCAGGCTCTGGGTAGCGATTCAGAACCGAAAGGCCTTAAACCAGAGGGGCTTACTGATGGCGGGGTGGCCACATCTCAGGGACTGACCAGCCTGGTCACCCCAGTTAGCCAGCTGGAGCCAGACAGGACAAGTTCCTCGGCACAACCCTCCAAGCCATTGAGTGGCTGCTGTCCCTCACCTGGCAGGGATTCAGCAAACTTAGCCACCAGGCGTCTCTTCAGGAACCACCTGTGCGGGCCTCTCCCTGGCATCTGCCCTGCCATGGGCCTCCCAGGAGACTCTGCCAACAGGCCCCACACCACCTGCTCTGGGTGGCTCAGGCAGAGGAGAGTGCCAGCAGGAGCTTGGGTATGTGGCTGGGTCCCCCAGCATGGTCACTGCAGGCTGGCTGTGTCCCTTGGTCCAAAGGAATCCTGGCTCTAGCCCTTTCTGTCTCATGTTCTGGGGACTGCTCCCCCAGCCCTGAGCTGGCATGGGGACACTGCACTGTGATGCCCTATGCCCACCCATATTTCAGATGTCCACACATCAACAGCTCTCGGGACCTCACCCAACTGGAGCGTTCCCTCTGTCCTCTGCTCAGACTGTGACATGTGCTGGGAACACTCCCACCTCTGTCTCAGCCCCCTTGCCAATGGTCAGGGGGATTAGGGCTCCTCTGGGCCACTTCCACGGCATGTTGCTGGTGGCCCGTGACTGTGTGGGCACTCCCCCATGGGTCCTCCCAGCTGCCCCTCAGCTCCATCACCTCCTCTGCCAGCCACCTTTCCGACACTGGGGTGGGATCCTTCCATGCTTGCTTGGGGCCACGGGTCAGCCCTACCCACAGAGAAGCCTGGCCTCTGCCTTTTGGGTTCTGACCCTGACTGCCTCCCGCACACCTCTGCTGATGGTGCCCTTCCCCATGCACCTTGTTCCCTTCCATCAACACCAGCACCTCATGCTCCCCAGTTTCTTGAGCATCATGGATGCTCAGAGGAGCACAGGCTCTCCCCAGACCCCTGGCTGGGCACTTGCAATGAGCTCACAGTTCTGTGGCCAGGCTCTCGTGCACTGTGATAGTGGCAGCCCTGGTACCTCCGGGGAACCAGCTGGCATCAGGTTCCCACATGCATGTCTGCACCTGAGCCCCACGTCTGCCATGGGGATCTGGGTCGGAGTGGTCCAGACAGCCCACCCTGCCCACAGAGAGGGGACCAAGGGCTCAGATCTCAGCAGCCCCTGCCCACCCACCCAGAATCCACAGCCCAGGTGTGGAGTGAAGACCGGCCAGGCCTGGCTTGGGGCTCCCCCGGCTTGCATGGCAGGTTGGAAGATGACAACAGAGGCAAATCCACAGGACAGAAGGTGGACCAGCAGCTGCTTAGGGTCAAGGGTGGGAGAACTGGGGTGGCTACTAATGGGCACAGGGCTCTTCAGGCCATGTAAATGCTCTTGAGTGATGGTAAAAGTCACATAACTCTGAACAGTGAGAACTGCTAGACTGCAGGGCTTCCCCCAGTGAGTCACAGCTCAGGAGGTTTACGTAAAAAAAAATAAGCAAACGGTGCTTCTCTGCCGGCACATCCATGTGTGTGCATGCCTAGCATACAGACACACACACCCCACTCACTGAACGATTCTCATGGCTCCAAGGTACACGCTGCCCGGGTGTGCTGACAGGAGCCCGCCCAGCTGGCATCTCTTTTCTGAGTTCATTCAATTAAAGGAAACAACAGTTGCACCTGAGTGGCCTTTGCCTTTTGCCTCTTGCTGTGCAGATGGAGCACCTGGAGGGAGCCAGGGCCGGCCTACTGTGTGCCAGGCCTGCAGTGACTGGGTCAGAAGGGACTGCAATTTATCCTGTGATGGAAAATCTCATGTGTCAGCCCAACTGTCCACAGGGCACCTGGATGGCTGGCCAGTGTGGTTTCTGGGTGTGCCTCTGCGCAGTCCTGACCCCAGGACTGGGTTGCCAGCTGCAAGCAAGTGCTCCTGGCATGGGGATGCGTCCACCTGCCTCAAACACTGTTCTGACCCCAGGAATCCCTGCTCAGCCACCCAATGGCTGCCTGGCCCTGAGCAATGCACCTCCATGTACTGTCCCAGCTGTAGCCCTGCTCCTGGGCAGGGCTCTGTGAGCATCAAATAGATATAAATGCCTCCAACAGCAAAGAGCTGCTTCCTGATGTATGAGAACAAGACACCTCTCAGCTGATAGTCATTGGCCACCATCTACTGCCAGCCTCCACCCACCTGCAGATGAGGAAACCAAGGAGAAGCCACTTGCCCAGGGTCAAAAAGTTTGCAAGCTGTGCAGATGGAGTTTGAACCTGGCATCCTTTGAATCCATCAGAAAGTCAAAGGCCTTGTGGCCCAAAGGCTGGGGACATGGAGCAGAGACACCAACACTGAGGCCTGAGCTGGGCCCAAAGAGGGACCCCCACCGTGTGGCCATATGGCAGGTGCACTGCACAAACCTCTAGGGGCCCCACCTTTCCCTGAGGCCAGGGCTGAGACCAGCACCATGTTCCATGCCCATCAGTCCTCTGTCAGAACTCCCCAGCATACAAGTTAAAAACACCTGCCCTACCTGCAGGCCGACAGGTGGGCTGTGTGAGATTTGGCATTTTCCGTGGCCCTGAAGAGACCCTCTGTCACACCCACCCAGTGAAGGCTAAGTCCCTCTGCACCAATGCCCCTCTGCTGGGATGCCCTTGTCAATGGGCAAAATCACCAACTGACCCTCAGACGGCTTGTCAGACTCCCCAGACCCCAGGCACTGCCTTCCCATAGGCCCCTTCATCCTCTTCTCTGGCACAGGCCTCTTCTACCTGCGCAGTGCCACCCGGACACCCACTCCTAGGGGCTTCGTTGCCACACACCCCCCAGGCAGAGAGGGCCCATCTCACCTGTGCCGCCCAGAGGTAGTCCAGCCGCAGCTTGACATCCACCTGCCGGGCGTGCAGGGCCAGCGTGCATGAGAACAGCAGGATGGCCATGATCGGCTCAAAGCTGCGCCTGGACACGGCACCACCCCTGGGATGATGAAGGAGAAACCCCATCAGTGCCAAGAACATGACACCTGCCCAGAGTGCCTCCTGGACAGCTGGCCCAGGCCACGGCCACATCTGACCAGGAAACCTGAGGCTGGGCAGGAATTCAGGCCCAAATGCGGAAATGGAGAAGCCACCAGAGTGACAAGCTTCTTAATGACACACCAGCACACAGGGCTCCAGGCATGGGCCTCCCGCCTCCACCGTTCCATTGGGGGAATGTGTACCTACCCCACAGCCTGGGTGTACCCACTGAGCTCCAAGACCAGGATGTAGGATGTGGTGAGCACGCACAGCAGGATCATCTTTGGCAAGGAGGAGACCCGCAAGAATATGGCTAGCGGGAGGGTGCCCACGAGTCCACAGAGCAGGGCATGAGGCGCAGACTCGCAGGCCATGGTGGGTAGCGCCGGACTCCAGCCCCTGGATGTCAGGACCACCAGGGACCCATTGGGACTGGAGCTCCAGGCCCAGGGCAGGCAGCCCACCTGGAGCGGGTAGAAGGTCCCGTTAAGAAAATGTAGCTGGCCCTGTTCCCCAGCCCCCTGCAGCCTCCCCTCGGACCCACCCACCAAGAGCATAGTGGGCCTCCACCCTCAACCTACGCACACCCTTCAAGGATCCTCCATGGAGAGCCCGGAGCAGGAGCCCAGGATGGGGGCAGGGGCCACAAGCCCCACCATCTTGCTCAAGGCACCTACCCCAGGCTGTTGCTCCCTCCACACCACCCTGTTCCTCCCCTTCCACTCTGCTGCTCCTAACTACCTCCTTCCTAGTCTCCTAGTCCTCCCTCCCATCTTCCACTGATGCTGCCTCTCGTCTACAGCCTGTTCCTCCCTCCCACCTCCATCCTGTTTCTTGTGTCCCCTGTACACTGTGAAGAGGCCGAGTCTCCCTTTACCAGGAGGGGATAGCAGGTCCTCCGCTGGGTGCACGGCCCCTCCCAGGCCGTCTCTGAGCTCCTGTTCCCCCCCACCTCACTGCTTTTGCCATGCATAACCCTTCTGCCAGGCAGAGATGCTCACCACATATCCTTGGGCCACAGAGTAGATTAAGACCACAATGAAAATACACAAGACGGTGCGGATCTGAATGGTCAGGCACCCTGGAAAACACTGAACAATGATACAGCATTTTGAAAATAGCCACTTGTTATGAAGTGATTCATGTCCACAGTAAATAATCCAGGTGCAGAAAGTGCACAGCAACCGGAATACGCTAGATTCTTGGCCACTATTCATTCTGCACACAGATTTCCTGGCTGTTTTCTTATATTTAAACTCCCGGGTGAAAAAGTTGGCAAAATAAAAGAAAAAAACCTGATGCCTTTTATGAAAAAGAGCACACCTCCCACCATCCCCCCACCACATTGTGACTGTGGCACCGAAATTAACTGAAAGGATTAACTGGACATTTTTATAATATCAAAACCTCCTATCTCAGAAATGGTAAGAACTTCCATTTACTTGTGTCTTCTTTTATATAAATATTAAATAACATTTAAATAAATGTTATCATTTTCTAAACACAGGTTTTTTATGATTTTTTAAGTTGCTAGAAATTTTATCTTAAGTCTATTTATTTTGAATACAATTTGCGATATTCAGCAAGCGATTTAGTGAATAAAAGTGAGTTCTTTTTAGATGCACACTCCTGAAATTTGCAAGGAAAGCTAAATTTGAGGTTGCGGGAACCTTCCAGACAACATGGAGACTGCGCTGGGCCACCCACATGGCTGTGCCTCTTGCCCTCCCACCTGTCAGTCACGATGGCCACTGCCCTGCCCTGCAGGGGACACCAGCAGCCAGCCTCACTCAGTCCACGCACCAGGACACAGAGGGTGTCTAGCTCAGGTAGCGGGGGTTGCGGATTTGCTTGATGCTCCTGACCCCATATTGCTGCATTGCTCCAGAACACTGGGCACCCAGGGTCCTCTTAGAGAGAAGAGAAGAGCTCTCCTGTGGTGCAACAGGCCCTACTGTTTCATCGTTTTATGCCACTTTTCTCCCTACCTTGTCTCTTTATAGCCCCTGGATGAGACCATGGATATGGCAATGGGATTCTCACCCCCAGTCACATGAGGACACAAGGCTCCCTAACTCAGCAAACACGGGGTTAGTGCTCCTGGCCAGGTGGCCTTCAGGAGCCCCAGGCACTGCCAGGAATGGGACCCAGCCCCTGGTGCTGCAGCAGAGGTGAGAACGGGACAAAAGGCCCTCCAGCAGGTGGTGACCGGAGGGCCGCTGGCCAAGGCTGGGCAAGGCCAGCCCTGGGTGGGTGGAGGTTGCAGAGGGAGGCTGTCCAGAGCCAAGGCCTGGAATGCTGGCAGGGGCTGCCTGGAAGGGCCAGCAGCAGAGTGAAGCTCAGAGGCACAGAATCACATGCAGCCTACCAGGTTAGACCCACCATTCTCATTTTTGTTGCAAACAGGCAAACAGCAGTGGGTTCCTTAGGCAAATTTGCATCCAGGGACACAACCCACACTCGTGAATTCTCTCAGTCCATCTCCTCTCTGGACACCAAACACGGTGAGACAGGGACCGTGGGTGTAGTCAGAGTAGGGTGAGGGCCTCTAGAAGAAGACCCCTACCAAAACTCCATATTAAACAATTAAGCAAAGAGAGAGTCACATTAATTCTCTAAAATAAAATATCAAACTAGGCAAATAAGCATTCTTCAATGAAGATTAGGTAAAACTAAAAAGCCAGGAATAACCTGGCCTGGAATGTTTGAACATCCCCCAGATAAGAAAATGCCTCAGCATAGCCCATGTCTTGTTTGTATCAATTAAATAAAGCTATTGTAAAATTTACTTTAGCCTGCTAAAAGCCCAGTTTATCTTCAACTTTACCCAGATGCTGCTTTTCCTCCTCTAGCCCTAATCAAGTCAGTAACTCAGCTCACCTTGAAAGCAAGACAAGCAGCCTTGACTGATACACTCCCAAACCAAAAAACTGTTACTCTGAGAAAGGATCAAAGCAGTAAATTTCTTATGTTAACTCTGCAAAATAGTCTGGAAACCTGATAAGAAACTTAGTGTCTCCTTAAAAATAAACGTTTAGAGACCATTTGGTGGGTCTGCATCCCTAGCTGTTTGTCTCTCAACCGCCTATAAATCCCCTAGACAGCGCACCACCCCGGGCTCTCTTGTCCCCTCCTGGCGTGAGCCAGGAGCTCTGTCTGTCCTCTCACTTGATCTTTCAATAAAAGTCTCCCTGGCTCTCCTACCTTGACTGTTTGCTAAGTTCATTCTTCAACTCCGCAAACAAGAACCTCAGCATCAACGGCAAGCTGCAACTGCTCACACGGTACTCTCTGTAGGTGGCCCCTATGAGTCACAGATTCATTTGTTCAGTACCATCATCACAGCCCCTGGAGGTGAGAGTGCCGGTGGGAGCTCACAGCTGGGGCGCAGTGTTTGCGGTTTCTTGGGCATCCCCTCATTTCATGTGACACCTGCCCCCGGAGGCAGCCGGGAAGTGTGCTGCAGTCTCTCCCAGCAGAGAGGGCACATGGCTTCCCCCAGGCACCGATTCCCTCCCGTCCTGCCGACAGCACAAAGAATGTCACCCGAGTACCTGATCTCACAAAACCCTGGCTTCAGGGCCGCTGACCCCACTGGCCTCCAAGGGCCCGTCTGTGTGACCATCAGCAGGCTGCCTCACCGGGCTGGGCACGCACGGTCAGGGGTGTAGTGTGGGCCAGTGGGATGAAGGGATGCTGTGGCTCTTTGTAACTCAGGACCCCTGTCCTGAGAGCCCTGCTTTAGGGTTCCTGACCCCCTGCCAGCTGTGTGCTAGCCTCAGGGCCCCACCAGGTGAGCAGGGGTTGTGGGTCCTGGTTTGTACCTGCTCCTCTACTCAACATGCCGCCTGCCCTGGGATTTGGAGCTGCAACATCAAAGGCAAAGACCACAGCCTTCCTCAGGCTGTGCCACCCACTCCCACTGCTGCAGGGGCTCGGAGGTGGGCAGGAGCCCCCAGAGACCCCAGTGTCCTGATCCATGAACTGCAGCTCAGGCAGTGAAGAAGGGTTCGGACAAGACCCTGTCATTCTCTGAGAAAACTACTCATCTGCAGAGAAATGGCTCCGGTCCTGCAATTGGCTCCTGGAGAGACGAGCACCTGGTCATGGACCAACTGAGCTGCCACCATGGGCTGGGTGTCCCCTGGCCCAGGAGCCACAGAGGTAGATGCAGCAGCTACAAGATCAGGCCAAGCAGGCCTTGGAGGCACAGGAAGTTACATGAGGAGGCCCAGAGGCCATGGTCCAACACTCCATGCTGCCCCTCTCTCCCAGTCACACCTGAGGCCTCGGGAGGCTGCCCTAGCATCCATTGATCTGAGGAAGGGGAGGCACAGGCAGGTTTACAGAAGGTATGCACTATGTGGAGGCCCACCCATAGTGGACAGTGGCTCTGCTTGGCCCCTCCCAGGCCCCCTGAAGGACAGCATGAGAGAAACCCTCCCAGGGGCAGGATTCTTGGCACTGCACTGGGCCACTCACTGTCCTGGGGGGACATGAGCCCAACAAGAGATTGCAGACCAACTTGAGGGCTTCAACAGTGGCTTGCTGGACAGTCAGAAGCCTGGAAGCAGCATGACAGGACACTAATGACAAGGAGGTCTGGGGCACAGCTACATGGAAGACCTCCAAGTGATGGAAAACATGGTGATACCTGTGTCCTGTGGGAATGCCCAGAGGAGACTGATAACCAGTGGACAGGGCAGCCTTTTCTGGGAGCTCAGTCAGCCTGTTTCCCCAGCCACCTCGTCACTGCCTAAAGGGCTCGTGAACAAAGTGGTCACGGTGGCAGAGATGGAGGTGATCATAGGCTCAGCGACTTGAACTCCACTCACCATGGCCAACCTGGCTACAGGCACCCACTCAGAGGCCCAGAGGCCATGGCCCCTCAGAGACCAGCACTGAACCCCTGGCATGGCACCCTTCCCAAATGGGAGACTCAGGGGACATCTGGGAGATGTCGTCCATCCTGGCCAGAGTCATGGCACAGCCCCACGCAGGCAGCCAAGCCCTGCCTCTCTCACTCTTGTGGTCAGTGGCCAGTTGGCCACATTGAAACACGCCCATCACAGGAAGGGCAGCACCCATGGGGAGAAGTACTGCGCACATGGATTTGCCGTCCCCACCCAGAGGCACCTGAAAGCCCCTCACCGCAGACACGCAGAGCACCTGTCCTCCCCAATTCGGCAAGTGAACGTGGCAGTGGGTGTATGCTGATGTAATTCACTGGCTGTATCCCAGCCCGGCCATCCTGAACCAGATGGTGTCACAGAACACAGAAAGGGCTTGTGAAGACAGTCATGGTGCCAAATGAATGGCAGTGTCTGGCGGGGCTGGGGTAGTGTCCTCCAAGATTCAATGATGTGCTAAACCAGCATGCAACACAGGCGGTCCTGGCTTTGCATGGTCCTGCAAATGACTGTGCAAACTGAAATCCAGGATCCTTAAAACCTTTTGTCAAAACATAAAAACCTCTCTAACTGTTGGTTATAAATGTATAGAAAAATAAAAAGCAATGAAACTAGTGTGTACCTGGCATACTTGTGATGGGCGTTAAAGAGTCCCTAGGACTTCTCCTAGTTCCTGGGCCAATGACCATGATGAGGCACTGCCTCTGCCATCACACGGTGTCCCAAGTCAAAGAGGTTTGCAGATGTGACTTGTTTCCTGATCACCTGACTGTGCGTTACTCAAGAGAGGATGATGGAAGATACAGTTCATCCACTCCAGACCTGTAAAGGCTGCAGGGCAAGACCTGGAAGGACTCCACATGCTGTGGCTGGTGTGGAGCTGGAGCAGACCACGTACAAGATGGGAGAGCAGCCACTGGGCACTGGGACTAACAGTCCTACAACTGCCCAGAACTGGATTCTGCCCACAGCAGCCTGAAGGAACCTGAAAGTGGGCTTCTCCCCAGAACCCCCGACAAAGCCCACAGCACCTTCACTTTAGCCCCATGGTGCCCGGAGCCAGAAGCCAGCTGGTGGAGCCTGACCTCTGACTTCCAGAGCTGCAATCACTTGTCAGGCAAGGACAGAAAGAGAAGACAGAGGGTGGAAGTGTAGTGCTGCCATAACAAACCCAAGGTGGGGGTGGCTTGGGCCCAGCAGTGGGGCAGGCTGGAGACAGTGTGCCCAAATGGCCATGGCCGCTGCATCACACCCATCCCCTCCTCTCCCGCCCTGCAGAGTTCCAACCGTCAGAGACGGAAGTCAGCCCCACAACAGTGGAAAGCCAGTCCCTGCAAGGATCTTGTCCACATGGGAGGGAGGCCACAGAGAAGGAAGCATCCAGGTCCTTTTGTGTGAGATGCCAGAGAGGCATCCTCCCACCCTGGACATGCTGGGTGGACATGCGGGGACCTGCTGACGTCTCTGGGCCACCCCACAGAAGGCCGGCCTGGGGCTGAGGATGCCCACACAGTTGGGAGGACCAGGGAGAGGCAGACCAGTGGAGAATGCCATCACTGGGTACAACCAACCGTGGGCCCTTCCTGCCTCTGGGGTTCCAAGAAATGTGGACCAACAAATTCCTTTCCCTTAGGACCTTTTGAGCCAGCTATTCTTTTACTCACAAAATACGAGGTCGCCAACGGTACCCCGGTGCAGGGGCCCTGCCTGCCAGCCCCTGGGTGTTACGATCCTCTTCACTTGGCGATAAATATCTAACCCTACAAATATATTTGAGCAAATCCACAGGAGTTCAAATGTCTTGCTGAAGGTGGAGTAATGGTGATCATGAGGCCCAGCATGGGGCTGGAGCTCGCTACTGACTTCCTAGAGGAGGAGGGATGCACGACTTACAGGCAGTGGTCCTGTTTTTAAGACTGTGGCCTACTTTTTTGCAGTTAATTTGCGTAATGCTTATCAGTTCTTTATCAAGGAGATATATATATATATATACACACACACACATACACACACACATATATAATATGTAATAATATGTATTACATATATATTATATACATATGTATATGTATATAACACATATATATTTTATATATATATATATATATGTAAACATATATATCTCCATAGACCAAAAAAAAAGGGTATGAAAAACAGTTTCTCATAATACAGAAAAATGATAGCTGATCTGACACAAATAGGGAGAAATTCCCCTGGAATGTGACCCACAGTCAGTCACACGTGGCCTGGCTGCAAATGGCAGGGACGCTGTTTGACAAAGTCCCAAGGCATGGCCAGGTGAGTGTCCAGGAAGCTCAAAAAACAGCTGGAGATGCAGGGCCAGGAGACACCTGTGTCCCACAGAGAAGAGAAGCTGGCAGCAGAGCACGTGGTGGCCAGGACACAGCATGGGCAAGAACTACAGTGGGCACAGTGGGCTGGCCGCCCAGGTCTGGTGTGGGTGCCGTTGGGCAGATGACCCTATGTTCACCTCTGCCTGCCACCACACTCCTGGCTGTGTGCTGGACCTGGTGAGGTTGGGGGCCACAGGAGCTGGACGAGGGGCCGGTGCTTGGAGGCTTGTCCAGCATCCAAGTGAGAAGTGTGCCCCGTGGCCCACAGACACACAAGACCGACTTCCTGGAGACCCTGCCTACAACTGATGTGGGCTGGTACTCCCATTAGTCCCTATTCCTTCCTTCTCACAAAAATGACTTCACTGCCCCAAGTGAGCCGCAGCTGGAAGTTTAATACTTACTCCTTATTATGCCAAATAATCAACTTCAGGGAGCGACAAGGCTGACACAAGGGCTGGAGCAGCGGGCAGGGGCAGCAGGAGCCTGGGTTTGTCCCCGGGTGGCTGTCCTCTGAGCTGCTGAGGCTCCAGCCCCAAGGTTTTCTAACTCTTCAGTCACTGTTGTTCAAAGCCGTCTAGTTTAAACCCGAGTCTAAAAGCTCCTGCAAACCTCTCTGACTCTACCACCTCCTGCAGGTGACTCTGGGGTCTTGGGGCCCCTCTTCTGTCCCCAGGCCAGGCCCTGCTTGGGCAGCAGCAGAGAAGAAGCCCAAGGTGGGACCTGCACACCTTCTTCCCTCTGCCTTCACTCAGAGGACCACAGTGTGTGATGGGGACAGCGGGTTCTAACTCCAGGGAGGCAGGTGGAAAATGAGGCTGAAATGCTCCATTAGCACCAGACCTGAGTGGGAAGAACAAGGGGCTTGTCTGAGGCCCACTGGCACCATCAGGCCACACACACTCACATCCCCAGGAATCAGCAAGCCCTGTGGAGCATGGAGCCCCAGAGAGTGAGGTGCACCCAAACCTGCAGATTTCCAGGGACAGTCCAGCACCTACACCCCTGGCACCCCTCACTGTGCCTCCTCTGGCCCACCTGGGTCAGCCAGCCACCATGCACCTGTCCAGGGCCTCACCCCAGAAATGCCCTGGGTTTGGGTACGGCCTCTGCAGAGTCCCCGTGTCCAGCTGACCCTGCTCTGCCCCCTTCAGCCCCACATTGCCCACCTCCTGGCCTCTAGGATCCTGGGATTTGCCCCGCCCCCACCCTCTGCTTATCCAGCTTCTCTGGTTCTCAGACACTTCAGTGGAGCCTCTGTGTGCCACCTCCAAGTACTGCATGCCACCAGCCCCAACCCTCATCCCCACGTCACAGAGGGGACAGAGCAGCCAGCAGGTCCCAGCAATGGGGGAGCCAGTTAAGATGGTGAAGGTTCTGGGTGGCCACAGAGCTGCCACAGCTGCCCAATGCCTTGGCAGTGGTGCCTTCTGCCCATCAGGACAGTGCCCTGCACAGGTGACATCAGGGATGCCTCGAGGACCCAACCCACCCACGTGTGCAGCTGAGCCCACTCACGTCTGCCTTCCTCCTGGGGCTTGTGCGCTGACCCTGCCATCCACTCCCTAGTCTCCTGTACACACCCCAGGTGGACACTCAGTGAGAGCAGGGCTGCCAATGACATGACAGCCACAGGTTAGACTCAGAACTGCTGTGTGTGGCCCATGAACCGAGGCCACGTCCTACCAGGACCCAGGTGCTCCTCCCACTCTGCATCCGGAGGCCTCTGCCAGGAGAAGGGTGTCCCCTGGCACTAAGTCCCAGCACTGCGGGTGGGAGTGGAAGGCTTCAGAAATTAGTGTCCTCTTGTCACACTTTCCATTGAAATTATGTGAATAAAGCAACCTTTTTTGAAACGGGAAATCTCAGCTTGCCAAACCGAATGTGACTCTGGCACATCGGAGGCTGGAAATATGGTTTGAATAAATAACATTTTTTTTTAATTTAAAAAAATCAAGAAGCAACCCATGAATAGCGAAGTTAATAAAACCAGATTTAACTTTTCAAGATTCAGAAACAGCAGTGGAAGAGCTGGTGCTCATTTTTTTTGTCCCCTATTAATCACCTAACCCTGTGTCCATGGGGCACTCTCCCAATACTCTGAACAGCACCCTGCACACGATGGGCTTAATGAACTCCTGCTATATAGGAACTTTTTCTACCTGCCAGGAGGGCAAGGGCATGAACTTCCTCCACTGCCCACCTGTCCTGCCTAGAGGGCAGTCAGAGGCCACACATGCATGCACCTGTCCAGGTGATGTGCAGGTATAGGACATACCATGTATGCACCTGTCCAGGTGATGTGCAGGTACAGGACACACCACACATGTACCTGAAGCAGGTGATGTGCAGGTGCAGGACATACCACGAATGTACCTATCCAAGTGATGTGCAAGTACAGGATGCACCACACATGTACCTGTCCAGGTGATAGGCAGGTGCAGGACACACTACAAATGTACCTGTCCAGGAATGTGCAGATACAAGACATACCACACACGTACCTGGAGCAGGTGATGTGCCAGCACAGGACACACCACATACATACCTGGATCCGGGTGATGTGCAGATACAGGACACAGGACACCAGGAAGCAGATGCAGAACACCAGCAGGAGCAGGACAGCCACACTCCTAGGACAGAAGTTGTGCTGTCACTGTGGGTGGGTGAAGTGTGCCTGAAAGATACCTAGGAATCACCCAGTTCTACCCCACCAGGTCCCCTACCCACTTCCAGGGCGGGGCCCTTCTCATGTCCACCCCAACATCCACCTGCCTGCTCTCTGCAGTCCTGTGAACTTTCAGGAAACCTTCTGTCCTTCAGGAAGGGCTGCAGCCTGGCTGCTGACACTGCCCTCTTCCTAGGCTCCTCTAGAAAAGCTTCCTCCCCACACCAGGCCTTTGGGTGCTCACCCTGTTCACCACGTCTGCGGAGTGGGGTAGCTTCCCTAGGTTTCTGGAGACTCAAGGGAGGCGTACTCCACTGCAGCGGCTAATTAAGAAAGTGGAATGTCTGGAGATATTCTGGGGTCTTCCCAGAATAACAAAACAAAACACAAAAAAACCTGCCAAACTCACTTTGAATTATTTTAAATTATTATAATTTTCTTCATTTCCAGAGGCCATTTTTTCTCATTCTAATGTTTCTGAGAATGACATGTGTGTAGAAACCAATGTGCATTTTCTCCTTCAAAAGTTGTCCTGCAGTCAGTGGTCATGTTGTGTGGATGGGGACACTGAAGTTACATGGTGTCTTAGAACTGGGCAAATTAAAAGTTAAAAACTGAGAGTGAGACATCCCCCACATGCCATCGCTTGCTAACCTAGTGACCTGGGTAAGTGGGTGTGAGGCTCTCATCTGCCCAGCTGCTAGGCACCAAGGAGAGATGGACCTGAGAGGGAGAGGAAATCCCAGTGACCTTTTGGTCCAACTGATGGACATGGAGCAACACTTACTGTGGGATTATCAGCAGGTAGACGAGGCCAAACGAGGCTGCCAGGATGAGGGCGAGCACGACAGCGCTGGTAAAGTACTCGTCCTGAAGCTGGTGGTACTGGGAACAAAGAGGCCTGTCAGGGGCTGCTGGCCATGTCTCAGGGTCTCCCCAGGGCACTGGGCTGCTGAGGGGCCCCGCAGCACGTGGCCACATCTACAGTGCCTCCAGGATCCTGGCTGCGCCTAACGCCCAGTCAATTACCTTTCGCTCTCGCTCAGCCTGCTTGTACTTCAGGCTGAAGAAGTTCAGGTCTGCCATCTCCAGCTCTGTCTGGCGAGCTTCTAGGAGGCGGCCGATGTACCTGTTCACGCGAGTGCCCGGGGTGGTGTAGACGACGTTTGTAGAGAAAGACAAGCGGTTTCTGAGTTTTTCTGAGGCTGTTCTCAATGCTCTCCGCTGCAAGCATCATGGAAAGAAAGGTACATTGTCAAATTCTCCACTTTGGGACAGAAGACCTTGCACACTTCTTCTGGTCTGTCTCTTTATCCATTGCAGAGTCTGGAGGCCCAACATGGGAATCTGAGATTTAATCATGTCTCCACTGCCTGCTGGCAGTGACATCCCAGGAGTTAGCTCATCATCAGTGCGGGGGTTCCATCGCACAACACCTATGTACTGG
Organism: Manis pentadactyla; assembly: GCF_030020395.1. Taxonomy (NCBI): domain Eukaryota; kingdom Metazoa; phylum Chordata; class Mammalia; order Pholidota; family Manidae; genus Manis; species Manis pentadactyla. The sequence goes on from NC_080025.1 coordinate 49,315,775, forward strand.
CACTGTGGAGAGTTTCAGGACCCCATTTGCATGCAGTGAAGGGATGGTGCCCAGCACAGAACAATGAAACAAAAATGGATTCTTTGAAAATATCATTAAAAGTGACAAAGTGAGCATGACAAAGGAAAAGAGAGAAAGACACTAATGAATTCAAGAATGAAATGTTATTTCACTACCAACCCTGCAGACACCAAAAGGATGATAAGGAAATACTATGAAAACAGTACACACATAAATCTGACAACCTTGATCAAAGATTGCTCCTCAAAATACACAAACTACCATAACTCACACAGCATGGAAGAATTAGAATAGTCTCATGATTACTGAAGAATTTGAATTCGTAACTGTAAATTCCTGAAAAAGTAATCTCCAGACACAGATGGTTTCACTAGAGAATTCTACCTGACAGAGAAATAATAATTAATTTCTACCAATCTCTTCCAGAAAATAGAAGAGGAGTAAACACTTCACAACTCAATTTATATAGTCAATATTATCCAGATACTAAAATCAAACCAAGACAGGACAAAAACGGAAACTACAAGTCACATCCCTCATGAATATTGACACAAAGATCCTTAACAAAATATTAGCAAATATAAGTGTACACTATGACCGTTTCTAGAGATGTAAGGCTATCTAAATACTTGAACACCAGTTCAATTCACCACATTAATACCATACTAACCATCATATGGACAATCCCATGGTTTTATCAGTTGATACAGAAAAAGCATTTGACAAAAGTCAATATGCATTCATGATAAAATGATAAGAACCTAGGAATGGAGAACTTCCCCAACTTGATGAAGAACATCTACAGAACATCTATAGCTAACCTTATACTTACTCATAAAAGATTGAATGCTCTTCCTCTATGATCTGGAGTAAAGCAAGGATGTTTGCCTCACCCTCCTATACAACATAGTACTAGAAACCCCAGCCTGTGCAATAAGGCAAGAAAAGGAAATAAGAGGCAAGCAGATTGAAAACAAATATAATGAAACTATCCTTATTTGCAAATGACATCATGGTCTACATAGAAAATTCTAAGTGTTGGCATAAATTCTAGAAGAAATATTATCACAGGATACAAAATTTTTAAAAAATCAATAGTATTTCTTTACACTAGCAATGGACATGTGAAGATGGAAATTAAAATTTAGTACCATTTATAATCACTGAAAAAATAAAACACTATGTGTAAATCTAACAAAACATGTACAGAACTAATATGATGAAAACTATGTAATGCTGATGAAAGAAATCAAAGAAGATCACAATAAATTGAGAGACATACCATCCTCATGGATGAGAAGACACATTATAGTTAAGATGTCAATTATCCCCATATTGATGCACACAGGTTTAACATAATTACTATCAAAATCTTAGTAGGACATTTTTTATAGATAAGCTTATTCTAAATAGTAAGTGGAAAGGCAAATAGACTAGAATAGCTTGTTTTTCTTAAAAAGAATAAAGTAAGAGGAATCACTCTCCCCAGTTTTTTAATGACTTAACATTACCTACATTAATCAAACAGTATGGTGCTCCAGACAGACAGACACATAGGTCTGTAGAACAAAATAGAGGGCCCAGAAATAGCCTCATACAAGTATAGCCAACTGGTTTTTGACAGAAATGCAAAAGCAATTCAACAGAAGGAGAGCTTTTCAGCAAATGATGCTGGGAACAACTGGACATCCACAAGCAAAAACATTAACTGAAAATGGATCATAGGTTTAACTGTAAAACATATAACAGCATAAACTGTTAGAAGAAAAAGTGAAAATCTTTTGGATTTGGAACACATAAAGATTCTTGGAGATGACACCAAAAATACAGTTTACAAAAGGAAAAAATCAATAAAAGGGACATCTTCAAAATTAAAAACATCTGTCCTGTGAAAGACTCTGCTCAGAGGATGAAGAGACAACTACAGACCAGGAGAAAATATTTGCAAACCACATCTCTGAAAAATCTAGAATTTGTTAAGAACTCTAAAAAGTCAACAGTATGAAAACATCAAGTAATCCAATTAGAAAGCAGACAAAAGACACAAAGAGACATTCACTGAAAAAGAAGAGAAAATATAGAAGAAATTAAGCACTCAAAAAGATGTGCAAATGATTAGCCATCAGGGAAATACAACATAAAATCATACAGTATCAACATTGCACTTATTAGAACAGCTAAAGAAGTTTTTTTTTTAGATTAGTGACAGTTCCAGTGCTGGTGAGGATGCAGAGAAACTAGTGATCTCACACATTGCTGGTGGAAATATGAAATGGTAGTCATTCTGGAAACTAGTTTGACAGTTTCTTTGAAAGACCAAACATGAGCCGACAATGGCACACCTGGGTAGCTATCCCAGAAAATAAACATTTATGTCCACACGTACCTCAGATCATGAATGTTTATAGCAATTTCATTTGTAATAGTAAAGACTAGAAACAACCAAAATGTCCCTCAACAGGTGAGTTGTTAAGCAAATGATGGTCCATCCAAACCACGGAACACCAAGTCAGCAGGGTAAAGGAAGGAGCTATTGACACAGGCCACAAGCTGGAAGGACCCAAGGATTTGAGGACTCAAGAAAAAGTCAGGTTCAACAGGTCACATACCACATGATTCCATTTATACAGGATCCTTAAGCCACAAAGTGGTGGGGATGGAGAATAGATCAGCAGAGCCAGGGCTTAGGTTTGGTTGCGGGGAGGAGGCAGTGTGGCCACAGCAGGAGGAAAGCCTTGGCAGTGACAGACATGTTCTGTATCCACAGGTGCTGGTGCTTACATGAAGCTCCCATGTGATGAAATGGCACAAAATCACATACACACCACACACCCACGTCCGTTCCCTAGCTTGGCTAGCCCACTGTAGTTCCATAAGATGCCTCCACAGGGAAACGGGTAAGGTTACCTGAACCTGTCTGCACAGGCTGCTTGATGACCTAGTGTTACATGTGTGTGACTGGAGGTATGTAACTCTACCTCCAGAAAGCTGTACAAATGTTCAATAGAGAAAATAGAGAAAAAAACCTAAGCATCTACAAGCTCTCCTTGGAGATCAATCACTGATATTTTGCAGGACATCCCTGCAAACTTTTCCCTATGCCAACAGCAGCTGTGAAGGTGTATTTTCCAGGTTACAGGATCCCATTTCCTGCCTCCCTGGGCCTGAAAGTCAGCACCAGAGGACCTGCAACCAGGAGCAAGAGGGGCCTGTGAGCCGGAAGTCCCCTGTAGTTAACATGCTCGCCTGTGCGCCTGTGCATCCTTTCTCCCAGGGCCTGGCACATCTGTAAACATTAAAACAGCAGCGCTTGACATCACAGCTCTGAGACTGAGCTGGCACTCGTGCAGGTCAGCCAGAGGCAAGTGCAGACACATGCCACCACTCCTGGGTCTCGGGGGTCCAGGCTGAGTGACTGAGGAGCAGCCTCTGCCTGCCAGCCCAGGGTCTGAAGAGGCCAGCACAGGGCTTTCTCCCCTCATAGTCACAAGGAAGCCAGTGTTTGAACCTTTGGCAGAGGGTTTCTCCCCCAAGGTCATGGGCAGCAAGACCCAAGGGTGTCCTTGTCAGGCCTGGCCCATGGCTGAGGTGGTCCAGGGGCATTATTCCTCCTTCAGGGACTGGCACCCAGGTCAGCGCCATGCGGCTGGGAGCTCCCTTTATGGGAAGCATTGTAAGAACAGATTCAAGCTCCTAATAGACAAAGGGGTGCTCAGATTTCCATTTCTCCCTGGCTGGTTTTGCTGTTTTGAGTTTTACTTAGAATTTGTCCATTTCTTCAAAATTGTGATGTGTGTGCGATGGTGCCATCATACCTTTCACAGTGAACAGCTCAGGACTGACCAATGCCCCCTGATTCCTGGGACTCTGGTAATTTGGTGCATTGGTCGAATTGTCATAGCTGACATCTCTGGGTTTAATCTACTTCAAGGACAAGGGCTGTCAGGTAGCAAGGAGCAGAAGCCCCTACAGGAACTTTCCAGAATCTGGCCAGCGAAGGTCAGCATAAGGCTGAGCCAAAGATGTGCAAGAGGAAGGGATGGATTGCTGAGGACACTAATCTCTTCAGCTGGGCCATGGGGCATGGCATCGTGGGGGTGGCCCAGGCAACACCCCAAGCTCATGCTGGACACTGTTCAAAGGCCACAATTCTTTCTTGGGCCTGAGAAGTGAGTTATCCAAGCTCGGACCCAGCCTGGTGAGTATCCGTGCCTACAGAAGTGGGGGACCTGGTGCTCAGGGGCCTGGCTGGGCAGCCAGGTGGCAAGCATTCAGGAGTCTGTCACAAGAGCGAGCTGAGCAAACACCGAGGGGACAATTTGGCAACAGGCATCGAGAACTGAAATACATTATTTAGTCCAGTAATTTCAGTACCAAAAGGTTACCCTTAGCTATCCTTGGAAAGTTCACCAATATATACATAAAAACAATGTTCTCAGCATCAGAGCCAGGACTGCAAAAACCCCATTAAGTAAAGGCCCTGGGCACCAACGTGGCACTGGACACTGAGGCCGCTGGGCCACACTGAACAGCTGGGCTGTGCTCCCACCTCCAGGTCTCCCAGGCCTCTCAGTGAGGGGACACAGGTGTGAGCTCCTATCTGCACTGACCTTCTGGCACATGGCAGATTTTCTGGAAGGTAATACAAAATGGTAAATAGTGTGGAGGATATGATTTTTGTATTGTGTGTATGTGTTACTTCTATTTCTAAAAATACATATGCTCAAATATTTTTAAATATGATGAGAAGGACAAAAGCATCATTTACAGAAAGGGTAGCAGAGAACTGGGACATTCTAGGAGGGGTGAATCTGCTGTCAGCATGGTAGCCTAGGTGAGAACATGTCCCCACACCGGCCAGGCAGGGAAGCAGGCCCACCTGCTGTTACAGGTGAGGCTGGCACCCCTGACTCTCAGCAGCAACACAGCGGCTTGTGCAGATATTTGACCCACAGAATTTCACTTCACAAAATGATTAGAGTTGTAAACATACTTTCATTAGCAAAAATTCTGTGAAATATTTACTTTGACAAAAAAAAAACAGAAAGGAAAAATAATATTTACCAACAGAGGCTGAATAAGTACATGGTTTCTCCTCAGGCTGGAAATCTTTACAAGGATTCAGGAATTATATTTTCAAGAGATATTTAATAACACAAGGACATGTTTATGAGGCCTTCCCTTCTGTGGGGCAATTCCAGAAAACCCAGGGCCTGACAAGGTGGGCAGTGAGACCAAAGCCCCATGCCCCAAGAGAGCCCATCGGCAAACACCCCCCAGGGCAGACCTTGCTCCAGGGATGCTAAAGAGGGAACACCTGTGCACACACCTGGCCTCCCAGGCCAGTTCCTGCTACCTGGGACACAGACACCACAAGCTGGGCACTCAGCTGAACGCCTGGCAGCGGGAAGGCCCATTTGATGGAATTCACCATCACCAGGGCCCTTAAGGAGTTTCTAGACAAAGTTCTCGTGTATATGAGCTCACAATCAAAACTGCAAAAAATACGGCGGCAATAAGCCCCACAAGCAAGAGTTAGCAGAATTTTGCTTCTTCCTGGAAAGCCTCTAAAACTGCAGTGAGGAAATTCCTTTTAAAGGCACAAAACCCACAGAGGAAGAGAAAACAGTAGTGATGGAGTCAGCTGCGCAGTCGGGAGACAGGAGTCGGTCACCAACAGAGCAGATGCAAAGCAAGGCATCAGGAAACAGCCTCTAGGTCCCAGAGGCCAAGAACAGGATGGTACAGCTCAAAGCTCCTGCAGGTCTTGTGGCACCTGGCTTCACCCTGGCTCCAGGACATGGCCCTCCTGCCACAGATGCAGGGATCTTTCCCTGCAGGATGGGGTCTCTGGCCCAGGGTTAAAGACACAAGGCCCAAGCAGTTGAAGTGGGTGCTGCAGACCACCCCCCCACCGACTCCTCCCACCTCCAGACACTCACCAGACCCTCCCACCCAACCCCAGGAGAAGCCTAGGACCTCTGATGGCAACTCTGACCAACCCAAGAAGATGGAAAATCCTGGCACCTGGGCCACCTGCAGAACTCCCAGGTGAGGCCTGGCAGGTACTGGAGCCATGTGCCATCAACCAGAGGGACTTCAAGGAAGAGTGGCTGCTGATGCAGAGGTGGGAGCCCAACCAGGGCATGTCCCCATGGAGGTGGGGTGCGAGCTCGCGGGGTGGCAGGGCCCAGACAGAGGCTCACAGACCCCTGAGGCGCATGCACTTCCTGAGACAGACTTAGACAAGGTTGGGGGCTCTCGGCGTGTGTGTCTGTACCCATGAAGGCAGGGGCACTGGGGTGCAGAAACGATACCAGATAGTAAAGACGGCTTTGTGGGAAAGCAAGAGCAGCCTGGCTCTGAGCTGCTCCCCAAGCCCCGGGCCGGTCTGGCCCCAGAGTGAGGGGCGGTGGGCGGCGAAGCCTACCTTGTCGTCGTCCTCACAGGTCATGACGTTGGAGAAGGGGATCTCCGCCTTGAACATCTTGCGGCAGTGCATGAGCTGCACGAGCAGGTAGCACACGGTCTTGAACTTCATCCTCTTGGCTGGTTTTATGTCCGAGAGAATCAGCCCTGGGAAAATCTGCATCAACGTGGCAGAAACCGTGAGCGCCCTGCCTTGAGGCAGGAGCATGTGGTGCGCAGGGAGGTGGAGGCCATTTGCTCAGGGCCAGACAGAAGGGGACAGAACCAGCAGCCTGGCACCGACACTCCAGCTCTCAGCTGTGCCTGCCTCTGAACACCAGGGCCAGGTGCGAATCCCGAGGTAGAGCGGAGGCAGATTTGGGCCTGGGGTGGGGACGGACCTGGAAGCTTAGCCATGACCCAGCTGGGTCAGCCCCTGGCTGATGATGCCACTGACCCCCTCAGCCCTCCTGCCCACTCCATCCCCCACTTTCAGGGCTCCCACAAAGACCCTCAAGTCTTTCCTCCTTAAACCCTAAGACATCCCTTCTGCCTTTCACTGTTCTCTCTCCTCTCACCCCAAACTTCTCCAGGAGAGTTGTTCGTGCACCCACCTTACCCCACTCACCCTCAACCTCCACCCTGGACTCTGTGATTCATGAGAAGGCCGGCTCCCAGCCTCCCTCCTCAGCCCACCCTACTCCCACAGCCCAGGGAGACCCACTCTCCTGGGGTCTAGGCCTAAGCCCTCACCCACCCTGCTCCAGGCACACTCCTGGCTGCACCTCTGCCCCAGTCATCTCTTCAGGTGCGAGCAGGCTGTGCCTAGCCTGTGCTGCCCTGGGACACTCCCACCCAGGGTCTCCAAGTCACATGGGCCCCTGCATCCTAGGGCCTGAAAGTGCCGGACCATGGACCCACCAGGACAGCAAACCAGGAGCTCTCCCTTGTATCCAACCTGCATGCATTCTGAATAAGTACTGAGGCCATCCATGCCCCAATCCTTCACCTGATCCCTGACCCCTGACCTGAGCCTGTGACCCTCACCTGAGCACGAATCCCCTTACCTGAGCCCTGCACCCCTTATCTGAGCCCTGGCCCTCACCTGAGCTCTGCACCCCTCATCTGAGCCCCACGCCCCTTGACTAAGCCCCGGAAGTGGCTAGGTCACCCTCCATTGTGTTCAGATTACTTTCCCTGGGCAGAGGGACCTCGAATGCCCCACACAGGATGGTCACAGTGCCTCACAGTCTACCATGCACCACATCCCTGACCCCTGCAGCAGGTTCAAGCCTGTTTGTCAGGAGAGGCAGTGGTGCCCAGGGAGGGGTGGCAGTGAGGGTGCACCCCCACCCAAGGAGTGTCAGCCCCTCCCCTCTGCCTCCCACATCTGCAAGGCCAGGCCCAGGACACAAGTCAGAGGGACACCCCCATCTGTGCAGAGCCCACACTGGGGGGAAACAGGCTCTGCACAGGGTCCAGGCCCACCTTCCGCCGGTGTGAAGGCACGATGAAGAAGGTCTCAATGCTATTGGCCCTCAGAAAGCTGTTCCTCTCATGCCCACATCCCGGCTCCACCTCGTAGTCACCATTCAAGCATGCCAGGGTTGTCTTGGTGATGTGGACCTTCCTGCAAAAGGCAGGTAGATCTGGAACAAAGGCATGGTCACTGGATCAAGGCAAACCCACATCTGCTCCGTGTCCAAGGCTGAGGCCCTGCAGGTAGTGGCAGAGGCACCCTGCCTATGGGCCAGTCATGGAAGAGCCATCGGGTTCCCTTGTCACATGCATGGGTCACCTGGGAAGAAGGGAGAAGGAGAGCCAGGGTGGGGAGGGCCCTCGCTGAGAAGGACACTGCACAGGAGTGCTGCGAGCCATGGGCAGGGGGCCAGAGAGGTGTGTGGTGCACAGGCAGTGACAGTGTGAGCACAGGGACCACATGCAGCCTGCATCACCCCACACCCATCTGCTTGGAGGTGTGTGCACTTTGGGCCCCTTCCTGCATTCATGTCCCTGCTGCCCCTGCTGAGCAGAGGTCAGAGCTCTTGTTGGTTCTCGTGTTGATTTTTATAGAATATCACACCTTGACTTCAGACTGGTTTAAAGAAAAACAAGACCGGCAGAGGGCACTAGCCACATTGGAGGTCGCGCACCAAGAGGACCAGAGAAGCGCGCCTGCCCTCATGGGTTCTAAAGCCACAGCAGGCCCCTCCCATGTTGCTGGGGCAAGTCTGGGCTTCCCACTTGGACGGTCAAATTAGAACCAGGTGCCCCTGAGGTCACAGCAGGCTACTTCACCCCACTTACCCCGGCAGGCCAGCGGCCTCCATGACATTGGCCAGGGTCACGTCGTTAGACCATACGTCATATTGCCACTTGCGCAGGCCCAGGACCCCACAGAGAACCCTGCCGGTGTGCAGCCCCACACGCATGTTCAGGTCCACCTCAGTGGCCTCGGCCACTGACCTGAAACAAACACAAGCATGGGCGTAGAGTGGGGCCAGGCTGTGGGGTCCCACTGCAGGGCCAGGCACAGGCCTCCCAACAGACAGGAGGCCCTGACCTGCTCAGGCCATCCCAGAGCTGTGGCCTGGGGGCACAGGGTGGCTCCAGGTCAGGCCCCTGATCCCAGCCACTGTGCATCTCATGGGGTGTCTCCATCTCCCTTCGTCCCCTTGCCAAAGGCAAGCGAACCCAGGCCCCCAATCCCAGGACCCTTATCCTGCTCTGTGTCCTGCTGACCCCATCAAGGGGTTCGTGCCTGCTTGCTGGCCAGAGGCCGGCTGAAAACCCACCAGGAACTGACATTCTCCACAGGCCCAGGAGCCTGGGAAGGGCCAGGTGACCCTACTCTCTGGGACCGAGAGGGTGGGCTCCAGACACACCTGTGGGCAGGCTCGCAGCTCCAAAAACCTGACCTGCACAATAGGCAGATTTTATGGGATGTAAACTGGTGGATAAACAAGACAAAGTGTGGACTGGGAAACCAGACTGCAGAGCCAGGGTCCCGGCAAACCCACAGCCGAGATGATGTGGGCAGGCCACCGCAGGCTCTGGGCCCCAGCCAGGCTGAGGACCTTGAAACGGCAGGAATCCCCAAGGCCTCCTCAGAGAGACTGCCAGGGCGGGTGGCTCAGTAAAGGGGGTGCAATGAGGGGGTGCTGTGCAAGGGCACAGTGCAGTGCAATCCAGCACCGGCAGAAGCTCCTCGGAGGATGACGGGCCATGTGGTGCTGTGGGAAGCAGGGCACCATGCACGGTTCTCCAACTCTGACCCTCTCCTCAAGTGGCTGGCAGGAGGCACATGAAGCACTGCCGAGCAGGGGGTGGCACAGTGGCAATGCGACCCCTTTGATGCTATTTTTCTGTATTTCCTACTTTTCCTCAAAGGGCAGGTGCTATTTTATTTTTAAAAGGTCTAAAACACATCCTGAGGAAGCAATAGAGGCCAGAGAGGTGTGTCTCAGGGTACAGGAGTGCCAGGAGGCATGCAGGAGTGGGGCAGCGAGGGCTCAGCCACAGCGGCTCCCCAGACAGTCTCAGCTGGCCCGATGGCTGGCATGTCACTGGGTCAGCAGCAAAGCCCTGTGCCAAGATGGGGTTGGAGGCTGGGCAGGGGCTGGGGACATGGTGGCTCCATGGAGGAGGGAAGGGGGATTGCACGGCTGCTATCCTTGGGCCAGCCGCTCTGGGTCCCTCCTGAGAGCCAGTCCCCCTGCCCACCACACCCACCCCATGTAGCAGCCACATGGAGGCAGGCTGTGAGCTCACAGCAAAATTTCCCTCTGCTTTAAGACTGGGGGGTACCCACGTTCCCACATTGTTCCAAGTGCAACAAGGGCCCAGCCCAGAAGTTGTGCCCTGGAAGCCCTCCCAGATCCTCAAACAGTAAACCCACACCAATCCCTTCTGGGCTTTGGTCACTCTGATCCTTGTACAACAGCTGTGTCAGCATACGTCAGAAGACACTGCTGGGTTCCACACCCTGACTGCCACACAGCCACGTGGCCCAGCAAAGACATGGTGGTGCCCAGAGCCCATAAAATATCTTAATTAAAAAAGATTAAAAGAAGATGAGAGGCTTCAAATCACAATAGAATAGAGATTTGTGGTCTTCATCAGGGAAGACATAGATAGGACGGGGACAAGACATCAGGCGGTGACTTCTCAGGGGCTGGCGAGGAGAATAGGGGAGAAGGGCTGTCTGTGGCTGGCTAGGCTGTGGGCAAAGACCATCCTGCTCAGTGAAAGAGGTGGCACTGCCAGAATGCCACCAGGAAGAGCCCAACAGCCTGAGCAAGGGTGGGGGCCCTACAGGTCTGTCAAGGTGCTGCCTGCCTGCCGGCCAGGCTGGACCCCAGCCTCTCTGGCCTCCATGCAGAGGCCAGACCCTTGTCAAATAAGCCAGGTGTCCTAGTGCACAGTCAGCTCTGACAGCCTTGGAAGTATGCATGCCACAGATTCATCATAAAAGTTAGCTGGGGTTTGGCTGTTTCTAATGCCTATTTAGTTTTCTACAGTATGAATGTGCTTTTTTTCAATTTTAACTTTTTTTCAGTCATTTGCCAATCTTCATTTAGAAGCACTGGAATAAAAAAGTAAGTTAAAAAAAACTTTTTTTTCCTGAAATTCACAAAAGGAAATGAGTTTTGGGAATGTCAATAAGCAAACAGTATCTGTGTGCATGTTTCGCATGTTGACTTCCACAGCCCTGGAAGGACAAAGGTTCCAGGCAGGTCTGGGGCCCACATGAGCTCACGCAGGTAGTCTGGCTCCCGACGTGCAGCACCGCTGCCAGCCTCCCACCGAAACCACAGCCTGGACACTCTCCATCTGGCACCCCCTCCAGCAGGTTCAAATCTCTCAGTCTGGTGCCAGGATGTGCACTTAACTGGACAGTCATGTCTAAAGGAATTGAGAACAGCCTCACCCAAATGCATTTGCCAAGAACAGAGACGTGAGAGGGGGCCAGGCCTCCAGAATGGTCAGAAATGGTTTCTCCCAATTGGCCACCCCTTCCAATTGCACCCCCAGGCTTGGGTTGCTCCAGGCTGGGAACATCGATGGCCCAGCACACACCAGCTGGCCTCACCAGGTCAAAGCTGGGTCCAGGAAGGAAGGGTTTGTGCCATCTGCTCCTTCAGTCAGTGCAGCAAACCTAAAATGCCTAGACCATGAGCAAAATCACATGGGATTAAGTCTCTGGCAAAACGGTGTCTCACCTGGTGGTCAATTTCATGATTTGCTAAGTCCTGTGACAGACAAGGCTTTCCTGTGTGAGGTGGACCCCTGTTCTGCAAGCATTAGAAATCATGATGCTTTGGACACCATGTAGGGGAGCCGCTGGCTCTCTCACCGCTGAATGGCTCCCGTTTCCGAGCAGTGGATGAATTGATGCTCCTGGTGGTTGGGGACCCAGGGACCTCTGTGCCAGCCCACTTAAACTTAGATCCACTTAATCTTTACAACAGCTGAGTGTTCACTTTAGAGCAGAGAAACTCAAGAACTTGAGGAAACAGAGGCACCCTGAAGGATGAGGAGTCAGGAATCCAGGGGCTTGTCTGCCTGCTTGGCATCAGAGCCCCCAGCCCATTAGAGAGCAGCTAAATCTGGGGCCTGATGGATCCACAAGGATCCTGGATCACAGCCCAGACCCGTAGGCTCTCGGCCTAGCAGACCCCTGGCTTCTGTTCTCTCAGCAAGGCCATTGTGCATGCTGGAGAACCCCGTCTGCCTTGCTGGCGTCTCTCTGACAAGTGGGGACCAGGCTGGGTACACTGGCCTGCTGCTGCCTCTTTCCTGAATGCCCAGCCTTCACACAGCCTTTAGGGGTACAGCTGGCAAGGACTGTCCTGCTCCCACTGTTACAGGCGCCTCCAGAACCTTCTGGTTACTTTATGCCATCTCCATCATGTCTTCCGCATACGATTCTTGTGCTCTTGCCTCTCTGCTCCGAGTGTGGAGCAGCCCCTCCAGACCCCACCTCGCAGCATCATACCATTGGTCAGTGCTATTGCAATTGCTCCACCCATTGGCTCAGCCTCCAGCACCACACCTTCCTACCAGGTGGAAGGCCCCTTAGCTCCCCTGGGCCCTGACGAAGACTGTGACTAGGCGAGGCCAGCTGAGAAGTGGGCAGGTCAGGCCCGCAGCCCCCCAGGGACATAGACCTGCTCTCTCTAACCCTCTCCGCTCAAGCTCCTGAGGCCTGGTCACCTTCCCACATGAAGACAAGCACCTGCGGCTCCTTTCCTGGAGACCCAGCTACGTTTGAGCTGCCCTCTTCCCCTGAAAGTGCCCTGAAGTCCTGTATAGGTGAGCTATCATGGTCATTGCTTTCTGCATGACTGACACTCACCTGGCAAGACCTGAGATTACCACTAAGTGAGGTGAGCCCAGCCCGCAGGAGGGGTTACAGAGGCACAGCTCACAGAGCAGCAGGGCTTCCCCACCAGGTTCCCAGGTGACCTTGGTTCCCTGCGGCCTGGTGCCAGTGACCCACCCTTGGATGGAAGGGCTGGGCACCCAGGACCGGCACTCACGTGATGGTGTCAATCATGTCCAGGCCCATCTCCACACAGCAGTGGGCATGGTCGGCCTTGGGCTGCGTCAGACCTGACACACAGTAGTAGCAGTCGCCCAGGATCTTGATGCGACGGCAGTGGTTCTCCTGGGTGACAGGGAGGATGGCACATTAGTGACATGCCTGGCTGCACACCTGCCTCTTCACCACCCCAGACACTGGTGACGCCAGAGCAGGTGGCACAACTCACACCGGGACCCCATGCCTGACCTGGGGCCCAGTGGTGAGAGCATTTGCCAGGGTGAGCCCAGTGGCTGTGACAGGGTGGCCTTGGGGTCCCCACACCTCCCACATACCTATATCAGTCCTGTCCCTAGGAAGGGCACCCTCCCCACCCATTCCTCAGTTCACCTAGCCCATTTGACCCTCCGAGGCCGGGAACCTACCCAGACAGGGGGCCAGTTCTCTACCGAGGGGTCGCTCTCCCAAAAGGGCAGTACAGTGCCATCCTGGCCACTGCCACAGATCACCATGTGACGATCCTTCTGGAACATGCTGGACCCCCCCACACCAGCCTGGGAAGGGCAGACCACACTCTCCTGGTGTCCCTGCAGCCTTTGGCCTGATGCAGGTCCACGGGACAAGGGAGCTGCTCTCCCCAAGGCATTCCCTATCAAGAGACACCTCAGAAGGCATCCAACACCATGAATGGCCACTCGCACATTTAGTCAATGAAGGACTGTCAGCACCACCTCCCTGTCACACTGGGGATGGAGTAAGAACACCAAGCCCGCTGCTGCCAGCACGGGCTAGTCCACGATCTCAGCTGTGACCACGGCTGCAACTGCGTGTGTTCCAAGGACAGCATTAAGTCAGTAGCTCTAGGACCCTTGGTAAAGCACCCCTTTGCCCTCTTAAAATAGTTGAAGGACCTCATAAAACTCTCCCCTGTATGTGGGTAAGAGCTATGGATATTACCACCTGAGAAGCTACAGCTGAGCAACTTGAAAATGTATTAACACATTTAAAGATAACCACAGCAAATCTATTAACATTGGCACAGGTAATGTATTTACAGAAACTTAAGTTCCCCAAAATAAAAACCATTATCGAGAGGCATGTCATGGTTTCCCTTTTGTGCATCTCCAACGTCTTGTCTTCTCAGGCAACAAGGGTTCGTTGCTCTACTATGTACCCCTCCCTGCACCTGGCCCCCAGGACACCTGGAAGGAGGTCGGTCTCAGGAGCCAGCCTTGGATGGTTGTCATCCTTAGACGGTGATGGCCTCATGGACCCCCGAGATGGTCTCACAAAGCCCAGAGCCCACAGGCCCCATTCAGAGAACACATTCTACAGCTTACGTTCGGTTCCAATCTTTAGCTTCTTACAAGCGAGCTGATGCTACAGGCTTTCTGCTATTAACGCAAGTGCATGGGGCTGAGAACCCTCAGCTCTCACTGTCCACATGCCCCCCACTGCTACAGTGACCCCACCACTCTCCTGAGAGATGGTCCATGCTGCTGCTCCAAATCAGAAGGGATGGAGCCCCCATGCAGAAATCTGTTGGGCTCCTCCCACCCTGGGGCTCCTCCGCATGCAGAGTCAAGTCAGGCAGTTGAAGGCAGGAGGCAAGCAGATACTTCTGCCCATCAGGAAGACCCTCAGAAAGCCTAGCACACCAGTCTGCTCTGTCCAGAGCCCCACAGGCCCCTCATGGACAGGGAGCTAGGTGCAGGGCCCAGGGAGGAGGCGAGGGGCCATGCGGGGCCCCTCCTGGGGACAGACCCTCTGCAGGGAGCTCCTGACCTGTGGTCCATCAGGATCTCCTCCTAGGGGCCATCTGCTCATCTCTGTGAGGCCCCAGCAAGTCTGTCGCTACACAGGCAGGTATGTGTGAGCGAGCAGACAGCTTCAGACCTCACACAGCCAGGTAGGTGACAGCTGGGGCAAGTCGGGAGGGAAGATGCTAACACTCTTATTTTCTTAAATCTCAGATGTCCTCGCTTTTGTTAGCAAGCTTGCGACCAAAAGAGTTGATTTTCATCAACTGTGGTTTCAGATTGTCAAGACTTTCCCTGAAAGCCAGTGCCAGAGCTGCTGAGTGTCCGGGAGGCCTCAACAGCTGCTTCTGCGACAAGAGGAAGGGAGGAAAGACAGACGGAATGGAAGCAGTGGGCTGCAGTCTCGGAGCGCTCAAACGGCTGCAGGACGATCCATGCAGGAGGGCCTCACACTTGGCATCCCGCATGTGGTGTGCAGCCCCACAGACAATCTCTGGACACCACTGGCACTGCCTGAGCAGGCAGCCGTGGGAAGGGCCTCAGATGGCAGGGAACCTTGTGGCCCCTGCCTGCCCAGCCCCTCCCCAAGCCTCACAGAAGCAGAGAACTCAGTGAGATCAGGAAGAGCCACTGCTATCCCAGAACCCAAAGGGCCCACGTCCCCACCAAGGCCAGCTCCAAATTGGCGGAGTCCGCAAGGCCAGCGGCCGACACATGGATCCTGGTTCTGGAGAGGCAGGTATGCTTCCGGGACTGGTGGCACCCAGGGGCAGGGCATGGGCAGAAGGAGGGCTTGAATCGATCCACTTTATGCCCTGGTGACTACATCCAAAACCCAAACTCAGAATTTATCAGAGAAACCTTGTAAGATTGGGTGTCTTCCTATCAGTGAGAAAACAGAAGCACTTTAATAAAATTTTATTTCTGTGCAGCCATCTCCACATCATGACTGCGAATGTACAACCTGCTGTGTTCACATAAAGCTGAAAATAAAGGCACCAAAATACAAATAGTGGTTTCGCTAGAAGGTAAGAAGAACAGCCACTTATTCGACCTCGTTCTCCACCAGCCCTTCTCCTACGGTGCCCACGCGCACCAGCCCCTGCGATAAGGGCTGTGGAGGCACCAGCCGACAGGAGAGACCAGGACCCTTTCTCCTGGAGCTCCTGCCCTTGGGGAGGGGCCACAGAGCTGGACCTGAGGGAGTGGCAGACCTGCGTCCTGCAGTGGGGACTGGCTGGACAAGCTCAGACAGGCCCGGAGACGTCTCTGTGCCCCTTCAGGAAATGCTCGCCAGCAGCAGTCACAGGAGCACTTGCTCCTGGTATCCTTCTAAAGCAACAGTGGAGGGAACAACCCCAAACCACGAGAAGGTGCCAACGCCTCAAGGGAGACAGCAGGCCGGGCAGCCCTCTTCAGGTATCTCACCTCGAGGTCTGCACCACAGACAACAGGCAAACAGATCATGTTCTTAAAAAGAAAATTAAATTGAAAACAGTGATGCCTATAAATCCAACCCAAGATGCAATAAATCTCACCATAAGCACCCTAGTGGCAGGAACAGAATTTCTCCAAAGAGGTGAAAACATCATTTGACTAGTATATCCAGTGGAATGCAATCCAAGGGCAAGATAACTGAAGAAACGACTGGAAAAATATTGAACTGCATTCAGTGGTCTTATTATGCATGATAATGTTGGCAATGTTATTCTGAACAGGCAAAAGGATGAAGCAAGTAAACTGTATGAGTGTCTTTAGGATTTCTGGTATTGAGGAAAAGAAAAACAAATATACAAATCAAAGGGGTACAGTTAACTGAATTGAAAATAACAACATAAACTCAGAATTTACCTTCTTCTTTAAGAAATACCTCCTGTCTTTGTCTTCTGTAAAGGCCCAGAACTGTGACATCCCAGACTATGGGCTGGAAAAACCCCTTCCCACTGAAATAAACTAGGTCTTCAGAAAACACTGAGCCTGTCTCGAGACAGGAGCATCTCGCTGTCCCTAAAGATGCGCTCAGAGGTGACAGCCACATCAAAAGGCAGCAGGAAACAACCTGGTCAGCTCCCAGGATGGGAAGTTTGATCATCAAAAAGAAGAAAAAACGGGAATGCACCAAAACTTGTCACATTTTTAAAAATCTGTGAGGTCATAGTAACATCCAAAAAAGAAACAGGCAAGAGGACTGTCCAGCATCACCTGCCTGGACAGCTTGGGGGCACTGATTCCTTATTTTGAAAAGTGGTAAACGAATGAGTTATTTTGAGGATAACTGATTAGCTAATGAGTAACAATCTTTTTTAAAGATCCACCCGCCTATAAATGCTGAGGAAACGGCAGGATTAGAAAAGCACCATCCAGCAAACCCAAGGGAAATGCCAGCAGGCCTCTCTCTCCAGGCGACTGCTGCAACACCCTTGGCATCGCAGGCACCAGACACATTCTATAGACACCGTGGGACACTTGGTCCCCGAACTGGGGAAGGAGGCCAGCCTGGGTGCACTGGGAGCAACACAGGGACACCACTGGGAATTCAGGGCCTGTGAGGCTGGGCTCAGGAGCCTGCCCCCGGGCAAGGTGATGTGATCACCTGGCACATCCACGCTGATTGTGCATTGTCTGGTCAAAGAGGAAAAACAAAACAAAACCACCTCCCACACCCCTGGGTGATGTGTGCCCTGCTGTTTCCATTTGCTGTGTTCTGAGATGATTTGAACTTCTCCCAGGGCTGCTGATTCCTGGAGGCAGGAAACAGCCCATCCTGTGCCTCCCCAGAGCCCCTGCCCACCTCATCTGGGAGCTCACAGCAGGCCACCACCCGACCCAAACCCAGGCCCGACCCAGGCAAACCAGGAGCCCCAGAACCCGGGCCACATTAGCCCCCGCCCAGCCCCTGCCACCTCCTCACAATCTGGTGTGCCCCTCATCTCGGGGTCTGAGTGATGAAGCTCCTGCAGCGGCCTCAGTCTGTGTGAATAACCCGCTGCAGGCACGACCCAGCGACCAGCTCACTAACGTTCTGACAGCTGTGCAGTGGCCGAGGCGCAGACAGCAGCCCAGAGTGGGAGTCATCAGCGCTGGGCCTGTGGTCCCCCTGGTGCGTGCCGTGCGGGTGCCACGGTGCCTGAAGTGTGGCAACAGGACAGCTGCTCACAGAGGACATAAGGACGCGGAGCTCTGATCTACAGCCAGGGGAGGAGAGGACAGTGACCAAACCTGACTGCCCGTCACGCTGAGGTGGCTGTGGTTGAGACAGCTTATGCGTGCCTGGGGGTTACTCACTCCCAACCTTTGTGCATGTGTCAAGTTTCCAGAGAACAGACTCTAAAGCCCTCTGCCTGATGTGTTCATGCTGCATCCGTCACTAGGACACAGCAGGGGCACGTCGCTGCTTCTGGGGGATGAAGCATCCACAAACACTTGCCTGCTCCGCAGTGCTGCAAGGGGCCACCGGCACCTCCTCTGCCCACAGGTGAGGTGCTGCCCCTGCCCCCTGGAGCCATGCCTGGCCCTCCCTCTGCCTGGAGCACATGGGCTGAGAAGGAGCCCGGCCACAGCTGCTGAGTAACTGCTCCTCCTGGACAAGGAAGCAGCCTGGAGGGTCAGGGCCACGGCTTGCACTGCACACTGCATTCCCCCCTCAGGCAGAAGCCCCTCATCAGACTCAGTGCACCTCACAGGAATGCTTGTCCACACTCCCTAATGGCCCAATGACATGTGTGTGAATGAGCCACCTTGCCCAGCCCGCCACCTGCACTGCCTGGCATCTCCATCACGTGCCAGGCAAAGGCCACGCTGGAGCTGAGAACTTACAACAAAGCAACAAGCTCTTGCTAGGCGGATTTTCTGGGTCTAGGACTGTACTCTCATCTCCCTGTCACCTGAGGACTGCAAGGCCAGGACCTGTTCAGGGGGCCTGGCCGGGATAGGCTCATCTCCACAGCTGGCCCACCAGGAACTCTTCCCAGTCCACAGCCTCCTGGAACCAGCTAGAGGGATGTCTGCTTTATCCAGCCAGTCCACTTTCCGGCTAAGAAACCTGAACCCCCACAGAAGAGCCGTGACCCCTGTGGGAGGTGGTGAGCAAGACAGAGCCCACGACAGTGTTTCTCCATCAATTCAGAGGAGATGCAGCCAGTTTCCCAAATACACATGGACATCAGAGAATGCAAATCTAAAATGGGTCCAGTAAGTGGGGGAAAGGTCAAAACTATCACACACACCTGGCCACACACGTGGGTAAGGGGTAAATAAGCTGACAGCTGCTATGGAGACAGGCAAACATGCCCTGCCCTGTGTTTGTCTAGCTGCCTGGCAGGGACCTGTGTGCATTTGGACTGCAGCTGTGTGATCTTCAGCCTGCACCCCTGGGGTCACCAAATGCTGCATATGGCACTCAGACATGAGACAAGCACATATGAGGAAAATGCCCACATGCTCCTCAGAACAGGACTCAAGCTGTATTTACAAACTACACAGCAGCAGTGCACAAAAGCAACAAAGACAAAGTGATCAAAGAAAGAATTTAGTTTTGAGCAGCTGAGCAGTTCCCTCAAGGGACAAGGCCCAGGCTGTGCTTGTGGAGGTGAGAACACACCATCTGAGACAGGAGCCTTGCTGGGGGACAGGCAGCAGGTGTACAGAAGGAGCAGGGGTCCCGGGGCAGCAGGCAGCTGGGCTGGTGCACCCCTTACCACATGTCACTGACCAAATGTGGCCCCAAACCCTCAGACCATGATGCTGGCCCCATGGAAGACAGACTCAATGATGGGCAAAGGGCACAGCCCATGCTCAGACAGAAGGCCCTGGTGACCCAGTGAGACCCTCATCCAGAAGCTTCCTCCTGATGAGGTGGGAGGAAGGAGCAGGTATAGGAAAGCTCCAAGCCACCCCACAACAGCCCTCAGCTGCCAGGTACCCAGGCAGAACACACATTCTGACCCCAATGCAAAAGGCACTGGAGCCCCACCATGACAGCGAGCCACATGCGGGCATGACCCACATGCCCTTCTGCCTTCCTTGTGGTTCCCCCAAACCAGGGGTGTCTGTCTAATGGGAAGGAAGACCTGGGAGGCCTCTCCCAGGAAGGTGAGGGGAACCAAGCTAGTGACCATCTGGTCAAAGGCCGCCAGGGCATTGGGGCAGGAGCCCCATCCCACATGGACAGCCAGCCTCCCACCCTCCTACTCAGGGAAAGTGAAGCAGCCTTTCCCAAATGTGGTCCTGCCACAGGCTGGCCCAGGTCACCAGTGCAGAGCTACAGAGGAAAGGGTTCCATCCAGGAGCAAGGAGCAACACCCCAACTGGACATATGAGACCCCCCAACAACCTACAAGCAATCTCCTGGCAAGCAGCATACACAGTCCCGCACACTACCCTCCCATCCTGCCTTGGTCTCCCTTTACTGATCCAGGGGTCTGCAGTAGGCTGCCAAGTGGCCCCCTTGCTATTGATCCCCTAAACTACTGCCAGGTACACCCAACCTGGCCGGCCTCAGCCCAGCATGGCCCCACCCGCTCTATGGGCAGATCCCAGGCCGGTATAGGGGCTGGGTGCTCTGTGCCCTGCCCAGGGGCCGGCCCCAGTCTGTAGCCTGCATGTGCTCCCCACCTAGCCCTGCACACACCTGGGACATCCTCACCACTCCGGGCCTCTGCATAAGCCAGGTCTGACCAAGGGCCTCTCCTCAACCTCCCTCACTGAAGGGACATCCACCCTATCTTCTAAGCCCTTTACCTGCCACCTTCTCTGAAAAAGGTTCCCACTCTGGGCAGTGTGCCACCCCCTCCCACCCCTGACAACCACCCACTCAGGGCCACTCTGCATCCACCTTGGGGTAGGCTGGACAGGCACATGACCTTGGCTGTAGGCTCACATTTCCCCCCATGTGCTTATAGGGCAGGGAAGGTGGGTGTCGGGGACCAAGGAAACACAGGCAATCAGTGGCTCATGTGCTACCAGCTGAGGCCTTTGGAACCACCTGGGCTTGACATCTGCAGGGCTTAGATGTGACCTGTTCATCCAAGGAAGGCTTAAAACTCCAGGTCTCAGCCCACCTTACACAGGTGGCCTGGCACGAGACATCACCCATGCCCCAATTGGCAAGTTTCAAGTCCAGGTGACGGGGCCCAGAGTGACAGCCAGCTCAGAACAGCTCCACAGAGCCCTCCACTGAAGCCGGCCATGGGGGCAGAAGGTGGCAGAAGGCAGCAGGGAGGCCTCAGGCAGATCCGTCCATGTGGCCAGGAACATTACCAGGTGCATGGCTGTGCTGGGTAAGCCATTTTTCATCTGGTAAAGATACCTCTGGGCCCAGGGTGCGAACCAGGGAATGGGGCTGAGTGATGGGTGACACAGCCACACAGGGCAGCCTCTAGGCACCCCATCTGGTCACATCTCCACACGGCTGCACCAGGCATGCAGCTACTCCAGAAGCTGCCCAAACAGCAAACTGGGGCTGCACTTACCGTGGCCAATTCATCGAACTTGCCAAAGAGCTCGTTGAGGAGTTTCACCAGCTCCTGGGCCGTGCACTGCGATGCCAGGCCCGTGAAGCCCACGATGTCGGCAAACAGGATGCTGCAAGAGCAAGGGCTGGGCTGCCTTTCTGCACAGGCGGACAGGGCCCGGGCCCCAGGCAAACCACCGCCCTAGGGCATTCACCTTACCAGCCACCTTAGAACAAGGACTGCTCATCCCTAAAAGCAGGCTGCAAATGAAGGTCTTGTTCCCATTTTACAGGTGACCTGACTGAGGCTGGGAGGAGCCACAGGACTCCCACGTGGTCAGAGAGGAGTCACACAGGGCTCCTGCGACCTCTCCAGCACATGAGGGGCAGCTCAGTGTCCCCTAGACCTGCCCTCTCTTCCCAGGATAGCCCCAAGATAGGGCTGTGGCTGGTGGCACATGAGCAGAAGTGGAGTGTGTTTTGGAAGTGAGCGGCCCTCTGCACCATCTCTGCCCCTCCTGCCGGCAGGTGCCCCAGGGCCTGGGCATTGTCAGAACCTCCTAGTGGATGACTGGGCTGTGCAGAGGGGATGCCAGATATTCCACTCCTGGGTCGAAGCCTCTGTATGCAGGCATCCATTTAAAGAATGTGGCCAGTCTAAACAACATCGTCTCTACCCACCAAGGGCAGCCATGTTCCTGGACTCAGATGCTACAGGTCTTAAACATGGGACACAGAAGGACAGAGGCAAGTTGTGGAGAAGAGCAAAGAGCCCCAGGCCATGCATTTGGGAGAGAATGGGGACCTCTCCAGACAAGTTTAACATGATTGTGTTGACTTGAGTCCTGATGCTGTCATAAGCAGATCTGCATTTTCAATAATACCTGGGGTCAGAAGGATGGAATCGGCATCATATGCAGAAAGTGGGGAGCACTCTTGCAGGCAGAAAGTGGGCACCCCCAAAGAAGTTCCTCTGATAAGGCCCTCACCCCACCACATCAACCATGACCTGCGCATGAGCAGAAAACACTCGCCAAGAGTCTCAGGACTTCTTATAATCCCATAACTGCTGGACAGGGTTCCCCATGAAGCTGGGAGTTGCTTGAGGATGCAGACCCCAACATGTACACCTCACAGCATCTAACAGAGCAGCGGGATGGGTGATATGAATGAATGGGTGAAACCGGGTGTTTAGGGTATCAGAAGTGTCACTGACTGATAGCAGAAGTTGAGAAAAAGAACTGCAAGAGAGTTTTTTTCTTCTGTTTTTGTATGAAATTCAAACATATTTCCATCTCTGAGAAGCTACCGTTTTTTTTTCTCCCATCTCTGCTCTATATAAATTTCTCATTCATGTACCTTTCTCTATCCATTGACTTCTCAGTGTCTGGTCATCACTGAGCTCCATAAACACTAACTGGGCACTGTCAGCCCAGTCTAGGAATGCCCTGAGCTCTGCCAGCCTGTCCTCCTTGACGACCTGTGGTGAGAGTCCTCCCCCGAAGGCCCTCTGTCGCAGAGGGAAGATGCTTGGAGGGTCTCTTATATGCCAGGTGCCCCTCCTCAGAGCTCACATGCAGGAGAAGAAGGTTGGCAACAGGGAGGGACAGACACATCAACAGAGTGGTTTTAGTTAGCATGGTGAAGCAATGGTATGAGAAACCCAGAATTCTGCAGAAAGGCTGGTCACCAAGGTTGTTGATGCAGCCAAGATGGAGTGGGGTCTGGAGCCCACCCAAGAATTATCCAAACAAGAAAAGAAGGAATGAGGGAGAGAAAGAGGAGAGGGAGGAGGGAAAGAGGACAGGAAGGGAGGATTCAGAAGAACACATAGCACATATATACCTAAGGTGGGTGAGAAGTAACATAATGTTAATGACAGTCAAAAGCCAAGAGATGTAGACAGGCTGGAACACGGGTGCACACAGTGGGCACCAGAGCACAAGTCTGCAGGGCCAGAAGCTCTCGGGAGCCAACATAGAAAGGACAGGAGGGGAGCAGGGTTTGGGGTGTGGACTTCAGTGGGACTGTCCGGCTCTACCACACATGGCAGCAGGAGCCAAGGCAACTTATCTAACACTTCCTCATGCCAGTCCTTTCTTTCATACAATGAGAACAAGACTTGAGCCCACTCTCTGGGTCAGGAGGGTAAATGGGGCCAACAACCATGAAGCACTTAAACTAGTATCTTGCACCTAATAAGAGCTCAAATCTGCTCAAAATGATTTATAATAATCTCTAAGTGTTACAGTGCCTTCAGCACTCAGCCAGGCAGATTATGACTCTGCCTTAGCTTGTACATCCTGCTTGCACAGAGACTTAAGGTCAGCAGAGATGAGTGATTAGGGCCTTCTCAGGTCTTTCCTGAGCATGTACACAGACCTACACTTGTGCATGATCTTCTGATTCCCAGAAATATTCCCAGAGCCTTTCAGAGCAGCAGATAGACATCTCATTCCTCAAGTGTTCCTTTATGTTTTTTTTATTACGTTGCTGTTTGCCTCAACTGTTGTCATAGCCTAAGGCACCTATGATGTTAAACAATTGCCACTGATTGTTTTCAACAAACATCCCAGAGCACAAGCTGTTTGCACCAACCACTGAGTCAGGTCACATAAAGACAAGCCTGTGAGTGGGGTTTTCCAGGAAATTTCCAGTCAAATGATGGTTCTTTGATAACAGGGCTCTGAAAGAGCACCAACCCTGTTCTGTCCCCTCCAGTTGCTGCCAGGCTGCAGGTTTTCACTGTGATTGCATCTGTGGGTTTTCAAAGCTATCATGGAGCTGAGGGAATAGAAGGATGTAATAAGGCAAGTCAGAAATCCACAAAGCTCACTGTTATTACCAAGGTTTCAGCTGCTTTTCTTAAATAAATATTTCCAGATTCTTGTAAGACTATGGTTAATTTCCTGTGTTCTGAAAATGTTGACTGTGGTAATTTTTGCAATTGTTATCATTGCTTTTATGGAGCAGAGGATTTTCAGATGGCCTTACCCCACCATTCCTGATGGCATCAGCCTGCTGAGTTGTGAATGGTGTACTGGGTTTGAACATTAATCCTGGAGATGGGGAACCACTGAAGGATTCTAACAAGGATTGCAAGGAGGACAATGAGATGTTCATACCTGGGCTGTAGAAAGACAACTGTTGGAGGGCATCCCAAGGGGCTAGGGTGGAGCTGGCACTATTGGTGACAGGAAGCCACAGCTCCCTATCTTACCTCAGAGCTGTCACCTCTGCAGCCAGATACTGACCCACCAGATTCTGAGAATAAGGTGCCCACCAGAGGACATGTATGGAGACTTTTCAGCAGCAAAAGTGGTGACTCTCACATCTGTGTTTGTTTTCCAGGTTGGAAGAGAGGGAGAGAAAGGTACTTGGGCACCCATGCCCTGCACCCACCTCCACCTGCTACCCCAGGTGGCCCATGATGTCTGATACCTTGCAAGCTATGTATGTGCAGATACTCTGTCTCTCTCCCCACAAGGCACTTACTGGATTGTTCTGCTGGTCTTCTTTGCAAAGGGTTGGGTTGCTGTGTCATGTACTTACCCACTAAGGAAAGGCAGGGGGTGAATGGAAAAAGTCTAGGCAGATGTCAGCATTGACTGATGCCACTGCCTCAGCCCCACCACCCACTGTCCAGAGTCCTGCACATGCTTTGCTTTGCTGAACTCAATTTCCTCTCCTATAAGTGGGGGTGACAGTGCCCATAGATCATAGGAGTGTGATGATACTAAACAGAACCAAGTGTCCAGTGGAGAGTTTCAACCTGCCTGGGCTCAAATGCTGGCCTCACACACTGGGCCTTCACCCCACTCAGCTTCAACATCCTCTGAAGGACAACACTGTTCCCTACTGAAGGCATGACAGTGGGAATAAGTGCACTCACCTGACAGTGGCTAACCAGATCGGCTCACATACACACCTTTCCCTGCCCAGCAGGTGCTCACCTGAGCTTCCCAACCCACACCTGTTGCTACTACACTCAAACTGGGGCCCTTCACCAACACCTGCCCATGATCTACCACTTCCACCGTCACCTCCTACCTCCACCCATTAACCCTGACCTCCTCCATCACCTCCACATTTTCCATCACATCTCATCTTTTTGCCCATTCCTCCCACCTCCTCCATTGCTTCCCTCCTCCTCCATTAGCTCCATTTCCTCCAACACCTCCACCTCTAACACCTTCACCTCTCCCATCACCTCCATCTCTATTACTTCCACCTTCTCCATCACCTCCCACCTCCTCCATCACTTCCATCTCCATTACCTCTACCTTCACCTCCATTATTCCCACATCCTCCATCACCTTCCAGCTCCTCCATCACTTCCATCTCTGCTATCACCTCCACCTCCATCACCTCTCACTACTATCTGGGGCCCACCACTGCCAAGCCAACACCAGCCTTACCTTACGTTGTCATGCCGCTGGATGTAAATCTTGTGGAAAATTCTCTCAGGGGGTTTCAGGAAGTCCTCCTTCATCTCCATGGCAACGTTCCGGGGCAGGAGGCTCATGAGCAGCCGCTCCTGGACAGGAGAAACAGGCCCTGTGATAGGGCAGTGCCCTCCCTGCATGTCCTCGGTACACCCCAGTGAAGCTGGCATTCAGAAGCTCCCCTGCATGAGAGGCTGCAGACTCTTCTTATATGTGTCCAGCATGGGGTCCTATTCTACAGACCGTGCCCATTCCAAGGCTCTGAGGGGTTGTACCCACACCTGGACTGTCACTGCACAGGTAAGTTACTCCCAGACCTCTGGGCATCTCCTCTGGAGCACCCAGCCAGATGCAACACCCCTTGCCCATTCCCTGTCCTACCACTCGTGCACCCCAGCCCCACTGAGCAGTGAGGTCATGGGGAGGGGGTGCTCCTGTCTTCAACCAGGCCAGTCAGGCCTCGGTCCTCACAACACAGTCCCAAGAGGGGCCTCAAGGGGGGCTGTGAAAGCTCTGGCCCTGGAACAGAGGGTGCCCTTGTTCCCACAGAGATAAGCAGATCAGAGGACATGGCATTTGCTCATGGTCTTGCCTTCTGATTTCTCTCTAATCTTCAGGAGTCAGAGGTTTCTTTCCACCAGAGGTTGGAATAAATATCTGGGCTTCTCTAGAGAAGCCTGCCACCCTTGGGAGTCCAGTGTCCTTCCTGGGCCTTGTTTTCCTCCTCTGAATTCTGCTTCTACTCCTCCCAGGACCCTTCCGTGACCTCATCCACTGGCCCCTGTCCAGCTGGACATGCCTGTGTCTGAGGCCCACCCTCCCTCAGTGACCCTCACACTGCCTCCCACCCTGCTCTGGAAAGAAAACAAAAGAACAGAGTTTAATTCTCACATGCAGTCAGGTAAGACATCCTACTATGAGGGAAAACACAGGGTGGGAGAGCAAAAGCCTCTCCCTTACTCTGCTCCCTCCAGCAGCCCCAAGCCCTTTAGCCATGGCCTGTCCTGCTCAGTGGAGGAGCTTAGCAGGAGTCACACGGCACCTGGCATCTCCCAGGCCAGAGCAGGATTTCCTGGGGCACAGAGACCATCCGAAGCATGGGTCCTCTCGGAAGTGACTAAGGCCAGATCCCTTACCAGGAGCAGCCACAATCCCGTGTGACATCCTCAGGAGGACAATGGGAGCAACAGCTTGCTCAGATCCCTGACAAGAGCTGCTCAGACCCCAAAAGCTAACAGACTCTTGGAAAGGGCCACAGAAGCCTGGGGTGAGGTGTAGGGGCTTTACCCCTTTCCTCTAGATTATAAGTGGCACTTCACGTGGCTAAATTTAGGATGGAAGAATATATTAAATGCACTTGGGAAGTCTTCCCATATATTTTCCATATAAACCTTTGAGAGGGAGGCCCAGGTCTGCCTGATGCCAGATGAGAGTTGCCACAGTCCTGGCTCTGGAGCCTGTGGCCTGGGCCATGTGCCCTGAGGGCCACCCATGCAAATCCCAGTTCAATGGACTCTGACACAGAGGAGGGACACCTCAAGAGCGCAATGGCCCATGACCACTCTCAGCATTAAGTCACATGGGGAGAGGAGGACATTCTAAGACCTGTGCAGATACAGAAGTATTCAGGGTGAATGTGTGAGGGCAGACCCAGGAACAGAAATGCCCCATGGCCCAGGGTGTGGAGGCCGGAGTGCTAGGATGTTGGTCCCTTCTTTACAAGAGGGACTTGGAGGACCAGGCCTGAGCCCTGGCTCAGGGAAAGGGGTCATCTGCAGGTAGCCAGCTGTACCAGAGACGGAAGGAACTTGGGCCACCACACTGATGAACCAAGAGCATCGTCAGTAACATGAAGCTTCCAGAGCCTGAGATACAAGATGGGAAAAGAGAAGCAGCTAAACAGCATAGAAGGAAAGATCCCAAGAACACACTGGGCAGCCTGATGCTCCATCCTGGACAGTCTCAGAGGCATGGGTCATCTACATCCCTGAGCCCCATTGGCCATTAAGCCAGGTCTAGGAGCTTGGCAGGTGACATTTTCACCCTGAGTGTCTTGCATGGAGGGTCTCTGGGAAAAAGGAGAGCTACGGTGTCCTCAGGATGGCTGCCTGGCCTCACATACTATCTCTGCTGCTTTGGGGCACTCAGTTAAGCTCTGTCTCATTTCTGTCCCATCCAACAGGGCAATAATCACAAGAGCCTCCTTAGGAGGGTGTGCTAAAGGGACAAACAGGCCCTCGCTGCACCACAAAGGCCCCTCTTATTTCACACCTTCCAGCACCTCATCCCTATTCCTCAAGGCACAGCATTCTGTGTCCCACATCTTTCAAATCTCTCACCTACACAACAAAGCACTAAGTCAAATCACAGAAGAGACTGTGCTTCCCCCAAAGTCCATCTCACACCTTCCCTCCCCACCAATATTCTCCAAATGCCCCCAGAATAGCTCTCCCTGAGCAAGCTGTGGCCTCCACCTGGGGACCCTGGGCTGCAGCCTCCACCCAAGGACCCTGGATGACAGATAACCCCAAGAAAACGGAATAATTAGAATAACTAATGACATTTTAAAGCATCCATCATAAGAATGATTCAATGAACAACCATAAACACACTTGAAAAAAACTGGAAAAATAGAAACTCCAAAAATAAAATGTAAAATATAAGGAGAATCAGATGGAAATTAAAACTGAAAAAAAAATACATATATATAATAACAAGCTAAATAGGTGAGCTCAACAGCAGAATGAAGAGCATAAAGGAAATCATAGTAAATTGAAGGCAGAAGAATAGAAATTGCCCAAACTGAAGAACAGACAAAAAAGACTAGAAAAAAGTAATAGCCACAGGGATCTGTGGTACTATTATGAAAGATCTAACATTCATGTCTATGGAGTCACAGAAGAGGAGAAAAAAAGTGGCTAAAAAATATTCTGAAAAATAACAGGTCATATCCCCCAAATTTGATGAACGACATAAACCTACTCATTCAGGACACTGAGAAATTCCCAAAGAGGACAAACCAAATAAATGTACACTCAGACACAACACAGTCAAACTTTAGAGAAATAAAGACAAAAAACAAGCCTTGACAGTAGTGAGAGAGTAACAATACCTCATCTATACAGAGGAAAGGTCACTTGAATCACAGGAGATTTCTCGTCAGAAACCATGAGGGCCTCGAAAAAGTGGCACAATATTTTCAAATGCTAAGAGAAAAGAACTGTCAACCCAGAACCCTTCAAGAATGAAGGAAAATCAAGACATTCTCAGATGAAGAGAAGCTATCAGCAGACCTGCCCTAAAATAATGGCTAAAGGAAGTCTTCTAAACAGAAATAAAAGGAGAAAAGAAAGAATCTTTAAACATCAGGAAACAAGAAAATGCATGCTAAGAGTGAAAATGTGCATAAATACAGTAGATTTTCTTTCTCCATCATTTAATGGTTGAAGCAAAAATTATAACACTGCCTGATGTGGCTCTAAATGTATTGGGAAGATATATTTAAGACAACTTTGTCATCAATGAAGTTGGGTGACATAGATAAAGGTGAGATTTCTACACTTCATTCCATCTGGTAAAATGTTGACAACAATACAACTCAACACTAAAAAACAAACAATCCAGTTTATAAATGGGCAGAGGATAAACAACTTTTTAAAGAAGACATACAGATGGCCAGTAGACACATGCAAAGATGCTCCACATCACTAATCATGCAAATCAAAACCACATGGAGATGTCACATCATTTCAATCAGGGTGGCTATTATCAACAAGAAAAGAAATAGCAAGTGTTGGCATGGATGTGGAGAAAAAGGAACTCTCATACACTGCTGGTGGGATTGCAAATTGGTGTGGCCACTATGGAAAATATTATGGAGGGTTCTCAAAAAAAACTAAAAAAAGAAATACTATGCAACCCAGCAATTCCACTTCTGGGAATTTACCAAAAGAAAACAAAATCACTAGTGTGAAAAGATATATGCATCCCCTTATGTTTATCACAGCATGATTTACAATCGTCAAGTTCTGGAAGCAAACTAAGTGCCCACTGATAGATGAATAGGTAAAAAAGATGTGATACATATATCCAACGGAATATTAGCCATAAAAGAATGAGCTCTTGCCATTTGTGACAACATGGATGCACTTAGAGGACATTACGCTAAATGAAATAAGTCAAAGACAAAAATACCCTATGATTTCACTTACATATGAAATCAAAAAACAAAACAGAAATAAACAGAACAGACTGGTGGCTGCCATAATGAAGGAGGGTCGGGGATGGATGAAATAGGTGAAGGGAAAAAATTAGCAAAAATGTTTGGTATCGTGTAACTAATGGTTAGCATATATATATACACATGTCAAAATCATCAAGCTATACACTAAGATCTATGCATTTTATTTTATGTACCTCAATGCAAAAATTGTTTTAAAACTTAAGAAAAATGTCAGCCACAATAGAATGTGATGTTTTCTATATATAATGTAAATCTAGAGCAACCACTAAAAAAGCTATACAAAAAAATACACTAAAGGGTACAGTAATAAATCAAAATTAAATTCTAAAATGTTCAACTAACACACAGGAAGACAGGAAAAAAAACAAAGAACAAACAGAAAACAAAAATTTAAATGACAGACCTATGCTCTAACAAAAATTACATAAAATATAAATATTCTAAATACACAAACTAAAAGACAGAGATTAGGAGAGTAGATAAAAAAGAATGACCCAACTATATGGTGTTACCAGGAAACTCATTTAAAATATAATATCAGCAGGTTGAAAAGAAAAGGATGGAAAAAATATCATGCAAACATTAATCCAAAGAGAATGGGTGTGCCTATATCATTAGGAAACAAACTAGACTTCAAAGGGAAAAGAATATAAGAAAGGGACATTACATAAGGATAAAAGTGCCCATCCACCAAGAAGACAGAGCAATATTCAATGCATGTGTACCCAACAAAATTGCTGCAGACTATGTGTATCAAAACTGATAAGACCAAAAGAAGAAATAGACAAATCCACAATTATAGTTGAAAACTTAAATATCCTATCAGTAAGTGATAAAAAAAACCAGACAAAAATTAGCAAAGATATATAATAACTCAAGAACACCATCAACCAAGAGTATCTAATCAACATTTATGGAATACCCTATTGAAGAAATACAGAAGATTCTTTTCAAGTACCCACAGAACATATACTAAGATAGGCCATATCTAGGATCATAAAACAAACTTCAACATATTTAAGAGAATTCAAATAATAAGACTACAGTTTCTGACAATAATGTACTCAAGCTAGAAATCAATAGCAGAAAACAATAGAGAATTTTTCCAAATATCAGGATTTTAAGCAAAATACTTCTAAACAATCCATGAGTAAAAAGGATATCACAGATAAATTTTTTAAATACATAAAAATGAATGAAACTGAAAATACAACATTGCAAGATTTACAGCATCCAGTTCTGAAAGGGAAATTTGTAAGATTACATGCTTATATTAAAAAAGAGAAAAGTCTAAATAATCTAAGCTTCCATCTAAAGAAACTAGTAAAAGAAGAACAAAATAAAACAAAATCAGAGCAAGGAATAAAACAATTAAATATGAGAAGAAATCGATGAAACTGGAAACAGAAAAAAAGAAGAAATAAATGAAACAAAAACGTGGTACTTTACATATATCAATAAAATTTACAAACCTCCAGTAAAACCAACAAAATACAGAGAGAGGTGACACAAAAGAACAAAATCAGGATGAAATGAAATATCACTACATACCTTGCAGACATCAAAAGGATAAAGAGTAACAACTCTTCACAGATAAATTTGATGATTGAGAAGAAACTGACCAATTTCTCAAAATGCACAAACTATAATTCACCCTGTATGAAACAAATACTATGAATAAAGTATTTGAATAGCTGTATATCTATTAAAGAAATTGAATCCTTGATTTTAAAACTCGTATTAAAAAAATCTCTAGTTCCCAGTATGTCTACCAACCACTTAGGGAAGAAGTAACACCAATTCTACACAAAATCTTCCAGAGAATAGAAGATAGAGAACACATTCTAATTCATTATATAAAGTAAATAGTATGGGACACTAAAGTCAAAAACAAAGAGAAAAACTACAGACTAATGTCCCTGAAGAATATAGATGCAAAAACTCATAACACAATATTGGCATATCAGCAATACATAACAATGCTTAACCCAAATTTAATTAGGGGAATGTAATGCTAGTTCAGTACTGAAACATTAGTCATGTATACACTTATTAACAGGATAAAGAATAAAAATCACATAGCAATTGATACAGAAAAAGAATTGGCAAAAATTCAAATTCATCATTCATTCATGATGAAAACTCTACAGAAATAAGAAGACAAGGTAACATCATCATCTTGATAAAGAGCATCCAGAAAAAGCCTACAGCTAACATTTACACTTAATAGTGTAATGCTGAACACTTTTTACCAGCAGCAAGATGAGGATATCTGCTCTCATCACTCTGATGCAACATGGCACTAGAAGGTCCAATCAGTGTAATAAGGTAAGAAAAGGAAATAAAAAGCACACAGATTGGAAAGGAAGAAATAATACTGTACTTATTTGTAGATAACATGATGGTCCACATAAGAAATACAAAGGACTCTACAAAACCAAGCCAAAGCAAAACAATACCAAATAAAAACAAAACAAAACACTACCATTCCCCTAAAAACACCTTCTAGCACAAATAGTTGAGTATAGAAGATTGCAGGATACAAGATTAAAATACAAAAATTAGCTGAATTTCTATATACTAGCAATGAACACAAGGACAATAGTATTGAAAATATAGTATCATTTGCAATCACTTAAGAAATGGAATACATAGGTGTAAACCTACCAAACAAGTATAGGACTTATTAACATGTTGAGAAATACAAAATACTGACTAAAGAGCTCAAAGACCTAAATAAATGGGGAGACATACCATGTTCATGAACTGGAAGACTCAATACAGTAAAGATGTCAATTCTCCCCCAAATTACAGGCAGGTAACACAAATGCTATCAAAATCTTTGCAAATTCTTCAGTAGATATAGGCCACATATATTATTCTAAAACTTCCATAGACAGGCAAAGAAACAATGATAACAAAAGTCTTTTTGTAAAAGAATAACAAAGTGGGAAGAATCCCTCTACCTGATTTCAATATATTTTATACAGCCGTAATAATCAAGATAGTGTTATATTGCAAATTTAAAAAATCATACATTTAAATGGGAATAATAAAACTATAAAACTTTTAGAAAAAAATAAAGAAAAATTTTTGGGATCTAGCAACAGGCAGAGTTCTCAGACTTAACAACAAAAGCACGATGAAGGGGCAAGCTGACAGACTGAACTGCATCAAAATTAAGAACATTTGCTCTGAAAAAGACCTTGTTAAAAGGATAAAAAGACAAGCCACAGACTGGGAAGAAATGTTTGCAAACTACATACCTGCCAAAGAACTAGTATCTAGAATATATAAACAACTCTCAAAGCTCAACGGTAAAAGATATTTGATAGATGGATGATAGATAGTAGGTAGGCATCCCACATTCAAGCCTGGAAAGAAGAGCTGGCTCTGCATGGACTGGGAGGCAGTCGCCATGCACTGCCGAGCCAACACCACCACCCAAGTCAGAATATCTGATTTGGAGCCAGGGTGTTGTCAGGGCCTGGGGCTGAGTGCCAAGGCCTTGACTCTGCTTCCATGTGTCGTGGCACCTGTGGGCAACACAACAGGGAGGTGCTCCCCTGACCTCCCTGGAGCATGCATTACCAGCTGCGCTGCTGAGCTACCAAACAGACCACTGGGTGTCCCAACCCACTCGGCAGCCAGAAGCAAAGGGGCTGGGGCGGTTGCCTCAGGAACACAGGACAGAGGCAGGCCTGTGGGTGACTTGCATTTCTGAGCTCTATGAGGTTCTCCTGTGCTTGCCTGCACACAGGAGGAGTTTCGTTCACGTGGACAAGCAGATGGGACTCAGCCTTCTGGGAGTTGTGTGCCTCGTGGGCACAACCTCCAGCCACAATCACTTCTTGCTCAGCCTTTTGTTGCTGAGTCAGCATTTTAACGGTCATGAGATTTTTCAGGTTTTCTTTTTCTCCTTGAATTAGTTTCAGTAGATGACACTTTTCTAGGCATTTGTGCATTTTGTCTGGGTTTTCAAATATTCTGGTATAAAATCGTTCTTAGAACATCCCTCTGACCGCTTCACCAGCTCTCGTCTCCAGTGCTCCTCATTTGTGCTGCTGTTTCTCTTGATCAGTCTCTCCAAGGCTTTTCTGTTTCAAAGAACCAACTTGTGACATTTTTGTTCTGAAACTGAAAGAGCCTGTTAGAAGACTGTCCACAGCCCTTCACAGTATTGGGATCCATGAACCCAAAACTTCTGCATGAGCCTTTTTATGGCTGAGGACATGAAAGACGCAGAGGGAGGACGTGGGCCTTGCTGGTCCGGGTGGGGGGTGTGGGCTTCGGCCTCCACTGTCCCTGCTCGGCCTCCACTACTTTGTCACTTACTTCATTATCCCTTCCGAGTCCCTTAAATCCTCCAAGCCGGCCCTGGGGGTATAAAATGCTCTAAAGTTCTTACGTGCTTAACTTCAGAGGCCTGAAAGTAGTTTTGAGGATCTAACGACTCAGACAAAAATGACTTTGGGTCCAGCACTTTCGTTCTGCCCAACTCTGTGGGATGAACAGGGTCAGGCCGGCCCTGTGCAGGCCATTGTTTGTCTTGAGCTGGCAGGAGGAGGGGCAGCTTCAGCACATCCAAGCCCCACTCAAAGGGGTCAGCCTCAGGGACATTGACAACTCAGGTAGCTTCTGCAAAGTATAGCAGAGAACCTTCCAGAAGTCCAGAAAGTGTGGACAGGCTCCTGCCCATCCTTTCCCAGACCCACTAGTTCTGAGGATGGACAATCAGTCCAATGTTCCCACTTGTGAAAACAAACCTGGGAGGAGGAGACGTTGCTCTTTAAGGCTGGACAGCAGTGGGCAGTCAGGAGGCAATAATGACTCAGATGTTGCAGCCAAAGCAGCTGTACTTCCTTTTAAAGGTACCTCGGGCACTGGCAGGCCCTCAACTCTGCAGTTTAGGAGGGGAGGGAGTCTGCGGATTCCTGGAGCAGGCGTCCCGTCTCCACAGGCGGCCTCGGAGATTATAGGCCCAGCTCCCAGCATGCCCTGCTGCTGGCGGGCAAGTGGCTCCTTGTCATCCCCATCTGAGGCGGGCAGTCTTGGATGGCCCCTGAGGTTTGAGGTGACACACACCCTGCATCAAACAGTAACTGATGGACCTGAGCCGAATAGTTTTGGTACGAAGTCTGTGAACATGGAGAAGGATTGGAGTGTCCACCCACACCACTGCCTGGATCCCGGGGCAGGCTCCACCTGCTGACTCCTGTCGGGAACAAAATGGTGCAGCAGCTGGGCTGGAAACAGGTCCTAGCCTTGAGCGCTTGCCTCTCAGAGCCCTCCTGCCTGCAGTCTCTGGCCGGCCTGTGGTGGCCACACCACCAGCCTGACCGTAGGCACATACCTGGGAGAAGATGTTTCCTGGTCTCTCAAGTAAAACACCTGCTTCATGCAAACACTTGCCACTGTATGCAAATCCCTTTCCCTGCTCCCCTCCTTCCAGCTGAGGTCACACAATCAAATGGTGCCCTTCCACCACTAAACACCCCCTGACTGGCTTCTCTGCTCCCACTCTTCCCCTCTCAGCCTCCCTCAAGGACCCCACTCCCGGCCCCTCTCGGCCCAGCCTGGCCAGCAACCCCTCCCAGAACTGGGATACATGCAATACCCTTCTCAGAACTGGGGTGCATGCCCTGGCACCCCTTTCTAGAAGCAGGGTGCATCTGTCACTATCCCCTCACACACCTTCCTGGGTAAAGGCCTGGAGAAGACTCTAGAAGCAGCTACTGAACTGGATTCTTTGTTGAGGTGAGTTGAAACACTAAAACACAGACAGATCAGAAGGCATATGGTCGGATGTCCCTCGCCTGCACTCAGGGGCTGCAGTGCTCATGCCAACCCAGAGGTGCTGGGCACAGCTGCCTGCTGGGTGGTCCTGGGCAGCCTGGATTGACCAAGAGGCCCCCAGTGCTGGGGAGCCCATGTGGGCCCCAAAGGTCCTCTTTCACCCCAGAGAGAGGTGTTGTGGACAGAGAGTGCAGGTCATAAGGTACCCAGGGCAGCTGTCAGCCACAGGCTCCAACAGAAAATGCAGCAGGTCGAAGAGACCTGCCCACTCGCACTACCAGGCAAACTCACGGAAATGTCCCATCCCCAGACTTCTCATGTTCCAGAACACCTGCTCGGCTTTGAAGCCACAGTGAAGCCACCAAGGAAAATGATGGATACGTTTGGAAAGATGAAAGATTGAATAGTTACATAAAGGAAAGGAAAGCAAAGCTAGGGGAACAGGTATGGGGGACATGGGATCCCTTCTGAGGAGGGTCAGCCTTTCCGGTGAACTGCTCAAACCCCCAGGGAAGTCAGCTCATGAATGTGCAAGGTCAGAACACACTGCTGCACAGAGACACGCAAAGGGCCTTCTGCCTTAGTCACTGGAAAGGGGCATCTGAAAACAGGAGGGACCAGTTCCTCATGAATAGGAAAGGGGTGGAGGGGAGAGGGGAGAAGGGAGAGGAGAGGAGGGAGGGTGAGGGGAGGGGGGAGGGGAGAAGGGAAGGGGAGGGGGAGGGGAGGGAAGGGAGAGGGAGGGGAAGGGAGAGGAGGCACGGAGGAAGCCAATCAGATGTGAGACTGGGGGTGTGCACCAGAACCCCAACAGCCCGGCCCACTCTAACCTTCCCGCCAAGGGGCTGGGCAGGCCACAGAATCTGCATTCTGAGCAGCCCTCCATTATGCAACGCCCCAGGACCCACTGGGAGAACCAAGTGAAGCAGGTTATTACTTATAAAGATATAACAGAGCACGGCTTGGTTTGGAAAACTTCCCCACACCCAGGAGAGCAGCAAGATGTCTGCACTCCTGAGAAGACAGCTGAGGCAGACTGCAGCAACACAGTTGTTCAGCCTGTGGGGAGCAAATGCTTCTCTGTGTCCCCCTTCCCGCTCTGAGCTCCACCCACCCACCCCATGCCCCCTGCTCCCACGTCAGTGTCCTGTCGTCCTGCCCCATGCTCCCTGCTCCCCCTTTGGTGACCCCTCCCTGTCTGTGCTCCCCCTCCCTGTTCCATGCTCCCCACTC
This sequence comes from Manis pentadactyla, assembly GCF_030020395.1. Lineage (NCBI taxonomy): Eukaryota > Metazoa > Chordata > Mammalia > Pholidota > Manidae > Manis > Manis pentadactyla. Next base: position 49,352,676 of record NC_080025.1, read on the forward strand.
AGTGCCTCCCCTCCCTGCCGTGACCCCTGCTCTGTGCCCCCCAGCCCTGCAGTGAGATCCCTGCCATGTCCACCTGCTTCTCGTTCTCATCCTCCAGCCTCAGCCGGTCCTCAATGCAGCTCCGGGCCTGCAGGAAGGCCTTCCTCTGGGAGCGCTCGGCCAGGATCCTCACGAAGACCCCGTACATGTTCACGCTGAGGAAGAGCAGGGCGTTGGCACAGAGCTGGAAGGGAAAGAACAGTGCACAGTGCAGTGTGCACGGGCCCTGGCTGGTCGGGCTCCCGGCACCCTCCACACCCAGCTTATGAAGCGACCTCCATCCAGGGCCGCCACACTTGCTGGCCAGACCCACAGGGCAGAGCGGCCTCATGAGGCCATGAGCCAGGGCAACGGGCACGCCACTCGCCCTGTGGGGGCTGCTGGCGCTGTAAGCTTACACGCATTGGAGCAGTATGCAACTATGCCAGTGTGTCCCCCAGAGCTCAGGCAGAAGCCCTAACCCCCAGCACCTCACAGTGACCATGGTTGGAGATGGGCCTTTAATGAGGGGATTAAGGTACAATGAGGTCATAGGGTGGCCTGGATCCCATGTGATCCGCTGCCTTGTAAGAAGCAATCAGGACAGAGGGTCGACCACATGAGGACACAGGAGGACGGCGTCTACAAGCCCAGGAGAGGCCTCAGAGGGACCCAGCCTGCCACACCGTGACCTCAGACATCCAGGTCCAGGATGGGGAGGAATTAGTGTCTGTGGATCAAGCCGCCCTGTCTGCGTGCTTTGTTATTGCAGCTCTGGGACCTCATCACACCTAGAAAACTCAAACAAGAAGACAGTCACTCCCACTAGGCTATGGTGCAATGCTCCGGACAGCAGCAGCAAAGGAGGGCTGATTGAAACAGAGGAGGAGGGAAGGGCGGTGCTGGGCATGAGGTGGGCACCGGGCACGTGTGTGTGAAGGTGAAGAACTATGCCAGGGCCACACATGTGGCCCGCTCACCTGCCTTCACTCTGCTGCTACAGATGAGGGGGGCCACCCGGGGTGCCCGCAGAGGCCCCATGGGAGGCTCGGACCCACTGGACATGGAGTTAAAAGAGGGAGTCTGAGAAAGGCAGCCATCATGGCCTCCTGCCCTCACTAGCCTGAACTCAAGCCCTGCCAACCCCCGGGGACTCACTTGTGATACTGTGTGTCGTGGCAAACCCAGGAGTCAACCCCCGAGCCCACTGGGCCCCCACAGCCATCCCGCCTCTTCCTTCAATGGCCACAAGACCCAGAGCTGGATAGGGGTGCTTCTCCTGGGCTGGTAGGACTGTGGCAGGTCCCCCAGGGCCCCAGGCCCCCCACCAGCCTCCCTGTGGGGCTGCTGTGTTCATAAGGCTTACAAAGTGACTGCAGAAATGGAGGATTTCTGTCTAACTAAACTCAGGCATCTCCTGCAGATCCCTTGGTCACTGCCCCTCCTAGATCCACCACAAACACTCGCCACCCAGGAATGCTATGCTCACATTACACAGGGAAAACCAACACAGAGGCAGGTGGGCAGTGGCCCAGGCAGGTGCTGGCACAGTGCTGCCCTAACAGGACAAGCCACAGGACAAGGACAGGGCACACCAAGAGGTCAAGTGGCCACAGCCAGTGGCACCTGCACATGGACTAGGGGGCAGGCTGCAGAGCAGAGACCCAGCAGGGGCCACAGCCTTATGGAGTGGAGGCCTGGAGGGGACAGATTAAGGCTGGTGGAGGGGATGTGGCACTCTGCCTGCCAGCTCCAGGGGGGTGTGACTGCCTCAGACACACATCCCTCAGGAGGACAGATATCTGAAACAGTAGTGTGCCATCCAGAGAGAGGGACAGGCCACAAGTACTACAAAAATGGTGGCCACTGTGACCCTAATCATTTCCATGTGGCCCTGGTCACCTTCACGTGGTCCTGGTCATCTCTGTGTAACACAGGCCATTTCAGTTCCTCTACATCTGGGCGATCTCCCCGAGCTGGTGCACTCTATACCTGAACCAGGCACAGGGCTGGAGCGCTGTGTTCTGTACTGGCCTCAGGGGCCATGGTGGCCAGCACTGGCCATGCCCAGGGATCTTTGCTGTCCTGGCGGTCAGGTGGACTTTCTGTCCTTTCACAGGCCATCTGCTATTTGGGGATCAGCTCATGCCAATCTGTTTGCAAAGGCACTTGCCTGATGGCAGGAGGAAGACGGGCATATATGAGCCACCACCCTGCAGTTCTGTACAGTCAATATTGAAACATCTACTGAGCATGTTTAAAATGCCCAAAGGCACAGTGGTGGGCATGTTTTTAGGAGTTCAAACAACTGGGAGCTAAAGCTTGTGTTTTCCCAGCAGACATATAACCAATTTGGCCTCTACCTGCCTACTCCCAGCCTCCACTTAATGTTTTGTACACATAGAACTGGTAACAGAGGCCCCCTCTGGAGATGCCCTCCCCACCGGCACCCCTGCAGCCTCTGTCGGCCCTGTGGTGGGGATCTCTGCAGTCACTGTCCTCAGTGGGGTGGACGACAAGGGCCCAAGTGAGGGGCCAGGATGCTGCAAGTCCCACTCATGGACCGCAGACATGGCTTTACCAGAAAGTAAGGCCTCAGGAGGCCCAGAGCAGAATGGGGAAAAGCAGGCATCCACCAGAAGGCTGAGGCAGGGGTGGGGGGTGGGGGGCACGGGCTGAGGGGTGGGATGCACAAGGGACATACTGGGAAAGCTGGACAGTTTGTCAAGGGAGACATCAAAAGCAAATGGGGGCAGACCAGGCTACCCCACACCTACCTCCCCTTTACTCCAGCCATCATGAGACCCCAGGGAAACTGAGGCCCACCTGGGTGGCCATCTCCACACACAGGCCTGGCCTGCTGAGCCCTCTCCCAAGTGCACAACCCCGCACTGTGAGCACAGTGCCATGAGGCTATCATCCGTGGTTCCTGCCCCTCAGGGACCTACCCCACTGCCCACAGAAGGGCCCCTCTCACCTCCAACAGGGACCTGCCCTCTATCCCATCGTCCTGGGCAGCAGACCAACGCATGCTCACAGAAAAGTACGCTCCTTCTATGACTCCTCCCCTGCCATGTGCATCCTTCTCCCCTCTCCAGCAAAAGTCCTGAAAAGACTCCACTCGCCCGCGGGACTCCCCCCACCTGCCTGCCCTCCCCAAGTGCCCTGGGCATCTGCCTATGACCAGGTCAAGGCCACCCCTCATCCTAAGCCTGCATTCAGGCCCCAGTGCCCAGCCCACCCTCAGGGGCCACCAGCCCCCCAGCCAGGCCTTTCCCCAACTTCCGCTGGCCCTGGCTTCACCCTGGATCCCTCTCCCGCTCTCCCTACCTGCTCCTGGGATCTCACCCACACTCAAGGTGGACCCCATCCCTGTGCCACAGACCCCAAATCAACACCTTTGGCTTGGCCTTGCCCAGACCCCTGTGCTTCCCCAGCTGGCTGTCTCCTCAACCCTGTATGGGACAGGCCAGTGGGACCCCAACCACCCCCAATGCTCCCCAACAGCCAACCAGGCCCCCAGAAACCTCTCTGGCCATGGCCCATTTCCTGCAGTGGCAAACCCTCCTGGCCACTCCCACTGCCCTAACCTGTGCCTCCACCCCTCCAGGCTTCCTGCACCTGCTCAGAGCAGCCCTGGGGTCCTATGGGGACATTTTTGCTCTAGACCTTTGGCCCAGAGTCTTCCTGGGCCCCAAACCCTCTGTGGCCTGGGCTGGAGCACCTAACGCCCTGTCTGCCTCATGACCTCCAGCCTGGACTGTTTGGCTCCGGGACCTTTTTCCCACACAGCACCTGGCTCACACCCGACGTCCAGGGGCTCTGCTCAAAACTCACCCTCTCAGAACAGCTGGCTGTGCCACGTGTCTAAAATCCAGAAACCCTTGCCTGTGCCTCAGGGATCCCTGTGAACCAGTTCTCTCTACGCCTTTCTGCTTTGTTGTTTGTAGTCATCCTTACTGTCTTCCAAACACTCTCTGGCTCACTCGTTCACTGCCTTCCCACCTGCTGTCTGCCCACAGATGGACCCAGAGTCTGAGATGGAGCCTCTCATGTGGCAGGTGCCCCCATGTTCGTTGAATGAATAACTGAGGGCACATGGGTAGAGACGCCCAACCTGGTTACTTGCTGGAAAGCGCAGGATGCACTGTGACCCATCTCCCCAGTTTGCGTCTTTGAAGCCTGTTTCCACCTTTACACCCATGTCAGGTGGGCAGGTGGGGAATGGCCCTAGCTTTTGCACCATCTATAGAGGCAAGACACCACTGTGCCCTAATGTCAGAAACAATATGGCTTCTCGAGCAGGCACACAGACACGTGCACACACGGACCAGGTCTTGCAGCCCCAGGAACAAGCCCTCTTCCCTGCCAGGCACTGGCAATCTGCTCCCCTACTGCAAGCCAGGAAGACAGAGGAGAAGCTGAATTCCACCTGCACCACCAGACTTCTTTCGTGAGCCACAAGGATGACCCAGGAAGATCCCTGAGCCTGTTGGCACACAGGGGCTGTGGACACCTGAGGTCTCTTCTGGTCCCCCAACAGCACCCCAAGGCCCTTCCTCAGGGGAGGAACAGGGTCAGCACAAATGCACCCTGACAGTGTGCCTGACCCCAGGTGCCCAGGCCATAGGCTGGAGCAATGAGGGCATGACCACACTCTGCTGGTCTCCGTGCTCAGTGCTGGGCCCCTCCCACCCCACATCTCCAGAATGGTGGACCTGAGACTGGGGCCCTGAGTGCGGGTCAGCTCTCGCTGGCTGGTGAACAAAGTCGAGCCATCTGGCCAAGCTCGAACTTCAGTGTGGTCTACCAGCAAGTCCCAGCCAGCGATTAAGTCACTGCACCATCAGACCATGAGGCCAGAGGCCCAGTTCAAAGCCACCTCTGTCCACTGCCCCAGGACCACAAGCAAACAGAACATCTTTGCTGCATTGTACTAAAACAGGATTAAACCCCCCATTCCTTCCTCCCTGCCATTTTCTAATAAATGCAGAAAACAAAAGAAAGTGTTTCAGTATAACATTACCTCCTTCAATGATAAGAATTTTAGGCGCTTTAATCAAGTTTGTAGAAATATACCTACACTTTCTCTGTCCAAGTCATTTATCCAACCAACCATCCATCTACCAACTCACCCACTCATCCACCCAACCATCTACCCATCCACCAGCCATCCAATAACCCAGTCACCCATCCATCCACTCATCCACCCACTCAAACACAAGACCTGCATTATGGACCTGTGTCCATCCCTGGCTGGGCTGGTAGAGGCTCCTGGCCTTGGACAGGTCAGGTGGATCCAGGAGTCCTAGGGACCTCATGGGACCTTGAGGGTGACAGTCGAATACCTATGTCTTAGAGCTTTTGGGAGGTGCACATGTGGGCAAGAGCTCTAGCTAAGTGCCCTGTTTCCCATCAGCCCAGTCTTGCATGTCTGCCTCAGATAAGACCATTTCACAGGTGGAAACTGAGGCCAGGGTGGGTGGAGTGATTTGTCAAAGGTTACACATCAATTACTGCACAGTGGGAATGGCACAGAGCTCTCTGTCCTTGTGTTAGGACCACACCATCACTTCTTGAACTATTCAGGGCACATGTGAAGCAGTAATGATTATGGAATGTGGTGAAGGACCAGCAGTCTCTGGTGAGGAAGTCAGCCTCACTGTGATGGACCAAAGCTCTGGGAGCCATCACACCAAAGAGCATCCCTGCCACAGAAAAGAAGCCCACAGAATTTTCAATCTTCATCCAACCCAATTTGGAAGAATGGAAATCAGAGGACAGGAAATGTGTAGTCTCTGCATGGCACACTGAGCCAGCAGCAAGTCCGACTGACAGTCCTGCTGCAGCTCCATGAGAGCTGGCTCAGAGGTGCAGATCTCAAGCTGAGAGCAGGGCAGCACCCATGCCCAGGACAGTGGGGAAAGGTTCTCAGGTCTCCTGTGCTGCCAGGAGGGGTGGTGATGGTTCAAACCCTGCCCTGCAGACCTCAGCAGACAGCCCTCGGGAGGTGATTCAAGGAAGGGGATGGATTTACCTGGGGACAGGTGCTCATGGGCAGGCTAGCTAATCAGCCTTCTGTCTGCTGAGCAGGCTGCCAACCTCTACCCCATAGTGGATACCTGCATTCCTTGGCTCCTCAGAAGGACGGATGCAGAGAGCAGAGATGCCCGGGGCCCTGGTCATCGGCCATCCAGGTGTCCGCTGCAGCAGGTAGGTCCCACCTATCCCGGCTACTCACTCTGCCTCTGCTGCTAGGGTCTCCTCACTTCATCCTCCTGCCCCAGTCCTGAGGCACTCAAGATCGCCTGTTGAGTGAAGCTCTCCACTGAACTCACTCTCATTTTCATCCTGCTACCCAGACTGCCTCCAGTCCAGGGTCTCTCAGTGGGGAATAGAACTATGAGCAGGGACAGGAGCATGGGACAGGAGCGTGGGACAGGAGCATGGCTCTGCAGGCCCTCCCGGGGCTTTAGGCCCTTATTTACACTGAGGCTGTCTTCTCCAATCAATGCAATTGCCTGTTAGCTCTCTGTTGTCAAATTAATAGGAGTGTTTTAGGATTGGCATCGTGTGAAACAAGGGCCAAGGGTCAATCATGGTGCTGGGACTGGAATCACCACACTCAGCTCTCCTCCAGTGTATGCTGGGGTTTCCATAATTAAAATAACATAAAAACAAGTTATATATTTAAGAAAATATTCTGATGGGCTCTTGTGGGCTCCTGTTTCAGCCTCCATCACCCTGAGGCTCAGGGCCATTTAGGCTACAGTCACCTCCCTCAGAGGAAGATTCTCAGGGCGCTCCAGGCAGTCACCCGTGGTGTTTCCAATGTCCCCTAGGTATCATCATTCTAGGCATGTGCTGGGCTGAGGGTCACCCTGCCTGCTCATGAATGGCTGCCTGCAAGCAAGCCAGGCCCAGGACCTCCCCATCCATCCCCAGCACTAGCAATGTGTCAACACCTCCATCCACCTGTAGACACCTGGATGCTGACTCTAGCCACTAAGAGGCCCTCACATCACCACCCATTTCAACAAAACTGTACTTTGAAATGGGTCCCACCCCACAGGGTCCCCCTAGGGACATGGTCAGCACCATTTGTGTTCTCTGCAGGTGAAGATTTGCTTTAGAGTAACTATCCAAGGTTATCCCAAAATCCTAAACCAAGAAGATCACTCACGCAGCAGAGTGTGTGGTGTTTGAGCAAACAACCATTTCGGATCCAAGAAACACACATCAGTGATTTCAGAGGCCACCAGTGTGGCTCAACTCAAGGCCCCTGGTGACCACCCAGAATGCTTGTGACCACGTGTTCCCAGCTGTGGCAGAATGGCACAGAGCAGATATCCTCACTCAGATGTAGCATGAGGCTGCCAGTGCAGATGTGGCTGGGACCCTCAGAAGAGCACAGATTCTCACAGGCAAAGGGCAGTAGGGGGATGGCTGCACGTTCTGGGGGCAAGAGGTCAAGCAGGAGGGCTGACCTGAGGATACAGTCAGGGTCAGGCAGGAGGGCCGGGTCCCAGGCACAGCTCAGGGTAAGGCTACTTCAGCAAAGGAAGCCAGGCCCTGTTTGCGCTGCTCTGTATGTTAGCGTCAAAATAGAAAGCTGCCTTCAGACTAGGAATGTACCCACAAGCTTGGGCTTCCTCCTTTGCAGAGCATGGACTCACTCATGCACACACCTACACACACACACACATACTCACTGGCATGCGCACACACACAAATGTGCATGCCCACGTTCATGCACACGTGTGTACACACAGAGGCCCCATGCAGAGAGCTGTGTCCATGCTCTGCACAGTCCCCCAGGAGTAATGGGAAGATTGAGGACGTTTTCCTCCCAGCCCAGAGCTGGAGGCAGCATGAACACCTGAAGCCCAGGTTCAGGCAGACGCTGTCACCCTCCAGCCCAGGAAGACAGGGTTCAGTGTCCAAGGGGACAGAGGAGGATGCAGAGAGTGCAAGGCCCAGAGGAATGGGGATATGGCAGTGAGGTGTGCTCTGCTGCAGAGGGAGGAGGCGGTGCCAGCTCCACACGTTGTGAGGCTGAGGAAGCACGGCTGGCCCCACCTGGACTGCACACACAGAGCAGCAGAAGTCAGGGTGCTGGCACTTGCCTCTCGGTCCCATGGCTCACAGTCCCACCTGCCTGGCCTCCCCTCAGGCCTCTCCATCCAGGTGAAGCCTGGGGTCCAGCCTCACGTAGTGGGCCAGCCCCTGCGGTGGCCCACAGTGACAGAGCTGTAGCTCTGGGCCCCAGTGTCCCCAGGGGAGACCCTGGCAATACTGCTTCAGGGAGCGTGGATGAATGTAGGTCTGTGCAGTCAGTGTGTGTGAGGTTGAGGATGCATGCATGTACATGGGGGTACATGTGGGTGTGAAAGCATGTGTGCTGAGTGTGTGTGAAGGGGGACACGAGGGGTCAGGTAGCCAGCACTAGTGGCAGGGAGGGGTTTTTGCCTGCTTGGCTCAGCCTCTCAGGGCAAACCTGGCACTTGTAGCCAGTGGGAACAGCTGGCTGGACTGCCACACTGCTCTTCCTGCCCACACCCAGCATATGGGCAAGTGAAGTCCTGGCCCAAGGAGGCACCTCCACACACACACACACACACACATACACACACACAGGCCTCTGTCTGGCTGCCACTGCTGGGGACCCAGGCTGGGCCTTGCTGCAGGGAGGGCTCCACCAGCATGGCTAGCAGGAGGTGACAGAACACTTCCAGAGAACACTCAGTCAGACAGACAGTCTGCCACAGGCATCCGGGTATCTCTTCCAATGTTTGTTGGAGGCCAGACACAGTTTCACAGAGTCAGAGAAAACCACAGGTCCCAGGCTACGAGCACCCAGTGGCAGCAGCTGGTGACACTCATTTGTCTGAGCGCTGGCCTGTGCTGAGGGGGCAGGAATAGCACCCAAGGACACAGCTGCTTCTACAAAAGCATGAAGTGACCCCAGAGGAAACTGAGTCATGAGGCAGCCCCCAGCCCAAGGCCCCACAGCCAGGCAGGAATCTGAAGCATGAGAGCCCACCACCCCCGTCAGAGTCAGGAGGTGCTCCAGGATGGTTCTGGGCTCCAAGACTCCAAGGCTCCACAAACACAGTGCAAGTTACCCATCAACCCTGGTGCTGAGCCTGGCCCTGGGGACCTGAGAGATGTGGGCCACCAGGAACCATCACCCAAGAGCCACCAAAAGCCACCAGGGTCATGCAAAGGGCAGGTCACCAGCTCTGAGTAGGGGGGACAGGGGCAAGCAGACATCTCCCTGCAGGGCCCAGCTGGAGGGAGGCCTTTTCTCAGGGTAGCTCTCCACTGCCCCACAAACAGGAACATGATCAGACCCCTCCTCTGCTTAGAAGTCGACAATGCTTTCAGAAGAAAGGGAAATGCCCCAGTGGCCTGCAGCCCCAAGGCCTCTGCACACTGCTCCCCTACACCCAAGAGCCCCTTGACCCCAGAAGTTTGGGATCTTGGCTGGAGCACGCACTGTCCTCAGAAAACCACCCTGAGCCTTCCATCAGCCCTGCCCCCCTCACATGCCTCTAAAGATCACAGTGACTCCCCCAGGCACAGGCTGTGGTCCAAGCACTTGCCTGGGGTCTCCCCATGGGTGGGAACTTCCTGGAGGGCAGGAGTCTTGTTCCCACCATTCCCCCTAGCACCTCCACCAGACCCACCCAAGGGCTTGCCTTCAGCGCATGGACAGTCCAGGGTCCTGAGGCAGCAGAGGGAGGCCCACAGGACCATGGGGATGGGGGAAGCAAACACTTGCCCCATACCAGGACATTTCCCCCTTACCCACCAGGGCCCATTTCTGGTCACTCTAACTTCTGTGGCCCTGATGTGGGCGACTCCAGGTGCTTAAAGTCAGAGCTAGCTGGCCTGCAGGGAGGATGGAAATGGACCAGGCTGTGGGGAAGGGACCCAGGGAACCACCCAGGCAGATGAGCAGGCTGGGGTCACAGATTCCAGGAACTGGAATTGACATGGATCTGGAGGCCTGGAGGTGGCAGTGGACACCCCTGGGGCCCAGGGAGCAGCCAGGCCATGGGTGCGTGAAGGAATGGGCAGCAGAGGGTGTGAAAGCAGGAACGTAGGCTAGCTGAGCTCTGGCCAACAACCAGAGGCTGTGAAAGCGTGTCCAGCCAGGGAGGTGGAGGCTGCCTGTGGATCACTGCTCCCCACCTTCACACAGCCAGACCCATCTGTCTGCCTCCCTGTTCCAGCACCCATCAAACAGCGTGGGTCAGCAAGAGCAGGTGGATGCAGCAGGTGAGCAAACAGGTCAAAGGGCCCAGCCAGGAGGGGAACGGAAGGAGGTCCAGCTGGGAGGGGCCGGCGTGGTTAAGGAGCCAGGCTTGGGGTACAGGGCAGCAGGGACAGGGCTGGGGATGCAGCCAGAGGGGAGCTGGGGCCACAGGGACATCAGGAGAGGAGGCCCTTTGATGGGGGAAGGGCAGTGTGGGGGCAGGGCTGGAGCCCAAAACATGCCAACATGGGGGCAGGGCTGGTGCCAGTGCCCAGGGTTAGGGAGAGGCCCAGCTCCAGAGGGGCAGCTGGGGGAGGCCCTGGAGGGGGCGGGGCTGGGCACAGGTCCCAGCTGGCTCTGTGGAAGCTGCCCTGGCTCAGGCTGGGTAGCAGCTTGTGGGCAGTGGGCAGTGGCGTAGCCTGAGCAGGCACGACACACGGGGCAGGGCTTCACTGTGACAACCAGGCGGCCAGCCCTGGTGACTCTGAGGTGATGACGTGGCTCCACCAGTCAGCACTCTGTTTCCACAAGAGCTCAGAAGAGTCGAGGGGCAAGGGGTTTCTAGCCACGTGCTTCTCCCCTGACACTGATTTTGTCCTGCTGGGTTCAGAGCTGGCAGGCATTAGGGTATTCACTCACATGATGGGGGCAGCGTAAACACCTGCAGCTCAGGTTCAGGCAGACGCTGTCACCCTCCAGCCCAGGAAGACAGGGTTCAGTGTCCAAGGGGACAGAGGAGGATGCAGAGAGTGCAAGGCCCAGAGGAATGGGGATATGGCAGTGAGGTGTGCTCTGCTGCGGAGGGAGGAGGCGGTGCCAGCTCCACACGTTGTGAGGCTGAGGAAGCACGGCTGGCCCCACCTGGACTGCACACACAGAGCAGCAGAAGTCAGGGTGCTGGCACTTGCCTCTCGGTCCCATGGCTCACAGTCCCACCTGCCTGGCCTCCCCTCAGGCCTCTCCATCCAGGTGAAGCCTGGGGTCAGGCCCCACGTAATGGGCCAGCCCCTGCGGTGGCCCACAGTGACAGAGCTGTAGCTCTGGGCCCCAGTGTCCCCAGGGGAGACCCTGGCAATACTGCTTCAGGGAGCGTGGATGAACGTAGGTCTGTGCAGTCAGTGTGTGTGAGGTTGAGGATGCATGCATGTACATGGGGGTACATGTGGGTGTGAAAGCATGTGTGCTGAGTGTGTGTGAAGGGGGACACGAGGGGTCAGGTAGCCAGCACTAGTGGCAGGGAGGGGTTTTTGCCTGCTTGGCTCAGCCTCTCAGGGCAAACCTGGCACTTGTAGCCTATGGGAACAGCGGGCTGGACTGCCACACTGCTCTTCCTGCCCACACCCAGCATATGGGCAAGTGAAGTCCTGGCCCAGGGAGGGAAACAAACAGGAGAGCCATTCTGCATGCTGCAGGGGGCCCTCGCTGCTTCAAACACTGCAGGTCTGACCCAGCCAGGTCTGGAAGCATCTGGGTCTATGAGGAGAAGCTGGTGTCAGAAGCCACACCCAAGACACCGAGGGGCAGGCACAGGGGTCTCCTGGGGAGCATTCTGAGCCAGCAGCCCTTCTCCAGAGATTCCCCTCCTCTCCACAGCCAGCACTCCTAGGCAGTGGCCTTGGCATTCGCAGCCCTGACTCCACTTCCCCACCAGGGCAGTCCCCAGCATGGTTACTCCTCCCCAGGCCTCACCCCTCTAGGCTCTGCAAGTTGGTGCCTGGAGTTCTCCCTCCCAACTCCCCCTCCCCACCCCTACCCCAGGGCCCCCACGGTGCTGTGCTCACCACCCCCACACTCTCCAGTCCACCCAGCCTGGCCTCCCACTGCTGCTGTCTCTGCGCAGGCCTCCGTGTCCGCTATGCCTTCAATTCTGACAAGTCACCAAGCTCAGTAAAAATGAATTACCACGTAGTTCAGGTACAGCCAGTGGGCTACAGCGGGGTGAGGGGAGGAGCCCAGTCTGGCCCAGTGGGAACCGGCCATTTTTCCTAAGGGCTCTCTGCCCTGGAGGAGGCAGTGGCACATCCTTCCTCCCAGGAAGGGCCCAATTTCAACCATGCAATCCTGCACCTGGCTCCCTGCTCTCAGGCTCCCAGCCTCTGGGCAGGTCTGGTTCTACAGAAACCCAAAGCACATGGCTGCAGCCCCAGAGGCCCTGCACACCAGGGTGGCACAGGACTGACCCAGGAGACCCCGAGTCTCCCTGCGGGAGCAGAGGCCAAGGGCCCACACGTGGTCGCAGGTCTGCGTCCCCGAGCACTTGGTCCCATAGGACATGCTGAGCGTGCAGCAAAGCAAACACCCTGCGAGGCTGTCCCCTCACCCAGCCCTCTCTGGGCCTCTGCCCCGCATCCTGCAGGGCTTTTGCCACCCCAGCGACTGTACTGCAGGAGGTGAGGGAAGGGAAGGCAGCAGGAAGCCAGGGGCAGGCTTGGTAAATGGGTGCCGACTTCCTCACTGCCTCAGGTCCCAAGTTGCTGAGCTCATGAAGGACAGATTCCAGACTCCCAGAATTTTTTAGCTGGAATTTTTTAGCTGGGAGGGGCACTGTCCAGTCCCCTACCTTGTTCCTTGCTACCACTCACATGGACTTGGTGATTTGAATACAGACATTCTAAAGAAGGTACATCTTCTAGAAGTGGCAGGAAGCTTCCATCACTGGCTTTTCCAATATGAACTCTCCAACTTCACCGTGGCCTGCAGGGGAGCTGTGATTTATATGAGTGGGGAAACTGAGGCTCGGGAGGGTGAGGTCAGCATGGTCCTGGGAGTCACAACCAGTGGCGACAAAGCCCCAATGTCTTCTCCCTGAGATTCTGTGCTCCCAGGATGCCCCCCTCTCCGGGAATGCAGGGTCTCATCTTATTGAGGCCACAGAGCTCTCTGGGCCTGAGGCATCTCTACGGACTCCCCTCTCCCTGTTAATCCTCTAAAATGAAGGCCTGGAGGCTGTAAGGAGACAATCGTACAGAATTTCACTGAGCCAGCTGTGTCTTTGGTGCGTAGGAACTCAGCGTGGCCCCTGCCCCAGCTTGGCCAGCGCTGCTGCACGTGCGGAAGGGAACTGAGCTGACACAACAGGTGGGAGGTTTGTGGCTGTGGGAGAGGTATCCCCTGAGGAAGTCCAGTCTGCTGCCCACAGGTGGCCTGTAGGAGAACCGTCCCCAAGGATCTCCCCGTTCCTCTGCTGTCCCTCCTTCTACCTCTACTCTCTCCCTTTTATCCCTTCCCCCTTCCTTCACTTGCCTCCCCCTTTTATTCTATCCGCCCCCTTCTTTTCCTCCCCTAACCCTCTCCTCCTTCTCTTCCCCTCTCCTACTGGCAAGCAGCCCTCTGACCCCTTCCCTTTTCTCTGCCTTTATCTGAGGCTCCATCCAGTCTCTTCCTCTCTTCAGCACCCCTACAGCCCCACCCCCACCTGCTCCCTCCTCCACCCCCAGCAGGTGCTGGCTTCTCTAAGCCCTAAAGTGAGCCTCAGAATTGTGTCCACTGTGTGTGTCCCACGCCCCTCTGACCACGTGCAGCCTGGCATCACCATGGGGCACCTCCCTCAGTCCTTGGGTATGAGCCCTTGGTCTCCCCCAGGCCCCAGATGTCTGACCCTCCACCCCCTCCCAGTTGTTCCTCCCAAAGCTGTCCCAGTCCAGCTTCCCCTCCTGACCCCAGCCTCCTCATCTTCTCCATCTGCCAAGCCCTCTCTGCCTAGATGCCCCTGCATCAGATTCCCACCACCCTCCTGCCAAAATGCAGCCAGAGGCAGAAACAATACGCTCTTTCAGGGCCAAGAGCGGATGGGCTCGGATTCACAGAGACGCTCTGAAAGCTCCGCGGCGCACAGAAAACTGCTCCATTCTCCGGACCCCGGAGGGGAGCGACAAAGCCTCCTCATCCTCCTAGCGTCCCTCCCGCCTGCCTGGCCTGAAGACAGTGACAAAGTTAGGGCCGCGACAGACTTGGGTAGCAGGAACCAGAGCCTTGGGCGACCTTGGCAAGTCCTGCACTTCTGGACCCCAAAAGGGTCCACAATGGGGCGCCAGGAAGAATGGAAGGGCCAAAGTGCTCTCCTCCACCCACCCCCCCCGGGGACCTCTGTGAACCGGCTTGCGCTCCAGGCGCACGGGAGAGGACCCCGGACTGTGCCCACAGTCGGCAAGGAACCCCGCCAGCCTGGGGCCGCTCTCCTCGCCTCCTTCCGTCCCTCTTGCTGGGATGCATGCGACCAGAGCTGCGAACCTGTCCCAGGCTCCGCTGGAGGCTCACCGACTGCCTGACCTTGGGCCGATCCTCCCCTCCTTTACGCCCGTCTCCCATCTCCACACTCCACACCCAGAGGCGCTTTGTGGGCTGTAACTCGTAACAGAGTCCGGGCCCAAGGTGCCAGCCGTCACTACGTCCCCAACTCGCTGAGTGACCTTGAACGCCCCCGCCATTCCGGGCCTCAGTTTCCCCAACTGCCCACACCACAGATATGCGCCCGGCTCCCAGCCTTCCCATTACCTCCCTGGCAGTGTGTCCCGGACCTGGTGGGGGGCGCGCCATGGCACTTACCGTCCTCCAGAGACGTGGGCGCTTGGCAGGGACCAAGGTGGCCGTGACCAGCAAGTGTGAGGCGGCCACCACGAACCCGAAGCCGATGGCCAGCAGGCTGCGCACGGGCAGCAGGGCATAGGACACGAAGGTGACCAGAAGGAGCTGCCAAACGCCCTGGTCGGCGGCCACCGGTCCCGCAGCTGCCCAGGCGTGGATCCCGGCGGGGCCGCCGAGCGCGAAGGGGCAGCAGAGCAGCGCGAAGGTGAAGCTGAAGAGCAGCGCCAGCTGGCCGACCTGCTGCAGCTGGGGCACCTGCAGCGAGCGGACGTTGGTGACCACAAGCAGCGCCAGGAAGAGTACGCAGTGAACGGGATGCGAGCCTTTGGCGAGGCCGGCCGCGGGCCCCGGTGCGCCCATGAACTCGGCCAGTGCCAACGCGCCCGCCAGCAGGCTGAGCACGGCCAGCGCCTTCAGCGTGGCCGCCTGCTCCAGCCGCAGCGTGTAGCCGCGGAACAGCGCCTCCAGCTCGGGGCACGCGAACTCCTCGTCGCACGCCCGCAGCCCGCGCCGGCCGCCCGGCCCCGCCGCCCGCTCGGCGCCCCCGGGCTCGCCCGCGCCGCCTCCGCCTCCGCCGCCGCCGCCGCCTCCGCCGCCGCCTCGGCCGCGCGGCGCCCCCGCCATCTCAGCGCCATGCGGCGGCGGCTGGGGCGCCGGGCGGGCGGGCGGCGAGGCGCCGGGGGCGCGGGCAGAGTTAGGGCGCCGGCTGCCCCAAGCGCGCGCCCCAAGCGCGTTCCCCCCACCTTGCGCGCCTGCGCACTGGCGCCGCCCGAGCCCCGGCCGCGGTGCTCCAGCGACCGCGCTGCGACAGCCAAGCCCGAAGCCGCCGGCTGGGCGCGCACGACCCACGCGCAGGCCCACGCGCGTGCCCCGACGCCGCAGCCCGCGCTCCCGCCCACCATACCCCAGCGCCTTACTTTACCCGCTGACGCGCCGTGCAATGCCCTGTGCGGTCTCGTGGGCCGCCTCGCGGGGCGATAAAATGCTGAAATGCTACACTATTCCCCGTGGGAGAGGAAGCTTAATCCTGCCAAAGGCATACCCCTCGATGAAACCAGGCCCCTCTGTTGTAAAGTGGCCCGAGGTCAGAGCCCTGATGAGGCGAAGCGGGGGAACCGGGGAGGTGGGGAGGTGGGGAAGGTGGCCGCCTGCCGCGCACCTCCTCTACACGCGGTCTCCTCCCTGTGCAGCCTTGGCCAGTGGCTGAGCCCCCACAGGCAGGAGCCCAGCAAGTCCGGCCTTGGGACCTGGGGACCACACCTCCTGGGTGCCCAGGGAGCTAGGTGAGAATCCTGGAGGTGCAGCGTCCAGGGAAATCAGGTGTGAGGCTGTTGGTGTGGGGTTGAGTTGGGGGGCGAAAGGGGCCCTGCAGGTTGCCCTCAGAGGTAACTGGAAGGGGAAGTGATGGCCATGTGCTTTTTTCCAGCAGGTAAAATACGGGGACTGTCTTGCTCACATGTGCAGTCCCACCCAGACACTCGTTCACTCCGGTGGCAGGGGCTTTGTACCTTCACCTGCATCGCCTCCTCTGGTGCTCATGATAGCCCCAAGGTCACTGCCTCTGTTCCCCTTTACACCCAAGATCCAGGATGGCAGTGGCTCCAAGACAAGTGCAGAGCAGTGAGGACTCTCAGCAGAACCCCTGACCCCTCCATGGTCCTGGCTGCTTCTCTTCTCCCCTCCACAGGGATGGACTGAGACCTAGAGGTCCCAACATTGCAGAGAACAGCAGGCTAGCCTCCCAGCAGGTCCATTCTGGCCACATCCAGACACCTGGATTCAGTGGGCATGGCCCAAGCTTCAGTCTATTTCAGAGGTTCTCCAGGGATCCCAGTGGGCCTGGAGTTTATATGGTTTTAAGTATTAGAATGTGAGGTGTGTTCCAAGTTTTTCTGGAACTGTATTCGTTGAGGCATATAGAAAGCCCCAAAGTGGTCACACATCAGCTGTGATAGTTGCAGAGATGGCACCTCACAGTGTGCCTGGCCAGGAGCCCTTCTCACTCCCTGTCCCCGACAGGTCACATCAGCAAGTGCTTTGTGAAGCCTTACAGACTGCCACCCTCCTCAGTCCCTAATCGCCTGATACCCACCACTCTCTCTGGTCATCTGGTCATTTGTCTCCGTCCCCTCTGAGAGGATGTGACAGCAAAGTGCCATCTTCATCACTTGGTTGCCTGTCTGTCCCCAGATGGTAGAAGAGTCTATAGGACCTTCCAAATATTAAGTATCAATATTAGATTCTCTTGTTAAATAGTGTGATATATTCTTATGTCCTAATGACTTTATGAAAGGGAAGCATTTATTTAAATATCCAAAAATTGATCAACCTACTTGAGAATGAAGGTGTGACAGAGAGATCTGGAGGCAGAGTTCACAAATCAGGGATACCCTTCCCCCACCCCCTAAGTTAATAATAGGCAGGACCAGGACCACCTGCTCTGCAAAGAGCTTTCAATGATTCTATCACGGTTGATGGTCAGATGTTCAGGCACAGTCCGATGCCCTTTGCATGCTTTCATACATGCTGGCCCCCACAGCACACCAGGGCCTTCAGGGCTTGGCTCACTGGTCACCCGCCATGCCCATCACCCTGTTTGCTCCCCATGGCATCATGAAAGGAGGCTCATTCGCCCTTGTTTTGTTGGCAGAGAATCAGAGACCTGCAGACACCTGTGTGTGCCTGGCCTCCCTGCTCCAACCCCGGATGGGGGTGGCTTGTCCTCCTGTGCCTCATTCTTCCTGTGGAAGGGGCCAGGCCTCAGTTGGGCAGCTTGCAGCCACAGGAGACAGGCAGTTATCCGAGAGATGGTGACAAACGCAAACCCCATGTTCTCTGGGGTGTGAGCAGCTGACTTGTGTTCCCCAGAATTCATATACAGAAGTCCTAACCCCCAGAACCTCAGAATGTGACCTTATCTGGGAATAAGGTAGTTGTGGATGTAATTAAGGTAAAGCTGTACTGGAGCAGGGTGGGTGCTGATCCAATATGACTGGTGTCCCAGTACATAGGACATTCGGGGACACACAGGGAGGACACCGTGAAGATTGCAATGACACTACCTGAAGCCAAGCCTCTGCCAGAAGCTGGGGAAAGGTCGGGCATGGCTCCCCAGCACCTTTAGAGAGAGTGTGGCCCTGTCCACCCCTGACCTCTGACCTCCAGCCCCAAGACTGTGGGAAATAAAAGTGTGTGGTTCAAGCCATCATCTGTGGGGCTGTGTTACAGCCATCCAGCTGACCTGTGCTCCAGGCTCATGCCCTGTCCTGGGGATGATGTTCAGTGCTACAATAGCAAAGAGACTACACAGGCCACAACAGGAAATCCAGCTCCTGGCAGCACTGCCTCCCATCAGAAGTGGGCAGGTAGACGGCACCATTGTGGTGACGTTGGGTCCTGCTGGTCTGAGGGTCTAGCATTTGCTTACCGCCTTGTAACCAAACAGGCACCTTCCTCTCAGTAAAAATATGTGTGATAACTTTGGACCATCTGTTTGCTGGGAGCTCACAGTCCCTCCCTACCTGGGACAGAAATGCTGCTCTTTCTGCTACCGTAACAGCACCGGACATCTCACTGACTTGTCAAATCTCTCTATCTTTGCATTTGAGCTTCACAACTCTGAAGGCTAAAAACTGAATGAACTGCCCTGGACCGTGGGTGGGAACAGTGTGGATGGGTCCAGGGTCCCAGCCACCACAGGGGGCTGTGTGGTGTCACGGCCAAGAGTGTGGCCAGTCACATTGCCAGCCTGGTGTCCCAGCACCCCTTCCTGCCAACTGTGTGACTTCAGGCGGGTTCTCAACCTCTCTGCCTCATCTCTTCCTTGGATGGGGGAGGTAATAGCCGTGGTTTACAGGGGCCCAAGTGCACAGAGCCCACATTTCAAAAGCACAAAGTGAAGACCATTTTGCCTCTAGTAAGTCAGTTCTGTGCTTACAGGAATAGGCAACCAACACACACTTCCTGAGCTAAATGGATGGATTTCAGGCACTCTGGACAGAGACCATGACAGCCATCATAACTGCTCCAAGCCAGCTTTACCAGGGAGAGCTCACTGAGGTCCTCAGCCTTTGGCCAGAGATTTGATTTCTAGATGAGTGTTTCTGCATCCAGAGAGGTTAACGTGGTCAAGGCCATTTCCAGGTGGTCCAGTGAGCACACAAAGGGCTGGATTAGCCATTAAATCAGTGAACCCTGAAGCTGGTGACAGGGGCTCAGTCTGCTCCTGTCACCAGGGCAGCTCAACTGGAGTGAGCCTGACACACGCCACGGACACACTTCCCAAGCTCTTCTCAGAAATTTCTTGGTGAACTTGTTCAGGATGTGTGGGCCCACCATGTGTGGAAGACAATTACAGATGGTCAAAGAGACCTACTTAGGACTGCATTCAGAAAGGGACAGAGAACTCCAGCACACAACCTTAATCCAAAAGCTAGGAGAGCACCACCCCAAAATCTGGGGCACAGGCCAGACAGCAGGAACCAAGAGCAAACTCAAGCCAGTGATGTCTCAGGTGGACATAGTGCTAACCAGCACCCACCCACCACCCACCCATGAGGTATTGTAAATGAGGCCTTCATCCCTGATGCAAACACACCTCTTTCAAGGGGACATCAAAGTAAGTGCATCCCACTCCCATTTCTCTAAATTCCAATTTTTTTCTATTAAATTCAGAAGAAATTCAATTCCGGACAGGCATGCTTGGGTAATTCCTGAGGGGGATGAACCCCTGCCAGGCAGTGGCCATGGTTTGCATGCTGTGTTTGAGAACGTGGCTGTCCTTTCCAGGCTCCCAGGCCCTGCACAATGTTCCCGGGCAGGGGCATCACTCTCACGCAGGACTTTGCGGTTCTGGTTTGTGCTGCACTGCAGAGGACATAGCACTCTCTCAGGGAGGGGGGTGCTGCTGAGCCATTTCCCTGGATGGGGTTTCCCTTGTGCCTGGTCACCCCAGGAAGACGAGTGACACCACAAATGGTGCTGGTCTTCACCAGTGTGCTTGCCTGGGTGTATCTTCAAGGAACAGCCATCCTTGGCCATGCAGCCAGGATTCTGGGAGAGGGGAGTACTGGTGCCCAGGCCCTTCGCCCTGCTGAGTGTCACCCAAGGGCACACTCAGGCACAGCTGTAACTCCAAGCACTTGTCGGTGAGCCTCTCAGGATGCTGTGTGGTCATGTGGAGTCAGTGGACTGGGAAGCTGGGCTGAAAGGCCCAAGAAGGACAACCCTTGTCCTGGGCCCAAACCAGCCTGGGTCTGTCAGTGGGAAGAAGTTTTAGGATAGGAATGGCCTCCATCCAGAGTTCAGGTTGGGGGAAGTGAGCAGGCCACTGTCTTCTCCAGTGTTTCTGGGAGGGTGGGAGGGAGGAACCTTCCAGAAGAGGCTCGGTGGCAAT
Organism: Manis pentadactyla; assembly: GCF_030020395.1. Taxonomy (NCBI): domain Eukaryota; kingdom Metazoa; phylum Chordata; class Mammalia; order Pholidota; family Manidae; genus Manis; species Manis pentadactyla. The sequence continues at coordinate 49,372,934 of NC_080025.1, forward strand.
CTCTGGGAAGTGGAGACTGGGAAGCAGGGTTGGGGCAGGGTCCAGGGCACCTGCTTCCTCTCCCAGTGCTCTGCCCTAAGGACCCGCTTGGCTTTCCTGACCATGGGTCCCCATGAGGGCCTGAGACTCGTGCCCACACCAGGCACGGGCTGGCCTCTTCCTGGCAGCCACTCCCAGCCCTGCCTGATGGACACGTGTGTGCTTCCATCAGGGCCTCAGGCAGGAGCCCACATACAGGGCACTGAGGGCCATCTTCGGAGGCACAGAGGTGATGAAGGCCCACCCCAGTCACAGAGGGGAATGGCAGGGACATGTTGGGGACGTGGCAGCATCCAAGCAGTCAGCTCTGCCATGGGACGGTGATGGTTAGATGGATACACTCCCTCCACACCCCCCAGGTGGCATTGGCAGAAAGAAGTGCCATGTGTCCTGAGGTGGGGTGGGGCCCCCAGGCTGGATGAGGACAAGGACTGGAGTCCCCATGGAGTGCCTTGTAATGTTGGGGGTCCTCAGGGCTCCTGAAGCACTTCTGTTTGGGTGGTCCGTCCACAACAGGGACAGGAGACAGGAGAGGTGGGGCCCCCCCTAAAGTGGGCTATGTATGTTGACCCTGGTTATATCCACGCTGACAGGGATTAAATGCATTTGTGTAAAGCATCCTAGGGGTCAGGCTGAAGATGGGGGGAGGCGGGGGGAGGCAGGGAGATCTGGAGCCCCAGGCTCACCCCAGAAGGTACCAATGGGAGTATATGGAAAGTAAGGTCTGCTCGGAGCTGTGCAGAAAGTCGGCTCCGACAGCTGAGCCTGAAAGGCAGGGAAGCTGCAGCCTGCGGATTTGCTAAAAATAGACTCACTGGCTTGTGGGTAGAGAATTTGACCCAATTAGAGATTACCAGTTTCAGGAATTACTGGAAAAGAAATCTCATTAAATAGGTTAAATATAGGAACCAGGGGCTAAAAAGGCCATCTGGGATTAAAGGGAAACCAAAACCACACAAGGGTTTAAAATACACTTGCATCCACTGAAGGGAGGGGCCGCGGCAGGAGAGCTGACTGGGAGGCGGGCACAGAGCCTGCTGGCACCTTCCTGCCGCAGGGTCTTCCCGGGCTCAGGGAACCCACTGCCGCCCACATTCCCACACCCACACCCCGTCTGCATCCAGTCCCCTGGATCCCACCCTAACAGTTTCTCCTGAGCGCTGCCTCCGCCTCGCTGGCTGCCAGGCTCCCGCAGGGACCACAGTCTGCTGCGTCCTCAGATAGCACCTCCGTGCAGGGAACCCTGAATGCACACGAGTTCCTCCCATACTTACTCTAAAGGAGACACTTCCCATTGCCCCAGAGTGCCCCAAAGTGTGTGTGCACAGCTCACACACCCTGAGGAAACTCTGAGGAAAGAAACACTGTGTCTGTAACACATTTGAAATGCAAGAGCCCCCTCCAGCTTAGGGCGGGCTTTCCACTTACTGGACCACGTATGTCCAGGGCCCATGTGGCAGGAGGGCTCCGGGCTCTCCAGTCCCCACCCCACCCCTCACACCTGGCAACCCCACCTCCTTCAGGAGTTCTGTATCTGTCCGCTGCTGTCCCCTGCATGGCCGGGCCCTCTCCATGCCTCTCTGCTCAGGAGAGAGTCACCCGCTGCTGTTGCGTCAGCAGAAACTTTCCAGCTGCAACAAGGACTGGCAGCCAGAGTGGGTCGGCTCACCCAAATCTCTGATGTGTCCTGGGGGCCAATCATGTTCTCCCTCAGGAGAGACGCCCCTGTGCCTTGGGTCATTCTCAGCTCAGCCATGTCCATGTGCAGCAAAGATAGCCCACCGGTCCCTGACCTGCCTTTCCTCAAAGGGGGAAGGCCTCCTTCTCAGCATTCACCTGGCAGGAGCCTATGCCTGGGAAAATGGCTGTGGTCAATGATCAGCCAGCCCTGGATCTTGGGTCCTACGTCCACCCTGAAGGCAGGGGGTGTTGGGGAGACACAGCTTAGCACCCCATTGGAAATAGGTCAACTGGTAAGGTTGGGATGCTGGTAAGACAAAACACATGTACAGTTAAGACCAACTCAGTGCTCTTCATGGAAGGAGTAAGCTCTCCCCCTGACCCCGTGCCATATCCCCTTCAACATCTATCTTTGTGGTAGGCTGAATGGCCCCCTGGAACTCATGTCCACCTGGAACCTCAGAACATGGTTGTATGTGCAAATAACATCTTTGCAATCGGTCAAGTGTCTTGAGATGCCATCATCCTGCATTTCAGCTGGCCCCAATCCAAAGCTGATGTCCTCCAAAAGGGGAGGATGTGGATGGAGGGAAGAAGCCATGGAGGGTGTGTGCACAGCTGGAGCAAGGCTGCCACAAGCCCAGGACTGCCACAGCCAGCCAGCACCAAGGAGGGAGGAGAGAGGAAGACCCTCCAGGGTTCAGAGGGCCCGACCTTGTGGCACCTCGATTCCAACCCTGGCCTCCAGATGTGAGAGGCCACATTTCCATTGTGAAACACGCCTCAGGCCTGGTTCTTTTTACAGCAGCCCAGGAGACTTTTATGGTCTTGAGTGGCAATTACCGGCTTCCTCCATGTCCCTGCCTTGCGGCCTCCTGTGCAAACGCCACTTCTTACTCTCCACTTCCCACCCTCTGACCCTTGCTGGCTCCCATCAAGCTCACTCACGAGGTTGCAGTTCACTGAGCCTCATGGGCTGAGGGTCCAGTGCTTCAGAGCACTGAGGCCACTGAGAATCTGTGGTCCAGGGTGCCCAGCTCTGGGCCACGCATCAGGGTCACCTCACCAAGCACAGCGAGGACCTAGGAACAGGGTCGGGTAGTACCCAGAACTGAAAAAGTACAATAAACCAGAGGTCCCTGTGTCTCTGGTACATGAGGGCAAGGATGCTTTTTCCCCTTCTATACATGTTTTTGTGCCCTGCAAAATTTTTTTTTTTTTTAAATAATTATTTTTTATTGAAGGGTAGTTGACGCACAGTATTACATTACATTAGTTTCAAGTGTACAACACAGTGGTAAAACATTTATATACATAATTCTAGGTTCCAGCTATCACCCTACCAGGCTGTTACAATATCTTGACTATTTTCCTTATGCTTTACATTACATCCCGGTTACTTATTTATTTTACCATTGGAAGTCTGTCCTTTTTTTTTTTTTTTTCTGTGAGGGCATCTCTCATATTTATTGATCAAATGGTTGTTAACGACAATAAAATTCTGTATAGGGGAGTCAATGCTCAATGCACAATCATTAATCCACCCCAAGCCTAATTTTCGTCAGTCTCCAATCTTCTGAGGCATAACAAACAAGTTCTTACATGGAGAACAAATTCTTACATAATGAATAAGTTACATAGTGAACAGTACAAGGGCAGTCATCACAGAAACTTTCGGTTTTGCTCATGCATTATGAACTATAAACAGTCAGTTCAAATATGAATACTCATTTCGGTTTTTTTTGTTTTGTTTTGTTTTTTTTGTTTTGTTTGGTTTTTGTTTTTTTTTTAGTTTATTTGCTTTTATTTATTTATTTTTTTATTATTGAAGGGTATTTGACAACAGTATTGCATTACATTAGTTTCAGGTGTACAACACAGTGATTCAACATTTATATACATGATAATTCTAGGTACCAGGTATCACCATACCAGGTTGTTACAATATTTTGACTATATTCCTTATGCTATACATTACATCCCGGTTACTTATTTATTTTACAATTGGAAGTGTGTTTATATATATATATATGTATATATATATTTTGTGAGGGCTTCTCTCATATTTATTGATCAAATAGTTGTTAACCACAATAAATTTCTGTATAGGGGGGTCAATATTCAAAGCACAATCATTAATCCACCCCAAGCCTAATTTTCGTCAGTCTCCAATCTTCTGATGCATAACAAACAAGTTCTTACATGGAGAACAAATTCTTACATAGTGAATAAGTTACATGGTGAACAGTGCAAGGGCAGTCATCACAGAAGCTTTCGGTTTTGTTCATGCATTATGAACTATACACAGTCAGTTCAAATATGAATACTCATTTGATTTTTAAACTTGACTTATATGTGGATACCACATTTCTCTATTATTATTATTTTTAATAAAATGCTGAAGTAGGTAGATACGAGATAAAGGTAGAAAACAGAGTTTAGTGTTGTAAGAGAGCAAATGTAGATGATCAGGTGTGTGCCTGTAGACTATGTGTTAATCCAAGTTAGACCAGGGCAATAAAACAACCACGTATGCAGAAGATTTCTCTCAGAACGGGGGGGTGAGGTTCTAAGCCTCTCCTCTGTTGATCCCCAATTTCTCACCTGATGGCCCCCCTGCGACTGTGCCTGTCTTAGGTTGTTCCTCCCTTGAGGAATCTTACCCGTCTCTGGCTAACCGGTCATCTTCCGGGGCCATACAGGGAAATGTGAAGTTGGTAAGTGAGAGGGAAGCCTTATTGTTTGAAAAGGTTAGCTTTTTACTTCTTTGCATATTTATGCCCTGTGGCTTCTATGCCCAGCATTTGTCTTGAGGTATCTTTACCACTTGGAAGAATTATGATACTCGGTAAATTTGATATGAGGCACGAATTCTATTTAAGGGTTGTAATTAGGAAGGAAGAAGAAAAGCTATAGAAGTAGCAGGCGGAAGAAAACATGGGAAGATTGATTATTTCTTTCACATATCTTCTTGTAGAGTCACTTCAGCATGTATAGGTTTTAAGCTACTACTTAAATTGCACACACACATTAACATAATAGGAGTAGAGTTACATAACCAAAGCGTATCTGTAATTACCAGCCATCTCCACTGAAACCAAGAAAACCAGTTAGGCACCTTAGGCATTTGTGAAAACTTATCTATGATATGGTGGATATTGTCCAACTGAACTTGAACAGTCTGAAAGAAATCAGACAAATTAAAACAACCCATTCCTGGGGACTGTTCACATGCCATATGTTCTTTTAACAGTAAATAGTCTGTAGTTGTAAGACTTTGGAGTGCTACAATTTGCACTTCTCCAAATTCTTGGTTGAGTTCCAACAGTATAGATCCAGTCAAATTTGTTGTTTTACTGTATGCACAGGCCAGCTTAGATATCTCCTTCCTCATTCCCATGGCAAGTCCAGGAACTGGTGGGATGAGTGCATCTACAGCTATAGCAGTGCGTGGATCTTTGTTGGGGTTTTTTGATGATCATCTTCTGGCATGAGTCTTCCAGAGAGTGCAGATGTTGGAAGTTCTTTTTCATATCGTATCTTAGTTCATTTTCGGGGTAGCCCAATTAGGCTTTGATCCTCTGTATAAACACAAACAGACCCTTTGCCTACACTTTTATATGCCCTTTATACCCTTGTGTAGAACTCGTTGGAGGTTACCACACAGGAACTGCCCTTTTTTTTTTTGCTTTGTTTTTGGTATCACTAATCTACACTTACATGACGAATATTATGTTTACTAGGCTCTCCCCTATACCAGGTCTCCCCTATAAACCCCTTTACAGTCACTGTCCATCAGCATAGCAAAATGTTGTAGAATCACTACTTGCCTTCTCTGTGTTGTACAGCCCTCCCTTTTCTCCTACCCCCCCTTGCATGTTAATCTTAATACCCCGCTACTTCTCCCCCCCTTATCCCTCCCTACCCACCCATCCTCCCCAGTCCCTTTCCCTTTGCTCCCTGTTAGTCCATTCTTGAGTTCTGTGATTCTGCTGCTGTTTTGTTCCTTCAGTTTTTCCTTTGTTCTTATATTCCACAGATAAGTGAAATCATTTGGTATTTCTCTTTCTCCGCTTGGCTTGTTTCACTGAGCATAATACCCTCCAGCTCCATCCATGTTGCTGCAAATGATTGGATTTGCCCTTTTCTTATGGCTGAGTAGTATTCCATTGTGTATATGTACCACATCTTCTTTATCCATTCATCTATTGATGGACATTTAGGTTGCTTCCAATTCTTGGCTATTGTAAATAGTGCTGCAATAAACATAGGGGTGCATCTGTCTTTCTCAAACTTGATTGCTGCGTTCTTAGGGTAAATTCCTAGGAGTGGAATTCCTGGGTCAAATGGTAAGTCTGTTTTGAGCATTTTGATGTACCTCCATACTGCTTTCCACAATGGTTGAACTAACTTACATTCCCACCAGCAGTGTAGGAGGGTTCCCCTTTCTCCACAGCCTCGCCAACATTTGTTGTTGTTTGTCTTTTGGATGGCAGCCATCCTTACTGGTGTGAGGTGATACCACATTGCAGTTTTAATTTGCATTTCTCTGATAATTAGCGATGTGGAGCATCTTTTCATGTGTCTGTTGGCCATCTGTATTTCTTTTTTGGAGAACTGTCTGTTCAGTTCCTCTGCCCATTTTTTAATTGGGTTATTTGTTTTTTGTTTGTTGAGGCGTGTGAGCTCTTTATATATTCTGGACGTCAAGCCTTTATCGGATGTGTCATTTTCAAATATATTCTCCCATACTGTAGGGATCCTTCTTGTTCTATTGATGGTGTCTTTTGCTGTACAGAAGCTTTTCACCTTAATATAGTCCCACTTACTCATTTTTGCTGTTGTTTTCCTTGCCCGGGGAGATATGTTCAAGAAGAGGTCACTCATGTTTATGTCTAAGAGGTTTGTGCCTATGTTTTCTTCCAAGAGTTCAATGGTTTCATGGCTTACATTCAGGTCTTTGATCCATTTTGAGTTTACTTTTGTATATGGGGTTAGACAATGGTCCAGTTTCATTCTCCTACATGTAGCTGTCCAGTTTTGCCAGCACCACCTGTTGAAGAGACTGTCATTTCACCATTGTATGTCCATGGCTCCTTTATCAAATATTAATTGACCATATATGTCTGGGTTAATGTCTGGATTCTCTAGTCTGTTCCATTGGTCTGTGGCTCTGCTCTTGTGCCAGTACCAAATTGTCTTGATTACTATGGCTTTATAGTAGAGCTTGAAGTTGGGGAGTGAGATCCCCCTTACTTTATTCTTCTTTCTCAGGATTGCTTTGGCTATTCGGGGTCTTTGGTGTTTCCATATGAATTTTTGAATTATTTGTTCCAGTTCATTGAAGAATGTTGCTGGTAGGTTCATAGGGATTGCATCAAATCTATATACTGCTTTGGGCAGGATGGCCATTTTGACGATATTAATTCTTCCTAGCCACGAGCATGGGATGAGTTTCCATCTGTTAGTGTCCCCTTTAATTTCTCTTAAGAGTGACTTGTAGTTTTCAGAGTATAAGTCTTTCACTTCTTTGGTTAGGTTTATTCCTAGGTATTTTATTTTTTTTGATGCAATTGTGAATGGAGTTGTTTTCCTGATTTCTCTTTCTGTTGGTTCATTGTTAGTATATAGGAAAGCCACAGATTTCTGTGTGTTGATTTTGTATCCTGCAACTTTGCTGTATTCCGATATCAGTTCTAGTAGTTTTGGGGTGGAGTCTTTAGGGTTTTTTATGTACAGTATCATGTCATCTGCAAATAGTGACAGTTTAACTTCTTCTTTACCAATCTGGATTCCTTGTATTTCTTTATTTTGTCTGATTGCCGTGGCTAGGACCTCCAGTACTATGTTAAATAACAGTGGAGAGAGTGGGCATCCCTGTCTAGTTCCCGATCTCAGAGGAAATGCTTTCAGCTTCTCACTGTTCAATATAATGTTGGCTGTGGGTTTATCATAGATGGCCTTTATTATGTTGAGGTACTTGCCCTCTATTCCCATTTTGCTGAGAGTTTTTAACATGAATGGATGTTGAACTTTGTCAAATGCTTTTTCAGCATCTATGGAGATGATCATGTGGTTTTTGTCTTTCTTTTTTTTGATGTGGTGGATGATGTTGATGGACTTTCGAATGTTCTACCATCCTTGCATCCCTGAGTTGAATCCCACTTGGTCATGGTGTATGATCCTTTTGATGTATTTTTGAATTCGGTTTGCTAATATTTTGTTGAGTATTTTTGCATCTACGTTCATCAGGGATATTGGTCTGTAGTTTTCTTTTTTGGTGGGGTCTTTGCCTGGTTTTGGTATTAGGGTGATGTTAGCTTCATAGAATGAGTTTGGGAGTATCCCCTCCTCCTCTATTTTCTGGAAAACTTTAAGGAGAATGGGTATTATGTCTTCCCTGTATGTCTGATAAAATTCTGAGGTAAATCCATCTGGCCCGGGGGTTTTGTTCTTTGGTAGTTTTTGGATTACCGCTTCAATTTCGTTGCTGGTAATTGGTCTGTTTAGATTTTCTGTTTCTTCCTGGGTCAATCTTGGAAGGTTATATTTTTCTAGGAAGTTGTCCATTTCTCCTAGGTTTCCCAGCTTGTTAGCATATAGGTTTTCATAGTATTCTCCAATAATTCTTTGTATTTCTGTGGGGTCCGTTGTGATTTTTCCTTTCTCGTTTCTGATACTGTTGATTTGTGTTGACTCTCTTTTCTTCTTAATAAGTCTGGCTAGAGGCTTATCTATTTTGTTTATTTTCTCAAAGAACCAGCTCTTGGTTTCATTGATTTTTGCTATAGTTTTATTCTTCTCAATTTTATTTATTTCTTCTCTGATCTTTATTATGTCCCTCCTTCTGCTGACCTTAGGCCTCATCTGTTCTTCTTTTTCCAATTTTGATAATTGTGACATTAGACCATTCATTTGGGATTGCTCTTCCTTTTTTAAATATGCTTGGATTGCTATATACTTTCCTCTTAAGACTGCTTTTGCTGTGTCCCACAGAAGTTGGGGCTTAGTGTTGTTGTTGTCATTTGTTTCCATATATTGCTGGATCTCCATTTTGATTTGGTCATTGATCCATTGATTATTTAGGAGCGTGTTGTTAAGCCTCCATGTGTTTGTGAGCCTCTTTGCTTTCTTTGTACAGTTTATTTCTAGTTTTATGCCTTTGTGGTCTGAAAATTTGTTTGGTAGGATTTCAATCTTTTGGAATTTTCTGAGGCTCTTTTTGTGGCCTAGTATGTGGTCTATTCTGGAGAATGTTCCATGTGCACTTGAGAAGAATGTATATCTCGCTGCTTTTGGATGTAGAGTTCTATAGATGTCTATTAGGTCCATCTGCTCTACTGTGTTGTTCAGTGCTTCCGTGTCCTTACTTATTTTCTGCCCAGTGGATCTATCCTTTGGGGTGAGTGGTGTGTTGAAGTCTCCTAGAATGAATGCATTGCAGTCTATTTCCCCCTTTAGTTCTGTTAGTATTTGTTTCACATATGCTGGTGCTCCTGTGTTGGGTGCATATATATTTAGAATGGTTATATCCTCTTGTTTGACTGAGCCCTTTATCATTATGTAGTGTCCTTCTTTATCTCTTGTTACTTTCTTTGTTTTGATGTCTATTTTGTCTGATATTAGTACTGCAACCCCTGCTTTCTTCTCACTGTTGTTTGCTTGAAATATGTTTTTCCATCCCTTGACTTTTAGTCTGTACATGTCTTTGGGTTTGAGGTGAGTTTCTTGTAAGCAGCATATAGATGGGTCTTGCTTTTTTATCCATTCTGTTACTCTGTGTCTTTTGATTGGTGCATTCAACCCATTAACATTTAGGGTGACTATTGAAAGATATGTACTTATTGCCATTGCAGGCTTTAAATTCGTGGTTACCAAAGGTTCAAGGTTAGCCTCTTTAGTATCTTACTGCCTAACTTAGCTCACTTATTGAGCTGTTATATACACTGTCTGGAGATTCTTTTCTTCTCTCCCTTCTTGTTCCTCCTCCTCGATTCCTCATATGTTGGGTGTTTTGTGCTGTGCTCTTTCTAGGAGTGCTCCCATCTAGAGCAGTCCCTGTAAGATGTTCTGTAGAGGTGGTTTGTGGAAAGCAAATTCCCTCAGCTTTTGTTTGTCTGGGAATTGTTTAATCCCACCATCATATTTGAATGATAGTCGTGCTGGATACAGTATCCTTGGTTCAAGGCCCTTCTGTTTCATTGTATTAAATATATCATGCCATTCTCTTCTGGCCTGTAGGGTTTCTGTTGAGAAATCTGACGTTAGCCTGATGGGTTTCCCTTTATAGGTGACCTTTTTCTCTCTAGCTGCCTTTAACACTCTTTCCTTGTCCTTGATCTTTGCCATTTTAATTATTATGTGTCTTGGTGTTGCCCTTCTTGGATCCTTTCTGTTGGGGGTTCTGTGTATTTCCGTGGTCTGTTCGATTACTTCCTCCCCCAGTGTGGGGAAGTTTTCAGCAATTATTTCTTCTAAGATATTTTCCATCTCTTTTCCTCTCTCTTCTTCTTCTGGGACCCCTATAATACGGATATTGTTCCTTTTGGATTGGTCACACAGTTCTCTTAATATTGTTTCATTCCTAGAGATCCTTTTATCTCTCTCTATGTCAGCTTCTATGCGTTCCTGTTCTCTGATTTCAATTCCATCAATGGCCTCTTGCATTCTATCCATTCTGCTTATAAACCCTTCCAGAGTTTGTTTCATTTCTGCGATCTCCTTTCTGGCATCTGTGATCTCCTTCCGGACTTCATCCCATTTCTCTTGCATATTTCTCTGCATCTCTGTCAGCATGTTTATGATTCTTATTTTGAATTCTTTTTCAGGAAGACTGGTTAGGTCTGTCTCCTTCTCTGGTGTTGTCTCTGTGATCTTTGTCTGCCTGTAGCTTTGCCTTTTCATGGTGATAGGAATAGTTTGCAGATCTGGGACGAGTGACGGCTGGAAGGACTTCCTTTCTTGTTGGTTTGTGGCCCTCCTCTCCTGGGAGAACAGCGGCCTCTAGTGGCTTGTGCTGCGCAGCTGCGCGCAGACAGGGTTTCTGCTTCCTGCCCGGCTGCTATGGAGTTGTGGGCGTGGCCTGGCTCGGGCAGCTACTCCAAGATGGTGGAGTCGCGCTGGAGCAGGAGCTGCTGGGAGGCTATTTATCTCCGTAAGGGGCCTCCCTGCTCCCTGCAGCCCAGGGGTTAGGGTGCCCAGAGATCCCGGATTCCCTACCTTTGGATTAAGTGACCCGCCCTGCCCCTTTAAGACTTCCAAAAAGCACCCGCCAAAACAAAACAACGACCACCAAAAAAAAAAAAAGAAAAAATAATTTTTTTAATTAAAAAAAAAAGTTTTCAATTAAGAAAAAAAAAAAAAGGTGGTTGTTCGTTTTTCTTTATTCTCCGGTGCCAGCCTCAGGCCTCTGCTAACCGGTCTTTCTGCCCTGTTTCCCTAGTATTGGGGTCCCTATCCCTTTAAGACTTCCAAAAAGCGCTCGCCAAAACAAAACAGCAAAAAAGCAAAAATAAAATGGTCGTGCGCTTTTCTTATGTCCTCTGGCGCCCAGCCTCCAGTGCCCGCTCACTGTTCTTGCTGCCCTGTTTCCCTAGTATCGAGGGCCCTGCACTCTGGCCCGGATGGTGGGGGCTGGGTGTTCGGCAGTCCTGGGCTCCGTCTCCCTCCCGCTCTGCCTGCTCTTCTCCCGCCGGGAGCTGGGGGGAGGGGCGCTCGGCTCCCGCGGTGCCGGGGCTTGTATCTTACCCCCTTCGCGAGGCGCTGGGTTCTCTCAGGTGCGGATGTGGTCTGGATATTGTCCTGTGTCCTCTGGTCTTTATTCTAGGAAGGGTTGTCTTTGTTATATTTTCATATATATATGTGGTTTTGGGAGGAGATTTCCGCTGCTCTACTCACGCCGCCATCTTCCGCCCCTCTGCCGCCCTGCAAAATTTTTATGACCAAGTTTTATAATCAGAAATATGATTTTAATATTATGAGGTTTAATTGAAATCTAACACATTACAGGTTTGGTGTGAGGACCAATGAATAATCATAACACAGAGCGAAGGCCTTTGGCCAAAGGAAAGTGTCAATTGTAATAAATCTCTTTTGCGGTGAAACAGACTTATAAACAAGAGAGCAACAAAACAGTTCTTGCATTTGTCTGGTTCCCGATTGTTGAGTGCCCCTCTCGGCCTGCTGGATGGAGATGGTGCCCGGCAGGAAGGCACATAAGGAGGGCTTCGGGCTCTATGGGGGAGTCCGGATAATGCATGGCTGCCTGCACATTATCTTTGGTCTGGGCACTGCCAGCAAGCCTATCTTCTCTCCACAGACAGTCCTGTTTTCTCTTACCTGCAGGCAGGGAGTAGAGTCTTAACAATCACACCCTGATTAAAGCTCCCAGGAAGAAGCAGTGGCATGATAGAAAGTCACCATGGAAGAAAGACACACAATTCCAGGGGGCGCCAGTGTCCCCAGAGGGCACTGAAAGCAGGATGCATGCCGTGAGCCTGCAGTACCAGAACAGCTTGTGGGTGCAACAGGTGTGACCCGGTCCCTGTGGACGGCAGTGTGCAGCCCTGTACCCACACCTGCATACACACCTCTGCCTATGCCTGCATGCACATCTGCCCGCACACCTGTGCCCATACCTGCATGCACACCTGTGCTCACACCTACACCTGTAAGCACGCCGGGCAGGCCAGGCACTCCAGAGTACTACACAGTGATTTTGGCAGGCGTTCCTGGGGTGGGGACAAGGTTCACTTTGTGAAAGCCCAGGGAGCTCAGCTCCTGGCCTTGCACACACCCGTGCTCTAGTGTCCACCTTGACCCCTTTCCAGAACAAGTGCTCCACCAATCCAGGTGAGACCTCACCAGGCCACTTCCCTCAGGGGAGCTCTGACGGTCTGGTCCCTCCCTTCGGTGAAGGTGGGGTGATCTGACCACTGTGGGAGTGCTGGGGAGACCCCCACAATTGCCCTGAAGGGCAGGGGCAGAGCACCTGAGCTGCTGCCTTCAGAGGAGGGGCTGTCTTCCACTTTACCTTTCTTCCTCAAGATGGCTGGAAGAAAGAGACAACCCTGAGTCACCTCAGACCCAGATGGCATTCAGTGGTGCAGGGGTCATTAGAGCCTGCCTGGACTACCCCATGTGGGAAACCATGTGAGAGGAAAAGCTTTTCTAGAAAAAGGTCTGAGAACTATTCTAGAGCAAAAGAGACTCATAATCAATTGCAATACATGGACCTTGATTGGATCTCAGTTTTGAAAATTCCATAGAAGAGCCTGTGGGGACAGTGGGGGAAATGCAGAGAAGCCTGAGTCTCAGTGACATGTGGGAATCACTTTGTGGATGGTTGGCAAGAAGAGGGTGTCATGATGGCAGGTGGGAGTACCCTGAGCTCCGGACCTGGCAGCTGAGTCTTCCAGGGTGGAATGCCATGGCCACAGCATTTGCCAAGTGTTCAATCAAATAAAATGCTTTCCACTTTTCCACATTTGAAAGTTTTCATATCAAATGTTAGAAAAAGGAAGAGAGAAGAAAGAAGTTCAGCCCAGATGCCAGGAGGTAAATTAGAGTGACAGTGCAAGAAAAACATAGATTAGACCCTCCAGGACCGGAGAGGTTGTAATGATCATATATAGGGGATGAACTGGGGAAGAATATATTATTGAAGGAATTAAAGTTGTGTTTACAATGGTGAGCAGGCATTAGAGGCTGTTGCAAACACGGTGTCTTAAAAGCAGCCAGAGGGAAAATCGGCTGTTACAGAGAACTGCGGGTCCCAGAGCACAGACTTTTCCAAGAGCAATGAAAAAGGGGGATTACAATTTTGAAGGACTGAAAAGAAAAAACCTTTAAACCTAGAACTCTGTGATTTGCAGAATAAACAGTCATGAAAAAGGGTAAAATCAAGACATTTCCTGGAAATGAAAGACCAAGAGAATTCTACCTTGTTCCTATAATGATGGCACTTCTGAGGACGTGCTCCAGGAGGAAAAGAAGGAACCCAGGAAAATGATTGGAACTGAGGTAGAATAGGGACTTGGGACAAGTAGCATGGTTAATTTTTCCAGCCTATGAAGAATAAATGTTGAGATATAAATAGTATAGTAAGAACATGAGGGACTCCATCTTAAGGTTAAGATTCCATTTTAAAAACCAGGGAGTTGGACAGTAAGATTCCTAACATATTTTATGGTAAGCAACCAATAACCAACTGTATGTTAAAGCAGAGCCAACAGTCCTAAATGATGTGTCCCCCCTGCTTCAGTGTAACCACTATCTTGGAGAAGAGCAGAATCTAGAAATTCCTTGTGTTAAGTTTACCTTATAGACTATCTACAGGACAGAGTCTGGGTGATGATATAACATCTCTCATCAGAGACAGACATCACAAAACTACATGTCAAGCCTACCCCTGCCCCTTTCCTTTGCCCCATCCTTGAAAGCCTTAAAAGACAGAATTATAAACCTTTAAGTATGCTTCATCTCTGAGGCTGCCCACACTCCCCATTCTCTGAGTGTATACTTTGCTTAAATAAAGACTTCTTGCTGCTCAACTTAGTGTGTTTTGTCTCTGTGCTCTTCCAAGCCCCTTGGGAGGTTAATAAGAGACCCTTTTCCCAGCATATTTGTTACTTCACTATTTCATTCAATTTTCTAGACTTAATCACAAGTCTTCTCTCTGTGTCCTACTTCAGACAAGTAGGAAATGGCTACTGAGATCTCTGGTTTGGGCTTGCAAGTTTCCATAGCATGGGTGACCTGGACAGGACTCAGTCATGCTCTTTAGTAGCTTGCCTGAAAATATCCTTTCTTTGCCTTGGGAAGTTCTCAGAACATAATCTCACCATCCAGTGCTCTGCAGCTCCTCCAAATACTGGAGCGGTAGGGGCTTAGTACCCACACCATGCAGATTCAAGCAAGCACTGGACACCATGTGACCCTCACTTCAGGAGTTGATGAGGGATCTTCCCTATGCTGACCAGGAGTTCAGAAAAGATTCCCTTTCCTCCCTCTGTTCTTCCTTGCGCTCTACTGCCTGCACAGCTGTTGCCATCCACTACTACTTTCTCTTTAATGAATTCCTTTCTTACCTACATTCATCTGAACTGTTTGAAAATTCTTTGTGATAAGAGTCAAGAACCCCCCCGCCCATCCAGGTTGAGGTTTCACCTAGTGCACAGGGGAAGACCTCCCCAGATGCAGCTGCCCGACAACAGGACCGTGTGGCAGCGGCAAAGACAGACATGAGGCATATGAACAAAGCTGAGCAATTTATATGCACAATAGCTAATGAGTAGAGACATGCAGAGCTGAGGGTCAGAAAACAGGAAAGGACGCCAACACTGGCCAGAGAAGGTGGGGCAACTCCGTCAACACCAAGCAGGACAATCTTCAATATAGAAAGTGTACCAAGGGCAGAGAAGATCACAACATGATGGCAGCAGCTTCCATTATCAGGAAATAGGGTCAGCTTAGCCTGCAGCAGCAAAGCACAAGGACTGCAGACACTAGTTCTCATGTCTGAGCCAGGATGCCCAAGGTCAAGAACCAACACAGCAGGTTCTGCAGACACTCTTCTCATCTTGTGTGCCCTCACATTGTGGGAATCACCAAACTGACTCTCTGGGGCCTTACTAGGACTCTGAACTCCCATACCTAATCACCTCAGGACCTAAACACCTCCCAAAGGCCCATCTTCTAATGCAATGACCTCATGGGTGAGATTTAAACATATGAATTTAGGGGAGGACACAAACACTGAGTCCACACAATATAATAATTCTAAACCTGCATGCAAAAAATGGACCCCAAATATATACTTCAAGAATTGGTAGAACTACAAGAAGAAATTGACAAACATCATCAGAGGGGTTGATTTCAACCTACCTCTTTCAATTGTTAATAGACCAAGCTGACAAAAAGTTAGTGAAGATAAATGAAATTTGAACACCACCATTAACAAACTTGTTTTATTCAGCATATATTCTTCTAGGAACATAAGCAACATTTACAAAAATTCAGTACTAGATCAAATTGCAAACATCCCAAAGACCCATATAGACCCAAAGACCCATGTAGACCAGGGATCCATATAGACCAGGCATCCAGCTACAATAAAATTAAAATATGTGTGAATAGAAAAATATTGTTAAAATGTTCTTAAATGTCTAAAAACTCATGACTCAAAGTGAAATAATAACAGAAAAATTATAAGTTATTAAAAATGGACAATATAAAAATACTACATTATCAAATTCCAGAGATACAATGGGCACAGTATTTAAGGTGACATTTTATAGCCCCAGATACTTCAATAGGAAGAAGAGAGACTGAAAATAAAAAGCTAAGAACCCAAGGTAAGAGGTTTGATAAAGACCTATAGAATAAACTCAAGTATCATATGAAGATATTGTGAGTAAAGTCTACAATAAATATAAAATGAATATTCAAACATAAGTGCAGGAGTCCAGCTCCAGCCTAGGGGTGGGATGCCTGAAGGTGCAGGATGGAGTCAGCGTGTGGAGAGACAGGACACGGAGTCAGTTGGAGGTGGTCTCTCAACAAAGTGACGATGACAGCTTTATTTATACCATTTTGCACAAGGATATGATTATTTTTTATTATTCTGATGATTAATCAGTATAGACAGTTGATTAATAAGTATAGGCAAGCTTTTTTCTTTTCTTTTTCTTTCTAATCTATTCAAGGTTGGTCAAGTGTTAGACAGGTGATTGTTTTTCTATTCCTTGACCAAACTTTTCCTATCAACATGGACTCTATTGTGTTTTATGTTTCTATGCAACGCAGTTTCTAAGTAGTGCATGTGACCATAGGAGCGTGCTGTATGTAGCAGCGACTATGGAGTCTATCAGCTCAGGGTGAAATACAGGTCACCTAGTGCCACAGTTAGCTAGGATTCTTTCCCACAAAAATATTCTTAGCAGCTTTAATAAATTTATAATCAATCTAAAATCATAAACTCATATCTTCATTATACACCCCTTTACAGGGGACAGTAGGCAGCAAACTACATTTCCCCTTCTTATCTACATTTCTCTTTCGTTTGTGTGGATACCAAAATCTCTCTGACATATGCTACATAGGTCTCCATGACTCCACTACTGCAGGGACTAAACAAGTTCTTACATGGTGAACAATGCAAGAGTATTCATATCATAGAAACTGTTTCTGTTTTAACTACAAACCTTAAACTATAAACAATCAAGTCAAATATGATGTATGATTATTCATTTGATTTTTATACTTTATATATGAATCTCATATTTCTCCTTTACATTTCTAATAAAATGCTGAAGTGGTAGGTAGATGCAAGATACAGATAGAAAGCATGATTTACTGCTGTAAGAAGGCAAGTGTAGATGATCAGGTCTGTGCCTATAGACTAGGTATTAATCCAAGCTGAACAAGGGCAACGAAACATCCATGGGTGTAGACAATTTCTCTCAAAACTGGGGGGATGAGGTTCTAAGCCTCACCTCTGTTACCCCCATTTTCTCACCTGATGGCCCCCCTGCGACTGTGCCTGTCTTAGGTTGTTCCTCCCTTGAGGAATCTTACCCGTCTCTGGCTAACCAGCCATCTTACAGGGCCATACATGGAGATGTAAAGCTGGTAAGTGAGAGAGAAGTAGTATTCTTTGAAAAGGTTAGTTTTTCACTTCTTTGCAGATTTATGCTCCGTGGCTTCTATGCCCAGCACTTGTTTTGAGGTATCTTTACTTCCTGGAAAATTATGGTATTTGGTAATCTCACATATAAGGCACCAAGTTTAGTAAATGGCTGTAATTAAGAAAGAAGAAAAAAAACTATAGAAGTAGTAGAGGGAAGAAAACATGAGATATTTAATTAAGTGTCAACAGGGTTATTCCATTCAACATTCTCTCATAACTCTCTTTCTAGAAAACTTTCCATCACTACTTTCACTAGCATTGTAAACAAGGGGGGCATTCTCAGTGGAAATGGGGTGGTCAATGTTTGACTAACTAACAGTAGGTTTTGGTACTTTATGCCAAGATTGCCATTTGGCCCCTGCGTGTTCCATTCTTCAGGAGCACTGTCCTGGAAAGCTCCTGAGAAACTTATGTTTTCATCCTTTCCACACTGCTTAGCAAAGGTTAGTTAACCCTTAGCAAAAATGCAGGTAAAAGTGAAGCCAATAGTATAATAGAAAAAGCAAAATCAAGGTGGGTAATAGGGGGAGCCAGCTGCGAAGGCCCCTGCTTTGTGGGGGTCTTCTTCCAGCTTGAGCTTTGCTACACAGCCTGAGTAGCATGGCTCCCGGCACATAAGAATCAACAAAACCAAATGGATTCTTTAAAAAGATTAATGAAAATTGACAATCCTTTGTAGAGATGGATTGTCCTAAGTATAATATTAGGAATGTAAAAGAAATGGCAATTTAAAGAAAATTAAGATGATAGCATTAATAAATTTGTGCCACTGTATCTGAAAGCATGTATAAATTGATCCTGGAAAAGTATAAATTAGGGATAAAATCACAAGAGGAAATGAAAATTTCCAGTAGTGTCTTTTAAAAGAGTTAGGCCACTAATACCAAAACCATGCAAAGACCCCACCAAAAAATAAAATTACAGACCAATATCCCTGATGAACATAGATGCAAAAATACTCAACAAAATATTAGCAAACCGAATTCAAAAATACATCAATAAGATCATACCATGATCAAGTGGGATTCATTTCAGGGATGCAAGGATGGTACAAAATTCTAAAATCCATCAACATCATCCACCACATCAACAAAAAGGACAAAAACCACATGATCATCTCCATAGATGCTGAAAAAGCATTCGACAAAATTCAACATCCATTCATGATAAAAACTCTCAAGAAAATGGGTATAGAAGGCAAGTACCTCAACATAATAAAGGCCATATATGATAAACCCACAGCCAACATCATACTGAACAGTGAGAAGCTGAAAGCTTTTCCTCTGAGATCGGGAACAAGACAGGGATGCCCACTCTCCCCACTGTTATTCAACATAGTACTGGAGGTCCTAGCCACAGCAAATAGACAAAACTAAGAAATACAAGGCATCCAGATTGGTAAAGAAGAAGTCAAACTGTCACTATTTTCTGATGACATGATATTGTACATAGAAAACCCTAAAGACTCCACTCCAAAACTACTAGAAGAAATATCTGAATTCATCAAAGTTGCACGATACAAGATTAATACACAGAAATCTGTTGCTTTCCTATACACTAATGATGAACTAGCAGAAAGAGAAATCAGGAAAACAATTCCATTCACAATTGCATCAAAAAGAATAAAATACCTAGGAATAAACCTAACCAAGGAAGTGAAAGACCTATATCCTGAAAACTACAAAACACTCTTAAGAGAAATTAAAGAGGATACTAACAAATGGAAACTCATCCCATGCTTTTGGCTAGGAAGAATTAATATGGTCAAAATGACCATCCTGCCTAAAGCAATCTACAGATTCAATGCAATCCCTAACAAAATACCAACAGCATTATTCAATGAACTGGAACAAATAGTTTTAAAATTCATATGGAACCACAAAAGATCCCAAATAGCCAAAGCAATCCTGAGAAGGAAGAATAAAGCAGGGGGGATCTCACTTCTCAACTTCAAACTCTACTACAAAGCCACAATAATCAAGACAATTTTGTACTGGCACAAGAACAGACCCACAGACCAGTGGAACAGGATAGAGAGTCCAGATATTAACCCAAACACATATGGTAAATTCATATACAATAAAAGAGCCATGGACATACAATGGGGAAATGACAGCCTCTTCAACAGCTGGTGGTGGCAAAACTGGACAGCTACATGTAAGAGAATGAAACTGGATCATTGTCTAACCCCATACACAAAAGTAAATTCAAAATGGATCAAAGACCTGAATGTAAGTCACAAAACCATGAAACTCTCAGAAAAAAACATAGGCAAAAATCTCTTTGACATAAACATGAACAACTTCTTCATGAGCATATCTCCCTGGCAAGGAAAACAAAAGCAAAAATGACCAAGTGGCACTATATCAAGCTGAAAATCTTCTGTACAGCAAAGGACACCACCAATAGAACAAAAAGGCATCCTACAGTATGGGAGAATATATTCGTAAATGACAGATCCGGTAAAGGGTTGACATCCAAAATATATAAAGAGCTCACACATCTGAACAAACAAAAAGCAAATAATCCAATAAAAAAATGGTCAGAGGAGCTGAACAGAGACTTCTTCAAAGAAGAAATTCAGATGGCCAGCAGACACATTAAAAGATGCTCCACATTGCTAGTCATCAGAGAAATGCAAATTAAAACCACAATGAGATATCACCTCATACCAGTAAGAATCACCACCATCCAAAAGATAAACAACAACACATGTTGGCAAGGTTGTGGAGAAAGGGGAACCCTCCTACACTGCTGGTGGGAGTGTAAATTAGTTCAACCATTGTGGAAAGCAGTATGGAGGTTCCTCAAAAAACTAAAAATAGAAATACCATTTGACCCAAGAATTCCATTTCTAGGAATTTACCCTAAGAATGCAGCAGCCCAGTTTGGAAAAGACAGATGCACCCCTATGTTTATCACAGCACTATTTACAATAGTCAAGAATTGGAAGCAACCTAAGTGTCCATCAGTAGATGAATGGATAAAGAAGATGTGGTACATATACACAATGGAATATTATTCAGCCAAAAGAAGAAAACAAATCCTACCATTTGCAACAACATGGGTGGAGCTAGAGGGTGTTATGCTCAGTGAAATATGCCAGGCGGAGAAAGACAAGTATCAAATGATTTCATTCATCTGTGGAGTATAAGAACAAAGAAAAAACTGAAGGAGCAAAACAGCAGTGGACTCACAGAACCCAAGAATGGACTAACAGTTACCAAAGAGAAAGGAACTGGGGAGGATGGGTGGGAAGGGAGGGATAAGGCGGGGAGAAAGGGGGCATTATGATTAGCATGTATAATGTGGGGGGGCATGGGAAGGGCTGTACAACACAGAGAAGACAAGTAGTGACTCTATAACATCTTACTACACTGATGGACAGAGACTGTAATGGGGTATGTGGGTGGGACTTGGTGATGGAGGGAGTCTAGTAAACATAATGTTCCTCATGTATTTGTAGATTAATGACACCAAAATTGAAAAAATTAAATTGGGAAAAAAAAGAAAGAAAAATTAGGCCAGTAGTTAATTAAGTACACAGCAGGCCCAGGGGATTTTGTGTTCAACTCTACCAAAATTTTGAGGAGTAGATCTTCCCAGAATCATACAACCTCTCTCAGAGAATAGAAAAAGAGAGAGAACTCCAGTTTCTTTTATGAGCTACTATATTTTGTTGGCACTAGAAAAATCATTCTCCAAATTAATAGATTAATAAGGGGTAAAGCACATTATCACCCTAATTGATTCAGTAAGCATTTGGTAAAATCCATCACACATTCATGATCAATCTAATTAAGTGCAAATGGAAGGAAACTTCTCAACCTGACAATGTGTCTATCAAAAATCTTCAGAAAACATTATTTTTTATGATAAAAACTTAGAAATATTTTCTTTATAAATCAGTAATAAGACAAGGTATCCCACTCTTACACCTTATATTCATAATTTACTAAAAATCCATGCAAAGTATAATAAATAACATACAACTCTAAAAACCGAGAAGCTTAAGTACTGGAAAACTGTAAGAAGCCAAACTATTATTATCTGAATGTTATGCAATATTCTACATAGAAAAATCAGAAAAATCTATGCCTAAATTGTTAGAAGCAAGAGGTATTTAACAGTATGACTGGCTATAAGGTCAAGATCAACACTTAACAGCAGATTTATGCCCCTGAAACAGAGACAGGATCTTTCCAAGTAACCATGTTTATAACAGCAAAAATTATAAGTCACCTGGGAATTAATCTAACAAATGAGGAACTAAACTATGAAACTTTATGGAAATTGCCAAGGAGAACCAGAGTAATGGAAAGATATACCATGTTCATGGTAAGAAAACTCAACACTCAATGTTCATTTTCTGGGAAAATGACTGACATTCTATACCTAAGGCTAGGAAATAGGAAACTGGATCCTTACTTCACACCACCCAACACTCCCGTTTTCACGAATAGGACAAAAATGAAGGGCAATGTCATCTTTATCCCTTTTTTACTTCTTTTTTAAGAAAATTCAGGACATTCCCATTATGACCTTGAGGCAGGGAGGGATTACTTCAACAAGATACCAAAGCAAGAGCTCACTGAATAAATATGATAACACCAGAATTTAAAGTTTCTTTTCATCAAGGACACCATAAATATTTAAAAAGGTAAAATGAAGAGAAAGATCTTTTCCCACATACCAGGAAAAGACCTGTGCCCTGAAAATGGGGAAAAAGCATAGACACACATGATTGGCAAATAAGTCCTAAAACCTAAAAGCTTAAGCGCTGGAAAAGGAAGGAAAGATGACCACACTCCTGTTGGAAATCACTTTGAAAACTGTCCAACATCTCAGGTGGCAAACACCAAAGCATGGACAGGAGCACAGCACAGAAGCAGCAAGAGAGTCAGTCCAATTAAGTCCAGGAGACAATGTGATGTTGTCTTGTACACTTAAATGTTCACATGCCCTGTGACCCAGAACTGGCCCTCCTAGGGTTTAAAAGCCTGGAGAGGGTCTTGTACATATGCACCAAAGACGAGAATGAAAAGTTCAGAGCTAGTGTCTGCAATAACAGAACATAGGTAACAACCTGGGTCCAATTACAGAAGAAGGAAAAAATAACTTGGGACACAGCCACACAATGAAATATCATGAAACAACAGTAAACACATCAGAGTTGCACACAACAATAAGTGTGACTTGGAAAAACGATACTATTGGCATAAAACTTGAAAACAAGCAAATTGAAGTTATGCATTGTTTAGGTATGAACATACACATTTTTTTTTAATCCTATTTTGTAAGGTCAGGAAAAGAAACTGAGCTGCAGAGAAGTTCAAGCTGTCTGTCATTCAGACAGAATCTGCTTACCGCTTTTTCTGAAATCACAGAGAGAGCCTCAAACTATGTTTGTGCATGTGTGTATATGTGTGTGTGCATTTTGCCAAATTATGCAGTTGGGAGTACCACCCCACATTCTGTGCTGTAATTCAGTGGCATGGGAATCCCCTGGAGGGCTGCTCTGACCCCCCCTCCCAGCTTCTGGGTTAGTAGGTCTGGAGAATGTTCACGCTTCACAGGGCCCCACGGGTGCTGGCTGGTCTGGGCCCTGCTGCATTCGTTAGGAGGTACTGCCTAAGAACATGTCTTTCTGCCCAAAGGACCCAAACTTCTCTGTTTCCTCCTTCAGATTATTAGAGTAAAAAGACTAAAATCTGATTGAAAAACTGGAAACATGCTTTTAAGTCATTAAGATTTGCATTTTCTAGTATCACGACAGGAATAGAAATTGACAATTTTATTTGACCAACACAATCTGTTCCATATCTATCTACCTCAGTATAGAAGCAGAAACCTTCCGTTTAAAGTTCCAGGTGGTGCCTGTGCTTACTCTCACTCTGAGTGGGTCGCCAGCAAATCAAGCCCAGAACCTTCACCGTGCTGACCCAGTCCACATGCCTGCATCCATCAAAGGACTCTAATTTACACTCGTAAACCAGCACAGCTGGACTTGAAAACAGGAGGAAGAGTCTTCCTGTTGGCTAAGTGCCTGTGGTCACTGTAAGACTGATGATTAATTTCATTGAGCTTTAACTGTGAAGAGACCCAGGATGCATGGGGTTTCAGTGGCATTTTAGCACCACGCCCCCCATAATGCCTGCTTGGTACCTTCATATAAAGACAAAAAGCCCTCAGTGCCTCCAGAGTCATGAAATTATTAGTCCCACAAGGGACCTCAAGCACTTGTGTTAAAGTAAAAGCCAAAAGTGTGCATTCATTGTGGCTCAACGCATTAGCTCCATGTCCTGAAGATGCAGTTTCTATGCCCATTTCCGTATTTCTTACAGGAAGTATAAATAAGTGGCTGGTATTTAGAGCCCTCACTGTGTGCCAGGCCTTGCTGTAAGCATTGATGTATCTTAGCTCCTGTAATCCTCACAGTGATGCTGGAGGTAGGGGAAGGTGGGGACACCGAGGCACAGAGCTGGCCCACGATCCCGCAGCAGGAACCTGGGATCCACCCAGCAGCCCTGCTCCATCCAGGTCCTGGCTCTCACCCCTGCACTGGCCCCTTTTTAATCTGGAGAACTGAGAAGCCCAGTGCTGGGGTGGTACCCTGTGTGCTCAGCCTGTCTGCGCTGGCAGTACAAAGAGGACCTGCCTCCGGGGCAGAGCCCGTAGTGCCAAGAAGGGGCTCTGTGGGTCCTTCACTGGGAAAGCACCTTTCGGGTGGCCCCCTGACCCAGAGATTCACAATCAGTCATTCCAGGAAGACAGACTGTGGGCTCCACTTTGGGGTCAGGAAGTTGAGGCTCAGAGGAGCAGAATGGCCCTGGCTACCTAGACAGGAGAGACCCATGTTCCCCTGTGGGGCTGGCAGTGACACACACCACCCCCTCATGCACATTCTGACTGGTGCATGCATACACACACATACACAGATATACACATGGGGACACACATGCACACACAGGTACATGCATGCATACCCATACAAGCACACACACCCAATGCAGGCCTTCCCTTGGCCCAGGTGCTTCTGTGACAGGCATACACACACACATACACATGAACACACACATGCAGGCAGGCAGACATACATGCACACACACAGGCACACAAATGTGCACATGCACACATATTCCCCACAGGCATGCACACACACACAGATCACATACATGCACACGTGCGTGCACACATATCCTAAGGAGCAGGGTTCTCCAGAAGCCATACCCCCCACCCACCGCCAGGGTTCTCCCACCCCCTGGAAGCCCAGCTGCTGCACATTGGCTGTCTCCTTGCCATCTCAACCTTGGCTGCAGTACCATGTACCATGTCTGCTTCCTACTGCTCCCGGCTGGTGTGGATGCCCTGGGTCCTCTGCCCAACCTTCCTGGGTTCTGAGGCAAGGCCTCTCCTCCCCAAGCTCTCCTGGGCTCCCCCACTGATGGGCTGCAGTCCCCATCTTCGCCTTCACTTCCTGGTGGAGTGATGAGCTCCATCCCGCTACACCTGAGACCTTCCTCCAGCAGCCTGGGGATGAGACCCTCCCCTCAGCCCAGGTGCTTCTGTGACAGCTGGACACAGGGCTGCTGCTGAGGATCTCCATTTCCAGGATTGTATTGTGGGCACTAAGGGAAGAGTTCCTGGGGCTTCCTGGGGCAGAAGCAGCACGCGAACTGGTGATCTGCATTCCCGGGGCTTTTCTGGTCATCAGCTGTGTGGCCTTGGTTAGTTGCATCCATGAATTCAGAGCCTCAGTTCTCCCTCTATGAATGCAGGTTAGTAAACTATTATAAGGTTGAAAGGATCCTCCTCCGCCAAGCACCTGACAGGCAGTGTCCTCCACGAAATGGGCAAATCCAAGCCCCTCCCTCTGGCTGACACTTCAGCTCCTGATCTGAGGCCCCAAGTCCTTAGCTTACCATTGTGTGTCTTTTAAACTAAGTTTTCTGATTCAAAAATAGAAAATGAATACACAGTGCAGAAAATGTAATAAACACAGAGAACTGTAAGAATATCTTCAGTGTATCCCCTTTTCATTTAAACCAATTTCCCAGTGAGACAGACACCCTTCTATTTCTTGTCCATTACATTTCTTTTTTGTTTTATGTGAGGTGGTTGGCTGTCCTTTTGTGTCCTTTACTGATTTCTCTAGCAGTATTTTCAGTTGGATTTCAATAGATTTTTGTATATTTTAAGGATATTAATTTTTGTTAAAACATTAACAAATAGTGCTGCAAATAGTTTTCTGGTTTGCTATGTATCTGTTAATTAAACTTTGTCTTTACTTTGAGATATAATTCATACCATAAAATTCACCACTTTACAACTGAGTGATTTTTCATATATTTGCAAGGCTGTACAATCACCACTATCTAATTCCACAATATTTTCATCACCCCAAAGAAAAACCCAGCACCTATCTGCTCTCACTCCCAGCACCTAGCAATAAGCAATCTACTTTCTAAGGATTTGCCTGTTATGGGCATTTCAAAGAAATTTAATCATATATTATGTGGCCTTTTGTATCTGGTTTCCTTCATTTTGCAGAAGATTTCCAAAATTCACCCCTACTGTAGCATGTGTCTGAACCTCATTTCTTTTAATGCCTAAATAATATTCCATCATCTGGATATAACATTTCCGTTATCTATCTGTTGATGGACACGTGGGTGGGCTACTATGGATAAAGCTGTGATGATTTTTGTATGACTTCTTGTGTCCACCTAGTTTTCCATTCTCTTGGGTATATAACTGGGAATGGAAAGGCAGAGTTCTCTGGTTTGACTTTGCGGGAGATGGCCTAAGTGTTTTCCAAAGTGAGTTCACCATTCCGCATTCCCACCAGCAATAAACAAGGGTTTCAGTTTCTCCATACCTTCATCAACAACTGCAATTATCTGTCTTTTTGTATTATATCCATTCTAGTGAGTGAGGGGTGGCATCTCACTGGGGTATTGATTTGCATTTCCCTGATGGCTGATGTTGCTGAGCATCTTTGCATGGGCTTATTAGCCATTTGTGTACATTCTTTGGAGAAATGTCAATTTAAATCTTTTTTAGTTGTTTTTTTTTAATTGTTGAGTATTAAGAGCTTTTTACATATTCTGCATGTTAGACAATGATCAGATATTTGATTTGCAAATAATTTCTCCCATTCTGTGGATTTTCTTTTTACTCTCTTAATAATGTCCTTTTAGGCATATAAGTTTTACTTTTGATTTGGTCCAAATTACCTATTTTTTCTTTGATTGCTTGTGCTGTAGCTGTTATAACTAAGAAACTATTGCTTAATTCAACACCACAAATATTTACATCTGTGTTTTATTCTAAAAGTTTTACAGTTTAAAC
This sequence comes from Manis pentadactyla, assembly GCF_030020395.1. NCBI lineage: Eukaryota > Metazoa > Chordata > Mammalia > Pholidota > Manidae > Manis > Manis pentadactyla. The sequence continues at coordinate 49,399,692 of NC_080025.1, forward strand.
TCTACATCAAAGATACTTAATTTGATTTTTGTGTATGATGTATGAGGTAAGGCTCCAAATTCATTCTTCTGCCTGTGGACATCCAGTCCTTCTGGCACCCTTTGTTGAAAAGACTGTCCTTCCTCCATGGGATTGCCTTGACATGGTTGCAGAAATCAGCTGGTCATATTGTGAGTGTTTATCTCCAGACTCTGATTCTAGTCCCCTGAGCTGTATGCCTAACTCTGTGCCAGTACCACACTGCCCTGATTACTGCAGCTTTGAGTTTTTGAAATCAAAATGTAAGTCTTGCAACTTTTTCTTCTTTTTCAAGATTATATGGGATAGTTGGGTTCCTTGCATTTCCATGCAAACTTTCAGATAAGTTTGTCAATTTCTGCAATAACAAAGAATGACCATTGGAATTTTACTAGGGATTACATCAAATATGTAGATAATTTAGGGAGTATTGTCATCTTAATATTATGATTTCCAATCCACAGACATGGGATATAGCCATTTATTTAAACTGATTTGTGTATGCTGATCTTGTATCCTGTGAACTCGCCCAACTTGTAATTAGCCCTGTTGACTTGATTTTATGAATTCTTTCCTTAGGATTATCTATATACAAGATCACTTCACCTACAAAGAGAGTTTTACTTCTTTCTTGCTGATCCGGGTATATTTGTTTCTTTCTTGCCTATTGTCTTGGTTAGAACCTGCAGCACAGTGTTGAACAAAAGTGGAGACAGCTTATGTCGTATCCTGTTCCTGATCTTAGCAAAGCAACAGCCTTCCACCATGAAGTGTGACGTCCTCTGTGGGTTTGTCATCGGTGTCCTTTATCATACTCAGGAAGTTTCCTTTTATTCCTAGTTTTTTGAGTGTTTTTATCATGAATGGGTGTTGGGCTTGTCAAATGCCCTTCTGTGTCAATTGAGATGAACATGCTTTTTCCTCCTTTTTTCTTTTAATGTGTATTACTCATTGTCTGCTAATTGTATTACTCATTAGTCTGCTAGGGTGACATAATAAAGTGCCGCAGGCTGGGTGGCTTAAACAACAGACCTTTATGCTCTCACGGTCTGGAGGCTGGATGTCTGAGATCAAGGTGTGAGCTGGGCTGGTCCCCCTGAGGATTTGGGGAGTGGAGGGCTCTGTTTCAGGCCTCTCTCCAGCTGCTGGGTGCCCAGGCTTGTGACAGTGTCCCTCCAGTCTTGACGTGGCACTATGCTCCCTGTGTAGATATCTGTGCCCAAATTTTCCCTTTCAATATGAAGGCCAGTCCTACTGGATTAAGGGCCACATACTCCAGGATGATCTCATATTAACTAATTACATGTGCATCAAGCAATTCTCCTTCCAGATAAGGTCACATTAGGAGGTTTGGGATTAGGACTTCAATATGTAAATTTCAATTCTGCCCAATAACAGCTTGAATACAGTAAAACATGCAGACGTTGAGAATACATTGGACTAATTCTTACTGATCTGTAAGCCCTCATAACTACCAACCAATCAAGATATTGGGCATTTCCAGCACCCCACAGGCTCCCTTTCACCCCAGATAATACTTGCCCAAAAGTAATGGCTATTTTAGCAAGACTTTACTTTGAAACCAATGATCTATTTCTGTTTTCCAATGTCTGTTTGAAACTACATGATCTCAAGGGCCCTGATATATCCTGTTCTAAGGTAGAAGGCCACTCCGAGCCTGTGTGTTCTATGGCTGGAAGCAGATGAGACATCTGTTCACTGCTTCACACCCACCAGAGGCAATACTGCCTGGCTTCCCTCTTGACACCAGTTAGTCACCAGGTCCTTCGGGGCTAATGTCCCGATAGCCCCCTGCACATCCCAGACCAGCTTCAAGCAATAAAATGACAGCCTGGCCGTCCCACCACAACAGCCCCCACCCTGGGGCTCCCAGTGCCCAGATAATGCAGCCATGTCTAGAGTGTGAGAGACGTCACTGCCACTCCTCCTGGAGCCCACACCCCAGAACCAGGTGACCAGATCTATGGCTTCTGTCCTGGTCTGTTCATTCCTGTGTCTATTTCCTAGGTCTTCATAGAGGGATCACCAGAAACATGGAACAAATCCGCAGCAGGATGACAAGAGCTGCAGCCCTCTCCGTGGCACCTCCGCCCCCATCTAAGGCCTCCACCTGGTTAGGGCCAAACCATCGCAAGCTCAGTCTGGGCAGAATGGAAATCCCCACTGCGTTTCTCTTTAAAGTCACCCTGCTTTATCCTTGCTGTGGTTTTTCTGCTCTTGTTTTTTGTTTTGGGCTTTTGGTCTTAGTTTGGTAGATCTACTTATCTGTGCTCTCACCCCAGAAGCTCCTGCCCACACCCACTCCTCTCCTCCCCACCAGAGCCTCCTAGTCGCCTCTCACAGGTGCCAGCTCACAGCAGTGTCCTGCGTGGCCTCTCTCCTCTTTCCTCCTCCATGCCGGCCAAGCTGAATTTCCTGAATGGAAATTGAGTGTGTCTCTCCGTCTTTAACACTGCCCAGGGCTTCCTAATACCCTCTGTGCAGATCCAAGGGGTCTCAGGTACTCTGGGCTCCCCCTGCCTTTGGGTCTGACCTCCCACTGCCCCAGCCCCAGGCCCAGGCCCAGCCAGCACGAGGGGCTTAGTTCCTGGAAGTGCCTTGCTCCTGGGCATGCCAGCTCAGCCTTCCAGCTGTCGCTCATAAACTCGGCCTTGGGAAGTCCTACCCATGATAAGCCTCCTGCCCTGGTGAAGCGAGCACTGTCCTCTGGCCCCAGCTCAAAGCCACCAAACTCTGCTCCCAAAGTACTTATAACTTCCAAGGTCCAAGGTCCTCCTTCAACTCTTAAAGCTGAATGACCTTGAGCAAGCTGACTGACCTCTCTGGGCCTGTTTGTCCATCTTTAAAGTGGGAGTCATAGTAGCCTATCTCAAGGCTGTCAGGAGGAACTGAGTTTTACTCCTGGCACCAGGGAGGTGCTCAGAACTCAGTAAATACTCCTTTAATATTCTCTGTACACCTTCCTACTGGACTGCTCCCACAGGGGAGCAATGTCCACATTCCACAAGGCAGGGAGACCCCCAAGGGCAAGAATTGCAGTTGCCCATCCCTCTAGGGGCAGGTGCAGCCCGGAGCCCTGTGCGCAGATGGCGATGGAGCCTCCACTGCATTTACCCACCATTCCCCTGGGGTGGGCGAGAGGCTGACCCCGGCTCCCATCCTGTCACTGCAGGTGCCAGTGGAGTGCAGCACATACACGTGTCCTTGGCCTCACCGCCGTTCCCTGGACACCAGCGCAGAGATGACCGCCTGGTTACACACCTGTGCTGGGTGACTGACTGGGTTGGCTCTGTGGGCTCTCGGGGCCCCAGCTGCCTGGGGAATCAGGCAGAGTAATTTGGAGTCCAGGAATTAGCACTTTGAGTTAATAGCCCCTGAACTCCAGTGTTGATATTTGTCTGAACCCCTGGTTATAACACAGAATTCTGCTTGTGGCTTGGAAAGTCCCAGTGCCCCATGCCCCACTCTGACATTCTCAGCAACGATTCATAGCTTGGTCTGTCATCTCTCCTAAGCCTCAGCTGGAAAGTGGAGCAATCATTAAACCTGCCTCACTGAGGCAGGGCTTTGTGAACAACACATAAATAAAAGGTAGAATGAGAATCCTTACTTATACTAAAGGGAAAACTACCTACAGCCCAGAACATGGGCCTGAGCAAGTCTGCTTATGAGATGGTCTCTGGAAGTTACAATGAAGAGGGATTTGTTCCCTAAAGTGAGCCCCAAATACCCTCTGAAGAGCTGTCGAGGTTTCCCAAATGATGGAGAAGACCGGCAGACAGTCTGAGAGCCAGGCCAGCCTCGTCCTCAGCCCACAGGCCTGCAGCCACCTCACAGCCCACCTTCCTGGGACACCAAGAGCCTCTACGGTGTGGTGAGCAGGTTCTCCCTGGGCAGAGTCCCCCCACCTATGACAGAGCACCCCTTCTTGGAACACCTCCAACTCCAGTCAAGCCCAGCAGGTCCAGCCTCTGCCTGGTGGACTTCCCAGGGTGGCCAACAGTGGCCAGAGCTGGGGACCCAAGACAGCAGGCCAAGGACTGCACTCCTTAGAGCCCCAGTCTGCTCCTTCTCTCCTTCGCCAGCCCTCCTCTGCCGGGAAGGTCCCCTTTGCAGCACTCAGACAGGACCAATGACCACACGGCACCCCGACCTCATCCTGACCAGGCGCTGAGCCCAGGGTTGCCCTGGGGCCAAACCAGTTTAAAATCAGGTGTGCCAGCCCATTCTCAAACTGCATGCAGAAGCTCATTGCTCTCTCAGCGATGGCCTGACCGTTTCCCAGAGGGGCTCAATTAACATGGTGGAGACACATGCCAGTCCTCATACTCTTAGAAGTCTGCAAAACGGACCAGCTGAGTCAGGCTTCCCTGACGAAGCGACATGGGATTTGGGTTTTGAAGAAGGAATAAGATAAACTCTTCCCAGTTTCTATTATGAGGTCAGAATTGCTCAGATACCAAAATCAGATGAACACTGTGTGAAAAACAAAAAATGAACCAATAACCCTCATGGGTACAGATGCAAAAATCCTTGACAAAGTATTAACAAAATATTATCAAATACTAGCATTTACAGTTTAAGACATATACACTGTGACCAAGTAGTGTTAAATTCAGGCTTCCAGGGATGGTTCAGTATTCAAGAGATCAATCAATACAATCACCATGTTAATAAGCTTTTGAACAAAAACCGCAAGATAATATACATTGATGCAGAAAAAGCATTTGATAACATTCAATACTCCTGATAAAAACTCAAAAAAAAGAAAAAAACCGCACACAGCTAGGAAGAGGGGAGCTTCCTGAACCTGATAAGGACTCAAGGAAACCTTCAGCCAAAACCCATTGTACCTGGTGAAATAAGGAACAATCCCCTAAGGTGGAAACCAAGTCAGGGGGTCAGTTTCCCACCTGTGCTCCACCCAGTGCAAAAGGGAAGGAGAAGGCAAAGAAATTGGAACAGAAGAAATAAACCTGTCCTTATTTGCAGATGGCATGGTTGTCTGTCTAGGAAATCCCAATGATTCCACACGGAAGAACTTCTAGAACTAATAAGTGAGTTCAACCAGGTCATAGGATGCAAGATGAATATGCAAAATAGATTGTATTCTTTCTGCAAACACAAGGAAAGAAAAATCAAAACTGCAACCCTGCTTATAATTGCTCAATAAATGAGGTATTTGTGTATAAATATAACAAAACATGTGCAGAACATGTATGTTGAAAACAGCATGCTTTTGAAAGGTGATCTGAGTAAATGGGGAGACCTCCAGCATTTTGGGCTGGCAACCCTGCTACGGTGCAGATGCTCTTCCTTCCCAAATTGATACACAGGTTTCCTGCACTTGTATTCAAACCCAAGCAAGAGATTTTGCAGATTTGCACAAGACTATTCTAAAATTTACATGGAAAGGCAAAGAAAACTGGAGTAGATCAAACAGCTTTAATAGAGCAGAATAGAGTGAGAGGAATCCCTCTACCTGATCAGCTATGGTAATGAAAACTAGGGTATCAGCAGAGACAGACTCGGAGGTTAGTGAGCTAGAAATAGACTCACTCCAGACAGCTAGTCATTCCTGAGAAAGATGTAAAGGCAGTCCAATGGAGGCAGGAGAGGGCTTTCAATAAATCGCAAATGCTGCTGGAGTGGCGCCCATCCAGGCAAAAATGTGAGCCTGGACTTGTCTCACACCGCACACCTTATAAAAATTAGTTCAAAATAGATCACAGGCTTAATATAAAATGTAAAACTATAAACTTCCAGGAGGAAACATAGTAGAAAAGAAAATGAAAGGAAAAAGCTTTGTCTTCCTTTGTTTTAGTACTTTCTTAGTTGCCAGAAGCATCTGAGGGCAGCTTGCTCTTACACCCACTCTGGGGCCCCCCCCATTTCCACTTTTCTCTATGTTAGGTTCTGACTTCTTTATCTCTCCATTCCCTCCTGGCATGTACCCTGCTCCAGACACACTGTTGTGCTAATCATGTTTACTGCCATGTTTGAATGGAAGCTTCATCAAATATGTCTAAGCTGTGGTCCCCAGACCAGGAACAGCAGGAAAATTACTAGAAATACCAATTCTAGGGCCGCACCCTGGGTCTGCTGAATCAGAAACCTGGGGATAAGCCCAGAGACTCACCCTCTGTGTCCTGTGGCATCTGGGAACCTCTGATCTGAATCATTGCTTCTCCAAGTACAAGCTAGGCCAGGAAGGACCACACAGCCCAGAATAAACATTTCCATTTTGTAAGATTGTTGCCTGGTTTCTTCTGGCCTCCTCTCCCTAAACACAGCAGAGAAAACCAAAATTTAGTTTTGTCATGTATTGCTCTGCAGTCCAGCTGACTGTGGCCAGTCTTGGGGTCAGGAAGTAAAGTCTGAGGGCTGTGCTTGGAGAGTGATTGGGAACTCTCAGAGAAGAGGGCATTAACTGCAATATCCTTCAAGATGTTTGCAATTGAGCCTTGAAAATCCTATGGCTCTCAAGTGCAGTGTTTTATTCTCATTAGCCATGATGGAATCAATTTTCTTCACTGGCTCTCTGTGATGCCTGATTTATTTTGAAAGGAGAAGGAAAATTATTTAATTTTTGGGTTTCAGTGTGAAGGGTAAATTAAATAATGGCATGGAGTGTGGGCAACAGTGTTTTCCTTTGCTGGCTTCCAGAAACCATGTCTATTTTTCCAGTCATTAGAAAGTACTCCTTTTGAAAAGAAAAATGCAGTCCTCACAACCATAAATGGCTCATACTATAGCTCAAAACCTTTTAAAAAAATGTTATATTTTGCAAAACTTACATTGCATCAAACTCAGAGTCTCTGGAACCTGAGCAAGCAGGCCCCCCAACTCAGCCCCCTCAGCATCTACAGCAATATTTTGCCAATAAGCCATTCGAGTCCAAATATAGTTCTGATGCTTACAGCACTTTCTGGAGCAATTAAGTGTGTCGTTTCTGACACCCCACGTTGCATTTTGTGCTTGCTTTCCTTGGTCTCTGATCTGTGACCACCTGCATGCAGTCTAACAGCTTCCTGGTACACTCAGCCGTCTCCTGCCTCCATTTTGCAAACCATGGTGAACAAAGGAAACGGGTGGCTGTTGCAACCTGGAAGGAGAAGCACTGACCCATGGTGCTTCACTCTCAGCTAATGCGGAGGGGTCTCCCCTCCTCCTGGGCTCCACCACAGATATCCAGCTGCCCTCCCAGAGCTCCCCCAAGAGATAGCAGCCCCATCCTTTCCACTTGCTGGGTGATTCATGTTCCACCAATGCTGGTTCAGTCCCCAGGACCTGGCCGGGAGAAGGCATCATGGCCAGGCCCTGCTGCAGGCCTGCTGGCCCACCCAGAAGTGGTCTCGGAGGTGAGGTCCCGTGTAGGAAGCTTTCTGGCTGTACTCTCGGGGTGAACACCCTTGTGGGGGCAGGCCTGAGCAGGACTCATGGGGACAGTAGTCCTGTCACGGGGGTTCTAACCTGCAGGACCCCTCAGGGTCTCACCTGGCTGAGGTACAGAGCTGGGGGGCTACCACCACCCCCACAGGGAATGTGGAGACAGCCAGGACAGCCAGTAACCTGGCTGGTGGACTCACACCCTGCTCCATGAGCCCACATTCCCTCATCACCCTCAGGCCTCCCGCTGCACCTGCTGCTCACACACCGCTGTCAGGGACCATGCCTCCACAGGGCTTCTCAGAAAAATCCAGCTTCCACTGTCTGGCAGGTGAGCTTCCTGAGTGCTCCTGAGGCCATGTGGCCTCTTCCCAGACATGACTTCAGTACGGCACACTGGCTCCCACAGACCCTCCCTCCCTCCCTCCTGGGACCCAAGATCAGCTCAAGGGCCTCTTTGCAGGAATAGTGCTCAGGTAGCAAATGGGCCAAGAGGCCCCTGGCAGGGTGGCTCAGGCCCAGGAAGATGCTGCAATCCTTCCTGGCAGAGCTGGAAGAGGGGAGACAGACTGGTGGGGAAAGGGGCACACGAACCCTGACGCCTGGATGCCAGGACTCCTGACCGGTGCCCAGCTAGCAAGCCAGGCAGACAGAAGCCTGAGGAAAAGGGGTAAGAAAGGGTGCCACCATGGCTGATGTTCCACACTGAGCAGCCAGTCTGATGGTGTCCCCCAGAATCCGTGTCCAACCTCAGAACAGGACCATGTTTGGAAACAGGGTCTTTGCAGATATAATTAGCTAAGGTTCTCAAAATGAGGCCACCCTGGATTTAGGGTGGGCCCCAAATCCAAGAACTGGTGTCCATTTGTCACTGAACCAAACAAAATCAGGGTGCCAAGCAAGGAGAACAGATGGCTCATGTCCAGGGTCACCAAGTCCTTGCTTGGTGCCCTGTCATAAATACTGACTTTGTTTTCCTATATCCTGATGTCAGGGTTTGGCTTTGCTGCATGTCAGGGGAGTGGACCCAGGTTTGCCTGCTTCTATTACACTTATAAGAAGAAGAGAGGACACTTAGAGACACAGGCAGAGGCCATGTGAAGACAGAGGCAGAGACAGGAGAAACACTGTCCCAAGCCCAGGGATGCCTGGAAGCGCTAGCCAAGAGAAGAGGCAGGAGGGACTGCAGAGGCCCTGCAGTGGCCCTGCCCTCACCTTGATGCCACACTTGTGGCCTCAGAGTCTGTGAGAGAGCATGCTTCTGTTAGCCACCAAGCCTTGGCCGCTTGCTCTGGCAGCCTAGGAATCTAACCAACTACTGGTGTCCATGTGGCATGACCACAGACTTAGCCAGTGGGTTCCAGGTCTGGATTATTTGACTAAAGGTCTCACCAGGTACAATAGGGCCCCCACAAGGATGGCGGAGCTATAAAGAAGCCTGTGGGCACACAGAGGCCAGCCCTCTGACAAGTCCAGGTACACAGTAGAGACTGCAGCACCTTGGGCAGGTATCCAGGTGCCCCAGTGCCGGGCTCAGAGGTGCAGGCAACCCCCATACTCCCATGGAACTTTATCCGGGCTTGTACTGCGTTATGGACTGAATTTGTATGTTAAACCCTAATAGCATATAGTATCTTAAGAAATGGGGCCTTTGGGAGGTGACCAGGGTCAGCAGGGATAGTGGGTGGGCTCCCATGCTGGGATTGGTGCCCTTACAAGAAGAGGAGGCGAACAGAGTTCGCTCGCTCCCTGCCCTGTGAGCATATGAGAAGGTAGTCCTCGGCAAGCCAGGAAGAGCCTGCCCCTGCCAGCACGCTGATCTCAGATGTCTGGCCTGCAGAGCCCTGAGGAACACGGTCTGTGTTTAAGCCCCAGTCTGTGGTTCTGCTGTGGCCGCCCCAGCTGATTAAGGCACAGCACATCCCCCTGCAGGCCCTGGCCCAGGGGCCAGGACTGACCCACCTAGCTCTCCCAGGAGCGGTGTGGGGGGTGACCTGATCAGTGCAATCCAGCACTCAGGTGAGCTCACCACATTTGTCCTCCCTCACCCACTGTGGACAGCAGAGGAGCAGTAAAGTCAAGGCAGGCACACTGGTCTGATGAAGGGCTCGTCCCTGCTGTCAGCCTTCTCTTGCACCATATACCGAACTTTCCAGAGTTATGCTTTTCCTCTGGGGTTATTTTTGGAATGTGCCTAACTTGTACCTGCACTAAAAATAGTTGGCAGAGAAACAACTAGACATGATGGCTAATATTGCTTATTACTTATTACCTTTTGAATTTGTAAGAATATGCAGGTTATGCAACTTAATCATTTTTATGAAAGGATTTTCAATTACTTCAATTCTTTACAGATTGTCATATAAGTTGTTCTTTGGTTTCAAAACTTTTCAAAAGGAAAATGTCCATTTCTTGCCTATTTTCTCATATGTGCTCTTAGCAGTAGGTAGATGGACTTTACCAAGCTTATGCACAAAGCTTATCATGAGAAATTTTTTCAAAATTGTTCCTGGAGACCGGAGCCACCTGGCTGGGTGGATGTGGAACCTGGGATCCCAGGAGTCAGCCTGCATCCGGGGCCTCGTAGTTGGCCTGGATGTTTGATGGCCTGGGCCTGTGCGGCACCGGAGTGAGCCGGGAGCCTGGGTCTGCGGGGCGTTGCTTCGAGGCCGGTGGGTTGGCTGGCCTGGCTCTGAGGCGGACCAGGAGTTTGGGTCCTCGGCGCCGGGCTACAGTCCACGCCTGCTGCGCCCGCGGCCCTGGGAGCTGGCCCGGTGCTGAGCTTGACTTTCAGCCCTCTTCCTGAAGACCAGAAATCAGTCATTTAAGAGTAATGAGTCCCAGAGCTGAAGTACTAGAATCCAGTAAGGGTTCACCAGTAACAATGCCATGAAACTAAGTGTAAGTGTATGAATCATTTGGCTGTAGCTCCACTACCAAAATCATGGTCAGCAGACTAGGAGCATCAGCATCATGTGGAGGAGTTATAAGAAATTCAAATTTTGGAGCTGTTCCAGACCTCCAGAACCAGAATCTGCACTGTAGCAAGGTCCCAGATCACCTTGACAATGATTGCTCCATTTGAACCATTTGAGGAAGAACAGCAGAGCAATTTTACCGAGGCCTAAACATTTTCAAATGGGCTGAGATACTGATTCCAGACAGCCAAATGACCATTAAAACATAGATGGGTGGTTGTAAAATATGAAACTAACTTGAGAAATGTGTTTTTTGACATTTTTATTATACACACAGCCATATAAACTCTAACATTTCCTTCTCAATATGGGGGAAAAGTTATTCTTGCCACAGACATGAAAGGACAGTTAAGGAAGGAAGCTCATTTATATAGATTTTCAAGTAACTAAGATAAAAACCAACAATACCAAAATGATATAAGTGGGGGAAATGATAAGTGCAGGAACCACTCAGCATTTGACCCTTGACACTCGTCCTTTCAGAGACACCAGGAGTTGACACAAAAAACAAGTAAACACACAAAAGAGGGAAGAATTAGAAAATGTTTAAAAGCTACACTGTCCACCAAATCAAGTGATAGTGTAGCAAAATCTTGGTCCCTAAAATTTTATCTCTTGGAAGTATTTGTAAAAAGATTGTGTATCATTTGAATTCACTGTTGAAATAAAGGATGTGATTGTTCAGCTATGTAGATTTGATCTGCAGAAGTTTGACTGATTATAGTTCCTGAAAGTATCTCCTACAAACACATTAATAGACACATTTACACAATTACTACAATTAAATATTTAATTTAATTTACCATAACACACTGAGAAGAGTTTATATTATCTCTCTTTATTATAGCTAAATATTTTATGGCACGAAGTAAAATCATATACCTTAACTGACACTTTTCATCATTTATCTAGTCATTATCAGAAAGGGGTATCTTATGGAATCTATAAAAAGCCAATGTTAAACCTCTCATGTAAATCAATCTTCCAAGTGTCAAGCTTTTATTTTTTTTTGATTATCCATCCTTATACTCTAGGAACACTATAGTTCAATACAAAAATGGAATATGATACACACAAAACCAAACAAATAAAACTAGACATATACATACTTTTGAATTTTCATTAGTTACTTGAGTAAATACTCCATTTCAGTGACCTAACTATAATAGTCTCTATATAATTATACATGGATAAGAAAACTCATTTGTAAAGTAAGCTTTGTGACATAAATACAGCTCTTGACCCTATTTGTTGATACCTTCTCCTTTTAAAAAATAATAAAATTGTACCTGAACTTGTAAAAAAAAAATTGTTCCTGGAAATATAGTCCCCTTCCCTATCCCACCTACATCTCATTTCTTCCTTCTTTCCCCTCCCATTGAGATAAAAAGAATCACTTTATCTTTTAAAGATGAAGAATATTTGGAATTGTGTTCCATGTACCTGAGTCCATTCAAAACAAGTAACAGAAATAAAATTCAATATCCATCCCTAATTTTTAAAAATTTGATGAAGCGAGTAATAGATTAAAGGAATTACTGGACATAGTAAAGAATAATCCATGTAAAATGATCATCTAACACTTTATGGCAACATATTGAGGGGTTCCTTTTAACATCTGGAGTAAGACAAGATTTGCTTCTTAAATCTGTAAGTTGAAGTCTTTTGTCAACTTTGGGGAGTTTTCAGCCCTGAAGTCTTCATATCTATTTTCTGCTCCACTCTCTTTCTTCCTGCCTCTGGGAGCCCCACAACACCAACACCAGACCTTGCAGCCTTGCTCCACAAGTCACCATGGCGTGGCATGGCATTCCTGTTCAGTCCTTTCTTCTTTAGTGTCAGAGACTGGCTCCTCTGTCTACACACTGCTGCCAGTGTACTCTTTTGTTTTGGCCATTGTATTTTTGAGGTTTACACTTTCCGTTTAGGTCTTCTCCATATTTACTATTAATTTTCCAAGGCTTTCAATCCTTCCATTTGTTTTAAGAGTGTTTGCTGTTACTTCATAGAGCACTCTTATAATGATAGCTTTAAAGTTTTTGATAATCCTATCATTACTGTCCTCGTGGCATTGACTTCTGTTGATTGTCTTTTCCTAGGCAAACTGATGATTTTCTGGTTCTTTGGGTGCTGAGTAATTTGGGGTTATACTCTGAATGTGTGGGGTTAGGTCAAACTCAGGCTGCAAGTTCCAACCCACCATCTGTGAGTTGTGATCTCAGATCTACTCTATCTTCCAAGCCTCTGCAGCCCTGTCCAGATATGCCCCCTGGGTGCCATCCAGGGGCACATGTGGCCTGATGGTGGTGTAGCCTCTCACTCAGGCCTCAAATTCTTCAAGTGTTGCTTGGAGTCAGAGGTTCATGAAGCTCACAATCAGTTGTATGGCTTCCTCCCTCTTTCCCATGATCTCCCTGCATTTTCTGATCCCTGTGGGTCCTTTCATTGGCCCTGGTGCCCTGCCTGCCCTGCCTACCCTGCTCCACACTGTGCCTTCTGGGACAGCACCTACAGCAGGGCCAAGTGGTGGAAGGCCACCAAGAGACAAGAAACAGGAGGAGTTTGCCCTGTCCTCCTGGCTGTCAGCTGCTCCTGTCAGGAAGAAGTTTCCTCCTCAGCATTTTAGTCACCTGGATGCCTGCTGCCATCCCCAGCACTGCCTCTGCTGTTGGGGGACTTACTGGGGTCTCAAACATGGGCCAGCAGAGAAAAGAGGAATATCCCTCCACTGCTCTGTCTTTTCTTGCTCTCTGAGCCAGAGCTTCAGGGCTTCCTTGAGGCTCTCTGCACAATGGTGCCCATTCCTGGGTCTACACAGAGGCAGGAGAGACCAGGACCCTAACCCTGGCTTGATGGTACTTCAGACTCTTGTCCAGTCCCCAATTCACCCACCATCATCTGCTTCTCAGGGTCTCATGTCCCTGCCCCAGGTGCTCAGCCCAGGTCCTGTCACAGTGGGACACAGTGGGAGACACAGGCAGAACCAGAGCTCCACCCACTTTTCAGTTTTGTTTGATTTTTTCACACTTGAAACTTTATCCTTATGAAATTTATTTTGATGTGAGTAAGCAAGGATCCCAGCTTTCTAATATGGCTAGCCAGCTGCCCCAACATAATCCAATATATCAACCATCTTTCCCACATGAGTTCTATGGATATGTTTCTTGTGAAAGTTTAATGAATTTTCAAAGAAAATTACAATGAGATACTTTTTTTTTTGAGCTGTGGGCAAGGCCTTCTGAAAGCTTATGGAGACATAAGTAAATGAGATGACCAAAAACATTTTTGAGAAAGAACAGTAATGATAGAGGCATGGACTGATTTTCCGTGTTACATAAAGAAGTAGTCATTTGATCAATACATTGATGATTTGCTGGTGTGATGACATATCGATAAAGCAGCAGAGAAAATAGACAAGCAAAGCTATAAATGTATACCCTCCTCCTTAAACACAGGAGGAAAGGCAGCATGTGTGGGGATGGGGAGAAATTTGGGAAGGTTTTATTTGCATTTTGGAGAGAAGGTCTGCGAATAACAAAAGAAGTGACCTAAGTAGCCGAGCATGCCTGGATAGACTCAGAATAAATCACATTGATATGGAGACACATGATTAATAGCCTGTAAATCACAGAAGTGGGCCAGAAAGGAAGGAAATGGGCAGGACCAGGTCCCCGGAATATTGCTGCTGGTCTGTTCACTCTGCCAAAGCCGCCAGGCCACCTTGCAGACCTAAGAGTTCTGCCCACAGTTGAGGATCGATGACCAACATCCTCGCTCAGAGGAGAGGAAATTCAAGGTAAAATGGGAGATGGGAAACAGGAGACAAGTTTCCCATTTAGGTTGCTAGGAAGGGGTGGGATGAGCCATAATGACATGGACAGGCTCAGAAAATACCAACCAGCTCATCAATGGCCAAAACTCAAAGCACAAAACCCTCACTCACATCCACTTTTTACTGAGACTCCTTCTAGTCTTGACTCAAAGAAACTGCCAGCAGCATTGCGCTGCTTTAATCACATTAAAATGTGAGCTCATGTATTCTTCCTTCAGGAAGAATGCCACCCAGAGGAAGGACCCAGAAACAAAGGAAACCTTTAAGTGCGGGGCATGGCGTTGCAGGCAAGTCCTTTAGTGTTCATGGAATCCAGGGAGCTTGTGGCTGTCAGGAAAACTTACAGATTAAAAGTATATGTAATACTGAACCTGAAAAAACCCCTGAGGGCCAAAGGAGAGAACAAAAATAAGTTGAACGCATATAGAAATATAACATGTCCTCAAAAACTCTATGATCTCCTGTGACATGAGCTGCTGTGAGCCGCACCTCCAAGTCTGCTCAGAGCGAAGGGAGGGCTGTGGGTGTAACATCACAGGCCCTCAGGTGACAATGTCCACATGGAATGCAGGACCCACACTGCTGCAGAGCCCTCCCTACAGCCTGCTGTCTGGATGGTCACAAAATTCTGCTGAATCCTCTTTCAAGGGGGCACCACCCCACCCGGGCGCTTCTCAAGAGCATCCCTATTTATCAGAAAGTGTTCTTAGAGGGGAACAAAGTCAGCCTCGCTGAAGCTTCTGCCCTCTGATCCTTCTTGATAGAGAGGCAGCTGGCTCTCTACCCCCATGTCTGGGGCAAGACTGGATGTCAGGACTCCCTTGCGACCTGCCTTCACATGGTGGTGCTTACCAACCACTCGGGACCTCGTCACTGCCCTGTCACTGTCTCTTAGAGAAGGGCCAGTGGCACCACCTGTAGCAGCATGATGTGCAGAGGGCAAGCAGCACGCCACGTGGCTCACCTGGCCTGTTAGTACTTGTCTGCTTGGGCTGCAGGAGGGACAGCCCACTGTGTATCCTTTGTTTAAACACACTCCAGACACAGGTATGCACATTCCCCACCCTGACCCCCCACACCAGCTGGGTGTCCTGCAACTTCATTCATTCCAACACCGCCTACCAGGGGTCAGCACTGACAGCAGGGGTGAAGGGCTCAGTCCCACAAGACCTCCCCCTTCAGATGCCAAATGCAACGAGTGGGCCCCCCAGTTACCCACAGCTTCTGTCCAACTCAGCTACAAATCTGGGGCTCCCATGAGACCCCCCCAAGTCGGTTCAATAATTTGCTAGAGAAGTTCAGAGAACCCAGGAAAACAGTGGACCTGCTATTACTGGTTTTATTATGAAGGATATTTTAAAGGGTGTGAATGAACAACGTGAAGAGACACACAGGGAGAGAACAGAAAGGCCTTGCGTGCAGGCACTCCTGTCCAGGGAGCTGTGTGTACCACCTTCTGGGGCCTGGACATGCTCACTGGTTGGAAGCTCTGCAAACCTGCATTTCAGGGATTTCATGGAGGCTTCTTCACACAGGCACCATCCATCACTAACTGCATCCCCAGCCCTTCTCCCCTTCCTAGAGGATGGGACAGGGTGGAAATTTCCAAGTTTCTAATCAGGGTCTTCTTGGTGACCAGCCCAGCCAGGAGCCCACCCAGAGTCACCTCATTAGAACAAAAGATGCCCCTTTCACCCAGGAAATTCCAAGGCACTCAGGAGCTCTGTGCTAGGAATGGGGTGGGCAGACATCAATGTTACCTATTTCCTATTATTTTACAGGCTGCCTTAACAAAGCGCTGCTGCCCAGTAGCTTAAACCACAGGCACTGAGCAGTCCTGGGCCTGGACGCCCGGGTCTCAGTGTGGCAGAGTAGGACCTCCTAAGGCCTCTCCTGGGCGTGTAGACATGTCTCTCGTGTCCTCATGTGGTCGTCTCTCTGTGCGTCTGTGTCCTCATCTCCTCTTTTGAGGACCCAGTCACATGGGATTAGGGAACAGCCACATGACTTCACTGTACCTTATCATGCCTGCCAAAACCCTATCCCCAAACCCAGTCATGTTCTGGGGTCTGGGGGCCAGGGCTTCCGCATGTGGATTTGGGAACAAAGCTCAGCCCATGACAGTGAGGCAAGACTACTGTTATCTCCATTTCATGTGTGTAAAGCAAGGGGCTGGGACACCCCACTTTTCTGGAGATTTCTTCTCTATTAAGGCAGTTTAAATTCTCACAAACTGTTTCAGACCATGCTGAATTAAACTAGTGGCCCACTAAAAAGTTTCCATAAATCCATTTCGGTTCACCTCTCAACTGGGGCAGTTGACTTTTAAAAAGCATCATGAAAGGAGGGAGGGGGAGAACAAACTGGAGGAGGGGAAGGATTAGTGCTCCCGATCCACCTTCACCAGCCTCTCCCAGGCCCTGCGAGGTGAGCCACCTGTGGTCCCAGCCCTGGTTCCAGGTGCACGGCCTTGGGAGCCTGGTGATTTCCTGAGTGAGAGCAAGCCTGCAGTATGTGATGAGATGCCCAAGGTCCCCACCACTGCAGGGAAGGCCAGTCCCAGGCTGAGGGCCGGACCTGCCCCACAGTCCATCACCACACACAGCGATTTCCCAGTGTTGCCAGCAGTGCAAGCTTGTAGGACCTGAGCAGCTCAGAGCTTGCAGGTTGGTGGTGCTCCCCAGCCACAGGACAGAGGCTCGGTGCTCAGGCTCCCAGCACCTGCTCCTGGAATCGCAAGGACACTGTCTTCCCCAGTTCTGAGGGTTGTCTAGGCAAATGTCTCAGCCTGGGGGTTGTGAGACTCTGAATGTATAGTCAGCTGGGGTAAAAGTGGGGTGCACAGACAGCTGGTGCCTGCGGCAGGGTCCTGCCCCTAGCCTGGAGCCTGCACCAACTCTAGGGGAGTTAGAGTCCAGTCTGAGCTGAAGCATCGGGCACCCAGCTGGGGGCAGAGGACTTTTTCAAACCCCTGAGCCTCCAGGCTTCTGAACAAAAGCATCATGGCATTTGCAGAGCCAGGTGCAGTCAGAGTGTTAAAAGCAGAGTTTACTCCATGTCTGCACCAACTGGCTGGGCAAGTGGGGTTTGCATCCAAGGAGCTGGGATCAGCAGATGGGAAATCACTAACGAGACATCAGGGTGACAGGCATTTGGCCAAACCACCCCACCAGGACTCGCTGGGGGCATCCGGCAGCACATGGGGAGGGGGATGAGGGACTTGATCAGATATAAAGGGCTCTTCTGGGGCAGCCCCTCTCCATGGGCTCTTGCTGCACCTGGCTTTGCTGATGGACCTTGAAACCCAAGGCTGAGGTCTGGTGGGAAGAGGCCCAGAGGAACTAGGTCAGGGTTGGCCAGGGGAGGGGCTGTGTCCCAGTAAGCACGTCTTGGACGGATCCTGGGGTCCAGATCATTAAGTGGCACAGGACCCCTCATTGCTGACGTCTCTATCTGCATGGGTCTGTACATAACCCTTCTGCCTCTCTGTGGGCTGTGGCATGTTTGTTCTGAAAACATGAGAAGTCCACGGCCACAGGGAGTGTGCATCTGGAGGCCCCCTCCAGGGCCAAGACTTGGAGCACGTACCTTGAGGAGGAGAGGTGGGGACAGGCCTGGGGGGCCACTGCACAGCCCCCAGCTGGCTTCACCTCATTCATTCACCTTAGGAAACAAATACTAAAAACCAGGCTCTCCCAGGACCAGAGGCAGAGGAGATTTATAAACAGGTCTCTGGGAATTCAGTGAAATACCTGCTGGGCTCAACCCAATTTGACAAAAATTTGCTGCATCCCTCCTGTAGGCAGGGTGCCTATGAAGCTGTGGGAGGGGCACGAGGGCCTGATCCCCTCCAGAGGCCTTTCCTTTGCAGGGGAGGTCCCAGGTGATGAGGAGGGGGCAGAGACTTGGACAGAGCCAGCTTTGCCTGCCTCTGGAGTTGGAGGAAGGCCGTAACTGTGGACATGCTTCCGCCCCGTCTGTCTCTTGGATAAACCCACTTGGCAGTGGGTACAAATATCCCTCAGAAGGCACTGCATGGCCAGCAGGATGCTACACCACTCCACCTCCTGCAGATACCTGTACAGATTTTTCCCACCTTCCTTAAACAGAGTACATGGTCCCCAGCCTCCCTGAACATAGATGCATGGGCCTGCCTCCCTCTTGTGCAGACTGATGCTGTGGCCCAGGGCAGATAAACTCCAGCTCAGTGGAAGACTCAGTTTCTCACCCCCAGGGCTCTCCTGGAGCAGCCTCCCCTTGCAGACTCTGTCCCTGGCACCTGCTCCCACCCTGTCCCCACCACAACTACTCCCAGTCAGGTTCCAACCCCCTAGTGGGTTTTCCTTTAAAAATAAGCTTCCCTGCTTACAAGTCCCTGGTATCTCCAGTCCCCTTGGATGAGACATCCTGGATAAGAACCGAAGTCACCCCATCCCTGACCCCTGGTCTCTGCAGGGCCCAGAGTGTCCAATCTCCCAGGCAGCAGGTCCCTGGGCAGAGAAGCCTCCTCCAGTGGGCCAGGCTCATCAGAACACTGGAGGTTCCCCCCATGCCAACCGGGTGTGCCAGGGCCGGAGACCCTGCAGCTGATGGGGACCTGCTGGGTGCTGGCCCTGTCATACTTATGGTCCGTTTGGAAGCTGCCTGCTCCCTGCAGGTCTCTGCTGTCCATAGGAGGGGGCCCCTGGGAGAGCTGCAGGTGGGTCGTGTTCAGGGCCAGGCTCAGTGTGAGAAGAGGGTGCTCTCTAGGGAGGGGTGGTGATCACTGAACTGGAATTTGGCAAGATCGCCCAGCCCGCAGCAGACACCCAGCATCTGGGGTGGCTCCTGCCAGTCCTGACAAGGTGGGGAGACTCCACTGGCTGCTGCTGCCTGGCTTCTCCTGTCTGTGTTCCTGATGCAATGTGCAGGCATAGGTGCCACCCCAAGGAAAAGCAATGCGTGAGGCCCTCGGGCACAGCCCCATGTTTCAGGACAAGCTGTGTCCCAGGTGGAGCAGAAGGTGGCTCCAAAACAGTGCATGAGCCTAAGGACGTGTTTAAGTCGGGTGTGTGGGCTTACTGGTCTCTCCAGCCAGAGCAGCCTCGACAGTGCTGGCGTTTCTGGAGGTTCACACCCGAAGCTCCCGGTATCCACGCGGGTGAATGCCAAGTCAGCTCAGGGCATCCCGCAGGCTGGGTGCTCATAACTGAGGGGGCTGCCCGCTCATTCACTCATGCGCCTAACACCCCCTTCCACCAGATGCCATCATGCCTAAGCACTCAGTTGGGGTGACGCAGGAACTGCATCCTGAGGGCCACACATGGCCCCATGAGTGCATGGGCACCAGCAGGAAGGGCACTTCGACGTTGTAAAGTGACTTCCTTCAGGTTCGTGAAGCGGATTTGCAGCTGATGAAGCTGGAGAAGGAGAGAAGGAGGGAGGACCAGCCCTGTCAGGGCCAGAGAACCAGGTACAGAATTCCCTATGTGGTGGCACCCGTGCACCCAGCCTGGGCCTTTCACGGTGGTGTCCCAGCCTGGAAGACAAAGCCCAGTGCCCCCTCCCTGGTGCTGGCTGGCTCAGTGACCACCCAGGAAGACCCAGCAGGCAGGCCAGAAGCTCCCTGCCCTTACATACCCCAGGGCACAATCCAGGGCAGGGCGCTCTGGGCTCTTCCCTGAACGGAGAAAGGAGCTGAGCAGCCAGGAGAGGTGGAAAGGGAACCAAGCAGGGCTTTCCACGAACTCCACGGAAACTGCCATCCATGGCACACCGTGCAGCCATATCTGCTGCTCTCCGCATCCCTCAAGATCCAGGCTGAGCCTGGGGTCCACCCAGGAAAGGGGGTCCCACAGGCCTTGCTCATATTCCATGAGGCCTGGAGGTTTGCCTGTGATTCTGTGAGCCCCAGAAATTTGGACTCTGCTTTAAATTCTGCTAACAGACTAAGATTTCTAAATGTGCAAAATTAGCATTAAAAGCAGAGAGTAGAGTGTCCTTGTTGGATCAGCAGTTCTTTCAGCTTTTTAGGAAAGAATCCCAATTTCTCTGTGCCTCACACTTTAGCCCACGTCCCCTCTCTGCACACCAGGGCACATGGGAGCTTGTCCAGTGCATTTGCTCAGGCCTGGGAGGGGAGAGCGGAGTGGGGACACTCTGCTTTTCCAGTCCTTGATGGGTGGAGGGCCATGTGGCCAGAAGTGCTCCTCCGTCACCTCCAGACCTGGAGATGCTCACCTGGGTCCCCGCTGGTGGGGAGGACAGGAGCACCATGGCCCTGAGCAGACTCCGAACTGGACTTGGCACACAGTGTTTGATTTCTGCAACAACCTGGGAGGCCCTTGGGTTGTGCCTCGTTTAACTGACAAGGATGCTGAGAACCAGGGGATGGGAGCACCAGCGAACACCCCCTTGTGTTCACTACCCACACAACCCCCCCACTGCCCACAGGATGCCACTGCCTGCCACTGCAGAATGGAATAGAAAACAAGAGCTTCTCCCAACCCAGACACCTATTCACAAAGGTTATGAATGAAACAGTCCTGTTATTGAAGAAACGATAAACAGAAGGTGACGTGAGCCTGGGAGAGTCTGCTGGGAGACGGCAGACCCAGGGAGTGGTCATCACACCCCCGTTCTCAAGGTAACCATACCTGGTCCTCAGGTTAGAAACGTGACAGCACCATATGTCATGCATAACTCCTCCCAGACTCACCTGGGATTGGGGTGGCCACCTGTGCCAGCTAATTGGCTTTATACAAAAGAATGGGGGAGTTTTGCAACTTGGACCTAGATCCCCACTGAGGTCACCCTCCCAAGGACATGAGGGTACAGGACACTTTCTCTTGGGTGTTTACATTCCAAAGAGAGGCTCCAGGTTCCTGAGAAGGGCACTGCCGGGATATAAAGCTGGCCAGAAGCTTACTTTGCTTTTAAACAGATTTGTACACATTTCCAAGGGACAGGAAAGAACTGACAACTATAAAGTTTTCTAAAGGAGATGCTCTGAGGGAAGGAAGGGGGTGCCTCTCCCTTACTTTCACCAGGAGGATTAAGCTCCTATTTAGACAGCATTCACCCTGGCATCTTTGCTCCTGCAGCACCGCCCTGCCCAGGGCTTTCCGGACCCCGAGTCAGCCTCCAGGCACAGCATGAGGGACAGTGGTACAACAGTCAAGGTGCCACCGGCTCTCATACAAGCATGAGTATTTACCTGTTTCGTTCTTCATATTCTTTTTAAAAATCTTAAACTGGTTTGAAAAAAAAGAAAGATGCCTTCATTTGTATGTCAAGAAATCCTACAGAAGCCAGCCAGCTTCCCAGGTGATTGTTTACTCTTGATGCTTCTCTTTTATAGATAAAGGAGAAAGAATTTAAATAGAAGGATTTAGGGAAAGGACAATTTTGTCTATTTAAGTCCTTACCCCATCTACTTGGAGTTATAGTTTTTTCTTGTGAAAACATCCAGGGGGCTGTGGATCCTGGACACTGTGTGTGGTACTACTAGTCATTTTTAGTGTCTATATGCTAGACATTTTGTACGCATTGTCAGTGTTCGTTCCTCTACAATTCTGAGAAAGCAGGATGATAATTCCCTGACATGGACAAAGAAACTCAGCCTCAGAAGACTCCCTGGGAGAAGATGCTACACCAGCCCTGCCTGGCCCCACACCCCTGCTTGCTCTGCAGAAACAGTCTATGCGGAGCAGATATTTCCAACCCACAGCTTGTGTCCTTCAGCTTTAGATTTGTTTAAATGATATAATAAGTTAAGACCTTCTGTTAAAAATCTAACTTTTCCTCTGTAATTTCTCCCATTTACTTCCATACTAATTGGACATTATCATTCATAATAATACAATTTTATGTTTTATCCTGGTTTTTCGAAATCTTATTTTTTCCATGCATGGCTTTCATTTAGCTGAATTTAATTTCAGCACATGATAGAAGGTATGGATCTCATGCTCCCTCTTGAGATTGCTGCCCACTTGTTGTAAGAACATTCATGAACAATTGCTTATTCTATCCCTTGCTTAGAAATCCCACTGGGCGAGTTTCAGATCCTGGTGTTTCCTTTCTGCTGCTTTGTTCTGTGTGTCTATACTTCTGTTTAGACCGCTTTTATGGAACTGAGATGGCAGTGCTGTCTTAAAGAACTTGAATTCCTGATCATTTTTGCTTTGTTTCAGAAGCCTTGATAATCTTATGCATACATTTTCCCTTTATCTTTAGCCTTTTTGCCCCAAAATGTTTCATTCACTCCCAAATCCTTTTAAGACATTTAGAGCAGGATTTGCATTAAACCCACAGATGAATTTGGAGACGGCTGTCACATTTGCAAAAGTCCCCCTCCTGACCCGTGGGCATGTCATCAGCTCCCTCAACCCACCACAGCTCCCTTCCTCTGACAGAGTGCAGCTCATTAATCTCCTCCCTGCATGCATTGTGGGTTTTTGTTTCCAGGCCCGAGTGAATGTCTGTTCTCATCACTCTCTGACAGGTATTCCTGGGAAAGTGAGTGCTTTTTATTTAGTATCTTTGCCAGGAAGCTAGTCTTTTCTCTAAGCCCTTTAACAAAGTCTAATTGTATTTGTAGAAAGGATGGGACATACCTGCCCATCACCACCTGCCACAAAGTGTCCTCTGACAGTGCTGGTGCTCCCAGGGCACAGAGAGCACAGAGGAGCCCTGGGGGCTCTGGTCGCAGCCACATAGGCCCTGGTGGTGTGTGCTTGGGGAAAGGAGACCCCGCAACCCCTAGCAGGCCCGGGAGGCCCCACCATCCCGTGGCAACATGGCCAACTAAAGTTGACTTCAGGCCAGCCCATGTGCTCTGAAAACCACAGCCAGCACCCCATCCAAGGCCAGGCTTCTGAGAGAAAACAAGCCCATTATGTGACCCTCTGAGATGCAGTCAAGGATGAAGCCCCTCCCTGACAGTTTGCCCACCTATCAGCAAAAGCCCTCCACCCCCAACTGTCCTGAGCACTGGGGCTTCTCAATGCCACTGGCCCTGAGCACCAGGATCCCAAAACCTCCAGTCAGATCAGCTAGGACTTATTGGGGGAACCTGAGGCTTTGAAGTACAGCTCTCCTGGCAGGCGAGCAGAAAGTTCCCACCTCTCCGCATCTGGTACTAGATATAGAATGCAGTTTATTTCTAGTTCACAAGTTTGTAATAACTTCATCGTTCAACCCCTGCCTGTGGTTGGTTATGAGTTTGGACTTGTGAGGACAGATGTGCCTAGACAGCTGAGATTTTACCTAACTCAGTCTTTTCAATTCTTGCCATGGTTCCCTTTTTTGCATTTCATTTGTAAATATGAGCCTCAGATGCCAAAATACAAGTTCAAATTTCATGATGAGTTTTTGAACAATGGATTTTTACTAACAGAGAAAAACTTCTCTTAAAGCCCTTTGTTCAAGACACAATTGTCCATTCAATATGGAAAATGGAGGAAAGTCAGACATAAACCAGCTAGGCTAGTGGTTAAATCCAAGACATGTATGATTTCCTCACCAAGTGCCAAAGAAAAGTGATAAAATAACAGTTTTTTTGTTTTTTTGCTTAACAGAAATTCACAGGAAGAAGATCAATTGGTAGCAGCAGAAGTTGTAATGATTCTCTTGCGGTCCATCCATCCGTCTTTCAGCTCAAGTGACAGCCTTCCATCCCGCAGCCAGAGGTTTCCTGACTCCAACATTGAAGTGAGTCCTCAAGTACCAGCACAAAATCTCCTGTAATAAAAAGATGTGACTGCCCCATTTATCATCACACAGATTATCAAAGCTCTCCGTGCCTCAACATTTTATGGGAAGCCCAAACATGAGTAATCACAGTGAAGAAAAACTCCCCCTCGCTTGTACAATATTTTTCTCCTGACAAAGGCCTGCTGATAAAGCTGTTGTGAGGAGAAGCTCTTCCAGACGTGACTTGAGTAACAACAGTGACTTTTCTGCTGCTCTTGGTGGAGATAATACAAATACTCATTTGGTGGGTGTTTGCATAAAGGTGCTATGTTCATTCAAAATCTAGGAAAACCATGAGCAAGTCCCTGGAAGGTGTCACTGCCTTCCTGAGGTCCGCGTGAACTGCTCATGGACAGCACAGTCACTGGCATGAAACGTCCTCTAACTTTGGCCTTTATACTCTTAACACGGAGCAATTAAAGGACTTGGATTACTTTTCTGGCATCGTGTTCAATGCTTTCACATTTAACAAATGTGGTTGAGCGAATCCTGTTTATTTAAGTGCTGAATCATCCTCTCTTTCTGAACAAAGGTCCCGAAATGCGTGTTGATTTTAGAAAGAATTTATTGAGTGAGGCCTACTTATCTCTAATTCTGAGTTTTCAGTATTCCTTTAGCAGCAGGATTATGTGAATTAGAGAGGCTCCAGGGCTGCTATTGAGGCCCTGCATTGCTTACAGGAAGCACTTGAATGCAGCAGAGAAGTCAGTCGTGGAGGAAAATGTATCACTCTAAGTGTCAAAGTCATTATTAAAAGGGACAAGGTTACTTACAAATATAGAAGGAAATCCTGACTCGAAAAGGGTCATTATTACTGCATCCATGTGATGGTTTGAGATGGATGTCACCCCTTCGAGGATGCTTTTACACAGCTGTCACTTAGCACCCTTCCTGCATGGGGTCAAGCACTGTGTTGCTGTGGCATGAAGAGGAAGGGAATAAAACGGGCTGTCATGTGCATCAGTGAACAGCATTTTACAGTCACTGAAGAAGAGAGGCCCTAGAATCCTGAAGAAAAGAAAGAAAATTACAGATTAGAAGGGAGTGGTTTGCACCTCCAGAAATCAAATCCGACCGGCAGTTCCCAGAGCTGGGCTCTTTATGCCCATACGTGTATGTGCCCTGTAGACCAGCTCACAATGCGACTGTAGGGGTGTTTTCTCATCAATGCACAGTCCACGGGCACAGGAGTGAAATAAAGCCACTATAGAAGGTGCATCACTGCAGAAATGGGAGTGCTGTAACTGCAAGGAATTTCAGAAGTGAATTCTGCCACACAAAGAATCGATAGGGATATGTACTTGAAAAGGTATGGAACTTAGACACAATGTATTTCAGGTAAACAATGAATAATTTTAGATAAGTATGTCCCATCTGACAACAAAAAATGCATTAAAATCACCTTGAAATAAAGACAGAGTATTATTTGAGGATTTGGAAGCCTAGAAACATTGATTCCTATGGGTGGGTAGGAAAAAAATGCTCCAAAGGGCCAAGTCATACAAAGTTTTTATATCCTCAGAGAGACAGGCTGGAAAGACAGAACTTCAAAGGGGTACATTTCATTTGCATATGACACAAATGGAAAGAAAAGAGTCAGAGTCAGGGGGCAATACACGTCCTGGAGGCACGTGGCTCCAGAGGAAATGGGGGGAACGGTAAACACTTTGCCTGTCCTTAAGGGGGTATGCGATGCCAACTGTTTGGCCTTTCACTTGATTACTGGGTGGTTTTATGTTTTCTGGGGGTGGCCTTTTTGAGGCTTCCTGAGTTATGAAGTCTTCAGCACTCAGGCCTCAGAAATTTTTCTGGTGGTCCTAGTATGGGGGTAGCTTTTCTTCAGCTCACACATCCATGTTCTCCTGGTCTCAGTGAACAGGGGCGTTGGTCATCACGTAGTGAGCATCAGCCTGTTCATCTGCTGCTCTGGGGGCACAGCACCACTGCCCTGGAAGGAGCCTCGAGTCTACTTCTTACAGCGGAAAATATCCCAGAACCTCCCAATGGGTTACCGACATTGCCTGGCAAACGGCAAGTCCTGTGTGGGCCAGAGAGAGAAGACCCAAATCCTGGGGGACACGCACCCTCCTTATTCACAAAGCATATTCCATCATAAAAAGAAGCAGCCATATTTTAAAATATACCTGAAAACATATTATCTTCAAATTCCAAAATCCTAAACTGACACTGAGAAATAAAAAAATAAAAACTGAACGAAAGCCGAATGGTTTTCTGGAGCAGCAAACACAGAGAATATGTTCCAAATATTCTGATGTTTGTAAATGTAGCCAGTGGGTCAATGTGTGTTTTTTCCTTTCCATGCACTGAATATAATGGACATATTTTGACCCAGCAACCAAGATAACAAACTGCCTAATCCTCTGTTGGGAGAGACTGAGAATTACAACCTATAGTTAGAGGCGCTGCTGCAGCAGGGGCCTGGGGACCAGAGGGCCCTGAACACAGGAGCCTCTGCAGACAAACCGGACCTGAATCCCCGCGGGACAGGCTGGTCAGTGCCCAGCCTCCTTGGGCGTTGCTGAGCTGGGAGATTCAGGTAACAGTGTGAGCTTACGCACATCAGTCTCAGTGCCTTGGGGCTGAACCCGCAGAAACCCGTTTCCCTTTGGTAACTATCCTGAGAAGGAAGTGGCTGCAGAAGGTGTGCCCTCTCTGCCCTCTGTCCTCGCTGGCCACTCCTACAGCCCAGCTGGGGTGGGCTGGGAGCTGCCTGGTGTGTCGTGGTCAGAGTAGGCGGGTGGGGCTCTGGCTGCAAGGCCCTCTACTTGCCTTATGTCTCAGTTTCCTCCCTTATGGTCTAGGATTACACGAAGTCGTCCCGGAAGAGAACATGGTGCCTGGTGCAGTCAGACTCAAGAGCTGGAGCAGCGCTCTGTGCTGGGGAGATGCGTGGTGCTCCGCTCCACATAATACTCCGCTCTCTCCAGTCTCACGGAATCACAGCCTCCACGCGGCTCATTACAGGGCGGTTTTCAGGCTTCCCCTGCCAGCTCCGACCACAGGCAGACCCGTCTGAAAGCCGGTCTCTGGGGGTTCACAGGCCATGCATCTGATCCATTGCTCCCCAGGGGACACTGGAACGACTCTCACAGGACATACAGGCTATGTAATCAGGACCTGTTCGGGCCCCCATGCTGTTCTGCTACCAGGTGGTAAACCTGCAGCTTTCAGGGATCCCACACTTGTCATGAGGGTGAAGGCAGATTGAACCTTGGGGTGGCATCTGGGGGTCCCTGTGTCCCCACGTGTGTGTGGAACACTGTGGAAGTCTCTGATCGACCTTCAGATGCTATGGGCTGGCTAAGAGGGGCTTCACAGGGGTACCTGGATCTTAAGAGATACCTGGATGCCCTGAACAAGGGATCTGGGCTGGGACCACTCACACATAAAGTGACTGTTGGGACAGCTGGGTTGGGTCGATACCCACTATCTTCATAACCATTTTCTGCCCAATGTATGTGCTCTCTTTTCCCCTTTTTTTGAGTCTTTCATTGTTTTGGTGGAGCATTCATATGACTGGGTTTTTATATTTTCTTAGCCTTCATCTAAATTTCTCTTTAGAATTCTACTTGCTGCCCTAGGGATCACACCACACAGTTTCAACTAACCCAAGCCCACCTTGCATTCTGCATGTGCCCTTACTTCCAAATTTCCCCCTTGTCCCCGGGCTGTTGTTACCATCTGGTTCACCTACACTCACCTTGCACATTGTTATTATTGGTTTCAAAAACATTTATTTTTTTAGATCAATTAAGAGCAAGAAAAATGACAAATTTAATTTCACTCCATCCATTCCCTCCTGTCTTTGTGCAGCAAAGACCTTCACAGCAACACTGAGATGCATTTGACCAAACTGGCGCCATAGCCTGGCCAAGGTGACACAAAACTAGACATCACAGTCCACCCATCAGCTTGTCACCCTCATGCCTCTCCTTAATTCCCAAATAAAGACAGTAACAGCTATTCTCAGCCTAACATGACACAGCTATCCTGGGAGTGGCTGAAAACATGCAACTCTGTGATGGTTAATTTGTGCCGACCCATCTGGACCACAGGTGTCCTGATATGTGGCCAAACATCCTTTCTAGATGTGTCTGTAGAGTGTTTCCAGGTGAGGTTATTTGAATCCAGAGACTGAGTAAAACAGCCAGCCCTCCCAAATGTGGGCAGGCCTCATCCAATCTGCTGAAAACCCAAATAGGTGCAGAACCAGGTATAAACTAGGCCCAAATCCCATGCAGCCACAGGCCAGGCTGCAAACAGAAATGTCCAGTGTTGGGGGGAACAATGCTCATGTTCCTGGAAGCCTGGGGAGGCAGAGGACTTGTCCAGAGGGCCACTCCCCTGCCCTCCACCCTCCCTACTTGTCTGCAAGTATCTTGGGAGAAAAGCAAAGTGACAGCTACTCTTCAGAATTCTGTCACCAAGGGGTTTTCCTCTGTTTCACTTTTGTTTGAATGGGGTCACATGCTTTAGTATTTTGTTGTCTGTTACCACATGTAGAAGTTTATTCTTTGTGTTGCTCCTAAGTCTTCCTGTGTAATAGACCCTGTGTAAATAGACCCTAATTAATTTATCTACTTGATGCTGGTGGACATCTGGGCCATTTCCTGTCTTGTGAATCAAGCCAGTATAGACAGGCTCATACAGATCTCTTGATGAGATGAACACTCATTTCTGTGGGGTTGGCACCATAAGCATCAGTTTAAGCTGGGTGTTGTTGAGGAGCATTGGAGCCAATCCATAGGAGAAGTACTGGTGGGCAGTCTCACGGGAGAACGTGCAGAGGGAGCATTCCTGTGGCGGCCAGTAGATTGGGAAGATGGGGCAGTGTGGCTGGAGGAGGTGGGCAGTGTGAGGGAGACCCAGGATATGGGCAGGCCTGGCAGAGTCTTCTTAGCCACAAGGAGGAGTTTGAAGTGTATTATATCTGCCTTTGGAGATTTTAAGCAGTAATAGAGATTATCTCAGTTTTTTCTTGTCAAATGCTTCATTTATGCTTCCCACCTTTTTTTTTTCTATATTGGCATATAAATTACATACAGTAAAATCCACCCATGTTTAGGTGAATTTTGGCAAGCTTATCTAGATGGATGACTACCATCATTGTCAATTATAGAATGTTTCCATCTCCCTTTTGTAGTCAATCCCACCCCTCCACCTCCAGCCCTGGCAGCTATTGATATGGTTTATGTCCTCATACTTTTGCTTTTTCCAGAATGTCATATAAATGGAGTCACAGACTTCTGGTTTATACCCTGGGATGTAGAGATACAGAAGGAGCATTGCTCCCACACTTAGAAATAAAAAAATCCAGACTAACTCCAAATTCACAACTTTCTCCTAACACTTTTTTCTAGGAAGAGACCTATGGTTACAGAGAGATCAAGAGGCCCCAAATACAGGGAGACACAGTGCCTGCAGAACAAGACATGAATGTGTGCCAGCTGGGACAGACATGATGGGGAATGGGTAAGGAGGGTCTGGCCAGAGTAGGAGAAAATTAGTGGCTGGTTGTACAGTGTGAGCCCCTGAGGAAGTGTGTGCCCTCTGGCTTGTCCTCTGTGATGTTCACATGGAAGATGGCCATGAATCCAAAGACCAGACCTGGGAGAGGGAAGCACAGCCACAAGGCATGGGCAAGAGCACCTAGACTCCTCTTCTATCCCCAGGGCTAAAAAGGCCCACTCTCTGAGGGTGGGGGGCATGAGCAATGCTGGCTTTAGAGAATCAGCTAATACTCCGCACAGTTGGACAAAGGGAACATGGGAAAACCAAATACTTGAGGGCGGAGGAATTATGTGCTGAGCCCATAACTGTAGCTAGAGGAGGGTGCGTGAACTGAGGGACCCCGGGATCTAGCCTGTGTGTAAGGCTGAGTGTGAATTAGACAGCAAAGACCATATGCCTCACCCCACCCCATATCCAAGAAAGCAAACTCTCAAGGAAAAGTTGTAGCTAATTACTGCTGGGAAAGGGACAGGAGAGAAGCAAGAGTATGGGAGGCACCACGAAGCTAAACTCAGCATCAAAGGGCCACTGCTCTGGCAAACCACCTCCTGCCCTAGACCCAAGGTATCATTGCAGGAATTTTAAGGCCAGGCATACCAAGGGTGATCACTGCAACAAAGAACCTCAAACCAAGCCAAAATCCTCTCTAAAGATTCAGAAGGAAACTCTTGCCCATTAGCAGGCATAACAACTACTTTCCTTAGTTTCTACGGCCCTATGCAGCATTTCTGGCTTTTGACAAGAAATGAAAAGGCAAGAAAAGGCAGCCCACCCCCAGGAGACAAGACAATCATCAGAACAATTGTCAGATCTGGTGCAGATGTTTCAACTATCTGCCAGGGAGTTTTAAGTAATTATAAAAACATGTTAAATGCTCGAACAGAAATAATGGCCAGCAATCAAGGAAATACAGGGAAGAGCAAGAGAGAGAAGGAAACTCTAAGGGGGAACCAAATGAAAGTACAGGAAGCTAAAAGCACAGTCACAAATGAAGAATGACTTGATGGGCTCCTCAGCAAGATGAGCGTTCTGAGGAGGGAACCAGTGAACCTGAAGACAGAGTGATGAGGAGTAGCCAAATTGAAATGCAGAAACAAAAGAGTAACATAAAACCAAACCAAAAAAAAAAAGCCAGAAAGATCCAGGAGCTGGGGGACAAAGTCAAATATTCTAACATAGATATAATCAGGATCCTAGAAGAGAAAAGAAAAATAATCGGACAAAAGAAATAAATAATGACCAAGAGTTTTCCAAAATTAATTATAGATCCTACCCACTCCCAACATCCACACCTGTTATTATATCACATTCAACTGCTGGATACGACATACAAAAAGAAAATTTTGAAAGCAGTTAGAGTACAAAGGAACTTCACAGAGAGAATCAAAACTGGGAATTACAGCAGACTTCTTATTTAAAACCACACAAGTTGGTGATTGTGGAGTGACATCTTTAAAGTGCTGAAAGAAGAAACTGTCATTTCAGAATTTTATACCTAGCAAAATATCTTACACAAATGAACAAGTAAAAAAATTTCCAAGACAAAAGCTGAGGGAATTTATTAGATCTACTCAACAAGAAATACCACAGAAAGAATATATCAAACTGAATCTTGGACACACCCAAAGAAATGATTGCTAGAAATGAAAAAAAAATGGTGTTAAAATTAAATTCCTTTTCCCTATTTTTACTTGTTTTAAGAGACAACTGTCTAAAGTAAAGTGGTAGCAATGTCTTGTGCTTATAGCATTTGTAAAACTACAGGTTATGAGAGCAATGCTACAATGGGTAGGAGGGGGAAATCAGGAATACCATGTTACCAGGTCTTTACACTACATGTCAAATGGCATAATATGATTTAAAGGTAGATTCCCATTAATTAAACATGTATACTGTAAGTCTAAGGCAAGTGCTAACATTTTCAAAGGAAAAAAATCATTTAACAGAGATGGTAAATGGAATAATAAAAATGCTTAATTAATGAAAGAGGGGGTAGAAGGAGAAAAAAATTTGGCACAAAATGAAGTAAAAAAATGGCTAGCCACCGCATGGATGAACTTTCAATACAGTGTGCTGAGTGAAAGTAACCAGACTCAAATGTTTACATATTGTATGATTTCATTTAGACCATTCATATTTAGTGTCATTACACTTTTCTATGCCCTCTTTGGTTAATTCTCTTGGGTAAATACTCAGAAGCACAATTTCTGGTTTGTCTAAGTGAATGTTTAACTTGATAAACTACCGAACTAATTTTTCCAGAGTGGCCATGCCATTTTTCCTTCCCAGAGGTGTATATGAGATTTCCAGTTTGCTTTGAAGGTATTTTCACCTTTAAAAAATTCTGTACATTCTAACAGAAATGTGGCAGCTCATTATTATTTTAATTTATATTTCCCTAATGACTAAGGACGTTAAATGCCATTTCATGTTCTGATTTTTGCTTTGAACACCTTGCTGCTACATGGAGCATAGATGATGGTGGCGTGAGAGCAGGTAAAGCAGCACAGTATTGAGCTGGCTGTGAATCCACAAGGGAAAATCTGAGCTCACTGAAAGCCAAAACTCTTGGATCCATCAGAGAACTGGGATCACAGGAAAAACTGATGCCCCAAAAGGTGAAGAGATATAGGTGGATATAGAGGATCACTACTTTGGGGGCAGGAGCCTGGCAGGAGCCACAGTGGCAGGAGCACTGATGGGGAGTCAGCTAATCGCTGGAGAGAGAGCTAGAGATAAAAGGTCCTGGGAGCCCATTCCAGGGGGCCCACTTGCGTGAGTTTTTCCTCCATGAGCTCAGTCAGGTTCTCACAGAGACTACTGAAGAATAATCCCTCCTGCTCCCGGCAAGGGAGAGGAGTGGCCACGTGGAAAAGCACCCAGAGCATCCTGCTCTTAGCAAGGTGGCCCTCAGAGGCTGGTTGCCCAGAACCCACCCGATGGGGTTTCATCAGCACCAAACTGGCCTGGGGAGGCAACCACCCAGCTCCAGCCCCTCCATCACCTGTCTCACCTAAAGGGAGAAAACCCAAGGAGCCTTTGTGAAAGTCACAGCCCAGGGTACAGGTTCACCAAACCCATGGTGGGATCACGCCCCACCACTTCGCCAGCAGGGTGCCTGTATCATGACCCAATTGCAAGGGAAGAGCTGCAAGCAGCAGGCCCCATTTAAGGAGGCATCTCCTCTGCAGGGAGTAAACCCCCACAGCAGCCACTGCCCTTGGGGATGACTAGTTCTTGAGGGAGGACCTGATATCTGTGTCCCTCACAGGGTCCTTCTAAGGAGACTTTCTAGACTTATGTAAACAATTAGGGTGCACACATCACACACCAAATCCCATGAGGCATTTAGCAAGTGTTGTCAGCTGGATCATGTCTCCTCAAAGTGATGGGGTTAGAGTCCCAGCCTCAGGGCCCTGGAATGGACTGTGTTTGGAGGTGGGATCACTGAAGAGCAAATATGATACAATGAGGTCACAGAGTGGGTCCTAATCCCATCTGACTGGTGTCCTTGTAAGAAGAGATGAGAATACAGACACCAGAGGGACAACCATGTGAGGACATAGGAAGAGACGGGGGTCTACTTACCCAGGAGGGGCCTTAAGAAGGCCTGCCCTGGCACACTGTGACCTCAGGAGTTCAGCCCCAAGACAGGGAGGAGTAATGTGTGTTGTTTAAGGCTCCTGGCTATGGTGATTTATCATCATGACCCCAGAAGACAAATGAAGAGGCCACCTCATCCAAGCCACCCAGTGGCTCTGAGAGGGAGACAGTGCAAACCCCACCAGAGAGACAGGACAGAAAGCCAGGTGGCCGTGACGTGGTCACCTTGAGTATTTTTGGCAGTTTGGCCTTCTGGGCATAATTCTGTTTGCATGTGAGGAACAACTGAAGGAGCAAGAACAGCTTTCAAAGCTCAGTTTGGAACACAAACAGCTGATTTATGTAATTAGCCCATGTGCAACTACTTGGAATGCCATCGAGTGGCTTTTCCCCAAACCAGATTGGCACCACCTGATTCATATAAACATAAATACACCAAGTTGTTAAGTAATTACAGCGATCATGACATTCTCTCTGTGCCATTAGACTGCCCACGTTTAATCTGGCTTCTGCACTGTTTGGCGGAATCAGAAAGGGGTAGAGGGGGTGTCAGAATGGGGCCCAGTGGGTCGACTTCAGGGGTGAGTGACCAGCTGTGGGACCCTGGCTGCAACACAAATAAGGCAGCGAATGGGGATGATGTATCTTTGCTGTGGTCCTGCTCCCCTTCAGAGACTCCATTATTCTTATATTGCACTGTGGAAACCACTGGCAGCAAATATTGTAACAGGGGTGAACATCTTTTTATATGCAAAGAGCTCATACAAATTAAGGAACATATGAAGACCCAAATATTTAAGTTGTCAAGGCCGTGAAGAGTCACGGTCCCAAAGGAAACACAAATGACTGGTGCATAAGTGATGAAAATCAAACTTCACTGGTAAGCAAGGAAATGAAAAGCAAAGCCAGGAAGAGATGCCTGTCTCCTGTACTTTAAGCAGCAATTTAAATGTCAACATTGTGTTTGATTTTCCCCTTCTGGAAACACCATGCAGGCCCCCACAGGAGCACGGAGGGGAGTGTACCCATAAAAAGCAAGAAGGAGGGAAAGGCGTCTCCCAGGCCCTGAATGACTCGAGGTGGACAGAATCACGTGGATGGGCGTGGGCGCACAGGTGCCTCAAATGGGTTTGGTTTTGCCCCTTTCTGGGAATTTACTTAAAATGTGCTGCAGTAGAAGAAAAGTCCCAGAGAGGAAAGCAAGACACCCTGGGGGCCCAGCTGCTCTTGGCTGTGCCCCCAGGACTGGAAGTGAAGTGGCCAGGGCAAGGGCTAGGTGGGCAACGGCAGCAAGGTGGAGAAGGGTGGTTGGCTGTGGGCCAGCTCATGGCTCAGCCAATATGAAAAGGTCTCCAGGGGAAGCCAGTGGGCTGAGCTGCTGAGCAAACACCACAACGGGCAGCTCGAAGCACACACATTACCCTTCCTCATCCTGGGGCTGCATGTCCCAGGTCACGGTGTGGCAGGGTTCTTCCTCCTGAGGCCTCTCCTGGGTGTGGAGACACGGTCCCCTCCTGTGCCCTCACGTGGCTGTCCCTGTGTGTCGGTGTCCTCATCTCCTCTTCTTATGAGGACTCTGGTCACATGTAATCAGGGCCACCCAGGGACCTCACTTCATCTTAATCATCTCCCGAAGGGCCCTATCTCTACACAGTCCCATTCTGAGGTCTGGGGTTATGGCTTCAACATGAGGATTTGTGGGGAACACAGTTCAGCCCATAACATGTACTAAGATGTTATTACTACAAAGAAGAGAATGTGCAAAGCTATTGAAACATGGGCCTGATTTTGCACAGTTGATGATGTGCTAAGACAGGAACCCATCGGGCTATTAAGTACCCACCATGTCTGTATTTTAAAGCACTTGCTCATTGTGTTGTGTGCTTTGGTCCCTCCATGGTTTTGGGGCACAGTTGGTGAGGGCAGGCATTTGCTCCTCTCCTGTGAACACCTGCCCTCAGCAGCTCTACCAGAACCCTCACGGATCTCATGGACCTGGCTTCTGGCTGGTCTCCCCATACCCCACAGCCCACAGTTTCTGTAAAGAGGTTTCTCCTCAGCTGGAAGGTGATGCCAATCCCTGTGCAGGCCCTGGGAGCTTGGTGCACTCCTTCTTGCCCAGAGCATGATGCAGGGAGGCCACCCTCTGGGCCAGCATGACTCCTGCCCCAACTGGTGCCTAGTAACCTGCAGATTTGGCAGCCAACGGAAGTCACACTGCATTCTGTTCTTGATGACAGAGATACACAATTCTTGTGCTAAAGGCTTGTTCTGACTTTTTCTCCCTCAGCCGTTTCACATTTTTCTCTCACAGGAAGAGAGAGGGATCCAAAATACAATTTTACTTTTCCATCTTGATCTTCAAGGACTTGTTTATTGGTTTTCAAATTTCACAACAGTTGGAAATAATGCACAGAGAACTCAGCGCCATTACACAAAAGGCCATGATGTTACAAAACCTATAAAAGTGATGATGGGGCTGAGTTATATCCACAGAGAGGGGATGAGGATAGGCAGATGAGATGCTGACCAACATCAGCAATAAAGAGCAGGTAACAAATTTGGAATCAAGCCGTGTGCTACGGTCACATGTCAGGAGGGGTGAGGAGGTGCCGTGTGGGAGGTGTTTGGTGATCTGTCCTAACCTTGTGGGTCAATGTCAGTAAGAGGTCAGTGGTGATGCCCCAGTATGACAGCCTTTGGGAGAGAAGGGAGCCACATTTGGAGGGGTGGGTCATCACCACAAGATGGAAAATAGACAGTCTAGTAGTCTCTGCAGAGCTGGGGTCTTCATCTTCATCAGAAGATATTTCTGAAATTCATTTTTCCTGCCATGTCCATTCTTTCCTGAGATCAAACCCACCCACACACACGCACAGCCTACCATCTGCCACACCCACCTGGAGCTGTCAAGGGGCACATTCTTCCTGGGAAGGAAGGAGAGTGGCAGTTTGGAACAAGAGCTTTGATCAGGAGTAATCCCCCCTCTGGGTATCCGCTTGAGGGAATGTTAAAAGTATAGAAGAATAAAAATTCACAGCAGCGTAAATGCCCAGTAACAGATGAGTGAGAAAACCCATCATGGCTCATGGCAGATCCACCACGCAGGCCACATCGTTATGAAAGCTGTATTTTGGAGAGAGGCTTTAATACATGAAAATTT
Organism: Manis pentadactyla; assembly: GCF_030020395.1. Lineage (NCBI taxonomy): Eukaryota > Metazoa > Chordata > Mammalia > Pholidota > Manidae > Manis > Manis pentadactyla. The sequence goes on from NC_080025.1 coordinate 49,435,960, forward strand.
TACCCTGCTACATTAAATTTTTAAAAAGCAGAAAACATACAAAAATATCAATGGTTATATCTGGGTAGTAGTAGTATTGACAATTTAAATTTATTCCTTAGATTTTTTTTGTATATCTGTTAACCTTATAATCAGAAAAACATGTGAATTTCTCTTTTTTAAATATACATTCTGCCCTTTAGTTCACCAAAACCTAGCCCTGAGACATTCCAGGAATGACCAAGAATTGTCTCTGCTAACTCTCAAATCCCATCATTTCTGCGTGTGCCCACTGTATGTGAGATTGGATGTCCTGTCACATGGCCCTGTGCCCACACACCAGCGTGCACTGTGCCTTTGGCACAGGACCTGCCATTTAATCAACACCAGATAAGGAGCCTGTAGGGTGGCCGTCACTCTCTGAGATCAGGAAGCACATCTTCCTTGTCTTTGATGTTCCCGTTGTTTCTGGCAAACCGCGGGGACAGTAATGGAGCTCCATGAATTGTCACATGTTTTGACTTGACTGAAATAAGTTTAGAATTTATTATCAACCAATGAAAAGTTGATCAAACATTGTGTGGGTGGGGCACAGAGTAGGCTTCTGAGATGTTCACCACTTGCTCTTAGGAGGGAAACAACTCACACTCTACTTGCAGTTTCATTCGCACAAACTGGGGTCAGCCCAGCCTGTGAGACAGGGAGGAGGAGTATGGGGGTGAGGCATATGGCAGGGGCCTGACGGTTGAGTCTGCATTGCCCCTAGAGCCCAGCAAAATGGGCTGGGAAGGGCCGTGTGGGTGCACAGGAGGGGAGCAGAGACACAGCCAGCAAGGGAGGGAGAGGACAGGGTGGTCGGTGGGTGACCCAGGCTGCTGTCCACTGACAGGCACACAAACCTGCAGTCATGGGACAGAGCATCGCAGACCAGGGCAGGCCTCCTCCTGTGCTGGGCACCCAGGCTCTGGGCCAGTGCCTGCACTGCACCTCCAGGGAAGGGTGTCATCAGCATGGACTGGGCAGCTTCAGGCTGACCTCAGGGAGGCAAGAAGCCAGGATGTGTCCTGGGTGCAGTGACAGGGACAGCGCTCCAACTGGAAGCATTAAGGGGATGCTAACGCCATGGGCAGGGGTGGCTGTAAAGCTCAGGAACTCCTCCGCAGTTGGGGTGCTGGGTGAGGAATTGAAAGAGGTACCACCCTAGGCTCTCACTACCTTGAGCTCTGTGAGGTTCACTGACATACACCCACAGAATGGGACAATGCCCGGCATACAGCAGCTGCTCAATAAATGCTTGCTGAGTGAATCAATAAGTGTGCCCCTGGAAGGGAAGGATGGTCAGCAGGCTCCTTGGTTAGCACATGAATGAGGCCCCCTTGGGTCCAGGGCTTACCCACTGGCTGCCTCAGTGCTGGGTCAGGAGGTGGGGCAGGAGGGACCCCTCCCTGGAGCTCAGGGTCCCAGGGGAGTGGGCATAAACACCCAACTAGGCGCAGGTATCCTGCTGGGCCAGGGTCCACTGGCAGGGCATGTTACTGTGCCCTGTTCCACAGTGCTGCTTCCCACATCTTGACGGGCAGTGGGACCTTCTGGTCTCTGAATGTCATTCTGAGGGCTGCTGGCCCAGAGCTGTAAGGTGGCCTATGTATCATTCTCAGCTCTGCAGACAAAGCAATACTGGCATCAGGGGTAAGGGATGGGATACAGAGCTGAACTCACCCCATAGTTTGGGCTAAGACAGAAAACATGTTGACGAACCCCCCCCCCATGTTTAATGGGCCCCTTCCAAGTGTGACAAACGTGGTTTGCTCCAGGGGCTGAACTGGTCTGTGGGTAGGTGAAACCACTAGGCTGCAGCAGTCACACCAGCACTGGGTCCTGAGCCGGGTGCGGTTTCTTTTTCATTCCTGTAACAGTGACCCAGAGTCACCCCCAACCTTCCACAAAATGATCAGACACCTGTGTTCACCTGAGCTCAAGGTCAGCAAACCACAGCCCCAGCCCCAGTGAGCTACCACCTGCTTTTGTACAGCCTATAAGGGAAGAGAGTTTTGTTTTAAATGGTTGAAGAAAGTCCAAAGAGAATAGTGTTTCATGGCACATGAAAACCACATGAAATTAAATTTCAGTGAGCAGGCACTCAGTTTTATTGGCACTTGGAGATGCTCACGGTGATAGTGTCCAAGGATTTCCTGCTGCATCAGGACAGCTGGAGATTGTGACAGACCGATGGCTGGCAGAGCCTAAACTAGGCCCCGACCCTTCATAGGAAACATTTGCTGCCCCTGCACATGGGGAGGGACTCATACTGTGGTTCTTTCTGGAGCAACATGTGTGTGGTCTTCTCCCATCTCACACAGAGCTGAGTTGTGAGAACCCGTTGCAGAGGTGACTGGGGAAATGTTCTCTCCAACTGGACTGTGGCCTACTTGGGGCTCCTAGGGGCTCGATTACTACAGGAAAGCAGGGATATGGGTCATACAGCAATTACCATCTTGGCCACCCTGGAACAGTACATATGGTGCTCAATAGATGCACGTGTAATTGGTCTGATAAACAATCTACGTAGACCGGGCTTTGGGGTGCCCAAGCCAAGAGGAAGGCCATATAGATGTCAGGCTCATTATGAAGCCTCTAGGAGATGACTAGCATGGGGAGCAGGTTGTGGAAACCAAAATGATTAGCCCCGGTGATGGAGCCTTTCGGAGAATACGGGGGAAGGCTTGGAATAAACCAATCTGGGGCAGCTAGCAGTAAACCCAGCCGTTCTGGCCTGGGTTTGAGCTGTGGAGGTAAGAGGCAAGTCCAGGAATAGATTTGAGACCAAATAGGTAAAATCCTTTCCTGACACACAAATTTGCGGAAGGCCAAGATCTGTTAACACCAGTTCAAATGCTAAGATTTGATTTTTATACCATTTTTATACTTCAGCTTCTCTTATAGCAATGAAGATGATAATTAATGAGTCTGAATTTTCCAAATCTGATTTTTTGTATTATTACTTTTCTGTTTCCTCCAAGGTACAAGACAGACTAGCTATTGCCAATAACATAGTATAGTAAAACTCTAGCTGTATGTACAATACTGCTTGTTTGTCTGATTCTGTTGTATATCATGATGTTTATCATCATTTATATTTTATTAGCTAAACAACAGGCAATTTTCTCCTCATTTATGTGATGAGATTTTTATATTCAGAATTACAACGCAGAAATTGGGATGTTTATTTTGAATGAGATGCAATTTCTCCTTTACAATTTATTTAGAATATTTCATAATGCATTTTAAGCTCCAACTTGAAAAGTAATTTATATGCCAGCAACTATCCTGCAGAGACACCCAAACTAACTATTGGCATAAAAAGAAAAAACAGATATAACTTTATCAGTTAGAAAAATGTGAGTGATAAAATTGTTTTAAGAAAGCAGCACATGTAAATTTAAAAATATATAAAAGTAGTCATACTTACGTAATGACTCTTGAATTATATGGGAAAAAGATAAAGGAAAGTAAGCTACCTCTAATTCTACCAGCAAGAGAAAACCATTAGTAATCTTTGATGTATTTCCTTCCAGTCTTTCTTCTATGAAATAAACATGTATTATTTGCTGTGCAATATTGCTACACATGAGTGTATTGTATTTTAGTAACTTCCCCTAGAGTTAAAAACTGATACAGCATAATTTATTGAAATTAGCATCCTTTTCTTTTAATGACCCACTTTTATCATAGATAAAATGACCTGTAGATATAGGCAAAGACCATAGATAAAGTGACCTATAAATGTAAGTCCGTGTTTACACTATTTTTGTTCTATTTATCCAGTGTCAATACCAGCTGCCTTATTTAATACAGTTTTGAATAGTTCCGGGTATGTTAGTCTGAGTCCTCTGCTTCTTCTAGAGTGTCTTCATTGTTTTTGCCTCTGTGAATTTCCCTATAAAGTTTAGAACCAGCTTATTTTCCATTGAAAAAATGACTGTCAGTGTTCTGGTTGGGATTGCAGTGAATCAGTAGATTCATTTGGAGGGTACTGACATTTAAAAAATAACATTGACCTCCAATTCTGAACATATACTATCCCTCAATTACTTGCATATTCCTCGAATTTATCTCATAATGTATGTCATGTTTTATGTAGAATTCTTGCACATCTTTTATTACATTTATTCCTTTTTGTCCCTAGTACTTTATCTCATATTAATGTAGTAACTTCTGCTTTTGTTTTTGAGTGGTGATGGCATGATCTATCTTTTTCCATCCTTTCATTTCAAACTTCCCTACTTTGTACTTGAAGGGACTTTCTTGTAGGCAGAATACAGTGGGGTCATATTTTTGTAATCCATTCTGCCCCTCTGTCTTTTAATTGGTGTGTTTAGACCGAGGAATTCTGATAGGTTAGAGCTGGAGTCTGCCATTTTATTACTTATTTTCTATTTCCTCTGTTTCTCATTCTTCTTTTTCTCATTTCTTGTCTTCCTATGAGTTACTCAAATACTTTACAGGGCTCCAACACATTTCATTTGTAGTATTTTATCCATTTACAGTGGTTTCTCTGGATATTACAGTGTACACACATAACTTATCACAATGTACTGTCATTTATGTCTTACCAATTCAAGTGAAGTATTGGAACCTTACTTGTATATAAGACCCTTTACCATCTCCATTTAAAAATATAGTTGTCTCAAGTATTTCCTGAGTAACATAACAGACACTGAGTAACATAACAGACACTATTATAATTTTGCTCTATCATGCATTATTTAAGGAACTCATGAAAAAATAGCTATTAATAATTCACCACTATTTTTCCTATCCAGTTGTTCTTTCCTTTCTGAATTCTAAGTCTTTTTATAAAATTGTTTAAAAACACATAGCATAACATTTATCATTTTCACCAGTTTTAAACGTACAATATAGTAAGTCAACCATATGTCATTATTGTGCAACAGATTCCTAGAACTTTTTCACCTTGCAAAACTGAAATTCTATATCCACTGAACAACTCCTCCCCCATCTCTGGCAACCAGCATTCTACTCACTGCTTCTGAGATGGACTATTTTAGATTCCACATGTAAGTGAGATCATGCAGGATTTGTTTTGCTGTGTCTGCCTTATTTCACTGAGCATAATGTCCTGAAAATTCATCCATGTTGTAGCCTATGACAGAATTTCCTTTTTTTTTAAGGTCAAATAATATCCCATGGTATATACATACCACATTTTTAAAATCCACTCATCCATCATTAGACATTTAGGTTGCTCCCACATTTTAGCATTTGTGAATAATGCCACAAAGAACATGGGTGTACAAATATCTCTTTCAGATCCTGCTTTCAGTTCTTTTGAATATATATCCAGAAATTGGGATTTCTGGATTGTATGGTAATTCTATCTTTAACTTTTTTGAAGAATCTTCATCCAATTTTCCATAGCAGCTGCACCATTTCACATTCCTACCAACAGTGTACAAGGCTTCCAATTTACCTACATCCTTGTCAATACTTACCATTTAGTTTTTTGTGGGTTTTTTTTTTGATAAGTGGCTCTTCTAACAGGTGTGATATGATACCTCTTTGTGGGTTTGATTTGAATTTCCTTGATGACTAGTGATGTTAAGCATCTTTTCATGTTTGCTCGTCTTCTGTATGTCTTCTTTTGAGAAATGTCTATTTAAGTTCTTCGTCCATTTTTTAATCAGGTCATTTGGATTTTTGGTATTGAGTTGTAGGAGTTTCTTATATATTTTGGATATTAATCCCTTATCAGATACATGGTTTGTCTGTATTTTTCTCATATTTGCTTATATTTTTCCCATTCTATAGGTTGCCTTTTCACTGTTATTTCCTTTGCTGTGCCAAAGCTTTTTAGTTTAATGTAGTCCCATTGTCTATTTTTGCTTTTGTTGCCTGTGTTTTTGGTGTCATATGCAAGAAATCATTGCCAAGTCCAATGACCTGAAGCTTTCCCCGTTTTCCCAGGAGCTTTATAGTTTCAGGTCTTAGATTTAAGTCTTTGACCCATTTCTAGCTAACTTTTGTGAATGGCATAAAGGGTCCAATTTCATTCTTTGGAATGTGCATGCCTAGTTTTTCCAAAACCATTTGTTGAAGAGACTATCCATGGCCCAATGTGCAGTCCTGCCGCCTTTGTCAAAGATCATGTGACCATGTATATGGATGTTTACTCTGGACTCTGTATTCTATTCCATTGGTCTATGTATTTCTCTTTATGCCGTACTTTACTGTTTTGATAATTATACTTTTGTAATGTTTTGAAAACAGAATGTGTGAGGCTTCCAGTTTTATTCTTATTTCTCAAGGTTATGTTGACTACTAGGGTCCATTGAGATACAATACAAATTTTAGAATATTTTTATTTCTCTAAAAAAAATGCCACTGCTATTTTTGTAGGGATCTAATTGAATCTGTAGATAACTTTGGTCAATAGATGAATATTTTAACAATATTAAGTCTTGCACTCTATCAACACAGGGTATCTTTCCATTGGTGCCTTCTTTATTTAGCAATGTTTTGCAGTTTTCACTGGATAAGTCTGTTGTATACTAAGCTGTTTATTGCTGAGTATTTTATTGATTTTGAAGCTATTACAAATGGGATTGTTTTCTCAATTTCATTTTCAGATTGTTAGGGCACAGAAATGCAGCTGATTTTTGCACATTGATTTTACATTCTGCAGCTTTGCTGAGTTTATCTACTAGTTCTAACAGGTCTTTTGTGTCAGATCTTTGGGATTTTCTAACATAGAAGACCATGTCATCTGTGTAAAGGGTATTTCTACTTCTTCCTTTGTATCTGAATGGCTTCATTTTCTTGCCTAATTGCTCTGGCTAGGACTTCAATTGCTGTGTTGAATAGAAATGGTGAGAGTAAGAACTCTTGTCTGATTCCTGATCTTACAGGAAAAAATTTCTGTTTTTCACCATTGAATATGATATTATTTGTGGGCTTTTCATATACAGCCCTAAATATGTTGAGATAATTTTCTTCTATTCCTAGTGGTTCTATCATGAAAGAGTGTTGAATCTTGTCAAATGTTTATCTCCATCAATTGAGATGATCATGTGATATTTATCTTTCATTCCATTAATGTAGTGTATTATTTTGATTGACTTAAATATATCTGACCATCCTTCCATTCCAAGTATAAATCCCACTGGGTCATGGTGTGTAATCATTTTAATGTGCTTGCTACAGTTTTCTTTAGAATTTTTGCATCTATTTTCATTTTGGATAATGGCCAGTAAGTTTCTTTTCTTGTAGATTCTTGTTGAACTGTGGTGTCAGGGTAATGCTATCCTTGTAAAATGAGTTTGGGAGTGTTCCCTCCCCTTCAATTTTTTGGAAAAGTTTGAGAAAGACTGACAGTAATTCCTTAAGTGTTTGGTAGAATTTACCAATGAAGTAACCAGGTCCTGGAATTTTCTTTGTTAGGAAACTTAATTACTGATTCAATCTCTTTACTAGTTAATGATCTGTTCAGATTTTCTATTTCTTCTGGATTCAGTCTCAGTCAGTTGCATATTTATAGAAAGTTATTAATCTATTTCTTCTAGGTTATCCAATTTCCATGTGCATAATTATTCACAGTAGTTCCTTATGATCCTTTTTATTTTTGTGATATCAGTTGGAATGTCTCTTTCATTTCTGATCCTATTTGAGCCTTTTCTTTTTTTCCTTATTCTAGTTAAAGTTCTGTTAATTTTATTTATCTTTTCAGAAAGCCAAATCTTAGGTTTGGTTGATATTTTTCTGGTCTCTATTATATTTACTTCTGCTCTGATCTTTGTTATTTCTTTCCTTCTGCTAACTTTGGGATTAGTTTGGTTTTTTTCCTAACTCCTTGAGGTGTAAGGTTAGGTTTATTGAGAGCTTTCTTTTTTCTTTATGTAGGCATTTATCACTATAAATTTCCCCCTTAGAACTACCTTTGCTGCATCCCATAAGTTTTTGTGTTTTTTTTTTGAAGCAGAGCAAAAGTTTTATTTGAATACACTCCAAGGGAGGAGTGGGCCAGAGTCCAGGTAGACAATGGCCCTGATCCTTTAAATAAGAGGTGTTTTTATTACATTCTGGCTAGGAGGCTCCCCTTTGATTGACAAGGTAAGGTCATCTGATTGACAGTTCCATTTCAGTGTGCATATCCTTTCCCAGAATGCACACAGGGAAGCACAACTGCAGTGTAAATTTTATCTTAATGGTATTTTGATGAGGTGTGGTTTGGGCAGTTCTTTCCTTGAACCTATATTCCCCTTCTCCAGATGCTCATGTCTATCTTTCTACCTATCATTTCCTCCTTAGTGGGTACCCAATTCTTTAGCCACTGAGGCAACAACTACTCTGGCTGCCTCCTGCTGATGGAGGGGCAGTGTACATGGACTGGGTCCCAATGCTTGCTCTCTGTCAGTCAGGGTTTGGGGTTTATGACTGGTTGGTTAAGTCCTGTGGGGCCCAGGATCTGGGAGACCATGATCAGGTGAAGGTTCTGGTGGATCCAGAGGTCCAGTATAGGTGGAGAGTAGGGATGTCTGAACTGGCTGATAGCCATCTTGAATCATCATTTGTAGAGGTAGAGCCTGAAGCCAGGAAGAACAATATCAAATAAAGAGGTTAAGTAAAAGGGTATCCAGCAGCAAGGGATATGACTAGTGAAATTAGGGGAAGTGCAAAGGGTAGAGGAAGAGATGTTAGCCATGGTTTCCAGCTTGAGGCTTCTGTGCCCAAAGTTTAAATCTTATCTGAAGAGTCTAGAAGCATCCCATAAGTTTTTGTACATCATGTTACCATTTTGATTTTTCTCAAAATATTTTTGATTTCCCTTTAGATTCCTGACCCATTGGTTGTTTGGGAGCAGATTGTAATTTTCCTGTTTTCCTTCTCTTATTGATATCTAGTTTCATACCACTGTGGTTAGAAAAGATACTTGATATGATTTCAAATTTATTAAATTTGTTAGACTTGTTTTGTGACCTAGCATATGATCTATGCTGGAGAATGTTCCAAGTGCATTTGAAAAGAATGTGCATTCTGCTGCTGTTGGATGGAATGTTCTGTATATGTCTATTAGGTCCACATGATCTGAAGTGTACTTCAAATTCAATATTTCCTTATTAATTTTCTGTCTGGATGATCCATAAATTGTTGAAAGTGGGGTATTGAAATGCCCTACTATTATTGTGTTGCCACCTTATTTCTGCTTTTAGATCTGTCACTATTTGCTTAATCTATTTAGGTGCTCTGATGTTGAGTGTTTTTATATTTAAATTTTTATATCCTTTCAATTAGTTTACCCTTTATCATCATATAATGACTTTCTCAGTCTCTTCTTATAGTTTTTGACTTAAATTCTATTTCAACTGATATAACGATTCCTATTCTCTAGTGGTTCATTTTTTGCATGGAAATCTTTTTCCATCCCTTCACTTTGAGCCTGTGTGTGTCTTCAATGCTGCAATAATTCTCTTGTATATATTTGGGTATTTTTTTATACCCATATAACCACTCTGTGTCTTTTCACTGCAGAATTTAATCCATTTACATTTGAAGCAATTATTGACAGATAAGGACTTACTGTTCCCATTTGTTAGTTGTATCCTGGCTGCTTTGTAGTTCCTTTGTTCCTTTTTCACCTATTGCTATTTCCCTTTGTGTTTAATGATTCTCTATAGTAATGTGCTTCATTCTTTTCTCCTCATCTTTTATGCATCTACCATAAGTTTTTGCTTTGTCATTACTCTGAGGTGTATATAAAACATCTTATAGTTATAACAATCTATTTTAAGCTGATAACAACTTAAATTCTATTGCATGCAAAAGCTCTAACCATTTGCTTCCCCTCGCCCACATTTTATGTTTTTGATGTCACAATTTACATTTTTTATATTGTGTATCCATTAAAAAATACTGTAGCAAGACCTACTTGTTTATTACTTTGTCTTTTAAACTTTATACTATATTTAAATGATTTACACACTACCACTATGATATTAGAGTATTCCAAATTTGACTATACACTTACCTTTGTCAGTGAGTTTTATATTTTCATATCACTAATTAGCAAGCTTTTATTTCATCTGATGAATTCCTTTCAGCATTTCATGTAAGTCAGGTCTAGTGGTAACAAACTCTCTCGGCTTTTGTTAGTCTGGAAAAGTCTTTATCTCTCCTTCATTTCTAAAAGACAACTTCACTGGTTAAAGTATTCTTGGTTGGTAGGGTTTTTTTCTTTCAGCACTTTAAGTATAAAATCCCACTCTTTCCTGGATGGCAAGGTTTCTTCTGAGAAATTCACTGATAGCCTTGCGTGGGTTCCCTTGTGTGAGACAGTGTTTTTTCTCTTGCTGCATTCAAAACTCTCTTTTTCTTTTTGAGTTTTGACAGTTTCATTATAATGTGTCTCAGTTAAGACCTCTTTAAGTTAAATTTGTATAGCACCTATGAACTTCATGAACCTAGATGTCCACATCTCTTCCCAAATTTGGGGAGTTCTCAGTTGTTTTTTCTTTAAATAAGCTTTTTGACCCTTTCTCTATTCTTTTCATGGAACTCCCATAATGCAAGTATTATTCCATCTCCTACTGGTTCCTTTCATCCTGAAATTCTTTTATCATTTCCTGCAGTACAGGTCTGCTGATGAAAATTTCATTTTGGTGCCCCATTATTCACACTGGATTTCTTCACTCTTTTTCATTCTTTTTTCTTTTTTCTCCTCCAACTGGGTGATTTCAAATGGCCTGTTTTCTAATTAACAGATTCCTTCTTCTGCTTGATCAATTTTGCAGTTAATACGCGTTGCATTTTTCACTTCATTCACTGTATTCTTCAGTTCCAGAATTTCTGTTTGGTCCTCTTCTGTGGCTTCTATTTCTCCATTTAATTTCTTGTTCAGTTCATGTGTTATTTCTTGATTTCACTGAGTTTTCTATCTGTGTTACCTTATAGTTCACTGAGCTTCCTTAGAGCAATTGTTTTAAATTCTTTTTATGGAAATGTGTAGCTTACCATTTCTTTGGGATTGGCTACTGAAATTTATTGTGTTCCTTTATTGGTGGCATACTTCCTTGATTTTTCATGTTTCTTGCCAGCTTGCACTGATGTCTGAGCATTTGATGGAGCAGTCACCTGTTCTAGACTATTAACTGGTTTTGGTGGGGAAAGACATTTACTGTGGGTGAGTGTGAGGGCACTGGCCAGGTGGGGCTGGCAGTTCTAACTCCAGGGAAGGCCCAGAAGTGTAGTCTATGCAGCTCTGTCAGCTGAGGTTGGCACTGACAAGCACCACAAGGATCCTCAGTGGTCAGGACTGTGGGTGTCTTTGGGGGCAGCAAGGGCTGTTGGGGCCTTTGGAGGTAAGGCTTCTAGGAACTACCTGATCTCTTTTTCCCACAGAAGACGTCATGGGCAAGGGTATTACTCTTGGCACCAGTTCTACCTTGCAGACTTCCTAGTGGTGGTTGTGGCACCAGTGTTTGACACACAGGACCCCATGCAGCAGCCACAGAGCTGCTCCAGAGAGACAGAGTGTGGGCACTCTTGGAGTGACTGTGGCTCTGGGGCTCAGGACGTGCACAGGTTTGGGGTGGGGGTGGTCCCAATCCTGGGTGCTACAACAGCAGCTGCTTCTGGGGTGAGGGGATAAACGATAGCCTCCTCAATGTTCCTTTCTGTGCAGTTATTCTCCTCTCTTTTGCTCTACTGTAGATTCTCAACTGGACTTGTAAGCCCTCCCAAGGCTCCTTAATTATTAAGGTAATTTGGTGAATTATGATGATTTTTGGCAAATGTTAAACCAACCATGAATTATGAGATAAACACAATATTATGTTTATTCTCTGCTTTCCACCTCACGTAGACTTATTCTCTCCCCTTATCTGCTCTTTCTGTGCCCCAAACTGACTTTCATCAGCAAATAATCCCACATCCACATGTCTAAATGTTTCACTTGCTTAAATTACAAATTTACTTAACAATATCTCATTTTAAACTTGATCACATATTTTTTAAACCCTTCACTTAACATTTGGCAAAAATAAATAAAAATAAATTCTCACCTGTCCACATTCTTCAACTTGGTATTTCCGTGGGTCCATTTAACAATATAATTTATTGGCCAATCCAAGAAACTTCAAGACTGAAAGGAAGGTGCTAAATTAATTGAGGTGATATAATTTTTTGAACTATTTATTTTTTGGTTGATAAATTAGTTTTAAGGTGGTGGATTTATAAAAGATTTCTAATCATCACAGACTACTGCAAAGAAATAAACCTATGTGCATTATTGCTATGTCTCTTTGTAACCTTTACATTTAGAGGTTACCTACAGAAGACAATACACATACATCTGTAACTTATCACAATATGCCTTGAATTAATAGTAAACCACTTCCTGTAACAACCTGGAACAATGTAAAACTGCCCTAAAGCATACTACTACCTAAACCCTTTCTTTCTTTCTGCTGTTGTGGGCATATATTTTACTTCAAAATGTTATAATCCCTAGATACATTATCATTAGTTTTTCCTTAAATATTAAAATGACTTTAAAATACTCTTCTTAAAGAAAGGAAAATCTTCTTTCATATTTATCGACCTGTCTACCATTTCCAGCAATCTTCTTCCTGTTGGTCCGAATTTCCATCTCCTACTGGTTCCTTTCACCTGAAATTCTTTTATCATTTCCTGCAGTGCAGGTCTGCTGATGAAAAAGTCTCTCAGCCTTGGTGTACTAAAAGGGACTTTATTTTGTTTTCATTTCTGAAAACTTCTGCATGTGACGTTCTAGGTTGTCATTTTTTTTCAGCAATTTAAAGATCTTCCACTTTCTACTGGCCACTGTATTTCTGATGAGAGGAGAGTTGTTCTAATCATTATTCCCTAGGATATAATGTGTCTTTTTTCCCTGGCTGTTTTTTAAGATATTTTTCTTTATCTTTCATTGTCAGGAGTTTGTATTTGGTGTGCCTTGGTAGGATTTAGGGGGAGGTGGAAAGAAGTATTTATATTATTGAGGTTTGTAGTGGTTCTTAAATTAGTGGGTTGATGAGCTCAACAAATTGGCTAAATTTCATCAGATATATGCACATGCTGTTGGTGACATTACCACTCCTCCTGCTCCTGCCTGGGCCCTTACGTGCACATCAGAGCCTTTGGCAGCACCCGGCCAGTCCAATGGCCTCTTCACTTCCCAGTCTTCTTGATCTCTGCCCTTCAGTTCAGATGGCTGTCCTGATTTTCTTGAGGGTCATCAATCCTTTCTTTTGTCATATCCAATTTTTGTTAGCCCTAGCCAGTGAATTTCTGATAAGATATTTATTTTTCATTTCTAGGATGTCCACTGGATTCTTTTGTTTTCAGATCTTTCCTGAAACGTCCCCTCTTCACTCATGTGTTGAGCTTGTCCCACGGACTCTGTAAGCATGGCCATTGTAGGCCTTTCTCATCCTTGATGCTGATCCCAGCATCTGTGTCCTTTCTGACTGTATGCCTAATGGCTACTTTTACTTGACTGTGGGTCACATTTTCCTGCCTATTCATATTTCTAGTAAGTATATTCCTGTGTAATTGTTTCTTAATTTAAAGAATATAATTTTTCTATGATCTCTGCTCCACTAAAATTTGTGTTCATGTTATCACCACAGAAAATTTTATGTTATCTTCTGTATCGGTGTTTGAGTTAAATTTACAACAGCATTCACAGTTATGTCAGTCACTTTATTTTCTATGAAATAAACTTTTAAAAGCTTTGTGTTGATTCCATGAGATGAATGAAAACATTGAAACAATCTCGAGTAACTAACTTTTTACTTAAAAGATTCTAATGACCCAAACAAAATCTGATATCAGTTAACTGATTTTGAAGCTCTTTACCTGCAAGTAGAGGCCACATATTAACAGTTACAGCTTTACTTTTGATACATGAAAAAAATCTAGAAATGAAAGTAAGAAAGTTAATTTAGAATGACAGCCATTTCATCTAAAAAGCCATGCTTCTCAAAGTTCTAAATGCAGCTTCTGTGACAGAACATCTTAATTTTCACCTTTGAACACTATGTTCTTAAAATAACTACTAATGTTGAAGCAAAAGCTAACAGTTCTCAGCAGGTCTCTCCTCCTACCGACCAGCAGTCTAGAGCCTGGGTGTGCAGCAGAGGCCATGCTTGTCCTCCACTTAAGTCAGAACTCTGTTCACTGCACATTCAGCTCACAGTGGGAGCCACTGGAAGTACAAAGCGGTGGCCTACCAAGCTCATCCCATCATTTTTTAAATATGGTTATTGGTAATAAGGCAATTAAAAATAAAAAACCCAAGATACAAAATGAGCCAGATGGACCTCAGGGGGAAATTCAGGACTTACCACCACTCATCACTCTGTTAATGCACACATTCTGCGACTATTTTGAAGATGTGACTGGTAAGCCTTTGGTTATGCTTCCCAAGTCCACCCCTGCACCATTTGTATCTGCTTTTTCATCTCCCTTCAAAGTTCAGGCCTTGAGCGACATGCTGAGTCAGCCAAGTCATGGACCTGGTCACCCTTTTCTGGGCACTAGCTGCATAGAGACATTAACAAGACATTCAGCATTAACAAGACAGCAAAACACACCCCCTGTGATTTTCAAGGCACACTGCCATTTGCCTGCATCTCCCCTTCTGTCAAAAGGGATTGTGCCCACGGAGTTGACGGTGTTGCATAATTGATTGTGTTCACTGCTGTTCACAACAGGCCACTACGCTTGTCGTCTGGCGTCAGTGCCCACAGGGGTGGGTGGTCCATATTTGTGCGTCATGCCCCACACATGCACATGTTCTCTGAACAAAATTCAGTCCCCCGGTGGCAGATGTCAGCTAGCTCAGCAGGAACCTCCATCTCCTTGAGGTGTTTAGAGTAGATATACATCTTTAATGGGAACGTGAATACTTCATGAGCTTGTTACTCGGCTTGAGAGCTTTAGTCACTTCCCAGCACCCATTAAAATTAATGTGCAAATTATTTAGGAGAGTTTTCTAGTTCATCATCCATTAGTAATGCCAAGACAGCTGGTTCATGTGTGCAGTGGAGAGAAAGCACTGCATAACCAAGCAGACCTGATATAAATCATACCACTTTTTAAGTTTGGGGGGATAGTTGCTAATTATTACAAAGTTGGTAAAATTTGAAACCAGTGTGCTTCTGGAAGTAGGACTATAGCTAAGAAATGATTCTCTGACTCTGGGAGGGCTCAGGTTAATGATTTTAGCAAGCATTTGTGCCCCATCTGACAGCTGTCTGCCTTTGTAGAGGCTGCCTTTGAGGCCTCACATCTTCCTAACAGACTGCACCAGCCCCAGTCCTGCCTAAATGTGCTCGTCGGAATAGAAATTTCAAAATTGTCTCTGCCTGTTACAAGAGCAATTACTCAAATTCAACTAAACTGAACAGACATTGTAGAGCACTGACTGTGGCTGACGCTGTGGTGTAGAGCATCAGAAGGGTCAGCTGTGGTCCTGACCTGCAGAAGCTCTTCTTGTAGGATCTTAGGAGGAAAATCCATGGCAGCACTGTGGCGTGTGTGAGAGGAACAGTGAGGGAGAGATGGAGAATGGCATGAGCAAGGGCAGCTTCTCTATTTCTGTCCCCATGTTAGGTTAGGCAGTTAGACAGACGTGAGCAGGTGGGGAGTAAGGGGATTGCAACCCACCCAGTCTCCCCACCCAAGGACCACGTTATCTCCCTTAGACCAGCCCTTTTCGTGGTTTAGCACAGACTGGTAAGCAAAAGGATCCCAGGGACTTCCCCAATTTTGGAGCATGCACACTCAAGGAAAACCTTGTCTGCTAGTAACTACAAAGCCATTATAACATCATTTACATTGTGGCTCTGCCCCCCACACCCCATGGGTTTTGCTGGGGCACTCAAGGGAAGATGACAGGGACAAATATGCACAGAGAGGTTGAAGGGGAGGAGCCAACGCGTATCCAAAAGGCGGTGTGATAATGACAAAATGGGAGGGAGGAGACCAAATAAACACCCATAAAAACAGTGCAGAGCTCAGCAGCCTTCTAAGACCCTCACCGTCAGCAGGCTCCTCTGTCTCTGTAGTGTACTTGTACTTTGGCTTTGCTAAATGAAAAACATTTTGTGGCTTCAACTCTATCAAGTCTCTCCACTGAATTCTTTCCTTCAAGAAGAAAAGAACTGAGGAATTCCACCACCCAGGAACACCTACACACATGTATAAGAGCTTCTCTAGGGAAGCACCTGGTTTGCAAGTATTAGGTCTGAGTGTGGATAACATTAACACTATTTTACATTACAACTTGCTGTGCAAAGTCACATACTCCTTATATCAGTCTGCACAGGCTGTGTAACATAGTTCCACAGGTTCTGTTCTGAGTCACCCCTCCACTCTCCTCCCCAAATGTAATTATTATCCTAACTTCTAATTCAATAAACCAGTTGTGGCTGCTTTTGAACTTATATAAATATTACCATGCATGTATTCTTTTGTGTTAGTTCTTTCTCTTAATATTATGTTTATATATACTTGCTTTCTTGTGAATTGCAACAGCAATTTATTTGTTTCTTTGCTATACGTAGTATGTGCATACACCACATGTGCATGTGCATACACCACACTTTACTTATCCACTCTACTGGACATTTGAGTTGTTTCCAGTCTAGGGGCCAAGACAGATAATGCCTCCATGACATTTGTGAGCATGTCTTTGGCATTGAATTACTGGGTCATGGGTATGATAACATGAAACTGAACTTTTATATTCATTAGAACCTTTCTAAACTGGTTGTATCAATTTACACACCCACCAGCAATATGTAAGTGTTCAAGTTGCTCCACCTTCTCATAAAATGCTTGGCATTGTTGACCTTTTAAACACTAGTCATTCAGGAAGGAGTACAGAGGCATTGTGTTAATTTGCTTTTGCTATTCAATGAGGTTAGGCACATAATGACCTGCCCATTGGCTTTTGAAGTTCCTCTGTTGCAAACTGCCACTTTCTATCAGGCTCTTTTTATCTTACTGATTTTCATGAATTTCCCTAAGGCAGTTATGTTTGGTGAATATCTTCTTCCATTCTATGGCTTACCTTTTCTCTTTCGCATGTTTTCCTTGTTTAACAGAAGTTTATCATTTTGATGTGGCATTCTTTATCAGTATTTATTTTCCTCGTTAGTGCTTTTTATAATCTCTCCATAGGTTAATGCCACAAAGACCTTCTCCAATGGAAACTTCTAGGAGTTTATTGTTTTACATTTTATACTTAGACCTATTCACCTGAAAGTTATTTTTGTGCAGGGCTTTTGAGGATTGCCTGGCAAACATAGGGTCCATAGTTACCAATCACTGCTGCACACTTGACTCCACTGTCACTGACCCACGTTAGCACTAAGATAGAAACACGTAGATCAACCTTCTGACAAGGAGAGTCCAAACAGTGCAGGGAGCCACTGGATGGGCCTCGTCAGAATGACTTCTGAGGTGTCTTTTCTTCTGGTTCTGCAGGTCTATATTCAGGGAAGAGATAAATCTGTCCCTATTTTTAGACTACATGATTGTCTGCAAAGAAAATGCCAATTAATCTACAAAAGCACTCCACACTGATGAGCTCAGCAAAGTCACAAGATACAAGATAAATATACAAAAATAAATTGTTTGTTTATATTACAATGAGCAAATAGAAACTGAAGTTAAAAGTGAAATGCTATTTATAATTGCTCACAAACAAAAGAAATACTTAGGTGTTACAAATCATGTGCAGTACTTCTGTGCTGAAAACTATAAAATGCTGATCAAAATCAACTATCTAAATAAGCAGAGATATATACTGTGTTCATGGACTGAAAGACTCAACATAGTAAATTGATGTTAATTCTCTCCAAACAGAGATACAGGTTTAATACAATTTCTGTCAAAATCCAAGCAAAAATTTTAGTTCTATATTTATATGGAATAGCACAGATCCTAGAATAGCAAAAGGCATTTTGAAAAGAATAAGGTGGAGGACTCACTCTACCTGATGTTAATTCCTATGATGTAGTTACAGTAATCAAGAACATTGGTGTTGGCAGAGGGATGGACAGATTAATGAAGAAGAATAGTGCATCAGAATACACCCACAGAGATACACCCAACTGATTTTTGACAAAGGTGTAAAAGCGATTCAGTGGCCAAAGGACAGCCTTTCCAGCAGATGGTACTAGAACAGTTGAACATCCACCGGCAAGAAAAATACCTCAACCTTAACTTTATCCAAAAATTAACTCAAAGTACATCATAGGCTTAAATATAAAACTTTTAGGAGAAGATCTTAGGAATCTATGGCTAGGAACAGTTGTTAGACTTGACATGAAAAGCATTATCCATTAAAGGAAAGAATGATCAATGAGACCATCAAAATTAAAAACTTTTGCTCTGTGAAAAAGCCTAAGAGAATTAAAAATCAAGAAAATATTTAGAAACCACATTTCTGACAAAAGACTAGTATCTTGTATACATAAAGGACTCTCAAAACTCAATAGCAAAAGTCAGATGATCCAACTTGAAAATGTGCAAAAATCATGAATGGACATTTTACTAAAGAGAATAACAATATGGCAAACAAGCAAATGAAAAGATGCTCAACATCTTTAGCCAGTAGGTAAACATAAATTAAAATCACAATGAGCTCTCACTACAAAAATATTAGAAAAGCTGAAATAAACATTAGTGATGATACCAAATTCTGGTGAGGTTATATAGAAGCTAGCTCTCCCCCATTGCTGGTAAGAACATGAAATGGTACAGCCACTATGGAAAAGGGTCTGGAGATTTATCACAAGCCTAAAGATGCAACCCAACAATTACACTCCTGGGCACTAATCGGAAAGCAATGGAAATTTATGTTTGCACAAAACTTCTATCTACATAAATGTTCCTATTAAATTTATTTGTAATTGCCCAAAACAGGAAACAATCCAGATGTCCTTCAAGGGTACATCCTAAATACACTGTGGTACATCCATGCCCTGGAGTACTAGGCAGCAATTACTAGGAATGAATTATTGATACACACAACTTGAATAAAGCTCAAGAGAATTATGCTGAGTAAAAAAAGCCAATTGTAAATGTCACATATTGTATGATACCATACATATATAACATTCTGTAAACAACAGGAATTATGGACAAGGGAAGGAGGGGGAAGGAATGGGTGTGATGATAAATGGTTAAGAGGAAAGAACCTTGTGATAATGGAGTTTTCTCTATCTTGACCATATCTACCTCAATATCCTAATGGTGATATTGTACCTAGTTTTATAAGATGTTACTTTGCGGAAAACTGACTAAAGAGCATAAAGTAACTATAGTATGAATCTACAATTATCTCAAAATTAAAAGTGTAATAAAGTATGTATAAAAAATCAATTGACCATATTTGTCTGGGTTTATTTCCAGATACTCTTATCTGTTCTATTGATCTATTGTCTAGTTGAATGCCAATACCACACTTTGATTCCTATAGCTTTGTAAGTCTTAAATTTGGGTAGTGACAGTCTTCCAACTTTGTTGGTTATTTTTTAACCAAGTTTCCTTTAGCTATTCTAGCTCTCTTGTATTTCTACATGGACTTTAGAAGCAGTTTGTCCATTTCTATATGAAAGCTTACAGGAATTTATTGGGTTGTGTTAAATTTTTAGATTGATTTGGGGAGAATTAATATCTTAACTCTACTTAGTCTTTTCATAATAGAACTCTTCATTTATTTAGATCTTTAATTTTTTCAGCAATGTTTTATATTTTTCATTATTATATATTTTTATCAAAGTAATCTCTTAGTATTTCATATTTTGATGCTATTGTAAAGGCATTACTTTTTTAATTTAAATTTCAACATCAGTTTTATTGATCTTCTCAAAGTACCAGCTTTTGGTTTTATTGATTGTCTTAATAGTTTTTCTGCCTACTATTTCACTGACTTCATCTCTGATCTTTATTGTTTCCTGTCTTCTAATTATTTCGCTTTTAATTTGCTTTTCTTTTCAAGTTTCATAAGGTTAGTGTTGACGTGATTGACTGGAGACCTCCCATCTTTTCTAATAGGTATTTAGTGCTATGAATTTCCCACAAATCTTAACCTACTGTGCCTTCAGTTTCACTTACTGCATTCACTCATTTCTAACTTTCCTTTTGACACTGCTCTGATCCATGGAGCATTTAGAAGTATGGTATTTAGTTTCCAAGTATTTGAGGTTTCCCAGAGATCTTTCTGTTGTTGACTTCTAATTGAATTATACTGTTTTCTGAGATAATATTTTGTGTGATTAATTCTTTTACATTTACTGAGAAATGTTTCATTGACCAAGTCATGTTTTATCTGAGTAAATGTTCTGTGTGCCCTTGAAAGAATGTGTACTCTGCTGTTATTGGGTGGACTGTTCTTCAGGTGTCAATTAGGTCAATTGGTCATAGTGTTTAAGTCTTCTATTTCTTTCTGATTTTCTATTAACTGGTTCTATCAATTATTGGAGTATTGAGATCTCTGGCCATCATCTGGCATGGATGTCTACTCATGCCACTTTTCTATCAGATCTTTTGAAGCTCTACAGTTACAGATATAAAGTTTAGGATTATTATATCATCTTGATGAATTGACCCTGTTTTCACTGTGAATTGACTTTATCCCTGATAATATTCTTTGCTCTGAAATCTATTCTGTCTGTATTAATATTGTCACTCCAGCTCAGTTTTGATTAGTGTTAGGTTGGTGTTTCTTTTCCATCCTTTTTCTTTTTACTTCTTTGTGTCTTTTTATTTAAAGTGTGTTTGTTGTAACCCAGGATATAGAGTCCTTTGTTTCTATTCAATTTGACAATTTCTGACTTTAAAATGGGTGTTTGGACTGTTTATATTTTTTGTGAGCTCTGGTTTGGGTTACCCTGTCTTCTCGCCTTCTGCTTCCCATTGTCTCCTGGGTTCTTTGTCCCCTTGTCTGCTGCCATTACTCTCCTTTGGATTATTTCTTTATGATTCCATTTTACCTCCTTTATTTGATTATTAGCTATGACTCTTTGTTTCACTACTTTAGTGGCTGATTTAGGGCTGAGAATATACATCTTTAACCCATTAAAATATGCTCTCAGGTGATACTGTTCCACTTTACAGATAGTGTAAGATGTGTATACTGTAAAAGCATGCCTCTGGTTTTTCTTCCCAGTCTTCTGCTCTAATAGCATACATTTTGTGTTTACATGTTACAAGCCATACACTATATTGTCATTATTTTTATTAAACATTCCTGTCTTTTTCTGTCCAGGCCACTATAGCAAAATGTCACCAATGGGGTAACAGACATTTATTTCTCATGGCTATGGGGGCTGACAAGTCCAAGGTCAAGGTGCCAGCATGGTTACACTCATGATGACCTGCTCCCTTGTTATAGACTGCTCTCACTGTGACCTCACACAGCAGAAAGGATGAGGGAGCTCTGCCAGGGCCCTCCACTTAAAAGGGCACTAATACCTTTCACAAGGCTCCACCCTTATGACTTTATCACCTCCAGACACCACCTATGGAGGTTAGGATTTCAACATATGAATTTAGGAAGACACAAATATTCATGCCAAAACAATTCCATTCTGCTTTGAGGTAATTCTAATAATGAGATTATTATATATTCACCCATATAGTTACCATTTACAGTGTCCTCATTTGTTTGTACAACTCATATGTTCAACTGGCTTAATTTTCCTTTTGCCTGAAGGACTTTTTTAACATTCCCTATGATTTGGAACTGCTGGTGATTAATTCTATCACCAATTTTATGTCTCAAAGGGTTTTTATTTCACCCATGGTTTTTAAAGATTTGTTTGATGGGTACAGAATTCTTGGTTGATAGTTTTCTCTTTCAGCATGTTTTATAATTTTTTATTGAGGTATAGTTGATATAAAATATTATATTGGTTCCAAGTACAGAATATAGTGAATTGATAGTTATCTAAATTATTAAATTCTCACCCCAACTAATGCATTTACTATCTGCCAACATAGAAAGATGTTACAGAACTATTGACTATACTCTCTATGCTGTCCTTCCATCCCTATGACTAAATTATATTACAATTGATATTTTGTGTCTCTTTACTCCTTTCATCTATTTAACCTTTTGGAACTTTAATGATGTAGTTCCATTGCCTTTTCTCTTGCATTTTTTTCTTCTGATGAGAAATTTATTATGGCCCAATCTTGTTCCTGTATGTATTATATATAATATGCCATTTTCTCTGGCTACTTTCAAGATTTTTTAAAAATAATATGTAACTGGTATTGGGTAATTTGGTTATAGTGTGCCACAGTGTGATTTTATTTATGTTTTGTATTTGAAATTGAAGTTTTTAGTTCTGCAGTTTTAATTTTTTTATCAACTTGGACATTTTTCAGTCATTATTTCTAAAAATATTTTTCTGCTCCCTCACTTTAGGACTCCAGTGACATGTGCATTAGGCTTCTTGATGTGGTGGTCCTGAGGTAACTAACACATTAAAATTTGCTTTTGTCACTGTGTTTTGTTTTGAATAGTTTCCACTGTCATGGTTTCAAGTTCACCAGACCTCTCTTCTGCAATATCTAATCTACAATTTATCCAACTCAATGTGTTTTTAACCTCAAACATTATCACTTTCACCTATAGAATTTCAACTTGAGGCTTTCAAAACTATCTTCCACATCTCAACTTAACTTTTTAATAATATGGAATATGGTCATAGTAACTGTTTTTAGGCCCTTGTCAGATAATGCTAATATCTGGGTCAGATTTGGGTCAATCTCAATTGTTTAATTTTTCTCATCACTATGGATCATATTTCCCTGCTTTTTTGATACTTGGTAATCTTGAATAGAGAGCAGACATTAGGAATCTTACCTCCTTGAGGGCTAGATATGTTTATCACCATGCAATTTTTCTTGATCTTATTCTGGGGTGCAGTTGTTACTTAGAAATTCCTTAATCCTTTCTAGGCTTGCTTTTAAGATTTGTTAGGTGTTTGGTCTGGGGATAATTATCACCCACTCCTGAGGCAAGAGGCTTCCATGTCCTCTACCCAGAACTCTGTGAACTATACAGATTTCCAGCTGACTGGTGGGAGCGTATTGTCCCCAGCGCCATGTGAGTGCCGGACATGCTTACCTTTACTCCTTTTGGGTGATTCTTTCCCAAACCTCAGAAAGTTTCCTCACATATGCTGATCTGCCATCTGCTAAATACTTGAAGAGAGTCCCTTGCAGATTTCTAAAATTCTCTGTATGTCAGTTTTCCCTGCAAACTCTAGCCACCTTGGTCTCCCCAGATCATCAGCTCATCTCTTCAACCTGGGCATTCAGGCCCCCCCAGGCACACTCTCCCTGTGCCACCCAAGGAAACTCCCAAGGCAGGAAGCTGGGGTAATCACAGTGCTCATTTCACTGGTGTCCTGTGTCTCATAGATTACTCACCTAACACTTGACGTCTAGTGCCTTAAAAAAGCATGTTTCAAGCATCATTCCCATTTTTTGGTTGTTTTGGGTGGGAGGGAAGCTGGTCTCCATTACTCCATCTTTACCAGATGTGGAAGTCTTTTCCATACATTTTCAATGGATAAATGGAGGGTATCTAAATAGTACTGCATTTAGGTTTCATCAGAAACATTTAAAAGAGTAATGCCACAGTTTTACTTTAAAATGTTGATACATTACTCTAGGAATCACATCCTTTGCAGTATTTAATCTTTCAAAGAACATTTCTATATATCAACTTAAAAAGCACTTTGATCAATATTACTTTGAAGGTAGATAAGTAAAACAGTTTGAAGACCATTGTTTTAATTACCCATGTGGTGTCTCTGTCAGTCTGAAACTACTGATATTTGCTAACATGGTCCCTTGTGGGGTGTCCTGGGATCCAACCCAAAGTCCAGCCTGCTTGGTAGGAAAGTACCAACCCGTCCCCATTCCAGGGCTCCACCCTGAATCCCATGAAAGTCCCCCTGGCACCCACCTGGGACCCAAAGGGTGATAAGCATCACTTCCTGTTGTTCTTCCTTTATCCCATGGGTGATGACATGCTGGTGCCTGGAGGACAGACACCATGGATTTGTGCAAGCACACTTCAGTCTTGGTGTGCTGAGCATGAACACACACTCATGACAAATGACAGGCAAGTATAAGTTCAGTTCCTGTTTGGAAGTGTTGCTACCACAGCAAGGCATCTTGAGATGACTTGTCCACTGTCACACAATCAACACATGTGGGTCCAGACCTTGTATTCAAATGACGGGACACAGCATCTCCTGCCCTTGCTCCCGCCAGAGTCTTGAACATAAGCAGGCAAACAAGGTGCCCCTCATTGTCTGTCCCACCTTCTGGAAAGGAAGCACCTGAATAAAAGTTAAGTGTCAGTGCACAAGTGAAAATGTGAGGGGGACTCACTCATTACCTGTTTAATCAGTGAAAGTGAGAATGATTCACAGTCGATCTGTATAAGACTTAAGTCCACATACTGGAAAATTATGAACCAAAATGACATTGATACAATAGTGCAGTCCTACATACTGTAAGGTCAACCAAACTGTTTAAGTACAATGCATTAATAATCATGTATAGCAATATTTTCAGTAATTTAAATGAAAAAAAATAAGAATATGAGCAAGTGAGATGCATGACCAGCTTACAAGGACAGTTAGCACTAACACTCTTCCCTCGCCCATCAGTGACCTCGCCCTAGGGCATCTCCCATGAGTGTCCTAAGAGAAATACAAGCTTGTGTAATTTCATGTGATTTTTCTATAAAAGCCTTTGGCACTATTAGTAGGCATTAAAGAGGGAGTTTGAACTTTGATTCTGGTGGCACGGTGGGTAAAGTACCCAAAGGACCCTCCTGGCTGAATCAAAAAAATGCTGGACAAAGTATAAAAATGAGAAATAAAAATTACAAACAAAACAGCATGTGCATTGGGAATCGGTGATTAGCAATAAGGAATCTAAAGCTCTTGAATCACTATGGTAAAGGCATAGATGTTGACAACAGTGTGCTGTAAATCTCAGGACATGTGTTAATTATGTGGTTTAACCACAGGGAGAAAAGGCACAGAGCATACAACTTCCAAACAAGATGCAAGAAAAAACACAGTCGGAAAAAGAAGACAGAAAATCAATGAAAAAGACGGCAGGAAAGCACAGAATAGAAAACAGACCAGACCAAAAACATAACAAATAAGATAATAAAATTACATACAAATATATGCATAATTGGAATAAATGATACTGGATAGGCTGTGCAATTATAGATAGAAATACCAGGCTGTGTCTTTTTCAAATCAGCCTAACAAGTGTTGACTTTATAGAGACACAACAAAAACTCAGACACAGAGACGGCCCTTAAGCCTAAGGATGGAAAAACGTGCTTCAGACAAGTACTAACCAGAAGAAGGCTGATGTAGCTATTGAAGTATCAGACAAATTCATTTTTGATAAAAGTTAGCAAAAGGATATAACATCTCTGTGCTTGTTAGTGTCTGATAAAATGGCCAAAATTTGCACACTTCAGAAGTCAGAACACTAGGAACGTCAGACAAGTGCACTGTCAAAATGGAAAATTTAAACCCCTTCTTTCATTAATACATAGATTGAGCAGGCCACAAAAGTCAGTAGGAATGTGGAAGATTCGGGCACCAGAATTAATGACCCGATCTAGTGAACATCTCTGGACCATCGCACCACAATGAGAAAGGCATGCTCCTGGTGAGTGTTCGCTCACAGTGGTGAACTTGAAATGGTAAACCCCATTCTCAGACCACACTGAACTGGGTTAGAAATCAATACCACAAAGAAAATGGGGAAAAACCAGACATCTAGAAATAAAATCTCACACAAAACTTCATGGATCAAAGCAGGAATCATAATAGAAATGAGACAGTACTTAAACCTGAGGCGCTTCTCAAAATCTGTGGGCTGAAGTTTAAATATTGCTGGAGAGTAGATGCATGGCTGCAGGCCTGCTGTGTAGCTGGAAGCTTGTAGTTTCCATACAGACTCATCCTGGGTATAGAGCCCAGGGAAACTTGCACACATGTGGCACCAGAAATTACATGCAGGAATTTGGTGGAGCCAGATGTCCCACAGCAAAAGGTGTGGCCGCTGTGTGCTACACGCAGTCACAACCAACAAAATATTTTTAAATGTGCATGGAACAACTTATTAATACATGAATAAAAATAGAAGTTTCCTTACATTCATTAGATAAAACAGCCTTCTATTACCTAAGTGCTTATTGCACAATATAAATTGGAGTTCAAATTTTTAATCAAGTCACTCTGATAATTTCTATTTTCTTTAAGTCTCTAATTGTGGTAAATACACATAAAATGTACATTTTAACCATTTTTAAGTGTACAACTCCATGGCACGAAGCACATGTACCCTGTGCAGCCATCCCCACCATCCATTTCTGTACCCATTAAAAACTCACTCCTGCCCCAGCCCCCAGCTCCCACCATCTACATTCTGTCTCTAGATTTGATGTTATGTTCATGTAAGTGGAATCATACAGTATTTGCCCTTCTGTGGCCAGCTGATTTCACCCAGCATGATTTCCTCATGGTCCGTTCACATTGTAATATGTGTCAGGATTTCCTTCCTTTCCAAAGTGAGATAATGTTCCACTGTGGGAATGAACCACACCTTGCTCATCCATCAGTGGACACTTGGGTTGTTTCCATGGGTTAGCTATTGTGACTCACGCTGCTATGAACATGGAGTGACAAATATCTCTGAGATCTGGCTTCCAGTTTTGGGGTATACACCCAGATATGGGATTGCTGGATCACAGGGTAGTTCTGTGCTAAATTTTTTAAGGAACTGCTGCACTGCTTTTAATAGCAGCTGCACCAGGCACTGTGTTTTTGACAGTAGCCTTCCTAGTGGGTGTGAGGTGGTACTCATTGTGGTTTCTAACTTCTTAAAGAAATTATTTGTTCAATATTATGTTTGATGCAGCTGTTACAAGCTAAATGATGCCCAATTTGACATGGGAAACCTAACCCAGCATTAACCAATTTCCCCATTAACTTGAGAGGCATTTGGTGACTCACAGTCACAAACAAGAGAAAGTTTCTCTTAACATCATGAAATTGTTCCTGGTGCTGAATCATTTCTCCACTTCTATAGCAGAATAACTACCTTTTAAATGTTCTGGTCCTTATAATACTGTAATTTTTGTATATCAATATATCTTATCAGTGAAGTCTTGAACATCATTATTAAAAGGTCATATTTAATTAGCTTATTTTTTCCTCACTTTTATTAACTTTAAAACTTATTTTGACAAAATAACCACTTAGACAAACCTTGCAATTTGTTAATTTTAAAGGCCTTAAATACTCATAGAATTTTTCCATTTTTCATCAAATAAAATGTGTGTTTTCCTGTAATTTATTAAATAAGTAAAATTTGTTACTGTGGGTTTGATTCATTTTTATTTCAAATGTTATTCCATTTGTAATTAGCCAGTGCAAACTGGTTTGATGCATGGCAGAGGTCCGAGCCTATGACAAGCTTGCTTCACCCCCAGTTGTGTCTCCCCACCACCACACCTGCCCCCACTGGGGTACAGCTGGCTGCAGCTCACTCATTCCAGGACCCCTGGCCCGTCTCCATGCACAGTTACCTGTCCTGCAGGGAAACAGAACAGCTGCTCCTGGTTGGAAGGCCTACTGCCCAGCATGGGGTGAGAGCCCCACAGGCCATCAGCCAGGCTCAGTGACCCTAAAGGGGACTGACTTCCTTATCAGCCAGCTTGGAAACTTGTCTGCTCCTGACCACATCCAACCAAGGGGGTAACCCCGTTATCTGGGGTTCTCGTGGTCCATGCTCTTAGTAGTATCACCAACCTAGGATGACTAAGGTCTGTGGTAATAAGAAAGGAGAAATTAAAATTCTTGGGTTGCAGTGTTGCTTTCATGATGTTCTCTTTGTTGCTGTAGAAATAAAGAGTGAAGCTAACGAGATGTGTACTGTGGTTTTGGCGAGAGTCAGCCTCATTCTGCACACGGCACCTCTGTGGAGTCCCCAGGGCACCAAAGAGAGAGTTGTCCCCATGCTCCTGTGCCCTGAGCGAGGTGACCAGGGGCTTTCTGGTCTTGTGCGGGCTGCAGGTCTTTGCCTCCCGTCAATGCCATGCAGTCAGCATCCTTCGTCCAGAGGTGAGGCCAGGACAAAAGGCAGGCTTGCAGTCCCAGTGGCATCTTTGCAGGCTCCCCCATAGCCTGCAGTGAGGCCCCTGCCCCATCCACACCCCAGGCTGAGCGCATGGGCCCCCGACCCCAGGCCTTGAGTACTGCTCCTTCTGCACCGAACTTAACAGCCAGTGTCTACTGGGGGCTGGAGTGTGTGTAACACTTGTTTGCATTCACCTGTTCTGCTGGAGACAAAAGGAGGTGGTTGGGCAGGCTGAGTGAGCAGGACTCCATCCCAGGGCTGGGGCCTCTCAGCTGCTGCCCTCTGTGTGGTCCCTGGGGATGGCACCATTCAGACCACAGCTGGCCCTCCCTCTGAGGGACCCCGCCATGGCTAGTGGCAGATCCCCAAGTGGAGCCATGAGTGCCAGGTCTGTGGAGCAGCTGGGAGGTGGGCCCTGGTGCACAGGAGGCTCCTGGGAAGGGCAGAGAAGGCTTTCTGCACAGAACTGCGTGCCCACGGTGTGTGGACATGGGAGGCCCCAAGTCTGAGGGGCAGAGCTGTGAACTCCAGACAGGGCCTCAGCTCCCCACCAGGAGCTGGGGCGGCCTGAGCGTCAGGAGTCTCCTGTGAGGGGCATAGCCCCGCCCATTTGAAGCCTCCATGATGGGGCCCTGGCAGTGTAGTTTATGACCTGCAGCTATGCCCAGGTGTGGAGCCAGCCCTGGACAGATGCTCCCTGCTGTCTAGGCCTCCTGTCCTGGTGCTCCCATGGCCAGAAGTGGAAGGACACCCTATTTCTCTGAGGAGGTCCCCAGCCACAGCTGCCTTGAGTGTTGGAGACCCAGGTGGACACCGGACCCCACATGGCTGGAACAACCACAGAGGCACCTGGTGACGGCGGGGTCACCCTCCCCCAGCCAACCAAGTGTCAGCAGATGCGTTGCTGATGCTGTGGGCTTCTCCAGAGTTCGAGCAGCAGAGTGGCTCTGCCCAGTCTGCTCCCTGCCTGGGCGGTGCTGTCAGGGCCTGCAGGAGGACAGCCGTGGCACCACAGCACCATGCTGGCACACCCCTGACATGCCCTGGCAGGTCCCACCTGTGGCTCTCAGACCCATGGCGTGGGTGGGACCTGGAGCTGCCCCTGCCTCTCCCTATTCTTGCACCTTCCCCTGCATCCCCAGGTCAGGCCCACTTGTGGCGGTGGCCTCCCTGACTCCAGTCTCCAGTCTGGCCTCTGAGGGTAACAGAGGGAGGTCTCAATCCCCTGCCTGTGTTGGGGTGCCTGAGTTGCCAGGACATTGCAGCCACAGGCCTCACAACCCAGTGGCTGAAACACAGAGGACACAGCAGGCTCCCCGGCTGGAATCACCGGCCTGAGATTCCCAGGGGCTGCTTGGGAGCCGCCTCGCCACCCTCACCACCCTCGCTACCAGGACCCAAGCTGGGCTCCACCCGAGGCACAGCAGGGCCTGCTTCCCGCCCTCAGCCTCGCACTGCGGGGGCATGCCTGCTCCTCCTGCTGCCCTTGGAACAAGGGGGCATCCTCACCTCTATGTTTTGGTCCCTGACTGGGTCATGGGTCCATTGCTGACCAATCACTGTCTGTGGGAGGAGGCGCTGTCCCGACCACTGAGGCCTGGGCTCCTGAGCACCTGTAGGGGCAGGACTGCAGGTGGGTGCTCCGCTGGAGTGGAGACACTGCCCTGAGCCACAGGGACACAGCCACATGGTGGCCCATGGTGCTCAGGAATCGTTGAAAGCATGTGTCGTGTTCCAGCTCATGTTCCTGGGAAGAGGCTCAGGGAGGCAGAACTGCTATTTTGGGAGCCAAGTGGGTGATGGTGTCTGTTGGCCTTCTATGTGCACCCCCCCACAACCCTGCCAGGCTGTGTGTCTTATCCGGCTCAGGCCTCACAACATGCTGCAGCAGCTTGGCAGCCTAAACAGCATTTGCTCCACTTGGTCCTGGAGGCTGGAAATCCCAGACCAGGGAGTCAGCAGGCTGGGTTCCGCTGAGAGCCTCTGCCTGGGCTGCAGACAGCTGGCGGCCTTCCCACTGCATCCCCATCTAGCAGAGAGAACAGAGACAGAGAGATGGAGAGACACACACAAACAGACCCAGACACGGAAAGACAGGCAGCTCTGGTGTCTCGGTGACTGACACTGATGGAGCCCCCGCTGGGCATCACTCTGCCTCCTGCCGCTATGCTAGAGCAAGAGAAATGGGAGGCAGGTTCCACACCTGAAGTGGAAGTAAATCAGAATCCCTGGGGGTGGGGGCGGGGGTGTGGAGGGGCAGGGAGGAGGGGAGGGCATGAAGCGAGGCACAGGGAAGGGTGGGGACGCGGAGTAGGGAGGGGGCAGGGAGGGGCAGAGAGGAGTTGGGCAGGTGCATTTCAGAGGGTGGTCAGGATTGGGAAAGGGTGGTGTTTGAGAAAAGACACAAGGCAGTGGGACACCCTTCATTCCTCCTGGGATGCGAGTGGCACCTTCGCACAGGTGCTGCCCCTCCAGCTGTGCTCAGAGAGGTGGGGCCACCAGCTTAGTGCCATGTGGATGGTGTGGCTACATCGTCACAGACAAGGCTAAGGGTCTGAGCCGCAGACAGTGAATAGGAATTTATGGAAGCACAGATATTCCCAGGACCCTCCTCCCCTCATTCCCACATATCTACCATACTCTTCACTGAGTGTTGTCCCTCTCGGGGTGATCTGCACACCCCTCAGAAGTCCCGGCTTTTGGAAGAGCCTTGTTCCTGCCCATTTCGTGGGTGACACAGATCACCCCTCACCATCACAGCACACCAAGGCACTAACCAAAAGAGAGCGTGAGGCCCAAACCACTTTAAACAGAGATACAAATACAATAAAAATAATAACATATTCAAGCCCAGTACATCCAAAATGTTGTTTCAATATTATAATCAATACAAAATTACAAGTGAGATGCTCTGCACTCTTTGTCATGTGAAGGCTTTGAAACCCAGTATGTGTCTTGGCTGGACCGGCCACATTGCCAATGCTCAGCAGTGGCCTGGGCTGTGGCCACAGTGTCAGGAACTGCAGAAGGAAGGAGGATCCCTGTCACTATGTCACACTGGCCAGCACAGAGCTGGAGTTGGGGGCACCAGGGCAGGGCTGAGCTGTGTGGGGCCCCAGGTGAGACGGCGTGCATGCTGGATGCTGAGAGCCAGGGGGGACACGGTGGTTTGGGCAACGGAACACCTGGACCGACCAGGACTCGGGCCCCAGGCTGTCACTCGGTGTGTCACTGTGAGCAGCCTGTTTCCTGCACCTCATTTTCCTCCCTTTGAAATTGGCATAATCATCCTGCCCTCTCTCACCTCCCAAGGGATCCTGACGATCACGTGAGATCACCAGCCTTCAGGTACTGGGAAGTCCTCCACTGGGAAAGACCTTGGGCACACATACCTGGATCTCACCACACTGCATGCACATGCACCTATATATGTACACATACACACACGTGCTCTCACTACCAGGCCTACACACATGTGCACACACATTATTAGGCTTACACACATCACACAATATGCATACATTACTCAACACCCCCCCACATTACACAAGTGCCAATTACCAAGCACACACACCACGCACACACATCAAGGTAAGCTCACAAACACACACATGTGCACGCGCGCACACACACACACACACACACACACAATGATTCAGCATTGAAAGATATCTGCAATGAGAATCATAAAGAAAGTAAGTGAAAAGTGCAGACTTCCACATTGTATCAAAAGTATGACCCTATCTATGTAAACATACATGTTGTGGGTGAACTGTGTGCCCTAAAGAGCTATGCTGAGGCCCTACCCTGGTGCTGTGAGCCCCACCTGAATGTGGGGTCTTGGAGGTGTGATCAAGTGAAGGTGGGGTCGTGCTGGGCTTGGGAGGGCCCTTGTCCAGGATTCACATGCAGGCAGAAGGCCAGGCAACAACAGGCAGACATCTGGGGAGATGCACCCACAACCCCAGGAGAGCTGGCAGCCGCCAAGAGCTGGAAGAGGCAGGAAGGACGCTCCCCTCATGCCTCTGGAGGGAGCTCGGCTCTGCCCATACCTTGTCTTCAAACTTCTTGCCTCCAGAGCAGGAAATAAATGTCTGTTGCTTTAAGCTACCCAGGTTACAGTGAGTTGTCACGGCAGCCATAGGAAACTCATGCAACACACAAAGCAAACACAACCTGGAAAAGAAACTCCAGGTAAGAGATCAGATGAGGGGGTTAACTAGGTGCTATCTCCTGTTCACTCCCCTGCTGCACGTTTATGGCCATGATGATCTGAAACATCAGTATTCCTCTTCTTCCACTTAGATTTTCCAAAATCCACCAGATGACACAGCCAGCATTCTCTGAGGACTTCCATGTGCCCTGGGAGCTTCTGGGAGGTCTGGCCAGCCATGCAAGCCACAGTCTGAGTTTGCAAGCAACTTACCAGAGATGTTGACAACTAAAAACTTGGACTATCATGGATTTAATCCATCCAGTTAGGGGAAGCACACGAAATGGCTGAGTATGGTGGGAAAACACTCATGGAGAGTCCCACTTGGGTGCTCCTGACTCACTGGTGTGGCCTGGCAGGTGCCCAGCCATCACAGCCTGGCCCTGTGCTCGGCCACCCCTCCTTGGACTGCTGTCCTAGGACACCCTGGGCTCTAGCAGTTCTGAGAGAGCTGTGCCCATGTCTACAAGCATCTACTGGGCCCCCATCTTCTGACCTTTGACAATTTTACCAAATAAAGGAGACCCCAAAGCAGACAAGAATCAGTGAGACACAGTGGCTGGTTATAAA
Organism: Manis pentadactyla; assembly: GCF_030020395.1. Classification (NCBI taxonomy): domain Eukaryota; kingdom Metazoa; phylum Chordata; class Mammalia; order Pholidota; family Manidae; genus Manis; species Manis pentadactyla. Next base: position 49,468,970 of record NC_080025.1, read on the forward strand.
CCAAAGCCAGGGGCCCTAAGCCAGAGGCAGACTGAGAAGTGTGTATGTCTGGGGAGATCTAAAATTTGTGCATCAAAGTTAAGGTACTGTCTTTGATGCTCAAACTTCATGAGAGTCTATGTGTATGCAGCTGACACTGCAGGAATGTGCTGGGCTTTTATGGGGTGGCTTCATATGGTCGCGCTGTTCCCATCTTGCAGGCAGGAAGCAGCACCTGTCCTGGCCTGCTTGTGCAGAGCGGCATGTGGTGACCGTCCTTCAGAAATCTTACCTAAGGGCAGAGTGGCTTCACCTCCTTGTCATCTTTCCACTTATTTCTACCACTTCCCTGTACAGTTTCCTTTGCTCCAGAAACAGGACTAATATGAGAAGAAGGTGGGAGCATGACAGAGAAACACTGGGTCCCTCCCTATTCCAGGAGCCCTCAGACCTCTGAGCTGCTGTCTTCTCACTATACAAGGTGACACGGAGAGGGAACCACCTCCAGAAACTGTAACAACCACAGGGAATGTGGTGGGCCAGACACAATCCCCCACCCAGTTCTTGTCTCTTCTTTGGTCATCATAAACAGGAGATGGCTACCTTCATCCTTCTCACCCAACCCCATAAAAATCTCCAAGGAAATAATGGGTACACAGGGGCATGCCTATATGGGCACCAAGAGACCCTTGGCTGCAGCAAGAGGGACCCAGCAGGAGGGTAAGACCAGATGGTCTGCAGAGGGCAGAGGCTGGGTGCCCCTCCAGGAGGAAAGGAGGGCCCCTGGGGTGGGATGGGGGTGTGGAGACCTCCTGGTGGGCAGGCTCCCTGAGGCTGCATCTGGAAGCAGGAGGAGGAAAGTTTGGAGAAGAGGAGGGAGAGACACTGAGCCAAACCTCGGCCATCTGGAGCGGCTGCTATTCTGGGCCCTGAGCTGCAGAACGGAGCAGGGTGTCCCCAGAGCCAGGAGAGAAGGTGCTGGAAGAGAGGGAGCAGAGGGGCAGCAAGCAGCTCCGGCTGGGGAGCAGACAGAGACAGCAGCGTGGCTGTCCCTCCCCTCTGGCCATCGCACCATGTGCCCTTGCTCACAACAGCCATCAGGCCCAGGCCTCTGCACCCTTGCAGCCTGCCAGCCCGTCCCGGGCTCTGGGCACTCCGTCTGCAGGCGCTGACGAGTAACCAGAGCTTCTCACTGGCGCTCCCGGTCCCTCCCCGGGGCAGCTGCCTTCCTGCCCTCAGCCCACAGCCTCCTGTGTTTGGGGTTTGAGCAATGGCTGCCCTTCCTACTCCAAGTGGCTGGCTGTCTTCCCATCAACAAAAAACATAAAAGCCATTAAAATGGAGCTTCCCTTTTAAGATAACTTCCAATGATTAGGAAAAAAAGAAAATAGTTATTTTGAGAAAGAATAAAATGGATAAAGAATCTCCTTATTAAAATGGAGTTGACACCTTCTAAGAAATGGCGGATTCGAAAATGTTTTCTTTAAAAAGCTTAAAAATACATGACAAAAGCAAGAGCGAGTGGAGACTCCTAAGGATGTAAGTGGTTTAAATTCCATTTTGATTCAAAATCAAATGCTGAGCAATGTTGCTTTCTGTGCAGGAATATCGTGTGTTCTCACTTCGAAATCTTCATTAAAGTGTGGAAGAAGTTGCTGCAGATGCCTGGTTTTAACGTGCAACCTGTGCCCTGGTGTTGTTTCTGGATGAGAAAACTCCCCGGAAGATGCCCATTCATTCTAGACCAACACCGAGATTTACTGAGGTTCCATCCCAATGGCACTTACCTGAGCTAAACAATAGAGCCTAAAATTTACCTGAAAATATTAGTAATGAGATTGCTAAGAAACTCATGCAAATGAAAAGTAATGGAGGGAGCTTCCCTTTAAAGATACCTTCCAATGAGATGACTGGTTAGCCAGAGACGGGTAAGATTCCTCAAGGGAGGAACAACCTAAGACAGGCACAGTCGCAGGGGGGCCATCAGGTGAGAAATTGGGGATCAACAGAGGTGAGGCTTAGAACCTCACCCCCCCTGTTCTGAGAGAAATCTTCTGCATACGTGGATGTTTTATTGCCCTTGTCTAGCTTGGATTAACACATAGTCTACAGGCACACACCTGATCATCTACATTTGCTCTCTTACAACACTAAACTATGTTTTCTACCTTTACCTTGCATCTACCTACCACTTCAGCATTTTATTTAAAAAAAAAATAATAATAATAATAATAATAAGGGAGAAATGTGGGATTCACATATAAATCAAGTATAAAAATCAAATGAATATTCATATTTGACCTGATTGTTTATAGATCATAATGCGTGATCAAAACCGAAAGCTTCTGTGATGGCTGCCCTTGCACTGTTCACCATGTAAGAACTTATTCACTATGTAAGAATTTGTTCACCATGTAAGAACTTGTTCGTTATGCTTCAGAAGATTGGAGACTGATGAGAATTAGGCTTGGGGTGGATTAATGATTGAGCATTGAGTCCCCTATACAGAATTTTATTGTTGTTAGCAACCATTTGATCAATAAATATGAGAGATGCCCTCTCAAAAAAAAAAAAAAAAGATACCTTCCAATGATTAGGAAAGAAAGAGAAAAGCTATTTTTAAAAATAAAAGCATGTAGGGGATCTCAGTGACCTCCAGAAGAGCACCACCCCCTGAGGCCCTGCAGACAACAGGCTGTGGCCTTCCGCTGGCCTGGCCTTGCCCACCCCAGTTCTGGGAGGGTCCTCTGACCCTGACGTACAGTATGCCCAGATGTACTCAGTAAACAAGATGCACGGCTGTCCTGGTTGGATGCCAGCACTCTCACGAGGCCCCCTGGGCTGGGCCTGCCTTTAGGTGGGAGGTTCCCTCTGGAGGAGGCAGGGTGGGGTGGCAGCGCCCAGCTCCCACTCCCGAGAGGGCACATCCTCCGGGCTGGGCTCTCTGGAGGCCAGGCACATACAGAGGAGCAACATGGGAATTAGAGTGGCCTTCTCTTCAGAAACAATTGGTGCCAAGCAACAGTGAAATGACTGTTTCAGCTGCTAATCCAAACAACTGCCTACCCAGAACACTGTGTCAGGTAAAAACTTCATTGCAAAATGAATGTTAAAAAGTGCAGATGGGCAAAAGCTAGAAAAATTAATCTCCAGCAAGACTGCAATACTAAACATGCTGAAAAGGAGTTCTACATGCTTAAGGGAAATGTTGGTCTACTCCTGGTTCCATGGGATGGAGGGAAGAGGTCATAGGTAGCAAATATAATGGATCTTTAAAACTTTTTAAATACACATGTATACACAAACATGTCCTTAAAACTTTGACTGTTTAAAAGAAAAATAGTAAGTGATCATGCTTTATAGGAAATGTGGATTAAAAATACATGGAACCCAGTACACAAGGGGGACATACTAATTAAAAATACACTATCTTAAAGTTCCTAAATTGTTGGTGAACTGAGGGAATATTTTTGGAACACCCTGTAAGGAGGTAAATTATGATGCATATTGTAAATACCAAAGTGACCACTAATACCCCAGACCAGAGACTAGGATGGAACACCACCACTACTGGACACGTTTCCCTCACCAAAAATCACAGCTTTGCTGTGGTGAAAAAAAAAACCTACTGGGCATGTGAATTTCAGGTCCGAGGAGCTGAGTCGCTCAGCCTGGTGCAGTTTGCCCTGGGGAGAGTTGGCATGTCATTGCCTTGGTCCGGAGGCCACGGGGCCTGAAGCAGCAGGGCCCAGGTCCATGTGCCCCTCGGAGCTGGGTCTGCAGGACTACAGTGCAAACCTCAGGGTGGCAGTGGCTTTAGAGGTGAGCATCTCCCCCCACGTAAAGTGTGCCATGTGGCTAACCCCCCGGTGCAGCCACTGAACCTGCTGGAATTCTCACGGCTTCAGCTGAGTCACAAACAGTTCCTGCCTCTGTCCCCGAACCCCACCCGCCTCCCATCACTCAGGACATAAGCCAGCCTCGGAAAAACAAACCCAGAGCAAAAGAGTCACCGTGGGTTCTGCAGTCAGTGAGTACCCTCCCCTCTCTCCCCCTCCTCCTGTCACCCTCCCTGCTGGCTGTGACCAACACAGATTGTCCCCTCACATGCTCAGCCTGGACCCCCCGGTCCCCATTATCCTCTTCCTGCATTACTCAGACCCCTGTCCTGACCTGCATGGGCAGCCGTGAGCTCCCTGTGGTACACTGCTACCATGCAACTCACTTTCCATGATTTCCTACGTCATCTTCCAAAGCACGTGGTTGGGACCTGCCTTATTCTGTTTCCTCAGTTTATTGCTCTGATTCTGGAAGGAGGGCAGGTACTGAAAGGCACCCCCGGGCACCAAGCCAGGCAGGACCCCGATCTGTGCGGGGGCTGGAGGACCAACAAGGGGGAGCCCGGCCGAAGAACAGCCAACTCAGCTTTGTTCTCCAGCTTTGTGCCTCCTCCCCTGCACCTGACCAGCAAGAGGAGCAGGTGTGGCCACAGGGCAGGACTGAGGGCAGGGCTCTGACCGGGCCGGACTCCCAGTGAAGGCAGTGGGCTGGGCAGCTGTGAGCCTCATGCATGCCACAGGGTGGGGGCTGCAGAACAGCTGTGCCAGATTAGGGAGGCAGCGTGGTCCCCAACTGAAAGAAACATTGCAGGTGGGCCCAAAGCTGTAGTTCAAGACTGAGCAAAGTCGCACAGCACAGGCCCGTCCTGATGAGGGTGGCACGTACACAGTCCCACGTCCACACCCTTCACCTCTGCCACTCACGATGTCCCCAAGGGTGAGGAGCCCATCATCCTGATGACAGACCCAGGCTGGGGAGGTTGCCACCCACCACAATCCTGAGGCGAGGCGGCCTGGCCCCTGGCATCCTGCTCTGGGTGCACTCGAGGGTCTCCGAGTCCCGGCCCACATCTGACACTTCCTTTTTGACCAAGTCGCTGCCTCTGTGTTACTCTTTCCCTGTCTCTCCAACCCTTACAGTGGGTTCTACTTCCAAGAAGCTCCTGCCAGTCCTTGAATTTTTCAAAGCTTAGCACTGAAGCCCCTGGGCCAGCTCTGAGGGTGGGGGTGAGCGCAGCAGGCATTCTGGGCCCAGAGTGGTGGCAGTGGGCCAGGGGACCCTCATCTGTGACACTTAGCCAGGCCTTATCATCTCCAGGGATGCAGGGGCTCTCCATGCCCCATGCCTGGGCCTACAGGCTAGCTCAGAGGCAGCCCCCAGGATGGCCCCAGGCCTGCACCATCCTGGGCCGCCCTCCTGCTCCCTGCATGGTACAGGCACCCAGGGGCAGACCCCCACCCAGGACAGCCAGGAGGCTGGAGGGAGGCCCCTGCTCCCACCCCGTGTTCACCTCCAGTGCACCCCCAAGGTGAGAGGTGAGCCTGGGGGATGTCCAGGGGACGTCTGGGTTCCTGATGCAGACAACCTGCCATGAGTGTGCAGATGCCACATACTAAAGAGACATACCACATGGCTGAGTTTAAAGCATAAATTGATTATAACTCCAATATTTGCGTTTTTCAAGCCATGAATCATCATTTCAGTAACAGTAGCTGGAAATAGCTATTTAGAGGGGAGGGGCCGTTAACCACCTTATTGCCTTAGTTTAAAATCAGGTGACCTCATTTACATTTTCTAGGCTTTCTTAGTGAAAAAACATTTGGTCGAACCCACCTCAAGAATATCAGCATGTCTGTGTGGGGCAGTCCCCTCCCTGGGGTGCAGGGCTGCCTCCTGGTGCCCATCGTTCTGCCCTGGGATGAAGCCTGTCTGGGGCTTCTGCCAAGGCCACCATGCATCTGAGCCAGTGAGGCAGTCTCTGAGCTAGTTCACAGGGGTTGTCCACTTCTGCTGCTGAAGAAACTGAGGCCCAGAGCAGGAAGGGGCCACGGGCTTGGTTACTGTGTGTGGCGGAGGTGACTGTCCCTTCCATCACACTGTCCTACAGCTGCCAGGCCAGCAAGCTTCCCATGGGGCAAGTGGGTCTCAGCAGTGCATCCCCCACCCAGGATGACGAGAGTCAGCCAGCCACGTAGGGTCCACAGGCAGAGGCCAGGGCAGCACCTGGCACAGAGCCATCCCCCTCCAACCATATGCTCTTCAGCGGAGGTGGCCCTGGTGAGTGGGAGTCTGAGCCACCATCTGGGTCCCTGGGAGGCTGTTTTACTGTTGGGAAAATGAAAACATGGATTAAAGGGAGGTTCAGCCACTGCAGCAGGAGTGCAGGTCTCCCGTGTTGCTGGGCTTTCAAATGAAGGTGGGAACTGGTTTCTGGGACCCAGGGAAGCCCAGGGGCTGCTCCAGGCCCTCTTACTGCCAGGACATAATGGGACCTTTCAATTCTGCCAGAATGTCCGGTCCTTTAAAAGCAAAGCATATTCACTGCAGACACTGCTGTGCTGCTGATCGAGTTCCTGTGGCTGCAGCAGGACCAGCCACATCCCCCACAGCTCAGGAGGCAGCAAGAGAGGCCTGTGGGCTGCGGGTGGGCAGACACCGTCCTTCAGGGCGTCCCACTACAGTAAATGGCAATCACAGAGCAACTGGTTCCAATCACCCCCAGCCAGACCCGGCCTGCCGGCAGCATCCCAGAGGCCCTGTGAGCTTATGCTGTCCTGTCCTTGAAGCCCCTGTGGGGAGCCCTCCACCTGCTCCCTGCCTCGTTCCCCAAACCCCCAAGGTGAAAGCTCCCAAAGTGGGAGTGGAAGCCTAGAAGCCCAGCTCCAGACAGCCTCGGTTGGTCCATCTGCAGAATGGGAATGATGCTGCCTACCCTGCCCCAGGGGGCAGTGGGGCTGAGTTCTGGAAATTCTTCTGGAGCACAAGAGGCAGGACAGGCCCAGGGCAGGGGGTTGCTGAGCTCAGGCCCTGACCATGGGTGGGGAAATTGTGGGGGTCCCGAATTTGCCCACTCATTGCCCATCCAGAGGGCCATCCTGGTGTCAGGAGAGAGACTTCCCTCCAGCCCCCTCCCTAGGTCTGAGAACAGTGACAAATGGGTACTCCCCCTCCTCACTAGCCTGTGGACACAGCTCCCCTCCTGAGAGAGGTGCACAGCCTCGCTGCTAAAGGGCTGACCCCAGACACTTCAGGGGCTCAGGTGTGTTCCTCACTCGGTAAATGCAGATTCCAAATGCCCCTGAGGGTGTCCCAGGACCCCCACATCCCAGCACCCCTCCTACCCATCAGCATGGTGGCTGAGAACCTGCTGCGTTTTGTCCTGCTTTATCACCCACTGGGAGGCAAGGAGACCCACCTCACCTCCCTGGTGACCACTGGGGGAGGATTTGGGGAACAGGAGGCAAAAGTCAGCTGATGGGGCTCAAAATTGAGGAGGGGTTCAGGAGGCATCTGGCCCACCCAACCACCCCGAAATAAGCCCTGGGCACTGAGGCTGGCTTCCCACCTGCTTCTAAAGAGCACATCCATGCCAGCCCTGGAGTCCCTGAGGCCAGCAGGGGTGCTCCTGGAAACAGCTCCCGATGGCACAGAGCCACACTGAAGGTGGGCGATTTTCTCCCCTGTCCTGCTGGACTTCAGAACAGACCAGGGGTCACTGCAGCATGGAAACAGGAAAACCAAGCACTACATCTGAACACAGCAAACCATGCTTGGCAGGGCATTTATTTTCATTAGGGTAAGTCCGTACCATCCTAACCAACTGTGACAGACACCATCTCAGCTCTGACAGCTGTGATTTAAAGAACTAGTGGCATGTTTCAGGGTGGAGGAAAAGATGCCTGGTGTCTAGAGACACAGTTAAAGCTAATGTCCACCCTGAGTGGATGACAGGCTGGTGGCAGCCCACCCATTTTCCTGCCTGTATTTTAAAACTCACTCATGTGTAGAATAAATTATGGTGGGAGAACTTGGAGACAGACTTGTGTGTAACTCAACCTGAAGGGCCCTTCACAAGCCCTGGGAGTAAAAAGAGAGTAATCCAGCAGCCACAATATGGTGAATTACCCCTAGCCTCAATCCAGGTCCCAGACCATCCAGACTTAGAAGCACAGTGACCATCGCCCAAAGCGCTACGGCCACCCATTTGTTTTATCACTGCCGCCAAAGCCCTTGGCATGCCCATTATTCATGTCTCAGATTCTTATGAGACCCCTGAAAGAGTGAGCCCAGGTCTGCCCCAGATCTACTGTGTTCCTTCTACCTCAGCCTGGAGAGGCAGTCCAACAGCTCGGAACACCATCAGCTACAAGGTCACGTCTGTGTGCACGCCACACACCGGAACTTGCTTGGCTTCAGACTCAACACTGTGTGCTCCTCCTACAGTGAAGCCTGAGACGTTCCACAAATGCAGGCGTTCGTGGCCCGAGTCTAGTGCTCCACACCTGCTCCCCTGCAGACATCCTTGTCCCAGTGAGTGGAGTTCACACTGACCTCTGTGCTGGCTGCGGAGATAATGCCTGGCACCCCCTCACTCACACCCATACCGTGTGCACTTGGACTTACCCACAGGCCCCTGCTCTGCTGCCCTGCTGAGCCTCCTGCCTTCTCAATGCCCTCTCCTGCTCATCCCTCTGCTTCTCACCACAGCCAGTGTCATCCTTCCAGGCATCCATGAAGCCGTCATTCCTGTGCTCAAAATGTACCCTTGCCCCCACCCGCCATCAGAATCCAATCCAAGTCTGCAGACTGGCCCAGCCACACTGTCTCCACCCACTGCCGTCCCAGCTCTGCACCTGTGCCTGCCCTTGCCCCTGCACCTGGCCACCTTCCCAGCAGTCCTGACGGGCTCTTCCTCACACAGGATGTCAAAAAATACAAGGTAAGTGCCCCAGCCACTCTTGGTACCCCATCCTGCATTGCTTTTCTTCACAGCACGTCATGTAAGTGTCCCTTCATCTGTCTAGCACCCCGTCTGCCATCAGGGGTCTGGCCTGTTGGTCTCACTGCCGTCTCCTCCTCATACCTGCTACCTAGCGGTCAGGAGCACCTTTTACTGAGGGATAAGGGGAGGGATGAGCAAGGGTGCCGGTGTCTCCAGCATTCAGAGAGCTGGACCCACAGTGCTGGAATCATCTCCCAAGGGGGCAACTGAGGTAGAAGGGGACACACCAGGGCCAGTGCAGTGGGTACACCAGACACGACAGGAAGCCCCAGTTCCCAGTCTGGGTCTGGAAGTCCCTGTGAAAGGGTGGTGGGTGGCCAGTTCTCCCCACGCATGTCCCCACATCCAGGGAGGTTTTCTGTGGTCTTCTTTTCAGGGAGTTATTCATGGAAAGCTTCTTGGGGGAATGAGGGGCTTAGCAACACGCATCTAATTCAAAGAAAGGACAAAACATGCAAAGTGGACACATAAAACAATGTTTTCAGTGACAGATTTGAGAAGTAGCAGAGGAGGTTGCTCTAGACCAGCCCCAGGAGAATGTGAGCTAAGGTGACTGAGGTCACCTTCAGAACCCAACTGTAAAGTCAGCACACAGTGTCTCAGAGACACGCCGTCACCTCCCAGACACTTGGCATCATGCAGTCCAGCACCAGCTGAAATGCTTACGGCACTTGCTATGCGCCAGGCTGCTTGAAGCAGAGTTGCGCTGACAACAATCCCACAACCCATTTTGTAGATGAAGACCCTGGGCCTGGTGACTCCTGGCTGTGACCGCACTGTCGGGTCTGAAAGGGAAGGACGCGTGGTGTGGGGCTGCGGTGGGATGTTCTGGTCAGCCACGGAAGCTCAGAACAAGGGGGTTACAGAGGTGGCAGAGACAGGGTGGGAGACCACTGCTCACCCAACCCCTGGGCAAAGCCTTCCCCTGTGGCAGGGCCCCAATACACAGATGTGGTTTGTCCTACCTGACTGCCAGAGAGCCAGGCCTCTGATGACCTGCCTTTGTCCTTGGGGCCCACGTGAGTCTGCCCTCTGGCAGGGAGGCACAGGGTTCTGTGGGCAGGAATGTTCTGGTCTGCATACATAATGCACAGTAACCAGTTGCTTTGTATTTGGATCTGTGTATCAGTGGAGGCCATCAGCTTCCCTGAGCCAGGTGAACAGTGCCTGTACAAGCCCAGGCCCCTGGCCCTGCCAGACTGACCAAGACCGGCTTGCCACAGTGACCACCAGCTTCCAGTTGGTTGCCCCCCAGCATAATGGCTGCATACCCCCCACCACCTGTGGGAGCCAGAGGGTGACGGAGAGAAGAGGGGTGTTTTGCTGGGTCAGGGCTCTAGTCTCCATCCCATGACAGGGAGTCATCACCCCAGTTTCCAACGTTCCCCTTGGAATTGGGGTCTTAGGTGCTGATGGGTTAACCCAGATGGGCCCTTTCTCCACACATCCACGAACCTGCATAGGAGAGAGGAGCCTCCAGGAGGAAAGGGATTCAAATTCTGCTCTTAGGTCAATCTACAGTTTGAGTTGAAGATGACAAACACCACCTGCATGAGAGACTCAGCAGCCCCACCGGCCTGCAAGAGCCATTGCCACGGGCTGGGCAAGACCTCGCACAGGTGTGCACACAAGAAGGAGGCAGTCAGAGGGAGAGGGCTCTGTGGGAGGAAGGAGGTGAGGGCAGCAGTAGAAAGGCCTGGAACTTCCAGGGACTCCCAGGGCCTCTTCTCAGCTGCACGGGACATGCTTCACCTTCAAAGTGTGAACCACAAGACTGGCATGAGATGTCCTGGTCTCGGGGTCTGGAGCAGGGTGCTGAATGAAAACACAGGGTTATGCCTTAGGCAACAGTGATGGAGCTGTGCAAAAAATAGGTGTGACACCCGCCCATGAGGGGTGTCTTGCCAATGGGTTTCAGCCCCAGGCAAGTTCACTATGGATTCAATGTGACCAAAGAAAATTGACATCATAATGCTCTTTGGGGTGGAAGGGTTATACCCAACTTTATTTCCAGGTGGCAGGTCAGTCACTAAAATCCCGTTCACTCGGAGTGAGTCTGCATGCAGCAAGCTGGTCTCTCCCCTTGCTTCTGGGCCCCTCTGCCCGCACAGCCATCCTCTGGACCTCTCTGCACAGTCACCCCACACAGCCGTCCTCTGGGCCTCTGTCCTCGGCACTGCCACCACTCCAGCCTCTGCTCTGCTCTCCTGCAGCCTTGCAGCCCTGCCACCGTGTCGTGCCCAGAGCACTGGGCAGAGCTCTTTATATAGAGTCAACAGCCATGTATTGCCCACAGGTGTGCTATGAGCTAGTCAACCAGGGCCAGGTGAGAATCCTGGCCACAGGAACCCTCATTTTATCCACAAGGGGTTTACAGGAGCCACCAGGACTGGACTAGACAGGGAGAAAGGAAGCCTGTCCTCAGGAACCAGCTGCCCCTCCAGTGTCACCTACACCTTTATTCTTAAGTCTGTCCCCTTCTCTGCACCACTGAGATCGCACTGCTCCGAGCCACCTCATCTCCCACCAGGGTGGTAGCAGGCGCCGCCACAATCCCTCCTGCACTGGCTGCCTGTGGAGGATGTAGAGAACTGGCACATCACCTGTATTCCAGCTTTCCACATGCCACCCTCCATGCAAAGGCCTGGGAAAGGAAATCAAGTTCTCCCCTGTCCTTGCACCTGTTCTGTATGCAGATTGGTTCCACCAATCAGAGGCATTCATGAAAGATATTGAAAGCAGATGAGAGGCAGAGGCCATCCTACTTCTGTTTCAGCTGTCTCTGTGGCACAAATGCTACTCAGAGCCACAGAGGACTCAGGCCCAGCCCGGGCACAGGAGGCAAGAAGCAGAAGGGATGAATGGGGAAGAGAAGGCATGACACCAAAAGCCAGGCATTGCCCGCAGACCCTTGAAGGGGAAGAAGTCCACACCCCTGGAAAGCTCCCCAAACTCCAGCAAGGCAGGGGAACCCCTGAAGACAGCCTTTTTGAGAACTGACATCCGCAAAGGTGAGGATTCCTGATGGCAACTGAGGAAGAACCCTCCAGCACCAGTCTCCAGTGAGTGGGTGAACCCACCACAGCCACCCGGTCTAGAGCCCCTCAAGCTTTTGTGGGCCACGGCTTCATGGGAAAGAGGAGCAGGCCAAAGTGAGACCCAGAGGGGCAGAGGCTGTGAGGGGGCAGGACAGAACCTGGAAAGCAAGCCAATTGTTTACTTTATATATCTTTAGTATCCATGCATGGGGGGCACTGCAGACAAAGGGATGAGCAGGTTTAGACCATGGACATGAGAAGCATAAAGCACTAAAATGTTCATTCCCCTTTGCTTTAGTGTTCCAACTGCTAGGAACTCATTCTAAGAAAATTACACCCAACTATAAAAACTCCATGTTTCCTGGCTAATAATCATCAGCCCCAGGAATTAATTTAAGTGGCAACAATAGAACACCAATACCTATGCAGATCCCAGCGCACCCGCAGGGTGATTAGGCAGCAAACCGAAATGAAAACTTAAAGACCAAGCGGTAATTAACAAAGACTTATGATGCCATCACAAGAAATTGTGTACTTGCTGCTTAAACATGCAGAATACATGTGCACACCCAGGGATGCAGGCTGGACCAAGTGTGAGAAACAAACACATGACAAGGTTGTATGTGAAGTTTATTCAATGTGGCTCTTGCAGGAATTGCTGATTATTCAGTTAGCGAATCGGTAATCTGAGATAACTGAGCTGACTTTTTTTTTGGGGGTAGTTTAGTGATAGGGTCCCCTGAAGGGAGCAGCTGTACCCCAACGGCAAGAACAGCTCCTCCAACCTGTCCAGACCAGGCTGCTGGTAATGAAGGCCCTCAGCAAACTGAAGCCCCAGCAGATGGTTTTCCACATTGTGTTATGTTTATTAACATTTAGCCTAGACTTAATTGACAATACTAAATGTTGGTTCTTTAAACATTTAGCTTCATTATTTGCAATGGTAATTTCCATAAACAGTAGCTATTCCAAAGCTCTGCAGTGTGAAATTAAATTTGTTGGCTAATTAATTGGAAGAATGTAGCAACTTCATTCTGCTTAGAGATGGTGGCATTGAAATTAGTGATCTGTAAAATTACTCACAGTAAAGTCAAAACAATAGCATGTATAAAAGTACCAACTTTTAGCAACCAGCAAGCTCCAGTTGCTTGCAACAAGGTTATTTGAGAATTAGCATGCTGCTACATTCATTAGAGGATATTCTTGCTTTAATAACAATTTCTTTTATTAACCTTGCTTTTGAAAGAGAGCAAAGTTGGGGGGCTTCATGCTCATGATGGCTGAAAGCAAGAGTGTTCACTCAGAGAGGTGCCCTCTAGCTGCAGTCAGTTACATCAGTTTTTTCTATTAGCTTGTTATAAATCTTCCAGTTACAAATCATAACGTGAGATACTTTAGAAGAATGACATTTTAAATGGCTGACTTCAAAAGATCCTTGTCACCATATGTTTGGCCTCCATTTATGGATCCAAAACATTACCAGTTATAATAATGAGATGCTATTATTTTTTCACCTATTAATTTGGCAAGGATTAAAAGCATGAATAATCCCAGTATTGACCCCATGGGTAAGAAAGCATCTGGCATGCTCTCTGAGGAAAAGAAACTGATACAAAATTTATGAAAGCAATTTGGTATCAAAATTATATCAGACAAATATCAGAAGCCCTTGAACTGCCCTGGTGGCTCTGGCATAGTTGCCACTCCCTGCACATCTCATCAGCATCTTTCACCTTCACACATATATGATCATACACAATACACAACATTAATAGAATGAAAGGAAACAAACATATGATCATCTCAATAGATGCAGAAAAACCATCGGACAGAACTCAACATCTCTCATGATAAAAACTCTCAACAGAGTCAGTATAGAAGGGATGCAGCTCAACATAATAAAGGCCATAGATGAAAAACCCACAGCTAACATCATACTCAATGGTGAAAAGCTGAAAGCTTTCCCTTCAAGATCAGGAACAAGACAAGGATGCTCACTCTCACCACTCTTATTCAACATAGTCCTAGAGGTCCTAGCCACAGCAATCAGACAAGAATAAGAAATAAAAGGCATCCAAATCAAAATGGAGGAAGTAAAATTGTTTGCTGATGACATGATCTTATATAAAGAAAATCCTTAAAACTCCACCAAAAAAAAAATGTTTGCATAAGTGAATTCAGCAAAGTTTTAAGATACAAAGTCAATATACAAAGATCAGTTGTATTTCTATACACTAATATAACAAATTATCCAAAAAAATAAAACAATTCCAATGACAACACCATCAAAAACAACAAAATACTTAGGAATAAATTTAAACAAGGAGGTGAAAGACATGTACACTGAAAACTATAAGACAGTGATGAAAGAAATTGAAGAAGAGACAAATACATGAAAAGATACCCTGTGTTCATAGGTCAAGAGTTAGTATTGTCAAAACATCCATACCACCCAAAGCCATATGTAGATTCAATGCAGTCCCTGCCAAGATTTCAATGGCATTTTTTTTCACAGATAGAAAAATAATAAAATTCAGAAGGAACTACTAAAGATGCTAAATACCCATAACAACCACACTTTCTGATTTAAAACTATGTTACAAATCCACAAAAACGTAAACAGTATGGTTCTAATACAAAAACAGACACAAAGATCAATGAAACAGAATTGAGAAGTCATAAATAAACTCCCCCACATATATAGTCAATTAATATTTGACAAGAAAGCCAAGACCACCCAATGGGGAAAGGACAGTCTCGTCAATAAATAACAATGGGAAAAACTACATCCACATGCAAGAGAGTGAAACTGGATCCCCATCTTACAGCACTCACAAAAATTAACCTGAAATGAATTAAGGCCTTAACCATAAGACTTCAAACTACAAAACTCCTAGAAGAAAACAAGAAGAAAGCTCCTTGACATTGGTCTTGGCAATGATTTTTGCATATGACAACAAAAATCCAAACAACAAAATCAAAATTCAAAAGGTGGGGCAATATAAAACTAAAAAGCTTCTCCACAGCAAAGGAAACCATCAACAAAATGAAAAGACAATCTGTGGAATATGAAAAATATTTGCAAACCACATATCTGATAGGGATAATCCAAAATATACAAGGAGCACATATATCCCATTAGCAAAATAATAATAATAATCTGGGTATAATAGTAACAAAATAAATGGGCATTTTTTAGTGACATTTTTTCAAAAAAGACATACGAACAGCCAACACACATGTGAAAAGGTGTTCAACATCACTAATCATCAGGGAAATGCAAATCAAAACTACAATGAGATATCATCTCACTCCTGTTAGAACTAGTATCAAAAATACAATATATATAACAGATGTTGGCAAGGATGTGGAGAAAAGTCAACCCTCCTACACTGCTGGTGAGAATGCACATGGGTGCAGCCACGATGGAAAGCAGTATGGAGCATTTTTTACATGCCTCAAAAAATGTGAGAAAGAACTACCATATGATCCATTAATTCCACTTCTGCAAATACACCAAAGAAATGAAACCATGATTTTGAAGAGATGCCTGCATTCCTGTTTACTGAAGCATTATTTATAATTGTCAAGGCTTAAAAATAACCTAAGTTTCCATCGATGGCTGAATGGATAAACAAAATGTGGTTATATATGTAAAATGGAATACTATGCAGCCTTAAAAAGGAAATCCTGCCTTTGCAACAACATGGATGCACCTAGGGCACATGACACTAAGTGAAATAAGTCAGACACAAAAATATATCGAACTATATCACTTATGTGTGGAATATAAAATTGTTGAATAAAAGCAAAAAGATTGCTAGGTGCCAGAGGTTTGGGAAAGGGGGAATGGGGACATGCAGGCCAGAAAGAGAGAGCACACACTTTTCAGTTGTAAGATAAGTAAGTTCTGGATCTAATACACAGCATAGCGATCGTGCTTAATAATACTGTATTGTGTATTTGAAAGTCTCTAAGAGAATAGATCTTAAAAGTTCTCACCACAAAGAAAATTATAACTCCATGGAGTGAAGAGTATGTTAACTAACTTTATTGTGGTAAACATTGCACAGCTTATATGTGCACCATCACATTGTACATTCAATATTTATATGCTACATGTCAATTATTTCTCATTAAGCCTTGATGAATGGATGGGTGGGTGGGTGCATGGATGGATGGGGTGTTGTTCCTCTAGTCCCAAAGAAAGCCAAGTGTTTGTTACATAAAAATGGGGATGGGACTGAGCAGGTGACTTCGTGGATATTTTTATAATGGAGCCAATATATCCAACAGATTTATAAGCCATGACTTTCACATTTTGGAGCATCTAATCAAGCCTTCACTGAGTAATCAGGGCTCAGCAGAGGTCCCCACCATGCTAGAGGCAATGGCTGGTATTGCCCATGCCTTCTCTCATGTATTTATCTGTGGGACCAAGTGGCCTTGTGGGGCAGCCTCAGCTGTCGGTTCATTTTGTGATGAGCTAAGCCCCATGTCTCCACAGATAAAATCTGGAACACAAATAAGCTTATCGGCCACTGTGCTCACCCCTGGGCTGCAGGATCCCAGCCAGCTGCTCCCCCACCTGTGATGGAGCCTGGCCCTGCACATGGGAGCAGCTGCCCTGTGGCCACAGGGGAGCTCTCAGCACAGCACTTCCTTGGGAAAGTGGTTCTATTTTCAAATGCTGGCATGGACTCTTCCTGATGGCAGTGCTTCTAATTAGTCTAAGAAAATAAATAGCTCTTCCATCAGGGAAAAATTCTCAAGTGGCAGCTAGTTACCACCTGCAGCCACAGTGGCTGAGCCAGCGTGGGGCACTTGTGTCCTGCCAGTCACCCAGACGGGGAGCCTCTGGGCCTTGCTCTGTTCCTGTTGCCTCTGGCACCTGCTTTCACTCACAGGCACCCCTACCAGACCTGCATCAACCCAGGCCCTACTCCTCCCCTGAAGGATGGTGTGATGGGGGTTACATGTGTCAACTTGGCTGGGCCACAGTGCCCAGATATGGGTGTGGTCAAACACCAGCCTACATGATGTGGTGAAGGTGTTATTTAGATGAGATTAATGTCAAATCATCAGGCTTTGAGTGACGCAGATCACCCTCCAAAATGTGGGTGGGCCTCATCCAAATAGTTGAAGGTCTTAAGAGAAGAAAACTGGTCCCCCAAGCAAGGAGTAATTCTGCCTCCAGATGTGAGCTGTAATATCAACTCTTCTCTGGGTCTCCAGCCTGCCTGCCCTGAAGACATGTCAGCCTTCACAATCACAGGAGCCAATTCCTTTGAATGAATAAATGTGTGTGTGTGTGTGTGTGTGTGTGTGTGTGTGTGTACTGGACACACACACACATCCTTCCCTCTTGTGGTCTGTTGAAGTGTGGCTGGGCTCCATTTCCCCTCTCCCTAAAGCCTTCCCTGGATGGAGCCCCTCATTCTACCCATCACCTCTCTTCCCATCCCTTCACTTACCCTTTCCAGAGACACAGACCACATGCCTCCGTGAACCAGGTGCCTCCTGCAGTGAGTCCAGGCACCTGTTCCTCCCAGCCTGGGAAGGCCATCCCAGTCCTCCATCCTGGCAGCCGGCTTTTCTCCTCATCTTCTTTTGCCGCCACCACCAGACACATCTTTTCTTCTCATCTTCTTTTGCCGCCACCACCCCCTCCACAAATAGGTGTGGACACCTGCTCTGAACTTGCTGTGTTGCAGCAAACATAGCACACCCACCCACAAGTCCCTTCAGTGCACACATGTCCTGATGACACTGCTACAGCATCAGCTGACCCCTGATGAGGACAAGCCCAGCTCGAGCCAACCTACATGACCCCAAAATTAAGCAGCATATATTGGCATATTTTGTAAGTGCATCCTGCCTTCTCAGATGTTACTTCCTCCACCCACATCTGCATTGCTGCCCTTGCCCAGCTTTCATTGACTTTGAGGAGTAACTTACATACCATAAAGTCCACCATAAGTGTGCAGTTCCAGGACTTCAGTCAAGGTGTCGGGTAGCCACCCTGTCTCCTAAGGTGCCATGCCAGGCACATCACAGGTAAACATTAATTTTGGTGGACTAAATACTCAAAGATTTAATGAACTTCCCTGACATAAATGCAATGGATCCAGCCTCACAAAGACTGAAGAACAAAACACAGAGGAAAATAGAAGGAAAAGATGACAGCTGTACAGGGACACTAAGGCTTATCAGCCACCACCTCGAACCACACAGGGTGGGTGTGAGCTTGGAGGGAGCCGAGGCAGGCAGCCAGTCCTCAGCAGGGCTCCGCTCTCACCGGCATGGTCTTGATCCGCGCCCCCACCAGCTTTGTCTCCTGGGAGAAGCATCTCTCTGGTCTACCGTGGCCCCAGGGGTTCTTGGGGCTATGCTTTGCTGCTGATAATTTGTGACCTCACGGCAACTGGACATCAGGAGGGGACTCTGCTCTGGGGCTGCCTGGATCTTGTTGACAGAGGCCTGAAGGTGAGTTTGGGGGGTTCAAGGCAGCTGTGGGGGTACTACCTTGGCAAAAGAGGCCCACACACCTGGGTGGTTTCTGGTTTACTTATTTCTAGTCAGTTCTGGAACCACAGCCAAAGAGCTAGACAGACACAATCCTTAAGGCAGAAACACTCAAGTTTATTGGTTTCTACGCTGGGCCCATCACCTCCCGCAGTTCATAGATGGCTGCAGGACATCTGAAACATCAGCTGGGGAGGAGGGCAGCCTCTCAGTTGGCCTTTGCCTCCCATCAGGGTCCTTCATGGGATGCTCTGCAAGCCACTCAGAGCCCACCCTGCCCCTGCCAGCCCTGCCTCTCAGACACCGAGGGCCCCGCTTGGGTTACAGTGCCGTGCTCCCCAACCTGAGGGGTCTCTGTCTCTCTATGTCTCTCTCTGTTTCTCTCTCTTCTGTCCCTATCTCTCTCTGTCTCTGTATCTCTCCCTTTCCCTCTGTCTGTCTGTCTCCCTCCAGTCCCCATGCTGGCCAGTTCTGCAGCCTCCCGGCCTTTCTAACATTCATAACGTCTGACTTCTTAGGAATCACACTGACAGTTTTGCAAATGTGCAACCATGGCCTAAAAGGGACCCTGCCCTCCAGGCTCCCACATCCCACCTCACCACTAAGCCAGTGCTTAGTTTTACTGTTTTATAGACATTATTAAAGCCAACGCACTTTCAGGCATAAATGCTGCATCTACTTTCAGAGAACCACAGACAGAGGCTTGGTCTCACCCAGCCCAGGAAGGAGGGTGTCAGTGCAGACCCCCTGACGTGTCCTCTGCCCCTCCCATCTGAGTGGCTGAAAGGACCCGCCCACCAGCATCCCTGGGGAGGGAGCAGAGGCAGTGAGGGACAGAAGGAGGGCTCCCTCATCACCGCTGCCCCATCCTCTCAGATATGGCACAAAGGAAAATAATACAGAGCAAATCTCTGATTCTATTCATTGTGTGAAAGCCAAATATTATTCTTGCCTTAAATACTCCCCAATTTTAAGACGTATCTTATAGTCCAGGATACCATGCTCTAAATACATGTGTGTGCACCTGTGTGCATTTGTGTGTATGCACCAGGGTAGACAGGTGTGTTACTGATGTGCTGTGGTAACCTCAGACCTCTTGGCCACACAAAAAAGGGAGGCCATAGATGGACAGATACACAAGATACAGGACCTGGGTACAGCTTCTGAGTTTTGCCATAGTGTGGGCCTATTGCCCTTACTAATGCCCACCTTTCCCAGGGCAGGCATGGGTACCCAGACACACTGTCCCCTAACAAACCTCTCCAGGATGGGAAGACAGAGGCAGCCCAGGGAGACACAGGGAGGTGGATGCCCCTGGGAGCCCCTGAGAGGGCTCAGCCACATGTGCTGATGTGTGGCCCCAGGAACAGATAGGGGCCCAGACAGCTCTGGGCTTGCCTGCACCCCTCTGGGGCTGGTGAGGAAGGCAGGACACTGCGAGGCATCAGAGCAAGAACCCCACCATCCCTGAACAAGAGTCAGATGGGGCCACTCAGCAGGAGCCAGACAGGAGGGGCAGCCAGGTACCCCGAGGGCTAGGGGCTTCCCACGGCCATGCTCTGGATTAACACAGTGTGTGCACCCCACAACTTAGGGGGAGGCCCACGAGGAAGTAAGGGGATGGTGGACTTAGCTTGAGACCAAATAAAAGTAAGTCTCTGCCATCAGTCATGATGGGAGGTACAGATACAGAGAAAAATACAGAATATGGGTGGGTGAGACTAGAGAGAAAGAGATGTCTTAACTTCATACTTTATATCACTTATGCATGTGAAAAATTTTAACTTAGAAAATATACTTCCAAACCAATGGATGAAAATGGAGAAAATGAATGAAATAATCGTGATCAATCCAGTGAGTATCAGGAGGGAGGAATAATGAAATAAGCAGAGTCTGGCAAATAGACTACAAGAAATTATTTGGTGAACTAACTCCAAAATCATGAGTAATCATAACAGTGGGAATGCACTAAGCCCCCCTCTTAGAAGGCAGAGACCATCAAACGGAATTAAACAAATACAGTCCAATTCCTCACAGGCTATAAAAGACACGTGTAAGGAAAAACGGCCTTGAAAAAGTCAAAACAAACACCAGGAAAACACACAAGGAGTAACCAGAAGAAAGCTGTTGCACTATTTTATGTCAGACATAAACGTGGGGAAGGAGGCGCAGAGCAGAGTGTTGCAGCCTTGCTGGGAAGGAGGTGGAGGGAGGGGCTCAGGCAGCTGGCAGTAGAGAGGGTTTCAGAAAGAAAGGCAGGACTCAGAAAAAGAGCCCCAGCCCTCCGTGGTGGGCCCCTTGAGTTCTTGCTGGGCCCTGGGAGAGGCCTGTAATGAACACTCAGCAAACCCCACGCAGCTGGGAAGAGAACGGCCAGGTGGCTTTACACTGGGGGGGCGCCCAGACCTCACACAGGGCACGGTGTGTGCACACCATGACCAGGCAGAGCAGAGTCCTTGGAAATGGACTGTGATTAGCTTTTTTAAAAAGTGTTGGATGTATGCAAAGGCAGAGATCTCTGGAAACATCATCTTACAGTCTCAAAATACGTGGAGTCAAAATAAGCCACTTACAGTTTTGAGTATATGTCGTAGCATGAACCCCGAGTGGCCACATACCCTGCCTCTGAAGACTCTCTTCCCGAATGCAGTGGAGACAAAATGCAGGCAACCCTGATTGGTGCTCTCCCTCGGGCCCGGCAAGCAGAGAGCAAGTGATGAAAACTGCTTCACTGTGCAATTGAAGGAGACAACTCAGAAGGAAGGCGAGGACTGAGAAACACAGGACCTGGAAAGGATAAAAGCAAATGGTAGAAAAGGAGAAACAAGAGCCAGGCAGTCAGAAATGAAAGGGACATACAGCAGCTCTCCTGTCCCCGAAGGAGAGAACTCAGGGCGCTTCTAGGAACCCACACCAGAGAAAGAACTGGAGCTGTTTTGAAAAAGAGATGGTCGGTGTCGTCTTGCCGCTGTTCCACGTGGCATGCTCTCACGTTTCAAGTGCTAACTTTTGAGTTTTAATTTTCTAATTAAGAAGCAAAAAATATTGCTGTCATGCTCAGTATTTTAAATGGAAATAAAATTTGCATAAAATTAATATTTTTAAAGAGTAAGTTTGCTTTTCTGCTCTAACTTCTCCATCTTTTCTATTTATACTTATTTTAAAAACTCAATCGTAAAATAAACAAAAGTCCTTTAGTTTAAACAGCTTCACTGATTTACCAAATAAAATGGAGTAAATCTAGAATTATATAATAAAAGAAATTGAAGGAATTAAAAATTAGCTGACTAAATCACTTTGTGTGTTTTTCTAATTCTGAACATAAAATACTTAAAAAGAGATGGTACCCAGAGTTACTAAGTAGTATAACACTAACATTCCCCAAGAGATCACAATAAATACACTTTTATCCAGATGTTAAATTGTACCAAAATACCCTGGCTGAGTTTTTAACTGAGAGAACAGTTCCTCACATACACAATCCGAACAGGAGACTATACTCACAAAGAGAAAGTGCTTACTAATTTGGGTCCCCTAAAAACCTTTAGATTGATACTACTACCTTAATTCCCACTAATAAAAATAATCCTGAGGGACAAATCATTTTCACTTATAAAACAAGAGTATAAAAATCTCTTCCATAATCAGGAAATCACTGGGTCTTTTGGAATTTGTTGAAAGCAATTTGATTTCCATTTATTAAGTAAAAATAGTAAGTTGAAAGAACAAATCTATAATAGGATTTTGTTTTTGTAAGCAAATATGTATTTCTCTCTGTTAAGTGAAATATGGAATATTAACATCAAACAACAAGCTGAATGATTTAATTAATTCAATGGTCTTTGTACTTTATATTTTTGTAGACATTTGCTACTAAAGGAAACATTTTTTAAATAAATTTTTTACACTAGAAGACTGTCAGATTTATAATAAGTTGTGGAAGTGGTACAGAGAGTTCTGATGTACCTATACCCAGTCTCTGCTATTCTATTCTTTAATTCTACTATGTATTATCTCACATATAACATGAAGTGTGTTATATTCTGCATCCGGTCTCGGTACCTTTCAGCTAATGAATCAGCATCTACATGTCCTTATGAAGTCCACACTTCATCTGAATTTCCATAGTTTTACCTCTGTCCTTCCTCTGTCCCAGGTCCCAGTCAGGACACTAGTGACCCTTAATGGCCATGTGTCCTTGCATATCTCTGGCTTTTTCTTGTTCCTTGGACTTTTTCTTGTTTGGGATGACCTTTGCAGTTTTAAGAAGTGCTGGTCGGGTATTTTGTACAATTTCTGTAAATTGGAGTTTATGTGCTGCATCTATACTGTTGCTGGGTTGTGGGATTTCAGAAGGAAGAACACAAAGGTGGCCTGCTCATCTCATCACTTCAAGGGCATGTACCACCTACATGACTTATTACCTGTGTATTTGCCCCGGTCACCTGGCGGAGGCCACATCTGTCAGACCTCTCTTCTCTTCCATGGGAGGAAGTCCCTCCACACGCCCACATCTAAGGGACAGGGAGCCGTCCCACCACATGAGGGCAGAGCATTACATAAACTATTTGAATTCTGCTACAGGAGAGAGTTGTCTACTCACCTCATTTATTTATTCAGTCATTTATTTATATCAGACTCATGGGTATTTATTTTATCCTATGGGTTGTAATCCAATACCAGTGCACTAATTTTATTGCTATGATGGCCTCAGGTCAGGCCGTCGGGAGCTCTTTCTCATGGCCCCCATGTCCCTGTGGGATTGGCATGTTTTCCCAGACACTTCCTATTCCCTGTCTGATTCCAACACTACCAGGTGTTCCCCACTGGCTTTCCATGTTCCCTGACCAAGCATGGAATCAGCCAATCCTCCAAGCAGCCCTGCATATTACCAGAGAACAGGATAGAAATCAAGAACTGAGCACATATTGTGCTTGTTGCTTCTGGGGTGTCACTGCTTCTTGGCCATTCTGCTCACAGAGCAATAGGAGCCTATGTGCTGACCCATGTGAACACATGCACCCACATCTCTCCATGTGCACCACCTGCATCTACATTAGCTGAATATGAATTCATCTGATGCCTCAGATCTCATCTAATATCCATTGACCCTGCTGGTCTGTAAGTTCCCACTGCCCTGGTGAGAATCTGCTCCCATCCTCCACCACCCATTTACTTGATGGTTCCATTAGTGTCCATGCAGAGATGTCAGGGTGCCACCCTGCATCCCCATGAGAAACAGCTTTATGACTGGCAGGCAGGGCAGGGACTGGTCCTCCTGCCTTTAGACCCACAGCCTCCATTCGCATCCAAAGCCACTTAGATCAGTACCTTCTCCCCACCCCCTTAGAGAAGCTACTTCATACACCTGTGAAGGCCGTCCTCATCTGTAGTCCAACTGGGCCCCCCGGACTCCTGCGTGATTCTTTAAGTTGCATCCATTCAGACAGAACCTTCGTGCTGTAAAGTTCTAGGTTAACAAATGCACAGGGTCATGCATCTACCACTAAAGTATGCAAATAGTTTCACTGCCCTAAAAATCTCTTGTGCCCCACCCATGCAGCCCCCCCACCTCCTGAAAATCTGGTAACTGCTGATACCAATCTGTCTACCATCTCTGTACTTTTGCCTTTTCCAGAATGTCCTATAAATTGAATCACACAACATACAGCCTCTTAAAGCTTCTTTCACAGAGATTCATGCAGGTCTTTGCATGGCTTGATAGCTCATTCCTTGTCATCACTGAATAATATCTCACCATATGAATTATCAGTGTGTTTTTCAATTAACCTACTCAGTGCTTCCAGTTTTTGTGACTATGAATTAGGCTTCTATAGATACTGATGCACAGCTTTTTCGTGCATATAATTTTTCAAATCAGTTGAGAAATACACAGAAACATAACTGATGGATCATGTGGTAAGACAATGTTCAGCATGTTCAGAAACCACCAAACTGTCTTCCAAAGCAGCTGCATGATTTTGCATTTTCACCAGCAATGGACAGAGTCCCTGTCATTGGAATCTTCACCAGAAATTGGTATAATCCACTTTTAAACTTGGTTCTTCTATTAAGTTTTGGTTACATACCCTTGTTGTGGCATTTCTCTAATGATAAATGATGTCGAGAATCTTCACATGCTTTTATTATAACATTTTTAGCTTCACACATCTGTATATCATTTTTAGAGAAGAGTCTGTTCAGATCTTTTGCCTGTTTTTTTAACTGAGTTGCTTGTTTTTATTGAGTTTTAAGAGTTCTTGGTATATTCTGGACATAAGTTCTTTATCTGGAAGGTGATTTGCAAATATTTTCTCCCAGTCTGTGACTTGTCTTTCATTCTCTTAGCAGAGCAAAAGTTCTCAATCATAAGGATAGCCAATTATTGTTTTTTTCTTCCATGGATTGTGTTAATGGTATTGTATCTATTAAATCATCACCAAGCCTAAAGTCATGCAGATTTTCTTATGTGTTTTCTTCTACAAGTATTATGATTGTATACCTCACATTTATATCTTTGATCTATTTTTGAGTTAATTATTGTGCAAGATCTGTATCTAGCCTCTTTTATTTTCATATTGATATCTAGTTGTTCCAGCACCCTCTGTTGAAAAGATTATCCCAAGGTTATCCCTTCTCTATGGAATTGCCTTTGTGCCTCTGTCAAACAACAGTTCCCTGTGTTTATGTTAGACTATGTCTGAGCTCTCTATTCTCCTCCATTCTTCAATGGGCCTATTGTCTCACCAATGTTATACTATCTTGATTATTGTTACTTTATATTCTTTCATTCCTGGTTTTTCAATTAGTGTCTTCTCTCTTTTTTCTTGGTTAGTTTGACTAGAGATTTGTCAGTTTTACTGATATTTAATAAAGGACATGGCAAAGTCACCATGAGTACACTGGTAGGATAAGAAATCTCTGGGAAGATGAAAGGAAGTAAAGATCTTTTTACTCCCTCAGGTTAAAAGTAAACTAAATGCACTAGCTGGTTTTTAAACCACATAATACCAGGCATTACAAGTTCCTTTCTCAAAGGTCACTTTATAGACAAGCAAGGGGAAAGGCTAAATGGAACCATGAGGTCCTGGATGAATGCTAGAGACATCATATGGACTCATGTCTGACCAAGCAAATGATCACACCTACAGAAGAATGGACTAACTGTGCCAATGTATGGACCAGTGTATGTATTTATGTGGGTGTGCACAGGTCAGTGTGCATATATGCTTCGTGGCTCTGTTCTCATACAAATACATGTATTTATAGAAATGTGTATGTGCATGGGTCAATGTGCACACATTCTTCCTGGTCTGTCCTCTTACAAATATATGTATTTATAAAGATGTGTGTGTGTGTACAGATCAATGTGCACACTTTTCCTGGCTCTGTCATCTAAAAGGGGCCTAACAATGACACCCCAGTTTCACTGAGCACACTCAGTGGCCAGATCTTAGCTTCTAATTCCATTCTCCAATAAAAGGAACCAGGGCTTCTGGGAGAATTGGCTGGTTCCAGGGCTGGGCAGTGAATATACAAGATAACTGAAACATCTTGCAGAGCTAGTAAGAGAAGCTAAAAAACAAACAAATGAAAACAAGTGATATGAAGGGACACAAAAGCCACCTGAAAGAGCCCCAAAATCCAAAACTGGGACAATTTGAGCAAGAAAATTAAGAAGGTAGTAATAGATTATAATCTAAAGTACAAGTGTCCATAAATTCATCCTGATTTAAATAAATGATTGATAAATAAAGGGGGAGAACAGACAAATCTCCTGTGCCCCATAACCCCAAATAATGTATGTAGATGTTTTACTCTTACAGAGCTGAAGCATAACCCCATTCCTTAAGAGTTCACTGCACACACTGACTTCCTTCCAAAGAGCACAGTATGGAAAGAGGAAACAAAACTCAACTGCAGAGTAGGGAAGCTGCAAACCCTGCCTCGGCCTGTGACCAAGGTCACCACCATCTGTGGGAAGTCCATTAACAGCAGGCGCCCTTGATGGCAAATGATGATGATGGCACTTTTCCTCAGGGTTGTCCTCTCCAAAACCTGTAACCCTGTCAAACCCCAAGAAAAACATCAGACCAATCCTTCAAATGTCCCAGTTGAAGGACATTCTCAGAACATCTGATCATGTGCCTCTGCACCCATCAGGGTCGCACAAACTGGAGATCTGAGAAACCATCTAAGCCCAAAGGAGCCCAGGGACCTGAGGAGGGAATGTAGCATGCTGCCCTGGATGAGAGCTCAGGCCAGAAAGGGACCCTGGGGGGAAACTGAGGAAGTTGGGATAAAGCACAGACTCTCATTATAAGTGTATGGACATCAGCCCTTCCTTGATGTAATTGGAGGCAGGAGGGATAACGTGCACAGCACAGGCACTTCTGTGCCCTCCACAGCACCTTTGCACAACTGAAGTCAAAAGTTTATTTTTTAAATTATCATATGAATATCCCCTCAATAGGGAGTGAATATTGCCAAAATTTTAACATATTTCATGGCTTCTTCCACTTTACTTGCAGTTACTTGAAAACTGAGTTCCCTTCTGTCACACATTCAATCTTAGATTGTCAGTGGCCTCCCCTGTTCTGGAAGGGCGCACCCCACAGCCTGCCTGTGTTCATCTCCAACTGTTCAGAGAAGGAGAAATCATCATCAGGAAAAAGGAATAATTCCTTTACCTCTATCAACTTGACTGTAGCAACATCTGTGTCATCCAGGTTAACCTCATGCTAAAATTCATGCTGCAGCACCTCATACCAACACTGTAAGACAGATATTAGCACCCTTGCCATTTGGTAAATTGAGACACAGCTTCTCTAAGGAGGGAAATCTTGAAAAGATGGAATGAGGTATTGCATGCAGCGTGCTGAGCACAGTGCTGAGGAGGCTTGTGTGCTAAACAAATGTCAACTCCTACTCCACTTTTTATTTTAGAAATCCTCGTTTATTATGAGCATGCTTGAGTCTCTGTAAATGTCTTTGTGGAATTGAAGAAGACACTCAGTTTTCATCACTTATTTCCTTAAATGAAATTTGCATGGAGATAATTTTCAGATTCAGATGCAGTTGTAAGAATAACACAGACCCCGTGCATCTTCAACCCAGTTTCTACAATGAAATTATCTTATAAAAATCATAGTGCAAAACCACCACCAGGGTATTGGCGCTAATGCAATACACCAAACTCACTCAGAACTCTAGTTTGACTGGCATTCTTCTGTGTGTGTGTGTGTGTGTGTGTGTGTGTGTGTCTAAGTTTAGTTCTGTATGGTCTTGTAACACACCTGGGTTCATGTACTGACCACCACTGTCAAGACACAGAACGTCCATCACCATGCACCACACACACCTACCTCCCAGGATTACCATCCTGACTATTGGTAACCAATAATCTGCTCTCCATTTCTAAGGTTTTGTCATTGCAAGAATGTTATATAAACTGAGTCATTCAGTTTGTAACATTTAGACCATGCATAATTCTTTGGAACTCCACCAAGTTGTGTGTATCAATAATTCATCCATTTTTATAGCTGAGTAGTGTTCAATGGTATGGATGGACCTTCTATTTAATCATTTAATCATTCACCCACTGAAGGACATCTGGGCTTTCTCTGGATTTGTGTCTATTGTGAATAAAACTGCCTTGAATATTCATGACACGTTTTTGTGCAAACATAATTCTACATATGTGGGATAAATGCTCAGAGGTGCAATCATTGGGTCATATGGTAGTTGCATGCTTAGTTTTTGGGGAAACTGACAAACCATTTTTCAGACTGGCTGCACCATTTTCCACTTCTACCAGCACTGTGTGAGAGACCCTGTTTCTCCTTGCCAGCACTGGGTGGTTGTGGAGGAGGTCAATGAGAGGACATGAACCAGGCACTCATAGGCTCCTTACCCTCCTCTGTTTTTGGAATGACCATTCTGCCCACTGTTCCATGGTGGGAGCTGTATTCAAGAACACAGCCTGGAGAGAGCAATGAGCTGCTGAGACCCTCTGGACTATATACATCACTGACCCCCATCAGGGCTTCTATAGGAATTTTAAGATCTGATGGGCAAGTGTAGAATTCCATCATGCAGCCATCCAAGACAAGCCTCACAAGAAAGTCCCCTTACTTATTAAACCTGCCTCCTACCCATCTGGAGTGGCCACCTCTGTCTCCCATCCCCCCTGCCTTCTGTGTATGGGGGCCAATTTTTGAACCAATAGCAGTGCCACTATTTTTCACTTTTGCCATTCTGATGGGTGTGGCAATGTCTCAGTGTGGTTTTAACCTGCGTTTGCCACTGATGGTGACAATGCTGGATACAGTCTCCTTACCTGTTTGCCCTTCGTTGTCCTCTTCAGTGAGCTTGCCCATCTTGTGATTGGATCACGTGCTTTCTTACTGCTCTGTGTTGAGAGTTCATCTATTCTAGACAGTGTCTTCATTTGAACATGTGGTTTGCAAACATTCTTTCCCAGCCCTCAGTCTGTCTCTTTGACCCCTTGGCATAGCCTGTCACAGAGCAGCTGAGTCTCATTTCCATGGAACCCTGTTTATTTTATAGGTCCTGCTTTCGGTGACAAGTCTAAGAACTTCTTGCCTAGTCCTAGATCCTAGAGGTTTTCTCTCCCTTTTTTTTAAAGTTGTTGTTTTACATTTTCCATTTAAGTCCATGACTCACTGAGCATGAATTTTGTAGAAAGTGTGACATTTAGGTCAAGAGTCTCTGTGAGCGACCATAGGTGTCCAAGGCTTCCAGCACCAGCTGCTGCTTAGACTACCCTCCTCCATTGTGTTGGCTTTGCACCTTTGTTAAAAATCAGTTGGGTTCATATTTGTGGTTCTATTTCTGGGTTTTGTTCATTGACCTGTGTCAATCACCCCCAATGCTGCAATGCCTTGACTACGGTACCTGTATGTACTCAAAGCTTATTAAGGTTACTATACTATACAATGTACACACTAGATACACCCAGTATCTCTGCACAGGGCAATGGAGCCTCAGTCCTGCAGTGACTAAGGGGCTTCCTGGCCAGTGCCCCCAGCTGCTCAGCTTCTTGGTGGGGAGGGCTCTTGGGTGCAGAGGCAAGAACACTTCCCCACTGGCCCCTAATCACTGTGGGTCACTCCATCAGTCCTTCATGCAGGTATCCCTTGCTGCTTTGGTGGGCAGGACTCACCCCCAACCCAAGGGGAGGTATGTATCCACTGGGATCACTTTCTGCTGCCAGGCTTAGGTCTTGGGTCATCTTCCTCTGTTGGGTGGTGCTGTAAGACCCTCACTGCTGAACTGCTCTTCAGTCCTCAGGTCCCTAACTAGCCCACCTGCCTCCTTCCACCCTTCAGAGTACTCCCCTGGCTGCCTCTTGCTATATTTCCAGGGCAGGGAGGAGCAGGGAAAGACAGATGCAGGCCACCTTGTCCAGACTGGAGGTACCATTTTTATTTTTATGTAGAACTTCGGTTCAAACTCAGGTCTTTTAAACTATTTCCCCCTCTTTGGTATTAGGAATTTTAAGGACAAATATTAAAGCAAATGAACAGCATGATGATTCAGATTGTTAAGGAACCCCAACACCATCAGCCCCTGGTGTCACTTCAGAGCCTCCAAACAGTGATATGTAAATACATTCTTCACAACATACCAACTGTCTGTGTGGACCAGCCCACAATGTTGTGAAATCCAAAAAACCCTGAAAACCTGTCTTCTTTCAAGAAAAGATGGAAACCTATGAAAGCTGTGACTGAAACCCTTCACAAATGTTCTTTATGTAACTCTATTGTCATACCAAGTGAAGAAATTTAAAAATAAAGAAGTCACATAAATCTACCCAGACTAGAATTGTAACCAGGACTCCAGTGCTCTGGGCTCCCCCAGAGAACTCTATAATTAGTTCTCCATCTTCCTACGTCCCTACAACCAAATGTTCAATTTTCATGGTGCTGTTAGTAGGTGCAATATTTCCTGGATAGAGAGCAAGGCTTACAGAGCTGAGTGGTGGCACATCACTGAGCCATCATGTGTACAAATGCATCAGCAAGCACCTCAGTCCACAGGTGCCTCCTTTCAGACACATTCCTCAGAAAGGCCGGCGGCTTGTTCTGCCGCTCACCTCCTCACAGCCTCCTAGAATAGTCTCTGGTGAGTCACTCAGCCCCCCTTAATGCCCAGGCACTGCAGGTGAGTAGAATTTGAAACCACAGGTGAAATATTCAACTGAGGACCAGATTGATGGGAGCAGAGGTGTGCAGGAGAGCCACTTAATCATTCTCACTCATTGACAAACCTTGAGTAGCTGCTCTGAGCCACACAGAATGTTGGGGGCTCTCAAGGAGTGTTAGAATCATGGGAAGGCTCACATTAAACAAAGACTTGGAGACAATCAACAATGGAAAACAATAGAGAGAGAACGGCCTAGTGCAAGTGAACCATATGAGAAAGGGTCCCAAACGGGTCTGGGAGTGAGAGAAGCCCAACCTGGGGAGGCAGAGGCTGAGTGGGAGGCTGTCCTAGGGCACCGTGACTGTCCCTGCTCTCGGCCAGTGAGCACCTCACCCAGCCTTCCCAGATCCAGTCTTCTCAAGCTCCTCCCTCAACCATCCAGACCAGTTCTCCATAAAACCCACCCTCCCATGACCATCAAGACCAGCCTTCCCAAACTGTCTGCCCATAAGCATCCAGACCAGTTCTCCTAAAATCCACTCCTCCACAACAGTCCAGGCCAGCTTTCCAAACTAGTCCTCCCAGGACACACCAAGGCCGGCTTTTCTAAAACTCATTGCAAGAATATTAACCAGCAGATTAAAGAGGCTCAATGAGCCCAATCACAAGACTCATGATGAAAACTACATCAAGTCATAATGTCCTATTGCCCAAAACCACTGACGAAGAAAATATTAAAAGCAGTAGAGAAATAAGACATATACACAGAGGAATAAAGGTATGGTTGACAGCTGACTTTTCATGAAACCTGAAAGCAGTGAAGAAACATCTCTAAGTCTGAAGAAAAATTACTGCCAACCTAGAATTCTTTACCCAAAGAGAGTATCTTTCAAAATTGAAGGAAAAATAAAGAAAGAAAAAAAGGGAAAGCATTTTCAGTCATACAATAACCAAAATAATTTATCTCCAGCAGGTCTGCACTATGGGAAATGCAGATAGAAGAAAAGTTATGCCAGATGGAAATCTGAACCAACACAAAAGACTGGAGAGAAGCAGAAATGGTAACTACATGATAACTTATAAATATCTTTTAAAAATTAACCAACTTTATAAAAGGTTATTGAATGTTTAGAGGAATAATAATGCCATGTTGTGAAATTTACAACATATGTAAAAGTAAAATATATTACAATAATAGCATAAATAACAGGAAGAAATGGAAATATACCATTGTAAGTCCCTTTCACTATACATGAAGTGGTATTATTTTGCTCAAAGGCAGACCACGATTAGTAAAAGATGTGTATCATTAGCTCTAAAGAGACCAGTAAAGTATCACGACAAATAAATAGCTAGCAGTCCAACAAAATAAATGATACAGAATTATAAAAAATAATCAACAAATCCAAGAGAAGGTAGAGAAACAAAAAGGGAACAAAGAACCAATGGGACAAATAAAAAACAGAGCAAAGTGATAGACTTAAACCCAACCATGTCAATAGTCACACTCAATATAAAGGGTCCAAAACCCATTTAAATGTTCAAGATTGTCAGATTAAATAGCAAATCAAGGCCCAAGTACATACTGCCTACCCAAAAATGACTTTAAATATAAAGACATAAATAAGTTAAATGTAAAAGATGTATAAAGGTATACATGCTAATACTAATTAAAAGAAAGCAATAGCATTACATCTGACAAAGTTGACTTCTGAACAAAGACTATAACAAAGGATAAAGAGAATTGTGTCATGGTGATATGGGTATCAGTTAACCAAGAGGACATAAAAGTAATTCTAAATGTTTATGTACCTAATAACAGAGCTTCAAAATACATGAAGCAAGGAAAGGAGAAAGGAATGAACAGCCCCCATCTGACCTGCACCCCCAACAGCTTTATACCCTTCTCAAGTATGTCCCAAGATGTCCCAAGAGGTAAAATTCCTAAGTCCTTATCACATTCCTAAAAGCATCTTTATTTTACCACCAGATATAAATGGAAATTCACTGGAAAACCAGGACTGCAATGGAAAGGTGCTCTCTAGAAACAGGGAGAAAAAGAACAGCCAAGAACCTCAGAGTCCAGAGTGGTTGCTTTTGGGGAACAAGAATATAGGATGGGTGGGGACAGAGCCAGTAACCACTATTTTTGGTTTAAAGTCTAGAGTCTACTTACTTTATTATTAAGAAGAATAATGTAAATCTCATCTTGTTCTTCCGAAGATGGTAGACTGTTCTCACTGGAAACTTCCAGAAACTTTTCCTTGTCTTCTATGGACACCCGTTCAATAGGGTGTTTCTGGGTGAGTTGTTTTCTCATATATCTCTCTTGGCACTAGGGTTCTTTCAGGATGAAGTTTCATATCTTTCTACAATCTTATTTCTTTGAGTATTTCTTTCCCCTCAGTCTCTCACTGGGTGGATGTTGGCACTTTCTGGTGGTGTCTCATTTGTTTTAAGTTTCTGTGGTGCTTTTGAGTTGTTTGACTTAAGTATGGTGCGTTCCCACCCCCACACCCTATCTTAGCCCCCCACGCTCCCTGCCTTCCCCACACACCATCCACTCTCCTTAAGGACACCGCTTCCTGCTCAGCCACCTGACCCACACTACAGCTGCTCAAGCCACAAGTTCCTGCTCCACACCCTGACTACACCACAATCCTCCAAAGGTCCAGAGGCAGTTTTAGGATGTAACTAAGTAAGCAACAAGGTGCGATGTTATACATAATGACCCCCGGAGCAGGCTTGCCATGGACATGTGAAGAACAGAACAATTGTTTAGGTTGCTGATGCCCTGAGCTGGGAATCCCACCTGTCCTTTCCAGGACATTCCTGAGGACACTCCTGATCAGCCCCACTCTAAATGAGTGACATTGACAGCAGGGAGGGTCAGACATTGCCTCACTTCAGTGATGGTGACACTACTGGACTCAGCACCCTGGAGGAAAGGACCCTAGGAAAAACATGACAACAGCAGTGAGTGACTCCAGAAAACACATATGGCAATTCTCTTCCCCATGAGTTTTTAAAATAACATTTGATGACTGAAGCAAAACATATAACATCATCGCATGCTGTGCCCAACATATGTGCTGACTTACTTAAGATGAAGTTGGGAGGGTTAAGGAGCATAAATGAAATTTAGGTGTTTGTACTACACTCAACATGGTAAAATGTCAGCACCAGTAAACTGTGGTATGTTACATATGTGCAGTGTGACACCTAGAGGAATCACTAAGAAAATAATACAAACAAATATTTTCGAAGGCATCAGCATTGAATCAAATTATAAGTCTACAAATGTTTAAGGTAAACAGAGGAATAAGAAACAAAAGACAAATAACAAAGCACGGACTTAAGCCCTAACATAGAAATAATTGCTTTAAACATACATGGTCTAAAATTACCACCAAATAAAAGAGAGATAGTGGCAGAGTGGATTTTTTAAAAAGTGTGACCAATCCTTAGACTATTTGCAAGAAAATTACTTCAAATATACCTATATTGCTAGGTTAAAAGTAAAAGGAGAGAAAAATATATGCATGCAAACATTAATCAAAAAATAAAAGAGCAGAAGTAGTATATTAATATCATAAAAAGAGCACACCAGAACAAAGAAAGTCACCAGGGAAGGAGAGGAACGTTATGTAATGATAATTACAGGTAACAACTCAATATCCCTCTCATCAATTGACAAAACTAGTAGACAAAAATCCAACAAGGATTTAAAGGAACTCAACACCATCAATCTACAGGACTTAATCAACATTTATAGAACAATTCCTGCAAAAATAGCACCCATAGGATCATCACCAAAAGAGACCATATACTGAACCATAAAATATCAACAAATATAAAATCATTGAAATCACACAGAACATGTTCTTTGACTGTAAACAGTCTCTAACATCACAAAAAATAAAAATTCAAACTGAATGAAAATTATACTAAGGCAATAATATGAACAACCCTACACAAATAAATTTGACAATTTATATGAAATGAACCAATTCCTTAAAAACACATTATGAAATAGTATTCTGAATAGTGCTGCAACTATTAAAGAAATAAAATCAGAAGCCTCCTATGTTGTTGGCAGGAATGTAAATTGGTGCAGCCACAATGGAAAGCTATATAGAAATTTCTCAAAAAAATGTAAAATAGAAATATCATACAACCCAGTAATCCCACCTCTAGAAATTTACCCAAAGAAAACAAAATCTCTGATTCAAAAAGATATATGCACCCTATGTTTATTGCTGCATTATTTACAATAGCCAAGAAATGGAAGCAACCAAACTGCCCATCAGTAAATGAATGGATAAAGAAGATGTGGCACATATACACAATGGAATATTATTCAGCCATAAAAAGAAAGAAATCCTGCTATTTGTGTCAACATGGATGATATTGAGGGTATTATGCTAAGTGAAATAAGCCAGACAAAGACAAATAACTATATAATTTCACTTACTTGTGGAGTCTGAAAACAAAACAAAATGAACAAAATAGCAGTAGACTCATAGACACTGAGACGTGACTAGTAGTTACCATAGGGGAGGGATTGGGGCAGATGGGTGGGGAAGGTGAAGGGATTAAAGAGACAAAAAAATCTCAATTTAATATAAGTTGGTCATGGCAGTGGAGAATATAGTCAATGGTTCTGTAACAGGTTTCTATGGTGACATATAATAACTGCACTAATTGTCGTAAGGCTTCAGTAATGTAACTGTTGAATCACTGTGTTGTATACTTGAAATCACTATAATATTGTATATCAATTATACTTCAACTAAAAAAATATTTTAAAAAGACATTACATCAGTAACTTAAAATTTTCCTCCAAAATAAGTAAGTCCCCAAGCCTTATGGTTTTACTGGAGAACTTTACAAAAATTTAAAGAACTAGCACCAATTCTACACAATCTCTTCCCCAAAATGAAAGAGAAAGTAATACTTCCTAATTGATTTTTTTGAGATCAGTATTGCCCTAATGCCAAAAACCAGAAAATTGCAGTCCATAAAGAAAATTACAGATCAATATCTCTCACAAACTTAGACATAGAATCCTCAGTGAAACAATAGGAAATTTAATCTAATAATATATATAAAAAGAATTAAACACCTAAAGGTTTACCCAAAATCCTACTAAAATTCCAACCATTTTTTTAATTGACATAGACAAGGTTTTTTTCTCAAATTTACATGGAAGAGCATTAGGCATTAGGGAAATGAAAATTAAGACCACAAAGAGAAATCACTACATAGCTATCAGAACAGATTAAATGAAAATTAGTGGTAATGCCAAATACTGGTGAGAATGTGGAGAAGCTGGATTTCACATGCATTCTGCATGAATGTAACAGTATCCAGTCTCTCTGGAAGCAATTGTATAGTTTCTTTCAAGACTCAACATACAATTACCATTGGAGCCAGCAATCACACTCTTCTGCATTATCCCAGAGAAATGAAAACATATGTTCACACAAGAACCTGGGTACAAATGTTCACAGAAGTTCTGGTTATAATAGCAAAATACTGTAAAAAAAAACAAAACAGATGCCCTTCAATAGGTGAACAGCTGAACAAATGCTGGTACATCCATACAACAGGATATCGTTAAGCAATAAAAAGCAATGAACATTGTCAGGTTATGCACTTAAGGAGTTCAGAAGTTGCCACTTTGTCCCATCAACAAGTGAAAAACAGAGCAGACTGAAAATTTAATAATACCTGTTAGAGCTGGAAGAGAAATGAGTTCACATGCCAAACTGCTGTTCCAAAATTGGAAATACAGGCAATCACAGACAGACAGTCACAACATACTGGAGCAGAAACCTCCACAGAAGCCCACACTGTAGGAAAACCAGGCCTGTAACTGACAGATGGCTGGAGGCTCCATATGGAAAGTTGGAAAGTTAAAATCTCTAGTGGGACACCGTCATGGAAAGCCACCAGGTTTTATGGGTTTTACTCCCAAGAACTCAGCCATGTTCTCACAGTATCAGAGAAAAATATGCCTTGTACTTCTGGTAGCAGGAGGAAAAAGGAAATCATTTTGAAATCTGTCAGAGTAGGCCTGCCCTCAAGAGAAACTAGTTACCCAGAGCCTAACAACTCACCTAAGGGGAAAGAAATGCCCAACTCCAGCCCCTCTACCATCCTGCTTGACCTAAGGGAGAGAAAAAACAGAATCACTTCTGAAGTCCACAGTCCAGAGGCACAGGCTTGCTCAGACTGAGCCTTCATCAAACCTTCTCCCACCTCACCACCACATCACTACAGGCCTGTTTACTGTGCCTTTAATACTGTCTTCCTGAAAAAGAATTTTTAAAAAAAGTCATAACCATGCTGATGTACCTGCAGAGAAATATGCAAGAGCTAAGGGATGAAGTCAGGAGGGAGATAACAGAAATGAAACAATCGACAGAAGGGCTTCAGAGCAGACTGGACAAGGTGCAAGAGACTGTTAATGGAATAGAGGATTAAAGGATCTCCAGGAATGAAAGAATATTAAGAGAACTGTGTGAACTATCCAAGCAGAACAATATCTGCATTATAGGGGTACCAGAAGAAGAAGAGAGAGAAAAGGGGATAGAAAGCATCTTTGAAGAAATAATTGCTGAAAACTTTCCCAAACTGGGGGAGGAAATAGTCTCTCAGACCATGGAGGCCCACAGAATTTCCAACATAAGGGACCCGAGGAGGTCAACACCAAAACATACAATAATTAAAATGGCAAAGATCAAAGACAAGGACAGAGTATTAAAGGCAGCCAGAGAGACAAAAAGATTACCTACAAAGGAAATCTTCAGACTATCATCAGACTTCTCAACAGAAACCTTACAGGTCAGAAGACAATGGCATGATATATTTTAATGCAATGAAACAGAAGGGCCTTGACCCAAGAATACTGTATCCAGCATGATTATCATTTAAATATGAAGGATGGATTAAACAATTTCCAGACAAGCAAAAGTTGAGGGAATTTGCCTCCCACAAACCACCTATACAGGGTATTTTAAAGGGACTGCTCAAGATGGAAGCACTCCTTAGACTAAATAGATGTCACCAGAGAAAATAAAATCACAGAAAAGAAAGCAGACCAACCAAATAGTAACTAAAGGCAAAAAATAAAATCAACTATTCACAAAAACACTCAAAGGAACACAAAAGAGTACAGAATAAAACACATAACAGATAAAGAATGGAGGAGGAAGAATAAGAAGGGAGAGAAATAAAGAATCATCAGACTGTGTTTGTAATAGCATAATAAGAGAGTTAAGATGGTTAGATAGTAAAGAAGCTACCCTTGAACCTTTGGTAACTACAAATCCAAAGCCTGCAATGGCAACAAGTACATATCTATCAATAATCACCCTAAATGTAAATGGACTGAATGCACCAAACAAAAGACATAGAGTAATAGAATGGATAAAAAAGCAAGATCCATCTGTATGTTGCTTACAAGAGACTCACCTTACACCCAAAGATATACACAAACTAAAAGTGAAGGGATGGAAAAAGATATTTCATGCAAACAATGGGGAGAAAAAAGCAGGTGTTGCAGTACTTATATCAGACAAAATAGACTTTGAAACTAAGAAAGTAACAAGAGATAAAGACGGACATTACATAATGATAAAGGGGGCAGTCCAAGAAGAGGATATAACCATTATAAATATATATGCACCCAACACAGGAGCACTGACATATGTGAAACAAATACTAACAGAATTAAAGGAGAAAACAGAATGCAATGCATTCATTTTAGGAGACTTCAAGACACCACTCACTCCAAAGGACAGCTCAACCAGACAGAAAATAAATAAGGACACAGAGGCACTGAACAACACACTAGAATAGATGGACCTAATAGACATCTACAGAACTCTACACCCAAAAGCAGCAGGATACACATTCTTCTCAAGTGCACATGGAACATTTTTCAGAATAGAACACATACTAGGCCACAAAAAGAGCCTCAGTAAATTCAAAATGATTGAAATTCTACCAACCAACTTCTCAGATCACAAAGGTATAAAACAAAGAAAACAAAAGGCTCAAGACATGGAGGCTTAACAACATGCTCCTAAATAATCAGTGGATCAATGACCAAATTAAAACAGAGATCAAGCAATATATGGAGACAAATGACAACAGCACAAAGCCCCAACTTTTGTGGGATGCAGCAAAGGTAGTTCTAGGAGGAAAGTATATAGCAATCCAGGCATATTTAAAGAAGGAACAACAATCCCAAATGAATAGTCTAAAGTCACAATTACTGAGATTGGAAAAATAAGAACAAATGAGGCCCAAAGTCAGCAGAAGGAGGGACATAATAAAGATCAGAGAAGAAATAAGTGAAATTGAGAAGAATAAAACAATAGAAAAAAATTAGTGAAACCAAGAGCTGGTGCTTTGAGAAAAAAAAACAAAATAGATAAACCCCTAGCCAGACTTATTAAGAGAAAAAGAGTCGACACACATAAACAGAATCAGAAATGAGAAAGGAAAAATCACTACGGACCCCACAGAAATACAAAGAATTATTAGAGAATACTATGAAACTCTATATGCTAACAAGCTGGAAAACCTAGAAGAAGTGGACAACTTCCTAGAAAAATACAACCTTCCAAAACTGACCAAGGAAGAAACAGAAAATCTAAACAAACCAATTACCAGCAATGAAATTGAATCAGTAATCAAAAAGTACCCAAGAACAAAACACCCGGGCCAGATGGATTCACCGCTGAATTTTATCAGACATTTAGAGAAGACATAATACCCATTCTCCTTAAAGTTTCCCAAAAAATAGAAGAGGAGGAAATACTTTCAAGCTCATTCTATGAAACCAGCATCACTCTAATACCAAAACTAGGCAAAGAGTCCACCACAAAAGAAAATTACAGACCAATATCCCTGATGAATGTAGATGCAAAAATACTCAACAAAATATTAGCAAACCAAATTCAAAAATACATCAAGAGGATCATACACCATGGTCAAGTGGGATTCATCTCAGGGATGCAAGGATGGGACAACATTCGAGAATCCATCAACATCATCCACCACATCAACAAAAAGAAGGACGAAAACCACATGATCATCTCCATAGATGCTGAAAAAGCATTTGACAAAATTCAATATCCATTCATGATAAAAACTCTCAACAAAATGGGTATAGAGGGCAAGTACTTCAACATAATAAAGGCCATATATGATGAACCCACAGCCAACAACATACTTAACAGTGAGAAGCTGAAAGCTTTTCACCTAAGATTCTAAACAAGACAGGGATGCCCACTCTCCCCACTGGCATTCAACATAGTACAGAGATCCTAGCCACAGCAATCAAACAAAACAAAGAAATACAAGGCATCCAGATTGGTAAAGAAGAAGTCAAACTGTCACTATTTGCAGATGACATGATATTGTACATAAAAAACCCTAAAGACTTCACTCCAAAACTACTAGAACTAATATCTGAATTCAGCAAAGCTGCAGGATACAAAATTAATACACAGAAATCTGTTGCTTTCCTATACACTAATGATCAACTAGCAGAAAGAGAAACTAGGAAAACAATTCCATTCACAATTGCACCAAAAAGAACAAAGTACCTAGTAATAAATCTCACCAAGAAAGTGAAAGACCTATACCCTGACAACTACAAGACACTATTAAGAGAAATTAAAGAGGACACTAACAAATGGAAATTCATCCCATGCTCTTGGCTAGGAAGAATTAATATTGTCAAAATGGCCATCCTGCCTAAAGCAATCTAGAGACTCAATGCAAACCCTATCAAAATACCAACAGCATTCATCAACCAACTGGAACAAATAGTTCTAAAATTCATATGGAACCACAGAAGACCC
Source organism: Manis pentadactyla (assembly GCF_030020395.1). Taxonomy (NCBI): domain Eukaryota; kingdom Metazoa; phylum Chordata; class Mammalia; order Pholidota; family Manidae; genus Manis; species Manis pentadactyla. The sequence goes on from NC_080025.1 coordinate 49,509,403, forward strand.
CAAATAGCCAAAGCAATCCTGAGAAGGAAGAATAAAGCAGGGGGGATCTCGCTTCCCAACTTCAAGCTCTACTGTAAAGCCACAGTAATCAAGACAATTTGGTACTGGCACAAGAACAGACCCACAGACCAGTGGAACATAATAGAGAGTCCAGATATTAACCCAAACATATACGGTCAATTAATATATGATAAAGGAGCCACGAATATACAATGGGGAAATGACATCATCTTCAACAGCTTATGTTGGCAAAATTGGATAGCTACATGTAAGAGAATGAAACTGGATCATTGTCTAACCCCATACACAAAAGTAAATTCAAAACAGACCAAAGACCTGAATGTAAGTCATGAAACCATAAAACTCTTAGAAAAAAACATAGGCAAAAATCTCTTGGACATAAACATGAGCAACTTCTTCATGAACATAAACCCCCCAGCAAGGAAAACAAAAGCAAAGATGAATAAGTGGGACTATATCAAGCTGAAAAACTTCTGTACAGCAAAGGATATAATCAACAGAACAAAAAGACATCCTACAGCATGGGAAAATATATTCATAAATGACATATCTGATAAAGGATTGACATCCAAAATATATAAAGAGCTCACACACCTCAACAAACAAAAAGCAAACCACTTAATTAAAAAATTGGCTGAGGATCTGAACAGACAGTTCTCCAAAGAAGAAATTCAGATGACCAACAGGCACATGAAAAGTTGCTCCACATCACTAATCAGAGAAATGCAAATTAAAACCACAATGAGATATCATCTCACACCCATAAGGATGGCTACCATCCAAAACACAAACAACAACAAATGTTGGCAAGGATGTGGAGAAAGGGGAACCCTCCTACACTGCTGGTGAGAATGTAGGTAGTTCAACCATTGTTGTAAGCATTAGGTAGGTTCCTCAAAAAACTAAAAATACAAATACCATTTGACCCAGGAATTCCACTTCTAGGAATTTACCCTAAGAATGCAGCAGTCCAGTTTGAAAAAGACAGATGCACCCCTATGTTTATCGCAGCACTATTTACAATAGCCAAGAAATGGAAGAAACCTAAGTGTGCATCAGTAGATGAATGGATAAAGAAGATGTGGTACATATACACAATGGAATATTATTCAGCCATAAGAAAAACACAGATCTTACCATTTGCAACAACATGGATGGAGCTAGAGGGTATTATGCTCAGTGAAATAATCCAGGCAGGAAAGACAAGTACCAAATGATTTCACTCATATGTGGAGTACAAGAACAAAGAAAAAAACTGAAGGAACAAAACAGCAGCAGACTCACAGAACCCAAGAATGGACTAACAGTTACCAAAGGGAAAGGGACTGGGGAGGGTGGGTGGGAAGGCAGGGATAAGGGAGAAAAGGGGAATTACGAGTAGCATACATAATGGGGGTGTCACAGGGAGGTCTGTACAACACAGAGAAGACAAGTAGTGATTCTACAGCTTCTTACTATGCTGATGGACAGTGACTCTAATGGGGTATGTGGGGGGGTACTTGATGATGGGGGGAGTCTAGTAACCATAATGTCACTCATGTAATTGTAGATTAATGATACCAAAATAAAAACAAAATTTTTAAATTTTTTTAAAGTGTAAGAAAAATAAAACTTTCTCAGACAAGGAAAAATTGAGGGACTGTTTTGCCAGTAGGCTTGCCTTCAAGAAATGTTACAAGAAGTTCTTTTGAGAGAAGGAAAATAATATAGATTTGGGTCTAAATAAAGGAAGCAAGGGCATCAAAGAAAAAATAAATGAAGGTTAAAGAGAAAACTTACTTCTCTTATTCTCAGTTAATCTAACAGATAACAATTTGTTCAAAGTAATAGCAACAATATATTTGTTATGTATATTTATATGCTTATATGTAAGTGAAATGAATGACAACAATAATACAAGAGACAGGAGGGAATATCTAGGGTTATTTTATTATTATAAGGTACTCACACTACCCATGAAACAGTATGGTAATATTTGTAAGTGGACTTGGATTAGTTGTAAATGTACATTGCAAACTCTAGGGCAACCACTAAAAAAAGTTAAAGAACAAAGAGAAGTAATGCTCATATGATAAGAAAGGACAGAAAATGTAATCACAGAAAATGTTCAATTAAAACAACAGAAGACAGTGAAAAAGTGGAAGGAAAAAATAAGAACAAAGAGCAAGGGCAAGAAATAAAAAACAGTAACAAATGTGGCGATATTAACCCAATTATAGCAATAATCACTGTGAACATCAGTGGTCTAAATGTACCGATTAAAAGACAGAGATTGTCAGAGTAGATTAAAACAAGACCAACTGTATGTCATTCTGGAAGTCCTAGGTGATGCAGTAAGACAAGAAGAGGACACAAAGGAATACCAATCGGGAAGGAAGAAATAAGATCATCTTTACTTGCACACAACATGATTCCCTATGTACAAAATCCTAAAGAATCAACAAAGAAATCCTGGAACTAATAAGCAACTATAACAAGGTTGCAGGGAACAAGGTTAATATAAAAAAGCCAATTGTTTCCCTATATACTAGCAATGAGCAAGTGGAATTTGAAATTAAAAAACACAACCCCCATTTGCATCAGCAACCCAGAAAATGAAATACGAAGGTAGAAATCTAACAAATCATGCTTAAAATCTTGATTTGGCAAACTACAAAACTGTGACAAAAGAAACCAAATAACTAAATAAATGGAGCAATATCCATATTCGTGGATAGAAAGACTCAATATTGTCAAGATGTCAGTTCTTCCCAACTTTGTAGATTCGGTGCAATCCCAATCAAAACTCTAGCAGGTTATTTTATGAATATGGAAAAAAAGATTCTAAATTTTTATGGAAAGGCAATAGACATGGAACAGCCAATATATTGAAGGAGAAGAACACAGTTGCAGGACTGAAACTATCTAACCTCGAGACTTACTATAAAGCCGCAGTAAAACCCAAACAGTGTTTTATTGAAGAAAGAACAGACAAATCGATCAGTGGAACAGAATAAAGAGCCCAGAAGTAGACCCACATATAATGGCCAACTGATCTTTGACAAAGGAGCAAAGGCGACACAACGGACAAGAGGCAGTGTGTTCAACAAATGGTGAACAGACGGACATCTATTTTCAAACAAAAAGTGAATCTAGAGACAGACCTTACACCCTTCACAAAAACTAATTCCAAATGGAACACAGACCTAAATGTAAAACACAAAACTGTAAAACTCTTAGAAGATAACAGGTGAAATCTAAATGACCTTGGGTTTGGTGATGACCTTTAAGATACACCACCAAAAGCATGATCCATGAAAGAAAGCATTAGTAATATGGGCTTCGTTAAAAAAAATATATATATATATGCTCTGCAAAAGACACTGGCAAGAGAATAAAAAGACAAGCCACAGACTGGGAGAAAATATTTGCAAAAAACACATCTGCTAGAGAACTGTTTTCCAAAATATGCAAAGAACTCTTAAAACTCAACAATAGGAAAATAAATAACCTAATTTAAAAAGGGCCAAAACCTTAACAGACACCACCAAAGAAGATGCACAGATGGCAAATAAGCATATGAAAAGATGCTCCAGATAACATGTCATAGAAATGCAAAGTAGAACAGCAATGAGGTATATCACTACACCCCTATAATAATGGCTAAAATTCATAACACTGACAACACCAAGTGCTGATAAGGATGTGAAGCAACAGGGAGTCTCATTCATTGGTAGCGGGAGTGCAGAATGGTGCAGCCACTTCAGCAGACATTTTGGAGGTTTCTGAACATTCTCTTAACCTATGATCCAGCAATCATCCTCCTTGGTGTTTGCCTAGAAGAGTTGAAAACTGACATCCCCGCAAAAACCTGCACAAAGATTTTGTAGCAGCTTCATTCATAGTTGCCAAAACTTGGAAGCAACCAAGGTCCCCTTTAATAGGTGATGGATAAATAAACTATGGTCCATCCAATCAATGGAATATTATCAGTGCTGAGAAGAAATGAGCTGTCAAGCCATGAAAGACATGGAGGAACCCTAAATGCATATTACTAAGTGAATGAAACCAATCTGAAAAGGCTACAGACTATGTGATTTGAACTCTACAACATTCTGGAAAAGGCAAAACTATGGAGACGGTAACAATATCAGTGGTTGCCAGGGGCTGTGGGGAGGGATGAACAGGTGGAGCACAGGGGGTTTTAGGGCAGTGAAACTATTGCCTATAACACTGTGATGGTGGAGACACATCACCATCCATTTGCTCACCTTGCATCATACCTAGAAGGCTCAGCACCAAGCGTGGCCCTGATGTCAGGTGCGGACTGTGGGTAGTTAAGATGTACCCATGCTGTTCATAATTACAACAGATGCACCCTCTGGCAGGGAATGTTGATAACGGGGAAGGGTGTGTATGCTGGGGGTGGGGCAAGAGGTATATGGGAACTCTGTACCTTCCTCTGAACTTTGTTGTGAACCTAAACTGTTCTAAAGAAGTTAAGTCATAAAAAAATAGCAATGCACGATTGACACATGCATCAACATGAACTCAAGGACTTCATGCTTTGTGGAAAAAAATTCAGAATCAAAGGTTCCATATTATATAGTTCCATTAAAATCACTAGGGCAGCAGAAACTCAAAAAGAATGAGATATCACTTCATCTCAATCAACCTAGGAGAAAATGTAAGAAGCTCTAACGTCGGTTGAGTGGCAATGCTAAGAAAAGAATGCCCTCGTATACTGCTGGCGAGAACGTGAGGGAGATGGCCTTTTTAGACAGTACTCTGGCAATATAGTCTTACATTTTTAAATGCACGGGCATTTCAACATATACCCTGGGATCTATCTCAAATAAGTAATGGCTAGTAGATAAAGGTGCATGTATGTGTGTGGCATTCAATGCAACTGTTTTCTTGTGGCAAAATACTGGAAACAAAGTGGAAGCCATTTAGGAGCAGGGCCTGTTAAGCCATGGCAGCACATTCCCACTGCAGAAAACTGTACAGCCGTTAGAGAGAATGACCCAGCTGCACCAAGCTAGCCTGAGGCTTCCCACGAGGGACCACCAGGTGGGGGACACTGTAACATAACACCAAACAATGTAGGAAAATAAAAAAGGACATGAGTTACTCTGGGAGCAGAAACAAGCAGGAGGACGGTAGGAAGGAAGGCAAAAAAAAATAAATGATTCTCTCTAAAAATCTTCTATGTATGCACTTACGTGAAATGGCATGTCTAAGTGGGTACGCGCACATATACATTAAATTTAAAATGAATTTAAAGTGTGAACGTTCGCAAGCCCCCAGCCTGTCCGCTGGGGGGCCTGCAGCTCTCTCCGGGGCCCTGAGGCAGATGTGTTCAGCACTCCTGGTTATCTCTTCCAGCCTACGCCCTCTGAACTTTGCCTGCCACCCCTTAGTTACTTCCTCAGTAGGCACAGTTCCTTCACAAAGAGAAATTTTATTTCCAGCCAACATCTGATCCACAGAGATTCAGGGATCTCCGTGCCTCTGTGTCTCCTCATCTGCAAAGACAGGATTGGTAACAGCAGGTCAGCTCCCAGGAGCGCAGGCAGCATGAGGGGCCGCAGGTCCTGGCACCAGGAGAGTGCACACCAAAGGTGGTTTCCCACCCCCCTGAGCCAGAACCACTGCTGGGGTGCCTATCCTAACAGAGTCCCCCACCAAGGCCCTCCCGCTGGTCCCAACATCCGCCTAGGACCGCACTGTCAGGCCTGGGCCGGGCCTGCCCACCCTGGTGTCCACCTTTCTTTGGGGCTGGACACCTCCCGTGGTTTGCCAGGGTGAGGCTGACACCGCTCCCAGATACCAAGGCCTCCCTGAGGGCCTGGACCCCCCAGCACCTGCCCACCCAGAGGGTGAAAACTCCAGCTCCTGCCAGCCCCCCTCTTCCACTCTGCCTGAAAAATGCAAGCCTGCACTTCCAGGACAATAGCCATCATCAGCCACCTGCCCCGGAGCCCTCGGATCTGGTCAGCACATCACTTAGAAAGAAACACATCTAAAAGTTGGGTGGTGGCTTCAGGGGTGTATACGTTTGGTAAATGACCTGCCCACCAAAGAAAGAGTCTGCGTACTTACCATATTAAGTGCCTCAACATCACTGTTGATATTTCAGATAACACCTGCCTCTGTGAGGCATTAGCGCTTTATTAAGGGGTACTCCCTTGGCCTGAGGGGTCTGGTCACCTTCCTGATGGGCAGCAAGGCGCTCCAGCCAGGACAAAACCCAGCCGAGCAACAAACCAGGCTTATGGGCACAGCCACGCTCACAGGCCACCTTCTCCCGCCCTTTTCCTCCCAGGCCTCACAGAGAAGAATCACACCCTCCCCGGGTATCTGAGGACAGGTGGTTACTGGGGAGTCATGGGCTAAAAGTCAGGAGGACAGCCCCTCCCCTGGCCTGACCCCTGACGGTCTGAGGTGCTCCTCCACTCTGGCCTCACCCTCCTCGCCTGATAAGCATATATGGGCAGGGCCCCTCCAGCTCGGGTCTCCAACCCTCTGGAATGGGGGTGCTCAGCTGTGTTCTGGAAGACTAAGGGGGTGTTGAAGAGGAATCCCATTAGCTCCTAACAGACAATCACCCTCTCCCACTCCCCAGCTTTTCTGCACTGTTAAGAAGTCAGCCTGCTCATCTCTGAGGAGAGACTGCACAGAGGTAGAAGGGCAGCGAGCTTGGGCTTGCAATCTGCCGCCAGCTGCAAGAAAAGAGCTCGGGGCTCACAGGGCCGTGTGACACCAGCAGGCGGCAGCAGAGGCCAAGCTATGACAAGGGCCCGGTGCCCCAGGCTGCATCAGGACTGTGGAGTGGAATGCTGGGTCCACGACGGTGCTACATCAAGGATTCTGGGCCCTGATGCATCTGGAATGCTGGGTCCAGGATGCTGGCGTTTCCATGCTGGGGCAGGGATGACGGGGCCAGGATGCTGGGGTAAGATGCTGGGGCAGGGATTGTTGTGTCTGGAGTGCTCACAGCCAGGCTGCATCTTCTGCGGCCCTTGCTCCCAGCCCATCTGATCGCACAAGCTTGCACCTTCCTACCAGTGACCCTCTGCTCTCCACACGCTGCAAGCCACAGCCAGTGCCTGGCAGGCACGGAGCTGCCCCTCACCTGTAGGGTGACGGAGCATACACACAAAAGAACTCCAGCGGAAACCAGGACAGTTTGGAGTGAACTGGGACAGCAGACAAGTTCACTACCAGGGTTCCCTTCTGCTGACCTCAGAACAATGCTTGTGACTCAGAGGCCATGAATTTACGGCTACTTTATGTCACTGTGTTCTTTCTGAGTGTGTCTTCCCTACACTATGAACCCAACTTCGACAGGAGACGGGAGCCCTGGTCAGAGAAAGAGTCCCACACTTGAACCCTCCTGACAGCAAACCAGTGGCACCAGCCAGGCTGTCCCTCTGCCCTGAGCTTCCTGGAAGTGGTAGTCAGAGCCAGAGGCACCGGCAGCCTCGAGGACGACAGCTGATGATGCTATTTACACAGTGGTGATGTCCTTAGTCTACCCTGTCTCGTTCCTCAGCTGGGAATTTCCATAGAAGGAACTTGGCATTTATGCGTTGCCCTGGCTCTGCTAGTTGTCAGTGGTGAGATGGGGCGCCCCGGCTCAGCCCATGTTTGTCCTTTCCCAGAGTGGGGTCAGCCACCTCCCTGGAGTCCTTGCTCCTTGTAAGGGGAAGTGGTCGAGAAATCACGCCCTGGGTTCAAAAGCAGTCAACGGACCCAGACTTGGCTTCTGGGCCTGCTTGGTGATCAGAGTGAGGAAATATATGTACTTTTAAAACTGTTTTTACGGTCTTTTATGGGATGACCAGTCAGGTTCAGCCACTAGAACAGACACCGGAGAGGCCCCGGAAGCAAAGGTGATCACACTCCCGGGTGTAGAGACGGGGGCAGGGCCACCACGCAGGCCACAGGAGAGCAGGGGGTCGGTCAGGAGGCAGACGCAGGAGGAGAGACAGTCTCTGCCCCTCGCCTGGGGTTCCCTCGGGGAAGGCAGGGCACAGCAGGCTGACCAGCTCAGCTTCAGCCACTGTGAACAATTCCAGCGGCTCCAAGCTATCGCTGTGGTCCCTCGGTGCCTGGCCCTGGGCCTGGGGGGAGGAAGGCAGAGGCACATTGCCCCCTGGGGGAAGGGCAGATGCAGGGCTGCTCTCTGGACGGGGCTGGCCTGGCCCTCTGCTGTCTCCAAGAACTGGCCAGCCCAGGAGGGGCAGTCTCTCCCCAGCCAGAGAGGGCCTAAGACGTCCAAACATCATAATATACAGAAAAAAAGTGTTATACATACAATACAAGGCAAAATGCATTGCGAGTTCACACTGGAATTTCAAAATCGAATGCAGAGCTTGAGATTTTGTGCACGTTACTCAGTTTCTACATCATCTGTCTGTTGTTTAAAATAATGCCAACTCCTGTTTACTTTATCCAAGATTCCATGTGCTGGGTCAAATTTAGACTCCAGTGTATCCAGAGCACAGGAATTTATAAACAAATGTACATAATAGCTAAAATGTAAAACAGAATATGTAATATTATATATACTATTTAGCATTTCCTATGTGATGTTTAACCTAAATAAATAAACATAATGCACAAAATACAGTATATAAAGATGAGGAAAACACTGCAAACTATGAAGAATGTCTCTGGATGATAATATGTGGGCAATTTTTATTTTCCGCTTTATACTTTTCTGAATTTCTCAACAAAACAGTATTTGTTATGTAAATATTCTTCTGTTTCTAATTCCTTGATGTGTAAAGTTAGGCTGGTTTTTTTTTTTTTTTGAGATCTTTCTTTTTTAATGTAGGTATTTATTGCCATGAACTTCCCTCTTAGTACTGTTTACTGTATTCCATAAGTTTCAATATATTGTGTTTTCATTTTCATTTTGTCACAAGGCAATCTCTAATTTCCTCTTTATTTCTTCGTTGACCCAGCTGTGGCACAAGAGTGTGCTATTTTATTACCATGTATTTATGAATTTTCCAATTTTTCTTCTGTTATTGATTTCTAGTTTCCGTTCACTGTGGTTAAAAAATATATTTGGTATGATTTCAGTCTTGCACTTATTTATTGACCTAACATGTGATCTATCCTGGAGAAAAATCTGTGTATCCTTGAAAGACTGTGTATTCTTCTGCTGTTGGGTAGTCTCTTGTCTGTCTGTCTGTTAGGTCCATTGCTCTATAGTGTTAGTCAAGTCCTCTGTTTTCTTATTATCTTCTATCTGAATATTTTATTTACTAGTGGAAGTGGGTTACTGAAGTCTCCTATTATTATTGTATTGGTGTCTATTTCTCTATTCTGTCAATGTTTGGTTTATATAATTAGGTGCTCTGACATTGTGTGCATATTATTCATAATTATCACATCTTCCTGGTGAATTGGCCATTTTATCATTATCTAATGTCCTTCTTTGTCTCTCATTACAGTTTTTGACTTAAAGTCTATTTTGCCTGATATAACTATAACCATCCTTGTTCTCATTTGGGTACCATTTGCATGGCATATTTTTTTCCACCCCTTCATTTTTCAGTCAATGTCTGTCCTTATATCTAAAGTGAGTTTCTTGTAGACAACATATATTTGGATCTTGTTTTGTTTTGTTTTTATTCATTCAGCCACTCTGTCTTTTGACTGGAGAGCTTAATTTAAATTTAGGTCACATTTCATTTAAATTACATTCCATTTACATTTAAATTATTGATAAAAAAGGATTTACTTTTGCCATTTAATTAGTTGTTTTCTGTTAGTCTTTAGTATTTTTGTCTATCTTTTCCTTTCTTCCTTTGCATTCTGTTGGGGTTTTTTGCATTGATATGCTTTGATCCTTTCTCTTTTTCTTCAAAGTAACTTCTATAGGCTCTTGTTGGTGTTACCTTGGGACTTACATGAAATACCTCATTGTTGTAACAACTTAAGCTAATAACAACTAAATTCCATTGCATACAAAAATTCCACATTTTATCTTCTCCCCTGACCAAACATTTTGTTATTCTTGTCACAATTTATGTCAATCCTATTGTGTAATTTTTAATATATTTTTACTTATAGTTACTTTAATAAATTTATCTTTTCATATTTACACTAGAATTAAAAGTAATTTCTCACCATTTATAGTTTGTATTCTGTGTCTGTATACTTACCTTTACCAATGTGTTTCACACTTTTTTATGCCAATGAGCGTCTGTTTAGCATTCTTTCACTTCAACTTGAAAAAATTCCCTTTAACATTTCTTGTAAGGCAAGTCTAGTGGTGATGAATTCTCTAAGCTTTTGTCTGAGAAATTCTTTATTTCTCATTCATCTTTGAAGGACAGTTTTGCCTGGTGTAGTATTCTTAGTTAGCATTTTTTTCTTTCAGCACTTTGACTCTATCATTCCACTCCCTTTTGGCCTGCAAGGTTTCTGCTGAAAAATCTACTGACAGTTTTTTTTTTGGGGGGGGGGGTTCTCTAGAATGCAGTAAGGTGCTTTTCTCTTACCACTTTCAAAATTCTCTCTTTGACTTTTGACAATTTGATTATAATGTGTCTCAGTGTAAGTTTCTTTAGGTCCCGCTTATGTAATATCATTTGGGCTTCTTGAATGTGAATGTCCATTTCTTTTCTCAGATTAAGGATTTTTCAGCCATTATTGCTTGAATAAGTTTTCTGGTGTTTCTCTCCTCTCCCTCTGGGACTCCCATCATGGGACTCCACCATTAATTTTTTTGATGGTGTCCTACAAGTCCCATGAGCTTTATTCTTTTTATTATTTTTATTTTTGCCGTTCAGACTAAATCATCTCCAATGGCCTGTCCTTGAACTCTGATCCTTTCCTCTGTTTCTTCTAATCTGATGTTGAGCTCCTTTAGTGAATTTTTCAGTTCAATTACTATGTTATTCAGCTTGCTGATTCCTGTTGGGTACTTTCTGATGTTTTCTCTCTCTGTGTTGTAATTCTGCTTTGCTCATGCATTGTTCTCTTGCTTGATGGACATCTCTGCCAGGTAAACCATATAATTCCATTTCACTAGGATCAGTTTCTAGATATTTACCTTGTTCCTTGTTTGGAACATTTGCTTGATTTTTGTTCGTTTGTTTGTTTGACTCTTTATTTTATTGACTCTCTGTGTTGGTGTCTGCACATTAGACAAAGCTAGCACCTCTTCCTGTCTTCACAGATTGTGCTTGTATAAAAGACCCTCACCAATCAACCCAGTCAAAGATCCTAGTGGTGTTCTAGAAGCCCTTTCACTCCCCTGGAAGAATCAAACAGGTGTGGTTTCTGGCTCCTCACTCTGCTGAGCTGGGGGTGAGGGAGCTATGGCATTTACCCATCCAAATCACTCTCTCAGCTGTCTCCCACGCAGCTAGACTGGAATCCTCCATCTCATTCCAGGAGAGAAGATGAAAGCTGGGATTAGTCATCTGCTCACTCTGGCTGAGCAGGGGAGAGGATATATGGGGTATAAATACCAGCCCAAGTGATTGCCTTTGCTTTCTGGGCAGCTAGACTGTGCCAGACCTGTCAAAGCTCTAAGACCAGCAAGACATAAGTCATTCCTCTAAGAAGCACCCTCAGAAAAGCTGGGGCTCTGGACACATGAGCCCTTTACTCTCCTAGGGGAAGCTGGAACCTAAGGTGTCTCTTCCTGATTGAATGGCATTGCCCCAGGGACATGGAGACCAACAAGACAGGATATCAAATCTCCCTTAAGGCTCATGGAAACAAACTCATAATCCTGGGGTTCAAAACCTTTCAATTAGTTTCTGGATTTCTCAGAAAGGGAATTTTCTGAGAGTTGTTCCTGAATCAGTGTGTTTGTGGGAGGAAGAATGTTCCAGGGCTTCCTACTCCACCACCTTTCTGATATCACTGCCTCCTTCATCTTTTCTTTCCATTCCTTAGGCTGGGTGATCTCTACTGATTTGTCTTCAAAGTCACAATTCTTTCTTCTGTCTGCTCAAATTTGTTCATAAAACCCTCTCACAAATTTTTATTTTCAGTTATTAAACTTTAGAAATCCAGATTTTCTCCTTAGTTCTCTTTGTTCTTCCAGGGAATACAGCTCTGTGCGATAGAGCCCAGCCCCCAGCAGTGTTTTGAAGAAGGCTTACTTGCAGCCATTTCTGATACATTATTTGAAAGTCCTTTGCAGGGCAATGATATTAAGCCAAGGTGAGCATGTGACACTGTGGGCTGCTTATAGCACACAGTTTAAAAGGGGCCCTTTCTGGATCACTGAAGCAGGTGAAGATGAGATGCTAGAAGGACAATGTTTTGTCATTGTGTGTAAGTGATTCCCAGTCTCTCAGTCTTCCAGTGCACTCTTTAGGCTAAACAGTAACACATGCCCCTTGCTGCAGCTGCTGGAGAGTGCTATTTGGTATATGTCGATTCATTTTATGAGAGCACATACACAGAGGGCAGACTTCGAGGAAAGTTCTGATGGTCAGTTCTAATATCTCTTAGGTACATGTTGCTTGAAAGAGGCATCCTGCTCTTCCTCCTTTTAGTCAGTTGAAGTGAACACCAGTCTGTCCTGTTTCCATTATTTTGCTGAAAGCAACTTGCTCTGCATCTTTCCTTGAAGCTACTCAAAAGGCCTATTCACAGCACACTTAACTTGGGAATTAAAGTGCATACATGTAGAACAGCCCTCTAGAGCAACGTTCAGGAATCATTCTCCATGTCTCTTAGAAGTGAGTTTCTTAAAAGGAGAATCCAGCATAGTGTTCTCTAAGTGAGGGCAGCATTTTGCCATAGGCCCATTCCCTAGCATTGATTTGAAGGCTTACTTAGAGCCATTTGTGAATTGTTTCTTGACCATGCATTTCAGGGCAGAGTTATTTCACACAGATGACCATGTTGAATTGTGGAACTGCTCATAGGAAGCAGTTTAAAAATGGCCCTTCCTAGATCAGTGAGGCAAGTAAATAAAAGATGCAATAAGAACAGTGTTTATTCATTGTGTGTGCTTCCCATGTCTCAGCTTTCCATTAAATCTATAGTCTAAAGGGTAATACATGCTTCTTTCTGCAACTAATGGAGTGTTCTATTTGGCACAATGTTCGTTCAGTGAGTTAGAGTGCATACAGAGAGGACAGTCTTCTAGGACAGTTTTGAAGTCAGTTCTAATATTCTTTAAGAACAAGTTACCTGAAAGAGACATCCTGCTCTGCCTCCTTTTAGTCAGTTCAGCTGAATACCTACCTGTCATGTGTGCATTGCTTTGCTGAAAGCAACTTGTTCTGCATCTTCCAATGAAGCTAGTCAAAAGGCCTATTCAGAGCATACTTCACTTGGGGAGGTAAAGTGCATACATATAGAACAGACTACAAGAGCAATGTTCAGGAACTGTTTTCTGTATCTGTTAGAAGCAAGTTACTTGGAAGAGGAATCCATCATAGTGTTCTTTTGGTGAGTGCAGCTCTGTGCCATAGTGCCCAGCCCCCAGCAGTGTTTCAAAGAAGGCTTTCCTACAGTCGTTTCTGACACATTACCTGAACGTCATGTTCAGGGAAGAGATATTTCACAGAGGTGAGCGTGTGGCATGTGGGACCTCCTATAGGGCACAGTTTGAAAAGAGCCCTTCCTGGATCAGGGAATAAAGTAAATAAAAGTTGCAATTAGGAAAGTATTTACTCAGTGTGTTGATTCCCAGAATCTCATGCTTCCATTGCAGTATTTAAGCAAACCTGTAACACATGCTTATTTGCAACTAATGCAATGCCTTTTCAGCACAGCATTAGTTCACTGAGGTATAGTGTAGACCCAGAGGACAGCTTTCTAGGGGTTTGTGGATAGTCAGTTTTCAATATCCTTCATGAACAAGTTATTTGAAGGTGGCATCCCACTTTGGCTTATTTCTGTGGGTTTAAGTGAATATTAAACTCTCATGATTCCATCTATATGCTGATAGGAACTCATTCTACATCTTCCTCTGAAGCTAGGCAGAAGGCCATTTCACATACTTATTTCTATGAGTTAAAGGGCATACACATAGAATAGCCTTGTATTACCACGTATAGGAAGAGTCTTAGTATCTCTTAAATCCATTACTTGATTATCATAAATCATAGTGATCTTTCTGTGAGTTCAGCTATGTACTATATTGTCCAGGGTACAGCAGGGTGTTGAGGAAGGCTTCCTAACAAGTCTTCTTACGGGTTACCTCAACACCCTTCGTCATAGTGATATTTCACAGAGTTAATCACATGGCCATTAGTATCAGTTGCTACTCCACAGTTCAATGACCCCTCTACAGGATCACTGAACAAAGAGATAAGGATAACATTAATGACAGTGTTTATTCCATGTGTATAACTGATCCCCCTGTCTCTGATGCTTACTCTGCATTGCTTGAGTAAACTTTTAACACATGGCTCTCTGCCAAGTAAGTGCAAGACCTAATCACTACAGTGTTAGTTCATGGAGTTTGAGTCTATCTAGAAAGAACAGCTTTCTCCTGCAGTGTCAACATCAGTTCTAATTTCCTTTAGAAATATGTCACTTGAATGAGGCATCCAGCACAACTTCTCTCACTGAGATTAAATGAATACCAAACTGTCACGATTTTACTGATGTCCTGTACTGACAGCCAGTTATTCTACATTTTTCTCTGAAGCTAATCATTATGCTCATTCACCCCATATTTATGTCTAGGAATTAAAGTGAATACATATAGAAGAGCCTTTTCATATAATATTAGGAAGACTTCTTACTATCTCTCAGAAACAAGTTACTTTGACAGAGTCAGAAAGTAGAGTGTATTTTCACTGGTGTAGCTCATTGACATTGTCTGTAGCTTATTGCAACGTGTTGAGGAAAATTTCTTCAGAGCATTTCTTAGAAATTACTTGAACATGCTATTCAGTGTGTTTAGCTACAGAGGAAGATGTATAATAAGATATTTTCAGCTTCAGTAACTTTCAAGAAGTTACTTGAATATGTTATTCAGTGCAGAGATACTTCAGAGTCAATCACAAAGTCATTAGAGGCCACTTCTCATACATAGCTAACAAACAGTCTTTCCAGGATTACTGAACAAATTGAATACAAGATCTTGTAAGGACAGTGTTAGATAATATATGTACATGAATCCCAGTCTCTGATGCTTGCTTGGTTCTTTTTATGTAAACTTGTATCAAATCTTCTCGGAAGCTAATCGTCAAGCATATTCACCCAGTGCTAGTTCACTGAGTTAGAATGCATACCCAGAGAGGAGTCTTCTAATGTAGTGTTTGAGTTTAGTTTTAAGTATTGCTTATGTACAAATTCCTTGAAAAAAGCATTTAGCATTGGGTTCTGTCAGTGAGTTTAAGTGAATAACAAGCTCCCATGCTTACACTGCTGTACTGAAAACATCTTATTACACACATCTTCCTCTGTAGCTAAACACAATACCTATTTATAGTTTAGGTACTTCAAGGATTTAGAGCATGGACATTTAGAACTGCTTTCTAATGCAATATTTATGCAGAGCTCCTAGTATCTCTTCTGAACCAGTTACTTAAAGAATTATAAAGCAGACTGGTCTTTCAGTAAGTGTATGTAAGTACCATATTTCCAGCATATAGCAGTGTGTTAAGAGATCTCTTTAACAGTTTATACTTTGAAGTTAATTGTGTATCCTATTTGGAATAGAGATATTTCACAGAGTTACATATGTGGCCATTAGCTCAGTAGGATATCACTGTCATAATTTTATCCCATCAACATACCATGGAGACAACTCCACCAAATACTACTAACTCTCAAAACTATCTGAAAATGTAGAACTGGCCTTCTACACCTGTCAAAGTAGAGCCACTTTGGTAAGGCTTAAGGAATAGATCTGTGATCAGTTAGGATCTATGCCCTTCCCCCACACCAGCTGACAAGAATGAAGGAGAGGAATGGATTGGATATGGGTTAAATGCTCAGGAACCTGGCTCACCCAGCCCTGGTATCTGCTCTGATAAGACAAGATTCCATTGCATCGGGCTTTGATGGTTTATGTGAATGGACATAGGAGATTTGAAGCACTGTGGGTGACCAAGTCTCTGGTCACCAGTGGAGGAGCAGATCCCTCTGAGACCCAACACAGATGCACCAGTGTGAAAGATTTACTAACCTTGGGATTTGGGACAGAGAGGCAGCAATCTGAAGGAGCTCTCTCCAGAGGAGAATGGGCAAACACATGACATTTTCTCAGCCCTTCCTCAGCCCATCTGACCAGATGCTTATAGGAGCCAGGTTTGAAGCTCTCCACCTACTTCTTTCGCTCAGCCCATGCATTCCACTGCAGACCTGTCCCATTCAACATGCTTGGCCTGGTGGTAATTGGCATTGTAGGAAAACAGGCAGAGGGTGGCCTCACCCACAGCACATCTAGCAGAGATCCAAATAAACAAATAAACAAAATCAGAAACAATAAAGAAGTTAAAACTGACACTACCAAAATTCAAAGAATTATAAGAATTCTATGAAAAATTATATGCCAATAAATTGGACAACCTAGAAGAAATGGACAAATTATTAGAAATATACAATTCTTCAAGAGTGACTCAGAAAGAAACAGAAAATCAGAAATAGAATGATGACCAGTAACAAAACTGAATTAGCAACCAAAAAACTCCCAACAACCAAAAGTCCAAAACCAGATGTCTTCATGGGTGAATTCTACCAAACATTTAAATAAGAGCTAATACCCAACCTTCTTAAGGTTTTCCAAAAAATTTAAAAGGAGGATTACTTCCAAACTCATTCTATAAGGCCACTATTACTCTATTATTAAAACCAGACAAAAATACTACAAAAAAAAGGAAACTACAGACCAATATCCCAGATGAACATAGATGTAAAAATCCCCAACAAAATATTAGCAAACCAAACTCAAAAATAATCAAAAGGATCATTCATCATGATCAAGGATCATGCATCCCAAGTGGGATTAAGTCCCACTTGGGATGCAAGGATGGTACAATATCCATAATATCAATGTGATACACCACAGAAACAAAAGGAAAGATAAAACCATATGATCATCTCCGTAGATGCTGAAAAGGCATTTGACAAAATCCAACATCCATTCATGATAAAAACTCTAACAAAATGGATATAGAGGGAACATGCCTCAATATAATAAAAGTCATATAGAACAAACCCACAGCTAACATCATACTCAATGGTGAAAAGCTGAAAGCTTTTCCTCTAAGATTAGGAACATGACAAGGGGGCTTATTCTCATCACTTACATTCAACATAGTACCAGAAGTCTTAGCCAAGGCAATAAGACAAGAAAAAGACATAAAAAGCATCCAAATTGGTAAGGAAGAAGTAACACTTTCACTATTTGCAGATGACATGGCACTACATATGGAAAACCCTAAACACTCCACCAAAAAATATTGGAATAAATGAATTCAGTAAAGTTTCAGGATACAAAATCAATATACAGAAATCTATCGCATGCCTGTATATTAATAATGAACCAGCAAAAAGAGGTATCAGGAAAACAATTCCATTTACAATTGCATCAGAAAGAATAAAATACCTAGGAGTAAATCTAATCAAGGATGTGAAAGACCTGTACTCTGCAAACTATAAGACACTGAAGAAGGAAATTGAAGATAGAAAAAATGTAATTTTTTATTTTTTATTATTTACTTATATTTTTTATTTTTTTATTCTCATGGATAAGAATAATTAATATAGCAAAAGTGGCCATTCTCCCTTAAGCAATCTACAGATTCAGTGCAATTCCTATCAAAATACCTTACCAAGGGCATTCTTCACTGAAATTAGAGTATATAATCCTAAAATCTATTTGGAACCATGAAAAACCATGAATAGCCAAAGCAATCTTGAGAAAGATGAAAAAATCTGGAAGTGTTATCCCCCCTGATTTCAAGCTATACTATAAAACTAAAGTGATTAAAACAGTATTGTACTGGCACAAGAATAAATACATAGAGAACCCAGAAATAAACCAAGCATGTATGGTCAAATAATATAAGACAAAGGAGGCAAGAATAGACATTGAAGAAATGACAACCTCTCCATTAAATGGTACTTGGGAAAACTGTATAGCTACATGCAAGAGAATGAAACTGGACCACTGTCTCATAGCTTACACAAAGTAACTTCGTAGTGGATTGAAGACCTAAATGTAAGACATGAAATCATAAAACCCAGAAAAAAACATAGGCAAGAACATCTTGAACATCAGCATGAATAATTTTTTCTGGATATGTTTCCCCAGGTAAGGGAAATAAAAGCAAAAATAAAGTGGGACTACATCAAACTGAAAAGCATCTGCACAGCATACAATATCAACAAAACATAAAGGCAATCTATGGTATGGAAGCATATATATGCAAATGACATCTGAAAAGGGGCTAATAGCCAAAGTATATAAAGAACACATACAACTCAATACCAAAAAAACAAATAACCTAATCAAAAAATAGGCTGAGGACCTGAGTAGATATTTTTCCAAAGAACATACATAGATGGTAAACAGACCCGTGAAAAGATGCTCAACATCACTAATCATCAGGGAAATGCAAATCAGAACCACAGTAAGATATTCCCTTATACCAGTCACAAGCACGAGTATCAAAACACAAGAAATAAGATGTTTAAGCAAGGATGTGGTAAAAAGGGAAGCCTCATGCACTGATGGTGGGAATGTAAACTTACATAATTAAAAATAAAAATACCATACTATTCAGTAACTCCGCATCTGGATATTTAACTGAAGAAAACAGAAAACTAATTCAAAAGGATATACGCTCCCCTATGTTTTTTGAAGCATTATTTACAATTGCCATGATGTAGAAGCAAAGTGCTCATCAATATAGATGAATGAACAGAAAAGATGTGGTATTTATACACAATGGAGCACTTCTCATCCATAAACAAAATGAAATTTTGCCATTTGTAACAACATAGATAGACCTAGAGTGTGTTAGGCTAATTGAAATAAGACCGATAGATAAATGCAAATACTCCATAATTTAACTTGAATGTAGAATCTAAAAAACAAAACAAGTTAACAAATAAACAACCCTAAACAGAATCTTAAATTCAGAGACACACTGGTGGTTGCCAGAAGTCAGGGGGATGGAGAGATACGGAAAATAGGTCAAGGGGTTTAAGAAATATAAAATAAGTAAGTCATGGAATAAAAGGCTTAGCATGGGAAACATAGTCAATAATCTTTTAAAAAATTTGTATCATGACAGATGATATCTATACTTTCATCAGCATTTTATAATGTATACAAATGTTGAATCACTATGTTGTACACCTGGAACTATTAAAATACTATGTCAACTATACCTTTTAAAAAAACAGTTCCTCTGAGATGTTTCTAAATAGCTTACTATCAGGTACATTCAGACAAGTGTTTCTTCTTTGAGTAGAATACAATTAGGACACAATTATAGCAGTTTAAGAACACATCTGATTAGATGTTTCTAACAGATTACTTGTAATACACCTTCAGAACCACGTTATTTTACTGAGTAAATGTGAATTTCATTAGGATCCTTTTATAGTAAAGTATTTAAAAACACAGCTTACTAGGTGATTCTAAAAGATATGTGAAAGATACATTCAGAACACTTACCTCAGTGTGTGCAAGTGAGTCCCATTTTGTGAAGTTTGTTGTGAAGTGCTTAAGAATATTTTCAATATGTTTCTAAGAGCTATTGCAAGGTGCACTTAACAAAGTATAATTTCAGTGCTTGGACGTGAATCTTGTAAGGATCTACTTAGAGTTAAAATTTCAAGGACATGTCTTTAAAAATGTTTCTAAAAAGCTACTTGTAATGTGCATCAGCACAGTGCTATTTTAATGTATGGAAGTGATTCCATTCTGTCATGCTTATAGTGAAGGCTTTAAGTACATTTCTTACAAGATGTTTCTAGGAACTTACTTGCAATACACATTCAGCACAGTATTCTCTCAGTGAATGGAAATTATATCCTTCCTGTGAATTTTGATGAATTGTTTAAGAATACATTTTTACAAGGTGCTTCTAAGACATTGCCTGCAAGAATCAATCACCACAGTGTTATTCTGAGAATAAAGTGAGTCCCATTCTGTCATGCTAGAATGAATTGTTTTGGAACACTTAAAATATGTTTATAAAAACCTACTATTCAGATGCCTTCAGCACTGTTTTGTCAGTAAATGGAGTTCATAAGGATCTGTGAAGTTTGTTGAGAACTGTTTAAGAGCACTTCTTTCAAGATGTTTCAAATAAGCTACTTTCAAAACAGGTTCAGCATAGTGTTATTTCAGAGAATGGACTTGAGTCCCCTCTTTATGATTATAGTGAACTATTTAAAGACCCTTCTTACAAGATAAGTTTCTAAGAAGCTACTTACAAGATGCCTCCAGCACAGTTTATTTCAGTTAATAGAAAACTACAACAATTCTGTGATGTTTGTTGAAAACTCTTTAAAAACACATCTTAAAGGTTTTTCTAAGAGGCTATATGCAAGATCCATTCAGCACAGTGTTATTCCAGTGAACGGAACTTTTAAGCATTTTGTGAAGTTTTCTGAAAACAGTTTAAAAGTCCTCTACAATATTTTTCTAAGGAGCTACATGAAATTTACATTAAGCACAGTGCTTGGAAGTGAATCTTGTAGGATCTACTTAGAGTTAAAATTTCCTTTATAATGATTTTGTCAAGTTTGTTGAGAACTTTTTATGAATGCTTTCTGCAGGATGCTTCTAAAAAGCTACTCTAAAATGTGTTAAGCACATTGTTATTTCAAGGAATCAAAGTGATAACCATTCAGTGAGTATATTGAGAAATGTAAGAATACTTTTTATAGGATGTTTCTAAGTAAGTACTTGTAAGACGCATTCAACACAGTGGCAGTTTGGAGAATGGATGTGAATTCCACCCTGTCATGCTTATTGTGAATGTGTTTAAGAACAATTCTTCCAGAATATTTCTAAAACTCTGTTTGTAGGACTCATCCAGCCCAGTGTTCTTTCAGTGAATGGTAATTTAAGTCATTCAGTGAAGTATGCTTAGAACTGTTTAAAAACTTCTTACTGTTTCTCAGAAACTGCATGAAAGGAGCATTCAGCACAGTTATTTCTATATAGAAATCATAATTCTGTGAAGTTAGAACATAATGTTTAATAACACTCCTTCCTAAGAATCTACTTAAAAGATAAGTTCAACTTGGTGTTATATCAGAGTAGACATGAAACCCATTATGTCTTACAGTGAAGTATTTAATAACACTTTTTACAAGATGTTTATAAAAAGCTACTTGCAAAACAGATTAAGCACAGTGTTATTTAAATGAAAGGAATTTATGTCATTCTGACAATATTACTGAGGACTGTTTAAGATAATTTCTTATAAGATGTGTCTTTTAAATTACTTGCAAGCCCCATTCAAAACATTGCTATTTCAGTAAATGGAATTTATATCCATGCTGTGAACTTTGTTGAGAACTGTTTAAAAAACTGTTTAAAAAACATCACTTTCTTAGTGACTACTTACAGGAGGCACATTATTTTAGTTAATGGAATTGATAAGCTCTCAGTGAAGTGTGTTCAGAACTGTTTAAGAACACTACTCCCAAGGTATTTCCAGAAGCTATTTACAAGAAGTGTTTGGCACAGTGTTATTTCTGTGGAATTAACATATCTTTTGCGAAGTTTGTTAAGAACTGTTTAGAACCACTTCTCAGAAGACATTTCTAAGAGTCTACATGCAGGACACATTCAGCACAGTGTTATTTCAGTGAATGGAATGTACGAACATTCTGTGCAGTTAGTAGAGAAATGTTTAAGAGCACTTCTTACAAGATGTTACCAAGAAGCTACTTGCTAGACATGTTAAGCACAATGTTATTTGGGTGAATGGAACTGATAGCCATTTTGTGAAGTTTGTTGAGAGCCCTTTAGGAGAATTTTCTATGATGCTATTTATAACACACATTTAGTATAGTGTCATTTCGGAGAATGGAACCCAAAACAAAGATGGTTTAAGTTCCTTTTTGTGAAATAAGTAGCTTTTTAGAAACATCTTCTAAAATTATTTATGTAAAATAAATACATGTTCAACAGTTTTATTTCAGTGACTAGGACTTGTTGCAATTCTGCCAAATTTCTTGAGAATTGTTTGAGCTCTTCTTACAGGATTTTTCTATGAAAGTACTTGCAAGACAAGTTCAGCGTATCTTCACTTCAATGAATGAAACTCGAAAGCATTTGTGATGTGTGTTGAGTATTTTTTCTGGTTTATTATGGAAATATAGTTTATACACAATGTTATATTGTTTTTATACTTAATATTATATTGTTTTCAGATAAACAACTTAGTGATTCAACAATTATATACATTGCTCACCATGATAAGTGGTTACCATCTGTCACCGTACAAAGATATTACAATGTTATGAGCTATAATTCCTATACTACACTTCCATGACTAAATTATTTTATGATTTGAAGTTTATCCCTCTCTATACCCTTCACCTATTTCACCCTTCCCCCACCTCCCATGGTAGCCAACCATCCATTATCTGTGTTTATAGCCTATTTCTGTTGTGTTTGTTCCTTTGTATTGTTTTTCAGATTCCACATACAGGTGAAACCATATGGTATTCATTCCTTCCCTGACTGACTTATATCTCTTAGGATAATACCCTCTAGGTCCATCCATGTATTCAAAAATGGTAAATTTTATTTCTTTTTCATGGCTGAAAAATATTCCATTCCATATATACCACATCCTCTTTATCCACTCACCTACTGATGGACACTTAGGTTGCTTCCATGCCTTGGCTATTGAAAATAATGCTGCAAAACATACAGGTACATTTATCTTTTCAAATTAATGGTTTTCTTTTTTGGGGTAGATTCCCAGAAATGGAATTGCTGGGTTGTACGGTATTTCTATTTTTAGTTTTTTGAGAAACCTCCATGTTGCTTTCCATAGTGGCTGCACCAATTTGTAATCCCAACTGCAGTGTACAAGGATTCCCCTGTCTTGACATCTTTGCCAACACTTGTTGTTTCTTGTCTGTCGGATAGTAGCCATTCCGACAGGTGTGAGGTGACATCTCATTGTGGTTATGATTTCCATTTCCCTGATGATTAGAGCATCTTTTCATGTGCCTGAGGGCCATCAGCATGTCTTCTTTGGAAAAATGTCTGTTCAGGTCCTCTACCCATTTTTAATCAGATTAGTTATTTTTTAGTGTTGAGTATACATATATATTCTTTATGTATTTTGGATATCAGCGCCTTATCAGATGTATCATTTGCAAATATTCTCCCAATTGAGTAGGATGACATTTTGTTTGTTGGCTTCCTTTGCTGTGCAGAAGCTTTTCAATTTGATGTAATCCCATTTGTTTGCTTTTACTTTTATTTCCTTTGCCTGGAGAGACATATCCAGAAAAAAGTTCTACTGTTGATATTCAAAACCTCACCACCTATGTTTTCGTCCAGGAGTTTTATGGTTTCAGGTCTTACATTTAGGTCTTTAATCCATTTTGCACTTATTTTTGTATATAATGTAAAATTATCCAGTTTCATTGTTTTGCATGCAGGCATCCAGTTTTCCTGCACAGTTCATTGAAGAGAATGTCTTTTCCACATTGAATATTCTTGTCTCCTTATCATACATTAATTGGCCATATATGCATGGTTTTTTTTTTCCTGGGCTCTGTATTACACTGTATTGATTTATGTGTCTGTTTCATGCAAATACCATATTGTCTAGATTAATATAGGTTTGTATGGTAGGTTCAAATCAGCAAGCATGATAACTCCAGCTTTCTTTTCTTTTACAAAGTTGCTTTGTTTATTCAGGGGTTTTTTCTGGCTCCATTCAAACTTCAGGATTATTTGTCCTAGTTCTGTGAAAAATACCATTTGATAAGGATCACACAGAATGTGTAGATTGCTTTGGGTAGTATGGACATTTTAATAAAACTAATTCTTCCAATCTGAGAGCACAGAATACCTTTCCATTTGCATCATTTTCAATTTCCTTCATCAATCTATTATAATTTTCAGAGTATAGTTTTTACCTCCCTGATAAAATTTATTTCTTGGTATTTTGTTCTTTTGATGCAAATGTAAATGAGATTGGATTTCTAAATTTTATCTTTTTATTAGTGCATAGAAATGTAAGCAATTTACATGCATTAATTTTGTATCCTGTGACTTTACTAAATTCATTTATTCTAATTGGTTTTTGATGGAGACTTTAGAATTTTCCCCATATAGTATCATCTCATAACCAAATGGTGACAGTTTTTCTTCTTCCTTTTCAATATGGATGTCTTTTATTACTTTTTCAAGCCTAATCGCTATGACTATGTTGAATAAAAGTAGTGAGTTGGCATCCTTGTATTATTCCTGATCTTAGAGGAACAGCTTGAGTATTTCACCCTTGAGTTTGATGTTAGATGTTGGCTTGTCATATATGACCTTTGTTATGTTGAGGTATGTTCTTTCTATACCAACTATGTTGAGGATTTTTGCCATAAATAAATGTTCAATGTTATCAAATGCTTTTTCTGAACCCTTTGAGATATTTGTATAATATTGATCTTTCATTATTAATGTGATGTATCATATTGACTGATTCACATATGTTGATTCATCCTTGCATTCCTGGACTAAACCCCACTTAATCAAGTCTTATGATCATTTTAAGGTATCATTGAATTCATTTGCATAATATTTTCTTGAGAACTTTTCATATATACTTATCAGGGATATTGGCCTGTAATTTTCTTGTTTTGCGGTGTCTTTGGTTTTGGTAGCAGGGTAATTTTGGCCTTGTAAAATTCATTTGAAAATGTTCCTTCCTCATCAATTTTTTGGAATAAACTGAGAAAGATAGGTAGTAACTCTAAATGTTTTGTAAAATTCACCTTATTATTTAGAGAATAAGATTTTAATAAAAAATGAAATTTTAAATTACTGATTCAATTTCATTACTTGTAATTGATCTATTCAGATTTTTTATCTCTTCATGATTCTGAAAGGTTGTGTGCTTCTAGGAATTTACCCATTTCTCCTGGGTTTTCCTTCTTTTTTTGGTGCATAATTGTTTATAGTAATCTTTTATAATCCTTTGTATTCTATTGGTGTAAATCATTACTTCTGTTTCATATATGGTTTTATTTCTTTGGGCTCTATCTTTTTTTCTTTCTTGATGAATATGGCTAGAGGTTTACTAATTTTATCTTTTCAAAGAATCAGCTTTAATATTCATTGATCTATTCTATTGATTTGTCTCTATTTCACTTATTTTTGCTCTGATCTTAATTATTTCCTTTCTTCTACTAACTTTGAGCTTTGTGGGGTTTTTTATTTTGCTAGTTCATTTAGGTATAAGGTAGATTGTTTATATAGGATTTTTCTTTTTTCTTGATGTAGGCCTATATTGCCTATATTGCTATGAATTTTCTTCTTAGAATTGTTTTTGCTGCATCCTATAGATTTTGGAAAGTTGTGTTTTCATTTTCCTTGGCCTCAGGGTATTTTTTTATTTCCTGTTTTATTTCTTCATTGACCCATTTGTTGTTTAGTAACATGTTGTTTAGTCTCCAGGTATTTTTATTTTCTCCAGTCCTCTTTATGTAATTGATCTCTTTCAAATCTTTGTGGTCAGAAAAGATGCCTGATATGATTTCAATCTTCTTAAACACTGGAGAGTGCTCCGTGTGCACTTGAAAAGAACATGTATTCTCTAAGTTTTGGATGAGATGTTCTGTATATAGCTCTTAAGTCTATCTGCTGTAATGTGTTAAGACCTATGTTTCCTTTTTTATTTTCTGTCTGGATGATTTATCCATTGATGTAAGTAGGTTATTAAAGTCCCCCAATATTTCATTACTGTCAGTCTCTCCCTTTATGTCTGTTAATGTTTTCTTTATATATTTAGCTACTCCCATGTTGGGTGTATAAATATTTAGGTATGTTCTATTCCCTTCTTGGATTCACCCTTTAACATTATGTAACAATCTTCTTCCTCTTTTGTTGCTGTCTTTATTTTAAAGTCTATTTTGTCTGAAGAATACTGCTATACCAGAATACTTTTGTTCTGTTTGTATAGAATATATTTTCCATCCCTTCACTTTCACTCTGTGCCTTTAGATCTGAAGTCTCTTGTAGGCAACTTATAAATGGGTCATTTTTTAAATTCATTCAGCCAGCCTATGTCATTTGATTGAGTCATTAGTCCATTTACATTTGAGTGATTCATAGTTACATACTTATTGCCATTTAGTTAATTGTTTTCTGGTTGCTTTGTAGTGCTTCTCTGTTCCTTTCTGCCTCTCTTGGTCTCTACTCTTGTTGTCAGGCAGTTTTCTTTAGTGTTATTTTTTGTGTATTATTGTGTTCTATTTTTTGTGTATCTATTGTGGTTACCATGAAATTTATATGTATGCTATGTATGTTAATTCAGTCTATTTAAGCTTATATTTGCTTAAGTATGAATGCATTCTAAATGCACTACATTTTTCCCCCTAATTTTATGTTTTATTTTACATTATTTTTATTTTCTATATCCCTTTATGATTTATTGTAGTTATAGTGGATTCTACTATCCTTGTCTTTTAACCTTCAGACTTTTTCAGTGACTTATTTACTGTCTTTACTATATAATTTTTCCTTTCATATATTATATTTTTTCTTTCATATATTTTCTTAGTTATATATATGGACTTTTCTTTTCCACTTAACAAAGACCCTTCAACATTTCTTTTAATGCTAGTTTAGTGGTAATGAACTCCTATAGCTTGTGTCTGTGTAGAAAACTCTCTCTCTGCGATTCTGAAGGGCCCATTGCCAGGTAGTGTATGAACTGCCTCTTCATAAGAAGTGACCTTAAACAATTTACTGCAAGCATTACAGAATGGGTTTTAATTCCATTGACTGAAATGCACTGAGTCAATGCATCTTACAAAAAGTTTATTGGAAAAATTTTTATAAGAAGCATTCTTAAAATTTCACTAAGAGCATTAGGGTGGGTTTCATTTCTATTCATGAAAATAATACTGTGCTAAAGACATCCTAAAAGTAGCTTGTTAGAAACTATTTTATAAGAGTCTTAAACCTTCATTATAAGCATGACAAAATGAGTTTCAAATCCATTCATTAAAATAACATCTTGCAAGTACATCTTCTTCAATATTTCTTAACATTAACTACAAGCGTTACAGAATGGGAATCAGTTCATTGACTGAAATTACATTGTGCTAAATACATCTTGCAAGTGGCTCATTAAAATCATCTTTATAAGAAGTGTTCTTAAACACTTCTCTACAAGCATTACAGAATTATATTACTTATATTCCCTAAAATATTA
This sequence comes from Manis pentadactyla, assembly GCF_030020395.1. Classification (NCBI taxonomy): domain Eukaryota; kingdom Metazoa; phylum Chordata; class Mammalia; order Pholidota; family Manidae; genus Manis; species Manis pentadactyla. Next base: position 49,536,786 of record NC_080025.1, read on the forward strand.
TTGTGCTGACAGCATCTTACTCTTACATGTGACATGATAAATACATCTTTATAGAAGTGTATTGGTTCTTCACTATAAGCATTCCACAATGGTAATCACTTACGTTGACTGAAATACCACTGTGCAGAATGTGTCTTGCAAGTGTCTTGTTAGAATCACCTTTATAAGAGTTAAAATTTTACAACAATCACTACACAATGGCTGTCACTTTTATTCACTGAAATACAATTGCTGAACTTGTCTTACATGTAGCTTGATAGTGATAGCTTTATAAGAAGTGTACTGAACACTTTACTAGAAGTTTAAAGAATGGTATCACTTCCATTCACTGAACTAACACAGTGCTGAGTGTCTTTCAAGTAGTCTATTAGAATTCTCTCTAAAAGAAGTGTTTTGAAACACTTCACTATAAACATTACAGAATAGGTATCACTTCCAATACTGATAACAATGTGCTTAAGTTGTGTTTCAAGCAGCTTGTTAGAAACATCATATAAGAAGCATTTTTAACACTTCACTATAAGCATTACAGAATGTGTGTCATTTCCATTAACAGAGATAGCACTGTGTTGATTGTGACTCGCAAGTATCTTGTTAGAAATATCCTGTAAGAAGTTTTCTAGAAAACTTCACAACATGCTTTACAGCATTGGTACTTGTCCGTTCATTGAAAAAATACCTTTTGACAGCATCTTGCAATTATGTTGTTAAAAACAATGTAAGAAGTTTCATAAACACTTCCTTATGAGCGTTACAAAATGGCTATCACTTTCATTCACTGATATAACACTGTGATGAACATGTCTTGTGAGATCCTTTTTATAAATGTGTAATAACAATCCTTACTAACTTTACTACAAGCATTACCAAATGGATATTATATCCATGCAGTGAAATAATACTGTGCCAAATGTATCTTGCACATAGCTTCTGAGAAACGTTTATAAGAAGTGTTTTGAAACATATAACTACAAGCATTACTGAAATAACACTCTGCTGAACACATCTTACAGTTAGCTTATTGGAAACATCTTTATCAAACTGTTCGTATAACCTTCACTAAAAACAGTGTAATATGGGCAACATTTTCATTTACAGAAGTAGCAGTGATTTTTACAAGCACCTTACTAGAAATATCTTTTAAGAAGTGTTTTTAAACACTTCACTTCAAGTATTATAGAAAGGTTATCCCTTCTATTCACAAATAACATTGTACTGACAAAGTCCTGCCAGTAGCTTGTTAGAGGTATTATTGCAAAGTGCTCTTAAAATGTTCACTGTAAGTATTACAGAAAGGGCTTCAACCATTTACTGAAATAATACTGTACTGAACACAGCTTTCAATTATTTTGTTAAAAAATCTTTATAAAAGTTTTCTTAAAAACTTCACTAAAATCATTACAAATTGGTATCACACCCATTCACTGAAATAATGGTGTGCTTAATGCCTCTTGCAAGTAGTTCCCTAGAAACATTTTTAAAGGGAGTATTTTTAAACATTCACCATATTCATTACATAATGTTTCACTTCTATTCACTGAAGCCACCCTATTCTAATGCCTCTTGTAAGTAGCTTGATAGAAACATCTTGTGAGTAGTGTCCTTTTAAACTTAGTTAATGCTTATACACTTAATTAAGCATTACAAAATAGTTATAATTCCCACTTGCTATAGTTACACTGTACTGATACATTTAGCAAGTAGCTTGGGAGAAACCTCTTTATAAAAGTTTTCTTCAAACCTTCATTACAAGCACTGCAAAATGATTATCACTTCTAATTTCTGGAATAACACTGCTGATCTGCTCTTATAAGTATCTTGCTGGAATTATCTCCATGAATTGTTCTTAAATTTTTCAGTAAAAGCATTACCAAATTACCAATGATTCCATTCACTGAAATAGCACTGTGGTGAATGTGCCTTGCAAGTAACTTTTACAAACATGTTAATTTTTATTAAATATTCACTAAAAGCATTACAAAATAAATACCACTTCCATTCACTGAAATAACACAGTGCTGAACACATTTGGAAAGTTGCTTATTAGAAACATCTTTACAAATGTGTTCTTAAAACTGAAGTGATTTGTCTAACATGTAGTCTTGGCTCTCTGGAGCTCCTCATTCAGGTGGCTGAGTTGTGAGGATATAATGAAGGATAAATGGTTAATGCTGGAGCTGCAGCTGAAAAAGTGAGATGAACTCATTTTCCAACTTTACAAAGAGCTGTAAACAAAACTGGATTAAGATCCAATCAGACTGAAGGGAAGCCTTCATGTTTCAGGGGAAAGAGGTTCAGTCTCTTCCACTGGATGGAAAGAAACCATGCTGACATTGCTACTTTTTGGTCTCCTTTCAACAGTGAAGGAAACCAGCCTGAGGATTAAACCTACACACAAAGGACGGCGGATTAAGAGAATTGGAGAGAAATGGTGTCAAAGCCCTGACTATAATTTGCTCAGAGTCCTCAAACCTGATTTTCCTCCCAGGGGAGGTGAAGCCACAGTGAAGTTAAAAGACCTCTGGACAATTGACAAGGATATGAATTCTATTCATGACATTGTCACTTACAAAGCATTCTCACGTCAGAACTTTGAGAGAGCTTGGTAAGATGGTGGGGTAGGAAGGTCCCGAGTCACTGCCTTCCATGGCACATCAAGGCTGCAACTAGATATAATGCCATGCACCCTGAAAATGACCAGGAGAATAGCAGTAACAGCTCTTCCACAGCTAAGGATGTAAAGAAAAAGCTACATTGAGAATGGCCAGAGGGTCAAAGATGTGGCTGGGAACCAAATCCCCAGGGCAGTAACACTCACAAGGAGGAATATCACAGAGGTGGAGTTCCTTCCTGAAGATTGAAGAGTGAGGGGATCAAACCCCACGTCAGTCACCATGCCCTTGGTACCCTTACTAGAAATATGGGCTTACAATATAGCAAGCTAGAGAAAATATATATTTTTTCAAATTGGTGCAAATCTCCATAGAATTTCGCAATATGTTTATTGAAAAAAATCTCTGTATAAGTGGACCCATGCAGTTCAAATCCTTGTTGTGCAAGGGCCAATGTTAGCTACATACAAGGGAAACCCAATAAGGTTATAGGTTGATTTCATCAGAAACTTTGTAGGCCAGAAAAGAGTTGCATGATATATTCAAAATGCTGAAATGAGAAATCATCCAAGCAAAACAGAAAACAAAAAAAGAGTGCCTTACTTGGAAAAGTTAGCATTCATACCCAAGGAGAGATAAAGAGTTCCCAGACAAACAAAAGTTAAGGGAATTAATCAACCACTAAACTGGCCATACAGGAAATGTTAAAGGAACTTACTAAGAGGAAAATAAAAAGCCACAACCAGAAATAAGAAAAATGACTAATATAACTGGTAAGGCCAAATATATAGTAAAGTTAGTAGATCAAACACTTACAAAGCTATTATGAACATAAACAGACAAAAGTAGTAAAATTATATCTCAATAATTAGTTAAGGAATATACAAAATAAAGAAATGTAAAATATGATATCATACACACAAAACATGGAAGAGGGTATAAAAATGTATGCTTTTAGAAAGTGTGCAAACTTAAAAACCATGAATTTAAAATAGACTGCTATACACACAGGATGTTACATATGAACCCATGATAACAAAAAAACCTATGATAGGTACACTAAAAATAAAGAGAAAGGCACTCCAAGTAAAACATGAAAGAAGGTCATTAAAGAGGAAGAGAAGAAGAAAGAAATGAACAATTAGAAAACCAGAAACATTTAACACAGTGACAATAACTACATGCATGTCAATAATTACTGAATAGACATTTTTCCAAAGAAAACATAGAAATAGCCAACAGACAACTGAAAAGATGCTCAGCATAACTGATTATCAGGAAAATGCAAATCTAACAATGAGCTATTGCCACACATCTGTTAGAATGACTAATATAAAAAGACAAGAAATATCAAGTTTTGGCAATGATGTGTAGAAAATTCAACCTCATATACTGCTGGTGGGATTGTAAATTAGTGATATCAGTATGGAAAACAGTAGAGTTTCCTCAAAAAACAAAAATAGAAATACCATATGATGTAGTTTTCCTACTTCTGTGTATTTATCTGAAGAAAATGAAAACACTTATGAAAATATATATGAACCCCTATGATTATTGCAGGATCTATTTAAAACACCCATGATATGGATACAACCTAAGTACTTCTCAAGTGATGAGTAGATAAAGATGTGTATTTTATATATATATATATATATATATATATATATGTATGTATATATAAAATATTATATGGAATATATATATATCATGGAATATTATTCAGCCAATGAAAAGAATTAAATCTTTCCATTTTCAATACATGGATAGACTGAAAGCATTTTATCCTAAGTGAAATATATCAGACAAAGAAAGACAAACACCAAATGATTTCATTTACATATCGAATCTAAAAGAAAACAAAGCTAATGAACAACAACAACAAAAATGAACAGACTAATAAGTTAAAATAATTGACAGTTCCTAGAAAGGAGGGAGTTAGGGGAAGGGTGAAATTGGTGAAGGGGTTTAAGAGGTACAAACTAATAGTTATAAAACAAGTCAGGGGAAAGAAGAGTACTGTACAGAGTGTAGGTCAATAACATGGTAATGACTTTCTATGATGATAGATGGTAACTAAATTTATTTTGGCAAGCATTTTGTAATATATATAAGTGTTAAACCACTGTATTGTACAATTGAAATTATATGGCAATATATGCTAATTATACTTCAATAAAAATTAAAATGTGTTCTTAAACCTTCACTACAAGCATTACAGAATGTTTCACTTCCACTCACTGAAATAACACTGTGCTGAACATGTCGTATAAGTATCTTATTAGAAATAAATTTATAAGAAGCATTTTGAAACACTTCACTACAAACATCACACAATGGATATAAATTCTGTGCACTGAGGAAATACTGCTTAATGTGTCTTACAAGTAATTTCTCAGAAAACATCTTTATAAGAATGCGTTGAAACACTTCACTTCAAAAATCATAAAATGTGTATTGCTTCCATTTATTAAAATAACACTGCTTTGAACATTTTTGTAAGTAGCTCTTTAGACAACTTTATAAGGAGCATTTTAATACACTTCATAACAAGCATTGCAGAATGGGTATATCTTCAATTCACTGAAATAGCACCATGCTGAAGGTGTTTTGTAAGTAACTTTCTATAAACTACTGCATAACAGCTCTTAATAGTTTACTAAAAGCATTACAGAATGGGTATCACTTACTTTCACTGATTCAAAACACTGTGTTAAATGCAACTTGGGAATAGCTTGTGGGAATCATCTTTATAAGGAGTGTTTTGAAACCTCTCAATACAAGTACTACAGAAAGGGTATTGAAATGACCCTGTGCTGTGCATCTCTTGTGAGTAGCTTGTTACAAGCATCATTATAAAAAAAATTTAAATACTTCACTATAAACATTACAGAGCGGGTATTACTTCCATTCTCTGATATACTGTGCTAAACACTTCCTGAAAGCAGCTTCTGGAAACATTTCTATAGAAAGTGTTTGGAAAACTACTACAAGCTTTAAAAATTAGGAATCAGTTCCATTCACTGAAAGTCTATGTGGTGAATGAGTCTTACAGTGCATTGTTAAAAACACGTTAATAAAATTATTCTTAAAATCTTTAATACAAGCATTACAGGATGAGCACCACATTCATTCACTGAAATAACACTGTGCTAAATTCATCTTACAATTACTTCATAGAAAGATCTTTATAAGTAGTGTTCTTAAGAAATATGGCAGAACAGAGAGAGCCTGAACTCACATTCTCCTACCTACATATAGATCTACACTTACACATAAAATATTTTACCCTTAAGAAGAATGATGAAAATGAACATATTCTGTACAATGAGAGACAGAAAGATCAAATTTTTTAAAGCCCAAAACAGCAGGAGATAAAGATACAGTAACCATGGAAACCGTACCCCAGCACAGACACAGGCAGGAGGAATGGAGGAAGAATATTGCTGGGAGAGGCCGGTGTGGACTCCCTGCCATGAGGTGCAGGGAAAAAGCCTTGTAGTTTAGTGTGCAACTAGACCATAAGTGAAAGAACCTAAGTTTCAGAGCTAATCATCCACCATATGGCAAGGAAACCATTGGAAGCAATCCAGAATCAGGGGAGCCAACGAGCACCTCAGGAAATTGTTTGTATTCTTCCCATACATCTTGGTTTGGCTGGGAGCAGGATCTGGGTGTGATCCAGTCATCCAGATTTGTTGCTTGATATTATACACCAGCCCAGCCCCCATTAGCAGGACCAGAAAGTTCCTCAGCTCACGAAGTGCATGAATTTCTGGGCTGGTGCCACCAAGGCAACTCTCCAGAGCAAGTGGGGAATGTATGTGCTGGGCCTGACCCCAGGTCATGAATGGGACCAGACAGGTGCTGATGTGGAAATTCTCCAGACCAGCTCAGAGCACACAGAGGCCATGGGGAAACATGCATGCATGGTGTCTGAGTGCAACCCCCATCAGGACTGGTGAGGGGCCATGTGGGAATTTCCCCAGAGCAGCTAGAGTAAACAGAAGCCATGAGGGAAGGTGCATGCACAAGTGCCTGATCCTGGCTGTCAGTGGGGTCTGCAAGCATCTACCTGGGAATTCCCAGGGACAGTCTGGAATGCTCAGGGGCCAAGTGGGAATGTGCATTGAGCCTGACTCCAAGCCACCAAGAGCACCTGGTGGGTGCCCAATGCAGGAATTCCTTGGAGTGGCTCAAAGTGGCCTGGAGTGTGCACTGGCATATGGGTGATGAAAAGCAGGAGATTCAGCTCACACCAATCTGGAGAGCACCCCTGACCTGCTGCTGGCCTATCACCCTCCCCTCAGTGTAGAACCCACAGATGCCTACCCAGGATCACATGCTGGGAGACCCAGCACCAGGAAAACTCCATTTCACACTTTTTTGGTCTCAAGTTTGCCAAAACCACAAGGTACAAGTAGTCTACATAGGAGACTCTCCTACACCAGGTTAGTCCTTCAAGACTGGCAGAGTGAGCCCTTCCAACTAATTCATAGGACCAAGCACAGAAAGTCATACAAATGAGGAGAAAGAGGAATATGCTCTAAATGACAGAATGAGAAAAAAAAAACAGAAAAAATCTAAATGAAACAGAGTTAACCAATCTACCTGATAAAGAGTTTAAAGCAATGGTTACAAAGATACTCACTGGGCTTGAGAAAACAATAGCAGAACTCAAGGTAGACTCCAACAAAGAGTCTCAAAAAGAAAGAATCAGAGAGGATAATTTCAATAGATGAAATAAAAAAATACACTGGAGGGAATGAACAGGGAACTAGAGGATGCAGAAGAATGGATCAATGACTTGGAAGATAGAGTAATGGAAAGCATTCAAGTTGAACAGCAGAAGGAAGAAAGAAGTAAAAGAAATGAGGATAAGGTAAGAGCACTCTGGGACAATATCAAATGCCCTAACATCTGCATTATAGGAGTCCCAGAAGGAGAAAAGAGAGAGAAAGTGATACAAAATTTATTTGAAGATATAATAGTAGAAAACTTCCCTGACCTAAAGAAGGAAACAGTCTATCAGGTCCAGGAAGCACACAGAGCTCAAAACAAGATGAACACAAGGAGGACCACACAAAGATACATCCTAACCAAAATGTCAAAGATCAAAAACAAAGAATCTTAAAAGCAGCAATAAAAAGCAACAAATTATGGATAAGAGAAACCCCATAAGGGGTTTGTACTTCTCTGTGTGACCCCAAAGTGCTGAATGGAAAAATACTTCCAACCAGGAATACTCTACCCAACAGGGTTATCATTCAGAATTGTAGAGAGATAAAGGGCTCCACATAGAAATTTAAGTTAAAATAATTCACCACTAAACCAACCTTACAGGAAATGTTAAAGGCACTTCTTTATGATGAAAAGAAAAACACAAAAGGAAAAGAAAGAAGAAGCAAGAGATTTAAGGGAAAAAAATTCCACTAGTAAAGCAAACATATAGCTTAAGTACTAGATCAATTACTTAAAAGCTAGCATGAAGGTCAAAAAGAAAAAGGTAATAAAAGCAATTACGTGAAAAAGAAGATAAGGGAATCACTTAATAAAAAGTTATAAAAGAGGGTATTATATACATCAAATAAATAGGGAGGAGGGAGAGTAAGAAATTTAGTGCACTAAGAATGAGTTTGGACTTAAGTGACTATCATCTTATTATAGGCTGTTATATTCATAGGATGTCATATAAGAAATTGGTGGAAACCAAACACTTGTAATAGATGCACAAAAAAGAAAGATAAGGGAACCCAATGATAGCACTATAGAAAGTCATGAAACGCAAGAGGCAGAGAGGAAAAAAAGATCAGAGAACAACAAAAACAACCAGGAAACATTTAACAAAATGGCAATAAGTAAATACATTTCAACAACTACTTTAAATGTAAATGGCCTAAATGCTCCAATCAAAAGACATAGGATCATGGAATAGATTTTAAAAAATCAAGACCCATCTATTTGCTGCCTACAAGAAACTCATGTTAGACTTAAGGACACACACAGACTCAAATGTAAGGGATAGAAAAAGATATATCATGAAAATATGGATTTAAAAAAAAGCTGGAGTTGAGAACTTATATCAGATAAAAGAGATTTCAAAACAAAGAAAGTAGCAAAAGGCAAAAGACATTACAACATGATAAAAAGATCAGTCCAACAAGAGGATACAATAATCATAAACATCTATGTACCTAACAAAGGAGTACCTAAAAATAGAAAACAAATATTAATGGACCTAAAGGGAGAAACTGACAGCAACATAATAATAGTGGGAAATGCTTAAATCAGTAGACAGTTCATCCAGACAGAAAATAAAAAAGGAAATAGAGATGTTGATTGACACATTAGACCAGATGGACTTAACAGATATTTACAGAACACTCTATCCAAAAGCAGCAGAATACATATTTTTCTCAAGTGCACATGGAACATTCTCCAGAATAGATTACACAATAGGACACAAAAAAAAGCCTCAATAAATTAAAAAAGATTGAAATTGTAACAATCTTCAGACCATAATGGTATGAAACTAGAAATCAGCTACATGAAGGAAACAAAAAACCCCACAAACACATGGAGGCTAAATAACATACTTCTAAATAATCAATGGATCAATGAACAAATCAAAACAGAAATCAAATAATACCTGGAGACAAAAAAAAAACAGAAACACAACAGTTCAAAATATGTGAGCTGCCACAAAGGTGGTTCTAAGAGAGAAATACAAAGCAATACAGGCTTACCTCAAAAAACAAAAACAGTCTGAAATAAACAGTCTAAATATTCACAACTAAAGAAACTATAAAGAAAAGAATGGAGCCCAAAGTTAGTAGAAGGAGGAACACAATAAAGATCAGAGCAGAAATCAATAAAATAGAGAATAATAAAAGAATAGAAAAAAGACAATGCAACCAAGAGCTGGTTCTTTGAGAAGATAAACAAAACAGACAAACTCCTAGCCAGATTTACCAAGAAAAAGAGAAAGAGGGCACAAATAAACAAAATGAAAAATAAAAAGGAATAGTTACAACTGACAACACAGAAATTCAAAGAATTATTAGGGAATTCTATGAAAAATCATATGCCAATAAATTGGACAACCTAGAAGAAATGGACAAATCCCTAGAAAAGTACAACCTTCCAAGATGGACCCAAGAAGAAAGAAAATCTGAACAGACCAATTACCAGTAACGAAATTGAACTGGTAATCCAAAAGCTCCTAACAAACAAAAGTCCAGGATGAGATGGCTTCAAAGCTGAATTCTACAAACATTTAAAGATGAGCTAATATGCATCCTACTTAAATTATTCCAAAATGGAGAAGAGGAGGGAATATGTTCAAACTCATTCTATGCCTCACTCTAATATCAAAAGCCCACAAGATGCTATAAAGGAAAAGAAAAATTTAGATCAATACCCCTGATGAAGACAGATGCAAAAATCCTCAACAAAATATTAGCAAACTGAATTTAAAAATGCATAAGAGGGATCATCCATCACAACCAAGTGGTATTTATTCCAGGGATGCAAAAGTGGTACAATATGTGAAAATCAATCAAGGTGATATACCACATTAACAAATGGAAGGATAAAAACCATATGATCATCTCAACAGATGCTGAAAAAGCATTTGACATCAATTCCTGATAAAACCTCTCAACAAAGTGGGTATAGAGGAAAAATACCTCAACATAATAAAGGCTATTTATGACAAACCTACAGCATCATACCTGATTGTGAAAAGCTGAAATCTTTTCCTCTAAAATCAGGAGCAAGACAAGGATGCCCACTCTTACCAGCCTTATTCAACACAGTGATGGAAACCCCAGCCACAGTAGTCAGACAAGAAAAAGAAATTAAAGGTATCCAAACTGGTAAGGAAGAAGTTAAATTGTCACTATTTACAGATTACATGATGTCATATATAGAAAACCCTAAAGCCTCCCATCAAAAAACTATTAGAACTAATAACTAGATTCAGTAAAGTTGCAGGATACAAAATCAATATACAGAAATCTGTTGAATTTCTATATACTAACAACAAACTAGCAGAAAGAGAAATAAGGAAAACAATTTCATTTACAACTACATCAAAAAGAATAAAATACCTAGGAATAAACCTAACCAAAGTGGTGACAAGACCTGAACTCTGAAAATTATAAGACTCTGATGAAAGAATTTGAAGAAGACACAAATAAATGTAAATCTATCCCATGCTCATGGATAGGAAGAATATTGTTAAAATACCCATACTGCCCAAAACCATTACAAATTCAATGCAATCCCCATCATAACCAATGGAATTTTTCAATGAACTAGAACAAAGAATCCTAAAATTTATATGGAACCAGAAAAAACCCTGAATAGCCAAAGCAATCTTGAGAAAGAACAAAGCCAGGGTATCATGCTCCCTGATTTCAAGCTGTACTATAAAGCTGGAGTAATTAAAACAGTATGGTACTGGCATGAGAACAGAAACATCGATCAATGGAACAGAATACAAAGCCCAGAACTAAACCCATGCATATATAGTCAATTAATATATGACAAAGGAGGCAAGAATATACAATAGAGAAAAGACAGCTTCTTCAAAAAATAGTGTTGAGAAAACTGGAGAACTACATGCAAGAGAAGGAAATTGGATTACTGTCTGACACCATATACAAAAGGAAATTCTAAAGAATTAAAGATCTAAATATAAGATGTGAAACCATAAAACTCTTAGAAGAAAACATAGGGAGGAACCTCTTGAACATCAGCATGAATATTTTTTTCATATACATCGCCCTGGGCAAGGGTAACAAAAGCAAAAACAAACAAGTGGACAGCATCAAATTGAAAAGTGTCTGAAGAGCAAAGGAAACCATCAACAAAATGAAAGGCAAGCTACTGTATTGGGAGAATATATTTACAAATGATATATCCAATAAGGGGCTAATCTCTAAAATATATAAAGAGCTCAACATCGTAAAAGCAAATAACTTAGTTAAAAAATGGTCACAGGTCCTGAACAGAAATTTTCTCCAAGGAAATCATACAGATGGCTAACAGGCACATGAAAAGGTGTTCCACATGGCTAAACATTGGGAAATTCAAATCAAAACCACAATGAGATAACAAACCACACCTGTCAGAATGGCTACTATCCAAAAGATAAGAAATAACAAGTGCTGGTAAGGTTGTGGAGAAAAGGGAACCCTCCTACACTGTGGATGGGAATATAAACTGGTATAGCCACTATTGTAAGCAGTATGGAGGTTCCTCAAAAAACTACAAATAGAAATACCATACAATCCAGCAATTAAATTTCTGGGAATTTACCTTCCCAAAAAACCAAAATCACTGATTCAAAAAGATATATACACACTTATGCTTACTGCAGCATTATTTACAATATCCAAGACATGGAAGCAACCCAGTGACCTTTGATAGATGAACCAATAAAGAAAATGTGGTAAATATATACAATGGAATATTATTGTATCTCATTAAGAATAAGGAAGAAGGAAAAAGAAGAAAATTCTTGCCATTTGCAACAACATGGATGAACCAAGAGGGTATCATGCTAAGTGAAGTAAGACAGAGCAGGCAGATTCCATGTGATTTCACTTACATGTTGAATGTGGAAAACCAACCAAACAACCAAAAGAAACAGAGCCTAAATGCTGAGAGCAGACTCTTGGTTACCATAAGGGAAGGGGGCAGGGGAATGGGTGAAGTAGGTAAAGGAGATAAAAAGGCACAAACTTCATATTATAAAGTAAATAAGCCATAGTAATGGAAGTACAGCAGGGAGATTATAAACAATAATATTATAATATCTTGGTATGGTACCAGGGGATAACTACACTTTCTGTAGTGAGCATTTAGTAATGCATATAATTACTGAACCAATATGTCATACATCTGAAACTAATATTGTATATCAAGTATGTTCCAATAAAAAATAAATAAATAATCATGGGGATGAAAAGGACAGCATAGGGAATATAGCCAATAATATTCTGATATCTTTGGTGCACAGCTGGTAACTACACTTACCATGGTGAGCTTTCTAAATGTGTATAATTGCTGAATCACTATGTTGTACTCCTGACACTGATACAATATTGTCTATCAACTATTTTTCAATTTATAAAAAGGAGGAGGACAAATATGCCAGAATTAATCTTTGGTTAAGTATGGTTGGACATGAGACTAATTTAAACATTATTAAAGAAGACAGACACAAAAGACCATATATTGCATGATTCCATTTATATGCAATGTCAAAAATAGCCAAATGCATATGGAAAGAAAGATTAGTGATTGCCAAGGGACAGGGAAGGGAGTGATGGAGAGTGGCTGCTTCATAGCTTTGGAGTTTCTTTTGGGGGTAATGAAGATATATTGGAACTGGGTAATGGTGATGGTTGTGCTACATTGCAAATGCAATCAATGCCACTGAACAGTACATTTTAAAGTAGTTAAAATAATAGAAATAAAGAAAGGAAGGAAGGGAGAGGTAGAGGGAGTGGGGAGGGAGGAAGAAACTTAATTTAACCCCCCATCATTACGTGAATGACAGGCAAGAGAACATGAATGTATGAAGACAGGAATGAGGTTTTTCACTATATAGCTTTTTATGCTTTTGATTCCTGAATTTACAAGCAAAAACCAACCTATTTTTCTCAGCCTGCATGGATGTCACACTTAGAAGGTAGTTTCAATATTTTGAAGTAATATTTAAATAGAAAGACAGCTTTTTTATTACCTATTAATGTTCTGGAAACCTGGAGAAGCAGCACAGTCTGCAGACAAGAAAACAGGAAAATGAGCAGATGCCTGTGCAATGAATTAATTAGCACAAAACTGCCCTGTGCCAAGGCAGAGGGATACCCAATGAATCAAACGAACTGTCCTATAACACTACTTGCCTGCCTTGGAACACAAAACCCCAGTGAGTGAGGACACTACCCTGGTGTAAATGCAGATTTCATCGTTTGAATCATGTGGGTTTCTTTTTACAGCTGTCAAAGCGAAGGGAGGCCAACCTCCCTTGGCTCTCCATCCTGGATGATACATCCGTCACCAAGTCAACTGGCTACCCCTACCCTACCTCCTTGCTAAGCATGTTTCATTAATTGCTTGTGACAAATTCCACCTTGTCCCACAGTTTTTCACCCCCACCCAAGACATTGGCTCTTGAGTAGCTTACACACCACTGCACCTTCCACCAGCCCTGACCTCAGCTTCCATCTGAAGGTACGTCTACAGGAGGGGGCCCCATGTGCATGCAGCCAGCAGCTCGCTGCCTTCCTGTCCTTTGCTCAGCCTGGGCTTTGAGAAGTCCTTCCACTCAACTTGCCTCTGACTGGTCCTTCCATTGAGGCCAAAACCTCCTTTCTAGAATGTTTTTCTACTCTCTTTACCAGAGGAAAAATTACCCATTCCCTAATCCAGCCAAGCATTTCAGCTGGTGGCTTTAGTCTCTCCTGGAAATCTGAGAAAGAGTCAAGTTCTCTGCTGTGAACAGGAGTCCACAGTCACTGTGAGACAAGGACCATGGGTGCAGTCAGAGTAGGGTGAAGGCCTCTGGAAAAAGACCCCTACCAAAACTCCATATTAAACAATTAAACAAAGACAGAGTCACATTAATTCTCTGAAGTAAAATATCAAACTAGGAATATAAGCATTCTTCAATGAAGATTAGGTAAAACTAAAAAGCCAGGAATAACCTGGCCTGGAATGTTTGAACATCCCCCAGATAAGAAAATGCCTCAGCATAGCCCATGTCTTGTTTGTGTCAATTAAATGAGGCTATTGTAAAATTTACTTTAGCCTGCTAAAAAACCCAGTTTATCTTCAACTTTACCCAGATGCTGCTTTTCCTCCTCCAGCCCTAATCAAGTCAGTAACTCAGCTCACCTTGAAAGCAAGACAAGCAGCCTTGATTGATACACTCCCAAACCAAGGAACTGCTATTCTGAGAAAGGATCAAAGTAGTAAATTTCTTATGTTAACTCTGCAAAATCCTTCGGAAAACTGATAAGAAACAGTGTCTCTTCAAAGATAAATATTTAGAGACCATCTAGTGGATTTGCATCCCTAGCTCTTTGTCTCTCAACCGCCTATAAATCCCCTAGACAGTGCACCACCCCAGGCTCTCTTGTCCCCTCCTGTCTCACGCCAGGAGCTCTGTCTGTCTTCTCACTGTATCTGTCAATAAAACACTCCCTGGCTCTCCTACCTTGACTGTTTGCTAAGTTCATTCTTCGACTCTGCAAACAAGAACCTCGGCATCAACTGGAGAGCCTGGGAACCTGTAACATCAATTGTTACTCTCTGAGCTGCTGCAAGACTGTTCTCTGCCTCACGGCAGCACAGAGAATGATTTTGAGAAGCGATAGTGCTTACTAGGCAAGCTGCAAACTGAAGATGGATCAGCCTTAGTCCAGGTTTCTCTGGTAAATCTCTGGTGCCCCCAGCTGGGAAAAAATGAGGAATAGAATGACTACCTTGCAAAGAAAGTTAAAGAGGGATCTTGGCTGCGACTCTTGTCTCTGACTGCAGTTCACATACCGAGTACAGCTGGGCACTCCCCTGAGAACATTTTCATCTGCATGAAGAAATCTGCCACGGGCCCAGGAGAACTGGCTGCCAGCTGCCTGGCCTCCTGTGACCTTATACACAGTGAACAGCCTCTTTCAGGCATACTTCCTTTCCTGTGGCTGCAATCCTCATTTTTGGTGACTACATTCTTGCCTAACCTCCTCTCCTATCTCATTCCTAGTCTGAGCTTTCTGGATCCCAAGATGAAAAAGAAAAACACCCTTTACTTCCTGTGCCCAAGCTGCAGCCTCCTGACTTTCTGATCAACACTCTGTCTCCTTAAAGCTGCATAAAATCTTCATTCTTTCCAAGGCCCATATTTCCTCCCCATAGAAATTCCCTAAGTAACATTTCTACAATGGTCAGTTCTCTTGATCAAGATCTGTCAGAGAAGAGTTATCTGAAGTCACTTCCACAGAAGAGAGGAAACCCATTTTGTGGTCCAGTGTATTGGGTTGCTGTGCGTCTACAATAACCCAGCTACCATTGCGTAAAGGCTTCTTTCTCTCCTCTGAGGATACCTGCCTGGGGAGGAAGGCCTGAGCCTCTACCCCGTCTCTGGAGGGTCCATTATCATGAGATGTAGCTCTAATTATGGTACCCTCTTGTTCAAAATCCTCCTGAAAGGACTCTGAAGATTATCTTTTTTAAGTTACCCCTTTTTTTTTTATCACTTACCCCTTTTTTTAAGTTGAGATATCACATGATTTTACCGAGGTCACAAACCACTTTAATAGTATGACTGGGGCTGAAGCCAGCTTCCCGGTGGCCTCCTGAGGCTCTGTCTGCTCAGTCCCTGGAGACTCTCAGACTTGTCTCCTACCACACTCCTCTGTGCTGTCAAATCACACCACTCATTTTTTTCCTGAACATATTCCTTGTTTTCCTACTTCTTCCTGGCCTGGCTCATCCCAGATGCCACTTCCTCCCAGACATCTCACCCAGAAGAGCTCCCTCCTCCTCTGGGGTCCATTGGCTTCAGTCTATGCCTGTCCTAGGACCTCACACCCTCCAGCTGGTGTGAGCCAGTCCTCTGTAAGCTGTCAGCATCCTGATCAGATGCTGGGTCTTACTTCAGTTTCCCCAGAGCCCAGCACAACCAACACACACACACTGTAGGTCTCCATTAAATGCTACTGAATACAAAGTAATGAATAAATGACACATAATAAACCCAGAAACAGTTAACAATAAAATTTGGGAAGTGTGTTGTTTGCCCATTGCAGTTTCCAGACTGTTTGGTGTCTGACATGACAGCATCTATACCTTATACCTGGACCTGAGTAATTGGGAGCGTGGGGACTAAAAGGAAAACTGCAGCCAGAAAGGCCTGAGCTCAACCCTGGGCTCCTCCACCCAGAAATGGGGTTGAAAAAATTTTATGTAAAGGACCGGATGGCACATACCTTAGACTGTGGGCCATACAGTCCCTGTCATACCTACTCAGCTTTGCTGTTGTAGTGCGAAAACAATCACACAGGACATGTAAATGAAAGAGGGTGGCTTTGTTCCAATACTTCACACAAACAGGCAGTGGTCATGGGACCTGGCCTGTGGGCTATACTTTGCCAACTCCTGTCTTAAGTGAGGGAACCTGGCCATATGACTTAAATGCTGAATCTGTCTCATCATTTGTTAAAATAGATGAATGAGAAGTGCTTACTGCATATGGACTAATAATGGGATTCATAAAGAGTAAATGGATAGGGAATGTAAAACTCTTATACCAGGCCTGAAGCATATTGCTTACTTAATAGTAATTCATTTAATACTTTCCAATGTTTGTTAGTAGCTCATTCTCATTCTGTAACTTAAAAAAAAAATAGCTAGGTTTATATAGCCAGTTGGAATTAACAAACAAGAATTTAAGGTGCCCGAACCTGGGGCATCCTGGGAGTAGTAATGGCCTTGGGCATGGCTGGACACAGGGTTTTGCACATGCTGTTCCTTCTGTCTGGAACGTCTCCCCATGCCTTGCCTGCCTGCCTCTGCTGGAAGTCCTTCTCATCCTTCAGGTTTCAACACATTCGTTAGAGAACCTTTCCCTGACTTTTCACCTAGAAAAAACTCCTCCCTCCCCTCCACAAGCTTTTAAAATCCTCTTTGTAGCATTCTTCATAACAGTGCTTTTACATGTTATTTGAATACCATTTTTCTTTTATTACTGGTCCCCAAGCTCCAAGAGCAAATTGATATGTACATGAATCACCACGCGATCTTATTAAAATGCAGATTCTGACTCCGCAGGTCTGAGGTGGAACTAGGAACTTGCATTTCTAACAAGCTCTCGGGCCATGCCATTGCCCAGGCTGCTGGTCAGCTCACCCATCCACAGTATCAAGGGTTTACTGCTCTTGGCCCTCTTATTCCCGTCTCCTTTCCCACTTAAATTCCTATTAATGACTTTTGCAGAAGTTTGTCTATTTTTTTTCCCTTCCATCCATCAACCTTCCCTTACTTTCCCTTCCATTGCAGTCTCCTCCCTCAAAGGACCGACTTACCAAGGAATTTTGCACAACTAAGCCTTCTCTTGAGGAACTGTAGTGTCATTGACCAAGTATTCTCCCCCCTGCCCTTTTTTTACTTGATTCCTTAAGCAGAGGACCACAGGAGATAACAAATTACTGAAATTTAAGGGGCCAGCAAGGAACATGCCTTTTTCTCTTTCTCAATGAGACAGGGACCGTGGGTGTAGTCAGAGTAGGGTGCAGGCCTCTGGAGAAAAAGCAGAGCAAGATGATTACCATCAGAACAATGTAGCAATGTGCAAAGAAGTCCCTACTGAAACTCTGTGATAAGCATTAGCAAAGTCAGAGTCACACTATTTCTCTAGGGTAAAGATACCAGACTAGGAATATAGACATCTTCAGTGAGATCAGTTAAAACTCAAAAGGCCAGCAGCAACTTGGCCTGGAATGTCTGAGTGTTCTGCAGATAAAGAGAAGTGTCTCAGCATAACCTGTGACTTCACTGTATCAATTAGATCATGACACTGTAAAATTTACCTTAGCCTGCTAAAAGGCCCAGCTTATTTTAACCGTACCTATGTGCTATATTTCCTTCTCTGATCCTTACCAAGTAATCTGCAACCTAGGAAAAAGACTAATTTAGAAAGCAAGCTCAACTATAAACAGCCCAAGAAGTTAAGAAGTAAGATTCTTAACTTACTTCAGCAAACAGGCAACAACCCAGCCCACCTTGGGGGCAGGGTAGGCGGTCTTAATTGACAAACTGCTATCTTGAGAATCAGAGCAGAAAATTTCTTCTGTTATTCATCAAGAATGAGCATTCTGGGACCACTCAACAAGTCTGCACCCCTAACCCTTTACTCTCATTCCTGAAAATCCTCAACCGCGCATAAAACCCCTAGACGAGCCAACCACGGACTCTCTTGTCCCCTCCTGGCGTGAGCCGGGAGCTCTGTCCTCTCACTTTACCTCTAAATAAAAGCCTGTTCCTTGCTCTCCTACCTTGAGTGTTTGTGAAGCTCATTCTTCGGCTTCGTGAACAAGAACCCTGGCATCACCAATTTTGGGGACCCAGTAAACTATATTTGCAGAAAAGAGATGCTTTTAAAACAGAATCTGTTTTATTATGATAAAGCTGATTGGGGAATGTGGCTGGGATCTACAGCCAGGATGGGTTTGCTAATCTGCCCTTAGAGTGACTTAACTCTTCTTCAAAGCTGCTGGCCACCCCAGTGCAGAGGAGGACCCTACCCTGGTTGCCTGCCACGTGGACAAGCTGAGAACACAGGCGTATAAGGGAGTGCCTGAGCTTTGTAACCTTAGTCTTTCTCAGCTTTACCAGTTAGGCAAGGTACTCCTGTCCCAGAAGTGGGTGAGGGGCAGAGGGGTTAAGGGCACTACTGTTTCTTCCCTCCTGGAGGACCCCCCAACACTTACCAAGCCTTCATAGTGGGATAAAGGGCTTTTTCTTCTAGGTGGACAGAAAGCCTAATTCGTTCTGCAATCTCAGAATGAGGTTTTTCACAAGGCTCCTTTTCTCACTAAGCCTTTCAAGAAGTCAAGATAGCTTTAAGGCAAGGGAGAAAACAAGGTTATCATCTTTTGGGTACTTTGAACAAATGGCTAAGGGACACTTACAGCTTCTTTGCTCCTGTGACACCTAGGAGAGAGCTGTTACCTGGCAAGTGGGGTGCAGTTTTCAGAGGAAGGAATGTTTGGGAAATGCTGTGGTGGGGTACAGCCAGGATGGGCCTAGCAGCTCCAGAAGATGAGGGCCATTGTAAACAGAAGGGTAAGAAAGACTGCTGCTATCTCTGTAGGTTCTGTTTTCTCCATCTCCTCGTCTCCCTCTGTAATTCCTACCAATTAGAAAAATTATTGGATGTTTTCATGTTGAATATCTTGACCAAAAATAAAACAAGTTTGAGATGAGTATTTACCACTCAGTCATCACATAGTCCATGGCAAAAACTCTCTCCTTAACCAAACTCTAGTCAGGCTCCTCTGCACTCTACTCAACTATGCCTCGACCTCTGGACTTCCATGTCTGTCTCTGCATCACCCACTTTCATCAAAAATCCCACTAAGTCAGGTTAGTAAGAATCCCTACCCTCAATATCTGATCAAATTCCTCATCCCCCATGCTAGGTATCTGATTACGCCTGGCTGCCTTCACCAGGAACCTTGTCAAGTCGGTTTAGCTGGAATCCTCCCTCATCCCTCATGCTTCCTCCTTGTAATTTTCTTTCCACTGCCCTCTACCCTGCCCCCCAGCTAAACACCCCCTCTTGCCCATACTATATTCTGAATTGAGCCATTTTATACTGAGGGCTCTTTTCCTCTATTGCAAGAGTCCCAAATAAAATGTTTATACCACTTCACTGTCCAGCTTGTTTTCTTTGGCATCCCCTCCCCAACTTCCGACGTCAAATAAGGCCAACATTTTAGAAACAGTGGGGTTATCAAGTCCAGATGGAAGAAGCTATTGCACTGCTTTTAATCATCAGATATTTAATAATTATACCATGTTAGATGCTGTACAACATACAAACATAGGTATATTCCCTGGGCTCAAGGGGCATTTGATATGGATAATAAAACAAGAGAACCAATTGCCCAATGTTTATTACAAATTGTTTTACATGGCAAATAAAAGAATAACCTCAAGGATCTTTTTAGATTTAAGTTAATATATTAACCTGCTTTACCTTGAGGTGGTAGAGTGATAGAGATAGAAACTAGACTTTGCCTCCAGTGACTTCACAGCTTCAGAACTGGTTCAACCTCACAATGCCAAGTGGGGAGTAGGCAAAAACTAAGAAAGAGACATTTACAGAAGCAAGAAATCTAACACAAACTTTGAAGAAAATGCAACAGGACAACCATGAAATGAGAGCAGCTTCCTGGGACTCAGCTCTGCCTCAGGATCTGCAGAATCTTACTCATCATGAGCGATGAGTCTGGACAAGCCAAGGGCTGCGAGTACCGAAACACTGGTTGGCTCTCACCCGGATGCCTCCTCTGCGGTCTCCAGTCACATCACCTTCAGGCAGCTGAGTGCTTTACCCAACTGGAAACCTGGCCATCCCACACCCGTTAAATAACATTGTTCAGCGCCTCTGGACTGCCTAACAAGGAACACTGCACTCCTTTCCCTGGCCTATAGGGCCTTCGGCGGTCAGACCGACCCTCTGTCACTCCCTCCTCGACCCAATGCTCGGGCAAGAGTTCCCAGGGCACTCATGAACCTGCTTCACTTCCTTCCCTTTGTTCTGCCATGAAAGCCCCCCTTTGACCGTTACGCAGCTAACATATTCAAGATTTGGTTTGGATGTCTTCCCTGAACCCTTCTCCTGATCACCATTTTCCTGGACCTACTACATTATGACTGGTTCCCTTTTGACAGTGAGTTGTTGAGGGCACTAGCTATGTCTTACTCATTTTTAGAATCCCCAGCACCTAGCAGTCACCCAGTGGAAGTCTGTGGAAGAAAATAAAATTCCTTAAAGTAGCAAAGAGACTCAAGGCACTATTTTGTGGTGGCTCAGTGTATAAGTAGGGTTTAGAGACTGACTGCAATTTCTTTCTACTACTACTATCCGGGTGAATTCAAACAAGATTTTACAATATACTAACAAAAACAAGTCTGGTAATATGATAGGGCTGTGGGGATAGTAAATGAAATCAAGCATATAAAGCCTCAAACAAAGTTACTTCTTTTCTCATCTCCACTACATGTGCCCCCACTTCCAAATATCACTCCCAACACGCTCATTATAATAAGCAAAACCATGTTTAATTGTAAGAAGAGAGATAAAGGTCAACTCTTGATAAAAATCAAACTGCAGTCCCATCTTGGAAGTGCCACGTGCTTCTTTCACTTAGTTCTTTGAGCAGCAGAATTTCTGGATTTCTTCTGCAAGCCACAGGCAGTGCAGGATGCGTTTCCTTTCAGCAGCCAGTTCCTTTTCAGAGAATTGGCCCAAGAGTTTCTGGACAAATATATTTTGGTCTTTCAGGAAAATATTCTTATTGACTCCTACATTGGGCATATTCTCCAGGGACCCAGATTTGAAATGGAAGCTTAAATGTCTGTTTCGTTTTAGACCTGGCCCTTTCTCTTCAATCCATGTCAGCAGACTGCAAAGACAAAAGAACCATAATGTTAGTGGTTACATGGGAGTGCAAATGGATGCCATCTGACACCTGAGCACCCGGTAATAGGTCCCCATTTTGTACCCATCTTCCCTGCAGTTGCTGCTCAATATGTGGCTCAGGTGACATCCTGACCTCCACCAGCCTGCCAAAGGCTAAAGGCCAAGGGTGATCATTTCCAATCTACCTGCCAAAGTCTTATTTAATTTTGCCATCAAGCATCAGAGGATTTCATTCAATGATTTTTATGTGAACACCAGTTTGTTTTTAAGGAGTTTTTACCCTGAATCCGTCTAGGGGACCCAGATATGGGCTACAGGAAAGCCATGAACCACAAGAGAATGCTTCTAGGTGTATGTGCACATTTATGGGAAAGAGTTCTTAGAGTTCTATCATCACATTCTCAAATGAGTCTATGGCCCCAAACACAGGGCAGAAAGTAACTCACTATTCCTGCCGATGAACAAAGCATCTGTTTCCATTTCAAATATGCCCCGTAGGCAAAAGTCACCCGGATAGTAAATAATCCCTAAAGCCACTTGTACACAGCAATACAAGCTTACCTCAAAAAACAAGAACAATCCTAAATAAACAGTCTAAACTAATTAAAGAAACTAGAAAAAGAACATATGAAATCCTAAGTTTGTATAAGGAGGGACATAATACAGATCAGAACAGGAAAAAATAAAACAAAGAACACAACGATAGAAAAAACAAAACTCAATGTAACCAAGAGCTGGTTCTTTGAGAAGTTAAAAAAAACAAAACAAAACAAAAAAACCTCTAGCCAGATTTATCAAGAAAAAAAGATAGAGACACAAATAAACAAAATGAGTAATGAAAAGGGAATAGTTAACTAGCACCACAGAAATAAAAAGAATTATTAGAGAATTCTATGAAAAATTATATGCCAATAAATTGGGCAACTTAGAATAGACAAATTCCTAGAAAAATACAAGCTTCCAAGACTGCCCCAAGAAGAAAGAAAATCTGAACAGATCAATTACCAGTAATGAAATTGAACTGGTAATAAAAAAAAAAATCCCAACAAATAAAAGTTCAGGATGAGATGGCTTCACAGTTGAATTCTACCAAACATTTAAGGAAGAGCTAATACCCATCCTTCTTAAAGTACTCCAGAAAGTAAAAGAGGAGAGAATACGTCCGAACTCATTCTATGAGGCCAGCATCACTCAGACCAAAAGTCAACAAACACACAACAAAAAAAAGAAAATTTTAGACCAATATCCCTGAAGATAGATGCAAAAATCCTCAGTGAAATATTAGCAAATCAAATTCAAAAATACATAAAAAGGATCATCCATCACAATCAAGTGAGATTTATTCCAGGGATGCAAGGATGATACAATACTTGTAAACATCAATCAATGTGATAAACCACACTAATAAAAAAGGGATAAAAACCATATGATCATCTCAACAGATGCTGAAAAAGCATTTGACAAAATTCATATTCCATTTCTCATAAAAACTCTTAACAAAGTGGGTACAGAGAGAAAATACCTCATATATTTTGAGGCCATATATGACAAACATCATACTCAATGGAGAAAAGTTGAAAGCTTTTCCTCTAAGATCATGAACAAGACAAGGATGTCCACTCTCACCATTTTTATTCAACAAGGTATGAGAAGTCCTAGCCATTGCAATCAGACAAGATAAAGAGATAAAAGGCATTCAAATTGGTAAGAAAGAACTAAAACTGTCACTCTTTGCAGATGACATATACAATATATAGAAAACCCTAAAGATTCCATACACACATACACACAAACTATTAAAACTAAAAACTGGACTCAGCAAAGTTGCAGGATACAAAATTAAAACACAAAAATCTGCTGCATTCCTATACACTATCTACAAACCAGCATAAAGAGAAATCAGGAAAACAATTTCATTTACACTTGCATCAGAAAGAATAAAATACCTAGGAATAAACGACCCAAGGAGGTGAAAGACCAGTACTCTGAAAATTATAAGACACTCATGAGAGAAATTAAAGAAGGCACAAATAAATGTAAATCTATCTCATGCTCATGGATAGGGAGAATTTATACTGTTAAAATGGTCATACTGCTGATGGACAGTGACTGTGATGGGGTTTGTGGGGTAGACTTGGTGATGGGGGGAGTCTAGTAAACATAATGTTCCTCAAAAAAAAAGGTCATACTTCCCAAAGCAATTACAAATTCAATGCAATCCCCATCATAACCAATGGCATTTTTCAATGAACTAGAGCAAATCCTAAAATTTAAAAAGAACCACCAAATACGCCAAATAGCCAAAGCAAACTTCAGAAAGAACAAAGCTGAGAGTATCACACTCCCTGAGAGTGTCACCTTAAATACTATACTGAGAGTATAATGTTTAAGCTATACTACAAAGCTACAGTAGTCAAACAGTATGGTACTGGCACAAGAACACACCCATAGATCAATGAAACAGAATAGAGAGCCCAGCCATAAACCCACACATATGTGGTCAATTAATATATGATAAAGGAGCCTGAATATACAATAGGGAAAAGATGTCTCTTCAGTAAGTGGTGTTGGGAAAACTGGACAGCAACATACAAGAGAATGAAACTGGATTACTGTCTAACTCCATACACAAAAGTAAACTCGAAATGGATCAAAGACTTCATTGTAAGACATGAAACCATAAAACTCTTAGAAGAAAACACAGACAAAAATCTCTTGAACATAGAAGCAGGAGCAATTTTTCCTAGACACATTTCCTTGAGCAAGGGAAACAAAATAAAAAATGACAAGTAGGACTACATTAAACTGAAAAGCTTCTGTACAGCAAAGGGCACCAACAACAGAACAAAAAGGCATCGTACAGTATGGAAGAATATATTTGTAAATGATTTATCCAACAAGGGATTAACAGCCAAAGTATAAAAAGAACTCATATGCCTCAACACCAAAAAAACAAATAACCCAATTAAAAAATGAGCAGAGGACCTGAACAGACATTTCTCCAAAGAAATATAAATGACCAACAGGCACATGAAAAGATGCTCCAAATCATTTATCATCAGGCAAATGCAAATCAAAACCACAATGAGGTATCACCTCACACTAGTTAGAATTACCACTATCCAAAAAAAGAAATAAGGAGTGTTGGTGAGGATGTGGAGAAAAGGAAACCCTCCTACACTATTGGTGGGAATGTGAATTGATGCAGCAACTGTGGAAAGCAGTACGGAGCTTCATCAAAAAACTAAAAACAGAAATTTCACATAACCCAGTAATTCCATTTCTAGGAATTTCCCCAAGGAAAACAAAGTCCCTGATTTGAAAAGATATATGCACCCCAGTTTATTGCCACATTATTTACAATTGCCAAGATATGGAAGCAACCTAAGTGCCCATCAATAGATGCATGGATAAAGAATGGTGGTATATATACACAATGGAATATTATTCACCCATAAAAAATAAAATCCTGCCATTTGCAACAACATGGATAGATCTGAAGGGTATTATGCTCAGTAAAATAAGCCAGATGGAAAAAACAAATACCATATGATTTCACTTATGTGTAGAATCTAAAAATAAAACAAAACTAAATGAACAAAACAGCAGTAGACTCAGAGACACTGAGAAGTGACTGGCAGTTACCATGGAAGAGGGGTGGGTAGGTGGGGAACATGAGGGGATAAAGGGGCACAAAAATCTCAATCATAATATAAGTTGGTCATGGGGGGAGGAGGGATAGTACAGTATGGAGAATATAGCCAATGGTTCTGTAACATCTTTCTGTGTTCACAGTAACAGCACTAGTTGTAGTGAGCATTTAATAATGTAAGTGTTGAACCACTGTGTTGTACACTTGAATCCAATATTCTGCATCAACTAACTTCAATTAAAAAAAATGTAAAACCTCACTCATATTTATAAGGCTAGAGTTAGCATTCAAAAAAATCTATAATCCAAATAGGACAGACTCCACTTGTCTGAAGTCTCTTTCCCTGGGTTTATCTTTTCTGTCTTCATAGTAGGTAACAGCTGTTTTATCTGCTTAATGAAAACAGAGAAAGTTCCTAAGTAGACTTTGACCCAAAGTAAGAAGCTTCATTAAATAATATGACAGGAAAAATATAAAATTTGCATTTTTAATATATTCTGAAAATAATGTAACATTAAGAAATTTTTAAATGAAAAAAATCCATAATTTTTTCACCTAAATCAAAGTATCTTTGGTTTCAGACAACCCTTTCAAATATTTGTGTGTGTCTATATTTATATGTGTGTCATACATATATATGACATGCAAATTATAATTTTTGATTGTTTTACTCATTTTAAAATATTTTTATGATCATGTAGACACTGTTATTACAATTTTTTGCCTTAATACCACATACAATTGACTATCTAATTCAATATTTGCTTTTGGCAAATATTTAAGCTCTGTCCAATATAAAATTAGTATTTAAATATTTAAATTAATATGGATAGTCTGCATTCAAAATCTTCACATATATATACATATATAGTTCTCCCTTCTTCTTAGAACGAAGTCCCAGGAATGAGATGTCTTGGTCCTGGAGGTGGAGAAAAGGGAACTACACTGTTGGTGGGAATGGAACAGTGCCCACTTCTCCCTGTCTGTATTTCTTTGCTTTCCCCTCCCTTTTCTTTTATTACAGGGATGAACCAAGGTCAAAGACAAGGCAAGTTTGCTGGACTGTTGTCTGAGTGATGGCGCTGTCAGCGTGAACAGGGAAACGGTTGGATCCTAAGCAGGCAGCCAGACCTCTGGCCCTTCCTGCCTCCTGCCACCATCCCCTGGATCTCCTCTCTCATCCCCCTGGGCTGCAGAATGTCAGGCCTGGTGCCCGCAGTGAGACCAGTGTTGCTATGAAATGAAAGGAAACCACCTTTTGTTTCTTTGTTCCCTGCCTCTGGAGTGATGGCACATAATAAGACTTAAGATTTAAGTGTGGGGTACAGGAAAAGGGTCCAAGCAGGTCACTTAAGATTGTTTTGGGTGTTGTAGGAAGTTCAGGGCTGCCTCTAACCCAGATAAAAAAAAGTCCTCTTCTTCAGCTAACCTAGCTTGCCAAGACCTAGGAAGTGTGGAGTGAATGTTTAAGAGGAAAAGATCTTAAGTACATAAATGCAAAGCCACACCAATACCCATACATGCAAGGTGGTATCAGAAGAGATGGTGATAGAAAAACTCCCATTTCGTGGCCCTATCTGCTAACTATGTGAAAAGTCACACAGCTCTTCAATCACACATTTAAGCAGGATGCTGCCACTGACACTTGACCACCCACTGGAAGGAGCAGAGCTGAGGACAGGACCTGGTCCACTGATGCTCTGGGCTTGGACAACTTAGTTCCAGACATCCCGACCAAAAACACCAGCTTGAATTCAGATAGCTACTGTGCTCCACCTCTTTGTGAAAACCTCCATTTGCAAATATTTGCATTTGTCAACCTGAGAACGATCTGCAAAAATGCTTTGTACTCCTCGCCTTCTACAGGAAGGTGTACAACCCCATCTGCATCCCTGTCATCAGCATGAGTCTGCAAGCACGGCAGAGGTGCTGATTTTCTACCAGTGTTTTCCCCCACCCCTGAAGGATGAGCAGGCAGGGGTGCACACAGCTTTGGCACCACTCCTCCCAAATGGCTTCAACAGGGGAGTTGAAACTTGAGCCTCTCATAGGATTTGGATAGAAAAAGGGTTCTAAAGCTTATTTTTACGAAGCTTGAAAGCTGCTGGCAAAATGGAAAGAACATGGGCTTGGGAGTGCATTGCACTAGGGTTTCCTGGATAATTCTGGGACCTGAGGCTAATGACACCTACCTCACTGGCAGGAGAGGACTATGTTAATAAGGTAAAATCAAGCTGTGGTGTGTTCTCCATGATGTTCCTTTCTGGTGTCCTTCCTGTGCATTTCTGGGGAGAAGGGGTGACAATCTGGGGACTGGACACAGTCTAAGTGTGATTCTTACACAATCGCTCATTAGCTCTATGCTCTTGGCAAGTTTCTTAACCTCTCTGAGCCTCAGTTTCCTGGGTGTTAATAATAATGCTTAATTGTGTAAGATTATATGAGAGAACCATTATAAAAGGACTGAGCACACAGGAAGCACTCAATAAACATTAGCTAAAGCTAGCACCTATGTAACAGGATTTCCAGTAATACTAATACTTTCATTGTGACCTTTCAAAATCATGCCTTCCCATCCCCTGCAGTGGTCCTGCTCCATTCTGCTCTTTGAAGGTAGCTAGTAAGAAATTGTGTCTGGAAACAACTGGCAGAATCTCCTAATGTGGAGGAACAAGTCCTGGGAAGACATCCACTTACAGCTGAAATAAAATCTGGACTGCTGACTGAGATAAGCTTTGGGGGAAAGAGAGGAGAGGTCGACAGATCCCAAAGCCCTCTTTCCAGGCACAGTCAGACACCAGGGCTGCATTCACAGGGTAAGACGGCTTTTCTCCGTCACACAGCATACTATGCCCTGGGCCATGAAAGCCAGGCAGGGACCAATCTGCTTCAAATGCTTCAAAAAGAGGAACAGTTCAGCAAATCTTCTATTCTGAAAAGTCATTAAAATGGTTCATGTGTGAAACAATTCCAGCCCATATGTCAAAAATTCATATTCAAGTCAGGCAAAGAATCTAGGCAACAGTAGTTAACTTAGTAAACTAGTAAACTGAGGTGTTCAAACAACTAACATTTTTCGCTTAAGACTCAAATTTTTAAAAATAAATGATTATCACAATCAAAAAGTGAGTCTAACTTTTTCAAAAAAAGTAATTCTCATGGCTAGTTTTTCTCTAAATTTTTTGAGGTATGGTTTACATATAACATATTAGTTTCAGCCCATGGCTAATTTTAAAAGCTCATGGTACAGCCTTTAAAACATTCTAGAATATAGTAACAAAGATGAGTATTAATGCCACTTATTCACTGCTTTACTTAATCCTGAATAAAGGTAAATGTGAGGTTTTCCACATAATCTGAGCCACCTAAGAAAAATTCTCATGTCTTTCCATATGGCATAGAATCTTAAGAGTTGGAGGGAATGCAAATTGTCAGGATGTTTCCTCTACCTCAATTTCCTAATCAGCAAAAATAAATAATGATAATAAATACAGTGCTTTATCTATGTTGGGGTGGGGATGTGAGGTTAAAAATGCAATTTGTGAAATGGAAAGTGTTATATGAATTTAAAAGGTTATAGTGTTTGCCATCTGTCTCAAGCTCTCACCTGATGATTGCCTCCCCTTTGCAAAGAGTCAGCCTCTGTTTCCCTCCCTTTCTGTTTCCTGACTCCTACTCAAACTTAAAGACTGAGCCCAGCACCTCCTCCTCTGAGAAATGTGGTCCGACCTTTCCAGGGTCCCATGCTTTGTGCTCTTGCAGCACCCTGAGCTCCCTTTGGCTCTGAACAGATGGGGCCGTGCCTGTCTGCGGACAGGGCTGACCATGGCTGTGACTCTAACACTCACACGCTAGTGTCAGAGGCAGGAGCATGACCACTACCACTCCACATGCCACACACCCAGCTCTGCATCCTTTACCTTCATCTGCATCCTCCGCCCTCCCTAGCAGAGGTAACTCCTCTAAATGGGTGTGGATCAGGCCTCCTTCAGGGACCCAAAACTGTTACTCTTTTTTTGTGGCAAATACCAATGGTCTGTCTCTTACTACCAACAGACCCATATGTATGGAAACACCTATAGAAACATTCTAAAACCCTTGCTGTTTTAAATATTTTACAAGCTCAAATACCTTTCAAGGAAAATTATGAACATGCTTTTAAAAAGACTCAGTATGGGAAATAAAGACTCAGAACATTCAGGGAAACAGTATGACACTACAATAAAGCTGACAGACAAAGAAACTGAAATTTTGGTCACACATAGGAATGACCACTGTGGTTAAAAAAAAAGGGTAAATAGGTGGTAGTTGTATGACTGTTCACTGCAAAATTCTTTCAACTTCAGCATATGCCTGCAACTATCTAAATAAAATGTTGGAAAAAAAATCAGGACACAAGGTAACTGGATTTCTGTTATGACATCTGTTATGCTCACTTGTGTCACTTTAGACCAGCTGCTCAAAATCCGTACACTTCTATTTACTTCCTGGCAAAGGGGCCCCTGTTTGTCTTATTTACCTTACAGGGCCACTGTAAGGGAGTGCCCGGCCCCTGTTCTGTCTGCTCAGAAGTAGTCAGCCCTTCTGGAGGGTGTGAGGGTCTCCCTCTAGATGCACTCCTGTGAGCACGTGAGGATGTCCCTAATTTTCCTTCTCACGGCTTCTCATGACCTACCTTTTGTTCTCCGTCTCCAGGCACACAGTCATTTTCATATACTGATCTTCCTTTCGCTCTTCCAACGTGGCAGACACAAGAGAAAGCTCCCCAAAGAGGGAGACCAGCCAGGTCAGCCGAGAAATGCCGCTGAATGCGGGGAAGCCAAACCGCTCTTCTTCCAGTGGGCCAGCTGTGGGGAATCACAAACACGTGGGAACCAGGAAGGCAGGCCTGTGGGCTGGAAGGCAGAGTGGGTGCAGGGTGGGTAAGACGGGGTGAAGAGATGTGGC
Organism: Manis pentadactyla; assembly: GCF_030020395.1. Classification (NCBI taxonomy): domain Eukaryota; kingdom Metazoa; phylum Chordata; class Mammalia; order Pholidota; family Manidae; genus Manis; species Manis pentadactyla. The sequence continues at coordinate 49,567,213 of NC_080025.1, forward strand.
TGGGTGCTCAGGACGAAACAACCCCACCTTCGAGGAGGGGTGTGTGTGTGTGCAAGATGACCAACAACGCTGAGAAAACTCAGGTGCCAGAGCTAAGGCACCCCCTTTCTTCTTGTTTATTTAATTCAGTTTTGTGAGGAAAATAAACATTTTATTAGAAACAGTCAATCTAGCCCACAGGATTATACAAATGTTTCAGGCTTCTAATAAATGTGTATGTGTGTGTTTGTATATGTAAACATACATACACACACACACATATATATATATACACACACATACATGTGTATCCTCAGTTAATGATTTAAAGGTACCTTGTAAAAGAATACTCAAGGTATTTTAGCCCTTCAAGCCTTTATTTCTATAAATATCACATAACTGTGCAAGCAGTAATAGGATGAGGCCATCATGATAGCAAAGAAAACAGTAATACTTAAACTATGTTAGTATCAAGGAAATTGATAGGGTGTTAAGTGTTTTCTTAAACTTCATAATCTCAGGTACAAAAGAGTACCTGGGTGAGAAATGTTTGGTCAACATACTGTTCGCCACTGTTCTCAGCCCAAATTTAAATGACTTCATACCTGAAACATTGCTCTATAAACCAAGGATTTCTTATAACTTTGCTATTGACTTAAAGCAGTTCAAAATTATGAGTACGTTCTAAAAAAATGAAAAGTTTCACAGACCACACAGTTTGGAATCACAAGGACCTAAGTATCAAACTTACTAAAGAAAGGCTCCCTCTGGGATACCGTCTGCTCCTGCTCTTCGGAGAGGACGGAGCAGCCGTCAGAAGTTTGAGAGATGGTCTGAGGCCTGAGCTCCACTATGGCTCTGTCATGGACCTGCTTTGTCAGCTTTACAAAGCTACTCACATCCGAGCTTATTTTTTCCCTAATATCATGGAGGTGATAAATGCCCACGGAATATCATTATCATATGAATGACATGAAGTAAAGCATGTCACACATTTAGCAGTTTCTTGTACAGATTAATGGTTGTTATTATTTGTTGTCATGACTCTCACATTATCACATTTTTAAATGAAGATGGATTTTGAAATGAGGTTCCACTGTGTTTTCTGGAAACTCATCAAGAGATGAATGGTTTCACCACTTAACAATGCCCGGCCATGCCAGGGTTTCCCTTCTGTAATGAAAGCCCACAGGAAAGGTGGCCCCGGGTGCAGCCAGATAAGGAGTCCATCCAAGACTGACCACACGAGCAGGAGGTTCCAGGAGGTTCACTGCCCACTGCTAACGCAGCTGCTCGAAGAATGACCAACATTAACTAAATAACTGAATACATGGTAGATCAAATATTCTGGCCAAAGTCAAAGTCCTTGTGACTTGGTGGAGGAAGAAAGGGGCTTATGCATATTCTATCTGCCTCACAAAGAGAAGTATAAAAATGTGTTCTACTCCAAGAAACCTCTCCGTCCTTTTTTGAAAAGGAGGTTTCACTTTCAACCTCCTGTGAAAAAAATAATCACCAAGTTGCTAAGATTTAATGAGGGAAAAATCTACCTAATAAATTGGGACAGCAGAGTTTAATATGTTTGAGATTTCTAATGTGCTTTTTACCCAAGGCCTGCAAAACAATTATATCTCATCTGAAGAAGGAAAAATAGGTATTTTTATTGTTCATGGAAGCATGGGAAGATGGAATTAGGCTGGTCCTCAGTCAGAGAGGCTGACATCCTAGAAAGCTAGGAAGAAATGCGGTTAGCCTTCCAGCCTCACCAGCTGCACCAGACCTGGGATCCCCCCTAAAACTGACCTGTGAAGAGAAGAGACCCTTTCAGCAGGTCTTTCCCCACCACTTCTTTTTTCAGGAATGCAAACTCCTCCATCAAGAGTTCAACATGCTCCTCATGCAAGACTTTCCCTGTCAGGACAAAAATGGAGTGAAAAGGGCAGTCATTATCAATGCAGACAGCTGTGCATTGCAGAGTCTATGACTGTCTTCCTCCAGCACAGATGGACACACAGACCTCAGAACCCACCATGGGAACCACTACGTCCTTACACATCCCCACTGAGGGTGGTGCTGCTGCTAAGTCTACCTGCTGCTAAGTCTACAACAGAAATGGAAATCTAAGAAAGCAAGATGGTACACACCTACTCCAAAGGGAAGATGAGATCAGGGAAGTGTCTGCCAGCCAGCCGAGAGCTAACTTTTATTCTAGACAGAAGGGGACAGTGTAGCCAAAAAATATCTAAGAAACCTTTATAGAGGAACCTCTATATTGAGGAACACACAGAAGAAAATGGCTTCTCAGGACTGAAGGAAAGGAGCTCAAAGCAGGCTCTTCATTTCAAAGAACTGAAGAACGAGGTGACTTTTCAAAAATATCCAGGTTGGAGAAAGGATAAAACCTTAACATTCATAAGTAAAATTTTGGCTTCTAAAAGCAAGCTGTTAAAAATTTTTGTTTTGGTGACTTTTTCCCATTTAGGCCAGAAGTTTCATAAAATACCAGAACTATTTTTCTGCCTTGATAGTTCTTTATTTTAAGCTAGTCTCACAAGCCTATTTTTTCCATATATTTCCCCCATATATTTACCAACTTCTCTAGGTCCACAAAACAAACACAAAAACTTAGAAAAACAATGCACAATAAAGCTTTTTTGTTTAAGTATGTTTTGTTTAATTTTTCCCTTTTATTTTGTTTAGGGATCTCTATGGCTTATTTATTACTCATTATAGCTTGTACCTTTTAAGGTCATCAATCTTATCCCCTCTTCTCACCCCCTGGTAATCACCACTTTATTCTTTTTTACAGGTTTCAATATTTTAGATTCCACATAGAATTGATATGATACAGTACTTGTCTTTCTCTGTCTGACTTATCTGCTTAGCATAATGTGTTCAGGGTCCAATCATTTTGTTGCAAATGGCAGGATATCTCCCTTTCTCATGGCTAAATAATATTCCATTGTGTATATTTCACATCCATCTTTTTTTATCCACTCATCTATTCATGGGCTTTTGGACTGTTTCCATACCTTGGTTAGTGTGAGCAATGCTGCAATAAACATGAGAGTACACATATCTTGTCAAAATCCTGTTTTCATTTCCTTTGAGTATATACCAAGAAGTGGAATTGATGGATAGTATAGTAAATCTATTTTTAATATTTTGAGGAACCTCCATGTTGTTTTGCATAGTAGCTGAACCAACATATACTCCCAACAGCAATTTATAAAAGTTCCCTTTTCACCACATCCTCACCAGAACCTAATGTCTCCTGTCCTCTTGATGACAGCCCTTCTAACAGATGTGAGATGGTATCTCATTGTGGTTTTGATTTGTATTCTCTGCTGATGAGTGACACTGAGCACCTGTTCATGTACCTGTGGCCATTTTGATGTCCTCTCTGGAAAAACACCTGTTTAAGAACTACTTCGTGATGAAGTGTAAAGTGTGATTATGATGGACAGTTTCACTGGAACACAGACAGAAATCTGGGCCACTGGGAGATGCTCCTGGGACACTGGTCATTGCTTAACCCAGATTCATAGACAACACTGCACATTGTTGGGCAGGCAGGTTGCCTGAGTCTCCAGGAAGTCAGGTGTGTGGGAGGCTGGATTCCCTCCACTCACTCCCAAGCCCATGAACACAGCAAAGAAAACTTACTGTAAGTAGAGCTTCTTTCCTATGGGTGGTTTTGCTCACATTTGCACACCTATCAGGGGATACTGGGCATTGGGGAAGCTGGGCCATATCACAGACCATGATGTGTTCTCTATAGCACTGTTTCCTTATTTTCATTTCAGTAGTTTCATATCCGTGGTCAGGAAAGAAACTGTATTTCAGCTGCATCTTTGCTTGTTTTCCTTGAGTGAAGTAAGGCTCAACTGTGATAAACACACATGGCAACCACAATATACGTATACACACATGCATGCACACAAATTCATACACATGTATTCCTAGATCTCTTCATTGAAAGGACTTAGCAGATACCTCAAAAGCAATGAGCAAGCCTAGCAAACAAATCTTGACATCAAAATACCATTTGTTGAACTGTTGGTAGGAATGTAAATTGGTCAGCTGTTATGGAAACTTGCGTGGAGTTTCCCCCAAAATATTAAAATTGTAACTACCATATGATCCATCAATTCGACTTCTGGTATACACACAAAGGAAATGAAAACAGGGTTTTGGCAAGCTATATGCATTTCCATGTTCACTGCAGCTTTCTTCACGGAGACAGAGAAACAACCTAAGTGTCCATCAATAGATGGATGGATGAAGAAAATGTGCTATATATACATATATATATATATGTATGTATGTACAATGGAATATTATTCAGCTATAAAAAAGAAGGTAATCTTGCCATTTGTGACAAAAAGGGTGGGCCTTGAGAGCATTACACTAAGTGAAATAAGTCAGAAAGAGAAAGACAAATACTATATGATCTCACTTATATGTGGAATCTAAAAAAAAAAAGGAAACCTCATAGATAGAGAAAACAGACTGGTGGCTATTGTCAGATACAGAGGTGGTGGGTGGGTAAAATAGGTTCAGCGGTCAAAATGTACAAACTTTCAGGTATAAAATAGATAAGTCCTGGGGATGCAATGCACAGCATGTTGAGTATAGTTAGTATTGCATTGTATATCTGAAAGTTGCTGAGAGTAGACCTAGTAGACCTTAAAAGTACTTATCACAAGAAAAAAATATGTAACTGTGTGGTGATGGGTGTTAACTAAACTTGTAGTGATCATTTTGTTACAAATATGGAGTCATCATGCTGTATACCTGAAACTAATAAAATGTTATATGTCAATTATATCTCAATTTCTAAAGATGTTTTTTAAAATACCATTCACCACTAAATGAACCAGGGTTCCTTGGAGAAATGGCTAATTATAAAGCAGAGGCAGAAAAAGCATAACACAAACCATTTTGTGCCACAAAGCAAGGAAGTACTCAAAAAATTACAAATACAACAAAACATGAAAGACAGCATGAAGAGGTCCCCACTGACCAAACAGGAAACAATTTAACATCAAAGTAAATAATGAAAATGGATTACAATCCACTGTATTAAAAAAGGAAGCCAGGAATCCATACTGATATAAATTCATAAGTGAATAATGAGAAAGTGTGATAAATAACAGACACTAGCAAGTTTCAAACTACCTCCCCACAAAATAACCATTAGTTACAAAGGTGAAAAAAGTAATCTGAACTGGAGAAACCTGGCAAATACCACGTTAATCAAATAATATTAATAATGGATGAACCAAACTGGATGCCACTATTTCACTTAGGAAAACAGCATTAGCTCTACATTTCTATCAAAGATGCAGAGCCTTGAATCTAACCATGAAGAAACATTAGACAACCCCAAATTTAGAACATTCTATAAAATAACTAGTCTGTAATCTTCCTAAAAACCAAAAAAGACTGAGGAGTTGTCCAGACTAAAAGTGATTATGTCAACCAAAGACAATACATGAATCTAAACTAAATCCTTTTGCTATAAAGATTATTATTAGGAACACAGGTAATATTTGAATTGGGTCCGAAGATTATATTATAGTATGTATCAAAGTTCATTTCCTCCTATTTTTTTCATTTTTTTTAAGTTGAGGAGCAACTGACAAATGCAATTGTACATATTTAAAGTGACAACATGTTGATCTGATAAACATATACATTGAGGAATGACTACCAAGAACAAGATACTTAACACATCCATCACCTCACATAGTTTCCTCTTTTTGTGTGTCTGTGATGAGAATCCTGAAGATCTATTCTCAGCACTTTTGAATACACACTACCACATTACTAAGTAAGTCACCAGGCTATAAATTAGATCCTCAGGACTTACTTTTCATATAGTGGAAAATATGCTCCCTTCAACCTACATTGCCCTGTTTCCTCTCCCCTCTCCCCCCAAGTCCCAGGAAGCTCCCATTCTAATCTGTTTTTATAAAATTGGCTTTTTTTCCCTTTCCACCTATAAGTGAAACCTTACAGTATTTGTCTTTGTCTGGCTTACTTCACTTAGCATAATGTGCTCCAGATTCATCCACATTGTTGAAAATGGCAGGATTTCCTTTTTAATGGCTGGACAATATTCCACTGTGTATATATGTACCACATTTCTTTATCCTTTCATCTGCTGAAGGACATTTAGGTTGCTTCCATGTCTTAGCTATTGTGAATAATGCTGCAGTAAACATGCATATGCACATACCTCCTTGATATACTGATTTCAACTCCTTCCAATATATACCCAGGAGAGGAATTGCTAGATCATGGACCCTATCATATGGTAGTTCCATATTTAGTTTTTTGAAGACCTGCATACTGATTTCCATTTTGGCTGTACCAATTTATTTTCCAACCAATAGCACACCAGAGCTGTTGAATCTATTTATTGAATTTTTCATTTCAGCCAATGTATTCTTCAACTCCAGAATTTGTTGGTTTCTTTCTTATGATATCTGTCTTTGTTGAACTTCTCATTTCATTCATGCATTGCTTTACTGAATTTGTTGTCTGTGTTCTCCTGAATTATGCTGAGCTTACTTAAAATAATTATTTTGAATTCTTTTTCAGGTAATCTGCAGATCTCCATTTCTTCAAGGTCAGTTACTGGAAAACTATTGTGTTCCTCTGGTGGTGTCATGTTTCTTTAGTTTTCTGTATTTCTGATGGCTTTGCATCGATGTCTGTGCATCAAAGGAGCAGTTACCTCTCCAGCCGTTCAGATCGGCTTTGGTGGAAAAACAGTCCCCTGAAGGTTGCTGCAAGGGTGCCTGCTGGAGGGATGCAGCATTTGGTTCCTAAGGCACAATGGCAGTCTCTGTACAGCCCTATCAACTGAGGCCAACATCAGGGCAGACTGTGGGGCCAAGGCTGTGGAGGTCCCACAGGTGGCAGTCATAGCTAGGGTTCTTGGGTCCTCAGAGACAAAAGCTGATGGGGCCCTCCTTTCTCCTTCGTGGCCCACAGGAGGAAGCTCTGCTTGAGGGGATCCTTCTTGGCACCTGGTCTGGCAAGCTAGCACTCAGAGCCGTAGAGCTGAGTGCTGATATCAAGAGCACACAGGCACCACAGTTCCTAGGTCCTGGTATGTAAGTGCACCTGCAATGGCAGTGGCCCTGGTTTCGAAGGTGTGGACATGTACAGATTCCTATGGGATCGGGCTGTGGGTCTCAGGCAGAGGGGAGCACCCAGTAGCAGCATGGGCCCTGGCACAACAGACTGCAGTGGCGGCCTAGGCTCAGAGAGCAGGGGCAATAGTAGCACACACTACAGGTGGTGCGTCAAAGTCCCAACTCTGGCCGCAGGAACAGTCACAGCTATCCGTGGCATGTCTCCAGGGTTGGCCCACTAAAGCCACATACTGGGACTCAGGGCACAGGGCTCAGAGCAGCAGCATGAGGACCCAATGATGATGGGCCAGAGCCATGACCTGGGATCCAGAAGGTGGGACTCAGCAGTGGCAGCCTGGCCCAGCAACAGAGGTCAAGGCATGACCTAGGACCCAGGGAGGCAGGTCACAGAGCAGCAGTGGCTGCCCTGGCAGTGGTGGGACAAAGCTGTGATTCGGGCCCAGGAGTGGTGCACAGAGGAGCAGCAGCTCCATTGCCATGTACGACACAGTGTGTGGCACCCCATTCCAGGAAGCAGCACACAGCAAGGGCTGGGCCCCTGGGTTAGGTCTCACTGCAGCAACAACCCGGTGGGGAGCAGAGGGGGCTAAGTTCAGCAGCAGGGCCACCCAGCAGCTCCACCAGCTTGGCTCAGCCCTGGCAAAGACTGGGAGTCCTTGACGGGAAAGGCTGCAAACATCCGCAGCAGCGAAGCTTGCTGAGTCCTCCCACTCTCCTTTGTCCTGTGGGGTGAAATTCCTCTCAGGGGATCCAGCCTGACACTGAGTGACCCTGGGATGAGATGACTCAAGTAAAATGCTTCCTACACTTTTATATGCAGCTGTCCTCAGTTTTGAGCTCCAAGAGATTTTGATGCTGTTTTTGACATAGTCCAGGGATTTTCCTAATTTTTACTGGTTTATAGTTGTTTGTTTATTGTTTTGGTTGCTTTTGTGGCAGAGAATAGCATTGGGACCTCTTAGCCCTTCATCTTGCTGATACCTCCCAATTTCGTGATTTTGATGGTTATATGTGGTTACAAAGAAAATGTTTTTATTTCTAGGATATACACATGACAGTATTGAGGATCAGGTTGGCAACTTCCTCTCAAATGATTCAGAGAAAATAGTTCTTCGTACTATGCTTACAACTCTTCTATAAGTTTGAGAACTAAACTAACAGCTATAGCAACAAAAATATGAGAGCCACCCAGAAACAGTAATAGATTATGAAAAAAGAGATAACTTCTTAGGAGAAAATAAAAAGGCAACTTGTCAATTAATACACTGGAATTCTCAGCTTATGCTTTTCCTCAAACATATTTCCATAGCTTCCTGACATAAGCAATACATATGACATTCTCAAAGAAGCATGTTTGACGTCATCTTTCAAAATAGGGTATTTCATCTACCATAGGAGTAATGAGTATTTTTTCATTTGAGGGGAAATATTAGAGGCAATAAAAAATACTCATAGTCCTATTTACCAAAAAGAACCACTACTAAGATGTTGGCACATTTCCTTCTTGTCATTCTGCTGTGAACTCTTCTACATGGTAGTGCTTGTATGGTAGAAACAAAATTATATTTATACTTATATTTCAAGTATAAATATAAATTCATGCAATCATAGAAAATTGAGGAAATGAGGAAGAGTATAAAGAAAAAAATTAAACCACCCAGAATTCTACCAGTTAATCACTATTACCATTTTCTATTTTTTTTCCTTGCATACATACAATCATGATGCTTATATTGATGTTTTAAGTAACTTAGGAACAGTCTCAGATCCTAAATTAGAGGTAAGATAATAGGTAATCTATGTCACTGTGGAGACAGAAGGGCTGACACAGAAAATGAGCATTAGGGAACTTTCTGGGTAATAAAAAATGTTCTGTATCTCAAGATGGGCTTAAAGATGGTGGAGTGAGAGGTGAGACAGAAATCTCCTCCCAAAACCACATATAATATGAAAGTATAACAAATACAACTAATCCTGAAAGAACAACAGGAACAAACAGCCTACATCTGGGATAAGAGCAGAAATCATGGAAAAGTATAAAGTACAAAGCCGTGATCTGGCAGGACCCAAGCCCTTCCCCAACCCCAGCTCACTGGCAGGAGGAAGATAAATGGAGCAGAGCGGGAAGGGAGTGAAGGCTAAGACTGCTGAACACCCAGCCCTGGAGATCTGCTTTGGAAGCACAAACCTATATTACATGGTACTCTGGAGATGAATGGGGTTGGAAAGCTAAGACAGGTGGAATACTTAGATACTGAGATTCCAGCCACTTGTGGAGAACAGGTACCCACAACTGGCCACTATGGGACAAAAGAAAGGTGGGCACTGTGAGAGACTTCCGATCAGCGACAGGGCTGCTAAAGGGGCAAGGATTCCACACAGCTTGCTGCTCAGGAGAGAGGACATGCAGACAAAATTGTCCCAGTGCACTAAGCCCAGCAGGTTGAGAACTTTCAGGAGCTTCAGCAGCTCTATCCCCTTGGCTGACAATGCAGGTCTGAGGCCCCCCACTGTAATACGCAGCCTGCCAATCCTTCCTCCTGGCTGGCACCACCTTACAAAACTGCTGCCCCCACCATTGTGTCAGGCCAGCCAAAGGGTGGCCCCACCTACAGCTGCTACAAGGGCATAGCACAGAGGCTCCTCCTTGCACACTAGGCCCACTAGCCCTTACAGTGGAGGCAGGCACTGCAGCTGGGAAGCAGGAAAGAGCTCTTTCCTCCTGGCAGGCACAAGCACCGCTTGCTTGCGATCCCCACCATCATTCCAGAGGCTGAGCAGCTCCAGAGACTGGAACTTCTGGGCACTAGAGGGTGCCACCTACACCAAGTTATTAATACAAATATGAAATGTCAAATGAACCTGGTAGAAACCCAAATCCCACAAACACCAGAAAGAGGGCCAAGTGAAACTGAACTCACCAAACTTCTTGAAAAATATTTCAAAATAAAAATCATAAACATGCTCATGGGGCTATAGAAAATTATACAAGACCTCAGGGAGGAATTCAAGAAAGAGGGAGAAACTGAAAAATACAGTATCTGAAATGAAACATACAATGGAGGGATTTAAAAACAGGTGAGATGAGGTAGAAGAGATAGTATATGAAACAGAAATTAGAGAACAGGAATAAAAAGAAGCTGAGGCACAGAGAGAAAAAAGGATCTCTAGGAATGAAAGAATATTAAGAAAACTGTGTGACCAATCCAAATGGAGACAGTCTCTCAGACCATGGAGGGGCATAGATCTCCCAACAAAAGGGACCCAAGGAAGACAAGACATATAATTAAAAAGACAAGGATCAAGGATAAGGACAGAGTATTAAAAGCAGCCAGACAAAGAAAAAAAGGTCACATACAAAGGACAACCCAACAGGCTATCATCAGACTTCTCAGCAGAAACCTTACAGGCCAAAAAGGAGTGACATGATATATTTAATGCAATGAAAAAGAAGGGCCTCAAACCAAGAATACACTACAAGGAAAGATTATCATTTAGATTTGAAGGAGGGATTAAATAATTTCCAGATAAACAAAAGTTGAGAGAATTTACCTCCCACAAAACATCTCTACAGTGTATTTTGGAGGGACTGCCATAGATGGAAGTGTTCCGAGGGCTACATAGATGTCACCAGAGAAAATAAAACCACACTAAAATTAGTACACCAATTAATTACTAAGCAAAAGCAAAATTAAATCAACTGCCCACAAAGTCAGTCAAGGGATACACAAAGAGTACAGAATATGATACCTAATATATAAAGAATGGAGAAGGAAAAAAAAAAAAAAGAACCTTTGACTGTGTTTGTAATAGCATACAAAGTGAGTTAAGTTAGACTGTTAGATAGTAAATAAGCTACCCTTGAACCTTTGGTAACCACAAATCTAAAGCCTGCAATGGCAATGAGTACATACCTATCAGTAATCACCCTAAATATAAATGGTCTGAATGCACCAATCAAAAGACATAGAGTTACGGAATGTATAAAAAGACAAGACCCACCTATAGGCTGCCTACAAGAGACTCACTTCAAACCCAAACATATATACAGACTAAAAATGAAGGGATGGATAAAGGTACTTCATATAAACAATTGGGAGAAAAAAGCAGGAGTTGCAGTACTTGTATCAGACAAAATAGACTTAAAAACAAAGAAAGCAAACAAGAGACAAAGAAGGACATTACATAATGATACAAGGGTCAGTCCAACAAGAGGATATAACCATTATAAATATCTATGGACTCAACATAGGAACACCTACATACATGAAACAAATACTAACAGAATTAAAGGGGGAAATAAAATGCAATGCATTCATTTTAGAACACTTCAACACACCACTCACTCCAAAGGACAGATCAACCTAATAGGAAATAAGTAAGGAGACAGGGGCACTGAACAACACATAAGAACAGACGGACTTAACGGATATCTACAGAACACTCCACCCAAAAGCAGCAGGATACACATTCTTCTCAAGTACACATGGAACATTTTCAAGAATAGATCATATACTAGGTCACAAAGAGATTCAGTAAACTCAGAAGGACTGAAATTGTACCAACCAGCTTCTCAGACCACAAAGGTATAAAACTACAAGTATTGTGTGCAAAGAAAACAAAAAAGCCAACAAAAATCCCACAAACACATGGAGGCTTAACAACATGCTCCTAAATAATCAATGGATCAATGACCAAATAAAAACAGAGAACAAACAATATATGGAGAAAAATGAAAACAATAACTGAACACTGCAAAATCTGTGGGATGCAGTGAAGGCTGTGCTAAGAGGGAAGTATATTGCAATACAGGCTTACCTCAGGAAAGAAGAACAATCTCATATGACCAGTCTAAACTCACAATTAATGAAACTAGAAAAAGAAGAACAAATGAGGCCCAGTCAGTAGAAGGAGGGACATAATAAATATCAGATTAGAAATAAATAAAATCAAGAAGCATAAAACAATAGAAAAAATCAATGAAGGCAAGAGCTGGTTCATTAAGAAAATTAACAAAATAGATAAACCCCTAGCTAGACTTATCAAGAAAAAAAGAGATTCTACACACATAACAGAATTAGAAATGAGAAAGGAAAACTCACTATGGACACCACAGAAATACAAAGAATTATGAGACAATAATATGAAAAATTATGTGCTAACAAATTGGTTAACCTAGAAGTAATGGACTTTTCTAGAAAAATACAATCTTCCAAGGCTGATCCAGGAACAAACAGAAAATCTGAACACACCAATTACCAGCAACAAAATTGTACTGGTAATCAAAAGTCTACCTAAGAACAAAATACCTGTACCAGATGGCTTCACCGCTGAATTTTATCAAACATTTACTGAAGATCTAATACCAATCCTCCTTAACATTTTCCAAAAAGTAGAAGAGCAGGGAGTACTTTGAAACTCATTCTATGAGGCCAGCATCACTCTAATACCAAAACCAGGCAAAGACACCACAAAAAAAGAAAATTACAGAGCAATATACCTGAATATACATGCAAGAATACTCGACAAAATATTAGAAAACCGAATTCAAAGATACATCAAAAAGATCATCCATCATGATGAAGTAGTATTAATTTCAGGGATGCAAGGTTAGGACAATATTCGAAAATTCATGAACATCACCCACCATATCAACAAAGGACAAAAAACACTTGATCATCTCCACAGATGCTGAAAAAGCATTCAACAAAATTCAACATCCATTCATGATAAAAACTCTCAACAAAATGGGTATAGAGGGCAAGTACCTCAACATAATAAAGGCCATATATGAGAAACCCACAGCCAACATCATACTTAACAGTGAAAAGCTGAAAGATTTTCCTTTAAGATCAGGAACAAGACAAGGATGCCCACTCTCCCCACTTTTATTCAACATAGTACTGGAGGTCCTAGCCACAGCAATCAGACAACACAAAGAAATAAAAGGCATCCAGACTGGTAAGGAAGAAGTTAAAACTGTCAATGTTTGCAGATGACATGATATGGTACATAAAAAATCCTAAAGAATCCACTCCAAAACTACTAGAACTAATAGCTAAATTCACCAAAGTTGCAGGGTAAAAAATCAATACACAGAAATCTGTTGTATTTCTATATACTAATGATGAACTAGCAGAAAGAGAAATCAGGAAAACAATTCCATTCCCAATTGCATCAAAGAGAATAAAATACCTAGGAATAAACCTAACCAAGGAGGTAAAAGACCTATACCCTGAAAGCTACAAGACACTCATGAAAGAAATTAAAGAAGATACCAATAAACGGAAATACATCCTGTGCTCGTGGATAGGAAGAATTAATATTTGTCAAAGTGGCCATCCTACCTAAAGCAATCTACAGATTAAATGCAATTCCTATCAAAATACCAACAGCATTCCTCAATGAACTAGAACAAACAGTTCTAAAATTCATATGGAACCACAAAGGACTCCACATAGCCAAAGCAATCCTGAGAAGAAAGAATAAAACTGGGGGATTATGCTCCCTGATTTCAAGCTCTACTACAAAGCCACAGTAATCAATACAACTTGGTACTGGCAAAAGAACAGACCCATAAATCAGTAGAAGAGAATAGAGAGCCCAGATATAAACCCAAGCATATGTGGTCAATTACTATACAATAAAGGAGCCATGGATACACAATGAGGAAATGACAGCCTCTTCAACAATGGTATTGGCAAAACCAGACAGCTACCTGGAAGAGAATGAAAGTGGATTACTGTCTAACCCCATATACAGAAGTAAACTCAAAATGAATCAAAGACCTGAATGTAAGTCATGAAACCATAAAACTCTTAGAAGAAAACATAGGTAAAAATCTCTTGAATATAAACACGAACAACTTTTTCCTGACTGCATCTCCTTGGGCAAGGGAAACAAAAGCAAAAATGAACACATGGGACTACATCAAACTAAAGCTTCTGTACGACAAAGGACACAATCAACAGAACAAAAAGGCATCCTACGGTATGGGAGAATATATTTCTAAACAACATATCCAACAAGGGGTTATCATCCAAAATATAGAAAGAACTCACATGCCTCAACACCCAAAAAGCAAATAACCTGATTAAAAAATGGGCAGAGGATATAAACAGACACTTCTCCAAAGAAGAAATTCAGATGGCCAACAGGCTTTTGAAAAGATGCTCCACATCACTAATTATCAGGGAAATGCAAATTAAAACCATAATGAGATGTCTCCTCACACTAGTTAGGATGGCCAACATCAAAAAGAAAAGGAACAACAAATGTTGGTGAGGATGTGGAGAAAAGGGAACCCTCCTACACTGCTGGTGGGAATGTAACTTAGTTCAACCATTGTGGAAAGCAATATGGAGGTTCCTCAAAAAACTAAAAATAGAAATACCATTTGACCCAGGAATTCTGCTAGAAATTTACCCAAGGAAACAAGATCTCAGATTCAAAAAGACATATGCACCCCTATGTTTATCATAGCACTATTTACAATAGCCAATATATGAAAGCAACCTAAGTGTGCATCAGTAGATGAATGGATAAAGACGTGGTACACATACATAATGAAAAATATTATTCAGCTATAAGAAGAAAACAAATCGTTCCATTTGCAACAACATGGATGGAGCTGGAGGGTATTATGCTCAGTGAAATAAGCAGGCGGAGAAAAGACAAGTACCAAATGATTTCCCTTGTTTGTGGAGTATAACAACGAAGCAAAACTGAAGGAACAAAACAGCAGCAGACTCACAGACTCCAAGAAGGGACTAGCGGTCACCAAATGGGAGGGGTGAGGGAGGAGGAAGGGAGAAGTGGATTGAGGGGTATTATGATTGGCACACATGGTGTGGGGTGGGTCATGGGGAAGACAGTGTAGCACAGAGAAGACAAGTAGTGACTCTGTGGCATCTTAATACACTGATGGATAGTAACTACAATTGGCTGTGGGGGGGACTTAATAATATGGGTGAATGTAGTAACCACAATGTTTTTCATGGGAAACCTTCATTGAGTGTATATCAATAATACCTTAATAAAAATGTTCTATATGTTGACTGATGTAATTTCATGGGCATATACTTTGTCAAATGTCATTTAACACTGCACTTAAAATCTATGCATTTTATCACATGAAAATTGTATATAAATTTACAAAAAGCTTAAGGATTTAGGTCAGTAAGTTATTCAAATGAATACCAGAATTATTACTCAGTTTCTTCCACATGCTTTCTTTTGGTCTATTCAGTGCTTTTGTAGAAGAAACAAGACTTATTTTTTAGAGATCCTTGTGTCACAGAGTTCTAGCTCTGTAACTACTCTATTACTACTGACCCAGGTGCTCAAAAAAAGTTCACCCACTTATCATTTAAATGGGTCAAACTTGGCAAGCTATTCCATGTGATTGGTAGTTACAGATGGGGCTTAAGAAATACTAATTCTGAGAAGAATTCTGAGGAGAGGAACAGCAGGCCACACTTTATGTGTGTCCATGAAAAGAAAAATAGGACTTTTCCATCCCATTTGTGATACTTAAAATGCAGAAAGTCCCCTTAACCAAGCACCAGTCAAGCAGATGACATCCAATGCTAGAACTGTTTTCTATGGCACCTTTGCTTAATACACTGGCACTGTTATGGTTCTTCGGTCTTTCTTACATGAAGTTGAGATCTCCATCTCTATATTGCTACCCCCTAACAACTGAAGCAATACAACATAAATTTACTTTCTCTTTCTGTGGAGAGTTTTTAATATACCTTGGGATTTTTCTTCTTTACATAATCTTCTCTAGGTATTTGTCTAAATTAAGTGTAACTTTTGTAAAATTTAAGTTTTCTCATTTTCTTTTGTTTTGTGGGATTCTACTGTGTCTACAAATTTGTACCTTATTTTTTTAGATGTACTGTTTTATCTCATATTACTAAAGCAAATTATATTCAATATAGAAAATATGAACACAAATAAATGAAAACAAAATTATCCAAAATGCCACTACCAAGAAATAACCACTATTAAACTAATTGTCTATATTATCTGTATTTTTCTTAAAGTAATAACATAGTTTTGCAACCTTCATTTTGCATTTAGCCATGTATAATACACCTCTTCTTATGACAATAAGCATCTTCATGATGTTTTTACAACTTACATAGTATCAGATGAAAATACCATAATTAGCCATTAAAAATTATCTTATTATTGAATGTCAAATTTGTTTGCCATTTTTGCTCTAATCATGTTGGCATAAACACTTATGTATTTCTGTAAAATAAGGTTTATAAAAGATCTGAACTTTTTAATGTTCCTTTATATATATCTTGATTGTCACATTGCTAAGTTAATGGTGTTACTTCTGGACCCTTCTAATTACTGTGCATCAGTCTTCTACATAAGGTCAAACTATTGCTTCAACGTTGATTACCCTTACTCCTCTAAAGTTGTTTTTTTTTAATTTTCGTAAAAAACACATAACATAAAATATTCCATATTAACCATTTTTAAGTGTACAGTCCAGCAGTGTTACCTATAGTCACACTACTACACAAAAATCTTTAGTACTTTTTCATCTTGCAAAACTGAAAGTCTATACCGAATGAACAATTCACCATATCCCTCTACCTCCCACCCCTGACAACCGTCATTCTATTTTCTGTAAGTTTGACTAGATACCTCATATAGTACTTGTCTCTTTGTGACTGGCTGATTTTATTTACCAAAATGTCCATAAAATTCTTCCATGTTGTAGCATGGGACAGGATATCTTTCTTAAGGCTAAATAATATTCCATTTTATATGCATATCACATTTTCTTTATCTACTGATTTGTTAATGGACATTTGAGTTGCTTCCACCTATTGGCTATTGTAAATACTATGCTGTATACATGGGTGTGCAAATACCTCTTCCAGATTCTACTTTCAATTCTTTTCAATATATACCCAGAAGTGAGATTGCTGGATTATATGGTAATTCTATATGTAATTTTTTCAGGAAACTTTATACTGTTTACCATAGCAGCTATATCATTTTATATCCCTACCAGTAATGTACAAGTGCTCCGATTTCTCTACAATCTTACCAACACTTATTTTCTGCTATGTTTTGTTTTGTTTTTATAGTCATCATTCTAATGGGCTTGAGATATCTCACAGTGGATTTGACTTGCATTTCTCTAACTATTCATGATATTGAGCATTTCATATGCTTGTTTGGCCATCTGTATATCTTCTTTAGGGAAGTGTCTAGTCAGGTCCTTTGCACACATTTTAATCAAGTTGTTGAGTGGTAAGAGTTCTTTATATATTCTGGATATGAACTCTTATCAGATAAATAATTCAAAATATTCATTCCATAGATTACCTTTTCACTCTGTTGATCATTTACTTTGTTGTGCAGAAGCTTTTTAGTTTGGTGTAATCCCACTTGTCTGTTTTTCCTTTTGTTGTCTATGCTTTTGGTGACAGATCCAAAAAGGCATTGCCATAGCCAATGTCCAAAGGCTTTTTCCATTTTTCTATAGGAGTTTTATAGTTTCAGGTCTTACACTTAGGTCTTTAATCTGCTTTTGATTTAACATGGTATAAGACAAGGGTGCAACTGCATTCTTTTGCACATGGATATCCACTTTTCCCAGCACCATTTGTTGAAGAGCCTGTCCATTGTGTAGTTTTGGCACCCTTGTAAAAGATCATTTGACCATATATGCAATGGTTTACTTCTGGTCTCCCTATTCTATTCCACTGGACTATGTCTGTGTTTTTGTGAGCTATCACACTCTTTTCATTACTGTAGCATAATTTGTTTTGAAATCATGAACTTTGAGGACTCCAACCTATTGCTGTGTTCTCATGCACTAGCTATTCAGAGTCAATTCAGATTCCAGATGAATTTTTGGATAACTTTTTCTTTTTCTGCAAAAATTACCACTGGGATTTTAGCAGGGATTGTACTGAATGTGCAGATTGCTTTGGGTAGTATGCACATTTTAACACTAGTAAGTCTTTCAATCCATGAACATGGGATGTCTTTTCTTTTATTTGTGTTTCCCTTAATCTTTCTGCAATGTTTTATAGTTTTCAGTATTCAAATCTTTTCCCTCCCTGGTTAATTTTATTCCCAAGTATTTTATCCTTTTTGATCCTGCTCTTAATGAGATTGCTTTCTTAATTTCTCTTTCAAGGATAATTTATTGTTAGTGTATAGAAACGCAACTTATTTCTGTATGCTGATTTTCCTTTCTGTCCTGCAACTTCACTGAATTTATTTATTAGTTGTAACAGTTTTTTGGTAGAGTCTTTAAGTTTCTGTATATGAGAGCATTTCATGGGCAAACAGAATACTTCACTTTGTCCTTTCTTATTTGGATGCCTTTTATTCCTTTTTATTGCCTAATTGCTCTGACCATGACTTCCAGTACCATGTTGAATAAGAGTGGTAAAAATGGGCATCATTAACTTTATTTCCTGATGTTTAAAAGGAAAAGCTTTGTGATTCACTCAACATCAATTATGATGTTAGCTGTGGGCTTTTCATAAATGTCCTTATGATGAGATAGTCTCCTTCTGTTCCTAGTTTCCTGAATGTTTTTATCATAAAAGAATGTTGAATTTTGTCAAATGCTTTTTTCTCTGCATCAATTGAGATGATGGTGGGGGGCTTTTTCCTTCATTTTATTAAGTGGTGTATTACACTGATTAATATTCTTATGTTGACCCATTCTTCCATTCCAGGAATAATCCCAGTTGATTATGGTGAATAATCCTTTTAATATGCAGTTGAATTTGGCTTGCAAGCATTTTGTTGAGAATTTCTGCATCTGTATTTATCAGGAATAGTGGTCTGAAGTTTCCTTTTTTTATATCTTTGTCTGGCTTTGGTATCTGAGTAATGCTGGCCTCATAAAATAAGCTTAGAAATAAGTGTTCTTTCCTCTTATTTTTTGGAGATTTTTTAGAATTGGTGTCAACTGTTCCATAAATGTTTGATAGAACTTGACAGTGAAACCCTCTGGTCCTGGAATTTTGCAGTTGGGAGGTCTAATTCTTCTTTTGATTTTTTCCTTTACCCATTGTCTCTTTAAGAGTGTGCTAATTTTCACATACTTGTGGATTTTCCAGTTTTCCCTCTATTGCTAATTTTTAGTTTCATTCTATTATGTTCTGAAAAAGACACTTGGTATGAATTTCAATCTTCTTAAATTTGTTAAGACTTATTGTAGCCTCTATGTGGTCTCTCCTAGAGAATGATCCATGCATCCTCAAGAATTATTTGTAATCTGCTATTATTGGATGGGCTGTTCTATATATGATTGTCAGGTCCAATTGGTCAATGTTGTACAAGTCCTCTATCTCCCATATGGATCTTCTGAGTTTCCTATCCACTACCAAAAGTGAAATACTGAAGTTTCCTAGTAATTATTGTGTCCCTTCAATCTGTCAATGTTTGCTTCATATATTTGGGAGCTCTGGTGTTAGGTGAATTGACCTTTTTATCATTATAGAACGTAATGAACTTCTTTATTTCTTATAGCACTTTTTGACTTAAAGCCTATTGTTTGATACAAGGATGGCTTTCTGCTCTTTTGGTTACCATTAGCAGGCTTTGTCCACCCTTTCAATTTCATTCCACTTGTGTCTTTCCACCCTGGACCTTGTTTTTTTTTTAAATCCATTGAGCCAATCTATGTCTTTTGACTGGGTACACAATTTAATTATTTACATTTAAAGTAATTATGACAGGAAAGGAATTACTAATGTCATTTCCTTAACTGCTGCCTGTATATTTGTGTAGTATTTTGTCACTCTTTTCCTTTCTTATGAACTTCTTTTGTGTTGCATTGATTTTTGGTAGCAATATGCTTTGAGTCCTTTCTAATTCCTTTTGAGTATATTCTGTACTTATTTTTATGTGGTTACTATGGGATTACATAAAACATCTTTAAGTTATAATATTCTAATTTAAACCAGTAACTTCAACTGCAAACGAAAATTATATTCCTTCACATTTTCAACCACTTTGTTATTCATGTCACAAATTACATCTTTTTATATTGTATATCCATTAACATATTTATAGTTATTTTTTGCTCAATCTTTGCAATTCTAAACCAGAAAAATGATTTATGTACCAACAAAATACCACAGAATTCTATAGTTGTCTTTATATTTACTTTTACCAGAGAGCTTTTAATTTTTGTATGCTTTTGTGTCACTTTTTTAGCATCCTTGTGTTCCAAGGACTCCCTTTAGCGTTTCTTGTAGAGTAGGTCTAGTGGTGATTAACTCCCTCAGCTTTTGTTTGTCTGGGAATGTCTTAATCTCACCTGCATTTCTGAAGGACAGCTTTGCTGGATACAGTATTCTTGGTTGGTGGGTTTTTTTCCCCTTCAACACTTTGAATACATCATCCCAATCCCTCTGGCCTAAAAGGCTTCTGCTCACAATTCTCCTGATTATATACGACAAAGTCACTTTTCTCTTGCTTTTTTAAAGATTCTATCTTTAGCTGTGATTTTGACAGTATGATTATAATGTGTCTTGGTGTGAGTCTCTGGATTTATTCTACTTAGATTTCATTAAGTGTTGAATTTGTATACCATTTCCTTCTCAAATTTGGTAAGTTTTCAGAAATTATTTCTTTAAATATGGTCTCTGACCCTTTCTCTCTGTCTTCTCATTAAGATTCACATAATGCATAACTGGTATGTTTACAGTGTCCCATAAGTTCCTTAAGCTTTCACTTTCATCACCTTTCTCCATTCTTTTTCCCTTTAATTCAAAGTTCAAATGATTCACCTTCACATTTGCCAATTCTTTCTTCTGCTTGATCAGTTTTCCTGTTAAAACCTCCTTGTGAATCTTTTAATTCTGTTATTTCATTTTTCATCTCCAGAATTTCTGTTTGGCTCTTTTTTATAGCATCTCTTTATTGATATATTTTCATTTTGCTCATGCACTGTTTTCTTGATTTTGTTTACTCATCTGTGATCTCTTGTAGATGACTGAGAATCTTTTAGACAACTATTTTGAATTCTTTGTCAATTCATAGATCTACATTTCTTTAAAATTGGCTCCTGGGGATTTATTTTGTTCCTTTGAGTGGATTATTTTTCCCAGTTTCTTTGTATTCCTTGTGATCAGTTGTTGAAATCTGATTATTTAAAAAAACAGCCACTTCTCCCAGTCATTATAGACTGGCTTTGTGTGGGGGAAAACCTTTACAAAATAGCCAGGCTAGAAATTTTGGGGGTCTTGCAAAACTTTTCTGGGGATGTGTTTTCTCTGAGCTTGTGTGTGTAATTTCCAAGTTGAAGGCATTTACCCCTGTTCTCAAAAGGCTGTAATCTCTTGCTTCCCCTGATGTCTGCAGTACTTTAGCATCTCTGATGCTGTAACAAGCCACAGCACTTGCCTTGTTCTTTGAGGCCCCTGACCTGGTATCTCAAGTATACTACCATTTCATTTAACACTCCACATCAGAAGAAACAGAAACCAGTCTCTCAAGCAGTCCCCTGAAAAACAAGAATGTTGGACACATACTCCACTCTTCTTTTTCCCTCTAAGCAAGAAGCTAAGAGTTGGGAGCTTTCTCTTGATCACACAACGCTGTGCTAGGGAAGGGAGGGTTATGGTGAGCAAATACAATGAATTTTCTTACCCACTTCCGTAAAACTCTTCTTGGCTTTGTTCATACCTGGCATACCACAACTACTTATCCGGTTTCTGAAGTTCTCACAAAGGCAATTTGGTCTACATGTTGTTGTTAATTCAGTGTCCCATGAAGTCCTGGTGCTTCCTTTTCCACCATCTTACTGTCATTGTGCCCAAATTATAGATAACTTTTGCCATCCAAAATAATATAGCACTTCGAGTATGCCAAGTCAAATAAGATTATTACTTCTTGGGCTACAATATAAATGCTATAGTTAAATTTTCCATTTATTTTTTGTAAGTAAATTAATGCTGCTAGTTGTGAACATTTGGTGATGTGGGTTCCCAAAGGGCAGGGTATGTGCACCTTTGGGATGCATGTATTTGCAGCATTTTATTATTCCTTTTATCAAGCACAATATCTCATACAAAATAACCACCATGTAAAAGCTGCTTAGTGAATGTTGTCATCTGAATTATAAAAAAACTTGCCTAGAGAACAAAGATCACTTTCATTGTTAAGGACTTTCTTCTTTTTTAAAGCCATTCATGGTCTATACACATCCACTCAGGTTCTGCTTGCTTAAGGAGCTAATACCAAGGCTCCATACCATAATAACACTGATCCTTAATATTATTTTTCTCATTAAAAAAAAAAATTTAGCTAAGATCCCTATTTTATTCGGATGTCCTTCGTTTTTAACTAATGTTCTTTTTCTGTTTCAGGATGTCACATTACATTTAGTCATCATGTCTCCTTCAACTCTTCTTGGGTTGGAAAGTTTCTTAAACTTCCCTTGTTTCTTAATGATCTTGATAGTTCAGAAGAGTATTGGTCAGGTAATTTGTAGAATGCTCCTCAACTGTAATTTTTCTGATGGTTTTCTCATGATTAGACTGGGGTTATGACTGGGGAAGGAAAACTACAGAGGTAATGGGCCATTTTCATCACATCATGTCAAGGATACATGCTATTAACGTGACATCACTGTTGATGTTGCCTGATAACCTGACTGAGGCAGTGCTTGTCTGGTTTCTCTAGTGGAAAGTTACTCTTATTTTTTAAAAAGAAATCACTATGTGTAGGACATTATCTTTCTGAAGAAGCTTAGCCTGTTATCTTGCAGAGGTTACACATTCTAGCTTGCTTAATTTGTTAGTGTCATTTAATTTGTTCCCTTAACCCTGTATTTCCTGTAAAGTTTCGTTATATGATTGGTGCCAAGTACATCACACCAGATGGCTCATGGTGTCCGATGGACCCATATTAGCAATCATTTGGTTAAGATAGTAATAGCGGAGCTCTTCATTGTAAAAGTACATATTTTTCTTTGCAATTAGTGAGAAATATAAGAGGCATACTTTAGAATCTCGTTCTCTGTCCATGGACATCTGTGCCAGGAGAAATAATATACAAAGGTGATGGCCCAAAGCCCGCTTATCCTCTTGCTTATTGCTTCAGCAGTCATTCAACCACTTGTTCATTCAACAAACATCTACTGAAGGTCTACTAAGTTCTGAGCAGTGTTTAGCTGCTGAGACTATAAGGGGCAAGATGGGCTTTGTCTTCCAGAAGTACAGCCCAGTGCTAGGGAAAGGCAATCAAGAGTTTCAGTGAAGTGCAATCAGTCTACATTGGTAATAAGCACAAGGTGCTTTCTTTGGTGATTTTCATCATAAACGTTTACCATACTTTGTTCATATATTAAAGATTTTCAATAGCAAATGTTGAAACAGAGTTTGTGATTTAAACTTCATTTAATAGCTCCTTTAATCCATAAACATTCTTGCTAATTCTAGTTGTCTCCATAGAGGGACTTGCCCAGTTACTGCAAAAACAGAAATCTCTGGAAGGCAGCATGGCCTAGAGGAACAAATGTAGACTTCAGAGTCTAAAAGGATTGAACTCAAATTATCTATTTCCCATTTAATAGCCCTGTTGACTAGCTTTATGATCTGGCACAAATTAGTTAACTTTTCTGAGTGATGAATTTCTATACATAAGCTAGAGAAAATACATACCTCCAAGGGTTTCTAGGAAAATTAAGCAAAATAACATACAAAGCACTTGGCAGAGTTCCCAAGTTCCTGGCATATAGTAAATATTTAATAAATAGTATTCCTGTTGAGAAACATCAAAATCTACAAAGTATGCATATAAGACAATTGCTCTGATAAGGCCATTTCTCCATTAGCAATATAAATACCACAAGACTAAAACTAATACCATGGCACTATTATAGGTAGAAGCTAGTTCATATTTTTCATTAGAGCAAAGGAAGCTGATAAGTCTTGAACAAAGTTTACAAATTCCCATCCACCCCTCCACTCTGTTGGCCCTTTCTATATACCCCTTCTGTGTGCCTGCAGTATGGAAGTAGTTAGGGGGTTCCAAGTCTATAGAACCAATAATATATCTGACACTGGGTTAAGTTTTAAAGGCATAAAGATGGTACCACTGAAACTATAGAGGTACAAACTCTTAGTAAGAAGGACTGTGCTCCAGACAGAACATACATCACCTTTCTGCTCAGCCAGCTCCCACAGCTCCTGAGCTGCTGCCCAAGACAGTGTCATGGGGTATTCCACAAGGACGTGCTTGCCAGCATTAAGGAACTGCCTTTGGAAAAAAAAGATAAATACAGAGCAATACACTACACAAAAGCTTCACTAAAATATACTGCATGACAGGTAACAGAGTATTATAAATGCATAAATCTCTGTGTATATACATGTCATGAAGGAATACAGGTGAGAGTTAGGGCCAGAGAATGAGGAGGATGAATTGTACCTCACATTATTTTCTACTAAGGGAGTAAGAGGTATAAGAGAATGACTTTCTAGTTACGTATTAATTTGAACATTCAGCCATCATCTACTCATACATTCACTATGTACTGTTTACCAGTTACTCTGGAGGAAGAATAAGGACATGTTAACAAGTATGATTATAGCCATAAATAAAGACCACAAACCCCTAGGTAGCCAGCTCTGCCTGAGGCAGTCTGAAAAGATTTCACTAATGACATCTGAACCTTGGTCTTGAAGTATGAACAGGTATTTTCCAGAGGCAACATCCAGGAAGAGGGTGCTTCATTTTGAGCAGCACACGTAGGGGCCTGGGTGTTGTATGGTGCATTGTCCATTTGCATAGTGGTATGAATCTCAGCATGGCAGGGGAATGGGCTACTAGGCAACAAAGTCATAAAAGTGGCTGGGAGCCTGACTGTGAAGAACCTAGAATGCTATGCTCAGAAACTTGGGTTTTAGTCTCTAGATACTCTAAGATACAGTTATAAGCTGAGACTGTGCTGTTAGCTGCCAGGTCGTACATGGGGCTCCTCCTTCCAGGCTTAGTCCCACCAAATGCTTGAAGGGTTCTAGGCTTTGCAGTCAAAGGAGGGGCAGGGTGACACATCACTTCTCCTCTTCCTCTGCAAATAATGTCATCTCCACCCTTTGAGGCCATCACTACTTCCTTGGTCACTTATCTCATGGCAACACCACTTCACAATGATGTTGGAAGCACAAAGGATAAAAAGTTGGAAGCTAATTCACACTTAGAAAGAATGATGTACAAGGCTCAGAAAAATTGCTGGCTTTGTATTCTAAGTTATATGATGAGAAGAGGGAAGCAATGTCTAAACTATTCTCAGTACGTTTTTTAGAAAGAAACAAAACATTTTAATTCTTAACGTTCCTAATGTTTTAACTTAGGTGTACTAAATAGAAACTAGTTTTAGTTTTCATTTCCTCAGACATTTATTACCAATAGTAAGGGTTTTTAACATTTTGAGAACAGTTTTTAAAGGTCATAGAGCCACTGTAATATTGCTCAACTTGACCAATAACTATTGCTGCCTACTGTGTGCTGGGCACTACAGGGAAGACCGTGGAGAATGGATTAATCATCCTCAGCTTCCAATGAGCTCATTTCCCATTGGTTATTAAGACCCCTTTGCAAGATTCCAGTCTGCTCAGCCATTTTTACAGTCCCACATGACTGTGCAAGGAGAGGACTGCCTGCACTGAAAACCCACCTGATATAGTCCTCATGGCTGGAGCTTTCACTGCAGATATAAGCAACCTCAACCTCTTGGCTGGAAAGAGCTTCTTCCAAAGAAACCTGCTGGACTCCATCAATGCTCTTGAGCTCTCGTCTATTTGAGAAAAACAGAAAAATGGCACTGAAACGAAGGTAGAATATCAAATAAATGAGCCATCCTTCCTCTCTCCTCCCAATAATGTCCTGATAATCAGCTTTTAGAAATAAAGAAACCAATGTCCTCCCTCCCACTTTCAGGGCAATTTCCACCATGAGAAAAACATGCCTCAGGGTAGAAGTCAGGGGACTTGGCATAGAGCGCTCACACGACTGCTAACAGCCTGTATGGCGTGGTCATCTCTGAATTACTTCATCTCTAAAATAAAAAGAACTGATCTCCTTTTATCTCCTGAGAAGTGACCTCTACAGTCACTGCTCGCTGAAGACACTTGGCCAACCACTATGACGACTGAACCTCATCTAAGTCCAATACACTGACGCCTCTGAGATACAAAGTGCTTATGTCTTCAAGCTCCTTCACATACATCAAGCCAGCATGGGCTCATGACAATCAAGTAGAAGGTGGACCTCCCTGCCTCCTTTACAGCTGAGCTGACAAAGCAGGGGCTGCCATGTCTAACTAAAAGCAGAGGCAGGACAGGAGCCCTAAACCTGTGTCTCTTACAGAATAAGAAGGAACTCCTGCTTTAGAAGAGAGCCCTGGCCATCTGCACACTGCCCACCAGGCAGCAGTCCTCCACCAGTGGCTGTCACAGAGGAATCTGGGACAGCCAGCAGAAGGCTCTCGACCCACTCAGGACTCCCCTGTCCAGCAGCCACAGGACAATTGGGGAAGTTTGGCTGCCAGAAAGTATTATGGTAGGTTTCTTCTATGGGGACCACCAATCACCTTGCTCAACTTGACCAATACCTATTGCTGCCTACTGTGTGCTGGGCACTACAGGGAAGACCATGGAGAATGGATTAATCGTTCTCAGCTTCCAATGAGCTCATAGTCTGCTGGAGGGAAGAGGAGTCACATACACATAAGAAATAAGAACACAAGGAATGTTGTGCTGGAGGCACAGGAGGTGATTCAAGGAAAGCAAGGATCATCCAGTTTAGAGTTTCAGAAAAGGCTTTCTGGGGAGGTGGAAGGACTTAGCAGGCAGCTCATGAGAGCAGGGTGTGAAAAGTGGAACAGTGGGATAATAATGGCAGGGCAGCAGTAAAGCAGGGGTTGTGAGCCGGCCATCCTCTCACATGGCCAGGGTAATTTAGGGACTTCCCACTGCCTCAGGCATGCCAGCCAGCCAGCAGAGAGCTGGCTCTTAAGGACGGCTTCAGCCTTGGGCCTGAGTGTTACACACAGGAGGGGTGCAATGGGAGTTACAATGCTGCTAATACTCTTGACCTCCCGTTTGTATGCAGCTCCTTAGAATCTCACTGGGAGGGGAAGACTGACCAAGGGCAGATTCGCAGCACCTCTGCTTCTCCCTAGTGCCCCAAAGTCTGCTGTAAACCCTTAAAGGAAGGGCCAGATTTTGAGACAAACTGGAAGAAAGTAGGTCCCATGAATTAAAATACGAAAAAACTTCTGCATGGACATCACAATGGTTGCTTATGGTTTGTGTTAAGTAATTATTTGATTTCTCTAAAGCACTAGAAAGTAGAGCAGTGCCTAACTCACTCGCTGTCACATCTCTTCAGCCAACACAGCGCCTACCAGTAGGTCACAATATTGGTAAGTGCTGTTTCGCAGCACTGGCTTAGTGAGTGGCGTGTCTGTGAGGAAGCGGTGAAAGGTCGGGGGGGGGGGGGGGCTGAGCATGAGCATGGGGCGGGGAAGAAGAAATACGGTGCTAAGTTAGATTTTGGATGACTTATAGGAAATAGATAAACCTTAAAGAAAAATGGGGTTCAAAATTATCAAAAGGAGAAGAACATGAGATTTAAAAGAATGGGCTTTGGAATCAAATAGACTTACATTCAAATCTAGCTCTTAGACCTTCCAGTTGTGATGTGCAGGAAAATTAACTTAACTTCTCTGTGGCTCAGCTTCTTTGTCTGTAAGTGGGGTTGCTAATGATATCTATGTCAAATAGTAAGGCTTGTTGTAAAGCCCGGGGCCAATGCACAGACGGTAACTGTTATGCTAACTGATGTAACTGGTGCACACCTCTAGCCTCCTTTCAGGCCATCCCACCTGTATCTGCCGCGCCCCTTCCATAACTATCAGGCCTTGTGCTCATCTTCCCAGCCTTCGTCTACACAGTCCCCTCTAGGCTAACAGACTGCACATCCAGTTCCCAGATGTATCGGAACCTGAGCTCTTGTAGGGCTGACCCCAAGCACAGGTCTCTGGACTGACCCCAGAGCTGTCTCTCCTGGGCCTGGAGCATCTCTGGGTCTGAGGCCTAATCCATCTCATTGGGCTTCACATGAACTACAAACCAAAAAGCAAACACGAGCAACCTGGACACGAAGCCAATCAGGTTCAGGAACGCCGAGGAAGCATGTGGGTTCCGCAAGTCCCTCATCCGCACAGAGCCAGCTCTGCCAAGGCCAACCACCACCACGCCGAACTTCCTCTCGGGCTGAAACACAAGGGCCACAGTGGGGCTTACAAACAGTCCAGAATCGAGTGCAGAAAAGCAAAACAAAGACATGTTAGCAGGACTAGTCAGGGGCCAGCCAACCCGACACACACACCAAGCCCTTGGCATGGGAGGCACAGGGCACTCTGACGTGAGGGCTGGAGAGAAGCCAACTCCATCCAGAGAGTATTTCTGCAGGTGCTCTGACCCATGTCAGCCCCAGGCTCCTGGCATTTGGCTCTCCACTTCTGCCACCACCTCTCCAGGGACGAGCTGCCTCTGTAAGCCTTACCAGCCCATGGTCTACACTCCCTGAATCCTTTCTCTAAGGGACATGCAAATGTGATACAGCTGTGAGTAAGTCAGAGGCAACAGCTGCTTAGTGAGACGCTGGCAAACTGTGAGCTGTCACCTTACTCAGACTCCCTGCCGGGGCTTCCCGAGTTCCAACCAATTTCCCTCCCACTCCACTGTGGTAGCTGACTTACTATTTAGGCGTACTGCTGGCAGCTGTATGCAAGTAATATTGTAATGAAGAACTCAAGTGGAAGTTTTGAATTTTATACAGCAATTCAATATAATCCAAACTGATAAAATCATCTGTACACATCCCTTAAACCCAGTTCTTGCATGTCTGTGAGCACAGAAACATGAACATCATCTCAGACCCATGCCTTTCCTTCACCTCGGATACCCGGCTGTCACCATCTCCCAGCAATTCTGCCCCTCTCCTTGAATCCACTGCCCTAGTCTTGGCCCAGGGCTTCTTTGCCTCCTGCAAAAAACACCACTGGTCTTGCTGTTTCTCCTACAGCCTCCCCAAGCTGTCCACAGCCCTGCCGAAAGCAGCTGCATAAGATGAAAACTGAATGAGTCCCTTCTCTGAGCAAGGCCCTTCATTTTCCCAACTGTTAGAAACTGAGTGTTTCCCAAACTTCATTTGGTGGGAATAACATCCTCCAGTAAGATGGCCTTTGCGAGGTATTTAGGACTACATGAGGGACTCTCATGAATAGGATTAGCAGAGTCATGAGAGAGCGTGCTTCCTCCCCCTGCTCTCCGCCCACGTGGGCCAGCAGCCTGCAGCACAGAAGAGCTCTCACCAACCTGGCCATGCTGGCAGCCTGTCTGGGACTTTCCAGCCTCCAGAACTGTGAGAAACAAACTTCTGTTGTTCAAGCCACCCAGTCTGTGGAACGTTATTACAGAAGCCCAAACTGACTAAGACACCAACTAAAAAGAAAAATATCCAAGTCCCAGTTTTTTTTTTAAATATCAAGTCACTATGCTGTATACCTGAAACTAATATGCTATGTGTCAATTATACCTCAACTAAAAAACACTTTAACATGAAAAAAAAGCCCCTCCAGCCCCTTGGCGCTCATGGAACAAACATGAACACTTTCATTCTCCACCCCTGCCCCCCATCCAAGCATATTTCCCTCATGCTCTCCCATCTCAGTAAATGTCATACCATCCACTCAGTTGCTCAGGTCCTTAAACTTGGAGATATCCTTGACTCTTTTCTTTCTCCCACACCCAATTCATCACCAAATAACCCACAAGCATTCTATCTACCTCTGTCCATCTTCAATGCTGCCTTCCTGATTTCCTGCCCAATGCCTTGGACTATTTAGAAGCTTTATCTCTGGTCCCCCTGCTTTACCTCCTGTCCTGTTCTGTCAATTCTTCAAATGTTCTTTAAACTAATCATAATCAGATGATGTTACCTTCCTCCCCTCCCTCGCCACCTTACAACTCTCCAGAAGCACCCATCATACTCAGAATAAAACCCAAAACACTTGCTGTGGCCTACAAAGGCTTTCATGGTCTGGCCCCTGCCTGTCTCTCTTAGCTTGTCTTCAACCCGCACTGGCCTTCTCCCTGCTTTTTTAGCATGCCACAGTCATTTGCACCTCGGGCCTTTGCACTCATGGTTAACTGTGAACAGTGTCAAGCTCTGGGGATGTATTGTGGGCAGACCCTACTCTTACCGATCTCTTGAAGAGGGAAGTGAGCAAACAAGCCAAACAAGCAAGATAGTACACACTGTGAGGATAAATACAGTGGGGTGAAGGGATGGAGAATGATGGGAAGGGTGCCTCAAGTTTGATAGGGTGGTGAGGGAAGGCTTCTCTAAGAAGGCAGCTTTGAGCGCAAATCCGAATAAACTGAGGGGGTGAGCCACACAGGTATCTGAGGAAGAGGTAGGAGCTCTTTCAAACAGTCCAAGGTAGGCACATAGCTGCAGGGCTTGGATGGTAGCTACATCATAAAACAGGCAACAAAGTCTTGTAATTAAATATGAGTGTCTTCACCAAAGACTTCTTTACCAAACATATAAGGCCTTCTACCGCTGGCTCCAGCCTGCTTCCCCAGCACCGTGTTCAGGTCACTTCTCCTACTGTGCGAACCTAGGCTCTGACCTTCCTAATAACCTGAAAGTATGCAGAATATGCACAACTGTTCGCTACCTCTAAGTCTTTGCAAATCCTGTTCCCCTGAAACTGCTCCCTACTGCCCACAGGTGGACACCTACAAAGATTTCAAGAGTCAGGCATCTGATACTCTGTGAAGCCCTTCCTGATGTTATCAGTTTCTTTCTTTCCTTTTTTTTTTTTGGCATCTAATAAAGTTCACCCATTTTAATGTACAGTTCTATGAGTTTTGACCAATGTATAGTAATATAATTACCACAATCAAAATACAGAACAGTTCTATCACCTTCCTCCAAAATTACCACTTTGTAGTCAAACCCTCCTCCTGCCCTAGGCAACCACTGGTTTGTTTACCATCCCAACAGTTTTGTCTTTTTCAAAATGTCATATAAACAAAGTCATTTGATATGCAGCCTTTGAGTCTGGCTTCAACTTACCACAATGCATTTTTCATCTATGCTATTGCATGTATCAGAATTTTTTTCTTTTTCTTACTGAGTAATAGTAGTCCACTGTATGCATACACTGGTTTATCCATTCAGCAATGAAGATTTCTGATGCTCCCAGTTAGAATGAATTCATAATTCATTCAAAAATGAATAAAGCTGCTGTAGATAGCCATATACTAGTTTTTGTGTAAACACAGTTCTTATTTAACCTGGGGAAATACCTGGGCATGAGACTGCTGGGTCATATAGCAAGTTTAGGTTCAACTTTATGACAAATGGCAAAACTGTTTTCCAGGTATACCTTAGAATGGCTTATACTGTACTGTTTTGCATTCCCACCACTGACATATGAGAGTTCCAGTGGTTCTGCATTCTCACTAACAGCTGCTATTAATCAGACTTTTCTCCTCTCTTTTATTTTAGCCACTACAGTAGGTGTGTTGTGGAATCTCTCTGTGGTTTCTATGTACATTTCCATAATGACTAGCGATGTTGTGCGCTGCCTCACATATTCAATGGCCATCTGTATGTCTTCACTGGTGAAGTGTCCTTATCTTTTGCGACTTTTTAATCAGGTTGCTTTCTTATTGTTGATTTAGAGGAGTTTGTTATACATTTTTGATACAATTCATTTTTCAGCTACGTAATTTGCAAACGTCTATAGGTTGTCTTTTCATCCTCTTGAGATTGTCTTTTGAGAAGCAAAACGTCTTGATTTCAATGAAGTCCAAACTTATCAAAAAATTTTAATGGGTCATTCCTCTGGCTTAACCTAATGTCACAGAAATTTTCTCCTGTTTTCTTTTAGCATATTTATAGTTTAAAGTTGATAGTGTTAGATTACTTTATGTATAGTTCATCACTTAATAATTTATGTTTTGATTTGAATTAATTTTTGTATATGGTATAAGGTATGGCTCAAGGTTCCTTTTTTTACTTTTGCAAGCAGAGGGGCAGCATCCAGAATGAACAGTCATTCCAGTCTGTCAACTGCCTACCATGAGGCAGTGGTATGCCAGACCTGCATACGACCCCTTAGTGAAGTAGGCAGTGATAAAAGACCAAGCTTAAAGCACTAATGTGGGTATTTCATTTCACTGATATCTTTACCTGAACCTTCCTCAACCTCACTGTCAAGCACATCATCCATAAAATGATCCACTTCTTCAAGTTTTAGATAATTTGTTTTCCATCATTGTTAACCTTGGCAATATTATGGAGAGTCTATGCTGACTTCCTCCTTGCCTAAGAGGAAATATTCAACTTACTATATGCATAAACAGCAGCATGGCTTCCAATACCATGATACATGACAAAAGGACAAAAATAAATACATTAAAAGAAATATACAATGTTGAGAATTGTAGCTCATTAGAATGAGTATATCCAATCTAACCAGTCTCCACGGACATCTTCATTAGCACTGGATTTACCCTGTGCATTCATTTGAACATTCTCATTCATGGGTAATTTTCTTTGACCACTAGGTTTGTATCTGGTGGGGATTACTCTCTGGGAACATGTGTCAAATTTAGATGCTCTGAAGCAGCAGGCTGGGCTGGGTTGGTATCTAATGTGGTGAAACTGCAGCTTGATATTGCACATAATAACACATTATATCAATGAGCATACATATATTTGCCATGCAGCATTTGCAGTGGGCTAAAAGCAGAATACACTGGGAGTCTATCTAGGTGGAAAAGCTTGCCCAAGAAACTGTCTATATTTCTTTGCATTACATGTGGGAACTGGAACTCTGTATGGGATCCATTCGTGCTTATGGAAGCATACAATGTCTCAATCCTTCTGAAGAACAACTGTCAGTTCTAAATAAGACTTCCTCAGTGGAGGATGGGAGTGTCTGATCTTGATTCTTTTGAACTAGAGCCAATGCTTCATGAGTTTCTCTCTTGGTGATGGGTTTTGGAGAACTGAGAGGCATTCATTAAGTACACAAATGATACACCATATGAAACTCATCTTGTTTTCTGATAATGTCTTCTGGCTACAAATGATCAGACTCTGCCCAAAAAACCAATCTCTCATCTTTTGTCAAATTTCCCATGGTTCAGGAAATCAGGACCTGGATCAGCTGGGTCCTCTGCTCAGCATCTCACAAGACTGTAGTCAAGAGCTGACCAGGTTATATCCTCCTCTACAAGCTCAGCTTTCTCTTCCAAGTTCATGTAGTTGCCAGCAGAATTCAGTTCCTTACAGTTGTAGGACAAAGGCCCTCAGTTCCAAAAAGCCAGCTGCAGTTCCCTGACAAATGTCTCTATCCATAGGCAGTTCACATCATGCCAACATGCTTCTTCAATCCAGCATAATTTCTCTCTGTGGAGAGTCTAACTATAGACTCTATTTATTTAATAGGAATAGTTGGAATATATGTACACTGAGGTTGCCCAATTCTTTTTAAAAGACATCTTAGGTAGTTGGAGTCTTTCAAGTAATATGCTCATTTCATCTAAATTGTTGAATTCCTAGCCATAAAGATATTCATACTCTTCTGTCATTATCCTTTTAATGTTTGTAGAATCTGTAGTGATGTGTTCTCTCTTATTTCTGATGTTGATAACTTATATCTTCTTTTTCTCCTGAGCAGCCTGGCTAGAGGTTTATCAGTTCTAATAACCTCAAAAAATACTTTTGCTTTTTCACAGATTTTCTTGTTTTTTCAGTTGCACTGATTTCTGCTCTTGTCCTGCTTATTTTGGATTTAATAGGCTCTTTTTTTTAGGTTGGAGCTTAGGTCATTGATTTGAAACCTCTCTCTTTTCAAATATAAGCATTTAGTGCCATAAATTTCCCTGTAAGTGATGGCCACGCTTTAGCTTCATCCCACAAACTGTGGAATGGCACACTCACTTTCATTCAGTTAACAAAATGTCTAGCTTTCATTTTCATTCAGTCAACAAAATGTCTAATTTCCCTTCTGATTAATGGCTTATTTAGAAATGTGTTGTTTAGATTCCAACTCTCTAGGGAATTCTCAGACATTTTCCTATTACAGATTTTTCATTTAATTCCATTGCAGTCAGAAAACATCCTTTAAATGACTTGAATCCTTTAAAGTTTTTCAAAACAAGTTTTATGATCCAGAATAGGGTCTATCTTAGTAAATGCTTTGGGCGCACTTGGAAAGAATATATATCCTAGTGCTTGCGGGTAGATGTTTCCCAAGTCTGTTAGGTCGAGTTGGTTGACAGTGTTGTTCAAGTCTTCTGCATCCTTACTGATTTTGTCTGCTTATTCTATCAGTTATTGAGGGGTACTGAACTTCATTGTAGATTTGTGTATTTCTCTCTTCAGTTACCAGTTTTTGATTCATGCATTTCGAAGCTCCATCATAAGATACATTAAGGTTTATGATGATATGTCTTATCAATTAACTGACTGCTTTATTATTCTGAAATGACTACTTTTATTCCCATATTTTTCACCCTGAAATTTATTTTGTCTTATATTAACAATCCACTCCCATTTTACACTGATTAGTATTAGCTTAGTACATTTTCTTTAACCTTTAACTTTTACCCTGTGTATTTTCATGTCTAAAATGAGTTTCTTGTAAGCAGCATATAGTCAGGTCTTGCTTTTTTACTGCCTTTCAGTGAAGTGTTCACATTATTTACATTGTGATTACCAGTATGATTGAGTTTCAGTCCACCATCTTTCTGCTTGTCTTCTACTTATCTAATTTCTTCTTTAGATTATTTCTTATGATTCCATTGCACCTCATTATTGGCTCTTAACTGTAACTTTTTTTCAGTGTCATTTTAAGGCTTTTATATTACATATATTTTACTTATCACAACTTCCTTAAAGTAATATTATACCATTTCACAAATAAGACTCTTATAACAGCACACTTCCATCTCCTGCTTCCCGGATTTTGTACTATAGTTACACACGTTAATTCTATATTAGTTATAAACCCCACAAGGTTTCAGTCTGGAAAAGAGGAACCATTCCATGCGTTCTAAGCATAAAGTTCAACACAGGGAATTAGAGGCTCATATAACCCCTGCAACCACCGGGAAACTAAAGCCAGAGAAGCCATCACTGGCCACCTCCCTGCTGTACTTCTCAAGAGCTTGTCTGGAAGCCAAGATGTCTGGAAAGTGTCCACTGTCTCTCTCAGCCTGTAGCTCAGGGGAAACTGATTCACAGGAGCCTGACACCCTGCTGCTGCTAAACCCCACCCCAGCTTTAGCTCTTACCTGATGTGAGAGCTGCAGTTGTATCCTGTGAATGTCTCTCTTTCTTCAGCCTTCCATGTCTCCTAAGTATACCTCTAACTGGCCAATGTCACATGTGAGAGAGAATTCTGGGAAATTTAGTTCCTAGCTCCTCTTCCTTGGATTACAGGTCAGCGAGGAAAAGAGTGGCCACAATACCCAACTGACAATAGGCAACTTAGCCGAGTTAGTACCTTTTGGGTCACATGTCTAGTTTTTATTTTTACTTCTTGAAGGTCTCACATACCAAAAAGAAGTAAGACAGTCACTAGAGAAATCTTTACAGCCAAACACATATACCTGGTCAAACATTTGTTTCTTAACCAAGAGAAAGAGACACATACCTCCGTATATGGCATTCCTAAGATTAACTACTGAATTCCTACATTCCAGATAACAACCAGGAACATAAGTTTCTATTAGCTTCCAAAGAGCCACAAGGCTAAGAAATAGCTCCACTATCTGTAATAGGCCACATTGTTTTTTTACTCCAGTAGTTACTGATAGACACAAACCTGCATATACAATCTGGCTTGCATAGGAAAAGACTGAATGACCAAGCACTTTATGGTTTGGTTTAGACAGTGTTCTTTTGCAAAACTGACACAGGGATATGAGCAAAAATATTGATATATTTTTTTAATTTTTAATTTAATTTTTATTTTGGTATCATTAATCTACAATTACATGAGGAACATTATGTTTACTAGACTCCCCCCAACAAGTCCCCCCACATACCACATTACAGTCTCTGTCCATCAGCATAGTAAGATGCTATAGAGTCACTACTTGTCTTCTCTGTTGTACAGCCCTCCCTGTGCCCCCCCTCATTATATATGCTAATCACAATGCCCCCTTTCTTTCTTTATTCCCCCTCCTTATCCCTCCCTTCCCAACCATCCTCCCCAGTCCCTTTCTCTTTGGTACCTGTTAGTCCATTCTTGGGTTCTGTGAGTCTGCTGCTGTTTTGCTCCTTCAGTTTTTTCTATGTTCTTATATTCCACAGATGAGTGAAATCATTTGATATTTGTCTTTCTCCACCTGGCTTATTTCACTGAGCATAATACCCTCTAGCTCCATCAATGTTGTTGCAAATGGTAGGATTTGTTTTCTTCCTATGGCTGAATAATATTCCATTGTGTATATGTACCACATCTTCTTTATCCATTCATCTACTGATGGACACTTAGGTTGCTTCCAATTCCTGGCTTTGTAAATAGTGCTGTGATAAACATAGGGGTGCATATGCCTTTTTCAAACTGGTCTGCTGCATTCTTAGGGTAAATTCCTAAAAGTGGAATTCCTGGGTCAAATGGTATTTCTATTTTGAGCTTTTTGAGGAACCTCCATACTGCTTTCCACAATGGTTGAACTAATTTACATTCCCACCAGCAGCGTAGGAGGGTTCCCCTTTCTCCACAACCTCACCAACATATGTTGTTGTTTGTGTTTTAGATGGTGGCAATCCTTACTGGTGTGAGGTGATATCTCATTGTGGTTTTAATTTGCATTTCTCTGATAACTAGCGATGTGGAGCATCTTTTCATGTGTCTGTTGGCCATCTGAATTTCTTCTTTGGAGAACTGTTCAGCTCCTCTTCCCATTTTTTAATTGGATTATTTGCTTTTTGTTTGTTGAGGAGCATGAGCTCTTTATATATTTTGGATGTCAAGCCTTTATTGGATCTGTCATTTACGAAAATATTCTCCCATACTGTAGGGTACCTTTTTGTTCTATTGATGATGTCCTTTGCTGTACAGAAGCTTTTCAGCTTGATATAATCCCACTTGTTCATTTTTGCTTTTGCTTCACTTGCCCAGGGATATGTTCATTAAGAAGTTGTTCATGTTTATGTCCAAGAGATTTTTGTCTATGTTTTTTTGTAAGAGTTTTATGGTTTCATGACTTACATTCAGGTCTTTGATCCATTTCGAATTTACTTTTGTGTATGGGCTTAGACAATGATCCAGTTTTATTCTCTTACATGTAGCTGTCCAGTTTTTCCAACACCAGCTGTTGAAGAGGCTGTCATTTCCCCACTGTATGTCCATGGCTCCTTTATCATATATTAATTGACCATATATGTTTGGGTTAATATCTGGACTCTCTATCCTGTTCCACTGGTCTGTGGGTCTGTTCTTGTGCCAGTACCAAATTGTCTTGATTACTGTGGCTTTGTAGTAGAGTTTGAAGTTGGGAAGCGAGATCTCCCCTGCTTTATTCTTCCTTCTCAGGATTGCTTTGGCTATTTGGGGTCTTTTGTGGTTCCATATGAATTTTAAAACTATTTGTTCCAGTTCATTGAAGAATGCTGTTGGTATTTTGATAGAGATTGCATTGAAT
The DNA here is from genome assembly GCF_030020395.1 of Manis pentadactyla. Taxonomy (NCBI): domain Eukaryota; kingdom Metazoa; phylum Chordata; class Mammalia; order Pholidota; family Manidae; genus Manis; species Manis pentadactyla. The sequence continues at coordinate 49,605,122 of NC_080025.1, forward strand.
CTGTAGATTGCTTTAGGCATGATGGCCATTTTGACAATATTAAAAAATATTGATATCTTTACAGCTGAGTTGACTCTTCATATTACATGAGGCCTCTAAAAGGCATGTTCTGAAAGAAAACTGAAAACCAAAGAGATGAGGATTTCTGGTTTCAGATTCCATATTTCAGGAGCTTACCAGTTGCCATTCCATCCTAAAAAGTAAAAAGCTAACCACTCTAAAAAAAAGCAGGGCCTCTTCTAGGATCCTTCAGAGAGGTGATGACACAAGGCAAACCACTGTCCTCAAGACTGGACAGACAGAGTAACAACTTAATGGAGCAGAGACTAATGAGTAGGAACCATGGCAGGAACCAGTGCTACAGGAGGAAAGCCTGAATTGTAACTGATCAATTGCTGGAGGCTCAGGGTGGACAACTCTAAGAGTTAAAAATTCCACGGGTACCTACCTCAATTTTGTGAGATTTAAATCCAGGAACTTTACCAGGTTCCCATAGTAAATACTGGAGAAATAGCCCTTTATGCTTCCAGCAGGAGGGAAAAAGAACTATTTTCAAACAAGCCAGAGTTAACAAGGCCTGAACTCAGGGTAAACTAGTTAACCTACTAGGGTATTATCAGAGCCTAATCTAAGGGAAGGGAAATGCCTAACTCTAAGCCACTCTAGCATCTTCTCCCACATAATGGAAGAGGAAAATAAAGAAACATCTGCAATATTCACAATCCAGAGGCACAGGCTCACTAAAAGACTGAGACCTAATCACTATAATAAGACTATAGGACTATAGGATACTTCACCTCTCCCCACACCTCACCACCACATTACTAAAGGCCTATTTATAGCAGTTCCTTTTACCTGGTACATCACGTCTGGCTATTAAGAAAAAATGAGAAGACATGCCAAAAGACAAAGAAAAAACGTAATCTGAAGAGAAAGGGCAAACATCAATCAGACATGGCAGGGGTGTTGGAATTATCAGACTTGGAATTTTAAAAATTATGATTATTATGCTAAGGGCTCTAATGGATAAAGTAGACATCATGTAAGACCAGATAGGCAATGTAAGCAGAGAGATGGAAATCTTAAGAAAGCATGAAAAAAAGTGCCGGAGATCAGAAACGTAACAGAGATGAAGAATGCCTTTTATGGGCTTATTAGTAGAGTGGACTCAGCTGGGAAAGAGTCTCCAAGCTTGAGGATATCTCAATAGTAACCTCCAAAACAGAAGAGCAAAGAGAACAAAGGCTGAAGGGGGCAGAGACAGAAAGCAAGGACTGTCAGGTAACTACAAAAGGTGTTAACGTCTGTGTAACAGGAATATTAGAAAGAGAAGAGAGAGAGAGAAAAGAAGAGGTATTTGAAAAAATAATAATTGAGAATTTCCCCAAATTAACATCAGACACCAATTCATAGATCCAGGAAGCTCAGAGAACACCATGAAGGACAAATGCTATGCACACCAAAAATACTTACATAAACCATTAAATTACAGAGAATCAAAGATAATGGAAAACATCCTAAGAGAGGCAGAGGGAAAAACAACTTTAAAAAAGTTAAGAATTACATCCTACTTCTCTGCAGAAACCATAAAATGCAAGCACAGAGTGGAGTAAAATATGTAACATGTTGAGAGATAAAAACTACCAACCTAGAATTCTCTACCCTGTGAAATGATCCTTCCATAGAAAAAGAGAAACAGAGTGTTCAGACAAACAGAAATTGAGGGAACTAGCTGCCAACAGGCTGCCTTGCAAGAAATCTTAAAAGAAGTGACTTAGAAAAAAGGAAAATAAGATGGTAAAAAGGAAAATAATAAAATAAATAATAAACTCAGGTTTACATAAAGAAAGGAAGAGCATTAAAGAAGGATTAAGTGAAAGTAATATAAAAACCTTATTTTTCTTACTCTTAACTGATCTAACCAGTAATTCATTCAAAATAATACAAATGAAGTATTTGTTATATAAGATGTATGTAGACATCTTATGTATTTATACGCTTATGTATGCTTTTATATACATGAAATGAATGACAGCAATGACACAAAGCACCAGATGAAGGAATAGGATGATTTCGTTATTTTAAGGTACTCATACCCTGTAAGTGGTACAGTTTTACTTGAAAATTGACTTGGATTAGCTATAAATGCACACTATGATCTATATGGCAACCACTAAAAAAAGTTTAAAGAATATAATCAATATGCTAGCAAAGGGGAGAAAGTGAAAGCATATAAAATGCTCAGTTAAAACCACAAAAGACAGGAAAGAGTGGAAGACAAAAACAAAGGAACAAAGAACAAGGGCAACAAATAGAAAACAGTAACAAATATTAATCCAACTGTATCAATAATCGTTTTGAACACTGAGGTCTAAATGTATCAGGTAGAAGACAGATCATAAAAGTGAATTCAAAACCAAGATCCAATTATATGTCATCTACAAGAAACCCACTTTAAATATAAAGACATACACAGAGTAAAGAAAGTAGGAGTAGCTATATTAATTTCAAGAAGGGTATTACATAATAATAATGGGATCCAAGAAGACATAATAATGCTTAACATGTATGAGCCTAACAACATAGCATCAAATTATATGATGCAAAAACCTGATAGAGCTGCAAAGAGAAATTTATAAATCCACTACCATAGTTACGTAACACAGAAAAACTCAATTAACCTCTGGGTTTAAAATTCAACACTAACATTAACATGAAAATGAACTCAAGTAGCCCACAAAAACTTTGTAACCACCACAGTGGCAGTTTCTCTTTGTTATCCCTATTTTCTGAATCTCATGGTCAGAGATAAGGCAGAAAGTTGATTTTGGGGAACCCAGGCCATCCGGTCCTAAGGATGAAGCAATAAGGAAAACAAAAAGCAATGGAATTGACCCAATAAGGTCTGTTTAGATACTTGCAAGTTGCTCTTTTATGTGTCTGTGAACACCACAGTTTCTCTCCCCTTTAAAAGCCCTAACTGCATGTGCTTCAGGCGGACAGTGGTTCTTTAAGGTACAAGACTGCTGCTCTCTCATTTGCTGTCAAATTAATAAACTATTCTTTCCCTTTCCTCAAAACCTTGTCATTGTGCATATAACATAGGGGGAGTCACAGGGAAGGTAGTATAGCACAGAGAAGACAAGTAGTGATTCTATAGCATTTTACTATGCTGATGGACAGTGACTGTAATGGGGTATTGTGGTGGGGACTTAATAATGGGGGGAATCTAGTAACCACAATGTTGCTCATGTGATTGTATATTAATGATACCAAAATAAAAATAAAAATAAAAAAAACCTTGTCATTGTGTTTTGTGACTTGACTTTGGTACCAAGGACCGGTTGTTGGTTAACAGCTGGAGCCTTTAAACACACCTCTATCAGAAATGGACAAATCCAGCCAGCATAAAAGCAGTAAAGTCAGAGCTGAACTCAATAATACCATCAATCAAAGGGATATAACTGACATCTCTAGACTACTTCATCTAACAACAGCAGAGTACACATGCTTCTCAAGCTCACATGAAACATGAACCCACACAGACCACAGTTTGGGCCATAAAACACCTTTAAAAATTTAAAAGAACTGAAATTATACCATATTTGTAATCACAATGGAATTAAACTATAAATCAATAACAGAAAAATAACTGGGAAACCCCAAAACATTGAGATTAAACAAATCAAAGAGATAGCTAAACTGTTCTGTAGAGATGGCTAAAACTTTGGGGCTGGGAACCAGCAAAAGGTAGAAGCAAGGGGAAGAGAGATGATCAGAAAGGAGAAAGTGCATGCAGGTTATGAAGCTGAAACCAGTAATATGCAGAGGAGGAAGCCAGTAGGACATGCCCAGTGGAGCAATCTGCAATTATTTCTAGAAACCAGGATGTCAAAAATTCCACTTTCAGTTGTTTGCTGTGCTCTGCTGCCTTGGACCTTTGGTAAAACGCCACTATATACACATAGGAACAGAGGCACTTTCAACAGCAGAAAAGGGACAAACATAAGGGACAGCAAAGTGACACTCAAAAACTTGAAATTCAGGGCCAAATCACAGTCACCGAGTGAGCTTGCTCTTTTTGGATGGAAAGTGGTGTTTGGAGCTCCAGATCTGATCATGGATTTGGAGAAAGTTGGGATTATGAGAACATTCTCTGCCAACTTAGAAAAAATATGTTTTGAGATGAAGAAGGTAGAATAAACTGTAAAAACTGCTGCAGAAGAACTTCAAGGAGGGAGGCATGAGGGTACAGGTGCTGAACCACCAGACTGCAAGAGGGAAAGGAGATTCCAAACAGGAATGACAATGCAATGTTTCTCATGCATTGTTTACAAGAAACAAAAAGTTTGACGAGACATTGGTTGGCATGGGAAAACAGGCATATTCATACATGCAGGAAGGAGAGAAAAGCAGGCAAACTTTATAGAACAACTTGGAAATATGTATTATGTAAATATTCTTTGATCCAGTAAATCCATTTCTAAGGATGTAGCCTATTGATCTACATAAGTTAAATGACTAATTTTGTTGCAGACTTGCTTACAATAGTGAAAGATCAAACATAATGTATATGTTGTTAATAACATGCTGGTTTTATTAAGTTTGGTATAGCCCAGAAATGGAATATTACACAGCTATATAAAAAAAAAAGAACAAGGAAGCTATATCTCTAAGGAACTGATCTCCAAGATACATTGTTGGAAAATAAAAGCAAAATACAAATCAGTGTAACTTGTGTGCTACCAATCATGTAAAAATAGAAGGGTGGCAGATAAAGAAAAAAAATATTTGTTGTATATATTTAGAGTCCCTCTGAAAGAAGAGCCAAGAAAGCAGTAATATCAGTTGCTTAGGAGCATGAGAAACAGTAGCTGGCAGGGAACAGGACTTCTCAGGGTAAATTTTCTTCTCTAAATTGTTTAAAGATTTGAATCATGTGAATATTAATTTTCCAAAATACAAACACTAAAGATAGGTGTCAATATCCAAAGGATGTTCCAAGCAGATGAGAACTCCACAGCTTGTACAGTCCCTGGCTTACCCCCATCGCCCTGGGGCTTCCTCTGCTGTGCCCAGCATCCTCTGCTGCCCCACCTTCGGGGCCCTCTGCCCGTGACCATGCCCTGTCCAGTACCCCCAAATCATCTGACTCCTCACACCTGCAGGCGACAACTGCTGCTTTCACTCACCTTTCCAGCCCAGAGTAATCTGCTTTTCACTACCATGCCTCTCTGCTTCACCACAGGTCATATCAGACCTCATGGCCAAATTCAAGGGATTTTCCTCAGTTGCATTCTCCTGAACCTCAGACATGTCTGAAATGTAACTTTAAATTTGGTTCTTCTTTAATTTTAATCTTTTATTTTAATCTTCTTTAAATTCACTCCTTCCTTGTTCTCTCACCTCACACCAAGCTTTTCTTTTCATACTGCACCATTTTCCTTCTTTACTCTGCCCCCCAGACATGCATATTTCCAAATACTCAAACCTTATCCCTCTGTTCTCTCTTCTCCATATTCCCAAAGTTGGGAACCCCTCATTCTTAAGGTTTCCCTGACTACCTTTATGCTTAAGACTCCAACATCTTGAGCTATGAGCCGTCCTCTTCTCCAAGCTGCAGTTGCAGGAAGAAATGCAAACTGGGAATATCCACCTGCCCACCTCACGCTGCCCTGGATTCCAATCATCTGCCTCCCCTGACTGGCTTTGCCTTGAGACTTCTGGGCAAAGGCTAGCGGCTCTGCGAATTCTATCAGGCACCCCACTTGAAATGCTTGCAATCCTGTGAGTCATTCATGCATTTAACAAACATCCTCTGAGACCAAAGGGCTTAATGCAGCTAAAAATCTTTCTTCACCCTTTCCCTCCAGCCAGCCTCTGACACAGCAAGTTTTCCTTTAAAATTTCTGTCATATGATTTCCTTCCTCTACATTTTCACTGACCCACCCAAGCTCTGGATAACATTGTAAGATTACTAAATGGTTTCTGAATCAACCTGTCATTTAGTCAACTAACATTTAGTGAGGACAAAGTATGGATGAGGCATCATGTCAGATGCTGGGGGGAAACTAAAGTGAACAAGGCACACAGACTCCAAGTCAGGGAATGGTAAGTAACAAAAAAAGAAAGGAGGAAGGAAGGAAAGGGCAATAGGAATTCTCAAAGGGAGGTATAACTTTCAGAGAGAAAGCACTGAGAAAACTTTTCATGGAGCAGAAATGACATTTGACAGTGACCTGGAGAGAGCAAAAAATGCAGAAATTACCTGCAGAGAATTCTTTCAAGAAGCCTCCCTTTGAAAGGAGTTAGAAAAGATTACAGTAGCTTGACAAGATATCATGTGTTGTTCTGTCCTGATGAAAGTAAAAACTAAAGCATTTTGAAGTATTCATGAGAAAGAACGGAAAGAAATGAGGTTAAAAGGCACCTGGTAAAGGAGATAACAACCAGGGAGGCAGTGCAAGGTCTGAACAGGCAACAGAGTTTGTAGTTCCATATGGAGAGGGGTACGTTTTCACCAGAAACATCTTGAACTGGATGCAACTGGTCCTTTTCCAACATCCATTCCGCTTTCTTCTTCCCATGTCCAGCCCAGGAGTAGAGAGGGAAGCTGCTCCAAGAAGGGCCTACTTAGTCTAAGCCAACTGGGAAAATCCAGGCTCCACTAATACAGTAATTGATCCAGAAATGAGAATGTGACCCGATTCTGGCCAATAAGACCTAAAGAGGCATTTGATATTGCTGCAAAAAAAAAGAGTATCCCCCTCATCTGGGAGAGCTGCAGAAAGCCATCTTTCTCCTGCTCAAAGTGAATGAGGAAGCATATAACCCTAACTGCTGCAGACAGTCATCCTAGAACCGTAAGAGGAACCATCCACAAGATAAAGTCAATACTTTGATGGACAACAGAGAGATGAAAAGATCCTGGGTCCTTGAGGAGACTGCTGAGCCACCGGATCAAGCAACCCTGAAGTCTGCTCTCCATCTGGACTTTCAGGATAAAGAATACTTTAAGTTAGGTTTTCCTATACTCGAAGCCTGGAGCTCTCTCACTGACAAACATCCTTCCACTGTGACAAGAGGAACAAGAAATGTGAGAGGCAGGAATTGAGACAGATGATATCTCATGGTTCCAATTTTTCTATGTAAAGTAAAAGGCGATCCAGATGCTAAGGGTGAGGTGAGGCTGGGCCCTGGTTGTTCAGGGCATAGGAAGGAGCTGCCCGGGCCATGCAGAGGGCCTGGCGGGCAGCACTGAGCACTCATATGAGGGTTTGCGAGATGCACGTAAGCCTGAAACTGAGCCATTCACCCAAGACCACCATCCTGTTGGGGCAGCCTCTGGGGTCACCACAGTGCATCAACAGGACAAGAGGAAAAGGAGTTGGGAGCATCAGCACAAGAGCAGTGGAAGAGACAGACCCCAGGGTCTTCGCTGGACATGGTAGGGCATGAAAGCAGGAAAAAACAAAGGGACAAAAAGACTAGACATCTCATTGGATCAAAGAACAGGTACCGTGGGAGCAAGAGTACCAAGGAGACAACACAGAGAAAGGTCCCAGTAAGCAGACGTATGGGACCCCAGAATAACCCCAGGCAGAGTGCTGGACCCAACACCCTCCACCCCGTGCTGTCCACCCCACCCCCAGCCCAGGAGCGTTGTTTCAGGATTAACTGTAGTAGATAAGTTCTAACCTAACTGAAGCTGGACGGACACAGATAAGAACACAGAGGGGCCTAATATTTCCCATATCACCTGGAGCCATGAGCACATTGGCAGGTTGAAGGGGAAACACCTTCAAGTTTGTGCCAATGGTCCTGAAAGCTCTGTAGAGAGAAAAGACACTCTGTGGAGGAGAGACCGGGAACACTGAACGGAAATCATTCCTTAAACTGCTTCTCTTTAAGAACTCACCTCTGCATTCATCTTGGTCTCCTCCTGCAGTGGCTGTGAAGACAAAAGCAGAGGTTCAGGACCCTGGTGGCACCCACCCCAAACTCCACACAGACACTCCTCTTTGCCACCCCCTTACTCCCCAATTACTTTCTGTCCAGTTGGTCCCACTGGCCCCATCTTCCCCAAATGCCTTTATCACCTTGAGCCCACCAGTAAGGGGACCCAGGCCACTGTCTGATTATGAGGCTGGCTGTAGCTGCTCCCCTCGGACGTCTCACTAGTAATGTTTTCTCTAAAGAAGGGCATTTCCAACCCCCAAGGTCCATCTCCTACATCAGAAGAGTAGCTGTATAGGTGATACCTCTGTGTACTTTAAAGAATGATGCATTTCCCAAAGTTGATGCTTGGAGAGGATAGTTTCAGATCTGCCTTTTATGGGGACAGGCAAGGCAGTAAGAAATACATACTTATTTTTTTTCCTCCTAGCTGAATTTCCAGAGGACTTAAATTTATTATGTTACAATAACAGTTCAACAGGCTACTCTGAACCCTTTGCATCACGGAGGAAGGAGACAGCAAATAAGCCAGCATGAGTCAGAAGAAATGAGGAAGGACAAAGGGAAGATCAGAGGAAACAGAAGAGAGAAGCAAAGAAAGAAGGAACTAGTACAGAATCAGTGTTCTAACTTCAATACTTCTAGGACTGCTTGCTGAAAATGTATATTCCTGGGTGCCTCCCTCCCAGAAATCCTGATTCAGAAAGTCTATAGGAGGGGAAGTAAGAATCTATACTTTCAATAGACGTTCAAGAGATGGTATGCAGATGGCCAGACAGCTGCACTTGAGGAAACATGAAAACTGGGAGAGGAACGAGAGACCCAAAAGAATTAACTTTCTCACTCATTTTTCAGAGCTCTAAGAACTGCCACTTTATTTCAACTAAGACCTGGGCAGGCCACGGCAGGGTCAGTGGATAACAAGAGGGAACAAAAAAGGACTAAAGGTGCCTCTCCGATCCTTCCATCTGGGTGGGATGTCCAAGAAGCCAAAGCAAACGAACTTGAGGACAGGAACAAGGGCCCCCCACAGCCCCTGGTGAGGCTGTGACCGCAGCCCTGCATCTCATCTTCGCTCTTTCAAAATATCGAAAGGATTAAACGCAGTGATGTAACCATGAACAGTAACACTGAAATAGAACTCTCAACAGTCCTCTGAACACTTGGGATGATAGTCTAGGCTGGTGTTGGAAATAGCTCATTTTTCAGTAGTTCCCCTCCCTCTCTCTTCCCACTCCTTCCTGCTTTGAGATTGTGTCTCCTGATCCAACCCCACCAGCACACATCAGGGAGTCAGTATGGGTGTGATGTCTTCTTATGCATAAAATATCTCTGAAGGGTCACTAGGACGGTTAGCAGTGGTTGTGATAATGGTCAGCTACTTTATATACATTACTGCTAATCCTTGAAACCTTGGCAAAAAAGTTAATATTAATTCCGTTTTATAGACGAGGTATCTGAAGGTCAGGGAGGGCAAAAGCACTTTCCCCTGCAGGCAATGAGTTCTAGCATTGCTCTGTGATTTCCAGTGAACTGCTGATTCTAGAGCCAAACTCCAGAGTGCTCCAGAGACCTTTCCAGATTCTACAGTCACTCAAACAGTTTTTACAATAAATAGGAGATCTTGTGTTCGATCCTGCATCAGTCATGGACTAGCCAGGTGACCATAGCCAAACAGGTTTATCTGCAGGCTGAATGGATGGACTTTATCTCTAAGGTCTATTCCAGCCCTAAAATGCTCTCAGATTCCCAGAAGAGGAATAATGTTCAACTTCAGTCATGATGGCAGAATGCAAATAATGGTTTCATCATAATGCTCTATCAGACTGACAGAGATCAAAATGTTCACTATAGTGTGCTGGTCAAAGTGTGGGAAATAATACACTGACATTATTAGGGGACTACAGATGGGTATCATCTCTATGGAGGTCAGTTTACCAACACCTGTTAAACTTCCTAATGCATGCAACCTAGCAATTCCACGGCTTCCTGTTTCTGTCTCCAGCCCAGGAGAAATCATTAAACTGCTCTGAGCCTTCTGGCCTTATAGAAACATTACTATTACTTGCCTTCCCCTCCTAATGATGACTTCTAGGAGAGCTTCCTACAAAATGTTTGTTTATAAAACATTACTTACAAACTTTGCTGCTTCTCCACAGAATCTAGGGAAAGCAAAACAAACCAAACAAAAAATGATTTGGAGAGATGCATGTGTGTGTGTGTGTGAAAGAATCCCACCTAGAAATCCTACCACACTAGACATCAGTGGTCTACCAGCAGGATGAATCGCACAATCATTTATAAAGCACATTTAACTGGGGTATGTGAGTATATTTAACCAGATTCTTTCCATGCTCTTTCCCCACTAGCTTTCAACTTCCCTTATAATATGTCACTGTGAGGAGAGGCAGCAACCACAGGCCCAGTGAGATCTGGCTTCCCCTTTCCACACCCTCCTTGCCCATCACATGACTCTCTCTCCTTTCTTTTCCACTGTCCCGCAAAAACCAAGTAAAGTTTGAACAGAACCCAGGGAGAAATTTATTCTACATTTTCATATACTCTTCAAGGTCCAAGACCTAATCCTATAAGAAGAAGATTAAAGTTTGTGTATTTCAAAGATTTAATATTTAAAGGTCAAACACTAAAATGCTTCAAGTTTCTTTTAGTATTATGTTTAGAAATACAGGCGTTTTTACTTCTTTTAGATTTTTTATTTTCTTTTATTTACAATTCTTACTTTTAGTCAATCTATTGGTATATGGCATGAGATAAGACTCCGTACTTTTCTCCAAAGAGTTGAGTCAGTCCCAAATCATTTATTGAGCATTTTATCCCTTCCCCTAATGATTCTTATGTAAGTTCTTATGAATATGGTTATTCTTTTCTTCATTTCCTCTGCTGTGTCATCAACCTCTATTCCCATGCCTATAATATATTGTTTATATGACTGTAGTTTTACAACGTTTTGATATCTAGTAGTTCAAGTTCTCTCATTAACTTGTTCAGTATTCTTATCTAGTCTTGCTTGCTCAGACCTCCAAGTTAATTTTAGAGCATCTCTGTCAAGTTACAAAAGAATTCCACTAGGACTGTGCCTATGATTGCATCAGATTTACACATTCAGTTAGGGTGCAGTAATACGTCTTGCCATCCAGTAATATATGGTTTGCCTCTCTAGGAGCAACCATTTAGAAAATAAAAAAAAAAAAGAAGAATCTCGAGTTAGCTCCTGAATTACTACATAAAGATGAACAGCTCAGGCTGCAGTGGTTCACTCAAAGTTAGAGAAAAACACTTTTGCATAAATAACCTGCTTAAAGCAATTTAAAGTAGCTTTCTCCTTTCCCCATATCTACTAAACAGACTTGCAGTTTGAGTTTTGACCCCATGCACACAAGTACACACAGACAACCTGTTTTCTGCCGGGTAAGAGCCTGCCTGTAACTACACAAACCAGAATTGGAGACTTGGCTTCGGCACCCACTACCTGTCCGTCTGAGGCTGGGTACAAGGCCTTTCAGTGCCTTTGTTTCTGCTCCTTGACAAGAAAGAGGGCGCAGATGAACTTAGGCAAACTTAAATGACCTCTCTGCTCCCTCTTTCAGTGCTGACATGCTATAATTCTAACCCACTTGACTTCTATTTTTTTTGTTCTCCTTTGGTTTAGCTTCCCTGGTGTTTGGCTTGGTTAGTGAGGTCATTAGTGTCCCTTCTGGTTCTCTCAGGGGGCACAGACACAAGTAAACTAGGACAGGCTCAGGTTACCACATCTGGTAAAGCTGCTGCCATTGAGGCCACAGGCACAAAGTGCTGAGCAGGTAGAGCTTTCCCTGGCACTGTCCCTGAACAAAAGCCCATCTTGTCCCCAGCCCTCCTTCCTAGCCCCTCCCACCTGCTCTACATCCCTCCTGTTCCTCATTGCCACTTTGAATGTTTCTACCTTTTATTGAAAGAAAATGTGATAAATAGGAGAGAAGTGAGAGTAACAGGAGTTAAAGTACTATGACTAAGAAATAAACATCTATTACATTTAAACTTGAAAGCACACATTCAAGTTTTTAAGAAGCAGTATATTAACTCAAATAATTTCCAACAAAGTGCAACTCAATTTCAAAATTCGGTTGCCATCAGGATATTCTGGGGCCCATACATGTTGTTAGGCATTGATCCCCCAGAAAGTCCAGGTCATCACCTTGGTCCCCTGTTGCCAAAAGACTAGTTCTTCTGGCCAAATGCAATAGGAAACCATGAACTGCTGGAAGAGCTGAGTACAGTGTTACTGACAAGAGCAGGGACAAAGGAGCAGATGTGGGGGTAAAACCTGTAGGGGTAACTTTCCTTTCTAACACTTTTAAAACTTTTAAAGATCTCTAGAGAGAACACCTTTTCTTTCCATAGTAGATGATTCAAGATTTTTACAAGCAAGAATTCACAAACTGCTGTTCATGATTTTAATGCTAACTCCATATCATTTTTTTCTCAGCACAGAACATAGCTCATTCTTCACTGTTGTGGCCCTGTTGTTTTCCCATGCCATTTTTTTTCCAGCTTTGAGATGTAATTGACATACAACACTGTGTAAGTTTAAGTTCTATCACATATTTCCAGAGGGATTTTTAAGAGGCTGCAAATTCTCAGATTTCAGATGAGAAACTTTAAGGCCCTTTTGAACTCTCAAGTATCATAATGTGGTTTCTGTGTTGACTTTCAAAAAAAAAAACAATTACGTGACAAGAAAAATCATTCTGTACAAGTGCAAGGTATATATGAAATATCCAACTATTTATTCAGGCACAAGCAAATATAGTTTTAGTACACCAAACAGCACAACTGAGTGGGAATATGCAGGATTAAAAGCATTTAATGAAATCCTTCAGTAAAGTTGACCAAGATGGTAATACAGGGAGCTCCTGAGATCCCTCCTCCCACAGGCACACGGCACATGGAATGTACCCCTACGCATGCAGCAATTCCCTCTGAAAGAGATCCAGAAACTTGCTGAGCCAACTCCTACATATCTGAGGAAAGAGCAAACACCCACATTCGAACAAGCAAGAGAAGCTAAGACACTCCCGCTATAATCCAAACCCTTGTACAACCCCATTCAGTCAGGAGACCACCTATAACCCCTGCCTGCTCTCTAAGGACTGAAGGGTTTGGACCTCAAAGCTAGCACCCCAACTTTTAGGCCTCAAACCAGAGGTACAGGCCCCCAAAACACCTAGCTCTAAAAGCCAAGGGGGCTTGTGTCCATAAAACCCACAAGAGTATAGCAAAGAAACAGCTCCTGAAGAACGCACGAGCACGCACCATACCTCTCCCCAGAGGACACAGTGCAGAGGGAACAGGCAGAAAGGCCCATCTTCCAGTCTCTCCCTGATAAGAGGTCTGTCTGCATACTTTACAGGCACCCTGCTGCTCGAGGGGCAAGCATCTAACCTAAGCACCTATCTAGGGGCTACCTAGAGTCCTCCCCAGAGAATGGGGAAGCTGGTATACACCTCCGCAACCTCTACCCTCCAGCCCACTCCAACAATAATAGCAAGTTGCCAGCATCTCCCTGGAAGGATTTTGGATACATATCTGGTATCCCAGCTCCTGTGGCTGCCACCTGAGGGTCAGGCCCCCAGATCAATGTGGCTTGCATTCACAAGTCCCAAAGGACTACAGCAACTAAGGAAGCAATTCTTAATAGGCACAGGAGATCCCCTACCCCTTCTCTACCCCCACAGCTATACACCTGGGGGAACAGGAAAAAATGCCCCAACTGCCAGTTTCTCCCTGGAAGAGGCTTAATGACACTTTTTCCCAGGTGTTGCCTGAGTGTCCAGCTTAAGAAGCCTACATTTAGGTGCTGACTGCAGTCTCCTCTTTGGGACACTAAGGGTCTTGGCACACCCTCAACCACTGGGAGCCACTATGAACAAACAGATAGCTCCAACAATTGCAAAGGTTTGAGAAACAAACAAGAGCTCAGACCAGCCTGACGGATGAAGTTTATCTCCTGGAAGATGCATTTGTTTTATCAAATGTGCAGAAACGAACACAGAGGGTCAAGAAAAATGAAGCAACAGAATTCAAAATAATAAACATAAACATGCTTTCCCAGGGTAGGACAGCAAGGCATGAACAAAGTGTTTCTACAAAGAGATAGGTAATATAAAAAAGTACCAGAGATTACAGAGATGAAGAATACAATAACTGAACTGAAAAACTCAATACATGGTTTCAATAGCAGACTACATCAACATAAAATAAAATCAGTGTATTCAAACAAGGCAGTGGAAATAATAAAATCAGAGAGACAAAAAGGAAAAAAAAAAAGGAATGAAAGAGGAAATCAATAAAGGGAAAGCTATACCATGCTCGTGGATAGCCAGAATTAATATTGGTAAAATATACACACTGCCTGAAGTAATCTATTGAGTCAATGCAATCCCCATCAAAATACCAATGGCATTTGCAGGATTTGAAAAATAATCCTAAAATTTGAATGACACCACAAAAGTCCCTGAATATCCAAAGCAATCTTGAGAAAGAACAAACTTGGAGTTATCACAATTCCTACTTTCAGGCTATATTACAAAGCTATAGTAATCAAAATTGATACATAGATCAATGGAACAGAATAGAGAGCCCAGAAATAAACCCACCTATGTAGTCAATTAATCTACAACAAAGGAAATAAGGACAAACAATGGAGAAAAGACAGTCTTCAATAACTGGTGCTGGGAAAACTGGACAGCTACATGCAAAAGAATGAAACTGGACTCCTATAGTACATCAGACAAAAAACTCAACTCAAATGGATCAAAGACTTGAAAATAAGATCTCAAACTGTAATACTCCTAGAAGAAAACATAAGGGGTAAGTTCCTTCATATTGGTCTTGGAAATGATTTGTTGGATTTGACACCAAAAGTAAAGGCAGCAAAAGCAAAAATAAACAAGTGGGACTACATCAAACTAAAATAAAAAGCTTCTGCAGAAACCATCAACAAAACTGAAAGGGAACCTACTGAATGAGGAGAAAATATTTGCAAATGACTTATCTGAAAAGGGGCTAATATCTGAAACATGAAGAATTCATACATCTCAACATCAAAAAATATATAGTTTGATTCTCAAATGAAAAGAGGAACTGAAGGGACATTTATCCAAAGAAGAAATACAGATGACCAACAGGTATACAAAAAGATCTCAACATCACTGATCATGAGAGAAATGCAAATCAAAATGATAATGAGATGTTACCTCACACCTGTTAGAGTGGCTACTATCAACAAGACAAGAAATAACAAATATTGGTGAGGATGTGGAGGAAAGGGAACCCTCCTTCACTGTTGGTGGGAATATAAATTGGTGCAGTCACCCTGGAAAGCAATATAGAGGTTTCTCACAAAAGTAAAGTAGAAATACCATACAATCCAGGAGTTCTACTCTGGGAATTTACCTGAAGAAAACAAAATTAGTAATTGGAAAAGATGTATGTGCTCCTATGTTTATTGCAGCATCATTTACAATAGCCAAAATATGGAACCAACCTATATACAAGATGCAGTATTACTTGGCCATAAAAAAGAATGATTTCTTGCCATTTGCAACAACATGGATGGACCTGGAGAGTATTATTCTAAGTGAAATAAATCAGAGAAAGACAAATACAATGGGATTTCACTTACATGTGGAATTTTAAAAACAAATCAAATGAAAAAATAAACAAAAGCCCAGAAACAGACTCATAGATACAAAAAACAAATTGGTGGTTGCCAGAGGAAGGGGGATAAGGGAATAGGTGAAGGAGATCAAACATTACCCACTTCCACTTAAAAAATAAGTCACAGGGATACAAAATACAGCATGGGAAATATAGTCAATAATATTCCAGTAATTTGGTATATTGACAGATGGCAACTACACTTACATGGTGAGCATTTTTTAATATATGTAAATATTGAATCATTATGGTACACACCTGAAACTATTATAACATTATGTCAATTATACTTAAATAAAATTAAAAATACTTTTGAAAAAGTAAATGTGACACATATATACATATATAATGGAATACCATTCAGCCTAGAAAAGGAAATCCTATCATTTGGGATAAAATGGATGAACCTGGATGACATTATGCTAAGTGAAATAAGCAGGAAAAGATAAGCACTACATGGTATCACTTATATGTGGAACCTTAAAAAAAAGTTAAACATACACAAACAGAGTGAAAATAGAAAAGTGGTTGCCAGGAGCTGCAAGTTAAGGGAAACAGAGATTGTAAAAGGGTACAAACTTTCAGCTGTAAGATGAATAAGGCCTAAGGATCTAATGTATAACATGGTGACTGCAGCTGATAACACTGTATTGTATAATTGAAATTTGCTAAGAAAGTAGAACTTACATGTTCTCACCAGAAAAAACACACAAAACAAAAAACAAAAAAGGTAATGTGAGGTGATGGATGTGTTAATTTACTAGATGGGAAAATCCTTTCAAAATTTATCTGTGTATCAAATCGTAACATTAGACACTTTATATATATTAGAATTTTTGTTGTCAATTATACCTCCATAGAGCTGGGAAAAAAACAACAAAATCCTGTGGTAAGCTAAAACAGTACAACTTGACATTCCTGCATGAAACAGAGCCAGAGGTGAAAAAAAAAAAAAAGCAATGGCAGATGTGTATGTGTGCTTTATTTTTCAAAAATATATTTTGCCTATCTCCTCTACAGTATCTCTTCAGAAGTACAGCCCCAAAACCCTCACTCGGCATTGGCAATAGATCCCTTGCTGAAGGTGGCTCTCCATCCACCATCTCCCAGCCCTTAGGAGGATGGCTGAGCTCCCCACACTGTATTACCTGGGCCCCTTCGCCCTTCAGCCTCTGCTTGGCCAGTGGAGATCAGTGGGCAGAGAAAGGGAAAGAGAGAGACTGGTGTACTTATCTGCCACTCACCCTGTCCTGCTGGGCTGCCCTGGAGGGTGGCCCTCCTTAGAGTCCTCCAATTCTCTCCTGCCCACCCCAAAGCTCTGCTACACAGTTCCTTTCCTGCACCTTCGGACTAGGGTGGGGTTGCTGTCCCATGAAGCTCTTCCCTGGGTGCCTCACCATCACCTGTTGGTTCCCTGAAATCCTACTCACCCCTCTATAAAGAGTCCCCTCAAAAATTCCTCTCATTTTTGTGCTTTTTCCTCTTAGAATCCTAATGCGTCTCTTTCCATCTGTCTCTCTCCCACATGCAAACAGAAACATGAGCTCTTTACAGCATGTCAGCAATCAGTTAATGATTTCCGCTGACCCAGCAGCTCTCAACCAACATTTCTGATTGTCATGATGGGGGGAAGGAGAAGTGGGAGAGGAATGCCGCTAAATATCCTCTAAGGCACAGGACAGTTCCCCCATAGCAAAGCTATCCAGCCCCAAATATCAATAGTGCCAAGGTTGAGAAACTCTGGATTACTCATCACGCAGAATAAACCACATCTGTGACTTATTCCTCTGTCCTCTCTGAAATGCTCTCTCAGATGCCCATTATCACCTCCTCAAAGCCAGGCCACTGGCTGAAGTACGGGGAAGGATTACGGTGAAGGGGAAGGTGACCCTCTCAGATGGGGCCAGGTGCTAACCTCAAAGGTCCAAGGGTAAAAGTAAATGCAACCCTTGTGCCCAGACTGTACTCAGCTTCCATGGAGGGAGTTGGAGACCTTGGGGCCTACCAAGGAAAATAAAAAAGCTATATTGGAGAAGTCTGTAAATGTGTACATCAAAATATTAACTGTCTGAATGGTGGAAATTTTAGTGACTTTCTTTTTGCTTATCTCTGTATTTTAAATTCTGCTATAATGGTTAACATTTGTATAGTTATTCAAAATCTAGGAAAAGTTATGTATTACATCATATTCACTAACTCCAACCGTCCCAACCCAGTTTCCTCAGTTGAGTAGACTTTCACATGGCAATATACCAGGATGTTCCAATAACGAAGCCTGTGGAATACTGTCTTTATAGCTGATTTTCAGGAAAGGCTCTGCTGCCTTCATGACCATTAATATTTGAGGAATGAATGCATGAAGTCTCTAGTATGCTTTACTTCAAATGACAAGAATATGTAACTGACCAAGTTTATCTTCCTTGGGACAAATGTGAAACTCAACTACAGTAACAATACTGACCTGCACTGTCCTTTAAGGTAGTCACTAGACAGGTGTAACTATTTAAACATTAATTAAATGTAGAACATTTCCACTACCTCAGAAATTTCTATTGGACAGCACTTTCCTTTTTTGTCCCCTAGACATATTTTCTGTTCTTACATTGTCTCTGCTCCCAATATCTGGCTGCATTAATTTTGTATTTGTTACTAGTCTGTAATTTTGTTGTAAACTGCCTTAATTCTTTTACAATTCTGGGTATTAATACATACAACCCTGTTGCTGCTGGGAGCTGAGCTTTAGTTTTTTTAGAGTGCACTTAATTCACGCAATCTTCACAATAATGGCTAGGAAACGCGTATTATTCCTGTTTCCAAAGAGTTGAGTGCGGCCAGAGGCGACGCGGCCGGCCCCAGCCCCGCACGCCCTGCCATCCCAGGCCGGGCCCCCAGCGCGCCTCGGAGCTGCAGGGACGGGAGCACTAGCTCATCCCCGGCTGCCGAGACCACGCCGGACACGCGCGCAGCACCAGCCGGCGTAGGTCTACAAAAACACCAAACCATAAACAGTTCTGAAATGAAATACGGTTTAATTTTCTAAACAGTCTGTCTTTGCATACGTGAGAAAGCCGCTCCCCGCGAAGGCGCGCCGCGAGCCCGCGGCCGAGCCTCGCGACCGGCAGCCCTGCCAACCCGGAGGGCCGAGGTGGCCGGCGCCGGGACTCGAGCCGCTGCCGCACCGACCGCGCGCTGGCCTTGGTTTTCAAGTACCTGCCCGGGAACTTTACAAAAGCCGCCGCGGCCCCCATCCCCAGCGCGCGCCTTACCTGCCGAGGGGCACAAAGCTCGGGCTCTGCGCGCAGCCTCCGTGCCCCGCCGCCGCCGCCGCCCTGCCTCCCGGGGCGCGGATTGGCCGTGGGGCGGCAGGACGCGAGGGCGCACGGGGCGGGGAGAGGGCCGCGGACGGAGCGGGGCGGCTGCGAGGGGCAGGGCTGGGGTCCCCGCCTCCGGTCTCCTCCTGGGAAAGCCCGCCCCGCTCTGCCCGCAGGGCTGGCTGAGAACGCGCCTGGGCCCTTGGCCGCAGCCCTGGCCCTTCCGGGTTCCCTGCTCCCTGCTCCGCGGCGCAAGTGGGCAGAGGGCGCTCTCCAGCAGGAGCAGAGGAGTCCTTAGGCCCGGCTGTGGGACCTGGAGAGGCGCCCCCGGCCCCACACTGCGTGCTCGGCCGGGGGGCTGGGGGCGTCCCAACCCTGTCCCCCGCCGCGCTCCCACTGCGCAGAACCCGCTGGCAAAGTTGATTTTGTGGGGGGAGGGGGAATGGTGTGTGTGTGTGTGTGTGTGTGTGTGTGTGTGTGTGTGTGTGTGTGAAAATACACAAAACAAAATTTGCCAAATTTGCCATTTTTAACTGTAAGCTCAGTATCACATCAGTTGTGCAATGATCACCACCACGCATCGCCATTAACTCTTCGTCTTCTGAAACTGAAACTCTATACTCAATAAACAGTAACTCCCCAATATTCCCAGCCCCTGGCAACTACCATTTTACTTTGTCCTTGTGTACTTCACATAAATGGATTTATATAGTATATGTCTTTTTGTGACTGGCTTATTTAGCATAATATTCTGGAGGTTCATCCATGTTTTAACATATTGCACAATTTCCTTACTTTTTTGGGCTGAACAATATTCTATTATATATATACATATCACATTTTATTTATCCACCCATTGATGGACACTTGAGTTGCTTCCATGGTTTAGCTATTGTGAACAATGCTGTTATGAACATGGGTGTACAAATACCTCTTTAAGACCCTGCTTTCCATTCTTTTTAGGTATATACCCAGAAACAGAATTGCTAGATCATATGGTAAATATACTTGAAGTTATTAGGAACCACCATACTGTTTTCCATAATGACTGTACTATTTTACATTTCCAATAGTCATGAGGGTTCCCGTTTCTCCATGTCCGTGCAAACATTCAGTTTCTGGTTTTTTTTGATAGTAGCCATTCTAAGGGATTGAGGTAGTGTTTCATTGTGGTTTTGATTTGCATTTCCCTATTGGTTAGTGATGTTGAACGTCTTTAAATGTACTTTGTTGCCATTCATATCTCTTCTTAGAGAAATAGCTATTCAAGTCCTCTGCCCATTTTTGAATCACACTTTTTTTGTATTGTGAGTTTTTGGAGTTCTTTGTACATTCTGGATATTAATCCTTTATCAGATATATGATATGCAAATATTTTCTCTCATTTTGTGACTTGCCTTTTTACTCTGTTGATAGTGTCTTTTGATGCACAAAATTTTTAAATTTTTATGAAATCTGATTTGTCTATTTTTCCTTTTGTTACCTATGCCTTTGGTGTCATATCCAAGAAATCATTGTCAAATCCATCCATTGTTATGAAACTTTTCTCCTCTGTTTTATCTTTTAGTTTATTATTTTAGGTCTTACATGTAGGTTCTTGATCCATTTTGAGGTTTGTTTTTTTTTCTCTTGCATACGGTGTTAATTAAGAATCCAACTTCATTTTTTTGCAGGCGGATTTCCATTTTCCCAGCACCATTTGCTGAACAGATCGTCCTTTTGCCATCGAATAGACTCCTTGTCAAAAATCACTTGACCATATATTCAAGGGTTTATTTCTGGGCTCCCTGTTGTATTTCATTTGTGAAAATGTCTTTGTGTGATTAAAGTCCAAATTGCATGCCCAAGTAAGTTAGTTGCAATGGGAAAGGGCTCTAGAGACCTAAGAAAATCCTTGAAGACAGAGTACAAGACATGAGGGCTTACTGAGACTATGTACAGGGAGTTCAGGAGTGGCCAGCTGGGCAAGGTTGCCCACTACTGTCATGGACAGGGAGGGAACTGCTTAGATGGGGTGAGGAGACCAAGACTATGTCTATGCCAGGGGTGAGGGGATAGACAATGTGTTTTTCAAAAAAGAATCATTCTGTGTGACCAGCACCCCAAGGGACAAAACTTTGGTCAGAAAGATCAGCTTCCCAGTAAGAAGTTTCCACAGATAAGGCAGACCTGAATTTGGCCAGCCCCAGGCCACCAAATACCTAGCATACCACCCAAAGGAGGGGGCCATGTCATTTTGTTTTCATTCATCTCTAAGTATTTTCTAATTCCCCTTGTATTTTCTTCTTTGAGTCAATGGATAGTTAAACATATTGTTTAATTTTTGTAATTTTGTGACTATTCCAGTTTTCCTTTTGTTATTGGTTTCTAATTTTATCATATTGTTGTCAGAGAAGATATTCTGTATGATGTCCATCTTTTTAAATCTATTGAGACTCAGTTTGTGGCCTAACATACAGTCTTCCTGAAAAATGTCCAATATGCACTTTAGAAAGATGTGTATTCTCCTGTTGTTGAGTAAAGTGTTCTTTGTTTATCTATAAGATCTAGTTGGTTTACCATGTTGTTAAAGTCCTGTATTTCCTTACTTATATTCTGTCTAGTTGTTCTATCCATTATTGTGAGTGAAGTGTTAAAGTCTTCAACTGTTTTTGTAGAACTGTCTCTTTCTCCCTTCAATTCTGTCAGTTTTTATTTCATATATTTGATGATCTATCATTAGATGTATATTTACATGTGTTATATTTTCTTGCTGTATTGAACCTTTTATTAATATAAAATATCCTTCTTGCCTCAAATTTTTTGATTTAAAGTCTATTTTGTCTGATATTATTACAGTCACCTCTGCTTTCTTTTGGTTACTACTTGCATGAAATATGTTTTTCCATTCTTTCACTTTCAATCTGTTTGTGTCTTTGGATCTCAAGTGGGTCTCTTGTAGACAGCGTGTAGTTGTATCATATGTTTTATCCATTCAGCCAATCTCTACCTTTCGATCAGAGAGTTTAAACCATTTATATTTAAAGTAAGCACTAATAGGAGGGACTTACCTCTGTTGTACTATTTGCATTCTTTTCAGTTGCCTTATAACTTTTCTGTCCCTCGTTTCCTGAATTGCTATCTTCTTTTTTCTCTAGTTAATTTTTTATAGTGAAATGTTCAAATTCCTTTCTCATTTCTTTTGTGTATATTCTATAGATATTTTCTTTATGGTTACCATGGGAATTGCATTTAGCATCCTAAAATTATACCACTCTAATTTGAATTTATACTAACTTAACTTCCATAACATGAAAACTATGTTACTGTATATTTCTGTCCCCACCCCTTTTGGTTGTTGATGTCAAAAAATTACATCTTTATATATTGACACAAAATAGAAACAAATAATTCTTTTAAATGAATCAGTCTTCCTAATTATGTAGAAAATAAGATTTGGAGTTACAATTTGAAGTTATAGTAATATTAGCTATTACACTAATAATCTTTTTTTCTTTAACTGCAGTAGACTCTTAAATCATCCAGAAATCAATTAATTGAATTAAATCATGTTATAATAACACTAACTTTTATAATTTTTCCTGTATTTATCTTATTGAGATCTTTA
Source organism: Manis pentadactyla (assembly GCF_030020395.1). Taxonomy (NCBI): domain Eukaryota; kingdom Metazoa; phylum Chordata; class Mammalia; order Pholidota; family Manidae; genus Manis; species Manis pentadactyla. The sequence continues at coordinate 49,627,716 of NC_080025.1, forward strand.
TTTCTCTATACATCTTCAAGTTACCCTCTAGCATCCTTTCATTTCACCCTGAAGGACACCCTTGAGCATTCTTGCAGGCCATGTCTAGTGGTCATAAACTCTCTCTTTTTGTCTAAACAAAAGATAAGCTTTTGTTTATCTGAAAATGTCTTAGTTTCTCCTCACTTTTGAAGGGCAGATTTGCCAGTTACAGTATTTTTGGTTTATTTTTTTTAATACATTGAATATATTCATCCACTGTCTTCTGGCCCCCAAAGTTTCTGGTGATAAATCTGCTGATAATCTTATTGAGGATCCCTATATGTGAAGATTCACTCTCTGTTGTTTCTTTCAAGATTCTCTTTGTCTTTGCCTTTTGAAAGTTTGATTATAATGTGTCTTGGTGTGGGGATCTTTGAGTTCATCTTGGAGTTCATTGAGCTTATGGAAATATATGTTCATATCTTTTATTAAATTTGGGAAGTTTTCAGCCAGCAGTTCTTCAAATATTTTCTCTATTCTCTATTCAGTATTCTCTCTATTCTCCTCCTTCTGGTATTCCCAAGATGCATATATTTTTCTGTTTGATGATTTCCCATAAATCCCTTGGACTGTTTACTTTTCTTCAATCTTTTTTCTTTCTGTTCTTCATACTTGATAATTTTCATTATCCTATCTTCAAGTTTGCTAATTCTTTCTTCTGTCCACTCAAATCTGCCTTTAAATCCCTCTAGTGAATTTTTTCATTTCAGTTACTGTACTTTACAACTCCAGAATTTCTTTTTGGTTTCTTTTTAGATTTTCTCTCTCTTTATTGGTCTTTCCATTTTGTTCACACATAATTTTCTTGACATTCTGTACATCTTCTATGAGTTCTCTGAGATCTCTAAGACCATTTTTTAAAAGATTTGTCTTGCATATCGCTGTTGGATCTTTTTCAGGGACAGTTTCTGTTGATTTTTTTTTTCTCCTTTGAATGGTCTGCATTTTCTTGTTTCTTTGTATGACTTGTGATTTTTTTCTTTTTTGGAACACTGATCAATGGAATCTAATAATGTTGTAGCACTGGAAAGTACATCCTCCCCATGGTTTTTGCTTCCTCAAGGTTTTGCTAATTTTTTTAATTGTTATTGTTTACTATTTTTTTTTACTGTTGTTGTATGTTATCTCTGTGATGAGGATCAGCCTGAGATATAAACTTAAGATCTTCTTAGGTCTTTTCAGTCTTTCCCTGGACTTGCTAAATCACTTTCTAATTTTCCCCATATTTACCGCTGTTTTTATTGTCCTAGGCATTAATGTTTGGATCCTAAAAGAGGAAAAAAACAAAACAGGATGGGAGTATGTGGGTAAAATTCTAACATTTCCAGAGTATCTGGCCTGGCTTTAGTTCATTTGCATATCCTCAGGGGTGAGAGAAGTTCATCTCCATGTCAGTGGGTAATTGGCAACCCAGGGGGTGTCTGAACCTGAGAGGTTAAGGGGAGGGGGCTGGCTGGCTTGCTTACTTCATCCAGAGCTGGGGAGAGAGAGATGTTGCTAAACTGCAGTTTGTAAACAATAAACGGGTTTTAAACTTTATTTCTCCTTTGACTGATTTTGGTTTTTAGAGGTATTTTGCCCTGGGATTCCTCTCCCCGGACTTATAAAGTAAAAAAGGGGATTGGCCCTTTAAATGCCCTGAATGGCACTTTATTTGGGGAAAATGGATTTCAACAGTGAGTGGAAGTACAAGAACAATGGCTGCTCACCTCTTTGTCTGAACCTCTCTGATCATAAGCAGTAATCAGAGATCAGAACAAAGATATTTGGAGGACAGGTTCCTGGCTCCTGCAAGGTGTGTGTAAGCTGCTCCAGGAACATATTCACAGCTGCTTGCCACATGGCTGGTCATGGGGGATGGTTAGCTGCCACTGTGCTAAGAGCTGAAATTAATGGCAACTTACTATCCAAGTCTTTCCCTGGAATTTGCAAGCTTTCAACAGTGGGGAGAATTCAAAAGTAGTTAGATCAGGCAGAATCCTGGTGCTTCATACTTCATCATCTTCTTAGAATCAGGGTTCTGATGTTCAAGGTTGACTGCCATTTGAGTCAACAGGAGTTCTCATCCTTTATCCTATGACCTGACAAAAGCCTGTTTAACTAAGTGAGGTTTTGTCTGTGTGCAGAGTGAAGGCCAGTCTTTGTATCTTGGCTTTAAATTTTTATCATTAGCCCATAACTGTCTCCTGAACTCATTACTCCTCTATTCAACTGCCTCCTTACTATCTCCTCTTGGACATCTAAAATACATCTCAATCTTAACATGTCAATATCTGTGTCCCTGAAATTTTCCCTAAAATTTACTCTTCCCATGTCATCACTATATCTTTGGCAACTCCATAGTTGTTCAGGTCAAAATCTTGGGTGTTGTCCTTGACTCATCTTTCTCTTACATCCCACATCCATGGGTCAGGAAATTCTGTTGGCTGGACCTTCCAAGCATATCAGAGTATGATTACTTCTTACCCCTACCTCTATCATCTCCCGCCTGAGACACTGAAGTTTTCTCCTCCCTGGTCTTCCTGCACTTTATCTCCATGCAGCCGCCAGAATGGCCTTGAAAAAAATGAAAGATCATGTCCCTTCTCTGCTCAAATCTTCCAAAGGTTTCCCATTTAATTCATAGGAAAAGCCAAAACACTTGCAAGGCCCTGCAAGGCCTGACATGACTTGCTCCTTCATTACTGCTGCAACTTCATCTTCTATTATGTTCCCCTTGGCTTACTCTGATCTAATCACTCTGATCTTCATGCTATTACTTAAAAATAAATTCTCAGTATGAGCACAGAGTTGTTTTTTTTAATTGAAGTTCAGTTGATATACAGTATCATATTGGTTTTAGGTGTACAATGTAATGAGTCCACAGTTACCTACATTATTAAGTACCCACAGAAATAGGTGTAGTTACTATCTTTCAACACAGGAAGATATTACAAAAATATTAACTGTATTTTCTATGCTGTACTTTCATCCCCATGACTAATTTCTACTATAATTGAGATTTTGTGTCTGTGTATCCTCTTCACCTATTTCACCCTAACCCTTCCCCCATGGTAACCACCAGTCTCTTCTCAGTGGCTATGAGTCTATTTCTGTTTTATTTATTTGTCTTATTTTGTTTTGGAAATTCCACATCCCAGTGAAATCATATGGTATTTGTCTTTCTCTGTCTGATTTAGTTCACTTAGTGTGGTACCATCTGAGTCCATCCATATTGTTGCAAATGGCAAGACTTCTTTCTTTTTTATGGCTGAATAATATTCCATCATGTGTGTGTGTGTGTGTGTGTGTGTGTATGTGTGTGTGTGTGTGTACACATATATACCACATCATCTATATCCATTCATCTATTGATGGACACATGGGTTGCTTCTATATCTTGGATATTGTGAATAATGCTGGAATAAATATAGAAGAGCATATATCCTTTTGAATTAGTGATTTTGTTTTCTTTAGGTAAATTCCCAGAGTAGAATTGTAGGGTTGTATGGTATTTCTATTTTTAGTTTTTTGAAGAACCTCCATACTGCTTTCCATAGTGCTGCACCAATTTACATCCCCACTGATAGTGTAGGAGGGTTCCGTTTTCTCTACAACCTTTCCAACACTTGTTATTCCTTGTGTTTTGGATAGTAGCCATTCTAACTGGTGTCAGGTGATACCTTATTGTGGTTTGATTTGCATTTACCTAATGGTTAGTGGTTGAACGTCTTTTCATGTGCCTGTTGGCCATCTGTACGTCTTCTCTGGAAAAAATGCTTATTAAGGTACTATGCTGCCCATTTTTTAATTGGGTTATTTGTGGGTTTTTGGTGTTGAGTTGTATGAGTTTATATATTTTAGATTTTAGCCCCTTATTGGATATATCATTTGCAAATATATTCTTCCATACAATAGGGTGCCTTTTTGTTTTGCTGATGGTTTCCTTTGCTGTGCAGAAGTTTTTAGCTTGATGTAGTCCCATTTGCTTATTTTGCTTTTATTTCTCTTGCCTGGGGAAATGTATCCAGAAGAAATTACTCATGTTTATGTTCAAGAGGTACCTGCCTATGTTTTCTTCTAAGAGTTTTATGGTTTTGTATCTTACATTTAGGTCTTTAACCCATTTCAAGGTTATTTTTTTGTATGGTGTAAGGCAGTGATCCAGTTTCATTGTCTTCATGCATGCAGCTGTCCAGTTTTTGCATCACCATTTATTAAAGAGACTGTCTTTTCCCTTTGTGTATTCTTGCCTCCTTCATTATATAGGCATAGGTTTACTTCTGAGCTCTCTATTCTGTTCTGTTGGTCAGTTCAAAATATTTTTCGTTATCCCTTGTGGTTTCTTCTTTGACCTGTGGGTTATTTAGAAGTATGTGTTTAATTTAAAAATATTTGCTTTACTTCCAGAGAGCTGTTACTGATTCCTAGTTTAATTATTAATGGCCAGATAACATACTGTGTATGATTTTAAACTTGAGATTTGTTTTATGAATCAGCATAAAAGTGAATATTCTGTACACTTAAAAAGGGCACATTTTGCTTTTTATGAAGTGGTGCAATAGGTCAAGTTAGTTAATGATGTGTATAATTCTTCTGTACACTTACTGATGTTTTGTCTAGTTGTTCTATTAATTGCTGAGAGATGAATGTTAAGATCACCCACTATCATTATTGCTTTTTTTAATTCTTTCCATTTTTGTTTCATATGTATTGAATCTCTACTATAAACTGCATACAAATTAAGGATTATTATATCTTCTTGATGACCTAACTTCTTTACCATTATAAAATGTCCATATTTTCTACAACCAGCATATTTAAATAGGCACAACTTTCTATAACAAAACTGTAGTAGATCCATGCAATTTCTCATACATAACAAACATGTAGAGCAAGCATAGACTTTGAATTAGAGGTGATATTTTGTAAGAGATAACAAAGAATTTTTCAGGGTTAAAAATCAGGGTAGCACAGGGGAATTTCTTATAAAAACACCTGTCAGGACTCAATTTCATGATGATATTATGTAAGGTAATCAGGAAAGGACATTTGTACCCAGATAATATTAATGTTATTAGTGTTTCTGAGGTAAATATAACCTAGTTTACACTTGCTTTTATGATAAGATGTAATGACATGCTCAATGCTTTGTTTTCTCAAAGACTCTGTCAAAGTTTTCCCTATTCTCTCAATAGCTGGACACTTCCTTAACGTGATAAAAGTTATCTACCTTAGTCCCCCAAACTAGCAGCATACTTAATGGGAAAATTGCGGAGATATGCCATTAGAGGTAAAAATATGACAAGGAAGCCCACTGTCTTCACTATTATTAAATATTTTTACTGGAAATATTAGCCAATGCAATTGGATATGATAAATTAAAGGTATAAAATTTGGATGGGATTAGGTAAAACACTCACCATTTCAATGATATGATTATAATCCTAGAAAACCTAAAATAATCTATTCCAAACAATAAGGCTGCTTAGTAAGGCTGTAGAGTAAAATATTAGCATGCAGAAAATGATACTTTCATGTATATAAACTACTATCAGGTAGTGTAACTCCATTCAGATTTGACAGATCCAGGTTGCTGCTGAAAGACAGACGATAGGCTGAATTGGATTGTGCTGCTATTGCTTGCATTTCTCAAACTGGCCAGTTCACCACTTCACAGTACCCCTCATAGACAGTGTTATAGTCAATCCCTATCCTCTCTCCACCTCCTAACTCTGTCTTGGCTCCTTAGAAGTTAAGAGGTAGCAAAACAGATCCTTTCCTTAAATATATAGGAGAAAGAGAGATAGAGTACCTATCAGATAGGATAATTTGGGCTATAAGAAATAGAATCTCTGTCTCAGACATACCTAACAATAATGATAACTAACATTTTTGAGCACTTACAATGTTACTAACACTATTTAACTCACTTAATCTTTACTCTGTCTCTATCAGAAAACAATAAGTAAACAGATATCCCTACAAGAAGTTCAAAAAGAGGGTGAGCTCCAGGTTTGGAATGGTATTTCTATCACTTTGTTCAGTTGTCGTCAGCATCAGTTATATTCCTTTGTGGTTGGCAACATGGCTGTCGATGGCAGTGTGGGCTAGAAGTTTCTATGTCTAGAGGAGAATATGTTAGAAACTTTGTCCTAAGCAAGAAATGGAAGTCCTTCTCCTTGTTTCATTGAGCCAACTTGTATCACTGCTCATCTCTTGACCAATAACCATTCCTAAAGGAATTCTGTATAGTGATTGGTTTAGATTGAATAAGTATCATTTTCTAGTAGTGGGAATAGGGTTGCTATTTGGATAAAATATAATTTATGCTACAAAGGAGTAAGGGGCATAAATATCAGGTATATACACACCAACATTACTTACTGTAAAATATTTTTAAAACCATATCAAAATATATTATAAAACTTTAGCAGATTTAAGTCCAGTAATAGAAGCATAAATTCTGAGGTTTTAAGCAAATGGTCAGAATATCTATTTTATGCTTTCTTATTTGCAAAGTAAATATGTTTCTCTTTCTCATATGATAGATGAACTTGTTGATCCAGAGTTTATTTTCATGAATATTATATGAAATGCACATATAAACAACTTCATAAGCTTTTTGTTAATTGATTTAGTCTGTTAAGAATCAAGCTTAGTGTAAGGCATTGCAATCTTTTTATTTTCAATATTCAAGTAAAAATTTACTGACCTTCTGAGTAAGAATGCTAACATTTAGTACTTCTAATTTATCATAGGATTTACTTCCCAAAAATGTTAATCACAGCTGGATTGAAAGAGTATTTGGGAAATGTGGCAATGTTGTTTATGTACGTATACCACATTATAGATCTACTAGATATGCCAGGGGATTTGCTTTTGTGGAATTTGAAACAGAAGAACAAGCAGTAAAGGCTATTGAGGTAGGTCCAGAACTTAAAAAGTAAAGGAAAATTAGTGTTTTTAAAGAGTAACAAAACTTGTTTTGCTTATTTTATTTCAGTTTCTTAACAACCTACCAGAAAGCCTGGTATATTTCCTAAGACAGTGAAAATAAGCCCATTCCTGCCCTTAGAGTAGCAGGTGAGTTATTTGATATTTAAGTAGATATAGTTGTAAAATTAGCAAACCAATTATAGCATTGTTACAGAAGAAAAGAGAAAGAAGAAGAAAGGCCAAATGAAAAAGGAAGACAATATCCAGATCAAAGAGTTAAATGTGGACACAAGCAAGGAGAGCATCTGTAAACAGAAAAGATCCAGTACTGCATCTGAGGGCTCCAAAGTAGAGAGAACTGAACCCCAAAAGCCACCCTCCAAGAAAAAGGAAAAATGGGAAAGAACTGAAGCATCCAAATTACCTTTAGTCAGACCAGGGAGGAAAAAAAGTAGCTCCGAAAATGCCCAATACTTAACTCCCAGATCCAAAGTAAAGAAAATGGTTCAGAAAGACATTAGAAAAGAAGCTTCAGAAGTCTCCAAAGAAAACAGAGGTATTTAATAAGTTTCAGGTTAGAATTAAATAAATAAGTTTATTTCTCATGTCTTTATTTCTTGATTTTTAACTTTTAAGATTTAGAAGCCTCTAATGAAGAGGAAAGGGATACTGGAGATATAAAAGATGGATCTCTCTTAAAAGCAAAAAGGAAACGTAAGAAAACACATAAAGAGAGGCATAAAATGGGAGAAGAGGTTATAACATTAGAGTACAATTAAAGCAAGTAGATGGTACACATTTATATTGTTGGCAATCGACACACTCCAAGGGCACTGCAATCTTGATCTCGTTCTTCAGAAATTTAAGAAGTCAATAGTCAATGTCAGATCAATGATTACTCAATCAATGCCCATTTTATTTCATTTCCTCTGTTTAAGAAACCACTGAAATAGTCCTGTAGTTCAAGTGCCTCAAAATCTGATTAGTTTCGATTAATTCTTCATAAAAGAACTATTCTGTGGATTCGTAATTTAACAAAAGGCTACTTTGATAATGTGAGATGCATTGCTTTGTAGAGGAAAGCTTGGACTCCAAGCTTGACACTAAAAACGTAAGTGACGACGATAACGGTGGTAATAAAGGCAATGAATGATCAATATGAAAATAATAGCTAATGTTTATTGAGCACTTACGAAGTGCCAGACACTATTCTAAGTGCTTTAATACTCAGGACAAATCTATGAGGTAAATACCATTATTATCCATATTACTGCTAAATTCCATGAGAACCATTACAGTTCTTTATTATCCCTGCATTCTCCGGAGCACAGGAGGCATTATTAAGTATTTGGTGAATAAAAGAAAATTGTGTTGCCAAATTTCGCAGCCGAATGGGGCAAAATGGACCTCAGTGCGAGTAGGGCTCAAATGGCCCGTGGTTTTGTGTCCTCGGAGGTCGGCTGAGGCGCCAGCTATGAAGCGCTACATATGAAGCGCTACCGGTGGTTTAAATTTTCTCTGCAGGCGCTGCTGGACTGGACGTATGTTGGAGACTAACGGGACACAGAAAACAAAAAAGCCGGGCTTTGAGTCGCCTAACCCCTTGGGAACACGACTCCGAGCGTTTGGAAAGGGGCGGTCAGGCGGCCCAGGTCGTCTCTGTCTGGGATCTGCCCCTGGGGGGCGCTGGGCCGCATTTCGCCAGCGGCTCGCGCGACTCGACACTCTAGCCCCGCGAGGAGGAGACGCCGGAAGTCTCGACTGCTTCTGGGGGTGTCTCTTTTGCTCTTAGCGGAGCGCGCTGGTCACCCAGTTGCAGCCGCTGCTCACGGCTGAAAGGGCACTTCACCCTGTCTCCGGCGTGGTACTGTCATTCCTGGCAGGTTAGATTTCCCCCGGGAGAAAGAGTCCCGGTATCTCCTACTCTCACAAGCGTTTCTTCCCGCAGTCCGGCGGCCGCGCGGGGTGGGCTGCTGTAAGGGGAGTCCCCTGGGGGTCACCTCCCGGCGGCTCGCGCCTTCGCCGGGTCGCGCGACCTTCCTCCGCGGCGTGCTTGGCGCCGGGGGGCTCTTGGTGGGCTCCGCGCCTTGAGATTAGCCAGACTGACCCCCTCATCCCGGAGTGTGAGAACGTGGGTAGATGACGATGGCCTTGCCCTGCAGTCTCGCTGAGCTTTGTCAAGAAAACATTTGTGAAGAGTTGGGGCACTTTGTTCATGGTCCTAAGTTGAAAAACTCCGAGGAGGATCGTGCCCAAATGATTGTAAAAAATAACTTTATGGCTCAGCGGTCATTGTAATTTTTGTCCCCATTACACGACCTTCATACAGAGGTTGACTATGAAAGTGATTTTCAGTGTGGGCGACGGCGTGTGTGTGTGTGTCAGCGGTGTGCTGTGTGTAATTTTGAAAATCCACCAAGATTTTTGTATTTTGTTACTTGCTTCCCCCTCGTACCTTCCTTGACTCCTCCCCATCTCACCTGAAGGGTAGTTCTATTTCTTAGGTGTTTATGACTCTACTTCACCTTTGGAGAGAATTAACTCTTTACTTCCACTTTGCACACTTGAAACACAGATCTGATTGTATTATTCCTCTGCTTAAAATCTTACTTTCCCATTGGATCAGGATAATATAAATGCCTTAGCCTGGCTTTAAGACCCTTCAGTGTCTTGCTTCTGAGTTTTACAGACTCTTTTCATGGAAAGCATGCCTACGTATACACATGCTTCTGTTAGGCCAACCTGCAGTAATTTCATTACTTTGGATATGACAAATTTTATAATGGTTTACCGACATTTTGAAATTTATTTTTCCATTTTTTTCAGAATGTATTGAACTCTTAATATTGCCAGGTATTGTTTTAGAAGCTAGGAATATAGTGAAAAAAAAAGGAAAAAGATACGCATTCTACAGGTCTTTATAAAAAATAACATTGAAATATAGTTAACATAGTTAACCCATTTAACCCATTTAAAATGTGCATTGATATGTACTACATTCACAAAGTTGTACAGCCATCAGCACAATTTTAGAACACTTTCCTCACCCCAAAAAGAAGCCCTGTAACCATTAGCAGTCTTTAATGACTTCCCTCCTATCCCACCTCATTCCTTTATGCAGCACCCTTAAATGAAAGCACCTGAGGTTAATTTTTACTCTTCTTAGAGACCGTGTTAAAAATCTGTGGGCTAATTCAGAAAGTGAGTTGCACAACAACTTAGATGTGTGAAGGACTAGGGCCAGGAAAAAATGCTGTGAAGAACCTGTAAGATTTGAAAAAGGAGGGAGGGGGAAATAGTTTATATAATTTATCCATTCCCCACTAAATTTTGTCTTTTCTCTGTTGGTTTGTAGTTCTTTGTGTCGAGATAATTAAGCCTCTGACTGTTAAGATATGTGACAGATATTTTCAGTCTATTTTAAGTTTGTTTTATATACTTTACTATACTAATGTTCTCCATTTTGGTGAAATCAGGATTCTAAATATTTTCCTTTAAAAGGCTTTTGGTTAGAGTTTCGGATACTTAAGTTAAATGTTCTTTAATTGCAGGAGTTATAGAAACCAATATACTACCCTTGGTCAGTGTGACATCTGGTCCCTGGTATTATTTTTAACCTTGTAGTTATTGTTTTAGACACCGGTACCTCCCTATCTCTCTGCTTTGAAAAATATGCTATAATTTGCTTCAGCTTTGTTGGTTCATTTAATTTTCTATTTTAAACAGACTCCTTTAAGTCACTCCCTTATTCTTTTATTCATGTTTAAAAGAATACTATACTGCATTAGATTTGTGAGAGCCGTATTTGACAGTTGATTACCAAATAGGTACTTATCTCATGCTAGCAGAAGTTTCTTTGAAGATTTTATGTGTGCAGAGCTTGAATGTGTCAAATCTGTTTTGTTTGGGAAATGCTGGAAATAATAGTTTTATAAAATCCTATTAACATTATTTTGGTATTTGTTCTTCTCATTTCATTGTTTTAAAGATAGTGGTAATTAAAATATTTTTAGGGTCTTTGAACATTTTGAGAAATCGAGGAAAGCTGTATACCATAGCTCCCTAGAAAAAGTTGTATGTTACGAACATAGCATACAGATAAATCTGAATTCTTTTGGGTGTATACCCAGGAATGGAATTGCTGGATCATAGGGTAAAACTTTATTTAATTTATTGAGGAACTGCCAATATGTTTCAGTGTTTTTGTCATTCACATAAAATATGAGGTTTAAAAGAACTGTAATTTAGGCACTTACCACATTTACTTTTCTAAAAATATAAGTTCAAAGAGCCATTTCCTAATTGAAGGCATACAGTTTTTGTCTTGGACTTAGAGGTCTTTGAGTTTTAAAATTATTTGAATTCAGATTAAATAAAAGGTGTACTTGGCAGGTTAGTTTCCCAAATCCTAAACTTCTTTATGGTCCAAGCTTTTGGGTTTTTGTTTGTTTTTTTCTTAATTCTGTGTTTTTAGTCTTCTGGGGGCAAATTAGCCATTATGGCAGATCCTAAAATGGAGATGGCTTTGCCTACAGTTCCTTTAAAAGCCTGGATTCCTCTGTTACCATTCTGCTGGGTGGTGGATGCTTTGACAAATACTTTGGTATGCTTTTGTTAATCTAAAAAATAAAACCGTTAGTTGTTTTTCCAGCAAAGTGGATTTATTAGGGACTAGCAGAGAATTGCACTTTGGGACAAGAAGCTATGGCAAAACCATAGGTATGTCTGGAGAACCAACGAGAGGAGTGCTGCTTTACAGAGGAAAGGACAGAGTTGGGAGGGAATTGGAAGAAACTGGATGTCCCACATAGGATAGCCTCTCATTGGCTGGGCTATTGCTGCAGATTGTTGGGGGTGAGGAGAGAAGGCAGATAAATATTTTCTCTTGCTGGATAGTTAAGTAGCTAAAACTGTATGACTTGGAAAGAGTCTGTCTTTTCATTCTGGTGGGTCTGCAACTGACAAGGATTGGTGGGTGTGAGAGCTCCCCCTGCTGGCCTCCTGATTCCACTTTAGTGAGGTTTCCTCCTCAATTTTCACATTGTGAATACTGCTGCTTCTGACAGGCAAATTTACCTCCCCTAGTGCAAAGATATCATGTCATTAATTAGCAAGGGATGGGAAATGACTAACATTATTCTTTATTGCTGTACCGTTTTTTCAGGCATTTCCCTGATATTGGAACTGTAAGCTGTGAGTACTGGGATCCCTCTTAATAACTGTGGCTTCCCAAAGATCAATGGGGAAATGTAGAAAAACAAGACAACAGTATGCTCAGCCAAATCTTAGAAAACTAAGATGTCATGCTGCCTGCCAGACCTTCCCTCCTCTGCACCCCCTCCAGTTGCAACATCTTTCATAAACTCATTTTTTAGTATTCCCTCATCGCTGTTAACAGCTTGTACCACATAGTAAACAGCAAGCATATTATCAGGAGAAGCAGGAGGGACAAGTGTGTTAATATGTCTTTTGCTCTTGGTTTGCATCTGTTTGTCATCTGGGCTCTCACCTGGTCATCTGTCTTCCTGGGGGCTCTTGGTACCTTAGGGCACCTGGCATCTGCGGATGCACTGGGAAAGGTCCCCAGATGGAGTTAGATGCTCCAACCCCTTGGAACTTTAATATAACTTAAATTTATATGTGTCTTGCCCAGCACTCAGTAAATACCAAGTTTACATAGATGCTGAGTACCCAGCTTGGCCTGTTTGTGCCACAGCTTTTTTTTTTTTTTGAGCAAGCAGTAAGATTTATTTTTTTAAAAATTGAAATGCCAGTAAATTGTAAATAACTATACCAAATATTTTAGCCTACGTACCTTTTATTTTTTTTTGAGAGGGCACCTCTCATATTTATTGATCAAATGGTTGTTTACAACAATAAAATTCTGTATAGGGGACTCAATAAACAATCATTAATCAACCCCAAGCCTAATTCTCAACAGTCTCCAATCTTCTGAAGCATAACGAATAAGTTCTTACATGGTGAAGAAGTTCTTACATAGTGAATAAGTTCTTACACGGTGAACAGTGTAAGGGCAGTCATATCACAGAAACTTTCGGTTTTGATCATGCATCATGAACTATAAACAATCAAGTCAGATATGATTATTCATTTGATTTTTATGTGAATCCCACATTTCTCCCTTATTTTTTAAATAAAATGCTGAAGTGGTAGGTAGATGCAAGATAAAGATAGAAAGCCTAAGTTAGTGCTGTAAGAAGGCAAGTGTAGATGGTCAGGTTTGTGCCTATAGACTAAGTATTAATCCAAGCTAGACAAGGGCAACAAAACATCCATGGATGCAGAATATTTTTCTCAAAACAGGGGGGGTGAGGTTCTAAGCCTCACCTCTGTTGACCCCCAATTTCTCACCTGATGGCCCCCCTGCGACTGTGCCTCCCTTGAGGAATCTTACCCGTCTCTGGCTAACCAGCCGTCTTCCGGGGCCATACAGGGAAACGTAAATTTGGTAAGTGAGAGAGAAGAAATATTCTTTGAAAAGGTTAGCTTTTTACTTCTTTGCAGATTTATGCCCTGTGGCTTCTATGCCCAGCACTTGTCTTGAGGTATCTTTACCGCTTGGAAGAATTATGATACTCGGTAATTTTAAATATGAGGCACAAATTCTACTAAAGGACTGTAATTAGGAAGGAAGAAGAAAAGCTATAGAAGTAGCAGACAGAAGAAAACATGAGAAGATTGATTATTTCTTTGACATATCTTCTTGTAGAGTAACATAAGCATGTATAGGTTTTAACAAACTGCTAATTAGATTGCATATACACATTAACAGAATAGGAATACAGTTACATAACAAAAGCAGACCTACAATTACCAGCCATATCCAGTGAAACCAAGAAAACCAGTTAGGTAACCCAGGCATTTGTGAAAACTTATCAATAACATGATGGATATTGTCTAACTGATTTTGAATAGTTTGAGAAAAATCAGACAGATTAAAACAACACATTCCTGGAAACTGTTCACATCCCATATGTTCTTTTAACAACAGATAGTCTATAGAAGCATGATTTTGAAGCACTGCAACTCGCACTTCTCCTAATTCTTGGTTGAGTTCCGACAATATAGAACTAGTCAAATTTGTTGTTTTACTGTATGCACAGGCCAGCTTAGGTATCTCCTTCTTCATTCCAACGGCAAGTCCAGGAACCGGCGGGATGAATGCAGCTACAACTGCGACAGCGCCAGGATCTTTGTTGAAGTTTTTTGATGGTCATCTTCTGGAATGACTCTTCCAGAGGATGTTGATGTTGGAAGTTCTTCCTCATATTGTATCTTAATTTGGTTTCTGGGTAGCCAAATTAGGCTTTGATCCTCTATAAAAACACAAACAAACCCTTTGCCCACACTTTGATATGACCTTTATACCATTGTGAAAAACCTATTGGAGACCACCACACAGGAACTGCTTTTTTTTTTTTTTTTAGAGAAAGAAATATTATCAGAAAAATGCACTTCCATAGCTGATCATCCGATTCCCTTTAAAAGGTCAATATGCTGCAGCTTGTTGAGGCAGACAAAACACAGTCACACAAAAATGCTTTTATAGGACTTCTTTTGAGGTTACTAGAATTTCAAAAGTGAATATTGCTTCCTGGTTTTTAGTAGTAGATTGTTACCTTTCATCAGACCTGTCTAGGCTAGGGATGAGGTGATTTACTTCTCTTGTACATTGGTAGCCATTAGAAACACTTCTAAGTCAATATTTAAATATTTCAACATGCTTGTCAGATGAGGACCTATCTAATTTTAATTGGGCCTTGGGCCTTTGGGTTATAATGGCAAAACTGTTGAATTTCCTTGGAATACTTTTGCCTTCTAACTTTTATGACTTTTCTTCCTTTCTGTAAAGAGAGCATTGTGTACTTTTATGCACTTATTCTGTATGTGTCTTTTAAGAATTATCATATAGTAAAATGGACTATTGCTGTTTGCTTTATAGGTCTATGAATTTTAGCACATGCATAGATCTGTGTAAATACTGTTATAATCGGGACACACACCTGATCTCAAAAACTTACCTCTTCGTGGTCCCACCTTTCCCTCAAGTAACCAAAACCAAAAAGTAAAATGTCAGTTTTGTGCTTTTTATTTTGGGAAGCAGTAAGGTTGCATCCCTGCCTTTTCTCTGCACTATACAGCATAATAAATCTGATGTTTTTATAAATGCAAATTATCTCCGTAGTAAGTCTAGTTAACTTGTCACCATACATCGTTACAGAATTTTTTCTTGAGAGCTTTTAAGATTTACTCTCCTAAACTTTCAAATACACAATACGGTATTAACTATAATCCCTGTGCAGTATATTACATCCCCAGAACTTATTTTAAAACTGCAAGTTTGTACATTTTGATTCCCTTCATTCATTTTGCCCACCTCCACCCACTCCCTCTGGCAGCCACCAGTGTGTTATCTGTATTATGTTTGGTGTTTTATTATTTTTTTTGAGATTCCACATATAAGTGAGATTATATGGTATTTGTTTTTCTCTTAATTTATCACATATGCATGGGTTTTTTTTTCTGGTTTTCTATTCTTCACGTCCTTGGTTAAATTTATTCCTAGGTTTTTTATTCTTTTTGATGCAATTGTATTTGATTTATATCACTTAGCATAATGCCCTCAAGGTCCATCCATGTTGTTACAAATGGCAAAATTTCATTTTTTATGGTGGAATAACATTCCATTGTATATGCATATAACACATTTTCTTTAATCATTCATTTGTTGATGGACACCTAGGTTGTTTCCATATCTTGGCTACTATAAATAATGCTGAAGTGAACATGGGGGGGGTGCATGTAACTTTTTGAGTTAGTGTTTTTGTTTTGTTTGGATAAATATCCAGGAATGGAATTGCTGGATCGTGTAGTAGTTCTATTTTTAATTTTTTGAGGAACCATCAGATTGTTTTCCATAGTGGCTGTACCAGTTTACATTCCCAGCAGCACAAGGGCACCCTTTTCTGCACATCCTTGTCAAAGTTGTTATTTCTTGTCTTTTGATAATAGCCATTATAACAAGTGTGAGGTGATAGCTCTTTGTGGTTTTGATTTGCATTTCCCTAATGATCAGTGATGTTGAGCGTCTTTTCATGTACTTCTTAGCCATCTCTATGTTGTCTTTGAATTCTTTCTCTTTTTTTCTTGGTGTGTAAATAAAAGTTTGTCAATTTTCTTTATCTTTCTAAGAATCAGCTCTTGGTTTCATAGATGTTTTCTGTTGTCTTGTTTTGTCTCTGACTTATTTCTGTACTGGTCTTTGTTATTTTCTTTCTTCTACTAACTTAGTTCTTGGTTCTTGTTTTTCTAGTGCCTTGAGGTATAAAGTTAGGTTCGTTATTTCACCATTTTCTTGTTTCTCTACATTTATATGTAAGAACTTCCCTCTGAGAGCTGCCTTTGCTATATTCCATCAGTTTGGGTATATTTCCATTTTCATTTATATTTTTTGATTTCACCATTGTCCCATTGGTTGTTAAGTAGCCTGTTGTTTAGTCTCCACATATTTGTGAATTTTCTAGTTTTCTTCTTATAATTGATTTCTGGTCTCTTAACATTGTGATTGGAAAAGGTGCTTGAGATTAAATCAATCTGAAATTTGTTAAGGCTTATTTTGTGGCTAACATGATCTGTCCTGGAAAATGTTTCATGTGCACTTGAAAAGAGTGTGTATTCTTTTACTTTTGGATGGAATATTCTTTATATATCTGTTAAGCCTATCTGGTCTAACATGTCATTTAAAGTCAGTGTTTCCTTCATTATTTTTCTGTCTGGGTGATCTATCCATTGATGTAACTGGGCTATTCAATTCCCTACTGTTACTGTGTTACTGTCTTTTTCTCATTTTAGGTTTGTTAATATTTACTTTATGTACTTAGGTGTTCCTCTTTTGGGTGCATAAATATTTACAAATGTTGTGTCTTTTTGGATTAGTGCCTTTATAAATACACAATGCCCTTCTTTGTCTTTTATTACAGTCTTTGTTTTGAATTCTGTTTTGTCTGATGTAAGTATAGCTACCCTCTGCTTCATCTAGTCTGCTGTTGAACCCCTCTATTGTATTTTTCAGTGCAGTTATTATATATTCACTTCTGTGACTTCTGTTTAGGGCTTTCTTATATTTTCTATCTCTGTTGAAATTCTTACAGTGCTCATCCATTCTTCTGAGTTTGGTGTGCATCTTTATGACCATTACTTTGAACTCTTTATCAGATAAATTATTTATTCTAATTCATTAAGGTTTTTTCTTTCTGAAGTTTTGTCTTATTTTTTTGTTTGGAACATACTCTTCTGTTCTTTTATTTTGCTTCACTCTCTCTGTTGATTTCTATGCAATAGATGAAATAGCCACTTCTCTCCATCTTGAAGGTTAGCCTTGTGCAGGATATGATCCTTATTCAACTCTGCCTTAGGACTTGGTTGTTTTCAAACCTCTGTGATTGTCCCGGCTGCTTATTTTTAATACCGTAGCAGTGGGTGTGCTGAGACCAGGGTCCCAGAGGGGGGATATCAGCACTTAGATTCAGGCTGATTGGAAGCTAGATCTTCACCCAACAGCTTTTAAAGAATGCAAATATGTACAATCTTGTGGGACCCAGAGTCATGCGATCTGGAGATGTCACCTGGACAGTAGACCCAAGAATTGGGGTTCCAGTCAAGTGTACCAGCTCCTTTCTTTGAGACATTGGTGTGTTGTAGCAAGGCAGAGTGCAAAAATGGCATCCCACAGCCTGAGCTCCCTAAGAGCCTTTGTAGCCTCTAGATGTGTGTCAAACCCCTGCTCCAAGGCCAAAGCACCCAGGCAAGTAGGCTTCTTTCCCAGAGAGGCTGGGGATATGTTTCAGTCCACTGTCAGTTCTGTGTAGTGTCCTGGGGGCGGTAGCCTGCCAAGAAGTAGCTCTCCAATTGTTACATTCCCATGGGACCCCAGAAACACAAGGCCTCCCCACCCCCGCTGCCCCCAGCCACCAGAGCCAGGCAATCAAGGGGTAGCAGCAGCTCAAAAACCAGGGCATCCGTGGTTTTTATCCAAGTAGATTGTCTAGAAAGAACAAATCAACACAATCTCTTTTCATTTTCTTTGGGAAACTCCCAGTCTTGACTCTGAATAAAAACATTGTGCTAGTGATGTCTTCCAAAGGGTGGCAGTGTTGTGCTATAATAGGACATAAAAATCAGCTGCTGCTTGTTCGCTGGAAAATAATTGTTGTAAGTTTCTACTTTAGAAAAACAGGACAATTAATTAAGAATTAACATTTAACTCTCAAATCGGTTTTCTTGAATCTAGTCCAAAATCTGTCTTACGGTTTTAGTATCCCTAGCAAAGCAATCTGTGGATAAAAGCCTGTTCTTGAGTTTCTTGTTTCTCAAGGGAGTTCATTACTTCTTGGGGGTAGTTTTGTCTGTTAATACTTTCATATTTGTTTTCAAATGGTTTTAAATGTTTGCACAGTTATGAGTTAACTATTTCCTTAAGTTTAACCTTTGTGGCAAGAATAACTCCAGTGTCATGGATGAATCTATGAGTCATAAAGTCTTGTAAGTGAGACTTAAGGTGTTGTATAGTGCAGCTTTCCCTATCACATGTAGGAGCACATATGTATAACAGCCCTCACAAGTGGTGACATGGATTAATCAGAAGATTTTGATTTTGATTGTCAGCATCCTGAATTTCAGCTTTAATGGAGGTTTTCAGTGAGAAATGATGAACTGGTGCTTGTAAGACATTCACACTTAGATGAGTCATAGGTTTTCAAACCAACTCACTCAAAAAGGCATTCCCTTTATCCCTACTCTTCCAGCAACCTAACATTGGGCACTATATATTCCCAGGGGACTGGGACCACCGTTTATCCAGATGCTCATGAAAGATAACTGGGATCATCTTTAAGACCTCTTAACATTCTTGTGGTTCTACCTTTCAGGTAGTATCTCAAATGTGGTGACTTCATCTTTGCATCTGTTATCCTGGTCCAAATTACCATTGTCTTTCATGTCAATTCTGCTTCTTAATTGGTTTGCCCAAATGTAGTAATACTTCCTTTTTATATTTCACACAAAAGCCATTAAAGAATATATAAAATCTGATCACATCGATCTCCTGCCTGAAGAACTGTGTTATTTACCATTATACTCAGAGTAAATCTGAAATACTTGACCCACAACATTCCTCTCTCCCAACCGCACCCTGTGATCTGGCCTCTCGGTCTACTGCTGTGGCCTCCTGTCATGCCACATTTCCCTTGTTCATTGTGTTTCACCCTTTCTGATATCTTTGTTCCTTGATTGAAGGAGATGTGGAGAGTAGATGCAGGGAGATGCATTTTTAAGCCAATGTGCCTTTTAGGTAAAGAAAAGATGCTTCATAATATATGAAATCTTGTAGCTCATAGGGTCGTTTTCACAGCAATCAGGAACTCATGGCTTTGTCACTTTTCAATTTCCCAGATTAAATCTAGGGATAAATGCACATCTGACTGCAGATTCTGGGTGGGGGAAAAAAACTACATTCCAACTGAGAAAAAGAAATTTAAATTTAGGATCAGTTAGTCATTACCTATTATATTCCAAGTGTAGATAATCCTTAATATGTGGAAGCTTTCTCTTAGTATGCTTAAAATGGCTTTGTTTTTGTAATTTCATTTTTCTAACATTTTATTAGGTTTTAGGTTTGTTTTTATGTATGTTAGCCTTGCTCAGGAGCCAGTTGTACTGCACAACGATCTAGGGCTTAGTTCCTGTTAGTGGCATCCCGAATATGATAGCTTTGCAACCTGTTCTTAACTTTCTAGTTTCCCGAGGGAGTTCATTCCTTTTTGGGATAGTTTTGTCTGTTAAGAAGGGACTTCTCTATCCTGTGCCAGGTTTTTGGGCTTCATTTCCCCATACTGGTCCTAGTTTTCCTTGGAGGCATAGAGAACAAGCCTAACTTCCCTTCTCCCATTAGCCCTTGAGCTATTAAAGTAGCTGTGGTGGCACCCATATTTATCCTTGATAAACATCCTGAACTTCCTCAACTATTTCTACTTCTGCTCACTATTCTGGGTACTTACTTCTGATTATCCTGTAGTTCAATGTTTGGAAATGTAATTTTGGGACCACTTACATTAGGATCACTTAAGATACTTGTTAAAAATGTGATTCCTGTGGGACTAAGTAGATTGACTTGTCTTGCTTCCTGTTGAAAGCCCACTAAAACTACAATAAGGACCCAATGGACAAGAAGATTGAGAAAGGAGACAGTAACCATACAATTTGGAAAACTGAAAAGCCCAAGAATGAGTGGAAATTAATGTAGAACCCAAGACTCATGAATTCTAAGTTGGCAAAGAGCAAAACTGAAACCAATCGTTTTTACCCTGTAAATCCTGAAAAAGCTCAAGCTGGCATTGCCAGGTTATCTGGAAATTTGAATACAAGGGAAATACAATAAAGAATATTTGGTGAATATTGTTGAGAAGTAACTCTTCTGATGGACACTGTTCACCTTATGACAAATTCTGAATGTTCAAAGCAGATGATCTCTTGATCAAGTAGTGTTTCCATATGAGAAGGCATTCCTAGCATTTCTTGGGAAAATTTTGTTTATTGAAATCCCAGATCCTGAGGAAAGTTATTAAAAAGTTAGGAAAACAGAAAAAAGAATGAAAAATTTCTTGAGAATTAAAGCTCAACAGTCGATATGATTGGAAACCACTGATTCTGAGAGCTCCATTAACATAAGGTGGAAAGCAAGAAGAACAGGGTATTGTTGACACACTGAGTAGAAAGTAGAGGTGCACATTTCTGGGATCTTAGAAGGAGCTTCTAGGAGAAAAGCTTTATGATCTAATCAATCTTACTCATATTTGTTGCCATCTAATAAAAATGTTTTCATGGTCTATCTGCTGCTAACGGTGAACTATTCTTATAAATAAGTATTAAGTTCATATGCATAGTATATATATAAATTCTATGAGTGGTGTTGAGGAAATAAGTTTGGGAGCAAAATAAATCTGTAAATTGGCAGATACAACGTTGTTCTGTGTAGCACTGTAACTTTGCTTTGAAATCTCAATGCTGTGTATGTAAATACTGAATAATGTTTGCTGTGTTTTTGAGTTCAGAATATGCACTGTATTTTTAGAGTTTTTATTTTTATTTTATAGACTTTAAATAAATACAGAAGAATTGCAAAGTGGAAGTATGAATGTTTTTATGGAATACTCCAACATGAAGTGAGAACTTAATATAAAATCTGAATTAGTAAAAGCAATATTAATTTCAAAGGCAAAATCAAAATCAGAATAAGCAGGCAAAATAGTTATCATTTTAAAAAGTAAAAGAGCTTATATAGCATCATGTACCCTAACATTCAACTGGAAGATGCTTATTGATGCACGGTGAATTTGGCCACAATCAATAGAAAGATGAATGAAATTGTTTTACATCTAGACTATTTGTCATGAAAGACTACTGAACAGGACAGGTAATCATGATATGTTTTAAATTTTCACTTAAAGAATGACTATATGTAAATATAGTATTTCAATTTTTACAAGGATTTTTACTTGGCATTTAGATTAATGTTTCTTTTTTAAGGTTTTAAATTTTTTCCGCTAGGTTTATTAAGATATAATTGACATGTAGCATTGTGTAAATTTAAGATATGTAATGTGATGATATACAAGATATATAAAGTTGAAAGATATACAACATATATAATTTGAAATGAGTACTACAGTAGGGTCAGTTAATACCTCTGTCACCACACATAGTTACCAATAGTGTGTGGGTATGTAGTGAGAACATTTAAATTCTACTCTCTTAGCAACTTTCAAGTATAGAATACAGTGTTGTTAACTATAGTCACCATGCTGTATATTAGATCCTCAGAATTTATTCATCTTATAAGTGGAAGTACCCTTTGACAAACATCTCCCCATTTCTCCTACTCCCTAAACTGTAGCAAACACTATTCTACTGTTCTTATGAGTTTGGCCCTTTTAGGTTCCACATCATACATTAAATGTTTTTCCTGGTCTCATGTCATAATACTCTCAAGGTCCATCCATCAGTGTTGTTCCAAACAGCAAGATTTCCATCTTGTTGTTATGACTGATTAATATTCTATTTTTATAGGTATGTGCATGTATACATAATACATATATATATACACATACATACATACAACATTTTCTTAATACATTCTTTCATCAGTTGACACATGTTATTTCCATGTGTTGGCTATGTGAATAATGCTGTAGTGAAGATCGGAGTGTGTATAGCTCTTTGACAGTGATTTAATTTCCTTTGGATATATACCCAAAGTGGGAATGCTAGAACATATGGTAGTTCTATTCTAATTTTTTGAGGAATCTCCATATTGTTTTCCAAAGTTCTATGCTAATTTACATTCCCACCAACAGTGCACAAGAGTTCACTTTTCTCCACATCCTCACCAGCACTTATCTCTTATAGTTTGTTTTGTTTTGTTTTTTTTGAGGACAGACACTAACAGATGTGAGGTTATATCTCACTGTGGTTTTGATTTCCATTTCCCTGATGGTTAGTGATGGTGAGTATCTTTTCCTGTACCTGTTGGCCATTTGTATGTCTTCTTTGGAAAAATGTCTATTCAGTACTCTGCCTATTTTTAAATCAGATTTTTTTTTTTGCTTTTGAGGTATATGAGTTTTTATGTATTTGAGATATTAAACCTTATGATTTGCAAATAATTCTCTCTTTCTGTAGATTGCTTTTTCTTTTTTAGTTACTTTTTTTTTTTTGCTGTTGCAGAACCTTTTTAATTTGATGTAGTACTGTTAGTTGATTTTTTTCCTTTTGTGGCTTGTGTTTTTGGTGTTGTATCAAAAGTGATGGCCAAGAGTAATGTCAAGGAGCTTTTTCTCCTCTGTTTACTTATAGGAGTTTTATAGTTTAAGGGCTTACATTGAAGACTTTAATCCATTTCTAGGTTAATTTTTGTGAGTGATAGAAGATAAAGCTCTAATTACATTCTTTTGCATGTGAATATACAGTTTTCCCAACATTTATTGAAGAAACTATTTTTTCCTCATTGAGTATTCTTGACTCCCCTGCCAACTGTTAGTTGACTGTATATGTGTTGGTGTATTTCTGGGCTCTCTATTCTGTTCCATTGGTCTTTGTATCTGTTTTTATGCCAGTTTGATACTGTTCTGATTACTATATCTTTGTAATATAGTTAGAAACTAAGAAGTTGCTCTTCTTCCTCAGGATTGATTTGGCTTTCTGGATCTTTTGTGGTTACATACAGATTTTAGAATTGTTATTTCTATTTTGGTAAAAAAATGCCATTGAAATTTTCATAGGGAGTTCATTGAATTTATAGATTGCTTTGGGTAGTATTGCTATTTTAACAATATTATGTCTTCAGTTCATGAACATGAGCTATATTTACATTTATTTGCGTCTTCTTAAATTTCTTTTGTCTTATAGTTTTTAGAGTAGAGATCTTTCACCTCCTTGGGTAAATGTATTCCTAAGTATTTTGTTGTTTTTTGGTGCTGTTATAAAGGGGGTTGCTTTCATTGTTTTTCAGGTATTTCATTGTGAGTGTATAGAAATGCAATTGATTTCTGTATGTTGATACTGTATTCTGTAACTTTACTGAATTTATTGATTAGCTTTAAAAGTCTTTTGATGTGGTTGGTCTTTAGGGTTTCCTATATAAAATATGTTACCTGCAAAAACAGACAATTTTCTTCTTCCTTTCCAATTTGGATATCTTTTATTTATTTATTTTTTTAATCTACTTGCTCTGGCTAGGACTTCCAGTACAATTTGAATGGGAATGATGAAAGTGAACATCCTTTCTTGTTCTTGATCTTAGAGGAAAAGCTTTCCTCCTTTCACTATTGAGTATGATAGCTACTGTCTGGTCATATGTGGCCTTTGTTATACTGATGTGTGTTACTTATATACCTTATTGGGAGTTTTTTTCATGAAAGGACATGGAATTTTTGTTATGGTTTTTGCATTTCTATAGAGATGATCATGATTTTAAACTTATTCTGTTAAACCACACTACTGATTTGCAGATGTCATGCTGTCCTTGCATCTTAGGAGTAAATCTCAGCTTGGTCATGTGTGACCTTTTAATGTGCTATTGAATTGGGTTTGCTAGTATTTTGTTGAGAAATTTTGAGTCCTCATTCATCAGATATATTGGCCTGTAGTTTTCTTTTCTTGAAGTGTCCTTATCTAACTTTGTTATCAAGATAATGCTGGCCTTGTAAAATGAGTTCTGAGTGTTACCCCCTCTTCTATTGTTTTAAAGAGTGTAAGAAAGATTGTTGTTTTTCAAATGTTTTGTATAATTCACTAATGAAACTAGCTGGTCCTGGTTTTTATTTTATTTTTGTTTGGAATATTTTTAATTACTGATTCAGTCTTACTGGTTATTGGTCTGTTCATATTTTTCTATTCCTGATTTATTTTTGGTACGTTGTATATTTTTAGGAATTTGCCCATTTCATCTGGGTTATCCAATTTGGTGACATATAATTGTTTATAGTAATCTCTTCTGACCTTTTGTTTTTGTATTTGGATGGTATCAGATAATGCTTCCTCTTTAATTTCTGATTTTGAGTATTCCATTTTAGTCTTGCTAAAGGATTGTGAATTTTGTTTATTTTATTTAAAAATCCAGCTTTTAGTTTTGTTGATCTATTCTTTTTCGGTCTAAATTTCATTTATTTCTATTCTCATTCTTTTTATTTCTTTCCTTCTGCTAACTTTGAGCTTAGCTTGATCTCTTTCTAGTTCCTTGAGGTGTAAGGTTATGTTGTTTATTTGAGATCTTTTTTCTTGAGGTAGGTGTTTATTGCTATAAACTTCCCTCTTGAAACTGCATTTGGTATAACCCCTGAATTTTAGTATGTTGTGTTTACTTTTTCATTTGTTTTTGAGATACTGATTTCCATTTTGTTTTCTTTTTTAACCTATTTGTTGGTCAGGAATGTGTTGTTTAATTTCCACACATTTGTGAATTTTCCAGTTTTTCCTACTGTTGCTGCTTTCTAGTTCCATGCCATTTTGGTCAGAAAAAGATACTTCTTAAATCTGCTAAGACTTGTTTCGTGACTGATCAAATGATCTATCTTGGAGTATATTTTCTGTGTGCTTGAGAAGAATGTGTATTCTACTTTTGGATAGAATGCTCTACACAAGTCTGTTAGGTTTGTTTGGTCAAATATATTGTTCAAGACCAAGGCTTGCTTATTGATTTTCTGCCTGATGGATCTATGCATTGTTGAAAGTGGGGTATTGAAGTCCCCTACTATTATCTTATTCTTGTCTGTTCTCCCTTCTTTATTAACTTAACATAGGTAGGTTGCTGCTCCATTGTTGGGTGCATATATATTTTTATGACTGATAAAAATCTTGATGAGCCTGACTCTTTTATCATTAAATAGTAACCTTTGACTCTTGTTTTGGCTTTTTTTTTTTTGGAGATAATTATTTTTTATTGAAGGTTAGTTGACACACAGTATTACATTAGTTTCAGGTGTACAACACAGTGATTCAAAATTTATATACATGATAATTCTAGGTACCAGCTATCACCATACCAAGCTGTTACAATACTTTGACTATATTCCTTATGCTATACATTACATCCTGGTTACTTATTTATTTTACGATTGGAAGTGTGCACTTTTTTTTTTTTTTGTGAGGGCATCTCTCATATTTATTGATCAAATGGTTGTTAACAACAATAAAATTCTGTATAGGGGACTCAATGCTCAATGCACAATCATTAATCCACCCCAAGCCTAATTTTCATCACTCTCCAATCTTCTGAAGCATAACGAACAAGTTCTTACATGGAGAACAAATTCTTACACAGTGAATAAGTTACATGGTGAACAGTACAAGGGCAGTCATCACAGAAACTTTCAGTTTTGCTAATGCATTATGAACTATAAACAGTCAGTTCAAATATGAATACTCATTTGATTTTTATACTTGATTTATATGTGGATACCACATTTCTCTCTATATTATTATTATTTTTAATAAAATGCTGAAGTGGTAGGTAGATACAAGATAAAGGTAGAAAACATAGTTTAGTGTTGTAAGAGAGCAAATGTAGATGATCAGGTGTGTGCCTGTAGACTAAGTGTTAATCCAAGCTAGACAAGGGCAATAAAACATCCACGTATGCAGAAGATTTCTCTCAGAACAGGGGGGGTGAGGTTCTAAGCCTCACCTCTGTTGATCCCCAATTTCTCACCTGATGACCCCCCTGCGACTGTGCCTGTCTTAGGTTGTTCCTCCCTTGAGGAATCTTACCCGTCTCTGGCTAACCGGTCATCTTCCGGGGCCATACAGGGAAATGTGAAGTTGGTAAGTGAGAGAGAAGCCTTATTGTTTGAAATGGTTAGCTTTTAATTTCTTTGCATATTTATGCCCTGTGGCTTCTATGCTCAGCATTTGTCTTGAGGTATCTTTACCACTTGGAGGAGTTATGATACTCGGTAAATTCGATATGAGGCACGATTTCTATTTAAGGGTTGTAATTAGGAAGGAAGAAGAAAAGCTATAGAAGTAGCAGGCGGAAGAAGACTTGGGAAGATTGATTATTTCTTTGACATATCTTCTTGTAGAGTAACTTCAGCATGTATAGGTTTTAAACTACTAATTAAATTGCACGCACACATTAACATAATAGGAGTATAGTTACATAACCAAAGCATACCTGTAATTACCAGCCATCTCCAGTGAAACCAAGAAAACCAGTTAGGCACCTTAGGCATTTGTGAAAACTTATCTATGATATGGTGGATATTGTCCAACTGAACTTGAACAGTCTGAGAGAAATCAGACAAATTAAAACAACCCATTCCTGGGGACTGTTCACATCCCATATGTTCTTTTAACAGTAAATAGTCTGTAGTTGTAAGATTTTGGAGCGCTACAATTTGCACTTCTCCTAATTCTTGGTTGAGTTCCAACAGTATAGATCCAGTCAAATTTGTTGTTTTACTGTATGCACAGGCCAGCTTAGATATCTCCTTCTTCATTCCCATGGCAAGTCCAGGAACTGGTGGGATGAGTGCATCTACAGCTGTAGCAGTGCGTGGATCTTTGTTGGGGTTTTTTGATGATCATCTTCTGGCATGAGTCTTCCAGAGTGCTGATGTTGGAAGTTTTTTTTCATATCGTATCTTAGTTCATTTTCAGGGTAGCCAAATTAGGCTTTGATCCTCTGTATATTGCAAACACAAACAGACCCTTTGCCTACACTTTATATGCCCTTTATACCCTTGTGTAGAACTCATTGAAGGTCACCACACAGGAACTGCCTTTTTTTTTTTTTTTTTGGTATCATTAATCTACACTTACATGACGAATATTATGTTTACTAGGCTCTCCCCTATACCAGGTCCCCCCAATAAACCCCTTTACAGTCACCGTTTGTTTTGGCTTTTTAAAAAAAATGTTGAAATTGGCAATTTTTGAAGTATAGATAAACAATCATATTAGTTTCAAGTAAGGAACACAATGGTTCATCAGTTACCCACGCCATGTTATTAAATCCCCACCCCAACTAGTGCAGTTACTATCTGTCAACATAGAAAGATGTTACAGAATCATTGGCTATATCTTCCATGTTTTACTACCATCCCTGTGATGGTACAGAATCATTGTTACAGAATCATTGGCTATATCCTCTATGCTTTACTACCACCCCAACCTTTATTATGATTGAAAAATAATTTTGTGTCCCTTTGTGCCCCTTCCTCTTTTCCTCCTCACCTACCCATCCCAACCGCTCCCCCATGATAATCAGTCACTTCTCAGTATCTGTGATTCTACTGATACTTTGTTTTGTTTCATTTTGTTTTTACATTCCACACATAAGTGAAATAATATGGTATTTGTCTTTCTCTGCCTGGCTTATTTCATTTAACATAATACCTCTAGGTCAACCCATGTTGTTGCAAATGGCAGGATTTCTTTCTTTTTTAATGGCTGAATAATATTCCATTGTGTATATGCTCCACGTCTTCTTTATCCATTCACCTATTGATGGACACTTTGGTTGCTTCCATATCTTGGCTTTTGTAAATAATGTGGTGATAAATAGGTGCATGTGTCTTTTCAAATCAGGGACTTAATTTTCTTTAGGTAAATTCTTAGAAGTGGAATTACTGGGTCATAGGGTATTTCTATTTTTAGTTTTTTGAGGAACCTCCATAACTTTTTTCTGCAGTGGTTGCACCAGTTTACATTTCCACCAGTAGTGTAGGAGGGTTTCCTTTTCTCCACATCGTTACCAGCACTTGTTACACTGTCTTTTGGATAGTGGCCATTTTATCTGGTGTGAGGTGATATCTCTTTGTGGTTTTGACTTGCTTTCCCTGATGATTAGCAATGTGGAACCTTTTTATCATGTGCCTGTTGGCCATCTCTCTTTCTTCTTTGGAAATTGTTCAGTTCCTCCACTCATATTTTAATTATTTATTATGTTATTTGTTTTTTTTGTTTGTGTTAAGTTTTGTGACTTCTTTATATATTTTGGATGTCAACCCCTTTTCAGATAAATCATTTATGAATATATTCTCCCATACTGTAGGCTGCCTTTTTGTTCTGTTGATGGTGTCCTTTGCTGTACAGAAGCTTTTTAGTTTGATGTAGTCCCACTTGTTTATTTTTTATTTTGTTTCCCTTGCCCAAGGAGTGTGTCTAGGAAAAAATTGCTCATGCTTATATTCAAGAGATTTTTGCCTATATTGTCTTTGAAGAGTTCTATGGTTTCATGTCTTACATTTAGGTTTTTAATCCATTTCGAGTTTACTTTTGTGTGGGTTAGACAGTAATCCTCTTGCATGTAGTTGCCCAGTTTTCCCACCACCAGTTTCTGAAGAGGCTGTCTTTTTCCCACTGTATATTCATATCTCCTTTATCATATATTAATTGACTGTATATGTGTGAGTTTTTGTCTGGGCTCCATTGATCTATAGGTCTGTTCTTGTGCCAGGATCACACTGTTTTGAGTACTACAGCTTTGTAGTATAGCTTGAAGTCAGGGAGCCTAATGCCCTCAGCTTTGTTCTTCCTTCTAAGGATTGCTTTGGCTGTTTGGGGTCTTTTGTGGTTCCATAAAAGTTTTAGAATTCTTTGCTCTAGTTTATTGAAATGCCATTGGTATTTTGTTACGGATAGCATTTAATCTGTAAATTGTTTTGGGTATAATGGTGATTTTGACAATATTAATTTTTCCTATCCATGAGCATGGGATAGATTTTTTCCATTTATTTGTGTCTTTAATTTAATTTCCTTCATCAGTGTTTCACAGTTTTCGTAGTACAAGTCTTTCCCCTTCTTGATTAGGTTTATTCCTAGGTATTTTATTATTTTTGATGCAATTGTAAATGGAATTGTTTTCCTGATTTCTGCTAGCTTGTTGTTAGTATATAGGAGTGCAATAGATTTCTGTATATTGGTTTTGTATCCTGCAACTTTGCTGAATCCAGTTATTAGTTCTAAAGGTGTTTTGGTGGAGTCTTTAGGGTTTTCTATTTATAGTATCGTGTCATCTACAAACAGTGACAGTTTAACTTCTTCCTTACCAATTTGGGTGCCTTTTATCTTTTTTATCTTGTCTGATTGCCATGACTATGACTTCCAGTACTATGCTGAATTAAAGTGGTGAGAGTGGATATCCTTGTCGTGTTCCTGATCTTAGAGGAAAAGCTTTCAGTTTTTTGCCACTGAGTATGGTGTTAGCTGTGGGTTGGTTGTGTTTGGCCTTTATTATGTTGAGGTATGTTCCCTCTATGTCCATTTTGTTGAATTTTTATCATGAATGGATGTTGAATTTTTAAGTGTTTTTTAAGCTTCTATTGAGATGATCATATGTTTTTTATCCTCCTTTTTGTTAATGTATGTGATATTGATGGATTTATGCATATTGTACCATCCTCACATCCCTATAGTAAATCCCACTTGGTCATGGTGCATGATCTTTTTTATGTATTTTTAAATTTGATTTGCTAATATTTTGTTGAGGATTTTTATGTCTATGTTCATCAGGGATATTGGTTTATGATTTTCTTTTTTTTTAGTGTCTTTCTGTTTTTGGTATTATAGTGATGCTGACCTCATAGAATGAGTGTGGGAGTATTTCTTCCATTTTTACCATTTGGAATACCTTAAGAAATATGGGTATTAGCTCTTTAAATGTTAGGTGGAATTCAGCTGTGAAGCCATCTTGTCCTGGAATTTTGTTTGTTGGGAGTTTTTTGATTACTAAGTCAGTGATGTTAATGGTAAATTTGGCTGGTTAGATTTTCTGTTTCTTCCTGGGTCAGTCTTGGAAGATCTTACTTTTCTAGGAATTTTTCCATTTCTTCTAGGTTGTCCAATTTTATTGACATATAATTTTTCATAGACTTCTCTAATAATTCTTTGTATTTCTGTGGTGTCAGTCGTAACTATTCCTTTTTTATTTCTGGATTTGTTTATTTGTGTCTTCTTTTTTCCTGAAAAGTCTGGCTAGAGATTTGTCTATTTTTTTAATCTTCCTAAAGAACCAGCTCTTCGTTCATTGAATTTTTTCTATTGTTTTATTCTTCTCTATTTTATTTATTTCTGCTCTTATTATATCCTCCTCTACTAACTTTGGGTTTAATTTGTTCTTCTTTTACTAGTTCTTTAGTTGTGAGTTTAGACTATTTATTTGGGATTGTTTCTTGAGGTAGGTCTTTACTGCTGTGTAACTTCCCTCGTAGAATCACTTTTGTGGCGTCCCCATATTTTGAATGTTGTATTTTTGTTTTCATTTGTCTTCATGTATTGCTTGATTTTTTTCCTTAATTTGGTCATTGATCCATTATTTAGAAGCATGTTGTTTGTGGGGTTTTTTGGTATTCTTCATGTAGTTTATTTCTAGGTTCATACCATTGTGATCTGAAAAGATGCTTGATGCAGTTTGAATCTTTTTGAATTTATTGAGGCTTTTTTGTGTCATAATGTTATTTATTCTGGAGGACATTCCATGCGTATTGAGAAAAATGTGCATCCTGCTTCTTTTGGGTGGAATGTTCTGTAGGTATCTGTTAAGTTCATCTGATCTAGTGAGTTGTTCAGTGCCTCTGTTTCCTTATTTATTTTCTGTCTGGTTGATCTGTCCATTGATGTAAGTGGGATTTAGACTCCTCTAATATAAATGAGTTGCAGGCTATTTCTCCCTTTATTAATTCTGTTCATATTTGTTTTACATATTTAGGTGCTCATATGTTGGGTGCAAATATATTTATAAAGGTAATATTCTCTTATTGGACTGACTCCTTTATCATTATGTAATGTTCTTTGTCTCTTGTCATTTTCTTTGTTTTGAAGTCTGTTTTGTCTGATACTAGTACTGCAATTCCTGCATTTCTCTGCCTGTATTTTGCCAGAAATATATTTTTCCATCCTTCACTTTCAGTTTATGTGTTCTTTAGGTCTGAAATGAGTCTCTTGTAGGCAGCATATAGGTAGGTCTTGCTTCTTTATCCATTCTGCCACTCTGTGTCTTTTTATTGGTACATTCAGTCCATTTACATTTAAGGTAATTATTCATAGATATGTACTTATGGCCATTTTATTAATTTGTTTTCTGAGTTTTTTTGTAGTGCCTCTCTGTTCTTTCTTCCTTTCTTAGATTCTTCTCATTATTTGATGGTTTTCTTTAATGTTGTGATTGGACTTCTCTTTTTAAATTTTTTGTAGGCTTTAGGCTTGTGGTTACCATAAGGATCATGGATAGTTTCATAAATATGTAATAGTCTATATTAAGTTGATGGTCTCTCTATTTTGAACACAGTCCAAAAGTATCTCTTTTTTCTTCTTCCTCTGCCACACTTTATGTATTAGATGTTATTATGTGCATTTTTTTGTATATCCTTTGACTGATTTTGTGTATAATTGATTTTACTATTTCCATTTTTCTTTTTACTTCAGACTTGCTTAACAGTTGGTCTACTCTACTACCTTACTGTGGGTTTATTTTCCCTGATAAAAATATTTAGGCTTAAGAATATTTCCATCTACTGATGTCCCTTTAATGTATCCTGTAAGGCTGGTTTAGTGCTGGTGAATTCCTTTTACATTTGTTTATCTTGGAAACTTTTAGCCTCTTCTTCAGTTTTGAATGATAACCTTGCTGGGTATAGGATTCTTGGTTGAAGGTTCTTTTGTTTCAATACATTAAATATTTCATGCCACTCACTTCTGGCCTGTAGAGTCTGCTGAAAAGTCTGCTGATAGCCTGATGGGGTTTAGCCTCTGTAGCTGTTTTCAATACCATCTCGTTTCCTTAATCTCTGTTATTTTAATTATTATATGTCTTGGTGGTGTCTTCCTGGGGTTCCTTTTGTTAGGGACTTTCTGTACTTTCAGGACCTGGGTGTCTTATTTCCTTCCCCAGATTGGGGAAGTTTGCAGTAATTATTTATTCAAAGAGATTTTGTACTTCTTTGTCTCTCCTCCTTCTGTTACCCCTATTATGTGAATATTGTTTCATTGGAGTTGTCATATAGCTATCTTAGCCTCCTCTGGTTTCTAGAGATTCTTTTTTCTCTGTGTTCCTCAGCTTTGTTGTTTTCCTGTTCTCTAATTTCCATCTCATTATCTCCTTTGCTTGCAGCAATCTATTCATCCCCATCCATTGTATATTTCATTTCAGTTACTGTATTCTTCAGCTCTGGGTGGCTCTTTTTCAACTCTTCTTTTTGTTGAAGTCCTCCCTGAGATCATCAGTACTTCTTCACAGATAAGTGAGCATATTTATGACCAGTACTTTGAAAAATTTATCAAGGAGATTGGTGATATCCATTTCATTTAGTTGTCTTTCTCATGCCTTATCCTGCAGTTGTGTTTGGAACATACCCCTCTGCCTTTTCATTTAGTCAGGGTTTGTGTGTTTTTTCCTTTGTATTATGTAGATCATGTATGCCTCCTGGTCTGGTAAGTAATGGCTTTGTGAAGTGGGCATCCTTTGGTGCCCAGAAGCTCAAGACGTTTTACTCTCCAGTGCCTGGTTCTCCTTTGCAGTGGAGTCCCAGTTGCTGTTGGTGGGCTATGGGCAATGTCACCTGTCTGCCAGTAGTGTCTGAGTTCTGTCGGCAGAGGCCCTTTGTGAGCTGAGCAGTCGTGCTTGTGCTGAAATTATTATCAGTAGGGGCCGCCTTTCTGCCTATCTACTCATGGTTTCTGATCTCAGTCAGCCATGGTGGTCTGTTCTCCTCTGCTGGCCCTTTGTGAGCAGAGCAGCTACACTTCTGCTTGGATTGTTGTGGCCAGGGTGGGTACACAGGGAAGCATGGCACTGATCTGGGCTGCCAGCAAGGAGGAATGAGCACCTTGAGCTGGCTTCCTCAGGCACCTCCCATGTTGGGCTGAGAAAGCTGCAAAAGCCTCCCTTTTTCTGGCAAGCAGTAAAGTCTCCCTCCACCTGCAAGTCAGTGAATTCTGACTGTTGCTATGCTGAGTGTGCCAGGTGGTTGGGTGGGTTGGTGGTCTGGGTGCAGGGAAGTGCTTTCAGGCTGAGCCACCAGTAAGGGGAATGGAACATTTGGGCTGGCGCTTGTGAGTGCCTGACCAATTGAGCTGAGGAAGGGCTGGGGAATTGTCGCCTACCTGCCCTTTCTCCTGCAGAGAGACCTCCATCCAACCCCCACACCTCTGGCACCCTTCCTGTTGCTGGTAAATCTTTCATACTGCCTCGTCTGTGTTGGGTCTCTGCAGGACTGATAGAGCATCCCTGTCCTCAGCAAGAGTCCCAGCCTCCCAGATTGCTCTAACTCTCCATGATGTCCAGCCCTGTTAATCACCAAAGCCCAGTGCAATGTGGACTGTGTTCCCAGAGAAGATCTCAAGGGCTAGGTATACAGAGTTCCTGAGCACTTATCTACTCTGCACTCCATTCCTCTCCCTCCTGCTTGTGGGCTGGGATCGATTGTGACTCTGACGCTTTACCCTTCTCTGTGTTGTATTCTCTTCTTCATCACATGTAGGTGGTCTGTTCTCAATCTTCGGGTTGTTTTCAGGGTTATTTGCTTTTGCTGTAGTTGCTTCCTTAGTGTGTGTGTGAGGAAGCTTCTGCCTTGCCTTCCTATGCCTCCATCTTTTTCACCACAAGTCGTTATTTCAGCTTGTTTCAGTTAAAATCTGTCTTATCTGAAATAAAAATAGTCACTCATTGTCTCTTGGTTTCCATTTGCATGGGATATCCTTTCTTTTACTTCATTTTGAGCCTGTGTGTCTACATAAAAAGTTTGTCTTTTGTATGTATTACATAGTTGGGTCTTGTTTTTTATCTGTGCACCCCCACTCTATGCCTTGTAACTGGAGAATTTAATCCACTTGATAGGTAAGCACTTATTTATGCCATCTTACTGTTTTCTGGCTGTTTCCTCGTTCATATTTAGTTCTGACTTCCTTTGCAAATTGGTGATTTCATGTAGCTTTGATTCCTTTCTCTCCTGGGGGTTTTTGCTTCTTGGGTTACCATTAAGCTTACATAAAATAGTATATAACAGTCTGTTTTACAGTGTAACAATTTAACTTAAAAAACAATTTAACCTTCTACTTTATAGGCTCTTTCTTCTAAGCAGATGTTCTTCTCTTGTTGATTTTTTTCTGTTATGTATTTCGTTTAATGCATTGTATTCTTCAGCTCTGGAGTTTCTGTTTGGTTACTTTTATGATTTCTATCTCTCTGTTAAACCTCTCTCTCTTTTTTTCTTCTTTTCTTTTGGTCTGTTTACTAATTTCACTGAATTGTTTTTCTGTGTTTCCTTGTAGCTCACTGAGCCTTTTTGGGTTCCTTTTTTGTTATGTTTCCTTGATTTTTCTTGTTCTTTGACATCTTGAGTTGCTGTCTTTGCATTTGAGGAAGGAGTCACTTCCAATCTTCACGGACTGGTTTGGTAGAGAAATACCCTCTATCAGGCTCATTAGGGATTCTGAGGCTTTCTCACGTGTCTTTGGGCATGTTGCTTCACAGTCCTTCTCCCTCTTTTATCAAAATTCTTAAGCTTGTGTGCCTTCTCTTGATCCTGCAAAGTTAGACCAGGTGCACACAGCCTCCCTCTTGGTTTCCCTATTTAGTGCTCAGTGTTCAAGTTTGTAGTTTCTCATGGACTGGCTTTTTAGGCATGCTCACTAGCTATCTGCAAATGCAAAAGCTTGCTCTTGCAGCCATGGGGAGCACACAGGGACCTATACACGGGTGTGTGGTGGTGTGGGTGAGATTTATGGAGCACTGGGTATGCCCATGGGCTAGTCATGGGGATCTGCAGGCCAGGTGTCCCAGGGGCTCACAGGCAGGCCTGTTGGTGAATCCATAAAGCAGTTAGGAGGATTTACATACCTTGCATATGTTCTCTTCTGAGTCCTGGCCATCTGTGCCTTGGCTATGGCTGTCTTTCTCTTAGCCACTGACTGTCCCCAGTTGTGCAGTTCACAACTCAGTACTCTCAATGGAGCCAGAGAAATAGGCTTCTTTGGCAGTGTTGTCTTGAACAGCTGGGGAAGCCAAGCACCCCTCATAGGCTCTCACTTACTCCTGCAGGAGAAATCACTGACCAGAAAGGACTTTCTTGGCACAGAGCTGTGCCCTGTTGTGGGAGGGGTGATGCATTAGTCAAACATTTCCTCTTACCCTGTTCAGTGAATACAGTCGTGGAATTTTTTGTTTCAGTGGTGTGCTGGAACTTCTCTGCTAGACTCCTGGACTTCCACAAAGACTGTCTTGTCTGTGGGTGGTTACTATAATTGGTGTTCTTTAGGGGATATAACTCTGGTGGTTTCCCCATCTGGGGCAGGTTCCCTATGAATTTGATAAGACAATTAAGGCAAGGGCAAGAAGTTGGGAATTAATGGACTTATTCTCACAGCTCAGCCTCTCCTCTCCTCACATCCAGTTGGGACCCCCTCTCACATGGCTCCCCAGCTCTCCCTCTCCATCTGCACTACTTGCTCCCCCAATGCCCCACATCCTGCACTGGGAGGAACCCTGTGGGTGGGTCCCTGGTGACTGGCAGATGCTTAAGCATTTACAGAGGGGAGGAGAGAATGGGTGTTTCCTCTTCACCCCTACCCTGGACCAGCAATCCTGTGACTGATCAGCAGCTCCGTCACAGGTAAACATTCTGTAAGTGTGCAAGTAGAATTCAATGGGTGCTGTTAAGGTCGGGTGGGAATCCTGGTCAGTAAGTTCCATTTTCCCCACGGGATAACAGTAGAAAACTCAGAAAACCCCCAATCTGCCATTTTGATGGTATCACTCTCCTAAAAATCTTTTATTATCCCATGTGTAGTTCAGATAGAAATCATTTTTATGTGGTTATGCAATATATAATCTTATCATAGTATATTGGTTCACAGTAAGAATGCATGGATTTATTACTAGATTTTTTCTTTTAATAGAAAATCTTTGATACTTTTATTACATTATTGCAGATAAATGACTATTTTTATAGTCACTCATTATTACTTAAAAATGCATGAATGAAATAATATGAAAGGTACAGAATAACTTGAGATTTGGAAAATTCTAGGTATTTGTTCCCAAATCCCAAAAATAATGTCTGTTTACAATTTGGAAATAATATTGGAAGTATCATAATTACCATAGTGGGAGAAGAATAAGTGATTGTATGCATACTGAATCTGAGAGCAGAGTCGCCTCATTCCCCAGCTTTACCCGCATTTCTCCTCTAGGTTCACAGAATGCTGCTGGTAAAGTAGGGAGTTGAAATATTATTCTCAGAGATTTCTGAGTGGCCCTAGAGAAGAGATCTGACATGGGTTTCCTTGAGCTAAGTCACTAAGCCCCACACACAAGTTCGGTTATAATCTTTTTAGTCCATTACTCTAAATCGTAAGGAAATCCAAGGACAATCACTCTGGATTGGAGATACATGAATCAAGACATAGCAATGTTTAAGGCAATAATTAGCAAGATGCTTCCTGTCACTGTTCTTTTTAACCTGACGATAGGCTACTCCATTGAGCTTAACTCACTGGTTTTAATCTGTTCCCAGCTTCATATGCTATAGAAATTTCTGCTTTCCCTTTGTGCTCTGCTGCCTGGTTCAACTGAGGATACTCGTTTCACTTCTGAAATGTATTCTGCTTTGACCTACTCCTAAGGCCTGGTGGGTCACCTGGTGAGCTAGAAACAAAAGGTGTACAATAGTATGCTCTGTTACTTATATTTCTGCTGTAAGGATACTAGACTGTATTAGCCTGCTAGAAGCCCTGACTGTGGTCAACCTATGTGTTTTCTGTGATTTGTATCTTTGCTCACTTTTCCAGAGAGAAAATCTGTTAACTTTCTAGAGAGCTGAAATTGGAGAGTGACTCTGAGGGTGTTCAGTTTATCTTTCCCTATCTTTCTTTACTTTTGCCTTTATTTATAAGGGCACCATGCCCTTGTACCACTATATTGTTCAGAGATATGTATGTTACATATTAGAGGTAAGACTAATGAGAAAAGTAAGAGAATGATTAACACAGGAGTGACAATAATGGTTACCTCAAGGGGAGAGAAGGTAATGGGATTAAGGGGTTTCTAAGGTTCTGGTAAGTGTGTTTAAAACAGATATAGTGAATACATGGTAGTTCATTCTATTAGTTTCTTTTCATGTGCACATATATATTTTAAATATTCTTATATGTATTTGATGCATATGAAATAAATAGGTTTTCTTTTTTTTCTTGAGATATTTGACATATAGCATTATATTACTATCAAGAATACAACATAATGATATTTACATATGTTTGTGACATTTATATATGTATATATATCATAATATATAATATACATATTATGACCAGCACAATGAGTCTACTTAACATCTGTCACCACACAAAGTTATGGAATTTTTTTTCTCTTGGTGAGGACTTGTAAGATCTACTCTGTTAGCAACTCAAATATACAATACAATATTATTAACTATAGTCACCATGCTATATATTATGTCCCCATGACTTATTTATGTTACAACTGGAAGTTAGTATTTTTGGGCCCCCTTTATGTATTTTGCCCGTCCCACATACCCTGCCTCAGGCAACCACCTGTCTGTTCTTGATATCATATTGGTTTTGTTTTAATTTTTTTAGATTCCATATGTAAATGAGATCATATGGTATTTGTCTTTCTTTGCTGACTTATTTTACTTAGCATAATGCTCTCATGGTCCATCCATGACTTCATAAATGGCAAGATTTCCTTTTTTATTACTGAATTATAGTCAATTGTATGTATATATACCATATTTTCTTTATCTAGGCATCCATTGAGGGACACATAGGTTGTTTCTATATCTTGAGTATTGTAAATAATGCTGCAGTGAATGGGGCTTCTTATATCTTTTCAAGTTCATGGTTTTTTTTCTTTGAATAAATACCAAAAAGTGGAGTTACTGGCTCATACATTACATTTGATCTTTGAACACAGCAGGGATGATGGGCTCTGAAACCCTGTACAGTCAAAAATATGCCTATTACTTTTGATTCCCCAAAAACTTAACTGCTAATAGCCTACTGTTGACCCTTAAAAACCTAGGTTTGAGCTTCACAGGAATTTTTTGTGGATTTTTTTTTTCAATAAATACATTGGAACATTTTTTTGAGATTTGCAACAATTTGTTTACATTTCTCACAATTGTGAGTGGCTCCACTTGATGTTGTTGTGGTTGATATTGATGTGGTCCCACTTTTTTTGCTTTTAGTGTCAAATTTGCTTTTGGTGTTAAATCCAGGAAACCATTTTCGAGACTAATGTCAAGTAGCTTATCACCTGTGTTTTCCTCAAAGAGTTTTATGGTTTCAGGTCTTACATCCAAATCTTTAATCCATTTTTGAGTCTGGAAGTGTTTGTGTGCATAAGTTTTGATAAATTTTAACTTTATAATAGATGGGTGTATATTTTATGGTAGTAAATGATAAAATAGAGTAGTATATACACATATTTTATGCATTCATGACAAACCTTTTTCTTAATTTTTTAAATATTTCTAGGCTATGTAGTTTGCCTGTTTTTTCAAATTGATGAAAGTCTCCAAAACATTTTCCAACATACTTACCAAAACAACCTGTGTTATGGACCTATGCAGTTCAAATCTGTGTTGTTCAAGGGTCAGTTGTAGTTCTATTTTTAGAAGCTTCCATACTACATACTGTTTTCCTTAGTAGCTGTACCAATTTACATTCCCATCAACAGTGCACAAGAGTTCCCTTTTCTCCACATCCTAGCCAACAGTTGTTATTTCTTCTCTCTTTTATAGTAGTCACTCTAAGAGGTGTAAGGTAATATGTTATTGTGGTTTTGACTTGCATTTCTTT
This sequence comes from Manis pentadactyla, assembly GCF_030020395.1. Lineage (NCBI taxonomy): Eukaryota > Metazoa > Chordata > Mammalia > Pholidota > Manidae > Manis > Manis pentadactyla. The sequence goes on from NC_080025.1 coordinate 49,667,049, forward strand.
GGTGATTAGTGATGTTGAGCATCTTTTCATGTACCTGATAACTGTCTGTATGTCATCTTTGGAAAAAGGTCTCTTAAGATTTCCTACCCATTTTTATTAGATTGTTCAGGTTTTTTTGCTATTGAGTTGCATGTGTTCATCTACTTTGGTTATTAACCCATTATCAGATATATGATTTGCATATATTCTTTCCCATTTGGTAGGTTGCCTTTTCATTTTGTTGATGGTTTCTTTTGCTCTGCAGAAGCTTTTTGGTTTGATGTGGTCCCACTTTTTTTGCTTTTAGTGTCAAATTTGCTTTTGGTGTTAAATCCAGGAAACCATTTTCGAGACTAATGTCAAGTAGCTTATCACCTGTGTTTTCCTCAAAGAGTTTTATGGTTTCAGGTCTTACATCCAAATCTTTAATCCATTTTTGAGTTACTTTTTGTGAGTGGTGTAAGATGTGGTCCAGTTTCATTCTGTGTATGTGGCTGTACAGTTTTCCAAGTACCATTTATTGAGGAGATTATCCTTCCCCATTGTATATTTTTGGCTCCTTTGTCATCTTTAATTTGACCATACATGGGTGGGTTTATTTCTTGCCTGTCTGTTCTGTTCCACTGATTTATATGTATGTCAGTTTTTACTCCAATACCATACTATTTTCATTACTGTAGCTTTTTAGTATGGTTTGAAATCAAGGTGTGTAATGCGTTTAGCTTTGTTCTTTCTCAAGATTGTTTTGGCTATTTTGGGTCTTTTAAGTTTTAGAATTGTTTTTTGATACAAGATTTAGGATATATGTTTTAGGATTGTTCTCTTTCTGTGAAATTTGCCTTTGGGATTTTAATAGGGATTGCACTGAATTAAGTAGATTGCTTTGGGCATTATGGGTACTTTAACAATATTGATTCTTCCAAACCATGAGCACAGAATATCTTTCCACTTTTTTGTGTCTTCAGTTTCTTTCATCAGTGTCTTACAGTTTTCAGTGTACAGATCTTTCACCTCCTTGGTTAAATTTATTCTTAAATATTTTGGGACTTTTCTGATGCAATTGTAAATGGGATTGCTTAAATTTCTCTTTCTGATAGTTTATTATTAGTATATAGAAAAGCAGCAAAGTTTTGTGTAGTGACTTTGTATCCTGCAGCTTCACTGAATTTTTTATTAGTTCTAACAGTTTTTTGGTGGAGTTTTTAGGGTTTTCTATATATAATATGTGAATTGCAAGTAATGACAGTTTGCTTCCTTCTTACTGATTTGGATGCCTTTTATTTATTTTTTTAGTCTAATTGCCATGGCTAGGACATCCAACACTATGTTGAAGGGAAGTGGTGATTGTGTATCCTTGTCTTGATCCTGATCTTAGGGGCAAAGTTTTAGCTTTACACTGTTAAATATGATGTTAGCTTGTCATGTATGGTCTTTATTATGTTGAGGTAAGTTCACTCCATGACCAGTTTGTTTAGAGTTTTTATCAAGAATGGATGTTGAATTTGTTAAAATCTTTTTCTGCATCTAATAAGATTCTAATCCTGTATATAATAAGATCATATGATTTTTATCTTTCATTTGTTAATATGGTATTCACATTGATTATTTTGTGGATGTTGAACTATCCTTGCATCCTTGGAATGAATCCCATTTAATTATGGTGTATGATCCCTTTAATGTATTGTTGAATTTGGTTTGCTAATATTTTGTTAAGGTATTTGGGTCAGTATTCATCAAGAATTTTGGCTTGTAATTATCTTTTCTTGTGGCATCCTGTCTGGCTTGGGTATTCAGGAAATATTGGCCTTGTAAAATGAGTTTAGAAGTGTGTCCTCTTGTTCTGTATTTAGAAATAATTTGTTAAGGATTCATATTAATTCTTAGATGTTCTATAGAATTGACCAGTGAAACCATCTGATTCAGGATTTTGTTTGTTGGGAGTGTTTTGATTACTGATTTAATCTCCTTTCTAGTAATTAGTCTGTTCAGTTTTCTTTTTCTTCTTGATTCAGTCTTGGTGGGTTGTATGTTTCTAGTAATTTACCCATTTCTTCTAGATTATTTCTGTTCTGATCTTTGTTATTTCCTCTCTTTGCCTAACTTCGGGCTTCATTTTTCTTTTTCTAGTTCCTTGAGGTGTATCGTTAGGTTGAGATTTTTCTTGTTTCTTTATGTAGGCAATTATTCCTTCTTAAAACTGATATTGCTTCATCCCATGAGTTTTGGTAAGTTGTATTTCCTTACTGATTTGTTGCAAGGTATTTTTTTGAATTTTCTTGATTTGTTTTTTTGACCCAGTTGTTCAATCTCTACATATATGTGAGTTTTCTAGTTTTCTTCTTGTAGTTGACTTTTAGTTTCATGCTATTGTGGTTGGAGAATGTGTTTGATATGATTTCATTATTCTTAAATTTATGAAGACTTGGTTGTGGCCTAACATCTGATGTATCCTGGTGAATGTTCCATGTGTGCTAGAGAAGAATGTATATTTTGTTTCTTTCAGATAGAATGTTCTGTATGTGTCTGTTAAGTCCATCTGGTTAATGTGTCATTTAAAGCCAGTGTTTCTATATTGCTTTTCTGTCTGGATGATCTATTCTTTGGAGAAAATGGGGTATTAAAGTCCTGTATTATTATTGCATTGTTGTCTATTTCTCCTTTAAGACTGTAAATGTTTGGTTCATATATTTAGTTGCTCTTATGTTGAGTCCATAAATGTTTTCAAATGCTATATGCTCTTTTTAGATTGACTCGCTTTTCATTCTGTAATACCCTTCTTTGCCTTTTATTACAGTATTTGTTCTAATGCCTGTTTTCTCTGATGCATGTAGAGCTGTTCAGATTTCTTTTGGTTTCCATTTGCAAAGAATATCTTTTCATCCTTTCATTTTCAGTCTATGTGTCCTTACATCTGCAATGAGTCTCTTATAGGCGGCATATAGATGGGTCTTTTTTTTTTTAAATCCATTCAGCCACTCTGTGTCTTTTATTTGGAGAATTTAACACCATTTATACTTAGCCACCAGTGATAGATATGTACTTACTGCCATTTTGTTAATTGTTTTATGTCTGACTGTAGAAACTTCTAAAAAGCAGATTTGTAAGCCCTACTTTCAGACCCATTGAGTTAGAAACTTTATAAATAATTTCCAAGAATATGCATTTTACTCTTAGGTAAAAATATTACTCTTGTTGATTTGTCATCCATATTAACTGTATTGCCAGATATTACTGACGTGTTCTGAAGAATACCTGATGAAGTGGATCTGTTTCTTCCCTATGTGTAGTTCCCATGTTTTTGTGTATATAAGGAAATTCTCTCCTGTGCAGTTACACCAGGATGTATCATAGTGATTCCTTATCTTTTTTCTGACCCTGTAATATCTAATTTTAATTTGTATCAGGTTATGTTAAAAGCTAAATCCTAAGATTTCTGCTATCACTGCAGTGGGGTTGTAAAAAGTGTGGTATGGGATATTACATGGTCTCTAATGTGTATTACAGATTTCTTTTGTTTTTTTTTCCTCTTAAGTTTAAGGTGCCAAAATCTAAGAAGGAAAAAAAACCCAAACTAACAAATATAGTATTGTTTTCAAAGGTGACTTTGCTGGGGGCAGTAATGTCAGAGGGCTCCCATGTGACTTAGTATGTTAACCACAGTGAAATGAAACCCTGACAGCCATCTGGCTGTTGTTTTAGTGTTACTTGTATATTCCCCAGTGGAAAATCTAGTCTTTCAGCCCAGTTGTGAAACAAACAGTGCATGGATATTAGCAGTTTGCGATGGTGCAAATAGCTTAGCTTAGCAACTGAAAGTTTTAGTTTAGATCTGATATCCAGTATTTTCTTTCTTGTTCCTATTTTTTTTAACTTTGTAATTTGAAGCAGCAATAATCGCTAGATTTGGAAGAATTAAATAAGATGATTTATGTTAAGGACTTAGCACAATGCCTGGTTGCTAAAGAAACACTCATATGAGAATATTCTATGCGCATCCTTTACTCTAGCCAGATATCTGGGAATCATCCATAAATCTTTTTACTCCTTTCCTACCAAAGAGCTATCCATTTCATCTCCTCAGGCCTAGAATGGGAGTGAGACATGACCCACATTTCATAACAATTTGGCTTTTAGTAGACAGTAGCTAAATCAGTCCTTCAGGATACTAACTTCTCTTCTACCTTTTTTTAGTAGTAATCACCATTAATTTTCTAGAACTCTGAAAGGATTGTAGTAATTTTCACTTCTGCTGGTTTCAGCAGAATTAGTTGTCTTAACATTAATCAAATAAGTTGACAGTATTAAAATAACAACTTTATTGTTATTTTTACTCGTGTATATTTTAATTTTAGACTTAATATTTTCACATGTGTGAGATTTATATAAATGCAGGATATTGTAGTGCTAAGTGTGCACTTGGCACAGCACACTCATAGGTTCAAATATAGGCTCTGCAGTTTCACGACCTCAAGCAAGTACATAATTTTTCTAGGATTGCTTTACCACATTTTGAAAGTGAATTAATAAGGTTTAGTTACATACAGTGTTGTTACAGTTATTAAAGGAGATAAATTTATATGAAAATGCAAAAGGCTAAGAACAGCCAAGACAATCTGCAATAATAAAGTGGTACTTGTTTCATCCAATGTCAAGATTTTTAGTGAAACTAGATAAAGACAATGTTGTGTTAGTGCAAGGATACACAATATTCTCTGTTCAATAGATCAATGGAACAGAATAAGGAATACAAAAACAAGTACATGCATATATAGTAGATACTTGATTTATGGGGAAAATGGCATGCTGAAGAGTAGAATGTGATATTTCAGTACATGGTGCTAGAGCAGTGTGTATGTTCATATGGAGCGACGTGAATCAAGATCCCTCTCTCACACCACCCTCAAAATAAAGTCCCAGTGGATTATGAATCTGCCTGTGAAAGGCAAAATGATAAATATTTACATGACAATTAGGAAAATATCTATGTGACCTTACAGTATGAAAAGTTTTCTTAAATAGGATATAAAACTCTTCATCAGAAGTCACCTTTAAGAGAGTAAAAGGCAAATCACAGAGTGGTAGAAGATATTTACAGCACTCTGACAAAGAACTCACAGATGGGATATAGGTAGAACTACAGATCAGTGAGGAAAAGACAGCCCAATTGAAAAATTAGTGAGAGACTTGAACAGGCACTTCACCAAACGGCTATGCAATGTGCAGTAAAAATAAGAAAATGATCAAGATCATAGGTCATTAGAGGAATGCAAATTAAAACCACAGCAATATACAGCTACCTACAAACCTGCCAGTACACTAGAAGGGACGAATAATAGAGTTTGTGGGAATATGGAGTAAAGAAATTCTCATATACTGTGGAATATATATTGGCACTATCACTTTGGTAAACTGGTTGACAGTGTAGAAGTGGAATATATGCATAATCTATGCCTGCAATTCCACTCCCCACAGAAATAGTATGTGTGTGTACCACCAAGTGGTATGTATATGCAAGTTTGTACTAGCAGTATTTGGTCTAGCTCCATTTGGGGGTGGAATGTGCATCAACATTATTAAAGGTAAATAAATTACCATGTTTTCCTACTTTGGAATGCTGTACCCTAATGAAAACAAAGCTCATACAACAAAATGGATGTACTGGACAAACATTATGTTGAGCAAAAACCCACACAACAAAGAATATATACTATATGATCCCAGTGTTTAGAGTCATGCTGGCTATTCTTGGAGAAGGTGTTAATGATTGGGGGGGTGCTGGCAGGGACCACTGGGTTACTGCCAGTGCACTATTTCTAGCTCTCCCTGGTGGTTACCTGGATGCCTGCTTCGGCCTAGTTTATTGAACTGAACATTTGTGCTTTGTGTGCTTTTCTTTGTGTTAAACTTCAGGAGAAAAATAAGAATGACCCAGCTTTCTAATACTCAATAAATAGTATGAGATTTTCCTTCTTACCTCTCCATCTAATTTGTGAGCATTTTGTGTATGTTCTTTGATTAGTATAATTCTGGGTTTGATATTATAGATGTAAACTCTTTAAAGATTAGGTAGGGACAGTTTTAGCCAGTACACATACAAAAAATAACTTTGCTTTTGAAAATTCAGATACTCCAACTTTTTGTGTGGCCCACAAACAGTATATATGTACTTTTTAATATGACAGAACTGTAATGACACTCACATGACACATTTGTTGTTTCTCGAAATTTTTCATTGAAGAAAAGTCTCAGTTGTCAATAGTTGAAGCTATTACTTTTTTGGGTATTTTCTTCTGTTGATTCAAACTTTATTTTTAACCCAAGAAGTTTATGGTTTTATACAAGTTACATATATCCCTTGTTAAATAAAAAAATTTTAAATAGATTTTCTAATTGCAAGTGAGATATTTTGAACTTTATATTTTCTATCCAGTTGTTGAATACTTACAAGAACTCTGATTTTTATGATTACTGCGTCCATTACACTTGATTAAATTCACTGATTATGTGGTAATAATTTTCAGTAATTCCTCTATTAGTCTTCTGATACAGTCATCATTTATATCAAATGGCATTAATAATGGCAGTTTTTAAAAAGTCATTCCCTCTTTCTAAAAAATATTGCACACCACTATTCTTAGTACACTTTAATGGTGATTGAAGTCATCCTTATTTAGTCCATTCACCCTCATTTAGTGACATTCATAAATAAGTAATCTTTATTTAGTGACATTCTTTTCTATATTATGCATTAACCCCCAAATACCTAGGAAGCCTCATAGAAAAACTAGGGGGCTCCCCCATGACAGTATAACTAAGAGAAGACAAATAGGGACTCTATGGCACCTTACTACACTGATGGACAGTGACTGAAATGGGGTATGGGGGGCAGGGACTCGATAATAAGGGTGAATGTAATAACCACATTGTTTTTCTTGTGAAACCTTCATAAGAGTGTATATCCATGATACATTAATAAAAAAAAAAGAAAAGAAAAAATAAGGGGCTCAAACCAAGTTTCAAACAGGTTCAAGGCATAAACAAGAAAGGATCACTGAACATTCTAGTATTAGTACATAACCTAATCTTTTCAGCTTTTAAATCAAAGTGCTAATAAGCATTTATGGGATTTTAATATAAATAGATGAAGTTTATATAATTCAAAATATGTAGTATATATAAAAGATGAAATTTTTTCCCTACTTATATTTCTTAATAAAAGAGCTTTCATACTTCATTCTTTAAAAATAGTGGTAAAGAAGTGTTTTAATATTTTATGAACAGGATTCTTCAAAGTAATGTGTTTCTCTAAGTCTACATAAACTTTTTTGTTTCAAAAAAATTGTTAAGATAGGCTATATTGGCATAAAATCATTATTGCTGTTGACAAAATGGTGTGTTACTGCATATTACCATTTCTGTGAGGCAAGGGACCTTTTTGAGCCTTGGATGGCTTGAGAGTATTTACTTCTTTATGGAACACCTAGCACAGAAGTGTGTGCTGGGTGCAGAGACCAGCATTGCTATGGCTTCATTTTCATAACTCAGTACATTTGTAAACTGTAAAAGAACATTTGCTATCCAATTTTTTCTTAATGGAACTATTGTGATAAAATGCAGCAAAGTCAGTGTGATCTTGAGTATTTAACTATAAATTTAAATTTTTTTCCTTCATACGTGTGGGGTCTTCCGACATATTTAGAAAGCTCATCAAGGGAGAGAAAGTTGGCTGCATCAGAGGTGAGACAGAGGCCTCCTTCCAAAACCACATATAATACAAAAATGTAATTAATGCAACTAATCCTGAAAGAGCAACAGGAAAGAAGACTATGTCAGACTACATACACCTGGAGAAAAGAACAGACCTCACAGAACAGGGTGACATACCAAAGCTGTGATCTGGCAGGACCCAAGGCTTCCCTCACCCCAGCTCACTGACGGGAGGAAGAGAAATGGAGCAGGGAGGGAGGGGAGGCCTAGGACTGTTGAACACCCAGCCCTGGAGATCTACTCTAGAAGCATGAACCTACATTACATGGTGCTCTGGAGATTAGTGGGGTTGGAAAGCTAAGACAGGTGGAATACCTGGAAAGATGGAGATTCCAGCCACTTGTGGAAAATGGATTCACATGTGACTTCTCTGGGACAAAAGAAAGGTGGGCAGTCTGAGAGACGTCCTAACAGCGAGAGGGCTGCTAAAGGGGCAAGGATTTCACAGAGCTTCCTGCTCAGGAGAAAGGACAGGTAGACAAAATTGTCTGGGTGCACTCTGCCCAGCAGGTTGGGAACTTCCACGATCTTCAGGTACTCCAGCCCCCTGGCTGGCTACACAGCTCCAAGGACCCCTTCCATGGTACGCAGCCTGCTGTGCCTTCCTCCTGGCCAGCCCACACCTGGCTCACAAACCAGCAAGCCCCGCCCTGGCATCAGGCCAGCCAGAGGGAAGCCCCACCTACAGCAGCTACAAACACAAAGCATAGAGGCTTACACCTGTGTGCTTGGCCCACTGGTTCTGGCAGAGGAGACAGGCATAGCACCTGGGAGTAGAAAACAGTTCTTTCCTCCCCCGAGGCACCAGCCCTGCTCCCCTGTGACCCCCGACATCACTTCAGGGGTTGAGCAGCTCCAAAGAATAGAGCTTTTGGGCACTAGAGGGCACCACATACAAATAGGAAACGTAAAAGGAACCTGGTTCAACCCAAAATTCCACAAACACCAGAAAAAGGGCCAAATGAAACTGAACTCATCAATCTTCCTGAAAGAGATTTAAAAATAAAAATCAAACATGGTCATGGAGGTACAGAGAAATATCCAAGAATGCAGGGAAGAATTCCAGATGGAGATTCAAACATTATAGGATAGAGTATCAGAAATGAAACTTACAATGGAGGAATTTAAAAGCAGATTAGATATGGTGGAGGGAGACAGTAGATGGAATAGAAATTAGAGAAGAGGAATAAAAAGAAGCTGAGGCACAGAGAGAAAAAAAGGATCTCTAAGAATGAAAGAATATTGAGAGAAGTCTGTGACCAATCCAAACAGAACAATATTTGCATTATAGGGGTACCAGAAGACAAAGAGAGAGAAAAAGGGATAGAAAGTGTCTTTGAGGAGGTAATTGCTGAAAAATTCCTTAATCTGGAGAAGGAGATAGTCTCTCAGGCCATAGAGGTACACAGATCTCCCAACACAAGGGACCCAAGGAAGACAACACCAAGACATATAATAATTAAAATTACAAAATAAGAACAGACTACTAAAAGCAGCCAGAGAGAGAAAAAAGATCACATACAAAGGAAAATACATCAGGCTATCTATCATCAGACTTCTCAACAGAAACGTTACAGGCCAGAAGGGAGTGGCATGATATATTTAATGCAATGAAACAGAAGGGCCTTGACCAAGAATACGTTACATGGCAAGATTATCATTTCAGTTTGAAGGACGGATTAAACAATTTCAAGATAAGCAAAAGCTGAGAAAATTTACCTTCCACAAACCACCTCTACAGTGTATTTTGGAGAGACTGCTATAGATGGAAGTGTTCCTAAGGTTAAATAGCTATCACCAGAGGAAATAAAACCACAGTAAAGAAAGTAGAACAGTTAATTACTGAGCATATGCAAAATCAAATCAACTACCCCCAAAGTCAGTCAAGGGATAGAAAAATAGTACAGAATATGACACCTAATATATAAATAATGTAGGAGGAGGAAAATGAAAAAGGAATTTTAGATTGTGTTTGTAATAGCCTACAAAGTGAGTTAAGTTAGACTCTTAGATAGTAAGGAAGTTACCCTTGGACCTTTGGTAACTACGAATCTAAAGTCTGCAATGGCAATAAGCACATATCTACCGATAATCACCCTAAATTAAATGGTCTGAATGCATCAATCAAAAGAAATAGAGTCACTGAATGGGTAAAAAAACAAGACCCATCTATATGCTGCATACAAGAGACTCACTTCAAACCCAAAGACATATACAGACTAAAAGTGAAGTGATGGAAAAAGATATTTCATGCAACTAATAGGGAGAAAAAAGCAGGAGTCACAGTACTTGTATCAGCCAAAATAGACTTCAAAACAAAGAAAGTAACAAGTGACAAAGAAGGACATTACATAATAATAAAGGCATCAGTTCAAGAAGAGGATATAACCATTATAAATATCTATGCACCCAACACAGGAGCACAAACATATGTGAAACAAATACTAACGGAATTGAAAGGGGTAGCAGAATGCAGTGCATTTATTTTAGGAGACTTCAACACACCACTCACCCCAAAGGACAGATCAGCCATACAGAACATAAGGAGGATTACAGAACGTAAGGAGACAGAGGCACTGAACAACACATTAGAACAGATGGACCTAACGGACATCTACAGAACACTGCACTCAAAAGCAGCAGGATACCACATTCTTCTCAAGTGCACATGGAACATTTTCAAGAATAGATCATATACTAGGCCACATAAAAAGCCTCAGTAAATTCAAAAAGACTGAAATTGTACCAAGCAGCTTCTCAGACCACAAAGGTATGAAACTAGAAATAAATTATGCAAAGACAACAAAAAATCCCATAAACACATGGAGGCTTCAAAACATACTCCTAAATAACCAGTGGATCAATGACCAAATAAAAACAGATCAAGCAATATATGGAGACAAATGCCAACAATAATTCAACACCGCAAAATCCGTGGGACACAGTGAAGGCTGTGCTAAGAGGGAAGTGTATTGCAATACAGGCCCACCTCAGGAAAGAACAATCCCATATGAACAGTCTAAACTTACAATTAATGAAACTAGAAAAAGAGAACAAATGAGGCCCAAAGTCAGTAGAAGGAGGGACATAATAAAGATTAGAGTAGAAATAAATAAAATCGAGGAGAGTAAAACAATAGAAAGAATCAATGAAAGCAGGAGCTGGTTCGAGAAAATAAACAAAATAGATAAACCCCTCGGCAGACTTTTCAAGAAAAATAGTCTACACACATGAACAATCAGAAATGAGAAAGGAAAAATCACTATGAACACCACACAAATATAAAGAATTATGATAGAGTACTATCAAAAATTATATGCTAACAAACTGGAGGAAATGGACTTTTTAGAAAAATACAACCTTTCAAGGCTGAGGCAGGAAGAAACAAAAAATCTGAACAGACCAATTATCAGTAGCAATGAAATTGAATTGGTAATCAAAAAACTACCTAATAACAAAACTCCTGGACCAGCTGGCTTCACTGCTGAATTTTATCAAACATTTAGTGAAGACCTAATATGCATCCTCCTTAAAGTTTTCCAAAAAATAGAAGAGGAGGAAATACTTCCAAACTCATTTTTTGAGGCCAGCATCACTCTAATACCAAAACCATGCAAAGATACCGCAAAAAAAGAAAATTACAGATCAATATCCCTGATGAACATAGATGAAAAAATACTCAACAAAATATTAGCAAACCGAATTCAAAAATACACCAAAAAGATCATCCATCATGATCAAGTAGGATTTATTCCAGGGATGCAAGGATGGTACAATATTAGAAAATCCATCAACATCATCCACTGTATCAATAAAAAGATGGACAAAAACCACTTGATCATCTCCACAGATGCCGAAAAAGCATTCAACAAAATTCAACATCCATTCATGATAAAAACTCTCAACAAAATGGATATAGAGGGCAAGTACCTCAACATAATAAAGGCCATATATGACAAATCCACAGCCAACATCATACTTAACAACGAGAAGCTGAAAGCTTTTCCTTTAAGATCAGGAACAAAACAAGGATGCCCACTCTCCCAACTTTTATTCAGCATAGTTCTGGAAGTCCCAGCCACAACAATCAGAAAACACAAATAAATAAAAGGCATCCAAATTGGTAAATAAGTAGTTAAATTATCGGTATTTGCAGAGGACATGAAATTGTATAAAAAACTCTAAAGAATCCACTCCAAAACTTCTAGATCTAATATCTGAATTCAGCAAAGTTGCAGGATACAAAATTAATACACAGAACTCTGTTGCATTCCTATACAATAACAATGAACTAGCAGAAAAAGGAATCCGGAAAACAATTCCATTCACAACTGCATCAATAAGAATAAAATTCTTAGTAATAAATCTAACCAAGGAAGTGAACGACATATACTCTGAAAACTACAAGACACTCATGAGAGAAATTAAAGAAGATACCAATAAATGGAAATACATCCTGTGCTCATGGATAGGAAGAACTAATATTGTCAAAATGGCCATCCTGCCTAAAGCAACCTACAGATTCAATGCAATCCCTATCAAAATACCGACAGCATTCTTCAACGAAGTATAGCAAATAGTTCTAAAATTCATATAGAACCACAAAAGACCCTGAATAGCCAAAGCAATCCTGAAAAGGAAGAATAAAGCTGGGGGGATGTGTTCCCCAACTTCAAGCTCTACTACAAAGCTACAATAATCAACACAATTTGGAACTGGCAGAAGTACAGACCAATGGAACAGACTAGAGAGTCCAGGTAGAAAGCTCATCAAGACTTCTCTGCCAATATTTTGTGATGTTACCAGAATTATATTTGAAAATCAGACCTGAATTTGGATGTGGATCTAAAGAATTTTTCCATAAGATAAATCAGGCTACTTTCAGAGACTTGCTTTTGCTGTTTTTTTATTATGGAAAATTTCATTCATACATAAAATTACATAGAACAGGCATCTGTATTTATGACCCAAATTTAGGAATTACCAAAAACTTTAATTTGCACTGATATTGGAATATTATTACTGATTTGAGGTTTTATGGTCATTATTGTGGTCCATACTTTTTTCTCCAGTTTACAGAAAAATTTAGAGCCTAATTTGTACAAGATCCATCAAAATCATAAAGCATCCTGGGCCTCCTGGCAGTCTTGATTTTGTTTAAAAGTTAAGTCACCCTGCCCTTAAAATACTTACAAAGTTATATTAAATATAAAAATTTTAAAGTGTACTTCTTTACTTAACATAGACCTATCAGATGAAGAGTCAAAAGGAGAGACCGAAAATGTACTTAAAAGAGTCCCAAGCCCTTGCACTTATATGTTTGGAAAGTTTGGTTGAGTTGAATCATGCCCCAAGAATTCCTGTCTCCTACCTGTTTTTTCTTTTTCTTTTGGAAACATTTCCCAAATGCTTCTAGCCATAACTTCTAAGATAGCTCTCATTGTGCAATGATAGTGTTTCTGATATGCGAATTAGGTATTGGGATGTAATAGCATTCTAAATGTGTGTGGTATTACTTGTAAGACATCAGAAAAACTTAGGACATAATGAGATCAGTTAAAACATTTTCTAATGATTGTTTCACATTTCTTTTTTGTGGCTGTGTGATAAGCAGTGCTATCTGTGGTAAAGAGTTTTGAGAGTTCGAAGTCTACTGTAAATTGTACTGAGACAAGGACCATGGGCTTAGACAGAGTAGGGTGAGGGCCTCTGGAAAAAACAAAAAGCAAGATAATCCATTGTCAGATTTGCTTTGGCCTACTGAGGGGGGGCCAGCTTATTTTTCTAACTTTACCCAAGTGCTGCTTTTCTTCTTCCAGCCCTAAACAAATGATTTGTTGCAACTTAGGCAATGTAACAGGGAAGCCCAAAACAACATAGTAAAAACAGGAAGGATTCCATCTTAAAACCCAATTAAAGTTTCTTACACAATAACTCAGCCTACCTTGGGAGCAAAGAAGGCAGTCTTGAGTGATCTGCTCCCAGACCAAGACTCCAGTATCCCAGGGAGAAATCAGAGCAGTAAATTCCTTATGTTAAGTTAATTCTAAATATTCAAGGACCACTTAACAAGTCCACACCCCTCAGTTTTTTTTCACATTCCCAAATATCCTCAACTGCCTATAAAACCCCCTAGACAACGCACCACTACAGGCTCTCTTGTCCCCTCCTGGCGTGAGCCAGGAGCACTGTCTGTCCTCTCACTGTATCTCTTAATAAGTCTCCCTGGCTCTCCTACCTTGGGTGTTTGCTAAGTTCATTCTTTGACTCCACAAACAAGAACTCTGGCATCAATATTAGGAGCAAATATAAAGCACACTGATGCTAATTAGTACTTAGAGGAAAAAGTCTTCATTTTTTTTTAAACAAATAATAAGTTGGCTCTGCAAATCCCACGGTTCCCTTTTAAAAGATATAATTAACTCTGTAATTAATAAAGTGAATAAGAACTTTTAATTAAATCATAACTACCTTGTTATACTGGAAAAATGTAGGAATTTCTCTTCTCAGGGACATAGATATTAGCACTCCCTGTTATTTGCTTCCTGTAAATTCACCACATGAGGGTTGCATACATCTTTTTTCTGCAGTTGATCCTAACATATCAGAGTGCAGGACTGACCTTTAAGGGTGTATTCTTTTATGAGTGTCTCAATAAATGTCTTTACTTCCCACTCCTACAATTTGATGAAGGCAGTCAAGGTATAATTATAGCTTTCTTAACCTACCTTATTCTGTGTTTTCCCCAGCCTTAGATGTCTCTCTTCAGTGCTAAAATAAAGCTTTGGGGATTTTGAAACTTTCTGGTTGACAATTGTAAAAATGTTTATGCTGGTGAGACAGGGACCATGGGCTTAGACAGAATAGGGTGAGGCCCTCTGGAAAAAGCAAGGCAGGATATTTACAGGCAGAGCAATGTAACTATATGCAAGGAAACCCTACTAAAATTCTGTTAAACATTAAGCTCTACAGTCATTCTTCAGTGAGATCAGTTAATATTCCCCAGATAAAGAAGAGTAGCACATGTTTTTATTATGCTAATTATTTGTAATCATGTGTAAGATTCACTTTAGCATGCTAGAAGGCCCAGGCCTATGTGCTGTCTTTCCTCCTTCAGATCTGAGGAGGTGATTTTGCAAACTGGGCAACTAATTTAGCATGCAGACCCAGCTGTAAACAACATAGTAAAAGGCAGGAAGGATTCCACGTTAAAGATAAGAGTACAATTTAACACCCAGGAAGTTTAACAAGTAAGATTCTTAACTTACTCTTCAGCAAACAAACAGTACCTCAGCCCACCTTGGGAGCTGGGCAAACGGCCTTTTGATATGCTCCCAGACCAAGACACTGGTATCCCAGAGAGAAATCAAGGCAGGAAATTCCTTAAGTTAATTTTTAATATTTAGGGACCACTTAACAAGTCCACACCCCTAAGCTCTTTTTCATGTTCCCAGATATCCTCAACTGCCTATAAAACCCCTAGACAGCGCACCACTACTGGCTCTCTTGTCCTCTCCTGGCGTGAGCCAGGAGCGCTGTCTGTCCTCTCTCTGTCTCTCTCAATAAAAGTCTCCCTGGCTCTCCTACCTTGACTGTTTGCTAAGTTAATTCTTCGACTTGGCAAACAAGAAACCCGGCATCACAGATATAAGGTGGTGGTACTTAGGGCTTGTCAATTTCAAATGTGCAGAGGCTTTTCAGAATGGATATGGATATATCAGCCCCTCATATAGAGGGATCGTGTGTGTGGTAGAAGTGTGTGCTTGGTGTGCCCTCCAAGCAATATCTAATTGTGAAGATTAGTTATTTAATCAGTAACAACCGATAATGGGCTTTTAAAGCACATTGTAGCTTCATTAGTGTCCCTGGAAATAAATACCCAAGATCGTGAGCGAGTATGGCAAGCTATTGATTCACACCTTACAGTCACTGATAGAGTTTATACAAATAATTAGCATAATAGAGTTGTTCTGCTCTAGTTGTCATCATTTTTGGCTCATGGCTGCTTATTGCATCAACTCTTTAAGCCTTCATCATGATTATAAAGCAGGTTTTGCATTGCCTTTTATATGTGATTTTCAACGGTTCTGTGTAAATATTAGTCAGTGGAAGTATTCAGTATCTTTACAGTGTATTTCAGCAAGGAAACCACAGCATGGAGAGATTTGTCATGTATTCCAGTCAGCTGAGTCTATGCCTCTGCGTCTGTGAATTGTCAGTTTTCATGTTTGAGATATTTAAAAACAATCTTTTGTATAAGAGCAAGTTAGTTGTTTTACTGTCACTGATATTAATCTAACCTTCCTGATTGGTCTATGGGCTAAACATTTGTTTTTCACATTGTATGTGATTCCATAACTATTGTTTTGACCCTGCAAAAGTCATTTTTCCTAAAGATTATTCTCTAATGTTCCTGGATTTTTCCTCTTTTATTAATCTAATTAATAAGTGATCTTGAGGATTTTTCTGCTGAGTTCAAGTTACACAGGCACTTGCTGTTTTGGTAGAATGTCTGAGAGAACAGAAGAGATATCACTGGTCCTACTGTAATTCAAAAACCTAAAGCACTAAACAAAAGAGTATGTATTTATTTTAACATTCCTAGTTTTTATGGGTTGGTGATTTTAGAAGCTCACATGAGTCTTGGTGCATATTGCTCTGTCTGCTTCAAATTGCATTTTCATTTCATAGCCCTCACCTAGAGCAGCATATTTATATGTTAATATTTATACAAGTTTAACATTTAAAGAGAAATGTGCCACTTGAATGAAGGTCTTTTAAGGGAAGAAAGCTAAGGTGGAGTAGTGAATGTGTTGGCAGCCTGTCAACCAGGAAGTCCAGACAGTCTTATCATTCATTTCAATTAGCAGAAGCTGGCCATTGTTATTTATGAGGTTTGGAAAATGTACAATTTTAATCATAGAAGTTTTCTTAGAATCTAATGTGCTTGATTATAATTATGAATATTTTAAGCATACAGAAAAATTGAGAGAATAGCATAACAATTATGTGTGCCTATCATCTCCTTCCATCAAATCCTGATGTTTCCAATACTTGCAGTGCTTTTCTTTTTTAAGAAATAAATCAAAATGTATATAGTTAAAGCACCTATATAATCCTCCCCGAATTAATTTTTTTCTCTTCTTCCCTTCCTCTTCAGATGTAACTACAGTCTTGATCTATATTGCATATGAATGTCAACACACAAGGTAACTTTGTTTTCCATGTTTTCAATAATATATCTAGACAGCATTATACCATAATACATAACATTCCGCAACTTGTTTTTCATTAGCTTGGCATTTTGGTTTTTAAGTACAGGCATGTTGATATTTATAGGTTGGTCATTCATTTTTAGCTGTTATATAATGTTCCATTGTATGTATCTATGTCATTCATATATTTCCTGTTGGTAGATATTTAGGTTTTGGTTGCTTGGCTTTTACAAACAGTGCAACAGTGAGTACTCTTGGAGGGATCACCTTGGGTACCTGTGAGAAAGTTGCTCTAGGCCCTAAAGGATGTATATGCTAAAGTGCAATTGCTGAATTGAACAGTATATGCATTTCAGCTTTACTAAATATTGTCAAATTATTCTCTAAAGTATTTGCATTAATTTATACTCCTGCCAGTGATGTATAAGAGTTCTGTTTCATATTCTGATCACTCTTAGTTTAATCAGGACTTACATTATTGGCATATGATTGGTATGTAATGGCTTTTCATATTGCTCTAATTTTCATTTTCCTGATTATTAATGAGCTTAGCACCATTCATTCAATGTATGAATTAAATACTGCTAGATGACAGGCAGAGTCCCATGTGCTCACATGCTGGTAAAGGGAGATGAAAAGTGGGTAGACAAAAAAAAATACATGATATCTTAGATGGTAATAAGTGCCATGGAGAGTGAGAGAAGAGAGCAAGTACCATGTAGATAATTGGAGGATGAACATTCCAGGCAGAGGGAATAACAAATTAGAAGACCCTCATGTGAGACATGTTCCCTGTGACATGAACTACAAGGAAGCCAGGGCAGCTGGAATAGAGTCTGTAAGGGAGTAGGAGATGAGATGAGAGAATTGATCAGGTGTCTTGTAAAGACTGTCTTTCACTTTGAGTGTGATTACCATCTGAAATGTGAGGGTTCGAAAAGAGGCATTTAGAGTAGGCAGTTACTTAGATTTAAACAGGAGAAAAGGGCCAGCTAATCACCAAGAAAGAGTCAGCCCTGGCCAACCAACCCCTAAGCCTTCTTGAGTTCCCAGTTTCATAGTCAAGGACACCTAGATTGTCAAGGGGCCTGGGAACACAGGGGCTTCCCTGATGGCAGGGCATGTCCAAGGTCTGAAAACCTTGTCCGAAAGTAACCCCACGTCATTAAAATAACATCTCAATCTACTTAGCATTGTGATTTTGGCCCTCCTGTGGGCTTCACTAGGTACTTATGGCTAAGGTGCCTGCACACTGAGAATAAGGTTACATGATCTAGAGCTATCAATAAACCTGTCAATCAGATGACATAAGACACAGGGCAGGACTTCCTGCCATCTTAAGGAAAAGTAAAAGCCACCCTAACCCAAACAGAGGGCTACTTCTGGTTTCCAGATAGCCCTGCTTCCTGTCTTGAGAGTGTACTTTTCGCTTTGACCCAGTAAATTCCTTGCTGATTTTTCTTACTGTCTGGTCTCTCAACTGAATTCTTTCCTTTGAGAAGACAAGAATTGGGGAAACAATGCGTTCAATTGGTAACACAGTGATGTGATTTTATTTAGGCTTTGAAAGGATCACTCTAATTACTCTGGTGAGAGTTCACTGTAAGTAAAAAGAGGCTAAAGGAGGAAGCAAGGAGACTAGTTATATTTAGGCTGTTATAATCCAAGGAAGAGATGATGGTGATTTAGTCCAGGGTGGAGATGAAGGTGAGAAGTGTTCACAGTCTGGATATATTTTGAAAGTAAAATCACCAAGATAGCTGATTTATTAAATGTGGGGTGTGAGAGAAAAAGTACAGAGTTTTTGGCCTGGAAACTGGAAGACTGGAGTTACCATTCATTGAAAGGGATCTAAGGAAGAAGCAGTTTTGGAGAAGAGAGAAAATAGGAGTTTGATTTTGAACACGCAAGCTCTAGATGCCTCCTCAGCACTCAGGTTAAGGTGTTGATTCAGCAGGTAGATAAGAGTCTAGAATACAAAGATGTCTGAGCTAGAGGTGTGGGTGTCAGCATAGAAGACTGGCTAAAAGCCATTGAAATTAGATGAAGGCCTGAGTAAAGAGAGAGAAAAGAAATTCAGGAAGAACCTTGAGCCAATCAAATGTTTTGAGTTTGGGAGGATGAGGCTTATAATAAGAAAGACTGAAGAGGAGTACTCAGTAAGGAGGAGGAGAACCAAGAGCAAATAGTACCCTGTAGAGACTGTTTCGAAGAAGGAATGGTTGTTGATCTCAAATATGGTCTGCTAGGTCCAGTAAGGTAAGTGCTGAGACTTGACCTTTGTTTTTAATAATATGGAGGTCATTAAAGGTTTTCACAGGAGCTGTTTCCTAGAGTAGTGAAGAGACAAAGGCTAGTAGGTTTGTGTGCCCTCAAGAGAGAATAGGAAGACAGGATCTGGAGTTAGCAAGAACAGACATTTCTTTTGAAGATTTCTCTCCAAAGAGGGTTGGGGGCGGGGTAGGTAGAGAACTGAACCATTGCTGGAAGAAGATATGGGATTAAAGAGTTTTTCAAAGATAAGGACAATGGCAGTGTTTTTGATACTGACATGAATAATGTAGTAAACGGGGGGAATTAAAGATGTATAAAAGAGAGAATTGCTGGAATGAGATTGAGTAGATGAAAGGAGACAAGGCTCAGCATCCGATGGAGGGTTTGGTTTTAGTAGGAGCACAGACTGTTATCCATAGTTGGAAAGGGAAAGCAAGAGTATTTTGGCACAAATGTAGGTAAACTGATAGATTCTGATTGGTTTTATTTTCTCAGTGAATTAGGAAGCAAGGTCTTCTACTGAGTTTGCAGGGTGGGGGATAGATAGAAGTGGGAAGAGAGGAAAAGGTATGACCTAATCATCCAGAAACTATAAAAATGGTTTATAGTTACAAGGCCACATCATGGTCCATTTGGAGTCAGTGGTTGTAGGGGTATAGTGAGGTCAGTCAGCAGAGCTATGTGGTTCTTTTTTCTCTAGTCAAATTCACTGTGCAGTTTATGTACAAAGAGTATTCATCTAGGATTAAGGTTTTCCTGGTAATGCTACAGGAATAATGCTATAGGAAGAGGAAGCAGTATATTTTGAGGGTGTGTTCAAAGCGGGGGATAATGATGGACAGTGGGCTTCAAGTTGTGTGAAGGACAGTGAAAAGGTGGTAGAATCAATGGATTGTAAAGCTGTGGTTTAAAAATTTGGAGTAAAGTTATTTGAGGAGGTGAGTTGAAAAGAAAGGGGATGGCTGGAGAATAGGATGCTAGAAATTGTGATTTGTGGGGCTGGCCAAGTTATTGGTAATGACAAATTTAGGGGATGACTGTGGGAATGAGTGGTGTGGCCAAGTGAAAAACCAGATTCTAAAAGGAGAGGAGGATGTCATGCATCATCTACGCAGCTATTTAAATCATCATGAATTTTGTTTCGAAGAATTAATCCATTTTCCTAGGTTGTCCAATTTGTTGGCATATAATTGTGCATTATAATCTCTTATGGTTCTATGTATTTCTGTGGTATCAGTTGTAACCTCTTTTTCATTTGATTTTATTTGAGCCTTCTATTTTTCTTGGTAAATCAAGCTAAAGGTTTGTTGATTTCATTTATCTTTTAAAGAATCAGCTCTTAGTTTAATCGATCTTTTTCATTGTCTTTTTAGTTCCTATTTCATTCATTTCTACTCTGATCTTTGTTCTTTTCTTCCTTCTACTAACTGTAGGTGTCATTTGTTCTTTGGTATGAATGTCAGCTTCAGTTTTTCCTTGTTTCTTGATATAGGTATTTATCACAATGAATTTCCCTCTTAGAACTGTTTTGCTGCATCCTATAAGCTTTGGTATGTTGTTTTTCCATTTTCATTTGTCTCAAGGTGTTTTTTTTTATTTATTAAATCATCATTCATTTTGATGAGAACAGTGTTGGAGAGAATATCATGGCCACAAGCTGAAACCTTTAGGGAATGAGGTTGGGGGTGTCATGTTAATGACTGCAGCAAGGAGAATTAGGGATGGTTGGGTCTGATAATGTGAGATTGAAAGTTGGAATTTAGGGAGGCAGGTAAGACAGTAGTTTGGAAGTGGCAACCAGAAATAAGAACACCTACTCCATCTCCAGGCCTAATGGGAAAAGGAGTGTGAGAATGAAGACAGCCATGTCTGAAGTGGGCTGTAGGGATTGCCAGGTTTCAGTTGGTGATGACTTTAAACCCTGGCTGCACATTAAAAATCACCTGGGAGGATTTGTAAGCATACCATTTCCTGGGTCCTGGCTCCCAGAGATTCTGACTCAGATAGTCTGGCTGGAACTCAGGCTTAGGTAATTTTTTTTTGTTTTAACTCCTAGGTGATTGTATATGCAGTCAGGGTTGTGTCCCAAGCAGGAATGTTCTGATGGAAGGTTGAGTAATTGGGGATTATGTGTTGTTGAGGGCGTAGGGAAAGGGTTTGGGAGTTTGAGAGAGGCGGGGCGTCTTTAAAAGCTTATTGATATATATGGCCCTTTGAATTTCTGTGAGTTGCCTATTCATACTCATGAGTCTTTTCTTCTTTTTTTTAATCTTCATGAATAATTTTTAAAATTATGATATTATTAATATTATGGTATTATCAATCACATGAGCAACATTGGGGTTACGATTCCCCCCATTATCAAGTTCCCACCACATACCTGGTTACAGTCACTGTCCATCAGCGTAGTAAGATGCTATAGAGTCACTACTTGTCTTCTCTGTGCTATACTGCCTTCACCATGTCCCCCGCTACATTATGTGTGCTAACCATAATGCCCCTTAATTCCCTGATCCCTCCCTTCCCCCCTACCCTCCCCAGTCCCTTTCTCTTTGGTAACTGTTAGTCCATTCTTGGGCTCTGTGAGTTTGCTGCTGTTTAGTTCCTTCAGTTTTTTTTTCTTTGTTCTTATACTCCACAGATGAGTAAAATCATTTGGTACTTGTCTTTCTCTTCCTGGCTTATTCACTGAG
This sequence comes from Manis pentadactyla, assembly GCF_030020395.1. Taxonomy (NCBI): domain Eukaryota; kingdom Metazoa; phylum Chordata; class Mammalia; order Pholidota; family Manidae; genus Manis; species Manis pentadactyla. Next base: position 49,688,977 of record NC_080025.1, read on the forward strand.
CATAATACCCTCCTGCTTCATCCATGTTGTTGCAAATGGTAGGATTTGTTTTCTTCTTACGGCTGAATAATATTCCATTGTGTATATGTACCAAATCTTCTTTATCCATTCATCTACTGATGGACACTTAGGTTGTTTCCATTTCTTGGCTATTGTAAATAGTGCTGCGATAAACATCGGGGTGCATATGAATTTTGAGTCTGGGATCCTGTGTTCTCAGGGTAAATTCCTAGGAGTGGAATTCCTGGATCAAATGGTATTTCTTTTTTTTTGAGGAACCACCACACTGCTTTCCACAATGGTTGAACTAATTTACATTCCCACCAGCAGTGTAGGAGGGTTCCCCTTTCTCCACATCCTCGCCAACATTTGTTGTTGTTTGATGTTGGCCATCCTAACTGGTGTGAAGTGGTATCTCACTGTGGTTTTAATTTGCATTTCTCTGATGATTAGGAATATGGAGCACCTTTTCATGTGCCTGTTGGCCATCTGAATTTCTTCTTTGGAGAAGTGTCTGTTCAGATCCTCTGCTCATTTTTTAATCGAATATTTGCTTTTTGTTTGTTGAGGCACATGAGCTCTTTATATATTTATATTATTAGTTATGTCATTTATGAATATATTCTCCCATACTGTAGGATGCCTTTTTGTTCTACTGATGGTGTCCTTTGCTGTACAGAAGCTTTTCAGCTTGATATAGTCCCACTTGTTCATTTTCGCTTTTGTTTCCCTTGCCTGTGGAGATATGTTCATGAAGAAGTTGTTCATGTTTATATTCAAGAGAGTTTTGCCTATGTTTTTTTCTAAGAGTTTTATGGTTTCATGACTTACATTCAGGTCTTTGATCCATTTTGGGTTTACTTTTGTGTGTGGAGTTAGACAGTAATCCAGTTTCATTCTCTTACATGTAGCTGTCCGGTTTTGCCAACACCAGCTGTTGAAGAGACTGTCATTTCCCCATTGTATATCCATGACTCCTTTATCATATATTAATTGACCATATATGCTTGGGTTTATATCTGGACTCTCTATTCTGTTCCACTGGTCTATGGGTTTGCTCTTGTGCCAGTACCAAATTGTCTTGATTACTGTGGCTTTGTAGTAGAACTTGAAGTTGAGAAGCATAATCCCCCTGCTTTATTCTTCCTTCTCAGGATTGCTTTGGCTTTTTGGGGTCTTTTGTGGTTCCATATGAATTTTAGAACTATTTGCTCCAGTTTGTTGAAGAATGCTGCTGGTATTTTGATAAGGGATTGCATTGAATCTGCAGATTGCTTTAGGCAGGATAGCCATTTTGACAATATTAATTCTTCCTACCCAAGAGCATGGGATGAATTTGCATTATTAGTGTCCTCTTTACTTTCTCTTAAGAGTGTCCTGTAGTTTTCAGGGTATAAGTCTTTCACTTCCTTGGTTAGGTTTATTCCTAGGTATTTTATTCTTTTTGATGCAATTGTGAATGGAATTATTTTCCTGATTCCTCTTTCTGCTATTTAATCATTAGTATATAGGAATGCAACAGATTTCTGTGTATTAATTTTGTATCCTGCAACTTTGCTGACTTCAGATATTCGTTCTAGTAGTTTTGGAGTGGATTCTTTAGGGTTTTTTATGTACAATATCATGTCACCTGCAAACAGTGAAAGTTTGACTTCTTCCTTACCAGTCTGGGTGCCTTTTATTTCTCTGTGTTGTCTGATTGCCGTGGCTAGGACCTCCAGTACTATGTTGAGTAAAAGTGGTGAGAGTGGGCATCCTTGTCTTGTTCCCTATCTTAGGTGAAAAACTTTCAGCTTTTCACTGTTAAGTATGATGTTGGCTGTGGTTTTGTTATATATGGCCTTTATTATGTTGAGGTACTTGCCCTCTATACCCATTTTGTTGAGAGTTTTTATCATGAATGGGTGTTGAATTTTGTCAAATGCTTTTTCAGCATCTATGGAGATGATCATATGGTTTTGTCCATCTTTTTATTGATACAGTGGATGATGTTGATGGATTTTTAAATGTTGTACCATCCTTGCATCCCTGGAATGAATCCCACTTGATCATGATCCTCTTGATGTATTTTTGAATTCAGTTTGCTTATATTTTGTTGAGTATTTTTGGATCTATATTCACCAGGGATACTAGTCTGTAGTTTCTTTTTTTGTGGTGTCTTTGCCTGGTCTTGATATTAGAGTGGTGCTGGCTTCATAGAATGAGTTTGGAAGTATTCCCTCCTCTTATATTTTTGGAAAACTTTAAGGAGGATGGGTATTAGGTCTTCTCTAAATGTCTGATAAAGTTCAGCAGTAAAGCCATCTGGGGTTTTTGTTCTTGGGTTGGTTTGATTACCAATTCAATTTCATTGCTGGTAATTGGTCTGTTCAGATTTTCTGTTTCTTCCTTTGTCAGTCTTGGAAGGTTGTATTTTTCTAGAAAGTTGTCCATTTCTTCTAGGTTATCTATTTTTTATCATATAATTTTTCATAGTATTCTCTAATAATTCTTTGTATTTCACTGGTGTCTAGAGTGATTTTTCCTTTCTCATTTCTGATTCTGTTTATGTGTGTAGATTCTCTTTTTTTCTTGGTAAGTTTGGTTAGGGATTTAATCTATTTTGTTTATTTTCTCAAAGAACTATCCCTTGGTTTAATTAATTTTTTATATTGTTTTATTCTTCTCAACTTTATTTCTTCTCTGATCTTTAATAATAAATTATGTCCCTCCTTCTTGAGTCTTTTCTTCCTATTGGGAGATGCTTCGTATTTGTCCTGGTTTGAGCTTTTTGTTGAAGTATAACTTGAATACTGAAAAGTACACACCTGAATACATCATGTAACAAGCAACAGAACAAATAAGGAAACAACATTACAAGCATCCTGAAGCCACACTTGTTCCCCCTTCTATTCAGTAATCCCTGTACTATGGAAGACTAGATTTTTAAAAAGGATTTTACATTGCCTACTTTGAACCAGATAGATTTCATATCAAAGTGTACTGGCCTTAGATTAGAGGGTAAACCAACATAGTCTCAGCCATGATGTTTCTGTTTTCCTCTTAAGGTACAGAGATACATAGAAGAGGGCTTGAAAATCCAAGATAATGTTTTTTCATCTGAAAACTGGCTTCTGGTGGTACATGGAAGTTGGAGATATATAAGAGACCAGCCACTGTCTTTTCTGCCTGCTTGTTCACCAGCTCTTCCTTGCCTGACTGGAAGTGAGCTGTTTTGGCAAGTGGAAACATGCCCTAAGTCACAGGACCTCACCCATTTGGTCAGGACAGTTTGGGTCTTGCAACCTGCCTGATTGTGATGGTGAGTCTAAGGTTAGGGCTTACAAAACAGCTCTAAGTCAGGTTTGAGTCAGAGAACAGCTCTGAAGCATGATCAACCATGGTTTTTCTTAAGAATAAATATATATTGAATAAGTGTGAATTGCCAGATTGTGCTTTGTCATTGGTAGCTGTTAATTTCCAGCATTTTGACTACTGCTATAAAATAAATAAATTCTGGATTTTTGATCTATAGAATGAGAAACATAATGAACTTAATTTTTTCATTTTTTGACAGAAAGCTGGGAAGCAAATCTTGTTAGGACATTACAATGAAGACTTGTTATTACTATTAGGAGCAGGAAATACCATTTTAAAAAATTTTAGCTGTACCTTTAGCATCTTTGAAGAATAAAGCTAATTGAAAATGACTCCTAAATATTAAAGAAGACCATTGGAAAAAACAGAAAGGGCAAAAATATTGCTTGCTTTTTAAAAAATAGTTACATTCCACCACATTCTCTAAAATTCTTTGAAGTTTAGATGACTATAATATCAGAGTATTGTTATAAATAAATACATCAGTAACTTACTAATATTAAGTTTCTTGAATGAAATATTTTCATTCTTATGTCAGCTTCTGTGTATTATGCTGCCTGTTGTAATAGTGAAGTCGCTCCAGTGCTCTGTGGTGTATGACAGTGAGTAAAGACAGCTTAGGGTGTTGCAGGGTCATATAACAAATCTTCCTGGGCTGTATTGTCCCAGGTTTGGTTTCTAAACTTTTAATTCATTACCACCTTATGAAAAAGTAAAAAAGTAATTTGAGTAAAAAGATCAGGGGTTGGCGGGAGGAGGGATGAATAGGCAAAGCCTAGAGGACTTTAAGTGAATGAAACTATTCTGTGTGATACTATAATGGTGATACATGTTATACATTTGTCAAAATCTGTAGAATGTTTAATACCAAGAGTGAACCCTAATATAAACTGTGGACTTTGGATGGTAATGATGTATCAGTGTAAGTTTATTCATTGTAGTAAATGTCGCACTGTGGTGCAGGATGTTGACAGTGGGGGTGGCTATGCACTGGGTGGGGACATATATTGAGCCGAAAGTACGTAGTCCTTACTTTCTGCTCAATTTTCCTGTGAACCTAAAACTGCTCTAAAATTAAAAGGAACAAAATTAAACAAATAAGTAATTTGCAGGTTTTTTGATGGCATGTTGCAGCATTTAACAATAACTTTCTAATGTAAAATTATTCCCTCATCCATATGATTTTCATTTGATAGCATATGCCTGTTTGTTAATATTTGCCATCAGTGATTACAAAAAATAACTAGCTGTTACCTATCAAATACTAGCATCTTGTTATCTTACAGGTGAGCAAACTTAAGCCTTCATAGATTCTGGGGACTAGTGCTCAGGTTTGGTTTCTAAACTTTTAATTCAGTCACCAGAACTCATTCCATGTCCCCTCTGTAAATACTCTATTCCTAAATCCAGCTTTGATGTCCTTAAAATGTTGACTCAGTACAGTTTTCTTTTACATATCACTGTTTATAACATGCAATCACTTATAAAAAAACTGTATCTCTCCTCTTACTGTGTAAATTACCTAGATAAATTTATTTCTGAATTCTCAAACCTAGCTTATTAATATTTATATAAGTGTTAATTGAAGCCCCAAAGTGAACATCTGGATTATTATAAGGGATTTCCCTTTACTTTTAGGTTGAGTATAATTATTTTATATACTTTTAAGTGTTCGTCTGGTAAATTAGTGTGGGATGTTAGTAATAATAATCAGTTCTTTTTGGAAAAAAGAAGCCTAGATGCTGTTTCTAGGGATTTAATTGTATTGAATGCCTGAGCATTGCTATAGTCAATAAGTATCATGTATCATGGATAATATTCTTGTGTAATAAGGATTAACTACATAATACATTTCAGTACTTTATCTTTTTAAAATTAGTTTTCTGAGATCATTTATAATTGTCATTTACTTGATTAACTTTTTTAAGGTGTTCTAAAGTGTTTATTAATCTCTTGGTTACCAGTTCCACAACTCATAAGTTATTCATCATGAATGACACTTTCTACTTCCTAGGAACTGGTTCCTCCACCTTTCCCAAACCTTTCTTCCCAACACCAAAGATTGGTTAGCCTTCTAAAATTTTCTTTCTTTTCCTCATGGTATAATATTTTCATTTTATATATTTCACTTATTGGAGTCATCAAAAATATGTCACCTGTTGGCTGTTTTTACTAAAATGGATTAAGCTGAAAATGCTATAAAGAGTCAGATTTTTCCACATGCTGTTCTAAGGTATTGTTTATTTGGCCTCAAAATTACAAAGCCTGCTTTTCTATTCTCCACTCCCATGGGAAGATGAAATGCTAAGCCTCTGTTTAAAATTTAAGGAGTGTAAACTTCTGGTCACTTTTTTCTCCTCTTCTCCCTCATTACATTACATCATAGCATTTTGACTTGGAAGAGAATTTAGAGGGTAATTTAGATGAACTTTTTCATTTTACAGCTGAGGAAAGACACAAATGTTAAGTGACTTGCCTATTTAAGATCTTGCAGCTGGTATCAAACTCTGATCCTCACCCTTACCATCCTTTTTCTGTTTCTTCATGCTTCTCAGAGTTGGCGCTAATGTTGCCCAGCCACTCTATTCTGAGCCAGTCCAGTCTGCAGCAGTGTTGGTGTGTCCCTGGCAGTCTTGTTCACACCTCTTTCTGAAGATCACAAAAGCGTAGACTTGGCATCACAATGGTTACCCTATTTCCCCCATCTGTACTGTTTCCCCTATTAAATAGTGTTGCTTTTTCCATGCAACCAGTGGAGAAATCCCTATGGAGAGCTGCCAGGTGCACTGTGGTAGGCAGAATAATGCCCCCTGGATTCCAAAAATTTTCATATTCTAATGCTTGTAAGCTCTGAATATGTTGGGTTCTATGGCAAAGGGGAATTAAGGTTGCTAGTCAGCTGACCTTAAAATATCAAGATTATATTCTGGATTAACTTGGTGATACCAAGGTCCCTAAATGTGGAAGAGGGAATTGGAAGGAAGAACCAGAAAAATTAGCAGTGTGAGGACTGGGCCTGCTGTTGCTAGCTTTGAGGTTGGAGGATGAGGCCGTGAATGAGGGAAAGTAGCTGACCTTTGCAAACTGGAAAAGGCAAAGAAACGAATTCTCCCATAGAGCCCCTAGAAAAAAATGCATCCTACTGACAACTTGAACTTAGCTCAGTAAAATCTATGTTAGACACGATTAACAGAACTGTAAGATAGTAAATTTGTGTTGTTTTAAGCCACTGAGTTTGTGACAATTTGTTACAGTAGCCATAGAAAACTAACACAAGTACTTATACTGCTCCCCTCAAAAAGTCACCCCTTTTGACTCTGCCTCTTCCCTCATCATATGACTATTTCATTGGCTACCTTATCCTGGCTCCCTGTTTCTCATCTAAATCCTGGGGTAAAACAACCCACTGTAAGACTGTCCAATCTCAAACAGCTATGACTGTCCCAAGGACACTCCTCCTCAGTATTTGCTCATTGACTTTACAGAACACAACCAGCTGGCGTTAAGAGGCTACATAAAATTGAAACTGCTCTGTTGGCTGCTGCATTCCAGGAATACAGGGTTAGATACTGATCCACTACTCCCAACTGCCCTGTCCTAGCCCTTAAGAAGTTATTTTTGTCACCTCATGAATGTTTATCAGGGAAACTACCTGTATGGATACAAATGCATCTGCTCAGGGCTTTGCTATGTATGAAGGGAGATGCCTATCTTGTTTCTTACTTGACGCAGAAGGAAAATGCTAGGCCATTGCCTGGTTACCTATTTTACTGAGCTGACTTGCTCAGCAGGCTGAAGTGCATGTTTTCTAGTCCAACTTGCTGAGCTGTGGCCAACACATCTGTTAGCTCCTGCAAAGTTCTTCACTTGATGCAACACCAAGTTTTTTCTCATTGCTCAGTGGCTGGCGGTTGTAGAATTAACTGTGTTGCGTGTTGGGAGCTCAGTTTTATAGAAACCTCACTGGGTCGGTGTGATATCAATTAGTTTGGACAACTGACTCCCCCAGCTTTTTCAAATTGATGTAATTCTTGATATGGCTGGGAAGCTTGAATTCACTCAAAGTTTCTGTGTCAGGAGATAGTTCAGGATGTACACATCTAATTGAGATTCTATGTCAGGGCTACTAGAAAGGCTGAATCCATTATCCTGACTTGCTGCATTTGTTCACTTCCTGGCAGGGAAATTTTTATTGACTAGAGGGTTGACCCACTGTGAAGTGAGTTCCTTACTGAGTCTTCCTTCCTGCACTATACAGTAATTTCTCAGGTAGAGGGAAGAGTTTTTGTAGACCTCAAGGACATTAGTCAGTGTCATGGACCAAATAATTCTTACAGATAATGTGTCATTGAGGCTTCTTTTTCTTTTACCCATTATGATAATCTCTGGCTTTTAATCATAGTGTTTAGACAACTTACATTTAATTATCAATATGATTAAGTTTAAATCTGCCATCTTGCTCTTTGTTTTCTATGTGTCTCATCTGTATTCACTTTTTTCCATGTTTTCTGCTTTCTTTTGGATTAATAGAGTATCATTTTGCGATTCCATTTTATCTCCATTAGTGGCTCATTAGCTATATCTTTTGTCTTATCTTCTAGCAGTTACTCTAGGGTTTACAATATATATCTGATTTTATCAATTGACCTTTAAGTAATATACTATTACCTTTAAATAATAGTCCATTTCACACAAAAACCATACAATATACTTCTGTCTATGCCCCCCTTGTGCTATTTTTGTCACATATTTTACTTTTACATGATATAAGCCCATATGCTTTACTAAGTGTTCTTTAAATAGCTAAGTTAACTTTTTTTCAGCTTCATTAAGGTCTAATTGACAAACAAAAGTAGTATATTTAAAGTGTATGTGATGATTCAATGTACATATACATGGTGAAAGATTTCTGTAACCTATCCATTTACTTCACATAGTTACCTTTGTGTATGTGTGTGACAACCCTTCAGATCTTCTCTCTTAGCAAATTTCAGTTACACAATATAGAATATAGTCACCATACTATACATTATGCTATATATGTTATAGTCATCAAGTGGTACATGCATCTCTAGAATTTATTCATCTTGTAACTCAAAGTTTGTATTCTTTGACCAACTTTTCCCCATTTCCATGCATCTACTATTCTACTCTGTTTGGGTTTGAGTTTCCGTTTCTTTTCTTTTTTTTTAAGATTCCATATATAAGTGAGATTTTTATAGTACTTGAATTTCTCTGTCTGGCTTATTTTACTTAGCCCTCCAGGTTTATCCATATCATTGAAAATGGCAGAATTTCCTTGTTTTTTATGGCTCAGTAACATACTATTATATATATACATGTATGAACATCTCTTTAAACACAGTTTTACTTACGTAAAGAATGTTAAACACATCCATTCACTGAAAGCATGGACTGGAGGGATCACAGACCGGGAGCATGCCACAGGTGGGGTATATGTGAATGAGGCATGTGGAGCGGAGCATTGCGGGTGCCCATGGGCCAATTGGAATCTTAGGCAAGTCACCTCAGCAGCTCAGGGGTGGGCTTCCTGATACGCTCCTCAAACTGGTTAGTAGAATCTATGAGCCTTTATTCCCAGCCTGGTTGCTGCTTTTGCAGCCCCTCTCTGCCTCTCGGTTGTTCAGCTCACCCTAGTGTTCTGGGTGGAGTGAGAAAGAAGTGGGTCTCTTTGGCAGCGCAATTGGAGAAACAGGGCACTCACATGCTCTTGTTTTCCCAGGTGGGAGAAATTGCTTGTGAGAGGGCACTATGGCACTGAGCTTTGTCACTTTGGGAGAGGGGTGATGTGGGTACAGTAAAACTGTTGCTCTTACCCTCTCTACTGCATCTAATCTTAGATTTTTTTGCTGTAAAGATGTGCTGGAACTTCCCTGCAGCACTCCCAGACTTCCACAAAAATACTCAGCATGAGTGGTTGTCATAATTCATGTTCTTTACAGGGAACATGGTAGAAAACTCCTATTCTGCCATCTTACTGACATCACTTAAGTTAACACTTAAAGAGATCAAAAATGAGAAAAAAATGACTAACACTTAGCCACATATTTGCCATTATAGACCTCCCTATTATGTTTTGTCATTCCAAATTTCCATTTGATATTTCCTTCTGGAAGAACTTTTACATTTTTGGAGAGAGAGAAATCAGACAAAGAAAGACAAATAGTGTATGATATCACCTATATGTGGAATCTGAAAAAGCCAAACTCATAAAAACAGAGTAAAATGGTGGTTATCATGAAATGGGGTGGGGTGGGGAATAGGACAGATGTTGTTTAAGGGTACAAACTTGTAATAAATAGTAAATAAGACCTAGAGATCTTATACATAGTACAGTGAATATAGATAACAATGTTGTATTATAATCACCAAACTTGCTGAGAGACTAGAACTTAATTATTGAAACCAATAAAAGGAAGTGATAATTATGTAACATGATAGAGATGCTAATTATAACAGTGGCAATCATATTACAATTTATGAAGATGTCAAATTAGTATAAAGTAGACCTTAAATGCACACATTACATGTCATATATTTCAATTAAAAAACATTTCTCTAGTGCAAATCTGCATTCAGTGAATTCTCTCATCTTGTATAGAAAAGTATTTATGTTGTCTTCATTCTTGAAGACTATTTGTGCTGAGTATAGAATTCTAGGTTGAAGAATTTTTTGTTTTGGCACAAAAGTCTGCTCACTGGGAAGTATTTTCTGACACATAGACCTAATTCCTGCCTTGTGAAGATGCTTATCTCTTATCACTAAACCCAGCAAGATTCTCCACTATGACACAGACACCAGATTGCTGTCAGTCTCTCTGCTTTTCCTATAGGGGTCTGAATATATTTTCATGGAAAAATGGAGAATTCCTGCTTTGCCAGGATAGCTTGTATGATCCTGAAGAGAAAGGCTTGGTGCCTCCCACTTATGATTCTTTTCATGCTTAAGCCAATTGGTGTTGTTCTTTAGTTTCTGTGCCCAAATAGAATAGCTAATTTCCACTTGGGTCAAGGAGATCAGTTAAGATGTGATCGTTCAAGCAAAGGTGATATGGTGAATTTCAACCATGTTGGTTGGTTTGACTCAGCTAAATAATGGTAAAGAACTGAGAGGACTTGAATGTGTGGAGTAAGAGAGAAGTCTGAGGGAAATTGTAACTGCCCTGATCCTAGCATCCATTGTCTTCTTTGATTAATAGAAAGGGTTCTATTATTTTAGCTGAACATATTGTTGGTCAGTGAAAAGATTTTCAAGTTCTTTTTGTATCTAGACATGACCATATCATTAACTTGAGACTAGTAAAATGAAATTAGAAGCTCCTAGAAAATGTGTACATCTCCTAGAAAATGATATTAAAGTGATTGAGTCCTAGTTCCCCTCTTTCGTACAGGCTATTTCATGCATGTGATAGCAGGAGCTCAAGCAGCCATCTTGGACCTCAAAATGGAAGGCACGTGTTGAGAGTGGCACATCATAAAGAGGGAAAGAGCCCAAAACTGAACTATTATACAGTGGACTGACTACATCCAGCCTTCTTTATTGTGATCATGCAATCAATTTCTATCTTGTATAAGCCTTTGGTTTTGTCTCTCTGTTTTTGTTCTTGTTGTATGTAGCTATATGCAGCTACACCTAATCCTGACTAACGAAATCAGGGTTGTAGAAGAGGCCTAGGTTTTTATCCTGGATGGTTGAACAAGTGGTGATACACTTGCTAAAGAATAAACAGGTTTGGGGCTTCCTGGAGGTAGATAGTCATAGAAAACAATTATACACTAACTTGCTAAGCCTCTCCAATTAATTTTAAATCATGGAAAGATTCAAGCTGTATTTGAATATTTTTTCTCTTGTTTTCTTGGGCATAAACATTGACTTCATACCTTTATTACTTTAGGAATCTGATGACTTAATATTACATCATAGTGGAGTTCTGAAATATCAAGTCTCTTAATGCCTCATTTTCCTCTTAATGGAGGTTACAGGTCTTTGAATTATAAAGATATTTTTAGGTTTTGGGATCCTCAAAAGATATATCTGGTATCCTCAAAAGAAATAAAGCATGGAGGAATGCATGATATGTTAGAACTATTAATGAAATGCTGTGTTCTCTTTGGAATATGTCTACCTTCAATCACTAACTGTTAAAGAACTTTCGTCATGTGTTTTGAACTTTCATGACAAAATTGTAGTTGATCTCACCTATGGAAAATTAAATTCAATTTACATTTTTGGCCTTATTTAATATAAAAATTTCAAGTGACCGTAATTTTGGAGTGTAGATTTTACTTTGCTTTTTTATTCTTCAAGCTAGTCAAAGACTTTTAGGATGAAGGCATATTTTTAATCTATTTTTCCTCTGATCTTTCTCCCTCAGTGCAAATAGGATGGATTTGTAGTGGTAGTATTAAGCTTGAAGCCATCAAGGAAGCATTTAAAATGTCTTTAGGCAAGCTTGTTTTCCCTATCTTGTCTGGTAATGAGGAAAGCTGAGGGTCTGTTTTTATTCCTTTTAAAAAGTATGTCTTTTCTAGGTGCTGTAAAACAAGTTGGAATTTGAATGATCTGGGGAAATCTTTTCTTGCAGTGACTATATATGGGAAAACTGTAGGGCAGATTTCGACATAGAGCTGATGTAATGCATCCGAGGGAAGCAGTGTTGGAACTCAGGTAGCTTTGAGCGTGCAAGTTAATAGCAGAGGATACTTGCCAGAAACAAGCACAGATAAAAGAAGAAAATAAATGGAAACAGTAACACCATTGATAACAAAATACAGGAGGGAGTATAATTTAAGGCGTCTATGGAAATCCTTAGAAACTAAAGGTTTTAAAAGAGGAGACTGCTTCATTTTTCTTTTGATGTAACAGTTAATAATAAGGCTGAGGTGGAAACTCCCCTTTATCAATGTTGTCTTTATATTTACACAATTATTTTTTATACTTATAGCATAGGGCAATCTTGTATACACAAGGCCTTTTTTGCCAAAACTGCATTTCCTTGAAACAAAGGCAGGCATACTTGGAACTGAGTTGACAGCTTTGTGGCTGTAAAGATAATTATAGCGCTTTTCTGATAGTGAATTCATGAATAATCAATGAACCAGCAAAGGACAAAAAGTGACATATGGCAGCCTGGTGTAGATTAAGTGTGACTGTCACATTCCCCTCCCCATCTTTTTCCTTTCTCTAATTTAATTGAAAGAAACAAAAGCCAGCCTACATAGCCAGAACACAGTATACCTCTGGAAAAATCTACTTAGGCAAAGTGTTAATCGGGGACTTTATTCATTACATGTCTCTTCTTCTGTGGTTTGGTTGTTTTGATAGTCCATCTCAAGTTGTTTGTGTTAATTGAGATTTTATTCAAAATGAAAATTTCACTTGAACTCTTGAAATACGGTGAAAATGATGAAGTCATTTTTTAAAAAATTACTACTGCACCAATATTTTCAAATAAGGAACACTTAATCAGTTATGCTGATTTTGCCGGAATGTTTTTCTGAAAATAAACCACAAATGTGTTGTGGCTGACTGTTGTCATGCGTTCGCCTAGTGAGTGCATAAACCAAAAGAGAAAAGAAAGGCATTCTTGATTTTTCCCTTTGTATCAACCAAGACTTCATTGAAGATACTGATTTTGTTATATTTAACAAAAATAACCAGGTTTAATGGAAACTCCTTGGTAATACTGAGCTTGTTAGAATAGTGTTCTAAGGAACTATTAATGGGGAGGTATTTGCTCACAAACCAAATAATAGCTCTACTGCTTTAAAACATCAACTCCTTGGCAGCTACTGAAGGATGAGTTTGTAGTCCATTGAGTCAGTTTGCTCTTTGCATTTGCCTGGCTTTGTGTCAGGGATCTCATTCTGAACCGTGTAGCGTTGGAGAGTCTCTAAACAGCCTGATTCTTCAATTCTCTCAGTTCTGCTCTAGCCTTTCCAAACCATTTGAAATTGCCAGAGGAATTAGCAGTAAGTTTTGGTTAAGTACATATGATATAAAAAAATAACTGTTTGTTTTGAATGTCTCTTCTAACTCCCCAACTCCCCAGAAGAGGTTCTGGAAACTTGCTCTTAGAATTGCAGATTCCCTTATGAATATGAAATATTCATTGATTTGTTTGTAAATAATGTGGATCTTATATTGTGGAAGTTGTGAGACCCCAGAAATCAAGGTCTAATTTGGGTTAGGTCTGTAATGTTGGGCACCAGGTGATGGTGAGTGAACTAAAAGTCAAGTGTGTGGATTAGGATGGCCATGATGCAATCCTTTCTTTCTTTCAGAAGAATTTACCATGATTTTTGTGATGGAATTGGCCACCACTGGGAGTTGCCATAGTGGAGAGACTATAAGAGGCACACTTTTTATGTTTCTTGGTGGTGTGGGGAATCCTTGGGTTGCTTTTCTGATGGCTTCCACAGGAGGATAAACATGAAGGGCTGTAGCCTAAAGAAGTTCTTTTCAGAGCTCTTTCTCCCCCTGGTCCCTTTCCCATTTCAGATTCTGACTGGTATTAAGGCTACACTGAAGCTTTTGGATTAGTTCAAGAGTATGGCTGTTAAGCACTATAAAGAGTGCCACTTTCTGAGCTGGCAGTCAAGTATTGTGGAAAACAGAGTGGTGGTTCCTTCAAAAATTACAAATAAAATTACTGTATGATCCAGCAATTTCACTACTGGGTAAATACCCAAAAGAAATGAAGGCAGGGACTGGAGCATATATTTGTACATCCACGTTCATAACAACATTATAAACAGCAGCCAACAGATGGAAGCAACTCAAGTGCCCAAATAATGGATGAATAAACAAAATTTCTTCCCATGGCAGCTGTGCCATTTTACATTCCCACTAGCAATGTGCAGGACTTCTAATTTCTCCACATCCTCATCAACTTTTTTCTTTCTTTTTAAATAACCATTTTAACAGGTGTGAAGTGGTATCTCATGGTTTTAACTTACATTATTACTGTAATGATTAGTGATGTTGAATATCTTTTTATGTCTTCTTGACCATTTCTACATCCTTTGGAAAAATGTCCTTAGCCCATTTTTGAATTTTGTTGTTGAATATTAGGAGTTCTTTATATGTCCTGGATATTAATTCCTTATCAGGAATGTGATTTTCCAATATCTCCAATTCTGTGGGTTACTTTTTTACTGTGTTGTTACTGGCCTTTTATGCATGAAAAATTTTAATTATAATGTCCACTTTATGTTTTGTTTGCTGTGGTTTTGGTGTCATATCCAGGAAATTGCCAAATCCAATGTCATGGAGCTTTCCCCCTATGTTGTCTTTGAAGAGTTTTATACTTTTAGCTCTTACACTTTTAGGTCTTTGATCCATTTTGAGTTATTTTTTGTGTATAGTATAAGGTAAGGGTTCAACTATTCTTTTGCATGGAGTTGTTTAGTTTTCCCAGCACCATTTGTTGAAATCACCTTTTCCTTGTGACTTGATAATTTCTTATCTCTTGTTATTTTTCAGTGCTTTTGAGAAGATTTTTTGAAATAGTTTATACATAGGAAGTTGTTTTCAGTAAGAAAGTTCATGTGTAAGACCTAGTTCACTATTTTTGGTAATAGGAAACTTCATTAATGTTTTAAGTAAACTTGGATGAGAGCATTAAGTGATGCCCTAAATCCTACAAAACATGTAGAGGGATATGGCCCTTATCCTTAGCTTTTAAATGCTGCTTGCTTGCAATTTTACAGTTTTCATGGGAAGAAGGTACAGCTTATCAGCATATATATGTATATGTGTGTATTTTTTTCTGAAAAGCCAAATAATTCAGTAGTCTAAATCTCATCTTAGGTTATAAGTATTATTAAGAATTACGTTACTAGTGAGGGAAACAAATACATAATTTTCTGCCAAGAGTACGGGAATCATGAGAATATCCCCTTCTCTTTTTAGTGGTTGTAAGTTTTTCCCCTAATAGTACATCAGTAAGGATTAGGTCCCCAATTTAAAATGTTGTCTATTTAATTATGTTTAACTAATTAGGTGGATGGAGGGGCAACCTCCTTAATTAAAAAATTTCTTAATAAAGTGTATATTAATCATTGTGTCTTCAAATGATATGCTGCTAATATTTCATTTTTAAATTTTAGAAATGTCATCTTTGACTATTATTTACTACTTTGTTCATAAGTAGGCAAGGACAGGTTCCCAAAAGTAAGAGCTAGAAACAGTCAGTATTGATGGGTAGTAATTTTTAGAAATCTGTTGAGGGGATCTTACTATTAAAGGAATCAACAGACCTTACTTATTTTATTCCGATGGTACAAGTGGGCCACTGATTAACATCTGGCTTGTTTAAATTCATTATAGGATTCCTTAGTAAGACTTTTCATGTAAATCTCTCTTGAACTGTGTATGTACCATTAGCACATTTTCCCTGTCAAAGTATAATCTGACTTTTTCTGTGTGGCATTATCCTCCTATAATTCAGAGTAGTGAATGGTTATGAGGTATTGAACAGGTAATTTGTTATATCTAAGAATTGAAACTTATAATTAATTTACTTCTACAATACAAACTAGGGTGAATTTACACTTAATTTTATAACAGTTTTTGGCTTGTTTCCTTGAGTAGGGGAGAAGATGGTGTTAGAGTAAATGCACTTATTTATTCTATAGCCTGGCAGGGTAGTTGTACATGTACATGTCATGTGTGGTGTGTGGTGGAAGAAAGAAACACGAAGGGCTATTGTTGTAACAAGTGTATGTAAGAAAAACAAAGTGTAGTATCTGCTGAAAAATAAACTTGGCTAGTGACCTTTAACTTTTAAAATACTTTGAACCAAACAATTCTATCAGTTTACCAACAACTTTGAAAACACCTAATACTGATGCCATGGTTCAGCTCTGCTGAGCACATTGGAAGGAGAGTGGTCTTAGGAGGTCTGCCCTTAAAAGGCCTGATTTAAGCCCTGATACTGAGTTGTGCATATTTTACTCTCTCTGTGACTAACTCAATAAAGCCTATTCATCAGGGAAATCTTGCCGTGACTTGGGTCCATTCATCACAAATCACACTCTCCCACTTTAAGATTATGTCAGGCTGAAATTATGGACAAAGCATGTTGTTATGTTCATTCCTTTATAATACAAGGAGTGGCTTATTATCAGATTGTCTATAGTTGTATCACCAGCAGTTTCACATTTAGGGTAATTTCTCCAGCTGTTCCTCATAGCTCTTGAACTTTAATAAAGCTCTTTCACTTTTGGAACAAGAGAAAAGAATCCTTGTTATGTATTAAATGTTTACCATCTGCCAAACATAGTGTACTGAACCCAAGACAAATAACACAACTTGCCAGTTGTGGGTAAACTTCAGAGTCTTGTTAGGAAGATATAATACATGAAACAGAAGAAAAGTTTACTCAGAGCTGAATTTTAAGAATAGTTTTTATTTTTATCAAAGACCATCTTAGTCATCAAAGTATAATCTATAAAATAGAAATGTTAGAGCTATTAGGTGGGGGAGGATGAAGACATATTTAAACATATTTATTTAAGAAGCCATTTTTTAACCTTTTTTATTTCAGAAACTCTGATTGTTATTGGGATTACAAAGACCTGATTATGCCCTCAAGACCCTGAGGAATATAAAGGGTAAGAGCAACTCACAACTCTCTTTCCCTTTAATGATAACAAATTGCTTTTATGGTATTTTCTCTATCATTCTTCATAACAATACTGTTTGGGCTTACAGCTCAAAGGCCAAGAGAGATTTAAAGAGGAATAGAGTTGGTATTTAGCCCCCTTCTGTATTTCTGCAGTGTCTTTGTGAAATGCTGACTGAGTGAGGAGTTAGATAAGCTGTAATAAGCTGTAGCACAAGGGACTGTATGGGACCTTTAGAACATATCCTGTATACCAGTACACTTCAAGTCACTTTGCTACAATAAAATGGTGAAGAAAAGCCATTTAGTAGTTCGATAATATTGAAGGAATGTGCTATTTACATTTCTTTATTATTGTGACAGATATTTGTTAACTACATAATATGCATCAGATACTGTACTCATTGGCTTGTTCTTGGTTTTGTTATCACTTTTAGTAACTTAAGCATTCTTAATGCAGAAGATGTGGAAATCCAAATAAGTATGAAGATCCCAAAAAATTAATTTACTCTGCTTCTCAGCACCCAGAAGTAGTCATTTTGATCTATTTCCTCATTTCTTTTTATCCTTAAAAAATGAGTCCGCTTTTATTTAGACCATACAGCATATACATGATTGAATTCTACTGTACATTTGTGTAAATACTTCCCCTCACAATAAATATAGTTATTATTTCTTGGGCCCTTACTATATGTTTGGCACAGAACTAATGTATTGTTATTTTATGTTTAAATTTTTTTAATACTTACTACATGGAAAAGAATCTATGTATTGCATGTATGTTATGGATTTCTGTGAACCGATCATGCAGTGCAGTAACAATGTGCGAACCAATACTGTTGAAGAGTGGTGGAATATGCTACTTCAAAATGTCATTTTGGCGGAAGGATTATTTTGAACTAAAGGCACTTGCAAGACAGGTGCTAGAAGGGCATTCTGACTTCTCCTTTTCTTCCTGAAAGAAAGAGATCAAAGGCCCATATCAGAATGCCCTCCTTATGCTGAGAGGCAGCATTCATTCACCGGAGACAGGAGCTGAGACTGAGTATTCCGTACAAACAAACCTTAGAAAACAGGTCCTATTTTCCTTTGTCTCACCATGCATTTTAGCTACTTTTTCCACAACTGCCTCTCCTTGGTCACCTAATATATCAGCACTTAGATTTTGTCGGTTCTTTGGATCTTTATTTTCTTGTGGAAACTTCCATGTATGTGTAAAAATTAAATTTGTGTGCTTTTCTCATGTTAATCTGCCTTAGGTCAATTTAATTCTGGGCCCAGCTGAAGACCCAAAGAGGGCAGAGGTTAAGTTTTACCTCCTCTACACTATTGTCTACCAAGTGTTCCTTCCACTTCTGTCTTATTATCTCCCCATCAGAAATACTGCTATCCTCAATTATGTTTATCATTTCCTTGCATTTTAATTTTAATTTTATTATTTTATCTTATTTTTAAATTTAAAGTTTTAAATTACTTACTTTTTTTTTAAGAATAAGTGACATGTACTATTTTGTTAGTTTCAGGTGTACAACATACTGATTTGAGTCATAGACCTTTCAAAATGGTGACCACAAATAGTTACCATCTGTCACTCCACAAAGTTAACAGTATTATTGACTATTTTCCCTATGCTGTACATTGCATACCATGTTTTATTTATTTTAAAACCAGAAGATTATTCCTTTTAATACCCTTTGCTTACTTTATCCAGCATCCAATTCTTGTCACCTCTGGCAACCATCAGTTTGTTCTCTGTACCTATGAGTATGTTTATGTTTTGTTTGTTTTATAGGTTCCATATATAAGTGAAATTATATAGTATTTGTCTGACTTATTGCACTTTGCATAATACCCTCTTGGTCCACCCATGTTGTCATGATTGGCAAGATTTTGTTCTTTTTTTATGGCTGAATAATAATCTGTTGTATCTGTGTACCACATCATCTTTATCCTTCATCCATTGGTGGACATTTAGTTTGCTTCCATATCTTAGCTATTGTAAATTATGCTGTAGCACATACAAGGATGCCTGTGTCTTTTCAAATTATTTTCATTTTCTTTGGATAAATACTATGAAGTAGAATTGCTGGATTGTACAGTAGTTTTATTTTTAATATTTTGCAGAATCTCCATGCTGCTTTTTTACAGTGGCTGCACAGTTCACGTTCCTAGCAGTGTAGGAGGGCTCCCTGTCCTCCACATCCTCTCCAGTGCTTATTTTTTGTCCCTTTGATAGTAGCTGCCTGACAAGTGTAAGGTGGTGTCTTGTGCTTTTGATTTGCATTTCCCTGATGATTAGTGATGCTGAGCATCTTTTCATGTTGGTCATCTGTATGTCTTTGGAACAATGTCTGTTCAGGTCCACAGCCATTTTTTAATAGGATTGTTAGTTTTTAAAAAATTGAGTTGTGTGGTTTTTTTGTATATTTTGGAACTTAACCTCTTATTGGCTATGTCAGATTACTAGGCCTGGATGCAGAAGAATGGCTCAGCAGTTTGGAAGACAGAATAATGGATCAGTCAAGCTGAACAGAAGAAATAAAAATGAATAAAAAGTAGATAACTTAATAGAGATCTAAGACACTGTCAGTCATCTAACTATTTGCATTATAGGAGTCCCAGAGGAGGAGAGAGAGAGAAAGGAGTAGAAAACTTATTTGAAGAAATAATAGCTGAAAACATCTGTAACCTAAGGAAGGAAACAGACATCCAGATCCAGGGAGCAGAGAGAGCTCCAAAGAAGGTAAACTGAAGGGGTCCACACCAAGCCACATCGTAATTACAGTGTCAATTACAATGAAGACAATCTGTTAGAAGCAGTGAGAGAAAAGAAATGAGTTACCTAAAAGTGAAGCCCCATAAGGCTATCAGCTCATTTTTCATCAGAAACTCTACAAACCAGAAGGGAGGCACATGATAAAGTCAAAGTGCAGAAAAGAAAAACCGCCAACCAAAAATACTCTACCCAGAAAGGATATCATTCAGAATGGAAGGGGAGATAAAAAGCTCCACAGATAAACATTAAAAAGTTTACCACTACTAAACTGTCCTTAAAAGAAATGCTAAAAGATCTTCTTTAAGAGGAAAAGAAGAGACCCTAACTAGAAGGAAGAATAATATAAAAAAGAAAATTTTACTGGTCAAAGCAAACATAGAGAGGTAGTAGATCAATCACTTTAAAGCTAGTATGAAGGTCAAAAAGATAAAAGTAGTAAACTTAGTTTCATCTAAAAATTTGTTAAGGGACTCACTAAATAAAAAATTGTAAAAGAAGTCATCATATACATAAAGCATGGAGGAAGGGAAGTAAAAAACATAGTGTTGTTGGAATGCATTTGAACTTAGTGACCATCAGCTTACCATAGATTGCTGTATATGTAGGCTGTCATTCATATAAGAACCCCATGGTAACTACAAGCCCAAAACCTAGAATGAATACACAAAAACAAAGAGAAGAAAATCCAAACATAGCACTAAAAAGAGGAAACAAGAGAGGAAAAAACGATGAGAGAACAACAAAAACAGTCAGGAAACATTTAGCAAAATGGCAATAACTACATACCTATCAATAATTACATTCAACATAAATGAACTAAATGCTCAATCTAAAGACATAGGGTGACTGAATGGATAAAAAATCAAGACACCATCTATTTGCTGCCTACAAGAGACTCATTTTAGACCTAAAGACACCACAGACCGAAAATGAAGGGATAGGAAAAGGTACTTCATTCAAAAAGAATAATAAAAGGTGGGGTAATAACACTTAAATGAGACAAAATAGGCTTTAGAATAAACACTAGAATAAGAGATGAAAAAGGATATGTATATTGAGGCACAATCCAACAAGAAGATATAACAATTGTAATATCTGTGCACCCAAAAGAGGAACATTAAATATAAAAAGCAAGTATTAACAGACATAAAGGGAGAGATTGATAGTAATACAGTAATACTAGATACTTTCCCATGCCACTTACATCAATGGATAGGTCATCCAGACAGAAAATAAATAAGGAAACAGTGGATTTGAATAACACATTAGACTAAATGAAATTAACAGATACACACACAACATTACATCCAAAACTTTAAAATGCACATTCTTTTCAAGTGCACATAAAACGGTCTCTGGAATAGATCACATGGTAGTCCACAAAGCAAGTCTCAATAAATTTAAGAAGACTGAAATCACATCTAGCATCTTTTCTGGCCACAATGGTCTAAAACTAGAAATCAGTTACAAGAAATAGGAGGGAAATTGCACAAACACATGGAGGCTAAACAGCATGCTACTAAACAACCAATAGGTCATTAAAAAAAATCAAAGAAGATATCAAAAAAATACTTGGAGAATAATGAAAATACAGATGCAAAGTTTAAAATTTTTCAGATGCAGGAAACGCAATAGTAAGAGAGAAATTTATTTCACTGCAGGCCTCCTTCAAAGCAAGAAATACTCAAACACTCTAACACCTACAGGAACTAAAAACACAACAACACAAAAACCCAAAGTTAGTAGAAGGAAGGAAAAACAAAGACTGCAAGTAAATAAAATAGAGACTAAGAAAACAATACAAAAGATCACTGAAACTAAGAGCTGGTTCT
The DNA here is from genome assembly GCF_030020395.1 of Manis pentadactyla. Lineage (NCBI taxonomy): Eukaryota > Metazoa > Chordata > Mammalia > Pholidota > Manidae > Manis > Manis pentadactyla. Next base: position 49,710,591 of record NC_080025.1, read on the forward strand.
TTGCAAAGATAAAAATTGATAAACCTTTAGCTAGTCTCACCAAGAAAAAATAGAGAGGACTGAAATAGGTAAAATTAGAAATGAAAGAGAAGTTACAACCAACACCAGAAATACAAGTGATTATGAGAGTGTTATGAAAACCTGTATGCCAACAAATTAGACAACCCAGAAGAAATAGGTAAGTTTCTAGAAAAATACAGTATTCCAAGACTGAACAAGGGATGAATAGAAAATTAGAACAACCAGTTACTAGAAATTATACTGATTCAGTAGTCAAAAAAAACTCCCAACAAACAAAATTCCAAGATCAGATGGCTTCAAGGTTAATTATTTCAAACATTTACAGAAGAGTTGATACCTCTCCTACTCAAACTATTCCAAAAAGTTATATTGTAAGGAAAGCTTCCACATTCATTCTATGGGACCCGGATCACTGGTATCAAAACCAGACAAGGACACTATAAAAAGGAAAATTAGAGACTGATATCTTTGATGAATATAAATGCAAAAACCCTGAACAAAATACTAGGAAAACAAAATTCAAAAATACATTAAAAAGATAATTCACCATAATCAAGTAGGATTTATTCCAGGGATGCAAGGTGGTTTGGTGTCTGCAAATGAACATGATACATCACATTAACAAAGGGAAGGATAAAAACCATATGATCTTTTTAGCAGATGCTGCAAAAGCATTTGACAAAGATTAGCATCCATATATGATAAAAACTCTTAAGAAAGTGGGTACAGAGGGCACATATTTCAACATAAAAAACCCACATATGGCAAACCCAGATCTAGCATCAATGGCAAAAAGCTGAAAGTTACTCTTCTATGATCAGCAACATAATAAGGATGCCAACTGTCCCCCCTTTCATATAATACAGTCCTAGAAGACCTAGCCACAACAGTCAGACAGGAAAAAGAAATAAAAGGCATCCAAATTGATAAGGAAGAACTCATTATTTGCAGATGGGATGGTGATACATATAGAAGACCTTAAAGGCTCCACAAAAAACTATTAGAATTAATAAATGAATTCAGTAAAGTCACAGGATACAAAATCAATGTATAGAAAGAAATCTTTTTCTATATGCAACAAACTAGCAGAGAACAAAATTAAGAAAACAATCCCATTTATAATTGTATCAAAAAGAGTACAATACCTAGGAATAAATCTATCCAAGGAGGTGAAAGACCTGCACTCTGAAAATTATAAAACATTGATGAAAGAAATTGAAGATGACACAAATAACTGGAAAGCTCTTCCATGTCATGGAAAGGAGGAATTAATATTATTAAAATGGCCATACTGCCCAGAGCAGTCTACAGATTCAGTGTAATCTCTGTCAAAACACCAATGACATTTTTCACTGAACTAGAGGAAGGAAATAATCCTAAAATTTATGTGGAACCCAAAAGATCCTGAATAGCCAGAGCAATGTTGAGAAAGAAGAACAAAGTTGGGGTTATTATGATTTCTGTTTTCCAACTGTACTACAAAGCTACAGCAATCAAAACAGTATGGTACTAGAACAAGAACAGGTACAAAGACCGATAGAACAGAATAACCCAGATATAAATATATGCCTGTATCTTCAATTAATCTGATGGAGTCAAGGATATATATAAAATGGGGAAAAGAGAGTCTCTTCAATAAATGATGTTGGGAAAACTGGACAGTACATGCAAACAGTGGACTGGACTATTGTCTTTCACTATGCACAAAACTAAACTAAAAATGTATCAAAGACCTAAATATAAGACCTGAAACCATAAAACTCTTAGAAGAAAGCAGGTAGTAAACTCTTGAACATCAACATTGGATTTTTTTTCTGGGTATGTCTCCTTAGGCAATGGAAATAATAGCAAAAAGGAAGAATTAGTATTACACCAAAATAAAACTTTCTGTACAGCAAAGGAAGCCATTCACAAAACAAAAGGCTTTATGGAATAATGTATAATGATACATCTGATACAGATAATATTCAAAATATGTAAAGAACTCATGTAACTGAACACCAGAGAACCAAATAATCTTGTTAAAAAAATGAGCAGAGGACCTAAATAGACATTATTCCAAAGAAGAAATACAAATGGCCAACAGGCACATGAAAAGATGCTCCACATTGCTAATCATCAGGGGAATGCAAATCAAAACCACAATGAGATATCCCCTCACACCTGTTAGAATGGCCACAATCCAAAAGACAAGGAATAACAAATGATGGTGAGGATGTGGAGGAAAGGGAAACCTCCTACACTGTTGGTGGGAATGCAAATTGATGCAGCTACTATGGAAAGCAGTATGGAGGTTTCTCAAAACCTAAAATAAATACCATATGACCTAGCAATTTCCCTTCTGGGAATCTACCTGAAGAAAATGAAGTCCTTAATTCAACAAAATGTGAACCCCTATGTTTTTTGTTGGATCATTTACAATAGCCAAGATATGGAAGCAACCAACATTCCCAACAATAGATGAATGGATAAAGAAGTGATATATACATACAATGAAATACTATTCAGCCATAAAAAAAAGAAAGAAGTATTGCCATTTGCAACAACATAGATGGACCTAGACGGTATTATTCTAAGTGAGACAGGTCTGTCTAAGATGAATATCATTTGGTTTCACTTATTTGTGGAATCTGAAAACAATATAAAACATAAATAGATTCATAAACATGGAGAAAGGAAAGTTGTTTACCATGGGGTGAGAGGAGAAATAGGTGAAGGGGATAAGAAATACAAACTTCAAACTGTAAAATAATGTAGCCACAGGGGTGGAAGTATAGTCTATGAAATATAGCTCATAATACTGTAACATCCTTGTAAAGTGACAGATGATAACTACACTTATGGCGAGCATTTAGTAATGTATATAATTGATGAATCACTGAGTTGTTTATCTGAAACCAGCATAATAATATATATGAACTATATTTCAATAAAAACAATGAGATATTTGATGAGAAATCATTAAAGAAGAAACTTACTACCTGTGTTTTCTTCTAAAAGTTTAGATGGTTTCAGGTCTTATGTTTAAGTTTTTAACTAATTTTTGGTTTATTTGTATATGGTGTAAGATGGTGGTCTAGTTTTATTCTTTTCCACATAGCTATATAGTTTTCCCAACACCATTTATTGAAGAGACTGTCTTTTCCCACTGTATATTCTTGCATTATTTGTCATAGATTAATTGACCATATAAATGTGGTTTATTTCCTGGCTCCCTTTTCTGTTCCATTGATATGTGTGTCTGTCTTTCTAACATGCCATATTGTTTTGATTTCTACAGCTTTGTAGTTTAGTTTGAAATCAGGGAGTGTGATATCTCCCACTCTGTTCTTCTTTCCAGATTGTTGTGGCTATTCAGGGTCTTTTGTGGTGCCATAAAAATTTTAGGATTTTGTGTTACAGTTCTGTGAAAAATGCCATTGATATTTTGTTAGGGATTGCTTTGAATCTATAGATTGGGATAATATGGATATTTTAACGATATTAATTATTCCAATCCATGAGCCACAGTATCATTCCATTTGTGTCATCTTCAATTTTTTCCATTGATGTCTTACAGTTTTCAGAATGCAGTCCTTTTCTCCTTGGATAAATTAATTCTGAGGTATTTTTTTTAATGAAATTGTAAGTGGAATTGTTTTTTTAATTTCTCTTTTTGGTCATTTATTAGTGTATAGAAGTGCTATAGATTTCTGTATGTTGATTTATGTATGTTGATCTGCAACTATACTGAATTCATGTATTAGTTCTAGGTGTTTGTTGGTGGAGCCTTTAGGGTTTTCTGTGTATTATTATCATATCATCTGCAACTAGTGACAGTTTAATTCTTTATTACCAATTTGGATGCCTTTTACTTTTTGTGTGTATGTGATTTCTGGAGCTGGAACTGCCAGTACTATGTTGAGTAAACATGGAAGAGTGGGCATCCTTGTCTTGTTCTTGATGTTAGAAGAAATGTTTTCAGCTTTACACCTTTGAATATGATGTTACATATTGGTTTGTCATACATGGCCTTCATTATTTAGAGGTACATACCCTCTATACCCACTTTGTTTAAAGTTTTTTTATCATAAAGAGGTGTTAAATTTTCCCTACTGTTGCTTCTACATCTACTAAGATATCTTATGGCTTTTATCTTTCATTTTTTAATGAAGTATATCACATTGATTAATGCAGATACTGTCCCATCCTTGCATCCCTGGAATGATCCCACTTGGTCATGATGACTGATCCCTTTTGATTTTGAATTTGGTTTGCTAATATTTGTTGAGGATTTTTGAATCTATGTTCATCAGGGGTATTGGTCTGTAGCTTTTTTTTTTTTTTTTTTTTTTTTAGTGTCTTTGGTTTTGGTTTTAAGAGTAATTCTGGCCTTGTAGAATCAGTTTGGAAGTTTTCCCCCCTCTTACATTTCTTGGAATACTTAAAGGACGATGGATATTAGCTCATCTTTGAATGTTTGGTAGAATTCACCTGTGAAGCTATCTGGATCTGAACTTTTGTTTGTTGGGAGTATTGTGATTACCAGTGCACGTTTGTTACTAGTATATGGTCTGTTTGTATTTTCTGTTTCTTCCTAGGTCAGTTTTGGAAGATTGTATGTTTCTAGGAATTTATCTATTTTTTTTCTAGATTTTCCAATTTATTGGCATATTTTTCATTTAATTCTCTTATAATTCCTTGAATTTCTCTTATGTTGGTTGTAGTTTCTCCTTTTTCAATCTGATTTTGTTTGTGTCCCCTCTTTTTTTTTCTTAATGAGTCTGGTTGAGGGTGTGTGTGTTTTGTTTTATCTTCTTGAAGAACGAGCTCTTGGTTTCATTGTTTCTTGTTTTTCCTATTTTCTTATTCTGTATTTTATTTATTTCTGCTATGATTTTTATTGTGTCTCTCCTACTAATTTTGGGCTTTTTTTCTATTTCCTTTAGTTGTAGGGTTAGAGTGTTTGAGATTGTTCTTGTTTCTTGAGGTAGGCCTGTATTGCTGTAAACTTCCTTCTTAGAACTGCTTTTGTGGCACCCCGCATATTTTGAACTGTTGTACTGCTGCTTTCATTCATCTCCATCTATTGATTTCCTCTTTGATCTATTCCTTGATCTGTTGATTATTTAGAAGCATGTTCTTTAGCTTCCACATGTTTGTGTTTTTTCCAGTTTTTTTCTTATAATTGATTTCTAGTTTCATAGCATTGTGGTATGAGAAGATGATTGATAAAACTTCAGTCTTCTTAAATTTGTTGCGTCTTGTGTCCTGTTTGTGATCTGTTTTGGATAATGTTCTGTGTGTACTTGAGAAAAATGTGTATATTGTTCCTTTTGGGTAGAATGTTTTGTATATATCTGTCAAGTCCATCTGGTGTAATGCATCACTCAGTGTCTGTTTTCTTATTTGTTTTCTGTGTGGATGATCTATCCATTGATAGAAATGGGTGTTAAAGTCTCCTACTATTATTGTGTTGCTGCCATTTCTCCCTTTAGGTCTGTTAATATTTAGTCTATATACTTAGTTGTTCCTATGTTTGGTACATAGATGTTTACAATTGTTATGTCTTCTTGTGCTGATGCTTATGTAATGTCCTTCTGTCTCGTTACTTTCTCTGTGTTGAATTCTATTTTGTCTGATACAAGTATTGCAAGTTTAGGGTTTTTCCATCCCTATTTGCATGGTATATCTTTTTCTGTCCCTTCAGTTTCAATCTGTGTTATCTTTACGTCTGACATGAATCTCTTACTGGCAGCAAATAGATGGGTCTTGTTTTTTTATTCCTTCAGTCACCCTGTGTCTTTTCATTGGAACCAGTTAGTCCATTTACTTTTAAAGTAATAATTGATATGTATGTACTTATTGCTACTTTCTTAAATGTTTCCTGGTTGTTTTTATTCTTCTCTGATCCTTTCTTCCATTCTTGCTCTCTTTTCTGTTTTAAGACTTCTTTAGTGTTATGGTAGGTTTCCATTCTCTTACTTTTTTGTATATCTGTAGTAAGTTTGTAGCTTGTGGTTATTATGGGGTTCTTATATGATATCCTATGAACATAATAATCTATAGCAAGCAATAGTCACTTAAGTTTGAGTGCATTGTAACAGCACCACATTATTACCCTTCCTATCCACTTTTATGTATATAATACCTTCTTTTGACCTTTTAATTTAGTGATTAACTTAGCTAAGTTTTAGAGTTTTAGATGTAATAGCTTTTGCTGCTTTTGTCTTTTGACCTTCATACTAGCTTTTAATTAATAGATCTGGTACCTCTGCTGTATGTTTGCTTTAGTGGTAGAAACTTTTTCCCTTCTTAAATTTCTTGTTTCTATTTAGGGTCTTTTCTTTTACTCTTTAAGAAGTCCCTTTAATATTTGTAAGGATAATTTAGTAGTGATGAACTCTTTTAAAGTAGGTTTATTTGTGAAGCTCTATCTCTCCTTCAATTCTGAATGATAACTTTGAGGGGTATTCTTAGTGGAGGTGTATCCCATTCAGCACTTTGAATATATCACACTACTCCCTTCTGGCCTGCAGAGTTTCTGCAGAAAGATCAGCTGATAGCCTTATGCAGTTTACCATATACGTAATTCATTGCTTTTTCTCTTGTTGCTTCTAAGATTCTCTTTGTCTTTGCTCTTTGACATTTTAATTGTGATGTGTTATGGTGTGGATCTCCTTGGTTCATCTTGTTTGGTTCTCTTTGTTCTTCCTGGACCTGGCAGAGTATTTCCTTCCCCAGGTTAGGATAATTTTCATATTATTCCTTCAGATAAGTTTTCTACTTTCTCTCTCTCTCTCTCTCTCCTCCTTTTAAGATTCCTATACTGCTTTTTTTTCTATTTCCTTTAGTTGTAGGGTTAGAGTGTTTGATGCTGTCCCAGAGCCCTCTTACCCCATCCTTATTTCTCTTAATTCTTTCTTCCTTCTCCTGTTCAGCTGGTGTGCTTTCCATTACTCTATCTTCCAAGTCACTGATCTGTTCTTATGCATCTTACAGTCTGCTCTTCATTCCCTCCAGTTTATTTTTTATTTCGTTTATTGAATTCTTCATCTCTGGTTCTTTTTGAGACTTTCTGTCTCTTCATTGAGGTCCACATTGCAGTTCTGCTATTGTTTTCTCAAGTCCAGTGTGTATCTTTATAAGCATGAGTTTAAATACTTAGTAATCAGGTGGTTGGTTCACTGTGTTTCATTTCATTTATTTATTTTTTCTTGTTCTATCGCTTGGAGTATATTCCCATGTCTCATCATTTTGTACGATTTTCTGTACTTTGTTCCATGAATTAGTTGAGAGGTCTTGCTTTCCTAGTCTTTAAGGATTGGCCTTGTGTAGGAGAGTCCCCTGTGTAGACTGTGTGTTCCTTGTTAGTTTTGGCAATCTGGAGGCTAAGTAAGATTGAGCCCTGCTTTTCATGGTGCTGTGGCTCCCAGAGTGTATTTCCAGGGGAGTGGCTTTGGGGGTTATTAGAGGAGCTCCTGGTTGGACACCTGTTGGTTCTGCACTGGCAGCGAGAGGGTTGTGGCCCAGCAGCAGGTTGGACGCACACTCAAGGTGACTCCTGGGTGGGTGCCAGCTGAGTCCCCTGTTCCTCCTCACCTGTATGCTGGTGCATGCTGTGGGCCAATGGGAACCGCCCCGGGGAGTTCCTGTGTCCGGAGCCCTCGGTCCAGCTGGTGGTTGGGTCAGGCACCATGCACACACAAGTTCTCTTGCAGCCCCTGCACACTCTGGGCTGCTCTGGACAGTTCCTTCGTCTGTGCCCACCAGTCCTGCCTATGGTTAGGGTCAGACATTGTGTGCATGCATATTCCCTGTGGTCCCTGCATGCTCTGGTCTGCTCTGGAGAATTTCCATGTGGCATCCACTGTCCAATTGACAGCTGGGATCAGACACTCTGTGTGTACTTATTGCTCCACTGCCCATGCGCCTTCTAGCCTCTCCAGGGAATTCCCACATTGTCACCTGCCAGGTCCCACTGGTATGCAGGGATCAGACCCCATGTGCCTTCTTCCCCCATGGCACCCTGGAGTGTTGTCTCTGTGGCACCAGCCCGTAAAACCTGCCTCTTCCCTGTGATCCAGGGAACTTCCTGGTTCTGATGGGGGCTTGGTTGATGGATAACAGCAGGCAGCAAGATGGGACCTCTGGCTCTCCTATAGGCATGTCTAGGTATGGGTGGCGTCAGGAGGCTTCCTAGACCAAGTATGAGATTGCTGTGTACACTCAGATTCTGCTGTCAGCTGCAGTAAGATGTGCAGAAAGAGCCCAAACAATGGCACCTGCCAGCCCTTATGATCCTGGGTTTCCTTCAGAGGTTTCTTTCCCAAGCAGCGGATGTTAAGTTCTGAAACCTTATGGTCTAGTTGCAGTTTTAACCACAAGGTTTTTTCTGTGCTTCAGGGCAGGGCTTCCACACCTGCCTCTCTCAGTGATATCCCTGCCTCTCCCCTCTGCTGGTCTCTGTGTTGGGGATGGGGTTCCGTGATTAAACTCTCTCTGTCTCTTCTGCAGTTTTTGTTTTTCTTCAGTGTGACCTTTCTGTCCCACCTAAGGTGTTCACTTAGGTCTCTTTACTTCATCAGGGTAAAATGTTCTGTGTGTAGGTGTAGATTCGGTGTGTAAGTGGTAAAAGTGGATTCAGTCTCTTTCTACTCTGCCATTTTTCCAGAATCCTCTGGGATTGTTTTTTCTATTTCTGTGAAGAATGCCATTGGGATTTTGGAAGGGATTGTGTTCAGTCGATAGATGGCTTTGGGTTGTATGGATGTTTAACAGTGTTAATTATTCTGAATCATGAACCCAGGATGCCTATTTGTTTCTTTCATCTTTGATTTCTTTCAACAAAGTCTTTAGTTGTTATACAGATCTATTACTTTCTTTGTTGATTTTATTTCTAGGTATTTTTAAATGTGTGAAATGATATTGAGAACAGGATAGTTTTATTTTTCTTTTTCAGATGTTTCATTATTAGTGCATAGACATGCATCTGGTTCTATATGTTGATTTTATACCCTGTAACTTTACTGCATTTGTGGATTAGTTCCAGAAGTTTTTGGGTTCAGTGTTTAGGATTTTATGTGCAAAAGAAATATTATCTGCAAGTAAAAATAACTCTGCTTATTTCTTTTTTATATGATTACCTTTTATTTCTTTTTCTTGCTTAATTGCTCTGGGTAGGTCTCCTCATACTGTGTAGAATAGATGGTTATAGTGGGCATCCTAGTCTTGTTTCTGATCTTAGAGGAAAAACATCCAAGTTTTCACTGTTGAGTATCATGTTAGCTTTGGGTTTGTTGTATAAGGACTTTATTATGTTAGGGTATGTGCTTCCAGTACCCAGTGTTGAGAGTTTTTATTATGAGAGAATGTTGCAAATTGTTAAATTCCTTTCAGCATCAATTAAGATGATAGTGTGATTTTTATCTTTCATGTATTTATGTGATGAATTATACTTAACTGATTTGCATGTGGTGAACCATTCTTGCATACCAGATTTAAGTCCCACTTGGTCATTGTTAATAATTTTAAAGTAAATTCATTTTGCTAATATCATGTTGAGAATTTTGTATCCTTTATATCATGGATATGGGTTTATAGTTTTATTTTTTTGTAGAGTCCTTATCTGGCTTTGGAATCAGGGTAATGCTTACTTTGTAAAATGAATTTTGACATGTTGACTTCTACTATTTGGAAGAGTTTGAGAAGGATTGGCATTAATTTTTCTTTCAAGATTTGGTACAATTTGCTAGTGAAACCATTGGTCTTCAGATATTCTGTGTTGAGAGGTTTTTGATTATTGATTCTGTATCTTACTCATGCATCTTCAAATTTTTTGTTTCTTTCTGATTCATTCTTGATAGGTTGTGTTTTTGTAGGAAATCTGATATTTTTCAATATTTGAAAATATGATTGTAGCAGGTTTTATGATCATATGTATTTCTGTAATATCAGTTGTAATGTCTTATCTTTCATTTCTAATTTTGTGTGAGTCTTCTCTCCTTTTTTCTTAGTTTAGCTAAAAGTTTGTTAATTTTGTGTATCTTTTCAAGAAAGACACCAACTCTCTTCATTTCATTGAGACTTCCTATTGTTTTTCTGACCTCAATTTTATTTATTTCTGCTCTGCTCTTTGTTATTTCCTTCCTTAAGCTTACCTTGGGCTTAGTTTGTTCTTTTTCCTTGAGGTGTAAAGTTAGGTTGTTTATTTGAGATCTTTTTTTGTTAATTAGGTATTTATTGGTGTAAAACCTTCTGCTTACAATTCCCTTTGCTGCATCCCATAAGTTTGACGTGTTGTGTTTCATTTTTGTTTTATGTTTGTTTTGTTTTTCTTTGACCCATTGGTTGTGCAGGAGTGTGTTGTTTAATTTTCACATAGTTGTGAATTTTCCAGGTTTCCTCCTTTTATTGACCTCTGCTTTCATGCATGTGGTCGTGTCAGAATGATTTAAATCTTTTTAAATTTGAAAAGACTTGTTTTATAGACTTAACATAATACCTGTCTTTGAGACTGTTCTGTGCACCTGTGAGAAGAAGGTGTATTCTACTGCTATTGGGTGGAATGTTTTGTATGTCTGTTAGGTCCTTTTGGTCTACATTATGGTTCAAGTTCCATGTTTCCATATTAATTTACTGTCAGATCCTCTGTCTATGTAAGGGGAGAAAATAAAGTTCCCTACTGTTATTGTATTATTTGCTTCTTTCAAATCTGTTAATATATGTCTCATATATTACATGCTGCAATTGTAAGTACAATTGTTATGTCATCTTGATTAAATGACACCTTTATCATTATATTATGATCTTTGTTTCTTTTGACAGATTTGACTTAATCTATTTTGCATAACAGAAATATAGCTATCTCTGTTCCCTTTTTGTTTCTATTTGTGTGAAATATCTTTTTCCATCCCTTCCCATTGAGCCTATGCATGTCCCTAAAGCTTAAGTGGATCTCTTATAGGCAGCATATAGTTGGGTCTTACTTTTTTTGTTCTGTTTTGTTTTCTAATACACAGTGTCACTCTGTTCCTTTGATTGGAGAATTTAATCCATTTACATTTAAAGTAATTATTAGTATGCAATTACTTACTAATGCCATCTTATTAATATTTTCCCAGGTCTTATGTAGTTTGTTTGTTCCTTTCTCCCTCTCTTGGTGTCTTCTTTTGTGAATTGATAATTTTCCATAGTGGTATGCTTTGGCTCCCTTTTCCTAATCTTTTGTGTATCTGTGTAGGCTTTTGTTTTGTGATTTCCATGAGCCTTTCATAATACATTTTATAACTGACTTTTTATAATAAACTTATTACAACTGAACTTCAGTCACATACAAAATCTCTACCCTTTAACTCCCTCTTTTATGTTTTTGTCGGCATGGTTTATTTTACATCTTTCATATTGTGTATCCATTAACAAATTATTGTAGCTATAGTTATTTTTAATACCTCTGTCCTTTAACCATTATACTACAGGTGATTACCACACCCACTATATTACAGTATTGGAGTTTTCTGAATTTATATACTAAACTTTACCAGTAAGTTGCATATTCATATGTTTTCATGTTACTACTTAGTGTCCTTACTTTTTAGCTTGAATTCTTCAACATTATTGGTCAGGTGAGTCTAGTGGTGATGAACGTGCTCAGCCTTTTTTTCTTTTTTGGGAAGGGTAGTGGGGGGTTCTGAGAACAACTTTATTACTCCTTCATTTCTGAAAGACAACCTTTCTGGATTAAGTATTCTTGGCTGGCAGTTATTTTCTTTTATCACTTTGAGTATATCATCCTGCACTGTCCTAGCCTGTAAGGTTGTACTTAGAAATCCATTAATAGCTCATTGGTGAGGGTTCCCTTGTAATTAACAAGCTTCTTTTCTCTTGCTCTCTTCTTTTTCTTGCTTATTTATTTATCTCTTGATTTGAAAATTTTTTTACAATGTGTCTTGGAGAAGATATCTTTGGATTGAATTGTTTAGAGGTCTTTTAGAGGTCTGTGAGCTTCAGGAATTTAGATGTCTAAATCTCTTCCCATTTTGAAAGTTCTCAGCCATTATATCTTTTTAAAAAGCCTTCTGCCTTTTCTCCTCTTCTTCCTGTTTCCCATAATGTATCTTTTGTTTCTTTTAATGATATCCTGTAAGTTCCATAGACTTTTTCATTCCTTTTCATTCTTTTTTCTTTTGTTCCTCTGACAATTTTGAATTAGCTCTCTTTGAGTTCACTGATTCTTCTGTTTGACTGAGTCTGCTGTTCAAGCTCTATATTGAATTCTTTGGTTCAGCCGTTGTATTCTTCACTTCCAAAATTTGTTTGGTTCATTTAATGTTTTCTGTCTCTTTCTTTGCTGTACTTCTCATTTTGTTCTTTTTATTTCCTGTTTCCATTATTTTCCTGATTTTGTTAAATTGTTTATCTGTGTTATCTTTATAACAATTTTAAAAAATTCTTTCTCAGGCAATTTTTATATCTTCATTTTTGGGAGGTTAGTTATTGGAAGTGTGTTGTGATTCTTTTGGGTTGTCAGTTTTCTTTTTTTCTTTGTGATCACTGTTGCCTTGTGTAAGTGTCTATGTATTGAAAGAATCAGTCACTTCTTCCAGACTTTATATATGAAGTTCAGTTAGGAAAAGCCTTTTGTGGTTGGGGTGCACTCTCGTATGCTGTGAACTTGGGTCTAGTGGTGCAGGCATGTGAAGGGCAGGTGTGTGTGGCAGCTCCAGGCTGGGGGTCATGTGTTTTCTTGTCAGCTCAAATAGCAGGGTCCAGTACGCTGACAATTGTGTGATCCTTGCTGAGAGCTGGAGGGCATTTGAAGTGACTACAAGGGCTGGTGAGGTCCTCAGCAGTGCCTCTAGGTGCAGTGGCTCAGTACCAGGGCAGGCAGTGGTTATGGCAGGAGCTGGCAGTGTGCATACACTTGGCTGAAGGGTGGGGTCAGCTGCAGATACATGCACAGTGGCAAAGTCAGAGATTCAGCAGTGGGCTGTGGGGCCAACTCTCGGGGGCTCTTGGTGTTCAATTGGAATTCTGCAGGGGTTAGCCACAGGGGTATGCATGACTTTGAGAGCCAGCAGGTATAGAGGTGTAGCTGCTGGATCTTCTTAGGTATACATGGTGGTACAAGCCAGTGACAGCAGGGGTTGAGACCTGCTCTGGGTGCAGAGTAGCTGTGGGGATCTGGGCTGTTACCATACACTTGTGTGGGTTCAGGGGCATGCTGAGGCACTGGAGGCCTGTGTTAAGAGTCAGGGCCCAGGGCCATGCAGGTTCGGGCCAGTGACAGGATTCAGCCTTATCTGGTCCCACAAGCAGCCATGAAGGCCTTGACTGGCAGCATGCACGTAAGTGGCAGCAAGGGCTAGCCACAGGTGCATACACTGTGGGACAGCAGAGGGGCCTAGGCTGCTGGTGGTTAGTGCACAGCCACAGCAGTCAGCAGCTGGACCTGACTGCTAAGTGGACCCCAGGCTTCAGCAGGAAGGAGGGGAGGGAGTAGGGAGAAACTCAAGCAGCTGCTGTCTGGGAATATGAAAACCTGTGGCTGAAAATCTCAGCAGTGAATCTGCAGGGAGACCAAATTGGGTTTGTTGGCTCTTGGTTTCCCCAGAGGTGAAAGGTGCTGGTGTCCTCAGTGATGAAAGCTGGTGGGGGCTGTGCTGTCTACAAGGCCTGTGGATGTCCTCAGGTGGAGACTGCCAGGGTCCTCTGCCAGAGCAGGCCACTGGGAACCGGGCCGTTCTTGGTGCATGGCTGATACTGATAGTCCATGCCCCTCGCCCTTGTTCTTACCACTCTCCGTGCATGTCAGCTTTGCTCATCTCTGGTTGGTGTGAAATCAGAGCAGGTCCTCTGTGCAGCGCCCTGAAAGGGTAAGGAAGCTAATTGCTCACCCCACTCTCCTTTTCTTGGTGAGGAGAACTCTATCCCGAGGGAGAGTCCCCTTCTGGCACTGAGGAGTGTTGGCTGGGGGGTGGGATGGTACTGGCAAAATGAAACTTTCTACCCTTTTTGTTCAGGTATTCTTAGCCTCTTCCATCCACTTGTTGCTGAAGCTTTCCAGGTGGCCTCCTGTGACCTCCCAGAGCTGTTTTCATTCATGGATTAGCTGTCCATTGGACTTGGTTGGAAGATGGAGACTGAGGTCTCTCACTCTGCCACTTTGGTGACATCTCTCTATATTATCCAGAGCTGTTTTCATTCATGGATTAGCTGTCCATTGGACTTGGTTGGAAGATGGAGACTGAGGTCTCTCACTCTGCCACTTTGGTGACATCTCTATATATTATATATATATTATATATATATATAAAAATATATATATTTTTACAACAGTTAAAAAAAAAACCTTTGTACGGAGAATTATCTAGTGTTTAATATTTGGGATCCAGACTCATCTTGCTCAGTATTGTGTTTCTAAGGTTTATCCTCACTTGTTAGTTTTCACAGCTGTACTGTGTGTCCTTGTGTGAATACAGTGGTTGTTTTTTTTGTCCATTCCACCACGGATGGACATTTTCATTTTGGGACTATAATAAATAACATGACTATGAACATTCTTGTGTGTGCCCCATGATGAGTATATGTTTTTCTGTTACATGTATATCGTGCAGTGGGAATGCAGGGTTATTGGGTATGAACACATACACTTTAGTAGATATGACCAGTTTCCCTTGGTGTTTTTACTAGTGTACACTCCACCAGCAGTAGATGGAAGTTCTAGTTGCTTTGAGAAGATGCATGTAGAGCTCTTATATGTTCTGTGAATATATGGTAGTTACTTTTGTTTCCATGAAATGACTCCCAGGTGTCTTATTTAGGCCCCTGGATTTGGTTCCATGCACCACAGTTGGTGATGAAGGAAGGGGAGAAGCTGGTGCAGGGTAGAGGAGGGTGGGGGAAGGAGCTCACTGGGGGATGTGTGCAAGTAAGCGATGTAGTTTAAGGCACAAAGGGGACGTCTGGCCTCAGAATAGAGCTTGGAGATTCATCTGCGTAGACCCAAACTCAAGCCTTTGAGGAAGATCTCAGGGGAAGAATGGGGTGGGGGCAGAAGAGGGTATGTCACAACAAATCCAACAGACTGGGTGACTTCAACAACAGAAATTGATTTCTTCAGAATTCTGGGGGTTAGACGGTGTTGTCATGTCTGGCTTCTGAGGCCTCTCTCCTTTGCTGGCAGATGGCCACCTTCCCTCTTTGTGGTCTTGCCTTCACCCTGCATGTCTGTCCAAATTTCCTCTTATAAGTGGATTAGGGCCTACCTGAAGACCTCATTTTTAACTTAACTACCTCTTTAAAGACCTTAACTTCAAAGTTACATCCTGAGGTACTGGATATATAGGGCTTCAACATATGAATTCTGCGGCAGGGGTGGGGGGACACAGTTCAGGCCATAGCGTAGAATGAGGGAGAGAATGTAGAACAGATAGAGGAGTACAGATTGCAATAAGGAACTTAGAGGGCTGGCCAGAGAGGTAAAAGGAGAGCAGGTGGAGAGTTAAATCTGTGAAAATAAAATGAGCGTTTCAGAGAGGGTACAGCCAGCCACAAACCTCCCAGATTCCAAATCTAACCACTGATACCAAATTTTGTTTTATTTTTCTAAATAGTTTTTTTTTTCTTAAAATGGAGACCTTTAAAAGAAATGCTGAAGTAAAAGTTTAATAGAGGTTGCTTACCTATGTTCACTTGCAAAATGGTTATGAATCAGAGTCCATTATATGAAGTTTTTGATGTCAGAAAAAATGAGTATCTTCTTGCTGTGTTTCAAATCTGCAAGAGACTGGCCTTGAAATGTTTTTTGTACAAACAGATGAGATATAGTAAACAGATTTAGAAGTCATAGTCAGTTGTTTAAAGCTTTTTACTAAGATTCTATAATTTCTAAATTATAACTGCATGGTACTTTTGAATGCTTAAAATATTTGTAAGGAAGTAACTGTACTTCGTGCTTCTATCCTTGCCCCGTCTAGGGAAATCTTTAAAAAACAGCAAGCCAGACTGTGTCATCCCCTGATGGAAACCTTCAGGAAATTCTCATAGTATGCAGTAGAATCCAAACTCTGTGTGTGATACCCTGAAAAGATCTGCGTGATGAAGACTCTGGCCACCACCCGCCCCCACCCTCACTCACCACACTGGCCTGCTTTCTGCTTCTTGAACATTCCAAGGTGGTGGTGGCTTCCTCAGGGCCTTAGCCTGCTTTCCTTGCCTTTCCCCTGGTTTTCAAATTATCCCTTCAGTCTCAACTCAGGTCTTGGGAGGAAGCCCTTCCCTTCCCCCACAGTTAAAGTTGCTTTCTCCCTTTCATATTTTAGCATGTAGGAGGGTAGGTAGGTAGTTTTCTAAGCAGCTGCCAAACTGTTTTCTCACACTGGATGTGCTGTTTTGCTTCCCCAGTGGCAGTGGTTGCTCCACATCCAATGTTTGGTGTTGTCAGCATTGTAGATTTTAGTGCTTCTAGAAGTAGGTGCATAATGGTGTCTTGTTTTAATTTTCAGCCCTCTAGTGATAAATGATATTGGTTATCTTTTCATATGCTTATATGCCATCTGTATATCTTCATTGGAGAGATGTTTGTTCAGTTTTCCCCCCAGTTTTAATTAGGTTGTTTATTGTTGTTGAGTTTTATGAGTTCTTTTTATATTTTGGATAACAGTCTTTTATCAGATGTGTCTTTGCAAATATTTTCTCCCAGTCTGGGTTTGTCTTCTCATTCTCTTAACATTCTATTTTTTCCAAAGTATTTATCACTAAGATAATCTTATTGTTTATTATTTGTTTCCTCCCACTGTGGTGTAAGGTCACAAACAACCTGTTTTGTTTTCTGCTGTATTTCCAGGGCATCATAGCATTTGGATGCAGTTAAGAAATATTTGTTGATTGAATGAATGGATAATAACTGTTGGCATTTTTAGTTAATTTTATTGAAAATGGCATTAAGCTGGTTTAAATTCTTCCATCTCCCTATTTGAAGCTCAATTTCAAAATTTTGCCATTTTAATTTTAAAATTAGGGGTAATATTTAACCACTTGCATGAGATAAATTACCACTGTGGTTCATATGAATGGTTTAAGATCATAATTGCTGATCTATACTTGCTTTGTTCTCTCAAGAGCTGTACAGATTTATTCTCCAGGAAGTAGTCACAGAGCTGGATAGTGTGAACAGAACGACTTTGTCAGGCCACAAAGCCTTATGTTTAAAGTGCTGCCTGCTAGACACTGGATGTCTCAGAGTGTTCAGATATTTATCCACAGATACATGTACACACAGACACACATAGACATGTTGAATCTTGCAAGGTAAAAAAAAATTTCAAATTTGGTTCTTGATGGTGTTTTTGTTAAAGATGGGAAAATGACATTTTGGTCTCCTAGGATGGTTGTTTTTAATTTTTTTCTTATATTTCTAGTGGTTTTGGGGTTGTATATTTTAATGTTATATTGTTTGCTACTAATGTTCATAACTATTATGTTTTTGTCTGTGTCTCAATGGAATACTTTTTGCCTTGAATTCTACTCTGAATATTTCTACTCTTTTTGTTTGAATATGTCAAGTTTTTTTAAGCCTTTGATTACTTTTTACCATGTTGATCTTAAACATAACATATATTTTAAAGAGGGTTTTTAAAAATACTTTCAGAAAAGATACTAAAAGGTGTTTGGTTTTCTATTGCTGCATAACAAACCATCTCAAAACTTAGTGGCTTCAAGCTAATATTTTAACTCTCATGGTTGAACAAGTGGATGGTTTTTCTGCTCCGTGGATATACAGTCACCTGGTGGCTCACCTAGACTAGAATATCCATGCAGGTGCATTCCCATGGCTAATGCCTTTGGAGGGACAGCTGGGCTCAACTGGGATTGTGGGACAGTGGGGCATGTCTGTCTGTCTCTCTGTCTAGTTGCAGGCCTCTTCTTCACCAAGTAGCCTTCTCCTGATCTCTTTAGGTGGTCCCTCCAGCAGAGTAACTGTATTGCTTATATGGTAGCTCAGGGCTCCCAAGAGTGATAAAGTGGAAGCTGCCAACCCTCCTTGAAGTTGAGGCACAGAACTGCCACGGAATTCGTTCAGGCTCATTCTGTTCATTGATGTGAGTCATGGAGCCAGCCCAGTTTCATGCAAGAGGGTGTAAATGCCATGAGGTGTGATTCACCAAGGGCTGCCTTTGGAGCCTACCTGCTATAATGAGAGAGTCAAGCCCTTCACATTTATCATTTTAATTGATATGGTACTGTACATATAGCCAGGCATCTTTGTTTTTATTTCCTTTCATGAATTTGCATCATGTTTTTAATTCTTTTAATTTCTCTATCAAAATCAAGACTAAAGTAGTATTTTTATCCTAGGACGAATGAAGCCTTTGGCATGATAATACTCATATTTAGTTATTATCTGGAATTTTAGGCCATATTATAAATTTAAATATTGCATACATTCTAGGTGTTTTCATTCATTTTTAACTACATAAACAATAACTATTTATATCTAATTAATTTAATTGGCCTCAGTATATGCTGTCAGTCTTAATATACCACTGCTTCTAGAGAATTTGGGTTTATATTTTGATAAAATGTAGTAATACATCCTCAACTAATGTTTCAGGAGCGTTCTGTAGATTATATATGTGTCCAAATCATTGCTTTTTCCACATTATTTTATTTCTTGGAGTAAAATTCACACTGCAGTTAGTAGAAATTTCTCCCAGACTCTAACAAATTATTAGAGTTGAAAACAGGCTCTACTTTATGTCTTTTCTTATTTGCGTTTTTATAGGTGTTTCACTGGGGTTTGTTTTAAATGTCTTAAATGGAAGTTGTAAGTTCATGTCAGGAGCTGGTAGCCTAGTGCCCTCTTAACTAGACATTGTCTTTTGTTATCTTATATTTTATTAATCTTAAAAAAAAATACAAACCCTTTTTATTGGCAGCAGGACCTTCTCTCCAGGTGGTCGTGGTCGCCCTGAGATCACTAACTGATACTTTAGGTGGAAAGAATGTTGGATAGGCTTTCATTAGTGTTCTTAACTCAGCTAATCAAGTGGGAAAGTCACTTGTGCCAGAGGCCAGGGTGCTTGCCTGGTGACTAGCCTGTTATGGATGAAAGATTGCGCAAAGCTTTTCCTTCAGAAGATACAGTTATTGTAAGACTGCAGAGCCAGAACTGGGTTAAAACGCTGGCAATAATGTTTTATGCTTAATTTTTGAAATGCTGAGCTTACTCTTTGAAATTTGTCGGGAGGGCTTACTCAGAAGATACGTATTTTCTGGCAGTCCTGGAGGTTGGAATCTCAAGGTCAAAATGTTGGCAAGTGTAGATTCTTCTGAGGCCTCTTGCCTCTTCACATGGCTTTGTGTGTGTGCATCCTCGACGTTTCTGCGCCCTCCTACAAGGGCACTGGTCCTACTGGAGTAGAGCTCTACCCTAATGGCCTCATTTTAATGTAATCACTTTCCCCCCCATTTTTTTAGAGATAATTAACAAATAAAATTGTAAGATATTTAAAGTGTACACTACGATGATTTGATGTGTGTACACACTGTGAAAGGATTCTCCCCATCTAGTTAACTAACAAACCCATAAATCGATCATCTCACATATTTATATATATATTTTTTTTTGGTGAAAACATCTTTAAAATTTTTTCTCAATATTTTATAAATGCTTGAATGTTTCTATCTTTTTGTCTTCTAGTGTTAACCTTTTAGCCTCCCTTATCTCCCATATAGTGCATTTCATTATTTTACAGTTTGGTTTCTTTTATTTGGCTGCTCATACTTTTTATTAAGTTCTCATTATTTTCTCTGTTTTTTGCTCTTTTGGGTTTTATTTGTTCCTTACCATTCTTTCACTCAGATTATAATTCTGTTGCCTTAATTTGTCCATCTATTTCTTACACATTGTTCTCCATCCCTACCCCCCAGGGTGTGATCTTTTTATAGGCCTGAAGGCGATGTAACCCTCCAGCTGGTAGGAGCAGTGGGCACTGTGTCATTCAGCGATGCCTCCTCCTCTAAGGAGATTTTATATTCCTTTGTTTTGTCTTGACCCCTAAAATGATAACTTGGGGATACACTGATTAAAACTACTTCCCATAGGAGTGGTAGTTTGCTTCTGAAGATGGCACATGTGAACTTCCGGGGGGCTTTTGGACAGCAGGCACCACCCATATGAGAAGCCAGCTGTTCGGAAACCCACGGTCTGTATCATGGATTTTGTCACCCCGTGGAAAGACCACAACCTCCACAGCTCTGCTGTGGAATAGCTGTGTGGCCATGAGCAAGTTTCAGAACCAAGTTTTTTGAGGCTTTCTTCAAGCCTCAAGTTTCTTGAGGCTAGTTTGAAAAAGCAAAAAATCCAGACCTACTTTTCATAGTCATTACAAGAAATAGTGGTGGTGCCTATAAAATACCTGCATTGCGTCTGGCCCGTGGTAGTCACTCAGATGTGGGGCAAGCGAGGAAAGCCATGTGCCTCCAGAGGAGATGAAGGAGGTGGGCAGATTCGCCTGGAGTGGGTCTGCTCTAGTAGAGCCCAGAGTCAGAGGAGCCATGGGGTGTGAGTGTGCTTGAGCTCACGGAGAGGCCTGGCTCCTGCTTCAGCGGCCTGGAATGCCCTGCTTCTTGTGTATTAAGATGAACCATGGAACCATGGCTGTCACAATTGGGGGTGGTAATGTAGAGAAAGAATCGCTTTAATAAATAGACCCAGCTTATAAGACATAGTCCGATTTCAGAAATGATCAGGGTGGGAAACGTGCCTCTGAAAAATCAAGGCTTTTTATTTGTAGTTTGGTTCATCCTTCGCAGCTGAGTTTTGGGATAATTGTTGCTCTGAGGGTCTCCTGAGGTGACCTCTTAATAAACTTGGATTTTATCGCAGAGACTGGCAAATCTCTACTTGAGGCTTCCCCAGTCTGACGTGGCTCCCAGGGTGGTCTGCCTCTTGTCCAGTGCCAGGACCCTTGGGAAGAAGTGATTGCTCCATTTATTGCCATAGGCTCTGAATCTCTCAAGGTGTGGCGGGGTGGGTGGTGTGTGTAGCATGGAGGGGAGTAGCTGTTTCTGTTCTCTAACTTCCTAACTTCCCTAAGGATCATCTGATCAGCCTTTGAAAATTAGGTCCTATGCTGACTCTCTGTGCTTTGTTCCTGTAGACCATGGGCTCCTAATCTTGGCTGAGTATTAGGGTCATCTAAGGGTTAAAAAAACACCAGTGCCTGGTTCCTACTCCATAGATTCTATTTTAATCAGGTTGAGGTGTAGTGTGGACATCTGGAGGTTTTCTCTTATTGTTTTTTAAGCTCTTCAGGTGACTCTGATGTGCAGCTGAGGTTGAGATTGTACCACCAGACTGCTTCCACCTTTCCCTGGCCCAAACCCTTTGGCAGCTTCTTTTCATCCCCTGAGTGATATGCCCTCCAGACCTCTTTCATCTGGTCGGGGGCCTTCAACCCCGTGCCAGCTTGAGCAGCTTTGCTTGTGTCTGACAGATTGCACTTGGGCACTAGAAAGGGATTGAGTACTTTGAAAAATGTTTGTAATTCATTAGCCATTGGGGGCTTGCATGATACTGGCACAAAGGTATTAGGACTGCTTTGAGGAGAGCCCTTATCTGTACTTTGTCCCACCTTTCTGCAGCTAACAAGCACCTTTACTTTCAAAATGGGTTGCAGCCTTTTCTTCTTGGTTAACTGTAAAGCAAAACAGCAAAAAAAACTTCCCTTAATTTGCAAAGTACTACACTACTAATAGGAGTTTCTTGCAGATTTTCACATCAAATTTTTAAAATTCAAATTCTTATCAAAAGCGTAGTTCTAAAATGTAGCGTTCGTGGAGATAGCCTAAAATTTGCCTATCTCCAGTTCTCTACAGTGCCTATTTTGAATATTTGTGTGTGCATGTGTGTGTGTGTGTGTGTGAAGTTGCGGGGCTACTGAACATTCTCTTCAACAGATGGGGCAGGTAAACTGAAGCTGGTTAAAAAGGGGCAGAGGCTGCATCCCTTGCTTGCCTCTTCTTGCCAAGCCCCTCAGCCCACTTTGACACATGGAGGACCTCCCTGTGGACCACCTTATCTCTGCATTGAATCAAGGTAGCCCATCAGACTTCCTACTGAGTCCTCACTGGTTTGGCTGCTTCTAAAACTGTTTATGGTCTTTCTTGGACTGTGATTGTCGCTTTCATTCTGGAATGTTATGAAAAAATAGTCATCTGAAAGTTGTGAACTTTAAGAAAAGTTCTAAGGATGTTATTTGCAGTACCAGCTACTTCAGAGAATCCCTTCCTGATGAGGCCCTGGAGAGAGCTTTCTCAGGCTTCCTGTATTATTAGATGTGGTGTACCTCCTCAGTTGCTGATGTGCATTACTGCATAGGTACTCTGGTTCTTGAAGCTGCTCAGGTTTCCCTTTACACTGAATGCATAGGAAACTCAGTGTCAAATCTGTGGCCACCTCCAGAAAATGCCTATGTGTGAGGGTGTGTGATTTTGTGCACTAACTTTATCCCAGCTGTATTTCTTTCCTTAAAATTATTTACCACTTATCTTCATTTCTTCATCTATTTATTTTCTTATCTTCTAAAGTTCTCTTCTCTTTTTAAAATGAGCTGGTATACAAATTAGCACATAAATAAGAGCTATCCTAAATATTTAAGAAACCATCCTTTTGATCCACTCATATTACGTGGATCTCAGCTCTTGGCTTTGCTGTCTGTTGGGGAAGCCTCCTGGCAGGTCTTGCTTGCATCCTCTCCTCCCGTCTGCAGTTCCCCACCTGCAGAGTAGAGCCCAGCAGCTCAGGTATAGATGGCCTTTCTTAGCAATATCTCCGTGCATTTGCAGACTGATTTCCTGGGGCTCTCCTCCTGGGGCTTCCTGTCTTCCCACAGCTCTCATTTCTGCTTCTCTGCCTTTGCTGTCATTTCCGTTGATCTGAATCCTTTCTCCTGTTCCTCCTTCGTGTTTCTCTGCTCAGAGTAATTTCCACTGTGAAACCTCTGCTGATCTCCTTCAGGCAGGGCGGACCACTTCCTGGGTGTTGCTTCCTCTCCAGGCGCATTTGTCTGGGGGCACTAACCAGGCTGCTGCTTGCCCCCAGGTGCCTTTGTGCAGATTAAAAAAGCAACTACCCCTTCTTCAAGACACTGAATAGAACTTCCAACTGTTGGAAAACCATCTTCATAAATACAAGTCCAGGATGTTTACCCTGTATCGCCCTGCCCAGCTGCACAGTTGTACATCTGTCTGTGTTGCAATTACTGTGAACTGTCTCTATTCCCCTCAGCACTGTTTGATAAGAGCAGGCCTTCGACAACCATTTGGTAAATGAAAGAATGAAAGGTACAAATAAGTGCCACACTCTTGTCAGGAAAAACATTAGTGAAGGTATACCTGACCAGGCCTTCTGCACTGAACATTATGAATATATTTTAGTGCAGAGACACATTCCTGTCTTTCTGAAATCAGTGGGTATCTTTAAGTCAGTGTATCGTGATGGCTAAATGCATAGACTCTAGAGCTAGACTGCCTGGGTCTGACTCCCAGTTCTACCATTTACACACTTATCTGTATGACTTCAGACATGTCATTTAACCTCTGTGTGTCTCTGTTTACTCATCTGTAATGTGGGGTTGATAACAATAGTTTCTACTTCATGTAATTTTTAGAGAATTAAGTGAATTGTTATATGTAATATATAATAGTGTCAGGCACATAATGTGTGCCTGATGGAGATGTGATAGCTATTACCAATATTACTATAGGCTGGGTATACATTTAATACTCTGTTATTTCCTTTCAACTCTGAAGAGCTGTTTTTTAGTCCTTGCTGTATAACTTTATGATAGCATATTGTCTCAGTGGGTGCCTGACTGGGCCCAGGATTATGTGCGCTGCAGTGTGTCCCCACCTGCTGCCGTGTGTCCCCAACCCCCATACCAGTTTTCTGGTCGCTGCAACAAGAGGTTCATAGCACACAGACAGGAAACCAGCAGGCTTTGTTTTTTCTTCTTAATATGGTAAAAGAAAAAGTGGGGAAAAACCATGGCCCTTTGCAGACTAGGCTTGTTTTAGAGGTTAAACTTAACCCCTTGCTTATGTTCTAAAGCTTGGGTTGATAATAAATCTTGGCTGTATAAAACTGGAAAACAAAGAATTGATTTGAAAAATAATTTTAATGTAAAATCTTTGTCTAATTTCAGGGCATCTTTCCTTTGATGATTTTCAAGAAAGCTGTGCTATGAGGTAGCAAAAGGTGATGAATGAACCGGGACCAGCCCCCTGTTAGAACCCACTGGGGTATGCTCAAGTTGAAATGTAGAGGAATTTGCTTCCTAAACAGTTGGAGGTTTCTCCTGGTCTTCAGTACTCACTGCGGCTGTAACT
This sequence comes from Manis pentadactyla, assembly GCF_030020395.1. Classification (NCBI taxonomy): domain Eukaryota; kingdom Metazoa; phylum Chordata; class Mammalia; order Pholidota; family Manidae; genus Manis; species Manis pentadactyla. The sequence continues at coordinate 49,734,984 of NC_080025.1, forward strand.
TCACCTGCGAGAGGGGGTGGCTGTGCATTGTTACCCCTCTGACCCCTCCTGTGGTCTGGCTTCTGAGACTCCAGCCTTGTGGGAAGCTCTGCAAAACTCATGCTCACTGCCCCACCCTGATGAGCTTGCCTGCAAATTTAGTAAGATCTGACTAATGCATTCTTTGGAGATGCTCTGACCATTTTCATTATGAGACTGCATAGCTTTTCCCAGATCACATTACTGTAATTGACTTTGCACTCCCCTTTGAAGTGTTCTTACATGCTGCCCAGCACTAGCCAAAATTCTCACAGCAGCTGCAGTACATCTGTTTGGGGCTTTAGCCATCTTTTCTTAGTTGAACGAAACAATATATAAAAATACAAGGATTATCTAAAACTTCACTCTAATTCGCTAAATTGATCAAAACCCTTTATGTACATAAATCTGGAGTTGCTATAATTTCAGTAGATCTGGTCAACTTCAGCCCTGGCCAAGAGTGTTTAATTATCAGTGCATGAGAAACTTTCTCCAGCAGGCCTTCTTAGGGATTCATTTACATTCAGGTTTCAGAAATGGTAGGCAGACAGTTGTTACTACCCTTCGTATTCTAGACGGTGGAGAAGCAGACAGTGGAAATCTGTTTACCTTGACTCATAGTCCAGCCACTGGAGGAACTAGCATTGTCTTCATTCTTCTGCACAGCAGTGCCTTGGACCCCTTTAGGTCATATCAAAGACTTGGTTTTCTGAAAAAGCACATAAAATCTAGCAAATGGGGACATACACACTTATGGTCATCTCTCCTTTATCTAAACTGGAATTTCTCTCTCTGCCCAAAATCTCATTTCTGTTTGGAGAAATGCAAAGATGGAAGAATTTACCTAATTCTCACCAAGGTTGCCCTTGATGTAGTTTGGGTGGTCAGAGCAAACTGCAACCCACAGGAAGAATCTGACTCATATGTATTTTGTTGGGTTTTGTTTTTGTTTTTGAGTTGTTAACATTTAAAGTTTGGGCAATTTAACAAAATAAAAGACCTCTGGAAAAATTAAAAGATCTGACCAGACTTGCTGGGGCCACAGTTAGCTGGGGCCCCACTGGAGCTGCCCTTGGCCATCTTTTCCTCTTTTCAGTGTCTGCTCTCAGTTATGTGACCCGTCTGGCCCTGTGGGCATTTGAATTGGTACCCTGATCTAAGCCACTGTCCTAATCTATCTTACGGCCAAGTATCTTACAGGGCTCCAGAAAGACCCAGGCTGGGTGTGAGCAGTAGTGAAATAGACACCAGGAAGCTGGATAATTGGTGCCGTCAAGGCCCACCTGCTGCTCTTAGCCTCATGCAGGCCTTTGGGGACAGGAGTAAGGCCAGGGTGGGTATGGTGCACTGGATTTCCCGAGCTGGCTCTTCTCCATCTGTTCATTCAGCTTGAAAGTCATGACCACACTTGCCTTGTCCAGTGGGTGGGACATTTTTCTTTATAAGAAAGAAAGCAGCCAGTGACCACTCCAGTCCATTCGTAGGCTCGTAAGACCAGCTACTGCCACAAAAGGAAAAGCTTCCTGTTTACCAGCCGGCATGGGACAAAGTGGTTGTGCTTCCTGGCCATGCGGGACTTGGCAGGCAGGCCGGGATCTGTCCGAAGGGACAGCAGGGCTGAAAGCCTGCTCTGTACTCCGCCATCGCCCCCACAGCCTGGGGCCTGGATGCAGGCCACCCTTGGGAGGCCCTTTTTCTTTGGCTCCAGAACCAGCACTGGCATTCTGAAAAGAAGAAAATGGGGAAGGTGGCCTTGCCTCCTGGTTTGCTTCCTCCTTAGCTTTCCTCTCCCCATGGGGCCCAGTCCAGGCAGGCAGAGGCCCTTGGCACAAACCTGAATCTAACAGTAAATATGCATCTTTTGTTTTTAAGTCTCCAGGAAGCAGGATGCCAGTGCCTCTGAGCAGACTGATCCTTTTCAGCGGTCTGATGGCTGGCGGGTCCTGGGCCCTCATATATTATCTTATACAGAGTAAGTTTCCAGCCAAGCCCCACGTCTCCACCCCCTCCTCATACTCTTGTCCCTGTTTCTCTGTCAGAGGAAATAGTTCAGATGCTCTCAGCAGATTAGAGAAAGGAGGAGAGGGCTGTTTTTAGAAGCCAGTACATCATTCCACTGGCCATAGCTTCCTCATCCTGTAATCCCAGTTTTTCCTGGAGCCACAAGTGCAAATAAAAGGACCAGGATTTGTTTGCATAAGAAGCCTTGTAAAAAGCAAGATGACTTATGTGTCAAGATTTCTGAGACCATATAAAAGACGGGAGATACCAGATGGTTCACAGGTGGGGGAAACTGGCCGTTTGTCAAGTGTGGTCAGCCTGTTTGCCTGCCATTCTGTGCTGTTGATTTAGTGGAGGAAGGGACCTTGAGCAAGAGATTGGTGAGAGTAGAAAAGAAAAGCAGAGTCCAGAATGGCAGAGTCCTGACAGATGCTGCTTCCAGCCCCACTGCACCTAAATTTGAATTTGTAAAGATAAGTCACAGTTACTGTGAGCAGCCAGGATATTTAAGGTCAAGGTCACTTCAGTGCTACTAGCTGTGAAGTAGCAGCAGTTTTTTGTAGACTGACTTTCTTTGAAGATCCTTTCTGCTGCCCAGTGTGGCTCCTCACCCTGACTCTGCAGCATTCTCACTTCCTTCCAGGATGCTAGTGTCACCAACAGATAGGAAAAAAGAACCCAGTGTCCTCTCCACCCATTCTTCCCCACCCTCCTTCACAGTCAGCCCAGAGGGCCCTGTGTCTAGAGGTGACCTGGGACAAGCATTACCAGGGATAATTCAGAATATCAGAAATAAAGCAGAATAATTCAGATAATTGGAGTAGCTCAAGCTTCTCTCCTCTCCTCGCTGCTGAAGGGACAGGGGCAGGGCACAGTGGGGATGAGTGCATTTTATGGGCCCGGGGATGACCACGCTTCCCCACTGGAGGCGGGGGCCTTCCGATAGCCCAGCCGGGCTCTGCAGCTAACCACCCTGGGCTGAATCCAGGCTCCAGCTCCTGACTGGCTGCATGGCATTGTGGGGGCAGTTTCTCACTTTCCTGGGCCTCAGTTATCTTTCTTATATGATGAAGGGTAATATCAGTGCCTGTGCATGAGGTTTTTTTTTAAATTAAACAACTCTCACAACCTATGGTATTGAGAACTGTGATACAGGAAATACTCCGAACGGTGTCTTGCTATGGAAGTCTGGCCCCAGCCCTGTGGTGGCCGGCTCCTGTTCCTCCTGCAGTGGCCCCTGCAGCCCCCCTGGGGTGTGTCCTTGGCCTTTCTAGGCACAAGCCGCTTTTCCCTTCCATTGCTGTGGCCAGGCCTGTAGGAGGGAAGCTCTTCCTTGTTGCCAAACTGGAAACCCTGGAAAGCCCAGCTGTTCTCTTTCCTTAGGCTGGCTTTTCATATCTTACTCCTTCAAGGAGGTGGTTCTCGGGGATCCTGGTAGCTTTGGGCCAAGAAGGGCTCCTGAGACTGAGAGCCTTTTATAGCTTTATCTCCATGAAATGTTGGCTTAAATCTGTAAACTGGACAGGTTAGCATTTTCATGTCCTTTTTCTTGGCCTGAGGGTTTTATTATTGTTGATGTTGTGGTCTGTTTTATGCTGGTTCACCAGGACCCTCATCTGAGTAGGAGGAGCAGTGTGTGTAAGTCAAGAGACTAGGTTCCGGCCCCAGCTCTGCCTCAGACCTGCCGAGTCACTGAGCAAGTCGTGGGATTGTAAGACTTTAGAACTGAAAGGAAAGCTAGAGAAGATCTGATCCGACCACGTAAATGAAGAAATGAGACAGGAAATGAGAGATGCAAAAAATGAGGCCCAGCAAGGCCAGGCTCCGCACCAAGGGAATCTGCCGCGCTCCCACAGCTGCTGGCTTTCCACACTTTGGTTCTGGAGTCTCTGAAGTGGACAGGTTAGAGTAAATGGTCCCTAATTAGTCTTCCATTCTTAAATTGCACTTTTGCTTCTGTTTCCATGTATATGAATTATATCACTTAAGTTTCTATAGAGAGTCTACCTGACCAAGTTCAATAAAGAAAAATGAATGCAACCACTGTCTTTTCCTCTTAGAAACTTTCTCCAGGGCTTCCTACTACCAGCTGGGATTGGAGCAGCTACATAGCCACCCCGAGGCACTGGAGGCTCTGGGCTGTCCTCTCAGCGTTCGCTTTCTCCAGCTCACTGACAAGCACAACTTCGTTGACATTGCTGATGCTCAGGTAACATGCTCCCCCTGCCAGCTGCAGGGTGGGTGCCCACTGAAGCCAAGGAGGCAGCTGCTGAAATTGGAGAGAGCTTTGGAGTGAGGATTGGGATGGGAGAATGCCACTAGCTTTTACTGATCATCTTCTGGAAAAGCATTACTGACTAAGTTATTTTCATATATTTTTCTAGTGTGGCAGGGAATGTAGTGTTTGGACCCAGGGTACCATCCTGAATTGAAGGTGTAGAGAAAAGACCAGTGGTAGTTTGCTAGCACTCCAGCTTTGAACTTGAAATAACTTCTACAGCCAGTCAACACTCACACAAATATGAACAACTTTTGAAGCTTTAGTTTTAAAGCTTATTTCCATTGCTTCCGTGGAGTGCAGCCCATTTTCTCAGCAATGTCTTATGTTACACTGCCCCAAATATAAATTGCATTTGTCCTTCTGTTTAGCAAATACAACTGAGCACACGCTGAGTTAAGAGCATGAGTCTAAGCTGTGTGGGAAGTACAGAGGCAAGGTTTTCAGGGGTTCATAGTTAAAAACTCCAGAAGCAGACATGGTGAGGCACTTGCTGTGGTAGAGGCCCTGGGGGGCTGTTGGCAGCCAGCTGCCGAGGGAAGGGTGACCAGGCAGGTGGGCTGGGGCGGCTGGCGGCTGAGGCCTCTCCTCTGAAGGGTGCCCGCTTGGTCCTGCAGCCTGCAGACGCCCTGGCGTGTCTTGAGTATAAGAATGAGGTGATCTGACCTAGTTTATTTTTGGTTATTATTGTTTTTATTATTTTTAACTGAAATAGTTTGGGGTTTTTTTCTAACTACAAAACAGTAAATGCTCTAGTAGTCTGATTAAAGTATTTGATCTGGTCTTGAAAGAAAGTCAATTCATGCAGCTTGGTCCCACCTGGGGCGTGGGTCCAGGAGCCGCCTTGAGGAGAGCAGTGCGGCCACGCAGGTGTGCAGCAGTGTGAGCTGTGTCCTGGAGAAGTGAGAAGTGGGTACAGAGGCTGTTGTGGCAGCCAGGAGACAGATACTGCGGCCAGGTGATAGGACTTACTACCAGTTTGAGCAGGAGCACGGTGGGTCAGAGGTGATGCTCAAAGGTCTCACTCGGGTGAGTGGATGATGGCAGTGCCATTAAGTGAGAGAAAGAATCCAGGAGGAGCACAGGGAAGGGGTGGACATGTGTGGAGGGCCCACTCTGCCAGACGGCCTCACATGCACTGTCACCAAATACCTCACAGCTCATTGTGTGGCTCCACGTGCCTCCCCATCTCTGGTCACTTGGCTGGCTCCCCGCAAGCTTGAGAACTGGGAAAGGCCAGGATCGGGTGTGGCTGTCCCCCGTGTCTGCCGGCTTAGAGCACAGGGCCTGTGGTGACACACAGGAATCCTGCAGGCACCTTTACGGAAGGCAGGCTGGCGCAGCAGCAGTTCCGGGATGTGGTGCCCCTTGAGTGGTTGACTCCGTGGTGGTTTTGGTGGGGCGCCTCCCCTGGTCAGGTCAGCTGTCACTTTGACCCGTCTTCTCCCATCCATGCCCGCTGGCGCTGGAGGGCTGCATGCGGGCCTCCGGCAGTTTGGGGCCCAGAGTTGCCCCAGGATGCTGCTGGCTGTGCTTCTGGGGCCAGCCTCTGCCGCTGCTGGACGCCGTGACTCCACAGTGACAGGAGTTCAGGTCTGCTGCTCCAGAGCCACCAGTTGCCCCAGTCCTTGCTCTTCAGTTTATGGGGTGCTTGACCTTGTTAGGCTTCCTCACTTCCCCCTTTGCGGTCAGGAGGAATGCCTGCATGCATACATGTCCTCTCTTGGTAGTTCCATTATTTTGTCCAGAGGTGAGGTATTCATGTGTTGTTCATGATATAATTGTCTTATTGAAAATTTTTTCCCCATGTATGTGTGAAGTACTAACCGCCAACACTGGTTTACCAGGCATTCCTGCTTTCCTCTTTGGTAAGGCCTGGCTGGTGAAACCAGCCCGTAAAGTGGCTCACCTACCCATGGAGGCCCAGCTGCCCAGAATTCAGACATTGGCCCCTGAATGTGTGCTATTCTCCAAAATCCTACTTACTTCTGCCTTTTCTATGCCCTCTTTTTCTGTTTCTTTTGACATGCAGAGATGTGCTTTGTTGCTTAATTTTGACATGCAGAGATGTGCATGTGTGCTTTGTTGCTTAATTTTATAATCCCGAGAAGAGCTGTAGCTTGATTCCAAAAGTGGAACCCTGAAGAATCATTTTAGTGTGACCAGGTGACTGCTTATCCACTCAGGGTGTGGAGCCACTACCCCAAAGCTTGCGTCATTTTAAAGTGTGTTTCAATAAATGCAAGACAGAATTTTGGAAAACAGATGTGTGTGTATATATATGAAAACCGTTCTTTCTCTTGGTAGCAGTTTGGAGTGGGTGACATAGGCCATCTCTTAGCCCATGAAAGTACTTTTGGCCATCCCCCTGGGAGGTGCCTGATGATGGGCTTCCTTGTTACCACATTGCTTCCCGTTCACAAGGCTCAAACTGTTTTAGTTTTTATTGAGAAACCAAAAATATTGCATTCGTTATTTTTCTGAGGAGCATTAACAGACATCCACCAGCTTGCTTTGAGGTCCTCATGCCTGGGGCGTGGCAGCTTCTGGGCAGCCCCCCTTTTGGCGTGAGCCCGGCCTATGGTGCCCAGTGCCAAGAACTGACCAAAAGCTCCTGGTCGTCCTTCTCAAACCAGCCCTCACATCATTTCTTAAAGCCTATTCTTTAAGGTCCAGGTCAAAGTGTGTACTGGTTTGCTGGCAGCAGCTTCCCCTTTTAAACAGTAGACCTTATTTCTTCCCTTTTTCTTTTCTATTTTACTATGAAAAGTTTCAAACACATAGAAAGATAAAAAAATTTATGCTGTCACTTGGACTCTACAATTGATACTTGGCTTGGATAGCTTCACTCACCTACTCGTCTAGCCACATCTGTTTGTCCATGAACACATCTTGCTGTTTTCAGACATCCCTATAATTTAAGCACATAAGCAGTGTATGCTAACCAGAGTGTAATATTTATTTATGGTTTTTTTTGTTTTTTTGAGGTAGTTTTTGCATTCTGTGAAAGGTACAGATTTAAGTGTCCTATTTGATTAATTTTAACAAATGCTCACACCTGTGTAGCTCAGGCCCTGCTCTAGATGCAGCTCGTTCCCATCACTGCAGAGTTCCCTCATGCTCTGCCCGGCTGGTCCCCTCACATCCCCCAGCCCTACCAGAGGCCATCACTTTTCTGGTATTTTTTCCTAGCAGAGGTCAGCCTGTTCTAGACCATGGAATTATGCATTATATACTCTTGCGTAAGGCTCTTTTGCTCAGCATGTTTTTTATACTCACCCATGTTGTTGTATGTTTCTTTTAACAGTGGATTTTGAATAATCATTTTAAGTACTCAGTGCACTGTGGTCTCCTTGCTAAATAGGAGGACTGCCATTGACCGCACCTGACCACCCAAAGAGGGCAGGACATTGGAGGGGGCCAGATGGGAAATCAGGTGAATTCTCCAGCTAGGCTCCAATTAGAAGCAAACCAGATGCTGTGGGCAGTCACTGTGTTTCATAGGGTTAGCTACAGCAAGCACTGTTTCGTCATCTCTTGAGGAGACACTACATCCAATTATCTCTCTCATTTTATACCCCCAGTTGAAGATTCCTGTCTCTGGCTCCAAATCAGAGGGCCACCTCTATGTCAGCTCATACAGAAGTGGTCCCTTTAAGAGGTATATGGGAAGGTGGGTGGGAATGGGGGGAACAGGAGGAGAACTTTCTGATGGAAACAATCCTGAGTCCTGTTTTCAGCTCTGATTACATGATTGTGGTATGAGAACCCGTTTGTCAAAGCTTGAACAGTTTCGTAGCAGCAAGTCCGCATCTTGGCTCTTAGCCTCAGTCCAGACCTTTCAATCCAACATGTTCTGAGTTGTCCTGTCCTTACGCTACTGAAGATTGAAGAACTTCACAGTTGTAGTGGTCAGGGTCTCCCTGACCTAGGTAATTTGATGCTGTGTTACAGCTTATAACACTGCTGCCTCAGTCATTACACATGAATAAAGGCGTGGGTTCCTGTTCCAGAATTATTCATCACATTCTTTTAATGGGGTAGCTCTCCACCCCATTAATTGGCTTTCTTGTCTGGGTGCCAATAGTTACATTCACTCACTTTCTCCATGGGAAGCCTCTCTCAGACATGTTTGCTGTTTGGCCAGGAGGTGCTTTAATTCCCCAGGACCAAAGGAGCAGGCACCCTTAGGCTGCCACCTGGCTCCCCCTGGACTTACTGGTCCCTGAGGCTTAGAGGAGGGGCTGGCCAGTTCCATCCAGGATCTGAGGGCGGTGTGAAGACAAAATGGGGAACAAGCTGCTGCTCCTTGTTCCTGATGCCCCTTCCATTCACCTGCCAGTCATTCATATTCAACTTGCCTTGACAGTGATGCTGGTTAAATTATGAGCCCAGAGTAAAAGGTTAAAACTATATTAACATAGCTCAAACATAATAAATTAGTGTTTAAAAAATTTGAGATGCTATTCCCAAAGCTTGTTTTTTCCCCTTTTTGACCATGTCTTTTCACTCATTGTTCCTTTGATTAAAGAGACTGTACTTTTGGTTTCTATCAGGTGGTATCTTCAGGAGGTCTTCCTAGAGCTCAGGGACGGTCAGCAGATTCCTGTGTTCAAGCTGAGTGGGGAGAATGGTGATGAAGTAAAAAAGGAGTAGAGGTGATGGAGTAGACCCAGCTTTCTCTAAGCATGGCCTTCCCTCATCACCATGGACCCTCCAGGGCTGCAGCCAGTTTTCCAGCCACCAGGGGGGGTGTATGTGCTGGTGTATGGTAATTTTGGTATAATCCCAATTTGACCACAACTATTGTGGGTTTTTTAAGATTAAAAAGAAATGAAACTTTTACTATAAGAATTTATTTGAAAGTTCTCTGAAAGCAAAGCACAAGATAGAAGGAATCAATATTAATAAAGTGTTTGTTGATTTTTGCTGGTTCTCATCTCCCTTTTCTGCTCTCCACAACCTCCCCATATTCCTGCTAGCTCTGCGAGGGTTTCAGCTGTTAACCTGAGAACGCCGAGAAGGGGCTGCACTTTGGTTTGGTCACTGTACCCTGAGGTTGTGTAGCTACGGACGCTGTCACTTTGCCTTATTTTTTTTGCTCCACTGTTGTTTTATTTCTTACTTCTGTTTTAGACACAGCTGTCTGCCTGATTGAAGATCCGCAAAATAACTATTTTAATCCAAACATTTTGAAAGCTTAAGAATATCTCTGTGTATAGATAAGCACATGTAAAACTAACACCAGAAAGCTGGGCTAAAGCTAACAGGTCCTTCCCCCCTCTGCTTTCCAAACAACTTAACCACATGTTAGCGCCTCATACATTTAGGTGTTACTAGTCTTAGAAAGTCTTCCCTCTGAGCACCAGAGCCCACAGGAGCCAGAAATCTGGTGCCTCAGCTTTGAAGAGCCTGTTCGCCCTCTTAGTCTTATCAGGGTTAAACGCAGTGATGATTGCCTACAGTGCAAGACACTCGTGAGCTCTTTTCCTAGCTTCTTGACATTGCTTGAAGAGAAGCCTCTCAGAAAATAATAAGCTTTAAACTTGCTGGAGGAGTATGAGACCTTCAGTTACTGGAAGTTCATTCTGTTCTAGAGTTTGATTCTTTAAAAATGTACGTCCTTTGAATAGATTACACAGCAGAGAGTCTCTCCCCGAGGGCACTTTTGCCAGTGTTTATTGGTCAGTATTATGGTCGGTACAGGCCTCAAACATGACTGCTCGGGCGCTGCGCACGGTCTGTGCTGGCCTGTGCTCTGCCAGTTACGACTCTCTTTTCGCCTGTGTGTCAGCTGACGCAGTGCTTCATATCTGATGTTCTCCAACAGCTTTTACTTCCTTTCAGTGTCTCCTTTTTCTGTTGCTCAGGCCAAATCAGAAAACCAGGGCCTTATGTGAGCTCTCTGTTCTGATGTAAAAGCAAGTGCCAATTTTTGTTGGTATAGAATTTGCATTAATTCAGAGGCTTTTCTGAAGAACTAGTATTATGTAGTGAAAAGATCCTTGATTTCTGTTTGAAAGTCACCATTGGGGCATTTCTTCAGGTTAAGTTTGCTTCCATCTATGTACTTGTTAATGCCTCCTTGGGTAATTGTGAACAGGCCAGAACCTGGTCCTTACAGCAGACATTGGTTTTCCTTTTCCTGAAGCATAGTAGTGATGTGTATTTGCAGCCTCCCACTTCCTGTGTATCCAGGAACCTGAGACTCGGCACTGACTCCCGTTAACTGCCTGGAAGACATCTGGGATAATGCACACCGTCATCTGAGGAAAAGGCACCTTGTGACCATGAGCCGAGTCTGAACAAGTACCCCCAGCACACCCCATAATAGCAAAGATAGCCCAGGCACTAGAGAAAGGACTTCATAGAATTGTTAAGAATTATAAAGACTGCAGAAGAGAGATCACAGCCAACAAATCAGATACCACAGCCAACCAGTGGTAGTAGGACTCCCAGGTGCTGTTATAGCGGCAGTGTGGTCTCCACGCACCCCAGGTGGCTTGCCTGCCGGTGTGCTGAGTGGGCTGGGGTGGTGAGAGTTGCAGTGTTACGTGCCAAGGGTTTGAAGCATCAGTGCTAACATGACGTAGAAGAGATATACCAGTCAGGAGGAATCCAAGAGGCTGTAAGGTGGGAGTGGTGACCCATGGGCCTTGAAATCTGAGATTTCTAGGGCGAGCCTTGCAAGTAGAGAGAACAACATAAAAAAAGGCCTCGACTGGAGGAAATGTGAGCTATGCCTCAGAAATAAGATCTCCAGTTGGCCAATGTAGAGGATAGCTGAAGATGAGTACGAGAAAGCCCTAGAAAGGTAGGTTGGCCATAATGGGAATGGCAGCATTAGGGTTTTGCATGCAGCTTGTGGCCATCATAGATTTTGGAGTAAATTTTACTGTTAACGAAGGTTTAAGAGACTGTGTTGTATGTGTACTGACAAGCCCTGTATGACTTCAAAATAAACCACGAATTTTACTGTCATTTAGTCCATTTTTTCCCTCTTCCCTCCAACTGTCCTCCATTCACCAATCCAGAGATTTAATAATACCTGAGAAGTCAAGGTTTTATTACTCCCAGTTTTGGTCAAGTTGCATAGAGCAAAGATGAAGTGGAAATAAATTACATATCATGAGACAGCCAGAACTTGACAAATTGTGGCCTGTGTTGTCTGGCACAGAGGGAAGGTCAGGGAGGAGCTCTGGAGGGCTTTCTGAGGCAGCCTTAGGCCTCTTGAACATTGCATGTTTTCAGTTTGTCAGTATGCAAAATATAAATAAATACCAGTTGTCTTACAGGTGAGGCAATGTTTATGCTGTTCTTTGAGATGCTTAGGCAAAAGGTGCTGTGTACACAGGAGGCCTTTTGCTTGTGGGGGTCAGGGAGGTGGGAGGGGGTAGGAAAACTTTCCACCTATAAGACTCTCACCTCCTTAGGAACCTGCTCATAGTCCAGGCTTGGCTTTCAGCTGACTCTGCAGAGTTGCTTAATTCAAAGTACTGTCAGGAATGTGTACAGGAAAACTGGCACTTTATGAGCCGGCATAGAAAAGTGGGAGATGAAAATATTAACATGCCTCTCAGACCCAGGTGTGTATCACAGATTACATGTGAAATATTAAGCGCCTTTTATTATACTAAATAGTAAAGCTTCAAGGCAAAAATTTTCTCCCACCACAAATTATAATACTTCTAAAATTCAGGTACCATGTTATTGTCACCTTGCGGTCTTAATATAAGAAAGTAATTTTTTACTTCCAAATTTTTATTGAGTAACTATAGACCAAGCCTCTCATAAACATTGGTACAAAAATACTAGATATTAGCAAACTGAATCCCATGATATAGTAAGTAGTGTATTATTTTTCACAAAGTCTTTTGGTGCCTCTCTCTTGCAGTGCCCTTCTCTGTGGGAAGATTATACCTCCCTGCCTTGTTGAACTTGGGTGTGACCATGATTTGTTTTGGCCAGTGAACTGTGAGCAGAAGTGACATGCAAAACTTAGAGGGAAGGCTTTCAGTGTCAGCCTTTGGCTCACCATGTCCTCTTTTCTCTATTCCCTGAGATCAGTAATGTCCCAAATGGCAGCCGCTCCAGGGACTAGGGTCATGAAGGGAAGATGATGTATAGCAGAGCTATAGCTCACCCATAGTGGGACAGGTAGCATGAGCAAGAAAGAAACCCTTATGCCTATAAGGTTAGGGGCCACTTTTACTTCAGCGTAACCTAGCCTCCCTGTTCACAGGGACTGAGAGAGCTTTATTCTGGGAATGCAGGGTGATTCAGTATTAGGAAGTCCACTAATACAGTTTATCATATTAATGGAGCTGAGGAGGAAAATTACATGATTTTTAAGGTACAGAAAAGTATTTGACATAAATTCACTAAATATTCACATTAAAAGCAGTCAATTAAATGAGAATTAGATTTCTGCTTGTAAGAGGTTCCCAAACCAGCATCTCAGTTGGAATATGAGGGATTTTTCCACTGAAGTCAGAAGCAAATGCACAATATGCACTATTATTTAATACTGAATTGTGTCCAACACAATTAGGCAAAAATAAAAAGCAAGAGGCCTAAACATTAGAAGGGAAGAGTAAAGCAGTTCTACAGAGATACGATTAATAATCTGGAAAACTGCGAAGTATTTAGTAGAGGCTATAAGGTTAATATGTAGAAGCAATACTCTTCACAAAGACAAATAACCAGTTAGAAGAAATAATGGCGAGCAGACCTTGTCTGCAGCAGCCAAACCCAAACCCCAACGACTCGGGAGAAACCCTGGCACACCGAAGTGCCAAAACACGAGTGGAGGATACAGAGGTAGAATGGACAGATGGACGGCCTGTTCTTGGTGATGAGATTCCTCAGCATAAAGGTGTCAGGTCTCCCTGAGTTCAATTTAATCAATAAACATACTAGGGATTTTTAAAAGTTAAACCCTCTATAAATTCATTTGGAAGAATAAACGAGCAAAGGAAGAGGAAGGAGGCAGGGCTAGTCTGAACCAGACATAAAGTGAGGAAGTATGGGCACGTCAAGAGCTGACATGGTGGTACAGTTGTTACAGAAAACAAGCATAGCCAAGTGCATTAGGAACTTTTGTTATGCTAAAGGCAGCATCTAAACTGGGGGAGGAGGGGAAGACATTGGGAAATTGATGTTGGAACAGCCTAATAGCTACATGCAAAAAGATAAAATTGGGCCCATTACTCACCAAAGTCCAACTGCGTCAAATACCTAAATGTAAAATGAAACCATCCAAAGTACTAGCAGAAAAATATAACCCAGGAGTGGAGAAACTTTCCTAACCATGATTCATTATCTATAAATAGGGGAAATTGATAATTTTGACTAAAAAAAATCCTGCATGTCTAAAAATACTGAAAGCAAAGCAAAAAGCAAATATTAAACTGGAAAAAATATTTACAATTTAGATCACAAAAGTTAACATCCCTAATGTGTAGGAGCAAAAGTTGAGCAGACAGTAACTCAATAGAAAAATGGGCAAAACATGAATCAGTTCAAAGAAAAGACATACTCTTAAACATAGTTTTTTAAGTGCTCAACCTCACTCTTAAAAAGAATGTAAAATTAAAGCTACAGGAAGATACCACTTTTCCAACAAACAGGCAATAATCCCTGAATATGAGAACCTGTTTTCTTGATAGGCTATGGGAAATTAGGCACTCTTAAGTTGCTGGTGGGGACATGAAATGATGTAATTCCTGTGAATTTCACAATGTCTGGAGAAATGCCAAGTACAGTTTGCCATTTGACCCCCAGATCATCCTGTATCTGAGACTATCCCAAAGATACAGCGGCAAAAATACAAAATGTCATTTATGTAAGATTATTTAATGCAATACTATTGGTAAGAGCAAAAAACTGGAACAACCCAAATATAACCTAAATATCCATCAACAGAAAACTGGTTAAATAAACTTTGATACTTCTACATAACTGAGGTGTCTCCTTGTGAAAAGGACTATATGTATATATTCTATTTTCAAAAAGAAACAGTGAAAGAATGACTGAAGTCAGTAAAAGTAGTTGCCGTAAGCCAACAGATAGTGAGGGGATATAGGTAGGGAACAGAGATGGAAAGCTATACCTCCCTGAAGGTACTTTGTTTTATAGTTGACTTTGGAAACATGCTGTTTTGTTTTTACAAAAGGAGACAGCTTTAAGCATTTAAAAATATACCATTAATAATAAATTCCAACTACATGTCAAAAAAGTCTACACTTGCTTACTCAATAACCCCTTATCAAGCGGGTAAGCAGATTTCATTACTTATATAGATATAACATGTTTATTTCTTCCCAATTTTAGCTGGATGATTTAAAGGTAAGAAAGATACATCATAATCAGGAAGGATAATGTTAAAAGAAAACATCTAAAGGCCACTTGCATCTCAAAGGGAAAGACACAGTGTTGTTTTCTGCGTCTATTAAACACAGGATAAAGGAAGACAGCTAAGTCCATTGCAAAATTAAAACCGTGAGTTAAAACTCGTAATCTCAGATCCCTAAAAAGGAACTTGGAAGCAGAGCATAGTGAATTTGAGAGTTATTTGCTGAAATCTTAATATTAAACATGATTGTATTGTGTATTGGGTGTATCTGGAAAACACAATTCACTGTCCATGCGGAAAACGAGCTGAAGCTGTGAGAACACATTAGTGTTCTGTATTTGTATGATGTTCCGGAGCAGTCCACAGGCCTTGAAATGAGGCCCGTTTAGAGAGCCCTCGTTATTTATGACCTCCCCTATGGTTGGCTTCAGACAAAAAAAGCATTCAAAAAGGGATAAATAAATCATTTCTTTCTTTCACTGCTGTTAGTGGTTGTCATAAAGGTTATCTCTTACCTACACGATTATCATCTATACCATTTACCACATGAACTTAGGTGTCTTCCCTAAAGATAGTACATAGATTCCACTATTTAATATTAAGAAGCACAAAGAAGGAAAGTACCAGATTATTGGCCACCATCATCCAATTGGGGGAAAAATAATGTGATCTTTTATGTATGTTTAGTGCATTATTTTTGTTGCTAATTTATATCCTAGTTTGTGTGGTCCCCATTGACTCAGTTTTTATGTAGCCCAGTAGCCTCTTTGCCACTGTAATGACTACACCAGCAAGCCATGTCTCAAGTCTCCCATCTTGCAAATATAGATGTTGGCTCTGAGAGCATGGTGACATCAAGTGATCAGCCCAAGGTAACCACAAACCACTGTGAAACCTGCATTACCATGTGCTTCAGCAGCATCACCTTCCAGACACCAGAAGTGATGCTTTATGATGAAGCTGCTGTTGTTGTGTGCAAGGGTCAGTAAATGAAGAGATGACTTCCTAGTCCTAGTCCTGATGCTGAATTTAGAATCTGATGGGCTCCAGATTTGCCCAAGATCACTACTGACAGTTTAGCTGAAAGAATTACAGTACTTGGTCTCTGCAGAATTTCAGCCAATAGGTCTTTTTGTGTAACTTAAAAAATATAGAGACTTTAAAGACTTTGATTTTACTTTTGTCTTAAGATACCTGTCATTAAAACTTCTAGCATTTTGTTGACTCCCTTATGGACATTGCCACTGCGTAGTGTAGCAGCTGGGTAAGTGATGACGGGATGTGTCTCTTTGCCTGAATGCCGTAGGAGTGTTATGAAGGCTCACTTGTGTTAACACTGCTTCCATTTTACAAACTCAGTGCAAATGGAGCCACTTTCTGGGACCAGATTGTCAGAAAACACTGTTTAATGCAATGTAAGGGACAAAATGGAGAAGACGCACTTCTGCCTATTTTCCCATGAAGTACAGCTGAAAACCCTGGACATACATAAACAAAGTCAGTAAGATGAAGAGAAGGCAGACTGGGTAAGGGCCAAAGACCCAAGTAATAACACAGCAGTGAGGTCCCTGTGTTTTCTCTGGCCTCATGTATCCCAGACATGTTGGCGACACCTGCAGCCTGGAAACACCCATGGGGGCAGATGACACAGCCATGAGAAGCCTGCTCTCCAGCTCAAGGATCACAAAGGGGAGGCCTGGAAAGGCAAAGGTCTTTCACATGGCAATTGCCCCACATTAACCAAACACCAGAGAAAACACATGGCCTGAACCCCACCCTATCAGCAAAGGCCGAATGGAGAGCCTAGACTTCCTCCCTTGCTCAGCTGCAGTGAGGCCTCCCCCAGTGCCCTGCTGGGGAGTTGGCAGAGAAGACCCGAGGGGGTCTGGGACCTTCATCCACAGCAGATGTTCCCCCCACCTGTGGTGTCAGTAGAAGCCACGTGGGGAGCCTACACTTCCACCCCTATCCAGGATAAGTCCCCCAGCCAACTGGTATCAATGCAGAGCCCACATTCCCCAGTGGGAAGCTATAATGGGTACCCCTCCCCAGCCTGGGTGCCAAAGGGGAGCTGAGTGGTGTGCCTGGCCCTTTACCCCACACCTGGCAGTAGTGATGTGGTACCGTTCATACCCCCACTTTGCCCACCAACATGGTTATATAAGATAATGTAACGAAACCAATGACCAGTGTACAATAGAAGTCACACTTTCATATTACGAACTAGGAAGTTTTCTCTTGAATGAGAAAAGATAACAGATACCAACACAGAGATTACACACGAACTAGAATTATCTGACCAGGATTTTGGAGCAGCCATCATAAAAAATTTTTTAAAGTTTCAATTACGAAGATGCTTAAATGAAAATATAGTCTCAGCAAAGAACTAGAAGGCAGAAAAATCAAATAGAAATTTTAGAACTAAAGCTATTAAAAAAGCAATAAAAATCTCCCTGGATGGCCTGAGCAGCAGAACGGAGAGGACGAAGGAGAGTCAGGACCTTCAAGATGAGATAGAAGCAAGCAACCCAGTCTGAACAGAGAGAAAAAAGAATGAAAACAGTGCCTGTGAGTCTGTAACAAGAAGTTCTAACATTCCTGTCCTCAGAGCCCCTGAAAGAGACACTGAGCGGGTGGGGCTGAAGGAAAGGAAAAGCGTCCATCTTTGGCAGACGGTGCAAACCTGGGTGTTCAAGAAGCTGAGTGAAGCTCAAAGAGCATAAACCCAAAGGCGGCTCCAAGACAAAATCCTAAAAACTAAAGACAAAGAGAAAAGCGTGAGAGCAGCCAGACAGAGAAATGCCCTACGCTCACAGGGAAGGTGAATCAGACGATAACCTCCTCAGAAACCTAGAGACCAGAGAAGCGGCACGGAATTTTTCAAGTGCTAAAAGAACCATCACTCCATTCTGTCTGGCGAAATCCTTTGGGAGCGAAGGGGAAATAGAGACATCCTCAGAAAATGGAGAACTAAAAGAATTTTGTTTCTAGTCAGATTTGTTGTTTGACTAGACCTACCCTAAAAGAATGACTAAAGGAAGTTCTTGAAACAAAGGAAATGTTTTTTAAAAAACGGGAGTCTTGAAACATCAGGAGGGAAAATGCAGGAAAGAGCAACAATAAGAGTAAATATAATAGACTTTCCTCCTGAGTTCTCGGAATTATTGTCATACTTTACTCTGAATACTCTGAATGTCATACATACTCTGAATATAATGTCATACTTTACTCAAACTGGTAAAATGTTGACATCAACTGGTTCCTGGGCTGTTCTGCATCTTAACTGTGGTGGTTACAGGGACTACAGGGGATGAAATGGCACAGAACGTCGTACTAACACCACCTCACAGCACTAACATCAGGTTCCGGGCTTGGTGTTGTACTGCAGGTCCCAAATATGTATCTGTACTACCTTTCCAACTCCCTGTAAGTATATAATTATTTCAAAATAGAAAGGTTTTACATGTGCGGGACAAGGACACTGGGTATGCTGCTCTAAAACGGGGGATGGGCAGGGATCGGGATAATCACACCCTCGTGAATAATTTCCAGCTCTGGGGATTAAACATCTTCCCAAGTACGTAAGTACGTTTAATATCTTGATTTATTTGAGGTAGAAATCTTGATTCTAGGTACGTTTCTCTCATTTGGGAGAAAGTTCTCATTTTAATAACAGAGAAAAACTAGAGACAAATTTACATGAATACCCATCAAGTGTATTGAACCTAAGAGAACATTTTTTGGTAAAATGTTCTGCTGTTGATAACGTGTAGTAAAAAGTTTAATTTTAGCAAATAAAACCTTCACTTATTTTAGTAAGTGTAAGGAGGGGTGTGACCTAAGTTGTCAGGTCACTCTGCCATGTAAGACCAGCTGCCTCCCAAGGGAGTGTGTCGGACACTCTGCTTTCAAAAGTATCTGCTGCCCTACTATGTTTAGATGACAGTAGCCTAGGATTGGCAAATATTTTCTGTAAAGGGCCTGCTTCCTAAAAACTTCTAGTTGTTACTCAAGGTAGTAACCGCTTTAGGCTGTAGAGGATCTCCTGCAGTTTTAGTATGAAAGCCACCAAAGGCAAAGGTAAGATGTGCCAATGAAACCACATTTGCCAAACAGGCAACAAAGGCCTTGTACAGCATTCCTCTGCACTAGCCTAAGCTCGGGTTTCCTATCCTCCAGGTATTAAAACAGAAAAAATCCACCCAGAACGAAGGTAGACCAAAATAGTTTCTAAAAGCTCCAGTGTTAGGGACAGGAACTAAAATGTGGTCAAAACTAGAAGGCCCGGAGGTGAAAGCCCTTGCCAAGCAGCCAGGGAAGCAGTCATCCTGCCTTGTCCTGCCGGGCACATCCTCCCTCTGAGTTTCCCTGACCTCTTCTCTACTTTGAGAGCATCAGAGGACCATTTGCATGGTTCCTTCCCAAATTTGTTCCAATGAATTTCAGTTCAGCAGACTTATTCCCACTGTTACCAACAAAATTTTAAGACTTTAAATGAATAGTTTTAAGAGAAAAGTACATTCAACTTAATATAAATTATTTATAACATAGGCCTGATTAAGCACAATGAGCTAAAAATGACCACTAGGAGATATGGAATATCAAAAGACAAAACTGAAAAACAAGTAATACCCAAAAACTATAGCATCAAGTAACATACAAGTAACAGAATGCTAGGGATAAAGTTACCGAAGGGTATGAAGGTCTGTCTACATGAAAAAATATAAAACGATGTGAGAAAAATTAAAATGAAATAAATAAAGGGAAACATATACCATGTTAATGGACTGGAAGACTCATTGTTAAAATGTCAAACTGGTTTACAGATGTGGTGAGTCTCAATCAAAATCCCACAAGGCGTTTTTAGGGGGCAATTTTGGTAGAAATTGATAAGGCGACTCTAAAATGTATTTGGAAGCGCAAAGGACCTAGAGTAAATATCACCTTGGAATAGAAGGGATCATAAGTACTATTTACTTGAGAGCAAGACTTGACAGAGGCTATACAAATAGATTAATGGAACTGTCTGTCTGTCTATCCTGAGGTAGATCCACAGATACATGGTCCAATGATTTTAGACCAAGGACCAAAACAATTCAATGCAGAAAAGTGCTGGATTCAACTGAGTATTAACTCAATTCAATAAATGGTGCTGGAGTAACTGCATATTAACAGATGGATCCCTACCAAACACCAAATAATAAAGTAAAGACTGAATTAATTCAAAGTGGATCATAGATGTAAACATTAAAGCTGTAACTATAAAGCTATAAAAAAATAACAAAAGAAGATAACATCTTCATGACTTTGGGGTAGGTAAGGACTTCTTAAAGAGGAAACAAAGTATTAACCATGAAAGAAAAGTTCATAAATTTGGCTTCATCAAAATTAAAACTTCCTTCTCATCAGAAGACAATGTTGAGAGAACAGAGAAGCCACAGGATGGGAAAAAATATTTGTAACCTGTAATCTGACAAAGGACTTGAATCCAGAATATATAAAGGACTATCATTACCCACACTATCCAATTAAAAAGGAAAAAAAGTACAAAAGAATAGCTCAACAGGCACATTGAAATAGTGCTCCTCATCAGTCACAAGGGAAATGTGAATTAAATCACAGTAAGATGCCACCACATACCCATGAGCATGGCCAAGATGGAAGACGGCCAACACTAAATCTTGGCAAGAATGAAGCCACTGGTATTCTCAGATATTGCTGGCTTGAATAGAAAATGGTACAGTCACTTTGGAAAACTGTTGGGCAGTTTCTTTCAAAGTTAAATATGCATCTACCCTATGAGCTAGCAATTCTACTCTTATCTAAGAGAAATGAGAATGTGGCCACTAAAAATCCCTTGATAAAGAGTATCTTTAACAGCTTGATTCACAATAGCCAAAACCTGCAACAGTCCAGGGGTCCATGAACAGACGTGGATACACACACCTGTGGTACTTTCAAATGTTATTCCCCAGCAATAGAACAGACTGTTGTTACAAGCACCAACATGGATGAGTCCCCAAAACATCGCACTGAAGAAGACCAGACACCAGAGAGCACATGCCGTATGATTCCACCCACATGAACCCTAAAGTAAGGAAGGCTCCACAGCGGAATAGGAGTAGGGGTAAAGGCGTGTGTGCACTGGTCGAGCCTGACACAGACTAGCATGGATTTAGATCTGTATATTTCATTATTTGTAAATTATATCCCCTTCCCACAACAAACAGTAGTTGGAGATTAAGGCTCTGGAGGTTAAGATTAAGATTTTCAGTCTAGCTCTTTTTGTCCTGTAACAAATTGAAGGTACTACTAAGTGGTAAATGATCTTCAACAATTTTAATTATTTTATTTTTAATTTTATCAGTCTAATTCAAATTTCTACAAATGTGAGCTTAAAATGTGTTTGGGATTAGTTTATTGATACTTGACTAATCACCTTTCCCCCTATACAGAATGACCTGTGTTGGTGTCTACGGACTGATATTGCTGAGGCCTCCGTAGCCCAGACCGCATACCACCCCATGACATCACTCGGCCTGCGATTTACCTACTGTCCAATATTCTCTAAGGGGACTTTATAACCTTTTCTCTAGTACATTTTCTTCCAAACTGAGGTCAGTTGAAAAAGTTTAAAAGACACAATAGTATCTGACCTTGATCTTTTAACTACTAGAGAAAGGCAGGCTCTCCTACTTTTCATGTGAAAACAACAAAACAACATTAAAATACAATTTCCCAATTGACTAAAACTACATACACATTTTGTGTATTTCATAAACTACTTCTCATCAAGCTAAAATATGTTGAATTTTATTGTAATTAAAACTGGATTTATAAATTGTATGAATAAGCTCAATACTACCGTTTGTCCTTTGTAAGCTTGTTAAAAAGAAAATTTAACAGTTTTTAGATAAACATAAAGCTACTTGGCATGTCATTAAGGGAAACATTTTACTTGGTCCAATATTGTGAGGACTCTTCATGATCCATTTATATCACATAAGCCAAAAAGTGTCAAATACCTTTACAAGCATTAGTGCTTCTGGTCCACAACTGTAGGCACAGAAGCAGCGTGGAGTATGCAGCCCACTGCAAACGGCAAGGCCGCCAGCTGGAGAAGACACAGCTTTTACAGACCAACCCAGCAAATACATTCAGTGCACGCACAGTGCATGTAATATATAGAATGGTTTGGAAAAAGCCTAGATGTTGCTCAAATGATTCTGATTTTAAACTGGACAAATCCATCACATGTAAAAATGAGCCATTCAATAGTGGGTTTTTTTCCCTCACTTACCTCCTATTTTTGTCACAGAGATACTTATAAAAACCTGCCTACAACTGTGTGTTACCTCTTTCAAGACTTACCTGAGGTTCAACATTATGGCCACGGGATTTCACTGAAACCTCTGCCAGTACAGCAGAATATCCTCTTCCTCTTTTTCTAAAGCTTGTTTAGAAATGCTTCTAAGAAACTGTATGAATAAAGTAATTTAGTGAGAACACAGTGCAACCTGCCTGATCAATGTCACGTGCTGGTGGGCAGTACCCAGGGCCTGCAGCAATCGTACACCAGGGCTGGGTGCGAACACAGCCCATGCATGCAGGCACCTAGACGGGACACTCACACTGAGAACAGGTGGTGGCTATGTGCTGACATTGTCACGACTGGACATCTGAGAACTCGGGTAGGAAGAGAGCATTGCATGGCAGCCGGAGCACACCACGAAGGGGCAGGTCTGTGTTGTTCACAGTACAGAGCCCACGCACAGTGACAGACCACTTGTGTTCATGACTGTCTAACACCGTGAGCCTAACAATGATAAACAAGGATGCTGGGACTTCTTTTTGTGAGAAGGATATTTAGTCGCTTTAAGTTAAACAGCATATACTTTCACATTTACATTTTTTAACATAGGAATTTACTGTTCACTGTGGGGTCTACATATAATTGAAGTGTTCAATCTTGATCAAATTCAATTCTATTGAGTATATTTTTATAAGTCTTTTGGGGACAAGGGTACCCACCTAATGACAAAGTGTCCAAATATCAAATTTTTATGAAAAAAGTTTCATAAATATTTTGGCATCTTGTAACTCTTCCTCATACAGCTTGACGACTAATCAGAAATTCAACAAAAATGGCAGCATAAATAAGCTTTGTATCTCTTCCTCCGCTCTGGAGGATTTTATTAACACAACAACATAAGGGCGTCTTCACTGACCAAAGTGACCACGTGTTGGTCAGATCACACTGACGCTTGCGAGTAGCCAAAATTAAGTGGCAGGCATGTGAGGAGGGGCAAGGGTGTAGCCTATGAAAGCATAGACAAGTAGATGTGATGAGGGATGGGCTGAGAAGTCGACACTGGTCTAATACTACAGGATTACTCGAATTTGACCTTGAAACAAGAGTAAGTTCATAGGTGAAAAATTACCTACTCTTACTAGTGATATTAAAAAGAAGAAAAATAGCCAGGGCTTTTCATTGACAGGTTACATGCATTAGGCAAAAACAGACAACAGAAGCCAAATCAAGTCTGTCATAAAATATAAAAATAAGACATTATTCAACTACAGTGGATGTTATTCTAGGTCTCAAAAAATCTGGAAGGTATCTATTTAAAATAAAATCTTATTCCCTTCAAAATATCCAAAGTGAAAAAGTATCAATTTTAGTAAAGATAGCAACATACATACATGCAGATATAGATACACAAATGAATAATGCAAAATACATTCATAAAGATGTTAATTTTGGCACTTTTACTTGGATTTTTAAAGAAAGTGAATACAGATATCTTTGCAACAAATTCTCATTCTGGAGAGAAAGAAGGTAGAACTAAAAAGTTCAAACATCTCCCTTCTTATAAACAATACTGAGACAGATACATCCCCTGTTAAACCTCCTGGCTGGCAACCACACGTCTGGGCTGGATTTCTCTAACCCAATACATTTGACAGTTACTATAGATCTTATCAGTGATACCTGGTCATCCACTTTCAGTACACATACCATTTGGCCAGAAGTCAATAAATAATGTTTTCAATGTAGAAATCTTAAAGTTCTAAATGGAAATACTGCTCAGTAGATAAATTCTCCTGGAATTTCTTGTAGCAAAGGTTCTTCAAATTTAAATCGTTTGGAAATGGCCTTTTGCTCCATTTTCTCTTTTTCAGATTGTCTGCATTGTCCTAAAGTATATGAAGTAACTACAATTAACTCCTCTGTTACACCTGATTCCTTGGTTTCTAGTTTCTGAGAATCCGAGTTAATTTCAGGCGCAGAATCACCTTCTTGGAGGGCATTTCCTTCTTCCAAGGCGCCTTTCCCCTTGAAAGGATCCTGAATACTGCTCTGTGACAGCCACGGATGTTTCAGACATTCTTCCGCAGTGGCCCGATCTCTGTATAAAGATACACATTCTAAACTTAGGATAGTTTAAAACTTCAATTATAAATTAGAGCTAAGGTTATGTTTACTGTATTATATTTTGGGACGTATGAAGAGTTGGCAAAAATTTTAGTGTGGTTCCTCAATAAAACTAGAAGTCTTGGCATTTGTTGTGCATGTGGCAATCCACGATACTGAAAAAAAAAATTTAAGTAGACTACCTCTGAAAAGCCTTTTTGAGAGGCCAAGAATAGATAGAAAATATCTGTTATGCAGAGGTGCAGTTCAGTTTTTCTAGAAACATTTTCATTTTTGCCACTTTTGCTTTCAACAGATACATAATAAGCCAAAGGTTTTCAGCTAATTTTACATCTACATTTTCATGTCTTCATTTTGGTGTTTCAGTAGTTAAAACTGCTTTTGCTCAGAAAAGATCACTCAAAAATTGACAAAAATCAATAGTAACTAATACTTACGCAGGTTTCTTAACTAGAAGTGTCTTGATGAAGTCAATAGCTGACTCAGACACACCATCAAATTCTTCCTCAGAATAGCTCAAGTTCATCTGAGAGATGTTTAGGAATGTTTCTTGCTTGCTATCACCTAAGAAAGGTGATATGCCTGCAAGCATGACATATGTTAACACTCCAATGCTCCTAAATCAAAATGAAAATGTGAGGAAAATTAGAATCATATCTAGTTCTTGAAACTAATTTGATCAATTTTTCATAAACAGTAGTTACCACATATCTGTTGCCATGCTGATAGGATCATAACTCAGAATTTCAGGAGCTAGTAGTAGAAAGCAAAGAAACAGTTTTGTGAAAAAGTTTCCAAATTCGCTCTTAGAGAAAAATACTTTAGGTACTCATCAGAAACTGTAAGACATTAGTCAAGGTTTGAGCTAAATGAAGTAAGTTAACTTTATAAATCAACATGGATTACTATAAAGTCTAGCCAGATGTTTATAATTAACATGTTTCCTTTTCATACTTCCATCCTCCACTGTGGGGTCCTAGTATTTTTTAAATATCTGAATGCATAAATACTGCAAAATAAAATGACACCTCTTGACACCTTCCTCTTTCTCAGCACCATCCATGACTCTTCTCCCCGCCACCCTCTTCCCAATCCATGGCACTCTCCCCTCTGACCTATTCTCTGTTAAAACTGGAGTGAGCTGTTCAAATGTCCACCCGCTAACAAAAAGTCAGTCATCACAAACTTCCAATTATAAATCAGTCATGGGGATGAAAAGTACAGCACGGGGAATACAATTAATAATAATGTAATGTCTTTATATAGTGATAGATGGTAACTACACTGAAATCACGGTGAGCATTTCGTAATACACATAATTGTTGAAGCACTATATTGTATACCTGAAACCAATATAATATTGTATTAACTATATATTTTTAAAAAGTCAACAAGGTTAAAAAAAACTGGGCATCTTCAGATAATACTGCATCACATACAGAAGGCTGCAGTTATAGAGTTGAGAAAAACAGTATGCTTTGATAATATTTAAACTGCTGTCACACAAAAAGCAACAGAAAGACACTGTCAAATGTACAAGGGCTTAGGAGAAACTTATAGAAATGCCCCTTGAAAAGAAAAAGCCTACTCATTGATACAATCTAGTCAACCAAAAGATGATTTTCTTCAAAAGTATACAACAGGAAGGCTAGGCTATGAAAAGACAGACAATAAGTGCTGAATCCATTCAAAAACAGATCAAAGACATTAAACTGTGGTAATTACAATTAAAAAAGGAAATCAAAATGATCAAATAAATTTAAAAAACCACCCCAAGTTATATATCCATTACTGTTGGGGGATAACTCTGCCCCGCCCCAGAGCATGAGGAAGAAGAGGTCGGAGGACGTGTTAGGGGTGCTCCTTCCCTCAACTTTGATTTCTGGAACTGCTGAGTTGAGAAACAGAGATTATGAATATTATTTATAAGTTTTAAAAGAAACTACTAGGCAATTTAAGATGAAATGCATAGCATTCAAATTATTGGAGGGGAAAAAAATTAAAAAGACCATAGAGCAAAAGATAGTGTGAGGAGGGAGGTAGGAAAGAAGAACAGTTTACTTTTTCTAGTGTGCATGATGTGCCTAGTACTGATAAAAGGGCGGATACAGCAATCCAACGAGGTCATATGATTACAGATCCATTTCACAGACAGAGGAATGTGCAGGAAAAAGAGATTTCGGGGCCAGAGGGAAAAAAGCTATTGGCAGAAAAATTTGAATTTACCAAAGAACAGAAAGCATGAAAAAAAACCAACCTTATTCAGGATAACAACTACTATCGGTACCTCAGCTTATAGCCCTTCATTCTGTATCTCCTAGTTTGCCATGCTGTCCATTAAAAACTGATTAAAATATTTGGGCTGCTGCCTTCCCCAGACAAGTACTGTTAAGCCACATTCCAAAAACTTATTTAGCAGTTATGACGCTTATCAGTCAGCACACAGAAAATTAATTATTCTAGTCCAGAAAAACACAAACATTTTGAAGGTTGTTTTTCTGCCTGTGACATATTTTATTACCTAATTAATTAAAGATCTATTTCAAATTGCAGGACTTTCAATAATTATTTTAAAACTTCAAGTTATTTTTTATATTCAAATAATGTAGTCTGAACAGTAATTTATTATTTTTGGAGTTATCACTGTCAGGCAGCTGGTTTCCTCAGCCCTATCTGCCCTAGCTGTGTCCTCTGGGCTCCTCTCTCCCTTGTAGGTACATCCCCACCACCCTCACTGCGGCCAGAACGCCGCGGGCCCGCTCGGAGGGAGGCTGACTGTCTGCCCCTTCACCCTGTCACCCACAGGCAAATCTTCCCCTCGGGCCCAGGCTTTTCCACTTCTGGTCATGTCACTGCCATCGACTGACACAGAAGCCACTCTCCACACTCACAGCCATGACCCATGCAGCCTGGCATGCGGGCTCCTTGCCCTAAAGAGCTGCCCTTCCAGAGCTATGTCAGAGCCTGCTCATTACAAAGTGCTATTTCATCTCTGAAATTTTACATGTGAAGTATTACTACTTAAAATGCTTAAATATTGTAATCTCTGTCACAGCCTTTAAATTATCTTACTGTCTTGCTCTACTACAGATACTAGCTTTGTAAACCATGTGACATTTAAACCACTTATACTTCTATGCCCCATTTCTTTCTTCCGTCTATTGAAAAAGTCATAGTTCGCTGCTTTTTCTACTGAACCCAGAAGCTATGGTGTATCTGTCCAGCTGCTCTCTTGCTAGTACCTTCAAGGTCTAAGCTCCTTTTGCTTTCTGCTAGGTGCCCTCAACTTCACGTCCATGCAGCGGAACGGCCTGTGTCTTTCTCACACCCAGGGAATCCCAGGCTTGCAATCATTTTAACAATGCCTGTTACCAACTTGAAGTTCTTTAAAGGCCCTTACTTCTTAAATATCCTCTCACCCACAGACGACCTGATATCCTACACTGTGTTAAGAAAATCCTCTCCTATTCCTTTTAGGAGCAATCCCTTCAAATTCTCCTAGCCTTCCAGCAAAGGGATCACCAACTTGGTATATCACTCTGTATTCATTTTTAAATTTAGTACAAAGGATGGACTCTCCAATGGTAGAATTTCCACATAGCATATGGCTGGCGTCACTATTAATCACACCACAGGGGAGCTCCCTAATGAAGTGATGCCTGCCACTGAACGCAAAAGACACCCCACGCTTATGAATACTTACCCACATATTCAGGAGTGCCCATGATTTCTCGAAGCTCCTCACTGTTCTTCAATATTCTTGAAAGGCCAAAATCAACTATCTTAATGTCACCTAGTGGAGATTCACTTGTCAGCAGAATATTCTGAGGCTAAAAAACACAGACACATTCCCAGTCAATACAACTGTGAGTATGAAGAGCATGTAGCCCATGAAACACAGATTTCACCTGTGACACTGAGGCTATAAGGCACAGGCCTTGTATAATCTCTTACACTGGCTCCTCCTCAGGACATAAATATACATCTATCTCTATCTTAAAAACAAAGCCAAACCTCTTATAAAAAATATCCCCCATGACTCTGCATCCCTTTCTAGCCAACACTCTCCCCTCCCTGCTGTTCCCTCGAGCTTCTTGAAAGCATGGTCTTGTACACGTCTCAGTCCAGCTGCACCTGGACTTTGCCCCCTCTACTCAATCTACTCTAAGGTTGCAAAATCTTTAATAATCAAAGACCTGCCAAATCCAGTGGATGTCTTTCAGGCACTGTTTTTCATGCCCTGGTTGCTGTGTAATCTGGCATCCTTACATTCCTCTTGGATCTATCCTCCCTCTATAGACCCCTCACCATTTTCTCAGGGTGTTTTTCTTCTGCTCCCCTTTTAGATTTTGGTGCGGCCCAAGATCTCTTGCTGGCTGGCCCTCTTCTCCCAACACTCTGCCTTCTATCTCTGATCAGTATCATCTACCGTCAAAGCTTCAGCTGCCCCTTATATGCTGATTACTTACATCCTAAGCCCACTGTAGACTCAGAAGATATGATTAAAATCCGATCTTATCTGGCTGAAAGGTACCACACCTTCAACTCCCCACTATGGAGCAAGGCCTTCAATTCATAAATACCTACCCCACCAAACCCATTCCTCTCTCTGTGCTCCCAGTCTCAGTGCCCAAGACAAACACCAGGGAATCATTCTCAAGTACTCTGTCTCCTTCATTTTCAACCTTTTTTACATCTAGTGAAGTCAGCAGTCATGCCAAATCTATTTCCTAAATCTCAGTATCCCCAGTGCTTAAAGTTTAGGCTTTCATTATTTCTTAACCAGACCACTACTCCATTGTCTCTAGTTTTCCCCACCTCCAGCCCACCCTCCGCTGTCCAATCATCTTCCCATAATATAAGTCTGACCATGACACTGTGACTGTACGGTTCACCAACAGCCACGCTCTCAAATAGGGGTGGGGTGGATGCAAATGGTGACAGACAAGAGCTGCCCAAAGCCGCAGAATCTATCAGGTTCATTCACATTCCTGGAGTCATTTTTACCTAATTTAAAATACCCTAAGGTCTTCACATTAAAAAGTCAAGCAGACACGTTATAGATTAGAATATAAAATTGATTAGAAATTTTAAAATAAAATACAAGATTTGAAAGAAAAGCTTATGTTGCTCAAAGAGGATCTGCATGTACTGTCTTATGCCATTAAGAATATTTCCAAAGATAAACTGAGAAGCATTGGTACCAATAAAGTATAAATACCTCACTACAGCAGCCAGAGCCTCTACCTCCTTTTCAAGATTAATTTGTCACCATTCTTCAGACAATCTGTGTTGAATCTAACAGGCTGTAATCCCCAAATAAGACACAAGCACGCATGCATACATATTGCCCTTGCTCAGGAAGACCTCTCCCCTTCTCCGCCTAACAAATTTATTTTCATTATTCACCATGAATGACGGGTTTCACAAAGCACTAGTTAATCCCTCCATAATGCTTTCTCTAACCCCGCTTTCCACCTTCCAGGGAAGGTTTGATACCTGTCCCTCTCTTATAAATGGCAAACTTATCCTGTTGTTTTGTTAAGTGTATTTTTCTGTTTCCTCCATCACACTGTGGTTCTCAGAGGTTTATAATGAGTAAGGAAGGTTCACATTTCCCTTCCTTCCACTCATCTTCACCCACTCCATCCACCTGTCCTCTCACTGCCCTACAGCAGGTCACTCAAATCCCATGACCCTTTTCCGTGCTTTTCCTTGGACTCTATCTTAGCAGCGCTTGACCTTACTGCCACTCCTTCCTTGTTTGCAAACTCTTTTCCTCTTGGCTTCCAGAAGAAAACAGTGCTGGTTTTCCTCCTGACCCTCTGGCTGCTGCCACGGCCTGCGAGTCGATCTGCCTTCACCTGGCCCCTGCCGTGCTGCGTTTACAGCGCCCCATCCTGAGGCTCTGCCCTCCGCTCGCTCCGTGCTGTGCTCTCACCTTGTTCCGTCTGTCCGCACCCAAGGCTGAATTATCACTCAGTCCTTATGAGTCACCTTTTTATCTCTGGCTCAGTCCTCTTCTCAGGGCTCCAGACCTCTTCAACCAACTGCTTACCAACCTCTCCCCCTTGATGTCTCAAAAGCACCTGAAATTAAGCACACCCAAGCCAGGCTCACACTGCCCCTCCCAGATCAGATTCTCCCTAAGCCAGTGACAGGCGTCTCAGGGAATGCCACTCTTGTCCAGCAGGATGACAGGACACAAAGGAGCACGTCATTCCTCTCTCCCCTCTTCCTCCTCAGTTAGCTAACATGTTACCATAGCCCACTGATTTTAAATCCTGAATTTAAGCACTTCTAGCCTTTGGCCTACTTCTCTCCAACTAGAGAACACTCATTCAAGCCGCCATCAATTTCTGTTCAGCTGCAGCAGTCTCCAGATCATTTGCCAGGATGTGTTCTGCACACACGAAAGCCAGAGGGTCTTTTGCACTATATAAACCTGGTCTGTTATCCCCCTGCCCAAACCCCTCAGTAGCTTCCCAATGCTCTTACAATAACCTTCAAACTACTTAACATGGTATACAGAGCCCTGCCTGTGAGCTCCTGCCTGACGCCCCAGACCTGTCATGCGCCTGGGCCCCCTGGCTCGGGGAGACTGGGTCTCCCTGGCCGTGGTTCAGTCTCCCTTACTTGCCACGCTCTCTCACAACGGTTTCTCCATCTGTGGTATTCTCTCCACCTAGCACACCTCCCTTCTTTCTTTTTTGCCTACTTTGCCAACTTGTGAAAAGACCTAGGATGTCAGTGAAGCAGATTTTAACAATGTTCAACAATGTGAAGAGCTGCAATATGAAAATGGAAATTGAGCTACAGATGCTCCCTGTTCTTAAAAAGGGCCTTACAGTCAACCCAACCATCCATCATACCCTTTTTGTTATGAAAATGTTTATAGATTTACAAAAGTCTGGATTCAGAAACAGTAAGGGAGGGTCTACAGTTCCATGAAAACTGCAGCCACAGCCCTGGTCACTGTGACACCACCAGGCGCATGCCCGGCACACGACAGGGACCTGCTCTCCTGTGTGAGTGAAGGGAGGAAGCATGAATGACTACGCTGAAAATTGCCAAAGATGCCTCCTCTGTGTCAGGAATGGTGGTGCTAGACAGGAGGAATGACGAGGCGTAAGGACGAAGAGCTCACAATCAGAACACAGAAGGACCTACCAGGCGCAGTCACGGGGGCACTCCAGTGCGCCGGTGGCAGACACAGTGCTCAGGCAATGAATAAATAAAAGGGAGTAACTCTGCCCTGGGGAATTACAGAGGAGGGAAGTGGGCAGGCGCTGAGGGGAGAAAGAGGACTTCATCATTTATTCGACCAGTTTTTACTGACTGCCTACTGGGAAAATAACAGAAAACAAGGCATGTGTCTCCTGTTCTTCTGGAGCCTTACATTCTGATGGGGACAAATACACAGAAATAATAATATAACCGCAGCTAGTTGTAGGCTCTCCGGAGAACGACGAGTAGGGTCCTGGAGAAGGCGGGGCCTGCCGGGCGTCCGTGTGCCCCGGGAGGCCGTCTTTGGGGCCGCGGTCTCCGAGAGGCTGTGTCGAGGAGAGAGGGCTGCCAAGGAGCCAGTCGGGGCAGAGTACCTTGGGCGGGGCAGGCAGGGAGCATTCCAGGCGGGGGAAGGGCACGCATAAAAGCCCCGAGGCAGAGACAGCACAAAGGTGAGAGGGACGGGTGTGGGGTAGCCATGGGACTAGGGAGCAAATGCGGTGGACAGGGAGGAGTTACAGGGCTCTGTGGGCCCTCGAGGAACCGGCAGAAGGCAAACCAGGGGGAGGGAAAGAAGACGTTCCAGGGAAACCAACAGGGGAGCCGATGTGTAAGTGGGACGTGTGCAAGGTCTTATCAAATACAAGAATGTGGCTGGAAATATGCTTCTGGGAATGTGCCTTCATCCTGTTTTTAAAAGCCTCAAAAGGGAGAGAGAGCCAGAATGGGAGAGAGATGAAGCATGGAATAAAAAATACAGAGAAGTTTTACACATTACATAGCAAAATCCACAGCCCACTGTGGGACAGTGTGACACCCGTGTCACTCACAGACGGACACAGGTCAGCAAGATGGAGCAGGTGCTTAAATTTTGACTCTCAGATCCAGAATCTGAGGTGCCTGCAGGACCACTTGGGCAAAGATGTCCAAAATCAGTTGGAAATTCAGTCTGGGGAGAAGAGGAGGCTGAAGATACAGCTTTGGAAGTCAACAGCACACAGGCAGGACTAAAACCATGGAAGCAAGGAGAGGAAGAGAATACCGCCAGAAGGGCAGTGGCCAAGGTGAAGGCTGGCGGACAGCCACCTGACCGGTGGGCGACAGGGCTATGAAGGAGACGGCAGGTAGTGCTCTGGCTCTGAGGCTAGGAGTCCAGCTACAATCCTGTAGTAAGAGAGTCAGAAGGAGACGGTTGTCAAATGGGACAAGAGGACAAATGAGGACCCGGAAGAGACCGCTACATAGAGCAAATAAACTACGAAAGACCTTTGAGAAAGTAGTTTTTAGTAAAATGGTGGGAGAAAAAGCTTGATTACAGTATGTTGAAAAGTAAGTTGAAAGGCTAAGAAGTGATATTTATATTACAGCTTACTTTGGCTTAAGTATCTTTTGATGCTCCCTAAACCAGTGCTATGCTACAGAAAGGTAATGTGAGTCACATAATGCAGTTTAAAATTTTCTAGCCACATTACCAAAAGTAAAATGCAGCAGGTGAAGTTAATTTTAGCATATTAACTCAACAAATCTAAAATATTATCCCTTCAAAATGTAAAATCATTGAGATATTTTACTTTTTTTCACACTACGCCTTTGAAATCTGGAGTGGATTTCACTCTCTACATCTCAGTTCAGATGAGCCAGATTTCAAGTGCTCCACAGCCACACGTGGCTAGCAGTGCTGGATTGAACAGTGCAGCTATCAACTCTTCAGGGAAAAAAAACACCCAAAGGATATCCCCAGAAAGGATCAGGGAACTCTTAGCATCTCTCGCACAATGTTCTAACTTACTCCCACTATGCAATTATGCAATGATAGTTCACTTTGAAAACATAGTCATAAAAATAACTAAGACTTTCCTGTCTATAGAGAAAATAACCTACTGTGACTCAGTGTAATCTGTAATTTTGTACAAAAACCTGTTTTTTAATCATAGAAAGTTTTGGCCACAGTAAAAACGTAAAGCTGAACAAAAAACAAACACAATAATTGCTGTCACTACAGAAGTTTGGACTACAGAGACATACTAACTTGTTACAAACACCCAAACCTGATAAAGCACACCTTTCTCCTCCCCACCTTCCACCCCCACCCCCCCACCCCCTCCATCTCTCTCTCTCAAACACACACACACAGGAATGAAAATGCTCAACTGATCATTGTTAAAATCAATTTCTCTTTTCAATGATAATATTTAACTATAGGTTTTGGGACTACGTATAAACTTCATTATAAAGCCACATGTTCTTTGTTAATCAGCTTCTGGCTATTTCTTCAGGGAAAAAACCTAAGTAGCACCATGATTATAATTATAGGACCCCAGACTTCTCAAGGCAATTTTAGGTTTACTACATCAATGAAGTTAACTACAGTACAATAAAATGTCATTATTCAGGAAAATTAGATGAGGTTTGGTTCTGTGATATAAAAATATTCATCACTGAACATATTTTGCCCTTCCCATTCCAAACAAAGTGCTAAGAGAAATATTGCTAAATTCAAATCTTCACTAGATCTTAAGGTTCATTTGTGACATCATCCTGTGAATACTCTTAAATGCCATTTGTTTCTTTAAAAAAGCTTAAATGTTTTTCTCTTACATTTTGTTTAGACTTTACACTCCCTGGGAAATGCTATCTTTAGTTTTCATGCAACAGCTAGCTGGTTTGGTAGTAATGTGGCAAATTCTAAATTAGAGTGATCAAATTATTAAAATGTTACTGTATTCTTTAGGTCATGTGCCCATTACCTACCAAAGTGAGAGACTGCTAAACAGTTGAAAGAGACACTGCTAAAAAGAACATGTCTCATAAAAATTGCAAGTACTTCACGGAGTTTCACAGTTAATGTTTATTATGCAGTCTGTACCACTACTGCCCTGGTTTGACCACAGCTGTATTTTTAAAAAAGACCTTACTCTTCTAAATAAAATATAAGCACAATTACAGAACTATAATCTTTGTCAGTCTTTGATGGTAAAATATACCCACTTCTGTAATGTGACATATATGTGCTGAACACAAAGGTAAAGTACCTTAGCATCCACAGCTTAGCTAGACCTTCTTTCTCGGGAATCCAGTTCATGATAAAGAAACTGTGGCTCACAATACCTAATTCCACTGAAGATGCATGTAGCCCAGGTGGTAAGAGGAAGAACAACAAGGTCAGTGGAGAGGCAATGACAGTGAGATACAAAGGTAACATACAAACGGCCCTCAAATAGACAAGGGCAGGAGGAAGGTCTTTGTAAAATCTCATTTCTCTGCTTCAGGGGGAATCCTTTTACTTATCATGGTATCTTCATCTTTATACATAGTCCATTTAACATTTACCAAATAATATCATTGGCTAATATCATTGAGAAGTTGAGGTTAACCTGCTTTGTCAGGCTTGAGGTATCATGTACAAGGCTTTAGGAACATTTTGTCAGGCAATAAAAATTCAAGCAAATTGACTATTTATTAAAACCCAGGTCAGAGTACAGAAATAGGCTGATAATCCTATCTAAATTTGGGGGACTGTTTAAGAATGTTACATGTTACCCTATTTCAAGTAATACATTGATGCTTAAACTGTCAGAAATAATTTAAGTCTCAAATGAGAGAGTTCCAGCTTCTGGCTCCTCGTCTGCCCCCCCCCACTTCCCATACACGTTTAGGGTGGGCGAGTCAACGGCTGGAAACCCAGCACAGACCTCCTGAAGTCCTGGTCACGAGAAGACCACTGAACACAAAGAGCACTGGGTTTTAAGCCCGGGTTTCTCTGTGCGCTTCTGGCCAAGTCCTTCCCAACTGAAGCAAACACAGGCTCCGTGCCAGTGATGGGACTTTAAGCTTTGACCTGACTTTGGTAGAGCTGTTTCTCATGATTTATATATGTATGAATGGACTTGCCCTTAACCATAATTCATTTGTTTTTTCTATTTTTGTAGACTTACAAACATTCCAAAACCTGCACCTGCTACTCTTCAAAGAGTTTTCCACGTTTAACATAAGATACTTGTCTGAGAATCTTCAGTGAATCAGTTGTTTGGCAAACTGACTGTCCTGAAGCCCAGGAGTGTATTTCCTATTGTGTGAATTTATCTTTTATAGGGGCAACTATAATGCTTTTCTACCTCCTAAATATTTTCTGTCTCTGAGTCAAGAACTTCCCAATTTAGCCATAATGGGGAATAAACAGTGTACTAACTCAAAGTTACCATATACATTGGGATTATCAATTTTCAAAAAATTAAAATATAAGGAAATGTATTTGGCTTTGTAGCTTAGTTTTTCAAGATGTTACAGAGCCCAAGAGTCAACACTATAAGCATGAACTGTCACATGGCAGATGGCTGTGCAGCACAGCGGACTCTCTGCCCGGATGCACAGAGCTCACAGAAGTCATCTGGAGATGACCTTTTGGTAGAAATCATTCCCATCTGCACTGCTGCCACTCCAACCCCATCCCTGACCTTCCCCCTGGCGCAGTTCTCTTAGGAGACATATCCAACGGCACAGGAGAGGGAGGAAGGGCAGAAGAGAGGCTGAGAACCCTATAGGCCACCTTGTCTGCTCGTTCCTCTGGGCATAGGAAACATGCAAAGCCCAGTTCCCAACATCAAAGCGCCATCATCAAAGCCTCTAATAAATCTGCAAAGAATTCTATACTAAGTGTACCGGGGAGAAAGGAATATGACTTATACTAAGTGAATTGGGGAAAAAGGAATGTAATTTTCTTGTGTAAATACACAGTGGAACCTGGCATTCAAGAACTTAATATTCACCTCTGACTGCTTTCAAATAACTTCAAAGAGCCATGACACACAGTGTGTGCAACCTGTCTGACTCGCTGCCTAATCAGGTCCTTGATAATGGTCCTAGCTTGAGCAGTCGTAAGTTGAAAGCTCATTTCCTATAGACACATGTGTTTATATCGGAGTTTTGTTCCTGAAAGTCACTTTTACATCATAAAATTAGGAAACATCATAAAAAATAAATACGATTTTACAAAGTTAAGTGTGTGAAAGCAAACATGAAAAAAGGCATAGCACAAACATCACTTTGGGGAGTTCTTCTGCATGGCTCACTGGTACTGACTGAGGCTTCATAAAGTATGAGCCTGAACTGCAGAGACCACCTCTTCCTGATAAACGCTCCTGAGGGAAGCCCTGGTAGACACCTCTTATGGAGAGGATCTTTGAATTTCTAAGGCACATGGCAGACTAAAGGGGAAGGCCCAGTGCCCTCACCTTGATGAGAGGGCTTTCCCTTGGGGCTCTCTAAGGCCACGTCAGCATGAACATTCTGGGGCTGCGTATGCATGCATACATGGCCACACCTACCTTCAAAGTGTCCCTATAGCTACCACAGTTTACTGTGTTGTAACCATCCATTTTAGCCACTGTACTAAAAAATTATCATTTGAGAAAAGTGTTTACAAAATGAATTTAAATTTCTAGCTTTCAGAAAACAATATGAAAGTTTCCAAGTTGTTTCCTTTCTCCTATATTTTTCCGTAGGAAACTAGTATTTGAAGGAATATCTTCAACTTATTTCAATGGTATTTTATCAAGGTTACTTTAGAAGTCAGCCTCCAGATTACACACTGTGTACTGCTCTTCCTTGAGCATTTCTTCATGCAATAAAAATTAATTACTGTTATTTATACAGTTCGTATGTATCAGGTGTCACAGAGGGTATGCCGAAGCAGTAGTTCTCAAAATGGACCTGCAGTATCAGCATTCCCTGAGTCTTCTCTGAATCAGAAATTCTGGAGTTGGGGCCTGGCTATTTGTTTTAACATCGTGAAAAAGTGGTAGAACTGCTGCCTTAAGCACCTACTTTCTGCTAGAGGGCCTCCTACAGCAGAGCTCAAGACGGGTGGGCAGTGACGAGTGAGAAGAGGCTGCCGAAGTCCAGAGGGGGAGCACTCTTCTCGGTTCTAGGGTTTCAGCACACTCAGGTCCCCTTCTTCCCTAGCCCCGTCTCCCTTGGCTGATAAGTCATGTGTTCTGTGTTTGAGGACCGTTTCATCTCCCCAGTCTCACCTGGACTTGATAAGGAAGCAGTCATCAGAAAATCAAAGGGATCTTAAACTTTCTACCCACAGACGCCTGAAGAACATGCTAATACTCGTAGTGGGCATTTACTGTGCATCTCCTGAGCACCCACTCTCCTTCAGAAACAGAACTAGTCTGAGAATCCCAGCCGTCCCCCAATCTCAGTCCACATATGAGTTGGGATGGGAGGAGGCCTAAAGCATGTGACACTGGTGACACTGGCCTGGTCAGTCAAAGCCCCTGCTTCCCTCCCCCAGCGCACTTATTAATTCCAGATTGGCTTTTGCTGGTGTGATGAGAGTGACTCTCAGGACTTCTAAAAGAGCTAGTAAACAGTGACAGGCTCATTGCTGCTGAGTGTGTGGACAGTGAGGCTAAAATGGCAGCAAATAACATACTAGCACCTTACTGCCATTTTGACAAGGCAGAGCTGAGGGCTGAAGAGAAACCAACCACTGGCAATATGTGAATGAATGAAGAGTGCCATAACTAGAGTTAGAATTATCCCCGGACTTCTTGCCAATAAAATTATCTGTACCCTACTTTTAAGCTGGCCTTTTGATCACTTGAAAGCACCCTTTGTGTATTTTTCCTCCCTCCTTCCCTTCCTTCTTTAACAATTTTAAATTAGGAATTTACCTGTCTCTTATCTCTTTATTCTCTTTTATTTACTGCTGATTAATTTTCCACAACAGTGCTATTCAGATCTTACTGCCCCCAAATCATCTGCCTCTTCATGACATTTGAAACCCTTGGAATCTGGCCTTTTCTCAACTTCATTGTCTTCTATTTCATCTCTCAATTCCAGTGACACTATTCCATTTATTTTTGCCCATACATATTATAAGTGTTCCTAACTCTTTTGAATTAACTTTCTCCTATTTTTCTCTACCTATCTGAATCCTAAATTTTTTTAAAGTTCTAGCTTAAGCCCTGTCTCCACCAGGGAGTCTTCACCTTCCCCAGCAATATCCTCTAAGCTCCAGTGTTTGGGAAATGTATTACTATTTATCTTTCTATGTATACATATGTGCATAATCTCCTTGGTAAAACTACCTAGCCAGAGGAGAAAAGTAAAGACTCAACCCTTATACCCTTGTTACCTAATAAAATAAACCTGATAAATGTTTGAATACATCACTGTTAAATATTCTACATGTGGAGTGTCATTTCCGAGGAATCTCAAAATTATAAAGTAATTCAGATCTTACCTTCAAATCAAGATGAACGACATCATGAACATGTAAAAAGCGAACACCTTCTAAAATCTGCCTCATGAGTCTTTGAACATCATCTTCTTTAAAGGCTTCTTCTCTGTCTGCAACACACTGATTAAAGATTTCACCTCCAGCGGCACTAAGAGAAGGCAGAGCACAACCAAATTATAAAGGAAAAGGACTCATTAAAAACCCCTGAAGACCCTTTCCCCAGGCCTACAGCCCAGTTATTACTTTGTGTACTACATCCTTCCAGAATTGTTTTTTGTTTTTAATGTATATAAATGCATACAAAAATAACAGTTGTGTGGATTTTTAAAAAACTATAAATGGTGACATAGGATACATTCTATTGATATTGTTCTACAACTTTTACTTAAACAAGTTTGAAGAGTCTTTCTGTGATGGTTCTGTATTTATTTACCTCATAATTTTTACCTCTTGCAACCCTAAAGAGATGAACCATAGTTTATTTAACCATTCCCCTTTGAAGGACACTGAGATTTTTTTCTAGCTATTTACTGTGATGACAGTGCTCCAATGAGAAGGCACAGGAAGGTTCCTGTTTGCTCATGTGACAGCAGCTCTCAAGGGCAGATACCTGGAATTAAACAGTTGGAATGGGGGTATGTGCATTTAAAATTGTGTTAGATATAACCTATGCCCACCAAAAGAGCAGTACTGATTTAAACTTTCTTCCACCCTCTGGCCAAAGCATCTCAGTTTGTCTTTTTTTTTCCCCTCCAAAAAATTTTGCCAACGAGAAAAATCAACATTATAAAATTTCTATTTCCCTTCAGCATAAATTTCCTATTTAAACAATTCATTCTTAATATAAATGACAGCTCATATATCTCAAATTTCCTTCACATATTAAAAAAAGACTGGATTGCTTTTATAAAGTAACTATAAAATTAACATGAAACACATAAACCCAAATAGCCATGCTGCTGTCATGTAAAAGCTACTTATTAATTTCTTCATCACAATTTAAATTCTTTCATTTCTTCCTTTTGATTTTCACTTTATCCTTCCTTCTTTTTTGTTAAGGCAACCTGTTTTCCAAATTCTGTCCATATAAGGGAACACAATTTTTTACCAAAATTAGATAAGAACATATCCTAAATTTAGCTGAAAAACTGCAGGTGATGGAAGTTAAAGAAAATAATTTGCCAATGATATTTTCATTTTGGTTAAACATATACAACTGACCTTTTATTTTATTTTGATTACAATATGAAAATACTATATTGTGAAAGCATCAAAACAATTTTTATATAATTAACTATAAAATGGCCATCACATATATAAGTTGAATATATAACTGTAAGAAACACTTACAACAAAAATAAACAGTAAATTAATTATAACCTGACAATACTATATACTATTAATATGGATTTGATGACCTGAAGCAAATTTCAGCATGAGCTGAGTCAGCTCAGCCCCAAGCAGCTGGAGACACACCACACTGCAATGCCCCATTCAGAGCCCTCTGCACACACAGGCCACAGTCTGCCAGTCACACTCAGAACTGTCTACGTTCCTCAAGTGACACACAAAGAACTGCACTTTGGTTGAAAAAGTTTCTCAATCACAGCTTATGTCTCTGGGTCTCTTAGCTCATTACTACCATTCACAAAAAAATTCAACGAAGGTCAGTGTACATAAATACAAACATTTCTATCTAAAATTTAAGAGCAATTCATTATTAGTCCTTTCTACTATAATGTTACCCATTCTTGCTTTAGCAAAAAGGGTTTCCTCTCTGTTTTCTCAACAGTTTAAGTAGGTCACATAAGCACCTAACGTGAAGTACAAAGCTACAGTTTCTGAAAATTTTCAAGGATGTACTTCAGATACAGACTATTTTAAAAAGCTGCAAACACCGGCCTTGAGTGATCAGTAAGACTTACACATCCTCTTGGTACAGTGTGCAATCATATTTTACCCTGCCTAAATGTACGTTTGACCCACTAATGGTAATACTAACCAATGGAACTATGTGAAATTAACTAAAGAACAACGTGCAATGTTAAAAGCATCTGTTAAGTATGGTAACATAAAATAAGAATATTAACAACTACTTCACACAAAGTACCTTCTTTCACACAGAAGCTAAAGAAACATCAAGAGTTTTGCTCTGCCTTCTTTTAACTACTGCAACATTTCCACAGTTATATTACGGGATACTTAGTCTACTGGGGCTTATTTTACACTACCTTAAAATCAACCAGAAATGGAGCTAATCTATATAACTTTTTACCAAAAATTTTTACAAAAGAGTTAATTCAAGAACTTTTCACAAAAAATTTGACACAAAAACTATTTTTACGAACATATTAAGAACATTTAATTTCAACTTTCTAGTGGCTCTTAAAAAGTCGTGGAATGAGTACCTCTTGATCAGCATTATGTAGAGCCACATAAATAATAATCACAGGCTAAGAGTAACTGAGCTCCCCCCGCTGCCTGAACTCGGCTAGATCATCGCCCCCAATGTCAGGTGCCAAATGCCCTATTTCTATCTAATTAGCATTTCCATTTCTACCCTGCTTGGAGGCCCAATTTTGATCTTTACTCCTTCACTATTCAGATTTGACAAACATTAACCAAGTATTTTAGGCCGTGTGATATGCGCTAGGGATAGAAAGATTAACTATAAATAAGTATAATCTGAAATTTCAAGTCCTAGTGGGGGAAAGAAAAATGAAAGATATTTTTAAGAATATATATGCATTGATATATATGGGTATTAAATTATTTATCAAGTGATTTGACAACTTAGCAAGTGAGCAAATAATTGGAAAGGAGAAAAAAAAGTCTCAGAAAGATGACATTTATTTTGAATCTGAAGAACAGGAATCCATTAGATGAAATGGTAAGAGCACATCCCAGCAGAGTAAATACACATATAAGGACATGTGAGTATGAAAAATACACGGTTCGGTCACAAGAGGAGTGTAGCTACTTCCCCTGTCGGCCACTGACACAGCAAGGAGCATGCCCTCCTAGCCACAGACAATTAGGAAATGAGCAAAGTATATGAGCCAACTATTTTTAGATACTCGAACAGGCAGTTAGGGCCACGGTCCTTGAGAGGAGGAACACAAGCAAGTTGAGTTTACTATTTTTCTGTCTTCCTACTTGGAGGTAATTTACAGACTATGGTCCAGAATAGGGGAGGAACCCAAGCAGAATACGGCAGCCTTGCTAAGCTAGGGAGACAGACCGGGAGTTTGGCAAGGTTAAGGCAGCTGGATTGCATAGGCAGAGTTCCAGAGAGTGGGGAGCTACAGAGATCCCCAGACATCTGCTTAGCTGTACCTTGGAGTCTTAGATAAAAATACTAGTATGTACATACATAGGGTGAAGCTCTGTAAGGTTGGGCAAAGAACTGCAGGGAAATTACAAACTGAACAATTTCCAGCATTCCCAGAGGACAGAATGACGTATCTGAATTTTGTCCAGTTGGAGTAGAAAATCCACAACAATCATTTGGGGCAAACAGTAGACCCCACCTCCTCCACCCCAAAAGGGTAATACCTTAGTAATAAGGCTAAAGTTACCCCTGAGCCACCCCAGTAGAACTGATTCACAATTGATTTAACTACCTGCCAAAACAAATGTCACTCTTTTTTAATAGATGATCATAAAATCCACTCAACATTGTGATACTCTACATGTACGGCATCCTTCCAAAAATTACTAGACATCTGAAAATGCCACAAGTTACAAACCACAACTAACAGGAAAAGAATAAAAACAGACCCAGAAAGACAGAGATGATGGAACTGGCACATGATGTATTATAATATGCTCTATGCTCAAGGATTTAAAGTAAAATATGAACACAACAAGGAGAGAGATGAAGGGTGTAAAAGAACTAAGTGGAATTTCTAGCAATGAAAAATAAAGTATCTAAAATGAAAACTTCACTGGGTGGGCTTTAGAGCACATTAGACGCTGAAGAAGAATCAGTGAATTTTAAGATACAGTAATAGAAACCATCCGATCTGAAGCACAGAGAGAAGGGAGAAAAGACTGAATAAATCAACAGGACTTCAGGGACCAGAGCAATAATATCAAGCAGTTTATCACACTATAATTGAAGGAAGGAGAGGAGAGATGAGGGAACAAATGTTTTTTTCAAGTAATGGATGAAAAATTCCCAAATCTAATAAAAACTATAACCCCCAAAATCCAAGCAGCTCAATGAACTCTAAACAGGACTAACACAAAGACAACCAAGGCACATTATGCTCAAATTGCTGAAAGAGAAAAATCTTTATAAAGACACATTTATAGGGAAGCCAAGAATTAACACAGAGGTCTTGTCATAAACAGTGCAAGACAAATGACAATGCAATGCTGAAAAAACTTCATGCCTACAATGCAGGTTAAGGTTGAAGAATGACTAGCTGGAGATAAGGTGAAATAGAAGTCAGACAGTCAAGCATGGGATGAGGTCAAAACAATGTGAAAAATCCTGAGTAAGACACAGAAGGGCTAGTATATAATGTGAAATGTTTGCTCCCAAAGCGCTCCTTCTCCACTAGAGCAAAGCAGCACAACACAGGGCTGACAGCTTTGGAATCACACACCCCTGGACTGCACCTTGCCTCTGCTACTTGCACTGTGACCTTAGGTTGTTTTGACTTTAGGCTGATTGTATCTCTGAGATTTCTTTTCTCATGCATATCTTGTTCTAAATTTATAAACAAGATGACTTCAGTAAAGTTGCAGGATACACAATCAACATACCAAAATCAGTGTGTTTCTATACACCAACAATGAACTATCAGAAAAAGAAATTAAGAAAATAATCTCATTTTCAATAGCATCAAAAACAATAAAACACTTAGGAATAAATTTAACCAAGAAAGTAAAAGATCTGTACACTGACAACTATAAAGACACTGATGAAAGAAACTGAAGAAGACACAAATAAATGGAAAGTTATTCTGTGCTCATGGACTGGAATAATTAATGTTGTTACAATGTCCAAACTGATCTACAGATTCAATGCAATTCCTATGAAAATTCCAATGTTATTTTCCACAAAGAAAAAAACAATCCTTAAGTTTGTATAGAACTATAAAAGACCCTGAAAAGTCAAAGCAATCTTGAGAAAGAACTAATCTAGGGGCATTACACTTCCTAATTTTGTAATATACAAAGCTATATAACCAAAACAGTATATGGTATTGACATTGAAAAAAAAGACATAGATCAATGAAGCAAAATAGGCTGGAAATAAAACCACATATATATGATCAATTAACTTATTGCAAAAGAATTAAAATATACAATGGGGATTGGATTTTCTCTTCGATATGTTGTCTGAAAAACTGAATAGCCACAGGCCAAAGAATGAAACTGGACCCCGTACCATACGTCACACACAAAAGTCAACTCAAAATGGATTAAACACTTGAATGCAAGACCTGAAACCATTAAACTCCTAGAAGAAAACACAGGCAGTCACCTCCTTGGTAGCAGTCCTGGTAATTTTTTTGGATTTGACAACAAATGTAAAAATAAACAAGTGGGATTATATCAAATTGAAAAGCTTCTATACAACAAAGGAAACCATTAACAAAATGAAAAGGGAGAAAATATTTGCAAATCATATTCAAAACAGATAAAGAACTTACACAACTCAATAGCAAAAA
Organism: Manis pentadactyla; assembly: GCF_030020395.1. Taxonomy (NCBI): domain Eukaryota; kingdom Metazoa; phylum Chordata; class Mammalia; order Pholidota; family Manidae; genus Manis; species Manis pentadactyla. The sequence continues at coordinate 49,779,231 of NC_080025.1, forward strand.
AGAAAAAAAATTATTAACAATTCAATTAAAAAATGGGCAGAGGAATTGGAATAGGTATTTTTCCAAAGAAGACATACAGATGGCCAACAGGGACATGAAATGGTGCTCAACATCACTAATCATCAGGGAAATGCAAAATAAAACACAATGAAATGTCATCTTACATCTGCTAGGGGGGCTACCAGCAAAAAGACAAAAGACAATTGTTGACAAGGATGTGGAGAAAAGGGTACCCTCATGTACTACTGATGGGAATGTAAATTGGTACAGCCACCATGGAAAACAGAAGACAGTTCCTCAAAAAATTAAAAATAGAAATGCCATGTGATCCAGCAATCCTACTTCTGTGTGTGTGTGTGTGTGTCAGAGGTATATGTACCGCCATGTTCACTGAAGCTTTATTCGTAATAGCCAAGATAAAGAAACAACCTAAGTCCTAAGTGTCTGTCAGTAGATGAATGGACAAAAAAGATGTGGCACATATATAATGGAATATTAATAACCCACAAGAAAGAATGTTCTGCTGTTTTCAACAACATGGTGGACCTTGAAGGCATGATACTAACTGAATTAAGTCAGATAGAGAAAGATAAATTCTGTATGCTATCACTTATACGTGGATTTTAAAAAAGCCAAACTCATACAGACCAGCATGGTGGTTACCAGTGGCTGACAGGGGTGTGGGGTGGAAATGGGGAGATGTTGGTCAGAGAGTACAAATTTCTAGTTATAAAATGAGTAAGTTCTCAGGATCTAATATAATCACAACATAGTGATTGACTATAGTTAGTAATACTGTATTATACACTTGAAAGTTGCTAAGAGAGTAAATCTTAAATGTTCTCATCATAAAAAGAAATGGTAATTATGTGACCTGATATAGGTGGTAACTAAAGCTATGGTAATCATTTTGCAATATATACGTGTATCAAATCAGCATGTTGTATACCTTAAATTCGCAAAATGTTTTATGTCAATTATATCTCAATAAAGCTAGAAAAAATTTTAATAAAATTTATAAATAATGCATACAAAGCATATAAATAATGTACACAAAGCTCCCTGAAACACTTAGCACAGTGCCTGAAACATAGTAAATTCTTAACATTATGACTACCGCATCTATGTTACCACTGCAACTTACAAGAATTTCAAGTAAAACACCAAAATTGCTGCAATCATTTATATCTCCTCCACTATACTTTTAGCACTTAAGGTTAGGAGCTCTGCTCTTTTCTCTTTTACCAGCACCTATTAGCATCTAGTGCATGCGGCAGGTGCTTAATTGTATGAGTAGCTAATCCAGTGATCATAAACCTGCCTGTTTTCATCTCAACAATTTAATGATGTGGCCAAGAACTTTGGTACCACACTGTCCAAAGTATATTTCTAAGACTTCTCCTTCAAACAAAAAGTAGAACACAACAATTTTTGGCCAAGTCATACTGACTTGTGATCACTGAAGCAACAGAAGCCACCGAATGTTTCTAATCAAGAGAATAGGATCACCACACTTAGTTTTAGTTACCTAACAACAGCCTGAGAGATGTCCTAGAATGGAAGCCAAGGTCATCATTTAAGAGGCTATTGTGAGAGCCCATGGGATAGACAATGAGAACCCAACACAGACAGGAAACAGCAAGCAGGAAGGAAAAGGATCAACAGGGGAGACCCTCAAGTGGAACACTTGGTAATTCATTACACAGGAGCGTTAAAGGAGATAAAGGAATGAAGGACAGACTCACAGTTTCCAGCTTAGGCAATGAACTAAATGGGGATACCACTGGAAATGGGGAACAAACGGAAAACAGGCATTAGAAAGGCAATGCAGGCACCCACACATATTGATCCTGAATTGATAACGATGTGCAGAGAAATGCAGTAGGCAGCTGGAGCTTAGGAGAAGATCTGAGGTTGGGGACAAAGACTGGGAAACAATCAGCAGGTAAACAGCAGCAGAAGCCACAAAAACAGATTGTTACCACCCAGGGTATATGTGCAGAATATAAGTGTGTGACAAGAGTAACATGAACTTCGGAGAGTGCTGATATTTATATAGAAGAAAGGTAGAGTATCTGAGAGAAATTTTTTTTTAAAAATAGGGCCATAAAGATCAAGGAAGAACATAATTTCAAAAAAGGGTGTAATATTAAGTGTTTAAAGACAGTAGGACCCAGAATGAATACTAACATGAGGAAATTGATTTTGGCAAACAGGCTGATGATCTCATGGAAGTTTTAGAAGAGCAGATGGCATTAGATTGAAAAGTAATTGGGGTATTGGTGCATGAACAGATGAACAGATCAATGAAGTAGAACAAAACTGATTCAGAGGTGGGGAAAGCTGTAAATTTAGAGTATTCCTTTAAGGACTATAGGAGGAAAGGAAAGAGAAATGCAGGACAATAGTTTAAAAAGAGCCAAAGCTGAAAAGGAAATTTAGGATAGAAAAGACTGAAATACTGCAAGACAGAGCAAAAAGAACTATCGTAGGAACCGGGACTGAAGCTCTACGAAAGGTTAGAGAACTGACGAGAAAACAAACGCAGGCCCTAGAAAAGGGGGAAAGAAAGTTGAAGAGCAGAAGCCAGCCTGTAAGCCTTCGAGTTCAGCAGTGGACTTCCTTCCTTCCGACAGACGGGAAGTGGGTGAGAGAGTAAAGACGGAGGGGTGCTGGTGGATGATGGCCTTTATTTTCTCCAGAAAGGGGAGAAAACACTAGAGATCTGGTAAGAGGTGGAAAACAGGTGACAGAGTAAGTGTACTAAATGTTTCAGTTGGCTCTGGTGGCAATGTTAAAGGAAGAGGATGAGAGATCAGGTGAGGAGTTACTAACCGACCTGGAGTCCAGCTGAAGATGAATTCTCACAGGAGTAACACCCAGCTGAGAGGCTACGCTCACAGGTCAGGGGGCAGGGGGGTGGGTGAAACAGGGAAGGGCATGAAGAGCTACAGATTTCAGACTATAAAATAAATTAGTCATAGGTGTGGAAGTACAGCACAGAGAACATAAGCAATAATTTGTAATATCTTAGTACGGTATCGGGGGTGATAGCTACACTTACCGTGGTGAGCATTTAGTAATGTATGTACTTATCGAATTACATGTTGTACACTGGAAACCAATATAACATTGTGTATCAACTATATTCCAATTAAAATAAAAAGGCGACACATGTCCTCCCATGAAGGAGCAGCAGGCAGGGCACGCAGCATGTGCCCGGGGTTTCAAACTGGCAAAACGAGTTGCAGAGGAAGAAGGAAATGTGAGGTGATGGTAAGAGACAGGTTGAAATAACTACTAAATATGAGAAGGTAATGAAAAGAAGGAAAAGAGTCAGGAGTTGGCAGAAAGACTGGAAGAACTGAGAGGAGTCAAGGATTAAAGGCTGAAGGGCAGATTTCGTGAGAATGGTCAGATTATTTCAGAGGGTCTTTTCTAGATGAATTTCCAATTCTGCCTTCATTCTCTCCCAAACAAACTGGAAACCCAAAACCTAGGTAGGCAAGGGGCTTACTTATGAAATTCCTAAAACAACCTTTTTTTTCCAATTAAAAAACATTACTGAGATTATAATTCATGTATACTACATTCCTTAACCATTCTATCATTTTTGGCTAATTCTACTATTATAGTTAAAAATATATTGTGGAAAATAGTTTTATGCTTCTTACTGTCCACATTTCATTGTTTCTTTAGAAGGCATTCCTGCAAATGAAATTACGGAATTAGTATATGAATCCAGTGCTCTTGAATAAGACACTTACTATTTTAGCCATCCAGACCTTTCCCTCTATAAAGTTTTAAATAAAAACAAGACACACATTATTTTGTAATGTTTTTTCTTTTTAACAATATTTTAAAGTATCCTTCTATGTCAATATATTTATGTCTAGCTTATCTTTTTAAAAGACTGCATAGTAATCCATTTTATGGACATTATCACTTCTTTAAACAACCCTTTACATATTAAACATTTATATTGTTTTTTTGTTATATAAATAATGTTACACTGGACATTTCTGTAATATATCTTTGCACAACTACCTGATTATTTCCTTGTGAAAAAAATACATAAGTAAAAGTGCTGGGTTAAAGAGTATATGTATTTTTCCAGCCTTTAATCCACACTCCAGACCTGCCTCCAACACAATGCCCCCCAATCAACAGTCTCACCTGTACTGTAGATCAATCATATGGTTCAACCCATGAATTTTACTTTTCTTAATAAAATTTGCCAATCTTAAAAGGAGAAATTGACAACTTACATTTTAATATATAATTATAAGAATCAATATTTTTCATGTATGTATAGGCCATTTACATATATGTTTGTGTGGAATTTCTCTTCATAGGCTCTGTCCATTTTTTTTAAACTGGGAAGTTCATGTTTTTGAGTATATGTGTAAGATCCAGTTGTAAAGAAATTTCTAATCATTTTGGGTGAATCATAGAACTATTTTTCCTTGAGTTTGTCTTTTCATTTTTTGTTTATTGATGTATTAAAAGTTTTAATGTGTTCAAATCTATCAATCTTTTTCTTTGATAGGAGAGGCAGAGAGGAAAACAGGATTTCTTAAGAAGAAAACACTGCCCATCTTTTTCTGAAGCTGTTTGCTATGCTGTCCCTACTTAATTACTCCAATTGAAAACTGCATGAATCAAACAATTATTTCTGAAAGAAAGGAGATTATTAACTCAGACTATATGAACATGTAAGGGATTATACAATGCCTTTTATTTTAATATTATCTTGGTATTACTTACCAAGTTCTTAAGAATGTCTCTAATAAGAATAAGAGTGCTTTACCCTATTATCAGAAGAATTTCATCAAAAAACGAAAATGAAAAACCTACAGTACCCTTGCACATTTGGAAAATAACAAATTAATAAGAGGAACACATTAAAACGTTCTGAAAAATGTTCAGACTTCCAGAGAACCAGGCTCTGCCGCATTAGCACTCATGAGTGGCATCCTGTAAAGAAAGTGTGGATTATCAGAGAAACTCAGTCTAAGGAAGACAATACTCACTATTCCAAAACTAAGATCATTTCTGATGGAGTCTCATAGACTTCATGTAAATTAATGACCCAGGGACTGTCCTGTGCTAGTTCAAGTACAGCAATCTCATGGATTATTTCCATCCGACAATCTTGGCCTTTTCTTCTTTTTCTCATGAACTTTGCTGCAAATTCTTTCCCAGAATCTTTCTTTATACATTTTCTCACCACTGCGAATTTCCCCCTAGAATTAAACAAAAACATTCACTGTTAAAGTTAACAACTTCCAGAGATGACAAACTCTTAATTCTCATCAGTGGATATGCAAAACTTAGGTCATATTCAATCATAGAAATAGCAATATTACTTAGGAATTTAATAGGATATGTCTACAACCAAATAAAATGTAATTTGTAAACCTGCAAAATACATTCTTCTTAATAGAGAATAACCAAATACTAAAGTCAGTATTTTTTAATTATGTATACAAGTAACTTAATTTTAGCACATTTATAAAAATGACTGAAATTTTTAAAAAAAGCATTTGACCTTTTAAAAGAAACTGGCTATCAGAATTCAGAATTCCTAAAATGATGTCACTGTCACTAACTTACTCTAAAAAAACACTATCGTTTCCCAAAATTATAAAAGTTAGGGATCTCATTTATATGCTATTAACTACAATGTCAACTGGGAAAGTCTAGTTTTCCTATAAAGATAGCTATAACAAGCCTTGTTTTGATACATTACACTACCATTTGTTATTAAACTATAAGTAGTTACACAGGGGAATCGGTATAGCATATTAAGGACATGAGCTCTGGAATTAGACAGACAAGGGCTTGAATCCCACAAATGGCTCTGTCACTCACTTGATACATAACTTTGGGTGATTTATTTAACCTTCTGAGGTCTCATTTTCCTTATCTGTAGAAGAGGACACAAAGGGAATCTACTTCACAGGGTTTAGTGTGAATTAAATTATGTAATACCTATCAGTTGCTTAGCATGTATTTGCCACACTCCTGGTGTTCAATAAAATAATATTAATCACACAAATCATTAAGTTGTGACTGTCATCACCCAACCCCTAAGTTGGAAGGCAACTTAGTTTTCTGACCTAATGCCAAATATCAGTGTCTTCTTACAGACTGTGAAGTAGTTTCTTCTACCCTGGGTACCTTATTACTTTAATAAAGTTTTCATTACAAGCCTAAACCTAACTTCAAGTGAAGGGCTGTAGTTGGGGTCTTTTGCCAAGCAGTACAGAAAGACCCACTCTCTCTTCCTCATGAAGTTCTTCAGGTATGGAAACAGCTAACACGATCTGTTAACGGCCACTGCCTTCTTCAATTTTCGATCATTCCTCACTCCCGTAAAGCTTTTAGGCCTCCTTACTGTTACGGCTCATCAGAACTACCGATCAAATGTGCCAACCAAATCTGAAGCAACTACTCCAAGTATAATCTGCTCCAAGGGTTACATGGTTACTATTTTGTTTATCTTGGCACAATACAACCTCATATTGCCTTTTAAAAAACTTGACAGGTTTTTCATATTTCACATTGCACTGGTAAATAAATTACCTGGATCTTTCCCTCTTGAATTTTTTCAAGCCAGTGTCCTTATATAGTATTTTAAAAATATTTTTAAAAAAATTAAATGCAAGGCTTGAATTTGCTCTATTAAATTCCAATATGTTTTGATCCAGCATTGCAGACTACTGATGTAATTTTGAGTACTAATCCTTCGTTCCTAGCTACTGTTGATCACAAATATGTTTTCATGCCCTCTATATTTGTTACCATCAGTATTAAAAATGTTAAATGACAAATCCCTAATCATAGCCCAACAGCTGTTCAATTAGGTAACATCCATCTAACAGCACCCTTATTCGAAGTCCTTTTTGTTCACAGAAATGTAAAAGACTTCTGCAGACACTGGGGACATTAAACCATAAACATATTCATCACAGACTAATACCTCCTTTTATTTTACCCCACAAAATCACTAGGCTAACTTCGTCATCAAATTTTAAGAGGTTCTTAATGACCTTTGGATTCTTTTGAGAAATAAAAATTATAATTTTTTTAATCTATATGTTAGAAGTTTCAAAAGAGAAATAGAGAAAGTTTAATTTGTAAAAAACTAAACAACATCCAACATATAATTGACAGCATGTCACTGGTAAATTAGAAATGACTCAGTTGAATTGCTCTCAAAGTACTCCCACATCAAAGACACAAATGTTTATTGTTACCACACCTCAAATTCCAGGCCATAAAGTACCTTGCAGTAAGTATTATACTACTTACCTGGCCTGACTGTATATTTTTGAAGACTAGATAGGACAAGTGAGAAATGGATTCATACACATCACTAACCTACAAATTCTGGAAACCCTTGTTAGGGAAGAGCCATCGCTACATTCAGAGACCAGAGGGAAGAACCTGCAGTTAACGCAATGGCTGCGGGCATGATCCATTTTTCTGGGTCACCAGGACAGTTCCCATGGCTCTCCTCTCACACCACTGACCGCCCTTGAGGTCTCCTTTGTTTTTATGGAAGCATTCTCCACAGTTTTAGGCTTACTTTTTCCTTGCACATTTCATGCTGTATACTGGGAATCGGCAAACATCTGCAATGTGCCAGAAAGTATTTTCAACTTTGCTGGCCAGATGGTCTCTGTCACTACTACTCAAGTCAGACGCTGTAGTGTGAAAGCAGCTATAGACAACAGGTAAATGAATGGGTTTCAAAAAGCCTTTATGGACACTGGAGGTTGAATTTCATGTAATTTCCAGATCATTAAATAGTACTCTCTTGATTTTTTCAACCATTTAAAAACATAAAAATCATTCTATATAGCTCACGAGCCTTACAAAAATAGGTGGCCAGCAGCTGTTTGTCAAGCCCTGCACTACCGCATGCTGAAGCCAATTCTGCCATCATTCTGATTCTGCATATCTCTGAAGCTGAGAGAGATAGCGGATCATAACGGCTTGAGGAAACATGTACCGCTTGCCTGTCAAATGACTGGTGCAACAGAAGGGGAACCCTTAGAGTCCTCAAGGAGTAGGAAGGATATCGAGATTTCTGGGAACTGTTCTTTCTGTAAAGCCACACAGTACACAGAAAGGTGAGATTCAGCATTCAAAGTGTGGAGTACTAGTGAACACTGTGAATTACACTGTCACAATGTCTCTAAATTTCACACCCCAAAGGGCTCTAGTGTGCATGATTTCCTACAGCTTCATGGTAAAACTGATTAGCATCTCAACCCTTAACTTGAGGTTACTGAGGCCTTTACAAAGCATAAAATAAATGTTTCTCTGACTTTTGGGGCCACAGTTATATACAGACAGGAAGCTAATGAGATTCAAAAGTCCTAAGATGTTTGTGGCATCTTAATTCTTTGTTGACTTACCAAAATTCTTCCTGAACTATATAGTTGTTACAATTTTCCAGGCTCTTCATTCACTTCACAAACAGATACAGCTCACTACTACATATTAGACTCAGAACTCAAGTTTTCATTAAACATTTTTTTGGGGGAACATCAGTAATTAATATATTTCAGAACTACTTAATGATAACATATTCCAGGCTGGTAGGGAGGGAACGATACTTAAACAATTATAACAAGAGGAAGTGACACTTGAGTTAGACCCACTAGTCTAAGCTTCTTAAGAATAGGGGTGGGTTTCAGAGAAGACAAGTGGTGACTCTATAGCATCTTACTATGCTGATGGACAGTGACTGTATGGGGTATGTGGGGGGGACTTGATAATAGGGCAGAATGTAGTAACCACAATGTTGCTCATGTGAAACCTTCATAAGATTGTATATCAATGACAGCTTAATAAAAAACTTGAAAAAAAGAATAGGGGTGGGTTTTATTTATCTTTGCATTACCAGTGCCTACCTGGAAGGCAGGGCGAGCATCTTTAGGTAGGTGTGACATGCTAAGGAGTTTGGGCTCTCTCAGGGTAAAAATGGGCACCTATTAGAATTTTTAAATAAGCCAATTGTTTAAAAAAGAAATTTCTGATAGTGTGGTAAAGAGCATACCATCAAGTATTAACTAGACACTAAGGAAGCCAATAAAATAATTCAAGGTATGTGTGTGAACTAAAGTAGCAGAAGTGGAGGCTGGAAAGAGAGAATGCATTTAAAAGATTTTCAAGGTCAGGATTCATTAGCACTCTCTGACCAGCTGAGCTGCAGAGAGGGAAGAAGAGGAAGGTGGAAGGGAAGGATGACATGTGGATTTTTAACATGGGTACTGGGTAAATGTGGTACCATCAACTGAGAGAAGAACAACTCAACAGCTTTGGCGGGTGAGTGTGGAGTGGGTAATGTGTTAGGTTTGGTAGGACAAGTTTGAGATTCCTTTCTCTGTAAAAAGAATACTGGACTCCAAATATAAGTTCTAGTGTTGTGTTACAGACAAAGGTGGAAAGACAATAGATTATCAGGTCAGACAAAGATAAAAAAGTGTAGCTGCTCCTATGAGTGGTATAGAGAGGAAGCAAAATGAAAGTGATCTCCAAGGTTCTAGGTCTAGTGCCATGCTAGATTACAAGAAAGTGCTTTGTTCATACCTGTACTATGTTATTTAAATTGGTCTGACATATTATAATTTGTTGCACTATGACTGTCTCCCTACCTAGGCTATGAGGTCCAAGGACTTACCATTCATCTTTGTATCTCCATGATATCCTGCACATGTCAGGTACATAAACAGGGTGTCAGAATATATGTATTATTTTTGTTATTTTGTAAAATAAAAATTCTATGGCAACTTAACCTCATAAAGGTTAGTATTTCAGCCACATTGGACTACCTGCCATTCTCTCTTTGACTGACTTTCTCTGCCACTGTGCTTATTTACTGCCAATGGTGGAATATCTTTCATAGCTGCTACTGAAATTCCATCCATTCCTTAAGGCTCAGCACAAATGTTATTTTCCCCATAAGGTTTTCCCATGTGCCATGTTATCTTGCCACTAAAGGGAATAGTGACTGATTTCTTACATTTAGGAGTAATTTCCAGAGTGTAGCAAAGTGCTTTATGTGTTTAATATGTAAGTACAATATTTGCTTAATAGCATTGGGGTACTTTATTTACATAGCATGTATGTAAAGAAGTTTCACTCAAGAAAGACCTAGAGTAGATTCTGTCTTCCTTGCCTCTGAAAGCAAAACAAAAACAAAATATCTGTTGACCCTAAGTGTAAAAAATCAATGAGGACATAAGATGAGTTATCAGCATGAGTGACAAGTACAGGCAAGGTTTTAAGTATCAGACTCAGTTTAAAATTCTGGCTAGGAACTACAATCTTCGGCAATTTACTCAACCTTTCTGAGCCTTAGATTCTTCATCTGTCAAATGAGGTTGATGGCATTTACCTTGCAGGGTAGGTAGTAAAGACTAAACAAAATTATATTTCAAAAGTGTGTAGCATTTGCTATGATCAGTCATCAGTAGCTACTGATTACTGTTTGAGGCATAATTTAAGATCTATGATAATAACAATAATTTGTAAAAAATAATCATAAAATGGAAGATCTGTGGAGATGGTGTAATCTGAACCCTCTACCTGATGCATAAATTCCTTCAATAAATCCAGTTCCTTCTTCCTTACTTGAATAGGTAAACCAAAGACAATAAGCTACTAAGTAGTTTCTAATACACTTGGTACAATAATCAGATTTTATACAATCTTGTAACTTATACTTTTGTAAAGAGGCTGAAATTCATTAAATTCTTAAGTTTATTTTAAATTATGATTTTAATTTTAGCATTATAAGCTCCAATTTTTCAAAATTAAAACAGTTGACTTAATGAGGTATCTGCCTTAGAGCAGAAGCCACTTCCTAAGCAACACCTGCTGCTGAAACACAAACATAGGCAAATTTTTTTATCCATCCAAATATCAGATTACCCAAAATTGTTTGTAAACATCATTCAGACTAATGGCCAGCTATCAAGAAATATTAAATAATATTTGTCCTAAAGCATGGCAATTTCTACTTGGGTATTATTTTAAAAGGGTCTCTATTTCTTAAGAAACTATTCCTTACAATTTATGACAAATGCTTAAGTAGTTATAAGGTACAAAACCTGAAGCCATTATTTATGGCTATGAATCTAAGCAAAGAACACAGTTCCTGAATATGCCCACCCTTCCATCCCCTTCAGCTTACACACTCTTATTCTCTAATAAAAACCCTTCCTTGTTCCTGTTACTTCTAACTGCTCTGAGGAGAATGAGACAGGACACCCCTATCTACCATAAGGCCAGCTGGGGGAGGAACTATATGGCACTGAAGCTTGGTAGACTTTGTTCCAATCTGCAATTTATTAAAATGCCCTCACATAAAAACTATGGGAATTTGCTTTAGCTGTAAGACAGATTACAAATAATTCTTTGAGAAAAATCGGTGGCATAATGGAAGTGATTTCAAAGGTGAAGTTCCAGCTCAGTCTTCTCCCACAAGACTGTCTCTGTCTTGTTTTTCTCATCCGAGAAATGAGCTCATCCAAACATACTGGGACAGGAATTAAGGGAGATAACACAGGTGGCACACAGGTAAAACTGTACAGCCCTACACATTTAACAAGTACCTGTTCTGTACAGAATTCATACTGACATCTTTTTTCCCCACAGGAAAATTCAACTATGAGTATGTGATTTATAAAACAAAAGTCCTTTTGACATCTTTTTTCCCATAGGAAAATTCAACTATGAGTATGTGATAAAAAAAAAAAAGTCCTCTTGCCTTTACAAATCTTCTCTTCTTAATATAAAATGTACGAGTACATCAAAAATGTTAAAGCTGAGGACTAGATAATGAAAACACAAGTAAGGCACATGATCTGATGTGAAATTAGCATAATTTTAAATTCCTAGAAACATCTGTTTCTACCCTATCAATAAACTCCAGGGAAATTAACATTATGAAAAACTTCTCAGGACTCAACATCTTATCTCCTGAGCCTCGCAGTCATTAATATGGTTTACACTGGCACATACCCTGACTCAAAGAAAGGTAGCAGGCCTTAGGGATAACAAGTCACTCTTCAAGCAATAAAAGAAAATTTTACATCATGTATTTATCCACATTTGGGTTGCATGGACTCTGCTGGGGACGTAAAGAATGGAACATTTCTTAAAATAACATCAATCACACCCTGTCATCACCGTGGAACCAAAACTGACCATTTAAAAAATTCTCTTCAAACAACTGTTTCACTGAAAGCTTTATATTTCTGTAAGATAAAATAATGGTGACTCCTGAAAGAACTGAATTTGTGTTTGAACAGTTAGCTCTTCACACCTCTTCAACATTTGCAACTCAAAGGCAATAGAATAAAACGAATAGGTCTTGTTTTTCCCATCACATTATTAAAATATAACATGGGTAATTGTGTAAGTTCTGTATCAGCATGAGGTCAATTACTTCCATTAGAAATGCAAAAAGAGTTAACAGCTGGAAAAAGAGACAATTTTTCTATCTTACTACAGAAAAGATTACGTATAAACATATTCAATTATGGCAAAACCATAACATACAGACAAAATTTATGAACCTCAAACAAAGACTAATAACACAAAAAGCTAAAAAAAAAAAAAAGCTAATAACACAAAAAAGTGAGACATTTAAACAGTCCTAGTGTCTTTTGCAATGAGATTTCATTATTTTTGCCAGAAAGAAGTGTGTTTTGAGGTTGTGCAGGTTTTGGTATTTTTGATTTTTGGTTACATTTACTGTGACACAAGGAATTACATTTATTGAGTGCTCCCCCTAAGTTAAGCACAACTTTGATTCTATGGATGTGCTTTGATTCCCTCAGCAATTCTAGAGGCAATCAAAGGTTAGGTAAATTACCCAAATACACATGACCAGTAAGCAGAGAGCCAAGGTCCGGTCACAGACTGTCTCCAAAGCCCCTGTGCCTAACCACTGCATTAAACTCTGCCATGAAAAAGGGAACCACAAAGAAACAAATACATTAATTTCATCTTTCAGTTTTAGGCTCTTATATCAAGTATCTACCTAATTGCAAGGTTTCAGTGCTTCAGGAATCATTACTTTTGTAAAGAAATTTACATAAGAAAAGATATATAACTGTCATAACCTTAAAACAGAAACCTAACAGGCAAGTGAATTTTATAAAACAGGTTAAAACAAAAGCTGAAAGGAACATTCCTGAAGGAATCAGCATCACGACACCTGGTGGGTACAAGTCATTTTTTTCAGATTAGATCACTTGTTATAAAGTCTACAAGACAGTGCTTGCCACCTGAAGGCATTTCGGTGTTATAATACCAGTTTTTCTCTTGTGGAATGAAGCCAGACAACTCAAATAATAGAAAGTCTCAGCTTCCGTTCTTCAAGAAATCAGGGTTACTTCAGAATGTCTGGAATTTCAACGAACTCGAATACCCAGCTGAGTCAGTAGCTCTCTCCATCTTTTGTCATACTTCACAGCGTGTGTAAATCCACCTAATTAGGGCCTATCATAGTGAAGTAAACCTTGCTCCTAAAAGATGTTTTTCCTTTTGTAAACACTTGAAATAAGAAATTTTTAACATAGGTCCCGTTCAAAAAAGAGCTATTTCTAAAAGTTACCTTAATATCTGTAAAGCAGTGCATTTTAAACGTTTTTTGTAACCAATGTCACAAGACCCTCCTTTTCCAAGAGGCTGTCATAATGGTGAGGGCCTTTCCTAATTACAACATGGTGCAGTTTTGCAACCATGACAAATGTTTGCAACAGCTGACACTGAAGTCTAGGTGCCAGGCCCAGTGGCATGAGCTTTACAGGCACTGACTCTTCCCGACACCCTTATGAGGGAGACAATGTCTTTCCACTGATTTAATGGGTGAGACGCGTGAGGCTGGGGAGCCTAAGGCGTCCACCCAAAGGCACGCATAGCACACATGGCCGGGACAGAAGCTCAGGTCTGACCCAAAGCCAGCGCTTCTCACTTCTCCAATCTGTTCTCAAGGTAAAGGGGAGTCCGTCCCCAAACCCCCATCACTACCTCACCTTTCTTCAACATTCAAAAATGTAAAGTGTCCAAACAGCCTTAGCCTCTTACTATTTAAAATAAACAACAAAAAACCAAGTAGTAAGGCACCCTACCTCTACAAGAGTGGGCGAGAGGAGAAGACAAGGGCCGGCCCAGAGCGGGTAGAAAGGGAAAGAGGGCCAAGGGCCCAGAGCTCGGAAATGAAACCAACTGAACCGTAGGTACCAGGACTTACACACTTCAGAGCTAAAATAGCACAAAACCAAGAACCCGAAATGAAGTCAGCAGAAGGCTGACAGTTCACACCGCGCGGGTGCAGAGGAAGCTGTCACGCTGATGTTATCTTTTATTACCGCCACAGGAGACCTAAGAATCCACAGTTTAAGGTAAAAACAAGCTGACTCTAACCTCGGGTTTTCCTGCAGACTCGCTGCCGCGGGCTCCCACGAGCGGCTCAGCTCGCACGCCCCTGCCCCTACGGGACCGCGAGAACCGCCGGCCGCTCCAACGGAGGGGGTCTCGCTTTGGGTAACCTGCCCTCGGGGGCTTTGCCCCACACGCGCGCAGAGCACCGCGCCAGGTCCGGCGCGGATCGCGGCGCGGCTCAGCTGCCGCCCGCCCCCAACTTTGTGCCAAGTCACAGCGCGCTATCGGCCCCGCACCGCCGCCAGCGCGCCCGTCCGCCTCACCTGCCCAGCTCCCGGCCCGGGCTCAGGCTGTAGCCGTCCTGGAAGGGATCGGTGCGCACAGCGGCGCGGATCTCCGTCAGCAGCCCGCGGGCCGGGGACGGGAGCGGCGGCCGGCGCGGCGCGCTCAGACCCCGGCCTGAGCCTGAGGCCGCGGCCGAGGAGGAGCCGCCGCCTCCTGGCTTCTCCGGGGGCACCATAGTGTTCGGGCGCGCCTCCTTTCCGGTCCCCCGGCTCGCTCCGAGCTGCAGGCGGGTAACGGTCCCGCCTCCAGGAGCTCCGTGGGGGAGCGCCGAGCCTCCAGCCTCTGGCTCTTCCCTCGCCGCGCTCAGACTGCGGCATCCGGTCGCGCAACTGCGGGCCCGCCCCGCGGCCCGCCCCCGGTCCCGGCCCCGGCCCCGCCTCCTCGCTGAACGCCCGCGGGCCCCCGACAGCCGGCGCCCCGTGCGCACCCTCTGCAGTCGAAGGAAGGAAGGTGCAGCCTAGGGGCCCGCCCAGGCGTCCTGGAGGCGAGGAGGCTCCCCCCACACTTCCCGCCCTAGGCCAGATGTGTCATCAGCTGTGCACCTGTTGAGCATCTGAGTTCCAAAACCTGAGCCTCTGTTAGTGAAAGACATATGAAAAGTCAGAGGTTTATGATCCACTTTCCCTTGGGCCGGTGGGGAGGCATGGTGAGATTCTGGTGCCCGCTCCGTACAGCACGTGGGAGGTGCCTCCAGCAGTTGGTTCCTTTCTGCGCTGGGGGGGCAGCTCTGGAGGCAGGAGTTAGGTAAATATTATTAAGCTCTCACACCAGCCCTATGAAATTCTTCCCGTCTCCATTCTTCCTATATTTAACTTTCAAGGTGCTCTCATCTAGAATTTTTTTAATTATTGATTTATGATTGACTACAATATTATATTAGCTTCAAGTGTACAAATAACAATCCCATATTTTATACATTATGAAATGATCACCATGATAAGCCTAGTTACCATCTGTCACTAACAAAATTATTATAATATTATTGACCATATTCGCTATGCTGTACATCACCTCCTCATGACTTATTTCATTTATAACTGGAAGTTTTTACCTCTTAATCCCCTTCACCTACTTCACCTGTCCCCCCAGATCCCTCCTTGCAGGCGGTTGGTTCTCTGTATCAGTAAGTTTGCTTCTTAATTTGTTTTGTTCTTTGGAGTCCACATATAAGAAAAATGGCTTTGTTTCAAAGAAAATAAGAAACCAGTGGCATAAGGACGTTAGGGATGACTTCATGATCACAGCATTTACTAAGTCATGAAGGAATGAGATTTAATGAGACAAATGAGAATATAAGAAAATGCCCATCAGTTTCTATTTTTTTGTATTTGTCCTTCTCTGTCTTATTTCACTTAGCAGCATAATACCCTCTTGGCCCATCTATTTTGTCACAAATGGCAATATATATATGATTCACCTGCCCATGAACACTTAGGTTATGTCCATATCTTGGCTATTGTAAATAATACTGCAGTAAACATGGGGGTGCATGTATCTTTTTAAGTTAGTGTTTTCATTTCCTTTGGGTAAATACCCAGAAGCAAATTGTTGGATCCACAGTAACTGTACCACTTTACATTCCCACTGACAGTGCACAGGGTTCCTTTTTCTTGACTCTTTGTCAACACTTGTTATTTCTTGTCTTTTTTAATAGTATGAGGTGATATCTTGTTGTAGTTTTGATTTGCATTTCCCTGATGATTGGTGATGTTGAGCATCTTTTCATGTGTCTGTTGGTCATCTGTATGTCTATTCAGGTCCTCCACTCATTTTTAAATCGGGTTATTTGTTTTTTGATACTGAGTTGTACAAGTTATACACATTTTATACACATTCTTTATATATTTTGGGTATCAACTCCTTATCAGATATAGCATTTGAAAGCATCTTTTCTCACTCAGTAGGCTGCCTTTTCATTTTGCTGAGGGTTTCTTTTTCTGTGCAAAAACTTTTTAGTTTGATGTACTTCCATTTGTTTATTTTTGCTTTTGTTGCCCTGCCTGAGGAGACATATCCAAAAAAAAATATTGTTAAGATGGATGTCAAATTGCTTACTACCTATGTTTTCTTCAAGCTGTTTTATGGCTTCAGGTCTTTTTGAGTTACATAATGGTTTTTAGTCCTTAATCCACTTTTAGTTTCTTTTTTGTATATGGTATAAGTGGTCCCGTTTCATTCTTTTGCATATAGTTGACCAGTTTTCCCAGCACCTTTTATTAAAGAGACTGTCTTTCCCCATTGTATGTTTTTGCTTCCTTTGTGATAAATTCATTGAGAATATAAGCATAGGTTTTATTTCTGGGCTCTCTATTATGTTGCATTCTTCTGTGTTTGTTTTTGTGCCAGTACCATACTGTTTTGATTACTTTAGCTTTATAGGATTGTTTAAAATCTGGGCACTTGATACCTCCTGCTTTGCTCTTCTTTCTTGAGATTGCCTTCAGTATTCAGGGTTTTTTGTGGCCTCATACAAAGACTAGGGTTCTTTGTTCTACTTCTATTAAAAATGCCATTGGTATTTTGAAAAGGATTCCATAATCTGAAGATTGCTTTGGATAGTATGAAAATTTTAATAACATTAAATCTTCCAATCCATGAGCACAGAATGTCTTTCTGTTTATTTGTGTTGTCTTCAATTTCTTTAATCAAATCTTACAGTTTTCAGAGTACAGGTCATTCACCTCTTTGGTTATCTTTATTCCTAAGTATTTTATTCCTTTTGGTGCAATTGTAAGTGGGGTTGTTTTCTTAATTTCTCTTTCAGATAGTTTGTTATTGGTGTACAGAAATGCAACAGATTTCTGTATATTGATTTTGTATCCTTCAACTTTACTAAATTTATTTCCAATAAATTCATTTATTCTATTAGTTTTTTTTGCAGAGGCTTTAAGGTTTTCTGTATATAGTATCTTGTCATCTTCAAATAGTGGCAGTTTTACTTCTTCCTTACCAATTTGAAATATTTTATTTCTTTTTCTTAGTTGCTGTGACTAGGACTTCCAATAATATGTTGAATAAAAGTGGTGAGAATGGGCATCCTTGTCTTGTTCCTGGCCTTAGAGAAAAAGCTTTCAGCTTCTTACCATTAAGTATGATGTCAGCTATGGGTTTGCCATACATGTCCTTATTAGGTTGAGGTACATTCCCTTTATACCCAATTTCTTGAGAGTTTTTATTAAAATGGATTTTGCAATTTGTTAAATGCTTTTACTGCCTCCATTGAGATGATCATATGATTTTTCTTCTTCATTTTGTTAACGTGGCATATCACACTGATTTGTGGATGCTAAAACATCCTCAAGTATCCCTAGATGAAACTCACTTGATCATGGTATGATCCTTTTAATATATTGTTAAGTTTTGTTTGGTCATATTTTGTTGAGGATTTTTGCATGTATGTTCATTGGAGATACAGCATATAATTTTCTTTTTTTGTAGTGTCTTTGTCTGGTTTTGGTATCAGGGTAATGCTGGCTTCATAAAATGAATTTAGAAATGTTCCTTCCACTAATTTTTGGAACAGTTTTTAAATGTATGGTAGAATTTACTTGTGAAGCCATTTGTACCTGGACTTTTGTTTGTTGGGAAGTTTTTGGGTTTTGATTATATTTCACTACTAGTAATCAGTCTATTCAGATTTTCTACTTCTTCATGATTCTGTCTTGAAAAGTCATATGTTTCTAGGGATTTATCCATTTCTTCTAGATTGTTTAATTTGTTGGCATTTCATTGTTCATAGCATTCTCTTATGATCCTTTGTATTTCTGTGGTATTGATGTAATTTCTCCTCTTTCATTTCTGATTCTGTTTATTTGGAGTCTCTCTTTTTCTTGATGAGTCTAGTAAAAGGTTTATCAATTTTGTTAATCTTTTCAAAGAACCATTTCTAAGTTTCATTGATCTTTTCTATTTGTTTTAGTCTCTGTCATTTATTTCCATCCTGACCTTTATTATTTCCTTCCTTCTGCTAACTTTGGGCTTTGTTTTTCTTCTCTTTCTAATTCCTTTGAATGTAATGTTAGATCATTTCTTTGACACTTTTCTTTTTTCTTGAGATAGGCCCATATTGCTGTGAACTTCCCTTTTAAAACTACTTTTTGCTTCCCATAGGTTTTGGAATGTTGTGTTTTCATTTCAATTTTCCTCAAGAAATTTTTTATTTCCTCTGGTTTCTTTGCTGACCCATTGGTTGTTTAGTAGCATGTTATTTAGTTTCCACATGTTTGTGTGTTTTCCAATTTTCTTCTTGTAAATGATTTCTAGTTTCATACTGTTATAATGAGAAAAAATGCTTGGTATGTTTTCAATCTTCTTAATTTTATTAAGAATTGTTTTGTGGCTTAATATGTGATCTCTTCTGGAGAATGACCCATGTGCACTTTAAAATAATGTGTATTCTGCTGTTTTTGGTTGGAATGTATATATCTATTAAGTCCATCTGGTCCAAGTTGTCATTTAAGGCCAATGTGTCCCTATTGATTTTCTGTCTAGACGACCTATCCATTGATGTAAGTGGGCTATTAAAGTCCCCTACTATTATTATATTGATATTTCTCCAGTTGCAGGATGGGGTGGGCAAAGCACACCTGAGATGCTGGCAAGCTAGAGGGAGGGCACCAAACCAGTGCTTTGTCAGCTCCACCACCAGCAAGTTAGGGTGAGACTGCAAAAATGGTTCCAGCCAGAACTTCTGTCCCTAGATAAAGTTCTTGCAGTTTCCTACCTCTTTGGCAACTGCTTTAAAATTAGTAAGTGTGTCTCCCTTACTTGTGGTCTAGGCCCTTTTCAGTCTATTGCTTTTTTTTATAGGATCTAAGAGTGAATGAGTTTGCATGTGAGCACTTTAAAAGTGGGATCTCCATTCCCTATAGTTCTATGATTCTATTGGTCTTATCCCCACTGATTTTCAAAACCAGACATTTGGGGGGTTCATCTTTCTGATACGGGCCGCCAGGGTCAGAATGCCTGGTATGGGGCACAATCCCTTCACTCCTTGAGAGAGCTTTCCATGTTTTTGGAATCCCTCTAGCTTGTGGCATCTCCACATCTGGGGTGGGGTCCCAAACAAATTATTATTCTTTTATAGCTGTAAATTTTTTGTTTTCATGGGAAGAGGTGATTTAGGGTCTTTCTACACTGTCATTTTGAATCCCCTCCTCTCATCCAGTCTTATGGCTTTAATTATATTCGTATGCTCATAACTATAGAATTTATATCTCTAGCTTCCAACTTTTCTCTGAATTTCAGACTCATATTTAAGTGTACCTGGAATCTTCAGTTAATTTAACATATACAAAAATAAGTTCCTGATTACCCTTCATAAATGCAGTCATGCCCATCTTCCCCATCTCAGTAAACAGTAAGCTCCATTCCTCCAGTTTCAGGCCAAACAATGGGTTCAGCATTGACTCCCCTTTCTTCTCATACCATTCATCCGATTTTAAGTACATGCTCTAAGCTTTACTTGTAAAATATATCCAGAATATGGTCACTTCTCTCCATTTTCAATTACCAAATTGGCTTAAGTCACTATTATCTCTTTTCTGGATTATTGTAATAACTTACTAACTGGACTGTTTCCATAATTTTTCCTCCTCAATCCCACATAGTTTATTTTCAAAGCAATCAAAATGATCTTTTAAAAATCTAAATCATTTCATGTCATGGTTCTGCCCAAAGTGTTCTGATAGAATTTTGTTTTTGGAAATGAGGAACTAGTTTTTTTGGGATCAATACTCTGACTGAGGAAATGTGGAAAATATTTAAAAACAAACAAACCTTTGCTTGAAATATCAGAGAGCTTCAAATGCAGCAAGGGCTTGGATGACTAACATGCTGGAAAGAAAGGATGCACAGAATGGTACCACTTTCTCCAGGAGGCATTTGCTGATTCTGTTAAAGTAGGCAGTTAGATAGACATGAGTAGGAACATAAAGAGGAGGGCAGACCACCCAGTCTCCACCCTGAGACCTCCCTGTTTCCCTTAGACCAACCCCTTTTGTGGTTCAGCACAAACTGATGAGCAAAAGGTATGGGTCCCTGGGACTTTCCCAGTTTTGGAACAACGCACTTAAGGAAAACCTTGTTGCTAATAACCCTGAGACCATTATAATATCATTTATATCACAGTTTGGGCCCCAACAATGGTTTTCACATAGGTGCTCATGAGGAAATGAAGACATAAGCTTGTGCAAAGGAGCTGAAGGGGAGCAAGGCAGATCCAAAGGATGATATAAGAATGACAAAATTGTTGGAAGGAAACCAAATAAACTCCTATAAAAAGACACCCTTGGGGGCAGCCTGCTCCTCTGTCTTTGGACCATGCTTTTCTTTTGCTTTCCTAAATAAAAAGTCCCTTGCAGCTCTAACTTTCTATCAGGTCTCTTGGTTGGATATTTTCCTTGGAGAAGACAAGAACTGAGGAATTCCATAGTCTAACAGCCTGGTGACTGAAAGGAGAGAAAATAAGCAGAGCTTCCGCCCTGTCATGCTGCCGTCTTTAATCATGGCATCTCCAGGGGCTGGAGAGACAAAAAATTGAAGTGAAAGATCTGTTAAGGAGGAGCAGCTGGTAAGCACTCCAGAATTAAAGTTAAAACCCTGAAAGTCTACATCCTAAGAGCATTGATAAAAGGGAATTAGATCAGTCCTCACAAGGACTCCACTGCTTCAAAGTGCAAAAATAAATCCCTTCTGGAGGAAAACATCATCCAGACCCACACATTATCTGTATAGTATTTCACACACATTGTCTGGCACTTAGTTTTAAAAGAGGTACATGAAAAGAACTGTTTTAAAAACTAAAGAAAAATACAGAAATAGCCAAGCAGGAGGTCCTGAAATTGGATTTTAAAGACAGATTGTTAAATAATTCTGTTTAATATTGTCAAGAAATTAAATGAGGAGATAGAGAATTTCAGGACAGAACTAGGAACTTCAAAGGAGAATGAGGTGGAATTTTTGAAATTGGAAAAGAAAACCCCACAAACTAAGACTATGATAGAAGAGATGGGTTTAATAATAGATGCAGTACAATGTAATAATTAGTGAACCTGATAATTGAATTTAAAATGTCAAAAATCATGCAAAATGTAACACAGAAGATAAAAGGACAAAATGTTCAGAAAAGAGAATAAAATACATATGGTATGGGGTAAAATGTTCTAATGCACATGTAATTGATGTACCAGAGGGAGAGAAGAAAGAAAGCAATATTTGTAAAGATAATGGCTAGGAATTTTTCAAAACTAGTGAAAGACAACAACTCACAGAATCAAGAAACATTATGAATATCAAGCACAACTTCAAGCAAAGAAAACTATAACAAGGCAAATCTTAAACTACTGAAAATTAAAGACAAAGAGAAAAATCTTTAAGAATGGGGAGAGAGGATTAAAGATGGCAGCATGACAGGTGAGACAGAGGCCTCCTCCTAAACTGCATATAATATGAAAATATAATTAATACAACTAATCCTGAAAGAGCAACAGGAAAGAGGGCTATGCCAGACTGCACACACCTGGAGAAAAGAGCAGACCTCACAGAACAGGGTAATGTACCAAAGCTGTGGCCCGGCGGGACCTGAGCCCTTCTGCCACCCCAGCTTACCAGTGGGAGGAAGAGAAATGGACAGGGAGGGAGTTGGGGGCCCAGGACTGCTGAACACCTAGCTCTGGAGATCTGCTCTGGGAGCACAAACCTACATTTCATGGCGCTCTGGTGATTAGGGTGATTGGAAAGCTAAGACAGGCAGATACCTGGAGAGACTGAGATTCCAGCTGCTTGTGGAAAACAGGGATCGATATATGGCTGCTCTCAGACAAAAGAAAGGTGAGCAATCTGAGAGACTTCCTAACAGTGAGAGGGTCACTAAAGGGGCAAGGATTGCACAGAGCTTGCTTCTCAGGAGAATGGACATGCAGACAAAATTGTCTGGGTGCACTCTGCCCAGCAGGTTGGGAATTTTCACAATCTTTAGATGCTCCAGCCCCCTGGCTGGCTACACAGCTCCAAGGACCACCTCTGTGATATGCAGCCTGCTGCACCTTCCTCCCTACCAGCCTGCACCTGGGTTGCAAATTGGCAAACACTGCCCTTGCATCAGGCCAATCAGAGGGAAGCCCCACCTACAGAAGCTGCAAACACAAAGCATAGAGGCTTATACCTGTGTGCTCAGCCCACTGGTTCTGGCAGTGGAGACAGGCAAAGCAACCAAGAAGCAGGAAACAGCTCTTTCCTCCCCCCAGGCACCAACCTACTTCCCTGCAAACCCCGACATTGCTCCAGGGTCTGAGCAGCTCCAGAGAGTAGAGCTTCTGGGCACGAGAGGGTGCACATACAAATATGAAACGTCAAAGGTACCTGGTTCAAAGCAAAACCATATATACACTGGAGAAAGAGTCAAATGAAACTGATTTCATGAATCTTCCTGAAAGAGATTTCAAATAAAAACCATAAACATAATCTTGGAGGTACAGAAAAATATTCAAGAACTTAGGAATGAATTCCAGTCAGAGATCCAATCATTACAGAACACAGTATCAGACATGAAACATACAATGGAAGGTTTTAAAAGCAGAATAGATACAGTGGAGGAGATTATAAATGAAATAGGATTTAGAGAAAGGGAATACAAAGAAGCTGAGGCCTAGAGAGAATAAAGGATCTCTTAAGAAAAAAAGAATATTGAGAGAACTGTGTGACAAATCCAAACGGAACAATATGCATACTAAAGGAGTTCCAGAAGAAGAAGAGAGAGAAAAAGGGATAGAAAGTGTCTTTGAGGAGGTAATTGCTGAAAACTTCCCCAATCTGGGGAAGGAGATAGTCTCTCAGGCCATGGAGGTGCACAGATCTCCCAACACAAGGGACCCAAGGAGGACAACACCAAGACATAAAATAATTAAAATGGCAAAGATCAAGGATAAAGACAGACTATTAAAAGCAGCCAGAGAGATAAATGATATCACATACAAAGGAAAGCCCATCAGGCTATCATCAGACTTCTCAGAAGAAACCTTACAGGCCAGAAGGAAGTGGCATTATCTATTTAATGCAATGAAGCAGAAGGGCCTCGAACCAAGAATACCAAGGGAAGATTATCAATTAAATTTGAAGGAGGGATTAAACAATTTCCAAATAAGCAAAAGCTGAGAGAATTTACCTCCCCAAAACTGTCTCTACAGTGTATTTTGGAGGGATTGCTATAGATGGAAGTGTTCCTAAGGTTTAATAGCTGTCACCAGAGATAATAAAACCACAGTAAAGAAAGCAGGACAGTTAATTACTTAGCAAATACATAATTAAATCAACTATCCACAAAGTCAACCAAGGGATAGACAAAGAGTACAGAATATGATACTAATATATAAAGAATGGAAGAGGAAGAAAAAGGAGGAGAGAAAAAAGGAACCTTTACATTGTGTTTGTAATAGCATGCTAACAGTCAAGTTAGATGGTTAGATAGTAAGGAAGTTACCCTTGAATCTTTGGTAACCACAAATCTAAAGCCTGCAGTGGTGATAAGTACATACCTATTGGTAAACACCCTAAATGTAAATGGTCTGAATGCACCAATCAAAAGACATAATGTCACTGAATGGATAAAAAAACAAGACCCATCTATATGCTGCCTACAAGAGACTCACTATAAACCCAAAGACATACACAGACTAAAAGTGAAGGGATGGAAAAAGATATTTCATGCAACTAATAGGGAGACAAAAGGAGGAGTTGCAGTAGTTGTATCAGCCAAAATAGTCTTCAAAACAAAGAAAGTCACAAGAGACAAAGAAGGGCATTACATAATGATAAAGGGGTCAATCCAACAAGAAGAAATAACCATTATAAATATCTATTCACCCAACACAGAAGCACCTACATATGTGAAACAAAAACTAACAGAATTAAAAGGGGAAATAGAATACAATGCATTCATTCTAGGAGACTTCAACACTCCACTCACTCCAAAGGACAGATCAACCAGAAAGAAAAGAAGTAAGGAGGCAGAAGAACTGAACAACACATTAGAACAGATGGACCTCACAGACATCTACAGAACTCTAAACCCAAAAGAGGCAGAGTACACATTCTTCTCAAGTGCACAAGAAACATTATTAAGAATAGATCATATACTAGGTCACAAAAAGAGCCTCAGTAAATTAAAAAAGATTGAAATTGTACCTGCCAGTTTCTCATACCACAAAGGTATGAAACTAAAAATAAATTATGCAAAGAAAATGAAAAATCCCACAAACACATGGAGGCTTCACAGCATGCTCCTAAATAACCAATTGATCAATGACCAAATAAAAACAGAGATCAAGCAATATATGGAGACAAATGACAGGAATAATTCAATGCCGCAAAAATCTCTGGGACACAGTGAAGGCCGTGTGAAGGGGGAAGTATATTGCAATACAGGCTCACATCAGGAAAGAACAACAATCCCATATAAACAGTCTAAACTCACAATTAACGAAACTAGAAAAAGAAGAACAAATGAGGCCCAAAGTCAGTAGAAGGAGGGACATAATAAAGATTAGAGTGGAAATAAATAAAATCAAGAGGAATAAAACAATGGAAAGAATCAATGAAAGCAGGATCTGGTTCTTTGAGAAAATAAACAAAATAGATAAACCCCTAGCCAGCCTTTCCAAGAAAAATAGAGAGTCTACACACATAAACAGAATAAGAAATGAGAAAGGAAAAATCACTATAGACACCACAGAAAAACAAAGAATTATGAGAGAATACTATGAAAAATGATATGCTAACAAACTCTATAACCTAAAAGAAATGGACAACTTTCAAGGAAAAAAAATCTTCCAAGGCTGACTCAGAATAAAACAGAAAATCTGAGCATACCAATAACCAGCAATGAAATTGAATTGGTAATCAAAAACTACCTAAGAACAAATACCCTGAACCAGATGGCTTCACCACTGAATTTTATCAAACATTTAGTGAAGACCTAATAACCATGATCCTTAAAGTTTTACAAAAAGAAGAAGAGGGAATACTTCCAAACTCATTCTATGAGGCCAGAATCACTCCAATACCAACCAGGCAAAAACACCACAAAAAAAGAAAATTACAGACCAATATCCCTGATGAACATAGATGTAAAAATACTCAACAAAATATTAGCAAACCAAATTCAAAAATATGTCAAAAATATCATCCACCATGATCAAGTAGGATTTATTCCAGGGATGCAAGGATGGTACAATATTAGAAAATCCATCAACATCATCCATCACATCAACAAAAAGAATGACAAAAACCACATGATCATCTCCATAGATGCTGAAAAATCATTCGACAAAATTCAACATCCAATCACGATAAAAACTCTCAACAAAATGGGTTAAGAGGGTAAATACCTCAACATAATAAAGGCCATATATGACAAACCCACAGCCAACATCATACTTAACAGCGAGAAGCTAAAAGCTTTTCCCTTAATATTGGGAACAAGACAAGGATGCCCACTCTCTCCACTTTTATTCAACATAGTTCTTGAGGTCCTTGCCACAGCAATTATACACCACAAAGAAATAAAGGGAATCCAGATTGGTAAGGAAAAAGTTAAACTGTCACTGTTTGCAGATGACGTGATGTTGTTCATAAAAAACCCTAAAGACTCCACTCCAAAACTACTAGATCTAATATTTGAATTCAGCAAAGTTGCAGGATACAAAATTAATACACAGAAGTCTGTTGTATTCCTGTTTATCCTAATGATGAACTAGCAGAAAGAGAAATAAGAAAAACAATGTCATTCACAATTGCATCAAAAAGAATACCTAGGAATAAACCTAACCAAGGAAGTGAAAGACCTATACTTTGAAAACTACAAGACACTCATGAGAGAAATTAAAGAAGATACCAATAAATGGAAACACATCCCATGCTCATGGATAGGAAGAATTAATATTGTCAAAATGGCCATCCTGCCTAAAGCAATCTACAGATTCAATGCAATTCCTATCAAAATACCAACAGCATTCTTCAAAGAATTAGAACAAATCATTCTAAAATTCATATGGAACCACAAAAGACCCTGAATAGCCAAAGCAATCCTGAGAAGGAAGAATAAAACTGTGGGGATTACGTTCCCCACCTACAAGCTCTACTACAAAGCCATGGTAATCACGAAAATTTGGTACTGGCACAAGAACAGAACAATAGACCAATGGAACAGACTAGAGAGCCCTGATATAAACCCAACTATGTATGGTCAATTAATATATGATAAAGGAGCCATGGACATACAATGGGGAAATGACAGCCTCTTCAACAGTTGGTGTTGGCAAAACTGGACAGCTACATGCAAGAGAATGAAACTGGATTATTGTTTAAGCCCATACACAAAAGTTAACTGAAAATGGATCAAAGACCTGAATGTAAGTCATGAAACCATAAAACTCTTAGAAGACAACAAGGGCAAAAATCTCCTGAATATAAACATGATCATCTTCTTCCTGAACACATCACCTCAAGCAAGGGAAACAAAAGCAAAAATGAACACATGGAACTACATCAAACTAAAAAGCTTCTGTACAGCAAAGGACACTATCAACAGAACAAAAAGGCATCCTACAGTATGGTAGAATATATTTGTAAACGACATATCTGACAAGGGATTAACATTGAAAATATATAAAGAACTCACACACCTCAACAGCCAAAAAGCAAATAACCCAATTAAATAATGGGCAGAGGATATGAAGAGACAATTCTCCAAAGAAGAAATTCAAATGACCAAGAGGCACATGATAAGATGCTACACATCACCAATTATCAAAGAAATACAAATTAAAACCACAATGAGATATCACTTCATACCAGTAAGGATGGCCAGCATCGAAAATACTAAGAACAATAAATGCTGGCGAGGATGAGGAGAAAATGGAACCCTCGTACACTGCTGGTGGGAATGTAAGCTAATTCAACCCTTGTGGAGAGCAATATGGAGGTTCCTCAAAAAACTAAAAATAAAAATACCATTTGACCCAGGAATCCCACTCCTGGAATTTACCCAAAGAATACAAGTTCTCAGATTCAAAAAGACGTATGCACCCCAGTTTATCATAGCACTGTTTACAATAGCCAAGATATGGAAGCAACTTAAGTGTCCATCAGTAGATAAATGGATAAAGAAGAGGTGGTGCGTATACACAATGGAATACTATTCAACGATAAGAAAGAAACAAATCCTACCATTTGCAATAACATGGATGGAGCTGGAGGATATTATGCTCAGTGAAATAAGCCAGGTGGAGAAAGACAAGTGCCAAATGATTTCCCTCATTTGTGGAGTATAACAACGAAGCAAAACTAAAGAAAAAAAAAGCAGCAGACTCACAGACTCCAAGAGGGGACTAGCAGTTACCAAAGGGGAGGTGTGTGGGAGGGCAGGTGGGGAGGGAAGGCAGGTGGGGAGGGAGGGAGATGGGGATTGAGGGGTATTATGTTTAGTACACATGGTGTGGAGGGATCATGGGGAGAACAGTGTAGCACAGAGAAGGCAAATAGTGAATCTGTGGCATCTTACTGCACTGATGGACAGTATTGGGGTATGGGGGGGACTTGGTAATATGGGTAAATGTAGTAACCACATTGTTTTTTCATGTGAAACCTTCATAAGACTGTATATCAATAATATCTTAATAAAAAAAAAGAATGGGCAGAGAAAGGAGATATATTACCTGCAAAAGAGCAACAATAAGGTCAAGAGCTTATCCTCAAAGAAACCACGGAAACCTAAAGAACTTCGGGTGTTCAAAGTGCTAAAGGAAATTAGCTCCCAATCTAGATTATATATCTGATAAAAGTATTCTTCAAAACTAAAAGTAAAATACTGACATTTTTATAACAAACGCTAAGATCATCATCTGACCTACATTAAAGAAAACTCCAAAGGGAGTTCTTTATGCAGATGGAAAGTAATCCCAAATAGAATCATGAAGATTTGAAGGAATGAAGAATAAAGGGATTAATACATATAAATAGGTATAAATAAATATGAACTGGATAGAACAATGAAAATAATGTCTTATGGGAGTTTAAATATACATAGAATTAAAATGTACACAATAATAGCACAAAAAGAGGGAAGGAGTTGATGAAATTCAAGTGTGTCCTAGCATTGTATGGGAATTGATAAAATTACTTGGCTTTAATTCTTAATAAATCAAGAATGAATATTATAATGTCTAGAGTAATAACTGAAATAATAGGAAAGGAATTAATAACAAGTTAATAGAGGGGGTAATGGAATAATAAAAATATGTTTAATTTGAAAAAAATAAGAAAGGAAAGGAAATGGAACATAAAACAAGAATGGACATGTCAAAAACAAATAGTAAGATGATATATTTAAACAGGACTTGTTTTTTTCAGCAGTGATTACATTAAACATGAATGGGATTTAATAAACCCTCAATTAAAATACAAATGTTTTAGACAGGATTAGAAATAATCTCAGCTGTATGTTGCTTCAATTAGGCAATTTAACAGAAAGTTACAGAAAGATTGAAAGTAAAGGATGGAAAGATTGTGTCATTTAAGTAGTGCCTAGTAGGAAAATGGTATAGCTATACAAATATTAGAAAAAGTAAAATTTAAAGCAAAATGCATTAATAGAGATAAAGGGCTTAAAAAAGAGATAAATTTTCTTAAAAGAATCAATTCATAAGTAAGTTATAACAATTCTAAATTTGTATGGTCTTTAAAATATAGCATTGAAATATACAAAGCACAATGAGAGAACTAAAAGGAGAAACAGAGAAATCCACAGTCATAACCATGGATTTTTAACAAACTCCTCTATGTAACTGATTTGTATGCAAACATACAAAACATTACATAGAAATGTTATTAGCAGTTTTGAACCACACAATGAACAAACTTGACATAATTGATGTATGTACATTACAGAATACATGTCTTTTTAGTGCAAAGAAAACATGTTTTGTTTGCATACTGCATCATATAGCATATTTCAACAATTCAAAAGACTGCAGTTCTACAGATTATGTTTTATGATCATAGTGGAATCAAGCAAGAAACCAAACATTACCTATTATTTTGATGCAACTGCTACAACAAAATACAACTACAACCAAAACGAAAAGCTCTCTAAAATCACCGATGCTTAGAAATTAATCAATTAACTTCCCATTTATGGTGATTAAAAATCAGAAGAGGGATTTATTTGAGGGTTGGAGGAGATTGACCAAAAATGAATAAGAGGGGAAAAAACATTTTATAATATTCAATATCCATTTGATTCGTTTTAAAAATCAATTTGCAGCCTAGAAATAAATCTTAATAAGATATATCTCTGAAAAACTTACAGAAGTACTATCACTGAAATCAGGGGCACAATAATGTTACCTGTTATCACTACTCCGATTACATGTTGCAGCAGAAAACCTAAACAGGACAGTAGACTACAATGGCACTAATATAGAAAAGGAAGATTTAAAATGGTCAGGAAGGAAAACACAAAATTATTAAATGTAGGCAATTCAAGTTCACTTGCAGATTACCCAAAAGAATCACCTGAAAATTTTAAGTTAAAAAAATTAAATGAAGGTGATTAGATATATTTAAAAACAAAAATAATAAATCCATAGCAAAATTTCAAATTTACTAGGAATCAAAGAAATACAAATTAACCAATGGTTCTCCACTTTTGCCAGCAAAATTAGAAGATTTTAAAGATAATTCAATGCCCTTTGTTAGTGATAATGGAGGGAAAGACAGGAGGGATAAAAACATAAGTACTTTTTATTTCCTTCTTTTGCTATAATCTGTGTTTTTCGGTACTTTTCCAAACTCAGAGATCACTTTCTATAGGGCAACTTATGTGATTCCATCAGAGTAAGATAGAATCTGGCCTGCTTACTTCCATATAAGCCTGAGCCTATCTTTATCAAATTGAATTCTAAGTGAATACTTTTCTCTTCTCCTAGCTAGGTAAAACAGAGGCCATTCATTTCTGTATCTTCAGATGTATAACTGACATTCCATAAAAACTGATAAATGTTGATGAATTCAATATTCAACACTTTAAATGTCTCTCAGTAAGAGAATGATTAAATGAATTATGATATATTTACCTGTTAGGTTATTATGCAAAACTCATGCAGGGATTTAATAACACTGCATTATACTCATTTTGCAATAAGTATAAAAAAGAATGATTCAAAGTTGTTTCTATTTTATATTATATTTTAAAAGTACATTGAAAAGAGATGACACAGAATTACCTCTGTAATGATGATTCACTTTGGTTGATGTGACTATTTCTGAGTAACTTCCTTTTTATGTTTTGTACTTTCCAAATGTCTTTAAATGATATATATTGCCTTTATAACTGAACTAAGTAAAAACAAAATAAAGCTTTTTTTTTTTTTAGTATAAAGATACCATGTCAGGCATGGACTACAGTTATTTACAACACAGCTCAACCCTACGTAACTTCTCTCTCCATTTACTGATGGGAGTGTAAGTAACATTCTTTTTCTTCCACTTCAATTCAAGTTGAAGCTTGCCACATGTCCAAACTTCTGCTATTTTTTAAATATCAGAGAACTGTTCTGGGAAATTATGTGCAAGTTACAGACCTCAGCTCATTGAGGATAAGCATGCCTTTGAGATCAGCAGTTCAGCTAAACAACACAATTTCCTTTGACACTTGCTGTCAAAGAAAGATGACTGATTTGTACTTCTCATTTGGGTGCCAAAATTAGCATTTAGGTCAAACGTACAACAGGACTCCAATATTTCAGTGAATATTTTTCAGAATTTAGCTTAGAAAAGAGTAGCTCAGTATGGTCATCTCTTCTCTCCTTTCCTTTGCCATTTAGCCTTTCCAAACAACGATGATATTTGAGAGAATGGCAATTGCTCTGTCAGAGTTATACATGTTAACTCTGATGAGGAGATTCATTGTGAAACTTAATAAAAATTCACCAGCACTTGAGGGTTCAGATTTGAAAGCACAGGAATCTCAGAGAACACAAGGA
This sequence comes from Manis pentadactyla, assembly GCF_030020395.1. Taxonomy (NCBI): domain Eukaryota; kingdom Metazoa; phylum Chordata; class Mammalia; order Pholidota; family Manidae; genus Manis; species Manis pentadactyla. The sequence goes on from NC_080025.1 coordinate 49,811,027, forward strand.
AAGCAGCAACACTGTGTTATACAATAGCTGTCTGGTGAATGTTATAGAATCCGATGAAATGACCAACTAATACACTTTGAATATTGGTAAACATCAACTCAACTCCAAGGTTAAAACTTTCTGTATGACTCCTGTGGTGTTTATTGCCTAAGAAAATTAAGTATCTAAATACATGTAGAAGAGCTAATGAAAAGCATATGAAATATTTTCATGAATTGAATGAAATTCTCTGAAATTCTGAGATTTTTAATGCAAACACTAAAATGAGAGCATGTCAGCTAACAAGAGAAGATGTGGATCCCCTTCAGATTGGTTAGAAATATAATATAATGGGTATTTTATTGGCTGTAATGTTTGTAGTTTTGATTGATTATGAAAAATATGTAACAGATTTATGGAAATCTTTGAGCAAGAGGTAACAGCATCACCCAAACAGCCTCAACATCAGTAACATAGGAGCCCAGAATCCCTTCTCCTAATTTCTCATTTAAATACTTATGAAGAAGAGGCTCTGGAAAATAAAAGGGAAAAAAAATTAACTATATAATAGGTTCTATGATTAGTTTCTACTATTTCCAGTTCTAAGGTCTGAAGATACAAGATTAGAAAACAAGATTAATGAGTATACCTACAAATTCATTTCTGATGATCTCCCCCTAGGAAAAAGAGGAGAGTAAAGGTCAGCCTTTTTATATTCTGCAAAGGTTCTGGAGAAATAGAATTAATTGTCCTGTACTGGACTTTACTGGCCTGACACAGGAATGTTTTAATTTCTAAATTCTGCTCCCTATGCAAGATAAGGCTGTTTGGCTAGAAATAACATTTATTAAATCCCTAGTGTATTCTAGGAATGTTTTAAAAATTTTACGTGTACTTTCTTGAGGCCTCAAAATAACATAATCTTGATCTATAGATTAAATATAATCCCAATCAAAATTCCACTGAATTATTTTGTGGATATTAACAAACTGATTATAAGTTCATATGGAGATGCAAAAGGCCCAGAATATCCAACACAATATTGAAAGAAAAGAAAAAGTCAGAGGACTGACACTACTCAACATCAAGGCTACAGTAGCACCCAACATAAAGCTATAGTAATCAAGAGTGTGGTACTGGTGACATCAGAAAAATGGTAGAATGGGAAGTTCTTAGCCCACATCCTCCCACACAAAACAAATATTTGGTAGCTACTCATGGACAAAAGTGACTCTGTGGCACTCTTGGGATCCAGGAAGGATGTTGTGAAACCTCAGTGGAACCCAAGATTGAGGAGCCCCACTTTCAGAAGACAGACTTGTGCACCACTGGGAGGCCTGTTACCTGTGGTCCCATCTGTGCGACAGAGGCAACCCCAACCCTCTGTGGACTTGACTGCCGTCTCTGCTTGTTCATAGTCCTGCTGCCAGCTTTTCCTCCCAAGGGACCCATTATGACCTATGGCCATCCAGCCCCCCAGTAACGGGACCTGTTGACATCAGACCCAACTAAAGCAGTCACATGACCCAGCTCCACACTTTCCAGCTCCATTCCAGAGAGTCCTGTGGCAGTTATACCTGCGCAGGCACCTGGGCTAACAGGCTCACTGACCTCAGATACAACTGTGGTCCTTGAGGAAGTCCTATGACATGGCTCCTGCCTATGCAGGGACCTGATGCAAGTGATATCTATTTGTGCCCCTACCCAGGCCTGCTAACCACAGACCTGACTGTGGGCCTGGCCAGCACACATGGGATTTAGCTCCAGCTTTACTTGAATGTGGTCCTAGGGGCAGCACCTCAACCAGGAGAAGGTCTTTACCTGCTGAAACCAGTCTGCAAAGACTGGAAGAGTCTTCTCCTTCAGATGAACAGACATCAGTGTAAGGCTACATAGATAATAAAGAATTAGGCAAACATGCAACCACCAAGAGAAATGAATAAATTTCCAATAATGGAGATCCATGAACTGCTTTACAAATAATTCAAGACAATCATTTTAAAAGAAACTCAACGAGCTACAAAATAACATGGATAAACAACCAAATGAAATGAGGAAAATAAAGTATGAATGAAATAAGAATTTTAATGAAGAAATAGGAATCTTAGGAAAGAACCAAACAAGAATCCTGGGGCTGAAGAATACAATGACTGAAACAAAATATTCAGTAGAGATTCTCAACAGAAAACTTGCTCATTCAGAAGAAACAGCAAACTTGAAAACAGGTCATTTGAAAATATCCAGTTAGAGTAACAAAAACAAGAAAGCATGAGAAAGAGTTAAGAGAGCCTATGGGACTTATGAGGCATCATCAAATGACTCAAAATACATATTATAAAATACAAAATACAAAATAAAGAAGCCCTAGAAGGAGCCAAGAAAGAGGAAGGAGCAGAAATTTTAATTAAACAGATAATGACAAGAAACTCAAATCTAGGAATATCCAGATCAGTCATGCCCAAGAATTCCAAATAGATTGAGAATAATGAAATCTTTACCAAGAGACATTATAATCAAATTGTCAAAAATCAAAGACAAAGAGAATTTTGAAAGCAACAAGAGAAAAAATGATTTGTCACATACAAAGGAACCCCCGTAAGATGATAAGAAGATACATCAGCAGATACTTTGGAAGCCTGGAGGCAGAAGGAAAATATATTCTAAGTGCTGACAAAATAAAAAAACCTCCAACTCAGATTACTGTCTCCTGGACAGATTTATTTCAGAAGTGAAAGAGATACATTTTCCCAGACAAATAAAAGCTGAGGGAATTCATCACTACTAGACCTGCCTCATAAGAAGTGCTAAAGGGAGTTATCCGAGCTGACATGAAAGGACACTAAATAGGAAGATGAAAACATATGAAAATACAAAACTCACTGGTCAAGATAATTATATGGTCAAGATAATTATATAGTCAAATTCAGAATTCTATAATACTATAATGGTGGTGAATAAGTCACTTTCTATTCTAGTATAAAAGTTAAGACAAAAGCATTAAAAATAGCTATAGCCACAATAACTTGTTAATGGCTACAATATAAAAAGATGTAAATTGTGAAATCAGTAACATACAATTAGGAAGATGGAAGAGAAGTAAAAGTAGAATTTTTGTATGTGATTGAAGTTAATTTATCAGCTCAAAATAGTGTTATATTTTATGTAAGCTTCAAGGTAATCACAAATATAAAATCAGTAGTAGATACACAAAAGAGAAGAAGTAATCAAAGAACGTAACTACAAAAAAATCTTCAAATCACAAAGTCAGCAAGAAAAGAATGGAAATAAAAGGAACTACAAAAGAGTAAGAAAACAATGAACAAAACAGCAATAGTAAGTCTATACCTACCAATACTTTAAATATAAATGAATTAAATTTACCAACCAAAAGCCATGATATGACTGAATAGATTTAAAGAAAAAGACCCTACTATATAGTTCCTATAAGAGACACTAGCTTTAAGGACATATATATGTAGAAAGTGGAGGGATAAAAAAAGATATTCCATGGAAATGATAATAAAAAGAGCAAAGCTGGCTATACTTATATCAGACAAAATAGACTTTATCAAGAACTGTCTCAAAAAATGAAGACATTTATATAATGATAATGAGGTTAATTCATCAAGATGTAAAAATCATAAATATATGTGCACCTAACTTCAGAACACCTAAATATATAAAGCAAATACTAACAGAACTGAAGGTAAAAATAGAGTATTACACTAAATAGCAGCACAACTAAGAGTACTAATAGTAGGGGACTTCAGTATCTCATTTTCAACAATGGGTTGGTCATCCAGACAGACAATCAATCAATAGGGAAACAGTGTACTTGAACTACATGTTAGACCAAATGGACCTAACAGGTGTACACAAAACATTTGATCCAACAGTGACAGAATACGCATTCTCCTCAAACACTGCAATGGTATAAAACTCGAAATGGTATAAAACTAGAAATCAATGGCAAAAGGAAACTTGGAAAATCTAAAAATGTGTGGAAATTAAACAATCCTGAACAATCAATGGTTCAAAGAAGAAATTATTTATTTAAAAAAATTTTAAAAACAGAAATGAACACACAACATAAAAAATGTACGGGATGCAGAAAAGGCAGTTACAAAAGGGATGTTTATGGTGATGAACACCAACATTAAGAAAAAAGAAATATCTCAAATATACAATCTACTCCACCTCAAGGAACTTGAAAAAGACCAAACTAAGTTCTATGGTAGCAGAAAAAAGGTGATGATAAAGATTAGAGCAGAAATGAATGAATTAGAGACTAGGAAAACAATGCCAATGATCAATGAAATTAAATAATGGCTTTTTGCAAAGATAAACAGAATTGACAATCTTTTACTAGACTAGGAAAAAGAGAGAGAAGACTCAAAACATCAGAAACTCTTTATCACTATGTAATGCTCTTCTTTATCCCTGATAACCTCCCTTATTTTGAAGTGTGCTTTGTCTGAAATTAACATAGTTACTCCACCTTTTACTTGCTTAGTGTTAGCATGATATATTTGTCACCACCCATTTATTTTTAATCTGTGTGTCTTTATATTTATTATGTAGACACCATATAGTTGGGTCATGGTTTTTTATTTAATCTGACAATCTTTGTCTTTTAGTTACTGCATTTAGACCATTGGCATTCAATGTGATTATTCATATAGTTGGATTAATATTTATGATTTTTTTTACTGTTTTCTATTTGCTCCCTTTTTTCTTTGTTCCTATTTTTGTCTTCCACTATTTTTTGCATTGTGATATAATTGAGACTTTTTCACATGATTCCATTTTCTCTCCTGTCTTAGCATATATTAGTGTTCTTTTTAAACTGGTTGATCTAGAGTTTGCATTATGCATTTATAACTAAATCAAATCTACTTTAAAATAAGACTATTCCACTTCCTGGTTAGTATGAGTACTTTACAAGAACAAAATAATCCTAATTCATTCCTTTTGTCCCTTGTGTCATTGCTATCATTCATTTGAGTTGTATATAAACATACATAAGCATATATCTATATACATAAAACATATACATAAGCATACATAATTGAATACATTGTTGCTACTATTATTTTGAACAAACTTATCCATTGCTAAGAGCTTAGATCTTAAAAGTTGTCAGCACAAGAAAAAATTTTTGTAACTATGAACGGTGACAGATGTTAACTAGACTTATTGTGGTGACCATTTCCCGATATATACAAATCTTAAATCACAATGTTGTACACCTGAAACCAATATGTCAATTAATCTCAATGAAAAAAATAAGAATAATAAAAGGTTTTGAAAAAAATTCAATCGTTCCTTCTTCAATCATCTTTCTCTCTTTATGTAGACCTGAATTTCTGACCTATATTCTTTTCCTTCTCTCTTAAGAGCTTCTTTTAACAGGCAGTTTACTAGCCACAAATTACCTCGATTTTTATCTGAGAATTTTTTTTTATCTTTCACTTTTGAAGGATAATTTCACAGGGTGCAGAATTTTAGGTTGGTGGGTTTTCTTCTCTCAACACTTTAAACATTTCATTCCACTCTCTTCTTGCTTGTAGGGTATCTCAGGAGAAGATGCATGCAATTCTTATCTTTGTTGCCTTATAAGAAAGGTATTTTCTCTCTGGCTACTTTCAGTATTTTTTTATCTTTGATTTTCTGCAATTTCGAAGTGGTAAGTCTGTGTCTTTTTGTTTTGTTTTGTTTGCATTTATCCTGCTTTTGTTCTTCTTAAATCTGTGGTTTGGTGCCTGATATTACATTGGTGGAAATGCTCAGTCATTATTGTTTCAAATATGTCTTCATTCCTTTTTCATTTTTTACTCTTTCTGGTATTCCCATTTCACATGTTACACATTTTGTAGTTGTCCCACAGTTCTTGGATATTCGTTTCTGTTTATTTTTTTCTTTTAGTCTTTATTCTCTTTGCTTTCTAGTTGTGGGGGTTACTATTGAGATATCTTCAATTTCAGAGACTCCTTTGCTGTGTCCAGTTTACTAAAAAACCCATAGAAGTCCTTCATTTCTGTTACAGTATGTTTAATTTATAGCATATCTTTTTGGCTCTGTCTTAGGATTCCATCTCTCTGCATAAATTGTTCTGTTTTTTTTTTAACTGAAGTATCATTGATATACAATCTCATATTGGTTTCAAGTATACAACACAGTGGTTCAACAGTTACCCATTTTATTAAATCCCCACCCCCACTAGTGCAGTTACTATCTGTCAACATAGGAAGATGTTACAGAATCTTTGGCTATATTCCTCATGCTGTACTACCATCCCTGTGATGAGTTTATATTATGATTGAGAGTTTTGTGCCATTTTATCCCCCTCACCCTCCCTCCACAATGGTAACCACCAGTCACCTCTCAGTGTCTATGAGTCTACTGCTATTTTGTTCATTTTGTTTTGTTTTGTTTTGTTTTTATATTCCAGAAATAAGTGAAATCACATGGTATTTGTCTTTTTCCACCTGGCTTATTTCTCTTAGCATATTTTTCTGTAGGTCCATCCATGTTGTTGCAAATGGCAGGATTTCTTTCCTTATTATGGCTGAATAATATTCCATATATATGTCTTCTTTATCCATTAATCTATTGATGGACATTTAGGTAGCTTCCATAACTTGACTATTGTACATAATGCAGCAATAAACATAGGGGTGCATGTATTTTTTTTTGAGTAGGGGTTTTGCTTTCTTTGGGTAAGTTCCTAGAAGTGGAATTACTGGGTTGTATGGTATTTCTATTTTTAATTTTTTGAGGAACCTCCATACTGCTTTCCACAGTGGCTACACTAATTTTACAGTCCCACCAACAGTGTAGGAGGGTTCCCTTTTCTCTACATCCTCACCAAAACTTGTTATTTCTTGATTTTTGGATAGTGGCCATCCTAACTGGAGTGAGGTGATATCATATTGTGGTTTTAATTTGCATTTCCCTGATGATTAGTGATGTGGCGCGACTTTTCATGTGCCTGTTGGCCATCTGTAGTTCTTCTTTGGAAAAATGTCTGTTCAGGTCCTCCACCCTTTTTAAAATCAAAGTGGTTCTTTTTTTGGTGTTGAGGCATAGGAGTTCTTTATGTATTTTGGGTATTAACCTCTTATCAGGTAAATTATTTACAAAGCTATTCCCCCATATTGTAGGTTGCCTTTTTGTTCTGCTGATGGTGTTCTTTGCTGTACAGAAGCTTTTTATTTTGATGTAGTCCCACTTGTTCATTATTGATTTTGTTTCCTTTGCCTGAGAAGGTGTGTTCAGGAAAAAAAACTGCTCATGCTTATTATGTTCAAGAGATTTTTACCTATGTTTTCTCCTAGGAGTTTTATAGTTTCATGTCTTACATTTAGGTCTATAATCCATTTTGAATTTACTTTTGTGTATAGAGTTAGCCAGTAGTCCAGTTTCATTCTCTTGTATCCAGCTGTCTGATTTTCCCAGCACTAGTTATTGAAAAGACTGTCTTTTCCTCATTGCATATCCATGGCTCCTTTATTGTATATTAATTGACCACATATGCATGGGTTTATATCTGGCTCTCTAGTCTCCTCTATTGATTTATGGGTCTATTCTTGTGCCAGTACCATACTGTTTTGATTACTGTAGCTTTGTAGTAGAGCTTGAAGTCAGGGAGAGTAGTGCCTCCAGCTTTGCTTTTCTTTCTCAGGATTGCTTTGGCTATTCAGGGTTTTTTTGTGGTTCCATACAAATCTGAGCATTATTTACTCTCATTCATTGAAAAATGTAATTGGTATTTTGATAGGGATTGCACTGAATCTGTAAATTGCTTTGGGCAGGATGGCCATTTTGACAATATCAATTTTTCCTATGCATGAGCACAGGATAGATTTCCATTTATTTTGTATTCTTTAATTTCTCTCATGAGTGTCTTACCGTTTTCAGAGTACAGGTCTTTCACCTCCTTGGTTAGGTTTATTCCTAGGAATTTTATTCTTTTTGATGTAATTGTAATTGAAATTATCTTCCTGATTTCTCTTTCTGCTAGTTTGTTTTTAGTATATAGGAATGCAACTGATTTCTGTGTCTTAATTTTGTATCCTACAACTTTGCTGAATCCCTTTTTCAGTTCTAATAGTTTTTGGTGGAGTCTTTAGGGTTTTCTATTATAATATATTATCTGCAAATAGTGACTATTTAACTTCTTCCTTATCAATTTGGATGCATTTTATCTCTGTGTTTTCTGATTGCCATGGCTAGGATTTCTAGTACTATGTTAAATAAAAGTGATGAGAGTGGGAATCCTTGTCTTGTTCCTGATCTTAGAGGGAATCTTTCAGCTTTTCACCATTGAGTATGATGTTAGCTATGGGTTTGTGTATATGGCTGAGGTATGTTCCCTTTATACCCATTTAGTTAAGAGTTTTTATTTGGAGGTCGAATTTTGTCAGATGCTTTTTCAGCATCTATTAAGATGACAAGGTTTTTTATTTAAAAACTTAAAAAATTTTCTTTTATTTTGGTATCATTAATCTACAAATACATGAGCAACATTATGGTTACTAGACTCCCCCCATCATCAAGTCCCCACCACATACCCCATTACAGTCACTGTCAATCAATGTAGTAAATTGCTATAGAATCACTACTTGTCCTCTCTGTGTTGCACAACCCTCCCAATGCCCCCTACATTATGTGTGCTAATTGTAATGCCCCTTTTTCCACTTTATCTCTCCCTTCCCACCCACCCTCCCCAGTCCCTTTCCCTTTGGTAACTGTTAGTCCATTCTTGAATTCTATGAGTCTGCTGCTGTTTTGTTCCTTCAGTTTATTTCTTTGTTCTTATACTCCACAGATGAGTGAAATCATTTGTCACTTGTCTTTCTCTGCCTGGCTTATTTCACTGAGCATAATACCCTCTAGCTCCATCCATGTTGTTGCAAATGGTAGGATTTGTTTTCTTCTTATGGCTGAATAATATTCCATTGTGTATATGTACCACCTCTTCTTTATCCATTCATCTACTGATGGACACTTAGGTTGCTTCCATTTCTTGGTTATTGTAAATAGTGCTGCGATAAGCATAGGGGTGCATATGTTTTCTTCTAACTGGGCTGCTGAATTCTTAGGGTAAATTCCTAGGAGTGAAATTCCTGGGTCAAATGGTGTTTCTATTTTTAGTTTTTTGAGTTCCACTTATTCAACTTTGCTTTTGTTTCCCTTGCCTGGGGGTATATGTTCATGAAGAAGTTGCTCATGTTTATGTCCAAGAGATTTTTGCCTATGTTTTTTCCTAAGAGTTTTATGGTTTCATGACTTACATTCAGGTCTTAGATCCATTTTGAATTTACTTTTGTTTATGGGGTTAGACAATGATCCAGTTTCATTCTCTTACATGTAGCTGTCCAGTTTTGCCAAAACCAGCTGTTGAAGATGCTGTCATTTCCCCATTGTATACCCATGGCTCCTTTATCCTATATTAATTGACCATATATGTTTGGGTTAATATCTGGACTCTCTATTCTGTTCCACTGCTCTGTGGGTCTGTTCTTGTGCCAGTACCAAATTGTCTTGATTACTGTGGCTTTGTAGTAGAGCTTGAAGTTGGGAAGCAAGATCCCTCCTGCTTTATTCTTCCTTCTCAGGATTGCTTTGGCTATTCAGGGTCTTTTGTGGTTCCATATGAATTTTAGAACTCTTTGTTCCAGTTCATTGAAGAATGCTGCTGGTATTTTGATAGGGATTGCATTGAATTTGTAGATTACTTTAGGCAGGATGGCCATGTTGATAATATTAATTCTTCCTAGACAAGAGCCTGGGATGTGTTTCCATTTGTTAGTGTCCTTTTTAATTTCTCTTAATAGTGTCTTGTAGTTTTCAGGGTATAGTTCTTTCACTTCCTTGGTTAGGCTTATTCCTAGGTATTTTATTCTTTTTGATGCAATTGTGAATGGAATTGTTTTCCTGATTTCTCTTTCTGCTAGTTCATCGTTAGTGTGTAGGAATGCAACAGATTTTTGTGTATTAATTTTGTATCCTCCAACTTTGCTGAATTCAGATATTCGTTCTAGTAGTTTTGGAGTGGATTCTTTAGGTTTTTCTATGTACAGTATCATGTCATCTGCAAATAGTGATAGTTTGACTTCTTCTTTACCTATCTGGATGCCTTGTATTTCTTTGTTTTATCTCATTGCTGTGGCTAGGACTCCCAGTACTATGTTAAATAACAGTGGGGAGAGTGGGCATCCCTGTCTTGTTCCTGATCTTAGGTGAAAAGCTTTCAGCTTCTCGCTGTTAAGTATGATGTTGGCTGTGGGTTTGTCATATAATGGCCTTTATTATGTTGAGGTACTTGCCCTCTATACACATTTTGTTGAGAGTTTTTATTATGAATGTGTTGAATTTTGTCAAATGCTTTTCAACATCTATGGAGATGATCATGTGGTTTTTGTCCTTCTTTTTGTTGATGTGGTGGATGATGTTGATGGATTTTCGAATGTTTTACCATCCATGCATCCCTGTGATGAATCCTACTTGATAATGGTGTATGATCCTCTTGATGTACTTTTGAATTTGGTTTACTAATATTTTGTTGAGTATTTTTGCATCTATGTTCATCATGGATGTTGGTCTGTAATTTTCTTTTTTTGTGGTGTCTTTGCCTGGTTTTGGTATTAGAGTGTTGCTGGCTTCACAGAATGTTCTGGGAGATGATGTGGTTTTTTGTCCTTGCTTTTTTAAATGTGGTTTATAATATTGATAAATTTATGAGTATTTTACCATCCTTGCATTCCTGGAATAAATCTCTCTTTGTCATGATGGTTCATCCTTTTGCTGTATTTTAGAATTTCAGTTGCTAATATTTTGTTGAGGGTTTTCGAATCTATGTTCATCTGGGTTATTGGTCTGTAGTTTTCTTTTGTTTATAGTTTCTTTGCTTTTTGGTATTAGAATAATACTAGCCTTGTAAAATCAGTTTGGAAGTATTCCCTCCTCCTCCATTTCTTGGAATACTTTAGGAGGATGGATATTAGCTCATCTTTAAATGTTTGGTAGAATTCACCTGTGAAGATATCTAGTTCTGGATTTGCTTGTTGGGAGTTTTGTGATTACCAGTTCTCTTTTGTTATTAGTGTTTGGTCTGTTCAGATTTTCTGTTTCTTTCCTTTTACTATTAGAATGATGCTGATCTCACAGAATGCATTTAGCAGTAGTGTGTAGTACTCTGCTTTTTGGAATACTTTAAGAAGGATGGATATTAGCTCTTCTCCAAATATTTGGTAGAATTTAGCTATGAAGCCATCTGGTCCTCTTGGACTTTTGTTTACTGGGAGTTTTTTGATTACCAGTTGAATTTCATTACTGGTTAATTGGTCTGTTCACAGTTTCTGTTTCTTACAGGGTCAGTCATGGAAGGTTGTATTTTTCTAGGAATTTGTCCATTTCTTCTAGGTTATCCATTATATTGGGATATAATTTTTCATAGAACTCTCTAATAATTCTTTGTATTTCTTTGTTATCCTTTGTGGTTATTCCTTTTTAATTTCTGGTTTTATTTATGTACTCTCTCCTTCTTTCTTGATGAGTCTGTCTAGAGGTTTGAGGCTCTTTTTGTGGCCTGGTAGGTGATCTATTCTGGAGAATGTTCCACGTGTACTTGAGAAAAATGTGTATCCTGCTGCTTTGAGTGTCATGTTTTGTAGATCTCTGTTAAATCCATCTGATCTAATGTGTTGTTCAGTGCCTTATGTATTTTCTGTATGGTTTATCTATTAATGTAAGTGGTGTGTTAAAGTCTCCTTTATTCATATGAATGAATTGCAGTCTGTTTCCTGCATTAATTCTGCTAGTATTTGTTTTAGATATTTGGGTACTCCTTTGTTGGGTGCATAGATATTTACAATGATTATATTCTCTTGTTTGACTGATCCCTTTATCATTATGTATTATCCTTCTTTGTCTCTTGTTACTTTCTTTGTTTTGAAGTCTATTTTGTCTGATATAAGTACTGCTACTCCTGACTTTTTTCTCCCTATTATTTGCATGAAATATCTTTTTTCCATCCCTTGACTTTCAGTCTGTGTATGTCTTTGTGTCTGAAATGAGTCTCCTGTAGGCAGCATATAGATGGGACTTTTTCTTTATCCATTCTGCCACTCTGCCTTTTGATTGATGTATTCAGTCCATTTACATTTAAGGTAATAATTGATAGGTACTAATTATAGCCATTTTATTAATTGTCTTCTGGTTGTTTTGTAGTTCCTCTCTGTTCCTTTCTTACTCTCTTATACTCTTCTTCTCTTGTTACTTGATGGTTTTTTTTTAATGTTGTGATTGGATTTCTTTTCTTTAAATTTTTTTGTGTATCTGTTATAGGCTTTAGGTTTTTCATTATCATAAGGTTCATCAATAGCTTCCTAACTATATAATAGTCAATATTAAGTTGATGATTGCTCTATTTAAAACACAATGTAAAAGTACATTTTTAATATATCTTTTACTTTTTTATTAAGATATCATTGATATACAATCTTATGCTCAGGTTTCAGATGACAACATTCTGGTTACTACATTCACCCATAGTATCAAGTCCCCCCCCCCCACAACATTGCAGTCACTGTCCATCAGTGTAGTGTAGTAAGTTGCTATAGAGTCACTACTTGTCTTCTCTGTGCTATAGTGCCTTCACCATGCTCCCCTATATTATGTGTGCTAATCATAATACCCCTAAATCCCTTATCCTTCCCTTCCCATCCACCTCCCCTAGCCCCTTTCCCTTTGGTAACTGCTAATACATTCTTGGGTTCTGTGAGTCTGCTGCTGTTTTGTTCCTTCAGTTGTGCTTTGTTGTTATACTCCACAGATGAGTGAAATCATTTGATACTTGTCTTTCTCTGCCTGGCTTTTTCACTGAGCATAATACCCTCTAGCTCCATCCATATTGTTGCAAATGGTAGGATTTGTGTTCTTATAATGGAAGAATAATATTCTACTGTGTATATGTACCACCTCTTCTTTATCCATTCATCTACTGATGGACACTTAGGTTGCTTCCATTTCTTGGTTATTGTAAATAGTGCTGCGATAAACATAAGGGTGCATATGTCTTTTTCAAACTGGGCTGCTTCACTCTTAGGGTAAATTCCTAAGAGAGGAATTCCTGGGTCAAATGGTGTATCTATTTTGAGCTTTTTGAGGAACCTCCACATTGCTTTCCACAATGGTTAAACTAATTTACATTCCTACCAACAGTCTAGGAGGGTTCCCCTTTCTCCACATCCTCATCAGCATTTGTTGTTGCTTGTCTTTTGGATGTTGGCTGTCCTAACTCGTGTGAGGTAATATCTCATTGTGTTTTCTGTTTGCATTTCCCTGATGATTAGCGATGTGGAGCATCTTTTCGTGTGCCTGTTGGCCATCCAAATTTCTTCTTTGCAGAAATGTCTGTTCAGATCCTCTGTCCATATTTTCATTGGGTTATTTGCTTTTGGGTGTTGAGGTGTGTGAACTCCTTTTATATTTTGGATGTCAAATCCTTATTGAATATGTCATTTATGAATATTTTCTTCCATACTATAGGCTGCCTTTTTGTTATACTGATGGTGTCCTTTGCTATACAGAAGCGTTTTAGTTTGATGTTGTCCCCCTTGTTCATTTTCGCTTTTGTTTCCTTTGCCCATGGAGATATGTTCATGAAGTTGTTCATGTTTATATTCAAGAGAGTTTTGCCTATGTTTTTTTCTAAGAGTTTTATGGTTTCATGACTTACATTCAGGTCTTTGATCCATTTTGAGTTTACTTTTGTGTATGGGGTTAGACAATGGTCCAGTTTCATTCTCTTATGTATAGCCATCCAGTTTTGCCAACACCAGTTATTGAAGAGGTTGTCCTTTCTTTATTGTATGTCCATGGCTCCTTTATCATATATTAATTGGCCATATATGTGTGGGTTTATATCTGGGCTCACTATTCTATTCCATTGATCTATGGCTCTGTTCTTGTGCCAGTACCAAATAGTCTTGATTGCTGTGGCCTTGTAGTATAGCTTCAAGTTGGGAGCATTATCCCCCCAGCTTTATTCTTCCTTCTAAGGATTGTTTTGTCTATTCGGGGTCTTCTGTGGTTCCATATGAATTTTAGAACTATTTTTTTTAGTTCATTGTAGAATGCTCTCAGTATTTTGATAGGATTGCATTGAATCTGAAGATTGCTTTAGTCAGATGGCCATTTTGACAATATTAATTCTTCCTACCCATGAGCATGGGGTGTATTTCCATTTATTGGTGTCTTCTTTGATTTCTCTCAAGAGTGTCTTGTAGTTTCCAGAGTATAGGTCTTTCACTTCCTTGGTTAGGTTTATTCCTATGTATCTTATTCTTTTTGCTGCAATTGTGAATGGAATTGTTTTCCTTATTTCTCTCTGCTAGTTCATCATTTGTATATAGGAATGCAATAGAATTCTGTGTGTTCATTTTGTATCCTGCAACTTTGGTGATTTCAGTTATTAATTCTAGTAGTTTTGGGTTGGATTCTTTAGGATTTGTTATGTACAATATCATGTCATCTGCAGTAACAGTTTAATTTGTTTCTTCTTGTGGATGCCTTTTATTTCTTTGTGTTGTGTAATTGTCATGGCTAGGACCTCCAGTACTACATTGAATAAAAGTGGGGAGAGTGGGCATCCTTGTCTTGTTCCTAATCTTAGAGGAAAAGCTTTCAGCTTTTCACTGTTAAGTATGATATTGACAGAAGTACTTTTTAAATTCTTCTTCCTCCTCAACACTTTATGTATTAGATATTATAATCTGCATTTTTTTGTGTATCCCTTGACAGATTTTGTGTATAGTTGGTTTAACTGTTTTTGTATTGTTTTAATTTCATACTTACTTAGTTTGTAATTGATCTACTACCTTTACTGTGGGTTTATTTTCTCTGTTAAAACTATTTAGGCTTAGGAACACTTCCATCTCCAGAAGTCTCTTTAACATATACTATAATGCTATTTTCATGGTTATAAATTCCTTTGCCTTTGTTTATATGGGAAATGTTTAATCTCTCCTTCAGTTTTGAATGGTAATCTTGCTGGGTAGAGAATTCTTTGTTGAAGGTCCTTCTGTTCCAATCCATTAAATATTTCATGCCATTCCCTTCTGGTCTGCAAAGTTTCTGCTGAAAAGTGTTCTGATGGCCTGATGGGGTTTCCCTTATGAGTAATTTTTTTTATCTGGCTACTTTCAGTACTCTCTCCTTATCCTTAATCTTTGTCATTTTAATTATTATATGGCTTGCTGTTGTCTTCTGGGGTTCCTTTTTTTAAGGAGCTCACTGAACTTCCAGGACTTGAGTATCTGTTTCCTTCCCCAGATTGGGGAAGTTTTCAACAATTATTTCTTCAAAGAGACTTTCTACTCCTTTGCTGCTCTTCTCCTTCTGGTACTCTTATTATGT
Organism: Manis pentadactyla; assembly: GCF_030020395.1. Lineage (NCBI taxonomy): Eukaryota > Metazoa > Chordata > Mammalia > Pholidota > Manidae > Manis > Manis pentadactyla. The sequence goes on from NC_080025.1 coordinate 49,826,429, forward strand.
GAATATTGTTTCATTTGGAGTATCACACAACTCTGTTAGTATTCTTTCATTTCTAGAGACTTTTTTTCTGTCTGTTCTCAGCTTCATTTTTTTTCCGATTCTCTAATTTCCATCTCATTGATTATCTCCTCTACTTGCAGCAATCTATTCTTCATTCCCATCCATTGTATATTTCATTTCAGTTACTGTATTCTTCAGCTCTGAATGGTTCTTTTTCAACTCTTCTATCTCTTTGTTGAAGTCCTTCCTGAGATCATCAATACTTTTCCATAGATCAGTGAGCATATGACTGCTACTCTGAAATCTTTATCAAGAAGATTGGTGATTTCTGTTTCATTTAGCCCTCTTTCTGGTGTCTTATCTTGTAGTTATGTTTTGAATATATTCCTCTACCTCTTCATTTTGTCTGGGTTTGTGTGTTTCTTCCTTTGTATTAGATGGATCTGCTATGCTTCCTGGTCTAGAGAGTAATGGCTTCCTGAAGAAGGCATCCAATGGTGCCCAGAAGCTCAAGACTCTTTCCTCTCCAGTGCCTGGTTCTCCTTTGTGATGGACTGTGGTTGGGGCTGCCTTTCTGTCTGTCTTATGGCAGTGGTCTTTCTCAGTCTTCCAGGGATGGCAGTTCACCTCAGCTGGCCCTTTGAGCTGAGCAGAAGCACTCCTGCTTTGATTGTTGTGGGCAAGGCTGTCCTCTGCCTGTCCTGCAGCGATGGTGGCACTGCTGGGCTAATGGGGTAGGCAGGGTGGTCATTGGGCTCTGGGGTGCGTGTGTGGTGGTGGCAGGGTACATGTTTATGCAGTGGTAGCAGGCTGCATAGTGACTAGATATGCAGGCACATGGTTGTAAGGCATGGCACATGTACTGCACATGGCACTGGGCTGGGCTGCCCAGTGGAGGAAGGATCACTCAAAGCTGGTTCCAGCAGGTGCCTCCCACATTGGGCTGAGACAGGGGACAGAAAGCTGGGAAAACCTCCCTCTGCCTGCCTGGCAGCAAAGTCTCCCTCAGCCTGCCAGGCAACATGTCTGATGCTATTGGGCAGAGCAGGTCGGTGTTCAGGGAAGTACCTCAGGACTGAGCCACCAGTGAGGGCGAGGGAGTATTTGGGGCTCCCAAGAGGGCTGAATTGCTGGGCCAAGGGAGGGCTGGGGAGGTAGAGTCCACCTGTCCTTTCTCCTGCAGAGAGAGCTCCATCCAACTCTTGTCCCTCTGGCACCCTTCCTACTACTGCCTCTGTGTTGGGTCTCAGCAGGACTGATGGAATGTGCCAAACCTCCACAAGGGGCAGGAGTCTTAGGCTCCCAGAGTCCTCCAACCTTCCCTGATATTCAGCCCTGATAATCATCATAAGCCAATGCCATGTAGTCTTGTGTTCCCAGAGCAGATCTCCAGGGCCAGGTGTGCAGAGTTCCTGAGCAACTATCCCTTCCCTGCTCCATTTCATCTGCTTGTTGGCTGGGTTGGGGGAAGGGTTGGGGTCCTGACTGATTATGGCTCTACCACTTTATCTTTCCCTTTGTTGTCTTCTCTTCTTCACCAGCTTTAGGTGTTCTGTTCTGCAGTCTTCAGGTTATTCTCAGGGTTAGTTGTATTTTCTGAAGTTGCTTCCTTGGTGTGTCTGAGGGAGGTTTTCATCTTGCCTTCCTGTTCTGCCATCTTTTTTCACTTCCATGCATCTATTTTTGTATGCTGTCTAATTTATCCATTATACCCTTAGCATATCAATCATAGTTGTTTTAAATTCCCAGTCGAGTAATTCCAATACCCCTGCTGTTTCTGGTTCTGATGCTTGCTCTGTCTCTTCTAATTGTGGGGGTATGTTTTGCCTTTTGATATGCCTTGTAATTTTTTTCTTGGTAGCTGTACATGAGGTAATGCACAAAAGAAACTTCTGTAAATAGGCCTTTCATGATGTAGTGTAAGGTATGGGGGTGTGAAAGTGTTCTATAGTCTTATAATTGGATCTCAGTCTTAGCAGTTCTGTGCTTCTGGACTCTGAGCTGCACAAGTGCTTCTCAGTCAGGTTTTTTTCCCCTCTTCTCCTAGACCCCACAATGTCTTCTGGACTTGGAAAGCCTAGGGGGAGGAGGGACGGGCCCCAGGACCACTGCCAGGTCTTGGAGCACATTAGGGTGGCCACACTGAGCCCCCAGTCTGACCGCTTCTCATGGAGGTCCAGCTCCTCAGCTGGCCTATTGGGGAGAGTTGAATAATAGACATTGATGGTGTGAAAAAAATTAAGAGTGAAGAGAAGAAGAGAACCTTGCAGACATGTATGAGGAGAGTATTTCAAGCAGAGCAAATCATGGTTGCAAAGGCCTTCAGGTGAAAACCTATTTGGAGTGAGTGGCTGGGAGAGCATAGTAAGAAGTAAGAGGCATAGCTAGGGGCAGGTCATGTGGGGTTACATGCTGATGGGAAACCATTGGTGGACTTGAATGGATAGTGACATGATTTAATACATGCTTTATAAGGATTATTCTGGCTACAGTGTAAAGAATAGAATGTAGGGTGTCAACTTGGGTGCTGGAAGGCCAGAAAGGAGGCTATAAAAATAATACGGGTGAGAAGTGGCTTGTATGAGGGAGGTGGCAATGGAGTTGGTGAAAAGCAACTGAAAGTCTTTCAAGGTAGATCTGACAGGAATTTCTGATAGATTAGATGAGGGGTTTGAGAGAAGGATCTCTTTCTATAGTTTCCCCTGAGTCTTGGGTCAGGTGTATGTGCAGCTCCATGTTGCAAGGAGACATCACTTTTGGCCACCCACATTCTTACGGTGGCTTCTAGTTTGTTTCATGGGTTTCAGTTTATCCCTGTGAGATTCATTTGTCCTGGTTCTCGCCTGCTTCATATCTGACTTTTGTTCCTGATTCAGGCCAATTACCAGCTGCGAAAGCTTCCATGTACTCACCAGCAACCCCAGCGGTGTAAGGTCTGTCTCTGTAATAAATTCCTTATTCCCTGTCACTCAGAGTGACTCGACTTTCCTGAACCAAACTTAATTGATACAAGTTTGGCATGTTTATCAGCCCACTGAATAGAGATGTTGATTGGCCAGTTGAGTATGTAAGTCTAAGGAATGACTTAGCTGTATTCATGAGTTATTTTTAAGTGTTTTGTTATCCTCTGGTAAATAATTCTTTAAACTGTTGGCTTCTATTACACTATAGTCAGAGAATGTGGAACTGTAATTTCTTTGGCATTTATTGAGACATAGTATTTTTTTTTTGCAAATGTTTCTTGTGATTGGGAATAATGCATATTTTCTGTTTGTTGAGTAAAGGTATGTTTTGGGGATCTACACAATAGATGGGATATAGATATCCATAAAACCCTTACTTACTCTTAATAACCAAGATAAAAGAATTTTAGGTGAAATTGCTGAGGATTAAGAAGGTCATTATATATTTATAAAAGAAACAAGTCACTGCGGAGACCTAACCATCTTTGATTTATACACACATAATTCACAGACTCAAATATATGAAGCTTACTGAATTACAAATTCAAAGAATTTTGAGTTACAAATTATTTATAAAATTGAGAAAACAAATTAATTACAAAAATTAACAAACCAAGTCATATTATGTATATATGTGTGTATGTTTCTATACCAATTAAATAAATTATATTTCCTGTAACAAAAACAAATTTGAATGGCATTTATTAAGCACCTACACATCAATTTTTTGAAAGCCAAAGTTCAGCATTCTTAGGGTAGAAGCTCAACATTCTTATATCAACCTGATAGGTTAATCTATATAACATAAAAATCAACTAAGCAATATTTTTTCTTACTGTAAAATTATGATAAAACTACATTTTATAAACATATATATGAAAAATATACATTCAAAATTATTTTAGAAGATATGTCTTTCAAGTGCTATGAGCTGCTATACATTTTCATACAAGTTTAATACTTAAAGAATTCAAAGAACTTGTTGCAGTTAACAAAAAAAGAAAAAAGGCACAGTATTGTTTTTTCAAACCTGCATTTTCATGGTTTATAATCTTCTGTCCCTGATTTATGTAATCTATCCCTTCCTTGTCTGTTAAAATATTTCAAAGTACTTATTTTATGCCTCTTTTAGAATGCAGTATTTTTTCAGATTCTTTTAATTCTCTCTGTGGATTTTCTTTCCTGTTCGTTAAGTTTCTTGTGTGTTTTATAATTTTTGTTCATGAGCTCATATAAATATGCCAGTTTTTATTCTCTCTCCAGTGCTATTATTCATTTAAACTAAACCACAGCTACCATGCATAATAAGGTTAAATTAAATTTTCAGTGCTTGGTTTCAAAAGTTATCCCAGAAAAGTAAAGCACGCCTAGTAGTCTTTGAATCAGTTGTCTATTAAGCAGATACCACAATATTAATGATTGATTTACTATATTAAGCTGTTTAAGTAGCAGTAACTTATAGGCAATGTCTTAATTCCTTCCATGATTATTATTATAGCAATTAAAAAGCTTTTCTAAGTTCATGGTGAATAGTGTGGTTCTAGATGTCAGTTTCTGTTGTTATTACTATTACTGTTGGGGTTGATGACAGCTATTAATGTGGCATGAAGGAGGATGCTATGGATTGAATCGTGTCCCCCAAAGAAGATATGTTGGAGTCCTAATTCCCAATACCTCAAAATATGGCCTTATTTGGAGTTGAGGTCTTTATAGAGTTAATCAAGTTAAAATGAGGCCATAGGGTTGGGCCTAATTCAATATGACCTCTATCTTTATCAAAAGGGGAAACTTGGACACATGCACACATGCACACATGTACACACACTCGCAGAGAACATCATATGAAGATGAGGACAGAGGCCTCCAAGCCAGGGAATGCCAGATTGTCAGCAGATCACTGCAAAGTAGGAGAGACAGATGAAACACATTTTCTTTCAGAAGGAAATGACCTCGCCATCACCTTGATCTTGAGCTTCTGGCCTTGTTTAAGTCACCCAGTTTGTGGTCCTTTGGTGCAGCACTCCCAGCATACTCAGACTAAGGGACTGTGGTAATAAGCAGCCCAAATCCTTCTGTGGGGAGTACCATTGACTGTGGATTCCTGGTGTCCTCTATGATAGGCCAGGTTGATCTCAGCTTTCATCTTTTCTACCTTCCCAGCAAATTTCCTCATGGTTATGCAAGGTCCAGAGGCTCAGGACCTCAAGGGTTATTTTGTGACAGGTTACCTTTAGCCCCCAAGTTAAAGCTTCATGGCCTTCAGCACATTATGTCTCCTGGTCTCAGACTCCTCATCTCCAAGGTAAGCTAGTGAGACCAGAGTATGTAAGCTCTCTTCCCAGCTGTGTGATGATTCCCGCAGCACTGATAAAGGTTAGCCTGACCTTCCGTAACTCCACTTATTCTGCTGGAGACCATCCTCTATAAACATATTTAAACCACATCTTGACTATAAGCTATGTGTATCTTTTTTTTTTTTTTACAGTATATAACTAATGAGTTGTCAGCACAGTATATTGGAAAGTATGGTCATAGAAATCAGGAGATCTGAAATCTAATCCTGATTTCAGGATAACGATCTGATTGAAACACAAAATAAGATTGTTCATTCTTCTTTGTAAATTATGCTCTAGGCTAATTATTTTCTTATACTATAGAAGATTATTTTCATTTAGAATGAGTCTAAAGTTCAACCCAACATGTGCATAAAACTGCAATTATCAAGACCTCTCAGGTTTCTCCTTCTCTCAATCCTACCCACATTCTAATAATAAAATACTTTTTTTCTCAAAGAATAAATGAGCTTTTCACCACCCAATGGGAGCTATGTGATTAGTTTGTCTTTTAGAGGCGTGGAAGGAGGTAATGCTGTCATGCTATTGGGCATTACGGTATTGCCATTGGACACAGTTTTTCCCAGTGCTAACGCTTGTCCTAGAGTAACACTGGGTGTCAGGCTGTGGCCTGAAGCTTTTGTAGAAGCACCTTAAGAGGTAGGAATTCAATAAGTCAGTGTAAGCCTGGTTCAACATAAAGGATATTCACAAAATGAAGCCCATGTGATTTGTGTGCAGTTTAGTAGGCATACAACAAAGGAACTCATTACAAAAGCTGTTCCTCTATCCATGGATTTTTGAGCATATACTATGCTTTTTGATAAATCATTTTTCTGGGATAGTTTATAATAGCAGCTGGTCGCCTTCTGTGTTGTTTTATTGCTTAGACCCAGCGAGAGCGTAGGCATGATACAAATTGTCATGCATTCCCAGACTTCTGTTCACAATAAGGAGTAGACACAATGCCAAACCAAAGTGAGTTTATTGACATTCCTAGAAGGTGGTATGATGGAAAGGAGAAAGCTTGGCCTGAGTATCACATGACATTTCTCTCATCGAAGTTAGCAAAATCAGCCCAATAATGTGGACTTCTCCTGCTGTTGACTAGAACAAAGACTTTTAACAAAATTGTTATAGACATTTCCTTAGATAAACTGGAAGCTGCAGGAAGTAGGCTGATGGAACAATATGTACTGTATAAACTACCTCTAGGCACCTTTTTTTTCTACTAGAACAGGGACTACAAGTCACTAACAGGAAAATAACACTTTTGCTTTGGGACCTTGTGATGGCTGGAACATTCATCCCAGATTTTTGTGATACAGTATTGCAGTTTTAATAATGAACACTGAAGTACGTAATAATAATAATAATAATAATAATAATAATAATAAAGCACCACATTTGTTATTTAAAGTTCTAACTACTTTCATTTGAAAGTGTTTTATCTTGACTGGGAAAACATTTGTGGGAACTGAGAAATTTCCCAAACCCAAATTTTGGACAAATGGTTTGACATATATTCTGACGATGCCACAAATGTAACACTGGAACTGTCCAGAAAGTCTGACTCATTAGCCTGCCTCACGAATACACTTACTGCTAAAGGACATATGGTCATATTAAATAGGGAAAATATTTGTATTTTGCATATGTAAGCCTGCCAAAGAATCATACACCACTTTTTCTTAACTTCCTCATTGCCCTCTGAACACTTACTAGTGATGGGAGTAAAAAATATTCACAACTACAACTTACATACTTAGGAAGCCACAAAAACTCAGTAGCTCTAGAATACTTTTCCTGACCCTGTGAGTCATTTCTATTTTTCTAGGATTATCATTCTCATATGATAGAGTAAAATGTGTGACAGCCATGAAATTATGATAATACATAATAGTATTTTTGAGGCATTTTTCAAATTGAAACAGGTTCTCTCTTATTTATTTTTCTTGTTTGTCCCCCAATGAAAAGTAGTACTCTTTTACTAAAACTAGCTCTAAAAGATCTTGTTTTAGGGGAACTGTGGTTCATATGTGATTAAGTTTATGATATACCTCCCTGGACAAAGCTCATACTTAAATTTAAAAAATTACAAGTGGTAACAAACAGATTTACCTTGCCTGTTGAGTTAAATGATTTGAGGTGGTTTATACCTCTACCTGGTAAAATTAATAGCAATAAAACAATTTTGGTCCTACAGCTTTTTTATTACATATATAATAAAATATATATAATTTAAAAATCAGCATCATATATGAGGGAATATTAACTAAAGAAACTCAACTGAGAATTTAAGGACCTTTCCATAGCAACCATCTTTACTCCTCTTCTATTTTCCCTGCTTAAGGATTCTGTACGAGGCTGTAATGGAATCTTGGGACCCTGTTAAGCAAGCTTTGCATTTTTTCAGCAAATGCTGACGCCAGTATTTTTCTTTTTTTAATACTCTGAAACAGTGTTCCTGTAATGGTTTATGAGGTTCATCTAGAGCCATGGTATTGAGTGGAGGGGAGGTGGGGGTAGGAATAAGGAAAAGTTCGCTGATAAATCATTTGTGCCTGTTATCTATCTATAATTTCTAGGATACCTAGTTTTTTCTGTATTTGGGTAGAATAGACCTTAATCTGATTAGTAGATTTAATTAGATATTCGTGTAAATTGTGACGCTCCCCAGGAGCAGGTTCCATCTTTTGAACAGTTTTCCCCCTTGCCAATGCCAACAAATAACATAAGTACTAATAGAAGAAGGGAATGCTTGAATTAGTATTTATGTACATACAACATCAAGTCCTGAAAGTGGAAGATCCTCCTACACTAGAGATGCTGTTCAAAGAGTCAGACTGGTGAAGTGATTTGCATATTTCTTATGTTCTGATTTTTAAAATGATGGCTCAACTGGAATCCAATCAGATCCTGAAATGTATACTGAATTTTACAGGACCTTCAAAGTCTATACTATGCATCTTACCTATACCACCCTATCTTGGTAAATATTCTTTTTAGATAACAATAGAAGGCTAAATTTCTATAACATATGTACCACTTGATTGACAACAGATACACAGCAGCAAGGGTTCTGGGCATTATAAATAATTCCTACTAAAAGAGTATGTCACTTTGGAATGCAGAAAGCACAGTAATGTACTGTCCAGACACAAACCGACCCAATGAGCACAAGGCATTGCTTCCTATGAAATTAACTTCCTCTTACATCCCTTACACCTCCTTTGTTTAATGTCTTGAAAACAACAATGTGACGTTTCAACAGTGGGCCCCTTTTGCACTTGTTTTCCCAGTGAAGAAAAACACTTTCCTTTAAGTCTGACTTCAGACAACATGAATAACAAGGTTAGAAAAACAGCAAATGACTGTTATGTTTGGGTTTATTCCAACTGTAATCGAGAGGTTAGGCTGTGTTTGGAGTCTGCAACTGTTCTTTTGAACACAGTTTTCTGAGAGATCTCGTTTTACCGAATGCTAAAAGGAACTAGACAAAAACCAATATGCCCTTGGGGTGTCAGGGCTCCAGCCCTGGAGGACTGCGCTGAAGGAGAAGTATTATATTGCCCTTGGTCCCCAACAAAGCACCATCGCTCTCTGCAGCTTCTTGTTTAATGTCCCTGCGGACAATCAGATGTAAAGGACTCTGAATGCCAGATTAACAAGAAAAAAGAAAAAGAGAACAACATGAAAAAAATATATATCAAAGTTAAAATAAAAATATGTTTGCCAAGTGAGTTTACCCGGTTTTAACAAGTCATGAGATGATCTACACATTGTTAGGGGTTGGAGAAAGGCAAGTGGCAGCTGGATTAAACAAAGCAAAATGGTACGGGACTCTGTGACGTGAACCAACCTAATATGGCCCTCTCCCCTCTTGCCTGTTTGCATCATCACACTCTGGACAAGACAATGGAGACAGAAGCCTCCAAATTTCTGCCACATAAGGAGATTGTCTCTTTGGACAGGTGCACAAGTTTGTGCTTCTTGTGTGGTGTGTGCCCACGAGGGGTGCACCCCCTCCCAGACTTGTCTGAAATCAAGTTGAGCCACAGTCCTCACACCCGGAGGTGCCATACTGCAGCAGTAGGAGGTGTTCTCTTGCTGTTATTATTTGTTGGAAAGTGTAATATTTGCACCATATTCTAGGCTAGTTCCAGCTGATGGGACTGATGCCACATATGAATCATGAGTTGAATGTATAAAAATTTCGGCTTTGCGACTGCTATTTTTGGATGGATAGTATGCATGGGGAAAAGTAGAGTGGGAAGAAAAGAGTTGACTGGTTCCTAGTTCTGAAGTGGGTTGTTAGCAGTTATAAAAAATGGTGGCTCTGCTCAGAAGACATGGGCATATAAAAGCTTGGAATGCTTAATGCTCAAATTTTCTCTTAAATTATATAAATGGAAGTAAACATTTATTACCATTTGGTCAAGTGTAGCATAACTTGCATTCATATTTCATTGTTAGTAATGGAGGTATGTGGAGATATACACAGACCTTGAGACAGCTGTTTTTTAATATTGCATACAGGCTAGCAGTTCATTGAAAGTAGAGGAGATAAGCCTGAAGGTTAGATCTTAGAAGAAGGCAGTTCTTCATGCACGGCTTTTGTCAATCCTGATTTGGTTTGAAAATAAAAATCATGGAATACCAAAATCAAAGAGTCAGGGAAAGGGAAGGGGGATCATCCCAGAAAGGTTGATGTGACTGATCAGTAAAATGCCAGGTGAGTTCCATTTCTTCATTCAAGTCCAAAGGTGCTGGTTTCTTCAACTGCTGTTAACAGCTTTTCATACAGCATGGAGTATGAGGGATAAGGTGGAAGATCCAATCGATTAAAGCACGTGTGTGCCCTGAATGGGGGAGAAAAGACTGGTTAAGGTGTTTGTTTCAGGGATACAACAGGCTGTGTGCATCTGTGACTAGTCTGGAGCTGTGAATCGAAAGGGAGCAGAACCGTGGCTTAGGACCATCATAGAACATTGTAACTCAGAAGCACTGCCCTTTACACATGTATAAACCAGTTGTAAGCAAACCACACTCCATGAGAACCTTACTAGCAAATCACTGATACACTCCATGGTGTCAGCTCTATTTTGCAATTGAGGTATGAATGTGGATGTGGTCAGTGAAGGAGGCAGAAATATAATTAGTGTTAGAGATCATACTCCTCTCTCTCCTTCCCCAGCTCTGATTTCTGGCCTCAGGAAACCACATGCATCAACTCAGAGGTGCCAACAGATACCTGGGATTCTGAGCTCCAGTGCTCTACCAGGTTAGTCATGCCCCGGAGGCAGTCTGACTCTTCTACTGCTCCCAGTGGGACACACATACCCAGAAGCATTTCCAAGAACAGCTGCACTTGTGGGACAGTCTTGCCTGGGTGCCTGGAGCATCCCTGTGCCACCTGCCCTGGGTTCTTGTCCTGTGCCTGATCCTGCAGGCCGAAGGCATGCCAGTGTCTGGCTTAGATAAGGAATGGCGTCCTCTGCCACGTGCTGACACACGCAGCAGGAGCAGACCCTTTGTCACCAATGCTGGGCTCAGCAGTGTCTTGGAGGCCCAGATTCTAATCCTGTGGAACTTCAAATCACCTGACTAGCTTCTCCACATCAGAGGCTCTTTGTTTTTATGGAATTGTTGGTTGATGTACCAAAGTACGGAGAAAGGTGGATGCTTGCAGCTGAAGGTTAATTTAACACCTTTTCCTCCTTAAAAGAGGTGGTGTGTTGCAATGGTGTTTTGAGAAGCCAACCAGCACCAAAAAAAGGGTATTATACAATAAAAGAAAATGTCACAGAACAAACACATACAAACAAAGCTAAACAAAACCCTAATCAAAGAAACCATTCTCTCTTCATCTGCATTTTGAGATATTAAACTCTAATTACAAGATCTCCAGGAGAGTCATATATAATTCATACCTGTATTTTCAGAGTTCCCCATCAGCTCAGGGTATCAGGGAGATTGGGCGGTGGGGCAATGGAAGAAGGCAAAGGGAAGGTGGGTTTTCCCCACACAGGGAGAACCTGGGGAGGATGCCATTGTTTTGTTTGCCAGCATCCATCCCTCCTTCTCCTGCAAACAGCTCCCTCATTGTCCTTGGGAACCTAACACCCTAACCTTGACTCCTTGACCCCTTGACCCCCTCTCCTTACAACCTTCAAGGGTGGGCATGGGGTAGTAGAGTATCTGGCCTTAGGCCTTAAGGAGTTAACTAAGAGACATAAAAATAGATATTATTAGAGGTCTCAGATTATTTTCTAAGATTCAAATGGGTTGTTGACTTGAAAATAAAATTGAATATTTTGCCTAAACTTATTTCAACTCAAAGTGAAAGTGAACCCAGTGAATTGAGTAGCATAACAATTACAAAGGTCCTTCTCTATATTTAGAATGATTGAAACTAGGACATACTCTGGGCTTTGGCGAACCTAAGTTAAGTGGGACAGAAAAATCCCAAGTACATTTTTGGAACCAGCTGAATTAGCCAGAAGCCAGATTGGAGCAGAAATCATCTTCTTGATTTTCTTCCTACGGTCATTTTAAAAGGCACTCACGAGTGGAAATACTACAGCACAAAATCCTCTATTTATCAAATAGTTGGAACAAATTAATTCTGTGAAAGATAATTTCTGGGCATAAACCAAAAGCATTAGCAAATGGCACTTCTAGTATGAACACAGAGAGTTTCTTCAAGAGTTGCTTTTATTGCATTTATCTACAGCCTTGTTTAACTCTCTTAAATAAATTCTAGTTTGTAATCTAGAATGAATGAACACAGCCAAACCACAGTGTGATTCAGTGTGCCTAAAGGCTTGCCGCCCTCCAGGTGTGGTTCTGACACTACAGAGAGCCTGCTGACCTCATTCTGTGAGCACTGGACCTAGGTCGGGGGTTGGGGGTGGGAAAGCAGGGAACCAGGGCTTGGCAGACCTCTACTTTGATCACAGTCTAGCCACTTGATAACCTTGGGAGAGTCAATGAATCTTCCTGAGCCAGTTTAGTCAGTTGTAAAATGGTAATAATACATGCTCCGTGCACTTCAAAGGGTCGTTGTGAGGACCCATCATAGAATGTGCATAAACACCTCCCATAAACTGTGAATCACCATTTCAACATAAGATGATCTTAATGCAACCACAATTGCATTAACAGTTCCTAGAAGAACTGTGTCACCTTTGTGGGGACTTAAGACCCTCAGCTTTTTTCACACAAACTCCTGGCGAGTGAATCACCCTCATCTCCTATTTGCATGATTGATATTTTGGAACCCCCCAAATATGTTCCATTTTCAATCATGCCAGGTCAGATTTCACTCTGTGGGTGTTAATCTGTGGTTCCAGCATTTTGACATGAATTTGGATTATGCCAACCACTGTATTATTCTCCCTTTGAATTGTGTCATCTGCACAGTTGATCTCCGGGCCACCTCCATTTTTTTCCAAGTTACTGATTAAAATATTAGCTAACACAGTGCCAAAGGCAGCCTTGCTCTCTCCAGTAGGGATGACTTTAAAGCAGGTTAAAAGTAAACAACAAAAAGAGGGAACCGCCATGCTGTCAGCCGCTGGCTGTTGTGAGGCCAGTTATGTCCGACGTGTCTCCCTTCACGTTACGCTCTGCTGCCCGGCCCACAACAGCCTCATTCTCCAGCCTCTCATCACTCCGGACTCCACTCTTTTTCAAGTTTGGCAATAACCTCTTGGTCCCCAAATACAGAGGCCCATCCTCTACCCCTGCCTCCTCATGCTCTTTAAGAGCACTTGGCAGATCTTCCTCTTGAATGTCTCTGGCCCCTTGGCTTCTCCACAGCTTCTCAATGGCTGTCAGTTTCTCTTCCTAATTCCCAGTGGCTCCCCAAGCCTCCTTTGTGCCCTTACAGCCTGCAGAGCAGGGTTTCTCACTTCAGCACTGCCGACATTTGAACTTGGCCATTCTCCATCGTGGGGTGCTGTCCTATGCACCATGGGTGTTTAGCAGCGTTCATGGGCTCCACCTGTGAGATGCCAGTAGCATGCCTCCCCCACAACCAAATATGTCTCCAGACATTGCCAAATGTCCCCCAAGGTGTGGTGGGCATCTCTCTCCAACTCCCCTTGAGAACAATCCCTACAGAGTAAGCCTAGATTTACTTTAACCAGGCCTCCACTTCCACCCTGAGCTTGGGTTCAGTTCCCACTTGCGGTGAAGCATGTTCATGCTTCTGTTCGCAATTTTTAGGCCCATTAACCTGCCCATGACTCATAGTTCTGTAATCCCTGGTCCTGACTCCAAATGCGATCCCTCAGGTTCTCTCCTCTCCTTTATTCTATCTCCACACTGCCTTGTGCTACATCTACTTTGACTAGCTTCTGGGCTTCTCTTTCCTTCCAACTCCCTTCTCTGTCCTCTCGCCGGTCTTTGCTCCTTGTGAGGAAACTCTCCCACTTTCTGAAGGTCTTTCTGACACGACCTCGCAGCCCTGGTGTCCCTCCCTAGTCCTCACGAGTGGAGACACCACTGTTCACCCGGCCACATTTTGAGCTGCGAGTGAGCACTCTTCTCATGCCCACTGCCAATTCTAGATAAAAAATTTCTGATCCTTTGAATCTACTGCCATTTAGGTAGTCTTTCCCCAAAAGTACAGGTTTTATCTGGCATTTTTTAAATGAAACTGGATAGAGTAGAAAATAGAGTGTATTACCTGAAGATAATAAGGGTAAAATGTTGTTTTGAAGAACTTATATTTCAGATACACACACAAATACATATGTACATACTGGGTTGTGATATAAAGGGCATTTCTTTCTGTGGGTTAAGATTTAAAAAGTTTGGAAACCAGGGATATACCTTCTGTATTCTGAACTTCTGGCTAATTACATTTATTAAAATCTCTTGTGTTTTGCTTAATCCTTTCCATTTCAGGTGTCCCCACCAGACTGTGTGGCGTCTGGGCCCACAGGGGTGACCTGCTCAATGCCCTAGGCTGCCAGCTTGTTGACTCCCCCCGAATGCTACCCCCCATCCCTCTGGTATTTTACCTGTGGTGGCATACAAAGTTTCTTCAGCAAGCACTGTACAATTCTATTCTAGAACCCCCTACTCTTAAAGTCCTTTTTCCTAACCCTCACACAGTTTTTAGCAGGCCAGGACTTGAACTGACATGAAGGTTTTATTTAGTCTGGGCTATGACCAGGTTGTGTTGTGACACTATTTGGCACACTGGTCTGGGAGGCCAGGTGCCTTTCTGTTGTGGGAAGTTCTCAGGAGAAAGCTCCCTAGACTGCCTCTCCTCTGAGTGTGGGCAGTATGCACTGTGGCAGCCCTGGGTCACACTGTGTCTGCTTGGTGCCCCTGTCGGCCAGTGGGCCCTTCCCACCCCACCTCACTGTAGATGTTGCTCCCACCACCTCAGGGCTTCCTGCCACCTGTCATGTGGGCTGGCCAGGTCTTCCCAGGCTACCGTTCTTGGAAGTTCGAGGTTCTTTCTTTATCTCTACACACAGGTGGCACTTTTTAAATTCTTGGATCTTCAGAGAATGTGCAATGGAGACTAGACATGGGTCACTATTCTGAGGACAATCTCCACTGTCCTCTGAAAGGTATTCCAGCACTTGCTCCTGGGGCCCTCTTGGCCCAAGCAGAGACCCTTCATCCTCAAGGAATCCTCCCTGAGGTTTGCAGAGCAGTGTCCTTTTTAGGGGTGCTTGGCCCCATACGTGGAGAACCTGATCACCAGCCCATTGTCCACCTTCTACTCTTCTGTGTGAGTTAATATTATCCATGTGTAATTCAAAGCTTCCCAAAGCAATTATGTAATGAGACTGAATCTGTGATTCCAAAGGACAGGAGCAACAACTTCTGTTTCCTAAGGAATAGAACAGAGACTCTTCAGTGGGGTCTTTGCTCCATGGCCCACCAAACTATCTTCCTCAACTGGATTGCGGGTGAGTATCGCTTCAGAAGTCTTGTCCTGTGTGCTGGCTTGGCACACTTTCCTAAGCACACACTGGCCATTTCTCACTGAGTGAAACTCAGGATCCTGCTTTAGCCTGGAATTTCTCTCTGCCCATTCCTTGCCCCCCAATGCTCACCTGAATGTCAGCCTCTTTACTGCGTCTTCTCTTGCCAACTCAACTGAGATTTGGCTTCTGTTCTCCGTGCTCAGCACCTTGCCTTTACTTGCCATGCTTAGTGCCCCTCTGACTTCACCTTCTGTGTCATTCATTCCTGTCAGGCTGTGTTGCTTCCTAGACTGTAAACTCCTCTGGGTATGTATGTTGTGGGGGTCTCAGCCCTTCCTCAAGGAGCCCACTATGGGAGTGGCTCAGATGGTGACTCATTTCTCTAAAATAAACTCATTTCTCTAAAATAAAAACAGAATGTATCCAAATACCCTCAATTCTCCAAATCTATCATTAAAGTAGACAAATGGAAATCTTGCCTTTTGAGCCTTAGTTTCTTGCCTGGCTTAGTTCAGGAGGTTCAGCTGTTGGCAGAACCATGCAAGTGAGGGTCCGCTGAGCCCAGCAGGTGAAGCCAGGGCTGCAAATTGCACCAAGGCTTCAGGGTGTTATGACCAGCTGGGTATGCACTGCTTCTGGGGCCTTCTAACGCTCACTGACATCAGGTGAATTGTCTTCAGGACATTAGAAAATCTGGGAAAGCTAGGTGAAAATCATAGTTCAGTAAATCCTCCCACAATAGAGATATAGCAATGGTTTCTGGGAGGCCATGTAGAAACAGAGCTGAATTAAATGTGAATCTTTTTCTGTAATTGGAAAATATCACAGTAGAAGAAAATAATATGGGTCAATCCTTTCTTCTGTTTCTTGAGCAATATTTATTACTATATACCCATACAGAAGTATCTCTTTAGTGTGCTTTATTTCAGGATCATTAATATGCTGCCCAAAGTGGCCTAGAAAGGACCCAGGAAGTGGTTGGGATTAAAATTCATGGCATAGGGAATTCATTCTTTTTAACTGCCTGGGTCCCTAATATCATTTATCTGCATTTATCTCAATAATGTCCTCAATAGCTGACTATATAGGAGTCACTATGGAGACCTGAGATACATGTAGTATTGTCCTAACATGTTTTAAAACACAGTAGAAGAAACATGACATGTACACGCATGAATATCCTATGGACTGTGCACTGATATGCATAGGAGCACAGGCACAGCACTGGAAGGTTACTGTGGGTTTCCAGCCTCCCCACCATCCCCAAGTGACACATTCCTCTTTAAATTAAATCGGGCCATGTATACATTGGAAAGCTTCCCACAACCGACACGTGGACCATGATGCTATAGCCCAGATACATCAGTCATCAAAGAATCACTAAAAATATGGTCTAAATTCACTTCCCAGAGACTTCTTACCTCTGCCTTTTATGTATAACTCACCTAACAATACTTTGGGGGGGGCGCTAAATAATTCTATCCCAAAGGATGATGACCCAAGCTCAGATAATAAACTGTAACTTCAGAGGGTTTCCTTAAGGTGGGCGGGAGCTCTGTACCTGGGGAGAGATGTGATTTTCCCCCATTTCTCTATGCAGAAACGCCGAAGCCCATTGCTCCCTCGAAGGGCTGCGAAGCCTTCATAGGGCACACTGGACGTTCCTGTGACAAACTGCAGTAACCTTAGTCTCTGCTCATTATTGAAGCGTTCCACCGCCGCCCAGAACCAGCGGATCACAAGGTGCCCATCATGGTAACCTGAACAGAATGACAGGAGGGAGAAAGACGGGAAGAAGGAGGGAGAGAGAGGTGAAACACACATCGGGCAGGACAGGAGCTGCGCAGCTGCTCCCAGCCTGCTGATCTCTCTAATAACGGCCTTCACAGAGGTCCGGAACAATTTATGTAATTACGTCCAGTTTTAAGACAAAACCCAAATTAGAAAACAGCCATTCTATAGGAAGATTTTGAGGGATGTCCTCAGAGATGCTTGCTTTTTGTTGAAACAACTGGGATTCCACCAGTCATATTCCTGTCTCTTGTAAATGTAGGCAAGGAGCACCTGCGATCTCTGGGATTATTAAGAGATAAAACCTTCTGTGAGCACAATATTTCATCACATTTTCTTTGTTCTGATGTCTCGGTACCCACATACCATGGGAGAGTCTAGGACTTAATGAAGCCTGGAGGGAAATGGCAAGCTTTGTGGAGGGAAGATGCCAGAATCTCCAGCCACCGCTGGTACCCACGGAGCAGCCGCGCTCAGGCCAGCCTGGGTGAAGATGAGTTGAGCCCATGGAGGAAGTATGGCCCCTGTCACAGTACAGCTGGGAGCCCTTGCTTGGGTCCAACAATCAACATCAATGATTTACACTGACTGCCAATGCAGGCAGCATTACAGACGGGAGCAATCTACTTGGGCTGGGCGGAAGGGGGGACAGCTTCATGAAAGGGAAGTGAGCTGTGGCCTGAGTGTGTGAAGGGTTTGTGTGAGTGCAGGAGGGCAGGAGGACACTGGCAGGGGAAATAAAGATGAACAGGAATGAGGCAGAACATGTGGGGAATGGCAAGCCAACTAGCGTGAAGGTGTGGTGGCAACTGAAGGGGGACTTGCCGGGGGGCTTCGAGGACCTCGGCAGCCAGGCAGAGACATTTTGACTTGACAACTTAAGTCAGTGCTTTTCTTACCTTTCCAAGAGGGGCCTAGAGTCCCTCAGAGGCTTCTCACGGCCGAGTGTACTGGGGACACAGGGAGGCCAAGATGGCGGGCCCTAGCTTTCTCTCTACTGTACTGATCAGGGTTTCTCTGTAATATTGTACTTGAAGAAAGGGTTTTGAGCATAAAACAAAGCTTTCGAAAACCTCTTCTATAAGTAATAAGGTGCTTATTTTAAGGGTAGGAAAATGGCCTGATGAAAAATAATGCTTTAGGAAGTCTAGTTTGGTAGTGTGAAGGTGAATGGTTAGGAGGGGTTAGAAATTCAGTTTGGAGAGACAGTAGCTACAGCCATGTTCTGGCAAACTGGGACCGAGGAAAAGAGGGCTCCTGCTCCACAGGACACGCTTCCCTGCCGGCTGGCCTGTGGATGGCGGTTCTCTGGGACGCATCTGCATGGAGATGGGCCAGAGACCACCAACGGGGATTACTGTCACCTGAAGGAAAGTTCAGGTTGGAAGTTAAAGGAAAGTGTGTCTTAGCGTCTACTTTGCACATGGGTTAAAGTAAGGTCAATTTTTTGTAGTCTTCAAAGAGTGATGACATATATATATAAATGTATATATAATATATATAAACATTTAATATAAATGTATATGAAATATATATAAACAACAACACTGAGGTTCAGGTGCTGATGCCCCTGGGCAGTTGAAAATCTCCATATAACTTTTGACTTCTCCAAAATGTAATGACTAGTAACCTACTGTTAACTGGAAGCCTTACTGATAACATATGCAGTCAATTAACACATATTTTATACATTATATATACTATATGCTGTATTCTTATACTAAAGTAAGCTAAGGAAAATAAAATGTTTTAAACTATTGCAAATCTTTAAAAAGTTTTCCAATATGTTTATTGAAAAAAAATCCATGAATAATTAGACCCACATAATTCAAACTCATGTTGTTCAAGGATCAACTATCTAAGTTATATAGAGTACATACACTATTTATATTATAAATATATATTTATTCATATTTATACTATATATTACATATATACTGTATAATATATATGTGATGCTATATATTATATGCATTATATAAAATATGTGTGTTATATATATTTCATATATATATATATGTAGACTATATATAGAATGTATATACAGGAATATTATTCAGCCATGAAAAATAAATGAAATACTGAACCACGGACAAGCCTTGAAACAGTATGTTAGGTTGAAAGAAGCAGACACAAAAGACCATGTGCTGTATGACTCTGTATTCATGAATTATCCAGAACAGGTAAATGCATAGAGAAAATGCAGACTGATGGTTGCCAGTGCTGGGGAGCCGGAGGAATGGAGAGCTACTGCTTACAGACTGGGGAGTTTCCGCTGCACTGTTTACTTTAAAATGGTTAATTTAAGGTTATGTCAATTTTGCCTCCATAGAAAAGCTCTGCAAAGTGATGAACCATGTCTGTGGGGCTCACCTCCCCGGTACTCAGTGTTGTTTCTCCAGTCATTCAGGTCAATTTCCGCCGTGCCAGCTATCACCAGCTCCAGCTCCCGGGCGTCGAACACAGACACAAGCCTCGAGTCCACGACCTGAAACACAGATTGGGCTTCTGCACACAGATCCAACCACATCAAAAAGTTATAGTCATTATTATTATTTCTGTGGGCTAGGCTGTGGGACTGACCATCCTTTACAACTCTTTTGTCAATATGTTATCATGTTTAAGTTCAAAATTGCAACTTAAAACATCTCAAAACACAACTCTTTCATGAGCTGTGAGTTCAAAAAAGGTCCTCAGCTTTTCACTACCTCTGACAACTCTTCTCAGAATGATGTTATGAACAAAACTGACTCAACTTGTTCTAGTCACATTTGAGTTTCCAAGTGTCATTGCAATTTAAAGGCAAAAAGTCCAAGTCACTCTGTAAGTATTACCATTTCACTTAAAGGCATCCTCTTTTCCACATAAAACTAGGACTGGGCATTCTGTATTAAAAGGACTGTATCTCCCTTCCTCCTCCCTCCCTTCTTTCCTGCCTCTTTCAAAGCTCTGTTAGGGCATGAGCTCTGGCTTTACATCCTGTTCCCTCGTGTATCACATACAACTGAGCACCTGCACTGGGTACCTCCTTTAATCAAACCAAGTGGTGGGTGATCCAGTGAGCCATGCCAGGAAAAAATCCTTCCAAGACCCAAGCCCCGAGAAAACATTTACAGCCTCTTGTTTTGAAGCTGGAAGAGTTAAAGGATGTCAGTTTGGGTGCATAGAAGGCTAGCAGCTGTCACTGGTCTCACGATTTACTATCTGTGCATGGATTGTGCAGCACAAAGTGACACTATCCTGAAATAAATGTCTAGCAAGAGTGAACAATGTCTTCCAACGCCTTCACTTCATTTACTTTCATTTCACAGAAAGAAAGGAAAAGTAACATGCAAGTATCTGGATGAAAGATGCTGATGTTTTCACATATGGCAATCAGGGCTACGGGACACCAGTTCTGTGGGAGCATTTTTCACTTATGGCAAGAGCTAGGTTGCCTGGAAAACTTTGACCCTCCTCCATCCACCCTACCTAGGTCCTCTCTGCACTCTGGGGAGTGGAGTCCAGCCCTTCACCTGCCTTGCATCCCCCCGTCCTTTCTCCTCCGAGCTGCGTCCCATGCCGAGGGCCCCAGCACTGGTCTGCCTTGCTCAGCCAGGCCTGCGTCTCACCTCGTAGAAGCCCCGCACCAGCGCCTCCGTCTGCTGCACCACGCCGCGTTCCACCCGCCACTTCACCATCCTCTCAATGTACTCCTTCTTGTTCTTCTCTGTCACCTGGGTGTTGGCTCCCCCGGATTTTAACTCCCTTTCTGTTACCTTGAGGCAAAGCAGAATGATTGTGATGCTTGTCAATCCAGTTTACCTTGCAGCGAGTGTGAACTATTTGCCGAAAGTCCTCTCACACGGGTTTAGCCTTATTGCCTCTTCCGTCATTTTTCCTTTCCTGAAGTTACTAAAAACGCTCTGGTTGTATTACACAGATACTAAAGCACCTTAGAAAAAGGCTGCATTTCCTTGCTTTATAAAGAGGAAAAGTGTTTCCTTAACTCAAGAGGAATAAAGGAAATAAAAGAAAAATGCCCTGTTTTCCCTAAATGGACTGGAATGTCCCTATACCAGCCACCCACTTGATTCCCCCAAATCCAAATTAGATCAAATTTGTGACAGCCACCAGCTTCCCAACCCACAGCAGGTCATTGGCAACAAAATAGCAGAGTGGGGGAGGGTGGTTTTTATAGCAGGTAGGACAGTGGCTGGAGAACGACAGCCTGGCCTTGAGAAAGGAACCAGGAATGACATTCCACTTAGGATGGGGATGCGTGTTTGTTAGCACAGCCTGAGTCATCAAGAAATGTTATGATTTGTGCCCTACCTTTTGAAAGGCAAAAGGGTAAATAACAGTTTAAACTTTAGTCTAAAAGCATTGGTGTTTGAAGGAATTAAGTGTCAGTCACCTTAAATTCCCTTAAGGAGCTCACTGAAACACTCAACGTTATAAGACAAACGAGGCACAGCTGTACTTAGTAGCTGGTTTTAAAATATATGTGTGTATGTGCATGTGAGTGTGTGTGTGTGTGTGTGTGTGTGTGTGTGTGTGTGTGTGTGTACAGACACAGGTACCTAAACAAAAGCATCCACAGAAGTCTAATAGTTACTTTTTCTTCTTTCACTTAGGTGGCTAGTGCTATTTGTAAAACATTGGCCAGATAACATACTAGTTGCCACCCAATATCCACATTCCTTGGAACTTCTGGTTCCTAGCTGTCTAGTTAAAGATTTTGTTTCCTGACCTCTGTTGCAGCTAAGTTCTGGCCAATAAGGTGTGAGCAGGAGAGTGCGTGGCACTTCCTGGGGGCCTCCTCAAAGGGAGGGCTGCTGCTCCTTTGTCCTGCGGCTTCAGATGCAGACAGGATGGCAGGGCGCCCTGTGCTCCTGGGCCATGAGTGCAGGTGCCCATCGCAGGGGCTGCAGTCCTGCCTCCAGCGCTCACGTGAGAGGAAAACACACTTCCGTTAACGTCAGCAGGGTCTGTCTGGTGTCTTCACTAACAGCTGAACCCTGATGAACTCACCCAGGAAGAGCCTGTGGTGTCTCACCTGTGTCTGTCTGTCTGTCTGCTCTTCCCCATTTCCTAACCGGCCAAAAGAAGGGCGACGACTTAATTTTCTAAAACGAAAATCATCATTCTCCATGACTTCATTGGAAGAGAAACAGGTCGTGTTTAAGCTTTAAACAATATGCATTACTTTAGATCTGCAACCCATCTGGATCTTTATCACTGGGAACATTTTAAACTTTTTTGGAGTCATTCAATTCCTACACTCTGTGCACATGAAGGATTGCTCTTTTGTATTTTCAACATTATTTTTTCTTTTAACTTCATATATTTAGTTATTTGTAGTTTACTTGATTTTTTTGAGTAGATATTATGTGTTAATGGAATAAAATTCAAGTGGTATGAAAGGCCATAAAATGAAAAGCAACTCACTCCTCCACCTCATCTCCCAGCCACTCAATCTCCTTGCCTGGAGGAAATCATCCTTCCTTCCCTTCCAGGGAGATTCTATTTAAAAACCAGGAATTTGTATATATCACCTCTTTTTCCCACGAACAGTAGCATATTACACACTGTGTTCATCTCCATACTTGTTTCACTTAAAAATACATCTTTGCAATTGTTTGGACCTGCCTTATTCTTTGCTGTTGTTCTAACATCTGTTTATCATTTATAATTTATATGTAACTTGATGGGCTGGGGCATCTTACACTTTTTAACAGCTTCACATCTCACTGTCCACTATTCCACTGTGTGAACATATCATAATTTATTTAACCAATGCTCCACTGCTGGACATCTAGATTATTCCAGATCTTCTGCCATTTTCAACAATGCTACAATGAAGATCTTGATGCATTAGTGATTTCAATTAGGTGTGAATATATCTGTAAGACAAATTCCTAGGTGTGGACGCTGAGTTAAAGGCAGGTGCATTTAGAATGAGGACAGATGTCACAAAGGTGCCTTTCATAGAGTGTGAACCAATCTTCTGCTTCCTTTCACCTACACTCCTGTATGGAGCGCCTGTTTCTCTGTACCATCTCTGAAGTAGAATACTGCTGAATCTTTTGATTCTTGACATTCTCTTAAGGGAAAATGGTATTTGTGCTTTAATTTATGTTTCATACAATTGTGAGTGAGGTTGGGTATATTTCCTTTTATTTCCTTTTCTGGGAGCAATCTGTATTATTTGCCAGTTTTCTATTGTGTTGATAATTTCTTATTGATCTGTGGGATTTTTTCCTATATTGAAAGTCTTTTGTCTGTGTTATGCGTTACAATGTGTTAAATATTATGCCATTTTATCTTTGCTTATGGTGTATTTTTGCCATACAAAATCAAAAGAATTGTTTAGTGGACTAGTCAATCTTTTATGACTTTGAAAGTTTGTGTCACATCTACAGCAGCATTCCTTACTGCAGGATTGAAAATAAAAATGCTCTCATTTTCTTCTTTTTGATTTTTTTTACATTCAGCTTCCTTATTCAGGTGGAATTTATTTTAGTGTAATGAATTAGGTTAGGGATCTAACTTAAAATTTTTAAGATGGTTACCCAGTTGTTTTAATACAATTTACTAAATCATTGTATTTATTTTGCAAATTTACCCTCTATGATAGGGAAAGTGTAAAGGATGGGCTAAAATAGTCATGCACAGGGAATAATGTATTTTACACGGTCATCTATGGCAGATCAGTTAAGGAAACTGTATACTCTTGAACATATTTAAATATGCTCTAGCTATAAGAAGAAATAAATTTTTTCTCAAATATGGAAGAACGTATTCTTCAGAGGTATGTTTACACAAAGAAAATACAACAGAATTAGACATTTTCCAGGACCTGTCCAAGATTCTTGATTGAGATGTGGGCAGTAGGTGACCTGCAAGATTCAGTGGGTAACCCTCACCCCAGACTCAGCACACTGTCCCCATTCATGCAAGGTACTTACAAAGGCTCCCAACTTAATTCTCACAACAAAGCATTGCAAATTACCACAGGTCATGGGCTCTTGGGATCTCTAGTAAATGATGTTCCTAAAACCTTAATTGTTAAATCTTCTCAGGCTACTGTTAGCCTGATAAAACTGTAACCTAGATGATTCAATGTCATATACATGCTGATAGAAAACTAATGGGAACCTTTTTCTTGTTAACTAGTAGTGAGATGTATACATTTTGGAGGAGTAATTATCTAAATGGTAGTTTTAAATGTATTTTTTTAGCTGCACAGATAACAAAAACTTTACATAGCACACTTTACAAAAAGGCTTTCTGATCCATTATCACAACCACTTTGATTTTCAAAAAACTCTGTAAAGTAGATCTATGTCAAAACAAGACAAAGAATGAAGAAGGCATAGCTTTATTAAAGGGAGTAGCTCTCAAATAATTAAATTTGGAATGAATGCAACTCCTTATTTTCTAGTTAAAAAACAAAATCCCGTTATATAAGATCTAGCAATCCCAATTCTGGGCATATAGCCAAAGAATTGAAAGCAAGGACTCAAACAGATATTTGTACACCTGTGTTCATAGTAGCACTATTCACAATAGCCAAAAAGTGAAAGAAACTCAAGTGTCCATCAACAGATGAATGGGCAAACAAAATATGGTATATACATACAGTGGAGTTTTTCTCAGCCCTAAAAAAATAAGGAAGTCTTGTAATATGCTATAATGTTGGTGAACCTTGAGGATTTTAGGCCACGTAAAATAAGCCAGTCACAGAAAGACAAATACTGTGTGATTCCACTTGTATGAGGTTGCTAAAGTACCCAAATTCATAGAAAAAGAAAGTAGGATGGTGGTTTCAAGGAAGAGGGAGAAATGAGGAGTTGTTGTTGCTTAATGGGTACAATTTCAGTTTTGCAAGATGGAGAAGTTCTGGAGATTGGTTGCACAACAATGTGAATATACTTAATACCAAACTGTACAGTTAAAAATGGTTAAGATGGTAGACTTTGTGTCATGTGAATTTTCCATAACAGCAAACAAAATATCCCTTCCTAGCCCCACATCTCACAAACCTGTCCGAAAACCTCTTCGTTAACGGTGAAAGTGAGGTCCAAGATATCCGTGATGATGTTGTCCTTCATCCATTGCAAGCTCTGGTGGAACTCCTCATCCAGGTATTCCAGGTCACTCAGATCACAGGGCCTGGGTGCATTCGAAGGCAGAAAGGTGCACAGATTGTTAAACAAATGGCTGTGCACACCTTGCTTCAAAATGTGGTTCTGCCCCTCCTGGCTAAAATAACACAGACCTATTTTAAAATGTGATACTTTTTCATATGTTGATGAATCCTTTTTATTCATTCAAAATTTTTTTCAAAAGGAAATATTAACATATTTACAATAACAAACATGAAACAATTATTGGCTCATGGACTCTCCATGGCAATTGATGAAAAGTATCATCTAAAAACAACAAAGCTATAAACACATTAATTGTGTTTAGTAGTTAGTGCACTTTGTGATGTTACTATAATTATTCACATAAACTGATTCATATCCATTATATGATGTAACAATAGTCTTCTCCCATGCTTACCTAAAATCTTCAAATGCCTTTTTTACTGAAGGCATATGGGGTATCTAAGCATTCACAAAGTAAAGCACCATAAACCTAACAGGACGATTAGGGCAAAACTGGGTCCAGAGGGTCAGAGGTGCAGGGGTCAGCCCCTGTCATCCTGCAGGCAGGGCTGGGTGGGTGGACCATGGTCTGCAATACACTTACAGTCTCAGGAGTGCCTTATAGAAGGGCCTCGTGAAGAAAGCATCGAGAAGGTACTGATGAATCAGAGCCAGGCCTAGGATACGACCACTAAACCTGAACCTGGAACACAGACAAGGCAGAGAAATTTAAAGGTAGGTGGGAATTTACATCGTTAAATATTTCATTGTATTTTGTATCATTTTTAAATTGAAATATAGTTTATATGTAATGTTATATTGGCTTCAGATGAACAACATAATGATTCATAAATTATATACTTATTAAATGCTCACCATAAGTAAAGTTACCATCTGTCACCATACAAAGATCATACAATATTATGAGCTATATTCCCTGTGCTAAACTTCCATCCCTGTGACTAAATTATAATTTGAAGTTTGTGCTTTTTTATCCTTTTCACCTGTTTTACCTCCCACCCCATAGTAAACAACTGTCCAATCTTTGTGTTTAAGAGTGTATTTCTGCTTTGTTTTGTTACTCAGATTTCACATATAAGTGAAATCATATGTTCCTCTTTCCTGACTGACTTATTTCACTTAGTGTAATACCCTCTAGGTCCATCTACATTGTTGCAAATGGCAAGATTCGTTTCTTTTTTATGGCTGAATAATATTCCATTATATATATGTACCACATCTCGTTTATCCATTTATCTACTGATGGACGCTTTGGTTGCTTCCATATCTTTGCTATTGTAAACAATGCTGCAATAAACATAGAAGTGTGTACATTAAAAAAAAAACTAATTATTTTGTTTTCTGCAGGGAGATTCCCAGAAGTGGAATTGCTGGGTCATATGGTATTTCTAATTTTAGTATTTTGAGAAACCCCCATACTGGGTTCCATAGTGGCTACCCCAGTCTGCAATCCTACCAACAGTGTAGGAGGGTTTCCTTTTGTCCACATCCTTCCCAACACTTGTTATTTCTTGTCTTATTGATATTAGCTGCTCTGACAAATGTGAGGTGATACCTGATTGTGGTCTTGATTTGCATTTCTCTGATGATTAGTGATGTTGAGCATCTTTTGATGTGCCAATTGGCTACCTATATGTCTTCTTTGGAAGTATGTCTATTCAGGTCCTCTGCCCATTTTAAACGAGATTATTTGTCTTTTAGATTTGCATGAGTTCTTTATATATTTTGGAAGTTAGGCCCTTATCAGATATATCATTTGCAAATATATTCTCCCATAAAGTAGGTTGCCTTTTCATTTTGTTAATGGTTTCTTTTGCTGTGCAGAATCTTTTTACTTTGATGTAGTTCCACTTGTTTATTTTTGCTTTTGTTTGCCTTGTCTGGAGAGACATATCTAGGAAAAAATTTCTAATGTTGATGTTCAAGTGTTTACTGCTTATGTTTTTCTTCTTGTAGTTTTATTGTTTCAGGTCTTATGTTTAGGTCTTTAATCCATTTTCTATTTATTTTTGTATATAGTGTAAAGTAATGATTCAGTTTCATTGTTTTGCATGTAGCCCTCCAGTTTTCCTAGCACCATTTACTGAAAAGACTGTCTTTTCCCCATTATATATTGTTGCCTCCTTTGTCATAGATTAAATGACCATATAGTATTATTTCTGGGCTCTCTATTCTGTTCCATTGGTCTATGTATGTGTCTTTGTGCCATTATCATACTGTTTTGATTCCTGTAGCCACACAAATTTTATGATTATTTGCTCTATTTTAGTGAAAAGTGTCATTGGTAGTTTGGTGGGGATTACAAAGTTGTCTATAGATAGCAGTATGCCCATTTTAACAATATTAATTCTTTTCCTCCATGAGCATGGAATAGCTTCTATTTACTTATGTCATCTTCAATTTCTTTGATTAATGTTTTATAGTTTTCAAAAGTATAGGTCTTTCACCTTCTTGGTTAGATTTATTCCTAGGTGTTTTATTCTTTTTGACGCAACTGTAAATGGAATTGTTTTCTTAATTTATCTTTTTGCTAGTTTTTTTTTTTGTATATAGAGATGTAACAGATTTCTTTCTGTACATTGATTTTGTATCCTATGACTTTTCTAAATTCATTTTTTAATTCTAATAGTTTCTTGGTGTAGTCTTCAGGGTCTTCCACATATATTACCATCTCATCTGCAAAGAGTGAGTTTTACTTCTTCCTAACCAATTTGAATGACTTTTATTTATTTTTCTTGTCTGAGTGATGTGGCTAGGACTTCCAGGAATATGTTGAATAAAAGTGGTGACAGTGGGTATCCTTGTCTTGTTCCTGATCTTAGAGAAAAAAACATTCAGCTTTTTTGCCATTGAGTATGATGTTAGCTGTAGGTTTGTCATATATGGGTTTTATTATGTTGAGATATGTGCCCTCTATACCCACTTTGTTGAGAGCTTTTATCATAACTGGATGTTGAACTTTGTCAAATGCTTTTTCAGTATCTATTAAGGTGGTCATATGGTTTTTATCCTTCCTTTTGATAACTTAATTTGTATTTTCATTAACATGTTTCTTTACATAAAGTACTCATGTTAAGCCACTTAAAGAATTTGTCAATTGATGACACAAGCGAGGCCTCATATTCCCTCTTTTTATTCTTTGTCATAAGCAATGCCTAGATGCTTGGTATGCACTGAAGGAACCCTCCTCCCCTCCAAGTACAAGAATAGAGTCATTTTGCTAGATTCTCTTTTCAGACCCGGGAATATAAGAACCCAAGAAAAGAAAATCACTGGTGAATGGGATTCTGGAACCCTAGATAAATAGCACATATTGGACCTGAGCAGGACATGAACCCAAGAACATAGAACGTTTGCTAGACCGTGCCTCCTTACCCATTCAAGCATTTCAGAGATACCACCTGAAGGTCTATCTGATATACACTGGGGCATGGAGGATTTGAGTATGAATCACACATGGTGGTTGTGCTCACAGCTAATAGGAAGATTACATGGAATCACACTGTCGGAAGTAATAAGCTGAGCCTACATTACTATTTAATACTGCCAGCCACATACAAACAATATCTCTGTAGTGGAGAAATGGTCATGTAGACCTGGCCACATCCTGATGTAAGGGCCTTTATTGATTTAAATCCTTGTTGGGGCAAATTGCCTCTTGATCCCATTGTTGCCCTGCTTCTAACCCAGCTTCCTGTCTGCCTGGTCTAGCACACTAGTTTCCTTATCATGTAAGCCTTGCCCACCTCCAGTACCTGCTTCCATAATTGGGGTTTCCCTGGTCTCCTTCTAACTAGATTTTCACCTAAAAGTGGACTCTGGACTCTGTTGTGACTTTTCTCAGATCCTCCTAATTGGAATTTCCAACTAACCCATCTCCACTACCTTTCACAAGACTCTTTTTAGACCCAAAAGATTTCCTAATTTGTTACTGCTATAAAAATTATTAAAGTGAATAGATTATCTGACCCCACAGAATAAGTGTAATTATAAACAACAACTTTAAATTGGTGTGTTAGCAGTTGATTTTTTGGCATGATATAACATGCAAATATTATTGACTCTGAAGAGACTAGAGGTGAAGAGAACCTTGGTAGAGCTGCTATGGGGACACTGTGGACAGGGACGGCCATAGGATGAGCAAACAGCTGAGAGTCCTTGGGGCTGTGGTGCCCCACAAGTGCTTCATTCCTCAGTGTTCTTTCCTGACCATGCTAGTAACTGACTGGTCCCCAGCATGGAAACCATGATCCAGTGTATAAAAACAGTTTACTTTTACTCCAATACAGGTCAACCCACTCCAACTGGACTCTAAAGCATAGGACTGGTGCCCCCAACATGATGGCAGGGTTGCGGCCATGCTGGTAGAGGAGACTGAGACCCCCTAAAGCCAGGAGAGAGCAAAGGTCAGCAGAGAGCTTCCTGGCCAAGTACCCTCCTCACCTAGAGGTGGTCCCAGTGGGCCTAGTAAAGAGAAAAGGTAATCTTGGCAGGCAGTGAGTGCCCACAGACATGGAGTAGATGAAAATATTACATGAGAATATTGTTTTTCAGCTCAATGTTAAAAAGTTGAAGATCTCAATGAATTGTAAATATTCTAACAAAAATAAATTATTCAAATCTTTTTAAAAAAAGTAGAGAACTTAAATAGACAATCATAGTGTAAACTAGAAAACTTTGAAGAAAAAGAATTATATCCAAAATTGATGCTGAGGACTGGATATATGTGTGTGTGTGTGTGTGTGTGTGTGTGTGTATACACATACACATATTCCCTTTCAAACCCTGAATGGACAGAAAACCCCTCTAGCATTTCAATAGTTCCAGAAATCAGAGTAGAAAACTTGTCAATTCATCATTAAACTATTGTAACCACAAAATAGAATCTGGAGAAGAGCAAAAGAAAGAAAACTAAAGACACCTCACTCATACATAAAAAAATAACATACACAAAACTATCAATCCATTCACAGAACAATGCAAAATGGTTAAGGATGTTTGATTTTAGGATTGGACAGTTGAATACTAGACATTCTATTATTAATATTAATTATAATGTCAACAGATAAAAATTCTATGGCTTTTTAGGGGGAGAGTAGAAACTGAAAAGTTACTTGATAATATGCACTATCAATTTCTGGAGGAAAAAAAATTGTAAACCAGGAATAGAAGAATGCTTCCTTAGGGTAGTAAAACATCTATCTCAGCACTGTATTTAACAGGAAAAGTACAAAAGGATGCTGGTCATCACCACTTTTCACAATATTCTATCAGTTCTAGTCACTGCAATTAATTATAAGTGAAAACTGGAATCATGTTAGAAATAACTGTTATTAAATGTCTCTTGGGCAACACATGTCGCTCGTGTTATCTCACTGATCCTTGCATCAACTCTATTTTGTGATTGTGGCCTCTTTGTTTCACAGGGTAACAAGTCCAGGGCCAATAATTAGCCCAGGCAAGTAATATAGGGAGGACACTGCCCCAGACCCGCCTGACGCCAGACCCGGCCCTTCACTCTGTTTCTATTTTGAGAACCCGAACAGTAAAGATGTTAATCTTCTGGTCAGGGGCCAGGCTGCCTGGTGTGTGAGCTCGTGGAAGGACTTAACCACCTCCTCTCCCTTTCCTTTTCTGGAAAATTGCTCTCTTTAAATGATAGCTATTATTGATATTATTATTTTATGTTGGCTTCCAACACTTGCTTATGCCAGTTAGAAATATTTTGGTTCAAGCAACCTTTAGCTTAAGCCAAAGGGGTAATTCATTAGGAGGTCCTGGCGGTGTCTCCCAGAACCCAGGGTCCGTAACGCAGGTGGGCATCAGGATAATGAGGGACTGAGTGACCTCCCCCAGCCTCATCCAAGAAACCTCCCCTTGGGCTTTCGCTCCTTTCTGCTCTCTCACTGCCAGTACTTCCCAGGTGTTTCCTCCTGGAGTTCAAGCACCTGGAGAGAAACCAGCTCAACTCTCTCTGACTTTTTCTGTCCCAGTTTCCAGCCTGATTCCCTGGTTGTCCCAGCCAGGCTGGATGCCCACGCTGGACCAGCCATGAGTGCTGAGGAAAGCAGGGTCTGGGGAGGAGAGCTCAGAGCCTGCGGTCCTGCTCAGCCATGCAGCTAGGATCGCCACTGCTTGCCTGGACCAGGTGGTGGGATCAGATGGAGGGAGCAGATGGGGCTGTTCCAGCACAGGGGACTGCAAAGCAGACCACCAGCAGGGAATGTTTATTAGCTTTGGATGGGGATGACCATAAGGGGGAATTGCTAAAGACAAATTTATACTGGTTTCACAAACTGAAGTGGGTAATAGTAGGCTGTGGGTATTTTTTCATAGTTGTGCAAGTAATCTGTGATAATGAGGTTGGCTTCATATATACACAGCAAAGCTCATAACCCATCCAGTATATATAGTAAAATGTATTCCAGAGTGATGAGCTACTCTCTGGGCTGTGTGTTTAAAGCATAACACAGTGACTGTACAAATCCCAAACATAGCTAAAAAGCTTAGATTGGAACAGGAAGCCTTTACCAGTTGAACTGCCATGGTGCAGAATTTACTGAATGAGAAAACACCTTCTAGTAATTGTGCGCCTCCTTTATTTATCTCACAAGCTTGAACAATGACTTGTTGGGAAATTGACTGTGTTTGTTGTAAGCCCAGTTATAAACGTGTAGGAATTATGACATGGAAAGACAATACTTTTCTTTAGCTTCTAGACTGATAATCTAAGAAACTACCTAGATAATTGAAAAATTCATAAACATAAAGAAAAAGTTC
This sequence comes from Manis pentadactyla, assembly GCF_030020395.1. NCBI lineage: Eukaryota > Metazoa > Chordata > Mammalia > Pholidota > Manidae > Manis > Manis pentadactyla. The sequence goes on from NC_080025.1 coordinate 49,858,408, forward strand.
ATGTTTTGGTCTAAGTTACTTGCCATAAATAAAGAGTTTTAAGGATAAGTGAAAGTCCTACAGAAGGAGCAGACCCCTCCTCCTCTGCTCAGGGTGGGCATGTGTCCCTTTAATATCAGGCCCCAGGGTCTCCAGGTGGAGGGCCCCCCTGCTGTGAACTTGCTGGGCCAGTCACTCCTTCCTCTCTGGGAGTCCCATCTGATGTGGCAGGCCAGCCCTGAGCAGGGGTGTGGCCTGCCCCTCCTTTTTACCCAGGGCTTCCATTCTTGAAGCCGCACTGGCCTCAGCACACAGCACACAGCACAGATGGCTAATGTGCTTCATGTTCTAGGGCTACTGCCACCAGCCTGCAGGCTGCTGCCCAAGATCTGCTCTTCTGAGCAGCCTGTCCACATTCATAATTTTGCTGGTAGAGAAAGAGCTCCTCTGTTAAATAAGGGGCCTCATAGCAGAGTTGCTGGGGTCCTGAGAGTTTACTGGGACTGCTTTTGAAGTTCATTCACTGTTCTTAATTCTGGGCTGGCAAGGTCACAATGGGCTTGGGGAGCAGCTAACCCCACTCATTCACATGTGAACCTCAGGCTTTGTTGGCCACCCTGGCTTGCTGAGTCATTCTTCTGCTCATCTGTTATTTCCGAGGACCCCAGATTCCTTGCTCACAATTTGCTGTCCACTGGGCCTCTTTGCAAGATATGCCCACAAGTGCCTGAGTCCGGTGATGGACGAATTCAATTTCTCTTCATGGGAGGGGCCTCAAGCCCCAGGTAAATCAGCAGATGTAAGTGCATTTAATGCAGGGATGGCAGAGGACAAGAGGAGACAAGGCCTCTTCCCCAACCGCACATACTAGATTTATTCAATGAAACACACCCACCAGCTACACCAGGCCTGTCCCCCTGGGGCCCTCCCCCTGCCACTAGATGGTAGGTCTCAATCTTTTCTCCCTTCCAGCCACTTGAAGGACATGGCTCCCTGATGGGTCAGGTTAGGACCTCCCTCCACTAGTAATCCTCAAGAGGGGGGAAAAGAGTTTCCCTCTGGCTTCACCCTGGGTGTAATATGAAAAGTCCCCAGGAGATTCTGAGATGCCATCGCCCTAAGATGTATTCCGGACTTTTTAAAAACACATAAGCCATTTTGTTCTATTTATTTACTGCTCAGAGATGATTCCACATACAACCATCTGGACCCGAGACACCAAAAATAGATGATCAATAGAGCAAAATACCAGTAACCCCACATGTAATAGAAAAAAAAATTGAGAGTCAATCAAATATGGGTCTCATTGGTTAGAAAGCACGGTTTCCCTTCAGAGGGGAATGGGGAGGGTTCACAGTTAGATTTCTCAACCTGACCCCACTAGCCCTGTGGTTTGTAGAAATATCCCTTGAACTCTACATTCTTTTCTTATCCTTGTTTTCAATATGCTGCAAGTTTTTTGTTTTGGTATCATCAACCCTTACCCTCCTGCAAAAGAAAAATAACAGAATTGGGTATTTTTTAGCATAAAGAAAAATATAAACAATACAGAAAATATTTAAAAAATGCAAAACTCTGTCATGTGAGGCAAAGTTCTTGACCCTGATGGGTCACCCCCTCCCCCAAGTATCAGTCATGAGCACAGACACACTCTCATAAATGGGGTCACCTTGCCTCTCATGATCTTCTGCAGCTTCCTCTTTTCACACCACAGGGCAGCACAGAGACCCTCACAAATTTGCAAATACAGGTTTCCATCATCACACTTAAATAAACTACAAAGGTTTTCATTGTGTGGAAGTTCTACACTCGGTTTAGCGCTCCCACTGTGGTGGAAACCTAAGTGGTCTTCACCTTTACACATCTGCTCATAGGTACTGGGGAGGCAGCAGGGAGCCATTTAACTCTGGGACCACCAGAGAACTCTTGAAATGGGCAGATGTGACTCTTCAAGGCTCCTTAGCAACACTCACCAGATGTCTGGGAGATGAACTGAGTTCCTCCGATTAAGTCACGGCAGCCACTTTGAGCTTTCATAGAGCCACGGAGGGGGGACTGTGGCAGGAGATCCCAAAGGAGCCAATGTTATTGGCAAGGATTTACCTCAGCTCCATATGGGTTTTGTATATTTTAGGGAGAGTTCAAAGGTAACAGAGTTTCACACATTTCTAGCACACCTTCCTGTGGTTCAAAGGCCCAGCAAAGACTTGACTCTTCCCTCACTCTTCCTGAGTGCTTTACTGTTTGTTGACTCATTTGGGCTGTTTTCCAATAATGCAAGAAAGGCCATGCAGTAGGGAGGACAACATTACAAGCTCTGATGTCAGGCTGCCTCAGTTTAACTCTCCTGAGCTGTGTGACTTTGGACAAGCTGCGTAACATCCATGGGTCTCAGATGACTCATCTGCAAAATGGGTTTCATAATTACAATTATTATATAGGGTAACTGATAAGATGTTGAGACTTTACTCAGGGACTAGTGGATGAGTCCACTGGGTGCTTAATAAATACTATCTGCCGACTGGCATGTTTGATCCCTTACCCCAGCTTGAAACCTAGAGCTATACACCTATGCTGGAGTGAAGAATGAGAATGTGGACCAGCATTGCTGTTTCCTGCAGAACTGCAAACTTTTGCTCTGCTCACAGATCACAGTGCTTGGCACAAGTAAGGGCCTGATCAAGATTTGCTGAATCAAACTGAACTGAAAATTGTCATCTGGTTTTATCCCAGGGAAGCACAACTATGTAAACTTACCGATGATTTCTGCAACATCATATACCTTTTGAAGCCTGTTTTAGATTAATTGCTTACATTTCTAGTACCTATGGTAGGTCTCTGTCCAGGAAGGTGGATGAAAGACTGAACTGCAGAGGACACTTCAGGTGACTTCAGTGTAATGGAAAGATGAGCTGGATGTTTTGCATCAAGAAGCTGAAATAGTAGGTCTCTCCCCTTCTTCTCCCTCTTCAATCTCTAATGAAACTGGGTGGGAACATGTTTTAGCAGGAGGTACTATGTAATGATTTCACAGTGTATTTTTTAACTGATTCTTTAAAAAGCAGTTTCCATGATGGCAAAAAAAATTTGGTCAGGACATTTGGGAGAGGAATTTCTTGTCCACAGGCCACATTTATGGAAAGGGACACAGGATGGTTTGACAAGCAAAGAAAATAAAAGACCGAGTGAGACCCTGGAAGGACATTTTGGAAAGTGGAACACTTTAAAAAGGTTTCTAGTTAGTCTCTTGATATGAAAGTGATATAAAATGGAATAAAATGTTCAGGGCGGTACCCAGGCAATATGCCTGAAAGGTTTGCTGCAGTGTTTTGGTTCTTTGATCCCCTGGTGTTAAACTTGGGCCCCTACTAATTGTCTCAAGGTGTGTCCTGGTTTTGGTGACCTTCTCAGTCACCTCTTTTTGACCTATAAGCCATCATCTCTCTCTGAGGGATTCTTGGCCTCTGCATTCCCTGTACCCGCTTTCTCTTTGAGAGGCACAAAGCTGGTGCCATCGCCTAGCCTCCCTGCCCGGGAAGGGGATCAGCCTGTATCCTAGAGAACTGTAAAGAGGCTGGGCATCTGGGGACAGTGTACACGGCTCTTCCTGCCTTTGGTGAGGGGCTGGGGGCCTGAGACAGATGCAAGACCACCTGGCAGGACCCTGAGGACCGCCCTAAACCCTGTGCACCTGCAGACTTAAAGGCCTCTTCCGAGAGCCTGTCAGAACCAGCATGGCACTGGCGCATCCCAGGGGCTCCAAGTCAGTCTGCTGCGTCAGTGAACGAGGCCAGAGCGCCGCTGAAATGGCACCCATGCCTGACGGTCCCCACGACACCATCACAATGGCCTGCCTCTCAAGCTATGACTGAGAATGCACCCACTTGTCACTGTGGACTGACAGCTGGGTGGTTTGTGTTAGCTCAGTTCTAGAAGGTTCTCTCTGCTGCAGTCATGTTTTGCATTCATGCTGTTTTCAGATTCATTTCTGGTCCCTGCTTTCCTGGCAGTGGGCTTAAGTTCCTTTAAGAGGTCCTTTGTGGTTCTCAAAAGAATAGAGCTAGTCTCTCAACCACAGTGCTATTGGCATTTGCTGTCCTGGGCACTGTACGATGTTTAACACCTCCTCTAGCCTTTACCCACTACATGCCAGCATTACCTTCTCCAAGGATGAAACAACCAAAACTCTCTCCAGATGTTGCCAAATGTCCCTTGATTGGGGTGGGAGCAAAACCACCCTCCCGGGGAAAGGCTATCTGAAGAGGTGATCGTAGCTCCTTTCTAACACATAGGTGCCTCTTGTCTCTCCTGGGATTGCCAAGACAATGAAGGTCACACACCCCGAGGCTTTGAGCTCTACTCTGCACATATCTAAGCAGTTTTTTCATTCCTCCTTGAATCTCTAAGCTTAGCTTCCTACCCCACAAATATCCTTTTGGACTCCCACCAAAAACTTGAGCTCTAGGCTTCTCTTGGGGAAAGGATGGGAGGGCAGAATGATTCTTCTCAAATGCACCATCACATTGTGTCATCCTTTCTGAGGGATAATGCCTGATCTGAATTAAGAAAAGAAATAAGCCTCAGAGAGAATGAGCATTGTAAGCTGGGAATATAGAAATAACAAGTGTGGGAACATACATGGTTTATTTAAATAACAGTGAAGAGGACAATGGGGTTGGACCCAGAGAGAGAAGGTGAGGCTGGTAACACGTGGGTTTGGAGATATACCCAGGGGACAGATCATGCAGGGCTTCGCAGGCCATGGAAAGGACTTTGGATTTTATTCTAAGTGCAGTGGGAATCCACTGGCGGTTTCCTGTAGGGTCTATGGAATGAATTGATTGATGTGGAAATGATCACTCTGGATGCTTCTTGGAGAAAGGTGAGGCTGTCAAGGGTGGAAGCAGGGAGACCAGTTTAGAGGTTAGTCCAAATGCGAGGTGATGGCAACCACTAGGGTGGTGGCAGTGGAGGTGACAAGGTCAGACTGGGGATGTATTTCATAATAGAGTCAAGAGAATTTGTTGATGGATTAGATGGGAGATGTCAGGAAAAGGGAGGTGCCAAAGACAGTCCATGGTCTTTGGCCAGACCAGTTGCATAGGTGGTGGTGCTATTTGTTGAGATTGGAAACACCAGAAGAGAAGGTCTGACTTTGAGAGGTGTCTTCCAGACACATTAAGTTTGTGAGGCCTATTAAATCTGGGTGGAGCTATTGAGTAGGCAGTTGTATCACTGAGTCAGTACTTCTGGGAACAGGGCCAGCCTGCAGATGTTAATGTGAGGTCATCAGAATTTAGATGGCATTTGAAGTCCTGTAGTTGGATGAGACTTCCCCAGGGAAATGCATGCATTGGGAGAGGTGGGCCAAAGGCTGAGCCTTAAGCAGTGCAACATTCAGGGATCTGGAAGATAAGGAGTGACAATAAAGTGAACTGAGAAAGAAGAGGCAATAGGCAGGAGAGGAACCAAGGAATGTGGAGAGCGTGTTTCAGGAACGAGGCAGAGACTGAGTCAAGTGCTCTTGACATCTGGTGGTAGGAGGTCTAAGAGTTGCCCAATGCATTTGGCAACCGCGATGAGAGTTGTGTCTGTGGTGGGGGAAGGGGCGGAAAGGTTGGCTGGAGAGAATGGGAGAAAGAGCGCAGGTAACTGCAGACGATTGTTTCTCTAAAGGAAGAAACAATTCACAGTGGTAGGTAGAAGAGGGTGTGACATCAAGGAGGTTGGGTTTGCTTTTTAAAGGTGAGAGAAATTACAATGTGTTCATGCATTTTCAATTTCAACAAATTTACTGAATGCCCACTATAGGTGCAAAGAAAGACACAAAAGTAGAAGTTCATTTGGAAGCGTTTACAGGATAGTAAGGAGGATAGACATAGCAATGCAGCGTTTCTTTACCATTCAGCAAGTTCTGTGGAAGAGCACACAGGGTGTGTGAAAACACAAAGGAAGGAGACCCAGCAGATTTTGCGAGGAATTAAATCCAGGCAGAGTCGCTGGAGTAGGTGATGACTGAGGCAAGCTTTGAAGAATGAGTAGAAATTCATGAAGGCAGGGAAGGACTTTCCAAGAGGGTAAAATCACATGAGGGAAGAGGCAGGAAATGGAATGGAATGTGTCTAGAACAGCATGCCACTCACGATGACTAGGGAATAAGGACTAAGGAGCAGCAAGGTGAGACTAAAGAAAGAGGAAAGGGGAGGGGCCTGGAAGGTCTTCTTTTCTATTCCAGCAAGTTCAGCCTTCAAATTATAGAGAACAGGGACCTGCGGAAGGGTGTAAGCAACAAGTGACATACTTGGTTTGGCATTTTAAAGAATTCAATCTGAAGCCTCATGAAGGACAGGTCCGAGGAAGGAGCAGATTGGGGGGTATTACGGAATGTCCAGGTAATCGAGACACACTCTGGAGAAAATCGGCAGGACAGGGGGCTTTATGTGAGCAGACGTGAAGGATGACAGGAAGTGGCTCATGGGAGGATTCTAAGTTATATTTGGAGAAGGGTCAAAATGAAGATATCTAGTAAGTATTTGGATAATAGAGTCTGAAGCTCAACAGAGAGGTTCGGCTTAAAAATAGAGATTTCGAATTCATATTTTGACATGTAGAGTTTATAAAACAGTAAACTTTGATTCCATTATTATATTTTATATAAAATTATATCTTTCCATCCATCCATCCATCCACCCATACATACATAAAATAGCATGGAACGACTTGAGTCAAATATTAAGAGCATTAATTTCTGTATGGACATATTTCCTCATGGATATTAGTTTTTTCTATAATGAATGTCCATTCTGATGTGATACATTACATAGATTTATTTACATATAATGGAGGTATAAGGAAAACTCAAAGACACTGGTGTCTCAGAATGCAAGGGGAAGAGCCTCAGGTGAGGTCCATATTACTGCAGTAAAGTTTCCATTAAGCTAAGGAGTCATAATAGTTCACTACATCTGGCCATTAGGTGGTTTCTGCTGCTCATTAAAAGGGCAGTTTTGGTGATGGATACTTAAGTCAGATTTCAGTAGGTGAGTGGGGGAGAGGGTCCATGGCAGTGGGGGAGGGTACATGTAAAGACGGGTGGATAGAGAAAACCATTGGAGCAAGGGCATGGAGGAGATGGGCCCAGGTGGACCCGGAGCCTAAGTGGAGGGCTGTGCCTGGACAGGAGGAGGGACACTCAGGGAAGGTGTTAGTATTTGTAGTTGGGCGGGAAACTGAAGTCACCTCTGTATTTCTTCAGATCGGCAGGATCTAAAGTCATCTCCTCAGAGTGAAGGAATCTGGTTGGCAGGGGCTTTCAGGACAGTGAATGGAAGATGCATCAAAGGACTGGTGAGCTTTGCTGTAGAACCTGCTGAAGTCAGAGGGCATGATTTAGAATTGTACCATCTCAGGATTATTTCATTTTCTCTGGGGCTAGAGGTACAGGAAACAGCTCCCACTGAATATGGGAGAGTGAGTTATGACACTGATCCAAGATGGCATTGGCCCATCAAATGGGCACAAGCGTGTAGGAGAGAGGGAATTGTGGGTGCACAGAAAAGAGTTCAGGAGGCCTGGGGTGAAGGAGACCCATGCCAGATGGGGAGAAGATGGTGAGTCTGAGGTGCAAATGACCTCGGTGAGCAGCTATGGTTGTGGGAGGAGGTGAGAACACTGGCAGTAGAAGGATTATAGATGGGATATTAGAGTTTTCAGATTCAGATATGGCACAGTTCTGGGTGATAATGAGGTCAGGAGGGTAATGAAGTAGGGAGCAGGTGGCTTGAGTAGAATGTAGGTCAAGGCCCCTGGGATTAGGTTAGGACTATTCTCTACACCCACCTTTACTCAGATAGTGTTTCAAGGAATGTGTAAAGAAACCCCTGCTCATGCCCTGAAAAACTGTAAATATTGCAGATGCAAGGCATGATTTGTATCTAGTTTTCCTAGCTTCCCTGTGTGTGGAAACAGTGTTGGAAATTAGCTGAGAAAACGAAGATTTCTTCATCTGCCGTGAAAGAGACTCCGCCAAACACAAGATAATGACAGGGTATTATCTTCTGATTGTTAATTAGCAACTGAAATGAATGTCTAGTCCTGATGTGTGCCAGGTGACCTCCATTAATTTCAACCACTCAGGGGGCAAAGGATTAAGACAGGACTGCTTGTTCCTCAATGTGGCAACACAGTGGACCAAATGGGTGCCTCCCTGTTAGAGAGAGCTCCTCTATAATACATGTAATATTATACAGATTATCTGCATCTGTAGTGGGTTGAATGTTGGCCCCCAAAAGGTATGTCTGCTTCCTAAATCCTGGAACCTATGAACCTAACTTTATTTGGAAAAAGGATCTTTGCAGATATAATTAAAGATCTCATGATGAGGTCATTGTGGATTATCCATGTGGGTCCTAAATCCACTGACAGATGCTGTTCTGTGAGACAAAAGAGGAGACACAGAAACGGAGGAAAAGGTCAGGTGCAGACAGAAACAGAGATGGGAGCGGTGCAGCCACAAGCCAAAGAATGCCTGGAGCCACCAGGAGCCGGAGGAGGCCCGGAAGGACTCTACTCTGGGGGCTTCAGGGGAGCACATTCTTGCTGACATCTGGATTTTGCACTTCCGGCCTCCAGAACTGAGACTACCCAGTTTGGAGTAATTTGCCTTGGCAGCCCTAGGTAAGTAATATACTCCATCCAAAGGGGGTCCCTTTTCCTTAGTTTTCTGGAACACTTTTCCCTAAGAACAGTATTGTGTAGTTTCTAAGCTGGCCTACTAAAGTCATACATTTAATTTCATGCAAAAGGAGAATTTATCCAGTTTTGAATAAGACATGGAGTCTTGTTCCATGCCCAGAATTTTATAGAAAAGTTGATTAAAAAGGCTGCTGGCTTGCGTAAAGAAAATGTTCTGAAATTTGCTGTGTCTTCACCTAAGAGGGGAATCCAGGAAGGTGAGGACCTAAAAGGTCTTAATTATCTGAGTCGCACAGACCAAAGAACACAGGAATAGCAATGCCATTGTGCTCCAGGCAGAACCGATGGTGCCTTACTGCCCCTTTCCATGTTGTGTCCCTCTTGCCTGTGACTCATTAAGCAATGCATTCCACTAAAACTGAGTCAGGTTAAAAAAAGAATCAATTTGGTATAACCTGTTAGGCTGGAGGAAGGAAAAACAAGGACATGCAAAGAGAACAGAGAGACGCCATAGGGGGAGAACAGACCAGACCCCAAGGTCTGTGCCTTATATGGAAAGGGGACAGCTCTTCCTGAATTCCATCCTGATGTGCCAACTAAGACCCAGATGTCAGCCTCCTCCCTCTTGGAAGGAAAAAAGTTTCTAGTTGTCTATTATGTCACCTTTAGCCAATCATACCTCTCCACGCTCCCTAGGATAGCTTGCCCACTCCTCCCCCTCCTAGCCCCTTATAAACCCCCATCTCCCTGACCGGGCGTGACTTCCCCAGCCTGTGATAGCCAGACCGCAGAACATCACCTGGGAATTTGCGTTCAAATAAACTACCTGGCCCTTTGTTGCCTCTCTTCGCCTGCTTATTTCATCTAGAATCTATCTTACATAACCTAAATAACTTTTAGTTCATTTGTTCTTTCGTTCATTTGTTCCTTCCTTTTTTCCTTCTTTCCTTTTTTCCTTCCTTTCTTCCATCTTTCAACAGATCATAATGAGATACCTATCATTTCAGAGGCACTATGGTAGTTCCTGGGATATTTATGAACACAGGAGACAAGGCTTCCATATCCCCATGGAACAAATAGTCTACTGACATTACGGTTCCAGAAATTATTAGATTATTGCAATACTACTTAAGTCTCAACTAAAATTACGTTCTTTAATTTTTCACGTGACTGGCAAAATAATAATGGCTCTAACAACATCACGTTCTCATGATACAGAAGGTATATGTACTGATAAAACCACAATACCAGGAATATTTGAAGCTATTTAAGTAATTGGTTCTGAATGAATTACATTGAGCATTGATAGAGGCAAAATGTGGGAAGCATAAACCAAACACATTAGCATGATTCTGAGGTTTGCAACTATGTTCTGTTTAGCTTTACTGTTTTGAAGACTTATGTACTGCTTATATTTTTCTTTAGATAATAGAATTAATTGATGTTCTTTGAGATTAGACTATAAAGAAGAAGTCCCCAGAAGTCTGGATAGCAGGGAAAGCCAATTTTGAAGTATACATTGGCTATACATCACCAGAAAACTGGAAGCCCTTCTTGCCCCTTCGTGCCCTTAAAGATCCCAAGGCATCTGTCAAATCTGTTCCCAGCCTATGCCTGAGAATTTGTCTCCCAGGTTAAATCACACTCTTCCTTAGAAGTCTAGGTGGTTCCCGTGTTTCTTTCACAGTGATATTCCTGATGTTTAGATTTATGTATCTCTACCCATTATCCCCCTTCAGATCACTTGGATATGTTGATCACGTTCCTGACATGATTAGGGTTGAACTTCTGTCCCTGGGTCACCTCTGAAAATGCCATCTTCAACACTTCCTTTGGGGAATAGTTCTACTATTCTCAACTTAGGAAATTCATGCTAGATGGTTGGCCCCCTCTTCCATTCATTCCAGTTTCCGTTGCTGTCAAACTCGGTACCGTTCCCACTGCTCTGACTTTACATTTCCCCCCATGAAATTTAAGTTAAACAGAAAATAAACCTCTGTATTTTCACATAATTTATTATTTAAACCTCTTCCAGTAGTGTGGGATAAATTGAAGAATTTCCAGAATCTCCTGCCTAGACTTAGTCATTTACATATCAATAAGTGTTTACTGCTGCAGCCTCCCACAGCCTCTGGGGCAAGGGGTGGAGAGATTACGGCCATTCTCTTCTCTCATCCGTTCCTGGTAAGTAATTGGTCTGGTGTCTGCCAGTCACCAAGGATCCACCAATGGAGTTCCTGCCACAAAGGGTGGGTGGGAAGTGGAGAGCATGCCAAGGGGCAGAACATGAGTGGCGGCAGAGGAGACGGCCCAGGCTGGTGAACTCGAGCAAGCTGTGAGCAATAAAAAACAGCTTCTCCCAACCAACCCTTTCCCTTGACTTATTTCTGTTTCACTGGTTTCACAGGGGATTAGTACTAGGCTGGGAACACTCTTCCCCCAAGAGCAGCAAAACAGACAAAAAGTCATTTGAAGACAAGATGTTGTTGCCCTGTTAATTCTATTCAGTACTTAAACAGATTAGAAAATGAACAAATTTCATGGGAAGTGCACCTTTCAGTGACTTAGCCAGTAGTTCCAATTTTGTTTATTTTTATACTCATAGTCAAGCCTAAGGATTTCTCAGCCATGACATTGGCCACATATTGTCATTTATTCTCAGGCTTGCCATTGTTACTATAGTGCTTTCATTTCCTTTGTCCTCAAAGCCAAGTTTAAGGTGGGCAGCATCAAATCCCACTTATTTAATCAAGGCACTATGTAGTCATAAAAAGTTTGAATCATGTAAACAAAATGTAATTTTTAATCTCTATTTTATGCATTAGGATGATGAAGGAGGGTAATGTAAACAGTCTGGTCAAATTAATTTACACCGATTCTTCTGAAACCTGACCGCAGTTTAAATCCTAATACACTACAGAAATCTGGAGAATAGCAGGTGGCACCTTCCATCCCTGTGAGCTTCTTGCCACTAATGGCTGCTTTTACAAAATTTTCTGTAAGTTCTTTCCCAATTATATAAGCACACAAGAGAGCTAAAGGTGACACAATAGCCTGAAAACCCAGATCTCCAGTCTCTACAGTGGAAATTTTTTTTTAAGTCCTTTCAATTTTAGGTCTGCATTTAAGAGTGCACAGCCTCTGCACTCTTCTCTTCCCATCTCCAAATCAGGGATAATAATGTAAAATTTGCTTACCTACATCATGGAATTAACAAGCAGAGTAATTTAAGGTTAATAGGTTCTTTGAAGATGAAGAGTAGTTTGTAATTGCTCAGTTCTATTATATTCTAAAAACCTGTCTCAAAGATACTCCTCTTTCCTTAGGCTCATAACTTTTAATAATTAAAAATAATTATCCTTGCTCAACTTCATTATTGAGGTACATGAAGTATTTATGATGTTCTCACACAATATATGTTTCCATGCTTTTCACTATAGTATTGCCTGCATCTTGGGACCTTTATGCTTTCTAACGTCTCACATATTGGCAAATTGAAGGACCATCTGTTGTTTTGCCTGGGGGATTTCGTTTCTCTATGTGAACATTGCAGGAGCACCTAGCTTTCTTCTCAGACTCTCTGGAGGGCTCTCGGAGCTGCCAGCATCTAGGGAAGTGTTTCTCCAAGGGTGGGGACCCTCCCACTGGCATCAGCATGCCTTGGGTGCTCATTAAAATAGAGGTGTCGGAGTCAGATTCTGTGGGGTGGGTTCTGGAAATCTTCACTTAAAACAATTCTGCAATTGCCTACTAAAGAGAACCATTGACTCCAAGTCCCTCATCCTTTTTTTTTTTTTAAATGGAAAAAATAGAGATTTGGAAGTCAGAAGTGAAGTTCTGCCTTAGGCATCAGCCTTGCGTTTTATGCACAGATGCAGGGAAGGGATGGAAAGAAAGACCTGCCTCTTCTAAAAGTAGAGGGACCAAGTGTCCTGCGTGGGCTCGTCTCAGCCCACTTACCTGCAGCCACATATCTTCATGCCTCCTCCTGCCCCACTAAACTGGGGAGGGTTTCTTCTTTTTGCCCAAAGCTAATCCCTTTTGTGGTCCCCAGCCTCTAAGCGCGCATGTGCAGCCTATACTTGCCAGTTATTTTACGACAGCCTAGAGAAAGAAGGCGCTGCCCTAGTTTCAGAGTTTCTCTACTTATGCAATTTTCTTCCCTCCTGAGATTTTCTTCCCTCCTGCCTCATCTGGGCTCTTGCCCCCTCAGTTTTCTGTCCTCTCATAATTCAAGTTTCCCTCTCTGTTTACATTGTCTCGTCAACTACCTTGTACCCTTCTAGCTGCCCACAAAGCTAAGTTCCCAGCAAGAGCAGCTTTCAGGACTGATTGCCAATATAATTTTTTATTGATGTGTTAAGTGGCAAATGCTAGGTGTACATCATAGCGAGTCAACATCTTTACGCATTATGAAATGACCTCCACGATAAGTCCAGTTACCCCGTCACCATTCAGTTACCACAGTATTACTGACTATATTCCCTGTGCTGCCCAGGACATCCCCATGGCCTACTGAAGCAGGAGTGCCTTTGGAAAGTGGCACACAGGACACACAGCTGGGGCCAGGGCCAGCACTAATAGCATCCTTGCGCCAGAGCTGATCTGGGATAAGCACCAGGAAAGCAGTTTTAATTCTTTGCAGCTCCTGGTCCTCCCCGCAGAGCACTTCCCTGCCCCTTGCTCCTGTGCCACACCCCGCGTTGTCTTCACTCCTTCTGCCGGGAGCACATTCCGGCCAGCTGAGTTCAGGGTTCAGCCCTAAGCTGGTCTCCCATCTCCAAAGTCCAGTTCGGCCCTGGCATCCTCCCCAGAGGTTTGTTCTGTAGTCATTTCCTCCTGGTCTGTGGGAGGATTGAGGAGTGGCGTCTGGTCCTCCTGCACAGCTGACCTGCAGGGAGGACCCTGTGGCCTGCTGCTGGGCAGGTAACACACCCGGGCCTAAGAGAACTCCCTGCTTGAAGACCCCTGAGGAACTCCACGGAATTCTGATTCCTAAAGGGCATGGCCTAAAATTTGCTCAACTGAGTCCAGAAGGCAACTGTCCCAGGAGGTTCTTTTCTGGATGGACTACAAGGGACCCAAGCATGGGTGCAGGGGCCTGACTGCACCCAGGCCCCACCCCAGGCCCTTCTCTGAGGCTGGGCTATGCTGGTCCATTACCCACAGATGTCTAATATATGACTTATTCCAATGTTGAACACGGTTTTCATAAAACTGTAGGCCCACAGAAATATTCTTTATCTTGCAAAAATATTGCTGCCCTTGTCCGGCCAAGTGCACTTTTCCCTCCAGCCTCTTCTCATATGGGACATCAAAGCAGCAGCTCTCAACAGGGAGAGTTCACATCCCAGAAGACACCTGGCAAAGTCTGGAGACACTGGCTGTCACTGCTGTGGGGAGTGGTGGTTCTGGGACTGTACCCGGCGAGCAGAGGCCGGGGATGTTGGTAAACAGCCTACAACACGCAGAGCACTCCCTACAATAAAGAGTATGTGGCCTCAGATATCTGTAGTGCTGAGTGGGGAAACCCTTGGTGGAAGGCAGCGACCTAGCTTTCTCTACCACCTTCCTGAGTCCCTGTAACAGGTGCTCATACCTGCGGGAAACAATGATAGCATCTGTGTTTCTTGAATGCCTACAGGTGCTAGTCACTTTTTCTGTACCTTGACAACGGTCAGGAAGCACAGGCACTATTATCATCTTCTTATGGGCAATGAAGCTGAGATTCAGGTAGGTTAAGAAACCTTCCCAAGGTCACACAGCAACTGAGAGCTGGAGAAGGAATTCACAATGGGTTTGCCTGGCTCTGAAGGGCAAACACAGACAATAAAGTGCCGCCCAGTTCAGTTTCAAAGATAACGCAAATCCTTACAATGCCAAATAGCCAGAGAGCCGCAGAATGGGAGAAGCAGACAGTAACCCAGACTGCTGTGTTTTTCACTGTTTTGCACAAAAGCACAGAGATGTGGGGGTGGGGAAGAAGAGTTTGAGGGGACAATGGGCAGCCACTGAGCCCGGCTCGCTTCCCTATGTTTTAGATGCTGGGAATTAAAGCACCTTTCATTACAAAGCAAGGTTTCAGCTACGGGTATTTGAAAATCTGTTTCTAAAAGAACTCAGGAGAGGATGAATTATTTTTCAGAAGAAAGTTCAGGATAGAAGTCACAATGAACATGAAGTATTTTAACTGGGGTTTAAGGGTGGGTGAAATGTGGACCCGGGAGAATGAGAGAAGGGGGCAGAGTGAACACAGGGCACATGGGAGTGGGGCGCAGCCCTGACGGGGACCCGGGAGGCCGAGGGGGGCTGGTCAGCATAGCGGATGGTGTCTCCAGGTAGGCAGTCCTGCACTTGGGCTGTCCTGAGGAGTGGGGTAGTCTGGACTTCATTTTATTGAGAGTGGGAATTCTTAAAAACCTTTGTGCTGAGTAAAAGGGAGAGAGAGGTGGGAAATGGGATGAAGACTGGAAGAGATGAGAGGGAGGGTGAGCACGGGAGGAGCGCGCACGGGTGGACCTGATCACAGGCCACAGGCTCCCCGCCCAGCAGCCCCTGCGGCCCTGCACCAAGTCCTCCAGGGTGTGAGAGGGCACTGAGAAACCTGAGCCTTAGTCATCTGTTCCCTGTAGTAATTTAGCGAGCCACTTGTACCAGGTGGCATTTCAATTGTTAGGGATTTTTTTTTTAAATTACACAGCTCATGTTTACATAAATTCATTAACACGATCATAGACATTTTTTACCATTGCTGGTTTGTCTTCTGACTTACTTGCCTCCTCTCTCCCATGACCCGTGTTGACTAAAACGTATCCTTCCATATTTTTATCTAAATCATACAATCACACACTAATTTATTTATATTTATGTATCTATATACCTACATACACATATAGTTTTTGTGGTATTACTTTTCAGTTTTTGAATCCTGTTGTTCATACATTTCTGCTTCTTTCTTCCCTCAACAATATGTTGAAGAAATCCCCTCCATCATTGGTAAAGCTTTTAATAATAACAATGCAGCCCTTATACAGCTCACATCAGTCACTGTGTAGTGTGGACCAGTCCCCAGCTGATGAACACTTGCATTGCTTCCACATTTGTGTCTTTACAAATGAGGCTGGAATAAACATCCTTGTCTGTCTTGTTAGGCAGTATAGAACCGCTTTAGAAAATTTGCACTCTAGAGCCAGACTACTACTGGCTTTGATTCCTGGCTGTACCATTTACTAGCTTGGGCAACTATTAAACCTCTATGGGTATCACTTCCCTCATTTGTAAAATAGGGGGAATTGTAATAGGATGTGTAACTCACATAGAGTCTTTAAAAACATATATGGGCCATAATAAGGGCTCAAGAAATACTAGTTATTATTAGAAGAGTCTTTATGGTAATGCTTTTGTTTCTATGAGATAGATTCATGGGCCAAAGGGTATATGAGGTTTAAAATTTTTAGTATATATTGTTGATTGTGAATTTTAAATAGGCCATAAAAAATACATGTTTCTATTGCCAATGCATGAAAGCATTCTCTTATCTTTGTCCCCTTCAAAAGGAGATAATGTACCTCTTTTTAATTTTTGCCCATTTGATAGTTATGAAGTGATGCATCATTGTTAATTTTAGTTTGCATTTCCTTGACCTTTGGTAAAGTTGAAATTCTTTTTATAGGTTTGTTGATTATTTGGATTTTTTCTTCTCTAAACAGCTTTTTCTTACTCATTGATGATATTTCTAGAGTTGTTTCCCCTCTTTCTTTCAAATATAAGGGCTCTTTGAAATCTACATTACATATTCTCAGCCTTTGATTTGTCCGAGTTGCAAAAATTATTTTTCAAAGTTAGAGTTTGCCTTTTGGCTTTGCTTTTGGTATTTTTCCTATAAGATAGGCAAAACAATAAGGCACACATGGGAGTGGAGCTACCATTAAAACAAGTTTAATTTTTATATTCAAATATGCTTTCTTTTTCTTTTATAGATTCTAGGGTTCCAATTTTAACTTTAAATGTCTTTACCACTCAAGCTTTCTTGAGTTTGTTTTATGTACTCAATAATGTTTATGTTCTAGAATATATATAAAGTCACCTAGTTTTTCTTGAAGAAGTTTTATTGTTACGTTTTTTACATATACTCTCAAATTGGAAAGGAACTTAACCTAAGTTTTTTGGTTGTATAGCCAGTTGTATCTCATCACTAACGGATAGTCCATTCTTTCCCACCTGAACTGTCGTAGATGAAACACTTATACAACATCAGCTCTATTTCTAGATAATGCAAGTGTTCAAAAAGAGTGTTCTCTATAATAGTTTTGAAAATTTTACTAGAAGTTTCTCACAAGTTCTGAAGGAAGCTGGGTTAAGAAATGGGCAGACTGGGTATAGGCACAACCAGTCACACATATTTCATGATGACTTCTTAACGAGGCATTGAGCTTCTCTAGGGCACTGCTAGGAAGGCTACTCAGGTTCAGCCAGAGATGAGATGATGAAACTCTTGTAGGTGTCTAGGAAAAGACCCAGGGGCTAGGATGGCTTTGTGGGGGGAGGGAGCTTATCTGAAATTTGACAAAAAAGCTACACACTGAGCTCTTCTGTCAGGAGGGGACTTGGAGACTGAAGGGAGATACCCAATGGGATCTCATGATATTGTGGTTTCTATCTACTAATTCAAGACTGCAGATGTAGCAAGGGATATTTAAAGTGTGTTGTCCAGAACCTCTTGAGTTCCATAAAACTCTACAATTACTTTCAATGCCCACTTGGCCAAATTAAACATGCTCAAAGAAGCCTTCCTCTTCTGCCTACCTCCTGTTGCTAAAGACCTGAAAACCAGATTTTTACCACCCAAGCAGTATCTGCTTGGAAAAGGAGAGAGGTCAAGGCAGGGCAAGAGGAGGGAGAGGAGTCTCTTTTTCAGTTAGTAAAGGCTCTTGGAGATTTTGGTTTGAGAGGTCCTAGAATTTCTGCTTGTAAGCACTGGTAAGGTTAAATCTGTCACCATCTGTGAAATGAGCACACTGACCGTCTGGTAGTTGCACAGAAACTGATTAACAGTTGTTAGATTTGAAACCAGGACTTCTGAAAATTCCTCTCACACTGATGGTTATGTAAAGAGTGACTCTATCACTGCAACTTCTTAAAATGATACATGCTGATACTTAAACAGAGCATGTGGACACTGGCTCTCTTCTTCAAAATAGAGAAGAAGTCCACCTATTTCAATTGTTTAGACTTCAGCACATCTGATTTGTTGTGGGAAAAGAGGCATTCAGAATGACTGAGAAAGATAAAAGGGTTTCCAGTGATGATTTCAGAGAAGACAACTGGTAGGAACTTAACGACACTCAACAGTGAGTGCTCTTTTTTTCTGAATCCAAATATTCTGAAGTTAAGTTGAAATGAGACTGAAACTCTCATAATCAAGTTTTAACTGAAGAGTATTCCTTCCATCCATCTACCCACCCATCCATCCACCCAACCACCAATCTATCCATCCATCCATCCACCCATCTATCCATCTATTCATCTACCCACCAATCCAACCAACCATCCATCCATCCATCCATCCATCCATCCACCCACCCACCCACCCATCCCATCCATCCTTCCATCTATCCATCCATCCATCCATCCATCCATCCATCCATCCACCCATCTATCCATCTATTCATCTACCCACCAACCCAACCATCCATCCATCCATCCATCCATCCATCCATCCATCCATCCATCCACCCATCCATCCATCCATCCACCCATCCATCCATCCATCCATCCATCCATCCAT
Source organism: Manis pentadactyla (assembly GCF_030020395.1). Classification (NCBI taxonomy): domain Eukaryota; kingdom Metazoa; phylum Chordata; class Mammalia; order Pholidota; family Manidae; genus Manis; species Manis pentadactyla. The sequence goes on from NC_080025.1 coordinate 49,876,868, forward strand.
CCATCCACCCATCCTCCACCTATCCACCTGTCCATCCATCCTCCCTGCTTCCCTTACTGCCCATCCTTCTTTCTTTCCTTCCTTCCACACATACTTATTGAGTGCTGAGTTTGTGACTAAGAAAGCAACACTCTGGTCTCACAGGGCTTACATTCTAGGGGGAGAAAAAAAGAATGAGTTATAGGTATACAACATAAATTATGTAAGTATACTTTACTTCAGATAGTGGTAAATTCTATCAATATAGAAAGTATGGTGTTAAGTTGAAGAGTTATAAATGGATGGGCTATTTTAAATGAGTGCTCAGGGAAGGCCCTTAGAGGAGGTGTTTGAGCTGAAATGTGAGTCTTCAAGCATAATAATTCAAAAATACATGCATTTCACACCATTCATACTTTGTATTAGACATAAAAATGCGTTTGGAGCTTTTCACATTTATAGTTTTGTTATTCATGCCTCCATTCAAAATATGAGAACTTTTTACCTGTCATTTCCTTATACTTCATTTTATAACAAGTACAAACTTTCATATACTTACCCTCCCATCATCCATAATCATCACTAAGTTTTGCTCATTTGTCATTCTTCTTCTGAGATAACTTTCCATTCCTACTGCTTCTTTTCTAGTTTGATTCTTTGTCCTCTTTTCAAAGAACAATTCCAACAGCCTCTTAAATGATACCCCCATTGCCCACTCCAATTCATATACTTATAACCAGAGTTAACTTTCCAAAACATAGATAAGATCAAGACATTCCTCTACTCTAAAAATATTACATTGTCATTGTCATTATGAAACCCCAGCCCCCTGGAATGCCATCCAATGCCCTTCCCTATCTGACCAAGGAGGCCTTTACAGCCTTTCTCTCTCGCTTTGCAGCCACAGCAAACCAACCTGTCTGTTCACTCCTCCATCCTGCTGCCAGTTTTGGGCCCTCTACCTTGAGGTCCTGTCCTGTCTCTGCGGCTAACTATTCCTACTCTTCTGAAAGCTCCTTGTACTGAGCAATGTGATAAATGCTCTAATAGAGGTAGGTATAGCATTTATCATATTGTACTGTAGTTTACCCAAATAAATATCTGACTCTGCCTTAGTATGGGGGCTGGAGCCTGATGCTGAGGCCAGGCTGTCTGGGTTAGAATCCTAGTTTGGTCTGTGACTATCCCTGTGACTTTGGTTATGTCTGTACCTTATTTCCTTCATCTCTAAAAGCAGAATAATTCACTGTCTCTCTAATAGCATTGTTAGGCAAAAGTGTCTAGAAAGTGCCTGGCACATTTAGTAAGTTTTCAATAGATGCTTTGTTTAGTTTTGTATTAACATCTGTACCTCCAGGACATAAAATCAACATACAATAGAGAATAAAAGAATAAAAAGGTCAGCATATGAGCACCTCATTAATATGCAAATGAAGATAGGGAATTTGGAATATTACTTCAAGATTTGTGTGGTTGTCAAAGACACGTACAGCAGACACGTGCACTTTAGCAAATGGCAACATTCCTAGTGGACGGATTGAAAGTCCTGAATTGTAGAGGCTCTTCAGGTTATTTTGAGTCCCTGCCCCCACCCCTCACAGATCTCCCACCATTCTCTGTCCTGCTCTGTGAGCTTGGGGACAGGTTGGCAATACCTGGAGATACCTTGCCCTCTGGTCTGTGTGGGTTTGGCCAATAGACTGGAGGGTGGAAAATAGTGTTGAGGTAAATTTCCCGGCCTCTCTGCCTGACTCAGGGCTGGCAGGGCTGCATCCATCTGTGGCCACAGCTCCCATGGGGGGCCCAGCAGGGCTCCAGCTCCTCTGTCTTACTTGGTATGAATGTTTCACTGCTGACTTTGCCAACTTGGGAAGCCAGTGGTACAAATAAATAATGAAACAGCAACTATAGGAAGTCGTTTAAGGCTGAAGGCAAAAAAAATTGAAGTTTTTTTTTCTGCTTACTTAATATGTTTATATAGAATCTTCACTATATTCATTCATATTGACATATTTCAATACTTCGATAGAAACAAAGGGAGGGAGGTAGAATCGCTACGCCCCACTATACAGGCTTTTGATTTCCTGGCTGTATTCCAGTGTATGTGAAGCCCACACATAGTGAGCAGGAAGCCAGAGAATGTCAAGTACCTGCAGTCAAAAGGTAGCTTGCAGAGGGGGGACCCAGAGTGTCTGAGGCCTCTCCCCAATCTCTTTGGGTAGTGCCTGGCCTGGAAGCAGCCGATGCAGTGTGAAAAGAGGTGGAGGCTTTCCTTCAGTAACAAGCAGAACTTGGGCATCGTGTATAGCAGAGTGCAAAGCTCCCAGGGAATGTGTACATTTACTGCTGGCATTGTAAGAGCTTTAAAACCACAGATGGTACAAAATAAAAGTGTGGTCTTTAAGCAATTAAGATCAAAGGCACGTGGAAGGTATGAGACCCTATTTAACGGTCCTGGTACAAGGAAATGACTGGTATGGCTTGTGAAACAATGCTCATTTATGCACCTGATCATCAGTAAAATGTTATTTTGAACACTTGGAAGTGCCGTGCACATGTTAAGAGTAAAATAAGACCCGTCTCTGCTCACATGCAGCTTACTCTCTAGGGGAAATCAGACAAAACACAGTATGGGACATAGAAGAAGACCAGCATAAGATAAAAAACCAGAATAATACAAAAATGATTTGTCAAAGAAGTCTCCTCCAGCCACCTGGACCACGTCTAATCCTGTCAGGCTGACCTGGAGGGCATAACTTCAGTGTTACTATCGGTTGAGGCACCCACAGCCCAACAGGGGCTTCTTGTCAAAAGGTAAAGCAGGTTCTGTCCTAGCGGCTTAAGTTCACTCAGCAGGGCCTGTGGCCACCCAAAGGAAACCCCTCGCCTCTCCCAGGACTGTGGAGGTGCTGACAAGAGGAGTCTGACCCCACGTGAGGTTCACTACGCAATCTAGTGCCTTTGCTGTTTCTGTGTCCCGGCCCCTCTGCCTGCCCAGGGCTCAGGGGACTGAAGATTCAGACTTAGAGCCTCGGATCAGAGGGGAGGTCCCTGCTGGCTTCTTAACAAGTCGCCATCCAATGGAGACTCTCATCTGTATGAGCTCTGTTGAGATTGCTAGTTGCTCAGAAAGCTACCTGCACTTTTGTTTCTAGGCTACACTGTAAATATCCTCCACATGAGGGAACCCACGTCCTCATGTCCTTTCCTTTGGAAAGAGAGCAGTTACTAGCACCTTCAGGATGGGCACTTCTGGGCCTTTGACCTTTATAAAGGATCCCTCCAGGGAACTTAGCTAATTCCTACACCATCCCAGTATCATAGCTTCCTTGCTCCATGTGGTAAAGTGTAATGGACACACTGACACAGGCTCTTCGGCCCCTTCATGCCGAAGAGGAGCAGAAGGCGGCACAGCCAGGCTGGGGCAGGCACGGGGCAGCTGGCTGGTGCCTGGGCCAGTGGAAAGCGACTGAGGCCACTCTCAAGTAGCAGACAAGCTGGTTGCAAGTCCAGTGAGTCTTCTCTGCTTTCCAGGAGGCCTCTGCCTGTGGCCTGACTCTGCATCAGCACTGAATCAACTGTGACTACAGGTTTCCTTCAGAACAGTGGGTCCCATTCATGCCACCTAGGCCCTTAGCCATTAACCTCTGCCACCACCTCAATGCAGCTGCTCTGGTTGTCTGAAGACTCTTACAGCCTCAGTGTCCTAAGGTCTGCCCTCCAGTCCTGCTTCAAATCCCTACTGCCTACACTCCCACCCCTGGCCTCTGCCTTGTCAGACAGCTGGCTCCCCTCCTGCCGGCAAGTCCTCCCCTGCTCCTGCCAGTCCTGTTCATTCTCTGGACACCCTCCTCGCAGGCTTGGAGCCACCTGGCCACTCTTTCTTAGCTGCTGTCTGGACCTTTGACTCTGCCCACCCTTTACACGTCAGTGCCGTCCACCTTGCGGGCCTCTGCCGCGCTTGCCGTCTGCACGAGCTCCGGGGGCTCTCCTCTCCCATGGCCCAGCTGCTCCGCTGTTGGCGTCTCCAAATCTCAGTGTCTAGCCCAGCTATTCTGCTAACCGGGGACATGGTTCTGTTAGATATTAATATAAAAACCTGTATTTATAACAGAAACTGCAAGCTCTACCTGTCAAAGAATGAATTCCTCATCTTTCTACTAAATGTCTAACTTCCTACTAAATATCAGTCCACCCCATTGTGCCACTGAAAACCTCAGACTTACTCTATTTCTCTCTTTCATCCCCATTTCAACATTTAAGCAGTGAACAAACTGGTTCAGTCTCTTCTCCCTCCAAGATGCCCCTGAAGTCACTCTCTTCCCTTTTTTGGTGCAGACTTGGCTATAGTTTGGACCTGAATGTCTCCCCCTGACTTATCAACAGCTCCAAGCTATCTTGCTCTTTCCAGTCTTACCTCCTCAAATTTTTGCCCTCCCATGGCAAGATTTACTTTTTAAAACTACAAATCCGATTTCAGTTTCTCCAGCTGGGGCACGACCGTCTTCATCCCAGCCTCACTTCCCAGCACGAACCCAGGGCTCATCTATTCCCTGACCGTCTATACTGCTTGCTGAGGGCTCCATTCCCTCCCAGGCCTTTTGATTCTTGCCTCTAATTTTGCCTCTTCACATGTCTTTTCTCCCTTTCTCGGCTGAGTCTCCTCAACTGTCCTTTGAGACCCGGTGCGACCATCCCCTCTTTTTATAAAATCCACCAGCTTTGCTCCCCACTTTGCCATCCCCTACCTTGGGCTAAATGAGGCATTTTAATGAAATTGTGATGTAATATAATTCTCAGGCTTATACGTGCATCTCAGGCTTACACACACACACACACACACACACACACACACACACACACACACACAAGTATGCATGTGTATAACCTGGTAGTTAGGAGGCTGTGGTGTAATGTGCTCTTCTCACTAGCACTCCTTGAGGGAAGAGAGCTCATTTGTTTCGTCTTCATATCCTCCCAGCTCATAGTAGGTGCATGCTTTTTAATTGCTAAGTTCATGAAGGTACCCCACAACACCTAGCATAGTCCTATATGGTACAATATTTGGTGAAAATGTTTCTTTACTAATGGCTCATTCTAATTCATGATCTCTAAGACACAGTCTTAAATTCCATGCTCACAGACTAAGAGTGAATTGAAGAATTAAGTATGATCTGTGTACACATATATTCTGGTGTCGTGGGTCGCAGTTGCAATGAACGCTGCCTGAACATGACCGACGTTAGAGCTGGCAGTTAATTCTCTGGGTCATAAGTACTCTCACTGGTGGCTTGCCTGCTCTGCCTGCCCCGTCTGCGTGTTTCTGCCTTACAGGCTTCATCACCACTTATTGATAAGTTAAAGGGAAAGCAATGATAGAGGGCAATTTTTGTGTCTTCTCTTGTGCCCAACACTTGATGTAGACACACTCCTGCCTAGGCTCCAGAACTTCAGAGCTGAGAGGGCCAGTGGGAGAGGACACCAGCCCTGGCAGGGGCAGGGTATTCTTATGAGGGGGTCTGGGCTGTATGCCCGGCAGGCCCAGCTATTACCCCAGAAGCTCCTTCCCCAGCAGTCTTTGCACACACCCTAAATAAGCAAAGTCAGGTGAGAATCCACATTAGCAGTTTCCAGGGCTAATTTCCCTCTTGACAGCAGGAGCTCCTGAGACCAGGGATGGTTTTCAAGTCAGGTGTGGTGGTGACACTGCAAGAAAGTGCATGGATCCTAGGTGTCCCATGCAGCTTTCTGGAGACTTCTAATATACACACCTGAGGTATGTCTCCCACAGAACTGCACAGAATTGACTGACACTTATCTTCTGACACATATCAATAAGTAGTAATAGATGCCTCAAAGGGATAGAACCAAAGAGATACTGGATTTTCAAGTCAAAAGGATGCTTAGAGATCATCTGACCCGACAGCCTTATTTTACAGTAAGAAGAAGAAGATGATGTCCACCGTGCTAAAGCCATTGACCCAAGGTCAAAGAATTTCAAACCTATGAATACTTCCAAGAAGCCTCCACTGGGGACTCTTATGATTTCAGTAGAATTATCAACATCTAAGACCTCTATGTCTACTTACCTTAGTGTCTCCTCAGAAGGCAATTACTGTATCTTACTTAAATCAATTTGCAGTTGATAGTAAGTTTGCAGTATCTTTAGTCATTTATTTTGTATTCTGCATGAAGACTAATAGGGAATGTTCTGGGCTTCATTACTCACTCTCATTATGTCTCATAATACCTGGAGCACTGATCTAAGCATGGTGGCCCTCAAGAAAAACTGCTGAGTTTTGACTAACTGAGTTTTGACTAAGAAGACCAGAACTTCCAAACATAAGAAAGTGAAAATTCCAGATCTTACCATTCAAGATGGTTTTCCACAAAGGCAGACATGGGGCTGATCTGCACTGTGTAGGTGTCATTTGCAGAGTACTCAAAGAGTCCATAGTAAGGGTTGAAGAGCTCCTGAGACAAAAGGAAGAAGAACTCTCTCGAAGGACCACTGTAGTCCAGGCTGCAAAGGAAGCAGAGGCCCGGGAAGCTCATTACATGCGGGAGGTGGGGGAAGTTTTTCTGTCCGGGTACTAGTGTGGTTGTTCAGAGAGCAGGCACTGCTCTTTATAGTGGATTATAATTATAATATGCTGTAGAATATAAGGATGCAGCAATGGTTTGGGGATGTTTCTTACTAGATATCCATGGATGAACTCTCATGGCAGAGTTCCTTAATCTTTCTTCGATCATATAACACTTCCTGGATAAAACACACAGCTGACTGATTAAAAGCAAGAACATTGTTCAGGGAAGTGCAAGGGAATTTCTTGCGACAGTGCATGTGTGCATGTGTGTGAATTGAAAAAACTTCCAAGCTCATTCTGATATGACCTTCTAGGTGGGCTTACCGTCCGTGGTAGAGATGGCTTTCTAGGAAATTGTTGACCTTCTATGAAAAATTTGGTATGTAGCTGCATATGCGCAGTCTAGGAGGAAGAGTTCTTTGGCTACATACTCCGAAGTGTATGCCACATGAAAAGTAGCTTACACATGTATTTTTGGCTTATACTTTGACCACGTAGCCTCAGACTCTAGCATGCACCAGTAGTCTTAGGCTTTTGAAGAACATGAAACCTGAAGCTTGGCAATACCTGGAGAGAGAAAGACCTCCTAGGAGGACATAATCAGAATCAATTTGGGGCAAAGGTTCAGAGGCACCCTGGTCCTTCTTGAGAGAAATCTCTCAAGATCCAGGGGCTCCAGGCCACTGACAGTGACGTGTCTGCAGACAACTGCTGGTGCCTCACCCCTCCTCTCCAACAAAGGTGATGTAGAGCTTGTTTCGCTGGAGCTCCTTCCGGGAATAGGCCATCACCTGATTGAAGGTTCCCTCCAGCAAGTGGTCCCGGCGAATGATGAGCCTGGTGGGGAGAGCGGCAGCTTGAAGTGCCAATGCTGGAGAGTGTGCCTACCCTGCTAGAGAGTTCTGGTGAGAGCTAGTGCTCGGGCCATGGTCCCACGCCCACCCTGCCAGTGAGAGCAGATGCCATCAGTTCAGCGATGGACTTATTTTAACGCTGTTTTCAAGGTACTGGGAGTGCAAGCAGAATATGTACTCTTTTATAATTGGATATATTCCATCATATCGGACAACGTGTAGAATTCCTTTTGATCAATTCCAAAAAAGAATCTCTTAGGTTGGATTCCTGAGTTGGTTCATTTTTTAAAGATGAAAATAATAATTGGATATATTCCATCATATCGGACAACGTGTAGAATTCCTTTTGATCAATTCCAAAAAGAATCTCTTAGGTTGGATTCTTGAGTTGGGTTCATTTTTTAAAGATGAAAAGAATAAACCCAGAAGCTAAAGAAAAACAAAAAAAGAAAATATTCCACAACTTTTTACTTAGACCCCAGTAACAAAGTTACAATAAATTTGACCGATGAGTTAAATTTGTCCCAAGAATAAGTAAAGGGAATTATAATCTTTCATTTAGTTTAAGATTCCTTGTTTACTGAAAAGGTCTGCTACTGATCTTGTATGTCTTTGTCCAAATCGACTTTCTCTCTCTCCTGCCCTTCACACCTCCTTTAAGATCCCCTCTTCTTTCTTTTCAACTTCCTAATGTTTTCCCCTTCCTCGCTTTACTGGGACACTCACTTAATTTTCCCTGGGCCCTGACCAAATCCTTTGGCTTCCAGTTTCCGGTAGAAATTGCGGAGCTTGGCCTCGAAGTCTCTCCGGTAGGGTGAAGGGGCCCTGGCGCTGGCTCTCTGCAGGCCTGCAGAGAGAAGCACACAGGCGGAAAGGCAGCCCTTTTTATCAAAGAACACACATGCACAGCAACGATACAGGAAGGGCCAGCCAGAGGCACATTCAGGTGTCTTCATGTTTTTCTCCTCCGAGAGGTCTCCCTTGATTTCTGTTGCTCCCTCAGTTACTTTTATATAAAAAGAAATAATATAATAAAGAGAAAAAAAGAATTCTAATGACAATAAATATCTATGTCTTCAACTCCATTTCAAGCTGAATCTCTCTTAAAAACACCTTAATGAGCATGCATATTTCTTGGCTTAATCATACTTATATAATCTAAAAACAACATAATTCAAGCTAGACTAAATTTTTCTTGTTAAGTTGCTGTGAGAAGTGACTGTAACTGTGATGTGTGTCGTACTTGTAGAACTATATTGACATTGATGCTGAAATAGGCATGCCTGCCCGCTGGGGCCTAGGGGCTTAGGAGTTTATATTAGATATCCTTGCTTCATAAAATCAAGACCTATAATAAAAATGATAAAAATGATAATAGTAATTCCTTGACTCTATGTAGAAGAGAGTTTTTTTATATCAAGTGCTTTGTAAATGCTTTTTTGTCTTTATACACATTTTAATGGAAAATACAGCATTCTTCTCCAAGTTTTATAGATGACTAGAATCACGCTTTGCCCTTTCAATAACTGTTTATTAGTCACTATATCCCAAGTTATTAAGTTTATAATCTAAAGAAGACTGATACCAGCAAACTCACAGAAATGAAGACATACTGCAATTACGAGTTGAGATGATCGCTACCCATGAGGGAAAGTAACTCAGTTCTTTGATCACAGAACACTCTGGCCAAGTTCAGGAAGGTTTCCCTAGGGAGTATCTGAAAACTCCATAGGCATGAATTAGGTTTAATGAATCAGGAAAGGCTTCTGTTTAACTAAGAGAAGAGATGCGCAGGGAGAAGAGCAGTGCAGGCAGGGGACCAGCGAGTGTGGGCACTGCAGCAGAATGGGAGGTGGCACGCCGTGGGGTGTGAGGCAGAGCGATGCAAAGCAGTGCCCGCGAGGTGGGCAGCAGACAGGCCAGACAGGCTAGGTACGTTCTGCAAAGCACTTTGGGTTAATGCTAAGCACAATAGGCATGTACTGCATGGGGGCTGACAAGATGTGACTTGAGTTATGATAACATTCACCTTTCTTCAGTAGAGAGAGAAATCTGGAGAGGACCAGAGTGGATTTAGAAAGCCTGCATTGGACTCGAGTGGTGTCAGCGGAGATGAGAAGTGGATAGATTGGAGATGTGTTTAGGAGGCAATAAACTGGATGTAGGTAGTGAGACAAAGGCGAGTTTCAGATTTTTGTATTGAGTGGACTGTGGGGGCTTTCACTGCAATGGGGAACAATGGGAGAAAAAAATTGTGGGGGAGATCATGAGCGTGCTCTTTGATGGCGCTGCCTTTGCATGTTTGATTGGAAAGAGACAGTTGAGAGAGGAGAGGAAAAAACCAGGACTGAGTCCTGAGGATGGTAAGAAATGCAGGATGAGATTGCACAGGTGGCTGAAGAGGTAGGTGAAATGGGGACAGTGGTGTCACAGAAGCTAATTGAAGAGATGACTTAAGGGAGACAGCAGCAGTCAGTAACGTTAAAGCCAGCGGAAAGATCGGGAGGAAGGCTGGGAACCTCGCACTGACCTGGGTGCCCAGAGGTCATGCTGACCTCGGCAAAGACACCTCCTCTGAAGCACAGGCACGAACGGGGAGCGAGTGGGAGCAGGCTTGGAAAGCTTGTGGGATCGGTAGTGGTGTTTGACAATGTTTCTGCCTAACGACTTCAATTTTCTCAGTGAAGGAAGAAGGGATATCATTTGCTAGGAGAGACATAAGGGGTTAGAAGTTTGAGGGGGGTAGAAACGTCTGAAATATTAGCAAAGAGAGTAAGTCTCCCAAAGAAATGTAGAATTTCCTTCTGGGTGTTCAAGGTCCAAGTGAGGTGAGAGAAGACTGATCTATACTTAGCGATCTGCCTGTCGGGTGAGTTTGCCCAAGGATGCCTGACTATAGATGTAGAGGAAGCAGACAGGAAGTTTACCTAGGGGTGGAGTTCTGCAGATGGAATGGAGAGGATCAGGGGAGTTTAGGGTATTGGCAAGGATGTCACTGACATGATGAGCCACAAAATCTATGCTGGATCAGGGAAAAGCAGGAAAGAAGAGGCATCCGTGGGCTGGAGGTCCCCATTGAGGGTGATGGATATCAAAGGGAGGGAGTAGGTGAACAAGCATGTTGGGTAGGAGCAGGATGCGTGAGTCAGGGATTTTAGAGATGACAGCAAGGGCAGGAAGGTGACTGTGGCATCAGGTGGTTGAGGTGGAGGAGGGGAAGATCATTGCAGATCAGGAAGCCCAGAAACTGGAGGCCAGGGAACTGAATGGGTATCCTTGCGAATGCTGAAGTCATCTGGATGATGGGAGGACTTGGGAAGGAAAGGGAGACTACGAAACAGGGGCCACAGTCTTTGAGAATGAGAAAAAGTTCGGCAAATGACAGCATCTAGGAGGGGAGACAGCTGAGGGGTGTAAGCACAGAAGCACAGAGGGCATTAGCCCCACCTCTGGGCCCTGCAGCACTTGACGTGTGAGGGAACCAAGAGACATCACTTGGAGGGAAAAAGTGTCTTTGGTGGAATGCCAGGTTTCAGGATACAGGGAGAACTGGAATACAAGTCTGTAGGTGCAAGTATAATTTTCTGCCCCACAGAGTACAGTATATTTTGTAATATGACTTTTACTACTGTTGGAACGCCACTATTACAATGGTCACTACTATGCATTTGCCTCTTAATTAAGCTTTTCAAAGTAATTTGACATAAATGTCTATGATTCACTATCTCTGTAGCACCCAGGTCAATTTCACAAAGGTTTAGAAAAATGGGAATTACAAAATTTAACAGCAAAATGTTTGGATTACATAACCAAGGACCCACAGTCAAAGCTAGGAGAAAAATCGAGCACTTTGAGAAAATGAATTGGTTGATTGTTTGGACTCATGGCATCTGTAAAATGTCTTTAACAGCAACGTTGATTTCCTTTTATAAAAGTTATCTAAATAAATCTCAGTTAGCAAATAACTCTTTATTCTCTCTTCTTTTTCTGTTTGCAGAACATATAACGTTGTTAATATCATAGTCTCTTGCCAAAGGTTTCCACCCATGTGTAGATGTGTTGTCAGACCAGGACAATCTCTACCACAAGAGGGCAGATCATCAAGCAGACCAATAGGCCCCCCAAAAGTAAGTCACCCTGTGCACACTGAGAACATGTGACTGCTGTGTTGGTGGCCCTGACAAAGCTCCTGGTCCTCCTTTTCCCAGCCATGGCATCTCAGTTCTGTTGTATGTCAAAGGCAGTATATGTTGGGCATTTCCCTCACAATGGCATCAGCACACTTGTTTGGAGGAAGTGAGAACAAGTAGATACTGACTTAAACACAGCTTTTAGCAATTAACCAAACTTGGAGGAGCCAAACTAAAAGATATTCCAGCTTTGGAGACCTCTCCCAGGAATGAGCTGCACCGAGACATCCCTTCTGAGGGCCTGACCAGATGCTAAGTTCTGTTTCTCTTCTGAATTTCCCCCGTGGTTTTAAAAGCCAAGCTTGGACCCTAACTCTACAGGCTATGAAGAAGAAGTTACTAGAACTTTCAAATTAAACTTCCTTCACTTTTAAAGTTATAAAAAGAAATTTGGGTTTACCACAGAGACCTACAACAATGTGATATTGCAAACTAAACAAATGGGGAAAAACTCTTCAATATTTGGATCCTGTTTGGGAATAGGGATTTGACTTAAGCTGATTATCTTAATGAACACAGAAAATGATATCTTCTTTTTTTACTAAACAGTTCAATATACATTTTCTCATTTGGAATGGAAAAATCTACCAAGAAATTTTGTGTCATGAGTAAATTCACTCTAATACATAAAGAAAACTTTGGGGGAACAATTTCACATCATAAGAAAATTCTGGAATCTTCATGGGGACATGATAGTTGTCCCTAACCATGGAACCTAGTAACTCCTTTACAACTTAACAAAAAGTTACTAAAATTGGTATCTCGTAACATTCTGAGTCACAAGGCAGAATGGTTCAGAAAGAGGTCTATCCTTTTAAAGAGAGTGCATTTGGAACACAATAGCAATTTAGAGCGGGGTTGATAGACTTTCTGCAAGGGGCCAGACAGTAAGTGTTTTAGGCTTTTTGGGCAACAGGGTCTCTGTAGCTGTTGCTCAGCTCTGCTGTTGTAGTGTGAAAGTTACCATAGAAAATATGTAAATAAACAGGTGTGGAGAGGTTTCAATAAAATTTCATTTATAGATACTGAAATTTAAATTTCATAAAATTTTCACATGTAATGACAATACTGTTTTTGTAAACAAGCTTTCCAAGTCATTTAGCTTGGGGGCACTGCAAAAACAGGCAGCAATTTGTCAACACCCAATTAGAACCTGAGAGGGAGGCAGGGAAGGAGGACATACATACAACTGCCCTCCTTCCACCTCCTACCTTGGTCTGGTGGAAACACAGCTGGCCACTTAAGGGAGAAAGAATGCAAGATGCTAGTTACCTGGGGAGTTCTGAGGTGAGGAACAGGGTGAACAGCGGGGGGAGAAGCTGTACCCAGGGTGGAAGGCAGCCTGCAGGGGGATGTAGGACATAATCTCTTCTTCAAAGAGACTGCAAAGTTTAAAAAAAAACGGTTAGTCTTCTGTCCATGAGAGAATGCGGTAACAGCGGTTCCAGTTTTCACAAGGCAACAAAAGCATTTAGATTCACTTAGGCACATCTCAGCAAATTCTGTGTTATTTTAAGCCTAATTAATCCTACAGCAAATGTCCATCAAGTACTATATGTAGCTCCTGATTCCACAGTTGTAAATGTAAAGAAGGCGATGGATAGCAGATAAAAGGATGGGACTCCACTTTCCTGCAGCCACTGGAACCCTCTAGAATAAATGGCCGTGTTTCTGTCTGGGCTGTAGTGGAGGAGAACTGCCCAGAGCAGCTTTCCCAGGACTGCCCCAGGCTTAGCCCCTTACCTCAGCAAAATGACGAGATCTGCATCACAGGACAACTTTTCAAGCCCATGATTACCCTCAGTCCGAATGTAATGGATTTTCTCCCTACAACAATGTGGGAAAGAAAACAAGAATTACACACCAACACGTAAGCTAAGGAATATCCCTTTCTGGTCCCTTTTTTTCTCTCTCCTCCAATATGGTTCAACGGCCATGTTCTTAGGCCCAGTGCGTTTCACAGAATTTTAAGTTGGTATTGCAAGTCCCCAGGGTGCACTAGAGGTATTGCCTTTCTCTGGGCTCACACAGGGACAGAGGCTGAAGAACACGGCAAAGGTAGATCCTCGGATAGCTACTCCCACAGTCAGGAGTGGAGCTGGAGATGCTGTGGGCTCGTGGCGCCTTAGGATGGAAACCACACGGGGTTCAGAGAGGGTCTGAGGTCCACACATGAGTCTTCCTGGTCAGTCTGAGCACAAGCATCAGTTTCTCTCTGTTTAATTTGAACTTATGCATTCTGACTCTTTTTCATAACCTCCAACTCCAGCCTGGCAAATTATTCCAAAAAAGTCTACGGGTAAATAGACTTTATTTTGATCAAATGAACTTTGCAATTTGCTTCTCTGACATTAAAATATTCACATATTACAAACGCCATGCTCAAGAATCATTCCATAGTAGGCATGCTTCAAAGAAGCTAAAGTTAAATATTTTTTCACTTTATTGAAGAAATGTAACAGAAATCTGGGAGGAATTGAGTATTAATTTTTAAAGATTTTTAACTTCTTCATTTTTTTGTTTAAATTTTTATTTTGAGATAATTTAGTCATATTTAGTTGTAAGAAATTAGTACAGCGATCCAGTATACTCTTTACTTAGTTTCCTCCAATGGATGACTTTTAAAAATTCTATTTATAAAAATACAGCAGACACAAGTTTTTCCTCTCTCTGACAGTAATACGGTGAGCCCTGGTCTTCATGATAACTTGCATACTTTCCATAAAAAATACAGTGAACTTGACCCTTTGGTGTGGGTATTGTTTACAAAGACAAAGGAAACTTTCTGACTTCTACAAAGATACACCAAGTGCAATTAAATACAGAAATGTTCTATGATCCTATCTCTCAATGTAGGTAGAGTCCAGTCTCTTGGTGCAGTTAGAGTCCAATCTCTCAGTAGATTACCACTGCAGTAAAGGCTATTACAAAATCTGGGGGGATGTTCATAGTGGCTTCTCTGCCAGGAGTGTGAAAAATGGAACAGACCTGGCCACACATTATTTTGCAGGGAGCAGGTGGAAGCCAGCCAGGAGTGTGAGCACCATGCCTCCTCCACCACCTGCTTCTCCCTGCATGTCCCTATGTCCTTGCCTCTGTGTTACCGAGTTTTGTCCTATAAATCCTGATACTACCTCACAGCCCTCTTGTTTGGAAGACTCTCATGGACTTGTTCCTCTGGTTTACCAACTTCAGCCCCAGGAAGACGTCTTAAACTTATACATCTTTCCAATGACAATGTCCCTGGGACACTACTGCCCCAGGGGACCCACATCTAGGTAAGTCCCTGGTGTCTCTGCCTGGATGAAAAAGGGAGAGAACATTCTAGGGATCACTTTTTGTCCCAGGGTCCTTGGGGAAATGAAGTTCAAAGAGGCCCAGCTCTCCTAGGGCAGCAAAGTGCCCTGCCAGTCCCAGAAAACGGTACCCACTGGAGTGGTTCCATCATCACACCACCCGCAGGGGCCACATCCACATGTCCTACAGCCAAGCAGAGTTTTCTGAGAGTTTTGCTGGCTCTTCATGAGACATCATACCCTCTGTCATGTGTATGAAAACCTCATGCTGACCCAGCAGTCAGAGGGGCCTCCAGATGCCCCTGGGACTCTTTCTCAATGGCACTGACAACAGGGGAAGATCTCTGAGGGAAAATGCCATCTGCTACTCCTACATGTGTCCCTTGTCCGTCAGGCAAAGTCTGGTGCAAAACTCTCCTTGGAGCTCAGGTCAGTAGAGTCACCTGCCTCCCTGACATCTTGATATCTCCATTCGTAGCCACACAAAGACCTCAAAACTCAGGGTCCAAATGAAATACTTGACATTATTTCTATCACTATCACAGAATCCTGATCATGTCCCTCATGGCCCTAACATGTTCCGTAGCTATATGTTTGGCCTAAAAAATGCCAAATTCGTCTATCATCTGTCTTCCTCCAAAGATTGGTAAACACCACGAGGGCAGGGCCAACATCTGTTTTGCTCTGCTGCTGCATACACAGCCCTGGCACAACCTTGACGCAGAATGTGCACAGTAGCAGCACTAGCTGAAGGGAAGAACGAATGAATGAACACTGCCGTCATGACCCTTAAAGTTAACAGATGTCATTAGCCTCTAAATTTTCCGGCCCCATCTTCCTTCTCCATGTGTGGCTTCCTTATGATTCACTGCTGTCTGCTGAACCCAGTTTTCTGAGCACTCAGTCCCTGCCCTCTAACCCAGCAATGGGCTTTGTGGACCCAAGACAGTGGCTCCCTGAGAACAGCAATGGCTGATCAAGGGGTCTTGGTCCCACTTAGGGGCCAGAGGAGGCAGTGTGGTCCTCCTCTGGACAGGGTCATAGGGAGAGGTGGTTTCTTTTTACTTCTTGGACCTTTTAAATGGGGCTGACTCACCCTCACACCACATCCAGGGGCAGGCAGAAGCCCGGTCAGAGAGACGAGTACCCAGATTCCCGGTCCTGTAGGCCTGACCTGAAGAGCAAGCTCTGGCCTGTCATTCTGCCTTTGGAATTCAAAGGGCTCTTAGTCACTTTCTGATGTCAGTGTAGCCTTCTGTCTTTCAAGCAATATTTGAGTTCTCAACCTGGGGTCCATAGGTCCATTAGGAACCACTCGTTGTTTGAAATTATATGCAAAGATTTATGTTTATATTTGGGGGGATGTCTACAATAGCTATTATCAGATTCTTGAAGGAGTCCAAAACTTAAAAAGGTTATTTGATTCTACAGTAGATAATTTCCAAGGTTCTTCCAGTTCCAACATGCCGTAATTTCAAATCTACAATCTAGAAAAAATTTAGATCTGGGAAATCATAACAGTACAATTCCACACTGCAACAAAACCTTTAAGGTTTCTTGGATTTTGTTATAATGTGATACTACACAATAGCGCTGAAAACTGTTTACTTACCTTTGGATATATATTCCACTTGTTTACACAGAGGATTACTTTTCTTAGTTTTGAAATGATTTAAATTAGGACTCCAGTGCTTTTTGTAAGTTCATATTCCACCAAAAGTAGGCAGTTCACTCTTTTCTTAGTGGTAGGATCAGTGACATAAAAAATGTTCAAAAGCAGCAACGGGTAAGAAACTTTTCAAGTAGTACAAGCTCCTCGAACAATCCCTTGTCAATACCCTTAAATTATTAAGTACTGTGGGCCAAAGAGCAGCCCACAAATAAGTGGCCTAGTGACTGAGCACAGCGCTGCATCTACAGCCCAGTAATGAACTTGGGCAGAGTCAACATAAGTGGAAGTGGCAATTACTGGTGAAAAGCTCATCTATTCATGCTCAAGACCTTCCATTCACTCTCAAAGTACCTAGTATTTCCTGTCTTCAACATAGATGATCAGGTTCAGAGGGAGAGAGCAGTACCAAGAAAAAGAAGATATAGGCCCTGCTCTAAAGAGCTTATAGCCTTGTGGGGAGACATCAGTGCATGACAGAATGCAAGAGGTAATGGAGAATATCTCAGAGGTACAGAAAAGAATACTATTAAAGCCAGGCAAAAGAAATACTAAAGTCTGCCTGGATCACTGAATCTTGGCATTTGACTTGAGGCTTTAAAACAGGTTGAATGCCCTTAAGAGAAAAGCCATTCCAGGAAGGCTGGAGGTAGGAGAGGACATAGCCTGTTCGGTGGGGGTGAAAGAAACCAGAAGGAAAAACTAGCACAAGAGGGAAAGTTAGGGTAGGCCAGACTTTGGGAACTATGGAAATCATACTTAGAGAGCTTGACTTCATTTTTATTTCATATGCAGTGGGATGCTTTTTGAAGGACTGGAGCGACATGATTTCCTGTGCTATAAGCAGGTAATTGTGGTGGTGATAGGTTGATAGGCACCCCTGGAAAGTCTAGGAGAGAAATGATGAGGGTCCACACACAGCCACAGCAGAGAAGAGGAGAGAAGGCTGGGAGAGAGAAATGAGGAGGTGAATGGGGTGGTGCGGAGGTGAGGAAGGGGAGGAGTTGAGATGACGGGCAGTGGAGGATGATGGGTCTGATACACACAGAGGGAAAATAGGGAAAAGGTGTCGGGATGGGAGATGGAGGGGAAGAAGAGAGAAAGACCCTGGCAGGATTAGTAAGTACCCTGAAACTAATATAATATTGGATGCCAAATATAATTCAATAAAATGAAATAGGACCTACCTCAAAAAACCAAGGATTTGAATAGCAAAGAGGCTACTTTCAGGCATGGGTGATTCACTGAAGAAGTCAAAGTAGAATATTACAGAGTTCAGCAGATTCCAAAGACTACCAAGCAGGAGGGGAGTTGGAGGCAGCCACTGACTACCCTCTGGCCCACCTTGTCTGATCTTCACATGCACACCCGTGTAAGCGTCTCAAGAGTGCCCACACACGGACCCTGTTTCAGTGATGAGGAGATAAGGGTAAAGACTGAATGACATGCTTCAACCAGGGCCCTTAAGTGCTGGGACCATCGCTCCCAAGCTCCAAGGGACACACCTAACCACCTTGCGTGTCCAGCTTCTGAGATGAGGGTAGTAAACTGAAGGAGAGAGATGTCTGAATATCTTGGTGAGAAAGTGGAATTTAAGTTCAGAGCATATTTTCCCTTTTTATCACTTTGGGTGGCTATTCCTGCCAATAAGTGATTCAGAGTTTTAGAGATGGTTGCTTAAAAATGATCCTAATGGTCAACAGGATTTAAATAGTGAGAACACATATGATACTTCTTGTTTGCTTGCTTATTTTTTAATATGGTGATCTAATATCTGGTTACCATTAAACAATCATATTTCAAAAATACAAATAATTTGTATGATGCTTTACATGATTTTTTTTTTGATGAAAGCTAATTTGCTTCCTTTCTGTGCTTCCCTCCAGCTCAATGGAAATCATTTTAGCATCATGTGAATAATATGTAACCTGACAATATGATTGTCTCTGATTGTGACACTGCAAAGAACATTAGAAGCCTCTGGATCCTTCATTCTGAGTATCCAAATGTAACTTAAATGAATGAATAAAACACATCATTAGCTCTGTTCTCTCTCTGTAGAGGTCTTGTTTCACCTGGAAAACCAGCTGGAGAGACCTGGAGTTTAGGGTGAGGGACAAGCCCCTACCTGAGTGCGTGGTTTCTTGCCAAGCTGGGCTGACGCTCTTGCAACATTTCAAAAATGTTTGGCTGGCGAAGAAAAGCCACAATCTTGTCATTATATGCTGAAACAGACAAAAGTGCAAGTTGTGGTTGAATCTTCAGCCCCGAGGTAATTTCTCCAATGACTGGAAAATGGCTGCTTGATACTGGGATTAATGTCAGAATTTGAAGGGAAGGTAGCATATGCATCAAAAAATGTAAACTCTTGAGGGTTTTGTTCTGGGACTTAATAGCATTATTACTTTTAAATGCTTAAACCAAAAGCAAACTAGATCTAAGTTAATTATCCTTAATACTCCAGGAACTTCACTGGTTTTAATGCATCCCTGTGTGAGCAGGTGAGGAAAATAAGATAGGTGTCCTATGGCAGAAGTCCTACTCTCTCCCTGCTTCCATTGGTCGTTTTGCCAGTTAATATGACAAAAAAACTCTTTATAAGCTCAAAGAAATCATTTTCTGAGAACTTGACACCTATGACCTGTGGGGTGATTTCCCAGTAGTGACAATGGAAATATCCAAATCCATTTAGACTCGCTCACCCCATTTTCCTTGATCTGAGTGGCATATGTTTTGGAAAGAGGCAGCTGAGGTCAGAAACAAAGTTCTGTGCTGGCTTATCCCCATGCACACGTTGGAGGAGAGGACATTAAAAAGTGCATTGAGCCGCAACAACATCTAGCACCTTCTTTAAATTATGCTCTCCTCAACTCAGCTAACAAATCACTGAATGGAAAAAAGGAGAGTGAGGGTCTGGAAGAGAGTGGAGGAGAGAGAGGGGAGGGAAGAGAGAAGGACAGAGTGAGGAAGGAGGGGAAAGGGCAAAAGGCAAAGTGGGGTGGGAACAAAGGGTAGGGAGTAGACTATACCCTCAAAGAGGGAAACAAAAGTGCAGACTCCTGACTATTAAGGATTTGTGATCAGAAAAGCAAGGCAAAGCTTGGAGTCCCCTGGGTTCAAAAAGCATGATACATACCCAGTGGCAATGACTCGTGTTGATGTTGGCTCCGAATAGCAGCTACTAGGCTGTGTCCTGGCCTGGCCAGTAAAGAGGCTCCTCTGTTTCTAGAGACTTCTGAGGCCTAATTTCAGAATAAAATTGTTAGCATTGGAAAGCTCATCAACTGCAGATCGCCTTTTGATACTAATTTTTCAATATGAAAGGTTAGAGGCCCTGACATCCCCTAAATTCCAAAAGTGATAATGTAACAATCCTCCAAGTAAATGGAATGTGAGCAAGTTAAACAAATGACTAAGTGAAATGGTTGATATACTTACCATATTATGGTTTTTAAGAAAGCGGTTGTGCCAAACATCAGGAACGTTAAATTAATACACCGAATAGACTAAGAAACATTTCTCTTCATGTTAAAGGAGATCTAAATAAATTCTGCATGCATATTATCAGTAAAGGCAGGCCTATGACCTTCTTTTCTCAGAGGTGACACTGAACTTCAAAGCTGAACGTGGAATGGGCTTGCTTTTCAAAAGAGAATTTATGACACTCGTTTACTGCCTGTCATCCCACCAATGATGTTGGCTATTCTTCCCTGGGTGTCTTTGTAGCCTCACAAAATTCTGCAAGATAAGCATTATTAACCCCAGTTTACAAATGGGGAATCTGAAAATCCAAGAAAATTGTTTTTCCCAAATTTTCAGCTGTAGGAGTGGGAACCAGGATGCCAGCTAATGCTCAACTGCAGAGCATCTGTTCACTAGCCTGCATCGGCTGTCCTGGTTTCGGTTGGGCATGTTGAAAAAACTTCACTGAAAACAGAACCTGCTTAGCTTTAAACTGATATTTGTGTGGGTTAACTTCAATGTAGCTCAATTTAAAATTTTAGTAATTCCCAAAATTCTGGAGCATGGCAATGAGCTTTCTACTATGATTCCATGTATATTTTGTATGATTGTGTTCCCTAAGGATCCTTGCAGAGTAAGCTATTTAAACTGAGACACTATAGATTTTCCACAGTGGAGAACATTCACCAGAGATAAGAGGTTTGGTGTAATGGGTGACTCATTCCATGATAGTTGGCAAAGTATGCCAAAATAGGCTTTAAAATTATTTAAGAATTTTGAAGATTATTTTGCAGGATACTTACAAGGAGCTCAGACATACAGATGAAAAAGAAAAGACAATTCTCCCTCTGACATCACATGGGCTTTTCTTCTGAGTTTGCTATTTTTGTTTTTTTAAACCAGCAGGTCTCCAGCATTTTAAATAGGGCATTAGCTGATCATTAACCCAAATTCAGCCCTGCCCCACCAGTTTACATTTCCAAACTGCAACACAGAAGGAAAGCTTGTTTATCAGTCACTGAAAACTATTTTCTGAGCATCTCTATTATGTTTTTTTCTGGAAAGCTAGTTGAAATTTTCATATTTGCAATTATGATTAAAGCTATCTTAACATCAAAAGGGAAAGAAATCTGAAATGTCATTCCCACAGTGAACTAGATTTTACCCAGTCATGGAATAGTGATAGCATGTCTGGGTAGAGGCAGGCCACTAGGGCCTCTCCCCTTTCTCCCCTCTCTCTGTCTCTCTCTGTCTCTCTGTCTCTGTCTTTGTCTCTCTCTCTTTCACATACACATACACACATACAAACCTGAGAACCTCAGTAGGACAAAAAGTGTCAAATGCCCAGGAATTCAACAAGTCCTATAATTTTGGTTTTACATGGAAAATCCATTCTTCCAGTCATTTTCAGAAGTCGGGAAAGCACGTTGGAGCATTTTTGCAGTGAGATCCTAATCCCTCACCCAGCTGATGTCAGACACCCTGCAGAATGTTATTTAGTGCAACTTCAGGGCTGCACAGATTGTAGTATAGATTACATTCTATCCCAATCTTAGAATCTCAGAATCTTCTCCAGCCCTCCCTGAAGTTGTATCCGTCCCTGTAAATTCCTGGTTCCTAGTTGGAGAAGAATGTTCCTATTTAACTCTGGCTCTTATAGGTAGGCCATCCGGTCCCACCGTGCACCCACCTTCTTTACCCGTGGCAGATAGTTCTCTGTCTTAAAGGTCCCACAAGCCCCCCTTCTCCCTGTGTTGTTTCCTCCATCTCACTCCTAGTTGGCCTGAAGCATATTCATCAGTCAGTTGTTGACCTTCAGGGTAGCTGGTCTCCACCTGGTTTCTGAAGTTTTCCATTTGGCTTAGTTTTGCCAGCGAGCAGGTGACTCACAGGGAGGCACCATTTTTCCCTAAAGCATACCCACCACACAGGAATTCCACATGGGAATTCCCTGTGGCAGCCAGAAATAGAAGTGAGTCTCTTCTGCTCCAAAGCCCTATCATTTTGGGACAAACCACTGACAGACACTTGAGTAGGCATCGCCTAAACTCAGGGCACAGCCAAGCCTTCTCCAGATCTGCTATCAGGTTGGCTTCTTCAGTTTCTCTCTGTGATTCATCAGTTAGAAAATCTGCAGTTCAGTGGTCTTTGAGATTCCTGTTTTTACAGCACCAAACATATTTAAAACACACATTCAGGCAGACTAACCTAATTCCCAGGTTTTCTAACCTGGCCATGATAAAGTGGTAAAGGAAATGAAAATTACGTGTTCTGTAATCCTTCCTTATTAATGTTACTTTATATTGCTAATTGCTGTGTAACCAAAACAAGTATGACCTTCAGTGATTTCTGTACTGATGGAGAGATGGGATCCAATATTTACAGTCGTATTTGCTCTTTCTACTTATCTATGTCCAATTTCATTTGGACATTATGGGAAGAGATAAGGCCTGTTTTGTTGATACTTAAATATACTGCAGACAGATGTGCCACTGTGTTAACATCCATGTTAAAGTGTCAAATAATGATCATTTTATGCATAATATCCTTATTCCTGATAACTGCTTTCAGGAAACTGAAAAATTTTCAGGTGTGGTAAAGACTAACCCAAAAGATTTTAACAATGTCTCTATTGATAATCTATTGCTGGGGCTCTGAGAAAAGAATTTATCATTTAGGATCCTGATTATAGAAACTGATTTTAATTCTGTCCTTAAATGCAATTGATAAAAAGTTAACTGCTGAGCAGCACTGAAGAATGGTTCACGAAGGTGAATGGAAAATATATATCCCTAAGTTTTGTGGTCTAAGAAACATCCACGGTGAATTCTCCGTTGCCCATGGTCTATGACACAAAAATTCATGGATTATGGAAATAATTCATTGATTATTCCTGAGTTTCATATTGCTATCTGCTCACCTGTCACTTCTAAAGGGATAGCATGCTGTTTACATGCTTACTATCACCTTGTCCACAGACAAAACTGCCATCTTTTCCCACTGGCTTTCCTGCTTATCTTGGCTGTGTATACTTCTTTGAAACTGGAGTATAGTTTATATTATATTGTAATAGATTCAGGTGTACACCATAGTGATTCAACATGTAAGTGTAGTTGCCATCTGTCACCATATTAAATTACTGCAATGTTATCACTACATTCCCCATGCTGTGTCTTTTATCCCTATGACTTACTTATGTTTTAACTGGAAGCTTGTACTTTTTGATCTCCGTCAGCTGTTTACCTATTCCCCTATCTGCCTCCCTCTAGCAGCCAGCAGTTTATTCTCTGCATTTATGAGTCTGCTTCTGGGTTGTTTGTTTAATTGCTCATTTGTTTGTTTTTTAGGTTTCACATGTAAGTGAAATCATATGGTATTTGTCTTTCTCCACCTGATTTACTTCACCTGCCATAATGCCCTCCAGGTCCATGCATGTTGTCGCAAATGACAGGATTTCATCTAATATTCCATTGTAACTTAAGTGTTGTTAATGGGACTGTGGCTCAAGATCACAGGCTCTGAGGACCCCGGAGCCTGAACTGGGGGTGGTGGCCATCTGGTTCCCTTGTCCTGATTTGCTGACAAGAACACAGAGGCCCCAGAAAGGGGAGGCAGGCGTACTGACACACAGCTCCTCTGTGGAGAGGCCGGGACTGGGACTCCTTCTTCAGTACTGCTCGGCTCCCCTGAGGCCCCTTCCCACAGGGGCTCCCCTGTTTTCTGTCTCTTAGGGCCTCATCGCCTGATACCTTCAGTGGCTTCTCATGGGCCTTTCTCTCTCACATCCCACTCTGCCACAGTCCCTCCTGTTCTTGGCCGTTACTCTTATCATTTTCATTCAATGAATTCATAAGAAGTCCCAACTCTTCCACGGGGCATTTTAGCTGCACTGATCTTCCAGCAGAACGTTTCCAACCCTGCCGCTGCACCTTCGCCAGCGCCGTGCTCTGTGGGGCCGCCCTTGCTCGCTTCCCACGCCCCTAGCTAGTTTCCATTTTTCTAGGTCTCGGTCTAGTACCTTATTTTAAAAGACACCTTTCCTTGGCCTCTTTTGAACTCTGTGGCACTTGTCCTAACATCTCTCTTGGCACTCAATCATATCCTAATTTCTCTTGTTACTCATTCCGTGTATATTTCTGGTGTGGCTACAAAAACAGAATACAAACTTCTCCAAGGCAGAGATCCTATCTCATATTTGTTTGCATTCTCAGTGCTCACAGCAGGTCAGGCATTTAATCGATGTTTGTTGAGCACAATCACACTAGAGCAAACGCGATGAGCATTTCCCGCCGACTCCTCTCTGTGTACCAGGGTGCTCCTGTCTCCTCCTCCCCTAGGCTGCGTGCTTTTGAGGTAGGAGGAACCAGGTCTTTGCTTTCTCTGAAATACTGCCTCCGGATCAGACATCCTCTGCCTTCCAGCTTTGCTCTCTGTTGCTTTTCTTAATTTCCCCTTGTGTAAAAGCCAGGCTACCAGCAGAGAGGATGGGAAGAGGTTTGGGAGCGGGGGTGGGGTTGGGTGGGGGTGGGGGAGCGGGGGGCGAGGGCAGGGGGGAGGTTTGAGCACCTGATGAACAGAGCCAGTTGGACAGCAGATGAATTAGGAAGCCTACGGGTAGCTGATGCACACTTATGCTCTTTTGTCATTGTATGTGAGTTTTTCTTGGCTGATGCAGGTGGCACTTGATCATTAATGTTGATACTCAGTGTAACCGTGTGGGGGTGATTCAATCACACTGAATGCATGTTTTGGAATAGGGAATGCACGTGGTACTCATGATCTCCATCTTGTTCTTTCAACAGAACAGTTTGCATATTTGAATTTTCAGGTTTATTTCTTATAAATGTAAGTACCTATATCTTTGGGGGGTTCACCTTACATTGAGGGATCTACATTTTTATTTCAATGATAGTGAATCTGTCTGTGGTATTAAGCTTCTTTGAACATATGTACTTATTCTCTATTAATACTGAAATTGCCTAAGCAGTATTAAAGATCGACCATTTTGAACAAATGAAAATGGTATATTTCAAGTTGATGCAGAACTTTGAATTTATCCACTGTCATCTCAGACAATACCCCTTGTACTTTCCGAAGTGTTAGAAAAGTACTTCCAGAGAGGGGGACTATGCGTCTTGAGCTCGGAAGTGCAGGCACTGCTTTCTGTGGCCAGCGAGCCTGTCTGCTGCTGAGTGCCTGGTACCTGGGATGTCCTGACATCCATATAACTCTTGGGGATGTTATATGCAGAAAGAAACAGCTAGCATGCTTTCAGCAATGTCCTAAAACAATGATGCCTAAGATGATCCCATGAAACAAAAATTCATTTATCACATTAACCCATGCCATTAAGCTATGAGTGCCCTTGGCTGGAAACAGCTAAGTCTCTCCAAGTATACAAATGATTCCCTGAAGAATTGTTTTTGTACACGAGGCTTCCCTTAAAACTGGTGCTGATACACCGACAGGCTCTTCCCGTGAGGCTTCTGTCTGCTCTCTGTAAGCTATCAGGTAGATCATTATTTTCCCAGTTTTTCCTGAGATGTCCATGGTGGTTCTCCCTGGAAGGACTCTCTGTGGGGGCCACATATGTTTTTTTTCTTCCCACACTTTTTTCATTTTCTACTTCACTGTAATCCAACCACATCTCCTGAGATCCTGATGATGTCTATGAACTGGGAAATGTCAGGACATAAAATGGGATTTGCTCATAATGTCAGGAGCTGATTGGAAGCAGGAAAGAGCTATGTTTTGAGTTTGGGTTTGACAAAAGAGGGTAGGAAAGGGTGTAGGATGTAGTGACAGTAATTTGGAAGGGCAATGAACATGATACTTAAGAATGGCGACAGCCTGCCACAGTTCAGCAGAAGGTCACCGTAAGTGGGAGAAGAGGACAAGAACCAGTGAAAAGCACATGATAGGATGGGACAGCACGTTCCAGCAGCCCTGCTGGTTTCCCCCAGTTGTTACTCCTTGTATACATTATTGATGTCTTCTCCAAGATCAATGGAGAGGCCCAAGTTTAAAGTCAGTCATACAGGGCAGAACAGTTCCATGATCTTTTAAAAATTCACACAGGACTGGTAGACCTCAGGAAGCACAGCTCCAGCCCTAAGTAGGATCTCCTGCCACTGCTTTTTTAGTTTCCTTCAGTTTAGTGGCCATTTTGTAGGGCAGAAGGGAAGACAGAAGGACGGCAATCAGAAGATGGGCCCAGGGAGCTAAGTGGGTGTTCCCGAGTCACCATTCATTCTTCTACAGAGCAGTGTGGGTATGGCTTGGCCCCTTGAGGAGCAGACAGCCCTAGATTGCGGCCACCTAGAAGAAGCTCTGGCCCCACCGGAGAAGGCAGCGCCTTGGACCTATGAACGGTGGGTCGGGGAGCGGGGAGTGTTACCTCGCCAGCGCTGTAACTTCGGAGCCTCTGGAGATGCTGTCGGTGTGTCAGATGATTGGGAAGGCGACCGTTCTGAAGGGGGATTCGGGGGTCAATGAAAGTGGTAGCTCGACTGTTGTGGTCCACGAAGAAAGACTGCAGACAGACCAGTAAAGAAAGCACACTGCATGATAATGAGCAAATATGAAGTCAGTAATGTAAGGGGTTGCTACGGGGCTTGGTCATGTCTATTTCTACCCCTCCTTTTTGTCTACTCAAAATTGGATGGGAGATTGGGGCACCACACATCTGTTCGCTCAATGAATGAAGCAGCACAAGCCATCTGATAAACGTTTTACACTGTGGAGTTATAGAGTAGTGATCAAACACTTTATTCAACAGGGAAAATAAGAGAAATCAAGCCTTTGGTGGATAAAAGTAATATAGCACAGGGAATATAGCAAATAATAGTGTAATATCTTTGTATGGTGACAGATGATAACTATACTTAACATGGTTAGCATGAAGTAATGTAGACAATTGTCAAATCACTATGTTGTACTCGGAAACCAATATAATATTGTATATCAACTATATTTCAATACAAATTGCAAAAACAAAATAATACCATAATTAATAATTTGTAGAGCATTTATAAAATCAATGCTCTTTTTTGATAATAGAATTAATACGGCCTAACTAAGAAAAAACTTTAAAAGGATAATAAAGTAGGAAGCAGTTAACTAAAATCATCTTAAATATAACAACCTAAAAAGTAATCACCAAAATACTTTGATTTTTTTCCCAGTTTTTTCTTTTCCTATGCAAATATACAAACATATGCATATTTTCTCCACATCAGTACCTATAATTTTGTTATAAGATTTTTTTCACATATTTTTAGGAGCATTTTTCTTATTATTAATTATTATTTTAACACAGAATTTAGTAAGTGTATGGGGTATTCAGTTTGAAGGATGAATAATAATTTTAGTGTCTTCTATCACTGGACATTTAACTTTTTTACTGTTTTAAAATAATGCTTCTATAAATACTCTTGTATATAAATCTTTGCATCATGTCTGATTACTGTACATGTTTCAATATATGACAAGGCATTATTTTTTCCCCTTTTAAAAACTGACATATAGTTAATATACAGTATTATATTGGTTTCAGATGTATAAAATAGTGATTCAACAATTATATATGTTATTAAATTAGGCTCACTACCATAAGTATAGTTACCTCATGTCAACAAAGAAATCACATCAATGACTATGCTCCCTATGCTGTACTGTCATCCTTATGGACAATTTATTTTATAACTGGAAATTTGTATCTTTTTATCTCATTTACCTATATTGTCCAAATCCCCATCCCACTCCCCCTATAGCACCCACCAATCTGTTCTTTATGTCTATGAGATTTTTGTTTTGTTTTTTTGTTTGTTCGTTCATTTATTTTATTGTTCAGAATCTACATATATGTTGAATCATATGGTATTTGTTTTTCTTTGTATGACTTATTTTACTTAGCATAATACCCTCCACATTGTATATGGTTCCACCCACATTGTCACAAATGGTAAGATTTCTTCTTTTTTATGTCTGAGTATATACACTACATATTCTTTACCTATTCATCTACTGATGGACACTTAGGTTGCTTCCATAACCTGGCTATTGTAAATAATGCTGCAATAAACATAGAACTGCATATCTTTTCAAACTACTGATTCTTTCTTTGGGTAAATTCCCAGAAGTGGGATTTCTGAGTCATATGATATTTCTATTTTTAGTTTTTTGAGAAACCTCCATACTGCTTTCCGTAGTGGCTGCACCAATTTGCCATCCCACCAACAGTGTATGAGGGCTCCCTTTTCTCCACATCCTTGCCAATGCTTGTTATTTCTTGTCTCATTGATATTAGCCATTCTGACTGATGTGAGGTGATATGTGATTGTGGTTTTGATTTGCATTTCCCTGATGATTAGTGATGTTGAATATCTTTTCAGGTGTCTGTATTTCTTCTTTGGAAAAATGACTATTCAGTTCCTCTGCCCATTTTTAAATCAGATTACTTATTTTTTTGAGTTGTGTGAGTTCTTTATATACTTGGGTATTGGCCCATTAACAGATATATAATTTGCAAATATATTCTGCTATACAGTAGGCTGCCATTTCATTGTGTTGATGGTTTCCTTTGCTGTGCAGAAGCTTATGAGTTTGATGTAGTCCCACTTGTTTATTTTTGCTTTTGTTTCCCTTGCCTGGGGAGAGATATCCAGAAAAAAAATTACTAATGCCAAGGCTCAAGAGTTTATTGCCTATGTTTTCTTCTAATAGTTTAATGGTTTCAGGTTTTTTATTTAGGTCTTTATCCATTTCAAGTTTATTTTTGTATATGGTATAAGACAGTGATCCAATTTCATTCTTTTGCATGTAGTTGTCCAGTTTTCTTAACACTATTTATTGAAGAGACTGTCTTATCCCCATTGTATATTCCTGCCTCCTTTGTCACATATGAACTGATAATATGAGCAGGGGTTCATTTCTGGGCTATTTTGTTCCATTGATCTATGTGTCTATTTTTGTGCCAGTACCATATTGTTTTGATTACTGTAGCATTGTAGTACAGTTTGAAATCAGGGAGCATGATACCCCAGCTTTGTTCTTTTTCTCAAAATTATTTTGGCTATTTGGAGTCTTTTGGCTCCATATACATTTTAGGATTCTTTGTTTGAGTTCTGTGAAAAATGTCGCTGATATTGGTAATGCATTGAATCTGCAAATTGCTTTTAGCAATATGGCCATTTTAGCAATATTAATTTGTATTCATGAGTATGGGGTGGCTTTCCATTTTTTTATGTCATCTTCAATTTCTTTCATCAGAGTCTTATAGTTTTCAGAGTACAGGTCTTTCACTATCTTGGTTGGGTTTATTCCTAGGTATTTTATTCTTTTTGATGAAATTGTAAGTGGGATTGTTTTCTTAATTTCTTTTTCTGCTAGTTTGTTGTTTGTATATAGAAATGCAACAGATATCTGTATATTGGTTTTGTATCAGGCAACTTCACTGAATTCACTTATTAATTCTAGTAGTTTGTGGTGGAGTCTTTAGCATTTTCAATATACAGTATCATGTCAATTTCAAATAGTGACAATTTTACTTCTTCTTACCAATTTGGATGCCTTTTATTCCTATTTCTTGTCTGATTGCTCTGCTAGGACTTCTAGTACAATGTTGAATAAAAGTAGTGAGAGCGGGCATCCTTGTTTTGTTCCTGATCTTAGAGGAAAAGCTTTCAGTTTTTTACATTGAATATGTTGTTAGCTATTGGTTTATTATCCATGTCCTTTATTATGTTGAGATATATTCCCTCTATACCAACTTTGTTGAGAGTTTTTACCATGAATGGGTGTTGAATTTTATCTAATGATTTTTCAGCATTTGTTGATATCATATGTTTTTCATCCTTCCTTTTGCTAACATGCTGTATTACATTGATTGATTTGTGGATATTGAACCATCCTTGCATTCTTGGAATAACTCCCACTTGGTCATAAGTGGATGATGCTTTTAATGTACTTTTGAATTTGGGTTGCTAACATTTGTGAAGGATTTTGCATGTATGTTCAGCATCAAAATGATGCTGGTGATATAAAATATATGAGTAAAATCTGAATAAGGAAAAATGTGAGTAGAAAAAGCCCAACATTTATCAATATGTTTATATGAGAATTTAAACATACAAGTATAAGCTAATAACTATTAAAGATAAATTTATTATTTAACTGTATGCCTAGAAGTTTAAAAATTAAAGTTAAGTTGGTTCCTTATATTTTGCATATGTGGTAATATCTTAGTATTAATTCCTATAATTTGAGTTAATTACTGGGTTAAAAATTTTTTAAAATATTTATGTTTATTGATGCATATTAACAAACTAAATAGTTGAGATAAAAAAAACATGAGAACTGTACAGATTTATTATGTTACCTAAGTCTGTGAACCCTTCATGCACTTTACAAAGGCTTAGTATTTGAAAGAAATCTTAGAAATGTTGAATGGTAAATATCGATGAATTATAGTTTACAAGGAAAGCTAAAGATTTTCTCACAAGTTTAATGGTCAGTTTCTCCATCTGAGTATTGTCTACTTTGTTCCCTTTTTTATTGTTGGGATATTAAGGTTTTCTTAATTTATAAATGTGCTTAGTTACTCATCTGCTTCAAACTGCTTTTTATTTTTGTGCTTTGTTTTCTAATACACAGAATTTGATACATTCCTATGTATTCAAATCTCTTAATCACTTATCTAGAGGTCGGTTAAATGCTTAATTGTATTTTTCTAACTTCTTTTTTTTTGGTGGGTTGTTTCTGAAACTTAGATGTTATAATTTGATTTCTCTTTCCAAGTGCATATTTTTCCAATTCTTACTGCTTTATTACACATAATTTCTGTGTATCACACATAAATATTTTATAAGGAATATATTCAGGAATATTTTATCTGTTCCAAAGGTCTGTGGGATTTTCAATGTTCTAATGGTTAATATCTAGAGGGTAAGTTTCTTCTCATTATTTATTTTTTCTAAAGTTCTTAGGTATTCTTCCCTGCATATTTTATTTTTCCAGATGAACCAATATTAATTTTATTAATTTCCAAAATAGTTCCATTGGCATTTTGTTTAGAAACCTTAAGACTACAAATGATTTTAAAGAGAATTCATTCTTATGAGAGTGTATCCATTTTTCTGAACATAAAATTACTCTGTTCAAGATTTTTTTTTTCTCAGTAAAATTTTGTAGGTTTTTTCCCTGAAAGACATATATTTTTGGTTAAGATAGTTTATAGATATTTGATATTGTCTGTTGCTATTCTGAATACTTCTTTTCCTGTAGTATTTGTAACCCATCATTGCTGGTATCTAGGAAAGCTATTATTGGTATATTTAGTTTGTGTCTGTTCACCACATTAAATGCTTCTATAGAGTAAACTACTCTTTTTGGTATATATCTTCTTTGATCTTAACTTGCAGATGACAATGATATTGTCTTTACAAGGGTTCTTTTATCTTTCACCACCTTTCTTTTATACTAGGAAGAACTTTAAGAATGATGTTAAATAAGATGTGGCAGCTACAATCTTGTCTAATTAAAAATTTGATAGGAAAACTACTAAGGTCCAGTTACAAAATAGGATGTGGTTCATTATATTAAGGGAGGCTGCATTATGTCATGAAAACATTTATATTCCTAGTTTACTAAAGCTTCACCTTATTTTTAAAACAAATGTCTGTTAATTTTTATGAAGTACTTTTCTAGAATTTCTTAAAATGATCTACAGGAATTCTTCATATTAACTATTGGTTAAAATACTAGATATAATTTATTTACTAGTATGTGACCCTACATTTTTCAGAGGTAATCTATCTAATTGTTGTAGGTCATTATCTTAATAAACTAATTCAACTTCATTTCTTAATATGAGATTTTTGGAACTCAAGTGAATTTGCCTATATTTTCTTTTTTTCAACCAGAGCTCCTTAGTTTTGCATGTACTCATCTCTATGTGTGTTTAGTTTTACACAATTTTATCATACGTGCAGGTTCACATATCCACCACCATAGTCAAGTTACTGAACATTCTGTCTCATTCTGTGTTTTATAACCAATTTGCCTCCTCCCTCCCTTATTCCTTCACTCCACCCCACCTCTAACTCCTACCCCATGTAATCTGTTCTCCATTTTCTTAATTTTGTCACTTCAAGAATATTATATAATTGGAATCATACAATGGATAACCTTTTGGGATTGGCTTTTTTCACTGAACATAATTCATTTGAGGTTCATCCAAGTTTCATGCAACATGAGGTCATTCTTTTTTACTGCTGAGTAATATTCCAGGCTATGGATGTACTAAAATTTGTATCAAGTTTTTGCTTTTTGTCTGGTTTCATTAGTAAAGTTATGATTGCTTCATAAAATGAACTATGAAATTTTCTTTACTTCCTACATTTTGGAGTAGATCATAGATATCTACTAGGGACTAGGCAAGTAATTCATTGGTAATTCATTGATGCATTTCCAGCTTACTCCATACATCTATTCAATTTTTTGTACTTCTCTTGTCAATTTTTATCACTTATATATGTGTTTTAAATTACCTATTCTTCTAGATTTTCTAACTCTGATATTAGATATTTATATAACTGTATGCATTTTTTCTTCTTTCTGCCTCCTTTGTATGAGATGTTGTTATATGTCATTTTTTAGTTTTATATACTATTTTCCTTTGATTGATTTATTTCTCTTCTAAAAACTACTCGTTTATTTCTTTTATTGTTTTCTGTCTTATTCACTTCTGGCCTTTCATTTATTATTTCTAAATACATCTTGATATAAATTTCTGATATAATTACTGTTGTTTTTTTAATCTTCTGTAAGTTATTGATTTGGAAGATTTTTAAAATGTTTTTTCTTGTTTGATAATAAAAATCAATGTTGCTAATCCTTTGAGTACAGCCTTTCTATATTGCATGTTTTATTAAGTGCTTCTCACATGCATTTTTATTAACTCCTCAGTGACTTCTACATTTTAATTTTACTTAAAACCCAATAGTCATTTACAACATTGTTTTGAATCTCCAGCTGGGAATGATTTTATTTTAGATGATTGTGCTTAAATTCATTATTTAAAATATAGCTTTATTGCTTATAGCCATAGAATGTAACCTGAGTATTTTCTGTTTTGTTTTCTTTGTGTTGCAGAATGCCATTACTGAAAGAAAAAAAAAAAGTTCCACAGGATCTTAAAAAGAAGTTATAAGCTTTTTTCTTTTTTTAAAAAAATTGTGATAAGATGTGCATAACATAAAATTTGCCATTTTTAAGTGTATAATTAAGTGGCATTAAGTACATTCTCATTGTGCAACTCTTACCTCTATTCATCTCCTGGACTGAAAAATCTGTGCTCGTTAAACAAGAACTCCTTACTCCCTCTTTTTCCCAGGCCCTGGTAGGCTTTATTCTACTTTCTGCTCTATGAATTTGACTACTTTGGATATTTCATATGAGATTCAGTATTTGTCCTTTTGTGTCGAACTTATTTCTCTCAGCATAAATGCTTTCAAGCTTCATCCATGTTGTAGCATGTGTCAGAATTTCCTTCCTTTTTAAGGACGAATAGTATTCCATTGTAAGTATATAAAATATTTTGTTTGTCCATTCATGTAGGGTTTATTTTTTACACCTTATTGAGGTATAATGACAAAATCTGTATATAATTAAGGTCTGTATAAGTTCTATTTTAACAAAAGAATTAATATATGTTTCATTAACAGGAAGTTTTATTATTCAAATTCTGGCTTATTTTGTCTATTTTATCTTCCAAACTGATGGATATAAAACACCTTTTCCTATGATCACTGCATTTCTTTCATTTCCTTTCATATTTCTTTTTCAGTTTTCTTTATATAATGCTATGATGTTATTTGGTTCATAGGATATATGGTTATTGTATCTTTATTTTCATTGTGCCATTGATTAATATAAAATCTTCCTTTGACCCCACTTAATGATTCTGGATTTCACCTCTCTTTTGCATGATATTAATACACCACCACTGATTTTTCTGTTATTGTTCTCACACTATATCAATATTTATTCTTTTATTTTTAAATTTACTGAAGCATTTCTTAGGTTTGTCTTTTAATAAACTGTATCTGTTTGTTACTAAATCAAAAAGCATTTTCCTTTTGGCATATAAGTTTATCTTATTTCCACTTACTGCCATGACTGTTATGTTGGGCTTTAGTTTTGTTATCTAATTTTTATTATTTCCATTTTCTTTGCTTCTTTGTGGATTTTTTGGTGTTTAGCCATGTGAATTTAATTTTGATTTTATCTTTTGTAGGAATTCAAAAGAAAAAAAATCTTGCTTTCAATGGTACAAAGTTTTTCAGTTTGCCAAATAACTATACTTAACCTTTGGTTTTTCAGATTTTCCAATCTGACTCTCCTTCCACCTAAATAGGAAATTAGCAGAACTGCCTGCCCTGCTTGCCCTGCACACCCACCCTCTTCCCACTCTCTCATCTTTTTTATTCAAGTCTGGGGATACTGATCCAGCTTGTTCTTACACAATTACTCCATTTTTAAAACCATACATATATTCTCATATTTTATTGAGGCTTTTCTAATATATTTTAAAGCATTTTAACAGCAGTTATTTGTATTTATGTATTTAATTATAATACCTCCACAGTCTTTTTATATTATGATTTCCCATTACTGATTTCCCGTTCTGCTTCATTTGTGAGCCATCTGAAGGATGGCTTCGGTGTTTTTTGCTTTTTTTTTTAGGATGGATAAGAGAGTAGGGGAGTTCTGACATCTCCCCTAAGCAACGAAATACATGCGGTTGTTTGCTAGGGTCTTCACACTGGAATGATAATAATTTGGATATAGGATTATTGGGCTACAAACTTTCCTCATTAATAACCTGTAATCACTGCACTGTGGATTTCTACAGTTTAGTTTTATGGATGGGAAACTTGAAGCTTGTCTGATTTTTACTCTTTAGTTGGTAGCTCTCATATTATCATGGATGTATATTGATAAGATTTTTAAAATCTCTATTTAAAGACATTCCACAGTATGTATAGATGTGGAATTGAATTAATTTTAGTATAACTCAGTGAGTTATAGTAGTCTGTGAATTAATCTGCCTACCTGAACCATTTAAGAACAGTTTTACTTTCAACAGTTAATAATTTAAATATTTATCTTTAATATTTAATTATTGCTATTGTACCTATTATTCTGGCTTTTTCTTCAGGAACACCTATAAGTCATTCACTCAACAGAGATTTATTGAGGTCATCTATGCACCAGGCACTATTCTAGGCCTTTGGGGTTTCATCAATAAGCAAGCAAAGAGCCCTGCTCCTGAGGATCTTAAAATTATGACAGGAAAAAGAGATCAAACAGCAAACACCAAATATGCAAATTATATGGTGGAGCACATGGGTTAGGGATCTTGGGGGAGGATTTTGGCATTAAACTGGATGATTAGGGTAGGCTTCACTGAGAACGTAAGAGCTATTTTTTTCTTTTTTTCAGCTTTTGCATTTTTATAAACCTATTCTTTGCTGTGTACAGTCTGATTCCTTCCTCTGCTTTGGCAACAGTTTCCATGTTCATATCATGTCAGTTCTGCTCTCTTTATCCCTATGTTATACATGTTGTTTTTTCTTGCAATCTTGAAATGTTTAGTTTCAGCCCACTTTCTTTTCTTTTATCTTGTGGTAATAAGAACACTTAACATGAGATTTACTTTCTAGCCAGTTTTTAAGTGTGCAGCACAGTATTGCTCACTATAGCACAAGACTGTGCAGCAGATCTCTAGCATTTATTCATCTTGTACAACTGAAACTCCACAGCCGTGGAACAGAGGCTCCCTGCTCCCTCCACCCCCAGCCCCGGGCCACCACCATTCTCTGTTTCTGTGAGATCGAGTGTTTCAGGTTCTCATATAAGTGGAATCATGCAGTGTTTGTCCTGTGACTAATTTCACTTAACACAGTGTCCTCCACCTTTACCCATGTTGTAGCATGTGTCAGAATTTCCTTTTTTTTAAGGCTGAATAATATTCTACTGTATGTCTGGGCCACATTTTCTTTACCCATTCATCCATCGGCAGACATCTAGGCTGCCTCCAGGTCTTGGCTCTTGTGGATAAGGCTGCAGGGAACATGAGCGTGCAGCTGTCTCTTCAAATTTTGATCTCGATTCTTTTGGATATATCCTCAGAAGTGGTATTGCCAGATCATACGGTAGTTCTGTTTACTTATATCTGCTTCCTCTCAGCTTCTTTTCTGTTTGTTGTTTCTTCTTGCTTAATACGAATCATGTACTCCTAAACCATCTTGTGGGTGATAAGCAGGAATCTTTTAAATTTTCTATTTTCTCAAGAAAATTATCCTCTAAGATGTGAATTTCCTTGGATAAAGATGGAGTCCTTCATCATTCTGTCATTATGTGTTCATTCCTTAGCAGAGCAGAGGCCGCCTCCGTCTCATGCCTGCCACAGATAGATGTCACCTGTCCCACCTCCCACAGCGGCTCCCTCTCTGTACCTCTCTGGATGATAAACATTCTGCTTGGCTCTCCCTGGAACCCACCCAAGGCCCACACATAGTCTACCCAAGTCAGGTGAGAGGCTGTGTCCTTTCTCAGAATTCCAAGGCAACATATGAGTCGGAAGTCATTTTGTTCACTGCTCCAGTCCTCCTGAAGAGGCACAGCTCTCAGAGCTCAGTGTCTGTGCCCCTTTGGGAGGATGGCCCCAGTCCTTCTGTTCCTCCCACAGTGCACAGTAAAAGTGAAGGCTGTTGTCTCTGAATGTGTCAATACAGCAAGAAGGAACAAGAACGTGATATAGTGGGACCTGCTCTGGCCACCTCCGAAGATGGCTTTTGCATAGAGAGCTATCGGCACACCATTCACCGAGTGGTGTTCCCAAACCCAGTCTCCTGGATGGCATGTTCTTTCCAGGTTAGAGAACTGAGCCTGGAGAATATAGTCCAGAAATGTTTTTCCCAATCTATTCCCATTGCATTAGCAATGAGGTATACTTTTATTTCCCCTCAGTTGCCAGTCTTGATCTTGGATTTTTGGGGACAGTTCCTCCAGCATTAAGAGCAAGAACAGCAGATATTACTAATCTCCTACATTATCATGGATTCCCACATTAACTTAACCTTTCACATCTTCTTATAAGCCATGAAGGCAGGCACCATTATGGCTACTTTACAGTAAATAAGGTGAGGTTCAGAGAGGGGAGGTGACCTGCCCAGGTCCCACGTTTAGAATGGGATGGGCTTGTCCACGTCCACGCCTTCTACCCCTGGTTGTACTCTCTCTCCTCCATTGTCCGCTCTACTGCGTGGATTGTGATAACACATTTCAAATTTAAGACTACTTTCCCACAGCAATTTAGTACTTGTATATCACTTTGAAACTGTCTGCCAACTGTGAGTTTTATGTGTGTTTTAATTAATAAGGAATTGGAAACACCACTGTGTGTATATAACTGAAAGCAAATCTCATTTCAGATTCAGACTTTTTTCTGTCTTGTATATGATGCTATCTCACTAAACAGAATTAGGGAGAAAATTCCCTAATGGGCATTTCAAAATGACTAAAACTCTTGGAGCACATCTCAGCTACTGTGCTTTCCTGCTAGTGTGAGGA
Organism: Manis pentadactyla; assembly: GCF_030020395.1. Taxonomy (NCBI): domain Eukaryota; kingdom Metazoa; phylum Chordata; class Mammalia; order Pholidota; family Manidae; genus Manis; species Manis pentadactyla. The sequence goes on from NC_080025.1 coordinate 49,914,542, forward strand.
CTGGGGCCTGCACATACCATGGAGCATCGGGGCTGAGCATTTGGGGGCCTCTCTGGCATCCCACTGGAGCCTCTGCTGTTGGCATCCTTATGGGAGAGCGGCAGTCCTGGAATGCCAGGGCCAAGCAAGCTGCTTGCCTGTGTGTGTGCTTGTGCCCAGTAAGCGCTGCCTTCCTGGTTGTTGATTCATGGTGGCGCCCCTTGGCATCTTGGTAGATGTGGCCACCGCAGACCAGGGAGAGGTGGCAGGAGAATTCCAGCTCTGATTAGATGCTCCTTTACTCTCTGTTCCAGCTCGGGCTTCATTTCCCACCCTCACACATACCAACAAGTCCTCACAGTACAAATCCCTGTCGTTCTCCCAGGGGAGGCCATGTCCAGTAAAAGAGAAGGTCCTGGGCAGCAGCTTCTGGCTGTGGCTGCTCTGGGGCTCCACGTGGCATGTCCGCTGTTCACCTGCACCCGCAGAGGTGCAGGTCACAGAGACCCGCTGGACCAATGGACTTGTGTTGTGGACATGTTCTTTCTTCACACAGAAAGTCCGGGTCTGAGGCACCTGAAGGGGGTTGTGGGGTAGGGGTTTGAGGCTCTCAGGGGAGAGGAAGGGAGTCTCTCTATCAAAGTAACACAAGATTACACAGGGACAAATCTTCAGTAAATTGTTTGGCCTATCCTATAAATACACTGAGGTGATTGATGGTGAGTAAGAAAAAAACATGGTTGCTTTAGCAAACTCAGCTAGGCTTTTAAAACATTGCTCGAAAAGACCAGTAATGGTTAAGGTCACATAAAGGCACAATGTAAGCCAGTAACGTCGCATGGGCCCAATACCCACTGTCCCTGTTTGCCAGGCTGTTTTAATGAGAACCGAAATCTTATTAGGGCAATCACAATGAGGACTCTAATAATGTTACTCCCATTTAATGAGTAATTCCATTCCCTGAGAGTGAGCTAAGAAGGTAAAACAATAGGTTTCAAGTTTCAAACCTAAATTTAAAAGATGTAGACAGTAGTTCTCAACTGGGCACATTCTACCCTCCAATGTCACAACTTGGCAGGTGTGCTTTTGGCATCTGTGGGCAGAGGCAGGGATGCTGCTAAACATCCTGCCAGGCTCAGGGCAGAAACCTGCTGCACAGCTGACCCGCCCCTGCTCCGAGGACCACAGCACAGCCCTGCGACCAGGCTTTCCTGTGCTCGTCAGCCTCCCTCCTCTCTTTCTCACGTTCCTCTTCTTTGGGGAAAGAGCCCACTTGGCAAAAGGTCCACATGTCAGTCACACTCACCTTTCCCTGCTGGTCCGTTTTGATCTCCCAGCCCCGGGGCAGTTCGAGCCGAGTGTCTGCGAACATGTTGATGAAGTTCACCAAGTCCCGGTTGTGCTGGTAGCGCTCAAAATTGCGCGCGTCCCTCCGGACTTTGAGAATCATGTGCTTTAAGCAGGTGCTACTGGTGAAGACTCGGTAGGCACTCTGAGATGGGGTCAGGGCCAATGGGGGCAGGGAGCGGGGCATTAGGAAAAACAGACGGAGTACACATTGAGCACCTCGACATGCTGGGGCGTGACTGTTACACAGCGATTTATTGTGAGTCTTGAGAGGGGCGCCTCAGAGGCAGAGATCTTGCTCAAAAATTAAATGCACACCTTAAACACATGCAGAGCTGTTACAACCTCAGCTTTCCTGCTGCTAGGCAGCCTCCCACACTGTCTGCCTCCAAGCGCATCTCCAAGGCTGTCCCCTCCTCCCTCCCTCCCTCCTCCTCCCAGGGGGCTCTGGAGTCTGCCTCTACCCTTCAGCTCCTTTCTCTCCTTCTTGGCTCCTCTCTGACTGCCAGGTCCATCCTCACTCCTCTTATCTGTCTATAACAGGGAGCATTAACTTAGGGTACCTGGGGACTTAAGGCTGGACTTCAGAGGTCTGTCACTTCTTTGAACCCCATGTAGAAACTTTTATGTGTGGAGGGGATAGAGAAGGAGAAAGAAGAGTTTTCGGAGTTCTAATTGTGCCAAATGACACTTTTATGGTGCATGGGGCTGGTGCGTGTGTGGTGAGAGCAGAGCTGCTTTGGCCAGAGGGGCCCAGGGCCAAGGGCATTGGTATCTGGCATCCTTGTCCCCCTCTGTGATTCACCTCGGCACTGCGGGATGCTGCTCTGGGTCTAACCACTGAAGGTCCCAGAGGCTTCTCAAATATAATCTGCTAAAAACTGGTTTCCTCCTCTCCCGCCACAACCCCCATCACCCAGTCAGCGCACTGCACCGCGTAATGGAGACGCCATCTAACTCAGGTGCCCAAAGCAGAAAGGACCCAGACTTTCCTGAGTCCTCATCTCCCACCATCCCCCATCACAGCAGTCCCAAGCACTACTAATTCTGTGCAGAAATAGCTCCTGAACTGAGCTGTTCATCCAATGCTCCCAGCCCCTTCAGTAGGGCAGGCCTTGATTGGCTCTCACTGCAGCATTGCAGTCAGCTTCTAGTCTCAGCGCCCTCTGTCTCTCCTTCAATCCTGCCTGAGAACACACCTATCGAACACCCTGGTCTTGTAACACCAATGCCTGAGACTGCTGCTGGCTCCCGCTGCCACTGAAGTCAATCGAGGCTCCTCTTCATGGCTTACCAGGTGTTCTGATATTCATTCTCCACCCCTCCTCCTACCTCTACCTGTCCCCACAGGCCAGCCATGCAGGACCCAGCCCCAGGCCCCTCACAGCCACTTCCTTGGGGAAGCAACCCAATGCTCCATCTCCTGGGTCTGCAGAGGGCAGGCCATGTCCTGTCCCATTAGCCTGGCCTCTTCAGATGTCTGCTGCTCCACAAAACAGGGAACTCCTGCTATCGGTCTCACCCTGATCTGTCTTTGGGACTCCAGCACCCAGATCTGAGCCTGAAGCACAGAAAATGTGTGTCAAATGAGAGAAAGAATGAGCAGAGTAATATCATGTCATTGCTTTCTTGAAAATACCACAAAAAAAAAGAAGTGAAAAAACTGCCTGGGTAACAATCCCGTAACGTTTAACGTAAGCATGATAATTGAAATTATATGCATGTAAGTTTCTTTAATGAAATGATTTTATAAAATGATTCAGGCTGAAGGAAATCTGTCACTTCATGATCTTGCTCTTTCAGAAATTGAGCAATAATAAGAACATTTATTTCCAAACCACTTTCACTGACATTAACACTTGTGGAGCTAACGAACACCTGAAGGGCAAACAGCCTTCCCAGAACCAGCTTTTCTCCTTCTGGGGAGACTCACAGATTTAAAAAAGGGTAGCCCGAGCTGTTGTTGTTGTTTTTTTTGTCCTTTTCCTTGCCTGGGTTAAAGTGCTACCATCTTTAATCTATCAACCACTTTGCAAAGCTGTGTTTTGGGTCTTGATGGAAGCCAGGCAGGCTCCCTGTGCATTTTGGAGCACTCACATAATTGGCATGCAGCACAGTGAAGAACTCGGGGTTGGTGATGAACTTGACCGCTGGGGACTGCAGCAGCAAAGTGATTTTTTGTGAGGTCACTGGAGAAAGTGACCCTTCTCTCCTCAGATCTGGAAGAAGTGAAGCAAAGAAACTGGATGCACCGGAAAAAAGTTCTTTCAAATACAGTACACTTCTCTCCCCACATCACACACGTCTTCACCAGACAGCCGGAGCAAATGTCATTTTGAATACCAGATGTCACAGTGCAGGACCAGTAGTCACAGTATGGGACCAGCAGTCACGTGGGGGACCAGGAGTTACAATATGGAACCAGGAGTCACAGTGTGGGGCCAGATGTCACAGTGTTGGGCCAGGTGTCAGTGTGTGGCCAGGTGTGAGTGTGGGGTGAGTTGTCAATGTGGGGCCAGGTGTCACAGCATGGGACCAGGTGTCATTGTATGGCCAGGTGTCAGTGTGGGGCCAAGTATCACAGTGTGGGACCAGGTGTCAGTGTGTGGCCAGGTGTCACAGTGTGGGGCCAGGTGTCAGTGTGGGGCCAAGTGGCACAGTGTGGGGCCAGGTGTCAGTGTGTGGCCAGGTATCAGTGTGGGGCCAGGTGTCACAGTGTGGGGCCAGGTGTCAGTGTGGGGCCAAGTGTCACAGTGTGGGGCCAGGTGTCATTGTGGGACCAGGTGTCACAGTGTGAGACCAGGTGTCATTGTGGGGCCAGGTGTCACAGTGTGGGGCCAGGTGTCAGTGTGTGGCCAGGTGCCACAGTGTGTGGCCAGGTGTCAGTGTGGGACCAGGTGTCATTGTGGGACCAGGTGTCACAGTGTGAGACCAGGTGTCATTGTGGGGCCAGGTGTCACAGTGTGAGACCAGGTGTCAGTGTGTGGCCAGGTGTCACAGTGTTGGCCAGGTGTCACAGTGTGGAACCAGGTGTCATTGTGGGACCAGGTGTCACAGTGTGAGACCAGGTGTCAGTGTGTGGCCAGGTGTCACAGTGTTGGCCAGGTGTCACAGTGTGGAACCAGGTGTCATTGTGGGACCAGGTGTCACAGTGTGAGACCAGGTGTCAGTGTGGGGCCAGGTGTCACATCATGGGACCAGGTGTCACAGTGTGGGGCCAGGTGTCAGTGTGGGACCAGGTGTCACAGTGTGGGACCAGGTGTCAGTGTGGGGCCAGGTGCCACAGTGTGTGGCCAGGTGTCAGTGTGGGACCAGGTGTCATTGTGGGCCCAGGTGTCACAGTGTGAGACCAGGTGTCACTGTGGGGCCAGGTGTCACAGTGTGAGACCAGGTGTCAGTGTGTGGCCAGGTGTCACAGTGTTGGCCAGGTGTCACAGTGTGGAACCAGGTGTCATTGTGGGACCAGGTGTCACAGTGTGAGACCCGGTGTCAGTGTGGGGCCAGGTGTCACATCATGGGACCAGGTGTCACAGTGTGGGGCCAGGTGTCAGTGTGGGACCAGGTGTCACAGTGTGGGACCAGGTGTCAGTGTGGGGCCAGGTGCCACAGTGTGTGGCCAGGTGTCAGTGTGGGACCAGGTGTCATTGTGGGCCCAGGTGTCACAGTGTGAGACCAGGTGTCATTGTGGGGCCAGGTGTCACAACATGGGACCAGGTGTCACAGTGTGGGACCAGGTATCAGTGTGCTACCAGGTGTCACAGTGTGAGACCAGGTGTCAGTGTGGGACCAGGTGTCACAGTGTGAGACCAGGTGTCAGTGTGTGGCCAGGTGTCACAGTGTGGGACCAGGTGTCATTGTGGGACCTGGTGTCACAGTGTGGGGCCAGGTGTCAGTGTGGGACCAGGTGTCACAGTGTGGGACCAGGTGTCAGTGTGGGGCCAGGTGTCACAGTATGAGACCAGGTGTCTGTGTGGGGCCAGGTGTCACAGTATGAGACCAGGTGTCTGTGTGGAGCCAGGTGTCAGTGTGGGGCCAGGTGTCAGTGTGGGGCCAAGTGTCACAGTGTGGGACCAGGTGTCACAGTGTGGGACCAGGAGTCATAGTGTAGGACTGGGAGTCATAGTGATAGTACCAGGAGTTACACTGATCTGATGAGGAGTCACAGTGTAGGACAAGCTGCGGCAACTGAGGCCACCTCAGGCCAGCCAGCCGAGGCTGATTTGATAGGTCAAGATGTGTGCCTGAGCGCAGGGGCACCTGACTATCCGCCCAGCAGAGCTCAGCTCATGGCCCACCTGCAGGACTGGGAAAAATGCAACGTTATGAGTTTAAGCTATTAAGCTTTGAGGTGGTTTGTTACACAGCAGATGCCAATGGATCTAATACCAAATCCAGAAATAAATTTCCTGTCCCTTCTTTCACCATGTTTTATTACCACATCTTTCTCAGAGGCCAAACAGACAAATTATTAAAGAAAAACCTAACTGTCAGTTCAGTTGGTATATCTGGTAAAACGAACAGGACGGAGGCAATCACAACTGCTGGGGCACGTGTGTTAAAGGCATGTAAAGATTGCCTGTGAATGCCACTCTCCACAGTGCGGGAGAGAGCAGAGCCCAGCAGGGCTGGGAACGTGTGCCTGCTTGCTCAGCCTTTTCTCTGAGCCTTCAGTCAGCCAGCATTTCCCACTGAAAAAGAAGTGGATTACTAGGATGTCACTGTGATAATCTTAGGTTACTACAGATCTAAAAAGCAGAAGCCCACCTCCTGTGCCCTTTGGACACTCTCATCTGAGTTTTACTCAGGCAAATTGAAAGAAATGAATGCCAGCCTCCTGGGGGATGCCTCACCTACAGTATTTGGTAAAAAGGCTCTCAGGCAGAGTGCCAAACCATAGCTCCCCGGAAAACCTCTTTATTCGTGGGTTCCTCCCCCAGGGGGATTGTATTTAATTCTCAATGCAAACAAATAATTATTCTTAGTGTTGGCATGTGGCCCCTTTGAAGTCAACCGTGAATATTTATTCTATGGTTATTTATAAGTGGTAAATCCTTAGGACACCAACAAATGTACTTAACAAGAAATGATTCAGCCACTGAAAAAACTGCCTCAATGTACAAGTTCTCTCCACTGTGAATCCACTTCCCATTTACGTTCCTGGTGGGAAACTTGTTTGTTTTGTGCTGCTGGCACCAGACTTCTTTCTCCTCCACCCTAACCTCATCCACTCCTTGACCCTCTTTACCCCGAGGCGCAGTGCCATCCCACAAGGTAGGAGAGGGGCTCACACCCTCTGTCACACAGCCACTGGCCACCACCCCAGCAGTCTGGGGACCCCTCCTTTCATACCTAAGCTCGACTGAGACGATTCGGCCTCTGAGTCACTCCCACCACCTCCACCGCTGCCTCCCGTGGGGATTTGCTCACAACTTTGGCTGCCAGCATCTTCTTCAGTCCTCTCTGTTGCGATGGTTCTCTGAATATTCTGATACCTTTGCATCAGAAAATGGAAAGATGGAGTTAACTTTTGTTTGTTGGCTGATGCTCTGCAGCAGATAACTGGGGACACGTGTAGAGAATTGTCTTGAATGTCAGGAGAGAAATGCTTAAAATTCCCAAAGGACACTCAAAACAATAAGCAAGACAAGGGTCTCTGGATGATCTGACTTCATTTTGATTTGTAATCTATGATGAGTTTAGAGTATGGTGTCTTTAAAAATATCAACCCAAACAGTAGCTACCCATAAAAAACCACCTCTGCCCTGCACGAAACCAAATTGGGCTAAACCTAAAATAATGGGGTAGGAAGCAACTTAAAACATTACAACTAAGCTATCAAATTACTTCTACGTTACGGTATGAAGTCTACAAACTAGTGTCATACTCTTACATGTTTTTATTTGGCAGTTAATAGATATGACTGGCAGTTTGTGGAGATATCACACAGCAACAGCAAGCTGGCAGACAGATACAGGTTTCCTGGTCATTGGGAGGCTCCTCTGATTTTTCTTCCCAGCTTGGGAACTGGCCAGTCCATCAGCCAGGCAGTCACCTTGCTGAGTACTTACTAATTATTTACTAAATCTTCCAGTGTGCCTAGGCTGTGTGCTAGACGTTCAGATCAAAAAGGAGACTAGAGTACGAAATCACCCTCTGAACACACACAGTCAAGACCGAGCAAAGAGGGGAGGGGCTCTAGCAATGTGGAAAAGCTAGACGTGAAAGAGGTGAGGGTATGCAGATGGGAAAGCACCTAAGGTACTTTCATTTTGAGGTTAAGTGTGAAATTGCTGGGGAGCAGCATTGAGCGGGACGGACTGGCAGCAATCTGCATGTTACCCTCCAAGCACAGCTTCTCCAACCTGAGCTGTGTCAGAATCATGTAACGGCCCCACTTAGAGTCTTAGACTCTGCAGCCCTGGGGGTGGTTTATAGCTAGTTCCCAGGTCACACTGATGCTGCTGATCATGGGACCAGCTTTGAACACCACCGGGTAGCTGGGCAGCTGCTGGAAGAGACAGTTCAGTGATACAGAGAATGGTGACCCCTGTCCAGAGGTACAGGCACTGGAGGAGAGCGTGGAGTCTGGGGCACTGCAACAGCCAGGCTGGCGGTGGTACAGGCATGGGCCCAGGCCGGGGTGGTGGATCACACTGGCTCTGGAGCATGCTGCCAGGGGAGAGAAGCACCCCCACACTGCAGAGATACCAAGATCTCCTACATCTGTCCTCAAAAGACTCACAGAAATGTCTTAAACCTCCCTTGATAGCCTGCTCTGCCTAAACCATTCTATTTTGCAGGCATCCGTCTGGCTGTCTTACTTCTCTTGGCTCTGCTCTGCTTCTGACACCCCAGCCTCCCAACCAGGTGGCCATTCTTTTGCCTAATGTCTGAGCCTACTGAGGCACATGACTTTTTAGCTTCCCTTTTCCTCAAAGCACAGGGCAAAGGGAGAAGAGGCTGAATTCAAGAGATATTTAGCAGCAGAATTTGCAATGATTTTTGTATGTAGGCTCAATGGGATTTGGGGCCTGGCTGGATATGGAGGTTGAAGAAAAGGGTGGAGACAATTGTGAAGTTCAAGGCTTCTGTTTAGACCAGGTGGCTGGAAAGTGGAATTGTCAATCCTGGAAGGGAGCGTGTAGGAGGTGGGTGGGTGGGTGGGGAGCGGAGGGGAGTTTCAGGAGTGGATTTGGACGTTGATTTGGAGGTATTTAAGGTCATGCACATGACAAGTTCAGGAGAATGCTGCCATATGGCTCTTGTGCCCAGGAAAGAGCTGTGGGGGTGGAGGAGGTGTGAAGAAGAGTAGGAGATGAGTGTCCAGGTAGCAGTGAACGACGAGGTCTCCAAGCACAGCCCAACATGGGGGCAGGCGGGCCACACTGTTAACACAGATACGGTCCACGGTGGCAGAGTTTCCGAACGCCAGTCACCTTGGCTTTGAAGAGGACTTTCCTTCTCAAGTGTAGTCTCCAGACCACTTGCAAGAGAATCCTCTGGATGAAGATTATAATTTTGGCTATCAAGGCAAAACTGAAGTCTGCACTTGTACCAAGTTTTTCAGGTAATGTTATCTACATCTAGGTTTGAGAGTCACCAGTGTGGGGCTTTCTTTAAGTTTCATTTTATGTAAGAGACTCAGCCACTCACTCCTGCCACCTGTCAGAAGACACCTTTGCCTGCAGTAGTTACTGCAAGGCAGAGCAGAGATGGCCTTTTACAGGAAAATGGGTCATGGGGCAGGAACAAGCCAGGAATTACAGAGACCAAGAGCTGTGTTTATTTACCCCTTCAGCACGCCTGTGGCGGGGAGGTCTGAGGCAAAGGATGGCTCTGTGTGATGCTGTCCCTGCTGGAACTCAGGGAATGTCCCCACGTGGGAGGGACAGGGGGGCCAGTGAGCCGCTGCTTGAGTGTGTAACCTTGACAGGGGAGGGGTGGGCCTGCTGAAGACCATGGGCACTGCTGTGGGACGGGTCCCCAAACGGCTCATGGCAGGTCGCATGTTCCAAAAATGGCTCAACGAAACCTTTAATCCCACAGGCTTTTCTAGCACCTCACTACTCTCCTATTAGGATGTAAAATCAATGTCCCCTTCCCTTGATCTGGGGAAGGTCTTGTGGCCACCTTGACTAATAGAAGATAATGTAAGAGACAGTTTGTGATGGAGCACAGTGGCCGTGCTGTGGGAGGCCCAGGCTGTGGGGAAGTCCAGGTGCAGACGTCTGCCTGACAGCCCCAGCTGAGGTCCAGCCCACAGCCAGCATCCACCTCCGGACATGTGAGGGCTGAGCTGCAGCCCCAGCCACCCTCTCACTGCAGCCAGGACATAACCCTGAGATGGAACTGCCTCGCTGAACCCAGTCAACCAAGAGAACCATGAGCAATAGGGATAATGATACTAATAAATTACCATTTCATCCACTAAGTTTGGGTGGTGCATTACTCAGCAATGAATGCCTGGAATAGGGCTTAGACAAATGTCAAGTTGTAGCCTCTCTTTGTGTTCCCAAAGTGCAGTCACGACAGGAAAGAATTTTTTGAGTAAATACAGTCTTATCTGACCGTAGAAGTGTCAACAATCCCACAACCTGCTTCAGTGGGGCCTTGCCTATCTCATGCCTTACTGAGTCGGCAGCCTCAGCTCCCAGGCTCCAGTTCCCACCCCTGGTCTTTGCTGAAGTGCAGGGACAGTTTTGGGGAAGCAGGACACATAGTGGTTTGTGGAGGGGGTCACTCGGTCAGCCTCAGAGGCTCTCTCTATTTAGGGATGAGAGAGGGAGTCAGAAAGCTGGGTGTCTCCTGTTCATCTCAAATTATCCTTCAATGGCCTCCCTTACATTTTTTTTTTTTTTTGCAGTAATGGTTTAAATATTTATATCACCTAAAGAGTTAATGAAAATTGGTAAGAAAATCAGCTGGACTGTCTAATTTGTAAATGGATACACACACAGAGGAACATACAAACACAGAGATAACCAAACATGGAAAAAAAAAAGCCTTCCCAAGCCATGCCCAACCACTGCAAACCAAACCAAACCACCAAAGCCCAAGAACAGATCATTCTCATGGGAGGAGCTACAGCTGGCATGAGAAGAGCTCATGAAAACAAAAGTTGACCCTCCAAGAAGGGAAATAGAGGAAGCAGGAAAACACCAGGAGCACCTCTTAAGTCAGCAAAACACACCAAAAGCTGCGAAGGAAGTGAAGCTATTGTTGCTGGCAGTGAGACCCCGGGACCACTTTAGAAAACATTGGGTAGGCAGTGATATCAGATACCAAGTCACGCTGATCTCCCTCGGCCTGCCCTTTGGGAACATAACCCGAAGGAAACGCTCTACTGGAAGACAATCGCAATACTAACAGGCCTTTGGGCCTTATCCAAAATACTGATGAAACACAATAACCAAAACATCACACTGTATGGTAAACTAAGTCAAGGAAATTACATCCACTGACTGGAATACTATACAACCATTTAAATGATTGTCTTAACACTACAGCAATGTAAACACACTTGTAATATAGTAGGTGAAAAACGAATCTAACACTAACTACATATTGGTATTATAACTATGCAAGGCCTGAGCATGCACAGGGAAATTGAAGACAAAATTTCTTGAAAAGCTTTAGGAAGTAGGATTGTAGATCCTTTTTTTCCCATTTAAACCTTTTTTTCAATACTGTACTAGTTATATCTGAATAACCAAAAAATCAACTTCAGTTGATTATTTAAAAGGAGAATACATGTTGTATTTTCTGCTTGCTCAGTAATATTTGTAGAGGTAGAGTTAGTTAGGTCACGATATTCTGAGAGTGCAGGAATGAATGCAGGAGACGGTTTTGTACTGAGTCCTGGTAAACTCTGGCACTGGGAGGGGCTGCACCAAGAATGAGTTCAGAAGGTAAGGACTGTGGCAGGAGGCAGCCACCACCCATCCTAGCGTGGCGCTGTGTGGACTGTTCCTGGGAGGTTCCAGGATCATAGGACCTTCAGGTTGGGCCTTTGCAGGACGGAGATGTGTACTGGGTGGAAGGCAAGCGGTGAGGGATTTCCCTGCAGTGGGAGTGTGTGGCAGAGCCGGGAAGGCTGGGAAGGGTGCACTGTATCTGGGGAATGGCCAAGTCTGAATGGGCACCGCACGCTGCTCTTGTGCACTCTGCATCTCGCAGGGAGTGTTTCCTTGCACAAACGCATTTGATTTTCACAATCACCCTCTCAGAGGTCAAGGGAAACTCCTTTGATGGGTTCCATGGCAGGTTGCCCCAAAATAGGCTGCTCTGGAGTAGTGATACTTTGAATTAAGGTTACTTAACAGCCAGAGCAAGAAGGGCGTGCTGACACTCCTCTGTCCCCCTAAAAACAGGGAATAGGCTCCCCCTGTGAAGGGCCCCACACACACCTTGGGGGGAGAAGGCATCCTCATCACTAGTCATGTCTCTGGGCCAGGGAGGCTGCATAAACAGACTTTGTTACTTCTTTACTAATTTCCTACCTCAAGTCCAAACTTCTTTGCCTTGTCAGTTTCTCACAAATTTTTTGTTTGTCTAAAAAGCACAAAAACTGCCTGCTTTGGTCACTTCTTTGACTACCCTATTTCTATGAGCTCCATACATGTGAAATTGCATTTGCTTTTCTCCTGTTAATCTGTTTATGTCTAAAGCAGCACCCCCCACCCCCGAAGAACCTAGAAGGGAAGAAAGGACAAGTTTTCCTGTCACACCTTCTTCCAGCCCTGAGAAATATTTCTATTTTGCTGCAGGACAGTGATCATTGTCAATTTCTCCCAGTAACTGCAGGTTATCAAAACACGACCCTGTGTGTGATCATATCTGTGATGGATAAGTCTGGCAGTACATTTCCTGTAGCTGCCGCTTCACACCAAGTCTCAGAAAACTAAATGCTTGAAAGCAATAGTTTAAGATAAGTACAGAAGAGCCTGATACTTATCTCAAGGTCATCTGATCTTCCCTAAGCAGGTTTTTTCACAAGAGATAAGCGCATTCTTAAACTGCTAAATTCCTTTTCTTTCTATCCGTGTAGATGGATACAGCAAACACAACTTGCTAGTCAGCGAAGGCTGCCTCTCCCAGCGTGTTCAGCTCCACTGGAAGCCACAGGAATTTACACATCAGAGCCTGCAAAACTTCTCCAGAGGCTTGGTTCAGGATGGATTTGGCCTAATTTTTATATTATACAACCTGAATGCCATGAACTTTCATGGATTTTTATGTCACAGGTCAACCTGCTCACTTCTGTTTCCAATTTGTTTTTTTACTAATCAAACTGCACCTCTCATAAGCAGATGATGCTGTCACTGTCCTTATTTCTTAGCCTCCATTAATAAGCTTGCTGTGTCCCCACATTTTTAGTTATAGGAATTTTGTTGCAAACACCACAAAGCACTGTCCCGTGGATTTTTGGTGCATTTGTATCGAAAGCTGGGTTATCACCAGTTATCTTCCTTGTAATGCTTTCTGTAGGAATGATTGTAGAGAAATTTGCTGTCAGTAAAATCCTTTCTGGTTCTTATTAATGAGCTAAACACTCGGGTACTGATGGGAATAAATGGAAAGCAAATGTCTTCAAAATGCTCAAGCCATAAAAAAATCTTGAAGCATGCTCCTCTCTGTGACCAGTAACTTAAATGAGTAACAAGAAGTTCAATTGTCTCTGGGTAGTTTTAATAGGACTAAATTGTGTACTTTTTTTTTTCTGACTGATACAGCTAACTTTCAAATGACATTTGCTATTTGTAGGGATGTCCCCAAATCCAGTTCTGTATTTTTTGTAGTCCTTCTTAACCTTTCCTTTATGTCATACTAACAAGATGGCATGTGGATACAACTGAAGTTGAGTCTTCAGTCTGCATTACTGGTTACTTAAAAGTATCCCAAAGCCACCTTCCTGGCGTTTGAGAAGCAAGATGTTGGATATGATGCTTATACTAGCTTATAGCATGGGAGAGATGCAATGTAGGGTTTCATTTGCATGTTAAAAACAAAATGACATCTTTATAAGTTCACTAGTAAGGGTCTAGATTTTAGACAAAACAGTCTTTATATTAAAACAATTCTCAAAATTGTTTTCAAACATTTCTTTTTCTAAGATAAAAGCTTTGAAGAATAATTATTTCTGAGAATTCAGCAATTATGGGACTAAGGTGGACATGAATACAGTTACTCATTAGAGAGTTTTTTTCCCCAGACAGCTTTTAGTATTCTGTGCAATATTCTTGGAATGTTTTCAACTGTTTGACTTCTGTATCCTCTTGAGAGTCTTACAACAGATATGGATCAGTCTCACAGAAAAATATGCATCCATGTATAATTTTGCATACAATTTCTGGAGAGTTCATGGAAGCTGACACCCTCACTGAGTACCTGGCTTGGGGTGGGGCGGGTGGTTGTCCATGGGCCCTTGGTTAAGAATACCTGTTTGCAAGCCTGGGCCATCAAGAAGTTCAGAGGATTCTCCATTATCAAATGACACTCAGGTTTAGCTTATTTTCTGCCACCAAATTCTAAATCTTGTTTTCCACATTCCTACTATGGATGGGTTTCTTAAAACACATAATTATTTTCTGGTCTCCTACAATCTGGGCAGAAGAGTGTACGAGGGGGTTTCTTTAGCTACCATTCTCCTTTCACTGTGGTTTCTAGGGGCTCACTGCATGCTGATCACCAACCGCCTGTTGAGTTGCTCCATCTGCTGGATGGACCCTGATCTCCGCATCCCGTCGGGGGTGGCTGCCGCTGTTGGACGCTGCCAGGTGGTCGTTCGGTTCACATGATCCACATAAAAGACTCGCCCATGGCTGTCAATGCGAGCTTCCCAGTCTAGTGTGTAACAAAAGGCAAAAAGAAAAATCAAAGACAACTACTGATCCATGTGAAACATACCACTTTCAGGTCTTCTGCAGGCAGAACTCACGGTTGGCTACTTGCTGAAGGCCAGACACGGCCCACAGCACTTGCTAAGATGTCTGAAGCACTGGCATGGAGTTGACAATCCAGAAGAGAGCCCATGGACTCAGATCCTCTGCTGGGCCATTTTGAACAGTAACTGTGGTTCCTCAAATAAGACCCATGTTAAAATTCTAATAATATTTGCAGAGAAAGTCTAACGTTTAATTTATTTCTGAAAAACTTCCATCCTCTCAATCTTGTTGCTACTCAGATGACAGCTGGAAGATTGGAGATCCCCCAGTGAGAGGTGACCCTCATGTGGGAGGTGCTCTCTTTGCTAAATCAGAGAGAGGGTGACTAGTCAGGGAGGGAATAACGGCCCTCATACGAACTACAGCTCTGAAACACTGTCCAGGTAACTTTAGATGGCCTCTGTCTAAAACTTAGCAACTTTCATTGATGACCATTCCTCTTAAGAGGGAGAAAAGGAGAATTTGATACCTATGGTTTTAAACTGTCCTTTTGAAAAGTTGTAAATTCACGGCATATATTCAACCCACCTGTGGCTGCCAAATATCTTCTGGTGAAAACCAGCGGAACCAGTCACAATTACTAACCAAACTTCAAGCTTTTAAATACCTTTTTGTTGATAAATAACCATCCTGAACAGTAGAGGGAGCCCATGGATAAGTTCCTTCACTTTTCAAATTAAAAGAAAAAAACAAAAATAAAAGATAGAAGCATAGATGATACACTACATCATACACGTAGGGGCTGGGGCGGGTGGAGTGGGCGAAAAAGTGTTCCAAACTGAGAGGGCTGGAGCAGTATATGCGTATCTGAGCTTAACATGGAAGGGCAGCGTGGGCTGTACAGAAATGGGCCGAGCTTTTAGAGTCCACATGTAAGATGTGGTGGAAATAACAGCTTCATGGTAAGTATGCTGAAAAATGCATTAGACTAAAGAAAAAGCAAAAATGACTGCAAACAGAGGAAAACCAGCCTTTAGAGTGAGAAAAGTCATAGCTTTGGGGAGTAGGTCAGATATTAACAATTGTATTGAAAAATTATCATTCAGGCAATGACATAGCAACTCAATTTCTGAAAATGAAAACCTCGGTATATTTGGTGTATTTATGGTTTATAGGTACATGGAATACCTGTGAACAATGTGGCTTCTGTCTGACGTTGACCTGAAGAATTGCCAAAGAATACCCAATAAAAGTGAAAACACCAGAAGGCACCCAATGTAATTAATGAGCAGATTGAAGGAAAAATGTGTAACTATATTCTAGAAGGTTTTGATTAAAACTGAGGACAAGATAATTCAGCTGTCAACTGTTAGCTGTAAATGTTAATCAGCTCACTGATGAAATTGTGTTTATGTGTAACTACTAGTTGCAGTTGGACAGCTTTTCTCTTGATCCCAATGTGACTGTCACCCAGCAAGGAATGAGCATCAATCTGTGAAGAGTATGGTGCCGTTGAGTTCACCTGAACAAACTCCTCTGCGCACCCTTCTGAACTAGAAACTATTCCAGGTCCTGAGGAATTCCACAGCTGAGTGACATGTGTCCTGCCTTCCAGGTGCCCACAGTAAAGAAGGCTTCCTTCAAAGGCAAAGCCCAGTCTCATAAAGTCTCCAAGGACAAATGCTAGAGAATCGTGCACTGATAATAGTTTCTCTCTGCAAGTTTCAATATTTCCAAATCACTCATGGAAAAGCAAGGCAAATTGGACAAGACAGAAAGGCCTTTGCAATACATTAAACATATGGAATGCATAGTCCTAATTATATACTCTTATAAATATTCAGAAAATAATAGCTAAGTGCAATTAGAGATTATAAGTGTGTTTTCTGGGTTACTTTGTACAAAATGTACTTCCACTTATTAGACAAAGATAAAATTTCCAAATGGATCTTCAGGCCTCAGCATGTCACATGGATTTGGCACACTGTGATGCCTAAACAGATTCGTGAAAACAATCCCTTTATGAAGCTGGGCAAGTTAGGATAATTCATTTGTGACTGAAGGACCTATCATGCACTAAATTATATATTTTCCATGAAATCTAAGAACAATATAGAGCCTACTAATGTATCTTTAGTTATTGTGCTAACAAAACCCTGTCAAATTGTCCTTTTTTTTTTTTTTTACTTTAACAAATGCAATGCCATGTTTCTCTTGAACTTCATCCCAATGGTCTTCCTGACATCACTACCTGCATGACACCTCAAGGACGACATGATCAAACCCAAGTTTCAGATCTTTCCCACTGAGACCTGTTTATCTGCAGCCTTCCCTTCCATCCCAGCTGAAGGCAATGCCATCCTTCTAGGTTAAAATTCTTCCATCATTCTTGACTCCTAGCTTTCTCTCACACATCACATCCAATCTGTCAGTCAATCTACTACAAAGTATATATCTAGAATCTGACTATTCCTCATACCTGCACTGTGTCCCCCGGCTCTAGCCACAACATCTCTCAATGGCAATACCTCATGTTCTGTCTCATGCTTCAATCCTTCCCCCTTCACAATTTAGTGCCAACACACAACCACCGAAAATCTCTTAAACCTAAGTCAGACATCTTCACTTGTCTGCTTAAAACGTACCATGACCCTGTCATCCAAAGTAAGCACCGATGCCCTTAAGAGTTCTCTGAGGCCCTGTGTGCTCTGGGTTCCTAATATCTCCCTGACCTCAGCACTCTGACTTCTCCCTTCCTAAATCTTGTTCAGACACGCTGATCTCCTTGCTTCTCCTCAGACCCATCAGGCAGGCTCTTCTCTTTGCTCAGAAAGCTCTCTCTCTAATACTCATGTGGACATCTCTTACCTCCTCTGAGTCTAGCTTCAAGTGCTGCCTCCTCCACGAAGCCAACTTGATCACCTTATTTAAAGTATGGTCAGCCACTACCACACACTCCAGATCCCCCTTATCTTAACCTGCTTTTGTTTTTCCATAGGTCTTATGACCATCTAATGTGCTATACTATTTTCTCATTTATTCTTTTTATTGTTTATTACTGTCTCTGTCAGACTAGACTGTAACCTCCTTGAAATCTGGGATCTTCATCTGTTTTGCTTTCCCAAAACAGTACCTCACACAGAGTAAGCATTCAATGAATATTTGTTGAATGAATGACTGCCAGTAGTGAAGATAGCCAGGTACTATTTGAGATTATCTAAGAAAATTCAGGTGTTAGGCTTCACTACCAACTTTTCTAGCATGTTTCAGTGTCTCATGGACAGAAGGGCAAAACCTATCTGGAGAAATTTGTTTTCATTGTTGAAAGCAGCTTATATCAAGTAATTCCTTAAAATAGACTTATGTTCAATTATTTAAAATATCTGTCTATATAACTACTTATTACTCTTGCATGGACTGGCAGTTAATTCATGCATGCATGCATTTTGATAGGTTATTTGTTGTGGGGAAAGTGTTTCATTCCTGGACAGAACATCTTGTAGATATTTCTCAGGTAAGTGCTAAATAGGAAGTATCTATAGTGACACTAAAACATTACTCTTCGTTAATGAAATATCCATTAATCAACGTCTAAATAAAGAACAAAATCAGGTGTCAAAAGTTAAAGGACATCATGTTTGGCTTGGCACCCCCGAAGACAAATATGGGGTCCTTTCAAATGTCTACATATTAAAGGTAGTCATTGTTTTCTCACTGGTAAACTGCAATTAAATAGGAGAAGAATGGTGTATACATAAAATATATTATATTACCATGAATAAGCACTTCTCCTTTTGAAAACTGTAACCTCTTAATGTAAGCACAGATAAAAGAATGGAAAGAGGTATTGATTCCTTGCATCCTGGAAAGACATGCAGTTGTAAAATGTGTCAAATCCTAAAGGTTACCTTTGCTTGAAAAACAAGCCTAAAACAAAGTAGAGATATTCTAGAATTCGTAAGTGTACATGACACTAAGTGAATATAAAATGTCTGGGGTGTCAGTTCCTCATTACAAATTTATTATAATGGAGTAGTATAAGTTTAAAGCTGGAATGATATCTAGAGACTACCAGGTCCAAATCTAGCATTTCTCTAACTGAGGAAATGAAAGCCTTACTTCACAAATAGGAAAACTGAGTCTCTGAGAGAGTAAATGATTTTTCCAAGTTCAAATGACTAGTCAAGTATTTATTAATTACATACTACAGTTACAAGGAGAAAATGATATGGAATTCTTTCCCTAAAGATGATATTTTGCCTGGAAACCCTTAAGAACCAGAGAAGAAATTTGAGGCTGTTAGCTATTGATACAAGTTACAGTATAACTTGCAAGTTCACGGGTCCTGATTGATTGAAATATTTTATTTTATGGAGTTACTTGTGACATAACAGATCTGACGGAGAGCAATGGGAATATTCCATCTTGAACTGCAAACTTGTAAGTATAAAATAGTACGATTTGGGACTTAAGGGTCACATGCAGTTTGCAAGGACTAGTCAAAGTCTTGTAAAGAAATGGTCTCCATTTCCAAACTTGAGGGGCACTGGAAATACTGGGTTATCTCTTCAAGATCACATGCTGAAACCATTAGTCAAAACAAAACAAACAGTTTTTCCAGTAGGTGCCATATTGGTTTTTGATATAACCAGGTAAGGCATGGAGTTGGGAAAGAGTTTGGATGTTTACATACAAGTTCATACTGACCTGTTTAGACTTGATAGGAAGAGTTAGGATATAGATTTCAAAAACTAAAGCTTACTTGGTGGAAGAGGCTCATCGATTGTTGGGTAGTGATGATGTTCGGGCCTCAAGGAAGGAAGCCGGCTTACTGGCTGGGAATTATGGAGTATAGGACATTCACCTATGGACAAGATAGTCAAGGCATTCAGGTTCACTCACGGCTGTGGCAACGTCATTGAAAAGCATGACTGGAAAACAAATGACTACAGGAAATCCCCAGAGTGGGCAAAAATCTATTTTTTGTGTCAGTTTGCTACATTCACAGTCATTCACAAAAGAGGGAACAGAGGGAATTATTATTTTTTAACCCCGAAGAAAATAGCCAAACACTTCATGACTATGATCTATCACACAGACCAATATGTAGGATCAGGGTCTGACTCTATAACCCCCTGAATCTTGATGGAAAGGGACAGAAAAGGGACACATCAGAAAGGGGCACAAAAGAAAAATAGCAGAGCCCAACTTTGGCCCAGCCAAGGAAACAGGCCTGTTTGAGGCAAGTGCAGCATTTATAAGGCCCCATAAGAGCTTGGTAGGCCTGTGCAAAATTATAGCTCCGTATTTAGATAGGTTTCATCCGAGGGCTTCCAAGAAACCATTTTTCAGATTTTGCTTTTGGAATGAAACTCGTAGACGGTGCCTTTCCAAGATGGGGTTTAGGAACTGGTGGGCCAAGAAGGTAAATTTCTGTAGTATGGAAGCCAGAGGCTGGGGTGGTGGTTGAGGAGCTGTGGGGTCTCATGATTGCTCCAGATTATTTTGAGGAAGAAATCAGATAAGCCAGGGTGCTCTGGAAAGAGAAAGGACAAGAGACAAAGGAAGTAGATAAAAGGCAGAAAGACTGAGACAGGAAAACACAGAAGTGGGAGAGAAGGAAAAAGACAGATGGACATGGAGAAATTTTGGAGATAAACATACTCACAGAATACATGCCTCAATTATTATAGACATAGCTAATATTTTTAGCCAGACTTAAATAAACTGAACAATGTTCTAAAATGGTGTTCCTGTTTCATGATATCCTCAGGTCCTGTAACACTGCCTATAGAGTGGCCGTGTGGGTGGGAGGCCCGCAACACCTGCTGTTTGGTCACATTATCAGAGACAAACACTCTTGAGTTTTGGAGAGCTACATGGGCCCAGGCCATGTGGGAGCCACCATGCAGACTGGTGTCCCTCTGTCTCACAAGATCCTGGCTTTCTTGCAACAGTCTCTATTAGCCAGAGGACAATGGTCATGCCTTCTCTTTCCTGAACCCTTCATGGCTGATGCAAATAGCAAGGGTTCCATTTTCCCTTGGATCAAAAGGGAGAGAAACTCTGAAAGATAGTGGTTAAGGCTTCATGGGATCTCAAATTTAAAATATTTTCCAGAACACCCATAAATGGAAAGGGCAATTATTCTTACTGTAGATCCAGAGGACTGAGTTTAAAAATTAATTAGGAAAGAAGTTAGGTGGGTGTAATTTAGCAGTATAATTACTAGAACTAACTTGAAAATGAAAACAGAGATGTACTTAGGAACAAGGGGTCCTTTTAAATGTTGACTATATAACATGATTTCTTGTGCAAACCCTGGTATGTGACTCAAATCCTTGGGGTCCTCTGAGACTAAATGTGAGGCAAGGTGCCCCTCAGGCCAGCCTACAGCTTCCTGAGAACTGACTCCTGTTACAAGATGGGCTGTGTTTACCACACCCATGTTTGTCTTTATATGTGCTTTGTGTCAGCAAAGAAAGTACAGTAGGTACGGTTGTTATGTCACCAGCTGCAGTATTTTAAATTTAGGTTCTTTAGAGAAACAACAAACTTACCTCTCATAATTAATTCAACAAATCAGGTTAATTACTCCTCCAAGCTAGTAGAAATGCAATATTGTCGCCTGCCGGGGTTAATGGTGCTGACCCCGCCTGCTTGTGAACCCCAAGCAAATGGAATGATGTTACTGATGCAGCTCAGGCCACGGAATGGAGGGAGCGCACAGAAGCAGCAAGCAGTTCTGTTCTGCACGAGGCCGTGGCTCCACACAATCACCCTCCTCTCAAACACAAAGCAAGTGTGCAGTCCCGCTAGAACCTCTGAGAAGGAAACACATTCCACTTTTAGAGTTAGCCTCCCTGCTTATCTGCCTGGAAGAACCATCATGCACTGAGAGGCCAAAGACTTATACGTATCATCTTGCTTAAACCAATAACCCTTTGAGGCAGAGTCTACATTTACACCCACTTTACACAAATGCAGCATGGAGCATTCAGGTAACTTGTGGCTAAGAAGTGGGACAGAATATAAACCCAGGGGCCCTGACTCCAGGGCCTGAGCTCATAGATTGCTCTTTTCATCTGATCTGCCAAAGGTTTTTAAAATGTTATTTTATGTTGACATGTTCATAAAGGGAAAACAATCTAAATGAAGACAAAGAGTCCAGTTTCCATAAATGGTGGCATGGGTTGTGTGGGCATGGGTACCGTAAGTCTACCTTGGCTAACTTAGTGAAAGAATTTGCAATCCTAAAAGTCCCAGTTAGGGGGCAATAGTGATTCTCATGGAAGGAGAGGACCCACAGGCACATAGCAGGCAGGTGGTGTGGAAACCCTGCTTTCTTTGAGCATGTGCCAGGGAGGGATGGAGGCAAAGGCTGACGCCATTAGCTCAGTGACTCACTGTCAAGACAGTGAAACTGGCCATGCAGAAGTCACCTGCCAGTGGATGCACGACCTTCATGAGGTCAACAGCCCCTCTCAGGAGTCTGCCCCGTGCCCCCTGTGACCACCAGCACAAAGCACACAGGTACTTCTTAACCTTTTCTGAGTTTACAGTCTGCCAAATTCAGGAATTTAGAAGTTCCCTTAGGAACAGTCCTGCAAAGACTTCCACTATGGCCCTGAAACACTTCTCTGTTAAGGGGGCAGCTCATGGGCAGCTGATGGACTGTTAGTACCTCAGAGGCATGGACTGTGGTTTTTTTGTTTGTTTGTAAAACATGCTTTTATAGAAATGTATACTGAGTCTATTTCCAGTGAACTATGTGTGGATTGTCTCCCAGCATGGTGGTCAAAACACACCCCATAGGCTATTAGGGGTTGACAAAATATGAATCCAGCCTTCTTTTTGTATGACTCTGAACTAAGAATGGTTATTACACTCTTCAGTGTAAAACTGTTTTAAAAATAACTTTTGGTGAGAATAGTTGCTTGACTTTTGCTCTTGACCCACAAAGCCTAAAATATTTACTATCAGGCCTTTTTCAGAAAAAAGTTTGTGACTTCTGGTCCAAAACATCCCTGCCAGCTCCTAGTGGTGCCCTTTTATGTGTGTATTCCTAAACCTCCTTATAATGTGATTATTTTTAATTCTATTGTAATCATTGAGTACCTTCCCTACACTGTCTGATGCTGATCACCTTTTTCGGCCCAGCATGTAGCATCTAGCCCAGAACAAGAAGGGACTGGAAAATATCTTTGTTAAAGCGAGTCCATCCCAATCTCGCTTGCACGTGTATGTCACTAAGATTTTCCTCCCTGTGCTTCTCGCTTCTTTTTATCCCATGTGTCACTTCCCCTCACTCCTTTCCTCTGAAATGCAGAACTGGGTGTTGTTGAATTCTTAAACTTGATTATTTTTTGGTGCTTACTTACATCAGTTCCTGTGAAAAGGTCAGGTGTCAGGCATTTGTTTAGGTGCTGAGAATTCAGACATAAGGAAGACATAGTTCTGGCCCTTGATGAGCTTATAATCTAGAGACAATAGCACCATATTTGTCTGGAGGCTAATTTAAGCAGTAGAATTTGCTAAATAAAGTAATTTAGTAAATTTACTAATTTAAGCAAAAATAGCAGAATCTATACTTCCTTCTGTGAAAATAACTGAATTCTTTCATATCATTACATGACTTTTGAATTGTTTCCCTCATTTCCCTATCACCTGATTGGAAGAGGGTTCCCAATTTTGAATGAGGAAAGGCAAATTAAATTTATATGGGATTCCTCAGACATGACTAAGAAGAAATGCCTTTGGTTAAACTACAGAATACATTTTAAAACTAAAGTTGGTGGCAGCTTTGGGATTAGAATCTTACTTGAAGCAGAGTGATTTATGCATTCACACTCTTTTTTCCCTTCCATTAGCCAAATAGTCAAAACAAAACAAAACCCAATCAAACACACAAACCAACAAGAACAACAGAAACAAACCATAGTGAATTATACAGCTCTGGAATAGAGTTTGAAATCAGGGAGCGTTGAGGCCTCCAAGTTTTTCTTCCCAAAAATAACTTTAGTATTCAGGGTCTTTGATGGTTCTGTATGGAATGCTAAGATTGTTCTATTTCTGTGAAAATGCTCTTGGAATTTTGATAGGGATTGCACTGAATCTGTCATACTGCTTTGGGTAGTGTGGACATTTTAACAATATTGATTCTTCCAATCCATGAGCACAGAATATCTTTCCATTTATTTGTGTCTTCTTCAATTCTTTCATGAATGTCCTACAGTTTTCAAGAGAACAGAGAACCAAATGCGGGATAAGGGGTAGGAGAAATGGGTCAACTGCTTTTTTTTTTCAAGTTTAAATAAATTGAATAAAAAAAAAACACAACAATAATGAGAATTAACCACCAGACAGAAATAATGACAAATACATGTAGCTATACATATCCACATGTAAACAAACTAGTTAAATTCTAAACAGAGGTAAAAATCAATGTTCTTCAACTTGTATTAACATTTATTACTAATCTTCAGTATGTTTTGGGAAGTCAGCAGATATTTATACAAGCATCCATCTAATGTTGACGATCATTTACTGCTTGTACCTTTTGATACTAGCCTTAGTGATCTGGTTGCTGTCACGACTAGAAAGGTAACATGTACACTAACCAGTTCTGGTGATTAGTTAAAACAGAGATGCACACATACACATGCACACGCACATGTGTGCACTAGTTGTAATTTTTGGTGTGTATATATATAATATATATATCTGAGGGGTGTCTGCTAGTCATAGTCACGGATACCGATATACACATATACACATGCACACATACATGTACAGGACAGGTGTACATTGCCCCAGCAACCCCACTGGGGACTGATCCTCTCTTGTTTAAACCATGTTGGTGAGGCCTGTGTCCCCCTGGTGGTCCTATTCTCACTCTGATCAGGTTTGAGGTCTAACCTTCTCTCCGATTGCTTGGCCCTGCCACGGGGGACTCCAGACCATCCACGGTCATCGCCACGCTCCCGGTGGGGCCGAGCAGCTCGTCTTGCCACGGCCCTGTGCCGTTTGTCAACTCCGGGTCCAGCTCAGGGCTCTGCACCGAGTCAGGCACCGACTCGAACGCGCTGTTCTCCTCCTCCTCGTCGTCCTGCGAGGAGAAGACGGTGCTCTCGGAGATCTTGGCGCTGTCCACGGAGGAGAAGCGGGTGTGGCTGGAGAACCTGCTGCCATTGTAGCAGGAGGGGCTGTAGCAGGAGGCGCTGTAGCACGAGGAGCTGTAGCAGGAGGCGCTGTAGCACGAGGAGCTGTGGCAGGAGGGGCTGCAGCAGGACGTGTCACAGCCCTCGCAGCTGTGGTCCCCGCCCTGCCGGGGGCTGGAGTCGCTCTCGCTCCCGGTGCTGAGGAGCATGTCGCCGTCGGGGACAGTGCCGTTGGCCACGCCCGAGTGGCCGGGGGGCGCCGTGCCTGGCGTGGCGCCCTCGGGCTCCTCTCCATCCTCTTCATGGGAACGCGGCTCAGCAGCTACCGTGTCCACCTCGCTGAGCCCGTCCTTCTCCGAGGCGTCCTTGAGGGTGGGCTCGTCCTCGGCGCTGTCGTCGTTGGCGCCGCCCTGGGCGGAGGGCAGGCTGTGCAGCAGGGTGTGGATGCGCAGGTAGTGCGTGCGCGGGGTCTCGGGATCGCCGCAGGCCGACGCGATCACCGTCTCCAGCTCGGACACCGGCAAGGAGCACGGTCTGCTCTTCCTCTTCGCAGAGGCCCGAAGCTGCAGCCTGTCCCCGCCCTGCCCCAGGGCGGACACGTCGCCCTCCTCTTCCTCCGCCTGCTCCTTGTTCTCCTCGCCCCCAGCCCGGCTCTCCGTCGCCGCGTCCCCTGCCTCCGGCTCCCGGGGGCTGCCTGAGGCTCCCGCGTCCTCCAGCAGCTCGGCCTGGGGCTCCTCCCCTCCCAGGTCCAGCCGCTCGGCCAGCTCTTCTGCACTGAGAGCGGGCTCGGCGTCCTCTCGCCCCCCGCCCAGGGGCGCCCCAGCCCCGTCAGGTCCCGCAGAGACCGCGCCGTCGTCTCCTGCCTCGGTGGTACCTGCCGCGTCCTCCGCCCGCGTGGCAAGCGCCAAGCCCTCGTCCCCTGCAGCGTCTCCGGCGCTGCCCTCGCTGGGCTGCGCGGCCTTCGGGCTCCCGGAGGGCTCGGGCACACCGTGAATGGGCTCCGCACCGCTGCCCGCCACCAGGTTGCCCTGAATTTCCACTGGCTCAGGTTCGGTACTCAGGGAAATCTCTTCGTCATCTGTGGGCAAGAAGAAAATGTCATTCCTTCTGGAAGAGGGAGGGCATTAGACTATTCGTGTACTCTGCCGACATGCAAGCCATCCTGAGAGATGTCTGAGTTTGGATACTGGATGTAAGGGTTGATGAGTGTTTCTTACCGCCAAAGCTGTGCTAAAAAATTCTGCAAGAATGAGTTCTCCTTCTATTAGTGACAATCTGCAGTCTGGACATATTTCGGGATTCTGTTTCAAGATAATTCATTTATTTGGTTAATATACCCAAAACCTAGAGCTACCCCAGTTCTGGATACATGGCAGGTATGGCTCAACAATGTTTGCTACATGGAAGATTTCAGAAATGAGGAAAGGGTATAATTCCTCACTAAACCCAGGCAAGGCTAATTATAATGTTGAGTGTGTTTCCTCTGATTGGGTCTATCAGGATGGCAGAATGGCTAAGTCAAGTTCTTAGGCAACCAGAGAGAAGAAAGGGGCCAGGTGATAGGAGCCAGCCACAGCTCTTCAGTGGCTCAGACTAGGAACTGTCCAACATGTGAGGTTACCACAATGGAAAAATAAACATGGTCTCCACAGCAAGGAGAGGCAATCACTGGTTCCCTCTACCTTCCCCCAGCTGCTGGCTCCACCAGACCCCTGCCAGATGTAAACCTCCTGCTTCTAACACTCCTGCAATTCTCTCATTGAAGAAAAACAATCTCTCTAGTTAATTGTAAGGCTGTCCTTACTGCTATCCTGAAGGAAGAGTCAGTTTTATTCTCAGAATGTAGAAAAGGCTGAGTCTGAAAAGATAAAACAGGGTGTTTTCTTACAATCTGCATTGTACATCAGCCATAGAGAAGTGCAGCTGGAGCTTAATGAGTGGGCAGTGATAAACTCCAGCCTTTGAGCTCTGAAAACTTCATTAGCTTTAACCACACCTCATAAATGTGGTCCAGGAGGACCAACCAATTCTCAGCATGATCTACACTTAGAATAGGGGTCATGGGAGAAAAGTGGAATTATGAGGCATCTCATCATTCTTACTTGGAAATATGTCTGGGCTTCAAAAACAACACTGGATGATTCTGAAGTTTTCTGTCCAACTGATATTTTTCATTTTTCTCTGATATTGTAAAAGCCATTGTACAATAGTAGTTCTTCAATAATATGACATGAATCACATTCACTCATGTTTCTCTTTCATTCGTCCACATATGCAATGATTAAACATCCACGGAGCACCTCCTATGTAGGTGCTGGGAGTAAAACGATAAATAAGACACGGCTCCATACCCAGGCTGGCCCCCCTGTCAATCTCATGCTGCTGTCTACCCTACTCCAACCAAAGTGCCATGGTTACTGTATTTTAGAAAAGGGAACCACAGCACGGCACTAGGCTAGGACAAGACATGAAGTTCGTGCTGAAAATACCTGGGTGGATGGAGGAAGTGATCTCAAATCGGAATTGCAGCTGTCCACTCACATGATCTGTTGGAAGCCTGCGGCCAAGTGTGTAGCTGACCACCCTATCCCTAAAAGGAAATAGGCATCATTACAGATCTGGTTAGTACCTGTCCTCTTAAAGATCACACAGTGTTTTCTATACCAGAAGGAGAGACAGGCACTTCCAAGGAGGCCCTGATAATAGGACATGATCTGCCTGGGTGCATGTGAGACCATCCTGAGGTGAAGGTGGGAAAGTTGCTCAACAGCAATGACAAACTTTAAGAAAATCCTTATCAAACATTCTAAAGCAGGGTCAGCCCATGGGCCACATCTGGCCTACTACTTGTTTTGGTACAGCCATGAGCTTTTCACACATTTACGTCATAAAGAAGCAAAAGAAGAGTAGTATTTTGTGACGAGTGAAAGTCATATGAAATTCAAACTTCAGTTTCCACAACTAAAAGTTTAATTGGAACACAGCCATGCTTATTAGTTTATTGTCTGGGGCTGCTCTATGCTACAATGGCAGAGTTGAGTAGTTGGGACAGAGAACCTAATGTCTACAAAGCCTGAAATAATTACTACCTGACCCTTTACAGAAAGTTTGACAACTTGTGATCTAACTACCCTACCCCAACCCAAAAAAAGACATGGGTATCTTGCTTGCTTTTCTTGTACAAGCTAACAGTTTCCAAATATACCCTTAATCATGGACAGTCATGGACAGTGCCAGCACTGTTTTATGTATATATATTTATATCTATCTGGTTACTGGAGTGATGTGGAATGCTGCAGAATGCTTCAGAAAGGGACCTACTGCAGAATGGAGCAAAGCAGGATTTGTGGGCCAGGTTCAGTGGCCTGTGAGTTCTGGTTGCACCAACTCCAGGGTTTCACATAGAGACTCAGAAACTCCATGCTGGACTCTGGTACCATCCCCTCTGCCCCCTCAAAGAAATTTCTTAATTATAAAGAAATTTTCCAGGAGAAATCAACCTGAAACTTTGCTTTTAGAGTTTCACCAACAATGTAGCTTCAGCAGAGTACACTGCCCCCTATCTTGGCCAAAATAGAAAGAGTAACTACTTTGGAACATTTCAGGAATTAACAAATCCTGTGTGCTGAATGGTAACAAAGATATTCCCAAACCACTTGTTACTCAGATGATTCTGTGCATTCCATTTACTCATTTTTCACATTCAAATAAAATGATAAATCACTGGCTAGTAATATTTCTTTCTAAAAAACACCAGCATTATGAAACAAACAGCACATATCCCAATGATCAACTTACTTAGTATTTTTCTTTGGTAAACCATGGTTTGGTATTTGAAGTTCCTAAGAAATCCATTAAATAAAGCATTCTATACAGGAAAAAATGGAATAAGCCATAACATTTTGTTTTTTTTAGAAAGGGCCTTGGTCAATATTACAAAGTCAATCTACTCTGACCATAAGAGAGAGGTCCTGAACTCAAATCTAGCTGAAGTCAAGGGAGGCCTAAAGATAGTCAGACAAGGAGACAAACATTAAATTAATATTGCTTCGCATTTGCTTTCCAGGTTGTTTTTCTTTGTTTCTCACCCACTTTATCAACTAATATTTTTTGAGCCTGTGTGATGTAAAATATTGATACTGCAGTTGATACAAAGCATGTAATTGCATAGTCCTGCCTTTAAATAGCTTATATCTAGCTGGGGGCATAGGCAGGACCTCCTAAATGGTTCAAGGCAGTAGTGATATTTCCACAGGAAGCTGAGGGGGTCAGGGCTCCAGGGCAGCAGGGGAGGAGAGAACCAGCTGATGGCTGGGATGTTATAGGCAAAGGAGTCCAGGGAGCCTCCTGAGTTGCTTTATTTTAACAGCCATTCAGTATGTTATTTACAAAGCAAATGGTTATATAGTTTGGTCACGGTGTGCCAGGGATTGCTTCACAATCTTTATGTACATTTTCAGTTTAGTCCTCAGAGCCATGAATGAAGAGTGTGAACACTGTGTGTGACACACTGTGTGTAGCTCCATAAGTGTCAGCTCCCTTTGGCTTGTGAGTTTACAGCATGTCTATATGCACACCGCTGCATACAAGCCATAAGCTGCACATATCTAATTAAATGTCCCTAATATTCACCGTATCTTAAGATTTTTTTACTCTATTGCGTAAGTATTGAATATGGCAACATAATCAATGTTGCAGCTTGCAGGCCTCCCCTAGCCAGCTGGCCGAAGCCTAGTGATACTGGGGTCTGAGTCGCAGTTTACCCTATGGCGTGTCTTTCCAGGAGTCTCTGAACCGGCATCGACAGCTTTCCCAAGAAGCGCTTGATGATGGGTCGGCTCTTGGCAAACTTGTCCTTCACCTCGATTTCCAGCACATCAGTGGGCAAGGACACAAAGCTGAAGTGCTGCAATGAAATAATATATCACATCAGCGAACTGAAAGGTGCGAGGGCTGCCAATTCCCAGCCTGCCTTGGATGAAGTCATTACAGAATTTCCCAGTGGCAACATATATGTATATATACCCCAAGGCCTTAGAATTGCCGTGAGTTCTGTTTATTCAGTAATGAATAATGGCAACAATGAGGTGCTTCCTCAGTGCTTAACAATAAGATTATTCTCTGAGATTGAAATAATATAATCAACTCATTTTAGAGAGAAAGAATGTCACCCTGGCCTCACCATACTCAACATACTTAAATAAAGAAAAAAACAAACTCATCTACAATTAAAGAAATGTACTTTAAATCAATAACGTATCTTTTTTCATGATTAGAATGGCAGATTTTTGAAAGTTTGATAATACTCTGGGTTCTTGAGAGTGGGAAAAGACAAGAACTCTCTCACAGTATTTATGGGAATGTAAATTGATTTGGCTTTTGGGAAGGAAATTGGCAATACTGATTGGCATTTAAACTGCAAATTCCCTTCAATTCAGAAATCAGCTTCTAAGGATTCTCCCTCTGGATTTACTTCCACAAGAGTGCAAAATATATATTTTATAAGGATGACCATTGGAGCATTAAAATAACAATAGCAAAAGACTGAAAAGACCAAGTATGTCTATCAAAAGGAAACCAGTTAAATGAAGGATGGTGTCTTTGAAATGGATAACTCAGCTGTCATTAAAAAGAAACAGGTAATTATGCAACGACTTGAAGAGATACTTGACAGACTAAGTCAAAAAGCAAGGTGTAGAAGAATATGAAGAGGGATGCCATTTGTACTTTGAACTAAAGGGGTTTCTAGGAAGTGGGCTGGTAGGGGAGGGGAGAAAGCAGAGCCTTTTCACTTAATTCAAAACTGTTCATTTTTAAAACAGCATGCTTTATGACTTTTAAAATAGAGGTAACAACAATTAAAGGGAGACTGTGACCATTGGAAGTTGGCTTGGTCAACAATGAAAGTGTAGAAAAGGAGAGGGAAGTAAATGTTGGCATTGCCCAGCTTAATCTGGGAGGAGGGTGTCTTAATTAATATTGAATGTTGCAGCATCTATAATAGCAGAAATATGGAATTATTTTCTTTTATTCTGATTAATTCTTAAAGCAATCTTTTAACATTAATTGATTTTTAATTACAGACATGAAATATGTATGTTGGTTGTGCTAATGTTAAAATATCTTCTGTACCATCACAATAGGCTAGGGCATGCTGCAGAAACAAACAAATTCCAAGTCCCTATGACTTGTGGTGGTTAGCTTTTGTTCCATGCTCATACTGTCATTGTGGGCTGGTGGAGAACTCTGCTCACTAGTCACTCAGGGAGCATGGCTGATGGAGCAGACATTGTCTCAAACATTGCACACCACAGTGACAGAGGGAGAGAGCTTGGGAGGATCTTCCTCCTGCAAATGTGTTTACTTCCAAACCCAGCTCATTATTAGAATTAGACACATGCCTCAGCCAACCACAGGGAACAGGAAGTACGATCCTACAGCATGTCTGGGAGGTAAAGAGTGGAAATATTTGGTGAACAGCATTAATGACTTCCATACCCTCCATGTGGCCCTTCTAATTTTCATTATAAATCAGTTCAGTTCACTCCTAATTCCTAAGAACCAATCATTCCCAGTACTGACAAAACTGGATTTATGGACAGGCTAAGCTTGAGGATCAAACCCAGAAGCAGGTACTCCTCTAAGAAGGCCTGTCTGGGTGAGAATCCAGGCCCCGCGTCTCAGGTTTTCAAAACTTCTAGATCTTTGGTTCAGTAATTCCATTCTGAAACGTAATATAATAGATCTTTATTATTTATTATTTAATATTTTTATTGAAATATAGTTTATATACAATATTATATTGGTTTCAGATTACTAACTTAGTGATTCATCAATTATATGTTATTAAATGCTCATGAGGATAAGTATAGTTACCATCTTTCACCATACAAACATTTTACATTGAGCTATATTCCCCATGCTATACTTCCATCTTTGTGACTATAAGTTACTTTAGAATTTAAAGTTTGTACCTATTTATCTCCTTCACCTATTTCATCTGACTCCCACCTCTGACGGTAACCAACTGTCTGTTCTCTGTGTTTATGAGTCTACTTCTGTTTTTGTTTTTTTCCAGATTTCACATATAAGAGAAACCACACGGTAATCCTATTTCTCCAAACAGCTTATTTCACTTAGCATAATACACTCTAGGTCCATCCACATCATTGCAAATGGCAACATTTCAATCTTTTTTATGGCTGAGTAGCATTCCATTGTATATATGTACCACTTCTTCTTTACCCATTCATCTATTGATGGACACTTAGCTTGCCTCCATATCTTGGCAACTGTAAATAATGTGGCAATAAAAATAGGAGTGCATATGTATTTTTGAATTAATGATTTTGTTTTCTTCAGGTAGATTCCCATAAATGGTACTTCTGGGTTGCATGGTATTTCTATTTTTCTTTTTTTGAGAAACCTCCATACTGTTTTCCTTAGTGGCTGCACCAGCAGTGTACAATCCCACCAGTAGTGTACAAGGGTTTCCTTTTCTCCACATTCTTTCCAACTCTTGTATCTCTTGTCTTGTTGGTATTATGCAGTCTTACTGATGTGAAGTGATACCTCATTGTAGTTTTGATTTGCACTTCCCTGATGATTAGTGATGTTGTGCATCTTTTCTTGTGTCTGTTGGTCATGTATCTATATGACTTCTTTGGAAAAATGTCCATTCAGGTCTTCTACCCATTTTTTTATTGGATTATTTGTCTTTTTGTTGTTGAGTTGTATGTGTTCTTTATATATTTGGATATTAGCCCCTTATCAGATACATCATTTGCAAATATATTCTGCCATACTGTAGGTTGCCCTTTCACTGTGTTGATGGTTTCCTTTGCTCTGCAGAAGCTTTTAGTTTGATGTGATCCTACTTGCTTATTTTTGTTTATGTTTCCCTTTCCTGGGGAGACATATCTGGAAAAAATATTCTAATATTGATGTTCAAGAGTTTACTGCCAATGTCTTCTTTTAGGAGTTTTATGGTTTTAGGTCTTATATTTAGGTCTTTAATCCATTTTGAATTTATTTTTGTGGTGCATTAAACAGTGATCCAGTTTCATTCTTTTGCATGTAGCTATCCAGTTTTCCCAACACCAGTTACTGAAGAGGCTGTCTTTCTCCACTGTATATTCTTGCCTTCTTTGTCACATATTAATTGACCACATAGGCATGGTCAATTAATGTGCTTTCTATTGTATTCCATTGGTCTATGGATCTGTTCTTGAGCTGATATCATACTTTTTTGATTACTGTAGCTTTGTAGAATAGTTTGAAATCAGCATGATATCTCAGGTTTGTTCTTCCTCAAGATTGTTTTGGATATTCAGGATCCTTTGTAGTTCCATGCAAATTTTAGGTTTAATTTTTCTAGTTCCATGAAAAATTCTATTGGTATTTTGATAGGGATTGCACTGAATCTGTAGATTGCTTTGGTCAGGATGGCTATTTTAAAATACCATTCTTCCTATCCATGAGCATGGAATGGCTTTCCATTTATTTGTGTCATCTTTAATTTATTTCATCAGTGTTTTATAGTTTGCAAAAATACAGGTCTTACACCTCCTTGGTTAGAGTTATTTCTAGGTATGTTTCTTTTAGATACAACTGTAAATGGGAGTTTTTTTCTTCATTTCTCTTTCTGCTGGTTCATTATTTGTGTACAGAAATGCAACAAATTTCTGTACATTGGTTTTGTATCTGGCAACTTCACTGAATTCATTTATTAGTTCTAATAGATTTTGGTGGAGTATTTAGGGTTTCTATATATAATATCATGTCATCTGCAAATAATGACAATTATACTTCTATAGGTCACCTTTCCATTAGAGCATCAGATTCTTAATTTTCTTTCTTGGATGCACTTTAGGCACCAACTGTTAGACCTTTTATAATCGGACAGCAACAGCAGGAAGAAAGTTGTACAAGACGCAGAGCCAGGCTGGAATGACACATGCAGTATTCCTACAGTGCCAAGCCCCCTTTTGGTAAAAGTAAATTTTCATTTAACACAGGTTGTTGGGACTCTTACTTTTGCTTTGGGGCATTGGTCTTAGCCCTGGTTCTCAGACTCATCTGACGAGCTTTCACAAAAATACCCACTACTGGATACCAATCTTGACTAATTGCATTTGATTCCTGTCAGGGTAGAGCTGAGCCCTGGTAGTGTTTCAAGTGCAATCAGAGTGGGGAACCACATTTACCTCAGTAATAATCCATTTTAATCAAATAATCTCATTGCTGGGAAAATATTCTTTAGGTCAAATCTAAATCTTCCTCTGCGGCTTATATATTTAGTCCAATGACTCACACCATATTCTTCAAACTCCAGTTTAACAGTTTATTTTTGGTCTTGGCGTTTTAATTAATAGCAGTTGACGGAAGTGGGCCTCTGCCCAACAGATGCCAGTAACAACTCCCTAGGTGTGAAAACCAAAAATGTCTCCAGACATTGCCCGATGTCCCCTGGGAGGCAAGTCACCCTGGTCAGGAATCACGGATATCCCTACCATCTTCAGCTCCCCAGACAGATGTTGGGACTAGTGTTTAAATATGTGGACTGTTTTGGTTTGCACTGTTACTTATAGGCCATTTATAGAAATAAGATACTTTATTTATTTGTTGTATTCTACCTTGTGTCAGAAAAATTATGAGGTAGATCTTCTATAAAAAGAACTTCCATAAATTGAGCTTACTGAAATAAAGCTAAGTGAAGGAAATATTTAACTGACAACTATATAGACTGGCAGCAGTTCCATAATGGGTAACTGAGGCAGAGACTGGGAGAGCATTGGTAATAAGGGAGCCAATGGCTCAGGAGAAGGGGAACATCGGCTATTCACTCACAAACACTTGTGGAGCACCGCCTCTGCCCTGGGTGCTAGCGACCCAGCCACCACTGTTAAGTGCTGGATCCACAGATCTCTAAGCTTAAAGCCATAGCTGTACATTGCAGGTAGACAGTGATGAAACAGAAAGGGCTGAATGTCAATGAGAGCCATGGCATAAGGGAAAGAAAGGGGCCACAAACTCCCCAGACTGCATTTCCAAGATTAAGGGCACATGGGGGCACTGAAAGCTAGGCATGAAGAAAGGGGCCAAAGTGATCAGGAAAGAGAGTGATAGAAGTAGGGGGTTGGGTATGGAAGGATAGTAGACTGTAAAGAAGCTGGAGACCTTGTGATAGTTTAACAAGATTTAGTGTGTAAGCATTGGAATGGTTCGTTGGTGATGAATGGAAGTGAAGGTCAAGGAGACTGATAAGGTCAAGGAAATACGGATGTCTGATAGGTCATTCATATGGGCCCTTATCACCACAATAATGGTAGATCTTGGATAGAAAGGGAAGATGTTGCCATAGGTAGAAAGGTCTTTACTGTCATGGCAGAGTAAATAATGGGACTCCTAATTGCCTCAACGTAGCCAAGACAGTAAGGATATTAATATGAGAGGGTGATACTATAATTAAAAATGAGAAAATAGCTGTGGGAAATTTCAGAGACATTTTCAACATGATTTGGAAAGTATATTCACTTAGACATTTAGGGAAGAGTATGAGAAAAGATGACCCCAGTCTGACAGAAAGGAAGGAAATTCTATGATGCATTTATGCCCACTCATAAACTTAGGTAGGTAGGGAATGGTTGAGAACTGAAAAATGGTAGAGATGGTTAACATGGTTTAGATCATGTTGCTTTTGAAAAGGCAGCAGAATATTCAGGTACAAAGCAGAAATACCAACTAGAAACCAAGATTACATGCCTGGGGATGTGGGATAAGAGTGGTCCTAATTGTTATGTGAAACAGGTCATGTTATGCAGTTAGAGGGGGCATCTAGTTTTGTTTCTCCTCTCTTGCAGCCAGACATAGGCGGAATACAACACCAGCTCTGTTCACAAGAATCTGCCTGGTACCATTCAGCCAAACACTATTATTCATTGCTGATGAAAGTCACATGGACTAGGCTTGCTGCTTCCTGTGCAAAAGTTCTCCAAGGAGGACAGCAGGAAAGGAGGGAATAGAGCATGCAAGCTGTAGCTTCTCCTCCTTAGAACCTTGCATGGCACATGATTTCAATTCAGGTGGCACTATTCATTGAATCTAAAAATAGTGCCGCCTGAAGTCAATGATAATGACAGAAAAACAACTGCATTAGTAGAGCTATAATTGAGTTGAGAGTGATTATTTTCCCTCACTAGCAGCAATACAGGTTTTTATATTAAGAATTGGTATCCTTGGAGTCTGGGCACAGAAGACCTGCTGCTCTAAGTGGTGTGTAGCTTGACCTCATCCTAGGAAGGGAGCACCAGAGACAATCCTACTGGGACATGTGCCCTGCAACTGTGGGAATCTAATTGTTTTAAGTAGTAAAGGCTGTTCTTCCAAATTTGTGATAATATTGAAAGCTTACATTTCTTCTTATGCCTAAGAGCAGGTTAACTGGGTCTTGACTGGGCCTCTACCATGGCCATAACAGGCTCTGAGAATCCTCAGTCTCAGAACAGAATATTACTGATTTTATTGGCAGGCACTGCCATGACAAAGTTAGGCCAAGATTTACTTGTGGCTGGCAGAGTGGGAAGCAAGGTCTGTATATGTGGGTACATATAAATATGTAATAATATATTATTCATAAAATATATCAGATATAAAAGTATATATTATACACACATGTATTCTATCTATTTCTGATCCATATGCACATTTATATCTCTAATCTTTTGCTTCTGAAAATGATTCAATTAAACACCTACAAGGAAGGAATGGAATTAGAAAACTAGGTTAGAAACCAAGAAGACCAACTTTGCTGTGTGATCATTGCAACTTAACTAACCTTTCTGTGCCTACTTTACTCCTAAGAGAGAAGAAAGAACCGCTATTCCCTGCTTTACTCTGGGCACATACTTTGTCGGAAACTTGTCATCTTTGCTGGTGTAGCTCCTCCTCTACACACCTTTGTCGATCTTGTTTTTCTTACCTTCAGGAGCCAATATCCAATCAGTCACTGAGTCTAAACTCTTATTCACTCTCATGTCCTTTCTCGCCTCTCCACTTTTGTTGCCACTGGCCACGTATGGCTCTTGTCCTTCCTTGCTCACATAATGACCTTCTAAATCTTCCTCGCTCACATAATGACCTCCTGAATGGTCCCCGTCTTCAGCTTCTCTCTTACAGCTGCCAGTAAAGTGATATCTCTGAAACACAGACCTGATCATTCCATTCTCCTCTGTAAGAACTTCCCCTTGCTTCTCACTTACAGGATGAAATCCAAATTTCCTAATGACATGTCCAGTTCCTGCCAGCCTTTCATTTATTATCCTGGTTCCCTGAAAACCGCATTTTTTTTTCACACATTTTCCAGACTTACTGCCTGACTAGAAGTTGTTCCTTCCCAACGTCCTTGCCATGCCAAACTCCTACTCAACCTTAAAAAGCCATTCACGTGAACTTTCTTCTTTGAAGCCTTTTCTGGCTTTGGAAACCACCAACAGAGATGGCTGTTCTTTTTTCTGCTTCCATATCGCCTCCACAGTTCTTACCACACTGTTTATTTTCTTGTGGTTGATGAGGATGCACATGTAGCATCTGTTTTTAGTAAAACTCGTTGCACACAGAAACCACATATTACATGCACATTGAGCACATTGATAAATGAATGACTAGCCACTGCCTGAGGTGATTCCATTCTAAATCGACACTGAAGCTGCAAAAGCAGAACATGGTCCAAGGTTGTAGGTGAACTACAGTACTCTTATGTGAGCACTAGGCTGACCTTCAATGCCCATATCATGCTAGTTATTAATGTGGTAGAAAACCTAAGAATTATATTATAGTGTGTAAATAAGAATTAAATTACAGGTGACACTTGAACAACATGGGGCTTGGGGGCTCTGATCCCTTGTGCAGGTGAAAATCCAGGTATAACTTTTAACTCCTCAAAAACTTAATGACGAATGGTCAATGTTGTCCAGAAATGTTACCAATAACATAAATGGTTAAGCAGCACATATTTTATACCTTATATGTATTATATACTATATTCTTACAATAAAGTTAAGCCTGAGAAAATGTTTTTGCAAATTGTCATAAATCTGCAAAAAATTTTCCAATATGTTTGCTGAAAAAAATTTGCATATAAGTGGGCCTGTGCAGTTCAAACCCACGTTATCCAAGGGTCATCTGTATATGGATATATACACATACACACACACACATGTACATAATATGGATTATGCTATAGTGAACTACTGTCATAGTGACTATAATATAAGGACTATACTATGGTGGACTTTTCTGAAACAAAAGCAAAGTGAAACTCTTCCTTTGGGCATGTGATGTGGACCATCTCACAGGCTACCACTGAAGAATAATAAATATGTTAGGGAAAACTGTGAAATGACCCTCAAGATTCTCACTCTATCCCGCCACCTACAATCCCATAGATTCCTTCTTTAGGGCTTGTGAACATGATGGATATCACATCCATGATTTGGTTGCTAATCAATGGACTCTGAATCAATCAAAAGGGATTGTCTGGGTAGGCCTGACCTCATTACATGAGCCCTTTTATTTAAAAGATTGGGCCTTTTCTGAAGTCAGAGAGCTGGGAAGTGTGAAAGGGGTTCAACACAAGGGAGATTCTCCATTTACTGGCTTCGATGATGGGGAGGGCCACATGGTGAGGCCCAGAGAACAGCCTCTAGGAGCTGAGAGTGGCCTCCAGCCAACGACTCAAAAGACCTTGTGAACAGTCTTTTGTCTAGACAGCCTCTAGATGAGGATATAGGTCAGCCAACACCTAATTTCAGCCTCTTGGACCTTGACCAGAGAATCCAGCTAGGCTGTGCCCAGACTTCTGCCTTATAAGACTATGAGGTAATAAATGGCTTTTGTTTTAAGTTGCTAAATTTATGGTCATTTGCTACACAGCAATAGAAACCTAACAATCTAACCTAAATTAGTGTAAGAGCAGGATGAAGATACTTTCTGAGTAAGTATTTAGTGTTATTTATTGACAAGCAGTGTTTATTTAAACACTGTACTGTAGCATCTCCTAAGCTGGCTTCTACATGATGTCAAGAGTTCCAAGAAAAAAAAATGGGGTCTGATGAGAAGCATGGGTTTAAATAATAGGAAACAGATTTTTTTTTTACTGTCAGGTGACACAACACTTTAATTAGACATATGGGTATCATGAATCTGCAAGACAGAATGCAGTGCCTTCCTGTTGGACTGCAGCAACTGCAGCACCTTCCCTGGGTGTGTGCATGTGTGTGTTTGTGTGTGTGTTTTATATGGCAGATTGCTGTTAGGTAGATCATGGTTTGGAAAATTGGTGTTTTGTGTCCAGTTATAGTTCAAAGTGCTGAGGGAAAAATAACTGCCAAGCAAGAGTTTTCTACCCACTAAACTCTCATTCAAGAGTGAAGAATAATTAAAGACATTTTCAAATACATAAAAACTTGGAAACTTTACTATCCACAAACTGTCAGGACCTTTTTCAGACTTATAATTTATAAATTATAACCATATCATTATATATAACTTTAAATCTATTTTTAAAATAGATTCAAGAGAAAATAGGAAACCTGAATAAATCAATAACCATTAAAATTGAGTCAATAATCAAACATCTCATCACCATGTCACTTTATAAGTAAATTTTATCAAAACTCTTTGGAACAGATAATCTCTATCTTATATAAACTGTTCAGGAAGTTAAAAATAAAAAAAGAGACAGTTATCCAAATCAGTTTTGAGGATAAGATGTCTTGATACAAACTGTAGAATAATACTATAAGAAAATAAAATTAAAGACATCTTATTTATAACATACTTATAAAAATCCTAAATTGAATTGCTTTCAAATGAAAAGCAGCATTTGTATGAAAAATGCAATGTATTTCAGGCTGCATACCACCTGCATGATCCTTCCTCTGAGATCAGGGGTCCCTCCCTCCTTGGCATTCCCAGTGTTCTTCTGAGGGTGTGAAGACTCAGACTTTTATTTTATATACTAACTTCACTTTACCTTACTTTACTACTAAAAGAATTTTTTTCTGATTTCATTTTTCTCACCTATATTTAAATATATCATCTCTTGCTATATTGTATGTATTTTACATATTTTGAGGAACAAGAAGGGATGTAAATATTTGAAAGTGTATGCAAGATTCTGTATGGCCTCAGAATGGGCACTGCGTGCTCCTAGGAAAAATCAGGTCACTAAATGTCCCATATCTAAAGAGATGGGCCAACAAATGGAGCCAGACCCCCACTCTCCTCTTCTCTCCACCATCTGTTAAGTGAGAAAATCTTTGCCTTCCCTTTTCCCATCTTAGCCTCTAACAATGGGGTCATCACACTGCAGAGAAAAGATGAGGGGATGCCCAGACACTGACCAAGTCTCCATTTCTTTCAAAAGTCCTGGGGGTGGAGGGAGAGCAAGAGAGAAGATTGTGTCTTTTTTCCACTCCAAAACCCTCAAACCACAACCTGATCTGTGGTAGCTGGGAGGAAAAGAGGTTTAAACTGAATAGGAAATTGGACTGATTGAATTTTTATAACTAACCAGAAAGCTATAGGATGTATCCGAGACATCATTAATAGATAGTTGAGCATGTCTGAATGCAGTGATGGGAAAAAAAATAAAACCAGTTATGGTATCATGCCACTGAACTGAGGCAGCTCAGTCAAACAGACATCTATCTATCCATCATTTATGGATCTATTGTCTATCTATCTATCTATCTATCTATCTATCTATCTATCTATCTATCATCTATCTATCTATCATCTATCTATCTACATGTTGTGGGGGGTGGATGGCAGGTATATAAAATATCCCCTTCTCAAATATTCTTTTGGTTATATTAGCTGGGTTTGAAAGCTTATTGCTAACACTATTATTATGAGTTGCCACCTACTGTTTCATATTATCTGTGGACTGCTATCCCCTTTCTATCACCCAGTCAGTGGACTTGTGCTGTGTTACTTCTGCCTGTATGCCTCTCTCACAAAAATATTAAGTTACATGTATATCCTCTAATGCCTCCCTTAAATGTAATATTCTCTTAGGCAAAAATGGATGCAGTTACTGGCTTAAATGTTTACCATAAGATTTTTCAAGATATATAATATCTTCTCTTTAAAATAAGCAAAATCCTAGAAAATGTGAGATTAGCTAATTAATCATGGTATTACTATAATAATTTTATAGTACAGGAAATCAGTCAACAGTCAGATCATAGTAATTCAGTTGTTAGAGAACTGCAAATTAAAATCATTGATAATTTCACAAGACCTCTATTGGTTTTCCCTGATATTTTTAACTTCAAAAATAATGTTGTTTATATTTTCTTTGGTTCATATTTCTTTATTGACTTTTTTTTCTAGGCTGATTACCCAAAGCACTGGAAAAAACTGAAAAAGCTAAGGACTAAAGCCTGACATGACTTGAGATTTGTCACTGAGGCATTGCCATGAACTTCCTGAAAGACAAGGCAGATGGGGACCTGCCAAGAAGGAAGGAATCTCAGTCAGAGATGGGCCTTGCTGAGGTAGATTAAATGAGTAAGGAAAGAGAATTCACAGGACATGGCATTTTCTGTGATTTAGTCTCCATTAGCTATTTAGCTATTTTGCTTTAATTCATTAAAATAAATATGGCCAGGTGGATAGATATGCCAAGGACACCTGCATGCCACACCTGAAATTCCTTGGGTCATCTCCCATCTGCCTGCTCCACCATCCTGCTCCTTGTCTTTCCTGGTTCCTAGCTCCTCCTCTTTGGCTCATCTGTACTTGATTTCTGTACTTATCAAGCCTTCATGCATGGAAATCCACTAACATCTATTTCTCCCTGACTCTGGCCTTGCCACTGATTTCTGCTATCAGCCCTATAGGATGTCATTAGTTTAACAAATGTCTGTCAGTAAAAGAGGCACTACCCAGTTCCAGCTCTGATTTGTAGTGTTTGCCCGTTTTCTTAGTGTAAATACTCCCACCACAGCTGACTTCGCTAGGTGAGGAGCTGGGGTGAGCTGTGCACGTTGGCTCCCGGGAGCTCACATGAGCTGGCAAGAGCACACACTGATCCCCTGGATTGCTAAAGTGACCCCTCGCCCAGCTCACTCTGTTCCTTCATGAGACATTAGGAGGCACTGGGTTTTACTGCTGCTCTCAAAACCTCCACTTTTATCTTACTTCCTCGGAGGTTGCAAAACAATACAAACAGAGTAGAACAAGGGATACTTTAGCTAGTCAGCATCAAACTGTGATCCTGAGTCCCAGGTCAATGAGTGATGAACTTGAGGCAATGCCTGGGAACTAGAGGCAGAACTGCTGGAGTCTTTCTGTTTATAAAGTGATGATCCATTCACAAGTTTCTTTCATAAAAGGGTTCAGCAGCTGGTTTAACCAATAAAAGAACTGATTTAGTGCTTGCATGACTGCTAGCACCAGGTTTGCATTTGGAGAATCTTTTTCTTCCATAAATTTTTCCATTAATGATTTTTGAGTTTACGACGCTGTGTGCCTTGTCCAAGTCAAAAGTGCAATTTAATTTTTGATTACATTACCTCTTAACCTCCAATCAATCAGACTGAGGTTAATAATCTATTTTAAACCAATCAGAGCTTGTTTAAAACTTGTTAGGGCAGGCTGATTACAGTAATCATTTAGCAATTGTGCTTACCTTCCGGAGATCATGGGTCTCGGCTAGGCACCCCTATTTATCTCTAGTGGATGAGGCCTGTAGCCAACCTGGTCTGCTCAATCAGTCAAGTTTTGGCAATTTCCCTGCCCAAAACATCTCATTCTTATTTGTCTGTGATGTTGTTGGGGTGATTAACTCTGGTAGACCACCTAGTACTACTGGGCACCTGGAAGAATACTCTAATGTTCAGCCTGAGCCTGGAATCGCTGCTAAATGAGAAAGGCATTGTTGATTCTGCCCAACAGTGGACCCACAGGCAGCCCCAGCACTGGAAGCTGCCTTGAGCTACCTGCACTGTTTAAAGTTCCTCTCAGGCAGCAGAGCCCTATGTTACATGCACTAGGTGATACTGAAGGGACCCAGTGGATCCCAGGGAGGCATACAGCTAATTATATCTACAAATACACTTCTCCATATTTGCTGCTCCCATCCTGGTCCAGGCCTCATTGTCTCCTTCTCAGCTTCTGCCATTGCCTCCTAACTGATGCCACCTCTCCCACCTTCCCCAGCATCAGCAGGGTGTAAGAGTTATTTGTTCCACACCTCACTGGCATTAGTTATTGCTGATCTCCTTCCTTTTAGCCATTCTGGCGGGTGCATAGTGGTATCACACTGCAATTCTAATTTCTGGTCCTGGATGACAAATGAAGCTGAGAACCTTTTCCTGTGATTTTTGGTGTTTGGACATCCTCCTTTGTGAGGAGGCTGTTCAAGTCTTTGGTCCATTTTTCTGCTAGATTCTGTTCTTTTCCTTTTGATTTGTAGGGGTGAGTTTGTGCCTTCTACATAATTGGCCTTTTGTATTTCTATATAGATTCAGAATCAGCTTGTCAAGTAACATTAAAACTACCTCTTAGGAGTTTGGCTGGGATATCACTGAGTCCACAGATAGATTTGAGGAAGAATTAACACCTTAGCAATATTAAATTTTCTAATCCTTGAACATAAAATAGCTCTTTTATTTAGGCTGTTTTTAATTTATCTCAGAAATGTTGCAATGCTCAGTATAGAGATCTTTATATTTTTGTTAGGTTAATTCCTAGGTATTTGAGTTTTCTGATGCTATTATAAATGATATTTTTAAATTTTCTTAAATTTTCTCCTTACATGTAGAAATATGGAAACAAGAGGGGATTTTCTACAATATTTACTGTGAGAACCTTGTCAAGCTCCTGGAAGTAAACTTCACAATATTGGGGGTCCACCCTACAGTTGGGTTCCCCAGAAGTTTTAACCATCAACGTGTGCACTGACCCTCCAGCAATTTATCAATGACAATTCAGGTTTTCCTACCCTGGCTTTTGTTTCCCTGGCAATCTCTGCTCATTAGTCTCTGCTCTAGTAAGCTGTGACTTCCTGCATTCATGTCTGTGTCTCTGCAATCTTGGGGCAGCAGCTTTCCCTACATCCTCCCCTCTCTTGTGAATACAGGGAGAGTTGTTGATATTTCAGTCTGTTCAGCTTTTTACTTGTTAGGACTGAGTGATGACTTCCAAACTCCTTTCATGTGGAATCAGAAACTGGAAGTTGACAAAGCAATTTTTAAGATGAAGAAAAGTGTTGAAGGACTTTACCTATTTATTAGGAAGCTACAGTAATCAAGGCAGAGACATAATGATGAAAGGAACGACAGACTGTTCAGTGGAAAGGAATAGAGAGCCTAGAAACAGATTCACACATATTTGTTCAATTGAATTTTGACAAAGGCAACTGTTCAGTACAAAGAGGAAGAAAATCTTTTGAACAAATAGTGCTGGAACAACTCACCAACTCACCATTGATATTGAAAGAAATGGATGTCGATCCTTATCTCACACCACACACAAAAATTAACCTGAAATGGATCCTAGCCCTACACATAATAGTAAAACTGTAAAACTCCTAGAAGAAAACTTAGTAGTATATCTTTGATAACATGGGTAGATTTTTTTAGTTAGAACACAGGAAGCATGGGCCATAAAAGAAAATTACTTGATAAATTGGGCTTCATAAAGTAAAAAAAACTTGTTCTTTGAAATACACCATTAAGAAAACAAAAAGGCAAGCCACTAAGTGGGAGAAAATATTTGTAAAATAAATATGTGATAAAGGACTTGAATCAAAATATATAAATAACTCTCAAA
This sequence comes from Manis pentadactyla, assembly GCF_030020395.1. Classification (NCBI taxonomy): domain Eukaryota; kingdom Metazoa; phylum Chordata; class Mammalia; order Pholidota; family Manidae; genus Manis; species Manis pentadactyla. The sequence continues at coordinate 49,958,754 of NC_080025.1, forward strand.
ACTCAGTAAGTTAGATATCTCCAAGCACATCAAAAAAAAGATATACAAATAGCCAAAAAGTACATGAAAAGATACTCAATATCATTGGTTAACATGAAAATGCACATTAAAACCACAATAAATTACCACTACACATCTACTAGAATAGCTTAAATTAAAAAGAATGACAATACCAAGTGTTCATGAGGATGTGGAGCAAATGGAATTCTCATACACTACTGGTGGGAATGTGAACTGGTGCAACCACACTGGAAAACTTTTTGGCAATCTTCATTCACCAATATGACCCAGCCATTCCACTCCTAGGTGCTTCCTGAGAGAAATAAATTGGTAAGGCTTGTACCTGAATATTCACAGCAGCCTTGATCACAATAGCTAATATCTGGAAACAATCTGAATGTCCATTGAGTGGATAAACTATATGTGGTATATCTGTACAATTTGAATGTCACTCAACAGTAAAAAGAAAAAACTATTAATGTATGGAACAAACTATTAATGTATGCAACAACCTGAATGAATCAAAAAAGCACTATTTTAAACAAATGAAGCCAGAGACAAAAGAGTGTATACTGTAAGATTCCATTCACATAAAAGGAAAATTTATGTATAGTTCAGAATTTGATGGCCAGGGATGAAGTCAGGTCTAAACTGAAAAAGCGGTACTAGTAATCTTTGGATGATGATGGAAATGTTCTGTGTTTTTAATATGGTGGAGATTTCATAGAGAGATAATATTGTCAAAGCTTATCAAATTGTTTGCTTGAAATGAATGCAATTTTTCACTTGTGGTATATAATGAATTGTGTTTATGTGTGTAAGTTGTCCCTTAATAAAGATAAGGATAAAAATAATAATGGAAAGAGTATTAGATAATATTTATTGATAAACAAAATTCCATACAACTGGAAATTGAAAAAACAATACCAATGCCTGGGCCTTTGCACTGGTTTTCTATTGGCAGCTTTGTACTTCACACAAAAAAATTCTGATGCTCATAGTTACCAATAACAGGAAGATTTTTGTTGTTCTGTTTGAGAACAAAATGTTTACCATTATGGTAGATTTTTAATCACATTCTCCACATGCAAGTGTCCTAACTGGATATCTTTTCCCATAATTGCTACAGGCCTGGTGGGCATCATATTGCTTGGTGACTTTGAACAAAGAATCATCGGGAAGGATCTGTAAGTGCAGAGCTATTTGAAGTTCAAAACAGTTATACCAGAACCTTGAAAGGAAATTCATGACCTGGAAATTTGGTAAACTTCTGACAATAACGGCTTACACTTGTGAGCAATTTTTGTGTCTAATTGTATCCTGCATCTTTCACCATTAGCAGAGTTATGGGAAGACTGTCTAGTCCTAACTATAGTGTGGGGAAGCAGTTACTCCCTTTCTTGTTCAGCCAGACTTCAGCAAATGATGAGAAGACTATTGCCAGAGAGAAACTGCTACAGCTATTGAGTTTTTAGTGTTAACCTTGCATTCTTGGAATAAATAGTTTCATAAAGATTAGCTGCTTTATGTTGCTGGATTCCATCAGCTAATGTTCTATTTAGCATAATTACACAGAATTTTCATGAGACAGCTTGAACTGTAATTTACTTTTCTTGTATTGACTTTGTCAGATTTTGCTATCTAAGACTTGTTTATCTCCTAAAACAAATTTCTTAGCTCTGGAAGAATTTATATAAGATTATTGTTATTTCTTCATTAAATGTTCGGGAGAATTCAAATAGTGACTGTTTGGAGATATTTCTTTGTGAAAAAGTTTTAAGATACAGATTTAATTTCCTTGATATATAGGACTATTCAGTATTTCTATTTATTCTTTTATCAGTTTAGTAATATGTGTTGTTTTTGGAGTTTTCTATTACATCTAAATTTTCAAATTTACTAGCATGATTTTTCCATAATACTCTCTTATTTTTTAATACATGTAGGATCACTGTTTCAATTTTTATTAATTTTCTCTATTACATATTTTTTTAAATTCAGTGATATCTACATTTATCTTCTCAATTATACTAGTATACTTCCCTCTTATCTCTGTGTGTTTGATTTGCTGTTAATTTTGTAGCTTAATCTTATGGACTCAGTTCACTGATATTCAGCTTTTCTTCTTTTCTAATTTAGTTGCATCCCACCACTTTAGCTGTCATATGTTCATTATTATTTAGTGCAAAATATTTTCTATATTTTTATTTACTTCTTTTTGTATTCTCTTTTTAAATTATATATAGTTTTTATTGTGATTTCTTCTTTGACCCATAGATCTTTTAAGTTTTTTGCTTAAGTGTCAAGGCAGACATTTTTCTAGTTTTTTATTATTTATGTCTAGCTTTGTAAGTTTAAAAACACATAAAATAGTATTTAAAAATATATCTCTGATAACTCCAATAATAAGTCATCTGTGGGTTTGTTTTTACTGTCATTGTCAGATAATTATTGAGTCAGACAATTTTAATCTATCAGGGACTGACTGAGCTGTCTAAGATGTCTTGAAGTTTCCTACTATTAGTTTGCCTACACTGCAGCCAGCCAAGCGTCCAAAGGAGAATCTAGGGTTTTACTATCACATCTCTCCCGTGGAGGATCCAGAACTCCAGGTTTTGTCTCTTCAGCACTGTGAGATTACAGAAAACTCTTCCTCATCTTCAGTAGCTTTTTTGCCTACCTTCTCGTCTCTCTCATAAAAAGAAGTTGCAGAAAGTTAGTTCCCTTAAAATTCTACTCTCCCAGATCTTGACCACACAGCTCTGGTCATCTTGACCATGTCCTGATGTCATCACAAATGCTTTTAAAAAATTTTTATCTGGCTTTTCTAGGTGTTCTATGCTAGTGTGCCATGAGCTACTCCATGAGAATCAGAAGTAGGAATCTACTGCTTCCATTCTTGACTCTTTGTAATCCATTCCACACATAGCACAGGAGCATTTTTATAAAATTTTAATCAGAGTATAATGCTTCCCTAGTCCAGTGGCTTCTTATCACATTTAAATTAAAATCCTAACCACTTTCCATCTTTCTATGACGACAAAATGCCAGTCCTTGCTTCTCACCCCAACTTCACCTTATCCTCACCCCATCCCTCACATATATACTCCTTTTCTCCAGCCACAGTGACATTCCTGCTGTTCTTTAAACCTATAAAGCTCATTACACTCAGGCCTTCATGCTAGTTGCTTCCTCTGTCTGCAGTGCATGTCTAACCAGGTCTTGTGTGTTGGCTGCTCATTTCATGTGGCAGGAACTCCAAAAGGCCTTCCTGGACCACTGCTATCTAAGGTAGCTTCTCTCCATCACGCATATCATATCACATACAATGTGATGGTTCATTCATGTTACTTATCTGCCATTGAAATTATTTTGTTAGTTTATTTTGTTTTGTTTTCTCAGGTTAGAACATAAGCCCCATGAGGCAAGGCCTTGTCTGTCTTAATATTCTAATCTTATGACCAGACTCCAGGCTGATAGCACCCGTATGTAGGGATTAATTCACCCACCTTTGAGGGCAGAGACAGAGAGAATGGGGTGGAGGCTGACAAACAGCATGGTCTCAGGCTGATTTTTATGTGTGCTCAATTCATTTGATGTTTTTGAGAATTTGCTTTCAGGAATTCCATGGTTGATTTAGTGGCATAAATGTATGCTCTGTGCATAAGTAAACCAAGACTCTTTAGTTGCTGCTGTTTCTATTTAACTTCTCTGTGTAGCTTTAATCTTGTAAGTGCTCATTATGTCTATTCAGGAATGTAAACAGAACTGAAAATCAAAGACAGTGTTCTCTGGGTGAAGATAGTTTTTAATTACAGTAATAGTAAAGAGGAGATAGATCAATCAATGTGGAAGTCTCCTTTGAAATCTTTAAGGCAACATTAATCATAGAAATAAATTTATCATTTAGACCACACATGAAAGGATATTCTTGCTCTTAAATGCAGCAACGTCAATGATTTCTCATTGAATATTCTTTGTAAGTCAGTAAATACAGAAAGTAGGACAGCTGGAAGTTTAAAGACTTGCATGAATCCTGCAGGGGCAGGGACGCTTCTTTTCTCTGAACAAGGTGCAATGTGAGACCCAGAAGCCAATGTTAGCTTTTCTTTGTAAGGAATAAGGGAACCATGCCGGATGTGCGCAACTGGAGTATGCCCAGCCCAGTCGCCATCTCTTGGCTGTGCATTCCGCAAGCTCCAACCACGTGACATTTCTCAACAGTTCTCTGAGTGTGGGGTGCCTTGGTATCTTTGCACATTAGTTCCTTCTACCTGGAATGCCCACCCTCCCGAGTATATCGCATCAACCATCCAGACCCAAGTCAAATAGCACGCCATCTGTGAAGCCTTTCCTCAGCGTTCTGTAGCACTCGGTTTACACCTTGATTAAGACATTTATTTCATTGTATAGTTTCCTCCCACCAGCCTGAGAGGTCTTACCTATCAATCATTTTTGTGTTTCCTTCTACTCTATTTCTACGACCAAGTAGATACTCAGTATAACATTCTTAAATGGTTAAATGATTAGCCAGAGTACCTTCACCTTCTTTTTCCCATTGAACCACAGCACATTGGATACGATGGAGGAGGTCAAGAGCAGAGGAGCAGTGAGGGCTTGCCAGTATCCTTCCAGAGCAAAATAAATCTTAAACTAAAGATCCAGAAATAATTTTGGGACTTAAAGTGGATTCTAGTTGACATTTTAAATCAAGAAACATTCTGGTGGTGCTGTATTTTACACACGTTCTTTGAGACTTATAATATCTTTATGACTGAATGTCTTAGAACAAGTTGCTCCAAAGTTCTTCAGAAGAGAGAAGTCCTTTTTTCTCATGTACTATATATTCCCGTGGCATCTTATATTATCTCCAGGAATGCAGTGAGGAGTTCAGAGAATAGCCAGACTGAAGGGACATATAATTTAAGATTCATTAATCACATTAACACTACTATAAGTGTTTCAGATCTGTTGATCGACAAAGTAGTAGGGAGTTTAAGTACAACTCATTTCCCTTTAGTCCATTCAAAAGCTCTAACGTTGCTCCTCTGTAAAGCCTGGGTCAAGGTTAATTAAGTCTAGGAAGTAGGTGGTATAACTTAAGACGAAAAGTAAAAGATTTATCCCCAAATATTTAATTACAGTTTCTTGTCAAGGATGCTGGAAAGCTCTATATCAGAGATGATCTACTTTGAATGGTAAAGGAAGGAACCCGGTGCAAAGCAAGCTCCTTGGGCAGGAGTGGCACATTTCTATCAGCAACAGCCTGAGGGAGATGCTCTAGGCCCAGCCTGAGGATAACCGATTCCTCAAATTCAGACAAGTAACTGGCTAAGCTGGGATTTGAACCGAGGTCTGTGTGACTTCTTAAAAGCTGCACTTTTAACTCCTATGTCATACATACTGTGGCCACTCTCACATCCTAAGCCTCTCTGTTCTGAGGCAGACACAGTTTGCAGGTTACATACCCTCAAGCTAAAGCGTAAACCAGACCCCCAAATCAGCTGCGACAACTTTCTGCTGGTTCCCAAGGAGAGGACTTAGTCACTGTGAGGCCCAGAGTGACACTTGACTTTGCTAAGGAACCTCCAAGCTCCTTGCTGGTGGAGGAGACGCACTGAGGAGTGGAGAAAGGCCTTCATTAGACAAAACAAACCATTCAATACTCTAGCAAGTTGCCGAGCACCATGCAAACTAGGAAGATGGAGTGAACAGTTAGGCTTCATGGCTGTTAAAAATCAGAAAATATGCAACCCCCAGGGAAATTCTAGGTCCTATTTAGTTACCTGTTTCAGGAACCTGACAGTTTTAGAATCTCTGGAACTGGCCCAGAGGGACACATTTAAAATTGGGCACTCTTGCTTAAGGACCCCACGTGTGGTCAGAGTGTGAGCATGAGCAGATCAAAATGCTTCTGTTCCTTCTCCCACACAAAGGCAGAGGGCATGGCTGCCCTGCTTTCAGATGCAGGCTCTGAATCAGATGGAGAGGCTCTTCTGTTCCCTTGTGTTGCCTAGAGGGACTTGATCAAGATCCCTAAAAGCTGCAACCCAGAGAGAACATGGTTCTCTCCTAAGACCAAGAGAACCACGAGCTTAGTAGCAGAGTGTGAGACCCCAAGGAAGGAGGGAAGCACACACTGGCTGCTTCAGGGTCACGCCTGGCACTTCGGCCCCTCTTCAGGGCCGTGGCACTCACCTCGGTCTGCCAGACGGGGTTCACGGTGTTGCCCACGATCTTGGATCTCCTCTCCTGCCCATGGTGGGGGAGGGCAGGGAAGATGCTGTGTTTCCCAGGCTGAATGGAAATCTTCAGGTAAGGATCTGGGTTGAAGAACATCCCTTTCTTTAACCCCATGGCCTGGAAATCTACAAAATAAGGAATATGTTCATTTAAATGTATTTTAGTAATGTTAAACATCATATCAGACCTTATTCAAGGAGAAAAGTCCATGGAAAAATCTGTTGAATCTTTAGACTGTTTTCCATCTCATTACAAATATGTACTGAGATGTCTACAGAACCCACTATATGGAACATCCACTGCCACATATTAAGTTGTTTTGGTGATAAATCCTTGTGATAAATCAATACAACTGGCATTGTGGACACTATGCTTTGCAAGTATGCTGGCCCTTCCTGGACTCAACTTCTAGTGCTCCCTGAGCAGACTGGAGGGAGGGGCTCAACTTGAAAATTCTTCCCAGCCTCAAGCTGCCGACTTGCACGGCATCGGACTTCAGGATTTCACTGAGCTTTGGTGAATAAAATTGCTCTTGGTTTCTGGCAAGTAGTTTTCCCGGTTTCTGTTGGGTCTGGAGGTTTGCACAAATAATTGTTTCTCAAGCATTTCAACAGGGACACAAGAACAGCAAGTCGGGGTTGTTAGCTTTCTGCCCTAGTAATATGAAAGTATTGAGTTTTCTTTTCTTATCTGCTTTTTTAGCCTTATACGCATGCTAATATCGTCAATGGAGCTTTTTTTTCTTAAAAAAAAAGGACAATATTTTTAGAGAAATTGTAAGTTCACAGAAAAATTAAGAGTAGAGATTTTCCTATATACCCCATTCCCCACACATGCATAGCCCTCCCCATTATCAACATACCCTACCTGAGTATACATTTGTTATAATTACTGAATCTACATTGACACATCGTTATCATCTGAAGTCCATAGTTTACACTTGAGTACACTGCTGGTGTTGTAGATTCAGTGGGTTTTGACAAATGAATAAGTAACATGTATCCATCTTTAAGAATATCATACATGGTATTTTCACTGCCCTAAAAACCCTCTGGGCTTTGCCTGTCTCTCTCTCCTGCCCTTATACTCTAGCAACCACTGATCTTTTTACTGACTCTATGGTTTTGCCCATTCCATAATGTCATAATTAGAATCATATAACATGTAGCCTTTTCAGATTAACTTTTTTTTTTACTTAGTAATATGTATGTAAGATTCCTCCATATCTTTTCATGGTTTGATAGTTCATTTCCTTTAGTAATGAATACTATTCCATTATCTGGATATATGACTCTTTACTTACCCATTCACCTACTGAAGGATATCTTGGTTGCTTTGAAGTTTTGACAATTATGAAAAAAGCCGCTACAAACATGTGTGAAGGGTTTGGATGGACTTAAATTTTCAGCTCATTTAGGTAAATACCAAGGAGTGCAATCACTGGATCCTATGGTGAGAAAATGTTTAGCTTTGTAACAAACCATCAAACTGTCTTCAAAAGTGGATGTGCAATTTGGCATTCCTACCAGCAATGAATGAGAGTTCTTCCTGTTCTGCCTTCTTGACAGCATTTGCTGTTGACAGAGTTCTGGGATTTTGGCCATTCTAATACACGTGTAGTGGTATCTCATTGTTTTAATTTGCATTTCCTAGTGACACATGACGTGGAGCATCTTTTCATCCGATTGTTTGCAATCTGTATAACTTCTGTAGTGAGGTGGCTGTTAAGGTCTTTGGCTCATAGTTTCTAATTGAATTGTTTGGTTTCTTATTGTTGAGCTTTCAGAGCTCTTTGTATATTCTGAATAACAGTCCTTTATCAGAAGTGTCTTTTGCAAACATTTCCTCTCAGTCCGTGACTTTTCTTTTCATTCTCTTGACATTGTATTTTACAGAGCAGAAGTGTTTAATTCCAGTGAATTCCATGTTATCAGTTATTTTTTTCATGTATCATGACTTTGGTGTGGACCTAAGAGGCATCACCATAGCCAAGGACATCTAGGTTTCTCCCCTTATCTTCTAGGAGTTTTACAGTTTTGCATTTTACAGTTAGGTCTGTGATACATTTTGAGTTAATGTTTTACACTGAGTTATAGTTGACATATAACATTAAATTAGTTTGAAGCATACAGCACAATTATTTGATATTTGTATATATTGAGAAACGATCACCACTAATTCTAGTTAACATCCATCACCACACAGTGTTACAATTTTTTTCTTTTAGTAAGAACTTTTAAGATCTACTTTCCTAGCAACTTTCAAATAGATGATGCAATAGTATTGACTGTGGTCACCATGCTGTCCATTACATCCACATGGCGTTTATTTTATAACTGGAAGTATGTACTTTTGACCACCTCCACCCATTTCACCCACTCTCTACCCCTGACCTGGTAACTACCAATCTGTTCTCTGTATTTAGAAGCTTTATTTTTCTTTTTTGGATTCCACATATTAGTGAAATCATACAGTATTTGTCTTTGTATTTTACTTAACATAATGCCCTCAAGGGCCATCCATGTTGTCACAAATGGCAAGATTTCCTTCTTTTTTATGGCTGAATAGTATTTCACTTTATACACACACACACACACACACACACACACACACCACATTTTCTTTATCCATTCACTCATCAATGGAACCTTAGGTTGCATCCATGTATTGGCTATTATAAATAATGCTGCAGTGAACAAGGGATGCATATATCTTTTCAAGTTAGTATTTTTATTTTCTTTGGATAAATACTGAGATATGGAATTGATATATCATATGGTAGTTCTAGTTTTAATTTTTGAGGCCCTTCCATACTGTTTTCCATAATGGCTCCACCAATTTCCCTGCGAGCAGTGCACAAGGGTTCCCTTTTTATCCACATTCTCATCAGCATTTGCTGTTTCTTTTCTTTCTGATAAAAGCCATTATAACAGGTGTGAGAGGATATTTCATTGTGGTTTTGATTTGCATTTCCATGAAGATTAGTGATGTTGAGCACTTTTCATATACCTGTTGGCCATCTATATATCTTTTTTGGAAGAATGTCTATTCAGATTCTCTGTTCATTTTTTAAATCATGTTGTTCATTTTTTATGGCTACTGAGTTGTATGAGTTCTTAATATATTCTGGCTACTAACCTCTTACTGGAGATATGATTTGCAAACATTTTCTCTCACTCCATAGGTTGCCTTTGTATTTTGTTGATTGTTTCCTTTGCTGTGCAGAAGCATTTTAGTTTCATTTAGTCCTAGTAGTTTATTTTTCTTTGGTTGCCTTTGTTTTTGGTGTCAAATCTAAAAAATTGTCACTAAGACTGATGACAAGGAGTTTATCACTCATGTTTTCTTCTAGGAGTCTTATGGTTTAAGTCTTACTTTCAAGTCTGTAATCCATTTTAAATTAATTTTTGTATATGGTGTAAGATTATGTTCTAGTTTCCTTCTTTGGTATGTGGTTGACCAGTTTTCCCAAGACCATTTATTAGAAAGACTGTCCTTTTACCAATATATATTCTTGGTTCCTTTGTTATAAATTAATTGACCATAAAAGTGCGGATTTATTTCTGGGTTCTTTATTATGTTACACTAATCTACATGTCTATTTCTATGCCAATACTATTGTGGTTACTACAGTTTTATAATATAGTTTGAAATCAGGAAGCATGATGTTTCCCTCATTTTGTTCTTCCTTCTTAAAATTGCTTATTATTAGGATTATTCAGGGTCTTTAGTGGTTCCACACAAATTTTAGGATTGTTTGTTCTATTTATGTGAAAAATGCCATTGGAATTTTGATAGAGATTGAATTGAACCTGTAGATTGCTTTAGGTAGTATGGACATTTTAGCTATTTTAATTCTTCCAACTTATAGATACAGAATATCTTTCCATTTACGTGTGCTGTCTTCAATTTCTTTCAGGTCCTACAGTTTTCAGTGTACAGGTCCTTCACCTCCTTGGTTATATTTTTTTTAGGAACTTTATTCTTTTTGATGCAAAAGCAAATGTGATGTTTTCTTAATTTTTCTTTTTGATAGTTCATTATTAATGTATAGAAACAATAAATTTTTGTATGATTTTGTATACTGTAGCTTTACTGAATTCCTTTATTCTAAATTTTTAGTTGATTGAATTAATTTTGTGAAGGGTATAAATTCTTCATATAGATTTTTCTTTGCATGTAGATGTCCAATAGTTCTAACTGCTGTCCATTTATTGAAAGACTATCTTTGCTTGATTGTATTGCCATTTCTCCTTTGTCAATAACCTGTTCACTAAACTTCTATAGGTGTGTTTCTGGGCTGTCTATTCTGTTCCATTGACCTAGTTGTTTATTCCTTCACTGATACCTTCCTGTGCCAGTTACCATAACTGTAGTTAACTCTTGAAGTTAGGTAATGTCAGTTTTTCAATTTTGATCTTCTCCTTCAATATTGTATTGGTTATTCTGGGTATTTTGCCTCTCTATATAAATTTTGGAATCAGTTTGTCAATATTAACAAATGACTTGATGGGATTTTAATTGGGATTGTATTACTTCCATAAACCAAGTTCAGAAAAATTGACATCTTGATCATGTCTTGCTATCCATGAACATAGAATATGTCTCCATGTATTTATTTCTTCTTTGATTTCATTTCTCAGTCTTATAGTTTTCCTCATATACATCTTGTACATATTTTGTTAGGTTTTACCTAGTTATTTTATTTGTTTGGTGCTAATATAAATGGAATTGTATAGTTCATTTCAATATAAATTTGACTTGTTCATTGCTGGTATATAGGAAAGCTATTGACTTTTTTGTATATTAACCGTGTATCCTGAAACTTTGCTATAATCTCTTATCAATGGATCTGTAGACACACATTCTCTTTGATGGGGCTCATGTAGACATGAAAAGCCCCAGGTGATGGTGAATCTTCCCAGGACACTCAGGCACTTTGCTTTTGTGATCTTGAATCTCTGACACTGATGGCCTGCAACATTTGTTGGTTTGACAACAAACTAAGTCAGAAGTTTTCAAACTCTGCTCAATGGAGTCCTAGAGCTTCACATCATTGCATCTCCTCAAAGACTACTTCCAGGGTGGTACTGCATATGTGGGCCTCTGAGCTTTATATATCATTCTAGGCAGAGCAACCCAGTTTTTCTTTATACTTTAAGTTTTGAAATTATTTTAGATTGGCAGGAGTTGAGAAAGATACAAAGATTCCCACATGCCTTTTATCCAGTTTGTCCCCATTGTTAACATGTACATGAACCATGTACTTTATGGAAACTAAAATATTAACTAGGTTCCTGAACCACAAACTATTTATTAAATTACAGCCTTTATAAAGCCTAATTTGGCTACTCCGAAAATGAACTAAGATACGATATGAAAAAGAACTTCCAACATCAGCACTCTCTGGAAGACTCATGCCAGAAGATGATCATCAAAAAAAACCCAACAAAGATCCACGCACTGCTACAGCTGTAGATGCACTCATCCCACCAGTTCCTGGACTTGCCATGGGAATGAAGAAGGAGATATCTAAGCTGGCCTGTGCATACAGTAAAACAACAAATTTGACTGGATCTATACTGTTGGAACTCAACCAAGAATTAGGAGAAGTGCAAATTGTAGTGCTCCAAAATCTTACAACTACAGACTATTTACTGTTAAAAGAACATATGGGATGTGAACAGTCCCCAGGAATGGGTTGTTTTAATTTGTCTGATTTCTCTCAGATTGTTCAAGTTCAGTTGGACAATATCCACCATATCATAGATAAGTTTTCACAAATGGCTAAGGTGCCTAACTGGTTTTCTTGGTTTCACTGGAGATGGCTGGTAATTACAGGTATGCTTTGGTTATGTAACTGTACTCCTATTATGTTAATGTGTGTGCGCAATTTAATTAGTAGTTTAAAACCTATACATGCTGAAGTTACTCTACAAGAAGATATGTCAAAGAAATAATCAATCTTCCCATGTTTTCTTCCGCCTGATACTTCTATAGCTTTTCTTCTTTCTTCCTAATTACAACCCTTAAATAGAATTCGTGCCTCATATCAAATTTACCGAGTATCATAATTCTTCCAAGTGGTAAAGATACCTCAAGACAAATGCTGGGCATAGAAGCCACAGGGCATAAATATGCAAAGAAGTAAAAAGCTAACCTTTTCAAACAATAAGGCTTCCCTCTCACTTACCAACTTCACATTTCCCTGTATGGCCCCGGAAGATGACTGGTTAGCCAGAGACGGGTAAGATTCCTCAAGGGAGGAACAACCTAAGACAGGCACAGTCGCAGGGGGGCCATCAGGTGAGAAATTGGGGATCAACAGAGGTGAGGCTTAGAACCTCACCCCCCCGTTCTGAGAGAAATCTTCTGCATACGTGGATGTTTTATTGCCCTGGTCTAGCTTGGATTAACACATAGTCTACAGGCACACACCTGATCATCTACATGTGCTCTCTTACAACACTAAACTATGTTTTCTACCTTTATCTCGTATCTACCTACCACTTCAGCATTTTATTAAAAATAATAATAATAAAGAGAGAAATGTGGTATCCACATATGAATCAAGTATAAAAATCAAATGAATATTCATATTTGAACTGACTGTTTATAGTTCATAATGCATGAGCAAAACCGAAAGCTTCTGTGATGACTGCCCTTGTACTGTTCACCATGTAACTTATTCACTATGTTAGAATTTGTTCTCCATGTAAGAACTTGTTTGTTATGCTTCAGAAGATTGGAGACTGACGAAAAGTAGGCTTGGGGTGGATTAATGATTGTGCATTGAGCATTGACTCCCCTATACAGAATTTTACTGTTGTTAACAACCATTTGATCAATAAATATGAGAGATGCCCTCATAAAAAAAAAAAAAAGTACACACTTCCAATTGTAAAATAAATAAGTAACCGGGATGTAATGTATAGCATAAGGAATACAGTCAAAATATTGTAACAACTTGGTATGGTGATAGCTGGTACCTAGAATTATCATGTATATAAATGTTGAATCACTGTGTTGTACAACTACCCTTCAATAAAAAATAATTATCTACAAAAAAAAAAATTACGGCCTTTATTTGGATATCACTGATTCTTCCATGAATGTACATTTTTCAGCAGCTTGGTTTTTGTCTGTTGTACGAATTGAGCTTCATATGAGATTTTATATAGACAAAGGGTCTGCTAGCTGCTTCTCTCCAGTTTTCCCTACCTCCACTTTATAAACTCCAATTAATTCTACCTGGTAATGGAGGAAAAGTAAAACAGTAGCTTTTCTTCTTATCATCTCGAGGTGCATTCCTATCTATTACTTATTGAACCCTCTACTATCCCTATCAGGTCAAGGGAAATGGAGCAGATATTTTTAATTTTGTTTTACAGATGGAGAAACTGAGGCACAGCGATTGAGTAACTTGCTTATGAGAGTCAGATTGAAGTGGATCTCATGATTGTCGTTTGACATTCTTGCTTTTTCCACAGTCTTCAAATGAGCAAAACATACCTGAGAGAGAAAAGCTGATCAGCCTCCGACTTCCTTGCCCTTGGGAAATCTCATCTGAGCCAATGCTTTTAAAAATCTGTAAGAAGGAAAATGGGAGACGAGCAAAAGAAGCATTGAAATAGATACTTACACCCCAACACAAAAATGCTTAATCACAGTTATTTCTCCAGCTACGGTCTACAAAGACAGCAGCATTTCATTTCATTAGGCTGCTATTGAATAAAACAAGCTTGTTGAACCTAATGTCTCCCAGTAATAGAGGATCTGCAAGTGGGGAGGAGGGGTACTTTGTAGAGAAATGGAAATTAACAAACACAATTACTGTAATGTTAGAGGCCCTTTGTAACTACTTATGTAAACAATCTCTTTTCACATTCAAATTTGCAAAAAGTATTTATGAAGCAGGCCTGAGGGCAGTAGAATGATAGGTCAATAGATGTTTATTGTTGTAATTATAATGTGGTTCCATTTAGCAAAGTATAGTGTTAAACTGCTGTACATCCATTTCTTCTGATCTGTATTATTATCTAGGGATTTCCAGGAAACTGTTTATTAGAAAGGAGCCAGAGCATGGCATTAAGAAGCTATTCTGAGGTCTCATTTAACTGCCTTCCTGGGAAATTTAGGAACACAACTGTTACATGGTTTTCTGCAGTCTAGTAGGTAGTTGTAAACCAGGTTGCTAAAATGCTTTATTTTTCATCATTGCTCAATATATCTGTTAATGTACTAATCGAAACAGCTAGAGTACTTGCTTCCATTCTCTTCTAGGTAAGTTTTACTCAGAAATGATTCTGAATATTTATTCAAAGGCAATTACCTTTTAATACATTGCATATTTGCAGAAAATAATTTTTAAACTCTGAGTATTAAGCAAATCCATACAGTGTCTACTTTCTAGAAGATAATCTGTGCTGAAGAAGGACAAAATGCAAGGCTCTGTGGCCTCTAGCTCAAAGTTTCTTTGTAGATGAGTGTGGGGGCTGCTTTTTCTCTTTTCACTGCCTCTCAGTACTCTTGATGCTGTGAAAGTTGTCACTGGATGCTCCCATCAACCTGCCTCATATGAGACATGGAGTAATGACTGGGCATCACTAGGGCTCATAGTTTCTGCTCAAGGAGAGTACAAAGGGATTACTAGAATACCTCCTCATGATAAGTAAGATTTACAAGAACAGCAATCTAGCCCAGGTGGCTCCCCCTTCCTCAACACAAACAACAAAAAAACACTCCCTTGGTTTCCTGCTCTGCTGAGCCCTGTTTCCCAGGGTTCACTCCCTCCCCTCTGCCTGCTCGCTTGCTGTGCACGAAGGAATGTTACAGATACAAAAGCAGAAAGATATATATTGCTCCCTTTGCCTTTGTTCAGGGCTCAGACTTCTGGGGAGATTTCTCCCCTCTGAGCCCGCCAGTGTGAAATAAAGCCTCAACACTCCAAGACCTCCGAGTGCCGCTTGGCTTTTCCGTCAGTGATCCAGTCCAGGTTTTTTCAGTAATTTCTGTAACACTCCCACTGAATCTGGTGGCCCTGGTGGGCCTTATGTTTTTGGCTACAGCTTGCGTGCAAATCTCTCCTCAGCATGTCTGCTCTTAGGCCCAAGTAGAGCTGCATTTTAGTGATGCTAGGCTGCTCAGAGAGGAAACCAACGTGGTGGCATATGGAATGGGGCTTGGCATCAAGTGAGATAAGAGACTGGTCTGTGTCTCTAAGATTCTCACTTGATGATAAAGAATCAGAGGACTGGTGAGTCAGAAATGCTAGCCGGTCCAAAGGCATCAGCCTTCTTCACATTGTAAAGGCTCCTCCATCCTGGTCTGTGTTTGCTCTTCATATCACCTGGTTGACACAGGGCAAAGGAGGTCAACGAACACCCAGAGACTGTGTCCTCAGGCTGGACGACTCTCCTAACTCTTCAAAAAGCAGATGGAGCAGATGACCAATACGCATGGGCATAATCAGGCCTCAAACTCCCTTAATGTTGTAGACTTTTCTTCTTTTCAAACTTATGCCTGAGGAAGCTGTAGTAGGCCCCTACCGCAGGCTGATCAGTCCCCTTACAGTGCTAAGCCTGCCTACAGGGGACGATTATAGTCGGCTGTTCCTAATTCTAGTTCAACAGTGTCGATATCTAGCTTGTGTGCTTCTCAGAATAAAAGTTCCTTGAGGACACAACAAAAACTATACTTTTAATAGAGCTTTGCAGAATTACAAGTCGAGTGTGTGCATTCCAGTTTGTATTTTTAAGATGTGTATGATTAACATTTCATGCCAGACTAAAATCAGCTTAAACATGCAATGATAACAAAAGATAGTACATTAGTTCCTTCTTATTTAAAGCATACATATTTTGGTTCTTGATACTTAAAATATTCTTCTGCTGACGATTCAGAGTATTTATAAAAGATTCTTCATCTTCACTGCATCAAAAACAGGTCTTTACACAAACAGGTAATACATATTTTGCAGAAGCTACTAAGCTCAGAAGAGGAGATACATTTAAAACTCCATAAAATTCTTCCTAACTTGTGGCTTTGGCTAAGATTATTTACAAAGTCATCCCAGCACCAGACTGACGATAGGAATGTGCAGGCAACAATAGCCATGATAACCATTTTCCAGGAAGTAAAAATGTTTGCCAGTCTTGGGAGTTTGGCATCCTGACTGCTTGTTCAAGATGAGTTCCAGGGGTATGTTGGGGGTTAAAAAATCTGCTGCACTCACAGAAGGACGCACTACCGTTCACTGACTGTGAAAATGACATGGAGACTCAGCCCAAACAGTCACCCCCTGGAACAATCTGAGGCGGTGGAGCACACTAGCGGATCGTTCCTCCTCCCAGCTCTCCATGTTCCCTTCATTGTATCTGATGCCTCATTGTTATTCTCACTATTAGGGGCTCGGTCCTGATGCTCCCCATCCCCCATGCAGTCCAGGCAGTTCCACAGTTTTGCACACAAGTGTTTCCACAATGAAACCTTCTTGGCAAATAGTTTAACAGATTCAAAGCCCAATCTGTTGCTGATGTGCAGAAGGTTCTGTAGGATGCTGAGGCCCTTGGAGTTGAACTGAGGGCTCTAGAGTGAATTCAGACGCCTTTCTCCTACTCCCATTCTCATTGCCTTTCTCCATCTGCTTTTTGAAAAGTTGTAAGTATGAATTCACACCACTGTTGCATACCCCCAAAATTCAATCCAGCAAGAAATAGAGTGAACATCAGGACATTTTAGTCTTATGGGGGACCTTCTGTTTCAGCAGTATGGAGACATGTGGCTTAGTTGAGTGAGTTTCCTCTGCCTTAGCTCTCCACCATGTTACTCAAATTCTTTCCTTTCACAGTATCACCATGTGAAGATAAGGCTGTTTGCTGAAAATACACAAATGTCTCAATCACATGGTCATTTGTGCATGTTGATCTACATCCATGTCTTGCCAATGGGTTTCAGTCCCAGACAAGTTCACGATGGATTCAATGAGACTTAGAAAATGACAGTGGAATGTTCTTGGGGTGAAAGGTTTTATACCCAACTTTATTCCTATGGTGCCAGGTCAATCACTAGAATCCTGGCCACTCAGTGCAAGACTGCATGCAGCAAGCCACTCTCTGCCTCTGCGGCTCTCTACCCACAGCCTTTAATCTCTGTGCTCTACTCTGCCACCACTCCAGTCTCTGCTTTCCTGCAGTCTTGCAGCCCAGAGCCCTGGGTGGAGCTTTGTATATAGAGTCAGTAATAATGTAAGCCCACACATGAGTGGTGAACAAGCCGACCAGGGCCAGGTGAGCATCCTGGCCTAGGAACTTTCACTTTCTTCACAGTCCTTCATCTTCTGTTCTCCAAGGATGCAGGCTTCTCAGGCAAGTGCACTCTCATTCCCAGAGCCTGGCAGGTGCACCCTGGAGCAAGGGTGCCTATCCTGGGGCATCAGTTTTACCCAAAATTTTGGGTAAAACTTAAACATGAAGAGATTTAAAGTTGAATGCAAATTTGCAAATATTTAGAAGATAAAACAGGACTTTTCAAATAACTCTCTTGCATGTGAAAGGCCACATGAGTAGCTTCTCTGAATGTTCCACACCCATGTTTACTTCCTTGGGTAAAAGCTGGAGAAGCTCCTGTAGCACACATGGCATTTTCAACAGGGCTGTGGCCACATTTTCCTTGATTCTGACATGTTAGTTCCATTTACATTCCCACAATTACTCCCAAATAATTACAGAATGGCTTTTTCCCCCTAAAAATGCTGACAGGGTTTATGTTTAGTAACAGAGCAATTAAATCAATAATGATGCAGGAGATTGAAATTCATTAGTTCACTGAGCCTTTATTTATTCACCCCACTCAGATAATTCTGATTTTCCTATAAATGAAAAGTGATTGATAATTTGAGATTATGTGCATAGGAGCATTGCAATGTAAATAATAAAATATCCAAGCTGTGGCCTATCTGCATCCAGAGCAGAGGATTATGGGTTCCATTTTAGATCAGAGATCAGTGGTTCTCACACCGTTCAGTATCTTTTGTCTCTGAGAGGAAGTCTCTTAAATAATCTCACATGCCTCCAAGCCAGCTTAGAAAACAAAAATCAAACCAATTCAAGGCCTAAGTTCCATTCCATCTCCAAATGTCTGACATGCTCCAACGAGCAAACAATACACACAAAAACACACCTTACAAATGTTTGCAGGCCATTTTGGGTACACTTCCCTCAGTGAATTCTCATAATATGACTATTAGGTGGTAGGCAGCTCATTCCAAGTTCTCCAACAGAAAGACCTATAAACTCAAAGTGCAAAGCTCCTTAATTTAGGGCAGAGAGAACAAAATATAAAACTCCAGCACTGCAGTCAGTCAGCTGCATCCCTTGTCCATTTCCCCGAGCTTAGGGACACCTATCACGGAAGGCGCAGAAGACAAGTAACACAGACCAGAGCTGAGTATGTGCCATACACAAGGGCAGTTCTTCTAGAGGCCATGTGAATGGTTTACAAATTAGGCATCATTCACTCCCCACCGGTTTACAAATGTGAAAGTTAAGCTCAGAAATAATTTGTTGACTTCCCCAAATTCCCTTGGGATCAGTCAACCTCTGGCCTGACATTTGCAGAATCTACCCTCAGAGGAGTCCACTAACCCCCTGGGACCACTTCTTCAGACCCAGCCGTGCTGCTCAGCTCTTTTGCTCATATTCTATTTTGTTCCTATTTTGCCTTCTCCTCTTTGCTTTCTGATGCTGTTATTGTCAAGCCAATTTCCAGAAGTCCTCACCTCTTTATTGCCCTGAAGGCAAAGCACAGGCTTCCCAATTGCAGGGTTCTTCTGCTAATCACTATGGGGGAGGGGGAGCAGGGTGGGAAAATGAGGCATTTCTCCTAGTTTTCATGGTGTGAATTGAACAAAATGTGTTAATTAATTAGGGATGATTTTCTTTGCTCTGCTTGCATTTGGCAGCACAGGATTGCAGATAATTAGCACCAAGCTTAGGGTAAAGGACTGCTGTGTTGAGAGGCTGGAAGTTAGGCTTACTGAGAAGGTGACAAGAATGGGTAAGAAGTACCATGTGCATGAAAATACCAACTGGAAGTCATCCAGTCCTGGGTGTTTCCTGATGATTTTTATCCATTCACTTTAACATAGCTTCTTGTGTAGCACAGACCGTTCTGCAAGTGGGGACATGACAAACTACCAAATTCAATGAAATAATAGAGTCATTCTGTTTGCTGTAGGCCAAAGGTCCTCTAATGGTAGTGTGCATCACAATCACCAGCAGGGCTTGAAAAAAACAAAGACTGCTGGGTCCCACCCAGAAGGTCTGATTTTGTAGGAATGGAGAGGGCCAGAGGGTCTGCATTTCTACCACGTTTGAGGTGAGGCTGGTGCTGGGGAGAGCACACTTGGAGAAACACTAGTTTCAAGTGTCTATCTCTTTCAAAGGGTATTGGAAGAGCCTTAGATTTGTCATTTAGGTCAAAACTATCCTGATCCCAGTTCCAAGCACCCAGAGCAGGTTCTGTGAGGTCTTGGCCCATGGAGGCCCAGTCCCCAGTGTGCAAGTCTGTCCCCAACAGGGGTGAACAATCCACTTCTCTGCAGCCCTTACCTCCTGATATTAAGGACTAGGGCCCAGCCAGCTGACCCCTCAGCCTGTGACAGGGCCTTCGCTCCACTCTCTGTGAGTCAGTCATTCTCGCCTTGGTTCAAACTGACTAAAGGCGCCCACTGGGCACAAGGGAGGCTGCAGGTCATGTGGGCCAAGGACATGTTTTCTTTGGCCCGTAAGGTATTTGAGTTTTTAAAAAGCTAGTTTCTAACATACTTTTAAAATTCATTGGATTTATTTGGATTTATCTAAAATGTGGATTCCAGACTTTTGAAATATTAGAATTTCTACCAGTGAGTAACTGGAGCTGAGAAACAGCAGTCCTCTTTAGAAGTGCACCTTCCCAGGCCTCCTCTCTGGGACTGATTCATCCACCCTAAGACACCCATTCCTTTCCATTTTAATGCTCTGAGACCAAGGTATGTCTAACCATCAATGCTTCTTGTAATTATAATTGGAAAGATTCTTCTAGGCTGATGGTAGGAAGATCAATGACTGGTCTCAATACCTATGGCACCTTAGATTTGATGAAATGCAATACTAACCTGGCTCCCTGCAAGCTTTTGAATTTCAATCCTTGCTCTAGAAGAATGCATGTATGCATGTATGTATGCATATATTTTTTACTTTTTTTGTTACATATAAAGCAATTTACGAGGTGAAACTCACATATAAAAAAGACTATTTGAAACTGAGTAATTCAGTGATAGTTAGCTTATTCACAATGTTGTACAACTACTAATTCTGTCTAGTTTCTTAGTATTGCAATGACTTAAAGTAAAACCCTATACCCTCCCCCCACCAGACCCAGAAAACCTCCTATCTGCTTTCTCTCTCTGTGGATTTATATATTCCAGATACTTCATATAAATGGAATCATATAATGTGCCTGGATTCTTTCATTTAGTGTAATCCTTTTTAAGATTTGTATCAGGTTCTCCAGAGAAACAGAACCAATAGGGTGTGTGCATATATACTACATATATATATATATATATATATATATATATATATATATATACACATACACATGTATATATGTATAT
Organism: Manis pentadactyla; assembly: GCF_030020395.1. Taxonomy (NCBI): domain Eukaryota; kingdom Metazoa; phylum Chordata; class Mammalia; order Pholidota; family Manidae; genus Manis; species Manis pentadactyla. The sequence goes on from NC_080025.1 coordinate 49,979,653, forward strand.
ATGTGTATACACACACATGTGCACATACACACATATATAACAAGGAATTGAGTCATACACTGATGAAGACTGACAAGTTCCAAAATCTGCAATTGCCAATCTGAGACCAGGAGAGATGATGATACAAGTTCTAGTCTGAAAGCCATCAAGCCCAAGACCTAGGAAAGGCTGATGTTTCATATTGAGTCCAAAGGCAGGGAATAACTGAGGTACCAGCTCAAAGGCAGGCAGGAGGAATTCCCTCTTGTTCAACAGAATGTTAGGGTTGTTCTATTCAGACCTTCAGTTGATAGGTAAGACCATCAACATGAGGGAGGTCAACCTGCTTTACTCAGGTTATCGATTTAAATGCTATATTCATCAAAAAGTACTTTCACAGAAAAACCAGAATAACGTTTGACAAAATATCTGGGCATCCCATATCCCTGTCATGTTAACACATAAAGGAATAATCTCCTTACTCATTATTGATTTGTTTAGATTCTCTATTTCTTCATGATACAGTTTTGGTAGGTTATATGTTTATCTAAATTTCTTTATCCATTTCTTTTAGGTTATCCAATTTGTTGGTGTATAATTGTTCATAATCATTACTTATCCTTTCTATTTCTATGGTATCAGTTGGAATGTCTCCTCTTTCATTTCCAATTTTATTTACTTCAGTCTTTTTTTTGTAGCTAAAGGTTTGACAATTTTGTTTATCTTTAAAAAAAATGTTTCTTAATTTTGTTAGTTTTTCATATTTTTTTTTTTTGGTGTCTACTTAATTTATTTCTGCCTGGATCTTTGTTATTTCGTTCTTTTTGCTAACTTTGGACTTAGATTTTTTTTTTCTAGTTCCTTTACGTGTAAATTTAGGTTGTTATTTGAAATCTTTTTGCTTATGTAGGCATTTATTACTAATAAATTTCCCTCTAAAAACTGCTTTTGCTGCATCCAATAGTTTTGGCATGTTGTAGTTCCATTTTCATTTGCCTAAAGGTATGTTTTAATTCCCCTTTTGATTTCTTTTTAACCCACTGATTGCTCAGGAATGTGTTAATTTCCATGTATTTGTGAATTTTCCATCTTTCCTCCTGTTTCTGATTTCTAGTTTCATACCATTGTATTTGGAAGAGATACACCTGGTATGATTTCAATCTCAAAATTTGCTAAGACTTCTTTTGTGATCTATCATATGATCTATCCTGGAGAATGTTCCATGTATACTTGGGAATAACATGTATTCTTCTCCTGTTGCATGGGAAGTTCTGTATTTCTGTTAAGTCCATTTGGTCTAAAGTACAGTTAAAGCCAACGTTTTTTGTAGATTTTCTGTCTATATCACCTACCTGTTATTAAAATTAGGGTACTGAAGTTCCCTATTAGTCCCTGTATTGTTGTCTATTTCTTCCTTCAGAACTGTTAATATTTCCTTAATATATTTGGGTATTCTGATGGTGGGGGTATATATACATATATTTAGGATTGCTGTATATTCTTAATAAATTAACCCCTTTGTCTCTTTTTATAGCTTTTAGCTTAATGTCTATTTTGTCTAATAATAGTACAGCCACCTTTGCTCTCTTTGGCTTACACTTGCATGGATTATCTTTTTCTATCCTTTTCCTTTGAACCTAGGTGTGTCCTTAAAGAAAGTCTTTTGTAGGCGGCATATGGTTGAGTGTTGTTGAGTTTTTTTGTTTTTTTCTTTATCAGCCAGCCATTCTATGTCTTCTGATTGGAGAATTCAATCCATTTACATAGATAGTAATTACAGGTAAGGACTTCCTAATGCCATCTTAGGGACTGTTTTCTAGCTGTTTTGTAGTTCCCTTGTTCCTTTCTTCCTCTCTTGTTGCCTTCCTTTGTGAACTGAAGATGTTCCATAGTTGTATGCTTTCATTCCCTTCTCTTTATCTTTTGTGAATCTACTGCAATTTTTACTTTGTGATTATCATGAGACTTATAAAATGGCTTATAGATATAACCATCTAGTTCATGCTGATCACTTAACTTTGATCATATACAAACCTCTACCATTTAACTCTCCCTCTAATGTTTTTGATGTCACAATTTTTTATATTGTGCATCCATTAACAAATTATAGCTATAGATATTTTCTATACTCTTGTCCTTTATCTTTTATACTAAAGTTTTATGCTTAACACATATTATAGTAATAGAATATTCTGAATCTGACTATATTCTTACCTTTGCCAGTGTATTATATATTTTCATGTTACTAATTCACGTATTTCCATTTCAGCTTGAAGAACTCCTTTTGAGCATTTTTGCAAGGCAGCTTGAGTGGTAATGAATTCCCTCAGCTTATATTTTTCTGGGAAAGTCTATACTTTCCTTTCATTTCTGAAGGACATCTTTGCCAGGTAAAGCATTCTCAGTTGGCAGTTTTTTTTCTTTCAGCACTTTGACTGTATCATTCCACTCTCTCCAGGCCTATAAGATTTCTGCTAAGAAATCTGCTGATAGTCTCATAGATGTTCCCTTAGAATTACAAGTTTTTTTCTCTTGCTGCATTTAAAATTCTCTTTGTCCTTGATTTTTGACAGTTTTATTATAATGTGTTTGAGGATCTCTTTAAGTTGATTTTGTTAAGTGACTTATCAGCTTCATGAGCTTGGAAATACAAATCTCTCTCCAGATTTGGGAAGTTCACAGCCATTATTTCTTTGAATTGGTATTCTGCTGCTTTTTCCCTCTGTTCTCCTTCTAGAGCTCTAGTAATCTGTAGATTGGTCCTTTTGATGATGTCCTACTGAGAAAGCAGTCTTTCTTCATTCCTTTTCATTGTATTTTTCTTTCTGCTCCTCTGCTTGGATACTTTCAACTAATCTGTCTTTGAGCTTACTCTTCTGTTTGCTCAAATCTGCCTTCTATTGAATTATTCAGTTCAGTCATTGTGTTCTTCATCTCCAAAATTTCTGTTTGGTTCATTTTTATATTTTCTATCTCTGTTGAGCTTCTCATTTTGTTCTTGTATCATTTTTTTGATATCATTGAATTGCCCTTTATATGGCTGGATAATTTTTTGTTCAGCCAGATTCTATTACATACACACACCTCAGGAAAACAATCACAATCTGAGTATCTTTACAACAATTATTATGAAATTTTTGTAATGTAATTATTGACCTCCATTTCTTTGGGGTCACTTTGGAGGTACACTGTGTTCCTGTGGTAGAGCTGTGTTTCCACGACTCTTCATTATCTCTGTTGCCTTGCACTGGTGTCTGTGCATTTTAGGAAGCAATCATCTCTTCCACATTTTGGTAAAGAAAGACTTTCACTTGTGGGTGGGAGCATGCTGGAACATGCAAGGTGCCAAAAGGCAGGGTGTGTGGAGACTCTGGGTCCAGGGGAGGCATGATGTCACTGGTTCAGGCTGCTGAGTCCATAGCATTCGTGACTTTGTGGTCCTTGGTGATCATGTAGGGGATCCACTGTGGCTCTGCCAGTGCTGTTGGGGGTCCTCGGCAGCACCTCCAGGTCCTGCAGCTAAGAACCAGGGCAGGCAGCAGTGGCTGTCATATCCAGTGGTATCCAGCTGCAAGTATCTGTATAGTGGCAGGGGCTGGTTGTACATACACATGTAGTGTTGTGGGCCAGGAGAAGTGGCAAGGACTGTGGCCAATTGTGGGTGCTCTAGCTCTCAGATGTAGTATTCTGGCTGCTAAGTCTTGCTGGGTGCACAGCAGTGGAGATTGGACATGGGGTTCAGGTAGGGACATGCAGGTGCACAGCTGGAGGTTGCAGCTGCAGGTGAGCACAATGGTGCAGACCAGTGACAGAAGACAGTGCCTTACTTAAGACTACAAGCATCTGTGGGGCCTCTGGCTGTTGATTTTGCCCTCCTATAGCTGCACAGTCTCCTGCACACCTGCAGGCTTATGTTAGGAGTCAAGCTGGAAGCATGCAGGAGCACAGCTGGAGGAGCTAGCCCTGAGTGCGTGTGCATTGATGGGGCCAGCTGTGAGGGTCTGAGGCTGGCATCTCTCACTTATGCAATCACAGAGGCCTGGGCTGGCTGCTGGTGTGGTTCCCAGGCTTTGGTGAGAACATGGAGGGAGGGAGCTTAGAGGGGCTCATGTAGCTTGCATCAGCAAATATGAATGCCTCTGGGGCAAAAGCTGGTAAAATCTGCAGGGGTTCTGCGGCAGCTGTGCTGAACACTTGTTCCTTCTTCAGTGGCATAAGTGGCAAGCTTGTCTGTAGATCAGATTCCTATGAACCATGATCACTCCTGTTGTGTGGCTGCTATTGGTAGGTCCTTCCTTATTCCTAGATGCCTCCATACATCTCCACTTTGCTGGACTGGGTGCAGTGGTATCTAAGTGGGATCTTGTGTGGTTCCCCAAAAGGCTGGGGAAGCTAGTGGCTCTCATCTATTCCTTTCCCAGTGAGGGGAACTCTTTCTAGCCAAGGCTTTCCCTCCTAGTGCTAAGCATTGCCAGCCTCAGGCATATTATGATGCGGCCAAAATGAAGTTGTCCTCTTTCTCTTGTGTGATAATTTTCAGGACTTTGTTCTACTGTGTTATTGAAGTTTCTTAAGTGGTCCACAGCTCTCCCAGAGATGCTTTTGTTTGTGGATAGCTGTCCAATTATTGATCTTTGTTGGGGAACAGAGGCTGGGGTCTCCTATACCACCATCTTGGTGACATCATTCCCACAGTTGTTTCTTGTTCTGGTATTTAACCAAAAAATTTGATGTTGGCTATTGGTTTAAAGTAGATTTGATATTGTATAATAGCCAAGTATTGTTTTATTCCTTCTTTTCAAAGAGATGAAAACTTCAGGAGCAGATTCTGAATTTCCTGAAGATGAAGTGGATGGATGACTCAGGCATTTAGGCAGGTGTCCAATATGGTGTTGAGAGCTTAAGCTGGACTCAGTGCTTTCAGTCTGGAGTTGGCTCTTTCCCTTCTCTGCCAGCCTCTCCTCAGACTGAGTGGTCCAGAGCAAGGCCATCAACTCCTCTAATTCTGTTTCCTTTCTGTTAAATAGGAGCCAGAAAGGAACCTACCTCACTGAGTTCTCCTGAGAACTGAATGAGATAATAGCATAAAACACTTAGCGCAAAGGCTGGCATACTAAGTGCTCTAAATTAGGCTAATGCTGCTATTTCTATTTGTTTTTTAACCTCTGACCTTTTAATGTTACAGATTTTATTATGTTTGATTGTCTGATGTTTGATGATTTACCTTACAGATGAGGAATGCCAAGCATAAAGAGAACTATCAAAGGACCTACTGGGCGGGCTGTGAGACATGACACGAAGGTAGTTTTGAAAGCTGCCTTAGTGCCCTCTACATGGCTAGATAATTTTTTGTTCAGCCAGACTCTATTACATACACACACCTCAGGAAAACGAGCACATGCTCATTTGTTTTACCATGCTTTATGGGTATGCCATGCTCATCTGGGTTAAATTAACATGCGTGGAGTCTTGTCCATATTTTTCTATTCTCAGTTTTCCAACAAATTCATGTCAAGCTGTTTTTAATCACTTTGTAAACAAAACCTAGCCTTAATGAAATGAAGAAAACATAAAAGCAACAGTGCAGTGAGCTTACAGTAGCTCCAACACTCTCAAGGTGGTGCAGAAAAGGTAGCTAATCAGCATGTCTCCCTCATCTTGGAGCTGATCTTAGAGCCTATGGACCTGGGATTAGGAATCACAGTTTGAGATCAGGGGTCACAGGGCTAAAGTGGGCAAGGAGGTGGAGGTGGGCAGAATTTCTAGAAGGGTTCCATTAGAAGACAGAAGAAGCATGTAGGGAGTTGAGAACATCTACATGCTTACTTTAAGATCAGGCTGGACTTAGGGCAAGTATGCAGCATCTCATGGGGGAAGAATGCTGTGTGAGCCAGGGTGGCACTGCTTATTCAGGGGCCATGCGCACTCCTGGGAGTGAACCTCCATATAAGGTGGATAGTTAAGAACTCTGACTTGGGATGGCTTGGCTTCACTCTTTTCTCCTCCATCTTCAAACCCCAAATACCAGGAGGGCTGGAGCGACCCTTTAAGCCATTGTGGCAGGCTGAATTCTAAGTTGGGCCCCAAGATTTCCTGCCTCTGGTATATAAGCCCTGCATGTTCTCAGGGACTATGAGTAACTCGTGTGATTAGGTGATATGTCACAGTTGACTTTGAGAAAGGGAGATGATATTGGGGGAGGGGGGCACTAATCTAACCACATGAGCCCTTTAAATTTTAGTCTAAAGGTCAGAGAAAGAGAAGGGGTCAGGGATATAAAGTGAGAAGATTTGATGTACTGTTGCTGGTTTGAAGAGCCAGTACAGAAAATGGGAACCTCAGTCTTACAACCATAAGGAACTGAGCTTATCCAACAAAAGGACTGAGCTTAAAAGCAGAATTTCCCTAGAAATTCCAGATGAACAGTCAGCCTGGCTGACACCTTGATTTCAGGTATTTACTTGCAGAATCCAGCCATCCTGACTTATGACCTACAAAACTGTAAGCTAATATGTGCTGTTTTAAGCTGCTAGCTTTGTGGTAATTTGTTATGTAGCAGTAGGAAACTAATACAGCCATCTTCACTCTATTTCCTTTATGAGCTGGAGCTCATTTCAACACATTCTTTTGCCTTGTGAGAAATATCTGGCCCAGCTTAGAACCAACAACAGCTGCACTCCTGAGTGACTATAGCAAGCTTTTATCCCTCTTGAAACCACAAATGGCCTTGTTCCTAAGTAAGGACCCCTTGAACACATAAACATCAGCCCGCACCACAGCCCTTATAAAGTGGTGGCCACCATTGTCAAGGGCACACTAACCTGATCCTAGAATCCCACTCTTCAGTGGTTCACGTATGAACTTGTATATTCTGTTAAGTAGACTGAAATCCTTTCTGGAACAAGACAGGGCACATGTGTGCACATGCATGCATGCACATGCACACACACACACACACACACACACACATTTCCCTTTGTTTCCAGATTTTTAGGGCACTTCATAGGGGCAATAAATTGGCAGCTCATGATTAACAACTGGATTCCTTGCTTTAAATTTAAAATAGCTGGGAAGGTGTTTGAAGGGCAAAGAAAAATATATTAGCTATAGTATTTGGAAATACAACTAATCTGTTAAAAATGAATTTATTCCAATGTTTCCCAGCTTAAAAAAATACGTGTGTATAATATACATCATACAGCATGTGGAATAATTATGTTACAATATATTAGAAAACTTACCTCTCTAGTCTCCTTGATTGACTTCTTCCCCTTTTGTAACAATCCTTTTATGACCCCATGTTCCTTCCATATCTTCAACCATTTTGTGTGTGTATGCACTGATAGATCATACTTTTACTAAAAGCAAAACCATCCCAGAATGTACTCCAAAAGCCAGGGGGACACAAGTAGAGGGAGGGTGTCACAAAGTGCATGAGGAGGAGAAGGGCAGCTAGATGGGGCTGGGAGTTGCTGTGTGCATCAGGGAAGGAGGCTCACCCACTGCCATCTCTCCTGAGGCCTGGAGCGCCATGGGGGACTTGGCATCTTCTGCTAAGGAACTGATCTCCGACAGACAGAGCAACCAATTGCTTCAGTACTACTGTCAGAGAGATGGCTGAGGCTTGATCAGGAGGCTGAAGACTCCTGACTGGAATCTCTGGATGAGAAGGAAAGAACCAGGGGGCAAAAGACGCTGCAGGCAGAGGCACTCACAGCAACAGAGGCCGGGAGACCTAAACCAGCCTGGGGTCCCGGGAGCCATGAGCCCCGCACATCCCTGAGCTGGAACGTGTGGTGGCCGTGCGGCTCTACAGGGGACGGGAAATGGAGGCTGGTTTTGCCATGCTGGATATTTTAACTTATCTATGGTTTATTTTTATACCTTTTCCACTGTGGTGTATGTTTAGGAATTTGAACTTAACCCTTTAGGCAAGAGAGAGCCATTGAAGATTTGGTTTTATTTTTTGGAAAATAACGTTTTTTATTCAAATGATAAAATTTACTCTAAATAGTGATGCGTACATATTGCAGATGATTGGAGGTGGCCTGGACAGGGCAGGGCAATGCTTCTACTGTGCTCTGCCATTTCGCCCCACCACAGCCTGGAGGATATGGTGCAGGCGTTTTCTGGACCTGCACGAGGCCTCTCCAGACCAGGCAGGCTGACCTTCTGGGTGGAACAGATCTGTCCTTCCAGCTCCTCAAGTGAGCTCAGAGTGCACCCTGGCTGAGAACCAAGAAGTTCGAAGCTACAGGGTGGAGGCAGAGGGGCTAATTTGGAGACGGCCCCACCCAATGTGGTCCTGAGAGTGGGTGGAAGGACCCAGAGGATGGAGCCTCAGACCAGTAAGGGGTAAATGGGTACAATCTGTGGCTGACTGGAAGAGAGTATGGAGGAAAGAGAGGCGTTCCTTTGTCTGAAGCTCTTTTTGAATTTAGAATCTTGTTCTAACAGATTATGAAATTCCTCAAAACCATAGTCCTTCTAAACCTGGGTTTTTTCCTTTCCCACCAGCAAGCCCAGCTAAGGATGCAAAAGTGACAAGAGTTAGGCCTTTGCATCTTAGCCTGTGAGGTTAGAGGGAAAAAACTGCTTTAATTTTACTTTTTAAAAACAGCTATTAAATTCATAGACTGCAAAAACTTTGGGGAAATTAAACCATTGGAATTATGTCAGTTGCTAATGCCTCTGGGTCAAACAGTGTGTTTAGTGAAAGAAAAGGACTGCGTTTTGCACAGAGCTCTTTGCAGCCACCCACTCCCTCTGACAGAGACGAGCAACGTGAGGGATCAAATTCCAGAGAGAGTCACGCATGGTTCACCCATCTGCATGTATGGTAAAACTGTGACAGTATTTATGTCTCACGGCATGAAAGATATTCCTGAAAAGATGCTTACAAAATGATTTTGCTCTCACACAAATCATCTCCTCCTCGTTGCCTTGCTTTAAAATTTCTAAGACATACTCCCATGTAGAAATATATTTAAGTTCTAGGCAAAAAGCGTGTCTCTCTCCAGTGCAATGTCCTCTCCCATGACATGCCAGAGATTCTCATTTTCTGAAAGAAATTAGGAAAAGCCCACCAGGGTCCAAGGATGGGCTTGCTCTCGGCTCCTAGGCACTCTGCCATTTTGGGGGCCCCAGAGCAGTAGCTGCAGCCTTCCCTCCAGATGCCCCACAGGTGTGCGTGCTCCCTACAACTCGCTGGATCCCATGATGAGTACTGCCCTTCTCACCCACATGGTGGGAGAGTTCTTGCTCTTTCATTAAATACTGGTCAGCATCCAAGAACCTCACACCTACTCCCCTCTGCATTTCTAGGGGCTACATGAAAGCTGAGGCCCACCCTCTAATTGCTTAAATTGCAATTTTCGAAGACAAGGTCTCCAAATAACAAGACTTATTTGTGCATTAGAAGAAATCCATAGCACTTTTGATCTGGTTGTTTTCTTATAAATATTTGTTAAAATAAAATCCTCAGTTTGGTCATCATTTTGAAGTACTTTTCATCCATCCATCTACCCATTCATCCATCCATCCATTTCTCAGGTACTATTCTAGGTGCATGAAATTCCTCTAAAGAAACATCTTAAATGAAGGAATTAAACCTTTGCTCATAGGTAGTAGCTCATTATTTTTGGCACTTTTGAACTTTCTGTATATTGCTCAAATAGGGCATTTAGCTTCTCTATATTACACTGATACTGAAATCTATGTATTTTGAAACAAGAGAGCTGGAATAGTCCCATAAACAAAAAGTTATCAGATCAACTCATAAGATTCATACTATGAATTCACTTTTACTGTGTTCTTCCTACATGCTGGGCAAGTGCTAAGAGCGTCACAGGCACCATTCTACCTCAACCTCAGACAACCTTTCAGCAGTCCTGTGAAGAGGTTCTATTTTTATCTCCTATCTGTAAGCGAAGTCAGGAATTGAGCCTTAAAGAGGTTAACAACTTGCTCAAAGCCACCACATTGAGTGGCTGAGCCAGGCTTGGACCATGCCGACCAGGTACACATGTTTTATGGAAGGCCTGCCACAGGCCAGGTACTGCTCTAGCCGGTGCTGGGAGACAGCCTTAAATAGGACAGGCAGGCATACCCTGCCCCTAGAAGCTACTGTTTAATAGGGAGAGCAAACACGGATTCCGACAAGAGCACCATGAGCAAAACAAATGCCTAACAGAGAATGCAGAGTGACAGGAGGTGTGTGAGAATATTTTAGAGAGAATGGTTATGGAAGGCCACTCTGAGGAGGTAACATTGGGAGAAATCCTAAATGAAGAGAGGGAGTAAGTCATTTAAATACCTGGGAAAATGTTCAAAGCTGAGAAACTTGAAGGGCCAAGGCCCTGAGGGCAGACAAGCTTGCTGTATTCAGGGGTCAGAAAGACAACAAACGAGGCTGAGATGAGATGTAAAAGGAGAAGGCAGCAGGCAGAAGCAGCCCATCATGGAAAGTCATGGAAAGAAGAATATTATATCAAAAAAAGCTAGTTCAGGGCCAAAATGTTTTGTGATAGGATGGGAAAGGTGCAGGAGAGAGAACTGACTGTGCAGGAGAGAGACATTCATCTCAGGATAAGAGGGGACCACCCAGGGCTCCCACCTCCAGACCCTAACTCTGCATGAAGAATCCTGGTGGTCAGAAGTATAAGCTAATCTCAGGTTTTGGGCATCCCTGTTTACTGTTCAGCGAATATAGGACAATGGGTTATTTAAAAAAAATATTTGGCAACAAATGCTTGTTAAATGCATGAGGAAAGCATTAGTCCAATTTTCATTTGCATAACTCAAGAAGAAAAATTATGACAAAATGGTATTATCCATTTCTGTATTCCATTCTTTCCTTGTATTATTCAAAAAAGAAGGATTTTAGGAGTGGAAAGTAAGTGTAAGAAGGAATAAGAAAAAAAATGCTAGTGTCACTATTCTGGCTGGGTATCCTAAAAGAGTGCCTTTCTTGCTTCAAAAACACAGAGCTAGGAAATCCTAGAGCAGGAATTTGAAACCAGTTCTGCTTGACTTCAGTGTACTCTTAATTTCCCATTCCTATTAGTCTAACACATACACACACACACACACACACACACACACACACACACACACACACACACCCTGTAAACAATAATTACACTTCACTTCCTACACTTAGTTGTAGGTCCATATTTTTTTTCAGTTTCAAAGTGTTACAACAACGTATACTTGGGACAAGTGAGAGAACAATGCGGAATCCTCCGGAGGCAGGTCATCTGGGAGAGCTGCAGCCATAACACATGTGATCGTGCCAGCTTATAAGGAGCTCTTTGAAAACTTAGATTCTCCTGCCCTTAAATAAATGTTCTCCAGGCAAGTTCTCCTCTCTCCTCACCCAATAGCCACTGTGCACACAGGAGAGCAAATCACCTCATGTTGGCCCTTTAAGGCCTCAAATAAAGGTGAACTACAGAAATAGAAATTATTAGAAAGGGTCTAAAGAGATAAAGAATATTGATTCCAAATAGCTAGATTTCTTTTAATTGCTTAAACTAACTTGACAACTTTAAGCAAGCATGGTATTTTTTAAAATCTGAAAGTATAACACACACATATTATATACTTGGCCAATGAAATGAAATAGGCTCCCGCAGTAAAACTTGAGGGACTCTTTTAAAAAAAAACCTATTAGTAAATGCATCTGTTTGGATGTATAAATGAGTGCACCCCTAAAATGAAGCATTAATTTTAAGGTTCTACTAACCTCTTCTGAAACGCAGTCATTTTTGGGTTCTGACGGAGCAGTCATTTCTCATAAAAGGTGGTTGCAGTCAAGAACTCAGGCAGAGAAATTAAGCATAGCCCCAGGGGAAGTATAAGAAAATCTCGAGGATCAGACTTCCAATTTCCATTCTAGGGCTGCCTGATAATTCTGACTTACCTTTTAGCGTGAGCACACAGACAGAGGCCTTTACACTCTGGCCACATGCCTGAGGACTTGACTAACTTAAGGGCTTCTGACATGTTTGTAAAGCAACATAGGGCAACTGACTGCAAAGGAGGGAAAAAACATTTATCTTTGTGCATTAAAATGTAAGAATTTGATTCTGAGGTTTTGAAACTCTAATGAAACAGCCCTGGGAAGACCCCTGAGCTGAAAGCACTGGTCCCAGCCCCCCGGTTAGTCACAGCACCTTAAATCCAGGGACCCTTCATGGTCCAGTGCAGGTGGTTGAAGGAGGTGGAATCTGATGATCTACCAGAACCCTAGATTAATTATTATGAGGGGGCAGGGTGAGCAACAATTCCTGAGTCAGCCCATTTGGAGGGCTTTGCTCCTCAATTAGGTCTTGGGTGTTTTGAAGCAAAGAAATGAAGAGATCAGAGTTAATGCACTTGCTCATCAACTTAAATTTCACTTTGCTCATAGACCAAAAAAGGCAATAAACCTTAATGACAGTTTGCTGTATATGATAACTGTGGAACTCTTAATTAGGTTTGAAAATGTGGCTGGCACGAGGGAAGGGCAGCCCTCTTGGGGGTGTGGAGGAACTGAGCCCTCCCTTCCAAGTCCCAGGTGTCTCTGACCCACCGGCATGCTTTGTACTCTGCCTTCATCCACTCTGCTTAGTGGTCAGATTTAATTTACTTATGTCAGCTCTGTGAGATTCTTGGGAAGGAATAGTTTACGTCCCCTTAAAACTTTTTCCCCGAAGGAAAGTTTTTTCCAGAGTGTGACCACTGAGTTGAGCACTGAAGTCAAAGTTACAAATCTGGATGTAAGATCTTTGTACTTGAAATTTCTTATCCTTCAATGATGTGTTAATCAAGAGTTTTTATAGAATGGCCACTTAAGACTTAAAAACTAGAATATTTTCAGGTAGACGTTTGCCAACCTGATGACCATTGAATGGGTACTTACTGTGTAAAAGGCGCTGTGCCAGCTGGCCGTGAGAATCCACACAACCCAGATGCTGGCTAGTGCCCTTTCCCTGGGAGACTTGCTCAATTCATTCCGGATTCTGGTCCCAGGGTCAGAGATCATCAAACCTCTTCTTGTCTGTGAGTTCTGAGTTCCTGAGGCTCCCGGACTGGTGGGATCATGGGTGATATTTTGTTTGTTTGTTTGTTTCTATGTATTTCCAAGGAGCATATACTATTTAAATATAAAAAATGGTGACATCTATATACTTATTTTTATCCAATTTTAATTTTAAAAACCTCTAGTGTTTCATGGCTAAGTATTGTAATGGATGAGTTCATACTTGGTTTGTTGGAGTGGGTAGAGGTGATCAAGCTCACATAAATAAAAATAGAATAAAGTTTCATAAATAGAATTGTGTATATACATAGATGTGTATATATAACATTACTTTATATCTATAGCTATAGGTACATCTATTTATATTTATGACCAGGGAGACAAGACTGGTGGTTTTAGATCAGGAGTCTTCTGTTGTTTCATTAAAAAGTCCCAGAAATTACACTCAAATCTTTACATTTTAATATATATTAAGTATATATGTCAAATATGTTAAATATATATAATTACATATTTATATAAATACATACAATATATAAACATACTACATGTATGTCATATTATAATAGCATTTGATAGACAGACAGATAGAAGGGTATAAGATTTTTCCTGGAGCACAGAGACTGTGCATAGACAGCTAGAGCAGACTCATCAAGTCAGCCCTAGGAGACTGTGCATCTCTGTTATGGACTGATTTATGTACCTTCCTCTCCCAATTCACACTGAAACCCTAACTCTCAATGTACCTGCATTGGAGATAAGGCCTCTAAAGAGGTAACTGAGGTTAAATTAGGTCCTTAGTGTGGGCCCCTAGTCTGATAGGACTGGTGTCCTTATAAGGAGAGGAAGAGACCCCAGGGATGAGCGTGCACACAGGAAAGTCCATGTGAGACCACAGTGAGAAGCCAGTTCTGGCAAACCAAGGAGAGAGGCCTCAGGAGAAACCACACCTGTCAACACCTTGGTCTTGGATTTCCAGCCTCCAGAACTGCGAAAACAAACGTTTGTAGTCTCAGCCATGCCTTCTGGGGTCTTGTAGTGGTGACCATGGCCCCACTAATATAGTCGCTGGGTTAGATGTCCTCACTGCTGCTCAAGAACCCTTTATAAACCAGTCATGGAATACTGGTGGAGCTTGGATGTGGCATGACATGTTTCAGTGGATCCAACCAAATTAGCTACATCGTCAACATCTACAGATCCCAGTGCTGTGTGCAATCTATGTGCTGTGGATGCCGGCTCCTGGGTCTGTGATGGGTAAGGGCCCCACAGGCATCTCTCTCAGCCTCCACAGGTATGATGCTGCCTTTCTGGTTTAAACAAGTATTCCCTATCTTAGCAAGTCTTGATATTTTAGGAGTTTTTTCTAAAGAGTTTTTAAGAATGCATTCTCAGTTATGAAGGTTAAAGTATTTTGTGCAACCCATTCATACAGTAAATCATACTACATGTGAAAAATAAAATAATAATTCACACTTTCAACTATTTCACCTTACCCCTTTATAGCAAACTTATTCACTACCAGTCTCTTCTGTTCACAATTTCCTCAAACCTGAAATTGTATCTTGAACATGGCGGGCCGTCCCTATATTACACACCTGAGGATATTTGTCTTCCCTTGTTCTCACACATCTTTGATCACTGGGACAGTAGGAAACAAAGTGTGTCCTTTACATGGTCATCATGCCAAGTTTAGTGCTGGGGAGGAGGCATTCAAAGTTTCTTGGCTTTTGTTTTTTCCAGGTATCCTGACAGTTTCTCCTGCCATTTATAGGATTCTTCAGTTTGAAAATTGTGTGGTTCCACAGGCTTGCTGTAGGTTGAATTATTTTTTTTATTATTTATGTTTACTAAATTTTCTCCCATGAATATATATATTTATTTTAATATGTAAATTCCAGATATCTAAAATATGACTAGGTCTTTCAACTTTAAGTTTAAAGTGTATGTTTTTTAGATCAGAAAATGTTTTTATCTTTTCTTTGATTGGTTATTTCTTCTTTCTCTATATACTCTTCTTTTGGAAATTCCTATTGTCCATAGATTTGATCTCCAGGTCTTTTTATTCTCTCCCTATTTTCATCTCCTATTTCTACTAGGTTTGGGGTAAATTTCCTTTGAATTTGCTTTTAGAAGTTTGTCTTCTAATTCAGTAATTTCTTTCCTATGGTCTCTAACTCAGCCATCCATGACAGGTATTCAAAAGGTGGCCCCTATTATCTCCCCACTGTCCTTTCTTTCCTTTCACCATTCTCTTATAAGTTTCAAAGATACAGTGTTATGTGGAGTTGCTTCCAATTTCTCACTGAAAAAGCTAGAAGATACAGATATGAAAAAAAGACTCCGCAATGTAAATAGATAATAGCAATGTGAATTAAGGATAAGAACAATCCAGGATAACAATATCCTGATGGAATTGCCAAAATTAAAATCTTGATGAAGACTGAGTAAGAAATACATTTTTGGTCTAAATCTAAATCTGGGGGGCCGCCCTACACCAGGCTTAGATAAGGTAGGAACACAAAGTCCTCTGCCTGTCCCTCACTCGGGGGCCCTTCTCCAACTCCCTGGGCCCCCCTTTCTGAGCTGCCGTGGTTATTCCTCCAACAGCTACCTATTTTCTGTATCCAGGGGCTGTGGTCCCTGGGCCCCAGCACTGCTGGGGCAACGGAAACCATGGTGGCCACTGCACAGTGAGAGTGAACATTCCTCAGTAAAGGTCTTAGAAACTTGGCGTGGGGAGCAGTGTGCTGAGGACTTGAACACATACCAGGAAGAGCTACAGACAGTGCCCTCAGGAGACACAGTGCAGGGGAACCCAGCGGCAGACAGCTGTCAGCCCGGCCAGCACGCCCTCCCAGAGGGGGCCCCTCAGTCCCACCAAGGGCCAAGGGAGGACATGCAGACCTACCATTCCGGCACAGTCCTGAAGGGAGAGGCTAGAAAGTGCACGTGTGGTGCGCTAAAGACAATGTACCTTCCCTGTATTTTGGCAAATTGTAGGTATGGATAGATTCCTATCCTTCAATGTATACATGGGGAGAGGAAAAAATTATCACAGGACTTACTCAGAAAGACTGTAAAGCATGGCGGTGGTGGCATGGTCAGACCCTTTGGAAGAGCATCCTTTGGACATGATTTGTTACAGAGAATTGAAGTAAAACATACAACATATGCTAGGTGCTCTCGGTAAGCTCAGAAGAGAATGAAACCAAGTCCAAGGGGACACACGGAGGAAATGAAGTGAGCATCCATTCTCTAGAGCTGACACAGACTGGGTCTCCTTCCCTCCCAGGCTTGGGGCATTTCATAGCCCCATGCCTTTGCACACACTGACCCTCCTGCCAGCTGTGCCTATGTGCCCCCCATGCCTGGCAAAGTCCTGTCATGCTGCCTGACACGGCCCGCATGCCACCGTCCCTGAAAGCCGTCCCAGCAGCTGCAGGTGCCCCCTCACCGCTCTCTCTACACAGCACGACGGCTTTTAACACTGCAGCCCCACACCTGCCAGACAGCTTTTACCATCTGTAAGACAGTAACTGAGTTCTCAGTGACGCGCTTGTATTTCATTTATCTCCGTAGAGCTTACTCATCACGGTTTCTGACATACAATTATGACAAATAAATGAGAGCCTTGGAAAGATAAGGATAGGTGACAGCCTCTGTTTATAACAGGGTCCTCAACAACTGTCAGAAGGACAAAGACAAAGGATAAGGGGGATGGGGAACCGAGAAAGAACTAATACATACTGGGAACCTGCTATGCTCAGATATTAAAGTGCTGATTACAGTAAAGGAACTTCTTTCTCCTTTTCGAAGAATTACAGTTGCAGCACATCGCCTCAAACTCATTGACTTTTGGGACATAACGGCCACAGCCAGCCAACTTTTCCTGAGAGATTAGTACAGCATGTGCAAGCCTCAGTATCAAAACGGACACTCAAAGTTCAATGACAAATTGATTTTGGAAAACTTGAGTAGCATCTCTCCTCTGAAACAGTGTGGGTGAGTTCCCAGACCCGACTGCAAACGCTCATTTAACCCAGAGCTTGTTCAATCCTATCAGTGGCTGAAATGATTTGCAAAACGTATGAACTTGGTTTGCTTCTTCTGCATCACTAGCTGGCCAAACGGTCACTTAACCAAAACACATGGTTCCCACCTGTCTTGAAGATGAGCTGTGACAACTAAAACAAGGCAAGTGAAGCCCCTCTGAAGAGTGTTCCTTGCTCTAAGAGCCACTAATAGTTCAACTATTAGAAAACCCTAAGCACATTACAATACTCTCTGCAGGAAGAGGCGTGCTCGTCTGTGACCCCTCTCTGCCCCTGGCATCATACAGCCTTATGACTGGCCTCTCGCGTGCATGGGGGTTAACAAGAGGGACAAGACTTGTCTGTGGAATGGATGCACATAGAGTGTCAACCAAGCGTCTACTGCTTCTTGAGAAGAAAATCGATGTGGGGATGACAATTAGGACAAAAGCAACAGGTCAGAGTATTTCAGGATGTCAGAACTTTGAAGAGAAGCAAGGTTAGCACCCAAGAATATCAAAGATGACACAGAATCAGCGCAATGTCCTGAACGAATCTTCCAGACGTATCCCAGGACTGAAGCACCTCCTTTGATGTTTCCTCTACTCAGATACTAGTTCTTGTTTCTGGTTGGGGGGCAGCCCCTGGAAAGTCCATTTGCTGATAGTTTCTCCTGCATCTCAGGCTTGCCTACAGAGCCACTCCAGGCAGTTGGCACCTTGTTTTCTTGTAGGCTTACATGGTACACTTCTGTGGTGATGTACATGGCATTTTGCCTCCGTCTGGTAAGCAGGTTCCATCTGGAATCCCTTGTAGGTTGTGTTCAGAGAAGCCAAATGCCCCAGAGAGCTTTCTCCAAAAAGGACTTACCCAAAGATAGGAACTCATCTGAGTTCCAGGGCTGGCTCACTCACAGTATCCCTCCTGAGCAGCAAAAGGTGAGGCGCTCTCCCCTCCCAGCCAGCCTGAGCCAACAGGCAGTCCCATCCCTGGGCGAGGCCCACCCTGGCCCAGGAGCTGTCATGACTGGTGAGAAGCTGCCTCATCACACACAGCCACGCCTGCCCCAGAAGGTTCCAGATCGGCTGACTCACTTCCAGCTTCCTCTTTTTCTATCTGTATGGTGGCCACCCCCCTGCTTCATCCACCTTGCCTCTGGGTCAGTTCAGCCCCACCTCTGGCTTTGCTGCCTTGGTTTAGTAAATGCCCCCCACCCCTTAACAATAGGCTACTTGTAGCAGGACCTTTAGGCTACTTGTAGCAGGACCTCTTTGGAGGATGGCCCGTACAAAGGGCCTGTAAGAGGAGGCCTGGCACTCTGGGGACACTTTCCCTGATTCCCACATTTCCGTTCCTGCCCCAGCCGGTGAGATGACAAACATGGATGGACCTTCCTGTGCTATGTGTCCCTCACTGTCAGCCCTGGGGAGCCCCCGCTAGGCCAGCGTCCAGTCCTGCCCACCTCTCAGGATGGAGGCAGACCGGCTGCTGGCCTTGAGCCTGTGTATCTTCCTGCTGTCACCAAGGACTTAACTGGCTCACCTCCAGCACATTGAACAGCTGATTGTGAAACTGCAAAATGGTATTTGGAGCCAAAGTTCTTCCTGAATCCTCCCTATTTCAAGTACTCTCTCTCTCTCTCCTTTTACATAGGAAAAATAAATAAATTTTGTTTACTTATACTACCATGACAAAGTGCTTCCTGTTTATGTTCAGCCTCCCCTGGTCAGTAGTTTTAATTTATGTGAAGAGAAAATAGAATGCCATGTGAACGTAGACTCCAGCTGGCCCCATCATGTATGTTGAAAGCTAAGGTGAGAAGCCCCACAGAGGTAAAAACTAGATTGTAATTTAGGAAATGGTGTGTGAACGAGAGTAGGAAACACCAGATGTGATTTAAACCCCTGATCTGGAGCTAGCCCACTGTGTGGCCTCAGGGACATTGCTTCAGCTCTTAGGGCACAGTTTCCTCATCGGTATAAAGAAAAAAGGACCAGACATTCTAGTCTTTTCTAGGCTGACTTTTATAATTCTATGACCTAAACCAGTCTGAGACTATAAATTCTATTTCAAAAAAATAATTTATAAGACTAAAAAGAAATCAAAACATACAAAAATATAAATATTTAATGCCAAGGAATTTTATAAAACACACTCCTAAGAAAGACTTTATCATGCATTGCTATTAAGCATGAATCTATTAGAAACATCTGGCTATCCACTGAAGCTTAACATTTCTTGAACAAAAGTGATACTCCTTTTAATAAGTTTGACTGCATATCTCATTCCTCTCACTATTCTGAGATGAGTTTCCATCTACCTACCTATTCATAACCTGTCAATATCTCTGCATAAGTGTATACACACACACACACACACACACACACACGAACAAAATGGGACAGTAAAGATGCACCTGAATTAGGCTGGACCAGAGAGGAAGAAATGGGACTTACGGGAGCTGCCGAGTTTTTGACGGTGACGCTGGGGGTGGTGGCTCGCAGGGCTCCACTCACTCCATGGTAGTATTTGAAGCAGATCTTAGTTTCAGCTGAAAGACAAAAATGAAATGGGACTGAGAAGTTGGGTATAAGCCAGGAAGAGCTAGCTGTGACCAGAGAGGATAGCCAGGAAGTGCAGCTTAAGTCCTCCCACGAGCCAGGCACGTCACACCTGACAGTGTTGGTCCAACACATAGCCTCATGGACAGATTTGACTTCTTTCTAAAAATGAGTCATCAAAACTTGTGTTGGCTTTAGCATTTTTTTACCAAAATTAAACCCCTTTGTAGCCAAATGAAAAAGGCATCTCTGCCTTCATACTGTATCTGTCTCCTTTGCTGCTTAATCTCTGGGTCAAAAAGCTTCTGCCCAGCCCTAGAGCCCTGCAGGCCTGCATGTAGGTTTGTTAATTGTCAAAAGGAACTTTACTCATGACTTAAGATTGATGCAACCAGCCCTTTACTCACCTCCCCCAAGGACATAAAGAAGTATGAACAGAAATGATGGCTAGATTGTCAGGGACTTATAGGAACACCACGGCCAGACTTATGTCAACAAAATGACCGGAGTCAACCAACCATTGACAAGGAGTTTCACATCTCTCCTCATCAGACCCTTGCTGATGTCCAGATGTCTGAGGTCAATTGTCACCCCCTGACCCTCACTTCCTTACTATACAAGAAGCTTGAAATCAACCCTAAGTTAAGATTTTTTAGGATATGAGTCCACCATCTTCTCAGTCTGCTGGCTTCCCAAATAAAGTCACTCTCCTTTCCACAGCACCCTGCCTCTCAACTTATTGGCATGTCATGTGGTGAGTGGCATGAGCTTGGGCTCAGTAACTATGTTTAGACATCACAGCATCCATCCTATCACATGAGAGGTTACTGCTTTTAAATGCTTAGTTCTAAGATTGCACTCGTTTTGATGCCTACCACCACTCTGTTTCTTCTGTAATGTTTGTTACTTTTTCATTGTAATTACTACCTTGGTAATGTGGAGGAAGACTTTGAGAAGTTATTGAAATATGTGGATGGGAAGCATACTTTCTAAACTCTGGTACACATCAGTGATGACTTCTTTGCAACATGATGTGTTTTCCTTCAAAGCTCTATAGACGTAGGCAGGAAAAAATACGACCCTGGGGAGTCACACTTCCTGAGTTTGAATTTCAGCTCTGCTACTGACAATCTGAGACCAAGAGTAAGTCACTTAACCTCCCTTACCCCACGTTCCTTGTGAAATACAATAATACCTGCCTTGTAAGATGCTGGATAAGCAAATAACAGTTCTTAGAGGTCAACCGGGTGTTCAGTAAATATGAGTGAGGGTGATGATGTTGGCCAGACCATGATGCTACGACTCCATTTCCTTCTGGCATTTTGCTGTACAGAGAAGGACATCTGGGCCATCCTGAGTTTTGTTCATTGGAAGGTGACCTGCTTTCCCTTGTTTTTTCACTGGATTTTTTTTTTTCTTTAAATTTGAAAAATGTACCCGGTCATAACTTAGTCCCTTATAGTCATGGTGTTTGGAACAACAGGAGGAATCTCCAATTTGAGATCCTATCACAAACCTGGAAATGTGGCATCAGCTGTAATGTTTTAAAAAATAATGTCCAAAATTCTTTTAGTGTCCATTCTAGCTATGCTCATTATGAAAAATATGAACAATAAAGAAAAGTATTTAAAAAACATAAAAAAGAAAAGTATGAAAAAATAAGGAAAATAAAGAAAAGCATTAAAAAGTAATATTTAAGTATTAAAAAATATTTTTTAAAAGTACTAAAAATGTTGTCACCATCCAAAAGACAAACAACAACAAATGTTGGCAAAGATTTGGAGAAAGGGAAACCCTCCTACACTGCTGGTGGGAATGTAAATTAGTTCAACCATTGTGGAAAGCAGTATGGAGGTTCCTCAAAAAACTAAAAATAGAAATACTATTTGACCCAGAAATTCCACTTCTAGGAATTTACCCTAAGAACGCAGCAGCCCAGTTTGAAAAAGACAAATACACCCCTATGTTTATCGCAGCACTATTCACAATAGCCAAGAAATGGAAGTAATCTAAGTGTCCATCACTAGATGAATGGATAAAGAAGATGTGGTACATATCACAATGGAATATTATTCAGCCATAAGAAGAAAACAAATTCTACCATTTGCAACAACATGGATGGAGCTAAAGGGTATTATGCTCAGTGAAATAAGCCAGGTGGAGAAAAACAAGTATCAAATGATTTCACTCATCTGTGGAGTATAAGAACAAAGGAAAAACTGAAGGAGCAAAACACCAGAAGACTCACAGAACCCAATAATGGACTAACAGTTACCAAAGGGAAAAAGACTAGGGAGGATGGGTGGGAAGGAAGGGATAAGGTGGAGGAGAAAGAGGGCATTATGATTAGCATGTATAATGTGGGGGGGTGCATGGGGAGGGCTGTGCAACACAGAGAAGACAAGTAGTGATTCTACAACATCTTACTATGCTGATGGACAATGACTGCAATGAGGAATGTGGGGGAGGAGCTTGGTGATGGGGGGAGCCTAGTAAATATAATGTTCCTCATGTAATTGTAGAGTAATGATACCAAAAACAAAAGTACTAAAAGTGTTCTTTGCATATTTGAGAGTATAAACTTTTTACAATGTTGTTTTTTTAACTAACATTATTTTAAAAGCATGTTCTGCTAGCCTTTAGAACTTTATAATATTCCTTGTTCTGTGGAATCATTGAATCAATTTACAATTTGTAAATATTCCCCTAGTTTTGAAAATTGGTGCTTTTCCCTAAAATGAATGACTTTTTTGGAGATTATTTTTAGGTTCGAATTTGCACCCCAGGATAATGAAGCAAAAATTGCTAGCTAGCTACCTACCCAATGCCCTTAATAACAGAATCTCAGTTTTACTTTGGGTGGTAATGTCCAGCTAAAGGACTGTTTTATAACCTCCCTAGCAGATAACATTGATGTTTGCCATTGTCGTTTGGGGATTTTTAATATATGCAGCTAAACCTAACTGATATAGAAAGTTTTCTTGACATACAAGATATGAATGTTGCAATATTCTTCCTTATAAGATAGGAGTATTTTAAGGATTCTCCCTTTCTGTGGCCAAACGGCTTTCCAAAAAGCACTTTACTCTTCTACCAGAACACGTCACACTGACCAGCTCATAGTAACTTTGTTAACATTGAGCATTACCAAACATAAGCTTAAAACAGTATCTCATTTTAACTTCATTTATTTGAGTATTAGTGAGATTAAACATTTTTTTCATCACATTTTAATTAGCCATTTGCATTTGTCTTTTTTCTCCACTGAACAGTAGTTGTTGAGACTTCCCTCAGCCTGGATGATACTTGGTGCTCACCTTTCGGTGGACAGATTCTTACTTAGATATGTCAACACTTCCAGTTTCCATCCACATTCATTCTTTCCCTGCAGTGATTCTGCATATCTGTTGTCTTTTAAGCTCTTGGTGGACAATCTTAGTTCCGTATTTGCCAAGGCATCTCACAATTGTCCCCATATTAGGTCTACACCCCTAGATCCATTCTCAGCTTGATACCCACAGGTATCCTGTGGGTTAGGGAGCATGGAGGGACCCTGAATAAAGCAGAGAGCCATAGAGCTGGCACATACACAGAGTCAGTGTAGCTCAGAGAGTGAGTTACTCTGCCTGTAGGTGCCAGCAGATTCGGCATGGAGGGGTCAGATGGCCGCATCTTGAGCTGAGTTGGGTGGAAGGAACATCTAGATAACAGGCATCCTGAGTAGGTGTTACTAGCTTTCCTTTCAAAGAAAAGTATTCCAATGCTTTTTAGTAAGAAAGGTCAGGGAAATGATACACAATCTTGCATTGAATGCTATTGCAAGGGAGCAGATAAGTATTTTGAACTAAGAATTCATGGAAACCTTCAGAGCATGGCAACTGTCTTCCGAGAAATCCCTGAAGAAGGCTGTTTTCTTTTCTTAAGCAAGTGATTTAATAGCCTGTTCCGGTATTTAGCAACTTGACAATTAACTAATCTTTCCTTTTGTTAGCCTAAATACTTCTTGTAATTTAAAACGATTTCCTATTCAAACTTGAAACAGATATTGAGTTATTTAAAAGTTTTTCTCATTTAGGGGAGGGGTGGGTGTAAAGGGAAGTCACCCACAAGTATTAAAACACATGCAATGATTTAATGCATAAATGATTTGTTGTATAGATTTTTAAAAATCATTCATCTCAGAAAATTCCATGCTACTTTGCTCTGGTTTTGGTGACAGTTGCATTAAATCAATCTATTTAATTAACCCCACACTGAGTTTTTCCTAGAGGAAACTGGGTACTATTTATTTTATATCACCAGTGTCATGTAATGCAGGGATCCTCTGTAAATATCTGTTGAAAAATGACTAATGAACTATTGGTTTCATTTGATCGACTCTACTGCCTCATTAACCCAGGAGCAGGTATAATGTCCTGGTGGGCCCTAACTCTTCATAGAGAACATGCATTTTTTATGACCTATTATTATATGACTGTTGGAACAGATCCAATATAGATAAATGACCACACTGTAGCTATTTTTGCTCTCTCTGAGAAAAGCATCAAAGCTCAAAGGTCAAGAAATATTCAAGGGTTGCTGGTTATTATTTCAGATACTTCATCTAAGGAGACCTGTGGTAGTTCTAACGTTCTTTGCCTTTCCTACTTAAAATAATAATAATTCAAAAATCCCCTCAAGTCTGAGCCTAAGGCATTTCTGCCATAATAGTGTCATTGTTTATCCATGGTAATTAGATACATAGTAACAGAAGGTTAAGAAGCCAAAATGATCAAAGGAAGAGGAGAAGTGTGGGATCGACCATAGTTGGAAGTCCACTTCTTGACTCACCTCTTGTTAACCTACTAATGAGTTACACAGACTCTCTGAACCTCAGTCTTAATGTAGAATGGCAATATTTTTGTCAACTCTGTATATTGTTTCAAGTACAGTTGTTGTTCAGAGCAAATGGAATAAGTGAAGCTGTGTACAGGAAGTGGTCAACATAGGAGTAAACATATGAGATACTCTGCCAATAGGCTCCAGCAAGATTGTCATTCATGCTCAATAGAGCTGTCTTGCTGCTCAAGAACGTGCTAAAGGTGTCCAACCAGGTAGGAGGCTAAATCCAGTCCATGCTCCACTCACCACAAGGTGCAGTTCTTGCCCTTTCAGAGGAAGACGTCTACATCTCAAATTCTCACAGGTTAATGGTGGCTCTGAAATAGGTCTCCTTCTAACATTTTGGTTACTTTTGCCTGGTATATTATTGGTTTTCAAATTTGGGCAGGAGTTACTGGCTCATTCACAAAGTGGACTACAACTGAAGTTTCTACCTCTATAAACATGTTTGTTTGCAATTATAATTTTTCTTTTGGGGCATGTGTTCAGAAAGTACAGATCACTTCACTTACAGCATCACTTAAAATCCAAAATATTGTTAGATTTTTTTTTTCCCTGCCATTTTTGCAGTCCTGCTGCAGCATTTAAGACATCCAAATTCAGGGATGGTAATAGACTTGTTGGAAGTGTAATGTTCAATTAAGTTTAAAATTTATGACAAACTGGTCATGAATTTTAGCATATGTTAATTAGGACTTCATATGTACCAGACCATTTATACAACTTTCTAATTTTATCCTCACAAAATCCCTATGAAGCACAGGTAGTTGTTATTAACTTTTTAAAAAAGTGCTTAGTACAATGTTTGGCATATAATAAGGCCTCACACAAATATTATCTATCATTCCTATTTTGCATGTAAGGACAATGAAGCCAAAATGTAAGGCCACTTATACAAGGTCACACACATAGGGCATGGCAGCTAGGATTTAAGCAAACACAGTAAGTTTTCATTGAGTGATTTGTCTTTTAAAAATTGTTAATAACTCAAGATTGTTGACAAGCCAGCAAAAGCAAACATTCACTTCCAGTTACAGTGTACTAGGTAATTCAGAGAACATCTTAAAAAGTTGGAAAAATATGGAAGTAAATATGGTTGAAATAGGGTAGTCATATAAATACAGGATACCCAATTACATTTAAGTTTCAGATAAACAGGAAATAAGTTTTCAGTACATTTTTAGAGAATATGATATTATATGGGCCAGACATAGACTAAAAAAACAAAATCATTGTTTTTTTCAAATTCAAATTTAATTAGGGGTCCTGGGATTTTTTTCCCCCCTAAAAATGGAAATCCTAGCCTGAAGGCATCAGAGACCCAGTGAGACAATTAAATATCGAGAAAAGATCCTAAAGATGAAAACTCAGATGAGCTCAGGATTTGGGCTTGCTGTTTCCCTATGGGAGGGCCTGTATTGATCTTAAGAAATGCAGATGAGAGGCTGGAAAAGTGAAACAAAATTAGGACAGACTTGCAGGACTGTGGGACCAAACTCATGGGCTCAAGGTTTTATAAAAAGGGATCTGGGGGGGGCGGAGCCAAGATGGCAGCATGAGTAGAGCAGTGGAAAACTTCTCCCCAAACCACATATATCTATGAAAATATAACAAAGACAACTCTTCCTAGAATAGAGACCAGAGGACACAGGACAACATCCAGACCACATCCACACCTGCGAGAACCCAGCGCCTCATGAAGGGGGTAAGATACAAGCCCCAGCCCAGTGGGACTAGAGCGCCCCTCACCCCAGCTCCCGCCAGGAGGAAAGGAGTCAGAGTGGGGAGGGAGAGGGAGCCCAGGACTGCTGAACACCTAGCCCCCGCCATCCGGACCAGAGCGCAAACACAATGCATGCGGGGGGTCCTGGATACTAGGGAAACAGGGCAGCAAGACTGGTGAGCGGGTGCCTGATGCCGGGGCCTGAGGACAAAGAAAAGCGAGTGTTTTTTTTTTTTTTTTTTAATTATTTATTTAATTTTTTTGTTGTTCTTGTTTTGTTTT
Organism: Manis pentadactyla; assembly: GCF_030020395.1. Lineage (NCBI taxonomy): Eukaryota > Metazoa > Chordata > Mammalia > Pholidota > Manidae > Manis > Manis pentadactyla. Next base: position 50,006,137 of record NC_080025.1, read on the forward strand.
GACAAGTGCTTTTTGGAAGTCTTAAAGGGGCAGGGGGGGACACTTAGTACAGAGGCAGGGAATCTTGGGATCTCTGGGCACTCTAACCCCTGGGACAGCAGGGAGCATGGAGGCCCCTTACGGAGTTAAATAGCCTCCCGGCCGCTCCCCCTCCAACACGGCTCCACCACTTTGGAGTAGCTGCCCGAGCCAGGCCACGCCCACAGCAACAGCGGAGATAAACTCCATAGCAGCTGGGCAAGAAGCAGAAGCCCTGTCTGCGTGCAGCTGCCCAGCACAAGCCACTAGAGGTCGCTGTTCTCCCAGGAGAGGAAGGCCACAAACCAACAAGAAGGGAAGTTCTACCAGCCATCACTCATTCCAGCTCATTTCTATCACCATGAAAAGGCAAAATTACAGGCAAACCAAGATCACAGAGGCAACACCAGAGAAGGAGACAGACCCAACCAGTCTTCCTGAAAAAGAATTCAAAATAAAAATCATAAACATGCTGATGGAGATGCAGAGAAATATGTAAGAGCAATGGGATGTAGTCCAGAGGGAGATCACAGATGCCAGGAAGGAGATCACAGAAGGGAAACAAACTCTGGAAGGATTTCTAAGCAGAATGGATAGGATGCAAGAGGCCATTGAAGGAAGAGAAACCAGAGAACAGGAATGCATAGAAGCTGACATACAGAGAGATAAAAGGATCTCCAGGAATGAAACAATATTAAGAGAACCGTGCGACCAATCCAAAAGGAACAACATCCGTATTATAGGGGTGCCAGAAGAAGAAGAGAGAGGAAAAGGGATAGAAAGTGTCTTTGAAGAAATAATTGCTGAAAACTTCCCCAAACTGGGGGAGGAAATAATCGAACAGACCACGGAAATACACAGAACCCCCAACAGAAAGGATCCAAGGAGGACAACACCAAGACACATAATAATTAAAATGGCAAAGATCAAGGACAAGGAAAGGGTTTTAAAGGCAGCTAGAGAGAAAAAGGTCACCTATAAAGGAAAACCCATCAGGCTATCAGACTGCTCGACAGAAACCCTACAGGCCAGAAGAGAATGGCATGATATATTTAATACAATGAAACAGAAGGGCCTTGAACCAAGGATAATGTATCCAGCACGACTATCATTTAAATATGATGGCGGGATTAAACAATTTCCAGACAAGCAAAAGCTGAGGGAATCTGCTTCCCACAAACCACCTCTACAGGGCATCTTACAGGGACTGCTCCAGATGGGAGCACTCCTAGAAAGAGCACAGAACAAAACACCCAACATATGAAGAATCGAGGAGGAGAAATAAGAAGGGAGAGAAGAAAAGAATCTCCAGACAGTGTATATAACAGCTCAGTAAGCGAGCTAAGTTAGGCAGTAAGATTCTGAAGAGGCTAAACTTGAACCTTTGGTAACCACGAACTTAAAGCCTGCAATGGCAATAAGTACATATCTTTCAATAGTCACCCTAAATGTAAATGGACTTAATGCACCAATCAAAAGACACAGAATAATAGAATGGATAAAAAAGCAAGACCCATCTATATGCTGCTTACAAGAATCTCACCTCAAACCCAAAGACATGCACAGACTAAAAGTCAAGGGATGGAAAAACATATTTCAGACAAATAACAGAGAGAAGAAAGCAGGGATTGCAGTACTAATATCAGACAAAATAGACTTCAAAACAAAGAAAGTAACAAGAGATAAAGAAGGACACTACATAAAGATAAAGGGCTCAGTCCAACAAGAGGATATAACCATTCTAAATATATATGCACCCAACACAGGAGCACCAGCATATGTGAAACAAATACTAACAGAACTAAAGGGGGAAATAGACTGCAATGCATTCATTTTAGGAGACTTCAATACACCACTCACCCCAAAGGATAGATCCACCAGGCAGAAAATAAGTAAGGACACGGAGGCACTGAACAACACAGTATAACAGATGGACCTAATAGACATCTATAGAACTCTACATCCAAAAGCAACACGATATACATTCTTCTCAAGTGCATATGGAACATTCTCCAGAATAGACCACATACTAGCCCACAAAAAGAGCCTCAGTAAATTCCAAAAGATTGAAATTCTACCAAACAATTTTTCAGACCACAAAGATATAAAACTAGAAATAAATTCTACAAAGAAAACAAAAAGGCTCACAAACACATGGAGGCTTAACAACATGCTCCTAAATAATCAATGGATCAACGAACAAATTAAAATAGAGATCAAGGAATATATGGAAAGAAATGACAACAACAACACTAAGCCCCAACTTCTGTGGGATGCAGCGAAAGCAGTCTTAAGAGGAAAGTATATAGCGATCCAGGCACACTTGAAGAAGGAAGAACAATCCCAAATGAATAGTCTAACATCACAATTATCAAAACTGGAAAAAGAAGAACAAATGAGGCCTAAAGTCAGCAGAAGGATGGACATAATACAGATCAGAGAAGAAATAAACAAAATTGAGAAGAATAAAACAATAGCAAAAATCAATGAAGCCAAGAGCCGGTTCTTTGAGAAAATAAACCAAATAGATAAGCCTCTAGCCAAACGTATTAAGAGAAAAAGAGAATCAACAAAAATCAACAGAATCACAAATGAGAACGGAAAAATCACGACAGACTCCACAGAAATACAAAGAATTATTAAAGACTACTATGAAAACCTATATGCCAACAAGCTGGAAAACCTAGAAGAAATGGACAACTTCCTAGAAAAATACAACCTTCCAAGACTGACCAAGGAAGAAACACAAAAGTTAAACAAACCAATTACGAGCAAAGAAATTGTAACAGTAATCAAAAAACTACCCAAGAACAAAACCCCCGGGCCGGACAGATTTACCTCAGAATTTTATCAGACCCACAGAGAAGACATAATACCCATTCTCCTTAAATTTTTCCAAAAAATAGAAGAAGAGGGAATACTCCCAAACTCATTCTATGAAGCCAACATCACCCTAATACCAAAACCAGGCAAAGACCCCACCAAAAAAGAAAATTACAGACCAATATCCCTGATGAATGTAGATGCAAAAATACTCAATAAAATATTAGCAAACCGAATTCAAAAATATATCAAAAGGATCATACACCATGACCAAGTGGGATTCATCCCAGGGATGCAAGGATGGTACAACATTTGAAAATCCATCAACATCATCTACCACATCAACAAAAAGAAAGACAAAAACCACATGATTATCTCCATAGATGCTGAAAAAGCATTTGACAAAATTCAACATCCATTCATGATAAAAACTCTCAGCAAAATGGGAATAGAGGGCAAGTACCTCAACATAATAAAGGCCATCTATGATAAACCCAAAGCCAACATCATACTGAACAGCGAGAAACTGAAAGCTTTTCCTCTGAGATCGGGAACTAGACAGGGATGCCCACTCTCTGCACTGTTATTTAACGTAGTACTGGAGGTCCTAGCCACGGCATTCAGACAAAACAAAGAAATACGAGGAATCCAGATTGGTAAAGAAGAAGTTAAACTGTCGCTATTTGCAGATGACATGATATTGTACATAAAAAACCCTAAAGACTCCACTCCAAAACTACTAGAACTGATATCGGAATACAGCAAAGTTGCAGGATACAAAATTAGCACACAGAAATCTGTAGCTTTCCTATACACTAACAGTGAACCAATAGAAAGAGAAATCAGGAAAACAGTTCCATTCACAATTGCATCAAAAAGAATAAAATACCTAGGAATAAACCTAACCAAAGAAATGAAAGACCTATATCCTGAAAACTACAAGTCACTCTTGAGAGAAATTAAAGGGTACACTAACAAATGGAAACTCATCCCATGCTTGTGGCTAGGAAGAATTAATATCGTCAAAATGGCCATCCTGCCCAAAGCAATATACAGATTTGATGCAATCCCTATCAAATTACCAGCAAAATTCTTCAATGAACTGGAACAAATAATTCAAAAAGTCATATGGAAACACCAAAGACCCCGAATAGCCAAAGCAATCCTGAGAAAGAAGAATAAAGTAGGCGAGATCTCACTCCCCAACTTCAAGCTCTACTACAAAGCCATGGTAATCAAGACAATTTGGTACTGGCACAAGAACAGAGCCACAGACCAATGGAACAGATTAGCGACTCCAAACATTAACCCAAACATATATGGTCAATTAATATTTGATCAAGGAGCCATGGACATACAATGGCGAAATGACAGTCTCTTCAACAGATGGTGCTGGCAAAACTGGACAGCTACATGTAGGAGAATGAAACTGGACTATTGTCTAACCCCATACACAAAAGTAAATTCACAATGGATCAAAGACCTGAATGTAAGTCATGAAACCATTAAACTCTTAGAAAGAAACATAGGCAAAAACCTTTTAGACATAAACCTGAGTGACCTCTTCTTGAACATATCTCCCCGGGCAAGAAAAACAACAGCAAAAATGAACAAGTGGGACTATATTAAGCTGAAAAGCTTCTGTACAGCAAAAGACATCATCAATAGAACAAAAAGGAACCCTACAGTATGGGATAATATATTTGAAAATGATAGATCCGGTAAAGGCTTGACGTCCAAAATATATAAAGAGCTCACCCACCTCAACAAACAAAAAACAAACAATCCAATTAAAAAATGGGCAGAGGAACTGAACAGACAGTTCTCCAAAAAAGAAATACAGATGGCCAACAGACACATGAAAAGATGCTCCACATCGCTAATTATCAGAGAAATGCAAATTAAAACTACAATGAGGTATCACCTCACACCAGTGAGGATGGCAACCATCCAAAAGACAAACAACAACAAATGTTGGCGAGGCTGTGGAGAAAGGGGAACCCTCCTACACTGCTGGTGGGAATGTAAACTAGTTCAACCATTGTGGAAAGCAGTATGGAGGTTCCTCAAAATGCTCAAAGTAAACTTACCATTTGATGCAGGAATTCCACTCCTAGGAATTTACCCTAAGAACGCAGCAACTCAAGTTTGAAAAAGACAGATGCACCCCTATGTTTATTGCAGCACTATTTACAATAGCCAAGAATTGGAAGCAACCTAAGTGTCCATCAGTAGATGATTGGATAAAGAAGATGTGGTACATATACACAATGGAATATTACTCAGCCATAAGAAGAAAACAAATCCTACCATTTGCAACAACATGGATGGAGCTAGAGGGTATTATGTTCAGTGAAATAAGCCAAGCAGAGAAAGAGAAATACCAAATGATTTCACTCATCTGTGGAGTATAAGAACAAAGGAAAAACTGAAGGAACAAAACAGCAGCAGAATCAGAGAACCCAAGAATGGACCTAATAGTTACCGAAGGGAAAGGGACTGGGGAGGATGGGTGGGTAGGGAGGGATAAGGTGGGGGGAAGATGAAGGGGGTATTAAGATTAGCATGCATAATGGGGGGAGTGGGAGAAAGGGGAGGGCTGTACAACACAGAGAAGACAAGTAGTGATTCTACAGCATTTTGCTATGCTGATGGACAGTGACTGTAAAGAGGTTTATAGGGGGGACCTGGTATAGGGGAGAGCCTAGTAAACATAATATTCTTCATGTAATTATAGATTAATGATAACAACAACAACAAAAAAAGATAGGAAAGGGGGATTACTCCCTGATAGGATAAAACTAACTAAATCAACGATTAATGCATGCTTTAAATATCCTTAATTTTGATCATTTAAAGGGTGTCATATGATCAGCTACGGAAGTACATTTTTCTGATAATATTCCTTTCTCTTAAAAAGAAAAAAAAGCAGTTCCTGTGTGGTGACCTCCAATAAGTTCTTCACAGTGATATAAAGGGCATATCAAAGTTTGGGCAAAGGGTGTGTTTGTGTTTATACAGAGGATCAAAGCCTAATTTGGCTACCCAGAAAACGAACTAAGATACGATATGAAGAAGAAGTTCCAACATCAACGTACTCTGGAAGAGTCATTCCAGAAGATGATCATCAAAAAACTTCAACAAAGATCCTGGCGCTATTGCAGTTGTAGCTGCATTCATCCCACTGGTTCCTGGAATTGCCATCGGAATGAAGAAGGAGACATCTAAGCTGGCCTGTGCATACAGTAAAACAACAAATTTGACTGGATCTATACTATTGGAACTCAACCAAGAATTAGGAGAAGTGCAAGTTGCAGCGCTCCAAAATCTTACAACTACAGACTATCTACTGTTAAAAGAACATATGGGATGTGAACAGTTCCCAGGAATGTGTTGTTTTAATTTGTCTGATTTTTCTCAAACTATTCAAATTCAGTTAGACAATATCCATCATATCATAGATAAGTTTTCACAAATGCTTAGGGTGCCTAACTGGTTTTCTTGGTTTCACTGGAGATGGCTGGTAATTGTAGGTCTGCTTTGGTTATGTAACTGTATTCCTATTATGTTAATGTGTGTGTGCAATTTAATTAGTAGTTTAAAACCTATACATGCTTAACTTACTCTACAAGAAGATATGTCAAAGAAATAATCAATCTTCCCATGTTTTCTTCCGTCTGCTACTTCTATAGCTTTTCTTCTTCCTTCCTAATTATAACCCTTAAATAGAATTCGTGCCTCAGATCGAATTTACCGAGTATCATAATTCTTCCAAGTGGTAAAGATACCTCAAGACAAATGCTGGGCATAAAAGCCACAGGGCATAAATCTGCAAAGTAAAAAGCTAACCTTTTTAAACAATATTGCTTCTCTCTCACTTACCAACTTTACATTTCCCTGTATGGCCCCAGAAGATGACTGGTTAGCCAGAGACGGGTAAGATTCCTCAAGGGAGGAACAACCTAAGACAGGCACAGGTGCAGGGGGGCCATCAGGTGAGAAATTGGGGATCAACCGAAGTGAGGCTTAGAACCTCACCCCCCCTGTTTTGAGAGAAATCTTCTGCATACGTGGATGTTTTGTTGCCCTTGTCTAGCTTGGATTAATACTGAGTGTATAGGCACACACCTGATCATCTACATTTGCTTTCTTACAGCACTAAACTATGTTTTCTACCTTTATCTTGCATCTACCTACCACTTCAACATTTTATTAAACAAAAAATAATAATAATAATAATAAAGGATAAATGTAGGATTCACATATAAATCAAGTATAAAATCAAACGAATATTCATATTTGACCTGATTGTTTATAGTTCATAATGCGTGATCAAAACCAAAAGTTTCTGTGATGACTGCCCTTGTACTGTTCACCATGTAAGAACTTATTCACTTTGTAAGAATTTGTTCACCATGTTAGAACTTGTTTGTTATGCTTCAGAAGATCGGAGACTGATGAGAATTAGGCTTGGCGTGGATTAATGATTGTGCATTGAGTCCCCTATACAGAATTTTATTGTTATTAACAACCATTTGATCAATAAATATGAGAGATGCCCTCTCAAAAAAAAAAAAAAGGGCTCTGATAAATCCTTCATGATTCGAGTTTGAACCCTGAACAGTGGAAGAGATACACTGTTGAGAAGTGAGATATATCATTCCTAGCCCTTGAAATCATTTCAAGTCTGGAAATTCAATTGAGGTTATTCTGGGTTGCTAAATGTAGTATAGGAAGAAATATGAATCCTCACAGGAAGAAAAATAAAATTATCCTAAGCCTCAAATTATTTCCACAAGTTTTCATTTGCAAAGTCCAGGTCTCAATTAAAATTGACCAGGCATATGCAAAGACAAGGCAATGCAAAAAAAATACCAACAGGAAAAGCAAGCATTATAAGCAGAATCAGCACTTCCAGGTATTGGAGGTATTAAGCTTTACTGAATATATCCTGAAAACATTCAAGGAAATAAAAGACAAGATTGAAAACACTGGCAAAGTATGAAGTCTGTGAAAAAGAACCAGACAGAAGTACTGGATCTGAAAAACTACAGTTTGAAATAGTGTACTCAATGGATGGGTTTAAAGTAGCTTAAACAAAATACAGAAGAAAATTTAAAGAATTGGGACACAATACAGAATGAAGCATGCAAAGAATAAGGATATGAAATATGGAGGATGAATAAAAAACACAGGTGATATTGGTGGGTGATCTAAAATACACGTAAATTTGAATCCAAAAGGGAGAAGGAAGAGACAAGGGTGGGGTGCTAAAGCTAAAAATTCCCCAAGAGTTATGAAAGACATCAAACTATTGATTCAAAAACCCCTATGAACCAAAAAGAACACAGCACTCAGGCGTCACTGTGAAACTTCAAAAAGAAGAGAAAAATCACATCATCAGCCAATGAAGGAAAGAGCTGGATGGCTTGAGTAACAATTAGACTGACAGATGACTTCTCAACATTAAAAAAATAATGGAAGACAAAGGAGTGACAGCTTCAAAGTACTGAAAAGATAACTGTCAGTATAGAATTCTGCAACCGGTAAAAATATCTTTAAGAAGCAGGTGATTACTTCTATCCTGTCCAGACATTGCACAGATTGCGAGCACTGTAAATATCTGCACTTGACAGCAAGTTCTTAGCTATCCGTATGTTACAGTATCTGCAAAGCAGAAATGCCCAGATCTTAGGAACCAGTGTGATCAGACCTGATGAGTTAGACAGAAATCTGGATTAGCCCAGTTAGTGAAATGCTTTCTATTATGAATCAATCACTTATATGTGCAGAAAGAAACAAATTATCTGTGCGGTAACAGTCTCTCATAAGAACAATGAGCTTAAATAGACAATATTTCATTTATAAAATTGGTGTGAGACATACATAAACTGTACTCTCAAAATCCAGAAAAATAATTTTAACTCAAGAAGCTATAATCACTGTGAGTCAGTCTCAACAGTTATGTCCAAGGAGTAACAGAAAGTACATCTTTAAAATCCCAGAGATCAAGAAGCAATGGAATAATAAGATATAAATTAAATTTTGAGCCTGAGCTAAATATTAACTTCAGTAAGAGGAAACAGCAAGAGCAGTACTTTCAAAAAAAATAATCAATATTAAAAACTTAGATCCTCCCAGTCTTCCCTACTTGGCAATAGGTCCATTTGCATTTTTTTAATTTAAAAATATGCTTAAATGGATTTCAAGAAATAAACAGCTTAGAGAAAGGCTGTGACTTTTGATCAAAACAAAAGAAAGGGTGAAGGACTTCCTGATAAATGGAATTAGTGTTCAGTGACACAGTATCTAACATTGAAGATTTCACTATCTATGTAAAGATTTAACAATGGAAAAATTATTTTAATTTAAAACTGATATTGCCTGTTGGGTCTCCTTAAGGCAAAGTTTTAAAGTTTCTTATGCATGGGGCCCTGGTTTTGGACGAATGCCAGAATAAAGCAGCCACCTTTTATATGTTTTTCCTGTTACAGTTAATTTCAGCATCTTGCATCCAAGAACTCATTCCAATGAAGAAATCATATATAAGTTTAAAATCCATATTAAGTAGTACCAAAAAACTATGCTCTATTATCAGCCCTGGAAAGCATGGTGTTTTTACTTGGTACTCAAATGGTATTTTTTTAGTAAAATTCTCATTAGGGCAAGAAATGAGTTCTAACAGAAAAAATACTCTTATTGTTTTACAGAATATCATATTGAATAGACAAAATTTTATAATCTGATGAAGATATCCTCTTAGTTGGACAGGCATTTCCAGAAGTGACTTAGAATGATGTATTATGGACTGGTCATATTAACTTTGTAATTTGAAAACAACTGAAAAAAATGAAGTCATACATTTTGAATAGACAGAGATGTTTGCATCCTTAAGTATTTCATATTTGCCTTATAAAAACTTCCATGTGGTATGGAGAAGACAAGTAATGACTCTATAGCATTTTACTACACTAATGGACAGCGACTGCAATGGGGTGGCAGGGGTGACTTGATAATATGGGTGAATGCTGAAACCACAATATTGCTTGTGTGAAGTTTTCATTAAGATTGTATATCAATGATATATTAATTTTAAAAAAAGTGATAAAGTCATGTTTCTCTAATAGCAAAATTATGATGGATTACTTGAGTGAAATATGGTAAATGATATATATTTTTTAACATGAAGAACTGAATATTATTTGACTAATTTCCTATTAAACAGCAGCAAAAATCCTGTTAGTGCTTTCAAATATGGTACCACAGCACAAGTAGGAGACTGATCCAAATGAACTATTATTGAAATGACACTGGAACTTTACAGGAAATACTTATTTCATGGGCTAGAGGGCCAATTCTAAATTCAAAAACAATGCAATGAATGTATTTTGTTTCCTACTTCAGTGCTGATTATTATCATCCCCACACAAGTGTTTCTGATCCCTGGGATCATTGCATGTGCAGCATCTGCTAAATGGCAACTAGAACACTTCCTCTTCCTGCTAGGATAGAGTAATTGTAACAGATTAATGTCTCTGCTGCTAACTAGATAAACTGATTTTAAAACAAAGTGTTTAAGGCACTGCATAACAATGGAAGCAAGAAGAACTACAGATTCAGGACAGGGGAGAAAACTGAGCTGAGCTGAGAGCCCTTTTCCCTGGTGGCACAGAACCAGCAGAGCTGCTGGTGGTCATGTGGAGCCAGAGTGGCTGGAGGCTTCAAATACCCATCTGGTTTCCCTTCAGACATCTGTGAAATCCTGAGCTTTTAGGGCATGAGACTAAACCTGAGCCATGAAAACATCTGAAAAATAGAGCTAAAATCTTCTCTCTTGATACTGAGACCTGGCAGTGAGATAGTAAAGGAAAGGGTCCCTAGAGAGGGCTTGCCAGGAACAGGGGGAGCTAGAGGGAAGCTGAATTAGGGGGAGACATAAGCTCATCTTCTCATGGGCCAAAGCGATCAGCACCCCCAGAAAGGGTTTGTCTCTTCCTCAGCTAGAAGTGCAAGGATATACTGGGGCAAAGGTGTAAGTACATGAAGGGCAGGGTTTTGGAGAATGTGCAGGTGAAGGGAGGAAGCAGAGTCAGCATTACTTTTAAAATGAACTGTTTATGGTCAGGGAGAGGATTTTGAACATTGCCTTTTAAAACTGGATTAAGGTGAGAACCACAAATGAATGTCAGGGGCCTACTTCAGAAGATCTAACCGATGTACGGGTTTCATGACAGTGGGGCAAGAGATGTAATGAATGCACTGACGCAGTAAAGCAGGTCGGGGCTCTAGCACATGGCATTCAGGAGGCTGGGAGGGTAACAGCACTACTTTGGGCTGACTGTCCTTGCCCACACACTGACCTTAGGGATGGTAGTACAGGGCAGGGTGTACTTCTGGGATGTGGTCCCCTGACATTCCTGTGACCTTATTTAACAGGGATGATTCCTTACCAGCTCCAGGGGCAGCGCTCACACAGAAGTAGATGGAAAGAGCTCTCTGAAGTGGGTTTCTCTGGCAAGAAGTACAGGAATACACCCCAGCAGAGAAGGCTGCTGGGTCCCTGGATCCCCCTTTCCTCTCAGGGTGCCTCTTGTCTCCCCCTGCCCAGTTTTCCCTTGGATCTAGAAGACATCATAAACTTTCTCACAATTTGGTGCTTAGGACTAATTTAGTCATCTGCAGATGGAGCTGAATGACCATAGTTTTCTATGGGAGAATCTTGCAAGCTAGGGACACTCAGATCTGCAGTTCCAGGCCCCAGGAGAGCTCACCCATCATCTCAGCTCCCTAGAACATAGTTTCAGTGATGATTCAGAACCCATATAAAAATGCTAGCTGGTGGGGCATGCTACCTATTGAACTGGCTTGTTTTTTCCAGTTGCAGCTGATTCTGAGCTGGGATTCATTAACTGGATGCTGGGTCTCTTTAAGGGACCTAAGGCCAAGAAAACAGCCTTTACGACAAGCAAGTTCCTTTCCTGAAAATGGCACACACTGCACTCCTTTGATGTGGGATTTCATGAAAAAAAAAAAGATATTTACATGTTTGGAATTTACTGGTATTGTTGCCATTTGGGAAAAACTCACTTCTGAGTTGGAGGCATTGATCTTGACTATTTGGCGGACTTGGGGAGGCCATGCAGGAACAGCCTGCACCAGCAGAAGCTGCGGTGGGGCCGGTCAGTGTTAGGTCGGTTAGAAGAGAAAAAAGAAAAGAGTAAGGCGCCCCCGCTGTAGCGCCGGGTCCTGGCTCTGTGCCTTTCACCAGCCGGCAGGGCCCCCTTCCACACGCTGTCCAGCACGCGCGGTGCTGGCTGAACTGGAAGCTTCAGCATCTTATTCTGGAAGGCTCAGAGATGCGTCTGTGCCAGATGACCAAGAGGGAGGCGTGTGGAGGAGGAGAGGCGACAAAAGACCCCCACGCACACCAAATTCAGGCTGTCGGTGTGGGTGCACCCGTCAATAGCACTCGGTCCCAAATCCCTTACTTGAACACCTCTTCTAGATGGCAGGCATCACAGGCTTTAAGAATTCTTCCTGCCACGCATCCGGCTTAGCTCCGTGTCCACGTCAGCATGGATCTTCCCATAAGCTTCGCTTTATCCTCCCATTTCGTGCAAAGGTACCAGAGAACCTTTCCTGACTCCCTATGGTGTTCCGGGTTCCCGCCGCGCGGTACGTTTGTCGCAGCCGCCAGGACCTGCCGACAGGGGGCGCTGCAAGGCGCTGCGCCCCGGAGGCCGGGAGGCGGGAGCGGAGCCGCAGACGCGCCGCCCGGCCCGCGCAAGCCCCAGGGGGCTGATCTTTCAAGAGTCCAATTCCTGTAAGAATTTGCTTTGCGCGCTTGTAAGGTCACTGTGATCCCTTCTTCTGTGTCAAAGACCTGGAGCTTCCATTTAACTGGTTCTTAAGTTTCAATGTTCATTTTTGATGGTGAGTTCACCTGAAATGTATTTTTCCCCAATTTGGGAGCTGCCTATGATTAGGCTGTAGGCTGCAGACAGAGTGGGGTCTAGCCGCTGATTACTTTGACTATTACTGTTTTTCCATATTCTTTTTGCCTTCTCTCTTCTGATGTTTTTTGTTTAAACATTGACACAATCCACTGTTCTCCCCAGAAAATTCCTTATTCTTTATATTCTTTTTAAATACTTAACTTTTCCTTCCTTAAAAGGTCAGTCAGACCTTCAAGGGTTAGTTTTCACTAGAACTCCATGTTCTGTTACAGAAAACTCACACTATAGAATGAGCCTTTTTTTTCAGAGGCAGCTATTAAGTAGTCTATAAAATGAGACAGAGAGATGAAGTGGTTCAATGTAAGAAAGTCTCATAAAAAGGCTTTGAACCTATAGGTTCAAATTTTTAAATTCCATATAAAAATAGGAGTGTTTCCTAGATGTCACTCTCTGGTAGAGAATGAAGTACTTATAACTGTATTTTCCCCAAGGATATGAGATACATCATGATTAAATTCCTCCCTTACAAGATGAGTTCTCCAAGTTAAGCCTGTAGATCTTGAGCAATGAAAGAGATAGACCTCAGAGCTCCTTCTGGTGAAGCTGAAAAGAAAGACAATTAGCTCTGTTTTCCTTTTTTCCTGTCTTCATCCCTCACACAACAGCTGACAACCAATGGTGTGGGTCGAAATGCCAGCCAGGTCTTGCAAAATCTGGTTTGCTGGGAAAGAGGGAAACAGGGCTTAGAGTAGCAGATGCTGCAATGGGTCAGGCATTGTTTGCATTTCCTAGATTTTGTGGGTGTTGGGGGGTTTTGCAGTATTCTTGGGTACCATATATCAATTTTGGAATTTGGGGAAAGTGGGACTGAAGTCTGGATTAGTGAGAACTTGTGAGGAATTCCTACCTGTTATTTTATTTGGACTCTGGGTGCCCAAAGCCAGTGGGGACAATATAGTTGGCATCATTTGAAAATGGCCTTGGAGTTGACTTGGAGTTGGAGACCTGTCTTGGCTGATGTCTGAAACACCTGTGGGTAACCTCTGCAGGCTCAGAAGCCAAAAGAGAGAAATGTCAGTGGGGAATGAAGTAGAAAAAGGGAAAACTCCCCCCTTCCCACTGCTTTTCCAGCATTCATTTCCTGGGCCACATCAAGGGAGGAGTCGTCGCCACACTGGCTGGTTGGATTCCCAGTGCAGACTGGGCCATGTTTACTGGACAGTGGAGTCCTCTGCTTTAAAAGGTGGCACCTCTCTGCCACCTCCTTATTCCAAAGAGCTAGATAGGTCAATGGACTCTGCCTTCTCCTCCTGGGACCCTCTTGCCATATGTCTTGACCAGGGACTGCTCAGCTCCCTCCTCCCACCAACATTTTCTGTCTCTTCCTCAGATGGTTCATGGGTCATCTGGGGAAGAGAAGATAACCAGTTTGTATAAATCCTATGCTTCCTGCACAGGAGTTCTGAGCACTAACTTATCTCATGCATTCATTAATTGAGCAAGTATGTATTAAGCTCCTCTAAGGGGAGATGCTACTAGCAATAAAAAAATTAATTCAAAATGGTATCTAGTGTTGAAATTATGGATGAATTTACTAAATTATGGATGAATTTTACTTTGGTCTATTCCTCAAATTTTCTGCAAGGAACAAGTAAACTACTAAAAATGAGTACACAAATGGAATTCATACACACATAACAAATACACTGAAATGGGCAACATTTATGTGTGAAGAAGTGATTGAAATCCTGGATAGCCTCTGTCTTCTGATTTGACTTTCTCTACAGCTTTTCACGGTGGGGCCTACCGAGTTTCCCACTCAGAATCATCTGCATGGGAGACAGGCCAGACATTAGCCATTTCGACTTTCATTCCTCCGGTCAGGGATTTGCTAGCCCAGTGGCATCTGGGCTCTCACTTTGATGCTCACTTCCCTGCCAATCCCTCTGGGAGCTAAGCCTCCAGCACTGACTCCAGCACCAGAGTTCTAGCCAATATATCACCAGTGCCCCACCCTCCACGGCACCAGAATTCTGCCTGAACCCCGTCTCAGTGGTGGGATTGTTTCCTGCCTACTTAGACTTTATCAGGACATCGTGGTGGCTCAGAATAGGCTCTGAGATTTTACTGCCTAGGCTCGAGTCCCAGTCCCACCTTGTTTGTTACCTGTGGATCCTGCTGCATCACCTTCCTATACCTCTGATGTCTTATTAACAAAAAGGGAAAATAATGATCATCACCTAGGGTTTCCATGAAGATTAAATGGGGCAATACATGTGAGGTGCGCAGAGGTGACTGGCACATCGGGAGACTGCAGAGATGTCCGGTTTCTGCTGCTACTATTATCATGCCCCTATTCAGGACAGCAGCCTTGCCACAAATGATAGCCCAGGGGTCTTGTAAGCCATGCACAGATCCCCAGGGGCAAGCACAGGCCACCCCCTGGGATGGCTGCAGCCACCTTCATGCCCATCTGTCGTGTCTGTCTAATTGGACTCTGTGGTAGTCGACTTGCAATGCCCTTCAGACAGGGCCTCCCACCTGGCTGCAGGTCCAGACATGGTGTCTCAATTAGGTCAATCTCCCTTGTCTGTCCCACATACCCTGCTGCTAAATTTGGCTTCTCTGCCCTCACTGCCCAGGCCTGTATGAGGAAGCTACTGTGTCCCTGTCTCAGGGAGAATAAGAAGCACATGGTGCTCCCTCCTTCTCTTGTTGAGACCACTCTGGAGACAGAGCTCTGGTGCTGCTCAGCATCCTGATTGTTTCCAGCCCCATGTGTCTGTGATTTTGAGTACAAGAGGGATGGGGAGAATGCCTTTTCATGGAGTTCTACTTTGACTCCACCACATCTGTATGCCTACATGCTTTCAGTTTCTCCTTGTTTCCTTGTGAGGAAAACGGGCACTGTAGAGTGGTTGGCACAACACATCTTCCTCGTCTCCCTGTGCTCTTCCTGCCCACCCCCACTTGTGGGCATCTTGTCCGTACTGGGTCAAGGGCTTCCAGGAAAGGCCGGTCTCAGTAAGTCTTCTCTGCATCTTGTTCCTTCCGCTCCTTATGGACCTTCCATGTCCTGCATCTCCAATGTCCCCATAGGCTCTTTTCTGGGGCTGATGAGCACAGGTAGGTCAGCCTGGTTCAAATCCCGGCTGCACTGTCTCCTACATCTCTGGGAGACTAAGTTTTCTCCTCAAATTAATGGTGATGGCACCCATCTCATGGTGCTCCCATCAGCAGGAAATGAAAGGATGGAAGCTCTTTGTCATGACGTGGACACAGGTAAGCACTAAACAGGTGAGAACCCTTGGCTCTACAGCTCATTGCACTCAGTCTGTATGCACGCGCCAGCCCATCTCTATCCTGTTTCTCTGCTGCCCATCCACCTGCCATCTTTCTTATGAGTTCGTTGATTTTTTTTTTTTGGCAAACATCAGCACAGCTCCAAGTGGCAACCCTCTGCAGATGCACCTGGGCCCATGTCTCCGCACCCCTTCACTGGCACTCACCAGGTCGTGAGGACACCGCCTCCTTTCATAGTTTCTCTTCCCTTGACTTCCACAGCCCTGTTCTTTTGCTTCCCTGGTGCTACAGCTACTATGGCTGCATAACAATCTAACTGAAAATGTCACAGCAAACAACAGCTGGGTATTAGTATCTCTCAAAGCCCTGGGAGGTGACTGGGCCCAGCTAGCAGCTCTCTCGGGGCCTAACATGCTGTTGCCATTGGTAACAGCTGGGCTGGACCTCTGCTGTTGCCTGGGAGGGCAGCTGGAGCGGCTGGGCTGGCCACATGCTCTCTCCATGCAGCTGTCTCAGGGCTCCAGGAAGCAGTGCTTTAAGGGGTAGGATGTGGGAGCCATCAGTGTCCCAGCACCTGAGCCTGGAAGCTGGCACAGTGTTCCTTCAGCATGGCAGCTTGCACAGGGTCACGGAACCCACTCAGACCCCAGGGAAGGGGACATGGACCCTGCCTCCTGATGAGAAGAGTGTCAAGGAGTTTGTGTCCACAATAAATCCTCCACATTGTTCCTTCTCTTCTCCCCTCCCATGTCCACTCCACCTGCTTCTCCTGCTTTCCGGGACTCCATTCTGAGCTCTCATCTACCCCAGCCTGTTCCCCCAGTGCCTTTATACCTTTGCGGGTGCTGTCCCTTGCCTAGAATGTCCCTTTTGCTTGGCCCCCAACACCAGTCCTTCGCACTGGCCAAGTCTGTTTACAAGCTCCTCTTATCCATAGGTGGTGATCAACTCTGTGCCCCAGGCCAGGTCAGGAGCTCCCTTCCGCTGACACAAGACACAGGCAGAAGTATGTATATGACCCCCTACTAGAATGTGAGAGCCTTGGGCAGGCAGGCACTGAGCCTTCGCCTCTAGCTCTGAGGCACTGGAGCCCAGCACAGTCCCCAGCAGGCCTCCAGAACTATAGGGTTAACAGAGGCAGACGAAGGTGTATATTCTCTCATTGACAAGGCAACTCAAGGTTAATCCAGAAAAATTTCAGTTTGGGTTAATAGGACCTTTGACCATTTCTCTGTGTTGATTAAGAGTTTCCATCTCATTGGGAGACTGATGCACATCCAGCTGGAAGCCAGCTCTATCTGTATTGCTGCAGTCTGAGCTGTGTGACTGGTTATGTCCTTCTAGCTGCTTTCCATAATAATGCTTAGTTGCTCTTTGTATGGTCTGTTATCTAATGTGAGAGACTGACACCTCTGCAGACTGTAGACTGATTCTGATGCTCCAGATGCAGTGGAATATTTGACATTAAGAAGAGACTGCACACCACAGTTAGGCTTGTCATACTTGGTGGATGGAAGAGGAGCCTCCTGCATATCTCCCCACTCCTCTGACCTGTCTTCCCCCTGAACCCCTGCCCTCGCACTGCCCCACTCCCGCTGTCTCTCTGGCCCTGTTCAGTCAGAGCCACTGCACCCTTCAGTTGGCCTCCAGCAGCTCATATTCTGTATGACTATCTTCATTCTGGTCTGAGGAAGAGTGAGTGGTTGTGTATTTGGTGATTGGATTCCTTCTTCTACCATTCCAGCAGGCTTCTCTCCAGCAAGATTCTTCCTTTTAGGCTTTTTAAGCAAAATGTGGAGGAACTAAGGAAGGGAGGAAGAGCAGAATGAGTGTGAGCTATGATCAGGCTGGAATTATGGAGAAAGTTAGGAAGGAGGGATGCCTGGAGAATTGTGTGGTGCAAGGACACTGAAAAGAGGAAAATGAACTCTAGGAGTATTGCTGTGAAATATGTATATTCTTTTCTCAAATTTTCAGAAATATAAGTAATAACGCAAGTCAACTGAAATTACTTTGTGATTGTTGTAAAGTGCAATTTTGACCATTATTTCCCTACAGGATAGTTTTAAACAGGATGAGCGATGGCTTCCGTGGAATTATATAATACAAATGACACAATAATGTAAATGCCCATTTCTTGTAAATATTTATATGGAGCCATACTTGTTCCTTATGGAAAACCTGTGGAGCAGTGTGATTGTCATAAGACTGTGTTTAGTCTCCCCAAGTAGACTTCAGACTCCTTGAGGGCTGAGAGCCTATGACTCAGATGCTTATTATAGAACAAATGGAGACATCTCCCTGGAAATCACAGAGCAGTGATCAGGAATGGCAGCCCACAGTGCGGTTGTCAGCCATACCAGCTCTAAAAATAGAGGAGTCTCGGGGAGAATATGCACAGATCCAACTAAAATGTGTCACCTTAGCCATCTGGATGGTCGACCTTATCAGATCTGTCTGATCATTGGGCTGGGTAGCTTTCCGGCTCCAGCAGCGCCCACCCTCACTCTGCTGTGTTGCTGGAAAGGAGAAAGCACGTGCCAGAAATGCTAATGAGGGTAGCCAGTGATTCTCCCAGAGCTACGCTTTCCCATTGCTGCCCTTCATCTCCAACCATGGAAGCCATTCAATTCACAGTTGTCACCAAGACACCAACACGTCCATTCCCAGTGGAGAAATGCAAAGTGAAATGTGTCCTGCTCTGACCCCACTCAGAGCTGCACTGCGATCCCTCACCCAAAGCCTTCTGCATGCATAGTGCACCTGGCCATACCAGACACGTGGCTGGTACTCACAGGGTGAATCAGTTCACCTTGGGGTCACCTTGTGGGGAATGTACGTTAACTTCATTTGTTAGATGGATAAACAGAATGGGTCACATCAGGGTGGACCCTGAGCCCACGTGCCTTTCACTCGGGCCCCCTGCCAAAGGGTTGGGTGAGGACACAAATCTTCATGTCCTCCCACTTGCGTGAATATCACTTTGCTGTGCTTGATTGGTGTCCTTAAAAACTCACAGCAGGATGAGGTGCTTAGATTGAATGTCATGTGTAATCAGGGGCCACTGTGTGTTTTTTGACTTTTGGATGATGTGATGGGAAAGGATTTGGAAATGATGTGCTGAAAAGGGGCTTGAGGGATGTTTTTCTGACAAAGGCAGGGAGTGATGAGGTCTGAGCCAGCAGTTCTCAGGGTGTGAATCTGGGAGCAGGGCAGAGCAGGGGAAGAGGCTACATGTGAGTGACCAACCCGGAGGCGAGGCAGAAGCTGGTGACAGCCGTGCTGAGCCAGGGGCCGTAAGCCGCAGCAAGGCAGAGCAGCAGGACTGAAGATCTCTGGATCACAGCCAGATAGCTGTGAGAAGGCAGTGATCGTGACTGTGGTGCTCATGACAGCGAACATGACGGGCCATGGGAGCAGGTGGGAAAGCAGGTCCCTGTGGGAGACTTCTGGCCCTCATCAGTGGCTGTTCCAGGCACGCTACCCTTCTACCTGCTGATGGGGAGCTACAGGGAACGGGGGCTACAGGTAGCAGATTTGGGCCAGAGATCAACAAAGATGGCTTCCCTGCAGAATCACTGCCTCTGGCCGCTGTTTCTTGGCAATGCAAGCTTGACTTTGAGAGGCTTCTCATGGGAGCACACAGTCAGCAAGGACTGGTTTAACTCCAGTTGAAGGCTTGAGACTGGCTGGATGAGCATCACTGCGCTTATTAAAAAATAGTATTTTAGTTACTGTTATGACACAACGTGATAGGATGGGTAAAGCTAAAATTTCACCAGTTCTTTCTTTTGTCAGTATTAAAATTTGGGTCTTTACAGTTCTCACATTACAGCAATTATTCTATAGGCAAATAGCCAGACACCCACTAGGGAAAACTTATGCCAGGGAATAGGAAATGACTCAGGCTTCACTGTCTTTTGTATTTTATTATGCATGGAACTCCTTGGGGAGTCCAGAAAATATCTGTTTTTGTATGTTCCTAATTTGATGGTACTTTCAAAGTCTGATTTAGTCAGACCTTTAAAAAACATGTATAAATCAATAGCAATTACCTAATTCTAAACTGAATCATAATCCCAAAAGAAATGTGCTATTCGGACATTATGGACTCCAGCTAATCAGCAATATACTCCCACTGTCCTAAAAGGGAGAAATAAAGAGAAAAAATGGGAAGTAAAAATAAAATAAAACCTCATTTATTTTCATATTTTAATTTAACCCCCAGGTAGAAAGAATGACCTGTTGTACTTTAACATTTAAAGTTGGGCCACTATTCAAAGTTTGCAAAATTACTTTTAATTTTACGAAGGCATGATTAAATTACCAATTAGATTAGTGTGTTTATTACTACCTAGAGATGGCAAAGTCTTATTTTTTATTCATAACAAAACCTTCTGCAATCTTTTGGATAATGACCTGGATTCTGCATTATTATTATGACAAGAGGACCTTTGTGGCTTTGATGTGTTAATGAAGGACAGTCACTTGGAACATTTTGTACATCCAATGTCTTCCTCTTTGTTAACTTGGCACATTTTCAATCACAATTTTCAAAAATGTGAACCATTTCTCATTTTAAAAATATAAATTCATAGCATATTATATATAATGCATTCAGACTCCTAAACTATACATCATTATAGCATTTTAATTTATTTGATTTACATGTATGCCTTGAGTTAATATCTAATCATTTGCAAACTCAATTAAACTTTGTCTTGATGAATTTTGACTTTTTGAAAAATTACATTACATTTGTATAGCATAATACATTCTTAGTATATTGATCTCTCATTTGATATATTTGCAAGAATATAAATATCCATCTTTTCAATTTCACTTTCATCCACTTTCCCAAAACAGTTAGATATTCTTAGTCTAGTAGATTTTATATATTTTACAGGGCTGTTATAATAGCTTTCTAATGATATTTAAAGTGTGTCTTCATATGGCTGATGAAGATGATTAAATTAAATGGTTTGTTATTTGGGGTGAATATGCAGGAAATGTTCTAAATGTCACAGAAATCTTGAAGATTTGAAAGAAATGGCACTATTGCTGGCTTGATTTATACACAAATCTTAATTTTTTACATCCACTCAAGCAGAATGAAGAAACAGTTTAATTTCATATTATCCTTAATACACATTTCCTTGACTCTGAAAACATAAGAATTTGCAAGTTGTGTTCATTCCTGAGGCGATACTGTATTTTGACCCTAGTGGTGTCTATTTCTCAGTTAGAACCCCAAAGTGGAAAACGGGCATATAGTAAGGAAGGCCTCTCCCATTCATCTTCCAGTGGAGACTGGGGCATTCTGTCTGCTTTTATGTCTAATGTTCATTGACAACCGAAGTTTTTACCTTTTCTGTTCTTACTGGCATTTGGAAAGTTTTTTAGGTACCACTAGGGGGAGCCCATCTTTACCCCTAAATCAAATTCACCCAAGTTCTTCCTGTTAAATGAATGATGTTTTTAGTGGTGTAGGGGAAGATACTGGTGTGGTCAGGGCAAAGGAGGACATGCTGGGAGGATGGAGAAGTAGGGTTGAGGGAAGAGGGTGAGTTGTGCTGGGGTTTGGAAGCTGGGCAGAGAGGTTTCAGCTGACAGCTGGGAAAGCAAAGCCATGAGGCTTTGGGGCAGATGGTAGCAGAATCAGGTTCAAGGCATTTTGTCTGGTATCAGGATGCAGGATGGATTAGAGGGGAGAAAAGCTAGAGCCGGGGAGGTACGTATTAAGGAAAAGAAGATCTCTTACTGGGAATTTCATTATGCTTAGCAATCACATCCCATGAGGTCAGTCTCCCCTACACCCAGCAGTGTCTAATCTCCTGACTGTCTACCCATTGTGCTTGTGCTGATCCAAAAATAGGGGCACTGGTGTCAGTCTAGGAGTAGAGACACGGCAAAGTTCTAGAGGGCCGACACGAGGCCTTTCATCTTCAAATCTATTTTTTAGAATACAGAAGGTCTTACAAAATGTTCATTAAGTGAATAAAGGAAAATGAGGGTGAATAAAAATAGAAACAAAACATGCTAAAACATACAGGTTTTCTCAAACCACAAGTCAGATGATAATTGACAACTTTAAGTTTCTGGCCGTGCATCATTTCCTCTGAGAACTGGGCAGCTGGAACACTGACTATTCCATTTCCTTTCAGAATATTGAATGAACACTTGCTACAAACAGGAGATGCATGAAGGGATCTGTGCGTTTAGCACTCTCCAGTGCCCATGTGGGAGGGAAGGAGTTGTGGACCAAGGGTAATCTGTGTGCTCCTCCAGCTAGCAAACGTGAGGTGTATACAGTATGTCCTCATGTGGAGGGCAATGTGCCAGTTTGGGGACCTATATAGAAAATCCTTCCATAACTGTGAAAATCAGCTCTTTTCAAAGACAGAAGACAATTTTGGAAAATATCTCAATAAGATACACGATGACAAGCTTATATATCTAGAAATGTCAGTAGGTCAGAAAGCAAAGACACAGGCTGGCAGTAGTAATGTCTCAGCCCCATCCGGAGGAACAGTGGTCAACACCGAAGATCAGGGAAAAGTGTGGAAGATCACCACATGCTGGGGCCATGAGCCAGGAGTCCTGAAGGACTAGTCAAGCAAAGTCAAAACCAGACAACAGGATACAGAAGGGGCAATATAGCACCAGGGGAGCCATGAAGTGAAAGTTAAGGGACAAGAACTAAAAGGTCCTAAATCCAGAGGCTTATGAATGAACAGGAACCAAACTTTCCCTTGCAATTAAAGGAGTGGCCCTCTGGGCTGGTTTGGATGGCTGTTACAAAGCTCACCACTCACTATTTTTAAGCATTTCATTAAATCTACATCGCTTTTTAACATGGCATGTTTCTAAGTGGAGGCAATGCTACAGAATAAAGAACAAAGCAATTGAATTCTGCTTCCTCCTGAGCAACAGGAATGGGAAAAGTACTCACGTTCCACAAAGTAAGAGCTGGCATCAATCTTCCAGATGATCTGACCCCGATGAGAACCATTGACTCCACGGTTCTTATAGTCCAGAAAGTTTTCTGACAAGACCTCATCTATATTTCCAGGAAGGAAAGAAAACAGTAGAAAATCATATCAGATAACAGCGTATGCAGAAAAAAAGACAGGAGCAAAGGGTTTTAATGCCACCTCCAGTTTAAGAGAAGCAGCAGCACCTGGAATCAGAATCAGAGAGCTAGAAGCATCCTCAGGTGCCCTCAGGACCATCCCTTTTTAATGCAGGAATCTCTTCCCCACTCTGCAACACTCCTGGCAAGTGATCATCTAGCTGGTACCTAAACACCTCCAGAAACAGAGAAATAGTTCCTTCTATGGCAGTTTATTTCATTTCAAATAGCTCTTACCTGTGTGAAATCCCAGCATGGAAAGCTTGCTTCTAAAACTTTCATTAACTGTTCCCTAATTGGGTCTGAGAATGAGGCATAAAGAAAACATCCCATCACACTTTCCACTTGGGGTCCAGTTCTCATGGGCCCCACCTTATATCCTCTCTTCTTCAGCCTGGACACCCATTATCACCCACTACTTGGGACGTATCCATGCATTTATCCATCCGCCCTCATGCACGGGGTGTTCATTTATTCATTCCACAGATCTTACCAAGATCCAACCATCTGCTGTGCTGAGATGGGCAGTGGCCATGGTTGGGCAAAAACAATACAGTCCTTTCTGAACTAAAGCTTACAAACTATTGAGGATGCAGACTTTAAACACGAAGAAAAAACACAAAAGTATTATTACAACTTGTGACAGAAGATAAGGAGGCAAAGAGCAGGGTGCTGTGAGGGGAAGTTACATGGAGGGAGGCCAACTGGGGTCATGAGTGCTTGAGGGATGAGAAGCTGTGGGGGTGGACATGGGGGTAGGCTGTGGGGGGCGGGGTAAGGCCCACTGTGGTGTCCAAGGACTGAGGTGGGGAGAGCCTGCTGTGTGGGGTGCTGGGAGGGGCTGGTGGCGTGCGCTTTCTTCCCCTCCTGCCCTCTCTGTGCTCAGCACATTGCCTCCCATCAACGTCCTGCTTAAAGCTGGTGCCCCGGGAGGAATGCAGCTTTCCTGGAGACGACAGATCCATGCAGGTGGAGCTGATTGCCTCTTCCCTGGTTCCAGATGGCACGTTTTCAATGCAGACTAAGACAGGGATGTGAATTTTACCTTGATGTTCTATGGGGCCCTTGCAGTTTTCCTTCACCAGAAAGTAACCATCTGAACTGTGTGGATCTCAGGCTATGGGAAAAATAGGTTTGAGAGTCCAAATGCACTGCAGTGGTTGGAGAACAGCCAGAACTCAGGGGTTCCTGAGGACAGGCCAGAGCCCCAGCTCTGCAGAAAGGGGCTGGGTCACTGCTGTCCTTTCTGCAACTGAGATGCCTGAGGATCCCATCTTGCTTCTGGCTGCCCTGGGAAAACAGGCAGGGATGAGGGACAGAGAGGGCAGGGCTCATAGCCAAAGGACTAGCTCTCAAGGCCTTTGTGCCATTTTCCAATAGTGTCACTTCTACAGCTTCATCTGTAAAGTGGGAGTTGGTGATAATTCAGACCTCACTGGGGAGGATTAAATGAGACAACAGTAAATGTGCTGGTGGTGACCTGCTATGGTGACTGCACAGTTTTGCCTGCCTCCCCTTTGGCAGAGGCAGTTGGGCAAAGCAACACCATCTTAGCCTAATTAAAGGCAGGAGCTGTTTGTATCCTTTGGAAAATCACTTGTTTGCAAAATGTGCCTGTCTTTATATTCACAATGTGTGCTTAGAGCCCTGTTTGGGTTACTAAGATGATTGCCTAATACGTCTTTCACAGTAATTGCCTCATTTCTACAAAAAAAGTCATAATATTTTCCTAGCTCCCTTGGTCTTCAGTACAGACATAATAAGCCTCCCACCCAGGTAGAAATGTGCCTCATTATGGCAGTTCTCCAACAAGAGGCATTTACCTGAATTTATCCACTCTGATCAGCACAATATTCACTTTAATAGTCATTGCTAGGTATTTATATCTATATACAGTAACACCCAGAAAGGGGACTTTCATTCATACATTAGGTCCATGGGTACTGAGTATTTATTCCACTTGAGAAATTGGGTTAAACCCTGGGGATACATGGTCTATGTTCTAGGAAGTTCCTAATAGGCTCTTCAAGAAAATGGGGATTTCATTAGAATACAGTAAGTGTAAGAATGAGTTAAACATCAAGGAACCACAGGGGAGTGGATGACAAAGGGATGGGGTTGAGTGGGTGGGAAAACCAGGAAAATCCAATGAGAATGGCAAAATAACATTTGAAGAGAACGAGATGCATTCTTCTGTATATGTTTAAATGCAACACATTTTAAGAGATTGCCAATTGATCCTGACAAGTAGCCCATTCTCTTACACTAATAATAACACTTCATAGCAGATATCACCTGAGCTTGCCTGCACGGTCTGTGCTGAGGTCAACTCCTTCCCCAAAGGCATTTATTGCAGGTTATTGGGAGAGTTGCTAGTCTTTGCTTGGGAATCCAAGCGTATTGTCAGGGTCACATGCAGAAAAACAGAATCAGTATAGATATTTTATCCAGGAAGGGATTTAATGCAGAGAATTAGGTACTGGAGAAATGGACTCTAGGCTGGGCCTCTTGGAACAACCCCAAAATAACATTCGCTCTGCTCCTGCCGCCCTCAGAGGCCACATGGGACCTGCTGAGTGCGGGAACCTTGGGCAGTACCTGCGACCTGCAGGGCCACAGGCCACAGCAGCTGGCTCTCCACCCACCAAGGAGTCATCCTCCAGAGGCAAGCTGCATAGGTTACGTCACCACACTGCTGCCAGTGGGTGCCCACGAAGCGAGTGAGTGGACGCTATGGCACTGTGGTGGAAAAGCTTAATTTCTCTAAGTTATGCTTGGGTTAGCCACAGGCAAAAAGCGGAGGAACCCACAGCTCACCTCACTTTCCCTATCTTACACAGGTGCATCTAAATGAAAGGAGCAAATTTGCATCTGGAATACAGTGGTACAGAAGTCTGGGATATGTAAGTTTTCGGCACCAGATTCTGCACGACAGGGAGGCACTGGAGTAGAGAAGAGGCCTGGAATGGGGGAATTGGTGGTGGGGGCCACGCCATGTCTCCATCACCCTGAGGAAGGGCATCCCCTGGGCTCTCTATCCCGAGGTTTACCTGCACTCTTCGACGGGGCAGAAGTCTCCTTGCGGGAGCAGTGTTGGTGTGATTAGAGGGCTATCACAGCCCACTGAGGCAGAGTTTAGGTTATCACTACTAGCTGTGTGATCCTAGGCATCTTAGTTAACCCCTGTGTGTCTTTACTTCCTCGCTACAAAATGGAGGTAATATTAATAACCCCCAAAGTCTGTTGTGAGGATTAAATAAGCTATTACAGGTAGTGGTCTGAGAATAGTGTCGGCATCTAATGAGCAGCGATTTCTGTTCACAGTCTGGGCTAAAAATAGAGCCGTCTATAGCAAAGCTCCATTTACTTAATTTCCAAATCCATTAATAATAACCTGAAACCTTGGCATAAAATATTTCAAATTTTGTCATTACTCATTTCATACAACACATGTAAAAATGTATTAAGTTCCTCAAAAAAGATTATATTTGCTGGATGATACTTATTTCCTCTAGCGTATAGAATCCTACTTCCGGCTCCACAGTTTATAATAGAGAAAAGATCTTTGCAGGTTATTAAAAATTAATCTTTGCAGAAAGTTCTAGTGAAGCTTAAAGAAACAAGGACACTAAGAAACAAGAAATGTATTTCTCTTACTTTGTCTTCCAAATGCAAACTGTAGCTATGCGCGCCTCACCCTAGTCTATAATAGAAAAGTGCATGGCAAAAAGACTACTGCTGTTGAGAACAGAATGGGCAAGTGAACGCAGGATCAATTAAAAAGGAGAACTGGTTCACCACCTAAGCCCAACAGAAAAAATACAATACAGCTTCCATTTCTCAAAAGAATTCGTCCTCCTGATAACCAAATCTCAGAAGAATCTCCAAGGATTCTCCCACTATAGCTTCATTTTAGATCCAGAGATCCAGGGAGATTCGATTTGTCTTTTGTAGTCCTAAGCCAAGGATGGAAAAGCTTTGCTCACCTGTGCTAGGAGGGGAGGGTGAGGACCAAGGGCAGGGGGCCATAAAAATCAAAGCCACTCTCCTTTTCTGTGGCCTTGCCTTCAGATTGTTTCTTTGTTCTAACTATTCTAACTTGTTGTGCCATAATTAGGAAATACAGCTTCCGCTCCTGTATACTCTATTAGAATGCTGATGTAAAAGAAAACTTTTAGGTCTTCAAGAGCAAATGTCCATAGGGAAGCATTCTTGGAGTTTTTATGTGCACGTGTCTAGCTAGAGAGGCAATTTTAGCTTCCATCCTAAAACACTAAATTTTAAAGCTCTGCACATTAATTTCTCCTTAAGGGAAAGGATTGGGCTTCTGTACTTACTCTTTAACTTCTCATAACTGCTGGTGTGTGGTTTCCCAAACTGGAGCGCCTGAGAAATATTGGAAAATAAGAATTTTTTTCTTTCTCCAAAAGGTTTTGAAAATGCTAGGTTAAATAAATTAAACTGGGTTGCTTACTCCAGGCTTCTGAAACTTTAATGTATATTGTGAGTGGGGCAATGTAGGTGAAGTTTTCAATCCTTATTAACCAGAGAACTCTTTCCCCATGGAGTGTAAACTGAAATTAATGTGTAGGATAGGAGTGCTACTCCTGTGGCTATAATATCCATGTCTTCACTCATCATTGCTCTTATCCTACTATTCTGTGGTAGTTCTGTTGAAAAGTGGATTGGGAGGCTGGAAGAGCTGATTGAAAAACCCTCCTAAGGGAAAAAAAAAAAGTCAGAAAATATACAAGAAGGGCTATAGGATATTGAACATAAATAGAAGAGTGTTCACATCTGGGAAACCAAAGTCCTGGAAGACCAAAGAAATATGGAAGTATGCTGGCTGAGCTACCAGTCTACTGAAAGAAGAGATGTTGATAAGGTTAAGAAATCAATGCAGGCAAATAATGAGTACTGTCTAGGACAGGGTTTCTCTGCCTTAGCACTATTGGTGTTTTGTGTGGATAACTGTTCATTACCTTTGTTGTGGTGAGGCTGTCCTGTGCATTATAAACTGTTGAGTGGCATTCCTGACTTCTATCCAGTAGATGCCAGAAGCACTCCTACAATAACATGACGTCCGAAAATGTCTTCAGACATTACCAAATGTCCACTGGGGGGCAAAACCACCCTTGATTCAGAACCAAGGTCTATGCTAAAAAGCAATCACCATAACAACAATCAGAGAATTCATAACTTTTAACTCAACAGGCCTTTCTAATGGAAAGCAGAAAAACTGGAAGAATCAAAAAGAAAATGCAGTAAATAAAGACAATGAAGAAAGATGGCAAAAATAAATCTTAATATGACAGCAAGTACAATAAATGTAAATGTGTTATTCTAGCCAATTAAAAAGCAGGATCTCAGATCAAAATTAAAAAGCACACACAAAAAGCCACACTCAAAAAAGACAAGGATTGAAAGATAAAGAAAAGAAAAAGAGAGATCAAACAAATGTGAACAGAAGAAAACTGAGAGATGAGCCATCTTAGTTAGAAAACTGAATTCAAGGCAAAGACTAGCAGAAGAGACACAGATCTGTAATAGCAAACTGTAAGAAACTACATCATGAACATTTATGCATTTAATTATCAGCATAAACATCTATAAAGCAGAAAGCTTCCACAAGTGAAGGTAGAGATAAATGAATTAAAATCAAAACTTAAAAAACTTTTGATAGCAATTTTTGACACACTCAAAAATCAAAGACACAAAAAATCAGAACATACTATGAGTGTGTGTGTATACACACACACACATACATATATATATATATACATCTATGTATATATTAAATACACACAGAGGAGAGAGAAAGAGAGTGAGGGAGAGAGTAAGAGGCCTTGCTTTGTAAGGTACCTGCAAACTGAAACTTGTACATATCAGATTTGTGTTCTTACTTTGATGATTCTGTGGAAACTGTAACTATGTTACCTCAGCTGCTGTGGAACTCAGTGAAGACCTGGCCAATAAAAATACACTTTCTTAATGACCATACATAGAATATTTACAAAACTGAGCAGGTATAGGTCACAGAAAGCAACCTAAAAGAATTCCAAAGAATAGATTTGATACAGACCAGAATCTCTAACCTCACACAGCTTAGGGCAACCTAGAAGGTATGGAAGAGAAATTATGTCCCAAGCACCAGTCTATGGGAGTGCTTCAAAGATGCCATTTTAGACCTTTCATTTTAATTTTGCTCTGAGTAACCATCTTTTGATTTATTGAATTTTGAATGAACAAATGTACCCTAGTTTTATTATGTTTTAAATTACTGAGCAAATTCTAACATGGTATAGCATAGCATGGCATAATAATGATATGATTTATTAAAATTCTAAATTAATAAGAAGCCAGTTTTCCTTCTTATTATGAGCATATTATGTCCATTTTACCTATTCAATTATATTTTCATAATTTTAATCACACATTTATTTCATGCTTAAACAGTTTTGATTAGGGCTACTTCCAAGAGCATCAAAGGAATGGCTATTTTTAAAAATTTGATAACCCTGATAAATAAAATCAAAATATTATTTTAATATTGGAATGTTAAATGAGGAAGGAAAACATACTTAAATGGATATGTTCTCATTAATTTAGCACTCTAATGATTACAGGTATTAACTGTATCCTTCAATTTATGCATCTGAACCCAATTATGTGATGCTGTTTCCTTAGTGTGAGAAAGCCAGGGGTATTGCTGAATATTTACTCTAAATATAGGACTCATAAAATATTAAGTTTTGCTTGTCAAAGTCAAGTAGGCAAAGTCAAGAATAAATAATTGTGAAACTATTTCCTGGAAATGCTGATTTCTAATGACTCTGCCTCTACATTTGACCCTTGAACAACATGGGGATTACGGGCACTGACCCTGCATAGTAGAAAATCCATGTATGACTTTTGACTCCCCAAAAAGTTAACTACGAATAGCCTACCAGCAGCCCTTTAATAACATAGTCTATAACACATATATTTTGTATGTCATTATTGTATACTATATTCCTACAATAAAGTAAGCTAGAGATAAGAAAATGTTATTTAGAAAATCATATGGAAAAAAAAATACATTTACTATATTGTATTTATTGAAAAGAGTCCATGTATAAGTGGACCTGCACAATTCAAACCCATGTTGCCCACGGATCAACTGTACTTGTTTTTGAGCAAATCATAATTTTCTGCCCATTTACTGACATTTAAATCTCCTTCCAGGTCCCAAAGCTTTTGTCTATAATGTATAACTTATACGACTGGGTACACGTCTGCAGGCCGTGGCTGGGCTGTGTGAAGCCTGGGATCAGGATAGTTTTAGCACCATGCATCCAGAGAATAGAACTGCCTGGCAAGTTAAATCCAGACATGAGGTATTGCACAGAACAACATCAATTCTGCTTGGTGATCCTGAGAAGAACCACAGAATCAAGAAAACATAGATTTGATTTTTTCTCTCTATTTTTTAGGTAAGGAACCCAAAGCTTTGATGCCAGTTACATGACCTAGGCCATGCTCTGGCCAGTGACAGTGTGTGATTCTACCCCAGCTCAAGCTGTCACTGAAACCACACAGTCATTCCCTGTGATGTGCCTCTTGGAGACAGAATCCTTGGTCACACTCATCTAGTTCATGAGCCACTCCATGAATGAAGGAACCAAATGCAATTTCACTATTATAACAATGGTCATACTAGGGTTACTGTCCCCGTAACTTGGTTCCTGGCTAAGGACAGCACTGGTGACAGTGTCAGTGAGCAGGGCCACACATCCCCCTCCACACATCCAGACATCTGGGGTAGAAAGAAAGTCATGTTTGCCTGGAGAGATCTAGCAGGCAGCTGACAGCATTACAAATGTGCCTCATGAGGGCATTTATGTTGGCCATTAGGTGGCCGACACCTGATGTGCTCCAGACTATTCCTGTGGCCGGTGTGAGGTCTGCCACCAGGACAGGCGGCTGTGGGGCCTTGGGAGTCACTGAACTGGTGTTTCTACAACTGTAAAATGACAGCTTAGATTAAAATCACCACCTCTAAAATTTAAGGTCTGTACCTATGATTTGATCTTTAGCAAGGCACTGCATATCTGGCAGGTAAGTTTCTAAGGACCTAGAAATTAAGAACTTTGAAGATTCACAGATAATTTTGGATTTGGAAATTAGTTATAAGATGCTATGCTGCTGAAAGTGTTGGCATTTTGCATTAAATAACTTCACAGTTATATATATGCAGCCACTATGAGAAGAACAAACTGTCAAACTAAGATTCTAAGATGATGAGCCATGTTTACTTTTGTCTCAGTCAAAATGTCATGTCAACACCCAGTCTATTCATTCACAGAGATTCCTGACATCAATACTGCAGGCTGCCCCTTCCTCCTTCTAACACCTCTCTGTTGACTTCTACAGTGAGGTCTCCTACTTTGGTCATACCTCTCCATCACGTCTCCTGTTTGAGATCCTCCCTGCCTTCCTCTCTGACCCGGGCTTTCTGGTGATCTCTCCCCATACATGGCCCACAAGGGACCTTCTCTACTCTCAGGGTGCAATTGCCCAAAGTATCCACCCCAGCCCAGATCTACGGTTGAGCTCCAGATGCATCCATTGCTTCACCATGGATGTGTGTCCCTTGGTTGCCCCCCCACATGCTCCTCTTCCACTGTTCCCAGAGTTGGGGAATGAATGGCTTCAATACTCACCACTCAGGAAGGTACAGCTGTCTAGAGTTGGTTCAAAACTAGAGCTGGGGGTTTCACTGCTGAATTTTATCAAACATTTAGTGAGGACCTAATACCCATACTCCTTAACGTTTTCCAAAAAGTAGAAGATGAAGGAATACTCCCAAACACATTCTATGAGGCCAGTATTACTCTAATACCAAAACCAGGCAAAGACACCACAAAACAAGAAAATTACAGACCAATATCCCTGATGAACATAGATGCAAAAATACTCAACAAAATATTAGCAAGTCGAATTAAAAAATACATCAAAAAGATTATTCATCATGATCAAGTAGGATTTATTCCAGGGATGCAAGGATGGTACAACACTTGAAAATCCATCAACATCACCCACCACATAAACAAAAAGAAGGACAAAAACCACATGAACATCTCCATAGATGTTGAAAAAGCATTTGACAAAATCCAACATCCATTCATGATAAAAACTCTCAACAAAATGGATATAGAGGGCAAGTACCTCAACATAATAAAGGCCATCTATGATAAACCCACAGCCAACATTATACTTAACAGCGAGAAGCTGAAAGCTTTTCCTTTAAGTTCGGGAACAAGGCAAGGATGCCCACTCTCCCCACTTCTATTCAACACAGTCCTGGAGGTCCTAGGCAAGGGAATCAGACAACACAAAGAAATAAAAGGCATCCAGATTGGCAAGGAAGAAGTTAAACTGTCCCTGTTTGCAGATGACATGATATTGTACATAAAAAACCCTAAATAATCCACTCCAAAACTATTAGATCTACTATCTGAATTCAGCAAAGTTGTAGGATTCAAAAATAATACACAGAAATCTGTTGCATTTCTATACACTAATGATGAACTAGCAGAAAGAGAAATCAGGAAAACAATTCCATTCACAGTTGCACCAAAAGGAATAAAATACCTAGGAATAAATCAAACCAAGGAAGTGAAAGACCTATACTCTGAAAGCTACAAGACACTCAGGAGAGAAATTAAAGAAGATAACAATAAATGGAAACACATCCCATGCTCATGGATAGAAAGAATTAATGTTTTCAAAATAGCCATCCTCCCTAAAGCAATCTACAGATTCAATGCAATCCCTATCAAAATACCTACAGCATTCTTCAATGAACTAGAGCAAATAGTTCTAAAATTCATATGGAACCACAAAAGACCCTGAATAGCCAAAGCAATCCTGAGAAGGAAGAATAAAGTGGGGGGGGGGGGATTATGCTTCCCAACTTCAAGCTCTACTACAAAGTCACAGT
Organism: Manis pentadactyla; assembly: GCF_030020395.1. NCBI lineage: Eukaryota > Metazoa > Chordata > Mammalia > Pholidota > Manidae > Manis > Manis pentadactyla. The sequence continues at coordinate 50,039,351 of NC_080025.1, forward strand.
AATTGAGACAGTTTAATACTGGCACAAGAACAGACCCATGGACCAGTGGAACAGACTAGAGAGTCCAGATATAAACCCAAGTATATATGGTCTATTAATATACAATAAAGGAGCCATGGATATACAATGGGGAAGTGACGGCCTCTTTGATGACTGGTGTTGGCAAAACTAGACAGCTACATGCAAGAGAATTAAACTGGATTATTGCTTAACCCTATACACAAAAGTAAACTCAAAATGGATCAAGGACCTGAATGTAAGTCATGAAACCATGAAACTCTTAGAGGAAAACATAGGCAAAAATCTCTTGAATATAAACATAAGAAACTTTATCCTGAACGCATCTCCTCAGTCAAGGGAAACAAAATGAAAAATGAACAGGTGGGACTACATTATGCTAAAAAGCTTCTGTACAGCAAAGGACATCATCAGCAGAACGTGGGGGGGGGGCATCCTACAGTATGGGAGAATATATTTGTAGATGATGTGTCTGAAAGGGGGTTAACGTCCAAAATACACAAAGAACTCACACACCTCAACACCCAAAAGGCAAATAACCCTATTGAAAAATGGGTGGAGGATATGAACAGACACTACTCCAAAGAAGAAATTCAGATGGCCAACAGGCACATGAGGGGATGCTCCACATCACTAGTTATCAGGGAGATGCGAGTTAAAACCACAGTGAGATATCACCTCACACCAGTTAGGAGGGCCAACATAGAAAATACTAGGAACAACAAATGTTGGCGAGGTTGTGGAGAAAGGGGAACCCTCCTACACTGCTGGTGGGAATGTAAACTGGTTCAATCATTGTGGAAAGCAGTATGGAGGCTCCTCAAAAAACTGAAAATTGGAATTCCGTTTGACCTGGGAATTCCACTCCTGGGAATTTACCCAAAGAAAACAATTTCTCAGATTCAAAAAGACATATGCACACCTATGTTTATCACAGCACTATTTACAGTGGCCAGGATATGGAAGCAACCTAGGTGTCCATTGGTAGATGAATGGATAAAGAAGATGTGGTACATATACACAATGGAATATTATTCAGCCATAAGAAAGAAACAAATCCTACCATTTGCAGCAACGTGGATGGAGCTGGAGGGTATTATGCTCAGTGAAGTGGGTCAGGCAGAGAAAGACAAATACCAAATGATTTCCTTCATTTGAGGAGTATAACAACGAAGCAAAACTGAAGGAACAAAATAGCAGCAGACTCACAGACTCCAAGAAGGGACTAGCAGTTACCAAAGGGAAGGGGTGGGGGAGGTTGGGTGGGGAGGGAGGGAGAAGGGGATTGTGGGGTATCATGATTGGTGCACATGGTGTGTGGGGGGTCACAGGGAAGATAGTGTAGCACAGAGAAGACAAATAGGAGCTCTGTGGCATCTTACTACACTGATGGACAGTGACTGCAATGGGGCATGGGGAGGGGCTCGATAATAAGGCTGAATGCAATAACCACATTGTTTTTCTCGTGAAACCTTCATTAAGACTGTATATCAATGATACCTTGATAAAAAAAATCAAATCCATACAAGTCACTCGAAAATGTCACTGTTTTCATGTTTCTTACATTTTACCTGAAATGGAATCTCTAGCTGGTAAGAATGTCTTTCTCACATTTAAACACAGTTCCCATTAACAGTTATTGATCTGGAAGAATAAAATAAATTGCTGATAGTAGGGAGAGGTCATTGTGTTTGCGGTTTTATTTTTCTCTGGCGTGACTGTTAAGTTCCTATTATTTTGTGTAAAATCTCTAAATTAAATTTTTTTTTAGAGTAAAAAGTGCTTCAGAGATTTCTATGCAATAAATCTGTAATGCTACATTAAAAAAAAACAAAAAAACAAAACTAGAGCTGGGGCCAAAAACCGAATTGCCTAAGGTGGTAAACAAGTAACATTCATACTTTAAGTAAAGACGGGTGGGAGGGAGGTTGTGGCAGAACTGAAGGGTGCAGGCCAGTCCACAAGGGGAGCAGGCCAGTCCACAAGGGGAGCTGATGATTCACTCCAGCTGACTCAAGCCAAGCAGAAGTACAGGCCGGTCTGCCAAATTCAGGGCTTTTGTGAAAGAAGCTAGAAGTCTGAATTTCAATGTGAAGTCTCTACATTTTTAAATGTTGATAACTACTTAAATTTAATGCAATATGGACTAAATAAAATATGCTCAATGGGCTGTTGTTTGGCAAGCTCTGTCTTAGATCAATGGCATCCAAGCAGTTTGTTTCAAGAACTATTTTCAAGAAAATTAAATTTTAACTGTTTGGAAGTCTGATTTACCTAGTAATCACTATTTGTGTAAAAATTTCAAGAAGGTTGTTTCTTCAACTTTACAATAATATCTGTACTGTAAATATGCTAGCCACACTGACTATAAATGTTCAAGAGAGCTGTAATATTTTCCAGACACCAGTCAGATAAGATCCCCTTTATTGTATGAGAAAATGGTCCAGTTTGTAAAAGTCTCAGAACAATCCAATAGTTTCTGTGACTTCAGTGATGTTAAATCTGGCATTGAGTGTCTGACTGTGTGACTCTTTCACTGCGTGGACTTCAGGCAGAAGGCCTTGGCCTCTCTTGACCAGGTGCCTGTCCCCCAGCAATCACAGCTTCCCTTGCTAATTTACTAGCATAAATGCATCCATTCCCACTACCCCTGATTCTATCATGTAAAATAGATAAAATACATTTTCATGTAAATCTATTTTCATAACTTCAAATTTTTGTGAGATTTCTTTTCTCCAGCACATGGGCATGAGCAGTCTTCTCCCTCAGAATCATCACTCTGTCCCCTAGCCTGCGGCAAGCTTGATGTCACTGTCTGGGAAATCCCATTATGTCTTTTGAACAGAAAACAGTAAGAAAGTGGAAACAAAAGGGAAATTACCTCCACATAGATGTGTATACTTTCATTGGGAATAGGGTGTTGTTTTTGTCTTAGAAACACATGAACTTGAAACAGGTTTTTTATATGAATTTGTTCAGAAGTAGAAGAGTCTATTCTTGCAAGTGCTAATAAAGTTTGCGCTCAACCACACCCTGCCCTGCTGTCATGATTTTCCTCCGGTGAACAGAGATGGCAAGAGAGGAGCCTCAGAGTGTGGTCTGCAATGTGTTAGAATTTGGTGTATAAAACATTTGATTTCAAATTTGTGCTCTTATTAAATTATAGTTTATTGAAATATTAAAGCATATGTTAAAGTGAATTATGAAGAGAATACTAGTTGAGCATCCACCACACTCTTCTAAGACTTACATCCGCGGCACGCGGTACCTGGTCTGGCTAAGGGCTGTCCTACTCACCGATGAGATACATGCCGATCCAGTCTCCAGCGTCCACTTCCTCCTTTATGTCCCAGTGGATCACCAGGTCCTGCGAATGCCCTATGGAGTAGTAGGAGCTGCTGACCATGAGTGTGGAGCGGCTGTCTGAGGTGACCAGGTCAGTGTCACTAGTGGAGCGAGGGATGGTGACGGTGCCATGGGGGCCCGTCCTGATGGCCATGCTGTGGAACTGGCCGGGGTTGTAGCTGTGGCGGAGCTGCTCCTTGCACCGGCGTCGGTTCTGGGAGTTTCTAGATGGAGATGCCATGGCGGCCAGGCCTAAAAACCTGTTCTGGTACAGATTCTGTGGGAGCAAACAGACAATCAACAGGGGTGGGAGATGCCAGCCTCATAGCCACTGCCTTCCCAGGGGAGGAAGAAGAGCAAGCTGGGTGCGAGCAGCCATCCCAGGAAGATGTGAAATACGACACAGAGCATCTTCCTCAAGACAAATGCGGTAGGCAAGTGTTCGCACTGGGAAGGCAAGAACAAAATATAAGCTCACCCAGGGATGTCCGTGCTCTGCTGGCGTGTCTGCCTCCCCCATCCTCCTCTAGCCTGTGTGGTATAGGAAGGCCTGAACGGCCCTGGCTGCCCCCCGGGCAAAGTGCCATCCCTGGAGTTCTACAGCATCTATTCAACTGGATCCAAGTGTACCCCTCTTTAGGGTAGATGATAGTTACAAACACTTCAGTGATCCTGGCAGCATCTGAGGCCCTACATATAGCCCAGAATTGGAGGTGGTCCCTGCTGGGTGAGACGACCGATGTCCCTCCACTTATAGCTCCCCCTCTACAGAATGTCTCTGGCTGTCTGAAATTAGGGATCCAGATATCCTAGTCATCTTCAAATACACAGTTTTCAATAAAATCTAATCTCCGGGAACTATGTCTCCCTCAGAGCCAATGTTATTGTAGAAAACACTGAATCCAATGAGAAAAAAATGCATGTTTTTTATTGTTTATAACATTGATCAATTAAAGCAAGCTGAGCTGATGCAGAGCAGTAACAATTGTTTTGGACACAGAGGGCTTTTACCATGGGGAAAGGGCATCACATAGGATTTGTATAAAGGATTCTTTTTTGAAACAAACAAGGGTGATTCTGACTTCATCAAAGTATATTAAAATTGGGATTTCAGTGTACATTTTTGGAGTTTCTGGTTATTAAAGTACATGCTGTTCTACAACCAATAATAACACTTGTTTTCAAGAAGAGAAGATTAAGTCCTAAAAATATGTTGAATCATGCAGTTTAGAGCCCAGGGACTGAAACTTATTACACACATCAATCAAATTCAAGTTGCTGACTTTTTGTTTACCATCCATGAGCACCAGACCCCAGCACCAGTCTACTCTTTAGATCATATAAGTCTATTTAGCAGTAATTTAGGCCTGCACTTTTTCCATCTCCTAAGACCAGGGCACTTATAAAAAGTCCATTAACCTCATAAAGCAGGTGCCAGTTTTCTGACTCTCAGTCTTTAATGGCCATGTGGCAGGCCTATTCATTCATTATTTGAGTTTCTTGTTAGGAATTCCTCTGGCTTCACTGATGGTAACCATGGAATTACTATAGGCAGAAAAGCCAGACTTTGGAGAACATCTCATCACACTATTGGTACCATACGTCTTATTAAAAAAAAAAAAGCCTGTCATTGTGACATTTGAAAATAGATGGACTGCAAGGTTGCCTGGAAACGAGTCCCCCTCTCAGGATGACAGGCACAGCCTTGAGCCAGGAAGCACGGTCCCACCTGACAGATGCCCTGGCGCTCACAGAGCATCTCAGCAACCTGACCATCCTCTAGGCCTTTGTAAAATTTCCAAAAAAGGAGAGGCTGCTGCTGGAGCATAACATTTCTTCAGTTTACACATGCTTTACATGGACTAATAACGTCTTACAGTATTATTACAGAGAATAAAAACTGCTTGGAATTGAATGAAATACTCAAGTATGTAATTATGAGTTAGACCCAAGTTGGTGCCACACCACTGGTACCCAAGCTGTGTGTCTCGAGACAGCCTACTTAAGTAACTCCTTCAAGTCCTCAGCATCCTCATCTGTAAATGGGGTAGTCAGAATTTAATAAAATAATGCAAGTTAAGGTCTGAGCATATTAAATGCTCAATAGATAAAAACCTACTACTGAAATAGAACTAGGACTGCTTTAGTAAGGAAGCCTCACTGAAACATAGGTCCTGGGCAGTCGGCCAGGCTCACTCATGGGCCCAGGGTCCCTGCCCATAATCTCCTGGCCCTCAGGCTTAAATTCACACTGCAGCAAACCTACAAACTGTTCCCCATCATGGCCCTCCAGGTTTCCTTAGGAAACTGGAATTGCAAGTGTTAGAGTCCAGCGTATTCGTAAAGGGCCCTCTATACAAATTTTTTGAAGGGGGAGGGTTGTCTGTATTTGTAAGATTTGTTCTTGAGTCAGATAGTCTTGCCTTAATAGGAAAGCTAAAAGCCTATAATCCACGTAGGGTCAGTCAGGGCCTCAAAAAAAGATTTCAGAGTGCTTTTCTTTCATTGAAGACACTTCTGCTGTGGTATTTATTAGAATTCCCTAGAAACCAGGCAAGTCTCTTAAAACTATCAAGTGAAAAAAAAAATAAAAACTATCAAATGATACCTGTGATCACCATCCATATGGTGGGAATAAAGGCAGAAAAGGAAACATTAGTCAGGGAAGACGTTTTTCAACAATTTACTAGACCAGAATAATGGTATTTGCCTGGAATAAGAAGGGCAGCCTCAAAGCTGTTTCCTGAAGACCGCACTCTCCATTCCTCAGCCCCATTCGTCTTTGCCTGCATCCCTCCCATTCGTCTTTGCAGGCAGGGTTTGTATGTGCCTCCAGATTATGTTCCAGCACAAACTCTGTTATAACCTCTCCTTCCATTCTTTTTCCATTCCCAAGAGAGGAGGCCTTTCTTATTTCACTGGAACCCCATCCCTCTGCAAGAATCCTTATTGTGTTACTGCTATTTGACCTGCCCAGGCTCTTCATAGACCAACTCTCCTGCTGCTTCTATGTTGTGCTCCTGTCCACACTTTGGTATTTGCCACCTGAGAGGTTGGACAGTTTTCAAAGTGATCTCCAACAGGAGCATGGTCATCTTTTCTTCCTTTTACAGTTGTGGGGAAGTTGGGGTTCCTATAGCCAGGATCCTCACTGAACTTAAACCACCTGATGATGTAACTGGCCTGTTGCTAGACTACTGCTTCCACACCTGTAGGCAATAAGCTATTATTGCACTATATAGAGGGCTTGGCCCAATGCTCTGTGTGGAGGTAGAGATGCTAGTGCTCGACCTACCGCCAGGAGAACAAGCCGGGTAATACATCCTTTCACCTCAAGAACATTCTACTGTCATTTCTTTGGTCACACTGAATCCATAGTGAACTTGCCCAGGGCTGAAACCCATTGGCAAGACAGCTGGGAAAGCCTGAGGCCAGAATTCCCTGTTCTGTATATCCCCTGGACCTGACATGACTCCTGGTCCAACAAAGACCCTCAAAACCTTAATTAAGAGAATTAGCTTAATTCCATTATGTTCCTTCTTTCTGCAGAAAGGGTTTTAGGTGGCTAATTAAAAATAGATAAAATACAGAAATACATGTTAAGTTAGTAGGCAGTGCACTGAGAAAAGAAAATAAAGACAGTGACAAAAAGTTACACAGGAAGAAGGCTAACATAAAACTATGCCAGCATGTCTTAAAAAGGTGTTATTGCTAAAGACCCACACAGCTGCTTCTTGAATGCAGCAGGTGGATGGTTGACGTCCAATTGCTATTCCTTTGTGACCACGTTTCCCCCAGGCTTTCACAAGTGTTCCAAGCCTTACACTATAGACTCATCCAACTGGAAGAAACAATACAATCACTCTCCCTTCACATCTGAACCGTGGGAGACAGAAGAGGAGCTGTCCTGGTTTTAAATAGTCCTGCATAAAAGACCACTCTCTTCCTAGACAATGATTTCCATGTTTTACAACCTCCAAATTCTTTCTAATCTCTAAGGCAATCTCCCTCCTCCCTGCTAAGGAACAGCCTCCTGTTCTCAGTACAAGGAGGAAGGTAACGGCATCACTAAACTGCTCCCAGCTTTCTCTCCAGCCCACTGAGTAACTCAGGTGTCTTTTATCTTCTTTTATGTTAGTGATAGCAACAGACACCCATCAAAAACCATGAGAATATTAGAAACAGTTTCAGTAACATTGTAATATTCCAATTATTGGAAAATGGTAATCAAGTGTACACTAGTTATGGGCTTTGTTAAGCATAGATTTTAACTCACTCCTGCAAGAGTGGGTCCGATGAGGGAGCCCCCAAAAACAATCTGATTATGTTGTGCCACATTTCACAGGGAGTAAGATTCCATTTGCTGGCTTGTTTCCTATCTGTAGGAGAAGATGCAACATGATGTTATATTTACTTGTTTTGTTTTCCAATTTAAGTAACTTGTAAATATTGAAATGTATTGAATTGATATGTCCTTGGATTTATTATTTTTTTAATCTTGGAACAGGCTTTGCGTATTTAATATGTTTTACATGATTCTTATGCATTACAGTATATCAGCAAAAACAAAGCCTTATATAAAGACACAGAATCTTAAAAGCAAAAAAATCACCACTTCTAGGGCAGGAACATGTCATTATGGATTTCTTTTGAAGAACACAGGGAGACCAAAGATTCTCCTGTGTCCGTTTCTAACTGACAGGGTCCTTAATAGCTTTTCTGTTTTGGAATATAAAGCTGTGAGTGAGTGCCACCTCAGAAGTGAAAAGAAAGTGGACAAAAAGCCTATTTGTAACAGTGAAAATTATTCCTAAAAATTGCCTCTACACTAAGAAATCAAAAACTATGAGTGGAAAAACACAGGCCCTGAAGGAAACTTCATTAAAGTGAATGAGACGAGGTTTTAGAAACTGGCATTATTTATAGCAGGAAGAAAGAGCATAACAGTTTTTGAGTTCATGCACACATTTGATTTTGAGCAAGTAGATACCTGAAGCTTTTCTATCCTACACTCAGCTCTGGTTATGCCGTCAGGGGTGTAGTGGAACTTTTAAAAAATTATGTATAGCATGTCTCTTTCTACAATGAATTTTAGAAAATTTACAACAAAAGAAATGTACAAGGAAATCGGGAATATAAACCACACAAAAATCAGGAAGTAATAATTAGAAGATATGATCATTTACTCTATGCATTATCTCATTAAAACCCTATTAAGTATCACTACTCTCACGTTAGTGAGAAGCCCAGCTCCAAATGGTGGTTAATAAGCATTCCCAAGTCACACATTCTGCAGCAGGAAATGGGAATTGATCGCATTCTGTGTGATTATAAGTGGGCCCTTTATCACTCTTAGGCATTCTCTCCAAGTTATAACGTGGGCAGCCAGAGTTGCAGTAACTGAGATTCAGGTTATTTCTCTGAGCTTCTTGGAAGTCGAGAAGATAAAAGGAAAGCATAGTTCTCATTATCAGAATATTGGAATTTTTTCTTCCTGCATGTTCTAAATAAAATGCTTCATTTTAAAATTTATGTAGGGAAAATCACATGATGTGGTGAACATTATCTTAAAAGATTTTTTATCACAAGTGTAATGGCAGGTTACTTGTACAAGTCTTTGATCAAAATTGAGATCATAATATAAAGGCAGTCTATTAGGGGCTGATGAATGTGTTAAGCTGTTTTGCCTTGTGACACATTCAAAAGTCCCCTTGGCTTATTCCACCCCTATGTCCCAAACCCCAAAGGGGTTCTCAACCCAGGGCCTGCTCTCCAGCCTTGATGAAGATAGATCCTGAATGACATGATCTGTCTGCACCTGTCTTCATTGATAATTTATTTCTTATTAGTGTCCCTCTACCAGTTGGCAGGCACTGAGATGCCACAGTCCTTGCCAAACTCCTTTGGGTCTGCATTTCCAACTAAAGTAGTGCCTGGCAAGAATGTAGCAGATGTTCAGTGAATGTCCTGTTGGATGAATGAATGTATGAACCAACATGCGGGTGACGCAGGCTGGGGTGCCTCTGCTCCTGTGTCTCAGAGTCTGACGTGATGCCCTGCCCCATGGTTCAGGAACACATCTTGATGCGTATTTTGTATTCAGTGCAAAACTTGGTGTCCAGAATCCCCTGAGTTACTGGCTCCTGAATGACACTGGTAAGGAAGGTGAATTGAGGATGAGATTAAATACTGTTCCTGGGTCCCCTTCTGTATGTCACATTCTGAGACCTGAGTCCTGCCCATACATTCGTCTCCTGGGAAATGGCCACATGTGAGAGAGTTCTGGGACAGCAGTGGGTGTGAGGGGCTGAGGTGCCCTGACCAGTCACATGGCACAGCACTTCAGTGGATGAGAGTGGGGGGTGCTGGATACCACCACCTCTATCCAACTCTGTGGCTCCTGGGCCCCCATCCCTGAAACCTGGGCCTCAGAACTGGGTTTTAGGCTCAAAGCTATTTTGCAGAATTGCGTAAACCCAATTGTGTGAGCTCCTATCCCTTGAAGAAATAGAATCCCACACATTGCTGGCTGAAAGGGAACATTAGGTGGAGAGAATTCTAATACACAAATCAAGTCAAGCCAAGGAATAGTCATAGGACTATGAAACCAAGAAAGCCAAGATTTAAAAGACCAGGGATTTGTTAAAATGACACTCAAACACATTATTAAGGACATATAAAACCTTGTAACCCCCAAAAAACCCCAGCAATAGGTTTAAGAGAGCTGAACAGCCCACCCCCACCCCTTGCCTGGGGCCCCACTGATGGTGGCAGAGGAAAGTCCATGGATCAGGTACCACTGCCTCTCTGCACTTGAGAGGCCAGCGGGAGGCCTGGCCATGCTTCCCCGGTGTGCGCTTTGGTCAAGGAGGGAATTTCTTGTGGCAGCTCTGGGTCACTTGGGAGATTTGTGTTAGGTGAAGTTGTGGAAATCTGGGCGGTTTGTGTGGCGAGAACACCCAGCGGGGGCTGCGGGCAAGAGGGAGGAAGGAAGGTAGGGGGCAGATGGGCCTTCTGGGGTTCTTCAGGGGAAATCCCAGATCCCCAGCACCTCCTTCTGATTACACTACAAGGGAAGGCCACTGAAAGTGGTATTGCCATGTGTGAGAGAGACAGACAGATGGACTGACCGAGACAGAGAATATGTGGGAATACACACATGGCTTCCCCTCTTCAACCTAAGGTCCTTTTCTTCTTCAGGAGGGACCCATCCTGATGTAAGTTGGAAAAGTTCCTTTTTTACCTATTGACACTCGCAGAAGAAAAGGATATGCTTTCATGTCCCAGAACCACAGTGACACACTCCAGCCAGCCTAGAGACCCAGGCCCAGGGACCCTGCTGACCCCTGGGGAGCCACCTGGTTGGGGGTTTTGGGGAACAGCAGGGCTGTGTGTGGCCGGCACCCTCTTCTGGGGCATCCAGAGCCAGGAGCAGCACCCAACCACTGCAGCTCTGCTCCCAGAGTGCTGCACCCCAAGTGGAGTGACTGTGGCTGCTCCCCACCCAGGGCACCACCACCTGGCAGCAGTCCAGCCTCCAAAACCCAGCCCATGACACCAAGTCACGTCATGCAGACCCCAGACTGGGAGTGCTGGGAGGCCCTGTTGCTCACTAGGAAGCGAGGTCCCAGCAGGACAGCAGCCTGCCCTGAACTCGGCTAGTGAGCCCCCGGCTTAGGGGGCTGCCTGTGGCACTGCCCGGCCACCCTGCCCAGGAGGGAGCAGCAGGCTGTGGATACCATAACGCACAGTGTGTTTTCCTCCTCTGCTCATGATCCTGTTCAGTTCTGCCAACAAACAGGCAATGTAGCCAGGCAAGGAATACCATTCTAAGAAGTACATTTCAGTGGGATTGGAAATGAGAGGCTAAGCTTGCATACATTCTGAAGTTCATACTCAAATACATCATTTTTCATTATGGAGGTCTGCATGCTGTACAGATGTTCTCTTAAATTCTTCCTGGGAGGCTGGACTCTGGTTTTAGTTTACTTCTTCCTTCCTTCCAAATGTTTATCAAGTTGCTAGGATGTACTAGACACCATACCAGGCATCATGGGTACAGAGACTAATCAAACAGTGCTCCTATTCTCAGAGTTTTGTGTCAGAGGCAATCATTTAAGTAGTCAACCTCAATGCAATGATGATGGCCATGATAGGAGCGGTAGGCAAGGTGCCCGGGAGAGGGAGAGGGAGGCTGATAATGCCTCCCAGATGTGGGAGTGGGGAAGCTGTATTTGGAAGGAGTAGGGAAGGCAGCAGCTGAGCAAGGGCAGAGAGAAATCCACCCTAAGCCCAGGGTGCTGCACGTGTAAGGGCACAGCTTTACAAGGAAGCACAGGGTGGAGTGTCAGGAGGCGCCGCTGGAAATGCGGGGGAAGGTTTCCCATGCCATGCCAACACAAAAGACGTCCCCTCTGGAGGATGGGAGCCACAGGTTTGGGACCTGGGAAATGAGACAGTCTGATCACCTCAAAAGCACTGGTCCTCCTGCAGCAATGAGGAGAGGAGCAAGGAGTAAGGAGCCTGCTATAGCCAGTGGAGCATATGCCACAGCTATTCGGAAAGCCAAGTTCACATGCAGGAAGAAGCTTCATCAGTCCACGGCCCCTTCAGCCCGAACCCGTAGTGCCATCTGCAGCCTAGTGTTTGTCCCACTGTGGGAGGAGGAGAGGTAAAGGGACAGGTATGACCAGGTCCCTGAAGAGGTGTGTATATGAAAGGGCAATTCACAGACAGTCATGGAGATGCCACTGCATGTGGGCGAATGTGGCACAGATGCTCATGTGGCCTGTTTTTACTGGGCTCTCACAGCCATGGCTTTCATTCCAGAGAAGGGCAGCATCGTGCACCGCACAGAGCATTTTAAGGCAAACACTTCTTGTGCCTAATGTTATTGTTTGAGGACACTGAATACTTTGCACACAGTATGCTTTGCTCCTCAGAACTAATCAGGAGAAGTAAATTTCAGGATTTTTATGTCCTTCATTTGCAAGGTGTGGCTAACACATCAGGACAGACTGAATTGGCCTGGCATCCTGGAACATATTGCGTTCGTGATCTTATCTTGCATAGAATGCAGAACAAAGATGATGTATCCTTCACTGTTCTGTAGCAAAGTTAAATTGCCAGTGTTGTACTGGAGCTAATTAATAAGTAAGTTAAATACCCATGAAGTCATACAGCAGGAGGGATGAGGCATATGGGCTGGACACCATCTAGTGGCAAGAAAGATAGGTAAGCAAATCATTTCAGTGCAGGGTGACAAGCAAGATTAGAGGGATTCAAAGGATAAGGAGATAACTACTCATTTTGTCTGATAGGGAAGGAATATGACTTTCAGGAGAAGAGGAGGGCTGTCTTTCAGGCAGAAGGAACACAGTGCAAAGGTGTGGGAGTTCTAACCTTGCCCGGTGTAGCTGGGACTGAAGGAGGGGGGAGCCCCAGATGCAGGGTGGGGAGCAGGGTATGAGGCCCAATTGGAAGCAAGATCCATGAAAGCCAAGTGTCCCAGGTAAGAAGGCAGGTGTTTCTTTTGGGGCATGGAGCCCTTTTGAAGATAAAGACCTAGAGGCAGGTTCACCTACACTGTGCGTGCACAGATGCTGCTGCTGAACATCTTCCTTCAGGAGCCACTGGTGGAAGCTGCTGCCCAAGTCCTGAGGCTGCTCCGGGGTAATGGGCACTGCACAGCTCCCATCTCCACAGTGGCCAGTGCCACTTCTTTTTCAGACTACTTGGTTAGTCTGCAGCTCTAACAGGCGCCAGATTTTAGTAACAGGAGCCACACGGCCCATTAGCAGCACACAGGCACTGAACCTGTGGAAGCAGTGCCTCCCTTTTGTTATCAAAGTGCCCTGGATGAACACACTCATATCTGATATAAGTTCAGTGTTAACACCTGAAACCACTTTGGGAAGACAACTTAGAGCAATGACGAGGAGTAAAATACAAACGGCATTTGGCAATGTAAAGGCACCTGGCCTCTCTCTCGTCTGTTCCACACCTACCCCTCCCACTATCTCCCTTGAGAAGTGACAAAGCCAACTGATATCCTAGACAGGGTCACCGGGAACATGTTCTTTCCCAGGTTCCTTCTGCTCATCATTGTTTCCACTCCCATGACATTCCAGTTGGTGTTACTCAGTTCTGTTCCTAGCTGTCACTTGTTCACTTAACCACACCAGGCTATACCACTTTAGCGCCCAGGCTAAAATACAAGGGCTGGCAGAGATGGTTTAAATCAAGAGATTGCTGGAGGAAGAAAGAACTGGTGCTACTGAAAAAGAAGTCACCCTACCATCAAGGATTTGAGATAAAATAATTGGGAGAGCTGAATGATAAGGAGAAAAATCAGCCTACCAGCACTGCCATCAAGCTCTTAACATCTACAGAAGAGAGACATGATACAGGAGCAGAGACAGAGCATTGCTTTTTAAGTGAATCACAGCTAAATGAATGAGTGTCTAAAGCTGTGAAAGTCCCATGTTGGAAAATTCCAACAGCATCAAGATATCCCCGTGGTCAAAACAAGCAAATGAGGTGACCTAGATAGGTGTCATAGTGCTTTATTATCAATTATTGATGGAAATGGTAAAAGGAAGGAAGAATTCTATTTTGAAATCTCAGAGTAGGATTTGTTATTTTGCTCTGATGCATGAGGAGGTCATCACTAAGATTAGGATTAAAGTGGGTTGGGAGTGAGTGTTCAGGCTATGGTTACCCGGATGCCTGGGTTCCCTACTTGACTTCCTGAAAGGTGTGGGAAACCTTCACAGTTTAAAGTCTTGCTTGGTTCTAAAGGAGCATTAAAAGAAAATAAACAGTTGGCTATGCCTCTCAAATATGATTACAGGACACAGTGCTGAGATTAGTGAATATCTTTCACAGAAAGTCTCTTTGGACATTTGTCATACCAATGTATTTTTTTGATTGTTCAGAACTAAAGAGAAAGGGTCAGTTAACTGAGGCAGCTTGGAACCTTTGAACTTGTGAACAAAAGCCACAGTCTGCTGGGGATTTCAGACAAAATTTCCAGTTTTAGAGACTGGAGAAAAAGTATGGTTTTCTCGTCATCTGTCTCTTGCTGGGATGCCTGGGATCCTTAGAACCAAGCTTGTCTGTGATATGAAAAAGGTGCAGCTGCCACAGCGAAAGTACAAGCCCCAGTGCTTCTCCCCCCAACCCCCTTCCTGACCATGAGGAATCTTTGCTGAATAGTATGGTATAGGTCTACAGTAAATTTATTGAGAATATTAACTTAATTTGACTATAGCAGTGATCAGAAGGCAAACTAGATGATCATCACCTGGCTAAGATATTTTTCATGCTTAAGCTGATAACTAGAAGTCCTGTCTCTCAATAATACGGTCAGATATTCAAGGGCACCCACTGCCATTTCAACTAGTGAAAAGAAACTGCCTACACCCAAGTAGAAATCAGAAGTCTTAATGATCTGGATATTTTAGGATTTTTTTCATTTGAAGCTTGAGTTAATTATTCAGATTACATCTCTAATTTTCCATGTTACTTCACAGACAGAAAACATCAGGGATTAAAGTTTTGCATCCTTCCAGGGAGTGACAGCTGCAGAGAAGCCACAGCATGCAGGGGTGGCAGTGGGGACCGTGTCATCACAATGATGTGTCTCAGCTGCCATTCAGACTGCTCATTGGGCTTCTCTGTAAAGCCCCAAGAGACAGTGGCAAAGCAAGAAAATGATAAAAATTAAGTAATTTGGGTTTTTGAAAGACTGTTCACAAAGAAACAGTAATTCTAAGGAATCCAAGAGCCACAGGTAACATGTTAATGAGTCTTAAGTGCACTCATTCTAAGATGTTAGCTTGCTCTTTACAGAGGACATATCTTATATCACCTAGTCCTGGGAAGACATTGCAGTCCATGTCACCTCAATCATGTCCTACCTCGGGAGGCTGGCATTTTACTCTTGCTTTATTAATATTACTTAAAGGTAGTCAGGGCCACTTTTCAGAATAGCTTTAACTACTAAGTGTGCATTTCCTAGTCAATCTTTATTTATTCAGCAAGTCAACAAATGTGGGTGTCAAACACTGGAGAATGAACTGGAGCATAAGCTATGGCATCTGCCCTGGAAGCCAGGACTCTCGTGTGAAAAACCAGTAACAGCCCAAGAATCTCTATGGAGTCATACACACGCAACTGCCAAAGCAAGGTTACCAGGAGAAACGCAAATGAGCATGGCGGGAGTGGAGTGGACAGTCCTGATAGGGAGAGTGGTGCACACCCAACCAGGATATAAAGAACCAGAACAAATAAGTCCTAGTTAATGGAGATTTTTTTTAAAAATTACTATATCACTGTTTCTAGTGACTTCACTATTTATATGTTTCAACTGACATAGAATCAACACACAGAAGAAGGATCCTTAGAACCAAACCCAAGGCACCTGTCTCATGCAGCTCAGGAAAAACATCTCAGCCTTGGAATGCCCACCGAAATCTGGGTACCAATATTCATTTCCATTATATGGGAAGAGAAGCCCTGGTCATTGCGAAGCCCTGGAACCATTGTGGTGAATGGCTCCTTCTGTGGGTGCCTGAGCCATCTCTCTTCTTGACTGACAGTCTGAACACTATATCCCTAAAGAATATTGGTCACACATATCAAACAGAGAGTCAGGTTCCACATGGTGGAACAATATGTGAAAACAGTATGGAAGATGATGAAAAGCTATCTCTGTAATTAACAAGTTTCCAACTGCTGATTAGGAAGGGTTGGTAATGAACAAGTTATCATAACATTTTGGCAAAGACTCAAGTGCAAGGCCTGAAGTTGTGCCCTCACTTTGTATATGATTCAGTTCGGTTGAACAAACATTCATTTAATAACTGCTCTTCAAAGCTCTGGGCCACCTGTTGTGCAGGATATGATCCCTGTTCTCAAGTCAATATAACCAAGCCAGAAAAAAACTGAACACATGAGATGAAAATAAAATTTGTAAAAAATGGCCCTCCTTCCTGGAGGTTCTAATTCAGTGGGGTAAGGGGACCTAATAAGTTATATTTTAACAAGCATCAGCTCAGTCTGGTGCTGGCCAGCACGCCAGCACTGGGAGAAGGGCCATACTGTTTCTAAAGGGTGATTGTCACCAAAAGCTGCAAAGTGGTGACCACTGAACAGGTAGCTGTTAAGAACCTTGGGCAAGTGCAGGGCAAAATAGACTTTTATAACTGAACAGGAGCCTGCTCCCAGGGTTAAAAAGGAGACAGTAGGCCCCCAATTCATTTGTGCTAAATCTCATGTCAGCAAACCAAGACTTAATACCTAACCTACCTGCAGTTTTAACCCCCACTCCAGGAATGTAACCTTCAACCAGTCCACATGGAATTACTGGTGAGCTAATGTGCCCAGTTAACCCCTTCTGTTCCTCTCAGGAGGGCACCCTTGCCTGTAACAATGCATGCTTTGCTAACAATTTCCTTTTCCACCCCAATTCTGCCTTTAAAAAACCTTCCTTTCTACAGCTCAGTGGAACTCCTTTCTGTTGCTAGTTGGGATGCTGCCTGATTTATGAATCATTGAATAAAGCCAATTTCATCTTCAAATTTACACAGCTGACTTTTGTTGTTTAGCACCAGCCAGGAGCAGAGCTACCGAGGTAGCCAAGTGGCCCTGAAGGCTGCTGCATCTTGAGAGGCACCAGGAACCCGGGAACCTTGGAACAGGATTCACCAGCCTTAGTACACACTTGGCCTCATTTCTCAATCTGCAATGGGGCAGAGGAGCCATAAAGCTGAACTGAGCCAAGTGAAAAAGTGATATGGGTGAGTTTTCTGTAGACCTGAGAGCACCAGGATGGATAAGGGCAGGGAGACCATCCCCTAGCACTCCTTTCACCTAGACCTCCCATGGTGTCCATGGCTGCACTGCTGCCTTCTGAGCTGTGTGTCCTGTAAGAGCTACGGCTTTGCTTTCACCACTGGGCAGATGCTGACACAGCCTTTCCTGGGCATCAAGAGAAGTTAAGTCACATTCGGCATATTCCAGGGACCTGTGGTAGTCCAGAGGTGGAATTTTTAAGTATAAAAATAATACAGGTTACATGTATATAAATGTTGAATCACTATGTTGTACACCTGAAACTAATGTAATGTAATACTGTGTGTCAACTACCCTTCAATAAAAAATAATAATAATTATCTAAAAAAAAAAAATAATAATAATACAGGTTAAAAACTTGAAAAGTACACAAAATTTTTAAAAAACATCAAACCTCCATAACTATGCCACTCAGGCTACCAGAATGATCATTTACAAATATTCCCTTCCTTTTTCCTTTATGCAGTTTGTTATTAGATAGTTGTGATCACCCATTTTTGCATTCTGCTTTTTATGCTTAGCTATTAAAAAATTTCTCCATGTTATTAAAAATATATCACAAAATCATTTCAATATCCATAACATTTTAACACATGATATTTATAACAGTAATGACACTAATTCTATTTTTATAAATTTAGATTGTTCTAATTTTTCTTCATTGTAAGTAATGCTAATTAAACTGGCATGACCATGTACTGGTGAAAACATCCAAATTTTGAAATTTGGAGGAAAGAGTGCTTGCTTTGGACCTGGACCTGCCTGCACAAAGTGCCGGCTGTGTAAACTCACTACAAGTGTGGTCCTAAGCCAGCTGTGCTTAGTCTAAGGCCTTATGCTTCCTCTCTGAGCTTAAGTTGCATCTGGTGACTAACTATCTTGGATGGCTGTAAAAATAAAAGAGAATATTTCCTTCTCTTTTAGTGAAGTGTCTGGCCTGCTCTGTTTCTTGCTGGACCTGCAGTCTTGGACAAGACTCTTACCCTCTTACCTCCTCAATTTCCTCACTTGTAGCATCAAAATGTAAACACTGACCTCACACCCTCCTACCTCTATCCCCACGTCCTTGACTCAAAGGGCAGCCCCTGTGAGCACCAGGAAGTGGGTGTGGTTGTTCCACTGTGGACCCTTTGGGGAGGGTTTGAGCAGGGGAGAGGAAAGATGATTTAATTAACTTGTCAGATCTCTCTCAGAGAGCATTATGAGATGGGAGGTTGCATAATAAAGTGTCCTTTCTCAGCAGGGTCAACCCTTGCTTCTCTTCCTATTCCAATTCAGGTCCTAATGTTTGCTCATGGCCTAGTTAGCATGGAGACTGTAGGACATTTGCAGTATTGGGTGATACTCTGAATCTGGTATTCCAGTAGCTTGAAATCAACAGTTCTAAACATTTTGGTTTCAAGATCACTTTACACTCTTAAATATTGTTGAGTAACCCGAAGAACTTTTATTTATGTGGGTTATATCAATCTTTATATTAGAAATGAAAACTGAACAACAGTTTAAATATATGCATTCATTTAAAAATGATAATAACTGGTAAACTATCAACATGGATAACATGTTTTATGCCAAATAACTGTTTTTCAAAATAAAAAAATAGAATTATGGCAATGTTTTATGTTTTTGTAATTCTTTTTAAGGTGGGGCATAATAGGAGCAGCTGGAGTTTCATATTTGTTTCTGATTTCAGTCTGTTGATACATACATCAAGGAGCTTCTGAAGAACTCCAGGGCACTTCCTGAGAGACTGAGGTGAAAGGGCAAATAAAGTCTCATGTTACTATGAAACTAGTATTGACCTCACAGACCCCCTGAGAGACTCCCGGGACTCGTAAGGGTCCCTGGACCACACTGAGAACTTCCATTCTAGATACAACATGTGTGAAGCATGACACTGATTCTTTCTATTGGCAATTAGAGGACCACTGAATGCTAGAATGGCAGATACTCTTATAAAATATTTAATGAAAATAGTGTTTTGAGTTTTAAAATCAGCTTTATTTAGATAACTGATTTAAATTTGGTATTTATTTTATCTAACAATTTAAAGGTACATTTAATGATATTCACTCCTTTTCTTTCATTGAACCATTTATAGATTCACTTTCTAACTTCTAAGCTTTTAAACATATGGTATGTGAGCCTTGACTATTACTCTTCCTGTGCTAACGGATGGGCAAGTGTAGGATCTGAGATGCCGTGAACACTAAAAACCAGGAAAAGAAACACACCCGTGGGGAGGGAAAGCGTCTGTAGGGAAAGCAGATCTGACCCTTCTCAACAGCTTCTTGTGATCTTGTTGGCAATGGAAGGAAGTGCTCAGCCAGTGAAGCTGGCCAGAGAGAATGGGATGCAGGGCCCTTCCCACAGCAGTCGTCAGCATGCGTCCTGTCATGCCTGCCTTTACTCTGGGCTGTTAGCTAAGGTGGTGTTCCTGCCAGCTGGCGGGACTTGGCCATCAGGCATCTTGCCTCGAAGGGTGTGAGAGATTCATGTAAACATCCGTAAGAGGCATGTGGGGTACCTAAGCTGAGTAAGACATGGCTCCTGATGTAAATAAGTGTCTCTCAATCTAGCAGTAGACATTAAACCTGTAACCAAGTAGTTCACAGAATGCAACAGAGGAACCACAGCATTCAATGACAGCTGGGAGGGAAAGGCTGAACTAGGTGGGATGAAGAGGAAACCAAAGAAGGTTCCATGGAGGGGGTGTCTTATGTGCTAGTCCTGCAAGGATGGACAGAGGTTGGCAGGGTGGGCTTTTGAGTCCACTGCACATGCAGGACGTGGTATGAACCAAATTCTGCAGGCAGAGCCAGGACAAAGCAGACCAGCTGGTGGTTATGAGCCTGCTGTGCTGTGGGAGAGTGGACAGAGGTCAACTCAGGAGCTGAGGCTGTGGAAGCAGCTGCGAACTTTGGAAAAGCTTGTGCCGGAATCAGACCCACACTTAAATTCCAGCTCTTGACTTACTACTGCACAAGTTATTCAACATCTCTTAAATAACAGGTTTTCCATCTCTAAGTGGGGAATAATACTATTTCCCTGATAAGGTTGTTGGAAAATCCGGGATGATGCATGTGTGGAGCTTGGCACACAGCAGGTGTCCAGTCAATAGCATGCTGTGGAGGGCCTGGGGAACAAGCCAAGGGGAGGGGCTCGTTCTACAGGAAATGGGGTCCCTGGGGGTGGGAGAGCAGGGCCGCCATGGTCCGAGCAGGGCCTGAAATGGCCAAGCCCTGGCACAAGCTGCTCACTGACACTTCCTGCCCTGAAAGAGCTGAAGGCTTGTGAAGAGGCTCTCGTGGCTCTCCGCTCCGCCCCAGTCAGGGGGGCACCTCGGCAGCTGGCAGGGCAGGGGCTGCTGAGCTGCTGCACAGAACAGCCAACTACGCCAGAGTGTGAGAGAAGAGGGCTGGAAATCCCATGTCCACTCCCTGAGCCTGGGATTCCAGGATCCTGCAGCCATCAGCGATCGTAAATGCCGATTTCTAGGGGACAAAGAGATCCCCAAACCAAACAGGGCATCAAGAACACAATGAGTGAAAGCTGTCGGCATTAGGGGGATGTTTTTAGTTTTCCCTCTCACCTGCCTTCTGCCTGTTCCTCAAGCCCATTCACTCCTGCTGCCCAAGAGTGTTCTTTTTCAGATGAGGAAAATAGTTGGCTGGATTTTCTGTTGTTGTTCAGATGTTGCAGTGTCCTGGGGTATTTGTGTGTTCATTATGTTTCTGACAATTGAGCTGTAATAGGAATGAATGGAGACCTCACAAGGTCTGATTCCATTTTAGATACCAGGGAGGGGGTGCTGGCCTTCTCAGGTTCCTGGAATTATCAGGATTATTTGCACCTCCTCCCACAAGTCCTCTAAGTATGCCATTCTACTGCTTGCTTACACTGTAAAACTCATCTCCTTGTATTCTGCTCCCCAGGAACTACAGTTCATCCATGAAAGAGAAGGGCAGGCAGGCTTGGCTGCCACCTTGCCAGCTCTCCCCCAGGGCCCACCTCTTGGGGTGGAGGGTTAAGAACTGCCCTCCTGACCCTGCACCTGGGACAGATTCATTGTAGCAGTCAGAGTTCTTGAACTCACCACTCCCTTTCTGCCCCCACCCCCCAACTCTGATTTCTCTCCTGCAGCCCAGATGGGCTGGGCACACCCCAGGGGCAGGGGTGCTGGTGGCCCCTGACCAAAGGAAAGTGCCCGGTGAGCATCAACTGTGACAGTCACCCAGCTAAACACCGCAGACATGGCCCTACCCTCAGGCAACTTACAGCTGGGGGGTGAGAGAGACAGTCCAGGAAACATAAACATACAAATAAACATACATTACCAATTATAATAAGCCCTAAAGGAGAAAGATCAGTTGCTGTAAAAGAACTAAGATGAGAGATACTTTGGAAACTGTGGCGAAGACCCCTCTGCAGAAGCGACATGTTATCTGAGACCTAAGAAAAAAGGGACCAGGTAGCCAGGAGGTGGCTGCCTTTCTAGGTGAAGACGCAGATGGGAATTCCTGATGGTTCAAGGAACTAATGACCACTAGTGAGTCCTCATATCTTGAACAAGAGAAAGAGAGCCATGGGATGGGACAGAGGCGAGCAGGAGCAGGTGATAGAATGGGGGAAGCGCTGCTATTTGCTCTGAATGTGGTGGGAAAGCTGTTGAGGACTTAGGGATCATGGAAGTTCAGGGGTTCTGGTTATGAACAAATCACATTGTATTTAAAATATTCCTTTTCACTTAATTGAAACTGGGAGACAATTCCTCCCACAGCCTAAAAAAGAACACAAAGAGGCAGTTTGCTTCTAATACTCCTACAAATGTTTACTCAGAACTTTTCTCCTTGTATATTAAGTACTAACTAAAGGGAAAAGAAAGAAAGAAAATGGCCACGATGCAAAACCTAAGACGGCCCTTTGCTACTTTAACCAAAACGAGTTCACGAAAATGCAAAGGAAACTTAGTTCATTACCACAGAGGGGCCTGGGCGGGACAGTGCCTTTACATATAGATGACTCAAATGGAACACTCCCACCTGGAGCCCATCCTAAATGTTGCATCTGAGATAAATGAGTAGGAAATGCAATCTAGACTCAGCTCCAAGGAATAAAAAAGCTGCATCTATACCTGTGTCCTTACTTTTAATCGCTGAGAACCATTTGATTCCTTCATTCGTGCAACTGATTTTGTTCGTGCCTACTGTGCAAGGCATTCTAGGTATGAAGCAAACAACAGCCATAATGTCTGCCCTCAGACAGCTTAAATTCTAATGGGGGAGAGACCATCAGTAAGACAGTTGAACAAATTACAGACTACATCCAAAAGGGATGGGCCTGGGGAGGAAAACTAGGCAAGAAAGGTTAGGGAGCTGTGTAGTTACAGTTTTAAATCAGGTGGTTGGGGGTGGCATCTCAAGGGAGAGGAGCAGGCCATGTGGACATCAGGGGCAGAGGGGACAGTAAGCACCAACTCCCTGGGCAGGTGCGCCTGGAATGCAAGAGAACAGCAGGTGGCCCCTGTGGCAGGAGTGGAGTGAGCAAGGAGGGGACAGCAGCCACCAGACCATGCAGGGCCTTGCAGCCCACTGAACTGGCTTTGGGAGATATCAGAGGCTCACACAGAGAAGTGACACATTCCAGATTAGGTTTGAAAAGGCACAGGCTGCTGGCCGTGTCGCCGCGTGTGCCGAGGCGGAAACAGGAAGAGCAGTCAGGAAGTGGCTGCAGTCATCAGGCGAGAGCTACACATCACCCGGACCAAGTGGGAGCTGTGGGCATACTGCAAAACGAGCTGTTTTTGAGGACAGAGGTTTGGGTGTGGGGGTGCAGAGAAAGGATGAGTCAGGGATGACACCACAGGAAAATCAGGAAGGATGGAATGCCATCAATTGGCATGGGGGAGACTGCGTGGAGGCGGCTGGCGAGCAGAGAAGGATGTCAGTGGGAGAGTCTGAGTGTGAGGTGCTTATTAGGCATCCAGTTGAAGGTCTCAAGTGGAAGCTAAACATCCAAGTTTGGAGTTTAGGGGAAGCATCTTGAATGGACGTATAAATGTGGGCCTCACCAGCCTACAGAGTTATTTAAAATTATGGTGGATGAGACCACAGCGTGGGGGAGTGTATAGAAAAGAGAAGAGGCCAAGGGCTGAGCCTGCAGGCAGCCCACAGTTCTGGGTCTGGGGTTCCCAGAGAAGAGCCCAAAAAGCCCAAAAGCCAATGAATTAGAAAAACCAAGGAAGAATGTTTTCCTGGAGGCTGAGAAAGTGCCTCATGGAAGGTTCTGTCAATCACATCAACTGCAGGAAAGTCAGGAACTGAAAACTGAGCAATGGATTTTCCAAAGTGGAAGCTTCTCGGAGTCCCTCAAGGGCCGCAGTTAAGGAAGCTTGCTCAGAGAATGAAGGGTGAGGAATTGGAGGTAGTCTAGACACCTCTTTGAAGAAGTTCTGCTGTAAAGGGAGAAGGAGATGGGTGGTAGATGGAAGGGGCATAGGTGGTGAGATGATTGGGAGAAAGAGCAGGTGCAGGGAATAACCTAACAGAGCAGGAGAAAGGGGCTCTGCAGTGATGTCCTCAGCAGGTGACAGAGGGCAGGACCATGTGCACTAGTGATTTCGATGGGGGCATAAGTAGTTCATCTACCACAAAAGGCAGGAAGCTTTTTCTGATCATTTCTAATCCTTGTTTCTGATCCTTTCAATTGCCTCAAAAAAGAACGAAGCAGTCATCCGTCATCCAAATGGGAGGATGGGGAAGAGGTGATGGAGATTTATTTATTCCACATTTTAATTAATGGATAGATTTTTCTTCCAGAAAACTAAAATCTGTTCTTACATTATACGGAGAAAGCTGAGGAGCAGGCCTAGAAGGAGGAGAAGAAAAAAGACCGTGAACATCCCGGGAACCCAAGAGAAACAGACCCCGAGTGAGGCTTCCCGCCAGCAGTGAGATCCAGCTGATGTTTCCTGAGTGGCAAATACAGCCTGGCAAAGTGGGATGAGAGAGGTTTGCATCCTGCTGAATGTGCTTTCTATTCCGTGGGCAAAGAAAGGCTGCGGTGCATCCTGTATGATTCAGGTAGTTGACTTCACTTTAGGAAAAGGAAAACTAAGAAAGCGGTGAAGTGGGAGCATGTGTCAAAAAAGACTCCTAACATCGCTCCTCAGGAGACAGCAAAGCTGAGCTAATTTTGCACATACTATAAAACATTTATTGGCTTCAGATTGAAGTCTATTTCAAACATACAATATGCCAGTGGACAGACATGTTCTGCAAAGTGGTGCAGGTGTATTCACCATATTCCCAGCATTCTTAACATATTCCCAGAAGACTACATTTTGCATGTAGCTGTGTAAAAATAAAGTTAGCCCGTGTTTGATTGCACTTAGCTGTATTGCATTTTGCTAAACACTGCTTTTCACAAATTGAAGGTTTGTGGCAACCCTGCATTGAGCAAGTTCTATCGGCACCATTATCCCAGCAGCATTTGCTCACTTTGTGTCCGTGTGTCACATTTTGATAATTCTCACATTGCAAACCTGTTCATCATTATTTTATTTGTTACAGTGACCTGTGATCCATGATTACAGCTCACTCAAAGCTCAGATGATGATTAGCATTTTTTAGCACTGAAGTATTTTTTTAATTAAGATATGTATATTGATGTTTGACATAATGTTATTGCACACTTAACAGACTACAGTATAGCATAAACATAACTTTTATATGCACTGAGAAACTAAGAAATTCACTTGACTTGCTTTCTTGTGATATTTGCTTTCTTGTGGTCTGGAACCGAACCCACAAAATCTCCAAAGTTTTCCTGTAGTGTCATTTAAGAAGTAAAACACATTTCATGGGGATTAATAGTAAATCATAATGGCATAAGGATGAAAGAATTCTCCTTAACCTAGGAGAGGAAAGGGCTGTTTATCACAACTTTAAAAAATAATCATGATGTAAATTTTGACCTATATTTTATTTTGAACAGCAGCTTATAATTTTTTAAAGAAATTAAATTTAATCTCTACTTAAATCCCACAAAATACTGTGAGAGACACTTCTGTTTTTTTTAAAACCAGTGGCAAACTGGGAGGAGTGTCACTGGAGGTCTCCAGTCACTTGCTGGGACAGAAGGGCAATTCTCATACACCAGGGGGCCACATACACCAGGAGTTTGTGAGTCTTGACAAGGAAATCAAGGCATTTTTGATAGTGCTGGCCTTTAGATAAGTCTAAAGAACAGGCCAGGCTGTCAGTCAGTCTATTAGATTGATTCAAAACCAACTGGCCATTGCACTGTTTTTATGGGACATGATTTCCCAGTTTCTGGTGTCCTTTACAGAGCCAACAAAATAAACAAAAGGGTCACTTCTTGCCACAGAGCCTCCATCAACTGAAAGTAGACTGGTCCTTTTGACAAGGGGTCTCCTGCACAGTCAATTCTTGAAAGCTTCTGACTTTTCCCTGCCTCTGCCTCCTTCCAGCACTGGTATTGAATGTCATTCCCCACAACAAATTTCAATTTATGTAACAATTCTAATGACAAAAATCCAGTAAGGAAATTCAATAAGAGCTGACGCTGTGTAATACCAGAAATCACTAGAGGAAATGGCCCCTCGGATCAATTAGCAGGATACTGGCAAAAACTCTATAAAGCATTTGATTGAAGAAACCTAAAGCTATGTACCCAGTAAAAGGAGAATGACTGGGTTTTTTGCAGGTGTGTGTGTACGTGTGCAGGAGGGTGAGGGTGAGAGAGAGAGGGAGACTGTGTAAGTAGTGGGAGGCCCCACGTGGAGGAATTAGTGGTCACACTGCAAGACAGCTCCATAATTTGAGCAGATATTTCCTGCATTTACATTACTACTCCTCATGCCTTTTCAAAACTTACTACTATTTCTTCCATATTCACAGTTCTATAATAAAAACAATGTTAGGTAATCACAAATAGCTTATAAAATTAACAAAATCATACAGAGAAAAATAACCACCTCAAGTCCCATCACCCCAGGATAAGCACCACTGACACATCAGGATTTCCTTCCCAACTGATTTCAATGCACACAAAATTTTCAGCCAAAAAATATTGTGCTGCATATATCATTACTGGTATGCTTTACTTATGTAACATTATGTCATGAGCAATTTTTATTTTATTACGAAGATTTGTTTAATAAAGGTTGCACATCAGTCCATATTGCAATGTTCCAGTAAGTATTTTAATTATTTTGTTGGAGTCTAAGGGATATTTATAATTTTTCACTAGTGTAAATGCAATGCTGCAAATAAACAACATACAGCTTATCCTTTGTCCCAACATCTGCGTGCTTTGTTATGTTATTCTCTGAGGACCTCCATAACTCCACCACACTCCTGCTGCCTGCTGCCAAACTGCCGGTAAAAGCAGGACTTACATTGACTCATTTGCACACCCTCTGTTATTTGTTGAGTGCCTGTCCCAGAGCATCTTTGACAGCACTGAGCAGTACTGTTTTAAAAATTTTTAGTTTGAGAGGCAAAGTAGCAGAATCTTTTTCATTAATTTGCATTTTGTTTTTTGGTATGGCTAACTATGTTCTCGCTGATTTAATAATCTCTTATATGTGTGACTCACATCTGTCACAGTTATCTGGTGCACCTAAGTTCTCAAAAACAAGATATGGGATGAATAATCAATCGAGAGATGATTCATGTCTCTTTTATTTTCGTAGCAGGATTTCACTGCTTTTCTTATCATAAAAGCATTATTTTCCTACTACTCTTCAATATGTAGAATATCCACACTTTCCTATAAATGTGAAAAAATTTCTCAATATTTACTCACCTTTAATTTTGTTCATGGTGTTTTTTTTTAACTTACAGAGAGTTTAACATTTTATGTTGGCAAATATCTTGATTTCTTTCCCACTGTTATCATTCTGTTAATTTATTCTCAAAAGGTCTCTCTCCAACTCAAGATAATACTCATTCATATTTTCTTGTGACTTTATATGATCTTACATTTAACTCAAATCTGTTAAGGACTGCTGTAAGGCTAAAGGGGGAAATACAAAGTTTTTTCAGGGTTAATTCATTGTGTCAATAACGTTTATTAAAAAAAACATTTTTTTTTACCCGAATAGTTTTTTGTTCAATCACTATTATTATTTTTAAAAATTTAATTAGGGTATGTTCCTGGTCTATTTAGATAATTCCACTGATCTTCCATTATATTACTGTACTATACCACACTGTCTCTATAACTTTATTACATATTAATATTAAACTAAATATCCACACTTCTCTCCCCAAAGTTTCTTGGTTATGTTGGTCCATTTATTCTTCTAGATAATACCTGGAATTGTTTGATGAAACACATACACACATAATATATACTTATAAATATAATGTTTATGTATATCTATTTCCCTGGGATTTGAGATTTACATCTAGAATGTCGATTACTTTGTAAAGAACTGAAGTTAAATACAAATCCAGTGTTTCCACCCCAGCCATGTGACATACCTACCTCTCAATGTATTTCAGACTTTTACAACTCTTAGTGAAATTTTATATTTTTCTTCAGAGAGTTTCCATTATACTGTAGGTACTTTCTGAAGCTAACTCTAAGTATTTTATAAATAGAATTTTTTTTTCCTTGATATTTTCCAATGTGACATCACTGGTTTGGATGAGATGTACTGATACCTATTATATGTTTATTTTGTGTCCTACCAAGAGTTAATCATTAATTCTAACACTATTTCAGTTGACTCACTGCAGTTTTTCAGTTTGACAATGGACATCTACAAATGTTATACTGATTTCTTCTCATATCTCTGGTTGTTACAGTGGATTGCTCACCGGCCTCCTGGAGGCCCCCGGTGGTGCCCGCCTCCCGGTGCTCACACCGTGATGAAGCACTCGTCCACTGCGTCAGGGCTGGTCCGCATGACCCACAGAACACGGCGGGAGTGACAGTGTGTGGCTTTGCAGGCTGAGTCTGCCCTGAGGAAGGTGGCTGCTGTACTGGGATAATGTACATGCAATGCGTTCACTGTGTTTCTTGACCTCACTGTATATTTTAAGTAGGATAATTCTTTATTGTGGTGGCTGTCCTGTGCATTGTAGGGTTCCTGGCTTCAACATGCCAGATGCCAATAGCAACCACCCAATTAGGAAACCCCCGAAAATGCCTCCAGACAGTGCCAATTGTCCTCCTGGAGCAACCCACTCCCGACCCTCTCCTGGTGAGGACCGCTGCTTTGTTTTCTTGGATACATGAGGCCAACTGAGTGTTATTAGACAGGTTAGACTTCTGACATCAGTTCAAAGTGCTCCAGAAATGCACCAGTGTTCTGTGTCCTGGTTACTCCTTAGACATGGTGTATTCACAGATGGTTGTACTGGCCCTTTATGTTCATTTATTGTCTTTAGTGCTCCAAGTATCCTCACCAGCTTCCTTCCTTCCTATATTGAAATTGTCTTCCTAACCCAAATCTGTTCCAAGTTTTAATTTTATGTAACCCTAAAATAAAGTGTTGTATGTTAAGAAAGTGCCTACAGGTGCCCAGGCCCGAAGTCTCTTAGAATGCGTCCTGGAGGAAATGGAATCCACACTGAGGCTGAATGAGCTTATCATGTGAAGCATGTGGGACTGTAAGCAATGCCCACCTGTTACAGGCAAAAAGAGGAGAATGTGCAAGGGCCCTGTGGCCAGTAGAAGCATGGCATGTTCTGGCTAAACTGTATTCAATACAACTAAAATATAGACTGTTTCTGGCTTCTTGTCACAGGAGGGGGCAGGAACATGAATAAAGAGAAGATGGGCTAGCTAGCAAAGTTCCACAGAGGAGCGTGGTGAATGGCCTCTAGAGTTACTTAGGTAGGTGATCAGAATTTTAATGAAGACAGTATTTCAGTGGTAAGGGAAAGGATGACACGCTGAGTTCTGGCAGGAGTAAAAGGGTAGATGGTGGTGTCACTTACTTAAAAAGTGAACTCAGGAGGGGCAAGATCTTCAGAGGAAGATGATAAGTTTTAGTTCCCAGGGTCAAGTGGAGAGGTCTTGTGAGCAGTTAGATGTGTGGCTCTGGCTCTCAAGCCTCCACCAGAGAAACAGATGTGGGAGTCATCATCACGTACTAGGGATTCTGAAGCTCAGCACTACTGCTATTTAGGGCCCAATCATTCTCTGTTGTGGGGTCCTGTTCACTAGGGATGTTCAGCAGCATCCCTAGCCTCTCCCCACTAGATGTCAGTAGCCCCTCCTGAGTAGTAACAACCAAATGTGTCTCCAGACCTTACAAATTCCCTGTGGGGAAAAATCCCTCTCTGCTGAGAACCAAGGAGTTAAAGGTTTCATGGCCAATAAAGCAGCAGATCTTTGATTCAGTCCTGGTGGTCTGGCACTAAAGCACAGAGCCCATGAGCAAGAGTCCCCTTGGCACCTACCATCATAACATATTGCACGTCTCCTTCTAGTGTTAATCTCAATCAGATAATTAATTCTGTAGTTGCCTATGGTAGTTTTCTCCACTAGAAAGTAAGGTCCTAGAGGGCAGAGACCCTATATAGGGTATGCCTTGCATATTAGAGAGACTAAATAAGTATATTTTTAAATCAAGGAATGAATTCTAGGTTGTTGATTTTGATTATTAATGATTTAAAGGGATGCTAACACCTGTATTTATGAAAGATATCCATCTCTAGTATTTTTCCTTTGTGATGTACATGTAGGTTTGGACACTGGTTATGAGAGCTTCAAAAAATAAAGTAGGAAGTGTTTATCTTTTCTTGTCTCTGATCATTATAATGTGAATTATGTATTTCTTAGAAGCTTATAAATATCCATTTCTAAAATGGTGTAGTTTGGGAACCTTTAATAGGTATTCTCTGGCAAGTTATACAATTTCTTTCATAACTTTGGTATTTTGAAATATTCTGCTTTATAAGTTTGGTAATTTTCCTTTCCTAAGGAATTAATTTGAGTCTTCAGAATATTTGAACTTCATGTAATTTATATATCTTTTATGGTTCTAATCATATATATTTATTTTCTTGTTAATCAGATATTCCAGAATGTTGACCCTCCGACCACTTTTAGATATTTATCAATGTCACTATTTCCCTGTATTTTGTTTTTAGTTCAATAATTTGTTTTCATATTTAAATTATTTAATTTAGGTTTTTTGGGTTAGGGTTTTTTAAATTCTTAATTTGAAAATGCTTAGTAATTTTCTTTTCTTTGACTTAAAGTAGAAAAAAAATAATTTTCCCTATAAATAATTTGACTATTTGGTAAGTTAAAATGTAGAATAATCACATTGACATTATTTTCTAAATAGTCAAAATTATGGTTTTAATTTCTTCTTTGGCCAATAGTTATTCTTCAATTTGAAAGTGTTCAGTATTTTTAAAAACATTACTGTCTAATTATATTGTGAGCAGAAAATATGACCTTAATAATTTGCTCTTTCTGAAATTTATTGAGATAATCTTCCTGGCCTAGTAGTATACTGTTAGTTTGTATAGATGATATATAAATGCTTCCAATGATGATGAATTCTGCTTTATGGCAAAATGATCAGTATAATTTGCTTATTTCTTTTAAGACATTAATTTTGTAGCAAAGTTTAAGGTTCTCAGCAAAACTGAATAGAAGGTATAGAGGTGCCATTATCAGCGTCTACTACCAGAAGGGACATTTGTTGCAATTAAGGAACTTACATTTATACATAATTATAACTCAGCGTCCAGAGTTTACATTAGAGTTCTCTTTTGGTGTTGTACATTCCATGGGTTTGAACAAATGTATAATGACATGTATCCAGCATTAGATACAAGAGTCGTTTTCACTGCTTTAAAGATCATCTGTGCTGTCTATTCATCCCTCCCTCCAGCAGCCCTTAGCAACCACTGATCTTTTTTACTGTTTCTAAAATTTAGCTTTCCAAGAATGTCATATAGTTGGAGTCATGGGGTTTGTAGCTTTTTTAGATTGGTTCCTTTCACCTGGTAATATGCATTCATGGTTCATCCATGTCTTTTCATGGCTTGATAGATCATTTTTTAAAGTGTTAAATAACATTCCATTGTCTGGATGGATCACTGTTTGTTTATCCACTCAGCAACTAAAGGGCATTTTGGTTGCTTCCAAGTGTTGGCAGTTATAAATAAAGCTGCTATAAACCTCCACGTAGAGTTTTACATGTATATAAGTTTTCGACTCTTTTGGTTATTTAAACAAGGAGTGTGATTACTGAATCCTATGGTAAGTTTAGTTTAGGTTAAACATAATCCTGTATTTAATTTTGAAGAAACTGCCAAGCTGTCTTCCAAAGTGAAAGTACCATTTTGCATTCCCACCAGCAATGAGTGAGAGCTGCTGTTGTTCCCCATCCTTGCTGGCATTTGGTGTTATCAGGGTTCTGGATTTCAACCATTCTGTTAGACATGTAGTGGTATTTCATTGTTTTGATTTGCATTTCCATCTTCTCATATGGTTATTTGTGGTGTATATAACTTTTTTAGTGAGGTATCTGTTAAGGTCTTCAGCCCATTTTTAAATTTAGGTGGTTTGGTTTCTTATTGTTAAGTTTTAAGAATTCTTTGTGCATTTTGAGTAATAGTCTTTTATTAGATATGTCTTTTGCAAATATTTCTCTCAGTTTCTGGCTTGTTTTCTCATTCTCTTGACACTGTCATTCTCAGAGCAGAAGATTTTTATTTAACGAAGTCCAGCTTATTAATTTTATCTTTTATCTTTCAAGTATCATGCCTTTGGTGTTACACCTATAAAGTCATCACCATACCCAAGGCCATCTGTATTTTCTTCTAAGTGAGAAGATCTTCTAAGAGTTTTATGGCTTTCATTTAACATAGGTCTATGATCCATTTTGAGTTAGTTTTGGTGTAAAGTTTGTGTCTTTTTTTTTTTAGCACCATTTGTTGAAGAGACTATCCTGGCTCCATTGTACATGCCGTTTCTCTTTTGTCAAAGATCAGGTGACTATATGGGGATCTGTTTCTGGGCTTCCCATTGTGTTCCACTGAACCATATGTCTATTCTTTCACCAGTACCACACTGACTTGATAAATGTAGCTTTATAGTAAGTCTTGAAATCAGAAAGTGTCAGTCCTCTAGCTTTGTTTTTCTCCTTCAATATTGTGTTGGCGATTCTGGGTCATTTGCCTCTCTGTACAAACTTTAGAGCCTATTTTTTTTTTCTAGTTGCATAAGGCTTCATAGATAATTGATTTTATTCCTTTCTTCACTTCTTGTATATCCATTCAATGTTAAAATTTCTTTTAGGCACTGCTTTCACAAATTTGCTTTTCATTTTTAACTAATTAGAAGTATTTTAATTTTCTCAAGATTTCTTCTGTGACTCATGTGTTATTTAGAAATTCTTACTTGATCTCGATGCATTTTGGGATTCTCAAGTTATCTTTCTGTTATTGATTTCCAGTTTAATTCCATTGTGATCTGAGAGCAGGTAGTGTACAATTTCTATTCTTTCCTATTTTTTGAGGTGTATTTTATGGCCCAGAATGTGGTCTATCTGGGTGAATATTCCATGTGAGCTTGAGAAGCATGTGTATTCAGCTGTTGTTACATGAAACAGTCTATTGGTGTCAATTATATCCTGTTGACTGAGGGAGTTGTTGAGCTCAGCTCTGTCCTTACTGACTTTCTGCTGGCTGGATCTGCTCATTTCTGACAGATGCATGTTGAAGGCTCCAACACGAGAGTGGAGTCATTCTCTGTGCAGTTCTATTAGTTTTTGTCTCACATTGTTAGGTGCATACACAATAAGGAGTGTCATGTCTTCCTGGAGAACTGACCCCTTCATCAATATGTGCCCTTCTTTATCTCTGATAACATCATTGCTCTGATTTCTGCTCTGTCTGAAATTAATGTAGCTACTCTTGCTTTTTTAAAATTAGTCTTACCCTTGTATTTTTTCTCCTTCATTCACTTTCAATCTATATATGTCTTTATATTAATAGTGGGTTTCTTGTAATATCTTACATGTAGTAGTGTGTAGTTTTTTTGATACACCCTGACAATCTCTGACAATTAATTGGTGCACATAGACCACTGATCTTCAAAGTGATTCCTGAAATATTTGGATTAGTATTTACTATATTTGTTACTGTTTTCTACTGTAGTCTTTTTCTTTGTTCCTAGTTTTGTCTTCCACTATTTTTGTGTCTTTTGTGTTTACTGGTGTAAACAGGCCTTTAGTGATATGGTGGTTAGGTGTGGGGGGAGAGGGTAGCATTCTGTGGTCCTATGATTAGTTCTCAGTCTTAATTAGACTGTGCCTCTGGAGTGTGAACTTCACAATTGTTTCTCTTCATTTTTTCCCCCATTAGGTGGAACAGGATGGCTGGAGTGGGCTGGAGTTAAGTATTTCCCTTCCTCCAGGTCAGCTGAGCTCTGATTATATGCCAGTAGGTCGGACTCTGGTTAACTAGTTTCCACTGACAGTAGGTATTGTTAAGAAGAACAGAGTGCCCTGGTGAATATCAAGATAGCTTATTTCCCCTCCCCCTGCCAGACGTACAAGGGGATTCTTCACTGACACTTACTGTTAGAACCTAGTTGAGCTCTTGGAGGTAAATTTTACAAAGCTGTAAAATTTACAAAACCCCCCTAACATTTGGTGGCTCAAGTTTCTAATTCTCAAAGTTGTCTACTCTGAGCCTCCAACAATTCATCAATTACAGTTCAGGTTTTCCTATCACAGCCCTGATGCCTGTGGCTCTTCCTGCTCATGAGCCTCTGCTCTGGTAAGTCGTGACTCTCTGTATTTCCCTGTTTGTCTCTCCAACCTTGGGGGCAGCAGTTTGTCCTGTATCCTCCCCTCTCTTGACCATCCAGGAAGAGTTGCCGATTTTTCAATCTGTTCAGCTTTTTGTTTGTTAGGATGTTTTGGCAACTTCCAAGCTCCACAACATGAGGAATTGGAAACTGCCATGCAGAATCAGAAACTGGTGTAATTTTTAATTTAATATATTATTTTATTTCTATGTAATATTATTTATATCACACTTACATGCCAAATAATGAGTTAAAATTCTCCACAGAAATTCGCTTCTGCTCATTTCTTGCAGTCTTTGCTTTACCTATTTCAATGCTACATTATCAGGAGCATAGAGGTTCATAGTTGTTTCACCAAAGGATTATAACCTTCATCAATATAATATGATCATCTTTGTCAGGATTTCTCCCCATCAAACATTACCTGATTTGATAGTAAGCTGACTTGTGTTTTCTTCATTTCTCACTTTTCCTTCTTAATCATTTACTTTTACACACATCTTTTTTAAATATAATATAGATGAGTTTTGTAGTCTGGTTCAGTTTGAGCATTTTTTGACCTTAGGAGATATTTATTTGTACTTATTCTTGTAAGAGATATGTGGTTTAATGAAACTATGTGTATTTGGTCTTTGATCTCTATTCCAGGCACAGAGCAACTAAAACCCTTGGAATTTCTCGAATGATAGGACTGTCTTTTGTTATTCATATGAGCCCCTTTCAACCATACCCAAATTTATGGTAATGAGATGATGCTTCGTGGGTCCCTAGCTAGCTTCAGGAAGAGGGCTGGTCACCAGAGAACCCAATATGTGATTAGAGGGTTGAAACTTTCAGATCCCATTGAGGTGGAAGGGGCTGGAATTGCATTCAATAACCCATGGCCAATGATTTAATCAATCATTCCTATAAAATGAAGCCTTCATAAAACCTCTAAATGACAGGGTTCAGGTGAACTTCCATGTGGGTGAATACATCCACATGCCAGAAGAAAGGCACATCCCAACTTCACAGAGACCAAAATCTCCTCTGCTTGGGACCTTTTAAGACCTCACCCTATTTACCTCTTGCTGTTCACTTGTATCCTTTATAATAAACTATAATAGTAAGTATAGTGTTTTCCTGAATTCCATAAGTCACTCTACCAAATTACTGAACCAAAGGAGAAGGAGTCACGGGAAACCCCAAATCTGTACTTAGCCCAGCAGAATTTATACTTAGGTAGCTTGGGAAGCCCATGTGCAGGTAGAACCTGAAGTGGGAACAGTGCATGGGACTAGTGACTCAAGCTATAGGGCCTACACTAACTCCTGTTAGTAAAAATCGAATTGAATTTTGGGGCACCCAGATGAAGAGTGACAGAACTGGTATGGGAAAAGCATACCTTTAATGTCAGAAGTGGTATCAGAAAAAAGATAAGGTATTTTAATCTTATTAGTGTGAACCTTGTGAAATGGCTGTTTGTAGGTCAAAATAGAATAATAGCAATTATATTCATGCACTTAAGTTGTCTGATAGTAAGGTTTCCATTTTTTCTGTTTCCTTTCTGATAAAATTTGTGCTTTTCTCCAAACATGTCTGCTCTCAGTTGTTCAGGCACATGGTAGGGGGATAATTCTTGGTTCTTGTGGTGAGGAAGCCCATGGGACCAAAAATGGCCAAGGAGGGGTAAGTGTGTCACTTCCATGTTGAGTTTGTTTAAATGGCTTTGCAAAACTTTTCAGAACCAGTACCTGGACGAACTACAAGAGCAGTACCAGGGACTAGTTAAGTCAGTGAGTAAAACATAATCATCTGTTTAAGCCACTGAGATTTTAGGGGTTGCTACCACAGTATAACTTACTGTATGATCTTCTTATGTTCTTCTGCTTTGTTTTCTCAATGTCTTTACTATATAAGCAATATACTTTTCTTCCGTGTGCTCAAGTTTTCATGATAAATAAAAAGAAATAGAAGGATGAATTTAATACACGAAGTCATTTAGACTATCTTCATCTATTTTGTGAAGGGAAAGCATATGTAGACACATTCATTTCTTAACAATAGTCATTATTTCTTACTGAGGACAGATGCTCAATTTAAGGAAAATAAAGGGCAAAATTTTGAGATTTATTCATTTTATCATTCTTTTTTGCTTTGTGAATGGTAAATAATGAAATAGAAATGTAAGGTGTGGAGAGATATGAGCTTAAATTTAAAAATATGTAATGCTAGAAAGAATAAAATAAATTGTAGGGCCTCTTTCTCTTCCTCTCCTAAGCTCTTCCTTTCCTCCCTCCTTCCCTTCCTTCTTGTTTCTTACCTAGTATTTCTCCCTATGTTTTCATTACTTGTAACAGAGCTCAGAGTAATTTTGCAATTAGATGGCTTGCTTTGCAGGGTTAGTCTTGGCAGGAATATTTGTAATTTTCTGTAATTAAAGGAAAAAAACATTTCTTCTGTAATTATTACTAGTAAGTTAATGGAAACCCTCACCTGTATGTGTCTTTGAAGAGGCAGAGGTCTCTGATATTTTTAGAGGTTTCAGTAAAATTACCATTTCTTCTCTGAGAAAATAACCAATTTTCCCCTCTTTAGAATGGTAGCATTGATTTATACAGTATCTTTGCTCTATTTATAATAGCTTTTGAGAGGAAACAAAGAAAGAAATGGCATTTACGACTGAAAAGGTACTATTTTAACAGTTTGCTACCCCTAAGAATGCATGTTAACTTCATTGCTGGATTCAAGACTTTCTGGAGGAGAAAACTGTGTCTTATATTTGTGGAGCTTAATTCTGGTAAGACAACTGCTAAGTAGTTATAGATTTATTTGAAGACGTCATAACATAATGGAAAGAACTTAAGTTTTGGAGTCACAAAGACTGGGTCTGAATCTTGCCTCCACTTCACCAGTTGCGGGCCCCTGGAAGGGTGCCCTGAGCTGTCTCAGTCTCAGCTTCCTCACAGTGATATCATCCACACCACCGATGTTAAATCAGATAAAACAAAACAGCTGGTGTAGATACATTAGTCAATGACTGACAGCTATGTCTTCTTTCTGACTTTCTTGTAGCTTCAAATATTTATTGATTTCTTTAGATTTGTAAATTTTTAATGACCAATTTGTGTAGGCAAGGAACAAGCAAATAACACTGAAAAATAACAATCTGCCAGATACTGGTGGGTCACAAAACAGACACCCTAGTGAGGGGTCCCTCATTGCAATAAAGACATACTGATGTGGCCAACATGCAGGCAGTCCTTGAAATCTGAGTGTTAATCTGTCAATAGCTCCTTGTTAAAAAAAATTAAAAAAAAAACCACATTACTGGCATGGAACAAAGGACTTTCTGTCTTGTGGTTATTACTCCCAGTTGACTGAAGGTACCATGTAATTGAGTCAGAACCTGTAACCTGTGCTCCATGTTCCAGGATCACAGAGGCCCCACAAGAGGCAGCCAGGACACAGGGGTTAAACGGCCTTCCACGTGGTACAGGGCTCCCAAGGGTCCCTAGAGGGCAGCAAACAGGTGGGGGAATGCAAATGTAATGACAGAAGACATTCAGGGAATGGTCCTCAGGAAAAGGGGGTCTGCCCCATTCAGGGAACATACTTGGGATGTAACCCAGAGCATAGCAACAGAGCAGGTACACTAGACATAAGGTTTTAAAGGAAAAGAAGTTAAGGAAAAAATTCATCTATATCCAAGATGTAATCTACCTTCTACACCAATTACTTTCAAATACTCACCTCCAGCTCAAACTGCTCTTCCGAGTTCCAGGTCCCTATATCCCCGTGAGTGTCTCAGACTCCTGCACCTCATTATATCTTCTCACAGGCAACTCAGCCTAATGGTCAGGTGCATGTTCCTGGGGTCAGACTGCCACCTCTCTCCATCCTCGCTGAGACCATCTGAGTCAAAGCCACCATCCCTTCTCCTGAACCACTCCTATGGCCTCCTGCTCTCTCTTCAGCTACTCCAGTATCCCTCTACTTTATCCAAAGTTTCAATAGTTTTTCAAAACACAGATTTGTTTAAATGATCCCTCCTGCTTAAAATTCTTGAAAACAAATGTCCACTTTGTGGCCTGTAATAGCTGGTCAGGTTCCCATCTTTTCCTTGATATTTGTGCTCCACTTACTTTGCACCTTTCAGCTTTCCTATGTGACGTTTTCTCTTGCTACAGGGACTTTGCACATACCTGGAACATCTTCCCTACATCTCATTCTTCAGACCTTAGCTCAGATGGGATGTGCAGGAAAAGCCTTTTTTGACCCCTTGCCTGGGCCCTGCCCTCTGATACTCCTTAGAGCATGGCATATTCTATACACGACCTTTCTCAGTTTAAGATATCTTTCCATTGCCTTCTGACTTTACTTGTGTCTGATTAAGTCAACCATTTTTTCCATTATTTTTTGTCATTGTTCCTGTGAATGTAATGTGTCATTTTTTCCTGCATGGCTTTTTTAATGATATTTTCTTTATCATTGCTTTTCAGAAGTTTGACTGATGAACCTAGGTGTTGTGGTGTCTGTTGTAGTTCTACTACTTGGAATTCACTGAGACCT
The DNA here is from genome assembly GCF_030020395.1 of Manis pentadactyla. NCBI lineage: Eukaryota > Metazoa > Chordata > Mammalia > Pholidota > Manidae > Manis > Manis pentadactyla. Next base: position 50,077,937 of record NC_080025.1, read on the forward strand.
TGATCTGTAGACAGATATTTTCCCACCATATCTCAAAATGTGCAGATGTTACTTCTTCAAATATATGTTCTGGCCCATTTTCTCTCTGTTTTCATTTTGGAATTCCAAGTGCAGGTGGGTTAGACTACCTCACAGGTCACTGATGAACTGTAAAGTGTTTTACAGTATTTTTTCTCTGTGCTTTAGTTTGAACAATATCTATTAACCAGTCTTCAAGTTCCCTGATCCTTTCTTTCACAGTTTCTATTATTTTTAGTCCATTGCTACAGACTGAATGTTTGTGCCTCTCCTAAAAATTCATGTATTGAAACCTACTCCCCAGTAAGGTTATGGTATCAGATGGGGCCTCTTAGAGGTGATTAGGTCATAAGGCTAGAACCCTCATAAATGGAATTAGTGCCTTTATAAAAGAGGCCCCAGGAAGATCCCTCATCCCTTCCACCATATGAGGGTATAGGTACAAGATGGACATCTATGAATCAGAAAGTGGGCCCTCACCAAACACCACATCTTCCCATGCCTTGATCTTGGGCTTCCCAGTCTCCAAACTATGAGTAATACATTTCTGTTGTTTATAAGCCACCAGTCTATGGTATTTTATTATAGCAGCCCAAAAAGACTGAGACATCCATGTAATGTATGTGTTTATTTCAGGTATTTTATTTTTAGTCTAGAATTTCTGTTTGGTTCTTTTTTATAGTTTCTATTTCTATGTTGAAATTCTTCATCTGTTCAACCATTCTAGTCACCTTTTTCAGAAAATTCTTGAATGTATTTATAATGTTTTCTAGTCCTTTTCTGCTAATTGTGACATCTAGTTCATCTGTGGGCCTGTTCTCACTGATAGATTCTTTTTCTATTGATTTATCACATTCTTTTTTGATTCTTTGCATATCTTAAAATTTTACAAATTACATATTAAGGATTGTTTATATAAGAACAGTTGAGATGTATATTGTTGTTTGTTTTATTTTCCCACTAGAGTGCCAACTATTTCCTATATATAGAGGCTAAATTGAGGGAGCAATCCTTCTATTTTACTAAGCAATGAGTTGGTCTAAAACTGGGTTGCATCTCCCACTGCTAGCTGAGGGGTTTTCTATCCTAGCTTTCACCCTATAGAAGCCACTCCCTACCTTCAGCAGTTTAACTGCTGCCTAGCTCTCAAAATTTGCCTCTGCTAGTTCCAACACACAAATATCTATCTCTTTTTGCTAGTGCCAACAACAATTCTATGTGTACAGGTGGTTTAACAAGTAAATGTGACATTTTCAATTGTATTTGCCTCCTATTAGATCAAATGGAGTGCTTCTAGCTTGCCTGCACCAATACATCAAAAAGAGTCTGAGTTGTCCTGGCTATCTAGATTCTCATTCAACTATGCCGGTTTAGTCCAATTTTGGAGCCATTCCTGACCAGGATGTACCTATAAATGAAGTCTATAATTAGTCCCAGAATCCTGTATCCGACATGGCTCTGAGCTTCATATTGGATTGCTTGATCTGCATGACTGTGCTCTGTTTTGGTTTTCCACCTCCTCTCCAGTAAAGGTTGGCCACTATCCTTCCACTGGAGTTAGAAATCTGACCTGAACCTCATGTCTCTTGCTTGAGGTCCAGACCTGCCCAGAGAATGACAGCCTCTATCCAGGAGGCAGAATCCTGCTCAACTGCTTAGATGAGCAATTCTCAGAGCACAGCCAAGGAATCATGAGTTAGTAGATCATATGTTAAAAAAAACAACATACAAATGCTGCATTCCTAGATCTCCCTCTTATCACCTATTAAATGTTTTGCAGCAAAGACAACAGATTAAGTTTGTTAACCTAGAGTTTCCCAAGCTTACTTGACCACATAGTCAATTTATGAACCATTACTAATATATCACATTGGAGTATTAGCATGTATGATGCATTCATGTAAACATCTGTTTGTGTCCTGCTCATTTGGGTGGCCCCACAGCCCTTAAGACAGTATCAAATAAGGCTCACTGAACGGATGAGAGCTCTGGGCAGAATGAGCCAACACCTGGTAGTGTTCACTGTAATGCCATCCTTAATTCTGGTAAGGAAAGAGTAGACATATTTCCTTTGTTTCCTCATTTCTGTAACAATTATACTAGAATGTTTAACTCTCAGTTTGAAAGTAAGCCTTTGACAGTACAAATGGAACCAAACAAATAATTTGCAATACATAATCTACATACATTTCTTCCCTTTTTTGAGGGGGAGAAGGAAACCATATGGAGAGAAGGGAAAGGAAAAAGAGAAGGCTCTGTTCTAGGAAATGTTGCTTTTTGTGCAACAGACTTTACTTAACTAATCACTCCATGGGAACACATTAGGCTAATGTATTACTTATTAATTATTCTCATATTTCATGGTTGTATTAGTAATCAGAAGAAATTACTTTGGTGCCTATATTCTACTATATTCTTACTTGGCTTCACCTGCAATTCTTCCTTTTTACAGTACTCAGTAGACCTCACATAGCTTTATGACCCACATATTATTCATATTTTCTATTTTGAGTAGTATGATAAAGCAAATAGCCCATCATTATTCATTTCCTAGAACACTTTCAAAATATTTACTAGGACTAAAGTATGCAATAATTGGAAGAGCAAGTACCCAGAGAAAAAGGTCAAAGTTTATCTATCTAACAATAGGAGATGGTGTGCAGTAATGAGCAATACACTTTATAATTACATACATGGTTGTAGAAAAGACCGACTAAAAAGGATTAGCTTGTTTTATTTTTCATACCTCTTCATAATGAGGTCAGTTTTCTTGGAAGCAGATGACATCAATTTTTTTAATAAGGGAAAATTTCCTCTCTTACCTAATCAACTACAATTCACATTTCAGTTCCTAAGTAAGTGTCCCTTCCTCAGGAGCACTTCCTAGATCTCAGGCCAGGTGAAGCTCCCTGCCTGCGTGTGCTTGTAGAGCTGTTCTCTTCCTTCATGTTGGTTACTGTCTGAGTGACTTTCATCTGTCACTAGAAGCCTGGAAAGTCGGGCCTGGCTTGGCTCAGCATTTTATCCCCTGTACCCTGCATAGCATCTGGCCCAGAGAGGCAACTCCACATACACCTACAAATGAAAGTATATGTTAAATAGTACATATTTGTTGAATAAATCTTGCTCTATGCAACGGGGACTAAAGTTCTCAAAATATGGTCATGTAGTATAGCAGGTGGAACAGTATTTGACTCCTCAGTTGTTTTTACTTCAAATTCTTTTGCTTGGAGGTAGGATTCCAGATGAGGAATCAATCTAAATGGATTAGCAGCTTGGATCCCACTGGCACAACTACTAAACTTGAGATGCCCCAATTCTTAAGTAATATAGTCGGGGTGCTAATTTTTAATTTATTGTTTTGAGTAACTATGACATTGTGTCTCCCCTTCTTGAGTAATTGTACTTTTTCATACATGAATACAGTAAAGAAATAGGGAGTGGATTATTGGCTGAAAGTATGGAGACACTATTGGGCAGCCCTGTGAGGAATGACAAAGTCATCTGAGAGACAGTTGTTAAATACCCCTTCTTCTGGTGATACTAAGGGTCTTAGGGGTATGAGTGACCACAGTGAAGACAAGTTTTGGTAGGTAACAGGTGCAATTAATTGGTCCTGTGGTTTTCAAAGAAGTCGAGAGTGGCCATTTCTCTGTGAGGTAGGATCAGTGCTGAAAGAAAGGGGAGAAGAGATGATAATTCAGCGGAGGTGGGGCTGAGGGTGACCAGCTCCTCACACACCTTCAAAGATCGTGTTCCAAGGGTGCTGGAGGGGTAAACTTCTCCTGAGAAGAAAAACATTGGTTGAAGAAGCAGCTATGTTTTTGTTGTTGTCATAGGTATGGTGTCAGCAGATTTTGATATGTGTGCTTTCTAGTACATTCTGTAAACTCCTTTACATAACATTCCAGTAAGATTGCTAGTCTAGTATGTTGGATATTTCCAAGAGGGCTGGGAAGGTAGAAAAGTGCCATTGGGCAATACTTCATAAAACTAATTACTTGAGAATTCATGAAAAACTTCAGATATAAATGCTACAATATAAGCTTAGTGAACCATGTCACATTTTCTTTTCTCTAACATTTACCTATTTATGTTACTTTTCACTTAATGAACCTTTGTTATTTTCCCCTCACTGATCATTGATTCTCCATTGGAAAAAATAAGAATACTCTGTGTTTGGCCTCCTCAGATTTGAAAATACCTGGAGATAAGACTAAATGGGCTGACCGAGGAAACGAAGGCTTCCCAGATGATTGTTAATACACCTGAGGAGATTCATTAGCAATCAGTCAAGAAGATTTGTCTGGAAAATTCCTTTTAATATGAGCTTTTGGTAGGAGGACAGCAGTCAGTCTACACAGACCCAGTGTCCGAAATCCTGAACCTCATTCCAGGTTGTTCAGTGGGCAGCTTTAAGTAAGCCCCATGCTACTCAAGTCTGTTTCCTCAGTTGTCAAAGGAGGCTAAGTCCCTGTGACAGCTCTTAGGATTGGAGGGAACGTGAAGGGAGATGATGGCAAACTGGAAGTACTGAACATGAAACAGCATTATTAAAAGGCTGGGGTCAAGCCTTGTGCAGAGCTTTCAGCACCCACAATAAAATAATCGTATCTATCCTAACAGTTCATGTTAGTGGGCTCCTTTACAGACCCATCTATAGAGTAAAGCTCCTATTTTAGAAAAGGGATGTAGATCTGTGCATATCCAGTTGGAGTGTAAGTGCAGACTGTGTCATCACCACCACCACTACCACCACCACCACCATCACCACTGCTGTCATCACTACCAAAGTTGAGCAACTACTATGCGTCAGGCATGTGACAGGGTTTTTCCCTTTATGCTACCATTAAATTCTCTCAAAAACCAGTGAGGTTGCTCTATTACTATCGTCACTGGAGGAAAGAGGAGTTAGGGGCTTCATGAAGTTGCCATTGGTTCCCAGACTCATCTGTGCATCAAAATGACCTAAGGATTTTTTCTTTTAATGCAGTTGCCTGGGTCTTACCAGAAAGCTACCGAACCTGGGTCTGTACTGGCAGCTGAAACTTATTTCCATGCTCTACAGTTGATTCTACTGAGTAGGTGGGCTTGCAAATGACTGGGCCAAAGGACTTCCCCAAAGTCACATAGCTGGGAGTAAAGCTGGAGCCTAAGTTGGCTATTGGACTCCTATGTCTGCTCTTAACAGTAACAATCTATTTGACTTAACAATAATCTTTTAGAGACTTTCACTGGTTTTTTCCACATTCTTCATCCACTGTTAAACTACACTGCAAGATTACTTCTCCCCCAATGATCATTTAGATATTTAAGATGAATGACTTAGTTCGCATGGGAATTTTATAGTATGGCCAACTGCTGATGATACGGTTTTCTAGCATTTTTACCTAGAGCTGAATTTAATGACTACCAAAGATTAAGACCACAAAATGTGTGGGTCTGTAAACATTTGACTGTAGGAACTCATAATCAATGAACAGAGAATGTCCATTCAGCGTTCAGAGTTTTGCAGAAGAGGCTGTAAGGTGCTATGGAATGGGGGGTGGGGTGCCTAGGGCAGTGTTGGCGGCCTGGGGCAGTAGTGGGAGCCGTGCACATATTGGCAGTGATATAAGCCAGTGCTTCTCTACATAGAAGTCCCACAGTTTCCTGGGAATCTTATTGAAATGCAGATATTGATTTAGCATTTCCTGAGGGGGCCTGACAGGCTGCATCTATCAGCCCCAGCTGATGCTAAAGCTGCTGGTTCTGGCCACATAGGCAATTGCAGCCCCAGGCAGCTCTGAAAAAGAATGAGCACAGTCCTGTGAGCCAGGATCAGAAGGTCCCTCACTGAAGGGAATGTTGACTTGGGCAAAAAGCCATGGAGGACACTCAGAGGCATGATTCTGACATGAGGAAAGACACATGCAATAGGGGGAGGCATCCCCCAGCCAAGAACCCTTTATCCATTATAGCATAGGGAAGTTTATCTATTTAAATAAAAAGTACACTTAAACGTTGATTAGAGGGCTTGCAAACATGTGGTTGTGACAGTTATGGTCATCTGGGGATATTGTGTATGAGTCAAATGAGTGAATTCTAGGCAACCTCGGTGGTACCAGCTGAGACCTGCCCCCCTGAACGCTGACACCCTGGATGTGGGCCAAGGACCCCATGGCATGTGGCCTATGGAGCACTGGGCCAGCTCAGAGGACACTGCCTCCTGCAGTCACTGTGGTCACACCCCTACCTGTCAGGTAATGAATAGCTTTAACTCAGAAAAGCCACAGAGAAATGAAATAATTACCAGTAATGGTAACTGACCAAAGTAACATGTGCTTTAGCTAATTATACTAATTGCATTTTGGGGAAGGGAATGTCTGGGGAGGATTTGGTGGGTGGAATTATATAAGGGACAAAAGATGAATAGCCAGAGAATGGGCTTGCATTTCATTAGGCAGGAGTTAATGAGCCCATAACCCCAAGAGCATCTTAGTTATTTAGACCGGTGATGATCATGAATGAAAATATACTAGGTGTTGGGAGTCGCGCTGAGTCCTCTGCCCTGGAAGGCTGTATGAAAGCAATCTGCGACTGCAAAGGGATAGGGCTCATTCTTTGACTAGATGGCTTCTCTAACTTAGCCTAGGACTGTGACTGCTTGGCACCTGACAGTGCCTTGCAGCCTTCAAGAGAGTCAAATCTACACAACGTGATCAGGAGAGGAGGAAGGAGACAGCTCTACAGAAACACCCAGTAAGGAAGGGTCCTGGGTCCCAGCGGCATCAGTGTCCTGGGCAGTGCAGGGTTGGCGCCAAAACAGACTGAAGCAAGGGGGGCCTTCAGAGGCCAGCGGGAGGTGAGCTAGTGGAAACAATGATAATCTGGAGGTCCTATGTCCCTCTGAGCTGACAGGGACCCCCTCACTCAGCTCCTGCCCTTTGCTGCCAAGCAGAATGTGGGCCCAGAGATGAAGCACTTTTGAGTTTTTTCAAGAGAAGCTAAGATTCTGATTCTTACATAAAATTATGTTTTTAAATGAAGTCATCACAAAATCAAACCCCCACCCCCACAAAATAAAACAAAACAAAACACCTCACTGGCAGTCAAATAAAATAACCTCATTAGGGATGGTAGAGGTGGTGACCTCTGGGCTATATTTTTATGCAAGTTCAGAGACAGCATAGAATTTCAGAGATTTTGCCCACAGGGGGATGCTGTGGCCAAGCAGGAGAACAGAGGTGTCCCCAGGGCCTCTCTTCACCACCTGCTCTCTCCTTTCTCTTAGGACTTGCCATTCTGACATCAAGTTATATATTGAGTTGTGATTTTCATTTCCTGACACCCATTCCCACCAGAACTACAATAAAATCTCCACGAGGTAGGGGCTTGTCTGTTGTTCATGGGCTGTATCCCCAGCACCTCAGCTGTGGCTGGTATGTGGCAGGTGCTCAGTACACAGCTGCCAGATGCATAATGAATGACTGCTCATATCTCCATCTAAAACATCCAAGCCAGCATGAGTTTGCATCTCAGGGCCCTTATTTCAGGGTCTGAGGTCTAATTCCTAGCAGTTCATGAGGGCCAGAGTCACCCAACTCAATCCAAAATGTTCAAGGAGAATAAAATACTCCAGAATCTCACTTCTACTTTGTAAAGGAAAAAAATGTGCAAGAGAGGAAAGCAAATACACGTCCAGTTGTGGTATATATTTAGCCACGATCCTGAAAACACTGGCATTTTTCAAATCATGAAAAGCAAGAAACTTCATGGAGAAAGCACAGCAAGCAAGCAGATCAGGAACCGTATCTGCTGGCACACAGCGCTGCACTGCGAGCCCAGCAGGACACAGCAATGCCATGATCACCGAGAACTCTGCACCGTGCAAATGGGCATGTGGGGGTAAAGAGTTCTTGCTGAAAATTGAAATGCTAGACTCCAAATCTGGCACTACCAAGCAAGAGAGGCTTTTCATCTGTCACTGCCGCTACCGCTGGCATTCCTTTGCCCAAACAAAACTACTTACTGCACACTACTTGGAATAAGCAAAACTCCAAACAGTTAGCTACACATGCACGGTTTTTTTTGCCATCATCTAACTGGGCAAAACAGCTATGCAATGTGCACATCCTCGTTTAAACCAATCTTTGAATTCCACACAAAAGCATCCTTCCTCTACCCAGGTCCCTTTCTGAAGTTGAGTCCAGAAGTGACCAGAAATACATTTCCCTTTAAGTGAGAAAAATATATATATATGTTTAAAGGACAGTCCAGACCTTTTATAAAAGCACTTACTTTGAAAGAACAGGACAGATTAAGTATTCAAAACAAGACATCATCTAAAGAGCAGACAGACGGAGAAGTTATTCAGTGGCACGCGGCTTGGGTCCTGCTGGGCAGGGCTGACGGAAAGGGTTGAGCCTGTGTGGCCTGGTGCTCAGGGACTGCTGCGTCAGGATGACACCCAGAGCAACTATTGGGATAGCTGTGAGCAAGTCAGCAGGCAGCTTTATTTCTGTGCTAAGGTTGCTGTTTCCTATTGGGAAATATTGGTAGCAGGGCTTCCCCCCAGGTGTCAGCAGAGCTGAGACTCCCCAGGCGATCTGCCCTCTGAGGGAGGGGACGGGGCGCCCATCACCTGTGGGGCAGAGGCCAAGCAGTCCCTGAAGGAGGCCTTGTTTGTCAGACCAGACCCCTTCCAGGTTCACCCAAGGCTACTGGTCTCCCAGCGGGAGTTCCCTGTCTCTGCCAAAGGCATGACTCAGCTTCCCCACAGCCGTGCTGAGCACGCGATTTCTCTCACCACCCAGGAAGGCTGAACTCAAGGCAGCGACGGGAGAAAAGCTAGAGGGGAGGCCATGGTGGTCCCTCAGTGAAGTCTTGACTTTGTGGCTGCATGTGAGGGAGATCTAGTAATTTTCTCTTTAGGATATAGTTATTGCAGCCCAGTGGCATAGACACATTGGAACCTGAGAACTGTGGTGGTGGGGGGAGGAGCACAGAGAGCGTTGGGGGATGGAGGAGGAGAGCAGTCAGCCTTTCGATTGAGTTCCTAAATCAATAAATGTAGAGAATTAATGGTACTGATTTTCTCTTGGTGTCAAGAAGACAAATTGTGGTGTGGATTTAAGGGCTTCTGATGATTTTTTCCATTTATGCCTGGATGATACTGACAAGTGAGATGCAGATACAGGGGATATTTAGGAAAGCTGGAGGGGCATTCAGATGGCCAAGGGTCCACCTCTCCAGCTACTAAATACTCTAGATACAGAGTTCACCTCCAAGAGCATGAAGGGTGGGGATAAGTATAGGAAACCTTGGGATCATTTTCAGTTTGGAAGATTTAAGCAAGAACACAAAAGGCCCAGTGCTACTTCTCATTCCTTCAAGGTGTTATTTCTCTCTCCCTCGACGAGTGGCTATGTCCTCGGGGCCCCAACAGACACAGAGATGCTAGTCCTCATTACACGTGAGCCCTAACGTTTGTTTGCTTATTTTTCCAAAAAGCATCTTTGACAGGCTTCAGGAAACTTATCTTTGAGCAAAAAGATCCTCTTTGTAGCACAAAGATCTGCAGATCTTTATAAATGTCTTTCCTAGTCTCTTATTCAGAGACATAGACAGGCTTAGGTCCCATCAGTTCTAGCCAGTGGATCTCATCAGGGGTGCATATTAAGAATCACTCCAGACTTTTTTCAAATGCAAGTGTCCAACCTCACATACAAAGCTATACTTGGTGACCTGAGATGTACCCCTGGTTGAGAACCACTCGCTTTTGTTTAGGCTTGAAATTCCCCTTTGTTTAGGCTTCTTCCAGAGATGAGCATTCATCTGCTGAGGATCATTCCAGATGAAAAGTGTAGCTACATTAAGTGGTCACTTATGTAAGTAAGTAATCCTTACTTCATCTCCAGATATTTTTTAAGTCCAGTTAGTAATGCTGCAGATTTATTTTGGAGCATGGTGAATCTTCTTGGAAAATATTACAGAAAGGTATAGGAACCCTTGAAATCATTTTCAGTTTTGAAGATTTCAGCAAAAAACACAAAAGTTACAGTGTGCAAGATTTCCTATATTGTGGCAAAGTTGAGGGCAAGAAGTTTCGCACTGAGACTGGGAATAAGGCTGCTGTGCTCTGTCCCTTCAGCTGTCAGTGTCATCGTCATGCTCCTGTTTCACAAACTAAGTCCTTCTGGAGCATTGCTATGATCTCTGTCTTCTCTCTCCTGTTAATTGTGGGGAGCTCACATTAAATGTTAGGAGACTATTCAGCCATTGTGTTTCCTAGATCACTGATAAAATTCTCCTGAGATCATCTGTGTGCACATGTAGCTTTGCTATTAGATTCAAGGAGTTTTATTTCAAGGCAAAGCCTGTATCTGAAGACACACATGAGCTGAGAATCTCTAGGACTGAGAAGTCCTAACTTTCCAAGGACATCAGTCCTGGAAAGAGGAAAAGGTGGGGGCATTCTCTCGGAATGTTAAACGCACCCAAAAGGAACTACATGGTATTTTAAAAAGACTTGTCACTATCTTTACAGCTAGAGGAAATTCGGAAGTCCCAGGGGAAGGTAAGCAGATGAGAGCATCTCTTAGCAAAAGCCAAGCCCTCCCCAAATGGGGAAAACTAGTGGGTGGAGCAGCTGAGTGGCCTTAGAGAAATGCAGCCTCTGCTGACAGCACAGCAAACTGGGATGTCTAAGACGACAAAGGCATTTGAAGTTACTGCCCTGAGATTGTCCCTGGACAGTTGGCAGCACACATTAACCACTAATTTAATGCTTCCTGAATACAACATATAAAATGGTCACTCTCTAAGTGGCACCCTAAACTTACTAATTAAGAAAGTACCCCTCTAGGTGATCTGGAAGCAATGCCCTGAGGTGGACAAGAAGGCTTGAGTTTGAGGGCTGCTCACCCTCTTGCAAGATGATGCACCTGGAGGCCCTCACCGAGCACCTCAGGCCTTGTTCTGCTCATTCTCCTCATTCTCACTGCAGGGCTATTTCTGGGATAAGCTGAACTCCCATGTGGATATGCTTAGTACATTTGCAAAGTGCTATACAGATGCCAGCTTTTCTTTCTTTATTTATTTTAAAGAAAACCTCCTTGAAGGATTACCTGAGTGCATATTCCCAGGGCTGCAGTAGGGCCTATGGACCCATGGACAGGTCTTCCCCCGAGACAGGCAGGCCTCACCTCCCCACTGGGAGCCTCTGGGCAGTGTCTTAGCCCTCTATGTCCAGCTCCTTCAAACATAAGGCGGGAAGTGGTCATACCTACCTCTTCAGATCTCTGCGAGTGGAGAAGACTCACAAATCAGGATGCATAGCGTCCAGTTAATGTGAGTTGTAACTACTATAAACCAGGGCCATCACCAAGAGTGACAAAGCTGGGAAATACAGGAAAGGGGTGACTCGGAGGGAGGCCTGAGGGCTGCAGGGGGAAAACCCTTCCCAGGAGAGTGCCCACCTACAGGCAACCCCCTAATGAACTGGCAACTCTGGTCAGCAGGAGAAATGGTTGCTCTGGGCTCCAGGTGAATTCCCTTGGGTCTGTACCAGCCCTAAGGTAAGGCAATTTCCCACAGCCCAGTGGAGCTCTTGGCTGTGATTCTGGAAGGACCATTTGTTTCCAGGCACAAATTCACTTGTGACAACGGTACATTCACATCACACAAGAGCAACTTGACATGCAAAGAACATCATCTCAACAGGGAGCACAGTTGAATCAGGTGGATGCAGGCGGTGGGGGAAGAGCAGGTGATGGGTCTCAGATGTCAGGGCTGCGCTGGAGAGAAGTTCTGGGCAGCCACAGAGGGCTCTGGGCCGGGCGCATTCCATTATGAGTGGAGTGGGTTTATGATGGAATGACATGGACGGGTTCTTATAATCAGAAAAGCGCACTGACCTTCACACTGCACAGGTGCAGCAGCATAATGGCCCAGCACGTGCACGCGCATCGGTTCCTGGGGAAAATCCAACGAGGTCAACTCAGCGTGTATCCCAAACAAATGGAATCAGCGACATTACCCGCAAGAGGAGAATCATACCCCCACCTCCACCAAGATACCTGGCTTGGGCAACCAACATATAAAAGGACAAATTACAAGAGGACCATATTGATTTCGATAAAATGGGCAAAATGCAGCAAGCAACATTATTTTATGCCATGAATAATTTGATTTAGATTTAGGAGTAAAAATCACGGACCTAAAAAAATTTTTTTCGCTTCTCAGGAAATCCACATTTGGTATGGCGTCTGCAGGGGTGAGGCTCTGTTCCCCCAGCCTCTGAGGAAACAACCTAAAAGCTTCCTCAGATACACTCCTCTCATCAGCAACCCCAGCTACTGAGGAACCGGATCTGGAGTTAAACTGCTGGAAATGTCGTTAACTTGTCTCACAGATGTGAGAGACCCAGGAGGAAGAGCTGTCCCTTATATGGCCGGCAGAGTAACACCCCAAATGGCAGTCACTGGTCACAGCATCGGCACGTTAGTATAGAGAAACCATGTCAAAGACTGGACTTGTGCAAAGAGATGCCAAGCATAGGGAAATGGCTGATGGTTTATCCCTGCCCAACTTCGGCTCAGGAGCCTTTATTTTGATTTTATAGACACATCTTCCTCTGAATTTAAAGTTGCTGTGAAAGCAATCAATATGTTCTTATTCCAGAAGAAAGTGGTATATGATATCCGCTATCCAAACCCTCCGTGAAATCTGAAGCTTTGCTGACAAACGGGTTTGTGTAAGAAATAGTTGCAAGCTTGCATTCTGGGCGCACAGCCTGTGTTCTCACCTCTGGTCCAGGCAGATGTGAATAGGAGAGACAGATCCTGGTCTGGCCCCACCCATGCTGGCAGCTACCTGGCTTCTCGATGGTGAGGAAACCACGCCCCCTTCGCCCAAGGCCCTTCCCTGTGCTTCCTGCCTGCTCCTCAGGCTGACCCAGCTCAGTTCATTGGCAGGCTCTTCCTCCCTTACCTTTTCCATCCCGGAGGTCCCCAGACCTTCCTATATTCATTCTAGGGGCCCGTATTCCCACCCACAGCCTCAGCTACTAACTAAACATTGACAATTTCCCAATTTCTGTGACAACTCAGAACTCATTTGAAGTCCAAAGCTGGCATCCTCTGGGGCTTCTCATAGCCTCACACACGGTGCAAAAGGAACGAGGGTCTTCGTCCTCACTCTTGATCCTCTGCCCAAAAGCCTGAGCATGGTAATGGTTCTCACCCAATAGGTCTCCCAGTCAGAAATTTTTAATAATTCTAGAATCCATCTGCTTCTCACCATTAAACCTCCATCAGGACCCAAGTCTCCCTCTCCTGCTCAATCTCAACTGACCCTGACTGGTCTCCCCACTCACCCAAGCCCCAAATCAATTCTCTACAAAAGACAGAATGTTTTTTTGTTTTTGGTATCATTAATTTACAATTACATGAGCAACATTATGGTTACTAGACACCCCCTATCATCCAGTCCCCCCGACATACCCCATTACAGTCACTGTCCATCAGCATAGTAAGATGCTATAGAGTCACTACTTGTCTTCTCTGTGTTGTACAGCCCTCCCCGAGCACCCCCCCACATTATGTGTGCTAACTGTAATGCCCCTTTTACCCCCTTGTCCCTCCCTTCCCACCCATCCTCCCCAGTCCTCTTCCCTTTGGTAACTGTTAGTTCATTCTTGGGTTCTGTGAGTCTGCTGCTGTTTCGTTCCTTCAGTTTTTTTCTTTGTTCTTATACTCCACAGATGAGTGAAGTCATTTGATTCTTTCCTTTTTCTGCCTGGCTTATTTCACTGAGCATAATACCCTCTAGCTCCATCCATGTTGTTGCAAATGGTAGGATTTGTTTTCTTCTTATGGCTGAATAGTATTCCATTGTGTATATGTACCACATCTTCTTTATCCATTCATCTACTGATGGACACTTAGGTTGCTTCATTTCTTGGCTACTGTAAATAGTGCTGTGACAAACATAGGGGTGCATCTGTCTTTTTCAATCTGGGCTGCTGCATTCTTAGGGTAAATTCTTAGGAATGGAATTCCTGGGTCAAATGGTATTTCTATTTTGAGTTTTTTGAGGAACCTACATACTGCTTTCCACAATGGTTGAACTAATTTACATTCCCACCAGCAGTGTAGGAGGGTTCCCCTTTCTCCACATCCTCGCCAACATTTGTTGTTGTTTGTGTTTTGGATGGTAGCCATCCTCACTGGTGTGAAGTGATATCTCATTGTGGTTTTAATTTGCATTTCTCTGATGATTAGTGATGTGGAGAATCTTTTCATGTGACTGTGGCCATCTGAATTTCTTCTTTGGAGAAGTGTCTGTTCAGATCCTCTGCCCATTTTCTAATTGGATTATTTGCTTTTTGTTTGTTGAGGTGCATGAGCTCTTTATATATTTTGGATGTCAATCCTTTATTAGATATGTCATTTATGAATATATTCTCCCATACTATAGGATGTGACAGAATGTTTTAAAAGAAGGAAACATCTTATTGGGGCACTTCCTTGCTTTAGTGACTTCATGCTTCCTTTGGGCTAAAGTTCTAATTACCAGTTTCAGACTGTTTTCACACAAACATGCAAAATGGATCTGGCCCTGGCCCTGCCTCCTTCCGCCCCATGACCTCCAACAGCCCAGCACTCGCAGGGGGTTTGCTGTTCTCAGAAGAATACGCTTCTCCTTCGCTGGGAGACGTCAGTCAGTGTGCCATGCATTTGAAACACACCACCTTTTCCACAGCCTTCAATCCTCCATCCCCCGTACCACTGTCAAGGACAGATGACCCTGGAACAGTACCCTGTGCTTATTTTGTCAATTTTGAAAATAATTCTAAAAAACTATTTATGTAATTGTTTAACATCTGTCTTGCAAAGTTGACAGAGTTCTGTGGCAGCTGGGCTGTCATCCTCAGGACAGCACAGAGCCTGGTACAATAGTGTGCTCACTACGTGCAAGGGGAAGTGGATGAATGAATGGGTGATCAGGGACTGTCTACGTCCTTGAGGAACTCATAGTCTAGACTTTAGGAGACGGAAAAGAGGCCTTTTTTTGCCCCTGTCCTAAGCCAAAGGTTGATTCAATTAATGAAACATACACATACGCATTAGGAGAGTGAGTTGAGCAGAAAAAAAGACCATTCAAATTAGATGTTATTTATTTAGGTCTTAGCCCTGGGGATACTGATATATTTCACTTTAGAGTTTACTGTAAATAGTTTTTTTTTTTTTACAGTTTACTAATTGTTTAACTGCAAAACCTGACACTGGCAAAGAAAAATGGGAGCAGAAGTAGAGACTTGACAAACACTGTGAATGGGCATTGAAAGGATCCAGCTCTAGCTCCTCAAATCTCATATCACCCTGCCAGTGAGGACCTGGCAGAACCCTCTGGCTCCAGGAAAAGCTGGAGCCCCAGGGACCAAAGGCTTGAAATGGGGACCCAGTGACCTGTCTGCTCAAAAGCAACCAGGTAAGTGCTCCACCTCTGCATCCACCCATGTCAGCATTACAGATCCACACAGAGACGACAACTGATGATGTCAAGGAGAGGAAACCCTAACAAGAAGTGCAGCTGATGGAATCAGGGATGAACAAAGTTGTACCTTGTTAATAACCTGAGATTAGACAACTCTCCCTTCAAATGTGGAAGTGATTTATATGCAATTATATCCACTTCTTCTATTGCACTCAAGGGGCTGTGGCCCCTGGGAACCGTCTTGGAGCCCACAGCACAAGGCAGCAGGGACGTCAGGTGGGAAGGTGCCTCTGAGGGCCCTCGCAGTGGGGCCTGAGGTAGAGGCCCTAATGGGACAGGAGGAGCCCCAGAGAAGACAAAGCCTTTGACGAGGACTTCATGGCCTCCGAGTGGGCTCTCCAGCCCCAGGCATCCGCACTGCCACCCTGTAAACAAACACGCAGATAGTGCCCTTCTAAGAGTCAAGGCCGAAAGGTAACACCACCTCCATGGCCTGACACTCTGCCACTGTTACTGGGTCACCTGGAGAGAAGTTATTACTAAAAATAAAATAAACCAGATAAGATATTACTCCAGGCCTAGTACTGATCCTGCATCTACCAGAATGAGCTGAGGTTAAAAACCCAATACAGAAAGCGTAACACTGGCCCTGAGACCACACAGTGATTTATCCTGTGCTAAAAATAAATTTGTTTTGCATGACAGATTTAAAAAAACAGAAACAAGCTACATTTGTTGTTTAAAAAGCCAAGCCATAAATACATTACAATGAGAGTCATACATAACCTGACCCTTGAAGAAAGGCAGAGACTCTGGCTGGGAGTGGGTGTTTAAGGAGTCTAGCCAGGTGCCATCTTCCGGGTGGCCCAGTCCCTGCAGGTCCCACTGGGCATCACAGGAAAGAAGCCCCAGAGTTGCTGGCCCACAGAGGAGGTTTTTGATCTTTAGAAAGAATTTGAGTGGATGTATCTGATTTCCTCAGAAGGCTGGTCAACAAGCACAGTCACCCCCATGGAAGACTGCAATTGTGACTATCAATTACTTGAAGTTGTCCTCAGAACGGATGATAGACATCGAGGATCTACTGAATTCCAGTGGGAAATGACAAGTTGCAGAGACATTAAAGACAAATGGTTTCCATTTCAGTGGCCCCAAGCCCACAGGAAAATTTAACACCCTCTTTTCTTCATGTGCAAAGACCCTAGCTCAGTGTCCCCCATCTGATAAATACCTGCTGACCAGCAGACCAATACAAGTGGAGGAGTAGCCTGCCTATGTGTCCTCGTACATACAGGTGATCCCAAGAACAAGCTGTTTCCCGAGATGTCCCCTTCTACTGGGGACCCAGCAGGGACTCACCTGCTGACAGCGAGCGTGGTAGGCTCAAATGTGAGAGTCTGGTCTTGTTTTCAACTCTGCGACTGTTAACTCACCAGCATTACTCGGGGACTGACTGGTTTTGTTATATCCCACGCTCATTTCTTTCAGTCCCTTGTCTTGATTCCATTTAAATTTTTAGGAGATAATAAGATTTACTGTCACATAATCTTAAAGGGATTATTATCATTGAGTTCATTTTCCTGGGAGGAAGTCTTTTCATGAGCCAATAGCTAATATTTCCTGTCATTAATGACTTACAATATCTCTTAAATTCTCAGGCCCCTCCATTGTTACGGATCATTTCTCTTAAAAAAAAAAATTTAAAGGCTTCGACAAACAGACCATGCTTTACTTGAAGGGCATGGCATAGCCAGTAAGCTATTCATTTTTTTCTACTCAATATTTTCAAGTTTCATTTATTCATGTTTCCCCAGTTCTCCAGCAAACTCCAGACTAAACTCTACTTGTAACAATGCAGAGGGAAAATAAAGATGGCTTGACTCTGAACTTCCAAGTTCCCCAACCCCAAACTTCCTATTTAATATTTTCTTCCCAACTCAATGGACTCACGCTTGTTCTAAGGAAAATGAGTTCCAAAGATGGCCAGTTTGTCCTCAGTGGACATTTCCAACTCCATGACCAGGCAACATCAATATGTGGGTGCAGCCCCCTCCATCCAGGACCTTATTCCTCAGACCCTGACTCTGGGCAGCCCAGGGGCAATGCCAGGAGGAGGAATGAAGCTGAGTCGTGGGGTGAAGGTGCTGAGGACAGGGCAGGGGCAGCCCCCAGCCAGCCTTGCTGCTGGGGTCAGGGCTCATGGCATGAACTGGGTCCCTGCCCCTCTCCCCAACTTCTATTCCTCCCAGTGCTGGGATTCGCTGCTGCTCAGCCCAGAGCTGTGTGCTTTTTCCACAACCTTCATCCATCCACAGGACATCTGTGATGGGAAAACTCATAATAGAACTCCATACTTGACTAGCTCCACAACAAAGCTGTCTTCTGAGAATCATAGCTGATCCCAGGATGTTTTCATGAAAAACAGATTTCAGTGACAGACTATCAAAACATTTTCCTTGTACAATAAGCAATATGATGGGGCAGAATTATGCAAAACATATGGGCTTAACACTGCCCTCAGCAACGAGGGGCTCACTTCCACTGGTTTCAATGGCACATTAAATTCGCACATCATGGGTAGGTGAAGAGACTTCATCCTGTTCAGTATTTTTTCATGTTCCAAGTGGCAGAAAAAAAGAAAGGCTGGTGACCTGCATTTCTGCCTGTTTTCCAATCTGTCACCAGTTGCCTCTGACAGGTGGGACTTGCTGATAGCCTTAGGGTCAGAGAGGTACTGTACAGTAAAGCAGATTCAGCCATCCAACATTTATAAACCAGTTGCCACGTGCCTGGCACACCTGAGCATCAGAAAACACAGTGGTGAAAGCTAGTATATAGCATTTAGACAGCTTCCTATGTGCCAGGCACCGTTGGGAGTGCTCTGCATATAGTATCTCACTTAATCCTCACAACAACCTCCAAGTCAGTTACTATTATTGTCTCTACGCGTTACAGATGAGCAAACTGAGGCATAGAGGTGTCATATAACCTGCTCAATGTCACACAAAACACAAGGAGCAGAGCCGGGCATGGGGCTCCGGGGCACAGATAGACCTAGCCAAAGGAACCAATGCTCTAGCATATCTGTTGTCACATGCTGACTAGAACAGCTGAATATACAACATGCTTAGTTAGACCCCTGAGTGTAAGAGCTCAGGAGGGCTCTAAGCAGTTCCTGTTAAGTGATTTAAAAATTATTTTGGTCACAAACACCTTTAAGCCACCGTGTGTATTTCCCAGCAGGGCCTTGTGAGGAGGGGTCTTCTCATTCAGTTGTATGTTCAACAAATATTTGTGGAGCGCCAAGCACACACCAGGCCCTGGAGATGAGGTGATGTTAGCAGACAACACAGACTGCAAGTCCTGGGTGTGGAGCACATGTTTGAGGAGAGACAGCAACAAAAAAACACAAGTAAGTAAAAATACATGCTAGATGGTGGGAAATTTTAAGAAGAAACAATAAATGAGAAATGAAATTTAAGATGTGATTAGAAGGTGATGTTTTAGACTGCATTTATCAAAGGTAAGAAAACTTTGAGTAAAGACCAAAAGGAAGAAAGGGAAGTGCCCAAGCAGATGTCCAGGAAAAGAGCATTCCAGGCAAAGGAATGGCAAGTGCAAAGGTCCTGAGGTGGAGAGTGCCTGGGTTTCTGAGCAACAGCCAAGAGGCCAATGTGGCCGGAGATAAAAGAACACAGGGGAGAATTGTAGGAAATGAAGCTGTAGATGTAATGAGGGGTAGATGGTGCTGGCTGCCCAGGCCAGTGGAAGGGTCCTGTCCACAGGGAGCAAGGTGGGGAGTCAGTGGAGAGCAATTCAGAGGGAAGTGACTGCCAATGAACAGGGTTTCTGGATGCTGGATTAAGAACACACTGAAGGGGAAGTGAGGGAGGAGGCTGGGACACCTTGCAAAAATCCAGACCAGACATAAAGGGAGTGTGGGAATTTGGTCAGAATTGTAGGGAGAAGAGGGCTGTCATGAGCAAGGCTGTGCTGCATTTAATATGTGCCACCCCCAGCTAACCTTGTGTTTGTCTAGCAACCACTTGTATCACTTGCAGCTCTTGCAGACTGAGGAGGGATGCTTGATGCTTCTTCCTTGCTCATCTGACTACCTGCAATGCAGTTTCTTCCTGGAAAATACGAAGCAATTTCTCTTTTTTTAGCCAGAAACAGTATTCTGTTTCCACGCCTCCTTCTGAATCTGTCTTTTTCTTGTGTGGGCATCACAGCTCCCATGATGCCCACTGGACCTCCAGCTCCTCTTCGGGAGTGGAGGAGCCCAGTGCACACAGGAAGGGGAGCACGCGGAGGCCACATGGGTGGTTGGTGCTGGGCGTGCAAGCAGGCAGAGGCTGGCTGTGTTCTTCAGGGCCTTAGGCACACCTGGTTCTGGATATCAGTTCTGGAGTCAGTTAAACTGATTGCTACTCCTAGGTTCCAGAACAGTACCATTTTGGAAGCTTTTCATGAAATTACTTTCTTGAAGCTGTTGTTCTGGGAGGAAGAGGCATCCAGTAAATCTATCGGTGCCTGTCAGACAGCATGGTTACTGGATATCACCACTATCTTTTTCAGTCACACCTTTTCCTATCGGATAATATTTTAAGACTCCACAGACACATAAAGGAGATTTTCAGACACCAAAAAGCAAACAATAGCAGCTTTTCTTTGAACATATAATCCTTTAAAGATATTAAAATCCACAGGCATATGCTGACCCAGATATATGTGACTGCATGTGCAACCTTGTCTTTTCCACAATTGCGCCTCCAAAGTCCTGGAAACTACACGTAAGTAAATGATGTCACTTGATAATAAGGTGTTGAGGGCTTATAAGACAAGAAAAATTATGATCTCAAGCTGTGGTTTTTTTACAAACTTCGTTGTTTCTACATTGCTGTTCTATGAAAACATAAAGGTTTTCCAGATGTAGTATCAAGCACAACAGTGTTCACCAGCCAGGGAGAGGGAGAGATGTGTCAGATTTTTAATCAAGGATCAGTATTTCAGCCAAAGGAAGATATTTACCTACTGAAAACTGTGAACCAGAGGGGTACTCGTTTCTACCTCTCTGAAAACTTGGGTTTGCCAAAACTGAACAACGACAAAACTTGAAATGTCGGAAAGTGCAAGTGGTGGGAAAAAGTGTCTGTGAGAATTTTTGTGTTTCTGGTGGTTAGCAATTTCTGAGCGAAAAGCACAGGCACCCGGGTGAAAGGATGACTGATGGCCACCCTAAACACAGTGACCTCTGGAGGGGTGTGGGTATGTCTCCTCTGGAGATGTCTGTTTAAGTTCCGGGGGTGGTAAGCCCAGAGTCTTTGCATCCTCTCCCCAGAAAGGATTTCTTTATATTCCAGAACAAAGATCTCTCTTCCTCTCTGTAGAGAGAAAATGGGCCAGATGTGCCAGCCACTCTTTTATAATCTTTGAGATTCATAATGTCAGGGTTTCTCCCCTGTGCATGCAGGGGACATCCGGCTCCCAGCACTTCACCCCATGAAGTGGTGGGCAGGGGAATGAAGGCAAGAGTCCTCTAGTAATCGGTCTGTTCTCTGACCCAGAAGCCTTGTGTTTTCTAAATCACACCCATAGATGGATAACGGAACAACGCATAGCAGGCTGCAATAGCATTACCATTTGCTGTGGAGTGGGATATGATGCACCGTCATTCTCCTCATGGGATCCTCTGTCCCGCCTGCCATGTGACTGCCTCATGCTGCTGGTGGGGAGAGTATGCTCCCCCACCTTGTAGGCTTTGGACTTGGTATGTCATATGTACCAAGCTTTGGCCAATTAAATGTGATGTTCACTTCTGAGCCCTAAGTGTGAAGAGGTATCAAGAGTTTACACCATCCTTCTTGCTCCTGTTCCCCCCACGCCGCCATGTTCTAGTTCTGATGGTCTGTGCCTTCGGCCTGCACTTCAGAAGGAAGACGCACAGCCTGTCTGAACCCAACCCACAAGGGGAAGGAGAGCTGAGGCTGCCCTTCAGCCTAAATGTGATGTGAGTGAGAAACAGACCTTTGCTGCGGAAGCCACTGCGATTGTGGGGGTGTTTGTTTCACAGCCTAAGCAGCAAGAGAAAAAGCAGAGTAAGATTGCTGCACACCCGGCCTCCACTTCTACCCCCTCTGACCTGGACCCCTCTGCTCGGTGGAAGGCGGAAGCACATCCTGATTCTTCCATGCCAACCAGCACTTGGCATTTTCCTGACCTGACCTCCTTTGATGGAAAGGTCATATATTTCATGAGTGAGGGAGAGGATTCAACACAAATATGGACTTGACCTGGCAATGGCTGAAGAGGTGCCTTTCCTCTCTCCTGTGCCCCGTTCAAACCATCCCAGTCAACCAAGTCCTCTACTTTTTCGTTTCTTGTATGTGCTGATTTCTCTCTTCTACTGAAATTCCAAGCCCTTTATGGTCATTTTTTCTTAGTTGCTATCAACTCACAGATCAAATTTCTCCCAGGAGAAAAAAAACAACTCTGCTAACAAGAGAGAAGATTGGACTCTAGTGTGGTGTTGCTGGTGAGGGCCCATAGTTAAAATCTTGTACTTTACTAAATTTTCAATCTCACCATAGAAAACCAGGGGAGGTAAGTCTCTAGCACCACCCAACAGGGACATCTCTTCCTTGAATCTACTGTCTTTTGAGTCCTTTTCAATCTCTTAGCTGGCAAACAGCAGGTGCCCATGAGGGCATTAACGCAATTACAATAGTGGAGTTTAACAGACTTAAATTAGGTCCTCCTGGAGGCATTTACACTTTAGAATTGAGAGCAGGGTCCCATCCTAGCAGCTGGAACAGGGTGGGATTAGGAGGAAGAAGAGCTGCCAGGAGAGGTTAGTGTCTTATCTCTTGTCACTGTCACCAGGCCAGGGGGAGCTTCTGGCAAAATGGAACCAGGGTGTGTTAGAGATTGCTCATATTAAGCCACAGAGCTTGAAGGATCTCGATGTTAAAGAATTAATGAAATAGGTCACTGCTCCATTTCCCCTATCCAGAATCCAATAGTTTAAGGAATTTAAGGGCAGAACTTCACCTTGATTGTAATGGTGGCGCAATGAGCAAAGTGAGGTGACATACGCTGGTATAGATCAGTTCAGTGACTCCATGTCATACGCAAGAACCACAAGATACTTTCATATTTATAAATACCCAGAAGAAAAAAAAAGTTATCTTGAAAGGGCTGTGATGGGAGAGACAAACGATTCCCAGACATGGAACAGTCAACAGAGCAGAAGGAGCTCTAGAAGCCTGAGGTCAAGTCTAATCCAACCACTGCTGGGCCTGGGATCTTCATCAAGTTACTTAATCCTAAATGTCAATTTTCTTACTTGTAAATGGGGATTATAATTGTATCTATTCCATAGCGTTGTCAACAAGTTTACGTGGGAAAATACATGGAAAGGTTTAAACATGGTACGAATCACATAAGCTACTGCCTACAGGAGAGAGAGAGAGAGAGAGAGAGAGAGAGAGGGAGTGCATGCTCAGTGATGAAAAAGCTGTGTCACATTCATGAAATGAGGGGCCTTCACACTCCAGTCAGGGCCTTATACTAATACTTGGCTAACCTGCAATCACTTGGCCACTTTCTACATTAATTTTGCTCTGTTTTTTTAAATTTTGGCATACTTTCAGACTTACAGAAAAGTTGCAAGAATATTACAATGAATTCCCCCATGTATTTCACACAGATTCTCTAAATGTTAATATTTTGCTATATTTGTTTTTCCTTTCTCTCTCTCTGCCTGCGTATAACTTATATAATTATGCATATTTATAAATACACATATGTGTGCATATCTAATTTTTTCCTGAAACACTCAAAAGAAATGTGTAGACAAGATGCCCTTTACTCCTAAATACTTTCAGGGGTATTTCCCAAAAACATGAAATTCTCTCCCATAGCTAAGTACAATTAAAAAAATAAGGAAATCAACATTGACACAATTCTATTGTCTCATCTACAGACCTTACTCAGATTTCACCAACTTTTTTCAATAATGTCCTCTACAGCAAAGGAAAATCCATGATCTAAGACCTCTGTAGTGTCTTCAGTTGTCTGTTCTCTCTTTGTGTTTCATGACACTGAGAGCTTTCCAGGGGACGGGCCAGTGATTTTCTAGTATGTCCCTCACTTTAAGTCCGCCTGACATTTTCTGCCATCAGATTCAGCCTATGCCCTTTGGGTGGGAGCACACGGGAACGATGCTGAGATCTTCGGGCACCATCCCCAAAGATGCGTGCTGTCACCTCGTCCCTGTCTGGTGATGGTGACCTTGATTACTTAGTGAAGGTGATGTCTGCCAGGTTTCTTCACTATGGTTACTGTTTTATCCTTTGTAATTAGTATGTATCTCATAGAAAGATACTTTGAGGTTATGTAAATAACTATTACTCCTCAACCTGCCCTTTTATTTAGCTACTATTATTTCTGCCTGAATCAGTTATCTTGATGGTGTCAGCCCCTGTCTAAACATTAGTTTTGAATTCTGTCTTTTGAGGAATGTTTTCCATGGCACTGAATTTTATGTGGGTCACTAATGCCACTGTATTAAAAAGCATCTCTTTAATAAGTGAGCTCCTGCTTGCTGTCAGCTGTCTGCGAAGACTTTAGTTTAGTGAAGGTGGAGCACAGTCAACACTGGGAACACATATTATTTACCAGGAAGTCAATAAAACTGAAATTACCTGGGTCTGGCAGGAATCCCCTCCAAGGTGAGGCAGTCAGTAGCACACTGTGACCTGTGGGGCTCTTCCCCTTCCCTCTCTCCTCACAGGGGTCAGCTCTGCCTGCCCTGACTCCCAGCCCCTCCAGGGGCTTCTCCTGATCAATCCCTTGCTTGTCTGATCCAATTTCTGCACCGCTGCTCAGAGGACCTGGAGTAACACCGACACTAATTCTTTAGGTCCATGCCTAGAAAATTCAGGCTGCTTCCCTGTCTTTTCAGACCTGTCACTTGAGTGATGATGTTATTTCAAAATCTATTACTTCAACAAGATGAAAAAAGTAAGGCATTTGGGCAGTGAATTCATAGCACGCACCCTTTACAGAGCCCATTCCTCACCATGGTTTCTTCTGGGCCTCACCACCACACTGTCCACGTCAGGACCGTAGTCCTGTCCTCAGCTAACAACAAACAATGAACGGCAGACACTTCAGTTAAGTGACCTGAGCAAGATTACAGAAATAAGGGCAGAACCAGGGCCAGAGCTTATATATGCCATTTTTATTCGAAACTCTTTCCATTTGGACCTCAGTGTTCCCTAAATTCATATAAAATATGTTATTATTAGTATTAGGTTTACCAAAGAAAATATGGTGTTTAATGGCATTTTGACTTTTCATGTAAGTATCTAAAAATACTCTAATATTAAAAGCAGAGATTTATTCAATTAGTAAGCTTGTATCCTAAGCATATTCTATATTGATCTCATAGAAAACTATTATTATTCATGCTTTTTAACTAACCTTTCTGGTAGCATAAATAAAAGTTCACACTGTAGAAATAACAATTTGATGTTTGAGATATTTACCAGCATTAGTGCACAGCTCTATCACTCCATGGTATTTTATTGAGGTGTACTTCAAAGTTTATTTATTCTCCTTCCAGTGAACATTTAGATTTTCTCCATTCTTTTCTTTTGCTATCACAAGCAAAGTTACTTTCTTACCCACAACCCACGAGGCCTGTGTGTGAGAGGTTCCCTGCTGGGGACATGGGCAGGAATGGTAGGACAACCCCCCCCCCGCTTTAGCCAGGCAGGCTGTGGTGCTGGTCTAAGGCCAGCACCAGTCTGCTCTGCCGTCAGCAGTGCGGCCCCCATGTTTCTATACTCCTGCCAGCACCTGCTATTGTCAGCCCTCCTTGTGTTTAACCTGATGGGCATGAAATGGCATATCCTGTGGGTTTAATTTACATTTCTCTTACTATTAGTGCTACTGGCTTTATTCTCCAGTCATGGCTTTGACTATTGAAACTAGGCCAGTCACTTTTTTAAATCTCTCCAAATCCTCATCATTCCACAACCAGGCCCCTGGCACACCTCCGCCACCTGTGTGCTGGCCTCCGTTCTCCCTCTTCCTTCCCCATACTTGCTCTAGATGAGTTTACCTGCCATCAATTTCATCATGTTGTGTCTAAGCATAAAACACTTAATGGTCCCCCATCACCTACAGGATCAAATCCAAACTTGCTGTCCTCAGCCTTCTCTTTCCAGGATTTCCCCAGCCACTCCCCCAACAAAGCACACTCCATCCTGCTGTTCGATGATTCTAGAGACACTTCACACCTGTGTACGTTTTCCCATGGTCCATCTCTGCCTATGATGCTTCCCTTTTCTTTCTCTGGGGACTACTGCTCTACACCAAGGTCAAATGCCACATCTCCAAACTCGGCCAGATTGTGAGTTGCCCCTGTGAGCTCCAGGAGCATTTGGATTTTAGCTAAAAGCACAAGAATCATATTGCACTGTGCTTGTTTGCACATCAGCCCCTCACCAGGCTCTGACCTCATAGATACATAGATGGAATCCTGCTAGTCCATGCCCTGGGTGTCAAACTCATGATGTTTTACATTAAATGGGTTTCCAGTCCTCTTTGGGACAGCAAATGCAACCATTCATTTGCTTTATGTGCCTTTTCTAGATGCTAGTGAAAGAACAGTGAATCCAACAGTTGAAATTCCTTTTGCTGCTATCATGACTTTCCTTCTAGATGAGAGGACAGATAATGAACAAAAACGGGTGAGCAATGTAAGGGAAAGTGATGCCATGGGTAAGAGAGCTGGGATGAGGGCTAGACCCCATGGAATCGCAGGGTGCTGATGGGAGGGGCTGGGTGTGAAGGAGGGCGGGAGGCAGGCAGGCAGACACCTGGTGAGGTGCGGGAGCCAGACCCTGAGGAAGGCCAGAGCTACCACAGTGAGGGAAAGAGGGGGGCATGCTGGTGGCACCTCGGATATCAGAGTAAGGGCTCTGAGTCTGCTCCTGAAAGACAGCCACTGAAGGAATCTGTGCTGAGAAGTTTTCATGGGCTCTTAGGGCGTCATGCTGGGAACAGACTGAAGGTGACCAAAGGAAAAAGCAGGGAGACAAATTCGGAGCTTCTGCAGTAATTCTAATGAGGAACAAACAGTGGTGGTTTGGACTAGGGTAGTGGGGAGAAGGTGTTGCTGGATTCCAGACATACCTGGAAGATAGAAGCAAAGGACCGGCTGCTAGACTGGCTGTGAAATGAGAGAAAGAGAAGGATGACTCCACATTCTGACCTGAGCAAACTGGAAGGAGAGATTTCCATGAACTAAGATGGGGAGGGTGGAGCAGAGCTCGGGGAGGAACATGGGAGTTCAGTTTTGGACACTTTCTGTTTGAAAATGCTTATTAAACACCAACAAATCTGGCACTCAGAGGAGAGATGTTGGGGTAGAAATACAAATTTGCAAGTCATCAATGCACAAGTGCATCTGAAAGTCCTAAGGCAGGATGGGATCACCAAGGCAGTGAGTGGAGAGCAGAGAGGAGGTCCCCGGCCAGCACCCCCATGAGTGCAGGGAAGGGAGGGAGAACCTGCAGAGGGAACAGAAGTCAAGGCGGCCATGCAGGTCATTCTGTGGCTACGGGAGGATAAACTGAAGGTCACAAGTCTCACACCAGGTTTCCAGAAAAATTCCATAAACAGAATCATCTGTGCAAGCTGCCCCCTACTGAACTTGGCTCTTTATGGAAGAAAATAATTTCTCCAGATTCTAATTCAGCAGTCATGGCAGAAAAAAACATGATTTAAAGATATGACCCTGAAAATTCCTTGTGCTGTTCTTCAAAGCACTTCCACCATTCTCTTTCAAGTCCACATTTGAAAATAGCTGATCCTAGATTAAACACAGCTCCAGGGCAATCCCACTTACACACGGTACCTTCCAGCCAGGAATATTCTATAGCTTTGCAAGATATGCAAGAAAGGATGAAACCAAGTTTCATTGGAAAGAAAGGTGACTCAGTTCAGGACTGTAAAAAACTCAGACTGTCCAAAGTGACCAAGGAGACTGCTTCCCCCTGACTCGCAGTGTAAGACCCCCTTGGAAATTTTGAAAATCCTGAAGTCTGGGTTCCACCCACAGAAAGGCTGACCTTATGGTTCTGGGATTCTAATTGCCACTAAGCTTGAGAAACGTGGTCCAGAGTAAGCTTCTTGAACTACGAAATATATATGAATTTCTCACAGAGCTTGTTAAAATGCAGGTTCTGATTGAGCAGCTCTGGGTGGGGTCCAAAGACTTGGCACTGCTATCGGCCTCCCAGGTGGGGACATGATCTGGTCCAAGGACTACACCTGGAGTAGCAAGGATCTACACTACATAATCTCCTCTATAAAAGCCACTTGACATTACTGTCTATGATGATAAAATGATGATGTACTGTCTATGATGCAGTCAACTCAACTTTTGAAAGCTAGTTCTCCTGACATTTCATTTAGCAAATATTTACCGAGCACTTACTAAAATGCATGAGGCTTGTCATTAGAGGCTTCAAGAGATACAGTGGTTTAGAAGAAAAAAAAGTTATGTTTCTGACCAGGGTTAGGAAGACCATCTAGGCTTCAGTTCAAATATCTTCTCCGACTTCTCTGACATATGTCATCCTTGGTCTTAAGAGGTCAAAATAAACGATGATCCTGCAACTCAGCATCAGAAGTCACAGTATTGCCCTCATCCTGTAAAGTGGTACCAAGTACCAATACATTCTTCTAGAAACCTTGAAATGGGATCTCTGGCAATGGTCTATCTAAATTCCCTTAGCCTTAAATCCCAGGAAATTCACAGTTAATTGAACTATTTGATAAGGGACCTATCAAACAGTGCTCAGAGTGCTTCCAGGCCTTGGAAGAAAGAGCCCTAAAGGATTGCCCACAGCATCTTGCATAGATGGGCACTGAATGCTGTACCCAAATGTCCCTCTAGATTAGTAGGATCTTACTACACATTTCTTAAAGAAAGACCTAGTTATATTCTATCAACCTGACACCTATGGGTGGAACTGGGGCTGAAGATTGAGTTCAACCACAGGACCTATGATTCAGGCACACCAAACAGTGAAACCAAAAAAAACTCTGAACAACAAATCCCAGGTGAGCTACCTTAGTTGGCAATACTCCCGCCCACTGCCACATAGTTTGCTGGGAGCATAACCGTCCTGACTCCACGAGGGGCGGAGCAGGACACGGGGAGCTTTGAGTCTGGGATGATCTCAGTCCTGTCCCTACTCTTTTGGCTGATTCTAATTTGTATCCTTTCACTATAATAAAAACATAATTTTAAAAGCAGTTTAAGCTCCTATCCAAAACTAGAATGTGCCTATGAGAACTGTCATAAGCTGAAATGGTGTTAAGTGAAGCAATTATCATTTTGTAAAAGCAAAAATCCTTTTCAGATTTTTTTCGTTTAGCAAAGACAGGAACTACTGCAGGTTCCATAAAAGAAAAGTGGCAAAACACACAGTTGTGGGTGGGGGGGAATCCAACGTAGCGCTTTCCTGTGTTAAGAGTCATTCTAGTGAATTAATGAAACTTTGAGGGTAGTGAGAACACTCAAATTTCAGAGTGTGTGTGGCCTAGGGCCTCAGCTGATGGCAGTGTTGGGGGGAACTGAACCCCTAACCTGCAAAGCTTGGCCCAGCTCAGGTAGTTGGTGTCAGAACTCATGAAGGACTCTGCCTCTGTTTCCTGAGTTGCCCAACCCACTAAGGCTGTGCCAGTTTCCTCCTCCCCAAAAGAACCCTTCCCTATACACCTCCCAGCCCTGGCTGGGGATTTGCTCCAAACTAACGAACCTCTTAAAACAGGACATTTTGCTGGCCTTGGACTTTATCACCTACCGTCAATCCAGAAGACTACTGTGGCTTAAACAGCCCACCAGGAAAACACCCTGGGGATATAAACACTGGCCAAGTTCAAGCTTGCCACACCTCTGGGGACACTGGTTTGCATGGTGTCACAGGCACACTGCAGCCGGGTTTGCTCCCTGAGCTGAGCCATCCCCCATTCCCTGCTTTCTTCCCTCATCCACCAAAACATGTTGTCAGTCCCAGTTCCTTCTAGAACAGGGCCATCCATCTGAGATGTGATTACCTGAGTCACTGCCATTTGCAAATCCATTTGTTTTGTCCTCTTGTTTGGGAAAAATAACCTGCACTCTAGAAAAGTTAGGAGCAGGGTTCTCAAGGTGACCCCGTGTCACTTCCTGAGCACGAAGAAGAGGGGCTTTCTGGTCCCCCTCCCTGATCTCTTGGATAGTGTTGCTGGTAGTGAACAAAAATTCAACCCGTGCTCTCAATATGCCTTACGTTGAAAGGTTCAGCATTGTGATATTGATTTTTTAAGTTAAAAATACAAAATGAACTATCAGTTTTCACCTGTGAAATTCTAAAGCTTCAAAGTCCTTGACACACACTCTGTTGGGCAAGGTCTTCTTCAAAGGGGAGCATAAAACTCCTCCTAATACCTCAGTGGGACGCTGCTCCTCTCCCTCCTGGGCGGCACACAAGCCTCAGTGACTGTCCTTCCAGGTCAGAATCTTCTCTTCTGGGAAATGCTTCCCTCTGCAGCCCCACCAAGAGCAGGTGCTGGCAGCCAGGTTTGCCCTAGATGACACCATTACCAGGCCATGGCACCAAGCAGAGCCAGTGGACTGGCTGGTCTGTGAGCAAAGGAGTTCCTTTCCTGATGATTCTAAGATATACGAGTGGTGGGAGTTAATTCCATGAGGTCTTCCAAACTTCAAGCCACATAAGGATACGAGCAAGCAAAAGAATACAGTCCAGAAAGAGAAGGGGAGAGAAACCCAAGCCCCTCGTGTTTCACGAGGGATCTGTCTGCTGAATGCTGTCACAACACTGCTTCTCCACAACTCCCCTCTTCTTGGTCATTTGAATTAAGCTCAAAAATCTTTCTCTTCCTTGCAAGCAGTGATTCTGGAGGGAATAAAAAACACCTTCCTCTCTAGGACACAGTGATTCATCTACAAGGGGAAAGAGGTCATAACAGATCTCAATTTGATGTAGACACTCAACTATGATCCAACACTGACCCTACTTAACAGAATTCCTGTGTTTTAAACAGGAAGAAACATGCTTCTTATTTCTTATCAGCATTCCCAGGGAAGGACTTCATTTTACTGGAGCCAGGAATATACTTTACACACCTAACAGAGACACAATTATAATTATAGTCCTGGGCTCAGGATAAAAACTCAAACATAAAATGTCTATGATGCAAAATATGGAGATATGATACAAGTAAGTGAGTCTCTAAATTATTTCCAGCATATTTTTTATTTCTTTCTATTAGATAAGGGGCCAATTTGATAGGGTAATTGGTACAAGCTGCTGTCATTAAAACGTGTGTTTAGGGGTGGGACAACAACAGTAGAGTGTGATCAGAGAAGGAGTTGTGAAAACCGTGCTACAAAGGACTCAAATCCCATTTCCAACCAGATCCTGAGCAATAGTCCCCTGGGGGCTAGTCCAAGGATGCTTCAAGATTGCTGTGTTGTTACTCTGTGAAAGGTCAGCAGGCTGTGTGCTCAGAGACCCTTGCTTCTAGGTTGACAAAGCATCGGAGTGCAGCACTGGGCAGTATCTTCAGCTTGCTGTGGACTGGGAAACAGAAAAGCCAACAGTGCTGGCAGTTAACTTAGCCAGACTGCTCAGCGCCACAGCTTTAAGGTCAGGTCTTAACAACCTGCTTCATCTTGCCAGACTCAAATTTCTTCTCATAGACCGAGATCACACAAAATAGGCATCAGACCCATGTAACTTCCAAGCCTGTCTTCTCTCTGACTCAGGGCCCAAACCTGCTCCTGTGAAGCAGTGAACAAGTATCTCTCCTTTGTGGGGCTTGAGCACTTTGAAGAAACGGCAGTGGTTTCTGCCGGCCCCACTCTTCTCCCTGGATCTGCACACCTGTCCTTACATGTCCTCTGAGGCAGCAATGCCCAGGGCAAAGCTCTGAGGAAAACTTCAATGGTTTTGACAAAGAATAGACTTTGTTTGCCAAAATTACAAGAACTGGTTAAAGAAAGGACCCAGAGAAAAATTGATAAATGACAAAATACAGAAAGAGTATGGAAGATATTTTCTGGCCACAAAGCAACTAGGCTAGCTATTAAAAGGTTGAAGTTTAAAAATACCTTGGCCAATTTAAAACTAAGAACCCAAATAACTTTTTGGTTATAAAAGAGTTTTAAGTTGCAATTACAGACTTTAAAAATGAACAAAGCGCTTACAGAAGGAATACGAACAGAAGTATACTCCAGGGGAGGCTTTGCAGCTTCCAGCCGGCCTGCCGCCCAGCCAACCCTCACAGGCCGTCCTGTTCAAACCCGCAGACGCTTCTGCATGGGCCTCTCTCCCGGGAACACCAACCCTCCCCAGTCTGATGGGTCAGATCCTGTACAGGACTGGTCATTAAGTATGTCATTTAACTGCTTTAGTTATTAAACAAGAAAAGAGGTAAATAAAAGAACCAAGAATTAAATCTTTAAATTTCCTAAAATCAGAAAAAAGAAAATGAGCAAAGAACACCCAAAGAGAGAAGGAAGAGTGAGTTAATGAAGACCTCAAATGCACAGGATGTGTTTCCATCTGCTTCTCCTTTCCCACCTTCCTCTTCCTGCCTTGGGCCCAGGGCCTGACAGGGTCAGGCTCCCTGAATGGGCTCCCTCACCTTCCGTCTTCCAGGCCGGGTCAGCCACCAATGGGCACGGCAGGAGACTGGACAGGGAGAGTGTCCCTCAGCTGTGGCAGCTGCTTGGCCTCGGGTCCTGGCCCCTCCCTGGAGGCCTCTCCAGGGCTCGGGGGTCCTAACCGCTCCCCTCCCAGACTAGCTCCCCTGCCCACCTGGCTACCGTGAGGTTCCTGCACACTGCACACGCCTCTGCAAAAGTCCCTTTATTAACCTCCCTTCTCACTTTGAATTTGCCATCTTTTCCTGATAGGATCCTGACTGATACACTAGCAACAATAATCTCCGAATAATGGAGAGGAAAAGTTGGGCAGGGGAAAGTAGAAAGAACATCTGAATTAAACAGCCAGACTCCACTTTGTCTAGATTTCACATCTACATTGCTTAGGAAATTAATTTGAATATATTATTTATTTGTGATAACAATTACCCTAGAACTTCAGATAGTTTTTCGCTTATTCTTTACAAAGTGTTGTCCCTATCATTATTAGTTATAATCTCCTTTCATATTACAAATCTTCCTCATCTACTCATTCTCCTTGATTTTACATATATATAGATATAAATGAAAAAACAGAAAAGCAAATGTATTTGAAAACCGGTAAAAGAAGAGCTTGAAAGATTAGGAATATATGAAAAACCAGAGAAACGTATATGCCTGTGTCAAGCATACACACACTACTTTTCTAAATTTAGAAAAGTAGAAAGAAAGCTAGAAAGAAAAAGCAAACAAAATTAGTAATATGAAAGAAGATTATGCCGACTACCGGTGGAGAAAGTAGTTTTAAAATAAAAAGTATCTAAATGTTTAACCTAATAAATTCCAAAATCCTGATGAAATAGTTAATTTTTCTGAAAATTTGACTTTTCTCAAGTAAATAACAATGACATCCGTAAATATGGAAGAAACAGAGAACTTTAAGAGCATTTTTTGCTTACCAGAAACCTATCTCAGAAATTCAAGGAATAATTTATATAACAATTTTTTGTATAATTTCCATATTCCAAAATGTACAAGATAGTTTCCAAATTATTTAACAAAGTGATACCCATTCCATGATCCCTCTCTTCAAAAATTATAGTCTATACAAAAAAGGTAAATGAGGCAAGAATTCTAGATCAAAATATAGAGAATGAATCCAGAAATACATTTAAAGAAAAACCGTACCTAGAGGGGAACTTGGCACTTTTACTCCAGCAGTTTGCTAGCAAGCTGGCTTTCTGGGGGTGGCAAGTGACATTTGCGGATTTCCGTGGTGTAAATTCCCCCACCTCAGTTGATTTCAAGTTATCAATGGTTCAACAGTAGGTTCACAAAATTCCTGAAAATGTAGCATCCATTTCTTGCAAGTCTGTGCCTGAGCAAGTGGACTTCAGTACCCCCAACTGCCTTTCCATGACCAGGAAGGTACAGGGAAGATAGGCCTTCAGAAAATGAAACTGTAGATACACAAGGATACCCACTGCAGTATCACTGTAATTACAAAATACTGGGAACTGCCTCAGTGACCAAGCCCAGGATACCGACTGAATAAGCTTTTGCTTCCATGACACCCGCCCACAGCGCACACATCCCACTGCCCACCTCCAGTTTCTCTAAATGGTCCCAGTCTCTGTACCTCATCTTCTGCCTAGGTTGGCTCCTTTTTTCACCCAAGCAGTTACCAGGACCCCAGGAAGTTTCCATTTAACTACCTAGTTGATTTGTGTGCTATTTATGTATCATATTTATTATTATATAATGGAAGCATGTGGTAATTTTTTTATTTCTGAGTTGGCTCTATAATAGTTCTCTTGTTCTCGTCAAACACTTCGGTTACCATAACCACTAAAGGTATTTTTAAAAAACTATGTAATTGCATGTACATTTTTAAACTGAATATCCTTTGATCTGATTTAAGTTTTTGAAATAGAAAATTTTTCAAAAACTTAAATCAGAGCAAAGGATATTATTTCAGGTATATTATAAATACTGACATTTAAAAATAAAATGGTTAAATCACTCTATTAAATATATCCAACAGACTCTAACATACTCATTATGTTAATAAATTTTTATATTTGAGACTCATTTTTTAATCTCCATTCCAATTCCCTGGCATCATTTAATCCTAATGCTGTATATTTATGACATAATCTTTTTACTAATTATGCTTTCTATAATGAAATGTATATACAGATTTAAATTTCATTTTCTAAAAAATTCCCATGATCCCCAGTGCTAAACAACATCTTCTGTGTTAGGTAACCAATTATTGTTTGTTAAAATTATTGTCAGTAGGATAGTGGAATATATTGATCCAAACCAAATAAATATATTACAAATTTTATTTTTAAAAAATGCTAACATAAGGAAATTATCAGAAATGCATCTGTTAATAATATGAAAGGACTGTTTCTCCCTGCTCATGTATCCATGACTAATGTGACATTGTTAGCATGATTCAGGTTTCTAGACTAATGTAATTCTTTTTATTGTTGTTACGATTATTATTATGGAATTAAGAAATAACATATCTTGGTAACCTAAATAAGTAGATATGAGTGAAACAGATTTCATTGTAGTAATATTACACAAGTCTTTTAACTACTTCCAAGTTTTATGTTCCAAATCCCGTAGTCATTCATCATCAAAATTATTTTTAATGATCATAAGCCAACAACTCAATTAGGTCCTGCTTCAGTTTCATGAAAGTAAAGAACTGGAAAACACCTGACCTGCAAAAGGTTTCTTACCTGTCATTAGAGTCAATCACTTTCTGGGACGTATACAAGAAAGGTTCACCAAGACTTACCATATGATTAATATTACTATTTCACTTAATGGTACACTGATTAACTCATGAAAAGTTAAGAAATTTGATGTGTTATTAATTTCATTACCCTTTTACCAATACAATATTTTAATGCAATGATTTCATAGTAGCTTGTGCTTTAAATATATTTTTGTTATAATCTTGAAGCTATAATCATTTTGTTTATGGAAAAATTTACCACATAACATAAATGGTAAAGGCAGTCCTCTTTGTCAAACCAATTAGCCAAATCAGATTATTTTGTCAGAAAGAAGTCTGACCTCATTTTAAAATTCAAATCAATCTGTTAATGCATATTTCAAAATATTATAAATATGACTGGAAATGAAAGAAAAGATGTAAGTAAGTTAGCTTGCTAAAAATATTCTAGTATGATTAAAATGATACAGATCTAATATATTTATCCTTTTTAAAGTAAGTTATATAAACAAGATAATAAATCATTCTCATTACTTAATTTGTTTTAGTGCAATGTAATTTGCAGCTAAAATTACTAGTTATCTGAGAACAGTGGAGCATAATAATAGCCTTGGTATTTCTTCTATAATTGTGTATATATGGTTTGGTTTTGAAGGACAATTAAATAAGTCTCATGGATAAAAATCCAAATTAACTCCAATAATTTTGTTAGCTATAATTGCCAAAATTTCTATATCTACTAGAAAATGAATACATTGCTAAAAATAATCAGTCTAGTAGCTAGCATAAATTTGTAATTTTGTTTTGTATTAATAGTAGTAGGAAGAAAACATTAAACATTTTATAACATGACAAATGATTGTAATGACTTTATGATATGATTTGAAAAAAGAGGTTTGACTACCTTAATTAAAACATATTGCTAATCTGAGAGAAGTTTGATAAAAGTTTTATTCATGCATTTTATTTAATAGCCTTGAAAATGCTGGTAGTTCCAGAAAACATCCTGACTGCACTTGTGGGAATCAATGCCCTGCTCTGGGGGTGAACCCTGAGGACGGGTGGAAAGAGTTGCACACATTTAGATACTGTGGGCCTGGTTTTAGTGCTCACTGTTTCCTACAGAAGCTCTCTTTGTTTTGCTCCCTAAAGGACTTCTTTCGTAATAGGTAGAGACTAGAACAGGTGAAGTCATTAAAATGAGACCTGTCATTACTTCACATGCTATATATCAGAACACGACAAACATGCGGGGCCAGGCACCCCCTTTCCAGCACCACACTTCACTCTTAACAGAAAAACAGAAGGCAGGAACAGAGGGGGAAGTTCCAAGGCTTTATGATGTCTTGATTTAGTATTTTAAAAAAAGGTTTTCTCTTTGTCTGATGCCCTTGAAGTCTTACACCCTGTTGGGTGATGCACCAGGGGAAGATTTGAGGTAGGTGAGGGGAATGCCTCCCTTTTGTGAACACAGGTTTATTCAAGCAGATCAATTTTAGAAAAGATGAGTTTAAAGTTGAAAGCTTAAGAAAAGAATGCCATACAATATCCCTCCTTGGAAAGGTGTCTTTCACCACAGGGAATCCTGCCTCCAGTTTGAGGACCACTGTCCCTAGAGACTATGAGTTCCCTGAGGACACAGATAACCCCACTTATCTCTGCACCCCCAGTCCCCCCAGTGGTGCCTAGCACAGAGCATCACAAATAAATATTAATTGAATGAATTAGTTCATTTATTTACAGAAAAGAAAGGTGGCATTTCAGAAGAGACTTAAAAGTGAGAACTGCCTGAATAAAACAAAAGCCAGCTGTATTTATGTAAAATTGTAAGGTTAGATTTCCATTCTACCTGCCTCCCCAACACACACACACACACACACACACACACACACACACACACACACACACACACACACACACACACACACACACACACACACACACACACACACACACACACACACACTTCTGCCTAAGCCTTCTTGAGTCCACTATTAGCCTCCTCTAAGCAATCCTGTGTCTGGATGGCCTGAGTCCCTCTCTGTAATATTCTACCAGAGCCATCCCTGAACCTCAGTTTCTGAAAGACTAAATATCTCTGTGATGAAGCCCTGCTCCCTGGGATTTGAAGGCACAGACTTTGGGGGGGTAATTGGGTTTAGATGGAGTCACGAAGGTGCAATCTGTCTCTCTGCCATGTGACGACGCAGCAGGAAGGTGGTGTCTGCAAGCCAGGAAGAGGCTCTGGCCGGGAACCAGATCAGCGGGCACTTTTATATTCCTGCCTCCAGAAATGTGAGAAATAAACCTACGTTTAAGCCGCCCAGTCTTGAACACACCCCATCATGATGTATCAAATCTATTCAAGGACCTATATCTCCACAAGTTATTTTGGACAGTGATAAGAGATAACTCAACTTCTAGAAAAAGCCACCATGAAGATTCCTTGACTACAGTCTCCCAGCCAGGCAGTCTGGCAGGCTGCAGAGGCCCCCCAGCAGACCCCACAGGTTGCTGGCTTCCGCTAGGCCAGGAACTGCCCTTTCCATGAGATGGAAAATCAGGGACAGTGGTTTCAAATCTCTCTCTCTCTCTTTTGGAGAAGAACCCGAAGTAGAGCCATGGCACTGTTCCTTTAGTCAAAGTTCTCCTTCTGAAATACACAGTAAGTCACCTTAAACAGAGAGTGTAGGGCTGTGTGGATCAGGTGTCCCCTGGCTGATGGCCATCCCAGGCCCTCCAAGACTTTGCCCTGTTAGTCACCCTCCCCTCAGGAATGCCAATCTCCTTCCCATCACCATGCAGATATCTGACTCCTTCCCACACTCCTCTCACTAAAATAACCTATTTATCTTCTCTGCTTCTCAGCAGACTTGTGGGAAGATTTATGCTCCTGGCTTCCCTTCTCCAAGTCTACCTCAAATCTTACCAAGTTGTATCCTGGCTACAATCACCCTCCAACTGAAACTTCTCTCACTGAGAGAAAAAAAAAAAAACAGTTGGGGGGGCTCTTTTTGTTATTTCCAACCTGCAGGAGACAGGAGACAGGAGAAGATGTTCCATCACAAACATCACAGGTCTTTCTAGAAGAGGTAGGAGATATTCCTGAGACAGATAAAAATCACTAGCCTGACACAGAGAACGGGAACCAGAAGGAGCCCCTCAGGAAACACCATGGAGCTCCTTTGCCTGGAGAATGTCCCAGGCCTGGACTGAGGCCACCTGCTGAGAGGGGTCATCTGCTTCTGGGTCACAGGAGAAATGGCAGCAGGGATCCTCCTCCACAGGCCCAGCACCAGCTTGAAGCCAGTGATCACCACAACATCGAGGACAGGATCATTAAGGATCTCTGCGGCTTTGGTGACAATGTTATGCTGACTTCCAAAAACAATTTGGGGCCTTTTCAATAGGGTTCTCTGAGCTGACATGAAAGGCCTCCTGCCTCCCACTCCTAACTCTGCCCTATCTGCTTCAAATACATAAAAATGCTAAAGAAGAGACACATTTCTGGGTATATATCCAACTTCAATACCAAAAGAGGGGCCAGGAATGAAGAGGTCAGTAAAAGCTGGAAAGCTTGGCTAAAGCTGAAGCCACAGGGAGGCACAGGCATTTCGGAGCTGGACATAGGCCTTAACTGCCAGAGCAGGGCTTGGGAGGACCCCAGGCCCCAGGTGCCCTGCTGGAAGCCAGGAGCCTTGGAGGCCTGGCCTGTCACTTCAGTGAAGAAGAGACCAACACAAAAGCCCAGGGAACCCATGGCTCCAGAGGCCAAGAGTGGTAGGAATTACCTAAAAGAATCGCGCCCCAGACCTAACCCAGCAACAGAAATGGAACCAGAATTCACACTACATGGGCAGTAAAGAGGCACACAACATCCACAGCCAGAAACTGACATAAGAAATTACCAGAACTGGTGAACTGCATGAGGCTCGTAGAGGTCAGTGTGAACTCTCCCACTGGGAGGCTGCCATGGCCCAGCCCCCGGGGCTCCTGGTGAGAGGAAACCACCATGAGGGGCAGTCAGCAGGCAAAAAATGGGACAGATTGAACCCCAAGAACCAGAAACAAGAAAACAATCTGAGAGAACCTTTAAATTAAGAATGTCACCTTAAATTGTTTCAAGTGATAAAGGAAGAAATACGAACCATAAGACAGGAACCAATGGAAAAAGACCAAGGTGACTTGCAAAAGATGCTAAGAAATTCTACATATGAAATATTTAGTTACCAAAATACAGAAATCAGCACACAGGCCCTCAGAGAATTAGTCTACTGGAAGAAAGAGGTGAGAAAATCACCCACAGTGCACATTAAGAAACAAAGATCTGGAAAATGTGAGAGTTTAAATAACATGAAGGGAGAATGAAAATGCCTGCTCTATGTTCACAGGAGCTCCAGAAACTTAGAATAGAGAGAATGGGAAAAAGGTATGGTGGTGATGGCGGTGGAGATGTTGCCAGATGTGAAGAGCAATCTCATTCATAGACTGAGGCCACACAGCAAGTCTCAGCGAGAACACATTGAACAAATCCGCACAGATACAGCACAGTGAGCCGGCAGAACATGAAAAGAGAAATACTTTAAAAATTACCAAGCGGAAAGGAAAATTATCTAAAATGGAAGGGCAATTAGACAAAAGCCCATTTTCCAAAGCAGTGAAGGACTCCTGAAGACAATGTAGAGATATACTCAAAGTGCCAAGGAAAAACAGAACAGCTAGCCTGGAATTATATATTTAGCAAATCTTTAATTCAAGAGCAAGGATTAACTTTCAGATATAACAAAGACTGAGAGATTTTCTCACTTTACGTCACTGAAAGATTATTTCAGCACATAGAATAAGAATGAGTCTAGAAATGAGCTGGATTTCTTAGCCCAGAAGAAGCAAAGAGACTGACCAACATTTTGGTTCATCTAAATGTGAACTGACTTCAAAAATCATGATAAATGACCAGACTTGGATGTTCACAAGAAGAAGGGAATACAAGTAATGCCAAAAATGGGAGGTAGAGGAGAGAAGCTCAGTATTTTAAGGCCTTCGTGTTCTTAGAGGATAATACAGAGATCGATGAGCTCCAGTGTCTGTAAAACAAACGATGCCTCTTAAAAATGTAAAGTTAGCCACTAAAAGAATCAAAATAGAACACATTACTTGCTGGGAGTTGAGGAGAATGCTATAAAGAGAAGACAATTGATCCAATAGAAGCAGAGAGGAAAAAAGACCAGAGAAAGCATGGTAGGCCTCTTTAGCCTCACCTCCCCTTTGCCCTTTGCTCTTCTGTCGCTTGCCTACCTAAGCTTGCTGCATGGCAGTGTCAGTATCTCTGGGAGGACGCCCTGTCCTTTCTGCAGACTGGCTGAAGTGTCCCCGTGTCTGCTTCCCGCTCTCCCTCACTCACCCCCACAGCCCTTCAACTGCCTCCTCACAAGTGCTTCTGGCAGAGGCTCATCTAGACGCATCCACCCGCATGTTTCCTGGGTCTTGTAACTTGCTCTCCCCACTGCAGAGGGAACTGAGACGGGAGAGCCACAGCCTCAGCTGTCAGACAACATCTGCTAATGGAGACTTTTATCTCCAAGGAGAAGGGGGGTCCTGGATGGGGAAGGAAGTGAAGACCTTCCCCCTGGAGGCCCCAAGGACAGGATGGAAGGAAGCTGGGACTGAGCTGTGCTCAGTGTATGGATCCAATGCCCGGGCAGTGGGATCACCAACAGTCTACCAGTCCAGCCCCTTCCAGTGAGTGAGCGACTCAGACATCTTAGGTGTGGATGCTCAGGAAGGACCTTGCCCACTGATCAGGACACAACTGAAGAGAACCAACTGGAAATAATTCTTCCAGCTGGAGGCTGTGCTCACAGGATGCTTCATGGGGCCATGCTGGCTGGACACTGCACAACTCAGGGGCAGGGAGTCATTCACCCAGGCTATGAGGTAATGGCACCCCTAGAGTTGTGCAGCATGCACACCAATCCTGGCATTGACACAATAATGCTGTTGTAACTGGCTGAATCCTGACAAAGTGTGTCCCTAACCAAATTTTTTGTCAGGCTCCTGAGCCCACTTCTTGACTAAGCCTCAACCTTGCCCTACAAGAAGTGCAACTTTGAACACAATTGTCCTCCCCACAGCCTAAGAGCCTTGAACAAACACTAGCAGAGTTTCTACCAGCTCAGGCCCTGCTCCTAGGATGATGACTCCAGCCTCTTTAAAATGCCTGCCTGAGAAAAAGCAATGGTACCAAAAGAATTTATTGTGTGTTCCAGCCAAAACTTGACCATAGGCACCTGAAATCCCTTTTCTTGGTGCATTAACCTTAGAAAACTTGCAATTCTAAATCCTTTCCCTGCTCCTTTAAACTGCCAGTCTTCTACCACCCAGCAATGTCTCCTCAAGGACCTGGGGGCCATCTCTTTGAAATGCAGGCATCAGGGAGACAGCTCTTCTGTCTCCCTGTGGGAGGGTGAGACCCTGACTTACCTGGGCACCTTGCTCCAATTTGGCAAAACTATCTCTGTGCTAAAGATAATGAGAAGTTTGTTTTTCTTCCAGATAAGCACCAATTAACAAACCAGGTGGCCTAATCATGTAGACCAAGCCCCCTAACATCCTTTAGTGGCTTCCATTTAGCACACCCCAGGGTTCCAAAGGCCTCCTGCTTTTTGTTTTGGCAGATCTGTGTGCTCAGGTTACACTGAGGGCTCTCCCGTACTGCAACAGTATTGAATAGAATCTGTCCAACTGCCTTGAACTAGTGTCCAGCTTTGTTTTTCTTTGACAGCCCCAGCTGGGTGGTAAGTTTCATGAGGGCAGGGCCATGCTGGGTATAACTGGCCACCAGCAGAGTGAAGATGCTCAATAAAGATTTATGTAATGAGTAAATGAGTATAAGATTTTTTCACTTGATTTGAACTCTGATAGTGACTTACTTTATCTTACAAAATACAGAGTGTTTTGGCAAACTAATCCACAAAGAAAATGACTTAGGACTTCTGGAACAAAATCTGCTGTTAAGTGAAGAAATGGAGTAGATCTCACTGCCTTAGATATCTTGTCTCTTCAATAAACTATATATGAGTCATGCAAAATGGACTTGAGTTCCAAGCCTTCTTCAGAGATTTGCCTCACAGTAAGAATGAACTTGCGCAATGATAGAGCTATAAAAGTAGCAGCTTTGACATTTCCTGCTGTAGAAAGATAAAATATATTTTGTCATGGTACAGGGGTAGGCAAAAGATTTCTAACCCATAATCTGCCAGGAACTGCAGCAATTCTTCATATCCTGAACTAAAGAGCCACAATCAGAATTCTTATTGAATGAAATTTCATTTGTTACTACAACTTCAAATTAACTCTATTGGGAAAGACAGAATTCACTTATAATTCAACAGTACTTTTTTTTTCAGCAATATACACCTAAACATAATGAATAAAAGATGTTACTAGGTAATAGTCAAGACTTGTCTGCTATTATGTATGTTACTTAAGAAACTGGGGTACCTTTGCAAAAGTAATTTAACATTACAGTATGCCAATCCTTGTGAAGGA
Organism: Manis pentadactyla; assembly: GCF_030020395.1. NCBI lineage: Eukaryota > Metazoa > Chordata > Mammalia > Pholidota > Manidae > Manis > Manis pentadactyla. The sequence goes on from NC_080025.1 coordinate 50,120,470, forward strand.
ATGGCTAGTGCCTTACCTCTGGACGACCACCTGTACCCACCCATTTTAAAAGTAATGTGACTTTATTTTCACAAACAACAAAAAATGTTCTTATCCTCTGTCTAGAATGTAATCTCACTCCTACGGATTTATTCTTAAGAAATAGCCCAGAAAAGGTAGAAGAAATAATGGCTGAGATGTTCACTGTAATGTTACTTGCACTGTCACACAAAAAGGATACCAAGAGATGACTGTGTCAGGAAATTATGAAACATAAACTTATTGGAGCATTTTACAACTATTTAAATTACTATTATGAAGATGATATAGCAAAAGAAAAAAATCTGAAATAAAATATACTGAAAAATCAGGGAACAAAATTTTATCTATCCTATGATCATAATTTTATAATGGTTATAAATGTGTAGGAACCTGGAAAGAAATATGGAAAAGGAAAGATAGTTTTCCTTTTAATTCTGTATTTATTTTCATAATGTTATAGTGTATTCAGTGCTCTCAAAGCCTTAATAATGCACACAATTGTCTAAAGATGTGAAAGTAAACCTATAAGGTACAGACCTCAATGATAACATGTGAGCACCCTAGGCAGTATGCATAGCACAGGCTATAGAATAGAATGTAAGAGTCCATATTCTGGCTCTGCCACTGGCAAGCTAGGTACCCCTTGGCAAATTACTTAACCTCCATGTACCTGGATTTTTTCTCATCTGTAAAATGAGAATCTTAACAGTAGCCCACTTGTACCACTTACAGTTACTGTGAGGATCACACGAGTAAGTGCTCAAAACATAATCTGCAGCATGATGAATAGCTCAACGTTGGCTGAATGTCATTTTATTTTTTATTTTTATCAAAAACCCTATTTATGAAAAAATCTAGACAAGGCAGAGGATTCAAGATGGTGGCATGAGAGGTGAGACAGAGAACTCCTCCCAAAAACATATATGGTATGAAAATATAGTTAATACAAATAATCCTAAAACAGCAACAGTTAAGAAGGCTGCACCAGACTGCATATACATGGAGAACAGAGCAGACCTCACAAAACAGGGTAATGTACCAAAGCCATGACCCAGTGGGAGCCAAGACCTTCCCCCACCCCAGCTCACTGGTGGGAGGAAGAAAAATGGAGCGGGAAGTGGGTGGAAGCCTAGGACTGTTGGACACCTAGCCCTGGAGATCTGCTTTGGAGCACAAACTTACACTGCATGGTGCTCTGGAGATTTAGTGGGATTGGAAAGCTAAGACAGGCAGAATACTTGAGAGACAGAGATTCCAGCAGTTTGTGGAGGACAGGGATCCACATCCAGCTGCTCTGCGACAAAGGAAAGGTGGGTGATCTGAGAGGCTTCCTAGCAGAGAGGGGGCTGCTGAAGGGGCAGGGATTGCATGGAGCTTGCTTCAAGGGAGAAGGGATAGATGTCCAGGGTTGTCTGGGTGCACTGTGCCCAGCAGGTTGGGAACTTTGAGGAGCTTCAGGCTCTCCATCCCCCTGGCTGGCTACTCAGCTCTGAGGCCCCCCACTGTGATACTCAGCCTGCTGGCACCAGCTCACAAACCGGCAGTCACTGCGTGAGCGTCAAAACCAGCCACAGTGAGGCCCCACCTACCACAGCTAGAGATGCAAAGCACAGAGGCTTACACCTGTGTGTTCGGGCCACTGGCTCTGACACTGGAGACAGGCACTGCAGCCGGGAAGCAGGAAACAGCTCTTTCCTCCCTCCAGGCACCAGTGATGCTCCCCTGTGACCTGCAACCTCACTCCAGGGGCTGAGCAGCTCCAGATACTAGAGTTTCTGGGCACTAGAGCGTGCCAAGGAGAAATATGAAACATCAAAGGAACGCAGTTCAGAACAAAATCTCACAAACCCTGGAAAAAAGTGAACTCACCAATCTTCCTTAAAAAGGGTTCAAAATAAAAATCATAAACATGGTCATGGAGGTACAGAAAAATATTCAAGAACTCAGGAAATAATTTAAGATGGAGATTCAATCCTTAAGAAATTCTGTATCAGAAATAAAACCTACAATGGAGGGATTTAAAAGCAGACTAGATGTAGTAGAAGAGACAGTAAATGGAACAGAAATTAGAGAAGAGGACTACAAAGAAGCTGAGGCACAGAGAGAAAAAGGATCTCTAAGAATGAAAGAATATTGAAAGAACTGTGTGACCTATCCAAACAGGATAATATGCGCCTTATAGGGGTACCAGAAGAAGAAGAAGAGAGAAAAAGGGATAGAAATAGTCTTTGAGGAGGTAATTGCTGAAAACTTCCCCACCTGGGGAAAGAGATAGTCTTTCAGGCTATGGAGGAGCATAATCTCCCAACACAAGGGACCCAAGGAAGACAACACCAAGACATATAATAATTAAAATGGCAAAGATCAAGGATAAGGACAGAGTTTTAAAAGCAGCTAGAGAGAGAAAAAAGATCACATATGAAGGAAAACCCATCAGGCTATCATCACATTTTTCAACAGAATCCTTACAGGCCAGAAGGGAGTGTCATGATATATTTAATGCAATGAAACAGAAGGGCCTTGAACCAAGAATATTCTACCTGACAAGGTTACCATTTAAATTTCAAGGAGGTATTAAACAATTTTCAGATAAGCAAAAGCTGAGAGAATTTACCTCCCACAAATCATCTCTACAGAGTATTTTGGAGAGACCGTTATAGATGGAAATATTTCTGAGGCTAAATAGCTGTCACCAGCAGAAATAAAACCACATAAAAGTAGAATAATTAATTACTAAGCAGATACAAAATCAAATCAACTATCCCCAAAGTCAATCAAGGGATAGACAGAGTACAGAATATGATAATTAATATATAAAGAATGGAGGAGGAAGAAAAAGGAGGACAAAAAAAGAACCTTTAGATTGTGTTTGTAATAGCATACTAAGTGAGTTAAGTTAAACTCTTAGATAGTAAGGAAGTTAACCTTGAACCTTTGATAACCATGAATCTAAAGTCTGCAATGGTAATAAGTACATACCTATTGACAATCACCCTAAATGTAAATGGTCTGAATGCACCAATCAAAAGACATAGAGTCACTGAATGGATAAGGAAACAAGACCTGTCTATATGCTGCATACAAAAGACTCACTTCAAACCCAGACATACAGACTAAAAGTGAAGGGATGGAAAAGATATTTCATGCAACTAATAGGGAGAAAAAGTAGGAGTTGCAGTATTTGCATCAGACAAAATAGACTTCAAAACAAAGAAAGTCACAAGAGACAAAGAAGGACATTACATAATGATAAAGGGGTCAGTCCAACAAAAGGATATAACTATTATAAATATATATGTACCTAACACAGGATCACCTACATATGTAAAACAAATACTAACAGAATTAAAGGGGGAAATAGAATGCAATGCATTCATTTTAGGAGACTTCAACACTCCACTCACTCCAAAGGACAGATAAACCAGACAGAAAATAAGTAAAGAGACAGAGGCACTGAACAATGTATTAGAACAGATGGACCCAATGGACATCTACAGAACAATCCATCCAAAAGCAACAGGATACACATTCTTCTCAAGTGCACAAGGAACATTTCAAGAATAGATAATATATTAGGCCACAAAAACAGCCTCTGTAAATTCAAAAAGATTGATATTGTACCAACCAACTTCTCAGATCACAAAAGTATGAAACAAGAAATAAATTACACAAAGAAAACAAAAAATCCCAACAACACATGGAGGCTTAATAACATGCTCCTAAACAATCAATGGATCAATGACCAAACAAAAACAGAGATCAAACAATATATGGAGATAAAGACAACAATAATTCAACACTGCAAAATCTGTGGGACACAGCGAAGGCCATGCTAATGGAGAAGTATATTGCAATACAGGACAACTATAGGAAAGAAGAACAATCCCAAATGAACAGTCTAAACTCACAATTAGTGAAACTAGAAAAAGAAGAACAAATGAGGCCCAAAGTCAGAAGAAGGAGGGACATAATAAAGATTAGAGCAGAAATAAATAAAATCAAGAAGAATAAAACAATAGAAAGAATCAATGAAAACAAGAGCTGATTCTTGAAGAAAATAAACAAAATAGATAAACCCCTAGCCAGACTTATCAAGAAAAAAAGAGAATCTACACACAAAGAGAATCAGAAATGAAAAAGGAAAAATCACTACAGACACCACAGAAATACAAAGAATTATGAGAGAATACTATGAAAAATTATATGCTAACAAATTGGATAACCTAGAAGAAATGGAAAACTTTCTAGAAAAATACAACCTTCCAAGACTGACCAAGGAAGAAAAACAAAATCTGAATAGACCAACTACCACCAAGGAAATTGAACTGGCAATCAAAAAACTACCTAAGAACAAAACCCCGGAAGCAGATAGTTTCACTGCTGAATTTTATCAAACACTGAGTGAAGAACTAATACCCATCCTCCTTAAAGTTTTCCAAAAAGTAGAAGAGGAGGGAATACTTCCAAAGTCATTCTACGAGGTCAGCATCACTGTAATACCAAAACCTGGCAAAGACACCACAAAAAAAGAAAATTACAGACCTATGTCCCTGATGAACATAGATGCAGAAATACTCCACAAAATATTAGCAAACCAAATTCAAAAATACATCAGAAAGATCATCCATCGTGATCAAGTAGGATTTATTCCAGGGATGCAAGGATGGTACAACATTCAAAAATCCATAAACATCAACCACCACATCAACAAAAAGGACAAAAACCACATGATCATCTCCATAGATGCTGAAAGAGCATTTGACAAAATTCAACATCCATTCATGACAAAAACTCTCAACAAAATGGGAATAGAGGGCAAGTACCTCAACATAATAAAGGCCATCTATGATAAACCCACAGCCAACATTATATTGAACAGTGAGAAGCTGAAAGCTTTTCCTCTGAGATCGGGAACAAGACAAGGATACCTACTCTCTCTGCTTTTATTCAGCATAGTTCTGGAGATCCTAACCATGGCAGTCAGACAACACAAAGAAATTAAAGGCACCCAGATTGGTAAGGAAGAAGTCAACTGTCAGTGTTTGCAGATGACATGATATTGTACATAAAAAACACTAAACAATCCACTCCAAAACTACTAGATCTAATATCTGAATTCAGCAAAGTTGCCGGATACAAAATTAATACACAGAAATCTGTTGCATTTCTATATACTAATGATGAACTAGCAGAAAGAGAAATCAGGTAAACAATTCCATTCATGGTTGCATCAAAAAGAATAGAATACCTAAGAATAAACCTAACCAAGGAAGTGAAAGACCAGTACTCTGAAAAGTACAAGACACTGACGAGAGAAATTAAAGAAGATACCAACAAATGGAAACACATCCCGTGCTCATGGATCAGAAAATAAAATGTTACACACTGACAAAGATGTACTAAATTAACAATATTTCAATCTTACTCATCTTTTCTAACTACATAGATCAAATTATAGGAACTGCCTCTAAGTGAAAGAGTAACAGGCATAATTAGTCATTATGGAAAAGTCTCTTTTGTATATAACTTCCAGAAAGTGGAAAAATGAATGATTTCAATAACTGGGCCAATCAACTCCTTTTTGAAAGTCAGACAGTTTCTAATAGTTTCTAGTACTTTGGAAATACAGTAAAGGACAACCTAAGCAAATTCTCAGATGACAACATTAAAAATAATTTTTGTGATTTTTGATATGGGCTCTAGAAATAATTAAAAAGTCGAGTGACATTAAATGACTTCTCAATGTCATTCACAATTTATTATGATAACCATGTCACCAACACTGAACGGAATTAAAGCTGAAAATCATCCTCACTGCTTTCAACTGTGTAATTCTTTTTAAATGAAAAGAGCTGAAGCTTAAAACTGTCTCATTCTAGCAGCAAATAATATTCATCCATGGAAACATGATCATTGGAGAAATAAATGCCCCCTCCTGCTCAAAAGAGATGTGTTTCTAATAAAATGTATTTTTCTTGATAAAGACTTATACCATATTTATGTTGTGATATAATGTGCATTAATCATATACAGAAAAGCCTTATGTTCATAAGGAATTTTAAGAGCTTAATTTCTGCTTATATACATGTTTTTGTTGCAGCAAAGTATGACACAGTGATCAATAAGACTTCCCTGCATAAAAAGATATTTATACTATATTCTGGCCAGTTGAGTTGCCAGAAAGACTGGCTTTACAAATTTGATTAGAAGTGACCATTTTACCAATTAAATGACATAAATGGAATTCAATAGGAATTTCAATAGGGTCAGTGAAATGGAAATATGAGTTCCAGAGGAAAAAGAGTAATGCAAATGTTCAATGGTTAAAGGAAAGCTTTACATATATTTTAGAAATTGATGATGGTGACTATCAAAGTACTATATAGTATTTAGGTTCCATTGAGTATATGTATTTTAAACAAAATAAAAGTTTTGTTCAAATTTAAATATGTAAAATTTCAGTATTTAAATAATACAAAATTATATATTTGGCAACTGTTTAGACTTTGAAGGCATTTTTTTAAATGTCACCTTCAAAAATGCAAAAGGGCACATGGTTTTTAAAATTCTCTTAGGGAAGATGCCTGAGAAAGAGCATGAAGACCACTGTTGTGGAAGAGATTCAGAGAGAGAGATATACATGTGGTCCAAACAACCCGGTGAGCTGAAGGGAGAGAAGCCAGGCGTGCAAACTTGACTCCTAACAGAGCATTCTGAGCATGGTGGGGGGATCCACTGATGATGTTTCCTGAGCAAGAGAAGTTTATATTCTCTGAAGAAGAGGGTAGGGAGGAATATGCAATGAAGTTCTAGAGAATTCTGAGCATGGAGGTAGGAAGTTTGGACTCTGTAAGGAGGACAGTCTGAAGCCATTCAAGGCTTTGGACCTGTGAAGGAACATCATTTAGCATTATTGAACAAACACAAGGTATGAGGCACAGTGGGAGCCTCAGAGAGATAATATCCAGTTTGACCCTTCAGGCAAGAATGCTGGAAAAGCGTGGTTCCCATTTCATCAGTTCTCACAGGGAAAATAAAATGATTAGCCCAAGCGATCTTGGGAGGTGTGTGTGTGTGTGTGTGTGTGTGTGTGTGTGTGTGTGTGTGTGTGAGTTTGTGTGTTTATGAGTGTGTGTGTGCATGTGTTGAGGGTTCAGACAGCCCAGGGGCAAAACCATGAAAGATGTGGCTCTTCTCTGCCTGGACTGCACAGGGCAGTGACAGCTGAAGGGGAACAAAGGGGCCAGGGCAGGGGTCCTGGCTGAGCCGGGACCTGCACTTAGAACCCCACCCTTGGCTGAATGCTCTGCTGTCACCATCTTGAAATTCTAAATGATTTTTTCACAAGTTGTCCACATGTTCATGTTTCATTGGGCCCCATAAATTATGCAGCCAGCCCTAGAAGGGGCTTCCTGGGTGAGAGGTCCCACCTTCTCCCAGCCATCTGCAGCTGTGGATGTGGCACCCACCTGACCCAGTGACCACTGTGTCTATAATGTGCCACACCCGTTTGTCTTCACTCGGCAGCACCTGATACAGATTCAGGAACTCAGGAAAGAGAGAAACTGCTCAGGGCTGCAGGACTGGAGACTATAGGGAACATGCAGCAACCGTGTGGGTGGGGTTATCCCCCTGCCCTTCACCCTCCTGCAGGGCCACTGCCAAGTCAGGCAGGTGAGCTGTTGAGGCCTCCAGGTGCCATGTGCCTGGTCATGGTGTCATGGTGTGGCTGCAGCCTTTCTGCAGAAGGCCGGAGCCCTGTGACCACACTGCCTTTCTAATCTGCATGAAGTCATTACAGAGAAAAGGTATGAAGGTTGTCTGACCACTCCCTCACTCAATGAGTGACCTCACTGACACTTTCTAATTTTTTAGACACTTTCTAATTTCTTCCTTCCTAATTTCCTTACATGTACACAGAATAACAAGTTTTTCTTAAAGTTCTACTTCTGATTATACCACCTTATAGAAAGGTGCCCTGGGGCCAGGGATGGGGGGTTTTTGTGTTCCAATTAACAAGACTTTTTCCTTTATTTAGGATTTATTGGACGATATGAATGGGTTCAAGGTATAGGAACCTGTCCTCTAAGTAGCTCACTCTAACCGACAATGAGCAGATGGCTTTTATGAGGAGAACATAAAAGCATCAATGAAACACACACACACACACACACACACACACACACAGAAACATACACACACACTCACACATATATGCTTTTTTTAAACCTGCTCAAGTGGAGAGGAAACAATGGAACTCCTAAATGTTTAAAGTTTTCTCATGAATGCATGTGCATATATATAAAAAAAAATCACAGATTATTCTTCATGTGCATTTCAAAACCACCAAAGATTTACATTTAAAAAGTAAAAGTATGCACTTGGACTCCAAAACATAATTAAAAAGCAGCAGAAGTGACTCTCAGCAGGTATGTACTGTGTGTGAAAGAAACCATGGAAACCACATGTCCACTGGGTTTTAATCTGCACCCAGGCTTGTCTCTGGCTCAGCACCCATGAGCACGAAGCTGCATCCCTGACAGTGTTATGTCAACTGGGCAGGAGGTGTCAGCCACATGCCACTGTCTTCTGAGCTCCAAACAGCTCGCACATGTGGAAGCCCCTACCTTGGATGACACAAATGCTGAATTAGGTCATCATTGAGCTGTGGCTGTTTGTTATCAAGGTATGGCTCATGCCATGCAAAGCAAAGCGAATGACTCTGGAAAGTCCTATCTGGGCCATGGAAATTTAATAAATAATCACCTCAGAAACAATAAGGTATGTTTGGGTTAAGGTAAAATCAGGTGACGATAGAGGTGCTGTTTATTTTTTGAAGTAAAATACCCATAAATTACCAAAAATATTTAAATATCGAAAAACTGAAGCTCCTGATGTGGTGGGCAGCAGCCTGAGAAACTGAAGGCAGCAGAAGCTTTGCCTCTGAAGAGCAAGGGCTCAGCTCTGCCCAGGTGCCTTCCCAAGGTCCAGGGTTAGTGGTCACTGAAGTCACCAGGCGCATCAGAAGCCCAGCTGCCTTGCCCACACCATCCTACACACGATGGAGTTGAGTGTTCCCACAGGAAACCTGGCGGGAGGCAGCACAGGGCATCCTGGACTGTACCACCTCTTCCTGGGCCATCCAGGGACACCCAAGTACAAGTCCCTGTAGGAGACTGAAGCACCATTAGTAATCGATCACCATGCCATTCATGATTCTTCTTCCCAGCTAAAAGCAATTAGCAAAATGTCACATTTATCTATTCTTCTTAAGTCATTTTTATGATGTGGGATTTCTCTATGATCTGGGATTATGAGCTATGATCTCTCTAGAAAACAACAGTAAGAAGAGCAATGAAAAGAGAGGAAAAGATTATGGTGTGAGTAGGGTGGCAGAAATCTCCTCCCAAAACCATATTTATTTTGAAAATACAGCTAATACAACTATTCCTAAAAGAGTGACCAGAAGATACAGTACACCAGCCAGTCTACATCTGTGAAAACCCAACATATCATGGAAAAGGTAAGATACAAAGCCGTGACGTGGTGGGACCCGAGCACTCCACCCACCCCAGCTCACCCGTGGGAGGAAAATAATCAGAGTGGGGAGGGATTGGAAGCACAGGACTGCTACATAACCAGCCCGAGTAATCTGCCCCAGGAGCACAGACACATATTGCATGGTGCTCTGGATATTAGAGGAACATAAAAGCAAAATCAAGACTAAGACTGCAAACAAGTTCTGACAGCCGGCTGCCCTGGAACAAAAGAAAAGCAGATGCTTGAAAAGTTTAAAGTGACAAGGGTTTAACAGGTGGACAAAATCATCCTGGCAAACTCATCCCAGCCCAGCAGTCTGGGAACTTTAAGGAACTTCAGGTGCCCCATCTCCCTGGCTGGCAATGCAGCTCTGAGGTCCCTCACGGCGGTAAGCAACCTGCCATTCCTAACTCCCCACTGGCACCTGCAAGCAAACCGGCTTTCTCCCCCATTGCTGCAGACCAACCACAGAGCAGCCCTGCCTACAGCAACCACACAGCTTAACACAGAAGCTGCTCCCTGTGTGAAGTTGGACAGGACAGACAACAGGGGAGATGGGCATGGAGACCAGGAGACATGAAGGGACCTTGTACTTGTGGCAGGCACATGGACTGCTGGCATGTGACCTCCGCCAATGCCCTAGGCCATCCCGAGGGCTGCCCAACCCACTGCAGCCTAGGGGATTAACCCAGAGGCTACTCCCTGTGTGCAGTTAACTGGCACAGACAGTGGAGACAAGCAAGGCAACCAACAAGCAGGAAGGGACATTGTTCTCCCAGCTGACACATGCACCACTTGCTGGCGATCACTCCCATAGCCATGAAAAGGCATAAGAACCTTGTTCAATCCAAAATTCATCAAACACAAGAAAGAGGGCTTGGTGAGACTGAAATCACAAATCTACTGAAAAATAATTCAAAATAAAAGTCATAAGCATGCTGATGGAGCTACAGAGAAATATTCAAGAACTAAGGGATGAATTCAAGATGGAGATAACAGAAATGAAACAAAAAATGGAAGGATTTAAGAGCAGACTGGATGAGGTGGAAGAGACTGTTAATGGAATAGAAATCAGAGAACAGTAATACAGAGAAGCTGAGGCAGAGAGAGAATAAAGGATCTGTAGGAATGGAAGAATATTAAGAGAACTGTTTGACCAATCCAAATGGAACAATATTTGCATTATAGGGGTACCGGAAGAAGAAGAGAGAAAAAAATGGATAGAAAGTGCCTCTGAAGAAGTAATTTTTGAAAATTTCCCCAATGTGGGGAAAGAGATAGTCTCTCAGGCCATGGAAGTCCACAGATCTCCCAACACAAGGGACCCAAGGAGGACAACACCAAGACATATAATAATTAAAATGGCAAAGAACAAAGACAAGGAGAGAGTATTAAAAGAAGCCAGAGAGAGAGAAAAAGGTCACCTACAAAGGAAAACACATCAGGCTATCATCAGTTTTCTCAGCAGAAACCTTAAAGGCCAGAAATGAATGGCATCAAATATTCAATGCAATGAAACAGAAGGGCCTTGAACCAAGGATATTGTATCCAGCATGCTCATCATTTAAATATGAAGGAGGGATTAAACAATTCCCAGACAAGCAAAAGTTGAGGGAATTTACCTCCCACAAACCATCTGTGCAGTGTATTTTAAAGGGACTGCTCTAGATGAAAGTATGTCAAAGGCTAAATAGCTGGCACCAGAGAAAATAAAACCACAGCAAAGGAAGTAGACCAAATAAATACTAACTAAATGCAAAATAAAATTAGCTATCCACAAAGTCGGTCAAGGGAAACACAAAGACTACAGAATAAAACACCTAACATATAAAGAGTGGAGGAGGAAGAAAAAGAAGAGAGAGAAATAAAGAATCATCAGACTGTGTTTATAATAGTGTAATAAGTGAGTTAAGTTAGATGGTTAGACAGTAAAGAAGCTGCCCTTGAACCTTTGGTAACTACGAATCCAAAGCCTGCAATGGCAATAAGTACATATCTATCGATAATCACCCTAAATGTAAATGGACTAAATATACCAATGAAAAGACACAGAGTTACAGAATGGATAAAAAAGCAAGACCCATCTATATGCTGCCTACAAGAATCTCACTTCAAATCCAAAGACATACACAGACTAACAGTGAAAGAATGGAAAAAGATATTTCATGAAAAAAATAGGGAGAAAAAAGCAGGAATTGGAGTACTTGTATCAGATAAAATAGACTTCAAAACAAAGAAAGTCACAAGAGACAAAGAAGGACATTACATAATGATAAAGGGGTCAATCCAACAAGAAGACATAACCATTATAAATATCTATGCTACCAACACAGGAGCACCTACATATGTGAAACAAATACTAACTGAATTAAAAAGGGAAATAGAATGCAATACATTCATTCTAGGAGACTTCAACACTCCACTCACTCCAAAGGACAGATCAACCAGACAGAAAATAAGTAAGGACACAGAGGCACTGAATAACACATTAGAACAGATGGACCTAACAGATGTCTATAGAACATTCCAACCAAAAGCAGCAGGATACACATTCTTCTCAAGTGCACATGGAACATTTTCCTGAATAGAGCACATACTGGGCCACAAAAAGAGCCTCAGTAAATTTAAAAAGATTGAAATTCTACCAACCAACTTCTCAGATCACAAAGGTACAAAACTAGAAATAAATTGTACAAAGAAAACAAAAAGGCTCACAAACACATGGACGCTTAACAACATGCTCCTAATTAATCAATGGATCAATGACCAAATTAAAACAGAGATCAAGCAATACACAGAAACAAATGAAAACAACAGCACAATGCCCCTACTTCTGTGGGACACAGCAAATGCACTTCTAAGAGGAAATTATATAGCAAGCCAGGGCTATTTAAAGGAGTAAGAACAATCTCAAATGAATAGTCTAAATTCACAATTATTGAAACTGGAAAAAGAAGAATAAATGAGGCCCAAAGTCAGTAGAAGGAAGGACATAATAGACATCAGAGAAGAAATAAATAAAACTGAGCATAATATAACAATAGAAAAAAATTAATGAAACCAACAGCTGGTTCTTTGAGAAAATAAACAAAATAGATAAACCCTAGACAGGCTTATTGAGAAAAAAAGAGAATCTACACACATAAACAAAATCAGAAATAAGAAAGGAAATATCAGTATGGACACCATAGAAATACAAAGAATAATTAGAGTATACTATGAAAAGCTATATGCTAACAAACTGGATAGTGTAGAAGAAATGGAAAACTTTCTAGAAAAATACAACCTTCCAAGACTGACACAGGAAGAAACAGAAAATCTAAACAGACCAATTACCAACAATGAAATTGAATCGTAATCAAAAAACTACCCAAGAACAAAAGCCCCAGACCAGATTCTCCACTGAATTTTATCAGACATTTAGAGAAGATATAATACCCATTCTCCTTAAAATTTTCCAAAAAGTAGAAGAGGAGGGAATATTTCCAAACTCATTCTATGAAGCCAGCATCACTCTAATACCAAAACAAGGCAAAGACACCACACAAAAAAATTACAGACCTATATCCCTGATGAACATAGATGCAAAAATATGAAACAAAATATTAGCAAACTGAATTCAAAAATATATCAAGAGGATCATAAATCATGATCAAGTAAGATTCATCTCAGGGATGCAAGGATTAAAAATCCATCAACATCATCCACCACATCAACAAAAAGAAGGACAAAAACCACATGATCATCTCCATAGATGCTGAAAAAGAATTCGACAAAATTTAACATCCATTCATGATAAAAACTAAACAAAATGGGTATAGAGGGCAAGTACCTCAACATAATAAAGGCCATATATGACAAACCCACAGCCAACATCATACTTAACAGCGAGAAAATCAAAGCTTTTCCTCTAAGATCGGGAACAAGACAAGGATGCCCACTCTCCCTGCTTTTATTCAAAATAGTTTTGGAGGTCCTAGCCATGGCAATCAGACAATGCAAAAAAATAAAAGGCACCCAGATTGGTAAGGAAGAAGTCAACTGTCAATGTTTGCAGATGACATGATATTGTACATAAAAAACACTAAACAATCCACTCCAAAACTACTAGATCTAATATCTGAGTTCAGCAAAGTTGCAGGATACAAAATTAATGCATAGAAATCTGTTGCATTCCTATGCACCAATGATGAACTAGCAGAAAGAGAAATCAGGAAAACAATTCCATTCACAATTACGTCAAAAAGAATAAAATACCTAGGAATAAGCCTAACCAAGGAAGTGAAAGACCTATACCCTGAAAATTGCAAGACACTCTTAAGAGAAATTAAAGAGGATTTATTGAATTTAATTGAAATAATTAATTGAATTTCACCCCAACAAAAATTTCCTCCTCTTATTATGCTGTCAAAATGGCCATCCTGCCTAAAGCAATCTATAGATTTAATGCAATCCCTGTGAAAATACCAACAGCATTCTTCAACAAACTGGAACAAATAGTTCTAAAAGTCATATGGAACCACAAAAGACCCCAAATAGCCAAAGCAATCCTGAGAAGGAAGAATAAAGCAGGGGGGATCTTGTTTTCCATCTTCAAGCTCTACTACAAAGCCACAGTAATAAAGACAATTTGGTACTGGAACAAGAACAGACACATAGACCAGTAGAACAGAATAGAGAGTCCAGATATTAACCCAAGCATATATGGTCAATTAATATATGAGAAAGGAATCATGGATATACAATGGGGAAATGACACCCTCTTCAACAGCTGGTGTTGGAAAAACTGGACAGCTACATGTAAGAGAATGAAACTGGATTACTGTCTAACTCCATACACAAAAGTAAACTCAAAATGGATCAAAGACCTGAATGTAAGTCATGAAATCATAAAACTCTTAGAAGAAAACAAAGGCAAAACTCTCTTGAATATAAACATGAGCAACTTCTTCATGAACACATCTCCTTGGGTAAGGGAAACAAAAGCAAAAATGAACAAGTGGGACTAACAAGTGGGAAACTAAAAACTTCTGTACAGCAAAGGACAACATCAGTAGAACAAAAAGGCATCCTACAGTATGGGAGAATATATTCATAAATGACATATCTGATAAGGGGCTGACATCCGAAACATATAAAGAGCTCATGTGCCTCAACAAACGAAGAGCAAATAATCCAATTAAAAACTGGTCAGAGGATCTGAACAGACACTTCTGCAAAGAAGAAATTCAGATGGCCAACAGGCACATGAAAAGATGCTCCACATTGCTAATCATCAGAGAAATGCAAATTAAAATCACAATGAGATATCACCTCACACCAGTTAGGATGGCCAACATCCAAAAGACAAACAACAAGAAATGTTGGCGAGGATGTGGAGAAAAGGGAACCCTCCTACACCGCTGGTGGGAATGTAAATTAGTTCAACCATTGTGGAAAGCAGTATGGAGGTTCCTCAAAAACTAAAAATAGAAATATCATTTGACCCAGGGATTCTACTCTTAGGAATTTACCCTAAGAATGCAGGAGACCAGTTTGAAAAAGACAGATGCACCCCTATGTTTTTCCAGCACTATTTACAATAGCCAAGAAATGGAAGCAACCTGTGTCCATCAGTAGATGAATGGATAAAGAAGAGGTGGTACATATATACACAATGGAATATTATTCAGCCATAAGAAGAAAACAAATCCTACCATTTGTAACAACATGGATGGAGCTAGAGGGTATTATGCTCAGTGAGGTAAGCCAGGTGGAGAAAGACAAGTACCAAATGATTTCACTCATCTGTGGAGTATAAGAACAAAGGAAAAACTGAAGGGCCAAAACAGAAGCAGACTCACAAAACCCAAGAATGGACTAACAGTTGCCAAAGGGAAAGAGACTGGGCAGGGTGGGTGGGAAGGGAGGAAGAAGGGGAATAAGGGGCATTATGATTAGCACACATAATGTCGGGGTGGCACCAGGAAGGCAGTAGAGCACAGAGAAGACAAGTAGTAACTCTATAGCATCTTACTATGCTGATGGACAGTGACTGTAGTGGGATATGTGGTGGGGACTTGATAATGGGTGGAATCTAGTAACCACAATGTTGCTCATGTAATTGTACATTAAAAATAACAAAATTTAAAAAAATTTAAAAAAAGAAGAGCAGTGAAGCCAAATTGCTGTGGAAACAATCTCTCCCTCATTAAGAGAATGCTTGCTGCTCTTCTAACACCTCCTTCAGAGAAAACCGCCTCACAGGAGGCAGCAGCGTGGGGGATGCTAGTTTCCACAGCCTGCGGTTTGCGTCATAGAAGCTGATAGAAGGTTAAGACCCCTGTCCCCTCCTGCTGAAGCCCTTGCCCGGGTGAACCCACAGGCCCATCTCCAGAAGGAGTTTTCTAAAGGCAGGAGTTAGCCAAGACAAAAACATGGTCTCTGACCAGGGCAAGGTTTTGAGGAAGTGAGGAGCCGAGAGTCACACCCTGGGGTGTGCAGTTCTTCATGTCCTCCATCTGATCAGAGAGGAATGACAGAGTATTCCAGATTTCTAAGGACAGAGAAAATCTCTCGATAGGTCAGCATTTATCACACAAGATTAAATTCTGCTAAGTACAGAAATTAGACTGTCCTCAATCGGCCTTTCTAGCTTTAGAAGATATTACCATGAACTGCAACAATGCTTTCAGAAGGTAATTTTTCAATATCTATCTCTAGAGCCTTAAAAACATTTATGTCCTTACAAGCAGTTATTCCATCATCGTCTTTTGTAAATAATACAAAATAGAGAAAAAGCCTTATGCATAAATCCATTCATGCAGTGTTACACACATTATAGAAAACCTGAAGCAGCCAGTATATCCACAAAAAAGGATGTGGCTTGTTAAAATTGCAAACTCTAAAAAAAGATATACTGGCACCACTACATGGATATTTATCAAGGATTTGCATTAAGATCTGAAGATGCAGATATAGAAACATGCAATCTTAACAGCTGAGGAAAGATGTCTACTAAAATAATATTTAAAATATAAAGTACACCAGACTGTTGACATTGATTGTCACCAGGTGATGGCATCAGGGATAATTTTTTCTTCTTTATGCTTTTCTGTACTTTCCAATTTCCTAAATTGAGCATGTATAACTTATAAATAGGAAAATTAATTGAAGGCTTTCTTTAAAGGGCATCTTTATTGATGTACCATTTATTAAAAGGAGTAGCAATTTTTATTCACTAAGCCATCAAAAATATTTTTTCACATTGTTTTTCCCTCAGTCCTCCTATTGTATTGCATAATGTGATTTTTTGCTGTCTCATTTGAGACTGTTCAGTTTTGCTAAAGAAGACAAGAAAAGCAAATAAAATGGATGAAACGCGGAAGCAATGTAAAACACAGAGTGAATTAGCAAGGAGCTGATGAGCCATAGGAGAAACTCAGAACATGTTAAGTACAGATAATGATTAAGCAAGGGGCTTGAGAGGCCCGGGCAGAATGCACAGTATGTGCTAAATACTGACAGTAAGTTAGAACCCTATAATGCTAAAAATAGATAGAAAATGATATACATATGATGGCACAGTGTAAATGTTATTCAAAGCTAGGAAATGATGTACAGACCAAGTGATGAGCAGAGAGCCGAGTCATTTCCAACATCCACCACCTACTGGCGACACTCACAGTGTCCCCCCCCCGACTCCGGGTGCGTATGTGCTTGGCTCAAGAGGTCCAATTAAACCCATGGCTGTTTAGTGGCTAATTAGCATGCTACAACTGCAGGGTAGCCACACCTGCCGGTCACCCCCTTTTCTCTGATACAGCAAGGATGCGTCAACAGCCCCCGCCACCTTCAGCCCATGGGTGCCCTTGCTCAGACCCAACTCTGGCCATCGCTGGGGAAGGCTGCTGTGGCAGAGGGACAGGGCATATCAGCCAGCCCAGAAGTCAAGTGTGGTGGCCCTACCGACTGATACCATACTACAGAGTACATACATTAAGTACCTTAATCTAACCCATCGTTTCCTTTATTTGTGTGTTAAATTGCTTTAAGAAATGGTGGGATTCGAGTATCTTAATTTTGTCTGTGAATTTTTCTGTTTTGTGACTTCTAGAATGCCTTGCCTGTAGGTACTTCCAGCAGGTCCTTCCCTATACAACATATGGAAGGGGAAATGTCCCCCCCAATCCAGTCTTAAGAATGATACTTCAGTTTGAGATTATTTTTTATTGAAGTATCATTGATATAAAATTATATGTTAGCTTCAAGTATACTTCACAGTGGTTCACCAGTTACCCACATTTTTCTAATCCTAATCCCCACTAGTGCAGTTACTATCTGTCAACATAGGAAGATGTTACAGAATCATTAGCTGTATTCTTCCTGCTGTACTTCCATCCCTGTGACCAACTTATATTATGATTGAGAATGTTTGTGCCCTTTTATTCCCCTCTCCCTCCCAACCAGTTTGGGATTTGATATGAACTCACACCGCAGCAAGAAAGAAACCAAGACTGGACCTAGATGAGGAAAGAATTGAGAGTTTGCGCAGAATATTCCTTTGCAAACTTAGTGGACTTGAACAAGGCAGAAGAGGAGTTTGGTATATGCAGGGCAGAGCAACATGGGAAGAGGATGTGTCTGCAGATGTGTTTCTTTATAAACCAGGAGACTGTTCCCCTTGGTTTGGCTGGCAAAGGAGCCATTTCTCAGTCTATCCTATAGCAAAAAGGTCTCTGGTCCTGGGACAGAGTCTTGAAGAAGAGGACTGAAATTATTCTGGTAAATATATCACTTATCAACTGAAAACTTTACAAGAAGTAGTTCTTAATCCATGGCTCCCCCATACCAGTGCATTTCCTTGTCGTTATTCTTTTGAAAGCCCTCAAGCTCATCCAGGTTTACAAGCACAGTGTTGAAATTCACTCTTTCTCCCCTTTCCTACTGTGACTATAAAAGACATTTCCTCAGTCGTGACCATGGCATGTGAAGGCAGTGTCAGAAAGAGCATTTATTGCTTTGAACCTACTTAGCATGTCTTCCTTTCTCCCCAGAGTAATTCTGAGCTGTTTAATATCTGCCACAGTTAATACTCTTCCCCATACTGGAAAACAAAGCAATACACAAAAAGTTCCGAGGTCAAGATTTGTTGCAGATCTGCCCCTGTATTTTGTACAAGAGTTACCTCTGGAGCTGAACAGCGAGATGGCCCCGTTTGAGATTTGGTGAGATGTACCTGCTAAAAAGCCTGGTGAGTTGCTGAAAGAGTCTTGCTAGCTGCCGTTTGGTAGTCATAGATTCATATAATACAGTAGAAGCCCTCTTCTCCCATATGACTGGCAATTAATGGGAAAAGTATTTTGAGTAGGTAGGGGCTTGCTTAGAAACAACAAACGAACACCTGAAGCTTTCACCTTTGACGCCAAACATCTGTCTTTCAAGGTCTTTTCTTTGAATACATTTCCCCAGAATGGAATTTGTACAATCTTTACAGCACAGCCAGCTCTCTAACACAACTGCCAGCCTCTCCGGGTGTAGCCTCTGTAAAGTGGAGCACAGTCATAGAGAACCAGAAGGTGGTGTCCTTCTGGATTTTAATGAAGCTCCAATAAACTTTTGTACCAGTCTCATATTTTGCAATTAATAATGTGATCTGTGGACCAGCAGCATGACCATCACTGGGAAGCTAGTCAGAAATGCTGGCTCTCAGGCCCCACCCAGACGTGCAGAGTGGGAATCTGCCTCTGAAAGCCATCCCTGGGTGGCTTGTTTACCTATGAAAATTTGAGGAGCACTGATCAAGCCTATACACATTTCAGTGGCAGTTTTTAAAGAGATCCACCCTTTCTTCCTGTCCTCATTTTTTATAGTATTATGTACTATTTAAAATGAATTGTGTAATCATAAAATTAAACATACTGGCATAAACGAGTTTGGGAGAACTCACAAGTGACTCTTGGGCAGCATTCAACTAAACCAGTGAGGATGGAAGCAAGTAAATGTGATGGCTGACCACTCATCAGGCTGGGGGCACCACCCCAGATGCTGGAAGAGGGAAGGAGAGCTTCCATTAATCCAGCAAGTAGTTTGAATGTAGGCTGTTTAAAAACACCAGTACCACCACAGGAAAGAATACTCACGATGAAATTTTCCTGATTTGGTTTTAACCCTAATGACAACGTCCTAAGAGGGCATCTGAGGAAGGCATGCATTTGCCAAACATCTCCATTCTCTGCTTCAGGACACCTGCAGGATTGCCCTCTGGACCCACTGAGGCTGGCGGCCGGAGGCTCCTCTGGGCAATGAGATCTGAGTCATTCTGACTCAGACAGCATTCTTACTCTGTGCAGTTAACTGCGGTTTGGCTACTATGATGGTTAGCTGTGTGTCACCTGCCTGGGTTAAGGGATTGCTGCTAACACATTATTTCTGGGTGTGTCTGCAAAGGTGTTTCCAGAGGAGATCTGCATTTGAATCCTTCAGCTGAGTAAAGACATCTGCCTTCACCAAAGTAGGGGCAGCCCATCTTTGCAGGCCTGAATACAACCAAAAAGTGGAGAAAGGGCAATTACTGCTCTGTCTTCATGATCTGGGACTTGCATCTCACCTGCCCCCTCATGAGAAACAAGGCAGAACCTCCCATTTAAGCCACTCTCTGCCACCTGACTCTCAGAAACTATGTGAGAAAGTATGTTACTTTAAGGTACTAAATTTTAGGTAATTTGTAAAGCAGAAATAGGTAACGGATAAACTGCTAGAGCTATTTTAAAAATAAGTATATGTATTACCTGTGGAGATTAGAAAGGAGTCAGATAAGATGTGTTCTAATGGGGCCTTCCCATTTAAGGTAGAGGGGATCTCAGAGAATGAAATTCCTAGATAAGCTCTTTGAGAATTATTTCACTCTTGATCTTTGAGTAAGTTAGTCCTGTCAAAGGACCCTTTTCCAGGACCTCTTAATCAGAGCAGGCCCATCCTCTCCTGCAAACATATTCTGAGAACTCCTAAACACATACCTAATCCATATGCCATTCTGACTTGCTGCAGCCAGCTCAGAAGACTGTTACATTTTCAAGAATTCTGCATACCAGTTGTTAACTAAAACCATGAAGTCATTATTAAAAATTTAAATACATAAACTTAAAATTCAATCAATTAAAGAAGTAATAAATACTGAAAACTCATCACATCATAATTATTCTACTATCTTATGCTATTATCTTTGCTTTTGAGGTATCTTATGTATATTGAATCTAGGGGATGGAAATACTGCTCAGTGGTCTGATACGTGCATCTCTTCCCAACTGCTTCTTCAGTGGGGATCACATTGATAGCTGGAAATCAGCCATGGTGGGACTGGTTTTACACTATAGGAATTGGTAAATGCTACAAATCAGGACTTGACTTACTGTTTTTTGATTGTCTGTTCTTGAGAAAATGTTATATGCAGATTAAAGTTAAAAGTGTGTCATTTCTATAACTGTTACATTTGGAGTAGCACAAAACTTGAGGAAATACTCTTTCAGTATTCAAATAATTTTATCCAATTCATCATGGGAGAATGAGGGAAGCCCTAACATACATCCTCATCATTTCACTTTTGTTTTACAAGTTACAGTAAATGAAAATATCAAACAACATTTAATTTGAATTTCACTAGTCTGCCAGCTGCAACCACAGGTTGACTATGGATATAACAATTTGGCCAAAATCAACATAAACATTCTATGAAAACCAACTGACTTTATGGAATTTACAAGAAAGAGGATTTTATATTTTATTATTTATGAACTGTGCCACACATATTTTTTATCAGTAAAATTTTTGATGTGTATATATTTTCACTATGTATATATACTTTTTTTTAATTTTGGTATCACTAATCTACAATTACATGAGGAACATTATGTTTACTAGACTCCCCCATCACCAAGTCCCCCCCACATACCCCTTCACAGTCACTGTCCATCAGCGTAGTAAGACACTATAAAATCACTACTTGTTTCTCTGTGTTGCACAGCCCTCCCCGTGCCCCCACCACATTATACATGCTAATCGTAATGCCCCCTTTCTTTTTTCACCCCCCCTTATCCCTGCCTTCCCACCCATCCTCCCCAGTCCCTTTCCCTTTGGTAACTGTTAGTCCATTCTTGGGTTCTGTGATTCTGCTGCTGTTTTGCTCCTTTAGTTTTTTTTCTTTGTTCTTATACTCCACATATGAGTGAAATCATTTGGTACTTGTCTTTCTCTGCGTGGCTTATTTCACTGAGCATATGTATATATACTTTTGATAAGAATATTTAAAGTATATATATATATATATATATATATATATATATACCTATTATCTACCTTATATATTATATATATACTATAGTACATGTATTAAAAGTATATATACTTTTAGTAAACATGTATATATATATATATATATACTTCTCTGTGTGTATATATACTTCACTTTTTTAAAAATAGCTAGTTTTGAACATTTGCTACAGACCACTGACACTAATTCATGCTGACAATAAAAGGTATTTATTTTTCTTAATAATAAGCCAACACTGTATATAGCAGGGACTGTGCTGAGGAATGTTGGGGCACCTTTAGTTCAGGCAGGAGCAGGAGTGCTGGGAAGAGGGCAGGAGAACCAGGGATCTCTTCTCCAGCCCGATGCCACCTGCCAGATCTACAGCATGGAGGGCTGGTGGCAGAAGGTGGGAGAGCTGTTCTCACAGGGGGAAGGTTTAGGAGATTATTACTGTGACCTTAATTGTATCCTAAGTAGTGAAGCCAAGTGCAAATGACAGGTGAGTGCCTACAAGGGCCATACCTTGAACCCTTTGCTCCCACAGCCCAGCATCTACCCTCACAGTGCACTGAGCAGAGAAATGCTCAATATTTGGTGAAAACCTACATTAAAATAAAGATGTGGTGAGAGTTGCTCCTAATTTATAATTACACAGTCTACAAAGGGTTTATGTGTGCACTGCAAGGATACCGGGAAAGGGAACCCTTGGAAGTTACCGCCAAAGCTGCACTAAAATAACTGAAGATATACAAAGAGAAAAATATAGTCAGTGCAAATGAGCCTAAGTGGGTCTGAGTACTCACCACTGTTGGGTTCTTTGAATAGCCAGGAGAGGGACAGCAACCAGAGGAGGATGTCCCGGGAGCCATGGAGCAGTGGCAGGAAAGCTCCAACCCAATCTGAGCAAAGGCTCATTACCAGCCGCCTCACACCAGTCACACAACCTGTGCTATACGCTTGTACCATCTCCAACCTTCACCTGATCCTTTTACCCTCTGCAGACAAGGGCACAGTGCCTGCATAACCCTCCTGGCTAAACAGAAGCTTGACTCATTTCACCAATGAAGTATTTCTTCTGACATCCCTTGTGCTGATTAATGAGCCTTTTCAGACTCATCTGGACAGTGGTAAAGAAAGCATGGCCATGTTCTGGGTCATGAACTCTTGCCTAGGTCCTTTCACACAACTCCTAAGGCATGGGTTCCTGATTAGGAAAAGGTGGCTGCTACCTAACATCCCAGTGGCATATATAAGGTGTTCAGTCTGCATTGCAGCCTTCAGTACACACAACCTAAATACAAAACATATTAAAAACACACTTCTTTGTATTCATCTATTCTGAAGTATGAATTTTTGCATTTGGATATATTCAATCTCTCAGCCCCTCCCCAAAAAAGTGTATATAAAGTGCCCCCCAAATAACTGTTGGCCTTCATTTTAATAACTGAACATAACCACATTAAGGAGTCCAGGTTCCAATAAAATATAAAGACTTCAATTTTAATACCACACTTAGGCTCTTAAACACAAGAAACTTCTATTGAAGCACACAACTCAAGCTAAGGCTGGCACCTGTGAATACTGCGCTCAGAGTCCCAAGCCTTGAGAGTAACAGCACTCACTACACTACAGTCTCCTTGGCTCTAGTGCAGTGGCATTCAGCTTCACCTCTGATGTCGCACCAGTAAGACAGTTTAATTCAAATTAGAGCCCTTGGGTGAAGCTGTCAGCCACTCTTTCCAGCATCCTGGGATGGCTATTTTCTATTTAGTATTTTCTGTGGAAATCAAGGATCTCTTTTGAGTGTCAACAACTTTGATGGTTTCTCACTGCTGGAGAAAAGGAGATGAATTACTCTTGAAAAAAATAGTCTTCATTTTTCTTGGTGATATTTGTGAAAGGCCTGGCACTTCCAAGAAAGTCACTGATATTCTCCAAGGTCTTATTCTCTAGGCAATATTACATTCAGGGTTTCATTTATTTAAATCAGGTACTACCTTCCACAAGGAAGATATTTTCAGGAAGAGTTCAGAAAATGCTACTTTCACAAATGAGTTTCCCTTTCACTAAGCCCTCTGTAATTTAGTGCACAGCGAAAGGACTTCGGTAAGACTAAAGTTCAGCACAAGCCTCCCTTGGCTGTACAACCTCTCACTGTGAGACCTGGCACATGCTTTACCTCTTTACGCCGCCATTTAGATAGTGGGTATAAAAGAACTCAAGTCAAAGCACTATTGTGAGGATTAAATGAGATAGAGCTTCACACAGTGACTAGTGCATCATAAACATCAGACAGCTCATAACCATTAACTATTAGAGAAAACAGATACTTGGTAGAAAGCTGACTGGGAGCCGAGCCATAGAATCATTTGATATTTGATAATTTACTCCATGTTGCAAAGTCCATTGTTTACTAAGTTCCTGGGCAACAGGGAAAATATACTAAATCCTTCTCTCTTATGAATAGCATTAAAACCAACTCCCAATATGTGAAAGGAGGCTTTGATATGCAAGAAGGCTTTTGACTGGACAGGAATCCTGCCCTCAGGGAGTGAGGAAGATAAAACAGGTACAGTAGAGTCACACAAAGTGTGGAGTGGTAAGTGCCAAAAAAGATCAGAATAAAATGTTACCAGTATTCAAGGGGCAGTACTGGGAACATCCATGAGGACTTCCAGGTGAAGCCCATAGGCTTGGGAAAGAGCAGGCAGTGGGACAGGAAGACTGTGCAACATTTGAGCTCTCTCTGCAGGCCAGACACTAAGCTCCACATTCGCAGGAACTTGTTTAGTTCTCTCAAACACTTGCAGAGGTAAGTGCAATTATTCTCAGAGTGATTGAGGCTCAGAGTGATTAAGTCACTAGCCTAGAGTCACACAGCTGACAAGCGGCACCACCAGGGCCAGAGCTCAGGTTTGCTGACTCTGCAGCCTTTTTTCACCACAACGCCTGGAAGATAACAGGGTGAGTGGCACCTCCTGGCTCAAAGATACAGCACAGGGAGGATGACCAAGTGAATATAATGAAAAACACAGTACGGGAACAATCCAGCCCATGCCGCTGCTTGCATAGACTAAAAAGTGGGAGCAGATGGGACTTCTGAATGAGAGGTAATATGAGCAGAGCTGAGTACAGCAGAGTATCTCCGTGGACTAGACAGGGCAGGCTGGGGAAGGGTTCTCCTGGCCTGGGAGCTTGTGGGAGCCATTTCTCACAGAGGCGCAGCCACTCAATCCCAAGTCTGTAAGAGAGCAGCATGAATTCCTGCAGGGCCCAAGTGTTCGGTTAGCTAGACCACCTTGCACACATTAATGAACTCCAGAATTGAATCAAGGGGGACAAAAGGTATACCAGCACTTATAAGTAATTGCCTATATTTGCCACTTTTTATCTGCAAATACCATTTCAATCAGGTAATCCACTTTTCCTCCTCAAAGAGTACTTGCAAAATATGTAAACAGTATGCTGATAAAATACCATGTGGCTCCCTGAGAAGAATTATTTAAAAGGTTACTCAGATGTGAGCAGACCATTAGCCACTGTGCATGTTAAGAGGAAATGTGTTTTGGTGGACAATGCAAAAATAAAACTTGAGACATATTTAGATACTGAGAGGGTAACAGAACTGAGAGGCTGTTCAAATATGATGTGCCTGTAGGAAGGAAAAGGTGACTAGAATATCAAAAACCATCCATGAATGGTCTGCATTTATCAAAGTGAGCAGTTGATGAAGACCAAGTAAGTGCAATACACCCCAACACCCCCTAACTTCTTTGTCATATAGAAGGCTCCATGCTCTTCCCAAAATACTTCATCCTTCATGTACAGAGAAGATCTAGCAAAGAGATTTACTCCACTTAACTTCAAATCAGTTGCATTTTGTCAGGGATTTGTTATGCTTATAAATAACTTTTTTTTAATCTGAAAATGCAACCTGCACTCTGAAGGAATCTCCTAACTACCTGCCTGAGTAAAAATTAACCAGCATTGATAAAGTACTGTTACTAAAACTCAGTCTTCAACAGTCTAGAAAAAATGTTTACTTTAAAAATAATGGGAAAGTCTGAAAGACACATGAAATGATGCTCAACATCACAAATCATCAGGCAAATTCAAGTCAAAATCACAATGAGATACCTCAAAAAAACAAAAAAACAGCAAGAATGTGGAGAGAAGGAAAGCCTCCCACACTGTTTGTGGGAATGGAAATTGGTAGAGCCACTAAGAGAAACACTGTGAAAGTGCCTCAAAAACTTAAAAAGAGAAATACCATATGACCAGTAATTCCACTTCTGAGACTTTACTAGAAGAAAACAAAATCATTAATTTGAAAAGATACATGCACCCCTATGTTTACTGACACATTATTTACAACAACCAAGACATGGAAGCAACCTAAGTGTCCATCAATAGATGAATGAATAAAGAAGATGCGGTACCCAGCCATACAAGAAAAATCTTGCTATTTGCAACAATATGAATGGATATAGAGGGTGTTTTGCTAAGTGAAATAAATCAGAGAAAGACAAATACTATATGTTTCACTTATATGTGGAATTTCAAAAATAAAAAAAATGAGAACACTCACAATAAAATTATTTTACTCCTCTTGTATGTTTGAAATTTTTCATAATAAAACATTGGGAAAATAGTAGAGAATGAGATGGATGGGCTAGAGGAGCACATTGGTACATTTAGGGCTCTAACTCTTAAATTGCGAGATGGATTTGTTTTACTAATATGCCTCATTACTTACATATGCCTACAACATTTATTTTTTGTTAATAGATATTATATAATATAAATTTTCAATAGAGGAAATGATCACAGAACATCATGTACTCCATTTGAGTTGCTTTTGGGGCAGAGAAAATGTTGAATCCTCTAAATCACTTCTTTGCTTACTCCCCCCCACAGCACAGAAGAGTCATTGACACATGACAACTCCATGTGTCAATGAATTGGTTAAAACAAAAACTTTGTGCATCCTGCAATAAGGAAACAAAATGCTCTAGAGGGGTTTTTGTTATTGTGAGCTGACAATCTTGTTTCATGAGCAAAGAAGTTGTGAAGACAGAGAGTAAGGAAACAATCAGTTGCAAATGACAGTGACTTGGGAGGGTTTGCAGTGGAGGCTGGGGAGTTCCTCGGAGCTCAGGCCAGCACCTGAGAAGCAGGTATCTGGGCTGGAGAGCTGTTTCTTGGTCCAGCCTGACCCTGGTGAGACAGGGACCATGGGTTTAGGCAGAGTAGGGTGAGGGCCTCCAGAAAAAAAGCAGAGCAAGATAATTACAGTCAGAACAATGTAACAATGTGCAAAGAAGTCCTTATCGAAACTCTGTGTTAAGCATTATGCAAAGTCAGAGTCACACTAATTCTCTAGGGTAATGATACCAGACTAGGAATATAGACATCTTCAGTGAGATCAGTTGAAGCTCAAAAGGCCACGAGCAACTTGGCCTGGAATGTCTGAGTGTTCTGCAGATAAAGAAAGGTCCCTCAGCATAACCTGTGACTTCACTGTATCAATTAGATCATGACACTGTAAAATTTACCTTAGCCTGCTAAAAAGCCCAGCTTATTTTTAACTGTACCTATGTGCTGTATTTCCTTCTGTGATTCTAATCAAGTAATCTGCAACCTAGGAAAAAGACTAATTTAGTAAGCAAGCCCAACTACAAACAGCCCAAGAAGTTAAGAAGTAAGTTTCTTAACACACTTTAGCAAACAGGTAACAACCCAGCCCACCTTGGGGGCAGGGCAGGTAGACTTAACAGACATGATCCCAGAGGGAAACTGCTATCCTGAGAGAATCAGATCAGCAAATTTCTTCTGTTACTCATCAAAAATGAGCATTCTGGGACCACTCAACAAGTCTGCACCCGTAGCCCTTTACCCCCATTCCCGAAAACCCTCAACCGCACATAAAACCCCTAGACAACGAGCCAACCACCGACTCTCTTGTCCCCTCCTAGCGTGAGCTGGGAGCTCTGTCCTCTCACTTTATCTCTAAATAAAAGCCTCTACCTTGCTCTCCTACCTTGAGTGTTTGCGAAGCTCATCCTTCAGCTCTGTGAACAAGAACCCTGGCATCACTGGGAGGAGACTGAGGAATCAGAGAAGGAGCTGGGGTCATCTCTGAGCCTCACCAGCAGGAAGCAGAACAAAGCACAGTTTGGATCAAGGATAGAACAGTTGCAGAAGCCAAGGGAGAAAGGACATTTGGGGGCTGGCTGTGAGGGGGCTCTGAGGCCACCTACCCATGACGCAGGAAAGCCAGACTGTCAAGGCTTGCAGCTTCCTTGTGAGGGATTTCCACAGGTCCTCCAGAGACAAGGACAATGCCCTAAACACTGGGGCTTTAGTAGGCAGTTGGGTACAAACCCCTTCCCTATGCAATAGGATATTTATGCCATCTTCCCAATTTTATCTGAAATTCCAGTTATCAGGGCTCACTGAAAATAAGAGTCATCAAGATGGTGGGGGGTATCCTGTGAGTCATCCATACCCTGGGTAACTTTATTTAATCAGATTGTTTTCCTAACACATGGTTGGGAGTGGACACCCTCTGGAGGGCAACACAGGGACATTGGGTACCAAGGGGGAAACAACCCACAACAAAACTTTACACTAACTGTCTCTAGGTAAACCAATCCTTCCTTTCCAGAAACCAGATGGCAAACCTTTCTGCCCTGCAGAGCCCTGCAAAGTGGCCCTTTAATT
Source organism: Manis pentadactyla (assembly GCF_030020395.1). NCBI lineage: Eukaryota > Metazoa > Chordata > Mammalia > Pholidota > Manidae > Manis > Manis pentadactyla. The sequence goes on from NC_080025.1 coordinate 50,149,043, forward strand.
TTCCTTTTGCGCAGAGACAAGAGGGGATTATATTTATGCAATCCTAGAACCTGACCTCCCCCTGCCTCTGCCCACTCCAGCCCATCCCCTGGCAATGAGGAGACCGCTGCCTTATCCTTGAGACACCAGATTCACTGCTTTCTTCATTAGATCTGGTGCTCCCACCCCATGCCTCACTTGCCATAGTCCTGAGACACATTCCCAGGTGGCCCAGGTGTGACTGGAACATTCTCAGATGGTCATCTACATCCAAAAGCTGGGGTTTGCTGTCTTTATTCCCAAGAGAACCTTAGTTTCAGATTAAGTCTTACACAAAATCAAAATATACAGAGATCAGAACACCGCTAGCTGTAAGGGGTGGGAGGGCTGAGCGTGTCCCCAGAACCTGAGACTTTGGTGAATACAGTGTGAAAACCACTGCCTTGGAGGAAATCAGGGTTAGCAACCAAAAACAGTGGGTGCTTAAAACACAGGGATTGGCCAAGGGAAAACAGAACAGCCCAGGTGCTGATAAAGAGGTCTAGCTGTTTATGTCCTGCCAGCCAATCACACCTTCTATCCTGATGTAAAACATGTCCCTTTCACTTCACTCATAGCTTTCTACAGAGCCTCTTCATGCTCTGTCCAAGGACTGCTTCCAATGCGACTGAGAAAATAAGTGTATTTTCCAACACCAATTATTCCTTTGAGCCTCTTATAATGAGGGCAGACTTCTAATTGTCACGTTGATTCCCTACAGGGATCTGTGCCAATTAGGAGGATTCTGAGCTCTGGACGAGTGCAATAGGGTAGAAAGGGCTAAGCCGCAAGCATCTCAAGTCTCTTTTGATTATTTATTTTCCTCAAACCTAAGGTGTGTTTATTGTGTTTATAAAAGTGACCTTGAACATTAAGTAACACGTTACTTTTGAATGCATATAATAATAGTTTAATTAGTATATATAAACATAATTCAACCATGTCTGTAATTGCATGATATCAAAACACAGAAGTATATAAAAGAATTTTTGAAAAAGACATTCTAGAAGTCTCTAAAACCCAGTGGTGAAAATACTGAGTTGTAAGTTTTTTGCTCTTACTTATAATGGACATAAGTAACACTCAGTGACTGTAGAAGCATCATCTGCTTAAATATTCAGTTCATCAGAACTTGAAGCTCACAATGCACAAGTAACATTAAACTAATCTCAAAAGCTGTCAGATGAAATATCCTAAGAGCATTTTACTTTTATTATCTAACTGCCATCTTACTGAAAATGATTTCCGGCAATGTAGCCGACAACAGGGAGAAGGGATAAGAATGCCCAACCCTTTTGGAAGAAGATTCTATGTTAAACCCTTTCAAGTCTGGCAGTTTTTCATTCACAGGCATTCTTCAAAATTCCAGGGTTGTAAGTTTTTCTAGGATATGAGCTAAGAGTGTCTCCTTTTCCCTTCCATTGTTTCTCAGGCATTGTTATAGTCCATTGCATTGGATAGTTTTTTATGAGACTGTCTTTTCTCACAAGGTTGTCCTCAATGGATCTCCTCCTATCTGTGAGGCATGTTCATCACACAGTGAGTTTACTAAAAGTGTGATACTTAAAACTTTGAAATGTTCACTCAAACTTTGAGCAAGACCTAAAGAAATACCGGACTTATGTTATAGGAAATACAACTTGAAAAATTAGATTTTATAAAAACAACAGACCAGAGCTTAAACCTGTGTGTACACATGATTGTGGTGTGTGTGTGTGTGTGTGTGTGTGTGTGTGTGAGACTAATGACTTTGAGCTGCTCAACACAGTGGATTACATTTCCCATCACAGAGAATAGTTTGGGAACTCCTTAACAGATAGGAAATGAGGTGAGAAAGAACTGAGAAAATTTCAGATGAATCTTACATTCAGACACCAAAAGAAACCAGATGAAATGCAAGCTGAAATTTAAAAAATATGGCTCTAATTGGGGGCTATATTAAAGAAATTAAAAGGAAATAATAGAAATAAAGTCTGCCTTGGAGAGAAAATTCAAAGTAGAGATGTGGAAAATAAAATACACTCTAAGAATACTAAAGAAAGGGTCAAAGGAAAAAGCAATACATGAAAACATGGTCTAAACATATACTTTACCTTAAAGAAACAAGCATTTGTTTATCAGAGAGGGATTTTGTTCAAAGATGCTGACCAAAACAAAACAAGCTGCTAATGGCAGCTTGGCCAGGAGACAAGTTTATTTTTCTCTCCTATGACAAGAAGTCCAGGGATGACAGATCTGGACTGGTAGAGCAACTTCCCTACCAAGACCCAGACTTTTTTTAGCCCTTGTTCCATTATCTCTAGTGTGGCCTTCTTCCTCAGCTTACAATATGGCTGTTGGCACTCCAGCCATCATGACCACATTCCAGATTGACTACAGAGGAAGAATAAAGGCAAATGCAGAATACCCAATGAGTCAGCTCCCTTTAAAAAGCTTTCCCTTAAGTCCTACCCAGTGACTTCCAAATATATGTCACTGGACTCAAGTATGTCATATGAATACCTCTACCTGAAAGACTGGGAAATAGAGCTTTTAAAGTAGGGTCATTCCAAATGTTAAGTCAGATTCTATGATTACGGAAAAGGAGAAAGGTGTTGATAGATAAATAGCAGCCTAGAGCAAAAGTCCTGAGATAAATACAAGGACAAAGAAGCAGAGCCAATATGCACAAATATAACAGAAGAAGATTTTCCTTCTCTGTATGTGCAAATTAGAAGAGTTGGTTATGTTTCCAGTAAATTCCAGTTAAAAAACAACAGGAACAAAACCTATATACCTAGATTATTTACAAAGAATTTAAATTTAGGCTGTCTTCAGACTTCTCTCTGATTCCCAAAGGTGGAGGATCACAAAATATCTCAAGGGTGTTGAAGAAAAAGTTATTAGAGAAATGATAGTTGTAGTCAAAACACTATTTACGAAAGTAGAGAAAAATATCCCCCATGTATTGAAAAACTCAGAAAATACACCATTTGAAAAGTGCTTAAACACAGATTTTACCCCATATCTATGAACGAGAAACTCATGCCTTTCATGCTTAAGAATAAAATTATTCTTAAAATTTAAGAATGAGAAACCTGTGCTATAAAAGACCATAATTTGGGTAAATTTGAACATATCAGAGAAGTCTTGCAGCCAATTATGTTTTCCAAAGGTGGAAACAACAGTACCTTCTATTCTACGTGTGACAATGCATGGCTGTGTTGAGAAGAATTTTTAGGCCAAATCTGGGCTCAGCAGGAAGGGATCACTAGCTTAGAATTACTAACATGATAAGATGGAAAGAAATAAATCAGCTTTTCATCCAAGACTGCATAAAGTAAAAAGCAAAAGAGACTCACACAAAGAATGTATTATTAAAAATAGACTCACTGATGAAAACATTAGATATAAGAAAGTGATTACATAAAATAAATAAATAGCAGTATTAGTTTCCAGGTTAAAAAATAAAATAAAATAGAAAAATTTCTAACCAATCTTATTTTTAAAAGGGAGGGATGAAGGACCACCACCATCCAAAAGACAAACAACAATGTTGGCGAGGTTGCGGAGAAGGGGGAGGCCTCCTACACTGCTGGTGGGAATGTAAATTAGTTCAACCATTGTGGAAAGCAGTATGGAGGTTCCTCAAAAAGCTCAAAATAGAAATACCATTTGACCCAGGAATTCCACTTCTAGGAATTTACCCTAAGAATGCAGCAGCCCAGTTTGAAAAAGACATATGCACCCCTATGTTTATCGCAGCACTATTTACAATAGCAAAGAAATGGAAGCAACCTAAGTGTCCATTGGTAGATGAATGGATAAAGAAGATGTGGCACATATACACAATGGAATATTATTCAGCCATAAGAAGAGAACAAATCCTACCATTTGCAACAACATGGATGAAGCTAGAGAGTATTATGCTCAGTGAAATAAGCCAGGTGGAGAAAAACAAGTACCAAGTGATTTCACTCATATGTGGAGAATAAGAACAAAGAAAAACCTGAGGGAACAAAACAGCAGCAGAACCACAGAACCCAAGAATGGACTAACAGTTACCAAAGGGAAAGGGACTGGGAAAGATGGGTGGGAAGGGAGGGATTAGGGGGGCAAAAAGAAAGGGGGCCTTACAATTAGCATGTATAATGTGCGGGGAGGCATGGGGAGGGCTGTGCAACACAGAGAAGACAAGTAGTGATTCTACAGCATCTTACCACGCTGATGGACAGTGACTGCGAAGGGGTATGTGGGGGGGACTTGGTGATGGGGAAAGTCTAGTAAACATAATGTTCCTCATGTAATTGTAGATTAATCATACCAAAAGAAAAAAAAAAGAAAAGAAAAAGAAACTAAAATTTGAGGTAAGGAAGAATCAAATACAAAGGCCATGGGTCTTCCATGCTTGCACTCTCCATGTCATCCGCTATAGTTGCCACCTGCCAACCTTTTTTGGCAGGTGAGACGGTACACGGACGGTGGTGGTGTCGCTTTCTCTGAGCTAAAGGATGCTGAGCTTTTGTAGGAATACTTTTCCTACTTCCCTGTGTGCGAAAGTTTCCTTACACTGTGTAAGCACAGCTCCAGCCTTGTTTCCAGCTGAAGCCTGTCTGATTTCCTGGGATCCATGCACCTGCTCTACTCCCTGGCACCGCGGGCAGCTGGGCCACTTTCACCCCTCACTGGCTGCTGGCATCCACTAAGAGATTGTTCCTCACCAACTCTTGCTCCCTGCCCAGCCTGCAGGCCTGGGTGGTCTGATCACAACTGACATCTTCTGTTCGTCTTTGGACAAACGATGCTGACAAGGCCCTTTAAAATGCAGGCCCTGCTACCATTGCACTTGTTTTCCAGCACTCTGATCCCTGCCCCTGCCTTCTCCCCTCAGGGTGTTCTCACAAACTGTGATCTTCCCTGACTGGCCCCTTCTGTTAGTTAAGCTGGTCTGTGTGGGTTTTGATCACAACCAAGAGCCCCAGTGCATTTTGACCGGAAGCCAAGTGTGGCTACTGGAATGATCTGCCCAGAAGCTCTGATGATGATCCAACAGACAAAATAACCTCCTTCCCCCTCTACTAGCATGGCTCTGAGCTGCCCCAAAGGGTCACAACCCACTGAGCCTTGCCAGAAGCAGAGTTATCCCTTCTTGGGTGTGGGGAGTGTATCTAAAATACAAAAATAAGAATAAGCAATCAATTATAGTTTTGTCAAGGAATATATAAGAGTGGTCACTTTAGAGAATAGCAAAGTACTAGCACATAATAATCATAATAATTAAATCCATTATTTTTTCTCTTATTGCAATGGATTGGCTGAGTTGGGATGCCTAAGTTCTTTCTCTGGGCTTTCCCTACATGGGTGGTTCTCAGTGGAGGGAAGGGTGATCGGTCAGTGTCTGGAGCCATTTTCAATTGTCCCAGCTCGGAAGGATGGGCACAGGCCGGGAATGCTGCTGAATGTCCTTCACTGCCCATGACGGCTCCCCAGCCACAAATAACAGTGCTCCTCCTGAGCAACCCTGCTCTACATATTATATTTTCCCTCTAAACCACTATTTCCTTTACTTTCAGATTTCACAATTAAATCATTAGTCATTAAATTACAAAAATCATAAATCACAAATCATTAAAATGTGGTAGAAAGATAACAGAACCGGTAGTGCAAGTCAGTCCTGCCTTCTGCTACTAAAACAGCAAGAAGTAGACTCTCTGTAATTACCCAGTGATGTAAAATGAGAGGGAGGCCATGATCAAGGGGGAGGTAATGATCTCTTCCTTTATTAATTTTAAATACACAAGTAATGCATGAACACATTCCCCTAGTAAGGCAATTTAAACATTACAGATAAAAGTAGTTTCCCTAGCAACCATCCTCCTTTGCCCTCAGAAGTAACTGATGTCAATTTATTCTCAGTTTGGTTTGTATCTTTCTGCAGTGAACAAAGACATATTGCCTGCCCTCCTTAAACTGTTTATTTCACCCATCTGGTGGGAGTAAAATATTATCCCTTGTTTCACTTGCATATTGCTAATTACAGGTGAGATTGAGTATCTTTTCAGATGTTTATTGACTATTTTTATTTCCTCTGAGGATTCCCTGTGCATTTCCTTTGCTCATCTGTGTCAGTATGTGAATGTGTCCCATCTCTAATGACAGTGCACAAATGCTCTGATGATTATATGTAAGTAGTTTCTCCCAGCCCTGCCTCTTCACTTGTATTTTATTTTTGTCATTCTCTTTCAAGCTCTTTCAAAGCTTTCACAATGATTAAATCAAACTTGCCAAGTGTTTCCCTGAAAGGCATTGCTTTTGTTTTGTTTAAGATTTTTCCCTACTTGATGATTTCCAAAGCACCCTCTGACTCTAAAATCCATTCTCCCCAAAGGAGACCTGCCATTATTCATACAGCTGCGATGCAGGGGCCCAGGATGCAAGACCTAAAATTCCAGCCCTCTTTAAGACATCTGCAAACTCACCAAGCCCCAAACAGAAGCCTCCTGCCGCAGGCTTTTCCCCTGAGGCCACATCAAGTCCTCCTTGCCTCCTCCCTTCCCCTACTCCCACATCGGCCAAGTTCTTGGATCCTGTCTAATAAATGATTACATTTCTGGCTGCTGCTGACCCCCTGGGTGGTCACCCTTTGCCTCCCATTGACCACGCTCTTCTCCTAAATACATGGCTCCTCTCGGTTGACCATCCTACCTCCAGTCCCATCCCCCATAACCCACCTCCCTGTGTGGCTGGAGAGCCCTCTCCAAAACTTGAGTTTGATTCTTTGATTCTTCAACTCTTCCCATTTGTTTCTTCTGGATGAAGGTCACTCTTTGGCATAACAGAAAAGCTTCTGAAGGCTTTGCCCAGCCTCCCTGCCCAAGCTTATCTCTGGCTACCACCCTCCTCTCTCTGCACTCTCCAGCCACATTGAGCCAGGGCTCCAAACAGACCCTGCTCTCTAGGCCTGGAACCATCCCCAGGCCACCCCTACCCAACCCCTCTGGTGCAGCTCAGGCCTCAGGCCCAGGAACCTGCCCTTCTCTGAACCCCCCCTCCATATCTGAGCTAAGGGTCCTTCTAAGTGCATTCCAGGGTCCTAATGCTCACCTTGGTCTTGACACTATTCAATAATTGTATGTTCCCTTGTCTGTCTCTCACACAGGCTAGACATAGCATTGTGGTTTGAATTACTAATATTCCTTTATTCAATGAACACTCATGAATATGATCTTTATGCAGTGCAAGGTCCAAGATACTGAGGGCACCTTGCAAAAGCAAAACAGGTCCAGAGCCTGCCCTCAAGACATATAGGCAAATCTGTTTATAAACACAGGCCAGTTTGAAATTGACAAATTCCAAAAGAGAAATATAAACTACATGGTATGGGGGTCCAAAGCAACAAGAATAACCTTACTGGTGGGGTGGGAATTGGGGCCCATGATGTGCGAACGATCAGCAGTGCAGGCTTTGGGGTGTGTTTGTCTGGTTCAAATCCGGACTCCAAGATTTCTTTACTAGGAAGTCACTTAACCTTTCCAAGATTCATTTTTTTCATCTTTAAATGGGAGGGAGGTGATCATAATATGCTTCTGAAGATTTTTAAGAATTAAACGAGATAATGCTAGGGATAAGGAAAAAGTCTGAAATGTCCTAAATTAAGTGCCATACATAAGAGACACAGAATGAGAGAGAAACAAGAGAAGGTCATCAGTCAATAGCCATGCTGCAGAACTAGCCAGAAACTCCACGATCCTGAATGAAGTCCCTTCAACAATGACCCAAAAGTTCAGCAGGAGCATCGCAGCCTCCTTGCATGTGAGCAGTGTGTGAGCATCACCAACAAGCATTTCACGAGCCTTCCCTATGGACTAGCCACCTACCCCAGGCCTGTCCTGGTTTCTAGTTAGCCTGTCTTCTTTACTGTTAACCAGTATGAATTGAAAGAACTTTGTTTCCTTGAGACCCCTTCTAAATGTGTCCTGTGACTTGAGCCTGACAGACAAGTTGTTTTCTGTTAACGGGCCTTGCTGCTGGTGAAGCAGAAACTTCCTGTCCCAGGACTCAGTCCTTTTTCTGGTTGCATCTGCAAAGGCTCAATAAACCCTTTCATATCAGAGATCTCTCTCTCTAGAGTTTTTGATTTGTCACTAGTAGCTGTAAAGTAAATAATTAAGTAAATGTTAGTAGCCATTGCTACTGAAGAGAAAGTGGCCTATGAGCTAGAACTTAAATGAGAGAAAATACCTGGATGTGCAGAAAGCAAATTTTGTGTAGGTATGTTTTTATTCCATAACTGCTCATCCTTCCCTTCCCTTCCTTCTTCTCCCTGAGCACACGTTTCCTGAAAGCTACCTACTGCCCAATCGCGCCCAGGCACATACTCACCTCTCCTTGTAGATGCCTCCCTGTAATGTCTTCCCAGGTGCTTCTAGAAGGTGACTGTCTGAATCTCCTCCATCCTTTCCCCATCTGCAGTGGGTTGACTAGTGTACCTCCCAAATGAATATCTAACCAGAACCTCAGAATGTGACCTTTTTTGGAAATAGGTTCTTTGCAGGTTGGTTAACTAAGGATCGCAAGATGAAATCAATCTGGATTTAGGGTGGGTCCTAAACTGAATGATCAGTATCCTTACACAAGAGGAGAAGCCAAAGTGGCCCAGGGAAGAAGGCCATGCAAAGACAGAGGCGGAGATTCCATAAATCAAGGAATACCCAGAGCCACCAGGAGCTGGGAGACAAGAAGGAAGGATTCTCCCCTAGAGCCTTTGGAGGGAACCTGGCCTTACCCCTACCTTGATATGAGATTTCTGGGCTTTACAACTGTAAGAGGATGAATTCCTGCTGCTCTATACCACCAAACTGATGGTAATTAGCAGCGGGTCTAGGAAACTACTACACCACCCCAACAGAATGAATCAGATGGACTCTTTCTGAAACACCCCACTCTGATCAGGCCTCTTGCTTGGCTAGCAGTCTTTAGTGGCTGCCCATAACCCCTGGGATGAAATGCAAGCCATGTGGGCCTGGCAGGCAGGGGCCTTCCTTCAGCTACCTCTGAGCGCTCTGGGTGCTCCTGACCTCATAAGTGCCTGGCCACCTTTCCCTGGCCCCACTGCTCAGCCTGACATCGGGTAACTGCCACTTTCCTCTAAGACTAAGAATTCAATGAACACCTTTACTTGACCAGAATGATTAAGGCCATTTGCCTTAAAACCTTATTACTCTCTAATGGGTAGAGTCCCACTATACTTTTGTCAAATAACCAGTCACCTATAATCTATAAAATGTAACCTGAAATGTAAAATTTAGCTTGTAATGCAAACTAAACAATTATTAGAAATTTTTGTCAAAGGGAAGCTTTTTGAAAAAATGACTAACCACCATCCTTTCTAAAAATATCAATAATTACGAAAGAGTTGGCTTAGAATCAGCTTCTCAGAGCAGCCTTCCCCAGTTTGATTAGGTGTTTCTTACAGAACTGGATACATTATATCCTGGGCAGCTTCTACCTTAACACTTACCGTATTAAAACCATCTGATTCCTTGTCAATCTCCTTCACCAGATTATAAGGCCTTTGACCATGTTCCATTCATCTTTGTGACCCAGTGACTATTATGATGTTTGACCCATGTGGATGCTCATAAACACTGGTTGAATGAATGAATGGGCAAAGAGTTAGAAGGGAGGTCTCTTTTTTGACCTAGAAGCTCAACACATGCTAGTGACCTATAGTGTGATTTCTTACCTCTGACATGAATGACTGATAGTCTCTGATTTTGTCTGCATATAAGGATCATAGCATGTTTTCAAAGCTGCTGGCATGATTGATTGACAGAGAAACCATTACCAAAAAAAAGTTAAATGATTACACTGGGTTCACAGTGCCTGTCTATGGATTAAAAAGCCTCAAAGAAATACAAAAAACATCATGTAGGACAGCCATGCGCTTTGAAAATGCACAAACAGCAAAAATAAATACATTCTAATGCTCTCAAAGTAATCTAAATTTCACAGAATAAACTTCTTACACCTTTACAGATAATTTATTGAGTTGTTATTAATAGCCTGTGATGACAAAGGCTGAATGTCAGAAAATGCTTTATTCAGTCATATACACATGTCTCAAAAGCCCAGTTTCCTTGACATTATTTTCTTGTCTCTAACTTTGGAATTTTCTAACTTCATATTCTAAAGTAATTCACACATAGTGTACTAGAATTAGAAAATTCTAATTTTCTACTTCTAATGGCTACTGATGTGTTTTAGGTATCTCCATCTGTGAACACAGGAGTCCTTTGAAAATATAGGGGAAAAAAGAGAAATATATATGTGCATGTGTATATAACACAAAACTATCACAGTTCAACAATGCACTGCAGTCTCACATGAAATACATGCCGGTGAAAATCTTTCATTATTTAGGAACTGAGAAGCCCTCAGCCCTCAAAGAGAACTTCCACCTGGACTAATTTATGGCATTTCTTAAAAAGAGGAAAAGTTCTGAAGCAGCTGAACGGGAAAGAATAAAGACAGGTATTCTGAGACTCACAGAAGGGAAGGCACCTTCTCGTCCTTCTGTCCCCACCCAGGGTTCCTCACTCCTAAGGCACCCTGGTCAGGAGTTCTCAGCAGGGCAGTATTCTAAGTAATGCGCCAGGTCCGTGCTGCCCCAGCGCCGCATCTCCTGCAATTCTGGAAAGCCCCTGCCTCCGTCCCTCCTGGAGGCCCCAGCCGCCACACTGCACTCTCATGTCCCCTCATCCATGGCTTCTTCTGACTCCTTCCACGCTAAGGCCAAATCCTCCTCAGCCCAACGCCACGGCGCCCAGTGCGTGGGGCTGTGGCTCTGCTCGGCTCCTGCCGGCAGGTGAGGGAGGCCAGGCTCTGCCAGGGTTGCTGCACCAAGGCGCACGGGGCTGCATGCAGGGCGCCCCAGGGCAGCTCCCCCAGGGGCTCAGGTCCCTCAGCTCAGTGCACACAAATGCCTTTTATTAGCTGGCTTAATTCTTTTTTTAAATTAATGGAGGCATAAATAAATTATAAATAATGAATGGCAACGAGCAGCCTTTCTTCCTCCTGCTGTCCTGCCGCCTCCCTGTCTCCAGCCACGCAGATGAGATGCCCGCCGACTGCTCCTCATCCCCAGCCTGGTCCATGGCCTTCCTTTCCAGAGGAAAAGAAAACTGGGAGGTGGGAGTCTAGGGGTGGTGGGTGACCCATGGCAAGCTCCCTGGATGAATGCAGGCCAGGAGCTCAGTCACGGGGTGAGGTGAACAGTGCAAACAGAAGCAGAGCCTGCCTCCATCCGCAGGCCCCACAGCACAGGCCCGCCAGGCCCTCCAAACAACAGGACAGCTCTCCTGCCAGGGCACACGTGTGTGTGTGTGTGTGTGTGGGTGTGGGTGCATGTGTGCATGCACAAGAGCCAAGCAATCATCTCCCCTCCACTTACAATCTTCCCCAAGATGAAATGTATTGGGTATCCCAAAACTAATGACAAACGTGATGGCGTCCGTACTCTTTTCTCCAATAGCTTGGCAGTGGAGGGAAAAGTAACCCAGCTGGTTATTTACTGGAAGTCTTTCACACAGGCAGGACATAGCAGAAAGCTTTCAGCCTGTTCTCCAGCTCGTCTGTGTCACCGTGCCACCTCGTCAGCTCCCCTGCCTTTGCCTGGACACGTTGCAGGGATGCTAGGTTACTTCTGTTAACCAGCTGACCGTCATGTTACCCCTGCAGGCCTGGAGTCTAACACATATAAGTGACTCTTCCAACTGCTGCTCATGTGACCTTGGACAAGTTCCTTAGCTTCTCTAAGATCCATTTCTTCATCTATAAAACAATTTTAATAATAACTGCCTCCTCACAGACTTGTTGAGACAGTCAGCTGAGATGATGCTTGTTAAGTTAGAACAGAGCCTGGCCCATAACAAGTGCTCCATAGATTACACCTATTACGATTATGCTGTTTTTATAGTAATGCAGATCTTTGTTTATGGGTACCACTAACTCAGCATAAAGTGGCATACCCAGGATCCCCAAGTGAGATCTTACTCAGTTTCCTTTTTGACCTACAAGATCTTCTGGCTTACTGCCTGTAGTGGCAAATGGTGGCCCCTAAAAGATAGGTCCACATCCTAATCCATGGGAACTGTGAATGTGACCTTATCTTGAAAAAGAGTGCACATGGAATTAAGTCAAAGATCTTGAGATGAGATCATCCTGGATTATTCCAGATGCAATGCCAAGTGTCCTTATAAAAGACACAAGAAGGAGATACACAGAGAGAGGAGGAAGAGGTAATGTGACCATGGAGACAGAGACTGGCTGGAAGCAGCCACCAGCCAACAATATGCTTGGAGTTAGTAGAAGCCAGAAGAAGCAAGGAACCAATTCTTCCCAGAGCCTTTAGAGGGAGCACAGCCCTGGGACACCTTGATTTCTGGCTTCTGGTCTCCAGAACTTTGAGAGAATAAATTTCTGTCATGTTAAGCTACCGAGCCCATGGTAATTTGTTATGGTAGCCCTAGGGAACTAATACCCTGATAATAAGTATTTTTAAATTATGCATTTTTTAATTCCTTTTAAATTTTTAATTTGTTTTATAAAACAAAATGATACAGAGTAGCAAAGAGGGATTTCATAGGTAGGTAAATAGCACTAATTAATAAATCTTGATGTTTGCTCAAATGCACACACAACTGTTTATGGTGTTTAATAACATAAAATCACTTTTCTCCTTCCATCATTTATGCAAAAAGAGAGATCACAGAGCAAGTGACAGATGCTTCCATCACATTTGCATATTCAATAAAGACAAATGGGCTGAAAAGGAGCAAGCAGATGAAAAGCGCCAGCATTTCCCAAGGAATTAACATGGATCATGGCTGCAGTCATAATGCAGAGGACACAACTGCACACAAGTAACAAGACAAACAAACTTCACACAGAAATTAGGAATTAGGGAATTAGAGCCAGGAGAAAAACGAAAGCAAGATTTAAAACATAAGCTTAATTAGCCAGAAATAAGAGAATCACTGCATCTTAGTGACACAGGATCTCAAGTCATCTAGGTCACTCTCCGTAATGAAAGCAGTAATCACCTTCACAACCCCCCTAACAGTTGTTATTTGGCCTCTGCTTGAATTCTTCCAGGAATGGAGAGTTTACTATCTCACGTGCCTGCCTTCCATGAAAGCTTTCTTTGAAATATCTTAGCCAGAGCAAGAGAAAATCTAAATCCACTGGTGCCCATTCTGATCTAAGAACTTGATACAATTGTTGCATTAGTTCATTTGACAGACAATGACCAGGCTTACCTATGAGCCAAGCGCTGTGATACACAAGAATCTAGAGACTCACAAGCCAGGCTGGTAGTCACAGTAACACAGGGTGAGCCAGAGGCTGAGCAGACAGTATGCTGCCGTGTTGCTCACATGGTGACAATGGGTATCTACCCGAAGCCAGCCTGAAGGAGGGAATTAACACAGAGAGCTTTCTGGAAAAGGTGACCTATAAGCCTCAGCCTGATTAAGTGTGTGTGTGTGTGTGTGTGTGTGTGTGTGTGTGTGTGTGTGCAGAGGATGCAGGGCATGTAGGGGAGAGAGGATCCGGGGTTTCCTTCACTTAATCAAGTCTTTTTGGGCCCACCTAACTGTTGCCAATATTGTGTTACATCCCGAGGATGCACAAGGCAGGAAAGAAACAGAATTCCCAAGCCTCATGCAGCTTCCAGTTGGGTGAAGGACACAGACAATAAATTAAATTGGAGTTAGTAGAAGCCAGAAGAAGCAAGGAACCAATTCTTCCCAGTTGACCACATGGCCAATAAACAAAATAAATAGGAAAATGCATAGTCTGCCAGGTGATGACAAGGGCAATGGAATAAAATACAAAGCCGGAAAGGCGGATGGTCGAGTCCAGAGTGAAGGGCCAATTTTGCACAGGGCTTGTCCAGCTGAGCAGAGCTACCCAGGGAGCAGCCCTAGGAAAAACATGTGCTTCCGGTTCTCTCCTCCAGGTCCCCCTGGTGGCACCCAGCACATCCAACAGCGTCTAACCTACCTTCCCTCCAAAAGCTCCGATTCTCCGGTCAAGCCTAAAACATTATTGTATGAATGACATTAAATAGAATAATCTGAAAATAATGGTATCGACAGCATCTTAAAAAACCCAAAGCAATCTCAAAAAACAGTATCATAGAAACCAATGAGCAACTGCAAAAGGGGGTTCTTTTGGAAAAGTGACACTACATCAAATTATTTTGTCATTCCTCATTCACATTCAGTCAGGACACACAGCTCCACCCAAACCTGGCAAGAGAGACCCCTGCCCCAGGCCCTGAGCTTTCAAGCTCCCTGCAGCCCCTCTAGCCCTGCCTCACCCCACGGGGCCCAGGGGACTCACAGCTGGAGTCCACCACCTCCTCAAGAAAGCTGGCAATTCAGAAGGAGAAATAAACATAGAAACAAAGGAAGGTAAGTTATAAAATCTAAATGAGGTAAATAAATTGCATCAGGTAAACAAGAAAAACAAATGAAATCTGCAGAAAAAGGGACAGTACTGTGGACCAGAACAGTTGAAGTTCTCAAACTCATGAGAAAAAGGAGCTTGTCCCTCAGGTGAAATTTGACACAAGTTTTTTGGCCTTTCTGAGGGAACTACACAAAGTAGCCTTTTATTTGCAAGTAGTAAGGCATTTATAATTGCTAAAGAAATTTTAGGGAAAAAAAGGAAATTAATGAGATGCATTAAAAATATCTTAAATGTCAATAATTAATTAACAATGTGGTCCTGGGACAGGGGTCCACAGCTTAATGGAATAAAAATAAATTCTAAAAACAAACCCTAATGCATTTAATATTTTGAGTTGGATAAAAGTGGCATTTCTGGATGAATCACTCAACAAGTGGTTCTAGGAGAGTTATGGAGGGAACTATACCTTACCAAATCAAAGTTTAAACACTGAAACATGTAAAGGTATATCCATGAACATATTAGTAGAAAACACAGGTATATCGTTACATCCTGT
The DNA here is from genome assembly GCF_030020395.1 of Manis pentadactyla. NCBI lineage: Eukaryota > Metazoa > Chordata > Mammalia > Pholidota > Manidae > Manis > Manis pentadactyla. Next base: position 50,164,071 of record NC_080025.1, read on the forward strand.
GAGGGGTAAAGATAGCTTTTGTTTTTCTAACTATATGCTAAAATTAGACACCATAAAGTGAAGGGTTGACAGCTCTGATTATAGAAAGAAAAAAAATTCTTTGAAAATAATCATAAACAAAATCCAAGACAAAAAACAAATGAGGAAATATTGCAAACTTATAAAGGACAAAGTTGGTATTCTCTGCAAATAAAGAGTATCTTAAATTATAAGCCAAACAACAAACAGACACATAGCAAAATGGGTCGAGATCATGAAGATGCCACCTCAAAATCAGTGAGTTCAGATGGACAAAAGTAGACACAAAATGGTTTGATCTCACTATTTAACAAAATAACTCAAAGAAAAACAATAGTTTCATTTTCTCATTCATCAATTGGCAAGGATTTTAATAAATGATAAAATTCTGTGCTGTATTTGCAAAGACACATGGAGATCTTAAAAATATTAGGGTTTGTTTTATATTTGTGGGTAGAATTATAAATTTATAAAAACTTGCTGATAGCCAATCTGGCAATAAAGGTCAAAAACCTTAGAATTTTACATACACATGAACCTAAGATCTCCTTTTAAGAAACTTACTTAAGGAAGCTAACAAGTCTGTGTGTAAAGATTTATCTATAAGGCTGCAAATGTCAGAGTTGCTAGGATAAAGGAAAAGTGGTTGGTTAAATAAACTGTCAGATTCACACACAGGATGAATATTTAGTGCAATGGTTCTCAAAGTGATCTCTGGAACAGCAGCTCCAGTATCATCTGGGAACTCGTTAAAAATGCAAATTCTCCGGCCCTTCCCAGACTGACTGAGTCACAAATTCTCAAGAGTCATGCCCAGCAATCCGTTTTAAGGAACATTCCAGGGGATGCTGATGCACACTACACTTTGAGAACCTTTCATTCTGAACATAAATCAGGGTCCAAGGAGGAACTAGATGGGACATTCAAATTGGGCAGTTTGAAGAATTTTAAAAAGTGACCTTTTACATATGTAAATAAACCACAAGAAGTGCTGCAGGATCCTGAGACTGGTAACAGTAGGGCTGCATTACCATCCCTGGAGGGGATGTAACTAGACCTAAAGAGAGGTAGTTGGGTGGGAGAGCTGGCCAGAGGGGGCCTGGCCTAGGCGGAGGACACAGCAAATCACCAATGACCCCACAGGAGGCCGAGGTAGGATAAATACCCTGCCTCACTTTCCTTCCCCTCTCTCATCTCCTGCCGGTGCTCCCACTGGATGAACCCAGAAGCCAGGGAAGCCCAGTGATGTGGTCCACTCCAGCCAGTCCCTGGGCACGCGTGGGGTGAAAGGGAAGAGTAGGGTTTGCACGGGAGGCAGAAGATAAAGAGCACATGTAGCCATGGAAAAGGATTGTGCAGAAGAACATTCATATGGAAAGTGTTCATGAAATACCAACTTTTTAAAAAGCAGAACATGATCCCTTTTTCACTAGAAATATATACCATACATCTTTTGTGCACCTCCACACATACACATGAAAAAAAAAAATGCTTGCAGGACATCTTCCGAAGTGCTAACCATAGTTATTTCTTGAAACCATGGGTAAGTTCTTTTTACTTGATTCTTTTTCCTTGTCTATGTTTCCTTGTTACTAGAATCTTTTTACTTGCCTATATTTTCTAAAAGTTCTACAAAAAAGGAATTCAAACAAAATCATGAATAAAAGAATCTCAAAGAAAATGATAAAAATAGTATGCTTTCCCAATACCTTAACTGTTCATTGTTAATAATAACCACCCATATTGGTCAACATTTATTGCCTTTAAATTTTAAAAAATTTTGGAAACAATGTGACTATAGAAAAAGAACGTGTAATGAAAAACAATACTAATTGGTCCTATTTAATAAACATTTGAGTGACAGCTATGAATACAGAGTGCCCTGGCTTATACCAATCAATGCCCATGAGAAGCTTCCAAGATGGGAGCTTTATTATTTCCACTGAATGGATAGGAAAAACTAAAGCTCTCATACATGAAAGTTGTTAGTTTAAGGCTTCACACCTTATCAGCAGGAGAGCAAGACTCAGACCAGCCTAAGGCCAAAATCTGTGTTCCCTATTTCTGTGGATTTGAGTGAATTTGATTTTAAAAAGAACATATCAATTTTGTCCTTATAAAAATAAACCCTGTGACAGAGTAGTTTGTGGCCTAATTTCACACTATAATTTGATTACCTTAAGAGCAGAGTAATGGTTTCCTCTCAATGAGTCAAAATTATTATTTTAATAGTCTACTCAGAGAAATTTACATATCAAATATGAAAATATTTAAATTTTTCCTTACTCTAGGTTTAAATAGTACAGCCAAAGGAATGAAAATGCAGATAAAACATTTTCTGAGTGTTTAGTAGAGGCTACTGTAAGGAATTCATTTTCGATATGAAATCTCTGGAGTTCAAAGATTTTTAATTCAAGCCGCTCTACCTGACGCAATATCTCGCACAGCTTTTAAAGCACCCTGTTTGATATACTGTATCAATATACAAATGGCACTTTTTTGAATATCTGCCTCTCCTATTTGAATATAAAATCCTCTGAAGTGAAGATGTACATTTTATTAGTATTGGTTTCCACCATGCCAGCAAAATGCCCAGTTTTCTGAGTGAATGTGCATCAGTCAGGACAGGCTAAGTTACACTGTGGTAATAAATAATCCCCCACTCCTACCCCCCATCTCAATGGCTTAATCCAACAAAAGTTTCTTTCCTGAATCACACTACGTGTCAAATCTGGGTTAGTAGGGGAGATCTGTCTATCAGGAACAGACACTAATAGTAGCTTTTGCTTGACATATGCTGTCCCTACCACCTCTGTGTGGAAAGAGAATGGCTTGAATAGTCTCATAAATTTCAACCTAGAGGTAACACGTATAACTTACACTCATATTCCAGTGGCCCTTGTAAGTCTGTGACCATGCTTAACTCCAATGTACAATTCTACCATATGTCTGGGAGATGGGGAGCCAGAAATATTTGATGGCAGAATTAAGGACAGCCACAGAAAGGTTTTGAGAATGAATTAGGAAGTTATTCATCAGTTTACATGAATACATTTACTCACTGTTGATGGCCTACCATGTCAGTTTATCTTCTTGATACAAACTGAGCCAAACATAGAAATAGACAGCTTTATGTATCTCCTTGACATTACAGTTGTGTTACTGTTGAAATATCTACTACTTTTATTTCATTACCTGTGGCAAATTCATAACTATAAATTTTATTCATTACTCTCACCTATCTATACGTACAAAGATAAAAGAAAGAACCATTGATTAATAATGGCCAATAAAAAAAGTGGAAGAAGAAAGAATGGTTTGAGGACACCCCATAATTCATGCACTCTATTCAGTGAACAACTACTGAGGGCCTGCTCTGGCCCAGAGACCGGAGAGACCCTGGAGGTACAAAGATGACTAAGACACAGTTGCTGGCCTCAGGCTGAAAGAAAGTGCACCAAAATGGTAGCATATATAATGTATAGTTTCTTTTCTTGAAATGATAGTCTTTCATTAATTAGATGTTTGCTAACGTGTTTCTTTTATAATTTTGTTAAAAAATACTGTTAAAAAAACCTTTCTAATCATCTATCCTTTTCACCCAAGTTCAGAACTGGTATGATTTACTTTCCCTAATTAAATGCTCTTGGGTACTTAACTGTAGCTGCTCATTTCCTTCCTGTCTAGCTGTCATAAGATTCATTCCAGATTTATTGTCTTAAAGACTTAAACAAGAAAGGGACAAGTGAAATGTAATTCCTTGCTAGTTCAAGTGGCTTCATCCATGAATAAAAGGCCTTATTAACCATATGCTTTTCCTATTCATTCACAAATTCACTAACTGTTACACCTGTGGAATGCCACTGGGCACACAAGGTGGGCAGGGCATCTGCAAGCACAGCAAGCCAGGGAGCGCAATGGTTTCTACCAAGGCCATTTCATAAAGGAGGTGACAACCGCATCCCAGGATAAGTGCCTGCCAGCTTTTATTATCTTGGAGATAATATAACTATTGTACAGAAAGAGAAACACAGTAGTTTAATATTGAGCAAATATAGAAATGTACTTCCCAATAAATCTATCAGACATGTTTAAATTGAGCGTCAAGTGTTTGTTAGACAAAGCATTTAAATAACACAGATTTATAATTATTTTCTCAAAGTAAAATATACAATTTCCACAAACACTGCTGAATAATTTTTAATAATCTCAAATTTCTTATCATGTAGATTTGTTTTTCCCTGTTCACTAATCTCACTCTATACTTTTCTATACGTGATTTTCTTTTCATGTTGTGTTTTATCCAAAAAAATTCTTCGATGAGTTATAAATCTTTTCTGTTCCCAAAGTTTCCTTTGTTCTCACTTCCAGTTGCCATAGACCCTACCCCTCTTGTGTGTGTCTGTTTACTGCTTATTTAAAACAATTTTATTTCCTTGAGGACATTTTAAAGAGTTCTTAAATTTGATTGCAGTATTTTGCATCTCCACAAGTATTTACATTTACATAAAGTTTCATAATTTCTAAGAACTTTCCTGTATGCTACTTCATTTGATAGAACAAAGCATAGGTCCATTATTTTAAAAGCTATACTCCAAATTGGCCAAGACACTCAAGAGGTGCATGGATCTACCCCATGGTTTGAAAGCCAAAAGACACAGCCTTGGGCTGCAGCTGCCCCCCTTGTAGGCAGTCATGCAAAATACAAACTTGAGGACTGGGGAGCAGCACTGGGTGGATTCAGGAGAGTCAGGGATGTTCTAGTTCTAAGGTGACACATCATCTTTGTCTACATCCAATGGTACATAATTTCACAAAGAAAACAAAAAGATAACCCCTAACATTTCCACAGGACATTATTCTTGCTTTACTGTGGAAGAAATACTACTCTACAAAAATGCGTCTTGGAAACCATCAATGACAGACGCTGTGAGAGTGGAGGGAGGCCTCCATGATCTGGCCCCTGACTGAGCTGCATTTAAGAAACACCACAGCATGTCTTGAACAGTCCAGCTTGCTGCACTCAAACACATGATGTTCTTGACAGTTCCTCATTATTTGCAAACCCAGGAACTGGTTTTAAGCATACTATTTTGAATTGATAGGGAATCCAAGTAACATATTAGGATTAAATATATTTCTCCAGAGAGAAATTGCTTTTCTAACAACTTATTCAAAACAGCTTAAATATTACAAGTAAATGTTGCATTTACCTTTCAACAAAAAACATAAAGTTTGTAGGCATGAACCTGGGAGTATCCAATACTAACAAGAGTAATAGGAACTAATATTTTTTATCTCAATTCTGTATGCTTTACAGACTCTGATTCTCACAACTCTACCAGCTGGTTGTTAATGTCCATTCTGGGCCTAAGGAAAACGAGATCAAGACAATGGAGTAAACTGTCAGATGCTGCACAGTTCTTAGCAGAGTCAGGCCAGGAACCTTTGTCTTTCTTCAAAGTCTTTCCACACCCAGTCTCCTGATCAGCAGCAAAGAAAAGGTTTATCCACAGAAAAACCTGCCAGATGCTGCAGAGGTCACCTGACCTCAATATAGACGCATCTGTGTTCCCAGATGAAAACTAGATATTAAAAAGCATTTTTTTTCTCAAAATAATCTACAGGTTTAATGTGACTTCAATCAGAATACCAATGGGACTTTCTTTTTGGGGGAGGGCTTTTTCATGGAAATGTTACCCTAAATTTCATTGATATGTATAAAGAGGGAATGAATGCATGTGCTTATCTCTGAGTTCTCCTTCCAAGCTGATGAGACAGCAGTAGATTTTAAAAACCATGGCCATAAAACTACAGTTATCAAGAAAATACAAGAGATAATGATGAATGAGACAATCCATACACTTTTTAAAATAAAAGATGGTGTGGGGATAGGTGATTTTTTTAAAAAGAACAAAAAAACTGAGATGAAAAACTAGCCCAAAGAAAGGGCAGTCAGTAGGAGGGAAGCCAATGTACATCACAGAATCTCAGGAAGTTCCAGATCAGAGGGGAGAAAAGAGGGGCCCCCAAACAGGAGAAAGTGTATAAAGGGAAAGTTGGCTTTCATATCAGAGGGGAGACCCTGACCAGCCTGCTCCCGCTCCCAGAATTCTCCCAGTCAATCTCAAACCCTAAGGAAGGAGTCTGGAATCTTTTTCTCTTCAAGAAAGTAACCAAGGAAAAATACCTACAGATATGAAGATCGAAGGGATTTTCCAGTGAAGGGAAGTCTACCAACTGACAGACTGAAGTTTCATTCTTAAATATGACTAGACAGACAAGGATGACCAGATTTTTGAAGAAAGCTTCTAATAGGAACTATAGAGATAAAAACAAACAACAGTCAAGTTAGAAGAATTTGGAAGAAACAGACATCAAAGAGAAAAAAAAAAGTAGTTCTATAACCTTATTTGAGAGAGTACGTCCATGAAACAAGAATAGGAGTCTATAAAAAAACAACAAAGAGTAAGCTAAAGCTCTCAAAAATTAAAAATTAAATATTGATGTCACAGTACAATTCTTTAAAACTAGTTAGAACTTCAGTTTCAGATTGTTATTATAATGTTGTTACTTTGAGTCTCTTATTTTAGGATTTTTTTTTTATTCATAGGTATATTAAAATCCCCAAACTTATGTTTCAAAACATATTTTGGCTTATCTACAAGACTATTGGTTTCAATATTTACAACTGTTTCATCTCTGCACTTTCTCACAATGTTGCTGGTTCTGCATTCTGATGGATTTTTTTCCAGAAATAATGCATTAATAGCATACTTCCTAAAATACTGACATGATGCAAAGCATATTTTTTGTGTGGCTGTACAAATATTAGTTTGTCTGCATGAAGCACTCACTGTAGGCTCAAAATTTTGGTGAACTTTGCTCTTTTGTCATCAGACAACTAGTGTGGTAAATGAGCTATTTGGTAAAACTGTTGGTCTCTTCCATCTTTTTTCTTTTTAATTTAAATGTTTATATGATTTTTCTCTTTACCCATGAAATTAAGGCATATTGTTAGGATATGTATATGTGTATATCTTTTCTGATATCCTATATGAGTTTGGGAGGACTTTTTCACCAGAAACTCCAGTCTTTAGTAAAGGTAAATTTTCTTTCTCTTTCTTTAAGTATTACTGCTTCTCCATCTCCTCCAAGTTGGAGTGGATGAGGGGGATAAACTCATGTTAGAAACACTAAATCTATCCTGTCAGTCACTTTTCTTTTATAACTCCTACTTATTTATATTTTCATTCTGTGTTCTATGAAGATTCCTCAAATCAGTGTCTAAATCCCAAATTCAATTTCTGCACTGTTAATTAGCATTTGTTGCCAATACTTGTGGTGCTCTGTCAGCAAGCAAATTTACAATTTCCCTTTTCACAGCAGCCCACTTTTTTGGCACAATACACCCCTCAACTCTCCCTGAGATTGCTAACTGGGGTGTATTTAAATGTCTCTTCTATTTTTCCGAATTAATTCTATTTTATGCATTTTCTCTGAAAATGCACCACATCCTCCCCGTACTAATTTGACCTGCTGCTTCTCTTCAAATTAAGATTCTTTATTGTTTGTCCATACTTATCAAATGAAAGTATAATTCATTTTTACAAGAACAAGTTTTACAGAGCATTTTCTGTGCACCAGGCTTAACTTTACGTTATGTAAACCTCCAAACAATCCTATGAGATCTTATCATCTTCTCTGAGTGTCACCTAGAGGTGAAAAGACATAGGTAGTGTGTCAAGTTAGGGATTCTGTCCCAATCCCTAAGGTCTTTTGGCCCCTCAAACCTTACTTACTCCTCCAGCCTCTCCTTGGAACCATGGGACACCTGGCAGTCAGGGCTGTGGGTGCCCGGAGGAAGCCTGGGAGGAGCACATGATTGATTTTTCACCTTCTTTTTTTCTGCATTTGTAGTGTGACTATGGAGTCAGTGCAGACCTCCTTCCCCCTGCTCAGGTAGGAGCCAGCCTCGGCCTATGCCAGCTACACCTAGTGAGTCATCCACTGAGTGAAGCCTGGGGGGAAGGCCAGGGCACCGTGCAGGGAGAGAGAACAGCTCCTTCCTCACTCACCCTTCCCCTCCCAACCTCAGCGGCTCAGGTCCCAGATTCCTCCGGACACCATGCTTCGCCTGTACTGGGAAAAAGATCACACAGCATGGACTGATATTTTGGTCATTTTGATTTCATCTTTAAAATGTTGGTTCAGTGCTGGTACCCTCCCATGTTAAAAAAAACAATCTATCTGAAATCAATTGTTAATATTGTTAAGCAATGCTATGGGCAGTGTAACTAAAAGCTTAGGTCCCCTTGATTCAAATCCTGACTTTGCAAATTTCTATGTGAACTTGAGCAAGCTATTTACTTCTCTAAATATTTCTTTTTCTGGTAAATTAGGGATAATACAGGGTTATGGGGCAGAATAATGAGATAAGGCATTTAAAGCATTTAGCACAGTGACTGGTTTACAGTAATACAATAAATGTTTGTTATAACTATTTTTTACTGTAAAACCAGAGTTGGCAATGCTACCAGGATATCCTAAAGACCACCACAATGATTTTGAATTGTTTGAGTTCTAGCTTTGGGGGGAGGGATAATAAATAATAGAAAATAAAGAGCAAAACCATCAATATTTACAAGTGATATGATATATAAAGTCTCAACAACTGTATTGTCTGAGCACTTTTGTATATAAAAAGTCTGAAAAAAGTTTTGAAGAATATACCTGTATATTTGTTTGCTCTTTTTACTTTTTATTTTTAAATAATTCCAACTCGCAGACATGTTTCAAAAGTGGAACAGTTCTAGTTTATCTTCCACCAAGCATCCCCTTACATCCTTTATCAAAATAAGGCGCTTGTCAAAATGAAGTATTTGTGCAACTCTGCAAACTAGAGACTTTCACTGCACCTTTTGCTGTCCTTTCTCTGTTCCCAGATCCCATATATGATCCCCCAGCATGTCTGTCATGTCTCCTTGGTCTCCTCCGATCTGGGACAGTTCCTCGGTCTTTCCTTGTCACATGACCCTGACACTTTTAAAGAGTTCTGATCCGTTTTCTTGTAGACCATCCCTCGGTTTGAGTTTGGCTGATATTTTCTTGTGATTAAATTGAGATTTGCTTACATGACATAGTCATTACTGCAGTGATCAAATGGTGATTTTCTATTTCCTTTATTTCCTCTGCCTTTACCAACTGCAAGTCTTCTGTAAGGAAGAGTTGTCCCTACACATTTGAGGCCAGCTGAACTTCAGAGCTGGAAGGGACTTCAGGATCTTCCAAGACCCCAGATGCCTGTGACACCAGATCACCTGGGAGCTTATTAGAAATGCAGGTCCTGCCCACAACCTGCCAGATCAGCATCTGCATTTCAACAAAATTCCTGAGTGATCCATGTGCTCAGTTTTTTAGAGGCTCCATGTTTATTTAGGGGCTTGCCCACTGAGATCACACTTGGAGTTAGTAGCAGAGCCAGTCGACACTCCAACTCCTGACTCCCAGTTCAGGCTCCTCCTCTGACCCATTCTCCAAGGAAATCCAAAGTATACAAGACTTGAACTCAGAGCTGAATTCAAATATTTAATATTGTTTAATTACTATTTGAGTATATACTCATTCTTAGGTAAGATCCTTAGCCTACCTGAACTTCAGTTTCTGCATCTGTAAACTGAAGGAAATATTAACTAACTTTAAGGATAAAGGGAAGACAAGAGATAATATGAGGAAAGCACCTGGTAGAGGAAGTTGGCATGTGATGACACAGAAGTGTGCATGCAATGTGGCCCTGCTGGTGGCAGTGCTGCCCACACAGGCCTTCAGCTGTGGCTTCAGCCCCTTCAGGGTCAGCTCAGGGTCAGAGAGCTGCCTCACCCAAGATCCTGACCTTCCAATGGTGACACATACCCAAAGACAAGGATGTAGAGGGTCCACCAATTTGGGACCATACAAAACAAGCCTGAGGACCACTTCAGCTCCAGAGGCACTCCTGCTAACACATCCCAAACACCTAGCTCCATTTCACATTCGATTTCCAGGAGAACACAAAATGCCACATGATACAAATAGGTTCTCAAGAATTGGGGACAATTTTTGTGAGTATGCTTGCTATGTCTTTTGGGGACAGCCTTTGCATATTGTCCCATACCACTAAATATAAACTGACCCAAAATATGTATTAAGTACTTCTTATGCATCAGGCACAGTGCTAGTTATACAGATGCAGTTTAGCAAAGCAATGCTTGTAGTCAAGTAGGTAAGACCGAAACTACACAAGATGGTGCAATTAACCAAAACACCATTTTGGCAAGACTACTGTGGTCAGTGGCTGGTCCCTTCCCAATCCAAACTCTCCTAATATTCCCATCAGGGAATATTAGCTCCATCAGGGACCATCCCTGGAGAGCCCTGGGGGTCAGAGGAGAAGGGTCATCACTCTCTTTCTAACAACAACAAGAAAGACACAATCTGATTTTAAACTAAAGAAACTCATTGCTTCCTGAATGACTCACTGCTTCCTCTTCAATACAAAGTCCACACATGTGTCAGCGGGTTCTGGACATCCAAATCATGAAGAATGTGGAACTGGATTTTATAGCTCTGCTTTTAAAAAGTATTTCTAGATGTTTCTCTGCACCTTCATTTCAGCTGTCCAGCAATAACAAAAGAAAAACTGCATTGTGTTTCTTCTTGCAAAGCAATGTGTCCTGGAAGCCAAATGAACTCATTTTTCTTTTAAGCAAAGAGCAAAATGCATTCTACATTGCTATCTCAACAGGCAGACATAGTGTAAACCTCAATTATTTCCTCTGATGAAAGATCTCTTAGCCTGAAGAGTTGTCCTAAAAAGAACACACAATACATCCTGGCATCATTATATCTGTATCAGCATTAGAAAAATCAGAACAGGCACATTAAATGTTTGCCTGGGTACTACCTTTTATTTTTTAGCTCTGTTTGAAAGCTTAGTGAAGGTTTCCTTGAAATGATAGACAACTTTAATGGTCTTTCACAAAAATGTTAAAAATACACAATTTCCATTACCCACGGCTGGCCAGAGGCGAGCTACACAACTGTACTAGCACACAGAGCAGCCTTAAAGTAGTCCTTAGAAGTACAAAGGCCCCCAAAGTGCCAAATAACCCAGTTCTGACATCCCAATTCGATGATCTCTATGACCTACTCATTTTCTCCATGTTCATCTTCCCATGTTCACATGTTCTGAATTAGCATCACAGTCTCCCTGGCAGAGCAAGTTCTGTGTGCAGACAAGGGGCTTGCCCAGTGCCCTGTATCTGATGACTGTGGACACACACCACTTATTTTCCTTGTTTGTAACCAAGTGGAGTGGATATACCCAAAGAAGACTGGTTCATCACACACCTTCTGTTTCTCAGCTTCAGAAGCTTCTCTCTTGAAAAACATGACACCTCTCATAGCTAATTCCACTCCAGAGCCACCAGGTGAATACATTCTCAGGTATTCAGAGCTGTTGCAGCTTAAGGCTCTAATTTCTAGGTCCATATATCATGTTCCACTCCCTACTTTTTTTAATTATTTATGATTCATTTAGAAGTTTATACACTGCCTTAATGCCAAAAATATTTTAGGGGTGACATAAATGCATGTAAATCAGCGGTTCTCAACCAAGAGGAATTTTGCTCTCCAAGGGACATTTGGAAATGTTTGGAGAAAATTTTATGGCCAGGGGTGGGTGAGACAGCCATGAGTGGGCAGAGGCCAGAGATGCCACTAAATGTCCTGCAAAGCATAGGGCCAATCCCCGCAAGAAATGATTATCTGTCCCAGAATGTCACTAGAGCTGCAGTAGAAAAACCCTAAATCCAATATGAGAGAAAAATGAATGGAAAAGGACTAAGGACAAAGCAAAACTGGAAACAGGCAGTAAAATTTAGTCAGAGGCAAATATTTTGCTGTAGATGGACCACAGATCTGGCTCTGGGCGTCCTATCAGCCAAACCAAAGAGGGAAGTACCATATGGTAGAGGCAACGGCGACCACAACACAAAAACTAGTGACCAGCCACCGTGGGGATGCTTCTGTTCACTCACAAGCCTGAGAAGTCCAACTTACGCTTTTATCATCATCATGTTTTAACGTCAAAAACTATGTTCCTAAGGCCAACATAAATGAGACAAAGGGTGACAGAAAGAACCACATCTTCCACCATAAAGGCCCCAAATGATACCTCCCAGTATGGTTTCAGTGTGGCTGGTCCTTACGTGCCCACAGTGCACAGCCTGCACCCAACGCGCCCGGCCTGCAAAGGACCAAAACTGGTAGACCTGAATCCACCTCCACTCTGATTCGCTCTACTTTGCCCCCAGGGTAAGGGTAACATGCAAACTATACAGAGTGTTGGACAAAACATAGATCTTCCATGTGTTGCATAGTCTCTGTTTCGGGCTCCAGTGTTTCACATGCTCAGTTTCTCACAACCACACCCCATACCATCAGGCAGCAGACAGTCTGAGGTTATCTCCTGAGGCAACAAATTAGAGCGTATAGACTTTTTAATTAAGGAATTCCACAGGAGTCAACTGAAAGCTCTCAGTGGCCAAAGCAAGAAGCTAGACTTCCACAGAGAGAAGACATGTGTCCATTACACCTAGACACCATTCATTAAGATGTAAGAAAAAGGAGAAGGTAAACAATTCTAATTTCACCAGTGATACACTCTCAACCGTACTAAGGAGCCATATTGACTAGATTGAATACACACAGCTGAACTCGTAATCCCATCATTCCCTATCTCAAGATTCAAAAGCCAGAGGAAAATAGCTTAAAAAGTGTGAAATAAATCCTACTGAGAGAACTACTAATTTATTTTGAGAAAAATGTGGAAGATCTACTTTATATCAAACACTAGAAACATACTTTATATATGTACAGGTTGAAATGTTGAAAAATAAAGCCAACAAATAATTTAGAACACACATGTATAGATTATTTATGTCTAAATTCATGTTATCCTCCCATCTATTTTTAAACAGTAGAAGGTATTTCAAGGTTACCCTTCTTGCAAAGCAAGAAAACAGTAAAATATTGGTAATTCTACCAAGTAAAATTGAATTGCATGGGCTTTTGAATATCAAAAATGGCGTAAAACGTAGGACCCAAATTTTAGTGTCTAATTCCATTCTCCAGGTAAAAGAAACCAGAGCTCCTTGGAGAAATGGCTGATTCTAGGACTGAAACGGGAAATATACAAGATGAGCCTGGGTATCTTTCATGGTGCCAGGAAACAAGGAGGTGCTCACAAAACAAAGCAAGAAAACCTCACCCACTGAAGAGGAAGGTCAAAAAGACAGGGGAGTCAACTGAAAGGGCTCCCAATGGCCAAAACTGGAACAATTTAGCAGCAAAATAAATCATGTATTGAGGGGTTATAACTTGAAGTACAAAATACTCATGAGTTCATATTGATGTAAATAAACTACTGAATAAACTAGCAAGTAGAGGAAAAGAGACAAATCTCCTGGGGAGCAGAATTCCAAATAATTTATGTAGGAGGTGGAGCATAGTCCTTATGTGTGAGCTGCACATGGTAACTTCCTTCCAAAGAGCGCTGTGTGGAAAGGGGAAAAAGAAGAGCTTGACAGTGGAGAAACATGACAAACACCACCTCAGTCAGATGATCAAGGTCAACATCAACAGTAACAAGTCCCACTGATAGCACGTACCCGTGATGTGATGTGATGAAGATGGTGTTTTATCTCTGTGGTCCTCCTCAAAACATAACCCAGGCTGGTCAGCAGAAAAAGTCCCCGTAGAGGGACATGCTACAGATACCAGATCAGTACTCCTCAAAACTGTCAAGGTCATCGAAAACAGGGAAAACCTGAGAAACTGTCATAGCCACAAGGAGTCTAAGACATGATGACTAACTGTAATGTGGTACTCTGGGTGCAATCCTCGAACAGACAAAGAATATTAGGGAAAAACTATGGGAACCTCAAAGCACAGACTTTAAAAATAACATGTCAATACTGGCTCATCAATTGCAACAAATGTACCATTTTAATATTAGGTGTTAATAGGGGATACTGGGTGTGAGGTAAATAGGAATTCTCTGTGATATGCTGTCTCAATTGTCCATGAATCTGAGACTGTTATAAAATTAAAGTCTATTTTTTAAAATGCTATCTATAATCCTTCAGAAAGTTAAACATAGAATTACTGTAGGACCCAGAAATTCACTCCTCCATTAATACTCAAAAGAAGTGACAATAAACAAATGCATATTTATAGCAGCATTATTTGCAAGAGCCAACAGGTGGTGGAAATAGCCCTAACGTCCATTGACTGATAATGGAGTATCATTCAGCCATAAAAAGAAATGAAGTACTGACTCATGCTACCACATGATGAACCTCGAAAACATAAGGTAAGAGAAAGAAGCCAGACATGAAAGATCACATATTAAATTTGTAGAATGAACAAAACAGCAGTAGACTCACAGACACTGAGAAATGACTGGTGGTTACCATAAGAGAAGGGGTGGGGTGGCTGGGAGGGGAGAGAGAGAGGGGAATAAAGGGCCACAGAAGTTCTCAATCATAATATAAGTTGATCATGGGGATGCAGTACAGCATGGAGAGGCGAGCCAATGATTCTGTAACGTCTTGCTATGTTGACAGAGAGTAACAACACTAGTGGGGGTGAGGATTTAATAATGTGGGTAGCTGTGGAACCACTGTTGTACACTTGAAACCAACATAAAGTTGTATATCAAGTATACGTCAATAAGAAAGTCACATATTTACTAACATGTGCACAAAGATTTATCTAGAGGGAAGATAATCTTAGCATTAAAAAACAGTGAAATTTGAAGAGAACCTAAATGTCCAACAGTCGGCATTTGGCTAAATAAACTGGAGTATTTCTATATCTAAGAATAACAAAATGGTGTCAAAATATTCTGTAATAACTTGAAGATATTATTGCAATAAATAGTGGGGAAAAATGAGTTACAAAAGGTTAAAATATGTGTGTTATGCCTTGTGTGTATTCACATGGTGATAGAAAAACTGAGGTCTTTTTCTAAATTATCTCTAATGAATATGGATCTCCATATATAGAGAAATACATTATTTAAAAGTAACAAAAGGTTTAAACAATATTATGTTGTCCTGATAGACATACATTTTTTTCCCACTCTGTGATGAAAAGTTTACCTAAGGCCTTCCTACTTCTACAACTGAGCTCTGGTTGGGGAGGTGGCTTGAAATGAGTTAAGAATTAAGGGGGAAAATCATTTGGGGGAACGAAGGGCTTGATGAGTAAGGGAGTTGGAGGCTTCCTTTTGAAAAACAGAATAAGCCACAGTGGGCATGTGCAACCTGGGACCATTCCTTCTCAGCATTGATGAGGACAGTGCCCCTGAACACTTCTAATATCGAAGGTCTTCACATCCCCTCTATCTACTTTGTAGATTAACTGGGCTAAGTAAGGCAAAGTTAATACCTAGTTGGAAAGGGATATAAGGTCTACAATATTTGAGTGAATGAGTTGTCCTTCCATTAGAAAGCTGGTAACAGGTTTTTTAATTCAGATGCATTTTCCTTAAGTCATAAAGTGTCAAGAAATAAAAAGTCAAACTGTCAACCAGATCCAGGCTTGCCCAGAAGCACCCTCTAGCCAAACACTGCATCTCCCACTCTCATGTGTGTTTTGTGGGTTGTTGTTTTTTTTAAGTGTTTGGAAGTTTTCAGAAAGATTTAAATTTGCTAACAAACAATGGTCCTTTTTCGAATTCTGATTCACATGCCCTATCACCAACCTGGCCAATGATTTTGGGGTATGTGGATGAGTGGGTGAGCACCTGTGTGTGTGTTTAAACTCATTAGCAATTATTTTCAAACTGGGACTACAAGATTAACCTCAAGGTACAATCCCTGACTTAAGCTTCAAAACTCTTGAGAGAACAACAGGTCCCCCACTGACACTTTCTCCTTTCTTTTCAGCCCATGTCTGCAGAGAGCTGCAGGACCCCGGACCCGGTGTGTAGATTAACATGGGGGTAGAATGATCACTTGTTACTAATAATGAACAATTAATTTTATTGCAGGGTACTATGGGCCAGTCACAATGTGACTCATATTGAATTTATTTCCTCATTTAAGCCAATTAACAGCCCTTGGAAATGAATGCAATAATCATTCTAATTTTACAGATGAAGAAACTGAAGCTTCATACTCATCCAAGGCCCTTGGCAAAAATGGGAGCTTCAGGTGCCCTGGGCCATTAATTTCCTAAGACCCTCACAAGCCTTTTAAAAATTGGGGTGATAATGGAGGCAACTCATTCTCCTCCAAGTGTGACTCTGAGGTCAAGCCTGGAGCCATCTGTCCCCAACTACAGCCAACTCAAGGACTCTGCTCAAGTCTTTTTTTTTCTTTGAGGTGTGTACTTTTACTGAACTGTCTCATTATCTCAATCAACTCCCAGCAAGACCAAAAGTCTTCATGCATTGAAAGGTAGATGATAAAAAGGCGGTCAGGATGACTGACCATTCCACATGAAACAAAATGGAAAGAACAAGTATACAGGCAAAAGATTAAAAAATAGGGATCATATAATTTACACAAAAGCCATGCAATCACCGTCCCTTGAGCAGACTCAGGCAAGGTCTGGCCACTCTCTGTAGGGAGACAGAGAGGAGTCTGGGAAAGCATGGGACTTTCCATAACAATGCAGCTCATGATATTTGGAAAGACTCTTTAAAAAAAACAATGTACAATCAAAACACACAGCTACATAGCAGAACTTTGAAGACTACAACCCCATGCCTGCCATCACCTCCAGTATTCCAGTTTTAAATTCCTGGGTCAGATGACAATAAAAAAATAAGTATAGCCATACCAACATCATCTTGTTTTCTGCATAAGGTAGGTTTTGTCAAGAAGGGTATAACACACTATCCACCTGGAAGCATTTTGGGGGGACAATGGAGAGGCTGTATTTGTGGTACTCCTGTGCTGATCCACATCTGCTGGAAGGTGGATAGCAAGCCATATGGAGCCACTGATCCAGAGGAGTGCTTACACTCAGAATCCCAATGATCTCGATCTTCATCATGCCAGGGGACAGAATGGAGACAGATGCTGTCATACAGGTGGTCCCACCAGAGAGCACCATGTTGCATAGATGTCACATGATGCCGATGTCACTGTCACATTCATGTTGAAGTTGAAGGTGGTTTCATGGCTGCTGCAGGATTCCATTCCCAGGAATGGAAAGCTAGAAGACTCCCAGGGACTGGAATGAATTGTGGTGAAGAAGGGGAGGAAGGAGCTGGAGTCAGGGCAAACAACACTGCTCTATTGTAAGGAGCTTGCAGATGCCTTGCACAATTTTCCAGTTGGCCATGGTGGCAAAACTCCATGAGGATCTCTTGAAGCAGTCCCAGGGCCCAGCCATCCTCAAAGGATGGCAGGAGGGAGGGCATGCCCTCGGAGGTGAGCACAGTGTGGGTGACCTCATTGCTAGAGACCATCACATGCCCGTGGTACAGCCAGAGGCATAGAAGGCAACAGGGCCTGGGTGGGCATGTACATGGTTAGGGTGCTGGCGGTCTAGAATCTGACCTGGTTGACTGGGAGGTGAGAGCGGGCTTCTGAAAGCAGCCTGCTCTCCAGGCTGAAGTGCCACACTGTCCGCCCGAGTGGAGCTAACGCCACACCATCATCCCAAGTAGGCCTCATGCTCCAGGTCCTGGTGCTCTGTCTCACTCACCCTCCACCCAAGCCAGGACCCTTCATTTCTGAGCACAAGACACACAAAGCTGAGAAGTGGACACTGAAATTTGGGTCCTCAAAGAACCAATGTTTAAGCTGGGTAGATCATCCAAAAGTGGAAGGCACATCTGCTGGGCAGAGAAGCCATACTTTGGGAAGGGCTGGACCCCAGTCAGTGACACTTCTGGGCTGAAATTAAGAGGGTGCTGTGGCCGTGTTTGTGGACAGGGGTGAGACAGGGAGGCCTAGTCCCCTTGGCCCTTAGTCCCTTCACTTTTCCCAAGGCTGGCCATTCGGCCTAGCAGATTCTGTGTATGAATACTTTTCCATGAAGTCTCTATTTAGAAGACAAAACTGCTCTAGAAGAACACTGGAGTGTGCACGAGAATTACCCCAGACGCTGCCCTGGGGTCCCATCACTGGACCCCGTCCAGAGGCACAGTCCACAACACAGCTGCTCGCTGGAGAGGTGGCCTGCCCTGGTGCAGCTCTGAGCCACACACAAGCGTGCCAGAAGCCCCCAGAAGTCCTGCAGCAAAGAAACCTGTTTCTCTTTGTTCAAGACACTTTATTTGACCTTGGATACCCACCCTGCCACACATACCTTTTTTCCATGAATGAGCTCTGTTTTCATCCTAAAGCAGTTTTATAGAAAGCACTTTGCAAAATGCTGTCCTAATGAAGGGTCATTTGGCCTAAAAGAGAGGACAGTCTTATACTAAGACACAGACCACTCTCCTAACTGTCCAAGTTATTTAAAAGCAAATGTTATAGACATAGATTAGGAAGAAGATGCTCCTGCGGGGGTAGAAACATATCATGTATTCAAGTACATATGCAAAACAGAAAAGTTAGGCCTTTTATAAGAGCAATTTTTCTACAAGACAGGTGGAGACAAGGACATGATAAATGAATGTCATCAAAGTGACCCTAAACTCCTGCCTCCCAGAAGAGAAAATACCTGGTGCTTCATGATTGATTGACTGGCAGTGCTAGAGCAATCTGTGCTTTATGAACCAAAACACCTGGAAACAGAAACAAAACAAAAACTCATGTTTTCAACAAAGAGGTATTTAATCATCAGTGCAAAGTCAGCCACTGAGTACGTATGCCAAGAAAGTATACTATCCCCACTGGGCATTCCAATAGTGCCTGTACATCTGGATGATGCCAACCTGAGCAGCACAGTTTCCACAACAGAAAAGAATGACATCTTCCATTACCTCTCAAAGGCCGATGGCTATTACTCTGACTTTCATAGCTAGGAAATAAAAAGGTATATTTATTGCATATTGTTTAGGGGAATAGCTCAAATAAGACCCTTAAATATTTGAGAGTGATGTACAAGAAATTACACACAAATCCAATGAAATAATTTCCAAATGTGTCCAGTTCATAATGGCCAGAATCTTTTCTTTTTTTTTCACAGTGTTGGTCAGAACAATCTGACAACTGGATTTGAGCTGGTCTTTGAGAAAGGGTAAGATCTGCATTGGTGATAAAAGAACACAGAACACATTCCAAGCAGAAAAACCATCATAAAGGAAACCTAAGAGCTAAGGATGAGTACCAAATGGCTGTGAGGAGTCTGACGGGATGAGCACCTGCTTCAGAGAGCCCTGCGAAGTAACCTGGGTGGACGAGTGTGGCATTCAACTACGGAAGCTTTCTGAAGCCAACACACAGATCAGAGGGAGGGGACAGCAGCTCCTCAGCAAAGCTGTAGCATCACTAAGGTCCTGCAAGAAAGACCAACCTGGAATGGACATTCCAATCTGTTGCGAGAGAGGGGAGGAAACATGAAGCAGGAGAGGGCGATACTCTTGGGTGATTCAGACATGAAGTAATGAAATCCTGCCCAATGGTGGCAGCCGCTGGAATGGAAAGGATGGAAAGAGCAGTTCTTGATAACCCAAGGGTATTTAGAAAGTGATTCTTTTGGTGTCCAGTTGTTTGTTTATTTATTTCTTTATTAAGGTATTATTGATATACACTCTTATGAATGTTTCACATGAAAACCACTGTGGTTACTACATTCACCCATATTATCAAGTACCCACCCATACCCCATTGGAGTCATTGTCCGTCAGTGTAGTAAGATGTTACAGATTCATTATTTACCTTCTCTGTGCTACACTGTCTTCCCCATGACCCCCCACACCATGTGTACTAAACATAATACCCCTCAATCCCCTTCTCTCTCCCTCCCCACCTGCCCTCCCACACCCCTCCCCTTTGGTAACTGCTAGTCCCTTCTTGGAGTCTCTGAGTCTGCTGCTGTTTTGTTCCTTCAGTTTTGCATCATTGTTAGACTCCACAAATGGGAGAAATCATTTGACACTTGTCTTTTTCCACCTGGCTTATTTCACTGAGCATAATATCCTCCAGCTCCATCCATGTTGTTGCAAATGGTAGGATTTGTTTGTTTCTTATGGCTGAATAGTATTCCATTGTGTATATGTACTACATCTTCTTTATCCATTCATCTACTGAAGGACATTTAGGTTGCTTCCATATCTTGGCTATTGTAAAAAGTGCTGCGATAAACATAGGGGTGCATATGTCTTTTTGAATCTGAGAATTTGTTTTCTTTGGGTAAATTCCTAGGAGTGAAATTCCTGGGTCAAATGGTGCTTCCATTTTAGCTCCATATTGCTTTCCACAATGATTGAACTAGCTTACACTCCCACCAGCAGTGTAGGAGGGTTCCCCTTTCTCCACATCCTTGCCAGCATTTGTTATTCTTAGTCTTTTCAATGCTGGCCATCGTTACTGGTGTGAGGTGATAGCTCATTGCGGTTTTAATTTGAATTTACCTGATAATTAGTGATGTGGAGCAACTTTTCATGTGTCTGTTGTCCATCTGAATTTCTTCTTTGGAAAATTGTCTCTTCATATCCTCCACCCATTTTTTAATCAGGTTATTTGCTTCTTGGGTGTTGAGATGTGTGAGTTCTTTATATATTTTTGGATGTTAACCTCTTGTCATATATGTCATTTACAAATATATTCTCCCATACTGTAGGATGCCTTTTTGTTCTGTTGATGGTGTCATATGCCATACAGAAACTTTTTAGTTTGATATAGTCCCATGAGTTCATTTTTGCTTTTGTTTCCCTCACTCAAGGAGATACATTCAGGAAGAAGTTGCTCATGTTTATATTCAGGACATTTCTTGTTGCCTATGTTGTCTTCTAAGAGTTTTATGGTTTCATGATTTACATTCAGGTCTTTGATCCATTTCACATTTACTTTTGTGTATGGCGTTAAACAATAATCCAGTTTCATTCTCTTACATGTAGCTGTCCAGTTTTGCCAACACCAGTTGTTGAACAGGCTGTGATTTCCCCATTGTATATCCATTGCTCCTTTATCACATATTAATTGACCATATATGGTTGGGTTTGTATCTAGGCTCTCTAGTCTGTTCCATTTGTCTATTTTTCTGTTCTTGTGCCAGTACCAAATTGTCTTCATTACTTTGTGGCTGTGTAGTAGAGCTTGAAGTTGGAGAGCGTAATCCCCCAGCTTTATTCTTCCTTCTCAGGACTGCTTTGGCTATTCGGGGTCTTTTGTGGATCCATATGAATTTTATAACTATTTTCTCTGGTTTGTTGAAGAATGCTATTGGTATTTTGATAGGCATTGCATTGAATCTGTAGACTGCTTTAGGCAAGATGGCCACTTTCACAATATTAATTCTTTCTATGCATGAACATGGGATGTGTTTCCATTTATTT
This sequence comes from Manis pentadactyla, assembly GCF_030020395.1. Taxonomy (NCBI): domain Eukaryota; kingdom Metazoa; phylum Chordata; class Mammalia; order Pholidota; family Manidae; genus Manis; species Manis pentadactyla. Next base: position 50,185,594 of record NC_080025.1, read on the forward strand.
GTATTTTCTTAAATATCTCTCATGAGTGTCTTATAGTTTTCAGAGTACAGGTCTTTCACTTCTTTCGTTAGGTTGATTCCTAGGTATTTTATTCTTTTTGATGCAATTGTGAATGGAATTGTTTTTCTGATTTCTCTTTCTGCTAGTTCATTGTTAGTGTATAGAAATGCAACAGATTTCTGTGTATTAATTGTGTATCCTGCAACTTTGCTGAATTCAGATATTAGATCCAAAAGTTTTGGAGTGTATTCTTTGGGGTTTTTTATGTACAATATCATGTCATCTGCATACAGTGACAGTTAACCTTTTTCCTTACCAATCTAGATGCCCTTTATTTTTTTGTGTTATCTAATTGCTGTGGGGAGGACCTCCAGAACTATGTTGAATAAAAGTGGAGAAAGTGGGCATCCTTGTCTTGTTCCCGATATTAAAGGAAAAGCTTTCAGCTTCTCACTGTTAAGTATGATAATGGCTGTGGGTTTGTCATATATGGCCTTTATTATATTGAGGTACTTGCCCTCAATACCTATTTTGTTGAGAGTTGTTATCATGAATGGATGTTGAATTTTGTCAAATTCTTTTTCAGCATCTATGGAGATGATCATGTGGCTTTTGTCCTTTTTGTACGTGTGGTGGATGATGTTGATGGATTTTTGAATATTGTACCATCCTTGCATCCCCAGAATAAATCCTTCTTGATCATGGTGGATGATATTTTTGATATATTTTTGAATTTGGTTTGCTAATATTTTGTTGAGTATTTTTGCATCTACGTTCATCAGGGATATTGGTCTGTAATTTTCTTTTTTTGTGGTGTCTTTGCCTGGTTTTGGTATTAGAGTAATGCTGGCCTCATAGAATGAGTTTGGAAGTATTCCCTCTTCTTCTACTTTTTGGAAAACTGAGGAGGATGGATATTAGGTCTTCACTAAATGTTTGATAAAATTTAGTGGTGAAGCCATTTGGTCCAGAAGTTTTGTTCTTGGGTAGTTTTTTGATTACCAATTCAATTTCATTGCTGGTAATTGGTCTGTTCAGATTTTCTGTTTCTTTCTGGGTCAGCTTTGGAAGGTTGTATTTTTCTAGAAAGTTGTCCATTTCTTCTAGGTTATCCAGTTCGTTAGCATATAATTTTTCATAGTATTCTCTAATAATTCTTTGTATTTCTGTGGTGTCCATAGTGATTTTTCCTTTCTCATTTCTGATTCTGTTTATGTGTGTAGACTCTCTTTTTTTCTTGATAAGTCTGGCTAGGGGTTTATCTATTTTGTTTATTTTCTTCAAGGACCAGCTCTTGTTTTCATTGAGTCTTTCTGTTGTTTTATTCTTCTTGATTGTATTTATTTCTTCTCTGATCTTTATTATATTCCTCCTTCTACTGACTTTGGGCCTCATTTGTTCTTCTTTTTCTAGTGTCGCTATTTGTGAGTTTAGACTGTTCATATGAGATTGTTCTTCTTTCCTGATGTAGGCCTGTATTGCAGTATACTTTCGTCTTAGCACAGCCTTGGCTGCGTCCCACAGATTTTGTGGTGTTGAATTATTGTTGTCATTTGTCTCCATATATTGTTTGATCTCTAATTTTATTTGGTCATTGATCTATTGGTTATTTAGGAGCATGTTGTGAAGCCTCCATGTGTTTGTGGGATTTTTCATTTTCTTTGCATAATTTATTTCTAGTTTCATACCTTTGTGGTCTGAGAAACTGATTGGTAAAATTTCAAACTTTTTGAATTTACTGAGGCTCTTTTTGTGGCCTAGTATATGATTTATTCTTGAAAATGTTCCATGTGCACTTGAGAAGAATTTGTATTCTGCTGCTTTCAGTGTAGAGTTCTGTAGATGTTTGTTAGGTCCATGTGTTCTAATGTGTTGTTCAGTGCCTCTATCTCCTTATTTATTTTCTGTCTGGTTGATCTTTCCTTTGGAGTGAGTGGAGTGTTGAATTCTTCCAGAATGAATACACTGCATTCTATTTCTCTTTTTAATTGTTAGTATTTGTTTCACATATGTAGGTGCTCCTGTGTTAGGGGCATAGATATTTATAATGGTTATATCTTCTTGTTGGATTGACCCCTTTATCATTATGTAATGTCCTTCTTTGTCTTATGACTTTCTTTGTTTTGAAGTCTATTTTGTCTAATGCAAATACTGCAACTCCTGCTTTTTTCTCCCTATAGTTGCATGAAATATCTTTTCCATCCATTCACTTTTAGTCTGTGTATGTCTTTGGGTTTAAAGTGAGTCTCTTGTAGGCAGCATATAGATGGGTCTTATTTTTTTATCCATTCAGTGACTCTATGTCTTTTGATTGGTGCATTCAGACCATTTACATTTAGGGTGATTTTCAGTAGGTATGTACTTATTGCCATTGCAGGCTTTAAATTCATGATTACCAAAGGTTCAAGGTTAACTTCCTTACTCTCTAAGAATTTAACTTAACTCATTTAGTACACTATTACAAACACAATCTAAAGGTTCTCCTTTTCTCCACCTTTTTCTTCCTCCTCTATTCTCTATATATTAGGTATCATATTCTGTACTCTGTCTATCCTTTGATTGACTTTCGGGGTAGTTGATTTAATTTTGCATTTGTTTAGTAATTAACTGTTCTACTTTCTTTACTGTGGTTTTATCACCTCTGGTGACAGCTATTAAACCTTAGGAACACTTCCATCTATAGCAGTCCCTCCAAAATATACTGTAGAGATGTTTTGTGGGAGGTAAATTCTCTCAGTTTTTGCTTATCTGGAAACTGCTTAATCCCTCCTTCTAATTTAAAAGATAATCTTGCTGGACAAAGTATTCTTTGTTTGAGGCCCTTCTGCTTCACTGCATTAAATATATCATGCCACTCCCTTCTGGCCTGTAAGGTTTCTGCTGAGAAGTCTGATGATAGCCTGATGGGCTTTCCTTTGTATGTCATCTTATCTCCCTCTGTGACTGCTTTTAATAGTCTGTCTTTATCCTTGATCTTTGCCATTTTAATTATATGTCTTGGTCTTGTCCTCCTTGGGTCCCTTGTGTCAGAAGATCTGTGCACCTCCATGGCCTGAGAGACGATCTCCTTCCCCCATACTGGGGAAGTTTTCAGCAGTTACCTCCTCAAAGACACTTTCTATCCTTTTTTCTCTTTCTTCTTCTTCTTATACCCCTATAATATGAATATCATTACATTTGGATTGGTCACACAGTTCTCTCAGTATTCTTTCATTCATAGAGATACTTTTTTCTCTCTGTGCCTCAGCATCTTTGTATTCCTCTTCTCTAATTTCTATTTCATTTATCGTCTCTTCCACCACATCTAATCTGCTTTTAAAATCTTCCATTGTATGTTTCATATCTGATACTGTGTTCCATAATGATTGGATCTCCAACCATAATTCATTCCTGAGTTCTTGAATATTTTTCTCTACCTCCATGAGCATGTTTATGATTTTTATTTTGAAATCTCTTTCAGGAAGATTGATGAGATTGGTTTCATTTGACTCTGTCTGGTGTATGTATGATTTTGCTTTGAACCATGTTCCTCTGATGTTTCATATTTGTATGTGGCACCCTCTTGTGCCCAGAAGCTCTACTCTTTGGAGCTGCTCAGACCCTGTAGCAATTTCGGGGGTTTCAGGGGAGCAGTGTTGTTGCCTGGGGCGAGGAAAGAGCTGTTTCCTGCTTCCCAGCTGCTATGCCTGCTCCATTGCCAGAACAAGTGGGCCGAGCACACAGATATAAGCCTCTATGCTTTGCGTTTGTGGCTGCTATACACAGGGCTTCCCTCTGGCTGGCCTGACACCAGGGCAGGGTTTGCCGGTTTGTGAGCCAGGTAAGGACTGGCTGGGAGGAAGGTGCAGCAGGCTGCATATCATGGAGGGGTGCCTTGGAGCTGCATAGCCAGCCAGGGAGCTGGAGCACCTGAAGATCATGAAAGTTCCCAACCTTCTGGGCAGAGTGCACCTGGACAATTTTGTGGACCTGTCCTTTCTCCTGAGCAGTAAGCTTTGTGCAATCCTTGCCCCTTTAGTAGCCCTCTCTCTGTTAGGAAGTCTCTCAGACTGCCTGTCTTTCTTTTGTCCCAGAGCAGCCAGATATAGATCCCTGTTTTCCACAAGTGGCTGGAATCTCAGTCTCTCCAAGTTCTCTGCCTGTCTTAGCTTTCCACCCCACCCTAATCACCAGAACACCATGCAATGTAGATTTATGCTCCCAGAGCAGATCACCAGAGCTAGGTGTTCAGCAGTACCAGGCCTCTACTCCCTTCCACCATTGAGCTGGGGTGGGGGAAGGGCTTGGGTCCCACTGGGTCAAAGCTTTGGTATTTGGTACATTTCCCTGTTCCATGAGGTCTGTTCTTTTCTCCAGGTATATGCAGTCTAGCAGAGCCTTCTTTCCTATTTCTCTTTCAGGATTAGCTGTACTAATTAAATTTTCATATTATATGTGGTTTTATGAGGAGACCTCTGTCTCACCTCTCATGCTGCCATCTTTAATCTTCCTAAAAATCTGGTGTCCGGTTGTTTAACTCCAATATGTTAACTTGGACATGGGTCTAGTTGCTTAACCACAAGTTTTAAGGGCTAGGAGAATTACAGTGTCATTACCAGCAGTCATAAATTTGGCTTTAGACATATTAAACTTGAAATGATAAAAGGATTTCTCTAATGAGATGCCTTGAAATCTCAGAGGGATCAAACTTGGGCCTGGAAAATTCTGTGCTAGATTTGGCCACCACAAAGCAGAGGTGACAATGACGTCACAGTGAGAGTGATGGTAATGCTCCCAAGAGCACAGCTCTGGGAATTGAAAATGCCGATCAGTATTTTCAGTTCCCTGCAAGAAATCTTTCTTAGCTACAGGGCAGAGGAGGTGGAGTGAAAAACCGTGCTCTGTTCAGGGGGTAACTTGGAAGAAAACGGGGCAGAGGCTTCCATCTGGATCACACCACCCTAGTTTAGAAATGACATGAGCAGCACCTGGCCAGAAAAGGCAAGTCACTCCTCCTCCATTATGGAGGAATTGCCCCCTCAGGTGATCTCTCTTCACCTGCTGTACTTCCTGATTGGTCTCTTCTTACATCTGTTGGGAGGTGAGAGTGCCTCCTTATATTTCAACCCAGCTGCAGAAGGAGGCATCAGGCAGTGGAGCCGTCTGCCTAAGACTGCAATCAGCCTCACCTCGGGAATGCAGAGGAGGATTCTGCAAGTGCATCTCTTACCAGGTTATCCAGGTACCAGTTCCCATTCACTCATCAGAGAACCACACGCAACAACTTTGGGAAACTACATATTCAGAATAAACCCCAGTTAGATAGATGGCAAGGAGGCACTAAACTCTGGCTGGACATGGGTATCTGATTGTGCCTCTAGTTAACATTTGGACTCCTCTGATTCTGTCAGAGCCCCCACAGAACCCATGAGAACAGACAGGAATATGAGCCCCTGGGTGTCTGGTAAACAACAGCCTGGATGTTTTTACTATACAAAGGTGAATAAACTGGGGGGAAAAATGTACAGCAAGCAGATAAGGTGGTACCACTAAAGATTCAGGGGAAACCATACTTTGAGAGGATCTTCAGCAAACACTAGAAAAGTCTAAACTGCATCTATTTTGCATTCCAAATAGATGTCATAAATGCATAAAAGCCCTTGTGAAATCAGATAGGAAATGAGGTGAGAAAGAACTAAGAAAATTTCAGACGAATCTTACATTCAGACACCAAAAGAAACCAGATCGAATGCAAGCTGAAATAAAAAAAAATATGGCTCTAACTGGGGGCTATATTAAAGAAATTAAAAAGAAATAATAGAAATAAAGTCTGACTTGGAGAGAAAATTCAAAGTAGAGATGTGGGAAAATAAAATACGCTCTAAGAATACTAAAGAAAGAGTCCAAGGAAAAAGCAATACATGAAAACATGATCTAAACATATAGTTACCTTAAAGAAACAAGCATTTGTTTATCAGAGAGGGATTTTGTTCAAAGATGCTGACCAAAACAAAACAAGCTGCTAATGGCAGCTCGGCCAGGAGACAAGTTTATTTTTCTCTCCTATGACAAGAAGTCCAGAGATGACAGATCTGGGCTGGTAGAGCAACTTCCCTACCAAGACCCAGACTTTTTTTAGCCCTTGTTCCATCATCTCTAGTGTGGCCTTCTTCCTCAGCTTACAATATGGCTACTGGCACTCCAGCCATCAAGACCACATTCCAGATTGACTACAGAGGAAGAATAAAGGCAAATGCAGAATACCCAATAAGTCAGCTCCCTTTAAAAAGCTTTTCCTTAAGTCCTACCCAGTGACTTCCAAATATATGTCACTGGACTCAAGTATGTCATATGAATACCTCTACCTGAAAGACTGGGAAATCGAGCTTTCAAAGTAGGGTCATTCCAAATGTTAAGTCAGATTCTATGATTACGGAAAAGGAGAAAGGTGTTGATAGATAAATAGCAGCCTAGAGCAAAAGTCCTGAGGTAAATACAATGACAAAGGATCAGAGCCATATGCACAAATATAACAGAGGAAGATTTTCCTTCGCTATATGTGCAAATTAGAAGAGTTGGTTATGTTTCCAATAAATTCTAGTTAAAAAACAACAGGAACAAAAACCTATATACCTAGATATTTTGGTCAAATGCTCTAATTCCTTTTTTTTCTTTTAACTCTGAAAAGTATCTAAGCTGAAAAAACAAAACAAAACAAGATTATCTACAAAGAATTTAAATTTAGGCTGTCTTCAGACTTCTCTATGATTCCCAAAGGTGGAGGATCATAAAATATCTCAAGAGTGTTGAAGAAAAAAGTTATTAGAGAAATGATAGTTATAGTCAAAACACTATTTATGAAAGTAGAGAAAAATATCCCCCATGTATTGAAAAACTCAGAAAATACACCACCTGAAAAGTGCTTAAACACAGATTTTACCCCATATCTATGAACGAGAAACTCATGCCTTTCATGCTTAAGAATAAAATTATTCTTAAAATTTAAGAATGAGAAACCTGGGCTATAAAAGACCATAATTTGGGTAAATTTGAACATATCAGAGAAGTCTTGCAGCCAATTATGTTTTCCAAAGGTGGAAACAGCAGTACCTTCTATTCTACGTGTGACAATGTATGGCTGCATTGAGAAGAATTTTTAGGCCAAATCTGTGCTCAGCAAGAAGGGCTCACTAGCTTAGAATTACTAACATGACAAGATGAAAAGAAATAAACCAGCTTTTCATCCAAGACAGCATAAAGTAAAAAGTAAAAAAGACTCACACAAAGAATGTATTATTAAAAATAGACTCACTGATGAAAACATTAGATATAAGAAAGTGATTACATAAAATAAATAAATAGCAGTATTAGTTTTCAGGTTAAAAAAATAAAATAAAATAGAAAAATTTCTAACCAATCTTATTTTTAAAAGGGAGGGATGAAGGACCACCACCATCTAAAAGACAAACAACAACAAATGTTGGCAAGGTTGTGGAGAAAGGTGAACCCTCCTACACTGCTGGTGGGAATGTAAATTAGTTCAACCATTGTGGGAAGCAGTATGGAGGTTCCTCAAAAAACTCAAAATAGAAATACCATTTGACCCAGGAATTCCACTAGTAGGAACATACCTTAAGAATGCAGCAGCCCAGTTTGAAAAAGACAATATGCACCCCTATGTTTATCACAGCACTATTCACAAAAGCCAAGAAATGGAAGCAACTAAGTGTCCATCAGTAGATGATGGATAAAAATGTGGTACATATACACAATGGAATATTATTCAGCCATAAGGAGAAAACAAATCCTACCATTTGCAATGACATGGATGGAGCTAGAGGGTATTATGCTCAGTGAAATAAGCCAGGCGGAGAAAGACAAATATCAAATGATTTCACTCATCTGTGGAGCATAAGAACAAAGAAAAAAACTGAAGGAACAAAACAGCAGCAGACTCACAGAACCCAAAAATCAACTAACAGTTACCAAAGGGAAAGGGACTGGGGAGGATGGGTGGGAAGAGAGGAATAAGGGGGAAAAAAAAGGGACATTACTATTATGAGACATAATGTGGTGGTGGGGGCACGGGGAGGGCTGTGCAACACAGAGAAGACAAATAGTGATTCTACAGCTTCTTACTATGCTGATGGACAGTGACTGTAATGGGGTGTCTGTGGGGACTTGGTGATGGGGGGAGTCTAGTAAACATAATGTTCCTCATGTAATTGTAGATTAATGATACAAAAATAAAAAATAATAATAATAAAGTAAAAATTTTTTTAAAAAGGGAGGGATGAGGAGAGGGATAGAGGAAAAGAGGGAAGAGGGGAAAGTAAATTATAAAATTTTTAAAAAACGAAAGTAAGACCACAAGTTAGGAAACAACTTAAGTTTTACAAAAGAATAATGGTAAACAAGTTGGATTTAACCAAATAGATAATTTTCTTGGAAAATTGTCTCAAGTAGAAGTAGAAACTCTATGTAGGCCAATAACCATGAAATGAATGCATTAATTTACCAGATTGGCCCTGAAAAAAGGTATAAAGCCCAAGGAAATTTTACAGACAAAGGTTTTCTGGTTTCCAGAGAATGATATATCTGACATCATACTCATCTTTCAGGACTAAAACAACCACTTCCCAATTCTCTTTTTTTTTAAATTTCAAATACATAGTGTAATAAAAATGTAGACTCATCTCATTCATTCATTTATCCATATAGTTATATTTAGTTTTTTATATATATATACACTACCAATAAAGATATTTGTTACATGTATATATGGATCTACATATACATACGTGTGTGTGTGTGTGTGTGTGTGTGTGTGTGTGTGTATAACTAAGCATACTGAATCAGCACAGAACTGAAAAAACAATAAACAATATTTAGGTTGGGTGTATCTGAAGGCAATGCTAGGAAACCCATTAATGCAATTGATCATTTCATTAGATCAAAGGAGCAAATACACTGGTTAACTTGAGTAAATCCCCCCAGATTCTAATGTTTACAACATGATTAAAACACATTCTAAACCAGGAATAGAGTAATACTGACTTATTTAAAAAAAAAAACTGAAAAGGCTTGTATCATTTCATAGTGAAAAACTAAATTCAGCTTAATTAAAGACGAGCAAGATAAGGAGATGACTTTTTACCACTATTACCTAATATTGCTCTGGTTTTACCCCATGTTACAAGTATCTCCCACTCCCAACTAAAGAGAAAGAAAGGACAGAAGGCAGGAAGGAGGCAGGGAGTGGGGGAAGCAGTGGGGGGATGGGAAGGAAGGCGGGAGGAGGGAAGAAGGGTAGAAAATTACAAAGAAGTATAAACTTCCAATTTCTTGTATTAGAACATAAAAGGCTCCCACCAGTCAAAACTGGGTTAAAACTGAGCAGCAAAAAGAATAATGACTGTGACTGCTTGTATCATACTGAGTAAACAAAAATCTATGAGAACATAGTGATTCCTCTCCTCCCAAATGAAGAGAGCAGAAAAAAGGGAAAGCTTTGTCACAGAAGAATGACAGCTAACGGATGTGGAAGGAACACATCATTGGGAAGTCACCAAAAAGCAATCCCCAGTGTAATAATGAATTCAGGGAAGGACTCAGTGGATGATAAAACAATGACGTGAAAGGTTATTGGGACAAAGGAATCTGTCCCTATTCCCAGTTAGGAAGACAAACTCTGCCTTTTGATGGAGACATCTGAAGATCCACTTTAACCAGTAGGTCATCACAAACAAAATTAATAACCACATCAAATATGATACAGTTGATATGTATAATATACAAAGACTTCATACCAACTGGGAAGAGAAACAACAGGACCTTTTCCGGGGAGGATGTGTTGGGAAAACACAGATACAGAGAATCTGCAAAAACACAGCTTCACTGTCGCTTTGTCCCATCACGGGCAGTGGGAGAAACAGAGCTGGTAGGATGGCACCTCCCTGCCTATCAGGACCCTAGTAACAGAGGCTTCACTGAGCCTCTGATGTGCCCGCAGGGACCCAGTTCCCCAGGCCACCACCCCAGTTGCTTGCCATTCCTAGCCTGCAGCTAGAAGAAATGCGTAGGCAAAGGGCAAAGATCTGTGCCAAATGAGACTGTCCTTTTTTATCCAGAATTCATCTTCCCCATAAGTCACTCTCAAAGGAATCTCCTGGCCATACCTCCCTGCGAAGAGGCAGCCTCCAGTGTTCCTCCTCCCTTAACAAAGGAAAAAAACTGACTGGCTACATCTGAGTCCTAGTACTCAGCACTGGAACACTGGAGATGGGTGCCCTCACAGACTGCCACAGCTTTTCAGAAAGCAGCTCTCCAGGGTGCTTGTGGAAACCTCAATGTAACTTTAGGATTCATCGGTTCTGCTCTTGGGTATCATTTCTATGGAAACAATGAGGAATGCAGTCAATGATTTGTGTACATTGATATTCCTCAGTGCAATATTTCTAATACCTACCTCCCTGCAAAATCCCCCCCAAAAAAACCAAAGGTAAATTTAACTTCATGCACAGTAATAGGTGAACGGCTGAAAACACAGGGTTGATTATCAGAGAGCTTAGCTGTGTGAGCTGGTCAAGTCAAAGAAATACTTCAGGTCTCAGTGTTCCCATCTGTAAAATCAAGTTATTAATACTTCCCACATAAGCTTAAAAGGATTAAATAAAATTTTATATGTAAAACATACAGCAAAGTGCCACAATAAAGAATTGATACATAATAGATATATATGTATATACACATGGCCTATTTTAATAATAAACATAATAAGACCCAATTAAAATAGCATGTATATACAAAATGCCAAAAATTATATAACAAAATGCATCTGATACATGTTAAATGGACACAAAATTGTACTTCTGGTGTGATTTCAATTTCATATTTTTTTATAAAGGTAATACATTAAGATGCCAATGGTTCTGACATTTGACCACTGCATAATAGGTGGTTGCTATTTTATTCCATATGTATATGTGTTTGTTTTCAAATTATCTATCTGATATAATCATATAGATCTACAAAACCTAAAGTATTACTGACTGGCCCTCTAAGAAAGGTCTTTTGCAGGCCTGTGGTCATGGTCTTAACTATCCTGCTCCACCACTGTAGCTTGAAGGCAGGCAAAGATAATACGTAAATGTGGGTGTGACTGTGTTCTAATAAAACTATAAAGACAGAAGGCAAGCCAGCCAGAGTTTGCAGACCTTTGCTCGAGATAATGATACTTTTATGTTGGATTTAAAAAATAACATTTTTAAGGTAGTGTAGTAAAAATCAAGACAAGAGAAGAACTTCCCTAGTGCTGGGGTGGGGATGTAGAAGGTGAAGAAGACTTGCACAGGGCTTTATGGACAAGAGAAAACAGCAATTGTGGCAGAAGACAAGAAGTAATCCATCAGCGGAAGAAGGAATCAAGTTGATGGGGCTGTTTTAGGAAAAGAAAGAGCGAGAGCAAACTACAGACGTGCACCTTATCCCATGGGATCTGCCCAGGCAGCTTGTGGCCCACTTCCCACGGCAGGCTGAGGTGGTGGGAGGCTCTCAGGACGACTGAAAGCAGGCTTAGAGAGCATCCCGGAGCTTATCACCAAGGAGGTCATACGAAATGCCTGACCCCACGCCTCCATCCAGCATCACAACAAAGTGCCCAGCGGCCTCTGCTCAGTGGCTAATGCCTCACCCCTTTTCAACAATTCTGAATAACAGAAAACACTTACAGTACGAAGTCAAACCCAGAGTCAAAATCCTCTACTCACTAGTTCTAGTTCTGGGTTCAGAGCAAGTCCCCCTGCCATGTTTCAGAGTTTAGTTATTTGAAGCCATAATCATGGTCCTTGATTTCTACCCCAGAAACCCTCAAAGCACATTTTTTCTAGAGCAGAGGTTGCAAATTGAAGACTTACTGTTATGCCTGGCTTTGCGCATGGCATACTGTAAAATCATTAGATTGAATGAGTAAAAGAAAAATCTTAAAATCAGCCAGTCTTTTTGTTTTCTTAGAAAAATCAGAAGAACTAGCAATGCAGGGTCAAGTTCCCACAGGTCATGATCAGCTTGAAACTACGTAGTGACCAGCACAAGCTGCTGGTTGACAGCAGGCCTTGCCCACTCCCGAACACTGAAACCCACACCTGCCTAGGCCTCAACCATATGCCAGCTGCCCACCCTGCCTTAAACTGAGCTGGCAAAGGGTGCTGCAGAGCATTAGGCCAGGAGCCCAGAGTTAGCTTCCTGTCCCAGGTGTAACAGATGCAAAGTCTGTGGCCGTGGGCCACAGCTGTGTCATCTTGCAGAACGTGAGGGGTTAAATGGGATATGGCTGAGGTTCCTTCCCCAGACAGCACTGTATGAACCTATAAATGGCTTAGCTCAAATCTCACTGAGCTCATTGCCTGAAAAATGCCTGAAGTCATGAGTTCCACCTGCTAATAGCACGTTGAAAAAATAGATTTGAAAAATATCTGGATCCCTCAAAAGCCATTTGCAGATTCATACCAAGAAGTGCTAAATATAAAACCAAAATCATTCACTATCTTTTGCCTTTAAAATGAAAGTTCAAAGGCTAGAGGTCTACCAAGTAAGAAAAAATATTCCTACCACAAAGTTTAATGTTTTTGTAAAAATAGTGCATCAACTTCATCATTCAGCAGGGACAACTGAGCTCTTGAAAAAGGGAAGGGTCAGGACCCCAGAATGACATTTTCCTGTCTTTGACTGTGGTACTTCCTATACCCCATTCCTACTCTTCCCCATCACTCCCACGTCTACAGATACAATCTGGGGTTAGATTTGTTTTCTTTCCCTTGCCATAACCCTCAGCTCTCTCTATATAGCAAAAATGGTCATTCAATGCTTTCTCCAAGAAACTAAAAAACAGCCTACAGAGAAATGCCTCTTAACCCAGAGCAGCCTCCCGACTTCCTGCCTGCCCTCCCACCCACAGCCCACCCCACTTCAAGGGCTAAGATATCACTATTCCACAGCACAAGACAGGCAAGCGGGCTGAGGCCCAGTGTCCAGCATGATCTCCAGCTCCTGCCTTAACCACCTGCTAATGATGTGAGCCCTGCCAGGTTACCCACATCCCCTGGTCTTGGGAGCCTGAGCAGATGGCAACTCTAGCTATAGAATGTCCCTTGACACAGCTGTTCACTGAAGTCCATATGGACTATTTACATTAAAAAGTGCTTCCTGCTTCACTAGAGTCTCTGGGTCCCTGGGAAGAAGAAAATGTGTGGCAAAGCTTCCAGTTATGATGGACCATGTTCCCAGTTCCTATGGTGGTGGCAGGTTCTCAAGAAGACCCAGTGCCTCAGACCCAAGGTGCATAGATCAATGACAGGAGAAGTAGATTTGGAGAAAATGAAGTTTAATGGAAGAATATCATAATGCTTTCTAAATCCAACAAGAATGACGTTCTTTTTAATGACCAAACTGAGTAGCTTCTCAGGAAGCCATGTGAATTTGAGGACTTCCCTGTAAGCTCTGTGAAGACAACGAATTCGGCTGCAAAACTGTTTCACCATGGGAGCCCAGTTCTCAGGAGAGAGTCTGGTACACAAGAGATGCTCCATTATAGTGTGAAAAATACAAGGATCACTCTTAAAGGACACGACTTTTTCAATTTGCCTCCTCAAACTAAATGTTTCTCCACTGCAGGGATTTAATTCTGCTGTACCTTTTTGCATATTCTCACCTTAAACTAGAAGTAGGTTTTTGTCTAGGTGGAAAAATCCCACACACAAACATAAATACTTGTCACATAATAGAAGCTCAAGAAATGTCTTCTGAGTAAAAAGTGTTTAGAAATTACTTGAAAATAATTAATCAGAATTTTTAAAAATCATGCACATGTACTTATAGATCATATATTTCAACATATTTGCACATAGATATGCGTGTGTATATATACATATAATGCATTTTATTTGGGTCTGTGACTAACAGTCAAATTTCTCATTAGAAGCTTAAAGCCTCCTTAACATTCATTAATGTTATAGTGGTATTTTTCGTCTCTTCTGGGATAAAGATGAAAATAACAATTTGTGACTTTTCAACCATTTTTCCCAAAGATGTCACAGCATGACCTGACCATATATTTTTAAGAAAGACACATTTTACTCTCTTGCAAAATTCCTGTGAGAGACACCTCATCAAAAATTGTTCTAGCTTGCAACTAAAACCTGTCAGTAAAGACAAGACAGCGGTATTGCTAAGAAAACTCCCTGTAGAAATTGTGTCTGAATGATTGTACTGCGAATTGTTTCTGCCGTTGGAGAGGTTCTCAGAAACACTGTGTCCTTTCAAGCAGACACAAGGTTTAAGCAAAATACCCGAGCGAGGCCCACCCAAGCCAAGGGTCCAGATGAGTTCAGGCATTTGCAGGATGACATACCACATGCGTGGAAGGAGCCCCCAAGTGGGAACATAAATGTTACCTCCTATTGCGGAGTCTCTGAGACCTTTGGAATTCGGAGACTTTTATTCTTCCTTTAGAACAGTTAAAAAGTTAGGTTTCTTCTTAAGAAGGAAGTCCCCAGATATTGGTAGAATAGTAACACTGTGAGAATCACCTTGGAAATGGTGACCAGGCATTCTCTGCCCAGGTATAACCCTTTTGGTAGCAGCGGAGGCCAGCAAGGAGAAGATGGGCTGCATGCCTAACTCCCCAGTCCACGGTTTGCTCCTTTGTATAATAAGGATATTAGAAATGTAAGATATTCTCCAATAAACCACATGCAGCGGTTTTTGTAGTTACTGAGTTCTGTTAATGAGCACTCTTCTTGCACTTAAGAGAATCAACAAAAAATAGAAACTCCTGTCCTGGTGGACCTCGTCTCTTTCAGCTTTCCACTTACATTCCATGGATGCATACATTGTGCCTAATGCCATTCTGGAAGCAACAAAACACAGACCTTCTCCACTCAGGTTGTTCCCAGGGTCACTCATTCACTGTTCGGAGAAGTGCCTGCAGTGGCAGATGCCGGGGCAAGTGTTCTCAGGATACCAAGATACATGTGACACAGTCCTCACTCCTGGGGAGCTTGTCATTCAGTAGGGAGGCCAAGGCAAGAGGGTTAATAACGAGTGCACAGTGAGAACACCCACGGGGGAACCCAGTGCAGGGAGATGCCTGTCTATTGGGAAACCAAGGGAAAGCTTCTGCTAGGAGGGGAGATTGAAGCAAGATCTTAAAAATGAGCAACTTTGTAGCGGGGTAGGACATCTAAGAGTAGAAAACAGCATAAGAAAAAAGTACATAATTGTAGGAAAGCACGGAGCATGTTTGGAGAAATGGAGAAAAGATGCATTTGGCGGCAGCAGAGGTCACCAGGGCACACTGGGCACAGGGCCGGCCACAGCCCACAGGCCTGCGAGGCCAGCCTGGGGAGTTGGTTCTTTATTGGGTAAACTGTGGCAGCTCCCAGGGGTTTGAACACAGGAGTGACGTGCTCGCATTCAAGATTCCAAAGTCAATGTGGCCCAGAGGAGGCAGAGCCTGGAGGGCAGGGAGCAGTTTTGTCAAGTGCTGGCAACAATAAATAAGTGATTCAGTTCAGCAGTAAGTGAGGGACAATTGTGACTTGCTGGGTGTTGAGAAGGAAGCAGAGACAAGCTCCAGCTTCCGCCATAAGAAAACGCAGCCAGGATAAATAACAGGGATTTGGGAGCAGCAAAATATCCAAGCAGCATGAAGACCTCCAGCCTGCACCCTGAGGAGCAGGCAACAGTTTACAGAAAACAAGAAGAGTCTTCTCAGTTGATGCACAGACCTAGAAGTACCATCTGAATTCTGATTCATCAGATTCTAAATTTAGCAGACGTATCCCATCAAGAGTGTGGCCACTATATTCCAGGCCCTGGGCAAATAAACAGGTCCTTGCTTGAATGAGTCTACAAATTTGAAGGGCAGGTGGACAACAGACACATAAGCAGGGAAATATATCACAAAGAGTGGAGTGCAGGAAAAGAAAGCAGGTAAATGGAGTGAGCACGGTGTAAATGGGCGGTCAGGGAAAGCTTTTCTGAAGGTGAGTATTTCATTAATTGAGGAGGCAAGCTTGCAGACATCCCCCAGGTCAAGGGAACAGAAGGTGAGATAAGAGTGTGCCTGGCAGGTTTGAGGACGAATGATGAGACTGGGGCCTGGGACCCATACGCGGGGCAATGAGAGTGATGAGGCATGAGCTGGAAGCCCAGCTATGGGGCCTGCTAGACCAAGGAAGGAGTCCGGATTTCCCTCTGAGCAGGACGCAATCACTGGAGGACCGTGGGTGAAAACTACCTGGGCTTTGTGGAGAAATAACTGTGTTGTGTTTATCAACATGACAACACCTAAAATAATGCCTGACACACGGCAGATATTTAGTATCTGCTGGATGAATGAATGACCACTTGGGCTGCTTTATAGAGAATGGACAGGGAATGCAGGACACTGGTTAGGGTCGAGTGCAAAAGTCAATAGATGACAAAGGCTTACACAGGGCAGGTTGTGCTGGATGGAATGGCTGACAGGGGGAAAGGGTGATGGGCTGAAAGCCAGATTTGGGTGAGGGAGAGACAAATCAGGGGACTCAAAGGCATGCGGCCTGAGCAACTGGAAGGACACTTGTCTCTTACAAAGATGGAGGGGAAGCAGCTTTGGGGAGTGAAAATTGGGGGTTGTGGTCTGTGCATATAAAGTTAAGATTACATGGCACATCCAAGTCTGGTGCTCTGGGAATGAGTCAGGACACCTGAAATAAGCCTGAGAACATCAGCAGAGAAGGCAGCATGAAACCAAGGCAGGAATGTAGGTAAGAAGAGAAGCGATCCGAAAGCCAGGCCCTGGAGAATTCCATCATGTACACGTCAAAATTCAGTAGACATCAGTGGGATAAAAATCTGGGATTGGGGGGGCGCAGCAGGAAAACCGGATGAATCTGGTGTCCCAAAGCAAGGAGCTAGAGAAAGAGGGAGTGGCCAGCAGTCTGAAACGCTGCTGAGAGATGAACAGCATTGGGAAAGAGAACTGACTTGGACTTGGAGAGACAGAGGCCACTGGGGGCCATCAGGGGAACAGTGGAATGCAGGCATGGGGACAGGAGCCTGGTTGGGGTCCTCTCCAGACAGGTGGGAGGAGAGATGCAGAAGCACAAAGCAGGCTTCAAATGAGCTGTCAGACAGTGGTCTCAGGCTGCGTGGCAGGTATTCATTTTATTTTCTTCATAATTGCATATATATAAAACGTATTATTTATCTAAATCGAACATTAACCAATAAAATGTGTCTTTATAGGCTGTAGACAATGTTTCCCAGACATGTTCTAAGAAGGAACTCGAAGCATTGATGGTAGGGGGCGTGGGGTCGGGGGAGGGATCTGTAAAGTGTAACATACTGCAGTGTGTTTGTGTGACATTGTTTGCTTCCCTGCATCCCCTGTACATGCAGGTCCAATACCTGTTCCTGGACAGAAGCAATGCTGAGTTAGTGAGGACTGGGGAGAGAATGCCCACAAAACCCTCAAAACTATTTTTTCTCAACTTCAGAAAGCTCACTTGCACAAAAATAACTTAAGCTCAAAATAGAGGGGAAAAAATGTTACGTAGTTTTAAATTTTGATGGTAAAACGAATTAGGAAAAACAGTACAGAAAAAGAGAAATCCCTTTAAAGACAAGTCTATTGATTGTGTCCCATAGTTTTTCAGCTGCTCAGTGAGTTGCAGGAACGATGGACAATGACTGATGGGTTCCCTTAGCTTCGGATGGACAGCCAGCAAGGGCTGCTGTATGTAGTTTCTGTGTCCCTGTCTCCCCCCACCTCCACATGAACCTTGGAATTTCAATTATGTGTAGGACTGTGATTTCTGTTTTTCAAACTGCTGTGGTTTAAACCCCGAAAGCAAAAACAGGGAACATTTGTGAAAGTTAAATGGGTGTCAGTTTAAGGACAAAGTGATTGAATTACAATCCCTGGCCATGGATATGAATTTTGATCTTTTTTTTCCCCTTTCACACACATGATATTTCCCTGACATCTGTGCAATACAAATAGATCTAGAAAGTGTGAAAGGGAAAATCTGTTCCACTAAATATATAAAAGGGACCCCGAATGAAGTCTGTATGATTGCATTCGTCATCACGGGCACAGATGGCGTCCTTTTCTAGCTCTCCCCTCCTCCCCTCGCCCCCAGTACCGGCTGAAATTCCATCCACTGAATTCTCCAGAAAATGCCACAATGAAATAATTACTTGATAACACCAGGAGACCTGTGTGCACACTATATCCTTATTTTTCAGTCTTCTGTGTGCATCACAAGTCAGACCAATAAATCAGGAAAAGTGTAGGCTCTGAACTAATAATGTGAAGAGCATCCCTCACTGTTGCTATGGGAAGCCATATGTTTTTTTCCAGTGACCTGGGAGCTTGGTGCTCTGTCATATCTTGCCAATAAGCAGTAACATTATTCTCATCCTGCACTGGCTACCTATTTCCCTACACTGCTCCTGCCACAGAACATGGCAACGACGTCCCAGGGCCCACACATCCAAACATTATGCTATGGGATGCATAAGGCACCTACACTACTGCTTTGTTTCCTGATACATTTAAGGAGGCTTCAAGACACAAATACCTGGCGGTCAGAAAGTCTGTGAGAAGTACACGTCTCCTACAAACAAAACCATCAGGCAAGCCAGCGTGCCTCCGGACCCTCCTTCTACCTTCACTTGAGGAGCAATGCTCGTGAAGGAAGAGGAAAAGCTGAGACATGCAGGAGGGTTAGGAGGCCCCCTCCTGCATTTGGTGAGGCAGGGGTGGGGTGTGGGCAGTGCTACTAGTGGCATATATTCTGTGGGTGTGACAGGATGGCGGTGGAGCTAAAGAAGGGGCAAAATAAAACCAGGAGCAAAATGAGAAGCAGAAAAGATGGATAGGGACACTGCTGAGTGAATCTCAGAAAACCCTTTTGACTGCTAGAGTTACTCGGCTGTGAAACACTCAGCAGTGAGGGTGAACATGCTTTACTATATTACAGGTCTTGGAACCCTGACTATCAAATTCTCAAATCCTAACCATTTTATAAAGGAGTTGGGGATTGTCCCCTTGGGAACAGGAAGTGCCATAAACCTTTCCCTTTAATATAGTAAATGTAGATTAACAAATAGTAAAGATTTACTACAGGTATTTATAGAGAATAGCATTAACAGAGGGCTCTAAGGGATTGTTAGAGAGCCTGGAGGTTCACACATACAACCTTAAGTATTTGTACTAAAGATTGCAAAGTTAAAGTATCACCAATATTTTTTGCCCTCCAATTTGTTCAACTGAATAAACCAATAAAAACAGTCACGGAATCATACCATTAAAAGTGATCTTTGTCAGCTCCCTACTTTCAAAGGAGGGAGAGGAAACCTCAGAGAGGAAAAGTGACTGGAAAAAAAGCCACACTTAATATTTTACACCGTTTTACTCTAAGAAAACTACAACATGCCCAAGGCTTCAAGGCAGAAAGGGCACATGGATGTTGAACTTTCTGGTTTCCTAAAGTTAACCTGTCCTGCTTCTTGGAATGGAAAGGAAGGAGGAGATGGTCCGTTTGTAAATCACACCTGTTAGCACAGAAATCTGCCAATAGGGAGACGAGGTCAGTGTGGGCTGGCCTGGGAATGATGGTTGTCTCTGGTCTAACTTCTGGGTCACTTCAGAAGCAGGGCTCAGAGTGGTTAAATGCAATCTGGACAAATACTGGGTGGCATTCTTGAGACATGCCCATCATCCTGGCAACCTCTGTGTGGCGGAACCAAGACTTGGAGAGAAGGAGGCCAGAGGGGTGCTCACTGATTCTAAGTGCAGGCTAGAGGTTAGAGAGCTTGGGTCAAACAAGCTTCCTTCTAAGGCCCCAGCAAGACAGACCAGGCAGCTGGCTAGCAGATCAATTTTGTCAAAACGGACAATCCAGGTCATTCAGGTACAAACTGAAGAGCCCGGCCCTGTGGCATCTGAACTTGTGGTCTATCTGGTTTTCCCGAGGGTGGGGTGGAGCCTCTCTCTCGGGGGCAGTTTGGTGGAAGGCCTGGACTTGAGCCCCGGCTCACCGGCTCCCTTCAGCGGCTTACATAACCTCCCTGCTTTGCCCCCCCACACCTGACTCATGAAGGGCAGAATTCCCTCCTACCTCCTGCCTAAACAAGGAGAGGGTATTTTCATGACCTGAAATCCACTCAGTCAGTGTTCCTGAAACCATACCCTGTCCCAAGCAAAGTGTGAGGTGATGGAGAGCTGAGATGAACTTAATATCCTTGTCCTCAAGACGCTCACAACGTGTTGCAGACATAGGGGGGCTGTGGCCCCTTCATGACTCATGTGACTGTAATATGAGTGCTGCCTATGTTATGAAAGCAAAGGCTGTGGGAAAACGAGAGAGGGAGTGATTCCATATGCCTAGCAGGTACTGTTATTCCAGAATGTTGTTTGGTTTAAAAAAATGTTTAAAAAAAGGAATGAGCACCTTACAGTGGGAAATTGAGTGGCTAAGCATAAATCAATGACCTAATACCTACACTATTCCTAAACTGTAAACATTACTATAAGCACATGAAAACACTTCATTTGCCTGTTTAGAGTAATTGTTGCCTCACTCATTTTTATAACAAGCAGTAGTGCTAGCAAGTTTTATGAGCAATACCAAATTCTATCAGGGATTGTAGATCAACTATACTTCAATATAAATAGATAAATAAATAAATAAATAAATAAATAAATAAATAAATAAATAAATAAATAAATAAATGAATGAATGAATGAATGAATGAATGAATAACCAAGGGAAAAAAATATGTCAGGGAAAGTTAGTGGAGGCTCTTGCCAATTGCTGCATAGGATGAAACAGCTACCTTGACTCTTTCCTAAAAAAACAAATAAAATCAGTCCTTTTAGAAGGAAATACACTATATTCTCCCTTATCCACAAAAAGCCAGGCTGGAATAGATCACTAATCAACAAATAAGGAGAAAATCTGTTACCCAATTAATTCAGCATTCTTGTCTGTCCTCCCCCCAACCCCATCAAATCTCTTGCTCTAGTGGACAAAGGAAAAAAGACCTGTTTGAGTTGGCTCATTACATTTAGACATTTTTTCAATTTCTATTTTTAAAAAATTGTGAGGTGTAAAAAAGAAGCCAAAAATTCTGTACTCAGTCCCTAGTTTGTTTATATAATTTGGACTATTATTAAAAATTAGTGGCCTTGCTACCTGGGTAACTTTTCTTATGCCTCTACCATTATTCCAGGACGTTGGCCCTGGAAAGAACCAGGGCCATCTGCTAGTCCAGCTTCCTCACTTTACAGATAAGGAAGGAGGTGGTGGAGGCTTGTCTTCCCATGACCACATCTGGCCTCTTAGTATTTCCAATATTGATAATCATATCTTCTGCAAGCATCATAGAAGGTAAAGCTTAAAGTGATCTTTTAAAACATCCATCTTTTGAAGCCAGAAATTTAAAGGCAATCAAATGATGCTACCTACACAGATCACAGCAGCTGCAGTAGCCCTCTATACTGACTGATGATGCACTGATACACTGACAGGCTGGCTCAGGATGTGGTCTCCCAACCAAGTCAAGAATGCCATAATCTGAACAAACTTAGGCAATTTGCCTTCGTGAAATAACTACCAGAGACAAAAAGGGAACTGCCCTTTCACAAAACTGCCAACTGCACTAGATTGGGATTCCAGAATAAATCAGAACATGATTTATTAAATGAAACACTCGATAAAGTCCAACTTGCCTGTACGTCTAGAAAGTAAAATAGTGCTACATCTTCCCAATGCCACATTCCAGAGGAGACAGCAAACGGGGAAGGGACCACAGGGAATCCTGCCACACTCTATTTCTCTACCAAGCAGGTACACACATCCATACCGAAGTGGGCATGTGGACTCTAATCCCTTCTTAGTGGAAAACCCACATTTTCAAAATGAATCCCCGATCTAGAACGAATTACCGTAATTGCTACAGCCGGAGCGAGTCCGCTGATGAGAAACGCAGATCTGGCCACCTGCTTTGAGACGCCTTGGACCACGACACTGCGGGGGTCTTTAAAGGCTGGCCTTTTCAGGTGGGGTATCTGCCCTTCCTGAATCGCGTTCAAATCCCAGGAAAAGAAGAGAGGATGCCTCCCTTAGTCTTTGGACTGTGCTGCTCTTCCTGTATCCATTTCTGCTGAACACAGCCCAGTTATCTTTTCAAAGATAAAAAGCAAAAACAAGGGGAGAATTGCACCACTGCAGATCCCATGAGAAGTAAGCACAAAACTACAGCAACGTCAAATATCTTCTTCGGCAACTAGGAAAATCCCCACATGCTATCTGGTGTCAGCCCAATGCAGACCGGCGGTTGTGCCCGGAACCACAGGAAGCCAGGCTCTCTGCAGCCTGTGTCCCTGCCAGCTCCCCCCTACGCGCTGAAATTCGGCAGGGAAGAAGTTATGGTGCCCAGCCTCCGTTTGCAAGCCAGACAGTCCACGCACCCACACTCCGCAAAACCGCCAAGTGGCCAGGACGTCAAAGCAGCAGAACCATCAGAAGGCACCGGAGAGCGCGGGATGGAGGGGCCACATTGTGGGAGAGCTCGGTTTTGCTGCATTATCACGGCCCGGGAATGTAGGGGTAGGAGGAGACGCACCGCCAGTCACACACAGACCGACGCGTTTTACCCAGCGGCTCACTACCCGCCCGTGTGCAGGTCGCAATACGGTAGGCGACATGACGGGCTGCTCCCGCTGAAACTCAGGTGGCAGGCCCGGCTGAGCGGCGCAGCGCGTAGGGGACAGGGAGGCGCTGGCGGAGCACCCACACCGCGTATCCTCCCGCCTGCCACCACCCAGGGGAGCAAGGGCCAGACCTGCCACGCGCCCCTCAACGGCCACCGGAGAGCTGTGTGGGGCTGTGGGCGCTCCTCGGCTGGTCACGGGCTTTGCATGGGACACAATTGTCTAAAAGCGAGCTCGAGGCAAAGCCCAAACCCAAAGCTTTGGTTCCCAGAGGTGGGTGTGGGCTGGGAAGGGGGATTACGTAGGTCTCTCCGCCCCTTCCCCACACCTCGCCTCTGGGAGAGCCCGGGGGTTGGGGGAGGCGCCGCCAACCCGCTTGGGGGCTTCTTTGTTTCTCCCCGTGCCCCTCAGGAGGGCCCGTGTGCCTGCTGCACCCTAGCCGGGGTCGCCACCCGGGAATGCCTGCTCGGCTCGGGCGGCGGCGCGCCCCAGGCTGACAATTGAACCTCGCGGGAGAAGCTAGAGGGTGGGGAGAAGGGTGGATCCGGGGCCCTGAGGAGGGAGGGCGCTGCCGGGCCTCGAGAACTGCGGGGAAGCCGCCCTGAGCAGGGCAGGGGGAAGGGGGCGCCCGGCGCCCGCTTACCTTGGCAGCCCTGGCCTGGGCACAGATCATGCTCCCGTCAGCGCGCAGGTTAGAGTCGGGGGGCGCACGTGCCCCGCATGGCGCGCTGGGAGCCGGGACCTGCTGGGGGACCGGGACGCCCGCTGGCTCTCGCAGCGCTCGGCGGTCGGGTGCTCAGAGCCGGCGGCGGAGGGGAGCGCGCGGCTCTCAGAGTGTGTGTGTGCGCGGGGAGAGGGCCGGCTGGGTCAGAGACGCACCGTATTCCGGCTCCAACAAGGGCGCCTGATGCGCGGTAACGCAGCACACTTGAGCGCTTTATCCTCCCGCCCGCATCCCCTCCCTGCTTGCCTGCTCCTCAGTGGGTACCAGATTCCCGAGCCAACCACGAGCCGGGCTGGCTCTCATTAGCGCTGCCCCGCCCTGCAGCCTCCGAGCGCCCCCGCCCCCGCCCCCGCCTCGCCGTAAATATACATTGATTCTTGTTTCCGCCAGCCCCATCCTTGCAACACCCAGCCTCGCGTACTGGCCTTAGCCAGCACCAGCCCCAGCCCATCAGCCCTTTTGTGTATGGACGGACGCTGTTCAGAAAGGACGAAGTACAGATACCCCATCAGGTTCCCTGGGACAGGTGTTCTAACCTCTGTCTTAGGCCCGGACCCCACCTAGCTTATACAATTATGAACAGTCACACATGTCCAGAAACGGTCCTGTATTTGCACCACAAACATACAAAACAAACAATGTAATTGCAAATGCAAAGGATGAACATCTCCCCCCGGAAAATCTATTGTTGGGCAAGACTAGCTTTCAAAACCGCTTTTTGTATTAAATTGCACACAGGGTCAGAATGCTAGAACTGGAAGGAAAAAGGGCGACACCCCTTCTTGTACAGCTAACCAAAGCAAACTGAAATGTTGGTCACTGTTGGCTGCTGGCTGCTCCGTGCATGTACATCTGTATGTGGTTGGTTGGCATTTAGCCTGACGTGTTCACATAAAACGCAGTGGTTTTGAGCCTATCATCTTCATGGTCCATGATTCTATGACCTGACTGCGTTCTTCACATGTTTATGTCTTCCCATTCTCCTGCCCAGTATTCTCTACATGAGACTTCTTTCGCATCCTGAGAAATCTTCTCTCCCATGCCCCAGGGCAGCCCTCCTCTAGGAAACACAAAGGGCTGGTCCTGACTCCAGAACTCCCCACTGAAGTCAGAGCCCAGAGCTCTGGAAACAGGCTCCTCCCAAGACCCCAAACACTGCAGGATGGGCCTCTGTTTGGGCGATCCTCATTTTACTGACCTGCCCATTGGCACTGATTTCTGTCTCACAACCAGAACTTTCCAGAAGTGGAGACCTTGGAAGAGGTCAAGGCAGTTTCACCAGCTGTGCCCCTTTCTCCAAGGAGGCACATCACACAAATTTTCCCTTTTCTCATTCCACTGGGGCTGCGGGCGCCCAGGCCTCCACCTTTCCTGACAGACACCTTCTCCCTGCCTAACGCTGCTAGACCTCTGAGTCAGATGAGCCCAAAGCTGTCCACTGTTCAACTCTCAGCTAACGGTCCACTCAGAAAGCTGGGCCCACATTTCTCCAGCAGGTTGTACAGTCCAATGAGTATCACCTCCTATGTGAAGGAAACTCTCCAAGAATAGACTAGGGCAGGCTGCACAGTAAGCAGCAACATTAACTGGCCATGGGATGTTTCTAACCACAGGCTTCAATGGGAACAAAAACTCTTGTCATAAACCACATCCAAGGTTTCCAAATTAACACAATATCACCAAACTGCAATAAAGGAGAAATTTTTACTTCAGGTAATTGCCAAGATATCCACCTCATTATTTTCAGTGGTGGAACATCAACATTGCTCTGAGATACTCTTCTGTATTCTCCCTTGACATGGAGATAGCAAATCAACATACTTCATAAAGATTACTGAGGCAACAAACCTGAGGTGTGCTTTATTTGCCCCTGGAGAGTTTCTTTTTTTATTCTGAGAGCAAAGGATGTGAAAGCAGAAGTACACAAAGTTGCACGCTTTGGCATGTTGAGTGAATAAAGAGCCTCCTTAGAAAGTAACCTGCTATGTGCCGGGTGCAAGTGCAACATACCACTAGCTCATGTCTATTATCTTCTCTATTCTTCCACCTCCCACTGTCTTGTTTATTCCTCACCCTCCAGTGTAGTGTCCTGTTTATTCCTGCAGCTTGGGTAGCATCATCCTCTTTTACAGAGGAGGAAACCAAGACTACATAAAGTTCTGTAATTTCCTTAAGTTCATTGCCAGCAGAAGACCTTGAATCTGGACTTAACTGCCTTCTGCTGCCAAATCTTAAAGGAAGACAAGTTTGGTAGAGAAATGAAAAGACTTGCCATGAATTTTAAAGTCATCCATTTATGAATCATATTTATCGAACTTCCAATATATCTGGTACAGTGTTATAAATACAGTCATAATAAGTCATAGTCCCAATGCCCTCAGCAACACTAATCTTACCTAATGGCTTGAGATGATGAAGGCATTTTGAGAAGCACACACACACACATTAGGTATTATCACAATGCTGATGCATCCTTCATTTCCACCTTTTGTAACTCAGGGTCTGGCAGGATGCAGCGAGGGGCAGGCATGCATGCTCATCTCAGGCCATATGTAAGACAAGACCTTGGCTCTTCCATGTAACCTCAGCCTCTGCTTGACTTCTGGACACAATACAAGTTTTCAAACCTGCCGAGACAGCCATTGACATTCCCTAGTCATTTCCAGGTATACGTACCCTTCAAAATTAAAATCCTTTTAACCTCGTTAGAGGAAGTCCTGCAAACAGCACCATTCATAGTGTGCCTTCGATGCTGAGAAAGCTATGGTTTGGGCTGACCAGGGGCTTCACCTTCAGGACCAGACCTTCACTATAGTGTCAGAAGGATGTCTTAGAGCGAAGGACCAAGCAGTAGGAGCTGCACTCGGGGTGTCATGTCTGACATGGTATATCTCCATAGGAGAAACTGTAGTCGGTGACACAAAACTATCATTTGAGGACACTTAAGGCTTAGGATGGTAACTAGAGGCCGTTCATGTCCAACTCTGGTATGCTGAGCAAGTTGCCTAGAGAAACCAAGCCTTTCTCTGATTAGGGTAAAAGGATTTTTATTTTGAAGGGTACCTGGAAATGACTAGGGAATGGCAACAGCTGACTTGGCAGGTCTGAAGACTAGTACTGGGTCCGGGGGCCAAAAAGAGGCTGAGGTTACATGAAGGAGCAAAGGGCTTTTCTTACATGAATTTATTCACTCATTCAGCAATTGTTTTAATGTGCTAATTTCTGGGGTTTAACCTTAAAGACAATCTGTGACTTCATGGAGATCAGAGTTGAGAGTGCTAAAGCCTGTAATTAAGCAGGTTAGCACTGTATATTTGACAGATGAAAGGTAAAACGGAGGGCCCATCATCACATATTACAAAATCAAGACCTAGGGAGTGAGGGTGGGGTCAGACGCAGATCTTGGAATCAATGGTCCCTCAGTTAAGTCTTAAAGGATCAATAGAAATTGGCAGGGGAAGGGAGTGAAGGAAGAGCATTCCAGATCAACATGGCAAGGTCAGAAGACAGGCAGAGAAATGTATAGTATATTAAAGAAAATGAGTTGGAAGACAGACAAATGCATAAGTATATTTTATTGTGGTCTTAATTTGCCTTTTTCCAAATGACTAATCAAGGTGAGCATCTTCTCACGTGCTTATTTTCCATTTTTAGAGAAGTGTCTGTTCAAAACTGTTGCCCAATTTTTTTTTGTAATTTTTATTTTGTATATTGAGATACATACAATAAAATGCACAAATGTTAGTTTACAGCTTGATGGATTTTGACATGTATATGCTCATGCAACCATCACTTAGATCAAGATATTAAACATTCTGGCTAATGTTTTCCCCCTTCATTCTATTTTATCTATTCTCCCAGCCCCCTTCCCTATGGTAACTACCAGTCTGTTCTTGTGTTTATGAGTCTACTTCAGTTGTGTTTCTTTCCTTTCATGTTCTTGAGTTTTAAGAATTTTTTATATGTTCTAGATACAAATTCTTTGTTGATTTCTAAATGTTGCCTCCCAGTTTGTAGTTTGTACATCTCTTAGTAATTTGTTTCACAGAACAAAGTTTCTAAGGTTGAGGGAGTTCGATTTATCTTTTTCTTTTATGAATCACATATTTAGTATCATTATCTGAGAACTCTGACTAACCCAAGGTTACAAAGAGTTTGGCTTTTCTTTTTTTTACAACTTTTACAGTTTTACAATCTACACTTAGGTCTTTGGTCCATTTGGAGTTATTATTTTATTATTATTATTATTGTTTAGATGTTAGGCATGGGTTGTATGTTTTGTTCTTGTTTTGCATACTAATGCTCAATTATTCTAGCACTGTATATTGAAAAGACTATCTTTTCTTGATCAGATTGCCTTTGCAACTTTTAAGAAATAAATTGGTCATGTTTTTATGAGTCTCTTCTGGATTCTGAATTCTGTACCACTCAGCTATTTATCTATCTTTTTGCTAATACTACACTGTCTTAGTTACATAGATTTATACTAAATCTTGAAATCAGGTAAAGTCCTCCAACTCTGTTCTTTTTCAAAATTATTTGGCTATTCTTATTATTTGCCACTTCATATGAATTTTGGAATCAGTTTGTCAATATCTATAAAGAGCTCCTGCTAGGGTTTTGATTGAAAATGTATTAAATTTGTAGATCAATATCAGAAGAACTGACATCTGTGCAGTCTTAACAATGTTCCAACCCATAAACTTTGTATATCTTTGCATTTATTTAGTGTTTTAATCAGTTATGGACGTGCAGACACACAGACACAGAAATGATTGTCATGAAGAAAGAAGCTCACACATCCCTAGGAACAGAAAGCAAGAAGGACATGCCACTCAGGAGCACATGGGGAAGCATGTGGATTAGTCAGGAGGCAGAAGGGGTCAGTGTGAGAGCATGGCCAAGAGCCTGTTTTCTTCTCTATAGGAAGAAATGAGGTGAACAGGACAGCCAAGTTTGAACAAATTTAGGATTGGATAGTTTGAATAATTTTAGCAGGCTCTGGGTGGTCTTGAGTTGTTCTGAACTTGGCCCTTGGGTAGCTTAGGGGAGGGAAAATATTGGTTTAATGTGTGAAAATTAGATAGTGGAGACGGTTGGGGTTATGGAGTAAGGATTAGTTGCTTGGTATATGAAAGGTGTTCTTGTAGAAAAGGTGTTTGCTAGCTCTGGGAGTTAATTAGCCCAGGAGGGGAAGTCTCTCCGAGATAGCAAGGACCCTAAGATGTCAGAATATCATAAAATACAGAAATGAAAAACATGATTTACATAGACTTGGTCATTACTGGAATGGAAGGAAAAAATGAAGGGGTTTTAAAATATTTGTATTGTATCCTATGATCTTGCTAAACTCATTTACTAGTCTAAGGAAATTTTATGTAGACTTCTTGGAATTTTCAATGTAGACAATTATGTTGTCTGTGAATAGAGAGCTTTATTTCTTCCTTTTCAATCTGTATTCCTTTTCTTTGTATGATTATCTCAATGGCTGTCTTTTCTAGTTGCATATATTTTAACTTTATTAATGAATTCAATAATTTATTATTTGTTGAGCTTCAATGTAAAGATGAGCAATACTTAATATAAACTTGTGGTCAAGCTGAATACATAAATGCAATATGCTAAAAGAGAGGTGTGCTATCAGTGTGATGGGAATGAGTATGTTAATTATGGCTTGGACACTAGAGAAGTTCCATTAATAAGAAGTTCCATTAATAGGGCTTTAAAGGAAGAATAGGAGTTTGTTGAATGACCAAAAGGGAAATACATCCTAAGAAAGAACAGTGTACATGAAAGGGCAGAAAGACTGAAGGAATAGAATGTACTTGGGAAATGGTGAAGCGTTCAATGTAACTGGAGCAAAGAGAGAGGAGGTCAGGGATAATTGGAAAGAAAGGTTTGGGACAGACTGTGATGTGCCAAGCATGTCCTCTCCAGATTTCAAAATTAATTCTGTAAGTGATGGAGACCCATAAAGACATTTAAAACCAGGAAGTAAAATGATAATCTTTGTCATTCAAATGCATAGCAAAGTAAAATTTACAGTATGACTTTAAGTTTTCAATGATTTTAGAATATTAAGATACATTGATAAAGAAATGTCAGGTTAGGATAGCAGCTGGCTGATGTGCCCTCACCCACCTTTCCATCAAAATACTTACTGAAGAGCACAAGACAAAGGCAAGTGGCAGACCATTATGAACTATGAATGTTTATCAACAGTTTATCACACTCCAGAAGGCTTTTCACTAATCAAAGCATGGCTTAGGCATTTAAAGACAGCCAGACAGAAAAAAACACAACAATCAGAAACAGGTATCACTGTGTTTCCTTTCTTCAGGAACAGAAAGCCTTCCTTTAGGAAGAACAGTAGAGGACAGAGGTGAAGACTGAAGACTTCAGTCAGTGTCCTGGACTTAAAGAGTGGCTCTACCATGGTTTTATGCTCTTAAAAAAACGTAGCAAAATTAAATGTTCTTAGGTGTAACATTGACAGGTTAATTTATTGACCATAAAAATTGCCAAGGTTTAAGTGGGATAACAAATATGAAGCTCATGGCGTTGTGCATGGGAGCACTGGGTGTTCCTTAGCTAGTTCTGTCAGTAACATCCTTGATACAGATCTGTTTCCAACACACTGTCATGCATATGACCAAGTTTAAAAGTGTTTGGACCAAAGTTAGACATTCAAATTGTGTAAAGAGGTTTTTCAAAGAGATTTTTGAAAAAACACCTGATACAAAAGAAGAGTGGAACAAAGGACACTCGAAATCTCTGATGGATGATTTAAAATCAACAGTGAATGAGTGAAAAGGTTTTAAATAGCCGTATGAATCAAATTAGTGCAACTTAAGTTGAGAGACCATTTTCACTAATGGTGAAATGCAGCTCCCCCACCCTCCACCAAAAACACTTTTTAAAAAAGTTACTGGTCAGCTGCTGTGCACTTCTGTTGGTGAGAGAGTAAATCATTCTAACTCATCCAAGTCCAACTGTCATTTATTTTACAGATCTTATGAAAGCTCAAGTGCCTATATGGAGCTGTATCAGTTAGTTTGCCACATAACAAATCATCCCAAAACTTAGTTGATTAAAACAACACCCACCTGGTAATTTCTCATGAGTCTATAAATTGGCTATAAATTGCTGATCTGAACCAGACTTGGCTGATTTGAGCTGGGCTCATCTATGTTGGCAGTTGGCAGGTTTTCTGGGAGCCAGCTAATCTGGAACAACCTCATCTGGGACAGCTTGGCTCTCTTCCATAGGATCATTCATCCTCCAGCAAACTGGTCCAGGCTTGTTATAAGGGCTGCAGCTGAGGCTCAGCGAGAGCAGAAGTAGAAAAGGCCTCCGAGGTCTAGGCACAGAACTGACACACTGTCACCTCTACCATATGCCACTGGCCGAGGCCCATCATGAGCCAGCCAAGATCAAGGGCTGCAGAAAGAGACTCAACCTCTTGATGGAAGAATTGTGATGTCACAATGCAAAGAGTATACATACAAAGAAAAATCTAGAATGGGGGCCTAAAAGAGACAGTATTATGAGAAACAATAGAGACAAGACCATGTTGTTCCAAACCTGGACAGGATTCTAACAATTGTATCCTTGATCTGAAGGAATAAGAAATAATTCTTGGCCTGCGTATCACATGCTCTGTCCTGTGGGATCTAACGCTGACACCATATATGGCACTAAATGTGGTGTGATAAGACACAGGGAAATTTAAAGTACATATGGTTGGTAATATGATGGAAAAGTTCTATTAGTTGACATGTAACAAATGTCTTAAAAATCAAATAGGTCTTTTATTTAATCAGCCATGAAATATTTATAAAAATGGGCTACACAAAAGGCTACAAAGTAAACCTGCAGAACATCTAAAGTAAGACATTTTATACTCGGTATATTATAATAGATTAATAGATTAAAACATGTTTGCATTCCCTCACATTTTCCTCTATAAGATAAATAGTCTCTGGTTCTGTCTTCCTAGTTATGAACTGCAAAACCTCAGACCTTGCTGGTACATATTAGCCAGATCCTACTATCCCTTCAGTGTGAAAACTATTTCCTCCTGAAAGACAGAGTAATCACCAGTGTTTGACCTTAATTTATCAGGATGGGGATAATGATTGGAGATGAAGGACAGGCATCATCATGTAAGGCTCCTGCCTCAGATAAACCTCTGCAAGGCGTCAAGCAAGAGAAGCTCTTTCCTAAGAAGGGAGAGAGGGCTGCAGGCCTGAGATGTGCCAAATGTCCCATTCCCAGGGTCCCACTCTTTTCTTATCAGAAACCTAACTTGGACAGAGGCAACCTATCAAGGATGTGCATTCTGTCTCCTTTGTAGCACTCTCCTATAATAAGATCTCTAGCCTGATTTTCAGCAGTATCTGCCCTGCGTCAAAAGACCCAAGGCTTTCCCAAAACCCTGTCATAGAGACCTCTGCCTTTCATAGTGTGCTCTGGTGATTAGTTTGCTAACGGATTTGACAGCAATTAAGAAAACCCAGCCAAGACATCTTTCCTGTGCACCTACAAAAATAAGGTTATGAATTTGTTTTGCTTTATTTCAAATAGCAGACATCCTTTTTTGCTGACCCAAATATTCAATGCCTTTGCAACCTAGATAAACTGGGACCTTCCAATACTGTGGTTCTTGATATCTTTGTGATTGGCTCCACCTCTAACTTCACACTCTGAAGAGAGTTCTTCAGATTCCTAAGGGCTCATATTCCCCATCATCTCTGCCCATGGACAGCTTCTTCCTTGTGTTTTCATAATGTTGACACAGATGTGATGCTCTTCTTCAATTGCCCCAAAAAGGGGGGGAAAGACAGACAAAAGCATACTCACAGAAGTACTTCTGGATGTCTGTGGGGGACTGGAGATGGCATTGCAAACATTTCCTGAGTCAATATTTAACAGTGTTGTTATTACAACTCTTCAGTCACCCTGCCTCTGGAGCTCTGCCCCCTCTCACGGACTCCTCTTTCCTCTGTTCCTAACTCCCTCCCACCCAGATTGCCTTGGAAACCAAAAGAGTTTTCCTCCTCACCTTTATGGAGCTTCCTCTTTATTCAGCTTCCTCTTAACTCCTACTCCCAAACTTTGCCGCACAACCCCGTCAGCCCAGCAGAAACAGGCCGCTGTTCCACTCAAGTCACCCTTGTTGTCAGCTACACAGATTATCAATACTAAAATTTGTTTTTCCTTTGCACTTTTCCGATTTTATGACCCACTGTTATCCCCCAAAAGTCTCAGAGATGTAGCCCCTAAGTGCATACTGCCAAGCCTTTCACAAAGATTCAAGAATTTTCTTCTCAAGTCAAGGTTTATTTATCCTAAGGTAAAAACTTCTACCCAAATTCTGCCATACTTTATCATTGTATGTAGTTCTAAAGCTCAGTAACTTTTCTAATTACATGTTCCCAGCAAGAGTTGCTCATGTATATTTGGCTATGTTTTTAAATTTCTTTTTCTTAGTTTCCTTCATTTCGAAATAGGAAGAACAATAATGTCTTCCTCATAAATTAGTTACAAGGATTAAATAAATGATCTTAGAACAGTGTCTGTCTAGCACAAATAAGTGTTCAGTGTATGTTAATCACTTTTATTTTCATTATGATTATCACATGCTGGGCCCAAGAGTCTCCTAATTGCCAGACAGTATAAAGTCGAGCAGCATAATGTCACTGAATGTCAACTAGGTGCTGGAGGGATTATTATGAAAACCCTACCACAAGATTAAAATTGCACTGCCTGAAAAATATCCCACCTCGTTCTCACTTTATTCTCACATCAGATTCTACCCCATACGTAATTTAACACCTCTCCAGCTAGAGGCTAGCAAAATCGACCAAATCCCATGTTTTCTACACATGGGCACACATGAAATGCTATGTAGCGTCGGAAAGATTTGGGAAGATCATGGCCTGCTGTGTTGGGCCATGCCTCAGCCCCATCCAGATTTCAGAGCTGGCACTTGGCTATAAAGGCCCTCTGTGACAATCCATTGCCTTAGTCACACTTTCTTCTGTTCTTAATACATTTCAAACCTTTATCATTCATCATATTCCTTATCCAGCACACCTTCTGGACTCACCTGTAAAGTTCTCAGCTCTTACTTTAAAGGAAAGAAGTCTGCCAGATAGAATCTCTCTCATCTTCTCTCATGTCACCTACAAGTTTCCTGCCTGGCCTCCCAGGGCTGCTTCATTCTCTTTGGTGACATGGCAAGAGGCACCCCCTCTGCTGGCCTCAAGCTCACTCCACCACCCAGGCTTTTGGTAGTTAGCTGACGCCTTGTAATAAACGAGGAGCAGGGCAGAGTTTCAATGTGGATCCCCATATATAAGTCTAAGTATTTTAAAGTTATAAAACAAGCTAACTCATGTATTATATGGTTCATCATCCTGATGAACAAATATGCTTCCCTAACGATCTGGAAGCCAGGTTGGAATTTTAATTCTTGGGGAGTTCTCAGCCAGAGCAGGGTGGGGGCTGGGAAAGCCAGCGCTGGCACCACTCTCAGCTTGCTCCCCTTTTCTCCCCAGCTCGTTCTCCATTCCACACTTTGAAGGGTCCTTACAGGCAGGTGCAAGCTCTCTGCAGCCTCTGAGACAGCCAGCTTTGGCCTTCCTTCCAGCTTGAAGTTGGCACAGACCTGCAATGTGCCCCCTCGGAGGAGGAAGACCCTGGGGGGAAGCTACATGGGCACCAGAGGAGGCTCTGCAGGGTCGTATGACCAGGAGGTGGGCTTCAAATGGGCACAATGCAGACACAGTCCCCTGGCCACAGACTCTCCCCACCCTTCAGGGAGCAGTGCCATCAGAGGACAGCCCAAGCTACCCCAGGACCTGCTCTGTCTTCTCCAATCCCGGGCCACCTGTGGCTTTGTGGTGTTTGGTAGAGAGAAGTTGCTCTACTTCATAAAGGAAAGGCTTATTTCCTATTTTCAGTAAGAGGCTATGATTTTCAGTGATGTTGAAGAATAAATAAAAAATGTGATAACTTCACAATTTAATGTCATTTCATATATTTTGACCAGTTCTAACTTTCTTATAGTAGGTACTACCTACCACTTCAAGGATTTTATTCTACATAAAATTCACCCCCCAGTGGATTTTTTAAATTGTCATTAGCTCCATGAGTCTCTTTTCTTAAAAAAAACTTTCCTTCAGATATCTTGTTAGTGAGTATATTAATTCTTGCACTGTCTTGTATATTATACTTTTCCCAGTTTATCATTTGTATTTGCACGTTTTTATGTATAGTCATTAAGAATGTGTGCACACTTGTACAGATCTTTTTGTTTTCGCTGTGTGGTGCATTAAGGATCATATGTCAAATTGCCTTCCATTTCTCATCCTCTGCCCCCCGGGTTATGCATTCTCCTGTATTTTGATCTTGGACTTCCAGTTGTCCCACTCTTATATTTAATTATTTAATTTATTGGAATTTTTTTTACTTTATAGTGTGAAGTATCTAACATTTTCCTCTAAAATTTAACCAGATGTTATAACTTAATCTGTTGGCAAATTGCTTTTTTACTTTCTTTAATTATCACTTTCTGTTAAAGTGTGGTACACAAAGAGACTGCATAAATCATAAAGAAACAGGTCAATGAATTATTGTAAAGTGAACAGATTCATGAGAACATCTAGACAGTTCAAGAAATAGAACATTGCCGGCACCTGGGACGCCCCCAACCACGCCTTATCTCAGTGGCTCTGCTTATTCCCCAAGGTTACTGCTATACATGTAAATGGACTCACAAAATACATGTTCTTTTGTGGCACTCCTTCCTTCACTTCAAATTATTCTTCAAATCATCTACATTTTTGTATTAATATCTATTTCTGTTACGTAGTATTCCATTGTATGGATATACCACAATTTATTTATCCATTCTACCACTGGTGGACACCAGATATGTTTCCAACTTTGGGCTAGATTGCTATTATAAAACCTTCCTGTACATGTTCATTGGCACACAGATGTACAAGTTTCTGCTTAGTCTGTATATATATGAATGGAATTGAATTATACTGGATCAGAGAGTAAATTTTTGCAAAATAGTATTCAAACTGGTTGCACCAATTTTCATTACCATCAACATGAGAATTTCAGGTATTCAATATGCCCACCAATACTCAGTACTGTCAGTTGTAAAATCCTAACTCTTTTGTTGAGTGTACAGAAGTGTCTTCGTACAGTTTTAATTTTCACTTCCATTCTGACTAATAAAGTTGAGAACATTTTCTTAGGTTTATTGGCCATTGGATATTATCTTTTGTCAGTGCATCTTTAATTCTATTGCCCGCTTTTCTGTTAGTTTCATGTCTTTTTCTTATTGGTTTATGAGTCTGTATGCATTCTGGAAAACAAACCTTTTGTATTTATGTATATGTGTGTTACAAATTCTTAGTATAGTTTGTGACAGCTTTTTCACCCTGTAGGTTAGTTTTCTGGGATTTCTGTAACAAATTACCACACACTTGGTGGCTTAAAAGAACAGAAATTAATTCTCTCATGGTTCTGGAGGGAAGAAGTCCAAAATCAAAGTGTAGGCAAGGTGACTTCCTTCTGGAGTTTCTGAGGGAGAATCCAGCCCATGCCTCCCTCCTAGCTTCTGGTGGCTCCAGTAGTTCCTTAGCATTCCTGAGCTTATAGACACATCACTTC
Source organism: Manis pentadactyla (assembly GCF_030020395.1). Lineage (NCBI taxonomy): Eukaryota > Metazoa > Chordata > Mammalia > Pholidota > Manidae > Manis > Manis pentadactyla. Next base: position 50,221,755 of record NC_080025.1, read on the forward strand.
AGTATCTGACTCCATCTTCCCGTATCACCGACCTGGGGCCCACCCTGATCCATGGGATCCCAGCCTGAGGTCCTCAATTCAATCACATCTTTTGCTTTATAAGGTAATATTCACAGGTTCCAGGTGACATGAATTTGGAGGAACATCATTCAACCCACTTCGCCCTTGTAATTGTACATTTTCTCCCAAGGTTGGTGCTCTTTGCATCCCTTTAAAGAAATTATTTCCTCCCCACCTCCATCGTGAAGATATTCTTCCATGTGAAGTAGCAAGTAAAGTAGAAATCTTTATCTGGTTCCAACCTCAGAAAGCTTCTAATATTTTACATCTTACCATTCAGAGATCTGCTGTAGGTTTTTTTGCAGATAAAATTAAGTTAAGTTGTTTCTCTTCTCTCTGTAATTTGCTGAGTTTTACTTCCAATAAATAGACAATGAATTTTATCAAATACTTTCTCCACTTGTATTGAGATTATTACATAAGTTTTTCTTTTGTGTTTTAATTTGGTCATTTATATTGTAAAATCAATATAATGATTTTGCTCTTTTTAATGTTAAATCAGCCTCACCTTCCCAGAATAAGTTCAAATATCAGCAATGTATGATCTTTTCTATATATTACTATATATTCTAACATTTTATTTTTCACTCAGGTTATAGTAACAAAGTTTGGCTGGATTTCTCTGGGCAGTGTGCTTTATAATATTCCCTTTTTATTATTTTAATGTTGGTAAGATATATAATTCCAAATGTTGGTCAAAGAACCAACTTTTACAATTATTGACACACTCCATTTTATTATTATTGTTAAAGTATTATTGTGTCTTTCGTTTTTATATTTAGCTCTATTATTTCTTTTTTTTTTTCTTCCTCTGGGTTCAACTTGCTGTTGTTTTACTAATTTCTTGAGATAATACTTATCTCAATATTTATCTCAAATACTTAGATCATGGTTTTGCAGTCTTCTTTTCTAATATGTGCATTTAAGTCTATACATTTCATATTAGCATGGTTTTAACTGCATTTGACAAATTTACTATGTCATAACTTGTTATACTGGTCTAGAAGGAGAACCATTTTGGTACTCCTTTTTAATTGCCACACTCAACATATACTTTACTTCATTTCCAGACTTCCTTTCCTATTCTATTACTTTTCTGTTTAATCCTGCAAGAGTTGCACCTTTTCTTCTCTTTATGAGATGATGTGATAACTCACTGAGTAAGTCCTGTTCAGTGTAGTAATTGTAGAGAATTCTTGTGACTCTTCTTGTACACTGTTTCATGGGTATGAACTTTAAAATAATTTTGCCCAGTCCTCTAAGAAAACCCACCAGACATATGTTCTGTGTGGAATTTAAAATAAAAATTAGTTTAGAAAAAAGTAACATGTTTATAATATTAGGATTTTATGTCTAGGAATAGGATATGTCTCTTCATTTATCTGATAAATTTCTTGATAAATAACTGCGTAATTAATTATATTATTTCTCAAATATTTATAGATTTTAATATAGATCTCATGTGTTTCTTACTAACTTGATTTAGAGGAATTATTTCTAGGTATTATTTTTCCATTCTAACACCAACTAGCTAGTGAATGCTGATATATAGGAAGATTCATTTTTTAAATATTTCCTTTTAACTGGCTAACATATTTAAGTATTTGTTTGGTCTAATTTTTTTAGTTAATTCTGTTGACTTTTTCAAATAAAAGTCATATCACCTGCAAATAATGATAGTTTTCTCTTCCTTTTTACTATCTACACTATTCCTCCTCCAGTTTCTTATTGCATTGTTGAGAAATGCAGTGACAGCCAGCATAGACTTTGCTTTGATAGGAGATTTCTAGTGTTTCACTCTTAGGTACAATGTAGTTGTTAACTATTTACTGCATTAAATGAGCTTCTTTTTATTTTTGGTTTTCTATAGGCTTACTTTAATTGTTTATGTGAACATCAGGATGGGTGTTTAATTTTATAAATACTTTTTCAACTTCTGTGACTCAGGTATCTCAGCTCCAAGCAAATCTGAGCCTGGCCAATCCTGGGTCACCTAGATCATACCAGGGAAGATGGGAAACTAGGCCTACTGAGTCCTCAGGGAGAGAAAGACATCACCAGGATGACCCTCAAATCATTCCATGAACCAGCACACTGGTATCACTTCTGAACCCCAGATGACAGGACGCTTCCCTAGGCACAACAGTGCTACCGCCCTGTGGGGCAGGCATGACTGCTGCCACTGTCCTGCTTCTTTGTTTATCTACTTGACTTTGATTGGAACACAGTATTGGTGTGGTTGCCCAGTCGCAGGACTTACACTCAGCCCTGGGCACAGGAGAAGCTGGGAGGACTGATTTCACCTTCTGCTCACACCACTCCTCACAGGGGCAGGACTCCCCAAACATACAAAGGTGCTGGACAGTTGCCCACACATAGTCAAAAGATATCTTTTCCAATTTAATTGAGATTACTGTAAGGGTTGTCTCCTTTAATTTACTAATGTGAAAACATACGTGTGCCCCTAATCTTGCATATCTGGAAAGTCATTCTACTTGGCTATGGTGCATTATTCTTTTACTATAGTCTGGTTTTGACTTGTTCATACTTACCTATATTTATTGCCAAGAGTGGCCAGCTGTTTTCTTTTCTATGCCCTCTGTCAGGGTTTTCAGAGCTATACAAGTTGTACTGGGAATATTTCCAATTTTATCTAGGCCCTTGAGCAGTTCATGTAACAGAAGTATCATCTGTTCTTAAAAAGATTGGCTCAAATGACCAATAAAACAAACTGGTCTAGTATATTTGGGGATAGTTCTTTGACAATATTCCCAAATTTTTCCATCGTTGTCTATTTACTCAGGTTTATATCTCTTCAGGAATCGTAAAAGATTGGAGTTAGCATGTTAAAAGCTGTACGATGTCAGCAAGAACTGGTTTGTGGTTTATTAACATGAGTGATGGGGATTGCCAATGGTGTGTTTTTAAAGGGCGTGTAAGAGAAGCCTTTGTATCTCTGTAAGGCTGTCATACTGTTTGGTAAGTTGCCTGTGTTGCATATATTGAGAAAGCATCTGACAAGAGATTAAAAACCAGAGGTGTTTGTTTCACATGTGGAGTGGATTTCTTCTTAATTGAACTGGTTCATTCCTGTTTGCTAACGTTCCCCAGGCCTTGTCTCATATTCACATCCCAAAGCCGAGAAAACATTTAGAACTGTTCTTGTTTATGGCACCATTTTTTAATTATTTTTCATGGCTTGAAGATTCTAACAATAATACATGCATGTATGCAATAAGTTAAACAGTACATTATAAATATGTATAATGACAAAGCTAATCCTCTTCCTGCCTTCTCACCCACTGCTGTGAAATAACCAGGATTAACAACATGCTTGTGCCAGCCCTCTGTTCCCTTATTCATACATGCACATGTAAACATATATGCTTTCTTTAATCTCTGTTTTCTTTTAATGAAATGGAATCATACTTAGACAAGGTTAATCTTGTTTCTAATTCTGCCCTCACCTATCTACATGCCACCCCACTGCTATATCTTGGATTATTATTACTTTTTTGATATATAGCATTTTCCCCCAAGATTTTAATTTTAAAATTTACATCCTATAAAAATCTTGGAAGGGCTACTTCAATGAACAGCTCATCTATTCATCACCTGGGTTCACCAGCTGTTTTTCATCATTGAGATTATGTTCTGGACATCCCTACATTTAGATATAACTTTATCTTTACTTCACCCTAATCCCTTGATCACAAATACATGTATGATATTTCTTTATATAATTAGTCATTTTTATAGAACACTGTCCATGTGCAAAAGCAAGAGTTGGCTGAGAGGCTTAAAGTAAGGTGGCCAAGTTCATCCTAACAGAAACATAGAACCAAAACAGTTGCCGAAGGCAGGTGAAAAGAAGCTATGTGCAGTAATGGTCAAGGCGGGCAAGCTCTGATGCTGAGCTGGGGGTACTCCAAAAACATCTTCTGCCAAAGTGCTTGCAGATGCCTAGCTTCAGGTCCAGGCAGCTGTCTGCGTGAGTGAGGTAGCCTCTCCCAGAAGGGGGTGGAGAGCCTGTGGGAGAACTGAGTTCTGGCCTTGGGCTCGGTAGACTTCTCCAATGAGCACTCTGCTAGCCAAAGTGTCCTTTAATAAACTGTTGGAACAGTAAGTAATTCCAAAACCAACTATTTGTAGATCACTCCAGTTGCCTTTTGAATTGGGCAAAGTTTACCACTAATACTGTTTTTTTTTTTTTTGTCAGTTCTACCTGTATATCTAATAGTCTGTGCTTTATAATATTTTTTCAAAGTATTATTAGGCACATCAAAGTTCATGACAATTACAACTTCATTTTGAATTTCTGTTTTTGTAAAAGAAAAATGATCCAATTTGACCCTGGTAATGCATGGTAAACAATTACCAGCCTTCTATGCACACATCTCCCTTCTGATCCTGTAGCAGCAGGAAGCAAGTCTTTCAGGTCTGAGAAAACTTGAATACCAGCCCTTTCTCCCATATACATTTTCCCATCTTGGATGGACAATGATGAATTATACCATGAACCTAACCCCATGTAGGTAGTGGTTAGATCTCCTTCCCATATTCAGATATGAAAGGGATTTTGGTATTTGTAAGGATTTTGGTACTTGAAGTCTACATCAACTAATGTTAATATTTTGATCCTAATAAATTTTTGTTTACATTTCTCTGATATGCAGTTAACCATTGTAATAGGTTTGATAGATTATTTTTTTATATTTGTTTTAACTTTGTATTTGTGTGCTATTGTTACATAACAAATTGACCCAAACCTAGTGTCTTAAAGTGTAACCATTTGTTATTTTGCAGTTTCAGTGTGTCAGGAATTCAAGAGTGGCTTAGTTGGGTGGCTGTGGCTCAGGATCTCTCATGAGGTTACACTTCTATCACCCAGAGTTACAATCACCTGACTGCTACACTGGGGCTAGAAGATCTGCTTTCAAGGTGGTGCTCCCACACACCTGACAAGTCAGCACTGGATGCCAGCAGGAGGTCCTCACCACGTGGACCTCTCTATAGTGTGCTTGAGTGTATCCTCATGACATGGCACTGGCACCTACAACAGTGACTGATCCAAGAGAGAGGGCAAGGGAGCAGCCACAAAGTCTTCTGATACCTTGTTTCAGATGTTTTATAACACCATTTCTGCCACTTTCTATTCATCAGAAGTAAGTCTCTAGGTTTTCACTTAGGGGAGGGGAATTAGGCTTCACATTTTCAGGAGGAGTATTAAATAATTTGTAGACCTTTTTAAAAGCTATGATAAGCTCTCATGAACAACAATACTTGGAATTTGTTGGGGGATGCAATCCAAGACTCTTTGTCACCTAACTCCAGAATTTAAACCATTTACATAAATTATTAGTCATCAGTCTCTTTCATCTTCCGTCTTTTCCTTGTTCTATTCCTTCCAGTTGTATGTGTTCCATTGATTTTGTTCATTTTCTTGGAGGGTAGATCTGCTGATGAGTTCTTTCAGATTTTTTAGTCTGAAAAACGATTTATTTCACCTTTGTTCTTGAAAAATAATTTTGCTAGGTATAGAATCCTAGGTTGACAGGGTTTGTTCATTTGTTTTTGTCAGCATTTTAAGGACACCGTTCCATTGTCTTTTGGCTTTTAATGGCTTGTGTTGCTTCCAACAAGAAGTCCACTGTCACCCATAAATTTTGTTCTTCTGTTCATAATGTATCTTTTTTCCTCTGGTTACCTTCAAAATTTTTTCTGTATCATTGGTTTTGAACAATTTGATTATATGATGCCTCTTGGTAAAGTTTTCTTCTTGTTTCTTGGCTTGTGCTTGACTTACTGAGATTTTTGGGTCTGTGGGTTTATCATTTCATCTAATTTGGAAAAATTTCAACAATCGTTTCTTCAATTATATGTCCCCACACTTCTGTGGATTTCAGTTACACATATACTAGGCAGCTTGAAGTTCTACCACAGGTATTTGCTACCTCATTTATTTTCCTAAATCTTCTGCAGTGTCCAATTTACTGTTAACCTCATCATATGTATTTTCAACTCAGATATTGATGTTTTCATCTTATGAAGCTTAATTTGGGTCTTTTTTATACCCTCTGTGTCTCTCCTTGACTTGCTTTTTCTTTTTGTTTTCATTAAGGTACATATAATAAAATGTGCAAATCTGACTTATAGTTTGATGAATTTAGACATGTGCATACACTCATTTAACCATTACTTAAGTCAAGATACCAAAGATTCTCACTAATTTTTCCACCTTTACCTATTTCAGCCATCTCTGCATCCCCCTCTCTATGACAACCACCAGTCTGTCTATAAGTCAATTTCTGTTTAATGAATTTCTTCCTTTGTTTTGTTTTTCAAATTCCATTTAAAGTGAAATCATATGGTACTTGACTTTCTTTATATGATTTATTTCATTTAACATAATACCTTCTAGGTCCATCCATGTTCTCACAAATGGCAACATTTCAATCTTTTTTTATGGCCGAGTAGTATTCCATTCATCTATTGATGGGCACTTAGGTTGCATCTATATTTGGCTATTGTAATAATGTTGCAATAAATATAGGAGTGCATATATATTTTCTATATGTGTTTTTTTTTCTTCAGGTAAATTCTCAGAGATAGAATTACTGAGTCATATGATATTTCTATTTTTAATTTTTTGAGAAACCTCCATACTGCTTTCCATGGCAGCTGTACCAATTTGCAATCTCATCAGGGGTATACAAGGGTTGCCTTTTCTTCACATCCTCACTAACACTGTTATTTCTCCTTGTTGATATTAGGCACTCTGTTGTGAAGTTCGGTTTTGATTTGTATTTCCCTGATGATGAATTATGTTGAGCATCTTTTCATGTGTCTATTGGTCATCCATCTGCCTTCTTTGGAAAAATGTCTACTCAGGTCTCACACACATTTTTTAATCAAATTATCAGGGGTTTTTGATATTGGGTAGTATGAGTTCTTTATATATTTTTACATTAGCACTTTTGATATTAGCACTTTATTGGATATATCACTTATAAATATATTCTCTCACATAGTAGGTTGTCTTTTTATTTTATTGATGGTTTCCTTTCCTGTGTAAAAGCTTTTTAGTTTGTGATATAGTACCACTTGTTTACTTTTTTCCCCCTTGCTTTAGGGGACATATCTAGAAAAAGATTACTAATGCCAGTGGTTAAGAGTGTACTGCCTATGTTTTCTTCTAGGAGTTTTATGGTCTCAGGTTTTATATTTAGGTATATAATCCATTTGAGTTTATTTTTGTGAATGGTGTAATACAGTGATCCAGTTTCATTCTTTTGCACATAGTTATCCCAAAACCATTTATTGAAAAGACTACCTTTTTTTCCCCCATTATATTCTTACCTTCTTTGTCATTTTTCAATTGAGCATATAGGCATGGGTTTCTTTCTGGGCTCTCTATTCTGTTCCACTGATCTATGTATTTATTCCTGTGTCAGTACCATATTGTTTTGATTACTGTAGCTTTGTAGTATAGTTTGACATCAGAAAGCATGATACCACCAACTTTGTTCTTCTTTCTCAAGATTGCTTTGCTATTCAGGGTTTTGTGGTTCTATATAAATTTCAGGATGATTTTATCTAGTTCTGTGAAAAATTCCACTGGAATTTTGATAGGAATTGCATTGACTCTGTAGATTGCCTTGTATAGTATGGCCATTTCAATAATATTTTTTCTTCCTATCCATAAGCATGGACTATCTTTGCATTTTTTTGTTGTCATTGTTATGTTCAGTCTCTTTCCTCAATGTCTTATAGTTTTCAGAGTACAGGTTTTTTCACCTCCTGGGTTGGGTTTATTCCCAGGTATTCCACGCTTTTTCACACAATTGAAAATGGTATTGTTCTCTTAATTTCTCTTTCTGTTAGTTCATTATTTGCATAAAGAAATGGAACAGATTTCTGTATATTGATTTTGTATCTTGTAACTTTATTACTGAATTCATTTATTAAGTCTAATACTCTTTTGGTAGTGTTTAGGGTTTTCTATATGTAGTGTCATTAACATGCTTATTCTTTCCTCTACCTACTTGAACATATGAAATATGGTTGCTCCACTCTGGCTGATAAAATTACAAATTATTCTTAGCCCTGTATGAGTTCCCAGGATTGTTCCTTCTAATCCTCTTAGGAATGTTTTTCATCAGGCTTGGGTAGTTTCCTCACATACTGTGCTGATTAACACTCAGCTGAATATTTGAGGTGATCCCTTTGTAGATCTCCTGAGCTCTCTCTTTATGCAGCTCTCCCTTCTCTGAGAAGTTCTTTATTCTCTGGTACTTTACACTATCAATTCTAGCCTTTGTGGCATACTGAATTCTCAATATATCTCCTTAATTTAGGGAGACTTCTAGGCTCTATTCAGGTTTCCCTTCCCTGCACTATAGTCTGGAAACTCTTTATGCAATAAACTGAGACAATCTTTGGGCTTATCTCTTGTTTCTCTTCTCCTAGGTCATGTGCTGCCTATTATCTGATGTTTGAAAATCTGTGTTTCATATATTTTGTATGGCATCATGCATATTTAAAGAAGGAGAGTATACTTGATCCTCATTATTTCATTGTGTTTGGCAACAGAAGATGCTCTAGAAACTGGCTTTGAAATCAATATTTTATATAACTATTATATAAGTTACTTGTTTTGCACAAGTCTCCCCCAAACATGTGGTTTAATATGACAATCATTTACTTGCTCACAGTTCTGTATGTTGATAATTCAAGATGATTTCAAGCCCAGATTTTTCAGAATCCTTGAATATTGGGCTCAACTGAAAAATTTTCCTGCTCCTTATGGTATCAGCTGTGCTAATTCATGCATTTGAAGTCAGTTGACAATTTGGCTGCTGGTTGGGCCAAGAAGACCTCACTAACATGTCTGGCTATTGGTCCGGGCTTTGTCTGGGCTGCTCCTTCTTTATAGCCTTTCATACTCCAATAGGCTAACTGACTTTTTTTTTTTACACGATTAAAGAACATACTGTTCTCTTTATTTTCTATCTGTGGTTATATGGGCCACACTTTCTTCACCTTTGTCTTCCCCAATTTTGGAATGTACACATGTGTATTTTGATTATTGTGACAAAGATGGCCAGTGTTCATCAATATCCAATTCTCTCCTATTCTTGGGCTCAAAGCTAACTACATTTCCCAGGTCCTATCCCTTCTCTACCCCCCATCCAATTGTGAATTATGGCTGCCAAGTGGAATGTCAGCCCTGGCTGTGAAATAGCCAGCACAGTCTTCCTCATGGACACTCCCTCCTCTGTATGGCTGAGTGAAAGTCTCCAGGATGGTGGGAAGATGGTGGCAGAAGCCCAAATTCCTGAGGAGAGCTATCCAACTAGAAGATCTGCATTCGACTTTGAGTGAATAAGAAATACACCTCTGCTGTGCTGAGCTACTGTGATTTTGCTACAGTGACTGGTTACTTACTCAGACTAATACAGCTACCCTCAAGTTTCTAAAGTGTTCTTTAATCTGAGTTTCTCTAATGTCATAGTGAAGAGCAAAATGATTCTGTTTAATCCATGCTACCTAAAATGAGGACACCGTAACTTTCAAGTTTTTTTCTTTCCCTTCCTATGAAGTTCTTGTTATTTTGCTAGTATAATTTATAATATAATATTATTATATTATATAACTTATTAATAATATATAATATAAATAATATAACATAAGTAGTTCTAGATCTACACCTAGGTTATTGCCAATACATCTGTATTTTTATACCTCATGTGTTCTGTTTTAAGAATAACGTTTTCATCTGAGGGTTCATCAGTTTTATGTTCAGCACAATCATGGTTATGTAGGACTGTGCTGGAATTTTATTTTTTTCAGGGCAGTTTATCACTGATCTTATTATAACATTACTTTCTCTTCCTGGGTTCTTAATTTGATTTCCTTTTCCCAGTTAGCTACAGTACAACTTAACATAACTTTTTCAGAATCCTTGAATATTTTTTCTTCTTTTGCCTGCAAAATTTTATGTGTATGTGATTCACATTTCTTGTTAGGAAGGGTCTAGATATAAATATCTGTTGATTTTTTGCTTGGAATAATGTGAAGTTGTTCATTTTGTAATTTCATCTACAGTCCCCTGTAACTTTCATATTTTTGCTTTTTTATCTTACACTCTGGGAGAGTTAACCAACTTTGTTCCTCATATTTTTACTTTGTAGTGACCAGTTTTATTCTTCATATCCTGCTATCATGTGTGCTTCAATTCTGTTGTATTTTGGGTTCCTTGTATGATTTTCCTACTTTGACAATTTCATTCTGTACTTTAAAATTTTTCTCAGCCTGTTCTCTTTTCATAGATTTGTTCTAGGGATCATGTCCTCAATTTTATTTGGAGATACAGAAGTTTAAAAAAAAATGTCCTGATCTAAAAGATACCTGAGTAAAAAAGTTTCAATTGTATGCCCTTTTTTTGAGACTTTGTAATTTTATCTCACCTGCTTGTTTCTGCATACATTTTCCTTAGCACACCTGCCCACCCCATGATAGAAATCATCCTTGTATAAGCGGTTATTTGTAGACCTGGTGTTTGTTACCTTGCTTTCTGATCCTTTTCACTCCCTATAGATGTTGTTGACATATTCTCAAATGAAAATGACACATGAAATATTTATATGGTCATACAATCTATTTTTGTTATTCATAATGGTGATGTCCTATAAAGTTGCCCTGGACACTGAATTAGCAAATATTGAATCATTGCTCCTACGGGAACTCTACGGGACCAGGTCCCTGCAAACTTTTTTTTTTTTTGTTAACTGATCAGAACCTCACTTTGTTTTTTGTGTGTTTCTGTTTAAAGACAGCTTTTTAAAAAACATTCATTATTGATTCCTTTAGCATTGAACTCATACCCAACAGCACTATAACTCATGCATGAATGAAGCTTATCTAGATATATATTTTCTCCTTAAGGCACATTTATAGCCTTCCTGTGTTTGGGACAACTAGGTAATACTTCACCACTAATTTTGAAGGCCATTTAAAAATATGTGAATATTCTTTTTTATTGGAATATAATTGATATACAAAACTATATCGTTTTCAGATGTATAAAATAGTGACTCAACAATTATACATACTACAAAATATTCTCCATGATAAATGTAGTTACCATCTTTCAACATACAAAGATATTATGATCTTATTGATTGCATTCTCTATACTGAATTTTCATCCCATGACTAATTTACTTTATAATTAGAACTTTGTACCTCGTTATCCTTTCACCTATTTCACTCATTCCCCTCCTCCCCTTGCCTGCGGCAACCACCAGCCTGTTCTCTGTGTTTAATAGTCTACTTCTGGTTCTGTTTGATTTTTTTTTTTTAGATTACACATATAAATAAAATCTAATGGTATTTGTCTTTCTCTGTCAGACTTACTTAGCATAATACCTTTTAGGTCTACCCATGTTGTTGCAAATCCCAAGATTTCATTATTTTTATGGCTAAGTAATATTCCATTGTATTATATACCACATTTTCTTCGTCCATTCATCTATCAGTGGACACTTAAGTTGGTCCCACATCTTGGATATTGTGAATAATACTGTGATAAATATGGGGTATATGTGTCTTTTTGAATTAGTGATTCATATCTTAAGGTAAATCCCCAGAAGTGGAATTTCAGGATCCTATAGTATTTCTATTTTTAGTTTTTAGGTCAACCTCCATATGCTTTTTACGGTGGCTGCACCAATTTATATCCCCATCAATGGAGCATGAGGGTTCTCTTTTCTCCACATCCTTGCCAACTCTTAGAAGCCATTTTGAACAGATAAATCATTATCAAAAAGCACAAGTACATGAAAAATATGGCGCTAAATAGACTGCATAAAGGAAACTTGTTTATAGGATAAGAACTGAAGTAAGAAGGTGGGGTGTAACCTTATTCAACCTCAGCTGGGAATGTGCATTGCACAACTCAAAGTTTCTTGCTCTTCTGTGCATGTCCATGAATGACTGGGAAAGTGCTGCTGGTATTAATTTTATGGTTACAAATAAATTTTAGTGAGTAGGCAAATTCTAACTTTGGAATCAACAAAGAGTAGGAACAACTTTAATATTAAAAGAGGTTCCAGTCTTTGTTTTCATTAGCTATTATGTCTAGTCCATCAATCCCATGAATGATCTCAATGAAGGACAGATATAATCATGATGTCTGGGTTCTTGTTCTTCTGAGTTGAAGAATGAACTTTGCAAATGCTCAAGGTAGGAGAGCAAGTGAGAGGCTTTTATTTAGAGATAAAGTGAGAGGACAGAGCTCCTGGCTCAGCCAGAAGGGGACAAAAGAGTCCTGGGGTGATACATTTTCTAGGAGATTTATAGGCAGTTGATAGGGGATGCACACCTGCTAAGTGGTCCCAAAATGTTTCTCTTTGAAGAGACATTAAGTGTCTTATTAGTCTTCCTAGTTATTTACAAGAAATTTACTGTTCTGATTTCCTCCCAGGATAGCAGCTTCCTGGTCTGGGAGCTTATCACTCAAGACTGCCTGCTTTACTCCCAAGGTGGGCTGAGTTATTGTCTGTTTGTAAAGGAGTATGTTAAGAAGCTTACTTTTTAAATAATTGGGTTTTTAAATGCAATCTTAGTTTCAAGATGGAATCCTTCCTGTTTTTACTGCATTGTTTGGGCTTGCTTGTTAAATTGCTCAGGTTGCAATTCACTTGATTAGGCTGGAGGAAGAAAAGCAGCACCTGGATAAAGTCTGAAAAATAAGCTAGATAGACCCCCTAGCAGGCCAAAGCAAATCTCACAATGGATTATCTTGCTTTGTTTTTTCCAGAGGTCTTCACCCTATTCTGTCTAAGTCCATGGTCCCTGTCTCAATTATATAATATCCCCTACATTTTCACTGTCTGTTGATCTCTTTTTTCCTGCAGAATATACCCAGCAAATATGTATTTAGTGCTCACCAGGTGCCAAACAGGATGTGCAACAGTGGAATGTTACTAGATACCTAAAACTGTACTTTTGGATATATTGATATATGTACATCCCAAAATGTACAGCCATGGGCTGGGTGATGGGCAGCCCCTAGGAGGCCAATTTACTCTGTCCACTTGACATTTTCCTGAGATTAAATTAGGATATAATTTTCCCCAACCTCTGTTGCTCTTAAGCTTTAAATTCATAGGTAGGATCTGTTAAAGTGACTTTTTGTAAAACACTGTAAAATATCTAGCATGCAATATTACCAAAATGAATTTTTAATTTGCTTAACTATACCCACCTGACTGCAAACTACCACTATGGATTCTCCTGTTTCCTTCATTGTGGCTTTTCTGGTGGCCTGATTTCTGATGCACATAGCAGTTTGGGGAACAGTACCAGGTAGGGAAGACTAATGTTGGAAGAGCGTTTCTGAAAGACAGAGAAATGAAAGCCAGCTTTCTCTCTTCAACACCTGGGAACTAGAGAGGGTAGCATTGCTCAGAGCTCAAAAAAGAGTGGCTTGTGGGACCTTGGGGGAGACATTAGATACCAAGGTAGTCATTAGATACAAGCTACCCAGACAACAAAGACCTTCAGTGTCTCACTGCTTTCAAGACATCGTGAGGTTTCAGATCATCTTGGTTACTGGTGTGAATCAAAGACCACAGAATTATTTTGGGCAGCATAATTCCCTTGGAACTTCTGTATGAGCCTGGGCCAGTCAGGGAGCCAGCATTGCAATTAAATTTGATGTAGAAAATCAAAGAGATTCTATTTTTTGCATCCTGTATGATGGTATAAAATTCACAGGGCTAAACTTGTTATGAAACCTTAGGCAGGCTACTTTGCTTTTTTAATCCTTGATTTCCTCACCTATAAAATTGGGACAGTAAAGCATAGCTTGTACGGTGTTTTAGAGAATTGTGATTGTATATGTCATGTGCATCGTGATCAACTAGGAAGTTTCACTACAAGATGCTCAATCAATATTACATGAGGCTTTCTCCTTCCAGCTGCCTCTGAGTTCTCTGATGTTTAAAATCATTCTTGCTGTTAAGCTTTTGTATTTTCCCATGTCATTTTTAAAGAAGTTTACCAGCATGCATTTATGCAGGTACACCAATATTTTGATGGGCTTGTATCAACACTTCATCTCCCAGTTAGTCTTGGGTCCCAGGGGTTGGCCGCTCTGCCATTCTCTTTTTCTCAGGCACACTTTGGAATCACTCCAGGTCTGCCCCCAGAGTAAGCAGGTGCCATGCTTTCCTTAGGTAAAATGACACTGCCAACTCTATTTTCAGTTTTTGATTTAAATGATATGGATATATATATATACATATATAGGTATAAGTATATAGTGTATTTTATCAGTTGTATTCATAAAACTTAATTATTGTGTTCATTTAAATCTTCTTAAAAGGGGCTTAAGGATACATACCAATATAATATAAATAAGATAAAATTATGTTAAAAATAACTATGTAGGAAATATGGCAGAAGTTGGCAGAGAATTGGGATACCAGATGGTTTCAATACAAACACTAAACATGCTTGGGAAAATATGTGTCAAATATATATGTATACATATTATGTACATACATATAGTATTACTAATAATCTCAAGTATATTGTTATATTTTATTTTGACCATGGATAGTTTTTTTCTTTTGCGGCCCAACAAGTAGAAATATGTTTTTAAAAACCTTCAAAGATAATGCAGTTTTTACTAATTTCACACTTAATCTGTTGTAGGCATTGATCTGTAGAGTAGTCATGCCCTAAAGTGAATTTATATGATAGTACTTATCACAGGAATTTAAAAATAATATTAAACCAGGTTTTGACAGATTTGGGTCGACACGTAAATCTTGATTGTAAAAAAAAAAGAACCCTATTTTAAGAAACAGGAATCACAAGGGAGATAGTAATTATGTCCCTAAAGCATCAGTATTTACAAAAGGAGTACAGAACATTGTTTTCTATAGTCCTAGCACAGCAAATTTACTCCTCTGTTACAAAAATAGCCCTAGAGCCAGCCCTCTGAAAGTGCTCAGAGCACCCTATAATACAATTTCAGAAGGAAACCACCTCTACAGATTCTTACTCATTCTGATATGGTCTGGTAGTCTCAGAGGTAAAATTAGTAACTAAATACGTTTGAATCTTTAAATAAACAAGAAATTTGATTTTTTTGCAATACAAATTTAAATTTCATCTTCAAGTGTTGAATATTTCTTTTCAAGATATTTTAGAACCAAAAATTAGTAAATTCACTTTGAAGTCAGGCCCCCTTTTTTTTTCTTTAAATAACGTTTCTCACTCAGTGACTTTTTTTTTATTGAAGTATGGTTGATATACAATCTTATGTTGATTTCCTATGTACAACATAGTGGTTCAACAGTTACCCATTATTATTAAATCCTCATCCCCTCTAATACAGTTACTATCTATCAATACAGAAAGAGGTTACAGAATCATTGACTACATTCTCCATGCTGTTACTATCACTGTGACCAACTTATATTGTGATTGTGAATTATTGTGCCCCTTTATTCCCCTCTCCCTCCCCCCTGCACCTGTCCCATCACCTCCCCCTTGGTAACACTAGTCACTTCTCAGTGTTTATGAGTCTACTGCTATTTTGTTCATTTTGTTTTGTTTTGTTTTTATATTCCATAAATAAGTAAAATCATATGATATTTGTTTTTCTGCACATGGCTTATTTCACCAAGCACAATACCCTGTAGATCCATCAATCTTGTTGCAAATGGCAGGATTTCTTTTCTTTTTTATGGCTGAGTAATATTCCACTGTGTGTATGTACCACATCTTCTTTATCCATATCTTGGCTATTACAAATAGTACATGATAAACATAGGGGTGCACATAGCTTTTCGAATCAGGGGTTTTGTTTTCTTTGGGTAAATTCCTAGGAGTGGAATTACTGGATCAAATGGTATTTCTATTTTTAGCTTTTTGGGGAACCACCATACTGCTTTCCACAGTGATTGCACCAATTCACATTCCCACCAACAGTGTAGGAGGGTTCCCCTCACTGACTTGTTTTTATCATCTAATAGTTAAACTTACATAACATTTATTTAAGCAATAAGCAGAATCATAATAAACACTTATGAGTCCACTATTGAAATTATGAGCTAATGCCTTTCCAATATTGTTGAGATTACCTGTGCAGTCTTTTTCTCTCCCACCTCTTGCCTGCCCTCAGAGGTGCGCACCAACCTGATGCATGTATACGTGGATCTTTAAACATTATGCTGTTCACCTAAGTTTACTTGCTCCTGAATTTTAAAATATGTTATAATACTTAATATAGTCCTCTG
Source organism: Manis pentadactyla (assembly GCF_030020395.1). Classification (NCBI taxonomy): domain Eukaryota; kingdom Metazoa; phylum Chordata; class Mammalia; order Pholidota; family Manidae; genus Manis; species Manis pentadactyla. The sequence continues at coordinate 50,238,130 of NC_080025.1, forward strand.
TACTTTAATTTTTACTTACTATTCATTTTAAGCTGAGTAATTATTACTAAGAGTCATCCATTTTGTTCCATTTAGTTGCAAAGTAATTTATTTTCACTGCTGTACACATCATGTGACTACTCTACAATAAATTTATTCATCTTCATGTCAATGGATATCTGGGTTATTCCCAATGTTTTAAAATATCAAATAATGCTGCTGTGAACATTTCTGTATATGACTTCTAGAACACATATTCACAAGTGTAAACTGGGAATGGAATTTCTGGATTAGAGGAACCTCAAGTGTTAAATTTTTAAAGTAATGCCAAATTTACACTCTGATCAAAATAGCATCCTTTGCAATCTTCATTCATGTCTTCTCTAACACTTGCGTTGTTAGAGTTCTTGAGTATTTATCCATTTAAAAAAATGTGGTTTTGCTTTGTTATTTACCTATATATATGCATCTTTTTATCTATAATCTATCATTTATCTATCTATCATCTACCTATCTAAATCAGTCATTTTTTATTTCTTTTCTGTAAAGTGCCTGTTTCTTGCTTTGCCTATAGTTTCCCCTTGAATGGTTTATCTCTACTATTAAATCATAAGGATTTTCTGTTTATAGATTTTATTTTTTCACAGATAATACATATTGCAAATATCTTCTCTCAGATTGTGACTTTTTATTTTATTACAGTGTCTTTTGAAGAACAATCTTAATTTAAATCTCTTTAATTTAAATCTCTTTATCAGTGTTACATGAATGAATTTTAGGGCTTGTTTAAGAAACATTGCTGTACCTTACAGTAAGGAAGATAGTGTCTGTTTCTTCTGAAAGTTTTATGAATATGAGCTTTAGATACCTTTTATATTTAAGTCATTAATGCATTAAATTTTGTGTGCATACTGCAAAAATTTCAATTTCATTTTTTCCATGTGGATAAGCCAATTATCTCTGCGTCATTTACTGAAATATCTACCCTTCTCCCACTGATGGGCAATTGTGTCTCTGGCATATATTGTCTTCTTATATGCATCAGTCTATTTCTAGTCCTTTATTTTGTTGCCTTGTCGTTACGTTTAATTCAAATCTAAAACTAATTTTAAAAATCACCATTCAAGAAAATTCAAAACTATAGAGACAGAATCAGATCAGAGGTTACCAGAGGCTAGGAGTGGGGGAAGCGTTGACAGCAGTGGAGTGGGTAATGGGGATATTCTAGATCTTCATCGTGGTGTTTATATGACTATATTTATTTGTCACACTCAGAACTGCACAAAAAGCCTGAAGTTTACTGGGTATAAATTTTACCTCAGTAACTAACTTAAAAAATTTCCAGAATTTCCAAAATAATAATTTTTCATATAAAAAATTTTCTTATTGTCACTTTTCTTCAGGAATGGCTTCATTCTTCCTGGATCTTTGCTTTATCTGTATAAATTTTAGAATCTTCTTTTGACAGGTTTTACCAAAAATAAAGCTGCTTGGATTTTGGAATTACATTGAATCCATAGATAAATTTTTGGAATGGGACATATTATACATGAAAATGGCATATTTTTCCATTTAGCTTAAGTCTTCTTTAATGTCATTTGATGATTACATACTCTAAATATCTATCTATTAAATACTAAAATATTCTACAAACACAGCTGGACTCTTAAGCTATTGTCTCCCTTGTTCCAAGCCCATCCTTCCATACTCTGCCATATGATGCTGGGCTCCGTCTCTGCAAACTAGTTCTCCATCGCCAAATGGCTTCTTTTTCAATGTTTCAGTAAGGGACATTGGAAGGAGAGTGAAAGACAAGGGAAGCAAGAAGAGCCTTGATCTTTGTCTCGTCATCAGTACCACTCTAACAATGATCTTTACCATGGTGGGCCAATTGGTTTCAGTTGCCAGCTTTTTTCTTTATTCTCACACCTAACCCCTTAGAGGTATAATCACCACCTGGATGGCCCCCTTTTCAGAAGCCTCAGTCCAATTCTATGGGTCCCCTCTTCAAAGATTCTGAGGCACCAGCACCAGCCAAGCAGTTCCCTCTGTCAGTGCATAGAAATCAATTTACTTAGGTCCATTGATCTTGTATCCAGGAAACTTGCTGTATTCTCTTATTTCTTTTAAGTTGTATGTAGATTCTTCTGAATTTTCTGTGTAGACAATCATATCATATACAAATGACAGTTTTGTTCCTTCATTTTTATTCTTTATACCTTTCTCTTTTTATCCCCCTTTGCTGGAAAAGTTCTCCAGTATAATGAGTGATGAAAATGGTCATAGTAGAGATCCTTGTTTTATTCTGGGTTTTAAAAGGAAAACTTCCAATGTTTCGCCACTAAAAATTATATTTCCTGCAAGGTTTTTTTTTTTTGTAGACCTCATTTAACTTAACATCATGTTAAGGAAATCCATTTATATTCATAATTTGCTGTTTTTCTATCATGAATGAGTGTTGAATTTATCATAAGTCTTTAGAAAATCTATTGAGAGAATCACATTTAAAATTTTTTTCTTCTTCTTGAAGTGAGTTATACTTAGATTGTTTTAATGTTAAACTATCTTTGCATTTCTGGGAATAATTTATCTCCCTTGGCTGTGTTGTATTATTTTTGTACATCATTAAGTTCTATTTTCCATCAGTTGTTTAAAATTTTTGCATCTATGTTTATGAATGGTATTAGATTATAAATTCTTCTTTTCTGGGCTTGTTATCAAAATTAGTTGGGAATGTTTCCCCTTTGCTATTCAGTGGAATATTTGTATAAGATTGAAAAGATCTGCTGTTTGAAAATTCTGTAGAACTTGACTGTAAAGCTATCTGAGATTGTTTTAATTGTTTAGAGAAATATCCAGGCTTTCTATTTCACCTTGAATTAGTGTTTGTTAAGTTATATAGTTCAGGAATTTGTTTTTTTGTCTACATTTAAAAATGTGTTGGCATAAATTTGTTCATAGTATTATTCCCCACTCTCACCTTCCACTCCTTTGTCTATACATGCTTCTTTCTCCCCACCCCTTTTTCTCTCTCGCTCTTTCACTCTCTCCCTGAGCCTTTTCTTGATCCATCCTACCACAGAATAGTCAGTCTTACAGGGATGCATGGAAATTCAACTTTGATCTCAGTATTTCACCAAATACCCCATTAAATTTATGTTTTGATCCAGGCTTTTAGGAGCCTAAATAGCCTAATGCCTATTTCACTATCCTTTACACACCCTGAATTTGTGCAAGATCATGATCATTTAATTGCATGCATTAATTACCTTAATAATGATAATAATATAGCAAATAAATACATTATAAAATTTCCATCTTTTAAATATAGCAAACCTTGTTCATCTTAGTGGAAGCCCAAAATATCCCAAATTCCAGCCAACAATACCATTTCCAACACTACATTATCTGCCTAATGAAACTTGGAAGCATGCAAAGAATCAAAAAATCCCCCTAGGATTTCAGAAAAAATCCCCAGACCTCAAGTTCTTCAGCAAGCAAATTTGACTTTTTTAAATTACTTGCTTCTATTTTCCTCATAGGTGGTATACTTTTTTTTTTTTGGACATATTGGCCAGATTTTCCTGTTACCCCACCAAGAATGTTGGATGCTTATTTTTAGAAGTATTTTTATCTTATAATAATAATAATAATGTTGTGAGTCGAGTTTGTTGTCCTGGGTTCTTGTTCCTGCTGAAACGAAGAACTGAAAAGCAGAGACACAACAGTGAAGCCCAGTGGAAGTTTTATTTGTATACACTCCGAGGGAGGAGTGGGCCAGAGTCAAGGCAGACAAAGGCGTCCATCCAGCAGGTGTCTCTTGGATAGACAAGGTGGGGTCATTTGATTGACAGATCCATCTGCAAAGCCATCCCTCTCATGGCTTTCCCATGATGAGGTGTGGTTTGAGCAGTTCTTAGTATTGTTTGATCGTGCCCATGCAGGGATCTGGTTGGGATGGGTGTGGCCTGGTCCCCATAAAAAGTCCCTGCAAAGCCTTTGTTGTTTTCAAGTGGGACCCCCTACCTGGGCAGAGTTTGGACAGTATTTTCCTTGAACCTTATTTTTCCCTTTCCCCGGCTGCTCATGTCAATCTTTCTACCTAACATTGATAATAAATGGTTAACTGTTATCTGACACTTAAGCACTTTGGATTTATTAGATAATTTAATTCTTACAACAAACCTATGAGGTAGATGCTATTATTATTTCCTGTTTCTAGTTGAGTAAATAGAGGCCATAGAAAGGCTAAATAACTTACTCAGGGTTCACCTGGTGAATAAGAGGTACAGCCAGTATTTATACCCAGTCTTCTTCCGGAGTTCTTGCCCTTGATGGTGCCCCTGATTAATTGCCATCTGGTACCTCTGACCCAGATACTTTCAGTATCTAGTGCCAATATGCCTAAGGAGGGCCAAGAATTACTGCAGTAGTTGTATGTTCATAAACTATATTCTTGTACAAACATACATAGATACTCTTGATCAGAAATGGATTTTCACTGTTCCTAGGAACCTATATTGGAAAAAGCGAAAGTGGTTGAGGTTAGTCTGATGCATGTTCAATATGTCTGTAAATAGCCTATCTGCAGATGAGCTAAAGGTGAATGGGGCTTCCAGATTACAAATTCCATCAAAGAACGAGACAGAGAACTAAAACTATACTTAGGGCTCATACTTCTTTGAAATCTCCCTGCTGTCTGAGAAGTGCCAAGTAATGCCACACACTGGATCGCAAGAGAGTTCCTTGTGTCACTGAAATGCAGTTTACTGCAGTAGAACTAATAATCTTCCAGTATTCTGGGGGGCACACCTATCTGCATGGAGCCTGGTGTGCATGCTCTCCAACTATCACCTGAAAGGTAAGTAGAGTAAGTAGCAGGCAAGGTCTATGACTTCATGTGGTGCTAGGAATCTACAGCTTTGGAAGGACTGGATTTTCCAGAATTCTTAGTCAAAATATTTTAGGAGGGGCAGAGTGTGGGAAAGATAGTGAAGGTACAACTACAGCACCCAACTGCTGACCTTCTGGTCTCTTGGGAATTATGGATCCATTTGTGTATTGACCTTCTTGAGAAACAGGTGCTCTTCTCCAGTCCCACAGGTCCCTTCACTCTGGAAATGGGTTGGAGTAGTTGAGAGATTGGTCTGGCACTAACAGATATCTGGCTACATGTACATGCATGTGCACACACAAAGACAAACGTGCACTCACACACCCAAACACACACACACACACACACACACACACACACACTCTAATTTCCTTACTTTCAGCCAGTGACTTCTTTCTTTCCATTAGACACCTGAACCTTACAGTTGGAATTCTTGGATAAAAACAGTATCACAGAGGTAGGCTGGGAAGCAGGGGAAAGTGGTGTTACAGAAACCAAGGAACACAGAATTTTATAATTTAGAAGAAGCTGTCCAAAAGGCCAATGTAGCCAAGTTTCTGCTGAACACATCCTGAATATAGAGCACTGGATTTGGCAGTTAGAATGTGGTAGCTTCTGACACAGGCATTTTAGTAGAGGCCAAGCGCCAGGTCAGATGGTGCAGGATTGGGTAGGGAAACAAACATTTCTCCGAGTGTGGTTTCATTTGGTTCAGTCAAAACCAAGAGCAAGACTTTAATAGGAAATCAGTGAAAAGGAAGGGGATTTCAACACGTGAACAATAGCATGGAGGCGTATGAAGGATTTTTTAATTTTTTTACTTTTTAAAGTGGAGATTTTTTTGTCATTGACTTACTATGAATTTAATATTCTCCTAGGAATAATCACTTTCTAAACCTTGTTTTTAATTGTGGAATAGAGGACAGGAAAAATTCTAGAGCTCTTGAAATTTTGATTTGTTGCCAGACACTTATTCTGCTACTGTTGACCTCAGGGACATTATTATGAATTATTTCAGCATGGCAGAGAGAAAATACATTTTTCAGTAAGGGAATGATGTATCATTAGCATTTAATGTAAATAAATGCTTGTTCTGTATAATCTTTTTTGCCTTTCCAGAGTGTGTAGGCTTAGACCTCACTTGGGATCTCTAGCCAACTTTCTCTAAATAGCAATTCAGAGGGTAGAAAAGAAAAATAGGATAAAATGTTAACTCCTTTGGCCACTTGTTCCAAACTCTTTTGGAAAAGCAAAGGACAGGCAGAGCTGTCAGAGCAGCAGGCTTCCTAAATTACCCACAAAGACAATTCACAAATGTCACCGTGAAGTAAAACGTGATTTTGTGGTTCCCCACGGTGGTCCCACAGGCAAAGGGCTGTGCAAGCTGCAGAAGCCCCAGTCGCCAGGTCAGCTCCTGCTGTGCCGAGAAGATGCCCTGTAGTCTCTTTTGCCTGTGTTACAAGACTCACAGCCCCTCGACCCTCCCCCATGACCAAAGAAAAACCAGTCTGGAATGCTCAGAAGAGAATACACCCATCTGGTTCTTGGGGCCCCTAGTGAATCCTTTAGCAGAATAATTAGTAACCTCATCATCGCTTCCTCTCACAGGTAGACGGCATCAAAACCTTCCTGGTTCTTTTACAACACTGCCCTGATGTGTTGATTGACATACACCCACCCCCTGTTGTTAAAAAGTATTTCATATGTTTCCAAACAATGGGGTTTCGGAGCAGTTTATCAGAACGCACCTATGGGCTGCTCTCGGGCCACGTTCCTCCCCAAGACACTGAATAGACTTCTCCTAAGACACAGTGGCCCTGTCGATTTCAGTCACCACCACCTTTCCAGCGTCCTCCTGTAGATTCCTCCCTTCCCCAGGGACGGTGGTTTCCTTTTTCTCTAGGCACAGCCCCCTAATTAATATGGCAAAAGCACCCTCTCAACTCAAACTGGGCTTCCGACATTTGCAGATAACTTTTCAGCTGCCCAAAGGAGCAGCTGAGGGAGCCTGGGCCTTGGATTTCAAAGTTCTTGATCTGATTGCTAAATTTCCAAAACCACTTTTCATTTTATCACATTCTTTGATACCATCTTTATCACATTTTCATTTATCATCTTCTTTTCCATTTTATGACATCTTCCTTTGAAGAGATTGGAAAAATATGGTGCTCTCTTTTGTGTTAGCCTCCTGAATTGTCGAGATAAGAGCCTTTAGTCTTTGCAATTCAAAGAGTTAAAACAATGTGCAATGGCCAAATAGCAAATGCCATGCCTCTTCCTGCCAAACAGGAAAGGACTCAGAAAAGTAAGAAGGCAGGGGAAGGTGGGATATCAGTGTTAGTAAATCCATCAGTTACTGTGCAATAATCCTCTTAAACCTTCCCATCGAAGTTGGGAGAGCCTTTTATCAGAGTTTTCAGTGACATCTATACCACTGCTGCTCTTGGTTGACGGTCCACAGCTGGTCCTGTTTTTCTGGATTTCAGGGTCATCCTATGGAAATGACCCACTAGTACAATTATAGGAGTGTTTAGCAATTTTATCCCTTTATTCATTAATATTAATTAGTGCTTGGAGGGGAAAGGACAGGGAACAGCTTCTCAGATCCAAGCTAATTAACTTTGTCTAGCTTGTATGAAAGTGAGGAAGCACTTTATTAGAAGCCATAAGAGAAGCACTCAAGGGACTTTATTTTGTGCTTAGTCTGACCTGTGATAATGTTTGGCTCTTTGTGAGCATCCTAGAATTTCCAGCAAGAATAGAAGGATAGTTACTGGAAAGTAAAGGCTCTGCTGTGGTTTCCAAGGCACCCACTCGGCAGGTGGTGACATAGATTTGACGTTTTCATGCTATTTTGAAAAATGAAGGATGGTTTTCAAACCACATATTTAGGACACGATACTATTACAAATGGTGAGAAAACGTAAGGTAACAGAAAAGCATGTTGTTTCTTTTTTAGTAATCAGTTCAGATTGGTATGTTATTTATCTATACTGAAGCAGTGAGTTGAAACACTTTTTAAGCTAATGCCTAAATGTATTTGGTTTCCAGTTAGTGTTAGAAACATTTTTTTTAACCAAGCTTTTGAATCTTTACTGTGAAATCCCTAAAATTCCTAGCTCTTCAGTTCAAAATCTAAACATTTGTGGTGTGTATAGTTGATGCTTAATTCCAACCTGAAAGCAATGAAATGTATTTGGAGAAAAGAGCAAAGCTAACATCTTTCACAACAAAATCGCATGCAAATATAGATTGAAGAGGAGGGCTTCAGTGCTATCCCAGTACTTTACTTCTTCTAAGCATCTTGAGTTGGTATCCTTGAATTGATATCAAAGTTGGTGTCTTTCAATTGTTGAAATCAAGGTCATTATGAATGCAAAATATTTCAGGCCTCACTGATATCTTTTTTTCATGATACCAGATTAATTTGAGGCATCAAGTCTTACTGACCTTTTGCCAGTTTAGAACTCAATTTTTTGTTGTTCCTCTTTCTTGCAATAATTCTCTATTGTCCAGTGGTCTTACTGGTTTAAGTATGTATTTATATTTTAAGCACTTTTGCAATAGAAGTTTTGAAATGGAGGTTTTATGTCACATGGTGGAATGACCACAGTTTTGAGGTCAAACAGACTGTATTCGGGTCTCGCCTCTTTCACTTACTCATCGCATGACTTTAGACAAGTTGATGAACCTTTCTGAACTTGTTTCCTTCTCTGCAATTTAGGGATAACAATTCCCACTTTGTACGATTCTGTGGGAAAGAAATGAGGTAGCTACACCGGCTGACCCTGAGGCCCCCCCATCCTGACTGTTGTGTCACCCAGTGTTTTGCTTCCTTCTCACATGGGGTCACTGGAGACATGCAGACCCCTCGTTGGCCAGCAGAATCACCCCGGTGCAGAGCACAGCCCCTCAGCAGCTGGTTGCACATTGCCTGAAATGACAAGGCTGTAACCCCTTGGGCTCCCAGGGTCTTGTGCTCTTATAATCCCTCCTTCAGCACATGTGTCCAAAGCTACCCTGTTCCTCCATTCCCACCATTATTCCATGCTTACGACAGTGAGAGGGAATGCTGTCAGGAAAGGCCCGGGAGTGCAGGAGCAAGGGCCTCCATGTGCCATTCACCTGATTTTCACCAGATAGTGGTCCACGTGGTTCCGGCAATTCCATGTGCTTACGTGGCATGATCCTTCTTTTTGTTGTTTCTCATTTGGCTTCTCCACTAAATGCTTCCTCAGTCAAGGTTCTCATCTCCATGATCTCCTGTACTTAAAACTCTGGTAACCCTACTCTCTTAACTGCACACTCTGATGCCCCTCTTCTCCACACCTGAATTACAGGCCCACATGGTGTCCTCCTGGCTTCCTGTCTCTCAGAAGCCCTGTAGTCTGTCTCACCACACGTCCCTGGATGACACTCTCCTGGGAGCTATTTGGTCTCCTGGAGACGATTGTCCTGGGAGATTTTAAAAGACAGGACTTTGGCTGAAACATCTTTTTTCAAACAGTCTTTTGGTTGCATAAACACTGTCAGAGGTGCTGATTTGGGTGCTTAGTTTTCAGTGTGTGTGCATTTTCATTTGTGAAGTCCTGGAAATACGTGCTGAGCAAAGAGCTGCTTCTGGTTTGTGCAGGCTACACATTCTGTGGTCCTGGGGAACCTGCTACCAGAACACAATTGCAATTACAACGAGGGGCCTTAAGAGTCAAGGGGCTCAGGAAATACTGGGACAGGTGGTAACATGTCCCTGCTCGTGACAACCTGCCCAGCCCCAGGGCTGTTAATGCTGCAGGATACAGAGGGTTTTGAATGTAAGAGCCAGGACTAGGGCCCAGGTAGGCACTTGGGTGCAAAATTTGTAAATAATGTTTTACTGCCAATCGTTTTGAAAATGAAAAATGTATGCTGAAATTCTGTCATGAGTGAAATGTCAAAATTGTAAATGAAGAGGGTCAGTGGCAATGCCATGCCCAGCCAGATCGGAGCCTGCAGCAAAAGGAAATGAAGAAGGCCGATTCTGCCTCTTATTTAAACTTGTAGTATTTTATTCATGATGGATTTTTTGCATTCATTTGAGGTTTCAAAAGATTGCATAAAAATATTATTTTTCTTCATGACTGAGTATTTTAACAGCCCTTAACCGTGGAGCCCCCAGAAGAGCGCCTCATGCTCAGAGCCCTCATCCGAAGCCTGGGAGAGCCACGGGAAGTAAAGAGCTTTGGTTCTGTCTGCTTTCACCTTCTGCCTACTGGTAGGAGGTGGCTGTGGCCCCAGGGCCACCCAACTACTGTATCTCAGGAATCGTATTGACAATATTTAATATTCATTTGCATGTGATTTATATTTGCCTTTGAAATCAATCTTCCTCTCTATCAGAAAAGAAATCCTTCAGGGGAAAATTGGATAGTCCTAGAGTAAATTAGTAATGAAAAAAATAAATGATTTTTTAAAATAGGTTTTCAAACACCAAAGGCCTTAAGGGTGTGTTAAAATAATGGCCTTATTTCTCACTCCGACACATTTTCTTAGTGGAGGGGTACTCACCTTGTTTATGAGATTATTCCGTGGTGGTGTATCTGGAGCGTATTTCAAACTTTCACCGTTTGAGAGTCATTGGTGGGCAGCCCATGTGCGTAGAGCTGCTGGTAGGAAGCATCTGCTTCACCCTATGCCTCAGACTTGAACAGAAGGAAGCATGACAGGGGAAGTGCAACGATTCAGTCAGAAGACACTGATACCTCGCCTGTCGCTTATTACCAGGGTAGACTTCACCTTCTCTATGCCTTGATTAACTGCATCCTGTCTAGGGAAGTAACAATGGATTCTTCCCAGGGCTGTTGGAAAGAACAAAGTGAATTACAGGAGAAAGTGCTTTGTAAACTGCCAAAGGGCTCTACAAAGAAAACAAGTTCTTTCTCTAATCAGTGCTCAACCACAGGACTGCTGAAGGTCTGCTGGCAGCTGAGGTTGACTCTCCGCTGGATGCTGAGAGCATATTTGCCAGTGAGGTTGCATTTTCAGCAGTGATGTGTTATCCTAAAACACACCAACCATATAAAGGTGTGGAGAGCCAAAATCCGTGGAGGTCTTCACTGAAAAGTCCTTGCTTGTTAGAAGCAAAGTGAGCATAAAGACTAGCTTGCAACCAGTTTTCCTGGGAAGATAGATGGACTTTTCAATGAACTCTAGCTAATTGCACATGATCTTCATTCATGTGGCCATGTCAAGATAATGAACAAAGTAGAAAATGCTCCACGGAGAAGGTAATGGTTTCTTGAGGAAATGCAATAGTTGCACCATTTCCTGGAACCAAGGGGTAAATGCATCTTAACTAATTGGACTAACAGTTGGTTATCTAGACTTTAAAAGTATCCTAGCTATTGGAGACTGGAATTGTCCCTTAATATACCCAACTGGAAAGCAAAGAAAGAAAATTATCCTTTAGGATTTTTAGCTCTCAGATAAACAGACACCAATTTGGAAGGGCAATTAGTTAAAAAGCTCCTCAATTCAGAGAATGTCAGTTTCATTGATTTCTCTGCCCTCGTCTGCCCTCGTATGGTCAGTGAGCAGGTGTCTAGCTGAAGTCTAGTCTTTAGTTAAGCTGATGGCAATGCCTTATGACAAAGTAAAAATATTCAGTTTTTGCTAACTGCACCATAGAATGTGCTATGTTTGAACATTAAGTTAACGATGGATTAATTCCTATCTGACAAGGTGTCTGGTAAACCTCCAGAATAGAAGACTCCTCTTATGCAGAAGATAGTAGGTTGGGGTTTACTTCTACTGTGCACTCATCCCAGATCCCAACAGCAGAGATCCCTGCAGTGAAGGGTTTATCTGGTGTTACATGGTCAGGTCTCCTACAGTATTTGTCAATAATAAACTAAAATATCTTGGTGCATGAGGCTATTTTTAAATGTCATTGCAGTATTTTAGAAACTTGAGTATTGTACAGAACCCATTAAAATAAAGTAACAGATACTTGTTATTGATTTAAATTATTTTTACTACTTAAAATGCAGGGAACGTGGTGATGCACTGAGCAGAATCATCTTCTGCCCCCACTGGGTCGTCTGAGCCATGAGCAGGCACAGGCAAGAGGATTTCTTTCCTCCCCATGACAGCAGGGCCTGGGCTGCCCTTTGCAGACCACCCCTGCAGCCAGCTGGCACCCACCTCCCAGGGGCTGATCCTATCCCCACTGAGGAGATGTTGCTCACATACTTCCCAGGTAAAGAAGAGCCACACAGAGAAGTGTCCCTCCCTGTGGACACAAACCCCACCATGTGTCCCTTAAATTACTCTGGTCCTGGCTTTCCTGTCTATAGGGTGACAAGAAGGGTGATCCCACCCTTCCTCTTGTATTAATCCAGCCTCGTGCCCCCCACCCCTTAGTAAAGCCTGTTCTCCATCTTTTCTTGTGGAATTTGTCCCGAACCCTAATCGATGACAGATGGAAACCGTTGGGACCTGGTTTTAATGACAAACATGAAACTACATAAACATTCCCTCTGAGTTTGGCTCTTTCTCAACCAGGAAACTAAAAATTTTAAATTAGGGAGAAGTATAAAAAGAACACATTAGCAACATTAGTGTACTATAATAATTGATGCTGTTTTGGTGAAACTAAATCATCCAAATGGGGTTTTATTGACAAAGGAAAAGAGAGGTCTTACTTTCAGTTGTATATTAATCCTTTTTCTATATTTTAACTTGAATGATATTAATTTTAAAGAATGTCCTATTGAATAAGTTCAAGAAAAAGGGCTATTAACAACTTGAAGGCAATTTTAGCAAACAGACCTCCTAGTTAACCAAAATTCTGCCAGCAAGCAATCCTTGAGTGCATATTTTGAAGAAATGTCACATACTAATTTGTAAAGCTGACTAATTCACCTCAAAAGAAGGTCAGCATCATGATGTTACTGAATCTACAATAAATGGGTGCTTAATTCATTCATTTCTGAAATTCAAAATAGAAAAAGGTCTTCACTGCAATTCCAGTAGTAGTTGCTAATGAATTGAGTCAGTGCAGAGCAAGATGGGCTAGACTATGCTGTGCACCTGACTGGAGTCCTTCTAACCTGATGCGGCCCTTTGAGTTTTGTGACCTCGGTACCATGCCCTGTGTGAGAACTCACGTCCACCACTATTCTCTGTTTGATGCACAGTGAAACTTTCATTTAGACAGTGAGTATGTGTGATGTGGCCTACACTCATTCACTCACTCACCCATCAGAAACGTGTAAGGGCATACCTGTGCCAGGCACAGTTCTGGGCACCATGCCCACCAGCAGACAGACAAGACCTTTGTCTTCACGGGGCTCATATTCCAGCAGCGGTAGGCAGGAAACAAGAGTTATATTGACAAGTAAGCTTTATAGTGTGTTGAAAAATGATAGACGCATTTAAAACAAGCAAAAAAGAAAAGCAGAACAAAGCTTAGGGGATAGCAGTCCTAGGCTGGAGCTGGTGGCAGGGCTCAAGCTGGGACCCACATCACTGAAAATGTGAGAATGAGAAAACGTCTGTGGGAAATGAGGGAGTGAGGTGAGTAGAAGGAAGGGCAGGGCAGAGCCTACAGGCGGGCCCGGGCCCACTGTGTGCAGCAAACCGTGGGAACTCAGTGTAGCTGCACGCAGGTGAGTTCGGGGGCAGTGGTGATGCAGAGGGAGGAGTAAAGGCAAGACCGATAAGCTCTGGGTATCGCAGGTGGCCCTGTGCACTGAGTGGAGTGTGGAGACGCCACAGCTTTTTGAGCTGCGTGATAGGGTACAGGGTGATGTGACTCCACAGTTCAGAAGTGTCACCTGCATGGGTGGAAATGCCTTCAGCCGAGGCGGGGAGGCAGCAGGCAAAGCAATTTGGGCGTGGTGAGAAGTGAGGAGCCCAGTCCCAACCTGATTCACTTTGGGACAGCTGGTAGGCATCCCAGCAGAGGAGAGGCTGGGTACCACAGTCTCATGTTTGAGAGAAAGGTCTGGGCTGGAGATAAAAATTTAGGAGTCACCGATATACAGATGGCATTAAAGTCAAGGGATTGAATGAATGAGACACAAGGGACTGGATGAAACTAGAGAAAAAAGAGGACCAAGGATCATGATCTGGGGCCCCCATGACATGGAGGATGCTTTCAGTGTCAGGGTGGAAGGTGTCAGGGTAACGCCTTCATCCCCCCCACTACACTATAGCTACCTTGTTCCAAGTTACCACTGGAGTGAAAATGTAAGTTATGTTATGCCTGAGAACTTACAGGTCCTGTGATATGTCTGTGGGTCCTAATTTGAGAAATCCTGCTCCACAGAACTCAATCACAAGCAGGTTATTTCTTCCAATTGAGAAGGATTAATGTGATTCTATAATTGTGTTCATGACTGACTTGCTCTAGAGAAGTGACTTTCTCATGTACACTCTTGTTCTACTTTATTGATATATTAGGAATTATACTCAAAATAGTCTACACCAGGGAAAAAGGAGAAAATGTACACATAGGAGTTAAAAAAATGAAAAGTTGTTGTAGTTCCCTTCTGCAGTCTATGGGGATGTATTCCACTTGCCTTGGGTTCCCTTAGCCTAGTGCAGGGGTGTTCATCGAGGTCCACGTCCCCAGGGCTGTTGAAGACTTTGCAAGGGAATCCGTTTTCAGACCTCAAGTTTCATGAGTTCTTTCCCACCTGGGAACTCACCTGAGCATCAAAGCTTTCCTTCACCCTGTCAGGACTTTCTTTCCTGCACCTTAACAAAAGATTTACCCATCTGGAAGCTGACTCTGGCCAAGCTTTGCGGCTATAAGCAAAGGGACAATTACAAATATCACATAGAAAAGACCCTTCCATGAAGCTCTCAGAAGCTCCCTCCAATACATCTTATTAAAAGCTGCATTTCTAATAAAATTTTCTTTTTCTGTTTAAGAATGCTTTATCAAAATTCATCATCTCTTTAAGGTTCTTTGATCTAAAATAATTGTTTAAAACATAAATTTTAATTTAGAAATTTTTAATTAGAAGAAATTTAAAATAAATTTTGATTGATAGATATATTTTGTTTAAAAGAAATTTGATAGCATGAATAAAAGACTTCATAGGTAAACTTTTTATTAGAATACAATTCTATGAAGGAAGTGTGATAGAAATATGATTTTAAGAGGAAATGATTGATATATATTTTCTGACCTTTAAAAAAAGAGGCTCATACATTTTTAAATGGATGGTATTACATATCAAATTATGATAGTGTTTTATCCCATTTTTCAGAATATATTACATGTTTATCAGAACAATAGAAACAGCTTAATTTTAAAATATCAATAGGCAATGTATCCGAAATCCTTTGAAACTAAGATGAAAAAGTATTAGACACCACTTTAAAAATATAAAAAGAAATACATCTTTTTTCAAACTTCATTCAATGGCCAGCATAAGTTTCTAATTTCACAATGATTTAAGCGATGTCAGCAAGAACTGCATCAAGAGATCTTCTCATCAGTGATGAAAAATTTAGTTCTTAGAAACAGAACAAGCAATCTGGAGTCAGTGGTATGTACCTTTGTAAGTTATTCCTACTTATTCCTACTGGTGCTGACCTGAAAACCTTGATAAGAATTGATAACAAATCTTGTTGCTTGATGAAGGATCACACCAGGGAATATCTACCACATTTAATCAGTGATGATCTTATCCCAGATGCATTTTGTACAATGAGGAGAGCGTTATGTAAATTTAATGCCGAAGAGTCACTGACGATGGTATTAACTCAGGAGCCCTGTCCCTGTGCGAGGCCGCCATGCTCTCAGTGTGGCCGCTGCCCTGGAGGTCGTCTCCTCCTGGCCTCTCCTTACTGCAGGAGCCTTCCCAATGTGATTTTCATTTCAGGCTTTGCTGCATGTGTCTGTCCAGCCCCTCTCTGGTCTGCTCCCCCTACCTCGCCATTTTGCAAGGAGCAGGGGTGCTGGTTTCTTCCTCTCACTGCCACTACCTCCTCCCTGCCTCTACCACAGTTCCATTTCCTCCTCAGTCCCTGTCTCCTTCCTGATCTCCTTCCTCTTTCCCCCAAGCCAGCCTCCGACTTCTGCCATCATCACTGTCTCTTGGCCAAGGTGCTATGGGCGGGGAGATGTGAGAAGAGGGACAGAAGTGTCCAAAATCTCCAACAGTGGCTCCTCACCCTGCAGGAGACCCTGAACTGAGCCCAGGCATGACCTACATTCCATCCCCTTTCTCTTCCTGGGGTCTGTGGCCTTAGACATTCATTTCCAATCAAATACCATGATGAAAGAGGAAGAAAGAAATGACATAGTTAACAAATGAAAGCACAGGAGAGGGTACAGCGGGAAGGAAGACCCTGTAACACGTAATACAGAGTACTTGTGAATGTGGTACACTGAAGAGGTAGAGGGTGACCAGGGCTGCGATGGGGACTCAGGAAATGTAAAAATGTCATGTAGAAAGGCGAACACTCACAGGAGCAGACCTAACAGCTGAAGTGCTGGGCAGAGGGCCCATGTGCCAGAGTGAGTGTGATGAGGGTTATAGGAAGTACCTCTCCTGGGGTCCTGGGAGCAGGTGCAGGGAGCAGGTGCAGATCAGCGCAGGCATGCCCCCCACCACCAGGCACCGCCTAGAAGCTCCTCCGTGCACCCAGCTGCTTCCTTCCAGGGACCTGCTTTGCCTTAAGGTGTGTTACTGGGCCCTTTGCCTCATCTCTAGCCTCATTTTAAGTACATTGTGAGGACATGTTTGTTCAGGCTGTCTCATGATGCAGGGCCCCTAGGAAGTTCCTGAAACAGGCCAGAATCTTGTCTTTGCCACATATCTAGGTGGAAAAGGCTCTCAAAATGAACCTCATATACTATATGTTAACACTGGGCATATTTCTAGTCTGAATTATATAGGCATGGATATATACACACACACACACATTTTGGAAACAGCATGTTTCATGCTTCTTTAAAAAATAAAATCAAAGGAGAAGCTGATCACAAGTGGCTTCTACCTTTAGCCACAGAAAGCCCCTAGTAAGGTAGGAATGAGGGAAAAAGAAGCCAAAACTTTTGGGGAACAAAGGGCATAACAACAAATCAGCCTTGTGGAGAAACCATTCACAGCTTCTCAGGCACTGGCCTACCCAGAGTAGAAATCAGGGTGTCCCCTCTCCCGAGCTGGCAAAGTGGGACGTGTGTGGTCCCCTCAACCCAGCGGAGCTCCAGACACATTCTTCTGTGGGAACATCCCGAAACATGCTCTCATTCCTGAGTTGAGGTGGCTCAGTGAACTATGGGGTAAATGAGCCTCTGGAGCTTGCCTGATGTACTTTTTACTTCAGTGAAAAAGTCCCTTTTGCATTGCAACCAAAGGAGCCCAGGGCAGGCTGCCCCAAGATGTGCCACTGTGATGCGTGAGCTGAGAACACCCAAGGCCCAAAAGACTCAGACAGAAACATTGACCTTCCCCCCCACAGCCGCACAAAAAGAATTTAGACTGAGGAACTGCTCCAGGAGGAGAGCCACCACCCCAGGTGAGCACATCATAATATCAACCAGGGGTGGTAGACAGGGAGCGGGGAGGCAGAGTGTTAACATTCCTCTGTGGGTCCCATTGTTCCTGTGCCGCCCAGCAAACGTTTGTTTACCAAACATTTACTCTTTCAATCCTGTGAATTGCTTCCCTTTTCCCTTGAAGTCTCTACCCTCTTCTCCTTGGTTCAGGATGACATGTATACATCATTGCCTCTGTCCCTGAAATCTTTGTCTACGGATTCCCTGTAGGTATGTAATTAAACTTTGTTTTTTTTCCTCCTGTTAATCTATCTCATGTTACTTTTGATTCTCATCCCAGCTAGAAGAACCTGGAAGGCACGAGGAAGTTTCTCCCTCCCCAATACAACCAACTTACAGTATAATAAATTGTAGTAAAAGATGTATTCATTGCTTCTAATTTGTTATAATTTGCAGTCTTTGGAATTATTTATCTTTTTTTCCCTGCATTCTTTTTACATATTTGCAGTTTATACCTAAAATACCTTTAGCATTTATTGCATGTGCAATTATATTGTATGGATGATTAATATTCTGTGCACGTGTCTTTTTTCCAGTTTATCAGTTGCTTGATTTGGAAATTATTGTCTTGAAATGGTAAATGTTTTTTCAAAGGGTCTTGAACTAGCCATTCAAAGTGCATTTCATGGAAAAAGATTAGAAAAGCAGATCATATTGATTTCAGCTTTGTTTTCTACAAGAGACCTAATGCAGCACAGAAAATGCCCATTCACTGTTGTTTTATACTAAACAACAGAATGTGGACTTTATAAATAGCCTAAGTGGTTTTTCTGTGATTGCATGGAGGAGGGTTTTCCTTTCTTACTGAAAGGAAAGAAGCGACACACAGCAGCAATTCACAGGAGAATTCCGCTTTATTAGGGAAAGGTGCTGGGTTATATAGGAAGGGGCATGAGCTGATTGAGGTGTCCCTTCTACGGGGCTGGTGGCTATTGGCCAGGTGCTGGGATTAGGGGGGCGAGGGGTGATTGGGCTTCAGGTGGCGCCGGCGGGAACCGAGGACCCGGAAGAGAAGCAGAAGGTTTGCCATCTTATGGGTGGGGGCCCTTCACTTATATTCCCAGAGTATAATTTGATATTTGGGATTTAATTCCTGCAGTGCACTAAGGCACTGCTTTCTTCTTTGAATTATTTCTAAACTTTTATTTCAACAAGTAAAGAATTGCAGTATGCTTTCAACAGGCTTATGATTTAAAATATGGCTATAAGGATGTTTATGTAAACTGATTTATATATATATTCTTCCTCTTAAGAATTATATATGGTCATTATGCAAAATTATGAAAATTCAGATTATGCAAGAGCGGTGCAGGTTACAAATAGAGAATGGATTTTTTGAATTAAAATGAGATATTTATAAAAATTTTTCAGGTCACAGTCTTTGAGGACAATATGAAGAATTAGAATTAATTCAAAAAATAAAATTAAGTCGGGAATCCAAAGTGGTCATTCATAAATAAGTCTTGAGTAAAATGAAAAATTAAAATCTAACTACAGACTGTTAGATGACACTACATTAGACAAATTATTGGGAAGCTGGTGAAGGTTTTGCCTGAAAGAAAAATCCCTGACTTTAAATATTCTTATTATTAAATGAGAAAGGCTATGTGATTCAATACAATAATCTAGAAAACACAAATAAATAAAAGATGTCATAAGACAGAAAATAGAATGAAACATTAATAACAAATGGCCGTTAATGACCAAAATAATACAATTGTTTAATGTAGGAGCAGGCATTCTGGGGGGAAGAAATGAGAAGTGATGTGATGTGGGGCTTGACTGAGGAGCCAAAATACTGCTCTAAAGCAGTGCTTCTCAAACTCCGCTGTGCACTGAAGCCGCCTGGGGAGCCAAACAGTTCCAGTGCTGATGCTTCAGCCTGCCCTGGACCAGGGAAGTGCTCTGGGCTGTCACCCAGGCAGCAGGACGTTTTGAACCTCTTCAGGTGACCCCGGTGTACACCAGAGACCTGCGACTGTCAGCATCAGCAGAATGACATGGACATGTTCTGCCTCATCTGAGGATACCTCCCTTAAGGTCGGAGAGGCCCCTGCACGAGAGTCCACCTCCCACTTAAGAAAAAAAACAAAAAAACAGCTTATTGAGGTATAACTGATGTCCAATAAACTGCACATATTATATGTGTATATAAAGTGTAAAAAAAAAAAAAGCCTGTAATCCCCTGTAGTTTTGCTAACGTGAGGAACACTGCTAAGAGAGCTGGTGTCTTCTCTTTCAGTGCTGTGTTTTCTTTGGTGCCTTCATTATTCATGACAACCACGTCTTTATTTCAGGTTCTGCCTTTGATTTGTGAAATGCCCCCCTTGTTGGGTGGTTCCTCCTCCCTTCCTTCTTGTTAGCCTAGTAATCACATTTTCCCTGTTTTCTATTTGCACTCATCTGCTCTGTCTTTGCCCACCTCTTTAAAAGATATTTTTTGTTTCCACCTGTTTTCCCTGTGTCATAAAAACATATAGCAAGATTTTGTTTTTCTGGCCCAATTTGAAAATCATTGTCTTTGAAAGATGGAATCTGACCCATTTGCACTTATCTTAGTTAATGCCATTGTGTTCACACTGCTATGTTGTTTTATTGTTTACTTTTCTTGTGTTTTTGAGGGTTTTTCTTTTTTTGGCATTTTTATATTTCTATTGATTTGGAAAATATGCATTCTATTCATATTCTATTTGAGGACATCTTTCATTAAAAATGGCAAACATTTACTGCTGTGTCCATACTATCAATAAAACTTCAATGCTGCGTGTGAGGAATTCAGCTGGCTTTAAATATTTTTTCTTCTCTGCCTCCTAGACTGTGTTAGAATTATCTCAGATTTTAAAACCAGGGTATTACAATTAGGTCTTTCACTCTGTAATTTCTCTTTCAAAACCATTTTGACATTTTAATTCCATATCACCACATAAACAGCAATTATTCACTGGAGACTTTGTTTTGTTTTCATTGTTACTGCTGTTGTTCAGCCCATTGACCTTCTTTCTGAGTATTTTTAATATGATGTGCATGTTTCATTCTTTGGATGTTCATGTGACTCAGAATAGGTTTGTCATTTTCCAGTGTGATGATGAAGTGCCACTGTTTAGAATTCCTGGGTCACACTCTTTTTCCCAGAAAACTCTGGATCTTGTTCCACCATCTTGGAATTAAATTCTATTTATAGTATTTACTTCCCACAATGTACTAATACACTAGTTTTTTCTTTGAATTATTTCTGAACTTTTACATCAACAAGTAAAGAATTCTACTGCAGAGAGAATGGGAGCCAAGGTCCGCAGTTAGCTCGGTTGTGTTGATGCCGGGGTTCTTGTTTGCAGAGTCAAAGAATGAAGCTAGCAAACACACAAGGTAGGAGAGCCAGGGCAAAGGCTTTTATTTAGAAATAAAGTGAGAGGAACGAGCTCCTGGTGAGAGCCTGGGGTGGTGCCTTGCCTAGGGGATTTATAGGCAGCTGAGGATTTGGGGAACTGATAAAGGGCTTAGGGTGTGGACTTGTTAAAAGTGGCCTTAGGATGTTTGTCCTTGAGATATTAAGTCCATTTTAGCATGCTAAAGTGGATCTTACACGTGATTGCAAACAATTAGCATAATAAAAACATGGGCTACTTTCCTTTATCTGGGGAGTATCAACTGATCTCACTGAAGAATGACTCTAGAGCTTAATGTTTAACACAGAGTTTTGGTAGAGGGTTTCCTTGCATGTAGTTACACTGCTGTGACTGTAAATATACTGCCTTGCTTTTTCCAGAGGCCCTCACCCTACTCTGACTACACCCACAGTCTCTGTCTCAGTATTGCTGGAGTCCTTCATCTTTGAAAATCTGATATTTCATCAGGAGAAATTTAGGTGTGAGTCTCTTTTTATTTTTTTCTTTACTCTGAACTTCTTATTCCATAACCTCACCTCCACTGTCTGCCTCACTGATGTTTTACTTTCCATCTAAGTCTCTTCTTCCAGCCCCCAGAAAGTACGGATTCTGTCCCAGGGCCTCTCCTCCTGCCCGCGCCTTCTCTGGGAATGTCTGTGGCCGTTGAGATCTCACTTGGTTTCTGGAAGTCTCAGGTCAGAACTTTTCCACTTTGAAGCTTTTTTATGGTGGTTTCCTTCCCTCTTCCCACCAAATATCCCAATGAAATATTTGTAGTTTCTTGACCAAGGTTTCCTTCTTGAGGAGACAGGGAAATCATCAGGGATCATGTTACTGGCTTTTGTTTGTTTGTTTTAAACTTTTAGCCAGGAACTCTGTAAATGGTCTTTGGGTGTGGCCTCCAGAACACACTAAATAGCCTCGAGAAACAGGAATGTGCTCCCATTCATGGCCTGAGCTCAGAAATACTCCAAAGTAAAGAAAACGGGTTACAGAATGAGTTTGTACTCCTTTCCACTAGGAACCTGATCCTGCCTTTCCCACATGTGGGGGTCCTTCAGTCTTGTGGCTCTGTGCATTCCAACCCTTCTGGACGTGCACTGTGAGAAGCAAAATGTCAAAAGACCACCATATAGTCATTAATTCCTGTGGGGATGAAAGTGCTGGCTCCAAGCCCCACCTCTCAATTTCCTTTTGATTCCTCCACCTCACCATCCGTCTGACATCAGGTGTCCTCTTTTAGGGAAAGATTTGATGCATTTTCCCCAGATACCCTTGAAGGAGTGCCTTACTTCTGCCCACCAAATGAGCCTCAGGGGGTTCAGGGCCCGACTACCACTTACAGATTATTTCTCTGGGACATCTTACTTGAGCCCATGCCTGCATTTTGTGACTCCAGTAGTTCCACCGAGAGATAAGGACTCACCTGGGACGGCCAAATTCCACAGTGGAATTTAGCAACCTTCTCACAGCTCCTGGCCCCTCAATAGTATTACAGTTTGCAGCTGTGTCCTACCTCCTAGACATGCAAAGCTAGTGTCTGGTTCTTATTAGTGACTTGCTAGAACAGGGAGGCTGGCTGGTTGGCCACCAGGTCCTGGAATACCTGCTTGCATTCTTTTATCCACCGACCTCCAATTATTTAAGGGAATTGTGACTGCATTTCCTCTTGTCCCCAAAATACTCTTCTGTCCTCCTCTTCTGCCAGGGACCCAATGTGTAGTGGAAACCCAGAGGTCAGATAATTAAGGGGCTCTGCAATAATGGAATGATTTTTTACCAACCGTCTGTAGTCTACAGTGACTCCCACTTGTGTGCTGATGGTTTATAATGCTATATTTTGAATTTACAGTTCTTCACTGGGAGTGCTTCTAGAAAAATCAAGGCATCAACAAATGATGCTAAATGAATCCAACATGACTGTAGTTGCCATGGAGTAATCCTAGTTCTTTAAAAGCTGAATCCTCTTGGGAAAAGAAAATGATAGTAAAAATGTCTCTTCCCAGGAGATTTAATTTAGCTGCTTCTTTCTTATTTTTTTTTTTACGAGATTTCCCACTACCAGGCATAGTATTTTTCCCTTTTACCACTCGTAGTGACCTAATGTAGTCTAATTAAAGGAATTGGTCATTTATGCTGCTTTTCAGAAATCCTACAGTGAATGTGATGCAGCAATTTTAAAATGGGTTTTTATGCATTGCGTCCTAATTGTATGTAAGTACTACACAATTATATGGAGGTGCTCAGAGACACTTCTTGTCCTCTCCAAAGAAAAAGAAAACATTAATGATCCATAGCATAATTGGGGAGGTAAATATTTCATGTCAATTAAAAAACAAAACTAGTAACATGCACCATCTTCTTTATCTAAATTTTCTACAATAAACATGTACTATTTTTGTTAAGAGAAAAGAGGTACAAAAAGTAATTGGCATAAAAAATCCTTGTAGTCATCTTTAAGTCATGAGTAGGCCTTTTGAAAGTGGCATCATAATTCTTAACTTACTGATAAAAAAGGTTAGAGATATTTTAATGAAAGAAAGTGCATGGCAATTTTGAACCTCAAAGCATAGAGACAGCCTGGAGTGCGAAGGAAAGAAATCTGGATTCCAAGATATATACTACAAAGGGGGAAGAATGGACGTTTTGGAAAAAGATTCTGCTTAGGCCAGCTAATTTTAATGTCAAGCTTGCTTTTAGGTAGGCTTTTTCATTGACAAAAAAACTCCTGACATGTCTCCAGCAGTAATTATAATTTCTTCTGTTCATTCTCAGAAATGTTCTTTGGATTTATATTATCTCTAGAGTTCTAATCCTTTATATATCTATACCCTCTATTAATAAGTGCATGTTGAAGTAGCTGTATATCTATATTGTTAGAAAGTTCTTTGACTGGTTATAGTTTAACATTCTGGAGCTTCCAGCTGCCGTTGTGATTCTGAGCACCCCCCAGCTGGGACATGAGAGAGAAGATGCCAGTCAGGATGACAGGGTGACAGAACTAGATTGATTCCAGGCCGGAGTCACAATTCCCACTGTGTGAGCACAGGCCAGAGTCCAGGCAGCCTGGACAGACCTCTTTCATTACTGGCGATCTATGGGTGGAAATCCTAGGAAATTCCTGTTCTCTCTCAAGGATCAGAATGGGGGAGCAAGGAAACACGTCATATGTTTCCCTGATGTTCTTCTGTCTGTAAGCTGTAATTCTACTGCTGTGGTGCTCAGGGATACTTCCAAATGGCCAGTATTCCACAGAGACCCAGAGCCTGCTTTGCAAGGCCAGGGTTTTGCAAAGTTCTCACATGTTTGCCTGTAGCATCCTCGGTGGGCTTTGAGTGCTTTCACCCTCATTGGGTACCTTAACCTCTCTGACTTAACCTTAGGTGGCAAGAAGTAGGAGACAGGAATGTAAGAATGTGGGCCCAGGCCCCTTAAAGAGGATGTGGAGCCCAGGTGCAAGCTCCATTTTCCCCTCATGCTTTTCCCACCACCCCCGGACCATCACATAGTCACTTACTCTACAGGGAGATGTTATCACCAGAATTTGCATGTTTCCTGATTTTGCCTTGTGAGGATAAAATGAATGTAATAAATACTGTCTAAGATCTTACAGTTTTCCATATGGATACAGAGTAAAAATCTGAGGCTGCACAGATGAGAATTCAGACCTTGTCCTAAAGGAGGTCTTGATTCGGGTGGGAAAGAGAAATGCACCAAATCAGCTGCAGTGCTGTCTTGATGGTGCCAAGGTCAAGCTTTGCAGAGAGGGCAGTGCATGAGCTGAGGAATGCAGGCCACATGGCTCTGCCGAGCTTACTGGGCGTTCCAGGTGGTGTAAGGGTGAGTAGGAAGGCGTGCAGACATGAATGAGAGGCATGTTCGTGGGCCTGGTTGGAAGGTGCACGTGGGGAAGGAGCAGGGAGATGAGGCTAAACATGTGAGCAAAGCACTGAGAATAACGGGCTTTGGACTAGGAGGTAATGTCCTCGGCAACTGTGATTCTCAATCCTATCGGGTCCAATGTCCCTTTTTATAACAAATATTTTTTATGCCCCTTATTTAGTGCATCCTGAAATGAAATTCAGATTACCATAACCTATCTACATGCATAATGAAAAATTACATAAATAATGAAAATCACTGTAATGCCCTGACATGAAGGAGTGAGCACATAAAAGGAAAATACATATTCCACTATGTAAATCCTTGAACTTCACTAAAATAGAAGACTTGATGAAGTGACTGGATGTTTGTACCTATACATAGAATCACCAGGGATGTGACAGCTACAAAAATAAATGATACAGGGGCACATACTAGTGAGTCAAGGACCTTGCTCTCATGAGTGCTGGGACTTTCTGAAATTTCAAACAACTCTTAGAGGAATCCTGAGCACAAAGCACAATATTCTCTTGATTTATTTAGTATTTTCACTTCTGGGTAATCAGAATATATGAAAGTCATGCAAAAATACTTTGTGTTTACATAAATTGGAATTGGTTCTAGGTTTACACAATTGTAAATAGCTTACAATGATAGGAATGTTTGGTGAGACATTGAAAAGTCCCACTGCAGGTGGAGCTGTTACTTTGAAAGCACAGTCTGTGTGTGCCTGGATGACTTAGATATGTAACTTTGGAGGCAAAGGTAGGGGACCTGTAAGTGGCCTGTGAATGGAAGGTAGTGCACACAGCCAGGGGAGGTGCAGCCACAGTGGCCCTGCAGGGCAGTTTCTGAGAAGTGCCCTGGAGGAAGAATCAGTTTGAAACCACTGACCGGGGCAGAGGAAACCAACAACAGATTTGATGGATATATATAGGAGCAGCCAGGTAAGAGCTGTCCTGCACTTTACCTTTCATCTCTGGCCCTGCTTCAACTCCAGAGCAGCCAGAAGCAGCCTAGTGAGTAGGAGGAGGAGAGGCAGAAATGCTGTTGCAGCATTAGAAAAAGTCATTATCCACTTGAGAAGAATAAAGTGTTAGACTGCTTCATCACACCATATATGACTTTGATTTCAAGAGAATTAAAAAATCTAAACATAAAAAATAAATTGTAAAGAAAATATTATTAAAGATTTTTAGAATCATGGGTTAGATAAAGTCTTCTTAGGAATGACTCAAAACCTAAATGTTACAAAAATGGACAAGATTGCTGATAGGAAGTTTTAAATTCTTCCACATTGCAGGACACCAAAAACAAAGACAAATGACAAGGTAGTAGAAACTAATCACAAAATATATTACAGATAAAAATATCCTGAAACTATAATGATAGTTCCTAAACAGCATTAGTAAGAAAAAGAAAGTCAATTCCTTAGAAAAATCGAAAGAAAATTAACGGACAATTTTCCAAGGAAGGAATACAAACAGAAAAATGGAGAGAGGTAACACTACAAAATCAGTGTTGTTAGGCCAATTGCTTATACATGGAAAAAATGAAATTAGTTTACTAACACATAATAAAAAATGATCTACAAGTAGATAGTTGCCTAAATTAATTTAATAATTTAATAAAAATTTAATGTTTTGCAGAAAAGCAAAATAATAAAATGTGTAGAAGAGAATATGGGACTTTTTTAAAACCTTGAGGTAGAAAAGGATTCCTTAAACAAAACACAAAAAATACTTAATATAAAGCTAAAATTTTACAAATGAGATTATATTTTCAAAAATTATTTTCCTCAAAACCACCATTTTCCAAAGAAATGTGAAAACAGAAACTACAGATTGGACAAAAGCATTTGTAACATCTGTAATTGAGAAAGTGTTAGGGTACAGGATATATAAAGTCATCTTATATAAATCAGTAAGAAAAAAGTCACTCACCCCCAATAGCAAATGACTCATAAATATGTGTAAAAACATTCAACCACACAAGAAATCAGAGAAATGTAATTAAAATCATATGTACTATCTTTTCACACTTCTGAGAATGGCAATATTTGAAGAGTCTGAATATACCAAGTATTTTTGAAGATGTGTTAGAACCTTTTGTGTGGTGCTGTTGAGAATATGCATTGGTATAAAAATTTTGGCCTGAGGTTAGTCAGTGTGTAATGTTGAAAATACATTTTAAAAAATTCAAATAATCTGAAATTATGAAAAAGTGTTCAACTTCACCAGTAATTAGGGAAATGCAAATGATATCAAGTACATATCACCAGAGTGGCAACATGCGAATTTGATTATATTCAATGTTGTAGAGGAATATGGTAGTACATACATACATTTTAAAAATACTCCATGACTCATTAAATATAAAACTAAATTTCAGGCAATATGAAATATGAATCCCATTTATGTAAGGAGTAAACATTATACACATATGCACATCTACACAAACACACATAAATGTATGCACATGGTAAATTGAGGAAATTGAGTGGAGTAGACATACAATTAATAGTGGAGATTTCCTCTCTGCTAAAGAACAAGACTGGACCATAATGAAGACTTTACTTATGCTCTTTATATACATTTATGTTTTAAATGTTGAATGAGAAAATATTGATGTATTTCTTATGCAAACTTCTAACAGGCATTTAAAAATTGGCACTCACATTTTTTATGTGGATGTTGGCTTCAGGAGCACCCCACTACCCTCACAGGAACACTTCAGAGGGTTTGTCTGCCCCTCACTGGGATGTACAGGGTCCTTCTCATCTTCCTGATTGCTCAATGTTGGAGTGCCCCAGTGCTTAGCTATGCAATCTATTATTTACAGCCAACTATTATTTCCTACATATTCACAATCAATTCCATGGCTTTGTTGACAAGTCTGATTGTTAGACTAGGCAGTTCAATAGACTTGAGCAGAAGGGGAAAAGGGAGAACAGCACACCACCCAGACTCTGCCCAGAGACTGCCCTCTCTCTCTCTTAGACCAACCCCTTTGATGGTCCAGCACACACTGATAAGCAAAAGATACAGGTCTTTGGGACTTTACCAATTATGGAGCATGCACCCTTAAGGAAGACCTTGTTGCTAATGTCCTTGAATCCATTATAATATCATTATCATATCATTTACATTGTGGTTTTGGCCCCAAGGTGAGTTTTGCTTAGGTGCCCTTGGGAAAAATGACCAACACAAACTTGTGAAAAGAGGCTGAATGGGAGGAACCAAGACAGATCCAATGGATGGTAAGAGGATGAGAAAATGGGAGGAGGAAACCAAATAAACTCCCATGAAAGACACGATGTGAAACCCTGCTGACCACTACCCACCTCAGGGTCAGCCTGCTCCTCTCTTTGGAACACACTTTCCTTTTGCTTTGCTACATAAAAAACCCTATGTAGCTCGAATTCCATATGGGATCTCCTGACCGAATTCTTTCCTTCAAGAAGGCGATTCCATAATCCACTGCCCTGTAACATTAACTTTTAGTTCCACCCTCCAACTTTGTCCTGAATTGTTGAATGAATTTTGTAAAACAATTGTGTGCTCAATTATCACCAACTGGATAGCCAAGGGTATCTACATCTTAATTTGTCAAAAATCAAAGCTGTTTACTTAATTTTCCTCTTCAAACCTGCTCCTCCCACAGTCTTCCCCATATCAGAAAATGGCATCTCCATTCACCAGGTTGCTCAGGTCAAAAACCGTGAGGCCGCGCTGACCCATCTTTCTTTCAATCTTCAATTCCAGCCCTTCAGACAATTCAATTGGCCTGACACTCAGCACAAACCCAAAACACTGCTTCCACCATGTGGACTTTGATTCAAACCACACTGTCTCACCTGGAGTATTGAACTAGCTTCCACAAAATAGTTTCCTGCTTCCACTTCTGCCCCATCTGTGGCTCATTCTCCACTCAGCTGTCAAGGGATCCTTCTAAAATCTGATTCAAATCATTCTCCTACTCAAAACTCTATGATAACATCATATTACACTTAAGATTTCAAATCCTTATCAAAGTTGATCACATCTAACATGCACTAGCCCCTCTCTCTACCCATTGCCCTCAGTGCCCACCACTCTCCCCTTGTTCATCTCGTATGAATCCAGCTACACGGGCAAGCTATCTGTTCCCTGTGTACACCAGGAACAACAGCGGTTCTACTCTTTACCTGAAGGCTCTTTCCCCAAATAATTGTAGGTTTTCAAGTTTGCTCTAAAATCACCTCCTCAGAGATGCCTTTTCCTCTCACACTATTAGGAAAAGATCTCCCATCTTTCTCTAGTTCATGTGTTTCTTAATAGTTTATTGTCACTGGGGGTAAAATTGAAGTATTTCCAGACTCTCTTGCCTGGCCTTAGTGTATCTCCATATCAGTAGGTGTTTCCAAGGGGTGGAGAGAAGTAGTCTATCTCCATATCAATTGGCGATCATAAAGGGTGTGGGAAGGAGTACAGACCTGGACCAGAGAGATTTGGTGGGGTCCTTTTGCAGCTGGTTGCGAGATACAGTGGGTGAGCAGAAGTACAGGACTGCTTGTAAGCAGTAAATAGATTTCTCCCACTTTGTTTCTCCCTATGACTGATTTTGGCTTCAAAGGTTATTTGTCCCAGTCTGGGAACATACTTTCTCTCCAAGTTACAGTCACCCATGATGTATTATATATGAGGGCAGGAATTTGTCTGCAGGGTTCAGTAGAATCCTTATCACTAGAACAGAATTTTGTATGAATTAGTATTTCTTGATAACAAATTTTATTTGAATTAATATCTTCTTGATTCTCATTAGGAATAAGAATTATATGTTTTTAATAATTTTTCTTCTTTTTTGAAGTAAGCTTTTTTGCTGACTTTTTTCCTTTTGTTTTATTCTTATATAATAATTTATTTTACATTTAAAGACTATATCTTTGTTATATCTGTTTTGAATAGATATTATGTGTACATGGTACAAAATTCTAGGGAGTAAACAATGACAAGTCAGTCTCTCTCATTCACAGTTTTCTTCTGCAATGGTGATCATGGTGGACACCCTCAGGGTACTGCTCCAGAGATGATTTAAGGGTACACAGCATTGTCTATTATCTAACTAGACCTTCCTCAATAGATTCTTCTCTATGTATTGAAGTCTGAAGAAGTCAAAAGCTATTGCTAATTTTTCTCTAAGAGAGGCAACAGCTTCACTGTAACAGTTCAGATTATCAATATACTGATTTACTGAATTTTTCTTTATACTAATATATTGCAACACTGAATTTCAGTTACAAGCTACCATAATTGTGGACCACACAAATAAAAGTTATGGTGAAATCGCTACACTGGTTTTTATCATGTTTCTGTATTCTGTAAAGATCTATATACATGAAACCTTCCTTGAACTTTCCTTGAATTTGATACATGATAAACTTTTATAGGAATGTTACATATGAGGTTTATTTCAGAATTCTTTCATATGTGACAATATTTCTGTTTTCTTCTCTTGGCTTTATTGTTGTAAAGCACTTAACATTATGAAGGTGAAATCTGAAGCAAACTTGATTAACTATAGATAAATTAGGTAAGATTTTTTTTTTCTATGTGGAAGTAGAAAGTTTAATTTATATATGGGGTTGTTTTTGTATATGTGTGTGTGTGTGAGTGAATGCTTTGCTAAAATTTTCCTTTAACTTTGAAAATTAAAATTTCACCATGACTTGCTGAGGTCTCTTTTATCAATGTGGAGTGGAAATACAGGTGACCAATAAATTCGAAGACCTGCTGTCAGTCTCCAAGGTAACTGGGGGAACTCAAGTTAAAACTGTAGCAAGATTCTTTCTTTAGATTGTCAAGCATTTTTAAAAACATTTTGATTGACATATAATATATGTACATATGCTGACTGACAGCCTGATGAATTTCCACAAACTGAACCCTAGCGTGACCAATAGCCAGGTCAAGAGCAGAACCTTGCCAGCTCCTTGGAATCCCCCTTGCACCTCATTCAGTCATTCGTCTCCACAAACCAATGGAATTCTAACAGCCTGGAATAGTTTTGAGTTTACAGTTTGATGACATCAAGCAATGGCAAATTTGAGGGAAATGTCCTTTCCTTCACAACTGGAGGGAGTGTAAATTTATGCAGACATTTGGAGAGCAGCTAGACAACACCCAGGTTCTTAATTTCTCAATCTTCCTTTACCTCATTCATTAATTTACTCTCCTAGGCCTCTTTAATACAGATTCAACTGTGCGTCCTCTTACCTAATTGTGATTCTGCCAACTTTCATTTGCTGTTGTCTGTCCTCATAAAACAAGCTTGCTCTTAGAGTTGACTGCTCACATTCGCCTATGGTGCCTCTCATACCCATCTATTTTATGGCACCTGCCAAAGGTACCTGGGCTCAAAATATCTTTTTCAATGCTATCCAGTCCTTCTGGTCACCTCCAATTCAACTTATTATTTCCCTGATGAAAACTGAAATTTCTTACATCCACTTATTGTTTCCCTGATGAAGATTGAAATTTCTTCCAACTGCAAATACTGAAAACTCCCCACAAATGGAATAAAATGGAAATGTTATGTATGAAGCATCTACGATAGCATCAAGCACACAGTGTGTAGTTTAAAATGTGTGTTTCCTTCCTTTTCCCTTCTACATAAAAAGCCTCGCTTAACCTTCAAGTAGTTCTGTACATCCTGAAAAGTCACACTGGAGCACTTGAACAGAGCATAAACAATCCTTTTCTTTTTCAGAGAAAAGTTACTTACTGAACCAAATTTTTGAAGTAACGTTTTTGCTGATTCTTTTGAGAATGATAAACACCATCTGTGAAATGGTGATTTGCTATAGATTAATTACATTGCAATGTTTTTTCCAGTTAGTAAAATCTTTGTGGTAAGTAGATTGTAGTATCATTTCAGCCCAGGTTTAGGACAGCTGCCAGAGAAACACAGTTCTTCCAAAGAGGTAAGCCTGGTGAAAGGAACTAGTGGAGGCAAAGAGCAAACACTTCTGAGCGTCTAGATGCATGCAGTGCACATCACCTGCAAAGGCAGAGCACGTGACTATCAGATGGGCTTCCAGTGCAGGGCCTGTGGGCTGCATCCTGTATTTCAGTGCGGTGGCATTCAGCCAGATTCTCCCCATTTCTGTATTCCTCTGATGTGGATTCCCACACTCTATTCTGGCTTAATTTGTCTGACTTACCTAAAAGGATGCCGTGGTGCCCCAGAAAATATTTACTCTCATAGTGGCCTAATTTTCTTGGATCTAGAGAAGTAGGCAAGAAAGCTGAGAAATTGACACATTCATTAAAAATGAGCTGCTGAAAGATTTAAAGAAATAGTTGTAATTCCCATGAAATCATTGGTGACTTCTGTACACCAAAACAAAAGGCCATCTTGCGCTCTTTTCTTTCTATAGTTTAAGTGAACGTGTTTGCCGGAGTCCAGCTCCAGCTGAGGTGTGGGTCACGCAGAAAAGGACAGTGTCGGCGAGTGAGGAGATGAGTGAGGAGACGAAACACCCAGTTAAGGTTATAACATCTTCTGACATCAAGCGGCAGGGTCTTTATTTTTATATCTTTTTAAAGTTTACATAATGTTACACATTTTCTTTGATCATGGGTGGTACAATGTTTTTTGCTTTCAGTTTTTGTGTAATTCCGGCTCATTACAGATGTTATGATTTTTTTGAACAGCTTTCTTGTAACATTTAATGTTTAACTTTCCCTTAACCTTTTTGGCCAGGGATGTAGGTTACGTGCTAGGTGCTAGACAGGAAATGGCGTAAGACAGCGTGTGGGCTAAGCGTGTGGGCTATGATTTTTACTAATAAGCATGTAAAATTATATAGAGTTTAAGATATGTGTCTAAGGCTATATAAAGTTTAAGCAGGTTATATAAAATGCAAGCTATATGTCTTTTGATTATTAATTGTAGTATTAATTAAATCCTATCCTACACATGTGGGTTTAGGCTTACATCTAAAGTCTAGGGATGGTACTCTTATCACCCATAAGTTTTAACATTCCTCAACATTCCTACAAATACAATAAAAACATCTTATTCTTTCATAATATTCATTTTACAATTTCAGATGTTTACACCTTTCCTCCTGCGTCTACAGGCACTAGGGCCTTGCAGTCCTCTTTATCTTTTATATAATAACAGTAAATCTGCTCTTACTATCTTACTATTAATATAATAATATCCTGTCATGAATTTATTATAAACTTTTATATATAGGATATTTATAAATGTAAGTCTTCTTATTTTGCTCATAAATTTTTTCTTCAAAGGGGATACTCTTCTCATATTATAAGCAACATAAAGAGGACTGTGGGCAATGGGGACTATTAATTTCTATTACTTTGCTGTTTCTTGTAAGTTTCTTGGGAGAATGGGTTTTTCCATGGCCCAGGTTCCCATAACTCCTTCTCTGCCAATATTCTAAAGAAATCCTGGTTAGTCATATTTGAATTGTTACAAAAGGGAGGACAAACTGCATCTAGTTTTGACAGGCCTGAGTTGTTCTGCGTTACTTATTTGTGGCAGTATGCCTGGAATAGTTGGTCTCGTAACACTGCTTTCGTTTCCGGAATTGCTGCTTTGATCAATATTTTGGGTTATGTTATTTACTAAAGATTAATAAATTTTAAATACAAAAGATTTCTCATATATGAGCCCAATCCCCAACATCATAACTGCAAAAATAAGTGTGGGAATTGGCAGGGGCCATCTATGAGGTTTCCTGTTCTCAGGATTCCTCCTCGTGCCTGGACCTTGTCAAACAACATGAGCAGCATGGCCCGCGCCACGTGTTAAAACATTGTCAAGAAGAAATGCAAAGGATACACTCTTCTGAGAAGTGCCTGGCCTTAATGCTTGGGTTACCTAAAACAAAGACCTGATTTATGGTCTGCAGGGCAGACATTATATATCTGCTTTTCATCTGAGTTGTTTCACGAAATTACCTTGTGCCTAGGTAATGATCAAAATATCCCCCCTAAAACAAAAGCCTGTACTGTTGATTTCTGTATGTACTAATCTGTAGAATGTAGCTACTGGCATCCTGATTTATAACCTTGAAAGAAAGCTTTCCTTCCCAGAGCACTTTTCTTCTTTGGAAGAACTGTGTTTCTCTGGCAGTTGTCCTAAACCTGGGCTGAAATGATACTCCAATAACTCTTTTCTGGAGTTTTATTCTAGGATTTTCTTTTCATCAACAACATTCATGCAGGGATGTACTTTGAGGCGTCTTTTATGTCCTGATTGAAATGTATTTGTACTAAACATCATCTATCTCTTTCTCCAGTATTCCACATAACCAGTGGTGTAGAGCTTTTAATTTATTTAACTTGTTTATTTATTTATTACCCAAAGCTTAGAGAATAATCTGCAAATAAATATTTCTTTGAGAGATTGAATAATTAATCATGGTCTCAGTAGTACTCATCCCTGTGGAGTTAACCAACCTTTGGAAGGATGCAAAGCTTTTTATGATACAGTTAGTAGCTGACTAACTAAAGCCCTTGGTTTTTCTGCTCACCAGCCTATGTTCACCATCATCACTGATGTTCATTGCATACCTCCTTGGCCCTCGATCTTCCAGACTTCTCAGACACTGTGTGTACAACTCTAGAGACAGTAGCAGGACTCTGGAACTAATTAGAATTCAGGGAAATTGGGAGTCCAACTTAGAAACAGTTCTTCTTTTTCTAACTTCTCTGTCTTTTTCCCCTTTCTAGCCCCTAACCATAGCCATGCCCTGCAGCTCCATTTGAGGGCATCTGCTTCTCTTCCACTTTACTTGGCTGCTCAAGGAACTTGTCCATTTTCTTGATTTCTTTGGAAGTTCAGAACATGTCATCCCAAAATGTGCCACTTTGGTATACTGAGTATTTTGAGATGATAAGATTTGAAAAACAGCAAATGCAGGGTGAGGCTGTCTTTCTCTGAACCCCACTATCTGCTCAAAAGGGACTCAGTTGCCTTAAATCCCCTTTCTGGAGTATTCATCCTCCAGGGAAGATTGGCTCATCACAAGGAGAGGACGCTGGAAGCTGACACCACACCCAGACACACTGTGCACATCTCCCATCTATTCTTACAAGGGCCCATTCATCTATCCTAAAAATCATTTACTCTCCCCTAAATTGCTACATACCCTCTCCCTTTCCCCTATTAAAACAGGCATGTAAACTCTCAAATCTCACTGCTTTTTTGAGGGTTCACTTTTTTCCCTGTGATGCACAGAACATATATCAAAACTTAGTAAATGTGTCATCCTTCTCATGTTAATCTGTCTGTTGTCAGTTTATTTCAAAGAGCAAGCTAAAGAACCTCAGAAGGCAGAAGGAAGGGCTTTCCCCCTACTCTTTGATCACTGTATCCTGATCAGGATGCATACAGTACATACCACTTGGGATCTCCAATCTTTTACTTTCAGCCACTTCTAGGATACTGCCTTTCAGCTGGTCCTATCTCCCTCGCTTCAAATGAATGCATCCAGACCCGAACTGTTTATCTCCTCCTGCCTCCTAAAACCAGCTTCTCATTTCCATTTCTGGAATTATTCTGGTTAAATTTTCTAAGACTGGCAATCTAACCTGGAACCTGAAGGGGACTAAATATTTATTTTATTTTGCATTAGCTAGAACATGAGATTATGAGTTTCTTAAGGGCAGGAGTTATTCTTTAACATTTATATCTCTTATAGTGCCCAGTAAAATATATCAATGAATAGTTATTAATTATTTACTGGTGGATTAAAATACTGTGTTCAATGAGGCAAGGTAGTATACTTCCCAGATGCACTCACTCATCAGCTAAAAATTGGTAAGAAAACATAGACATATCAGAGCCTACCCATTTCTGCTACCTTCAAAACAATTCCAGGTGCCTGGTTTACTAAACTCTGGTAGGTAGCCGAGTTTCTGGTCTCTAACTCTCAGCTTCAGTTCTGTTTAACCACACTTGTGGAGTTGACAGTGATAGAAGTGAATTATTCTTTACTAATCTAAATTTAACTGGCCCATTAGCATAAAAAATGAGAAATTAACAGTGAAATCCTAAGAGTATCTCCAATCATGGCATAATTACAATAGTACCTGGAGCAACTAAAACCAAAACAAAATAAAACCCAACAACCCTCATCCTAAAAATATTCAATCTTTCTTATAAATGTTATGATTCAGTGTGCATAAAGCTTTGTGCAATACACCCTTAATAGGACCGTGTACAGCCTACATTCTTCAAAGGCATTTTTTTTCTGAGAAGGAAGAGACCTTCAGAGACTTTACCCTCTTGTAATACATGCGCTCTTTACTTTGATGCAAGAAAAACCACAGCAGAGGCTTACAGAGAGGTGGTTGCGATTAACACCCCTCTAAGAATTATCCTGGAGCCCTAGATAATTAGTCAACTATGTAAGATCTTTTCCCATCTTTACAAACTAACTCTATTGCCATACAAGATTAGTAAATAAAACAGCAGGATTAAGGGCTCTGCTGTTAGACAACAATGGCTTGAATACCTAGGATGATTTATTAGAAAGATGCCACAACTTCCTGGGTGAAGTCTTTAACGGAAGTGATAAAATGTGAACAGCTTTGGAAAATGACTCCCTTTTCAAATAATTGTTGTGAAACTGATTTAGATATTATTTATTTATTATTATTTATTTAATATCTTCCTGCTTATTTCATTTTCTTTTTCTAAGTCTGGAATTAACAATTTAAGGTGTTTTTTTTGGCTATCTAACATTTTTTTCATTTTTGTTCCATCTCTAACAACAACAAAAATTCTGTAAATAAATGTACTGTGTGAAAAAACACATTAAGGCTATTTTTTCCCTGGCAGTTCTATGTAGATCTATGCCATTCATTTCACTTAGTTAACCATTTGTTGCCACTATGTTATTGTTAGTAGTGAAATATTATTGAATTATTATTACTCACAGTACAAGGAACATTGTGCTTAGGGGCCTAAAAGATGAAAAAGAAAATATACAAAAAGTTTAGATTCTAATAACAGAGTAGAACATGTAGCAAATAGCCACAATAAAAGCAGAGTATTAGAAACGTCACCCACTTACTCAAAGGGAAAAGGGGCAAGAGATTCTGGGGCAGTAGGAGCCAGGCCTGGGAGGCCCCCTCTGAGACAGCATGAATTCAAAGACTTCTCATCCTTTATTCCCAACACCCAACTCCATCCATTCTAGTCACCAGCACTTTGCACAGGAGGGATGGTTTCCACCTCCCCGGTTTTAGCCACACCTAAACTGAGACCTCATTTCCATCCCAGGAAAGTGTTGTTCAAAGTGTCTGTCTGCAAGAGCGTATTCCCTCATTCTGCAACCTTCACCTGCAGATGGGTCTTAGAGATGGGTCGCTTGTAAAGGAGCATCTCTATTGCTGCCGGTCTGACAGACTCTGCAGTGGGCCTACTCCCCCTCCCACTGCAGAGCTGGAGAAGAGCAATTCTCTGTACTTTCTACACAGAAGACGCCATTCCACAGCAACCACATTCTCCTCCCACAGCTTTTAGCATCTGGGGTCACACCATGACACCCTCTGACATGCCATGGTACAGCAGAAAACAAATGCACACAGACAGAAGATTTAGGGGACACAATCTGAGCTGAAGACCTGCCTGGTTTTCTTCCTGAGAGCAATGCCTAAATCACTATTTCTGAAAAGTGCTGCTGGGGAAAATGGGGCTATAGATGAGGGGGCTCCAGGCTGCTGGCATTATGCTCCATTCTCCTGCTGGAGGCAATGGAGAGGACATGGACTGGTAGACTCTCACAGAATCTTCCCACCATCTCAAGGATGGCCTGACATGCATCAGAGCAGTCCACTGGGTCATCCCAGCACTGGGGCCACGGGAGGAGACAGGGGTAGCAGTGGTATCTGCTCTATCAAGACCCTTTATTGTGGACTTAATGAAATATTCACATCTCACTTTCCCCACCTTACACCTTTTCCAGATCTGCCAGGTCTGGTTCTCCTGCTCTTAGTAGTTTCAGCCTTTTGATTCTAAACTCTTGGCTCTGTGCTCCTCATAGGATCTGGATGCTTACAGTTTTATTGCTCTTTCTGTCTCTCCTCCAGCTTCTGTAATCAGCTTTTCAATTGTTTCTGAAGGTTCCAGCACAAGTCTCTGACCTCATGCCATCTCAGAGGGGCTCTCCCAACCCTGACTCCTCCTTTTCCAGAATCTCTAGCTCCTTTTCCCTTTGGGATTATGAGATTCAGACCTGCAGCAGGTAACAAGGCGCCTGCCAACTGAAAGTCCAAGAACAGAATTGTTGAATCAAGTCAATACTATACAAGAGTAACTAAGATGTGTTAGTTTGACAACAGTGACAAGCAACCCTGAGAAATTTGAGGGGCTTTGCAACAACAAAAGAATCTCTTGCTTATGTGACATGAGAGATGTAGATCGGCTTCAGTTTTGCCGGCATTGAGAAGCTCTTCTGGGCCCCGCTCAGTTCTGGCACCCAGGTTGAAGGAGACGTTTCTACATGAGACCTGTTTGTTCTCATGGCCGAGGGCACGGAGGCAAGAACACCAGGGGCAACCCACGTATTGCAAAACTTCTGGATAAATAAAGCTGATGTCACAGACGTTTGCGACTCACTGGCCAAAGCACAGCTGGGCCAAGTCCAGATTCCATATCCTTCTTCCCTGGGATACAGCACAGATCACTTAACACAGACTGGGGATGCCAATCCCATTTTAGAGAAAGAGCAAATATTTGGAAACAATATTATAGCGAACATAGGTTAGGGGAGGAGTGAGGAAGGAAGGGTTCCAGTTACTTGAAAGGGGTACAAAGCAGGATTTTGTCCACAAGGAGAGGGCAATAACTCAAGTACTAAATTGACTATAAATTTTTTGGTTACAAACTCTAGATGCCTGAATCAAATTAGCCTAAATGAAAAAGGGACCTAATAGGGTCACATATCTGAAAGCCCAGATGGAGCTGAGGCATGCCAGTTGTACTCTCATAATAATGTCCCCAAGAGTCACTTTCCCTCTATTTCAAGTAGCCTCTTTTATATAGTTTCAAAATGACCTCCAAAAGCTCCAGGCTTACAGTTTATCAACTTAACAACCTCAATAAAAATAAAACTGTTCATTTACTAATAGCTTTAGAACAAGTCTGAGTTTGGCATTTATTGGCTCTGGTTGCCTGGCTTGTTCACATGCCCAAAACTATTCCGATGTGACAGGTACCTAGGCCTGGGTCACACGCTCACACCTAGAAATGGAAGTACAGTCAGCCACACCTGAAAACATTTGGGCAGAGATTGGGGAGTTTTCCTGAGGACACTTGAGGTGCCCTTACCAACTGGGGAAAGTGGAGGGTCCCACCAGGCCATTAGGGATAACTGTTGGTTATTAAATGTATCCATGCTAGGCAAGGGAAAACAAAGTCTCACCACAAGGAGATTACAGCAGGATTTTTGTAGGATGAGGCTGAGGAGGGTCAGGCAGAACTCTGGTGTTGTTGGGTGGGATTTTGGAAGTGGGGAGTGAGTAGGGCAGGTGGACAGTGCTTTCAAGAGTTTGGAAGACATGAAGTGGGGATTTTACAGTAAAATGTTTAAGAAAACATCTCAGGCCTCCTCAGCAGCTATACCCACTAGCTTGACCCTTGATTGGTTGTAGGTTGCCTTCTTGGTAAACATGCAGCTCTCAGTGGGAGAGAGATGGCATGGCTGGCTGGTAAGGAGAGCCGATGCCCACCACGTGAGTCACAGCGCCAGTCTGAGGCCAACCACTGGGCCTGCCTGATGTGGAGTTACTGGGATGCCTAATCTAAGGCCCTTTGTAGCCCTCTTGCCTGAGGATGGGGTTGGCGAGCATCAGGAATTTTGAGCTGTAAGTTTGGGGCCCCCAGTATTGGTTGCGAGGCAGTGACTGAGCAGGTCACATGAGTGGCATTTTCCAGGGTTGTTGCATTGGTCACTAGAATCTCCTCATAAACTTCCAATTTTTCTTTTCATCCCTGAAAGTTATGGGCAGCATTGGGTTTGGGGGGACAGGCAAGAAGGTTTAGGATGTTAGAGAACAAGACAGAGAGGATGGTGGTGGATAGGAAAGGGAAGGGTGTGCAACCAAGGAGGGAGTCAAACCTTCCCTTTAAAATGACCTGGGGTCACTAAAAGAAGAGGACACAGAGTTAGCCCGCTTGAATGAAACACCACACTCACCTGCCCCTAATGAGCACTGACTGACTTCTTCCTTGTTCACTGGGGTTAATGACCTGTGTCCTTAGCTGTCTCACAGATGGGTTTTAGTAAAGCTGAAAAGTTCTCATTAACTCCTATTACTTTGGAAAATTTCTCAATTTCAGTGCTCAGAGTTGCATCCCCTAATCATTTTTGTCTAATGAAAAAAAAATCATTTTCTTTCTTCTCTGACTTCCAGACAGTCTTAACAAAGGGTGCTCAGAAATAGGACTCAGGCCACCCCTGCAGGTAGAAAAGGTTTTGACGGTCACCCCATTGTGCGAACACCTCTCAAAGGTGTCCTTCCCTCTTGGCAGAGTCTTGTACTCAAGTCCAAATCTCGTTTCTTAAATTGTTCCTTTCTTTCCTGGGCTTTTGGAAAACAATCAACACAATCAATTTAAGGGGCTAATGGCAGAAGCAATGAGACTCTTTTCTCCATTTTTCTTGTTGTCTCTCAGGACAGGGGCCTCATGCTGGGCCATCACATGCCTTTATTGTTGACAGTATTGATTCGGTGAATTCAGCGAGAAAGACCAATTCAGAATTAGAAGCATTCTTCTATAAAAAGATGAATTTTGTGTTTTCCTGATGTTTCATGATAGGTTAGCTATGTCCAAGTAAATTCATTTCAAATCTACAAACTTTAAAAAAAAAAGGAGCAAATACTGCTTCGCAGTTCTCATCTTTGAGTGTAGGACCCGTGGTAATGGTCTTGCCCTTTCTCTGCTGCACTCAGCACTACAGGTTGAGCTAGCAACTTGTGTTCCTTGTTTTCTGCTCACGTAAGTATAGCTTGGCACCTGTTTGCTTTCTAGTAAGGGCACCATGGGAATCTTAATTCCTGCCCTGAGCACTGTGCACAGCACATCCTGAATGCAGAGGCAGAGGTAGGGGCCCCTGTTCCTTTCCCCATCCAAACCGATTGAAGAAATCACATCCCTTTCCACTGCAGTCATCAGTAAGATTCACTGGCTGTTTCTCAAAGGTTAAAGTTGAATAGGCATCTGTTGAAAGAATTAAGATGACTACTGATTTTAGTTTTCAACGAAACATAGAGGTGTAGATGTTGGAAAGCAAGGTATGTATTTGATACATATTGGGATAGACTTATGTTGTGCCCTCTCAACAGACATCTATGGCATATCCAACCTGCTGACTGTGCCCATGTCTCTTCTGCAATTTTGACGATGCATTGGAACCCCGATTCTCTAGCTTCTGCTGGCCAATGCAAATATGAAAGGATAAGGAACAAGCAATGTACTTACTGAAATCTATGCACTAGATGCATTTTATGTATTACAAATACTTCCTAATAAGTCCACTGTAAATATTAGAAATTACTTTGATTAGCTATGGGCAAGAAGTTTGCAAGAATGGATTAGAAAATCTTGAAGTTGACCAGATGTCTGTGAGCCCAGGATGGAGCTGTGCTGCTTCTCTCCCCCCATTCTAGGAAAGAGGGAAGGATGCCTGAAGGGGGGTGGTTGGGTCTACGTCACAAGAAAGCCTGACCCACTGCTCTCAGCCCAAACAGTCCTTGCCTTAACCTAAGCCTCACTAGCAGGGAAGCCAAGTACCCCAAGTGACTCACTGTCAGAACATGGGCAAGAGTGTTGTTATTATGCCTGGGTTCCCTCCTCTGTCAAGTCAGCAAGTTCTCCGAGATGATCCCTACAGACCCTTCTAGTTCTAAAATTTGATTATTCTTTTTAATCTAGGGATTTGCCCTCTGAAACAGCTCATGAAATTATTCTTTAATACCCCATTAGAGATGAAGGACAATTATTAATCCTCCTTAAGGATGATTAAAGAGAGAAGGAGAAATGGAATGCACTTTACGTATAATAACGTAACATTAATGAAATAACCAGAAATGGAATACAACTCCACAGATGACTTGACTTCAAGTCAGTTTGACATCTGGCTTTGGCAAACTACATGCTATAAAGGGTGAAAATAGACTTCGGAGCCAGGCAAACAGGAATCTGAATTCCAGTTCCATCTCCACCTGGCCCCAGCTAACTCACCTCCCTGTCTGGGAAGTGGGAGACTGCACAACTCAAGGGGCTGGTGCAAGACTGAAATGATTAGGCTCTGTAACTAGTGGGATGTGCAGCCTGCAGTAGTCCTCAAATAACCTTGGTTTCTCCCGTAATAACCCTCTATTCCTGTGCAGTAATCCTCAATCAACCGTGGTGTCTCCTGTAACCACCCTCTCTTCTTTCTATTTACCTCCATGTCATTAGCCTTACCAGGGGTCTAGCCAGTAAAGCCTTTGAACCACAATTGTGTTGTAATAGCACTTGCCCATTATTATATTCGGATTATGGGCCAAACACCATATTATATCCTTTATCTGAATTTCCTCTTTAATAGTTAACAAAAACTCCCTGAGGTAGACATTGTTCTTGTAGCTGCCTTTTCTAAACAAGAATCCTCTGTGTTTAGGGATGTATAAGTCTCCAGGATCACACAACTAGGCCCAAGGATTTGAACAAAGCTCAATGAAGTA
The DNA here is from genome assembly GCF_030020395.1 of Manis pentadactyla. NCBI lineage: Eukaryota > Metazoa > Chordata > Mammalia > Pholidota > Manidae > Manis > Manis pentadactyla. Next base: position 50,280,577 of record NC_080025.1, read on the forward strand.
CCTAAGTCCCTGCCATCAGCCATCACTCTGTAGTTCCTCTGTTCTTATCCTAAAAGCATCGAATAAGAGACCATCTTCCTTCCTTCCTTCCTTCCTTCCTTCTTTCCTTCCTTCCTTCCTTCCTTCCTTCCTTCCTTCCTTCCTTCCTTCCTTCCTTCCTTCCTTCCTTCCTTCCTTCTTTCTTTCCTTCCTTCCTTCCTTTCTTTCTCTCTCTTTCTTTTTCTTTCTCTCTTTTTCTCTTTCTCTTCTTTCTTCTTTTTTCTTTTTATCTTTCTTTTTGTTGTTTAAATCACAGTAAAGCAATGATCTTGGCTTGAGTGTCTGGCTCAGTGGTCTGGTGGAATGCCACACAAAAACTCTGTAACTGCAAAAAAATGGTTTTGTGGCTGTGACTACTGGCTGTCACTTCTAGTACAGTGGAATCATGATGGGGGAATGGAAAATGTGAGCACCACTTCTTGCCATGGTCTCCCTCTTCCTGCCAGTCTCCCTCTGCCCCTGTATTGCAGCAGCAGAGATAAGCCACCAATCAGCCCAGGGAAGAACAATGGGAGGGACCAATCATTCTGTTCGCCAACTACAGCCAGCCTGACCTCCACAGCAGTGCCTGTTGCTCTATCCTGGACTCCTGTACAGGAATCTGATTCTGACAGTGGCAGCTGGAGAAGTTAATAGGACTTCCTCCTGAATGAGGATGTTGGGTGAATGCATGGATGAGCTGCAGGGGTCACTTGCAAAGGGACCAGGAATGATATGGAACAACTCATTCAGGCAGATGCTTTTGACATCTAACTCCTAAACCTGCCTGCTGCGTGAGGGGAACCATCTCCCATCGGGTAGAAGTCAGTGGAGTGGGAGGCCATATTCTTACTACTGAGTCTTTCCAGGAGCCTGGGATTCAAGGCACAAGGCTCCTGGTTCCTTCTTCTCTCAATCACCGTCTCCACTCTTTCCACTCTCACTCCTTGTGCTTTTCTGGGCTTCATCTGCCTTGCTGTGCTGCTGTCTTTAGCTGTGTGTCTTGCCTTCTTGTCTGCATCACTCTCAGAGCCTGAGCTGTCAGAGTCAGATGACTTCTTATCTCTGTTTCTTTTTCTTTTCCTTCTTTCTTTTTCTAGAAGAATTCCTCATGGGGTCAGCCTTCTGAAACTCTGGTGACTGCTTCTCCTTCTCTTCATCCGGTTTCAGAGAGCATTTGGTCCCACCTTGTTGCATGGAACAATCCTTTGCCAAGTGACCTTTACAGCCACACTTCTTGCAGGTGGTGTTCCAGATAGCCTCAAGGGTGACCTTCTATCCAGTGTGATCCTGGGAGGACTGCCTGCATCCCTCTTCTTGCCCAATGATACCGTTTGAGTTGAGGTCTTTCCTGATCCCTTGATTGGCCACTTTTGTGGAAAGGGGCACTTCATCCTATTGTTTTTCATCTATTGACCAATAAGCTTTACCCGCACTTGGTGTCTGACTTCTACTATCCAGAAGGTTGTCCATACCACAGGATGACATGTGAGTTTGATGGACCAGATCTTACTTTAGGCAGCCTGGGATTTTGAAAAAGACTCCATAGTCTGTCACCATAACAACCTTAGAAAATATTGTAGAGACAGCCAAGTTCCCCAAAGTTTTGGGTCTTCCTGAATTCATCCTTAATGTTCTGTGGCTACTCCATTTCTCTCATGCAAAGGCTAATTCAAGCGTCTCTGTGTTTGTTCTAGGTCTCACTGCTGCGTCCCATCATTCTTTTACTTTGGGTAAAAAATATGAAATTAATACCTAATCAACTGTACAACCAGCCTTGGTTTTGAAACATAAAACCAAGAAAGTAGAGTTTAGACAATGGGTAACACATATTCAGGTAATGTCCTGATTCTTGACCCTTAGGCAATATTTCTAAAGGCTTCTGTTACTAGAAAAAGCACATGCATTCCCAGGGGTAATTGCTATTCGCCTACTGAGATCACATCAAAAAAAAGAAATATACACTAAAGGGAAAGAGATAGACATAGATTACAACACAATAAGTTGTGCAAAACATAGAAAATTGAAGTGCATACTAAATTTGTACAATATGTACATTCTATTATTCTTATTATTCTGAGTGCTAAATTCTTACATGTAGCAATGAAGAAGCACAGTACATATGAGCTGAAAATTTTTTTCTGAGGTATATTATCACTTGAGGACTTAGGAATAAGTTTCCTTCTTTACCAGGAAAAATATAACTAAAATGTTTTGATCTTGCCTAAGACTTCCCTGTATTAAATTAATGGACATGTTTTCTTTAAATGCAAACTTTGCTTAATTAGAGCACAAGGTGTTTTATAAGGACAAGCATATCATGATCTAGCCTGATAGCATATGCTTTGGCATCAGACAGATCTATGTTCCAAACATAGCCTCACCCCCTAATTGAGTAACCATGAAATTTCACATATAAAATTAGCACAAATATTCTTTGTGTTGTTAAGAGAACTACAAGGGCTTTGGGTTAAACCTGGGGGCTTAAACACATATCATTACCACTACTTTTTCCTGCGATGCCATCAAAATGGGAGTATATCCAAAAGCATATAAACCCTAAAGGGAAAATAGAATTGAGAAGAAAAGGATAGCAGATGAGGGATACCAACAGAGTTTCTGGGAGATGAAAAGTGGAAGAAAAACTGACAACATACTTATGTGTTTAAAAAAAGGGGTGACTAATAGGAGGCAAGTAGCCTGGGTCACAGAACTTCAGAAGGACCCAGGAACAGGAGGCATGGGAGAGGAATGGACTACACACCTGTGCAAGGAATATCCACACCCATACATCTCCTCCTACCTTCATACAGCCAGGTGAAACCCCTCTCCTACCCCAGCATGAGGAGGGAAAAATGTACTCTGAAGGAATTGGGCACCAGGAGTACAGAACTCGGAGGCAACAGGTCTGGCAAAAAATAACTGAGGGACATTCTGAAGCAGGATGATTGAGTGGAAGTCTACTAACTGACTGGTGATGCTAGTACAATTGATAGAAAGGTAAAGGCACAGTTAAATTTCATTCATGGCAAATATGAAAAATTACAGAGAGACTCCCATGAGCAGGAGACAACATAGCACAAACCCAGATGGAACTGAAGGGTTCTCGGGGTTCCTAAGTGTTCTGTAAAAGGTTACATGCAGCTGCTGTTATCACTTGTCATGAATTAGGTAACGATTCCACCAAGCTCAGGATGACCCCATTTGCCTTCTCCTAAGGGGTTTACTCTTTCATATAACCCAGTTCCACTTCAATATTCTACAAACTTCCTGTAAGTCCACATGTTCACCAGGTAAAGGTCAGTACTGCAAAGCAACCCTAATACATCCTTGAATATATTAGAAACCTGCATGTACCAAATGCAGTTGTCCAATCATAGACTCCTCAGCCTTCAAGGTCCTCTATAAATACCCTTTCCATAAAGCTGCAAGTTTCCCTCCAGATACTCTACTTAGAAGCTCACAAAGGACAAGACTTTAGCATAGAAATTATAATCAGTCTGCATGTGCTTCACTCTTTAGTAACAATGCATAATCCAGCAGTAGTCATAAAAGAAAATTATTCTCTAATTTAAAACAGGGACAAAAATCAAATGAAAAAAAAAATAACAACTCAAAAAGCATGAGAAAATTACTACATATATGTGAATGTTGTATGTATGTGTGTGTGCAAATGCATGTGTGTTCCTTACAGAGCTCAGTATTATGAATATTATGAAATACTATGAAACACCAATAAAGTGTTATATACAAACAGGAAAAATTAAAGGTAATTTTCTTATAGTGCAGAGAATTAGAATGCTGGAAAACAAAATCTACTTAACTGGACCAACTAGGTGAAAGACTTGTACACTGAAAACTATAAAACATTGCTGAAAGAAATTAAAGATGTAAATAAGTGAAAAGTCATCCTATGTTTGTGGACTGGAAGATTTAATATTATTAAAATGCCAGTACCACCCAAAGAAATCTATAGATTCATTGCAACTCTTATCAAAGTTCCAATGACTTTTTTTCTGCAGAAATAGGAAAATACATCCTCAAATTCATATGGAATCTCAAGAGACCCTGAATAGCAAAAACAATCTTGAAAACAGATTTTACTACAGTAATAAAAATGCTGTGGCACTAGCACAAAGACAGAGTTACAGATCAAAGGAATATAATAAAGATCCCCAAATAAACCACCACATATTAGATTTTCCACAAGGGGGCCAAGATTATTCAACAGGGATAGGACAATCTTTTCAACAAATGACATTGGGAAAATGATATCAACATGCAGAAGAATGAAGTTGGGCTCATATATCATACCATATTCAAAATAGATCAAAGATCTGAACATATAAAGAGATTTTAACAGTTTTCAGATAATTTTTTTTTAACTTTACGATAGTAAGAGCTAAAAGAATGAAACTCTTAGAAGAACATAGGGAAAATATTTATTGACATTGGACTTGGCAATGATTTCTTGGATGTAATGCCAAAAGTACAGGCAACAAAAATAAAAATAGGTACATTAGACTTCACCAAAATTAAAAACTTTTGTGCATCAAAGGATACTATCAATAGAGTAAGAAAAGGCAACTTACAGAATGGGAGTAAATATTTATAAGTCATATTATATAGAATAAGGAATTCATATCCAAAATATACAAAGAACTCCTAAACCTCAACAATATAAAACCAAGCAACTCAATTCACAAAACAGCAAAGGACTTGAATACAAATGTACCCAAAAAAGGTATACAAATGGCTACTAAGTTCATGAAATGATACCCAAAATCACTAATCATTAGAGAAATGCAAATGAAAACCACAATGAGTTACTACTTCACATCCATTAGGATGGTATTCTAAAAAGAAAGCAAAACAAAAAATAAGTTTGTGAGGATGTGGAGTAATTGGAGCTCTAATGCATCGCTGAGGGGAATAAAATGGTGTAGCCACTGTAGAACACAATATGGGGGTTTCTTAAAATATAAACATAAAATTACTTATGATCTGTCAATGCCACTCTTTTGTTTATATACCCAAAAGAACTAAAAGCAGAATCTCAAAGATATATTTACACACTCACATTCACAGGAGCATTATTCATAATTGCCAAGGGTAGAAGCAACCAAAATGTCCATTTATGGATGAACACATAAACAAAATGTAGTATATACACACAATGGAATGTTATTTAGCCTTAGAAAGGAATAAAATTCTGATAGGTTTTAGAATATGGCTGAACCTTGAAGACATTAATAAATAGAATAAGTAGAACATAAGAGGACAAATATTGCATGATTCCACTATAAGAGGTATCAAGAATAATTAAATTCATAGAGTAGAAAGTAGAGTGGTGGTTACCAGGTCTGGAGGAAGAAAGGAATGGGAACTTGTGGTTCAGTGGGTTACAGACTTTCAGTTCAGGATGATGAAAAAGTTCTGGAAATGGGTATTGGTGGTGGTTCATAACAATCAGAATGTACTTATGGTTTAAATTAGTAAGCTTTATGTTATGCATATTTTACCACAATAAAATAAATCCACTTGAAATTATCAGAGGCCTGGTCAGATGCTGAAGATTGTTAGGTAAAGTCTGAAAGAAGGCAAACCAAACCCAAACCAAACAAACAAAAACTAAAACCAAAAAAAGCCAAAAAGATAAACGCATCACTTGGGACATCTTTCAGCCCAAGGACAATTCCCAATCCAGAAAAGGTAGCTGAGTGTCTAATTGGCATTTTCACACCCTTGTGGAGTTTGAGAGAAGAGAGTAAGAGATTGAGAAAAATAAAGGTGAGGCTCCAAGTAAACTCTGCATGCTCTGGGCTTGGGTCCTAAAGGACTGTACCCTAGGGGTAAGGGAGAATAGGAAGTAACCTGGTGCTCATTCACACTGCCTCCCTTCCTCAGATCACCTGAGTGTACTGGGAATGCCAAGTTCCGACAGTGGGATAACATAAGTCTGGATTGCTAGGACCCCAACAAGGGATGTGGCAAAAGCAAATGAAAATTGTCTTGGAAGGAAAATGACATAACTCCAGGCCTCAGTTTTCTTCTACAAAATCACAAATAAAATTCTTGGAAACCTTCCCTCAACCCCCAAAAGAAGATAAATAAGAATAGGGGTCAGTACTACATGAAGGAGAGCCAGCAGAAACAATAGACAGTAGAAACAGACCTACAGAGCTCCAAACATTGAAATTATTGGGCACAGACCTTAAATTAACTCTTCTTATTATGATCAAGGAACTAAAGCACAGACAGATCTGAATATTTCTGCTAGAACTAGAAAACAAACAAAAATGTATGTTGAAAAAGAACAAAATATAATTGTAGAAATCAAAATATAATAAGTAAATATAAGAACTCAATGTTAAGGTTCACAGAAGATAGAAAAATTTTAGAAGAAAATTCATGAACTGGATAAAATATCAGAAGAAGCATATCAAAAAGAAAGCCTAAGATACAAGTGTGGAAAACACAGAAGACGAGGTAAGAAACAGGATACAGTTATAAGTCCTAAAATACATAATGGTTTTGAACTTTCCAAAACTAATGAAAATCAAGAATTCACAGACTCAAGAATTCCAAAGGATATGCAAGCAAGAAAAATAAAAAGAAATCCATACCTAAAAATATCAGAGCAAAATCAAGTTGGGTGGGCGAAGGGGAGGAGAAGATAGGATAAAAAGCAAAACAAAAATCATAAAAGCAGTGAGAAAGATTACTTTCAAGAGAACAAAGTCACCTGAAGTTCATAGGATAATATCTTCAATATTCTGGATCTTATTTTGTAGGAAAAATGTCCTTCAAAAATGAAGGTGAATTAAATATATTTTCAGGCAAACAAAAGCTGAAATAATTCAGCAGATTTGACCTACAGGGAAGTTTAAAGGGTAGGCAGAAGAAATCTTCTCCTAGATAAAAAAAGAAATGCATGAAGGAATGAAATGAGACTAGGTAGATTAAATGAATATTGACAGTCATTATTTTCATAAGGTTTATACTGTTGGCAGAATTAAAATTGCATGACAGGAGGAGAATAAACACAATTTAAGTGTTCTATTGTCCTTGTGCTGTCCCAGAAGGAGGTCAAAGTGCCAAGTAATGGCCAACTCTGATGAGTCAGGATGTGTGTTGTAACCTGAGGAATAACTGCTACAAGAATCAGAAGAGTGTATGTCCTCCAAACTGCCTCAAAATGGAAACTTTTTTTTAATCCAAAAAAGTTAGGAAAAGAGAGACAAGAGAATATAAACTAATAAAAATAGAAATGATCAGAATAAGGTTATAGATCTATATCTGAGGACAAATGTTATATTTAATATAAAAGAAGGATAACTTGAATAAAATACAAAGTTTTTAAGAATGATTAAAAAAACCTATGTGCAATGTAGGATGGACACATCTAAAACACAAGGATACAGAGAGATTGGAAATAAATGAATAGAAAAAATGCTTCATGTAAACAGAAACCAAAATAAAATTGAAATAGCAATACTAATATCAAAGTAGACTTTAGGCAAAAAAATAAAATAAAAGAAGAGGCACCTGAAAATGATAAAATACTTGATTCACTCAGAATATATAACAATGCTAAACATGAATGTATCTAATAACATAGTCTTATAATATTTCAAAGAAAAAAAATTGGAGAAATAGAAGGGTAAATAAACGATTAGTGGTATGTAATAGAACAAACCAGCAAAATATCAGTAAGGATTTAGATTTGAATAACACAACCAGCTATTAGACCTAAAGGACACATATAGACTACTGCATTCAACAACTGCAAAATGAGCATTATTTTCAAAGACAAATGGGCCACTTACAAATATTGATCATATATTGAGTCATAAAGCAAGTCTGTACAAATTGTGAAAAATTAAAAGCATACAGTACCTTCTCTGACCACAAGACAATTAAGATAGAAATAAATTTTAAAACATAGCAAAACATCATGTGTTTGGAAATCAAGAAAATGTTTATTAATAATCCAAAGTTAAAAAAGAAATGCAGTAATAAGGTTTAATTGAAATCGAAAGGAATAATGAACATCAAAAAATAATTCAAGCTAAATGTTTGTGAAATATTGCATACCAAAACCTGTTGGAAAAGTTTTCTCTATATTAACTCATCTACCTTGTAGCCACCTCATGAAGTAAATGCTATTACTATCCCTGTTTTAACTGATGAGGCAGAGGAGATATAGTTAAATACACTGAGGATATCACACAGCTAGTAAATGGGAGTGCCAGGATTGGACCCTGGGCTACCTAGCTAGGCACTCACAGCATGAACCCTAAATCACATCTCCAATTCACAAATGTATTACTTACCTAGTTACCAGCAGAACTCAGATGTGGGATCCAGACTTTTGAACTAAGTATCCAGAGCTTTGATATATTTTTAGTAAAATAAGTTCATTGTCAAAATCTCAGAAGGATTTTTTGGTAGAGATGATTAACAAGTTGTTTCTAAAATGGTCATGGAACTGCAAAGACTTTGAATATCCAAAGGAATCTTGAAAAAGGACAAAAGTTGGAGACCCTACACTGCCCAGTGTCATTAATTACTCTAAAGCTACCACAATCAAGAAAGCATGAATTTGGCCATAGATTGAATTAAAAGTCAGAACAAAAGCAAAGAAAAAATGACTTGTACTAACAGATTCTGGATTTTACCTGGTTTCCAAAAGTTCCCATTCAAGTTTTTTCTCATGGGCATTATATTCATCAGAAAGTTTCCATTTCTAATTTCGATGCATGGACCTTAGAGAAAGTGGATCCAAAGGAAACAAAAGTATGAGAAATGAAAGTCTGAAGAGAGGCCTACAGAGGAACAAAGGCAGCAACCACAGGGATCCATGTGCCCTGGGCACAGAAGGAGACAGGGGAGCCCCGGGGCATCTCTTTAGGAAAGGTCTGGAGCTTGCTCTGAAGAATTCCATCTAGGGGCCATGAGGAGAAAGTGAAGACTTCAGAGAAATGAGTTTGCATTATTCAAGTGATGCTTCAAAAAATTAATCTGAGTTTGGTCCTTATTAATTTTACAATCAAATGTTTAAGAGTCATCATGGCAAGATCCAAATAAACTGCTTTAGTAAAGGGACACAGAAATATAAAATAAGATGAAGGTAAGGAAATAAAGTTCCTCTCTTAATGGAATCGACCATTCATGGCAGGCCAGCTGTAACTCATTTTTAGAAATCTAGGTCTAAAATAAAAATATCCCCTGGGTAACTCATGCCGAGAATCAATGGGAAATATTTTCAGGCCTCAGAGCTCTGGACTAGACAGTTTTCGAATAATTTCCCATGGTACAAATACATTTAACAAACAGAAGGAGCCAGTGTTCCTCAGAGATGACGTTCCTATTTCATCCTTCACAATCAAGGTTGAACTAACCTGGGAGCAATTTACCCTGTGGGTTCTAGTGGTCTGGGGTGCCCTCACTAGGCCACTCTATTCCTGGGTGTCTGGTTAAGTTCACAACTTTGCTATGATATCATACCCAGAACAAGAAACAGAAAACCCAGGGAGATGGTGGACATTTATCGCTCTGAGGGGTGATCTGCACTTTCTCTAGGTTCCCAAGGGTAAAACAGGGAGATGATGGGTGCTGAACCCTCAGCACAGAGCAGTGGTACTCCCTCCTTTTTACAATTTTCTTTCCTGTAAAACTTTTCCAGTAAGTCATAGAGTAGTAGAAGGGTCAGAGACTTGATTAGACAAACTAGAGAAAAAGGCATTCCAAGTCAAGTGGGGAGTCCAAGTTCCATATGGTTAAACCTGCAAAATAAGGGAAACCTAAATATAAAACTAAACAGAATTGTGTTTATTAATTTACAGATAGAAGGAAGTTAAAGATACAGGAAGAAGGTTTGCTATGAGACTATATCCCACCTTACAGGTGAATTTCAGTCATAAAAAGTTAATAGCTGCATAAGCAGAGGACCCTGATCCAAACCATTCTTAATATTTCCTTGCTCCAGAATGCCATCCCATAGCTTTCGTTTTGAGAAAAGAACAAATTTTTCTTCTGGAAATAGTTAATATGTCTTTATAAAGTAGAATTCCTTAGTTGAATGCCTGAGCTGCATTCCAGGCTTACTCAGTTAGAATCTCAAAGGCGGAGCCCAAGCACTCCTACGTTCTTTTCCTTCCAAGGTGATTCACAGGGGTCCTTCTTGTAGCATTACTACAGGATTGGCTGAGAACCACCTCATGCAATGTTCAAGCTTAACAGCCTGTGTTGGTTTGGGCCAATACTTTTTTTTGTCCCCTCTACTTTTTAAAAAGAATCAGATTTTCTCTCTCAAATGTCATCTGAATGTTTTTCAAGAGCAATGAACTCAGAAGCATTAGCAAAGCCTGGTTAACATGAAAGTAAATTCAGGATTTCTGGGGAGAATAAAAACATTTTGTGCTATAGTAAAAAAAACTAGAAGTAGACATCTCAACCAAGATCATTATAAATTTATGTTGCATTTTTTGTGATACTTAAAAAAATAAGTAAAAAGAATTAAAGAAGAGGGAAGCCATGTTAGTCTAATCTTGCCTCAGCCGCCGTACAATAAAAAATTGAACACTGAGGGAAGCGTGTGGAGGTTGGAAACCTATTACTAATTCAGGAGCAGATGCATTAGGAGGCGCTTCAGAGCAGCAGCCCAGCAGATACTATTAAACAGCGGCTCGTGAAGACAGCCTCTTCATAATTCATGGGGAAATCTCACTTTCTTCGGGAGGAGAAGGTTTCTTATCAACAGAGATTTGTCCTTGTTGAGTGAATTCTTAGGAAGACTAATAGTGTGATTGACTAATTCTACAGGTACTCTTACGTAAGTCGTGAAAGTGTGCACCTGATCAAAATCTGGAGTTTCAGTATCTCCAGTCTTGTCAAAATGTACATTGATACAAAATGAAGTTTATTAGAAATTTCTTCTCTGATGTTCAAAATAACTCTAAGGCCTCACCCTCCCCCCAAAAAATGAAAAAAGAAATCATTGCTCCAGCCATCCCTCTCCCCCTAAAGTATGTCTAACTTTGATAAAGGGAAAGTAACATTTATTTTTTATTAAGTGTTTAATGTTCTCTTTTTGACTTACAACAAAGAAAGATTTCTGGCTTACACTACAGATGAAAACAAGTGGCTTCACTTACAATCTGTTCCTATGTATTTAAAGCTGTTAAAAAGGAAAAGGAATGGGTGTTTAAGATTGGGATTTCTTGTCCATATGTACATATTAATGACTCTTTTAAAAAAAAAAAAAATTCCCCATCCACTACTAAAAGTTACTGAGTTTTAAGTGTATGTTTGCTGGAATTCAGCCTAGTGCTTGCAGCATTTAAGTATATATTCTCATAAAACATCAGTTCACAACTAAATTTTTACCAAAAAAGGTAAAAAATTCAATTGGAAAAGTATACCTAATCTCTCAGATTTTTAAAACCTTAAATATGAGATTTTGTACCCATCGTGATAAAAGAGGACCAATTCCTTTTCTCAATGTAGGAATTATCTTAGGATAACAAAGGAACTTTGAAAAGAAGATACACAGGAAAAAGTACTCAGTCTTTTGTATTTGGAAATATTTCACTGTAACAATGAATGTGACATACAGCCTTGAGAGTTGGGGTCTCTAAGATTTATACTCTGAGAATTGAAAAGCAAGCATGACATAGTCAAGGGGAGTTTGGGTCATGGCTTTTCCTTTGGGACGGTCCCAGGGGTGTGGCCTAGAAATGCTCATAGCAATGGACCTGTGGTAGAGAGAATCTCCTAAGTGGACTAAAACTGGCAGTGCCTCCCTTTCTACCAAAAATGTTAAGGGAGTCAAGGTTAGGTGTTATGCAAGATGTCAGCCCCCAGGAAGAAACAGACGTTTCAGTAAGAGATTCCCAATGGAGAACATGGACTTTGGTATGCCATCCAAGTCCAAAAAGCGATTGGGGAAGTTGGCGTGGAGTTCAGGACAATGACGGATCTGAGGTGGAGCCACTGCAGTACATTAGGTCTAAGGTTGGGATGCTTTGGTGAGAGGGCCAGAGATTCACGACTTAGATTCAGTATATATTCAATTTTAGGGTAAAGGAAGGGAAATGAACCCAGTGCCAGAGACAGGCTTCTCCATGGCTTTTAATTCACCACACATTTGATTCTCAGTGTAAGGATTTATTTATACAGTTGAATTATATTCTTGATATACTGGGTGGGGAGAATTCCTGTGTTTTATGTTAATCACCACATTTCCCTAGGCTTAAAACAACAACTGACATGCCACACACACTCCCACTGCATATGCACAGTGTAGTAATAATTTAACACTCTTCAACCAGGCTGTTGTTTTCCCCTCTACTCACTACCACATCCAGGGTTGAGCAGCAATTCCTTCACAAGGCAAGATTACTCTTTATTTCTTTTTCTTCCTCACAGGTCTTGAGCATAGAATTAATTTTAAAAACTGAAACACCTGAAAGGTTGCTGACTCGATTCAGTTTTGCATGTTTGGGTTATAATGATATTGGTTCCTCCAAAAGACATATTCTGTATCTGATGGAAGATTAGCTGGAGTCCCAGCTAACCCTCCCAGATTCTAACAGGATGCCTTTTTAAAACCTGAAGCACTCAAAGGACAGTGATGATTTCAAATGACATCTTTAAGTCTTAATTATGGAAATGAAAATTGCTCAGATTCTTATTATGGTGTTTATACTTTAGGCCTTACTCAGAGCATAGGGCCACAGTAGCTAACACATAGGCAGATTCATGATGTGGGTGGGTGGGGGAAGACTATCTTTTGCTCTATTGCACCTAATATTTCTTGTCACCTCTGTCACACCACTGGGAGAGATTACCTTCTGAATGGAGTATGGCAGTGGGGCTGCCCACAGTGAGGTTAGGTCTCTCAGACTGGGGGCTGGGAGCAGGCCACTGCCGTGGGACAGAAAGGGAAAAATCAGAGAATGGAGCAGTTGGACAATCCAGGGTTGTAAAGGAAATGTGAGGATCAAGTGTTTGGAGGATTTAATGTGGAGAGGGAGCAAAGATGAGAGCTGAAGTTTGAGTGGCAGGCGAAGGAAGATACACAGGAGACAGGCAGAGGGGCTATAAAGCCAGGTGGGGTCAGGGGGAATATGTTCCCAGCCCAGGGAAAATTACCTTTGAAGCAGATGTCAGTCAAAGGGAGAAATAAAGTAGGAGAAACCCATTTATTGCTTACAAGCAGTCATCCACTTCTGCTTGCTGTGTCTCTCACAACCTGGCTGCAAAGAGGGACCCCACCCAGCCTCTCTGGTCCAGATACGCTCTTGCTCCCTCTTGTAACCACCTATGTTATGGAGATGGACTACTTCTCCCCACCCCTTGGAAACACCTATTGATATGAAGTTGCACTAAGGCCAGGAGAGAGAGTCTGGAGATATTGCAATTTTACACACAGGATCCCCAAGCTACTTTCCGGAATAGCATTTTCCAGAAGGTTTGATTCATCTAGCAAATGTCTCCTCCTTGAAATCTTCCTATTAGCATCTTTTTATGGCATGAGTAGTGTGCTCTATGACCTGTTGCAGACATATTCATCTTGCCAAATCCATAGGGTCTTTCACTCTGTATCTAAGAAAAGGTACTAAGAAAGGTAATCAGAAACTGGCATTTACTGCATGTCCCCTGTACAGTAGGAACCAGTCTAAGTCCACTTGTAAATTTTTTTTCCAGAGATTTTTTTTCTGCTGAATTTTTTTATTAAGGTGTCATTAATATGCAATCTTATGAAGGTTTCACATAAGCAACATTGTGGTTACTACATTCATCCATATTATTGAGTCCCCCCCACATACCCCATTGTAGTCACTGTCCATCAGCATAGTAAGATGCTATAAAGTCACTGTTTGTCTTCTCTGTGCTATACTGTCTTCCTGTGACCCCCCTACCTTATGTGTGCTGATCATAATACCCCTTAATCCCCTTCTCCCTCCCTTCCCACCCACCCTCCCCACCCCCTTTCCCTTTGGTAACCTCTAGTCCCTTGGAGTCTGTGAGTCTGCTGCTGTTTTGTTCCTTCAGTCTTGCTTCGTTGTTACACTCCACAGATGAGGGAAATCATTTGCTACTTGTCTTTCTCCACCTGGCTTATTTCACTGAGCATAATACTCTCCAAGTCCATCCATGTTGTTGCAAATGGTAGGATTTCTTTTCTTCTTATGGCTGAATAATATTCCATTTATACATTCTTTAATCGTCCACATTTGACAGATGAGGAAACTGAGGCTCATGGTCCCTGAACTAACAAGCGAGGAAGGGGGCCAAGACCAGTTCTGCACCACTCCTTCCCCAGCAGTACCTTCTCCTAGCGCAACCCCGCCGGCCCTGAACGAAGAGAGTGACTGCTGCCGTGGCCCTCTCTGCCGACCCGCCGGAGGAGAGCCGCAGCCCCCGCCAGCCCCTGACCGCCCCCCGCGGCGCTCCAGTGGGGCCGAATCTGGCCCGGGTCCTCGCTTCTCCTGTTCTCAGACCCTGGACCGTCTTACTGGCTCCGTAGATGACCGTGACCCGGGGATGCTGAAGCAGAGCCAAGGAGAACCCCGATGTGGAGTTCACTCTTCACTGAGAGCTCTGGGAAATGTTGCAGATAGAATTATTTGCTTAAGTTCATTTTATGGACTAACTTCCTGACTTCATAGAAGCTTAAAATGTCCTATGTTGGAGGAGTCCGGGGGATCACCTGTAGGATCCATTTGCCTCCTATTTCTCATTACACATCTGGAGATCTCTGGGGTTAGATGCCTGTTATGTATTGTAGAGAATGTCTGTGATTATTTTTTTTTCACATCTGTATCATTTTAAAAAAGGAAGGGAGAAAAGGCTAAGTACCTAGCATGGCTTCCTTTTTGGCAGTGAACCTGGAGAGGTAGATATTTAGCAAGAAATCTACTAAACTGGAGACTAATTCCCTCCAACTTGGGTTCAGTGGCCAACCCCTCTGTCAAAAGCTCCAAATGCAAGTCATTAGGAGCATTGACTGCTCCCTCCAGAGCTGGGGCGAGCACTCCAGGGAGCTGTGATTTGAGCACAGAGGGCCTGTGCATGAGGCTTGCTGCATCATTTAGAGACCTTCCAAAATTCCTGCTCAAAAAAGACTTTCTCTCTGTGGCCTCTCAGCTTCCATTACTGCTATTTGACCCCAGGCTCTGTCTCCTTTCTAAATTCTCAGACAAGTAAAAACTGTATTGCTGTCTTTGAATGCCAGGAAATAAAATGAAAAGTAATGAGAAGTCTCTGCCAGAGAGGTTTTGTTTTGGTGCTTTCTTCTATCTTCCGTCACATCATCTGTGGGGAAAATTAAGGCAATGCATTTTTAAGCTTTTATTGCCTTGATTTCTAACCTTAGGTCACAATTTGGAGGTAAAACATAAAGGCATAGATATAAATGGAACCAGTCATGCCCTCTCCATTTCCTTCTTTTCTCTTTTTTCCATAAATAAAATCCCTTTCATTTCACTTCCAAATTCCTTATAATGGTGTATGGATCTGCCATGTAGGAAATGTGTCATTGTCTCCCTTGTCTTTAGTTAATACTACACTTTTTTGCATTAACTCCAATCCACAAAGTGTATACTTGTATCATTACGTGCCTGGTTTGCACACATTCAGTTTGATGTACAGTGTGCATTCCATAGTTTATTGAGCTGATTATGGCAAGAATTCTGATGAATGGCATTTAGGAGCATTAATTTATCACCCAGAAATGTTCATTTTCCAACATCATTTAGAGAATTAAAAGAGTAGCTATTAAGCTGACCTATTGTGAATCTTCATTCTCTTGCGTCATTTCACATTCATTATGGTTCACAGCACAGAATGGTGACATTCATTCATTCATTCATTCAGACAAGTTTCATGGAGTGTCCTCTATATGACAAATGCCCGTTGAGGCCAGGGGAACAGCAGTAAGATAATGGGCAAAGTCCTTGCTTTCAGGTGGCTAACAAGCCAGGAGCAGGAAGGATAACAGACCAATAAACAGCCTATTTGTAATAAGTGCATGAGGATAACACTGGGCCTGACAAAGGGCTTGCGAAAGCAAATTCCTCCTCTACTATGTGTCTTGATTACTCCCTCATTTGCCTCATACACAGTATGACTGAGAGCCTCTATATTTTAAGAAATGTGATTGTTGAGAAAAATAGTGTGTATAGAATAAATTCTGAACTTTATTCTATATTCTGGGTGATAAATTAATGCTACTAAATACCATTTAAGTTTCTGAATAATCTGACTCCCTCATCTTCAAGGCTCCGTGTGTTCAACTTCAGCTGTCAAATCCCATGCTCCTCCAAGTTCCAAGAACATATGCTGTCTTGTTCCTGAGAAGAGGGGTACCCTGAATTGCAGACATATTTGGATGACTAGAAATGGGTCTCCCCAACTCGCAACAACCACTAATTAGCAAACTGTGATTCTTCTCAGAGATTTGTCTCATGTGCTGCATAGAGCTGTGGCTGTGTGTGGTCGCTGGAGCCTGACTGCCTGGACTGGGAACCTACCAATACCAGGTCTGTGATGTGGAAGAAATGACTTCACTTTTATGTAACTCAGTTTTCATAGTTGTGCAACCTACTGCAGAGGGTTGTAGTGATGATTAAATAATTTCATATGCATAATGTGCTTAGAACAGTGCCGAGCACGGAGTGTGACTTCAGTAAAGGAGAGCATTGTTATTACCATCCGTCCACCAGTCCTGACAACCTGATCATCTTTGGATTAGGAAGAAAATCAAGTTTAAGGAACTGAGAGGCCTAATCTAGAAATTTACTCAGCCACATATGTGGTGTTCTTGAGAGGTTCTGCCAGTGAAATCCCACCTCTTCATATCCCTCTTCTCTCAGATGCTCTCCTGACCCCTTCAGTGCAGACCCACCCTCCTTCTTTATGTTTTCCCCTGAAAAATACTTCTTCATTGGTTTATTAGTTATCAATTGCTGCATAACAAGTTATTCCAAAACTTAGTGGCTAAAAACAATAAACATGCATTATCCCACAGGGTCCAGAATCTTGGAGCTCTTACTTGAGGGGTTCTCACTCAGGGACTGTCCTGAGGGTGCTGTCATTATGGTGACCAGTCATCTGAACACTTGGCGAGGGCTGGAGGGCCTGCCTCCAAATGGCTCACTCACATGGCTGTTGGTGGGCGGCGCATGGCAGCTGGCTCCCATGGTACCTGCCAGGAGCAGGGGGTTTGGGGGAGCTGGGAGGAAGGCACGACATGATGCCTTCCATGACTTGTCTCAGGGTCACATGCTGTCACATCTGCCACATTCCACTTGTTAGAAGAAAATCCCTAAGTCTGCTCATGCTCAAGGAGAGAGGAGCTGAGCTCCACCTTTTGAGGGAGAAATGGGCAAAGAATTGCAGACATGTAAAATGACCATAATTGGTGACTGAGACTCAGAGCCAGTGAGTTAAAATATTAGGGCAGTACAGACTCTTCCTCCCACATCCTGAAACCTGGCATTGGCTTGCAGAACCTTGGGCATCTCCCCAGCTTATTCAGCAAAAACTCTGAGAACCCCAGGACAATGTTTTTGGTTGGCCCTGATCAGGCCCTGTGAAGGTGAGTCCTGGTTGACCTGAGAACTATGCTCCGTTAGCAATGTGCTCAAACCCAACTCGGGTAATCTCAGTGTTACAAAGTTTGTTTCTTTTCAGTCATGAACTGAACTCTGTAAGGTAAGTTTTGGCAGCAGTGGAGAGCTGCCCCAAGATCTCTAGCTGATCCAAATAGCATATGAGGAAAGTAAATTGTAAATAAATTATGAAGCCCACCCATCACAGAACCATCCTGGAAGCTGTATTTAAATCTAAAGCCTATCGTGTGAAAGACTGACATGACTGGAGCCATTTTAAAATGGGATGGAAGCAGCCACTGCAGAGAAACCATCTGATTCGCCTTTGTTTGAACTGGGCTGAAACCTCTGGACTGGGCAAAATGATAATGATTTTTAGCAATTGCCTAAAAAGTCAGTGGGAGAACAGACGTCCTCATCACAGGTCTGATGGTTGTGGACTTTTTGAAGATAGAATCAGTAGCCAAACAAAGTGGAACTCAGAGCCCATTAGCTTGTTAAAACACCCCCCAAAACCCTTCTTTTCTCTCTTAATTCATGTAACTTCCCTCACCCCTTCCTTTTCCTCATAAAACCCTTTGCTTTCACCCTACAAGTGGGGACATTATTTAGGTTTTTTAACTCAATCTGTGTTCCCTGAATTGCAATTCTTTGATCCCAAATAAACTCTCATTTGCTTCTCATTGTGCTTCAGGTTTATGATCAACAGATACATATTCAGAAGCATATACACTAAAATACTAACATTGGCTACCAATGGTTATTTGACAGGATTACAAAGGATTTATGTTTTACTTTTTGCTCATTCTTTTTCTCTAATTTCTCCATGATAAATTCATATTGCTCATTTTACAAAACAGTTATTTTTCAAGAAGGAAAGTCAGAGGATAGCAGAAATAGACACTTCAAAATCTGAGTAATTAGATTGTATTGATATCAAACAAATGGCAAAACAAAACAATGTAGCAATGAGATCGATGTCTTTTATTCAAGGGAGGAAAATCTGTGGAGCACTCCTCCTGAAAGATACGGGTCAAGAGCAATTGTTATAGAGCATTAGAAGAGGCAGTTGACCCAGCGCAGGATTGGTTAGGAGGTCAGGGCTTTCCTATAGAACCAGCAGGTCGTATTTTCCAGGTAAGCTAGCTAACCTGAGTTGGAGGACTGGCATTGGCATATGTCAGGTTTCCTTGACAGTGAGCATTTCCTGTAAGTTCCTGACTTAGATTTATGACTTGGGCTGGGCAACTGGGGTGGCCTCTATTTTGTGGATCCCCACATACAAACTAACCTTCTCACTAGGAACTTTAAAGTTGTTAAAAGACAGGATTCAAAACCTTGTTTGGATCCTGATTTTAGCTAAAAAACCAGTATGATATTGTGATTTATAAGAATTATATAATTGGTCTTCATCCCATTTCTGGCACAGAGGTGAAACCATGGGAAGTTCCCAAGTAAAGAGAGTGCTAAAGATAGCTTTTGATGTGTTAACGAGGTGGCTTTTGGAAAGACCCTGGTGGTCTAAGGATGAGGGATGGTCACTTGTGGAGCCAACCAGGGCATCAGTGTTGGAACTTCAGTTCCAACCCTGAACTTGGGGAGGGAAAAGGGGCTGGAGATTGAGTTCAGTCACCATGGCCAATGATTTAATCAATCATGCCAATGTAACGACGCCTCCAAAACCCCTTGAAGGATGGGGTCAGAGAGTTTCCTGGATGGTGAACAACTAGACATCCGAGGAGACTGGTGCCCTGATGAGGACATGGAAGCTCTTGGGCCTGACCCTCTGCATGGCTTCCAGCTGACTCTTCCTGAGTTGTATCCTTTTATAATAAATCAGTTATCTAGTGACTCATTGGTTTCCTGAGTTGAGCTGCTCTAGCAAATTAATCTAACCCAAGGATTGTTGGAACCTCTAATGTACAGCCAGTTGCGTCAGAAACACATGTAACCACCTGGACTTGCAACTGGCATTTGAAATGGAGGGTGGTCTTGTAGGACTGCATCAGTTACTGCCAGTCTGTCACCTGGGATCTGAGTGGCCCAGCATCGGAGAAAACATTCCATTTCTGAGATGCTGACACACACCATAACCCTCACTCTCTAATGAGGTGCTGCCCCTGGGATGTTTCCAGCTCTTTACTCTACTGTTTTTGTTCTGAACTCCCCTTCCCATAAAAACTCTCCTTACCAGACTCTCTGACATTTCCCCCTCATCAGAGGCCTGACTCCTGTTGCCTTGTCTGACACCCCTTGGCCCCAGGATTAGAAGCTTTCCCTGCAGAAACTTAGGTTGTCACTCAAGGGTCCCCGAGGGACTTGTGTCTAGTTCTTATGGAAACAGTGATTGAAATAAGCTGACCAGGTCAGGTGAAGGAGCTGTACCCTAGAGGGTGATGCCAGAAACTAAAGTAACAAGTCCTGTTTTATAGCCTGACATAAAGAGAGTATTTACCCTGGGGGCAAAGGCTGAGGGAGGACAGACCAGTTCAACGTTAGGAGCTCTGACAAGTGAACACCCAGGATCGTGGGGTCGGTGACCATGTAAGGTCCCCAGGGACGCTCCTGGCTACAGCAACCTTGATGAGTAGAGCCAACAGGTGGGATATGTGTGTGTGTGCTATGGAGCACAGAGGGAGTTACAAGAGCACAGAAAGATGACTTTGTTGGTGTCATGCAAGAATGTAAGCTGCTCTGAGACTTTCCTATAAGGAAAGATGCCCTGGGAGCTGAGGGATACTCAGTTAAGGATTCTGTGACTTTGAAGACACTTCTTCATCATATCCTGCATGACACAACCAGGAAATGCAGCCTCATGACTAACGTTTTCATAGACATGGGTGATATGATGGACATTCTCTGGGACACCATCACCCTGATTTCACATGATCCCCGAAGATTGGGATCGTTTTTATCCCTGACATCTGAGCAGAGAAGTGGAGGCTCCTTGCCACTGTAGACAGCCTCAAATGCCATCTCTACAGGGAAATAAACCCTTTTCACATTCTCTAAGAGAAAATGTGTATTCATCTGCACCTGTTTGGAATCCCCCGCACCTTTGGCCATCAGTGGCCCACAACACCAACCACTCTTACCAGCTAACTTCTCATTCACTATTCTGCATCTTCTCCCATATTTCTTCCTAAGTCTGACCTGCACCATCCTTTCCCCACATCTTCTGGAATCTTTCTTTCCATTCTAATTAACCTTCCTTCAACCTCGTCTTCTTCAAAAACTATTGTCTTTGTGTTATGCTTGGCCAGCACTGCATTCTCCCAGCTCTGCATTATTACTTTTTCTTCCTCCACAGGCTTCACCCTCTCCACTTTTGAGGTCTGACACCTAACCCTGTCTCCCTGCTCCAGATTCCTGGCCACTCTCCTTTCACTGAGGACTTAGGCTCCTGAATCTTCCAGCTCAAGGTCTGTTGTATTGTTGGAAAACTTCAGTGTTCATGTTTGGAGGCCCATAAACAACTGGTCCTATAGCATTTGTTCTCTCAGTTCTGTGTCTTTACCATCATTCCTCATTAGCCAGCATTCCCATGACCACATTCTGCACTGCGGATTGCAAACACATGACATTATTGCCAAATGCCTACATCCTTAGACCCTTGAGAATCTGTCTTAGCATTCTTTCCCTGACTTGCACTGGGTACTAAAACCCTTCCCAACATGGTAGAACCAAGGTGAATCTTACCCACATTCCTACACTGGATGATTACCCAGGACTGCACAATGCCTGAGTTCTTAAATTCCAGGAACTATTTTCTTACTTTTGTTACCACCTGCTCTTCTAATTCATTGAACCCCATCATTTCATCCACCTCTTTCTAGGACATGACATCTAGTAGCCTTATCTTTCTGCCACAGTTATCTCAATATCAAACCAGTAACCCATTTTCTATGTTCCTACTTGTTTTTGCACAGCTGGAAGTGGTTTACACATCATACTAAAACAAAAGCATGGTCTCCAACATCAAATGGTCCTTCAGTGCCAGTTGGAAATTGTTTTATGGGCCATATTTTCTGCCTGGGACATTTTAAATGCCTTTCTAGTATTTGGAAAATTTTAAATTTTGCATCCCCCCTTTCCTGGCCTCCTTTACAACTCAGTGGTAGTCCTGTGACCTAGGTGTGCCCAGTTAAGCTCACCCATGTGAGACCTTGAACTGCAAGTCAACAATGTGAAGGTCCCCTGTGAGGGTCATTTTGACTGTTGAGGGCAGTGGCTGAAGCATCCAGCTGCTGAAGTTGGCAGTGGCCACAGATTGAGGAGGTGCAAGTCCCTTTCACAACAGACACATAGGGCAATGGGAGAACATTTCCCATATTTTATTGCCCTAAGTTACTTGACAGTCCATGATTTACCTTTACAGCCTCCATTGTTATGTACTTGGTTCATAATAGGTGCTTAATAAATTTTTAGCACTGATAGCTTGCCCAGCATGACTTCATAGGTAGCGAACCCAGATGTCAAATTCATTCTTCTGACTCTAACGCCACTAATATTTCCCAGACATAAGTGGTAGAGCTATTTTCTGTACCTGACTCCCACCATTAGTCCTGGGATAGTATTCTTTCTCTGACTTGCACTGGGTACTAAAACCCTTCCCAACATGGGATGATTGCTTGAAATAAAGTCCTCATGCCCTCTGGTCTTCCAGCTTCTGGCTCAGCAACAGGCATGGGGCAACAGTTGCAGAGCTCATGGTGCATTCTGCATTTGCTAAAGGGGTGATTCACTATGCCCTGTAAAAGGAATGGCTGACCTGCGTCTCTGTGCGATTCAGTCTTGAGGAAACTGCGAAGGTGCTGTGGATGCCTGACTGGGAATGACTAGCGGTTTGGAGGCCTTCTGAGTGCCAGAGGAAGTTGCAGAGGAAAAGTTCAGGGTTAAAGGAAAACAGTCCTCTTCCATCCCTAAAGGAGAGAAGCGTAACAGTTTAAAATGAGGGCAACTAAAGCTTCAGTCATCTCGAGAGTATTTTTGCAATAGTATTCTTTAAGACTTTCTTCCCATGTTGCTCTTTGAAGCACATGACAGGGACAATGCTGGGTGTGGGCCCTTTCATCACCCTTTTCCCAGAGCGCAGAAAAACTGCATTTCCCAGGCAGTTTTTTTCTTTTCTGCAAGAGACTGACATGCTGCTGCGGGGGCTGCTTCCATGTCTGTCGTGACCACTGAGAAGGTCCAGCACATTTTTTGAGCACTCAACACCACACTGATGGGGGGCAGAAGACAGCCTCTCCCATCACTGCAATTAAGGGTGTGCAGTGAGGATCTGTTAGGCGTGTTGAGGAAAGCAGGTATCTCCTCACCACGAGGGCAGGAGAGCTGCCTGAGGGTGAGGTGGAATGCGTGATTCCCACTCTGCTGAATCTACAGCAGTACCAGATCCCAGACTGGTTCTTGAACGGTGGAAAACAGCCAGGTCTTGGCCAACAGTCTGGACAGAAAGCTCTGTGGAGACAAGGAGTGACTGAAGAAGATTTGGGCCCATGAGGGCTGTGTCGCTTCTGGGAACTTGGTGTCTGAGTCCAGCCCAGCGAGACCACAGGCTGCTGGCTGTACTAGGGGTGTGTCTGAAAAGAAGCAAATCTGTAGGCTTTGTCTGTTAATAGTTTATATGCCTTAAAAAAAGAGTGGGGTCTAATGACTCTTTTTAGCCAATGGAATGCAGGGCGGAAGTGATGTAACCATCTTGTCTGGCCCCTAAAATCTATGAGATCCTGCAGTCCCCTCCTCTCTTTCCGCTCTCCAGGGCTGCAGGTGAAGACTTTACATGCTGGAGCCACACAATAGGAGAAGCCAGGATGCCTGGGTGCACACTTGGAGGAGAGACACCCTGAAGAGTCTCCTGGGAGGCCTCACTGTAATGATGCAATGAATTTCATAATAAGTGGTAGACACTTCCCCTTAAACTGCACTATAATGTTCCACTATGATAAGCATGATACATGACCCTTTTACTGTGATCTGTCATAAATGCATCATGGACGGTATTGGTGACAGGCAGTAATCACCCTAATATAGACCATGACCAAGATCCTCATCTACTGCTTTAAAAAAAACAGTGGGTGATACCATTTCAAATAGAACTTACATTAGGGCAATTCAATTTGGGAGGTATTAAGTATTTACATTGTAAGCTCCTTTTTACTTTGGGAAACTCACACCTGCCCTGTGCCTGAAGGTTTCTTCTGCTGTCGGCCCACCTAACTGTTCATCTCTCAGAGAAGTGTTATCTATAGCAGGTTCCCCCATCACTTTCTCTCATCTCATCCTTTCAGTTTCCTTTCATAGCACAAACTAGAATTTCTGAAAATGCGTATTTCTCTGTGTATATTTTTAATTCTCCACTAGATAGTAAGCTCTGTGGTGATGGAACTGTTCAGTGGATTAACTGTGATAAAATTATTCACAGCTAAGTACACATACACCCAAGTATAAGTAAAACTGGGAGAATCTGAACAAGATCTGTGGGTTGTAACCATGGTGATATTCTGGTTGTGTTATTACACTGTGGTTTTACAAGTGTTACCATTGGGGGAAACTGAGTAAAGTGGATGCATCATCTCTTTGTTACTTCTTACAATTACATGCAAATTTATAAATAGTTCATTAAATATCAAAATAAACCAAGAAGAATTGAAAGCATCCCCTAAATATCAAGAGCCAATTCAATCAAATGATCTAATTATATTTCAAGTTAGTGATATAATCATATGAAGAACAAAATTATTTCTAAAATAATTTCAGAACACAATATGTTGATTATACATCTTTAGTGAAATATATTATAAGGGCAAATGAAGCTATGAAGAAATCCTACCGTCATTATTTAGTGATCTGACCATCATTAGGAATAGCGGTATGGTTGTGAAGACTGTTTTTGTAAATTGTAAGTTAAAACAGGTAAGTAATTATGCTAATATTTTTAGGAACCAATATTTTTGACATTCAACAACAAACCTGCAAGTATAGAATCAAAGAAGTTCAATAAAAGACCTGTAACATTGCATTTAAGAGAAAATAACAGTATGAACTCAATTTTTATTTTCATTTCAAATACAACATATTTCTTAGTTTTTTCCTTTAAAAAATCCTGGACGCAGTGACAACCTGGGAGCAATGAGCACCCCAAGAAACAGATTAAAATCTCAAAATGATATGCACTCCTGTGATACATTGTTTGCAAGTATGGTCACCACTATTCCCCTTGTATTCACGTAAATACAACACCTGAGTGCTTTACTCTCTGAGCATAGTGTGGCCGTGTGACTCGCTTTGGCCAACAGGACATTAGCAAACATGGTGCAAGCCAAGACCTGAAAGCAGTTTTCCTTTGAGATTTACCATTCTGCTGCTCTTGGGAATGTTAGGCTGGAGGAAGGAAAAACAAGGACATGCAAACAGAACAGAGAGACGCCATAGGGGGAGAACAGACCAGACCCCAAGGTCTGTGCTTTATACGGAAAGAGGACAGCTCTTCCTGAATTCCATCCTTCTGATGTGCCAACTAAGACCCGGATGTCAGCCTCCTCCTTCTTGGAAGGAAAAAAGTTTCTAGTTGTCTATTATGTCACCTTTAGCCAATCACACTTCTCCACACCCCCTAGGATAGCTTGCCCACTCCTCCCCCTCCTAACCCCTTATAAGCCCTCACCTCCCTGACCAGGTGTGACCTCCCCGGCCTGTAATAACCAGGCCATGGAACATCACCTGGGAGTGGCATTCAAATAAACTACCTGGCCCTTTGTTGCCTCTCTTCACCTGCTTATTTCGGCTAAAATTTATCTTGCAGGGAACTCTGTGACCACAACCCTCTGAAGAAGCCCAGGTGAACTTCCCAGCTAATGAGAGAAACATGGCTTCTTTACCCCTACTGTCCTAGCCAACAGCTGTCCACAAATGCTAGCCACGTGAGCAGGACCAGCTACATACATTGTGAGGATAGTGCAAAGTAAAAACATGGGCCCCTGTTAAAAATTATGAATAATTTCAAAACAGCTATAACAGAGCCCTGGGGTCAAGTGTGAGGTCCTTCACAGGTGCCTGACTAGGTCACAATCCTGGCTCTGCATGTGAGTAAGATTGCCCTATGTCATGTAGATACTAGCTTTATCATGGACGTATGAAAGGGTTCAACAGTGATGAAATGAGCAGTCCCTGACAACTACAGAATCATGAGCTAGAAAAACAGTTTATTCACCCACTAAGTTTTGGGAGGGTTAGTTGCATGGCAGAAGTTGCCTGACGTAAGCACTAAGCAGAATCAGAGCTCCTTGGAAGAATGGCTGATTCTGGGTCTGGGGCAGGAAATACCCAAGGTGAGACTGAGACATCTTTTTTGACAAAAAGCAAGGAAGCTCTCAGATACTAATGTCTAAAGTATTATGAACTAATGTCTGAAGAACATTGGAAAAAATATATAAATAAATACTGAAATCTAACTAACAAATTCACAATAACATTGAAGGGGAAATGTACTGATGTCTACCACTTACCATGAAATTCATCAGGAAAATATAAGGATTAATGGATCAATAAAGGATAGACAGATAGATAAATGCGACAAAGCAAGTATACTAAAATGTTAATGGTACAATCTAGTAGATGGGTACACAGGGGTTCACTGTAAAATGCTTCCAAATTATGTTTAAATTTTTTCATAACAAAATCTAGAAAAAGAAAGGATGCAGGAGCCAAACATTGATTGAAATACATATTAGACATATAAAAACATGTGTACTCATAATGATATTCAAGAAAAAAGATATAATTCTGGCCACCGTTATTGATACTTGGGCACCAAGTCCATATTTTGAAAATTGTCCAATAAAGGGAAGGGATTCCATATCTACCCTGGGTTTTTTTTGTATAACCAGTATTCACTCTCATTGATAATGGGAAGTTTGTTTGTTTATAGGATAATTTCAACTAATAAAAATGAGTGGATGATAGAATTAGAAACTTATTATTTTCCAAGTTTTAATGAAATAGTTGATTCAGACAAAGATTCCAAAGATAATATCCTTAGATGAAAAGTCACTAAGTAGTAACTACATTTGTTACTGATAGTAGTATCAACTAGGCTGATAGGTAGTAACTACACTTGTTAGGGTAATGTCAGCATTGTCAAATCACTACACTGTACACCTGAAACTGATACCATATTGTGTGTCAACTATACTTTAATTTAAAAAGAGGAGATTAGAAAAAACAGTTAAAGGGGACTTTGGCAGTGGAAGGATCAGGCTGTCAGCACCTGAACCCACTGATCAGTCTTCGCAGCACCAACAGTGCTGTGTTATGTGCCTTCTGATATAATAGGTTAAAGACCAGAACCAATCAGGCCAAGTAGAACTGAATCTGTGTGTAACCAAGCTTTAGGGCTAGCTTCCTATTTACATGAAGACGTACAGGGAAACAAGCCAAATAACATAATAAGAAAGTAAACACAAAAATTCAAAAACATTCCACAAAACCACTGATCAGTTTCTTCACACTGAGCCATGATAAAGATGGAGGTGGGGCACACTCTAGGTCAGCAACACATAAGCGATCTGGTGATTAAATGCATGGTGTGGATCTCTTTGTTTCCTAACTCCAGCCATCCACCTGCAAAAGGGTATTTTTAAGACAAGCAGAGAAATTTTAATTTGAATTGACTACTTGAGGATAACAAGGAATTGTATGTTTTCTTAGGTGTGAGGATAACCTTGTGGCTATTCATAAAGATATCCATATTTGTAAATGCCTGGGATTTGCTTGAAATATTTAGAGAAAAAAGAAATTAAAAAAGGAAAGATGAAGTAAGTATGACAAAGTCTTGATACTTCTTGGCATATGAGGCAGTTACTATCTTTGGGGGAGAGTTGTTATTATACTCTTTTTAAGACTTTTATGTATATTTGAAAACTTTTTCAAAATATAAATAGTAGTCTCCTAGACCTTCAGGTAAAAAAATAGCATATTATCCCAATAATTTTTTTAATTTTCAGAATATAAGGAGAAAACTTCAAAAACTCAATTGTCATAGAAAGATTTAACACTTCTAGTCTATGACAACAGATGAAAAACATAGATTTGACTCATTACGGTTTGGATCAATGAATATGTATGAAATATTAAAGGTAAACTGATACACTAATTGGACAAAAAATGGAAAAATTTATAATTAAGTGTAGAAATTGTTCTTTTGAAGAAACATAGTAAAATAGAGACACAACTGTAAAATGTACTCAATGTTGGTGATGTCACAAGTGAGATGGAGTATTACATGGATGCCTGTAGAATTGTAGAGTAATGGGTACAAGATGTACTGACCCCAACACTTTCACACTAAGAATATTTTGAAGATACTTGATACTGTGCAGAGTGAACTCCTTTGAATCAATTTAACTTCCTGATCAATTTTCTATACATCAGTGCTGTCCAACAGGCCTTTCCTAAGCGATGGAAATATTCTATCTGCACTATTCAATATGGTACCCACTAGCCACACATGAAATGTGGCTACTGCAACTGAGAAAGTGAATTGTTAATCTAATCTTATTTTTGATTCATTATTATTAACTTGCTAATTATTAGTCATTAGTAACATAATTAAATAGACACATGAGGCTCCTGGCTATGCTCCTGGCTATTTCATATCTACCCTGTTTTTCCTATATGACCAGCTTTGCTGAGCAGAGCCAAATCATTGCTAATTACTTGAATATTTATTTTTATGTTATGAAGACGGCTTTGATAGAGATTAATTATTTCACATTAGTGTTTTAGAATAACACTTTATTTATTACGCTCTACTTGTTTTTATCAAATTGCACTCATTATAGCTTCTGCCCTTGTGTGGCTTTTCTGGCAGTCATTCTTTCTACCAACTCTACTTTTCCCCAATAAATATTTTAAGATTTATCTTTCATCAGAAAGATTTAATCCAGAGGGCGGAGCCAAGATGGCAGCATGAGTAGAGCAGTGGAAATCTCCTCCCAAAACCACATATATTTTTGAAAATACAACAAAGACAACTCTTCCTAAAAGAGAGACCAGAAGACACAGGAAAACATCCAGACCACAGCCACACATGTGAGAACCCAGCACCTCACGAAGGGGGTAAGATACAAGCCCCGGCCTGGCGGGACCCGAGCGCCCCACACCCCAGCTCCTGGCTGGAGGAGAGGAGTCAGAGCAGGGAGGGAGAGGGAGCCCAGGACTGCTAAATAGCCAGCCTTAGGGATCCACACCAGAGCGCAGACACACTGCATGCGTGGGGTCCTGGATAATAGGGAAACGGGACAGTAAGACCTGTGAGGGATTCCCTGAAGCCAGTGCCCTCGGGACAAAGAAAATCAGGTGCTTTTTGGAAGTCTTAAAGGGATAGGGACCACACAGCCGGTCAGAAGCATCCTGGGACACTTAGTCCAGCAGCAGGGAACTCCGGGCATCCTAAACCCCTGGATAGCAGGGCAGCTCAGAGGCCCTTCATGGAGATAAACAGTCTCCTGGCTGTTCTCCCTCCAACGCAGCTCCACCATATTGGAGCAGCAGCCCTTAGGCCACGCCCACAGCAACAGTGTAGATAAACTCCATAGTGGCTGGGCAAGAATCAGAAGCCCCGTCTGTGCACAGCTGCCCAGCACAAGCCACTATAGGTCACTGTTCTCCCAGGAGAGAAAGGCCACAAACCAACAAGAAGGGAAGTTCTTCCAGCCGTCACTCGTGCCAGCTCTGCAAACTATCTCTATCACCATGAAAAGGCAAAATTTGAGGTGGACAAAGACTACAGAGATGACACCTGAGAAGGAGACAGACCTAACCAGTCTTCCTGAAAAAGAATTCAAAATAAAAATCATAAACATGCTGACGGAGATGCAGAGAAATACACAAGAGCTAAGGGATGAAGTCTGGAGGGAGATTACAGATGTCCGGAAGGAGCTTACAGAAGTGAAACAAACTCTGGAAGGATTTATAAGCAGAACAGATAGATACAAGAGGCCATTGATGGAATAGAAACCAGAGAACAGGAATGCATAGAAGCTGACACAGAGAGAGATAAAAGGATCTCCAGGAATGAAACAATATTAAGAGAACTGTGTGACCAATCCAAAAGGAACAATATCTGTATTATAGGGGTACCAGAAGAAGAAGAGAGAGAAAAAGGGATAGAAAGTGTCTTTGAAGAAACAATTGCTGAAAACTTCCCCAAACTGGGGGAGGAAATAATGGAACAGACCATGGAAATACACAGAACTCCCAACAGAAAGGACCCAAGGAGGATAACACCAAGACACATAATAATTAAAATGTCAAAGATCAAGGACAAAGACAGAGTTTTAAAGGCAGCTAGAGAGAAAAAGGTCACCTATAAAGGAAAACCCATCAGGCTAACATCAGACTTCTCAACAGAAACCCTACAGGCCAGAAGAGAACGGCATGATATATTTAACGCAATGAAACAGAAGGGCCTTGAACCAAGGATACTTTATCTAGCATGATTATCATTTAAATGTGAAGGAGGGATTAAACAATTCCCAGACAAGCAAAAGTTGAGGGAATTTGCCTCCCACAAACCACCTCTACAGGGTATTCTAGAGGGACTATTCTAGACGGGAGCACTCCTAAGACTAAACAGATGTCACCAGAGAAAAAAAATCACAGCAAAGAAAGCAGACCAACGAAATACTAACTAAAGGCAAAAAATAAAATCAACTACCCAATAAAAGCAGTTAAAGGAAACATGAAAAAGCACAGAATAAAACAACCAACATATAAAGAATGGAGGAGGAGGAATAAGAAGGGAGAGAAGAAAAGAATCTCCAGACAGTGTATATAACAGCTCAACAAGCAAGCTAAGTTAGGCAGTAAGATACTAAAGAAGCTAACCTTGAACCTTTGGTAACCATGAATCTAAAGCCTGCAATGGCAATAAGTACATATTTTCCAATAGTCACCCTAAATGTAAATGGACTGACTGCACCAATCAAAAGACACAGAGTAATAGAATGGATAAAAAAGCAAGACCCATCTATATGCTGCTTACAAGAGACTCACATCAAACCCAAAGACATGCACAGATTAAGAGTCAAGGGATGGAAAAACATATTTCAGACAAATAACAGAGAGAAGAAAGCAGGGATTGCAGTACTAGTATCAGACAAAATAGACTTCAAAACAAAGAAAGTAACAAGAGATAAAGAAGGACACTACATAATGATAAAGGGCTCAGTCCAGCAAGAGGATATAACCATTCTAAATATATATGCACCCAACACAGGAGCACCAGCATATGTGAAACAAACACTAACAGAACTAAAGGGGGAAATAGAATGCAATGCATTCATTTTAGGAGACTTCAGCATGCCACTCACCCCAAAGGATGGATCCACTGGGCAGAAAATAAGTAAGGACACGGAGGCACTGAACAACACACTAGAACAGATGGACCTAATAGACATTTATAGAACTCTACATCCAAAAGCAACAGGATATACATTCTTCTCAAGTGCACATGGAACATTCTCCAGAACAGACCACAACCACATACTAGGTCACAAAAAGAGCCGCAGTAAATTCCAAAAGATTGAAATTCTACCAACCAACTTTTCAGACAACAAGGGTATAAAACTAGAAATAAATTCTACAAAGAAAACAAAAAGGCTCACAAACACATGGAGGCTTAACAACATGCTCCTAAATAATCAATGGATCAACGAACAAATTAAAATAGAGATCAAGGAATATATGGAAACAAATGACAACAACAACACAAAGCCCCAAATTCTGTGGGATGCAGCAAAAGCAGTCTTAAGAGGAAAGTATATAGCAATCCAGGCACACTTAAAGAAGGAAGAACAATCCCAAATGAATAGTCTAACATCACAATTATTGAAACTGGAAAAAGAAGAACAAACGAGACCTAAAGTCAGCAGAAGGAGGGACACAATAAAGATCAGAGAAGAAATAAAATTGAGAAGAATAAAACAATAGAAAAAAAATCAATGAAACCAAGAGCTGGTTCTTTGAGAAAATAAACAAAATAGATAAGCCTCTAGCCAAACTTAATAAAAAAAAAGAGAATCATCACACGTCAACAGAATCAGAAATAAGAATGGAAAAATCACGACAGACTCCACAGAAATACAAAGAATTATTAAAGACTACTGTGAAAACCTATATGCTAACAAGCTGGAAAACCTAGAAGAAATGGACAACTTCCTAGAAAAATACAACCTTCCAAGCCTGACCAAGGAAGAAACACAAAAGTTAAACAAACCAATTATGAACAAATAAATTGAAACAGGAATTAAAAAACTACCCAAGAACAAAACCCCTGGGCCAGAAGGATTTACCTCGGAATTTTATCAGACATACAGAGAAGACATAGTACCCATTCTCCTTAAAGTTTTCCAAAAAATAGAAGAGAAGGGAATACTCTCAAACTCATTCTATGAAGGCAACATCACCCTAATACCAAAACCAGGCAAAGACCCCACCAAAAAAGAAAACTACAGACCAATATCCCTGATGAATGTAGATGCAAAAATACTCAATAAAATATTAGCAGACTGAATTCAAAAATATATCAAAAGGATCATACACCATGACCAAGTGGGATTCATCCCAGGGATGCAAGGATGGTACAATATTTGAAAATCCATCAACATCATCCACCACATCAACAAAAAGAAGAACAAAAACCAATGATCATCTCCATAGATGCTGAAAAAGCATTTGACAAAATTCAGCATCCATTCATGATAAAAACTCTCAGCAAAATGGGTATAGAGGGCAAGTACCTTAACATAATAAAGGCCATATATGATAAACCCACAGCCAACATCATACTGAACAGTGAGAAGCTGAAAGCTTTTCCTCTGTGATCGGGAATTAGACAGGGATGCCCACTCTCCCCACTGTTATTTAACATAGTACTGGAGGTCCTAGCCACGGCAATTAGAGAAAACAAAGAATACAAGGAATCCAGATTGGGAAAGAAAAAGTTAAACTGTCACTATTTGCAGATGACATGATATTGTACATAAAAAACCCTAAAGACTCCACTCCAAAACTACTAGAACTGATATTGGAATACAGAAAAGTTGCACGATACAAAATTAACACACAGAAATCTGTGGCTCTCCTATACACTAACAATGAACCAATAGAAATAAAAATCAGGAAAACAACTCCATTCACAACTGCATCAAAAAGAATAAAATACCTAGGAATAAACCTAACCAAAGAAGTGAAAGACCTACACCCTGAAAACTACAAGTCACTCTTAAGAGAAATAAAAGGGGACATTAACAAATGGAAACGCATCCCATGCTCTTGGCTAGGAAGAATTAATATCGTCAAAATGGCCATCCTTCCCAAAGAAATATACAGATTTGATGCAATCCCTATCAAATTACCAGCAACATTCTTCAACCAACTGGAACAAATAGTTCAAAAATTCATATGGAAACACCAAAGACCCCGAATAGCCAAAGCAATCATGAGAAAGAAGAATAAAGTAGGGGGGATCTCACTCCCCAACTTCAAGCTCTATTATAAAGCCATAGTAATCAAGACAATTTGGTGCTGGCACAAGAGCAGAGCCATAGACCAATGGAACAGACTAGAGAATCCAGACATTAACCCAGACATATATGGTCAATTAATATTTGATAAAGGAGCCATGGACATACAATGGTGAAATGACACTCTCTTCAACAGATGGTGCTAGCAAAACTGGACAGCTACATGTAGGAGAATGAAACTGGACCATTGTCTAACCCCATATACAAAAGTAAACTCAAAATGGATCAAAGACCTGAATGTAAGTCATGAAACCATTAAACTCTTGGAAGAAAACATAGGCAAAAACCTCTTAGACATAAACATGAGTGACTTCTTCTTGAACATATCTCCCCAGGCAAGGAAAACAAAAGCAAAAATGAACAAGTGGGACTATATTAAGCTGAAAAGCTTCTGTACAGCAAGAGACACCATCAATAGAACAAAAAGCTACCCTACTGTATAGGAGAATATATTTGTAAATGACAGATCTGATAAAGACTTGACATCCAAAATATATAAAGGGCTCACCCACCTCAACAAACAAAAAACAAACAATCCAATTAAAAAATGGGCAGAGGAACTGAACAGACAGTTCTCCAAAAAAGAAATTCAAATGGCCAACAGACACATGAAAAGATGCTCCACATCACTAGTTATCAGAGAAATGCAAATTAAAACCACAATGAGATATCACCTCACACCAGTAAGGATGGCTACCATCCAAAAGACAAACAACAACAAATGTTGGTGAGGTTGTGGAGAAAGGGGAACCTTCCTACAC
Organism: Manis pentadactyla; assembly: GCF_030020395.1. Taxonomy (NCBI): domain Eukaryota; kingdom Metazoa; phylum Chordata; class Mammalia; order Pholidota; family Manidae; genus Manis; species Manis pentadactyla. The sequence goes on from NC_080025.1 coordinate 50,314,567, forward strand.
TGCTGGTGGGACTGTAAATTAGTTCAACCATTGTGGAAAGAAGTATGGATGTTCCTCAAAATGCTCAAAATAGACTTACCATTTGACCCAGGAATTCCACTCCTAGGAATTTACCCTAAGAATGCGGCACTCCAGCTTGAAAAGACAGATGCACCCCTATGTTTATCGCAGCACTATTTACAATAGCCAAGAATTGGAAGCAACCTAATTGTTCATCAGTAGATGAATGGATAAAGAAGATGTGGTACATATACACAATGGAATATTACTCAGCCATAAGAAGAAAACAAATCCTACCATTTGCAACAACATGGATGGAGCTAGAGGGTATTATGCTCAGTGAAATAAGCCAAGTGGAGAAAGAGAAATACCAAATGATTTCACTCATCTGTGGAGTATAAGAACAAAGGAAAAACTGAAGGAACAAAACAGCAGCAGAATCACAGAACCCAGGAATGGGCTAACAGGTACCAAAGGGAAAGGGACTGGGGAGGATGGATGGGTAGGGAGGGATAAGGGAGGGGAAGAAGAAAGGGGGTATTATGATTAGCATGCATAATGTGGAGGGTGGGAGAAAGGGGAGGGCTGTGCAACACAGAGAAGACAAATAGTGATTCTACATCATTTTGCTATGCTGATGGACAGTGACTGTAATGGGGTTTGTGCGGGGGACTTGGTGTAGGGGAGAGTCTGGTAAACATAATATTCTTCATGTAATTGTAGATTAATGATAAAAAAAAAAGAAAGAAAAGGGGGATTACTCCCTGATAGGATAAAACTAACAGTAAATCAATGATTAATGCATGCTTTATATATCCTTAATTTTGATCTTTTAATGGGTGTCAGATGATCAGCTATGGAAGTATATTTTTCTGATAATATTCCTTTCTCTTAACAAAAAAAGTTCCTGTGTGGTGATCTCCAATAGGTTCTTCACAATGGTATAAAGGTCATATCAAAGTGTGGGCAAAGGGTTTGTTTGTGTTTATACAGAGGATCAAAGCCTAATTTGGCTACCCAGAAAACAAATTAAGATACGATATGAAGAAGAAGTTCCAACATCAACATCCTCTGGAAGAGTCATTCCAGAAGATGATCATCAAAAAACTTCAACAAAGATCCTGGCGCTGTTGCAGTTGTAGCTGCATTCATCCCACCAGCTCCTGGACTTGCCATGGGAATGGGGAAGGAGATATCTAAGCTGGCCTGTGCATACAGTAAAACAGCAAAGTTGACTGGATCTGTACTGTCGGAACTCAACCAAAAATTAAGAGAAGTGCAAGTTGCAGTGCTCCAAAATCGTGCGACTATGGACTATCTACTGTTAAAAGAACATATGAGATGTGAACAGTTCCCAGGAATGTGTTGTTTTAATTTGTCTGATTTTTCTCAAACTATTCAAATTCAGTTAGACAATATCCATCATGTCATTGATAAGTTTTCACAAATGCCTAGGGTACCTAACTGGTTTTCTTGGTTTCACTGGAGATGGCTGGTAATTGTAGGTCTGCTTTTATTATGTATCTGTATTCCTATTCTGTTAATGTGTATATGCAATTTAATTAGTAGTTTGTTAAAACCTATACATGCTTATGTTACTCTACAATAAGATATGTCAAAGAAATGATCAATCTTCCCATGTTTTCTTTCATCTGCTATTTCTACAGCTTTTCTTCTTCCTTCTTAATTACAACCCTTTAGTAGAATTCACGCCTCATATAAAAAATTACCAAGTATCATAATTCTTCCAAGTGGTAAAGATACCTCAAGACAAATGCTGCGCATAGAAGCCACAGGGCATAAGTATGCAAAGAAGTAAAAAGCTAACCTTTTCAAAGAACATTGCTTCTCTCTCACTTACCAACTTTACATTTCCCTGTATGGCCCCAGAAGATGACTGGTTAGCCAGAGACGGGTAAGATTCCTCAAGGGAGGAACAACCTAAGACAGGCACAGTCGCAGGGGGGCCATCAGGTGAGAAACTGGGGATCAACCAAAGTGAGGCTTAGAACCTCACCCCCCTGTTTTGAGAGAAATCTTCTGCATCCATGGATGTTTTGTTGCCCTTGTCTAGCCTGGATTAATACTTAGTCTATAGGCACAGACCTGTTCATCTACATTTGCCCTCTTACAGCACTAAATTATGTTTTCTACCTTTATCTTGCATCTACCTACCACTTCAGCACTTTATTAAAAAAAATAATAATCATAATAAGGGAAAATGTGGGATTCACATATAAATCAAGTATAAAAATCAAACGAATAATCATATCTGACCTGATTGTTTATAGTTCATGATGCATGATCAAAACTGAAAGTTTCTGTGATATGACTGCCCTTACACAGTTCACCATGTAAGAACTTAATCACTATGTAAGAACTTGTTCACCATGTAAGAACTTATTCGTTATGCTTCAGAAGATTGGAGACTGTTGAGAATTAGGCTTAGGGTTGATTAATGATTGAGCATTGAGTCCCCTATACAGAATTTTATTGTTGTTAACAACCATTTGATCAATAAATATGAGAGATGCCCTCTCAAAAAAAAAAAGATTTAATCCTTTGATTAATTTTTATTCAAAAACAAAACTTACCTTTATAGTTCTAATTGCAAGTTTTACTTTAATGATAATTTTTAGAGTAAATGTAGTCACTGTGAATTAAATAAATGACTACTTGTTAATTATCTCTTAGTAAGAAAGTTGTGAAAACTTTTGTGAGAGAGATAGATGTGTAATAATGAGATAAATAAATAAAAAGACACAGAGAAACAGATACTCATAAGGTGAGATATGACAGAGAAAGATCTGGTGACAAGGAGAGACAGAAAGAGAAATAGGACAGGAAGCAAGAGCTGTAGCACTCTAGGGCTCACATCCACAGACAACATGTAAGAGGAAGGGAGATCTCCCGTGAAGCTATCACACAGGAGCCAGCATTTCTTTCCAGGTCTTCTGGAAACCCCTTCTTAAACCTCACTGGGTCCCATGCAGAATCTCTGTATCCAGGAGAATGCTAGGATCTGACAGGCTTACGCCTGAACCAAATTGGCCTTTAATGATGAGGAGGTCATCTTGAATAGCTTAAACTACTCAGAGCCCAGCCCTGCATCTCTGTGAACAGCTGCCCCATCATGTGGTCTGGGTCCAATGGGTGTTCAGAAGATACAGGGTTGGCCTGGGGCAGTCCCTGTTTATGCCTCCTATTGTTCTGGTATAATTATTCATATATCCTCCCATTTTATTTTCAAAAGAAACTTGTTTTAGACGATAAATTATGCTGTAATTCTTCTATTAGGAGAAAATCACAAGGTCTGTTACACTTATTAACCTATATAAACTGTGGCCATGGGAAAAAGTATTGTTCCAAAAGTTACAGTGAGAATGTATGTTTATCTCAGTTTTCAATAAATCTTGGTATTTATATTGTTAAAATAATTAACATTTAAAAAGTCAAGTATGGCTGGCATTATGGTCCAGGTAGATAGTTCTAGACCCACCTCTGACATGTACCAGCTTTGGGATCTTGGTTAAGTCTAGAGTTAAATTTCCTCAACTCCAAAACAAAGCCATTGGACCACATCATTTCCTTTCAAGCTCTAGCAACCTATTCTACTATAAATATCTATATGCCACCTGGGAGTCTGGTCAATATCTGTTCTATAGAATTAAAAAGCACAGCTTTAAGATCAACATGTGCCAACATTAAGGAGGCCAGGAGACACATGCAAGAAAGAGCCCATGCTGGCTTCAGACACCAGCTCCCCTCCAGGCGCTCAGGGCTGTGGGCAAGTGTGTGCCATGGTCCCCATCAATAAGCTGCAAGGCTTTACAACAGTGACCAAGCCCCTAGGATTTAGAGTTGAATCAATTTTGGCTCAGATCTTAGCCCCTTTGCTGGTTTGACACTGGCTAGGCTTTGCTTCTGTGCGTAAGTCTACGTCACGGGGTTGCTTAATTTCTAATGCAAAGCTCCATTCTATCAGGCGACAAACACAACTGCTAACACAAGGTTAACGGTCCCTTGCCCACCCCCAGACACATCCAGCATACTGCCTTTCCCACTGATGCCTTCACTTTTTTCCTGTAGTTTTGGAGGGCTTACCTAGTGACAAGAGAGAGGATGGGTGGACACAGGCTCTTGGTATCCACTGAAAAGCCATCATCCCATCTGGCCTCTGGTCTTCTATACTGTCAACCTGGAGAGTAATCATGGTTCCTGTCTGCAATACGCTGTAAGGGCCAGATGTTCTCCGGATCGGCACGTCTCCGTGACACTGTAGAAGGCCCCACCCGCCTAAACACACCCAGCAGCTTCTGGCCTGCAGTCTCTCTGCCTCCCTGGGGCTGCACCCAAAAATCAAAACTCCAGTCCTCCTTCCAGGGCTAGAGTTTGATGAGGGACTGGGTGGGGTGGGCAAGGCATAAGGGAACTTTCTCCGACTCCTACTCCAACTCCTCTAGCCCAGGGCATCTTTATCTAGTCCTTGCTGTAGGAAATCCGACCTACTAAATAAACATGTTCCTTCCCCAACCACATTTTCCTAACCTTACTACTTTCCTTTCTCCCCTAAAGGTCAGGATTTAGAAAGTTTTCTTTTTTTCTCTCTGCTTTTCCTTCCTTGAGAAAGTAAATAAAATGCTGTGGCTCTCTGAATCAGATAAAGGCCAAAAGATACAAGGAAATATCACAGAAAAAATGCCAGTTAAAATTTTACAATATTTGCCATGCAAAATTTTATTAGGAGGCTATGTAAAAGACTCAGCACTGTGCTTTACGCACTATACACATTTAGGACACAACAGCTTTGATTATTAATATCTGTTCTGCAAAGGCATCTTAAAGATTATTTGTAACATACAAAATGCCTCAAGTATAACAGGTGTTCAGTAAATGCCACTCATCATTTTGGAGAAAAATGGTTTTAAGCTTAATATAAAGACTAATATGGCTTCTGAATGAGGAAGTTAGCTGAAAGTAATATGATTTAAAAAGCATTGGGAATTTTTCTTTCCTATTGCTCATTTTTACCCCCTATCAACCACATCCTATGCTAATTCAAAGTATATACTTAAATGTCCCTGGCCTTTATATTCTGGAAGATAGCATCAGCAAAAATAACCATTAAGCCTTCAGAACAACACCTGACATATAACACCAGCCATTAAATCATCAATACATTGGGCCAAATGGAATTATTTGTTTCATCTAACTCTAATGGCAGCAAAATGGGAAAAGCAAAATTTAGAGGGGATGGCGTTGAGGGCAGATTCAGAGACCTGGGCTTATAGGCAGGTTCCAGAAAAGTATGACAATGAATCAGGCTTTTCAGATTTCTTCCCGCCTCTGGGGCTACTTTAGTAAATAGGACGCGTCTGGTGGAGGTGGAAGCCGCTCTGAAGGACATAGTCTCCTCTCCCTCACCAACGGTTTCGGTCAAGTGCACTGGGCTGACCCTTGCAATGAATCTGTGGGACCTATCTGAGGAAAACCGTGGAATTTTAATCAAGGCTAGGAAATAAGAGAGGAGTTAATACAGAAAAATACCATGTTGCTATGCAAAAAGACCAAATAGGTCAAATTCATTAAATTTTAGGGTTAACATTATCCCAAGAAAAATCCCAACAAATATAGTACTGGACCAAATGCTTCTAAAGTCCATTTTGAAAAATAAATATAGGGCTACCTTTTGAGACAGACAGAAGGGTCAGACAAGGAGATACTACCTTTATCATACAGTAAAATCATTATAATGTTGCAATAATTAAAATGCATTTTATTAGACAGATAGTAGGAAAGAAGAGCCTGAAACAGTCTGGAGCATATGTTAAGAATCTGTAATGCAAATGTGTGTTTATGTTAATCAGTATTAGGGAAATTAGTGATGTGCCTGAGGGGGAAAAATCATGGTAGATTCTGCACATTTACCACATACCAAATTTATCCAGATGGACTCAAGAATTTCATGTAAAAAAATCAAATCGTAGAAAAATTGAAGAAACTATTTTGGAACAAGTCTTTATCATAAAAATAAGATCAAAACAAGAAATCCCAAAGAAATATTACCATACATCTGGCTACCAGCCTGAGGATTCAAAAGAGGCTAATACTGTGATTTTGTTTCAAAGCCAATATTTTGTTTTTCCCCATAAACTCTGTGCCTATTCTCCACTTATTTTTAATGAACAAAACTATTTTTTGGACACACACTCAGCACGCATGGTCCCAGGTCTTCATCTTCAGCTGTGGGTTAGAGGCATTGGTTATTTTGCCTAGTGAGAGTGAGCCTCAGGTCCCCTCCCACACATTACAGACAGCTGCCTCTGGCTCTCCTTCATCGTTTCATTAACAATCTCTTCTGGATAATTCCCAGAATACAAATACACACTTGATCTCTAAGTTTGCAGCACACATACAGGCTCACACACGTGTGTCCCCTAATTCCCTGCCCTCCTCTAGCTATTGCCTCCTTGCCCTGTTCCCTGCAGAGGAAATCTTTTGCAAAGAACTGTCCAGGGACCCTGCCTCCACCTCCTCGGTCCATCTATTCTTCAGCCCACTCCAATCTGGCTCTACCACCAACACTCAAATGAAATCGCTTTTTGTCATGTCACAAATGAATTTCCATTTGCCACAATCATTGGGCCCTTTTCTATCCTCATCCCAGCTACATTCGACAGAATGGATGACTCCCTCTTGATATGTCTCTTCTCTTGGAATCAGTGGCAGGACAATCTCCTGACTTCCTTCTCAGGTTGGGGTTCTCTTCGCTCTCTTGAGTACTTGCCCTGGATCATCTCATTCATTTCCATGGCTTTAAATACATGATATCTGCTGACTGTTTCCACATTTACATAATCACATATTCCTCAGCTTCCTTGACATCTTGACTTAGATGTCCAATAAGTATTTCAAAAGTAACTTGTTGAAAATAGGTAGTGTGGGTTTCTCCCATAAGCTATGCTCACTTCACCCAGGTGCCCTAATCATGTCTCCTGTGTTGTCCAAGTTGGAAGCCAGGGGTCATCCTTGATTTCCTCCTCTCTTGTACCCCTAAATCCAAATAATCACCGAGTTTTGCCTATTTTGCTTCTGACATGTATCTCCGTTTCCTACAGTTGACTCCATGCTCACTGCCACCATCCTGGTCTGTGCTTGATCTTCTCTGGCCTAGACTGCTGCCAGAGACCCTCGGCCTGCTTCCCGAGACCCGTTCCTGCCCACCCACGCCATGCCCCCTCCTGGCCTCAACTCTGCCGCTTGCTGGAAACCCAGTGCCACTCAGGACTCAGGGTATATTATAGGAATAAAGTCGGGAGGAATTACTTGTGAATTGTATGTGAGATGGGAAGGAAAGAGAGAAATCAGAATGACTAGGATTTTGTTCGGGAACTTTGTAGGAGGTGATGACTTTTATTAAGGTGGGAAAGTCTGGGTCAGCTACAGATTTCACTGGTGGGTGAGGATATAGGGGTGATCAAGTTTTCTGTTTTCAGTGTGCTAACCCTGAAACGTCAGTTAGCCAAGTGGTGGTATGCAAAAGTTGGAAATATTAGACTTTGTAGATACTTGTTGAATGAATAAGGGATCCAAACTAGGCTACCAGAGAGGCAACTTTAGTGGGACAGATTTGGAAGAGTTGCTAAGCTGTGAGGTGACATCCTAGCTGAAATCTCTGGATTTATTTGGATAAACAGGTCTGAAGATCAACAGGAAAATTAGACCCAGAGGCTTAAAGGGTCATCACCGAGAGTTTAAGAAAAGTTAGAGAGAAGGTGGAAGTGACACTTCCAGAAATAAAAATATTTTCATGTTATTTATTTTATTAAAAATAAAATCAGTTTTGAGTCCGACGGGGAAATTTTAGCATCATTCCCGTCTTCCCTCCACTAGAAGCCAGTGACAATCAGAAATGTCTGTAGACTTTTCCCATCCTCTGGGGGTAGGGAGGGAACCGCGTCTGGTAGAGAGCTAAGAGATTTGAAAAATGTCAGTGGGAAAACCGGTACTTATTTTTAGCTGCTGAAATGTTTATATTTGAGAATATTGGAGGAACAGCTATATCGCAAGTAGCATTCTGAGCTTTTATCCTACAGTTAAGTTTTTGGAAAGGATTTGAGAATTAAGCAGACTGCCCAAATCCCAGTGCTGTCGAAGGGGAAATCAAGAGGAGACCCCCAGTCAGAGAGCCTCGCAGAGGCACCGGGCAGAGCCAGAGAAGCCGGGCGCTTGCTGGGCGAGGCAGACAGCCTTTTCTGTCCTGCAGGAATCCGTTCTGCTCCCCCACAGGCGGTGGGGGGCCTTGGCAGAAACAACGGGTTTTTCTCGGGAGAGGTCTCGGCGCTGTTGACCTGCTGCCCCCTAGTGGGACGGCTCGCGCTGCCTAGGAAATCACGCCACTTTTCGGGATTTGTTTCAAGGCTGGAACTCAAGCTGACTGTGATACTAACAGGGTCCAGGAGACCAGATCATGCCTTCCTCCTGTCCTCGCTCCATATAGCATCCCTAACACTCACTAGTGACTTTACCACTGCGGAGAAGGGGAATTGCCATTGCAAAAAGTGTTTCCAAAATGGTAAAAATAGCTCCACGAGGAGAGGCCGGACAGCCCCTTGCAGCAGGAGCATGCGCTCCTTTGCCCTCTGCTGCAGGACTAGTGCAGACAGCAGCTGGAAGAGACACCGTTCTGTCTGACGCGCAAATGAAAATGTTCTGCACCAATACAGGCCACAGGATGACACCGCTCCTTAGGAGCTGCAGCTGAAGACAGAGCATCTGTTTTTGTGTGTGTAACAGGAAAGGAAATTACTCATAGACAGTAGAGTTCCTTAGTACAGACTTGGAAATAGAGGGGCTAATCCTGTCCCTGAAACATAACAACCGCATAAGGGGGGGTGGGGAAGGGTAGAAAAGAATTCTCTAAGGGAGTGTTAAAGTGATCCCCATACCAGGACTTTTTGTCCAGTCTTTGTTCTTCTTTCAAGAAGAAATCTTGAGTTTAAAAATCACACCACACAAATTATGGAAAAAATGATTATTTTTAAAAGATTTATTATTTCTTTAAATGGCAGTCATGCATAGTACACCTATTTACCAAAACTCAGTTTACTCACAGGGACTATATATACATATTATATATAAGTTATTGCATGAAGCAATAGTTCCTTTGTATGAATCTGCATGTTTCATCTGAGCTGAGTTGAATAAAGGAATTTGAAGAAACGGAGATGACTTGAACTGTTTGGAAAGGATTCTGGCTAGTGTGCTGGGAATGGGGTACTTTCATATTCTAGACAAAATCATGGGGCCCCTGATTGGGGTGGATTGGTGCAAGTGTAGTGAGCAGTCAGATTTTAAGTATATTTTAAATGTAGAACCAATGAGATTTGTGGATTTGCTCACATACTGAATATGAAGGAGAGAGAGGCAGAGTCAAGGATGTCTCTGGAGTAGGTTTTGGGACTGAGCAACTAGGAGAACGGAGTCATCAACTGAGAAGAAGACCGCAGACTGGGGAATAGTAGTGCTCGGAGAAAAGGGATTCTGAGTTGGAGAAACTGAGTCTAAGATACCTGTTAGACATTTGACAAAGGATGCCAAGTAGGCAGTTGAATGGGCCTGGAGTTCTGGGGAGACACCCATGCCAGAAATACCAAATTAGTCAACATACAGTTGCTATTTAAAGCTGTGTAGAGTGGATTAGATCACGAAGGATGGAGCCTTGGGCACTTTAAAGCTAAGAGTCTGGGGAAAAGAGGAAGAATCAGTCAGGGAGTCTGAGCAGGGGACTCCCTGAGATTCGAAGAAAACATCAAAGACAGGTGAACAGTGGGAGAGAAGTGGCCCACAAGGACATCGACAATCTGTGACTTACGGTGAATCTCAACAACCTGAAAGGTGTGTGCATTGCACTGTGGCTGGAGGTGGGCATAAATACTTGGGCAGATCATGAGGACACAAAAGGGTTTAATTAGGAGTCTGGTTTTGATATGATCATAACAGTTTTAGAAACCACTGTGTGGCAGTATAGCATTTAGAAGCATACCCACCATGGTGATGTGGTAAAAGATGTAGGAGAGAAATAATCCTTAGCTTTGTGTTTATATACCTTGCATTGCTTCATTAGCTACAATGATGAATTACTTTTGTAATTTAAAAATTATTATAAAGAAAACTAGAAATCTGAAAGGACTGGTAACTAATAGTTGGAAAATGCATTGTTAACAGCTCAGCTAAGAGACAATCAGGGTCAGAATGACATGGCAGGGAGATGGAATGAAGCCAGACACTTCAGACCTTTCAGAACCAGGTGATCTGCCAGGAACTGCTTAAAGGAGAGACAGCAAGAGGACAGTGCTGTCAAGCTCAGAGGGGAACAGGCACCTCCTCACCCACCTTTCCCAATCGCAACATAGTTTATACCCCTCCCTCCAAAAGTACCTGGTAAAATGTCTCAGCATCTTGATGTTGTGGGGAGCAGATAGGGATGAGGGGGTTCATTTCTAATGTTCAGAACAGTAACAAACCAGTTACAGAAATTATTTAACTCAAACTCATGTTTTTTTTCCCCTGATCATAAAAATTTGGAGGTGTTAAGTAGTAAAATATAACTCTGAGGGAACAACCTCTTCAAAAAATTGATAAGCACTCTTATGACATGGTTTCCTGCCATGAACTAGACATCTGATTTTGGTAGTTTGGAGATTATTTTATCCGTTGATGAATAGCAGAGATGTGACCCTGACCGCATATGATTAGGTCTACCTGCAGAGAGCATTCTTCTCAACTGAAGCACAATGTTACCTAGGGGCAGACTTTGCAACCTGCTAGACTTATCAACTGAGATACTGAGTGGGCAGTGGAATAGACTAGGTATGTACCTAGGTAGCCTTAACTTTCAACTGATTCTACCTGATAAATATCCACCTTAAGTTTGACACATCACACTTTCAAAGGTTCATCTAGTTTTAGAAGTAATTATTGGCACAGGATTGCCTTAATAATATGCAGATAACCAGTTCCTCCAGAATTAGACTGAGCCAAGCCTTGAAAGAACAGTTTTGTGGGATTCCAATACTTGGATGTTTTAAGGATGTGCTTTTACTGAATTGCACTTTAACAAGAGTATTGGTCTATACCTCATGAAACATTCTATGACCATTAACATGGATCACCCCATCACAAAAGCCTCACTATAAAGTCCCATGGGAGAAGTGTCCCTCAGGCCTTAGCATTCACATAGTGGTGCCCTTCTCCTTCTGGATTGTGAAGACTTATACATGTACATTCTAGCCAAGGAAAAGAAAGTTCAGAGTTGAATTGTCAATTTCCTTTAGTATTCTGGCTACTGTGGCATTGCTTTTTGTTTTAAATGTGTCCTTGGACTTTATGTTATTTTGTCTACTGGTTTTCCGTTTAACTGCAATTCCCTTATCTTAGTGTTTAATAAGCTATCTCATTTTATTTTTTCTTGAATGAGATAGGAAACAAAATAGTAAACCTTGGGCTCAGGATTTTCACAGGAATGGGGGAGAAGGAAATATAAAATGAATTAAGTTAAAAAAGCCATTGCTAAGGAGACAAAAACAATAATGTAAAAAAAAGACATACTAGAAGGAAAATGCAAAGACAATATCCTTAGCGCATTTTCTGTGGACTTCTGTACTCACAACTTTAAAAAAAATCTCTCCTCAAACTATAAAACACAAATCCCACAGACCATCTATGAATTGAATGTTATTTTAATATAAAGTATGATAGAACTATTTCTATCATCAAAGTAAATTAATATGTATATCCCATAAAAATAATTCCATCAAAGGCAACTTTAATTTGCTAAAAAAAAAAGAACAGAACAAATCCTTTCTCACCTACACAACCACCATCTTAAAAACCAATACCCAGAATTTAAGTAACTATTTCCAGGTGCTACTTAAATGAAAAGTTTCTGTGTAGGTGTTCTTGTATAAGAAAAACCACTGGCAAACAAAGAAAACCAGAGCCAAACACCTAAATCTTGCTATGGATTTGAAATGATTTGTTTTATTTTTCTGCCCTGGAAATTTTATGTTTACTTAAAACCTTATAGTATAATAGAAACAGATATTAATCCATAAATATTTTAAGTTTACTCTTGATACATTCTTCAAATTACTCACAGAAGTGCCTATAAAATGTTTTAAACTACACAATTTAAAAACAAGCACAAAACCACATAAAAATGAAGAATCTTCCTTTCTTGCAAGAGAAATGTTTTATGTGAAGTCATCTTTTTTAAGCACCTTTGGTATTAATTCTGCGTGAACCAGGATGGTCGCTTTCTGTCTCGTTCAATGATCCTCTTGCCCTGATCTTGTTCGGATGGTGTCTCTCCCATGTACAGAATCACCGTCTCTGTGGTAGGAGCCTTAAAAGGGCCCCCTTCTTGTTTCCCTATCTGTCTTCTGATTTCTGCAGTCTCTTTGCATACCTTCTCATAGCAATAGCCACAAAGGACATGTTTCAGTTTCAGGTGACCACATTCAGGACAAACATCTATATTGTTCTTTAAAAAAACAAAACAAAAACATATTTTAACAAGGGATAAAATAAAGCACAATTAGAAGTGGTGCTTATATATGAATTTTCTTGGACTGTTCATGCTGCATGAAGTCCAATACCATCTAATTCAACCTCACTTTAGCAGAGAAACTGAGGACAAACAGCATGGAGTTTGAATTAGTAGAAGTGGTGGCTTTGGATCTGGTGCATTTTTACTTCTACACAGTAGTCGCATCGTGTAAAAACAGCATTCTGTTCTCCCATTTTCAAATAATAAACATCTGATGAGTCAGTCCCTAAACACAATGGGGTGATCCATACAGCCAGCATCTTAAGACATCAAGGAAAACAGAATTCACTTTTTCTCTGTATCATGGGGAAAACAAGATGATCAACACATTACAAATTGGCTTCTTCTGGTATCAGTGTAACTCACATTGCTGTATGAAGTATAGTTGGTATATAGCATGTTTTCTTTTTATGAATGAAGGATGATTATTTCTTAAAGTAAAACTCCCTTATGTTATAATTTAAGGGCATTTTAATGAGTTTTTATACATGTTTACTCAACTTCAGTAAGAAAATTATAACCTCTGAATAAGTCTTTTTGATGTTTTAAAGATATGAAATGTAAAGAAAAACAGTACACCAGCAAAGAAAGTCCAAATCCTTCACAAGACTAATCTACAAACATTTGTGATACAGATGACAAAAAGTTTTCTGAAAGGAACTAAGAACGGTGTAAGTTACTTGCCTCACCAACCTCTCATTTTAGACCACTACACTGGGAACTGGACTGCATATCCAACTGGAGACATGGAAAAGACATCCACTGTCCACTGGTGCTCTTTCCCTGATCAAAGCAGGCAGCTGAATGTACTACAGCAAACAATTCAATGAAGAAAACAAATGTACACTATAAGAGCTACTCTTTTCCATCAGAATAAACAGGGAAATCATGTAGTAGATTGGCACAAGACCTCATTCCTAAAATCTTATGTTCTCTCAACCAAACAGTGTAAGTTATTGCTGTTTTAATCAATGGAGTATTTTTCAGTTCCAGATTTTAAGTCCATTCCCACAGTGACTCACTAAAGGATTAAGTACTATGGGTTTGGTTTACTAGTGAATGTGGAAGCCTATGTTAGTCCATGCTCCGTTCTTGAATTTCACCTGCACCGTGATGCTGCTGTGGATGTGACAGTAACTCAAATCACAGCTGCTGAAGTCATAAATTAATAGATCAAAGGTAATCAACACTATAATTTTTGTTTACTAGATCAATGAAGAAAGTGTACCCATGGGGGGCAGGAAGGAGGTGGTGGTGGAGATCTGGAATTATCTGAGAACAGGGACACACACACACAAACACATTTTAAGAATGTGAGCTAAAGATCATACTGTCAGGGCTCCAATCCTGGCTCTACCACTTAATAGTCTGTGACCACAGGAAATCCATTTACCTCAGTTTCTTCATCCTAAAAATGAGCAAAGCAGTATTTACTTTGAACGGTTATTGTGAGGATTTGAGGAGACAATTCACATAAAGCACTTGGATAAATCATAGGCACTTAATAAGAGATGTCAGTTACTTTCATTACTTATCTAAGGATTTTCCTTCACATTATTTTATTGGACACAGTAAAGAATTGGATAAGTATGTAGGAGCCGGTAAAATCAAAGATCCAATATACCTACTGCTTCTGACTTTAATTTTAGGCTCTGCCATAGTTAAGATGTTTAGCCATGTCAGGTTTAGAATCACACAGCTCAGTACTGGCACAGCTCAGTTCCAAAGTCATGTAGGCTCTTCATAACCCAGTCCTCTGTCCAGACTCCAAACTCCCTCGACTGTGTTCCTAAAATAGTCAGGCTACAGGACAGTGGACATACACACACACATAACGAGGATAATGTATTTTACTCAGGCCAGAGAAAAGTTGACATATAAACTCTGAAAATAATTTACCGATAGGCTATGTGAATACACCAAAAGGACATGCAGTGGTGGATGTGAGAAAAAGCACACAAACAAAAACCAATATATTACCTTAACTTTAATAAGCTTCCGAGGGTTTCTTCTCCTACACCGGTTAACTTCAATGCTGCGTCTGTTTTTAGGTGCTGCCATCCAAAAGATACTATCCAAAAGGCTGGAAATCTCCTTACTTCCACTGGTGTCATTTGCTAGTTCTGTAAATACAGCTGAACCTTGGACTGCTAATGCTGGTACTACAAAATAAAACATGGAAATACAGAATCGGTTCCTAGCTTCTAAAAGACTATTTAAATATCATTCTCCTTAACAATCAACAGTGATATGTCAACAGATATATTTGCCTCTGGGGGAGCTCTGATTTTCCTCCAATCAGAGGTCCAGAACTGAAGGCGCGGAGAGGGGAAATGAAAAGCAACCTGTCCTCAGTGCGCATGTGTGTGGATGTGCTTTGGCTCTACGGATAAAGATGGCGGAGGGCGGTTACAGCTTTTCGCTGACAACGAAAAGCATTGCTAAGCATAGCTCAGTGGTTAACAGCACGGCTCTGAAAGGCCTGTGTGACCTTGATCTTTCTGAGCCTACTTCTTCAGCTGAAAATTGGGGACACCCAATGGATTGCTATGGAGATTACCTCAAGAAGCACAGGCTTTGGCATTTGGTGGGCTCTCTGATCAGACTGCCAGGGTACTGTTCTGTTCGGGATATACTCAGAAATGGAGCGGAATGTAAATGTCAGGGCACTAACACCCAAGCATTTTCTTCCTCAGTTTCGAGGAAACACTGGGATCAGGATTCAACAGCACAGAGCTCAGACACAAACACAGATGGCTTTAGGGGGTGGGAGGACTAGAAAAAGAGTACGACCCAGACAGCGGCGGCCCTTGACGCTTTCTTTTCGGTTACACCGGGTACGAATGGGACAATGAGAGAACTTTTTTCTTCAGGGGAGGGAGAACAAAACCAGTCATCTGCTGTTTCAAAGTCAGTGAATAGTGAATGTGCCGGACAAAGTCCCGGGCGCGCGGTGGCGGTCAGAACGCGCGAGGGCAGGTAAAAAGCTGTGTCCGCCACGCTGCCTGGGGTCCCCCCATCCAGCCCCCTCTCCACGGCGGCCTCTGTACGTACCCCACGGAGGACTGGGAAGGCCTGGACGGCTCTGCTGAAGTATCCACTGCAGTCGTTCCCAACAGTTCCAGAGGAGGCCCCGGGCTGCCGACCACTGCGGAACGACGAGCACCAGCAAGGCCGACGCCATTTTCGTTGCCCAAACACCGCTCCCACTAGGCTGCTTGGTCCCGCCCCCACCTCGAGCTTGCGCACAAACGCAGAGTCGGGCATACCCGGCTTCTGGAACTACGATGCCCAGCATGCCTCTGGGGGAGCTCTGATTCTCCTCCAATCAGAGGTCCAGAACTGAAGGCGCGGGGAGGGGAATGAAAAGCAACCTGTCCTCAGTGCGCATGTGTGTGGATGTGCTTAGGCTCTACGGATAAAGATGGCGGAGCGCGGTTACAGCTTTTCGCTGACAACGTTCAGGTATGGAAGGGGCCCCGAGGTCCTACCGGTAACGGAGGTTTCAGGAGCTCTGCCGACCCAGTTTTTACCGCCATGGTCTCTGGCTTGGTGCTTCTGGAGGGCCCAGTAGGAAATGGGGCGGAAATGCGACTTTGCAAAGTCATTTGCCGGGCCCGTCCGGGGCCTGGGGAGCAGCGGTCCCGGGAGGCCGTGGGAACGCGGGTCGGGCCATCGGGGCGACCTTGGGTTGTGGGAAGGTAAGGCCCTCAGCCAGCAATTTGCATTCGCTTTGGAGACTAAAAAAGGCAGCTTTGGATGAGCTATCTCCGGGTGTCCCGTTCAGAACTCAGGATTTCCTTCCTGATCCAAGTAGGCCTGGTTGGGATCTTCTGGAGCTTGGAATCTTGGTCAGATCTGTGGGAGCCCGTTTTTCTTGGAAGGCCTCAACTTTACGGTTTGGTCTGAGTTTTAGTCTCCATTTGGCATCAGTGTCTTTCTAAACCTCTTCCCGCTTTTGGTTTCTTTAATGCTCCAATTAGAAGCTGGAGGACCAAAAGTGAAAGCACTAATCTTTCTGTCACCTAGTGTTTGTGGGCCCCAGACTATTAGGATACATTTGAGTTTTTGCCATTTTGAGGAAGGTGGATATATATTTACTAAAAAAAAAAACTTGTAGGTTTTTCTGTTTCAGAATAGAGCTGAGATGAACCATCCATCCCAGTGTAAGAGAATCCGGGAAAGATTCGACCCGGGAAAGACTGAATTTGCCCATTTTCTTACGGATCTGTAATGCTCCCTTTAAAGTGTAGTCCTATTTAAGGGCTGAAAGCAGGCGGGATTTAACTTGTTGAGTACTTCCTCTGTGGGTGCAACTTTCTACTCCCGTCTCTTTCCACTACCGTGTGTGCTAAATGTTATCTCAGTATCTTACAGATGAGGTAACTACAGCACGTGCAGATTAAGTAACTTGTCCAAGGTCATTGATCAGTAGCTGAGTTAACATTCACATTGGGTTCTTTCTTATGACAAAATTAATACACTTTCATTACCATACGGTACCGTCTTAAAATAGCAAAATGCCTCCTTACTCTTGACAATTATAAAAAGTAAATGAAGGTGTGGGGTTTTTTTGCCTTTGAGTGAAAATAATTCTGTAATAAAAGGTCTCATAACATATACAATGTTAGAGAAATAGTATTTTGCCAAGTAGTCACTGTTCATGTTCCTGAAGAAAGCAAACTTGGTCCTTTTTCTTTAAGAAAGTGTAGGCCTAGGGAGCTGAAGCTTAAACATGTATCATCAGGGACTGAATCTTTTTATAATAAATTTCTTTATTAAAATTAACTCTTGTTTTTTTAACACCTAAACTGTTTCAGATAAAAAATTTGTTTCTAGTCTGTTGTGGCCAGGACTATATTATGAATGGTGGAAGTGATGAGAGTACTGTAGGATGAACAAGTGCTCTTCTGGATTACATTCAGTTGGGGAGGTCATAAATGAGTAAACAAACTGGTGCCTGCTAATGCATTCTGAAAAGTGTTTTTCTTTTACTAAGGAATTTTTATGAAAAGAGTAAAAGAGGAACATGATTATAGATTGGGCAGTCAGGGAAGACCAATGCTTGGGGATGTATTTTGAGATTGGAAGATAAAAAGGAGCCAACTGTTCATACATTTAGGGGTTGAGAGAGTTGTGGACTGGGAGGAGCATGTATGAAAGTCCTCAAGTTGGGAAAGAGCTTGACTCTTAAAGGAATTCATATATAAGGCCAGCGTTCTAGGCGTTAGCATGGGTCAGCCCATGTTACAGGTCTCTGCTGGCTAGAGTGAGGATTTTTTATTGGAACCAAAAGTTATTGTAGAAGTTAAGTGGACAGTGACAGTATAAAGGTAACTCTGGCTTGTGCGAGGGAAATCAGGGTGGAAAAGAGGAAAACTGGTAAGAAGGCTATTTCAGTTATTGTGGGTAGAAATGCTGGTGCTTTGGAATGGGGAGGGGCATGATTGACTATAAAGATGGTTGATTGCTCAGTGAGCTCATAGATTTAGTAACTTCCATACAGAAAAGATGCAGTGATGACAGTGTATCCAAATGATAATGGGAACAGAGAAGAGGTAACTGTATTTGAGCCTTTAAAATACTTCCCCAGAGGTATCTGAACTAGGTATTGAACAATAAATGAAAGCTGGGT
Organism: Manis pentadactyla; assembly: GCF_030020395.1. Taxonomy (NCBI): domain Eukaryota; kingdom Metazoa; phylum Chordata; class Mammalia; order Pholidota; family Manidae; genus Manis; species Manis pentadactyla. The sequence goes on from NC_080025.1 coordinate 50,332,812, forward strand.
GGATCCAGAAAATCATGATACAGGTTTTGAAATAGTGACCATTAAAAGAAAACAAGTGTAGCCTAATTTTTTAATTTAAATGAGCTCCAGTCAGCCAATTTTGTCATTTAAGAGTCTTTAAACTGCTGCCTTCCATAAATAGGTCTAGATATGCCTCTGTTAACCAAATGATTGTAGACCCCTGGTACTAGGTTATTTGCTGGAATACTGCCTGAAAAGAGCTTACACCTTATTAAGGAAGACAAATACTGTAAAATAATTTAAGTGTCATGAATCTTAGCCAGAGAGGAAGTACAGGATACCATAGGCATGAGAGTGTGGGAAGGACAGGGCCTAGCCTGGGTGGTCAGGGCAGCTTCCCTGAGGACCTGAGATTTCTGCTAAGGATTGAAGGATGATCAGGAGAGAGTTCATGAGGCAACGGTGAAATGCATTCCAGACAGGGAACAGCTTGTCAAGAGGGGTTTTTGAATTCTAAGAGTGCTCTGTGTGTTTGCAGCAAAGTGGGATGGTTCAAGTTGAGACTTGAGTATTTGTAATTTTATGAAGATAAAACAGATAACCTGAAACGCAAGATGATCATTTCAGTAGTAGACTGGAGATATGGACTGAGCTGTGTCACTTTGGACAAATCACTTTCACTCAAGGACTTTTTCTGTAAAAAAGTTGGATTGCAGTGTTTATGATTGTAACTCAACAACTAGATTGAAAAGAAATAGGACCTAAAAAGCCAGTTTGGGGATAGTATTTGGCTGCCAAACTTATGGAACCAAATATGTTAAGTATACCAGCTCATGGCTTCTAGAAATGATTTTATATAGCAAATACTTTGTTGTGACTAATACATAGGTCTTACATCCTAGACCAGGTCTGCCTTCTAAAATGTATAACTCCATCCACATGAAATACAGGCTGTTGTTTGGTATTTAACAGATACAAATTCGTTCTTAGTAACATTACTGCTAATTTTTGTGCCAGGAACAAAAGGCATCACTTCATCTAATCTTCAGGACAGTCTTTTGAAATAGGCGTAGTACTGTTATCCCCATTTTATAGATGAGAAAACTGAGACACAGAGGTTAAGTAACTTGCTCAAAGTCACAAGGTTTTTGAGTGGTAACAGGCAACAGTGATGATCCTGCATTAAACGGTAGAAAAAAAAGCAACCAAGAGACTGGTGCTGCCGTATGAATGTGTTCAGATAGCCTGTAAACTTAGTTTCTGTACAAGTTCGTGGTAAATGTGAAAGCCTTCATCTTTCTTTAGTGTTTGATTAATGGATTTGACTAAATATCTGCCCTCTCTCAGAGCCAGTCCTATAATAAATATTTGAGAATATGTGAGTTTAGTAAATACCTTTGTTTCTTTTTAAGCCCCTCTGGTAAACTTGTCCAGATTGAATATGCTTTGGCTGCTGTAGCTGGAGGAGCGCCTTCAGTGGGAATTAAAGGTAACTAAAGGCTTCTTTCATTTCAGGTGCATGTTAATAGTTGATTCTCATGTTCTTTTGGAATTAATTAGTAATTAATTTATAAGTAAATAGCTGGAGCAGTGTAATTTTTAACAGTCTTCTTGTTAATTGACAGTATTTTTGCAGTTTTAAGAAATTAGAGCCAGTAAGCCTAAGAAGAGGATTTCTTTTTTCAGAATAAACACCTTTTATTTTATTTTACCTATTAGTTATGGTAACCCTAAGATAGTATTTCCCATTCAGAATACTGAATATAATTTTGTTTTTCCACTGATTTTAAATCATTATTTTCTGGGCATTTTTCATCCTTTCTATGAAGAAAAGTTTGATTGTAAAACTTAATTGAAAGATACCCTTTAAGGAAAAGTATGTACCATTGATTTTAGATTTCAGATTATAAGAATAGCAGGCCAAGTAGGCAGAATTCCACTATTTTAAAACATATGGACTCTTAGGTATCTTACAATAATATGAGAAAAGTTGTATGATGTCTTTAGCTGTAGGGATTTTTTGGTGCACTATAGATGACTAGTGAAGGAAAATTTTACCATTCCTTAGGTGATTTTAATATAGAAATCTGGAAGAAAATGTTTTATAGATAAGAAATGAGGGAATTTGGGTGAAATGCATCCATAATTAGAAAACTGTTGTAGCAGAATTTTTAAATGGTTGAACATTTAAGTCCTTCCTATTTTTTTTTTTTTTAAAGCTGCGAATGGTGTGGTATTAGCCACGGAGAAGAAACAGAAATCCATTCTGTATGACGAGCGAAGTGTACACAAAGTGGAGCCAATTACCAAGCATATAGGCCTGGTATACAGTGGCATGGGCCCCGATTACAGGTACTTATACTAGTTTTTGTTTTTCTCACCATCTTATGAATTGCTTGTAATCCATACTTGAGAAAAATCAAGGCATTTTTTTTCCTTTACTCTTTCAACTCCTCGCTTTTGTGTTGTTCAGCATCCGCAGCATGATTGGCAGCTGAATTTAAATTGCCTGCATGGGCTAGACTAAGGGTTCCTTTAAGGAGGGTAACTCAGTGCCACTGGGTTGTAAAAGAGGGCATAGATACATTATTTACTCTTACTCTGTTGAGTGATCTTTCCCTTCTGACAGTGTTCCTCCTCCACCATCCACAGGCTGGGCTTCAGGGGCTTTGCTCTTCTTTAGTGTATTTTAATAATAGTGAAGACTATACAAGTTAAAATAAGCTATTTAAAAAAGTTATCAGGCAGCAAAAGAAAGCAGTACTATGCATAGTGAACCTCATTATATGTATTTTTGTTTTTAGCAAAAGGACAGAATTCTGAAAACCTTGAAAGCTGCTGAGTTTGGCAGCTATTCAGGATCCAGATGCTCATGCAGTCACTCCTGTTAAAGTATTTCCCAGGAAAAGAGAGTAATCCTGTTAACATTAGGGTACAAGCAAGTTGAAAGAGATGGATAGCTTTTTATGTTTATCATTTAACAAATAAAAGGAGTATTAGTACATCATTCTTGATTGTTTGGAATAAGAGAGGTAGAGTCAGAATTTCACTTCAGTGAGCCAGGAAGTGCAAGTGTTGCTGGGACATGATCAGGCTTCCTTCCAGTGGCTCCTGTTTCCACTGGAGTCAGCAGAAGAGAAGGGATGCTGCAGGTTACTAACCACTGACAGAATAACTGAGGGCAGTACAATCGAGGATAAACTGAGTATTGTACAGGGGATAATGCACATGGTTCAGATCAGCAGAATGAGAAGGGAAAGGCCCATCCTTTCGTCTTGCTAATATATTTGATTTTTATGTAGTATATTCTTTATATCTTCTGACAGATTTTATATTTTTAAGTTTATAAGTAGTTGCTTGTTCCTTAATCTCTGAAGAGTACTCTGAAGTGTAGTCTGTGGAAAAGATTGAAGCAGTGTAAGAGCAATATGCCCCAAATTGTGCTTGTGTTCATATGTGGTCTTGTGTATTGGCTGGACTGAAATATAAAAAGACAGGCTGCCTGCCTGTGGGATAAGGGAGCATGATCTTGAGCAAGCTGTGGAGGGAGATAAAGCTCTCCGTGGGTACACTAAATCTGTTCATCCTCAGTTGACAGGTATCCCGAGTCCTTCACTTTCTTCCTTGTGCCTTGTCCATCTGTGGCTCAGCTCCTCTCTGATGCTCTAATATTTACTTGTAAATTAATTAGAGTTGGGTGCAAGAATAAGCCTGGCTTTGAGCTGATAGTTATATAGAGCTACATATCAAGCTTGTGCTGTGGGTGTAGCCTGTAAGTAGAGGAGTCTTTTGATAGTAGGGTGTCTAGATTTTAATTCCATCTTATTTCTTCTTTGTTAGAGTGCTTGTGCACAGGGCTCGAAAACTAGCTCAGCAATACTACCTTGTTTACCAGGAACCCATTCCCACAGCTCAGCTGGTGCAGCGAGTAGCTTCTGTGATGCAAGAATACACCCAGTCAGGGTATGTTGGTTTTCTTAATTGAAATGTATCATGAATTAGAAAACAATGATCATTTTAGAAGATATGTATAAAAAAAGAAGACTTCGTATTCTTACATTTGCTTAACAAGTAGAAAAAGTTCTTATGATGAATATTTCTGATTTTAACTGGGTCTAGAATGTTTTCTTAAGGAAAAAATGTGATTGTTTTCCTGCTGTTCACATAAAAGCTGAAAGCATCTTCCAGGAAGACAAGGTCATTTTGCCGGTGATTAAAACACTAATTGGCAGGCAGTCATTGCTGTTTTCCAGGTTTATCTTTCCAACCAGAAATGATGTAAGCACATGATAAAAGCAATAGTTCTTTGGCACATCCATATTCATTTTAATTCTCTTGAATTTGGTGTGAACATGGATGAGGTAGTATAAATACGTAAAGCCAGTGGAAAGGCTGCATTTGTTGAAAGTTGTTTTGTTAGGACACAAAACGTTGCTCACACTTACTACTGACCTTAATATTTGTATCACTCCATTTACCAAAATGATTTGATTACTGTTCCCTAGTATCATGCAGAGAATTCATTTTGAATTGATGTGTTCAGAGATGTGTTACACATGTTTTTTCAAGAGCTTGCAGGTCTAATTTGGTTCACTTGGGAGTATTAAATTCTTAGGGAGCATTGACTTTAACACTATGAAGATGCCAAGTAATTCCCATTTTCCTTTTTTCAGTGGTGTTCGTCCATTTGGAGTTTCTTTATTAATCTGTGGTTGGAATGAGGGGCGACCATATTTATTTCAGTCAGATCCGTCTGTAAGTATCATCAGATGTAGTTGAGGTATTTGTTAAAATGCTCTTTGAATCTCTAATGATGAAAACAATAACCGTAGAAAGTTTTCAGTTTAGCAGTATTTTCTTTCTCGTTTGGGCTTTAGAAAGCATGAAGCGCATATGCACTTGCACGTTTAAAATGCTGGTCATTGGGTTTTCTGATGAGGAAGCTGCATCAGTTCTGCATTCTCTCTTCTTTTTTGTTCATTAACTTCATATATTTCAATGATTTGTTGCAAGTTGGTATCAAATATCTTTAAACCCATGGAATTTTGTTACTCTGAGAAATACTGTAACGAAGATAGGGGTCTAGAGGACTGTGGTGTTCTTTTGACATCTGTTTAATCTGGGAGCTGACGTGAGTGTGACTTTCCTGCACAAACATTGATGTAACTTTACCTTATATTTGGTGGTTTTGCAAAGTGGGTGAGTGGTTTGCTCTAAAGCCGAGGTGTTCGAGTTAGGAGGTGTCTTAGAGGACACTACTGCTCCACATCTCTCCTTTGCTGTGAGAAGTGGGAGAAAAAAGTTGTGATTAGGAACCGTCTTTTGTATATTTTATGGATAATTGCAAGTTCATTCAGTTCAAATCTTACTGTCTAACTTTGTAATCTGAAAAGGCAAAAGAAAAATACTCTGATTGTTACTTAAATCAGGAAAATTAAGTATTAAGGGAACTTTACAGTGTCTGTTAGCCCATCTCTGAGCTTCTGAAGCTAAGTGACAAGCCCTCTTACCTTCCTTCCCAGTGAGTAGCAGAAGCCCCACCACTGGAGTCGTCTCCATCTTTTGCCCTTATTTCCCTCATTACATCTAAAAGGCAACTGTTTCTTTTAAAATACATCTGGTATGTTTCTTTTCAATATTTTTCTTGAGTGTGTGCATATGTATTTTTTCAACAGACAAGGCCATGTTATATGTGAGATACTGCTATTGCTTTCATTTAACATTAGATTACAAAATATGAAACTTTGAAAATTTTTAATGAAAACCTATCTCTTTATTTACTAATGATAATGAAGAATCCATCACCATTTTCAAAATATATATAATGGATTTTAGAGCCTTTTAGTCCTAGTAACTTAATTATTACTATTGATTATTTGCTTTAAGTTAACCTGTTTCCTTTAACTGGTTGTTTTGGATAGGTTGTGTATAATAAATCACACATATTTAAACTGTACATTTTGATAAATTTTCAAGTATGTAAATACCTGAGAAAACTCACCACAGTCAAGATACTGAGCCCTTTTATGCCCTTCAAAAGTCTCTCCATGCCTCCTTGTTATTTATTCCTCTAACCTTTAATAATACAATAAATGAATGTTCTTTGACCTTAAAGAGACAAATTATAGAAAAAACAAGTGGCAGGGCAATTTAATTAAGTGAATTATTTACAGTATGATTTTCTTTTCTTCCTGATTAGGGAGCTTACTTTGCCTGGAAAGCTACAGCAATGGGAAAGAACTACGTGAATGGGAAAACTTTTCTGGAGAAAAGGTAGGTTCACTGGGACTGGGTTTGCTTGCAAGCTTGCTTTTCTGTTTTTCAGCTCTCTTTAAAAAGTTAATATCATGAGTCCCAACAAATTTTGTTTATACTGTGTTGAATACTAATTTGTTTATCCTAGTTACAGATTAAAAAAAAAAACAGCAAAAAACAAACTTCTTTCCACCCTGGCTCCTTAGCCTTCAATTTTATTAAGTGGTAATATTTTTCATTTCTTAAGAGCTTCTCTTTACATTCTTATGGTTGTTTCCTAAATGTTCTTTATATTTTTAACTTTTATTTTTCCTACCATGTCAGAAAAAAAGAATTTGGAGTAAAAAATTTGTGAGGGAAGTTTTTAAATGATTTAAGTGATGTTTACATTATGACATTGAGAAAAAAAGTTGTGAAGCTAAGTACCTGGCATTGATTTAAATACATGATAGATGTGCTTGATCAAAAGTGGGGTACTATCACTGTCCTAGCACAGCAAACTACTCTCAGTTCCAGGTGTACTAGAGGCAGATTATAGTTCAATAAAACAAGTCCTAAATTTTGAATTGAAAAAGTTTGTAATTGACTTTAACCAACAGATGAACTTTCTTACATTCCCCACATAATATTAATGATACTAAAAATCTTAGACCTGGGATTAATTAGTAAACTTACATAATCTTTGGATCTTTCTTATAGCATTGTCCTTTTCTTTTTGTATGTAGTTAGTGAGTCTTCCAGACATTTCACGTGAAGTTATAACTTACAAGAGCAAACATAAGAAATGTTACGAAAGATCTGCTTTTGATTTCTCTGTTACAGTTTTAAAAACTAAATGTTGCCACCACATTCTGATTATATTGGAATATTTATACTTAAAGAAATTTCTTAAAATTAACTCATGTTAGGGTTACATGCTTCGTGATGTTAGGAATGCACACCAGGTAATTGCCAATTTCTTACTTGGGAATAGTTATTATAGTGAGGTGACTAAGAAAATTAATCTGTAGCTTGGTATTTTTAGGAGTGTGAGATTTTTTAATAATATACTGTTATATCATTGTGTTTAAGTGTTCATAAATGTAAATGTTGCCATAAATCATTGTTTTTTAAAAAAATTCTTTAGATATAATGAAGATCTGGAACTTGAAGATGCCATTCATACAGCCATATTAACCCTAAAGGTTAGCTGAATGTCTTAATTGGATTTATAACGATTTTATAATTAACTGCTTGGAAAATTGACCATATCCTCTCCCTTTTTAATAGGAAAGCTTTGAAGGGCAAATGACAGAAGATAACATAGAAGTTGGAATCTGCAATGAAGCAGGATTTAGGCGGCTAACTCCAACTGAAGTTAAGGATTACTTGGCTGCCATAGCATAATAATGAAGTGACTGAGAAATCCAGAATTTCAGATAAACTCTCTACTTAAACATGTTTAAAGTATGTTTTGTTTTGCAGACTTTTTGCATACTTATTTCTACATGGTTTAATGGACCGATGTTTTTAAAATGATACTTAATAAATCATAATAAACTGTTAAATCCAACTTCCAGCTTCTTAGAGGAGTTAGTAGAATTTCCACATAATTATTTCCTGCTTTTTATCACAGTTTTCTGGGAACTATGTTGCAAAATGGAATGGTGAAATTGCTCTTCAGTCTTCATGCAGTTTCCATCAAGTCTAATCTTGTTGCCCTCTTTACTACCAGATGTTCATGCTTCCATAAAGCAAAGTGCTGATATTGGTAAATGTCACTGATTTTATAGTTGGGAGAATCTGCAGACTTTTGTGGATTCATGAGACAAGGGAGGAAGCAGGTATTTTTTAGGCACCTTGAGGTAGGATCAGTGAAACCCTAGGGTGCTCTGAGATTACACTGGAGCTGTGAAGAGTGCTAAGCCAAATGGTCTCCTGTAGGAGATGTGTAAGTAAATAAAAAGTGGCATACTGATTCCTGTGGGTTTTTCCATCAAAGTACATAAATGTATGTAAAAGGAGCCCCTTAGATTCTCCTAGAACTCAAGGATGAATTACAGTACTTGAAATAAAATCCTAATACTTAAGTGTCCAAACTATGGCTTAAGGCCATATGCCTTTTGTCCTTAATATATATGCTCTACTCTTCCCTTCTTTTAATGGTATTATTTTGTAATGTATGTAATCTCAGTATAATCATAACTTTAATTAAAAATTTAGGCTGATACAACCGAGCAAATACTGGGGTATCTGAACACTGTTTTCATTAAATATGAAGCCATAGTGCTTAGTTTTGTTTGTTTTTTGAGGTATCTTATATCATTAGTCTGGCTCACAGAACATAAGGAAAGTTTATGAATATCATTCTTATTAATAAAGAGATAGCAGGCAGTTGTTCCATGATTTAAATGAAGCTCAAAAAATTTTGCTTAATATTTAGCCACATTTAGGGGAAAAGAGCCTTGGAGTATTTTTGTCAAGATTCTCAGTTCTGTCTAGCATCTGTCTAAAACCTGTGGCTTATTAGAGGTGGCAGAAGTGTTGCGAGAGGTGGGAGATGGCGGCTTGACCTCCTGTTTCAGGATGTTTGTCTTGAAGGCTTTAACTAATAATCTCTCTTTACAGACTCATGGTATATTGTAACGTCAGCACACTAGAAAGAGGGTAGTAAAAAGGAATGGTGTTTGGAGTCAGGTCTCAGCTCTGCCACTTACTGACCTAGTGACTGCACAGGATAATAGTCTCAGGATTTTCTGAGGACTGAATTTGATAAAAGTGAAAGGTCTTGCTCAGGTTATTGATTTAAATACTCTGAAAGTTTAGCCTGCCTTTGAATTTGCTTAGGTCCTTTCTAATGTCCAATATTAAAAAAATGGATGCCAAAGTAATACCATTAAAAGAAGGGAAGAGTAAAGGTATATATATTAAGGTCAAAAAGCATATGTGGGTTCTTACTGTAGAATAAGTTCTACAGAATAAAGGAAGGAAAAACACTGAAGCAGAGTTGTGTCCATATTTTGTTCTCTGCCTCTCGCCCCATTAAATGCAAGGCCCTGTTCACTTGAAGTGGTTTAGAACACTTTTCTCTTTGTTCTCAGTTTATTCTTCCATTGACCTTAAAATTAGCCTCTCCTTTTTGTCCTAGTTCTTGGGAAACTCAGTTGTTTGGTCTAGCCAGCCATTTCATCCTCAAACATTGTAAAACTCATTTCTAGCCTGTGGAATTCAGCATCTTTTAATCTACTCATTGTAATGCTCCTAATGTTTGTAGCTCCTCTCCATTCTAGGTCCAGTTTGTATCTTCTCACTTAAAATATTTGCCTCTACTTGTTATGTCCTTTCTCTTTTCCAGTTCCTCACTAAACCATGAATTTAAGATCGCAATTTATTAGCAATGAAACATGGAAATGGTTAAAATTCATATAATGTGGGAGCAGGAGGGAGTTGCAAAGGAAAGGGAGAATGAGGAAGAAAACTAATACTTCTAATTACCTAGTGCTGATTGGGCACCCGGGGTGATTAAAGGAGTTTTCATCTGTTCAGTTGATGTTCATGAGGTGGAACTGAGACAACCCTCAGTCCTTAACCTCACCTCTTCATCAGGTGTCTCCTTGCCAGTGGAGGTAAAGCTTCCTCAGCCCCTCTTGCCAAGATGAGCAACTGATAGTGAATTGCACAAGGACATAGAAGAGTTGGTATGCTTCCTTGGTTTAGATTGCTCATCTGAAATGCAGTCCAGTGCTCCTGTGTTAATGTCACATTACCTCAGATGGTTCCTTCAGACTCCTCCCTTACCTGCTCTTGAAGACTTAGAACCAGCACTTTATGGCTGCCAGGTAAGTGATTCTTCCTAAGCATAAAATAAAAAGGTAACTTAACACTTCATCAAATGCTATTTTCCTGCGTTAGATCATGTTTAACCTTTTTAGGTATTCCATCAACTACTCAATTCCACATTGCAAAATAGGCTTGTACAGTTATTTCTGGATTTCTGAGGTTTGCCTACTGTGTAAACTTTTATTCTGCAAGATGAGAATTTCAAACTTGTACCACCCTCAATTTCTCTGCCTTAATTAGGTCACAATGTTTGGTCTAAAAGGCCTTTATTATGGGTAAGTATACTAAGATTACATTTCCTAAATAATTTTCCTGGAAGTGATAATTGCCTCACTTTTGTTTGCATTGTTTTCTGTGTAGCTGTCACTAATTCTTACCAGATAACCCCCAAAAGGATTGTAAAACCCTCTGCAGACCATTTTCCTTCGTATATCAGCTGTCAGGTAATCTAACTATTCTCTCCCTAATCCTTGAACACCTTCCAGGACCACACACTTCCAAGAAGCTCTTTATTGGAACCCTGTCTTGTCTCCCCGTTCTAAGCCAGGCTATTTGCTTGTGTGAAACTATTCTCTCTTGATTGCCTGGGTTTAAAAATTGTAGGTTAAAAATGATCTCCATGTTTTGAAGGCAGTTGCTCCCTACTGGACCCTGTTGTTGCTGATAAGCCTAATGCTGTTGTAGATGTATGATGCCAAATCCTTTGTTTATAACTTGGTTGCCTTCTACAACTCTTAGGGTCTTTTATCTGCAGTGTTCTGAAATTTCATAATGTGCCTTTGTGTAGGTTTCTTAACATTCATTGTGCTGAGCGCTCAGTATTCCCTATCACTGAGAAACATCTTTCAGTTTAGGTAAATTTTCTCATATTTGAGAAATTGTTTTTTGTTTTTGCTCTATTTTTTCACCTGCTTTTTTATTATACTTTGTGGTAGACTTTTACCCACTCTTCATACTCTTGTACTGATACCAGTTTACATTTTGAAGAACTAGTTCCTATATTGTCATCTCCCCTTCAAGTCCTCTTGGTTCATGGATGAAATCTTTTGAAAAACTGTTTTGTTTGGCTTAATGTTTCCTTCAAATTCCAAACAGAAAAATGTCTGGAAGTGTTATATTTGTGAGGGAGTCCTGAATCTATTATTGGGGGTTGCTTAATGTCAGGATCTGTAACTCATTTCCCTAAGGTCTTTCATTTGTTGAGTTTTCCAGAGAAAAACTGGGAACAGGAGATGAGAGCCAGAGTTCTGGGAAGGGCAGAGGAAGGCCTGATAGCATTCACCGTTCTGTGGAAGAAGTTTTGCTCTTCATAATTGTCTAGAACCTCCGTGGTTACACATCTTAAGCATTATAAACTCTAGTGTTCTGCCTGGGGAAGGACAGGTAACCGCCCAGCTGCCCTGAATGGAAGAGAGGCCTGCATGTTTGCTCATGTCACAGATGTTCAGGCAATGCCCATTTCAATCCTGCCTCACCCCTCCTTTCTACCTTCCAGGCATCTGGGGTTCCAAAGATGTTCTGGATTTCTGTGTCCTGAATCACTACAGTTTATCCACTCAGCTAACCCCTTTTGCAGAGAGGCTGGCTGGGTTAAATAACCTCTCTGGATTTACCTGTAAAATACATCCGCATTTTAGGTTAAGAGGATTGAATAAATTGATACGTGAGAAGAGAACACTTCCTGCCATATAGTTAGCGTCAAATGTTACTGCTTGTCTTCCAAATGTGTTGACATACCTCATGGGAAGGCGTCTTCTGTTCTTTCGGTTTTTGTGGGCTTATGCCTTTTTTAGCCTTTTACTTGTATTTAAGTAAGGTTTGAGGAAGGAGTAGGCATACACAGGATTAATTTTAACTTGAAGTCTTATTTTTTTAGTATTAGCTTTATCAAAGCCCTAATCTTTGTCGGTGACTTTGGATAACTCTACTAGGCTAATACAAATTTCTCCCTCAGAAGCCACCCAATCACTTAATCTCTTCAGAAAGGCTAGCACTTCTCTACAGTGTCACACTTTCTATGGAAATCGCAGGATAGTGTAGTGGAAAGAGTTAGGGCTTGGAGTCAGAAATCCCAGCTCCCGCGTTTGCCAAGCCTCCATCCTGTTTCCTCTTCTGTTAAAATGAGCCTCCCCCCACCCCACCCCAAGACAACCATTGTCTGGCACTCGGTAGGGGTTTGAGCTCGTTAGCGGGAGTAAGAGAGTTGGGTGCATCCATGACATTTTCTCCACCAAAACGCACTGATTCCAGCCCCGGGGGACTAGTGGTAGGCCGCGCGGGTTAGCAGGCCTGGGGCCCTGGGGATCGAGCAACTAGTGCCCCAGTGGTAATGAGGTGAGGCTAGCTCTGCGCCCTCGGTCCCAGCTGCTCTTCTGCGGCCGGCCCGGTAGCTGTGAGCTCTGGGAACCGCTTGTGGAGAAGCCAGGTGCCCTCAACAAACATGGCCGGCGCGCTAGCGTCAGCCGCGGTCGGAAGGCCACGCTGCCGCCTGGGAATCGCGGGCACGGCGTCACCCGGCGCGAGACCACGTGATGCAGGAAAGCCCCCGAGGCGGTGGCGCTCAAGCGGGCGGAGCCCCTGCGGCGGCTTGAGTTGGGTGGGGGCTGCGCGGCGGGGCTTCCGGCTGGTCCCGGCCTCGCGCGCGCACATGCCAGTCTCCTCGTGCTCGCGGTCCTGACGCTGCCGGTGAGGAGGCGGGGAGGGCGGAGAAAGGGCTCGTGGCGCCCCTTCGAGGCCGGAGGGGGCTGGGCCGGGCCCGCCTGGCCGGGCAGAGATGGGAGGAGGGGGCCGTGTTGGCTGCAGCTCGCCTTCCGCCGCGCCCTCCGCGCCCTATGCCGGCCGCGCGGCTGTAGGAGCCGGAGCCTGCCGATCTGCCTGCCTGTGGACCGCGCAGGGCCAGAGGCCCGAGGCCCGTCCGGAAGGCCCCGCCGACCTCCGTGCGCCGCGGGCTGCACTCGTGGCTTTTACCTAATCTTCAGGCTTTTCCTTTGGAGTGGGGTAGGGACTCCGGCTGATGGGTTCCTTCGGTGTTTTAAAATACGCTGGTTTTACGTCAAATGCAGGAACGAGGCAGTGTAGATTCCTTGGCAGGTGTACCGTGTGCCCGTGGGAAATCCCGAGACAGCCGGTTAAAGGAGACCCAGTCATCAAGGAGGAATAGGTTAGAAAGCCTTAGTTGGTGTGGTCAATTTTAGGAGAGGCACGCTTGCTTTGGACAATTTGCCAAGCAGCTAGTCCCTGTGGGTATTTTTATTTTAATCGTTTTATTTTCCATTCGGAGTCTTAGTATTTCTCCACAACGCAACAGTAAGGTTGTTGATAAGGGAATTCCTTATTGGCAGATTGCTGAATTACTGCATTTTAATCCGACCAGGGCCATGCCTTGGACTTCATTACCTTCAAGCTGAAGAAATGAAAATCTAAAGTGTATGAGAATACAGCAGACCTAAGAAAGTGTTCAAATGTATTGCTGTCATCCTTTCCCTAGCTGCTAGATGAGGGAATTACTCCAAAAACAGACGTGCAGAAACCCAGGTTCATACACCCCACCTACATAAATTTGTTGTTAGATTGAAGTTTTATAATCCTCAGTGAAGGATTGATTGCCATAGTTTTTAAGCAGTGTTTCAATTTGCCTTGTTTTTCTTTTCATAGGGAAGGAATAATGTTGTCAGCATGTCTGCACACTCCATGCTCTGTGAAAGAATCGCCATAGCCAAGGAACTGATCAAGAGAGCAGAATCACTTTCGAGATCAAGAAAAGGTGGCATAGAAGGTGGTGCAAAGCTATGCAGCAAACTGAAGGCAGAATTAAAATTCTTACAGAAAGTAGAAGCTGGAAAAGTAGCTATTAAGGAATCTCATTTACAGAGCACTAACCTAACACACCTAAGAGCCATTGTGGAATCAGCAGAAAACTTGGAAGAAGTTGTTAGTGTTCTTCATGTCTTTGGTTACACAGATACCTTGGGGGAAAAACAGACCCTTGTGGTGGATGTAGTTGCAAATGGTGGTCATACTTGGGTGAAAGCCATTGGCCGGAAGGCTGAAGCTCTGCATAACATTTGGCTAGGCAGGGGCCAGTATGGTGACAAAAGCGTCATCGAGCAGGCTGAAGACTTTCTCCAGGCCAGTCACCAGCAGCCAGTGCAGTATAGCAACCCTCACATCATCTTCGCATTTTATAACAGTGTCTCCAGCCCTATGGCTGAGAAGCTGAAAGAAATGGGCATATCTGTGAGAGGAGACATAGTCGCAGTGAACTCTCTGTTATGTCACCCTGAAGAGCTCCGACTGAGTGAGAGTGAATCGGATGATGAGGGCCCTGAACTTTTGCAGGTGACCAGAGTAGACCGAGAGAATATACTAGCGAGTGTTGCGTTTCCAACAGAGATTAAGGTCGATGTGTGCAGAAGAGTAAACCTGGACATTACTACTTTAATCACGTATGTATCTGCCCTCAGCTACGGAGGCTGCCACTTTATCTTCAAAGAAAAAGTGCTCACGGAACAAGCAGAGCAAGAGAGGAAAGAACAGGTTTTACCACAGTTGGAGGCATTTATGAAGGACAAGGAGTTGTTTGCTTGTGAATCAGCTGTCAAGGATTTTCAGTCTATTCTAGATACCTTAGGTGGACCTGGGGAGAGAGAGAGGGCCATTATGTTAATTAAACAAATTAACGTGGTGCCAGACCAGCCTTCCGAGCGTGCCTTGAGACTAGTGGCCAGTTCAAAAATCAATAGCCGATCATTAACGATTTTTGGGACAGGAGATACTCTAAAAGCTATCACAATGACTGCCAATAGTGGTTTTGTCAGAGCTGCCAACAACCAGGGTGTTAAATTTAGTGTGTTTATCCATCAGCCCAGAGCACTTACTGAGAGCAAAGAGGCTCTAGCCACCCCCTTAGCAAAAAACTACACAACTGAACACTAACGATAGCCTTTAAATATTGTCATGGAAGTGGGTTATTTATACCAAAGGCTGGGTCTTCCCATCTAAATTGGAAAATAAAAAGGCCTTAGTAAAAATAATACTTAGAACTCTCAAACCCGTACAGTTGATTGTGTGTCTCATCTGTAAATCGTATAACTTAAAGTAGAAAAACTTGAGAGACTTTATCAAACTATCTAAATTATAGCAATTACTTCTATATAAGGCTTTCGGATGTATGACAGTACTTTGATTCAGTAGGGCTGCAGCCCTCTGCTGGTAATCCTATTTCGTGGAATACGGCTATACAGCATCTTGCATTAAAAAAGCTTGTTTTTCATTATATTGGTTTATCCATTGATGTGGATTGCTGGGAGGTAATAGTTTATAATTAACTTTAGATTCTAGAGTTATGGCCATTATTAATGTAAAGAAACTTCCTGACACTTGCTATATGTTGGGCAGTCTGGTGGGTATGTTTACAAAGAATATATTAATATAGAAGAAAAGTGAATACTTGTGATTCAAGTCCCATGAATGCATTGATACACCTTTGTGAAAAGAGAGCCAGCAATTGCACTACTGTAAACCTAGGATGTTTAAGATACTAATTTGAATAAATTGAAAGCAATTACCTGAAACACTAAAAGAATTCATATTTTACTTCTAAGTACAAAAAGCCCCATGTTGGAAGTATTTGAATTATGAATACTCCTTCTCTGTTCTTTTTGCAAGTGGCAGTTGACAATTGCATTACTTCCCTATTGTGAAACGGTGGTATGGGAGATTCCATGCCTGTTTTAAGACACAAGTTGTAGTTGAAAATAAATCTTTATGTCCACATTGCACTAGGTGTTTATTAATTTGCAACAAAGCAAAATTAGCAATGTATATATTCACATTTTAAAAATTGGGAAATTGAGTTTTAGAGCTTAAGTATTAACATACGCTAGGTGTAGGAGCCGGTGTTAGAGCTTTGATCTTGGGTTGCTACAGCCTGACCTCCTACTGTGCCAACTCTTCTCTTTGGTGAGAAGACAAACTCAATTTCCCAGTGTTGGGGAAGTGGAATTTGATCGTAGAAGTACACAAACACTGAAATGAAATGCAAAGTTATATGGGGTGTTTACCTTTGGAGAGATTCTATTACTAAGTCCACTTTACTCAGGGGGAAAGGCTGTGATTGGGGTTCCAGTTTAGTGTAGAGAGGAAAATTTAACTTGCAGTACAACTGAAATTGTCTAGTGTTAGAAATTGGATTTAGGCCTTTTCAAGCATCTGTTAAGGTACTAATGTTCTTGGTACTGTCAATATTGAGCAGCATTTTAACGGTTTGGTATAAAAGATGAATAATTGATGTTTGCTCTAAGGAATTCTTAATCTGAATTGGAGGTGAACAACTCCGGTATGCACTAAATTCTCTGTAAGATTATGCTTATAATACTACGGGGACACTAAGGGAGTAATTTTTGAAATGTGGTCAAGAAGTCAGTTACATTTGAGAATTGGTGTGAGATTTTACAAGTGCACAGGGAGTGGGATTGGAAAGATAACAGAAGTGTGAGAATGAGTGTGTTCAGAGGCCAGGCTTGTGGGGATAGTTTATAAATCTTGAAATGAAGCCAGAAGAGTAGATGAAGTCTGTCTCTGAAGAGCTTGGTGTTAGAGAGCCACTGGCAAATTTTCAAGAAAGGTTGGTTCATGCATGATCAGATCACTTTAAGGAAAAGATCAAAAACCTGTAGTGTGGGGGAAGCATTAAAGGAAGGAAAGTTGGGACTATAGTGGCCTTGGCTGGAGCAGTAATGATGGAATGTGAAGGTTTGGGTATATACTGGATTTGCTCAAGGCAGAATTGACATGGTATTTATTTTATAAACATTTGTTGAATGCTGTAATGTGCTTTCAAGGAGTAGCTGGAAGAAGGAAGATTTCCATCTCCACCCACTGTGGATGGATCCCTAAGAGCTTGCTTCTTTGCAGACTAGAATGTGTACAGCCAACACAATCTTTAAGGAAGCTACATTCTAAAGTGGCCACAGCTGTGGTATCCTCAGTGACAATTATCTTTTTCCAGACATTCGGGGATTCCTAACAATACAATCAATAATGCAAGCAAGAGATACGGACAAGTAGTGGGATGCTGGGTCTTGGAATGTGAAGTAAGACAGTGTCTTGTATAGAAATACACACACACAACTTACACATATATCAAAAGATCTGCTTCAGCTGACTACCAAGATAATTGACAAAGATAAATGAGAGTAATAAAAAGAAAGAACTTACAGTTAAAAACTATCAAGTTGAAGGACTCACATAGTTACAAAGCAAAGCAAATGTCCAAAAAATTATGAAAGTGAAGATATATAAAAATTACAATAATGACTAGAAATTGGAATGGTGGGGAAAAGAAAAGCATTTTAAAAAATCCTCATCTTAATTTAGAAGGGGAGTCAATAAGTTTATAATTGTTGCCATTGAAAAATAGAGCAATGTAGTTTTAGGTATCAAATAAGAAATGGAACTAGTATAAGTTAAACCAAACTGAATCACTTTCAAATGAGGGGCAAGATGGAGAGTAGACACAGTCCATATAGGAAAAGAAGTCAAAGGAATTCTCAAGAAAGCTTAAACACCAGAAAGCATAAAACGAGAGACCTGTAAGGCCAAGAAGGATATAGAATAGTTGTGGAGAAAATTATAAGGAAATATACTACATTACTGTTTTTATGCATTTGGAAATATCAGTGAAATATGAGTGAGACTTGAAGAAATAGAAAAACTAACCAGTAGTTATCAAAAAAGTTGTCTTAATGAGTTGTTAATCACCTCCAAAAATTGCAGGCCCAGTTAGCTTCAATAGATAAATTTTTGCTTACTTTAATATTTCAAGTAATCCCCTGGCTGTAAATAGAATGGAACATGGTAGTAAGTGGGGTGGAAATATTTAGTGCAGTGACCTGCAGTGTTCCTTTTACCCCTGTTGCCCTGCCCCAAGATGAGAACTTTGACAGGCTGCTGGTGAAGGACTGGAGCCCAGGTCTGTAACTTACTTTATGTAATAGTAGCCTGGTTGTCTCAGGTCGTTACTGTATTGGGAATGTTTTCAAATTCATCTTATGGAATATAAACATACTTCTGATACTAAAGCTCAACAAGATAACCTAAAACAGAAAGCTGCAGCAATATTTCAGCTGAAGAATGTATATGCACCAACATTCCAGATAAAGTAGGTCCCAGGGAGAGAACACCTCACCTTGTGGGAATCTTGTTCCTGAGTGGATGAAAGGCTGAGATGAGGCCCCAACTTTAATATTAGGGTCTTAGGGACTAAGTAAGCTCCATGCTGGAATAAAATCAGAGGCATAAGACCTGAGGTCAGAGGTCATCCCAAGACTCCTGCAGGAAGCCAGACCCGTTGACAGGCTGCAGCCCCAAAAGAGACTCTTGTAAATATTTCCCAGGAGACAGCAAGGATCCTAGTGGCTCCAAGAAGAAGAAAACAAGTCTGAGCGAAATCAAGCCCAGCCTGTGCTCTGGTTTGAATACATGGCATCATTCTGGACTTGGGGACACTTCAGTTTCTCAAGCCTCACAGAGGCCAGCGGAAAAATGAAGTTTTGCTTGGATGAGCTTTCAGTGAGACATTGTAAAAACATTGTAAAAACCTTCCACCACCAGTGAGTCAGCAACCCAAAAAGTTCCTCAGTATTGGGATCTTTGATGTGCTTTCCCATGTATATTCTTTAAAGGGAATAATTCAAAGTGGCAGATGGAGGCTAAAATATCATCTGCAACAAAACATTGCCTATAGCTAAGTTGGAGGATGTGTTTAAATCTGCAGCAAATGGGTTGAACCCCAGAATTAGGTAGATGCTACCCACCTGGTCATAGGTAGTACTGGCCACGTGACAGGACAGCTTGTCTGCTCAGAGTTGCAGAGAGCACCTCACCCACGGGAAACTTGTTCCCAAGAGGAAAAGGGGCAGAGATGAGCCGAGCATCCCAGGTGGTCCCCTCCAATTCAGCAATCACGTAAATGACTCTGTATTCCCAGACGTGGAGAAGGGCCAGGAGTGTACTGGAGGGAAAGAACCCCCTGCCTCTGCTCTCATGAAAACCAGAGGAGAAGAGGCACTTCCCTTTCTACATAAATAAAAATGGTTAAAAAGGAAAGAATACAGGCAAATAGGACTTCTAGGAATAGAAAAACTCTCCCTAAAAGTGAAAGCTCAGAAACAAGTAAGTTTTTATGGATGGAAATGACAGAAAATCCACGAGACTGAGACATGGAGGATGAGTAGGAGGGTCAACAAGAGTACAGCAAACTGGGCTGGCCCTCTGGGGGCTGGGAACACTCGAGGCCTCACTCTCCCCATCTTGCATTTTCCCCGAAGTGCTCAAATTCCTTGCTGATGATACCTGAGTGGAAGTCTGTTAGTGCCGTCTCCTCCCCCACCTTTTTCCTGGCTTAATGTGGGTGATAGCAAGGCTTGATAGCTAATGAGCATAAGAGCAGTGGTAGAATTGGGGAACTCACCATTTTTTCATTCTGAAGGAAATAATGCTATGAGCATGAGAGAAAGGCCAAGGGAATCTTGCACATGTTGGCGCCGACTCCCTTGCTTGACCCCGGACTTCTTGCTGTGTAAAACAATAAAACCCCTATTTATTTAAGCCACTGTAGTTGGTTTTTCCATTATATTTCTGACATGCAGAATTATTTGTTCCAAAATAAGAGAATAGACAGAATGTGAAAAATGTGATAAATGCATTTTTCAAATATACAGATGAACAATTAGAAAAGGAGCACTCACATACCCATCACTCAGGCTGAGAGTGTAATTTTCACTTGTTTGCTTTATCTAGGTTTTTCTTTTGCTTGAACATTTGAAAATAAGCTATATACATCATGATATTTAACTTATATATCTCTCATTATTCAGCTCTAAAAAGAACATTTTTTTAATACATATGATTCCATGAGCACATCTAATAAAATTAACAGTCATTCTGAAACATCCTGAATGCCTGGTCTGAATTCAGAAGTCAGGGGACTGTCAACCAGGATCCAATCAAACAGTAGGCATTGCGTCTGGATTTAAGTTGCTTAATTCTCTTTTAATCTAAAGCATTATCCCCCTCTTCTTTCATGACTTTGACTTTTGAAGATACCAAGACAGCTGTTTTATGGAATACCCTATATTCTTGATTTGTCCAGTTGTTCTAGTGGTAAATTGCATTTCCTGTAAACTAGAAATGAGATTTAAAGGCTGGATCTACTTCTGATTAAACATTTGGGGCCGAAATTTTATAGGTGTTCTTCATTTTGCATCACACCAGGAGCCATATAGCATCTGGTTGTTCCACCATTAGTGATGTTGAGTTGTGTCCCTGAATATGAAGCCAGAGCTTTCCATTCCAGTTATATTTTTCCCCTTGGGGCTGGCAAGTTAATTAAATTATACTTTTGCACCAGTGTGAATGTTCAATTCTCCATTGCCCTCTACCTAATGATTACAGCACTGGTGATTATAACCTGAATCAATAATTTCATTCAGAATAACAAAATGGTGATTTCCGAGATTCTACCATTACTTTTACACTTATTAGCTATCATTCTTCTGCAAGGAAGAGCTTTCCTTTTGAGCTGGGGCCTTTTGACATATCCTTAATTCCTTCCCTGTAATTAATGATTTTTAGAGTAAGGGGTTGATGTAATAGTCACCTCTAATAACAACAATAACTTTTTTGGAGGGATATACTGTTTTGTGAGTGCCATATTAGACTTACGAAGTTTTATATATTCAATTGTGCCCATTTCAATTACACTTCTTTTTTGTTAAAATACTTAATTTTTTACTATGACAATTTTTTTAGAGCAGTTTTAGATTAAAAAAAAACTGGAGAGAATAAAGGTCCAGAGATTAATAAAGTATAGAGACTTCCCATATACTCTCAGTGCCCTTGTGTATACAGCCTTCTCCCAACAAACATCCCCCACCAGAGTGGCACATTTGTTACAATTGATAAAACTGCCTACACTGACTCAACAAAATCACCCAAAGTCCATAGTTAACATCACTGTTCACTCTTGGTGGTGTGCATTCTACGTGTTTGGAATGTAGATGGGTAACTAGATTACCCATCAGTATGGGATCCAAGTGTTTTCAAGACTGTAAAGATGCTCTGTGCTGTGCCTATTCAACCCTCTTCCCTCCCCTGCTAGAGCAACTACTGATCTCTTTACTGCTTCCACAGTTTTGCCTTTTCCAGAATGTTATGTAGTAGGAAACATCCAACCTTTTCAGATTAGTTTGATTTATGATTTCTCCATGTCTTTTCATGAGTTGACAGTTTATCTCTTTTTAGCACTGAATAATATTCTATCGTTTGGCTATACTACTTTATCCATTCACTTACTGAAAGACACCTTGGCTGCTTCCAAGTTTTGGCAGATATAAATAATATAAAACATACATGTGCAGTTTTTGTGTGGATCTAAGTTTTCAACTCATTTGGGTAAATAATAAAGAGTGTGATTGCTGGATCACATGGTAAGAGTATGTTTTGTTTGGTGGCTGTACCATTTTGCAATCCTACCAGGAATGAATGAGAGTTCTTCTTGTTCCATATCCTCACCAACATTTGGTGGCACCAGTGTTCTGGATTTGGGCCATGCTAATAGGTGTGTAGTAGAATCTCATTGTTTTTAAATTTTCATTTCCCTGATGACATATGATGTGGAGCATCTATTCATATGTTTATTTGACATCTGTATTGCTTTGGGAAGGTGTCCGTTAGGTGTTTGGCCCATTTTTTAATCAGGTTGTTTGTTTTCTTTTTTTTCATTTTTTTTTTTCACTTTTTTTTTTTTTTTTAATAATTATTTTTTACTGAAGGGTAGTTGACGCACAGTATTACATTACATTAGTTTCAAGTGTACAACACAGTGGTAGAACATTTATATACATAATTCTAGGTTCCAGCTATCACCCTACCAAGCTGTTACAATATCTTGACTATATTCCTTATGCTATACATTACATCCCGGTTACTTATTTATTTTACCATTGGAAGTCTCTCCTTTTATTTTTTTTTTTTTTGTGAGGGCATCTCTCATATTTATTGATCTAATGGTTGTTAACGACAATAAAATAATAAAATTCTGTATAGGGGAGTCAGTGCTCAATGCACAATCATTAATCCACCCCAAGCCTAATTTTCGTCAGTCTCCAATCTTCTGAGGCATAACAAACAAGTTCTTACATGTAGAGCAAATTCTTACATAATGAATAAGTTACATAGTGAACAGTACAAGGGCAGTCATCACAGAAACTTTCGGTTTTGCTCATGCATTATGAACTCTAAACAGTCAGTTCAAATATGAATACTCATTTGGTTTTTATACTTGATTTATATGTGGATACCACATTTCTCTCTTTATTATTATTATTTTTAATAAAATGCTGAAGTGGTAGGTAGATACAAGATAAAGGTAGAAAACATAGTTTAGTGTTGTAAGAGAGCAAATGTAGATGATCAGGTGTGTGCCTGTAGACTATGTGTTAATCCAAGCTAGACCAGGGCAATAAAACATCCACATATGCAGAAGATTTCTCTCAGAACAGGGGGGGTGAGGTTCTAAGCCTCACCTCTGTTGATCCCCAATTTTTCACCTGATGGCCCCCCTGCGACTGTGCCTGTCTTAGGTTGTTCCTCCCTTGAGGAATCTTACCCGTCTCTGGCTAACCAGTCATCTTCCGGGGCCATACAGGGAAATGTGAAGTTGGTAAGTGAGAGGGAAGCCTTATTGTTTGAAAAGGTTAGCTTTTTACTTCTTTGCATATTTATGCCCTGTGGCTTCTATGCCCAGCATTTGTCTTGAGGTATCTTTACCACTTGGAGGAGTTATTATACTCGGTAAATTTGATATGAGGCACGAATTCTATTTAAGGGTTGTAATTAGGAAGGAAGAAGAAAAGCTATAGAAGTAGCAGGCGGAAGAAAACATGGGAAGATTGATTATTTCTTTGACAAATCTTCTGGTAGAGTAACTTCAGCATATATAGGTTTTAAGCTACTACTTAAATTGCGCACACACATTAACATAATAGGAGTATAGTTACATAACCAAAGCATATCTGTAATTACCAGCCATCTCCAGTGAAACCAAGAAAACCATTAAGGCACCTTAGGCATTTGTGAAAACTTATCTATGATATGGTGGATATTGTCCAACTGAACTTGAACAGTCTGAGAGAAATCAGACAAATTAAAACAACCCATTCCTGGGGACTGTTCACATGCCATATGTTCTTTTAACAGTAAATAGTCTGTAGTTGTAAGAGTTTGGAGCGCTACAATTTGCACTTCTCCAAATTCTTGGTTGAGTTCCAACAGTATAGATCCAGTCAAATTTGTTGTTTTACTGTATGCACAGGCCAGCTTAGATATCTCCTTCCTCATTCCCATGGCAAGTCCAGGAACTGGTGGGATGAGTGCATCTACAGCTGTAGCAGTGCATGGATCTTTGTTGGGGTTTTTTGATGATCATCTTCTGGCATGAGTCTTCCAGAGAGTGCAGATGTTGGAAGTTCTTTTTCATATCGTATCTTAGTTCATTTTCGGGGTAGCCCAATTAGGCTTTGATCCTCTGTATAAACACAAACAGACCCTTTGCCTACACTTTTATATGCCCTTTATACCCTTGTGCAGAACTCGTTGGAGGTTACCACACAGGAACTGCCCTTTTTTTTTTTTTTTTTTTTGCTTTGTTTTTGGTATCACTAATCTACACTTACATGACGAATATTATGTTTACTAGGCTCTCCCCTATACCAGGTCCCCCCTATAAACCCCTTTACAGTCACTGTCCATCAGCATAGCAAAATGTTGTAGAATCACTACTTGCCTTCTCTGTGTTGTACAGCCCTCCCTTTTCTCCTACCCCCCCATGCATGTTAATCTTAATACCCCCCTACTTCTCCCCCCCTTATCCCTCCCTACCCACCCATCCTCCCCAGTCCCTTTCCCTTTGGTACCTGTTAGTCCATTGTTGAGTTCTGTGATTCTGGTGCTGTTTTGTTCCTTCAGTTTTACCTTTGTTCTTATATTCCACAGATAAGTGAAATCATTTGGTATTTCTCTTTCTCCGCTTGGCTTGTTTCACTGAGCATAATACCCTCCAGCTCCATCCATGTTGCTGCAAATGATTGGATTTGCCCTTTTCTTATGGCTGAGTAGTATTCCATTGTGTATATGTACCACATCTTCTTTATCCATTCATCTATTGATGGACATTTAGGTTGCTTCCAATTCTTGGCTATTGTAAATAGTGCTGCAATAAACATAGGGGTACATCTGTCTTTCTCAAACTTGATTGCTGTGTTCTTGGGGTAAATTCCTAGGAGTGGAATTCCTGGGTCAAATGGTAAGTCTGTTTTGAGCATTTTGATATACCTCCATACTGCTTTCCACAATGGTTGAACTAACTTACATTCCCACCAGCAGTGTAGGAGGGTTCCCCTTTCTCCACAGCCTCGCCAACATTTGTTGTTGTTTGTCTTTTGGATGGCAGCCATCCTTACTGGTGTGAGGTGATACCTCATTGTAGTTTTAATTTGCATTTCTCTGATAATTAGCGATGTGGAGCATCTTTTCATGTGTCTGTTGGCCATCTGTATTTCTTTTTTGGAGAACTGTCTGTTCAGTTCCTCTGCCCATTTTTTAATTGGGTTATTTGATTTTTGTTTGTTGAGGCGTGTGAGCTCCTTATATATTCTGGACGTCAAGCCTTTATCGGATGTGTCATTTTCAAATATATTCTCCTATACTGTAGGGATCCTTCTTGTTCTATTGATGGTGTCTTTTGCTGTACAGAAGCTTTTCAGCTTAATATAGTCCCACTTACTCATTTTTGCTGTTGTTTTCCTTGCCCGGGGAGATATGTTCTAGAAGAGGTCACTCATGTTTATGTCTAAGAGGTTTTCGCGTATGTTTTCTTCCAGAGTTTAATGGTTTCATGGCTTACATTCAGGTCTTTGATCCATTTTGAGTTTACTTTTGTATATGGGGTTAGACAATGGTCCAGTTTCATTCTCCTACATGTAGCTGTCCAGTTTTGCCAGCACCACCTGTTGAAGAGACTGTCATTTCGCCATTGTATGTCCATGGCTCCTTTATCAAATATTAATTGACCATATATGTCTGGGTTAATGTGTGGATTCTCTAGTCTGTTCCATTGGTCTGTGGCTCTGCTCTTGTGCCAGTACCAAATTGTCTTGATTACTATGGCTTTATAGTAGAGCTTGAAGTTGGGGAGTGAGATCCCCCCTACTTTATTCTTCTTTCTCAGGATTGCTTTTGCTATTCGGGGTCTTTGGTGTTTCCATATGAATTTTTGAATTATTTGTTCCAGTTCATTGAAGAATGTTGCTGGTAGTTTCATAGGGATTGCATCAAATCTGTATATTGCTTTGGGCAGGATGGCCATTTTAACGATATTAATTCTTCCTAGCCACGAGCATGGGATGCGTTTCCATCTGTTAGTGTCCCCTTTAATTTCTCTTAAGAGTGACTTGTAGTTTTCAGAGTATAAGTCTTTCACTTCTTTGGTTAGGTTTATTCCTAGGTATTTAATTTTTTTTGATGCAATTGTGAATGGAGTTGTTTTCCTGATTTCTCTTTCTGTTGGTTCATTGTTAGTATATAGGAAAGCCACAGATTTCTGTGTGTTGATTTTGTATCCTGCAACTTTGCTGTATTCCGATATCAGTTCTAGTAGTTTTGGGGTGGAGTCTTTAGGGTTTTTTATGTACAGTATCATGTCATCTGCAAATAGTGACAGTTTAACTTCTTCTTTACCAATCTGGATTCCTTGTATTTCTTTATTTTGTCTGATTGCCGTGGCTAGGACCTCCAGTACTATGTTAAATAACAGTGGAGAGAGTGGGCATCCCTGTCTAGTTCCCGATCTCAGCGGAAATGCTTTCAGCTTCTCGCTGTTCAATATAATGTTGGCTGTGGGTTTATCATAGATGGCCTTTATTATGTTGAGGTACTTGCCCTCTATTCCCATTTTGCTGAGAGTTTTTAACATGAATGGATGTTGAACTTTGTCAAATGCTTTTTCAGCATCTATGGAGATGATCATGTGGTTTTTGTCTTTCTTTTTGTTGATGAGGTGGATGGTGTTGATGGACTTTCGAATGTTGTACCATCCTTGCATCCCTGGGATGAATCCCACTTGGTCATGGTGTATGATCCTTTTGATGTATTTTTGAATTCGGTTTGCTAATATTTTGTTGAGTATTTTTGCATCTACGTTCATCAGGGATATTGGTCTGTAGTTTTCTTTTTTGGTGGGGTCTTTGCCTGGTTTTGGTATTAGGGTGATGTTAGCTTCATAGAATGAGTTTGGGAGTATCCCCTCCTCCTCTATTTTTTGGAAAACTTTAAGGAGAATGGGTATTATGTCTTCCCTGTATGTCTGATAAAATTCCAAGGTAAATCCATCTGGCCCGGGGGTTTTGTTCTTTGGTAGTTTTTGGATTACCGCTTCAATTTCGTTGCTGGTAATTGGTCTGTTTAGATTTTCTGTTTCTTCCTGGGTCAATCTTGGAAGGTTATATTTTTCTAGGAAGTTGTCCATTTCTCCTAGGTTTCCCAGCTTGTTAGCATATAGGTTTTCATAGTATTCTCCAATAATTCTTTGCATTTCCGTGGGGTCCGTCATGATTTTTCCTTTCTCGTTTCTGATACTGTTGATTTGTGTTGACTGTCTTTTCTTCTTAATAAGTCTGGCTAGAGGCTTATCTATTTTGTTTATTTTCTCGAAGAACCAGCTCTTGGTTTCATTGATTTTTGCTATTGTTTTATTCTTCTCAATTTTATTTATTTCTTCTCTGATCTTTATTATGTCCCTCCTTCTGCTGACCTTAGGCCTCATCTGTTCTTCTTTTTCCAATTTCGATAATTGTGACATTAGACCATTCATTTGGGATTGCTCTTCCTTTTTTAAATATGCTTGGATTGCTATATACTTTCCTCTTAAGACTGCTTTTGCTGTGTCCCACAGAAGTTGGGGCTTAGTGTTGTTGTTGTCATTTGTTTCCATATATTGCTGGATCTCCATTTTGATTTGGTCATTGATCCATTGATTATTTAGGAGCGTGTTGTTCAGCCTCCATGTGTTTGTGAGCCTCTTTGCTTTCTTTGTACAGTTTATTTCTAGTTTTATGCCTTTGTGGTCTGAAAAGTTGGTTGGTAGGATTTCAATCTTTTGGAATTTTCTGAGGCTCTTTTTGTGGCCTAGTATGTGGTCTATTCTGGAGAATGTTCCATGTGCACTTGAGAAGAATGTATATCCCGCTGCTTTTGGATGTAGAGTTCTATTGATGTCTATCAGGTCCATCTGCTCTACTGTGTTGTTCAGTGCTTCCGTGTCCTTACTTATTTTCTGCCCAGTGGATCTGTCCTTTGCGGTGAGTGGTGTGTTGAAGTCTCCTAGAATGAATGCATTGCAGTCTATATCCCCCTTTAGTTCTGTTAGTATTTGTTTCACATATGCTGGTGCTCCTGTGTTGGGTGCATATATATTTAGAATGGTTATATCCTCTTGTTTGACTGAGCCCTTTATCATTATTTAGTGTCCTTCTTTATCTCTTGTTACTTTCTTTGTTTTGAAGTCTATTTTGTCTGATATTAGTACTGCAACCCCTGCTTTCTTCTCACTGTTGTTTGCTTGAAATATGTTTTTCCATCCCTTGACTTTTAGTCTGTACATGTCTTTGGGTTTGAGGTGAGTTTCTTGTAAGCAGCATATAGATGGGTCTTGCTTTTTTATCCATTCTGTTACTCTGTGTCTTTTGATTGGTGCATTCAACCCATTAACATTTAGGGTGACTATTGAAAGATATGTACTTATTGCCATTGCAGGCTTTAAATTTGTGGTTACCAAAGGTTCAAGGTTATCCTCTTTAGTATCTTACTGCCTAACTTAGCTCGCTTATTGAGCTGTTATATACACTATCTGGAGATTCTTTTCTTCTCTCCCTTCTTGTTCCTCCTCCTCGATTCTTCATATGTTGGGTGTTTTGTGCTGTGCTCTTTCTAAGAGTGCTCCCATCTAGAGCAGTCCCTGTAAGATGTTCTGTAGAGGTGGTTTGTGGAAAGCAAATTCCCTCAGCTTTTGTTTGTCTGGGAATTGTTTAATCCCACCGTCATATTTGAATGATAGTCGTGCTGGATACAGTATCCTTGGTTCAAGGCCCTTCTGTTTCATTGTATTAAATATATCATGCCATTCTCTTCTGGCCTGTAGGGTTTCTGTTGAGAAATCTGACGTTAGCCTGATGGGTTTCCCTTTATAGGTGACCTTTTTCTCTCTAGCTGCCTTTAACACTCTTTCCTTGTCCTTGATCTTTGCCATTTTAATTATTATGTGTCTTGGTGTTGCCCTTCTTGGATCCTTTCTGTTGGGGGTTCTGTGTATTTCCGTGGTCTGTTCGATTACTTCCTCCCCCAGTGTGGGGAAGTTTTCAGCAATTATTTCTTCTAAGATACTTTCCATCTCTTTTCCTCTCTCTTCTTCTTCTGGGACCCCTATAATACGGATATTGTTCCTTTTGGATTGGTCACACAGTTCTCTTAATATTGTTTCATTCCTGGAGATCCTTTTGTCTCTCTCTATGTCAGCTTCTATGCATTCCTGTTCTCTGATTTCAATTCCATCAATGGCCTCTTGCATTCTGTCCATTCTGCTTATAAACCCTTCCAGAGTTTGTTTCATTTCTGCGATCTCCTTTCTGGCATCTGTGATCTCCTTCCGGACTTCATCCCATTTCTCTTGCGTATTTCTCTGCATCTCTGTCAGCATGTTTATGATTCTTATTTTGAATTCTTTTTCAGGGAGACTGGTTAGGTCTGTCTCCTTCTCTGGTGTTGTCTCTGTGATCTTTGTCTGCCTGTAGTTTTGCCTTTTCATGGTGGTAGGAATAGTTTGCAGAGCTGGGACGAGTGACGGCTGGAAGGACTTCCTTTCTTGTTGGTTTGTGGCCCTCCTCTCCTGGGAGAACAGCGGCCTCTAGTGGCTTGTGCTGCGCAGCTGCGCGCAGACAGGGCTTCTGCTTCCTGCCCGGCTGCTATGGAGTTAACCTCCGTTGTTGCTGTGGGCGTGGCCTGGCTCGGGCAGCTACTCCAAAGTGGAGTCGCCTTGGAGCAGGAGCGGCCGGGAGGCTATTTATCTCCGTAAGGGGCCTCCCTGCTCCCTGCAGCCCAGGGGTTAGGGTGCCCAGAGATCCCGGATTCCCTACCTCTGGATTAAGTGACCCGCCTTGCCCCTTTAAGACTTCCAAAAAGCACCCGCCAAAACAAAACAACGCCCACCAAAAAAAAAGAAAAAAAAATTTTTTTAATTAAAAAAAAAAAAAGTTTTTAATTAAAAAAAAAGGTGGTCGTTCGTTTTTCTTTATTCTCCGGTGCCAACCTCAGGCCTCTGCTCACCGGTCGGTCTTTCTGCCCTGTTTCCCTAGTATTGGGGTCCCTATCCCTTTAAGACTTCCAAAAAGCGCTCGCCAAAACAAAACAGCAAAAAAGCAAAAAAAAAAATGGTCGCGCGCTTTTCTTATGTCCTCTGTTGCCCAGCCTCCAGTGCCTGCTCACTGTTCTTGCTGCCCTGTTTTCCTAGTATCGAGGGCCCTGCACTCTGGCCCGGATGGCTGGGGCTGGGTGTTCGGCAGCCCTGGGCTCCGTCTCCCTCCCGCTCTGCCTGCTCTTCTCCCGCCGGGAGCTGGGGGGAGGGGCGCTCGGCTCCCGCGGGGCCGGGGCTTGTATCTTACCCCCTTCGCAAGGCGCTGGGCCCTCTCAGGTGCGGATGTGGTCTGGATACTGTCCTGTGTCCTCCGGTCTCCATCCTAGGAAGGGTTGTCTTTGCCATATTTTCATAGATATATGTTGTTTTGGGAGGAGATTTCCGCTGCTCTACTCACGCCGCCATCTTCTGCCCCTCTCCAGGTTGTTTGTTTTCAATTGTTGATTTTAAAGTGTGCTTTGTATATTTGGATAATAGTCCTTTATGGGATGTGTCTTCTGCAAATATTTTCTCCCAGTTTATAGCTTGTTTTCTAATTCTATTGATACTGTCTTTTGCAAAGCACAAATTAAAAAAAATTTTTTAATGAAATCCAGCTTATCAGTTATTTCTTTCATGGATCATGTCTTTGGCATTGTATCTAAAAAATCATTGCCATACTCAAGGCCGTCTAAGTTTCCTACTGTGTTATGTTCTAGGAGTTTTATAGTTTTGCATTTTATATTTAGGTCTGTAATCCATTTTTAGTTAGTTTTTGTGAAGGATGTAAAATCTGTGTCTAGATTCATTTTTTTGTGTGTGGCTGTCCAGTTGTTTCAGCATAATTTGTTGAGAGACAATATTTTCTCCATTGAATTGCCATTGCTCTTTTGTCATGAAAAGATGCTAAATATCACTAATCATGAGGGAAATGCAAATCAAAGCCACAATGAGATATCGCCTCACATCAGTAAGAATGGCTTGTATAAAAAAAAAGAAAGAAGTGTTGGCAGGGATTTGGAGAAAAGGAAATTGGTGCAGTCACTGTGGAAGGCAGCATGGAGATTTCTTTAAAAACGAAATAGAAATACCAAATAACCTAGGATTCCACTGATGGGAATTTACTGGAAGAAAATGAAATTACTAATCTGAATAGATATATACACTTCTATATCTATTACAGCATTTTCTACAGTATCTAAGATATGGAAGCAACTTAAGTGTCCATAGATAAATGGACAAAGAAGATGTGGTACATATGTACAATGGGATATTACTCAGTCATAAAAAAGAATGAAATCTTGCCATTTTGTGACAACATGGATGGACCTAGAGGGTACTATGCTAATAAAAGAAGTAAGACAGAGAAAGGCAAATACTATATGATTTCACTTGTATGTAGAACCTATAAAGCAAAACAAACAAACAAAACAGAAATAGACTCACAAGCACAGGCAATGGACTGTTGGTTACCCTAGAGGAGGGAGTTTGGAAATAGGTGAAATAAGTGAAGGGGATAAAGAAATACAAACTTCAAATTATAATACAAATTCATCATAGAAATGTAGCATAGAGAATATAGCCAACAATATCATAGTATATATGGTGACAGATGGTGACTACATTTAGTTGTGATAAGCATTTAGTGATGTATATAATTGTTGAATCAGTATATGTCTGGATCCAATGCAATACTGTATATAAACAAAAAAATTAAAAAATATCTTGGCTAAGGAGAATAATGGTACATAATGTAAGGATTGAGAATGGAATTCTTGATTGAGGAGTGTGTGTGTGTGTGTGTGTGTGTGTGTGTGTGTGTGTGTGTGTACGTTTACAGTAGGGGCTTAAGGTGGGCACAGTGTTGTGGTTCCTAATCTCCAGCTCAGAAGAAAAAAAGCAAAGGGCCTTTGAGGCTTCTTATGCCAAGACATTTCATAGTGAATGAAAAAAGAAGAATTCTCAGATAGATGGACTGCCTTAGAAGGTGAAGATGACAATAATAGTAATAAAAACACTAATAATAGTGGTATCTCTGATACTGATATGTCCTCTCTGGGCCAGAGTTAATCCACTTATAAAATGAGAGTGAACTAAATAATCTCAAGTTTCAATTCTTGCATTGTTGTTTTCCATTTTTTTTCCTATTTCAAAAAATAAAAAATACAGTGAGGTTGAGTATGGAGGTGGTTGAATAATGTTGCATTACTGCCTGAGGATGCACCAGTCACTTTTAGGCCCTCTGGTGTGATGCACACCATTCCTGGTGCTCAGGATGCAAAGGTGAGCGAGGTCATCCTGGTTCTGCTTCTCAGGGAGCTTTATGTATATCCCAGTAATTATATTCTTAAGTCTAGGGTGTGAGACACTGATTAGTCATAATGTGTCATTTATAAATCCAGGCTGAATGAATTGTTATCAATTTTGTCATGAAGTCAGGATACCTAAGAATCAATATGATATGTGGACATATTTTCCTAATGGAATATGAAATGGTGCAATTAATTATTAATAGTTGAAATAAAAGGGATTTGGGAGATCCTTGTTGGCCAACCATTCTCACAGGTGAAGGCAGAGTTCTAGAGAAACGGAGTAAGAGCCAGAACTCCAGCTACTTACCAGCTCTTTCCACTGGGAGGCAGCAAATATAATAGTCAAACCTTGGCCCTGGAGTCAGGCCGACCTGATTTGATCCTCATTTTTGCCACTCTGGCAGCCCTGAGGAAGTGACCTAACCTCACCACCCTTTAGTTTCCTTCCCCGTAAAATAAAAATGGTATTTATTTTTAAAGTTGTTATGAGGATTAAAATGAAATAAGATACTGTGTGTACAGCATTTAAAACAGAATCTGGCCCAAAGTAAAGCCTAATAACCATCAATTCTTGTTAGTTATCAAACTTCCTGTATCTTTTATACAGAATTTCATGCTAATTATTTTTTCAGAATAAATTACATATGTATATTATATATACTACATGTGTACGTACACATGCGTGCATCGCTTGATGCTCTATTATTTTTGTATATGTATTTGTCAACTACTTTTCATTTTGAGAATCCCAGTTCCGTCTAATTTTCTGTTTGAATTCTAAAGCTATTGTTCTCTTTCCTTAACTCCTGGGGGGTAACTCTGGTAATGACTCAGACATGGCAAGTAGAAGACTTTGTGGGCTTGGAAATGGCACGTCCACATCCACGTACCTCCCAGAACAGGACCCATAACAACTTTTAATGAGGGCTGTTTTCTTTTCCTGTGTTGCAGAGCACACTGACTTGGGGTACCTTTCCTGAATGTGTGTATTTGGGGGAAGAGAGTTGTGGTGCTGGGGTGGGTGGGTGGAGGATAGGACTTTTGCGAGCAGGTAAGTTGTATGGAGGCAGTTTCAATGCTGATGGCAAACAATTGGAAGACTCCTAGATGGACAAACAGATCTTGGTTCCCAGATCCGAGACTGTTCACCTACACAGATGCCACTGGTCACCTGTTCAGCTAACTCTGAGTTTTACCTGTGCCCAACCATCCATGAGCCCTCGGGGTAGATAAGGGTGGGAAAGAGGATGCAGCCCCTCCTTAATCTGGACATACCTGTCACCAGAGGAAGCGGAGAGAAGTACATGGCATTTAGTTCTTGAAGATCAACTTCAATTCTGATTCTAGATAAATTTAGTTCTTGCCTTTGTTTATCCTTTTTCCTTCTTACCTTATAAACTACATTAAGCCCTTTTTTGAATTAAAGCAGGGATACAAATAGAACAAACTCTCACAAAACATTCTATGATTTTAATAACCATCAATTTACTATTTAAAGATATGAATAACAAAAAGAGTGAATCATATAAAGTTGCCAGCAGAGCATTTTTGGACATGATGTGCAGTTCTTTATTCCATATTTTACCATAAGTAATGCAAAGGAAATGACAGTAGTTGGCAAATGGTAGATTTGGGAGGGAGGGCGCCATCTCACAGTATTTATGTTCTTCATGTAATTTTCTGACCTGATGCCTTTGTCATCAGTTCTAGTTTGCTCCATTATTAATAGCCCCATCTGGTGAGATTCTAGCCCTCTCGGCATTTCTCCTGTTGAAGATTCTTGTGATCTTAGTCTATGAAAGAAAAACAAGTGTGCCACATGTGAGTTGGGACCAGAAAGTTAATTTAGTTCTGCTCGCTTAATATGGTGCCTGTGCCTTCTCTGCTGTGTCCCTTGCTCTTCAGATTTTGTACAGTATTCATTGAACTAAGGGAACATATCATCCTCTTGCAGCATGACTTCTAGAATACAGAACATTGGTTCAAAAGAACAGATGTGACAGTAGGACAAGGTTAAACCCTAGAATAATCCTGCAGGAAGAAAATCCAGTGGGTGATGCTAATAGACTTACTCATTCTTGAATTTCTGAGCACTGAGTTGGGCTATGGTTTGACTACAGTGAAGGGTTGGTTTTTCTTTACACAGTTATCAAGGATGATAGGATGGGAACTGAACAGAGAGATGGGCTGTTAAGACGTGTGTGAGTGAAGAGGGAAACACAACCAAACTAGGCTCATCAAAACAAAAGCAAAACTGAAACAGGAATGTCAACCAAGTGTCTGCACATGAGATCAGCGAGCAGAGTGTGCTTCCAGGCAATGGAGTCACCAAGTGGGTCTGTTTTTGGCATTTTCATAGCGGTGCCCCTGGACTGAGCAAACATCATCCAAGCAGTGACACTGCAGATGTCTGAGTGTGGACTGGCTCTTGACCGTTCTCCTGAGTCGAGAGGGAACATGGCCACCTCTGTGTTGCTTCATTTTCAACTGGCTTCATGACCGCAGCAGAGTCTCTGAGGAGCTTTGGCAAGGAGGCTAGTTTTTTCTTCTGAAATCATGGCTTATGTTCTCGGGTGGCAAGTTTTGAGATAAGTCTGCAGAATAGCAACAGATGAGACTTGGCTCTGTATTAGACGGTTTTCTTCATTCTACTGAGTTTAACCCATTTTTAAATCAAGGCAAATAAGTGAGAAGGACAAGAACCAACTATTTTAGGAAAATTTGTTCTCACTTCAAAATCATGCATCACCATGGTCAAGTTAATATAAACCCTTCTCCACTCCCTTTTGCAAGAACTGCTTTTGGCCATAAATGTTGATACAAGTGATTAGATAACCAGGTCTGGAAAGTAATGAATTTAGCAGATTTGTATTGTAAGGGATTTGATACGTAAGTCAGGCATTGTCTATCCATAAAACCAGTACTTGTATTTGAATGTGTCTTAGGAAAGGAATTCCTCTTTCCGATATCTAGAAATCAACAGAAGTACAGGACAGTCAAGCCAACAGAGTTAATTTCCAAAATAATTTCTCTTACTCTGTCACCTTTGCGTTGCTCCAAGCCATCCAGACACTAGAAAATAGTTCTGTGCTCAGAGATGGGACTGCAGCAAGCCAGCAACATGGAGAATAAATTGCATTCAGAAGGAATCTTTTCATTAAGAAAGAAATAAAGTCATATTGAACATACCTTATTAGTGAACTTCTAAGTTGAAAAGTATAGAGCAACAGGTTTTCAGCTTCAGAACTGACATAACGAAGTACAAGCTGGTAATGAGCAGTAAAGGTTCCGCTTGCACGGCTCCTTTTACTGATTCCGTTCCAATCAGAGAGGCTTAAACCTGAGAGGCTCAAAACTGGCTCCAGCTATCCCACCTTCCAGAGCTGGGGCGTCCCCAGCCCCTATAGCCCTGGCATGGGGACGAGGATGTGGTCACAGAGGCTGGAGGCAGGGGTGAAGCTGGGCCTCCCCTCATTCAGTGTCCCAGCAGTGTCCTCCCATGGGACCAGGCCTTAGATGGTACAAATGGTTACTGGGTGACATTGCTCTGCATTTGATTGTGTGGGAAAACCTGGGCGTGGAAATGCGATAATCAAACTCACCTCTTTCCAATATCCATAGTATAGAGCATTTCCAAGTAAAGCCAACTTAAAAATCTTTATCACCTTTTTGTCCTGATTACAAAAACTTACAAGTGAAAGCATTGCAGAGATATGTCAAATAAGACCTATGAAGATAAGACCTCAGTCTCACCCTCTTGGATATTCTTTGCCAATAGTTTTGTTATGTTGAGGGGGTTGGGGGGGCGTTGTGTATTTTCCTTAGTTCTTGTCCTGGCCACAGCAAAGAATTGAAGGGCAGAGACACAGTTGTGAAGCAAAGTAAAAGTTTTATTTAAAGTTACTTACTTAAAGAAAGAAAATGTGCAGGCTACCTCAGGGAGGAGAGGTGCCTTGAAAGGTTTAAGTTTTATTTGAAGAGAGAAAGTGCACAGTCAGAGAAAGGGGAATATGGGCTACTTCAGAGAGAGAGGCATGCTGCAAGATGGGGAAAAAGTTACTACACACTCAGAAAGTGCAAGTGACCTCAGAGAGAGGAGTGCCCTGAAAGGTTGGAGAAGCAAAGTTAAAGTTTTATTTAAAATTACTTAAAGAGAGAAAAAGTACAGGTGACCTCAGGGAGGAGAGACGCCCTGAAAGGTTAGAGAGAAAGTCTATGCACTTAAAAGTGTGGGCGACCTCAGAGAGAGGTATGCACTGAAAGGTTGGGTGTTCACCCTCTTAAGGTTTTTCAGGTATGTGACAAAGGGCTAGGGGTGTGGACTTGTTAAGTGGTCTCAAGATGTTTATCTTTGATCAGACATTGAGTCTCTTCTTATCAGTCTTCCAGGTAGTTCTGCAAAATTAACTTAACACATGAAATTTACTGCTCTGGTCCCCTCCCAGGATAGTAGCTTCCTGGTCTGGGAGCATATCAGACTGCCTGTCCTTCCACCAAGGTGGGCTGAATTACTGTCTGTTTGCTAAAGAGTATGTTAAGAATCTTACTTCTTAACTTCTTGGGTTTTTTAAAATGTAATTTTAGTTCTAAGATGGAATCTTCCTGTCTTTATTATGCTGTGTGTAGCTGGCCTTTTAGCAGGCCTGAGTAAATCTTACAATGGCATGATCTAATTGACACAATGAAGACATGGCTGTGCTCAGATACTTTTCCTTTCTGGGGAATATTCAAACATACAAGGCAACATTCAAGTTGCTCCTGACCTTTTGAGTTTTAACTGATTAACTCATTAACTGAGTCTTTTCTGGCTTTCTAGTTTTAACTGGTTAACTCTGAGTCCTTTCCAGTGGGCATTACTGACCTTATTCTCTTTCCACCCTGCTCATATCTATTTTCCTGCCTAACAGTTATGCATCACTCTAGATGTGTCATCTCATGTTATCTATCCTTAGAGAAGAGGGAAACACTATAGATATGGCCTAGGAATTTGATCTCCTCTGCCCCCACAATTAAAATACATAGGTCTTGCATCACCCCAGTTCTAAAACTCTTGTTCTATAGCATCCCAGGGTAAAGGGCCAATTTGTTCACAGGGAAAAAAAAGCTTTTTTTTCTTGTAGAATGTACCTTTTCCTTTTTAGAGCAAGTTTTTGCATTATGTAAACTGAAAAGTGTTTGAAGGGATTCCTCTTTGTGTGCTACTAAGTAAAGACACTTTATTTCCAAGATAAAGAGGCTTGAATAAAGATAAAGCAAAAGGCTTCTGAAAAACGAATCCTACTGCTCTTAAAAGCAAGTGGACGCACATTTCTGAAAATTTTATTAGTTTTTATTCCTTGAAATTTTAGAAATCCATTAAGATTCAGAAATACTGTGTTCCAGTCTCAAAGTAACAATATATTTTCAGTAAAATTTATAATATTAATAAATTTGTGCAATCCTTAAGTATTTTTCACTTTGCTAGACAGGAAGCTAAAATCCCAGACTGTCTGCTTTGTCATACTGATGAAAAGAAATCCATGAGAAATCTAAATTGGAAAAGAATCATTGCTCTCCCAAAATAATTTTTGGTTTCTTTGCTGAAGCTTTTCTTAAGTATTCAGTCCAATCTTTCTGTCACTTAGCCTTGTTCCTAATGATGCTGATTCTGTAAGATGTAATGATGCTGAATTCCTTTTGGAGGTTATTCAAATATCTTTAAGTAAACAAAAGGAGGGTCAAAAGGGCATGGAGACAGGCCCTGGGAAATGGCTCACTAATTAGCCATCTGGGTTAGGTACTCAGGAAATCTGAATGAGGGAATTTGGTTTATGAGTACTTTCTTTTTCATTGGGAAGATTGTTGCTGACCTCCCAGGCCCCCAGAGTATCCGATCCCTCTACCAGGTCTCCACTGTTGCAAGGCTTGTCTTCTTCCATGCGTAATAGCAACCTTTGGCCCTTTGGCTGGAGATATTCCTGCTGTGAGCATGCATTCTACTGAAGGGGTCATGTTTCTCTTTGCGCTAATCCCTTCCTGCATCTAGGAATATACACATAACCTGCATCCTGGAGCTCCATACCAGCAGCTTCTTCTCACAATATTTTAGTAAGGTGTCTGAGGAGCCAGGCACAGCAGCTACAGATCTTTACCTGCAAATGAACCAGAAATGCCCCTGGGTGCTGTGGTCCCTCAGGCTCCTGTAGGGTTACTGCTGCCTCTGAGTCACTGAGTGGAAACAGGAGTGGGCCTGCCAGGCTGAGCCATCCTCTTGAGAAACATCACCAGGATGCTACTGGCCACTGCTGTGTCCCAGTTGTCCAAACCCCACGGCCCTGCTGGAGTCCGTTGCTGGTCT
The DNA here is from genome assembly GCF_030020395.1 of Manis pentadactyla. Lineage (NCBI taxonomy): Eukaryota > Metazoa > Chordata > Mammalia > Pholidota > Manidae > Manis > Manis pentadactyla. Next base: position 50,371,000 of record NC_080025.1, read on the forward strand.
TAATGGGGGTGCTTTGTGAAATGCTGTTGCATTCTTCCTTCAACTGTCCATTGCTTTGGGAAGGAAGACAAATGTTCTCCCAAGTGCATTTTTCCTGTCTCTGTTCTCTGCTTTGCATCCATCCACGTTCCCGTCTCACTGGACACTGTTACATCTATAGCTCTTGTTTCTGTGCTTTGAAGCATCTTCCCAAAGCTTCCTGGGAGTGCTGCCTGCTCCTGGCGACCCTTGCACTCTCCCTGAGAATTGGTTCCTTTCATAGCAAGGGAGACTGAGAAGTCACAGCCAAGTCAGAGGTTACCTGTTTATAAGGTGTCATTTAATGGCATGGCACCTCATGGCAATGTGCTGGGGTCCTGTCAACTCAGTTTCCAGGTGAGGAAGTTAAGGCTCTGGATTGGTCAGTGACAAACCCTCAGTGACAGGATCCTCACCAAGCTACTGGGACTAGGGATGGGCTCTCCCGATTCCTGCTCACTGCCATTCTCCCTGTCTGAAAATACAGCTCTGCCGCGACCAGATTATAACCAGGCAGGATGGGAACATTTGTAGTGCAGATAATTTTTTGAGTTAAAAGCATGTATAAGCTTCAGTGATGATGGAAATGTACATGCGTCCTTAAATCAGGAAATTCGCTAAGAATGTAAGACCCAAGTGACACTTTTTCTTACTTGAGATACGTATCCAGACAAGGGTTTGTTTTTCTAAGAATTACTTAGATTTTTTTCAGATCAGGGATAATCCCTGGAAAGATACCTTTTCTTTCATCTCATAATTATAGGTTCCTACTTCTCTGAAAAATTTTAAATTTCTGTCATATTTAAAAGCATTGTAATAGATAGTCTTGTTTTTGAAAGTCCAGATTTGGAACATTGGCTCTAAAAGTGCCTTTGTTTTCTTTGTTTCAGCCAGCTTTCATCGTTAACAGACATTAATATACTCAAGTTATGTTTATTTTCTTTTTTCCAATTATAAAAGTAGTATGTGTTATAAGATGAAATTTGGAAGCCACGGAAAGGAGGAAGAACTTTAAAATACCCACAGTTCTACTCCCATGGTTAACATTTTAGTACTTCCTTCCAGTCTTTTTGTGAAGTTTAATACATATGTAAAATACATATCATATATAATATATACATAACTTCTTATATGTAAATTTCATTATATGAAGGTCACTATATATACATGTGTGTATATGGTAATTTGAATATTTTTAATAGTAATAACTAACAATAAAATTATCTAAATGTTATTATAAAAACAGATAGTAAAGAGAGTTGGCTTTTAAAACAAGGGATATAGTGAAAATGATGGTGCTTATCTTCAAGTGTAAATAATTACATTGGTGGACTAAAATAAGTATATTTAACATAGATAGAAAAGAGTTTTGCTTAGTATGCAGTATAAATGTATGCATACCAGAATTTACAGTGGAATGTAAGTAATGCCTACTTACAAAGCTCTATGTTGCAGTCATTTGTAGATTGTGCTCGGGGCTTGGAATTGGGGAGAATACCTCCCTGCAAAGGATGGGTACTTCCATGTCTAGGTGCTGGGTGAGAGTCCTAGGGTTGGGATGGAATGCTCCAGACGCATAAGGAGGAGAGGCACCCAGGGCTGGAGAGCTCGGGGCTCCAGGGGCACTTTCTCTGTGGGTGCATGTCTCCAGCCTCCTTCCTGCCCCCTTCTCCTCCAGGCCACTATTGAGGACAGCATCAATGTGGTGGGGGGTGGCATGGGGGAAGAGAGGGGACTTGCCTTCCTTTTCTCCTTTCATTGTCTTTTCTCTTTCCTCTTTCTCCCTTTTTCTCTTGGATCTGCTTTCAGGAGACTGGGAATGGTGGGCCCCAGGAGCCAGGGATTATGGCCAAAGAAGAGGAAGGATGGGTCAGGTGAGGGTGGCCATGAGTCTCTAAGGTTTGTACAGGGAGGAGCTACAGAGACCAAAAAGATTACATTAAACAGTTAGTGTTTTTATTACTATTATTTAAACAGCTACAAATGTATAAAGGGCACATGCGAATGGTGGCAGACAATCCAACTCAATCACCTTGATTCAAGATCCTGGTCACATCAGTCAACAGAGATTGAAATCAGTAGATATATCCATCTTTAGGAGGTGAAAAGAGAAAGCTAAATTTTGCAAAGTATAGGTTGCTGTGATATTCTTATCCAGGGAGTTGAGAGCAAATCAAAGTTTTCACGAATTTAGAAGAAAGTGACTCAGATCATAAATGATGACTTAGGAAATGTTCACAGTGGTTCTTACATCTCCAAGTGGTGTGCATTTTCTTTTCAGAGATTCTGGAGTGTGTCAGCTTCAGGTTCAACCTTCTTATTCATGGGTGCTTCCTGTCTGTTTGGCCAGATGACACAAAGTGATGTAATCTGTCTAGGAGGACTCTCCCAACTCATTGAGGGCTAAGAGGTCAACCCTTTAGTTGCGTCACTGAGCATCAGAAAGAGATTACACTGAGCTAGAAGTAAACAAAACATATTATTTCCAGATTATCCTGAGGGTGAAAGGCAGATAAGGAACAGTGATGATGAGACTGAACAATGAAAAAAGCTTTTGGGAGAAGTGGTTCACTTGCAAAGTTGAATTGGGACAAACATGAAAAATGTGAAAATAATCATAATCAGGCATAAAAAGTCAATAACTGTCGTGTCTACAATGTGTTTACTGTTTAATATATTGTATCCAAAGATATGATATGAAGTGTGAAGCAATTGTCCCAAGTAAATCTTTCTAAATGATTTGGCTGTGTTATGGTGTTAGAAAGATTAAAAAAGGGCCAGGCATCTTTACTGAATCTCAACTCCAAAGGAAGCAGATTCTGTTCTTGGCTGGAAAACTGAAGTGAGTAAATAAAGTTCTAACACAGTAAGACCTTGAGAAAGGCCAGGGGACTGCCCTGAAAAATCAGAGCAAGAGGGGTTGTTCCTGATGCAAATAGAGGAAGCCACCTGGCCCCAGGGGGCACCTGCCACAGTCCAATATTGGGTTTGGGGCTCAATTCCACACATTTGTAAATTCAGTCTTGGCCATCTCAGGGGCCAGAGCATGGCCAGAATTGTCATAAACACAACTCAGGAAAATGACGGCAGCCAGAGACAGTCATGTATTAGTCTTTGGCTGTGACTGTCAAGCCGGCCAGAATGCTATTGTCAGCTGATCACACAGTGTGAGGGAGGCGATGCCCTAGGGTCACCTGGAAGTAAGGACACTCTGGGTAGCTGGACCCTTGTGACAGCTCATGCTCCTTCCCCGAGAGACACAGGACACCAGTCCTGGTGCCCTGACTAGATTGACTAATGTCTGTTTTCTTTTATGTCTTAGTCTGGTTTCTCCTAATTCTGCTTGGGAGATGTCACACCTTCTCGAAGTGCAGATGACATGTGTGAACAGATCTGTATTGTTCTTTTTTTTCTATTTTTTATTTTTACTTTTTAAATTTTGTTATTGTTAATGTACACTTAAATGAGCAACATTGTGGTTACTATATTCCCCACATTATCAAGTCCCCACCACATACCTCATTACAGTCACTGTCCATCAGTGTAGTAAGATGCTATAGAATCACTACTTGTCTTCTTTGTGCTATACTGCCTTCCCCTTGCCCTCTCCCCAACATTATGTGTGCTAACTGTAATGCTCCTTTTCCCCCTTAACCCTCCCTTCCCACCCATCCTCCCCAGTCCCTTTTCTTTTGGTAACTGTTAGTCCATTCTTGGGTTCTGTGAGTCTGCTGCTGTTTTGTTCCTTCAGTTTTTGCTTTGTTCTTATACTCCAGAGATGAGTGAAATCATTTGATACTTGTCTTTCTCCACCTGGCTTATTTCACTGAACATGATACTCTCTAGCTCTATTCATGTTAATGCAAATGGTAGGATTTGTTTTCTTCTTACAGGTAAATAATATTCTATTGTGTATATGTACCACATCTTCTTCATCCATTCATCTATTAATGGACACTTAGGTTGCTTCCATTTCTTGGCTATTGTAAATAGTGCTGTGATAAACCAAGGGGTGCATATGTCTTTTTGAAACAGGACTCCTGCATTCCTAGGGTAAATTCCTGGGAATGGAATTCTTGGGTCAAATGGTATTTCTATTTTCAGCTTTTTGAGGAACCACCATACTGCTTTCCACAATGGTTGAACTAATTTACATTCCCACCAGCAGTGTAGGAGGGTTCCCCTTTCTCAACAACCTCACCAACATTTGTTGTTGTTTGTCTTTTGGATGGTGGCCATCCTAACTGTTGTGAAGTGATATCTCATTGTGGTTTTAATTTTGCTTTTCTCTGATGATTAGTGATGTGGAGCAACTTTTCATGTGCCTATTGGCCATATGAATTTCTTCTTTGAAAAAGTGTCTGTTCAGATCCTCTGGCCATTTTTTAATTGGATTACTTGCTTTTTGTTTGTGGAGGTGTGTGAGCTCTTTGTATATTTTGGATGCCAACCCTTTATCGGATCTGTCATTTATGAATATATTCTCCCATACTGTAGGATGCCTTTTTGTTCTACTGATGGTGTCCTTTGCTGTACAGAAGCTTTTTAGTTTGATATAGTCCCACTTGTTCATTTTTGCCTTTGTTTCCCTTGCCAGGGAGATATGTTCATGAAGAAGTTGCCCATGTATATGTCCAAGAGATTTTTGCCTATGTTTTCTTCTAAGAGTTTTACGGTTTCATGACTTACATTCAGGTCTTTGATCCATTTTGAGCTTACTTTTGTGTATGGGGTTAGACAATAATCCAGTTTCATTCTCTTACATGTAGTTGTCCAGTTTTGCCAACACCAGTTGTTGAAGAGACTGTCATTTCCCTGTTGTATGTCCATGGCTCCTTTATCATATATTAATTGACCATATATGTTTGGGTTAATATCTGGACTCTCTCTTCTGTTCCACTGGTCTATGGTTCTGTTCTTGTGCCAGTACCAAATTGTCTTGATTACTGTGGCTTTGTAGTAGAGCTTGAAGTTGGGAAGCGAGATCCCCCCTGCTTTATTCTTCCTTCTCAGAACTGCTTTGGCTAATTGGGTCTTCTGTGGTTCCATAGAATTTTAGAACTATTTGTTCCCATTTGTTGAAGAATGCTGTTGGTATTTTGATAGGGATTGCATTGAATCTGTAGATTGCTTTAGGCAGGATGGCCATTTTGACAATATTAATTCTTCCCACCCAAGAGCATGGGATGAATTTCCATTTATTAGTGTCCTCTTTAATTTCTCTTAAGAGTGTCTTGTAGTTTTCAGGGTATAGGTCTTTCACTTCCTTCATTAGGTTTATTCCAGGTATTTTATTCTTTTTGATGCAATTGTGATTGGAATTGTTTTCCTGATTTCTCTTTTTGCTAGTTCATTGTTAGTGTATAGGAAAGCAAGAGATTTCTGTGTATTAATTTTGTATCCTGCAACTTTGCTGAATTCCGATATTAGTTCTAGTCATTTTGGAGTGGAGTCTTTAGGTTTTTTATGTACAATATCATGTCATCTGCAAACAGTGACAGTTTGACTTTTTCCTTACCAATCTGGATGCCTTTATTTCTTTGTGTTGCTTGATTGCTATGGCTAGGACCTCCAGTACTATGCTGAATAAATGCGGGAAGAGTGGGCATCCTTGTCTTGTTACTAATCTTAGAAGAAAAGTTCTCAGCTTCTCACTGTTAAGTATGATGTTGGCTATGGGTTTGTCATATTTGGCCTTTATTATGTTGAGGTACTTGCCTTCTATACCCATTTTGTTGAGAGTTTTTATCATGAATGGATGTTGAATTTTGTTAAATGCCTCTTCAGCATCTATGGAGATGATCATGTGGTTTTTGTCCTTCATTTTGTTCATGTGGTGGATGATGATGAATTTTCAAATGTACCATCCTTGCATTCCTGGGATGAATCCCACTTGATCATGATGGTTGATCCTCTTGATGTATTTTTGAATTCAGTTTGCTAATATTTTGTTGAGTATTTCTACATCTATATTCATCAGGATATTGTTCTGTAGTTTTCTTTTTTTGGGGTGTCTTTGCCTGGTTTTGGTATTAGAGTGATGCTGGCTTCATAGAATGAGTTTGGAAGTATTCCCTCCTGTTCCATTTTTTGGAAAACTTAAAGGAGAATGGGTATTATATCTTCTTTAAATGTCTGATAAAATTCTGTGGTGAATGCATCTGCTCCAGGGGTTTGCTCTAGGGTAGTTTTTTGATTACTGATTCAATTTCATTGCTGGTAATTGGTCTGTTTAGATTTTCTGTTTCTTCCTGGGTCAGTCTTGGAAGGTTATATCTTTCTAGAAAGTTGTCCTTTTCTTCTAGGTTATCCAGTTTGTTAGTATATAGATTTTCATAGTATTCTCTAACAATTCTTTGTATTTCTGTGGTGTCCGTTGTGATTTTTCCTTTCTCATTTCTGATTCTGTTTATGTGGGTAGATTCTCTGTTTTTCTTAATAAGTTTGGCTAGGGGTTTATCTATTTTGTTTATTTTCTCAAAGAACCAGGTCATGGTTTCATTAATTTTTTCTATTGTTTTATTCTTCTCAGTTTTATTTATTTCTTCTCTGATCTTTATTTTGTCCCTCCTTCTACTGACTTTGGGCCTCATTTGTTCTTCTTTTTCCAGTTTCAATAATTGTGAATTTAGACTATTCATTTGGGATTGTTCTTCCTTCTTTAAATAGGCCTGGATTGCTATATACTTTCCTCTTAGAACTCCCTCCAATGAGTCCCACAGAAGTTGGGGCATTGTACTGTTGTTTTCATTTGTCTCCATATATTGCTTGGTCTCTGTTTTAATTTGGTCATTGATCCATTGATTAATTAGGAGCATGTTGTTAAGCATCCATGTGTTTGTGAGCCTTTTTGTTTTCTTCATACAATTTTTTTCTAGTTTCATACCTTTGTGATCTGAGAAGTTGGTTGGTAGAATTTTAATCTTTTTGAATTTACTGAGGCTCTTTCTGTGGCCTAGTATGTGGTCTATTCTGGAAAATGTTTCATGTGCACTTGAGAAGAATGTGTATCCTGCTGCTTTTGGGTGTAGAGTTCTGTGGATGTCTGTTAGGTCCATCTGTTCTAATGTGTTGTTCAGTTCCTCTGTGTCTTTACTTATTTTCTGTCTGTTTGATCTGTCCTTTGGAGTAAGTGGTGTGTTGCAGTCTCATAAAGTGAATGCATTGAATTCTATTTCCACCTTTAATTCTGTTATTATTTGTTTCACATATGTAGGTGCTCCTGTGTTGGTAGCATAGATATTTATAATGGTTATATTCTCTTGTTCGACTGACCCCTTTATCATTATGTAATGTCCTTCTTTATCTCTTGTTACTTTCTTTGTTTTGAAGTCTTTTTTGTCTGATACAAGTACTGCAACACCTTTCTTCTCTGTATTGTTTGCATGAAATATCTTTTTCCAGCGCTTCACTTTCAGTCTGCTTATGTCTTTGGGTTTGAAGTGAGTCTCTTGTACGCAGCGTATAGATGGGTCTTGCTTTTTTATCCATTCTGTTACTCTGTGTCTTTTGATTGGTGCATTCAGTCCAATCACATTTAGGGTGATTATCGATAGATATGTACTTATTGCCATTGCAGGCTTTGGATTAGTGGTTACCAAAGGTTCAAGGGCAGCTTCTTTACTATCTAACCATCTAACTTAACTCACTTATTATGCTATTTTAAAGACAGTCTGATGATTCTTTATTTCTCTCCTTTCTTATTCTTCCTTCTCAATTCTTTGTCTGTTAGGTATTTTATTCTGTACTCTTTTTTTTTCTTGGAAAATAAGGACCTTTATTATTTATTTATTTTTATTAAGGAGGGCCTTTATTATTATTATTTTTAAATTATTTAAATATTTTATTACTATCAGATTTGGGGGAGTGGATGCATTGTAAACATTATTTACATTTGTAACATTGATATAGTTCTTTTTTTAATTTAATTTTATTTTGGTATCATTTTAATCTACAATTACATGAAGGACATTATGTTTACTAGGCTCCCTGCTTCACCAAGTCCCCCCCACATCCCCGTTCACAGTCACTGTCCATCAACATAGTAAGATGCTGTAAAATCACTACTTGTCTTCTCTGTTGCACAGCCCTCCCCATGCCCCCCCACACTATACATGCTAATCGTAATGTCCCCTTTCTTTTTTTCCTGCCCTTATCCCTCCCTTCCACCCGTCCTCCCCAGTCCCTTTCCCTTTGGTAACTTTTAGTCCATTCCTGGGTTCTGTGCTTCTGCTGCTGTTTTGTTCCTTGAGTTTTCTTTTGTTCTTATACTCCACATATGAGTGAAATCATTTGGTACTTGTCTTTCTCCGCCTGGCTTATTTCACTGAGCATAATACCCTCTAGCTCCATCCATGTTGTTGCAAAAGGTAGGATTTGTTTTTTTCTTATGACTGAGTAATATTCCATTGTGTATATGTACCACATCTTCTTTATTCATTCATCTCCTGATGGACATTTAGGTTGCTTCCACGTCTTGGCTATTGTAAACAGTGCAGCGATAAACATAGGGGTGCATCTGTCTTTTTCAAACTGGAGTGCTGCGTTCTTGGGGTAAATTCCTAGAAGTGGAATTCCTGGGTCAAGTGGTATTTCTATTTTGAGCATTTCTAGGAACCTCCATACTGCTTTCCACAATGGTTGAACTAATTTATATTCCCACCAGCAGTATAGGAAGGTTCCCCTTTCTCCACAACCTCAACAACATTTGTTGTTGTTTGTCTTTTGGATGATAGCCGTCCTTACTGGTGTGAGATTATATCTCGTTGTGGTTTTAATTTGCATTTCTCTGATGAAAAGTGATGTGGAGCATCTTTTCATGTGTCTGTTTGCCATCTGAATTTCTTCTTTAGAGAACTGTCTATTCAGCTCCTCTGCCCATATTTTAATTGGATTATTTGCTTTTTGTTTGTTGAGGTGGGTGACCTCTTTATATATTTTGGATGTCAACCCTTTATTGGATCTGTCATTTTCGAATATATTCTCCCATACTGTAGGATACCTTTTTGTTCTATTGATGGTGTCCTTTGCTGTACAGAAGCTTTTCAGCTTGATATAGTCCCATTTGTTCATTTTTGCATTTGTTTCCCTTGCTGGGGAGATATGTTCAAGAAGAGGTCACTTATGTTTATGTCTAAGAGATTTTTGCCTATGTTTTTTTCTAAGAGTTTTATGGTTTCATGACTTACATTCAGGTCTTTGATCCATTTCGAATTCACTTTTGTGTATGGGGTTAGACAGTGATCCAGTTTCATTCTCTTACATGTAGCTGTCCAGTTTTGCCAGCACCATCTGTTGAAGAGACTGTCATTTCCCCATTGTATGTCCATGGCCCCTTTATCGAATATTAGTTGACCATATATGTTTGGGTTAATGTTTAGAGTCTCTATTCTGTTCCATTGGTCTGTGGCTCTGTTCTTGTGCCAGTAACAAATTGTCTTGATTACTGTGGCTTTGTAGTAGAGCTTGAAGTTGGGGAGTGAGATCCCCTCCAATTTATTCTTCCTTCTCAGGATTGCTTTAGCTATTCAGGGTCTTTGGTGTTTCCATATGAATTTTTGAACTATTTGTTCCAATTCATTGAAGAATGCTGTTCGTAGTTTGATAGGGATTGCATCAAATCTGTATATTGCTTTGAGCAGGATGGCCATTTTGACGATATTAATTCTTCCTAGCCAGGAGCATGGGATGAGTTTCCATTTGTTAGTGACCTCTTTAATTTCTCTTAAGAGTGTCTTATAGTTTTCAGGGTATAGGTCTTTCACTTCCTTTGTTAGGTTTATTCCTAAGTATTTTATTCTTTTTGATGCTATTGTGAAGGAAATTGTCTTCCTGTTTTCTCTTTCTATTAGTTTATTGTTAGTGTATAGGAAAGCCACAGATTTCTGTGTGCTAATTTTGTATCCTGCAACTTTGCTGAATTCCGATATTAGCTCTAGTAGTTTCGGAGTGGAGTCTTTTGGGTTTTTCATGTACAGTATCATGTCATCGGCAAATAGTGACAGTTTAACTTCTTCTTTACCAATCTGGATTCCTTGTATTTCTTTGTTTTGTCTAATTGCTGTGGATAGGACCTCCAGTACTATGTTGAATAATAGTGGGGAGAATGGGCATCCCTGTCTTGTTTCCAATCACAGAGAAAAAGCTTTCAGCTTCTTTCTGTTCAGTATGATGTTGGCTGTGGGTTTATCATATATGGCCTTTATTATGTTGAGGTACTTGCCCTCTATACCCATTTTGTTGAGAGTTTTTATCATGAATGGATGTTGAATTTTGTCAAATGCTTTTTCAGCATCTATGGAGATGATCATGTGGTTTTTGTCTTTCTTTTTGTTGATGTGATGGATGATGTTGATGGATTTTCGAATGTTGTACCATCCTTGCATCTTGACTATATTCCTTATGCTATACATTACATCTTGGTTACTTATTTATTTTACCATTGGAAGTCTGTCCTTTTTTTTTTTGTGAGGGCATCTCTGATATTTATTGATCAAATGGTTGTTAATGACAACAAAATCTGTATAGGGGAGTCAGTGCTCAATGCACAATCATTAATCCACCCCAAGCCTAATTTTAGTCAGTCTCCAATCTTCTGAGGCATAACAAACAAGTTCTTACATGTAGAACAAATTCTTACATAATGAATAAGTTACATGGTGAACAGTACAAGGGCAGTCATCACAGAAACTTTCGGTTTTGCTCATGCATTATGAACTCTAAACAGTCAGTTCAAATATGAATACTCATTTGGTTTTTATACTTGATTTATATGTGGATACCACATTTCTCTCTTTATTATTATTATTTTTAATAAAATGCTGAAGTGGTAGGTAGATACAAGATAAAGGTAGAAAACATAGTTTAGTGTTGTAAGAGAGCAAATGTAGATGATCAGGTGTGTGCCTGTAGACTATGTGTTAATCCAAGCTAGACCAGGGCAATAAAACATCCACATATGCAGAAGATTTCTCTCAGAACAGGGGGGGTGAGGTTCTGAGCCTCACCTCTGTTGATCCCCAATTTCTCACCTGATGGCCCCCCTGCGACTGTGCCTGTCTTAGGTTGTTCCTCCCTTGAGGAATCTTACCCGTCTCTGGCTAACCAGTCATCTTCCGGGGCCATACAGGGAAATGTAAAGTTGGTAAGTGAGAGAGAAGCCTTATTGTTTGAAAAGGTTAGCTTTTTACTTCTTTGCATATTTATGCCCTGTGGCTTCTATGCCCAGCATTTGTCTTGAGGTGTTTTTACCACTTGGAGGAGTTATGATACTCGGTAAATTTGATATGAGGCACGAATTCTATTTAAGGGTTGTAATTAGGAAGGAAGAAGAAAAGCTATAGAAGTAGCAGGCGGAAGAAAACATGGGAAGATTGATTATTTCTTTGATAAATCTTCTTGTAGAGTAACTTCAGCATGTATAGGTTTTAAGCTACTACTTAAATTGTGCACACACATTAACATAATAGGAGTATAGTTACATAACCAAAGCATATCTGTAATTACCAGCCATCTCCAGTGAAACCAAGAAAACCATTAAGGCACCTTAGGCATTTGTGAAAACTTATCTATGATATGGTGGATATTGTCCAACTGAACTTGAACAGTCTGAGAGAAATCAGACAAATTAAAACAACCCATTCCTGGGGACTGTTCACATGCCATATGTTCTTTTAACAGTAAATAGTCTGTAGTTGTAAGAGTTTGGAGCGCTACAATTTGCACTTCTCCAAATTCTTGGTTGAGTTCCAACAGTATAGATCCAGTCAAATTTGTTGTTTTACTGTATGCACAGGCCAGCTTAGATATCTCCTTCCTCATTCCCATGGCAAGTCCAGGAACTGGTGGGATGAGTGCATCTACACCTGCATCAGTGTGTGGATCTTTGTTGGGGTTTTTTGATGATCATCTTCTGGCATGAGTCTTCCGGAGAGTGCTGATGTTGGAAGTTCTTTTTCATATCGTATCTTAGTTCATTTTCGGGGTAGCCCAATTAGGCTTTGATCCTCTGTATAAACACAAACAGACCCTTTGCCTACACTTTTATATGCCCTTTATACCCTTGTGTAGAACTCGTTGGAGGTTACCACACAGGAACTGCCCTTTTTTTTTTTTTTTTGCTTTGTTTTTGGTATCACTAATCTACACTTACATGACGAATATTATGTTTACTAGGCTCTTCCCTATACCAGGTCTCCCCTATAAACCCCTTTACAGTCACTGTCCATCAGCATAGCAAAATGTTGTAGAATCACTACTTGCCTTCTCTGTGTTGTACAGCCCTCCCTTTTCTCCTACCCCCCCATGCATGTTAATCTTAATACCCCTCTACTTCTCCCCCCCTTATCCCTCCCTACCCACCCATCCTCCCCAGTCCCTTTCCCTTTGGTACCTGTTAGTCCATTGTTGAGTTCTGTGATTCTGGTGCTGTTTTGTTCCTTCAGTTTTTCCTTTGTTCTTATATTCCACAGATAAGTGAAATCATTTGGTATTTCTCTTTCTCCGTTTGGCTTGTTTCACTGAGCATAATACCCTCCAGCTCCATCCATGTTGCTGCAAATGATTGGATTTGCCCTTTTCTTATGGCTGAGTAATATTCCATTGTGTATATGTACCACATCTTCTTTATCCATTCATCTATTGATGGACATTTAGGTTGCTTCCAATTCTTGGCTATTGTAAATAGTGCTGCAATAAACATAGGGGTGCATCTGTCTTTCTCAAACTTGATTGCTCCGTTCTTAGGGTAAATTCCTAGGAGTGGAATTCCTGGGTCAAATGGTAAGTCTGTTTTGAGCATTTTGATATACCTCCATACTGCTTTCCACAATGGTTGAACTAACTTACATTCCCACCAGCAGTGTAGGAGGGTTCCCCTTTCTCCACAGCCTCGCCAACATTTGTTGTTGTTTGTCTTTTGGATGGCAGCCATCCTTACTGGTGTGAGGTGATACCTCATTGTAGTTTTAATTTGCATTTCTCTGATAATTAGCGATGTGGAGCATCTTTTCATGTGTCTGTTGGCCATCTGTATTTCTTTTTTGGAGAACTGTCTGTTCAGTTCCTCTGCCCATTTTTTAATTGGGTTATTTGTTTTTTGTTTGTTGAGGCGTGTGAGCTCCTTATATATTCTGGACGTCAAGCCTTTATCGGATGTGTCATTTTCAAATATATTCTCCCATACTGTAGGGATCCTTCTTGTTCTATTGATGGTGTCTTTTGCTGTACAGAAGCTTTTCAGCTTAATATAGTCCCACTTACTCATTTTTGCTGTTGTTTTCCTTGCCCGGGGAGATATGTTCAAGAAGAGGTCACTCATGTTTATGTCTAAGAGGTTTTCGCCTATGTTTTCTTCCAAGAGTTTAATGGTTTCATGGCTTACATTCAGGTCTTTGATCCATTTTGAGTTTACTTTTGTATATGGGGTTAGACAATGGTCCAGTTTCATTCTCCTACATGTAGCTGTCCAGTTTTGCCAGCACCACCTGTTGAAGAGACTGTCATTTCGCCATTGTATGTCCATGGCTCCTTTATCAAATATTAATTGACCATATATGTCTGGGTTAATGTCTGGATTCTCTAGTCTGTTCCATTGGTCTGTGGCTCTGCTCTTGTGCCAGTACCAAATTGTCTTGATTACTATGGCTTTATAGTAGAGCTTGAAGTTGGGGAGTGAGATCCCCCCTACTTTATTCTTCTTTCTCAGGATTGCTTTGGCTATTCGGGGTCTTTGGTGGTTCCATATGAATTTTTCAATTATTTGTTCCAGTTCATTGAAGAATGTTGCTGGTAGTTTCATAGGGATTGCATCAAATCTGTATATTGCTTTGGGCAGGATGGCCATTTTGACGATATTAATTCTTCCTAGCCACGAGCATGGGATGCGTTTCCATCTGTTAGTGTCCCCTTTAATTTCTCTTAAGAGTGACTTGTAGTTTTCAGAGTATAAGTCTTTCACTTCTTTGGTTAGGTTTATTCCTAGGTATTTAATTTTTTTTGATGCAATTGTGAATGGAGTTGTTTTCCTGATTTCTCTTTCTGTTGGTTCATTGTTAGTATATAGGAAAGCCACAGATTTCTGTGTGTTGATTTTGTATCCTGCAACTTTGCTGTATTCCGATATCAGTTCTAGTAGTTTTGGGGTGGAGTCTTTAGGGTTTTTTATGTACAGTATCATGTCATCTGCAAATAGTGACAGTTTAACTTCTTCTTTACCAATCTGGATTCCTTGTATTTCTTTATTTTTTCTGATTGCCATGGCTAGGACCTCCAGTACTATGTTAAATAACAGTGGAGAGAGTGGGCATCCCTGTCTAGTTCCCGATCTCAGCGGAAATGCTTTCAGCTTCTCGCTGTTCAATATAATGTTGGCTGTGGGTTTATCATAGATGGCCTTTATTATGTTGAGGTACTTGCCCTCTATTCCCATTTTGCTGAGAGTTTTTAACATGAATGGATGTTGAACTTTGTCAAATGCTTTTTCAGCATCTATGGAGATGATCATGTGGTTTTTGTCTTTCTTTTTGTTGATGTGGTGGATGATGTTGATGGACTTTCGAATGTTGTACCATCCTTGCATCCCTGGGATGAATCCCACTTGGTCATGGTGTATGATCCTTTTGATGTATTTTTGAATTCGGTTTGCTAATATTTTGTTGAGTATTTTTGCATCTACGTTCATCAGGGATATTGGTCTGTAGTTTTCTTTTTTGGTGGGGTCTTTGCCTGGTTTTGGTATTAGGGTGATGTTAGCTTCATAGAATGAGTTTGGGAGTATCCCCTCCTCCTCTATTTTTTGGAAAACTTTAAGGAGAATGGGTATTATGTCTTCCCTGTATGTCTGATAAAATTCTGAGGTAAATCCATCTGGCCCGGGGGTTTTGTTCTTTGGTAGTTTTTTGATTACCGCTTCAATTTCGTTGCTGGTAATTGGTCTGTTTAGATTTTCTGTTTCTTCCTGGGTCAATCTTGGAAGGTTATATTTTTCTAGGAAGCTGTCCATTTCTCCTAGGTTTCCCAGCTTGTTAGCATATAGGTTTTCATAGTATTCTCCAATAATTCTTTGCATTTCCGTGGGGTCCGTCGTGATTTTTCCTTTCTCGTTTCTGATACTGTTGATTTGTGTTGACTCTCTTTTCTTCTTAATAAGTCTGGCTAGAGGCTTATCTATTTTGTTTATTTTCTCGAAGAACCAGCTCTTGGTTTCATTGATTTTTGCTATTGTTTTATTCTTCTCAATTTTATTTATTTCTTCTCTGATCTTTATTATGTCCCTCCTTCTGCTGACCTTAGGCCTTATCTGTTCTTCTTTTTCCAATTTCGATAATTGTGACATTAGACCATTCATTTGGGATTGCTCTTCCTTTTTTAAATGTGCTTGGATTGCTATATACTTTCCTCTTAAGACTGCTTTTGCTGTGTCCCACAGAAGTTGGGGCTTAGTGTTGTTGTTGTCATTTGTTTCCATATATTGCTGGATCTCCATTTTGATTTGGTCATTGATCCATTGATTATTTAGGAGCGTGTTGTTAAGCCTCCATGTGTTTGTGAGCCTCTTTGCTTTCTTTGTACAGTTTATTTCTAGTTTTATGCCTTTGTGGTCTGAAAAGTTGGTTGGTAGGATTTCAATCTTTTGGAATTTTCTGAGGCTCTTTTTGTGGCCTAGTATGTGGTCTATTCTGGAGAATGTTCCATGTGCACTTGAGAAGAATGTATATCCCGCTGCTTTTGGATGTAGAGTTCTATAGATGTCTATTAGGTCCATCCGCTCTACTGTGTTGTTCAGTGCTTCCGTGTCCTTACTTATTTTCTGCCCAGTGGATCTATCCTTTGGGGTGAGTGGTGTGTTGAAGTCTCCTAGAATGAATGCATTGCAGTCTATATCCCCCTTTAGTTCTGTTAGTATTTGTTTCACATATGCTGGTGCTCCTGTGTTGGGTGCATATATATTTAGAATGGTTATATCCTCTTGTTTGACTGAGCCCTTTATCATTATGTAGTGTCCTTCTTTATCTCTTGTTACTTTCTTTGTTTTGAAGTCTATTTTGTCTGATATTAGTACTGCAACCCCTGCTTTCTTCTCGCTGTTGTTTGCTTGAAATATGTTTTTCCATCCCTTGACTTTTAGTCTGTACATGTCTTTGGGTTTGAGGTGAGTTTCTTGTAAGCAGCATATAGATGGGTCTTGCTTTTTTATCCATTCTGTTACTCTGTGTCTTTTGATTGGTGCATTCAACCCATTAACATTTAGGGTGACTATTGAAAGATATGTACTTATTGCCATTGCAGGCTTTAAATTCGTGGTTACCAAAGGTTCAAGGTTAGCCTCTTTAGTATCTTACTGCCTAACTTAGCTCGCTTATTGAGCTGTTATATACGCTATCTGGAGATTCTTTTCTTCTCTCCCTTCTTGTTCCTCCTCCTCGATTCTTCATATGTTGGGTGTTTTGTGCTGTGCTCTTTCTAGGAGTGCTCCCATCTAGAGCAGTCCCTGTAAGATGTTCTGTAGAGGTGGTTTGTGGGAAGCAAATTCCCTCAGCTTTTGTTTGTCTGGGAATTGTTTAATTTTACCGTCATATTTGAATGATAGTCGTGCTGGATACAGTATCCTAGGTTCAAGGCCCTTCTGTTTCATTGTATTAAATATATCATGCCATTCTCTTCTGGCCTGTAGGGTTTCTGTTGAGAAATCTGACGTTAGTCTGATGGGTTTCCCTTTATAGGTGACCTTTTTCTCTCTAGCTGCCTTTAACACTCTTTCCTTGTCCTTGATCTTTGCCATTTTAATTATTATGTGTCTTGGTGTTGCCCTTCTTGGATCCTTTCTGTTGGGGGTTCTGTGTATTTCCGTGGTCTGTTCGATTACTTCCTCCCCCAGTGTGGGGAAGTTTTCAGCAATTATTTCTTCTAAGATACTTTCCATCTCTTTTCCTCTCTCTTCTTCTTCTGGGACCCCTATAATACGGATATTGTTCCTTTTGGATTGGTCACACAGTTCTCTTAATATTGTTTCATTCCTGGAGATCCTTTTGTCTCTCTCTATGTCAGCTTCTATGCGTTCCTGTTCTCTGATTTCCATTCCATCAATGGCCTCTTGCATTCTATCCATTCTGCTTATAAACCCTTCCAGAGTTTGTTTCATTTCTGCAATCTCCTTTCTGGCATCTGTGATCTCCCTCCGGACTTCATCCCATTTCTCTTGCGTATTTCTCTGCATCTCTGTCAGCATGTTTATGATTCTTATTTTGAATTCTTTTTCAGGAAGACTGGTTAGGTCTGTCTCCTTCTCTGGTGTTGTCTCTGTGATCTTTGTCTGCCTGTAGCTTTGCCTTTTCATGGTGATAGGAATAGTTTGCAGAGCTGGGACGAGTGATGGCTGGAAGGACTTCCTTTCTTGTTGGTTTGTGGCCCTCCTCTCCTGGGAGAACAGCGACCTCTAGTGGCTTGTGCTGCGCAGCTGTGCGCAGACAGGGTTTCTGCTTCCTGCCCGGCTGCTATGGAGTTAATCTCCGCTGTTGCTGTGGGCGTGGCCTGGCTCGGGCAGCTACTCCAAAATGGTGGAGTCGCGTTGGAGCAGGAGCTGCTGGGAGGCTATTTATCTCCGTAAGGGGCCTCCCTGCTCCCTGCAGCCCAGGGGTTAGGGTGCCCAGAGGTCCCGGATTCCCTACCTCTGGATTAAGTGACCCGCCCTGCCCCTTTAAGACTTCCAAAAAGCACCCGCCAAAACAAAACAATGCCCACCAAAAAAAAAAAGAAAAAAAAAAGTTTTTAATTAAAAAAAAAAAAAAAATTTTTAATTAAAAAAAAAGGTGGTCGTTCGTTTTTCTTTATTCTCCGGTGCCTACCTCAGGCCTCTGCTCACCGGTCGGTCTTTCTGCCCTGTTTCCCTAGTATTGGGGTCCCTATCCCTTTAAGACTTCCAAAAAGCGCTCGCCAAAACAAAACAGCAAAAAAGCAAAAAAAAATGGTCGCGCGCTTTTCTTATGTCCTCTGTCGCCCAGCCTCCAGTGCCTGCTCACTGTTCTTGCTGCCCTGTTTTCCTAGTATCGAGCGCCCTGCACTCTGGCCCGGATGGCTGGGGCTGGGTGTTCGGCAGTCCTGGGCTCCGTCTCCCTCCCGCTCTGCCTGCTCTTCTCCCGCTGGGAGCTGGGGGGAGGGGCGCTCGGCTCCCGCGGGGCCGGGGCTTGTATCTTACCCCCTTCGCGAGGCGCTGGGCCCTCTCAGGTGCGGATGTGGTCTGGATATTGTCCTGTGTCCTCTGGTCTTTATTCTAGGAAGGGTTGTCTTTGTTATATTTTCATAGATATATGTTGTTTTGGGAGGAGATTTCCGCTGCTCTACTCACGCCGCCATCTTCCGCCTCACCTCTGATCCTTTTGATGTATTTTTGAATTCTGTTTGCTAATATTTTGTTGAGTATTTTTGCATCTATGTTCATCAGGAATATTGGTCTGTAGTTTTCTTTTTTGGTGGGGTCTTTGCCTGGTTTTGGTATTAGTGTGATTTTGGCCTCATAGAATGAGTTTGGGAGTATTCCCTCCTCTTCTATTTTTTGGAAAACTTTAAGGAGAATGGGTATTATGTCTTCTCTGTATGTCTGATAAAATTCTGAGGTAAATCCATCTGGCCTGGAGGTTTTGTTCTTTGGTAGTTTTCTGATTACCACTTCAATTTCGTTGCTGGTAATTGGTCTGTTTAGATTTTCTGTTTCTTTCTGGGTCAGTCTTGGAAGGTTGTATTTTTCTAGGAAGTTGTCCATTTCTCCTAGGTTTCCCAGTTTGTTAGCATATAGGTTTTCATAGTACTCTCTAATAATTCTTTATATTTCTGTGGGGTCCATCGTGATTTTTCCTTTCTCGTTTCTGATTCTGTTGATTTGTGTTGACTCTCTTTTCCTCTTAATAAGTCTGGCTAGAGGCTTATCTATTTTGTTTATTCTCTCGAAGAACCAGCTCTTGGTTTCATTGATTTTTTCTGTTGTTTTATTCTTCTCAATTTTATTTATTTCTTCTCTGATCTGTATTATGTCCCTCCTTCTGCTGACCTTAGGCCTCATTTATTCTTCTTTTTCCAATTTAGATAATTGTGACATTAGACCATTCATTTGGGATTGTTCTTCCTTCTTTAAATATGCCTGGATTGCTATATACTTTCCTCTTAAGACTGCTTTTGCTGTATCCCACAGAAGTTGGGGCTCTGTGTTGTTGTTGTTGTCGTTTGTTTCCATATATTGCTGGATTTCTATTTTGATTTGGTCATTGATCCATTGATTATTTAGGAGCGTGTTGTTCAGCCTCCATGTGTTTGTGAGCCTTTTAGCTTTCTTTGTACAATTTATTTCTAGTTTTATACCTTTGTGGTCTGAAAAGTCGGTTGGTAGGATTTCAATCTTTTGGAATTTACTGAGGCTCTTTTTGTGGCCTAGTATGTGGTCTATTCTGGAGAATGTTCCATGTGCACTTGAGAAGAATGTGTATCCTGTTGCTTTTTGATGTAGAGTTCTGTAGATGTCTATTAGGTCCATCTGTTCTACTGTGTTGTTCAGTGCCTCTGTGTCCTTACTTATTTTCTGTCTGTTTGATCTGTCCTTTGGAGTGAGTGGTGTGTTGAAGTCCCTCAGAATGAATGCATTGCATTCTATTTCCTCCTTTTATTCTGTTAGTATTTGTTTCACATATGTTGGTGTTCCTGTATTGGGTGCATATATATTTATAACGGTTATATCCTCTTGTTGGACTGAGCCCCTTATCATTATGTAATGTCCTTCTTTATCTTTTGTTACTTTCTTTATTTTGAAGTCTATTTTGTTTGATACTAGTATTGCAACACCTGCTTTTTTCTCTCTGTTGTTTGCATGAAATATCTTTTTCCATCCCTTGACTTTAAGTCTGTGCATGTCTATGGGTTTGAGGTGAGTCTCTTGTAAGCAGCATATGGATGGGTCTTGCTTTTTTATCCATTCTAATACTCTGTGTCTTTTGATTGATACATTCAGTCCATTTACATTTAGGGTGATTATTGAAAGGTGTGTAGTTATTGCTATTGCAGGCTTTAAGTTTGTGGTTACCAAAGGTTCAAGGTTAGCTTCTTTACTATCTTACTGTCTAACTTAACTTGCTTATTGATCTATTATAAACATGGTCTGATGATTCTTTATTTCTCTCCCTTCTTATACCTCCTCCTCCCTTCTTCATATCTTGGGTGTTTTGTTCTGTGTTCTTTTTAGGAGTGCTCCCATCTAGAGCAGTCCCTGTAAGATGCCTGTAGAAGTGGTCTGTGGGAGGCAAATTCCCTCAACTTTTGCTTGTCTGGTAATTGTTTAATCCCTCCTTCATACTTAAATGATAATCGTGCTGGATACAGTATTCTTGTTTCAAGGCCCTTCTGTTTCATTGCATTAAGTATATCATGCCATTCTCTTCTGGCCTGTAGGGTTTCTGTTGAGAAGTCTGATGATAGCCTGATGGGTTTTCCTTTGTAGGTGACCTTTTCTTTCTCTCTGGCTGCCTTTAATACTTTGTCCTTGTCTTTGATCTTTGCCATTTTAATTATTATGTGTCTTGGTGTTGCCCTCCTTGGGTTCCTTGTCATGGGAGTTCTGTGTACCTCTGTGGTCTGAGAGGCCATTTCCTCCCCTAGTTTGGGGAAGTTTTCAGAAATTATTTCCTCAAAGACACTTTCTATCCCTTTTTCTCTCTCTTCTTCTTCTGGTACCCCTATAATGCGGATATTGTTCCATTTCAATTGGTCACTCAGTTCTCTTAAAATTCTTTCATTCCTGGAGATCGTTTTATCTCTCTCTGCATCAGCTTCTTTGCATTCCTGTTCTCTGTTTTCTAGTCCATTAATGTTCTCTTGCATCTCGTCCATTCTGCTTTGAAGTCCTTCCAGAGAGTGTTTTATTTCTGTATTCTCCCTCCTTAGTTCTTGCATATTTCTCTGCAAGTCCATCAGCATGGTTATGACTTTTGTTTTGAATTCTTTTTCAGGAAGATTGTTTAAATCTATCTCCCCAGGTTCCTTCTCAGGTGAAGATGTAGCAGATGTCGAAGATGTCTGGGTTAGTCTTGTCTGGATCAAATTTTTTTGCCTTTTCATGTTGATAGGTGCAATGGTGAGCTATTGACTCGTCTGTCAGCTGGGAGAGCCAGCTGGCCACTTGCTCCTGGCCTTTCTTTACTGGGACAACTGCGACCCCTAGTGGCTTGTGTTGGGCAATTGCGTGTAGACTGGGTCTCTGTATCTTGCCTGGCAGGTATGGAGGAAGCTCCCTTGCTGAGGCGTGGCCAACCTCAGGCGGCTGCTCTGCTATGGCGGGGCCCCGGAGGGGTAATGGACAGGGGGCTGTTTGGCTGTTTACCTCTGTGAGGGGTCTCAGAGCTGTTGCCCAGGGGGTTAGTGCGCCCAGAGTTCCCTGGAATTTCCAGCTGCTGGACTGTGACCCGGGATGCTTCCATCCAGCTGTGAGGTCCCTGTTCCTTTAAGACTCAAAGAGTACTCACTTTTCTTTGTCCCAGGGGCACTGGTTCGGGACCCGCTCACAGGTCTTACTGTCCTGTTTCCCTAGTATCCAGCACCCCACGCATGCACTGTGTCTGCACTCTGGTCTGGATGGCTAGTGCTGGGTGTTAAGCAGTCCTGGGCTCCCTCTCCCTCCCTGGTCCGACTCCTCTCCTCCCACTGGGAGCTGGGGTGAGGGGCCTGGGTCCCGCCAGGCTGTGGCTTGTATCTTACCCCTTTCACCAGGCGCTGTGTTCTTGCAGGTGTGGATGTAGTCTGGCTGTTGTGCTGTGTCTTCTGGTCTCTCTTTTAGGATTAGTTGTATTTGTTGTGTTTTCAAAAATATGTATGTTTTTTGGGAGGAGATTTCCACTGTTCTGCCCCTGCCGCCATCTTGGCTCCACCCCCCTTATTCTGTACTCTTTTATGTTTCCTTTGACTGTTTTTGTGGATAGGTGATTTTATTTTTTGCCTTTAGTTAGTATTTGGTTGGTCTCCTTTCTTTGCTGTGATTTTATTTTCTCTGGTGACATCTGTTTAGTCTTAGGAGCCCTTCCATTTAGACCAGTCCCTTTAAAATACACTGTAGAGCTGGTTTGTGGGAGGTAAATGACCTCAACTTTTGCTTATCTGGGAAGTGTTTAATCCCTCGTTCAAATTTAAATGATAATATTGCTGCATACAGTATTCTTGGTTGGAGGCCTGTCTGTTTTGTTGCGTTGAATATATCATGCCATTCTGTTCTGGCCTGTAAGGTTTCTGCAGAGATGTCTGATGATAGCCTGATGGGTTTTCCTTTGTAGGTGACCTTTTTTGTTTCTCTGGCTGCTTTTAATACCCTGTCCTTGTCTTTGGTCTTTGCCATTTTAACTTTTATATGTCTTGGTGTTGTCCTCCTTTGGTCCCTTATGTTGGGAGATCTGTGGACTTCCATGGCCTGAGAGACTATTTCCTACCCCAGATTGGGGAAATTTTCAGCAATTATTTCCTCAAAGACACTTTCTATCCCTTTTTCTCTCTCTTCCTCTTCTGGTACCCCTATAATGTGGATATTGTTCAGTTTCAATTTGTCACACAGTTGTCTTAAATATTGTTTCATTCCTCGAGATCCTTTTATCTTTCACTGCCTCAGCTTCTCTGTATTCCTCTTCTCTGATTTCTATTCCATTAACAGTCTTTTCCACTGCATCCTGTCTGCTTTTAAATCCTTCCATTGTTTGTTTCATTTCTGTTATCTCCCTCCTGAATTCATCCCTTAGCTCTTAAATATTTCTCTGTAGCTCCATCAGCATGATTATGACTTTTATTTTGAATTATTTTACAGAAAGATTGGTGATTTCAGTCTCACCAAGCCCTCTCTCTGGTGTTTGAGAGATTTTCAACTGAACAAGGTTCTTCTACCTTTTCATGGAGATGGGAGTGATTGCCGGCAAGTGGCGCATGTATCAGCTGGGAGAACAAAGTCTCTTCCTGCTTTCTGGTTGCCTTGCTTGTGTCCACTGTCTGTGCCAGTTATCCACACACAGGGAGCAGCTTCTGGGTTAATCCCCTAAGCTGCCGTGGGCAGGGCAACCTTTGAGATGGCTTAGGGCAATGGCAGGGGTTGCAGGCCAGCAGCATGTGTTTTGCTGCAAGAGCGAAGCTCCTTTGTGCCTCCTGCTCTCCGCTCCCATCTCCACTCTATGTGCCAGTCAACTGCACACAGGGAGCAGCTTCTGGGTTAATCCCCTGAGCTGCTGTGGGCGGGACAGCCCTCCGGATGGCCTAGGGCATTGGCCGGGGCTGCAGGCAAGCAGCACTTCTTCTGTCATGAGAACAAATACCCTTCGTGCTTCCTGGACTCTGCCTTTCTCCACTGTCTGTGCCGGTCAGCTGCGTGCAGGGAGCAGCCTCTGGAGTAATGCCCTGAGCTACTGTGGGCTGACTGGCCCTCAGGATGGCCTAGGGCACTGGTGGGGGTTGCTGGCGAGTGGCGCGTGTTCTGCTGTGAGAACACAGTCCCTTTGTGCCTCCTGGACTCTGTGCCAGTCTCTGCTCTCTGTGCCAGTCAACCGCATGCAGGGAGCAGCCTCTGTGCTAAGCTGTGTGGTTGCTGTAGGCAGGGCTGCTCCCTAACTGTTTCACAGCAATGGCAGGTCAGGCAGTTTGCTTGCAGTGCCAGCAGCGGGGGAAGCAATGGCAGGCTGCTTATCGCCCCAAGGGTCTTCAGAGCTGTGTTGCCACCCAGGGGGTTAGGGCCCCTGAAGTTCCTTAACATACCCAGCCTGCTGGGCTGAGTGCGCCACAACAATTTGGTCCACCTCTTAAGCCATTGTCCTTGTAAGAATTTTAAAGTACCCACTTTTCTTTTCTCCCAGGGCAGCTGGCTGTGGGAGCCTGTTCGCAGTCTCCATCTCGGACCTTGTGTTTCTGCTCCTCCAATATCCAGTGCATCATGCTATGTGTGTCTGTGCTCTGGGGTAGACCACCAGGGCTAGTTATTTAGCAGTCTTTTTCCTCCACTCCCTCCCTACTCTGATTCCCTTCCTCCCACCAGTGAGCTGGGGTGTGGGGAGTGCTCGGGTCCTGCTGGTCATGGCTTTGTATCTTACCCTTTTCCGTGAGATTTTGGGCTCTCACAGATGTAGCCTGGCTCTTGTACTGTGTCTTCTGGTCACTCTTTTAGGAATAGTTGAATTAACTGTATTTTAAAAATATATATGGTTTGGGGAGGAGATTTCCACCACCCTACTCACACCACCATCTTGAGAATCATCCCCGTGTATTGTTCTTACTAGTTAACTCAGGTATGGATGTGCCTAGTCACCAATCCTGGGTACTAACATAAGAAGCACTGTCACAGAGAAGAACACTGAGGCTCAGAGAAGGTCCCTTCTCTGAGGCGGGAGGTCTGTCCTCCACAGAGCGGCACTCTACTCCATGTGACAAGCCTGGCCTCCAGTGGGTTGCTCTTCTCCTGGCTTTGTAGAAAGCGCTTTCTACCAAGGAAAGTTGATAAACTCAGAAAATGTTGGGAAAGCTCTAGTTGGCTAGTTTCTTTTAGGAGACTCAGCAGAAAAAGGTGACAAACATGTGTCACTGACAGGTGTGCAAACGGAAGGTTGGGGAATCAACATACCGCAAGCTACAGGGCTGCAGGGGCTCCTCAGGGCACAGCTCCAGTGGATACTTCCATAGCTGGGCCCCAGATCCTCCTGAAGGACTGGGAAGAACCCAGGATTGGTTGGGCTGGAAAAAACAGCCGTTGATTGTCAACAAAATTATGATATGCTAATATTCTCTTCCAATCTTTGCAGTCAGATGTATTTTGAATTTCATAATATTTTGGGTGTTAGGAAAAGCCATCATAGCATGTATCATGTACCCCCTAGGCATTTGGGGGAGCACTCTGTTAAAAACTACATTACTATTTCAGCAATGAAGCATATAAAAGGTCACATTAAGTGGGCTGTGTAAAGAATATAGTTTCTCCTCCGTCCAGGTTTCGTAGCAACACGCGACTGCTTTCATGCAGCTTTAAGGACTCTGTGAGTCCCAGAATTTCAGATAAGGGACTGTGGGCTAGCGTTAGTGAGAAATGTGGACATATTTCTCAAGAAGAAGCTTCAAATTAATATTTTCAAACATTTGCAAGAAATAACCCCAAAGTTTGTAATTCTCTACTTCTTCCTTACCTTATAATATTGGTTTACCAGGAATATAGTCTATCAAGATCATCTGGAGAGTTGGCTAGACATGTTTATTCTTGGGCTCTGTACCCAAGAATCTGCATTAAAAAAAAAATATCACATAATTCTGATGCAGGTTTAATTGGACCCTGTAAGGAGGCTCTCCTGCCATTTCTTGCTCCAAAGTGCGTTTGGAAGGCCTGGAGAAAGGGCATCCTTGAAAAGTCACTGCATTTCAGTGGCAGTTGATGTCATTTGTCCTCATTAAATCCCATCCACTCCCTAGCCGTAGACCATGCCTAGAAGAGCCCTTTCAAGGCTTTCTGAGTAGGTTACCAGGCAGGGACCTAAGGACCAGGAGCAGAAGGTGGCAGCCTTGTATCAGGAGTGGGGAGAAGGTTGTGCCAGACATTTTTAGAGGCTGAGTCACTGAATGAACCCACATGATGTGCAGTGGGTATTCTTGCTGGAGAATCGGGATCAGAGAGATTCAGTGAAGTCCTATCACATAGAGGCAGGCTTCAAGTATTTTGAAGTACAGTACCTGTACCCTCGCTTCTGTCCTTCCTCTCTTCCCTTCCTTCCAGCTGCAAATACAGAGTCTTGGTTCATTCTTGTCCTTGGTCCATGTGGGACCCTTTTCTTGTTATATTTTCATTAATTAGTTTATTATCTTCCTCTTACCCATTCTCACTTTTCCACATCAACTCTGCAGACTAGAATGATAAACTTTGGGGTTTTTTTTCATGCAAATATTAAAAATATTAATTTGGCAGCTCCTTATTGATAAGAAATATGTCTCTCCCATAAAACCACTCTAGTGTTTGCATGCATACTGTTGGGCTCCTAACGTGTCTATGACTTTCTAGGAAATATGAGTAGAATTATGCTAATTCTTTTATTTTGATTCTTACTCTTTAAACAATTACACACGCTGCTCTGTTCACTTTGGGTTATTGCTTCTAAGTGTATCAGTCATACTTACTTCTCTGTTCTCCTGCAGTGTACCTCTAGGTTGCCTCCACTTCTCATAACTCCAAGTAACTCTGGGATGAAACTCCTCATGTCTCAAGAACCTACAGACAAGAGTTTCTTGGGGTACATCCCAGGGAGTAGTATTTCTGGATCTGGGGAACAAGCATACTTAAACTCTGAGTGACTGTACCCCTTTCCAGTCCCTATCTACACCTACTTATATTGTCAATTAATGCATTTCTCTTCACTGCATCCTGGGATCTTCTGGAATATGTGGAAGCCCACTTTCTTGAATGGAGTCCTAGGCGGTCTGTTGGCTGACAGTGTGGAAATACCAGTTTGATCTCTTCAGATGAGGGTCAGAACTGGATCCTGGAGCCAACTGAGTCTGTAGGTGGGTCAGGGGGCCTCCGCTGAGGGCAGGCCATGTGCCTGAGGCAGTTTGTCGAAGTGCAGTCCAGGAACCACGGCGTTGCCCGGGCTGTCCTAGACCCACCAGGAAAGACGCCCAGGCCCAAGCATTCGGGTCTGAGGAGGGCAGCTTCCTCCACCCCTTCTCTTTCCCAGTGACTCTGCTACACATCAGAGCTTGAGAACCGCTAGGCTAGGTCATGTTTGGAAAGAACAGGAATAGTTCATTTGATGGGGTTGTACGTGATGACGGCAACTTAAATTCATCATTGTCATGACATCATTATTTTCAGCATCAACACCATTGTGATTATAGTGTAAGAACAAAAAGCTATCGATCTCTCTGTGCTACAGTCCTTTTTCATTCTTCTGAGTAACCTTGACCTGAATGCTGCTCCCACTTGGGGGCCGCAGACCCCTGCCCTGGGAGAGAAAGGTCTCGTCCATTCAACAAATGCACCGGGGTCCTGGGACCCCAGTGCTCAGCTGCTGTTCTTTCGGGCTGTCTTTGATGAGCTCCTTCTGAGAGGGAGATCTGTGGACCCAGCAGGTCTGCAGGGCTGGGCCCTTGATCCCAAGCTGATACTTCCACCATGGGGTGTAAAAAAGTAAGACTGGACAGAGGGACAAATTAAAATTTTCTGCAGTCACAACTGGGGAATGGGGAGCCCTTCAGAACAGCCCTCTGTGGGGCAGTGGGGCCAGGTCCCTGGACTCCTCTGGGGTCAGTGGGTGGAGATGCTCCTGAGGAGGAAGGCATCACTTTGGGTCAGGAGATGCGCCCCCCCACCCTGCGGACCCAGAGCAATTTGAGGGGAGGAGCTCATGTCCAAGAAAAACCAGAGCTGAGTAGTAGGTAAAGTGGTAAGTAAATAAAACAGATTTTATTCAGGACTATTGCAATAAGGGAAAAGAGACCTTGACATGGAGCTGGGCTCAATTCCAAATACAGCATGGGCCAGTGGGGATTTATAGCAGAAGAACAGGGTTGGGGGCAGAGGGTGGGATATGACTAAGAGGAAGCATCAGGGGTGAGGGGGACTCCGGCTAAGCCAACCTAACAGGAACTTCACTGGAGGTAGGCCAGGGAGATCTGACATCACCTAGGAGATGGTGGAGGGTGGGGAAACTGATCAGATACGGGCGGGGGTGGGGGTGGTCTCACTGAACTGACTTAACAGGGTTGGCGCTAAAACTAGGTTTTACAAGGCAGTGCCCAGATGGTCCTAGAAGATGGGCCAGGAGCCTAAAGTTTGTTCAAGCAAAGGATCTTTGTCAGCCTCCAATAGTTTGAGCATTTGGGGGAATTGGTCCCTAAGGGGGACCTTGCTGGTGTCCCACCACATCCCAGTGCTTTTCCTCACTCCATCAGCCATGTCTTATGACTAAGTGAATCCAAGGCAGAAGACAGAAGGTTACAAGCCTGTGCTGGTGAAGCAGAGGCCCCCAGGAGTAGGGGGACTGGGTGGGGGGCTGCCGCAGGAGATAAAGGGAGGGAACAGGGAGCTCACTGTGGACCGTCCTGGCCACAGTGGGAGAATGTGAGGAACAGCAGTGGAAATGCACCAATATTCACCTGCTGGTGTGAGGGACTGTCTAACCTTTGTCCGGGCATCTGTCAAAAAGCTATGAAAGTGGCCAGTGAACAAGCTTGTCCTAGGCTTATGCTCTGAGCACATTTTAGCTTCCTGGGCACTTGTTACAAACATTGGAAGAATGAGGAAGGCTTTGCTTTGAACTGAGGGATCATCTAGCCCAATGCCTGCCGTCTGCAGACACGGACCCGAGGCCTCACAGAGAAAGGAAACTGCCTATGAGTGGAAAGGGTGTCCTTGGGTGCGGCAAGCTTGGGCTGGGCGGTCAGCTCTGCTGTGTGCTCCTGGGAGAGTCACGTGCCCTCTGCGTCAGGAAGGCAGCAGCACAGGCCTCCTAGGGCTGCCCTGCCGGCTGAGTCCAGAACAGCCGACCCCTCTTCCCCTCCTGCTTCCCAGGCCTGCGCCCTTTCTGCTGCGTGGGGCTGCCCCATTCATTGTGTGCATGAAGTGTGCTCTCAGAGAAGGCAGGTTCTTTACATTTTTTACTTTTAGGATTATTCTCTCTGCATTTGGATACGTTAATAATATATTATAAAGCAGAATTCTATGTCTACACCTTTTTACATGCCAAATGGCTTAGTGGAACATACCAAAGACATTTGCAAAAGTCGGCACTTGAGACTATAAACACATATAAGATATCTAAACCTTCTTATAATATTGCTATTGAAGATTTTTTGATTGTTCTCTTCCAAAGAAAAGTAATTATTTTAGAAAAGATTTTCTTAATTACTTTAGGGTATGAGATCTGGATTAACATTCAAAAGCATATCAGACCTGGCAGAGTGAACTGTCTTAGAAGATTTCTGGCTGCATCTGCCCTTTCAGGAGGCATAAAAAGGAGGCATCCCTGCTTTTATTCCTTGGCAGGCATGGCTTGTTTTAACAGGCGCTGACCACACGGGGCCGCTTTAAGCCTTTTCTGCATATGGTCGCTTTCTCATATTAAGGGCGCTGGCGCCAGGCCCAGAACCAAGTTTTGACCAAAGGGTAACTCCCTACTTCTGACAGAACCATCAAATCTGGTCATCTGAGGTGGCTCCTGTCACTAAAAACTAGTGTCAATTTAAAGTTATGTAGAAGACAGTGCCGACAATGCAAGATTCCCTTGTGGAAAACAGGTATTCTCTCCAAGTGGAAGAATATTTGCAAATAAGCCCCAGATTGCCTGTGTTCTATTTTACGCGATCGGTAAAAATATTTAGTCCTCAAGTTTGGAAGTGGTGAAAAGATGCTATTTCATAGGGGTCCTTGAGCTCTTTTTAGCTTTTTGATTATTGAAAATTTCAAACAAATATAGAGAAAATAATACAGTGAACCTGACATATCATTGTCATATATATCCCACACAAGTGTAAAATCAATACCTGAGCAATCTTGTTTCAACTACACTGTCTTTAGTGTTATTCTGAACCAAACCGCAGACCAAATCTCATGTCATCTGAATTTTTCATTATGTATCTCTATATGATGATAATATTACTATTATCCCACCCAATTCATTAACACGAATTCCTTAGTATCATCAAATAGCCAGTCAGCGTTCATAGTTTCCTGATTGTCTTGTAAATTTTGTACTAGTTTGTTTTAATCACAAAATACAGTCCTTACAATGAGATGTATTGATATTCCTCTTCCGTCTTTTGGATCCATATGTGCTTTCTGCTAGTGGTGAGTAAACTGCGTCTCCGCCTTGGAGGATTTCCCGGCTTTGACGCTGCTGTTGACTTCCCGTGGAGTTGTTTCACACGTCTTATCCCCGTGACTCCTGTGAATGGGGAGCTCAGAGTCACGGGCCTGATGTATGTGGACAGCTATTGGATCATAAGGATCATTGCCTTGACTCATTAACACTGAGCAGTTGCAAAGTGGTGATACTCGAATTCTTTCTCTGTTTATTAGCTGGAATACTTCTATAAGAAGACATCACCCCTCCTAACCTAAGCTACGTGAGTAGCTGAGGTCCAGATCATTAGAAAAGACAGGATAAACAGTTGAGGGTTTCTCTTTATTTACCAAGTTTCTCAACAATGTATTGATTCCCTGTATCTACCAAAGGTGACCAAGAAATATTGTGGTTGAATCATTACGAGTTCATGGATTTGAACATACCTGATGGGCCCCAACGCATCGCAGCCACTACATCATCTCTGCCAGGCTGGGCCTTCCTCAAGTCAGCTTCTGAGTCCTTCTGTCAAGATCTTAGGAGTCACCAAGAGCTCTGCGGCTGGCTGGTGAGGAAACATGTCCCAGGCTCATCTTGGACTCCCAGTTCCTTTGGTGAGATGATACTTAAAGACACAAATGGGGTGTGCCAGACATTTTTGGCAGAGAAGCAGCTTTTCATCTCCAGAGTCATGAGGAGAGGGGACCAGGCACCATCAGCCCTCTTGTAGGTTTATGGTAAGGCCCTGCAGCAGGCCGCCTTGCATTTTTTCAGGGTACAGCCAACTGGTGCTGCTGGGGCCTTCCAGTCAGCGAGGGACTAAGGATCGTTGCTGGTCAGCTCTGCCCAGGATCTTGGGGGCCCGTGATTCATCCTGGAACCTGAGGGGGGACCAACTCGACTGCAGAGGGCAGCTTGACATGGTAGGAAGAGCAGGAGCAGTGGGCTCACTAACACCTGACTCCAGGTTGTGGCCAGCCACTTACTGGCTCTGTGCCATGGCCAAGTTATTTAAGCTCTCTGAGTCTCAGTCTCTTAATCTGTAAAATGGAATTAATAACATCTACCTAATACATTTTTGGGGGGAGTTAAAATAGATGATCTTTCCTAGCTTAATGAATTTCAGCTTTAAAGAGTCTGTCACAGAACAGGCTATACATTAATAATGTAGACTTTTACCTCACCTACCAATAAGGTAAACTGGGGATGATCATTTTAACCCTCACTAGTAATTAGATACCCGATTCCTAATTAAATCAAGATCATGCTGCTGTGAAAACAGTGAGGAAGAAGTCCAGAGAGGGAAGCAGACGAACTGTTTGCTGGTCTGGTGTTATACCCTAGATTAAGGTATAAAATGTTTTCCATCTTGAGATACATTTGTTAAGTCAGTACCTTCCCACTTCTCATCTCCTAACAACTTAGTGGCAACCATATAATAAGCCTTCAGTGCATGAAATCAGGCAGGAGTCCTTTTCATAAGCTTTAGGCTACAAAGTCATGTCCAGAAGGAAGGGCAGCAAGGCTAGCAGGTCACCCACAGTCTCTGACATGGCACCATCTTCTTGTTTGGTGACCTGGAAAGGCAGCTTCTTCAGCCTCTAGTTTGGCCAGTGACAGTGATTCATGACTTTCCGAAGTCTTGTTCTTTAGCCTTATTTCCCACATTCATAAAAACACCCGGAAGTTGGGCTGGGACCATTGCCCATGTAAATGTCTCTATGTGAAATCAAGCCTGTGACCAGCAGTCTTAGGCCTTTTGGGGGGAAAACAATCAAAGACCTCAAGGGAAGAAATAATGTGGGTAGAAGTGTCCTTGTATGTCACATGCTCAATATGCAGATAGCATATCCTGAGGCTCATTATTATATGTTATTATATATATAAAATGGTCAGAAATAGTTCCCTCAACTGCTGGGACTCCATAATACATGTGCACATTTCTGCACATATCCCACCACACTGTATTCTTTGTTTAGATGACTGAGGGCAAGGAATATTTCTTTTTAGTGTTAAGTACCTAGGACAGGGGCTGTAACAGAGACGCTCAAAGATATTTCCTTAATGGTGGTCACTGAAGTCTGTTATGATTCCTTCAAAAAGACTTATTTTCATTTTAAAATAACATACTCAAATTGTACAAAATTTAGAAAATAGTGACAAGATAAGATAGATGATAGTCTCATCACCTGTACAATAACTGAGAGCATTTTGCTTGCTTTTTAAAAATAATGAAATTTTAGAAAGCATAGTTTCACATTTTCTGTATTGTATTTTTCTCAATCAACATACTGTCATAAGCATTGTTACATAGTATTATAATCATATTTAAATAACTGCACCTGAACATTTAGATTGTTTCCTGTTTTTCTGATATAACCACCACACAGATGTGTGAATATCTTTTTCATCATACCTTGACCAGATGTGCTTTTCTTTCTAAAGAGAGCTTTTTATGAAAACTTCATGGGAAAAATAGAATTGTGTTTGATTATTGTTAAGAGTAAGCATTTTCTCATGTTTTGTTGTTAGTTGCCTTTCCTTAGGTTATAGGATGGTGAATTCTGAATAGATCTTAGCAATCATCTGCTACAGTGTCCTTCCTATAAATAGCAGTATGCATTTTTCAAGTGAAATTTTACACACTCCAATCTCTAGCACAGCTAAAATCCAAGTGTTCTAGTTGGAGTGGACGTGGAGGGTCCCATAAGTCCTACGACTCAACTTTCTCTCAATCCGTGAGATTGCTCTATAAAATCCCAGGTCCCTGGGAAGCAGTTTGTAAACCACTGATTTGCCTCTAGCAGGATCCTACCGCCTTGGCAGATGTCCGTGCTGAATTCCTGCAGAGGTGACTTAGTGATGTGTGGAGCCACAGCCTGTGTGTGAGCTGGGAAAGCGCCAAGTGCCATGAGGGCTGCCAAGGACTGTCCACAAAATCCATTTGGGAGGTAGGTAAGGAGTGGTACTATGAATGCGTGTGTGGGGTGGCGCTGGGGATACTACCGCTAAAGAGAAGTGACTTTCTCTAGTAAGACAGCCTTATACATTACTACATAATCCGCCTGACATTGGTCTAAACATCTATTTTACAGAAGGAAACAATAAAGGGTGTAATGATTCACATTCCAAAAGGATCAAAGGGTCCTTTAAGTGCCATCTTCTCAGGAGCTTATTTGCAGATCATTAAATACTTAATAGAGGGAGAAAGGAATAATTGGTGTGTTCTGGGCCACTGGTATTTAAGTAGCAATCAGATATAAAAACAAAGCGGATTTGAAGTTACACTGATTTATGTGCCTAATGGTGAAATTTTGCCTTTATCTGGCTGGGAGCTAATGACTGAGAAACCATTCACCGTCTAGGTGCTTGCCAGTTAAAAGCGGTCTCTCCAATATGTACGCTGCGGGAGGGGCCTATGCAGTGCATCTTCCCTTGCGTGCCAGGGTCTCGGGATCTTGCTCAAATGCACATTCTCATTCAAAGACTTGAGTGCAAGGGGCAG
Source organism: Manis pentadactyla (assembly GCF_030020395.1). Classification (NCBI taxonomy): domain Eukaryota; kingdom Metazoa; phylum Chordata; class Mammalia; order Pholidota; family Manidae; genus Manis; species Manis pentadactyla. Next base: position 50,404,336 of record NC_080025.1, read on the forward strand.
CTTCATTTCTAGTTCATCTTCCCTCTCCCAGGCAGTGCCGTTTGTGTTGTTTCTGGACCACACTTTGAGTGCTTGAGGGTTTGGGGAAGCTTTCAATAGATTGCTGAGAATTAGTCAAAATTTCCTCTATCTTTTCTGTCTAAGAACAATAGGACCACTTTTTCCCATACACAGAATAGCATTAGAAAATAGAATCACTCCCTCAAATTAAACAAATAGATATCACTGACCAACTAACGAATCAATAGCCTAACCAAATACAAAAACCCCAGGAAGTTTTTCTGCTCCTTGTAACACTCTCAGGCTCTTCTCCTAATTATACTTCCACACTTGTCATCTCTTCATCTCGTGGGGTTAAATACAAGCAACTCACAGAGCTGAAGGGCCGCATCATACAGACATTGGGATTCGTCAGCCTTGGCACTAGTCAATCATCTGGGACGGATGATCCTCCGGTGTGGAGGGCTGTCATGTAGGATGTTTGAGGGCTTCCCTGGCCTCTGCTCACCAGACTGCAGTGATATTCCAGATGCCTCCCTCGCCACAACTGGACGCTGGTTTCTGACAATCAAAAATGTCTCCAGATATTGAACCTGTTCCTGGGGGATGGGAAGCACCCCTGGATGAGAACCACTGCCCTAGACTCTGCATGGCTTGAAGAATGGACAGAAGAAACTTTTGAGCATAGCAAGGAAGAAAGCCACATGTTCTGATGACTGATTCTCTACATGGAGAAAGTCAGGGATTGGGCACTGGCTCTATGCTCCAAGCACTGCCGAATAAAGGTGCTTGTACCTCAGGGTCTTCACTGCCATCTTCCAAAGTCGTAAGGCGGCATCTCATTCCTGGGACCCAAATCATTTGCTGAGCACTAAATGCAAGAGCATTCAGGGTATGTGGTGGTTTGTTTTCCTCTGCAGGGGAGGCAGGCTCATTCCAAGAGTCTGGCATGGATGTGGAGTGAGTTTGACCACAGGTTCATCTCTCCCCCAAGCCTCAGACTTCCTAGTGGCCACTAAACCTGAAGACATTGGACTTTGGCAAAGCAAAAAGTCCCATGAAAGCATTTTATAAGAAGCAGGGCAATTCTTCTGAAAAGTTTTAACATGATCATTTTCATCTCTACAAAAATAGAGTTCAGTAATATTAGAATCAGTAGAGAAATGCACAAGGCCTATATGCTAGATATCTCTCACCAGGCCGTCATCTTATGGCTGATGTTTTATAATTACAAAATGCACAGACATTCCATCAGTAGAATGAACTTCCAACCTGGGACCTCATGAAAGATTAAAAAATCATTGCTCATTCTTATGGAATGCTTCCTATGTGCCAGGGACAATTTTAAGGGCTTTTTCTACATTAACTTATTTAAACCCCACAACAATCCCCATGTGATAGCTTTTACAGCGAACTGAGGCCCTGAGACATTACACATTTTGTCCGAGGTCACCCAGCTAGGAAATGGCAGGGTTGGGATTCCAACTCATGGAAATCTGGTTGCAAAGTGTGTTTTCTTAAGTGTGCTATTACCAGGATTCAATTAGGCATCATCTTATTATTTATAAAGGTTATACAGTCTTTAAAGGGCAAATATAAAAACAATACAAGAATCTGTCAAGTTCAATGTCTTTACAGATTGTGAAAAGACATTTCAGTATTGTATGAAGGAAACAAATGGAAAATCCAGCTAAGTGACACCCATTGGGGTCACTGGAGTTTAGTCAGCTTCTTGCCTTATACCTCTAGCTATTAAGAACTTCTGGCTTTTAGGAATAATTTTGGAGAGCGATATACTTACATTTTAGTTAGTTAGCTTTCTTTAAATCTAAAAAATATTTAGATTTCAGCTTAAAATATGAAGAGAATCAAAACCATCATGTTAGTATTTTCATAACAAGGAATCTGAATATAAGATTTAGTGTTTTAGAATAGCAGTCAGCCTTGTCAATATCTTAAAATGTGTAATTGAGTAATTGAGTGAGATGTAATTTCTAGGTTGAAATTGTTCTAAATTATAAATGACATTAAATATTTCAGGAAAATCTAAAGTTCTTATTTACAAGCTTAGTTTACTCAATACATAGCCCTGTAATTACATATTTAGGAAAAGGCTGTTTAGATTAAGTGTATTATTTGAAAGGAAATCAATTGTCTGAAATTTATAAACACCATTATACATATCTGAAGTTTTAAAATTACATTTGTGAGTAGGATCGAACATGAACCAGAAGCTCCTTAAAAGATAAAACATTTTAGATTTTCATATAGTATAAAATGTACAGGTTGAACTTGAAAGTTTAAGGAACAACTAAATGTTCCGAATCTGTAACTTTAATAAATCGAGCATTGATGTTTAAATGTGAAAAGAACCCTCTGATGAATCCTTTCTGTCTCAGGCTGTCTCATGGAAGACATAACACAGCCCTCCTGCCCCTGACCCCACCTGTAAAGCCTCAGATACAAAGTCGTTGAAGAAATAGCAAAAAGCTTTTTGGTGTAACCAATAGGAAAGCAGATGAATTTAGGAAAGGATAAAAAACACAATACTTTTTCTCTAAATTAGGAGTAAGTTTTTCAGTATAAAAAGAAAGAGAAATGGAATATTTTGATCAATAATATATTTCAGCACTTTCATATTTCATACTCTGCTCTCTCCTTTCAGAAACATTTGGACAAGTTCCATCACTCAAAGATCAAAACATCAAAGCAACTCTTAATAGCAATTATGAAGTTGATATACTTCACAATAGACTCTTTAGAGCTGACTAAATGTTTCTCAGAATATTTTCTAATTTACGTGTGCAAAGGCAGGACTTCAACTTTGAAGATTTCAATCTCCAGGACAGGGTTAAATCACTATATTGATCATTAAAAATTCAGAAGAAGAGTGTTGATTCGGTTAAGAATGTAATTGTTTTATTGTAATTGATTCATATCTATTTTATAGATTCTGGAAACTTCTAACTGTAGAACTGGTTTTTAGTGGCAAAATAGATAAATGTATTCAATGGAAAAACTAAACAGTGTAATGAACATATCAACATATAGCACTCTTCAGTTATAAAAATTGAGGTGATTACAGAATGACATATACAAATATGTACTGATTTCTTCACTGAAATTGTGACAGTGCGTATCTTTGATGCATGCACATGTGGTTTGTTTGCTAGAGGCAGGGCCCACTCATGGTCCTGCCTTTATAAGGGGGGGGCGCTCAGGGGAATGTTGCTCTTTCCTTTCTTTGCCCCATTGGGAATTTGGATTCTTTGTCTTTGAAGGGAGGGGATTAAAGATCACCTGGGAAGGATGTCCTGGCACTCATAGGTTGCTGTTCTGGGGTTTAAAACCTAGGTTACTATTCAGAAATAGTCCCCATTGGTAGTAACAGCAGTGGAGCAGGTGTAATGGCTCCATTCCTGGCCGTGTGAACAGCCCCTATTTAGGGCATCTGGGTGGCACAGACTTCCCTCAGAGTGAAGCTACTTATTCCTGGATAAGAAGCTGAACCTTAGCTTTCCTCCTGTGGATGGCAGGATTCGCAGCTCTTCATAGGATCCAGTGATGGGAACTCGGCACGGCGCTCAGGACCATGGCGACAAGGGAGAGCCACCACTAACTGCCCACAGAAACCCGCATCTGTGTCAGCAGGGCTGTGACATGGAGCAAGGCTCTGGGAAGCCAACCTGAGGCTCCCCTCTGCAGAAGTCGGTGCCCGCCTCTCTCTAGCCTCTGACTGCAAGTCATTGTTTGGGTCTTCTCTGACAGAATCGTACAGGGCACGTTGGAAATTGAGGGTCCTCTCAGCTAAACCCTGGACCAGTTTCTTGTTTTTGACAAACTCTTTGAGTTTATTCTCTGTTCCCCAGACTTTGAGATTCAAGGTTCTAGGTACAAATGACTCTCCCATCTTACAAATAAATGAACACTTCAGAGGGGCTCCTGGCTCTGGGCCAAGAATGGAGCTTAAATTCTGCATGTCAGGCATTAGGAAGAAAGGGGGAGAGGCAGTGGAGTGTTTGAGACACTTGCTGGAACTCTGGAAATTATTCCCAGAGTCATTCATCTTCTCCGCCTACTTTCAAAACTGGTTTCAATAGGCTTTCAAGAGAGGTTTCTGGCTCCATCTTCCTCCCACAGCCGTTCCTGAGGTTGGAGTGACCTCTTAAGAAACGTCAAACCTTTCAAAAGGCATAATTCAAAGTATTTGGGCGCGCGTGGGGTGGAGTAATTCCCAGACTAAAATCCTAATTTTTAACTTGAGTATGCTTAACTTTAAAACTTCGGGAAATGAAAAGGTGCTTGCTTGTGTGTGTGTGTGTGTGTGTGTGTGTGTGTGTGTGTGTGTGTGTGTGTGCATGAGTGGTAAGAGTGAATATGAGTGTGTGGTGTGCAAGTGTGTGGGGCTGTGTGTATGGTGTGTATGTAGGTGGGGTGTGTGTGTGTGACTGACCTCTGCTGAAACAGTGTTTCAGGTGATGGAAGCCTCCTGTTCAGCCGCAGAACAGATTGTTTTTCTCCAAATCTCTTGGACACTGCCGGCGGCCGGAGCCAGGAGCCAGGATCGCTATCTCCACCAGGGACAGGGAGTTTATCCCAAATAAACACTGTCAGTAAGGCTGACAGATTCCTGAAGTGAACTTCAGTTTGGGTACCTCGTTCCTATAAGTTACTAAGAAAATTATTTGAGAACAGAATGTGTGCTCAGACATGTCAGTTGGAGTGGATTATAGGAGGGAAGAGATGATCTGAGTTTCAGTCTGAAAATTTGGATCATGTCTTTTTATTTTTGAGATGTTTTTTAGAAGCCTCTCAGGCTACATCAGTAGCATCTCCTTCCCTGGCCAAAGGCTACTTGTTCCTTATCTTTTGGCTTTTCTTTCTGATTCATCACCCACTATTCCAGATGTGGCTTATCCAGCACATACTTAACCACCCAGTGATCCCATGCATTTAGAAAGGGTCGTGCCAGGTGGAAGGTACACTGTAGGCTTGCTTCTAAGGCTAAGGAGTTTTGGGCCAGCAGAGGGAGCTTTCTATCCGAACTGAAACTGCCTCTGAATTTGCAGCATGGAGTCATATTCTCTCTCTTTGTAAAACTTGAGAAAGAATTTTCAGCAGCCTAGCTGAGCCTGAAAGTCTGGCCTGGTTCTGTGCATCTAATGGCATGTGTGATCCCATGTCTGAGGCATATATGTGGGGTTCGTCACAAGCACCTTTCATGCTGTAGTTTGCCGCTGAGGGGGATGCCTGGAGCCTTCCTGCATGTGGACTTGAGGTTAACTTCCTGAATCCTGTTTTCCTGTCCTGCCCTCCTCCTAAAACCATGGTGTGAGATTGGACTCTCGATGAACTTTCTTGTTCTTTGTGTCTTCGTTTATAAAATGAGGCTGCTACAACCACGTGGTAGAATAAACAATGATCTCAGCAATATAACGCAACTTAGTGCTCGAGCCAAAACCGGGATCAGAGAAATCACAGCCTCTCAAAGCTGGAAAGAGATGGCAGCAGGGGCCACCTGATCACAGCCCATCTGAAGAGGCAGAGCAGCTTCCCGGATGGGAAGGCGGTTTTCATTTGGCAGGAGTCCAAGGACTTGGGGTTGCAGCTTATTCTTGTCCAGTATATTGGGTTTCTGCAGCCTTGTGTATGTGACGCTGAGGATCTACAGTTTTTGACTCCAGGGAGAGGAAAAATGAGCTCTCTAATGTGGCTTATGCATGAACCCCATGTCCTTCCATGAAGCAACACCATTCCAAATAGAAGCCGTGGCCAACCTTGCTGTTTCTACCCCGTCTGCAGACTCACTTGTTTTATGTGCTCATTCATTCAACAAATATTTTCTGAGTTCTTCCTGAGTATCTGTTACTGTTCTACCTCATGGGGCTGTGGCTATAAGACAAGCATTGCCTTTGTACGGTTTATGAGGAAGCTGGGATGAACGCAGCCAGCCCACCTTGTTCCATTTCCAGGGGCGCATTGTTCTGAATCTCTGTGCTGCACTGTGCTGTCCCCAGAGTTAGCACTGTGTTTATTTTCAATGATATCATTCATGTAATTTGACAAATATTCCCAATTCCCTGCCTTGCACGTTTGCATGTCCTGGCCCGCAGGTTTGTAGGGCCATGTGGCTAGTTCTGGCCAGCGACCTGTGAGTGCGCCGTGTTTTGCTTCTAGGTCAGAGAATTCCTTATGGGTTCCAGACTCTCCAAGCAGTAATTCTTGAGGGGAGAGAACAGCTGCTCCTCAGCCCGGTGCCCTCAGTGACTACAATGAACAGAGCCTTCTGCTGACCCGCATAAACCTCCTGGCTATTTCTTATGAGGAGCCTGTCCCAAGGATCATCCTCTCATGGAACGTAGCAGTTTGGTTCCTGTTTTCTCTGGGTTAATCGCCAGGGTAAATTTGTTTATCTATTTATTCATTCAAAAATAGACAAAAAGTGCCTCCCATGTGTAAGGAACAGTTCTGGGAAGGCAGGGTGAACACAGAGCCAGCAATCTGGCCCCTCACTGAGTTTACCTTCCAGTGGAGAAGAGATATGATCACAGTAACCCCCGAATGAAATCAGAAACACAGATCCCAGTGGGCTTTGCAGTCAGTGAGACTGTGCCTGATAAATCCTGGCATTTCAGCGTATGGCGCAGGAGACAGGTAAGTGACACCACCACAAACCGCAGCCTGTCACTGGAGAGCGTTGTGCTCGGAGGAAACCTCACGAAAGACAAGACGGCCCGGAGCCTATCAGCTTGTTGGGGACCACTGATGAATGCTCAAAGGCAGCTTGTCATATGAAAAGGAACACCACGAGCACCCCAAATCAGCCACAGACATTTCAAGACTGAGGAACTTCTCTGTGTTCATCTGCTTCCCCAGTCCCTGGTCTCACCCAGTTCCGTCTAGCCTGGTCTTTTGCCACATGGGTAAAGTCAGGAGTTAGTGAGAAATAAAAAGGTGGTCTACGAGGGAGTGTGGGGGTTTCTGTCTGTGAGGGTGGGGTGGTCCCTTCCCCCTTTCCTCAGGCACAGAGGGGAGAATCAAGCTCCCAGAGAATGATCACGATTTAGAATCATCTTTGGGCAGAATCCCAAGCCTCTGTGGTCTTGGGCAGTCTTTGAGTCTCAGTTTCTTCCTCTAAACTGGGACTAATAGTGACCATATGCTGTCACTGTGAAGATGAGGGAGCATTCACACCATTCATTGGCCGCCCTTATTTTATGGAGGAAGAATGTTTCCAAGGTATTAGAATCCATTGTCTCCTTTCCTACTCACAAAACTCCTGTAGGGGATGGTGGATAAGAGCCGTGATCCCCCAAGTAAGAAAGATGAACATGGTCTACAGAGTACTACTTCTTCGTTGTTACGTTACTATCATTATTTCTTGAGATATCTGCTTTCTATTGAACATCCACTTTTATATTTCAGGTACAGTAATGTCTTAAAGGATGGCATCTGACTGAGCACAGATGGGGCAAGCCCTCAGACATTTGCACCAGGGTGTTCTGAACGCCAGGTTCTGGGTTGTATTTGGAACTCATGAATTAATAAATACTTCTAATGATTCCTGTTAGTTGGCACCTTAGGGAACAAAAGATTCCGGGGCAAGTCTTTAGACTTACTCCACCCGCGGCCCTGGACTCCTAAGCACTGACATAAGCCTGGAAGTTGTGAACTTGTGACTGCTAATCTGTGCTGAATTCTGCTGGACCTGTGGGCTGCCCTCCTCAGGAACTCCAGTTGGTTCTTAAGTGTGTTCTATGGGAGGGATACCCTGGACTCCAGGTCCCCAGGCAAACCTCCATCTGATTAGAGCTGATGGTAGTTTCATGCATGGAAACAACCCTGACCACTGGCTTCTTTCCTTTTGGTGAAGGAATGATGGCCACTTGGGCATGATTAGATTGAAGACCTATTGCTTTCTAGAAAATGGTTTCTTCTTTTCCATCTGCCAGGACCCCATAGGTAAATGTTGGTATTTGGTATTTTAAGTGATGCACAATAAGATACTAAACAAGCCAATGCTGTTTGTCATTGTTCTAACAGACATTTGGCCATTATTGCTATAATGCCCTTAAAATAACAGAGTAAGAAATGAAAAACCCTCTTTCTGTTCAACCACAGCCAATTAACTTCCTTATGTAAAAACATAGGTTCTTTTTTCATTAGGCTACAAAATTATTTCAAGCAAATGAAAACCAAATGTATACAAAAAAAGCCCATGTGTTATTTTCAAACTTCTACCTCAATGGCCATGCCTTTGGGCTCCAGAGGAAAGGGCAGCCAAGTCTCCCTTTTTCCATTATGCTTTTAAGAGGGAATAAAATACATACCTGTTAAGAACATGTTTATGTCATTGTTTTAAATAAATGACATATTAAAAAATCCCCAAACATTTTGAACAGAACCATTCCAGTGTTTGGTTAAAAACTACTGCAGTAATAAATAAGTGATCATTAAGCTCCAGACACCTACTATGGAAGGGAACATTTCTTTATAAATAGGGAGTAATCTTATTTTTTCAAGAGTACTGAAATTTGAATAGCTCTGATTTCTTGGAGTCTGAAGAGTGAGGACCTATGAATCACCAATGCTAATTGGTGATTAGCATTGATTAGTCACCAATGCTAATATGATTTAATGCTCTAAAATTAAAATTTCCCTTTTGAATCAATAGAAACTACTTCCATGCTGCAAAGATCTGTGGGGTAAGAGACGGATGACAATATGACCAGAACTCAAGTAATCAAGGAAGACATTGAGACCCTACAGACACATACATGTACTAAAACTGACACTCGCATGAACATACTCACATGCACAGACATCCAACTTGTAAGGCTATGTTAATTCACAGCAAATGTCAGGCAGTTTAATATTTTTATTTCCAAAATTGAGAAAAATGGTATTCAATGCCAAATCTTTTGAAGAACATATCTTTGGTTCCCTTGTGTTATTACACCTTGAGCCTCCCCTGCTGTCTTTTAAAAGACTGGAGTCACACAATGTTATCTTCTTGGCAAGCTATGCCACTGTGGTGCACACACTGTAATCAATAAACAAGCAATTAAACGCCACATTATGAGGGAAGAAAGTCTGGCCATAATCCAAAAGGAGGCTTCCCTGTCCTCTGTATTTATTAGACTTTGCATTCCCCATATTCACATTAGGCTTAAAAGGCTAAAAGAGTTACCAAAGAATAGATTTGGTGAATGCTTGATGCCTGGTTTTCTCACCATTAAAGCATCAGCTCTGTGAAGGGGGACCACTGTATCCAGCAGGAGCCAGAGCTGGAAGGAGCATTCAGGGGGGGGGGATTTCAAGTGCACAGATGTGATCTCTGAGCAACAGAAAATCAAACAAGCTGAACTTGGACCAAACCAAATATAGAGCCTTGGAACTCAACCAAATGAGTTATAAAGAAGCAGTTTTCCTCTGAGTGAACTGTTCTAAAAGTTATCCATTTCCTGGTGAATTTAATAGGACTTACCCGGCCACACAAGGTTTCATCCTGAGATTCACATTCCTCTTTCCCGAAGAAGAGGAAATCATCACAGCACAGGTGTTGTAAAGGGATGCAGAGGATGACAGTCTGTCATGGCCTTAGAGATGCAGCGTCTTGGCTGGTCCAGGGCAGTTCACCTAGAGGTAGTATAATTCAAAGGAAGTGACTCATGCTAACCCCAAATGTGTAGACCAGGAAGACAATGTTTTCTCAGTAGAGTCTATGCCCCCTTCTTGATAGAAATATACTTCGGAAAACAACTTTGTATTCAAGTGGTTGCTCAGTAAGCCTCAGCTTAGAACACACAGTTCGAGGCATCCGTCCTACAGGGCCTTTTGAGTGGCTGCTTCCATTGTACAGAGTGTGCAGCTTTCTAGAGAACAGACTGTAGGGCAGAGCTGTTTCACTTGGCCTGAGCTGAAGAACTACTGACCAAGCTTCCCCTGTGCTATCGCCCTGCGCATGACTGAAGTCCTCCAACCCTGATGTCCCCTCTGCACTGGCTTTTCTCAGCTCAGTGGACTTACAGGGCATGTTAGCAATCCTGCTCACTATGGATCCTAGAAGCATTTAATTCTACCTGTGAAGTGTGAATTCAGAGTGGCTGCTGCCTCTGCAGGGACTCCTCCCCATACACCAGAGTAGATCTGACATCTCGGCAAGGGTCTAGGACTCTGCTGATCTTTGGATTTGCAGGCTGAGGGAAGTGAACACATATTTGGGTAATAAAAAGGAGGGCTATGATGAAGAAGTCATGACATAACTCTATTTTGAAACTGCTGTGTTAAGTTTAAATAGTGTTCTAAGATGTCCAGAAGGAGGACAGTTTTGGACTCCTCGGGAAGAGATCTCTAAAGAAGGATGAAAAGATTGAAGCCTGAGGGACTTAACAACGAATGTGGGATTTTTTTTAACTTCCTACTCATCAGGGAGATCGGCAGGGTAGAAGAAGAGAGTAAGGAAGGTGATCTTGGGAACACCCAGGGAATAAAAGTCACAAGTGAGCTGAACAGAAGTCAGCAGAATGCGGGGAAGGGAAGTAAGCCAAGCCTTTCTCTTTGTTTCCATTTCTGATCTTGCAAAGGATCTGATCGATGATAAGGAAGGGACAACGGAAAAGGTATTTAAAAGCCTTTTCTTAATTTGGCCACTTATTGATAAAGGTGGACAGTAACATAATGACATTCACATGTACATAGTTGTGTGCATCAGAGAAAGCCCTGAACTAGCTTAATTGTGAAAATTAATTAAGGCGATGTATATATATTGTTTAACAGAACTATACAGAGGAGCTTATAATGAAAAATAACTGCCACCTTCTCCAGTTTTCTTCCTCCCAAGGCCAGTCCCTCAGAACCTTTCACATTTCTAAAAAATGACTTCATAGTGATAATTATAATGATAGTATGTTTATATTGTTATTTCCTAATTTGTTGACTTTTGGCATTGTATATTGCATTCCCGTTATTTGTGGAATAGATGAGCTTTTTGCCCTCTTAACCTTTTATCCTGTTGTATTTTTGTTTATTTTCTTCAGTTCAGCTTCTAATTTTGAGAAAACTATAGATTTACATGCAGTCTAAGAAATAATTCAGATGGATCGTATATGCTCAGTTTTGCCCAGTGGTGACATCTTGTAAGGATACATAGTACAATATCATAGCCAGGAAGATGAGCTTGATACAGTCAAGAGACAGAACAATTCCATATTGACCTTTTATAACCACACCACTTCCTTCTCATCCTCAATTCTTCATGTCTGTAATTTCATCATTTCAAGAATATTATGTAAATGAACAGTAAGTACATAACCTTTTGGAATTGGCTTTGTTTTTCATTCAGTGTAACTCCATGGAGATTCAGACAGGCTTTTGCATGAGTCAATAGTTTTTTATTTTATGGCTGAGTGGTATTCCAAGGTATAGATTTACCACCAGGTATTTAGCATTCACCCACTGAACATTTAGGTAGTTATCCAGTTTTTGACAATTAAAAATAATGCTGCTATAAATACTGATGTATAGTTTTTTGTTTGAACATAAATTTTAATTTTTCTGGGATAAATGCTGAAGAGTGCAGTTGCTGGATTGTATGGCAATACAATGTTTAGTTTTAAACTGCCAAACTCTTCTCCAGGGTGACTGTATCATTTCACATTCCTGTCAGCAATATGAGTAACCCAGTTTCTCCACATCCTCACCAGCATCTGTGACATCACTATTTTTTATTTTAGCCATTTTGAAAAGTCTGTTGTTAGATCTCATTGTTGTTTTATTTTGTATTATGTTAATTGCTAAAAATGTAAAACATCTTTTCATGTGTCTTTTTGCAATCTGTATTATCTTTTTCAGTGAAATATCTCTTTAGTCTCTTGCAGATGTTCTAATAGGATGGTTTTCATTTTCACTGCTGGGTTTTGAGAGTTCTTTGTTAGATATGTTGTTTGAAAAAAATATTTTCTCCCACTGTATAGTTTTTCTTTTCATCTTAAAAAGGTCTTTTATAGAACAAAAGATGTAATTTTGATGAAGTCCAATATATCAATTTCCCCTTTTATGGATCAGGTTTCTGGTGTCAAGTCCATGGATTTTTCATCTAGCCCTACGTCCTGAAGATTTTCTGTTATCCTAAAAGTTTTACAGTTTCATATTTTACTCTATGATCTATTTTGAGTTAATTTTTGTACCAGATGTGAAAATAAGGTTGAGATTATTTTCTTGGCTTTCGTTTGCTCACAGATGCCCTGTTGCTCCAGTGCCATTTATTGAAAAGGGTATTTTTTCCCTATTGAATTATTTTTGCACATTTGTGCAAAACTGTTCTATCCTGCTGCTAGTGCCACAAGTCTTGAGATTACTGTAACTGTATACTAATTCTTGAAATTGGAGAAATTGATTCTTCCCACTATGTTACTTTTTTTCAAAATTGTTTTAGGTATTTTAGTCCTTCTGCCTTTCCATATAAATTTTAGAATATTATTTCTATATTTACTTACTGGGATTTGGTAGACTGCATTACAACTGTCTGTTAATTTGAGGAGATTTGACACTTTTACTCTGCTGTCTTCCAATGTCTCTCCATTTATTTAGGTCTTTGATTTCGTTCATCAGCATTGTGTAGTTTTTAGTATATAAGCTCTGTACATGTTTTGTCAGACTTACTTAAGTATTTTATTATTTTTAAATTGAGATGTAATTGCCATACAGCATTATGTTATTTTCAGGTATACACTATAATTGTCTGATATTTGTATATATTGCAAAATGATAGCCACAATAACTAGTTAGCATCTATTACCACACTTTGTCTTTTTTCTCATGATGAGAACTTTAAAGATTTACTCTCTTAACAACTTTCAAATATGCAATACAGTATTATCAACTGCAGTCACCATGCTGAATATTATATGCCCATGACTTATTTTATAACTGGAAATCTGTACCTTTTGTCCTTTACCCATTTCTCCCCACCCCCCACACTCCCACCTCTGGCTACCACCAATCTGTACTCTGTATCTATGAGCTTGGTTTTTCTTTTTCATTTTACCTTTCATATGTAAGTGAGATCATATGGTATTTGTCTTTCTCTGTCTAACTTACTTTATTTATCATCATGCTCCCAAGGTCCATCCATATTGTCCCACATGGCAGGATTTCTTTCCTTTTTTGTCACTATATAATATTCCACCATGTATGTGTGTATATCTATATATAATATCACATTTTCTCTACCAATTCATCCATATTTGGACACAAAGGTTGTTTCCATATCTTGGCTATTGTAAATAATGCTGCAGTAAACATGGGGGTACAGATATATTTGCAAATTAGGGTATTTATTTTCTTCAGATATATAGCCAGAAATGGAATTGTTGGATCATATGGTGTTCTCTTTTGAATTTTTTGAGGAACCTCCATACTGTACCAATTTACATTCCTACCAACAGTGCACAAGAGTTCTTTTTCCTCCACATCTTTGCCAACATTTTAAATTCCTTGTCTTTTTAATAATAGTCAACCTAACAGATATGATTTGTAAATATTGTCTCCTAATCTGTAGTTGCTTTTTCATTTTGTTGATGGTTTCATTTGCTTTGTAGAGGGTTTCAGTTTGATGTAGTCCACCTTTTTTATTTGTACTTTTGTTGTCAAATCCAAAAAATCATTGCCAAGACTGGTGTCAAAGAGTTGTCTGTTTTCCTTCTAGTAATTTTATGGTTTCAGGTCTTAGAGTCAAGTCTTTAATCCATTTGGAGTTAATTTTTGTGTTGGTGTAAGACAGCAACCAAGTTTCATTCTTTTGCATTTATTGAAGATTTATTCCCCCCCCATTTTATATTTTCACTCCTTTTTTATAAATTAATTGAGCATATACGCATGGGTTTATTTCTGTTTTTTTATTCCATTTCACTAATCTTTATGTCTGTTTCTTTGTCAAAACCATTCTATTTTGATTTTGACAACTGTAACTTTGTAATATATTTTGAAATCAGGAAGTATGATGCCTCCAGCTTTATTCTTCTTTCTCAAGATTGCTTTGGCTATTTGAGGTCTTTTGTGGTTCCCTACAAATTGTATAATGATTTGTTCTGTGAGAAATGATACTGGAATTTTGATAGGGGATGCACTGAATCTGTAGATTTCTTTGGGTAGTATGAACATTCTAACAATATTAATTCTTCCAGTCCATAGACACAAATTATTTTCCCTCTTATTTGTATCTTCTTCACTTTCTTTCATCAACATCCTATAGGTCTCAGCGTACAGGTTTCTTCCCTTCTTGGTTAAATTTATTCCTATGTATTTTATTCTTGTGATGCAATTGTAAATGGCTTTGTTTTCTTAATTTCTTTTTCTGATGGTTTGTTATTAATGAATAGAAATGCTAGAGCTTTTTCTATCCTGCAACTTTACTGAATTCCTTCATTAACTCTAACAGTTCTTTAGTAGTCTTTAGGGTTTCCTATATATAATATCATGTCATATGCAAGAAGAGACATTTTTACTTTTTCCTTTCTTATTTGGATGATTTTTATTTATTTTTCTTGTCTAATTTCTCTGGCTAGGACTTCCACTATTATATTGAATAAAAATGATAAGAATGGGTTTTGCTCTGATATTAGAAGAAAATTCTTTCAGCTTTTAACCATTGACTATGATATTAGCTGTGGGCTTGCCATATATGGCCTTTATTATGTTGAGATATGTTCCCTCATACCCATTTTGTTGAGAGTTTTTATCATAAATGAAGTTGAATTTTGTCAAATGTTTTTTGCATGTATTGAGATGATCATATTATTTTTATCCTTTATTTTGTTAATGTGGTATATCACACTGATTTATTTGTGGATGCTGAACCATTCTTGCATTCCTGGAATAAATCACACTTGATCATGGCTAATGATATTTAATGTATTGTTGAATTTGGTTTGCTAATATTTTGTTGAGGATTTTTGCATCCATGTTCATTAGGGATATTGGCCTGTAATTTTATTTTCTTGTGGCATCCTTGTCTGGTTTGAATATCAGGGTAATATTGGCCTCCTAAAATGAGTTTAGAATTTTTTGGAAGAGTTTTAGAAGGACTGGTATTAATTATTTAAGTGTTTGGTAGAATTTACCAGTGAAGTCATCTGGGTATAGAATTTTGTTTATTGGGAGTTTTTTGATTAATAATTCAATCTTCTTACTAGTAATCTGTTCAAATTTTCTATTTCTTCATGGTCAGTCTTGGTAGCTTGTGTATTTCTAGAAATTTATTTATTTCTTCCAAGTTGTCCACTTTGTTGGTGCATAATTGTTTGTAATAGTCTCTCAGGATTCTTTATATTTCTGTGATGTTATTTGTAAGATCTCCTATTTCATTTATGATTTTATGTATTTGAGTCTCTCACCTTTTTGTGGGTGAGTCTAGCTAAAGGTATGCCTATTTTGTTTATCTTTTCAGGACACCAGCTCTAAGAGTCATTCACCTTTTGTCTTTTTTTTTTGATGTTTTGTCTTTTTAGTCTCTGTTTCATTTATTTCTGATCTGATCTTTGTTATTTCCTTCCTTCTGCTAACTTTGGGCTTAGTCTGTTTTTCTTTTTCTAGTTCTTTGAGGTACAGAGTTAGGTTGTTTACTTGAGATCTTTCTTGTTTCTTGATGTAGGCATTTATCTCTATGACCTTCCCTCTTAGAACTGCTTTTGCTGCATGCCATAAGTTTTTGTAAGTTGTATTTTCATGTTAATTTTCTCAAGGCATTTTTTTATTTCTTTTTTGATTTTTTCTTTGACCCATTGGTTCAGTAGCATGTTATTTAATTTATGCATATTTGTGAATTTTTTATTTCTCTTCTTGTAATTGATTTCTAGTTTCATATCAATGTACTGAGAAAAGATGCTTGAAATGATTTCTTAAATTATCAAGACTTGTTTTCTGGCCTGACATATGATCACCCTGGAGATGTTCCACGTGTGCTTGAGAAGAATATATATTCTGTTTCCTTTGGATAGAATGTCGTGCATATCTGTTAAGTCCATTTGGTCTAACCTGTCATTTAAGGCAAGTGTTGATTTTCTGTCTGGATTATCAATACATTGATGAAAGTGGGGTATGAAAGACTCTTATTATTATTGTGTTGTCTATTTCTCCCTTTAGTTCTGTTAATGTTTGTTTTATATATGTAGGTATGCCTAAGCTAAGTGCATAAATGTTTTCAAATGTTGTAAGTTGTCAGATTGACCACTTCCTCATTTATAATGAACTTCTTTGTCTTAAAGTCTATTTTGTCTGATACAAGTATAGATACCCCAGCTTTCTTTTGGTTTCCATTTCCATGAAATATCTTTTTTCAATCTTTTCACTTTTCATTCATGTATGTCCTTATGTCTGAAGTGAATTTTTTAAAGGCAGCATATAGTTCGGTCTTATTTTTATTATCCATTAAGACATTCTATGTCTTTTGATTGGATAAGTTAGTCCATTTACATTTAAAGTGATTATTGTAAGGTATGTACTTATTGCTATTTTGTTAATTGTTTTCTGGTCATTTGTGATTCCTTTGTTCCTTTCTTTTTCTCTTGCTCTCCTCCTTTGTGATTTGATGATTTTCTGTAGTGGTATGCTTAGATTCATTTCTCTTTCTTTTTCTACTGTGGGTTTTTGATTTGTGATTACCATGAAGCTTACATAAAACACTTTATATTTATGACAGTCTATTTTGAATTGATAACAACTTAAGTTCTAACACATTCTGATGCTCTAAATTTTATTCCTCCCCACCATGCTGTGTTTTTGATATCACAATTTTCACCTTTTTATCTTGTGTATCCATTAAAAAATTATATAGTCATAGTTATTTTTTACTACTTTTGTCTATTAACCTTCATGCTAGGTTTATAAATGATTGATTCACTAACTTTATAACATCAGATTATTCTTAATTTTACTATATTTTTACTTTTATTAGTAATATTTATACTTTCATGTAGTTTTCTAATACTGATTAACACCCTTTCTTTCAGGTTAAAGAAATCCCTTTAACATTTCTTGTAATGCCAGTTTAGTGGTGATGAACATCTTTAGTTTTTGCTTGTCTGGAAAATTATCACTCTTTCAATTCTGAATGACAACTTTGCTGGTTAGAGTATTCTTGATTGGCAGTTTTTTCTTTCAGCACATTGAATATACTGTGCCACTCCCTTCTGGCATGCAGTTTCTGCTGAACAATCTGATAGTCTTATGGGGCAGTTCCCTTGCACATGAAAAGTTTTTTTTCTCTTGCTGCTTTTAAGATTCTTTCTTTGTCTTTAATTTTTGACCTTTTAATTGTAATATGTCTTGATGTTGGTCTCTTTGGGTTCCTCTTATTTGGGAAACTCTGGAATTTTTTGATATGCATGTCTTTTTCCCTTGCTAGACTAGGGAAGTTTTCAGCCATTATTTCTTCAGGTAAGTTTTCTGTCCTTTCTCTCTCCTTCTTGGAACCCTGTAATATGTTGGACTGCTTGATGTTGTGCCATAAGTACCTTAAGCTACTTTTCTCCTTTTCATTCTTTTTCCTTTTGCTGCTCTGATTAGATGAGTTCCACTGTCCTTTTTGAGTTCACTTATCCTTTCTTCTGCTTCATCTAGTCTGCTGTTGAAGCCTTCTATTTTATTTTATTTTTTTCAGTTTAGTTATTGTATTCTTCAGCCCTGGTACTTCTGTTTGGTATTTTCTTATATTTTCTATCTTTTTGTTGAAACACTTACTTTATCCATGCACTGTTCTCCTGTGCTTGATGAACATTTTTATGACTCTTTTTTTGAACTCTTTATCAACTAAACCACATATCTCCATTTCCCTAAGTTTTCTGAAGTTTTTAACTTGTTTTTGTGTTAGGAAGATATTTCTCTGTTTCTCCATTTTTCCTGACTCTTGCTGTATGTTTCCATGATTAGTTAAAATAATCATCTCCACACCTTGGATGGAGTGACCTTGTATAGGGAAAATACCTTATCATTCAATCCTGTCCTAGTTCTTGGTTGTCTCTAAAACCTTTGTGATTATCCAAATGTCCTACTTTACTCTTAGTGGCTACTAGTAGTTGAGGGTATGTCATGACCTATCTGTGTTCCAATGGGGAGTATCTCAGTCAGCACCTAGATTCAGGCTGATTGGAAGCCAGACCTTTAGGCAGCAGCTTTTAAAGTATGAAAATATGCCTTCTTCAGGGGAAGACTGGGAGATGGGCATTTGTGTCTGCTTCCTTTGCCCTGAGTTCTGGGTGATAACCAGTTAAGAACTGTTTCTTTGCCCATGAACATCTGCCCTACTTGGAACCATGCCCAAGCTATTAATGGATGTGTCCTCTGGGCCTTAGCCACAAAATATGGGGCACCAGATATGTACACAAACTCCTTTTTCAGAGACATTGGGGACCTAAGGTGGGATAAAGGGAGAGTGTGAAGGCACTCATCAGCTTCTGAAGTCTCTAGAGCAGATTTTAGTCAGTGCCTAGATGTGTGTTAAATAAGAAGACTGCCTCTCAGGCCACTGCTGTACAGATAAGCTAAAAGGCATCTTTCACAGAAAGATGAGGGTGTGTTTCAGTCCACTGTCTCTGGGCTGTGACTGGGTGAGGGGGTAGCTGACTAAGAATTGTTCATCCATTTTTTAGAGTCCTATGTGACCTGTGAACATAAGTGCTGCTGGCCACCAGAGCCAGGTGATCAAGAGGCATCCCATGAGTGGCAGTATGAGCTCGGGTGCCAGACTTGTGCACAGGCTCCTTTCAGGGAGATACAGGCAACCTGAAGTCAGGTAGAGGTTGAGCATAAAGATGATAACTGACAGTCTGCCTTTAAAGAGTATTTCAGTAGACTCCTAGATATGTGTTAAATTGGATGCCTGGCCCTCAGGCTGAAGCTTTAAGATGAACAAATCAGCTTCTTTCACAGAAAACATTTGGAGCTTTTTTCCACAGACAGTTGGCTGCCTCTGCACTGAGCCATGGAGTGGGTGATTCCATGTGAACATTTAAGAACTGTTTCTTAGTCTTCTATAGCCTTCTGGGTCTCATGGATGCAAACACTGTTAACTCTCAAAGCTTGATGTTTTGGGGCTTTGTCTGTTAGGTAGAGTGTCAAAACTGGGGTTCAATCCCTTCATTGCTCAGGGAGAAGCTTAGCGTTGTGAGTTCCTTCCAGATTGTGGGCTGGTGAGCAGGGGTGGACTTTATGGCAGGATTGTGTCTAAGCCTCTCCTACCTGCTTCCATGTAGTTTTTCTCTTTGCCAGATGTGTAGTAGTTGCTCAGCTAGTTCTTGGTTTTCTTTCAGAGGATGTTCCATATATAGCTTTAGATTAGATGTATCTGTGGGTGGAGGTGAGATCATGATCCTCCTACATTTCCATCTTGAAACAGAACTGCTACTTTCTTTGTATATAATTTATATTTTGGATTAGATTCACTCTATTCTGAAGAGGGATATATATTTTTGAGTTTAGTTTGCTTTCTCTTTATTTTATTTTTATGTATCTTCTATTAAATTCTTAAGGGAAACATTCTGAGACCTTAATATATCTTAGAGGTCATTCCTATAGACAACAGAAACTTGTCTTTTGTACTTAAGAAAAAAATAACTGGAAAGATATTGAGATCTCAGGGAATTAGTGTCTGTTCAGGAGGAAACAAAAAAGAAGAAATCAGTAAACACAGCCACTATCTTCCTTGGAGAAACGTTTTTGATAGCAATAGATAGGGTATCTATTGCTGCTGACATCACTGTAAAGAGAATGAATTCCAAGAGTTTGTTTACTTTTTATATTCATGGTTCAATGAGGAGTCATTTTGGTTGGACCTAAAACATGGTCCTACACTGTAGCATATACCATGTAGCATTTAGAGGAATGATTTGTACTCAGACTTTTTAAAAGTAATAAAGTATCCTGTCTTTTATTTTTAAATATAATGACTTATATTCAGTAGTATGTGTGTGCAAAGTATAATTTGTCCCATAAATGTAAACTATCCAATTTATCTCCATCACCTGTGTTATGATTCACCTTTGTTTTATGGTTATGGTATTGTAAATCAGTAACAAATACAGAAATATATGACGTTTTTACAGAAGATTCTCAAAAACTGCAATTCCATTTAATGGTTGCTGCTATACATCATCACTATTTTGTTGGCAATCTGAATCTAACATTAGAAGATAGACTAGCCTGTGGGTGGCTAATCAGAAGTGATATTATTTGTAAAGTATTTTTGATGGATGGAATTTGGAAATGATTTCTTGAACATCTCATGTAAGTTGTATCATGCAGTATTTGCCCTGTTACTGGCTTATTTCACTTTGCTTAATGTCCTCAAAATTTATTTAGGTTGCTGTATTTGACAGAATTTCCTTCTATTTTAAAGCTTAATAATACTTCATTATATTTGTGTACCACATTTTCTTTATCCATCATACATCAGTAGACATTTAGGTTGTTTCCATATCTGGGTTACTGTGAATAATGGAGCAATGAACACAGGAATGCAAGTATCTCTGAGATCCTGATTTCAATTCTGGGTAAACACCCGGAAGTAGAATTACTGGATCATATGGTAGTTCTACTTTTACTTTATAAGGAACCTCCATACTGTTTCTCATAGTGCTGTACCATCTTGCTACCACATTGCTACCAAAAGAATGCAAGGGTATCAGTTTCTTTACATCTTTGCCAAGATTTCTTATCCTTTGTTTTTTCTAGTTTTATGCCTTTGTGGTCTGAAAAGTTGGTTGGTAGGATTTCAATCTTTTGTAATTTACCGAGGCTCTTTTTGTGGCCCAGTATGTGATCTATTCTGGAG
The DNA here is from genome assembly GCF_030020395.1 of Manis pentadactyla. Taxonomy (NCBI): domain Eukaryota; kingdom Metazoa; phylum Chordata; class Mammalia; order Pholidota; family Manidae; genus Manis; species Manis pentadactyla. Next base: position 50,425,163 of record NC_080025.1, read on the forward strand.
AATGTTCCATGTGCACTTGAGAAGAATGTGTATCCTGTTGCTTTTGGATGTAGAGTTCTATAATTGTCTATTAGGTCCATCTGTTCTAGTGTGTTGTTCAGTGCCTCTGTGTCCTTACTTATTTTCTTTCTGGTGGATCTGTCCTTTGGAGTGAGTGGTGTGTTGAAGTCTCCCAAAATGAATGCATTGCATTCTATTTCCTCCTTTAATTCTGTTAGTATTTGTTTCACATATGCTGGTGCTCCTGTATTGGGTGCATATATATTTATAATGGTTATATCCTCTTGTTGGACTGAGTCCTTTACCATTGTGTAATGTCCTTCTTTATCTTTTGTTACTTTCTTTATTTTGAAGTCTATTTTGTCTGATACTAGTATTGCAACACCTGCTTTTTTCTCTCTGTTGTTTGCATGAAATATCTTTTTCCATCCCTTGACTTTAAGTCTGTGCATGTCTATGAGTTTGAGGTGAGTCTCTTGTAAGCAGCATATGGATGGGTCTTGCTTTTTTATCCATTCTAATACTCTGTGTCTTTTGAATGGTGCATTCAGTCCATTTACATTTAGGGTGATTATTGAAAGGTATGTACTTATTGCCATTGCAGGCTCTAAGTTTGTGGTTACCAAAGGTTCAAGGTTAGCTTCTTTACTATCTTACTGTCTAACTTAACTTGCTTATTGAGCTATTATAAACACGGTATGATGATTCTTTATTTCTCTCCCTTCTTATTCTTCCTCCTCCCTTCTTCATATGTTGGGTGTTTTGTTCTGTGCTCTTTTTAGGAGTGCTCCCATCTAGAGCAGTCCCTGTAAGATGCCCTGTAGAGGTGGTTTGTGGGAGGCAAATTCCCTCAACTTTTGCTTGTCTGGGAATTGTTTAATCCCTCCTTCATATTTAAATGATAATCGTGCTGGATACAATATCCTTGGTTCGAGGCCCTTCTGTTTCATTGTATTAAGTATATCATGCCATTCTCTTCTGGCCTGTAGGGTTTCTGTTGAGAAGTCTGATGATAGCCTGATGGGTTTTCCTTTGTAGGTTACCTTTTTTTCTCTCTGGCTGCCTTTAATACTTTGTCCTTGTCTTTGATCTTTGCCATTTTAATTATTATGTGTCTTGGTGTTGCCCTCCTTGGATCCCTTGTCATGGGAGTTCTGTGTAACTCTGTGGTCCGAGAGGCCATTTCCTCCCCTAGTTTGGGGAAGTTTTCTGCAATTATTTCTTCAAAGACACTTTCTATCCCTTTTTGTCTCTATTCTTCTTCTGGTACCCCTATAATGCAGATATTGTTCTATTTCGATTGGTCACACAGTTCTCTTAATATTCTTTCATTCCTGGAGATCCTTTTATCTCTCTCTGCATCAGCTTCTTTGCATTCCTGTTCTCTGTTTTCTAGTCCATTAATGTTCTCTTGCATCTCGTCCATTCTGCTTTGAAGTCCTTCCAGAGAGTGTTTTATTTCTGTATTCTCCCTCCTTAGTTCTTGCATATTTCTCTGCAAGTCCATCAGCATGGTTATGACTTTTGTTTTGAATTCTTTTTCAGGAAGATTGTTTAAATCTATCTCCCCAGGTTCCTTCTCAGGGGAAGATGTAGCAGATGTCGAAGATGTCTGGGTTAGTCTTGTCTGGATCAAATTTTTTTGCCTTTTCATGTTGATAGGTGCAATGGTGAGCTATTGACTCGTCTGTCAGCTGGGAGAGCCAGCTGGCCACTTGCTCCTGGCCTTTCTTTACTGGGACAACTGCGACCCCTAGTGGCTTGTGTTGGGCAATTGCGTGTAGACTGGGTCTCTGTATCTTGCCTGGCAGGTATGGAGGAAGCTCCCTTGCTGTGGGCGTGACCAGCCTCAGGCTACTGCTCTGTTATGGCGGGACCCAGGAGGGGTAATGGACAGGGGGCTGTTTGGCTGTTTACCTCCATGAGGGGTCTCAGAGCTGTTGCCCAGGAGGTTAGTGCACCCGGAGTTCCCTGGAATTTCCAGCTGCTGGACTGTGACCCGGGATGCTTCCATCCAGCTGTGGGGTCCCTGTCCCTTTAAGACTTTCAAAAAGCACTCGCTTTTCTTTGTCCCATGGGCGCCGGCTGCGGGATCTGCTTACAGGTCTTACTGTCCTACTTCCCTAGTTTCCAGCACCCCACGGATGCACTGTGTCTGCGCTCTGGTGCAGATGTCTAGGGCTGGGTGTTCAGCAGTCCTAGGCTCCCTCTCCCTCCCCACTCTAACTCCTCTCCTCCCGCCAGGAGCTGGGGTGAGGGGCATTCGGTTCCCGCCAGGCTGGGGCTTGTATCTTACCCTCTTCATGAGGTGCTGGGTTCTTGCAGGTGTGGATGTAGTCTGGCTGTTGTCCTGTGTCTTCTGGTCTCTCTTTTAGGGATAGTTGTATTTTCAAAAATATATATGTTTTTGGGAGGAGATACCCACTGTCCTACTCATGCCGCCATCTTGGCTCCGCCCCCCAGAGTCTCCTTTGTTTTTTGATAATCTCCATTCTAATAGTATGAGGTGCTTTGATTTCCATTTCCGTGATGATTAGTGATATTGAGCATTATTTTCATGCATTTGTTGGCCATTTGTATGTCTTCTCAGCTTTAGTAATGGTGTGTGGGCAGTGGGAAGTAGGAGTCAGGAATTTCCTTCCACTAAGATCATGCATAGGTATTAGTGAGGCAAAGGTCTGTAAAAATATTGAGATCCTATTAGGAAGGAAGATGAGTGCTGGCCAACCCAGATCTAACAAAACAAGTAACCACTGGATGGTTTATTCTTTATTTATACTTGATTAATAGAGTTGAAGGCTGAAAATGATTTGCCCTGATTGTGGTGGACAATCATTCATCATTGACTAACACTCAGTGTGCTAAAAAGCCTGATGTTTGTTCCTTTGTAGATGAGGTTTTCTGTTTTTTTTTTTTAACGTTAGGGGAGTTTATATATAATCTTTTCTTTATCTTCAGTGTTCTTAAATTTCACACCACACATTTAGTTAAGGGTCTTTATTCCCTTAGTTATCCTGAGCACGTGGGATCTTTCAATCTAAAGACTTTTACCTCTGAGAAATTCATTTCTCTTAATATTTGGTAGTTTCATTTCTCTCCTTTTCTTATTTCTCTCTTTCTGAAACATTTATCAGGAAAATGTTAAACTGCTGGATTGCTTCTCTATGTCGTTTGTTTTCTTCCTCATTTCTTTCTGTATTTGTGATTATTTTTAGGGACTTTATTTCACTTTCCAGCTCACCTCTTAAATAGTTTCTGCTCATAATACCCTATACTTCCTTTGTGGATAAATACCTTCTCAAAATCTTTTGAGGCCATCTCTGTTCTTTCTTTTTTTGGTGGGGGGGACTTTTTCATATTTGAGAATGAGCAATCACTGCTTTGGAATACCATGGCCCCATTCCTACGGATTCTTTTTGTCTTTTTAACAACTTTAATGAGATGTAAGCCACAAACCATGTAATTCATGCACTTAAAGTGTACAATGGAATGGTTTTTAGTGCAGTCACAGATCTGTGTAATTATCACTGTAATCAATTTTAGACCTTTTCATTACCTCCAAAAGAAACTTGATACCAAACTACCATCCCAGTACTTTCGACCTCCTCCACTCCTAAGCAACCATTAATCTACATTGTGTCTCTATACATTTCCCTATTCTGGATATTTCATATAAATGGAGTTATATAAGTTTGTGACTAGTTTCTTTCAATTAGCACAATGTTTTCAAGGTTCATCTGTGTTACAGCATGTATTGGTCCTTCATTTCTTTTTATGGCTAAATAATGTTCAATTGTATCAAATGCCACATTTTGCTTATCTATACATCAGTTTATAGATATTTAATTTGTTTCCACTTTTAGATAGTATGAATAATACTGTTATACACATTTGTGTTTAAGTTGTTTGGTAGGCATATATTTTTATTTCCCTTGGGCATATACCTAGGAGTAGAATGCCTGTGTTACACAATAATTTTATGTTTAATCATTTGACAAATTTCTATGCTGTTCTCCAAACAAGCTATACCATTTTATATTCTCATCAGAAGGATATGAAATTTCCAATTTGTCCATACCCTTGCTAACACTTGTTAGTTTTTTATTTTAGTCATTCCTACTGGATATGAAGCTATCTCATTGAGTTTTGATTTACATTTCTCTGACTAATAATATGGATCAGCGTTTTATGTGCTTATTGTTCATTTGTATATTTTCCTTGGAGAGATGTCTATTCAGAGTCTTTGCTCATTTTAAAAATAAGGTTATTTAGCTTTTTATTACTGAGTAAAATACTTTACATGTTCCTTATGAAATTCTTTTATCATATAAATGATTTTTGAATATTTTCCCCCATTTTGTGAGGTATCTTTTCACTTTCTTAATGGTGTCCCTTGAAGCACAAAGATTCTTAGCTTTGATGTAATCCAAATTACCTATTTTTTCCCTCTCATTGCTCATGTTTTTGGTGTCATATCTAAGAATCTTTTGTGAAATCCAAGATCATGAAGATTTACCCGTGTTTTCTTCTAAGAGTTTCATAGTTTTGTCTCTTACAATTATGTCTTTGACCCATTTTGAGTAAACTTTTGTGTATGGTGTGGGGTAAGGGTCCAGATTCATTCTGTCCAGTTCTCTGAGCACCATTGTTGAAAAGACTATTCTTTCCCCTTTGAATGATTTGGTACTATTGAAAATCAGTTGATCATAGTCACATGGTTTCCATTTTCTTGATTCTATTCCATTGACCTACATGCCTCTCCTTGTGCAATTACACACTGTCTGTTACCATTGCTTTGTAGTGTGTTTTGAAATCAGGAAGCTTGGGTCCTCCTACCCTTATTCTTTTTCTTTCTTTTTGGCTATTCTGGATTCTCTCATATTCCATATGAATTTTAAAATCTGCTTGCCGATTTATACAAAGAAGAAATTGTGGATTCTGGTATGGATTGTGTTGAAACTGTGTGATGGATTCTTAAATGCTAAAATGCAGAGGTTTGAGGCTCAGTAGCCCTAGTAACTTCTCTAATTCTCCCAATAAATTTCATTATATTTCTTATTTAAAAAACCCTCTTTATTATAGGATAAAATACAGATAGAAAACCACATAACATGCATACATAGCTTAATGAGGTAATAAGGCAAATACTGTTGAAGCTACCACTCAGTAAAGAAATAAAACTTTATCAGTCATCAAGACTTTCCTTCATGTGTGATTGGAATTACAGCCTTCCACCCCAGGAAGTAACTATTATCCTGACTTTATATTAATCACTTTCTTACTTTTCCTCTTAGTTTTATCACCTTCATATGCATCCCTAGAAATTCTCTCTTGGAAAGTCCCTCCTTTATCCCCTTATTTTCCTTTAATTTATCTGTTGAACACTGTGGGTATTTGATGAAAGAGTTGATCATGGTCTAGATTTTGTTCCTTGCTTACTTTTGACACAGGTTAAAAAAATCCTCTGTTCTCTTGAATTTCCATATTTCTTATAAATTGGAAGTTGGATCCAGAGGCATGATCAGATTCATGCCTGATCCGTTTGGCAACATGAAAGGTGCTGTTATGTTTTTTTCATCAGGAGGCACAGAATATATGATTATATCTTTTTTTGTGATGTTAGTAGCCATTCATGTTCAATGCCTGCATCCATTCATTCACTGGATAGTAAAAAGTGGTGACATTCTAATTTTATAATGACTTCTTATTTATTAATTAGAACACTTTTATGAAGAGGTGTGTTATCCTATCTACTATTTGGTTACTCTGATAAAATTCTTATAGAGAAAGAAGGATAGGGATTAGATTTTTTTCCTTCACCTATTGTCAAAATGATGAATTTATTACCTATCCTCTTCTCAGGAAACTATTATTATTATGTGAAATAATATTATTTTAATATTATTATAAACTCATGTGTGTCAACATATTCTGGGAGTTTGAATCAATTGCAGATGTCCTTTGTAAAGCCCCCAAATTCCTTGTTTTGTTTAGGAGAGCCTCTTCAGGTTTGCTTCTGAGTACACTAAATGTGGCCCTAATGATCTTTAAAAGCTTGCTCTGTCTCTGTTATGACAAGATGTTTCAGGATTGCCCTGTGCATTTCCTGCACCAAACCTGGAATCAGCCAAAATGTTCTGCTTTCTTTCAGTAGGAAATGTTACTTTAAGACAAAATTTGAATGCTATGGAGAATCATTGCTTTTTGGTTGGTTATTGTATTTAGGAATCTTTGGTGGACAGAGCTAAAAAATTTTTTATTTTGTGTGTAAATGACTATTAAAGGTAAATTTGGAATTAGTTCCAAGATTAATTATATAATTAATGTTCACTGCCAATCCTTATGTCTCTGTATTATTTGGTTTTATGAAATTTATACTCCACAGCTTTCTCAAAGGGATCTTGGAAACATTTTCCCTGAGTTCTTACATTTTGGGAAAATATGTGAGCCTTTTATACTTGAAAGTGAGTTACTGGATATAAAATCCTTGACTTATGCTTTTTTTCCTTGACTAATTCTGAACATGTTACTCAATTTTTGTCATAAAATATTACTGTTGAAAAGTTGGATAATAATCTAATTTTTCCTTTATTAGTTTTTTGCTTTGCCTAGCAAGCCAAAGGATTTTTTATTCTTCAAAGTGTGGTTATTTTACTAGACTCTTTTGGTGTGGGTTATTCTGGGTCAGTATTCTCAGAAATGTGATTTGCTCTTTTGTAGGTAATTTCAAATAGCTTAAGTTCAGGAGAGTTTTCTTGATTTAGACTTTTGTTATTTGCCCTTTCCACTTGAATTTGGTTCTCTTCCTCAAGGACTCGTATTATCTGTGTGTTGAATCATCTGTGCTTATCTTTGTATTTCTCACTTAGAGAAATCCTTTTGTTCTCTTTTTACACTTTTTTTTGATTTTTAATGTTTTTCTCTACCCTATCTTTTACTTTTCTTAAGGGATCGTTTGTATATTTGCTTGTTCTTAGGCTTTCTAGCTTAGTCTTCACTTCTGATATGATTTTTTTTTTCTATCCTGAATTCTGTCTCTTAATTCCTAAGTAATTCTAATTCTGATTTATGTTGCTTTTTTCATTTCTATGTGCCAGGAATATAAGTATGAATAAGAAATAGCCCTTGCCTTTGATAAGTCCACACTTTGACACTTGAGATAATTGTAATAGATTGTGATACATGCATTGCACAAGCACAGTATATAAATAGCACAAAGGCAAAAGGGATGAGTAATTCAAAGAAATTAAAGTTTTGCTCACATCACCAAAAAATAGTGTTTCACAGTTTATATAACAAATTATGAGGTTAAATTGTTTTCATTATCTATAAATGATCCATCTCAGCATAAGGCTATTAGGTTCCTTTTGTTTTAAATGGTATTTTAAAATATAAATCTAGCAATTTTGGTTGGAACGCCAAGATTCAATAAATATCACGTTGCTTATTGATGTGTGACACTATTGTTACAGATTTTGTTTCCTAGGAAGCTGACTCTGTGATAGAGGTTAGTGCACAGGATGTTTGTTAAGGAGTGCCATGGCACAATGTCCATGAGAAGCTCAGGGAAGAAGGAGGATTGGGCAGAGCAAGCAGCTGGGCTGTGACGCAGACCTCACAGCCTTGGCCACCCCCATGGGGAACTACGGACCTGAAGTGGTCTGTCACATTGTTCCATGATGTGTCAAAGTGCTCAGTCCTTGACACTTCTGCCTCAGTAGTCATTGGATGTTGGCTGTCCCCAGAGGGGTTGACCAGTGCTGAGACAGCTTTCTGTGGCTGAATCTATTCCAGAAGGTGCACCTCCATGTGCACCACACTCCTTGCCGAAGGATTGACCAAGGAGGCGACCTCCGTTTGATCTTGTGTCTCTTCTGTCTCTCACCCACATCAGGGTATAAATCAGTTGAAAATTAAAGATTATGAGTGTACTTTTTAAATGTTAATATCTTGTGATTTCCTCCCTTCCCCTTGTCTTTTCAAATCCAGGGCAGTGAGGCTGCACAGAGTTCTGCATGTGTCCACAACAGAACTAGTGAGTTGCCACTCATGTTCTTATGGACAGTCTGTATGTTGAGATATGGACCAACAAGTCAGTTTAGTGGAAGCATCTTTGGGCAATCTTGACTCAAAATGACTGAGCAAGTGTTTTCCCAGTTGTGGAATTCCTGTAACAAAGTCAGTGTGGGGTTTTCTAAAGATTTCCATGTGGAACAACGGAGAAGAGAAGACATCTTAGCAGAAAGAGGTTGCACTTTGAGCCAGGTGTGTACAGGCTAACGGAGATACCAGTGACTAACTAGAAGGAATGCAGCACCCCTATCACAGAAGTAGTTGATTAAAGATTTCCAGAGACAAAGGAAGTGGGAGACCTCCAAACCTGTGCAGAAGCCTGATGGGAGAACCCAGCTTTAGACCCCTGTGAGGAACAAAGAACAGGAAATAGACTTGCCACTGAACTAGTCAAATAAAAACTTTCTGTTCCTATCTTTTTCTTCTCTCTTCCACTCCAAAGCTGGAGAGACCATAAACTGAGGTTGGCAGATGGGGGGAGAATATATAAAATGCACAATAGGAAAGAACAAGTTCTCGAATATCTGGCTTTCTCGACTTCATCTGCAATATCCCAAACTTGTGGAGAGAGTGAAGATTTAATTTAACTCCATATTAAAGTTGCTTCTGTTACACAGAACTGGACATTTTAATTACTAAAATAAGACTTTTTAAGATTGAAAGTTACCCAAAGATTCATGGAACTTGCTTAAATTTCATTCATGTGAAAAATTGGACCAGAAAAAATTTAAAGTATATAATGGAAAACAATTAAATTTGATTATTATATCCCACACAACAGCCCACCTTAGCTAAATTTTTAGATTTCAGAGTTCTGTAAATGCTAAACTGTTGCTTCTAATTTATTTAGGTAAATTCAACTCAAGGGCTTTCTGAATCCTCAAAGAAAAATGATATACTGTTTGAAGTAATTAATTGGAATAGATTTTCCTATTCCTCAAGAGAGGCTCAAGTTTCACTATTATTTCCTTATTTCTGAATGTGCCACAACATTGGATGTTACCTCATGTTGCATCAGACCAAGTCTAAGTTCCACTGTATGACAGAAATGAAAAAGAATGCTGTATAAAGGCAATTGTTAGTTTGAGAATTAGTCAGCCTTGGGACTGGAAATGTCACTTAAGAATTCTTGTCATGTGTCCTGGGTATATCTTTCTCGGAAAACACTTATTACATGGGAATATCAGTAATTTAAAATCTATTGTTAATTGTTCCCGTATTTTAGGGTTCAATGTGGAGATTAAAATATCCCCTCCTTAACAACTGAAAAAAAATAAAACAGCTAAGTAAAAATTCAGCGAAGACAAAAGTTCTGAGCAGCTCTCATCTATTTTGACTTGATTGGCATTTATAGGACACTACACTAACAGTGGCAGAATATACAGTCATAACTAGCTAAACTGATCAAGTAAGAAACAAGGCAGAACATATAGATATTAAAAGGATAATAAGGAGTATTAGAAACTTTATGATAGTAAATTTGATGACCTAGGTTAAAAGGATATATTTCTTTAAAAAAATACAAATAATTACAAAAGACATAGACATGAGAAAAACAGATTGCCAAATAGAAAAATAAAACTTAAATGGCTCTATATTCATTAAAGAAATGAAATTTATAATTGGAAACTCTCCCACACAAAAAATCCCAGTTCTAGCTGGCTCCTATCAAATACTTAGAAGAAGAAAATAAAGCTATTCCTATGAAACTCTTTCATATGATAGAAGAGAAAAGAATACTTTTCAACTTACTGTATGAAGCCATTAATACCCTCTTACCAAGAGCAGACAGAAATGTCAGACAAAAGAGAAAACTACAGGGCAGGATTCCTCATGGGCATAGTCACAAAGATCCTTCACAAAATATTAGCATCACAGTATCCCTATGAGAGATGCTCCTAACTCCAGGGAGAGGACTCTCTCAATGTCATACTGCCTCCTAGAAGTGAAGTTTCTGTGTCAAAAGGTATCATATTTTTAATAATATTTTTATGTATTGTCCAGTTGCCTGAGAAAAGGTATTTACCAATTTTTCTTCCTAGAAGCAGAAAAGGAGACTGAGCACGTCCTCATTTCCTTGTCAACCATGGGCATTATCCTCCATCTTACTCTTGGCAGTCAGATATGAAAAAGCGGTTTCTAATTCTCAGAATTAAATTATTAGTGAAAGCATCACTTTTTATATTTATTTGTACTCTTTGTAAGCTGTTTGTTCATATTATTGGTGACATCTGCTATGGCTGGAATAAGAGGGGTGGTGGAGATCTTGGACCCTACTTGTTCAAGATTAGATATAATTTGCAAGATAATGAGTGTTTCAAAACAGAGCAGTGACAAGACCTGATAGGCGCTTTGCGGAGATAACGGGAGGTATGGTGTGGCAGATGATTATAGAGGGGGAGTGACACTGGAATCTTGCAATAGCCTCAGGGTGTTGAAGAGGGGCATATCTGGAGGAGTGGGGAAGGAGAGGTAGAGATACATTCATCTGGCAGGACCTTGTGAAAATTGAAATTCATCAAATGAGAGAAAGAAAGCATTAAAGGATAGTTCTAGAATTTCCAACTTGAATCACCAGGTGGGTAATAGACCCATTACCCAAAATTGGGTACATAGGTGAACATCTGGTTTGATGGGTAAAAAGGATACTGAGTTGACTTTTAAAAGTATTGAATTTGAGATGCCTGTGGGACATCCTGAAATATCCGAAATGCCAATACAAATATAGGTCTATTGCACAAGAACAAAAGCATAGACTGGGGATATTTGTCTGGGAGTCAACATCATATATACAGTATTTACAGTTACTGGGTCAGATGAACTCACCCAGTGTGAGCAGGACGAGGGAGCAGGGCAGCGCACAGAAATGGAGTTGTGGAGGACAGTAATACTGAGAGTGGATATGGAGTTGCTCTGTACAGTGGTTCAGGTTGTACAGTGCACATTTCCAGGCACAGGTCCTATCAATGTCCAGGTGAAGGTCAAACTCTGTAGTTGTGCAGTGCCCAACCCATGTGGCTGTATGTGGTGACAGAGTCAGGAGATGAACAGCTGTGTAAGGCTAAGGAAGAATAACATTAGAGGTACGAGCAGAACTAGGCAAAAATGAGAACATTTTTCCAGGAGGAGAGAGCAAGGAACTATGTCTGGAAGCTCTGAAGGAATCTAGTAGTTTAATCTGAAGGGCTTGCTTGTTAGGAGATCTTTAGTGACTGTGGGGAGAGCGGTTTGGAGTGTAGGTGGAGACAAGTGTTCCATCCCCACGAGTGGCAGCCCGTCTGCGGGTGGGACGGTGGAGGTGGCCAGCGCGCACCACTCAACGGTGTTGTCTGGGAGGAAGAGTGGGGAGTGAACCTGGCACCACCAGAGGGTTTTTCTCACCGGGTTACAGCTCCGCATGTACCACAGAGAGAACAAAAGTCAGGGGGCTGGTAAGAAAGAAGGAGGTGGTAGAAAGTGTACTTTGGCAGGGAAGGGAGAAAGGAGGAGTTGATTGAGGTTGAAACAAAAAAATAATTGAAGCACATCCACGCCGTCACCCCAAATAAGGTTTTTTCCTCTCCATCCCTGGGAAAATAAGGAGACTGGTTTATTTACTGGCTGTGCAGTGTGGGAGGTGGGGGGGGGGGCAGCCAGTCATGGTGTGGGCACAGGGGGATGGTGCAGAGGACCTTCTATGGCAGCCTTGACAAGTGACCGCCCCTGTGAGAGTCCTGCCAACCCTGCGTAGAGGCAGCCTCCCACCATGGGTCAGCCCTCCTGGCTCTAGGCCTTGTTCTTCCCTGGTCGCCGGGACAGCTCCTGCCTGCCTCACCCGCTCCCTCCACCATGCCCTCCTTGGCGGGGTGCAGGGGGCCCTGCTCATCCTGACTGGGAGTCAGCAGTTTGCGCAGAATTCGAGGAGTGCCTACCGGGTGCAGGCACTACTCCAGGCGCTGGCGTTATGGCCAGAATAAAGGAGACCATGCTGCCTGCATGCTGGAGAGAGTCGGCAGTTGATAATATTGGTAAAAACCACAGCAAGTGCTGAGCGGAGCTATGAATGAAATACAGCAAACGGAGGTGAGAGGGATAGTGTGACAGGGAGCGGGAGGCCTCTCTGATTGATGACATTCGGGGGTGAGAGAGCGCGCCCGGAGGAAATGGGTCCTCGCAGAGCACAAGGAAGAGCTGAGGCCCCGGGGGTGCCTGCCGCTGGGTCAATCGGACACCGGTGCCGGCTGGGGCGAGGAGATTTGATTTGACTGGGGTGGATGAGAAGCCATTAGAAGGTGCTTCTTAAAAAGCCTTTCTGGCTGTGGGCAGAAAATACTGTCGAGTGGCAGCCCTGGGCAGCAGCACCAGAGGCCGTGGTTTGTACTGATTCTCTCCCTCAAGCCCTTCCGCTCCCGTTCTTCCCATGCAGCGCTTTGTCAATGCAAGATTTTTAGTTCATTTTTACATTGTTCCCATTTATGGATTGTCCCAGTCATGAGGTACTGAAGGCCATCTGACGGCATCCAAAGCGTTTTGGCCGGATCCCGCTGGGAGAAACTCCGGTAGGAAGTACAAGAGCAGGTCACTACAGGGAGATTCAAATGTCGCTTCCAAAGGGGTGATGAGTGGAAAGAGCAACGAGAAATAATTTAAATACTATCAAAGCTGATATCCATAAAGCTGTCTGGCTGAAATTCAGTCTCCATCTCTAGGTAAAATTGCCAGATTTAGCATAGAAAAATACAGTAATTCAAATATTTCGTGGAACATGCATATGTTAAAATATCATTCATATTTATCTCGCATTCAAGTGCAACGGTGAATGACCCGGGGATAGTAATCTATCTTGGGGAAATATATTTTTAGCCAAAGCTCTCCTGTACACTGGAGATTAGTGTAATGTTTCCAGGAGAAAGAAAAGCTAGCTTTTGGCAGTGTTTCCATAGGCCTGAAAACATATTTGTTGCTTCAAAATCTCCTATTTCTGATCAAACTAGGCCAGCCCTGCCCTGTCCTCTCCCTAGCTGGTCCCTTGAACAGGTCATTTATCTTCTGTGAGTCCACTTTTCTCAGCACCAACTGCTTGGCGGGCCACATTGTGACTTTAAAGTAGTTCATAAAGCTGGGAAGTGTTATAGAGATATAAATTAGTTATTATTTCTTTAGTATTTTTTCTTTTTAAATCTCCTTTTCTACCAGAATGATGAAGCATGTGTTGATGTATTTTTAATCTACTGTAACCCTACAGATTTTTCAGAAAAATGTATTTTTCCACAAGCAAAGATGTTTCACTGGCACCACTTAATATGGGTTCTCAACTTATTTCCCCCCACAAAAATCACAGACATTCGGGCTTCAGATAAGTACAGAAAATGCCTCCAAAACATTTCTCGCTTCTTTGACCCAAGGGCTGAACTTCATGAACTTTCCAAATCCTATTTTATGTTGATCCCCCACCCCAGGAGGCCAGCTGATCACTAGTGATCTCACATGGCTTCTTGACGCTTTGTGGCAGGCAAGCAGTCTGAAGAGTCCTACGTCCGCAGAAACCTCCTCCTTAAACATGCAGCCAGTAGACTCCAGCCAATTCTAAGCCCTGCCACCACCAAGCAATTCTGTCACTCTTTTAAAAAAACAAGACCCCCAAAAAGTTGATGGGTTAATTGTAGAAAATATTCAAAATGCAAAAAAGTCTGATTAAAGAATAAAAGTAATCAGTAGGCTGATAATTAATAAAATTATTAATTTTTTAAGGCTCTTCCACAGTTTACAAAATCATAAACAATATTATCTTCACACAAGTCCATTCAAGCATTCTTTATGTTCTGAGGCATTTTAAAGCATAATAAGCTCATTAAACAGGTACTATTCCAGGAATGTGATCTAAGTGCATATTTATTTTTGTGTCTCAAGGTTTTCCCCCATCCCATGGAGTGAGTCACTGTTATCTCCTAGGTAAGGGAAGGTCCATGGACTTTCCATTTAATAATTAGAATGTCCAGTCTTACATATATTTCAAAACTCCTGAACTAGAGTTAGAATTAAATTTCCCTTATCAGATGGTTACGGGCAAGAAGCTAGAGTGTGGAAGGTGAGGGTGGCCTCTCCTTGTCATGCATTTCGGGCCTGGCCTCTTTTAAAAGCTGATCATGTCCCTCAGGAGCACTTTCTGGCTTCTTGAGAGGGTCCCATGCTAGACCTTCTGTGGAATGGCAGTGCCTCTCATGCAGCTGCCCCCTGGCTCTGCTCAACCCCTCCTGGGCCCTGTGACAGGTGTCCTCTTGGGCAGGATTCCCTTAAAATGACTCAGGCCCATGTTCCTTCTCAGGATGTCACATTCACTCTTGTGCCTCAGGCCACTTGATAATACTGCACTCTCTATTTGAGCCTTTGCATGGATTCAAGCTTTCATTTTTCTTTTGCTAATGCCTAGCAGTAGGAAGCTGGGTCATGTTTGAAAGTAAGGATTATACGTTCCCAATGGATATATAGGAAAGTTCCAGTCAATCTACCAACACTTGATATGGTGTCTTTTTAATTTTAAACATCCTAGTAAATGTGTAGTGGTATCACACTGGTTTTAATTTTAATTTCCCTAATGACCAACGATGTGACAGTTGTCTTGTTATGGCTGGAGGGTAGAATGTTAGGGGAAGCAGAAGTTTTGTCTGTCCTGTTTAGGGCAAGGGGAGCACAGAAGTGCTGATTGAACTTTGGGTGGAAAAATCAGAAAGTGGAGGCCCCAGGAGGGGCTGAGACCAGGGGGAACATCGGTAGTGGGTGTCAGCATGACATCTCAGAGACAGGATGCATCTTGGTGGACATCAGAGAAGACTAGTGGCCTGGGGGATCCGGGAGAACTCAGAGGTCACCTGTGGGTACCTGGGCACAGCACAAAGGCCAGCTCTTCCCTCTGCTGCTCTAAGGAAGGGGGGAAGAAGTATAGGAGAACCCCACAGGAGAAGACTCAGTCCCAAACTTTGCCTTAACTGAATATTCCCTGGAAACAGACTGCCCTAAAGCTGGAGGAATAAACACAGCAAAGAGGATAGGTAAGGATGAGCTGGGTGACAGTGAAGAGGTGGGTTCAGGTGATTACATAGGAAAAGAGCCACTGTTGATGGCTGGGTGCCATGTGGCCCCTGAGACATGATGGATCATGAGGGAGTCAGCCAGGATCTGACTAAAGCCAGATCAGGAATAGACGTCACACTGTTGATCAGTTCAGAGTATATTCTTAACTAATATCTCTAATCTCCTTTTATAAGTCTCCATAAACCAGCTTTTCCCACCCTATACCTGTGTAGTTGTGTTTGTGGGTTCCAAGTCAAAGGCCATTTACTGTTGGTTTGTGTTTATCTTGCTGAATTTGGACTCTATTTGAGCCTGTTGGAAGCCTTTCATATTTTGATTTCCTCACTTGATAAGACACACTGGGGAAAAATCACAAGTTTGCAGACAGTGTCTATGTTGACATCTGTATCTTAGGAAAGTTGTTTACCCTGTATTGCCTTTAGTGCAAAATGGAGCAAATATAATGACATAATGTGAATTGAATAAGGTACTCAACAAAGAGTGGTATACTGGTAATTATTTAACACTGTGCTCTATCAAATGTTTGTCAATCTCTGTGGTGTAAATACTCCCATCATGGCAGATTTCAAGCTAGAGTGTGATACTACTGAGCATCACACAGTCTGTTCTTGTGGGCTATGCAAGCCAGCTCCAGCACACCACTGATGGTAGCTATACTTTGAAGCTATCAAAATATAGTATAGTGTCATCTGTAAGCATGTGTTACTTGAATGCCTTTATCCAAATCACAATAAACACTTTTTTCAGAACAGGAAAAAGATCTGGAACTTGCTCAGGAGGACTCCCTCAGGTTATTACCAGGGTATTTTAGCCAGCTTTGGAATATGTTATCAATTAATTTTGAATCAACATAATTATAACTTGATTCACTCAGCACTCATCCATCTTGACTGTAAGGCCATCCTGTAATTTTGTTGTATGTATTGTTGATTTACATTATTTCTACTATATTCCCTAACCTGACAGGTCTTAGCACTAGTTGCCATTAGAATTCTAGGATATCTTGAAAATACACTGAAGGTCCAGCCCAGGACTGGCTACATAATTTGTGAGGCCCAGTGCAAAACGAAAATGCAAGGCCCCTTGTTCAAAAATTGTTAAGCATTTCAAAATGGTGAAAGCAGAGCATTAAAACAAGCATGGGTTCTGAGTCTGGGGCCCTGTGCATGCCATGAAGCAGACCCCTTTCCAGCCTCATTTACTCAGTTAATAATTGCCTGAAGGTGAAATATAGTAATTTGTAGTTTAAAAAATCTTGCCAGGTGGCTCTAATGTGTAGCCAGTATTGCAAATCAGTGGTTCTTAAACTTGTTGCTTCAGAACCAACTGTAGAGGTTGTTGAAACAGATTGCTGAACCTCACCTTTAAGTTTCTGACTCAGTAGGTCAGGGATGGGGGCCATATATTTTGCATTTCTAATAAGATAGCAGATACTGCTGCTGCTCGAGGAACCACTTTAAGAACCAGAGACCTAAAGGATGAAGCTTCCTGTTTTTGTGTGACACACATTGTCTGACATCTGCCTACCTCCAGAGGGTGGAGTCTTCAACTCAAGCCATGTGGAACTTCTCACCACTCCTCAAAATTCTCATGCTCTTGCGTGACTTCATACAAGAGCTGCAGTTTGTGTGTCTGCAGGAACATTTTCTCCCATCAAGATTTCCTTCTGCAGTCCCTCTCCCCGTGTTCTGCGGTATGCCTATAATCACTGCACTGCCTCTCCACACTTGTTTACATCCTGGAGGGCAGATGACTTAGTCTTTCATCTGTGTCTTCTCAGGGCCTAGCACACTGTGAGCATTCAACAGTCTGAGAGGATATGCTCACTATTCTAAGTATATGATCGTCCTTCATGATTACTGGGGTAGAATTTCAGAATGAGGACGGGAGTTTTTCTTCCAACCCCTACAACCTATTTTAAAAATACACACTGTTGGTCCCAAAGAGCATCAGGCTAGATATACAGAAATCACTGTGGATCTATTTCTACAGGTGGAAAAAACAATTTGATCAATGCTTTGACTGTGGCCTTCAATGACCAATCCTTTAAGGGACATCTTCAACTGTAAAGCTATTACCATCGTATTTTCTATGAAATAATAACCTTTACAAAGAGCAACAGTTGCTTAAGGAAAAGGTCTATCAGTATTTGAGCTTTGTTTTTCTACTTGGCTACATATGACCAAACATTGATTGGAAAATGATGTGAAAATTAGAATGTAAACATATATATACATATAGTTAAAAGACTAACTAGAAAATATCCAAGGATTTTTGGCACATTTTTAGTCCACAGTCTTGCTTTGGAGAGAGAAAGAGAGTGTGTGTGTGTGTGTGTGCATGTGTGATGGTGTGTGTGGTGCGTGTGGGCTGTGTATGGGGGGTGGGCTGGGGCGGAGGTGGTGTGAAGAGAGGTTGCTTGAGGTTTCTCCCTTGAGGGATCATGCACACCCACATAAAATCCAAATATAATAAATTCTGGAATGCAAGCACAGATTACCCATCTAACTGCAGAGGTGGAAGGCTGCCTTCAGACATGGAAAATGACAGATAATTATCCAGTCTTTTGACAGCATGTCTGCTACCTAATAATTCAAACTACTGGTATGAAGAAGAAAGCCAAAGATCCTGATGAAGTTGGAAGAGGAGCCTAATAATTTGCCTCCACCTTCTTGCCCTGGAGTCTGTTCTTCTATATTTAGCTGCAGGAGTGGTAAAAGGTGGCCATGCAGAGAACAACTCAGATAGTTAGTAATACTCAGCTCTATCTTTGGTTCACATGCAATGCCTCTTTCTGCAAATGGCAAGGCACAGTTTACCTCCAAAGAATAACTGAACAGTAAAAATCCCATGCATTAGCAGAGTACTGCAGAAACTAAGAAATCTCATTTATTTCTTAGAATCACCCTGTAGGGGAGGCAAGATGGGTACTGGAGCAGCTTTTCCATAGATGAGGATCTACAAGTGCAAAATGTACAAAATGGTCAGTGGCATAGCTAACAACGGTCCACACCTCAGATTCCTTTTCCACATATTCCATTTTTAAATTTAAATGAAGTTTTACTTTCATATTCATGGGGTTTGGTTTCTGATAAGGGGCACTTAAAGCAGTGCCTGAGCAATTTTATTTGGGGTAGTTTGATTAGTTGTAGATTGATTTCACAAATTCCTTTTTCATCAAAAAATATTTAAAGGAAGGGATCATGTAGAAAGTTGTCTCAATCTTAATTTGATTTTTCTTCCATTTATTCACACATTATTTATTACCTTACTTTCCTGCATATGATCTGATTTAACAAACCTCTAATGATCATAAATCACTGGAATCCATCCAGGGGCCCCAAATGCATTGTGACATTCTTATCTCATTAATTATTTGGTTTAGGTCTCCAAAAATAAATTCATCATTTAGACTGTATGATAAACATTGTTCACATGTATTTTCTCTTATTGTTAAAGCACACACACGCACACATGCACACACACATTCCTGAGTTACTTAGGCATATTGAATGGGTGATTATAACACAGATTTCAGGTATAGGAAAACTTCTAAAAATGCTTTCCTGAGTCACAAGTGAACCTAGGGCAAAGGTGATATGTAACAAACAAAAGCACAGGGGACATTATATTTTCTCTCACAGGAAAACCAAATAATCAAGAACTTAGGAAGAATTTATTGTAATTCTTTAAAAACTATTTTTTCGAGCCATTTATCCTCAATGCTCAAATATGTATTTTTGGTTGAAATGAATATGAATAACTCCCAAAAGGATTTCTCTGTTTTCACATTTGAAGATGTGGGCATTGTTGTCTCTGGACGGATAGAAAGAGAACACTCTCCTAGATTCTTTTCCACATTGCTTGGTTAGCTCTTGCTTGTTCTCATGCTTTGAGAAGTAGCCAAGACTTTTGGTAAAGCCATACGCCATCTCTGCTGGGGATGTGGACACACCCCAAGCAGCAGGCCTCCTGTGAGTCACAGTCAGCCTCTCTGGGCCCATCAATTTTCAGAGGTGAAACCAGAGGGGACGGGAGCTCCCTTCTATACCCCTTTCCCACGACAGCTCTGAGTGACTTCGTGTGCAAAAACAGTTTTGAGGAAATCGTCCCACCTGTGCTTGCAATGTTAATGATCGTACAGAAACGTGAGGGTTTGGTGCAGGCAAAGCAAGGCGGGATCTCATACCAATGGGACAGCTGGTCGCCCTCGGCTCTTTGTCTCCTTCACGCTTTTGCTCATCTGTTTAAAAATCTCTTCTTCTCCTCTTTCCTCAGAGAGCCAGCTGGTGATATTCTCCCCAAAGGTCCTGGGGACCAACAATTATCTTCACTTGCACATCTGGAAGAAGGCTTTCCCGGGGGACCAAAAGAGCTTATTTTACTTGGAACCCCGGGCAAAGGCCAACCTGCTGTAACTGTAGTGTCACGAGACAATGTAAGGCCTCAAAGGAATGAGGACTTTTCTGGATCCCAAATTCCATTTGGACTGCAACTCCTGTTAATCCTGCAGATCCCAAATCCTATCATTTTGGCCTCTGTCCCAAAGACCTACCTACTGGCCATTTAACTTCTCCTAATGCTCCAGACCCCTTTTCTAATTCTTGCTTTCCTCCAAACTCACACTGGTGCCCTTTGCCACCTCATTCCAATAGAAAGAAATCACCTTGGTCTCTGCTGACCCTTATCCTTATTTTAATTCTGCTCTCACAAGAACATTGCTTCCTCTGCTGACTTTTTAAATGGGCTCACCTTCCCACATCTAGTACAGCAAAAAGTCAGGGGAGAAGATGGGATGGGCATCTGCTGCTCTTGGAGCTGTGGTGTGTCCCCTTAAATTCCTCTTCTCTCTCTCCTACTGCACAGACTGACCACGGTCCAGCCCCACCCCTGCCTTCCACCCCGGGGACTCCAGCGGCCAGAGGATGACCTAGGCAGCCACCTGGCCTCAGAGTTCCTTGACCAAAGCTGCTGCACTGAGCTTGGTTTCCTGTTCAGCCACCCATACCCATGGCCTCACCTTGGGATAGACAGTACAAAAACCTTTTATATTAATAACTCACACTTTGGACACAGCATCTCATTAAAAAAAAATCCTCTTTACTTCCTTATACCCATCATGTTTATCTGGCAACTTCCAGAGCTGTTCCTCTTTAATCTTCTTTAATATAAGTACCTGAGGAGGAAGTAAAGACTCAGGCTCCCAAAAGGCTTCCCCATAGTTCTAACTGTCTGGATGTGGGGACAGTGCCTAGAAACCTGTATTTCATAAACAGCCTACATGATTCTGGGGTGTGTTCCACAGACAACTCTAAGAAACTGTTTGAGGGGTCCTTGGATTACAGAAGGCGGCGTGAGAGGTGAGACAGAGGCTTCCTCCTAAAACTGCATATAATATGAAAATATAATTAATACAACTAATCCTGAAAGAGCAACAGGAAAGATGACTGCACCAGACTGCATACATCTGCAGAAAAGAGCAGACCTCACAGAACAGGGTAACATATCAAAGCTGTGGCTCGGCGGGACCCAAGCCCCTCCCCCACCCCAGCTCACCAGAGGGAGGAACAGAAATGGAGCAGGGAGGGAGTGGAGGGCTGGGACTCCTGAATACCTAACTCCGGAGACCTGCTCTGGGAGCACAAACCTACATTTCATGGTGCTTTCATGAGACTCTCGTGATTTCTCATTGGAAAGCTAAGACAGGCAGAATTCCTGGAGAGACTGAGATTCCAGCTGCTTGTGGAAAGCATGGATCCATATCTGGCTGCTCTGGGACAAAAGCTTATACCTGTGTGCTCGGCCCACTGGCTCAGGCAGTGGAGGCAGGCATAGTGGCTGGGAAGCAGGAAACAGCTCTTTCCCCCCCCCCAGGCACCAATACTACTCCCCTGTGACCCCAACATCACTTCAGAGACAGCAGCTACAGAGCGTAGAGCTTCTGGACACAAGAGAGTGCCATATACAAATACGAAATGACAAAGGAACCTGGTTCAGAGTAAAGTTAATATAACTCCTGAGAAAGATGACATGGACCTCATGACTCTTCTGAAAGGGAGTTAAAAATAAAAACCATTGACATGCTCATGGAGGTACAGAGAGATATTCAAGAACTCAGGAATGAATTCTGGTCAGAGATCCAATTGTTGAAGAGCACAATGGAGGGTATTAAAAGCAGATTAGGTATGGTGGAGGAGATGATAAATGAAATAGAAACTAGAGAAGAGGAATACAAAGATGAGGCACAGAGAGAAAAAAGGATCTCTAAGAATGAAAGAATATTGAGAGAACTGTGTGACCAATTCAAACAGAACAATATTTGCATTATAGGGGTACCAGAAGAAGAAGAAGAGAGAGAAAGGGATAGAAAGTGACTTTGAGGAGGTAATTGCTGAAAACTTCCCCAATCTGGGGAAGGAGATAGTCTCTCAGGCCATGGAGATCCACAGATCTCCCAACAGAAGGGACCCAAGGAAGACAACACCAAGACATACAGTAATTAAAATGGGAAAGGTCAAGGATAAGGACAGACTACTAAAAGCAGCCAGAGAGAGAAATAAGATGACATACAAAGGAGAGCCCATCAGGCGATCATCAGACTTCTCAGCAGAAACCTTACAGGTCAGAAGGGAGTGGCATGATGTATTTAATGCAATGAAGCAGAAGGGCCTGGAACCAAGATTACATTATCTGGCAAGATTATCATTTAAATTTGAAGGAGCGATTAAACAATTTCCAGATAAGCAAAAGCTGAGAGAATTTACCTCCCACAAACCATCTCTACAGTGTATTTTGGAGGGTCTGCTATAGATGGAAGTGTTCTTAAGGTTTAACAGCTGCCACCAGAGGTAATGAAACCACAGTAAAGAAAGTAGAACAGCTAATTACTAAGTAAACACAAAATTAAATTAACTATCTCCAAAGTCAATCAAGAGACAGACAAAGAGTACAGAATATGATACCTAATATATAAAGAATGGACGAGAAAGAAAAAGGAGGAGAAAAATAAAAGAACCTTTAGATTGTGTTTGTAATAGCATATTAAGTGAGATAAGTTAGACTCTTAGGTAGTAAGGAAGTTAACCTTGAACCTTTGGTAACCACGAATCTAAAGTCTGCAATGGCAATAAGTACAAACCTATTGATAATCACCCTAAATGTAAATGTACTGAATGCACCAAACTCTGCTGCCTACAAGAGACTCACTTTGAACCCAAAGACATACACAGACTAAAAGTGGAAGGATGGAAAAAGATATTTCATGCAACTAGTAGAAAAAAGCAGGAGTTGCAGTACTTGTATCAGACAAAATAGACTTCAAAACAAAGAAAGTCGCAAGAGATAAAGAAGGACATTACATAATGATAAAAGGGTCAATCCAATAAGAAGATATAACCATTATAAATATCTATGCTCCCAACACAGGAGCACCTACATATGTGAAACAAACACTAACTGAATTAAAAGGGGAAATAGACTGCAATGCATTCATTCTAGGAGACTTCAATACTCTACTCACTCTTAAGGACAGATCAACCAGACAGAAGATAAGTAAGGAGACAGAGGCACTGAACAACACATTAGAACAGAGGGATCTAATAGACATCTACAGAACTCTATACCCAAAAGCAGCAGAATACACATTCTTCTCAAGTGCACATGGAACATTTTCAAGAATAAATCATATACTAGACCACAAAAACAGCCTCAGTAAATTCAAAACAGTGAAATTGTACCAACCAGTTTCTCAGACCACAAAGGTATGAAACTAGAAATAAATTATGCAAAGAAAATAAAAAATTCCACAAACACATGGAGGCTTCACATGCTTCTAAATAACCAATGGATCAATGACCAAATAAAAAGAGAGATCAAGCAATATATGGAGACAAATGACAACAATAATTCAACACCGCAAAATCTGTGGGATGCAGCCAAGGCCGTGATAAGATGAAAGTACATTGCAATACAGGCCTATCTCAGGAAAGAAGAACAATCCCATATGAGCAGTCTAAACTCACAATTAATGAAACTAGAAAAAGAAGAACAAATGAGGCCCAAAGTCAGTAGAAGGAGGGACATAATAAAGATTAGAGCAGAAATAAATAAAGTCGAGAAGAATAAAACAATAGACAAAAATCAATGAAACCAAGAGCTGGTTCTTTGAGAAAATAAACAAAATAGATAAATCCCTAGCCAGATTTATCAAGAAAAAAAGAGAGTCTACACACATAAACAGAATCATAAATGAGAAAGGAAAAATCACTATGGACACCACAGAAATACAAAGAATTATTAGAGAAAACTTTGAAAAATTATGTGCTAACAAACTGGATAACATAGAAGAAATGGACAACTTTCTAGAAAAATACAACCTTCCAAGGCTGATCAAGGGAGAAACAGAAAATCTGAACAGACCAATTACCAGCAATGAAATTGAACAGGTAATCAAAAAAGTACCTATGAACAAAACCTCTGGACCAGATGGCTTCACTGCTGAATTTTATCAAACATTTAGTGAAGACCAAATACCCATTCTCCATAAAGTTTTCCAAAGAGTAGAAGAGGGAATACTTCCAAACTCATTATATGAGGCCTGCATTACCCTAATACCAGAGCCAGGCAAAGCCACCACAAAAAATGAAAATTGCAGACCAATATCCCTGATAAACATAGATGCAAAAATACTCAACAAAATATTAGCAAACCGAATTCAAAAATACATCAAAAAGATCATCCATCATGATCAAGTAGGATTTATTTAAGGGATGCAAGGATGGTACAGCATTCGAAAATCCATCAACATCATCCACCACATCAACAAAAAGAAGGACAAAAACCATATGATCATCTCCATAGATGCTGAAAAAGCATTTGACAGAATTCAACCATTCATGATAAAAACTCTCAACAAAATGGGTATAGAGGGCAAGTACCTCAACATAATAAAGGCCATATATGACAAACCCACAGCCAACATCATACTTAACAGCAAGAAGCTGAAAGCTTTTCCTTTAAGATAGGGAACAAGACAAGGATGCCCACTTTCCCCACTTCTATTCAACATAGTACTGGAGGTCCTAGCCATGGCAATCAGACAACACTAAGAAATAAAAGGCATCCAGGTTGGCAAGGAAGAAGTTAAACTATCCTTGTTTGCAGATGACATGATATTGTACATAAAAAACCCTAAAGAATCCACTCCAAAACTACTAGATCTAATATCTGAATTCAGCAAAGTTGCAGGATACAAAATTAAAACACAGAAATCTGCATTCCTATACACTAACAATGAGCTAGCAGAGAGAGACATCAGGAAGACAATTCCATTCACAATTGCATCAAAAATAATAAAATACCTAGGAATAAACCTAACCAAGGAAGTGAAAGACCTATGCTCTGAAAACTGTAAGACACTCATGAGAGAAATTAAAGAATATACCAATAAATGGGAACACATCCTGTGCTCATTGATAGGAAGAATTAATATTGTCAAAATGCCCATCCTGTCTAAAGCAATCTATAGGTTCAATGCAATTCCTATCAAAATACCAACAGAATTCTTCAATGAACTAGAGAAAATCGTTCTAAAATTCATGTGGAACCATAAAAGACCTTGAATAGCCAAAGCAATTCTGAGAGGGAAAGATAAAGCTGGGAGGATTACACTCCCCAACTTCAAGCTCTACTACAAAGCCACAGTAATCAAGACAATTTGGTACCAGCAGAAGAACAGACCCCTAGACCAATGGAACAAACTAGAGAGCCCTGATATAAACCAAGCATATATGGTCAATTAATATATGATAAAGGAGCCATGGACATACAATGAGGAAATGACAGCCTTTTCAACAGTTGGTGTTGACAAAACTGGACAGCTACATGTAAGAGAATGAAACTGGATTATTGTTTCACCCCATACACAAAAGTAAACTTGAAATGAATTAAAGACCTGAATGTAAGTCATGAAACCATAAAACTCTTAGAAGACAACATAGGCAAATATCTCCTGAATATAAGCATGAGCAACTTCTTCATGAACGCATCTCCTCAAACAAGGGAAACAAAAGCAAAAATGAACTCACGGGACTACATCAAACTAAAAATTTCTGTACAGCAGAGGACACCATCAACAGAACAAAAAGGCATCCTACAGTATGGGAGAATATATTTGTAAATGACATATCCGATAAGGGGTTAACATCCAAAATATATGAAGAACTTACATGCCTCAACACCCAAAAAGCAAATAACCCAATTAACAAATGGGCAGATGATATGAAGAGACAGTTCTCCAAAGAAGAAAGTCAGATGGCCAACAGACACATGAAAAGGTGCTCCACGTTGCTAATCATCAGGGAAATGCAAATTAAAACCGCAATGAGATATTACCTCACACCAGTGAGGATGGCCAGCATCGAAAAGACTAAGAACAACAAATGCTGGCGAGGATGGAGAGAAAGGGGAACCCTCCTACACTGCTGGTGGGTATGTAAGCTAGTTCAACCATTGTGGAAAGCTATATGGAGATCCCTCAAAAAACTAAAAATAGAAATACCATTTGACCCGGGAATTCCACTCCTAGGAATTTACCCAAAGACTGTAATTTCTCAGATTCAAAAACACATATGCACCCCTATGGTTATTGCAGCACTACTTAAGATAGCTAAGATATGGAAGCAACCTAAGCTTCCATCAGTAGATGAATGGATAAAGGAGATGTGGTACATATACACAATGGAATACTATTTGGCCATAAGAAAGAAACAAATCCTACCATTTGCAACAACATGGATGGAGCTGGAGGACATTATGCTCAGTGAAATAAGCCAGGCAGAGAAATACAAATGCCAAATGTTTTCCCTCATTTTTGGAGTATAACAATGAAGCAAAACTGAAGGAAGAAAATAGCAGCAGACTCAGAGACTCCAAGACTGAACTAGTGATTACCAAAGGGGAGGGGTGGGGGAGGGCAGGTGCAGAGGGAGGGAGAAGGGGATTGAGGGGTATTATGTTTAGTACACATGGTGTGGGGGGTCACAGGGGGAATAGTGTAGCACCGAGAAGGCACATAGGTGATCTGTGTCATCTTGCTGCACTGATGGACAGTGACTGCATTGGGGTATGGGTGGGGACTTGATAATATGGGTAAATGTAGTAACCACACTGTTTTTTCATGTGAAATCTTCATAAGAGTGTACATCAATCATACCTTAATAAAAATTTTTTTAAAAATTAATTAATTAAAAAAAAAAAGAAACTACTTGAAACCTTCATGTCGTCCCTCAAAGGTTTCAGACTTCTGCTGCGTTTTACTTGTTATTGGTGTCAGCTTTTATCATAATTTAAGTCACTCTCTCAAGCCCACCATCAGGATGGTGATTTTATGTGTCAGCTTGGCTAGGCAACCGTGCCCAGGTGTTTGTCAAACAGCGGCCTAGATGTTACTGTGCAGGTATTTTTTAGGTGACATTAACACTTAAAGCAGTAGTAGACTTTAAGTAAAGTAGATTAGCCTCCATGTGGGACTATTTTCTCTTTTTCTCCCATCTTTCTTTCTCTCCCTTTCTCTCCCCACTCCCTCCCCCCCCACCTCTACCACACATAGACACACGTACACACAGGCTATTGGTTCTGTTTTTCAGGAGAACCTTAATATAATCATATGCTTCTACACCTATTTGAATAAATATGTTCTTCAGGATTCTATGCTCCTGTCTCTGAGCTCCTGAACCAAACCTCAGCGACTGGTTTGGTTCCCACCACACATCACATTCTTCAGCCCCCGGGATCTCCGTATGTTCTGGGCATCCTGCTGTGCGTCGATCCCTTCTGCAGTGCTGACGTCCCCCAGCTGCTTCTTCCAACCTCACCACTGTCCTCTAAGCTGTTCCTAATCATCTCTGCTATAGATGTTGACTGATGACTGATCTCCTACTTTACAGAGAAAATGGAAGTCAGTTGGGAACTTGGTCTATTTCTTACTCACAGTGAAGTTTCTTCCTGTGCATTTGTCCTTTGGTTTGGTTTTTGTGGAGAAGGTAGGTCCAGGATGGATGATTTCCACTTTGGATTCTGTCCTTTCTCTCTTCCTCAAAGGCCTTTCCTATTCCATTAATTGCCCACGCACCCCCACTGCACCATTCTCACCACCTTCTCACACTCAGTCCACACCATCTTACACAAATTAACAGAATCGCCCCCTTGATCCATGCTCCTACCTAGCTACTCTGTCTGTCCTCCCTTTATTATTATTTCCTCTTTTCCAACTCATAGTCATAACAGTGCCTAAAATCCCCCTACCACTCCTGCTATTTTACTGAAAATGCCTTTGTCAGTCACCTTCCAGCAGCTAGATTCAGATAAATGTCTTCAGTCCTTTTCTGGCTCAGTATCTCTGCCCTGTTTTGCACTGTTGGTCAATTTCTTCATGAAACTCGATCCTTCCTTTCTTTTCCTCCCAAAGCATCAGACTCTATTGATTCTCCCTTCCATATCTGGTCATGCTTCTGTCTTAGTTTAGTATTTCCCTCTAAGACTCTGAGACAGGTAGAATTTTGCAGGAAGGGGGAATATGGGTGATTTATTTGGGACGTGATTGCAGGAAGCACAAACAAGGAAATGGGGCAGTTGAAATAGGGATGGGAAAACAATCCAGAGAAGGATGTGCTGAGGTCAGGCTGGTGTGGTGCGTACCCCGGGGCCTCTCATGAAACCTGTGGAGCACATCTCAGAACTGACGCTTCAGGGATGGAAGCTGCATTATTTCTCTACCTGAATTCACTACATTCTCAGCACCTGTGGGATGCCCTGTGCTTGCTGAGGAAGTCCCCGTGGCACCAGAGAAGGTCCTCTGACAGTGAGGCACAGAGGTGGGATGGGTCAGCTCACCAGAGATTCTGCAGCACAGCTGAATATGAACTCAGGCATAGGGGAGGCGTTGGGGAGGGAGCATCAGCCATCTCAGACACCTTTGGGCACCATTCTCTCTCTTCCCTTTCTTTAAGTGCTGGTTTTCCAGTGTTTGTCCTTGTTCCATTTTCGTCTTCTCTACACATGCCTCCCAGGAGTGCTTATCCACTATCATGTCTTTAATTACCACTTAATTCTGAAGTACATATTTTCTACCCAGATCTGTCTCCTGCATTCTAGGCACATATATCCAACTGGCTGTGGCAATGTCCTGTGGTGTCCCCTGGCATCTCAACCTACACGGAATTGAATCCAGCATGGGCACAGGCTGCTCCCTCTCCACCCAAAGACTCCAAGTCCTGGAGAATGGCACAACCAGAAGCCCTGTTGCCAAAGAAAATCTGGAGAGAAGCCATTCTTGAAGCCACACTCCCTGTCAGCAGCATATCAGCTGCTGAGTTTTCATCCAGACGAGCTCTCTTCAGCCTGATTCCTCTGTCCATTCCGATGGGCAGTAGTTTAAGCTCTTCGCAATAATGCCCTCTCCCAAAAAGTCTCCCCCGTGCAGTCCTTCTCACTCCCAGCATAAATCTGCCTTATCTCTCAGCCAGGGTGTAATGTACATAAAAGAAGAGATCCAGTATTAACTGACACCTCTCACAGATAGAATATTTTTCAATTTAAAAATATTTTCAATTCCCTTTTCCTCATCTCTTCCTCCAAGCTGCCAATGATCAAGGCCCGGTCCAAAGTTATTTAGCAAAGCCTGTGTTAGTGCAGTTGTGCTCGAACCCAGATGCCATCATCCCACTCCAATCCCAGGGACCTGACCCCAAACATAGAAAGAGCACATCTATCGAATCCATCAACACACTGAAAGAGTAAAGACAACTGTATTAATATTTACAGAAGTTTGGAGATTATTTACTAGGTTTTTTGATTTTAGAAGGGATTTTGATTTACTAGGATTTTGATTTTAGAAAGGATTTTCCATGTCTATGGAAACATGATTTGTATTAGGCAAAACTGAAAACCCAAAAGAGGAAAATTATGGGATTCTTTCTTTGGGACAATTAAATAACAAATATTAAAATGTAAGACATGGAATGTTGTGACTGGTCTCCCAAGACTAAAGGAAATCAGGAATATCAGCGCTGTCAGTTATGGACAGAGCATGGCTCTGCCCCCACTCGACAAAGTGCCAATATGTGTTTCCTATCTTAATAGTTAGCTTAACATTTATAGAATGAAATGGAAAACAAAGTCCATTAATCCAGGTGAGCCAAATGAATTCCTAAGGGGGAGTGCACTCCACTTATAAATAATTCTCATTTAAATTTTGTTTCTTGGAAGGGCTGAAACCCATGATCATTAAAATGACATTTCCTGTATTTTCATCATTTTAGTAGGAATGTGAGTAATCACCATATTAAAGGCCTCTAGGGGAGAGGATTAGTAGGAGGATAGACAGATCCTAAAATATCCAGGAAGCATAAATCCAAAAGGCAGCTTTATATCCTTGGATTTGCTAAGTAGAATACTTTTTGCAAAACCCAAAGTTTCGTGTTTAATTATTTTGAGAAATTTGACAAAATTTCTTGATAATATGAAAATTTGATAAAATTCAACAAGTGTTTAAAAAATAACTGAAGGCATTGTTAGAGCAGGACATCTAATTTCTCTCTCTAAAAAAACAAAAAACAAAACAAAGGTTTTCATTGATTGTTAAGTACGGTTTTGCCTCAGTAACTGGTACTCTCTTAATATTGTTATTATTAGATATCAGGTACATAATAGATGTCTTCCCACCAACTAAACAGTTTTTCCATATTACAATTGCCAGAGCACGTCCCCGATTATATTGTTTCCTTGCTCAGAAATCTTCCATGGTTCCCATTTGTTTAGATCTGCACCGTCTAATGTGTTAGCCAAAAACCACATGTGGTTATGAATTCTTGAAATGTGGCTAGTCTAAACTGAATGTGCTGCAAATCTAAAACACACACTGGATTTTGAAGACATAGTATAAGAAAAAGAATGTCAACTGGTTCATTAGTATTTGTTAGGTTGATTATTAATTGGAATGATAGTCAGATATATTAACATATTATAATTCATCTCTGTTTCCTTTTACTTTTATTTTAAATTTGGCTACTAGATAATTTAAAACTACTTTTGTGGCTTGCATTTATGGCTCACAGTATATTTCTATTGGAGAGCACTAGTCTAGACACCAAAGTCTGTTTTTAACTCTGTCCCTAGCTTCCAAAACTTATATCCTGTTATGTTTTCTTTTCTGCTTTTCTCTTCCTGCTCTCTCGTCTGAGATTGGTGTTCCTTTTAAGCACTAACCACCCTTTAGGATCTAAAATCTTCCTTCTTCTATGAAGACTATCTGATTCTACTATTAAAGCACTTTTTCTTCCTCTAAATTCCTAAAACCCTTTATAGCTTTTTTTTTATGGGGCCAGTCAATTTTGGTCTGTATTGTAGGTGTTTGTGTATATATAGTATTTCTTCATTAAGTTGTGAGTCTTTGAAGAAAAAAGGTCCTTTTAGTTCTATTTCAAATCCGTCAAACTGGGCGAAGGTATCAGTGTGTCAGTGAGAAACCACACTAGTTGTTTTAGCAGAAATTGTTTAATGTAGGGAGTTGGTTAAGCAGATATAGGAGACCTGAGGAGTGAAAAAGGGAATGTAGAGGCATTAGGGCAGCAGAATTCCAGTAAGTGGTGGAATGATCAGAAACTAGACACTGGGAAAAGGGTCTGGTAAGGATGGAACTCAGACCTCGGACAAAGTGTGCTCTTGGATTGGAGCTTGGAGGAGGGGCCACATAGAGCTGAAGTGCCAACCCCTGATCTGCAAAGGCTGCCCTGCTGATGTTGGTACTTCTGAGAAGTGTGATGAAATCGGTTTTGGGCATGTGGAAAAAATCTGGACACTGTAACTAACTGCTACCTGCTGTAACTGCTCCTTCTAAGATGAAGAGCCATTGCTGCAGTGACACTAATAAGAATAGCAGACGCTAGAAATAGGCCCAGATTCTCTGTCTCTTCCTGTCCTCCCACCTTCTCCAGGGCCCCATCATGATGGACCTTAGCATCCTTACCATAGTGATGACAATAGAGAAATGTAGATTCCTAGCCCAGGATAAAAGTTTCTGACATGGCCTCTGGGACTCCTGCATCCTGGTTTTTATGCTGTTGTGTGATCCCCCCTTGGAGTGTGGGCTGAACCTTTGACTTGCTAGAATATGACAAAAGTTATAGGATATAATTTCTGTGTGATTTTGATCTTGCTGGTATACACTATCTATTGTCTCCTTGGCTGTCATGCTTTGATGAAGCCACCTTCCATGTGACAGAAATGCACATGTCAAGTAACTGAGGGTGGTATCCAACCAAGTGCCTGTGGAGACCTAAGCCTGTAGTTCAATAGCCTGTGAGGAACAGATCCTGCCAAATACCACTGAATGAGCTTGAAAGTGGGTCTTTCCTCAGCTGAGCCTTAAGATGAGACCACAGACTCTGACTGACATGTTGATTGCACCTTTGTGAGAGGCTGTGAATCAAGGGATGTAGCTAAGCTATGCCTGATTCTTGGCCCATAGAATTTGGGAGATAATAGATATGTGTTGTTTAAAAATGCTTAATTTTGGAGTAACTTGTTACTCCAGGATATAGGCAATAGCTAACTAACACACATCTCTGGAATCACAGAGCAAAGTACAGAAAGATGGATTTGAAAATAAGTGATAAGAGTTAATAACTGGCAAAACTGGTATATATCTATCTATCTACCTCTTTATCTATCATCTGTCTATATTTCTTATAAAGTCATAAGTAAAAGACTATAATCCAGTAGAAAAATATACAAAAACCTGAACAATGGAAAGAGGAAACATATGACCAATTATTTTATGTCAAAGAACTCAGTGCCATTAGTATCAGACAAGCACACATGAAAACCATGGAGAGAAACACTATTATATGCATATTGGTTGTAACAGGTTTAAAAGACAGAATATCAAGTGTTGGTAAGGCTAGGAAGCAAAGGCAAGTCTTGTCCTTTGCAAGTGTAAATGAATATTGGTCTAATATTGGTGAATATTAGAAAAGAGGTTGGTCTTAGAAAAGTAGAATGTTTGCATAGTGAATAACCCAGCAATTCCACCCTGAAGTCACATCCTAGAGACGCTCTTGCAACATACACCAGAGACTGCTCAAAATGTCTATGGAAACATGATTTGTATTAGGCAAAACTGAAAACCCAAATGACCATAATCAGAAGAATGGATACATTTTAATATTTTCATATAACGAAATAATATACAATACCACAAATCAATGTATTACAGCTATCTGTATAAGCATACATGAATCTTAAAAATACAATACCAAACAAGAAGCAAGCCACAAACTTATTGTATACAGTATGATTCTTTGTATATAATATTCAAATTGGGAAGACCTAAACAAATACTGTTTAGGGACTCTTCACTATACAATAAAACTACTAAGTAAAACAAGGACATGATTGTTGCACATGTAACGGAGGTGAGGTGAATGGATTTGGAAAGCCCCACAGAGAGTTTTAAATTTCCGAACCTGGGTGGTATCAGATGAACATAATTATTTTAAATATACAGATTAATTTATACTTTTCATTTTCAAAAATTTATTTGAGGCTCAGTAATTCTTTTAGTATCATTTTAGCTTCTCTTTATTCTGTTAAATTTGAGGAAATTAAGTGAAATAGTAGATACATGTAAAAATAGCACATGATCTGGCCATCATTCCTTCATCCATCTATCCATCCACTTATCCTTGAGCTGATCTAGAAGGATGCTCACCAAATTTTTTTGATTAGTATAAATTATTTTAGTACAATTAAGAAGATTTCCATATTATTACATTGATCAGGGATATCAATGAATAAAGATTAATATTTGGATATTACAATTGCAAATTGTTGTCATAAAGTACTTTAAATATTCACATTTTAGAGGTGGTTACAAATGTTGAGAAAATTTGGAATCACACAAAGTAGTAATGGAAATTGTACTACATTTCAACCCTTCACTTTTAACCTCAGAATGTTCTTTCTTTAGTTAAACAGTAATGGCAGAGTTAACTTTACTCCTTAGCCATAGGAAAATCAACTTATAAATGGGGTAACAGGTAAATCTTCAAGTTGGGTTTTTAAAACAACAGTTCTAAAAATAACTGAAAAACTCTTTAAAAGGGTAATTTGAATCAAACATTTGTGGGCATGCCTCTGTGGAACCCCAGGGTCGGCAGGGGGTGCTACTGGAAAACCATTTTCCCAGGCAGTCTTGTCTCAGGGTTTCAGCACTCAGTAGTTTCACTATGGATTTGGTGAGACCAAGAAATTACAACAGAACATTCTTGGGGTAAAAGAGTTTGCATGTGGCTTTATTCTCACAGCAGAAGGTCCAGCACCAGAATCATGTCTGCATCCAGCAGTCTGCAGGTCCATAATCCTCCTCTCTCTGTTTCTCTGCCCAGAGTACTGGGCAGAGCTTTTTATATAGTGACTCAATCAATAATAGTTCATTGCCTAGGGTGTGGGAACATTAGCCCAGCAGTAGGCCAATTACATCATCAAGTAGTTTAGGGTCAGGCGAGGAGTTTGGCCATAGGAACTTCCATTTTCCCCACAGAAGGCATTGTATCTGATTTGGCCCTGTAGACTGCTTATACTTGGATAGCTTGATAAGCTATTTATGCTTAGATAGAGATTTAGCAATACTTTTATGACATTGATCAGCAGAGCCAGTGTCTTGCCAATGGGTTTCAGCCCCAGGCAAGTTCACTATGGATTCAATGTGACCAAAGAAATTTGCAGCAAAACATTCTTGAAGTGAAAGGGTTATACCCAACTTTGTTTCCAGGTGGCAGGTCAGTCATTAGAATTCCATCACTCAGAGCAAGTCTGCATGCAGCAAGCTGGTTTCTGCCTCTGGGTCCCTCTGTCTGCACAGCCGTCTTCTGGGCCTCTCTCCACAGTAGTCCCACACAGCCATTCTCTGGGCCTCTGTCCTCGGTGCTGCCACCACTCCAGCCTCTGCTCTCCTGCAGCCTTGCAGCCCTGCCACCGTGTCACACCCAGAGCGTGGGGCAGAGCTCTTCATATAGAGTCAACAGCAATGCATTGTCCACAGGTGTGCAGTGAGCTAGTCAACCAGGGCCAATGAGAATCCTGGCTACAGGAACTCTCATTTTATCCACAGCCAGCCAATTTAGATTAAAACAAATACATTGTGTTTTTCTCTGGTCAATGAATTTAGTTGCTAATAACTTTAATCACTCAGTAAAAATAAATTAAACTGTTCATATGGACATAGAATGTTTGCCAAATATTAACACAGATTACTTCTGTATGATTGGAGTTTGGGTGATTCATTGCTTTATTTTAGAAGTTTCCTTTATTGCTTGAAATGTATTGTTGGGAAAATGGAAGTTCCTATGGCCAGGATCCTCAGCTCAACCTAAACTACTTGATGATGTAACTGGCTTGCTGCTAGGGTACTGCTTACACAGCCATTTGCAATAAGCTATTATTGACTGAATCACTATAAAAAGAGCTCTGCCGAGTGCTCTGGGCAAAGGCAGAGATGAAGGAGGATTACAGACCTGCAGACTGCTGGATTCAGATGTAATTCTAGTGCTCGACCTATTGCTAGGAGACCAAGCCGGGTAATAAACACTTTTACCCCAAGAATGTTTGTTCCATTGTCATTCCTGGGTATGGATAAAGTGAAGGTTCCTGTGGCCAGGATTCTCACCTGGCCCTGGTCGGATAACTCACTACACATGTGTGGACAATATGTTGCTATTGACTCTATATAAAGAGCTCTGCCCTGTGCTCTGGGCAACACAGTGGCATGGCTGCAAGGCTGCAGGAGAGCAGACACTGGCATGGTGGCAGTGCCAAGGACAGACACTGAGCTGGTTCCAGGAGTAGAGAGGCCCAGAGGCAGAGACTGGCTTGCTGCCTGCAGACTTGCTCTGAGTGGAGGGGATTCTAGTGATTGACCTATCTACTGTAGGAATAAAGTTGGGTATAAACTTTGCACCCCAAGAACATTCCACTGTTATTCCTCAATCTCACTAAATCCATAGTGAACTTACCTGGGGCTGAAATTCATTGGCAAGATGTGCATATAACAAGCACACATAATTTTTAAAAATAATGTAATTAGTAAAAAGAAATAAGAAAAATAGTGTTTTCATTCATTGCCTCCATGGAGCCTCAGGATAACTATACAAAATTGGCACCATGTAAGTTAACTTGCCCAAGGTCATACAATTAGAAACTGGCAGAAATAGGAGGCAGAGCTGGCATTTCTTTGGCCAAACATCTGAACAGCAGTGTCTACAGTGCATAGCTTGATGTCATGCTCATAATCCCTACTCCTGAAAAGCTCAGAGCCCTTCCAGCCCAATCCTGCTAATCACTTCAGTGACATGGCTTAGCAGTGTGACTGCAATCATTTGCTTCTACTTTGACGCCTTCTAAGCACTCCATAAACATTTAAAGCCACGACCAAGCACACGTGCACCAATTAATTCTCTGATCACTTCTTCCATTCCATCATGCAGTGATGTGCCTCAGAAAGTTGGCTACACAGCCCTCTTGATGAATGATGTAATGGAAGCAGGGCACACCAGCCTTCTCACTTGACTTGAATAAAGCCCCCTCTTTCCCTCCATTCATTGCAGGTGTCTCAACTCTCCCAAGTGATATCAGATTTTCCATGTTTGGAACAAATTTCTCAAATCTCCTGCTGGCAGAGGTAAAGATCTAATTAATTCACATGTGCCAACTAATTAGGTAAGAAATTATTTTGCTAAGAATCTCATGCAAGACTTAACCTGGGGGTCAACCTGACTGTATTTGAATCAGAAGCTGAATATTCATGTCCCTGCTCTATTGACAAAGTGACAGGGCAATAATGTAGTTTAGAAAAAAAAAAACAAATGGAGATTATGATTTCCCCTATGATTGAAACCAACCTTAGGCAAAACTGCAGAGGCAAGTTTATCCCAGGTCATCCTAGTTTGCACTCCATGCACCTCCCCTCTACCCTAGTGACTTTTATCCAGGAAGTTCTCTCTTGCTATTTTTCTTTCCAAAGCTTCTCTTAGAAGATGAACTGATAAACTTATTCATTCTAAGGGGTGAATGACTATTTCTCAAGGCAATATCTTTATTTCATGAGAGGGTAAATCCTTGAGCTAAATGGATGCATTTCTAATGATGACTTCAGATTTGAGCCACATTTATAAAAGAAAATTAGTTTCTATATAATTGTTCATGAATTTTATGTACTTCCTCAATATCGCTATCTACATGGGAGATAGTAAAAATATTCTTCTCACTTTCTTACCCAGGAAACACTTGGACAAATGGTTTTACAGCAGCTCTGATTTAAGTGACCATAGATTCAGTTAATTTTGTCTCTGCCCTTACTAGGCACTGACCAGTCACACGTGCACACAATTGTCTAAACAGCCACAGACAAGCAGCTCTGGAGGTGTTACTCCTGGTCATCTGGCTCTAACTCCTTACCTCGAGAGGAAGAAACTGACATCCAGAAAAGCAGACGTGACAGGTTCTGCAACACAGCTGGTTCGTGGCCCAACTGGGATTAGAAACCAGGTGGGCCACTTAACAATCAAAATGAGGAGAGGGACCATGACAATCCCCACCGTGG
Organism: Manis pentadactyla; assembly: GCF_030020395.1. Lineage (NCBI taxonomy): Eukaryota > Metazoa > Chordata > Mammalia > Pholidota > Manidae > Manis > Manis pentadactyla. The sequence continues at coordinate 50,461,962 of NC_080025.1, forward strand.
GTACAGGTAAGGAGGCTCCATGTGTGCCCCTCTTGAGCTGAAGGAGAGCAGCCCAATTCCAGAGAGAAGCTTGATGCCTTCAACAGCTCAACGGACTCCTTCGTGTTCTTCGTAGAAGCCAACCCCTGTGCCAAGCAACTAATAAGAAAAAATGAAGTGAAGCGTTTATTGAAAACTTGCGATTAACACTGTGTTCCAACCAATGTTGAAAGGAGCAGTGGTGCTGCGTGTTATTTTTTTTTCCTGCAAATAGAAGGTAAATCCTCAGGAACACAAAGCTGAGCTTCGTTCTCTATATTTTAACAGAAACACAATGAGGCGTTCCAGGAAAACACAGGGATTTACCTTCTTTGCAAGAGATACTCCTTTTAGTAGCTTCAAATTTTGGTGGCTACTGGAAGAGCAAAGGTAAACTTTCACATAACTTTTATGTGCATAGGTCTTACTGTGTGAGACTATTATGGCATGCTCTCGTGTTTGGGATATGAAAGTGGCACACACTGAAGTTATTAAGATGGGCTTTTTATTCCAAAGCAGTGTGTAGAATGGAGACATCTATCTACCTTTTCATAAAATCTGCTTCATGAATAAACTTGTAGTAGCCCAGTTCTGGCTTGTTTCTCTGATCTATGGCCACTTCTCATGTTATTTAGGAAAATACTTTAAGGGGTGATACATGTTAAGTCTTGTTTCCCTATTTCTTGGATTTTTCACAGTGCACACTTTACAGTCTTTATGAGGAAGCCTGCATCTGTGCATTTCAGAACTTCAGGTACTAAAAAAAATCTGCAATGTTTAAGTGAGGTCAAGTGATTATTCAGAATTAATAATAATCTTAGGAGGCATAAACATTTTAAAAGTGAGTATTAAAATGGGAATAATAGGAGATAACGTCGATATGTCAGTCAGTGTCCCATGCTGCATAATTGTCCTTGGGACTTAAACTCTTGGCATTGAAATGCAGTGAGAGTCTTTGGTCAGAACTAGTGACACAGGTTAAGGGTGTCAGGGATCCTAGCAGTTCCTTATGTTGAGGGTGGCAGTTGTTATTAGCAGAAGTGGTTTGCAGAAAATTCTCTCCTGCACAGGAAGAAGAGAAAACGGATGTGGGTGGGGAATGGGTCAGAAGGACTGAGTTCTGGAATTCATTCCCCTTAAAAATAGGTCAATTCTGTTTTTCCTAGGAAGTCCCTTGGGCAAAGACCCCATCTCCTGCACTCTTTCGAATATAAATTGACCCTGACAGTGGAACAACCTCCAACTTTTGCAACTCCCTTTGGGAAATGGCTGTAAATATAAGTTCAGAAATGACCCTGTGCTCCGGGTAATTTGGGCTCAAGGTTATAACCTCTCCTGGGCCCTGGGACTTAGAAATCAAGAGTCCAAAAGACCTGAGAAAGTAGGTTCACTGTCCTGCATTTCCTTGACTGAAAGGATTGAAAGCAAATACTTTCCTACATCCCACAGAGCCTCTCCCTTGCCTGGGCGTAGTATTTCAAATACCTGATGACATCCAGACCATGCTGACCTCTGGACTCCATGAGAAGCCTATTAACTCATCATTCCACAATAGTCAAACTGTCCAGAAGATGCAGACAGAACTGATCTGAAAAACTTTGGTTTTGGTTTCTTTGAAAACATTTTTTTGGGGTCCCTTTGTAGAAAATGAGCTCTTTTAAATAGATTTCCCTCTGTCATTGAGAATTATGGGGATGGAGAAGCAAAAGAAATAATAACTCATATTTACACTGATGGAAGACCATGCTAAGAATCTCAGAAACAAGAATTCATTGTTGTAAAATACTACTTAATAAATACAAACTGTCCTCTTGTAACAAAAGCTTGCCCCACTCCACAGTTTGCAGTTGTGGTTATAAGACACACTATGTTCAATTTGATTGTTTACAGAATCAAAGGACACATGTCAAGTTCAGATCAGCAAAGGCCCTTCTGTTTGTGTTTTTAAACCAGATCAAAGGGGCCCTTAATGTAAAACAATGACCATAATGCTCAGCTTGCTTCCAGACACCAGGGACCCAGCCTCTTGGGAAGGGAGAGAGAAATGGTCTTTAAACCCTCTGGTCTGCTTCTCAGGCTTTCCTCCAGATAAAGGGAGGCTCATTTATGAGGTTCTGGCAGTTCAGGGAGGCTCAGGCTGTGCTTCAGTGCTGGTTCAAAGGGGATCTTGGGTGGTTGGGAGAAAGTTCTAGTCTCCTGAGCTCACCCCTTTTCTTTGGTTGACTTGGGTCTATATATAGAAGAGAATTCACATAGATATAAAAGCCAAGAGAAATTGCTAAAATGTTTACTTAAAAAAATCACCAACCCTAGTATCAATGGATTATGTTAAATCCCTTTATGTACTAATCAAGTTTAAAACCATGATCCTTGCCTTAAACATCTTAACATCTAAATATACCATACTGGTGGACTGAAAAACAGAATTAAAAAAAGAAAATATACAGAAACCCACAGAACAAGTTTAACAATGTAACAATCATGGCTGAATTTTAGTGAAAGTTATAGTAAAGACCTAATTGACATACCCTATTTCAGAATTCTTGGATATCAGGAAAGGAGATCTATTTATTTCCTACGTCTTCTAGTAGAACTATTGAAAAGGATTCTGGGATTCATCACTAGGCCCACTGGGTACCAGGATTCACTCACTTGTTCATTTGATAATATCGAGGACTTGTTAGTGCTAGGTACTGTTCTAGGGACATGTGAACAAAACACACTTAATTCCCTACTCCTATGGAGCTTATAGTCCAGTGAATATGGTGGGCCAGATAATAAAATAAATATGTCAGTTATGCAATATTTTGGAAGAGGTTTGGGTCTGTCAAAATAACAAAATGGAAATGGAAAGTGTGAGACCATGGAGGGCAGAATGTGCCAGGCTAATGCTCATTGGGCAGGTGACAGTTGAGCAAAGACTTGAAGGAAAAGAGGGAATTAGCCATGCACATATTCAGCAGACAGGCATTTCCGAAGGAAGAAATAGCCAGAGCAGGGGACCTAAGGTGGAGTATACTGAGTGCTGGAGGAGCAGAAAAGGGCAGAAGTGATAAGGTTGGAGAAATAATAGGGGAGCAGATTGTAAAGGACTTTGGAGGCCACAGCGAGAAAGTTGACTCTGAGGAATATTGCACTCGGAGTGAAATGGGGCGTGGCACAATTTGACCCACATTTAACATGATTACTCTGGCCGGTTTTGAAAACAGACTGTAGTGGGGCAAGATGGAAGGAACAAAACCCGTTGGGGAGCTATTGCAGTATCAAGGAAAGCAGCGGTAATAGGCACTAGGATGATTGTGGAAATATTAAAGGTGGTAAGAAGTAGTCATATTCTCAATATTTTGAAGGTAGAGACAAGAGAATTGCCTCAGTGAATGAATGTGTGGCATTAGCAGGGTTGGATCTAGGTTTTAACAGGTCAGTGGTTATAGAGTTGGAGGGCAGAGACTGGCAAGACGCTCACTCATTCACCTCTTCTTCTCAAGGACACAGACAGACTTCATTTCCCAACCTTCCTTGCAGTTATGGTGGACCACGTGACTGAGTTACAGCCAATAGGAACATGAGCCACAGGGGCGTGCTACTTCCAGTCTCAGATAGTAAAGAGCAGGGGTGTGTATTTTCCTTACTCATTCTTGTCTGTGCAGCTGGAAGTGAGGGACTCCTGAGATGGCTAAATTAGAAAATAGAAGCAGCCTGAACTGCTGAATCTCCACTTGGAGGATAAATAGAGTAGAAAACCACCAGAGCAACATCAGACTGTGATGTGAGCAAGGATAAACTTTTGTTATTAAGCTCTTGAAATTTAGGGATTTATTAATTTTTGCAGTAAAACAGAATGTTATCCTTGATATATCATATGAACTGAAAAAATAAGAACATGATCTAAAATGGAGGCAATGTAAATGCATGTATGTATGCATATATGCATATCTCCATAATCCTAGTTCAGTTGTTCACGACCAACATGGAGAAATACCTTCGATCCTAGGAACCTGGTGTCCCACATAGACTTCCTGGTCGGGTTGGTAGGGGGCATGAAAAAGAAACTATTGAAGCCAAAAGAACAAAGATATTTTGTAATTACCTACAGGTTATCATTAAGGTTGACCTAAAGAGCTCAAACTATTTGAGGTAAAGGTTTTTTTTTTCAAGTCTGGAGGCTGCAGACTGTAGGTGTAGGATCAGTACTGAGAGCGAGCAGAGCACGGGGCCTGAGTATAGGTGGGGAGGGAGGGAAGTAACAGTAATCACGGGGCAAGCATGTCAGCCGCCCCGAGAAATGGATGAGTTCGATGAGAACTACTCTGGATAAAAATACTCCCCACTCACTCCCAAGTCCCTCCTCTTGATCACAAGGAGTCACAAGACCGCAGTAACTGACGAGTTGGGAGGAACACGTTAGGTCAGATGGGTCTCTTTCCCTTTCTGAAGCTACCACCCGATGCCTGCCTGCTCTAAGTTCTCTGCCCCACACCTTTTGGGCTGCATACTTTTCATGGTTGCTGATTTGCATTATTTCCTCTTCTTTCATGTACTTGGGAGATCTCTAGTTTAGAAGAGCTCCCAGGTATTTTTATGGCCTTTGAAAAAAATCATTCAAAGATTTCCTTCTATCATGATTTCTCCTTTGTCAGCTCAGAGTAGATGACTCTCCAAATTTACAAAAGGGTGGTTTATTTTTGAGAGTGTATACTAGAATGAAGATAGAGTCTGCTGTATGCCAGCATTCCAGAGTCAAATCCATTACTCTAGGGTACAACGACTAGAATATAATCTGCATGGCCTTAAATGGGGCAATGGTGGTATTTTCAGAAATGATAAAATAATCAAAAATGAACTAGAAATATAAAAATGAAAAATAATAGAATCTTATCAGGTTAAAATAGATAAAAGTAATATTTTTTATCACTGTGATAAATATTAATTGTCCTTTCTTGGTATGTATGGTCATCCTTAGATGTTTGGGTAAGTTAGTTTTCCAATACTTTGACTACCACTTATTTACAGCACAGTCAATAACCTCGTTTCATGTTGTCCCTGCCTCCCTACTTCTCCCAGTTTTCAGTTGAATTATTTCTACTTTTCCAAAACCTATAACATTTACATAAAATTCTTCCATTCTTTTTCTGGATCTGTATTCTCAGCTCCATTAAATTTATTCTGTTCTCATCACCAGACTTTCTGCCAGTGTTTTCAGTCATCTATTGGTTGGAAGAAACTCATTCTTCAGTTGATTTGTCAGAAAGGGCCTATGAGTACAGTATTCCCTCAGGTCTTGCAGATTAAACTGTTTTTCTATACCCTTGGTACTTGAACAAAAGCTTGAGTAGATACAGGATCATTGAGCTTACATTTTCTCACCTTGAGTTTTAAAAAATACTGCTGCAATGTTATCTTACAGACATGTTGCTGTCAAGAAGTCTGAAATGCACCTGATATTTCTTTCCTTTGAAAGTGATGTGGCCTTTTCTGTCTTTTTTAAATAAAGAGTTTTTTAAATAAAAAATTAAGTTTTATTTGATAAAAAAGTTTAGATACATTTGTAACTGACAATAATGTATACATTATAGGTATTTTCAATATGTAGATTCAAATCTTTTGTTTTCAGAAAGCTGGTTTGGATTGTGGTTTTAAGTATGCTCAAAGTAAATATGTTAGATCTTTGTAATCTTCTCTATCATCCTTTTAGTCTCTTTAGGTGCTTTCTAAGTCAGTCCCCTTCAATATCTCTGACTACATTTTTTTATACAGCGTTGTAATTTTCCTTTTGTTCATCTTAACTTCTTAATTTTGCCAGGAAAGGGGACTCTGCAGGAAGGATGGGGTTGCTGCTGTGTTATTTGTTGATGCGGGTCACATATTAAGTCAATCCCACTTAAAGTGTGCAAAATCCCAGACTGCCTCATCACATAGGCCTTGAAGGAATGGTCAGCCCTCTGAAGACTGTATCAAAGGTAGAACAAGAGTAAGAGGGAGAGGACGGAGAACTGCCTGTGCAAAAAGTTATTGGAAGGCATGTCGGGCTTGAAACCAGAGATGCAATTGCAGTATCTTCTCTTTGCTACATTCTTTACAGTTCACAAAGTACTTTGCCACAAGTTATTGCTGTCAATACACATCTGAAGGAGGCAGGGAAAATATTAATTGTAAATACAGGGAGACTGAAGTTTAAAGAAGTTAGGTAGGTAGTGTACCTAATGGTCACAAAGTAGAAGGCAAAGCTGGGGCTAGAATTTAGATGTGCTGATATCTCAAGCGAAGATTTTTCCAAGGACAGATATATTTAAATATAGGCTTTAGAACCAAACTTTATTGTCAAAAATTTGGTGGGTCTATTTGACCCACTTTCAACAAGAACAAAAAGAAATAGATAAACCTTGTTTTGACCCTTGAAGGAAATAATGTCAATATGATTCGATCGGTTCACTTTACTAAACACAAATCTCCAGGATAATGAAGAGAGCAAATATAAATATATAGAGTTTTTTGATTCATGTTGATCTGGATACTAGTGCATTTGTTTGCCTCCAATGTAGTGATCAGCTACTTTTCTAGAACATAAGACTCTTACGTCAAATAAGAGTCATAATAATAGCACAGAGTAATGTATTTCCACAGCTCTCATCTATATTTGCTGTTGTAGGACTTTAACATGGATTTTTGAGCCTCCACCCTTTTATTCTTTACAGTTTTGGGAATATCTTTGATGTACCCACAAATGAATTCTTTAAGCTGTCACATAGAAGCCAGAGTTTTCTTCCTGCTTTTCTGAGATCTCCTCTTAGGGCTTCTGATGCCTGTGAAGCAGGCAATGTCCACCAGGGGCAATAAAAGACTTTGGTTGCTTGTCAAAGGGGCCACAGCTCTTGGTGGTACTGTGGATATTTGAGTTTCTTGCTGTCCAGGGCACTGGTGTCTGTCTACTCAGAGGGGCTGCAAAGAGCTCCAAAGACATAACAAGCCCAGAGTGGCTGAGTCTGTCTCCCTGAAATGTGTGCTACAAGTTTCCAGAGCAGGGCTTCCCGACACTTCCAAAAACCTCTTTGCATTTTCACTCACAGGCTTATCCAAGGGCCCAGAAATGAGTCCTTGGGTCCTGGCCAGACACCTACCCATTCATGCTCTCATCAGTCCCCTTCACTAGTGGGGAGACGTGGCCCCCATCCACACCCTTGCTTTCTCCACAGTCAGTTCTCTGCCTGAAAGCTCCTTGGATCCTATGCAGATATCCTCAGGGATCCCCCTTCTCCCCAGCCCCACTCTGTTTTCCTTCTCTTTGTAGAGGAGCCTTTGCATGCAGACATTTATAAAAATTCAGATTTACACAAATTCATTTTCCTTTTCTGTGACTTCCTACTAACCATTATAAAGATATCAGAGTTATAATTTATCCCCCTTCGTTATTACAAAAATTAAGTTTCTACTACCCCTGAAATTTCAGCCCAGGAAGTTCAGTGGTTAGTGTTATGACTACACTCAGGGAACAAAAGGCACCTTTCCAATTAAAGTTGATAGTGGGATAACTTCAGACACACAAAGGGAGAAAAAGGCACTTACCAGTCATGGTGAGTTCAAAAGGAAAGTGTTAAGGTGGAATCACAGAGCATCATGGGAAGGGCTATTCAAGTGCCATGTCAAAAAGGCTGATTAACAGCGGGTCCCAGTGGCCTGATCACCAGGGAGTCTTACTGATAAAATTGTTTCCCCTCTAGAGAGAATCACCCTGAACTGAATAAATGTTTCACTTCTGAATAGGATCCATGAAAAGGTAGGGGGATTGTGGCGGCAAAAATAAAGAACCACATTCATGGAAAGATCTGACGTGTGTTACCTGATATTGTTTATGAACCTTTACCCTCAGTGAAATAGAAATTCTTAGTTGTTTTAGGTCATTAGATTGCCAACATTTCAAGTAACTTTTTACAGATGCATCATTAATAATGCTGGGAAAGCCCATTCTAGATTACTTCAGTATCATTTTATTGTCTTTCAACTTCTGAGTTAATATTTTCAATAAACCCATTAGTTGATCCTGCTATGTATGAAGCTTTCAACAGCTTAATTTTTGTAGCATTTTAAAAGTATTTTGACTTTCTTATTGTAAATGCCAAATGCTTCTTCTCCCTTGGATCCACTTGTTTTATGGGTTTATATTGCCTCATTTCTTTTTTCCATAAGAAATAAGCAAACAGTGTGCAGTTTATACAGGAAATGATGCAAAGACTGTACAGTTAGGAAGAAAGGTGTTTGTGTATTCCACAGGAGTACATTATTTAAAGGAGTGGTATGCCATTCTTGATGACTATAAATGTGTCATCACTCTAATGAAATGATCAGGAGGCATTTGTGACTGCATATTTGTTACCCTGGCGACAAACCATGACGTCATAAGTACGAACCACTGATGTAACTCTGGAGGCAGCTGGACAACGAAGGATGAAATCTCACATATATCTAATTATTTCTGACTGCAACAGCTGAAATAACATTTATAAGATTAAATGCAATGAAATGACTTAGAAAATGAATGATAGTCAATGGCTTCTGGTAAAATAAAGGACCTTCTCAAGTCTTCAACAAATATGAAACTTCTCCACAAAGAAGTGCCGTCATACATAAACAGAGATTTTTGCCAAGCAATACAATTACAAAGCTGCAAGTGGTCACATGGAACACTGACATTTAGGGGCTTTTCAGAAAAAGAGCTGGGAAATTTGGGAAAGAGCCAGGAAGTTCCCTGTGAGGAAGCCAGAACAATGATATGGCTCTGAGCGGTCACAGCGAGGATCGCTGCAGGAGTACGGGCCAGTGTGCAGTAGGGTAGTTGGGGTAGAAGATAAGGAGCAACCAAAGAAGGAAGTGGGGAAGGGGTGAGTATAGACCTCACTCGGGGCCTCATCTCTTTCTGGTGTCCAAGAGTTCATTCTGAACACCAGTATTTCTAGATTGTGAGCCTTTTCTTCCAAGTGCAAGGTCTCTATGCCTCTCCTCAAAATCTTTACCCGTTATGTCTTTGAGTTTCAGAGACAGTGTCACCTGGGCTCAACAAAAAAATGTGCTCATGTTCTTTTAGAAACTCCAAACAGCCTGTGGGATTTGCTGTCTGAAAATTATTGAGGGGAAAATAAAACAGCAGGTTGGCCATGCCTCACTGAGAATGTGCCCTGTGCACTCCTGCCAGCTCGCCCACTCTCCACTGGCATGCAGGCTTGCCACTAGTGGTTCCCCACAGTCCTTGGGATGACAATGCTGCATGGCAGAGTGAGGTGATGGGGAGGAAAATGGCCCCACTTATGCTCAGGAACTCACAAAATCTCTCAAGCAAACTATTGACTGGTATTCACCTTACTAAGGTGTTCAATATAGAGCAATATAGGACAGCTATTATGTTACCTTATATTATCCTTCTCTCTTCTACTAGTTTCTCTGGCATCATGTATAGACTTCTCTCCATCCTTCTTAGATTAAGGAGTTTTGTAATAATATTTTCGTAAGTTTGCTTAAAGTCAGAGAATCCTTTGAGAATTATGAATTCTCTCCTGAGGAAAATGCACATATTCTCATATTCATATAATATTGCACTTTGATTCTACAAATTCCTGAAGTCCTTCCTTGTTCTACAGATTAATCACTCTTGAACTGGGTCTTTTTTAGGATTTGAAGTTTAAATTAGCCTTCTCTTCTAATTACCTATCAAAATCATTGCTCATCCAGTGCATGCTGGGAGGGACCCTCCTTCACCTTCATTGGCTAAACTAAAACACCACCAGAACAAACATCTGTGAAAAGGAAGAAAAATTATTAAGTTGATATGTTGGGTTATTTTAATGATTCTATTGTAGCAGATAATAACTTACTTTCCATGAAAGAGCTTGCCTCAGGTAAAGCTTTCAGTGCTAATGAGTAGATAAAAATGTAACTGAATTTCCATAAGTTTGAATTTCAAACACATGGGCATAACTGGAGCAAGGGTAAGTTGCATTTTATATTCTGCTCTTTGCATTTTTATATTTTGGTAAGTTGCTAAGAAGTCTGAGCAAAGTCTCAGGCTCAGTATAAACATGAGGGGATCTGTGGAATTGTGATTTATGAATTGGCTAGTTCTTCTTTCTTGCTGGGATACTTGGGTGTCCTTTTTTTACTTAGGATGTGGAGCCAGCTAGCCTTCTTGTTACAGACACCAGTGAACACTTGTATTCAAAGAAGTCAAATTCTAATATGCATCAATCTACTATGAGCCCCTCTGGGCTTGGTTTCTGAATTCTGAATTACTGCCCAAGCAGTAAAGTGTGCTCAACCAGAATGGATTGAAGTGAAGTGTGGTTAGATATTCCTCCTTTTGAGTCATTTCAGGAAGTAGAGCCTAAAAATTTATTTATCTGTATCCCAGACAGAAAATCAAAATGAATCTTTCAACCCTAGCTAATCGTGATTGTTGATTAATATAGGAAAGAAGCCTAAGCTCCTTTAGGCTTAAAATTCCCTTAGACGTGCCTATCTTATAGAACAAGTCTACTGTTCTCTCTCCAGATGCTCATAGATTTAAAAATCAGTGGCCCAGCCATTGAATTCATCTTCCCTGGAGTCCTTAGCTGAGGGCTGGTTTCCAGCTGAGACTTTGGGGTAGACATTTCAGGCATTCTTGCTGTTGTCCCTGCTGTCTGGGGCTGGGAGACTGCATTTCATGACGCACAGTATGCTGGATGGATTCTCACATTGTTGCCCATCCTTTATGTCACAACTGAGACAATACAGGCTCTGTAAAGTTAAACAACTTGTCTAGAAGTACTTTGTTCTGATTGACTCACACTCTCAGCTTCTTTTCTCGTTCCCTGATGTTGCTCATCACTCCCTCCAACCAACACACACAAACAGTTCATACCCCATTTTCCTTTTAATACTTTCTTTCCTTAGTGGAGGTGTTGCAGGTCAAGTTTGTTCTCCTTGGTTCTTTCCCCCACTGAAACGTAGAACTGAAAAGCAGAGACACAATGGTGAAGCAGAGAGAAAGTTTTATTTGAATACACTCCAAGGGAGGAATGGACCAGAGTGAGGTAGACAAAGACCTCATCCGTTAGGCAGGAGGCCTATGTTTTGCATTCTGGCTAGGAGGTACTTCTCTTATTGACAAGATGGGGTCATTTGATTGACAGGTCCATCTGTATAGCAGGCAGGGAGCATGTCCTTTCCCATGATGAGGTGTTGTTTACACAGTTCTTACCTTGTTTGATTGACCCACGTTGGGACCTGGTTGGGACTGGTTTGGCCTGGTCCCAGTAGGCAAGGAAGTTGTCTCCCTGAAAAGCCTTTGTTGTCTTAACATGGGACCCCCAGCCCAAGTGGAGTTTGGGCATTTTTTCCCTTGAATCTCATCTTCCCTTTTCCTGGATACTCATGTCTATCTTTCTACCTAACAGAGGGTTTCAGAACAAGTCATCCTGCGATGTGCCATTTCAGCCATGTGGACTATTTTGAGCTGAAGATGATACTGGAGGTGGCTTCTTGGTCTCATTGTGGGAATGAATTTAAGAATGGACATAAAAGCAGGTGAGTTTTAGGAGTTTATTGGAAAATAAGAGTTTAAAGATGAGAGAAACTACATGTCCAAGAGTTGAACAAATGCAGACCCAGCGGGAGTTGCCATGAGGATACAATAGGGAGATTTTTTATGTAAAGGGGGATGAATATTTACTAAGTGGGGTTTCAAAGGGAATAGCTGGGGTCTTCTCCAAGTATAGACTTGCTCCATCATCATCTGGGCAGGGGAGTTTTTGGCTATATTTGGTTCTCATTGGAAGTGTCATGGACAGGTGTGACTTTTACTATGTTAAAGAATGTATAATGTATTTTGGGGTGAAGTTTGGGTCAACTTTTCCTCCATACAGGAACTGGGTGGTTTCAGCTGGTCTGTTATCTACATTCTCACTCCCTGCATCCTGCAAGAACAGCTAACATGGAATGTGTAGAATGTAAACAACCAGCATAGGCATACAGCAGCCAGCCCAAGTCTACACCCCTTGGCCCCCATGTGTCTGGCTATCTATCTGGTCTAACAAAGGTAATCAAGATGCAGCAGACTTAAGAAAAACTTTTGCCACTCCTTTAAATTACCTAAAAGAATCTAGAAGGGGGGCGGCTAGACTAGAAAGAGAGCTATTACCAAAGATAACTTTTTAATCCAAATATATCTGTATGGTAGGATAAATATCTAACTACTAAACATCTACTCTTCTTACCATCCTGTGAGTCACCCTCCTCCCCTTTGAAGCCCCAGGACCCTATCACATTCCTTAGCTCAGGATGGCATACACGTCTCAATTGCCCAGTTTGTCCTTGGGTCTTATTCTCATGGAGTCCCTGGATGTGCACAATTCAATTTTTTTTCTCCTGTTAATCTGTCTCATGTTGATTTATTAGACAAGCCAGAGAACCTAGAGGGTAGAAGGAAAATTTTTCTCTTTCCTGACGATTAGTGTAGCTGGCAAGATACTTTACTGGCTGGATACGGCTTGCTTTGAGGCTGCTGCAGCAGAGAGAGCCTTGGACCTCCTCCAAGCACCAGCAGAAAGTAGGAATTCTTACTACGTTAGCCTCTCAGCTCTCTACATGCAGGGTTTGGTAGAAGTGAGAGTGGTGAGAGATCTTTTGTGTTTTCTAAATTTAGATTAGTTGGAGAAACTATGTGTGGAAATGGTTATTTGGGTATAGTGTCTCTGGTAAGGATTTGGCATGAGGACCCTAAGTTTTTATTGATCCTTTTCCTCTCAGAGGAGGTCACTCTTTTTCTTATTTCTGTCTGTTGTGCCATTTTTCACAAGGAGGACAGAACTACAGGGGAGGTAGGCCCCATAAGCCTGCTGTTTGAGCCACCTTCACAGTGAGTTCACAGTTCTCACCAGACAGTGTCTGTTCAGACAGTTTGCTGTGGGGCCTTGATGTAAAAACCAAATGAGGTTTTCCATTTGTCTTGTTCTATGTCCCGAGAGTTTGGCTTTATGACCAGTCAGACTATTATTTCTGGTCCCTGCCATCCAGAAGGTACATGGGCAAATAGACTGGGGATCCGAGACACATAGTTAAAAGCAGCACTCTCTTTGGCTGGGCCAGCTCTTAGGGGATATGGGGTAAATGGAGTTTCCACTCAGAATATCCTCCTGGCTTCCATAGTGGTATGTGGATGGGGTCTATTTACATATCAGTGGGCCAAGGTAGAGCCTTCTCTTGATCAGGAGTAGTGGGTGGAGAGTGGTGGCCATTATCTCCTCCCCTCTGTTCCTGGTATTTAATTGGTCTGGTGCCCTGCCAGTCACCAGGGAGCCGCCCATGGCTCCTCCTGGAAGAGGCAGATGGGGGAAGCGAGTGCACTAGAGGCAGCAGGGGCAGATGGAACAGGGGCTGGCCAGTGAACCCAGCAAACTATGAGCAATAAAAACCCTGTCTTCCTTCCTGCCCTCTTCCTTGTCCTCCTTTGGTTTCATCAGATTCATAGGGAACTTGTCGGGGCAGGGAACCTTCTTCCCCCTAGAGCTATAGGGGACTTTGTCATAAAGTGTCCCAGTCCATAATGGCCTTTGTCACTTCAACCTTTGTTGCTTTTTTAGTGCTGGAAAAGCCCCATTCCAGTGGCGCCTGCCTGGTGGCACAGATTGGTGAGTCTGTGACTGGAGGTATCTCATATATTCATGGGAAATGGGACACCGTTTTCACTGCACCATCCTTACTGGCAGTGAAGGCCCTTGCTTTCTTAGACTCTTTGTAAGTGAGCTTTCTGGGTCTTGCGAGGGCTGCATATTTTGCAAGCTTTTGTGGGATACCTCTTGCATCCTTGGTTACGCCATAAAAAGACTTATTGGTTTGAATTTCTGTGGTGATTAATCAGATCCTATTCATCTATGGGTATATGATGGATCATTGGAATTAGCTATAATTTAAAGGAGAAAAATCCTTTTTTTAAAGAGTGCCCTCATCCTAAACCATTGTCTTATTGGCACCTACAGAAAGACTAAATTAAAAAGACACCTAGAAATATAATGGTTTGCCTTAGAGACTCCCTTAATAAGGTGAAAGAACAGAAATCAGGTTTAGAACAAAAATAAAACCCAACATAAATCCTTTCTCAAATCCTAGTCCCATATGCCTATTTTAACTTTCCATTTTTTACAAAATTTACAGAAAGCACTCGAGCCTGATCTCCAGGCCCAGGGTATACAAATTACTTGTGTAAATGCTGAAAGCCAGGAAGTGAGTTTAGCAGAAGCCCCTGAAATGGGCAGCAGGGCTTGCTTTACTTGCTCTGTAATCGAGCTCTGCCAGCTCCAGGCCTTCCTATGCAATGTTCTTTGCAGATGTAGCCCTGGGCCCCCGCCCAAAGAATTCCTGTCCCCTGGATGGCAGCAGATCCTTCAAATTATAAAGCCCTTTTACCTCCACTTTCAGAGGATTCCACCAAATTTAAAGAGGAATTAAAAAGATTAATGGCCACTTACAATCCCACTCATAGGGACCTTGTTTGGCTTCTAAGGGGTATTCTGCCCAAACACGATTACACTGTAGTTATCAGACAAGCCAGACGGCTCCCTGGAAAAAATAAAAAGCCCTCATAGAGCAAACAGATGACCAGGATTTCTCCTAGGCCCTTCTACAAATGATCAGCTGAAGGCCAATATTCAGGGCCTAGTAGACAGGCTTTTTCCCCTAAGGTGAATCAATCCTAGGTTGAATTATGGTCTTGGAAAGAAGGCCTTTGTTAAAATTATACACACTTTACTAAGGCATATTGCATTAAACATTGAAAATGTTTGCTGTTTGTCTTAGCTGAAAACTGAGAACATATTTAAAAGAACTCTTTAAAGTAGCTTTGTAGTCAAAAGTTTGGCCAGACTGGAAGGTGATATTCACCGCCTGATAAGAATGATTTTTAGGCATCTTCCCTAAGCTAAAATAAAACTATGTACCCAGACGAAAAGAAGCAAATTGTGGATAATGTTGGATGGTTAGATAGACCTATGATGTCACTTAAAGTGCAACCCAGTGCCTTGAGGGAATAAAACTACTGTCCTCATTTTACTAATCTTTGCAAAACTAGAACTATGCCCCCAAACAATTCAAAGTCAAACCGTTCTTTTTACCAGTTCCAAAACCTCCCCTCTTCATCTCACAAGACTTGAGTTATTATCTTACAACATTGTATGCCGCAAAAATTTCTTTGTCAATTGCATTATAATGAACTCTCATCAGATCTTCAACGAAGGCCATTTTTAAGTCTTTTGTCATTTATAGGCAGTTACTGTTTTTCTCTGATGCTTTTGCAAATGTGTTTTGTCTTCAAGGAGATTTTTGGAAAAGACTTTTAATAATTATAGGTTTCTGATAACTTTAAGGTCATAAAACTGAACTGGTGGGTGGGGCACGGGGAAGTCAGTATAGCACAGAGAAGACAAGTAGTGACTCTATAGCATCTTACTACACTGATGGACAGTGATTGTAATGGAGTATGTGGAGGGGACTTGATAATGGGGGGAATCTAGTAACCACAATGTTGCTCATGTGATTGTATATTAATGATACCACATACAAAAAATTGAACTGGTTAGAATTTCCAGAACTAGAAAAACAAAACAAAACTGGATTAAGAAAAAAAGCAGGTATTAATTACGTAGGACTACATGGAATAAGGAAAAGGATTATAATTCTTTATGACTTTTTATTTAAAATATTACTGGGTCTTTAATCTTTAGTTTTCCAGATATAAGGAGATGTGTCCTCTTTAACTATGATTTACTATTGGTAAATTAGTAAGTTAATTTAGCTAAATTATATTGGTAAATTATACCCTTTAATTGAATTGTAATTGACTTTCTCTCTACCTGATACGTCCAGAATTTGGAAACTCTTAGTGAGTATTCTTAGTCTTATTTTCTTGACAATATAGTTATTTACATAAGTTTAATAGGAATCTGTCCTTGCTTGTAACAGGATGCAATTGGAAAGATTAGTTTATATTATCAAGGCTTTTGACTGGAATGTCGTATTTGAGATGTACATATAAACTCAGGTACGACCAAACAGTTTTAAGGAGCTAAGGTTGGCTTCATGGAGCCATCACAGCCTTTTGGGAAAACTGGTCTGATGCCTTGCCTATAGGGCTCCAGGAGCCTTATCAGTTATGTTAGGAAGGTTACTTTCTGGCCGGCACAGGAACCTCAGGATATTTTGGGAACCTCAAGAACAGAATTCACCCAAATCTATACAAATTTCAGGCAAAATCTCATGGCAAATCCTTGAAAGGGTCTCTTAACCTCAAGAGGCTTTGAAAAGTTCAATCTGAGATTCCCTATGAACAGTTCCAGCAAAGCAGAGTTAAAAGAGCCCATATGGTCAATCACTATTCTTGCTGTACTTATATAAATAACTGGGCCACATTTATTGAAACTAGGGTTGGTTTGCAGATGAATTAATCATGCTGTGGATATCTTTGATAAAAATGAGGATGATCATAGTAGAAAAAATATTTTTTAGTGATATTCTTACATGAATATCAAATTCTAGCGTTGTTAATTGTCTTTGAGATTTTGTTTTCCACCTGAAAACTTTTGGACTAGATCCTAAATTCTTCTAGCTCCCTCCAATATTTAGCTACAGCTCTCCAAACTCACATTTCCAATTTTGCCTACCCTTTTGACTTGGAATCATTGAGAACTAAGACTGTCCTTTTCCTGAAGCAATGCAAGTTAAAGCTGGACAACTTGATATAAACTTCAGAGAAATCACTGCAACAGCTCATATACGGATGGTTTTTGTTCCTGTTACTATGTGAGCCACTCAGGGAGCTCACCAGAGACACAGTGCAAACCAGGAGAATCTTTCAGATTGCCATGGCCTGTCCTTACTCTATCTGAAGATGCTCTGAGCAGTATATCTAGAAATCTTATTGGCTGCCTGCCTTCAGAACTCAGAAACTGGGATTATAATCTAATCCAATTATTAATATCTTTTTCTTTTATTTCTATAGAAATTCCTCTTTTTAAATACATGATTGCTTCCACCATAGGCCTTATTTGGGGAGCCCCACCCATATCACCACTTCCTGAAATGAGACACAACTGTTGAACAGAAGTAACCTGTTCTCAGGGCTAAGAGCCTGGTTCAGTGAATTGCCAGCAATCTACCAACCCAACTTCTGGGCCATAAAACTTTTTGGAAGTTTCAGAGGTGGGACTGAAGGGTTCAGAACAAGTCTCCCCCAAATGTGCCACTTTGACCATGAGGACTCTTTTGAGCTGAAGGCAGTCAAGACCCAGCAAACTTCAAAAAACTTTTACCTCTCCCTTAAACTATTCAAAGAATCCAGATAGGGGGCCTGGCCCAGAAAGAGAGCTACCACCCTGTGAGTCACCCTGCTCCTTCCTTTTGAAGCTCCAGGCCCCTACCCCATTCCTTAGCTCAAGATGGCACATGCTCTCATTGCCTCGCTTGTTCTTGTGTCTCATATTCTTATGGGGCCCTTGGGTAAGCACAATTAAATATGTTTTTTTTTCCTGTTACTCTGTCTTGTGTTGGTTTGATTATTAGACCAGCCAAAGAACTTTGAAGGGTAGAAGGAAATTTATTTCCTTCCAGTGCTAGCATGAACAGAGTATTTATAAAAAAGCATTTATGCCATGACTGCATAGCAAAGATATTCTCTGATAATCTAAATTTGTAGTTTAACTCTAGAATTTTTGTTGTCATTATTTTTCTGTTTGTGCAATTGTAGGAATAAACAGAGTGGTGACTAAGGAGCCACACTGGGAGTATGTCAATAAAAAATCAAATAAAAAATTAAAAATCTGTAGTCTTTCATCATGGCTAAAGAAAAAATCCATACACAGAGTCCTGTGAGTAATTATATCATGTCTGTGAGGTTCACTAAGTGTTAGATGACCAAAGCCACCAAAAAAATGCTTTCCCAGGCTGCCACAGCCAGCAGGGCACCAGTGGGCATGTGCGGCTCTCTCCTTTGGAAAGTATGCTTCAGACAGTGATGAAAACGTAAACCACATAAACCACTTGGTTTCTAGGAGAACAAGTTTTGGGAAACCATGTTTTGGAATAAAGCCTCAATTTTCCATTTCACAACAAAACTCTCCAAAGAAATTTTTAAAAATTGTAAGGCATACTGAGGATAGCATGAGTAAAAAAGGTTTTAAAAAAGAAAATTAAAACCTAGATTAATCGTGAAAAATTTGATTGCCCCACAAACAAGTGGTGTTACAAAGTCACCTTCCCCATTTTCTACTTCACAGCTCCTTTTCACAAAAATCCCACTGACCACAACTTTTTAGTTCAAAGCTCCCTGAAAATTGTATTCCTAGGGCTTAAGCTCCAGAACTCTATTAAATGTGAAATTCTGGTGGAAGAGAAAACACTGGGTTGCATACTAATATTAACTGATTTTAAATCCTCCTTGAGCATACATAGATTTTGCTAAGAAATTAGCATGAGAGCATTTGAACACTTACAAGAATCAAAGGGAAAAGTCAGAGAACAGAGAGTTTGGAGACATGGAAACATTTTGCCCATTTCACTATGTCCTGTGGAGATGATGCAGCCAGCAGACCCTAATCCTTCTTCCTCTAGTGATGAGGTGGAATAAGGCCAGAATTGGAGCTCTCTGAGCTCTAACTGAAGAGCTCTGGGCAAACCACTTAGCTTCTCTGAGCCTCACTTTCCTTCTATATAAAATAAAGTTCTAGTTGTCTCCTACCTAAAAGTGTTAGTAGCAGTCATGGGTGTGATAGCAAATAGAAGCAGGTTAAATAAATAAAGTGGTATTCATTCACAGATAAGCTGTGATATTTTCACTTTGTAATTAGAGTTTATTATTTTAAAAAGTTAAAATGAGTGGAACAAACTGAAAATAGTTTGATATATTCTATTCCAGCAATTAATTATAAATGCTATTCTTTTTTCATTATTTTAAATAGTGAATAATTAGACAGTATTTAAAATCAATGGCTATTCAGTTTTAATATATAAAAGAAATGTAGGGGAAAAATCTAAAGGCTCACCCAGAAATGTGAACATGTGGTACATGAGAGACAAGGTCATTACTCTAAAATTATTACAACTAAGTGTAGCTGCAGTGTTGTGTATGACTGTTTATATTCACTTGATGACCATCAAATTCATAAACCAACCATCTAGGCATGCAACATAGCCATTTCATAACATTTGTTCACCCTTGGATGATTTTTTATTTCTATAAAAGTGAAGCAGAAAGAAAAAGTTGTGACCCTATAAATACAGAGCACTTGCTCAGCTCATTAGACAATACACCGAGCTACCACCTGTGTGGCCCAGCAACATCCCCGAACCCTACAATGTGTTTCCTCTACGTAGGTAGCATAGGTGTGATGACAAGTGTCGAAGGCAAATGTGTCATGTCCAATGTCCCGGTCAATACTTAAGTAGGCAACTGATACAGAGGACTATGGGGACATGATTATGAATGACAGAGATGGAATCTGGTTATTCAACAACATACATATTGAGAGTAAAGGCCAGTGCTTGTGAAAGACAGTGCTTGATTCTCTCATACCCATGCTTCTCATTGTCCTTTTGTTATCGAAGCAGTCCTGGTTTCCCAGGATGAATTTGTATCTGGAAGCAGAGTAATTTGCAAACTCGGGGTCTGTCTAAGCATTTTAAAATCCACCTCAGTGATTCCCAGAAAATTTCATGTTGACTCACAAGTTGTCCCAAGGTCAATAGTATCTGTAGTCTGGCCTACTTGATCCATTTTCCAGCTTCCCTGTGGTTGGTTAAGGTCTGATTTGGTTGGTTCTTGGTTTTCCTTGGTTAGCATCCCAAGTCAGAGGCAAGTCAGCATTCATTACAATTGCTCCTTTCCATTAAATAATTCTTTTTTGCTTCCTGTGGCTTTTAATAAATGAACTGTGTGTTTACATTTAAAATATGAGTTGGGAAACAGTGCATATTTGGTACAGCCCTCTCTCTGCTTTGGTGTGGATTTCTTTTATAAAATGTTTAAGGAGAGCCATAGCCATCACCAGGGTAAGTGTCCTGAAAACTCCTAGAATCCACTGTGTCTGAACTGGGAGGAATTTTAGAGTCTATCTGGTCCACCCTCTCAGATTAGAAATGGAGTTCAGACTAGCATTTGGGGCCATAATTTGATGCTATGTGGCAGACAAAGAACAAGAACCCAGACTTCCAGTTCTTTGTCCTGTAACTCCATCAAACCACTCCTAACTGAAGGAGACATGGAGGGATTATAAAAGATTCACCTATTGCTTTACACGGACTCTGAAATATTAAATTGTTTCTCTGTGGAGCAGATGCTGTTGGCACCTCTCCCGTATTTCTTCAGCAACCACAGTTCCCATGTGCTCTGTGTTGTCAATTTCCTCCTGCCTGAAGGCTTCCAGCGGATGCCCAAAGTCATCACTCCTTAGCCAGCGATGGACTGGTAAATTCTTTCTTAGAGTGGGTCAACTCTGAGGTGAGTTCTAAAGCATCTCCCAGGTGGTCCCAGTGGGACTGAGCCCACTATTCCCAGCGGTGACCAGCTCATTAATGCACATTCGATGGGCTTCCTTTTTTTTGCTGTCTCACTTCCGTATTCCCTGTAGGAGGTAGAATAATAGCCTCCAAAGAAACCCATACCCTAATCCCTGGACCCTGTGAATGCCTCACCTTAAATGGCAATGAAGACTTTGTAGATGAGATTAAGGTTATGGAATCTGAGACAGAGAGATTATCCTGGATTATCCAGGTGGGCTCAGTCTAATGCCATGGCTCTTGGCAAACTGAGCTCTTTTCCCAGCTGTGGTGAGAAAAAGGACAGAAGAAGGGTCAGAGAGATGCAGCCCTGTTGGCTTTGAAAATGAGGGCTTTTTCAGGTGGAAGCAGAGGCCATGAGTCATGAAAAGCGAGGGCTACTGATGCCTTGATTTAAACCCAGTGAGATCTGTGTCATACTTCTAACCTACTAAAACTATAAAATACATTTGTGTTGTTTTAAGCTATTAAATTTGTGATAATTTATTACGGCAGCAATCGAAAGCTAATTCCTTCCTTTACTTATTCCAGAATTACCTCTGCAATAAACATCTTGAGTTCAAACTCTTGTCTAAGGGTTGTTACTTGGGACTATCCACTTTGTACGGTACTATATGGTGTCCTCAACAGCTAACTATATTCTTTATATGTCCCAGTCAGGAATTAGCCCTTTGTGTTTCTTAACATGCCTTTTGCTATTTAATGTAATGTAATGGCAGTAAGCAAATGTTCCATAAATATGTGTTGATTCAATTGAAGGAATAAAAATAGCTATTAATTAAGTTTAAGTTCAGTTTATATATATATATATATATATATATATGTAGTCATGTGCCAGGGCAGAAGTGGATTTTTAGGGCAATTCCATCTCATATACCCTAGTAATGGCAATTGCATCTGTTTTGGCCATTGCAATATTCAGCTTTCCTAGTACTAAGACATACCTCCAACCAAAGAGGCAACCTGTTTGGAATTAGACAGCAGGGATCACTGTGATTAGCTTAAATATATGTCTTGTGCATTGTGTTTGAATTCATGCCTCTGTCTGAAACAATAATCACTCAGTAATTTTTCTTTTAATGGAAATATGCTACTAACAGTCTTGATTTGATGTGAAATCCTATGTCCTACAGCTTTTAGAGGTAACATGAGCAGAGCTTTCAGATGACGACTGTGGCATAGGCTTGAGTTAGACATTACCAGGGCACACCCATACCCAGTTCTCACTCCCGAGCCCACAGAAGTCTTCACTTTCCAGCCCTCTGTGACTGGACGGGGCTGTGTGGTCAGTTCTGGGTGAGTGCGAGCCCCTGCGCTGAAGCATCTAGTTGCCAGTGTGATCCTCTCCGTGCTCTCTCTTTCATGAAGATCCGGGAGGCTGTGTGTCCCCACGCCATGGCGTCGGGCTGCAGAACCGCCTCCAGCCGGCATGAGGTAGGGGGCAGCCGCTCTGAAGATCAGGCAGGGTTTCTATCAAAAATAAATAAACCATTGCTGTGTGAAGCCACTGAGATGTGAGGTTGTCTCTCAGCATACCCTAGCTTCAGTCGGCCCCTACACTGGATGCCGTGAACATGGGAAGAGCCTCTCAGAGAGATCGGGGTCGAAAGGCCATCTGTGTGAAGGTGCCCCGCACCTGCGGCCTCGGGCATGTGTGTCAGTGTGTGAGTAGCAGGGATCACCCAAGTTGGATGAAACTGATATCCACTGTGGGAATTCATATATGTTTGATGAGCAACCACATATTTCACAAAAACAAAGATGGGGTAAACCTACGTAAAGTTTACAGTACCAAAATCAGATTACTAGTAAGCTCATATATATTTTGCTAAGCTAGAGACAGAATGCCACCATCCAGAGACCTGACAGTCGCAGTGGTGAAACTGCTGTGCTCACAGTTCATTTTCACAAAATGTACGTAATTTCCATGCACATAGGGAAGGCAGAGTCACTCAGTGTGTGTCCATCTGAATGAACATTCAGTGTGGGAGGCGGGAATTTCTAGATAAGTGTACCATCAGCTGTTCCATCAACTCTCCTCAGTTTTAGGGTGATTCTCTTCTGTGAGAAGCCATAATGGGTCACTCCTCTTGTGTATTCAACTGAAGCCAAGTAAGTCTTTGCTGAGCATTCATTTTGGGTCCCAAATGGACCTAGTGTTCTGAAAGGCTCTAAGGCTACAAACCTGCAGTGCACATAAGCGCTTAGACCAGGGTTTCTCAACTTGGCGCTATTGGTATTTTGGACCAGATAATTCTTTGTTGTAGGGGACTGTGCTTCACATTATAGGGTGTTTAATAGCATGCCCAGTCTTTACCCATCAGACACCAGGAGCTCCCTTATTGTGACAGTCAAAAATGTCTCCAGACATTGACACATGCCTCTCCAGCAGGCAAAATTGAGAATCACTGGTTTAGAGATAACGCTTGAGGGCAAGGAATTACTTGATTTCAGTACACACTATATTGTAAAAAAGATATACATTGAAACAATAAAATCAAGCTTTCAAATCAGTATGATACCAATAATTATAATAAAGTGACAGGAAAGGTAACTGGTGTGCTTCATAGATGGGACGGGGAGTGATCGCTGCTCTACAGCAAACATGAAGAGTGTCCATAGGTACTGGGGAAAGGAAACATTTCTCAGAGGGCAGAACTCTGAACAGTATATCCTATTGTTCACTTGACTTGACCTAGATGACAGATGGCCAGAGGGGTGCATGTGTCTACACTGTCTTTGGTTGGTGACATAATCCATGCTGGCTTGTCTGGAGTGAGAACTGGGTATGGGTGTGCCCTGGTAATGTTTAACTCAGGCCCATGCCACAGTTGTCATCTGAAAGCTCTGCTCATGTTACCTCTAAAGCTGTAGGACTTAGGATGTCAGGGTCTTGGAAAAAACAAGATTGGAGGACAGTGGTAAAGAAATCTTTTGAAGAGACACGTGGATGGATAACCTGGAATGGGTGCAGACCATGCAGATGTTTCTGTTCCATGTGAATGCCTTGAAAAAAAGCACTCATTGAAGCGGGGCTCTCTGGAATCATATGAACAACATGCCCCAAGGCTAAGACTGTCCCCTGCTATTGTCACATGGGCACTCTGCCATGGTGGTGGCCAGATAAACTTTTACTGGGAAAGCCCTTGGATTGGGCCCCATTATAGCCTCCGTCCTTGGACTACAGCTTTGAGGGCATCACAGCTCACTCCTGGGGGCAGAAGTTGGCACCAGGAGCAGGAATCTTCTCATTAGAGAAAACTACCATTATCAATACCTACAAGTTATTATTTATTTTATCCTCCCATCATTTCTATAAGGCAAACATTACAGTTTCTAGATAGGGAAATAAAAAATTTGAGAGGTAAATTAATCACAACCACTGAGCTGATTAGCAGAGGAATGGTCTGACTTCCTGGCTGCTCCTTTCATGGCTCCTGTGATCTCTCAGCTGGTGAGATGAGTGACACGGGAGAGAGTTTGGGTCCACTTGGCGGCTGCTCTGCCCCAGCTGGCACTGCCCCCATGCGGTGGATCTACATTCCAGCTGGGGGTGTTCATGCCAGGATATCTGTACTATGACACGTCTTTCCACCTTGCTGCTCTCACCCCCTGGAATAGTGTAATGTTTCCTAACTGGCATTTACTAATCCACATCACTTCTACCCTTCCCTTTATATTTATTCTCAGTGTGGCAGCAATGTGATTCCGTTAAAAGTCCAAACATGTCGCTCTTTCACTCAAAACCTCATGGCTGCCCATTTCACTTGGAGCAAAACCAGTTCTCGTAACAGCTAGGAAACCTTGCAGATCCTACTTCCTGCTTCCCGCCCCCATCTCTGACCTCAGCCCTCTCTGCTCCACTCCATTCCAGCCGCAACAACCCACTTGCTTTTCTCCCGACATACTAGGCATGCCTAGAATTTTATTTTGCCAGATACCCTACAGTTTACTCCCTCAACTCAGCGTGTTCAGTATCACCCTCCAAGTGAGCTCTTCCTTCATATACTCACCATTACGTTTGTTGTCCCCGCCCAGCTGAGCATGCCCTTTATCTCGTCCATGTCTTAGTTCTCTTCATAGCATTTATCACCTACTATCATATGATATGATTCATGTACATCATTTTGTTTTCTCACTGGTTCCCTGGGTCTGCCACCTCCCCCTTCCCCACTAGACTATAAGATTAATGAGAGGGAGCTTTGAAAAACATTAATAGACTTTAATTTTAAGAGTACTTAGAAGTTTACAAAAATTTTGAGCAGCAAGTAGAGTTTCCATATCCTCACTTACTCCCCATTTCCTCTTTCCCCCTTCCCTCTACCACTCCTTCCCAACCGAACCCCTGGCAACCACAGACCTTCTTACCATCTGTACTTTTTCCTTTTGTAGAATGTCATATTGTTGGAATCATGTAATAGACAGCTTTTTCTCAGCATGGCTCCTTTCACTTAGTGATATCTATTTAAGCTTCTCCATGTTCTTTCCTGGCGTGATAGCTCATTCTTTTCACTGTTGGATAATATTCTATTGTCTGGATGTACCACAGTTTGTCCATCCACCTACTGAAGGACATCTTGCTTGCTTCCACATTTTGGAAGTTATGAATCATCCTGCTATACATACTAATGTACACAAGTTTCTGTGTGGACATATGTTTTCAACTCACTTGGGTAAATACCAAGGGGTGCAACATTGGATTATATGATAAGAGCATTGTTTAGTTTTAATAAGAAACTGCCAAACTGTCTTCCAAAGCCACTGTACCATTTCGTGTTTCCACCAGCAATGAATGAGAGTTGCTGTGGCTCCACATTCTCAGTGGTATTTGGTGTTGACAGTGTTTTGGATTTTGTACTTTCTAATAGGTGTGTAGTGCTATCTCGTTGTTTTCATTTGCGTTTCCTTGATGACATGTGATGTGGAGCATCTTTTCACGGGCTTATTTGCCGTCTGTATGTATTCTTTGGTCAAGTGTCTGTTCAGTTCTTTTGTCCAATTCTTAGTGGGGTTGTTTGTTACTTTATTGTTGAGTTTTAAGTAACAGTCTTTTAACATATGTGTTTTGCAAAGATTCTGCCAATCTGCCTCTTTTCCTCCTCTCAACAATGTCTTTCACAGAGCAGAAGTTTTAAGTTTTAATGAAGTACAACTTCATTCAATTTTTTTCTTTCATGGATGGTGCTTTTGTTATGAGAGTAGGATTTTTCACCTGTTTTACTCATTGCATTAGTTTTAGTTTATAAAACATTTCTTGGCACATAGTAAGACCCAATAAATCTTTGTTGAATGAATGAGTGCATGTGACATTGGGGAATTATATACTTTCTTTTCCCAAGGGAAATATCTGATTATTGCATCACCCTTGAGAAGCAACCCCTCTCCAAACCTCTTCTCTCCTTCCCAAGGGATGCGTAATGCAGATGTGAACATTATCTACCTGTATGAAGGGAAGCAGGGCAGTTTGGAGTGCGCACATTTTTTCAGGATGATAAGGTTTTCAGTCACCCTATTGTCTGAGCACCATTGGTTAATGTGGGTTCTCAGTCTTGGGTTAGAAAAGAAATGAAATATTAAAGGCTAGAATTTATGATGGGATGTAATATACTCGGCACATAAAACTAAAACGTGGATTTGTCTTTATGAAAGAGAGAGCTGTTTCTGTTTGTGGGCCAGAAGGAGCATGCTTTTGATTTTCTTAAAAAGTACCTTTGTGAAGTTGAATTGCTAAGTAGTCAGGAGACAGTATCTCACCAAAGAATGAGCCCCCACCTACTAAAACCAAGAGAAAGGCCTTTCTTTCTTTCTCCTTTTCCTTCTGGGAGAAAATAATTCAATAAACTTTGATTACATCACGTTGAGATAAATGGAAAAATTCATCCATAAAAATATGTAGATGAGTAAAAGTCTGTAACATAGGTGGAGAATAGGAGTGAGAAAATGTTCCTGAATTTGTTATTCTAGACTAAGATGTGAAGGAGAAATGCAGGTATAATCTTTTAGAGAGAGAGAGAGGTCACGGGAAGCAGCCTAATGAGCTTTCATTGTTTTTCTCCATCCAAGGATTTTGAAAACTGAATTCATTGTGCTAGAGTTTTAACTTAGGACTTTGAGGACATTTTTTTCAGGACAAGTTTCCTTCACCCCAAGCATGACAAAGTCTTTGGCTTTTCCCTGTCTCCCCGCCCCGTCTATGAGCAGACACACGGAGTCCTGAGAGTTAGTAGGATAAGACACTGAAGGGGAAATGTCCCTCCAGGAACAGTTACAGTTTGTTGTTGTAGAGAAATGAAGCCAAGCTGGAAGCAGCCCGGGGCAGGCAACCACACTAGTGCACGCCCCAGTGCGGGAGGCCTCCTGAGATGCTGGCCCTGGGTGCCTGCCTTTGTGGGTGGGTACTCGCCACTGTTGGCTGCTGAGGGGATACCTTCTGAGGCAACTCTGCAGATGCACAGCTGGGGTCCCTCAAGAAAAACGTGCTGTTCAGCTACAGGGTAGGTGACAGGAGCACAAGGGACCTACGTCTGCTTCCCAGCCATGACCGCTTTCACCTCTTCCCAGGTAGCCCCCACAGGTTGTGTCCCAGATATCCTGTTGGGTTGGCCATGGTGTTATGAGATCAGCCTTGTGGGCCAGGTCCCCTTTTCAATTCTGCTTCCTCCTGCTTCCCTGTCACTGGGGAGAGATCTGCCTGGTGGTCTGAAGTCTCATACTCTCATCTCCAACCCCTTTTTCTGTTGCATCAGCTTATCTTCCAACAGACCACTTGCACTCTTGATGTCTTGGTGTCTGCTTCCAGGGGACCTAACCAACCCAGTGCCTTACTGCACATTCTAAAAAGCTATCCATGTAAATCAAATTTATTGTAAAAAATAGTCTAGAAGTATATAGCAGAGAGGTAGATACGAGTGTAGAGATTTACATCTAATAAATCAGGGAGTTCAATCCTTTCCAGTTCTCGCCAGTTCCATTCTACTTCTGACAGGGGCCATGAATTTGGTGTGCAACTTTCTCCATATTTATCTAGGTGTATACATGGAGATAGTTTTGTATTATATATGTGTTTGTATAACATATACCAATGCATCTAGAATCTGCATACATCTGCATATATATTTGCATCTAGATTTTTTTATTTAGTAATATTCCTTGAGATATTTCAATGCCAGGGCAATAAATCTGTGTTCCTCTTTTGGACCACTGCTTGGTATTCTATCATGTGGAAATTCATGTATATTTCTTCTTCTTTCCATCCATTTCCTTGACTTCTTTTTCCTTCCTTAATTTTTTTCTGTAAACAAAAATAAATACAGAAATTTGCACATGGTGACAAAAATTCAAACTATGTAAAATGAAAAGTAAATGTTACCATTCTGGATTTTGTGTCTATGTAGGCACATCCATTCCCAAGAGACCACAACTTAACTTTTAACGGTTCTTGATTTTTCTTCTTTTGGTGGTTTCCATTATAATTTTAGGTGTTATACTTCTATTTCTTAAGTTTTTGTTAAAATAATAACTACTGTAGCTAAAAAAGGAAACAGCAACAAAGACATAATTAGTAACATTATTTGAGTGGTCCCATAGGGTGGAGCAGACATGCTCAGTTCACCATCTTGAACCCAAAGTCTAACTAGGCAGGAAGACATTGTGGTTAATGCCATGAACTCTGCAGGCAGTCTGAGTTCTGATCCTGACTCAGTCACTTCCTGGCTATGCCACCATGGTCACTGTGTGCCTCGTTTTCCGCATATGTAAAATTAGAATACAATAGTACTTGGCTTGAAGGGTTTTCACGAGTTAGGGAGCATGGCCTGTACAGTGAAACATGTCAGTGCTTGGTTTGCCCCTATGGCATGTACTGACGACACAGTGACAGTGTCCTCCTGGACCTCTTCTCAGTTATCAGTAAGAATCTGACTGGTCAGAGGCCCCTCCCACAGCTATGTTAGGACTCAGTGAAATAGGATACATAAAAGTATCTGGCATATCATAGGCACTCCATAAGGGCTAGTTTCTCTCTTCAAGGCCTGTTAGAAATGGATGATTGCCCTAAAAATGAGGATCTTATATCATTTTGTGCAATCTCGCCAACAGTTTGTGAGTTTCTTGGGTTCTTAAAGAATGTCTGTAGGGTGCTCTGCTCTGATTATTTCAGGGGCCTGAAAACTTCAGTC
Organism: Manis pentadactyla; assembly: GCF_030020395.1. Lineage (NCBI taxonomy): Eukaryota > Metazoa > Chordata > Mammalia > Pholidota > Manidae > Manis > Manis pentadactyla. Next base: position 50,490,725 of record NC_080025.1, read on the forward strand.
ACTGATAAAGAAGAAAAAAATTTCTGATTCTAACCATGACAGAGAAATGCAGGAGGACACAAGTTCCTTCTATTTCAATTAATGTCTGATTATTCTTGGGTCAGGATTGCACATTTTTACTGATTATTTGAAGGAGAGATGTCACTTTATTTAATTTTCATTAGCATTATTTTTTCTTGGTTATTAGTTATTCCAGTGTTAACATTATAGTTGGCTTTCTTTAGGTCACATATATTTTTTATTTTGATTTATTTGAAGAAAATATTTTAAATATGGAGAAACATGAAGATTTAGTATATTAGCTTAGTTGCTAATCTTCCCCACATATTCAATATGATTAATTCTAAACTTTGAAAATATTTCCTATTATTCTTGTATAATAAAAGTTACCTGTTTACGATGTAGTGCAGGACTATATTTCAAATTTCTATTTGGTTGCCAGAGTAAACAGGTAGGTGGAGTCAGAGCATTTTCCTTTTTACGGAAGAATTATAGCTACAGGGAAATACCAGCAGCAATATCATAGAATGTTAACAGTCTTGTCTATTTAGAAAAGTATCCTTAGTGTGGAAAGCAATGCCTTGATGACAAATGCTTATGTGGTATTAGGGTACAACGTGCTATTTGAGTTATTCTCTTTCATTTCTTTAGCTGGTTGGATCTGGTGAGATCTGGCATACAGAACATCTTAGGCTGGGTTTCCCAGAAGTCAATCCTAGGTCAAGGATGCCAGTAGAGTCAATTTATTATTAAGGCTGTGCTCCCAAGGGAGACCAGTAAGGAAGTGGGTGAAGCAGGATAGGGAATAGAAGGGTGCTGGCTTCAGGCTGATTCTTAGGGTGCTTCCACATGGGAATTCCCTAAATTGCACTCCAGAGAGTTTTCTACCCTGAGTGTAGAGGGCTTCTTGCCTGTTTCCTCATCAGTCAGGCGCTGGGACTGTGAATGCCCAGACATGTCCAGCCACAGAGACAGCAGGTCTGGTGGCTATGGACAGTAATCTCCAGAAGGTCTCAGATATGAGCATCTGAGTGGCTACGTGAGGGTGCACAGAACTGGCACCAGAAACAGGGAATCTGGACTAGGGACAGTGTCTACCCCTGGGTAAGACTGTTGAAATTTGAACTTGAATTCTAAGCCAATCTAGACCAATTGATGGTACTGTAAAGAAATCTAGAGACGTTTTTGGTAATACCTATATGCCAGAAAAAACTGGAGAACATATAGATTCAGTTTTTAGTTTCCCACCTATCTTTAAGTTCAGAGTCCAATAGCTTCTGAGAGGATGACCATTTATAAGAATGCTTAGAACCAACATGGCTTGGACTCACTTTTTCCAAAATGGTTTATCACTTAGTAGGTCTGCCATTTCTAACAATAGGAGTAGATTTTAATTCATACGATGAATATTCATGAAAAATCAAACAATGTGTCATGTATTCTTCTGGGCACTCAATGGAATATAAGAACTCTTCCATTTCAGCATTCAATTTGACTTAAAAAATAATTAAGTCTGGGGGACAAAGCCATAGTGATGTGCTCTACTGTGGGAAACGGGAAGAAGAGGAGTAGCAATGAGAAAGTAAGGACTTTCACAGGCTGCTTGAGGTATTGAGTTAAAATTCTGAATTATGGTATGTGAGTTATGTCTCTAATACATACATATTCTATCAACTTGCTAATGTGCATCAACTACCATCCCCATACAACACTGCTTCTCAGCTGTGCATGGAGAGCTTGATAAATACTCTCAGAGATTGTGAATCAGTACATCTCTGAAGGGTGTGAGAATTTGCATTACTATTAAGCTCCCAGGTGGTGCAGATGCTGTTGGTCCCTGGACCACACTTTGAGTATAGCATTAATGTAGAGATTTTTGCATATGTTTGTATGCTATTGGGTTTGTTTTTAAGGAAAATTTCATCAGGAAGTGGCACATCAAAGTCATTTTCTAGAGTTGATAAAGTGATAGGATAGCTTTGTTTTTCTTTACCCTTAGGCCAGTACTTTGGTGAGAATATTTTAATGAGTTAAAGTAAGTTCATTGTGTTATTACATTGACTATAGGGATATCGTACATGCACACTTAATTGAAGTATTAAGGGGTCTCAGGAGCGAGACTTACATCGCCACAACTTTGATTACTCTCCATCAGTTAATAAGATAAGGCATTGTTTTGTTTCTTTGCTTTCAACATATGATTGTTTTGTCCATGTACAGTAGAAAACCTAATATTTTGAAGTGAGTTTCAAGGTGTCACTAGATCCCCATGAAACTGTCCAAATGTATTTTCAAGGAACATTGTTTTATTTGTTAAGATCTGGGACTAAACCATTAATTGGCTAGACATTCTAATCTCTGGTAGGAACTTCTGACTTTATTTCCCTCCCCACTTCATTCTCTTTTCTGATCTACACTCTTAAGAAAGAGGGCTTCTGATACGATTCAAGGAAAACTTTGGCTCCAAAGTCACAAGGAGGACACTAAGTGAGGAGAAGAGATTTTCTAGTGCAGGAATAATGAGATAGTGGTGTTTCTCATCCTGGAGAGGCTGTGGGCCCCTTGTGCTCCTGGGTTTCAGCAAAACAGTATAAGAACAATTACATTGACTTCTAAATGAAATCATTTCAATGAGTTTCTGCTAATTGATTTGCACATATAAGCAGAAATGAGGCAGTGGGAATATCACCTTGCCTATTCCAGAATTATGTGATGTATTACTATTTTGGAAATCAAGTGATTTTTAAATTAATGTGCTTCCTTATTTTCCAGAGGTCGAGCAAAAGAAAAATAGGGCCCCAGGCCCCAGTGGTCCTCAGGCTTTCTGACTTGTCTGCTTTTGGATGTTCTTGACGTAACCCAACAGAAGGAGTCAAAGCACAGACTTGCTGTCCCAGGAGGCAAGGGTGAATCACATTATCTCAGCATTTTCCAAAAAATGTGCCCTGAGTTCATTTTGAGAAATAGAAAGACAACTCAGGCACAGCCTTGCACATGCCTGATTTGGGCCCTAAAATGATGAAATGAATGAGGATGAAGGGGCTTATGATTCCTCTCAGGCACAGGCCCTGACCTATCAGACATCTGTGGAAGTCAAGATCAACCCAGGGCCTTGATATCTTTGAGGTAATAGAGAGTTTCTCTTTCAGGTAGACTGAAAGAAAAGAATGAAGCTTTTTCACTGTGATTTGAAACAGACACAACTTCAGTTTAAATCTTCTCCCTGGAAGATGGATGGGTATCCAGCATCCTAAGTTCAGGAAAGAGTATTCATTGGTGATAAGAACCAATGAAATAGAAAAAATGATAAAAGGTCTCCAGGCGACATCAGCCAATTGGTCTGCTCTTTGAAACTCTCTCCCTCTGCAGGATGGAGACTCATCCAAAGCTGGGGTGTCTGCTGCAGTCCCCGTCTTTTCCACCCTTCCCTCGGCTGTTGCTGCAGTGCTTGCCAACTGTAATAGAAAAGTCTTCACTCCACTTGCTGTTTTTTGGATATCTGTCTTAATAACTCCTACATTGTCTTGTGTATTTCCCAAGTGGGTATGAAAGTTTCTAATTCTGCATAAACAAAATGACAAAATCGAATCGTTGGGAGGGAGTGACTTGTATTAGGAATACAATGTGCCACCTGATGACCCTCCTCTAGGTTTAACTCATTACCTGGTCAGACCAGGCAACAGAATCTGGAACCCAGTAGCAGGTAGGAGCCACTCAACCGAGGAACTGATGTACTACTATGCCTGGAGGAATTATTTAGTTCATGACTCTCTGAAAAAGCAATAATGTACATTAGTCGATCGGATCATACTATGGAATTAGAATTATGTATGTTTTATAATAAGAGGCCCATAAATAGATAAACATCAAGTATGATAGAAACAGAGTCTCCTCATAAAGACAAATCCTGGTACACTTAAGAAGCTAGGGGAGCCCTAACCCCTCCACTCTTCACATAAAGTGCTAACTGACAAGGTCTGGCCAGAGAGGCAGAGCAGAAGGGAGAATTCAAAAAGTAGTCAATTTTTAAAAGGAGAGAAATGAACAGTGAGGCCAGTTAACAGTCATGTAAGATGAGAAGCAAAAAGTGACAATTGGATATGACAAGGATCTCCTGGAAATTCACCCCATTTTAGGTCACCTCTGAAGCCTGGAGTCACTTCAGGACAATGTTGGGCCCCTGGCGTTCCAACTCTGGAGGCCCCTGGTGGCACCACACCACCAAGCAGCTCTCAGTGCCAGGCTAGCAATAGATCCTAGAAAACCAGGAGGTCACCCAGATACTCTCCCACCCAGGCCCTTATGCCTAAGACCCAGGTGTCCTTGCTGGACCAGCTGCTCCCTGCTGAGCCTGTGCTCTGAGGACTGGCCCTCTGCGCAGCCTGGCTGGGCACCCATAGCCCTTAGCCCTTTTCCGGTGGCAGGTCAGCTGCTGTATCATCACCCTCTGTGCCAATTTGCAGTCAGCACTAGAAAGACTCAGGATCTGCCGATCATGATTTTGGAGGCACATCGCTATCAGGGAGACAGTTTCTGTGGGATTCTCCTTCACTTGGTAAGGAACTGGAAACAGTGTGAGATGAGCATGTAAGACTGATGCCTTTTGGAGGACTGCTGTGGCCTGGCGTCGTTCACGAAGTAATGGGGTGGGTTTCCATGCCTGCTGCCCCTGGCTGGTTCTGAGCAGTCTAACTATTTTACACAGGCACCCTGGAGGCTCTGTCACAGACGGCAAGGACCTGTTCCTCACAATTTTCCCAGTGGCCCTGTGACATTTGTCAACTGTGAGGGTGTACCGTGCACTGAGCTGCAGAAGCAGAGCCTGCATCAAGGATATGAGTGTAAGTAGTTTATTTGGGAGGTAACCCCAGGAAACACAGGTGCTTAATCCCACTGGGGGACTCTGGCAGCCAGTGCAGATCATGTGATTCATAAGGGCGAAAGTTAAGGCAAATCGACACCCCCTCTTCTCAGTCATTGGCAGGAGCTACTGGATGAGGGGAGGCTCACCCTCTGGCACTTCCAACCTGCTTGCATGGTTGGCAAAGAGGAAGCACCAAGGAACCCTGGGCAGACACTGGCTGCTGGAAGGCAGGCTGGTGTGCGCTGACAGGCAGGGGGGAGTGTGCACGGTCTGTAATCCCTCTGTGTTGTGTTGCCCCCTTTCTCTGCACCTTTACCCATTGTCATCTCTAAAGAGCCTCGCTTCAATAACTGGGCATTGTAGACTTGCTTCAGGCACCCTCAGACCTCATGGCCTGGAAGGCACTAAGAATGGGCCTGTGCTGGCTTTGTGCAGGCACAGCCCAGTGAGGTTTGCTCAGGGAACTTGGACGTGCTCAGCTCAACAGAGGCTGTTCTCGTAGGCCACACAGCTCCCTCAACACACTGTGGGGACTGCCCTACAACCAAATGAGTATTCCAGAACCCCAAAATCTGCCTTGGTTCCCTCCTCATCACAGCTTCCCAGATTTTGGGGTCGTTCTTGATGTTTCTTCAAGAAAGGTAGGTAGACCCTTGAGAACAGTTCCCATAACCACCCTAGGCTTGCCTTTTATGTCAGCCTACATGTGCTGCATGGGGGGTGTCTGAGCTTCCTTTAGCAGAGTCTTGATGCAAAGAGCTCACGCACAGTGCTGGAGAAATGAGGTAGAGAGATGAATTCTGTACTTGTAAGAGATTCAGAGGTGGCAGTCCCCAGCTCCCAGTCTTGGGCAACAAGGCCCATTGACAAGATTCATATAAAGATGGCATCCACAGTCAGTACAAGGGTGTGCTTATTTCTCCAGGAAACAGGAGAAACATGCTCCCTTTATTTCAGCCTCTGGAGCCTCAAGACAAAGAGTTGTTGTTTTTAATCAATCAATCAATCAATCAGCCAAGTAACAAATGTTAATTAGGCAAGCACTCTTTGCCAAGCAGATCCTGAAAGGGGTGCACAGATGTTGGAAAGAGTTCTTGCCTCCGGCAAGTTTACAGCATAGATGAAGAGAGACCAACTTTATAATATATGACTCTAAGGTAGTGTGACCTAAGGTTTAGAGAAAACATGCCAGAATTTCTACTTGGCTATTTCTCTTTCGTGTGTCCCTATATTAAAATATTACTGTTTCCAATTATGTAATGTTATTACCATAGTTACACAGTATTGCACCACAACATGTTTGTGGTAACTATGTTGGACAGCAGAGACGTGAAAATGAGATGATTTTTCTCAGCCACCATACAGCCTGAGATTGTTCTCCTCGTCACTGGACAGTGATGTAACACTTGTATTGCCCATGCACAGAGTCTGAAGATGCAGTTAGAGAAAACGCTGGCAGTGCTGGGCCAGCAGAAGGGCACAGAGGCCAATTGACTTCACCATTACTGGGTGCTGCAATTTGAGCTTGTGTAGAACAGGGAATTTTTACTTCAAAATGCCCAATTTATGATAACTCTTTCCTTACTTGGAGGAGAGCTGATTTCTAGAGACACAAAGTACCGAACATCTGTGAGCCTAGTAGTGGATACGTCCTTTAGCCACACACAGGGCTGTTAGGTAAAATGTGCCTTCCTCCATTTTCCATATGAGGAAACCCGCTCAGAGAGCTTAGGGGCCTTGCCTGCTGACTGCACCTGGATGTCAAGGCAGGTTTGACTGCCAGTCTGTGGGGTCCCAGGGTCAGGATAATAACACATCACCTCCACCTGGAGAGAAGTCTCAGCATGGGGGGCTGCAGTTAACAGAGGCCTTGTCTCTTTATTTTGGTATAAAAGAGCATTGCCTAGAGCTCTGTAAGGCTTTCTGGGAGAGCTGAGGTGACACCTGCCAGGGGCTGAGCAGACCAGGCCGGAGCCTTGCACGACTGCTCTCCAATCATCCAGACCCAGAGGAGGCTGATGTGACATTATCTTTGAGAATAACAACCAAATCTTGCTATCAGTGTGGTTTCAAAAACCCAAATCTAATTCTGGTGCCATAGACAGAGCACAGGGAAGGGCGAGAGATGTTCTAATAAAAGAACGGAGCAGTGCAAATTCCGTTTCTTAGAAAGAATCTTAAGAACTTCTTTCTTTTGTGTGCATTGTCATCAACTCCCCACCTGCTGTGCTCACTTTCTTTCCACACCCCTCCCCTCCATAGGCATCGAAACTTCTTTCTCCTCTTTTGTTCAGTTTAGTGGGCAAGATCTTTGGAGCAGAAGGAATGGGCGCCTTTAGCAAGCTCAGATATCAAATAATTTTTCACCTCCCTGTAATTGAAATCATAGGATCAGGATTTTCTTCCCTCTGGCCGGCTCTTCTCTTGTTCTCGGATCACAGATGGAGTGGGGCGAGGGTGCTAGTGCCTCCGCACGGCTTGTCATCTGACAGACGGACACACCAGCCAGGAAGGGGCCTGACTCTTAGATGAATTCTTTTATCCTCAAAGGGGCTTCCTGCAAAGGAAACCATTAGTATTTTGCTATTGGGTTTCTACTCCCCGTGGTGTCTAAGAAACTATTCATTTAGTTTTGTGACATTTTGAGTGGATTTGGAGAGCTAAGCCCATTTGAAAAGGCCTGTTCCTGTCTAGGAGGACAGAGAGAATGCAAATAGAATCCAAATGGTCAAACCACCAGCAGGCTGAGTGTGGGCCTGCCTGGCTCTGGGGACATTTCTGCAATCTCCAGCCTTTGAGAGATATGTCAGGGGTTATGCTCCTAATAGCTAGTGGTGTGGTACTTGGTGTTTTACCTTGTCGAGGAGAGGAACTGACCCCAGAACATGAGAAATTTGGCTTGAACTTCAAAAGGAGCAACAGATTAAGAAATTTCATTTATTACAGAGAATGGCTCTGTATACGTTCCTTCCGAATTCTTATCTGGTGGTGGGAGGTGAGGGGATACAAAGTGGAGAGAGCACATGCTCCAGGGCCTGGCAAACCTGGGTGGGAGGGCCAGATCTGTCATTTGCTGGCTGTGTCACCTGGGTAAGGTCACAGGAATGCTGTCAAAAATGTAAGGGTTACCTGCCCTGTGGGGATTGTTCTGAGACCAGAGTTGAGATAACATGTGTTATATTTAGCAAAGTAAAGGTACATAGTACAAGTGCAGTAATTGTTCAGTGTCACTAATACCACGTTCGATATTGCTTTTAGTTTTTGCAACTTATCCACGGTGGCTTGTTCCTTGTCCCTTCTCTTACTGGACCTGCATTGTCTAGTAAAATATATAATAGAAATATAATGCAAGCCACATATGTAATTTAAAGTTCTCTAGTACTCACATTAAAAAAGTTAAGAGAAACAGGTAAAATTAATTTTAATAATATATTTTAATACCCCTCCAAATTATCATTTCAACGTGTAATCAATACAAAAATTATTATTAGATATTTCATGTTCTTTTTTTCAACCTAAGTCTTTGGAATTTGTGTGTACTTACATGTACAGATTGTCTCGATTCAAAGGAGTCACATTTCAGGCCTTCAGTAGCCACATGAAGCTGAGCTATGCTCTGTCGATTAGGTACCATATACTCCTTGTCACTTGGAAATAAAATATGTAAAATCACCAAAGGTAATTCTTGGATGATTTCATTTTTTTAATTTCATTTTTTAATTCACATTTTTTGTTTTCTTTTTGAGTCAGTGTTGATGATTTGTATCTTTCTAGGTATTAGTCTACTCTATTGAGATTTTTAAATTAAGTATTAAGTGTTAAACATTAGTACCAATATTAGTTAAGTACTAATGTTACTATTTAATTTTTTTATTGCAGTAGAGTTGATATACAATCTTATATTGGGTTCAAGTATACAACACAATGGTTTACCAGTTAGCCACAATATTAAATCGTCACCCCAACTGATGTAGTTACTACTATCTGTTAACACAGAAAGATGTTGCAGAACCATTGGCTATATTATCCACACTCTATTACCTTCCCTGTGACCAACTTATATTATGCTTGAGATTTTTGTGCTCCTTTATCCCCTTTACCCTCCCTACGCACCCCAACCTCTCCCCTTGGTAACCACCAGTCACTTCTCAGTGTCTATGAGTCTACTGATACTTTGTTCATTTTGTTTGTTTTGTTTTTAGATTCCACAAGTAAGTGAAATCATATGGTACTTGTCTTTCTCTGCCTGGCTTATTTCACTTAGTACTGAATTTTTAAATTAAGTACTAAATGTTATATACTCAAAATACTAAACAAAATGTTATTATTCTTTTTTTATCTAAAACTCTGTGCTTATGGTTATATCCTATTTTCCATTCCTAATTTCATATCCACTAAGGTATACAGTTATTGAATAGAAAATGCACAAGTCTCTTTTTGGGGCAATCTTACTCAATTTCCACTTTAACACACTATGGGAAATGTCTTTGCGTTCAGAGCCAAGAGGTCATGAATAGCCCTGGTCAAATCAGATATCCAAGCAGAACTGCAGTGCAAGCCACGTGACCCTGGACTGAGGGGAAAGGGGAGTCAGGGATATAGAGACACAGACTATTCTAAATAGAGGCCCAAATAAGGAGAAACATATGGGCAGCTGCAGGTAGGGGAGAGGTGGTTCTCAAGATTAAGGCATGGCCAGCTATTAAGTGAGTGGGCTGGCACCCATTCCTGACCCTTCTCCACACAGAACTATATCCCTGGGCCCAGGAGCTACCCCCTGATGCAGGTATGGCAGCTTGTGCTTCTCTTTTCTAGTTTTTTAAATATTTGTTACGATATATTAATTTTGTATTCATTATGTATCATTTCTCTCATTCACTGGATCCTACGCTCCATGGGGAGCAAACTGCCCCATTTGCTAATTAGTTTTCTTGCACCTGTCTTAGTGGCTAACAACTAGTAGCCTCCTGGTAAATATCTCTTGAGTGGAAAAAAAGGACAAAATACATTTCTGATTTTGTGTTGAAAGGGAGATAATTGTATAGTGTGGGGAAATTACCGCCAGCTAGGAAGGGGTTGAAGCTATGAGAGAGAGTATAATTATAACAACATCCTGCACAAAAGGGGATCAAATGGGGCCAAGAACAAATACAAAAGTGTAATTATTGAGGAGGAGGAAGAAAAAGAAAAGAGACACCCATCATTTTTTTTTTTGAGAGGGCATCTCTCATATGGTTGTTAACAACAATAAAATTCTGTATAGGGGACTCAGTGTACAATCATTAATCAACCCCAAGCCTAATTCTCAACAGTCTCCGATCTTCTGAAGCATAACGAACAAGTTCTTACATGGTGAACAAGTTCTTACATAGTGAATAAGTTCTTATATGGTGAACAGTACAAGGGCAGTCATCACAGAAACTTTCAGTTTTGATCACGCATTATGAACTATAAACAATCAGGTCAATTATGATTATTCGTTTGATTTTTATACTTGATTTATATGTGAATCCCACATTTCTCCCTTATTATTATTATTATTATTTTTATTTTTAATAAAATGCTGAAGTGGTAGGTAGATGCAAGATAAAGGTAGAAAACATAGTTTAGTGTTGTAAGAGAGCAAATGTAGATGATGAGGTGTGTGCCTGTAGACTATGTGTTAATCCAAGCTAGACAAGGGCAATAAAACATCCACATATGCGCAGAAGATTTCTCTCAGAACAGGGGGGGTGAGGTTCTAAGCCTCACCTCTGTTGATCCCCAATTTCTCACCTGATGGCCCCCCTGTGACTATGCCTGTCTTAGGTTGTTCCTCCCTTGAGGAATCTTACCTGAGAGACACCCATCTTTTGAAGATGACTAAAAGATTGCTATATGGGTTTGTAGGTGAGAAACAGACCTGTGGATCCACCGTCTCCCAACAGCCTTAATTGTCTTGTTGAAGTGAGAGGGGAGCTGATGCTCTCAGCGTGGGCTGGGGCTGAGTGGGTGCTGAGGGTCAGTTGCTGAAGGGAAGGGTGGAAGAGAAAGGAAACGGGAAAGGAGGAGCACAAGGATCAGTGATGCACCTTGGGATTGGGTGAGAATTGGAGAGCCTGGGGGTTATCTCTAGCTCCTTGGCAGCCCAGTTGGAAGGGGAGGTAGATTATGGAAAGATCCAGGTAAGATTTCAGATGGTTAGGTATAGTGGGAGGCCAGGGGAGCCAAGGGGCTGAGGAGCTGGTGAGTGGACGTAGGCAACTACCTCTGGGGTGTGGCGGGCAGGTAACAAAGTACAACCAAAAGGCTGCAGTTATGGGAAGCATCAAGGAACAGGAGGATGTGGGCAGAGAGGTGGAGACTGGACTTTTTCACAGGTGGCTGTTCTTAGTGATGGAGGTCCCTGGAGTGAGCAGAGATGTAGGTAGCTGAAGCCAGTGGAAGTGAGGATACGGTTTTGCATGGTGATTGCCCTGACCATTGGTGTCCCAATTATGCCTTTAGACTATGAATTAGAGAGGAAGATTCAGGGTCATATCTTGATGACTATGGAAGTAGGGATAGTTGATAGATGACAGAAGCTGAGAAGGGGGGAACTAGAAGGAAGGGTCGACATCAACTCCAAATGGGAGGATGAAGAGCAAGTAGAATGGCAGCTGTTTTGACAAACTAAGGTACCACCGACCTTGGCTCTTGGGCCAATGTCTGGGAACTCGTTAAGACTCTTCAGGTGCCCTCTGGATCTGTGCGGTGGTGCTCAGACGGAGGTCTGCTGCGCTTCCATCCCTACTTCCTCAGCCACTAACAGCCAGCCGCCTATCTCTCCCATGCCTCACCTGGGCAGGAACTGTATTGAGATATATGAACCTAGGGAGTCTCCAGATTTTATTAGAGACCCTAGATCCTCAAAGCAAGAGCACTAAGATGTTGAATGGAAACATGGAACTGCCTCCTTGAACTCAATGCCAACAACCCATGTGCTAAGGACTTTGTAGTCAAAACACTCACATCATTTCTCCATCTGAGGACTGCTTGTGCAAATAAAAGTTAGTCTTTTCTCATCAGTGTTCTCAACACAGCTGTAGGGAAGTTGTCCCTCATCTTAGGTTTTGGGGCCATGAAATTCAGGGTCATAAAATGTACCAATGCTACTTAGAAAACATCATGAGTCAGCATGTGCCTTTGTTTGTCCTTTTCCCCAGGAACATTTGTGAGCCAGATCTTATCCTTTGTTCCAGTAGCTGGATGTCAATTTCCCCTCAGTGACCCCAGACCACAAACCTTATGTGTAAGGCCTAGGGAGGTGCATGAAGGTCTGCAGTGAAATTGGTGCCTGTCCTTCAATTACCTGCTCACTGTTGGGAAAGTAAAAGAACTTTGCCAGCTTAGCAAAAGTTCAAACTTACCTGAGAGTGATAAAAATCTTAGGGAAAAAACTATTTGGGATGTAGGCTAAAATATCTTCAGATTAATCAGATATTCACCAGAAGCCTGGACAACCTGTCAGCCAATAACTGAGACATATGAAAGATCCCTTACTGGCTTTGGAGAAGAGCTGAACTTGACCGACACAATCTGCCTTCTCTGAAGAGGCTGGTTTTAGGGCTGCAGCCCCATTTCTCCAGGGAGCGAATTATTCCACTGACTGCTTAATGAGTACTGGAGAAAGGAGTGATCCGCTGGAAGCTGGCACACGGTCTGATGCTGTTTTTACTTGACAAGTCCCTTGGCACCCTAACCCTAGTTTCCACATCAGGAAAATGGGGCTGTTGGTCAAGATTAGTGCTTTCAAAGCGTGCTCCAGTTTGAAAACCTAGGGGTGTCTTAGCACACCTCATGACTCTTGTTCTCATCTCTTTGGCTTTCATTTTCTTGATCTCATGGTTCCAGCTTTGGTTCCTGTCTTTGTGACTCATTTGAACCCCCACTTTGGCTTTTTGGACCCTGTCTTAACACTTAGCTCTCTTACTTATGCTCATTCTCCCAACATGAGGATCCTTACCAGCCTCCAGAAATTGGATCTTTCTTCATTTTCCAGAGGGAATTGAAACATCCCACTGCCAGAACACCACTGAGTGCATGGGGAGGAACTGGACATTCCACTTACACCTCCAGCTCTCACCGTGCCAGTGGTACATGTTCACCTCCAGAACTGTACTATGATACATTCTGGAGCATCTGAGGACCAAGTGCTAGGCTCTGATTGGGCTCACAAGGCCCTCAGTGGAGAAGCTATGTGATGATCTAGCTCCAGGGGCCAAGCATTGTGACATTTGGCCCTCACATTGTGCACTGCACATCTGTGGAGGTGCTTTTCCTATATGTTCCATGATGCAAAAGGTGTCCCCTAGGGCCATATGGGGCATAGCTTGCATGGTCAAACATGAGAGACTGTCCCTTCTTACCCATGAAACAGATCCCCCCCTGAGGCTGTTGAGGGAAAAACTCATTAGGAAGGCAGAGCATTGGCTATGTGGAGCTGGACCCCCCTTGATGGTTTACAGGCACTACCTTAAATGGATCCTGTATATTGTGAAAACATGGTCTGATTACTCATACCTGAAATTCAGCTACTGTCAGGTGATGTGAGCTGTGTCCTTCAGACAGTTCAACTTTTGACATTGTCAATGGCCTGGCATCTGATACTGCTGTGCAGATAATTCATGACATGAATCAGAATAACAAAGGGAAATGCAGACCCTCAAGAAACCCTGTGGACTGGGAAGCTTTTAGCCCACCAAGACTGTTTAAGAGCTGATGCTGATAGAAGTGATCCAGTGAGAACAGCAGACAAATTTACTCACAGCTGAGATCTGCCCAGGTCAGAATGCACAGAGTGCTGGCTCTCCACAGCAGGAGGCTCCATTTCCTGGAAAGAAAAAGCTGTATTCAAAGGCTGTGGCTCTGCCTCAATTCTATCCACATTCCAAATTCCTTAAAATGGTCCATCGAAGTTCTCCTAGACCTACATCAGACATGGCATCTTCCAGTTCTGATCCCTTCATTTTATAGGAGGATGGAGATCTTTATCTGTTTGATGCTCATCTATCCAAAGGCCTGGGATACATTGGATATTCAGTAAACATTTATTGAATGAATGAATGACTTCTCAGTAATGTGTCAATGATAAGCTCTGAACTCTTAATAAAATTATGCACCTATTTATTTCTGTCCTAGAATACCATCCCCATATACTCTCTTGGGGACCTGATCTTTCCCCAGCTAAGAAAATCTCTATCTGTCAAGTACACAGGCAATCCAGCCCCTTAATCTACAACCACAGCCACCCGCACCACAATTCTTTTTTCTGGTTTTAGAAAGCTGTCCAGAGTTGTCCATTTGTGGACCTACTGGTCCACTTCTCAATACCACCAGGAAACCATCAACAAGTCCACTAATAAATCCCCAACAAGGAAATAGCACTGGGCAAGCCCTTGACCACAGAACACATAGTCCATAAAGTTTATTCTCTACCCCTGAGGTAAACTGAATAATGGTCCCCAAAGATATCTAGGGCCTAACCCCTGGAACCAGTGAATGTTGCCTTATATTGCAAAAAGGACTTTGCAGATGTGATCAAGTTAAGGCTCTTGAGGCTGGGAGTAGTCCTAGATAATCTGGAAGAGCCCAGTGTAATGACAACTGTCCTCATAAGAGAGGCAGAGGGAGACCAGGTTACAAAGAGAAGGCAGTGTGAAGACAGAAGCAGAGATTGGAGTGATATGGCTACAAGCCAAAGAATGTCAGAAAATGTCAAAAGCTGGAAGAGGAATCGAAAATATTCTCCTCTAGGGCTTCCAGAAGGAGCCAGCTCTACCAACATCTTTATTTTAGCCACATAAAACTCATTTTGGTCTTCTCATCTCCAGAATTGTTGGAGAACAAGTTTCTGTTTTAAACTGTTGAGTTTATTGTGATTTGTTACAGCAGCAATGAGAATCTAATATAGGCTCCACATAAATATACTGGCTCTTTCTTGGATGATGAGAAGTACATCATAGTACCTCTGAGCACCATCATTATCCAATCATCAGTACAGTTCCTAAAGGACCACAAATTGCTGTAAAGAATGATAAGTACCCTCTGACTAGTCCAGAAGGAACATCATTTATAGTAAAGTTCCAACCAGAAGCCCACGTACTGCCAACTCTACCACTTAGGCAAACCCTTTGAACCAATCAGGTTTCCAACTGGTCTTTTCACCTTCAATCAGTGAAGGAATCACATCAGGAAGGTGTGTATCTGTGGCAGGAAAATGAAACATTCTTTGCCCAACCAAATCCATGTTTATGAAGGACAGCTCCCTTTACTCAAGACCAATCATCTTTGCTCTGGGAGAGGGTGTATCTTGTGGTTGATCCTTTGTATGACTTTGAAGTATTTCCTGCTTACTAGCATCTCACAAGTGAAGCAAAGAGAAAATAAATCCAAGAGGGTCACAAACTTGCAACTAGAAAATAAGTAAGTTCTGGAGATCTAATGCATAGCATTGTGATTATAATTAATAATACTGTATCACATACTTCCAAGTTGCTAAGAGACTAGATCTTAAATGTTCCCACCACAGAAGAGAAATGATGATCATGTAGTGTTAGAGGTTTTAACTACGGCTACCATAATAATCATACTGCCATTTGAATAATATAACATTTTATAATAGGCAGGAATAGAGGGGCGTTATGATTATTTGTGTCAGACTGTTTCCCTACTTTTAGCTTCAGGATTTTCTGGCATATCTGGATAGCTCATGGACTTCTTTGGTTCCATACATTCACTATATTTACATCATGGTTAGCCCATGGCTGTGAAAATAAAATATTGTGCATTATTTCTAGGTCAGCAGAAGCAGCAAAAAAAAAAAAAAAAATCAATAGGTTCACTTGTCTTTTTTTTTTCTGAAGTATTTTGATATACAATCTTATATTGGTTTCAAGTATATAACACAGTGGTTCAACAGTTACCCATATCATTACATCCTTACCTCCCCTAGTACAGTTGCTATCTGTTAACATAGAAAGATGTTACAGAATCACTGGTTATACTCTCCATGCTGTATTACCATCCCCATGACCAACTTGTATTATTATTGAGAATTTTTGTGCCCTTTTATCCCCCTCACTTTCCCCACCTACCCACCCCAAACCCTCATCCATGGTAACCATGGATCAATTCTCAGTGTCTGTGAGTCTACTGCTGTTTTGTTCATTTTGTTTTGTTTTGTTTTTATATTTCACAAGTAAGTGGAATCACAATGGCATTTGCCTTTTTCCATCTGGTTTATTTCACTAAGCATAATATCCTTTAGGTCCATCCATGTTGTTGCAAATAGCACAATTTCTTTTTTATGGCTGAATAATATTTCATTTTGTACATGTACCCTCTTTTCTTTATCCATTCATCTATTGATGGGCACTTTGGTTTCTTCCATATCTTGGCTATAGTAAATAATGCAACAATAAACATAGAGGTACACATCTTTCCAAATCATGGATTTTGTATTCTTTGGGTGAATTCCTAGGAGTGGAATTACTGGGTCCTATGGCATTTAGATTTTTGAGGAATGTCCATACTGCTTTCCACAGTGGCTGCACCAATCTACTTTCCCTCCAACAGTGTAGGAGGGTTCCCTTTCGTCACATCCTACTAACACTAGGATATTAGTAATTTCTTGTCTTTTGGATAGGGCCATCCTAACTGATGTGAGGAGATATCTCATTGTTGTTTTGATTTGCATTTCCTTGATGATTAGTGATGTGGAGCATCTTTACCTGTGCCTGTTGGCCATTTGTACTTCTTTCAGAAAATGTCTGGCCAGGTCCTCCACCCATTTTTAATAAGGTTATTTGTGTTTTTGGTGTTGAGACATACAAATTCTTTATATATTTTGGATGTCAACCCATTATCAGATGAGTTGTTTAAGAATATATTCTCCTATACTGTAGGTTGCCTTTTGTTCTGCTAATGGTGTCCTTTGCTGTACAGAAACTTTTTAGTTTGATGTAGTTCATTTTTTATTTTGTTTCCCTTACCTGAATATACCAAGAAAAGATTGCTCATGCTTATGTTCTAGAGATTTTTGCCTATGTTTTTTTCTAAGAGTTTTATGGGTTCATGTCTTATATTTAGGTCTTTGACCCATTTTGAATTGACTTTTGTGTATGGGGTTAGACAATAATCCAGTTTCATTCTCTTGCATGTAGCTGTCCAGTTTTTCCAACACCAGTTATTGGAGAGACTATCTTTTCCCCACTGTATATTCATGGCTTCTCTATTGTATATTGATTGACCATATATGTGTGGGTTTACATCTGGGCTCTCTATTCTGTTCCATTGATCTAGGGTATGTTTTTGTGTCAGTACCATAATTGTTTTGATTACTGCAGCTTTGTAGTATATAGTTTGAGGTCAGGGAGAGTAATACTCCCAGGTTTGTTTTTCTTTCTCAAGATTGTTTTGGCTATTCAGGGTCTTTTGTGGTTCCATATGAATTTTAGAATTATTTGTTCTAGTTCATTGAAGAATGTTGTTGGTATTTTGATAGGGATTCCATTGAATCTGTAAATTGTTTTGGGAAGAATGGCCATTTTGACAATATTAATTCTTCCTATCCATGAGCAATGGATAGATTTTCATTTATTCATGTCTTCTTTAATTTCTTTAATTAGTATCTTATAATTTTCAGAGTGCCCTTTTATCCCTCTTTTATCCCCCTCACCTTCCCCACCTACCCACCCCAAACCCTCCTCAAGTCTCTCACTTTCTTGGTTAGGTGTATTCCTAAGTATTTCATTCTTTTTGATACAATTGTAAATAGAATTGTTTTCCTGATTTCTTTTTCTGCTACTTTATTGTCAGGATATAGGAAAACAACAGATTTCTGTGTATTAATTTTGTATCCTGCAACATTGCTGAAACAAGTTATTAGTTTTAATAGTTTTTTGGTGGAGTCCTTAGGGTTTTCTATGGATAATATCATGTCAAATCTGCAATTAGTGATAGTTTAACTTCTTTCTTAACAATTTGGATGCCTTTTATCTCTTTATCTTTTCTGATTGCCAAGTTTAGGACCTCTAGTACTATGTTGAATAAAAGTGGTGAGCATAGACATCCTTGTCTTGTTCCTGATCTTAGAGGAAAAGCATTCAGCTTTTTGCTATTGAATATGATGTTAGTTGTGGGTTTATCATATATGACATTTATTGTGCTGAGGTATGTACGTTCTACACCCATTTTGGTGAGAGTTTTTATTGTGAACGGATATTGAATTTTGTCAGATTTTTATTCTTCTTTTTTTTGTTAATATGGTATATGATGTTGATTGATTTATGAATATTGCCCCATCTTTGCATCCCTGGAATAAATCCCACTTGGTCATGATGGATGATTCTTTTGATGTATTTTTAAATTCAATTTGCTAATATTTTATTGAGGATTTTTACATCTGTGTTCATCAGAGATATTGGTCTATAATTTCCTTTTTTGTAGTGTCTTTGTCTGGTTTTGGTATTAGAGTGATGCTGGCCTCAGAATGATTTGAAAATATTCCCTCTTCTTTTTGGGATATTTTAAGAAGGATGGGTATTAGCTCTTCTATAAGTGTGTGGCAGAATTCAGCTGGGAAGCCATTTTTTCCTGGTCTTTTGTTTTTTGGGAATTTTTTGACTACCAATTCAGTTTTACACTGGTAATTGCTCTGTTCAGATTTTCTCTTTTTTCCTGAGTCAGTCTTGGAAAGTCATATTTTTCTAGGAATTTGTTTCTTCTAGGTTGTCCAATTTATTGGCATATAATTTTTCATAGAATTCTGTAATAATTCTTTGTATTTCTGTGGTATCCATCGTGACTATTTTTTTCTTTCTGATTTTATTTGTGTACTCTCTCTTTTTTTGAAGTATGGCTTAGGGTTTGTCTATTTTACTTATTTTCTCAGAGAACCAGCTCTTAGTTTCTCTGATTTTTTCTATTGTTTTATTCTCTATTTTATTTAATTCTGCTCTGATCTTTATTATGTCCATCCTTCTACTAACTTTGGGTTTCATTTTTTCTTTGTTTTCTAGCTTTCTTAATTGTGAATTAGGCTGTTTATTTGGGATTGTTCTTGTTTCTTGAGGTAGGTCTGTATTGCTATGTACTTCCCTCTTAGAACTGCTTTTGTGGCATCCCACAAATTTTGGACTTTTATATTTTTGTTTACATTTGTCCTCATGCATTGCTTGATTTCTTCTTTGATTTGTTCTTTAATCCATTGATTATTTGGAAGCATGTTTATCCTCCATGTGTTTGTGGGCTTCTTTGTTTCCTTCATGTAATTTATTTCTAACAAGTTGGGGTCTGACAAATTGTGGTCTAACAAGTTATTTGTTATAGCTTCCATCTTTTTAAATTTATTTAGGCTCTTTTTGTGGCCTAGTATGTGATCTATTCTGGATAATGTTCCATGTACACTTGAGCAAAATGTGTATCCTGCTGCTTTTGCATGGAGTGTTCTGTATATATCTGTTAGGTCCATCTGTTTTAATGTATTGTTCAGTGCTTCTGTTTCCTTATTTATTTTCTGTTTGAATGATCTGTCTATTGGTATAAGTAGTGTTTTAAAGTCTCCTGATATGAATGAGTTGCAGTCTATTTCCCCATTCAACTCTGGTAGTATTTTGCATATTTAGGTACATGTATGTTATATGCATAGGTATTTATAATGGGTATATCTTCTTCTTGGACTGATCCCTTTATAATTATGTAATGTCCTTTGTCTCTTTTACTTTATTTGCTTTGAAGTCTATTTTACCTGATGTAAGTACTGCTACTCCAGCTTTTTTCTCCCTATTATTTGCCTGAAATATCTCTTTCCATCCCATCAGTTTCAGTCTGTGTATATCTTTAGGTCTGAAATGAGTCTCTTGTAGGAAGCATGCATATGGATCTTGTTTCTTTATCCATTCTGCCATCCTTTTTCTTTTGATTGGTGCATTCAGTCCATTTACATTTAAGGTGATTATTGATAAGTATGTGCTTATTGCCATTTTGTTAATTGTTTTCTGGTTCTTTTTTGTAATTCCTCCCTGTTCCCTTCTTCCTTTGTTATACTCTTCTCTTGTTATTTTATGGTTTTCTTTAGTCTTGTGATTGAATTTTTATTTTTTAATTTTTTGTGTATTTATTGTAGGCTTTGGATTTGGGTTACCAGTTAGGATAGTTTCCTAAGTGTATAAGAGTCTATATGAAGTTGATGATTGCTCTATTTCAATCACAACTTAAAACTACTTCTTTTTTATTTTCTTCCGTATCCAAACTTTATGTATTAGATGTTATAATCTGCTTTTTGTGTGTGCATTCCTTGACTGATTTTGTGTATAGTTTGTTTTACTACTTTTGTTTTAATATCATATTTGCTTAGTAAGTATTTGTCTACTACCTTTACTGTGGATTTATTTTCACTGGTGAAAACTATTTACATTTAAGAACATTTCCATCTACAGAAGTCCCTTTAACATATCCTGTAATGCCAGTTTAGTGACTGTAAATTCGTTCAGACTTCATTTATGTGAGAAATGCTTAATCTCTCCTTCAAACTTGAATGAAAATCTTGCTGGGTGGAGGATTCTTGGTTGAAGGTCCTTCTGCTTCAATACATTAAATACTTCATTGCCACTTCCTCTGGTCTGTGCAGTTTTGGCTGGGAAGTCTGCTGATAGCCTGATGGTGTTTCCCTTCTCAGTAAACGTTTTTCTCTCTTTGACTGTTTTATCCTTATTCTTAATCTTTGTCATTTTAATTATTATATGTCTTGGTGTTGTTTTCCTGGGGTTCCTTTTGTTAGGGGCTCTCAGTACTTCCAGGACCTGTGTGTCTATTACATTCCCCAGATTAGGGAAGTTTACAGCAATTATTTATTCAAAGAGACTTTCTATCCCTTTGTGTCTCTCTTTTTCTGGTACCCCTATTATGCACATATTGCTTCATTTAGAGTTGTCACACAGCTATCTTAGCATCCTCTTGTCTCTAGAGATTATTTTTTTTCTCTCTGTTCCTCAGTTTCATTGTTTTTCTGTTCTCTAATTTCCATCTCATTGATTGCCTCCTCTACTTGCAGCAACCTATTCTTCTTTCCCATCCACTGTATATTTCATTTCAGCTACTGTATTCTTCAGCTCTGAATCGTTCTTTTGAACTCTTCTATCTCTTTGTTGAAGTCCTCCCTGAGATTGTCAGTACTTTTCCATAGATCATGAGTATATGACTGTTATTTTGAAATCTTTACCAAGAAGATAGGTGATCTCTGTTTCATTTAGCCCTTTTTCTGGTTTCTTATTCTGCAGTTTTGTTTGGAACATATTCCTCTGCCTTCTCATTTTGTCAGTGTTTCTGTGCTTCTTCCTTTGTGTTAGATGGATCCACTATGCTTCCTGGTCCAGAGAGTAATGACTTTATGAAGAAGGCATCCTGTGGTGCCCAGAAGCTCAAGACTCTTTACTCTCCAGTGCCTGGTTCTCCTCGCTTGTCTTTTTTATTAGTAGACCACTAGGTAATTTGGTGGGAAAAAAGTCCTGAACTTTTGGTTCAGGTTGTGAATTCTGATAGTTTTTATGATTTATATGATCCTCACTCTTTTTTCACTTAGTTGAAGTCCTGCTGGAAGTACCAAATATATTATATATTTATATTATATATTAATGTATATGCTTTATATAAATCAACAAATAAGTAAGTAAGTAATTAACAGGATAGAGCCTATAAATATTTTATCAGGATAAAGAGAGTCTGAACTTTTTAGCTAGGTGCAACTAATTGAGCCCCAATTCTGTGTCCAGCATTGTGCTAGATGTTTTAAATATGTCACCTCATTTAATATTCTCAAAAATCTTGTGAAGGAACTTTATTCACTATTTTAAGATAAGAAAACTGCATCTAAAGGATTTGAAGTAATTTGTCAAAGTCTTCATAGCTGGTGAGAGGTAGATCCAGAATTTGAATCTTGCTTGAAAAGCCTCTGCTCATTCCATGACACTATTCACATAGCCAGTGAAAAACCCATTATCCCAGTAGAGTGCATCAAACTCAGATACTCTCCCATACAGAATAAATTGACCTTTGCACTCTGCCACTTCTTTGAAGAAGTCCCTGAGATGGCAATTTTGGCTTGGAACTTGTTAAGGATTCCCAGGAATGTTCTGATGTGGAGAAACACAGTCAGGGGCAGCATAAACTGTGAGTTTGGGGACTGAAACATCATTTATCCTATTTCCCCTCCTGAAGAAATTTTAGGCTGGAAGATTTGGTGGTCCTGGGACAGAATGGACAACTCTTATGTATATATTGGTTCAGACCCAAGAAAAGGCAGCTGCAGTTGCATGGTATGTGTCCCACCATCTTGCTCCTACCAGTTACCTTAGCTGGAGTATCTGTTTGTGAAGTAGTGTCTGAGGATGTCAGCTGTGATGGTCTGAGGGGGTGTGTACATTGCAGTACTATAAGCTGATGAAGGCAAGGAGTTGGGACATGGCCTGAAATGGTCAGGATGAGGAAAGTGTTCTATCATTTCTTTTTGGCAGGCTGAACCAAGTTTCTTGCCCCGTGATGAGCAACAGGCTGATGATCTTCAGCCTGACCTTCTGTACTGAAGCAACTGGGATTTGAGGAGGACCCAACCTTCTCAAGCGTCTCTGACCAGGGGGAAAGGACCTGCTGTTTCTAAGCTGCGGATCTTGATACTAAATTAAATGTACGAGAATTTCCTTAAGAATTATACCACCAAAGTAGGCATTGGTAGCAGATTTTCCATATCATTCAGGGAAAAATGGCTCTCAAATAATTTATTTGAAATCCATTGAGTGATGGTCCCAAGAATTAGTTTTGTATTAACACAGAAGCTCTGTGGCTTCTGCTGTGTGATAAAAAACCCACTATAATCAAAAAAGGTGAGGACATGGTATCTTTTGTATTCTACTCCTTTTGCAAAGGATCAGTGACAATTTAATTCTGAAATAAAGAATTTGCTCATGTTTGCAAAATTGCTTGACCAAGGAATCTCATTGTGTATGATATTTAGCAACTTCCCTTAAAACATTATGTTCTTCAGCACCATTTTTGGGAAAGGCTGGGCAATAAGCAACTCATAGGATAGAGTTTGGGACCAGGAGCCTCGAATGCTGGTTTTGATTGGGTCTAAAATACACTAAAAAAGCAGAACTTGGCTATCAGGCAGGTGGTTTGATCCACAAGCACCCCTCCTGCATCATTCTGAGCCCTATAGGCATGCATCACGTGGTTGTGCTGTCCACACAGATTATATTGGCCAAATGACTGCCAAATTTGTGCCTTTTTTTTTTTTTTAGCTCCATAGGGCTTTAATGGGGAAAATGGAATAAGTCCTTTGATTTTAGCTACCTAAACTTCACCATCTATAAAATGGGACCTATACTTGTGTTTTCCAGAGATAGAGTGAAGATGAGGTGAAAGGTGCTCTGAAATATCCAGATTGTGGGGCATTATCTTGGTGCTGAGTACAACTCTTAGAGATAATGACTGCTATTAGTACTGTAAAGAAGGTGAAGCACATTTAATGCAAAGGAAAGTGATGCTATTTTGAACAAAGTTCACACAAAGATACATGCTATATGAATTCAGCTTGAAGTTGCAGTGACAAGGATGGAAGACGTAAAATAATTGTACCAACAGGCTAAAGAATTCCATGCTGGTGCTCATGTTTGATATGAAGATGCAACAGTAATAAGAATTTGGTTAATGAGAAATCAAAATGCCTTTTTCATTTTTAGTATTGAGTATTTAGGAAAATAAATGGATATTGGTGACTTGGTTTAATTATCACCCCTATCCCAATATAAACAAGCTTTTTCCTCTTTGGTATTAAAATGCATTTAGTCCACCTCTTTGTATGCTTTGTACATTTGTTGATTTTTTATATTTATTCTACTGTTCAGTGGAAATTTATATGCAGAGATGCACATAAGATCTTAAATCTATCAAAAATATTATATCTCCACAGGAAACACTGACAAGCACTTATTTACCCATTTTACTTAATTATACCCTGCCACATTCCAAACAGGATTTATAGGAGTTTATAATAAGACATATACAGAGGAATACTTAAAATAAGTTTAAATTCAGGTAGAGAGAAAAAATGGGGTAGAAAAAACTAATGCCAGGCCATACATTATGTAAAAACAATTTCAATGCAATTCATTACAGTTTTATTTAAAACTTAGAGACGATTTCATGGAATTGGCAAGCTGAATCTAATAGATGCCTAGAAAAGTAAAGGGCCACAGATAGCTAAGGCAGCTTCTTTGAAGCAGAACATCAGGTGGGAATTTTTTCCCCACTGGATATGAAGTGTTAGGAAGCTGGAACAGTTTACACAGCATGTTGGTGGTGCAGGGGTTGAGAACAGACAAGACACAGTCAACAAACTGACTCTTGTGCTTGGAAACCTGATCTGTGATAGAGCTGGACTTACAGAACAGTGGGGAAAGATGGACTATTTAATAAATGGTGTGGGAGGAACTGGCTATCCATTTATAAAAATAAAACAGAATCACATCAATTCCAGGTAGAACATTGACTGAAAGATGATGGAAGGGGCTACATAATGCTTAGAAACAAAGAGAGGAGTTTTTTTGTATCAACAAAGAACAGGGCACCTTAAACAAAGACAGAAAAAATATCAGAAGGGAAAAAACGTAAATATAACTGCTTAAAATTACAAAATTTTGTCAGAAATAAAAGGAAGGAGGGAATAAAGGAAGAGGTATGTTATAGACTAGGACAAAATGTTTTTGAAATCTACCCCAAACAGATAAATATTAATAATACATAATGAATCATTAATAGTGAATATGTATATAATGAATAGTAGGTAAATCAATGAGAAAAACAGACTTCGGTAGGAAAATGAAATGTGGAAAGAATGAACAAGCTTTTTGGTAGAGGAATCCAAACATCTAAAGAATGGTTCACACTCACTAATTCGTTAATGGAAATGCACACTTTAAAAGTACAGTGATATACCATGTCACTCAATAAGACTTGGGGGAAAAAGTCTACCAAATATGCCAGCTGTTACAAAATGTATGGAGAAATAGGAATAGTCAAAGACGGCTGGTGGCACTTGGTACAATTACTTTGGTGCTGCCTATAAAATGTGAAGATGTACTTACCCCAAGACTCAGCAATTCCCCATTCAAGTATGTACTCTGGAGAAACTGGTGCACATGGAGACACATAAATACATCAGATAAAACTTAAAAGTCCATGAATGGGAACATGCGAACATCAATTTTGGTTTGTTTCTATAATGGAATACTGTACACAATTAACAAAACAAAAAGGAGAGTTTCATCTGTCAATGTGGATAAATCTCATAAACATAATGTTGAGAGAATAAAGTAAGTTTTACAAAGATTGACAAATTGGATACCATTTATTTAAAGTTTAAAAAATAACAAAATAACACCTGTATATTTTATAGAGACATAAATATCTGGAAAATCAATTAAAAATGCCTGCAAAAGAGAAGCAACAAATAAATTATAGTGATTTCCTTTAAGGATGGAGGAAGGCAATGTGACAAGGAAAGCTACAAGAGGGTCTCAGCCTTATCTGTAATTTTAATTTTATGCAAAAATTTTTAAAACAATGAACAGTCCAATAGAAGATGTGCAAAAAGGACAAATGCTTACAGAAAATATAAATGGCCAATAAATATATGAAGAAATACTCTACTTTGTTAGTGACCATGGGATTCAAAATCAAGACCCGAATGTGATGCCTTTTGCACCTATTTTCCTGGCAAAAATTAAGGAATCTGACTAATTTCAACTAAGGGTTGTATATCAACAAGACCCAAGATCACTAATGGTGAGAGTAGAAACTGGTGCCACTACCTTGGAATATGTCTTGGCAGTATATCACAATGTATCAGAGGATAGCATAATATCCCAGTATATCCCAGTATATGATAGCATATTACAGTATATGACCATATGATCACATTATATCACGATATATCAAGGTATATTGTGGAATACTAGAGCATATCACACCATAGAGGTGGATACTAGTATCTCCTATGTCCCGGCAACTCCACTCCTAGTTCACTCAAGAGCACCAAAAGGTACCTATGAGAATGTTCACCACTAGTTTTGTAACAATAAAAAACTGCAGGCAAACCAAGATCATGCAAAATTGAAGCATGTCCTCAAAATGGTGAGTGCAATAAATCAGCAGTGAGTGCATCAGAGCCACATGTAACACACGAATGAATGAGGTAATATAATACTGAGTGCTTGGAACATACCTCAGAAAACTTAAGCATCATCACATCCTTTTAAAGAAGATCAAAAAATATATATATATATCAATTGAAAACAATTTATCAATTTGGTATATATATATATATATACACACACATACATATATTAAGTCTGAGACTATATTTTAAAAACACAAGAGAATGATCCACACCAAATTCAGGATGATGCTTGTCCCTAAAAGGTAGCAAGGAGCCTAGTTATTGCTAGTGTGTTAGTTTTCAGTTGGGCAGTAGATTCAGGAGTACTCCTTATATTATTTAAAATCAACAAGAGGCCACATGAATAAATGAATTAATAAATGACTAATGAAAGGCCAAGAAAGAGCCAAGGGTCACACTGTATCAAGAACCAAGGACAATGGTTGATCCATTTCTGTGCAGCTGAGCCCCATTAAAAATAAAGAAAATTAAAAGAGACCAACGTTATTTTGATAAAAAGGCTAATGGCTACTGGACTGTCTTCTTAGTTGTCTGTATGTTTGAAAATATGCCATAATTAAAACAAATTAAAAACATAAGCATATCACAGTTTTTGCCAGTGTTTCCTTGATGTGACTTTGTTGTTTGTGGTATAAGCAAAGCCATGTGACAGACATAACCATTTCAGAAGTTTGAACTTAACAGGAACAGAAATTAAATGCTTTAATCTGATAGAAAAATTAATCAGTGTTAATGATTAATTAACAATTAATGATTAATTCCTAGTCTCATAATAATTATTTGACTACATGGAGACTAAGTATACATACTAACTAGGTCAATTCAGTTCAGTTCAATTAATATGTATTGAGAGCTCGTTAATGTACAAGGTACTGTGTTAGGTGCTTGGGCTACAAAGGTGAATGTGTCCTACTGAGATAGTTTATGCTCTCATGGAGATTAATGTTCCATAAATCATTTAGCCCAAGATCAAAAGCTCTTGAACTTTTGTTTTGACTCATTTTCCCAATAACTGTAAATAACATATATGTTGACAGAGTTCTTGTATCATGTGCAGATTGTTGTAAGACATCTTTTTTGATGTCTTATAATTTTTGTATATATGTCTATTCCTCCAACATTTGCGGAGGGGCTAAGTACTGGGCATTGTCCCAGATAAAAGAGTTAACTGCTTTTATGCAAAAGGCAAAAGTACTCATGTGAATACATTGCCCATTACTCTACTCAGTTTGTCCAATGGGTGACTCACATTGAAAGCTCAGAGCAAGGGCCTGTGGACCTATATTTCTGTGTTTATTTTTTCTTAGTGTGCTCACCACAGCTGTGGAAGAGCTCTGTGACTTCCGATTTTGGGCTGCACAGAAAAGCAATTCATTCATGGTACCTCAAGTAGTGGGATTGAAATTACAGGTAGAGATGACAGAGGGGGATGGAATGTCAGGGAACATGCAGGAAATGTATTTGAGCCAGGGTGCCAAGCAGAGCTCTGGATGGTCCTTCCTGCAGCCAGGTGGCTGGAAGGTCCAGGTTTCCCTTGCACCTTCTAATTGTTTTCTGTGGTTGCAGCATGTGGCATGTAACAACGCCATGAGTCATCTACCTCATTTTAATCTCTCTGAGAATAATTCCCTTCTTTTCCATATTTTTCAATATTATTAGCACAGCCATGTTAGAGAAACATCATGTAATATGCATAAAAACAGAGGGCTTCCAAGTCAAATACCACAGATAAAGTATGTTCAAAGAAATGAAAAATGAAATTGGAAATTCTTTACTATTTCATATTATTGATTCAAAACTTTTTTGTTATTTCTTAGAATATGATAGTTCCATGAGAATGAAGAAAAGTATAGAAATATGACCTAAACATGCAGCAGAAAGTCTTGCTGTTGACTGGTGATTCCTGTAGGCTCTATCTTTGTAGGCAGAATATCTAACTGGGTACCAAACGATCTCCATTACTTTTGTTTCTACTTTCTCCAATTATCTTGCTGGGGAAACTGAGGCTATGCAAAACACAGAAAGGAAAGAGTTCCCGATCTGACTGAAGTGTATTATAGATTAGAGTTTTAGTCTGCACAAGGGTATGTATGCCTTTCTTAATTTGTGAATCCTTCAGGTGTGTTATTACCATGTGGTTTTTGAATTGTATTTTTAAATACTGGTGTAATTTGGAAGCATGTGCTCTTCGGGTAGTTAAAGATATTACCTAATAAATTTGAATTAATTTTTCAGAAAGCGAGTATAAGATAAATTTTAGCACTAAAAGGCTTTCTTCAAGGTTGGCAGAGTTGAGGAAGGAGAGAGGTTGGAGTGGCCCTGCAGAACCAGCTGGCCTCCCCACCTGGGAGGGGGCTCCTCTGCTCATTGCGGGAGAGCCCTGTGCCTTCAGCAGTCAAAGTACATGCTGTGTGAGATCCAGGTGGGAAAAGGAATTTCTGTTTCCCACCAGCATATCCTCTCTGCAGAAATTATAATGAAACCTGAGTCTGGAAAGCCTCACTAATGGGAATACCACGTTTGGCAGAGCTTGGACTTTTTGCAACCAAATGTGTGGGAATGTCCTTCCTAGTCTCTTCCCTGCCACCTTTGCCTCAGCTGTCCCAGTCTGGCCTTTGGTGACTGTCACCATCCTCTCTATTGCCTCTACGTGTGGGAGTCCATCTTCAACCTGCCCAGGAATTATAACAGGGAAGATAGGAATAGTGATTAGTAATGGCTCTCTACTGAATTACACACACACAACACACACACACACATGCATGTACATACATTACTTATCATATATGTAGGTGTTATTATAGGAATATATATAAAAGTTCTTATTTAATCTCCATAGCAATCCCACAAATAGTTACTATTAGTTTTATTTTACAGAAGGAGAAATATGAGATCTGGAAGTACTAAACAACTAGTTGGCCAAGGTTGTACAGTTATTAGTTTGGGAGCCAAGCTCAGGGCCTTCTGTTTCCAGAGTCCCAGTGCTTACAGTGCTGCTGTAAGTGGTCCCAGCAACTGGGAGCCCCTGTGGAGAGGAAGGGAAGAGCACCGTGGGCTCCTGGTGGGGGGCCCTTCTCCTGCATTTCCAGTCTTGCACTTACAAATCTGTTTTCCGCTCCACAGGAGTTTGCCCACACTTAGGATGTCTGCAGACTGGGGCAAGTACTTTCATGCCGGGGGGAGGTACATCCTATGGCCTTCCTTTCCAACAGTGCACATACCTGTGAGAGAAACTGGCATGACTCTTAGAACTGTCTTCAAAAGGTAAAAGGACAACAAACAAAAAAGCCTTCAACCAAGGATCCATATTACCTGGTACTGCTAATTTCAGCAGACAGTCATCAACTTGGAAACCTTAGCATTCAAAACTCATTTTTAGGTTGGTTGTTTAAAATTCAAACCACATTTTCAGAAATAGCATTTTAAGTGGCAATTTCATCTACAGGCTACCTTATAAAAACCTGTTTAACCCATAACATAGCTGAAATATTTTGTATTTCTAATAAAAATAGTAGAGAATAGTGCCATTGCAATGCTAGCAATTAAAATAAGAAATAATGGTGGGTTAATTAACTTTTATATTATTTGCATGACCTATAGCTTGAGGAAATCCAGTATAGTAAAAGAGCTAAGAGCTCACTCTGGGGTCAGAATGTCTGGCTCAAATATTACCCCTATGGACTGCTATCTGTGTGACATGGGGCAGGCTGTGGCATACTAAGCCTCAGTTTACTTAATGGTAAAATGGGGGTAAGAATATCATAAATTTGATGTAAGGATTAAATGAGATAATGTGTGTCAAGCACTAGTGTTTTGTGACTTAACACTTAAAGTTCTCAGGGTATTATAGCTGGTAGGAACAATTGATACCTGCTTATTACCAAGTCCTTCCTGTTGGACAGACACTGTGTGAAGGATTTCACCTCTAATTTTAACCTAATATCCTAGTGAGGAATTAGCTCCATTTTTACAATTGTTGTACTTGAGACTCTTTGAGATTAAGCAATTTTGCCCTAAGTCACATAAAAATGTGTCGACTTCACTGGGTCATGAGATGCCCAGATTTTTGATTAAACAATATTTTGCATGTGCCTGTGAGGGTATTTCTGGATGACATTGACATTTGAACTGATGGAGTGAATAAAGCAGATTGCCCTCCCCCTTGTGGGTGGGCTTCCATCTCATCTGCTGAAGGTCTGCATAGAACAAAAAGGCTGAATGGGAAACAATTTTCTCTCTTTCTCTGTCTGTTTTTCTTTGAGCCAGGACATTAGTCTTCTCCTATCTTGAGACTCAGACTAAAATCGGAAATTACACCATCAGCTCTCCTGATTCTCAGTCTCTTGGACTCAGATTGGAATTCTACTGTCGGCTCTTCTGAGTTTCTACCTTCCAACTGCAGCAGATCTTGGGACTTCTCAGCTTCTACAGTATCGTATGAGCCAATTCCTTATAGTAATTGGCTCTCTCCCTCTCAGTCTTTTCTCTGTCTCCATATTGGATATATATATATATATACATATATATATATAACTTGTTGGTTCTATTTCTAAAGAACTCTGATTAATATAATCACATAGATGGAAAAACAAGGCCTGGAACCCAGGTCTGTGGGTTTGAACACTGAGACTCCTCTGAGGTCTGGCGGTGACTCCCTTTGGGCCTGCAGTTTGGGCTGCCCAGTTCTTATTCTGTGCAGGGCTGCACTGCCCAGAGCAGGAATGGGGCAATGAGGATTATCTGGGCCAGAACAGGAGAGGAGATGCGGTGGGGAAGAACATTCCTAGCTAAGCAGTCATATAAGCCAAGGTAGAAATGGATCTGCAACCCTTATCAATTGTTGCTTAATTTAACTTTGGAGTTCTCCCAAGGCTTACATTGGAGACGTCTTTTAACTTACTCCAAACTTTGATACGGGGTGCCAAAAGTCCTCCCAAGTACACATGACTAGAGGGCCTCCAGCACCACACAGTAGGTGTACAGTTCACCTCATTAACTCTGAATAAGCTCTCGTAGCTCTTCTGTCATTTCTTCTGCTGTTTTCAACGACTTTGGCTCTCTTGGGAATGGGTGATGAGGCCTTGGATTTCGAGAGGTTCCCTAACTGGCAGAGTGCCCCATGCTCACCTCTGAACTTGAAAGGGACTTCCTGTGTGAGGAAGAAGGGGGAAAGACTCAGGTTTGTTAACTATAGATGCCACGAGAGAAATTTAAAAATATAGTAGTGTCACCTTGGCCCTGACCTCACAACGTCAGTTACTCTTTCCCTGACTAGGAGGAGGCCCGCTCCTGCTTTACTAACTTGGCTCCAGGCTTCTCCACTTCAGGAATCCGTTCTTGCCAAATGGTATTTCATTACCTTCAATGCAATGGTCACCCTTATTTAAATGTTCCTGATGCCTGCACTTGGGTTCACTCATGTC
Organism: Manis pentadactyla; assembly: GCF_030020395.1. NCBI lineage: Eukaryota > Metazoa > Chordata > Mammalia > Pholidota > Manidae > Manis > Manis pentadactyla. The sequence goes on from NC_080025.1 coordinate 50,522,265, forward strand.
TCTTCTGATTCAGAGTAAATTTTTTAGAATGTATTTGCAAGTTAAGCTTAACAGAAAGAAACTGACCACATTGAAGCATTGACAACATTGAGATAATGTGGACTAATAAAGAAAATCCACCTACAAATTAAATATCAATGTATTAAAGGACAGAAAGCTATCACAGAGAATCTGGAAAACACAAAAAAATGAAAATAAAGTACCACTTTCTGAAGTGGCACTAGCCAAAGAAATGCACCCCTGCTATCATTCTGGAGTAACTTTGTGTAATTACCCTTTGTGTTTGTCTGTTTGGTTAGTGTGGTTTCTTTTCCTTCTGCCGCTTCCTCATAAATTAATGAAAAGGCATTTTGGTTCAAAGCAGAGACGTTAGTTATTGAATTCACGTCCACTGCCACCCTGATCAGTTCTGCAGGTGCTGAGGTTGTCCCAGGGAAGATCGGGTGCTGGAGGAAGCTCCTATCGCTGCCATTACTGCATTTCCTGGTTATGAAAATCCTGAAAAACCCCGGATGCTGAAAATACCCAACTCCGGGTTTCTTTGCTGGAATCCATTCATCTGATGTTGCCTGGACCTCATGACTATTTGGGACCCAGCTGCTCTGTTCTTTCTTCCCCTCCACATGCTTTTTCTCTGAACAGAACTTCTGACACTGAAGTAGATGTTTGTACATGAAAATGATACACAGAATCCTGAGGAAGACTGGAATTTCTCCCCTTATCTACTTCCATGTGGTTGCTGACAACAGAGAAATATCACTTCTGGGGTACTTCCAACATATAAAAGGTTGGAACATCCCTATATCACCCACTTCTTTCTTTCAAGTATAGTTTCCTAATTTTTGCAATAACTTGGCAGGTCTGTATCTCATTGCTATATCCACTTTCTCCCCATTGCTGATGGTGGATATAAATGTGGGTAGTAAAGAATCATTCTTAAGACTTTTTCCTGGGCTTTAGAGTTGCTACCAAGTGGTTTGACACAAAAGTTACACATAAAAATATGCTCCACAATGAATGAAGTAAACAGGGGACTTTTAGGACCTAATAAATTGGTGTCTAGAAATGAGTTTTCCATCTGTGTTCAGCCTCTTGGCAAAACATGTGCATTTTCACTAACCTATGTGCTAAATGACTGAGTTTTACTGCATTTTAAATTATTTCATATCCAACCCATAGTTGCAGAGATATGTGGCAATCATCCAATTTTTTTTTTTTTTTGCTTAAGTTTTACTCTACTATGGATTAGGACAGAAGCAGACTTAAAGCAGAGCTCTACCAATCAAATTCTACACTCTGCATAGGCCAACTGCAAATATAATATTTTAGTGTTTGGCAGTTGACTAGAATTGCCAAAAAAAAATGTTTAGGACAATTCTTTACCCTCATTAATGAATGACTCCCAGGAGAAAGATATAATGTAAAACTCAACATATGCCAGCAGCTGTTGTGAATATGAATAGTTGTTTCAGGCTTGATTAAAGCCATCAAATTTTCTTTCCCCATTCTACCACACAACCGAAGAAGAGCGAAGCATGAGGTTTGACCAACAGTAGAGAGGAATTTTAAAACAAAAGGAAAGATCTAGATAAATGTCTGTTGAATAAATTGACTTGAACCTTTATATACAAATCCCAGTGACCCCATCAATTCCTCAACTTTTTTAGAATTCCTCTTTTGAGTCAGGTGGAGCCATACAGAAAAATTATGCTTATTATGTTATAATTAAATCTACTTCCAAAGTCAAAGGGAATACTTCCTATCACCACTGATTATGTTCTCAAAACGGGATCTATTTGTGGGCTATAAATAGGTCCATTACAACAAACTCATGAAGGCATTGATTATTTTGATTATTGGCTGTAGATGTGTGTTAACCTATACTACAGAGGTCTCTTGTTAAGAACTACAGTTGAAAATGTCCAGGCACCTCTGGGGACTGTGAATAAGGCTTCCACTGACACTGAAATAGCCATCAAACATGTAAGACTCTTGGGAAGACTATGCATTTAAGCTGGTCCAACAATAATGCATCACTGTTACAAGGGACATTTCGAAGTCTTGTATGGTATCTGACACTTCCATAGGCTTCTGATGACTAGGGAGAAGATTGCAATGAAAATGAAAGGGCCTGCTTCAGTGATTGGGTGGAAGTCCTCAGTGTGATGTAGTGAAAAACGGAGAAGTGTTATTATGGATCAGAACCATATTTATATTTATCTATAGCTGTCTAAGAAAACAGCTCAACAGATCTGGTCTTTCAACATTTAAAACATTTGTTCCTGGAGTCTTTGTATAAGTGCTTTCATAACACTTATCTAGAAAATATAACTTATCACAGGAATTATTTTAACTAAAGCACTGTAGTGTAGTGGGTCAGAGCACAGATTTTGAGATGAGGATTTGAATCCCAGCCCCACCACTCACAAGACATTGGACCTCAGGATAGTCACTTGTCCATTCTAAGACCCAGTTCCCTCATCTATACCAGAAATAATGTTGGTTAAAAATACATAGTGCATTATCTAATCACAGTTAAATTTCTGGACTGTCCAGCATGAGACCTGGGAAATTAAATTTGCCTCTGCTCATCTAGTAAATTTGCCAACTACTAAAGAAAGGCTCCCATCTGTTTGGATGACTACCAGTATAAGGGCCCTTTAGATTAAACTTGGCCAGGGTGAAAAGTTTAAAAGAAAAATGGTCCCTTCAAAATAGTGTCCTGGCGTTCTTTGCTGGAACTTGCCATCCTGGAGCCCCTCTAGGGGCAGCAGTTTTGGTTTGAAGCAGTGATGATGGTTCCTATTAGACCCAACTTACTCCTACAGTTTCTAAATCTCACTGAGAAATTCTTATCCCTTTTTCTTCTACAAACTCTATATTTCGCTCCCTGATTTCTACTATACCCTGGGTATTTAGCATTCCACTTCTTTAACCTCTTTCTATCTTTGGGCCAAATTATCACCCACACTTTGGAAATGTTTTAGACAGATTGAGAAAAGGAAAGCAAACTCTTTAGTTCTTTTATCAGTTTTTCTCCCCCTGGAAACCTCTTCTCTGGCCACCCTTCCTCCAACTATGCAGTCCTTCAAAGGAGGGCAGGAATCATTTCTTTAGAGACAAAAATCACAATTTCTATTCTCTTATTTTCTCCCTTAAATAGTTCAGTCTTCCTCATGTCTTTCAAAATGAAGGTTGAACATCTTCACATGGCTTGCACAAGCCTTGGCAATCTGCTCCAGCCTGCTTTTTGATTAGCTTTCTCCACCCTGGGGCTCCTGCACCCCCTTCTGCTGGCCACACTCCTTTTTGCTTTGGTGTCTTTGCCAACATGAATGCTCTGGCCTCCAGAGGGTTTCCTCTCCCCCCGCCACATGGCCAACCACTGCTCCTCACTCAAGAGTCAACACAGGCCCCGCTGATCCCACAAAATCTTCCCGACCCCATCTTACTGCCTGCAGCCTGGTCAGGTGCCCTTTGTATCCAATTGGAAGGAAAGGAGAGAGAGTACGTGACGCTATGTGATGCACAGAGGGCTTTCAGTAAGTACTAATTCCCTCCTACTGATGAAGAGCAGCTCTGAACATTGTCTGGCCTGTTTCTGGGTTGCCTTTCATAATTTCTTCATAAAATGATTCCTTCTTTTGAACTGAGTGCTTTCCCATTCCTTGTTGCAAAAATATTGAACATCTTGTCAGTTGCATGAATTACTATCCAGCTGAAATTTATTTTCTGAAACACTCTTATCAGTCCTTTATTCTGGGATAAACGTGGCCTTATCTATCCCCTTGCATAGATAGGGTTCAAAGGCTCCTTTTAAAGGTCTCTTCCAGCTCTAACATTCTTTGATTATAAGATTTATTTTTCTAAAACTCCTGAACACAGATGAAGTCAAATTTCTGGAACCTGATTATACAATTTAAAGATTATCTAGGGCCTTAGTTCCTCCTCCTCGCTCTTTCCCCCCCTACTGCTTGCCCTTTAGTCATTTTTACTACTTAGAAACTCCTCCAGGCAGGGAGGCAGAGAAGGGGCACAATGCTAACACAGCAGCTTTGGGAAAAGGTATGATGGGAGCGGTTCAAACTATTGGTTGAAAAGATTTCTCAGATTCATTATCCCTTCACCTCTTTAGGCTGACCAAAGATAAGTTAGCTGGAAAATTACTGTTTCCTCTAATTTTTGAAAAATACCAAATGCTTGTTCCACATAATTCCTTAGCTCCCTGCCGTAGCACCTCCACGTGTCTCCTTTATTACTCCCAGTTCTCTTTCCAAAGCCTGCCTGGGGTCTGCCTCTCTGCCGCTCCTATGCCCTGTCACACTCACATCCCTCTCTTTTGATGAAATATAGAGTGAAGGACATGAGGACTTGAAGGCTTGGAACATTTAGCTGTTTCAACCTGGCATCTTCTATTCCCCTAAGGAAACCTTCCTAAATTGCCAGTGAATGCTATAAAGAGATCTCCTAGTTGTAATGTCTGAAACTGACCTGGAGATTTTATGTGGAACTCTGCAATGTCAGCAGCTGTTTAGCTACACATATTCTACACACAACCCTTTTTATAGCTTTGACTTAGAGCCAACTTCTGTTTCCAGCTCCAGTGCTAAGAGCCAATGGCTGCTTAGATTCAAGACAGCTTATTCTGCCCTAGAACTTTCTTTCCAATTCAGCTGACAGAGGCAGAGCCCTGGTCCTTAAATATCTCGGGAATATCATGATGCTGCTTGCAGAATTAAGACTGGGTCCTGGGAGCAAGCCTGAATGCTGCTGTCCCTACAACTTTGCTGCCCTGGGTCTACAGTTTGTCCCAGGTGTCTTCCACAACCAAGGGGCCAGCAAGGCAAATGAGTGAGTCCAGTTCTGATTTGAGCTTAACCATTACTGACTTGTTTTCTTTCTTCTTCTCATCCATGGCCAAGAGTGTTTGGGCAAAATTTATCAGACTTGAATGGAAGGGAAATCCACATGTAATGTGTGATCAAACCTTTTAAAAATTGTTTAGCACCTTATGTCACTTCAGAATACAGCAGCTCCCAGGAACTGATCTTTTTCCAAGTCTGTGAATTCTGGTAAGTCAGGTAGACGCCTCGCAGTCATGAGGACTGGGATCTGTGCTGACTGTCAGAGCAGTGTCCTTGATTAGGGTAGCTCTTTAATGATAGCAATGTAATATTTCTTAATTGCTTTCCATATGCACATATCACTTCACATGATCATTGCAAATGGTACTATTCGTTTTGCAGTAGTCTTATCCCATTTTACAAATGAGGGGTGAAAGAGTGACTCCATGGTTTTTCTAGGGTCATAGAACTAGTAAGGAGCAGGATGGCCATTGAACCATAATGATCTGCCTTCAGGGTCTCTGTTTGTGCCAGTATCTCATACTGTTCCTTCTCCTCTGATCACCTCTTCAGGATGTGATTTTTCAGGTTTAAATCAGTGACTGTATGTCAGAAAAGACCTGGTAGGAGGAGCCATCCTCAACTTGAGGTGTGGTGGCTGGCTGAGTTGTGTCATTAATTCAGCAAGTATGTGCCAAGTGTCTTACCAAAGCCTGACACTGGGCTGGGTCCTCATGTCCGTCAGCCTGTGGAGGACACAGGCTCTGAGCACACTGCTATAAATGGGTGCTGCAGAAAGCAATGACAACATACCATGTAAACAGTGATGATGTCCCAGTGCTGAAGACCAACTGGAAACTGAAGGATGAATAGAAGTTAGTCTTCTCATGAGCCTTAGAAGAGGGTTCTAGGGAGAGAAGAGCATGTTCAAGGCCTGGAGGCCAAATAAAGACAATTAGTCAAGGTTCTTTTGTTCTCCAGAATCATATGAGGGGCCAAGCACCCAGCTTCAACACCAAGCTCCTTGTGAGGCATGTGTATGTACACCCAGGCAGGGGCCTGGAGCCAGGTGAGCTCTGAGCCTCTGAGGGCCACCTCCTGCCCAGCTCACCTACGCAGGGGCGCCAGGAAGTGTGGAGGCTGACTTCTGAGTTTCAGCTGCCCCAGGGCATTGTGTGGGTAAGGAACGGGCAAGCTGAATCCATGCCACTGTGAATCAGTATGGGACCCTCGACAGAGTGGAAGTCAGGGTGGAATCTAACATAAAAATAAAATAAAGCCATCCAGCTCACCATTTAGGAAGAGAAACCCAGTCTTCTAGTGGACTGTGATCCTGTGGTTTTTCTTTCAGATATGTTTCAAGAGTTTGTTATTCACTAATATTTAAAATCTTGCAAAAGAAAGCCCTACAAGCTGGATCAGAGATATCTATTAGGAATAAATAGGAATGATCCTGATACATTTTATTTCTTGGGAATTTGTGCTACCTGAGTTTTTAGTCTCTTACTGTCACAGTTAAAGTTTCCTTTTTGGAGTAGGCGTCCATGAACATCCTTGAGCTTGGTAGCATGTTAAGCTCTTATTCACTGATGAAAGTTCTGTGCAGGCTGCTGTCGTGGGAGCTAAGAACCAGGCTACGTGGGCAATGGCCCTAGGGCAGCTGCCTTGGGTATCAGACGAGGAAGGAGAATCACTCATCCCAGAATTCTTCAAAGGTTCGAGTGCCTACTGGATGCCAGGTACAGTATGGGCACTGTGAAATACATAACCTTGCTGGAGGCTGTTGGATTCCATGATTTCCTGAGGGGTAGAAGTTTGTATCTTTTTCAGTGAGCTAAGGGAGGGCTGAGGACAAGGCTCACCTGCCCTCCAGGTGTGGGCAATGAGCATACAGGGCCAAGAGCCCAGGCACTGAGGCAGAAGCGCTGACATAAGGAAGATAATAAATGTTCTCAGATTTCATCACCGTGGAGTAGTTCTGACACATCACTGCCAGGGCTTAGTTCTCTCTCTGATTCATATTTCTTCTTTGCTGTGGGATCATTTGGTTCTTGAGCCTGTAGAATTACTGACTGATTCCTTTCTGGTCAGATGCTTTTTAGCTACACACAGACTCCTCTTGTAATGAAAACCAGGTTTCCTGTTACAGTTTGCTTTACATTCAGGTAACATGTTGCTGTCTGGAATGAGCAAGTGTCGAGTTTGAGTCATATTTTCCACACTGATGCTAAGTCTCCATGCTTCCTCTGTCTGGTGTTGAAGGGGAGACTAGGATATAAAAAACTGCAGTGAGGTCAGAAAATTTATTTCCCACCCATAGGGTTAATTGGCTTCTGGAGGCAACAAAGACAGGGAGCTACTGTGGCCGCCTGCTGAGCACAAGAAGGGGAGTGAAGGCCTTCTAGGTCGCCGTCAGTGAGTGCGCCCCCAGAGGCTGGTCTTGGTCAGTGGAGAGAGGATTCCTCGTCCCCTTGGGCCAGTGTGGGAGGGAAGCTTGAAGAAGTTATCTGGGTCTCAGATCACTGAGAACCTTCGTTTGAGCTGCCTTCACAGATTCATAGACCTTTAGGTCCCTGATTGGAAAGGGCAACTTGGGTAGAAAATCGTTACTGGGAATTATTCTTCTCAGGGAGCTGTGTAAGCAGGAACAACTGTTTGGGAAAGAGCCCAAGAATCAGCAAAGGACCAAGTTTCATGCCTGTCTGAAAATTACTTGTGCACCCAGTACCAAGACGTTTTTGTGACTGAAAAGACTGAATATACGTTAAAAGTAGTTACTGGGACTAATTTGTTTGGAATCGTTTTTCCTCCTTTCCCAAAAGCAAGGATGAAGAAAGACTGTTTAAATGGCTAGAACACACACACACACACACACACACACACACACACACACACACACACACACACACACAATATGAAGGGCAGGTTCAAGGGGAGAATTACTTCAAAGTCTGTTAGTACTTTGAAACTGTCTGCTTAGAAGGAATTGAAAATTACCTTTCAGTGGGGAAAATACCTTAAGGTAATAAAAAAACAAGGCTGCTTGGGACAGCTTAGATCTGAAAGAGAGTCACAGGAATTTGGTAATTGCGGTAAGAGGAGAAGCTCTTGAAGAGGGGGATCAGCCCAGGAGATGCACGGACTGGTTGGTGGGTGCTGAACGGCCCACGGGTTTTCCCCATTCTGATGCCTTGAAGTGAATTCCGAGTTATTTCTTTCCTGCTGCTGTGTTTCCTCTTGGCTCCCCCAAATATTTACAATTTATACTCTGTTATTGAACTTGGTGAGGAATGAAGGAAGAAGGACTGAGAGTGACAGGAAGATGTTCATCAGACCCAGAGGCGAGAGGGATGGGATGAGTGAGCTGCAGCCTTGTGGGGAGGTGGGTGGAAATGGGGCAAAGCTCACCTCCCCCAGAGGTGTTTGGAAGAGACACAGAGAAATGAGGTGGGGCAGGGAGAGGGGAAGGGGGACACTCAGGTTCTTCCTGCACTTACTAAGGTGTCTTCTTTTGAATCTTAAAAATACTTCCAGCTGCTGTGAGTTGCTCTGTCACCTCCCGCATGCTTCTGCTGCTGAGAGGTAAGCAAACATCCTCCTAGACCTTCAGGAATTTTGCTTTTGTCATTGAAAAGTCCGAGTGTTGCATGGCTGCTAAGAGCAGTTTGACCCCTAGGGGGTGATCACACCATACGGTAAAGGGGTGGCCCAAGAGGGCAAAAGCAGAGATAGGAGAACAGTTAAGTTCCCCATCTCAGACCCAACTACCGGGTAAGGACACAGGTACACCCATGTGGGCACAATGGCATCTGTCTAGTTATATCCCCCCAACTGAAAGGCAAATTCTTCCCTGGACTTGGAATATGACATCTTCCAGGTGCAAGGAACTGAGAGTGGGTAAACCAGCCCCTCCTGTTGTTCACAGGAAGTTTGGGAGTGAGGGTGGAACAGGACAGGATTCCTTCTATCTCTGCAGCAGGGACTCCAGTCGCTGAGGACACAGCCTTCCCTGACAACGTTGTGACTGCAGCGAGGCAGACCAGACTATGCCCACGGGAGGGAAAGTGAGCCATGGGTGATGCAGAGACAGAAAACAGGAATGCAGGCAACAGAAGCACACACATTCACCCAAATATGAGACACTTAGTAGGGTCGGATTCCAGCTTTGGTACAGCTCTCCAGAGTCATCCTGGTATGTGGAGGCCCAGGGTTGAAAATAGAGTTGAGAATCACTCCATCCATTCTCCACATGACACAGTTTCTCCTCTGGCCTCCGCCTCTTTGAGTGAAACTGGATGATGAAGCTGGCTTTCCACTTCTGCTTAGCTGTCAGCTGAGTCTGTGGGTCTGGGAGCTCTCTTCCCATCCCCTGCAGGCTACAGGAAATCCCCAGCATTCCCAGAGGAGAATGGGTGCCAGTGTGGGACAGACTGATGGACAGGGAAATACTTGTTCAGCAGTCCGTTCATTAAAAACAAACACTTTTTGATGTGTTCTTTTCAGTGAATTTTGGTAAACTTATACACACATATAACAGCTATCACAATCAAGATATAGAACATTTCCATTCCCCAAAGCTACCCTGTGCTCCTTCCTAGCCACTGCCCCCCAGCTCCTCACTAATCTGCTTTCTGTCACTATGGATTGCTCTGTTGTGTCACATAAAGGGAATCATCAAGCACGTAGTTTTGTGTCACTTCTTTCACTCAGTGATTTTAAAATTCTTCTGTGTGTGTGTCATTCATTTTTATTTCCAGCCAGGATTCCACTGTATGGACGTGTCACAATTTATCTGTTTATATGTTGATGTACATTAGATGGCTTTCAGTTTTTGACTATTATGAATAAAGCTGCTAAGAATGCTCACGTAGAATCTTTGTATAGACTGATGTTTTAATTTCTTTTGGATAAATAACCAGATATGAGATTGCTGGTTGTATGGAAACTGTGTGTTCAACTTTACAAGAAACCATCAAATCATTTTCCAATTGCTTGTATCAATTTATGTATTCTGATCAACAATGTATGAGAGCTCCAGTTGCTTCATATATTCTTCAAACTTGGTACTGTCAGTCTTTTTTATTTGGCCATTCTCAAGGATGTGAAGTGGAATCACATTGTGGCTTCTGATGTCAAGCATCTCATCAGGTGCTTGTCAATGATTTGTGTATCTTATTTTGTGGAATGCCTGTTCAAATATTATCCTCATTTGTATTATGTTGTTTGCTGTTTTATTATTATTAAATTGTCACAGTTTTAAAAAAAATGTATTTTACTTGACTTTTCATTTTTCTAACAATATTTTCAAAATGCAGAAATTTTAAATTTTGATGAAATCCAACTTATCATTATATAATGGTCTGTGCTTTTTGTGACCTATCAAAAAAATATTTGACCATCCTGAGATGATGGGGATTACCTTGTATTTTCTTCTAACACTTTTATAGTTTTAGCTCTTATGTTTAGGTTAATCTCTATTTTGAGTTCAATTTTATGTACAGATGAAGTAAGGATTGAGATTCTTTTTTTTAATGGGTATCTAAATGTTCCCAAATCATTTGTTGAAAAACTATCATTTTTCCAATGAATTACTTGGCACTTTTGTTGAAACCAATTGGTCACATACATATACATCCGCTTCTGGACTCTTGATTTTGTTCCATTGATCTAGAGTGCCTATTCTTTTACTACTTTTATAGTATGTCTTGAAATCAGGTAGTATAAGTCCTTCAACTTTGTATTTCATTTTCCAAATTGTTTTGGCTATTCTATATTCTTTGCATTTACATGTAATTGTTTTAATTAGCTTGTTAATTTTCACAAATAGTCTGTTATAATTTTGATTAGAATTGCATTAAATTTTTAGATCAGTTTGGGGAGAATCTATATTTTAACATTATTGACTCTTCTAATCTGTGAGCATGGTGTGAGTCTCCATCTATCTAAGTCTGGTTGAATTTCTCTTGGTAATGTTTTGTAAATGTATAAATTTCAGTGTACACATCTTGCACTTATTTTACTAAACTTATGCCTAAGAATTTTTATTTTTTTGATGTTATTGTAAGTGGTATTTCAACTTTTGCTTGTTTAATGCTTAACTTAAAGAAATAAAAATGCTTTTTTATCTTGACTTTGCCACTTTATTAAAAGCACTAATTAGTTCTAATAGTCTTTTGTGGATTCTTCATGATTTTCAATATTCACTATCATCTGCTTTTAAATAAAGTTAAGTTTTGCCTCTTTTCCTTTAATCCCTCTTTTAATCCATTTTTCATGCTTTATTGCCCCAAGTAGGCTCTCCAGTACAATGTGGAATAGAAGTTGTGGAAATGCTCATTCTTACTGTATTCCTGATCTTAGCAGGGCATTCAGTCTTTTACCACTATGTTTGATGTTAGCTCTAGTCTTCTGAGGATGCTCTTTATTAACTTGAGAAAACCCTCCTATTCCTCTGGACTAGGAAGTTTTATTATAAAGTGATGTTGAATTTGGTCAAATATTTTTCTTGCATTTATTAATGTGACCATATCCATGTTCATTTTAGGGCATGTTGGACAGCTGGTGTATCCCAAATTTCCTGTTGTCTTGCATTAGTGTTCTTTCTGTGTTTTATTTTTAAAATAACCTCCTTTGAGTTCCTGGTCTTTCTCTTCTTATTCTTCATGTTCCACCAGATTGAGTTACAACGTATGTCCAGTTCTAAAGGGGAGAGTAGAGGATTTGAGGCAGCCAGACTCAACAATGTTCCAGGTCATTCCTGCCTGTTGGGTCGTGTAAGGTATTTGTGCCTATCTGCATCTTTTCTTCCTCTGTCTATGAGATGGGAACAACATCTGCTGTAGTAAAAATATTATAGAATGAATGGGATAACTCACTCTAAGAGTTACATATGTGAAATATTTGTAACAAAGTAGAATCATTACTGATCCCAAAACAATTTTCCTAAGGGAATTTTCTTTACGGGAAAGTTAAAATGAAAAAATAAAGCAAGACAGGAAAACACAAAAACTCTGGAAAAATTTTGTGCACTGTAAAAGTTCCCATACCTTGACTCCAACTTTTCTGCTTCTTCCTACTTGCAGCCCATTCATACCTGGTGTGCACAGAAATGAATGTTAACGTGAGGAGAACCTGCTATACAGGGTGCAAAAAAAAAACAAACTCACAAGACATCCCCAAAGCAAACAGCCAAAAAAACTGACCACTTACATGATAGAGGATGGATTTTATATTCAAATTACCTGAAGTGTCAAGGAAGAAAATGAGAGAAACAACTCAAAAAGCAGACTCCTGACTTATTTTTCTTAGAAATCTCTGATAATGAATTTCTTCACCTGCTAGACTCCATTGACATTTTGCAAGCCTTCTGTAAACTATGATAAAAAATACTGAATATTTATAAATTTTATTTTGTTTCATTTTGTCTTATTTTAGGTCAGGCCATTGTTTAAACTTAAAAACCTACAAATATGCTAACCACGCAATGATACAATCATGAACAATTACATGGATGCCTACTGGCTTTTCTTGGGACACCTCTGTTCATGCCAAGAGCTGTCACTATGGGAGTGTAGATGAATTATTTTCTGGGAGGAAGAAGTGGAGAAAAAGCAAAGGACATCTCACTTGTCGTTTTAACCTTGGGGGAACAGGATAAATCTGGTTTTGGCATCTCTGTGAGGAAAAGAATATCTTGACACATACATAGAGCTCTTGCAGAAAGCCTAGTATCCATCGGCAAGAAAGGGCGAGATTCTGAATACATCTAAATAACTGGCATAGCAGTGAAATGCCTGACGAGGGCAGGTGGCTCCCCAGAATGCAAATCACGCTGCTTGCCACGTGCATCACATTGGACATGAGTAGGACTCCAGCTCATGTCATGAAACGGCTTTTAGTGAAGTTTCTGCAAGTAAATGAAAGTAGCATTGCTAAGAATCATGTTCATAATCCGATTTCTAGAGCAGAGCTGAGTGGACAGCACTACATCTATAGTGAAAACGAAGTGTTTCCCTGTTGAGATGCACACAGGCAAGATGGTTGGTCAGTGTATCGAGTGTGCAGGAACTTCACACTCTCCTCAAAGTCAGAGGTGGTGTGAATTTTGGCATCTGTCCTAACTACTAAGATGTGTTCTTAACTTGTTCTCAAACTACAAGGTACAAGACCCTCTTGGGAGCAATGATTATAAGGACTCTGCCTACCGTGGGAGGAAATCATGCCTCCAGAATCACTTCTTGCTCCCCAGTGGGTTTTATTTCATTAAAATATTCCTAATGTTGAAATTAGGCTTTCTTTGATATCTCTCCCATATTTTTTTCTTCAAATAATTTAGGACAAAAATCAAATCAAATCATCTTACTTTTCTCCTATTCGTATTATCTAGAGAATACTTTTCTATGCTTCTCTCCAAGTGGTCTTGGCTCAAACCTAAAAAAGAGGGTCCCTCTCTTCATAGAACTTTTATGGCCAACACAGCTAGAGCCTGCATGATGAAAACAGGCATGTGGAAAATTCTCCCAGTCACCTGTCCAGTTGTTTCAGTTCCATTCTGATCTGTGTATATTTTTTCTCAGTAATGTTATTCAAGGGTCAAATTCCTAGCTTCCCTGGTGTAAATAAATCCACTATGTATAACCAGGCTACAAGAGAAAACACATCTCCGTTTATAGAGTGCAAGAGAGAGTTCCCTTTGATGAAAAAAAAGAGTTAAATGTTTATAAGAAATTCCACAGGTCTGGATACCATTACCTTTAAACAATTAATAAAAGTGACACTAGGACACAATAAATTCTAGCTTTCAAAGAAACAATTTGACTTTGTACATTGCTTCTGCCTCACTGCTGTTTGAGATGAAAGCTATGGTCACTGAAATGAAGCTCATCAGCATTAAAGAGAAACAGGGATGGCAAATGCTGTCATGCAGGCAGGAACTTAGGGATCCGAGGGAGGCAGCCCCAGAGACTTGCATCTACAAATGAGCAGGACCAGCGCCGATGACATGACAGTATTTCAAGTTTTAAACAGATAAGAAAATAAGCAAGTGGTAGATTAAATATAGATTTACGTCCTACTTTCCTTTGGTCCGCTTCTATTGTTTAAAAAAAACCCTTATGCTTTGACAAAAGAGGTTTCTGTGAACTGACTCTTGAAGCCAATGGAAAAATAAATACATATGCAAATAAGGAATAATGAATATGTAACCTAAGTGGTCCCAAGTTTCCCCACCATTCTGGCATTTCTTTTCTTCTGAAATCTAAATAGTTCTTATAGCTAACACTTGTTGACCGGTTGGTATATGCCGTGTGCTAATCTTCGATCCATCAGTCTTTACTGGGACCATGTCAAATCCTACCTCTTCTGCCCCCAACTGCCAGAGGGAAGTTGGAACATTCTCTGCAGAGCACATCTGATTGTCCTTCCCTTGTCCCCGACCTTTCACCAACCTCCATTATTCTCAGGAAAATAGCCAAAAGTTTTGATTTACCTACAATGTTACAGATCTCCATGCACCTTAACTGTGTCATGAATGCACTGTGCTCCCCCTCATTTTGGGGCTTTGGGGAGATGGCCTTTCAGCTAGTAGGGTGCTCATACTACCTCCTGCCACCAGCCATGTAGGACCCTTTCCCTCTGCTTCTTGTGTTGAACTAACTCCACATATTTCTCGGATCTCAGCTAAAATGCCATGTCCTGGAGAAGAATATCCAGACTCCCCAAGTTAGACCAGTTCCCATGTTACACTGTCTCATAGCACCTGTGTCTCTCCTAGGCTGTCTTCATCATAGTTATAGCTGTGCATTGTGAAGGTGACCCTCTGGTTCATGTAGGTCTCTTCATTAGACTGGAAGCACTGTGAGGGCAGGGTCTCCTCTGTTTTTGTTTACTAGAGTTTCTCCCTGCTCCTAGTTCAACAGCAGGCACAGAACAGGTATGTGACGCATATTCACTGAATGGATGGATGGATGGATGCTGATAAAAATTGAAGACCAAGCCAGCCTTAACTGGGGACTTGTATTATCCAGGGAACCAACAGTTCTCAAAGAAAGAAACCATGTGCCACATCAATCAAACTGATCTGTTCTCAGGAGGCTACATTTTTGTTATTGTTGTTATTACGAACTTCAGACCCAACTAATTTAAGCCTTCATTTTCCAGTGTTGAAAGTGGCTTTGCCAGATCCTGACACTTAGCAATGAGAGGACTGTGATCCACAGGCTACCTTTTATCCAAGGCTTAGTCATAAAACCTTTTCTCCCTCCAAGTATTTCACAGTTCCTCTATTTCTGCACAATGGCATCCCTCCTACATTTTAATAAAAAATTCCTTTCCTTTGAAGCACAGGTTAGCCTTCAGTTACTTTTTCCCTGCTTGTCACTGTATCATGTTCCTTGAAGGTACGGTTGCTGGCTCATAGTCTTCCTCTTCAGCTTGATTCCTTCTGCTTTCTGGGGGATTTCAATGCCTGTGAAGCTCAGCCATGCCAAGCACTGTTCTTACTGCTTCCTTCACCCACCACAGCTAAAGCCACTCCTAGTACTGCTCCCACTCGAACCAGCATCCCCCTGACTTCTCAGGCCCATCTCCATCCACCCCACACACACTGCCTAATGCAGCAACCCTTCAACCACTCAAAACTTCCGGCCCCATATTTGCTCTGCTTCCAGCAGTCAGCATCTTGCATGCGCTACAGACACTCGTCTTTCTAGAGACTCTGTCCTGAAAATCCCCAGCTCTGCATCAATCCGCAAACACGCCCTCTCCGCTCCTGCGTCTGAGCTCTGGTGGAGCTCTGCTCAGCACTGCTGGTTAGCCTAGTGGGACGTTGGTTGTCTGCACTGGCCGCTGAGCCCACGGTTCTGTTTGGAATGTCCTTGGCAGCACTGTAAGGCAGTAACCAAGATTTCACCATGTGCTTCCCTCCCTTACCCAGCCCTCTCCTGCACTCCGCAAAGGTGCCTAGCCTCCAGCTCTATCAAGGAAACGACAGAGAAGGAATGGGACAGGATTCCTCCTCTACAGCCCTTCCATCTTTAAATTGTGTGCAGTCACCGCAATCCTTCTGCCTGCCTGGATCTCATAGAATGAAGGGTCCTCTCTGCCGACTTAGGACAACTTCCTTCACCTCTGCTTTGGATCAAATCTCCCATTCATTTTCTCTCCCCCTTCCTGTCAGCATGTCTCCACACAAAACAATTACCTGTTCTCTGCCTCAGCCTCTTTCGTGAACATGGTAAGCTGGGAGCAATGTCTGCAGGGGCCTCTTGTCCTGTGCAGCTCTAGGATTCCCCCAGCCTCCCCTGTGCCTTAACCATGGACTCTATGATATCTTTATCCCATTCTTCGTAAAGCAGTCTTAGGTAGCTGACCCACTTTTACTTTGCCGTTGCTCTTATCTTGTATTGCTTTAGGACACAATTTCTAGAATACATCTCAGGTATTGGCAATCTGTTAAAAGTTCAGAAACCTGGCAACTGATCCTGCTAAGCACAGGCCTTTGAGGTTCCCCCCTCCCAAATTAAAAAAGAATGGAGGATTATTCACTTACACTGAAAACACTCTCTTCTCTTTGAACACTCTTTCTCTTTCCCTTCAAACTTTCAGAATATAGTGTACATACATGATCTACATGTACAGTTGATTAATCATGGAGTGAACTCATTCATTGTGAATGTAATGCAGTCTGCTTACTGGCAGAGAGAGGTGTGGAGGAGGAATAAAGATATGAGTAAAAGAAAAAGAACTCGAACTTAAAAAAGATCAACAGTTAGATGCAGGGACATGATATGGAGACTTTCACTTATCCTCTTATTTTCTAAGTACATAAAGTGGGATCCAAAACTGAAAGCTTTCAGAGCATAAACATTTGCTCATATACCTTGTCAAAAAGGATGAGATAAAACAAACGTGTTCTTAAGTCTTTCTCCTGAAAAAAAAATTATGTTTGGCAGATAAGGGAAGTGGTGTGCTTTGCTTGAAGGAGTCTTGGGGGCAGAATTCTCATCCAGTGAGTCGGACATCCTGGTTTATTGTGTGACCTCTAGATGCCTCCGTTTCCCACCTGTAATGAAAGACCATGGGGCTAGCTCATCTTCAAGATCTCCTCAAGGCTTATATTCAGTATTCCCTGTGTCCATCTTGATAGGCACAGGTGCAGGAACTTAGAAAGTGCTTGCTTAACTTTTAACTATATATGTATCTTGGATTTTATTTATTTTACTACAATAAAATTTTGGTCTCCTCAAAGGTCAGATAAATCAAAAGAAAGGAAAATTATTTGTTAGGAAAACGTTTTGAGTAAGGAGCCAATTCACAGCTCCAAATCACATCCAAGTGCCCTGGTGGCAGTGTTGGGATTGTGTGTAAGAGCACCCGAAATCCTGGGGAGACCACCTCGCCTACTGCGAGAACAGACCCAGCCGGAGGCTCCCTGATTCTGCAGTTAGCACAGCCACTGTTTCAAACAAGGAGTTAAAACTTTCTGGTTATATTACTTCACTGCCTTTTCTCCCGTGCATCTGAAATTTCTCATAGCCCTCTCTGATGTTCCATAGGGAGAACCTGGACACTTGGAGAGGCATAGGAAGATGTCACGAGTGGGATAGCCGGAAGAGTGGGCAAGGCGGTGGGGAAGCCACGCTGCTCCCAGGTCTCCAGGTGGGCCTGGTGTCCTCTCTCTGGATCTTCCCCTGGTGGGATGGATTGGTCTCATCTGCAGTCCTTTCCACAGCTCTTCTGGCTCCTGACTTTAGAAAAACTCTATGTGATTATTTTACAAGTTCTAGGGGATTGAGAAGTTTATGTTTTTGTTTTGTTTCTTTTCTTAATCCTTTAAACATGTTTCTAGAGAATTGGTTCCCAGACATTCGTGAATAATTTTTTCAAAAAAATTGAGAACATAGTTTGCTCTAGTACAACAATTTGTTAAATATCCCTCAAAACTACTAAGATTATCACCATTTCATTTAAAACAGGACACTGTAACACTACAAATGTGAACTGGAAAGACGGTCTCATCTTATGCCACAAAACAGTCTCTCTCACAAGGCGATGGAAACATTAAGCAGATGTATTTGAAAACACAATACTATTTTTATTTTTCTCATTTTTGTCTTAAACTGGTTAAAACTTCGCCACTGCTTGGCACCATTTTATGGATCACCATTTTGGGGTTACTCTTTTAGAGGAGACTCCTGGGTAAAAACTGATGGCTCTTTCATGCCCATTTTTTTTTGGAACACTGTTACATTAGGGAAGTCCACAGGAAGGTGGAGTTCCTTTCTCTTACACTGTTTGTGCAGGGCTCAGATTTTAACATGGCACATGCTACATTGCATTTTGTGTGGCTTTCTCGAATACATATTGGGAGGGCAGGGACACTTTCAGGGTCTCCTCTCTTCTGTAAAGAAGCAGGACTATCTGGCTTTCAGAGGGAGCTGTCCTCTTGCTGACTGATGTGGAGCCATTCTCCATATGCATGTCCCCAGTATAGACATGCGTACACATGGTCTGGGGACAAGCAGGCAGACAATGGCTCCTTATTCTCCATTGTCACCTTCAATGCGGAGCCTGAAAACCGTGGGTGTAAACATCGTTGAACATAAAAATTATTTTTCCCAGGCCGGCCAAGTGGGTGGACTTTACAGAGCAAATATGGGAATGGTAAATTTTGAAACAGTCCTTCTGTTTCTGATTTTTAGTAAGAATGGATGCATTATTGTTTCGTGCAACTTTTTTAATTTAGTGATTTAAAACTAATGTGGTGGATGACAGTTGGGAAACAAAATTTGACTGGCAGCATGATTGATGGTTGTTGAATTTTTTGGCAGGCAAATGGACCCCAGGCTTTGGTCTGGAATAGGCAGAATGAAGCAAAGAAAATTGAATTGGCCTGCCCAGTAAAACAAGGAGAATCCAAAATTTTCATGGAAGCTTAAAAGGAAGATGTGAGAGAGCTTATGGATGAATGAGGAGTAGGGAAGGATTGAGGCCAGCTGTGTGGAAGGAGATCCGAGGCAGGGGTCAGCCAGGGCGATGCTCCTCTGGCGGAAATGGCCAGGAGATCTCCATGACTAGGGGGTCCTATGTGTGCCAACAGGCAGTTTCCAGCCATCTGCTGTATGGCCAAGTAAACTCTCGCCTTACTTCTGACTCCTTAGGGGACTTCTTTAAACTACCATCTTGTGTGCGTCATACCTTGGAAAAATCATGGAAAAGTATCCATGTTTCCACATTTGGTCATTTGGTTTGATGAAGAGTGGAGAGAGAAAGCAGATGCAAGAGATGAGAAACTAAGCGAAACAGATAATTGAACAGAAGGAAGATATTAGGACAGGGAGTAACGACGTGAAACGGAAAGCCCCTGAGACTCCTGAGAAATTCAGGGAGTCAGCGAAATGAGGGGTGGAGAATGAACTCATTTTTATTTCAGCTAAAGTGAGGGGTGCTCTCATAAAATGGAAGACTTGGAAACATCCTCACAGCTGATTCTTGGGTTCCACTCATCTGATGTTAGCAAATGGCAACTTCTCCTGACTTGGTGCAGACCAGTTGAGTGATGTCTTCAACTTTATGGCATAAACAGAACCAGGAATGCAGCCTATGACATCCAATGTTCTTATGTCATGGGACAACTGTTCTAAAGTTTTTCTCACCACCCAGAACTTTTCCTAGGAAAATGGTTATAATGGTAATACTTCAAAACTGGACTGGTTTTAGCCCTTGATTCCATAAAGCTGAATTATATAAAATATTTTTTTCCTTCAAAAATTATGGGTCTTTTGAGAAAGCAACATCAAACAGAAATTTCTGAGATCAGGAACAGGAAATGAGTGATTCAGCAGGCTGGATTCCACCCAAGGAGCCGTCTCTGCAGCTGTAGAGAAGAGCTGAGAAAAGTTCCAGGGGACTTGCCTGGTACCGCTTGAAAGTAGTCAGGCTGGGAACCACAGAGAACTCTCTTGAGTGTGATGAAGACCAGTTGGAAAGCCCAGCTTAGAATCCCCAGAAATATGTCAGCCTGGACCCACTCCACATGAACATCCTTTAACTGCCTGTGAATCCATATTTGGAGGTGGTCCAGGGTGACTCAGGATTTGAGAGAGGGAACATCTTCCCAGGCGGGAATATCCAGGTGTTTGCTCTGCTCTGAGCAGCTGAACAGACGATTTATCCTGGAGGCTGGCACTACTGTGCATTTTCCAAAATCTAATAGAGTGCTGGCTGTTGGGCAAGGAGCACTCCCTGGCAGAGCTGGGCAGCTGAGTTAGCACTGATTCATTTGCCCTATGTCTCTCTCTCAATCTTTCGGTCGTCTTAAAGCATGCTCAGCAAACACCCAACTTTGCCTGTTTTTAATCTAATGATTCTGGTTGCACAATTCTGCTAAGCCCATGGGGAACCATTTTGGGAGGAATTGCCCAGGTGATGTGACTCCCGCCACTGGAAAAGAGCAGTGCCCTCAGACGTGACTCTTGAACATACTGTGCCTTAGTTTCAGCACAAAAGCAGAACCCTTCTACATCCTGTAAGCATTTCTGGTACTGAATCAGTCCCCATACTTGTCCCCCATATCCTTCTCCCACACTCCCACCTATGCACCCATGGCAGGTCCTCTTCTCCACAGGCCCAGATTCCTGTAATAGAACTGTCTCAGTGGGTATCTCTGTCTCTGCACTGTCCATATTCCCATCTATTCCTTATGCTATCCCCAGTTTAATCTTTCTAAAAACATTATTTTCATCATGTCTCTGTCCTGATCAAAAATCTTAAGACATACCTGTAATATCTTTATAGCATCAGATGGAATTTTCTCTGGATCTTGCCTGTGCTATGTTGTATTTTTTGCATTTCTGCAACAGCATACAACCTGTTCACAATGAGCTGGGGTACATACACAGGGACACAGACACACATCGTGTGTAGTAAGATATTAATTGGTCTTTTTCTGCCATCAGATACTTCTGTCAAAGGCCCAGACCTGAAGACAAGGTTTGATAAGTACTCCCAATTCTTTCAAGGGCCCAACAACCTCCAGAGATTATCAAAGGTGGTCATAAATGGCTTATAAGTCTCTGTCCCAACCCCCAAATGTTCATAACAAGAGAAGACTGGAAATTCAAGGAAAGTTTGATGTTGTAGGTCAGTTCTGTAGTTTCAGTATTGCACTGGTGTCTGAATGGAGAATGGCAAGCATTTCTCCTCTCTCAGGCCAGGTGAGAGAAGCTTTAAGAAAGCCATGAATGAAAATTTTGGGGGTCGGGAATGAGGGGAAGCTGCCATTTCCTCCCATGGCGAAATGCTGCTGAGCTGCGGGGTCTGCAGGCCTTCCTGAGGGCCACCAGCCCAGCAGAGGGAAATTTGTTCAAACTGTGCTAGGGATAAATTTTATGTGTCTCTGAGAGTTTGTGGCATTTGTAAATGTGGGTGGTGATGCTTGCTTCTCACCTGGAGAACCCTGAAGGCAGCACACTGGACTGAAGAGCTCCAGTTACAGGCTGAAGAGAGAGGTGAGCAGGATGGCTTGGAGGTTGGAGTTCTGCCAGGTACCTAGACATTGAAGAGCATGGCCAACCTCAGGCTCCATGAAGAGGACTTCCTTCTGGGCTGCACACCAGAGTCTTCCAAGGAAAGGAGCTTGGGATGGTCAGGAGGAGAAGAGAGAGAGCTGGAGAGCAGAGCCCGCATCAGGGAGCTGCGTGGTGCGGGAGTCTGCATGGGGCTCCTACAGAAACTGCACTTGTACCACATGAGAAACGAGCCTCAGGCCGGCCCCTGTTGACCAAAAGCATCAGCAGGAACAGTTAAGTGACATAAACTAACAATTTCATTTTTTTTACTTGATTCTCAATACTTGAGAGGGTTGATAAGGGAAGCGAGGGCTGGTACAGCTTGTTTGAGGCAGTGGGTGGACAAATGATAACTTCCTTATTATTACTTATTGAAATAAAAACAGTAGACTATACAATAAGTTTAAACTGTACAATAAGTATTCTACTTATACATGTATGCACAAAATGTAGCTAGAAGTTTTATTTTCTAAAAAATTGATTCCCTGAGCACTTTGCAGATTTAGTATATCTTAACAAGATGATTGTCACTTGTGATAAAGAAAGAATTAACAGTTCTTTCCTTAAGGAATCCGTATGGGTGACTGTCATGAAGACACATAAACAGAGTGTAACATGCGCCATCATTTGACAGATATTTAGTGCTTCCTGTCTTTTGTACAGGAGCTTGCTGTAGGCAGGCTTAGGTACAGTGTGATGGGAATGCAGGGAAGGCTCTCCCCATGGTATTCAGAGTGCTGGTGACTTGGCCACAGCTGAACAGATCAATGTCATTTATCATTCCTCCAAAAATCTACTTCTTTGGTTTTCCCTGGAACAAAATTCATGCTTCTCTCTCCTCATTTTCTCACTGACTTTTGTTTCCATGAAAATGCCCTGTTTCCGATGCTCTGCTTATAAAATATTACTTATCTTTGTGCCCCAGCTCAAGCCCTGCCTCTTCCCTAACTACTCCCTGCCCTTAAGGTCTAAGACATTTTTATTTCTCCTTGGTGCTCATTCATATTCTGCCTTATTGTGTCACTTGCCATGTTTAAACTTGTGACACTGTTGTTTGCCTGTCCACAGCCACTCCCCACTTTAAGGGTCAGACATACAGCTTTCTAGCTTTTTGTTCACTGGCCAGTAGTGTGTGGCTCCATCCTGGTCAGTGGGGCTGGGTATTTGGCTGTTATTGAATATAGCTCACATAACATAAAGTTCATCCTTTTAAAATAAACAATTCAGTGGTTTTTAGTATATTCACAAAGTTGTGCAGCAATTATCACCATCTAATTCCAGAACGTTTTCATATTGACTTGGCATCTAACTTTCATGGATTTTTGCATCTAATATTCTACATAAATGAGGACTAAATCTCATCCACCCGGTGCAAGAAAAAACACTTCTTATTTATGTACTAAGAGGAAAGTAAATGAAAGTCTAGAGACTTCCATTGCTGGCTTGATAAAGTCAACGGTCATGTTGGAAAAGCCCATGTGGCAAGGATCTGTGTGTAGCCTCTATGAGCTGCGGGCACTTTTTAGGAGCTGGGTGCCACCTCCAACCAACAGCCCGTAAGAGGCCAAAGCTGTCAGTCTTAACAATGGCAAAGAAATGAATTTTGTCAATGACTTGAGCAAGCTTGAAAGAGGATTTTTTCCCAGCAGGGCCTCCAGATGAGAATGCAGCCAGGCACTATCTCAATTGCAACTTTGTTATATCCTAAGCAGAAGACCCAGTTTAAGCCATGTCTGGAACCTTAACACACATAAACTGTTAGATAAGATATGTGTGTTGCTTTAAGTTGCTAAGTTTGTGGTAATATGCTACACAGAAATAGAAATCTAATACATCTGACTTAGCATCTTCTACTGCTCCTTTCCATGAATGCTCCTGCATCTTGTATATTGGGCAGCCAACTTTCTCTGGTATTATAAACATCAAGAATTGGGCCTGACAAACTGAAGAGAAGTCACTAGGATGATACAGATTTTGCTGCAACTTTTGAAGATACTATTATTCTTCATATTCCTTTGAAGAACAATAGTCTGAAAGTCAGTCTAAGAAAGTTTGCAACACATGGTGAAATCTTCAGGAGCTTTTCCTACCATATGGAGAAGG
This sequence comes from Manis pentadactyla, assembly GCF_030020395.1. Classification (NCBI taxonomy): domain Eukaryota; kingdom Metazoa; phylum Chordata; class Mammalia; order Pholidota; family Manidae; genus Manis; species Manis pentadactyla. The sequence continues at coordinate 50,545,780 of NC_080025.1, forward strand.
CTGGGGAATACAGACTTGATATTAACAGTGCCATTGCTAGGACTGAAAATCTGAAAGAGACAAGATACAAATCCTCCCTGCTTTCTTCTGATGAATGAGGAGATTGAGGACCCAGAGATGTGATACGAAACAGCTTGATGGAGCGCACAGAGCATTGGGTTTGGACTCAGGCATGCTTGTGTTCAAATCCTATAACTGCTGCTTCCTGACCTCAAATAAGTTACTTAATCTCTATGATTAAAGTCGTCTCACATGAAAAAAATGCAGCCAAAATTTATCTTGAATTTTTCTTGTGATGAGTAAATGAGAAACATGCAAAGCACTGAGGCTGGGTTGGCACATAGCTACACCATTAGGTATACTCAGAAGTAACACTATTCAAAGTTCTTTTTTCAGTTTTTAACTTTTCCATCCTAATTTCTGTAATACTTCTCCAGGAAAAGCCAAGCCATGACCGAGCTTTTGTGCAGCACAGCTCACGGTCCATTGGCAGAAGGCTGGCAATCCACGTGACTTTGGAACATCATCTGCATCCTCAGCTTTGCATCTAAGCAGGAAACAAACATCCAAAGAGGCAAAGTTCTGGACTATATTTGCTATTGGGATTGGCTTTTCTATATTAAAAGCTACTGTACTCACAGAACCTCCCAGGAAACATGTCATGAAACTGCTGCTTCAGGCCACTTTGCACCTGTCCAAATACCCATGACTTGAGGCTCATGCTTACTTAATTGGGGAAAACATGGTAGTTAAACATGGAGGGGCAGTGCCTTCCACTGCCTGAGTCCAGCCTTGTTCTGAGAGGCTTTTAATTACTCTCAGACACATTTTCAGGGCTTTTAATTACTCTCAGGGACACATTTTCCCCAATCTTTGTTGGTAAGGTTTCTGGGCAGAAGGAATACCAGAAAAAACACTGAGGCAGGGAAGTATTTGGAGCATCTGAGGAACTACAAGAAGGCCAGTGTGTTTGGAAGATGATAAATTAAATGCCAGAGCGGCAGCAAAAGAAACTATCAAGATAGAAAGAGGCCAACATAAATAAATCCCTGCAGGCTGTGGTATAACGTTTGAAATGTTTTCTAATTGTAATAAGGTTTCTATTTTTTAACAATTTAATCGATCATGTAAGAAATTATGCTCAAGTCACAGACCATTTCCAGTAGTGCCAAATGTCCGTCTGTGCCCCTCACACTGCTGTTCCCATCACTCCCCTGCTGGGCATCCACTCTTAGGAAGTTCACATTTACCAACCCCTTGTTTTAATTGTGGTTTTGCCTCATAGGAATGCTGCCTCAAACAAAGATATGGTAATATTTAATATAGTTTTGACTTTTTAAGAAATAGAATGATTCTCCATGTCTTCTTTGGCAACTCTGTGTTATCTCCACTTTTCATTTTCTAGATTCACTATATATATGTGTGTGTGTGTGTGTGTGTATATATATATATATATATATATATATATATATGCTTATATATATATATGCAGTTGTTTTATTCATGATAATATGGAAATATCCTAATGGACATTTGGTTGTTTCCAATTTGTATTATAACAACCAATGATGCTATGCATATCTGTATTCATGTCATATTGAACGTATCTGCAGTAGTTTCTCTGGGACATATAAATACTAGTTTCTCTGGGACATAGAATAACTGAATCTTACATCACACATATTATCAAATTGAACAGAAAATGCCATATTGTTTTCCAAAATGATTGGACCAAATTATACTATCAACAGAGTAAGAATCCCCATTGTTACATGTTTGCCAATACAAATTATTTTCCAATTTTTGAATTTTTTGCCAGTCTTTTGGTGGTAAAATTGTATCTCATGGTTTTAATTGCCTTTGGCTCATTGCTAATAAGGATGAACATCCCATTCTTTGTTAATTTGTTTTCATGTTTCTTTTTCTATGAAATATCTATTTATATTTTTACCCATTTAAAGAATAAGTTCTTTATCTTTTTCTTACTGATTTGTATATGTTCTTTATAGATACTAGATAATAATCCTTTTCTGCTTTTATGCATTATCTTTGCTTAACCTGTGGCCTGTCTTATCATTTATTGATACTGTTCTTTCAAAAGTAGATATTTATATCTTAGAATTTATTTTACTTTACGATTTGTACTTTTTGTTTCTTGTTCACTGAATCCTTTTCTACTGGAAATAAGAAAGATATTCATATTCTCTTCCAATGTTACAAAGTTTTTCTTTTTAAGTCTTTAATTTATCTGGAGTTAATTCTTCAGTTTGGTAAAGAGGTATAAGAATATTACTTATTCTTTCTATAAGGTTACTCCATTGTCTGAGCACTATTAATTGAATAATCCATCCTTTCTCCATTGATTTGCCATACCTGTCCTGTATTTTTATATGTTTTTATATATTTATATTATCTATATTTTTAATATCGGAAGTCTTTCTGGGTCTCTTTCTAATGTCCCCTCTTAGATATTTGCTTAATAATTCCTTACATTCTTTCAAGAGTTTGCTGTTTTTATCTAGTATTTTAAGTTCTTTTCAACAGGAAGTTTAGTCTGAAGAACTGACCCTCTGTATTCAACATCTGCAGATTATCTAACTTTAAACCACTCTCACATTTCTGGGTTACATTCAGTTTAACCATGACATTATCTTTTTATTATTATTATTTTTACACTGTTAAATTTGTTTTGTCAGTTTTTAGGATTGGCTTGTAATTTTCTTGTTCATTTTGTTCTTCTTTGGATATTGTGCCATAGTCATCCTATGCTTATAAAATGAGTGAGGGGAGTCCTTCCATTTATACTCTCTGGGAGACTTTATGTGAAATTAGAATGATTTGTCATTTGAAAATTTGGTATAATTTTCCTCTGAAATATCCTGGATCTTTTTCTTTCTGGTTGGATTGTAATATATTGCTTCAATTTTTTGATGTCATAAGAATTTTTTGGCAATCCATTTCTCCTTGACTCATTTGTGCTCACTTATGTTTCATAAAATATTGGCTTACAGTTGATCTTTTAAAGTATTTTCTTTACTAATGCTCACTTATGCCTCCCTTCTTTTAGTCTTGAGTAATCTCATTAGAACGTTTTTCAAACAACCAAGTTTACTCTTTGTTCACTACCTCTATCTTTATTGTCCATTTCATTAACATATGGCAAATTTGTAACATCTTTGATCTATCTACTCTCTCAGTTTGTTTTGTGATTCTTTGACTGGAAGCTTAGCTGATCATTTTTCATCCTCCTTTATTTATAATTAAACACTAAAGACTAAAAAATGTTCTCTAGGAAATGCCTTAGATTTACTCCACAAGTTTTAAAATACTGTATTTTAAGTATCATTCAGTTCCAGTGGTTTGTACTTTAAATATGATTTCCACTTTTACATGTACATGATTTAGAAACACATTTTTCATTTCCATACACATACAGTTTTTTTCTTAAGGTTTTTTTTTTTAATTAATTGCATTGCTATCAAAGAACATGATCTGGATAATACCAAATTTGTTCATATTTCTCAACAACTTAGAATGTGATATTTCAATAAATGCTCCCTTGTGTATAGAAAATGTATATTGATTGCATACCCAGTTTTCTATCTATCCGTTTATTTATCTCAAGCCTGTAAGTTGGGTTGCTAAATTCCCTATATTTTTACTATTTTGGGAGTCAGTATGACTTAGCAATAATACATGTTTAATTTTTCCCACTGTGTTAGTGAATTTGTCAGTTTCTTTCTTTTTTAAAACTAATTTTAATGTATATATTTGAGGTACTAGGTGACAAAAATCCTGGTAATATAAAATTTTTAGAATTGTGTAACAACTTTTTAAATCTGCAATAAAGAATCTTAATTTAAAAATTTATTTTGTCTGAAATTAATATAACTATACCCACTTTCTTTTGGTTATTTGTTTAGTACATTTTTCCTAGCTTTTACTTTTAAATCATGTAGTACACCATGATTTCTTCTTATAATCATTCAAATGTTGATTTTTTTCTGAAGTCAACAATTATCTCTTTTAAAAATTTATTTAGTTCACTACAGTATATCATCAACACATCTCCCAACTCTCTCTTAATTAACTGAGCCACCTGTTAACAGCTTAAACACATTGTCATGTCATCTTCTTGGAAATCTCTTTCCGGAAAGCGTGGACTTACTCCAAAAGGTCTACTTCCCTTGCTGGACTTTTGGGACTTCCTTTCACCATCATCTTGGGAATTCTCTTCTTTCTTGAGCTGAAAACCGCATTTCATGGATCCAATTCCTTCCTGGTTTTTGACCAGTCTCATTGTTGGTTTTGGGAGAAAATGCTATATAGTTTAAGTTTGTCCCTATAAATTCAGTCTCCGTACTTTTCTACCCTGCTTTTGCTGTAGGAGGTTGATTTTTATGCATTGCGTCAGTCTTTTGCCCTCTGGCAAGAGGGGCTAGACCAGTGAGTGGCGCTAGCAGGAGATCAAAGGGGAGTGAAGTCAGAGCATTTAACCACTGGCTTCTTTCCTTACTGCTTTCCACTAGTTGTCAGTGTTCCTTTGCTGAGTTCTTGATGACCTTTACCAAAGTTAAAGCTATTCTTTTGGACTTGCGGTAACCACTGCCTTCCTTGGTCATTCTGGCCCAGGTGTGCTTACTGTTTTGCATAATTTTAGCACTAGAGCCCTTTACCACCCCACCTTGTTTCCAGCCCACACCTTCAGAACTAGTATTGCATTAGATTCATATTACTCCTTTTCAGTGTGCCATCTTTCTTGCTGGCAACCCGACTGATGATATAGGCTTCACTGGTTTCCTGAGACAGTATGCATGAGAAGAAAATATTTTATATACTGCATGTCTAAAATATTTTTATTCTATCCTCAAAGTAGAATAATAGTTTTACATACTTCCTGGTTACAAATAATTTTTCTTCAGAATATTGAAGACCTTGTTCCATTGTCTTCTTGTTTCCATTATTGCTTTTAAGAAGAACATTCTTAAAAATCTCCATTCTCGATATACTGAAATTTTATAATGTGGTGTATTGCATGCCCATTTTCATGCATTTTATTTGACCCTAGATGGTAACTTACAATTGGAAAATTACAGCCTTCAATTCTGGAAATGTTTTGAATTGTTTCTGTTCACTCTGGACTAGTTTTTTGTTTTCTTTTTATCTTTGTTCTGCCTTTTATGTTTCCATGTTGTCCTTTTGTTGTATTTCCTGGGAGATTTCCTCTATTTCTCTTGTAACTCTTTTACTTAGTCTTTCATTTCTGTTATCATAATTTTAATTTCCACATGGTCTTCCAGTTTCCTCATTATTCAGTTTTTATAACATCCAGTTCTTGTCTCATGGATGCAATATAGTGTCTTATCTTTCTGGGAATAAGAATAGGTGTTTAAAACATTTATTTCCTTGCAGAGTCTGCTTTCTCCATGTTGTGTTTATTTCTGCTTTTGGTGGACTCTGTCTTTCCTGCTTGAGAATTTCCTCTGCTGTCTAGTGATCCTGGATACAATGGCGAGTTGCTCATCTTAAAAGCAGAAACTATGTTATTGATTGGAAGCTCTGATCACATGTCTGCAGCTTGTTGACTATGGTTTCCCTGTAGCATGAACTAGTCTTTCCATTTCCCTGGAAGTCAATCTCTTTAGGTTCTTTCAGTTAGTAAGATGCTATGAAGAGTAACTTTTAACTTGCTATCTTCCATGTCATACTCTTCTTTTTCATATTTTCATATTTTCTATCTCCTTATCTGTCTATGCTATGTACCAGGTAAATTTATTCAGTTCTATCTTCTAGTTTATTATCATTTCCATTGTCTAATCTGCTGAAAGTTTTTCCTTCAATAAAATAGTCATATCTATTTCTAAAAGATCTTTAAGAAATTTTCCTAATCCTTTTGTTAATTTTGTGTTCCTTACTAATGTTTTTCAGTTTGTATTTGTTTTGAAGTATTTCATACATATTGATCTTATATTCTAAATCTTATAATTTTAAAATTAGTGTTCCTTGAGGGGCTCAATATTTGTTCTTTATCTGCTTACTTTCTTATGGAGGACTGTTTCCCTGGTGACATGGAAATACATCACTGTAAACTCGTATCTGACTGCACATGAGCTGTGGAAGCACTGGGGATAGTTTTCTTTAGAAATAATGTGAGTTTTGTATGAACAACTTGTTAATGTTTGAATTAAAATGTTGGGGCTTGGATTTCCCAGAATGTAGGTAGTGTATATTTAAACTCCAGATCTGCAGGAGAGCAGGCTTTTATAAATTATGATTGAGAATCATTATTATTTTATCCCATTTCCAGCAGGAGGTAAAACACATGTTTTCTTGGAAGAACCTGTGTGTCAGTAATAAAAAAATGCTGGGTAACAAACAACTCCAGGTGATTTATATCACACCTCAGAGACTTAGACTGTAAGAGATAATTCCTGTGCTGAGTCTGTGGATCCAAAACACTCTTCAGGGAAGTTGTCCTCCATGCAATGGATTAGAACGCATACTACTTCAGTTGTGTCATACTCCAACTTAATATGGCACATCAGAACTTACCACAGCAGAGGAAGAGAGCTTGGAGAATTAAACACCAGGAGTTCTACATGCCACTTTCACCCCTAGACTATTGACCACCTGAAAGACGGCTGAACCTTGATCCAGCAAGGGGAGGAGAGGTGGACGTATTGGTGAGTGCTAGTAATACCTACCACATCCATTGATTGGCAGTGGATTCTTCTCATCTCTTTTGGTTGCCCTAGCTTAATGCTGGAGTCTCAGATTTAGCATCCTGACCTTGTTAGGATGCTAACAGGGTTAGGACCTTCTATAGCTTCATCTTGTTTGTGGCATACAAATGTTAATCTCCTAGATTCTAAGTTCTTCATATCAGCATTTGGTCCAGGGAGCATTTATTTTATGCTCATTTATTTGCACTCCTTTGCTTTTCAGTTCACTGCTTTCTTCTTTGGGGATCAGGGGTTGTGGGAAAGTATCCTTGTTTTCTTGCTAGCTCACAATTAATTTAAAAATATGCTCATGGTTATTTATCCAGAATTTATTTAAGTTGCGTTATGGGCACTTTTCAGAATACCTAGTAGGTATTACTTACAGATGCAATTCAAATAAATGATTTCCAACTGACAAATGACATAAACACTTGAGAGCAATAACCTCTAACTGGGTAAGAAGTTAGTGAAGATGCTGACACTACTCTGTGATTATAACTAGAGCAGTGTGGGAGTAATTGGCATTCACTTAGACCGACCTTTTGCTTTGTGTAGGCTTATGCTGTATGGTTAGTCCTAATGTGATGTCTCTTTCATTGAGGAGAATAATACACTCAGGGTAAAGGATTTAACAAGGACCTAGGAAGAACATGTCAGTCTATTATACCATCTTTAGAAAATGGTTTCTGAGCTGCATGATAAGAAAACCAGTCAAGGACACAAAGATCAACTTGTATCAAAGAAATTTAAAGTTAGGGAGTCAATATTTACCTGTTTGATAAAGCCTTGATTCCGCTAGTAGTATATCCACTGCTCTGCTGGTCCAAATTACTTCTTGGGGGAATTGGATACAGGCCTGGGTCACCTATGGCTGCTCCTTCTGCTTCAAAGCAAACCTCATGTTCTCATCCACATCTCTGGACTTGATGGTGGCTGCTCTTAATCTATGCTGTAGGGGTCACATTTCCCTCCCTCCCCACTTTGGCTCTGGAGTGGAACCTAGTCTCCAGGCACTCCTTGTCATTTCTGCCTGCAAATGTAGGTTCATGTGTCCTTCTTCATATTAATGGCTTTTGGAAGGGAGAGAAGTAGAAGTGAACATAAAGATATTCTAAAATGTTTGCAATTCATTGTTCTAACTGTTTTGGTCCCTGACTTTCTTTGAAGAAGGATAGTGGGATCTATACTGTTCTCTCTGTCCATATGTCAGAGAAGAACTTGCCAATATTGTTTTTCCTTAGGCATGGCTGTGATCCCTTCACAAATCCCCTCCTCCCTACTTCTTGGCTGGCATGCCAGAACTTGCCAGCAAGGCTCAAGCAAAGTGTTCATGTTTCTGGAGACCAGAAAATTAAACTGAGTCATACCCATTCCACAGAGCGCTTTCCCATAAAAAGTCTTTTCGAGTTTGTTGGAGAGCCAGCTGGCATAGCACAAAAGAGCTGGGCAAGTTAATGGATGCTCCAAACAGAACTCAGTGAATGGCCACACCTACAAGCAAAAATAAGGGGAAAAGCTGGGAAATATCATCTTCCTTCCATGTAGTACCATGCTGCAAAATGAGGAACTGATCTTAGGAGGAAATGAGTGGTCTCTGCATCTTGAATGATCATTGAAGAAATAAATAAAAAGACATGCACTGTACCAGTCTTAACACCGTGTTAAGGCAACAGGAACACAAAAGGGAAGAAAACATATTTATTGCTGTTGCTCATGGAGATTATACCCTCACAAGTAAGACAAATTATTTAAGTACCACATAGTTAATGACAATAGATTAAATGCCAATCACTATCTTTTCTTCTCCTCTTCTTTATAAACTCTTCAGATTTCCATTTGTTTATCAAAATCTTTCCCAATATCACATGGGGTCTTCTTTCCCCATTGATGTAAATGTCTTAACATTCAAGGTCATGACTGATGCGTTGTGTGTGGGTTGTGGCCATGGACCAAGTATTATTCCCATCTTGCCCTATTCTAGAGATGTCTCTATAGGTCCCTGTGGGAAAATTATCAACAAGTGCAACAAGGAGACACTGTTTTTTTGTTGGGAGCTTGGCCCCAGACCATAGTGTATAATTCTGCAAAACTGGCCTGAACCACTGTGCTTAAAACTGGATTGTGATCTGCAGGATTGTCTCGGCATTACATCACATTCAGAGGCACCGATTCAAAAACCCTTGAAAATAATGTACACCTTTGCTGAAACTTCTAGCAGGCATAGTAAAGGTCTGAATTGCCTCAATACATACACAGTGTACTAAAATACTAAAATTCATCACACCTTTACCTCCCTCAAGTCCTCATGGTGGGTCAGTTGCCCTAAATTTCTCTTTCCTCTGCCCATTTATTTCTCCCTCCACTCAGAAAGAACCAGGAGACCAGCCTACAATAGCACAAAATTCTCTTTCCTTTTTCCCCTGCTGCCCTTCTAGATGAACTGTTTTGCCCTGTTTATGTACATCCATTTAGCAATTTAGCATTCCTCCATCCATGCTGCTTCATCTCAGGTCCTTCCACAGTCTCTTTACAAGGTCTGGCTTTGCCAGCTACCATCTCTAGCATAATATCTGGAAAGCAAGAAAGAAAGAGAAGCCGTTGTTCTGGACATTCCTGTCTATTATACTGCCCTCAAATTCTCTCTAGTCATTGGTCTGATGTAGTATAAACAAGCTGATCCTGTGAAGAGCAGGTCTGTGAAAGCTTCCTTTCTGTCCCTGTCATACTTTGGATGAAGTATCTCCAAGTGCCCCTGTGCTTTTGGTCCTGGGTTTGTCCTGGATGCAGCAGGGACAGCCCCTCAGAGATACGTCACTGACCTTTTCATCTGAGGAAGAAAGCCCATACCCACATAGGCTTGCAAACTGCTGTGTTAGCTCCATTGCTGGAAAACACAGCTCAATGACAGGTTTTTGAACTTGACCAAACCAGACAGCTCATTAACCCTCCCTCCCTCCCTCTTGGGGGTGAAGAGGAATGAATTAGATGAAAGAGCTGGTCTTGACTTCCCTCAAGAGACAAAAGTATCTCTAGTTTCACACAAAACTGTTTCTCTCTTTGCTCAGAAATGAAGGCCTAGCGGTAGGACCCTCATGTTTAGCACAATGATTTCAGTGCTAAATGGTGAGCTCTATATGGTATGTGCTAGGAAGCCCTTATTTGTAAGCAAGCAGGAGCAAATTAGGGTCCAGCTCTCATGGCCACTCCAAATGCACAGGGATGTCTTCAAACTGGATTTCAGTTAGGGAAAAAAAGGAGGGAGAGAAGACACTGAAAATTAACATAAAGGAGACACATTGCCTCGGCCAGGAGACCAGCACTGGCCGAGCTGGGGTCCCACCGAGTCAGCAGCTTCAGGAATCACAGCTGGTCTGAATGCCAGATGACCAGAGTGGGACAGCTCTGGATCCGGGCTCTGTGTCAGAGTGATGTGCTCAATATAGACTTTTCTTTGGACCCACAGTGCTTCATTCATAGTAAACATTTACCTTTCCCCTTGAGTTTGTCTTCTACACTCTCTGACTCCATCTTTAGAAGTGCATGCAGGGTGAATATAAGAGAATTAGAGGCTGTGAACTGTATCTACGGAAATAGTGCTATTCCATTTCCTGAATGTCAGGAGAGGGACATTAAATGGGAAAGATGCAAATGAGAAGGAAAATGCTGATTGTGAAAGGAAGTAAGCAGAAGGATAATTCCAGGAGGTGAAATAATAGAGTTTTCCCTTGTTTGGAGCAATGGGGACCCAGCTGAGGAAATGATTTGTCATACATAGCAACACTATCTCCTTTATTGTCCAGAGCTGTAGGCTCCTGCCATTTTTTGGGAGCAGTAGTTCTGAATGGTTTATTTTTTTCCCACCATGGAAGACAAATAACTTCTGTGAATTGCTGCTTTTAATTCACAGTTAATTCTGGACCTACTCAGTTAGATTGAGGTGGAAAACTGGGAAGTGATATCCATCAGCACCAGTAGCTAATTTGGGCAATTCAGGATCTCAGACAGGACTTCCTTTTCAATGAACTGGGTGTCGCAATAAAGCTGTGACAGACCCCTCTGTTTTGATGATTCTCTTCTTCTCTTTCCTGATTTTTATTCTCTGCCTTTTTTGGCTTTTTCTCTCTAATAATTCAGACTAGCCATTGCTCACCAGCTTTTCCACAAGTTATTATTATTGCTTTTAGAAATAATTATTGTGATTCTCATGCAATTATACTAAACCATTGAATTATACACTTTAAACAGGTGGACTGTACAGCATGTGAGTACTGAAGTATATCTAATAAAAAAAATAACCAAGAGAATTGAGTGTTCAATACATGATCAGCCGGGGCAGAATTGAACCTAGAGGGTATTGTGCTAAATGAAGTCAGTCAGATAGAGACAGACAAAAACCATATGGTTTCACTTATTTGTGGAATGTAAAAAACAAAACAAAGGAACTAAGAAACAAAGCAGAAGTAGACACAGAACAAACTTGTGTTTGTCAAAGGGGAGAGGGGAGGGGGCTGGGTGAATTAAGTGAAGTGGAAAAAATTAGTAAGAATGCTAGATGTCTTGATCTGGGTGGTAGTTACATAAGTGTATACACACACCCTTATTCACAGAGCTGTACACTGAGATTTGTGCATTCTGTTGTATATACCTCAACTGAAAACAAAAACCAGACAATGCAATTCTTCCTCTACTATTGTAGACTCCAGCAAAGCTCACACCTGCACAAGATGTTGTGCACAAGCAAGGTCTTTACAGTGTGTCTGTAATAACAAGAACGGGAAATGGCTTGTCAGTAGAAGAAAATCCAAAAAATGTGTGCAATTAAATGAATAAATAAATAAATATATGCTGAGATTTTTTTAATTTTTTCAAGTGTTTTACATATGTTAGAAAATTTTAAGTTCTTGACAAAGCTGTGTGATAAGTTCTATAATTACCCCCATTTCTCAGATGAGGAACCGAGGGTATCGTGGGTTAAGCAAATTGCCCAAGGTCACCCAGACAGTAAATTGGGAAGCTGAGATTGGAACCTATGTCTGTCTGGATCAAAAGCCTGTACCATTTATCACTCTGTACTAATGACTCAAATCAAGGCCATTATGAAAATTGATACAAGATTCATATTTAGTGACCAAGACATAGGGTTACTCTTATTTTTTTACCATCTAGCCACGCTCTCTGGGGAATCACTTGTAGCTGCTGCTGGGTCGCTTGTGGTCTTGGCCAAGGTTTGGGTGCCGGGTGGGGAAGCTGGTCCCTTCCTTGGGGGAGTCTTCCATCTTCAGTGAAAGTGAACATATGAACCAAAACTCCCAGGACTGCCAGCTGAGCACTTTCACACAGTGAATTCCTTACCTTCCCTCTGTTAAAGTAAAGACAGTCAAAAGGTTCTAAGGTCTTTTTGGAGAAAGTGGTGTCAGACGGATTGTTTTAAAAACACTAAAGCTCTTCTCTTGATAGGCAGATATCAAGTAACTACCAAGAATCAAAGAAAATTTAGCCACCAGTAAATATTTGTTAAATTAGTGAATCAAAGGAATAGGGGTGTCGTGGGCAGAAGAACAGTGCAGCACAGTCCAGACAAACTAGAATTTCCTCAGTGGGTGCTAGTACGCGCACAGTGAACTGTGGTATGGGTTTGGGGGTTCGGGTGTGTGGGCATATGTGGTGGGACATGCGCTGGAAAGGGAAGTCTGGGACAGGATTAGGAAAAACCTTGTAAATATGTACATTTAAGAGATTAGTTTGAAAGTAACAGAGCCGTTGGAACATTTTTTTTCTTCTAATTTTTTTATTATGGCAAGTTACTCAAAAAATGAACCGTCTTAATGATTTTTAAGTTTTCTGTGTATTAAATACATACATAATGTGGTGCGACCACCACTATCACTATCATCTTTCTGCATAATTCCTTTCACCTGATGAAATTGAAACTCTATACCCATTGAATAATAACCCCTCATTCTGTACCCACTCCCCAGCCCCTGGTGACCATAATTCTACTTTTTTGTCTCTATGATTTTGATTACTCTAAGTATCTTATATAAGTGGAACCCTACAATATCTGTCTTTTTGTGACCAGCTTATTTCACTTAGCATAAGGTCCTCAAGGTTCATGTATATTACAGCAGATGTCAAAATTTCCTTACATTTTAAGACTGAGTAATATTTCATTGTATTTATATACCACATTTTGTTTGTCTAGTCAGCCATCAATGGACACTTGAGTTGTTCCCATGCTTTAGCTATTGTGAATAGTGCTGCTATGAACAAATACTTCTTTGAGACTCTGCTTTGAATTCTTTGGGGTATGTATCTAGAAGTGGAAATGCTGGATCCCATGGTAACTCTATTTTTTATTTTTTTAGGAACTACTGCACTGTTGTTCAGGGCAGTGGAACTACTTTATATTCCCACCAACAGTGCATTAAAGTTCTGATTTCTCTACATCCTTATTGTTACTTTTTTTTTTTAAGTAGCCATCCTACCTAATATGTGTGGGTGGTATATTAGTGTAATTTTGATTTGCATTTCCCTAATAAGTAGTGATATTGAACATCTTTTCCTGTACTTATATTTCTTTGGAGAAATGTCTGTTTAGTTCCTTTGCCCAGTTTTGAATCAGGTTGTTTTTTTGTTGATGAACTTAAAGAGTTCCCTGTATATTTTGGATATGAATCCCTTATCAGATATATGATTTGCAAATATTTTCTCCCATTCTGTTGGTTGCACTGTTACTCTGTTGATATTCTCTTACGATACACAAATTTTAAAAATTTTTACAAAATGGAGTTTGTTGCCTATGCCTTTGGTGTCATGTCAAAGAAATTGTTGCCAAATTCAAAGTCATGAATAATTTTCCCTGTTGCTTCTAAGAGTTTTATAATTTTAGGTCCTACATTTATGTCTATGATCCATTTTTGAGTTAATTTTGTATATGGTGTTAGGTTAGGGTCCAACTTCATTCTTGGACATCCAATTTTCCTAGCACCATTTGTTAAAAAGACAGTCCTTTCTCTATTGAATGGTCTTGCCACCCTTTCCAAAATCATTTGACCATGTATGTGAGGGTTTATTTCTGTGCTCTCTATTCTATTCCATTGGTCTATATGTCATTATGCCAGTTCCAGACTGTTTTGATTACAATAGCTATGTATTAAGTTTTAACAGGATATGTGGGCCTTCTAGTTTTGTTCTTCTTTTCCAAGATTGTTTTGACTATTCTCTTAAGACTGTATGTGCATTTTAGGATGGCTTTTGGTATTTGGCAAAAATGCCATTGGGATTTTGATAAAGATTGCATTGAATCTGTATACTACTTTGGTTAATACTGACATCTTAACAATACTGAATTTTCCAATTCATGAACATGGGATACATTTCCATTTATTTACATCTTTACAATTTATTTCAGCAATGTTTTGTAGTTTTCATTACACAATATTTTCACCTCCTTGGTTCAATTAATTTCTAAGTATTTTATTCTTTTTGATGCAAGTGTAACTGGAATTATTTTAATGATTTCATTTTCAGATTATTCATTGTTCATATATAAAAATGTATCTGGTTTTTATATATTGACTTTGCATCCTGCTACTTTTCTGAATTCATTCATTGGTTCTAACAGGATTTTATTTTTTGTAGAATCTTTACTGTTTTCTACTTATAAGATCATATAATCTGCTTATAGGGTTAATTTTCTTCATTTATTCCCAATTTGGGTACTTTTTATTTCTTTTTCTTGCCTCACTTCCGGTACTAAGTTGAATAGAGTGGTGAAAGTGGTCATCCTGGTCTTGCTCCTAATCTTAGAGAAAAGTTTCCAGTCTTTCACCATTGAGTATGATGCTTGCTGAGGGTTTTTCAGATACGGCACTTTTTTTTTTTTCATGTTGAGGTAGTTTCCTTCAGTTCCTAATGTTGGGTGTTTTTATTTTGAAGGTTGTTGAACTTTGTCAAGTGCTTTTTCTGCATTAATTGAGATGATCATGTGATTTTGTTCTTTCATCCTGTTATTGTTGTGTATTATACTGATTGATTTTTGTATGTTGAACTATCCTTGCATTCCAGAAATAAATCCCTTTTGTCATGGCATATAATCCTTTTAATATGTTGCTGAATTTAGTTTGTTACTAGTCTCTTGGGGATTTATGTATCAATGTTCGTAAAGGATATTAGTCTGTATTTTTCTTGTAATGTCTTTGTGTAGCTTTGCTACCAGGGTGATGCTGGTTTCATAGAATGAGTTAGGAAGTGCTCCTTCTTCTTCAATTTTTTGGAAAAGTTTGGGAAATATTGCCATTAGTTGTTTTTATATGCTCAGCAGAATTCACCAGTGAAGCCATTTGGGTTCAGGACTTTGGTTTTTGGGGACATTTTTGATTGCTGATTTACTCTCCTTAATATAGTTATAGATCTATTCTGATTCTCTGTCTTGTGATTTTGTCTTTGTAGATTTTGTGGTTTCTAGGAATTTTTAAAATTCTTCTAGGCCAACAATTGTTGGTGTACAATTGTTCATAGTATTCTCTTATAATCCTTTTTATTTCTGAAAAATTACTAGTAACTTTCCCATTTTCATTTCTGATTTTAGTAATTTGAGTATTCTTTTTTTGGGGGGGGTCCACTTAGATGACAGTGTGTCAATTTTGTTTATCTTTTCTAAGAACTAACTCTTGGTTTTATTGATTTTCTCTGTTATTTTTCTATTCTTTATTTCATTTATCTCTGCTTTAATTTCTGTTATTTCCTTCTTCTAGCTTTGGGTTTTCTTTCTTTTTCTTTTCTAGACTCTCAAGTTATAAAGTTAGGTTGTTGATGTGAGACATTTCTTTCTTTTTTAATGTAAGCATTTATAGCTATTTATTTCTCCCTTATGTGTCCCATAAGTTTTGGCATACTGTGTTTTGTTTGGGTTTCATTTGCTTTTAAGTAATTCTAATTCCCTTTGTGTTTTTTTCTTTAATCAATTGGTTGTTTAAGAGTGTGTTGTTTAATTTTCACTAATTTGTGAATTTTCCAGTTTTGCCTTTGTTGATTTCTAACTTCATTCTGCTGTGGTTAGAGAAGATACATTGTATGGTATCTATCTTTTAAAATATATTGATACTTTGTTTGAGGTCTAAAAAATGATCTGGCTTGGAAACAAGTCTTGAGAAGAATGTATTGCTGCTGTTGTTGGGTTAGATGTTCTACATGTCTGTTAGAATTAGATGGTTTATTGTGTTGTTTGTCCTCTATTTCCTTATTTATCTTCTTTCTAGTTGTTCTATTATTAATAAGACACTCAGTTGATGGCCATTCTTCTTTTAGCACTTTAAACATGTAGCTTTAATGTTTGTTTGTGTTGTTACTGACAGGAAATTAGCTGTCACCCTTCTTTGTTCTTTGTGTAGAATCTGTCATTTCCTCCTGTGGTTGCTTTAAAGACTTTTTTTCTCTGATTTCGAGCAATTTGATTATTTGGTGTAGTTTTCTTAAATGGTATTTGTTGAGCTTCTAAGGATCTATAAGTTATAGTTTTTATTATTTTCGAAAAATTTCAGTAAATACTTTCCCTGTCACATTTCTCTCCTCTCCTACCAGGACTATAATTTACATGTTTGAAGTTTTTCCACTTCCTCTATTCACTCAAGTTCTGTTAATTTTTTTAGATTTCCTTTTGCTCTGTATTTACATTTGAATGGTTTTTATTACCATACCTTCAAATTTACTACTCTTTTTTCTGCAATGTGTATTTGCCAATAATCACATTCATGTGTGTCTCACCTCATTATTTTTATCTCTGAAGTTGATTTGATTCTTTTACACATCTTCTTTTTCTTCCCTTGTCTTTTTGAATACATGAATTATAATTATTTTAATGTCCTTGTCTGGTAATTCTAACATCTGTGTCAGTTATGAGTTGGTTTCAACTGATTATCTCTTTATTAAGTATTGTATTTTCCTTTCTTTGTATGTCTGGTAATTTTTCAGTGGGTTCCAGATATTATGTATTTTATTTTTGGGGGTACAAGTTATCTTTGTGTTCCTATAATATTATTGAGCTTTGTTCCTGAGGAAACAATATGCTAGTAAAGAACTTAATTCTTTTGTGTTTTGCTTTCAGATTTGTTAGGCAGGATAAGAGCAGCCCTTCACTAGGGCTAATTTTTTCCCATTAGTGATGTGAGACCCTTCAGGTACTCTACCCAGTGTACCATGAATCATGAGAGTAGCTAGTCAGACTGGTTAGAATAGACACTATTCCCAGTCAGGTTACTTAACTCTATTGTTTTCGGGTAGTTACTTTCCAGGCCTCAGGTTTTCCCTTTTCATGCATGAATTGATCAGCACTCAGTTGAGGATACCATTCCGAGATCTCTAAAATTTTCTCTCTGTGCTTCTCTCTTTTCTTGGTACTCTGTCTTATATATTCTAGCCACCTCTTTAACCCCCCAACTAAGGGATTCCACTGGGCTATACCTAGGTTCCCTTCCCTGTGCCATGACTGGAGACTCTGTCAAGGCAGTGAGTTGGGTCAAAAGAGGAGCTCACCTAATTTGCTTTTTTTTTACCTCAGGAATCACTGTTCTTCAGTGCCTGATGTCAAGTGTGTTGCAATCTCATTCATATATTTAATATTTCTATATTTTGTTCTCTTTTTATTATTTCATATGGGAGAGTAAATCTAGTTCCTGTTATTCCATCTTGGCTGGAAGCAGAAATCATTTCCATGTCTTTCAACCTCTCTTTCATATTTTCCTTACCTTAGCACTCCATTCTGCATTCCACCTATATTTTTCAAATCTATCTCCTAGTTTCAAATTCTTTTTTTCAGTAACCTACAAGCTATTTAATATCTTCAATGGTTTTGTATTTCAATGGCTGTCTATTTTCAGTTTTGGAATCCTTTATTATTTGTATGGTTTCTATTGCTTCCATTATCTTTTTTATTATGCATTTTTAAGCAGACCTATTTTATTAATATTATAAATATTTTCCTGTCATTTCTAGTTTGTAGAGCACCAATTCTCCTTTTTGTTGTGTCTACAAAGTTTCTCTTGTGGTTATTTGTTCCTTTATGTGATTTGAGTTTTTAAATATTCTCAAAATCACTCCGTGGTTTTTATTTATTTTGCTTATTTTTGTTCTGTGTGAACTGAAGGAGTTGTAGTCTACAGGCCCTGAGTTATAGATGTGAACCTGCAGAATAATTTTCTATTATCTTCTGCATGGTGCCTAGGTATTCCTTGGTGTTTGGATGGGATTTTGGTTTAATGACCTGGAGAGTGTTTACTGAACCAGATATGTAGTACAAATTCAGACCCTACACCTGCCCATTATGAACGCTTACATTTGATTTCTCACAGGATTGTTTTTTCTCCCTTTATAACTGGTTTCTCCATTGGAGTTCTACATACTGCAGTCTGTTCTATCTTAAAATAGTAAAATTTACTTGAATATCCTGCCCTTTTATTTTCTTTCATCTTCAAATTTCTTTAAATTATAGTTTATGCTCAGCTCTACCCATTTCTCAATAATCAATGCTGTTCAAAAATAGCTTATTAAGAAGTTATCAGAAGCCCCATTAAATGGCCTGGCACAGCCTTCATCCTCTTTTGTCTCCATTACATTTTTTGGTGCTGACCCCCTCCCCTCCTTTGAATTCTCTCCTTGCTCTTATGTACAGTGCACATCTCCTACTGTGGCACAGGAAAATGTCATTTAAACAAAAACTCTACACTTAACCTTCTAATGAGTGGGACATAACACATATCTGTAAGAAACTAAATGTTGATACTATTCTTGTCCAGTTACAGACACTGGTGGGAAAAAGCAGAAAGGAGATTGCAAGACTCTTGCCAAGTCTTCCATATTGCTAGAGGATAACTTAGTAGATGACATTTTGTTTAGCAGAGTATATTTATGAGTCTTTAAATATGTAAATACAGGCCTAAAGCCAAGGAAGGGGTGAGGAACAAAATTGTTCTGAATAATAAAGTGAAGGGAATTATATTTTATCAGAAAAGAATGAAGGAAGAAAAACTCAAGAAATAAAGAGACATAGAGAGGCCAGAAAGCACTTGAAAGAGACAGGAGGTAAGCCAAAATAACTCAAGACTGGACACTGTGCAGATAGTGGCCAGTGAGAGTTTTCCTGTTAACTACTAGCTTGTCTCAGCTTGTGTGGGTCCGGGGGCATGGGGAGAGGGAGCAGGCAGCCACAGATACTGTTTCTCAGGGCTAAGGATCAATGTCCAAGCAAGGGTTTTAGATGTCAAATCCAACTGCAAGTCCATCAGAGATAAATCAGGACTCTCTTTTGCAAGACTTCCATTGTCCATATGGCTTTAGTCAAATTCCTTAAAGCAACAACAAGAAACTTTATTCTGGAAGCAACCATAAACACTGCTCCCCTAATCCTCAGAACTCCCCTAAACAGAACTCTTTAGCTAGACCAGCACAATGCAACTGAACTTTCTGCAATGATGGAAATATTCCCTATCTGCATTTTTCAGTACAATAGCCACCTGTAGCCATTGAGCACTTTAAGGTGGTTCATTTGACTGAGGAACTGAATTTTAAACTTTTCTTAATTTTTAATTAATTTAAATTACAACAACACAAACGGCTAATGGCTATGCAAACGTTTTCAGTAAAGGGCTTTGTGGGCCCCATCTGGTCTCTGTTGCATATTCTTTATTTTTCTATTTGCTTTGTTTTGTTTTTGTTTGTTTTGTTTTGTTTTCATAGCCCTTTAAAAATGTAAAACAGTCTTAGTGGGAGGGTTGCACAGAAACAGGCCACAGGACAGATTGAACTTGTGGGCCATTGTGTGCCAACCCCTGACCTAATCTCTTAATAATTTTGAAAATGTTTATCTTTTTAATATTATTAAAATGAATTCTTACTATCACTCCAGTTTCAGATGTGTAAAAACAGTTTTTCTTACTGTTCTAAAAAAGCTTTTTGCAAACTGTTCCAAGGAACACATTCATTTTAGGTGCTCTTTGTAAAGGAATAATTGAGTGTTTGAATAGGTTGGGAAACACTGCATACTAAAACCTTATCTTTAAAGATTTATACTGTACATTTCAGTTTTGGGAATCCTTTAGTAAGTCTTTGATGACCTGGTGCAAAATACTGGTTTTCCATTGATTTTGTTTTTCTATACTTACTTGACTATAAATGCATGTGGTGTACAAGTGTGTTAGGGGGAAGTGAGCATGTGCATTGCTTGCATTGTGTGGAGCATGACTGGTGTGAATGTATGGTGTCTATGTGTAGATGTGTGCATGTGTGTGGGTGTGTGTGTAGCATGTGACAGCTATTAATATTCTGCAGAATGAGGGCTCCACAGAACCCACTCTGAGAAACCTTTGTTGAACAAGCCTGACAATAAAAATCTTTCCCTCAGGGACTCAGAGCAGAGGCATGGGTAGTAGTTAAGTGACATTCAGAAGGAGTGGGAGGACTTGTTCTGTTGGAGTAGTCCAGAGAAGCTGTCATTAAAACTTTTCAAGAGCCAGTGAGGTCAGCTCACCCCGGGATGTTCACAGATTCAAGAACTTGGGGGAAGAGACTGCCCCAAAAGGAAACCCCCTGGTCCCTGCACCTGGGCAGAGCGAAGCAGGCTGTGGGAGCGGAAGACACGTTTATGGAGTGGTTTTAAGGGGACTTCAGGGACCCTTGAAAGAAAAGTCACAATACCTCTGTGAGGAAAGGAAAGTTCTTGGCCCTCTTTAATTGAGGAAATGGAGAATGATGGGCCTGAATCAGTGGAGACTGAAGAGCAGATTTTGAAGATAGCTCCCAGGAACTCTGTTTAATAAGGAGAAAATATTGCCCTGAGGACAGGAAAATGGAATGGCCCCATTGCTCTGCTAAACTTTGGAGAAGCAAGCACAGTACAGAAATGGCACTCAATTCAGGGGCCCTCAAGGAACACTTTCAGCCTCTCTGAGAGAATAACATACCTAGATCCTGTTTGGATGTTGTTTTTATTTTCTAAAATGCTGAGGAGACAGGGTGAAAGAGAGCTGACTCAGAAAAATGTCTTGAGTTTGGTGGCGGGAGAGGCTCAGACAGTCCTCTTGCAAAGCTCCTCCTCCCTTTAGAATATCTAGAAGCAGACCCGCTGCTCTCTGAGGATGTGACTTCATAGATTTACCTCCTGCTAAAGCTATTTCCATGACTGTTTCTTACCTAGGGAGACATAGTTCTTTTATGCAGATGTTTATATTCTGTCTTTACAATGACCCAGTTATGTTACATGTATTTCTACTCTTGATGACTTTTCATAACATTTGAGGCAAATGGAGGGTGAGTGAACAATTTGACCTCTTGGTCCAGCACAGGTGGTGAATAGGTAAGTCTGTGCATGTCCCAGTTCTGTGCTGCTTGCTACTCCTGCTGGGCAGCCCAGGCCTTGCAGCACGAGGCTCTGTGCCCGAGGCTGCCCAGAGCTGAGGGCATGGGCCTCAATCCTGAAAGCCAGAGTAGAAGAGAATGCTGGAAGCAAAATCTGAGAGCCAAGTCGTGTTTCTTAGCTGGAAGCAGGAATCACAAATGAAGGGCCTGCACATCAGTCAGAGCCCAGAACTGGGGGGAGCCCCGTGGTGTGAGCGTGAGCCTGAACAAAGGTCACAGAGTGGTCTGGCGCTGGCTGCCGTGGAATTGCCACTCGGCACCAAGACAATCTTCTTGCTGTTGCCGAGTTTTATGACTCTGATGTCACTGAATGCTGCCGACAACAGAGCTGTTATCTCGTAAATGAAAGGGCCTTAAAACCAGCTGAGGGAACCCATTATGCCAAGACGGACTCATCATAAAAATCATCGTCACTGATGCCTCTAAGCTTCTGAGTTGGGCCTTGAGGGAAAAGAACTGTGAAATTTGGGTTCAATTCACTTGTTTTGATCTGGACTTCTTTATGAGTAGAAAGAACCAAATTGGCCACATGTGACCTTGTATTTGAAGAAAATCAAATCATTCAAACAAGATACTTTAAGCCTCTTGCCAACAATCCCTCCTTTTCTCTTCAACGCCAGGGTAATGGAGTGAGGCCCTGTCTGGCAACATTTTACGAGAGTTTAAAAAATGTAATAGTTGCATTGTCTCTCTTGTTACACCCCCAAAATGCATGGCAGATTTCCTCAACTGAAATAGCTCCCTGACATTAACAAGTTGTTGGAACAAAGGGTGGATTTTAGCATTCAAAATGCACTCCCAGAGGGGACAGCAGAGCTGACAAACCACGCAGTAATAATGGCACTGGCCATTTCTTCCCGCGTTCATCTCTCCATGTCTTCAACAGACAGATATTTTTTGAGCACCAACTATGTGCCAGGCAATGGCACTAGGCACTGGAAATAGAATGGAGCCTCAGAAAGAAGGATCAAGGATTCCTCCCCTCATGGAGCTTTGAATTGCTGGTAGGAAATATGCTTTTCATTTGTTTCCTTATCTACAAACTAAATCAGCTCATTTCCTTAATACCCCCGCATCTGGTGGCAGAAAATATTATCCTGCAAAATGATGGGTAAATAACAACAGTTTGTCTTAAATTTTTAAAAAATGCTCATGGTATTCTGTAGAGTAATTTAAATAAACACAAACATATAAAACAACACTCTCTGCATAATGTATGTGAGGATATTCTGAACACTTAGTCAGATACCGTTTTCCTCTGTGTGTGTGGAGCTGAATGAGCTCAGAAACCAGGAAGAGATGCAGGGGATCTCAGTGAATTTTTAATATTTAACTTTTTTAGCTGGGTACTGGGTATACAGGTGTTGGTACTATATAATATATACATGCATTATGTATATACCTACTGTGATTAACGCATATATACATATATACCACACACACACACAAAACAATGTACTTAAATGCCCCACAATTTAAAAACTATGGCTGAACATTCATGATGCAGAAAACCAGGTAAGGGGACTGAGAATGAGCAGGAATCGCCTGTATCTGCTTTTCACCCCAGCCTCATCCCCAAACACAATTTTTGAAGCACATCTGTTTCTTCAACATTTCAATATTTCATATTAGTCCCTGCTCCCTTCCTTTCCAATATCTACATCTCTACATGGGACCCTTAGTTTAAAATCCCTCTGGCAAGTGAGAGAAGCTGTAGGGGAAGCAGTGATGGCTATCATCAGTCCATCTTTGCTCATTTACCACATTTAAGGGGGACGATGAGCAGCTCGGTAGCATCCTTAAGCAGTACCCAGCTCGAAGAGCTCATAATTTATTTGGTTCATTTTGAAATTGCTGAGAATGTGGAGAAGCTGAGACACAATGGAGAACTAATGGAATATTCCCAGGAAATTTCATGTTGGATTACCCTGGGGGAGAAGATTAAGTTGTTTTAATTACTGCTGCCATTTGGTGTTTTATGCATTTTAATTCATTTTCATTTTTGTACTTTGTCTTGGGTCAGTTCCACCAAAGACACACTTTTGAAAACAATAAAGATAAAAACTTATCAGTTTTTCTAGTAAATGTTGATTATACATTCAGGCTATGGAGAAATCTGACAGAGCCAGACCATGATATTTGTTCCATCTGTTTTGTGACTGTGTGAATTCAGAGAGTCTGAGCAGTCCAAGACAAACATGGCATTTGTCTGGAGTTAGACCTACCTTGACTTTTAAGGGTTTTCATGCAGCCAATTTGTCAACGAATAACTCGCTCCAGAGCACCATGCATCTGAACTGGTCTTTCTAAGGTCGCTCTGAAATGCCAGAGCAGGGTGTGCTGAGTGGCTAGAAGGTATTAACCTATTGGTTAACAGGGAATGGAGGTCAGAGGAATGGGACAGGGATGTGAAGAACAAACCAGGATTTCATAAACTGATTGCATTTGGAGGCTTATTATGGAGATAGAGTCACCCAAGTGCAGCCTTTGCTTAGAAGACTTTCAGAAGGACACATTGCCACTAACGCCCAGGAGGAAAAGAGCACAAATTTATCTGAGGATCTATAAGACCAGGTAACATCCAAGAGCTGTTTTAAACCTGAGCTTCTATGCGTCCAGGCAAAATGCTTTAGTGTAGGAATGTTAGCATTAGCTAGACTTTCTCAGCAATACTCTAAACGTAGACTAGTTGCAAATAAACCTGCCTACTTAGGCCCTAAAAGACAACTGGAGAGACAAGTGAGCATCCTTATATATTGTCTGGGGTTCAAATTCATTTCAGCATGCATTTACACCTGCTACAGAGAGGAAGTGAATTAAGCATTGTGGCTACCAAGAGAATGGGGCCAGATCCTTGCCACAGAGGAGCTCAAGATCGGGGACTGAGACAGATCGCAGTGGTCCCCAGAAGACAGACAGGGAGGCTACCCTGCCTGATGAGCAGTCCACCCAGCAGTTAGAGGAGCACGAGAAGCCTGCACACTGACAGCCACGAGGAAGTCATCACCATGAGTAATCTGGAAGAATATCGAGTTTTATGTCAGCTCCTTGCTTCAGCAGATGGGTCATTTAAGTTTCCCTGGAAGCCACTGCTGGTCTGAATGTTTGAGTTGATCTGTTTTTCTGTTGCAGGGGAGAAAGTGGTTTTCCCAGAAGTTACTAGAATATGCCTGGACTTTGCCAGAGGTCTAGGAGTAGGAAGAAGGGCAGAGAGCTTTTGGAATTCTCTCTTTCCTACTGTGTACAAACGCTCTTGACCAGCTAAAAGTCTACTCATCTTTCAGATATTCCAACCCTGAGAGAAACAGGCAACTCACAGTGGGGTCACCACAGGGAACCTCTTGGCCTTCTGATATCTTGGTGCAGTTAAAAGTCAGGACATAGCTAAGAAAGGCAGATTCAGAATGTGTCCCACTTCTTCTGCTCATTATGAATCCCTCTCACAGTTAATGTTTAATCTGAAAATATTTCAATGGTTCTTAAAAGGAAAGAGTAGAAACTATTGATTTCCCATGCATATCTTTGGGAAAGTAAGGTTCTGGTATGGCGAATCAGAGGAAATAAAAGTCTTCGAATGTGAATGTAAGGGTGGGGAGGTGTCCTTGTTCTATCTGAACACAAGTGCTCCAGTACTATGAGGAATGGAACTTCTTGTGTATATATTCATTGTCCCTTAGAATAGGAGTCATATTTTCCTGGAAAGTTCTGTGAATCTGGATGTCATGAAATAACAATTAATACTACAGTGGGCTTTAGAATCAAATATAGAGGAAAACTAATTTTCTAGCTAATAATTGCAATGATAGATTAGCAATGACACTAGACTATTTTCAAAGATGGTGCAAGAAACTCATGAAAAGGAAAAAGAATCATCTTGGCAGAGCAATTACCTGCCTTGGATTACCTCTTACTCCCAAGTCACGATCTCAGTGCTTGGCAAATTCAAGCTTTCATTCTCTGGCAACTGCTTTCACTGAGGCAAGGGGACAAAACAATTGGTTGTAAATTCAGCTTAACCTGATTCTGCATGGTGGGGCTACACTAAATAAGCCTCACCCCACTTCCTGCTGGCAGTCCTTAGCATGCTTGTAAGCAGCCGTGTTATCTGTCCTAAGCTCTTCTCCAGGAAAAACTTCTTTAAATCCTCACACAACTCAGCCTATACAGGAACATTCTTGACATTGACATGTATTTGACATCATCCACTGCCAGCTACTGCAAATCCCAACTCTACAATGTGTCTGTGTGAGCAGCACCGTCTGGAGTAAAAGAGTAGGAAATGGGGTGATGAGAGAGGAGTACCCCACAAAGTGGCTGTGGAAGAGACGATGGGCCCTTCTCCTGTGGGTGGCATATTTGCTTTTTCTCTGGCCAACAGTATGAGGAACCGCAATGCCTCTAAGCCTCGATTCACAACCAGTCTTTTCTACCTTCTGCTTCAGTGAAAGTGGCTTCCAGATCCCAAACCTCTGGCTCTGTCTCCTGCCTAGTTTTCAGGTAAGTCCACATTTAAACGTCTGCCCAGCTCTTGGCATGGTTCTACAGGGCTGATTTTTCATCACTGACCAATCCTCTCTCTCCCATATTTGTTCAGTCACAAGCAGTAGACACATATGGAAAAGGGACTATCGAATATGGGGTTATTCAAAATTTAATAGTGGATCTCTAGTCTGCCTGTGTAGTTGGGCAGCAAGCACTGACTGACCAAGTGTTTGAGTTGGGCATCTGCTCCCCAGGACATCACCCATGCTTTTTAACCCTTGGTGGGACTGGCCATTAAATGAACACATAGAGAAGCTCTTCATCAATCGGGCTAAGTATCAGCTCACAACTGTCTAATTGGGCTGGACTCTTTCTGTGGCTCTGGGCATGACTGCTTCCATTTATCACCAGATACAGCTGCTGCAATTCCAGAAAATGCTTCTCTTTTCCAGGGCTCAGAAACTGTGTCCAAAGGTCTCTTGTGGCCAGATAAGATGGGATTTGGAGAGATCCACTGATGCCTTCCACTGTCCAGTTGGCATATGCATGAGTATACTCAGATATGTCAAGCTAATTATGAAACTGAGGCTCTTAACATTGTTTTGTTTTATGAAAGAGGAAACCAGAAACTTTCTGTATCAGTATGCTTAGTAGGGACAGAATCCTGAAAATGGAAAATGGGGAGGATTTAGCATATAAAAATGTACAAGTAACACTCTTAAAAGTTACTCAGAGAAATATGACCTGATTTGAACAGAGTTTATAAGTCCCAGAAATATTCTAGAACCAATTTAATCCCACCCTTTGGTTTTAGAGAAGTCGAGAAAGTCAGATAATCTACACCAGGATAGTGGCTTTGAAGAACTACAGCATTAACTTGGCTATATGAGGACAGACACCTTCTGCCCCCGAGCCAGTGTGAGTTGAGTTAGGGACGTAGAAAGGGGGCCTGGTCTGCCAAGGTGTCAAGGTCAGCACTTCAGCTCTGACCATGGCCAACATGGGCGAGTTCTGGGCTGTGTCCTCATTTTGCTGCTCCTAACTTGCTTTATTATTTTGTACTCATCCTGATACTTCTGGACCTAATAGTGGTTCATCATATACCTTTGTAATGAAGGCGTTGTGCCAAAAAATCTGCAAAGTAACTTTTCAAATTTGAGGGTTTTTTTCTCTGTGGTTCTTAGGCTGAATCCAATGACATGAAGAAAAAGGATTGTTGCAGGCACATCTCTTTTCTTTGCTATTTTTTCCACCAAAGACCCTTGTATTTGTAGATGCAAGAGGTAGTCTAGGAAACACTGTATGGGTCTTCTGAGCCTTCTGAAACCCTTCTGTTTTGTCTTCAGAAGTACTGAGGTATATTTTTCTGGAACACCAAAGCGATCTGGGTGACCTGGTGGAGAACCAATCACCGGTGTATATTAGGGTCATTCTGTGTGGATTCTGCCTGAGGCAGGTCTGCACATCTTGCTCAACCAGCATGGGTCTTTTCCTTCCCAATGCCCATTCTCCCCACCGTTGCTTGTGCCCCACCGAACCAACCTTCTTTCTTCTCCTAGAGGAAAGCACCTTCCAGTCTTAAAATTTCCATCCCATGGGGTAGTATCTGCCAGAAATGCTCCTTTCTCACGCCTCTTCACCCAGGAAGTCTTGGGTGAAGACTTGACTAGTCACCTCCGAGTCTTGACTTAAATGCCACTTCTTTAAGGACAATTTCCATAGCCTTCCATCCTAATTACAGTCCTAGGTTAGTGATCGTATGGTATTTTCTTTGTTTCCTTCATGATGCTTATTGCAAATGTAATGTAATAGCTTTCTGTGTGTATATATGTGTGTATGTAGTCACTTATTTTAAGTCTGTCTACTCCTCTAGACTATTTCCTAATAGAAGAGTTATGTTTACTGTATTGTCAAGGAACTGAGACATGAACCCGAGTGCACAGAGAGTAGCAGAAATACTTAATTTTATTTTTTCTCTATTCTCCTCTATTCACCCAGCAAATCCTGGTGCAGCAGAGCAGTAGCTGAAAACAAGAAACCAAAGGAACAAAAACTCTGAGGGGTGTATAAATTGCAATTATCATGAGTCTTTATTTCTTATTTTATTATGAATGTGTTTGTGTGTATCAAACAAATATCTTTATTTCCTTCTCTCTCTTATCCTCTTATCATATAGGATAAGATGCATAGACTTTGTATCATAGTATTGAAGTTATAAGATATCAAGAAGAGTAACCGTCACTCAAGAACTTTGAATCCTGTTCTGGAAAAAGGCTTAGTGTGTTTTCAATTTTACACAAGATAGTTGTATCATGTTAGGTGGGAGTATGGTTTTGTAATTTTATCTGGTATCTTAGTGTGGTGTAAGGAGCTGTGTGTGGGTGCCAAGTTAACAAGGGATGGACTTGGAATGGTTAGTTTTTTGTATCAGCTTGGCTAGGCCACATTACCCAGGCCAAACACCAGCGTAGAGGTCACTGTGAAGTATTTTTTTAGATGAGGTTAACCTTTAAATCAGTAGACGTTGAGCAAAGCAGATTACCCTCCATAATGTGAGTGGGCTTTATCCAATTAGTTGAAGGAGTTAAAAGAAAAGGCCAAGGTCTCCTAGGAAAAGGAACTCTTCTTCCAGTGAGAATACTGCCTTTGGATTCGAGCTGTAACATCGTCTTCCCTGAGTCTCTAGGCTACTTGTATGCCTACATATTTCAGACTTGCCAACCCTTACAATCATGGGAGCCAATTCCTTAAAATAAATGCTCTCTGGAGAACCTTGACTAATACAGGAGGGCAACCTACTTCTCCATTCAGTGGAGCAGCAATTCCAAAAGTGAGAGGCAAATCCCCATGGTTTTCCCTACCTCTTTCTGTCACCCTGTTGCTCGGCCATTGCTTGGTACTACTGTGGAAGTGTACAAAACAGAAGGATAACTGAAACCCCAATTTTCTGGCTAGAGTAAAAAAAGGACCCCCCAGAATCTGAAATTACCATGGAGTCCATGTTGAGGGAGGAGCTCAGGAAAGCCAGCCCATAAAGTTATGAACCTCTGAGCTGTAACTATGTGAGCCTGATTTTAATTAACATGCCAAATACTTTGAGAACTAGGCTGACAGGAGAGTGCCTGTGCCCTAGTTAGGCCATGGGGTAGCATACTCCTATGACAGATCTGAAGAACTCTACAAAGGCTTGGAAGACCGAACTGACATTAGAACCACAGCCTGCAGAAGGTGGAAGGGAATTTTCAGCCTGAGTCTAACAAATTCGGTCACCTTCTATAACTAAAATATCAACATTTCTTATGAAATTTAAGTAAGCTCTAGGGTCTCATAACAATATTCAAAATATCCAGGATGTAATCCATAATTATTCAGCATATGAAGAATGAAGAATGTTAAAACTCCCATCACATGGGAAATGATAATCTGCAGAAGTGAACATTGAGAATATGCAGATGTTGGGATTAATTATCTGGCAAAGACTTTAAATAGCTTTATAAAATGTTCAAATTAGCATTTGCACTGTTGAAAAAATATTAAAAGTGAACATTCAACAAAGACATAGAAGGTATAAAGAAGAATCAAGTGAAAAGTTTCAAACTGAAAAATATAATAATTTAAATAAATTAGGAAAATAAAATAAATTAAACTATGTTTAGAATATAATTATACAATGTAATAAATTTAAACTACTTTAAAATAATTAAACTGGAATAGATTAATCAAGTATATAGTACAATATTATTAACTATAATCACCGTTCTCTACATCATATCCCCAGAACGTATCCATCTTTATAATTGTATAAATTATACAAACTTTATAAGTTTGTACCTTTTGTTCAACATCCCCCCATATTTTCCCATAACCAAATAATTGTATATTTGATTATATACAATTATATATGTACATTTTGGTATATATTTGAAAACATATTGTTTTCAGTAATGACTGCACCAATTTACATTCCCGCCATACAACCTAAGTGCCTGTTGACAGATGAATGGATAAAGAAAATGTACATATAAAAGGAAATATTATTCAGTCATAACAAAGAAGGAAAGCCTGCCATTTGAGACACTGCAGACGAACCTAGAGGATGTTAAGTCAAATGAAGTCGGTCAGACACAGAAAGACTAACACTGATATCATTTATATGTGGAATCCAAAAAGTTGAACTCATAACTGAGTAGAACACTGATTACACATGGCTGGAGGTTAGGCGGAAATCTGGGAAGATGTTGAATAAGGGTACAAACTTTCAGTTGCACGGTAAACAAGTTCTGGGGATCTAACATGCAGAATAGTGACTATAGTTAACAGTAGTATAATATATACTTGAACTTTGCTTAAAGTGTAGTTCATAACTATTCTTACCACACAAGAAAAAGTGGTAACCATATGAGGTGATAGATGTGTTGATTAACTTAATTGTAGTAATCACTCTACAATGTATACATATATTAAATCATCACACTGTGTGCCTTAAAAAAATCACTTTGTTCAACCTAAAGAGATGCAATTTGTATTTGTCCATTATACTTCAATATAGCTGGAATTGTTTTAAAAATTGTAAACGTTGTAGGTTTGGGTTTTTCATCAAAAAACTTGGAAAATTTTGAGCCATTATTTCTTTATATATTCTTTCAGCATCACATTGTTTCTCCTCTTCTTCTGAAATTTAGAGAAGAATGTTAGACCTCTTATTATCATCTCCTTGAGGCTGTCTTCATTTGTTTTCTTTGTTTTTGCATTCTATTATTCATATTGGATGATTTCTGTTGGCCTCTTCAAGTGTTTGTGTTCTTTCTTGCTGTCATATCTATACTGTCGTTGAGTATGAGATCAGTATTTGTCCTTCTGTGTCTGACTTATTTCCCTTAGCATAATGTCCTTTTGGTCCATCCATATAGTCTGTATATGTGTATGTTCTCCATTCTGTTTCATTGGTCTATGTGTCTGTTTTTATGCATGCATCATATTGTCTTGATTACTCTAGCTTTGTAATATAATTTCAAATCAGGAAGTGTGATACCTATAGATTTGTTCTTCTTTCCTAGGATTGATTTGGTTATTTTGAGTCTTTTGAGGTTCCATATAAATATTAAGATTTTTTCTCTATTTATGTGAAAAATGACATTAGAATTTTCATGAGGATAGCACTGAGTCCATTGATCGATCATTCTGGGTGGTGTGGATATTTTAGCAATATTAATTCTTAAGTTCATGAACATGGGATATTTTCCATTTATTTGTGTCTTCTTCAATTTCTTTCATCAATGTCTTATATTTTTTTCAGTGTACAAATCTTTCACCGCCTTGGTTAAATGTATTCCTAAATATTTTATTATTTTTGATGCTATTATAAGTGGGATTGTTTTCTTAAGTTCTTTTTCAGATAGTTTGCTGTTAGTGTATATATATATGCAACTTATTTTTGTATATTGATTTTGTATCCTGCAATTTTGCTGAGTTTGTTTATTCCAAAAGTTTTTTTGGTGAGTCTTTAGGGTTTTCTATATATAAGATAATTTCATCTGCAAACAGACAGTTTTAATTCTTTTTTCTGATATGGATGCCTTTTATTTTTTTTTCTTATCTGAATGGTCTGGGGACTTCCAGTACTATGTTGAATAGAAGTGGTGAGAGTGGGCACCATTATCTCATTCCTGACTTTAGTAGAAAAGCTTTCAACTTTCACCAGTGTGTATGATTTTAGCCTTGAGCTTATCATATATAGCCTTTATTATGTTGCAGTACATTCCCTCTCTATTTAATTTGTTGAGAGTTTTTATCATGAAATGATGTTGAATTTTGTCAAATTCTTTTTCCGCATCTATAGAAATGATCATATGGTTTTTATCCTTCATTTGGTTAATGTGCTGTACTCACATTTATTGATTTACATATGTTGAAACAGTCTTGCATCCCAGGCATAAATCTCAATTGATCACTGTCTACCTTTTAAGGTACTTCTGTATTTGGTTTGCTAGTATTTTCTCAAGAACTTTTGCATCTTTGTTAATAAGGGACATTGACCTGTAATTTTCTGTTCTTGTAGTGTCCTTATCCATATTTGTTGTGAGGGTAATGCCTGCCTCATAGAATGAATTTTTGAGCACTCTCTCCTCTTTATGTATTTGGGAAGAGTTTGAGAGAGACTATCATTAATTCTTAAATGTTTGATAGAATTCACCTTTAAAGCCATATGGTCCTGGGATATTTTTTGTTGAGAGGTTTTTGACTATTGCCTCACTATTTCTTCCTGATTCATTCTTTTCTTTAAATTGATATAGTATTATATTGGTTTCAAGTATACAACATAGTGGTTCAACAGTTATACACATTATTAAATCCTAGTGCAGTTACTATCTGTCAACACAGAAAGAACCATTGACTATATTCTCCATGCTACACTTCCATTTCCATGACCAAATTGTATTATGATTGAGATTTTTGTGCCCCTTTATCTCCCTCCCCCTCCCCACCCATCATTCCCAACCCCTCCCCCATGATAACCACCAGTCATTTCTCAGTGTGTGAGTCTATTGCTATTATGACCATTTTATTTTGTTTTGTTTTGTTTTTAGATTCCACAAATAAGTAAATCATATGGTATTTGTCTTTCTCTGCCTGGCTTATTACATTCAGCATAATACCTTCTTGATCCACCTATGGTGTTGCAAATGGCAGTATTTCTTTCTTTTTTATGGCTGAATAATATTCCATTGTTTATATGTACCTCAACTTCTTTATCCATTTATCTATTAATGGACGCTTTGATTGCCTGTATGTCTTGGCTATTGTAAATATTGTGGTAATAAACATAGGGATGCCTATAATGTTTTGAATCAAGGATTTTGTTTCTTTCGGTAAATTCCTAAAAGTGCAATTACCGGGTCAAATCGTATTTCTATTTTAAGTTTTTTGATATTCAGAACAATGGAACAGAATAGAGAATTTAAAATAAACTCACACAAATATGACTAATTGATTTTTAATAAAGGTACAAAAACAATTCAGTTGGGAAAAGGTAACCCTTTAACAAATGGTGTTGTAATGCTTGGTCATCCATACACAGAGAAGAAAACAACTATATCCTAAACTTTACACATTGTACTAAAATCACCTCAAAATAGATCATACATACAACTAAAACTATACAACTTCTAGTTTATAAGAAGAAAGTTTTATAAGAAAACATAGGAGGAAATATTTATGACTTTGTATTAAGCCAAACATTCTTAGACATGACACCAATAAGAAATATTGGTAAACTGGATCTCATTAAAACTAAACACATTTACTCTGTTAAACATGTTAAAAGAATGAAAACAAGCTATGGACTGGGAGAAAAATATTTGCAAATCACATATCTGATAAAGGATTTGAATGCAGAATGTAACAGAACCCTTAAACCTCAATAATAAGAAAATAAAAAAAGAATTAGGAAATGGGCTAAAGAGCAATTATCTGTAACTCTTCCAATTCACTGTTTTTGAGTGACCTTCTCAAACGTAATGAGTTATGCTAACCCCTTTTTTCTGTGTCCTTTCTCTGCATCTTCTCTTGGTATATGAAGTTCATTTACTCATGTAGTGTTCTTTTATGTAAGCTTTACAAGAAATTCATTCTGATCCATTTCTCACTTTACCATATATTTTTCTTCTGCCTTAAGGAACGATTGTGTGCATGTGCATGTGTTTATGTGTGCAAGACTATGGGTCTACTTTACGAACACATAACATTTTATCCAGAAATCCCTTTATACATTTTGGTGAAATGAAAAAAGTTAATGTTCAAAGAGTCTTCATTGGACTTGGATCTGTGTGTATAGATGGCCTGCACTGTGGAGGCAGGGTTAGGGGGTCGGTGGGGTAAGAGGGCCTTCCCACTCTCCCTGAAATTGTACCACATGGGCTGTGCATCCACTTTCATGAGAATGCCAGGCATTTACTTAGGGTAGAATGAAATAGTGAAAGGGAAACTTAAATATTGTTCTGAGATTGTTAGAAATTTGTAAGAAAAGGAAAAGGGGAGAAATTACCATTTAAAGAAAATATCAAAATAATTTATTAAAACAGCATACCAGCAGAACTCTCAGAAGTCTGTGTGGAATAAACACCATCTTCCTGGCTCAGTTTCTTTCCATGGGAGCCCTGATGCCCCGACCTCCTTTCCGACAGAGCCAGCTGAGGGTCTGGGGAGAAATGACTCAGGGTGGTGGTGGAGCAGGGATGGGGCTTCTCCATAGCAACGCCAGGGTTGGGAATCTCACCTTGGACGACCCTGCTGTTGCCCCAGGAAAGCACTAGAAGCCCATCCTATGGCTGCTGGGAAGATTCTAGGCCACAGAAGGAGGGTGCATGGTCCCCACTCCACGCCTAGCATCTGTGCAAAGGAAACGCACTTTCATCTCCCATCCCAGGGCTGCTGTGGTGATTAATGATGATGTGATGATTAATGAGCCAGCTGACTCGCAGAGTCCTTCTTGAGCTGAACCCAGCACTTCCACAGGGACCTGCAGGAGTATGTCTCAGGCAGCCCATCTCTTTTCACTTCTCATATGATCATTTTCCAACCTGAGCCGAGCTGCCTTCTTGTTGGATTTGTCCCATAACTATTAAGTTAATAGATCTCTCAATAGCTAACAACCACCAGTCTGTAGAACAAGCATGACACCACTAAAGATGCATCAGAGCTCTGTGGATTCAGCTGATAATCCTATTATGGTGACAACAAAATAATGTGAGATTTAAGCAGGGAATTTCTAAAATGTTGAAAACACTTTGCATATAATCATTTACTCCCACAATAACTCAGTAAGAAAGGGAGCACATTGTGTTTCTTCCCTCCCTTCTTCCCTCCCTCCCTCCCTCCCTTCCTCCCTCCCTTCCTCCCTTCTTTCCTTCCTTCCTTCCTTCCTTCCTTCCTTCCTTCCTTCCTTCCTTCCTTCCTTCCTTCCTTCCTTCCTTCCTTCCTTCCTTCTAGAATTGAATTGTGAACCTACCCATAGTCTAACTGTGACAGTGATGCAAAAGCCTTTAGGGAACAATGTGGCTTTTATCTCTCCCTCTCTCTCTTTCTCCCTCCCTCCCTGCCTTCCTCCTCCCCCATCTCTCTTTCCTTCAACAAATGTTTATGATCACATACTAGGTGCCAAGCATTTTTGCTATATGATACACAATAAAGCATACAAAGTAAGGTATTTTCTGAAGTCACCTGCTGACTCAAGATAAACAGTTGAAAAACTGGTGCTTCTGGTTCTGTGATATTCATGACTCAGATATTAGAACTGACGAATCCAGTGGATGCCATGGTTCAGGCAGAGAGGGGGAGGCAGCCAGGAGGCTGTGAAACCTCTGACCTTCAAACTGGCTGAGGCCAGGAAAGCCATCTGCGTGTGGAGATTGATGCACACATATCTGTCTCAAGCCCAGTTTCAGGAATGGTGGGCAATAGGAGAGTTTGAGTTAAGATTTTGAGCAGGCTATGGAGCAAGAAAATCTTGGAGTCTGTATCTCAGGCAGGAAGCAGACTTACCTGGAAGGACTTCCATGAGTCACCTGCTTCAGTCACTGCTGGGGTCCAAGCACAGAGTGCAGTGATGAGAATTTCTTTCTCCTTCCTACGACCTGGGAAAGATAGAGACTGAGGGTCATGTCTGCCCTCAGTTCTTTAGGGCTCCACTCTGGGGGACGTGGCATCATTATCCTTACAGACAAGTGGAAGGAAGAAGTTTGGACCATGGCCCCAATCCTGGAAGCCTGGCTCTGGTCAAATGTGGGTTTCCAATCCCAGGACTCCAGCATGGAGAAGGGAGGGATAATCTTCACACTTGGACTGTTGGCACCTCTTTCCCTCTCTCATCTCCACCATCAAGCACACATCATCTTCAGGCAAAAAAACAGAGTTATTTGGTTTCTCAAATCTTTAAGGAGGCACTGTGAGCACACTTTTCCTCTGATAAGAACCACATTGCTCATAAAAGGCTTTTGCATCAGTGACACAGATAGACTATGGGTAGGCTCACAAAAATCATCTTTGGGACAATGGCTAGTCTTGAAGGCAAGCATTTATTTAATTTCACATCCGTTACATTTACTGCAATGCATCATCTTACACAGCACCAACCTCTTTAGGCCTCAATTCTCAGAAATGGAGGAGCTGGCCGAGGTGATGTTAAACATTTCTTCCTTTTGATTGTACAGAACTTTCCTCAGAAAAAAAAATGCATGAACTTGAGTCCCATCTCACTGATTCCGGACTCCATTTTAGTTTTTTTGTTTGTTTTTTAATCACTGTACTTTATAGTTTATAACAGTGTATATATAATTGTAACAGATTGAACCATGTGAAATTTAGTTTTGTAAGTCAAAACTGGTTGAATATTTGCTATAGTTCAACACATTAGTATCTACATATTTTAATATCTAGGTAATAAAAATCCACATTTCAAGTGGACTTAATTTTTTTAATTAATACGATAGAATAAGGTTTTAGATTGGGCATGATCTGTTGGAATCTAAAAAAATTTTTAGCCTCCATGCAATGTTAAAAAATCTCTTTGTCAAAGGGATATATTTGATATATTTCTTTTTCTTCATTTCTACCCTTCTTCACTTCTGGGAAACAAATTCCAAGATCCAACAGCTTGAGAAGATCTCCTAAGCCAGGGGAATCTCAGCCAATACCTGCCTTACAGGTACAGGGGACCACGTATGACTTCTTTTTTGCATGAAAGTTCATCCCATGCAAACACATTTTCTTCAGAATGTTTTCAGAAGTCGCAATACTTAAGAACAAAAATTCAGGAAACAATAGAAAATTTCAATAGCAATGAGTTCAGCTTTCTTCATTAACCATCTATTTCTCCCTCCCTGGGATGTATGTGATCTGGTGGCTGAAGCACATACATGGCAGCCTTCCATCGTTTTTGGCTTGTTAGGCCTTCTTCCCTTCTGCCAAAAGGATTTGTTTTGAAGTTTTGCTGTCATCTAAAAAAGGGGGAAAATAGGGGCCATCATATAGGGTGTGGTGATGAAGGCCCAGATTGATTACCGGGAGGTGTGGGGCAGTGATGTCAGAGCCACGTGGGGCCCACAGTCCTGGACAATGGAAAGGATATCCTCTATTTTTCAAGGCTTCCTCTTGGAGTCATTCCTCAGTTAAAGGATCTAAAGGAATGCCTCTGACTGATTTATTAGTATCTCATCTTTACTGACATTTCAAAAGGAGCTGTTGACTTCCATGGAATGTTTCAGCCAGAAATCTCAACTCTTAGGTTGCTTATGTCTGTTTCAAATGGGGGGAAAAAATGGAATTTTGAGAGTGTTCCCTAATGTTGATTTCTTTTTGTTCCTGCCACATCCGCTGTCACCAGTTTCTGGACCAGCGCTTGGGGAAAGGATTGATTTTACATAATCATTATTTCCCTAGATGACTTTGGGGAATAAAGTCAGTTGAAATTGTACACAGCAAAACAGATTCCCATACAGAGCCAGGGCACTGACTCGGAAGAAAGGAGGCATGAGAAGATAGGCCATCACCTGGGAGGCCTGAACTCCTGCCTGGCTCCTTACTGGCTTTATACCTCCAACGTCCAGCCCCATGCAGCCCACAGCTCCTTCTTTTTGGTTAATCTCCAGGCAGCCATGTTTTCTTGCTGTTCCACAGCTTAAAGACCTATACCTGGCTCCCCTTTCCAAATGGGAAAAAGCACTAAATCATCTCCTAGAAATAAGCACTCCTGTCTGTGGACATTTAATCTTTTAGCTGATTGTTTATCCATTTTTCATTTTTTTTCCTTTTGCTAGCCTGGTTCACCACAAGCTTTTTCTGTCTACTACTATACTTTCTATTCTGCTCCATTTCCTACAGATGTTTCAACTCAGTGAGGCCCCATCCCCAAGTCTGCACCTAAACTCTGCATGTCCTTCCCTTCACTGTGGGTGGAGAATGGATGATCTGGGCTGGAAATAGGCCCCATTTTTCCATGCCACTATCCAAAAGTCAACTATTCCACTTGTCCATCAAGAATCTAAAGCACATGAATCTTTCTGTTTAGAGATTAACACCTACTTCAGGCACAATTCAGGAAGTTATCCTTAAAGTGTTCCTACCAAAAATATTGCAGAAACTGGTGCTATATATAGTAGAAATCACTTATGGCTTATACTCGCTATCCATTTTTGCAGATTCTCTACCCATTCATAAGTTAGGTTACCAAACACCAGTGTGACTACTTAGCCCTCTCAAGAAAGCTTTCTCAGAGAGACATTGCCTTCAAGTGAAGAATTCTGCAAGATGAGTGTTTGAGGAATGTGCCTGTAAATCCTGCAAAAATGCAGCTCAGGGTAGTGTCCATTGTTCGTCCACATCTGTTCCATAGAAAGTGTGGTGGACAACTTCCTGGCATGCACCTTTTTTGTATTAAGACTGCTGATGTCTAGTCTGGCTTCTTCCCCTTGTTTTTGCTCATTTAATCTTCACCTGCTTCTCACATAAGTTACCTTGCTGTACTTACATAGTATTGTAAGCCATCCTAAATTCTGTCTGGAAAAAGGTAGGCTACCAGTAAGAACTCTAGACTGACCTTGGGCTGGGAACTTCAAGAGATGGAACGCTAGTCTTTACATATCAAAAAATGCTCCATGTGGCAGAGCTGACAGCTCCCTGGCCATTTTACTGCGCTGGTGCTCTGACTGTCTTGTCTAACACTCAGCTGGGTATCCTATTTTCTCCACTGTCCCCACACAGTCCTTGTACTGCCCAAATTCTCCACTTGTTGTGGCTTCTGTGGTTAACTTTGTTTTCAAGTTGGGAATTTTCCAAATTGACCCTCAACCTTACTTCCAAGCTTCAGTCTCTGTGAACTCTCTAAACCTTCCTGGGAAGGGCCTTTCTTATTGCAGAATTTTTCAGATTTTAGTCCGTCAGGTCCTTCTTCACTCCTATATCATTATTTTGCTTAGAATCTTTCTTTAAATTCCCTCCCTTGTGTTGCCTATTGGACCTCAGATACACAGGATTGAGTTCATATTATAAGTTTTGGTACCTGATAGATTCTCATCATTGGTTCAATCAAGGCTTCGTTTTCATTATTTTGTTAGTTACATGATTACTTTGATTAATGTAGTAAGTGTCTGTAAACCACTACCCCAAACAAAAGCCAGGATGTTGGCAATACCGTGAATCCAGCCGTATGGTCTCCTTCCACAGTCTGTCCCCTGCACACGGCCACCAAAGTCACCTTGACTCTCATGTTCATCATTCTTTTGTCTCCTTTTCTATTTAGCCCCATTTCATCCACATGAATATCTAAAAATGTATGTTTTTTTTCCCTTAGTTGTTTTTAACCTTAAGAAAAGGTTAATCTTCTGAGTCTTGCTTTTTTTACTTTGTATTACTTAGACTTATCCTTGCTCTGAGCGGCTACAGTTCACTCATTTTGATCTTTGTATGATATTCCACTACGTGAATTCACCACAGTTTATTCACCTACACTGCTGCCATTGGGTATGATTTCCATGATTTTGCTACTGTTAAGAGGGCTGCTATGAACCTTTTCCTGCATATCTCCTTCTGGTTTTGTGCAATAATCTATCTTGGATGTGGATATGCTGGTGAAATAGTTGCTCCTTATGGCAGACAAATATTCAGCTTATTGAGCTAATGACACAGTGTTTTCAAAGTGGTCACACATGAATCACTCATAAGTCTACACCCTCTCAAAACTTGGTGTTTTACTTCTGAGTGTATACCAATAGGATAGGCCACAATCTCACTTAAAAAAAAAACACCAAAACATTTATTTTAAAGGGAAATAATAGAAAACTAGTATCACTTGTTTTAAATAGAAAGAAACCATGAAAATAAATAAACAAAACAAAATTATGTTTAAAATTATCATGAGACACCGTTTCCTACTGAAAGCAATTAGCCTGAGATTGCTGCTTCCTTTATTAAAAGGGAAGGCTAGCAGGTACTACAGGGTATTTGAGTTAACAATTTAGCAACAAACTGAGACAGTCTAATTGACAGAATATTGAAAAGGAAGTGACTTTCTCACTTTGTGATTTACCGTATTTAATTTTGGACACTCTTAATTCTTTAAATCATTTACATTGCCACCCACACATTTGCCCTAAATTGATTCTCTGCAGTGCTTCCTCAAATAATATCTGTTCAGCCTGTTGCTGGGTGAGCCACCATGGTTCTGATGGATTGTTGAGTGTGCCAACTTGTATGTGGATCTATTTAAATAAAATCCCTTTTACCTTTTGTACCCAGAAAGAGTTCCTTCCTTGGGCAGATGTAAAGAGGAGGTTCATGCTGTACTTTAAGGCTCCGAGTTGAACATTCTCTTGTCTGTCTGGACTGTTTCTAATCTTTCAGTTTTATTTTAAATGTTTTATATCACATGTATTTTTAACACTGTAAGTTACCTCAAATGTTTTTGGAAGTGTGTATTAAATAAATTCTGCTCTAGGAAAATGAACTTTCCTCGACCATGAATTAAAAAATGAGTACGTGAATGGAGGCAGGATCAATACAACTTTGCATGTTATTAAACTGCTGCATGTGGTTCCCTCATGTTTTTCCACCAGATCACAAGCTTCTAGACAACAGGAATTACCTTACATTTCTGTGTGTCTATTCCTTGGTCCTTAGCAAAACGGGAGATGGCGCTGCATGAAAACTTGTAAGGGAGTGTGTTTAAGTAGGAGGACCCTCAAAAATAATGTCAGGAGAATTGGAGTGACAACGATCTCATAAGGAGTTTGCCCGTATTGGTTTGAAGACTCAAAACTAAAACTCAAGGCTTTATAGAAATTTAAGGAGATAACTGTAGTGTGATGATCACAGGCTTTGGTAGTCAGATAAATATGGGTTCTAGTTCAACTCTGCTAAGTATCAGCTGTGTGAGCTTGTGTATGGTTATTTAATTTTCCTATTTTGAGCGGTATTCTGTAAAATGGGATTCATGAATCCTTCCATATTTAATTAAGTTTAATGAAGATAAGTCATGGGCCATGTAGCGATGCCTAAATATTGCTAATCGCCCCCCTCTGAAGATGTTGTTTCCTATGTGGAGTTGAAATTCACTTAGAGTTCCTGCTTATGCATAATAATTAGCATTAATTTTAGCACAAGCTAGATTATATATAACAGATTTGAGTACTGAGTTTCATTGCATTGTTATATGACAATAGGCAAGTATTGTTTTATGGCAGCTATGTTTAAATGACACCTGGGTTACCTGTCATTCCCCTGAGATCATTCTTATAAAACAGAATGAGGGTGTTCCCTAAAATCAGGTTGCCTTCCCATGCAATGGACTACTATGATGTCATTTTTCTTCCTAAAGCCAATCTGTTGGCTTGATGAGCCATAATTCTGTGTCAGCTCTGAACACTAACCACTCTTTCACCTCATGCATAATCAAGAAGAAAGATACCCAGGATTGTGTGGACACTGCATCTCTCACAATGGATTTTATTGGCCCTGAAAATATGTGCTGGAAATAAAGTATAACATTGGTGTTCCATGTGACAGGGCATTGCATACTCCAAGATACCCTGATGGGAGGGCTGGAGAATATTATTCACACAGGCCAGCATCAAATCCCAGGCAGATCAATGGGATGCTTGTAAGATATGAATCACATCCATTATCTGGCTCACACTTAAGATTCTGGGTCTGTCAATGAAGTTGGTCAAAACTGGCAAAAATATCTGTTCTGGTCTCTGTAAATACTGGAGAACTGTAAAATTGCTCTGAGTGGAAATTTCAACTCTAGCAGAAATTACAGGTCTGCAGCCAACATCACCAAGCAAACTGAAAACCAACCAGAATATTAAAAAAACAAATGACCACAAACCATGCAAAATGTTCAGGTCTGTGGTATAAAGAAATATACTCCAAGGACTCCAAAGTTCTGATTTATTAAAGACCCGGGTTCTCGCAAATGCATAAAATTGCACAATTACTCATAGAAAATCAGTCCTCAATACATTTTGCACCAGGGAGAAGATATATGAAGAAAAATCCCATTTATACAAGGAACCCATGATCACTATGATTTATTAGGCAATTTCCCCATGTGCAGTTGTGTGTGAGCACCAGGCCCAGCATGGAACCCTAACCAGGAGAAGAAATCAAGATGCAGCCAGAGGGCTGGAAAACCTTTGGATTCAAGGGCATGTTTGTGTGCAGCTTGGCAACAGTGAGACCAAGTAGGAATGTTGGAAATCTTAAAGAAAGAAAAACATTACCCTTGGGCTCCAGCAACTAAAGAAGGAAGGTTTTCGCTTAGGAGAGCCATTCACCCCAGCTCATTCTCCCTCCCTACAGGAGGTATGACCAGGGCCACCACACCCCTTCCAAGAAGGCAGAGGTGGCCCCATCTGCTGAGGGCTGGCTCCCAGGGGCCCTTCCAGTAACGTCTGTCCCTTTGTGGGCCCCCTTCCATCAGGGGTGGCTCTCTTGTGCTGTTCCAGAAGAAGACATTTTGCACTGAGCTGCACAGAATTATTGTGCCTTAGGGAAGAGGATACTGGACGACAACTCTGAAGTCATATTTGTTGTTGAGAACAAAGTACGTATTTGTGTCTAAAAATGCTTGAAACTGCTCCTGCTGTGATCCCAGTTGCTACATCTAAAATAGATTTGCTTGGGATGCTCGAAGTCGGCTCAAGGAAGTTCATTTAAACAGATGACTAGGAATAAGACCAGCTCTCTTCCATGCTTCCTTGTCATGAATTTCCCCAGATAGTTTCATGGAATAGCCATGTGGCATAGTTCCATCTGCAGGTACTCACAGATATTTAAATCACATGGCTGGAACTCAGCGTGAGATTATATTAAACATTTAATTAGAAAATTCACACACATATCTGTATATCACAAATGATGAACATGTAGAATATAGATATATATTCCACAGACACCAAAAATTCCAGGGCAACTTTGGTCTGGAAAGCCTATTCCCTCTCATTTAAGAAACCTCATGGCATATGTGGCATTATTTCAGGCAGTTTGCGGGTCATTGCGGAAATGTGTCTAATATGCCGACTCAACCTGTGGACTCTGTTGGCCTCCATGTCCCTTCCAGCACCTCCAGCAGCCTCTGGGTGTCGGCACTGGAAACGCTCCAGGGGCCACAGAGTGAATGGCCTCAGCTTCAGACCCCATGCAGTTTGTGGGGGAATTGGGGGGTGAGTAGGGGAAGGGGAATAGAAAAAGAAAAGAAAACTCAACTGTTTCACTTGGGGTCGCTCCTCTCCTCTCTTTTCTCCAACAAGGTATTTCTGTCTGTGGAGGTTCATTCCCTGATTCCTTGGGTTCTCTTTTCCCACTCTTTGTCTCCTCAGACCTCCAACTGCATTAAAAAAGCATATTAAAGAAAATGAACCAGCAAAAGGTTAACCCACAGAAGCATCTATTTTCAAAGCAACCATTTGAGTTCAGATCGATGCAAGTTCCAATCTCAGTTTTACAATTTGTCGACATGTAATTCGTCTGTCTACATCTCTATTTCCTCCTTTACCAAATGAGAATAATAATAACCAACTCAGAATATAAGGACTTAACCTAGGGTCTGATACATGCCAAGTGTTTAGTAAAAGGAGGTTATAAAACATGATCATTAGTGCATTTTCAAAATTTAAAAAAATGTCAACATGACTATTAACAGCTGTTTGATGATGTGAGTAAATTATTAGCAGTTCAAATTCAGACATATTTTTTTTCAGAAATATGTGTTTGTATAGGTATTGCATGACATAGACTTGGACATCCTCAGAAGTCTATCTGGAACACTGATGTGGAAAATTCACTAACTTAATACTTCCCTGCTGTCTCTCAGGTATATTCCCATATTGCTTACTTAGCCTTTGCTTATCCATTAGATTGCGCATTACTTTTTATTCTTAATACTTAATGTTTTTGCATTAAGTGTAAGTATAAGCTCCCTGTCTGCCATAACTATTTGCAGCATGTTATTTGAACAGACCAAAGGTCATGATCATGCCCTCACACACTCTGCAGGACAGCACTCTCTACATGACTATGGTAGATGACCCCAACTGTAGAAGAGTTCAACACTTTTCTGTAAATTGTACTGTTACTGTTAATGCCTCCCATTACTCCTTCATCTAAGCCTACCTCTCATTACCACATCATTGCTTGTTTTCAGAAGCAGACCCTTAATAAACTGTAAGGGAAACTCACAAAAGGGAAATTTAAGTTAAAGACATTGTTCATATGTATTTTCCCAGTACGTGACCAAAATATTGAAGGCAACAGCCTCTTTATTCTTTCAAATAGATCAGGACATCTCTTCTAATGCCAGAAACGGGGTTGGACTGATGACGGCCAAGAGCATCCTTGAGTAATCTGCTGGCCAGGCCACCAGTGTACAAGAGTCATGGGTTCAGGCAAGTCCTTCTACAAAAGCCCAAGTGCAACAGGGAAGCAAAGATGTCTGCTTTTCAATTTGCCAACTGGGAATAATTTACCATCGCTTACTCTACATGG
This sequence comes from Manis pentadactyla, assembly GCF_030020395.1. Taxonomy (NCBI): domain Eukaryota; kingdom Metazoa; phylum Chordata; class Mammalia; order Pholidota; family Manidae; genus Manis; species Manis pentadactyla. The sequence goes on from NC_080025.1 coordinate 50,589,930, forward strand.
ATTATATTAGGCTATTGTGTCCATCATCACCTGCATTTGCAGAGCCCTGTGAGGCTCAAATGTCAAAAAGTAAACTTGTAAACCTTCCATAGTTAAATGTGGAAAATATATTTCAGCTTGAAAATAAAACTATGTTTGGGCACTGTGGTTTCAAATGTGTATTTTAAAGAAATTGAGTAATTACTGAAATTAATTAAGGAGCCATGGGTATTAAATGCCTTGCTTCCATACTTTTTGAGTGAGCCTATAAACTGCAAAGGGTCTTTGGCACTTGGGGTGAGAGGTAAGTAAACTTTATGTTAAAAAATCCCAAAGAGTAGCCTCCAGATAAAATTTTCACATTCTGTTTTGTTTACCGATGAAATTTTTAGGGGCTAATTGGTCAATTGCAGGATAAACATGAGAATATTCCACTCATTTTTTTTTTTTTCTGGTAAGACTAAATGATGGAAAAGAGGTATATAAATTTGTAAGAACTGGAGAATTTATATTCTAATATGAGTGGAATCAAACAGAAGTTTTGGGTGTTTTTTTCTTATTTTGGGACCTGTCCTGATTCACTACTAATATTTTAAAAATCATGGAGGAATTAGTCCAAACATCAGTTCATAGGAATGGAATTACTCTTGCTGTAAAAACAAGAGTGGGGAGAAACTTGGGAACTCTGGCTAACAGGAATCGTTGCCCTCAGCAGCCATGTGTACATTCTGACTCATTCTGGGAAAGAGCTTCCCTTTGCCACCCTCAAATGGGGACTCGACCACTTCCATAGACCATTAGCTCAGCCTTTTAAATTAAGCATTTTAAGACCCAGAAAAGTTGCCTAGAAAAAGAAGTGTGTGATGAATCATCAATGTATTTGCAGACACTGAGCAGGATTATGAGAGATGAGATGCTCTGAAGAGTTTTTTTCTTTTTATAGCATTTCTTGTAAAGTAAAAAAAAGAGTTGGAAAAATAAAGTTTTGTGGAAAAAATGTCAGAGTCCTGTTCAAAGGAAAAACATTACCAGGAATTATTTATTTACTTATTTTTTACCTCAATTGGTCTTGTTTTAAAAAAATATGACACATGCCATTTAAAAGCTTCAAGACGAGAGAAGAAAAGTCATATGTCCCTAATTAAAATAGGTTCTGTTAGTTTCCCCAAGAGTATTGAAGTATTCTGTGGGGGCCTGAGTTATAAAGCAGTTTTAATGCTTATTTAGAAAGGGTGTGGGGCATCATCCCCCATATCCTGCCTGTCCTGTTGGGTCTTATGCAAATTTCCTAATTCGATTTTGAATTTGGAGGAAGGCTCCTTACCACCTGATTGGAACAAATTTGTCCTTAACATATTTATCAGATTATGCTCCAATGACAAACCCTCACATCTCTATGGCTAAGACCACAATAGCTTATTTCTCATTCATGCTGTACAACAACACATCTGTCAGGATCATCAGGGGGACTTGGGGACCCAGTTGCTGAGAGTCATTCCAGGCAGAGAAAGAGATCTGGAAGGTCTTGCCTCAACAATTAAATGCTTAACTCAGAAATGACTCATCTCAGTATGACCAGAACTGAGCCCTATGCCATCTGAACCACAAGGAAGCCAGGACACTCTTTCTGTGGGCTGGAAATATTTGATGAACTGCATTAAACACAACCACACACATTAACTGCTTGGATTTTGGCCTCCAAATAGACCTCCTTGGCATGTAGGGGTCCATAAATTCTAAAATCACTTACAATTCATGTTATATAAGTTGTAAATTGTCCCATCTCTTCTCACCTAATTTTTTCTGTCAACAGATAACAGTTTAGGTTTTGGACTATTTTGAGTACATTTACCATCAAGCTAGAGACTGGACACATATATAAATACCTTAGATCCCCATGTTTTCATAAGGCAGATAATTCACTAATTATCAAACAATTGAAAATTTATTTGAACTTTCTTCTTCATTAATAAGAGATTTTCTATTTTTCTGTCACAACTGAGCAGAGAAATCACTAATTGGAAACAGCTTCCCCTCCAGAAACTCACACAATATGACTCAGTTTTCTGATTAGGAAGGAGATGTTTTCAGAAATTAATTTTAATAGCTGCCATTCAGTGAACATTCTGGATATAGCTTGTGGGGTTTTACAACCATTTTGGAAAATATGTCAAAGTATACTAATAGTAATTTTAAGTAATGTCTAAATCTATTTTCAATCTAACATGTAGTATGTGAAGGCATCTGGCAAGTGCTTTAAATTGTATTGTTTTGCATTCCTAATTTTAAAGATATTTACTCTGAAAAGCTGCTCTAATTAGATACTACCCTAGGAAAATTATCCTAAAAATAAGAAAAGAATAAAGAAATTTGGAGGATAGAGATCAAGTGTGGTGGTCCTAAAACTTTTCTCTTCCTCAAATAGGTTTTCTCAGAACTTTACAATATTAAATGGTAAAAGCAGATCTACTCTTCCCTTGACATGGAGTTGCGACTGGGGTGAGGCCTTGATGTGGTGCCGGTGGAGGGCTTCTGTGCATGTCTTTGGCTTTCTCCCAGCTCCTCTCTACCTCATAATGGCTTTGGGGGCACTTTTAGAGACCTCGAGGGCTCCACAGAACACAGGTGCAAAGTTGCTGATCAACTCCAATTACTTATTTAGCAGACCAGACAATGAGGGGCAGAGAGGTCAACTGGCCGGCCCAGAGGCCCAGCTAATTGAAAAGCCAGGTGTCTAGAAGTAAGATTGAGGTTTTGGGCTTTTAAAGCTTATTTTGACAGACTCCATTCATGGAACAAATTCTTGCAATATTTGCTAAGTATATATACACATACATATATATATATATATATATATGTATGTGTATATATATATATATATATACACACACACACACAAAACACCTTAATCAGCATATATTTATTACATCTCTTCTTATATACTGAGTAGGACAGCAGATCCTAGTTGCCAGGAAATACAAGAAATAAGCCACATTTCCTGCCTACAAGGAATGTGTCTAGTTTGGAGGAGAAAATTTTTTAAATCTGTTTTTCTGAATCTAGCACCCACCCACCTTTGCATTCCATGAGCACTTACTCAATTTAATGGACATCTGATTCGTCAGACATGCTCTCTGGGAGTCCACATGCCTCTTTTTTTCACTCTTGTGTTTTCTCCTGCTTTACAGCTTGTCCCTTTCCTTCCCTTCTATCTGGTCTCTTCCTCCTTTGCTCTCTCCTCCTTCACCACCACCATCTAAAATGTCCCTGGGAAGCTAGTTAAATGAATTCTTTAAAGGAATTTATTTTAGCATAGAAAATCGCCTTTCATTCCACATTGGAAGAGCAAAGGATTAATATGTAAATGAAGGGTTGAAAGCACAGGTGATACTTGTGTGACTGGATTTTAGTTAAAATGCAATTAATCAATCCATCAGCGAGTAAAAGGGACTGAGAACAGAGCCTCTCCTGTTTTCATAGGTGCAGTGGGTGGGGAAGGGAAAGGTGGTGGTGAAGACAGCAGGAGGCCTTGGGCTAATGGAGGGGCCCGGGAAGAGGTACCATCTAGACACCAGGCGGCCTGGGCCCGCCAAAGTTTTGATAGTTGTGCCCGGGACAAATCGGAGCAGTACCCTCAAGTATCTGTGGAGCGCAGCTGCAGCGGAAGGCAGCGCTACGTGATTTATGAAAGGCCTCACATGATTTATGAAGACTTAAAAAAACATCAGCACACAGCTGACTTTCTATAAAGGAGCTTCTTTCCCCGGGGGACTCAAGGAGCTTGGAATTTAATGAGGGAAACGGAATCTACAATGAGAGACGATAAGGAAATGAGACTGTTTCTCACACAGACACCAGAATTTATGTATCCTGATAGTCTGGCCTTCACAGGCCTCCGTTCAAGCCTGCTACTCCTTGTTCCCCAAAACGCTCATTGCAACCCCTGCACCCTGCCAGTCTCCCTGACATCTTTCTAATGCGGATCAGCCCTGAGGGTTTTCCCAGAACCTTTAGTCAGCCAGAGCGCCTCCCAGCTGCTCCCCTCCCCCACTGCCCCCAGGCTGCCAGTTGTAATCCTAGACATCCTTCTCCACAACCAACTGGCACACAGGATTTTTCTCACCTCCTGACTTTTACAGCTCTGTTCATACCTTAGTCATAGCATGTAATAAATTTTACTTTGTTATTGCAAACAGTTTTTCAGGTGTGTGGGGTTTTTTTTTTAGATAAAAGGATTAAAAATAAAAACAATAATCAAGGATACATGAGGTCGAGGTGTACTGTGTGGTGGGTGGTATGTGTGCATATGATAACACGGGAATCCCCACTTCTGATGTATAGAGAATGGGAATTGTTTCTGCTTGTTTGCCAGCAAGCATTCCCCTGACTCTGCCCTTCAGCCACCCTATTCAGGGTGGAGGGGTAAGGGTAGGGGAGTGGGTGGTGTAGAACAGGCCTGGGCTTGGCCCATTACCTTACTCCCAGTTCTGGGGATGTAGTGATTGGTCTAGTTGCTGGCAGTTGTCTCAGGTCCAGCCATCAGTGTTCTTGCCCAAGATCTCTTGATTTAAATAAGATGAAAAGCCTTTGGGCCACGATGTGGAGCTGCTGGTATTCATCTGCAGTAAGGGAGAATGAAGTCAGATAGACAAGTGAAGATGAAAGATGGAAGGAGAAACAGACTTGGTGGTATGACCTCCCAGTTCCCATCCCAAAGGTTATGCCTCCTTAGGTCTTTGTATCTGTGATATACCTTAGTACCTTCTGTTTTGTCGTTTGAGCTAATTTAAGTTGGGTTTTATCCCTTGCAACCAAATGTTTTTGCTAAATTGATCTCAACTAAAGAACATGATCTTAAGACCTAAATAGGAAGAAAAGCTTTCTTTTTTAAAAGCCAAAATAGGATCACTCAATTGGTGAAGTAGTTTTAATAGAACCTCTTGCTTTTAAAAAATAGTTCTCATGTCCTGTCCTCAGTACAAATGGCTGCTGCCAGTAATTAAGGGAATGAGAGACGAAAGAGGCATAGATATTTGCAAATATATTTACAATATTCAAAAGATAAAATAGAAATGTCATGGCAGAGATGGCCAGCTGCTTACCAAAGATTTATATTCCTCTTCCATAGCTAAAGAGTGTAGCTGGGAAGAGGCTGGAACAACATTGCCATTTGGTGGAGTTGTGTGATTGGTCTCACCAGTGACACGTGAGTAAAGGTGAGAGAACTTTAAAGGCAAGTGTGTACCTTTTCTACCTCCTCTTTTCCTTTTAAAGATTTAGAGATGACAGAGCCATGAGTAAGTTCCTAAACCGTGACAGTAAGTCCCTTCCTATGACATGGAAGTTATAAGAATCATGAATAGCTCTGAGAGTTAAATAAACTTTTATTGCATGAATCTACCAGGATTGTGGAGTTTACCCGTTATGATTGCAAGCCTCTCCCAGTACAAGGTGGGTTTCTCAAGGTCAAGCCAGGGAATGCACCACTAAGTCCTCAAAAAATTCTGCATCAAATCATTTGTTTTAGACAAGGAGACTAGCACCTAAGAATAAGTTATGTCAGGCTAACCTCAGTTTTTATTGAAGCAGCTCCTGAATGAGAACAATGAGAGGTATTAGTATATCTGGTATACCTGGGTGTAAACAAGGTGACTGACAGGTTCTCTTGCTATCCTTGAACAAAAGACAAATTTGTAAACAACTGAACTAGGGGAGTTATTCTACTTTGATTATTAGATTGACATTATCTGGGGGATGGCTCTAGTGGCATATGACAGGATCCTATGCTCTCCATAACCCTGTCCTGCTCTATATACATTTTTTGAGATTTTTGTAAAAGATATAAAATGTCATCCTTCTCAGATTGAAGCCCTTGTGAAAAAGGGGATGGATTTTTCTATGTCCAACAGCAGAATTAAAATATAGACTAGGGTTTGCCCTGTAAATGGCCACCCAGCTGTGTTAGGCTTTGCATGTCAAGAGGTGAAATTGAAGATATTAGGCAGGTACTTTCATATAATTTTCATCTATCATTAAAATAGATTTCTTTTGATGTTTCTAATGATTTACAAATGTAAAAACAATTCTTATATGGTGGGCAGTACTAAAACAGGTGGTGGCTAGATTTGGTCCACAGGCCACTATTCATCAGTTCCTGACCTAAAACAAACTACTGGAGTGAAAATAAAAAGACAAAGTTTTTGTAGACCAAGAACAAGATGCTGATGTTAGACCTAAAGATTCAGCCTCCCAGGCATAGAATTGGAGAGACAAGGTTTAGGAGTAGAATGCCTTTCGGAGACTTTAAAACATTCCTCTGTGGACCACACCTCAGAAGAATTGTTGATGATTCTGGGAACCATGCCGGGAGGCACAGAAGCTGTCCCATCGGGTTAGGGATATTTGATGAGCTGCTCCCTGGAAGAAGAACCAGTTCCTATAGGGCAAAGGGAGTCAGGCGAATCTTGAGAGTCTGTTTCTGTCCTCTTACAATCAAACTTCTTAAAGGCATTGGGGGAATCTATTTCATGATTCTCTCTTTCTTATAAATGTTCCATGAATATTTACTAGCTAGTGAACCTACTAGAATTTGCAAACTGCCTCGATATATGAGGCAAGGAAAAACCAGTTCTCCAAGCAGAAGGAGGGGGGCTGCCTGAGTTAGAGGTGTTATGGTGTGAAATACTCAGGCATTACTGCACTTGAGGCAAAGTTGCCCCTCTCCCCCTTTTTTTAGCCTTGGCCTTGTGAACACAACAGACAGCAGCCCTGGGGACTTTATTCCCATTCTCAGACTGCATCACATTAGTGTTTCAACACCAAGACAAATGCTCCACTTGCTCGCTTTTAGGCCAGGCTAATCCCAGATGCCCTCCACCACTCACCCACACATTGCAGGGTGGGAATCTTCCCCAGGATAGGCTGAGATTTCCAGCCTGGCTCATAAACAGGCAGCATACAAGTCCTCAGAAACTCATTTAACGAGTGTCATCCAGGACTTACAAGCTGGCTGCAAAAATAGAAGGAGAGCTCAGTAAAAACAGCCAGAGGTTTCAGGGCTCCTGGCAACTGAATGCAGGGGCAGGCACGGGGGATCTTTCAGCGAAAGTAATTTCCAGAGCTCACGTTCAGCAGCCTGCACATTGATAAGCATTTAGAAGGGGTCCTATTACTACCAAGAATTAACAGGCAGCTGCTTCGCCTGGATTTTTCCCCAAGAGAGAGAGGTCAGCAGAAGGTCACCCCTGCAAACTGCTAAGGCCAGGGGGCCGTTGTAGGGGCACTGCCCCCTCAGTCTCACTTGCAGGAGCAGACACTGTTCTCTGAAAAAGTCCCATCAGGAGGGCCTGGCCTGGGTGGCAAGGCAAGCAGGTCATTTTCAGGATAAAAGGGACTCATTGCTCATCATGTCCCCTGAAGGCCAGAGCCAAAGGCCTGAAAGAGCAGGCTGCAGACCCCGCCTGCTTGGATGGTAAACACACAAAGTGTAAATGGCTCTTCCTTTCTGCACATCAAGCCTAGTCATCTTTAAACAGACACCAAAAGCTTGTTGTTTTAAGGAGAAATTTTCTTAAGAGACAAACTCCACCTGTTCCTTATGCTCCCACGGGACTGTCCGTTTACTCAGCAAATCAGTCATTTCCCTGGGAATGTAGTCAGGGAGGCAGAGGCTCAGCCACTGCCCTGCTCAGGCAGCCTCTGCCTCCACAGGGCCACAGTGCCAGGTGGAGGGCCGCAGGCGGGGACTGGGGAAGCCCAGTGTGGTCTCTGTGCCTAGTCCCTCAGACTGGGCTATCCACTGAAAGGTCTGGTTTCAGGCTCTCTGGGTGGATTTCAGAAACCCCAAGGAGCACGGGAGGCTGCATAGGCACAGCTGAGATTTAACAAGAGCAAACGATGCCCAGTTGCTGGGTCATTCCCTGTGGCCTTGAGTCAGTTCCCAGCCTCACACGGCTCCTCCCCTTAGGGCAGGTGGGAGAAGGAAAGCAGGCTTAGCGCACCAGCGTTACTCAGAGTGCACAGGGACGAGAGAGATGACATGCCAGATGTTCCTGAATCGAGGTGCCTGTATCAGCTTTGGTCTCAATGCCTGAGCTACCAGCTGGAGCTCAGGGCAGGACTGCACCTTGGGGGTTCTCTGTGCTCTGCCCCCCAACCACAGGGAGCGAAGTCTGTTGGTACAGCCCTGCTACGAGCTGACCATCACTACAGACTTCCCCTGGCGCTACTCCAAGACCACATCTGCCTTGATCACACCCTGCTTAAAACCCTTCAGAGTAAAGTGTAAAGTTCTTGAAATGGTGTCAAGGGGCCTCTGAGTCCTTCTTACCTCCCTGTAGCATCTACAGATGTTCTATCATGCCAGCCTCTCCCACTGCTCCTCATACCAGTTTGTCTCCAGCCGCCTCTCTTCCCCGTCTGCCCTTCCACACATGCAGACCCTCACTCACACTGACTGGCTACACCTATTTGGCCTCCACAAATCAGCAATGATGTCATTGCCATTAGGAAACCTCTCCTCACCCTGCAACCTCCCGAGTGTGTTAAATGCCCTCCTAGGTCCTCTCTGAAACCTTGCCTTACCTTCATAGCTCATGGTCACATCATCATTCTGTATCACCCGCTAGACAGGAAGTTCATATGCAGATAGACCCATAACTGCTTTGTTCACCATTTCTCTCCAGGCCCAGAACTTTGTAGGAGCACAGTGAAAACTGGTTCATTAAATGAAAGAAAGAGTGAATGATGTGCTTTCCCATTGGTTAGCTAAGATTACATCACAGCCTGTGCATCTGCTACCCGTCTATACCTTCGGATGCTCTACCGAAGGGTGCCGTGTGCTGGCAGCTTCACTCCTGCATCATCAACCTGTTCCATACAACACCTCTCTGTTCCCCTGGGGACTTCTGTTTTCAGGTACTGGCCTCTCCTAACTTGTTCCCTTTGTTTATAGGGGACTATATATTTCCATGTGGTGCCTATAGACCCAACAAGCAGAGCTTAAGAGAGATGCATCTTTATCATCAATATATCAAGGAGCAACCTCAGGATTTTAGTTGTGGAGCTGCAGAGGAAGCGCATGCTGGTGGGCTACATTTCCTGCCTTCTGTCCTGATGAAGAGCATCCAATGGCTTATGTACTGGGCATGCGTGATGCCAAATCCATAAAGCCAAACTCAGTTCAGGACACCCCTGAAGAGAGATGTGGACAGATTCAGTTTGTGGGAGGAACATGACAAGCGAGGAAAGACTTGCAAAGTCAAGTTGGAGGTAGAGCGGAGAAGGGAAGTGACACATGAGAGCTCTCTTCAAATACTTGAAGCTTGTCATCTGAAAAGTGGTTTAGACCCTATGAGAGCTAAGGATGTGCTTTGTTGGGAAGGGGCTGGTACATGAATTCCCTAAATTATAATCAAATCTCCAAATGTATGTACGTTTTTCTCCCTGAAGAGAAAGTCCATAGCTTTGTTTCTCAGAGACTTCCCCAAATATTAGAAACCAAACTATGACTGAGAGCCAAAACATGATTTAAACCATTGATATCTATTGTCAAGCAGAATTGAGACAGTTTAAAGGCAGGACCAAATAAAAAAAGTAAGTATGTCCAGAAAAGGAAGGAGCATGGGCCCCAAGAAGCAGGCCACACAGGTGTGTGATTACCCAAGGGTAGGCATGAGAGATTTTAGCCTTCCTTGGTGGGATGGTGGGAGTCGGTGGAGGCCAGGCTGAGGGTCTCTCTCTCACTTTCCAAAGCTCCAGGAGTGGCCTGCCTTCCAGGAGCATGACAGAGTCGAGTATTAATTACTTGCTGAATTTCATGCCGAATAAAACCACATGTGTCTTTCAGCTGTGGTTTGGAAACATTTCCACCCTGGATATTATCTGTGAAAATTGGATGGGATTACATCACCTTGCTGCTGGTTTATGCATGTTCAAATTTCATGTCAGCTGGAAAGAGAAGGTGCTTCTGTGTGTTTCTCCCAGAGTCCTTCACAGGGAGGCACAGACTGAAGGAGGTGGCGGGAGGCCTAACCTGGGCCTGCACGCCACGGAGAGCTACACCTGACATTTTGGGGGCCTGGAGAGCAGGTAGTAGGGAGCCCTTGAGAGGTTTGTTCTTAAGAATTCAGTGGGGATGTTTATAGTAGTGTGGTGATAACATGGCATGGGGAAAGAATAAGAAGAGAAGCAGGGAGAAAGGATAGAAAAAAACAAGGGACAGAGAATAGAAGACACAAAAGGTGAAAAGCATTTTGAAAAATATTTAGGACAAAAAATATGTACTTTTGATGACTCATTGAACATTGGACAGGGAAGGGAGGGGAGAATCTCAGATAAATCCCAATTTTCTAGCCTAAATGGCTGTTTCATGGTGGAATGATGATGAACAGAGTTAGGGATTATAGAGATAAGTTTTAGGGAAAAAAAGAGGCATATTGGATCCTTGAGATGTGCGTTATCTACATGACAACTAATTACACATTTTAGGGGGCAAGTAGGTATATGCATTTGATGTACTAGTGAAAAGTCGAGATGGGGAAGATAGCTGAGGTCATTATGCCATAGCCAGTAGATGAATGAGGAGCATGCATGGGATTGCCCTGGGGCAGAAATCAGGTGAGGACCATTGCCAGCCCAGTAGCAAATCCTGGAAACACTGACATTCCCATGAAGCAGATTGAAAGTAATGCTCAGATTTGGAGAGTATGTATCAGACAGATATAAAAAAGGAGGAAAAGAAGTGGACTTGGAGGGAAAGGAAAAATCAGGAGGTAGTGGTTACAAGAATCCAGGCAAATTCCAAGAATGCAATAGTAAAATGTATCAAATTATGCAAAGGATCAATGAATTAATAGCAAAAATAATTTTTTCATTGAAATCAATAAGGAGGACATTAGTGATATTTTTCTGGAGCAGCTTCAGGAGTGAGGTGAGGGTATAAACTACATTATGAGGGTTTCAGATGAGAATGAGATGTGAAAAAATTTAGGGAGGAAATATAGTCGCTTTTCCAGGATCTGTGACTTACAAGAGAAGAAAAGGGATAAGTCAAAGGTAAAAGGATGCTATTAAGGGAATAGTTTAAGTTAAAGGATTTTTATTTGTGTGTTTACATGTTTGTTCTGACGAGGGAGACTTGATCAAGTTTATAAACCAAAGGGAGTGAGACTACAGAGTAGGATGGGATGAAGGCGAAAATGTTACAGTAGTAAGTGATAGAGCCGGGTCACTGAGGGGCAGAAGTGGAGAGGACCGCAAGCTGGGGCGAATGCTTTGACTGTTGACATCAGGAAGAAGGAGATTGGAGGGAGCATGTAATATCTGAAGATTGAGAAATTCATGTCTAATCCCCTCAATATCCTCCAAAAATGATGTAGGATGCAAGGAGAGGAGAAGGGCTTGAGAAAAGTTGTGAGGGTTTGAAATTACTGCTTTAGGTGAGTGGAGAGAGCTAATCAAACACTAACAAGGGAGTTGTCAAGAAATATTACTAGGAGATGAGGAAATTCTAACTGCACTAATGCTGAGTTGTAGAGTTTTCCTATCAGCTTTCAACCACTCGAGCTTATCAGTGAGCTTGAAATGATGGTGCAACAGATCATGCGGCATGGAAATGGAATTCACTCGGGAAGAAAGAAACATGGAACGGGGCGTGGGAGAGGGGGAGGCTGAGCCTTTACCAAAGTCTTTAGTGAAAGTGAGGGAGTAGTCAGTAGCGTTTTTAAAAGCGTGAGTTTTTGAGTCAAATATATCTGTGTTTGAGTCCCAGTTCTACCACTTGACTAAGTGTAAGATCTTTGGCCTCACGGCTTATTGTGACTTAGAGCGTGCAGTGCTAATCAAGGCGCCAGAAATTGGTATACCAGTTGGCCAGAACACTTCTCTTACCATATCACTAGAGATTGGAGGATGCGAGTCATTTCTAGGCACTGAGTGTTCAGCCAGACTAGTTTGTCAGCCACCATCTGGCATCCTGTCTCTCAGAAGTGTTGCATAAGGGAAGACCTGAGGCAAGACAGTAGGTTATCACTGGTTGTCTTTCTGCTTTAATAGGTCAATAGAGTGAGAACTCTTCTCACTGTGTGTACCCCTCCTCCACTCCTGGGTGAGACTGTGCCAACAGCTGGAAATGAAAGGAAGTATATTCATCTTTTCCCAAGGTGCTTTGATGCCACCACCACTACTACACATATCTTGTTAGAAAATGAAAAATTCAGGACAAATGCAAAGCCAAAAGGGATTCCAAGACAACAGGCATAAACCAGGACTCTTAGAGACCAGACTCATCAGAAGGTATGGTCCTCCTAGGTGGAAGGATGGGCACCACTCCCAGAGAAGAAGTCAGTGAAAGCAACCCTCGGGGAAACAGCTTCAGATACAGCTGGGAGCAGGCCCAAGTTTGGACTCAGGCAGCTGTCTCCAAGCCTGTTTCCCACTAGACCAATAAATCTACTCCTCCAGACACAACTATAGATGCAGGCATTTCCAGGCACAGCTCAGCCTGGTCAGAGGAGTGGGCTGTGCTTGGGTGTTTTCCCATCATGGCCTCTGTTTAGGGTTGACTTCTTGCTTCTTTCAGTGGCAGCGGCTCAAAAAGATTTTTCTGCTGTGAAGATTAGCTTTCATCTTTGAATTGTGGTTTCTGGTTTAGAAGCCATGGGGATAAAGCTAAAGGCTCCTTCCTGCTGTCAGAAGTCCCCTTGCTTAGAATAGACAAAACCTCGCAGGGCACAAGGTCTGGGGGCTGCTCACAGCAGGCAAACTAGGGTTATGCTCACCTGATGTAATGAAAAAGGTCCATTTAAAACCTCTCCAATATTCTATCATCATGGCTGAACTTCACCCTTACCGTTGCCCTTATAATATATATACAGCCTCTGGAAATATAAGATGATCCCTCCTTTTTTATATTTATCTGTGAATTATCTTATCAGATTACTTTTCCTTATACGTGGAGAAGTCTAGATTAAGTGTGGTACAGGGTTGGAACTTACAGATCAAAAGAGCAAAGATCAGACAAATAGGTACAGGCGTTGGTGTGTGAGGAAGGTGAGGAATGGTAAGAGCCTTGTGCCTGAGACATAATTTACCTGATGCATCACTTTGTCAGGAGCACATCTACCGGGGGATCTGGCTGATTGAGCACTTCTTTGTTTTTTCTGTTTGAATTTTCATCTTATAAACACTTCAGCAGAACTTACTTGAAAGAGTCCATAGCTGTATCCCTGTGTCTGGCCTGGACTTGACAGGAAAAACAGAAAGACTGAGGTGTTTGAGAAATGACTTTAATTCCAGCGTCTCTGGAAATATTTAATGTCTAAATACTTGGATAGTTAGGATTTACAGTTTTAAGGTAACTGCACAGAGTAACAGCAGTTACCTAACTACTTAATCTGATATTTCAAAATTTAATTTTCTATTTATTTTTTTGTAAAATAAAGCATATGTACAGAGAAGTATACAAGATACATATGTACAATTTAAAAATAATAATGCAGGGAATGAACAAACTATGCATGTAATAACATGGGTCAATTTCATGAACAAAATGCTGAGGAAAAGCAACCAGACCAAAGAGAAGGGTATATTCTATGTAATTCCATTTATGTGAAGTTCAAAAACAGGCAAAGCTGATTGATAATATTGGAAGCCAGAATAGAGTTACCTTTCAGAGGGGGGTAGCATTTTTGTATTTTTGCTTACTATGTTTCTACTTCACTAGGATTCAGATGTCGGGGAGTTTGGTTCTGGTGTGCTGGAAATTTTAGCTTCATTCTTTGAGCTGTATGCTTCTATTTGTGCACTTCCATGTATATACATTATATTTAGTTTGCTAAAAATAATACAACAAATGCTTGAGAACTCACACCTATGTAAAGAAGTATATTGCGCCATTTTCTTAGATACCCACTCTGTGCTTCACCCATATCACACCACAAAATATAACTACTATCCTGGATTTTGTGATAATTATTGTTCTGCTTTTCTTCAGGATATTATAACTTTTGAAGACATCCAAATAATATATTACTTGGTTTGACCTGTTTCTAAAACTCATACAAATGGAATCATACTGCATGTACTGTCTCTGCCTTGATAATTTTGCTTATAATTATGTTTTTGTAATTCTTCTATTTTGATGTATGAAGCTGTAGTTCATGCATTTTTCACTACTGTATAGTACCCCATTGCATAAGTATATTATTTGGTTATTGATGGATTTCTTTTCAACTGTTTGCTATAAAATTTAAATCAGATATATATATTAGAATATAAGAATATATACATATTTTCTTGTTAACTATATATATAATGTGTAATATAATAAATATATATAATATATATATTCTTGTCAACTAAACTAAAACTAGTTTATAACAGACTCCACTCAGGTTAGGTCATTTTATCTTAGGAGTAAATATTTGCTGGAAAGGTCTAAGTTCTGTCATTGCTCTGTTTTTCCCGGCAACACCATTGAAGCTTCATAGTTTTCTCAAGCTAGGCTGTGTTATTTAGTGCATACACATTTACAATTGTTATATCTTATTGAAAATGAATCATTTATCATTTGAAATTAACTTATATTTAGGAATTTTATTTTTTGCCTTAAAATATATTTTGTATATTATTAACATATTATCTTTTGTTGTTATCATTAATATTTCCTGATACATGTTTTCCATACCTTTACTTTTAGATTTATATGTCCTTATTGTTGGGAATCTACCTTGTGTGAACACATATCTTATAGAGCAGGATTTTCAAAAGTCCAGCCTGACATCTTTAGCTTTCCACTGGCCTATTTAGTCTATTAACTTTTGCTGTAATGTCTAGTGTGCTATATTTAGATTTATATATATTGTCTTGTTTTTGTCTCATCTGTTATGCAGTTATTTTTTCATTTTTGGACTCTTTTGGGGGACACTTTTTAAAAATAAACTTATTTCTTCCTCTAGTTTTGATATTGGACATTTAGTTTCTATTCTTTTAGTGTTTACCTAAGAAATTATAACATGTGCACTTATCAACATTAAATTTCATTAATATCCTAATTCTCTCCCCAGAAATATAAAGATCTTAGAACATCTAACTCCATCTACTTCCTTCCCAAAATTCATGCTACTGTTATAGTATATATTATTTCTCTTTATCTCAGGATGACCTTGGATTTATTCAATCAATAGTCATTAAAAGTTACCCAAATATGTATTACTTCTTTGCTCTTTCTTTTTCCTGGAATTCCATAGTGAAGAATATTCTCTAGTGAGTTCTGAGAGCAGTAAAACCTATCAATTCTTGTGGTTCTAAAAAATAGACAAACTCATTTTTGAGAAATATTCTTCTAAGGCATAGACTTTAGTTCAGACAGTTTCTGGGTTAAGTTTGTTTGCTTATTGTTTTTCCTTTCAGCACAGTGAAAATTCCACTTCACTATCTTATAGTTTCCATTATGGCTTTTAAGAAGTCTGCTGTCAGTCTGACATACTTTTGAAGGCAAATTGTCTCTTATCTCTTGCTTCATTTAGTATCTCTTCTTTGGCATTGATGTTTCCCAGCGTTAGTATGATGTATCTTAAGATGTATAACATTTTCTTATCCTTTTTAAGATACTTAACTTCTTAAATATCACGCTTTGAAAATATTTCATGATTTTCTCTTCAAACATTTCCTTTATCATATTCCTTCTTATACTTCTAGAACTCCAATTCAATGCAAATTAGATCTTTTTGCTCTATCTTCCATGTCTCTTAGCTCTTTCATAATAATTATTTCTTTTTTTTGTTGTTGCTCTATATTCTGGAAAAATCTTTCAGTTCAATGTTCTGACTTATCATTAAATCTTTAGCTTTGATCTGCTTTCAAACACACACAGTAAGTTTTTAAATTTTCATCATTTGTTTCCTTTCTAGAAGTTTTGATTCTTCTTTCAAATCTGCCTTGTTTTTCTTTACAATATTTTATTTTCTATGCATATGTGTAAATTTGTAACTTATATTCTGTTTATTTAAACTTTGCAAACAATTGTTTTGTTTCTGGGTCTAAAGTCTTCACATACAGTCTTTAACTCTGCTAATGTTTCACTCAAAGATACCTTGTTTCTTCATCTATAGCCATTTAAGAAATGTGAGCTGCTAATTTTCCTATGTAACTTTTTTGTGTGTGGAAATCTTGTAAGAGCTGACAAAGGTAGACTCTTTTGAAGAGGGCTATTGTTTTCCTCTGCCAGGTGGCAATCAATCTAGGATTATTTAAACAATTCTATTTAAAAAATGTTGGGCCATCCAGATGCTATGAAATTGGGGTGGCAAATCCACATGAGAAATAGCTTATAAATATAACTTCTCAGTCTTTTCTCACCTTTCACTCAGTGCCAGGATTTGAGACAGGTAATTTTCTTTTCATCTTTTCTTTTTCTTTATCATTTTCTGGTAGGAAGATGGGGGAGAGTTTATTTTCAGTTCACTCTCATACTTAGAATGTAAGTATCTTAAGTATCTTGGTGTTCCCACTTTATGGGAAGAGGTTTCCCATTGGACTCATTCCTGGAAGGGACCTGTGCTTTATTTTCTGGCCTCCACATCCTAGAGGATCATAAAAGCTTAACTGATCAGCTTCTGGAAATCATCTTAAGGTAAAAATACTAGATGAAATGCTATGCTTGCCTCTCCAGTTTCTCACCTTCACTTAGATTTTGGCCTAAGTGTTCATTACTTTCTTGCTAGCTCACAAAATCATTCAACAAATAGTTATGGACTGCTTTCAGTGCCTGAGCTACTATTTGGTGTGTTGGGTAACAGCAGTGTAAGAAACAGACAAGTCTCTTTCTCAAGGAATTTATATCACAACCATAAAGTGTTTGTTTTAACAAGATTAAATAAATAAATATGTATAACAGAATATATATACACATTGTCCAGATTTTTTGTTTGTTTTCAGTGGGTTGATCTAGGTATCTAGCCTAACATATATCAAAAGCAGAATACCTTTCTCTCAATCAAGTCATGTAAAATGTAGGCTAGTAAAAGTTTTCAGGGTTTTTATTTATTTATTTAGGTGCCTTGAACTTAGTGCTTTGAAATGAGCACAGGACTGAGAAATGAGAAGAGTAGATATTAGTCCCATTCTACATCTGAGCAAGTACAAATATCAGACCTTAATTTTCTTCCTGGGTTAAATGGTTGATCACATCTCCCTCACAGGGTTACCTGGGGGCACTAATTATGCAGTGTAAGGGAAGGCACATTGTGAAGATTATTCAGCAAATGTCAATGTTCCATTGTTTTGAGCTAGAAAAGTAGTCCTAAAGGAGTAGGGTATCATGTCCAAAATCACAGTGTAATAATTTATTGCTCAAATCAAGTCTCTTTTGAGTCTCTTTTTCTCACGTTTGAGTGGAAGGGTAAGTATGAGAGGGTATAGTTTGTTCATTGAACAGGGTTCACTCCCAATATAGGCTTTTAATTTTTTCAGCTTTAGGAAGATATCACTGTCTTAAGTTTACAGAACCACCCCATTATGTTTCATATTAAATGAGGTGTAAGTAACATCAGTGTGGTCACTCTGAAGAGCTATAATAAAGTTACATACTGTAGGTTCATGAAAGCTGAAGAAGAAGAAGAATGTGTGGGGTTGAAGACCCACTTTCTCTTAATGGTCATATCTTCTAATACCAACAGATCCTTAAAGAACTATCCCATCTGGGTCAACTGTATCGCTCTGACATCAGTGAATATCCCCACTGAGTCCTCAGGCAGGTGAACAACTGTCTAATGGGCCTCTTCTGTGTTCTGATAATTAGTGAAATATTGATTGAGGTGTGCTTGTTTCTCAGGGTTCCAAGCACCCTCCATGCCATCCAGCTGGGACATAAATCAGGAGACAGTGTTGTAAGGTTCTTCGGCGCAGCTGAATCAGCTGCTATGAGAACAAGGCAAAAGCCTGCAATGTACTAGCTAATTATTTGGTTCTTTCTCTGTGTCCACTGATGGATTCTAGAGAGATTTAGAACATACCTTGTGCTTCTGGCCCAGTGTTCAAGTTGCTCCGGAAATGCAAGTCCACAGACTAATGGAATTCACAATCATGCCCAGACAAAGTGTTTATTTATAATAAAAAAGAGAATTTTTCTAATAAAGAGAGGCAGATGTTAACCATCTTGAGTCATTTCAAATGTGCTTGGACTAATGCAACAAGCTTCAAATGGAGGATCAGAAGAAAAGCCCTGCTTTCCTTACATCCTTCAGGGTCACATTCAATCCATGTTGTGTTTTCTGAAGATTAGAAACAGACTGCTAAATGAACTCAACAGTTTTGAGATGCAACTTTTGTGCACTGAATATAAAAGTTCTCAGTGTTGTTTTCATGCTTATGATTAAGACTTGTTATTCATGCTAAAAGACCTTTTATTCACAATCTCAGATGTGGAGGGAGGCTAGCTTAGATACCGACCATTTTACACTCTCCTTGTAAACTATTTTTTCATCATTAATTGCCAAGTGATATCAAGGTAAGGAAAATTCAAGGGATGTTAAGAGAAACATTACATTCATGCTTTCTTAAGAAAAATATTTGCTTCACAAACAGAAAAGGTAATGCTGGATAAGACTCCTCTGAGTCCAAGGGATGGCATTTACCTCTGTCTGAGGAATTCACTCTTGCCTCAAGAAAATGGAGCTAATAAATACTAAGCCCCAATGCAGATTGACTGATTAACAAGTTGTTTTAGTGCAAACAGAGAGGCTCAAATATTTTTACTGTACCATTTTTCACTGAAGTCTTTCACTAAACCTGACCACAGCTGTCCTTTAGGCCAGATGTTAGCTGTAAAATTCAGTGAATTTAATACACCATGCAACCTCTCTGCCTTTTTAGACAGGCTGAAGCCCACAGCGTCTGTGTGCATTAGCTTTACATAGCTCCGGTTGCTGAGTTGAGATGCCTATTATCCTCATGTGGTTTGGCGGTGGCTCAGATTGCCTCTGAGCTGGGGCACAATCACTCCATTTAGAACCTTCTGCTTCTATTGTGGTGAAGGAACCTCACAAATGCACTTGGTATTAGCAGTACTAGTGGCACTTGGTCCCTGTGAAAGTACTGGGACCCAATCAAATACTTTCCCTTTCTATCATTGTTAAGTTGCCCACTCCAGGTTGTGGCCTCACCAAACATGTTTTCCTGGATGGTTGCAGGACTGGGGCTTGGCATGCCTCACAGACAGTGAGCAGTTCACAGAGTGCCAAGTTGTCGGGGTCCTCGGCTCCCCACCTCCGCCAGTGCATTTTCTGGCCTGTTAATTAGAGTCTCAGAACTGTGCAAATGCAGTCTGTAACTCCTCAGGGTGAATGCATAAAGCCAGGGAGCAGTGATGCAATGGAAAGAGCCCAAGGATTCAGAACTGGGAAGACTCAGGCTTAAATCAAGCAACACCACTGAATTCCCTCAATGCTCATTGATTCCAGTCTAAGTCCTACTCCTCCTGACTTAAGGCAGTAATTTTCAAGCCAGGTTCAGGACTACTTCAAGGTCTGCAAACATTTGAATGACTTTTTTAAAAGGCATGCTCAAACTTTAAATAAAATTGTAATTAAAAAGCATTCATGCTCTAATGTGTTAGATACTAAAATCTGATGTTCCCTAAACTGCCCCATTGTTCTTATTGATTGCCCTTACAAGTGTGAAATTATAAATTTAACTTTTACTCATACAATCCTATTTTAATCTCTAATACATGTTAGAAACCCAGGCAATGTTCCACATGACAAAAAGACCTCCACTATTCAAAATGTTTGAAAACCATTGCTTAACAGTGTGATTCCAGCTCTTCCAAAATGTTCTTTCTTTCCTGTGGACTTTGGTGTTGCCCATTAGCTCATTAAATGGTATAGTTTGAAGATGTTTAACTATCAGATCTCTCTTTCATCATTCCCTTTGAGGGTTGAAAAACAACAGGGATGTGGGGCACCTATTCTGTGCTGGCCAAGGGCCAGCATCACACCTGAGCACAGGCTGCTGTATCCAGGGGATGCCCCTTGGCGAGGGGGAGTCTCACCTAGCGGAGGGTATGGGCCACTGGGCAAGGTGGGGGTGAGCTTGCCAGCAGAGGGGACAGTACCAGGAAAGGTGGAAGACAGTACATGCATTTGAGAGTTGGAACTATTCAGTATGAGTGCAGGGAACAGGAAAAAGAGACGCTGATGTTTATTATCTTGATCGGAGTAGTTATTTCATGGCAATGTACATATTTTGAAACTTGCCAGACTTTCATTTCTAGATAAAATCACAAAGTAGATCAAATTAAAAAGTGATATGGCCATGGAAAAATCTGAGGTGAGCTTGATTTTTTAAACCTTTTTTTGAGGCTTATTTTTTATGATTAGATGGCAGAATAACAATTTTTAGAGCCATATTGAGGTGTAATTTGCTTAAATAAAATTTACATATTTATAATGTACAACTTTGGTAAGTTTCAAAGTATGTATATTATCACGAGATAATCACCACAATCAAGATAAGAAACCTATTCACCACCCCCGACTGTATCCTTGTGTCTGTCCTGCTGTAATCAGTCTGACCTGCCAGTCTTCCCCTCACCAGGTAACCCTTAATCTTCTTTTTTCACTGCATGTTAGCTTATATTTCCTAGAGTTGTACACACATAATACAATATATATGCTTTTTTTGGCCTGGCTTCTTTTGCTGGGCATAATTATTTTGAAATTCATGCAAATGGTGGAATATATGGATAATTCACTCATACATTCATACAGTTCATTGCTGAGTAGTAGCATCCCATTGTATAACTATGCCAACATTTCTTTATCCATTCACCTGTCTATGGCATTTACATTGCAGGAGAGGGGACCCCGGGTGGGTAGAGCCAGCGGGTTTCCTCAGCTGGGAACATGCAGATGGACATGGGGCGGCCTGGTGCTCAGAGCCCCAGGGCAGGGTGCAGGGAGGAGAGAGCTGCCTGGAGAGAGCTCTGCCGCCTGCTCTACTTCCCCTCTGGGGGCAGCTGAGGAGCTCAGCACAGACAGGTGAGGGAGCTACCTGAGGACCCCTGAAAGGAGTAAGGAAAAAAAAATCACTCCTAAGGTTCACACAGAGCAGAAATTGTTCCTGTTCCCAAGAGTCGGATTGGAAAACCTTAGAACTCACAGTCCATGAGGGAAAGGACTCAGAGGCTTCCATTATGGGGTCTCTCCCCAGGAAGAAAGATGGGGCGGTCCTGGGACTCATCTCGGTGGCTACCAGCCTCTCAGGGATGCTGCCTGGGGCGCTCTTATCCTGACAACCTTTGTTTCTTACAGCTGGTCCTATTGTTTAGTTTCAGAAACAAGAGTGAATCCAGTCACTGTTAAACCATGTCGACCAGAGTGGAACACTGATTGTATTCAACTTAACACACTTAAATCAACACAGTTGATTCCATAGGCAAGAACTCAGTCTTTTCTGAGGAAATTTCTTTCATTTCCTTGGACTGACAGTTGCTTAATCCTCATGACTCCCCTATGAGATAGGAGCCTTTTGATCCTCCAGAGAGGTAGCACAGGTTGCCTGGGAGCACACAGCTGGTAGCTGCAAGAAGCCGGCAGTCTGATTCTTTCCTTCCGATGCTTAAATAATATACTATACAGCCTACTTCTGAAGTTCAGTACCTTAAGCAGCATTTCTCCCATATCCAGATTTTACATATTTTCTTTTAGGAATGGAGTACCCCTTACTCCATGGACATTTTCTCTTTACAATTTGAATATATCTTCAAAAATCCATTCTTTGGATTTTTTATTCAGGTACATCTGCCATCTGTATCAGATTATCTTTGAAATAAATATTCATCAATGATAGAATGACTCAATGACATAGTTTCTTAGTAAGCAATAGTACTCCCTATGACATGACACTGTTCCATCGTGTTACAGAGATATTAAATGGAGAAAACACAGACATCAACAATTCTGAGTTGAAAAGTGATTTAGAACAATTGGACACAATGTGAGGAACCAGGAATGTCTTAACTAATTTATCTTGTTATATATCTTGATAATGTACCCCTTTTGTATGCACCAGAAGGAGACTTGATGTAAAACAAAGTATGGCTAAAATGAAATGAGCTCCTTTGGTAAATATAAAAATGCAAAGAAATGAGACAGTGTAATTGGCATTGCTATTTTTCCTTTTTCACTGGTATATAAAATACTGTATGTCTTACAGTTGATGGTACTTTTAACTTAATGAAATATGGTATCACCCATCTAAATGTTTTAATTTCTTATATTTGCCCACTGCACTAACCCTTATATCTCAAGCCTTTATTTTAATAATTTCAGGCATGGTGTTCTGTTTATTACAGTATCTAATGTACATTTTTCTAATATTGTTCTGTTCCTTACTTTACTCCTTAACTCTGCAATCTCCTTTTTTCAACTCCTTCTATTGTTTTTACTATTCCTTTTTCTGAGCTCTTTCTTTGAAAATGAGTTTTTATTAAGTTCTATGGTGGTAAGGGAATTTCTTTCATTTCCTTGGACTGATTTCTTGCCTATGGAATTAATTTCCCAGAAGAACTTTCCTACTTTATTTTTCTACTTAAGCTGCAGCCAATTTGCCCCCTATTTACCCAGTCCCTCCTCCAGCAGTGTCCTGCCCTGGCCTGCCTGCGACTGCAGCTTGGCAGATTCCCATCAATCCCTCAATGTCTATCTCAAATACATCTTTAATCAAGATTTTCCTGACTTTAAGGGAGTGATAAGACGTTTCCCTTTTACAAACCTTAACAGCACCTTTTCCATCTCTTGTAGATCTTACCAGATGCTCCCGTGGAGTTTCATTATCAAGGTAACTATAATAGGTTTCTGTTTTGTTTTGTTTTTAGCCTATTTTTATATTCCCCAATCAGAGGAAGGTGACTTGCATATCACAGATTCTTGATAAACATTGATTGAGTTGAACTAAATTTCTTTATCTAAGCTATGTGGAAGAACTTCATTATGTGAAGAATTAACTTTTGACATAATTTTAAATATCATTGAGGAGTTACTAATAAATCTCAAGATAGTGGTTTTCTACCTTTGGGGCAAATGACCTGTGTAAGTTGTGTTTTGTTTGTTTGTTTAAATAACAGTGCTTGGTTCCTGCTACATCTGCTAAAACCGTAGCCATTGAGAATGAGCCCCAGGAAATTGTTTTTAAAAGCTCTCCTGAGGATTTTGATGCTCATAAAAGGTTAAAATACTGGTTTTAGAAAGTCAATGATGATTTTCTTCTAAGCTCTATGTAGATTTTGGGACCTTTCTTAGACCTCCTCATAACTGGTCATGTGTCCTAATTAAGTGAAATGGTGAATGTGTCAGAATAACAAAAATCTATTTTCCCAGGAAGGGAAAATGAGTGAATAAAATATGGGACTGCTGTAAGCCATTTCTTCACATATTCAGGATATGTGTTTATATAAAAATAACCTAGCTCTGGCAATGTTCTCCTTCCACTGAATATGGCACAAGTGAGAGAAAGGCACATTATAGTTACAATGCGCCCCTGCCGTAACAGAGGCTCCCATACAAGAATATACATTCTTCCAACTAAGAATAAAGTACCTCTTTTGGAGGGCAGTGTCAGCTTTATTTTGTGTACATAGTCTGGAAACACGATTTTCAGCATGGCATGTATGGATAAGTTGGTAAGAGAATATTTATATATCACCCCAGGTTAAGTCATTAACCAGCTAATGTGCACAGCTCTCTACTATGTACTGAGTAACCCAGTGTTAATCATCCTGAAGCGTTAGAGTCTTTATTAAGAATTAATGTGTTTAAGTTAGTGTCTGTACAAATTTCAGAGTTGCCTCTAGGGTCTCCCTCCTCCAGAAATTTAGAATCTGTAGTGGATGAAAGAATGTGGATATAAATGAATTTATTTAAATGACACAGAGTTGACAGAATACTTGTTGTTCATTGGGTGTAAATAGTCATGTTTTTGTGGATCTGAAATTACTCCTGAGTTTGTACAAACCATGCAGCAGAAATGCTATGAATCTTCTGTAAAGGTACAGACATCTGAAATGCCACACTTTATTAAAACAGGATTACAAGCTCTGAGTTTTAGGAAAGAATGAGTCTGGACTTGAATTACCCATATCTTCTATTCTGGTATCAGGTACCAAATAGCTTGGACATTAATTTGTGGCTTACCTGTGTGGGGTACACAGTTAACCACTGTTCACCTCCTGAGTTAGCTGGGTTAGAATAAGGTTCTCTACTCAGTGCTGGTTGCTTGGAGCTCCTAAAACATCCATTTTGGCAGCAGAGTCTCAGGGAGAAGTTTTTGTGTGATTGGTTACTAGGATGTAAGGTTCTAGAAGGCAGAAAAATTGTGTCCTGTTGCATCCCTAGCACCTGAAACAGTGCAGGACACATAGAAAATAATAAATATTTGTTGATTTAATATTTGTTATTTAATTATAAATTTCTATACATTGTCTTCAATTTAAAAATTTTTATGCTTTTACTTTAAAAGCTTAGTTCCTGCTTATAAAATAAATAGGTTCATTATAGAAAATTTGGAAAACATTTAAAACCTAAGAGAGAAAATAAAAATTACTGGTGATATCATTAACTAGACATGATCATCATAAGGTTTTTTGTATATTCTTTTCACTTTATGTGTGACCACTTTTATAAACATGGTTTGGTGCTAATTGTGTGTGTGTGCACATGCATGTGTATATACACATAAAAAATAACTGGACTTGTGTGCATAAAGATTTTAACTTGAAATATCATATACTTTTTCTCATATGATTAAATGCTTTGAAACCATGAATGTAGTAACATGTTTTTTAACTGTGTATTTATCATGACTGGTTGGGCATATACCTCATTTGGGGCTGATAAGTTTGCTTTATTTAGTTATTTTTGGTTAAAACAAATTATGAATGTCCTTATAGATTGGTATTTTAACAACACTAATATTCCCTTTGGATAATTTCTCTCTGAAAGGTTATAGAAATTTATAGTTTAAGTAAAATTTCTCAAGAATATCTTATTTCACTTTTGATAACAATGACTATCATTCCTTTTAATTTTTTTGAACTATGTGAAAAAGTTTATCTTATTACATGTGAATTTGAACTTAATTTATTGTTTGTGTGTGGCAACATGTTTTCATAAGTGGACTTTTTATTTAAATAAACTAATTGTATATGTCATTTTTATGCTTGTGGTTCTTAGTGACTTGCAAAAGAACTTTATATATTACACATAGTAAAAAATTTATCTATTGCACAAATTTTTTCCTCTTGCCATTTCATCTTAAATTTTCTAATGCTTTTTGATATACATATGATTTATACTTTTGTATATACCAATATATTAGTTCATAGTTTCTTCTATAGCTTTTATTCCTACAATGTTCTTTCTCAACTGACATCACCTATATTTAATTCACTTTAGTTATTTTATGGCTTTTTGATTTTTTTTAACCCATGTGTAATTTTTTTCAATATAAAATGAGACAGAAGTTGAATTTTACCTTTTATCAATTGTCTTGTTATATTTTATTCAATATTTGTTTCTCTCCCCAATAATTTTGTATGCAAATTTAAGTATATATTAAATTTTCTTCTTGTTTTTTATCTTTTCAATTAAAATATCTGCCTTTTCATGTTTGTACAAGTACTGAAACTTGAAAAATCTTATTTGCAGTAAAGTAAATCTCTTTTCCTTCTTCTTTTTTTTTTAAATATCAGGACAATTCTCATCAGTTTAAAATTTCAAGTAACCTGGGCCCTCCTCTCTGGGAGCCCCTCCTGGCTAGCAGGAGTTCTTGCATTCTCTTTTCAACCATTAAAAGAGCTGTGCTGGTTCCTCCATACTCTTGTCTGCTGGCTTCATTCTTTGTTGCTTCCGAGACATGATCCTAGGGAAAAAACAGCATTCTGGCTGGTAACAAAAGGAAATTATTAAAAAAAGAGAAGCAATCAATGAAATAGAAAAAAAGAAAAGACAGAAAAATCAATGAAACCAAAAACTTCTTCCTTGAAAAAATAAAAAAAGCAACCCCAACCAGACTTACTACTTAAAATCTAAAGAAGACACAAATTACCCAGATCAAGAATGAGAGAGGAGACATCACTGCAAATCCTAAAGACATTTAAAGAATAACAAGGTAATTATCTCAACAAATTTTCACTAATAATTCTGAAAACTTGGGTGAGGTAAATTTAAGAAATAGAAACTATCACAACTCACCCATTATGAAATAATTTGAAAAGCTCTATAACTACAAAGGAAATTAATTTAAAATTTAAAATCTCCCCCCAAAAAAAGAACTCTCCAGACCCATTTGATTGCCCTGGATAATGCAATCATATGTTTAATAGTTACCACCAATTCTACAAAATCTGTCCCAGAAAATAGAGGAGGAGGGAACATTTTCCAATTCATTTTATGACATCAGACCCCAACACCAAAATGAGACAAAGTCAGTAAAAAAATAAGAAAACTACAGACCAATATTCTTCAAGAATATATATACGCAAATATCCTTAACAAAATATTAGCAAAGAGAATTCAGCAACATAGAAAAAGAATTAAACACACAAACAGCATTTATTCCAGGGATGCAAGGCTAGTTCAATATTAGAAAATCAATCAATGCAAGTGCCTTATTATCAGGCTAAAGAAGAGAAACCACAAGATCACATAAATTAATGCAGAAAAACCATTTGACAAAATTCGACACCCATTCATGACTCCAACTAAAAAAAAAACAGCAAAAGAGGGAACTTCTTCAACTTAATAAAAAGCATCTACAAAAAACATACAGTAACATATTTTTGGTGGAAGCCTGAATGCTTCCACTCTAAGATCAGGAACAAGGCAAGGATGTCTGCTCCCATCACTCTCATTAAACACAATGTTGGAAGTTTTAGCCAGTTTTATTGGTATGGAGATCAGAAAGGAGGACATAAAACTGCTCCTGTTGTAGATGACATAATTGTCCACAAAAACAACCTAAAGAAATTCACACACACACACACACACTTCCTGGAATTTACATGTGAGTTCACCAAGGTCATATATATAAAATAAACATAGAAAATCTATTGTATTTCTACATACCATCAATGTTGTGTTTTAAACTTTAAATGTCCTATACCATTTACAATCACTAAAAAACAAAATACTTCGGTGTACAAAACATGTATAAGACTTGTATAATAAGAACTAAACAATGCTGATAAAGGTATTCAAGAGACCTAAATAAATGGAGAACTAAACTACGTTCACAGGTTACATGATTCAAAATATTAAAGATGTCAAAAAAAAAAATTTCAAGGAAACTCTAGAATCCTATTACCAAGTACAAAAAGGAGGAAAGATAAGATTTGTAATGAATTAGTTAAATAATTAAAATTTTTAAATAACTTGACAAGTTAATCTGTTTATAACATTGAGTTCTCCAGCACAATATATACCTACACAGCACAAAATTCTGTGTGCACAAATACATCTCTCTCTTTTTCTCATCTTCTTTTATGTCATCATCAAAGTTCTAACACTTCACATAACAACAAATATATTTATCAACATGTATTTTAATATTTTTCTTGGGATTGTTAAAATCAGCTGTTGGACATATGGGTTACTTTACTTTTTGGCTATGATGTTTAGTGCTTCTATGAACATGCAAATTTTTTTGTAAACATATGTTTTCATTTCTCTTGGGTAGATGCCTAGGAGTAGAATTGCTGGATCATATGGTAACTCTGTAACCATTTGAGTAACTGCCAGATTGTCTTCCACAACAGCTGCTCCATTTTGCATTTCCACCAGTGGTATGTGAGGGTTCTGTTTTCCCCATCCTTGTCAACACTTGTTATTAACTGATTTTTTTATTCCAGTGATCCTACTGATTGTGAAGTGGTATCTCATTGTGGTTTTGAATTAAGATTTTTATGATACCTTTAAACTAGTTATTGCTGTTACAAAATAAAGCTATAGTAACTGTGTAACAGATCTTCCCAAGACCTCTTCTTTGTGTGCATCTATCAGACATATTGGCTGATAGATGCCTTGTGCATAATGAATACTGGTTCCCTGGCAGCTGTGTTCTAGCATGTGCATGGGAGAGTCAGAGCAGTATGCTGCTTAAGAATATAGGCTCTGTGCCTAGACTACCTGGGGTCAAATCTCAGCTCTGTCACTTATCTACCTGTGTGACCTTGGAAAAGTTATATATATTGGATATATAACTTGAATGTCCTTGAAGTCTTGGTATTACTGGATGTGATTTCTGCAAGAAAGACAAAAGGGGAGTTTTAATGAGCACACAGACACTGAAAGAAATGGCCTTAGCTTTGTAACCCCCAAGTCGGCAAATTTTCAGAAGTATTTGTTCTAAGTTGAAATCATATTTTTCAGGCATACATTTATAAGTTTTAATGATTTTCCATTTTACTAAGTTGTTTTCAATTAACAAATCAAATATTGCTCTCAATTTTATCAAATAAAATATTTTCACATTTATTTTACATACAGTAAATTGTTTTCAATTAATTCTAATTGATTTTAAGAAATAATTATCCTCTACAAACAGTGATGTGCTGGTTAATGTTTAATAACTGGCTCTGGAAAAACATATACACACACACATAAATTCTATATATGTACATATATATTTTATATACGAATTTATATATATACACATGTACATTATATATATATATGTATATATACACATACATACACACACACACTTTCCCACATAGGCTTATAAATTTTACTGATATCAAGGATTGTAGCACACAATAAAAAAAAACTGTACTTTACAATAGTTTTTATTGAAAGTTCTATATAGCCAATAGAGTCTCCCAGAATGCTTTCATTGATCTTTGCCTAACTTGTGTTTTTAGCAAGAGTGGAGAGTTGCAATCCAATTTGCTTTCCCCATACATTTTTTGTCATCAGATTGGGTGCATGATCTCTAGTTAAACTTTTCTCACCCTTGATCAAGGACAAGTTACATTTGTCCGAATCATCCAGGCCTCCACCACTGCCAGGTTCTGCTGCTCAGGAGCTTGCCCAGTGTCGTCTGCAGTTGGAGTACATGTGTCCCTTCTGTTCCTTTTCTTGCAGAATGAGCTGTTGAATTATTCAACACAACAGAGTTTGCTCAGCAACAGTAAAGACGCTGTTCAGATATATCAGCCTACTCTAGTATAGGCAATTACTAGAAAAAGTTAACATTTATTTATTGTGTTCCTCTTTCCATATTTCCATCTAACTTCTAAATTTCTCATATATGTCTTACTATTTTTCCAATGTGATTTTTACAAAAGCTGATCTATCATACTAGACTTGTTTTGTTTTTAACCCTTCAACCAGCCAATGCATATTTTTCTCCTTTATGCAGAGCGCCCTGAGCCCTATTCATGACTGCTCAAATTTTTCAAAGATAAAATGTCTTCTTTCATCATTGAGAATTGAACATGAGAAATCTTCTAAATTTTCCTCCTGTTCGTGATAGCAAGTTACTCTGGTTTCCTAGAGAAATTTTTTTGTTGTTGCCATGTAATATTTTTGAAGAGAGTTGATGATTTTTCTCTTTTTGTTCATCTTTATGTATTGGTTTATAATTAAATATGGGTTACAGTTATCCCAAGGAAAGGATTAAACACCTTCCTGAAATTTTTGAATCCAGAATTTTAAAAAAGATGACATTTATTGGATGGTTGTATTAGTTTACAGAGATCCAGCCAACCTGGGGAAGTGGGTAGACAGTCACCAACACACCCGAGTACTTTGACTGATGTTTCCTCACACAAGGACAGACACATGCTCTGCTAGG
This sequence comes from Manis pentadactyla, assembly GCF_030020395.1. Classification (NCBI taxonomy): domain Eukaryota; kingdom Metazoa; phylum Chordata; class Mammalia; order Pholidota; family Manidae; genus Manis; species Manis pentadactyla. The sequence continues at coordinate 50,619,759 of NC_080025.1, forward strand.
AGCTGGCTTGCCTTCAGCATAGTCCGGACTCCAGGAACAAGCAAGGCAGGATGCCCCGCCCTGGCTTGTTTTCCCTTCACGCCCTCATCACCCAGCCACTGTGGCCTCCAGTCCGTGTGACTTCAGGCGGTGGAGGCTCCAAATGCCCTGTAGATTTTCTCACCTTCAGCTCTCATTTTGCTGAATTAAGAGACCTCACAGGGGTTTTATTTGCATTTTCTCTGATTCATGTTACTTTCTGCTAACTGTATTCCCTGATGTTTCAAGTATGTGGTGGCATTCCCAGTGTTGATGGGCTATAGATGGATATCTAATTTTGCTTCCATTCATTATTTAAATAAAAATCTGAGAGCCGGAGATATTACATGTCTGTGCTATTCTTCTCTGGAAGTCTGTCTTTACTTTAAAATATCATGCAAGATGGAAAAGCAAAACCATACAACTCAAATTTTAAGAAATCATTTTAATTAAGAGTCACTTTGAGGCAAATGTGACCTGTTTCATAATAAGCTGAAGAAAGGTTATAGGTGGTCTTCACTATTGATTCTTTAGGAAAATATGAAATATTCTAAGCAACTCTCCCCTTCTCTCCCTTCCCCCTCTTTATCTCTATCTATCATGTCTCTCTTTTTTCTTTTGTTTTGACTAGATTTCTAATGACCCTTTGGTACAGGAAAATTCATTGTGATGCATGTGGTCAGCTTCATTACCCACCATAATTCCCTCATGCAGATTTAACTCCTGAAACTTAGTATATTAGTTTCTTATTGCTGCTATAATAAATTACCACAAATTTAGTGGCTTAAAACAGCAAAAATGAATTGCCATGTAGTTCTAGAGGTCAGAAGTCCAAAATGGGTGTTGTGTGGGCTAAAATCAAGGCTACATTAATTTTGGAGGCTTTGGGGGAGAATCCACTGCTTGCTTTTTCCATCTTTAGGCTGCCCGCATGTTTTAGCTTGTGGCTCCATCAGTCCGACCTCTGCATCGGTCAGCAAACCCCTTCTTTGACTCTCCTGCCTCTGTCTTTCCCTTATATGGAAGTTTGAGATTACATCGGGCCCACCTGGATATTACAGGAGAATCTCCCCATCTCAAGATTCTTAATTTAAACAATCTGCAAAGTCTCTTTTGTCATGTAAGGTAACATATTGAGAAGTTCCAAAATTAGGACATGAACATCTTTGGGGGACCATTGTTCTTTCTACTGTACTTGCTCTCTGTTCAGCATATCTTATGTTGCCAATTCTGTGTTCATGTGTTCATTTTTGCAAGCAGCATTACCATGAGAGAGAGGCTTTAGAACTTCTTCAATTTTGTACACATATGCAATAATTTCTGGAGCAAAATATGAATATGGAGGATTGATCATCTGTTTGCCATAATGTAAACAAGATCAAGAAAATCCAAGCAATCAAATATCCTTGTCATAAAAGAGTTTTGAGGCTTTGCTTATGAATATACTCAAAATTTTATTCTTGGGCTAAGTAAATGCAAAAATTACCAATTGATTGGTAAGAATCTGTTAAAGAGCTCAAAATCTTGAATGTAAAATGGACATTCATTATGTATAGCAGAAGGGACTCCGAAGCTTATGGATTAGTTACCATTTCACATAATAATTTAGGGATCCTGTGTGAATTTCAATCTGATAGAGGATTTTTCTTCTATTTTATAGTACCAGAAGACAAACTGCAAGTTACTGTTGACTCCTCTGATTATCTACCAGTCCTTCATAATACAGACCACGAATCCCATACGGGACCAAACAGACTGTATCTTATTGTCAACTTCAGTGGAAAATTGATCCTCCTCCTCCTTCTCCACTTTTCATTCAATCTGCACCTATGTAAATAGCTGAATTGTCACTTTATTTAAGGATAATAACTTTCTTTGAGGATGATGATACAATTATGATCATCTAGTTAAGTTATATTTTCTATGAGTTCTGAGGCAGTTGTGAATTCAAAAGGCTTGATGTTGGATCTATCACTACGGTAGGTCTTAATGGTGGGTGAAAAAACAGCTATCATTTCAGTAGGTGAAATTCATCAAAGAGTTCAGATTGATGTAACCAGACCAGGTCCAACATAAAACATATTAACTTTATATTGGTGAAAAAAATAAAGAAAATATTCTCAGAAGAGACTAAAAAGACACATCAGGCTATACTATGAGAATGCAACAATCAAAATAGCATCATTTCCATAATAATAATGGGACTAGGATTACAAAAATGTGAAGACATATCTGACTGATCAGATCCAACAATTTTGGATATTTCCCTACACCGAGTCTGTAAAAAGTTAAGCTGTCTGTTAGGTTCTGACTGCAGGCTAGATGGAATAAACACATTCTATCTTGTGACTCTCTCCCACTGAACACAATAGTATAAACTGGATAGAATGCACTGAAGCAGCTGTCTGAGGACTCTGAAAAGGAAGTGATAGCAGGCATGTTAAGAAAAGAGACCACAATTTGATATACAATGACACTGGCAGTGAGTTTCTTTTTTTTTTTTTTTTCCCTTCCAGGATCATCCTGCCTAGACTCAAAAACAGCCCAAACCCATAAATATACAGCAGGAGGAGATGGAAAAAGCTCTAATAGAATTCCTCCCTTCCAAGTCCAAGAGCAGGAAACAAGTCTCCTAAGTGTCATGAAGAGGGGGGAAATCCCTCCTTCATTTCTTTTCCTTCCCACCTTAGCTGCCAGACGCTATGGCAGCATGTTGGGGGCAAGTATGATGGCACCAGTGGCTCTAGGGGAGCCAGTCTAAGGGAAGAGAGGTCACCTGACCAGAGGAGCTGTGATCCCTAGAATGTGGGGCAATTCCTGTTGCTGGTTTTTTCCCCGGTTCTTGTGCTTCTTGGTCCTAATACAGAGGCAGCCATGGGAACTGTGAAGCAGAACAGAGGACATAAAGCTCTGACTTTCTGGCTAAAGAACTGGAAAAGGAGGAGGGAAACTGGCACCATGAAAACTTCAAAGAGATTGCAGAGAGGAAGGGGTTGAAGAGATCAATAATGTTGTTGATGGACTCCAAGTTTCACCTGAGAACTGTTCATGAGTGTATCTAACCTTAAATAGCATGCTACCAGCTTTGAGGACTTCATGAAAGGATAGGCCACCAGCCAGGTCTCAGGCTGGCCACCAGGGGTGTGTATAAAGAACAGCCCTAAGTAACACTGGAAAAAGGTCTAGGAAAATGAATAGGTAGTGAAACCACAGCTGAAGGAAGCTGGATCAGAAGTTGTGGACTAAAGCCAACCAGGTAAATTGCCTGCTAAACCAAACAAACAAAAAGGTAACAATTTCCTTAAAGTTTAAACAAGACCCAGAATCTCATGATACAATTTTCAAAATGTCCAGAATACAATCCAAAATTGCTCAGCAAATGAAAACCAGTAAATCTTAATTTGTAATGGAAAACAAATAAACAAAAGCAGCAATTTTGACCATGTCCAAGAAGTAAGACTGAACACTCTTGAAACAAATAGTAAGATAGAAAGTCAGCATAGATATAGAAGACATAAAAAAGAGCCAGATGGAAATTTAAGTACTAAAAAATACAAAAGTTGATATGAATATTTGAGTAGATGGGGCCAACAGAAAAATGAAAATGGTAGAAGAAAGAATCAATGAATTTAAGAAAGACATTATACCCTCTGATCAGCAGAGAGTAAAATGATTGAAAAACATGAACTGGACATGAAGACTTACGGAAAAAGCAAAAATCTAACATTTATGTCATTAGAGTCCCAGAAAGAGAAGAGAAACCATAGCACAGAAAACTTGTCTGAGAAACAAAATGGCTGAAAATTCCTAAATTTAACAAAAGATGCAAACTTAGATTTAAGAAGAACAGCAAATGCCAAAAAGGACAAACTCAAAGAAATCCACACCCAGTCACATTATGGTCTAGCATCTATGAGTTAAAGCAAAAGAAGAAAATGGAAAGCACCCAGAGAAGAACAATGCATTACCTATTTATAAGGAGACAATGGTTGGAATGTTGCATATTTCTTGTGAAAACATAGGGGGGGGAAAAGGCTCTATAATAACATTCTAAAAATGCCGAAAGAAAAGATCTACAGGTTGAGAGTTGCATAGCTAGCACAAATATTCTTTAGGAATAGAGCTGAAATAAAGATACTCTCAGATAAAAGAAAACTAAGAGAACCTGTTAGTAGTAGATATGCTATAAAAATAAATTCTAAGTAAATTCTTCAGGTAGAAGGGAAATGATAGCAGCAAGAAACCTGGAACATCAACAATGAAGGAAAAATGAAAGAAATGGTAAATTTATAGATAAGTATAAGATTATTCTTCTCCTCTTACATTGTCTTAAATGTGTGCAGTTGAGAGATGTTATAGCATTGTCTATAACGATGGTTTTTTTTAAAGTATGTAGATGTAATATAAGAAATGCAAAATATAGGAGAAAATAAAAATTCCTTGTGTGGTGAGGAGTTTTCAACATTCTATTTGAAGTGGTAAAATATCAATCTGAAGTACACTATGAAAATTTAAGTTTGTGTGTTGAAATTCCTGAAGTAACCCTAAATAAATTATATGAGAAAATATAGTCATAATTCAAAAGAACAATTAAAATGAAAAGCTCAAAAAATTCAGCTAATTTAGAAGAAGGGATCAAAATAGAAAAAGAGGAATGAAAAACAGATGAAGCAAACAGAATACAAAAGAAAAAATGGTAGGCCTCACTCCAAATATAAAAATAATTACATGATCAAAGCGTGCCATTTAGAAGATGGAGACTGTCATGATGGATATAAAAAGAAGATCCAACCACATACTATCCAAAAGTAACCCAATTTAAAATAATGAGATGGGTAGGATAAAGGTAAAAAGATGGAAAAGACACACATGCAAATAATAATAGAAAGAAAACTTATGTGGCCACATAAATATTAAATAAAGTAAATTTTAGAAGAAGGAAAATGACCAGGGCTACAGAGACATTGCATAATGATAAAACCCTAAGTAAACGCAATCACCTAAATGTTTATATACCTAACAAGGCTTCAAAATACATGGGGGAAAGTGATAGGAATAAACAGAGAAATTGCAGCTGGAGTCTTCAAGATATCACTCTCAGTAATCAATAAACAGGTCAAAATATAATCAGCAAAAGGAAACAGAACAAAGTAACACCATAGCCAAATGGATCTAACTGATGTTTATAAACTATTCTAACAACAGCAAAATACATGTTCTTTTCAAGTGCACGTGGACAGTCACCAAACCAGAGCATATTCTCGGTCATGCAACAAACTTAACAATCGAAAAGATTATATTTAAAACCACACAGAGTATATTTTTAGGCCATAATGGAATTAAACTAGAAAGGGATAACAGGAAGATAGTAGCAAAATCTCCAAATTCTTGAAAATTAAACAACATTCATTTAAGTAATTAATAGGTTAAAGAAGAAGTCTCAAGGGGAAGTAGGAAAATAATTTGAATGGAACAAAAAGGCAAATAAAACATATCAAAATTTGTGGAATGCAGCTAAATCAGTTCCCAGAGGAAGATTTCGAACATTAAATGGCCATGCTGGGCAGAGATGTCCAGAAGGCAGTTTCTGGCTGAGGGATTGCTCTGTGGGATGGAGAAGTTCTGGAGCAGAGGCATGGGGGATCCTAAATTGTGTGTTGACACTCCGACAGTTTTCAAAGAACAGGGACAAGCTTAGGGAACCTTATTTAGTGAGAGATTATTGAAAGACCCCACAGGGAATACAAAAGAAAGCAAAAATCAGTTAAAATATTCTGGTAAATATACAGGCAACAGGGGGATGCAGGTGAGGGTAAGGAGGTCCTTTGCACCTCACTGGGGACTGGCCTGTGTTCATCATCTTTCAGGGAGTAACAAACTCGCAGGCTCTGGATTTAGGCATATTTAGGTTCAGATCCAGGGTCTGCCTAGTTAGGTGGTCAGAGCTGATGCACCGTTCTTCAGTTGTTGGCACACAGCGAGTCCTCGGTAACCCACAGGTAACGGCAGGTGCAGGGGGCGGAGGCGGCGATAGTCATAGTGGGTAGTAGCTTTAGCGGTTCGGCAGCACCTCTGCCGGCCTGTGGGCTGCTGACTCAGCTCTCACATACCTGCTCTCAGCGCATCTTCCTTCTCCTCCCTCATTTTGTTTCCCTCTATTCAGACCTTGCTGCAGGCTCCTCCAGGATCCTGGATTAAGACCTGCCTGTTGGGGGGATGAGCCAGGATCCTCTGGTTTGGCAACATCAACAGCATAAGGAGATGGTGCTCCATGCTGAGGACTCAGTAGCCCCTTGGGTTCTCACCAGGACTCCACGATGTAAATAGTTTTATCTCAGACTTACTAGGTATGAACAGAGGTTCAATGTGTAAGAGGATGATGTCTGACCAGGGGGCAATCCAGTTCTGTCTTTCCCGCACCGCACAGTTGCTGAGGAGAGTCCAAACAGATGGCGTTCCCCTTACTGCAGTTTAGGAAGTAGGTTCTGCTCCCTCTGAGTTTTAGGAGGCCGCTTGTATCAGAGCTAACACGTAACAGAACTGACTTGAGATTTTCCCTTCACATTCCATTGATGATCAGCCTTTGGTGGAAGTTCTGAGAGGCAGTGAAATGGTTAAGAGCAAGTAGGAAAATCCACCAACTACAACAGTCTTTTTTAAACAATCAAGAGTAGGCTGATTCGTGCTTTCATTTGAATTGTCAGGAAGTTCCCAGGGGAGACTTCAGAGGATTATTTAAACCTAATGGGTTCTGGTGGCCTCATCCCCTCAAGTCCTCGATGCTTTGGCAACTCCCGCCTTAGAAACTGTCACACATCTGCTTCCCTGTATGGGGTTTGTGTCCAGGAGCATCTCAGGGCCTCGGGAAGTGCGCTAAGCACAGCAGGTCCCAGCCGCAGGCAGCCTCCCTTGGAGAGGATCTTCCTCAGCTTCCCGCTGGAACACATTCTGGTGTCTGCATCTCAAGCCTTTGCCTGACACTGACCTGCATCCCTCTTGTTGTCACTTAAGCCCACTTCCTCTGGGAGAGGGACAGCAGCTGGTCACTCTTCTCAGTGTACTGATTCTTCAGAAAGTGAGGTCTTGCTGCTACATTTGAGATTACCGAAGCTGTTAAGATACTTGTGGAAGGGGGTGTGTGCCTTTGACATCCATATTCCAAGATGACACTGCTGATGAGTTCTCCATGTGTGTCATGAGGGCTGAAATAAATGACTTGTGATCTTGGAAAATGTGCATGCGAATGTCATCCTTGGCCTGACTGTTGAATCTGTTGCTGCTTAGAGCTTTGCTCCTGACTTTGCAAGATTACCCGGTGCTTTTGCTCAAATGCTCTCCTCCTGTTTTCCACCCTGACCCCTCCCAAAACCTCTCAGACTGCTACACTGCAGAGCCTCGGTCTTCCTTGTTTTCCAAGTGTCATGCCACATTATCTGAAAGGGCTTCTCTAGTCCTCATCACACTTCATTAGCCTGGTTGGCCTGAGATCTTTCTGCAGCAGCTGCTTTCAAATCTTGGGGTCACTCAATTTCCAATCTGTTCAAATTTGTGGGCTGCTCTTGAATTATGTTGGCTGTCTCCATACTGTGGAAAGCTAGGCCCCAACCTTACCTTAGCCATTTTGCTTTTTTCAAATAGTGGTCCTCAAACTTAAGTGTGCATTTAGAGTACTCATGGAACTATGGCAAGATATAGATGAACAGGCATCATTCCCAGACCTGCTGAGTCAAAATGAACAGACAAGAGCTATTCATGCTAGTGTTTTAAGCAAAAGCTTCCCCCTGAAGTCCTGATGTCACCAATGAGTAAATTGTTTTTAGGATCTCTGGATAGCAGCGGTCCTCAAGTTTTAGTACACTTCAGAATCACTTGGAGAGCTTGAAAACATGCTTGCTACGCACCCCTGCACCCAGAGATCTGATTTAGTAAGTCTAGGGTGGTGCCAAAGTATTTGCCTTTCTAACAAGTTTCTAGCCGATATTGATGTTGCTGTTTTAGGACAACACTTTGAGAATCACTCCTTTAGAGAACCCTTTTACTATTTGGTTTATGTGTTACTTTGTACAAGGAAAAAGCGAATATAGGTGTCAGAGAAATGTTCACTCCCAAGTGAAGATACCTGGTCAATGTGATGACTAAAAGCAGAACCAAAGATGATGACTGATGTAGATTTAAAAAAGCGAAAAGCCTAAACAAGAAGACAGACCCCCTGACCTTACATAAACATGAGGAAAACTTAATGGACACCTCTCGATGTTTTACCTGCCTGGCATCTCTTCTTCGGTGCTGTGCCAAAATAATTCTCTTATCAAGACCCATGCAGTTTGAATGGAAATAACTCCTCTTCCTTCACTTCCATCACTGGGGGACACATGACCAGCCCTAGCCCACTGTAATTAGTTCTGCCTCCCCTGTCCACAGTGTTTGGATTATGGATGGTGTATCACCCAGGCTGGCCAACGAGCACTCTCTCTGGGCTGTCCTGGGATTCTCAGAAAAGAGGCATGCTCTCCTTCTGAAATCACAGATTTGCCATCTTATAAAAAGAGCCTTCTTTGGGAGAGGGGAACAAAGAAAAGCAGAGCTGAAAGGTGGAAGGAGAGAGAGAGAGAGAAAGTTACCAAGAAAGAGAATGAGACAAAGTCCTCCTCCTGAGCACCTGCTCAGCCATGCACAAAACTGCCTTACCACACCTCTGCTGTTCAGTTACATAGCCAGAGCATTTTTTTTTACTTAAGATGTTTTTGCACTGAAAATTTTTATCATCTTCATACCTAAGAGTTCTGCCTATTACAGTGCACCCTCCACCATCTTAAGCAAATTCCTATCCCATAATAAATTAGGATTTTAAAACATGCAAAGATTGAATGTGCTTTGTGTAACATTATGTTACACAAAAGTGTCCTGTTGGTCAAATACATTTCGGTAATACTTCTAATTATGTCCCTCTCTTGGAAATGCACTTCACATACGGTCACATTTAAGAACCTGAGAAGTTTTCATGTAAATAATCCACTTATATTTTGAAACCCAGCATTTCCCTAATATATTTGATCATAGAGATTTTTGTGTGCATGGATGAAACTGGCCATCCAACATCCATAGCTTTCATTTTACTTCTGTGATTAATTTTATATGGTCCATAGATGAAGCATTACTCTTATCCATAACTATTCTTCCAAAAAACACATTGTGCCTGTTACAGAACAAATAATGTGAAATTATAAGACATGTGGCCCCTTTCCTAGAAGGATAACTCTATAAATGGCACTACATCTGAGCTTTGACTATGAAAGATGAAATGGTAAGATCAAAGTTAGTGAAGAAAGAAGTGTGTCTTCGGTTTGGGATGAGGCGTACACTTCCCTAACAGCTGGTCTTCCTTTTGATAGTAGTTACAGAGCTTGGCCTCAAAGTCTCCCAGAAGGTGAAGGGGCTCTTCCCCTGGCTCTCCATAAACGTGCAGAGAGAAGGTCATGGATCTGAGGGCCACTTTCTATTGAAGAGCAAACGTGGAGTGAGGTAGGGGAAGAGCCGACCAGAGGCACATTCTCTCCTCCTCACATTCATGCTGGTCCAAGACCAATTCTCTGCTTCACATCCATTTTGATTCCTTCAACTACTCTTAAAACAATCAGGCAAATAATTTTGATAGGAAAAAATATTCATTTCTCTCATTCCAGTGTGGTCAGGATCTGTCTTTGGCAACTTATAGAAAGTCGGCCAAGGCTGCATTCCTGAGGGATGGTCTTGAACCATCACCCAGCTCTGCCAAGTCCCCCAGGCCTGGGGGCTATTAGCAGGGTTCCCGACGCTTGTACTTCAGCCTTGCCAAGCTCTGAGAACTGGTGCTTCTGGTCAACCAAGTCCATTAAACAGGCACTCTGATCACTACTGCCTCCCACCACCTTGGCCACAGCATCCCGGGACACCAGCTGAGCAGAGTCCACACACTGCCTAAACCCCGTGCTGCGTGACATGGCAGCATGGGGAGAAATGTCCCTTTCCCTTTCATCTGTGTGGCTTTATACCCCTTCAGAACTCCCAGAGCAGCACTGCAGTTGACTGATGTCTTGAAGAGTCATAGAGAAGTAACTCAGGATAAATTTTTGTCCTACATTTCATTAAGATGAAGAGGTGTGTGCTATGGAGTTAAGATTGGAAAACATGCTCACATGACTGAAACTGAGCCACGCTCAGAATGCTTCTCTGTGGCAGCCAAAGCTTTCTTCCTGGGGCCCTTCCTCCAGGTCCTGCCTCACACTAAGTTCTCCAGATATGCTCCTCAGGCCCCTTCAACATGGGTTTCTGGAATCCTCATCTCCCTTTGTGAGGCACCTACTCAAGCTGGAATGCCTATTACAAGGTCATTAGAAAGGAAGCAACAAAGAGAGCAAAGGATAGAGAGAATATCTATGATATTTCATATGCCTTCAGTGGCTGGAAGCCACAGATACGTGCACTTATCACTTACTTTCTTCCATGTCAGGGGATGGAAAACGTTTTCTGTAAAGGGGCAGACAATAAATATTTTAGGCTTTACAAGCCATATGGTCTGTGTCGGAACTTCTCAACTCTGTTGGTGTAGCCCCAAAGCTGCCACAGACAATATGTAAATGCAGGCAAATCTGTGTTCCAGTAAAGGTTTATTTAAAAAAATAGGGGCCGTCTGGATTTGGTCTGTGGGTTGTAGTTTTTCAGGCTCTATTCTGTGTAATAGAAATATTTCAAGATCTCCCTTTTTTGAAGTGTTAGTAAAATGCTTGCAATTCATTCTCCTGATGTACATGTTTAAAAAAAGCATTTAACTGGTATTTTCTTTTGTTGTTGCTCTGTCTTCCATGGAAATGTTCACTGCTTTATAATTAGAAGCTATTGACACATGCCTTCAAGGTTTCACACTGCAGTTAATTGGGGAAGCCTGAGTTGCAAACTGTCTGGGAAATGTTTTATTTAGCGCAGTCATGTTGCCATAGCTGAGTAGGTATTCCCCAGCCTCTCTCACAAAATGGAAGATGAAGCAGCCTTAGCTCCACCTCATGTGCACAGGGGAAAGTAACAGAGGTACCTGATTCCTTCAGTTTTTAAATGCCTGCAGTTCCTTTACCTCAACCCATCCCTGAGCATAGCTTATGTCCACTTTATGTCCACTTCCTAGCCGAGCCGAGACTACCCTATGCAAACTTCTGTTCCCACTTCGCCTCCTGCTCTGTCTCCTTTTCTCTATCATTGTCTAGCACCACCCTTTTTCTAAACTTTCCCTTAGATAAGTAGCTAAAAAAATCTGTGCACATTCAAAATTACCTCATCTTAGTTATGGAAAAGATATGATGAAGTAAATGAAGGCACATTATAGTGTCATGTAAGAGGATCTCAAGATTGGAGAAATAGTTCATTTTCTGTTTCAAGAATGAGTCAGACATCCTTGCAATCACCCAACAGGTAAGTAGGGAACACCGACTCTGTGTCAGGCCTGCGCAAGACGTTTCATGTGGGATATCTCACTTACATACTCTAATTTTGCAGCATAGGAAACCACCCAAAGCTTAGTGAAAAGAGAAGCAAACATCATTTCTATTATTTTATGCACTATTAAAAGGCAAAATGGGTTTGTTTACAAACATGTCTGACTGGTAATTCTGCTAGTGAAACCCAAGAAGGAAAAGTGAAACCTATCAACAAGAAATTAAGAAAGTAATTTCAATGAGGAATGATATTAAACATTTTTTAAGTTTTGCCGAATATCCATTTGAAAGGAAGAGAAGGCTGAAAGGACATAAAAACATCCCTGATTGTTCATGGTGAAATTTTACAGCTTGTCGGGGCCCTCCGTTGGGCTGGCCGGACTGCCTTCTGCACAGGGTCCTTCCCCTGCAGCCTCCCAGCCTGGAATTGCTCAGCCAGTGGCAGATGGATCCCAGCGGTAAGAGAGCAAGTCCTAGCGGGCAAGCACTTGCCAGCCTTTGCATCACTTTGTACCTGTCACATCGGCCAAAAGCAAGTTGCTGGCCAAGGGGTGAAGAAATACACTTCAGCCCACAATGTGACCCACATACAGGGAGATAAGAACACATCGGAGCCATTATCGTAATGATATCCCAGCCAACTAGATATTTTCTGCAAACCTCTGAATGAATGTCCAACCCCTCCTTGTTTTATTCCCCCTAAAAAAGAATTAGAAACAGGTTCTGCTGGCACACAAGCCCTCATTGCATCTGACAGTAGCAAATGAGAAGGCCGGCTGTGGCGCCGCCAGGCTGTGGGTGATGTAACCCAGAACGCTTACAGAATGGCTCTGTAAGTTAGACTTGGGTGAAATTATGGCTTTTTAGCGAGTAGAGCTGTTCCACTGGAAAAACAATGAATAAAATGTAATAGAGAAAAAATACCCTTCCCTGCACCTACTGGGGCCACCAGAATGATCCTGTATTTAAGCCCATTATTTGGAGAATGTCTTCTCTTCCTTCCAGATGCTCATTATAATAGAAGAAAAAATTAGCCTTCTTCCTGTTTGCACCCAGGGAAAATTAGCACACCTCATAGCCAGAAACGTGGAGCAGGAATTCTCAGATGCATGCAGTGTGAAGAAAATGTAGTGAGTACAAGGTCATGATTCCTCAGTGTATTTTTAACAGACATGTTTCATCCTACAGCTCTGAACAAGTAAGATGGGCATCACCTCTGACGTGAGGAATAGGTGCAGAGTGTATTGTTGGAACCAGCAATGTAGACAAGAACACTGAACTCTCAATGGCCAAAACCTAGTGGCTCTACTTATTACAATTACAATGTCTGGGCCTCCTATAAAACCCCTGAATTTCAACTTTTTGCTGAAATCAGGGCTTCCAGTTAGGTTTCCAGTACTACTTTGCTTCTAGTTAGTGTAGGCAGGAGACCACAAAATAAAACAAACAGCTCCATGTTCAGAGTCTGGAGGAAGGGAAGGGGTGAGAGGGGCTGTGAGCATGGCCCTTTTGTCAGTCATGGTCCATCCAGGTAGGAAGGACCACTGTCAGGCTTTCACACGGGGGGCATTTCATGCATGGAATCAGTTACACGAACCACAGAACAGCGGAGAGGCCAAACAGGGAAGATAAAGCCATCTGATTCACAATAGCAAGTTGCTGCTCACACCCCAAGGTGGGAGACACCTTGCGAGGGAGCCGGGATGCCCTGTGGCCAGGCATCCCAGCATCCGGGCCTCCCCCACACCCCCCTGTCTCCCACCCCTCCACCCCCGACCCTGCACAGAGCACTTGTAGAGTTTCTTCTCTGGTCTTCAGGCCAGGTCTGTGCACGGGCACTGACCTTACCGCATTCTGGGATGAGGAAACAGGCCCTCTGAGGTTAAACTGTTTGCCAAGGCTCTGCCTATCCGTGGCCCCCTGCTTGGGCTTTACTCACAAGCAGCCTCAGGGAGAGGAAAGGGCCCACAACACCCTCCCCACTCTCGGCTGTCCCTTCGCGCCCAGCTGCAGGGCGCCCTCCGGCGGGCTCTCCAGGCGTACGGGCTCCCGGGGCGAGGCGCTCGCTCTCGCTCTCCGGCCTCCCCGCTCTTCACCGTCTTCTGCTTCCTTCACGTTGGTGTGCTGCAAACCAGTGGGCATATGCCAAGCTACCTCAGTTTCTCCCACTGGTTTGCAGAGCCAGATCTCAGACAACACATGTGCACAGTCACCTTTGGGTACAGGCATCGCTTCTGAACAGGCTTCTCTCACTCACCATCCCAGGAGATTAATTCCTGAGAAATGCCCCCCTTCCTTTTGAATTATAATTTATAACACTAGGATTCTAGGAAATAATGACAAGACCTTTCCAATTCCTGCTGAGCCCTCCATCCCTGAATTTTTTTCTGTATTAGTCTAGCCTTTGGCTTGTCTTATGGCTTCTTGGTTAGATAAATGTACATAAGCAAAAAAGGAATAGACAGGAAAAGCTGGGGAAATTGACAAAAGATACATCAGTAAATAAATTTTGTATCAGGCTAAAACCTCGTATAGTCTGAATATTCCAGATCTCACACAATCACCCCTCTTATCTAAACTACCTGCTATATTCCCATTTCCCCAGGGCCCTACTAAATGAGCTGTTATCTAATTTCTGAGAAATTATTTCATTATAGTATTAATACTCACCATTATTTAACATATTATCCTCTGATAATATTTGCCTTCAGGGTTTACTGAGCAATATGTTCGTTGTAGGCACCAGGTCAAATCTTTGGGAGACATTTATCTGCTCACTAAATTTTAAGAGAAGTCACCCATGCTTGGCGCTGTTCCAATTTATGGTTCCAGTTTTAGAGAGTTGCTTTTAACCAATTTGGCACATTTTGAGGAAAAGTTCTAAAAGGTTAAATTCTAGATACAGCTGGTGGAGGGTGGTCAGTGAGGGGTCTGTTTTGGATCCAGTGGCCACAGCTCAGCTTCCAGACTTTACATTTCATGGCTGTGTAACCTTGGACATATTATTGACTCTCTTGGTCTTTGTTTATTTCTCTCAAATGGTTCTTGCCATAACAAGAAGCACCATTAGAATTTGCCATAAATTATTTGCTACAGGTTGAAAATGCCCCACTGAGAAATGCTATAAATCTGAAATATTTATTTACTAATACCTGCGTTGTTCAGCTCATCGTTACAGTGGGATTTAGAAAAGTATTCCTTTTGTTGATGAGAAAAGTGGCCAATGACAAACACTAGTGAAAGGTGAGCTCTTTGAGGGCTGGCCTAGCTTTGTTACTTGTCACACTCTCCTTCCCTAGCTAGTTAATTTATCTTTGATTTACAGAATCCTGAGCCTCTGTTTATACTTTAATGGCAACAGGATTTTACTTAGTTCTTAAGGCAGTAATGCCTACAGGAAGACCACAGAAGATATCCTGAACTGGCATTCAACCTTTGAAGGATGGATAAGCCATTCTCAGACTCTCAGTGGTTGAATTCCACAGCATATTATTTTAAAGAAGGCAGTGTAATCTGCTTCACCACAACCCAGAAAATAACAAGTTATGTGCTCTCCAGGAGGTGGCCATTTTTCCCTAAGCAAATAGAGATAATTGACTATTTAATGTATGACTTCGGGCAAGTCACCTATGGCCTAAAAAAATTCATTGGAAGAGCCTGCCATTTTAAAATTAAAATAAAGTATGATTTGGGTTATAATCTGTCACTTCTTTTTAATCCAATCATCTTCTTTCATTTTTCCCTAAATAATTTTGACTGAAGATGTTTATTTTTAAAAAACAACTCCTATCCCAATTTCCTACTAAATTACCCATTGTAGTCCCCCAAACACATAAACACTTGACAACAGAAAAAACTGGAAGTTACAAACAGTTGACTGCCAGAATCTGGTGGAAATGTCTACTACTTACAAGGCTGAGATAGCTAGTTTGAAGTAAGGGGCACTTGATTAGGCCACCATTCCAAGCTTGGGTTCCATGAGGTTTGAACTAGAAAAAAGAGAAGAATCTACTTAAAGCAACAGAAGACATCAAGAAATGGGGGAACATTTCAAATCACAGACTTTTAAGGAAAATTCAGTTTCGTAGAGTGGTAACAACTGCTTTTGAATAAAAAGTGCATAAAAATGAAGTTAAATGCACGAGATTTTTTGCACAGAACACAAAGAACTTAAACAATGCAAGAAAAAATTGATAAAATGAACTTCATGAAAATAAAAACTTTTGCTCATCAAAAGGCACTGCTAAAAATAAAAAGGCAAGTTACAGAGTGAAGAAAATATTCATATACATGAATATGTATGAATCAATATGTGGTTAAGATTTGAACTATCACTTTGCAACATAAGATATACAAATTGCTATCCCACATGTAAAAAAATTGCCACCAGTCATCAGGAAATGCAAGTAAAAACCACAGTGAAATACAATTCTACATCCTCTGAAATAATGCTCAAAAGAATGACAACACTAAATTCTGGTGAATATGGAAAAACTGGAAACCTCATATATTACTTTGGAAACATATATTACTTAAAAGAAAATTAAACAGATCTACTCTATGGTTCAGCATTTTCATTTCTAGGTATTTATCTGAAAGAGTGACAACATACAATTCAAAACACGCATACAGTGGATAAACAAATTGTAGCATATTCACATATATAGTGGAATACTGCTCAGCAATGAAGATGAAAACTACTTTTTCTCATAACAGCCTGGCATGAATTTACAGATGTCATATTAAGAGAAAGAAGCAAGATGCAAGATTATATACTACATGATCATAAATGAATTTAGGAAAGGACCAGAGAGAACTTTTTGGGATGATAGATATTCTCTATCTTAACTGGGTGTACATTATACAGATACATGCAACCACTTGCCAAAATTCCTCAAGATGCATTCTTAGAATATTTGCATCACACTGTGAAGAATATAACTTCAATAGTTAAAAAAAACAAAATCACTAAGTAAAATTATTATGTTGAAGGAATTAAATGACAAAAGATAAATTTTGGAAGAGTATTTCCAATTTGTTTTCATTTGGGTTCCCACAAAAGTACACTTTGAGACAATGATTAAATTATAAGCAGTTTATATGGCAAGTTCAGGGAACACTGGAAGAGAGTGGGGAAGTCAGCCAATGATGGTGTGTTTTAAAACAGATTCCACATTGGACAAGTAGAGCTTAATATCCTGGGAAACCTGGGAAACAGTGTAAAACACAGGCTTTGGAGTTAGTCTCCCAAGGGAAGGAAAAACAAGTATTTGTGTACCTACTCACGATAGTCTTCACTTGAGTCCGTTCACACAAGTTATTTCTGGACACTCCCAGGCTGCCATGTGAGTAAGAGGAGAAATATTCTGTGATCCATAAAATTGTTCAGGCATAAAAGTGTATATGCCAGCAGTTAGAATTCATCTGTTCCAATGCTAAATGATAGTGTCCAAAGGATATATGGGGGACACTGATAGCGTCTACTAAAAACGTTTTAAAAATAATCCAATGGATAAATTTGACTTCAAGTTGACACACTGGTAATATTAGACTGTCCCACCACCAAGAAAACTGCTAAAGATGCAAAGAGAAGAAGAAGAGGAAGAGGAAGAAGAAGAAGAGGAGAAAAATAATGTGAATAAAAGAAAAAAGGAAGGAAGAGAACTGTTCAGTGGCACTGGAGAGCAACCAAGGTGGTCAGAAATTTAGGGATTAGTAATCTTGAGAAAAGGGAAGCACACTGAAGTAAGTTCTACATGTGAAGCCACTTTATTCCTTTGGGACAATTGCCAATTCACAGTATGGGCATGGAAGCCAAATAGAAAGTAGTAATTTAGAGCAGTGCTGTTCCATAGGAATATAATGTGAGCCACATCATCGTAAATGATCTGGTAACCACATTAAAACAGGTAAAAAGAAACAGGCAAAACTAATTTTAATAATATATTTTACATAATTCAATAGATTGACAATATCATTTCAATATGTACTTGATGTAAAAAAATTAATGAGATATTTTATATTTTTTGTACTCCAACCTCAAAATCTGGTATGTATTTTATACTTACAGTACATGCCAATTCAGATTAGTCATATTTAAAATGCTCAATAGACTGGTGGTTACCATGGGAGAGGACTTGGGGTGGGTGGATGGGGAGGGTGAGAGGGATGAAGAGGCACAAAATCTCAATCATAATATAAGTTGGTCATGAAGATGAAGATGCAGCATGGAGAATATAGTCAGTGGTTCTGTAACATCTTTTTATTTTGACAGATAGTAACTGTACTAGTTGGGTGAGGGTTTAATAATGTGTGTAACTGTTGAATCTCTGTGTTGTATACTTGAGGCCAATATAATATTGTATATCAACTATACTTCAGTAAAAAATTTAAAAAATGCTCAGTAGCCACATATGGCCAATGACTGCCACATTGGACAGTGAAGGTCCAGAGCTTGCCACAGTTTCACTGGGCTCTGATGGCTACAAGGACTTGAGGTTCCAGGACCCTGGAGAAAAAGAAACTGTGGGAAAGTAAGCCAGGTATTCTATGTGCATCATTTCCTCTACACATCCACGAAATCCAATAATGTGAAAATTCAGAGAGAGACTCTGACAACTAAAAAGAAGATAGTTGCTAAAATGATTAAAAATTTTGGCATTCTCAAGAGGCTGAGAAGACGAAACTTGGAGTTCAGAACATTTCAAGTTGGAGGGAGCTGGGCCAACAATACAAGCTATAGGTTGAGAACAGTCTATTGAGCATTTTAAATATGACTAATCTGAATTGGCATGTACTGTAAGTGTACAATATCTTATTAATATTTTTACATCAAGTGTATGTTGAAATGATATTTGAAACCCCTGAAAGGGTTATCGGAGAGAGTAAGAAATACCAGAAATGGAGGAATACCAATTAGATTCAGCTGAGATCCTCATACTGTATTCCTGACAGTAAAAATTAAATTCTGTATAGAAGAGGATATCATTCTCTAGTGTCTCAGTAATATTTCATTAAAAATATCTGACACTTATCCAAAAAATACACCATCTTTCAGGAAAAAGGACCAAATGGTCAAACCCAAGGAAAAATGCAGACAATTAAAGCATACCTAATTAATTCATATATTTGGAGTTATCAAACATGGACTTTAAAGTAACAGATGGAAATATTAAATGATAGAAATAAAATATAGGTAATTTTACATGAAAACTAATATCAATAAAATTATGTCATATAAATTTTAGCAGTGAAAAATACAGTAACTCAAATTAATAACCAAATAAATGTTTATAATAGACTAGATGCAAGAAATGATTACTAAATTGATGGTAAATAAATATAAAACATCCATATTGAAGCACAAAGAGAAAGAGAAGAAAATGAAAAATGCTGTTGGGAGAGAGAGCCATATATAGTTCATTGAAAAGGTCTAATGTTTGTGTAATTGGAGACTTAGGAAGTAAAAAGGAATAGGTCAGAAGTAATAACTGAGATTGAAAAAAAAACCTTCTGTACATTAAAATTAACTGCTGAAAGGCAAAATCAAACACAATGTCTTAAAAGTAGCAAGGGAAAAATGACATCTTGCTTTGAAAGGAGTAACAGCAAAACTGGTGGCTGAACAGATTCTTAATAGCACAAAAGATTATGGAAGAAAATGGAACATCTTTAAAGTTGCTCTGGGTTGAATTGTGTCCAACCCTCTCTGAATTCATATATTGAAGTCTTAACACCAAGTAATCTCAGAATGTGACCTTATTTGGAGATAGGGCCTTTACAGACATAATCAAGTTCTAGTCATCAAAAGGCATCTTTAAGAGAGCAAAAATATGAGCCCCAGACTGCAAAAGATATGTGCAAAACATATTTTCCAAAGGATGCATTTTCTAGATAAAAAGAATGCCTATAAAAGAGTAAAGAGCAGATAATCTAATTTTAAAAAGTAAAAGGACTTATAATATTACATCACAAAAGAAAATACCTAAATTAACAATAAGGATATAAAAATATACTTAATTTTACTTGTCATCAGGGAAAAGAAAATTGAAACCACAGTAAGAACCTTTACTTACCCATTAAAGTGACTAAATTTTAAAAGCTGAGCTTAACAAGTATTAGCAAAGATATGGAGCAATGAGAATACTCAGATATGTAAGGAGTATTGTGGGAATGTAAGTTGGTGCAACCACTTTGGAAAACTTGTTAAACTTGTAAATATCAAAGAATGAAGTTAATTAACTCCTGAATATATACCCATCAAAAATGCTAAAATGTACCAAAAGAATGCTTTAGTAGTAGTAATTACTTATATTAATTAAAATCGTGAAATACTCAGGTGTCCATAAAAATAAAAATCAATAAATACACTGCGATATATCTATATAAAGGAATAATATTCAGTGATGAGAATAAATGAACTATTGTTGCACACATATACATGTTGCATGGCATCCCGTGTCAAGTTGACATATAAAATTAACTATCACAAATGTATAACCTAAATCTAATCATGAGTAAACATCAGACTAACCCACATTGAGGGACAATCTACAAAACAACCACCGTATCAAGGTTATAAAGACAGATTGAAAAACTGTTCCAATTTAAAAGAGACTAAAGACACATGAAAGCTAAATGTAAATGTTTGTCAGTATTCAGTTCTGGATTGTAGAATGCACACACATTCATGTATACTTGTGATAAGTATGAACCTTTGGAAATATGTGGATTAGGTTCTTGTGTTAGATAATAGTGTTACATTGATAATAATTTATTTATTTAACAACTATACTACATTTATGTAAGCAAGTGCCCTTGTTTTAAGAAATAAACATGGCAGATTTAGGAGCAGAGGGGCATAATTTACTTGCAAATGGTTCAGAAAAAATGACCTTATGTATACATGTAAGAGAAAATGATAAAGTATATGCAATTAAATATTAACAATTGAGAAATCTATGAAGAGTGAATAGGGATTACTTTTCTTATTTTTGCAATGATTCTGTAAGTTTAAATTATTTGAAAGTTAGGTTACAAAATTCAGTAATAAAACCCCTATGAAGGTACAAAATACCTGAGAGAGCTAGATTAAAATTCATACTTAATGGCGTTCTATCCTTATGTCTACTTGAAATTTGGTAGAAAGAAGCTTTATCTCTGCTCACCAATTCAGAAAGCAAAGTAATGACTAAGCATTCAATACTTTACTTACCACCTTGGAATTGTTTTGTTACTCTACACTTTCCCCATTATTATTTGTCCATCAATATTCAGATCTACATTTCAACATCAGCAATAAACTGTGAGGAGAGAAAGGGAGGGGACAGTCAATGGACAAAGTTCCCCAGGAATGTGTGTGTGTGTGTGTGTGTGTGTGTGTATCTTCTAGGAGGCTCTGTGCGTGTATGTGTGTGTGTGTGTGTGTGTGTGTGTGTGTGTGTATATATATATATATATATGTATATATATATATATATCCAAAACATCAGTATCTTTTTCACATTGCAGTTACATGTGAGTCAGGTAACTCTTCAAGAAGATTCTGTTCCAAGTAGTGATTCAGGGCTCCATGCTCCTGCCAATATGTGGCGTTACAATTTTATCTTCTAGCCTATGAGAAAGGTCCTGGACTCAAGCATGGGGCCCAAGTGTTACATATCATTCTGACTCACATATATTGCCCAGAACTCAGTAACATCAGCAGTCTAACTACAATTGCATCTGAGAAATATTGAGTCAGGGTGTAAGTGAGCCCTGACAGTCTGTGCCACACCAGCTTTAAGTTAGTAGGGCCTACTGGGCAATAGGAGTGAAGCCAGGTAATATGTCCTCCTAGCATTTACCCATCACCAAAATGACCAGACACAACCCACCTCATCTGCCTGTTGTTCAGTGACAGATCTTATCAGGTCTCCTCAAGTGTGAGCATCAGGACATGCAAGTGATGGAACCCATGAACTTGTTCTGTGGAGCCACAGAAAAGAAACATTATTCTGAGATGAATAAGATATTGCTGAGATGCAAGGAAAAAGTGGGAAATGTATGAAATAAGAATATTGAGCAACTAAAAATGAAACACAGAAATATAACTTTTATTAGAGTTAGGAAAGAAGAGCACTGACACTGTAAAAAATCATATCAGTGATGTTGAAGCAAAGACAAAGTTCTCCCAGATTTCAGAGGAAAGGATCAAAAGAAATTAAAATGAATATGACACATAAGAGAATAGGAATCAGAGATACAAATTAAAGAATTATAGATATTCCTAAGGAAAGGTCCAGAGCAAGTGCAACAGAAAGAGTTGAAGATAATACAGTTGAAGGGAACTTTCATGAGTTGAAAAAAGAAATGGATACAAATTTTAAAACATCGATATAGGTATGATATGTGCAAATACAATCACAGGTAAATCCTAGAATTATTTATTTCAAAGATAATAAGAAACTAGAACAAGTAAAACCTATACGAGGGAAAACATGGAACTCGTTTACCTCTTTACAACAAAAATCACCTAAAGACAATGGAATAATTCCACAAAGTTTTGAGAAAAAAGGACAGTAAGCTGATAATTTAAGCACAGTTTTTGTGACTGACCTCGGAAAAAGTACTAAGACCCACTAATATCACCATGAAATGACTTTTCTTCTTTCACATGAGAAACAGGATTTATATTTTATAGATTTATAGATTTAAAACTATTGTTTTAAAGCTATTATACTAATATCTGTGTGCTTTTCCTCCAGAACAGTAACTACAGTTTGCAACAAAGTGAAGAATGAAGGGGAAGAAATATAAAGCATGCAAATTTCCTGTTACAAAAAAATTATCTTTGATTTTCAATTTGCTAGCTTTTCTCATGTTAGAGAATAAAGGGTATCTTCTCCTTCAATGTCCCAAATGCAATGAATACATGGTGACTGCATATCTCCATTGAACTTCCCAAAGTACTATTTTAAACAGGGTGATCAGGAAAAGCTTCATCCTTAATAGGAAATTGAGCAAAGACTTGAAATGAAGCATCAAGCTATGCAGATTGCTGGTGAAAGTATTCCAGGCAAAGGAAGGTAAAGTGTGAATGCCCTGAAGTAGGAGTGTAATAGTGGATTTGAGGACAGCAAAGAGATGGACATGTTTTGTTTGTTGCTTGGTTTCATATTTCAGATTCTCCATGTAAGTGAAATCATATGCTATTTGTCTTCGTCTGACTTATTTCTTAGTGTAATACCCTCTAGGTCCATCCATGTTGTCACAAATGGCAAGATTTCACAGAAATAGACTAAAAAACATGGAGAAGGGGTAGGTGAGTAGGGGAATGGACAAAATAGGTGAAGAGGGTAAGGAGGAACAAACTTCCAAGTATAAAATGAATAAGTCATGGGGATGAAGAATACAGCATAGGAAATATAGTCAATAATATTGTAATATCAATAATTGTACATTGATAACTACATTTATCATGGTGAGCATTTTGTAATACATGTAATTGTTGAATCACTCTGTTGTACACCTGAAACAATATAATATTGTATATAAATTACACTTTAGTAATAATAAAAAAAGAAATGGACATGGCTGGGGTGGTATGAGGGAGAAAAGGGACAAGAGATGAGGTCATGGAGGGGTTTATAATATTTGTTGGAACTTGAAGGTCATTGTAAGGACTTGTTCTTAATTCTGAGTGAGATGGTTAGTTATTAGAAGGTTTTGAGCAAAGTAAATTACATCCTTTATTTTTTAAAGGAATTACTCCAGACATTGTGTGGAAAATCCCTTGAGATGGGGTACAATGGGGGCAAGAGTGGTTGTGGCAAAGAAGCTCAGAAATGAGGCTACTGCAACAATGAAAGTGAGAGAGAATGATGGCGTGGGCTGAGGTGATGATCTTGAGAATGGTGAGAAGGGCTCTGAATCTGCCAAATATATTTGACTGGTACAGTCAATAGCACTTGCTGATAGGGTTGATGTACAGAATCAGAGAAAAGGAAGTGAAAGTAAAGCTCATCATCTCTATTCAGGAATTCCTCAGAATCTGCCCAGACCAACACAATGATCCCACTACCTTTAAATCTGCCTCTCACCTCCCTTAATGCCCACATTTTCCTGCTTGCATTACCCGAGCTCCCTGCACATCATGATAAGCCCTCCTTTGCCTATTCCTCACATCTGTTATCTCCTTCCCTCTCTGTTGTTCTCACCTGGTACTCACTTGCCTTATGAATTCAGTACACACTTGCATCCAGAACTGAATATGGTTAGAGAAAGACACATGACAGTACTTAGTTACCTCATTTTAAATTTATTGCAGACCACTCCAAGCGAGATATGAAAGTTGTTAAGAGATATTGGAGATACTAGATTTCACAATCGAATAGTCACTGTTCCATTACCTGTATTTTCTTAGATTTCACAACTTTCCTACCCTCAAAATTCCAAAAATAGCCTCTCCTATTTTCTTTCATTTGGTCTTGCTTCTTACCTCCCTGAGAAGACAGAAGTAATCAGAAGAGAATTTCCAGAAGCCTTCACAGACACAGGTACTCATCCCTACATCAATGTTTATTTTCTCTGCTTTATTTTCTATTACTACAAATAAATAGTCCAATACTTCATCCAAAGCCAACCCTTCCCCTTGGGCCACCAATTTTCATCTCCTCTTGTCTCTCCAAAGACATTTCCTTGTTTTCCCTCAATACCATCAAATTTCCCTCTCTGTTCCATCAGCAGACATACAGCATTTCCTCTCCTGCTAACATCTCATTTCTCTGCTCTGCTTTAAAATCTCTTCAAGAAATTCTTTCTTTTTGGCCTCCATTTCTTCTTTTTACATTTCTTTTGAACTGATTTCAATCAAGTTTTTCCATGTATTATTCCACCAAAGCAAGAATTCTCAAGCTCTTCCTTGACCCCCAATTATCAGATCCTGTGGTTAGATGTCAGTTCAAATCCTAATTGTACTTGACCTATAAATGGCATTTGACAGCACTGAACACCCTTTCCTTCTTGAGCTAGCTTTTCATAGAACTTTGGAGCCTTCTTTCACTTTTGGTTCTCTCATTGCATTACCAGCACTTTCTCCATCTTCTTTACTGAGTCTTCATCTCCTTGACCTTTAAACATTGGAGTGCCCAGGACTCAGTCACTTCCTTGGTGTCTCATCTTGTTTCATAGCAACTAATACCACCTATGCTCTGGTCCCTTCAAATGTGTATTTGAAGTCTCTTCCCAGAACTTAATGTTTGTACATATAACTGTAAAACTATATATCTAAGTTTGGTTTGGATGTCTAATTGGGTTCACAAATTTAACACAACCCCATTCAAATTGCTGACACCCCCTGGGCCACCAAACTTGCTTCTCCAACATTCTTGCCCATTTCAATGAGTGAAAATAGCATTATTCCACTTGTTACGACAAGAAATTTGGAGTCCACTTTCATTTTTCTCTGTGTCTCACACTCCACACTTCTGAGAACACCCTGTCATATGTATCTTCAAATTATATTCAAAGTCTGGCAAATTTTCACCAGCTCAACAAACAAATGTTAATGAGAATGTGGAGCAATAGGAACATTCATGCATTGCTGGAATGCAAAATGGTACAGCTACTTTGAAAGATGTTTAGCAGTTTTCTGCAGAGCTTAACATGTTCTTGCCATATGATATAGCAATCATGCTATTTGGTACATACCCGAAGGAACTGAAACATATCTACCCAAAAATCTGCACATGGATGTTTATAGCAGCTTTATTTGTAATTGTCCAAACCTGGAAGCAATCAACATGTCCTTCAGTAGGTGAAGGGATAAACTATGGTGGAGCTAGACAATGGAATATTATTCAGTGCTAAAAAAGAAATGGACTATCAAACCATGAAAATACATGGAGGAATTTTAAATGCATATTACAAAGTGAAAGAAGCCAGTCTGAACGTTTATATTCTATACATTTCCAACTATGTGACATTCTGGAAAAGGCAAAACTACAGAGACAATAAAAAGTTTGGTGTTTCTCAGGGGTTGGGTGATTGAGGAGAGGTGAACAGTCAGAGCACAGAAGACTTCTAGGGCAATGAAAATATTTTGTATATTGAGATAATTTGTCCAAACCCATAGAATATACAACACCAAGAGTGAACACTAATGAAAACTATGAACTTTGGGAGATTATGATGTATCAATGTAGGTAAAATGAACCATTCTGGGGCATAATAATGATGATGATAATGGTGCAGACTGTGCGTGTGTGAAGGTAGGGAATATATGGAAAAGTTTGGCACCTCCCTCTCAGTTTTGTTCTAAACCTAAAACTGCTCTAAAAAATTAAGTTTGAAGAAAGGTCTATCAATCTGTGCATATATTCTACTGATTCTGCTGGTGTCTGAAGTGCAAATAAAGAAACAGAAAATCAGAATTTAAATCTTTATTTTGTTCCTCAAATTTTTGTTTTGATTTTAATTTGATTCAAGATTTTGTTTTGATTCCTTTTAGTTAAAAAAAAAGAATGTGCTAGTTGTCCATTTGGTGGAAGATAGAGCATATGAATTCCTTCATGTATTGGCATGAAAATCTGTTGCT
This sequence comes from Manis pentadactyla, assembly GCF_030020395.1. NCBI lineage: Eukaryota > Metazoa > Chordata > Mammalia > Pholidota > Manidae > Manis > Manis pentadactyla. Next base: position 50,645,817 of record NC_080025.1, read on the forward strand.
CCCACCAAATATCTCAGTTAAGGTAAGAATATTAATTTATTTTGTTGTACTGGCTTCAAAACATTTTAATAAATGTACCAGTATATTTAATAAATATACCAGTTACTCTAACAGAAAGTTGTTACTTTCTTTGCTGTTAATAAGCCTGGGTCAACAAACTATGCCTCTAGACCAAATCTGGCCCACTACTTATTTTATTAAAAAAATTTTATTGAAACACAGTCATAGTCATTCATTTCTGTATTGTCTACAGCTGCTTTTATTTTATATGGAAATACCAGGTAAAGGTGAATAGCTGCACTAGAGACCATATGGCCCAGAAATTAAATATTTACTAATTTGTCTTTCACAGAGAACATTTTATGACTCCTACTCTAAGCAAAATGCCATGATAGAAAAGCATTGGCTGCAGGATAGAAATATAAATGGGGTTAGAAAGAATGGGAGGAAGGAGACCTTGGGTGGTCAACAAGGTGAAGGAGGTAAGACCATGATAAAAGGAAAGCTCATGAGATGTGTTGAAAAAAGAATGACCATCAATGAAGGGTCCACCTCAAGGGAAGATGACGATGAGGATAAGCTCCTGTAGTGTCCAAGTAAGCTGTGCCTGTTGAGTGGAGTCAGTTGAGGCAGCCTGCTTATAAATCCTGTGGAAACCGTTGACTGAAAGAGACCTGCAAAGGAATTAGAATAATACTGTGGCTGGAGAAAAATGTTGCAGAAGAGAAAAACAGGAATGCCTCATTTTTCTTATGCTTGAGAAGAAAAACAGGTTGTTGGTAGCACAGTGATGGGAGGAGACAGGTCTAACTGGAAACCACAGCCTCTTGTTTCCCTGCCAGAGCCTGCTGCAGCTTAACTCCATTGAATCTCAAGGCAAACACATATGTTCCTAGTGGTGGTTACTGGAGCCGATTCTCTTGAGGATTATGTATTGGAGAAGTACTTGTATCTAAGAAAAGGAAGGTGATATTAAATCACAGCTCTCCCAGTTGTTGGTGGATACTATTGAACAGGTTTTGAAATGAGAAGAAATATACATCATTCAACAGTACTTCTCATAGGTCCAGGGGTATTGCAGAGAGGGAACATCACTGAGACAGGGGGAACCCACATTAAACACAACTGCACAACAGCTTTCTCTTGCAGCTGGACCCTGCTCAGTCCACGAGCACAGAAAACTGGAAGTTCCAGAGAATACCACCACCACTCCCAAGAAATCCTCTGCAGATGACTAAGAGGAATGGACAAATAAATCCGAAATTCCTGTAGCCCTTAAGAGGCAGTTGCCTCTCATTTTTTCCCAGAGTTCCTGGGCAGACTTGAGGTTCCCATCAATAAGTGACACTGGTTTTCAGAGCATAACCTTTCCTGTCTTACTTCCCTCCTCCCCTACCAGCCCTTGAATTATTGTCTCCAGGTCTCCCAGCAGGATCCAAATTAAGGCAGTTATCTATACTGAGGTGAGAGGCACTATGAGAGATGGTACTTACAGTATGAGGATACATCTGGATTGTACTCAAAGAAGAATATTGAGTTATGCTGAGGAAAAGAGGTTCAAGCTTCTGGTTTGAGGAGCCAAATGAAGCCCCACATATGAGAACAAGTAACTAAGATTGCATACAATAGGAGGTTGAGGGTATTTGGGATGTTGCTGCTGAATTTGTTGGGCTAGTGGTTTGGGATTAAAACTGAATGACACAGAAGAGAATCAGAAAGAGGATTAAAGGTGGTGGTGTCAGAGGTGAGACAGAGGTTTCCTCCTGAAACTGCATATAATACAAAAATATAATTATTACGACTAATCCTGAATGACAAACAGGAAAGAGGGCTGTGCCAAAATGCATACACCTGGAGAAAAGAATAAACCTCACGGAACAGGGTAACGTACCAAAGCCATAGCCCAGCTGGACCCAAGCCCTTCCCCAACCCCAGCTCATGGGCAGGAGGAAGAGAAATGGAGCATGGAGAGAGTGGAGGCCTGGTAATGCTGGATACCTAACTTTGGAGACCTCCTCTGGGAGCACAAACCTACATTGCATTGTGCTCTCATGTGTAGGGGTTTGGAAAGCTAAGACAGACAGAATCCTGAAGAAACTGAGAATCCAGCCACTTGTGGAAAGCAGGGATCCATATCTGGTTGCTCTGGAACAAAAGAAAGGCAGGCAGTCTGAGAGACTTCCTAACAGCAAGAGGGCTGCTAAAGGGGCAAGACTGCACAGAGCTTACTGCTCAGAACAAAGGATAGGTGAACAAAATTGTCTGGGTGCTCTCTGCCCAGCAGGTTGGGAGCTTTCTTGATCTTCAGGTGCTCCAGCTCCCTGGCTGGCTACACAGTTCAAAGGACTCCCTCCATGATACACAGTCTACTGCACCTTTCTCCCAGCCAGCCCAACCTAACTTGCAAACCGTACCCTGGTGTTAGGCCAGCCAGCAGGAAGCCCTGTCTACAGAAACTACAAACGCACAGCATAGAGGCTTATACCTGTGTGCTTGGTCCACTGGTTCTGGCAGTGGAGGCAGGCATAGCATCCAGGAAGCAGGAAACAGCTATTTCCTCCCCCAGGCACCAATACCACTCCTCTGTGACCCCCAACATTGTTTCAGGGGCAGATAAGCTCCAGAGAGTAGAGCTTTGGGGACAGTAAAGGGCATCATATACAAATATGAAATACCAAAGAAACCTGGTTCAAAGTAAAATTATGAATACAACACCTGAGAAAGGTTCAAATGAAATCAACCTCATGAATCTTCCTGAAAGGGATTTCAAAATAAAAATCATAAACGTGCTCATGGAGGTAGAGAAAAATATTCAAGAACTCAGGAATGAATTCCGGTCAGAGATCCAATCATTGAAGAGCACAATGGAGTGTATTAAAAGCAGATTAGATATGGTGGAGGAGACAATAAATGAAATAGAAACTAGAGAAGAGGAATACAAAGAAAGAGGAATACAAAGAATCTGAGGCAAAGAGAGTAAAAAGGATCTCTAAGAATGAAAGAATATTGAGACAACTGTGTGACCAATCCAAATGGAACAATATTCATATTATAGGGGTACCAGAAGAAGACAGGGAAAAAGGGAAAAAGGGACAGAAAGTGTCTTTGAGGAGGTAATTGCTAAAAACTTCCCCAAACTGGGGAAGGAGATAGTATCTCAGGCCACGGAGGTTCACAGATCTCCCAACACAAGGGACCCATGGAAGACAACACCAAGGCATATAATGATTAAAATGGCAAAGATCAAGCAAAAGGATAGACTATTAAAAGCAGCCAGAGAGAGAAATAACATCACATACAAAGGAAAGCCCATCAGGCTATCATCAGACTCCTCAGCAGAAACCTTACAGGCCAGAAAAGAGTGCCATGATGTATTTAATGCAATGAAGCAGAAGGGCCTCAAAGCAAGAATACTATATCCGGCAAGATTACCATTTAAATTTGAAGGAGGGATTAAACAATTTTCAAATAAGCAGAAGCTGAGAGAATTGACCTCCCACAAACTGTCTCTATAGTGTACTTTTGAGGGACTGCTATAGATGGAAGTGTACCTAAGGCTAAATAGCTCTCACCAGAGGTAATAAAACCACAGTAAAGAAAGTAGAACAGTTAAATAAAATTACATCAACTATCCCTAAAGTCAATCAAGGCATAGACAAAGAGTACAGAATATGACACCTAATATGTAAAGAATGGAGGAGGAAGAAAAAGGAGGAGAAAAAAAGAACTTTTAGATTGTGTTTATTGTAGCATATTAAGTGAGTTAAGTTAGACTCTTAGACACTGAGGAAGTTAACCTTGAACCTTTCGTAACCATGAATCTTAAGCCTGCAATGGCAATAAGAACATACCTATCAATAATCACCCTAAATGTAAATGGACTGAATGCACCAATCAAAAGTCACAGAATCACTGAATGGATAGAAAACAAGACTCACTTTAAACCCAATGACATACCCAGTGTAGAAGTGAAGGAGTGGAAGAAGATATTTCATAAAACTAATATGGAGAAAAAAGCAGGAGTTGCAGTACTTGTATCAGACAAAACAGACTTCAAAACAAAGAAAGTCACAAGAGACAAAGAAGGACATTACATAATGATAAAGGGGTCAATCTAACAAGAAGATATAACCATTATAAATATCTATGCACCCAACACACAGTACCTACATACGTGAAAGAAATACTAACAGAATTAAAAGGGGAAATAGAATGTAATGCATTCATTCTAGGACACTTCAACACTCCACTCACTCCAAAGGAGAGATCAACTAGATAGAAAATAAGTAAGGAGACAGAGGCACTAAACAACACATTAGAACAGATGGACCAAAAGATATCTACAGAACTCTATACCCAAAAGCAGTAGAATACACATTCTTCTCACGGGCACATGGAACATTTTCAATAATAGATTACATATTAGGCCACAACAAGAGCTTCAGTAAATTCAAAAATATTGAAATTGTACCAACCAGTTTCTCAAATCACAAAGATATGAAACAACAAATAAATGATGCAAAGAAAATGAAAACTCCCACAAACACATGGAGGCTTCACAACATGCTCCTAAATAATCAATGGATCAATGACCAAATAAAAACAGAGATCAAGCAATATATGGAGACAAATGACAACAATAATTCAACACCACAAATCTGTGGGGTGCAGCGAAGACCATGCTAAGAGGAAAGTGTATTGCAATACAGACCTACCTCAGGAAAGAACAATCCTGTATGAACACTCTAAACTCACAATTAAAGAAACTAGAAAAAGAAGAACAAATGAGACCCAAAGTCATTAGAAGAAGGGACAATAACAAAGATTAGAGCAGAAAGGAATAAAACTGAGAAGAATAAAACAATAGAAAGAATCAATGGAAGCAAGAGCTGGTTCTTTGAGAAAATAAACAAAATAGATAAACCCCTAGCCAGACTTATAAAGAAAAAAAAGAGAGTCTACATACATAAAGAGAATCAGAAATGAGAAAGGAAAAATCACTACGGACACCACAGAAATACAAAGAATTATTAGAGAATACTATGAAAAAGTATACACCAACAAACTGGATAACCTAGAAGAAATGGACAACTTTCTAGAAAAATAAAACCTTCCAAGGCTGGCCCAGAAACAAACAGAAAATATGAACAGACCAATTACCAGCAACAAAATTGAACTGGCAATCAAAAAACTACCTAAGAACAAAATCCCTGGACCAGATGGCTTCACTGCTTAATTTTATCAAACATTTAGTGAATACCTAATACCCATCTTCTTTAAAGTTTTCCAAAGACTAGAAGAGGAGGGAATACATTCAAACACATTCTATGAGGCCAGCATCACCTTAATACCAAAAGCAGGCAAAGATACCACAAAAAAAGAAAATTACAGACCAATATGCTGATGAACATAGGTGCAAAAATACTTAACAAAATATTAGCAAACTGAATTCAAAAATACATCAAAAAGATAATCCATCATGATCAAGTAGGATTTATTCCAGTGATGCAAGGATGGTACAACATTTGAAAATCCATCAACATCATTCACCACATCAACAAAAAGGGCAAAAACCACATGATCATCTCCATAGATGCAGAAAAAGCATTTGACATAATTCAGCATCCATTCATGATAAAAACTCTCAACAAAATGGGTATAGAGGGAAAGTACCTCAACATAATAAAGGCCATATATGATAAACCCACAGCCAACATTATACTGAACAGCGAGAAGCTAAAAGCTTTTCCTTTAAGATCAGGAATAAGACAGGGATGCCTGCTCTTCCCACTTCTATTCAACATAGTACTGGAGGTCATCACCACAGCAATCAGACAACACAAAGAAATAAAAGGAGTCTAGATTGGCTAGGAAGAAGCTAAACTGTTCCTATTTGCAGATGACATGATATTGTACATAAAAATCTCTAAAGAATCCACTCCAAAACTAGTGAGTCTAATATCTGAATTCAGCAAAGTTGCAGGATACAAAATTAATACACAGAAATCTGTTGCATTCCTATACACTAACAACGAACTAGCAGAGAGAGAAATCAGGAACACAATTCCATTCACAGTTGCATCAAAATGAATAAAATACCTAGGAATAAAAAGTGAGAGACCTATACTCTGAAAACTACAAGGCACTCATGAGATAAATTAAAGAAGATAACAATAAATGGAAATACATCACTTGCTCATGGATAGGAACAATTAAGATTGCAAAATGGCCATCCTACCTAAAGCAATCTACAGATTCAATGCAATTCCTATCAAAATACCAAAAGCATTCTTCAATGAACTCGAGCAAATCATTCAAAAATTCATATGGAAACACAAAATACCATCAAAACCAAAGTAATCCTGAAAAGGAAGAATAAAGCTAGGGTATTATGCTCCCCAACTTCAAGCTCTACTACAAAACCACAGTAATCAAGACAATTTGGTACTGGCACACGAACAGAACCATAGACCAAAGGAACAGACTAGAGAGCCCTGATATAAACCCAACCATATATGGTCAATTAATATACAATAAAGGAGCCATGGACATACAATGGGGAAGTAGCCTGTTCAACAACTGGTGTTGGCACACTGGACAGTTGCATGCAAGAGAATGAAACGGGATTATTCTTTAACCTCATACACAAAAGTAAACTCGAGATGGATCAAAGACCTTAACGTAAGTCATGAAACCATAAAACTCTTAGAATACAACATAGGCAGAAATCTCCTGAATATAAGCATGAGCAACTTCTTTCTGAATGCATCTCTTTGAGCAAGGGAAACAAAAGCAAAAATGAATACATGGTACTATATCAAACTAAAAAGTTTCTGTATGGAAAAGGACACCATCAACAGAACAAAAAGACATCCTATAGTATGGATGAATATATTTGTAAATGACATATCTGACACGGGGCTAACATCCAAAATACATAAAGAACTCACATGACTCAACACTCAAAAAGCAAATAACCTGCTTAAAAAATGGGCAGAGAATATGAAGAGACATTTCTCCAAAAAAGAAATTCAGATGGCCAACAGACACATGAAAAGATGCTCCACAATGCTAATCATCAGGGAAATGCAAATTAAAACCACAATGAGATATCACCTCACACCAGTAAGTATGGCCAGCATCAAAAAGACTAAGAACAACAAATGCTAGTGAGGATGCAGAGAAAGGGGAACCCTCCTATACTGCTGGTCAGAATGTAAGCTAGTTTAACCATAGTGGAAAGCAATATGGAGGTCTCTCAAAAAATTAAAAATAGAAATACCATTTGACCCTGGAATCCCACTCCTTGGAATTTACCCAAAGAATACAGGTTCTTAGATTCAAAAAGACATATGCACCCCTATATTTATTGCAGCACTTTTACAATAGCCAAGATATGGAAGCAACCTAAGTGTCTCCATCAGTAGATGAATGAATAAAGAAGATGTGGTACATACACACAATGGAATACTATTCAGCCATAAGAAATAAACAAATCCTACCATTTGCAACAACATGGATGGGGCTGGAGGACATTATGCTCAGTGAAATAAGCCAGGCAGAGAAAGACAAGTGCCAAATGATTTCCCTCATTTGTGAAGTATAACAATGAAGCAAAACTGAAGGAACAAAATAGCAGCAAACTCACAGACTCTAAGAAGGGACTAGTGGTTACCAAAGGGGAGGGGTGTGGGAGGGCAGGTCGGGAGGTAGGGAGATGGGGATTGAGGGTTATTATGTTTGGTATGCATGGTGTGTGGGGTCACAGGGAAAACAGTGTAGCACAAAGAAGGCAAACAGTGAATCTGTGACATCTTACTACACTGATGGACAGTGACTGCATTGGGGTATGGGTGGGGACTTGAGAATAAGGGTAAGTGTAGTAACCACATTTTTTTTTCATGTGAAACCTTCACAAGAGTGTATATCAATAATACCTTAATAAAAATTTAAAAAAAAACCTGAATGACATAAGGCAGTCAGTTAAAGAACTGGCACTTTTTGGTCCAGACTTAAGAGCATCTAAATAACTAACATGGGTGAAAAAAAGCTACAGTCCATTATATGTAAATTCAATTCAGACAACTCATATAGAACCTAAATTGCATACTTTATACTATGTTAGGAACTTGGGGGTTCAAAGTTGAGTAAACAGAAGATTCCTGCTCTCAAGTGACATGAGGATATGTAAGGCTTTAGAGTTTTCCAAGTACTTTCCTAATCATCACCATGTTTTATTATTAATGAATCGCTGCAGGGAAGCTGGAGTGCATGTTCCTGGCATCCTAAATAAAGAAGAGCTGAGAGGTCAACTGGTTGATACTCACAAGGAATATAATGAGAGGATGAAGTAAGAAGCCAGAACTTTCAGGAACCAGGCGAATACTTTTTTTTTTATATTTTAGGTTTTTTTCTTTCTACCAGTCTGCAAAGAGCTATAATGTTTAATTGGGAGATCAGAATTGTTCAGTGTACAAATGGAAAGAACTTTCTCTGTCTAGTTAATTGTGTGTAGCAATTTAATACCATTCATGCAACATGTATTAGTAGTGCACCTACTAGACAAAAGGAATACTTTCTAATATAGGTGAGATAAAGGGCACACATTTACGGGATAATAAAGAAAAAATGTAGCAATGTGTATTGAATTATATAGAGATCTGCAACAAAGACTGGTGGGATAAATGATGTGTTTCAGGCAGGGTCAGTATTAATGAAATGGTACTGAGTCTGTCAAAAATGGCACTAAACATGGATTGGTGACCAGGGAAAGCTCACTAAAAGTTCAGCATCTAAGCAGACATTGCTGACTGGCTAGAACATGGCTGGTGGAGAAGAGGGATGGCTCTCCAAAGGTACGGCAAGAGAGAAGGCATTAACTGTGGAGATCAGCAAGGCTATGGAGTGGAGGAGAGAGGGAAGTAGTAGAAGAGCATTTTTATAGTTGTTCTGATGGTTTTTTCAAGGTGTTCTAACTGTGAGAAGAATGTGAATAATAGTGATGATGATGACTGTAGTCATTTGGTAGATGTAATCACATAATTTTCCATGATCCTTATCCTGTAATTGAATCTTCCTCCCTGAAAATAATTTCTCCTTGTCATCACCTCATCCTTACCTCATTCTTACCCCATCTCTAAGACTAGCCCATTCCTCGTCCCACTTCTGAATTCCAGTGTATACATGAGAACCATTCCCTATCCTCTGAGAAATCAGTTATTAAACTAATTTCTAATTCACTGATAATGGTACTAATTAGTTGAACTAATTGAATGATTAATAGCAGCTAATGAATAAACTATTTTAACCAATAATTAACCAGTGATAACAAAACAACTAGTGAGTTAGTCTAACTAATTAGTTAACTGCTTATTAAACTGATTAATCGATTATTTTTTAAAAGCTGAAATTTAAATGGTTTAGTTTTGGCTATATTAAAAGAATGTTTTTTTCAAAGAAAGCAGAACTAAAAAAGGCACAAGTTATTTTTTGCATATGTAACTTAATTCTACTTGTCTTATGAAAATTTACCCATCTCAGTCTTCATTTTCTCTAACAATAAACATTTCCTTGGATAAAATTGTACCTCAGAAAAGAAAACTAAGTTACTGTAAAATCCTCTTATGAAGCTGTGATTTGCTAATGCATGTTTTCCACACCAGGAAATCACTTTATGATTCTTCAGACCAAAATAAAATCCGAAGTTTCTTTTAAAATTTTTAGGTAGATTTACTCTAATTTTCTGCAAAAGATGATTTTCACTACATTGAAATCATAAACTATTTTCCTTTCGATGGCTGTCATTATTATCACTGTTTTAACTGCATTTTTCCTAACTTTTAAATCTCTGCAGCTCATTCTTATCTTCTATTGAAAACATTCCACCCTTGCTATCTTTTTGCCTTTGTCTAAATCCTCACCTCCAGCTCCTTGGTTATCCCCAAACTTCTCTGTGACCAATTTCCCTATGAGGTAACTTTCTTGCCTGATGCCCACAGTCCAAGAAATGTGGACCAATCTTTCTTTTCCAAAGCTCCCCCCCAACAGACTAAATTATAAAGATCCTAATAATTTCTAATAATCAGCTTCCTCCATGAAGATGTCTCAGTTTCAGTTCTTTTATCCTTTCCTGTCTGTTTGCAATTTAGAAAAGAGAGTTGCACATTTTTTTTAGTGATTTATATTTAAAATAAGGTTAGTTCAATTTATTCCAATTAGACTCTGTCCCCATGTCCCCTGATCTATATAGTGTTTACCTTAGAAGTAGTTATAACACAATGCATTCATTTGTTTAGGCTTTGAGTATTTTGGAGAAAGAAGGCCTAGGTGAGAAATCACTTAATTGGAATCACTGATAATTAAGATGCAGGAAAACAAGCTACCTGAATGAAATGTTGGATCCTGTCAAATATGTTTTACAGCATACTAAACTTTGAGTTAATCATTCCACTACTTTTTTTAAGTCAAAGGAATTAACGGAATAATTTATTTTATTAAAATTTGAAACAACTGCTTTGTGAGACACACTGTTGAGGTCAATACACAGTTAAATATAAATATATATATAATATATATCCAACACAATTTGTCTATTCTAAGGGTACATTTGATAAATTTTGACAAATGTGTAGTGTCACATAACCAGCACCAAAATTGAGATATATAACATTCTCATCACCTCAAAAAATATCCCTCAAGGGTCATGACCTTTTGTAGACATTCCTTTCTCTCCACTCCCAGGCTCTGGCAACCACTGATCTATGTTCTGTTTCTATAGTTTCACATTTAGCAGAATGCCAAATAAATGGAATTATACAGTATGTACACTTTTGTTTCTGGGTTCTTCCCCTTAGCATATTTGAGATGCAACCATGTCTTCACATGTATCAGAAGTTCTTTCTAAGAATAAGCTTATTCACCAGCTAATGGGAGAGTGATTTCTCTATAGATGTTTATTAATAAAAAAACTGGTATAAACATTCACATATAGGTATTTGTGTGGACATGATATTTTCATTTCTCTTGGATAAATACTTAAGAACAAAATGGCTATCATAGCGTAAGTGTATATTTAATCTTATAAAAAATAATAGTGTTTATTATTTTTGTGGTTGCCCCATTTCACATTTCTACCAGCAACGTATAGATTTTCAGTTGCATCATATACTTGCCAGAACTCATTAGTATCAGTTGTATTAATTTTATCCTCTAGTAACTGTGTAGTGACATATAATTGCAGTTTTATTTTGCATTTTTCTAATGACTAACAATTTTGTTTATCATCTCATTTGTCATCCATACATCTATTTTAATTAAATGACTGTTTCAAACTTTTGCCCCTTAAAAAATCTGGTCATTTGTCTTTATTGACTTATTAGAATTCTTTATATATATATTTAATACAACTTCTTTAGCAAGTGTGTTTTGTAAATATTTATTCCAGCCTGTAGCTTATCTTTTCATTTTAACAGTGTGTCTCACAAAGCAGTTGTTTCAAATTTTCATGAAATAAATTATTCTGTTAATTCCTTTATACTTCGTGCTTTTTTTATGTCTTAGCTAAGAAGTTTTGCCCACCTCCAAGGCCACAGAGATTTTTGTCTCATGTTTTCTTCTGGAAGTGTTGCTTAAGTGTAGTTTACAGGTAGGTCTATGATTAATTTGACTTACTTTTTGAATGATAGAAGTATTTCATCTTTTCATATGCAAATAACTATCTAATTGTTCCAGCATCATTTGTTCAAAAGACTACCTTTAACCATTGAAATAACTTAGCTCCTTTGTCAAAAATTGATTGTATATATGCATGTCTGTTTCTGGACTCTCTATTTTATTCTACTGATCTTCATATCAGCCCATATATTACTGTGTAACTTTATAGAAAATCTTCAAATTGAGGAGTATGTGCCCTACAAGTTTGTTCTTTTTCAAGATACTGCTTATCCATGTAAATTTTAAAATTTGTTCATCAATTTCTATAAAGCAGATTTTACTACTAAGATTTTTATTGGGGTTATGTTCAATCTATAGGTTGTTTTGGGGAAGAATTACCATCTAAATCATATGAGGCTTTCAAATTATGAACATAGCATATTATTCCTGTTATATATATTTATTTTCCTTTAATATTCCTCAGAAATAATTTGTAATTTTAAGTGTAGAGATATTGCTTTCTACTCTCTCAAGCTATTTTGCAGACCAACTTGGGAGGCCAGTCCTACTGTCCATGAAAGGCTTTATTGTGTAACAGGCCTTTTCATGCCCTCTGGCTGTGGGGGGGCCATAGTCAGTCTCAACATTGAACCAAATTTTGACCAGGATCTGTCCTGTCTCTGTAGGATGTACAAAACCCTCTGCTCTTTCCATACACCTTAGATGTGCAACTTGACATGTTGCAATCCTGGAGCAATGAGAGAAGAAAAATTCTTTTACTTCATTTATGTCACTAACCATGGTTATTCTACAAACTGGTTTCAGACAGAAAGAAGGGAGCAAAGTAAAGGAGGCAAAGGGCAAAGGACTGAAGCATCCAACTGAGTCTGCGCTTTGTGAAGTCTCTTCAGAAGCCCCACTGAATGAATTTCACTTACATCTCATTGGCCAGAATTGGTTCACATCCTTCCTGTGCCTACAAGGGAATCTGGGAAAGTGAGCATTTTAAAAATATTGTCATCCAACAAAACTGGGATTTTATTAGTTAAGAATTTGGGGGAGACAATTAGCAGCTTCTGCCATAAATTGCCTGAGAAGTGTCTAGAAAGAAGAAATTAATCAGCATTTGAATATATCAGCAGGGTTAAGAATGAGATTTGTATTAAAAACTAATATTTGAGGGATTAAAGATGGTGGTGTGAGAGGAGAGACAGAGGCTTCCTCCTAAAACTGGATACAATTAGAAAATTTAATTGGCACGACTAATTCTGAGAGAGCAACAGGAAAGAGGACGTGTCAGACTGCACACACCTGGAGAAAAGAGCAGACCTCAGCGAACGGGGTAACATACCAGAGCTGTGGCTCCGCGGGACCTGAGCCCCTCCCCCACCCCAGCTCACCAGTGGGAGGAAGAGAAACAGAGCAGGGAGGGAGTGGAAGGCTTGGGACTGCTGAATACCTAGCTCTAGAGATCTGCTCTGGGAGCACAAACCTACATTTCATGGTGCTCTCATGAGACTCGCCTGACTACTGGGTTGGAAAGTTAATACAGGCAGAGTTCCTGGGGAGACAGGGATTCCAGCTGCTTGTGGAAAGCAGGGATCCATATCTGGCTGCTCTGGGACAAAAACATACCTGTGTGACCGGCCCACTGGCTCAGGCAGTGGAGACAGGCACAGGAGCCAGGAGGTGGGGAACAGCTCTTTCCTCCCTCCAAGCACCAGTACCGCTCCCCTGCAACCCCCGACATTGCTTCAGGGCCTCAGCAGCTCCAGAGACTACAGCTTCTGGACACTAGAGGGCATCACATACAAACATGCAATGCCAAAGGAAGCTTGTCTGGAGTAAAATTGTTAATACAACTCCTGAGAAAGATTTAAGTGATATGGACCTCGTGACTCTTCCTGAAAGGGAGTTCAAAATAAAAATCATCAGCATTCTAATGGAGGTACGGAAAGACATCCAAGAACTCAGGAATGAATTCAGGTTGGAGATCCAATCATTAAAGAAAAGATGGAGGGTATTAAAAGCAGGTTGGATATGGTGGAGGAGACAATAAATGAAATAGAAACTAGAGAAGAGGAATACAAAGAAGCTGAGGCACAGAGAGAAAAAAGGATCTCTAAAAATGAAAGAATATTGAGAGAACTGTGTGACCAATCCAAGTGGAACAATATTCCCATTATAGGGATACCAGAAGAAGAAGAGAGAGAGAAAGGGATAGAAAGTGTCTTTGAGGAGGTAGCTGCTGAAAACTTCCCCAATCTGGGGAAGGACATAGTCTCTCAGGCCATGAAGATCCACATATACCCCTACATAAGGGACCCAGGGAAGACAACACCAAGACACATAGTAATTAAAATGGGAAAGATGAAGGATAAGGACAGACTGTTAAAAGCATCCAGAGGCAGAAATAAGGTCACATACAAAGGAAAGCCCATCAGGCTAACATCAGACTTCTCAGCAGAAACCTTACAGGCCAGAAGGGAGTGGCATGATGTATTCAATGCCATGAAGCAGAAGGGCCTGGAACCAAGATTACTTTATCCAGCGAGATTATCATTTAAATTTGAAGGAGGGATTAAACAATTTCCAGATAAGCAAAAGCTGAGAGAGTTTACCTCCCACAAACCATCTCTGCAGTCTATTTTGGAGGGACTGCTATAGATGGAAGTGTTCCTAGGGTTGGATAGCTGTCACCAGAGGTAGTAAAATCATGGTAGGGAGGATGGAGCAGCTGATTGCAAGGCAAATGCAAAATTAAATTAACTATCCCCAAAGTCAATCAAGGGATAGACAAAAAGTACAGAATTTGATATCTAATATATAAAGAATGAAGGAGGAAGAAAAAGGAAGAGAAATAGAAAAGTACCTTTAGATTGTGTTTGTAACAGCATACTAAGTGAGTTAAGTTAGACTCTTAGATAGTAAGGAAGGTAACCTGGAACCTTTGGTAACCACAAATCTAAAGCCTGAAATGGCAATAGTACATACCTACTGATAATCACCCTAAATGTAAATGGACTGAATGCACCAATCAAAAGACTCAGAGTCACTGAATGGATAAAAAACAAGACCCATCTATATGCTGCTTACAAGAGACTCACCTCAAACCCAAAGACATGCACAGACTAAAAGTCAAAGGATGGAAAAAGATATTTCATGCAAACAACAGTGAGAAAAAAGCAGGTGTTACAGTACTAGTATCAGACAAAATAGACTTCAAAACAAAGAAAATAACAAGAGATAAAGAAGGACATTGCATAATGATAAAAGGGTCAGTCCAACAAGAGGATATAACCATTATAAATATATATGCACCCAACAAAGGAGCACCAGCATATGTGAAACAAATATTAACAGAACTAAAGGAGGAACACAATGCATTCACTTTAGGAGACTTCAACACACTATTCACTCCAAAGGACAGATCCACCGGACAGAAAATAAGTAAGGACACAGAGGCACTGAACAACACACTAGAACAGATGGACATAATAGACATCTACAGAACTCTACACCCAAAAGCAACAGGATACACATTCTTCTCAAGTGCACATGGAACATTCTCCAGAATGGACCACATACTAGGCCACAAAAAGAGCCTCAGTAAATTCCAAAATATTGAAATTCTACCAACCAACTTTTCAGACGACAAAGATATAAAACTAGAAATGAATTGTACAAAGAAAGCAAAAAGGCTCACAAACACATGGAGGCTTAACAACACACTTCTAAATAGTCAATGGATCAATGACCAACTTAAAATGGAGCTCCAGCAATATATGGAAATAAATGACAACAACAACACAAAGCCCCAACTTCTGTGGGACGCAGCGAAAGCAGTCTTAAGAGGAAAGTATATAGCAATCCAGGCATATTTAAAGAAGGAAGAACAAACCCAAATGAATAGTCTAATGTCACAATTATCAAAATTGGAAAAAGAAGAACAAATGAGGCCTAAAGGCAGCAGAAGGAGGGACATAATAAAGATCAGAGAAGAAATAAACAAAATTGAGAAGAATAAAACAATAGAAAAATCAATGAAACCAAGAGCTGGTTCTTTGAGAAAATAAACAAAATAGATAAGCCTCTAGCCAGATTTATTAAGAGAAAAAGAGAGTCAACACACATCAACAGAATCAGAAACAAAAAAGGGAACATCACGACAGACCCAACAGAAATACAAAGAATTATTAGAGACTACTATGAAAATCTATATGCTAAGAAGTTGGAAAACCTAGAACAAATGGACAACTTCCTAGAAAAATACAACCTTACAAGACTGACCCAGATAGAAACAGAAAATCTGAACAAACCAATTACCAGCAAAGAAATTGAAGTGGTAATCAAAAAACTACCCAAGAACAAAACCCCTGGGCCAGATGGATTTACCTCAGAATTTTATCAGACATACAGAGAAGATATAATTAATACCCATTCTCCTTAAAGTTTTCCAAAAATTAGAAGAGGAGGGAATACTCCCAAACTCATTCTATGAAGCCAACATCACCCTAATACCAAAACCAGGCAAAGACCCCACCAAAAAAGAAAATTACAGACCAATATCCCCGATGAACATAGATGTAAAAATACTTGATAAAATATTAGCAAACCAAATTCAAAAATATATCAAAAGGATCATACACCATGACCAAGTGGGATTCATCCCAGGGATGCAAGGATGGTACAACATTTGAAAATCCATCAACATCATCCACCACATAAACAAAAAGAAAGACAAAAACCACATGATCATCTCCATAGATGCTGAAAAAGCATTCAACAAAATTCAACATCCATTCATGATAAAAACTCTCAGTAAAATGGGTATAGAGGGCAAGTACCTCAACACAATAAAGGCCATATATGATAAACTCACAGCCAACATCATACTGAACAGCAAGAAGCTAAAAGCTTTTCCTCTGAGATCGGGAACAAGACAGGGATGCCCACTCTCCCCACTGTTATTCAACATAGTACTGGAGGTCCTAGACACGGCAATTAGACAAAAAAGAAATACAAGGAATCCAGATTGGTAAAGAAGAAGTTAAACTGTCACTATTTGTAGATGACATGATATTGTACATAAAAAACCCTAAAGACTCCACCCCAAAACTACTAGAACTGATATCAGAATACAGCAAAGGTGCAGGATACAAAATTAACACACAGAAATCTGTGACTTTCCTATACACTAACAATGAGCCAATAGAAAGAGAAATCAGGAAAACAATTCCATTCACAATTGCATCAAAAAGAATAAAATACCTAGGAATAAACCTAACCAAAGAAGTGAACCCTGAAAACTATAAGACACTCTTAAGAGAAATTAAAGAGGACACTAACAAATGGAAACTCATCCCATGCTCTTTGCTAGGAAGAATTAATATCGTCAAAATGGCCATCCTGCGCAAAGCAATCTACAGATTCGATGCAATCCCTATCAGATTACCAACAACATTCTTCAACGAACTGGAACAAATAGTTCAAAAATTCATATGGAAACACCAAAGACCCCAAATAGTACCCAAAGCAATCCTGAGAAAGAAGAATAAAGTTGGGGGGATCTCACTCCCCAACTTCAAGCTCTACTACAAAGCCACAGTAATCAAGACAATTTGGTACTGGCACAAGAACTGAGCCACAGACCAGTGGAACAGATTAGAGACTCCAGACATTAACCCAAACATACATGGTCAATTAATATTCAATAAAGGAGCCATGGACATACAATGGGGAAATGGCAGTCTCTTCAACAGATGGTGCTGGCAAAACTGGACAGCTACATGTAAGAGAATGAAACTGGATCACTGTCTAACCCCATACACAAAAATAAATTTGAAATGGATCAAAGACCTGAATGTAAGTCATGAAACCATAAAACTCTTAGAAAAAAACATAGGCAAAAATCTCTTGGACATAAACATTAGCAACTTCTTCATGATATTATCTCCCCGGGCAAGGAAAACAAAAACAAAAATGAACAAGTGGGACTATATCAAGCTGAAAAGCTTCTGTACAGCAAAGGATACCATCAGTAGAACAAAAAGGTATCCTACAGTATGGGAGAATATATTAGTAAATGACAGATCCGATAAAGGCTTGACATCCAAAATATATAAAGAGTTCATGCACCTCAACAAAGAAAAAGCAAATAATCCAATTAAAAAATGGGCAGAGGAGCTGAACAGATAGTTCTCCAATGAAGAAATTCAGATGGCCAACAGACACATGAAAAGATGCTCCACATCGCTAATTATCAGAGAAATGCAAATTAAAACTACAATGAGGTATCACCTCACACCAGTAAGGATGGCTACCATTCAAAAGACAAACAACAACAAATGTTGGTGAGGTTGTGGAGAAAGGGGAACCCTCCTACACTGCTGGTGGGAATGTAAATTAGTTCAACCATTGTGGAAAGCAGTATGGAGGTTCCTCAAAGTGCTCAAAATAGACTTACCATTTGACCCAGGAATTCCACTTCTAGGAATTTACCCTAAGGATGCAGCACTCCAGTTTGAAAAAGACAGATGCACCCCTATGTTTATCGCAGCACTATTTACAATAGCCAAGAAATGGAAGCAACCTAAGTGTCCATCAGTAGATGACTGGATAAAGAAGATGTGGTACATATACACAATGGAACATTATTCAGCCATAAGAAGAAAAGAAATCCTACCATTTGCAACAACATGGATGGAGCTAGAGGGTATTATGCTCAGTGAAATAAGCCAAGCGGAAAAAGGCAAATACCAAATGATTTCACTCATCTGTGGAGCATAAGAACAAAAAAAAAACTGAAGGAACAAAACAGCAGCAGAATCACGGAACCCAAGAATGGACTAACAGTTACCAAAGGGAAAGGGACTGGGGAGAATGGGAGGGTAGGGAGGGATAAGGGTGGGGAAGAGGAAAGGGGTTATTATGATTAGCATGTATAGTGGGGGGGGGGTAGGGGAAAGGGGAGGGCTGTGCATATAATGGGGTTTGTGGGGGGGACTTGGGGTAGGGGAGAGCCTAGTAAACATAATGTTCTTTGTGTAATTGTAGATTAATGATAACAAAAAAAAAGGCACATGGTTACACAATCAAAAAGAAAAAAAAATAAAAATAAATATTTGAGAACTCTTAGCATTAGGATGGTAACTTAACCCACTGAATTGGATGAGGTAATTCAGACATGTCAAGGAACTCATTTAAGAATGGTAGGAACAGAGAGGAAATTGATAGAGTTAGTCATTTCATTGACTACCCTTGGTGATTGTCTGCAGAAGGGCAGAAGCAGAAGCCTAAAATAATTTCCAAGTCTTGCTTGGTCAGCTGGGTGCAGGCAGATGCCATCATGATAATAACCAATATGTGGGGAGGAATAGGCTTGCAGGAGAAAATGACCAAAAATATTCTGTATATGAGTTTGAACTATTTGTGGGAAACACAGGGGTAATTTTCAGAAGGAGGCTTAAAATAAAAGTTTATATGTCTGTGGGTATAGAAGGAACATACCTCAGCATAACAAAGGCCATATATGACAAACCCACCAGTGATGTTATACACAAGCGAGAAAAATCAAAAGCTATTCCTCTAAGATCAGGAATAAGACAAAGATACCCACCCTTACCACTCCTATTCAATATATAATACTAGAAGTCTCAGTCAGAGCAAGTAAGAAAGACAAAGAAATAAAAGACACTTTAATCAGAAAAGGAGAAGTAAAATTGTCCCTATTTGAAGATACGATTTTACATAGAAAAATCTCAGATTCAACCATAAATCCATTGGAACTAATCAATAATTTCAGTCAAGTTCCAGGATACAAAATCAACATATACAGTTAGTTGCATTCTTATACATTAGTGATGAAGCATCTGAGAAAGAAATAAAGAGAACTATGCCATTCACAGTAGAATCAAACAATAAAATTCTTAGGAATAAACCTAACCAAGGAACTGAAAGACCTGTACAAACGAAAACTACAAGAATTTACTAAAAGAAATTTAAAAAGACACAAAGGGAAAGATATCCTGTGTTTATGGATCAGAAGAATTAATATTGTTATAATGTCCATATTACCCAAAGCTATCTAGAGATACAATGCAATCTCCATCAAAATGCCAAAAGCATTCTTCATAGAAATAGAGAAACAATCTTAAAATTTGTATGGAACTACAAAAGATGCCAAGTAGCCAAAGCAATCATGAGGAAAAGAATGAAGTCATGGGTATCACACCTCCTGATTTCAAATTATTACAAAAGTTATAGTAATAAAAACAGTATGGTATTGCACAAAAATAGACATGTAGAGTAATGGAACAGAATAGACCAAAATTAAACCCCTGCATATATGGTCAATTACTATTTGTTCCACAAGGGAGCCAAGAATAGCCACTGGGGAAAGAAGAGTAGCTTCAACAAATGGTGTTGGGAAAACTGGAAAAACACACGCACAAGAATTTAATTGGACCCTTACCTCACACCGCTCACAAAAATAAACTAAAAATGGACCAAATAATTAAATTAAGACCTGAAGCCATAAAATACCTAGAAGAAAACATAGGGAAAAAGCACTTCAATGTTGATCTTGGCAATGATTTTTTGGATATGAGGCCCAAAGTCCAAGCAAAAGCAAACATCAACAAATGGGACTCCATCAAACTATAAAACTTCTGCACAGCAAAAGAAACAACAACGTGAAAAGGCAGCCTATGGAAATGGAGAAAATTTTGCAAACCATATATGAGACAAGGGGTTAATATACAAAATAAGAAAGAACTCATATAGCTCAATAACAACAACAACAAAAGAGACAATCCTATTAAATAAAAGGCAGAAGAACTAAATAGGCATTTTTCTAAAGAGGGCATCCAAATGGACAACAGGCACATGAAAAGATGTTCAACATTGCTAATCATCAAGGTAATGCAAATTAAACCACAATGAAATATTGCCTCACACCTGTTAGAGTGTGTTCTATCAAGAATGCAAGAAACAACAGATGCTAGCAGGGATGTGGTGAAGGGGGCCCTTCTTAATGTTGGTGGTAATGTAAATTGGTCCAACTTATGGAAAGCAATATGGAGATTCCTTTAAAAAATTAAAATAGATCTACCATATGCTCCATCATATATACTTCTGTACACCCAAAGGGAATGAAAACAGGATTTCAAAGAGATATGTGCACTACCATATTTATTGCAGCATTATTCATAATACCCAAGATATGGAAACAATCTAAATGCCTATTCATCAAGGGATGAATAGATAAAGAATATGTTGTGTATGTACATATATATATATATATATATGATTGAACATCATTCATTCACAAGAGAGGAAGACATCCTGCCTTTGTGACAACATGGACAGCCCTTGAACATGTTATGCTAAGTGGGATAAGTCAGGCAGTGAAAGACAAATACTGTATGGTATCACTTATATGTGGAATCTGAAAAAAAATGATAAACTCATAAAATCAGAGAGTAAAATGGTGGTTACCAGGGGATAGGGTGGAGGGATACTATAGATTTTTTAAATATATAACTATAGATAGAATAGTTTTATAAATAACTATAGATAGAACAGTTATTTAAGGGTACAAACTTGCAACATGTAAAGAAAAAGCCATAGAGATATAATGAATAAATGAGTAAAGTGAATATAGACAACAACATTGTGCTATAATCATCAAAATTGCTGAAACTAGAATTTAATTATTCTAACCACGAAAGAAAAGGATAATTATATAATGTGATAGAGGTGCTAAATATCACTACAATGGCAATCACATTATAATATATAAATGTATGAAATTAACATGTTGTATACCTTAAAGTTATACAATGTTATATGTCAAATATATCAAATAAAATTATCTGAAGAAAATTTAGGGCTGGAGATACTGGTGTAGGAGCCATCTGTGGGTACATGTATGAGCCTTAGGAGAGTGAGTAAATGAACAGAGGTCAAGGATAGAACTTTGAATTATATCAAAACGTAAAAGTGAATTCTATCTGCCTATACATTTTCTTAACATTTTCTGTGTTAGACTCATTTCTTTTGTTAACTTACAATTCCCTTGAGGGAAAAAGAAAACAAAATAAAACACACAAATAAACTTGCTTTTGTTTGCATCAGAGTACCTATAGATTATTTGACACATGACAGGTGCTAAAAAGCCAGGAGAGAAGACAGGATACAGGCATGAAAATTATTGGATGAGTTCATTCAGGACAGAACAAAAAACAGCATTTAATAAATGGAAGTTAAATGAATAATTAGGACCCAAACCATAAGAATCAGGATCCCTCCAAATAAATAACTAATATTTGTAACATTACTCACTTTGCTTTGGCTCAGAAGCCTGCTTTTTGTGAGAAATGGCCTTTGATTGGAATTAATTGTTGAAACTCTTGCTTTTGCATAGGAAGGGATAACTTAAATTTTAATAAAATGCAATGTGGTTCTGCTTCTAAAACATCTCGCAGAATGTTTCTAAGATTTCAATGTTAACGAGCATAGAGGAATCGCTTGGGACATGGATGGTTTTAATTGGCTTTAGCCTCTAGCACAGTCTTTGGGGTCAATATTCCAAGCCACTCCCTGCGGAGGGAAGGCCTCTACCCAGGAAACCCTCCTGGCCTAAATCCCTCCTTTGGGGCCTCCAAACAGGGACATCCTAAAATTGCCCAGATTCCTCTATAGATTCAGCCACCACCTGGGCTTCATTTCTTTTCAAACCAGACCTATAAAGACTTGTCAGCATTATTCCTGGGGCTAGGGGTCATTTTTTTCTTAGATAAGGGGTCAAGCAAGGAAAGTAGAACATATTTGCTCCTCGTGAAACTAAAGACAAAAGGGTCAAAGAAAATTCTTTTGCTGCTTCATATAGCCGTTCTATTTTGTTATGAGAAAGTTGTTTTAAGCTTTCCTCTGCTCCATCCAAATCCCTGTTTAGATATCAGAGTCATATCTCCCTGATCCGGCTACTCCGAGGCTGCATTAGCCTTACCCTCCACTGGCGTCTCGTGGTTGGGAAATGAATCGCTCAGACTCATGCCATTTTGACAGAGAGCTTAAAGGTGGCTCAGTGGGACTTGATGTGTGAGGGCAGCCCAGGCCGCCACGCTGCGCCCAGGCTGCTGAGCTGCATAATTGGGTTCTTGCTCTTCGCAAGCTTCCAAATAGCTGGTTGAGTCCCAGAATTGGTGTTGGAGGATTTTTTGTTTGTTTGTTTTTGTTTTTATTCATCTGGCTAATAAGATTTTCAAAGTCACCAAAGCCAGAGGGGTTTGGGAAAGAAAGCCTGTTTTGTTAAACACAGCAAGTTCTACACGACTTTCCGCCTTTGAATTTAAGGGAACCATCCCAATTAAAGTGTGAGATGATTGTGAATATAGAGACATCTCAGTGGAAAAGGCAGCCTCTGACCCTGATTTTCGTGGACCAGGAATATTAGTTTTAGTTCAAATCCCTTCTTTGAAAGATCCAGAGGCTGTGACTTTGTTCCAAAGAATTTAGAGGAAGTGTCAAAGGCAGCAGTAGACTCCAAAGGGTCTAAGAATTTAAATGTGTTTGTTTTTCCAGCTATCATGCTCTAGATTCATTTTTTATAGAAACTCAGAAAGTAGCCAGCCTTGTCAAGATGAATAAAACAGTGAAATTTCCTTTGAGGCCCCCAAATGAAGTATTGCATGAGGTCATAGTTCAGGCTTCCAAGCCAAGGTAAAGGTCCTGGGGTATTGTCTTCATTTAGAATGATATATTTCATGTAAATTTACAGAAGGCTTGATTTCCTGCAAGTATATCCATATTTTACACTATGTGATACCATGTTGTACATAGATAGCAAACCTGGTAGGGAATGGCCTTCATTCAGCATTCTCAACTCAGAGGCCTTTTGAGCAATGGCATTTAGGGAGCAATAATCCTTAATGATTAGTTGCATTATTCCAAAATCACTTCCAATGGGCTTTGAGATTTGAATGGGAGTGTGTCTGATCTGTGAGAATTTGGGGAGCCTGAGCGAGAAGCTGAGGCAGGGGAGGGGCAGGACTCTTCAGGGGGAGCATTTGGCTCACCTCCAGCAGAGGGCTGCCGGGTGGCAGTGCAGGCGGTAGTGGTCCTTGTGATTCTGAGTTTTCAAAGGAAGCTGGAAGTCCAAATTTATATGTTAAATCTCCCAGTAGAACATGGCAGCATCTAATTTCAAAAATGTGAACAACTTGTGTTTGGCAAATGAGTTTCTGACATCTAGGAGAGAGGGTTGAGGGCAGGACTGGGTAACATTGTGGTATCTGAGCTTATAAAGATCTCAGGGGGCACTTAGAGATGTCCTTATTGAAACCAGAGGATCACAAGATTAATATAGTCTATATTTATAGTCTCAAATTTCTTGGGCAGTGGTTCTCAAAGTGTGGTCACAAAATTAGCAGCATGACGCCTTCACCCGAGAACTAGTTAAAATGCAGATTCTTGGGCCTTACCCCAGACCTATGGAATCATAAAATCTAAGGGTGGAGCCCAGGAACCTGTGTTCTGATGCAGCTAAACTTTGATAACGACTGTTTTCTATTCGGCTTCAGTACTTGTTTTCTCTATTTTTCCCTCCCAGACATTTTAAGGAGAATAAATGTTGATTCACATTTTATTGAAGTATTAGTAGATAAAATGCAAACTAGCTCTTGCTTCTGTGAGGTAGAAATGGGGAGCCCCATCCTTTTTGCTTCCTTCTTATCTGCTCCCCTGACTCCAGTAGCTCCTGAGAGCAGCCTGCCAACCATTCATCACATCTGCCTCAGCTTTCTCTTTCCAGAAAAGAGAAGCTCTAAAATGAAGTGACCTCTTATCTCAGAGGAGATGTTTGCTAACAAGATCTTACAGTTTGTCAATTTAACAAAAATGTAGTGAAAGATTTAGAGGATAAGATGTCAGAGGGCCCAACAGAAGTATAACTCAACTTCCCCAAGAAATGGGCACTGGCCTCTCTGTATAGGAAAGCCCTGGAAATGTTAATTCCCTAATCAAGGCACCACATGGGAAACTAAGGAGCCAGAAGAACCCACGTGCTCCCACCCTGACTTCTCCTATGGCTTTTCTGTTAGGATCGCAGACATGGCACCACCAGAAAGTCTTTTTGGATCCCAACCTCAGATGAGTGGACTTTTTCACACTCCCTGCTCTTGCTTTTTCATATGTCCCTTGTTTAGGGAAATTCTGATTAAAGTTTTGTTGGATACGAGGCTGGATGGGGAAGCACATATAAGCAAGAGCCAATTAATTTATTCAATACATGGTTTTATCATGTGTTCTGCTTACAACCAGAAATAATGCCCTCTATAGAGTATACTAGCTCTTAATAAATGTTTTTGGACTAACTGAAAAATGATTGACTTTCATTGTAATAATGTAATAATCCTCCCATGAACTGGTTAATGCTGTGACCCTTAAGGATAACAAGTAAGATGGGGGAGGGTTTGGCAAGAATTACTTCTGGTCATGCTCAAGCTCCTTGAGTAAGTCTTGTAATTCGGAATTGGCACCTTTTTGAAGTGAAATGCATCTCTACTTTGGAAAGCGGAAATACATGGAAGAGGGGAGGGGGTGAGAGCTGGAAGTTATTCCCCAGCTGAGATAATGTATCTTTTATCTCAAGAGCCAACTCCAGTCTGTATGCCTGGAGCCATGTGCAGAAAATCAGTCTTAAGCAGAACACATCAGAGTCATTGAGGATGCTGATGGAGTAAATGTAGGACAAGAACTGGAAAACTTTTTTTTTAACTCCCACAGGTGGATCTGAAGCTCAGCCAGAGCTAAAAATCATGCTGTCAGCACATGTCAAGTTCTGGAGAAAGTAGTGCTGAAATCAGTTAGTTATGTCTGCCTGGAGTGTCAGAAGGCAATGCAGGAGTATATGTCCTCCATATTTTCTCACCTTGTTTTAAAGCCTTTTCATTTTTCTGTAAGATACAACCACTGAAGCCTTTATTAAAGTTTAGCGAAACTTTAAACCATTGCTAACCTATCAGGAAGGATCATAGGGGAGAGAGGGATACCACACAAAAGAAAGTGTGTTACTCAAACTATTCAGATTCAGTTAGACAATATCCATCATAACATAGATAAGTTTTCACAAATGCTTAGGGTGCCTAACTGGTTTTCTTGGTTTCACTGGAGATGGCTGGTAATTGTAGGTCTGCTTTGGTTATGTAACTGTATTCCTATTATGTTAATGTGGGTGCGCAATTTAATTAGTAGTTTAAAACCTATACATGCTTAAGTTACTCTACAAGAAGATATGTCAAAGAAATAACCAATCTTCCTATATTTTCTTCTGTCTGCTACTTCTATAGCTTTTCTTCTTCCTTTCTAATTACAACCCTTAAATAGAATTCGTGCCTCATATCGAATTTACCAAGTATCATAATTCTTCCAAGTGGTAAAGATACCTCAAGACAAATGCTGGGCATAAAAGCCACAGGGCATAAATCTGCAAAGAAGTAAAAAGCTAACCTTTTCAAACAATATTGCTTCTCTCTCACTTACCAACTTTACATTTCCCTGTACGGCCCCAGAAGATGACTGGTTAGCCAGAGACGGGTAAGATTCCTCAAGGGAGGAACAACCTAAGACAGGCACAGTCGCAGGGGGGTCATCAGGTGAGAAATTGGGGATCAACAGAGGTGAGGCTTAGAACCTCCCCCCTCATGTTCTGAGAGAAATCATCTGCATACGTGGATGTTTTGTTGCCCTGGTCTAGCTTGGATTAATACTTAGCCTATAGGCACACACCTGATCATCTACATTTGCTTTCTTATAGCACTAAACTATGTTTTCTACCTTTATCTTGCATCTACTTACCACTTCAGCATTTTATTAAAAATAATAATAATAATAATAATAAGGGAGAAATGTGGGATTCACATATAAATCAAGTATAAAAATCAAACAAATATTCATATTTGACCTGATTGTTTATAGTTCATAATGCATGATCAAAACCGAAAGTTTCTGTGATGACTGCCCTTGTACTGTTCACTATGTAAGAACTTACTCACTGTGTAAGAATTTGTTCACCATGTAAGAACTTATTCGTTGTGCTTCAGAAGATCGGAGACTGATGAGAATTAGGCTTGGGGTGGATTAATGATTGTGCATCGAGTCCCCTATACAGAATTTTATTGTTGTTAACTGTTAACAACCATTTGATCAATAAATATGAGAGATGTCCTCTCAAAAAAAAAAGAAAGTGTATTACTAGGGAAGAGAGCCCACAAAACCAAGGCTCCGTGATCTTAATATTTCTTGAGAATTTAGACTTCTTTACAAAGAAAAGCTCTTGAATTACCAAAAACTATCTCATATATCTAGGGGTTCCTCTTTCTAAGCAAAAGAATCCTTCAAACTTGGTTAGACTTAATTGGTTGGGGAAAAATGCCTTAATTTATGGTATCAAAGTTACAGCATCAAAATCAGGACCAAACTTATAGCATCAAAATCAGAATGGCCTAAAAATCAAAGGAAACTTACCTAAGAAAAGTTTGATATTAACAAGCTTTCATAGACATAAACTTACACATATGTAATTCTTAGAGTCATATTTTCTATCATGTAAGAAGCAGGAAGATTCTTAGTGATCTGAAACAATTGGGTCTGAAGGAATATTGGGGGCATCTAGGTTAATTCCCTGAACTTACTGGTAAAGAGACCAAGGCCCAGTTTAGTTGATGGCTATTCTGCTGATGTACTTCCAAATTTCGCCTCAGTGATCCTCATTTTAGCCAATCCTATAATCATAGAAATCGTGCCAGAAATATTCTACATTTTAGTTGTACTAAATCCAGTATGGACACGGGAGCCCTCCCATTTCCTGTTCTCTTTGTCTGCAATAGTTTGAACTTGCCTACGATCCCTTTCCCCACGGACACACTCATACACGAACACACACCCTTTACCTGATGAATTCACTCAGAGCTCAGTTTGGATGTCTTTTCCTCCAGGAAGCTTTCTAGAATATTTAGAGTCTGGGTGCCTCTCTAGTGCTCGCCCCTAGCACCCTGTCTTTCCCTAAAACTGTTTGGATAGCTCATCTACTAGACTGAACTTTCCATCTTATCTTTGTATTACTGACATCTATCATATTCTCTGCACCTAGCAGGCCCTCAGTAAATACCTAGTAAGTCCATGAGTAAATGAACGACCCATTGTTCATCGGGTCATATTTAGATCTTCATGAAGACTCCTTCTCAAACAAATGTTTATAAAAACTGGCCACCATGAAAATGTTTCAGTTAAAAGCAATTTAATTTAAGACAAAGGAAATTAGGAATTTTATCTCACTTACTTATGCATAGACTCATTTATAGATATATCGCATGCAGAGATTTTGTGAAGAATGGACTTTACACATGAACTGGATAAATATGATTGGTGTGTCCTTTTAATCCTTCAAAGACAATACATTCCTAAATTGCTGTAGAGTGTATGCATGTCATCTGAACTGCTGCAAACTGAAGGAGAGTAAAAAGAAAAGTTAACTATCCTTTTTTTCCTGATCTTTTAGCCCAGGTAGACACACAAACTGTTTCTCAGCACTTGTATTTGATCCTCATTTCTTAAATGTTCAACTTTGCTTATACTTAGCCTTCCAAACAAGATCATTGTAAAGCCACTCCAGTGAGCTTTCTTTGCAACTGTGCTTAAGGGTGATTTTGCTCAAAAGGGCTAAGTCTAAGTAACTTTTACAGATGAACAAAAATCCAAAGAAAGGAAAAAATGAAAAAAAGTAGACCTCCTCTCCTGCTACTATAAACTTTGGATTTTAGATATGGCAACATTGTTACCATACAAAAGAGATTGCTGATGAATTTCACTTTCCTTATGTATTAAGTTATGTTGTATAAAACAAATCTTCCTCCAGATGTGTACAGAGGGATGCAGGAAATGATACTCCACAAGGTTTGGGCACCTCTATGGATTTTAACTTTGATTTTCTTATCTTAAATATATGTAAATGTAGCCCTTAGTCATTATTTAAATCTTTGTAGAATCAGATGTGGAATTTGCTATTCCTGGTATAACACACAAGTGAAATTGAACTTTCTGGGGCATAAAAGAAAGTAAAACATTTTTTAGGTCTTTTCATAATCCTTACACAGTGACTCTGCAGAAAATCAAGTGACTTCCTCTCTTAGGCTTCACAGATTTTCAAATCCTTGAACCATTTGGTGGGCCCTCTCCTACCTGCCTGCTGCCAAATTATAACGTGCTCTGTGATACCATTAGAAGCTAACAGTAATAAGGAAGCTGTGGAACACAGTTGGTAGGTGGTGTCATGCCTTTTCCCACTTCAGAAAATGACCTCAAATGTTATATACCCTTACCTCTCCACTGCAAGGAAAAAGTTCCTTGAAGGGGAGTAGTCTTCATTAATGAGTCCCTCCTATGGCATTCTTCTAGGTAGTCTGTGAGCCATTTCAATATGGAAAGAAAATTAATTGTTCATTTACAGAATTTAACCAGTCCATACTGTAGGTCAGGCTCTATAGAAAGCTTTGGATACATACATGAATAAGAGAATTCAGAGTCTAGGAGGGAAAGCAGGTATGTAAAAATAAGGGTAATATGACATAATAAAACTATATGAAGAATCAAGATTTACTGAGGCCTTGTCACTTACCAAACACTATTCTCAATGCATGATATGGATAAACCCATTTAGTCTCTATCATGTCCCTAAGAGATAGGTTTTCCTTTATAGGTGTGATGGACTTTGATGTGTCAGCTTTGCTAGGCAGCAGTCTCCAGGTATCTAATCAAACACTAATTTAGGCATTGCCATGGTGATATTTTGTAGTTGTGATTAAAGCTCATAATCAGTTGACTGTAAGAGAGATTAGCCTAGATAAACTGGTTGGACGTGATTCAGTCCGTAGAGAGGCCCTAAGAGCAGAACTGAGGCTTCCCTGACAGAGAAGGTATTCTAGCTTTGGACAACACTTCACCTAGTGCCCCAGAGTTCCAGGCTTCCCTTCCTAGTGACCCTGCCTCATGGACTTCAGACCTGGTTAAGGCGGCCCTCACAATCACATAAACCAACTCCTTGCAATAAATCTCTTAATATGTATCTCATACTGACTCTGCTCTTCCGGTTGAACTCTGACTAATACAATAATTGAGTAAACAAAGTCAGGGAGGTTAAATATCTGTCCCAAGGTCATAGGGCTAATGCATGGGGAGGAAGATTTAAACTCAGTGAATCTGAGTGCAAGGCCCCTGTGTTGAAAGAACATCTACATTCACATACTAATAGAAATTCCAGTTTAAGAGAGGTTGAAAGGAAGCCATCCTTAATTCTGATTGAAAGGATTGGTGGTGGAGTAGGAAACCCTCCCCTAGGAAGATTTAAGGTGGAGGAAATGCTTGGACAGGATTCGCAGAGATAAACTAAACTTTATGAGTGGCTAATATGGGAAGGGCTCACCAGATGAGGAAGCTGCAAAGCCCTGGGTGTGATTCAATAGGGTGCGGAAATACACACGCATACAGAAAAAGGGGCATCCCATGTCCCTGCAGGAATGATGCCCTCTAGTTTCTCACCTGAGAAAAGTTGGGTTAGATGACCCTCTAAAGGTTGCTATAAGGAAGAAACAGATGAGATGTGTAAAGTATCTTGCAAACTGCCTGTGCAGATAGATAGTCTACAAAAGTTATTCCCCTCTCCCCATACCAATTCCTCTCTCCCCTGAAAAGTCCCCTTCACATGTTGGGTTCTCTAGTCCTGATGATAAATTAATATTCATGACAAACATTCCATTATATTCAACCCCTTTTTCTCTGGAATTGAATAGAATATACCCACCAAGTGCCAAGAATATGAAGAAAACAGGCAGGGTCTCTAAATTCAACTTGCTTACAATCCAGTTTGAATTGCACAATTTTAAGTGGACTATGATACCTGATATGAAGAGGAAAATGCATGGGGCTAAAAGAACAAATAGGAAGAGGTTTGAGCAAACAACTCAGACTGAGGTTGTCAGGGAAGACTTCCTGGAGGAAGGGGCATCTCATTCGGAACCTGAAACATGAGTAGGAATCAGCTAACTGACCTGAGTTCGAGTTACTAGATAAAGTGCATGTCAGGTTTGGATGTGAGAACACATCTAAAAGCCTGCTGTCATTGTTTACTGTTTCAGGAGCCAGTGATACAAGGAATTTCTAAGGCACTCCTTACCAACCTCCTCTTGAAGATTGTCTAGAATGGCAGGTTGACTTTGGGCTGGCAGTGCTCAGACAGTGAGAAGGACCCATATATGGAATCTCTATCCTGCACAAAACACAAGTCAAAATAAACATGCCTTAGCTCAAGTTTATTTCATTCACATTTGCCTTTGCTTTTCCTGAAGCTTGGATTATTTACTCACTTGGTATTTCAGCCAGACTCCAGCTTCTGCCTAGCTGGCAGGCTTCCAGTGATAATTAGATGTCATGTGGTGTGACAACAATAATTTAGCTTCCATAGTAAAACAGAAAGTAATAATTAGAGTGAGAGGGGGAAGTGTAGTGATTTTCCTATGGCATTGCAGAAACTTTTCTAGCCACATTGATCAATTTTAATCTTGATTCTTTTCCCCTCACATGCCTTCCATTTTTTCTTGTCATGCAAAAAAACATTTTATGAGGAAACTCACATGATTTATATGTTCTATGAACTAGAGCTGTACTAGAGATTTATGTGAAATCCATCTATATGTGTGGTATCTTGGGACAAGATCATGGGTGAACAGTCATGATAAGGCTAAATATATCAACCTTTCAGAGAAAGGAGCAGAAGAAGGTCATAATCAGATACCTGAGGTTCATTTAAATATGGGGTCCAAGCATCAGCAAAAAAATTTTTTTAAAGGATCCCAAGGACTTTAACTACTTGGAGAACCAAGCCTCACTTGAGTAAGTAGGGCTGTTCTCTCTCCAGGCACACAGGGGGAATGGCAGTTTCCAGAGGATGCCCTGAGGGACCTTAGACACAGTTCTCACTTGGTTAGTTGAAGACTGATATGGGGACACTCCTTGGAAGTCCCGGTAGCATGTGACCTCCCATTAAGTTGGATGACATGTAAAAGTAATGACCTGAAGTCCTTTGTCTCAGGAGTCATTATTCCCTGAAGTTCAGTCACCTCTGGGGCATGTATGGAGCCACGAGCAAGGGAAGGTGTCAGCATGATTGGAAATAGTCAGCAAGAAATCCCAGGAGCACATGCTCTGAAGGCACAGAACATCAGTAAGGCCAGAGGGAAGCAGCAGCCGGGGCTGACTGGGCAGAGCTGCGCAGAACGTCAGCCCCAAGGACCAGAAAGGAGGAAATCGCAGCTGAAGGTTAACAGGATGAGAACTTCCGTCCCTGCAGTGAAGGGGCCTAGAACTTGCACGCGTGTGCCTGGGCGCACCTGGGCGCACCTGAGTGCGTCTCGAGGCTGGAGTAGCAGAGAGGAGGTTTACGCTCCACCATTTCCTTACAGAAGGATGAGGCCCCACCCTGGAGCAGAATAAGAGCCTGAGAACCAAGGCTCGGAGAAGAGCACAAGGGAAGGACGTTGGCTCTGCTTTGTCAGAGGTCATGCTCTCTCCCTTGAGCCTGAAAATTGCAGAGTAAGATCCCAGCAAGTGAGGGGACAAGTTTTTCTTGGTTATGGGAACACCCCTGCTCTGATCATCTGGCCACAGAAGAAAGGCCTAGGAATCTGTGAGGAAAAAGTCTGTTTCTAGACAGGGAGAGAGTGAGTGAGAGAGAGACGTGTCATTTTTGTAGTCAAACTGCCGGCACATGACTCCCATCCAGTTCTACCACCCGGGAACAGTATAATCTTGAGCAAGTTATTTAACACTTTCATGCTCCAAGTCTCTTATCTGTAAGAATGTAAGTTATATTAAATGATGTCTAGAAACAGGGAAAGAATGAGTGAGAGAGAGAGAGAGAGAGAGAGAGAAATCCTCCATTTGAATGGTAGGAATGGACAGACTATTCTGAATGGCTAAATCTCAGTAGCTCTCCTGTTACTGCCTCAGTCAGGTCTCATTGCGAAGGACAGAGAGAAACTCTCATGACACCTCAGGTGGCAGGATGAAGGACAATTAAGCTAGACGATAAATAAAGCCAACAGATTTTGAGCTGGGTCTCACACAGTGATAGAGGCGCTGGCAATGGGAAATCAGGCCTTCTAGAGAAGTAAACGTCATTGAGGAGTCACCAGCTCCAGCAACCGTGCTGTCTGATTGTTGTCTTCATAGCTGTCGGTAATGGCTGCTCTGTGCCCTTCTATTCTAGCCTACACTTGCTGCCCAGTCCTTGCAAACTGATTTCCACTTGCCTCAGGGCTTCTGCTACATCGTGGCTTCCATTTAGTATCTTCTCTGTCTCTGAATCATCAGTTGCCTTCTAGAGTCTACTGTTTGAGCTCCCTAAAGTTCAGATCTGATCACTCAATGAGAAAATTTAGAATCATCAGCAATGAACCCTGCCCACTCAGCTGTGGCCAGCCAGGGCACAGGGTCACACCCTTACTACAATGAACTGTTTGCTGCTCTTACTTTGTCAGTAGGGGACTATGGGCATATCAGACATCCATAGTGGCATGGCTTCTCCATTACAGGATAGTATGATATGTGGGAATACAGATATTGTAAAAAACACTTACAGAGATGCAACATGCTCAGAAAATGCTATTAAATTAGGACATGTCACCATATTCCTCTTAGGAAGAAAACTGCTTTTTTCAGTTGTGACATTTTATGTAATTGGAATAAAAAGATCTACAGCAAATATGGCAAGTGTTAGCACAATACTGAGTGAGGGAATATAATTTCTATTTTGTAATAATAGCTAATATTTGTTGGGAGCTTACCATGTGCCAGAATGTTGTAGGAGCTTTACATCTACTGACTCCCTTAATTCTTTAAAACAATCCTATGAGGTTGTTTTAATATAACTTATGTTCATACAGATAAGAGACTTTGAGCATGGAAGTGTTAAATAACTTGCTCAAGATTATACTGTTACCAGGTGGTAGAACTGGATGGGAGTCATGTGCCAGCAGCTTGACTACAAAAATGATGCTATTATGCCTGCTGGAAACCGTGCAAGCTAACACTTGAGATACACACACACACACACACACACACACGGATAATAGAAGATAATACTCCAGGAATCCTTGTGTGGATAGCACCTCCATGTATAACACAGATAGAAGGAACTTACCAAAGATGGAAGAGAAAGAGAAAGGAGGACAAATAGAAGAGGTGAGTAATATTAGCAACTTCACAAAATAGTATGAGGAGGATTTTGCAAAACTGATGATGGAGTTGATGAGAAGAAGCAAAGGATTATATGTGGATGCAGAAACTGAGGGCGCAGATGAAGTATTCTGATAAAAAGTGTTCTATTGAACAATTTGAGAAAGTAAAGGCTTTATTAGGTAGAATATTGCTTACTGATTACCCAGTCACTTCAATCCTTTGGGAAATCCCTTACATTCCTTGTCTCGGGTAATCTCTTAACCTCATGAGACTTTGTCTTCAATTTACAGAAAAGGAAAGCGAGATGTAGAGCAAGTTACGTCATTCACGTGAGGTCACACAGCTCCAAGTGTCCCTGCTATGTTACTGTTTCCGGCATTTAAATTCTTTGGTATAAAAACTCACCCTGGCATTTTTACTTTTTAATGATGTAGAATTTATTTTGAGTGAAGTACACAAATATCAAGTGAAATTCAGTGAGTTTTGATCAGTGTATAAGCCCTTATATCCACTACCACAATCAAGATATAAAACATTCCCATCATCAGCAAGTTCTTTCATACCTTTCCCAGTCAGTCCTTACTTTCCATAGGCAACCACAGTTCTGAATAACTATCATGTTAGATTCATTTTGCCCATGCATGGCTTTAATATCAATGGAATTGTACATTTTATACTCTTGTGTGCCTGGATTCCTTCAGTCAACAGTATGTGAGGTTTATCTGTGTGGCATGTGTCACTAGCTCATCCCTCTTTATTGCTCAATAGTATCCATTGTCTCAACATACCATGGATTGTTTATCCGTTTTTCTGTTGAGACACACTTGGGTTATTTCCAGTTTTAGGCTATGATGAAAGCTTATGTAAAAGTCTTTTGTGGGCATGTACTTCCATTTATCTTGGGTAAATACTTGGGAGTGAAATTGCTGTTGTCTTTTTTCATGTAGGTGCATGCTTAACCTTATAAAAATTGCCAGAAAATTTTCCAAAGTCGTTGTACCATTTACACTTCCAAGAAGTGTTGAAAGTCTTTAATTTTAGCCATTGCAATGGATGTAAAATAGTGACTCATAATGGTTTAATTTGTACTTCTGATAACTAATGATACTGAGCAAATTTTTGTGTGCTTATTGGTTCTTCTTATTTTTGGTTCTGTGAATTCCCAATTTTTTTGCACCCATTTAATTGAGATGTTTGCTTTTTTATTATCAATTTCTAACAGTTCTTTAAATATTCTGGATTTATGACTTGTCGGATATACATATTTTAAATAGTTTCTCAGTTGTGCGTTGCTTACTCATTTTATCATATTTTATTTTGTTGAGCAGAAACTTTTAATTTTCATAAAGTCCAGTTTACCACGTTTTCAATGTTTACCACATTTTGTGTCCTCTTAAAGATATGTTTGCCTTCCTGAAGGTCACTGAATTATTCTCCTATGTTTTCTTTCAGAAGCTTCATAATTTTAGCTTTTACATACAGTTCTATGATCCATGTTGAATGGATTATTGGGTGAGGTATGATGCATGTGCCTAAGTTCATTTTTCTCCCTACATTTATCTAATAGTTTCAATATCACTTCTTATAAATTCCCTGGTGCCTTGTCAAAATCATTTGAAAGTATCTATGTAGTTCTAGTTTTGGATTCTCTATGTTTGTACCATTGATCTGTCTATCCTTAGCTCATTAACACACTACTTATTACTATCATAAATTTTGAAATCTGGTATCTGGAGAATGAATCCTCCAATTCTGTAATTATTTATCAAGATTATGTTATATACTCTAGATCCTTTGAGTTTCAATATGAATTTTATTGTTAACTTTTAGTGCCGAGGTTTTGATTGCTATTTTATTGCATCTATAGATCAGTTAGAGAAGAAGTGACATCTTAATAAGTTATCAAGTACAAGAACATGGTATATTACTCCATCATTTAAGTCTTCTTTAATTTCTCTTAGGAATATTTTATAGTTTTCTGTGTCCAATTATTTAAGTATTTTGATAAATTTATTCCTAGGTACTTTATATTTTTTATAATAAATTGAGTTGTCTTTATAAAATTATTTTCTAAGTGTTTGCTTCTGGTATATAGATACACAGCTGAATCTTATAAATTTGCTTTAATTTTGAAAATTTCTCAGAATTTTTCTATGTAATCATGTGATTCCTGAATAAAGACAGTTTAGATCTTCCTTTGAAATGACACTGCTTTTAATTTTTGGATTACTTTATTATACTAGAGGCCCTTTATAATGTTATGTAGAACTAATGAGAGTGAACATTCATACTTTATTTCTTATATTAGGAAGGAATTGTTCAATATTCATCATTATGCATGATTAAGGAAATCTGGACCACCAAGGTAACAGCAGCTGTATAATACAAATCTACCAGGATATTCTCTAGGAAGAAAAAGAAGAAGAAAAGAGCAAATAAAACTATCCAAAACTCACCCTCAGCAAAAGAGAGGACATCCAAAATACAAATTACCTGTAAATAGAAATATAAATACCAAATCTCTGTAAGCTATTTATGATATTCCCACAGTGAGCCTCACTGGACATCATGGGTACTCCAGGAGAAACTGTGGAGAAGTGATAAGCAAGGTAATAGAGGGAAGCCCAAGACAGATATAAAATCACTGACCAGAAGAGAAAGTGCACTATAAGTATGTTAAAATTGAAAATTAACTCCAATTGTGAAAATTACAGGGAAGAAGGCTTAAAAATCTCAAGGAAGCAGTCTTGCAAAGGTAATACTTCAGAAGAGAAAATGGTAAAATAGAAGCAATAGCAGTCCTTTGGGAACTGTTCAGTAAAGGGAAAAAGAGGTAAGGGGTCTACAAAACACAATAATATTAAAATATGGAAGGACATAGGAATATTTCTTTCTTTCACCCTTCAAGTCATTAGGTAAATAAAGTATATTTACTTCTGATGAAAGAGGTTGATCTTGAACTAGCAATCTTAAAAATCACTTCATACAAGTATCAGACCTAAACTCAAAATGTAGAGTTACAAATAATATTCATCTATACAAGACTTATATTAGAAAATTAGAATTAAAACTCAGAAAAAAATAATATATATGAAAATTAAAACTTTTCAATTGGTGAGCCACTCCCCACCCTCCAGAAAAGCAGTTATAAGGCAGAGTGAAATTACAACGCAACTCTTCAAACTGAATTAAATACTCTCTGACAAGCATTTGGGAATATGAAAAAAAAAACCACCTTGAATCAGAAATTTAAAAAC
Organism: Manis pentadactyla; assembly: GCF_030020395.1. Lineage (NCBI taxonomy): Eukaryota > Metazoa > Chordata > Mammalia > Pholidota > Manidae > Manis > Manis pentadactyla. The sequence goes on from NC_080025.1 coordinate 50,683,019, forward strand.
CAAGAAAGCATATAAACAAGAGTATCAAGAAAGGAAATGAGATTTAATTAAACATGAAAGATATAGAAAATAAAAATATATTATATCAAATAATAAAGAAAAAATTATAAAGTGCCCAAGAAAGAATGGATTTCAAAAAAAATTTAATAAGGGGCATTGAAACAAAAGAGAAACATAACCAATGGGTGAACATAAAATAGGGAAAATAAAGAGGTTCATAGAGAAAGTGTCTGAAGTAGAAGACAAGGAAAGAGGGTCCAACTTGTGTATAATTCAATACCCTGAAGAGGAAAAACAATACAATGAAAAAGAAGTCATGTTTAAAAGTATAACACAAGAAAATATTATGGAACATCTGAACAGATGCTGAAAAAGCATTTGACAAAATTCAACATCCATTCATAATAAAAATCCTTAACAAGATGGATATAGAGGGTACTTACCTCAACATAATAAAGGCAAGATATGACAAACCCACAGTAACATCATACTCAATGGTGAAAAACTGAAAGCTTTTTCTCTAAGATCAGGAACAAGACAAAGATGTCCACTCTCACCACTTTTATTCAATGTTGTGTTGGATGTCCTACCCATGGCAATCAGAAAAGACAAAGAAATAGAAGGCATCCAAATTGGTAAGGAAGACATTAAACTGTCACTATTGGCACATAACATGATATTATACATAGAAAACCCTAAAGACTCCACCATGAAACTATTACAACTAATAACTGGATCAGCAAAGTTGTAGGACACAAAATTAATACATAGAAATCTGTTGCATTCCTATATACTAACAATGAACTAGCAGAAAGAGAAATCAGGAAAATAGTTCTATTTACAGTTGCATTAAGAAGAATAAAATACCTAGGAATAAACCGACCAAGGAGGTGAAAACTGTACTCTGAAAACTGTAAGACATTCATGAGAAAATTAAAGAAGACAAAAATAAACAGAAATTATCATGTGCTCACGGATAGAAAGAATTAATATTGTCAAATAGCCATCCTTCCCAAAGCAATGTACAGATGAATGCAATCCCTATCAAAATACCAATAGTATTTTTTGACAAAACTAGGGGTATGACACCCCCTGACTTCAAGCTATAATACAAAGCTACAGTAATCAAGACAGCATGGTACTGGCACAATAATAGACCCATAGATCAACTGAAGAGGATAGAGAGCCCATATATAAACCCACACATAAATGGTCAATTAATATATGACAAAGGAGCCATGAATATACAATGGGGAAAAGACAGCTTTTTCAATAATTGAAGTTGGGAAAACTGAACAGCTACATGCAAGAGAATGAAACTTGATTACTAACTCCACACACAAAAGTAAACTCGAAATGAATCAAAGACCAGAATGTAAGACACAAAACCATAAAACTCTTAGAAGAAAAGTTAGACAAAAATCTCTTGAACATATGTATGGGAAATTTTTTCCAGGTTATATCTCCTCAGGCAAGGAAATCAAAATGAGAAATGAACAAATGGAACTAAATCAAGCTAAAAAGCTTCTGTACAGCAAAGGACACCATCAGAAGAACAAAAAGACAACCTACAGTATGGGAGAATATAGTTATAAATTATTCAGTAAGGGGTTAACACCCAAACAATAGAAAGAACTCAGATGCTTCAACACCAAAATAAACAAATAACCCAATTAAAAAATGGGTGGAGGACCTGAACAGATATTTTCCAAAGAAGAAATACAGATGGCCAACAGACACATGAAAAGATGCTCCATGTTGCTTATCATCAGGGAAATGCAAGTCAAAACCATAATGAGATAGTACCTCAAACCAGTTGGAATAGCCACTATCCAAAAAACAAGCGATAACAAGTGTTGGCAAGGATGTGGAGAGCAGGGAACCCTTCTACACTGTTAGTGGGAATGTAAATTCGTGCAGTCACTGTGGAAAGCATTATGGAGTTTCCTCAAAAAACTAAAAATAATGCACAACAATTCCAGTTCTAGTAATTTACTTGAAGAAAACAAAATTCCTCATTCAAAAAGATATATGCACCCCTATGTTTACTGCTGCATTATTTACAATAGATAAGATATGGAAGAAACCAAAGTGCTCATCAATAGATGAATAGATAAAGAAGAGGTGGTACATGTACAAAATGGAATATTATTCAGCCATAAAAAAGAAATTCTGCCATTTGCAATAACATGGATGCATCTAGAGAGTATTATGCTATGTAAAATAAACCAGGCACAGAAAGACAAATACTGTATGATTTCACTTATTTGTGGAATCTAAAACAAAATCAAAGAAAATGAACAAAACAGCAGTAGACTCAGACACACTGAGAAGTGACTGTGGTTACCATGGGGGAGAAGCTAGGGTGGGTGGGTGGGGAGGATGAGTAGGATAAAGGATCACAAAAATTCTCAGTCATAATGTAAATTGGTTACAGGTATAGTAGTACAGCATGAAGAATATAGACAATGAATCTGTAACATCCTCCTCTTTTGATGGATAGTAACTGCATGAGTGGGGGTGAGTATTTAATATGGGTAACTGTTGAACCACTGTATTGTATACTTGAACACAATATAAGATTGTATATCAATGATATTTGAATTAAAAAATCAAAACAGAAAAAAGAAAATACTATGGAAATAAGACATATACCTACTTGTTGAAAGCACCCATCATGTACCTGGGAAAATTGGCCTATAAAGATTAATTAGGTTAATCCTAGTAAAACAATTTGATCTCAAATACAAAAAAATAAATCCTCTAAGACTCCTTTTCATTAAAAAAAACAAGCAAGGCAACAGTGGAGATGCATGAAAACAAATAAAAACTCAAGGAAATAAAGTATGACTCCAAAATTTTGTATCTAGACAAGGTATATTCTAAGTATCAAGGTTATACATAAACAGTTAAATATGCAAGAACTTGGTGAATTCTGCAACCAAGAGCCCTTCTTGAACAATCTTCTAGAGGATGAGCTTCAACTAAAAGATCACTGGGGAAAGTTTGGCAAAAAAAGCAATGATGATCTAAAACTAAAATAAAAATGAACATACAAGTGAAAGTAATATGGATTATGCTGTATGTGTTATATGCTTTAAAAATATTGTATCAATATAGGTGAATGACCTTTAAACAACTAAAAGAAGAAAATTACAATAAAGCTCATAAAACATCACCCAACTATATGATGCTTACATACGACTCATTTAAACAAAATCTTCAAGAAAATCTAAAAATAAAGGGATGAGCTGCTGCCAATGCCACCTGTTATGATGGCTGGCGGTGCCAGACCCCTCACATTCAGTGCAGGAAGGGATGAGCATTTTCCTAATTAAGTGGGTATCTCACCAATGCCTGGAGGGAGAAAGGAGGAGTCATACAAAATAAAGCAGGCATTTCTTCAGGATAAAAGTGTAGTAAATGCAATTGCATCCTGTCTCTCACAATGAATGCAGCTATAAAACCTGAATTAGCAATGAGTTTAATGAATTTCTCTTTCCCTCCAGTATCTACAATCTGATCTCAAAACACTCCAAAGTTGAAAGTGAGTACCAGGGCAGTGGGTACCTGGGACATAGATAGAATGAACCCCAGAAGCCTTCCGGTTCTGCTCTAAGAAGTAGAAAGAAGCTTCTTTATGTGTGGAAGAGTGTGGAAGGACACTCCCGTTTTTTCTGTCATGTTTCATTTCTCTATTCTCTCATCCCTGTCTCTAGGTAATCCCAAGGGACAACAGCAGTAACCCTGGAGGCGCACAGACCCACATCTCTGAAGGAAAGGAACTTTGCTCTCTGATCAGAGAAGTTTTGCTTCCAAGAGGGTCAGGCAAATCCATTGTTGCTCTTCTTTCTCTGTCCTCCTGCTGCTCGGCCCTAGACATGAGTGTAGTTATAGGAAGTGCAGAATGATGAAACTAAAATCCCAGCTTCTTGGCTGGAAAACCAAAAGAAGGAGCCCCAGGAAACCAGAAATTATCAGGGAAATAGTGGAGAAGACACCTCAGGAAGGTGTCCCAATAAAGTTGTTAATAAACTCCTGGGATCACTCCAGAAAGCTATGTGTGTTGAGCTGGTATTAAGTAGCATATCAAATACTTTGAAAACTGCACTGCACACTTGTGCCAGAATAGTCAGTGAGTGGCACACATGTAGGACATAACTAATAGGAAAACTACAGTCCGCAGAAGACTGGTCATAACTTGCAGCCTAAAACAAATAAGGTTGATTGCCTGCAAAAAACAAAAAATAGCAATCTTCATATGATTTAAATAAAGCCCAAGATCTCATATACAATATCGAAGAGTGCAAGATACAATAAAAATTTACTCATCAAAAAAAAAAAGATCAGAAAAATCTCAACCCATATAGCAAAAGACAATCAATAGACACCAACACTACGAGGACATAGATTTTGATATTATCTGCCAAAGAATTTAAATTAGCTATTATAAAAATGCTCAAAGAAATAATGAGATGAATGGAGAGATTAAAATATCTCAGCAAAGAAATAGAAGAGATAACGTAAGAACCAAAGGAAATATTAACTGAAAAATATAATAATCAAAATTAAAAATTCACAAATAGAATGAAGATGACAGAAGAAAGAATTAGTGAACTAAAATAAAGATAAATGGAAATTATCCAATCTGAACAGCACAGAGAATAAAGAATGGGGAAAAAAAGAAGAATAGAGTCCCTGTGACTTGTAGGAAAAATACCAAAAGATATCATATTTGCACATTTAAGTTTTGGAAGTAGAGGGGAAAGAGCACACAGTGCAGAAAAATATAAAGAAGTAATGAATTAAAAGTTCCCAAATTTGTTGAAAGATGTAATCACAAAGATTCAAGAAGCTGAATAAATCCCAAACAGAATAAACCACACACATACAAAAAAAGCCCAGACACAGCAGAGTCAAATCAATTAAAATTAAAGATAAAGAAAGTATCTTTGAAAGAGCCAAAGAAAAATGATTCATTACTTATAGAACAACATTTGAAAGACTATGACTTCTCATGAGAAACCACTGAGTACAGAAGGAATTAGAATAACATTTTTAAAATGTTTATGGAACATAACTGTCAACCCAGAATTCTATATCCAGCAGAAATATCCTTCAGAAATGAAGGTGAAATAGACATTCTCAGTAATGGAAACTATGAAAATTAATTGCCAGCAAATTTTTTCTAAAAGAACTTTTTCAGATCAAAAAGAAATTATAACAGAATATCAGTAATGAAAGAAGAGGAACAGAAATTATAAATATCTAAGTAACTATAACTGACTAACCTTGTCTTCTAGGAAGCATACCACTTAAAAGACAGATTACCAGAATGATCATATTCTGTAAGAAAATCACTTGTGAGATAGTAATATAGGTAGGATAAAGTTAAAGAATGGATAAAGATGTGCCATGGAAATACTGACCAAAAGAAAATGGAGTGCCTATATTAATATCAGACAAATTAGACTTCTGAGCAAAAAAATTATCAGAAATGAAGAGAACTTACAAACTGACAGAGTCAAGTTACCCAGAAGAAATAAAAATTCTAAACATGAATGTACTTAACAATAGAGTTTTTAAAAATGAAACAAGCTTAATGAACTGAAAAGAGAAATAGAAACATGTATATACTATAGAAACTTCAAAACTCTTTCTGTAATTAAGAGAACTAGTAGGCAGAAAATCAATAAGGATATAGAAGATAGTAAAATCACCACTCACCAACTGTATTTACTTGGTGTTTCTAGAAAACTCCACCCAACAAAAGCAGAATATACATTCTTATAAGTGAATATATAATGATTAGCAAAATAGATGACATGGTGAGTCAAGAATAAACCTTAACAAATTTAAAGAATTTAAATCATATAAGACATATTATCTGAACTTAAAAAGACTCAAATTAGAAATCAGTAATGGAAAGCTAAAAGGGAAATCATCAAATAAATGGAAGTGAAACAACAGTTCTGAATAGTTTTTGGGTCAAATAAATTTTTTCAAGTGAAAATATTTTCAAGTGAACTAAAATTAAGAACAGCATAACAGAGTTTGTGGGGTACAGTAATCAATGCTTAGAAGAAAATTTATAACACTGAATGTGTGTACCAGAAAACCCACATAGTAAATGTGGGTCACTACTTGAAGTGCTTCCAGGAAGCTTTACAGTTCTTTAGTGAAAGAGGTGAAAGGAATTAACATTAACTTATTTGATCCATATACTTAATAAGCACTTGAACATGCTTTCTTATTTTGCCATCCTAACAAACCTAGAAGGTAAATATTCTCATTTTATTCATTTTGCACATGAGTAAACAGAGGTTTTAAGTAAAGGCAAAGTCACACAAATACATTGTCAAAGCTTTTTTAGCTAATTAATAAAATAATGGCTAAACAACTACAAAACTAAATAAACAACATATGAAAGAGAGGATGGGTGGATACACTGACATGTGAAAGGGCAGATGGAAAGATGATACAGAGAGAAATTTTAAAAAGTGGCAAAGCCATGATTCAAATACACTAAATATAAAACCTGTTTAACAATCAGTCCTCTCACTGTACAAATGTTTCCAAAACTTAGCACGTCATAACTATTATCTAGAATGCTTGTTAGAGCAATGTGTGCCCAGGTTTCCTCTGAGGAGAGCCCAGTTTTGTGGGTTTATGGCGTAAAATGGGTTTTTATAAAGCTACTCAAGTGAGATTTATGCCAAGTAAAATTGTAGAGAGGCCAACATATACCATATTCATAATAAAGATATAAGTGATGAAAAGGGCACCTTCAGTCTTCTGGGACATTGCGTCAAATCACAACCATAAACAAAAATGCATCAAACCCCATGCAGTAGAAGTTTTGTTATATGATTAATGTAGTAGTACCTCATCCAAACTGGGGTGGTTCAGTGATCATAGAATGAACGGGTGGTCTGTGAAGGTGTGAATCATTGCCAATCAGCTGTAGAAAGGAAGAGATCAGGATAAGATCACCTGTTTGGGTGTCTCAGGGTCCTTGTGTCTGAGGCTGACAAAAGTCCCTTGAGCTCTCTTTCATTGTTTCATTCAACAATATTTCTGGAAATTAATCATTTAAATTTCCCTGAGCATGGATTTGAATATTTTTGGTGGTTTTATATATATGTAGAGAGAGAGAGATAGCATTACTTTCAGAAGGAACCTAGCCAAACATCTGGACTTTGCTATCTCCACTCTTTCTTACTTACGTCATGAATTTTGTGGAATGGTACTAACTTTATGCCATGATATGACCCTCCCTTGTAACAAAAAAAAGTTCTATCACCAAAGTTAAGATATGGCTTACTCACATTGTGTGAATATGAACAAATAACCTCATAAAGCATGATTTGGAAACAAACACAAAACGGATGTGTTCATTTCCAAATTATGTATTTCCAAATCACAAATTCCCTTATTTGAGAAAACTCCTGGGTTTGATCTCTTAGGAATAGTGAAGGTCTATAGAATAGTACCTCATTTAGCATTTTTTTGAGAGTATTACCTTATTTACAATATACAATCACCATATACAATACCACCATTATAACTAAAATCACACAAATAAATAGACATCCATTGGAAATACAACCCAGAATTTGAGGGCAAAGTCATGATTATTTAATATATCTATTTTAAAGCTTAATCATTTAAACTGCATTAAGTTCATTAGTTTTATTTCATTGTTTACTTTCCACTTACCTTTAAATATAATGGTCCAGCTCAAGTCCAGGGGTAATAAAGTCCAGGGTAAAGAAAATAAGTATTTCCTGAGCATTGACCACTCTGGAAAAGTGTTTGGCAACAAACCCTGTTCGGCAGAGAAAATGTGCTGTGATCTAATGACGGAAGAGTTAATGTGCAGCATGAGGAGATGAGTGTCTGCATCACATCATGTTCCTCCGTACGTGTTTCTGACAATGGCAGGAGTCCTTCTTCACTCATTTATTAATGATTCAATTCCTGCAATATAGAATATATCCCTGAGTACCAATCTAACAAGTTCTCATGATTTATAGCTGATTATGCCCTTTTACATATTAGGGGAGAGAGGGACATATCACACCATGACTCCTCAAAATTTGTTAATATCATCTCACAATGATAACTATTTTGCATGTATTCTAAAGTTTTTCTTTTTGAGCTCTTGAAACACATCATTAATCAACATACCTCTCTTTTCAATATTTGCCCCAGGAAGCCACTATTAATCCAAGAACATTATCATAGGAGAATGCCATTTGCCAAACTGGCTGACTTAAAGAATAACTAAGTCTGAAGAGGAGGACTCATGATATGGATCAAGGACAAATGAGAAAGAATACCACTACACAACTACTAGAATGTTTAAAATTAAAAAGATGTATACTGCCGATATTGGCAAAGATACGGAACAACTGGAATTTCCACTCATGGTAGAGTATAAACTGGTTCTACCACCCTGGAAAACTGTTTAGTAATAAACCCTATGTCCCAACAATTCCACTCCTAGATATATATACAAGACAAATGATTGCATATACCTACAAAAAAAGGTGACTCTCACATGAATGATGAGAATACTTTATTCATAATAGCCAAAGTATTGTTACAGAAGAATTAGTAAAATAATTGTGGTAGTTCATATAGTGGACTACTACACAGCCAACAAAATTATAACAAACTACTGACAGATGAAACAGCATAGATGAAGTATCAAAAGACTACATACTATGGGATTCCATTTACATGAAGCTCAGTGAACTTTCTAGTGTTATAATTTTCTAAATGTTGATCAGGGTGGTGGTTATATTGGTGTACACAAATGTAAAAATTCACTGAGCTGTACACTTAAGATTTGTGCATTTTACTCTACATTAAGTATTTTCTCAATGGAAAATGATGATAACATAAAATGGTATAAAGAAATTGAGAAAGAGTAGGATATTTTCAGGGGCTGGAGGGCGCTCAAGAAAGTAAAAAGTCTTGTCTTTTTCATCGTTCCTTTTGCTGGCTTTTGTTGTTTCTATATAGCTGTGGTTTAGGGAACTGGTGCCTTCTTCTTGGAAAAAAGGTTCCTTGTCTTTAGAAGTTCTCAAAACTGATCTGGGAGCAGAGGAAGGAGACTAGGGAAAGTATATACATCAGCTTCTTGAGATACAAAAGTAGCCCCACCTAGATAACGAAGGAAGAATACTGCTTAGGCATTCAAGGCCAAGAATCTGATTTTAATGAAGAGTGTTTGGAGTTCCTGGAGGAATCTCCTGAACTGGTCTCAGGGACCTGGTGGGGTAGCTCTAACCACAAGCAGCAGCTGGTAAGGATTTGGGGATTTGAGGTTTCAATGTTTCTCTCTCTCTCTCTCTCTTTTTTAATCAAAAACACAACCAATGAATTATTCTTCTCAAGGATTTGTTTTGCTTTTTTGTTTTTTGTTTGAGGAGGGTTTTTTTTTTTTCCTCTGCATGGAATATAAACTAGCACAAGAAAAAAAGGAAGATTATGGAGTAAGTGAGAAAGAATCTCAGAATTTAAACAGAAAGTAGAGCGGGACACCACAGGAAATGAAGTGGAAACTGGAAAGCTAATCAGAAGCTGAGAGAGCTGCCTTCTCCGCTTTCTGTCCTTGTCTTCCCTCTCCTTGCATGCCTGTGGTTCCCCCAGTACAGAGCTGCTCTGTCTGCCTACAGATCTGTTTGCTCAACACGATTGTGCTTAAATGCGTGCCCCCTGAATGTGGCTCTCCATACCTAAACCGCTTACTCTGTCACTCTAGGTTCATTTTCTTACAGACCATGGACCTCTTTTAAGCTTTTAGGATCTAGATGTTGGGCTTATTCTCAGAGGCTTCTGTATCAAGATGCTAGATTGAACACAGAATAAAAATTCACCAACTCACATACAAATGCTATTAAGGCAGATATGTATCTATATACATTTCAAAAGTATACAGACAAAACCTGCATGCAAATGTACATAGCAGCTTTATTCATAATTGCCACAACACTGAAAGGAACCAAAATGTCCGCTAGAAGAACAGAGAACACACTGTGATGCATTTTGTACAATGGAATGCTATTTAGTGATTCAAAAGGATTTTTTTAAATTTGCATATCAAGCTTTACAAAAATATGGATGAATCTTGAACTCCAATTACTAAGTTGAAAGAAGCCAGTCTGAGAAGGCTATATATTTTATGATTCCATTTGTATGCCATTTTGGAGACACTAAACAAATCAGTGGTTACCAGTGGTTACCAGGAGCATGGATAGAAAAGGCTGAAGCACAGGGGACTTTTTGAAAGGTGAAATTATTTTCTGTGTCACTATAATAGTGAATACATGGCTCTATGAATTTGTCAAAACTTAAAAAACTTTACAGTACAAAGAGTAAACCTTCATGTATACAAATTTTTAAAAAATGATTTAGGAGCTATGGGGTCTCACGAATGGAATATAGATTGTGACAAAGAATCTAAATGTATTCCAAATGTATGAAGTCACCTCTTTAAAGGGGTCAAGGAAAATGTGCTGACCCAAGCAGCTTTGGAAATGAGTGGTGATTATAAGGCAAAAGGTGAAGGGAACTGTACGTATGTGCCATACTCTGGCTGGTAAAGTTATTTCTTATGGGGATACAGGGTATTAACTCTGAAGTGAATATACATGTATAATAGAATCGTATGTTTAAGTAAATGGTGTATGGTGGGAGTTGGGCAATATACTGATAGTAGCTCATTACTCATAACAAATGTACCAGACATGTGAGAGTAGACTGGAATGATTCATGTGGCCATGGGTTAATATCGGAGTCACCCAGTATGAACTCATGTTTAGCTTAACATAGATAGAAATGGATACATACAGAAATATTTATAGATGGTTGAATATATATGGGTGAGTATACACACATACCTTTCTTGGTCTGTCAGGGGGAAGGCCTATAAGCAATGAACCCCAGTAACATTAGGAATTCCTAGCAGCCCATTCCTTCCAATAAAAGCAGCCAGGGGTCTTTGGGGAAATGGCTGATTGTAGGACTGAGACAGAGAATATATAAGATGTATGTGCCGGCAACATTTTTGATGCCACAAAGTAGGTAAATTCTCAAACGAACAAACAACCCCCACAGTGATGGGGGCATGTCAATGAGATACAGGAGCCAATGGAAAGAGTTCCCAATAGCCAAAGCCATAGCACCCTGAGCAACAAAATAAGTACCATAGTATTGGATAATAACCCAAAGTATGAAATAAATATTCATGAGACCATAATTACATAAGTAAATGACTGAATAAATAAATGGGGAAGAATAGACACGATGTTCTGTGTGAAAGAATTCCAAGTGACTTATTCAGACGTCCCCCACCCCTCACACTGAAAATGCAGCATAACTTCTCGCCCCTTAAGGGTGCCCTGTGCATTGTGACTTCCTTCCCGAGGACAGTCTGGGGAGGGAAAATAGAGTAAGCTTACAGTGGGGAAACCTGACAGTCACTGCTACAGCCAGGAAATTAAGGTCAACATCAAACTGATATGTCATATTGATGCTATGTGCCCTTGATATGAGGTGAGGAGGATACCACTTCTAGCTCTGTGGTCTTCCTTCCAACCACCCATAACCCCATCTAGTTATGAGAAAAACATCAGACAAATCCCAACTGAAGGACATTCTATAAAAATACCTGATCAGTAAGTACTCTTCAGAACTGTCAAGGTCATCAAAAAAAGCAACGTCTGGGATACTGTCACAGTCAAGAGGAGCCTCAGCAGACACGTGACCAAAGGGAACGCGAGTTTTTGGGTGGGACCCTAGACAGAAATCCTAGGCAGCAATGTGGTATTTCAGGTGGGATCCTAGAACAGAAAAAAGACTTGGGTAAAAACCAAGGAAATCTGAATAAAATATGGATTTTAGCTATTTAACAGTGTACTGATATTAGCTCATTACTCATAACAAATGTACCAGACTATATAAAGTGTTAACAGTAGGGGGAACAGGAATTAGGGTATATAGGATCTGTCTGTACTATCCTTGTAATTTTTTAAATTAAGTATCATTGATACACACTCTTATGAAGGTTTTGCATCATCAACATTGTGGTTACTACATTCACCCATATTATCAAGTCCCCCCACACCCCACTGTAGTCACTGTCCATCAGCATAGTAAGATGCCACAGAGTCATTACTTGTCTTCTCCATGCTATACTGTCTTCCCCATGACCCCCACACACACCATGTGTACAAATCATAATGCCCTTCAATCCCCTTCTCCCTCCCTACCCACCCACCTTCCCCACCCCCCAACTCCCCCGTTTGGTAACCATTAGTCCCCTATTGGAGTCTGTGAGTCTGCTGCTATTTTTTTCCTTCAGGTTTGCTTTGTTATTATACTCCACAAATGAGTGAGATCATTTGTTACTTGTCTTTCTTTGCCTGGCTTATTTCACTGAGCATAATATCCTCCAGCTCCATCCATGTTGCTGCAAATGGTAGGATTTGTTTTCTTCTTATGGCTCAATAATATTCCATTGTGTATATGTACCACCTCTTCTTTATCCATTCATCTACTGATATACACTTAGGTTGCTTCCATTTATTGGCTATTGTAAATAGTACTGCAATAAACATACAGGTACATATGTCTTTTTTGAAGCAGGGATCTTGTGTTCTTTGGGTAAATTCCAAGGAGTGGAATTCGTGGGTCAAATGGTATTTCTATTTTTAGTTTTTTGAGGAACCTCCATACTGCTTTCCACAATGGTTGAACTAATTTACATTCCCACCAGCAGTGTAGGAGGGTTCCCCTTCCTCTACATCCTTGCCAGCATTTGTTGTTCCTTGTCTTGTCGATGTTGGCCATTCTAACTGGTGTGAGGTGATATCTCATTGTGGTTTTAATTTTCATTTCCCTGATTATTAGCAATGTGGAGCATCTTTTCATGTGCCTGTTGACCATCTGAATCTCTTCTCGGAGAAGTGTCTGTTCATATCTTCTGTCCATTTTTTAATTGGGTTATTTACTTTTTGGGTGTTGAGGTGTGTGAGTTCTTTATATATTTTGGATGTTAATCCCTTATCAGATATGTCATTTACAAATATATTCTCCCATACAGTAGGATGCCTTTTTGTTCTATTGATGGTGTCCTTTGCTGTACAGAGCTTTTTAGTTTGAGGTAGTCCTTGTTCATTTTTGCCTTTGTTTCCCTTGCCTGAGGAGATGTGTTCAGAAAAAAGTTGCTCATGTTTATATTCAAGAGAATTTTGCCTATGTTTTCTTCTAAGAGTTTTATGGTTTCATGACTTACATTCAGGTCTTTGATCCATTTCAAGTTTACTTTTGTGTATGGGGTTAGACAATAATCTAGTTTCATTCTCTCGCATGTAGCTGTCCAGTTTTGCCAACACCAGTTGTTGAAGAGGCTGTCATTTCCCCATTGTATATCCATGGCTCCTTTTTCATATGTTAATTGACCATATATGCTTGGGTTTAAATCTGGGCTCTTTATTCTGTTCCATTGATCTATGGATCTGTTCTTGTGCAAGTACCAAATTATCTTGAATACTTATCCTTACAATTTTTATCTAAATCTCAAACTATAATAAAATAAAAATTTTATTAAGAAAATACATATACTAGCTTAAAAGAAAGAAGGGGAAATCTCCAAGTGAGAGAAATGGAGAAGAAATCCTCAGTAGTGCACAGGAGCTGAAGATGTGTGGCCAACGCAATGCCTAGAAACTGGATATATCGATGCCCATCAGCAACATTAGTCAAGGAGCCAGAACTGGGCTCCCTAGATGAACTGGAATCCAGGAATATATTGTAAGTTCACAAACAAAAACATGGGTATCCTTATCCTCCAGTCTGGAAATTAGCCTCTTGCTCTAGGTAATGAACGTAAAATGGGTGACATGAATGAGCTCAGAACACTAAGCTCAGGTCAGGCTAGATACAGACCCTGAATTTGAACTGTGTGTGTGATATAAACTCAAGAAGACATACTTACCTAAAATTACCTTGGTGCCAGTGAAACCCACAGGACCAAGCATAGGCAAGTATAGAAACTGCCCATTAGGTGGTCCTCCTATCCGAAAGCACAAGTTGCAAGATGAACTCATGGTCAAAATCACATGGTTTGTGAGGAAATTTGGTACCATGATAGATAAGTCACCAGATTCAAACAATGGGGGAACTTACATTTTAGGAGTTACAAATAATGGAACAACATAAAATTGTGAATGCTTAACTCAAAATGCTCTAAGGAAGGGATGGCACCTGCAAAACAAGACTGGGGGTTATGAAATAAGGTCCAATGAATATACCAAAAAAAGAAGATGAAATGCTGTACATGAAAAATGTGGTCACTAAGAAAAAAATTCCCCAAAATGTTTTCGTCGATGGTTCTTCACTTCAGTTACACATCATAAGCACTTTCAGGCTTTAAAAAATACTGATGTCTGTGCCCCACATAGCAGTTACACTAGAAACTGTGGGGCCGGGCCAGGCATCGATATGTATTTTAATCTCCCCAGTGATTCCAAGATGATGCCAGTATGATGGTATAATTTGTTAATAAATTACTAAGACACAGCTGAAGAGAGAAATAGCAAATAATAATAATAATAACAAAAAACAAACTAGACATAGCTTGAGAAAGAGAAGAAGAGAAAAAAAGAGGTGAGATGATAACTCTCCAAGAAGCTTAAGGGACATGAAGGATATAATGAGAGAAGTCTGGCATATATTTAATAAGCCTTCCGGAAAGAGAGAATAGAGAGAATTGTAGGAAAGAAATAGTCTAAGAGAAAACAGTTCAATATTTTCTTGGATTGAAGGAAGCTTATGAAAGTTCCATTGGATGCTGAGCAGATAAATGAAAAACATGCAGACTCATCATAGGGAAATGTAAAGAGAAAATGCCAGACATGTGTGCGGGTGGAGGGCAATGAAGCATCTCTGGTACTGTTGTGTTTGTTACAAGAAAAATTTTAAATGTCACTGTAGTATCAGAGCCCACTCTGGGTCCAGTCATGTGGAAACTGATCCAGAATTACTTACTGAACACAGACTACATAGAAGTGCTGTCCTAGGATCTAGCTGTTAGAAAGACAAGGAAGACACAATTAAAAGAATTCCACAGCAGAGGGGACAGGTATGCACAGGACTGCAGCAGGTGGCATTGATAATACCGATATTTCTCAACCCTTCCTGTGTGCATCCATTTTGTCTTGTGACTTTACAGATCTTTTCAGAGTTTATTTCCCAATGCCTTTAAATAGGGTGACCTTGAGACTTTCTTTGGCCACTAGAATTCACTGGACTTGATGATGAGCCAGCCTGAGCCTAGGCCTCGGGAGGCTGTGAGAGTTTCTGCTGTGCTTCCACCTTCCCTGATACACGCCCAGGCTAGCCTGCTGGAGGCTGAGAGGTAGGGCAGCAGAGACAAGTCTCCTCAGTCACCCCAGCCAAGAATGTGAGTGACCCAGCTTTGCCGACCGCCCCAGATGCACTTCGAATCACTGGCCACTATTGTGGGCCATACAGATGCTGCTGATACCAAGTCCCCATATTCCAGGGTGACTCAAGACACAGATGATATCAGCAGGAAATCACTCCCAATTCTAAACTTTCTCCTGTACCAAATGAAACTTGTTTCTCTGGTCTCACAAAGTCCCATATAGTCCTGCCTGGCTGATGTGTTGGTGGCAAATGCTGTGAAGGGAGCTGGCAGCTGAAATATCTTGCCCTTAAATAGCTGTCAGCTCAAAACCATAAACAGTAAATACTCTGAAGCCTGTCTTAAACCGCAGCCGGAGGGAGCAGCAGAAATTGGATGCCTCATAGAAATGATCTTTAAGTAAAGGTTGACTACAATAGCCTTGGGGATAGTTTCAAACGGTGGCTCAAGACGGAGGTGTCTGATGGGAAGCGTTGCTTGTCTGGGCTTCCAAGGGTTCGCCTGCTGCGAGAGACACAAAATGAAAAAGAGAGGTTCGGAGTTCATCTCGGCACTCAAAGAGAGGCTAGGAAAACCCGAAGTATTTGAAAATGTCCAGGTAAATCCTCTACTTGTGGATGTATGAATCGGACTTTGAAAGATAGTAGGCCAAGTGAAAAGCTGAAGTTTATCTGAACGCCCCCATTCATTTCCTGAGCAGCAGGCCCTACGCCCCTGTCCATCAATCCTTCCCCCTTTCCGCGGAGCGCGGCGCAGCAAGGGCCTGGAGAGGAGGCTGGGGGCCTTGTGGGGCGGGGAGAGCCGGCTGGGAGCCCGGCTTCCGGAGCAGCGCGCGCAGGCCCCAAGCCCAGAGGCGAACGTCTCCAGAAATGGTGCAGATCGGGGCCGCTGCAGCAACGGCAGACCTCCACGTCCCTTCCCGCTTAAGCACCGCTATGCCCGAGGGGACTAACGGACCCCACCAGTCAGCGCGCTGGCACCGCCTCCGGGCCCTCCGGCGCCTCCCGCGTCCCCAGTCCCAAGGCTGCAGCAGATGCCTTCAGGCACCGTATCTCAGCATATGAGGGTGGCGGCAGAGGGGGTGTGAGCAGTTGTACAAGTGGGTCCCTGCCTGGGTATTTGCAGGTCAGGATAACGAGGTACCATGCTGACAGTTCCTGATGTGAAAGGTGTCTGCTTCTCATTAAAATGTCCAAGACTGCATACAGAATATTCCATCGTGTTACCACATTTACAGCCTGTAGATTTCCTGCATGGGCCTCACAGATAGGACTCTCGTAGGAGAGACTGGAAAGAAGCATCCTATGAGCGAGACAGATTCAAATTTGCACAGATGCAAAGCTGACTTCTCACCCAAAGCTGTTCAACACTTCGTACTCCAGTTTGCTCATCTATAAAATTTGACTATTAGTAATACCTGTTTTGATAGCACCTGTTCTTTTCTGTTTTTTTTTTTTTTAAGAGAATCCATATTAAGTGCTTAGCTCAAAGCTGGCACATAATAGTTCATGTTAGTTAACTATTATTATAATTATTCTTTAAATTTTAGCATCAAATAGGGCAAAGATATTAAGAGAGAGTCATTTCTGTGTTTATTAAAGATAATATCTAATTCAGGATCTAACAGTAGAAAACCTGCAGAGATCCTAACAGTTTTATGTTCATAATTCTGTAAACATTTTCTTAAAAATGACCCTCAAAATTGTATAAAATTGTAGCCTCACCAGCCCAAATCTGTCCTTGAAAACATATAGAACAAAACTGCTAGAAATATAAAGAAGTTAAATAAATAGACATTTGACTAAGAAATAGGTATAGGAAAATATTTAACAACACAGGAGGGAGGTATTGGTGCATCACACAGAAAAAAAACACAACATAGTTTTTAATATTATGTCCTGTGGTCAAATAAGTTTGCAAAATACTCAGACCAGTTCCTCTTGGAGATTGACTTTAAAATCTTAGTTAGCATATCTATTTAACATATCTCCTAGAAACCAAAGTCTGAGTTTAACTCTTAAAGCTTGTGTTTTCCACCACTTTTATTTGAGTAAGGAATACTCTTTTTCACACCACCGATATTAATTTCTTTTGAATAATCTTTAGTAGATGCATTTTGGGGGTATACTAATCTAGAAGCATTCCCATTAAGATCAGGTAAACAAAAAGGAAGGATAACTCTATCAGCCATTTTATATAAATTATATAACTAGATAAATAGTACATAAAAGGCGACTGGAAAGAACACCCATTATCATTGTTAGACACGGCACCAGCTAGAAATGACCTTTACCCTCCATTCATGTTACCTTCTCTGGAAGACTGCCTGTCTGCCTTTCCCCGTTCCCCACATACCTTCCATCCGGTGCCTCCCTCCCCCGTAGAGCTCATCTCCTTGGACTGTGATCATCCATTTTCCTGTGGCTTTTTGCAGCATCTAAGTCAGCTCTTCTTGAGCTGGGAGTAGGTTCACTCATCATGGCATCACCAAGATGTAGCACAGGGGCTGATTAAGGGGTGCTCAACAGACGCTTATCTATTTAATTGATGAATCAACTATTTGAGCCTTACAAAAATGTGAAAATGCATCTCTTTTAGATCAACTTCTTTGATTCTTTTTATCTGTCACCTATTTACACTGTTTGAATTTTTACTTTCCTATGATGTTATATTTTTACATTTAAAAAGTCTCCTTTAAAGTCAGCAACCGGATTTTAGATGGAATGGAAATGACTTCCTTATTTCTTGAGAATTAGAAACTTTAAAAATCCAGCTGAAGATTCAGCAGTATGCACATATCTGATAACACAAGAATCTCTCAAAATGGTATGTGTTGAGGTGGTACCTGGCTCACCAGGTTGCCTGGAAGAGACTGATGCCTGAGCTCCCACCTCCAGGGCCTCAGGCCTGCCAGGAGAAGGGCCCCACCCAATTCAGTTGCCATCAGGCTCTGGGCTTCCACATGTCCAGCTGGGGACTGTTGGCGTTTCTCAGCAAACCCCTAAACATCTGGCACTGGGCTCAGCTTACCTCATGCCCAAGCCTAAGTGTTAATCCCCAGTACACCAAGTCACTCCCACTCTCACTCCACTTCAAAGAGAGAGAAGCAAGGAAAGCAGGGTCCCTCTTCTGAAGCCGAGTCCCAGGCACTTGGGCCCAAACACATGGTGACATCGCGCTGTGACCTGCTAGTCTTCTGCCCAAGCCCCAGCCTGCCCAGGTGGTGTCTGCCTGAGGCTTTGGCTCAACAGGGGCGCACATTCAGTGGACCTGTGTCTTTTGGTTGCCTATGGAGTAGGAACGTGCAAATGAATGAATTTTAACAAAGCAAGATTGTGTGGGTAATTCATTAGATGAGGCCATCACCTCAAACATGAAACCTTACTTCTGACTGTTATCGCCCTGGACTCTGGGGGTTTGTCTTGTTTGTGTTTTGTTGTGTTTTGTTTTGTTGGGGTAGACATTGTCCACTAACTTTGTATTTTCCAAGTGAGAATTTAAAAGAGATTTAAAAATGATGGAAACCATATTTCCCCCATTTTGTAGAAGGGGTAATAGCCTCACTTCAGGGCAGTGAGTTTAGATATTAATTATTAATAACTGAGTGAAATACCTCCATTGTCCATTCTATAGTCTCTCTGGCAATTTTGTTCATACATGAACCAGGAGGTGAGCATGGAGTCTTCCTTGGAAAAATCAGTGAGTAGAAGATAGTAATATGCTTTCTTTTCCCCAAAGGTAGTATCTTCCATTCTTACCATGGATATTAGCCTATAATAAATGCACAATTAGAGGGGAAAAAGCCCTCAAGGTGGATAATTCACCCACAGGCAGCCATTTATTAAATATGTTTAAGAAGCTAAGTTTATTTTGACTCTAAGTAATATGAGAACCAACTTACTTATTTGCATGAATTTATTGATTTCCTATGAACCTTCAGAATATATATTTTAACTATATCACAGCTGCTGCTTCATCTGTGAAGGGCTACATGTTGACCAAATAGCTCATGATTTTTATATATCTCACCTGCCCATTTAGTCAAATTAAATCATGAATTCTGGAGAATATTGTGGGGATCTAATAATAGCTTGTTGAATAAATGCACAAAATGTATTGGAAGTTCGGTGAGATCGGAGCGCTGCCTACAGTTACCAGGCCAAACATTACAGCAGGAGCCGCCGGAAGCCCACGACTGAAAGAAAAGGGAACGAGCACCCAAGGCAGGTGCCCACGCCCAGCAGGTCAGGCTCATAGGCATTCTATTGCGTGGGGACCGAGAGGAGCTTGGCAGTGAGCTATTCAGAGCAATGGGACGTGTCCTTTGCTATCTCTGCAGGGTGATTCAAATGCAGATCCATGGGGGCATTTGCCAACTCTCTCCTCACACACTTCCAGGACACCATAATTGGCCCAGGGGCTACCGGGAAAAGCCCCTGAGAACAGTTACAATTGGCAAAAAAAAAAATCAGACAAAAAAAACGTAGAGTTTACTTTTCTTTATGCCTTATGTTTTATATCATACAAAGAGCTAGGAGATGATACTATTTCTGGCAAGCCAGGATTTAACCTTTTTTTAAACAATATTTTTTAAGACAAGTAATTATCGACAGAGCATATAGCCTTTTTATTGTCCTCAATCCAGGGAAGCAGATGCCCCTAATATGACCTCTGGAGGCCCCGCCAGCTGGGGCTCAGCATGGCAAATCCCAGTGAATCCTCCCATTGTCACAGCCTCTGCGTGTCCCTCGGCCCCTCTCCCTCTCCTGCACACTCTCAAAACAGCGTCTCAGCACAACTCCAGCCACTGAACAGGAAGCTTGTCCAAACTAAGAAACCAAGATCTTGTCTTGCATTCCTTCCTAGTGAAAAAGTTCCAAACCTTTTTTAGAAAGACAGAGCTTGTATTGCATCCAGACATATGTACTAGTCGAGATAGATGGATACCAGGACCCTGCTACTTAATTTCTTGCCAGGACTCTCTATAGTGCTTTTCCTCTTTATTTTTTCCACTTGGATCTGTGTTTGGTAGTAATGTGAAGGGGTTATGCAAATATTTACATCAAATATGTGAGAAATAAAGATCCCTGAAATAATCTACTTCATATATAAAGCATGTATATATAGCTTAAAATGATATAGTGAGCTTGAAAATGAGCCATTTGGAGACACACTTTTGCTTGAGGATGGTTTGCACGAGAGCACACCATTGTGCAGGGACTCCACCCAGCAAAACCACTAACCCAGGTGATAGAGTTCATGGAGACAAAGTTGACAGAACTACAGGGGATTCCCACCCCACATTCATTCAGGGCAACTTCACTATCCTCCGGTTGGCCTCAGACTGTCACGTGAAGGAATTTCCATAAAGAACCTCCCTGTGGAGAATGTCAAAGAGCAGAAAAGGCTATCCCATAATCTTGTATTATTGATATAAAATGGTGGCTTATGATGGAGAGCATTTGGCAATGTCTGTAATGTATATAATTATTGAATTGCTATGTTGTATACCTGAAACCAATGTAATATTGTATAACAACTATATTTTAATCATAAATAAATAAATTTAAATGGTGGCTTAACTCTGGGGAGAAACGGCAAGAACAAGATAGTGTCTGTCACTGTTACAGCAGGTGGGGTTTATTGTGGCCAACGAAGTGGGGGGATCCCAGCAGGTGAGCAATCGTTGCAGCAGCACTCAAGGCCTCGGGCCAGGTCAGATGAGCTACAGGCAAGCATGAGGTGTGTCCACACATGGAGGGCCCCGGCCTCTGCCATCATCTTCTGCTATTATTCAGTTTCTACTTCCTGGGATTTTTCCAAGAAATTCTTACCAGCGTGCCTATCTCTAATGCTGCCCTTCTCCTGTTCATCTCCACTCTGCCACCTGAATGACCTCACGCACTGGAAGTATCCTCTTGCTACTCTCCTGGTCAAAATGTTCAATGACTTTGTTTTACCCATGAGAAAATAATCTATCTACAAAACTTCCAGCAAACTCAGGGCCTTTGAAGATCCATGTCCTACGACTTGACTTACCTTATCTTCAGAGACATCCCAACCCCACCCCAACATGAACTTTGTCAGAGTGTGTGACTCTCAGTAGACTTCACATTTCCCATTCTTTCCAATCCATATCCCATTTCCTGAACTACCTTCCCCCACTTCATCCCCTGCTAACTGCTCAGGCAGGACCAGCTACAGAATATGCAGGGCCCAGTGTAAAATAAAAATATGGGTTTCTTGTTTAAAAATTATCAAAAATTTCAAAATGGCAACAGTAGAGCATTAAACTAAGCACAGGGCCCTTCTAAGCCCAGCATCTAGGCAACAATTGCATGTCCATGAAGCCAGCCTGGTCCTCAGCTCCATTTTCTTTTCCTCTGAAATTGGTCCAGTTTTCTCTGTAAGGGATTTAGATTCTTCTATATTCCCACCACACCCGACAGATATCTACTTTAACACTCATCCTGTGGTATCTTCATTCTTGGTGTGTGTGTCTCTTCACTAGGCTCTGAGTTCCTGAGGGTAGAAGCTGGGCCTCAGTTAATGTTGTATATTCTGCGTCTGACACCACATAGTAGGTCCTCAGTAATGGGATTGTTAACTGAAGGAATGAGCTTCCCCAGCTTCTGTAGGTGCTGGTGTTACCTCTTTATTTTATTGGTTGGTTTTAGGAATGGTTCTGGGAAGACTGCAAGTACCACAATGGCTCAATATTTCTAGAATTTCTAGACGTATATATTTAAAGGGCCCATATCTGTAACACTGAATATTTTTAACATCACTTAAACATGGGCATCAAAAAGAAAATTAAATGACAGTTAATAAATCCTCTTTCATTTGTATTTCCCTCTATGGATTTTCATACATGCATTAAGAGCTATATCTTTCATATAGCTTAGAAGTGTACTGCGCTTCAAACAAGGTCATGCTACCACAATAAAACTCAGAAGAAGCCTAAACTTCTTTAGCTTCTCTTTTACAAATCTACTTTATCCTTGAGAGTGGTGCTCCTAAATCTTCCCTCCCTTGCCCTCTAAGTACCATTTATTCAAAAGATAGTTCACTTAGAGGACAATTATATACAGAAAATAAAGGCAGAGCCTTCTTGTTGAAGCAGAGGTGGGGTTGGAGTGGGCACAGCATTTGCTTCTCAAGTCTAGCTCCCCACATCTCCTGCCAAGCAGGTGGACTTGACAATGGGGAGGGATACTTTATATATAGGCATATGTATATGTGTATGCATACATTTCTGATATCTTTTTTCATTTTTGATAACAATCTATTCAGGACCCAACACAGCAGTCTAATCTACCAAACTCCTACATGAGGTTAGCTAAGACTATACTCATTTGTTCAAACTTTCTGAGTCAAAAATCAAGTAATAATTTGTGTGATAACTGTGTGACACTTCTAAACCACAGTTAGAAGATCAGAGAAGCAGGCTTAGTCATCAGAGGACCTGACAGTTTTCCTGATAGGTATCCTGCTGTTGAATTTTCATGATAGTTGATAGATTCTATAGAGGACAAGCGTTTAATCTCAAAAGTTTATAAGTTTGAAAAAAGCCTTTAAAGGGCCCTACTAATGCTAAAGCAAAGTCTTTCCCAGTGATTGCACATTCAGAAGTCCATCTGAAAACAATTATACAAAACATGGACTAAATATCCATTACATAATTATTTATATGAGTCTACTATTGTAAACAAATGTTCAACCCTGTGGAATCATTAGATATATTGCAAGTGATGAAATTCCATTTGATAGACTATCATGCAGCTACTAAAACTGGTGTTTACAAAGAGTGTTTTCAAGCTTGGAGAGATGTTTACACTATAACGCCAAGTGAATTATGAGGCTTTGCAATGTATGTGCCATATGATCTTGACTAATTTTTATCATGTACTAAGAAATGAGAATAAAACATGTCTTAATTTTAACTGTGACTTTTTTCTCTGAGATTATAGGCAAATTTTTCTTTTACTTCTCTGTTGTTTCCATTTTTTCCAGTTAGTATGTATAATTTTTATAATATGAAAATATGACATTTGTTTTTAAGGTGACAGTCCCAAGGCAGCATTTGCCTTCATTGTGGCCCTTCCACGCATGAACCAACCTGACACTGAGAATAGAGGGATTCTCAGCCATTGCAACAAGATATGTGGGCCAACTAGAACCAGCACAGAGAAAATTCACAGGGAAACTTGAAACAATGAAGCCCAGTTTGCAGAAGAAATGGAGGCAAATTGGAGATGGCTATTTGTGAAAAGTAAAAGAACTCATAGTGGAATTCCAGTTAGTTTTGTTATGCTGTTTTCTAGAAACAAGCAGACGCATCCTTTCTCTGTTTAACAGAAAGGGGTGAGGAGAGCTCAGAGGCTAAATCTGTGATCAAATCCAATATTTGAATTGTCCAACACAGTGAAGAAATAAAATATGGCTAATTTTTTTGGTTGCAGGTTTCAGAGTTTCAAGTTTCACTCAAATTAGTTCAACTAAAAGGATTATTTATTAAGGACACACATGGAGAGATAAGGGATATAAAATTTCATGAAGAGTTGTAAGGGGGAGGGTGGGTAACCAGGAGCTCTAATTGGAGCAAGTTGCATAGACACTAGGTTGGAAGGCGGCCCTGAGTCTGAAGATGTTCTAAAGACTTCAGCAGCAAGAGTCCACACCTTGCACTAGAGTTCCTGCATTTATACAGCTGAGACCCTCTGGGCATCTGTTTTTTACTGTTCTGGTATGAACTGGTATCTGGGCTGTCTAGTCTGTATACTTTCTGTACTGCATATCTTCTGCTTCTGTCCCTGGTCAGTTTGGTTTGGACTGTATATAGCCACCTTGAATTCCTCCTCTACTGCATGGTATTGAAGAGAAGCCAAATGCCTCATTCTCTCTGTATTCCTATTTCAAAAAGGAGTTGAAGTGTCTCTGTGTTCTGTTTATAGTAACCACTTTATAAGACCCTGAGAAGCCTATTGGTAGCTACTCTGGGTTTACATGTTCTCCTTGTCCATGAAACAAAACCTCCTATAACTGCAGTTGGGAAGGGTCCTTGGACCGAGGACATTACCTAGAAGAGAGGGAACAGGTAACTTAGGTCAGGGGACACCTCAGACTTTATGTGTAGACCTTGTGGACAGCTACTGATTGAGGAGAAGTTCTGTTTACCTGACCACCAGTTACGGTAAATAATCCTGTTTCTGGAATTTGACATGACTGCCTCGAGTCAAATCAACATCAAGCCCACAGAACAGGGTGCTTTGTAAACTAGTTTGTGCCTATTTGCTAACAAATGTTAACGAAAATTTTTATGTGCAGATATAATAAATAGTGATTTATGTGTGTAGGAACCAGACCACATTCCAGATCAATTATATGTTTCATACAACACTAGTCCCCATTTTGATCATGTTAACGAAACGGGTGGTGACATCTCAATTGCTATAGATTTCTTAACACAATTTTGCATAAACACAAGTTATATAAGTTACTTAAGACATTGATGCCTATTTCTTCAGACCCAAAATAAAATAAAGAGCTTCATTCTTCCCCTCATTACTATTTACATTGCTTTGGGCAAAGTTATACGCAAAGAAGAGTGGAAATCTTGCCTTTGGCACCTAGATGTGTATACTGAACTGAGAATCTGGAATGAAAACAGATTAAAGGAAAAATGGCCTTAATGCAGAAGCTATTGCCAATTTTTCAAAAGAAAAATTCCCTTATGGCCCTTTCTATAACAGGGTCAGCTGGCCCCAATGCCCCTCAGTCCCTATGATTGCGTTATTTTTATGGCCTGGCAAAGAAATATTCATATAGTAGTTTGATGCTTTGGGAATTGGAAAGGAAGGGTTTAACATTTATCACATGCATACTATACCAGGCACAATATTAGGCATGTGTCTCATACATTATCTCATTTATACCCTATAAAAATTCTGGGAGTTAGGTGTGATGAAGGCAATATCTCAGGAAACTGAGGCTTAATGAGTTCTCCTTTAAAAGACTAATTGGGCAAGCAAGGGTTACTCCTCTTTGCCTCTACTTGATCATGATAGATTAGAGTAATTATCTATATATCTCACCAATAAGTTTCAGCCCCAGACAAGTTCACTCTTGATTTGGTGAGACCAAAAAATGGATGATGAAACATTCTTGGGGTGAAAGGGTTTATACCCAGCTTTATTCTCACAGCAGCAGGTCAAGCACTAAAATCCCACCCACCTAAGGCCAGGTCTGCCTGCAGCAAGCCGGTCCCTGCATTCAGGCCTCTCTGTCCCCACAGCCATCTCAGTCTCTGTCCTAGATGCTGCCACCACTTCAGCATCTACTTCTCCTGCAGCTGTGCAGCCCAGAACACTGGGAAGAGCTCTTTATGTAGTGTCAATAGTAATGTATTGCCCACATGTGTACCATGGGAAAGAGGACCAGGGTCAGGTGAGAATCCTGGCCATAGGAACTTCCAATTTCTCTACGCCAAATTAATACAGATCTTCCTCAACTTACAATGGAGTTATGTCCCAGAAAACCCATCATAAATTAAAAATACATTGTAAGTTGAAAATGCATTTAATATACCTAACCTACTGAACATCATTAGCCTAGCCTACCTTAAACATGCTCACAGCACCTACATGAGCTTGCAGTTGAGTAAAATTATCTAATACAAAGCCTATTTTACATTAGTGTTGAATATCTCATGCAGCATTGCTGCGTGGGCACAGAAAGGTTGTAGTGTATGGGCTGTTGACCCTTGTGATCACGTGGCTGACCGGGACCTGTGCTGGCTGCACCACCCGCATCACCAGAGAGGACTGTATTGCAAATCACTAGCCTGGGAAAGGATTCAAATTCACAATTCGAGGTACAGTTTCTAAGGAATGCATATTGCTTTCACACTATCATAAAGTCGAGAAATCCTAAATCAAACCATCTCAAGTCGAGGACCATCTGTATGACATATTACAACTCTTCCTGTCCTTACAGTAGAGTTGGCATCAAGCCGTTCAGAATATTACAGCCTCTGGATTATATGCTAACAGAAATGGGCTTACCTGGGGAAGGGAAGGAAGGCAGAAGCCTGGTGAGAAGTGAGGAGGAGGGCATTGAACACCACAGATGATCAGAATGGAGACTTCACAGATGGCAATTCATTCAAAGGGCAACAGCTTAGCAGCAGGTGATCCAAGCTTCTCCTCTTGCTGTCTTCTCTCATGCAGGCCTCAATCTATTTCTCTCCTTGATTGCCAATTTTATTTTAGTCATTGACACCTATTCATTCAGAACTGCAAATAAAGTTCAGAGGCATCCTAACATTCAATGCATGATCAGTGGGAAATGTAATTCTCTTCCATCGTGGTTGTTCTCTGTCAAACATCTGCTGAGAAAACAATAAAGACTTCTTCTTTGTATTTATGCAGTAAGAAAGGTCTTATAAATATCCTTGGTTTTAGTCAGGAAAGAGCCAACTTCAAGGTTGAGTGCTACTTGACTTCCTTCCATTTTTCAGTAACACTTCACTCAACAGTTTCCTGCACTGTAGCAAAAAGCCCTGTGCCAGGAGAAGACAAGGCTCACGTTTTTGTACTTACTGCCTTGTTGGAAACTGGCTGTTCATTGTTTCATAGCCACTTACATGGAAGTTCCCTGCCTGCTCATACCTCTCTGTTAATGTTCAAACTGACAGGAACAGTGAGTAGCAATAGTATGAATCAGCAGGGCCGCCAGGCAATGAATTAATGAGAAGTGTGTGCATAGAAATGAGGAAACCCCTTGAAGTCTTACTAATGTGTAAGTTGAATGAAACAAGCAATTTTCTGAATTCAAGAAGATACGTAAGGTCAGTGTCCTATCACATGGGCCAAGCAGAACAGATACAGAGAAATGGCCCCTAAGTGAATGAAAGGAACCCAGATTGAGTAAGAAGGCACAAGGACAAATAGAACCTGTATATTTAGATGCCAGTACAGCAAACTTCAAACTGAGCAGGAAGAATTGGAAAGAAGCTGGTGTAATGTATGTGCTGGCAAATAGATCGCAGACTGGGGTGTGCATCAGCATTGACTAGGGGACTCGGTAAAACACAGATGGCTGGGTCCCTCCCCAGACATTTTGATTCAGTGGGTTTTGGGTCGAACCTGAGAAGTTGCATTTCTAATAAGTACTCTGGTGATGCTAATGCTCCTGGTCTGGAGACCAATTTGAGAAGCATGGGATCAGCAGATGCTTCAAGAAGCATGGTTGCAGGATTCCTATTATCTTGGACAGTAGCCATGTGTCTTTCTGCTGAGGCCATCCTCTTGCTGTGGGCACACTTGACCTGAAAGATGGCCAAGGCTGCCCACTGCAAGACAGCACACATGCTTCCAGTTTGGTGGAGTTGGTTTCCTTAGGTGAGCCTTGAGGGAAGTAAACCAGTCCATGTGATCATTCTTGCTTTATGTCTTTGCTGGATTTCAGCCCTGAGCAAGTTCACTATGGATTCAATGAGACTGAAAAATGACAATGGAACGTGTGTATAAAATGAGAGTTCCTGTGGCCAGGATTCTCACCTGGCCCTGGCTGAATAGCTCACTGCACACCTTTGGGCATTACATGGCTGTTGACTCTATATAAAGAGCTCCTCCCAGTGCTCTGGATGCGACATGGTGGCAGGGCTGCAAGGCTGAAGGAGAGCAGAGCAGAGGCTGGAGTGGTGGCAGCACTGAGGACAGAAGCCCAGACAATGGCTGTGCAGGACAACTGTGCAGAGAGGCCCAGAGGATGGCTGTGTGGGATGGCTGTGCAGACAGAGGGGCCCCGGGGGCAGAGACCAGCTTGCTGCATGCAGACTCGCTCTGAGTGAATGTGATTCTAGTTACTGACTTGCCACCTGGAAATAAACTTGGGTATAACCTTTTCACCCCAAGAACTTTTTGCTATCAATTTCTTTGGCCACATTGAATCCGTAGTGAACTTGCCCAGGGCTGAAACCCATTGGCAAGACAGAACATTCTTAGGGTTGAAAGGATTACACCCAACTTTATTTCCACAGTGGCAGGTCAGTCACTAGAATCCCGTCCACTCAGAGCAAGTCTGCGTGCAGCAGTCAGTCTCTGCCTCTGGGCCTCTCTGCCCCTGCAGCCATCTCAGTCTCTGTCCTCAGCACTGCCACCACTCCAGCCTCTGCTCTCCTGCAGTTGTGCCTCTGTGTGGCCCAGAGCACTGGGTGGAGCTCTTTATATAGAGTCAATAGCAACGTATTAGCTGCACGTGTGTAGTGACCTAGTCAACAATGGCCAGGTGAGAATCCTGGCCACAGGAACCTTCACTTTATCCACAGCTGCTTTCAATAAAAAATATAAGATAGCTTATGTACATATTTAAAACTTAAAGTAGAAATAGGAAAAAAAAACATAAAAAAAGGAAAGTAGACATCTCAACAAAAAACCAATAGGGATCTAAGAGTAAACATTCATTTATGTCCTAAATTTTTAGGCAGCCGAAGTAAGAATGGAGAAAATGATGAGTAATGTAATTCTTTACATTTATTAAATATATGTAGAATAATTCTTTAAGTGAGATGCATAAATTTGAAATTTTAAATAATAAGGAGGAAAGTAAAGGGCAGTATAGGAGGATGGTTCCGCATGAACACTTTTCAAAGATTGAAAATGGAGGTCAGAGGGGCATATGTAAGGGACGGCAGGAGGCTGTTGGAGGCTAGATGAGAGCTTGGTGGTGGATGAGCAAGCAAGAGGCCCAGCACCCAACACTTGGTGCTCTGATGGCCTAACACGTTAGCTCCAGGGACCTCAGGCCTTCATGCTCATCACAAAATCAGGCCCCGGTTCCTGGAGCCAAGCTGAAACAAAGACTCTTGAATTATTGCTAGGTCACTAGGAAAACCAGACCAACTCCTCTGAGTGCTGGCAGAGGGCAGCTCTACTCTTAACAGCATCAGCTGGTAGTAGAACTGGGGAGCAGTCACATATCTGCAGAAAGTACAGAAGGGATTCTCTGGGATCTTGCACAGTCCCACACTCCATGAAACAAACACCAAAGTACTTCTAAATGCCCGAGAAACACACTCAGGCAAACCAAATCCAACCCTCTTACTCTGCCTGCAGGGTCTTGCATGGTGTCTCATGGTTCAGTTCAAACTCCCGTCATGTTGTCAGATTTTCCAGACTACTGGGCTATTTGGCTAAGGCCGGCTGTTACATCTTCTGTTGAGGGACTCTGTCCTGCCAGGAAGGGTGGGGTGGCTGAAATGGAGGAACACAATCGGGTTTTTCCACTCTCCCTCTGTGCTCTCCTTTAGACCCTCATCACATTACCACACGAATCCAAGTGATCTGGAGACATGTGGTCCTTCTAATGTCCCAACATGCCTTTTATCTCTAGTGGCTTTCTTATAAAAAAAAAGAAAAAAGACAGCAAAACAAAGTTCCCCAAATAAACACCATTGGCTTTGGAGTCAACAGCAGCTGAGCAACTTCTGCTCTTCTCCATAGTCATGTGGCACTTTGTTTCTACTCAACTATTAGAACAAGTGTCAAAAGTAAAGGTATGTGGATGTAACTTTTTCTAGGCTGGGCCGATTTACCTTTGCCTTACTGTCAAAATCTATCATAAACTTCCCTTATTATCTTTCCCCTAAATAAACCAGACTCAGTGGCAAGGAGAATATTCCTTTGAGCTGCTTAACAAGCAAATTATTTTTCAACTGCTTCGTCCCCATCCTCCCACCCTCTCTGAATAAACATTTGCGACACACAGTCCTGTGGCCTGGAAGTTTGCAAAGACTCTCTTTGTCTTCACAAAGGCCAAACAAGATGGACGAGGCTAACGGGAGGATGTGAGTTATCTTGTATAATCAGTTGAAATATCCACATCTCTAATTCAAAGCTTCCTTTGATTTATCAATGTCATATTTCACATTAAGGCCCCCAACATCCATTTTCTTCATTTCCTTTCTAATTATTGCTTCCCAACCCAATAATTTGCTGTTACGTAGTTTCTGAAGTCTTGCATCTAGTTTGTTCAGCATCTTGGAATGTGATGAGAAAAGTGGGCCCTCTGTTAGGAAAACCATGTGGGCTTTTGTTCTTTTCACTCACTCTTCCTATCCTTCCTTGTCAATAAGCAATCCAGGCTCGAGGCTAATGGTGTGGGAGATGAAGAGTAAATAACTTTGCTGAGATTACTCAGGGAAGGATCAGAGAGAATAGAGGCTTAGGACCTAGTTGTACCCCTAAATGAGGGCAGAAACTTGTGTGAGTTCTTTAGCCTATACAGGATTCACAGAAATTTCAAACTCTCAGAAAACTTAAACCCTGAGGATTAAAAATAAGAATCTCCTTGCTGCATTGTTGAGATAATCAGAGAATGTGTATTATTTCTTGCCTGTCCACTGAGTCCACCAGGTACAGCCATGGTGGTCTTTCACCTGGACTATTGAACCTCCATTTAGCCCTCATCCCAACTCGAGTCCCTTCTCAGCCATGTTACATGCCTCTCACAGAGTAAAAGCCAGTCTTCCCATAGGAAGCCCGCTGTCCTCCCTTGCCTCTCTGACTACAATGCCTACCTCTCCCTTCCTTGCTTATTCCATTCAGCCCACTGGCCGGGTGCTCCTTGAGCGCCTCAGGCATGCTCTGGCCTCAGGGCCTTTGCCCTGGCTGTTCGCCCTGCCTGGAATGCTCTTCACCATGCCCCGTGCCCTCAGTCCACTTGACTTCACAGTTCTGGTGGGCTCCTCCATGTATGTCACAGGTCCCTACATCACGTATGCCACTACATCCCACTGGCTACCTCGGAACTTATCCTGAAAGCGTAGAAAGTCACAGAGCCTGAAGGGAGCAGCAGCCTAGTCCCACAGGGAGTTAATGTGCTCACAGCCCTCCTGATCAATGGCTTTGGTGACCAAACGCCTAGACAGCCATCATTTGGTTGGGACTCTCCGTGTGCCCTCTGGGGCCCTGAGGAGTGGAGCGCCAGATGCCTGTGGCAGTAGGTGGTCCACAGACACACCCTCTGTTGGCCTTCTGCACGTCCCGTCCCCATTTCTTTCCCCGACTCCCTTACTCCCACTCTCTGGGATCATCTTTCCAATGTCAAATATCCAAGCTGTATTTCTTCTTTATGACATTCTAACAAGAAAGCAAGGAAATATCCTCTGCCCCTTTCAGTTTGATTACCACCGAAGACTAGAAAAGGGTGCTTTTAAATTTCTTCAGACATCAAAGTCCCTGGCTCCCTTTCCCTGTGTAGGTAGTTCTGAGTGGGTGGCCAGTGATCTCTCTTGCTAACAGCAAGTGTGGAAATACTTAATGCATGTGTCTAAGGCAGTTCAGAGAGATGTCTCTCTACAAGTGGTCATGAAATTTCTTCCTGCTCTTGTCAATTTTAGGATCAGGCAGCACTGTTTCCCAGTCAGGAAAGGCATGCTCTGCTGACCTTGGTATGCACCTCCTGCTGGGGCCTGGCATACTCTATGCTCACCTGGAACTCTTGTGTTCACTCTGTGGACTGTCACAAGCCACACAGAGACCAACAGCTCCCCTGGGCAGCTCAGCGATGGTCTGGAAAGAAAGGGAAGATGTTGGTATCATCATTGCTTGGAATAGTTTTTCTCTGAGAAGAAAATCCCCTTTAGGCTCTGACAGAGAATGAAGACAGAGCAGTGAACTGGTCTGCTCAGGCTGCCGTAACAGAGTACTGCAGACTGGAAGGGTGAAACAACAGACATTTGTTTCCTGAGCTCTGGAGCTGTTGGCAGGTCTGGTTTTCTGTGTCCTCTCTCCTGGGCTTTAGAGGGTCTCCTCCTCTCTGTGCCCTCACATGGTCATTTGTCTACGCATGCACATCCCTAGTATACATGCATACATATGTCTGAACTTGCTCTTTTTACAAGAACACCAGTCAGATAGGATGAGCGCTCACGCTGATGATCCCCTTTTACCTTAGTTACCTCCTTAAAGGCCCTGTCTCCAAACACAGTCATATTCTAAGGTACTGGGGTCAAGGCCTCAACATGGATATCAGGAGGCATGGTTCAGCCATAATAAGCAGGGTATGAAGAATTAACTAGACCCAGTCTTGGCCACCTCACTTTCACTCACCCCCAACTACACACAGCCCCAAATCTCAGTCTTTTCTAGAAAGGTGTCTCAGGATTCCCAGGGTCCCTGGGCAAGCTTTTCACCATGGCATGGGGTTGGCCACCCACTTTGTGTCCTGTCCAGACAGCACCTTTTGGTTGGGCAGACACCCATGGCTGGCACGTGGACACATTCCCATTGTTCCTGGTGCTGCTTCCTGTGAGTCACGCCCTGAATGGCTCTGTGGCCATGCTACAACATGCCAAAGCTACTCTGCTGGGGTAGACAGCTTCCTTGTCCCATGGTCACACCCTGGCATGGAAGCCCTGGGACCTCACAGATACGGTGTGTGACATCTGTCCTGCCATTTCTGCTTCTGTCTGTGCTCTCTCTAAGACGCTAAGATTTTGGATACAGACACCCTACAATCTCCAAAAGCCATCCTCTCAAGGACACAAGTGCCCCCCACTAAAGATCCCTTCTCTTCCCCCACCTTCCATCACCCACAGAACCCCTGTGGTTCCACAAACTGCCTGCTTTGAGATTTCTCCTCACCTGAAAGAGCCATGATTTGCAAGGTCCAGATCAAGCAGTATTTCAAGAGTGACTCCTTCAGTAAGCTTCCAAATGTAATCCTATTGAAACCTTTCAAAAAAGATGATAATTTAATAATCCTTTACAAGTGTATAGCATTTGAGTTCTTAAGAGCTTTTGTATGTTCATTAAGCTCTTTGATCTTGCAGCAGTCCTGGAAAGAGGGCATTTCCTCATCTCCACAGGTAACCTGAGAGGTGGAAGTTTGCCTGATGCAGCCACTTTCAACGGCCTAAGACTAGAACACAGGTGCTTATTTCAATATTCTCTCAAAACTGCCATCCTTCTCCCCAAGTCTCCCTTGCAGTATATTGCAAAATCCCTAAATGAATTTTTATCTAAGATGCAGGAAATACCAATGTAAAACTGGGCACCGGGTGACACATAACTACACAAATGCTTTCTACCTTGTTTCCTTAAACATTACCTATGATGTTCCAATTTGCTATTATAACTCAGTTGATTCTTTTGACAACTGTGAGCTATTGTTTTCATTGCTTAGGGCTGTCATGTAGCTTAAAACCACAGAAGCTTATTCTCTCACAGCTTTGGTGGATAGAATCTGAAATCAAGGTGTC
Source organism: Manis pentadactyla (assembly GCF_030020395.1). NCBI lineage: Eukaryota > Metazoa > Chordata > Mammalia > Pholidota > Manidae > Manis > Manis pentadactyla. The sequence continues at coordinate 50,716,744 of NC_080025.1, forward strand.
AGAAAGGCCATGCTCTCCCTGTAGGCTCAAGGGAAGGAGGCTTCCTTGCCTCTTCCAGCCTCTGTTCCTTGCAGGCAATCTTTGGCTGCCTTTGGCTTGTAGGCACAACTCCAATCTCTGCTTCCATTTTCATGTGGCTGTGTTCCATCTGTGCTGCACCTCCTCTTCTTAATCAACTCTAATCCTGTGTGACCTCATCTTAACTTGATTACATCTGCAATGACTACTTTCAAGAAAGGTCACATTTGTAGATACCAGAAGTTAGGACTTAGACATATCTTTTGCAGAGATACAATTCAAGGTATAGTGCTGTCAAGTTACTATCTATATTCGATAGATGGGAACACTGTAAATCTCAGAACAAGTAAGTCAGAATTTTTCTAAGTTTAATCCAACAAAAGCCTGCATCAGAACTACGTGGGGGTTTATAATGCAAACTCCTGGGATGCCCCATGGAGCTATGGAATCAGAATACAGAATACAGAATCTGTGAGTCTGACATAGGCCATAGGTGGCTTGCTAGGCACACTTGACTTGGGGGAAACTAATAGATTAATAAGAGCCATCATGGGTTTTGTGAATAAGGGTAGAAACAAAGACAAACCTAAGGACTCAGACTTCAGAAGTTTATTTCCTTGGTGAACCACATTATCTTTCATTTGCTAATCCAAGTGTCTGCTTGACTATTTACCCAAGCCCTGGTGAATCTTTGTCTCCCATGGTTGGCACATGTGATCCTTCTTGGCCCCCTGTGCAATGCTGAACATATTGGTGCTGTGCACACACACACTCAAAAGCCTGTTTTCTCCCCAACCCCTGTTCTACCGTCCCTTATCCTGTGTCGTCCCCCCAACACCTGGTGTTTTCAGCTGTCACATCCATGTCCAGGGAAGCTAGTCCACACTCTGGTTGCTTACAAAATCTTCAGCTCCTTATGTTTCATACCATTTTTTCCTAAAGATTATACCACCTTTCTCTTAAGAAACACAGGGCAGTTTCATTTTCATTTTAGACATCTCTTTCTGAGAGATGATACTGGTTTTGTTACGCTCAACCTCTGTTCAAGGAAAAACCACTACTATTACTTTTAAATAATAATGATGATGATGATAAACATCTATTGAGTTGTCTTCCTATGTGCCAGGCATCATGCCAGATCATACAGTTTCTCACTAAATCTACCTTTGGAGGGATACTGTTATCATACCTATTTTATGGATGAGCAAAGTAGATATTAGAACCAAGGTCAGAACCAGGATTTGAGCCTAGATGATTTGACTCTGTCCCCCCAGCCTGTCCCCACTCCTCGTCCTGGATTATAGGCCCTCTGTGGAAAGGCTCCTCCTCCCCATCTCACACTGCAGTCACCATCCACTCCTCTCTATCAGCTGGCTTCCCCATGATAGCCTTGCACTTCTGAACACCACTCATTCCCACTTCCTGATCTTTCAAATATATCCCATTTGGACACTAAAATGCACTGGTGTACATGTTGTCATTACTTCTGATCATGGCCAAGGTTGATTTCATTGCTCATCCTACTAGGAGGGCAGTAAGCACACAGTGCCCATACCTTGAATGAATGAAGGCATCCCATCTTAGGAATGGCACCCCTGGACACAGTAAAAACCCTGCACTGAGAGTTAAGAGTCTTACTTTCCATCCTTGCAAAGTTGCTCCTTAGAATTATGCCTGGGTGTGTCAATTCATCTCCCTGGCCTGCAAGAAGAAGGGTTGGGCTACATAATTCCTGACATTGCATCCAGGTCTAACACACTCTAAATCCAAGTCTTACTTCCATGAAAACACTCCTATAACTTTAGCCAACACTGGTTGCTTCAGTTATTAATCAAGTCCATATTTCAGTACCAAAAATCAGAACAGAGTCTGACAGAAATATTTTGGACTGCTTCTGGATATGGGGAGCAACAAACTGCAGCTTGAGTGCAAAACATGCTGCTATGCTTGGGACATTTTGGAAGGAACAAAGGGGAAGAATATTTGAAAAGAAGATTATCCCTAAATACAGAATGTGTGTTTAGTCCTCTGAGCATATACATTTTTGCTCTTTTTTATTTATTTTTATTATTGAATACCATTTTTTGTACTTTTCCATATACTCTTCTATATTCTCTATTTGCAACATGCATAAATCTTAGCTCCTACCCAGATGAATTCTTGAGGTGCAGCCTCATAGCAAAAGCCCAATGCACGCATGTACTCTTTGAAAACAACAAAGCTAGAAATACGATACAAAGCGTATGGATTAAGCATTAATCCATACTACAGACAGTAAGATAGAACTCCAAAAAAGGGCTAACTTGAGTCTGGTTGTTTGAAAAGGAGTCAACAAAAAGGAAGAGCAAATGTGTCTCCTTGGGCTTTCCGTACTCGCTGCCACTGATAGCTGGCTGAAACTTTTCACAGATCTTCAGATCTGATCAAGATTTTATAACTAAATTCATTTTTCTCTTTCTTGATGGCCACAGTGGTCTTGTAGCTAAACCTAACAAGAATGACCTGTTTCTAACCATAGATTCACATATTCATGGGAAGCTTGTGCGTTAAGGAACTGTAGAAACCATGATGTTTTAGAATTTGAGAAGTAAAACGACCCTTAGAAATGACCAAATTCACTTTGCTCCTTTTGTTGATGAAGAAAATGAGGGCCAGGATGATAAGGCAAATTGCCCAAGGTCCCAGAGTTGAGTGAGACGTGAAAGCAGAGGTGGAAATAAGCCTCTTAACTTCCATGCTGGTGTCTTTTCCATGAGATATATTGACCCTTGTTTTTCAATAAAACCATGAGGAAACTTACTTAACCAGAGTCATTTTTTTCCCTGATCCCCCTCTGTCCATGGGATTTAGGACCAAGGTGGGAGCCCCTGCAGAAAGGTCAGTGGCTTACTCCAGAGTAGGACCTTCCAGGTTGAAGACTGACATTCTCAATTGCTGGACATTTCCTCCATCCCAGACAAACCAGGACATGGCTGCCCTATTCCAGAGGAAGCATGGTTGCAAACTGTGCTGGTTCCTGTGTTTGGGTTGTGGGAGAAGCTGTAGGTCCTTGAGCTCCTGAGGGAAGGGCTCTGTCCACCCTTGCTGTTCTGGCCTGCTTGACACACAGATGTCAAGTGTGCAGTTGTCATCTGGACACCTGGTTCATATAAAACAGTGGCTCACATTTTGGTTCTGTCACAGAGAACTCAAGGACCTTGGGCCAGGCGTTTAATGCCTCTATCTTCAGCGTCTCCTTCTGTGAACCTGGGGATAATAATAACCCCTAACCTTTAGAGGTAGGAGGGATGACCTGATAGTGAGCACTCAGGAAATATTGGCTGTTATGAGATCCCCTGCTTCCTTCTGCCTCTGGCCTCAGTTTCTCTCCTCTGGCAGGCCCTGCTGGTTGCATGCCCAGTGCTTATCCTCCCCTCTTCCTCGCATACAGAATCTTTTTTGTTCAGGACTTCAACGAGTCTGTTTAAAAACGTTCATCTCCCCAGAGTCCCTTGGGCCAAGGCGGTCACGTAGCTCTCATCTGACCCAGCTGTGTGAGCCGAGGTCTGGGTCAGCCTGCGGGAACCTTGGGGAAGGGGCTGGGCTCAGCTCTGGGTCTTTGCTTTGCTATCTGTCCTCCACTGGAGCTGCCAGGTAAAACACAGGGCTTGCACTAAAAAAATTATGCCTTCTCTATCTGAAACTCAGCTTTAACTGGGTGTTCTGTTGTTTTATCTGTTACCTCTTGCATTCCTTCTTTCTTCCTGCCTGGAATGTAGACACTGGGTCTGGAGGAGCAGGGACCACCTTGAGACCACTGACGGTGGCTAAGGGTGGTGCTGGAGGAAGCCTGAGGGAATGTGGGCCACTGGGGGTCTCATGGGGCTCCTCCAGCCGCCTGCTGGTTCGGGCACTTCCCTGATGTGTGGCTCACACACTTACATGGGCTCAGCCTTTGTCCACCTGTCCCTCCATAACCTCCCTGTGCCCTTCTCCTCTGGGAATATTCAATCTGGTGGCAGTGACTAACTTCCAGGCTAAGACCTAAAAAAATCTACATCTCCTCATTTCTCTCTCACTTTCTATCACTAAAATATACCATAACCTGAGTGTGTTATACCCGCTGACTCCAGACAGAATTCACTGGCCTCCCCTCTGAAGTGGGGAAAAAGGAACTTGCAACATATTTTAAAGGCAGCTCTATAAATACATGCATGCACTTATTTTTAGTGAATAAAGTGACCAAGGTATTTGATTATGACTAACATTGAAATTAAAGATAATTTTCAACAAGTTCATGTTGTCCTTGGTGCAGATCATTTAATTAATTCCTTATTTTGAATTTTAAAAGGTATTTTTACAATTTCAGTAAAATCAGTCCATCCCTGTCCTAACCCTCCTCCCTTACCCCCACCCACGGACAACTGAAATGCTAAACCAAGAGTAGAGTGTGATGTGAAGGGATGTTAAACTCTTGGCCCACCCAGCGCATCCACCTGTGCCGGCTGGCTTCCCACCCAGATTCTGATCACTGCACTCAACTTCCAGCGATTTCCCTCCACAGATGTGTCCTGCACTGTGCACCAGGCACTGCGCCAGGAAGACTCATGTCACAAGACTGTTACCTGCCTTGGAAACCTCCCTGATACCCCCATGGGATCCCAAAATCTGGCCTCCAACTCCTGAGCAGCAGCTCCATGACTAAGCTGCTGCCAACAAGAGCATCCACCCTGTTGGCCACACAGGGGGGTGGCTCCAGCTGCTCCCACGCTCTCTATGGCCCAGACAGTCTCCCTGCTGACATCTTGCCCTTGCACATGGGTTAATGCTTCATAGAACACCCTCTCCCCTCCACCGGTTGCTTTGTTTCCTACCCTGTTCCCAAGATCTGGGCTTCCTGGGCTACTCCGACTTCAATCACTCCCCTCTGCTGTTCAATCCTACTCAGTTTAGCCTTAATTTACAATTTACCAGGCCTCTTTGTATTCACTGTATGTAGTGAACAAGGTGCAGAGGAGCCTGGCACCTGGCACAGTGTGACTGGCGGAGGACATGATCATGAAGCTCTAGTTCAGTTACATGTAATCTTTGAACCTGAGATTCATTTGACATGGAGAACAGAGAGGAACTGAATGGGGTCATACTTTTATTTGCAAAAGTGCTTTCTCTCATTTTCAGAAAAAAAATTTCTCTGTCTACTACCCCAAATCTTCTCTCCCCTACTGAGAGCAGATGCCCTGATGAAGTACAACAGCACCTACAGCCAGAGCGCTTCCGGGAGCCACAGAGCCCTGCAGAGGCCAGCACAGGCAGAGCTCGGGGAGTGTCAGGACGGGTGCGGGCCAGGCTGAGAGGAGGAGCTGGGGGCCTTGGGCTCACCAGACCGCCCACCCGACCCTCACCCAGATCCTGCTTCTTCAACTCCTGTACCTCCGACTAAGTCGGGCCTTTTGGAAAGGAGAGAGGAATCTCTCTGGACTAGCAAACTGGGCTGCAGGGACGGTCAGACAATCACCCTCACTGAGCAGACTCCGTGCCTGGCCACCTCCCTGCAGCCTAAGCCATTGTGATCGCATTGCTGTGCAGTACTGTGATCACCCAGCGGTCATCTGGCTTTTCAGGCCCCTCTCCAGTGCTGTCCCTAGCGATGCCAAAGCCTCTGTTTGTGGAAGCCAAGTGTCCTGCCTTACGGGCTTCTGGGTTCTGTGAGACTGACCCTTTTCCAGGTGGCCATGCACTGTGTGTTGAACACTTTTTCCCCAGTTAGAGACTGTGTCATGGCATGGTGACAAGAAATGCCAGATCAAGGGCCTATGAATCCCAAGCCCCAAATCTCGCTGTATTTGAAGGCATTTTTCTATGCCATTTTTGGCCAAACAGCCTGTGCCCCCAGCTCTCCTCCTGCCCTGCAGAATCCACAGCATGGGTCTCCCAGGACCTGTCTGTGCTGACCCCCTAGGGAGATGCAGGCCTGGCTGTGACCACGTGTGCACTGAGCTGGACTCTCAAAGTGCCCACTCTGCTCTCCAAGGCCCAGTAGGTCAGGACTGAAGGAGCACAAAGACAGAATCTGCACCCAGGGCCCTCTTAGCTGCAGGTTCCAAGCCATTAGGAAGCAAGCAGTGTGGGGCTGTCCCCAGCTGGGTCATTTGTCCTAATGGATGAGCCCTTGCTTATAAGAGAGGTAGAATCCTAAACAAGTCTCAACCCCACTCCAGTGATGTTGGCCACATGCAGTTAGAACAGAAACAGTCTATCTGACCTTCGACTCCTTCTAAATAGGAACTAAGAGAGCTGATCCTACCAGTAAGTAAATTGTCTGCATCTCGATGATAATTGAACTGCTTTGCTCCAAGTGTTGCTCTTGGAAAACTACAGTTTTGCTGCAATAAGGATCCAGAAAGGGTTAATCATGCTCCAAAGGAAGCATAGTTCCCTTCTTCTTCCCCAGAAGGATCAGATCAAAAGGTAATTATAAATGACGGATAACCTTATTTGTATTTTTATTGGGCTATAATTAAAAAGTATGTATTCATCTTCATTATTCTAGCAATTCCACACTGGATATATCCTCAGAGAGAGAATTTGGAAGTAATAGACCAGAATCTTCTCCTTTACAAAACTCCTTTACAAAACTGGGGCAAAAAGTTTATCTAAATTAGCAAGACAGGCTCCCCTAGACCAATGTAGGTCCCAGTCATTGCCTGCTGATCCCCCAGGAGCCGGGAGGAGTCTGGAGGGACCAGGGAGAAAGTCCCCACTGCGCGGTGGGCTTTCCTCAGTGGCCAGGAGCTGAGGGTGCCCTGCAGGGTTCAAGAGCTGTCCCCAGATAGTTATCAAATAGCAGATTTATACACTAGAAGGAAAATTATTTAGGTTCACATTGAAGAATTTCTAAACAAGGAGGATGTATGGAAAATGCTGGGTTTTCACTAGTACATAAAACAGCTATGCCCCCTGCCCTCATATAGTTCATACTTTGGGAGGAAGATGGTAATAAATGCATTTCAAAAAACATGTAAATATGTTTTCCAACTATGGCAAGTGGCAAAAGTAAAGAATGGCATGAAAGTGGTGAATAAAGGGTGAAAGCAATCATGCTTAGAAAAGGTAGTCAGGATGGTAGGAGGTGACTATTAACCCAGAGCTGAAGGCCTTGGGGAGGGGAGAGAGCATGTTCAAAGGCCCAGGGCAGAGATGGAGCTCTGCCAGCTCCTGAGCCATGTAGAGCAGACTGGTTAAGAAAGAGAGTCCCAGGAGGTAAGGCTGGAGAGATCCATTCTCAAGTAGCAACTGGTTAACCACTTGCTGGAACTGCTACAGTGGGGTGTGCGCATAGAGTATAGGACTAACCTTTATGGACCTCCTCACTCAGAGATGCTTAATTTTGCTATTTAAGGGGCTTACCTCATGGTAGACCACATTCTGGCTCAGGTGGCAAGAGAATAGGAAGCCTGCCCTGTGCATTTGCTTAGAGGGCAGGAAGTGCAGAGACATGCTGCCCTGTGGCCCAGCCTGCGTTTGGTCGCTCATCATCTCAGGTCCTGCCTAGCTCAGCAGCCTCTACTTGGCTCCCGGCCATTCGTCCTCTAGTCCATTCCCCATATACTGCTCTGCAAGTGGTCTTTCTAAAACCAGATCTGCTTAGATCCCTTTAATAAGTGATAGAATAAAGGACAAGCTACTGAGCAAATTTTTGTTATTTGTGCCCTGCTCACCCCTTTCTAGGCTTCATCTCTTAGAGTATAAGATCTTATCCTAATAATCTAAACTACTCTTACTTTCCTAAAATCCATTTCACCCAGCTTTGTTTCCTTCAACTCTTTTTGCAGACCATCCACATTGAGGCTGAGCTTTGCTCCCTTCAAAAGATGCCCGCAGCCTGCATCTGACTGCCCCTGAGACCTCCTCAGCTTCTTTCCTCCCTCAATTGTGAGATGATGCTAAAGAACTTCCCTAATTTTCCCTAGCCACCCTCCTTGTGCATGTGGGTTCCATTCCTGATCATGCATCACAACTGCAAGCCTGTATTTCCCTCAGGCCCACCCAGACTGGGCAAAGCCCTGGGGAATGGTAGGCAACTATCTGCGTGCATTATGCAGTCTTAGGATTCTTGCTCTGCCTTCTGCTTGGAGCACCCTTCCCTCATTTCTTCACCTATCTCATTTTGACCATTTGGCAATCAATCTAAAATGTTACTGCCCTCAGAAGGCCATCCATAATCAATCAACTTGATATAATTATCCCTCCTCCCTGTTCAATATCTTGTAGACACTAAATATGCTCAAATTCTTTGTTAGTGTGTATGTGTCCCCCACTGTAATTTATGCCCCTTAAAGCTAGAACCGTTTCTTTTCAATTGCAATGTACTCCATTTCATCACTCTCTACCTAACATTTGGTGGACACTCACTAAATGCCCATGCAACTTTTGAACTACACAAGGAAAATAGCAAAAAGAGAGCTAGTTATAGAAGACAGTATTTGACCCTCCAGTTCTAGCCTGTGGCATGTCCTGAAAACCTTCTTTTCATCAGCTTAGCCCATCTGATTTCTGAGCCACACATAGCCCAGATGTACTTGAGTGGCCCAACACTATTCAGATTGGTAGCCTAGGCTTAGTCCTGTGGGCCTGAACTCATTCTCAATTCCCCTAACCCTTTATTTGACCCTCTTGGAGGGCACTTACTTTGTACCTGCATGTATTCTTGTTTCTGTAATGTTATAGCTCCTTATAGCTAAAATATAAACTCAATGATAGTCGTCTCTGACACACAGGAGGTACTCAATACATTATTGGGGAAAAAATTAATTCTCCTTGCTGCATTCACACAACCCACTCTGTGTCCCTGTTGAGTATGTATTGTGATCAAATTCAATGTAAATCCCAATTTGTAGTTGTCTACCTCATAGTGAGTGCCAGTACTTGCTAGCTGCTCCTGAGGACACCAGTAAAGATGCTAAACTTTCAGTCAGGTCACAAACAAATGGGAGCTTAAAGATTCCTCAGGGAATTTCTCAAGAGTATGAGAACCAGATCATTTTAACATTGAACATGTGGCTATGTTTTTAATATTTGCACATTGGCATTCACCTTGGAAAATGAATAGTTATTTTTAAAGTAATAAGACTGGTCCAATTTAGATGATTCTGTTCAAATAAGCAATGACAGTACACACTCAATTTCACGTATACCTGAAACAAGCAATCTGACATTCAGATCACATTAAAAATGTATTCAGCCTAAAAGGATTATGTTGAATAAGACAGAAATAGGTGTGGAATATACTGTATGTGAAATGCTGATGGCAGAATTCACTTCACACCACAGTAATACCAATGATGACTGACATTTTAACTTGCGTAGGACTTTTTGTCTAGAGTGATTACACCATAGGTGCAAATAACCATATAATTGCTCTAATGTGAGCTTAGTTTTAATCATAATACTAAAGTTTTATCTTGAATAACTTGCCACACCATTATCCAAGACAAAACTTATCAAATGGTAAACTGGACTATGAGAACCCACTTTACCCTGGTCAAGGGCAATAAACTTTAGGTTTTTTAGTTGTTGAGGCATGAAGACTGGAAATCCTACCTATACCAAATTGCGTATATTTCCATTTAAGGTGTACAGAATGTCATGCATATCAAAGAAAATGGTGTCTGATATTGATTTTTTTTTTTTTATGGATAGTACCCACTAATTGAGTGAGAAAGTAAAATAGACACTATGTTGTGGTAATGGAATAAAAGTTCTCCTTAAACTTGAATGTTTTCTAAGCTATGCCCCAAAAGTTTTCTGGCTTACAAGAGTTAAACACTTCTACTTTATTTTTATTTTAAATTTCTGTGTACATGTTTCTTCATTATGCATCCTGTAGTGTCCATATTTGAACAGAATCATTTATAATTATTATAGAAACTAATAATGTGTAATATTTATTCTTTTATCTTATTTTATGTTTTATGTGTTTAATCATTCATGACTTTTTTGGTCTTTTACTATGTGAGAAATGTTTTCAAATAATTTTGCAATCTGGTAATTTTCAACATGCATATTCTGTTTTCAGTTATACTGATACTTAATTCAAGTGTAAGTTTTAAAATGCCCTAGGGTATATTTTTCTTTCAGGAAGGATTCTGAATTGTTGATTCTTCACACTTAATAAATATGAGGGTGAAATGAGGATTATGTTTCAGTTCCTCCCTTCTTCCTACTTCCTGGTTCCCCTGGAACAGAGCATGTTTGTGATGATTATGATATTGTTACAATTATCACTGTTTCGTATATTATTTGTATGCTCCTTTTTTTTCTTTTTTTGCATTTCCACTCAATTTTCTAATCACAATTATTAGACTTAACTTTTTAAGTATTCTTAGGATGAGAATACAAGAGATTTACTCAATGACTTTTTCTTACAGTAAATCTTTATTCGAAATTCCATCTTCCTTCTGCAACTTGACATTAATGATACATTTATTTTTCCATTTGCCCTATGAGGGAATTTTTTTCCTGTTTACTCATTCTTGAATGACCTGAGGGTTCTCCATGCCTGCAGTTTGCCAATATTTACAAATGCAAGGAGTCACTTGGTCTTGTCAATTACCACATGAACACCATAGGGATCTTCCCAGACCCTAAACTGGAAGTCTGCTTCATTGCAGAGTTCCATCTAAATTTGCAGTCTTTAAAAATCAATTATATACAATGTGTTTTTTTTTTAATTGATGAGGGGCCTGCTTTGCTGCCTGATCATCTTGTATTGGGAAACACAGTGTATTCATAAATAATTTGATAGTCTGTATGTCTTTGCTTTTCAGAGGCAGGCTTAGATTGCAGTTCCCACAGTATGCTCTTCTCGGTATTTTCTTGTCCCCTACATTTATCATTGTCAGTGTCTCGTACCTGCATCTGACTATTTCTGACCTGATCCTCTTGCATTACTGAACAGTACTCCCCAAGTGGATATTAAAAAAGAAGTGCCAATGAAAGAATTTGTTGGATGAAGTGACTTTAGCTGAGACAGAAAGCAGTTGCTTCACTATTTAATTGGTGAAGGCTCCAGAATTCTAGGATACACAACTCAGTAAGACAGGGTGGAAATTTCTCAGTGTCTTTCTGCTTGATCCAGTTTGTCTACCTCAGGCACCAAGCGAGCCTTGGTAGAAATTCCTCCCAGCATCTAACAAACTATTAGTCTGTATTCCTAATTTCTGCCACTGTGGAAACTTTGATCTCCCCCTCAGTTTCCATAATTATTTCAATGACAATTTGGGAAGGCTAACTATGTGCCCCTAACTAGCTGCCATCTTATCCGAGAAGTTCATCTTCATAGGGATTTTAATGAGAACTGGGAGAAGGAAGGTTAATCTGAGAAAATTATCAAAGAAAGGTTTGCCCCTTGACTTTCTTTACAGTGGAGACAACTTAGGTAAAAGTGAAATAAGATAAGAGGCAAAGATGAGACACTGATTCCATAATCCTGCCCCTTTTCACATCAGTATAGGCCAGGGTCTCCTCCTGGAAAGAAAACTCATCTCACAGTATTTCTCAACAGAGGAGAATTAACCAAAGTGGCAGCTGGTCCAATAAACCAAGGCTGCCTAAAACAAAGTAGGGGAATTTCTGTAAGAGGGTCTTTGTCTAAGAAGGAGTGCCAAACGCTAACATGAGGTAGTAGGGGAGAGTTCAGGACACAGGCTCTGGCCTCTGATCGCTTGTTTTTGAATCCTGGCTGTACTGGAAGATGTAGGTCCTTTGGCAAGGTTACAAGTCTACGCTTCTGACTCCTTATTGCAAAGATAGGACTTGTGTCAATGGGTAGCTGTAAGAAAAAAGTGGCATTACACATGCAAAATGCTCAGGATAGTACTTGGCCCATGTGAAAGGTTTGTTAATGTTTGCTATTATTATCCTCATCCCCATTTCTCAATCAGAGAGAGATCAGATATGGAGAAGGCAAAGCTGGCTACTAGATACACCTTGAGCCATATGTGCAGATGAGCAATGTTCCTGTTAGTTCCTCAGCATCCTCGTAGCTCTGGTGGGGGGTGTGACTGTCAAGGTGTCGGTAGAGCAGGCCCTCTGCTGGAAGTTGCTGGTCTACATACTGCAGAGATAGGAGGGTGGACTTCTTTTCCTTGAAATCACAGGATTTTCTGTATCTGGCCTAGACACTTGTATATAACAGACATTTAATAAATACATGTTAAAGGAATGAATTTTTTCACTGAATGCAGTAGGATCAGGACAAGCCTGGACCCATCAGAGCAGACCAGAGGCAGGTGTCCAAAATATTATGTTAGATTATTTATTCCCCAACTTACATGGTCCAGGACTTTACATATATCATTTCATTTTCAAGTCTTGCCAAAATTTCTATTTTGGAAATGAAGAAACTGAGGGTTAAGGGAGGTAAGGCTCTTGTTCAGTTGTGCTCGGGTAGCTGTGTCCAAGCTCGACAGGAACTGGGGCTGGCCCACCCGTCCCCCTGGCTGTACTGCAGTTCAAGGCCTTTGGCAAGTGTTAAGTGCCCTGGACTGGGAAACTAGCACACAGGAGGCCACTGGCTTTGGAAAGCAAATGCTCACCTCAGAACTTGAGGTGGAGGGAGAGGAAAAAAACTGAGGGTTCTCACCAGAAGATTTGTCCCAGAGGTTCAAGGAGGCTTGAGATTCTGGTGAATCAATATGGGATCTCTGGCTGCACCAAGCCACATACCTCAGCCCTTACTAGGAATCAAAACACTAAAATAGTCTGCTTGCCTTTTTATTAGCCTGCTATAGCATCCAAAGAGCAGTTACCATGACAATCACCCAGAAAAACAGGCATTTGGATACTTCTGGGCCATTGCAAGAAAAGAGAAGAGGCCTGAATGGGGCTATTATTACTATATGATTTTAATTCACTCCAAATGAAAAGCCATATATTTAAAATGAAAACATGTGACTATTGCAATGGAATATGCAGTATGTATCCTAAATTAATAACCTTTCGTCTCTACATCCCAAATGATCATGATTATGAGCCTGACCTTTTTGGCTGATGACTCAAGAAAGACCAACCATTCAGCTGCTACATGTCTCCGTGAAATGATGTGTGTTTGCATTTTAAAGGAAACCTTGTAACGCAGGAAAAGCCCTGGAAGCTCTAGAAGGTAAAGGTGGACAGAAAAGCGCCATCCTGCAGGCCCCTCCCAGCACGTCCCTGCAGTGGACCTACAGTGCCAGCACCTTCCCAACGGACCAGGAGTGGAAGTCTGTGGGAACAACTTGGCCAGTGGAGTCAGCTGTGCTCTAGGGCCACCAGAATTCCCACACTAGCCCCACAGAAGGAGAGACTTCCTGCTGATCAGAGTCACTGTCACCTCCGTGGTCCGTGCATGGCCATATTTTCTCTCCGCCCCTGATGTGCCCCTGCAGGCTCATACACTGCTGTTGTTACAGGAGAAATCCTGCCAGCTCAGTACCAACTCCCTGCAGGAGAGAATGTCTGGGAAGAGCTGGTAATGCTTTGGCCAGGGAGTATGAGCCAGCACCTGGCTCCCTGTCTGCCCGTTGGTAGATGGGAATAGGGCCTTCCTCAGGTAATGGCCAGGTTCTCACCCAGCGCCCCTCTGGGTGGTGAGCAAGAGGAACCAGAGGGGTTTCAGGGACTGCTAGACCCTGAAGCAATTGCCTGGGTCCACTGCTCTTCACAGGACATACAGGGACTGGAGAAACCCTGAAGTAGCATGTCATAAAGCCAGGCTTAGAAGCCAAGAATCTTTGTCAGCAGTGACAGAAGAAGCTCAAATGCGTGACACGTCATGTCAGGTATCCAGGGTCCCATGGCACAGGCAACCAGGCCTAGAGGGCCACAGCATGTCAGAGGCCAGAGGAAGCTTTCCGTCAAGATGGCCTTAGGAACAGGACTTACAGAGATGAGGGCAAGGACAACCAGCCCAGGAGGGAGGGTGCCAGAGAGAGCGGGTGCCACCAGCCTGCTTTACAGAGCTTGAGCCTTGGACAGTAGCAAATTGTGGTCCAAGAATCAACACTATAAGAATTACCTGAGTATCATGTTAGAAATGCAGATTCCTGTGCCACGGCCTAGACCTGTGAAGGGAAATCTTTGGAGGTTGGCCTGATTAGAAGGGCGAGGATCAGAGAAAGCAGGAAACACCAAACCAAACCTACCTCAGCAGAGGCCGGCTTTCATTTCCCAGACTTTGCCCAAGCCATCACCTCTAACACCATCTCCATTGCCAAGAGTACATGGGACAAAATGACTTCAAAACTGAAAATCCACCTAGTTTATCACAAGGCTTGTTACCTCTGGGGCTAATTGCTAGCATCCCACCTGCTCTGCTAAGAAGCCCTGCATCATTAGCTGGGTCCCCATATGGGTCAAGAGCTCCAGCAGCCCCATGGTCACAGTCCTGGGGCTTGTGGCCCTAACCGGGACCTGTGCCAAGCACTCACCACCTGCAGAAGACTGTCCTTCCCAGCTCCCTGGGGCTAAGGCTGCTGTGAGGCCCAACTGCAGGCTACATTTGGTGCAGTTCAGAGAACAAGTACAGGCCCAGGACATCAGCTCTCAGCAGTCCTGACAGGGGCAGAAAAAATACCTGCAGCTGAAACCTGCCCTCTGCTGTGGCTCAGAATTAAGATCTCCTGTGATATCCCAGATCTCAGGGTTGGAGAGTCTGCAGTGCCAGGCACATTATAAATACTCAACCAGCAGTCATTTAATGAACAAAACTTGCGATGCTCCAGGTCACAGACCACCTCACCTTGCCTCACAGCAGTGACTCAGGCGTAGGATGGGTGTCTGCCCTGCCCTCACTTCTCTGACCTGTGTGCTCTAGGTCAGACAACCATTTTATTAAGGCCCTGAGAAACTCTATACGAGAAGCTAGTTCTTGCTTCCTGTGCTCCCAGATCCCAGATAGTGGCAGAAGAGCACCAGGCAGGGATCGGCAAATGTTTTCTGTAAAGAATAACAAATAAATGTCTTAGGTTTTCACAGTCTCTGTGGAAACTGTTCAGCTGTGCTGTGGCAGTGCCATAGACAATAGGGAAACCAACGGGTTTAGCAGTACTCCTACAAAATGCTCATTACAAAGCAGGTAGTGATGTGGACTTGGCCCACAGGCCATAGTGGCTAACCTCTGGCATAGAGGTTAAGCAGGAATGCTCTAAAGACAAATGGTTGGGTTCGAATCCGATCTCCAACAGCTTCCTATCTCTGCATGCTTAGGCAAATTACTTGACTTCTGTAAGATATATTGCTAGTATCTACCTCCCTCTCTTCTTATAAGACTTCAGTGAGAGTCATACATATAAAGTGCTTAGAAGTGTTTCTAGGCAAGTGGTAAACAAGCACCAGCTGATCACCGTTAGTATTTACTCTTTCAGACACCAATGATACTGCCCAGCAGGACTAGCAATTGGCTGTTGCCTTCCTCTGTTGCCCATAGGGTCCCCTGGGCTCACCTCACCTATGCCTAACCTGTGAGTTTGCTCCACTCTCTGGCACAGCTGCTGGAGTCGACCTCTATGACCGGGCTGAGTGCCTGGGGCCCCTGCCCTGTACTACTGAGCAGGGCTCTGCTCAGCTTCCATGTTCCCTACCTGTCCAGGGCTGCTGCCTCTGGGGCCCAGCATGCCTCAAGCAGCAGCCTCTGCCCTTTTGACAGCCAGGACAGGAGAAGATGACTGTGGGCTGTAACATCTTCCCATATCAGTGATTATCAGTAGTACTCTGAAGAATAGCCATTCTGTGAAACAGTAACAACTTCTTGCAAAAGGGAAAATTGCTCTACGGTCAGTTAAATGCTGGGAGCACAGGAACGAAGACACTTGAAAATGTTTCTTCCCTATGGAACTCCTTAGGGCCTTTAGTACACTACTGTAGATTGTTCTTCAAGAGAAGAATCCAAGCCTTCTGCAGCATTTTCAAAATTCATTACAATGTGGAACAATTCTCAAGAGCCATCACACCATCAGGATTCTGTGGGGCACATTTTGGGGAAATGCAACCGTGGAGACATGGCCGAGTACCTCCACTCTCTGAGCTGATTGATGGCAAAGGTTATAGGAGAATGCAGGGTAGAGAAATCTTGAAAGTCCTTCCTGTTTGTTATACGTGTCTTCATTTCTCATCACAACTTGCTCGGCACATGTGTACTGTGGGTGCTGCCTGCCTGCCTCGGGGAGATGGCCTGTCCAAGCCGAAGGGCTTGTTGCTCCCTCTGTCAGCCAGAGCAGCCGCATCTATAAAGACTTCCCTCAGTTCATGAAATCCCATGGCCCTTCCTTCCTGAAGACACCCCGGTCACCCCAGTCAGTCCGTATCTTTCCAAATGTTCTCCTCTTTGACTCTTAAAAGAAGTTCAAAGTAGCCCACAATTCATGTCAAATGGACCGGCCTGTAATTTCCCAGTTTGTCCCCACGGGATCCTTCTAAAGCCATGACTTTATTGGTCTTAGTCATCCCCTCTCCTCAGGGGCCTTTTCTGAACTCAGGGAAATTGTTTAAACATCCCAGGCCTTCTCCTGTTACCCTTGGCCCCCTTTCCGTGTGCCCATAGCCTGGTGGCGCTGACCTAGGGGGGCCCTGTGGAAGTGCTAAATCTTCCCAGCTGTTCCAGCCCTCCATCTGCATTCTCCACCTCCGTTTGTGTCCGCGCTGTCCCAGCCCCGGTCTCGAGGTGGGGCCCCTCACTCTGCCTGGGGGAGCAGAGCTAAGACCCTTACCCTGGAGGCCACCCCAGTCCTGCTGCTGGGCTGATCCTTGTCCATTGGGAGACTCCTCTTTTCTTCTTCACTTTCTTTATTGCAAATCAATAGTAAAAGAGTTAACAATCAAACAATGCCTGGGAAGTCCCTTGAAGTCTCCTGATGAAAGGTACATTGAAGGTGCTACATATTATTATTTCTGTAAAGAAGGGAAATAATAGCTCCTTGCTTCATCTAATTCCCCTGAGTGGGCTCAGGCTCTGTAATTACCTGAGTTTTAGGGCCCTTGCTCAGAAGGCCGCATCAGCAGGCCAGCGGCCAGGTGGCCCGATGGGGTTTCACCACATGCTCCAGAGCCCTCCTTTGGGCAGAGCCAGGGTGAAGCAGATGTTGCAAAGGAGGCCTGAGCCAGGTTTGTAAAATGTGGAAATAGACTTCAATCACAGAATCTACAAACCTGTGAGGCAAGTTTGTGCCAGTTCCTCCTGTGGCCCCAGCACCCCTGGGGAGGGAACACACTTTCGTCTTTCCCAGGCAGGGTTCTCTGGCCCTGGAAGAGTGTTGATAAAATGAAGGTTCCTGTGGCCAGGATTCTCACCTGGCCCTGGTCGGCTAGCTCGCTACACACGTGTGGGCAATATGTTGTTACTGACTCTATATAAAGAGCCCTAGCCAGTACTCTGGATGACACAGTGGCACGGCTGCAGGAGAGCAGAGTAGAGGCTGGAGATGTGGCAGTGCCAAGAACAGTGGCCCAGAGGACAGCTGTGTGGGCAGAGAGGCCCAGAGGCAGAGACCGGCTTGCTGCAGACTCACTCTGAGTGAACAAGATTTTAGTGACTGACCTGCCACTGTGGGAATACAGTTGGGTATAACCCTTTCACCCCAAGAACATTCTATTGTCATTTCTTTGGTCACAATGAATCCATAGTGATCTTGTCTGGGGCTGAAACCCATTGGCAAGACAAAAGGACATCTGGGAGGGCTTAGGGGGTCTTCCCAGCTGGGGGTGGAAGCCGGCCTCTAGTTATCTTCCCTTGGCAAAGCTGCTCAGCCTCCCCATTTTTAAAATGAGAGGGTTGATGGAGTCCATGGTTTCCAAGTCACTCCCTCTAGGTGCCAGATTCGTCAGGGGACATTTGTGGCCACCCCACCACCAGCCAAGAGGAAGCTCATGGGTGAGGGGTCTTGAGTCTTATTAAAAATTAAATCCACTCTTCTATTTTCTACTTACAGTTCCCCATGAGATTTTATTTGAGGGGGGGAAAAGAAAAGCTTTCTTCTGTCTGAAAATGATCAAGCTAAGATATTGCTAAAATCTTCTCACTTTAATATCCTTTGATCCCTATTCTAAGCACTTCTTGTTCAGATATTCACCCCAAGACCTAGCTTTCCACATCCCATATTTTCTCTGGTATTTACCCAATAATCACTGAAAATTATTAGGAGGCACTAGTGTGAAATAAAGATATGTTGGGTTGTTTGGTTTTAATCTAGTTATCTGGTGGAAACAGAACCCCATCTTTTATGGTCTGGGTTGGCAGGAGTACCTGCTGGGGTAACTCCCCGCCCCTGCTCTCCTTGGGCCAATGCCCCCAGCTCTGCAGGCTGTGATGCACTGCCCAGCATCAGGCCAGGTCGCCGACCTCACGGCGCTGCCAGGCTGCTCCTACAGCGCATGCACGTTTCAGCTTCCCAGTGATTTCCCTTCTAAAGGGGGTCCCTCCACACACAGCCTCTGGCCCCAAGGCCCCTTTCTGCACTTTCTCACCCTGGCATTTGTGCAGGAAACGCCTCACCCAGCCCAGTGCTGGCCCTCTTGTGAGCAGAGCTTCTGAAGGAACAGGAGGCCCCTTCTACGGCTGAGTCCATCTCCCTCCTTCTGTGGCTGAATCACCACCTCACTCAGGCTGCACGAAGCGCTTTCCAAGCATGGATCTGCAGGCCTCTCTTCCCTCCAGGTGCCTGCTCACTGTTGCCAGCATGACCCTTCCAGAGGTCAGAGCACTCTGTCCCTCCCCCAGCCCTGTAGCCTCCCTACACCCCACCCTCCCCAAGGGCCAGCCAGGCAGCAGGACTTCGGGCTTTGGGGCTGCTGATCCTGGCTGCTCTGAAAAGGACAGGAAAGGGTCTGAGCATTCACTGGAGCCCCCTGGGAACTTTCTGGCCATGAAATCCCTTAGCACCCAACATTTTTCTCCGAGGCATTAAGGGAGAACTGGGGGCAGGCTGTGACGGTGCCCTGCTGCTCTCAGTTTCCCTCTGTGCACCAGACAGGCAGGGTCCGTGGCTGTGCCAGCTCTGCAGAGGCCACTCTGGCCAGCCAGGGAGGGACAGGAGATGACCTCATGGTCACTGCTCTTGGGAGAGAGGCCACTTCCTCCGAGGCTCTCTCCTTCTGGCCTTTGTCTGCTGCCTGAAGCAGTAGTGCACCCTCCCTCCAGCCCCCACCTCCACCCGAACCCCCTCCAGGCTCACCCCCACCCTGCCTCTGCTGGGCCACGTTTGACCATGGAGAATGACGTCCTCTTCCAACGTGCTTCTTGAATCTCAGTTGGCCTGGGACCCCACACAATCCACGGGCTCCTCCCTTGCTGAGGCCTGTACAAGGAGGCTATTAGCTAAGATGTTTCAATGCCACAGTCTGACCCCACGTTTTCTTGCTATTTCCTTGTCTTCCTCTCCACTGGCTGCTAGCTCCAGGCCTCCCACATGTAGATTTCTCATCAGGGCCGGGGGCTGAGAGCAGTTTTCCTCTCTGATTCCTTTCCTTTGGCCCACGGCTGTGAAAAGGCAGCAGCATCTGGCTCGGGCTGGTCTGTAGAGATCTGGAATCCAAACAGTCTTTAAAGAGTTATGACTCCAGGAACCAGGGATGGCAACGTTTTCTATTATTAACAGTTCCAACTTTCCCATCTGGCTGTTTTCAGAATGAAAGCTGGAGATTACTGTCAGCATTAATTACAATCAGGTGTACTTTTCTTCTACTCCATTTTGCCCCAATGGTTTCTCACACAGCAAGAAATCCTTAAAATGCATGTCCTTTGCAATGTGGTGCATAAATCGTGGCTGCTGGTGAGAGTTGCTGTCAGCCCTAGGCTCTCCTAGGGTCCCAGGAACCCAGTGAGGTTCACCCAGCTTCCTCAGGTTTAAAGGTTCACTGAGCCCCTTGAATCTTCAGGGCAGGAAATGTCAAGAGAATCAGCTCCCCTGAAAGATTTCTGGCACTTCCTGCTTCTAGTCTAACCAGAGCTACCTTAAGAACAGTTTGTGGGATGTCTGTTTTCAGGGTCCAGCTGAACAAGAGAGGGAAGAGCAGCGAAGGAGGAAAACCGAGGGATGCGCAGGCTCCCACCACCTCCCATCCCAGTCTCTCTCCTCAGTCTCATCTTTCCCGTCTTCTCCCCCAACCCCTCACTCTATTTCTAGTCAACGTTTGAGAAACATTATCTCATTTAGAAATATTTTCTTTCCCTCCATCTCTGTCCCTCTATGCCTATTTATGTACATGTCACTTTTTTAATACTTTCTGAGAGCTTCTTTTCATTACTCTCCTCAGGTTTATTCTCTATGGACTCTCCACAAATATTAATCTTCAGGATTAATTAAGCGTCAGGACCACTGTCCTTTTGTAAAGGCACTTGAATTTCATCAGATAGACCATTGTTTTTAATAGCTCTGCCATTCAAGCCACAGCTCTACCATTACTAATCGGGTGACACTGGTAAGCTGCCTAAACCTACTGAACTATTTCCTTGTCTGCAAAATGAGGAGACTGTGTCTTCACAGGATTCCTAAGTGAATTAGGGATGGTGACAACCCAGCATGGGCAAGTGGCAGGTGTTTGCTGCCCACCTAGGGCCTACTCTGTGATTTGGGGCATTGGTAGAAGGAACAAGGGCCTGAGGGTTGAATATTTGTGAGAAGACAAACCTCTTTGTCTTGGAGGTTTGAGGAAGGGGTTTTTGTTAAAGGACTACAAATGTGTAGGCAGTGTAAGAGCACCACTGGCTGTAATGCTACCCATGTTTTCATTATAGACCCTAGTCTCCATGGGCTCCTTTAGCCACATGTGGCTCATTCACTTTCTAACGGACTGATCCACCTCACCCAGTTGGCTGTGGTTTTATCCCTGAGCAACTGCAGTGTAATGTTCCAGTGTCTGCAAAAGAAAACCATTCACTTAGAACCTTCGCCCCATCCCCAGTTTCCCTTGACAAGCCACCCACAAAGTAATAATCTGGGGAAAGAAGAGGGGGAGACAGTTGACAACTTTGAAAAAGCTGGGCGTAGTATGACTTATTTCCTCAATAAAAACTGAATAGAGGAATTTACCACAACCACATTGGCTGTGCTGCTAATTCGGCCCCGGCCAGAACTTGCCCTAGTTCACTGCTCCTGAATCACTTGCTTTGCGGGGCGCCTAGTCTTCCGAGGTCTGTCTCATCCCTTCCTCCTTGGCTTCCTTACCTCAGCTACCTGCAGATCTTCCATGGCGGGTGTTAACCTCAGCTCCCCCCTGAGCTCCTGCAACCATTTTGCAGATGAATTCTCTGGCTGCATTTCATAATCTCAGTAGAATAAATGAAGTTTCTGACAGTTAATTTATTTCTTTGATGAATTTCAACTGTCTCTTCAGACAAAGTGCTGGGTTAGTCCTGTTGGTTGTCTTGAATCGGATATTGGGTGAGAATACTTCCTCCACATGGTGATTGAGATGTGCACTAATTGTATTTGCACACAGTCATAGAGCTCAGCAACCTCTGGGCTCCTAATTTTTCTACTTCATTAAACTCGATGGGTGTGCTGAGATTCGTAAATGAGACAGTTATGAATGTGGTCAGCATCGCGTGGGTCTGTTTAAGATCAGCATCTCATGTCTGTACTCACAAATGTACAGAAATCATCCATTAGGAACAAAATTAAAGGAAATATGTTAGGTCAACAAATGGTTTAGTCAAACACTCCCTTTTCCAGATTTTAAATGTTTTTGTACAGTGTTTTTTTATTGTTAAAGTTGGCAAGCCTAATTTCTTTCCCTATGTTCTAAACTTCTGAAGCAAGTATCTCCACCTCAGCCCCTTTCCAACACAGACCTTAGGAGTAAGAATTAGTAGCATAAGTCTATGGACTTAGCAGAGTAAGTCACTGAAGCGCTGAGGTCAGCAGGACTCAGAGGAAAGACTGCAGATTGAATGGACACGACATTCTGAGTGTGGCTGTGATCATTTCCTATTTCCCAAGTTTGGGGAAAGTTGGGGTTCCTATGACTAGGATCCTCACCTGAATCTAAACTACTTGATGATATAACTGGTCTTCTGCTAGGTTATGGCTTCCATACCTGTAGGCAATAAGCTATTATTGACTGAATCACCATATAAAGACACTGCCCAGTGCTCTGCATGGAGTCAGAGATGAAGGAGAATTACATACCTGCAAACTGTTGGATGCAGATGTAATTCCAGTGCTAGACCTATCACCAGGAGAAGGAGCTGGGTAATAAACCCTTTCACCCCAAGAACGCTCCATTGTCATTCCTTAGTCTCACTGAATCCATAGTGATTGGCAAGATACCAAGCCATGCTATACTTAGGTATCTAATGCATGGGGAAAGCCATTCATTGCTGGGAGACTGGGTATTGGCAACCCCTAGACACCCCCACAAGTGCAACTGCCACCTTCACTTTAGAGTAGTATCTCTGCACCAATGATTAGGGTGTAACTTTTGGAGTCAAACAAACATGTATTTCAATCCTAGTTGCTTACTAACTCTGGGACATCAAAAATGTTGACTTATTTCTTGGGGTCTCCATTTCTTTATATGTGCAGTGGGCTCATGGTTATTTCAAGGATTCAGTAAGGTAATGAAAAAACTTTTAGGACAGTTTTGGTACCTGGCAAGTGGAAACTACTCCATAAATGGTGGCTTTTTTATTATAGGCTCATACTGAGCAACAGACATGATTCCCCATTGGGCTCCCCTGACTCTTCTCTTGCAAGAGGTTACTTCTGTGTCTATTCCAGTCTGTGGACTATACTATTGTATTAGTCTTCCATGCTTCAACAAAAGATCAAAAACTGAGTAGCTTAAAACAATGCATTTATTCTTTCACAGTTTATGGATCAGGAGTCTGGGCACAGGTTAACTAGGTCTTCTGTTTAGCCTTCTGTGATCAGGATATTGCCTAGGCTGTGATCTCATCTGTAGGCTCAATTGGAAACTACTTCAAGCTCACCCAGGTGTTGGCAGATGTCTATTTCTTGCAACTGTAAAACTGAGGGCCCTGACTTCTTACTGTTTGTTAGCAACTAGAGGCCACCCTCAGCTCCTAGAAGCCACCTTCAGCTCCTTGAGGCTACCATCAGCAACTACAGGCCACTCTCAGTTTCCAGAAGCCACCCTTCAGTTCCTAGAGGCCATCCTCAGCTACCTGCCATGGGGCCCTCTCCATAGACCTTTTCACAACTTGGTAACTTCATTAAAGAGAGCAACAGAGAAAAAAGAGTGAATCTGCTGGCAAAACCGTCTTATATAGAATCCCAAAAGTGACATCCCATCTCTTTGACATATTATTTTGACTACAAACAAGATAGAGGTCCCACCTATAGTCAATGAGAGGGGATCATACAAGAGGACATCAGGAGATAGGGATATTGTAGGTGACCCTGAGTCTTTCTACCATAACTAAGAAAGGCCTCAGGGCTGCATTCCTTTTGGAGGCCATAGGGGATAATTTGTTTTCTTGCTCTTTTGAACTTTAGGAGGCTGCCCACAATCTGTGGCTCCCAGCTGTGTCACTCCATCTTCAAAGCTAGAAACCCTGAGTTGAGTTCTTACATTTCATCACTCTGACCTCTTCTGCTTCTCTCTTCTACCTTTAAGGATCCTTGTGATATTTGGATAACCCAGGATAATCTTATTTTAAGGTCAGCCCATTTAACCTTAATTTTATGTGCAAACTGAACTCTTCCTTGCCATATGTAGGGAACTTGAAAGTTCCTATGGCCAGGATTCTCACGTGACCCTAATCTACTCGATAATGTAATTGACCTACTGTGTAGGCTACTGCTTACACACCCATTAGCAATGAGCCATTATTGGCAGTATTACTGTATAAAGAGCTCCATCCAGTGCTCTGCCCTGGAGGCAGAGATGGAGATAGACTGTGAACTTGCAAGAGGCAGACAAGATTCTAACACTTGACCTGCCACCATGAAAGTAAAGCTTGGTATCAACACTTTTACCCACATTGTCCCGTGGTTGTTATTCAGTCTCACTGAATCCAGAGTGAACTTGCCTGAAGCTGAAACCCTCTGGTAAGACACCATATAAAGTTACATAACCATAGGTTATAGGTGTTAGGTTGTGGACACCATTAGAGGGCCATTATTTTGCCGACTACACATACTGAATCAGACATGGGTCCAGCCATCTCTGGTTCAACAAGCTGTCCAGGTGATGCTAATACACATTCAAGTTTGAAAGCCACCAGTCTATATCAACAGGGTTTTAAGCAACTAATCAATAAGACACAGGTGTCAACACCTGGTCTCTGATAAGAGGACACAGGAAGATTGTTGTGATGGTTAAACTGTGTTAAACAAAGTATTAAAGAATCCATCAAGTAAAAGTAATAGAACTTCTTTTTCTGGTTAGAGTTTCTGGAACCTGTTACCTATCTACTAAAATGTTAGGACCAATAAGTGCCTCTTGCCATGGCAATGCAGTGTGAAGAGAGCTCCAGAGGAGATGGCTCAGATGAGCCATAGCTTTTCTCCCCTTTTCATACATCAAGGGCTAACCATGGAGGATTTTTATCATAGATTTCTCTTTGTGGGAAAAGAATGATTTATTTTCCATTAAAGCCCAGCAATGATGGTGTGGATAAAGTGAAGGTTCCTATGGCCAGGATTCTCACCTGGCCCTGGTTGGCTAGCTCAGTACACACACGTGGGCAATATGTTGTTACTGACTCTATATAAAAGTCTCTGCCCAGTGCTCTGCATGGTGACACGGTGGCACAGCTGCAGGAAAGCAGAGACTGGAGTGGTGGCTGCACGGAGAACAGAGGCTGAGATGGTTGCAGGGGCAGAGAGGCCCAGAGGCAGAGACCGGCTTGCTGCATGCAGACTCGCTCTGAGTGGGTGCGATTCTAGTGATTGACCTGCCACCATGAGGATAAAGTTGGATATAACCCTTTCACCCCAAGAATGTTCCATTGTCATTCTTTGGTCTCATTGAATCCATAGTGAACTTGTCTGGAGCTGAAACTCATTGGCAAGACAGATGGATTAAGGAAGAAGGAGAGATAACCTAAGTCAGTTGTTCTCCAGCATTAGCTGTGTCACAACCACCTGGAGAGCTTGTTAAGCCACAGATGCACAGGCCTGCCCCAGAGGTTCTGGCTCAGGAGAGGAAAGCCTGAGTCTTCTCCTCCCTGAAGTATTCAGGAACCAAGAGCAAAAGGGCTAGAAAATGTAGAGCAGAGATATACGTCCAATCTTCCTTTTCCCCAGGTTCAACCTAGAGAAGCTAAAGTGAACTAAATACATTAGGGTGATTCTGAGGGCAGAGAAAGGAGCTGTGCCTCCAGATTCCCCAGTCATGATTCTTGAAGACCAATGCTTGGAGTCATGTGCCAACATGGTGCATTCTAAGCACAGATGGGAGAGCAGATGTGCGGCATCAGATGGATGGGTCCTGTAGCCTGCAGTGGGCCCGCACAGGACCACACTGTGGTGGGCTGCTGGACATGGGACTGGATGGGGGTGGGTGACAGAGACTTGGTTCCACAGCCACCAGAAGCAGAGAAGAGACCATGCTGGCCATTAGGAGATGAATGGTGAATCCCACAGAGCATCAGCTAGGCCAAAACAACAGACCACAGTTTGCCATCCCAGACTTCAGACTTGGGTACCAATAGGGCAAGAGCCACCCGGATTGACAGCCAAGGAGCAGGCCAACACCACACACTCATATAAGCCACACACTCATATAAGCCAGTTCACTCCGTCAACATCCAAACACCCCTTGGAGACCAGCCAGAGGAAGACAGAGGCAGAAGAATGAAAATCAAGAGTCAAAGCTGAGCATTACCAAGGGGCAACTCAAGTCATTAGACTTCCACCAAGTTTAAAAGAGGTAGGTATAAATACTAATTTATTTACAGAAATCCAGACTGTACTGTACATGCAAATGATGGTAAAATGGACTGTCAACTTGTGTTAGTGCCCTTGGAGAAGTAGCTGCCTAGGGTGCTATGTGGAGGGTCTGGAAGTTTCCAGAGGAATCGGTCATTTAGCAGTGACTACCTGAGTGGGAGGATCAGGTGATGGCTCCCATGGCATGGGGTTACCAGCACTGGGATATGCTACCTTCTGGCTTTAGTGAATCAATATAAGCACAAATTCACAAAGATGGGCAAAGAATTGTCCTTTCTCTGGACCTAGAAATGTCCCTTTAACAGCAGAAAGAAAGTGAAATACATGACTTTAATTTGAGTCTTCCACAATTCGTGTCTGTCATTATCATTTTGAGACTGAGGGTAAAATAGTTCACCCACTCTTTCTTTGCTGTAATGAACACAGGCAGCAGAGGAAGAAAGGGAGTGAGTGAATTTCCAACAAATTTCCAACAAATGTGTGCTAAGTATCTGCGTGGGCAGACTCTGCTGCAGGGTCTTACGGGAGGGAGCTTCAGGAGACTGGGTTTCCACGAGCATTATGAGGTCCTAGAAAAGCTGCGGGGAAAAGTATGTTTGGTAATAATAGCAATTTTAAAGGCTACTTATTTAATCTATCAAATCTTCCCAATTATAAATCAAACCTCTATGCACTGATGAGGTGTAGGGTAGATGGATAAAGTTTTTTCTGTTGGTCACACCTAGTGTGAACACCGCACAAAATTTCCTGTTATTAGTAACAATCAGGTGAAAATACATTTCTTCTGCTGTATTTCTTCCAGTTGTTGGGACTTACTTTCCAATATTCCCTGAGTTGCAGATCTAAAAAAAAAAAAAAAAAAGGAAAGTTGCCTGATATATGTTTTTGTGAAAGAAGTAGTGTTTGTGGAAATGTGTATGAAATAACGCAAGCAGCTAAACTCATTATCAAGAGCCACAAATAAATTATTTTATGTATGACTCATTTATGAAATGTATTTCAGGACTATTTTTTTCTTTGAGATTCATACAAAATCTATTATTAAATGGGTTGCAATGTGTGTGAGAGATCATTTATAGGTAATTCTGTTAATGCCATGATTTAATGTAAAAATGTACAATGCTCATATTGGTTCAAAAATTAGTTACAAATGTATTAGAAAAGTTGTGGCAACCAAGCTTCAGTCTGTCTTGTGTATTTTGAAGAGATTGTTCTTTCTGACTGTGTAGGCCTCTTTAGTTTGGCTCTGTGTAATCATTTACGCTTTCTAGGGGATTCAATCTATGCTACATAATTCTGATTTTCATATTTAGCATTTGCACACCAGAATCTAATGACTGTGCAGTAGACCATCAATTATCAAAAATGCTTAGATACAGGAGGCTTCTTCCATTTAACTGAATTTGCTGGTAAATTAAGGCTTCAATGGCAAATCTATTATTTTTACACTAGCAAAGAATCCTTCTAAAATGCAGTAGTTCACATCCGTGCAGTATACCGAGGATTCCCATTTGATATTCACAAAAGATTAGCCCTTTATGTGGCTCTTTTTCATTGGCACACTGTTCCCCTTACAGAGTATTAGAGATGTGGTGATGGTTGTTGCCTTGAGCTTGGGATGTGTAGTTTGTCCCTTTCTTCTTAATAAAATAGGGCAAAATTCGCAATTGGTTGGGTTTGTTCATTAATGTCTTTCTCTAAAATCATTTTTGTAAGTTCAATATTGAAAAAACAAGAATTTTTTGAACAAAAGGAAATTCCCAGGTGGAAACACTATGCCTTATGAACTCTCACATAGTCTGTCAGGGGAGATCCTCACTCTTTTAAGCTTTATGGCCAAGGCTAGAGTTTCAGCCGGTGAGAATGTGAGCCTCAGACAAGGGCAGGTGTTTGTTTCCTTTTTTTTTTTTTTTTTTGGATGCTGACCTTAACATAGAGTAAAGTTGAGTCTATGAAACAGAGGTGGGAATTTCACTGGGGCAGAGTTGGGCTGAACCATAAAATGACCCCAGCCTTGTGCCTGCACTGCCTGTGTGTGAGCCCACTAAAGAACATTCGAGAAATGTAACCAAAGACCCCAATATCCTGTTTTGTGTGTGTGTGTGCATGTGTTCATTTTTAATATATTGTAATAGATTAAAATTCATGCAGAATTATTGAATACCTCTCTTAGGCTTTCAGCTCTACTATCCAGAGGCTGAAAAGATTTGAGAGAGGTTATAAAAGTCCTTGTACTCGGAGACATTACAGTTTTGGGGGTTAAAGGATATGGGTAACTTAAAACTCATAAGTAATCTTTGACTGCTGGAAATATGTCTCTAGAAGAAATGCTCATAGAAGAAATGATTTATAGAAACAGAGGCCAGGAGATTTACTCATTATTTCCGTAGCTAATGAAGAAAAGTCATTACAATGCACATCAGATCACATAACTCCCTGCATGAGACCTTCTGGAGCCCAGGCTCCATTTCAGCTCAACTCTGGATTCTCTGAGGTCCCATGTGTGCTATGGGCCACTGAGCCCACTTGTTCCCTAGCTCCCATCACAATGGCTTTTTAAAAAAATTCTCCTGAAAGTACCGGTTTTCCCTGCTTTGGAAACTTCTCAAATGCCCTTCACCTGTTGTGTCCCCACATTATTTGCCTTGTTAACTTCTCCATTTAGGTTTCACATAAAATGTCACCTCCCCTCAAATCCTTCCTTGAATGCCCACTTCTCTCCAATTTTGTGGCCAATTTTATTCTTAAACTTTTTGCCATTATATGTCTAAGAATTTGTAACTAAATATATTTGGATATTTAATGCATTTGCTCCCATTAGATTATATAATCATGAAAAGAGGAAACCAATCATTTTTGTTTATTTCTATATTCCTCATGCCTAGCACAGTTTCCAAATAGGGGAAATAATTCAATAAACATCTATTGAATGAATGAATAAATAAATGAACACATAGAAAAATGTGAAATAGAGTCAGATGTATATACTACATGTGCCCTTAAATTATGCCATTAGCAATAAACACCATCATTAAGTGATTCCTATCACCTTTTGATTTGCTCATGAAATACTTATCACATGCTTGGTATATGTTAGATATTGTGCCAGGCATTGAGAATTCAGCAGCAGCACAGGGAAGCTCCAGGGCTTTAAATTCTAGCCCCACCAATTACTAGTGATGTGACTTTGGTTATTTAAACTCTGTAGACATGAGTTTTCTCAGATGCAAAACAGAATAATATCTGCCTTTAATGATTGTCGTGAGATTCAAAAGAATTAATATATGTACATATGAACCAGTAAGCTGTCTATGTGTCAGCTACTCTCAGTGAACAAGGTTATCATATGTAGGACTAGGTCACTCTGATGATTAACTTATGTGTCAGCTTGACCAGGTTAAAGGATGCCCCAATGGCCGTTAAGACATTATTTCTCCATGTGTATGCGAGGGTGTTTCTGGAAGAGACCAGCATTTGAATCAGTAGACTGATTAAAGAGGGTCAGCCTCCAGAGTGTGAGTGGATAGCATCCAATTGGTTGAGGTCCCAATAGAACAGAAGGCCACAGAACAGTGAATTTGCTCTCTGCTTGAGCTGGACTGGCCATCTTCTCCTGCCCTTGCACATGGGCACTCCTGGTTCTTGAACTGGGACTGGACCTATGCCATTGTTTCCCCTGGTTCTCAGGCCCTCAGGTTTGGACTGGAATTACACCAACAACTTTCTAGGGCCAACAGCTTACAGTTGACAGATGGTAGAGCTTCTCAGCCTCCATGAGCATGTGAGCCAATCCCTCATAATAAATCTCTGTCTATATCTTTCCATGTCTATATCTATATCTATATCAATGTCTATGTCTATATCATCTAAATCTAAATCTAAGCTATATCTATGTATCTGTGTCTATATCATCTGTATCTATATCTATATCTGTATCTACATCTCCTATTGGTTCTGCTTCTCTGGTAAGCTCTGGCTATACAATTACTATGTTAGAAGAACAGTGGACAAGAGTCAGCCAACCTGTGCTTTAGTTCTCATTTGATCATATGCTGGGACGGGATCTCAATTTCCTCATCCACAAATTAAGGAGCATAATGCCTAACTTGAAGGGTTATCAATAAGATCATGCAAACTACAAAACACAGTGTTAGAAAAACTATTGTTATTCTTCCATGGGAGACTTCTTTATCCACTTGGCTTGTATTTGAAAACTTGAGTGTCTTGATATCATTCATTCTTTCGAAGTATTCATTCTATTTGTTAGTTTTATACTTCATATATTGTACTGGGGAACTTTTTGTCTTGTTATAGTGTTTGTTTTTCCATTTACCATGTAAATCTAAATAAGAATTGTATTCTATCCATAATATCAAACATTACAATATTTTGAGCTTGAAAAGGAGAGCTGAACTGGATTTTCAATAAAATACATCTACTTTCTCAATATCTCTTAACACAGGTCCATCATTATTACTATTTTTATTATTATTGCAATCTTCTTTTCCAAAATTGTAAAAAGTGAACATATTTTCAACCTCTTGGGCAAAATTTTCAAGAAAATAGATCACTGTTACCATTTCTCATATAAAATATAAAAGTCTGTATTATCCCACATAGGTCATGGGGAAAATTCATAATCTCCCAGAAGGGCAAGGATGGGTGGGAGTATTGGACTTAGGAGCCTTGTTCTCTACGTGCCATTTGATGTGTTCTCACTGGAGTTTTTCTGTGAATCACCAGTCACACTGTCCTCCTTTGCAGCTTTTTTTTTTTTTTTGCATTTCACCTATTTCATCATAATATAAGAAATTTGAAATTGAACATTTCCGATCATCTTTAACTTCATCACTTGTCACAATGAATAGTTCATAAGCAGACATTTGATAAATTAAAGTTATCATTTTAAAACTTGCTACCTTTTGCTTTTGTATACAGCCTTAAGGTGCTGAGAAACCTCACACTCTTAATCAACTACTCATCATTTGTTACCTTGCATTCTACACAAGAAATGCCAAGCGCATTTTTAAGCTGACCTATACAGTAGTTCTATGTGCCCCCAAAAGTAGCAATCTGTTGTATTATTGGCATCATTGTCATTATTTATAGTAATCATCTTAGGAAAGAACTTGCCAATTCAGGATAGTCCATAATCCCCAAATAATAACCATAGCAACCGTCATAATAATGACCAATATAATCACTGTTCATTAAGACAGTGATTCATAATCTTAGCTATTATCATATTATGTTTAATTATGATGATCACAGAGGAAATTATTATTTCCAGCTATTGAGCATGCAAGGAATTTCAGAGTTCAAGGGAGGAAAATGGAAACAAAATATTTAGTGAAGATTTTTTCTTGAAACTCTCAAGAGGAAGCTATTTAAAAATAAAATTAAACTTTCAAAAATTCCCTTTTTTTAATTCACACTCATTTGCCTGATCTTGGATAAAGGGATATGTGTGTTTTCCAGTTGTTAAAACCTCCCATTTGAGTGACTTTTTCCTCCCAAATTTCCACCAAAACATTTTTGTTCAATTCTAAACTAAAAAAGAAATCAGGGATGATCCTGACAGGAGGATTGTGCTTGAGTCCTGACAGTCATGAATGAATGTTTGTGATGAGGTTGTGGACATGCCTGTGGTCTAGCCTTCCTGTTGTGCATGGAACAATGAGAACAAGGTGCAAGGGAAGGGAAAATTGGCCTCTTGGCCACTTGGCTTCTTGTTACGGTTCTGCCACCAATAAGCTAGATGCACTCAACAGTCTTGTCTGTAAATAAAACAAAGGAAAATGTTTTACATCCTTGGATGCTGAGGGTCTTGCTAAGCATGATGTGAAAATCCCAGTCATAAAGGGAAATATTGACAGATTTGACTCTTTGAAAATGTTACATTTCTGTCACAGAGAAGACATGATAAATTAAGCTACATGATAATTTTTAAACTGATGAAAATACATGAATAACATAACACACAATGGGCTATTATTCATAATATAGAAATAATTTTTTGGAAACTACTAGAGAAGAGCAATAGGCCAATAGGCCAATGGAAGAGAACACACACTAGGGTACAAAAAGGCAATTCACAGGAAAGGAAATACAAATGTCAAAGACATTAGAAGATAGTAACCTACGAATAACTAAATTAATGGAAAATAATATAATCAAACAACACTTCCATGTAATTTTAAAAATTTTTAATTAATAATACAGTGTTGGGAATGGACACCCTCATGCACTCCTGGTGAAACTGCATATTGGTCCAGCTCTTTGGACTGATTACACTTTGGTAAGTCTCATTTCTAGGAATTCACTCTGCAGAAATACTCACATAATACAAGGATATGTGCATAAAAATGCCCATTGATACTTTGCTTATAATCATTAACCAGAAATTGTCTACAGATATATCAGTGGACAACTAGTTATTTAATAAATACAGCAGAATAAAATCAAAGGAGTATTGGACAGCTATTATTACAAGAGAATCTATGTCACTGCCATAAAGTATATCATATATTAGTGTGAAAGGCAAATTTCAGATCACCATATGATTTAAAATATATGTGACTATCATATATATGTAATGTGTATATATATACATATATGTACATATTATATTTACAATTAGTTTATATCTCTTATTTAATAATGATAGATTCCAAAAATTATAGAATCTGAGTGATGCATAGAGCACCCCTGTTCCTAGTCCTGCTCTGGTACCAACTTCTCATCCAGGCAGAAGGGAAAAGGAGCCAGGCTTCCTGCTGAGCCAGACAGCAGGAATGTAACAGTGAGCCAGAGACAACATCACTGCCGCCATACACTTACAGGGCAGTGAGGAAAACGGATACTTCAGCATGAAATCTCAAGTCTCTGGGAAGTGGGCTGCAATCCTAGCATGGAGGGCATGGGAGGGCCCCGTCAGTCCTGAGACAGCAGAGAAGACAACAACGTGGCACCTGGAAGGCAGGAGTTACTCAAGCAAAATTACTATCAGTTATGGGGGGAGCAGAGGTTTCAAGGGAAGAAGGCAGGAGATGTGCATGCGGAGGGAGTGCTCAGGAGTCCCCCAAGCCATGCAAAGGAACTTTAATTTTACCCTCAGCACAGTAGAAGATCCACCAAGGGTTCACACAGGTTTATGTAAGGGAGGGACATGATCAGATTTGTGTTCCTGAAAGATAAACAACCCTGGTCACAGGGAAGGATGGAGGAGAGACTTCTTTTTCTGGTGGTACAGCTAGTTGGGGACTTTAGGGGCAGAAAACTGGATCTTATATTAAAAAGAGGTGTATGTGTGTGTCTTATTTTGCTTTGTTTAATTGCTGGGCTTTTAGAAAATATGGGACAGGAAAAATAAAAGGCATTGTTTCAGATCAGTGGCTCTCAAAATTTGGCCTGTGGAGTCCTGGGATTCCCTGTCAGGGGTTGGGGCAGTTAGAAGTATTTTCATAGGACGCTGTTATTCGCTCTTTTCACGGTGTTAACATTTGTTCTGATTGTGCTCAAGCAATGTTGGAAACTGCATAAGCACAGGGACACAAACCAGTCATCTCTTTGCCTCCACACACTCGCAACTAAAAAGATGCCAGCTCCCCAGAAGGATGTCATTGCTGAGGCAGTGGAAATAATCTTGTTAGTCTCACCCCGTTAATCAGTCTCTTTACTATTCTCTGGGATGATGAGGGGAATACACCTATGGCACTTCTACTCCCACAGAAGCAGGAAGATTGTTTTAAGGAAAAACACTTACAGGGTTGTTTCAACTATGAGCTGAACTAGCCACTTTTCCCATGAAGCACCATTTTGACTTGTCAGAACAATGGAAAAACTACGGTTATCCAGACTGGGGTATTTGTCAGACATTTTCTTGAAAATGCATTAGGCAAACCTGTCACTTTAAGAAATCAACTGACAGTACTTGTCGCCAATGATTAAACTGAAGTTTTTAAACAAAAATTAAAATTTTGGAAAACTCTCACCCACTACATTGAGCTTGAAAGCTTCCCAACAATTAGATTTTTTGATGAGGTCAGTGGATTTTAACAAATGTGCTTTTTATTACAGTATAATGAAACATGTCAATATTTGTAAGATCTGCATAGTTTAGTAAAGTAATACTGTCCAGCTGACCAATGCATGATCTAAAAAATCACACATGGGTAAAAGCTCCATCCAAATTGTCAGACAGATCAAATGGACTTTAATGTAACAGTACAGAAATTCTACATTACAACTAACCTTTAAGAAACTACCACTTGTGAAGTTTTGCAACTCCTTTGTCATAAAATGTGCAGTATTTTGCAGTTTTTGCAACTCCTTGGTCATGAAATCAGTCTCTTGGTCCGGGGTAGTGTGTGAGTCCCTTGCCGATCTATCTGGCATTCTGTAAACCAATGGATTGCAGTGTTGACAGAAATAAAGAAGATATACCCACATCTAGGGAAGAAGACACACCACATCCCTGGTAGGAGAGATTTAATGGAATCAACCTGCCCCTACAAAGCTGGTTGACCTCCTTGTGGGACTGGACATCTCTTTGTTAGTCTCTGTCTCGGCCGAAGTTTTTACAGGGTGAAAGTGGTCTCTTTCTGCAAGGGGTAGGAGGTCACATATAACAGCTGGAGGGGCTTGAGAGGAAGTGGGGATTCAAGGTCCTCAGGCGCATCCACTCAGATGTCCATCCCAGGTCTCCAAGTGTCATTTACTTCTCATCAGGGCCCTGATTCTAACATGGAGATCTATGGAAGCTATACAACATTTTTTTTCTTAATTGTGGCATTTAAAGAAATAAGCCTTGATCTTGGAACTCTTGTACTTGAATTTTGTCTTCTTTTTAAATGCATTTTAGTCTTCTATATTTCTTACATTGGGCTTTTCATGATTTTTAGGTATAGGCCCTATATTTTAATAGTAGTATTAATGATCTTTTAAAATATATATATGGGCTTATATTTATCCAGTTGGCCAAGGGAAAAACTAATGCATAATTTCATTCCCTCCTTAGGAAGATAGATAAACCAAAATATTGTTTCTGGTATTGCTTTTATCACATGATATTTACTTATCAAAAACCAACTGATATCTAATTTGCACATTAACTTAAAATGGTTAAACTTATTTATATGTTGAACATATTTCAGTGCTCACTGTCACATCGTTCATATGCTGTTAACACATTTTGAATTTTTTAATATTAATTTGATTCTCAATTATATTGGACTTGTCCCTCAGTGGCGATATTTCTGTTTGTTCCTTTGTTCCTGTATGCACTTCACACTTCCTTAAAGTGCATCTTGTGTTATCTTGTTTCCATCAAACAAACCAAGGCCTGGATTGAATATACAATTTGGGGTCACAAACTTTCTTCTAATATGCTGTAATCATTATTTCTATATATTCTGGCATTCAGCATTACAGATAAGCCGAAGACCAGTCTAACTATTGTTCTTATATGACAAAAGTAAATGACTTTACTTTTTTCTTTGTAATTGAAGCATTTTTGCTAAGATTTGTCCAAATACAAGTCCCTTTACAGCAGCTTTGCCTTATAATAGAAGAAAAACATTTAAAATCTACATATGTAGATTTTACATTCAACTCAGAAAATTTTCTTCTATTATATATTCTATTTTTTATATTCTCTATATTCTATTATATATATATACACATACATATATATATATATATAGTCACTACATTTTCCCATTTTCTTCTTGTTTCTTAAGGAATTGCTACTATTCATATGTTACTCATAACAGATAGAAAAGCTCCATCCAACTTGCTCTCCCTTTTCTTTCACAGCCCAAGGCAACTCCAGTTTATTATCACAAATTGTCTTTCCTTGGCATTGTCCATTCTTTTCTGTGTTACTTCTAATCTTAATTTTCATTCTGTTATACCATTTTTGGTTTCCCAGAAGTCTTTCCTCTGCTCCCCTAGTGTTCTTTTCATTGTAGATGTAAGTTTCAGTCTGTTGCCTCTCCATCTCAGTTTGTTCTTGTTGGATTATTTTCCTGTTTCCTACATTCATTAATTTTTAGGGATCTGCCATTCCTTTAAATCCTTGAGATAATTCTTCCTTTACCTTTTACTTCAATATTTTTAGTCAGGACTCTGACTATTAAAGCAACATGCCCTGAATAGTAAGGAATATACAGAAGGAAAGGCCATCAACCATGAGGGCCAGGAGGTCCCAGAAGAAACAGAATTCTGCTGAGCCCCAAACAATGAGTGAGTAGCCAGGAGAGGACAGAGGTGTTTTAAGAGAGACTTACTTGTTTCTTGCCTGTTTTGGGTGGATAACTCTGGCAGTTATGTGGGGGAAATGCTCAAATCAGGAATGTTAATTAGGAAGCTGCTAAAATAGACAAGTGAGTGAAGATGTCTGATTATATGCATCATAGAGGAAGAGGAAGGATTCCAGTATGACTTGAAAAGAAGACAGTGGAGATGACAAGCTCAATTTTTGTATGTTCCAATATGTTGCATTTGCTGTTTGCCTGGGATTCCCAGATGGAGGCCTCAGTTTCAAGCCTGAAGCCCAGGGGAGAGGCAGGCCTAAATAAAACGCGAATCACTTTGGACTACTCTGAGGACGCCTCTTTCATCTGTAACATGAGTTTAATGATGCCTCGCTCACAGTGTTACTGGGAGCGTTCCATGAGGTGATGTATGCCAGTCTCAGAGACTCTGCCCATGGCCCTGTAGACATGATGCTTTCAGCTCTTCTTCCTCCATTCATGTTAGAATGTGGAGTGGCTAACACATCGCTTCTGGATAACCAAAAACTTAATATGACTGTTAATAATAAACAGCTGCTTCCTATGCAACAACACTGCCCATGTCCTTTGTGGACACTTGATGCACTTTTCAAAATAGCCACATGTGATTCTGACATTCTACCTGGTATTATAACTTGAGAAATTTCCAACATATCCTTTCATTGAAAATGTTATATTTGAGTTTTGGGGAGAAATGTGAATATTTCTTCTACTCATGTAGTCTATGATTTGTGGGTATACAAAAAATCAAGAGATTTTCTGCTGGGAAAACATTGACCAGCGAGATATTTTATGAAGTCTGTAAGTGCAAAATAATCATTGTTTGGTGAAAAGAATGAACAATAGAGAGGTTAAACAGTCTTTACAGAGTTTAAAATAGAATTAGTGAATGTGAAGGTAGAGCTGAGTAATTCACCCAATATACATAATGAAGTGTAAACTAGGAAATATGAAAGAAGGTAAATAATATGGAGAATATAGGGAAGAACCAATATATTTCAAATAGGCATTTGAAAAAGAAAGAAGAGATGGAATAGGAGAAAGGTAATATTCAAAGAGATTATTTTCTACAAGTGCAGAAATTCATTAGTTAGTTAATTAATTCTCAAACCAGGTAAATCCCATCTAGAAACTATAATAAAATTGTAGAACATCAAAGGTAAAGTTGTTCAGTAGCTAGAAGGAGAAAATATTTTATGCCAAAGAATAAAGAGTAAGAGGAGAATTCTCCCAGTAATCAATAATAGCATAAGAAATTAGGATAACTTTAATATAATAAATACCTTATAATATAATAAAGATGTTATACCCAGAAATTATATCATGAAGTATTGAGAGTGAAACAAAGGCATTAATAAGTATATAAAAATGAGGATTCTACTCCAACACTTTCTGACTAACTAATGAAGAGTAGAGAGGAGAGCAAAAAACAATGAAAAAAACACACAAAAAGATGAATAAAGAAACCAATATAAAGATAATAAATTTAAATAAGTACTGGCTGTTAAATGTGATAATAATTAATAACTAATTCTCATTAATTAAAGATAAAGCTAAAATATCAGATCTCAATGATAGAAAAGGCAGATTTTTGGAGGAAAATTAAAGCATATTAATTTCTTTGAGAAGAGTATAGGGGTATTGAACAAACATGCTTTGTTATAAAATTTAAAATTTGAGTAACAATTTCAAAAATTTACTTTCATTAATGATCTTAGCTAGATCCTATGGATACCTTGCTGCAGCCTCTGCATCGACACCTGCTGCACCTGTACTTTTATGTTAAGGCGATGGCTTCTTAAACCTCATGGGTCAGCCTCTGCCAGCTTCCTACTTTTCTTTTGCAGCCTCCACACCTCTCTCAGCCTCCCTAGGGCCTTGCTCTGCATTAGCTTAGACTTAAAGGACTGTTATGGCTGGTTTCATCTTCTCCCCAGACCACTGAAGCTTTCTCTACATCAGCAATAAGGCTGTTTAACTTTCTCATTATCTCTGTGTTTACAGGAGGACCACTTTTAGTTTCCTTCAAAAATCTTTCTTTTGCTTCCACAGCTGGGCTGAGGGTGCGTCCAGCCCAGCTTTCACCTGCCTTGGCTTTCGACATGCCTTCCTCCCTGAGCTTGATCATTTCTAGCTGTTGATTTAAAGTAGGAGATGTGTGACTTCTTTTCACTTGAACACTTAGAAGCCATTGTAGGGTTATTAACTGGTCTAATTCCAACTGTGTCTCAGGGAATAGGGAGGCCCAAGAAGAGAGAGAGGTGGGGGAACGGCTGGTCATGGAGCAGTCTGGACACACACAGCACTTACGGATGAAGCTTGCTATCTCCTATGGGAGCCGTTTGTGGTGCCCCAAAACAATTGTAGTAGTTACATCAAAGATCACTGATCCTCGGTCACCATTACAAATACAATAATGAATAAGTTTGAGTTATTGTGAGGGTTTCCAAAATGTGATACAGAGACACAAAATGAGAAAATTGCTGTTGGAAAATGATGCTGATAGTTCACAACATAGGTTGCCACAAACCTTCAATTTGTAAAAGCCATACTATCTGTAAAGCACAATAAAGCAAAGTACAAGAAAATGAGGTGTGTCTGCAGATACATTATATCCCCACAATGGTAAATTGTTCAGCTATAAAAAGGGACAAAGTATGATAAATGCTCTAGCACAGATGAATCTTGGAAACATGCCCAATGAAAGAAACCAGACACAAAAGGCCACATATTATAGTATTCCATTTATATAAAATGTTCACGTTATGTAAATCCATAGATATCAGAGTGGATTGATATCTACTTTGATATCAACCACAAGTAGAGGTTGCCTAGGGGTGAGGTACAGGAGAAATTGGGTGTGACTGCTAATCAGAACAGAGCTTCTTTTTGTGGTTATGAAAGTTCTAAAAGTGGACATGTTCATAATTACTAACTCTGTCAATACACTACAAACCATTGAATGGTACAGTTCTTTGTTGGTTTTTTTTTTAAAATAGGATTTTATTTGTTTGTGTTGTTAGGAACTTTTACATACTTGTATGTTTTAACTCAGACAAGGCCCCAATTTTGTTGCAGAGTTTTTCACAGGTGCTGAGGCTTGGGGAAAGCTGCCTTTGCAAAGCACCTCAAAGGAAGCATCCCCTCAGGCCAGTGTGTGACCAGTTCTTTCAATTCTTCTAAGAAAGGGATCTGCTTGGAGTTTCCGTCCCTTCCATATTTAATTTTGGTAACTTATGTTTTCAAGAAAATTTTACATGTTTCCTAACATGTTGAGTATGCTGGTATAAAGTTATTATCTTCTTTTCTATAATTTTTTGACAGTGTTCCATTTTTTATTTAAAAAATTTTATTGAATTATAGTTGATAAATTATACTATATTGATTTCAAGTATACAGCATGGTGATTCAACAGTTGCATACATTATCAAATCCTCACCCCAGCTTCAAAGATGTCTCAAAGACAGTAGATGCAAATCCGATTTTAATCTGCCTCCTCCCCTCCTGTTCGCCTCACAGATCCCCTACCTCAGTTGTACAACCCAGTTCTCTCATTCACTTGCATCATTCAGAAACCCAACAGTTATTCTTTACAATTCTGTTTTTAACTAAATCCTGCCCATTCTGCTTCCCAGGTTTCCTTTTATCTGCTTTCATTGTCTCCACATCAATATCATAAGTTTGGGCCATTTTTATTATCTTCTAACTAACCTTCCCATACCTACTCTTAGCCCTTTCAAATCTCTTCTTCACACTGAATCAACATGTGTTTTCAAAGTGTAGGTCCAATTATGTCACCCTCAACTGAACTTAGGAGCCCCGATTCCAAAGACCCGACAAGTAATGGCTTCTTTCTGCTTGTTCAACCTTTCACACCTGATTCTGATTTTTAAGAAATCAACAAAGGATAGAAGTAGATGGAAAGAAATGTATTACTCAGATTATGTGTTCCAATATCTCCCAAAAATATCTATGGATGAAACATACCACTATTCAAGATATCATGAATAGGTAGGTAATTTAGAGTTGTTGCATGTTAAGTGGATTTTTTAATAATATTTTTAATGACAATGTTTGATAGTATTATTGTCATGACTTTGGTCATAAATTCACACTTGAATTAAAGAGAAAGAACCCAGTTCTTTCTTTTTATCATTGTTCTCCCATTTTTTAAAGCCAACGGAGTCCTTCTTTAAATAGAATCCTATGAGGAAGCCCAATGTGAGAGGAAAAGGGGTTGCCCTGGTGAGAGGATAGTGGGACCTGGACTTCTGTGAACTTGATCACCCTCTTCATTTCTGACCTAGATTCTGAATCATCTAGGGAACACAGTTGAAATCCACTGGCTTAACCTATCAAACATTTTTTTAAAAGGAGCAACGCCATGGTTTTGATATTTCCATTTGCATTAGTATTTCTTCTAAGAATATTTATTCTGGGGACTCTTCCACATACCTATTTTTTGTATCATTGACACTATCCCCATTCCTCTTTTCTCTTGTAGTTCCTTCATGTTGATTTATATTCATATCCACTCTTCTCCTGGCCACCTGTACTATATTCGTTTCTCCTGTGAGAATCACCTCAAGGGCTTTCCATGACAGTTTACAGAAAAATCCATCATTTGTGGTACACTTTTTCATTCTGTAAGATGAATGGTGCTTTCAGAGGCACTGACTGTCTACCCTTTTGCTAACCCTGTAAAGGCCTTTGATTTGTGGGTGGAGCACAGAGATGAGCACACAGTTGCCGTCCTCGCAAAAAGTCCCTGTTCTCTTCCACCCAGATGACATCTACTCAAATGTCTGGCTTCTACTCTTCCAACACTTCTTCACATTCAAGTACTACTGTCTCCAATACTATACTGATAAATATTTAATAACTGGCTCTCTGGTGGAGAGGAAAAGCCCTGCTTTATAGTATTTGCCTATTTCAGTGGTATTTACACCCTGGCCAATTTCAAACTACCAATGTTGCCACTGAATGGTGGAGTGAGGCAGCGGTGTCCCATGGCAGAGCATTAAATAGTATTTCTACCATATGGATAGAATAGATGCAGATCAAGAACATAGGTAATAGTAAAATAATTAGGGAATGAGGAATTTTGAGTGTTTATTTGTTTTTAATATACATATGTTCCTCGACTTACAATGGGGTTATGTCCCAATAACCCTATCCTAAGTTGAAAATATTGTAAGTTGAAAACACTCTTAATACCACTAACCTACTGAACATGTAACTTAGCCTGGACTTCCTTAAACATGCTCAAACACTTGTAGTAGCTTTAAGTTGGGCAAAATCATCTATCACAAAGTTTATTTTATGATGAAGTATTGCACATCTTATGTCATTAATCGAGTCTGTACTGAAAGTGAAAAGCAGCCTGGTGGTGTGGGTACAGGATGGTTGTCAGCATAGGGGGTGTTGACCCCACTGATCACGTGGTTTCTACAGTCCAGCATCACCAGAGAGGCTCCTACTGCCTATCGCTAGCTGGGGAAAAGATCCAATTCACAGTTTGTAGTATAGTTTCTACTGAACGTGTGTCCCTTTGGCACCATTGCAAAGTCAAAAAGTCTTGCACTAAACCGTTATAAGTCAGGGACCATCTGTAATTTATCTAATTGTCATTTTGTTTAATTATCATTTTGTATAATTCTGAATAATGGCTGTGATTAACAACTATCTTGCAGATTCCTGAAACTTACACTCTGCCCTTGTGACCTGGCCCGAGCCAGCTTCATCACTGTGCTGTCTCTTCAATAGCCAGCTGGTAACTGGAGGAGGTAAACACGCAAGGGCGCTCTTCCCCATGGCAAAGAACAACATGAGGCAGAGATGGCAAGCTGGTTTGACCCAAGTATCACTCTTACCAGTTGTTCATAACTTAAAAGGCTCTGTTGAAAAGATTTCTGAAACTTTGTTATGCAGACAGCTCCATAGTCTATTAGCAATGTTCACAGTGGGCTAGGACAGAGGGCACGTTAGATTTTATTCCACATATTTTTCATTTACCTAAGCAAAAAAGAGTTTATGGGAGCAGGTAATATGCTTGACTCTCCTTACACCTATGCACCATCTGCCTGTGTTCCAAATACAGGGTTTGTGGTATTTCTGGGCACCAGATGTACCCCCCACCCCCACTGTTCCACATTTGTTGCTGCATCCCAGACACTGCCCCACACACTCATCCTGGTCCTCTGCCCTGGTGGCCATGACAGTATGCTTAGGGGGTGTCACTACAGATCTTGGCTAACATTCTGGAGAGCTCTGGCACTTGATTCCACGATCTTATCTCTCAGTCCCTGTAGTCCTTGGTTCCACACTTTACCCTGAGATCTGCTCCATCCCTTGCATTTGGTGGCTCGCATGGAATCCCTTCTATGCTTTGCAGACGTCAACTGCTTGTTGTCCTCTCAGCTCAGACTCCCTACCCCATGGGGAGGAGACTTTCTGTTACTGAACTGTAGGTTCAAGAAATCTTTCCCAACAAGGTGAGGCTTCCTGTGGCCTCTCCCACTGCCAACCACGGGAGAGAGATGCTGTAGTTTTTCACAAGCCCAGTGAGATATTCCAGCTGAGATGACCTCCAATTACCTGGCACACAGTTTGTGACCAAGTGCTCATTCTGCCATATCCGAGTCAACCAATATTTCTCTGTCTGTAGGAGGGTTTAAAACTGGAGGGCAGAAAATCAATCAACTGTATTTTATGCAATTCCTCCAACCCTTGGAAAATTCACTGTTTTTATCACTAGAAAATGGTGACTAGCAGTATTAGAAACCAAGGTGACCTTCCAATGGCTTTTACAAGTTAAATACATTTGAGAAAAACTTGTTGGCATTTTCATAACAAATAGAGGTTCAATGGTTTCCCTTTTTATGCTAACTGTTGGCTTTAAAAAATAACAAGAAGTTGTCTCATATTCACCACCTGGATGACAAATTGTCCTTTGCCCTGAAATGAGGCTGAAATCTGGTTAACATGCTTCTCACAGGAAGGGTTCTTAGGCTTTTCAGGAAGATGAAAAGAAAACACAAAGAAAGAAAAGGCATCTGCTGGAGCTGCTGCCACTTGACAAAGGGCAAGAGTTGCACATTTTAGCTTCTTAGTTTTATTTTTAAATCATCATCAACTTCATCAAGCATTTGGTTTATCACACCAGTGTTTAGATCCTGAGCCTGTCAGAGTTCATATTCAAAAGAAGGAGACACATTGAAACCACAGGTGAGAATCGGCAAACAGGTGGCCCAAGCTGCAAAAGGACAACACCAGAAAAATAATACTCGAAAAATAATTGTATAAAAGTATAAAAAGTAAAGTGTTCTTTAGAATGCAAATTTGGTGAGCCTCAAACACCAGTCTTCTGGAGTCTGGGAAGACTGGATGGTGATTTAAACAGCTACGAGCTGGCTTTTAACTAAGATCTAAGTTCAGAGACTTTGAATGCTGAGGTTTAAGTTTCTTAAAGAAAATGAGAACAAAGGTAAAGAAGATGGAATGCGCCTGCTTTACAAACGGGGCATACAGGAAATGCCTTAACGGAGATAGAGTGGAAATAACTTCTGCTTCTTATATGCTATTTACTTGAAGCATGTTTTATCCTAAACATATCCTTCTGTGCATTGTTTTCATTATCCTCATCAGGAGATTATGAGAACACTTACTTAGTTAAAAATGCTTGTCTTTCATTCCCTCAAGACTCATCAAGTGCTGGATTAATGTAGAAGGGATAAGTAAAATTGAAAAGGAATTTTTTCTTTACTGAATCACAGAGAACATGACTTTTAAAAAATGTTCTTAAGAGAGAAAAGGTCTTTTCACAGTGGTAACGCTTCATATTTTAGATGAAATGTGCATTTAATTAAAATTCCATGTGACAATCATCATATATTATTTAAATACCAAATGATTATTAAAATCACATTTAATTGTGGTGGAAAAATATAACAGATATGAACCCAGGAAACAGCTGTTAAACATCACCAAAATTTTCTCTATCAGCTTTATTTTCCTCAAGCATTTCCCAGTTATAAGCAGCCTAGCTTTAAGTACTATTTGTAATATGCACACACACACACACACACACACACACACCCCAATGATATTATGACAAGAAATTTTATTGAACTGAATGACAG
Organism: Manis pentadactyla; assembly: GCF_030020395.1. Lineage (NCBI taxonomy): Eukaryota > Metazoa > Chordata > Mammalia > Pholidota > Manidae > Manis > Manis pentadactyla. Next base: position 50,761,066 of record NC_080025.1, read on the forward strand.
TTTTACAAGGGTTCTCGATGATTCAAAAATAGTAACAGCAGTATCAAGCCTGGATTTTTCGTGTCTGCAAGGGGACCCTGTCTATGATACATGATACAGAACCAAAGGCCGTCTAGAGATCAAATATGGGTCATGTTGAAGATGGGAAAGAGGATGAGGTCTGAGACCTCAAATGAATATTAACAGACAAGGCAACTACCACCTCATGGTTAAGTATGTGCCAAAGGGTTTTGTGATGCTCATCTGCCTCCATACGACTATTACTATATTCTGCCAAACTTACAAACTTTGAAGGCACTTGGCTATCTACTACTTAACTTTCAAAACAGCCAGTGAAATTAAGTGCTCTATGACAAAATGGGTTTTGCATAACCAAACATCTCAATGCAGTTCATTAAGGTGAACCTTTGATTTAGGGATTGCAAATGAGGCAGTGGCTGCCACCAGGTTTGTGGGCCAAATTGCAAAGGGGAAAACATTAGACTTCTATAAAGCTCTCTCCCTCTGCTCTTTGGTGCACTTTACTCACTTTGTGACTCCTCAGAAAGCCAGGTATTTTGACTCCAGATTCCAAAAGCCCTGAATGATGAGCTACCCCCAACCCCTGCACTGTGGCATCATGCCCAAATCAGTTCTTCCCCAAAAGTCTGCCATTTGATAGTTATATTCCTTTCCATTCTGGACCCCTCCCCACCAAGTCCCGTTCATTAATGCCTGGGCAAGTGGCAAACTGTTTAAAATAACTCAGAGGAATACACTGACTTGCTGCGCGTGATCTCCAATTATGAAGGGGAGCCATGCAAAAGGATGCTCTGCCCTGTACCGCCCCACTCACCTTCCTGCCTCCTGGCTTCCCTCTGCCTTTGATTTTGTTTTGTTTTAGAAAAGTAGCCTGGGACATCTGTGTAAGAATGTGATGTCAGCACAAACGTCTAATTCCTGTCTTTCCAGATCCCCATTAAAATGACCAATAGAGACAAAAAGAAGAGAAAAAACTGCACCCAGGGCTGATGCCTGGGAAGGCTGAGATGTGCACACCATCTCCAAGAATTTCTGCTAGAGGAGAACAAATTGAAAGAAAAGGCAAACTCATGGCTCACCGTCGTGGAAGAGGGGCAGTGCACAGACACAGTGAGTGGCAGAGACACAGGCAGAAACCTGCTAACAGCCCTCAGGTTAAAGGAGTGAGGCCGACAGGAGGTTAGACCACTGGGAGGTCAGGAACACATCTGGATTCCTTCAGCATGTTGGAAAAGTGCAAGCTGCTCCCTGGGGGGAGTCAGGGCACGAGGCTTCCCTGCAGTCCAGCCTGGGCCAGGCAGCCGTGCTGGGGCAGAGGCGCGAGGAATGGTTTTTGTGCCCAGAACCACAAATGCATCTCGGCTTATTTGCGGAGGATACATTCTTGGAAGGAGAATAACAAGCCCAAGGATATGAAAATGTTTGTGATTACTGATCAGAAAAGTGCTCCATAAAAAGACTGTTCCTCTTTACACCTCCACTAAGCAGCGACCCTGGCCAATTTTGGACAGTAACAAAAGATTTTAAAAAATGACAATGTGTCATTGTTTAATTTGTACCTGAGTATTAAAAAAATTGAATTCTTTTCTCTTTTAATGTGCATGGATGTCTTCTTTTGGAGTTGCCTTTGCCCATTTTTTCTCCCATCTGGGGGCCTATCTATTTCATACTGATTTGTGAAACCCTACCTATGAGGGAAGGTACCACTTCAGGGAAATACATGATTCCAGTTGTTTCTTTCCATGTTTAAGGCAGAAAAAGTCTGTCTCCTGAGGAATGGTAGTAGAAATGCACTCAAGGAAGTAGACCCAGTAGGACAAATGTATCATTATAATTTACTGCTTTGTAACTTTTTCTTGGCCTGATGGTTTTAGAAGATGCTCTGATTTCATGCTGCTTTCAATTTTGTTTTTTAGTGTGGGAATCTGAGTATATGTGTCCCTATTCAGATTTTATAAGGTAAGCCTCAAATTAGATCACCTTGTCTGAGAAACAGGGAGAAGAGAACACTTCTAAGGAATGCCTCCGAGTGAGTGGGGACGATGCTTGTCATCCGCACACCTCTTTTCTCTCCAGTGATATTAACAGATCCTGGGAGACAAAGGCTGTAACTTGCTCATCTTTTTTATTGCCCCCCCACAGCCTAGCAAGGTGTCACAAGATGGGTATTTAATATATAAAAGATTGATAGGTAAGTTTTAAGAGACCAAGGATCACAGCCCTAAGCATTGAGGACAAATGAGCAGGGAGCAGCGGGCCCCCAAAAGGAGAGGATTCTGGCAGTAAGAAACCAAAGATAAACATTGCCTGTTTTATAGCTTTGCTTCAGGAGCCTTGAGTTCCAGGACAGGCATAGCTAATTCCACACTTAAACAAATATTTTCTATGGGGTTTGAAAGAAGCTTTCACAGGCATCTACTGCAGCCTAACACTACTCAGTTCCTATTAATAGCCGCACTCGGAATGGTCACACAACTCTCTCCCTGGAACCTGTGACTTCAGAGTGTCTGCTGCTGGCTGAGCGAAGACTCTGACCACTGTGCCCACGGAAATCCTTATGGCCCTTAAATTTGGCTGGCTTTTTTAAGTAAGTGATTTCATTCTGAGAAATGAGAAAAAAGTAGCTTGTGCTGGATACCTGGATATCTTATCCTTTACTTACTTCTTAACTGATCCTGCAAATGCTTTACAGATGCTCTGCTGGCTGTCAAGGGGGTAACTCATGCCCTGGAGGCCTTTGTCATCCCATTTGAAGACCCAAATGAAACAGGCTGGTTTCAGAGCTGCAGCGGCTTGCAGTGCGCCACAATTGAATTCCACTCTCTAATGAGTTCCCCTAAATCTGCCATCAGATGACTTTATTGACTTTCAGATCATAATTAACCAACACTCACTTTTTGCAGTTATTTTGACTTTTTTTTTTTCCCCATCCTGTGATTGAATGTCTGGACCCAACCTAAGCCATGAATTCCCACAGACATTTAATGACCAGACACCAACAAGGGACACTGTCTCTCCTTGTCACTTCCAAAAGAAATATTACTGGGGGTTGGGGGTGCGGATGGATGGAGGAAAAAAGCAGCCTAAAGTATTTTCCAGAACTACTTGAAGTCTTAAAAGGTAACTAGGAGGAAAGTAACCCATCAATGGGTAATTGACACTGTTTGTGACGTTTTTATTACTTTTCAATTAGAGGAGGTGACAGAACATTCGGTTACCTTCCAGACCAGTAAATTCTCCAGCCCAGAAAGTTCTGGCTTCATTAGAAGCACATGCTGGTTAAAGCTGTCGATGAACAAGGCTAAATCATTTGCCACCTTTTCCTTTTTACTTGTTGGCTGAGATAAAATCCTGTGATAAATGAGCAATTAGACAAAGACCCCATTATTTTTTTAAAGGGATCTGTTTGTTCTCTTCAGCATTCCCCATCATTTCAATGTGAAGTCCAGCATCCCATACACTACCTGAGTTGATGTCTGCTCAGTAAACAGACTCTGTACTTTAACTCACACATGGGTGTGCACACATGTCCCACAGCCTGAATGCCTTTTGTAAAGTATTCTTTGAAATCGTAAGCAGATAGATTTAAATACTTCTCAATTGATAGGAGTCAAGACCTGGCACCTAGACAAGTCAATTAATTAGTGAGGCAGTCTTATGGGCAGAGCCATGAGTCCCATTTTGCTGATGGGAGATCTGTGGCCCAGAGGAAGTTAAGATCAGTTAGACATGAGGGCTAATTGCACAGATGTCACTTAAAGGCAATTTATGTCCTTTCCTCCAAACCCCTTATTTCCTAACAATCACAACTCGTCCTTAGCAGCCCCTGTTCCACCAGGCACAACTGTGTATTCTGAGGCAGTTCAAGTTCTCTGAGCTCCGGTTTCCTAATTTGTAGAGGGGTGGGTGCTGCTTTTTTCCCTTGCAAGGCTTTTGTGAAGGTTAAATGAGGTGCTATTGCTAAAGCACTTTGCACAAGCTTTGCTGACCAGAGTAATTGGTTAGTGTAGGAAAGCAAATGATAAAAAGCAAATTAAGACCGCTAATCAGGATTTCATGCTTGCAGATGAGAAACCCACTGGGTTTGGGGCCCTAGAAGTATGTTAGTCCCCGCGAGAATCCAGCAGGGGTGAACTCTTGTTCCCCTAAGTTACAGGTGAACCTCTGAACAGGGATGAAGCTCCTGTGGTCCCTGTATAATGTCTGTGTCTGGGAGACAGGGCTTGTGGGGGGCTCTGGTGCACACACACTTGCAGACGTGGCCTCTGCCACTCTGGTTTGGATTATCTCACATCACTTCTCGCATCAGCTTCCACTCTAAATTTGAAGCACACCTTGAGCAGACTCATGCTGAAGTTCAAAGGAGTCTGGTAACTGATTAAAAATGTCTTTCCCAGTTTGTGGCTCCTCGAATTAAGAAACTGGCCAGAGGCAGAGGGCCTCGGGGAGGTGCCAAGAAAGGCAGTGCAGAGGATGGGGGTGGGCTCAACCTTAGACTAAGAGGGTTGGAGGTCTCGTGGGCCCAGAGCTTGTCAATGACTGGGTGTGGCCGACACCCGACCTGGGCACTGGGCGTTTGCAGATGCATCTCTGTTGGCTACTATAGAACCGAGAAACTGCTTACAGTTATCCTTTAAATTATTATGATTTAAATTATTCCTTGATCAAAATTTGGGTGGCTGGAATCTAGGGTCCAATGGAGCCCATGGAGCCCATGGAGGCTGGACGGGGTGGTTGGAAGTCTGCCTGAACTTGCTAGAGCCTAGCTCTCCAGGGCCAGTGTCTAAATCGGCTGCCCATGTGGATTTAGGAAAAAATTAAGGCATGTGGACATGTGAAGAAAAATGTGTTCTTAAAACAGTCCTCTGTGCAGTCCTTCAGGAAACTAAGATTGTGAATAGTAATTCTTTTTTGTATAATCTTTTTCCAAAAATCTCTTCTGAAATGTAGATGAGTGATTACACTGAAATGGCTCTTGGCTGCTCCGTTTGGAGAAGCACAGATTACAGCGATTCAGGCAGGCTTGGCAGCCAGGCGGACTTCGATGCAAATCAGGGGCTTCCATTTGGGCATGGGAGTTTGGGAAAGTCACTTCACCTCCCTAAGCCTCAGCTTGCCCTGCCACAAAAAGGGGGAAATAACATTCAGTTAGGGCTCATTAGGAGGGTGGAGACAGGTGCTGTGATTACCCTCGGCACAGGAACAGTAAGGACAAGGAGTGCTCAGCACAGGGCAGCTACTGATGCTGCTGGTGGTATCATTCTTCTACCTCTCTGATGAGTCCCAAGAATGAAACACTGTTAAATGGTACAGTTGGGATAAAGAAGGAAAGTGGTAGAGGCCCGAAGGGCATCAGAGTCTGCAGCACAGGAGGCTTTACACACCTCGCCTCCCTTGATCCTCGCCCCACCCTGCCCGCAAGGTGTCACTCGGCGTTTTGCATAGGGAGAAAGGAGACCCCCTTAGTGAGGTAGTTTACATATTCAATTAGCTGGGAGGTAAAGGAGCCAGGATTCAGACCCCGGGCTGCTGGACATGATAGCATAGAGCATAAGCCTTTCAGCTAAAGGACAGCCTGCCCCACTGCCTGGGGACTGCACCACTTCCCTTCTGCTTAAAGCCCTTTCCTTCGCTTATGTTGCTTACAAAGCATGGAGTTCTTCCCTTTCCCCAAATCCCTTCTTTTCCTCATTAATATGTATTCATCCTCTTCTAGGTGAGTTGAACATGACTTTTCTGATCTTTAGTGCTGGGCTAATGACCCTTGTTGGATTCCTCCATCACCTACTGCACACACCTGCACTGTCACCTCTGACCCTCTGGCTTGGAATAATCTGTGTATAGTCTTCCCACTGGACAGTAAGCTCCTTCAGGGTCACACTCAGCCACACACTCTGATACATACAGCCTGACCACCAGAGAAGCTCAATAAATGTTTGTTACATTAAACTCAACCAAACTCAAGAATTTTGTTTCCACACTCATGGTTTTTCCTTTATCTATAAAATAGAAATGAAAAAAAAACAGTAAGAACAATTCTGTTTTGATTATGGCTCAGTGCTCACATGGACAAACTCACATCTGCTTAATAAGGCCTTTGTTCCTAAATGCACATAAAGAAACAGGACACCTTGGACCAAAGGTGGCTCCAAAGCACATTTAACTAAAAGTGAGATTCTAACCACCACTTAAGTGTTTCCAAGTTTTCATGTTAAAAAGAATAAATAAATCACATTTTTCAAAATAACTGCAGGAAACAAGCATACAAACCAGAAAACAACTTTTCTAACATCCCCCAGTCTCAGTTTGTAGAGGTAACCACCACTGACAGCTTGGAATGTGAGTGGTAGTTACTATCTGGTATGCATCCTTTTAGACCAGTGTTGCCCAACAAAGCTTTTGTCTGATGGTGAAATGTTTTATGTCTGTACGATAGCTACTAGCCATTCATAATGAGCACTTGGGATGTGGCTAGTGTGACTGAAAAATGAACTGCTTAATACGATTTAATTTTAATTCATTAAGATGTATATGGACATAGCTACATTTGACTGGTGGCTGCCATATGGGCAAGAGGTCTGTATCTTGTCTTTGAATATGCAAGCCTTTATGTTCAATATAAACATAAATTTTAAGAAAGCACATTTTACTTATACTGATGGCACTGCTCACTAAAGCTTATTTGCCTGTGGTACCACGAGATGGTTTTGTCATTCTGTTCTAGGGCCTATAGGGAACTGTGCTGAGATAGATAGACATGAACAGGTGAGATCTGGAAGTGATTCATGGTAGTTGGTTTATGGTCTTTTGTTTCCTTTTCTCTTTTAAAATTCTCAGTGCAAAGAAATACAATCATGTGGCAGAAGAATATCCTATCTGTAAGTGACATTCTGTAAGAAGGCTGTAGGATCGTTTCCTTTAATGTTATTATAACAACATAAATGGTCTTAATAATCTGGGATATTTTAGTATTAGTCATGCTTATAGCTGGGGGATGGGCTACATGGTAGTCTCGAAAGCTTGATTCTGGTAAACTCCATATCCCTTTCATAAATCCTAGCATCTTTTTGGAATGAATCATTTTTCCTTTATGACTACAGTGAAAAAGCCGTTAAGCAAATATATCTTAAGTTCTGATGTACAAGAATACCATGCTAAGGGGGATAGCACCATGCGAGCTGTCCTAGCAGCAGAAGGGAAGGCTGAGATAGTCACATAAAACCAGCAGCCATGGCTCTGCCCTGCGGGGAGTGGGCTGGGTGACTGGGTGTCTGATCTGGGTAGGGTTACACTCTGTGGTTTGAGCTCTGGAACTGGAGGCCCCACCTTAACGAACTGGCTCTGCCTGTTAGTCACTAGTTGATTTGCTCAGTTGCTTTACCATGGCTGCTCTAATTAATGACTCCCACTCATGAGTTTAATCCCCATGTGGACCTGTGAGCTCAGGCGCCAGCCTGAAATGGAGCCTGCCGCCATTTGTCACAGGATCAGGGGCACAGAATATGGCAGAGGCACTGGCCAGAACACTGACCCAGGTCCTACAAAAATCCAACTCTTCATTCAAATGTAAAAAAGGTGAAAGTGATGATGTTGAGTCCAAACTACTCTCCCTAACAAAAAGAAATCAATTGTAAGGGCTTGAGTTAAACATTGTCCGAGAGTGTTCCACCTTTATTCCAAAGGCTCAATTTTTTTTTCAAATTTGAAATCATCTGAACATCACCTTTACTAACTCACGATTGTAAAATATCAGAGTCTACATGACAGCTTCTCTAGGACTCTCATCAGAAGGAGAAGGGGAAAGAGGATACCAAATTACTTTGTATGTCGATAGGCAAGAAGGTCATTCCCTGGATGACCTGATGAAGGTCAAGTCCCTCTTTGGCATTAAAGGCACTGTGACTTTTGATAATTCAATAAAGCTGACAACTTTTCTACTGAACTTGATTCAGAGGCCTGTAGTATCTGGGACAGTTATAGAAATGCACAGTCTGTCTCTTCAGAGCCCAGGTGGTTTGTATGCACATTAAAATCTGAGGAATACTACAGATAAAGCATCTGAGCTTTACTTCCTAAGGGGATCCTGATGCCCAAATCCTGTTTGGCCCCCAAGGTCCTTGTTTATAGAATGTATCTTGCAATCTTTCTAATGTAAATCAACTTTTCTTTCTCTGCACCCACAATGCCTGGCATTTACAAAGCATTCCATTTCTCTGCTTTTCTCCAAGTTTTCTGCCCAGAGTTTGCTGAAATGTTGCCGGGTTTGCTCTGGGAAGCCAGGTGGCTGCGTTTGAGACAAAGATTTGCTGTAAGTTGATTACCATCTAGGCTCTGAAAAATTAAGTGGAAACATCTGTTGTAAGGTCAAGATGAATTTAGTTGACACTCAGGACAGATCTCTGAAATTTGCACACAATACAAGGCCAGAGTCTCCGTGTTCAGGGCGGCTGCTGAGGAAAGCCTCTGCCAAGGACACAAGGGATGTGAATCACATCCTGGTTGCTGAGTCTTCAAGTGAAGGAGAAAAGCACAGACAACATGCAATGGTGTGGAAAGCGGAACATTTGCATACAGAACAGAGCACAGTGGGAAATACCTGTGTTCCTCAGATTTGAATTCTCTTCATTGCTTCATGGAGAAGAAGACATTGTCTTGACACTCTTAGAAATCTTCTTCATTCCAAAATGGTTTTCATCTGGAATTGACTGATTGCATTCCTGCCTCTGGTTCATGAAAATTGCCTTACAGTCCCCAGATTCCAGCTCAAACCTGCAGAATCAGATCTCCACGTGTGGGCCTAGGTGCTTCTTTTAATCACCGACTCTGCAGGTAATCTTGAAGCACACTAAGTCCATAGTTTGGGGCTATACTGGGGTGTCCTATTGTATCTTGGTAAAATTCTGTTGAAGATGATGCCAATAGTCATTGTCACAAGGAACCAGCCCTGTAATGAGAGCTAGAGTTTCAAACTGCCTAAAGTTGAGTATAGGGATCTTTAGCCCAAACTCTTGTGCATGAACCTGGCCCAACTTGTGGAAAAAGAGGCTAAGGTCAAAATGTTTGCCTAGGTACTCTGGGGCCATAAAAACTTTGAACTGAATGGGGTTCAAAAACTGTCCAAGGGCCAAAAGGACATTTTAGGCATTGATTCCTGGAGAAAGTGACAAAGGAAGGAAGTTGATATTGGATCCAAGAGTGTTGTATGCATCATTTTGTGCAAGGACCTAATTTCAGATGTTTATTGATCACTTACTATACAGATGATTATTCCACAAGACTGGTGTGCAAGGTACATGCAGGCGAAAAGGGCCATGAGGAGCAAATGTGAGAAACAGAGGGAGAATGTTAGAATAGCCTTTCAGACGCCCTGGTCTGGGCAGAGCTGACTGAGCTGATGTTCTGACAGCAGCCTTGTTGCCCATGTGTCTGCCCTAATTTTAGATTTCAATTCTGATGGCTGGATTGGGCCAGTCATAGTGTGTGGGGGCAGCCTGGGAGTGTGGGGAGTGTGAGTGTGTGTGTGAGTAGGGCTCCCTTCTTTTGTAATGACTTTATTCGGTGACATGGAAACTGTTATGTTATCAACATTATGTAAAGTTCTATGTAAACACAGCCTCAATCCTCCCCTTCCAACCTTCCCCAAATATTCTTTGATCCAAAAGAGGAATTCTGGAGCATGCTGGCTTGAGCCTATGGGTGCACCTAGTTGTCTTTCTCCATGGACTTCCTGCCTCTTAACCCAGCCCCTGGTTAGAATTATTAGTCTTCCTTTCGTAGAGTAAAAATCTGAGCTTGAACCCCATGTTGTTGGCCACAGTCCTTGCTGAGGGGCGTTCATAGGGACTCCTGCCAGCTCAAACGTCCACATACCTGCCAACCCTGGTCATACTGTTCTATTCCATGAGGAAACTTCTTGTTAGACCCTCTAATATGGATTGTTGGCTTGGTCTTTTGTCTCACTCTTAGATACTAAACTCTGTCTGCTGGGCTGGATTTCCTCCAAGCATCAGCAGCTGGGTCAAGCTGCCTACCACCTGTCCCACCCCAGGAGGGAAAGGCTGATTTTAAGGTCTGGCCCCTCTTCACTCTCACTGTCTTCGGGCTCCTCAGTCCACTCAATTAATTGAGTCATGCCTGGCTGTGTTCCAAGATATAACCCAGACAGAGGGAGAAGCTGCCTTTTGTTTGCAGGAGGATAGCAGTCTTACAAGAACGCTTGTAATGATCTGGCCACCATTGCAATAATGCTACAACTCAAAAGAACTCCTCATAAATTAACTCATACATGTTACTGACATCACAGCCTCCTCCAGTCTTGGTGACATAACAATCAGTATTCTAATCTCGTAGGGAAAGAAACAACCGTAGGTAGAAAAAAGAATCTCAAGTTTTTCCACCCATAATAACTGCCTAAAGTCTACTTTACAGTATTTCAGTTCTCCAATTACATGCACAGAGGTAGTGATATTCACTAGTGGGAGACACCCATGTAGAAATCTTTTTCCAACCCTGGGCATACATTGTGTAATTAATAACAAACTCTTTGGGTATGCACAGTTCTTTTCATTCCACGGATTCCCAAAGCACTTTTACAAGTTTAACTTGGGCTAAATATCCCCATTACCTCATCCAGCACTGAAATGTAACAACCTCCAGGGGAAACTGTGGCAGCTGCTTAACAATGCACAGACATACTGAACCACAGCATGAGTGCAGGAGGCTGTGGGTTCACAGCTCTTTTATTTTGTATGGCAAGAGATGCACATCACAGCCTCCTCCAGCCTGATCCAGAAGGAAAGGATCAGGAAATTGCCTGGGTACTCACCACAGTCTGCATGAATGTGTTCTTCATAGAATCTTAGAGGAACAAAGCACTTCCACCCAAGGCATGTATCCCAGCCAAGCAACCCTTGTGGTGCTAGTGGGTCAAGGAGGGAAAGGATTGGGCAGTGAGATGTTTCTGGAAGGTTGCCTAGAGGGATAGCACTTGGCAGAATTTCCTGGTTGTTGACAATTTAAACCCATACAAATGATTCATGTATTATAGGTGCTGGTCAGTGTCGTGTTCTCCTCCAGATCTGTTCTGCTCCTCTCCACTGCTCTTTCCCTGAAAGGCTGACCTTTATGGAGTGCCTCCCTGGGGTTCCCCTGCCCTCTGGCTTCTGGGCTCAGCCAACAGTTGGAGAGCAGTGATGCTGGAATGTTTATTTTCCCTGTGCTGATCTTCCTCCCCCAAAAAGTCTGCTGCTCTGATCAGATGGCCCTCTCCTCCAGTTACAGCGGCTCTTTCTGCATTACATTCCCATTCCCCCTCCTTGTCCCTTATACCTCCAGTGACAAGGGCTCCCTGATGTAGCCAGTTGCAGAGCTTTCACTTTCCCTTGTTAGTTTCCCTTAAAATCTCCCCACCCCAAGTCCCCTTTGGTAAAGCATCCATTCATTTATTACTTACCAAATACCCTGTTTGAGTGTGCTATCTGCTGGGACCTGACAATTCATGGTAGGAGCATATATGAGAGAGAACAGAAGAATAAATATTTACATTAGTAGTTAATTTGAATGAGCATCCACCTTGAGCCAGATAAAATTTGCATGCTTTACATGTACATTCTCATTTGGTTTACTCTTTATTCATCATATATTTTGATTATCTGCATATCAACTATAATTAATTCTAGGCTTTGGGAACTAGTGTTCAAAGCAGAAGTAGATTTGGAACTTGTGTAGCTCAAATCATACTGAAGGGGCTCAGGAAGTATGACTTAATACTGCAAGCATCTTGGGAACAAAGCTGGGAGTTATGGAGTGAGGGAAGGGCCATAATTTTGTGGGTGGTCAGGGAAGTCTTCTGTGAGATGGAGCCATGAAGGAAGAACTGAAAGTGAACCCTGTGGGAATCTTGGAGAGGTGAGGGCAACTATTGTTTCTGTTTGATGGATTTTTTCAAATGAGGCTTTGAAATGTGAAATTACTTGCTGAGGGTATGTAGCTAAAAACTGGCAGAGCCAATACTATCTCACTGATGAAATAATAGGCAAGAGATCAATGGAATAGAATAAAAAACCAAACAAGAGGCCAGCACATGTATGGTTGACTGAGTTTTGATAAAGGTCTCAGGGAAATTAAATGGAGAAGGAATAATCCTATCAATAAGTGGTTCAAGGACAATGGATAGCCACATAACATCTTTCACTATTAACTCACACCATACAAAAACAGGAAAAGTCAATGTAAAGAATTATTGACTTTATGTTCTTTATATTCAGAGATTAAAGTAACAATGGATTGGCTTGTAAGAAAAAAAAAATACTCGAAATTACAGACATAGCAGATATCAGGAGAAGCTACTGTCTCCAGGGCTGAGATCTAGATGTTGGTAGACAGGGCATGGCTGTGGGCCCCTAGGTGGCAAAGAATCACTGTGGTGCTGTGCTGGTGGGTAGGACATGCTGGCAACTGATAAGCCTTCAGTGCCCACAGGCAAAGCAAAAATATTTACCAGGCCCAGATCCATTTCCACAAAGCAGGCAAAGAGGATAAATTTGTAGATGAGAGGTATAAGCCTGAAGTTTTTATCACTTCCAAAAGAGAACATGGAAGAAATTTGTGTGACTTTGTATGAAGCAAATATTTCTTAGGACACAGAAAGCACAAATCATGAAAGAAAAAAAATTGATAAATTGGACCTCATTGAAATTAAAATCCTTTGCTCTTTGAAAGATATTGTTAAGAAAATGAAAGGACAAACTAAAGACATTTTGCAAAACACATATTTGAAAAAAAGGCTTGTTATAAAATATATAACTTTCATATACTCTTTGCTAGAAATCAAACAACCCAATAAATAATGGGCAAAATATTTGAACAGTCACTCCACGTGAAAAGATTTACAGATGGTAAACACACAAATTACTTCAATATCATTAGTTTTATGTAAAGGGAAATTAGAATCAAAATGATACTATAAGTCATTTACAAATGGCTAAAATTAAACTGTCAAACCAAGTGTTGGGTGGGGATGCATAGGAACTAGAACTTGCATTCATTGCTGGTGGCAATGCAAAATCCTACAACCACTTTGGAAAATAGTTTGGCAATGTCTTATAATGTTAAACATCCTCTTAACTCATGACCCGGCAATCTTACTCCTAAGTATTTATCCAAGAGATATAAAGCATATGCTCACACAAACACTGGTATGTATATGTTTACAGCAGTCTTATTCATAATTCACCCAACCTGGAAACAACTCTAATATCCATCAACTGAATGGATACACAAAGTGTGCTTAATAGATACATTGAAATACTACTCAACAATAAAAAGGAAGGGGTTACTGATAGTGTGCATCATGAATGAATCTGAAAAACATTATGATGAGTGAGAGAAGCTGGACACAAAAGTCTATGTAAAGTATGATTCCATTTATACAACATCCTAGGAAACACAGAACTATAGGAACAGAAACCAGATAGTAGATGCCAACAGTGTGGATGGAGGGAATTGACTACAAAGAGCCATGAGGAATCGTTTTGGGATGATATGTGCATGTGTGATGGAGATATACTATCTTGAACATAGCCACATAAAAATTTGCCAAAACTCATGGAACTGAACAAAAGGGGAAATTTTACTGTATATAATTTGTTGCTCAATAAACCTGATCTTAAAAAATTCATATCTAAAAATATTTACAGACAGTTAAAAGGCACAAACTTCAGTTTAGGTACCCCCCAGATCACATTGAATTAGCCCATTCTCTTACTAATGGGCATTTCTAAAGCCCTGGTAATTTGCTGTTATAATATAGCTCTATGAAGACTCAGCCACAAGGCTCTTGGTGGATATATATCCTTGATTCTTTTGCAATTGTAATCCACTCAACTACTAAATTAAAAATTGCTGGTTTACATAGGTACATGTTTGGTAGAAACTGCCAAAAAAGTTTTCCAAAGTCGTTGTAAGCTTTATGATCCCACCAGCACATATGAGAATTGCGATGTCTCTACATTCTCTCCAATAGTTGGTATTTCCAGGTTTTTAAAAATAAGAATTGAAAAATGTAACTTTAACCATTTGTATGCATCTATGGTGGATCACATTTTGGTTTCAGTTCGGCTTTCCCTTATAAAAAATGTTGTTGGGCACCTTTTCACATACTTGTTGATCATTTGGCTATCTTCTTTTAAGAAATTCCTTTTCAAGTCTTTAAACATTAAAAAAATGAGTTGTTTTTCTTTTTTAATATTGATTTTAGAAGTTATTAATATATTCAAGATGAGAGTCCTTGTCAGATATATGAGTTGCAATTATCTTTCTCAGGGAAAATTTTGACCAATTATAGTTTAGATAAGAGGATGTGAAAGGTACAATCAGTGGCTGATGCACATTTATCTTTTAAAACTCAGTAGCTAATGTGGGAAGTAGAGACTTTGGCCATCCCCTGCTGTCTACCCTTATCTTGGTATAATGAAAGTTGGCTAGATGTTCACCAAACCCAGTTCTTATCTTCCCACCTACTGTAAGACTTTATTCCCCAGTCTTCTTTTCAGTTACCTGTGGTCATATGACCAAGTTCCAACTATAGGAGTGTGGATAGGAATGATGCATCCTACTTACTAGCCTGGATCATAACCCTCCTGCATAATTCTCCACTTTCTCTTCCCTGCCAGTCTCCTGACTGAGTGGAGAGGGCTCTGAGGCCCCAGAGGATGGTAGGACCACAGGATGGAGGGGGCCTGGCTCCCTGAGCAACTGCATGGAGTAGAACTTGCCTCCCCACTCCCTTCCCTACTTAACTACCAAATGAAATTGGTATGAGTGAGAAACACACTTATTGTGTATCAGTCTGCTATTTGGGGTTTATCTCTTAAAGAAGCTGGTATTACTCTAAGTAATATACTTGGATATTTAAATCTGCACTTGTGTAAATCAGGGCTACTCCTTACTATGAAAGTTCTACTTTCCAAAACAATGGGGGTCATTTAACCCCTGTACTCTCAATCCCTGGCTACCATCAGCACCTTTATTTCTACAGTGACTCTGAGAGTCTTACTTTTCATCAGTGGAATCAGTTCAGGGAGGAGTGCAGCGAAGAAATAGAGGATGGATTGAATCTGCCCACACTTCCTTCTTGTAGCCACCAATCCCTTCTAGTGAGCTGAGAGAGGCTGAATGGAAGGACTCCTTCTGGACTTAGTTCTGTTTTGCTTCTGCAAGGGAAGCCCGCTTCCAGCTGGGGCCATTATGTAGGTACTGGCCCTCCACAGGGTCTTAGAGCCCTTCCGCTTGACAGCACCTGCCAGCCTGGGAGATACTGCATCTGTCAGAAGAGCACCCTATACTGTGGCTTCCTGGGGTAGGAAAATTTTCAATTTTCTAAAACTGGCAGGTATCATCAACTCAAAACCTTTTAACTCTAAGTAGTTTTAAATGTAAATCAAAAACACTATGAATTAAAAAACAAGTGTTTGACTTCCAGTTCCCCGTCTGGCATGGAAGCCATCACACCATTCTAGTGATGGTAAAAAGCTGAGCAAACTGATAATCAAATACTTTTTTTACATCTGTCAGAGAACTGAGGTTACAGGGCAAAGTCACAGTCCCCCAGATTGGAGAGACAGACAGGTAATTACAGAGGATCACAATTTACTAGATAGAGTGGCGACCCATGAGCAGAAACCCCTGTGGGGACTGGCACCTGGGTAGGAAATCCTGTATTGACAGAGCTCAGTGTGGACAGGTCTGGAAGTTAGGAACTCCGCGGGTGCCAAGATTAGGGGGTATACACACACATTGGTGAGTTTTTTCTCTGGGAGCTCACTCAGGTTCTCAGTTCTCATAGGGAAAATCATAGAAAAATCCCCTTATGCTTATGACAGTGGAGGGGAAAATAACCATTTTGAAATATACAAGAGCATCTTTTCTTCTTAGTAAGACCTGCTATCCAGGGTTTTATCAGAGCTTCACTGATCTGGAGGAACTGAAATGCCCCTCTCAGGCTCCCCTGGCCATCGTGTTCTACCTCAGGAGAGGAGGTAACTGAGGAGCATGTGTGCAGTTCTCAGCCCAGGGGCGCGGGGCTCACTAACAGACGGGGACCTAATCGTAAGACTGCAGAATGTTCCCCTCCTCTGACTCGCCTCCACATCACTGAAGGCCTCTTACCATAGCTCCTTCTACCCACTACATAAGGTCAGCATTCCACAAAAACTTACAAGGCATCCCAAATGGCCAAAACACAGTGTGAAGAGAGCGAGCCCTGAAACCAGTCAGATACGGCGGGGACGTCGGGTAATCAGACTGGGAATGTAAAACAACTTTGATTAATATCCTAAGGTCTCTCATGGATAAAGGGCACAACATGCAAGAATAGATGGGCAATGTGAGAAGTGAGATGGAAATCTTAAGAAAGGGTCCAGAAGAAATACTAGAGATCAAAACACAGTAACAGAAACAAAGGATGCCTTTGATGGGCTCATTAACAGACTGGACTTGGCTGAGGAAAGAATCTCTGAGGTGGAGACTATATCAGTAGGACCTTCCAAAATGAAAAATAATACAAGCAGAAGTTTCCAGGTTCTCACTTTTTCTTTATTGTTTTTCTTTTTCTCTTTTTTTTGTATTTCCTTTTTCTTTTTCCTTTATTCTTTTTTCTCTTCTCATTTTTTTCTTTCTTTAGTTTGTTAGTGTTGTTAGTTTTGTTAAGTAGTATTGTCAGCAGTAAGTCCAGCAGGCTGCAGGGCCCCTTGGCCAACTCTGTTAAGGAGCAGAGTCATCCTGGCCACTGCCCGCTCTGCAAGACCACCACCAAGGTGCCTTCACCAAAGTGCAGCAGGGCCAGCCGATCCTGACTGGGAAAGAGACGGCTATGCGGGTCATTAGCAAGGCTCAGCAGAGCTCCTCCAGCCTCCCCTGATGTCCAGATCATTAAGATCTCAGATCACTTCAACACTCTGGAATTATTTGTGTGATTCATATGGTAGGAACACTTACCTGGCCGTGGCATGCACTACTGGAGGAGAGGCGATGGAGAACCTGTGGCTCGTGGCAGTGTGAAAGAGGAAGAGGCCTGAGGCAATTTCACCAGCAGGGGAGGGGTCTGCTCTGCAGCACTGCCAGAAGTGTGTTGGCCACCAGGATCTAAAGGCAGAGCACCGGCTTCTGGACACTGACATGAATGGTCTTGGGCTTCAGTGACAACTCCACCTTTGGCCAGAAGTTGGGTACCTTTCTAGCAGTCTCCCTTATGCTGCTTGGGAACACTTATGGGGTGAAAAGTACAAAGGCTCCATGGTGGACACTTGGGGCTGGGAGTTATCCTCTCTTCTGGCGCCTCTGGGTCCCTGCTTTTTGATGGAGAGGACTTCAAAGATGTGCCGTGCTGCTAGCATGGGTACTGAGTGGAATCTGTGATACTTTCTTTTATAAGTCCATGGAGTGTGAAGACTGCTCAAGAAATTTATCATCATCAAACTAGCAAGAGGCCTGTTAGGTTAGAGGAAATCACTAAGGATCCATAGAGGAACATGGGCCTTGTAGAGTAGCTAACGCCTTACACAGAGCCACTCCCGACTACAAGGGCCCTCAGACTGAGCTGGCGGTGTCTGTGGGCTACGCCTGGGAAAGGACTCAGGACTCAGAGGTGGGTCAGGGGAATTACAAGATGATGGCCCCCTGGGTGCTCCTGGCTACAGGAGATCCAAGCTGGAGGGCTACGCCTTCACCCGGAAGCCCCTCCTTCAGCCAATTCTACCAAGAGCTGCCCTCCTTCCCCATCCTGTGAGGTTAGAACTTGGGATTTCCAATCCAAAGCAGGGGAGTTGCAGCAAGCCTCTCATTCCCACCTTTAATTCCTGTTCTAGGAAGAGCAGAGCAGCAGCTCAGAAATCAGCAGCCTGAGAAGATCAGGTCTTAGGCCAGAAGGCCAGTAGCATAGCCAAAGCAACTGTCAGTCCCCTACCCGCCCCCTCAGCACAGCCCCCTGGTATGACCCCGTGGTCTCTCTCCCCATACAATAGCAGTCATGGAGCCCCAGATGAACCAACTTTCCCCAGGGCCTGTTGGAACACCCTCCCTGCTGAGCAGTTCAGACAGTGGGAGACCAGTAGAATTTGCCCCACGATGTGACCTCAGCCTCTCCCTCTGGCAGCAGCCAGGCCATGGGGAGATCCTTCACCTTCATCCACAGACACCTGCATTTCAAGTCAGCTAGGAAGAATTGGCATGAAGCTGAAAGCAGAAGAGAGGAGAGGAAACCTCAGGTGGTAGTCAGCCAAGGCAGTGATATAAATAAGAAAGCAAGTTGGGAGGTCAAGTGTGCTCCCTGCACTTCACGTGGAGCACGGAGAGTATGAGCACCATGGAGCCCAGTGAGAGACTAGCCTGGGGCTGGACACACACAGCTGCAGGTGTGAGCTGAGCAAGAAGTGCCCTCCACTGTGCGTCTATGCCTGCTTCCATGGGAGGACCTCATGCATTGGGGAATGGAGGTTGCAACTCCCCAGCCTTTGCTTACAGGGTTCATTTAAGAGGCTTTCTGGCCCCTCCATGGTCTCAAGAGTGGTCTCCAGGACATCCGCTGAGCTTAAAGCACTTCCAGGAGCCACTTCAAAGACAGTGGGAGAGCAGGTGGCCCTAGGTGGGGCCGGCCCCTGGGTGAGCATCAGAGACTGGACTGCTGTCCTGAGCATTTCTCCTCTCCCCTGCTCTTCTCCATCCTGTCTTCTATGCTTGTGGTGGTGGGGAGAGGGAGGGATGGCTCCATAGAAATAAACAAGCACAGTCCAAAAAATGACATATGCTAATTTATTATTTAAAAGCAATCATTTAAAAAAATCACCTTGCTTTATAGCTACAGCAGTCACATGACACTCATCTACCACTTTATAAGAGGAGAGCCCTGAACCTTTCAAAGCTGTCTTCTGACCC
Organism: Manis pentadactyla; assembly: GCF_030020395.1. NCBI lineage: Eukaryota > Metazoa > Chordata > Mammalia > Pholidota > Manidae > Manis > Manis pentadactyla. The sequence goes on from NC_080025.1 coordinate 50,780,017, forward strand.
AACAGGGGAAAAAAAAAAAGCACCAAAAACACTTCTCTTTAGGGAAATTGAAGCCTGGTGAGACCATCCTAAGAACGGCACAGATGCCAATGCATTGTAAAGGGGACTGCATTCAGAGCTGTGAGAACAAGGCCTGAAGGTCACTTCTATATGACAAATGCTGTGAGACAAGCTCTTCAGTATTTATAAGTCCAAAACAATGGCAATGTATTCTCTTTCATGCTCCCAAGGGTTGGCTGGGCTCAGCTGTGTGTTTCTCTGCCTATCGTGGTCTCTGCTGGGCTCACTCCTATGGCTTCACCAAGCTGGTGCCTGTGCTGGGCTAGAAGGTTCTGGAAGGCGTCTCTCACACAACTGAGTGCTGATTGTAAGCTAGGGTGCCTTAGTTCTCCACATGGTCCTCTCTCACAATAGGAGAACCTGAACTTCTCTGTAGCATGGTGGCTGGGTTCCAAGAGACACCATTCTGGGAGGACAAGACCCAGCGGGCGAGTGCTTCTCAAATGCCTGCTTGCCTCACCCTTGCTAATGTCCCTCTGGCCAAAGCAAGCCACATGGCCAGGCCCAGAGTCAGTGTGGGGAAGGACTGATAGGGATGGGAGGACTGGGGGCATGACTCACTGGGGGCCCCCTGTATAAGAGCCTACCACATAACGCTGTGTGGCAGAGTGATCATGGCTGGGGGTCTGTGCACAGGAGCAGAGGCAGAATTCCAAGACTAAGTGTGCAGGCTGAGGGATGTCCACTGCCACTGTCCCCGGTGTCCATCTGTGGTCATTTCTGTGCCATCACATACCATGACTCCCAAAGAGGCAAGGTCTAGTTTAAAAAGTTCAAGGGTGTTTTGCCAGTTTGGGAGCACGGGAACCTACTGTGGTAGAGAGTGACAAATCTACTATCGAGGTCACACCAATAGGAGGCATTGCTGTTACACCAACATTTGGGACAGATACAGCCTGGTCAATGCACAAGTCTGGGTGCCAAGGTAGCTGTCAGCAGCCAGACTGGGCCTTGTTGACGAGGGAAATGGGGCTGTTGAGTGAAAACTGAGGATTTGGGGTGGGGCATCATTCCCCTTCTTTGAAATTCCCCCCTAACCCTCACTCCCAAGGAAAGTCCCTTGGACTCAGCTATTTTTAATTCTCACTGGAATTCTTTCCTCTCCTCTTTATTTGAACATGCGTTGCTCTTCCTGATTTAATGTCTGCCTTCCCGCTGGCCTTTCAGCTCTGAGAACAGAGGACTCATGTATCCTGATCATCACCGTATATCCATCATGGATATTGAAATTGAACATTGCCCACTGCTTTCCTTTCTTACCTTCACCACCTCTCCCTTCCTCTGAATCGCCATTTACCTCTGTAACTGTTATGAAGCAGAAGGTGATGTCAGTCTTTCTGACCAGGGCCCCAGAGGAGAACTGCTGCAAGGAGCACTGGCCCCGGGGTGTGGCACTCGGCTGAATGATGTGACCCTTTCATGTAATTGTGTAACTCACACGTCAGCTGATCCCCAATATCCTTCCACAGTCAAATGACACTGTCTCAAATTCTCTATTCCCTGTTTACCAAAACTTTGAGCCAAGTTCAAAATTTCAATGGGGATTCTTGGAACTCAGATATTCCACAAGATATTCCAAAAGATTTCTGTTTCCAAGGAATCCTGCATCTTTCTCTCATCTTGCATATTTCAGCTCCCCTCTGACCATCCTGAATCCACCCAGAGTGACTCAGCAACTTTATCTCCCTAACCAGGGTCATCCCAGGCCATTACAGTCCTTATTAAATATTCAGGGTGTAAGTGTAGGGGAACAGCGTGGCAGCCGACAACGCAGCCTGTGGGACACGGCTCCCTTACAGCCTCCGCACCCCTCTCCCTCCCGGTGGGGAGTGGGCGCTGGCCTTCTCTTCAGTGAGCTCCAGACTCTACCGCTCCTTGGGCCCCTTCACTTCTCCTTAACGTCCTCTCCACCCCAGCTCGCCTACTCCAACACCCCCTCAAAAAATGGCCACTTGTCTTTTTGTTTTTTTTTTTTAGGAAGTTTTCCAACTTTTTCAGAGGTATAATTGAAGTACACAAAACTGCATGTATTTAAGTATACAATTCTGGCCAGCTTGACATGCACATTCACACAAAACACTCACCCCTCAGATACTTCCGTCACCCCCAAAGTTTCCTGTGCCCTTTTTAATCCGTGTTGCCCTCCACCCTGAACTCCAAGGCAACCTCTGATCTGCTTTCTCTCTATATTGACTAGCTTGTATTTTTCAGAGTGTTTCATGAATGGAATCATTAAAATATGGTCTCTTTTTTTTGCCTGGTTCCTTTCACTGTGTACAGTGATTTCACGATTTGTCGATGATTTGTCTTTATTGCTGAACAGTATTCATATCTATGGTATGAATATGCCACAGTTTCTTTATCCATTCATTTAGTGATGGATTTAGGTCATTCTGGTTTGGAGCTATTTGGAATGAGGTGCCTATGAACATTCACACATAAGTTTTTGCTTTTGTGCTTTCATTTCTCTTTGGTAAATACCTATCAGTACCATGCACACTTCTGTTCCCAATGTATGAAAGTTTCAGTTGCCCACATCCTCACCAATACTTGGTATTATTATGTAGAAAGACTGACATGAGCAGCCAGGGGAAAGGGAAGGTAAAGTTCAAGGAAAAAACTGCCCCAACTGCCCAGGTCTGGGGTCCCACGAGAAGGCAGCAAAGGCTTTGCAGGGAGAGAACTTCATTGCCTATCGGAACCAGGACAAACTGGTTCCAAACTGATCCCAGCGTGGGCACAATCAAACAAAACTAAGAACTGCTCAAAACCCACCTCACCATAGGAAAGGACGCGTGCCCTGAGAGGGACGGCTGTGTAGATGGCCCATCAATCAAATAACCCCACCTTGTCAATCAAAGAGGCACCTCCTAGCCAAAATGCAATAGGTAAGTCTCCCGCCTAGTGGATCGGGACCTTTATCTACATTGATTCGGGCCCATTCCTCCCTTGGAATGTCTTCAAATAAAACTTTTGCTCTGCTTTGCTACTGTGTCTCTGCCTTTCAGTTCCTTATTGCAGCGGGGACAAGCTCATAGGAGAAAAAACCCTCCCCTTAACAGTATGGTCAGTCATTTTAAATTTAGCCATCTCACTGTGGTTCTTTTTCCTTTCTTTTTCTTTTTTTTTTTTTAAGCACAGCAGGTAAGCTATATTTCTTTCAGAAGGGAAAGATATGCTTAGGTTTACAGGAAACAATGTCACATTATGCCTGTTGTCCCAGTGAAGTTATTAATAGTGCTGCCCCTTACTTCCAAAGTGTGCTGGTTTGGCTAATAATGTTCCTCTACTTCTAGCCCCACTGGCCGTGCCCACAGGCTACACTTCCACATTCTCAAGGCCCCATCAAGGTGTCCTGCTCGACAAAGACATTGCTCTCCTGTAAAAGGAGTTTTCCTGCTTTTCTTAATTATTTTTTTCTCGCTATGACAGGATTACAGGAGGAAGGAAGTAACACAATGCACCGTTCTTGCCATTCAGTGAGAAGAGCTTACCTGAAAACAAAGCAAGATAGAGGAAAGGAGAGCTGAGAGAAAGTCAGATCATGTGTGGGTGTTGATTTAAGACCCTGAATCTTGTCCCTTCCACTCAGTTTTGCCGTGAACCTAGAACTGCTCTGAAAAATAAGGTCTATTAAAACAAACAGGCGTTTGCTCAGCCACAGTACATCTGGCTAGTTGACTGACTAGCTCATAGGAAATATATCCTGTTTGACTGTATTTTTCTTTACGTGTTTGGAAGTGGCATTGGTGGAAATATGCCCCACCAAACCCAGGCAGGTGTGGGCACCCCAGATCAATCCTGGTAGAATGGCAGGCATGGACCATCCAGAAAAGGCGTGCTCCTAGTGGGTCACTTCTTTCTGCTTCCACACACTTGCTGAATCTGTCGGCACTCATCGACAGTTTGATGCAGAGAAACTCTCAAAGCTTCCAATAGTTAGCATTTTGTATTTTATATTTGGTGTAATGTTTAGAAAGCTTATCTACAACCAAGGTTAATACTAATATTAACGTAAATGTTCTCTTTTTTCTTTTAGTGTTTTAAAAATATTTAAATACATACTTCATCAGAAATTTATATCATACAAGTTCTGGCTCTAACATTTTCAAGTCAATATAATTTGAAAATTCTCTCCTATAGTTCTCTGTACCCTCAGTTTGGGTGCCCATAGACTTTTGTATTCTTTCGTATTTTCCTGATTAGAAATTATGGTAGTTTGTCTATTTATTAATATAGAAATTATAATTATTGAATCACTTCTTCAATTTTCATCCTTCGCTCTTTTTCTAATTCTTCAGTTTTGAATGATACATTCATTTACATTATAATGTCTTGAGACTCACAAAGCCTTCGGACACATAATTCCATCTGAGCAAAGCTTCGACATCCTTAAGTTTTAACGTGCAGCTTTCTCAAATTGGTATATTAATTTTTACAGATTTTGAATATATGCAATTATTATTTCCAGTTTGACTCAGGAGTTATTTGGGAGGCCATTGTAAAATTTCTAACTGGAGGAATTCTTTATTTAAACCTTTACCATTAACTCTAATTTTATTTTCTTGAAGATAAAGAATAGGTTTTTCCAAATAAATTGATATTTATTATGTGGCTTACATAAGATAATTTTCTAAAAACTATTCATGAGCACTGCAAACAAACTGATACTTTATAAGATAAAAATTTGAAAATTATCTTTTAAATAATTGTTATTCATTGCATTAGTAAAATTTCTTATAATCTTTTAAAACATGACCACTTGTTTCACAAAGACTGAGAGATATGTTCATTTCTTCTATTATGTTTTTATCATATTTTCTTTTATCTCCATTTTAAATTTAAATATCCAGATGTAATATTGTTTGTCAGATGAATCTTCATGACTGATATGTCTTTATTGTGAAATGTACTTTTAACAACTTAAAGTGGCCTCTCTGTCTCATTACCATGTAACGTGAATTATTATTTTGATCTCAGGCTTTTATATCACTGCTTGTATTTGTCTTGTATATGTGCTTAACATTTTCTTTGGCTTATTTTATTTACTTGTTTTAGGATATTTGATGCTGAAATTGTCCTATTAGGGAAACCCTGTGTCCTTTTGAGCCCATCTCGACACCCTGTCATGACGATCTGGGCTTATTTTGTACATTTCCAGCTGTAGGAAGCAGATCTGGAATTAGAGATTTCTCCAAGAATGCCTGGTTCCATTACAAGGGAAATGGTATTTAGAGAAAATAATCTAGGCACATCATAATTTTATGACTTCAGAAAATTAACCTCTTGTTTGACTAAATTGCCATGGTAAGAAATTATGCTTACTTTACCTAAGACTGCTTGTGAAAACACAAATAAATATGTAGAGAGGGATGTCTTTATAAAAACAGACCATGAAACAATCTTGACATTTTTGTGGCAGTGTTTTAAATAAGTAGATAAAATTTGAACTATTTGACAATTGAAAACAGAAAACAGTAAATAGCTGAGTTACGGAATGTGAAATCACTGTCTGATTATAGAGGCAAAAAAGAAGACACTAACATGATTGCTGTAGAGCCAGTAAGGTGCACATGCTGGGCACTGTGTTTGCAATACACACCAGTAATGCACAACTACATTGCAGGGCCTTAAGCACCAGACTATGTCCTATGTCATTCATTCATCTATAAGGCACTTATCATGTACTAAACATTTCATTACCAAATAAATTTTAAGATGCTAAGAAAGGTCCACTTTCTTTTTTGGTAAAGTAATTAGCCACTTACAGGAAATACACATTTTGCTCTATATGTTACTTAAATCCACAATTTTTTTAGTTTCCTATAGTTGAAACTTACCTACTTCTAGTAACATTTTTACCTGTGATTTAAGAAAACAAAATCCTAAGAAACAAAGCACAAATTCAGGTCATACTGAGGTGCCACCTTAACTATTAATATCATTAAAAGACTAATTATGTGAAACAATGATTACTTCTCAGAAAATTCATGACAAACAAAAAGGACAGTAGGGAAACTGCTTTTCATATATTATCTTTTTAAAAAAATTCTCCAAACCTTTGTTCTTAAGGAAGCAAACTGCTGTTTCACTTCCCTGAAGCCACTGATAAAACCATGCAAGAACATCAGAGAAAAAACGAATCCAAGATAGGTGCCATCCCCAAGGGAACAGAGTGCTTCTTTGTTTTATATTTCCATTGGAAATCTGGAGATTTTGCATGCAACATCTTATTTCATGGCACTGCTCCTCAAATTGAGAGATTAAATCTAGCTCTGCATAAAGGTTTTTCAATAAAGTAGGTTGCACAGTCTTCTGTTTATGGAAAATTGATGCATCATCTGATAGGATTTCAATTGCGAACTTTTGTTTCACAAAAGCTGGAAGGAATTTCAATCAACCATTATCTAATCAAGACAATATTCCCTACCTATCTTGTCTTCAACATAACTTGCTGCCAAATGTAGTTTTGACGATTGTAAATCACTATGCATTTTAACTAGCAAAACTGACACTAGTTTTTTAGAAAAGGCACAAATTATTATTAGAACTATCCATCATTATCAGTGGAATGCCCCCAAATTCTGTGCATGTTGCGGAATGATCATGACATAATTTACTGCTATGTTGGTTATTCTACTTTATTTAAGTAGAGTTTTTACAATCTTGAAATATAAATAGTTAGGTATTATATAATTCCACTAAAACTTCTCATTCCCAGCCCTGACTACACAGTAAAGCCTGAAATTTGGGTGTTTATTTAGCAATAAAATTTACAATTACTTATCGTATCAAAATTCCACCTCAGCTCAACATAATCCAAAGAGCAAGGGAAGCAGACTAAATAGGAGTTGGGGTTTGTTATGTGCATGTGGTTTGCAAATAAAAACAAAGTTATCTCAATCTATCCAACTACCAATTCATCATGGGTACAGGACTTGCTTGAGAAAACATGCCTTCATATACAAGGTGGCTTCCGTCTCCAGAAGGGTTTGTACCTTGTCTTCTGGTTGGACCTGAAGCAAGAGAACTGCAGTGTATGTGCCTGGCTGAGGAAGGCTGTCAGAACCGCCCCCTCAGCCCTCCCGGAGTGGCCCTCCTGGAGTGCATGTTCCGGGAGGCCAGGAGGAGGCAGCGGAGTCCTTAGGCTCTGTAGCTGCCTGCCTGGGCTCTGTCTCTGCCCCAGCCTCTGCCTCTGGGGTCTTGGGCAAATCTCCTCATCTCATCTCTTTGCGCCTGCGCTTCTGTCAAATGGGAAACTTCTTTTAAAATCAGAGGTTTAAATGAGTAACACACAAAAGAGTTTGGAACAGGACCTGGCACATGGAAAGTACAATCTATATGAAAGGTATTTTATTTATTATAGAAGCTTCATTGAAGATCATGAACTGCTGCCTTTCTGTTCATTCATTCAACAAACATTTGTGTTTACAGTAGAGACATGTAATATATGCTTTCAGCTTATGTAAATGCAACCAGTCTCAGGGGGAGAAAGGCCCATTTAAACAGCACAGCACAGCCATTCACTCCACCAGCGATGGCCCCAGAGAGACGCTGCTTCTAGGGAGAGCTACCTAAGCAATAGCAGAGACCTGATTGAAAGCTGAAGAAACTCAGATGGTGCTAAGACATGCACATGCACACACACAGTTTGCAAGGATCATGTTACTCTATCTATGACTGTGCCCTCCCCACCCCCACTCTGGAATCCAGCCCTCTGCATGGCGACTCCTGTGTGCTCTGTGCCAGATGGTGGAGATACGCTTGTCAGCAACACAGTTTCCGTCCTCAGAAGATAATAGCCTCGTACACATATCCTCAACTTTTGAGCACATAAGGATTATCTGAAGTGCCTGTTAAAGTACAGTTTCTTGCGTCCCATCCCCAGGTTTCATATTCAGTTGTTCTGGGTATGACCTGGCAACCTGCTGCTCAACAAGCAGCTGCGGGGATTCAGATGCACACACACCCCCAGGCCACACACTGGTCTGACGATCAGGCAAGAGGCACTTCCCATAAAGGATACAGGATAGAATCAGAAGCAGAGCCAGATCGAACGAGGGAGTGGAGCCAGAGAAGAGAGCTGAGCCCAGCCCAGCTCCAGGACCCAAAGCCCGGAGGACAGTGAGGCCCAGGGCCTTTTCCTCCTCCCTTCTGGAGGCAGAGCTACGAATGCAGGACAGCACAGAACCAAATGCCAGAAGTGAGAAATGAAGGTCGAAAGTGAAACACAGAGAAAATGTTCTGCAGTTAGAGGGTGGTGATAGTCGTACAACTCCACGAACACGCCAAAAAGCACTGTGCACTTGACGATGGTGAATTTTATCTCAATAAAAACTAAATAAATTTTTTACAAGTTTAAAATATGAATCATAGCATGGGATAGGGGAGGGGAAGTCTCCTCTAGTTGCTTCCTAGAGGTTGGGCCCACGATCCTAGGCGAGGAGACCCCAAAGGTCCCTCAGGGCTCAGCACAAGAGCATGATGCTCCCTGGCCTGTGAAGGGAGGAGGCCCTCTGAGCGCCCCCTCCCCGCCACACCTTGGTAACTGGGTTCTTTGCCTCTCCATACCCAGGAGCTGTTCTTCATTAATCTTTGTGATAATTACCTTTATTTATCCATGAAATTTAATTAATGTCTCATAGAATATTACAGTATTATCCCTTCTATTGATCTAGGCACTGGGGTCTGTACCCATAATGGAGACACAGCTGTGAGGAGCAGTGAGGAGGAGCAGCCTTCGACTGCAGGAGACCTTGCAGGAGGGCACGCCATGTCCCAGGGGTCAGCAGGAACAGAATAGGAGGCCAGAGGCCTGCTGAGCTGCTAGCACGAACCGCCAGGAGTCCCCAGATCGGAGCTAGGGGACCCTCAGAAGGAGCTGAAATGACTATTTGGTGTAGTCAGATAGTCATGGGGGTTTGAGCAACTGCTACATTGTTATTGGGTGTGAAAATGAAGTACCCCTTTAATTTTTAGTTACGTGCTGGCGAAACCAGGTCATTATCAGGATACATTTATAATTTAAATGCACATTTAAGCATACCACATTTACCTTTTTTAAAATTTATGTTTTCCCATAATAATAGAGATTATATAGTAACTGATTCATCATATTATTAAATAGTCCTTGCTAATGTAATTTAAATGCCTATGTATTTTGCTATTACATGGAATTACTATAATTTGGAAAATAAATTTAGACATTGTATGACATATTTATAAGCAAATCTTTTAGACACATAATTGTACAATCCTTGATTATTTCTTTATCCTACTACAAACGCTTCCTATTCCACTATCTTTCCCTTCATAGAGGCTCTTCCCACACCTTATTCTCCAAGAGCTTGCTCCCAGGGGCCTGCAGGTGCCTTATCCATCACTTTAAAGGCTGGAATGTGAGCTGCCTGTGTTCCTAAGGCCTCCCGTTCACGGGTCTGTCTCTCACACAGTCTCGCATGCTTCTCTTAGGTTCTGACTGTATAGTAAGAGACCCTTCTGTTGGGTCAAGTGAGTTTATTTATTTGGGTTGTTTATTTATTTTCACTGTCTGTTTTGACAATGAAACAATCATGATTTGGACACATGATATAGTCCCATAGGAGGAATTGCTGGATCTAAGTGAATAAAAATATTGCTAGAGATGATATCCACATGCACTTATACATACACACAACCCACACTTACATATACACAACACATTCACATATATTTGGATATTGCCCTCCAAAAAGGCTTTACCATTTTCAGTTTTTATATCCATTTTCTACATCTATTAGCAATGGTTCATTTTTTCCAAACTTTTAGGTAAAAAATAATATTTCAACACTCTTATTTGCAATTTTTTACAAGGGAGAATTTTTTTCAACATATGTAAGCCATTTGTTTTTCTTCTTTCATAGATGGTCTCTTCTTGTCCTGTATCTATTTTAGTGTTTTGGTAGGTATGCCTTTCTTATTGATTTCCAAATCATTTGCTTTCATATAGTTCATAAATATCTCCCATTTTTGAGTGTTAATATGATAAAATATATCAATAGTTTTATAATTCATGTCTTAACATGGTACTTTAGAAAGTCTTCTCCACCCCAAAATTATATTTTTATTTATCTATGTTTTCTTTCACATTTTATGTATTCATTTTTATTTCTATAATTTGTCTGAATCTATGTGATTTATGGTCTGAACTCAGAAATGAAATTCATTTTTTTCAAAATGCTTCGTTAAGTTGTTTCAATACCTTGTATTCATTAAATCCTTTCTTCACTTATTTAAAATTCTACATTTGTCATGTATTAAATTCTTAAACATATTTTTATCTTTTCTGACATTTGGTTTTATTTCTTTTATTTGATACTCTAGTATGCTGTTTTGTAGTCCTGTGGCTTTATATGGGTTAAGGTCTCAGTACAGCCATGTTTCCCTTAACACTTACTTTTGATATTTATATTTATTTTCCGAGGTCAACTTCAAAACCATGTAGTCAATAGGCCCTTCCACACACATAAAAATTGTCAACACCTCCTCCTCTTCCTAACTGTCATCATCATCATTTTCATCCTGGTGATTATTTCACTGAATTTACCTGAAATGTTTAGAATGATGAGAGGAGAATTTGCATAGCTATATTAATCAGGGGTCTCCAGAAAACAGAACCATAGGATGTCTGTGTGTGTGTGTGTGTGTGTGTGTGTGTGTGTGTGTGTGTGTGTGTGTATCATCCAAGGAAATGCTCTACCTCAGTTCACAAGATCTAAAGACTTGGTCTGTGCTTTGATAAACAGTCCTACATATTTTGAAAACATTTTATGAAAGAGCCTATAGAGAAAGACACCCAGTTACAGTCTAGCGCCCCCTTAGACATGGTGAAATTGGGCTTTATCTTACTTTTCTATATTGCATACAGTATCCAAAAATGAAAATATGCCAGCTTGAACTATATCCCCTAGTTAGTGGGGCTAAAGACTGAATTCAAAACCAGCTCCGTAGTACTGCCTAGTGTGATGTGCTTGCTATGCATGGGACCTTGTTCTAAGAGCTTTGCAGGTGCTGTAATTGTCATCATTGTATAGATACACGGAGGTCCAGAGAGGGTGAAACATTGGCGCCAGGTCACAATTCCTGAGCATTGGACAGAATTCAGGCAGTCTGGCCACAGAATCAATGCTCTTAACTTCTAAACCATACAGTCTACACAGTCTACTGTTTGCCAACTTCACATTTTGAGAAATGTCACCAACAATGTTCAGTTTATCTTCATCAGATGAAGACTGAATGAAGAGCTGCAAACGGAAGTTTCTGAGCTCAGTACAGAACTATGGTACATGTTTATATCATTTCATCAGAATTCCATAATTCTACAAATATCTAGGGTATGATTTTACTAGGTAGAAAAATCATCATACAAAGATTATGTTAGGTTAGTAATTTCCCAAATTTGGGAGCAGCTGTTCTCATGAAATATGAAACTATACGAAACAAAACATTGCTCCCAGGTAAAGGATCCGAAGTTGAATTCTGTTCTACAGATTACAGAATATATAAAATTTGATATTGATATTTCAATACAAATTGTGTCATTTTTCTCAGGCTTAATCAATATCCCCAAGTTAGAAAAAAAATTTATAAAATAAAATTGTTCTGATATATCAATTTGTATTTTTTCTATTTCAAATTTAAAACATAATCTTCAATATAACAGAGGTTTATATCATTGTCTAAGCCAAAATTCAGTAAAAGAAAAGTTTGTGTCCCCTTCCTCACAGTTTATTTTCTTTCATCCATTTTAATTAGATGAAAAGACTGTAAGCATTTGAACTATGACCCCAGTTATAGATCAGTGTGGGTTTATTGATTACCTGGCAATCTTACTGAACTCTCAGTAGTTCTAATTTTTTTCAATGAGATTTTGGGGATTCCAGAGGAAATATGATAAAAACTAATAAATACAATATTATATCTTTCTAATATTTATAATTCCTATTTAGTGTTACAACTTATTTTACTAGCTATCATGTCCAGATCGATGTTCAATAAGAGTAAAATAAAGATGATAGTAGCGGTTCTGTCATTTCTAGATATTTTGTTCATTCATAGAATGCACAGATTTCAAAAGTCCAGTTCAATGAGACTGACAAATCTATACCCATGTAAACCATATGTCATTCAAGACATACAACATCAAGAGGATTTTAAGTTCTACTAGTGCCTGTCCCATTCAGCTGGAAGATTGTTGCAGGTTCTATTGCCACAGATATCTTACAATGGTGGGGAAAATATGAGCTACAAGAAAGCCATGCAGAGTTGAGGAGACCAGAGGCAGAAATAAACCCAGGCCTTTGACATCCAGCATTCCCCATCCTCCTCCCAAATCCCAGAGCGGTGGATTGCTATTTTTTGGGGATGAGTTTGCAGATGGCTTCATGGTCTAAGAGTTGACTGAAAAGAGTAGATGTCAGTGAAGTTCTGTAGACTCACCCCGAGTTTCCTCTAAAATATCTAGTAGGATGAGAACTAAAGCATAATACAATTTGGCCCCTTGCCTGTGCACATTACAGGGTAGGGTAGCTGATATTCCCAGGCTGAAGGAATAGACGTGAGAACTCAACCACTTATAGAATATCAAAAGTGCAAAAAACATATTGCCAAAAGAAGAATTGTTGGATCAGATAAGCAATGAATTTTAAAAGGATAATAATACCTCCAAGGCACAAGGGGGTATTATTAATATGGAGCAAGAAGAAGTCATAAAAAAAAATAAATGAATATAAAATGTGAAAAATATAGAAGTTGAACTAATAAACATAATTCAATGCAAGCCCAGTCAAAAGTCTGGCTTGAAAGTTCTAGAAAGAACTTCATGTATTCTATATCTACTGAAGGATAAAGATCTATGAAGAGCTAAGTTAACTTTGAACTAGGAAATAACTCTGAGAAAGAGGACATACTCTCCTTGATATTAAGACATACTACAAAGCCATGGTAAGTGTAGCACTGTAAGACTGCCATGAAAACAAATAGAATAGAATTGGGAATTCAGATCCATGTATAAATAGTAATCAACACATAATAAAAAAAAAAAAGAAAATTATTTCAAGGAGCAAAAAAGGTGATCAATATTCAAAGAAAATAAAACTGGATCCTTACCTAGAATGGTGTACAAATACAGACTCCCAATCAATTGAAGGCCTAAAGGCCTAACAGGTAAAGCTAAAATGTTAATAGAAATTATTAGAAAACATCTTCATGACCTACAGATAGAAAAATTGTTTGTTTGTCTTAATGACATAAGTTAGTACATTACTTAAAACATATAAATATGCATCATTAGCCACAATTTGGGTGTATCATCAAGTCTTTTTCTTTCCTGTGTGTTGTTTCTGCTGAATAGAGTTCTCTGTGCTTTCCTAAATCAATCACAGTATTTTTCCATTGACAAAAATTAGTTGCTTTAGAGTAAGAAATTAGGGAAATCTGAGTGCAGAATGCTCTTTATTTTTGCTTTTTCTATGTTTCAAGACAGAACTCACAGAGTAAAACACAAAAATCGTAAGTAGACAGCTTGGCAAATTTTTGCACATGTATGCAACGTGTAATCACCACAAGAAACAAAATGTAGATATTTGCCTCACCCCAGAAGTCTCCCTGTGCTCTTTCCCAGGAAAAAAAAAGTCCCTGACCACTACCACTATTCTGGCAACCACTATCCTGATGTCTACCAGCACAGATTAATTTTTACTTGCACATTATCCACTTGTAATTCTATAATATATGTTTTTTTGCATCTAGCTCCTTTTGCTGAAAATATCTTTGAGGTTCATCTTTGTTGTTATGTGCATCAGAGTTTGTTCTCAAGTGTCATGTAGTATTCCACTGCATGAATATAGATGATGTGTTCATTCTCTCTCCAGTTGACACTGTGCTTCTTTTTTTTCCAGTTTAGGGCCATTATAAGAAAAGGTACCAGGAACACGCTTGCACATCTCTTTTTGTGGGCACATATGTTTCCCTTGGGTTTCTACCTGGGAATGGAATTGCAGGGACATAGAAAAAGCTTGTGGGTGGCATTTAAGAGTACCAGTTTGCAGACGTGTTGAACAAAGTTACACTTTCCCCAGCCATGCATGACAGTTCCCATTGCTCTACATCTTCAATGACAACTGGTATATTCACCTTTTTTAAATTTTAGATATTCTGGTGGATGTATAATAGTTTCACATTGTGATTTTAATTTGCATTTCTCTAATGACTAATGCGGTTAAGCACCTTTTAATATGCTTATTATCCACTTTATGAGATACCTATTCAAGTTTTTCTCCATTTTAATAAACTGATATGTATCTTATTTTCTGATTGCAGTTCTTTATATAATCTGAGTTCTTTGATAGATACATGTATTGTGATTATCTTCTCTTGGAATGCGACTTGTCTATTCACATATTTAATGACATCTTTTGATAAACACATGTTCATAATTCAAGTCAAATTATTACTTTTTCTTTTATGTTTAGTTTTTGTGAGATCTGTTTATGATATCTTTGTTACATCCAAAGTCATGAAGATAATATTCTACAATTTCTCCAAGATCTAAGTCTATAACCCACCCACCATGAGTTAATTTTTTTAGTATGGTGTAAGGTAGGGAGTCAAAGATTATTTTCTTCTTTATATGGCTGTACAATTGCTTCAACACTAATTTTTGAGAATATCATCCTCTTTTCACTGAATGGCCAAAGTGCTTTTATTATAAATCAAGTGATTGTATAGTGTCTATTTCTAGGCTATGTTATTCCGTTCCATTGGAATATTTGTCTATCTGTATGCCAGTACCACTGTATCTGAATTACTTATCTTTATAATAAATCTTGAAATCTGAGCGAAACTCTCCTAACTTTCTTTTCTTCGATATTGCTTCTACTCTGCTAGAAACTTCACATTTCCCTATAATTTTAGAATTTTAAAGTTTAGAAATCTATTGATTTACAGGGGGAAAAAATCTGCTGGACTTTTTATGGTGATGATCGGAATGCATAGATCAATTCTAGGATAATTTTCTATATTAACAATATTGAGTATTCCAATCCATGGACTTGGTATATCTCACTGTTGTGTTTCCCATCATCTCACATCCTGGGGGTTATTCTTTTCTATAATCTCCTTTTCAGTGTGAGTGGGACTTAGAACTTGGTTCTTACCAATAGATTAAGACACAAGTGATGGGCTGTCACTGCTGTGATTACATTGTTACCTAGGAGTCCACCTTGTTATCAGACTTACTCTTGTTCTCCTGCTGACCTTGAAGAAGCCAACTACAAACTGCCTACAGAGAGGGTCCCATGGAGAGGAGCAGCAGGCAGCCCCTGAGAGCTGAGCACCACCTCTAGCAGACAGCTTGTCAAGAAACTCACACTTCTACAGCCACAAGGAAATGAATTCTACTAACAACTTGAGTGAATTTAGATGTAGATTCTTCTCCAGTCAAATCTCCAGACAAAAATACTGCCCATCATCACCTTAACTGCAACCTGGTGAGACCCTGAGACAGAGAACTTAGCTAAGCTGTGCCCAACCTTCTGACCCACAGAAATTATGAAATAATAAATGTTTTAAGTCAAAATTTTGTGGTAATTTTATACATAGCAACAGTTAACCACCAAACCATTTATGTCGGTCTTATTTAATTTCAGCCTTGTTTTGAAGTATTCAGTGCAGAGGCCTTGCCTATCTTTCAGTAAATTTATTTCTAGATATTTTATATTTTGATACTATTATCATTTTCATTATTTGATACGATGCCATTTTATTTTATTTTATAATTGTTTATAAGCATTTTTGTAACATATAGAAAAAATACTGTTTTATGCTGGCCTTGTATTCAGAAATTTTATTAAATTCACTTAATGGTTACAATGATCCATTTGTAAACACCTTTGGATTTTTCTATGCAATCCTGTTATCCAAGGATACTGACTGATGTACTACTTTCCAGTCTTTACATATTTTGTTTCTTTTCTCACTTTAGTGAGCTGAATACAATATCTACTATAATGTTGAATGTAAGAGGTGATATTGGACATCTTTGTCCCATTCCTGAAAACAGGGAGAAGGTGTTGAGTATTTCTCCATAGAGTATATTATTATCTGTAATTTTTATATACAGTCTTTATGAAAGCTATAAAGTTCTTTTCTATTCCTGGTTTGCTGAGAGTTTTATGATAATCAGTGTTGAATTTTACCTGCATCTGATGACACGATTTTATTATTTTTCTCCTTTAATCTGTAAATGTGATGAATTACATTTATTTTACAATATTAAAAGAACCTTCTATTCCTAGAATAAGCCCTACTTAGTCATGATGTATTATTTATTTTTACATTGCCAAATCTTACTTGCTAATATTTTGTTTGGGATTTTTGCAATTATCTTCAAGAGAGACATTGGCTTTTCTTTTCCTTTGTTGTTATGTCCTGATGTGTTGGTAGCATCAAGATTGTACTGGTCTTGCAAAGTGATGGAAAGAAGTTTTCTTTTTTCATTTCAGAAAGAACATTTACATAAAATGAATACTTTGTTTTAGTAAATGTGGAATTCAGCAGTAAGACCATCTGGTCCAGAAGTTTTATTTATGGGAAGATACTTGATGAATTTTATGAGAATATGGATATGTACATTTTCTACTCCTTCTTGTGTTCCTTTGGTAAGTTTTTTCCTAAAGAATTGGTTCATCTCCTCTAAATTTTCATATTAATTAGAATAAAGTTGTTTATAGTGTCTTTACATCATCCCTTAAATATTTTAGAATTTGTAGCAACCCTCCTTTATTCATGGATATCAATAATTTATGTTTCTCTCTTTTTTTCTCAAATAGTCTCATTAGTTATCAAATTTATTTAATTTTTGTAAAGAACCAATTTTTGGCCAGTTGATTTTCTCTACTTTATGTCTGTTTTCTCTTTCATTCTTTTTTTAATTTTATTATTCCCTTTCTTGTCCTTTTGTTGAATTTAATTTGCTTCATTGTCTAGCTTCATGACTTGAATTCTTACATCATTATTTTTAAGACTACCTTTTTTCTAATACATGCATTTAAACTTACAAATTCCTTCTAAGTAACTGTATTTCACAATTTCTGAAATATATTTTCATAATCTTTCAGATCAGAGTAATTGATAATTTCTATTATAATTGCTTCCTTGCCATTTATAAGTGTGTATGTGCATGTTTTAATTTCTAAGAGACTTTCTAATTATCTTTCTCTTGTTTTGTTTTTTAGTTTTCACTTAATTCATCAATCTTTCACTCCTCTTTTTTGGTGACTTCAATTGTACTTACGTTAGATCTTTGACTATGTCCCACATGCCTCCTATCTTCTGTTTTTATAGTTGCATTTTTCTTCTCATACTTCAATTTGGTTATTTTCTATCAACCTGTCTTTGAATTCACTAATTATGGCTTCTTTTCATCCAGCAGTTAATTCATCCATTGGTTTTTTAATTAATTTTAGATATTCCAGTTTTCAAGTGTCTATTTGGTTCTTTTAAAAAATTTTAATTCTGTATTAAAATATTCTTTTTTTCAGTCATTTTATCCATCATTTTCTGTATCTTTTAGCATATTAAGAACAGTTATTGGAGTCCTTGTCTGCAGGTCCAAACTAGGATGAGGCAAGTGAGTTGCCCAGAGCACAATATTAAAAGAGCCCATCACTCTCAGGATCATGCACATTTTTACCCTGGGACCCTCACCTTACCTTTGTCTGCATTTGTTTCAGGCATGGGCCACAGACCTTTCTTTTGCAGTGAAGACTCTCTGAGCTGCGTGAGATTTTCACCAAGTACCCTCCACTCTAACTGAACCAGAATTATTTTAACATATCCCCTAAAATCTCATATTCTGCTTTGAGCTTCTCAGCAGCTGCCGAGTCAAGCTTTCTAGAATCTCTGCTTGGGCATGCACAGCTTAGAAGTCAGCCCAGGAAACAAGCAATACTTTTAAACAGATTTTCTTGAGCTTCCTTTCTGCAGCTTCCTCTTCTCCAGTGCCCTGGCACCCAAATCCCAACCACGTTAGCCCAAGGCCCGACTATGCTTCCTCCATCCTGGGAGATTGCTGCTCATTGCTTGGTCTCTGTTTTCCTGTGCTCTGGTTTGGGAAAAGCACTGAGAGAGAAAGCCCGAGTGAATGTGGAACTCACCTCTTCTGCTTTTCATTTCTTGAGGATTAGAGCCCTGTGTTGTCCAACACCTGTGAGCAGTTTTTATTTTTTTATCACTTATACAGTTCTAGATAGCAGTCCACTGAAGACAGGTGTCTGGAATAGGCTGTCTTAAACACAACGCTGAATGCATTTTAAAAAACTATGGAAAATTTGATGTACTTTGTATCTAATATTTAAGGATTTATATTTAAAAAGAGGATGCCTAGGGAGCAAAAATAGGGGTGGAAATGGAGTGGTGGGTAGATAATAAATAAATGAGTAAAACAAGAGATGAGCCTTGCTTGGCCAACCATGTGAGTGTGCTGTGAACTCACTCCTCTGCACCCATTGCCCAACAACAACACATAAAGGGCAATCTCTGCCGGAATATAGAAAGATGACTGTAAGAGGTGGGATGGCAGTAATAGGTTAGAGGGATGCTGAAACAGCACTTGGCTTGCTTCACAAAGTGCTGCCTGAGGGTTAGCAAGGAAGAGTCGTGTGTGGTTTGGTAGAATCTTTCTCTAGGTCTTTGAATAAGTAGATTACTACAGTTAAGAGAGACAGGAATAGAAGCAGTAGAAAAGATAGAACACTGGCCAACTTCCAAATAGCATCTTGGAGGTAGAAGAATGATGATACCATTTCTTTTTTGATGTAAGCCCTAAATCTTTGCTTCCCAGGATCCCCAGTAAGGAAGAAGCAAAAATAACTCTTTTTATTTAGGCAGTTTCTATTTCATTAAGTGAAGCAAGATATTCTATGTATCAGCCCTGATTGTCTTTTTCTCAATACTGTGTCATCTGACATATAATTAATGTCAGTTTCTCTCAGAAGCTAACTTTAGATCAACTGCCTGTGTGAGTTTTCAGCTTGTTTTATGTTTCAACTTCTGCTGCGTCTTTATGGATGCTTGGGGAGACATCAAGGGAGAATACACTGGAGGCTGCTAGCTGTTTGCCCTGTTCAGACAGATGTTCCACTGGGATCATTTATTCTGGTTCCAAAGGATTTAGTCTTCGAAATCTTTCAAAATTCTTCCGAGTCATATTTCCTCCCATAACCTCAATCCACAGAATCACTAATATCTTTTCCTTTAAAATTTCTCTGAAATTTAAAGTATAATCAAGCATACTTTAAAAAGTGACAGGATTTGATTCACTAAACAATAAGATAAAAAATATAAAAATAGCTCTTATAAGAAATATAACAGAAACTATGTAAGAACTTGAGACCTGAATACAGACCTGTCTGCATAGAATAGCCTTGTTCCTAAAGGCTAAAGGTGCTGATGGCCCTCGAGTTGGTGTATATTATCTGAGCATCTGAGTAATGCCATTCTAATCTAAATTGTGAAATTTGATAATGTTATTCCATAATTCATCTGAATTAGCAAATAGAATTTCCTACATATATATATATATATATATTTGAAATGAGATGGGAGAGGAGAGGAAGAACTCATCCTACCAAATTTGAATTGATCAAAATTTGTTATAGTTGTAAGAACAATTGGCCCATTGGAACATAATGTCCATAAGTAGGCCCTAAAATACATAAAATTTATGGATGTAATTAGACTGTATTACAAATTAATAGGAACAGAAAAACTGATTCACCAAATGGTGCTAAGAAGTTATTTAGTGCTTTAGAAATAAAAAGAAACTTCACCTCACACTTCACAGGAAAATGAACCTCAGTTGACTGAATAAATAAATGGTAAAAAAAATAGACTACAAGAGAGAAGCTGTTTTAATGACAAATTAAAATTTTTTAATTTAATAGAAAGGGTACATTAAGTCTACAAATTAGCATTAAATAGGGTTAATATTTGTGGTATGGATGACAGAGTAAAAGTTAAACTCCATGTTACAAAAGCAGTGTTTTATACAGATAATAAATAGATAAAGCTCAAATTAAAAATGGAAAAAGAATATGAATAGACACTTCACAGAAGAGTAAATCCAAATAAAACAAATAATCCAAACAAAAAATTCAATAAAATTCAATGAAAATATTCTCCACCTCCCTCACAGTCAAGGAAATTACAAATTAAGGGAACAACCAAGTATCATTTATAGCTATCAGACTGGTAAAAATTAATGAGTGACAACACTGACTGACTCCTGGCAGGGGTGTGGGAGAAAAGAGGATTTTTATCCATTGCAATTGGAAATTCACATTGTTTCAGCACATTTTGAAAAGCAATTTGATAACATCTATTAAAACTGAAAATAGATATACCCTTTACCCAGCATTTGACCGCTGGAAATCTATCCCATAAAAAGGTAACAATTGGAAAACAATATGAGATAAAGGTGCTGATTACAGATTTGTTTACATGTAAAAAATCATGGAAATAGTATGAATTAATGAAAGAAAGGGATGAGTAAGATTTGGAATATCAGTAAAATAGAGTATTATACAACCAATAAAAGAAAGCTAGATCTTTATCAGCTTTCTTGGAGAAACTTGCAAAATACACTGTTAAGTGACTTAAATGGTGGTGAGAATGGACAGGAAATTCTGTCTCAAAGCTGTGGGGGCAATAGGAAGTTGCAAATAAACTAACCATATGATGTTATCTGGGGAATATAAACCCAAACTGAATATTGTTCATTTTTGTTATGTGAGCCTGCTGTACCATGGTTATTTTTTAAATCTTAAAAGGATACAAAGTAAATATAGGCAAAATGTTATGAAATATTGGATTTGCTTTAAAATACTCTAGCCATCCTTCCAAAAAAGTGTGTGGGTTGGAAGGTAAAGCAAGGTTGTCAAAATATTGATCATTACTTAACCTAGTTGACCATGACATGTCTATTTTCTGTTTTTGAGTATATGTCAAAAATCTCCAGAATAAAATATGTACCAAATTTATAAGGCATAGTGTAAGTAAAAGTAAATATTAGTTGTATTAAATTCATTTGTTTAACTTCCCTTCTGTTCGGAAGTACCTAAATCCCCTTTCTCTCTCTGAGAACTGCTTTAGATTTCTGGGCTTCTGCTTATGGATATCTTGATTTCTCGCCCAATATATGTATCAATCTTAGTTTAAAACCATCCAGACCCTCCGCAGTCATATCGGTAAATTGGCTCAAGAATAAAGGTAGCAGGAAAATGAGGGACTGAGTCCAACGACAGTGAAAGAGTTTCTCTGTTCACTGCAATGGCTTCAATGACTGTGAATTTTTCCATTTCTGGAAATCAAATCAGCAAGTGCGGTAGAGCCAAGTTGTTAAAAGCAGGAGCTCTGGATCCAGAGAGATCGTCTCTTGCCCTGGTTCTGTCATTAACAAGTTACTGAACTTTTGGAGTCGCTCTGTAAAGGGTAGAGAACCACAGTGCTTAATGCACAGGGTACTACAAAAGTTAAAGGAAGCCCATTTAGCTTAGACACTGACCCAGACAAGAGAGCACTTCATTAGAATACATGCCGATAGAAGAGAATATAATTAATAGAATAGAAATAATATATTTACATTACTAGTATAATACCTACCGATTTATAGTCTTTCTGAATTCATTTTATACTCCCTCCAAACTCATCTCTTTCTTTGTGATCAAATATTTTTCTGTGTGGGAAGCTAAATTCCTAAATTAAGGCAATTTCCTTTCCAGAAAGAAGCTACCGGCCTAAATCAATTCATAATCTAACAGTTTTGACTCATGAAAACATAATGGAAGCACACTGTATTAATTAATTTAAAATCAAACTTTTACTTTGGATAAGTTTGGATTTACAAACAAGTTGCAAAGACAATAGAGAGCTCCCATATTGGAAACTTGTATTTTTAAAACCCAAGTGTGAATTATTTGATGAATCAGAGTTACTGCACTATTTTGAGAGAAGCAAACGCATCTCAAATAGAAGCCAATAAAAATATTCTCTTCATGAATTTAATTCATTTTCTTCCTCCCACTAGACTGTAGCCTTTATAAGGGAACCTGGCCCATGCTGAGTATTCAATAAATGCATGCATGCTTGAAGACACTATTGAGATTATTGGCAGCTCTTTGTAATTCTTTACTTTGGTGTATTTCTTTGGTGCCAGAAAAGTTTTCATGCTTCTGGATCAGGAAAAATGGCAGACATGGAAGATCCGAAACCTCAGAGGTGGTAAATAAAAGACAATTTTATTACTTAAGGCTATGTTTCTTCAAATGGTCTAGGGATCCTTAAAGATTCCTTTTAGGGGTCTGTGAGGTTAAAACTCTCCTCATAATTCTATTTATGAGTTTGCTGGTGTTTTTAATGAATTTGGAATTTTTTAAAATACATATTTTGTAAAATGAAATGTACCAATATTTGGAAGACCTACAAAGCTCAATGACCCAATACTTTTAAATGTATAAAATTGTGTGTACAAGATCCAACCCAACTGTACGAAAGACCAAATGTACTTTAATATTACAGACTACAAGGTCATCCTCATGGTTTCAGATTCCATATTGCTACCAATTTTAATAAACTACCACCTAGGTGCAGGTATGGTATCAAAGAAAAATATAAAATTATCTGAAAAGGCTGTTATAATATTCCTCCCTTTTCCAGCTACATATCTGTATGAGGTTGGGTTTTCTTCATGTACTTCAACCAAAGCAACTATATTGTGACTGAGTGAATGCAGAAGCCGATAGCAGAATATAGCTGTTTGTCATCAAGCCAGATATTAAAGAGATTTGCGAAAATGTAGACCAATGCTGTTTCCATAAATGTGTTTGTTCTGGAAAACATTTTTTATAAAATCACATTATTTATGTTAGCATTTAATGAATTGATTACTGGTTTTTCCAAAATGAATTACTGAATAAGTATTTACACTTTTCATTTTGATTTTTAATACAGTAACTGTTGATAAATACAATTCACCTAAATAAAAGTTCTTTGGAGTTGTCAATACATTTTACAAGTGTGAAGGGTTCCTGAAACCAGAAAGTTTGAGAACCACTGACTTTAAATGCATCTGTAGCAGAGAAGGGCTGAGCCCAGGGCAGTGATACCGCGAACAATGCTGTAGCAGCCCCTCGGGGCTGGCAACCCAGTTGGGGCTGTAGGTATAGGTTTTAATGCTCAAACAGGGCTCCTGTTGCCTGTCCCTGAATTAATAAGAGTTGGATGGGAGGTCCTTGCATAAAGGTAAGACTTTAGAAGACCTGCAACCCTGGGGAATAATAAACTCCCTTTACAGGACTCAGGAATGACAAGGTAGCTCCTTCATGCCATGAATTTGAGATGGAAAAATAAATTCTTAGGCAAAATTGAATCCCTGGGCCTGCACCTGAATTAGAATCTTAACAATCAAGATGTGAAAAATCACAAGTAAATCATTGGTGTAAGAGTTGGTTCAGAACTGTCAGTACTCAGGGGGCATCTGGAGGAGCAAATACAGAACCTCCCCACTGAAGTTCTTCAGTGACTGAAGCTTCATGATTCAGTTTGGCTTTGGGCAAACCTGGTTTTGGTAAATTGAAATGTTTACAGAAGATTTCCCTTCTTTTTCTAATTATGATGAAAAGAGAACTTCCTTAAATTGGTAGAAGACTGAAGAAAAACACAAACACCTACAAAAAATACACATAAATGTGTCACCTTAGAAGCAACTCCTTAAATACCTGGGAAAGGACAGGATTCTCAATATCCATGCTTCTTTTCCTCATTGAACCGGGTCCTCCGCAATTCACTAGGCCCAATTAGAACAAAAGAGGAATGAAACCAAGTTGCCTTTCTCACAAGCCATTTGAAATAGAGAAGCAATTCAGTAAGGTTTTTAGATTCAAGATCTGCATGCAAAAACAATTTTATGCTTATATGTCAGCAACAAATAATTACAAATGCAAATAAAAAAGATATGATTTGCATAGCAACAAAAAGTTCCTATAAGGAAACTAGGAATAAACAAAAATTTTGGTAAAAAGGAAGAAAAGAAAATGTAAGTAACTGGAGAGCTCTATCATGTTTTATTTTCAGCAAAGGGCAGATTCAATGGAAATTCCCCCAAAATAAATTAATAAATTCAAGGTAATTCCAATAATGTTCTAATATGATTTTTCACTTTACAGGTTGATGCTGCAATTCATATAAATATTACCTGGTTAAGTACATTTAGGACAGCTCTGAACAGAAGCATCTGAAAGCATCTGCTTACTAAATGTAAAGCAAAAGTAATTAAGACAGTGAAGTACCAATTCCAGGATGGACCAGTAAGCCAGTGGAATAAAATAAAGAGCCCAGAAAAAAAAACACACTGTTTGAGAAGTACATGCAGGAGGTGTCATTATAAACCAGTGAGGAAAAAAATCAACTTACCAATAAAATACTGGGTTTTCTACCGGAAGAAAGATAAAATTAAATCCTTCCTCATTCCACGAGTGAAACTAAATTCTAGATTGAGGAAGATGATAAAACCTTTAAAGTTATTAACCTAAAAAGCAGAGGAGAATATTTTAATGATAAGCGAACAAAAACTGATTTGTTAAACTATGTACAAAGAACAAAACACAAAGAAAAAAATTGGAACATTTTACCGTGTATGAGATAATCCCTGAACTCGGGGTTTAGATGATAAGGGTATATTTTGGGGTCACACCATACTTTATTCGAGGTGTGGCAGAGAACTCTGCTCATTTAAGCCTCAAAGGCCAGGGTTGCCAGAGCAGCCACCACGTAGAAGTGTCAGTGGCTAGTGAGTGACAATTACCTCTGTAAATGCCACATCATCCGGGTAAACAGTCCATGTACACTGACAATGGGTACCACAGAACCAATAAAGTGTATGAAAACACAGAAATTCTGGTTCAGCTCTGACATTTTTAGTAATCAGAGGCACCTCTGCAAACAGCCACATTTAATGACTAATTATTATGCTTAAAAATTATTGTGAATATATCCAAATAAGTGTAAGATTATTCTTTCTCTACATTCTTTTTCACTTCACTAAAACATGGGACTCTACATTAACAGCTTCAAAGAATCTTAGGGGCATAAAGGGTTTAGTTCAGTTCTGTTCTGAGACTTTGGGCAAGTGATTTTAAATCTCCAGACTTCATTTTTTCATTTGTAACCTGAAAAATTTGGATGGATTTTTTTCTAAGGTTCTTTCTGGGTTGTTGATATCTCTAACTCCATATCTATGACTTAGTCAAGGAAGCACAGTGTTAAAGATTAATTTTAGAATTCCAAGTTGTGAATTCACTCTTTCCCCAAATCTGGCCACATGATTTATTTGATATCTTAAATTCATTTTCTCTCTTTTTGGTCAGCTCTGAAAATGGCTTTGATTAGCTTAATTTTTTCCTCTAGCCAGGCAGTGACATCACTCTTTTGAACACTGTAATTAGCTGATAGAAGGAACCATCAAAGAAAACCATTGGCTAATTACTGAGAGGGAAACTTGGTTTATGTAGTTTGGGTCTGCTGATGAGTTAACAATTGATGTAATGAGGATTACCAGCCAAGAATCCCCTGAGCTAATTTAGGAAGTCTGTAAGTACTACACAGAATATTTTCAGAGATTGCGAATCAATATTTTCTTTTATTTGCAAGTTGAAGGGTTAATGAGAAGGTGGGAGTGAAAGCTAATGGGAAGAATCCTCTTTCTGAACCTCAGAGGTAAGCCAGAATGTAGGCATGAGCAGAGGTAATGGAAGTGTTCTGTGGGACCAAGAATGACATCATTGCTGAGACCTTCTCTACAGGGTTTAAATCCCTTAAGGTCACCTGCAGCTCTTGTTAAGATGCAGCTAACCATGTCCAAGTCATGTCTTTGGAACAGCCCATCTCTCTGGAATCCACTTGCAATGTCAAAAATTGTTCAAAAACAGAGAGGTCCATATTAACAGAATTTGACACTTACCTTTTTTTCTTCCTTCCCATCAAATAAGTTCACATCTATGTATAAGATGTCCTCAATATTGTGTTTTATTTGCAAGGAAGTGCAGGCAGACTCATTGTTAGGAATGATGCATTTTCATTATTTCTCCCTGTCTTTTAAAAAGCACAGAGGGAAGAATGTGCACATCTTGAAATAAAATATACAGAACCTCTAGACCTGTCAGCCCTTACATAGAAGGCATGATTCCACGTGTGTTAATGAAGCCTTTATTAGGCATAAAATTCCCAGCAGTTGCAGTAGAGGACCAGCAGCCCTCCTCTCCAGGGGGTGAATCAAGTCCATATGGTGGCTGGAAAAAAAGACTTATTCTAGGAGGAAGCCAACGTGTATGACTTATTAACATGCCTCCTGCTTGTTTTGCTGGGCTGGTATCGCATCCTCTTAGGTCTCTGGGCCAGATTAGGATTACCTGCAGCAGGCATTAAGCAGAAAAGCAGAGCAGCCCCTGGAGAGCCCCCTGGTGCTTCTGGCAAAGGCCCACCTTTACCCAGATTTTAAGTGATAGGGCCTCTTGCTCTAAGCATGGGTTGGATGAAATCAAGTGCAGCTTTGCTTTTGCCAATGTTAGAAAAAGAAAAGTCTGTGTAATAATTTTTAATAAGTTTTATTTTTAGAGCACTTCTAGTTCACAACAAAATTAAGCAGAAGATACCGAGATTTCCCATATACCCCCAACCCCACACATCCACAGTCTTCCCCATCATCAATATCCCTGACCAGAGGGTACATTTGTTACAGTCAATGAACCCACATGGACATCGTATCACCTGAAATCCATAGTTTACATGTATTCACTCTTGTTGTTGTACATCCTATGAGAGTAGACACATGCATAATGACACGTACCCACATTATATTATAGAATCCTCCAGAGTAGTTTCACTGCCTTAGAAATTCTCTGTGCTCCACCTATTTATAATAAATTTTCCAAAAAGGTTAAAAATGGACATAATTGCTCTTTTACAGAGGTGCATGAATGAAGAGGTGAGAGAAGAAAAGGGCTGAATTCTCTGTTTTTTCAAAGTGCAGTGAAGACGAGTACCAACATCTTGGGTTTCTGCTCATTCTCACAACCAGCCATGGGGAGATCACAGGCTTCCTCACCCTATGGGGCAGCTCCCCTTTGTATCAAAATTGTAGTAAAGCCTGTCTGAATTCCAAGTGCAGTTAGAATTTTGTGGGGCTGAGTCTGTAGATCCCTTCTTGGAAAACTGCCCCAGGACCAATCTGGCTGGGCTCTATTTCTGTCCTCCAAGTACTGCCCCACAGACTTTGATATCCCAGCAGAAGCTCTCTCCCATCCCAGCCCTACTAAAGGCAGGCTAGGCTAGCAGTGTGGACACGTGACGGAAGTCATGTACATGCAAATCCATTGCATAGACATATGTTCAGTGAATATTTGTGTATAGTTAGTAATAAACACTTATTCCCTAATGTGATGTACTAGCCTTTCTGCGATGGCTGATTTCAGGAGTAGACTATGATGTGCAGAATTCTAAGAAAGTTAGACCTGAAAAGGAATAGTCTATTTCCTTATGTCCAAATACCTGACTTTAAGTTTAAAATCTATCTTGAAATAAGCTTTGGAAGATGAAAATCAGCTATGCAAATGCGACCGTGCTCTTCCCAAGGACCAGAACAGTAAAACAACTCTTAAACGAATCTAGGGCTTGCCAAGGAGGGATTAGAAAAGCAAAGATGGGTTTTCCAGGGGGAGTGGTTTGGGGTTATGTTTTATTTTTTTTAAACTCTAGTAGTACCCTGTTACTTCTAAGTCAAAACAAATCAAAATGACACCACCAACTCTAGTTAAACCACACCAAACACAACAAAAAAACAAAACCGTCATATCAGAGCACGTTAAATGGGATCTTCCCTATTGGCAGGAACTGCCGCTAAAGCCCCTGATTATGGGCAAATGGTACTAAGTTCCTGAAATCCTGAATTCAGAGTGCTGCCAGCAGTTTTGGCCAGCAGTCTCACCAGAAGGCTTCCAGACACTTGGCCAGAGAGAAGGCGACCCTCCCACCCCCCCAACAACCCCACCTCCACTCTCAGGGGAGGCCTTGGAGCCCCAGCTGTGCTGGAGGGCGGAGCCCGTGAAGGCAGACTGCACTTTTCTCTGAGCCCTTGAACCAAGAATGGTGTCTGACTTGCTGCTAATGTCTCTCCCCACTAAGTTTGGGAGGAACGAGGATAAGAACTGCTCAGAAGGAGAGTTCCTGCGAGAGAGGGGGACAGGACATTCACCCCTAGTCAGACTGACCTGACCCCGGACTACTAAGGTGGTGAGAACCTAAGAGAAACTGAGGAGGCATAGCATTTTGATACACTTCCCAGCACAGAGAATGCCAGAACTGTGCCAGTTCTCACAAGTCACAGAGGCTGGGTCACACTGAGATGAGCAGGGGATGGTAGAACAGTTTGGGATCAGGAAGACTTGGAAGCCAGTCCTGGCATACTGGGGTGCCTCCCGCTGGAGATGCAGTCCCACGACCAGGGACACTCAGCACACAGGGGTGAGCCCTTTGTCAGCGGCGCCTGTTGGGGCCGCCTGTTTCCTCCAGCACAAACGAAAGGCATATGCCCTTCGCTCTCTCCCTGTCCTGCTTCCTATCACTAGGAGCTTGTGCCCAGAAAAGGCTGAGGAATATCCTGGCCCTGTACCCTTGCTGGCCACAGCTCCAGCCTTCACTGAGGAAAGGAGAAGAGAAGAGCATTGAATTCCAAAATTGAGTATTGTTCCAAGGACCAAAAGTGGTTGGGAAAACCTAGAGTTGGGCCAAGCTGTCATTAAAGGGATCGAGAAATGAGAATTTGGTGGTAAGAAATAGGACAATACTTAAAAGAAAGAAAACTTGTAGGTTTTGATTCCTCAGTACACCTGTTTCAAGGACTAGACTACAAATCCGCACTCTGTCTTCTCAGAATAAGTGAAAACTCTAGTAACATTCTTGGTACAAAGTGAGAGAACCACGGTAATGAGGTTGAATTTGACGGGACCCCTACACACTCAGGAGCACTCCCTACTTGAACTGAGACTTGAAAAGATGATGGCCCCAAAGAACATATTTCATTCCTCCGTGTGCTACTGGGAACTGAGCTTCCGTTGCATGTAATTTGGAGGGACTGCACACTGGAAATAGTATGGGGTTTTCTTATAATCAAAAGGTGGACAACATTTCGGTGGAAAGTTATCGTGGTTCTAGTCTTGTGATTGTATATAATGCATCTATGCCCCTCCAGCACTGAGGAGTGCATTACCTCCGTTAGGAGAGTATTAGAGATGACAGCTCTCAGTTGTGCCCACCCTGGGGCTTGTCCTGTGCTGAGCAACCCCCCGCAAAATCATACCCACTTCTCAGAGACATGCAGCGTCCAACACCCCAATTCAGGGCAACTTACCTCTGCTTCAGAACTGCTCTGCAGGGCCACTGCAGCCCTGGGGCCCCCCGCGGTATAGGCCGCCCATCACCCTATCGAGACTGCATCCCATTTCAGCTTCCTCCTCTAAACCCAGGTCAACAAGGACAACCCACTGGCTGAATCCAGCTCGCTGCCCATTTCTGTGTGGCCCAAGAGTGCAGAATGTTTTGTACTTTTTTAGATGGTTGAAAAAAAAATCAAAAGGAGAATAATATTTTGTGATATGTAAAAATTATATGAATTAAAACTTCAGTGTCCAGAAGTGACATTTTAATGGACTCCAGCCAAGCTCATCTCTTGATGTGTTTTCTGTGGCTGTTTTTTGCTGCAACAGTAGTACGGAAGACTTGCGCCAGAGAAAGTATGGCCTGCAAAGTCAAAAGCCTTTACTATCTGGCCTTTATAGAACAAGTTTGCTGATCTTAAACCAATCCTGCTTCCTCTCCTCCCCCAGGTGATGATCCTGAGCCCTTTTGCCCTAAGAAGCTTCAGGCATGCAAACCTCCATCTCAGGGTCTGCTTCTTAGGGTTCCGACTGGGGAAGGAATATTATTTCTGGTTATTAGATTTCTAAAGACAAGACATTGCATTCTATAGTCTTAGATGTATCTTCAAAAAAGATTATTTACTGAACCACAATTCTTTTTCAACCATAGTGATTTTCTAAGCTCAGTCAGCTTCATGGAATCTGTTGTTTATTAATGGTAAAATAAAGCAATACTTATATACAGCTATCACGATAGAACTGAGATGAATTTTATTGTCCTGATCTGCTCAACATTCATTTTCTTCATTGGTATTACGTGCAGAGTGTGCTCAGAGGTCTCTCAGGTCCATGTAAACCCCACCCTGGCACATTTATGGGCACATGCCACAGGCACAAGCATTTGCACAGTAGAGGACAGTGGCTTGGGGAGAAGAAACCTTCCGTAAGTGCTGCATCTAAAACTTGAGCCCCATCTTCTCACTTAAATACCCATTCTTTCCACCACATAATATATGTGATTGTCCATTTCTCAACCACAGACTTTAAAGCAACAGAAATCACTTGCTGAGATTCACAATGAAAAATAAAAATAAAAACCTTTATATTATGGCTGACAAAGTATGATAATGAAATGTATTTTACCTTCCTCTGTCAGCAGACATGGAAAATTATTTTAAGAAAAGTATCCAAAGCATTTCAAAAATACCAAAGAAGATTTGAAGAAAAATAACATTTGCTAGCGTTCATACCAAAGAAGTCAGATGTATATGGATCTAATTTGTTCTAAAGTCACTGAGGTCTTGGAGCTTAAAACAGAGAATCTCTGGCCCATGTGAGTTTCTATTTGCATTGCTTTGTTTCAGATAATCCAGCTGCTCATACAGCCACCCCTCCCGGGGGTTCCTCTTGTAGTGTGATAACATATCTACCTGACATCTCTATGCCATCTTTCTTATTTTGTAAATTAAAATAGAGGTATTGATTTTTCTGCCTACCTAAATGACGCATGCTGGTTCTAAGAAAAGGAAAAGAAGAGATCAGAGAGGCAGGTAAGCATTGCTCAACCTCTCTGCCACCCAGTGAGAACCACTGTGAACATGTGGATGGCACTCTCTAGACTTGGAACTTCTCATCCCCTTATTTCCTCTGGGGAGTGGCA
Source organism: Manis pentadactyla (assembly GCF_030020395.1). Taxonomy (NCBI): domain Eukaryota; kingdom Metazoa; phylum Chordata; class Mammalia; order Pholidota; family Manidae; genus Manis; species Manis pentadactyla. The sequence goes on from NC_080025.1 coordinate 50,811,241, forward strand.
TCAAACATCCTGAGTTACACAAGCTCTCTGAGCACCTGCTGTGAGCTTCATTCCACCTGCAAGCCCAGGTGAGGGCCGCTTCTCCTTTCCTTGCTGGAGTCCCTTTTAGGAGCAAGTTCCAAACCACTTGTTGATCATCACAAGGTACAGTTGGTCTTTTACGTAAACACAGAATGAGAAAGTTCTATGAATCCACTAATGATTTTTAAATGATTATTAAATGAATCAGAACTATGTCTGCATACATTAGAATTGGCAGGACTATGTGGGAGGGAATTGTTTATTTAGTCTATGAAACATACAATGGTTTAAATGATACTAACTCATCTGTTGAATGAAAGAGGCAGTGGTATTTTACACCAAAACTCATTATCCTTAATGAATGGTTTACTGGATTTGAATAAGAACCAAAATAATGATGCTTGTGTGATACAGATGGGAGGTCTTTACTCACTAAGTCAAGGACTTCTCAGCGGTCTGAGGCCATGAGATTGAGAATTACTATTCTGCAGGAGTTTTTTTCACAAGGTCAACCCTTCCGTTCCACACACACTTGGGTTGTTGAGGGGAAAGGAGTTATGTAAGTGCCTATGTGAGCTGAATCATCAACATGACACAAGCTTGGAATTCTAAAATTTTCAGGAAGTCCTTTGGCTACAGCAAACTGTGTGTCCTGAGTACTCATGACGCACAGTGGAAGAAATGGCCAACTTTGCTTTTTTGATTTTATGTGAAATATGATATTCTGACACAACGTGGTTACCCTGATAAGTCTATGTAGATTGTAAATATCAATTTGGAATCAAAAGTAAAAAGTAGGGGAACCTAACTGTGATGTGCTGAGGCCTAACTGCAGATGGGGTAGTCGCCCTGATGGCCACCCCTTCCCTCCACAGGGCACCTTGGTCTTTGAGGCCCAGGCTGAGTCACACTGGTCCAGGACCTCGGGTTCCCAGCATCCTGCTCCTGAATCAACTCACTGTGTGAATGCTATAAGTCCTTGAGTTCATACTCAAGTTGTAATAATTTTATGGAATAGCCTAAAGCATAGTGGGGTGCAAATATTATTAAATGGTTTTGTTCTAACAGTGGCCTTCAGCCATAATCTATGGAAATTGCCTTTTCCATTCTCTGTGTGAAAGCCTCAGACAAATCCCATGGAGTCCAGTCCACTAGAAACCAATAAAATTTTTAGTCTTGAATCCCTACCTTTTATAGATATATACTTAACTATTTACCAACATAATGAAACTCTATCTGGGATTGGTTAAAATTAATACTAGGGAGTAATGCTAGGGGAGGGTACTGGGTGGAATTATAAATGAAATAAGACAAGCATTAGCTGGTAATAGTTGAAGCTGGGTGATGGATATATTGGAGATATATGGGAGTAGTTACACAGCCTCTACCTTGAATATGTTTGAAAATGTCCTTAAAAAGTTTTTTAAACATTCTGTAATTATCCCTGTGGGCTGGTGGGCTTCAGCATGGAGAGCCCATTCCTTTTATTCAAGTGCATCCTGGGCAGGGCTGAGCTCTCTGTCTGGACGTCCACCTCTCTAGACAAAGCATCCAAGGCCCTCAGCTTTTCTAAAGAAGGGCATCCCAAGGTCAAGCGTAGCTGGGCCTTGAGCCCCTCCTGTTTCCTGGGCCTTTTAACATCAGCGCCTACTTTTTTTCCCCAAGTCAGCTGCCGCTTCCCCATCTTCTGCTCCCATCCCTGCATCTCCTTATTCCTTCCTGCAGACACAGGCTGTTAAGGTCCGCAGTGGACCTGAGAATCTGTAGGCCTCAGGCAAGCTGTTCTTTGAGTTTTCCTAGCATGTGGGAGATGGAAGAGGAGAAGGGAAATGTACATAAAACAGAGACATTCCTCTGCCATCAGTCCTTCCCTGGTAAAACAATGAACTAATTCATACACAAAGGATAATGGTTGGGATTTCATACATCTTCTAAGTACTTACCAGTGTTCTATAGCCTGGCCCCAGAAAATTGCCACCTCGGGGCTTGAAAAGGAGCCTGAGGGCTGGGTCATGAGCCAGAGCCAAGCCCCACTGGCTTGAAAAAAGTGGGAACAGCACAGGCTGAGGGGTAGGGCCTAAGATCTGGGAGTCCGAAGGCTGCTGTGTGAGTCTTGCAGTGATGCCTACCAAGTGCCTAGTAGTTCCATGAGCCCCAGTTTCCTTTTCTGTTCAAAGGAACAAGTACCCTTCTCCCAAGGTTGCTGTCGGGGACTCACTTGAGATGACTGATTTATGTAAAAAAGCTTTGGAAACTATAAAGCACCAAGGCAAGGAGCTGTTACAAAAACCCCTCGGGGCCTCTGAGAACATAAGGTACTATTACCATGGAGCTGATTTTGCTGAGCTAAACCAAGAGAAGTTTGGAAAGCTAGCAAGATATGTAATTTATGGGCTGCCTTTTGTGGCCTGGATCCAACTATCTTCTGCTTCTCGTGTTAAGTCAGACAGCACTTCAAGGAGGACTCTATTCATGGAAGCAGTGCAGGGATGGAACGAAGAGTCAGCAAGCTTTTGACCTACTAGCCCCTGCATATCAGGCTTGCCTCTCTGCACATGGAGGGGGTAAGCTGGCCCCCTCCTCCCACTATCCTAAGGCCAGGACTCTTTCTAGGAAGCCAAACTCTACCTGGTGGTTGGGACAAATGAAAGGCAGACTCTGCTCTTAGCTGGGGCACCCCCCACACTCTTTGTGTCACTGGTGATCATCACCTGGCAAAGGGCTTTACAAGAGTGCACACAGTCCCTCCTCCCTCATGTTAGACTGGGCCTGCTGGCTGCTGTCTTCACACATATTTGCACTGTGTGGGAGGATGTGCACACACATAGCAGCTCTTTACTTTGCATTTATATAGCAAGAGCATAACTATTTCAGAGGTATGCAATAGTGGGCTTTGGACAAAGTCTAATACTTGGATTGAACCTTAAGGTAACGTTTCTCTGCTCACTGACTGAGCAGTTGAGAGGATGATCTCCCATTAGAGAATGATGGCCACACCTTTCAGAATGGTCAGTCATTTGCTCTACAAAGTCCTTTTGAATTTCTGCCATTGGATGTGGTGCCCACCTGGGGTAAGTGCTGGAAATGTGATTGTGACTGAGACCTGGGATGTCTTAGCCATGCAGTGCTCACGCACAGCCAGAAGGCAGACCTTAAACAAATAATTATACAAATGTTTAATTACTACTGTAATGCCTGCTATAAATAAGGTGCCCAATAAGATACAGGATATCCAGTTAAATCTGAATTTCAGATAAATATTGGCAACCTATTTGTAAGTTATTTGTTGCTCGTCTGAAAATGAAATTTAACTCAGCACCCTATATTTTTAATTGGTAAGTCTGATGGCCACAACTATGAGAAGTTTAGGATGCTGTAAGAGCCTATTCACAGTAAGTCCTAGCCTTGGTTAACGGTGGGGGTGCGGTAGATGACTCAGGAATTAGGACAAAAGAGCCACTACCAATTAACTCTGGTCAAGATTTCAAAGAGAGAAGTAATCCTGGCACACAGCTGAAGAAAGAGCATGGAAAGGTTCATCAGAGAAGGGCTCCTAGATGGGAAGCTGATTTGTAAAGCTTAATACTGCAAAGCAGGGTGATTGATGATTGCACTATGGAAAGGCTTTATGGGAAGTTTCCATGCAGAGCTGCACTCAGAGCAGGTGTAGGAAGGACTTGTTCCAAGAAAGTCAGGAAATGCCCTCCCTAACCAATCCCTGCAAAATCCTCTCCTCACAGAGAGAAATCCTTGAGATAGGATGAAATGCAGGTGGAAGCACACCATTGTCTCCAGGCAAGATGAAGAACTAAAAAAACAAAAACCTCTGGCAGCTTTAGCTTCCATAAGAATTTGGGTTTCTATACAGTGCATTTACTTTTCAGTCCAGAGACAGGTAGCCAAAGCAGATCTTGAGGAAGAACAATCTGAAATACAGAACAGGATAATATTACAAGTTTGCTGGGGGCTTTTCTATGTGAAGACTTCTCCATTCTCCAGAACATTCTACACTCTGTCTTCAAAGGCCCAGAATATACTCTCTCGAACTTTCTCCTTTTTCTCCCACCTTTCTCCCTCTCCACAGAGCTCCCTCCAACTCCAAAGATCTCTGCCTACTTTTGTATTTGTCTCTCCTACCATGGCTTTCCATTTCCTTTTGCTGGCAAACAGGAAATTGAAGTATTTAACACCATATTTACTTATGCATTAAAGAAAGCAGCATTATCCATTCTTAACCTTAAAGAAAGAACAATCTATTCTAAACAAAAGCCAAAAAATTAAATTATTTAGTGATTTCAGGTGGTCCTTAATTTCTAGCTGTAACTGAATGTTTTCCATGTAAATGGTCCTCAATAGAAAGATGCCACATTTACTGTCACAGATAACATTTAAGCCCTAAGACAAAGCATGAGTCACAAGGCCAAAAAAAAAACAAAACTGCTTGCTTTATCCCAAAACTTTCCCTTTAACTTTTGGCCCCACCCAAACATTTATTACCTCTTTTTATTCTTAGTATGGCTGTGATAGAACTGATGAAGACAGAGCCATACTCATGGACTATTCAATATACGTTTCTTTAACAATACCCAAAGACTCAGGTTAACTTGGATTTTTAAAAGAACAAGCCAAGGAGGAGCTGGGAAATAGTAAATCTATTCTGTGGAATGAACTACACTCCGTTTACTCAGCTATTTAGTTCTGCAATACATATATATATATATTTCCAGCTACAAATAATTAACTCATTAAACAGAGGAATTCTAGTGTTAATAAGGAGTTCTTTCTCACTAAAGTACAGGTGAAATTATTAGCCAGTTGGGGGCTGGGAAAGATCTCTGTCCCCTGAATTCTCTTTCTGTCATTACCTGGCCCAGTGTCATTTGAGAATCCCTTTTCACTTTCCATATCTAACTGTGTCTCATATTGTCCCATATTGTTCCATTCAAAGAAACAATTGTTTCCTCATATCATGATGTCCTGGCCCAATTTTTTTCTAAAGGACAATTATATTTTCAGCTGTGGCCCTGCCCATTTTCCAATCTTGGCTCTTCAACCTTTTGTCAATTCTAACATACCAAATAGGCTTCCAGTAAATTCCCTATTTCTTTAAGATGGAGATCATTTAAATCTGCTGCTGACATTAAGAACTCAGACTGATTCACTTGATTAAAATGAGAGCTAATCCGTTCTGAGTATCTTCAAAAGAGACAAGCTTAGGAGATAAATCCCCTGCAGCACTTCTCCAATTTATTTTTAAGGTTCATTTCATTTTTTGTTTAGTCAATAGGCATGATCAGATTTAGGAAAAGTTGTTCATTATCACCACTCTTGATCTCAGTGCTCCTCAGCCATGCCTGGGAGCCAGCTCCTAACGGCTCCTGTGAGCCCACGTTGAATTTTCAGAAATTCCTGTGAGCTGGTTGTTCAACTGAGCTGTTACGGTGGGAGCCGTGGTGGAGTATTTACTCCGTAGAAATTGTCAAATGCCACACATCCATTTGCTTTTGTTTTTGCTTTTTCTCAAGAGCCATGTGTGGCATTACGTTGCACCCATGGCTCTGCACCCTCTCTTCTCACTTCACCAGAATGCACTGTAAACCCTCCCATGTCAACACAGAGAGTGCCCTTCCTCTTTGTCCCTGGCTAGAACAGCATGTCCAACATGTGATCTGCAGTAAACTCACTGCAGCCGCTGAGCATCTCAGACTGCCTGTGAGGTCTTCACTTGCCCAGTGACATGTCTGTCTGAGGTGGGATTTGCTTCATAGGAATCAGCTAAATCAATACGTCACAGCAGATTGAGCCAGACACATCCATGAGAATCCAGCTGTCTTCTGGCCATCCAGATCTAAACAGATTAGCAAATATATAAAACAATATGAATATTCTCACTAAACTTGATTTACATAGCTTTTTTCATATGAATATGTTACTTACGTTAAAATGTAATGGACTTATTATTGTTATTTATAAATGAATTGATAAACATTTACAAATTTCCCAGTTTCAATGGTTAATTCGGTAAGCACTGACATCTGGAAACCACATAAACAAAAGCTCTTTGGGGTTCTCAATAATTATGAAGCATATAAAGGAGCCCTGAGACTAAAAAGTGCAAAAAACACCGCCATGCTCTTGGAGCGGTGGAGTTGTCAGAAAGCACAGAGACCTCCTGTTCTTGAGGGAAGTTCTCAGTGTAGACTCAGGTCTTATAGGTGTAAAATCCCACATCACATTACAGCAAATCTGGGGTCGCTGAGAGTCTCACGTGAGTTGAAGAGACCTATAAAATCATTGCTGTCCAGGCACCTCTCCTGGGTGAGGACATTCTCAGATGAGGGGGTCAGCAGCCCTTCTGAGATGGAGCGGCGTCTCAGGGTGTAGACCAGGCCCATTGTCTCTGTGAGGGTGTTTTCCAAGGGTCCGTGAGAATGACTGAGACCTGGAAATTAATAAGTCATGCCAAATATGAAAATATGAGAGGAAAAGATCAAATAAAAATAAAAATAAATCTGAAAATTAAAATCATAAAATGTGTTCCAATTTGGGGCAAAAGATTTATATGCGTGTATATTTTCATACATTTACTATAATGTTGGGTAGGGCCTCTGAAACTAAGGGTACCTAAGATTTACTAAGGGTTTCTTAGTTGCCCAGGTGGAAACTCCAGATAGAGGGAAATGTGCAAGACGCTACTGGCTTTTGGTTCATATCACTGCTGTTACTCTGGAATGAGGTCAGGGGTGTAAGCTAGTTTTGTACTAACAAACACTTAACTTTGCAGGATAGCTCACAGGTTTTTTCAAAGATCGTCCCAAAATCACTTGTGAAAGTTGGTCATGAGGATGGGAGGTGTAAGTACTTTTAAAAAGTGATCATGAGAGACGGGATTAAAGATGGCAGCATGAGAGGAGAGACAGGGGCTTCCTCCTAAATCTGGATACAATTAGAATATTTAATTGGCGCAAATAATCCTGAGAGAGCAACAGGAAAGAGGCCAACATCAGACTGCACATACCTGGAGAAAAGAGCAGACCTCAGCGAACAGGGTAACGTACCAGAGCTGTGGCTCCACGGGACCCGAGCCCCTCCCCCACCCCAGCTCACCGGTGGGAGGAAGAAAAATGGAGGAGGGAGGGAGTGGAAGGCTTGGGACTGCTGAATACCTGGCTCTGGAGATCTGTGCTGGGAGCACAAACCTACATTTCATGGTGCTTTCTTGAGACTCGCATGACTACTGGGTTGGAAAGTTAATACAGGCAGAGTTCCTGGGGAGACTGGGATTCCAGCCGCTTGTGGAAAGCAGGGATCCATATCCGGCTGCTCTGGGACAAAAACTTATACCTGTGTGCCCGGCCCACTGGCTCAGGCAGTGGAGACAGGCACAGCAGTCGGGAGGCGGGGAACAGCTCTTTCCTCCCCCCAGGCACCAGTACCGCTCCCCTGCAACCCCCGACATTGCTTCAGGGGCTGAGCAGCTCCAGAATAGAGCTTCTGGACACTAGAGGGCGCCATATACAAACATGAAACAGCAAAGGAACCTTGTCCAGAGTAAAATTGTTAATACAACTCCCGAGAAAGATTTAAATGATATGGACCTCGTGACTTTTCCTGAAAGGGAGTTCAAAATAAAAATAATCAACATCCTAATGGAGGTACGGAAAGACATCCAAGAACTCAGGAATGAATTCAGGTCAGAGATCCAATTGTTGAAGAGCACGATGGAGGGTATTAAAAGCAGGTTGGATACGGTGGAGGAGACAACAAATGAAATAGAAACTAGAGAAGAAGCTGAGGCACAGAGAGAAAAAAGGATCTCTAAAAATGAAAGAATACTGAGAGACCAATCCAAGTGGAACAATATTCGCATTATAGGGATATCAGAAGAAGAAGAAGAGAGAGAAAGGGAGAGAAAGTGTCTTTGAGGAGGTAGTTGCTGAAAACTTCCCCAATCTTGGGAAGGAGATAGTCTCTCAGGCCATGGAGATCCACAGATCCCCCAACACAAGGGACCCAAGGAAGACAACACCAAGACACAGAGTAATTAAAATGGGAAAGATCAAGGATAAGGACAGACTGCTAAAAGCAGGCAGAGAGAGAAATAAGATCACATACAAAGGAAAGCCCATCAGGCTAACATCAGACTTCTCAGCAAAAACCTTACAAGCCAGAAGGGAGTGGCATGATGTATTTAATGCCATGAAGCAGAAGGGCCTGGAACCAAGATTACTTTATCTGGCAAGATTATCACTTAAATTTGAATGAGGGATTAAACAATTTCCAGATAAGCAAAAGCTGAGAGAATTTACCTCCCACAAACCATCTCTACAGTCTATTTTGGAGGGACTGCTATAGATGGAAGTGTTCCTTAGGTTGAATAGCTGTCATCAGAGGTAATAAAAACACAGTAAAGAAAGTAGAACAGCTAATTATGAAGCAAATGCAAAATTAAATTAACTATCCTCAAAGTCAATCAAGAGATAGACAAAAAGTACAGAATTTGATACCTAATATATAAAGAATGAAGGAGGAAGAAAAAGGAGGAGAAATAGAAAAGAACCTTTAGATTGTGTTTGTAACAGCATACTAAGTGAGTAAAGTTAGACTCTTAGATAGTAAGGAAAGTAACCTGGAACCTTTGGTAACCACGAATCTAAAGCCTGAAATGGCAATAAGTACATACCTATGGATAATCACCCTAAACATAAATGGACTGAATGCACCAATGAAAAGACATAGAGTCACTGAATGGATAAAAAAACGAGACCCATCTATATGCTGCTTACAAGAGACTCACCTCAAACCCAAAGACATGCACAGACTAAAAGTCAAGGGATGGAAAAAGATATTTCATGCAAACAATAGGGAGAAAAAAGCAGTTGTTGCAGTACTAGTATATGACAAAATAGACTTCAAAACAAAAAAAGTAACAGGAGATAAAGAAGGACATTACATAATGATAAAGGGCTCAGTCCAACAAGAGGATATAACCATTATAAATATATATGCACCCAACACAGGAGCACCAGCATATGTGAAACAGATACTAACAGAACTAAAGGAGGATATAGACTGCAAAGCATTCATTTTAGGAGACTTCAGCACACCATTCACTATAAAGGACAGATCCACCAGACAGAAAATAACTAAGGACACAGAGGCACTGAACAACACACTAGAACAGATGAACATAATAGACATCTATAGAACTCTACACCCAAAAGCAACAGGATACACATTCTTCTCAAGTGCACATGGAACATTCTCCAGAATAGACCACATACTAGGTCACAAAAAGAGCCTCAGTAAATTCAAAAACATTGAAATCCTACCAACCAATTTTTCAGACCACAAAGGTATAAAACAAGAAATGAATTGTACAAAGAAAGCAAAATGGCTCACAAACACATGGAGGCTTAACAACATGCTCCTAAACAGTCAACGGATCAACGAGCAAATTAAAATGGAGATCCAGCAATATATGGAAATAAATGACAACAACAACACAAAGCCCCAACTTCTGTGGGATGCAGTGAAAGCAGAACAAATGAGGCCTAAGGTCAGCAGACGGAGGGACATAATAAAGATCAGAGAAGAAATAAATAAAATTGAGAAGAATAAAACAATAGAAAAAAATCAATGAAACCAAGAGCTGGTTCTTTGAGAAAATAAACAAAATAGATAAGCCTCTAGCCAGACTTATTAAGAGAAAAAGAGAATCAACACACATGAACAGAATCAGAAGTGAGAAAGGAAACATCATGACAGACCCAACAGAAATACGAAGAATTATTAGAGACTACTATGAAAACCTATATGCTAAGAAGCTGGAAACCTAGAAGAAATGGACAACTTCCTAGAAAAATAAAACCTTCCAAGACTGACCAAGGAAGAAACACAAAATCTAAACAAACCAATTACCAGCAAAGAAATTGAAGTGGTAATCAAAAAACTACCCAAAAACAAAACCCCCAGGCCAGATGGATTTACCTCGGAATTTTATCAGACATACAGAGAAGATATAATTCCCATTCTCCTTAAAGTTTTCCAAAAAATAGAAGAGGAGGGAATACTCCCAAACTCATTCTATGAAGCCAACATCACCCTAATATCAAAACCAGGCAAAGACCCCACCAAAACAGAAAATTACAGACTAATATCCCTGACGAACGTAGATGCAAAAATACTCAACAAAATATTAGCAAACTGAATTCAAAAATACATCAAAAGGATCATACACCATGACCAAGTGGGATTCATCCCAGGGATGCAAGGATGGTACAATATCTGAAAAATCCATCAACATTATCCACCACATAAACAAAAAGAAGGACAAAAACCACATGATCATCTCCATAGATGCTGAAAAAGCATTAGACAAAATTCAACATCCATTCATGATAAAAACTCTCAACAAAACGGGTATAGAGGGCAGGTACCTCAACATAATAAAGGCCATATATGATAAACCCACAGCCAACATCATACTGAACAGTGAGAACCTGAAAGCTTTTCCTCTGAGACTGGGAACAAGACAGGGATGCCCACTCTCCCCACTGTTAATCAACACAGTACTGGAGGTCCTAGCCACAGCAATTAGACAAAACAAAGAAATACAAGGAATCCAAATTGGTAAAGAAGAAGTCAAACTGTCACTATTTGCAGATGACATGATATTGTACATAAAAAACCCTAAAGACTCCACTCCAAAACTACTAGAGCTGATATCGGAATACAGCAAAGTTGCAAGATACAAAATTAACACACAGAAATCTGTGGCTTTCCTCTACACTAACAATGAACTAATGGAATGAGAAATCAGGAAAACAATTCCATTCACAACTGCATCAAAAAGAATAAAATACTTAGAAATAAACCATACCAAGGAATTGAAAGACCTATACCCTGAAAACTATAAGACACTCTTAAGAGAAATTAAAGAGGACACTAACAAATGAAAACTCATCCCATGCTCTTGGCTAGGAAGAATTAATATTGTCAAAATGGCCATCCTGCCCAAAGCAATATATAGATTTGATGCAATCCCTGTCAAATTACCAGCAACATTCTTCAATGAACTGGAACAAATAGTTCAAAAATTCATATGGAAACACCAAAGGCCCTGAATAGCCAAAGCAATCCTGAGAAGGAAGAATAAAGTTGGGGGAATCTCGCTCCCCAACTTCAAGCTCTACTACAAAGTCACAGTAATCAAGACAGTTTGGTACTGGTACAAGAACAGAGTCACAGATGAGTGGAACAGAATAGCGACCCCAGATATTAACCCAAACATTTATGGTCAATTAATACATGATAAGGGAGCCATGGACATACAATGGGGAAATGACAGTCTCTTCAACAGATGGTGCTGGCAAAACTGGACAGCTACATGTAAGAGAATGAAACTGGATCACTGTCTAACCCCATACACAAAAGTAAATTCAAAATGGATCAAAGACCTGAATGTAAGTCATGAAACCATAAAACTCTTAGAAAAAAATATAGGCAAAAATCTCTTGGACATAAACATGAGTGACTTCTTCATGAACATATCTCCCCATGCAAGGAAACAAAAGCAAAAATGAACAAGTGGGACTATGCTAAGCTGAAAACCTTCCGTATAGCAAAGGACACCATCAATAGAACAAAAAGCTACCCTACAGTATGGGAGAATATATTCGAAAATGACAGATCCGATAAAGGGTTGACATCCAAAATATATAAAGAGCTCACACACCTCAACAAACAAAAAGCAAATAATTCAATTAAAATATGGGCAGAGGGGCTGTACAGACAGTTCTCTAAAGAAGAAATTCAGATGGCCAACAGACACATGAAAAGATGCTCCACATCACTTGTCATCAGAGAAATGCAAATTAAAACCACAATGAGACATCACCTCACACCAGTAAGGATGGCCATCATCCAAAAGACAAACAACAACAAATGTTGGCGAGGCTGTGGAGAAAGGGGGAACCCTCCTACACCGCTGGTGGGAATGTAAATTAGTTCAACCACTGTGGAAAGCAGTATGGAGGTTCCTCAAAAAGCTCAAAATAGAAATACCATTTGACCCAGGAATTCCACTTCTAGGAATTTACCGTAAGAATGCAGCACTCCAGTTTGAAAAAGACAGGTGCACCCTTATGTTTATCACAGCACTATTTACAATAGCCAAGAAATGGAAGCAACCTAAATGTCCATCAGTAGATGAATGCATAAAGAAGATGTGGTACATATACATAATGGAATATTACTCAGCCATAAGAAAAAAACAGATTCTACCATTTGCAACAACATGGATGGAGCTAGAGGGTATTATGCTCAGTGAAATAAGCCAGGCAGCGAAAGACAAGTACCAAATGATTTCACTCATATGTGGAGTATAAGAACAAAGAAAAACTGAAGGAACAAAACAGCAGCAGACTCACAGAACCCAAGAATGGACTAACGGTTACCAAAGGGAAAGGAACTGGGCAGGAGGGGTGGGAAGGGAGGGATAAGGGCAGGGAAAAAGAAAGGGGGCCTTACGATTAGCATGTATAATGTGGTCGGGGCATAGGGAGGGCTGTGCAACACAGAGAAGACAAGTAGTGAGTCTACAGCATCTTACTATGCTGATGGACAGTGACTATGATGGGTTTGTGCAGGGGGGACTTGGTGAAGGGGGGAGTCTAGTAACCATAATGTTCTTCATGTAATTGCAGATTAATGATAATAAAATGAATATAAAAAAAGTGATCATTGGAAAGCAGAGGATCAGCCACTCCCATACCTGGGTGGCCCTGTTTGGGGTCACACATAGGTGCCTCCATCTCCAGATATCATCTTTCCAACCCTAATCATCTTGCCAGTCTCAAACGCCCCCTTGATCGTCCTTGGGCATTCCAGACACCTCCTCCTTGTGATCTTTCCATGTGTTATTTATTCTGCCTGAAATGCTCTTCCCACCTCACTGCTATGAACTCACTCAGGTCTTCCCTAAAACCTCCTCTCAATAAGGACTTCCCTGGACACACAACCTAGCATTGACCCCCCTGCCAACACTCCCTATTTTCTCCCTTTCCCTCTCATTTTTTCTTGGTAACTCATCATCATGTGGAATATTATCTGTTTTCCCAATTATCTTGCTTATCACCCCCTCTTCCACTAGAAAGTTCATGCCAAGGGAGAAGAGATTGCTTCCTTCTCTGTCCACTGCCATATCCCCAGTGCCTCAACATTGCCTCACACATAGATGTTCAACAGATGCATGAATAAGTGAATACAATCAAACCTCGTTAGCAGAATGTCATTTCTTCTCAGTGTAGTTCTGCTTTTCTTATACAAGTCTGGGAGGGAATGGAGACCACAGAATGTGAAGGTGCCACCTGGAGTGCCCCAGTCCCGACACCATGTTAATGTCTCCAAGGTCCATAGTGAGTGAGTAAGTGCTGGAAGAGGAGGATGGATTCAAGGATGAGGAGGAGATAAAATCACTGCACCTTAGAGGACACCAGAAGGACACCAGAAGTGATGATTCTCCTAGAGTCATCTGTCAGTGGGTCTCCGGGGGCACAGTGGGTCATGCTCCTAGTGACAAATGCTTGCAGCCCAGCAGGAACCTACATTGTTGTCTTTATTCCTTGTAGGAAAAGGATGTGGAGATATCTTCTACACATCTCTGGGGAAAGCTCCAAAGTGTACCTTAGAGAACCTTGATCCTTAAAACTACTTTCTAGGCTCCAAGAAATTACGGCATGGCATTCTTTTTAAAGACATATAGACAAATATCAACACTGCTCCAAAAATAACTGACTATTACAGTTGATAGGGCACAAAAATATAACAATTCCTGAGGTCTAACATCAAAATCATGAGAGATTTTTCATGATTTTGAAACTATCAGAAACTATCAGAAACTTATTTGAGAGAATATTTACAGACTGTTTTAGAAATTCATTTCTTTAGATTCACAGTTCTCAACTTTGGCTAGGTATCGGATCATTGTGGATTTAAAAAGATACAGACACCTGAGCTTCACCCATTGGGATTCTGATTCAGCAGGTCCAGATATATGCATTGTTAAAAACCTCCATGAGCATTTTGGCTGCAGAGCCAGCCCTGAGAATTACTACACTATAGTCTAAAAATTGGGCATAAACTAAAATGCCTGAGGGGACCAAGCAGGTAACATAAGTGAATTAGGCAGACTCCTGAGAATGATGGAAAAATCTATTGCCCACCTCCTGTCAAAAAAGGAGCAGCTGTTACTCAGGGCAACTAGTTGTGGTCATATGAACCTAGAGTTGCAAAACCTAACGATTCTTCAAAGAAAGCTGAAAAATCTGGAGTTTTATGTGCAATTGCTCAATTTTTATGTTTGCTCAATTAGCCCACACTCACCCACCCCCACTATTGTGTCCAAACCAAGTAAATTTCAGGCCACATTTTAACTCAAGGGCAGCCTGTTTGTAATCTCTGCAAAAAGCTTTTCTTGGTTGAAGTCAGTTTGTCAGAGAGCCATGTTCCTGAAATGCATTGAACTGGCTCTCCATTTAAAAATTTGTAAAAATTTGTGGCATTTGTCTATGTTAGAAGTTAAAAGAACAGCCCCATTAAAATGACTCACTCTGTTCATTGCAAAGCTGCTGTGGGGAATCCCTTGCTGCACTGCTCCTAATCCCCTTCCTGAGGATTCAGAAGGTAAATTTACTCCTTCCCTTCATGTAAGGACAGGCTGAGGGTCTCCTGAGAACTGGACTGGCTTCTACTTGTCTTAAAGACAATGTAAATGATGTAACTCATCATGCTTCTTGATACTAAGTTGGTCATGATCAAGCTGGATGTCCTGATTTTAGTGAGGCTGTAAAATGGCATGGTAGGTATTTTTTCACATTGACTGAATTCCTTTTTTCACTTTACAAATAACCTTGTTTTTCCTCTTTGGTATTTTTCTTATTTGTCTTATCTTTCTATAATCCAATTTCTAAATTAAATATCTTACTCAACACATTTTTGTGAGTGCATGGAGAACAGATAGAAAACAATGAATACTGAACCTTGCATTGTTTTGTTTTGACAGAATGAAAATATCATTTAGGGTTTCAAGAGAATACAGTTATGAAACAATACCACAGTGTCAAACAGACCTTAAATCATTCTATATTAAGCCTATAGTGAAACCAAAGATTTGAAGTACTTAGGCATTTTCACAGCATCTATATGAATTAGAGTCTGTGGGATGATTCTGAATGTAGCATGACATGGGGACCTAGAAAGTCTATTTAGAAGCAAATTTAAAAAAACATTACATTTTTACTGTGTCTAAAGGAATGCATATTAAAATATTTGAGTGATCCTGCAAAACCATCCTCCACAATTTGTCACCAACTTAACACCTTCACCTTCACAGCAAAGCATGAAGACACTTCTTTCACCTTTGTCTTCTCCAGCACTGAATGACATCAGTCATTTAAATTGCTTCACCAATGTGATAAGTGTTCAGCTGCTTTAATTTTTTAGTGAGCTTGAATATATCTTCACAAGTTTGTTGACTATTTCTCTTTTATTTTCTTAAATTTTTTTTAGATACTTTCCAATGGGTTGTTTATGTTTTTTTCTTATGGAGTTGCATGTGGTTCTTTCATACAACAGAAACAATATGTAATTGATATGTGGTATAAATATTTCATGGTCACCTGGGCTTTAATTTTATATGACAAAAGATACCATAAAATTTAATTTTCATGTTGTCAAATTTAACTCCATAACTTTGATTCTGAATATTTTGCTCATGAAAACATTTCCCACTAAAATAGTTGCACAGTATGATATTATCTATATTAAAACTTTATTTACAAATGCAACAGTACATATTTATGTCTATTTTTTAAACTATTTGGAATTTACTACTGAGTGTGGTTGTGATTTAGGGATTTTCATGTTTTCACTTTGATAGCCAGTTGTCCCAAAACAATAGCCCAAATAGCTACTTATTTTCTCATCATCAGAACTGGTCCAATTATTATAGTCTAAATTTAGATAAATGTAAAGGATTATTTCAATACATGTTAATATTTATAGGTTTAGTTCATTCATTTTAATTTCTGTATTGAGTCCAACATATGAAAATAACATTATTTATTTATCCATTTCCTTTAGGTTGTTCATAATTTTTACTCTTAGAAAAATATTATGTATCCATGTGCCTTTCCCCTTGGACAGTTATGTGAAGACATTTTCAACCATGTATAGCTAGACATATGCAATATTGCATATTACGGCATATGTATGTCACCTTAAATGGACATTGTTAGTCTTCTCCTAAGTTGTTCCTGCCAACTACAGGCAATTTTGCATTTTATTACACTTCCTAGATACTGCATTTTAACAAACTGAGGTTTCTGCCAATCCTGCATCGAGTAAATCTGCCAGTGCCATTTTCCCAACAGCATTTGCTCCCTTCATATCTCTGTGTCAGATTTTGGCAATTCTCACAATATTTCAAATATTTTCACTATTATTATATGTGTTATGGTGATCTGTGATCAGTCATCTTTGATGTTACTATTTTAATTGTCTGGGGTGCCATGAACCACAACCAAGTACATGCTAGTGAACTAAATGATAAATGGTGTGTGTGTTTCAACTGCTCTCTCAACTGACAGCTGCTCCCATCTCTCCTCCTCTCTTTGGGCCTTCCTACTCCCTAAGGCACAATGATATTGAAATTATGCTAATCAATAACCCTATAATGCTCCTTAGTGTTCAAGGGAAAGGAATGGTAACACATGTCTCACTTTAAATCAGAAGCTAGCCATAATTAATCCTAGGTTGAAAGTGGAGATGGGCCAAAAGCTGGGACTCTTGTATCAAACAGCCAAGTTGTAGATGCAAAGGAAAAGTTCTTGAAGGAAATTAAAAGTGCTGGTCCACTGAACACATGAGTGATAAGAAAGTAAAATTGTCTTATTGCTAACATGGAAAAAGTTGTATTGGTATTGATAGATCAAACCAGCCACAATGTTTCCTCAGGTCAAAGGCTAATCCAGAGCAAGGCCCTAACTAACTCCCTTTATTCTAGGAAGGCTGAGAGAGGTGAGGACACTGCAGAAGAAAATGTGGAAGCTAGCAGAGGTTGATTTATGAAGTTTGAGGAAAGAACCTGTCTGCATAACATAAAAGTGCAAATAAAGCAGCAGGTGCTGATATAGAAGCTGCAGCAAGTTATCCAGAAGATCTAGCTGAGACTGTTAATGAAGGTGGATACTCTAAACAGATTTTCAATGTAGATAAAACAACCTTCTATTGGAAGAAGACTTTTGTAGCTAGAGAGAAGTCAATACCAGACTTCAAAGCTTCAAAGGATAGGCTTACTTTCTTGACAGGGGCTGATGCAGCTGGTGACTCTTAAGTTGAAGCAAATGTTCACTGACCATTCCGAATATCCTAAGGCTGTTAAGAATGATGCTATATCTAGTCTGCTGGCACTCTATAAATGAAACAACAAGGCCTTCATGATTTACCAAATATTTTACTGCTCAGAAATAAAAGATTCCTTGCAAAAGATTACTGCTCATTGAAAATGTACTTGGTCACCCCACAGCTCTGATGGAGAGGTACGATAAGATGAATCATGTTTACATGCCTGCTAACACAACATCCATTCTGTATCCCATGGGTTGAATCATTTTTACTTTCAAGTCTTATTATTTAAGAAATACATTTTGTAAGGCTATGGCTGCCATAGATAGCAATTCCTCTGATGGAGCTGAATAAAGTAAGTTGAAAACCTTCTGGAAAGGAGTCACCATTCTAGATACCACTAAGAACATTTGTGATTATGTGGTCAAAATATCATATTAACAGGAGTTTAAAAGAAGTTGATTCCAACCTTCATGCATGACTTGGAAGGATTCAAGAGTTCAGTAGAGGAGGTAACTGCAGATGTGGTGGAAATAGCAAGAGAACTAGAATTTAGAGTAAAGCCTAAAGATGTGACTGAATTGCAGCGATCTCATGATCAAAGCTGAATAGATGAGGAGGAATTGCTTCTTATGGATAAACAAAGAAAGTGGTTTCTTGAGATGAATCTGCTCCCAGTGAAGATAATGTGAAGATTGTTGAAATGACAACAAATTTGGAATATTATGTAAACTTAGTTAAAGCAGTGACAGGGATTAGAGGTTTGACTCCAATTTTGAAAGTTCTGTGTGTAAAATATTATCAAGAAGCATTGCATGTTACAGAGAAGTCATTCATGAACAGAAGAGTCAATCAATGCAGCAGACTTCATTGCTATCTTATTGTAAGAAATTGCCACAGCCACCCCAGCCTTCAGCAACCACCATCCTGGTCAGTCAGCAGCTACCAACACTGAGGCCAGACCCACCAACAACAAAAGATTACAGCTCACTGAAAGCTTATATGATGTTTAGCATTTTTTTAGCAATAAAGCATTTTTAAATTCAGATGTGTCATTATTTTTTAGACATAATGTTATTGCACACTTAATAGGATACAATATAGTTTAAACATAACTTTATATGCACTGGGAAACCAAAACATTCATTTGACCCACTTTATTGAGTTATTTGCTTTATTGCAGTGATCTGGAACAGAACCCACAATATCTCTTAGGTGTTTATACCACATTATGTTTATCAGTCATTGCTTGATAGACATTTAGGCTGTCCCTTCTTTGAGGCTATTCTAATTAATGTTGACATGAGCATTCATGAATAAGTTTTTGTGTACACATATGTTTCCATTTCTCTGGGTATATACTTAGGAGTAGAATTCTGGGTTATATGATAACCCTATTTTTAGCATTTTGAGCAACTGCCAGACTGTACTCTGCAGTAGCGACACCATTTTACTTCCTATTTTACTGCACACTACCAACAATGTATAAAGCTTCCAATATGTCCATATTCATGTCAACACTTGTTATTGCCCATCTAAGTTATAGCTATTCTTGTCAGTGTGAATTGGTATCTTGTTTTGGTTTTGATTTTTATTTCCCATGTAATGAATGATTTTGAACATATTTTCAAATGCTTATTGGCCCATTGTATACATATTTTCAAATGCTTATTGGCCCATTGTATATTTTATGTAGATGAATGTCTATTCAAATCATTTGCCCATCTTTTAACTGGCTCATTTGTCTTTATTTTAACAATTCTGTTATATTATTGTTGTAAGTCTTTGTCAGATATATTATTTGCAAATATGGTCTCATTCTTTGGATGCTATTTTCACTCCTTTGATAGTGCCTTTGATGCACAATTTTTTTTTAGTTTGTTGAAGTCAAATTCCTTTTTCTTTGTTTGCTTATGCTACCAAAATCATATCCCAAAAAAAATTGCCTAGTTCAAGATCACAAAGATTTATACCTATATTGTCTTTTCAGCGTTTTGTAGTTTTCCCTATTACATTTAGCTCTTTGATCAACTGTGAATTAATTTTGTGTATGATGTGAAGAAAGAGTCCAACTTTATCTCTTGCATAAATTATTCAGTTGCCCAGCACCGTTTGTTGAAAGGACTCTTTTCCCCATTGAATTGTCTTATGACCCTTGACCTTGAATTAATTGGCCTTAAAAGTAAGGGTTTTTCCTTTATTTTTAATTTTATTCCATTAATATATGCCTATTGTTATGCCAGTATTATACTGTATTCCTACAAAGATGACAACTTTGTAGTAAGTTTTGAAATCAGGAAATATGAGTCTTCCAAATTTTTCTTCTTCAAAATTAGTTTAGCTCTTCTGGGTCCCTTATATTTCCCTATTAATTTTAGGTTAAGCTTATTAACTTCTGGAAAAAAATACAACTGGATTTTGGTATCAATTTAATTGATTCTATAGGTAAATCTGGGGAAGGTTGCCACAACACTATTAAGACTTCGAATTAATGAACACAGAATATTTTTCCCTTTGGCCTTTTGTTTCAAAAATGTTTTGTAGTTTATAGTGTACAAACCTTACATTTCTATGTTAAATGTATGCCTAAATATTGTCATCTTTTTATGTTATTTTTAATGGAATTTTTCTTAATTTTATTTTTAGATTGTTCATTGACAGACATGCAATTTATTTGGGTATTTAGATTTTGCATCCTGCAACATTGTGAACTTGTTTATTAACTTGGTAGGGTTTTTTTCCTGGACTCCTTAGTATTATTATATATATAAACAGGTCATCTGAAAATAATAGTTTTACCACTTCTCTTCCAATCTGAATGCCTTTGTTTTTTTCTTTCTTTCTTTTTTCTCGCTTGCTTGCTTGCTTGTTTAATTGCCCTGGCTAGAAACTCCAATATAATGCTCAATAGAAATGGTGAGAGCAGACATCCCTGTCATTTTCCTCTCTTTCATTCTGAAAGCTTGCTTTCCTGGATATAGAATTATTGATTAACAGTCTCTTCAGTACTTTGAATACATCACCCAATTGCCTTCTGGCTTCCGTGATTTCTGATGAGAAATTATCTGTTAATCTTATTGAGGTTCGTCTGTACATGATGCTTCTCTCTTGTTGCTTTAAATGTCTATTTTTGTCTCTGGCATTGACAGTTTGACTGTGATATGTCTAGCTGTATATCTCTTAGATTTTATCCTACTTTGAGTTATGCATAGATTTATGCTTTTTATAAACTTTGGGAAGTTTTAGGGCATTATTTCTTAAGATATCGTTTCCCCTTTCCCTCTCTTCTATCCTTCTGGGATTCATATTATGTATATGCTGGTACTCTTTCAAGTTTCCTACAGTTCTCTAAAGATTTGTTCATTTTTCTTCATTTTTCTGCCTGCCCAAATCTGATGTTCATTGTCTGAATTTTTATGGTAAATTTTTATTTTCAATTTTTGTTCTTTTCAATTCCAGATTTTCCCTGATTCCTTTTTCTCATGTGTATCTCCTTATTGATGTTCTCTATTTAGTGAGACATTGTCTTCCTACTTTCTTTCAGTTCTTTAGACATGACTTGCTTTAGTTCTTTAACATATTTAAAATAAATAATTTAAAGTCTTTGTCTAATAAGACCAATATCTAGGATTCCTCATGAACTGTTTCTTTTGGCCTATTTTTTCCTGTGGATGGGCCATAATTTCATTTTTCTTTCCATATCTCATCATTTTTATTGCAAAACTAAACATTTTAAGTAATATATGGCAATTGGAGGTCAGATTCTTCTCCCTCCCCAGGATTTGTTGTTACTACTGTTTATTGTTATTGTTTGGCTGCTGTTGTTTTTTGGCAACTTCCCCAAACTAATTATATAAGCTGCTCAAATATTTTGTGGGATTAATAGCAATAAATAAATGTAAACTCAAGAGAATTATGCTACTTCATGGATCTGGTAATCTAATCTTATAATTTTTTGCTAGAGAATTAAAAATACCAAATGAAAAAGAAAATAAGGCCTGATGATAGATGTACCCTTTGCAGACAACCTTAATTCAAACTATTTTATTTGCTGCTTCTAAAGTCAAGGACTCAGTGGATGTATTCAGTTGCTGTTATCTTCCTTTTCTTGATTACACCAAGTCTGTTCTATAACTATATATAATCAAGAACTTGATCCTGTCCTCATTTTATAACATTAATACTTTCAGTTTCTTGATCTGATATATTCTCACCCTAACAAAACTTTTCTAGGATGCTTTTTTTTCATTCAGCAAAAGTTTATTTCATCATTTCTTTCTATGCTGAACACTAACAAATAAGATTCATTTGTAAACTAGTAAGTTGAAACTATACATAAGTCTGCTGTGGAAACATCATGTAAAAGAGCATTATAGCTACCTTAAAAATATATTTTATATATTTCATATTCAAATATAAAACACATATTTCACACTTCATAGTGCCTATCTTAAAGCTTTCCTACATAAAAGGCTCGGCCTTTCTATCTTTTCCTGAGTTTCAATTTTTCATTCATATGGCAGTTTAAGTATGATGATATAGATGACCCTTGAACAACATGGATTTGAACTGTGTGAGTCCAGTTCTACACAGATTTTTTTTCCAGTAAATATATTGGAAAATGTTTTAGAGATTTGGGACAATTTGGAAAGGCATTTTCTAATGTTTAGCTTACTTCATTGTAAGTATACAGTATGTAATACATATAACAATAACATACAAAATATGTGTTAATTATTTATGTTCTCAGTAAGGCTTCTGGCCAACAGTAGGCTATTAGTAGTTACATTTTGAAGGAGTCAAAAGTTATTCATAGATCTTCAAATGCACCAGGGGTTTGTGCTCCTCCCCTACATTGTTCAAGTGTCAACTGTATATCAAGGAAAAAACGACTATAGGAAGGAAAGAGCAATAACATCTACATCTACTGTCTCCTGCACACCAGGCTTGGTACCAAGCCTGCATTTATATACTCTCACTAAGTCCCCACATGTACATTAATATGAGGTTGGTATTAATATTCTTATTTTCAAATGGAAACGCTATTGTTCAAAGAAGTTACGGAGAACTGCACAAGTTCAGTAAATGCAAATGGATGCAAATAAGAAACAGGAAATTTTAACTTCATACTCTTTTAGGAAACCACATCTGTTTAATCTTCAAAAGTCAGTGAAGAGGAGGAAAGAGAATCTACATGTGAGGTTCCATCATGCTACATACTAGTCAACACGTTACATATATTATTTTATTTTATCTATCTAACATTGTGAGGAACTGGAAATAGAGAGAATATAGAGTTAAATAATTTGATAAAATTATGCTTCTAGACAATATGTGGAACACAGATGATGTTTAATAACAATTTATTACAGAGATGAAAATGAAAGTGGCAAAAGATGTTTCCAGCTCTAATGGCCTGCCTGTTTCTCTTCTATAATCCCATCTAGATATACACGTAGGCATGGAGCGTCATCCTGATTCCTCATAGACTGCTTCTCTTCTTACTTAAGAACAAGACCCTGAAAGAATTAGGTCTTTGCTTTGATAGGGACAGGAGATAAGAGAGGCAGGCTACTGCAGCGCCCAGAGCAATAGGCCAGGTTAAGAGCCTGGAAAATGCTACAAGATAAAGATAGGGCTTGTGGCAGGAGAAGTTTGTGCCTTCCACTTACATCTAGGGTCTCCTAAAAGCCATTCTTCTTTAGTCCTAAATTCAACTTTATGGTTTTTCAACAATATTTCTGCTTTCATGATCTGAAAAGACTAAAGATTCCAGAGAAAGTGAGAAGAGAACTTCTAAAATTCATCTCGTAACTCTTTGGGATCAAAAGAATTATATTTTTCTGGTAGTGAAGAACTGAAAGGTAAATAAAAAGATTTAATATTTTATAGGGTTCTTCACTGATGGGCTATTCTTTAAATACTAAAGAAGGAAAGAACACTCCTGACTATGTAATTAAAGTGTGTCTAATGCCTGTGTACTGCTATATCAGAGGCACTTTCTCAGACTTTTTAAAGAGTGGGTCAAAGTTAACACAAAAAGCCACTGTGCAGATATTTCAGCAATGACTAGTTATCTGTCTTCACCCACCCTCCCTTAATCTCCAGGATGTAAATAGTAGACGAAAGATCATGGTCACTTGATTTACCTACAAGATCAATTGGCAATGAATATTAGAATTTTGAACAACTAACTTTGGAGAAATGATGACCTTCAATGAGTACAAATGCAGGACAGTATGGTAAAGAAAGGGGAGAAGTCAGCACAGGATCAGAGACAAGGCCCTTCAAAACCTGGCTCCTGCTTACCAATCTGGCCTGAACTCTGCCACCTATGTATACACTTACCTCCATTTCTAATGAGGTACCTGGGTTCCCCAAGCCAGTGATGGCAGTTATAAAACTGCTTTCACATCCAAAGTTCCTCTGGATTCAAGGATGTGATTTTCTTCAATGCAACTGCTCTAGTTCATGTTCCCACCCTCCCCTCCAAAAACATTCAGCCCCCCACACTGTGAAAATGCCTTGTTCTCTGACTCTGTATTTTGTAGATGAGACTTTCCACTCCTTTCAACTTTTCTGTCTGGTCCTATCATCCCACATGCTCATCATAGCATTCTTTACTGAAAGTTTTTTTTCCCGAAAGTCTTACCAAGTGAATCTTGCTTATTTTCTTTGATGCCTTAGCTTATGGGGACACAGAGAATTTTCTTTCCCCTTCATATAGTCCTCACTCCCCGTTTTTATTCAGCTCACATACTTCCTTTCTACAGGATTCAGGTACAGACTCAACACCTTGTCAACTTTTTTACTGAAGCTTTCCAGGGTCTTATGTTAACTTTCTGTGACTTGAAAACTCAAGGCCCTTTATCATTCTGAACCCAAATTTTTTTCACAAAAATGAACTGATCATTTGAAATGACTAATAAAGTAAGCATTTTTGAATGATCTGATTTGGGTTATTTATAATCCTGGTTGAAATATTTGAGGTTGTATTCCATTCTATTCCAGGATGTAGTGATTTGATTCTTCTTACTGTATTTGCATATGCAGTTAACTTTATTAGGCCCATGTTATTAAGTCATTTTGTTAAGTCATTTTAAAAGTAAAGGGTTTTTACTTATGATAAGGTCTAAAACTAATAGTTACCCTAAGAGCCAATTCAGAGACATGTTTACACTAGATGCTAGGGGGCTAAGGAGCAGGACACCTAGATGCAGCTGGAAATGCCCTCATATGTACCAGTTGGGGCTTTAGGGGAAAATAGTAAACTACACTTATTATAGGCTATTTTATTTCCCCTGTGTTGAAGTCCTAATTCCCAGTACCTTGGAATGTGACCGTATTTGGAGAAAGGTCTCTAAAAAGGTAATTAAATTAAATGGGGTCATTACAGTGGACCCTAAACCAATATGACTGATTTCTTATGATGAAAAGGAAATTAGGACACAGACATGGAGGGAAGGAATATGAAGTGAAGACACAGGAGCAAGAAGGCCATCTACAAGCCAAGGAGAGAGGCTTCAGGAGAAACCAAGCCTGTGGACACCTTGATCTTAGACTTCTAGCCTCCAGATCTGTGAGGAGATAAATTTCTGTTCCTTAAACCACCTAGACTATGGTACTTTGTGTGGCAGCCCCAGCAAAGTATACAATATCCTTTCTCTTCTTCCAAGTTTAAAGTGCATTGATAGGCAGACACAAAGGCAGTCATATCAATAGGAAAACAGTCTTTACTCCTGACAGAGCTGTTAAAGACCATGGCTTTGGTTCTGTGGTTCAATAGGCTTGCTAACACATCCTTTTTAAATAATAAACTTTCCTATGCAGTTAATGGTATAGCCAGACAACCTCAGGCCATGGAGGTCAGGTCCCTTACAATGTGGCAGAGAACAGACCAGAATGTATGTCTCTTACATAAAGGAAGATCTGAAAGAGAAAGAAAGAAGGAGCTGAGCTCACTTTTCTCTAGAAAATCCACCATCTATGTAGGACTGAAGGTAGAGAAAGAGGCCAGAATATTACTAAGAGAAGTCGCTCATCAAGGAAACATAAGGAGTGGGAGATAAGTACCACCTGCAGCAATCCTCCGAGATTTTTGCTGTCTTGACTCATTTGGCATAAACTCTAAGACTGGCCAGCCCGAGATATGACTGTCCCTCCTAGGATAGGAGAAAAGCAATCTAGCATCACAAGGCTGATTCTGTCTGCATACCTCCCAAGCCCCACTGATTCCATAAAACATAATCAGGGTTATCTGGAGAAACGAGAGGATTCAGAGGCCAGTCAATGCCAGTTGTCTGGGATGGATAGTCAGGAGGTTAACTGTGGGCTTGTGTTTGCCCTGTCTATGATGGGGGGGTGTCACTCAATCTATGCTACTCTTCCAGAGAATGGCAGCTGAGATGCTCCTACTCTCTTACACAATTCAGAACTTTGCAACAGTACCATCCCACAGGCCCAAGGCATCTTTCTTTCCCATCTAGTGTGTTCAAGATCCCTAATGCCCATCCCATTGTCAGTTCTGTGTTTCTGATGCCCCGTGCAGGCTCTATGCATTGACCTGACTTCCTGTCCTCTGGATTTGTTTAGGTCCATGAAGGCTGTTTCCTGGGATAATTTTATTCTTACCCCTAAATTTGCTTCAACTAATCAATCAGCAGATTCTTATACTAAAACTGCCATTGATGTTTCTGAATCCTGTCCTTCTGGAGGTCTAATGTAGACAAATACCTCTGCCATGGGCATCTCAGTTTTTAATATTACAATAATGAAATAATATCTATGTCTGTTATATTTTTTTTCCTTAGCAAGGGTTTTTATATCCAATGTCAATTTCCCCAGGACCTTTTAAGATGAACTTTATATTCATCAAACAAAACAAAACAAAATCTGAATTAATTTTTGTTCCTTATCATATTTAGTTAGCATTGTTTGATGGATCTAACTAGTTTTTTGTTTTCTCTTCCCCCCACCCTGCTTTTACACTGAGACAATATTTTGGGGGGTTTTCTATTTTGAAAAGAAATATTCCTTTATATTTTGGTATGAGAGGTCCTCCGAAATGAGAAAGACAGAATCAAGGTAGCCTACATCCACCAAAAGCCAACAGGGTTCAGAAAAACATTGCTCTGCTGCCCTTCTCTGAATGAGAACATAGTACACAGTAGCATTTCCCCATTTGATCAAACAGTTACTATTATTCTCCTGTTGTGCTTTCAACCCACAGAGATGGCATATCTTCTTCATATTAAGGCTACAAATTCTCTTCTATTAATTTAACTATTAATAAAATGGCCCTTACTTCTCTAGACATAACAACAGTTTGAATTTTGGATACCCACGCTCTGGTCAGAGGTTAGGCAATTAACAAATTGACAGCCAACTTGAGACCACATGGAAAAGTATAAGAAATAATATATTAAGCAAAGTTTTTTAAAGTTTCTTTACTGAGAGGTTTTTTTTTTTTGGAAACACTTAATACATTAATATGTGCTGAGATTATCTGAATCCATTTGGAAACACAGGTTTGCTTATGAAACCTATTGTTAAGGGATATCCTGAGGGACCTGTGTTCCATGAAACATGCTTGGAAATACTTCTATAGGTGTAAAATCTTGAAAGTGAGGTCCAGCTTTCCATATAAAGTCAGAAGAGAGTTTCTGTTCAATGGCAACAGCAAGCCCAAGGTACTTGGGAATAATTCTTCATTGGGTGAACCACAACAATAGTTTCTGTAGTTCTCTCAATTCTCTTATCAATAAAAGGAGGGGCTGAAGTAGTAAACCTCTAAAATACCTTCTGCATTTGCGATTTATCATACTAAGTTTAATACTATGAAGGGAGAGGAAATGTCAAAAACTATGGTAAGGTTATTAATTTAAGAAAAAGCTAACCCTCTGTGTAATAAAAGCCTGATCAAAGAAAGAAGAGAAAAATGAACAATAGCAAGTCAAGGACAAACTAAAATTATATTCATCAAAAAGAAAATTATTCATTTTTTTATATTTGAAATTAGATGTATGTTCAATATGTTTAAGTTTAATCATAAAAAGAAATGCATGATCATCTTTGTTTTCTAAACTTAATACTGAAATGAGAGTAAAAGTGAATAAGTCTATAAAAACACTGAACAGGAGTCATCAGAAAACAAGAGATTTTTTATTAATTTCTTGAAGATAAGACTGCTTTGGAAGAAAGAAGTAGCGAAGAACAACGCCATAAGCAAGGTGGGACGCACGATTCCCCTCAGTAGAACCAGACTCCTTCCGAGCCCAAAGTCACAGAGAAGAGAATGTAGATGTGAGCCATGGGGCGGAAGCCTACAGGTGGGTAATAATGAATCATTACCCACAGGAGAGCTGGGCCCATTCTCCCAGTCATAGTGCTGAGAGGTGAGTATTTGTTGTCATAATGAAACTAGAAGTTCCAAAGAGTGAAACTCTGAAGGCTAGACTCCTCATGTTGGCACTCCAAAAGGAAGGTGCTCCATCCATATTCCACCTGCAGGAATCATTAACCTACTTGTGCCTTCGGACCACACAGCCCAGGGTTTCTCAGCTGAGGCATTGTTGACATCTTAGGCTGGACTCTTCTTTGTTGTGGAGGCTGTCTTTTGTACTGTGGGATGTTTAACATCTACTGACCTATACCCGCTAGACGCCAGTAGTCATTCATTGGTGACAACCAAAGTTGTCTTCAGACACTGCCAAATACCCTTAGGGGACAAAATCATCCCCAGTTGAGAACAGCTGCCCCAAAGTAACCACTAAAGATAAGCCCTGCCCACAAACACAAAACGGGAAGTTGGAATTGAAGGGATGGCAGTTGGGGGAAAAGATCTGAACAGCAGCAAAAGCAACCTTTTCTTCACAAGTGTGAAGATCATCAGATATTTGAGGAAAATCAAACGTGAAATAAGAAGACAGATCATCAAACACAATAACTGATCCTAGCAGAAACATATTTATCATTCAAAGATAGGAGGAAAATTTTTCCAAAAAATATAATTAATATCCTCAAAATTTTTTGAAGGTAATAGATCTGTAACATAAAAAGAGATTTGACTTTTAAAAATGAGCATCAGAAAATAAGGAAGAGTTTATAGAAATGAAAATATGACCCTTCCCTCCAGAAAAAAAGAAGACTACCTACAACTTAATTGAAGCTCTAAAAATTAAACTCAAAGGAAGTAGCCTGAAACTAGAACAAACATATCAGATATAGAAGAGGAAAGAAACATCAGATATAAACCCCAAAATTTAACATCTATCTAATAGTTCTGGAAAAAGAAAAGTGGAGGAGGTATGAAGGAAGAGGCAGAGGAGAGGATTCCCCAAAGCTAAAGAGCGATGCTAGTGCTCAAGTGGAAAGCAAATCCCACTCCTAGATAACATCTTAACTCAGAACAAGGAAGCAAAATTATCTTAAAATCTTCAGAAAGGAGAGGAGTGTCTGTTTATTTACAAACGAACAGTAATCAGAGTAGTAAAGTCTTTAGGAAAATGCTAGATGGAAGTAGAGCAATGCTTCAAGTTGTGAGAGATATAATTTTTGAACTTAAAGTTCTATGGCCAGCACAACTGTTAGGTTTTCCTCTACACACCCTTTCTGGAATTGTTACTGGGGATGTGCTATGAAAATGAAACTGGGATCTAAAAGAGAAAGAGCATGAGATGAGATCCAAGAAAAAGTGGAACTAAGCCATAAGTGAAGTGAAAAGAAATTTAGAGAATGAAAACTTTTCCATCAGTCAAAACTGGAAATGAAGTCCAAAGACTTTTTCGCAAGTCACTTCACAAAGAAAGTGAATTCCACTCAACCAGAGATTAAGAAGCTGTGAGACTGAAGCAATACGCCAAAAGATTATTAACAAGTAACTGTTCATTGACAAGAACTGCTTTGTCATCAGCACACACACACACACACACACACACACACACACACACACACACACTCACGTGCACACACATGCACACGTTTCTCAGCATAGCAAGGGAATGTACAAAATGGGTCTGTGGAATCAGGGCTAGGATTAGATTAATCTGAAAATTTTATAATATCCTGTCTTGGTCCATTCAGGCTGCTATAATGAAATACCACAGAACGGGTAGTTTAGAAACAACAGAAATGTATTTCTTACAGTTCTGGAGGCTGGAATTCTAAGATCAAGTCACCAGCATTGTCACAGCCTCCTGAGGGCCCTCTTTCTGGTTCAAAGCTGTTGCCTTCTTGCTGTGTCCTCACATGGTAGAAGGGGTCTGGGGTCTGCAAGAGCTTCCTTTAGAAGGCACTAACCCAATCCAGGAGGACTCGCCTCTCCTGACCTCATCACCTCCCAAAGGCCCCACCTCTTAATGCCATCATCTCTGGAGGGGTTAGGATTTCAACTTGTGACTTTTAAGGGGACATAAAAATTCAGACCATAGAATACCCTGTAAAAAATGTAAAACCTAAAGGTTTAAAAATGGATTTAAAGTGTTGAGACAATGAAATGGTATGTCAGCACACAAAAGTACCAAGTGGGAAGTAAAGCCAGTAAGAGTTTCCATGTCAACACATAGGAAAACAGTTAATATTTGTTGAGTAGTTATGGCTTGTTTTTAGTCACTTTGTAAGCTGTTTTTCAGTCATTATCATCAGTTTAATCCTCACAATATTTATGAGGTGGTTATGATTATCCCAATTTTACTTATGAAGAGATTAAGTAACTTGCCCCAGGTCATAACTCTGTAAGTAGCAGAATCAGCCTTCTTCTTATTTTATTATTATAAGTTCTGGGTCTCCTTTGCTCCATTCCACCTGCATGAGGGACATGTAAACCTGGCTTAGCAAATGGAAGTTGCCAATCATGCCTAAGGAATGTTGCAAATGTCACCTCAGGCACTTCTCTAAAGACCTGAGGCCACACAGCTGGCTCACACTGGGACGTCCTCAAGAAAAAGGGGTATTTCCCTTCTACTGTATACAATGATAAAAGATCATCTATAATGTTTATCCATATACCACAAGAAATGCTTCATAAAATTAAGGAAAGTCCAGGAAAAAAAAATTAAAATGACCAAAAGGCTAGATGCACTGTTTTATGAAGATGGGCCTAAAGGACTTAATGGCATTAAGACAATCATGAAGACTGTAAACAAGAATACTAAAAAAACAATACTAGATCAAGCAGATGTCTCAAAAGTTTTTTGCAAAGGAATATTTAGGAAAAAATAAAGGAAGAAAAACAAATAATCCATTTTTAAAATAGGCAAATTATTTAAATACATGTTTCTCCAAAGGAGATATACAAATGACCAATAAGCCCATTGAAAATGTTCAACATCTTCAGTTATTAAGGAAGCACAAATTAAAGGTTTAATGACATACTACATCATACACACAAGGATGGCTATAATTAAAAAAAAGATAATAAGTTTTAGCAAGAATGTAGAGAAATAGGAATGCTCATATGTTTCTGGTAGGAATGTAAAATGTCAAATCCACTCTGGAAAAAAATTCAGTTAAAAAAAGTGTGTGTGTGTGTATTTATCATATGACCTAGCAATTCCATTTTTAGATACACACAAAAATGAAATGAAATATGTCCACACAGAAATTATACATGAATGTTCTTAGAATATTATTTAAAATAGCCAAAAAAGTGGAAACAATCCAAATATTCATCAAATGAGTGAATAAACAAATATATGGTATAGCCATATAATAAAATATTGTTTAGCCAAAAAATTAATGAACTACAGATACATATTAAAATATGGATGAAAATTGATGATATTATGCTGGGAACAAAACAGACACAAGATACTGCATATTGTATGATTACATTTATATGAAATGTCCAAAATAGGCTAGTCCAAAAAGATATAAAGTATATTAGTGATCGCCTAGGGCTGGGGGAAGCTGTCATTTCCAGTGGGTACGAGGTTTCTTTTAAAGGTGATGGAATATTCTAAAATTAGATTGTGTGCAATTCTGTGACCTGTAAAACATTGAATTGTATAGTTTAGATGGATTAATTTTATGGTATGTGTATTATATCTTAATACACCTTTTTTTTAAGTAAAAGATGATCCAATAACCATTCATGATAAAACTCAGTAAACTAGGGTTAGCAAGGAACTTCCTCAACATTATGAAGAATATCTACAAAAACATGCAACTAGCATCATACTGAATAGTGAGAAACTTGAAGCTTCCCCACTAAGATCAAGAACAAGGCAAGGATTTTCCCTCTCACCACTCCTTTCACCACCACAGCAGAAGTTCTAGCCAATGCAATAAAAAAAGAAAAGGAAATGAAAGGTATATGATTGTGAAGGAAAAAATAAAACTGTCTTTTTTCACAGATGACACAATTGTCTATTTACAAAATCCAAAAGGATTGACAAAAACAATCCTGGAACTAATAAGCGATTATAGCAAGGTTGCATGATACAAGGTTAATACAAGGTTAAAAGTCAATCTCTTTCCTAAATACCTGCAATAGTCAGGTGGAATGTGAAATTAAAAACAAAATACCATTTAAATTAGTACCCCCCCAAAATTAAATAGTTAAGTATAAATCTAACAAAATATGTATAAGATCTACATAAGGAAAAGCACAAAACTGTGATGAACAAAATCAAAGCAGAACTGAATAATTGGAGAGATGGTCCACATACCACAGGAAGAAGCAATATTACCATGATGTCAGTTTTCCCAATCTGATCTAAATATTCAATGAAAACCAAATACAAATTTCAGCAAGTTATTTTATGGACATTGACAAGATGATTCTAAAGTTTACATGGAGAAGCAAAAGACCCAGAAGAACCAATACAAGAATAAAAAACAAAGTTCAAGGATTGACACTTCTCAACTTCAAAATTTACTATAAAGCTACAGTAATCAAGTATGGTATTGGTAAATGAACAGACAACAGATCAATGGAAGAAAATAGAAAGCCCAGATATACAGCCACATAAATATACAAGTGATGTAATTTCCAAGAACATAGACAATGCAATTTCCAATAAATAGTGCTGGAACAACTAAACATCCACTTGCCAAAAGAGTGAATCAGCCCCTACATTCTTCACAAAAATGGAGACCTAAATGTAAAACACGGAACTATAAGACTCCTAGAAGATAACATGGGACCAAAATTTGATGACCTTGGGTTTCACAATGATTTTTTTTGATACAATTCCTGAAAGAAAGAATTAATTAGGCTTAATTAAAATAAAAATTTCTGATCCACAAAAGACACTGTCAAGATAACAAAAGGACAAACCACAGGCTAGTAGAATATATTTGCAAAACACACATCTGATAAAGGACTGTTATCCAAAATATATAAAGAACTCTTAAAACTCAAAAAAAAAAAAAATGAGCTAGTTAAAAAGCCAAATACCTTAACAGACACCTCACTGAAGATTTAAGCAGATAAAAAGGTGCTATAAATCATAAGTCATTAGGGAAATGCAAATTAAAACAACAGTAAGATACCACTACACCAATCAGAATGACTAAAATTGGAACACTGACAATACCAAATACTGATGAGGATGTGGAGTAGCAAGAACTCTCTTATATTGCTGATGGAAATGCAAAATGGTACAGACACTTTGGAAAATGGTTTGAGGTTTCTTAAAAAACTAAAAACACTTCTAACTGTATGATCCAGGAAGAGCACTCCTTGGTACTTACCCAAAGAAGCTGAAAACTTATGTCCACTAAAACAACTTACACAAGGATATCTATAGCAGCTTTGCTCATAATTGTCAAAATTTGAAAGCAAATAATATGAACTTCAGTATGTGAATGGATAAATGAATGGTGGCATATCCATGCAATAAAATATTATTCAGCACTAAAAAATGAGCTATCAAGCCAAGAAAAGACATGGAGGAAAATTAAATGCATATTACTAAGTGAAAATATTTGAAAAGTTTACCTACTATATGGTTCCAACTGTATAATATTCTGGAAAAGGCAAAACTATTGAGACAGTAAAAAGATCAGTAGTTAGGGGAGAGAGTAGGATAAATAGGTGAAGCATAGGATTTTTAGGGCAGTGAAACTACTCTGTATGATACCATAATGATGGATACATGTCATTACACATTTGTTCAAAGCCATAGAATGTATAGCACCAAGAGTGAACCATACATAAACAATGGACTCTGGGTGATAATGATGTGTCCATGTAGTTTTATCAGTTGTAACAAATGTACACTTTGGTGGGGATGTTGATAATGGTGGAGGCGTGCATGTGTGGGGCTAAGGAGTACATGGGAAATCTTTGCTCCTTCCATTCAATTTTGCTGGGAACCTACAACTTCTCTTAATAAATAAAGTCAATTGTTTAAAAAGAAAAAAAGGAAAGGAAGAACCATTTTATACAATTGTGGAATTATTTTCCCCCAAGAGGTGATAGAAACTAGAAACGTGGGTAAGCCTAAGCACTGTGAGGTGACAAATAGCACATAATGTGTTATTAAGGAAATTAAGGCCATTTGGAAGATGTCCAAAATCTTTAGCAGCTGAACCTTCCACAGAAATCATGATCTCACACAAAATGTGTCCTTTGTGTTAGTTTTATGAAACAAAATATTGGGCAGGGTAGCCCATTAGACTGTAGTTGGATAATTCTTGCTTTCTTTCTTCCTCCTCACTACCTCCAAAGTTTTCCCGGTGGAAATAAGGAAGGATACTAATTACAAGAATAGAAGAAAGAAAGAATAGCTTTTTTCTTCTATGGTGGACCTAAAAATAATACAGTACAGAATAGCAAAGGGCCACAGGACGCCTGAGAATTCTAGACATTTCTACATACATTCTTTGTAGCAAGATAAAAAATACTGCAGTTGCAGGTAATACAATCAAAGGAAATATTTTTCTCCATACTTTTGACACTCTTTCACTCCCAACAAAAACAAAACTCCCACAGTCACAGACTGAAGACGAATGTTCTGCAGATGGAAAAATCAGTTGTTCAAGGTTTTTTTTAAGAAGTCATTGCAATATTATTTTGTTAAGTTTAGGCAATGATGAGCAATTGTTTGTTCAGTGAAAATTTATGTAGCATAGCTTACCAGAGTCTCACCACAGAGCAGTTTTATGTGTGCAGCAGAGCTGGAAGTAAAAATGCACACAAAAGAGAAAAAACAAACCACTGAGTTATTAAGCTGAGACAGTAGAGTAGCAATGAAACCAGTCTGGATTTTTTTTCCCTTTTCCACATAAAGATACCATTTGGTTGAATAAACAGTGCATTCTTTGCATTTAAATAAACTTAATTTTAAACAGCAGAGGGAGGAGGGGAAAGGAAGCTAAACCAAACATAAAACAAAACCAGAGGTCATTAAAAAGGGATTTCAAACCCAATTTTTATTTTAATTAAGACAGCATCCAACAGTAGAGCTCTGGGAAGGATGTTCATGCAGGAAACAAAATCTTTGTCTTTGTATTTAACTAATCAGTGCAGGTGGATGGCATCCAATTGCCTATATAAATGGAGAAGATTGTCATGTGCCATAGTGAGATGATGGGGCAAGGAAAGTTTTTATTGCTTCAGAGATGCAGTGGTTACATACAGAAAACCTAAAAACAATGTGTGCTTCCCTTCTTTCTAACTCATAACTAGAACCTAGGAGGCTACAAAAACAAATGCCACATTCCTCCTAGTCTAAACAAACTCCTTTGAAGTATCTTCTGCCCTATGAAATATACCTCTGTTCCTGGGCAAAGGGAGCCTAGGAAGATTACAGAAAGAACTCCTCTGAGGAGGGAGAAACATTCTTGCATATTTTAGAAATCCCTGGCTGCCTCAAGGGACATCCATTATCCTGATCTTGCCAACGTCTTGGCTGGGTTTGAAGCTCTGGCAGAACTTCTCCAACGTATTCTAATTATTGGATTAATCTCTGTTGACTCATCACCTTCCTTAGCACAGGATACCAGTACTACCCAGAGCAAGCTGCTGCCACAACCTGACCCTTTTACCTTAAGGAGATGTAACTTTCAAAAGCTAGATAGGAAGGGATAAATAGGAAATGTGACCAACTGGAAGCTGGGAGGTGAAGGACAGGCAAGGACAGGGCTAAGATCTTCATCACAGCCCCAGTCCTTCTAGCAACTACAAGTTAGAAGTAGGCCCAAGAAAAGCAGTAATCAGATTTCTCTTTATCTTTGGCTATAGGTATTTCTTTGTAGCCTTGAAGATTGGTCAGGGCACAATCCTAGGGATGGCTCTAGGAGGTGGAGATTTTTCTGGCCACAGAAAACCAGGGCTCATGGATATGTGAGTGGTTTATTTCTAGAAATATAGACTTAATGATTCCTCCTCAGGCTCCATCTACCTTTCTCTTTTGCTCATGTGATACCAGAAGAGAGGAGAGGAGCTAAGGATTTTTCAAATTAACTAATGTGTTTTATATACTTCTTAAAAAATACAGTAATAGTGGAGGATTTGGTGATTTGAACCACCTTTCTTACTGAAAATAATCAAACAGCAGTTCAGAATATATTTGAAAGTGTCAGAGAGCCAACAAGTCAGTGAAGGACCACCATGCTAGGGTCTAAGGGAGAGTAAAGACCCAGGAAGGTAAACCCTGCCTTTGGAAACAGTGTCCTTGGAGTAATTTGTTAATAATGAAGGGCATGGCTTAAAGGCTAAGGAGCACTTTAGAAGTCTCACACAATTATCAAAATAGAGATTGGATTCTAGGACTCAACAAAATGACACAGCCCTAGCAAATTCCCAGCGCTTTGCTTAGGACCTCACAATGCTCGTCCCAGAATTAAGAATGAATTGAAATAGTCATGTTCTTGCAGAAAATTTGGCTCATCTTTGATCATCACTGGATTAAGGTGATCCCATTTTCCTAAAATATCAGGCTTCCTAGAGTAATGCTGACTTCATTGACTTCATGTATCTGGCAGAGACAAACATAAATTCTCTGTGAGGAAGGCTAATCTCATAGGCTTCAAATTATTTTTGAAAACTACAGATCTTCCTTGATTTACAGTGGGTTACAACCTGAAAAACCCATCATGAGTTGAAAATACTGTTAAGTCAAAAATGTGTTTGATACATTTAACCTACTGGATATCATAGTTCAGCTTAGCCTTCTTTATCATGCTCAGAACACTTACTTTAGCCTTCAGCTGGACAAAATTATCTAACACAAAGCTTATTTGATAACAAAATGATGAATATCTCATGTAATTTATTGAATGCTGTACTGAATGTGAAAGAGAGAATGGTTGTAAGTGTAGCGGTGTTTGCCCTTGTGATTGTGTGGCTCCCTAGCAGCCTAAGCTCACTGCCTCTGCCCAGTATCACAACAGAGTCTCATTCCACATGTCTCTAGCCCAAGTAAAGATCAAATTTCAAAATTCACAGTAGTTTCAGTTGAATGCATATTGAGTCAGGTAAGGGACTGTCTGTACTTAAAAAATATATTGTCCAACTTGTTAAAGGTATGCTTGTTAAAGGTAAACAAGCATACAAGGACACAAGATAATTATAAAAGAAAGGCACCAGCAAAAAAAACCTACCAATAAATAATAAAAATAGATTCTATATGTTGGAGATATATAAACCAGATTTTAAAATAATGCTTCTTACTATAATTAAGAAGTAATGTAGAAGAATCAATACCTTCCAATTTGTCCGCAACTTTTCAATTTTTAGTATTGAGAGTCCTGCATCCTAGGAGACCTCTCACTCCTGGCGAACCACAAGAGTTCATCACTGTAAAGAAGATAATATTGAGAATTTCAGCAAAAACCTGGAAACTGTCTTAAAAATACATAAATTCTACAAATGAAAAATACAATAATTGAAATTAAAAACTTGATAAATGGGATCAAGAGCAGAACAGACACACTAGAAAAGAGAAATAAATTAAGTCAGAAGAAAATATCTAGAAAGAAGAAAATATCAAGAAGGAAGACAAAAGGAAAGAAAATAGCATAAGAAATATAGAGAAGAGAGAAGGGGCCTAAAATATATGTAATTTGAGTTCTAAGGGGGAAAGAGACAAAGTGAGTCAAAATCAGTGTTTTAAAAGAACATGAATGAAAATATTTCAAAACTGATGAAAGGCATCAAGCCATTGATTCGAAAATCACTATTAACCACAAACAGGATGCAATCCTAGGTCCGTCATATTAAAAGTGATGAAAACTAAGGAAAAGAGAAATCTTTAAAGTGACAGATGATACACTGTCAATAGTGACACTTTGGCTGCCATCTAACTTCTAAACAGTAGCAGTAAGATCCAGAAAACAATGGAAACACATCCCTGAGGTATTAAAAGAAAATCATCTCCAAGACTTCTACATTAGACACCTAAATCTAAATCTCTTAAGAAATCCTTCAAAAACAGAAATGCAAAACAATAAAAAGAGCAAATTAAGCCACCTGTAACTAGAGCATGACTAAGAAACAAAGAATACTACAAGCATAAAATTCCATGTGAGTAAGAAAACAAATACTTCCAAGCCAGCAGAAACAGCTCCAGTGCACATGCAGGAGCAGCATCACAGGAAGCCTGAAACAATAAATAAAGTAAGAAAGTGCACGATGGTTTTAACAGTGATGCCTAAGGATTAAATTGCTTTATACTCCCCCCCCAAAATGAGTTCAACCTGGAATGGAGAAATACTTCAGATAGGTCTGAGACCTAACAGATTTTCATGCCATGTAGTTAATAAAAGAAAGTGAAAGGGTGCAGGACCAGAGGCTGGGGTCTCAGAAAGGTAGAGGAGGGGGCTGATTTGGAAGGGGTTGTAGTACTTTGTAGTTCTGGTTGTCTTGGGAAAAAAGGGATTACAAACAAGGAAAAATAAGGGCCTACAGAAAAAAAATGACAAATTCAGAAGATATACCAACTTCTCCCCCCACCCTTGCAAACAAAGGGGAAATGCTTTTTTTTAAAACTGAGCTTTATAATACTAATAAAAGGGGGTGTTCCTGAAGTAAAAAATCAAATAAGCCACCCAATTCCATTATATCTTCCTACAATTATTTTTCCAGAAAAAAATAAGACATTTCAAAATGAATAGTAAGCAGCAAATTATATCCACACACCTCTTAATAGGAGAAAACAGAAAATAAGAATAAAAAATTCCAACTGAGGAAATTCTCACCATTAAACAACCATAAAATACAATACCCCAAACTGAAATAAATATCTTTAAGCAAGAACTTCATATATAAAATATGAATATTATATATTAATATATATTATGAATAATATGTATATGATACTATAAACTTTGAACAGGAAGATTTTAAAAACAGAAAACAAAATGACATAAAAAAGAACAAGGTGAAACAGGGATTGATAGATCTCAGGAAGAAACTTTTTTAAAACAACAAAATCCTCTGGAAAATGAAAATATAATTAGATGTCAAAGGGAAAATAGTTTGATTGGAAATATAATAATGGGAATTGAGAAGAGGAATGAAAATGATGAAGGAAAAAAATAACAAAGCCAGAGGTAAATAGGATCTGAGTGAAAAAACTAGATATAAAAAGACAGGCAAAGAAGATCCAACATACATATATTTGGTGTCCCCTGGCTATGGGGCTGGAATGGGAGTGGGGGCGTTGAAAATGAAAACAATGGAACTGAATAAATATTTTGAATTACAATAAATAAAATTTCCAGTAAAAAAAATGAATCTTACTCTACTTATTGAAAGAGCCCACCGTGTACCTGAAAAAAAAAATTGATCTGGAATGGTCAACTCTAATATATACCATAATAAAAGTGTTAGACTTCAAATTGAAAAGTGTTTACTTGTAAGTAAAAGATAAAGACACAAAGAAAAGAAATACAGTTAGCAAAAATCCTTGCAACAAAAATATACAGGGGTAGACCTCAGTAATGAAAATTTTTCAAGAAACTTAAGGAAGTGTGAATGAAGAATTTTATACACCCAGACCTTCCTTGAAATACCAAGACTATTTCACACATACATAATTCCAGAAAATATTGTACTCAGAAGCCATTCCTAAAGATACTAGTAGAGGATCAGCTTCACATAGTCAGGAGATAACAGGTAAACTTTAGCAAAAGGACTGTTGATGACAACTGAATCTTTTTAATTACAGATCAAGAACTAACATAAAAGTTGGGGCAAGGAAGGAAGGATAGTATGTAAATGTTATCTATTACCACAAAGTAGGAACAACTAAAATAAATGGAAATATAAGGAATAAATAAAGAGGAAAGTAGAAAAAATCCAATTTACTGTTTCATTGAAAATATGTGGGGGTCAAAGAATATCTTTAAAACAAACTAAATAGTAGGAGCCAAAATAAGGAAAAATAAGTACTAAGGATATTATATAATGTAATAACAATAAGGTACATAATGCAAAAGGAACAAAATTGCAAAGTTTCCTAAATATCAAGAGAAACTATAAAAAGGACCAAAGAAGCAGATCACATAATGAACAAAGAGAATATACAACAAAACACACAGAATAAATATAACATAAAATAATATGGAATAACAGTTATATTAACAAGTGTAAATGAGCATGAGACACCCATTAAAAGAAAAAAGTTTTCAGATTGATCCAAAGGGCTAACTCCAGTTCTACACCAAAGCATTCAGAGAGGCTAAAAACAAAGGGATGGGCAAATCCATACCGGGAAAATGAAAATGCTATAAAGTCAAGGATAGAGAGCCTGATATCAGATAAGATGAATTTTAAACTAAATTTAGCATTAAATATGATATAGAAAAATAATTTATAATGCTAAAGGCAAAAGTGTGCAATGAAGACACAACAGTAATAAATGCCTATGCGGTGAATTACAAAAGATCTTTTTGATAAAGCAGACTATAAGAGATGCAAGGGAAAATGGAAAAAATGTAGTAACAGTAGATTCTGAAACAGTATTCTCAGTCTAAGACAAGCCAAATGGACACAAAATAAGTTATATCATAAAAGTCCTAAGCAATATTATCCATAAGGTAGTTTTTATGGATATGAAATATATATATATGAAATTTTCCTAGTGATGTCAATATCTTCTCCAGCACAAATGGATCATTTACAAAGACTTAGTATCATAAAGCAAATCTCAGTAACTTCTATGCAAGTTCAAGTAGAAATTAATAGTAGAATCTTAAATGCCTTGGAGTTTAAAAAAATACATCTCTGTTAAAAAACTCATGTGAAAAGTAGAAAAAGACTAAAACCACAGAATGTATAACATATAATAATGAGAACACTACATACTGGAATATATGGAATATAATTAAAGAAACGACTACAGAAAAACTAATAACCTTGAATACTAGCCTTACAGTAATCAAAACTGAACAATAAAATTGTAAGAATTAAATGATAACCTCTGAAAAATTAGAAAGGAAAGCAAACTAAACAAGGATTGAAATAATAAAAGCAGAATGAAAGTGGTAAAAAAAGAGAGATAATACAAAATAATGAATAAAGCAAAATGCTGTTTCCTTGAGGAAAAAAATCACTAATATAGACAAACTACAAATTCATACAACAGAAATGTATTTAAGATAAAAGGAAAGAATAGAAAAATACACAAAATAAGAAATGATAAGGGAGCAAAACCATTAAAAGAGATGAAAATTTCAAGATCATAAGGGACTGCTTTGCACAATGTTATACAATTTGAAAACGGCAGTCAGATAAAATGAACAATTTCCTAGAGAAATACAATTTGCAGAAATTTACCCCAATAGAGATAGAAAGTCCAAACCAAACAATTTCCAGAAGAAATTGAAAAGTTATCAAACAACTACTCCACAAAAATAAGTTGCAGGACAGATAATTTCCTAGGAAATTCTGCCAAATCTCTAAAGACCAGATAATCAAAACACTACATATATTGTTCCAGAAAATAGAAAAAAAAAAAAACTCAAACCATTTTTATAAAGCTAGTATAACAATGATACCTAAAACTATTAAAGATATCATAAACGAAAGAATCTAAAGATAAATCATTATAAATAATCTTGAGGTAAACATAAAATATGATGGTATTTCTTTTTATCAGCAAATTTGGAATAACATCACTTGTAATAATATCAAAATAATCAAACACGTAAGAATATATCTAATAGATCATACAAAATTCTTAGCCATACAGATAAAAAAAATTGTGGAGACTTTAAAAGAATGAAAGATAAACCACAGATTGGGAGAAAGTATTTGCAAAACTGATGTGATAAAGATGCATGTACTCAAAATACACAGAGCTCTTAAACACAAAAGAAAACAAATCAACTAACATGTTGGCAGAAGACCTGAATTGTCACCTCACCAAAGAATGTTTATATGGCAAATAAGCATTTCAAAGGTATATATAATTATGGATTGAAAATAGGACAAAGATAGATCACTACACACCTAGCATAATGGCAAAAAGAAAAATCCAGGAAATAATACCAAATACTGGCAGGATGTAGGGCAACAGGAAACGTCACTGATTGCAGGTGAGAATGCAAAATGGTAAAGCCGCTTTGGAATGGCTTGGCTGTTTTGTACGAATAGTCTTATCATAAGATTCAGCAGTTGTGCTCCCAGTTGAGTTGAAACTTAGGTTCACATATAAACTTGCTCATGAATGGTAATAGCAACTTTATTCAAAATCACCAACACCTAAAGTAACAAAGATATGCTTTAATAGGTGAATGGGTGAATAAACTATAGCACATTCATATGAGGGAATATTATTCAGCAATTAAGAGAAATGAACAATGAAGCCTTGAAACAACTTAGAGGAACCTTAAATGAACATGGCTAACTGAAATAAGCCAATCTGTGAAAGCTACATCCTTTACAATTCCCACTATGTAACATCTAGTAAGGGTAAAACTATACAGATAGTAAAAAGAAGTATCAAGGTTGCCCACGGTTCAAAAGAGGGAGAGTACCGAATAGGTGAAGCACATAATTTTCTTAGGGCAGTGAACTACTCTGGACAACAGTGCAATGGTGGGTGCATGACATGGTGCGTTTGTCAAAACTGATCGAACTGTTCAAAACAAATGGAAATGAAACTCTGCACCTTAGCTAATCATAAGGTAACAAAAATGGTTTGTCAATTGTAACAAATGTACCATACTAATGGCAAGATGTTAATAGCAGGGAAAACAGTGTGGGGGTGCTATATAGTGATTCTTTGCAGTAGCTCCTTAAATCTTCTGCAAATCCAAAACTGTTGTGAAATATTAAACCCATTAATTTGTAAAAACTATAGTAAATGAAAAATAAAAACCTGAATATATATTCATTCAGTGAAACTGAATGCCAGAGTCAATGTAATACCAAACAAAACTGAACCATTATTATTGTTTGGTTTGGTGTTGGTGGTTCTTCACAATCCAGTTTTAAAATGTGGGTAAAAACGCAAAGGGCCTAAAAATAGCAAAGACAATCATCAAAAAGGGGGACAAGTTAGAGGAACTGCTTTTACCAGATATCAAGACTTGTTTTAAGGCTGCAGTCCTTAGAGCAGTATGGGATTTTTGCCAAACTAAGTAGACCAATGAAATGAAATACAGAGTCCAAAAGCAGGCCCACATACATATATACACAAGGGTAGCACTGAAGAGCAATAGAAGAAAGATGTTCTTTTCAGTCAGTAGTGGTGAAAAATTGGAAATAAACCTGAGGTAAAAAATGAAATTTATTCCCAGCCTCACACTATATGAATACCAGCTGCAGACAGACTGATGCAGCATGCCAAAACTAAAGCAAAAGAGCTTCTAGAACAATTCTTAGCTTGGTATTTATGGGCTCCCGAAGAGTATGAAGCTAGAATTCAGGAAGTTCATAAGTTTGAATGGGAAAAAGGATATGTTTAGTTTTATTAGCTTACAACTCAATTTGTTATTTCCTTCAATTGTGAATATGAGAACCAAATGATGGTAGTATGAGCCATACCTGCCAAATTGGCACCAATAATAATCAGAGATATTTTTCTATCTCACTACACATGTTGCATATATCTTAATATATTATTTATACTCATCCCTACTTCAAAATCACTGTAATCTTTAGACCCATTGCTGTGGAACTTGGTATTTAATGATTAAGAAAAAGCACATAAATTGCTACATAAAAATTATATTTTTATGTATTTTTATAACTCTTCATCAATAATATTGGCTTCCTTTCTAGTCACATGTATTTTATTTTATACATTTTAAATATTTTTCCTGAGAAACTGTTCATAGACTTCACCAAACTAAAATAAGTCCTTGATACAAAAAGTGTTATAAAGTAATGTAGAGGACAGTCCTCACAACTGTGGAGTAGGGAATGCACTAGCCAAAAAGGGAAAGAATAAAAGAGCAAAATAATTTTCTCTAAATCAAGGATTTCTTCTAATTAAGAGACACCTTAAAGAAAGTAACACACTAAGTCACAGAGTGAAAGTATTTGCAATATGTATAACCAAATGAAACTTTTGCCTAAAATATGCAAGGAATGTCTTAAAAAATTGGTAAGAAAAGATAAACAATCTAAGAAAAAAAGGAACAAGAGCCTTGAACAGGCACTTAACAAAAACAGAAAATTTAAGTAGCTGATAAACTTGTGAAAAGATCATCAGTCT
Source organism: Manis pentadactyla (assembly GCF_030020395.1). Lineage (NCBI taxonomy): Eukaryota > Metazoa > Chordata > Mammalia > Pholidota > Manidae > Manis > Manis pentadactyla. The sequence goes on from NC_080025.1 coordinate 50,855,280, forward strand.
CACAAAAAATCAGGAAAATTAAAATTAAAATCACCATAATACATCATTCTATAATCTCCAGAATAACCAAAATGAAAAAAAGACAGAAAAACAAAGTATTAGCATAGATGTGGAACAAACAGAAACCCTCATCCATTGCTTGGGAAGGTTGCAAATTGGTACAATTTTGGAAAACTCTTTGACATGAACTACTAAAACTAAAAATACATTACACCATGGCCAAAACATTTCCCTCTTGATTATATATCCAACAGAAATGTTACTCTAAGAGACATACAAGAATGGTTGCAGCAGCATTATTTCTAATGATCCCAAATTATAAATTTAAATATCCTCTAACCATAAGTCCATAAATTGTAGTTGCTCCCACATTGGGATCCTGTACAGTAATGAAAATGTACAAACTGTAGCCACATGAAGCAACACCAGTCAGTTTCACAAAGTGCTGGGCAGCAAAAGCCACACACGATAATACTGTGTCAGTCCACTTATATGAAGTTGAAAATGTATGCAAAACTAAACTGCAATGGTTTGATGGGAAAGAAGCAGAAGAGTGACTATTACTGTCATCAAGATCATGGTGATCTCTGGGAGGGAAGAGGGTGGCTTCCAGCGCACTACAGGGTTCTGTATCTTTCTCTGAATGGTGGCTGCATAGCTGCTCACTCTGGGATATACTGAGCTGTACTTTTTCTGTTCTGGACAAGTTCTGCTGAGAAAAGAAAACACTAGATGTAGAGCAGACAATTTATTTCACAATAAAAATCTTAAAATAAAAAAGTTATACATGCCTTTGCTATGATAAAATTCAAGCAATACCAAAGAGTATATGAGGAAAATGAAACACCTCTCACTAGAGACAACCACTGTGTATGTCTCTAAAATGTTCTCTCTATATGAAAATGAAAGGAAGAAAGGACAGAAAGAAGAAGGGAGGGGAGAGAGAGGGAAACATATGAAGGAAGGAAAGAAGGAAGGAAGTGAGAGAGGAAGGAAGGAAGGAAAGAAGGAAGGAAGTGAGAGAGGAAGGAAGGAAGGAAGGGAGAGAGGAAGGGAAGGAAGAAATTACATGATAAAGAAAGAGTGTAGAAGATGGATGAATGGGTGATGAATAGATGGATGGGTGGATGGAAAGAATAAATGATACAGAGATAGAGGGATAAAACACTGGATGTTCCAAAGGAGAAACATACCATAAAAAAAGAAGCACTGTGTTCACATTGTTCTGCATCAAACTTTTTTCTTGAACTACATGTCTAGGAGGTTATTCCATATAAGCACATATGAATATATCATATTCTTTTTAATTATATTATACCTACAAAAATGTACCATAACTCCTTTACCCAGTCATTATTGATAGAGATTTGTATTGCTTCTAGCCATTTGCCAATACAAATATTTCTGCAATGAAGCATATTTACATGTGTTGCACTGAAAGATGAAAGTATGTGCAGGTAAGTTTTTAGAAAATGCACTTCTATGTCTGTACAGGATATAGGGCATGTTGATAGCTACTGAGTTCTGAAAAGTTGAATCTACTTACATCCCACCAACAGTGGATGAGAGACCCTCCTTCCCCACTCTTACCAAAACTGTTTTACTTCATGTTTTGATCTTTGCTGACTGAATATGTAAAAATTTGCCACTGGTTTAACTATACATTTCTTTTGTTGAAAGTAAGTTTGTATACTTTTCATCTTTATAAAGGTTGCCTCTCTTTTTCTGTGAACCGTTCATCCCTAGCCTTTGCCCACTTATGTTTGGAATAGAGAGAGCATTTCCTTGGTTCAGAAGTCAAAAGTTACAAAATAACAGTTATTTCCCTTCCATCTTTTGTATTCCTCCTACCCAGCATCCTGCTCTCATAAGCAGCCAATTTCATTACTTTTGTATACATCCTTCCAAAGAAATTCTATGTATAAGCATGCAAATATATATATGCATCTGAATCTGTCTCCTTTTTTTCCCCAAATGGTAGCTCACTATACACATTCTTCTGCAGTTAAATTAGAGATTTCCAAAGACTTTTGATGCTCTCCGCAATCCCAGCTAAGTAAAGGCACACAATCTCCCCAATCCCAGCTAAGTAAAGGCACGCAATAGACACAATAATTCCTGCCATCCAGATACAGCAAGGGAGGCTTAAATGCAGATGAGAAAAAGAAACCAGGAGAAAGAAATCTGTTTCTAAGAAGTGTTTTTCATAAAATTCTGCCCTGAAACTATTTCTTTCAGCAGAAACCACAGGGAAAAACAGCCCCTTCCAAAAAAAGTGTTGAGAAAAGCACACAGCAGATGTACAGCAGTGATCTGGGTAAATCAGGAGGGACACAGTATAGACATGGGAGTCCTAGACAACAGGATGAAGTGTGGTCAGTCTGAGGCCAGACAGGTGAGGATGTAGCAGGCGTAGGCAGATCAGGTTAGCAACACAACGGAAGCAGAATTCTGACCCTTGCAGGCAGTCTACAGTCCTCTGCCCAGATGGGAGATCCAAGGCTGAACTGCAGGGCCTGGAGGAGCCAAGGCAATAGCAGCAAGAGGGATTAGGCATGAAATGTCCTGGGAGAGGGGACAAGGACTTGGCGCTGAGAAACGCAGGGCAGCGCGAGATTCCAGAACAGATACACGAATCAGGCACCGAGGGTGGGGCTTAGTCCCACACCAGGATCCTAACTGAGATGTGGCCCCTAGGCACTGTGATTTCTGAGTTGGGAGTAGTGGTTAAACAAGATTTGACCCGCATTCTGCATATTGTAATTAGCTCTGTGCAGACCTAAATTAATTAGGAGGTAGATTTTTTTATGTATGTCTTCCATAAAATAGTTTGGTTCTGCTCCACTTAACTCTTTTTCTTCTTTTTCAGTATTCCTAATCAAAGAAGTTCATCAGTTACCTGAAACCCCTAAACTAATTATCTAAAGTGACCATCTAGTTGTGCTATGAATGTCTCAGTGGGGCTACATTTACATCAGTTCATTCATCCCTTCTTCCTACATTGATTAGAGTTAAGCACCTCCTACATTCCAGGCAAAGCAATGGAAGCTGAGGGCATGGCAGGTAAAGCAGACAGTTTCTACACCCCAGGAATCCACTCTGTAAGGGGTAAGAGAGAACAATCATTAAAGCAAATCATTAGAATTCAGTACCAGAACTTCTACAGTGAGAATACTAACTGAATGTTTTAGAAGTAGAGAGGAAGGAGTCGCCAATTCTGCCTGAAGTTGACAGAAAGATTCCCAGAGGAAATGGCATATAAGCTAAATATTAAAAGGGAATTTATAGTTTTCTAGGCAGATACGTGGAGGAAGGTATTCCAGGATGGGAAAACAATGTGTATAAACCCAGAGTCATATCTGGGCACAGCATCTCCAACCAAGACTTAGACATTGATTGTAGCTAATGCAAAGGTACATGGTAAGAGAAGAAGGTGCCAAATTGAGGTAATAAGCCCAAATTGCTAGAGCATTCAGGTAATCAGTAAGACCCAGCCCTGATGGATTTGAATGAGAGGAACTTGTGGACGAGTCTCCCCTCAGGAAGGTAATGCAATCGACCGCAGAGAGCACTGAACACCAACCACCATGAGGACACTCGGGAGTCACCTCCCAGCTAGGTCCTGCCTGAAACGGGGTTTTGCAGGTCATCACATTTCACACATCAGTGCTGAGCAGGAATTACCCTTCCCACCTTATCCTACACCAGTGGTTCTCAACTGAGGAGGAAAGGAGGCAAAATGTCATAAGTGGGTATGGTACACACATCTAGTAGGTGTAAGCCAGGAATGCTGCCAAATAACCTAACATGTGCAGAAAGACAGCCCCACAACAGAGAACAATCTGGTCCAAATGACGATCATGCCGAAATTGAGAACCTGCCCTACACATTAGAGTGGCTACTGCATAATGACCATATCCCTTTTAAAATTTAAGAAATGATCATAATAATTTCCAGAGGTTTAAGTATTTTTTCCTCAATCTTCCTATGTTTTGTCTCCTGACTCTCACTTTTAACTTCCGGAACTACCATTAACCTGCTACCTACCTACTTCCACAATTCAACATCCTCTTTTCGGTTCTTGGTGGCATCCCCCTTTACATACAAAATAAAACTTTGCATTTATATTGTCTTCACAGTGTTCAGCATGCTCTTACCTGCGTTTTATAATTTGATTTGAATAGATAGTTCTCCAAAGAAGATATACAAATCACCAATAAAGACAGTAAAAGATACTCAACACTATTAGTCATTGGGAACCAATTGAAACCACAACAAGATACCATTTCACACCCATCAGGAAGGCAATAAACAAAAAGGGCAAAAAATAGCAAACATTGGCATGAATATGAAGAAATTGGTCCCCTCATACATTGCTGTTAGGAATGTAAAATGGTTCCATCACTGTATTAATCAGCTCAGGCTGTTAAAATGTATACATTAGGCTGGGTAGCTTGAGCAAAAGGCATTTATTTTCCACAGTTCTGGAGTCTGGGAAGTCCTAGACCAAGGACTGGCAGATGTAGTTCCTGGTGAGACCCCACCTCTTAGCTTGTGGACAGATATGTTCTCCCTATGTGTCACATGACAGAAAGATATGGCTCTGGTCTCTTCCTCTTCTTCTATGGACACTAAATCTCATTCACCCTGGGGGGTCCATCCTCATGATCTCATCTAAAGCTATCATCTTCCAAAGGCTCCCACCTTTCAGATACCATCACACTGGGGGTTAGGGCTTCAACATATAAATCTGGGGAGGACACAGATGTTCCATCTTCAATAGCAACTGTGGAAAAACTGGCAATTGCTCAAAATGATAAACCCGGACTTACTATATGGTCCAGTAATTCCACTCCTACTTTTACATCCAAAAGAAATGAAAACATGTGTCAAAATATTCAACAGAGCCAGAAAGTGGAAACAACCCAAATAGCCATCAGCTGATCAATGGACATAAAACATGGCATATCCATACAAAGAAATATTATTTAGCAATAAAAAGAAATAAGGTACTGATAGATGCTACAAGATGGATGAACCTTGAAAATACTTTAATAAGTGAAGTAATACAAAAGGTCACAAATTCTATGATTCCATTTGAATGAAATGCCCAAAATAGACAGAAGCAGATAGGCATTGCCACATCTGGGGTTTGAAGGAAAATGGGGAGTGACTACTGTAGAGCATATGGGCTTCTTTTAGGGGTGCTGATAAATCAATTCTAAAATCTAAACCTAAAGTGAATTCTAAAATCAATCATGGTGATGGTTGCACAACCATGGTTGTGACTCTATGAAACACCATTAGATTGTAAATTTTAAATGGATGAATTGTATGGCATGTGAATTATATCTCAATATGGCTGTTCAGAACAAATGAAAAGAGAATCGTGATGGTAATCCCAGGTTCAGGCCACTCCAGAAGTCCCTCGGGATTTGTGAGGCATTGCTTATGCTAATAATTACATTGCTCTTGTTAAGTTAGCTGGCTCAAATGGATCTACAACAAAATTTCCTATCAAAAGTATTTGTTAGAACAGCATCACTTGCCAAGAATGGATGTTTTTCACACCAAGGGAACACAGTAAATATATTTTTGTCTCTACTTGAGCGGATGCTAACTCAGCTGTTGTCTCCAGCTTTTGGGTTCTGTAAGTATGCAAATGCATAATATCATCTACTTCCTGGACCCTCCAAGGCTCTTTAGAGCCCACTCAGCAACCAAGCCCTTCCCTCCACTGGAGGTGCTCTTGTCTGCTATACTCCTTCATGCTGACTCATGGGGCCTTTCCTGACTGACCATGTTCCTTGACACCACCAGCACCCTGCTATGCATAAGTTGACTTCCACCTTGAGTCATACAAGCAATGAAGCCTCTCACTGGCAAGACTACTCCAGTGTTATTTCTGCTCTAAGTCCTCATGAGCCTCAGCCATCCTTTCTTCTAAGTTCTTGTCATTCCCTGGGCAAGTCTTCACTTAAACATAAATCATATTGGATGGCTGTTGTCTGCAAGAATACCAAACCTTCTAGAGAGTGAGGTGCTTTTCTGAATGGTTGGTGCCATAAAGAACTGGTTGTTAAGTATTTTGAATGTCAGCCCTGGCACTGGCTAACCAAATCAGCCTGGAGTAGAAAAAGCTATGTCCTTGGGCTTACCGAAGTGTCAAAAAGAAGTCAAAGTTTTAGAAATAGAAGAAGGTGAGGTCAGGAGACAAACAGACACAAGAATAGAAACAAAACTAAAGTGAGGGGAAGCACCAAAGTAATGATGTCTAAGTAGAGGGAAATGGGGGGGGCTTTGCATTCCCAGTTCCACCCCCAAATTTTCTCCTTATTTGCTTTTGGTCAATCTCTTTACATCCCATCTTCCAAATTAGTAAAATAGCCATTTTAAAACCTGCTTTTCAGAATTGCTAAAAGAACTAGAAGAATAAATGTTTTCTCTTCTCTAATAAAATAATAAAGCCATATCAGGGCATATCCACATGTGGTCTTGGAACACTTCAAAGAGCACAGTAACTTGCTATTAATCATCAAAAACTCACTATTAACTGTTGCCCTGTGGTATCTGTGTATCTTGCATATACTCCCATCACTATGATTCTGAGCATGCTTTATCGTGAATTTGCTCTCATTCTTTCTCTCCCACTAGACTGTGGGGGATTTGTTAGCAGAGACTTTATCCCAGTTCCCTAGCACAATGCATGCCTATCCCAAAAGAGGTGCTCCATAAAGATATGGTGAATGATTTAAGTGACTGGATCTGGAGTGAGATCAGGAGGAAACAGCTTGAATAAAGTTGCAGAGGCAGAACAATTTAAGCAGATACAGGCATACTTCATTTTATTGCACTTTGCTTTATTGTGCTTGGAAGATATTAAATTTTTTACAAATTCAAGTTTATACCAACCTTGCATGTTTTTCCAATGGTATTTGCTCACTTCATATCTCCATGTCACATTTTGGTAATTCTCACAATATTTTGATCTTTATTATTACATTTGTTGCTTTTTTTGATGTTACTATCATAATTGTTTTGGGATGCCATGAACTATGCCTATACGAGAGCAAACTTAATCCATATGTGCTGTCTATGTTTGGACTGCTCCATTATCTAGCCATTCCCTTCTCTCTTCCTCATCTCATGCTTCCTTATTCCCTGAGACATTGCAATATTAAAATTAAGCTAATTAATAACCTTAAAATGGCCTCTAACTGTTCAAGTGAAAGGGAGAATCTGACATCTCTCATTTAAAATTGAAAGCTAGAAGTTATTAAGCTTATTGATGAAGGCATGTTGAAAGCAGAGAAAGGCTAAAAGCTAGGCTCCTTATATCAGTTAGTCAAGGTGAGGATGCAAAGGAAAGTTCTTGAAGAGAATTAGAAGTGCTACTCCAGTAAACACACAAAGGATAAGAAAGTGAAACACCCATATTGCTGATATGAAGAAAGTTTTAATGTTCTGAATAGAAGATCAAATCAGCCACAGCATTCCCTCAAGCCAAAGACTGATTCAGAGAAAGGCCTTAACTCTCTTTATTCTAGGAAGGCTGAGAGAGGTGAGGAAGCTGCAGAAGAAAATGTGAAAGGTAGCAGAGAGTGGTTCATGAGGTTTGAGGAAAGAAGCCATATCCATAACATAAAAGTGCAGGTGAGGCAGGAGGCGCTGATGGGAAGCTGCAGCAAGTTATTCAGAAGATCTAACTAAGATCAGTAATGAAGGTGGCTACACTAAACAACAGATTTTCAATGTAGACAGAAGAGCCTTCTATTGGAAGAAGATGCCATATAGAACTTTCATAGCTATAGAGGATAAGTCAATGCCCAACATCAAAGCTTCAAAGATAAATGGACTCTCTTGTTAGCAAATAATGTAACTGGTGAGTCTAAGTTGAAGCCAGTGCTCAATGACCTTTCTGAAAATCCTAGGGCTCTCAAGAATTATGCTAAATTTACTCTGCTTGTGTTCCCCAGATGGAATAACAAAGCCTAGATGACAGCTCTTCATTTACAACACAATTTGATGAATATATTAAGCTCACTATTGAGATCTACTGCAGAAAAAAAGATTCCTTTCAAAAGATCACTGCTTATTGACAATGCACCTGGCCACCCAAGAGCTATGATGGAGATGTACAATGAGATGAATGCTGCTTTCATGCCTGCTAACACAACATCCATTCTGCAGCCCATAGGTCAAGTCATTATGACTTTTGAGTCTTATTATTTAAGAAATACATTGTATAAGGGCATGACTGCCATAGATAGTGATTCTTCTGATGTATCTGGGTAAATAGAATATGTTCTGAAAAGGATTCACCTTCTAGATGTCATTAAAAACATTTGTGATCCATGGCAAAACTTCAAAATACCACATCAGTAGGAGTTGAGAAGTTGATTGCAACCCTCATGGATGACTTAGAAGGGTTCAAGACTTCAGTGAAGGAGGTAACTGCGTATGTAGTGGAAATACCAAGAGAACTAGAAGTGGAACCTGAAGATGTGACTAAATTATTGCATCTCATGATCAGACTTGTGCAGATGAGGAACTTCTTCTTATAGATGAGCAAAGAAAGCAGATTTTTGAAATAGAATCTACTCTGGGTGAAGATTATTGAAATGACAGCAAAGGTTTTACAATATTACATAAACCTAGTTAAAGCAGTGGCAGGGTTTGAGAGGTTTGACTCCCATTTTGAAAGAAGTTCTACTGTGTGTAAAATGCTATCAAAAAGCATAGCACGCTACAGAGAAGTCACTCATGAACAGAAGAGTCAATCAGTGCAGCAAACTTCATTGTTGTCTTATTTTAAGAAATTTCCATGGCCACCCCAACCTCCAGCAACTACCATCCTGGTCAGTCAGCAGCCACAAACATCGAGGCAAGACCCTCCACCAGCAAAAAGATACAATTTGCTGAAAGCCTATATGATGTTTAGCATTTTTTAGCAAAAAAATACTTTTTTAATTAACATATGTACACTTTTGGACATAATGCTTTTGTACACTTAGTAGAATATAGCATAAACATAACCTTTATATGCATAGGAAAACCAAAAAATTCATTTGACTCAGTTTATTGATATATTTGCTTTATTGCAGTGGTCTAGAACAGAAGCCACTGTATCTCTGAGGTATGCCTGTACAAAAATTACAATTATAATAAATTTTCTATGTTCAAAAAGCTATGGATGAAATGAGAAGTATCTGTACTCTTCCTTTTGTTGAATCTTAAAGGATGAGTAGGAATCAGTCAGGTAAACAAGTTGAGCAAAGGAATTACAGGCAGAGGGGAGAGTATGGTGGTGTGGAAATCTGAACAAATGCAAGCAGATAGCTTGTGTGATTTGGGATTTGTGAGTGAGAGGAACAGAGTTTGTGGTCAGGAGCGAAGCCATTAACCTTGCTAAGGACTTCCCACATCATCCTAGGGTAAGGGGAAAGCTGTTGATGGGGTATAGGCAGAAAAGTAAGTAATAGTATTACTAAGAAAGAAAGACCAATATGGACCATGGGTCCATAAAGAAGACCTGATGGAAGAAGGAAGACCAGTTTGGAGAATATGGCAATACTCTTCTTGGGAGATGATGAGAGCATAAACAAAACCAGAAGAGTGGAATAAAGATGGAACTGATGGGAAAATTATCTGAGGTGATTCCCTAAAGCAGTTCTGTATTTATAGGTACAGAGCTTTTCAAGGAGAATGAAATAAAGAATGAGGAGGAAGCATTGTCTTAATTAAGACTATCTCTTCTGTCTAATTAATATTAAAGTAATTCTAATTGAGATGCAATTTACATGGAGCAAAATATACCCTTTCTAAAGTGAACAGTTCTATTCTGAAAATTAAATATAATATATAACCAACCCCACAACTGATGAGTATCAGTTCCATCACCTTAGAAAATCCTCTCCAAACCTTCTGTGGTCAATTCCTCACCCCACTCCCAGCCCCACCAATCTTGTTTTCTGTCCCTATGTGATTGCTTTTTCTAAAGGGAATCTCAAGCAGTACATGACTTTTGAATCTGGCTTCTTTCACCACAATGTACTTGACATACAACTTTGTTGCTGCATGTATAAATAGCATGACCCTTTTGATTACTGAGTAGTATTCCATTATATGGATATACCATGATTTGCCCTTTCATTTACCCATTATAGACATTTGGGTATGTTATAAAATATATATGTGCAAGCTGTTATAAATATATATGTGCAAGTTTTTATGTGGTCATATTTTCTATCTCTTGGGTCAGTTAACTAGAAATGAGTTTGCTGGGTAATATGGTAAGTAAGAAACTATCAAGATGTTGCCCAGAGTGGCTGTGTCATTTTGCATCCCTATCAGCAGTTGTATCAGAGTTCTAGTTGCCCCTGACCACACCAGGCTTGGGTATTGTCAGTATGTTGGGGGTTTTTGGTTGTTGTTCTTATTGGTTTTAGCCTTCCAAAAGGTTGCATGCTAGTAACTCATTGTGGTTTTAATTTGCATTTCTCTAATGCAAATAATGTTGAGCACCTTTTCAAGTGCTAATTCGTCATTGTATATTTTCTTTCATGAAGTGTTTATTTAAACCTCTGCTCATTATTTTTTTAGTTGGGTTGTTTTTTCATTACTGATTTTTGAGAGTTCTTTACATATTCTGGATGCAAAGCCTGTGTCACTTAAGTGCTTTGCAAGTATTTTCTCCCTGTCTGTCTTGTTTGTCATTCTCATTCCCTTACCAGTGCCTTTCAGAGAGTGCAACTGTTTAATCTTGATGGAGCTTGGTTTATCTTTTCTTTTCTTTTATGGACTGTGCTCATATCTAAGAAATCTTTGCTCAACCTATGATTACAAAGATTTTGCTCTAGATGTTTTTTTAACATATAAAATATTATATACATAAAAGCAGATACATATAACTTATAGTTTTTGATTCCATATTTAGGCTTATGGTCCTTCCTGAGTTAATTTTTTGTATATGGTGCCTGACAGTAGGATTTTAACTACAGCCTAGAAAATGGTACTTTATATTCCTAGTCCTAACAATTTTGCCTAAAATCTAAAGGAAGTTCATTCTCTTCAAACTTTCTGCATGCAGATCAAAAGTAGAAGTGATAACATTTGGTTAGGTCCCAGATAACCTACAGATAAACTTAAAAGGATTCTACAGCAGTAGATGATTTGGTTTCCTAAACATTTCTTTGTTTATCTAGAGTAAATAGTCAGTGAGTCTAGCTTTATCATTTTAGCTTGGTTTTTTATGATTCCTATAAAAATATTCTAATATAACACTAAGCTCAAGATACCTCTTCAGTTTCCATCTTTTTAACCTTCAGCTTAAGAGTTATACTCCAGTGACAAGTTTCTCTTTTCTATGTTTTCCATGCTACTCCTTGATAAATTATTGGGAAATCAGTTGAAAGCCTAACATCCCCCACAAAAATCTGATGTGGTTTGCTCCTCTGACCTCAAGTTCTTAGCCTTGGTGATAGATTAATTAAGAGGATTACTGGTTTGTTTTATAACCAAAATGGTTTATATTTTGAGAAATAGTTCTAACTACTTAAATTAGATAGCAAACAGAGAGCAGCAATAGGCTGGTTTGCTTGGGTCCATAATAACTTCTGAAATGGCTTTGGGTTTATTTTTTTGTAGAACTAAGTGCTTCCAACTAGATGAAGTGACATATGCACCTTGGGTTCCAGTGGTGTATTTTGCATTAGGACCAGTATTTAGGGTTGAGGACTCTACCTAAAACAAGTATCTGAATTTATTGGGCTGGTCATTGCAAGACTTTTAATTAGCATTACCAAGAACAGAGCTAGATTAAGGGCAGGCAAAGAGGTAGCAAGACTTCCAGACTAAGGGATAGAAAGACACTACTGTGACCTCAAACTACACTGGAAATAGAAATGGGGGAAACCTTATTTGTAGAATTCTCATAGAGAAAACTGAATGAGATTAGAAGAACTTTGATGGACACTTGAAGGATATGAAGGAGTTTAAGATCCTGGTGGTAGACACAGAGGTCCTGTGATAACATGAGTCTGTAAAGCACCCACTAAGATGGGGAGAGGGTTTCTTGGGAGAAGCATGCTCACGAGCCCCTGAGTTGACCGTGATGCTCCTCTCCAGCCACCCAGCTACTACTCTACAAAGACCATATGACATTAAGACCCTCCAAATTACTAGCTTGGGTGGAGGTTCACATATAGCCAGCTCTGTTCTGACCTTGAAGCAGTGGATAACACTACTGACACCTTAATGCAGCTAGTCTAAGGATTTTGAGAGAGGTTTAGCAAATACAGATACTATGTCATCTGAATTTAATGTTCAAGCTAAGGTGGTTCCTTGAGTTGCGTGCAGCCCTTTAAAGTACTAGTTGGGAGGAATGTTGCATCTGTGGTCAGAGGAGGAGGCCAGTTGGTTGGTTGCTTGTTTGGTTGATGTGGGGGCTGTGTTATCATTGGAGGAGGGGATTGGGGCTCCATTTCCAACCACCTGAAGTCTGATTATCTTTAAGTTGTAGGTGTGGATGCCATTGTGAGAGCTGTTGGAGTCTGCACCCATGATCGAAGAGACTGATTGGAGTGAAGGATAAGCTCCTCACACCCTGCTGTAAATCATGACTGAGGAGCTGCTCATCTCCCCAAGCTCTGGGTGGGTAGGGAGAAGCTGGCATTGCCACATTTTATAGAATAGGCAATGCTGTGCAGAAATGGAGCAGAGCTGGGCTCTGGATCCGTCTCCTGATGATTCCTGATGAATCTTTATCTCACCCCCAGCACCCCTCACAGGCCCCTGGGGGAGGAAGAGCTGATCTGCTCCCCTTTGCTGCTATCTCAGCAGCAGCACCTAAGGAAAAATGACTCTGCAGGAGCAGTCAGTGTCCAGAGAGTGGAGTCGAGAGGGCTGGGGAGTGTGGAGTACACAGACCTACATGGGGTGGGTATTTGCTAACAATTTAGTCATTTGGGGACTTGGAGTTCATGTTAGCTTCAAATCTCCATTCTATAGTATCTCGTTATTATTGTGGTAGGAAATTCTAAACATTTCCTTCTATTTTAGGTTGGCTGAATTTCCTAAGGATAGATTTGCATGTTTTAAGAATGACTGTGAACCCAGCTATTTGCTAGGACTGTAATCATTCTTAGAAGTGGAAGCCAGCTTGCATTTGTTGTCTGCCATTTCTTTTAATTCTGGTAGGAAATGTAAACCATGTACTCATATTGTATTTAAATGAATCATTCCCATGACAAGAATCTGAAAGTCTTGCCAGCCACTGGGCATCTAAACCTCCCGGGGCTACCAAGAAGAGCAGCTACTGACAGCCATTGGTATAGACTTCAGCAAATCACACACCCTCGGGCTCTTCCTTGCCCTAGTCAGGAAGGGACGCATTAACATTTGCTACGGCTAACCCTCCACCCTGCCTCCACCCACCACGCAAAGCAGGCTCTGAAGTTAAATAATACGTTGTGAAGTCACGGGGATGAAAGATACTAAAAGAACATAAAGGGGCATTAGTGAACTAGCCGCCCATCCTGCAACCTCAACCAGGTGAGCACTGAGCACCTATTATTATTAAATATTGTCCTAGATGGGAATCAGAGCACCCAAGACTCTTTCTCCATAGCACCATTAAGTGCATGAGAATCAAAAGAAGGTAATTTCCCAGCTATAATCAGCCCTTCCCTACAAGCCAGGTCTGAGGGTAATTAGCCTCTGATTTCCTCTACTTGCATCACCCCTACTTTCCACCTTGGCTATGACCTACCCACCAGGAAGCACAGAATGCCTACTGGTCACCCCTTCCTCTGCACATTTCTGAGTTTCTTTGCTTGTCTAGAACAGCTATTATTTATTTCTGTCTTTTTTTTTCAACTAATTCTTCTAGTGCCAATTATTGAAGGATAGCCCTCTGCTAGTAAACACACATGCTAACAGACATAAATCTGTAATCAGTTTTTGGAAATGATCAGAAAGGAAAAGATATGTAATTTGTTGCAGTGGTGATGAGGCAGAAGATAGTGGGGCCTGGGGAAAGGCGTCCGGCCAGCTGCTCCAGCAGAGCCTCTGACAAGCGCCACCACAATGGGTCCACATGTTAGCAGAGCCATACCTCAGCAAAGCAGGGAAGGAAAAGGGATGTTTTCAGTCTTCTACAGCATTCCCAACTGAGGGAAAATAACTCGTTTTAACCAACCTCACAAAAAAAAGGTTGTAAAAACCAGAACTTCTGCTCATTAATTTTACAGGGCAAAAGGGAACATGAAGCAGACCCACCTGTTTCTGTCAACTGTTAGAACATTTTATCCTCAGGGAAAAAAACCTTCCAGGAAGATAACTGAGAGAAGATTGTCCCCTGCGGGGCCTCTTGGGAAATGGGTCTTCCTACAGTTGGCACTGGCAGCTCAGGAAACTTGCTAGGCTCTCTGGGGAGGCCGCCCAGGGGTCTCTGCCTTTAGCTACCTCCTCCAAGCCATCCTTATGCCTACCCGTTTTGATGGCGTGGAACTTGAACAAAAAGTCGCACAGAAGATCCATTCATCCAGTTATCATTCGTGAGCTGCTCCTCTGCAGGGAGCAGATGTAAAAAGGGGAGTCTATTTCCTGGAGAGACTCGCAGTGTCATTCAGAGACACTGTCACAGTGCATCGGAGGGCAGAGCGCTAGATAGAGCTCTGCACCCCCTCCAGTTAGAACACCTGGGATGGAAATCCATACTAGGCTGAATAAGAAGAAAAGATTTCCCATGGGAGTGGGAGATACCATCTAAAAAATTTTTATGGAAAAATATGAATTAGCCAGTTAGATAAGATGGGGAAGATGTTTATCATAAAGAAAAATCGGGAGCAACTTATATGCCCAACAGTAGAGAAATGGTTAAGTCATTCAAATTGAAATTTGAAAGCCTCTTGTTTATTTTTTAAGCTATGGACCCTTTCTGACTTTAAACAAAATATGAGGCAGAAGTGTGGTATATAAAGCAGCTAAAAACAAAGTTAGGACTGTCTGAACTCCAAATGGGAGGATCCTAAGCCTGTTGCCCATTGTTCTTGGTCCCCTTTGCAGGGACGCACAACACCCTGAAGTTGTGTGGCAGTGTGAAAAACACCTGTTGTAAAAGGCCTTAAGGATCATGGAAAACTGCATGGTGTGCTATTAAGTGAAGGAAGCGGTTTACTAACCCGGGCAGCCACTTTCCAAGGTCATCTTCCTTCCTGGAAGGCACACATCCCTAGGCCCCATGGGCAGACCCAGGGCAGGTCCTGGGGTTTGGTAGGAAGACCAGCAGGCTGCGTGTATACACCGGGCAGTCCCCTGTGGGAACCAAAGGGGGCAGACCAGGCCCAGGGCGGGGGCTGCAGCCCTCAGCCCTCTGTCACCTTGTTGCCACATTCCATCGCAGAACTTGGAGGTGTCTAGGAATTCTGCTTTTGATTCTAGATTTCCAGACCTTTCTGAAGATCTATGCATCAAGGCAGGAGGAGAGAACATATTTTATTCAATAGTTTGTTGGCTTGACTTTTAGCATTTAAATATTGAGACACACGGTATGTGGGCCTTCATTTGTACTCTTGTTCCCAGTCCTGCAAATATTAGAGATGAGTTGTTTTTCTTAAACTGATGGTACCACCTCCTGTTTTCTTTCGGGTTGTGTTGGCTGAATAAGTATTTATTTAGCCTTATATTTTAAACTTTCTGTGCATTTGTTCTTTAGGTATAACCTTTAAAAGCAGCATATAGTTCAATGTTGTCTTTAACCAGCAATTTTTAAATCTTACTTGGAGAATTTACTTTGTTTTATTCTCAAAGGCAATGATTGCCCTACTTATTATCTTGTTTCATACTTCCTATTTCTTATGATTATTTACTTTTTCCCTTTTTCTTTTTCTATATATTTATTTATCCTTCCCAAAGGTTTGAAAGGTTTACATCCTGCTTTAACTCTATTTCATGTTATCTTTAAGTTTAAAAAATAGACTTATTCCTCCATCAAAATAAAAAATGAAACACCAAAAGTAATGTCATCTGTCTATTATATCTCAATTTAAAAAATTGTTTCAATAAAAAAAAATTTTAATGAAAAGGTATTGTTGACTCCTCATTGCTGGAAAAAGAAACTTATTTCATTTTTATTTCCTTCACTTCTCATTCTTTGACAATATGAGATTTTCAAACCAGATTGTTGATATTTATTTTTTTTATTTTACAAAATCCTTTTCAGAAATTTTGACATTAGGATTAGATTCTATAATGATATTTACTTTTTCTATCAAACTGCCATCCTTGAGATCTTAACTTGATAAAACTTTCAGCAAGGAGAGTACATTTTAAATAATATTTTATTGAAATTTTAGTTATGATAACTGTAGATTCACATACAGTTGTTAAGAAGTGATGCAGAAAAATCCCACATACTCTCTACTTGCTTTCCCCCAGTATCTTGCAAAGCAATAGGACATATCAGAACCAGGATACTGACACAGATCTTATAACGATTGCCTCAGTTTTACCTGTTCACTCATTTGTGTGTGTATGTGTGTTTATCTCAACACATTTGTATCATGTGTGTTAGTTCAGGTATCCAGCATCATAGTGAATACATAGAACATTCCATCCCCACAAGGACCCCTCCTGCAGCCCTTTATAAGCACACCCACCTCCCTCCCTTCCCCCTCCATCCTATCCAGTTCCAAACCCCTGGCAATGAGCAATCTCCTCCATCTCTGTTCTCTTTTCTTTTGTTATATAAATAGAACTATATAGTATGTTACCTTTGGGGATTGGCTTTTTTCACTAAACATAGTTCTCTAGAAATTAATCCTAGTTGTTGCCCACATCAATAGTTCCCTTTTTTTTGCTGAGTAGTATTCCATTGACAGATGCCATTGAAACATTTATCCATAGACACAGTTGAACTATTTATCTTTTGAAGGACACTGGCTGTTTCCATTTAGGGCTATTACAAATCAAATTTCCATGAGCATTCATGTACAGGTTTTGTGTGAAGATAAGTTTTCATTTCTCTGGGACAAAAGTCAAGAGAGTAATTGCTAGATCATATGGTAATTGCATGTTTAGCTTTATAAGAAACTGATGAATTGTTTTAGAGTAGCCATACCATTTTACTCAGCAATTTTAAAAAGAAATATATGACTATATTTTGTGGGCTTTTACTTATCTCAGAATATCTCTGTTGTCTTCACACATATGATAAATTGGCTGGGAAAATATACTTGTCTCTCAATAGTTTTTCCTTAGAACTCTACAGAATTTGTTGGAACATACATCTCCTAATAATCTGTTTCAGAGAAATCTGTGTCTCGCTCAGTTTTTGTTTCTTTGTAAGCAACCAGTTTTTCCTGACTTGTTACTTTAAATGATGTTATTTCTTTCAAAAAAATCAAAAGGTATATTTAAAAAATTGTATCTTTTCAAAAACGTTACATGAAATATTATATTTTCCATCTCATTTTTAGCTCAGAAAATATTTCTCAATTATGTTTTTAATGGAGTCTGCTGTTCTGAGCTCTACCATTCTTTGTCTGCTGTATTTCTTTCCTACTCTTTCACTGCATCCTCGGATGTGTATGCCCTTTCTGCATTCTGAGAGAGCATCTCAAGTTTCTCTTTTGCATCAGTGATTCACTCTTCCACAGTGGCAATTCAGCACCTTCAACAGGATTGAAATTCTGCTATGAAATTTTAATTATATTTCAAACTTTCCATATTATATGTAATGTCCCTTTTCATATTATTCTGTTGTCTCAACCTCAGAAAATCCTCTCATTAGGTCTCTCTGCACCTGTTTCAAAGGGTCATAACTCCTCACTGTTGAACGTGTTGAGAATGCTTCTTTTTTTCTGGTACACATAAGTCATTTTCAAAGACATGCTTTCACCCTGAATTTTCAGAGTGATGTTTCCTTCTCTCATGTTGCAATATTTTTAATTTTTCAAAATGAAGTAAAACTCAGTTAATATAAAAGTCACCATTGTAAAGCACACAACTCAATGACTTTTAGTATACTCACAATGTTGTACGACACATTGTCCAGCTTCAGAACTTTCTCATCACTCAAAAGGAAATCCTGCACTTAAGAAGAAACCACTTCCTATTTTCTCCCACCCTCCAGTCCCTGGTAACCACTTATCTGTCTTCTATTTCTATGGATTTGCCTACCCTGAATATTTCATATAAATGACATCATATAATCTGTGGCTTTTTGTGTCAGTCTTCCTTCACTTAGCATAATGTTTTGCAATGTTTTAAATGTTAAATGCTTGGTTTTGGTCATTATTCTCACCCACATAGATTAATCTGTCCACCAAGTTTGTCAAGAATAGCACGGCTGAGTTGCCACCCTGGTATTTACTTGGTAGTCGGGATAAGCGACTTCTCTGCTCTCTCCAGGAGGACACAGAAGTGCCAAGATCCTAACCAGTTCCTCTAGTGCCTGCTGGCTTTCACCTAGTGTAGTTCTCCTGGAACCAGACTGAATCATCTCTCACCTCCGCTGGCTAATTGAAATGCCCGAGTTATTTTTAGAAAATGTAGTTTCTTTGAACCAGTTTAAATAAATGTTTCACAATAATAGCTTTGAAAATTGGCCCCTTTTGGAAAGCTAGGGAGCAAAGAGAGATGTTTTTGAAAGAACAGGAATTCAGTATTGGAGATGGTTTCCATAATCAGAAGGCAGAACAGCACAGTGCTCAACAAGTGAGACTCAGAAATCTGGCAGCCTGGTTTCAATGTTGCTATCACAAGAGACCACAGGCTAGTTCTTTCACTGCTCCATACCTTAGCAGATGGAAATAATAATGATTACCTCACAGCACAATTTGGGGACTAAATGAGTTAATACCTGTAGCATAGAACTTACATAGAAAAAATACAGGTTGGTAACTGCTAAATTAGGAACAAAAGTTGATAATTGTTACATGAAGGCACACATTTTCAATTCAGTCATTAGACAAATTATTATTTTAAGTCCTTCCTATCAATTCAGAGAGCCCATGATTTTTTCAAATTTCTTTTACTTTCAGTGTTAAGCATATGAATGAAGAGGTAGCAACTCAATATCTCTGAGCTCTTTCTTGCAAGCACAAAGTTTGTTCCTGATCTTTCTTTTTCTGCTCCCAGAAACACCCTTGTCAAATATCATCTGTGTTTTCTGGCAACCAGAATAAGCATGCTGCTCTTTAGGCTATGATACCACCACGCCTCATGTAGGAGTAGCAGACAAAGGTGTTCTCAGTCAGGGTCCGTCCCTGCCTGGCCCGACTGCCCACCTTCCTGCAGGACACGGGGAACCATTAAACCACCCACTGGAGGACTGAGGTTTTAGGTCTCCCAGGTGCAGTCAAGGGGAAAAGCTAATCTCCTAAGCTACCCATTCCTAAAGTTTCTTCCAACTCTACCATTCTACAAAACAAAGTGAATTTTTATTCATTTCCTTTGTAACCAGACTTCTATCTGGCTCAACTTCTCTCATTGCAGGAAAGGGCATATTAGAGACACTTACTTATTTCCAAGTTTTGATATAGTCACATTTGGGTGGGGATCTGGGCCTGTATTCCTTTAAAGAAAGATCATTTTCCAGGAGGAAAGTTGACAATACTTGGAAACCTGGGATCTTCTAAAAAAATATCCATGTCAGGGGAAACACAGCAGGGGAGACAGATTCGAGGATCCACACTGTACAGAATAGGAGATGAAAAGATCAGGGGGGCCTTTGGGTTTTTCACATTAGGGCAGAGCCATCACCCACCTTACTAGGTAAAAGACTTCCATTGCCTTCAAGAAAAGTGACTGGGAAGGGAGGTTTCTGCCTTTTTTGGGCTTTCAGAGCTAAAAATAGCAAAATGTTTTTTTTTAATGTTCTGTGTAAGAGACAAGTACTGCACAGTGATTATATCCTTGTGCTCTATGGGCTATGATACCACCACGCTTCATGCAGGAGTAGCAGACAAAGGTGTTCTCAGTCAGGGTCCGTCCCTGCCTGGCCCGACTGCCCACCTTCCTGGAGGACACTTTTGTTCTTAATTTAACAGTTACCGACCTGTATTTTTTCTATGTAAGTTCTATGCTACATGTATTAACTCATTTAGTCCCCAAATTGCACTGTGAGGTAATCATTATTATTTCCATCCGCTAAGGTACAGAGCAGTGAAAGAACTTGCCAATGATCACTTCCCATGTATAGTGTAAGGGGTGATTGCCTTGGTGCTGATTTTATAAATGACCAAGACTTTTTGAGTTTGTAAATGCCTCAAATACTCTCTACATAAAAGTATCTCATTTAGAAAATGAATACAGATTGTTAACTAATACTGTCAAACCTCACCCCCAAGATAGCAACCCCATGTTATATGGGAAAGGTCACTGAATAGACAGCCTAGATCAAATTCAGCTTTTTTATTCCCTGGGCATTTGCCTTTTCTCTGGTTTCCTGTGAGCCTGGCATGTGGACCATCACCAATGAGTATTAGTTAATTGTATGAATGTGTGAATGAAGTGTGATATCAGCTCTGTCTACCTATTAGGATTTTGTAAGAACCATTGAGAAAAGATGGGTCAAGATGTTTACAAACTTCAGAGTATCACAAAAAAATGTAAGGTATTGTTATTATTCAAATCAATAATAATAAAAGCAATCTGAAACTAGTAAGGTATATGGGCAAATAAGGCCTTTTTGTACAACCAAAAGAATGCCTCCAAATCAGAGCCCTTGTTTCCTATATTATATTCAAAGAAGAAATACAATTTCTTGAATTATGACTTACACAAATCTTTAGACACATCTAGAAAATGTTTTAAAACATAATAGTTCTTTACAGGATAGTAGTTTCTGATTCCAATCAGAAAGTCCACCCTGGACAAGGTGGACTACAGGAGTGAGAGGGGAGAATAGACAAGCCGACAGCAGGGGACTGGACTGGGAAACATCTACTAAGGCTTGTGGATCCATGGAACAGATGGTGATTACGTAATTTAGGTTCAAGTATCCCACTCTTAGACAACCCTGTGGGTATCATTTTATTGCAGCATTTTGCAACACTGATTTTATGAAGAACAAAGATGAAAACAACTTAATTGGTATAAGTATACTCCAGTTAAAAGGCAAAAGAAAATGATTAATACACATCTTTGGAATCATTTCCATTAAAAATGCTCCTTAAGAATTTTGGTGGTTTAAAGAGCAATTCTCAACATGTGGTAGAGGAGTATTTCATAATTCAGTATCTCATTCTCAGGAGTCAGGTTTTCTCTGCTTTAAAGGCTTGGAGTAAGTGAGCCTATAGCCCCAGGCAAGACCTTTGTCTTCCCTCCTACACGAAGGACATTCTGGCTCAATGGTTCTTGAAGTGTCATCCTTGAGAGTCCTGCTAATAGATCACAGTCCATTTGTGAGTTGTGTGTAGGTAACTCATAATTCCATAGCTCCTTACTACTTTGAGCTGTTTGTGTATAGCTTAGTAATTGTCGTATCAAAGATAATTTAAACTTGATGTTCATAGACCTAAATTAGCAAGTTCCTTGAGTTTATTGATGATTCTATGTCAGTATTCTGATAAATATATGGCAGTCACAAAAGTCTCTGTGACTTTATAGGGAACCCACTAGGCATGTGCAAGTACATTGTTAAATGTCCAATTTGGGGAAATTTTCCACTCTGTTATTAGTTTACCAGTTTTTCTGTCTTCAGTTAGTTAGTATTTTTAATTGCTGTCATTTTGGCTCTTTTAAATAAAAATTACTCTTTAACCTCTGTTATTAGTTCATTGTGTTATGGGTTTTTTGGTTAATCCTACAGCACAGTGAGACATAGCTGCATCAACAATGTTTCTGGCATAAACCTTCCAATTACTGGGCTTTTCCACATGCATGCACTATATTTCAAGCATGACTCATTCTCTATCACTAAAACATACATAGAAAATCCTCCTACATTTTGTTTCACACAATGCCTGTGCATTTATGCTATGTGTAATATTAAGGTCACTGTAATGAAATTACTGGGCTATTTTTTGAAGTTAATAAAGCATAATTGCATACTAAAAACTGTGATAGAAGCTAATGATTTTCTTCTATAATATAATGAGCAATTCATATATACTTCTAGCAAGTTTACTTGTGCAATTTATCCCTCTCTAATTCTATACTATATCAAAATCATTCTCTACTAAAATAAAATGGGAGGCAATGGAGCTGCGGTTGGGGGAAAGAAAGAGGAGTCCTGTAAATTACCCAAATCACACTGCTCGCCAGAATGAATCATTTGGTGCAGATTCCAGATAACTAAAGCAGTGATGCACATGGAGATCCATCCAAAATATTTTTGCCCCAGAACTTCATAAACAAGCTGACAACAAACATGTGTGGCTCCGTTGCCCTGCAAACGGAATCTCCTGACTCTGATGGCTGGCCTTCTGAGCACGCAGAGGAGAATTTACTTCTGGATCATTTCCGCAGCCCAAGGTTCTCCGCTGGCCAAAGGGGTGTGGAAATTTACATCCCCCACGATGCACTGCACCGTCTTCAGCACAGGACGCTCAGCTCAGCTTCAGCTTCCTCCCCACTCCACCACAGAGGCCTGCTCCATGCCTTTCTCTCGCTTCCAGACTGTAGGTGGGGCATCCTGACTCCCTCAGGGGCAGTGTGCGGCTTTCTGCCTAGGTTCTGTCTCTCAGCCTTGCCTCTTTTCACTGATATTATAAACAAACCAAATGCTTTTCTGTTTAACCCATGACCTTAACTTTGGCCTGTCTGCTGCCTTGAAGATTTTCTCTATAGTCAATTTAGAGGATAGTCTAATCTACTTTTCACACCTGCAGCAACAGGTTTGTGTAATGGGCAAAGCTTCCAGTACATTCCATAGGAGGCACTGTGTACAACTTGACCTCTCTGGCTACAACGTACAGCTGCAGTCAGCCCTCTGTTCCTTCTGAGCATCAGCAAATAATTTAGAGGTATGAGGCAGAGAAGGGCAACCAAATAGTAAATTGACAACCACCTAACTCTCTGGTTGGGTCAAATCCTGGCTCTGAGTCAGGGGTCACAGAGTGGGGACACAAGGGGGAGAAAGGAAATGTCTTTTGTCCTTACTTCCATCAATTACACAAGTAGAAATGCTCTGTTTTAATAAGGTGATGGGTGGTTGAGCTATCAACTCTCATTCTCAAATCCATCTATACTAGCCTTACAATTTCCTCACAGATTCTGTCAGGTTAATTTCTTTTAGAGAAATATTTGTACACTTCTGTAGCATTTTAGAAATGTTCCTGATAAGTTGGAAAAGGCCAGACATTATCATTTTTTTCAAAGTATATTTGACAGAATGTTTAGATTGAAAGCAGAAACATCCAGTTTAAAAAGATGTTTTTGAGTGTCTTCTTCCACTGTCCTATTACAGTGACTAGAAAAAATTTAAAACAGCTTTGAAAACCAAGAATCACAGGTAATATCTTGAAAAATTCTTGGAGGTACAGCTAAAATTATTACTATCCAGCATACTTAGTTGAAGCTGCTTTGAGAAACAACTCGTTCTTACTTCCTTTACCTTTTGAAATACAAGATCTCTTTCACAAAGTAGGAAGAAATTTAAAACTTCCCCCCTATCTCCTCCTAGCTGGGATTCCATAGTCTACAACTGATGAGCAAAAAGGAAATAGAAAAAGGAAATCTGTACAGCCATCCTTGTTGGGATACTGAGTTATGACACAAATATTTATGTTTACCAAAGCCATTCAGCAACTACTCCTCACTAGCATTCTCCTCCTACATTTGTCCAGAGGTTCCAATTCACAGGGGAACAGGGTGTGTTTCTTGGATAGAGTTTCCCATTCATTCAAAAGAGCTGTTGTTTGGTGAGTCTGGTACTAAGCAGGACAGCTCCCTGGTCTTACAACTGAGTCTCTGGTAATTTGAATGACAGCCATATTCAAAACCTTTCCTGTTAAGTGAACTCTGCCCTTTTCTGTGCTATGCTCAAGGAAGAAACAGATGAGAATACATTTTATCCACAGGTAGGTAGTTCCTTTCATATACATCACTATAGCTGGGAAGCAGGACTGGAAGAGCTCTGGGAATATGCACCCTCATCACTTTGCACGTGCGTGTCTGTTGAAGGAACTTCCACTTTTACAAAATATACAGGTTCCCTAATTCCGAGAGAACTGGGCAAAGAACAGGTGAATATTCTGCTTGCATCTCCAAGAATGGAACAAGATAAATTCCTGTTAGAAGGAAACTGAGGGCTGTGACTTCACCTGGTGCTTTCCATTCAGGAAAAGTCTTCATGGACTCAAATGCAAGTGCATGCAATCAGCAGCCTGTGTGGGTCTCATGTTACTAGAGGATAATTAAAGAGGAAACAACCACACAACGGCATGGCATGGGGAATATACACATGGCACCACAAAGAAAAACAGTATTATCTAGAAGTTTTGGAGGCCTGGTTGACTTCTAAAAATTATTTTTGACAGGACATGCAAAATCACTTCAGAAAAGAGCTTCTTTGTGTTCTCAATAAGACAGGAATGTACAGCTTCTGGAAAAGTGAGTATAGGCTTATATACAAAGATGAAAGACAAAGAAGAGATACAAAAACAAGAGCCTGAGAATCAAGCTGAGGGGTAAATTGAAAGAGAGGCAATGCTAACTTTGGAAAAGTTTGGAGTAATAGAAATTAAAATCCTAGTGGCAAAATTAAGTGTAATTTTAATTCCATTATTCATGATTTTCTGCATTATCTATCTTTTCTAAAGTAATATTTTTTCACAAATAGGAAAAATAAAAATAATACTGCTACTGTGTTTTAATTATAAAAACAATATAGTAATGTATTAGAAAAACAATAAGAAAAATATATAATTCAACCATCCTATTACTATTGTGTGAAATCTCTTATTTCTTAATTTATTTTTTATATGTTTTAATCATTGTGGGGAAAATGGAAGTTCCTGTGGCCAGGATTCTCACCTGACCCTAAACTACTTGATGATGTAATTAGCCTACTGCTAGGCTATTGCTTCCACACCTGTAGGCAATAAGCTATTATTGACTGAGTAAAATAGGTGCCTTGATCACTGTCAACTACCTGTGTACAACAAATGCTGATGTAACCATTGGGGTACATCAGAGACAGGCTTTCCTTCTAGCTAACAAACCTGGGCAAATTCATCTGCTTCATCATTTCCTGGGGATGTCAGCAGCAAATGACCTGTCACATGATATGCTGTGACTGTTTTAGTCTTACCACAAGCCCATAGGTCTTGCCCCAACTCTTGCCCCCAAGGGCTGGTGACAAACCATCCAATTGGCATGGTACCATGTTGGCAGCTACAGAGTCAAGCCTCAATAGATGGTCCAGCTGTCAGTGCAGACACCTATGGGGAGTGCTCCTGTCTGATCACAAGCCACACTGCCCACAACTCTTCCTAATGACTGTTATTCCCCTCACCCTCTACCATTCACATTGTCTCAGTCTTAGGATGAAAAGCTATGGCCCTTCATTTTGGAGGCATCTTTCCGATGGCAACTTTCTCTCCACTCCCCTGAGCACCTCCTCTGCAGCACCCTTTACCTCTTCTACAGTGTCTTGTGGCAATGCTAGCCTGGTCTTCAACAATTCTCTTACCTTCAC
Organism: Manis pentadactyla; assembly: GCF_030020395.1. Classification (NCBI taxonomy): domain Eukaryota; kingdom Metazoa; phylum Chordata; class Mammalia; order Pholidota; family Manidae; genus Manis; species Manis pentadactyla. Next base: position 50,880,925 of record NC_080025.1, read on the forward strand.
CTCAATACCTCGCGTCTGGCATTCTCTTGCTGCCTCTTCCTGTGCTTCCCTCAGGAGTACATCCTTTTCCTCTATTGCCTTTTCCTCCTTCAGAACACCTGGCAGTGCTGCTGTCTCTTTCTGTAAGGAATCTTTTACCTCCTTCACTGGACCTCACAGCTCACGTTCTCACATTGCCTCTTCTTGTGGTTTTTGCAGGGGTCATTCCTTTTCCTTCATGGCCTTTATCTCTTCCACAGTACCTCGTAATGATGCCATTTCAGTTACCAACAAAATTTTTACCTTCTCAATGGCACCTTGCTGCTGGAATTCTTGTGTTGCCTTCTCTTGTATCAATGCCATTTTATTCTTCAATGAATCCACAGTAGTTAGCAGCTTACAGTTTTGTGCCTCCATTTCTTGTGTCTCTTTCAGGAGCATGTTCTTCTCATCTGTAGACTTTTTTAATACTGTGAGAGGCAGCCAACTCATAGTCCCCACTACTTCAAGGGCACTCTGTTTCTCAAAGGACCTGCTTACTATACCAAGGGCCACCCCTACTGCCTCAAGTACCACCTTCACCTGCCTCCAGTCCTGGGATGGGGCCCAGTCCTCTAGGAGGCAAGCCACCTCAGACCACATACCCACTGGGGGACAATCCACTGTCTCCCCATTCATAGGGGCAGCCTGCTGAAGCATGCCTCCCATAAGGGCAGCCCTTCTTTTTCTTTGGTCAACAATAAATCCTGCCAATGTCACCAGTTATCTTGCCAGTGGGTTTCAGTTCACTATGGATTCAGTGAGACCAAAGAAATGACAATGGAACATTCTTGGGGTGAAAGGGCTTATTATCCAGCTCATTCTCCTGGAGATAGGTCTAGCACTGGAATTACATCTGCAACCAACAGTCTTCAGGTCTGTAATCCTCCATCTCTTCCTCTGCCCAGAGCACTGGGCAGAGCTTTTTATATCGTGACTCAGTCAATAATAGCTAATTTCCTATGGGTGTGGAAGTAGTAGCCTAGCAGCAGGCCAGTTACATCATCAAGTAGTTTAGGTTCAGGTGAGGATCCCTGCCATAGGAACTTTCACTTTATCCATACCTCATCAGGTGGCAGATAGGCTATACTGGGCCTCTGCCACATCAGAAGGATATTGGTATGCCATGACTTGTGTGGACACAGCTACTGGCCTGTTGGTCACTTTTCCTGCATGTTGTGCAGATCAGCAAATGACCAAAAGAGGCTTGGAGCATCTCTTTGCAGCCTATGGCTGCTCACAGGCAACTGAGAGTGATCAAGGCACCCACTTTACTGGACATGCTTTACAAGAATGGTTGCAGCAATTAGGAAACAAATGGAAGTTTCATGCACCTTATAATGCTACTGAAGCAGGCATGATAGAGAGGTACAATGGTTTGTTAATATCTGACCTGAAGTCAGACAGCAATAGTCTATGGGGCTGGTCAGTCTGCTTATGGACAGTGCTGTGGAGTTTGAATGAGAAGCCCCAAGGGAGCACTGAGCCCTGCAGACATGCTAATACACATTGTTGCCTCCCCTGTACAACTGCAAGTACAAACCAAAGAGGAATCACTGAAGCAAAGGTTTGATTACCAGAATAATATCTTGCTGCCAGCACCAGCTGCAATAAACCCTGGAGACTCCATTCAGTGGATGGGGCCTTGGACATTTTGAAACATGGACCAACGATGGCTGGCCTTCCTGACACCTTGGGTAAGGCCTGAAAGCCTGTGTATTCCTGGAGTAACAGAAGAGTGGCCTCCAAAGATCATAGTAGTATATCCTAAACAGCTAGAAGAAAGAGCATCATAGTGGGGAATTTTGTTTTATCATTATGGACAGTGCATGCACCTCTAGTAACACTATATAGAGACCCCTCAGTAGCTCCCACAGGGACAGGGGTAAAGGTATAGTATACTAGACCTAGACAGGACCCCCTCCTGCCACAGTCCTATCACAGGACCACTCTTTTGCATGCATCCTACCTGATGGACAAGATTTGCCTGTGATGGTGTCATTAAACATGTGTCTTACCGCCCTTAAGGTCTTTGGACTAGGCACACACCCTTGCAAAAAAACTGCTACTCAGCGGGGTGCATGGAACTCCCTATCATGGAACTGATCTCCCATGGGAAATGTGAGTCATGAGCTCATTTGAGTAGAATTGGTTTTGAATACAGCTGGAATAATCTCCTCAGACTTGCCGATTATTATAATTTTTCTTACCTGTATCAAAATTTTGTTGTATCCTAATTTTTGTTATTATCTGTAAATTATTGTTATCCTCTGTTGTTGTTGTGAAATCTAGTTACAATGCTTCAGCTTTCTCACACAGGGACCACTGTGGAAGATTGAGGGCATGCAGATTGTGAGGTGAGAATCCTGAAGGGGTGGATTGTGGGGAAAGTGGAACTGCCTGTGGCCAGGATCCTCACCTAAAAAACTAAACTACTTGATGATGTAACTGGCCTGCTAGGCTACTGCTTCCACACCTATAGGCAATAAGCTATTATTGACTGAGTCACTATATAAAGAGCTCTGCCCAGTCCTATGGGTGAAGACAGAGACAGAGGTGGATTACAGACCTGTAGGGTGCTGGATGCAGACGTGATTGTAGTGTTCAACCTGTCACTGGAAGAATAAAGCCGAATTTAAATTCTTCTACTCCAAGAACATCCCATTGTCATTCCTTGGTCTCGCTGAATCCATAGTAAAGTTGCCCAGGGCTGAAATCCTCAGGCAAAACAATCATGCTGTAAATAAATTTTGTCTCTTATGTTTTCAATTTATGTTACTTTGGAATTTCTGTTCATTTTAATTTGCTGCATAAACTTTATAAGTGTTTGCTTAATGGCTGCAAAACGTTCCACCAAAAAGGTATTATACTTAATGGCTCTATTGGTCGATGTTTAGGTGACTTTCAAAGTTTTAAATTATTAATGATAAAATAAACACATTTGTATATGCAGTCTTTTAATTCTTTTAGATTAGTTACTTAATTCAGAATCCCTCCAATTATTATTATTTTTATTTAAATCCTTACAACAACTCTTCTCAATTAGTTATAGTTATCATCTTTATTTTACAAAAGAGGAAATTCAGTCTTAGAGAAGCTAAGTCCTTGTCTAAAGTCTCCCCAGGTGTGGATAAAGTGAAGGTTCCTGTGGCCAGGATTCTCACCTGGCCCTAGTCAGCTTGCTCACTACACACACGTGGACAGTACATTGTAATTGACTCCATAAAGAGCTCTGCCCAGTGCTCTGGGTGACATGGTAGCACAGCTGCAGGGCTGCAAGACTGCAGGAGGGCAGAGACTGGAGTGGTGGCACCGCCGAGGACAGAGGCTGAGAAGGTTGCCAGGGCAGAGAGGCCCAGAAGCAGAGATCACCTTGCTGCAGGCAGACTCACTCTGAGTTGACAGGATTCTATTGAATGACCTGCCACCAAGGGAATAAAGTTGGGTATAAACCCTTTCACTTAAAAAGCATTCCATTGTCAGTTTTTGTTCTCACTGAATCCATATTGAACTTGCCCAGGGCTGAAACTCACTGACAAGACACCGTGGTGTGTGGGGAACCATACCCACAGGAAGCAGGTTGCAGGTCAGTTCTACTGACCTGCCACATTGCTTCCCAACACTGGTTCTTCACAGAGTAGCACTGCTAATCACCATGCCTAACTGTTCCCATTTTATGGCACCCTTACCAGCTACTGGGTATTTACATTACATGTTTGATGATTTAATAAGTGAGGTGGGGGTGGGGGGAGGATGAATTTTTGTCTTGCTCTCAGCATGCTACAGAATAGCACTATTTCTTTGCTGATGATAAAGGTCATTAAGAGGATTGTCCAAATGCAGAGCAATGCCTTCAAATGATGAATCACTAGAATCGTTTTTGTTTCTACCACAGGTGTGTATAAGTAGGACCTATTCAAAACAACAACCAAAGCAGAAGGAACACACAAAGCCCAAAAGAACTTAAAATTCTTGCAAGAATAAAATCAATGCATTAAAAAGCAATCTATATGCTGGGTGGATGCAGTGTTCTAGATATAATTTATTGGACTAAAAATCTTTTTCAAAAGGTTCCAAAGGAGAAATCCTGCAGATTCATTGAACAGGGGTTTTGGCATGAAAGCAATGACTCAACACTGGATTTCCACATAAGAATTATCATAACAGCCCTTCATGCCTCTCAGATTGCCTCATACATACAAAAATTGTCCATGTTCCCAGGGGAAAAAGGAGAGACAACATGCAATCAATTACCAAAATGAATTCTAAGGGAAAAAGGATAAAGTAAACCACTTATATCATCATAACATCCAGATTGCAAAATATGTTTCACCCCAAAGTGCTCAATTCCTGATTACAAAACATCATAACCTTCAGTTTACTTGTTTATATCTGCCATAAGAATGAGAACCTTTTACATTTGGTTTGGGGACACTTCTCAAAGTAGACCTCATTCATTCCACAACTGCTTTCCTGCTCGGACCCCTCCTTATCCATAAAAATCCTCCTATGGAACCCTTCGGTGGAATAGGGTGGAAGAGGGGGGCCAGGGTGCATGTACATGAAGCTCTGACGGGGGCAGGCTAAGCACAGACAGACCCCTGACCCACATGTCATAAGACCACATCTGTGAACCATGGATCAAACAGAGGCAACACTGCTCAGCACCCTTCGCATGTCTGTATCCTTGACCAAGTATGTCTGGGCTCTGCCTTCCCAGTCCTCTGCCTGCCTTACCAATCTGTACTGTGGACAAATTACTTTGGAGCCAGTTTTTGCTCTCCAGATACCTCCTTGGACTTGATGTTCAGTCCAAGCCTCCTTGGATAGACGCTTCCAAGCACCCAGGCCCACCCCTCACTCTTTCCCTTCATCAAACAGCCATATCTACTCAGCTTTGCCTATTCCCACATAGCTCTGGCTTAGAGAAGCAACTGCTCAGTCTAAAACAAACCGTGGGTCTCTGACTTTCTGAACATGAAAGGTCTGAAAAAGAGAATCATGTGGGTGGTAAGTCTTGGGCAGAATAAGTAAGACCAAGGAGGTAGAGGAGGTCAGAATTATAGAAGCCAGTGGAGAACGCTGGAGAACTCCTCACCAAACCTCACTGAATATGTACATGTCTGAGCACTTATTCTCAAGTGTGTACAGCAGGTGTTACAAAAATGTAAGAAGCAAATGACCCATAAGAAATCAAAAGGTTCTTCAGCATCACATTGTTAGGGAAATGAAAATTGAAACCACAATAAGATACCACCTTACATCCATTAGGATGACTACTGTTTAAAAAAATACAAACAGAAAACAGGAAAAAAAAAACAAATGTTGGCAAAGATGTGGAGAAATGGAAACCCTTGTGTACTATTGATGGGAATGTAAATGGTACAGCTGCTATGGAAACAGAATATGTAATGTAACGTCAGTTCCTCTAATTAAAAATAGAGTTACCGTATGATCCAATAATTCCACTTTTTAAGTACATATCCAAAAGAGTTGGAAGCACAATCTTGAAGAAATACTTGCACAATATGGAAGCAAACCAAGAGTCCATCAATGCATGGGTGGAAAAAGAAAAATGTGGTATATACACACAATGGACTATTATGCAGCCATTAAAAGGAAGGAAATTCTGACACATGCTACAACAGGGATGAACTTTGAGAACATGATGCTAAGTGAAATAAGCCAGACCCAAAAAGACAAATACTGCATGATTACTTTTATGTAAGAGCAGTCAATCACAGAAATAGAAGGTAGAATGATGGCTGCCAGAGGCTGGGGCAGAAGCAGGTGGGGAGTTGCTGCTGAATGGGTACAGAGTTTCAGTTTTGCATGATAAAAAAGTTCTGGAGGTTGGCTGCACAACAATATAAAATACTAGACACTATAATATAAACTATACACTATGGTATAAACTATATATAGTATACACAACAATATAACCTAGACACTACTGAGCTGTACACCTAAATATGGCTAAGATGGTTATAAACTAGCATACAGATTACATGTATTGCACATGTCCTATATGCCAGGCTCTATGCCAACAGATTTTAAAGGCCAGGGCAGGAAAGCACCTTGAAATCCAAATGTCTGCGCTTTTCTTTTCCTCTCTTCCTTGTATAGCGCCCACAAAACCCGAAGGAGAAGGAGAATTGAAACAGAGAAAGAGTCAATGTTCAGTTTTTTAACTTCTAAAATAAGCTCCCTATCCCAGATCAGAAACAGTACTTTGATAGCCAAAGTTTTTGCTATGCAAGAGGAATGGTTTTAAGAGAAGAAAAGGCTGTAAAGAAGCAAAAAGAGAAGACTTAGAGAAAGGAGGGCAGAGCGCTTGTGCCAGAAGCGGGGCTGAAAAGGGGATGGAGGAAAACCGGACTCCTACGCTCCACGCCCTCCCCACAGACGGATGCAGAGCGGTTCCCCTAGACCCGAGCGCCGGGGAGCACCTGGCGCGAGCCCGGCGCGGGGAGCCGGGCTGGCGGCGGCTGGGTCGGGCCAGGCCTGAGGCTGGGCGGGTCCGGAGCCCAGCCCACCAGCCTCCTTTCCGCAGACCCCGTCCGCAGGTGCTGCCCCGCAGCAGTGGAGAGCCAGCGCTGCCACCTCACCCGTTAACTTTGGGCAGGTCACTTAACTAGGGAGTCTCAGCGCAGAGCGGATTCTTGTGGCTTACGGAAGCGCTGTTCTTAGGCAAAACCTGTAGGAATAGCAGGGGGGAAGAAAGGAAGACAGGTTCAGGGAAGGTGGGGAGCAGTGGGGAGCCGCTGAGGTGGGTGCGGCTTGGAGAGGCTCCTTCTCTCCCCTGAGAGGAATTCCAACAGTATATGGATAAAAGAAATGGAAGTACGTGGATGAAGAGGCAGGATTCAGTGAGAACAAAATAGCGTAGAATTTACCAGAATACAGGTAGACCTGAGCCTTCCTAGTTAATAGGCATCACCTGAGCCTTCCTAGTTAATAGGCATCCTGTGCCAAGAATATTAACAACAAGCCTGCTCTTGGTGAAACTGCAAATTTCAAACATAAAAAAGAAAATGTTATATATCAGAGAGGAGAGACTGATTACCCATAAAAAAATAGCACGTGTGGAAACAACAGGTTTCTTACAAGCAACAACTGGGGCCAAAAGTCTAAGAAGCATATTATCTTTAAAGTGCTGAGAAGGAGGAGGGGGAGAAGGAGCAGGGGAGGGCAGGGGTAGGGAGGAGAAGCAGAACGCGGTGACCTAGAATTCTACATTTCACTCAACTATTATTCAGCAGTGAGAACAAAATAAAGCCATTCAAAATGTCATTCAATATTACTCAGCCATAAAAAGAAAAGAAATCATGCCGTTTGAAACAACATGGATGGACCTAGAGGTTATTATGCTCAGTGAAATAAGCCAGGCAGAGAAAGACAAATTCCATGTGATTTTTACCTATTTGTGGAATCTAAAACAAAGCAAAACAGAAGGAACAAAACAGCATAGACTCACAGACACTGAGAAGTGACTGGTGGTTACCTAGCGCAGGTTGGGGGGGAAAGGGAGGGGAATAAAGGGGCACAATAATTCTCAATCACAATATAAGTTGGTCACAGGGATGGTAGTAGAGCATGGGAATATAGTCAATGATTCTGTTACATCTTACTACATTGATAGACAGTGACCACACTAGTGGGAGTGAGGATGTAATAATATGGGTAACTGCTGAACCCCTGTGTTGTGCATTTGAAACCAATGGAAGATTGTATATCAATGATACTTCAATACAAAAAAGATCACTCAAGAACTAAAATGGAATGCCACCAAGAGACCTTTATTGAAATAAGTACAAAAGGATGTAATTCAGCAACAAGAAAAATAAACTGAAAAGGAGGGTGTATGATGCAAGAAGCAATCACAGATAAACCTAACAGGAAAATAAAGTAGTAAACTTAATTAATTATTCACTAAAAGTAGAACAATATGAGTAAGACCCAATTTTGTATCAATCAAAAAGGGAGAACAAAATCTCAGGGCAATAATAATATTAAATAATATTAAAAACCAGAGGGCAGAACTTGAAAAGTTATGGTATGCTAAAATATTTGGTTTTCCTCAGGGGAAAAACACAGATACTAAATTATTTTATATGTGATTAGAATATAAAGTTAAATGTGGTTAAAAAATGATCAGATTACTAAAAATAGAAAGGCAAGCTATAACTCAGATATTAGCAGGGGGAGAAATGTGAACAAAGTTCATTAATCACAAAAAGTGGGAAAAGAATAGAAGCTTGCATGAGCAGAATGCACAGCATAATATGGCAGAAATAAGCCCAAATACACCAATAATTGCAATGAATATAAATGAACTTAACTCATCCATCAAATGACACAGTGTTTAGTAGGATTAGAAAAAAGAACAAGATCCAGGTACACGTTTCTGTGTCACTCATATAAAACACACTAAAAACAAATAAGAATCTAAAAATAAGATGTTAAAAATATACCAGGAAAATACATATCAAAAGAAAAACAGTGAGAAAATATTTGTACTGGTATTAGACAAACAGAATTAAGAAGAGAATCTAGTAAAGAGACATACTACAAAATGATAAACAGTTCTCCAAGAAGAACCAATAATCATGTCCGTGGGTAAAATTGTAACATTTCCAGAAAATCTCCCCTAGCTTTAGTGCATTTGCATATCCTCAGGGGTGGAGAGAAGCTCATCTCCATGTCAATGGGTACTTACTTGGGCAACCAAGGGAGGGCGTGTCTGAACCTGAGAGTTTAAGGGCAGGGAGCTGGCTTGCTTGCTGGCTTGCTTCTTCCAGAGCAGGGGAGAGAGACCGCACTGGACTGCAGTTTGTAAGCAATAAACGGGTTTTAAACTTTATTTCTCCCTTTGACTGATTTATTTTTTAGAGGTATTTTGCCCTGGGATTTCCTCTCCCCAAGACTTACAATGTCTCTGAATGTATATATAAACAGTCTCCAGGTAAAGGAAAGAGTGTGTTTTTGCTCTTTTGGCCTTTGGAAGAATCAATCATAAAGATCTCGGTGACTTGGTGACTTCTTAAATTCCTGTCACATACTACAGACCCTGCAAGGTTTCTGGTGGGGTTAGATCAGAAATAATTTTGTTCCATGTATTAGGATATTTCTGGCTATAACACATACACACCACTACCACCAACAACAACAGAACAAAATAACTGAATAAAGTTACTCACGAAAGGTTATTGTTGACTTACCTAACCAGAAATTTGGAGATAAGACATTCCTGGAATTGGTTCGTCCAGCAGCTCCACAAAGGCAGGGTTCTGGGGCAGCCTCACTTGATGGTCTTGGCTTTCTCCTCAAAGTCACAGGATGTAATGCCCAAGGTCCAAGCACTATTTCCCTACTCACACATGTCCACAGGCAGGAAAGGAAGTGGGAAGCACCGTGTCTCAGCAGCCTATTATCACACACACACACACACACACACACACACACACACACACACACACACACACCCGTATGTCCACTAGCCAGCTAGAGTCCCATGGCTATTCCTCAACTTGTTCATGGCCAAATGGCCAGGGGTCATGGATGCCAGGATGGTTCCAACCCTGGGGCAGGGAAAGGGCCCACTTCTCTGAGAACATTTACCACTGATACCCCAATAAAATCCATTCTTTTGGCAAGGAAGATCAGGTGGGGACTGTAGGGGAGGCCTCTGGAAGTGTCCATTGGCCTCTGAGAATGGACTGTTAGTGTAGCTTGTCCTTTGCTTATTTCTTGCTGCTTAAAGCAGCAGGTGGTGCTTCTCACAGTGCCTGTTCATTTTGCCATTCTCCTTAACAGTCTTTCTCAGGCATAAAGATAAATACGGGAGATATATAGCATGGATAACTCAAAAGTCATGTTGGGAATGATTCTCCAGAATTCTTAGGAAGTGGATTAAGCAAACAAATGGTATTTGGGCTGATAAATAAGAACCCATCTGTCAGTTTATTTAATGTAATTAATAAAATCATACATTGGCATTGTTTATAAATAGTGTTATAAAGTAACTCTTAAACACTCGAGTGACTGTTTAAAACAAAGCGAGATTCTGCCTCAGAAATTATCTAAATCATTCAATAACTAGTTAGAAAATGAAGATTCATTTGGGATAGCATGGATGGACCTAGAGAATGCTAGGTTAAGTGAAATAAGCCAGACAGAAAAAAATACTATATGATTTCACTGATGTGTGGAATCTAATGTAAAAATAAAATAAAACAAATGAACCAACAGAAATAGACTCAATAAATACAGAGAGTAAGTTGGTGGTTGCCATAGAGGAGGGGCATGGGGAGGATGGGTGAAACACCTACTATGAATACATAAAATACATAATGCAGCTTATTACATTTTTACTTATTTATTTCTTGTCAACTCCCCCATTAAGCTTTATGAGATTGGGAGTTTGCTTTGTTACCCCCTGAATCTCTATTGCCTAGAATACTGGCCTTGTATACAGCAAGCACTCAGTGGATGATTGAGAATGGATGAAGGTGCTCTAAGCACCTTGGATAGCATGGAGTTGCCAGGCATACCAGACTGAATACAGTAAATAGCAACACCAACTACCCAGTTTCTCAAGCCAAAAAGCCAGGATTCATCCTTCACTCTACTCTTTTCCTCTCTACCTGAACCCTTTCTATCATAAAGTTCTCTTGTCTCTACCTGCAGAATGTCTCCCTAATCTATTCTTTTGTTTCCATTTTCACTTCCATTTCACTCTGATACAAGCCATCATCTTCACTGAGATAACTTCTCTGCTCTTGCTGCTTTCATTCGTGTTCTCTGTCCCCTATTCTCCACATGGTAAATTTTTAAAAATGTAAATTACATACCCATCACCTGATTTTTAAAAATTACATAGTAAAGAAAGTGAGCATCTCCTTTCTCATCAAACCTTATGCACCAGAGGTAATTCTTTGGTACATGATTTTTCTAATGTGTCCTATCTCTACTTACATATGTATTGGTACACACACACCTACCATGCACATACACTTTGAAGAGAATATTATACCCTTCATATATATTATGGATATCTTCCCAGGTGAGTATAATAGCTATTCAGCATTTTGACAGTTGAATGAGTAAAATAATGAATCATTTCACACATTATTTTTGTTTAAATAAAGTACAATATGTGTAAGAATCAGTGGGAATTTCAACAGATATGTGAACATTTGTGGAAATATAATTTCCATAAGTTATGGAATTCTGCTAGTGGAATTGTTCACAGAAAACAGGAAATGATAAGCAGGTGTTCCTTGTATATGTCACTGCTCACACTGTAAAAATTATCATACTCTTTACAGACTTTGTAGTCCACCTGATTCACTACAAAATTGAAATCTGTGGTTTCTTTACTCCTATCCCAATGACTACAATGATTCCCCTGATAAATATTTTTGCTTCCAGGATACAGGCACTTTGAGTCAGCATTTTTTCATGGTCATTTCCTGGTTATTTTGTACATATGCAGAGTCAAACCATGGTTCTGAAAAGCTGCAATAGCATGGGCATATAATTCCATATGTACTAAGTCACTTTGCCTGAATGTGGAACAAAGTGTTGAGCAATGAGTAAAAAATACAGATTACTTAACAAAAATTAAATTCTTGCTAGTTGAATCCAAGCTACTTTGAGTCAAAAACCTGGAGGAAAGCACCAGATGTGTCATTGTGGGAATGTAAATTGGTGCAGCCACTATGGAAAGCAGTATAGAGATTTCTCAAAAAACTAAGAACATCAAACTCATTATTCATTAATTTGAAAAAATATATATGAACCCCTATGTTTATTGTAGCACTTTTTAAAATAGCCAATATGTGGAAGCAACCCAAGCATCAATCAACAGATGAATGACTAAAGAAGATGTGGGACATATACACAGTGGGATGATTACTTAGCCATAAAAAGAAGGAAATCTTGCAAATTGTGACAAGTGGGTGGACCTAAAGGGCATTATGCTAAGTGAAAAGTCAGAGAAAGACAAATGCCATATGATTTCACTTATATGTGGAATCAATAAAACAAAAGAAACAAACAAAAAAGAGATAGACTCCTAAATACTGACAATGGACTGTTGGTTACTCTAGGGGAGGTGGATAGGGATGTGTGCAATAGGTGAAGGGGATAAAGAGATGTAAACTTGTAATTATAAAGTAAATTAGTCACAGGAATGGAAGTACAGCATACAGAATATAACCTGTATATATAATATCTTGGTATGGTAACAGGAGGTAACTACACTTACTGTGGTGAGCATTTAGTAATGTATATAATTGTCAAATTACTATGTTAAACATCTGCAACCAATATAGTATTGCATATTAGCATATTCTAATAACAAAATAAAAGAAAATATGTAACTCAAAAAAAAAATGTCAGGGGGAAAGCACCACATATATTATTGATTTAGATCCTAAATGCTTTCCCTTGTCCAAGATTCCAGACTAGGGGAAAAGGCAGGTTTGTGTTCTCAAAAAGACATCATCTCAAACCTCAACAACTTGCATGAGCGTTCACACATAGTTTTCTGTCCTACAAAAATCCTTACAAATGCAGACAGCATGTTTATACCATAAAGAGAAAAAATAAATAATAACAATAACAATATACTGTGAACTTACTGTGTGTCAGGTTCTATACTAGTGCTTTACATGACTCATATTATTTGATCTTAATAACAATTCAAGAATAAATTACAACTGTTATTGTTTTATTTTACAGATTAGAAAACAAGTTGGAGCTCCAGTCTAACCATGACTAGCCACATTCTTAACATCTTTATAAAATATCACTTAAAATATGAAGTTATGGTTCTAAGCTCTAAAGATGGTGCTGCCATTTATTTATAAAGGAAAGTATTCCAGTAGATGTTTACATTTGTTCAATGTCAGGGTGCAGTAGATAGGCCTGTGAATTGCCTTCTTTCTACTCCACAAACACAAAAATACAGCATGTATTTATAAGAATAACAACACCACATTGGTCAGAGCCTAGGTTGAGTAAAAAATTTGAGAACATGCTAAAGATGGTAAAAAGGTTCCTTTAGTAAAGCTTGGAACAAGATGAAGAACAAATTGAGGATAATTTGACTGCTTGGAGAACCTGTGATGTTAGCAGGTGGTCAAAATGGTAGATATCTTCCACTGGGTCCGGATCTCCAGCCCAAAGTGTAGAGCATAAAAGGGTCAACAATAAACTGGCTCAGACAGGCTCAGCTGCATTCTACACAATTAGACAGACCAAAACAGCAAGCACAACCTCTACGCACCAGGCAGGAAAGAGAGTGACAGTGACATCTTGATCATGTGAAGGAAAACAAGACTTTCTAACACAATTTGAAGGTCATACAAATAACTCATGAAAGGAAACAGATTCTGGATTCAAAGCTGCCTTCAGAGTATGAAAAAAAATTGAGCAATACAAAAAGGATTAGACAGATGTACACATACACTCCTTCGTTAACACATTATCAACAATAAAAAAGACAAAATTGAACTTGACCATAGTATATTGACAAGAGCTAAATGCTGAAATCATGTAGATGATACTACATGGATTATGTTCAAATCAAGATATAAAACACTGTCTCCTGAATATCATATCTGTTTATATTCATTCAACAGTTCACTTGAGTATACATAATACACAGAAGTATAGAAAGCAAACATGGTTTCTGACCTTATGAAGCTTGCATTCTAGTTGGAGATACTCATATTAATCAAATAATGATTAGTTGAATTATATATACAATCATCAGTATAAAGGAAAACTACAGGGTGCCAAAGACAAAGACCTTAAAAGAAAGAGAACTACAGATAATATTCCTCATGAAAACAGACACAACACTAACAAAATATCAACAGAACAAATCTACTAACATATAAAAGAATTATACACCATGACCAACTGGGATTTTCTCAATCATATAAGGTTGGCTTAATATCCAAAAAGCAATGGATGTAATACACCATAATAGAATCAATGATGAAAATAACATAATCATTTTAGTAGATGTAAGTAAAGTAGTTGAGAAACCCAACACTCGTTCACAATCAAAAAAAAAATGCAACAAGTTAGGAATAGAAGGGAACTGCCTTAATCAAACAGTCTCTGAAACACTTGTATCTAACATCACTCTTAATGGTGAAAGACTGAATGCCTTCTTCCTAATATCTGGGGTCTGCTTGTGCCACTTCTATACAACATTATATTAGATAATTCAGTCAGTGCAATAGGGAAAGGAGATAATAAAGAAAAAGGAAAAGAAAAGTAAAGAAATTAAAGGCATCTACACTGGATAAGTAATACTACTTGTATTCACAGATGACATAATCCTATAAGCACAAAAATCCCCAAAACCACTAGAACTAATGAATTACTTTAGCAAGATAGCAGACTGAAAGATCAATTTATAAAAGTCAATTGAAATATATAATATAAAAATTTGTTTATAGCAACTATATTTACCAGCCAATTTACATTTACTAAATATATTTATAAATATATAGAAAAAGTATTCCTAGTTACTAGAAAAGGAAAGCCTGGAAATGAAATAAAGAAAGTACAACTCACAATAGTGTCAAAAAAGAATAAAAGACTTAGGAATAGAGAACAAATAATACATAAGACATTTACACTGAAAACTACAAAAGCTTATGGAGAAAAATTAAAGGAGATCAAAAGAAATAAAGAAACAGTACATGTTCATGGACAGAAAGATCAATATTGAAAAGAGCAGTTTTAAATAATTGATCTTTTAGTTGAAATCAAGCCTTACCAAAACCCCCCGAGTAATTTTCATAGCAATTGACAGGCTAATTCTAAAATTTATAAGAAAACCAAAATATGTAGAATAGCCAAAACAATTATAAAGGAAAAAGAACAAATTTGTAAGCCTTATATTACCAAATTTCAGAACTAACTACAAAGTCACAACAATCAAGGCAGTATTGGTGCAAGGATAGGCACATGGATCAGTGGAATAGATTTGAGACCCAGAAATATATCCTTATATTTATGGTTACTTAGTGCTCAACAAAGGTGCCAGACATTTCCAAAGGGAAAGGAAAATCTTTTCAACAACTGGTGCAGTACTAATTGAATATCCACATACACAATGATGGGCTTGGACCCACACCACAAACTATGCATAAAAATTAACCCAAAATGAATTAGGAACCTAAATCTAAGAGATAAAATTATAGAACTTCTAGGGGAAATCATAGGAGAAAATCTTCAAGACCTTGGGATGCACAAGGAGAACTCCAAAACATGATCTATTAGAGAAAAAACTGATAAACTGGATTTCATCAAAATTAAAAACTATTGTCCTCCAAAAGATAGAAAAGACAAGGCAAGTCACATATTGGAAGAAAACATTTGCAAATCATATAAACAGTTTGTATCCAGAATATACAGAGTCCATAACTCATTAAGAAGACAAACAATTCAATTAAAAATATAGGCAGAATACTTTAATAGACATTTCACTAAAGAACATATACAAATGGCTAACAAGCACATGAAAACACGCTCACAGACATTGGTCATCAGGGAAATGCAAGTTAAAACTACAATGGGATACCACTACATACACCTATTAAAAAAAGACAAACATTATCAAATGTTGGTGAGGACACAGAGAAACTGGAACCTTTATACATTGATAGTTATAATGTAAAATGCGGTTGCCCACTTTGGAAAATAGTTCACCAGTTTCTTAAAAAGTGAAAGTAACTTATGTTAAAATCCTTCAGTTTTATTCCTAGATGTACTCAACAGAAATAAAAACATATGTTTAGATGAAGACATGTAACATGAATGTTCATAGCAGCATTATCTTAGCCAAAAAGTGGAAATAAGCCAAATATCCATCAACTGATGAATGGATAAACAAAATGTGAGTGGTTGTATAGTGGAATATTACTCAGCAATGAAAAAGGACAAAGAGAATGCTCAAAAACATTATATTCAATAAATGAATATGAATTTTAAAGAGTACATATTATGTGATTAGATTTATATGAAATATCCTAAAAGGGCAAATTTAGACAGAAAGCAGATGAGTAATGGCTAAACCTGGAGGTAGGAACAGGAGTTGATAGCAAATAGACATGAGGGATTTTTTTTTGAAATGATGGAAATGTTCTAAAATGGAATCGTAGTGATGGCTGTACACTACAAATTTACTATAAATTATTGAATCCTGTACCTACAATGGGTAAACTTTGTGGTTTGCAAATTGTACCTCAAAAAATCTATGTATGCAAATAATAAGGCTGAGACAGTTATATGAATGAGTACAACAAGGAGACCAAATTAGAGGTGGAAGGAAGTTTTTTTAAGGAAAAGTCATTTAATCTTTGATCTGAAAGACAACTAAGCTTTTGCTGTGCCATGCAGCAGTGGGTTAAAGGGAGAATGGGAAGCAGGAGAATAGCACGGATAACATTCCAGCTGGAAAGAAGAGCATGTACAAAGGTCCTGGGTGCACCAGGAAGAAAGGCAGGTGGTGAGAAGCCCAAAGGAGAGCTGTTAGTGCAGATGGAGTATAGTAAAGGGGGGAAATTGTTTGTAAGTATGGGTCCACTATCTAGGTTTCTTTTTAGTTGATTTTTTTGTATTTTCTTTTAAGAGCAGTGAGAAATCATTGAAAGACTTTTAACAAAACAGTTATGTGAGCATACCTGAAGTTTAAAAAATCATTCTTGTTATTATAGATGAAGGGTCAGCCAACTTTTTCTGTGAAGAGCTAGGTAATAAGTATTTTAGGTCTTGTGGGCCATAAGATCCTTGTCCAATAACTCAGTGCTGTCTTTGTGGCTCAAAAGCTGTCATCAACAAAATGTAAAAGGAAGAGCTTGGCTGTGTCCCAACAAACTTTACTTACAAAAGTGAGCAGGAACAAAACCTTAGGGGATTAAAGATGGCAGTGTGACAGGTGAGACAAGTATTCCTCCTAAAACTGCATATAATACAAAAATATAATTAATATGACTAATCCTGAAAGACAAACAGGAAAGAGGGCTGCACCAAAATGCATACACCTGGAGAAAAGAATAAACCTCATGCAACAGGGTAACATACCAAAGCCATGGCCTGGCAGGACCCAAGCCCTTTTCCCACTCCAGCTCACAGGCGGGAGGAAGAGAAATGGAGCCAAAAGGGAGTGGAAGCCTGGGGTTGCTGAATACCTAACTCTGGAGATCTGTTCTGGGAGCACAAACCTACATTTCATGGTGCTTTCATGGTAATCTCATGATTAGGGGGTTGGAAAGCTAAGACAGGCAGAATACCTGGAGAGACTGAGATTCCAGCCACTTGTGGAAAGCCGGGATCCATATTCGACTGCTCTGAGACAAAAGAAAGGCAGGCAGTCTGAGAGATTTCCTAACAGCAAGAGGGCTGCTAATGGGGCAAGACTGCACAGAGCTTACTGCTCAGGAGAAAGGACAGGTAGATAAAATTGTCCAGGTGCACTCTGTGCAGCAGGTTGGGAATTTTCTTGTGCTTCAGGTACTCCAGCTCCCTGACTGGCTACATAGCTTGAAGGACCCCCTCTATACACTGTCTACTGTGCCTTTCTCCCAGCCAGCCCACACCTGGCTCACAAACCAGCAAACCCTAACCAGGCATTAAGCCAGCCAGAGGGAAGCCGTGTCTACAGCAGCTACAAACACAAAGCATACAGGCTTATACCTGTGTGGTCGGCCCACTGTTTCTGGCAGAGGAGGCAGGCATAGCAGCTGGGAAGCAGGAAGCAGCTCTTTCCTCCCACCAGGCACCAATACCGCTCCCCTGTGAACCCCGACATTGCTTCAGGGGCTAAGCAGCTCCAGAGAGTAGAGCTTCTGGGCACTAGAGGGAGCTGTACACAAATATGAAATGCCAAAGAAACCTGGTTCAAAGTAAAATTATGAATACAGCACCTGAGATAGATTCAAATGAAATCAACCCCATGAATCTTCCTGAAAGGGATTTAAAAATAAAAATCATTAACATGCTCATGGAGGTACAGAAAAATATTCAAGAACTCAGGAATGAATTCCGGTTGGAGTCCCAATCATTGAAGAGGAAAACAGAGGATATTAAAAGCAGATTACATATGGTGGAGGAGATGATAAATGAAATATAAATTAGAGAAGAGGAATGCAAAGAAGCTGAGGAAGCAGAGGCACAGAGAGAAAAATGGATCTCTAAGAATGAAAGAATATTGAGAGAACTGTGTGACCAATCCAAATGGAACAATATTCACATTATAGGGGTTACAGAAGAAGAAAAAGAGAGAAAAAGGGATAGAAAGTGTCTTTGAGGAGGTAATTGCTAAAAACTTCCCCAATCTGGGGAAGGAGATAGTCTCTCAGGTCATGGAGGTGCACAGATCTCCCAACACAAGGGAACAAAGGAAAAAACACCAAGACATATAGTAATTAAAATGGCAAAGATCAAGGATAAGGACAGACTATTAAAAGCAGCCAGAGAGAGAAATAAGATCACATACAAAGGAAAGCCCATCAGACTATCATCAGACTTCTCAGCAGAAACCTTACAGGCCAGAAGGGAGTGGCATGATGTATTTAATGCAATGAAGTAGAAGGGCCTGGAACCAAGATTACTTTATCTGGCAAGATTATCATTCAAATTTGAAGGAGAGATTAAACAATTTCCAAATAAGCAAAAGCTGAGAGAACTGACCTCCCACAAATCATATCTACAGTGTATTTTGGAGGAACTGCTATAGATGGAAGTGTTCCTAAGGTTTAATAGCTGTCATCAGAGGTAATAAAACCATAGTAAAGAAATTAGAACTGCTAATTACAAAGGAAAGGCAAAATTAAATAAACTATCTCCAAAATCAATAAAGGGATAGACAAAGAGTACAGAATATGATACCTAATATAGAAAGAATGGAGGTGGAAAAAAAGGAGAAAAAAAGAACCTTTAGCTTGTGTTTGTCATAGCATACTAAGTGAGTTAAGTTAGATTTTTAGATAGTAAGGAAGTAAACCTTGAACCTTTGGTAATCATGGATCTAAAGCCTGCAATGGTAATAAGTACATACCTATCGATAATCACCCTAAATGTAAATGGACTGTATGCACCAATCAAAAGTCACAGAGTCACTGAATGGATAAAAAAACAAGACCCATCTATATGTTGCCTACAAGAGACTCACTTTAAACCCAAAGACATACACAGACTAAAAGTGAAGGGATGGAAAAAGATATTTCATTCAACTAATAGGGAGAAAAAAGCAGGTGTTGCAGTATTTGTATCAGACAAAATAAACTTCAAAACACAGAAAGTAACAAGAGACAAAGAAGAACATTACATAATGATAAAGGGGTCAATCCAACAAGAGGCTATAACCATTGTAAATACTATGCACCCAACACAGGAGCACCTACATATGTGAAACAAATACTAACAGAATTAAAAGGGGAAAAAGAATGCAATGCATTCCTTCTAGGAGACTTAAACACTCCACTCACTCTGAAGGACAGATCAACAACCAGACAGAAAATAAGTAAGGACACAGAGGCACTGAACAACACATTAGAACATATGGACATAACAGACATCTACAGAACTCTACACCCAAAAGTAGCAGAATACACATTCTTCTCAAGTGCACATGGAACATTTTCAGGAATAGACCATATACTAGGCCACAAAAAGAGCCTCAGTAAATTCAAAAACATTGAAATTGTACCAACCAGTTTCTCAAATCACAAAGGTATGAAACTAAAATAAAATACACAAAGAAAATGAAAAATCCCACAAATACATGGAGGATTCACAACATGCTCCTAAATAACTAATGGATCAATGACCAAATAAAAACAGAGATCAAGCAATATATGGAGACAAATGACAACAATAATTCAACAATGAAAAACCTGTGGGATGCATAGAAGGCCGTGCTAAGAGGAAAATATATTGCAATACAGGCGTACCTCAGGAAAGAAGAACAATCCCATGTGTACACTCTAAACTCACAATTATCAAAACTAGAAAAAGAAGAACAAAAGAGGCCCAAAATCAGTAGAAGGAGGGATATAATAAAGATTAGAGCAGAAATAAATAAAATCGAGAAGAATAAAACAATAGAAAGAATCAATGAAAGTAAGAGCTGGCTCTTCAAGAAAATAAAATAGATAAACCCATAGCCAGACTTATCAAGAAAAAAAGAAAGTCTACACACATAAACAGAATCAGAAATGAGAAAGGAAAAATCACTATGGACACCATAGAAACACAAAGAATTATTAGAGAATACTATGAAAAATATCATGCCAACAAACTGGATAACCTAGAAGAAATGGACAACTTTCTAGAAAAATACAACCTTCCAAGGCTGACTCAGAAAGAAACAGAAAATCTGAACAGACCAATTACCAGCAACAAAAATGAACTGGTAATCAAAAAACTACCTAAGATCAAACCCTCAGATGGCTTCACCACTGAATTTTATCAAACATTTAGTGAAGACCTAATACCCATCCTTCTTAAAGTTTTCCAAAGAGTAGAAGAAGAGCAAATACTTCCAAACTCATTCTATGAGGCCAGCATCACTCTAATACCAAAACCAGGCAAAGACACCACAAAAAAGAAAATTACAGACCAATATCCCTGATGAACATAGATGCAACAATACTCAACAAAATGTTAGCAAACCAAATTAAAAATTACATCAAAAAGATCATCCATCATGATGAAGTAGGATTTATTACAGGGATGCAAGGATAGTACAACATTTGAAAATACAACAGCATCATCCACCACATCAACATAAAGAAGGACAAAAATCACATGATTGTCTCCATAGATGCTGAAAAAGCATTTGACAAAATTCAACATCCATTCATGATAAAAACTCTCAACAAAATGGTTATAGAGGGCAAGTACCTCAACATAATAAAGGCCATATATAACAAACCCACAGCCAACATCATACTTAACAGCAAGAAGCAAAAAGCTTTTCCTTTAAGATCAGGAACAAGACATGGATGCCCACTATCCCCACTTCTATTCAACATATTACTGGAGGTCCTAGTCATGGCAATCAGACAACACAAAGAAATAAAAGGTATCCAGATTGACTAGGAAGAAGTTAAACTGTCCCTGTTTGCAGATGACATGATATTGTACATAAAAAACCCTAAAGACTCCAGTCCAAAACAACTAGAAATAATATCTAAATTCATCAAAGTTGTGGGATACAAAATTAATGCACAGAAATCTGTTGTATTCCTATACACTAATGAGGAACTAGCAGAAAGAGTAACCAGAAAAACAATTTCATTCACATTGCAATAAGTAGAATAAAATACCTAGGAATAAACCTAACCAAGGAAGTGAACAACCTATACTCCGAAAACTACAAGACACTCATGAGAGAAATTAAAGAAGATACCAATAAATGGAAACACATCCTGTGCTCATGGATAGGAATATTTAAGATTGCCAAAATGGCCATCCTGCCTAAAGCAATCTACAGATGCAATGCAATTCCTATCAAAATACCAACGGCATTCTTCAATGAACTAGAGAAAATCATTCTAAAATTCATATGGAACCACAAAAGACTGAATAGCCAAAGCAATCCTGAGAAGGAAGTACAAAGCTGTGGGGATTATGCTCCCCAAATTCAAGCTCTACTACAAAGCCACAGTAATCAATCCAATTTGGTACTCGCACAAGAACAGAACCATAGACCAATGGAACAGACTGGAGAGCCCTGATATAAATCCAAGCATATATGGTCATTTAATATACAATAAAGGAGCCATGGACATACATGGGGAAATGACAGCCTCTTCAACAACTGGTGTTGGCAAAACTGGACAGCTGCATGTAAGAGAATAAAAATGGATTATTGTTTAACACCATACACAGAAGTTAACTCGAAATGGATCAAAGACCTGAATGTAAGTCATGAAACCATAAAACTCTTAGAAGACAACATAGGCAAAAATCTCCTGAATATAAGCATGAGCAAGTTCTTCCTGAATGCATCTCTTCAAGCAAGGGAAACAAAAGCAAAAATGGGTACATGGGACTACATCAAACTAAAAAGCTTCTGTACAGCAAAGGACACTATCAACAGAACAAAAAGGCATCCTACATTATGGGAGAATATATTTGTAAATAACATATGCGGCAAGAGGTTAACATCCAAAATATATAAAGAACTCACATGCCTCAACACCCAAAAAGCAAATAACCTGACTGAAAAATGGGCAGAGGATATGAAGAGACAATTCTCCAGAGAAGAAATTCACATGGCCAACAGACACATGAAAAGATGCTCCACATCACTAATCGTCAGGGAAATGCAAATTAAAACCACAATGAGATATCACCTCACAGCAGTAAGGATAGCCAGTATCAAAAGGACTAAGAACAACAGATACTGGGGAGGATGCGGAGAAAGGGGGACCCTCCTACACTGCTGGTGGGAATGTAAGCTAGTTCAACCATTGTGGAAAGCAATATGGAGGTTCCTCAAAAAAACTCAAAATAGAAATACCATTTGACCTGGGAATCCCACTCCTTGGAATTTACCCAAAGAATACAACTTCTCAGATTCAAAAGGACGTATGCACCCCTATGTTTGTTGCAGCACTATTCACAATAGCCAAGATATGGAAGCAACCTAAGTGTGCATCAGTAGATGAATGGATATAGAAGAAATGGTTCATATACACAATGGAATACTATTCAGCCATAAGAAATAAACAAATCCTACCATTTGCAATAACATGGATGGAGCTGGAGGATATTATGCTCAGTGAAGTGGGTCAGGCAGAGAAAGACTGTACCAAATGATTTCCCTCATTTGTGGAGTATAACAACAAAGCAAAACTGAAGGAACAAAATAGCAGCAGACTCACAGACTCCAAGAAAGTAGTTACCAAAGGGGAGGTGTGTGGGAGGGCACGTCAGGAGGGAGGGAAAAAGGGATTGAGGGGTATTATGTTTAGTACACATGGTGTGGGGGGTCATGGGGAAACAGTGAAGCACTGAGAAGGCAAACAGTGAATCTGTGGCATCTTGCTCCACTGAGGGACAGTGACTGCATTGGGGTATGGGTGGGGACTTGATAATATGGGTAACTGTAGTAACCACATTGTTTTTTCATGTGAAACCTTCATAAGAGTGTATATCAATAATACCTTAATAAAACAAACAAACAAATAAATAAATAAATAAAAAGTGAGCCAGAACAAGCTGTGGCCCTCAGGCTGAATTTGGCAACCTACACCCATGCCATAGATGGATAATGGCTTACAGAAGAAGGCAAATCTGATGTTAAGGAAACCAGGTTAGAAGGCAAGTGGAAAATATAAACAAGATCGTGCAATATTTGTCTTTCTGGCTTATTTCACTTGGCATAATGCCCCCTACTTTGATCCACATTCCAAATGGCAGGATTTCATTTTTTTTAAGCTGAATAATATTCCACTCTATATTCATAGTCACAGAGAGCAGAATGGTGGTCACCAGAGGCTGAAGTGGGGGCAGAGAGATTTTTTCAAACAGCAGAATTTTGGCTACCACAGGCTGGAGGGAAGGGGTCATGGGAAGTTATGGTTTAATGAGTACAGAGTTTGTTTTACAAGATGAAAAGAATTCTGGAATGGATGGTGGTGATGGTTGCATGACAATATGAATGTATTGAATACCACCTAACTGTGCACTTAAAAGTGGTTAATATGGCAAATATTATGTGTACTTGACAATAAAATTTTGGGGGGGAAAAGCCAAATGAAAAATGATGTGTCTTATATTAGGGTTCACAACAGAATCACAGAGAGTTGACTCCAGACAGGAACTGTGTTGTGTGGAAGGAGGTGAGGACAGTAGGGGCCAAGAATAATGACCAGGTGTCTGGCATGAACTGAGATGTGGAGATTCAGTATTTGAAGGAAGTGAGAAGAGAATCATAGAATCCAAAAATTAGGATTGCCACTTAGGTAAAATAGTCCAACATTAAGTGGTTATGAGCACAATTCTTTGAAACATTCTACAGGGAGAATCTCCCCAAAAGAACTATAGAATGAATGAAGGAGGATTTGTATTCTCTTCACAATGCCTGAGGTTCCTTCCTGACCCCTTTAGGCTCTAATAAAATCACACAAGTAGGTGGGGCCAGATTTGGGGGTCTGAGCCTCATTCCATTGGCAATGGGAAGCTGTGAGATTTTCCACCAAGGGGAGCAGGCAGATGAAAGCCATTTATGAGGCTGTAACAATGATCAAGGCATAAAGTCATGAGGTACTAGACTTAAATAGACTGTCAGTCAGTCAGTCAACAAACACTCAGTGTCTGTACTATACCAAGCACTGTGGTAAGTGACGGAGTGCTAAAAAAGAAGAAAAGATGCATTTAAGAACTACTCTGGAGAAAAAATTGAAGCAACTTGCTGACTGCTTAGATAAACGGAATTTTAAAAGAGAGGAATTCTTTGAATTAAAATTGTGAATTTGAGTGACTGAGAGGACTAGTACCTATGAGGGAAACCAGAAAATATAGAAAATCAGTTAGTGTAAAGGCTGAGGCAAAAAGACATTCAATTACGATTTGTTCTCAGTGACTATGGGCTTCCAGTAGATGAGGCAGGAGCCATCAGCACCAAAATTAAGTAGACACTGCCTCGCCAACAGGTTTCAGCCCCAGGAAGGTTCACTTTTGATGTGGTGAGACCTAATAAGGACAATGGAACTTTATTGAGGTGAAAGGGTTTATACCTTGCTTTATTCTCACAGTGGCAGTTCAAGTGCTAGAATCCTGTCCGCCTCAGGGCAAGTCGGCCTGCAGCAAGCCAGTGTCTACCTCTGGGCCTCTCTGCCCCCCCAGCTGTCTCAGTCTTTGTCCTAGAGGCTTCTGCCACCACTCCAGCCTCTGGTCTCCTGCAGCTATGTAGCCCAGAGCAGTGGGCAGAGCTCTTTACGTAGAGTCAGTAATAATGTATGGCTCACACCTGTGCCATGGGCAAGCCGACCAGGGTCGGGTGAGAATCCTGGCCATAGGAACTTTGATTTTCACTACAGATACCATGAGAGCTGATGAATTTTTAAGGAAGCATAAAGAGAGAAAAGAACAAAGGCAAACTGGATTTCACTCTGTAAATGATTTGTCTTGCTCTGAATCAGAAAGCAAGAGGAAGAAGGACATGAAGCTGAGAAGGGAACAGAGTGAATCATTTTGCTGGGTAGAGTGGGACCATGTGGCCACAGGAATACCATCAAGAGCTCTCACATATGAAATGTGCTTCTCTTTCAAATGTATTCTCTTTTCCACTGCCTTCCTTCGTTTGGGCTGTCAAGTCCTGCCTGTATTGTTAGCGGATTCTTTTACCCCAGCCCTTGCTTCTGGCCCATCCTGGTTCAATCCAGACTCCAGAAGTCCTTCTCTAAGGCTGCCTCTTCACTGTATTGAATGCAACCTTCCCTTGGCACGGAAGTCACTTCATGAGCGGATCCCCAGTCCGTGCCTCCTGCATGAACTCTCTCCACCACCTCTTCCCCACTGCAATACCCAACTTCCTGAACCTGTGTCTAGGAGGCTCTCAATTCTGTTCATTTACTTTCATCAGGTTCATGGTGTATCACAAGGAATTTGTTATTCATCTAAGCAAAGTTCTGAGATTTGTGAATATTTTCCTTTTTAATTAATTAGAATGGGTCTAGAATTATCCTTAAAATGTCTCTTTCTCTCATTTGTATTCAAATATGCTGTGCTTTCTTGAATAAGAGGGAAAGTAGTGGAATCAGTTCATGAAACTTGCCAGACATGTGAAAGTTACCTGTGAAAGGGTTAAGACAGGAAAAAGAGAACCACTGTTCTAGATTATATAACAGGACACTCAGTGTTCCACCCTTCAAAATTGTCAGACTTAATTCTAATTACTTATCTATTGCCCCCACTGTGAGCTGGTCAAATGTATACATTGCCCTCTGCACTGATATCTGAAAATGCCTCATAAAAACTGGAGGGTTTATTTTTCTATTGTCAAACGAAGTCAGAGATCTTGGCATTTCTCACAAAGATTACCAGAGATGACTTCTGGAAATGGGAGATGTGTTGTATGGGCCTTGGCTGGGAATGGAGGAAGGATTGAGTGGTCAGGAAGTAGAGACAGCAGATGTAAGCTTTTATTTCAATAATTTGGCAATAAAAGGAAGGAGAAATATAAAAGAGTGCATAGAAAAAAAGAAAAGGATACTCTAGCTTCCTCAATTCCTGTTCTCTCCAGTCTGGCTCTTCTGTAACCATTTCACAGAGAGTGTTCTGGCTGAAGTCATTAAGAACTTCTTTGTCAAACCCATGGCTCACCGAAATGCCCATCGTCCTTGATCACCCAGCAGCACTCAACTCAGGAGTCCAGTTCTTCTTTATGAAATGCTCTCTTTTCCTTCCTACTGTGTCATCAAATAAGATAGGAATTTCTTCCTATATTTTTGGCCACTCCTCTGCTGGTGTCTCCTTTGTGTGCATTCACTCTGCATATTGGAGTTCAGGGCTTTGAACTGGGCCATCTTGTCTTTCACATTACATTCTCTCTCTGGGCACCCCATCCATTCCAGTGGCTTTATATCCCAACTGTATGTCTTTGATTCCCTTCTCTTTTTTTAAAAAAAGTTTTCAGTCCACTGTTTTATAGATATACTCAACTTCACATTCAGACATCCTCACATAACTGTCTCACAAATGCCTTATTACATGTTCAAAAGCAAACTCTACATCTTTCTTATCAAATTCCAGTAAAATGGTGCCATCTTGCTGAAGACAACTTATGTCTGAGAACCATAACTCTCTCTTCACTCTCTCTCACCTTGCCTCCATATCCAATTTTTAACCAGGCCCTGTCAATACCACTTACAAAATATATCATCATCCACCTAATTCTATTTCCACTGCCACCACCTATTTTAAACCATCATCATCTCTTACCCAGCATTGCTGCAAATAGCACCCAGTGGGCTCTCAGCTTCCATTGCCTTCCAATCCATCTGCACACACCCCAGTTTGGGTTGTATTTCTACTCTCTCAAAATTCTTCAAAGTCTTAGGTCAAAAATGAATTCTCTGCGATGGCCCAGAGGGCCTTATAAGATCTGATCCCTGTTTATTTCTTCAGTCCTATTTCAGGCCACTCTTGCCCACACATGCTCATGATGCTCAGACTACCGGTTTCTCTATTTCTGACATATTCCAGGTTCCTTTCTCCCGGAAGGCTTGTGGCTGTGATTTCCTTAGCCTAGAATTCACTTACTGCTTCTGCCCATATCTTTGCCAGCTCCTACTCAGTATGCATGCCTCAGCTTAAATGTCCGTTGCTCAAAATAAAATCCCCTACCACTTTCCAAATAGAAGTAAGTAATTTAATGTGCCCTGTTAAACTCTCTTTTGGTGTCCTGCATTTTCCTTTATGGCACTTACCACAGTTGTCTCTCTCTATATGCGTATCTGTTCGACATCTTTCTTCCCTCCTAGTCTGTAAGCTCCATGAATGCAGGAACTATATCTCGCCTCTAATCACTAGCACTTAGTCCAGACCTGGCATGTAACAGGTACCATAATAAATGTTTGTTAAATGAATGGATAAATAAATGAATACGAAGTGATTGTTTGAGAATAAAAGAGAAAAAGTCTTAGAACTTAAAGACTTCAAACTAAGCCAATAACTAAATTCAGTCACTAAGTGATGCTAAACTTGAGGATGTGGGAGTAACAACCATGGCTCATATTTATTGAGGACTTCCTGTCCATTCAGAACAAGTTTAGAGCACTTCCTGTACAAAGTCACTGAACTCACATAAAGCCTACGAGCTTACACGTGAGAAAGCTGGGAAATAGAAATTTTAGTTAATTTACCCAAAAGACACAGAACTGGGAAGAGGATAAACCGGGATTGAAATCTGGGCAGTTCGGCTCCAGAGCCTTCATGCTCAAAAACTGTTTAATTCAGAACTTCCCAGTTGGTGAGCCATGAATGAGTTGCAGATGTGCCACTATAAATTGATTGGTTCAGCCCTGGGGAAGCCAGGCTGGTGGCCTCAGGTGGTGAGCAAGCCTTGTCCTGGGTCCCTCAGGGGGCGGCAGAGCAGTGGGGAGCCCTGACTGCCACCTGCCCTGGGTGTCCACATGGGCAGCAGCTGCAGAGGGCAGCACTATGCGCTGTGGATCAGGTGTTCCTGGAGCTGCCAGGTCACCAGGGGCACATGAGCAGCCCAGGGTGCTGGTGGTGGAGGTGCAGGGGGGCCGAGAAGGTCCGGCAGGAAATTCCATCTCCATATCAGTGAATGTCCAATTTGGCTAAACAATCACCCTTCTGGTTGTCTCAGCCGGCTGTGTGGTGGCCACCCTGACACAACCCATGCTTCCTACTAATGCGAGCTTTATCAGTGACTTGAAATGCTTTACTTAGGATGGTTTGACTGCTTTGGAAACCCATTCTCCTTTCTATCTTACTCAATGAAAGAAAAAGAAGAGATTTTAGATATTTTAATATAGTTTCAGCTTTTGTATGGACTTGAATGATTGTTAAACAAAACATTTTAAATGGTTTATTACTTGGTGTGAACAGAATGTCTTGTTGATAGTGACTCTCAAGACTTTGAGGAGATGGACACTGAAAACCCTTTTGAGCGGAGCTCCTTGAAGCATAAAACCTGTTATAATAAAGTTATGTTGGTGGGAGCAAGCTCAAGATTTTCCACCAAAAATATTGAAAAGATATGACTTAGAGCTTTTATATAAATTTTAGGTTAATACTTTCTTTAATTGTTTTTATTTATTTTCTTGTCATAATTATATAATATAAAAAAATAAAACTAATGCTTTTTGTCTATTTTCATATAGATGCCCCAAATTCTATCTAGCTACTCCAATGGTCACTTTCTCTGTGAGCTACAATGAGAATAAGGTTGAGAGTACCTCTCTGCACATAGTCTGGTTCTATGTGAAATGTTCATTCATTCATGCCTTTACTTCATAGATGCAGCCTCCTTCAGCCATGCTAGATAACTTGCAATACTTTTGAACACCCCATTCTCTCTCTTGCCGCTTTTCTGTGTAGTGATTAAGAGTGGAAGCTCTGGAGCCAGAACGCATGATTTGAAACCTAGCTTTGCCACTATTAGCTGTGTGACATTGAGCTCATAATCTTACTTCTCTGTTTTATCATGTTAAAAGGGCATCATAACAATAACCACCTCATAAATTGAAGTGATACTCATAAATAGCTCAGAATGAGGCCTGGGCATAGCCTAAGCCCTCCAAAAGTGTCACCATTGGTGGTGTTTCTCTTTCCCTCTTTCTCCTCTCTCTGCCCCTCCTAATCCATCCTTTGCCTAGCTAAGTGTTACTGAACCTGACAATGTCAGCTTACCTGTCATTTCCTCTGACTCACCCTCCCTGGCCACCATCGATTAGGCTAACAGACTCTCTTAACTGCTCAGGAAGCCCATAGTGTCAACCCTATCATAGGATTTCTCACACTGCCTGGCAATCTTCATTGTCATGTTATTACCCCCTGGTCCCCCACCCTGCCAAATGAGAGAAAGGTTTTTCAGAGCAGGAACTGTGGAATTAATGAGCTCACGAGCTCCTAGCACCTGCCATGGTTCTTGGTACTCAATAACTCAGATCCAAGTCCATCTACCTGGAAGTAATACACGTTTGTCAAAGCTTTCTCATTCTTGCCTTACCGAGTCACCCAAGTCCACACAGCTATTGTTTTATATGTGGACTCCTAAAGATGGTGGGGTTTTGTTTGTGGTTTGTTGTTAGCATTTTTAATTTTTCTTTTCAGGACTGAAAGTAGCAAAGGGAAAACACATGGTCCACATTACAGAGAACGCAATTTTCCAACCATCACAACTGGGTCTTACGTAAGCTTCACATCCTTTAGTGCCAGGGGGGTAACTTGCAAAGAGAAGGAAAGTAATTCTTTTTAAGTACAAAATTTACATGTGTGTGCATGTCTGTGTACTTGTAAGGGGGTTAGGAAGAGGAAAGAGTAGGAAAGAATGAACTAACATTTATTTAACATTTGCTGTGCTCAGGCTCCGCATGGGGCCCAACGTGTGGTAACTCAATCCTCACAGCACCCAAAGAAATCAAAGGCAACACCCACATTTACACACAGTCAAGACAAAGAAAACTTCAGTAACAACCTCAAGGCATGAAAAACATTTTCAACTAGGTCTTTTTAACTTGCACCCCTCACCTCTTTTTTCCACTAAGATGGGTGAGCAGACCCATGGGCCTAAGTTGGCCCTCCACCTCTTTTTGTATGGCTGCAAGCTCAGAATGGGTTTTATATTTTTTAATGATTGGAAATTTTTCAAAAGAGGAATAACATTTGACACATGAAAATTATGAAAACTATATGAAATTCCAATGTCACTGTCCATAAAGAGATTTCCTGGAACACAGCCCCACCCATTCTTTTTCACGGTGTCTTTGGATGCCCGCACGTTACAGCTGCACAATTGAGCTGTTGCACAGAGACTGTATGGTTTGGAAAGTCTAAAATATTTACTATCTGGTCTTCTACTAAAAAAAAATTGTTTACCAAGCCCTGTACTAAGAGAATGATTTTGAAAGTCTATGGTCACTTAGGAAAGTTTATTAAGAAGGAGAAAAAGAATCATTTTGACCCCCTTAATATTCTCTTAAATTCTAAGAGAACTGAATTCTGAAATAGATGTCAAATTAATATCTTATCATAATAATAAAAATATTCATATTTAGTCACATTGATGTTAAAGTAACTCTCCGATGTCCTCTATGCATATTTTTAGCTTTTTCTTACCAGTATTTACATGTCCAGTTTGCTGGGTATTGCTGAGGAAGAACTTAGCTGTGGGGGAAGATGGAGAGACAGCCCAGGCTCTGCTTCTAACTAAATTAAGCAAATCACTTAATCTTTGATTTAAATTTCCTTATCTCCAAATTGTGGGCTGGACAAGATAATCACTAAGGTCCCTTACAGTAATAAAATTATAGGCCTCTGTGACTTAGAACATAATTTTAAAACATTAAGTAATCACTGAGGTTTATAGTAGTTATGACTTTGCATTTATGGTAGATTGGTGGCCATATTTATGATTCATTTTACTCCAAATCTTTAGTCAGTATCTCAACTCCCAATTATGGCACTGTCTCTACAGGAAAATATGAGCAACTTTATGATGATTTGCTTCTCAAGAAGATTTCCAGGGATGCATTGAGGGGAAAACTGGAGAAACTTTTATAGGTCTGTAATTTATTACCAATTTGAGATTTGGGGGTCTTTAGCAAAAGACTAAAAAACACACTGGTATGAGTTTTAGACAAGCATTTATTATTTTTTCAATCAAAGAATGTACTTCTAGTAATCGACAATAAAAATATCTGATCCCTTTTCCGGAATGTTCCATCCATTGGCAGATGGATCTTGATACTGAAACAAATACACATTGTGTTTCTTAGCCATACGCATTTCCATCAGAATTCTGGGTCCTTTCTGATTGGTGGATCAGACAGGCAGACTCAGAAGCAGAACTGTAATTCTGTCTGGGGCAGGTTCACATTGTGTTCTGCATTGCCACTGTGTTGCTCACTTCCTTCAGACAGAGTTGTTGTGACTGTAGAACCGTTTGTAAAGAGAAACTCCTGCAGGAAGCCTATCCAGAGCTCGGGCTCCAGACCAGAACAGGCCGTGCCACTCTTCTCTGGGGAAGAAACAGCTGAGTTGTAGAAACAGATGGAAGTGTTCTATAGCCCCTGTCCGGGACAGTGTCAATCATCTCTAATCCCTTTCTAATACTTTGGGTTTCACATCAACCTGTCCTAAAGTTAAGTACTGGATCATGTACAACAAACTTAAATGGAAGCAGAATGAGAAGCAGAAACCTGGTAGTGGGCTAAAAATGGAATATAGTGCATTCTTTTCGTAATGTTGTTTGCTTTGCTCCCCCTGAGAACTAAGCATGTTTACAGCTGAATGAGACTTGGAGACTCTCAATACATTGGACCATGACTGTACAGTTCACTGTTAGAAGTTCCTCATCAGTGGGTAGCCTGGACACTCACACTGACTAGTCCACATCAGTCCTGGGCAACCTTGGTTATTTACAAGCTAGATCTGCCCCAGTCCCATGCTGTTGGGGGCTGAAAGAAGGATATGTTTTAATTCAGGGGTTGCTGAAGGCAGTTTCCAATGTTCATTCTCTCCCCTCCACCTCCCACCTCTAAACACCTTACCAATACCTTCTGTAAAACAACACAAAACAAGGTTAATGACTACATTTTCCATAAGCAATATTTCCTGATGAATCCATCTTTTTCCATAACTTTTACTTATACATATTTAGGATTCCCAAATCTTTATCTGCAGCTCAAACCTGCCCCTGCCTCACCTCAACTCCATGTTTATTTAGTATCCTCAGAGTATTTCTGACTTTTATTACCACACAGTCCTCAAGGTTGAAATAATCAGGTGGTACATATTCTCCCTGCCCACGTCATCCCTCACCTCTGTCATCACATGCTCTTAAATCCCATCCTCTACATTAGGATGATGCCACCATCTTATCACCAGTGTGAGAAAGTGGGAGCTGACATCTACTGACCCTCACCCTCTGCAAATCAAACTAATCACTAATTCCTAATTCCTACATAGGTTTTTGGATTCATCCCATGGGATTTTTGAAATGAACCTAAGGTAGAGAGTCATTCCTTCTCCGGGGTCTGAATCTGTAAGTGATGAACTTCCTTCCAGCTGAGGTCATGTGCTCTACGATGTGGTTGGAAAAACAGTTCTTGGCAAGATGCTCTAGCCAAGACTTGGAGAAATCTAGGGTAAGAAATGAAAAGAGAGAGTCTCAACAAAGATACTCTGCAGGTCATCTGCTTGCTCCCTTCCTGAAACTTGCTTTTATGTTATCCTTCTAAGGAGTTACCTTTTTGACTTGAGCCATTGAGTTTCTATGACCTGCAAATAAAGAGAGACCTACAAACTTCAGGTATCTGAGAGGCAACATCAGGAGCTACTGTGTTCAGAGACCTGTGATTATACACTGGCTTGTTTGGGGTGCTGGCGCATGACAGACTGCAGAGCATATAAACCCATTCTCAGGACTTGTCAGGGACTTCACAAACTTTGCCAGATAGTCTCAGCAGAAAGGATGTCATCCCTTAAAAAAAACTGAACCTTATCATCCAATAGGACTTGAACTTCCAAAAGACTGAAAAATAACAACTGTTGAAATAACAGCAGTTTGGGGGCTTTCACAAAGATGAGAATGTGACACTGGGGAGTCCCTTGGGTGCAAGAGCTATAGGTCTGGTGTGGTTCTATTCTTACCATATGTACTGTTTGGTCTCTTAAAATCAATATGGCCCCATGAGAAGCCTCAGTCATTCCTCTTTCTCTCTTGGGAGGCCATGTGCAGTGGTCAGAGATAACTTGGTCCAGCAGAAAGAAAGCATGCAATTGTTAATAAACATGTAAAGAGGAACAAAAACCTTTCACATGGGCATTGAAGTTGGGAGAGAGGTCAAATTGGGGAGCGTGAAAAGCAGTGCTTGGGATGAGCAAGTGGGGTTTGGTTGAACCCAATGAAGATGTCAGGGTAGGCTGGTGTCTGGGTCTGATGGTGTGACTGTCCATTCCCCTATTAAGAGGAGTGGGAGTGTTGCAGCCCCTCTACCCCAGGCACAGGTGGACACATGGATCCCGGGGATCCAGGTTTTATTAGATCTATGCCTAATGATTTTGGATGGGCAATTGCAGGACTACGAAAGGTGGAGGTTGATGTGGGAGGAGCAGAGAGGGCCCCAGAGTCTTTAAGAGTTTCCTCTAGGGAAATCTTCTGCATATGTGGATGTTTTATTGCCCTTGTCTAGCTTGGATTAACACATAGTCTACAGGCACACACCTGATCATCTACATTTGCTCTCTTACAACACTAAACTATGTTTTCTACCTTTATGTTGTATCTACCTACCACTTCAGCATCTTATTAAAAATAATAAAGAGAGAAATGTGGTATCCACATATAAATCAAGTATAAAAATCAAATGTGTATTCATATTTGAACTGACTGTTTATAGTTCATAATGCATGAGCAAAACCAAAAGTTTCTGTGATGACTGCCCTTGTACTGTTCACCATGTAACTTATTCACTATGTAAGAATTTGTTCTCCATGTAAGAACTTGTTCGTTATGCTTCAGAAGATTGGAGACTGACGAAAATTAGGCTTGGGGTGGATTAATGATTGTGCACTGAGCATTGACTCCCCTATACAGAATTTTATTGTTGTTAACAACCATTTGATCAATAAAAATGAGAGATGCCCTAACAACAACAACCAAGAAAAAGTACACACTTCCAATTGTAAAATAAATAAGCAACCGGGATGTAATGTATAGCATAAGGAATATAGTCAAAATATTGTAACAACTTGGTATGGTGATAGCTGGTACTTAGAATTATCATGTATATAAATGTTGAATCACTGTGTTGTACACCTGAAACTAATGTAATGTAATACTGTGTGTCAACTACCCTTCAATAAAAAATAATTATCTAAAAAAAAAAAAAAAAAAAAAAAAGAGTTTCCTCTAGGGACCTCTGCCCCATCTAATCCCACCTGCTCCTTAGCTTTGAGTGCTTTTCTAGATCTCTGGGATCTTTATGCCAAACAAGCCCTCCAGCTCCTATTTGAGCAGAGTAATATTCATCTTCACTGCCTTATGATGATCTATCTCCCCTATGTAGCACTCTGTTTGCCTATCTCTGTCTATCTTTTTATTCATTTCACAAATATTTATGGAGATCCTACCCTGGAACTACTTCAAGTATCTTTAAAATAAGGTGGAAAGAAATCAAGTCAAGAGTTTATGTGCCAGGCAAGGAATGAGTGTTATCTTATCTAATCCTCTAAATCATTTTATAAAGTAGGTCTTAGGATTCTATTTACCTGTGAGGAAACTGCAGCTCAGGCGCATTGAGTAACTTGCCCAAAAACATGGCCGTGGAGGTGCAGAACTAAAATCAGGGCTATTGGGACTCTCTGAGCCCAGGCTTTGCCACCAACACAGAGCTGAATTTTAAGGGGAAGGCAGCTTCCATACCGACTGGAGAGCAAGTGGATGGACCACTTTCCTTCCATTAGCTCCGTAACTGGGATCTTCTGGAAATGAGATAAGAACAGGTAAGTCCAATACCCTATAAGCCAGAGACCCTTTTGTGAATGGAAAGCAAGCTGGAACTGAGGTTTATGTTTCTGGGACCTCAATCATTCCCCTTGGGCAACAGGTATCTGCTCAGAGCATGGTGTAACTAAGAGTACAAAAAAAGAGTTAGTCTCTAAAAACCCTAAGACCTTGTCCTTCATAGAAGCTCTATTGTGAAAGATGCCTTGTCCAAGCCCAATGCCCTCTCTTTGGGTTTGGGAAATATGCAGGAATTTAATGGCTGCCCAAGTCTCGCTCATTTGGAGAAGCATGAATGAATTCTCATGGCTTGCCTCCTTCTGTGGGAGATTTTAACCTTGACGGCTATCTACCCAGCACCTTTCCAATCAACAGTATGATTATTTAACATTTTTAAAAAAGAGAGGTGTTTTATTCTGGCTTCTGATGCGGCCTTCTGATAAGACCAGAACCTGGATAACCCAGGCTAACTAACCATTTCTCATCTTAATTGCCTGGCCCACATACAGATAATTTAATTTACTCACTTCACCCCTTCATTTAGCACGTGTAGGTGAACTCTGACTGCAGTTCCTCTGGCGCTGTTCATTCCAGTTAACAAACAGCTGGGACTGCAACAAGCTGGTGTTTCAGGCTCCACCCTGAATTCACTCACAGCCTCCACAGCAGTGTGCTCCTTAGCCTGCCTCTCTTTGAAAGGTGCTCCACAGACAGAGGGCACAGGTGGCCTTGTATATTTATGCTCTGAAGCATATCTAGTATTGGTGGAGCTTAAGAAGTGGGCAGAATGAATATTTGTTACTTTGTTTTTCAGATGGTAAATAAGTGGAGCAGATGTTTCTCTAGATGGTATCTTGGGAACTGAAGCAACACCTAGAATCAGTGCTTTCAAATGTGATGCAAAACTTTTTAAGGAAAGAAAAATAAATGCAGTGTATGGTTCTTAATTCATGCAGGAGTAAAACTATGAACTAAACATATACCGACACTTCATTACAAGATACCTTTTAAATGAGGATCTCAAAACCCTTCTGGATGTTACCTAAGGCTGTGGGAATAATCGCATGTGTTAGGTGGGATATAGGCACAGCCAGCATTGCCCTTCTGTCCTGGAATCTGACAAGCTTTGCCGAACACCGAGCCCTCAGCCTGCTGCCTCCTCTGCCTTCCTCTGCCTGGGCCACACTCTCAGCCCCATGGCTGCTCTTCATCCCTGTGTCTCAACCTCAGTCACCTCCTCAGAGAGGTTCCCCATGATCACCTATGGTAGGTCCCAGCCCTGATATCTGCCAATTAGGCTGTCCTTCTCCTGTATAGTGCTCACCACAGTGTACACAGTACATATGTGTGTATGTGTGTTCATGTTTGTCTTCCTCTCTAGATTCTAAGCTCTGTGAGAGCAAAGAATGGGACTATTGGCTCAACATCATATGCCCAATGGCCTGTGCAGCCTGCCACATATCACAGATTCATTGCATGTTTGTTGAATGAGTAAGTGATTGAATGGAGAATCAATCTAAAGTCCCTCAGTGTAGGCAGTCCAAACTAGACAGGAAACCTCATCTCTTCACAGAGCTTTGCCGCACACTGTCGTCCTCCAAGCCATGCTTTTTGCTGGGTTGTATAAAGAAAAACCTAGACTAGCTAAGGGTCAGAAGCTTCTGTAAATGACTTTTGTAAGTGGCTGCGGGCATGGAAGAGTAGCAAGTTATCTGAAGTGGACAGCAGATACCATTATTTCCAATTTATATATGGGCAAGCAGAGTGAACTAATTTGGCAAACTACAAAGCTAGTAATAGTGGAGAAATGACATAAATCTAGGTCTGTTCTGCCTTATATGCTTCTGATTAATATTAAAATCCCAAAGAAGTGAGACTATTGGTCATTATCATAGAAAGCAGTACCATATGTTACACATTAGGGATAGACAGATAAAGAGATGGAGATAGAGAGAGAGACCAAGAGAGAGATGGAGACAGAGGCTCCAACTTTTCACCATGTCTCTATCACATGTGCCCCCCTCCTGGTCACACTGGACCCTACAGGGGCCAGGAAAGGCCTGCTCCAGTAACAAAAGTATAAAAAGACTCCCTGGCTCTGATCTCTCAGCTACTGGGTTAAGGTGCACAGAGCTTCTATGATCTTCCCTTCCCTGGCTGGGCTCGCTCAGGCCCACATCCTCCTTGGTGTTCATTAACCTTTCCACATAGCCACCATGAGCATGGCTCTACTGGTTCTGCTGGACACTGGTGGCCTTGCTTTTAAGGTGTGACCCATTGGTTTTCCATCACCATTCATGCTAACCTCTCACTCTGGTCTCAGGGCTCTTCTTCTGAACCTCATAGCTATGGAGGTGGGGAAGGTCCTGCTGCCCAATGGGTATTGTTGTTCCCAAGCATGGGCCCATGGTGCTTCTTATCTTTTTTGGAACTATTCCAACTGTTTATTATGTTCCTAGATATGGGGCTTCATTTTTCTCAGTTTCTTTTGTAGCAAATACAGGAAATTGTACTCACCCAAATTCCTCATACTTGTTTGGAAAGAATACACAGATGAGCTGCTGTGTACATGTTCAGAGGCCTAGGGAGGGAGACCAAAGACAAAGCCAGTCGTCCAACATGTTTCAAACCACTTTCTAAGGGTGATGGATCCTGTAATTGGAGGGCCTCATTTTGGTGCACATCAGAGCTTCTCTGAATGCCAATATAGAGGGGCAGGAGTGAATTGCTCTGCCTATGAGAAATCAGTGGGGTTGGGTACCAAGCAGGAGAAGAACAGAGCAAATAAAAATCATGCAGTGGGGGCATGGCCAGAGATGGATGACAGACAGAAATTATAGCAGGAAATCTTGTCACTATTTGCTATGATTTATTTGATCTGACATCCCCTCTTCTATAGCCTATTTATGAAAGAACTCAGTAAAACCTACAGTTTGTGTAAGTGGATTATTTGGTCCAAAACAGCAAACCCAAGTGTTTTCAGGAGCGAGATAAATAATGTCAATGAGTGTGGCTGCAAGTGTCAGGCAGTGGGGAGTGGTAGAGACTGTAGCAAAATGAATACAGGGCAAAATTTATTCATGCACATCAAATAATATGCGTTAGCAGACACCATTTGTCTCATAGGCTACTGCTTATTACCTCAGCTTTAAGGAGGCTCAAGCAAGGGATAAAAAACGTTGCTGCCAGGTGGATGGGAGATGATCACCAAGGTAGTGGAGCAGCTCCTGGGCAAAGAGAAATGGAAGAGGTAAGTGAAACCAGCATGCTACATGAATAAGCTCCCAGGACAGGAAGGTGAGATCTCAAGAAACAGGTGCTGGTCACTAAACAGTTTTGTTGGCAACACAGTGAGAAATGTGTTTTATTTTTGGGAGACCAGGATGGAAAAAAATCACCTCTGATCTATTCAGATCATCAGTAAAATTTACCAAGCTCACCCCATGCCTCTTTAAGTAGGTTTTCTGTGGAGCAGACAAGGGTGTGAGTATGGGTTTGAGGTGATATTACACAGCCCCACAGGGGCTCTGAACTGTGCAGAAAGCCAAAGGGAGGGTTCCAGGTCTTCCCAACTTGTGGGATTGGCTGAGGTCCAAACCAATTACAGCAACATGTCCAGGGTGAAGAGGGACACAGCTGACATCTGGGTTACATTTACAATCCCAATGTTCCAGAAAGATGGAAGAATAAAT
The DNA here is from genome assembly GCF_030020395.1 of Manis pentadactyla. Lineage (NCBI taxonomy): Eukaryota > Metazoa > Chordata > Mammalia > Pholidota > Manidae > Manis > Manis pentadactyla. Next base: position 50,919,877 of record NC_080025.1, read on the forward strand.
TAGGCGGGTGCTGAGTGAGAGCCCTGTGGAAGGGCACCTGTGCAAGGCACTTAAGAGTATTCTCCCTCTCTGGCAGCCAGCCAGTCAGGATGGGACAGCTTGGGCCTGTCCATTAGCACCACCTCTGGGACTGTCTCCTTCCCAGGGCACTCCTGAGATATCTGTGTGGCTGGGGATCTGTCTGCATCCCCAACACTTTCCCTCCAAGCACACCGGCTATCCGGGAAATGAGAGGGGGCAGCAGGAAGCCTAAATGGGTCTATGTTGCCCTCAGGAAGTCAAGTCAGCTCAGTCTTGGAATTGATGGTTATGGCCCTGAGGGTGAATCCAGAAGAGAGCAGGTTAGGAGACTAGGAGGTTAGAGGAGGAAGGAAGGAAGGGTGAGGGGGAGCAGAGAGTAAGGAGTTGGTGACTCTGAGGTCTGGAGCCTTGGTTCCTGTTCTAGCTCCTGGCATGCCTCCAGGGGCTGAGTTCCCTCTCCTGTACTCATACCCATGGGACAGTTCTGCAGGTCAGCCTTCCTGCCTGGGAGGGTGGGCTGCCTTCTCTGGCTGCTCCTACTCAGGGAGCAGATCAATTGGAAGGTCCAAACCAATAACAGCCATAAGAAACCTTATTTTTGTTTTGGACATTGGTTCTCAAATGCAGCCGATAAGAGTATTTCAATTCGCACCATCTTTTGAAAATAGTGAGGAAGGCATGTCTTAACTGGTACCTACAAACTTCGCAAAGACACACAGATACATTAAAGGTCCTAGTTTTAGCATTAAGCTGGGTTCTCTGCTGTAATTCAGAAACATTTGGAAATGTTGGGTGGACTGGTTATGTTGTCTGCAATGAGTCTCTTTGCATGCCAGGCTGAGGAGCCTCTGGGAAATTACTCACCATAAGGGAAGGCAGCGTGCAGCAGACAGGCTTGGTTCAATAGTGAGCCCCCACTTGTGGATAGACGGGTCAGTAGGGCTATAGGTATGTGGGTGGGTGTCAATGTTTGTATCTGTACAAGAGAAGCCTTCACTATCCCTAGTTTAGGGACATAGAAGAGATGTTAGTCCTAAAAGAAAAAAGTTACTAAATAAATCTGTGCTGTTTTTTCAAAAGGAAAACTGGTAAGATAATATAAGGACCAACATAGTAAGAGCCTTGTGATCAAGTAAAACTCCAAAATGCAAGTGATCCTTCTCTCCATGAGTGCGTAGAATGTACTGTGACTTCAGAGCACTGAGGATGCCCAAGAACATAGTGGCCTGAAAGGCACCAGCCCCCAGTAAGCAACCCTATGAAGGGCAAATGAAGCAAAGGTGACAGTTCTGCATTTTATAGGAGAGGACCAGCAGAAAAGGGGAAGAAAATGTTGGCCATCGTGGTGGTTTTATAAAGGACACATGTTAACTGTTTCCTCTCACCTGGCCAAGAGGAATAATGCAACCTACCTTTGACAAGGTGATTATTCTCTGGGAATGCAAACCACTAAGACTGATTATGTGCAACACAGCTACCTGGAGCCACCTTGCTTGGCTGCCTGAAGAAAGTTTGCATCAAATGTGAATAAAGCTTAGCTGAAAGATGGAAATAGAACTCAGCAAAATTGTTTGAGCCCCTGGATCCTGACTTGCCTGAAGCCTATATAAACCCTTTGGGACTTTTCAGTCCTCAACAATGCCCCCCACTCTTTGAAAATTAAGCCATTTTGAATTGGAATTTTGTCACTTGCTACTGAGAGTTTACCTGTGTATGTGAAATATCCATTTTGAATTTCCCAAGAATGAATTGGGGGCTACTGTGCAAAGATGGAAAAGCGGCACTGGTAATTGAGTGTGAGAATGGTGGTTACCTATAGCACACACAACAGGGCAAAGAATGCAGAGGAGCAGGTGAGAGGTTCTCAGGTTCACCCTTTGTCCTCTCAGCTGCAACTCTTACATTTTCCCAGACTGTCTTTTCCAGTGCTGGTACAGGTTGAACTGGGTCCCTCCCAATGATATGTTGGGGCCTCAGAATGTGATCTGATTTGGAAATGGGTTGCTGCAGATGTGTTTAGTTGAGATAAGGTTATACTGAAATAGGGTGGCCTTCTTACCGAGTGTCCTCATGAAGAGGGAGAGGGTCAAGGTGAGAATATAGAGGCACAGGCTGGAGTGAAGCAGCTGCAAGCCAAGAACACTGAAGACTGGCACACAGCTCCAGAAGCTAGGAAGAAGCAAGAAAGGATCTTCCCCTGGAGCTTTCATAGGGAGCATGGTCCTACTGAAATTGAGTTTGGACTTGCAACCTCCAGAACCATGAGACAATAGATTTCTGTTGTTTTAAGTCACCCAGTTTGTGGTTCTTGGTTATAGGGGTCCTAGCAAACTAATAAAATAACTTCAAGTCTCCTACTTGATTCAGTTTGTTGCCAAAAAACCCCACAAACTTTTATAGGCTTGATCGCTTTGAGGACTCAGTATATTAAAGTTTCCTAGGATATTTGCATTTGAAAAGAGAACTGATTAGAGATGGCAATAAATGAATCTATAACGGTGGAATTTTAGACATGGAAGAAGGGCAATCTCAGAGCCCTGTATGTTTGTATGGGCTTATTTATCATTACAAGAGAGGTTTCAATATTGAGTTTCAAGGTACTTGTGGGATTTTTATAGATGTCTCAGGAGCCAATGCCGAAAAGGGATTGGGAGAAAATTGCAAACAGAGTAGCTCTCTTTTTTATTTTGAGATTCCACATAAGATTTCATTTGAAAAAAGAGTTCTTGTGTTAAAATAGATTGAACATCACCGCATTATGGCATTATTTAACTCACATTATGGCAAACCATGTTTTTTCTTGCCACCATTTCTGCAAAATGTGCCCACTAACATATATGTTTACTATGAGAGCAGAGAGGTGTTAGCTTTTCCCAAGAATCTAAGGTGAGGAAATAGGATGCACAGAGGACACCAGCATTCTTCCTCCACTTTTTGTCTTTAGCTATTCTGATGGGCACAATGGGAAAGATTAGCTGCTTTTCCTTCTTGTCTTTTTAAAACTGAGAATCATGGTCTTTATGATCCAAAATGCACTAGAGAACTGTTTTAAGCAAAAGTCAAAATATCTAGCTTTTTTAAGTTGTTGATTTATTGGCTGTCTTTCTTCTTTTTATTTATTTTTTTTGCCACTGGGTGAACAGAGAAGGCTATCAGACTGTATTATTTGTATTCCTGTGACTGAGGCAGCAGTACAAAAAAAAAATTGTGACTGATGCTGAAGGAGTATATATGGGAAAGAGTGGCTTGCAACTCTTCTGTAATTGCAAAAATGTAATAATTATTCATACACATTTCTGTTCCTTTGTATTTTCATATGCATTATCTCATTGGAAACCCATATAAATCCAGGGAGGTGTGTGGCCTGGTTTTCCTATCACCTTCCCACAGATGGGCTCAGAGCCTATGCAGGCTCAGAATCCTCCTGGGCCTGGGGCCAGCTAGCGAGGGGAAGCTGGGACCACCACCCATGCATGTTTCCTGAGACCCCTGCTCTGTATGATGAGTAAGAGGTGTTTTGTTTTGTTTTTAAAGAGTGGTGAGGTAGAGAGAGAAATCATACAATAAATGGCTGAAAGGACCTTCAGCTCTCCCTTATCTCCATGCTTCTACCATGAAAGTGTAAGTCAGGGTCTGCTTTTATCATGTTTTTGAGATAAGCAACAAGTCCCAGGAAACAAATAGTGAATACCACCATCAATTCTGTTAAAAAATCCTCCAGCTAAGCATTTGAATCTCAAAGTGCTCTTCAAATCATAATAGCTAATCATTCATCCACCCACTCTCTTCCTTCAGTCAAGACCCTCAGCGAGTCAACACAAGTGCACCTAAGCTCTAAGCACTCACTGCTGGCGGCGGCGGGTGGGTGGGTAGACGCTCAGCTTATCCCACGAAGAACGGATTTTGGAAAAGTCACAGGGGTTTTCTTTTCTTTTTCTTCCTTTGTTTCCCCCATAGGAGCCCCTGTTTTAAGTTAACGGATCTAGGTTGGGTCCATTGAAAGGGAACTGATGAATGCAGGCTGGCCGGTTGAGAAAGGAGGGAAAATAATTTTTACTAGTATGGGCCGCTGGAAATAAATCAGGGACAGAGATACTTTGCAGCTCACGGAAAAGCAACACGCTGGAGTTCAGGCTTCAAGCCCGGGGCTTTGTTTTTGTGTCTTTTATAAAGTGGCCCATGGGGACAGCAGGCTGTGTAGGGGGAGTTCCCACTTTCCATATTTGGCCCCAAGGGCAGATGAGTCCGGTGAAGAGGAAAACCCTCAACTTTCCAAAGCATCCTCTGGCGAGAGAGCGCGTTTCAGGAATGGCCAGGGGAAATGTAAAAGAACACGGGGGGCGGGGGGCAGGGGGATGTGCTCAGAGAGGCCTTAAAAGAAGAAAGGGGAACCCAAACTGGGAACAAGAGTAAAGGCAGGCGAGAGGCGACGCGAGCAGGCAGGACGCAGCCCGGACGAGCGGGGCGCGGGGCTGGGGGACTGGGGGGCGTCCCAGCGCTGCCGCGAGCGCGGGCAGGGAGGGCGGCGGTGACATCACGCCCGGGCCCCCTTCCCCTCACCGGGTGGGTGGGGCCTCGGCGCGCCGAGCGGGCGCGGGGTCAAGGAGGGGGAAGAGGAGGAGCAGGCTTGAATGTGTCTGTGCGAGGACCCGGGAGGGGCGGCGGGGGCGGAGGGAGCGCGCGCGTGGCTCCGGGCGCCCGGGTCCCCCTAGCCCTCGACCCCGGCCCGCTGCGCGCCGTCGCACGCACCGCTGCTGGGACCCGCTCCTGGCGCACGGACTCGGCGGCAGGGGAAGCCCTGGCCCTCGGCGCGGCCTGGAAAGAGCGAGAAAGCAAAAGTAAGGCGAGCTGCACTCCCAAGTTTTCCCAACTTCGCCCCCTGCGGCGGCAGGCGTCCTGCTGCTCAACGCGTCCCTCCGCGCCTGAGAGTGGCAGAAAGAGAAGGGACGGGGCGGGGGCGGGGGCGGGGGCAGAGCGAGCGCGGGGGAGCGGGGAGAGTCCGGCGACTTGTGCTAAAACTTGGAGGAGGAGGAGCGCGGGGAGGAGGTGGAGGAAGAGGAGGCGAGGAGGGAAAGAGGGAGCGCGAGGGAGGGAAGCGAGAGCCGAGGGACAACTTTTCCTCCCGGTGAGTAGCGCGCGCCGCGCGGGGTCCGGGCAGGGGGCGCCTCCAGCGCGCGCGGGCTGCCCGGCCGGGATGGGACCTTCTTCCAGAAAGTGGGTTGGACGCCAGGAGGGGACTCCGGTGGGGGCTTGCTGGCTTTCTCTTTCCCCTCCCTCCCGCGGGTGAGCCAAATCAGAACTGTCACTCAGGGCCTGTGAGTCAGAAGGGATCGGATTACACGATCCCTGAAACCGATGCCGGAGCTGCACGAGCGGGAGGGGACGGGCAGGGCTGCGCCACCGGCCCCGGCGCGCTCGCACACTGGTCCTCGCGCCCCCTCGCCGCCCCGACTCGCCCTCCCCGCTCGCCCCGAGGCCGCCGGCGCCGCACCATGCCCGCGGCGGGCGCACCCCGCGCCCTGCCCGGCCGCTCGCCGTAGCCGCGTCGCCGGTCCGCGCCCGAACGCGGGTCTATGGGAAGTTCGGGGACTTGACAGCCGCCGCTGCCGCAGGTACGTCCCGCCCGAAGTTCTTTGTTTCGCCCGCCCCGCACCGGGCAGCCAGCTCCTGCGGCTGCGCCCGCGCCCCCGGGCGAGAGGGGGTCCCCAACGGGGCGACGGGAGATGAAAATGGCTGTCAGGAGGCGCGCAGATTTAGAGAGCAGCCCGTGAGGCGTCGGAGCAAGTCGTTCCCTCGCTCCCTCCTCGGAGCGCCCTTTCCAAGTGTCCGCCCCTCGGCTACCCGGAGACCGACCGGAGGATTTCACATCCTGTAGGGAGACGAAGTTTGCAGCAGCGGCGGAGGCACCCCTCGTCCCCGCTCCTCACCCAAAGGGCTTCCAGGAAGCACGTTGCACCCCAGAGCCCTGGCGCCTCCCTGGGCGCTGCGGCGTCGCCCTTGGGCTCCGTGCGCGGGGGTCCGCGCAGGGCGCTGCCGCCGGGGCTGCCCCCGGCCTGCGCTGCCCTCGGAGGACGGGGGTGCGGTGGGCCCAGGCAGAGACGCGGCTCCGTGCTGTAGAGGAAAAGTGAAAGTTGTACCATCTGTATACGATTTGGGAGTCTTATTTCTTTCCTTTCCAGGGACAGCGCGCGCACACACAAGCACACAAAAAGGAAAGAAAGAAAGAAAACAAAACAAAAGAAAGAAAAACGTTAGACGCTGCAGGGAGCGAGCGCGGGGGTGTGGGTAACAGTGGCCCCTGCAATAAGCATTTAAGAGGCCTCATTTTCACCGAGCAGAGCCGGGTATGAATCACTCTGCAGGGGACAGTTACTTTCTTGAGTTGCAGAGGGAAAATAGGCGGGAGGAGGTGGAGAAGGAGTAAATATTTACCCCAAACTTGGAGAGCTTGTGAAGCGACTTTCAAGCAGATTGCCAGATGCCAAAGCTTCCCTGCACACCCGGCCTTTTATCCTTCCCTGAACTTTGTGCTCCTGTCCCGGATTGCACCTCCTTCAGGCGATGCCATCCCGAGAGGGGCTGCACCCAGGCTTCACTTGCTGACCCGATGTAGAAGGAGGATTAAGAAGGCATCCTCCTGGCTGTTACTCCTGCCCCCAACTCCCATCTCCCTGGTGTGCAGTGCCGAATAGATTCTGGCCTTGGGTACACTGCTGGTGGACCTCTGCCAGTTTATATGTACATATATTTATGTAAAACATTTTCTCCCAGCTCTTTGCCAGCTGTTCCACATTTTCCAGCTGCCATTTCAGTTTGAAATGATGGACTGTCCGCATCTCCAAGTAAAAGAGGCCTTTAGTCAGAGGTATTGGAGGGCCGGCTGCTGTGCAAAGACATGGCAGTGCCATTCGTTGGACTAGTATTATTAGTTCTCAAAAACACATTCTGCTCTCCCTTTTCCTTTACTTCTCTTTCCCTCCAGTTAGTCTTCCCAGAGAACTTTGCTGGGAATTCACAATCATTAGGCTTTTCCCTCTAATTGTGATTTTGTACAAAATTTGGATGAGGCCATTTTTTAGATCCCTGAAATAAAGCTTCTAGTGGAAATAAATTAACTTTTAAAAAGAGTTCCAGCTTGAGTGCGTCGGTCATGGCCAGTGGAGGGGGAGGGGGCAGCTCTGCCATGGCCAGATGAAATGATCTCATTTCAGTCTATGTTACACTTTTTGCATTGTTTGATGTCTTAGCTTATTATAGACAGAAATCTTCAGGAATTGGCCTAAAGTATTAATTTTGAGTATTTATGTAATTGCTCTGTAATTTGAATAGGTGCCTTATTGATTGATTCCTGTAATTATTTCATTTAGGTTTTAAATTAAAAATTAATAATAGTCTGACAGTTTCTTAATTACATGTGTCAAGATTATTTTGAAGGAGGAAAATGCTGGGTTTTAAAGTAATGGAACAACCTCAAAATCTCTTTATTTTTCTAAAGCAGAGTAGTTTTTCAGTTGGGGGGATATATTGAAGCAGTGGTGATTGGGTTTTAACAATGTAAGCTGTGCGAAGTATCTAAAGAATTTGTTTATGTTAGGTATTATTGGTTGTAACAACCTGGTGCACACACACTGGCCAGTCAGACCTAAAATAAACATGAAATAACATTTAAATTAGTTGTAATAGCATACTTCTAGAGAGTAGAGTTTATTTTATACTAAAAGCTATTTAATTAGACACTCCCTGCCTCAGGGGAGATCTTTTCAGGGTATATAATTCTTAAAGTCAGCCTAGGGAAGCCAGGTTTAAGATTCCTGAATGAGTCCAATGTGAGAAGAGTCTAGTGAAACTTCACACATGCAGGAGGACTTTAAAAGGCTAGTAGGTCTAACTCGGATACCTAACAATTGCCAGTATCTTTAACATGTTTGTATTCCTTGATTGAACCCTGATATAAACACATTTTTATTGTATGTCTAATTTGCAAAAGACTACTGATGAAATGAGAAAATTCAGTACTGATGAAAAATGGCTCCGTTGAGTTATTTCATTACTTATTTAATGAAAGAGTCATTAATTTATGTTTGGTGCCCAAGCTTAAAAGTTGAACTTTCCTTTGTTTCTTGGCCGGATTTCTTAATTACCTGCCCTGCTCTAAGGGTTCCAGACTTCTCTGCTTAGTCGTTGAGAGGTCTTTCCTTCTGTGTAAGGTAACCTCCTGCTCTTCTCCTCTTCTCCCCTTTTTTGTGAGGATAAGGTTTGGGAGTTGATGAAAGGAAACAATTTAATGATCATTGTTCCATGCACTCACTTATATGGAGACAGTAATGTACTAAGAAAAACCAGTCTTGAAGGAAAAGTGAATCAATGAGTCATGAAATCCTTAAGAATACCTTAGTAATGGAATGTTAATGCTTTTAGACTATAGTAGATTATCTTAAAAGTCAGACATTTCTCCTTTATGCAATTGTTGTAAATCCCCGGCTGAAGAATTCTTTGAAGGAGGTTTTATTTTTCCTGGCATTCATATTCTATAGTGGTCTGACTTGTTTTGGAAGATTCAAGAAATTTTCTGCCACTTTATATCATAAGGGGCAATTAAAATGCTGAAATGACTATAGAGGAAATGTGTGCGTGTATATTTAATTTCTTAAGCAAAAGATTACACTCAAATAATGAGTCCAGGTTGTCTTTTCATTAAAGGCTAGTAGAAGATGCTGCCCTTCACTTAATGTTGTCATTTTTCTAGATGAAAATTGATTTGTTCTAGTTTCAAAGCAAATAAAGGGGGACAGAATAAACAATAACAGGGTAGGGCTACTGCTGCAAACTTTTCAAGTACTTTCTGTGTATTTTTCATCTTTACTTTTATGTGATGGGCCTGTGAAATAGAGCTGTAGACTGGCAAAGACTTTAAATGAAATTTCACACTTTGATGATTTTTTTAAAACTTTGATATATTGACAGCAAAAGGAGCTGCAAAGCTTTTATATAACTTGAGCAGTAACGCCAAGCAGCAGTCAAACGTCTCTATGCATTTGTGTTTAACTGCAGAAGAAAAACATGTCCATGGGCAGCAGAGGTTCTTATCAACCCCCTAATCCCAGATCCCAGCAAACCTTGAGGGCATGCCTCAGATCTTGCTGAAATCACTGTAGACTCCCACAGTTTGCAGATTAAATATGCTATGTGTTCCTGGCTCCAACAACAGTTTTATGAGCTCACTAAGCTTCCTGTTTTAAGATCTTTTTCTTAAGTTTTTAGGAGGTGCTAAAGGCAGTGCTGTCTGGAGTAAGTGGTATTTGTTAATTTAGAGACACTAGGTATTTCATTCTCTCTTTAAAAATTGCCAAAATTATTATTTTTAAATTGAAGGGCTAGTTATGTAGGGATGTGGGAGGGGAGCTGGTGTAAAGAAATTGGGATGGTAAATGTGTTGGTGAGGGTATCTGATTGCAAACTTTACATGGTATCTCAATTGTTTTAAGACACCCTTTGCCTAGCACCTTAAAATTAGACTTCTTCCACTCGTAATTCTAAATGCACTATATTTGACTGTTACACTTCTGAGTTACTCATGACCACTTTTTTTTTTTTTTAATGTGAAAGTGTTTTTTGTTCTGTATGTGCACATTTCAACCTGACAAAATATCCCAGAAAATCTATGGCTCTCTAAAGAAACTGAATGAACAAGCCATTACATAGCTAATAAGGTAGCATTGGAACATTTCAGCTCTTTCCTGAAAGGCAATATTGTGTTGAGCCCCACATCTGCATCGGTAGTATCTATAGTTGCGTCCCCGTATATGGTGCTTTTACATTTTGCAAAAGAGTCATAATTTAAAAAAATACTTACATCATCGTCCGACAACATGTCTTATAATTCCCAAGAGAACTCAAGCCAATTTTGTGCTTAAAGGTTATTCAATGAATGAAATTGTGAAAGCCCATTTGTCAAAGTACTGCATGGTTTCTGTTAGTTTTCAAGCCCCAAATTCATTGTCTGCCCTGGCCCAGCCATTAGTCATCAGTGTATTAGTGCTGCCTTCAGGCCATGCTGCCCAGCACTTCTTCACACCATTATAGCTTTGAAAGTGTACTCTGTCGACTTGTAGAATTACTGCTCTGATTTCCGCTTGGCTGGGTCTGAGGTAAGTCCCCTCCCTACCTTCTAGCTGACTGTAATCCTTGCTTTCTTTTAAAGCTCCTTTCCAGAGATTTAGGAGAAAACTTTCTTAAGGGCCCTGTTGGCATCATACTGTGGTTTTGTTGCCGTATGCCCTGTACATATAAATTGTACCTGCAGTAAACTGGATTGATTGCTGGCCTGAAACAGCTAGTGGGGCTTTTCTTGACTTTTTGGTGGGGGTGGGGGTGGGGAGGGGTGTGTGTGTGTGTGTGTATGTGCATACACAGGAGTATGTTTTAAGCATAAGCATTTGATTGTACATTTAAGTAATTTTTATGTCACCGAATTAACTAAGGGGAGACAAATGTATTTTTATTTAAATCTCTGTTGGAATACCTTCAGAAGGCAGTGTGACATTTTATTTGCTAATTTTCACGTGGACATTTTTAGCTTTAGCTACTTTGACTTTTTTTTTTTTGAAGATTGTGTGAAACACCTAACAATGTTCCAGAGTGCTTTCCATTAGAAACTATTGATTTTTTACAAAAGGAAATGGAAAATTCACAATTTAGATGAAAGAGAACTCTCAGCTCGCAGTAATGGAGAGAACATTAAACCATATTATTGATTTCATTTTGTGATTTTTTAGAAAAGAATAATTCAGTATAATTCAAGAGGGTTAGTTATCTGCATGTAGAGGAACCTCAACCAGCAGCTTAAGAACGAAGCCTTAATGACCTCAGATTAATGGAGAACTGAATGGAGTGGCCGGAAGTGTGGATCAGGCCATGCCACTTCAGAACAACATCTGCTCTTTGAACTGTGGATGTTCACATGAAATTCCACACCTAAGGCTTTCATTGGGAGAGTGTGGAGTTTGGTAGAAGTTGTACTGGCAGTTTTTTACATGGTTGAGGGTTGCGGGAGGAATGGGGGTGGGTGGGAGGGTAGGAGTGAACAATAAGACAGCTGAAGAAGTCTATCTGTGAATGAATTTAAAAATCCTTAAATTTTGAAAAATTTGCTTTCTAAGGTGCAATTAAGATTCAAGAGTCACACATTTAAAAATTGGGAGGATAGAGCATGATAACACAAAAAATATGTTAAATACCTTTGGGATATCTGTAACTGATTTGAATACCCAGCAGGTACTAGTCTAATATTTGTGATGGTTTATAAGTAAATTACTATTCATAGAAAATGTATTCTACATAAAAAATGTACTATTCATATAAAATGTACCACCCCCTTAAGCTTGATTGCAAAGACACAAATGACTCTGGGAACCAAAAGTTATGTAAGTTCTATGAGAATAATGTTTAATTTAGTTTTTTTTTTTTTTAATCTTCTGAAAATGTGTGAAAACTTTGATTCTTCTAAACTTCAGTGAATCGAGACAAGGGACACATTTGATCAGTCCCTATGTTTTTGTGGTATTTGTGGGCTTAAGAGAAATATAGTTTTCATGAGCTTATGTGATCCATAGACTGAAAACTGTCTTACAGACCTTGTTTTCTGTCTGAGGACTGTTGGTCTCCAGCAAACCCAGAGCAAGTGGGAGAGCCAGCTTGCTCCATGTTGTTGCTCCTTTGTTAATGGCACCTGCTACTCAAGGTGCTTCTGCAAAGCGTAACTGAAGTACGTGGACTGATGGTGGTAGCTAGTTTGCAAAACTCAGAAACAGTAGCCTTCTATTCACCTCAAATGTTTCTCATTTGAGGTACTACTGGCAGCAGAAAAAGTCAGAGTAGCTGATGGTCTTTTAAATACACATGACAGAAAAGTTAAGACTGGCACACAAAATGTCACTTGTGATTTTAACTGTAATACCAACGATTACTTCATGTCAAGAAAGCTTTTCAGTGGTTGAAGTTAAATATATGGGTCTTCTCTTAGAAGTTTAGATGTAGTTAATATACTCAAACAAAATTCACTTAATCCACAGCCAGGCAATTATTTCCCTTTAGAGTAATTCCATGTTGGGATGTTGATCATGAACACTGCTTATCTAAGATTAGAAGTCTCAGAAATGTAGGAAAGATAGAAAACACAAGCCAGCAGATTTGGGGAAACCTCTAAGGCTACCAAAGACCACTGATAGCAACTTGAATAGACAGTAGCTTTCTTCTTTGCAGTTAAGGCTTTAGGCTTTCCCAATTATGGGAAAAGAAAATCACATGTAAAGGTAAAATAATTGTACATTTAAAAATACTATAGTGAAGAATTCACAAAGATTTCATTAAGAACTTATGAAACCGAGCTGCTTTTCTTGCAGAAAAGGAAAGCAGTGCAGACAGGGAAGAGGAAGCCTTAGAAATCTTGGGGACTGCTGGTTGTGTCACAGGTTATGCGTATCTAATTGATTTTAAGTTCAGAAAGCTATTTGGAGCACAAGGAAATGTCAACCACGTTACAAACCTAGAAGAGGTTTTCAAATAATGCAAGGTTATATGAAATGCATTGAAATGTTTTAAGTTCCCTAAATCTTGCTCAATGCATCTCAGACTTCCTCACTTCCAAAATTGATGAAAAGTTAAAATCAGCATTAGTTTGTGCTCCTTGATTTTTTTTCTCTTCCTAAAGGATTCATTTTCATTAGAAACTGAGTTTTAATGCTATTGGAAGGTGTAACAATGTAATAGGAATTTCACCTAAACAGTTGCTCCAAGAGCAGCATTTTGCAGTAGCAGCTAATCTGCTGGTACTAAAGTGAGAGAAATATCACTCTTCAGTGATACAAGGGTGGCCCTTCAGAAATCCTTATAGTCTGGTTCCTTCTAGATTTTTAAAACATGAACACATTAGGAACATCATTCAGTTTATAAATATACAGGCAGGTGTAAGTAAATGTAATTTCTCAGGGGGAAAGCGTTATTCCACTTGGGCAATAGTTCCCTGAGCTGCACAAAATTATTTTTCACTTAAGGCCTAGTCATAGGGCTGTTAAAATGCTGCTCTGCCTCATGGAATGCCTTCTCTCCGATTTCTCATTGGCACAAACTATTTCAACCTATCAGAAACTGATCAGATTACCATGAATCAGGCTTTTAACTTAGTTGTTTTAAACCTATAAATGCATTTAGAAAAAAAGAATTGTTGCCCAATTTGAGGCAACTTAACATAAACTAACTGAATTGGGGAAATAAATTAATTAGTCTACTATTCACAAAGGATGCATTATCGGTTTATAACTACTGTTTCATTTCACTTCAGATTAGAAAGTTCTGGTATACTGTTCAAACACTTGAAATGTTGATTTTAGCACTAGTGCTTTCTTATAAAAATTTTAAGTGTTAAAGCCATAAAAGGAATCCTTCAGGCATGCGGATCCCAGGTTTCACTGCAAAGGAAAAGGCTGATTTGTGCACATGTTCCCAGAATTGTGATTTTTCATGCTCCTTACCACATAAAGCTCATGGTTAAGGCTGAACTTTGGAACTCCACTGAGGGCCTCCCTCCCTGAGAGACAATGAGATGAAGCCATTCACAACATCTGAATCTATTTAGGGTAGCTGGTGAAGAAACAACATTTGGGGGCCAGGTTAATGGACGGGGAGTTAGAAGTTTTGTGAGTGAAGCACACACCCACGCTTTCGCGAAGACGTCCAGTGTCCCACGTTTCGTTACAGAGAGACGCCCTGGGTGTCGCTTGCAGAGTGCCCGGAGAGTGGTCCCTCCCTGGATTCACCTGGTAAAACAGCTGTGTGAATGAGGGCAGGGCTGCTACCCATCGCTGCTGAGTCAGGCAGCTGCAGACAGTTTGCTAACGCCGGTGCATGTAGCCCGAAGAGTGGGGCGCCTGGGGTGAGAAGCCAGGAGCGGCTAGGTGCCTGCCGAGGCTCTGCGGGGTTCCGGTGGTTCCTCCCGCGCCCGGCGGTTCCGCGGCCCCAGGGGATGCGGCTGCGAACGTACGCCGCGCTCCCGGCCCCGGCTGCCGAGCGCGCGCCGGCGTTAGCGCGGCCCGGGCAGGCAGGGCGCGGCCGGGACGCGGGGCGCTGCAGGCTCGGGGGCGCCGGCGGGGCCCGGGACGTCCAGGCCCGACGAGGCCGGGTCGCGGGGACGCCGCAAGGTGCGAAGAGGCGGGAGCCTGGGTGCCCAGCTGGATGACACGCAGGGATGCGGCTTTGCCAACATCAAACTTTCTGTTTCTTTTTCTTAATCAAAAAAGTTTTTCACTGTCTCTAAGTGGCGCCTTTAAAGAGTGTTCCATGTGAGGCGTTCTGTATGAAAGTGCTGTTTAAAACGTAGCTTCCCTGGGAGAATCCTGGAGTTTGGTACTTTGGTAGGTGTTGCAGTTTTTCTTTAGCTGGCTCTCAGGTGGAGGCGGTGCAGGACAGCGTCACCTGGCCCGTGGCTCCAGGAAGTTTCTGTAGAAGGTGGAAGGAGGTCCAGATTTATAATTTTGAAAGAAAAGACCCACCTGCAGGTAGGTTGCTAGTAGGAAAGGGATTAGGTTTTAAGTAGAGTCTGGAAGTAATTGTGCCCTGGGTTCAGGCCTCAGGGAAATTACAAAAGGTTCAGGGACAGTTGAATGAGAAAAAGCCATGCCTGCTTGCTTTCAGAGAGGAATTTTTATCCCTCTATTTACCTGTGAAACTCCAAGCGTTAGCAGTTAGCAGGCGTGCACTATCAGTTTTTCTTGGTTGCAATTTTCTTTTTTTGGACTCAAGCTGCTGGGGCTCGACCATGAGCTGCAGTTTTTGTTTTTTTGTTTTCCATGAGCATTAAAAAGACAAGGGGCATGTCAGCAGATCTTGCATGCAATGTTGCAGTGGTGAAAGGGATTGAAGAACAGCGTGGAGATAACTGTGAGAAAAGGACGCATGGTGGGGGAAGAGGTCTCATTTCATTCAAATCTAAAAAGCATGGGCCTGGCTTCCCCAGAGAAAACCTTTTGAAGTGAAGCAGGACTGAAAAGTTTTCCTTGATAGTTATGTTCTAAATAAATTAGACTCCATTCTTTTAAGAAATTCCAGGTTTTGAAAGTAGTCCTGGGCTCCTGCCCTAGTTATGTATGTCTTAGGAGTCCATCAGGACTGGTCACTTCTGTACCTTTCTTTCAGGTACCAAGTGAGGACTGAGTTTCCAAACTCGGCTTCATACTCTATGGAAAGACCGCTGCCCCAGCCAGCAGTAGATGTGCCTTATCACTGGCTCTTCATGCATAGTTTTGATGAGGTGTGAGCTCGAGAAGGTTAAAACTTTTTCCTTTGTAACGGACAGGGACAAAGTTGTGTTTTTATCAGTAAAATACGCTGATATAATTTATAGGGATATACAGGAAGCAGATGTCTGCCTTGGCAAGTTGCCATTTTTAAAGCCCTATTCCAAGCATAAACCACACTTTTAAATAATTAGTTACTAACTAATGAGATCCAAAAATGAGTTGTCAAAATAGAAAAAGGGGGTAGATTCTTGAGTGACCAGGGGCCTATTTTTTAAAAATCTGTTTCAAACAAGGGGGGTAGGAATTAGTATTCTCTAAAACCATTAATTAGTGCGATTTCAGTCAGTGCCTGGGGCTTTACCTCTTCTCACATGAACCTCTCTCTCTGGTGATGAGTATTTGGAAGGTTTATTGCTTTGTTAAAATGAAATCCTTTGCTTGGGGGGAAAACCAACAACTCCATAAAACCCAAGTTTGTCAAGGAACTTTGGTGACTTGTCTCCTCACTCCCGTTAATTAGCTCCCTCTACTAAGGAAGAGACTTACTTCTTACCAGGGAGCCCATCTCTTCATGGTTGTGTGCTTTTTGTTTTTTCTGGCCCATTGACTTATATCCATGTACAGTTTTAATTTAGTAACTGCATCCAAAATTTGACCAGTAAAGCTGAATGTGTGTTTTGTGTGAAAGAGTTATAGTCAATGCTATTTATCCAAAGTGGTTAAGAATGGAGTGTTTCGATTAAGTATTCCTGTTAAAGTTTTTAGTTTTCAAAGAAGCACTGGTTATAAAGGGAAAGATGTGTAGCTAAACCAGTGGTGATTAGGATTCAAGACACTGCAGAATCATGCTGGTTACGGGGTCATCACCGGATTTTTTATGTGCTTAGTCAACATTTTCATAGTATGAGGTGCTGGGAAGATAGTCGTGGGTCTTGTCCTCATGGAGCTTAGGGTCTGGAGGGGAAGATGGATTTTCAGCAGACTTGGGATGGAGAGTTCATCATTGTGACGGGTGCTGGGACAGGCTCCTGGGGCTTCAGTACTCCAGGTGCAGTTCATTCATTCATTCATGCAGTCAACAAAGACTTCAATGCATTGGGTACCCAAAGGTGAACAGAAACATGCAGAAGAGTTGTCCTCTAGCTCTAGTGAGCCACATGATCACCAGTACTGGTTAAAAAAAAGGTCCGTGGGTACCGCCTCCAAGATACTAGGGATTGGACCTGGAATCTGAATGTTTTGTAAGCATTGTAGCAAGGATGAATCAGGTCTCTCATGTCCCACACTGAGAAACCGTGCTGTGGGTGGGGTTAAACTGTGCTCGTGGCATATTTTAAAGATGATAATTGAAATAAGTTTTGGGGGAGCATTAAAAAAATTAGAGAATGGTTCTGAGATTGTTAGAGCTGGAAGGGACTGTTGCAAATTTCTCCTTCAAGGGTTCATTAGGTGGATTTGCAAAAGAGCTTGGAAGGCCTGTGAGCCCTTGGAAATCAAATACACACTTGTGTATGTTTAAGGGTATTTGTGTGTTTAGGGGTATTTTTCTGGGGAACGAATCTATAACTTTTAACATATTCTCAAAGAGCAGTGTATCGCCTTCCTCCAAGTCCCTCTGGGTGATTCTGTCCTGTGACAGATGAGAAAACTGCTCTGGATAACTGCAGGGGGCGCCATGACAGATCACCAGGTCAGAGCCTCTGCTATTGGGTGCGGTGGCAGCTTTGCAGAAGGAAGTCTTGCAGCCCCCTTCACTATGGTCCTTTTGTCAGGGCTCTTTGAGGGATGTTTCTGAATTTGTAGTGGATCTCACATTGATATGTAAATTTGACTTGGTGCTGCTTTTTTCTTTTTTTCTTCTTGGAAAAGCTGGTCTTAAATAACTTGTGTGTTTTACAGTGAATGACAGTGGATAATCAAGGAAAAGAAATGGCAGTTAGTGGAAGAGCTGGCGCTGCAGTGCCATGCAGCCTCTGGGTGTTAAGTTTTTCTAGTTACTTAAATTTTGGATCAAGGTGAACTCCTTGTACAATAAAGAAAGAATTTGCAGGTCCATTGCAAATCTGGGTTAAACTGGACTAGAAATATTTCATCTGATATTTTAACTCTATAATTCCCTTAATCAGTGAAGCAGTTGCATATTTTACTTCACTAATTGTCCTGATGGAAAACGGTGGTGTCTGCTAAATGCAGAAAATAAGCAGATGACTTGGCTGAAGAAATGCTCACCATGAGTTGCAGTCTAGACAGCTTGAAGCAAACATGCTAGCGAGGGTGCTTTTCATCTTTTCCTGCATTTTTTGTAGGTGTAGATCAGGACTGCCAAAAAAAAAAAAAAGAACATGAATGAAATAGAGTAGAAATTGATGAATGATGAGTTAGGGCAATTATCACATGAATGCAAGACTAACTGAACTTGCCTGTAGTGGAGTTTTAATATTTCTTAAGTGGTTCCAGTCTTTGCTGTCAGCAATCTTTTGACTTTTCCTGTGGGATGTCCAGAGTGTGTTGTCCTCTTACCTTTGTTTGTTTTAAAACTGTAACTCCAGTGAATTGAAATGTTCACATGTGTTAAGAAAGCTTAAGGAGTATGGTTCACCTGAATGAATTCGGATCAAGAGGTGTATTGCAGTTCAGATATTTTAGTGAAGGAAGGAGAAATCCCTGGCGTCTTGCTCAGAATTATCCTCTCATCCAAAATTTGAGTAGAGCTTGGATTTGAAAATTTTTCAGATGCTCTTTAAAACATTTAATTAATAATTAAAACCTTCCCTTCTTTGAAAAGTTGTCATAATGCCCCTTCCTATAAAGTTGGCCGCCTGAAGAGGCATTTGTAGAAGCAAATTTACTAGAGTAACTTGACTTGGGTCTCATACTATAAACAGCTGAAAATTGAGATATTTAAACCACTTATTAACAAATGCCCAGTAGGAATTTCACTTTGGGGAAAGTCTCAATTTATGGACATGTCCCTTGCTCTTCCATTGGCATGTGTGGAGAGTATTTGACTGGTTTGCCAATGGAACTTAGAGGCATTTTTGCAAGAGAACCTGTGGAGAAGGGTCTTCCAGATTTCAAATTTGCTAAAGGCTCTAGACACTTCCTCAGGTGACAGATGAAGTGGGCTTTTGAGTGAGATTTTTTCCCACTCTTATTTGAAGTTGATGGCGCTGTTGTTTTATTCAGGCGTTCCTGGTAGCAGAGTTGAAGTAATGAGAAGGCAGCATGGAGGCCCAGTCCCACAGCTCCACGACTACTGAGAAGAAAAAAGTTGAGAATTCCATAGTGAAATGCTCCACTCGAACAGATGTCAGCGAGAAAGCCGTGGCCTCCAGCACCACTTCCAATGGTGAGCAGCCACACGGATTACCGGCAGCCAAGCCTATAGCCATTTTTATGTTCCCTGCATTCCTTGTGAATTGAGCCTTTGCACCTGGAACAGTGTTCTATGAGAGGCTAATGAAAGCAAATGGGGGTGGTTAGTGGGGGATGAGGGATGGGCAGACTGTAGTAATCTCTATTTTGGCACTGAAACTCCACGTTTTCTTCCAAACTTTCTAATTTGAGATGTAAATGTGATAGGTTATTTATTGTAGGAAGTTCCTGTTTTGGCATTTTGGAAATCATCTTGATTAGTCTGGCAGGAGTTCAAAATACTTCGCATTTCACTTGGAAAGTCTACACTCATTGGAATAATTAGTTATTACTTATTACAAAAGACTTATAAGTTGCCCTGTCAAAATTAGTGACAGATTCCCACCCCCAATTTGAAAACTCGGAGTAGTCCATGCTAAAGGATTTTAAATGATGTTAACTCTGTTAATGGTTGAACCTCAAGGTAACATTTGTATCTGAGATGCAGGCTTTGCTGTTGCATTACAAAAATTTGATTTACTTAATTGTGTTCAGAGATAGCATAGAGCCACTGTTTCTCAGTGCTATATTTTTAAATATTTTAAGCACAGTGTTGAGAGTCATTTCAATTCAAGCATGGAGCATTGAAAATAAATTCCAGAGTCCCCTCTGGAAAAAAACAGACTGAATAGGTTAATGGGAACCTTCACTTCCTTTCCCCGCTTTTCAACTCTTGCAGGCCATAAGCGCATTTGCTTTGTATAGATTTCATAGTCACCTGGCCTCTGCGAATTGCTATCCACTTTTCCAAGTGCCCTTAGGAAGAATGAGCTGGCCTCTTCTCCCAGTTCCTGGACACTGCAGATCTGGGCACACTGATTTCCATGAGCCAAACTGCTTCCTCCCTCCTGTGGGCTTGTATTTTGTTTATTCCAAGAAAGGTGTACTAGGTTGATGTACAGTGTTTTACATACAAGTGGAGCATCAGAATCTGCTGTGGAAGGTGACGGCAGCCCAGAACCTTAGACTCACAGGGCAGATATCCAGCGGAAACTCTGCACCTTGTCCTTCTGTCCTGCTGCCCAAGCTGACTCTGAGGGATCTGGCCCTTGCTCTCTGCCCATCCTCACCTGCAGAGAGTACATGGGGCTAATGTGGCCTTCTTCCCTGATGTCAAGTACAAGTTGCAAGCTTGACTGGGCGCGGGGAGGGGCTGGTGTTAAATCTGCTGGCGGCTGAGTCCAGTTTTGAATTGATCCTTAGGGAGGTATATTTCTGTCTGAGTTAAAATAATGAATTTACACTACATACGTATGAAAATTTCTCCTTATTTGTGGTGTTGAAAGTCAGTACTGGATTGTGATTTAACTGAGCCAGATATTTGTGTTATTCTTCCAGTGTGGTTATAGAAAATATATCTTCTCCTTAAAAGAACATCATGTGACCCTTGCTTCTTTTTTTTTTTTAATTTGTAAAAATTAGACAAATTATTTCAGAAATAGAATCAGTATATGTAGTATAGGTTACTTGGTAATTTTAATAGTAATTTTTTAAGGATAATCACTTTCTGGGCATTATGTGACATGAAACACCAGTGTTGTGTGTGTGTGTGAGTGTTTTGAGAACAGACAGGAATGGGTGGGTGTACTTGGTAGGTGGTGACACTGTGCTGTTGGAGCCACTGTCCTTGCTCTGCAGCTCAGCAGAGTGACAGCAGGGTCCATCTCCTCGAATGTGGTGCTGCTTCCGCCAGTCGTACATCTGGACATGTTTCTGGTAGGGTCCTGGTGCTGCTATGTTTTCTTGAGCTGTTCTGACCATGAGTGCCCCTCATGAGCCCGTTTGGGATGACTTGGAGCAGAACTAACCTAACCAGTCCCACAGCAACTGGGAAGCCACTGGAGAGCAACAGCCAGAGAAGGAGCAGTCTTGATTGACAGAGTTAACCCTACAGTCTGAAATAATCAGAGCTGATTCCTAAACCAGACTCCCCTGGCTTCCCACGCTCATCAGCCTGTGCCTCTGAAGCACGCTGGCCCTCCTGAACGGGTGTAAAACCTGTCCCGTTTGTGGGCAAACGCTCATTTGGTTTGCAGGGCACATGCCCGAGTCATCACTGTCCTAGAAATCCTGCCAGCTCTGACCATTTTTTTTGGTGTTTCTGTCTCTTCCAAGGGATTTACTACTTTTTGTTTTGGGGTAACATACAGACCCAACCAAATAAAAGAAAAACAGAAGTGTTCGTAAATGTGGGTTGCTGCTCTGCTGGTAGATCATAGGAAAGCCAACAGACAAATTGAAAGACAGGAAAAAGTAAAACAAAGGAAAAGAAACCTTTTTCTTGGTGATTGCTTCATGTAAGCAGTGCCAATAATTGTGAGATCTTTGTAACAGTCCTCTGTGGGTTTCATCTAACTAGTTCACAGCCTTTTTGCAGCCCCAGGATCCTGCTCCAGGGGGTGGACTAGCCCAGCCTCTTCTTTGTTCTGCAAACTCTTAACCTGTCTCAGGCTTCCTGCATACTCAGCAGTGGTCATGCAGCTAGTCTGGGGGCTTTAGTCTAGGTTTGGTTTGGGTTTTAGAAGTGGTGGGGTGCAGGCTCTCAAAGGCTGGCACGCTGTGTGTGTGCTGGCTCGTGGCTGCCGTTGCCGTGGTCATCTGTCTCTCTTGTCTGTCCTGTCTGTCTACCTTCTGTCTTTTCTCTATAGACTTATCAGAAGTGCTTGTGTACCTGCATCGAGGCTATTCACAAAAAGGGAATTAAAATCATTTGGCTCCTCTAATAGTTGGTACTGATGGCTACTGTTTCCAGGGGTTTCTTAAGCTTTCTTTACAAAGCTCCGAAATTCAGGGATTTGTAAATGAACAATTAAAAATGAGTTTCAAGAACCAAACTGATGTAATATGTGCATTTCTTTTCCCACACACAATTTCATGATTAAAATAAAACAAACACAAAAATTTTGTTATTGGTGCTGTGTTAGGTTGACTTAATTAACTTTTCCAGCCATTATGTGCTCCAATTTGTTCCTGATCGTGAGCGTTCCAGCCAAACCACTCACATTCCACTGCATGTCCTTACAGATCTGTTTTCTTAATTTTCTCAGCTGAGTATCTACTCCTAGGATAACATTCATACAGAGTTTTGTTTAAAAAACACACACATACTCACAACCAAATGTACAGTTCAAAACCTTTGAACAGCATTCTAAATAAGCATTTAACCTTTTTAACACTGGAATGCAAAATAGCACAAGTGAAAAACTGTGTCTAAATCTTGTATTGGAACAAAGAAAAGCCAAATTTGGTTTTTGTAACATTTTAGAGTCTGAGAACCTATATCAACATTTACAGCATTCTGATCCAGGAACTGCTCCATGTGTGTTTTGTGTGCCATAGTTTGCTTTTAAACTTTAGTGTTATTTATTAAACTTAAATGACAAAAGGGAAGACTTCGTTTTCCTAATTTTTGTTAAAAGTGCAGTTGGATTTAAGTGCTCATTTTGGCATTGACAGAGTTCACAAAAAAAGCATGCACTCAGGTATTGGGTATCATTGTTTACTTAAAAATCTTCAAACTTGTTAATATTCTAGTTCCATAAGTAAAATGCTCTAAAAATCTGTTTCTGGTATGGATTCATTGCTTTTTAAGCTACATGTGTTTTGTAAACAGCAGATATTTCTAAATCTATGTTGTCCGATGTTTTCAACACCCTTATTATCCTATAAATTTCTTTTATGACCTATGAATACTAACTTTTCAATTTGAAGTGTTTTGTCTCATTTTTGGCCTATGACTTATTCTTTCAAAGGAGTAATCTGATATTTCTTATTAACCTACCACTCTGCTTTAAAAAAATAAACATGTGTAGGCTGTGGTCTCAGGGATCTTTTATTGGATATGATAGTTATATGTGTACCTTAAAGTGGTAGAAAGCAGAAATTATTATCCTAATGGTGATGCAATATGAAACCAAAGTTGATAGATTAATAATGGAGGGGAAGTTCCATGTTTACTTTGATTCTCTCAGAATGAAGGGCTTGGTTCTCTTTTGCTTAAAAAATATATTCTTCAAGGTTTGTAAGGGTAAAGCATCATGGTCCACAAATATGTAAAAGGGGGGGACTTTTAAATTTTAGTTTAACTTTTGGTTACTCCCTGACCTTGCCATTTTCTTTCAAACTTTCCAATAACACCTTTGGGAGTTAATTGTGATATCTGTTGGTCTCCTGGCTGGGAGTAAGGTGTCTTAGAGATTTTTTTGAGAGTTTGGAATTTATCAGGTTTGTTCTCCACCAGAAGCTCTTGTCTCTTTGACCTTTTTTTATGGCAAGACTCTATGTACCTAATTCTGCTCAGAAATGGGTGGGCAGTTCATGCCTTGTTGACAATAGGTTGTGAGTTTTAGACTTCCGTCAGCTGTTCAACTCCTTTTTTTTCTTGGCCACATTCTGTGTCCTGGCACATCACAGAGGGCGAGGACTGTCAGGTAAAATGAATTTCAAATTATAGGGTGTTGGTTACGGACACCCACAGATTTGGGGATCTGAAAGCTTGGGGAGTCCTTGGCAGCACCAAGGACTAGCTGGTGAGTGGGGGCAAATTAACTTCTCAAAGTCCCGGTTTCCTCATCTGTTTAGCAAGATAATAATTAGACCCACTTCACAGGATCCCCCCGGGGGGGATTAAGCAATGCAATGCCTGTCCTGTTCTATAAGCACAGCACAAGCTAAAAGCTTGGCGAGTGTCAGCCATTGTGATTAGGACAAAGCCTGTGGATGAGTTAACTGTTACGAATCTGAAACAGAAGGGTTGTGTTTTCTTGAAAATACACATAGGTCTTGAAATTAAGGGAAAAATGTTTAGCACAAGTATTTTTGAATTTGTGGGACTCTGTGTGAAAAATAGTTCAGTATATTTTGCACATCCCAAATGTGACCAACTTTGCACATCTTGAGGAAGGAAGGATTAAAACAAAGTTTCTGTACTTTCCTTCTAATGCTTTCTTAAATCAGAAAGAATAAAAGAGGTAATTTTGAGAAAATTAAAATTTTTTTTTAACCTTGAAAAATAACGTTGATTATTTGGCTTAGCATTAGAAATAGTGTATGCATGTTCCTTCTCATGTTTCTTTTTCCGTGGTAAACTGTTTCCTTGCAGGTTACTGACACCCATTTATAGAGTGGTTTGTACTGTATTTGATGCTTTTAAGAAGAGCTTTCACGTTTTTAAACCAACAAATTAACGATGAATAATCTTGTTCTCATAAGACCCTGTCTCTCTTGAACTCCAGACTGTGTCCCTGAAACCCGGGAACTTCTGTATTCTTATCTTGGCAGAGTGTATCGCCTTTCCTGCGTGCACCCAGGCCCGAAACCACACTGTGACCTTTGACCCCGCCCTCACTCAGGCTTCCCATGTCTTACTGGTTTTGAGGCTCTGGTAGATTTTCCTCTGCAGTTGTCCCCCTCTGTGTCCCTTCAGGCCACCCTGCTGCATTATGCTATTTAAAACCTCACTGCCTCATGCCTAGACCATTAAAGTAACCTGTCCAATCACCCTGCCTTTGGTTTCTGCTCTTCTTGTTTATTGTACTGACTCCTGCCAAATTCATCTTTTTATGGTTTAGCTTGTGGCACACTCCCACTCTAAAGCCTTCAGAGATTCCCAGCTACTTGTAACGTTCAAAATCCTTTGTTTGAAATTTAGATCTCTTCTGGAGTCTGACCCCAGTTGGATTTTCCAGTCTGATAGGCTACTACGGCCTTGTCCCTTCCATGCCCTATGTTGTAGCTAAATTTGAAGGGCTCCTGGCCTTCACTCATGTTGTTGCTCTACACCACAAGTTTTTCTAACATCAGTGCACGTGTATGTTCTCTGGTATGACTATGTTCCCAATCTCTTTCTTTCTCATGTGCCCTTTTGGGAGCTACCTAATAACACTTGACTTTTTTGGGAGGGATTTTATTTTATTGTTTCATTATTATTTTACTTACTAGACTATATTTTAAAGAAGTTTTAGGTTTACAGGAAATTTGAGCAGAAAGTTCGGAGTTCCTATACATCCTCCCCACCCAGTTTCCCCTGTTAACAATTTGCATTAGTGTGGTGATAAAGTAGTACTGATCCACTGTTATTAGCTAAGTCCATAGTTTTCATTAGGGTTCAGTCCTTGTGTTGTACATTTTCTGGGTTTTGTCAGATATGTAGTGGCATGTAGCTAGGATCATACAGACTCATACCGAATAGTTTCACTGCACAAAAAATCCCCTGTGCTTCACTTATTCATCCCAGCCCCTTTACATTTTAGTGGAAACTTTGAGAGTAGCACCTGGTCTGTCACGCTTTCCTCCCCTACCCCTTACTGTTTTGTGCCAGAAGGGCCTCAGCAGATCTGGAATAGGCCTGCACAACGCACAGGCCTGCCAGAGCTTTACTCGGCTCAGTGGGGACAGGGCTTGTGTTGATGTCAGGGTTTGAACCCTTGCTCTGCCGCTTAATTGCTGTGTGATCTTGGGCTGATTCCTTAACATCTTGGAGGCTGGCATTGTGAGTACCCAAACATGTTAGATATTATTGGTAATAGTAATAGCCTTTTCTGGATATAAGTTCATAGGATTTAATTCATTGATACATTTATTTCATCTCATTTCTTTTATGATGATATTGTATGTTTATAATCTAGGAGTGGTTAGACATTAGTTTGATTGAGAGAATTAGAGGGTATTGGTTTACTAAAAATCCTTAAGATGTAGTGGTCATCTGCACCTAGCTTCACAGGCAAACAGATGGTGGGAACTGGAATCAGGAACCGGGACCTCCAATCACAGGTTCTAAGATGGACGTAAGTTTATCTAATCAAATGCTTTTAGGGTCTACTTCTCATTCATACTCATTCAAATTATGAGATGAAATCAGTAACTCTGTGCTAATGGGCTTCCCTGAGGGCAAGGGTCCTTTTTCCTCTTATATAAAGCTATTGGATTTCTTCTCTAAAAGAACAATTCTTGGGTGCTCAGATAAATCATGAATAAATATCAATTCCATCTTGCACAGTTTTCCAAACTTGGAAGTAAAAAGAAGCCACAGCGTGATGGGTTCTGTGTGTGGAAAATTTCTGAGTTGTCTTGATTACTTGTGAACAACTGATGTGGGTATTTCAGATTTCCAGACATAAACTGGTCAGAATCAGAAACAGCAACTCACGAGTGGAAGGAAGCTGAAGGCCAAAATGGTGCTGGGAGAAAAACTGTCTCCCTCTGCGGAGGTGGCCCTGTAGCCTTCCAGCCTGTACCGCTTGGAGCCACAGGTGGGGGGAGGGCTTGCTTTTCCAGGCATCTTGCAACATGGAATAACAGAGGATGTCATGCTGAGTACTGGGAACTCAGCAGACCCTGGAGGGTCCCAGGCAGAGACAAAGGTGGAATGATGGTGAAAGTAAAAACCTTCCCTTTGTCTTGTTGTCATGGAAATCTTTCCAAATACATCTGCTGTAATTTTTATTTAAAAAATTTTACATACAGTGTAATTCACTCTTTTTGATGTATAGTTCCACAAGGTTTGACAAATCCATAAAGTCATGTAATCACCAGCACAATCTAAAGACAGGACTGTTTCAGCGCTCCCCAAGATCTTGATAAATACTTGTGTTTTCAAGTTGGCATAGTAATGCAGACCGTATGAGTCACCAGGAATATACAAAGCTTTAGACCTGCAGTAGCTGTCTGACATTATGTTTTATGTGTGCTTTTTGAAAAAAATCCATGTTTTTTTAGGTCCTGTTAGCAATACTTATTTTTAGTGTTTTCCTTTCTATTTAAATATTTCACATTGAGTTGGTGGTAGAGCTAAAACATTCTTGAAAACTGTCCAGAAATGTGTAACCTAGTGTCTCTGCCAGTCTGTCTTTTTAAGTGTCCAATCAATGTATTGTTTCCTGGGAGGCCAGTTTAAAATGCCATTTTATGCTTAAAACTACAAGGCAGTCATGAATGAGGGGTTTTGGTTGCTGGTTTTGCTGCTATGAATTAATTGCACAAGAAAGTTAGACTCAGAACATTTAATACAGCTGTAACCTAGACGAAAAGTGTCAAAGGCTTTGTTAAATCTGTTCTTTCTTTCATCATTCTTGTTTCCTTTCCTTTTATAGATAGGACTTCATCTCAGGTAGGGGAAATTTTTATATAAAGTTAGTCTTAGTCTGACTTAGGCTGCTGTTTTTCCTTTTTCTCTCCTTTTTTCCCCCCTTTTCTTTGACTCTCCTCTCTTCGGTCTCTTTCTTTCTTTCCTTTTTTTTTTTTTCCACCTTCAGTTGTAGAAAGTTGAGTTCTATCCCAATTATTAAATCTTAGGAGACCATTCCCACATGGTTCCGTAAATGGTAGCTTCATCCCGCGTTCTTTCATCTCCTCCCCTGCTCTCTGGCTTGACAGTTGAAAAGGTCTGACTGTGCCACACAATGGTTTGATTGGTTTCTCTGGGGGAGACTTTTCCCTGCCTCATCATTCGCCAGGCAGGTGGACCAGAAAGTCTCTTGATTCTTTTGTTGCCTCTCAAAGTCCGAGGTCTTTGACTGAATAAATCCGCCGTCATGGGATAATTTGCTAAAAGCAGACTGAAAGATGTGAGAGAAAGCCTCCTGACTTGGGTGCTGCATTAATGAAATAACGGGGCCTTGCGTTTGCAATTGAAAAATCACCAGGAATGCAATGGGTGGAGACGGGCCTCTTTTATTTCCCATAATAAACTTTTAGTTCTATCATTTAAAGCCCGCCTGCCCCTTTGCTGGCCTGCCGGCCCCGGGTATGTTTGCATTTATACCCCTGCTTACAGGGACAGCCCTGTCCCAGCTGAGAGCCGTTTGGGTGCTGTGTCTAGTTAGTCATTAGATTATTACTAGTGGATGGAAAGAATTCCATATGACAGGACTAAGGTTGAGTTAACACAGGACGAAAAGTAATTTACAGATAGGCTGTCCCCAGCCATCTTTGTAGCCCCTGATAAGGTTTCATTTCAGAATGGATAGGCGACATTTCCACTTACGGGCCCATTCTGCGACACCTGTGATAACAGCTTCTGGATCCTAATTGAAATTGGTTTCAAAATGGATTTTCACTTTTCTCTGTCTGTGGAAAATATTGAATGGACTCAGAGCTGCCACAGAGAACCCCAGACCTTGGAAAATGGAGCAGGAAGCTAGGATCATCTTTCATAACAGTGTCGATGATATGACAGTTTTGTTATCTGTCTTATTAATGAAATCATTGATCACCTGATGAGGGAGATAATAAACTACGTTCCACCAGTGTTCATGAAACTCAATTAGATTCGTATTACAAATAAGGAGGGAGAAAAACAAACAACAGTGGAACTGAAGTAGTAAAGGTCAATTAAAACTTTTCCTTCCCAAAGTGACCATTTCACGTCAGAACATTTGGAGCGATTGCAATTCCAGTATTTTGAAATTATCGTGGCCAACATGATATTCTAGGACTATCTTTTTGGCTAATGTAGAGCAAGTAGAATTTTACTAAAGACTCATTAAGTGAAATTCAGAAATAGAGGGGGTAAGCTGTGAATTGTTTAAGTGCTTTGAAATGAGGGGATGGGGAAGAAAACCCCCACAGATCTCCTCCCCCATGGTGAAAGGATTTGGGGCTTGTCCTGGGTAGGTATAGTGGGTAAGGAAGACCAAACTGAGAAAAGTAGTTTGTTGTCTGTTCCTCTCTTAAAGCACTTTGGGAATCCTAGCAAGATGGGAATTAGGTTTGGATTTAACGAGGTGGCTCTATTGTTTGGTACTGGGCTGCTCTGGAATGTGCTCTTTGCTCCTCCCCAAGAGGGGAAAGGATGCTGATGACTTCTCAGGTTTCACAGTGAATTGTACTCCTAGGTGTTTCTCCATTCTCAGTGCCAGCAAGGATCAATCCAGTCCCTTCCGAGCTTGAAAGAGGAGCTGTGATCAAAGACTCAGTGATGTCACTGATCTCTGCTGATAGATTAGGAACAGAAGTTCTGGAGAATTCTACTTTTCCTTATAATTTCAAATTCATTAGTGACTATTATTAGGGTAGGGAGCTCTTACAATGCAAAATTACAACAGTGAATGATACAGAAAATATTGTATTTTTCTTCTGGATCTATGTCTATTTTTATGTTTATTGGAACCAAAGCTGCATTTTATAAGCAACCTTTCCCTTTAGGTATATATACAAAGAAATAGAATTCTCTATACAAACTGGGATGAATATTTTGGAATTCTGCATGTAATTTTGGATGCTATTTGGGAGTGAAAGCATTTACATGGTTTCCAAAGCAATTTAACCATATACACATAATTATGTGTTAAGTAATCACTACACATATTTAAATGTTTAATTACCTTGGAAATTTGGGACTTGAGGATTTAAAAAATTCTTTTAGCTATTTTCTTGGAACTACCTAACATTTTATCTTGCCATTCAAAAATAAAGACAAATGCACTCCATGCCAAGAAGTGACATATCTTACAACTGGGGAAGATGCAATTTGAAAAGAAATAATTAAAAAAGAAAAAAAAATGAGAGAGAGAGAGCACAGGAGATCTCTTTTGACCACTTTCGACTGTGCTGTAACTGTTGGCTTAGATCCACCTATAATAGGGATTGATTGCAAAAGCATTGGAAAAAATTCTGATTTAGGAGGGACTGCAGCCCAAGAAAGGAAAGTTGAATGGAAAATGGAGAATGTAAATTCTTATTGAAGTTACCGTTACCTTGTGTGGTTTGCTGTCGGGTTTCAAGGACAATTGCTTCATGCCTGCTTATAGCTAATTCCTTTCACAGAAAACTTCATTTGGAGAACTGCTCTCTGAGTAGGACTGATAAACGTGTTTATAGTCTAGGGTTGAGTATCTAAAGAGAAAAGATCATGCAAATGAGCCTTTGGGAGAAGATGGTGAGGCAGTTATGAATTCTAAGCTTTAATGGATGTCAAAGACTACCCCTTTGCAGGATATTTTTTGTTCTCTTGGCAGTGCTAAGAAAAATAATCCCAGATCCTTGCCTTTAACCAAAAGAGAACCTCTAGAAATAATAGAACAATGGCATGGCTAAAATAATGGAACTGCCAGCAATGTAAACATTTTCTGGTAAAATACAATTCTAAGATTCAGGTGAAGATTTCTTCCAAGCATTTGAAAACTAGAGAATGCACAGTGGCCCATTTCACATTAAGTTTAAATCAAATCTGTCTTTGAAAACTAATGTTTCTAGGCTTGTTTTCAAATCCTGGCAAGTTTCAGAGCAGTAGAAAAGTTCCTTTCCTATAAATGTTGACAGCAGTTCCGATGGAGGCTAACAATGTTTTATAAATAGAGTTTACTTAGCAAAAACCATATGTATGCCTAGTGAAATAACCTCACATTTATTTATGTTTTGATTTATAGAAAACATGTGCCCCTTGACAAAGCCTTTGGGCTCTTTTCCGCAATTAAAAGGAATCATGCTTGAAAAAAATAGCTGCCATCTTAATGGGAAACTTTTTCACATAAATTCAAAGTACTTTCTTTGATCAGTTTCACACAAATTGAGTGCATTTTCATCCATCAGTTTGCCCCCAGAAACTGGATGAATTGAAAAAAAAAGATGCTTTTACACACACACACACACACACACACACACGCCACATACACATCAGCATGTATATTGCTATATTGGTTGAATATTGGGGAATCCAAGGATTCAAAAGACTGGATAACAGAGTGGTGGTGGGCAGTGTTGCAGCAGGAAAATTTCTGTTTTTGCCTCTTCTTGCTGGTGACTAGTGTTTGTGTAGCATGAAGTAGTACCCCAGTTTGGTTTGCTTTAGTTTTCTGTAGGCTGCAGAGGGGTACCTGTTGCTTGCCCTTCATCTGATTCTCTGAAAAGTGTCTATACCTTGCCCCTTTCCAACAATAATAGATGATAAGGAAAGAGAGGGATAAGAAGGTGGTTTGTAAATTCCTTTCTTTTTTGAAGAAGAAAAAGACCACATAATATAATTAAAAATATGTGCCTTTTGCCTCTTTTAAAAAGTTCAAGGTTGGGAGTAAGTTGTAGAAAAGAAAAACCCTTTCTTGCCTTAAGAAAGAAGTGTATCTTAGCTGGAGCCAGGCTATAAAATATTGCCTGGTCACTATTCTAGACAAGGTTAGTGGTTTTTACACTGCTGGGGTGGGGAGAAAGTCAGGGTTTAAATGCAGAAACTTGATAATATGCGGATATACTCGTGAGATAATTACAAATCTCCCATACAAGTGCTAGTATAATTTTGAACTTTGCTTTCAAAGACGCTTTTCATTGTTAAGTAGAAATGAGAGACTGTATATGCTTAAAAAAAGTCATGTTTTTTATAAAAAATCTTTCTCATGAGGGTAATGTCAGTTTCCCAATCCCTAGTAAAGCCTCATTCCTGCCTCCATGCAGTGAGCATGGTAGCAACTGTCTCACAACCAACATGGCAGCAAACAGAAATAAACCATCTTTAACAGTGTGGGGTTCATTGGCAGTCTAGGTACCCTTGGAAGAGGCTTCAGAAAATGGTTCATGGATAGGTATCAGAAAATAGGCCAACCCCTTGAAATTATTTTCTGCAGTACATTTTGGGCATGTGTTTATGCCCCTCTTTGTCATGATCTTAAAGAGATTCACGATTCAGTGTTTGCCAGAACCACTCATCTGTAGGTAGGTTTGGGCTCTGTCTTCAGCAAAATAGTGATTGAATGATTAGAACTGCTCTTTGAAGCAATGATTATCAATGAGAAGAGAGCCTGGCAGTGATTAGGGACCACGAACTGAGTCTTTCTCATATAAGATGTGCTGTGATAACCAGAGTCGTGACCCAGCTGACTTTATATGGTCTAACATTAAGAATTCAAACGATTCTGCTCTCACTTTACTTTATCTCTTTCAATGAGGAACTTGGCCTTGTGACCGAAAGAGCTCTTCCCCTCAACCTCTGTCTCTGTGATATTCAGCTTAGGTTTTCCAGGAATTTAGAAGACTAAAACCACAGGAAAGATGTCAGATAAATAAAGGGAGCTTGAACAAGTTAAGACAATCTAATTTAGCAAAGGAAATTCCATAGTTTTCTTTAAATTAATCTGTACTATAACCTGTATGTGTCCATCTTGGGTCAAAAGCCACTGAACATTTGTTTAGGACAAAATGTGCTGTCACGTTGGTAAATCAAAACCATCCCAGGTATCTTGAAGGACAGTCTATAGATAACAGGTTCAGGTGCAAATCCACAGAGATTTTTGCTCAATTTTGACTGCATTGCTGATAATTGCAGGTAGTTGCCACAGAAGCAATAGATCCTCTCAAATCTGAGATGTGTGTACCCTTGGTTTAGGCCTGGCATCATTCATTACTGACTCGACTATGCCCGCTCATCTTTCTGGGAAGACACGGCCATAGCCTGTGTTTGGACCTGTTAGAAGAGCTTTTTCGTGACTAACTCTTCCTAGACTATGGTCCTTTTTTAAGCCTCCTGAATGTCCTCATAGAATGCTCTGCATGGTTCTCTGTTTGGCATCTGGTTTGATGTAGTTATATTTCATCATGGCTTCACTGAGAGCTTTTACAAATGTCTTTGATGCTAATTTAGTTGCTTTAAACTCTTTGGAGTGGAAAAAGAAACAAAACCAAGAGTACAATAAACTTTGATTACCAGGCTCCTAAACACTGAGTCTCTCAAGTAACCCAGATTTGTCCTTATTTTTCAAGAGTGAAATTTATAGGCAGAAGCTGGGGAGCATTGTTACAGTTGCTGTTCTGATACAGCCAAGTGCAGGGTGCAGGGCCAAAGGCCAGAAGGCTCTGTGGATTTGGATGAATGCCATTCTTCACAGGACACCTTGAGAAGATGCTGCACCATCTAAGAAAGAGGAGGGATGCATGACACAGAAATTATTAAAATAATGCATTTTATTTTAGAAAGTGTTTCAGTGAAAAGGGAACCTAAAGGTGTGTGAGCAATGAAGGGTGTCTCTCACTTAACCAGTGTCTAGGCAGCCTGCTCACATAGCCTGAAACCTTAGAACCACCTGTACTATCCTCTGCTCTCCTCTCTCTTCAACTTTTTTTTTGTTTATTTTTATAAAAGGAATACTTTCTCCTTAGGAAGCTCAGAAATGTATAAAGAAAAACATGGGCATGTCCTGGAATCTCACCATCCAGAGATGACCTTGGTTAACATTTTGGTGTATTTTCAATCTTTGTCTCTCTGTGTTCACTTTCTATGTCATATACCCACATTTTCAGGTAACCATATATTGGGGATGTTTTCCACATCATGTACTACTCTTCTCCAACTTGGTTTTAATGGTGATGTAATTTATTCAGCCAGTCCCATATCATTGGACATTGACATTGTTCTTTTCTTTTCCTGATTGTAAATAAGGATATGATGAAAATCTGAAAAAATTCTGTATGCTTTGAATACCTCTTACCAAATAAACTCCAAGAATTGTAGCAACTTATGTTTCCACCCAGCTGTTTATATGAGTGCTTATTTTCAGAAACATTTGTCAACATAATATGATAGCTGAAAAATTCACCTCATTTTTAAACTTTTTAATTGAAGTATAATGCACAGATAGAAAAATGCACATGGCATATCTGAGCAGCTTGATGTATTTTCCCAAAATGAACACATCATGTGACAGCACGCAGATCTTTATAAAAACACTACTAGCTCCTGGAAAGGCCCTCTCCTGCCTGGCCAGTTAACTCCTTTTGTTTCAAGGGTTGGCCCTGTTGATCCATTCTACTACTAATGGGTATTTGGATGGCTTCCAGGGTTTGGCTGTTGGGAACATTGGCTGTTAGGTACCTGTCTTTACATGGATCTGTGTACTCATTTCTGTTGGGTACACACTTAGCATCATAGGGGAGGCATGCATTTAGCTTTAGCAGACACTGTTTAATAGTTTTTCCAGGTGGTTTGCAGATGTACTCCTCATTCTCGACAACACAAGGTAATTTCTGTATTGTTCATTTTAGCCCTTCTGTTGGCTGTGTAGTGGTATTTGGTTGTGGCGTTCATTTGTTTCTGATGAGTAAGGGAGTTAAGGATCCCTTACTCCTCATTTTAAGATATTTATTGGTCATTTGGATATCCTCTTTGGTGAAGTTTCTGTTGAAGTCTTTTTTTTAAATTTGTAGTTCTTTGTGGATAAGTAATTGTTTACTGGTTGTTCTATCACTGATTTGAAATGATTCCTATATCTGACACTGCCTTAATATATTTTATAGCTTCTTTTCCTGAACTATTTTATTCTATTGACCTATTCATGAGCCAATACCACCCTCTCTCAGATGTATACTTCATCTGAC
The DNA here is from genome assembly GCF_030020395.1 of Manis pentadactyla. Classification (NCBI taxonomy): domain Eukaryota; kingdom Metazoa; phylum Chordata; class Mammalia; order Pholidota; family Manidae; genus Manis; species Manis pentadactyla. The sequence continues at coordinate 50,953,902 of NC_080025.1, forward strand.
CTGATAGTGCCCATTATCTTTTGGTTTTCTTCCTTTCAAGATTTCTTAGTGCTTTTCCAATTTTTTTTCTTCTGGATGAACTTTAGGAACACCTTCTTGGTATTGTATTGTTTATGAACTCATACCTATGTAGTGAAAGTATAAACATCAATGCAATCAGTTTCAGCAACAAAGGTTACTTCTGGCGGGTGTGGAAAGGGAGTAAGATGGGGAAGGTTCAGTGGTAGCTACATCATCTTATTTCTTTTATGAAGAAAGGTTTTAAGCAAATATGGCAGAATATTAACATGTGCTAGGTCTGGGTGGTGGGCATCTTGATGTTGCTTATCTTAATTCTTTGAAGTATGTCATGATTAAAAGATACCCCTTTGGAAATACCTTCAGCTGCTTTATTGAGGCTTTATTGTAATTACATTGGCTATAAGAAACAGACTGGGTTGTTTTTCTGCCACATCCTCACAGGGCTACTCTTCCCAGGCATACATCAAAGCATACTGGCATTGGTGTACACATTCTGCATTCATCTTCAGAAGTATTTTTTAAAAACCTGTCACTTATAAGAAAATATGTCAGAAATAACAGTTGGCAAGACCAGGTGTTTGCTTTCTTTTCACCTTTTATACTTTAATGTGTTCTGGAAGCAATTTAATTTTCCTTTTGTTTCATGGTTCTTGAATTGAAAGTTGCAGGTACACTGGTAAGTACTTGGGTTAATGTATGTGTCTACATGTACATACTCTACATTTACATCTGGAAAAGTGCTCTGCTCCAGCTTCTTTGCATCAGGCTACATTTGTATCAAGTCCCAGCAGCTGCCTTCTATGGTCCTTGATGGTGGTATATGTTACCATGGTGGCTTTTTCTACTGAAATCAATCAATGACAGGGTCAAGGATGAGGGCTGGGTTGAGGCTCTTTGTTATTTATTTGTTTGTTCTTGTTGGGAGGATGTTGGTAGCAATGGGAAAGGCTAAAGGAATCTTGGTGTTTTTATTTTGGACCTTAAGTTACCCTAACCTTAGTTAACTAACAATTTGGGGATGCTGGATTCAAGATGAGGCTGGTCACAGCCGAATCTAAGGGAGGGATATGTAAAGGATGTGGTCTCGGCTCTGTGTGGAACATGATGCATGTGTGTGAAGCAGAACTCATAAAAAGAAGACACTCATGAACATCTTAACAATGCCGAGTAACAAGTGCACATCCCTTTGAAGATGGGAATTATTGTTGCCAAGGTGTAATTCCAGTAGTTTCTGAAGCCTCAACTTTGTACACTTGAAAGCTTGCCCACAACCTGCTGCCTAAAGCTTTTGGAAATAATTGAGAGATGTGGCTCTTGTTTACAATTCTCCAAATTTCAGATCATCCTGCATTTTGCTGGCCTCTTGTCTGGGGAGACACACATTCACCAGAGCCAGGCCAATAAGTACAGAAAATTTGCCAGCCCACAGGGAAATTTGAACTTGCTTTTTATCCCGCAGGAGTGTCTGGGGAAATGGAGCATACAATAGCACTTTTCATGTCTAGACCCTGCCCAGGGGAGACTCTGTCTAATAAGAACCTTTTCTTTTTTCTTAAGCACATTCAAATGGAGCAAAGCTCAGAGGAAGAGGTTGGGGACAGAATGCAGGGAAGGGAAACATAGGGAAGCCTGGGTCATCATATTTTCCTGACTCCTTTGCAGCCAAGTCCCAGCAGTTACAAGCTTAAGGGTCTTTTTCATTGATGTGCTGCCCACAGTCAAGACACTCTGGAGGCCTTGCTAAGTGCTGGACAGCATCTGATTCTGAAGGCTAATGAAATACGAGGCCAGCTTTCAAGGTGTTTACATGTGGGTGAGTAAGCAACTGAATTACAGCATATACTTATTAGGTGTAACATAAATGGCACTTACAGAGTATCAAGGAAAAGTCTTAAAGTACGAAGGTACTTTGTGAGTTAGATCTTGGAAATGGTTAAGGCAGAGATGGAGAGTAGTCAGGCCTCAGAGGCTGGAGAGTGAGTAAGATGCAGAAGAAAGGTCTTCCAGGTGGAGGGAGTGGCATAGGCAAAGGCTTGGAAGGAGGGAGGTTCTTGGTGGCTTGAGAAGTGCTAGTCATCAGTGTGGGTCACCTGTTGGATGGGCATGGTTTGGGGTTAGGGAGGGTGGTGATCAAAAGTACAACCATCTGGCGGAAGCCCACGAATGCAGAGCTGAAGAGCTGAGGCTTCATCCTTAGGGTGAGTGGGAAGAGAGGGCTGACGGTATGTCATCTGCCTGAAATAGTGCCTTTGGCCCTGGTGGGGAAGCCAAAAGCTGAAGGAGGTCATGCTGGAGGGCCACTGGATGTGGGAGATGTCCTGAGAGGATGAGAAAGATGGGGCGGGAGGAAGCAGTTCAGTTTTAAGCATTTTGATTTGAACCGTGTGTGAGTTCTGAGGGAAAGGTGGGCTGAAGATACAGATTCGAGATTCAACTCAGAGGCACATGGGCAAGGGGCTAAGAGTTTTAGGAAGGTGGGAGATGGGGTGGTAAAATGTGGTAAAGATCAGCAAGGTGGAGAGCTGGGAAGAAAGCCCTCGTTTGGCTCCTGGGACTTCAGAAACATTTGCCGTCCCCGCTGGAAAGATGGTACGGAGATGGAGACACTGTGGGTGGGAGTTCGTGGGAGCGGGTGGTGCTGGGTGCACATCCCGCTGGAAGGGAGGGACGGAGAGGCCAGCGCTGCTGCCAAACTACTGGTGGCCTGAGGGTGGAGGTCTGAGTCTGATGGCGGGTGGAGGGCAGTGAAGGAGGGGAGAGCCGAGGGGCCGAGGCAGTGATGGGCGGTGGGGCCTCGCAGGTCCTCTGCGGACAGTGCTTCTCCAGCCAGCCTGTGCAGTAGTAGGGTGTTGGGATCTGAAGTCTGACCTGTGGGTGAATCTGTAGATAGTTTCCCTCCCATGCCTCTAGTTTTTAAGAAATTCTGCTCCCACTTGCCCCTGTTTTCTTCATGAAGGATAAAAGCTGATATAAAGGTAGCAGGAGTGGGTTTAGGCAGATCTTTTTGAGGAACCAGTACAGGGGCTGAGTACCCAGGTGTAGGATTGTGCAGTAACACGGAGGTCAGGCATGGTCATTTGATGGGCACAACAATAACCCCCATCCACATTCTGCAGCTTCTAGCAGAGCAGGGAGAACAGGTCGCTGACCTGGGCCGAGGTGTTGGCAGCCCAGGAGAGGAGGTGGCATGTCTACCCTCTGCTCTCTCGCCCGACCAACCTGGTGATGCGCACGTGTGTAAGGGGGGGCACCAACTTCAGTCATTTGTCCCAGAAGACAGTCATGAAGGTAGCCCTTGTAGGGCTCAAACCTTCATTCATAGGATGCTAACCCACATTCTGCCTACCAGTCATTGACATAAAATGAATAAAATCAATCCTGTCTACTGCTCTGACATAAATTGCTTGCTTTTAGCAGAATTGCTGTTTAGCAGTGGAGTAACTGCTTTGGGGTGTGTGTGTGTGTGTGTCTGTGTGGTCACAGGACTTTTAGGTGGGGTCAGCTTTGGGGAGAACACTGACCCAACATGGGTCAGTGCTTCTGTTTGTGGAACCTTCTTGCAATCTTATTTACTCTAAGTTTTAAATATTAAATTTTTTAAAAACAACCATCCTTTTTACTTGTGTGTGTATGTACTTTGAACTTTTAAATTCTTTTATATGGAAAGCACATTAAAATATGATTTCTTTTGTGTTTCTGTTCATGTATTGCTTAGCATTTCTTAAAAGGAATAGTTACGATTTGAGTTTATTTCAGGCTAGAAAGACATTGGAGAAAAACTGGGTTTTATACATACGCATGTACACACACACACACACACACACACACACACACACACACACACCCCTCATCTTCCTCCACACACACACACACACACACATACACACACACACACACACACCCCTCATCTTCCTCCCCATCCCCAGATGGTGCTCCTTAAAGTCCTGGAGCTGGGCAGGAGAAAATGGCCATGGAGCACAAGGGCGGGGCAGGAGCCCTAAGCATCTGACTTACTTCATGTTGCCTGTCTTGCCAACTGGAGAGGGAAATCTGAGTCCTGGGGGGCCCATCAGGTAGCAGGGTGTGTGGAAGTAATGAAGGAAGAGGGGGTGAGGAGGGCAGAAAATGCTCAAGGCCTGGACCAGGGAAACAGTACTTTCCCCTGTCAGCTGCCCCTGCTAGAGAAAGCCGGTTATTTCCATGGGAGAGGCCGCTGTGGCATATGTGGAGGAGATCCGCATGGAGGGTATATGGAGGGAAGACACCGGAGAGGTCTGAGCCACTGGTTACGTCCACCCGAAGCCCTGTGGAAGCCCCCAGATGTGTGGGAAGACCCATAGCATGCCAGGCGTCCTCAGCATCATGCCAGGACCCACCCTGTGCAGCCTGCAGGACCGACCCAGCAATTTCATGCTCTCTAGTTCTCATCTTTCTTATACGAATGATGATGGAGTGACAGTTTTGAAGATATTGATGTGGGGACAGATACACATGTGAAATACTAGAAATCACTTCCTGAAAAATAGCTTAAGAGGTGCATGAGGGCGAGCATTAAGGCGTCTGTGTTCTCTTTGACCAAATTAGGTTCAGTGTTTTGCATTCAGAAAGCATGAACATCTTATTAAGCCATGTGAAGAGGTTCTTGTGGACAGCTTGGATGTCTGGGGAAGGAGGGCAGGTTCTAAATAAACAACTGCTGTGGCTGACGTCCCCCAAGTCTGTGCCCTGCAGTCCCTGCTGGCTGTCATGGCCCAGAACTGATCTAGGGTCTTTCAGAGAAATTTCCTGTGTTTATGCTGAGCTATCACTCTGCTCACCACACATCACAGCCTGCCAGAACAGGCTGGGGTCATCTGTGCTAAACACCCATATTGTAGACAAGGTAACTGAGGCTGAGAGATCGGTTTTTCCAGGGTCGCATAGCTGGTCCGAAGCAGGACTGCCCCAGGCTCCTGCTGTCCTGGGTGTTGGCTTCTTTTCGCTCAGAGCAGGGTTGGGGAGGAGCAGGGCTGTGGAAGTGTCGGTGTGAGATTTTGGTGTCTTGAATCAAAGACCAAGAACTGGCAGATGCTACAGTATGTGAGAAAGATTGTTTCCTGTTGGGGAAAGTTGAGTTGCCAACCACTGTGGAGTTCTCATCTAATGTACATAGAAAAGTTGTATACATGCCACTGAGCATGTGTCTTTTCTGTTTTGTATCAGTACACAGCCTTCATGTTTTTCCTCTCTGAAATCTGTGCTTTTTTTGCTATTGGATGGAAAACTGCAACATATGATTCCATCTCAACACAGCAAACTGAAAAAGGGCTACTTTGAAATACAAATGGCAGTGTCTGGATACACTTTAAAAGGCATATAAGCACACAGTTTAAGGCATGTCATATTGTGTCATTGCTGGTGGCCAGGCATCGCCAAGCTTTGGGTCTAAAATGAGGAGCTTTACCTGTCTTGTAGCTGTGGTAGGAACGGTTTTTGCCTCATGGACTGATTCAGTCAACTAACTGCTTAGCAAGTCTTAGACACTTTTTCATTCATTAATATTAGTTAATTCTAAAAGGCTCATTATCTTGTTTGTTGAATCTAGAGCACATAGACCAGGGAGCTCTTCCATCTTCCTGGAAATGGTTTGTACATTTTAGTCTCCCCTGTGTCTTCAGACAGGATCATCTTGAGCCATGCAGATATAAATGTCTATTTTTTTCCTGCAGTCTTGACTGGAGGAGATTCCTCTATCTCATGATTTTTCCACAGTGTCCAAGAAGTATGGGAGAGGTGAAATTAGCCTCAAAGCCTGAACTTCCTCTCACAACCCTAATGGCCAGACCAGCCTGACCAGTATGGGAAGCATTCTTTCAGACACAAGGAAATTGTTCTTGCCGAACTGTATTTTAAACTGTATTTTAACCTTCTAGAACCCATCAATCTGTCAGAATCACTTTTTAGATATATGCCACCTCGCCCTAATAGAGAAAGATTATTTTAAACAACCAGTACAATAATAAATTTTAACTGGCTGGCAATTTTCAGAAACAAATTTTGCAGGTGGAGATGTAAAGTTAGTGGAATGCTGACTTAAAAATTTTGGGAGAACAAAACTTCCAGGACACAGTTGGTGTTGAGAGAATTAGAGGAGGTTTTCCAGTCCATTCTGTCCTCTCCATTCCAAGCTGGTGGTCCTCCCTGAAGAGGCAGGAGGGTGCTGACATGATAGCCCCTTAGCAGCAGTAGGAGCCCGGGCTTTGCTGGCAGCTGGGCACCTCTGTGTGGTAGGGTGCTGCACAGATGGCGATCGGGCTGTGGCTGTGACCACATGTGGTATCTTCCTCCCTGACCAGGAAATGCCTAGATGCTCCTGAGAGCCAATGCCCACCCATATGTCATTGCCCCTCTCCAGATAAGGCAAAAGAGTCATTGCCCCATCAGGATGAAATGGGGGCAAACACAACACTTAAAAGAGCAGATTCTAATGAGTATGGCTCCATGTCTTAGATTCATTACCATTATTGTTACCAGAAATTACAAGGCATGTGGTACCACTTCCCTCCTTTCTGGTTTTACCAGATGGATATTTTCCTTAATATTTATGAGCGTGAATGCCTAGACCCTCCACCTCCCCCCAAGGTGGAGGAACCTTTATGGAACCATCACCTCCTGCAGATGGGAAGTCTCATAACTCTTGGAGTCCATCCCTTCTTTGATGTACACATCTGCTGGTAAGAGCCCTGAAAAGTGTGGCTGCAGCTTCTGCTCAGAGGGGATAAAGCCCTTTGCCAGGCCAACCATTCCATTTTCAGACAGTTTTCATTATGAGAATATTCTTCTGTGTGTGGGGCAAAGATCCACCTCCTGTAACATCAGCCCTGGCTGCCCGGTCCCCATGCTGTCGCCTTCAGAAGTGCTTTAAATCATGGGTGTGGGGAGGATGGTTGACTCTCTGGCCTCTGGGTTTGCACAAGTCAGTGCTGATTCTTCCACAGATCCTTGGAAATCTTTGAAGAAAAAGGCCTCAAGGCCTCTTTCTTTCCTTCGTATTTTATCTGGGGTGGCTTTGAGCCACCTGTCTCAGTCTTGACACTGGACCTAGACATGCAGCCCTGGGCATTTGTTCGTCTGCTGCTAAGTCAATGACCTCAGTATTGATTTTTTGCCTCTAGGCAAACAAACGCCTTTCTGTCATTATTAAATTTGTTCTTCATCATCACAGGATAGAACTGATACGCCACAGCTCCTGCCCTCAGTGAGCTCCCTGTATTGTTGTGTTACAAGGCTTGGGTTTAAAGGAGGGGGCAGGCATACATACACATGATGTCATTTATTTACCTTCTGCTTTTGCATGGCAACCATCACTCATAAAAGCTGACTTAAAGTTGTTGCAACCATGGTAACAAAACTGGTTGAAGTGTGAGAGTGAGAAGCGTGGGGGGCCTTGCTCCCCTCCCCGGGCCCTGCAGCTTTCCCGGGGAGATGTGGAATTGAAGGAAGGGGAGCATCATGGACTGAGCAAAATCGGACTTCCAATACACTTTTCATGTGGTTTCAGTAAACTTTGGTAGAGCCAGATATCTTGCCTGTTATATACCTTGTAGACTAAGGTCTGTATATCAACAATGGAAATTTTTCATCTGCTCCCAAGCAGGCTAGTGGCCTGAAAATCATTTTCAGAAATTTTAGAAATGTCAGTAACCCAACTTTGTGGTGAGTAGCGAAAACCACATCTAACGTTTGGATCAAGCTATACATTTTCAAAGCACTGCCGCCTCTTGCATCCTAGCTGGTATTTTTCTGACTGTTCCTCGTATTTGCAGGGCACTCTTTTGTTTTTGGTTATTGACCGACTGCTTTATAGATGACATTTGTTATCAATCATCACAGTAGATTTACAGAAAAAAAATGCTTTGTCATTCTAGTTGGCAGTGAGATGTCCCCAGTCTTTTTCTTAGTTACAAAGAGGAACTTTCTGAAAGAGGTTTGAGGATTTTAAGCTATGTGTTTTGGTATCATTGATTGCGTTTCATCTGATTGTTTCTAAAACTGTAACTGGTCTAGCATTTTCTTTGCATGGGAATTAATCTGTGTGTGTGGCTTGTCTGTGTGTATGTGGGTGGGGGAGGGGAGGTGGTGTGTCTGAGGAGGTACTAAACTTATGCCTTAGATGGATGTACTGATTTTTAGGGATTTAGACGTTAAACCAATCCCTTGAGGGAAATTCTAGGTCTTGGTATCTTTAAAGAAGCCACAGCTATTTGCCTAGAAGGCCTTGATTCCAGGTCTTGCCAAACCACTGTGAGATGGGGTAGAGAATCTTTGGGGAACAAGCAATAACCGGCCGTGGCCTGACAGTCCGGTAATGCAGTCCTCCCACATCCCTGAGTTCAGCACCCCCAGGATGGCTCTGCAACCTTGGCATCAGGGCAGCTTCCCAGACAGGTAGTAGGGTTGGAACAGCTCCCAGCCCAGCTGTTATCGCCGGACCTGTGCCCGCCTGCTTGCCGCGGGGGTCCTGCACCAGGCCTTGACTGTCCTTTCTGTGGCCCTGCCCACCCTCGCCCAGCGCCCCCCATCACATCTCCCTTCGGTTTATCTTCAAAAGAACCTATGGCTCTCTGAAGTTATTTTACTTTTGTGGGCTTGTGTGTTTCCTTTCTCTCTGCACCAGCATCTCAGAGCCCAGAGCCTCTTCGGTCCCCTCACGGTACCTCTGCTCAGGACAGGGGCCAGCTGTGTGGGGCTCAGCCAGTGTGTGTGGAGGGAATGTGTCTAAAAATGAACTTCAGCCACACCTGGAAGGATTTGGGAGTATTTTCACTCCTTTTAGAGTATGCGGTTTTACAGATTCAGGTTTTGATGGGTTCTGTGTAATTTGCAGGGTCGATGTTAATGCTATATCATTAACGACGTCGACCCTGTTTACCAAAAATCCCTAGACTGTGCTCCACCTTCAGTCTGTCTTTACTGTCTTTGACTGGTTTCCTTAGAAACATCAGTGTAGAAGGGAGGGGCGGAAGATGGCGGCGTGAGTAGAGCAGCGGAAATCTCCTCCCAAAACAACATATATCTGTGAAAATATAACAAAGACAACCCTTCCTAGAATAAAGACCAGAGGACACAAGACAATATCCAGACCACATCCACACCTGAGAGAACCCAGCGCCTCGTGAGGGGGGTAAGATACAAGCCCCGGCCCCGCGGGAGCCGAGCGCCCCTCCCCCCAGCTCCCGGCGGGAGAAGAGCAGGCAGAGCGGGAGGGAGACGGAGCCCAGGACTGCCGAACACCCAGCCCCAGCCATTCGGGCCAGAGTGCAGGGCCCTCGATACTAGGAAAACAGGGCAGCAAGAACAGTGAGCAGGCACTGGAGGCTGGGCGACTGAGGGCATAAGAAAAGCGCGCGACCATTTTTTTTTTTTTGCTTTTTTGCTGTTTTGTTTTGGCGAGCGCTTTTTGGAAGTCTTAAAGGGACAGGGACCCCAATACTAGGGAAACAGGGCAGCAAGACCGGTGAGCAGAGGCCTGAGGCTGGCACCGGAGAATAAAGAAAAACGAGCGACCTTTTTTTTTTAATTAAAAAATCTTTTTTTTTTTAAATTTAAAAATTTTTTTCTTTTTTTTTTTTGGTGGTCATTGTTTTGTTTTGGCGGGTGCTTTTTGGAAGTCTTAAAGGGGCAGAGCGGGTCACTTAATCCAGAGGTAGGGAATCCGGGATCTCTGGGCACCCTAACCCCGGGGCTGCAGGGAGCAGGGAGGCCCCTTACGGAGATAAACAGCCTCCCAGCAGCTCCTGCTCCAACGCGACTCCACCATTTTGGAGTAGCTGCCCGAGCCAGGCCACGCCCACAGCAACAGCGGAGATTAACTCCATAGCAGCCGGGCAGGAAGCAGAAACCCTGTCTGCACGCAGCTGCGCAGCACAAGCCGCTAGAGGTCGCTGTTCTCCCAGGAGAGGAGGGCCACAAACCAACAAGAAAGGAAGTCCTTCCAGCCATCACTCGTCCCAGCTCTGCAAACTATTCCTATCACCATGAAAAGGCAAAGCTACAGGCAGACAAAGATCACAGAGACAACACCAGAGAAGGACACAGACCTAACCAGTCTTCCTGAAAAAGAATTCAAAATAAGAATCATAAACATGCTGACAGAGATGCAGAGAAATACGCAAGAGAAATGGGATGAAGTCCGGAGGGAGATCACAGATGCCAGAAAGGAGATCGCAGAAATGAAACAAACTCTGGAAGGGTTTATAAGCAGAATGGATAGAATGCAAGAGGCTATTGATGGAATGGAAATCAGAGAACAGGAACGCATAGAAGCTGACATAGAGAGAGACAAAAGGATCTCCAGGAATGAAACAATATTAAGAGAACTGTGTGACCAATCCAAAAGGAACAATATCCATATTATAGGGGTCCCAGAAGAAGAAGAGAGAGGAAAAGAGATGGAAAGTATCTTAGAAGAAATAATTGCTGAAAACTTCCCCAAACTGGGGGAGGAAATAATCGAACAGACCACGGAAATACACAGAACCCCCACCAGAAAGGATCCAAGAAGGACAACACCAAGACACATAATAATTAAAATGGCAAAGATCAAGGACAAGGAAAGAGTGTTAAAGGCAGCTAGAGAGAAAAAGGTCACCTATAAAGGGAAACCCTTCAGGCTAACATCAGATTTCTCAACAGAAACCCTACAGGCCAGAAGAGAATGGCATGATATATTTAATACAATGAAACAGAAGGGCCTTGAACCAAGGATACTGTATTCAGCACGACTATCATTCAAATATGACGGTGGGATTAAACAATTCCCAGACAAACAAAAGCTGAGGGAATTTGCTTTCCACAAACCACCTCTACAGAACATCATACAGGGACTGCTCTAGACGGGAGCACTCCTAGAAAGAGCACAGCACAAAACACCCAACATATGAAGAATCAAGGAGGAGGAACAAGAAGGGAGAGAAGAAAAGAATCTCCAGACAGTGTATATAACAGCTCAATAAGCGAGCTAAGTTAGGCAGTAAGATACTAAAGAGGCTAACCTTGAACCTTTGGTAACCACAAATTTAAAGCCTGCAATGGCAATAAGTACATATCTTTCAATAGTCACCCGAAATGTTAATGGGCTGAATGCACCAATCAAAAGACACAGAGTAACAGAATGGATAAAAAAGCAAGACCCATCTATATGCTGCTTACAAGAAACTCACCTCAAACCCAAAGACATGTACAGACTAAAAGTCAAGGGATGGAAAAACATATTTCAAGCAATAAAACTGAGAAGAAAGCAGGGGTTGCAGTACTAATATCAGACAAAATAGACTTCAAAACAAAGAAAGTAACAAGAGATAAAGAAGGACACTACATAATGATAAAGGGCTCAGTCAAACAAGAGGATATAACCATTCTAAATATATATGCACCCAACACAGGAGCACCAGCATATGTGAAACAAATACTAACAGAACTAAAGGGGGATATAGACTGCAATGCATTCATTCTAGGAGACTTCAACACACCACTCACCCCAAAGGATAGATCCACCGGGCAGAAAATAAGTAAGGACATGGAAGCACTGAACAACACAGTAGAGCAGATGGACCTAATAGACATCTATAGAACTCTACATCCAAAAGCAACAGGGTATACATTCTTCTCAAGTGCACATGGACTATTCTCCAGAATAGACCACATACTAGGCCACAAAAAGAGCCTCAGAAAATTCCAAAAGATTGAAATCCTACCGACCAACTTTTCAGACCACAAAGGCATAAAACTAGAAATAAACTGTACAAAGAAAGCAAAGAGGCTCACAAACACATGGAGGCTTAACAACACGCTCCTAAATAATCAATGGATCAATGACCAAATCAAAATGGAGATCCAGCAATATATGTAAACAAATGACAACAACAACACTAAGCCCCAACTTCTGTGGGACACAGCAAAAGCAGTCTTAAGAGGAAAGTATATTTAAAAAAGGAAGAGCAATCCCAAATGAATGGTCTAATGTCACAATTATCGAAATTGGAAAAAGAAGAACAGATGAGGCCTAAGGTCAGCAGAAGGAGGGACATAATAAAGATCAGAGAAGAAATAAATAAAATTGAGAAGAATAAAACAATAGCAAAAATCAATGAAACCAAGAGCTGGTTCTTCAAGAAAATAAACAAAATAGATAAGCCTCTAGCCAGACTTATTAAGAAGAAAAGAGAGTCAACACAAATCAACAGTATCAGAAACAAGAAAGGAAAAATCACGACGGACCCCACAGAAATACAAAGAATTATTTGAGAATACTATGAAAACCTATATGCTAACAAGCTGGGAAACCTAGGAGAAATGGACAACTTCCTAGAAAAATACAACCTTCCAAGATTGACCCAGGAAGAAACAGAAAATCTAAACAGACCAATCACCAGCAACGAAATTGAAGCAGTAATCAAAAAACTACCAAAGAACAAACCCCCCGGGCCAGATGGATTTACCTCGGAATTTTATCAGATATACAGGGAAGACATAATACCCATTCTCCTTAAAGTTTTCCAAAAAATAGAGGAGGAGGGGATACTCCCAAACTCATTCTATGAAGCTAACATCACCCTAATACCAAAACCAGGCAAAGACCCCACCAAAAAAGAAAACTACAGACCAATATCCCTGATGAATGTAGATGCAAAAATACTCAACAAAATATTAGCAAACCAAATTCAAAAATACATCAAAAGGATCATACACCAGTGGGATTCATCCCAGGGATGCACGGATGGTACAACATTCGAAAGTCCATCAACATCATCCACCACATCAACAAAAAGAAAGACAAAAACCACATGATCATCTCCATAGATGCTGAAAAAGCATTTGACAAAGTTCAACATCCATTCATGATAAAAACTCTCAGCAAAATGGGAATAGAGGGCAAGTACCTCAACATAATAAAGGCCATCTATGATAAACCCACAGCCAACATTATATTGAACAGCGAGAAGCTGAAAGCATTTCCTCTGAGATCGGGAACTAGACAGGGATGCCCACTCTCTCCACTGTTATTTAACATAGTACTGGAGGTCCTAGCCATGGCAATCAGACAAAACAAAGAAATACAAGGAATCCAGATGGGTAAAGAAGAAGTTAAACTGTCACTATTTGCAGATGACATGACACTGTACATAAAAAACCCTAAAGACTCCACCCCAAAACTACTAGAACTGATATCGGAATACAGCAAAGTTGCAGGATACAAAATCAACACACAGAAATCTGTGGCTTTCCTATATACTAACAATGAACCAACAGAAAGAGAAATCAGGAAAACAACTCCATTCACAATTGCATCAAAAAAAATAAAATACCTAGGAATAAACCTAACCATGGAAGTGAAAGACTTATACTCTGAAAACTACAAGTCACTCTTAAGAGAAATTAAAGGGGACACTAACAGATGGAAACTCATCCCATGCTCATGGCTAGGAAGAATTAATATCGTCAAAATGGCCATCCTGCCCAAAGTAATATACAGATTTGATGCAATCCCTATGAAACTACCAGCAACATTCTTCAATGAACTGGAACAAATAATTCAAAAATTCATATGGAAACACCAAAGACCCCGAATAGCCAAAGCAATCCTGAGAAAGAAGAATAAAGTAGGGGGGATCTCACTCCCCAACTTCAAGCTCTACTATAAAGCCATAGTAATCAAGACAATTTGGTACTAGCACAAGAGCAGAGCCACAGACCAATGGAACAGACTAAAGAATCCAGACATTAACCCAGACATATATGGTCAATTAATATTTGATAAAGGAGCCATGGACATACAATGGCGAAATGACAGTCTCTTCAACAGGTGGTGGTGGCAAAACTGGACAGCTACATGTAGGAGAATGAAACTGGACCATTGTCTAACCCCATATACAAAAGTAAATTCCAAATGGATCAAAGACCTGAATGTAAGTCATGAAACCATTAAACTCTTGGAAGAAAACATAGGCAAAAACCTCTTAGACATAAACATGAGTGACCTCTTCTTGAACATATCTCCCCGGGCAAGGAAAACAACAGCAAAAATGAGTAAGTGGGACTATATTAAGCTGAAAAGCTTCTGTACAGCAAAAGACACCATCAATAGAACAAAAAGGATCCCTACAGTATGGGAGAATATATTTGAAAATGACACATCCGATAAAGGCTTGACGTCCAGAATATATGAAGAGCTCACATGCCTCAACAAACAAAAAACAATAACCCAATTAAAAAATGGGCAGAGGAACTGAACAGACAGTTCTCCAAAAAAGAAATATAGATGGCCAACAGACACATGAAAAGATGCTCCACATCGCTAATTATCAGAGAAATGCAAATTAAAACTACAATGAGGTATCACCTCACACCAGTAAGGATGGCTGCCATCCAAAAGACAAACAACAACAAATGTTGGCGAGGCTGTGGAGAAAGGGGAACCCTCCTACACTGCTGGTGGGAATGTAAGTTAGTTCAACCATTGTGGAAAGCAGTATGGAGGTACATCAAAATGCTCAAAACAGACATACCATTTGACCCAGGAATTGCACTCCTAGGAATTTACCCTAAGAATGCAGCAATCAAGTATGAGAAAGACCAATGTACCCCTATGTTTATCGCAGCACTATTTACAATAGCCAAGAATTGGAAGCAACCTAAATGTCCATCGATAGATGAATGGATAAAGAAGATGTGGTACATATACACAATGGAATACTACTCAGCCTTAAGAAAAGGGCAAATCCAATTATTTGCAGCAACATGGATGGAGCTGGAGGGTATTATGCTCAGTGAAACAAGCCAAGCGGAGAAAGAGAAATACCAAATGATTTCACTCATCTGTGGAGTATAAGAACAAAGGAAAAACTGAAGGAACAAAGCAGCACCAGAATCACAGAACCCAAGAGTGGACTAACAGGTACCAAAGGGAAAGGGACTGGGGAGGATGGGTGGGTAGGGAGGGATAAGGGGGGGGAGAAGTAGGGGGGTATTAAGATTAACATGCATGGGGGGGTAGGAGAAAAGGGAGGGCTGTATAACACAGAGAAGGCAAGTAGTGATTCTACAACATTTTGCTATGCTGATGGACAGTGACTGTAAAGGGGTTTATAGGGGAGATCTGGTATAGGGGAGAGCCTAGGAAACATAATATTCGTCATGTAAATGTAGATTAGTGATACCAAAAACAAAACAAAACAAAACAAAACAAAACAAAAAAAGGGCAGTTCCTGTGTGGTAACCTCCAATGATTTCTACACAAGGGTATAAAGGGCATATAAAAGTGTAGGGAAAGGGTCTGTTTGCGTCTATACAGAAGATCAAAGCCTAATTGGGCTACCCCGAAAATGAACTAAGATATGATATGAAAGAGAACTTCCAACTTCAGCACTCTCTGGAAGACTCATGCCAGAAGATGATCATCAAGAAACCCCAACAAAGATCCACGCAATGCTACAGCTGTAGATGCACCCATCCCACCAGTTCCTGGACTTGCCATGGGAATGAAGGAGATATCTAAGCTGGCCTGTGCATACAGTAAAACAACAAATTTGACTGGATCTCTACTGTTGGAACTCAACCAAGAATTAGGAGAAGTGCAAATTGTAGCGCTCCAAAATCTTACAACTACAGACTATTTACTGTTAAAAGAACATAAGGGATGTGAACATTCCCCAGGAATGGGTTGTTTTAATTTGTCTGATTTCTCTCAGACTGTTCAAGTTCAGTTGGACAATATCCACCATATCATAGATAAGTTTTCACAAATGCCTAAGGTGCCTAACTGGTTTTCTTGGTTTCACTGGAGATGGCTGGTAATTACAGGTATGCTTTGGTTATGTAACTATACTCCTATTATGTTAATGTGTGTGTGCAATTTAAGTAGTAGCTTAAAACCTATACATGCTGAAGTTACTCTACAAGAAGATACGTCAAAGAAATAACCAATCTTCCCATGTTTTCTTCCGCCTGCTACTTCTATAGCTTTTCTTCTTCCTTCCTAATTACAACCCTTAAATAGAATTCGTGCCTCATATCAAATTTACTGAGTATCATAATTCTTCCAAGTGGTAAAGATACCTCAACACAAATGCTGGGCATAGAAGCTACAGGGCATAAATATGCAAAGAAGTAAAAAGCTAACCACTTCAAACAATAAGGCTTCTCTCTCACTTACCAACTTTACATTTCCCTGTATGGCCCCGGAAGATGACTGGTTAGCCAGAGACAGGTAAGATTCCTCAAGGGAGGAACAACCTAAGACAGGCACAGTCGCAGGGGGGTCATCAGGTGAGAAATTGGGGATCAACAGAGGTGAGGCTTAGAACCTCACCCCCCCTGTTCTGAGAGAAATCTTCTGCATCCGTGGATGTTTTATTGCCTGTGTCTAGCTTGGATTAACACATAGTCTACAGGCACACACCTGATCATCTACATTTGCTCTCTTACAACACTAAACTATGTTTTCTACCTTTATCTTGTATCTACCTACCACTCCAGCATTTTATTAAAAATAATAATAATAAAGAGAGAAATGTGGTATCCACATATAAATCAAGTATAAAAACCAAATGAGTATTCATATTTGAACTGACTGTTTATAGTTCATAATGCATGAGCAAAACCGAAAGTTTCTGTGATGATTGCCCTTGTACTGTTCACTATGTAACTTATTCATTATGTAAGAATTTGTTCTCCATGTAAGAACTTGTTTGTTATGCCTCAGAAGATTGGAGACTGATGAAAATTAGGCTTGGGGTGGATTAATGATTGTGCATTGAGCATTGACTCCCCTATACAGAATTTTATTGTCGTTAACAACCATTTGATCAATAAATATGAGAGATGCCCTCACAAAAAAAAAAAAAAAAAAAAAGGACAGACTTCTAATGGTAAAATAAATAAGTAGCCGGGATGTAATGTATAGCATAAGGAATATAGTCAAGATATTGTAACAGCTTGGTAGGGTGATAGCTGGAACCTAGAATTATGTATATAAATGTTTTATCACTGTGTTTTACACTTGAAACTAATGTAATGTAATACTGTGTGTCAACTACCCTCCAATAAAAAATAATTATCTAAAAAAAAAAAAAAAAAAAGGGAAACATCAGTGTAGGCTTTATGGAGATTATATGGAGCAAGAGCCTTCTGCAAATGTGGCATGAATCTTTGGGGCTTCCCACCCATTGTATTCCATGACACCCAATCATATAGAGTTTTGGTCCAGAATGTGAGGGCAGGTGCTTACTTTCATGGCAGGGGTGGTGAAGCCTGAGATTGCCATTGGGCCCACGAGTAGTGAACAATCTTTTTGCCAATGGGAGCACTGATGTAGTAAATAGAGATGTGGTGCCCACATCCTGCGTACGTACTCAGTAGGGCTCCCTGCCCCAGCAGTGGGACATTTGTTTTTGCTTTGAACTGATAAAAGAAGAGTAACTCAATAGGTGTTTGAACGTATTATTCCAGGCCATCCAGTGGTCAGATACCTCTGCTCTCCAGTGGGTGACTAGTTTAATTTTGGTTGTCTGGTAGTTGGAGGACTAAAATGAGAAAAATGCTTCCCACAGAAGGTCTGTGCATTCTCTAGAAAGGGGCCATCGTGTTGGGCTTCTCCTCAGCTGAGGAATCTCCCTTTCTTGGCTCCGCCTTCCTTGGGTATCTACAAGGTACAGCCTGTTTATTGGTGTTATTACATAGATAAAGCCTAAAACTGGAATTGTTACATAATTATCCATTTGGCTGCGTAGAGGCTGGATAACTGCTAATGGATTGCGAAGACTCGATGTTCCTGGGAACCCTAGGAAAGAGCGACCAAACTCTATGACATGAAACGGGCCAGGGATGGTGGAGAGCTCTCGTGGGCACTGGTGGCTTCCTCAGGCAGACAGACTTAGGTGTTGAGTTCAGGTTCTGCTTTTAGAAGCAGGGGCAGGTAAGGCCCGAGGCAAGGCACTTTCTGGGCCTCTGTTTCCTTTTTTGTAAAATGGGGATAATTAGACTTTTTGAAGAGTAACACTGCAGTATTATCAGCTCTTCTGTTGAAAAATGTTCTCTGGATTCTCCCATTTGTTCATGAATAAGGAAGTTGCTGACCAATGTTAAAATAGATTTCTGTCTTTTTCTTTTCTTGCTATCTCCTTCCTTTTCCCCCCTTTTATTCCTATTCCCTCTGCCCTGTTAGAAAGGTTAAATATTCTCTAATATCTCATATGAGACATGGAACCACATAGAAAAAGTCTTACCAAGTTTACCAACAGAGTTTTCAGAGAAAAATTAGACTCTTCATGTCAGAAACAATACTGTCTTGAGCTAAGATGAAACTATAGTGTTAACCTGGAGTGAGGAAGGTGGTGACTTCTCTAAATGTACATAAATCAAACTTTTCATGCTTTTTAAAGTGAATAAGTCTCAATGTTTTTGTGAAATACACTTTTTTGGTTGTTGTCCCCTTTAAGCAAAGATTTTTAAAAGGTTTTTCTTGGGAGGTGTATCTTCTGTAATGAAATGTTAATCAAGATTCCTTTGTAGGAAGATGATATTATCCTCTTGTGTATCTGCCCTCTCCTCTACATTTTCTGAAGCTCTTATTTAATGCTGTTGAGAATTGTTAGTTCATATTGGAAGAGCTGACCCACAACCATGTTTCTTTACCACTTCTTTTTAAGAGCTTTAAAGTGCACAGGTTTCCTCTGCTATCTGAAAGTAGTATGTTCTTCTGAACCCTTTTGTAAGCTGAAATGGCATAAAATGAAGAAGCGATTGCCATTAATTTACATAGGAAAAGTTTTGAGCATTCCCAGACTTAAAAAGAATCACTCTTAGGCTTTTCTGATCCCTTAGGACACCTCTTGCTAATGGATACACAAAATAAATCAAGAGAAAACCCAGATGCTCACAGACACAGGTCACAGTGATGGCGGCTTGATACTGGGATGCTAGCATGGTTTCCAGAGAAGGAGCTTGGCAGGGCCACTGTCACTGCTCAGGGTGGGTGCTGCCTCTGTAACGGCTTGCTGCAAACCAACACTGAACACTATTTTTACTTTCCCCCTTTTTTCATACAAGTGAAAATCCTCATCAGATTCCTTTCAGTTAGGGAAGACAGGTAGTAATCTAGATCTTTCATCAAAATGGAGTGGTCTAGCTCCAACTTTCAGAAAGTGGGGGATACCTGTATCCACATTTAGATGTAGGTCTCTTGTAAAGATTATTTCCTGTATTTTTTTAGGACCACGAAAGTATTTTTAATCACAGCTCAAGGGATGGTGTGAGCATTGCTTTCTGAAGCATCTTGGGGACAGCCTCATTTATATATGTGCTGTTTGATATTAGTGAGGCTAGAGCTGTTTTTTGCTTTCCTAACCACTGATTTTTGTGTTTAACTTTGTTTAGCTTACTAGAGATACTCCACCTGGACAACCTGGCAACAAAATCATGTTTGAAAAATTATCAAAATGGACAAAAGTTCAATTAGAGCATTTTAACTAGAGCCAAGATACATAGACAATGACATACTGTGTTCAGTTGGTCCGTATGTACTGGAGGGTAAAGACAGCAAACCAGATTTACTGAATACCTACTGATCGATCCATCCATCTATCCATTCAACCACTCAACCACCCACCCATCCATCCATTATTTCTTCAGTAAATATTTCTCAGAAATGTCCTATGGGCAAAACCCTGTGCTAAATAAGTCCTGGGGAGTGATTTAAACAGCAGTAATTTCTGCCCTTGGGGAACGTATAGTCTTCATAGTATTCAGTTGTGATAATCACTGTGATGGAGCACATGGCAGGCACTCCAACCCTGGACTGGAGTGGGGCATCAGGGAAGCCTTTCTGGAAGACAGAATATTTAAGCTGAAACCTATAGAGCAAAAAAAAAAAACTGGGGAAAGCAAAGTAAGAGTGGTTGAGGAGGTAGTAGGTACCAAGGGAAGTCATGTTCCAGACGGAGGAGCAGTAGGTGGGAATTCTTAGAGGTAAGAGAGATTCTTGTGTATTCAGGCCACTATGGAACTAGCCTCTATGAAACTACGGAGTAGAGTGAGAGGTACGTAAGTATGGATAAGACTGGGTCTAATAAACAGGTCCTGGTTACAGAGGTCCAGAAGGTCTTGTTTGGATTTTATCCAAAGGGCAGATAAGGAAGTGTTCAAGCTGGAAGGTAAGATTACATTTGGGTTATAGTATTGTATATAGTATATGTATAGGTAGAGGGGATAGCACAGAAGATAGGAAGATCGATTGGGGGCTACTGCATTGACTCACATGCAAATTGGTGGTATCTTAGACTGGAGTGGTAGCCATGGGGATTTGGGAAGTGGAGCATTAGAGCCACATAGGGTGGATTTGGCAGGGTTTAATAGGATTGTGGGGATGAAGGAGGCACAGTCAAGGTTGCTACTCAGTTCTATGGCTCGGGCTCTTTGGGTCGATGGTGCCTTTTACTGAGATAGGAAAGAGTTCAGGTTTGGGGACTATGGTGACCTCCATTTGACAGGTTACATTTGAGGGCATCCAAGTGATTGGAACTTTAGAAAAGAGTCCTGGGTTGGAAATGTTGATGGAAATTGGCAGGAGGCCACAGAGGCAGAGCATGAAGAGATGAATGTTGGCCTGAGACAACAGTGTATAACCCACAGATAAAGGAAGAAATGCCTTTTAAAGGAGCTTGGCTACACGAGAATGTGGTGGATCTTCCTAGAATATAAACTGTAAAGTTTGGGCCTATCCTTTCTAATTATAAATATTTATGAGTCTTGCTTCCTTTTTTTCTTTCCCAAGTTTTTTATCCTCATTTTGATGTTGTACAGGGAAGAATGTGCCTATGATGAGGTAAATCAATATTGGAACAAATAGAGTGAGTGTGGATGGCAGGCTCTTCTGAAAATGATTTTCTGAACAGCACTGTTACTGGCTTGGAATGGAGCAAAGGACTGTCCTTTGTGCATTTTTAAAACATGAAAATCAATAGTATTGTTCATGGGCAAAAAGTAAAAAATATCCACAGGAAAGATAAACAATAACTTAAGTTATGTGCTATTTTTATATTTCTGGAGAGGGAGGGAGGGACTAAGTCTTTCTGGGGCAGGGGATGGCAGACTTCAGCTCTATCTGTGTTATTTCCTTAAAGCTGTCTGAAGAGACTATGGGAGCATGTTAGCATTGTTTCAGTCTGAGTTGTAGGTTAACATGGATAGCTATGATATTTTTAGTACTTTTGGAATATTTCATATTTAAAAGTTTTAAAAAAGAAACAAAAACAAGGTAGGATGGTGTGTGTGTTGACTACCTGTTTTGTTCAGTGTAGGCATCTCTGGAAATGTATAATAATATTATTAATATAATGATATAAATATTAATATTCATTATTATTAGAATGGTAGCAATAATAACTCTTAATTGGTAATGCTAATTAATAACAAACAAATAACAGATATTTAAATATAAATAACCAAAGGGGTGGGAGTGTCCAGCCATCACACACACGTCTGTGTTCAGAAACCTGGGCGTTTGGTGGATGTGGAAGTTTGGATAGTTCTACATACAAGTTTCAGAAACAAAAACCCAGAAGTGTGCTGCTTGCTCTGCACAGGGGGAGAGGCCCACCCAGAACAAAGTCATTCTGTGTGGAGGTCTTCACTTTTCTGCTTCCCTTTTGCTACTGATAGAATTCCTGAGTAATTGGAGTCAGGAGTTTTCTTTTTTTTTTTTTTCTTGGAGCTACTGATCAAAGGTGTCTCCATCACGGTGGAGGCTGGACGGCTCTCTCCGAGGCGGATCTTCACAGGCAGAGAAGAGGGTGAGCAGAGCTTGGGTCCTGGAGATAGAGGCTTCCTCCGGGGATTTTTAAAACCCGTTTTGAATGGGCTCATTGTTTATAAGAACAGCTCCTTAATGGAAAAACAAAAAGGCAAGAGGGGCTGTAGTACGCTCTCTGCTTTCCTGTGCTGGCCTCATTGTTTATTTGATTTATCAAGTCTCGAGTAGTTGCTCTACTCTGTGACCTTCCTTTAGCTATTTCTTTAGAGTATCATTTACTTTATTTAGAAACATAATATTTAAAAAAGCTGGAGCTGAGTCAAAAGATCAGCACCTTTTTGATGTGGCCGTTTCCCCATCTTTTGAAACCTTAAACTGGCCGAGCCACGGAAGCTGCCCTGCAGACTAGGAAGCAACAAGCTTTTCTGGGGCCTGGCCAGTGGTCATCCCAGGCCTGGAAAGCACAGGCAGCAGGTCTGTGCAGTCCTCCAGGCTCCTTACACCCAGTTAAAAGAACACAAGGCCAGGAAATTTGGTGCTGAGTGGGAGAGGTGGGACCGCAAATGGTGCTAGCTAATGGTGGTGCTTGGATTGTGGGGGAAAGCCTGGTGGGGGAGGCTGCCCTATGCAGGTTTGCAAGGATGGGCAAGAGAGGGCAAGGGGTACAGAATGCTCATGGCATCCCTCCTGGTTTAATATAGCCATTGAATTATTCCTGAGCCTTGCTTTTCCAGATGAAACATTCTGAATGTATGCAGTCTTACAAAGTTTTATTTTCTTTTAGATGGTTTTTAAATTAGGTTTTTTGAACATTTGTCATCCACCCTTCCCCTTGCCCCCTTTTTTTTTACTTTTAATGATAAAGAGTCTAACTATAAAATTTGAAGATCATAGAGTAGATATGAGACATAATCTCGTCCCTTAAATGC
Organism: Manis pentadactyla; assembly: GCF_030020395.1. Classification (NCBI taxonomy): domain Eukaryota; kingdom Metazoa; phylum Chordata; class Mammalia; order Pholidota; family Manidae; genus Manis; species Manis pentadactyla. The sequence continues at coordinate 50,976,639 of NC_080025.1, forward strand.
ATTAGCTGTGTTAAATGTGTTGGCATATTTTCTTGTGCATCTTCACCTACCTGTTTTTATAGGTTTTTTGGGTTCTTCTGTACTTTTTGTTTCTTCAAACTAAGGGGCCACCAAAGGTAGATGCAGAACTCTCTTAGGAAATTTTTTGCCAGAATGAGGTGCTGCATGGACCCAAGCCTGGAGATGACACTGACTGTCATCCTAAAGGACAGTTTAATCTCCGTTATTAGAGTCTCTTGCCTGGATATTCACTTCTTTTCCTTTCAGAAGAACTTCCAGATTCATGTTACTAAACTCTGCCTCCCCTCAAGAAGGCACATCCACAAAAGTAATACTATCTGCCTATATCGTATATTGTGATTGGAATCACATTAAATGGATTTATTATTTGGGGGCTAATTGACATTTCTATGAAGTACAATTTACCTGTTGTGAAATATGGTGTGTCTTCTTTGTAATTGTCAGAAGCTTTTTGTTTTTTTTAATGTCTTCATGTGAGTCGCATGTGTTTCTTGCTGTGTTTGCCCATAGCATTTTGCTTGAATGAGGAGTGTGTCCTTTCAGTTGATTGGCAGGCAGAGGTGCAGTGGGAGTGGACACGAGGACTTTGCTTCAGCCTGGTTCTCATACTGGCTCTGTCATTTGCTGACAGTGTGACTTTGGGCAAGATATGCAAACCTGCTGAGTCTCAGCTTTCTTAGCGATACAGCGTGGATGATAATGGTATGTACTTCCTAGAGGCGTTGGGGAAATTAAATGAGCTAATATGGTAAGGATGTAACACCGTTTCTGGCAGTTAATATGTGTTCAAAAATACTATCTACTTCTATTAACTGGTAATTGCTGGTAAATAGAAAAGCTATTAATTTTCTGGATACTTATTTTCAATTTTATGGCTAGACTAAATATCTTATTTGCTATAATAATCGTTCTGTTGTATCTCCTCAGCTTTCTAGGTTAGACTATAATACTATGTGGCTATAATAATATTTTTCTTACCCTTCCAATTGCTGTATACTTGACTTCTGTTTTATATTACATTGAACTGCTTTCAACTTCCTGGATAGTAGTGATTAAAAGTGATGATAATTGTCTTGGTTGTTACTTTAATATTCTATTATTTTATCGTGCTAAGGAAATATCTTTCTAGTTTGGGTTTGGTACTTTTTTCTCAAGTCATGAATGAGTGTTGAATTTTGTGAAATGCCTTTTTCATTAATTTTTTATGATTATGTGTTTTCTCCCTTGACCTATTGATGACATTGACATGTTTTCTCATAACATTTTCTTTCTTTAAAAAATTCAGTTTATTAAACTAAAAACAAAACAGAACAGTTCACCCATTTCTCCCCACCCTGACAACACCAGTCTGCTCTCTATAAGCATGATTATTTATTTATTTAGTTTCCACATATAAGAGAGATCATGGTGTTTGAATTTCTCTGACTTATTTTACTTAGTGTAATGCCCTCAGGGACCATCATATTGTTGGCAAATGTTAAGAGTTCTTTCTTTTTTACAGCTGAATAATATTCCATTATATATATATATATGTATGTATGTATTAGCCCCTTATCAGATATAAGACTTGCAAATGTTTTCTCCCATTCAGTAGGTTACCTTTTTATTTTGTTAATAGTTTACTTTGCTGTGTAGAAGCTTTTCAGTGTAATATAATCCTACTGGTTTATTTGTTTATTTTAGCTTTCGTTGCTTTGACTTTTGGTGTCAAATTTATAAAATCATTGCCACGACTTGTTAAGGAGCTAACCACCTGTTTTCTCTTAGAAGTTTTGTGGTTTCAGGTCTAAAGTTGAAGTCTTCACTCCATTTTGAGTTAATTTTTATGTATGGTGTTAGATAGTGGTCCAGTTTCATTCTTTTGTGACTGTCACTGTTAATGGAAGAGGCTATCTTTTCTTCCCCATTGTATATTCATGGTTCCTTTGTTGTAAACTAATCACTTTCTATACATGGGTTTTTTTCTGAGTTATCTGTTGTATTCCATTGATCTTACATCTGTTTTTATGCCAATACCATACTGTTTTTCAATTATTATAGCTTCATAATATAGTTGAAATCAGGAGGCATGATGCCTTCAGCTTTGTTCTTCTTTTTCAAGATTGCTTTGCCTCTTTGGCGTATTTTATATTTACATATAAATTTTAGGATTGTTTGTTCTATTTCTGTGAAAAATGACTTTGAAGTGTTGCTAGGGATTGCACTGAATCTGTAGATTGTTTTGGGTAATATGTACATTTTAACAATATTAATGATCTTAATCCATTAGCACAGAATATCTTTCCATTTTTTGTGCCTTCTTTAGTTTCTTTCATTAATGTCTCAGTTTTCAGTATGTTCTCTATTTCTAATTATTTTTTTGGTATAAAATCTATTTGATTCTAGACTTTTTAATGTGATTTCATATGCTAATATCATACTTATACTTTTAGTAGTTTTGCTCTTCATAAATAGTTTTAATTTTTTGCTTTTCTTCTTGTTCTCACAATATTAGATTGTGGCATTTGGATTACATTAGTTTTTGAAATGAATTGGAAGTTTTTTTCAAATGTCTCCATCTAAAGAATTTTTTATAACATGAAATCATCTGTCCTTTGGAAGTCTGAAGAAAGTCACACATAAAACTACTAGGTCTGGAGCCTTTGTTGGAAATAATTTTGAATGGCTTTTCAGTTTCTTCCATTATTATTGAGTCTTTAATATTTCTACCTCTTAAGTCAGTTTTGCCCACTTATATTTAATCAAGATTTAAAAATTTAATGGCAAATAATTTCAGTAGCTTCATTCAAAAACAAACAAGTCTTTCTTATCTATGTTTATATGCTCCCTCTCAGGTTGCGACTTGCTGACAGTGGTTTAGTTTATGGCCCCATTGCCCTGCAAATAGTCAGCTTTGGAATGTATAAATTCTAAAGGATTTCTGTTTGTCAATTCATGATTTTTTTAAACATTATCAATTTTCACCTACTCCTGCTTTATTTTTTCCAGCTTCTAAAAATTTGTCTTGTCAGTCCATATTTTTGATTTTATAACAGTGTTCATGTCACCAATTTCATCACTGCATAAAGTGATAGTTGGTAATGTTCTTTGCAGATGTAAATACCTTTTTATTTTCCATATAGATTTGCAAGACATGAGGTTGTGTGTGTGGGTTTCTGTGAGTGCACATGTATCATTCAGGCATGAATATTATAGGGTATACCTGAATCTATCAAGATATAGGGTAGTATATATAGTATCATATGTTTGGAAGAGACCACTAAGAGAAGGTTGATTTAGGCTTTTGCTTCTGACAATCCAAGAAAGGAAACAGTTCATTCTGTAATTGCTGAGTGGCAAGGAGGTAGAGAGCTTCCTGTTATCCTTGCTAATTTACTACAGGACTGTAAGATTTTGGTAAGAATATTCTCACTTCTGTATCATCAGGTCATAATTGCTGTTTTTTGAACTGATTTCCTCTGCTTTATTCTTCAAAGCCATGAAATACAAAGTGGATGTGCTAAGTAATATTTTCCATGCTTGAAGATATCTGTTAGATTGTCTGAATTCCCATATTTTATTTTCTCTATCGATCATTTTATTTTGTTTTTGGCTGATTGCCCCTTTTTTGGATTACATTTTAAAAATAGAGACCAGAAAAAACCTTTACCTTTGGAATAGTATGATCAGTGCTTGGTATAGGCACTTTGAAACATTGTCTTGTTTCTTTTGTGCACCTTAGTGTTATGTGTATGTCTATTTCTACTTTGTTCCTGCCACAGTCCTGCAGATCGACTCTCCCCTCGATCTGCCTCTTGTAGGAATGTTCAGGGTTTCTGAGCACTGCATGTTCTCTCTTGGTTGATGGTTGTTCTAAGTTTTTTGTTCCTCCCTACTCTTCCACCAGTTGACTGGGCCAAAGTTTATTTTGTCAGTCCTTTACTGTTGCTTATTTAGAAAGATTTTCATTTTCTTTTTACCACTGTAAGTAACAGTGCTCTGGTAGTTACCCTTGCAGCCAAATTTTTGTTCTTATCTCCAATTAATTGTATACATTTCTTAAAAGTAGAATTACGATTGGCACACATAATGTAGGGGAGGGGCACAGGGAAGGCAGTGTAATCAGAGAAGACAAGTAGTGATTCTACAGCATCTTACTACGCTGATGGACAGTGACTATAATGGGGTATGTGGTGAGGTCTTGATAATGGGGGGAGTCTAGTAACCATAATGTTGTTTAAGTAATTGTACATTAATGATAGCAAAAAAAAATAGAATTGCTGGATCAAAGAATATTTGCATTTTTAGGATTTGATATGCAGAAAGGTTAAACAAATTCACCCTTTCACCAGCAATGTGTGTTAATATTTGTAATCTTTTAAGATGTAATAGATTAAACGACAGAGACCTTTCTGCCAAGGTTGTTTTCTCAGACTGTCTAAATAAATTACCACAAACGAGGAGGCTTAAAACAGCGTAAGTGTTTTCTCTGAGTTCTGGAGGCCAAAAGTCTGGAATTGAAGTGTGGGTGGGGCCATGTTTCCTCTGAAGGCTTTAGAGAAGAATCCTTCCCTGCCTCTTCCAGCTTCTGCTGGTTGCTGGCCATCCCTGGCATTTCTTGGTGTGTCGATGGTGTTACTCCAGCCTCTGCCTCCGTCGTCACATGGTGCTTTCTGCGGGTGTCTGTGTGACTGCCGGCCACCACCCATTGGATTTAGGCCTACACTTCATCTAAAGTAACTAGTACATCTCCAGTGACCCTGTTTGCAAGTAAGGTCACATTCTGAGATTCCAGGTAAGTATGAATTTTGGAGCGATATTATTCAATATCATACATTTGCCTTGATGTTTATTTTTTTGGTATTCAGTTAAAAGATTAGATGAGTAGAAATCCTGAGCAGCAGCCATAGGAATGATTGGTTACTGAACTTACTCCTTTACTTGAGGTTGATATCATCTCCAGAGATAAACTTGATAAGCTTCTGGATTTCTTCTTCCTTAGTAATACTGGTATTAAATAGCTCTATCCTATATCTCAAACTTCAGTCTAACATTTTAAAAACTAAAGTGTGTTGTGAGTTTACTTAAGGAGGCAAATAGCTTTCCTTATACTTTAATTGCAAATACTGTTTCTAATGATAATCCTTAATGCTACTAAGTAATTTTTTTTTAGGTAGCACAAAAACAGTTCAGAGCTCTCCTTAAGCTATTCTTTTATTTAATCCCCAAATGTAGCTGTCATGAAAATGAGATGTGATAGATTTTAAAAGCTGATAGTGTGTAGAACTAGAAGTCAAGTCTGTTTCAACTAATTGAAAATTTAGGGGCTTCCACCTAGGAAATATTATTTTTAAAGATTGTGCTGTCTAGGATTATTAAGCCATCTAGATGTACTTGTTGTAAATGTTGTGGGCCTTCTGGTGGCTAAATATAATGCAGGGCTGCATTGATTTCACATTCTATAGTACAGTCACATCAGCCCGAGCTGGCGTCCTTGAGTCAGGCAGTCGGCATTCTGCTGCCGTTTCTTCCGGATGAGCTTGTTGTCTTCCAGCTTTCTCTGTTCTCTGCCTTTTCTCTGTGCATGGTGTTGCCTTGGGGATGGCAGATGCTATTTAAAGTACATTTTTTCCTGTAAGATGAAGAGCTTCATTCATTGTCTTTTCTGTGAATCTTTCCTGAACACCTGCCTTGTGCCAGGCACTGTGTTGGCCATGAGGGATGGTGACCAAGTTGGAAAGGGAAGATTTTAAGGAATTCAAACTTTGGTGGGCAAAACAGAATACCTAAAAGTTCTATTAAGGTACCAAGCAACCAACAGTATGGTTGAGAGGTTTCAAAAGTGCTTTGGGGAGGCAGAAGAGAGAATAATGAATGATTTCATTGGGGGGGAGGGGGTTGTCAGGGAATGTTGATAAGAGGAGCTAAGATTTGACTGTTTTTCTTTCAGACACTAGCCTCTGTAACATGAAGTGGTACTTTGTAAGGACACTATTCAGTTTCAATGTGCCTGTATTCTAAGGTGGAATTTCATAGCTGGGATTGCTGATGATATGCTTGGGATTATGTGATCATTTGCTTAATGCATGGTGATAGTGAGGCTAAATTCTCAGTCCCTGCTCTGCTTAGGCCCTGTCTACTCTTGGCTCCTGCCAGCTATTGTCTAAATGGCTATTGTTGTCCAGAGAGGGAGCCGAGCACAGTGCACCCTGACTGCAGGGACAGGTCAAGCCCTATGCTCTGGGAGGCTGTGTTTGTATAGATTGTCAACCCAAGAAACCAAGTCCTGAGTAATGCTGCTAGGGTGTTTTTGCTTTCTGTTGTTTAATCATAATTCTTCATCTTAGACACTAATAGTCCCTGTTGCTGTCTGGAAGGACCACTGGTTTATCAAGAAGGCCACACACACGTGCCCTGGAGCAGCACAGCCCATCTGTATTGCATAAGACTGCACAAGGGAAGCTGAAGCACATCCGGGCAGCCCTAGAATGGCACGGACAGAGCATCTGGATGTTTGTCCTTCCTTGGTGCTGGACAGAAGCCAGAGCTCATTTGTAGCATCTGAGAACTGCATGAAAAAATGTCTGAGAGTATCTTGCCGTAATTACTAGAAAAATATGGCTTTGATTGTGGGGTTCAAACTACCATCTTAAAGGCTTCTATGTTTCAAATCCTCTCTAGATAGAGGCAGGAAAAGGATGCAAGAGTGCATGAATGAGTGATAGGGAATAATAGAGAAGCCAGAGGGATGGAAGCAGTCTTTCAGATCATTTTGCTTGAGTCTGAAAAAAAAAATTCATGGCTGAATTATAGTGAGAATACTACTTGTAGATATGAGTAAGTATGGATTCCAATGGCCCCAGAAAAATGTGGTCTGAAATGTCTTCAGGATCAGCACCACCATAGCAAGGTGGGCCCTGAGCCCTGGGTGCCACACTTACAAAAGCTGTCAATCCAGGCAAAAGAGGGGACCCAGCAGCACAGAGCAGAAGATGCCAGGTGTGCAGCCCTCTCCCCAGCCCAGCCCATGTACCTTCATGCCCGGATGGATGGGGGCCAGTGTCCACCTTAACAGCAGAATGAATTTTGCAGTTGCATTACCTGGGAGGCACCCTCTGAAGTAGAGTTTAGCGTGTGGAATGGGGAGAAGGAGCAAAAGTTGGCTGCAGGGAGATGTTGAGATGCAGTGCCTGCCCAGTGCCAGCTTCAGCTGACTCAATGTGGAGTTCTGCAGCTGGAATGGACACTGTGAGTTGTCCCAGGTTGGGCTGAGATGCCCAGACTGTCACACTGCTATGTAGATGAGTTATCGGGTAAGAGTTTCTCCAGAAAGTAGGTGGCCTTGAGCCGAGGCTGCTCTCTGAGGCTCAGGCAATCACTGCATGGGCTAAGCTGAGGGGAGTTGGCCAGGGGCAGTTGGGGCAACACTTCATTCATTACAGGGAGATCTGGATTGGGCATTTTGTGTCCACCATGTATATATCATGTAGCTATGTTCATTCATTAGTTCATTCATTCATTCATGGAAGCATCCATCAGCCACAATGTTTGGTTCCGCTTAGTAAATCCAAGCACTGCTCAAGGTTCTGGAGCTAGAGAATGGAGTGGAACAGATGGGTCCCTGCGCTGAGGATCAGGCCTGCCGTCTGGTTGGGGGACTGTCAGTACAGCAGGAATACAAGGTACTGGGTGGCATAGGTGCTCCAGTGATCATAGGAGGACTGAGGTGGTGAGTGGCTGAGGGGTGAGGCAACACCAGAAGGCATGGTCGTCTTCCAAAATGAGGACTCCAGAGTGGTTCTTTTAGATGGGATAGCATTTTTTTCATATTTGAACCCACCTATAAAGTTCTCTGTAAAAATTCTTCCTCTCATAGCTTCCGGGGCACCACAACTTAACAGCATGTCTCCAAGATTCCAGGTAGATCTCAGATTCTCAGGCTTAGGCACTACCCAGTAGAGCTGGGCTGGTAGACGTGTTCTCTGCTCTGTCCAGTATCTGGCCAGGAGCCACATGTGATTCTTGAGCACCTCAAGTACGGCTAGTGTGACTGAGAAATGGAATGTTTAATTGTATTTAATTTTAATTTATTTAAAGAAGTGTAAGTAGCCAAACCTGGACAGAGGCTACCGTGTTGGACAGCACAGGGTTGTGGAATGGAAATGAGTGCCCCACCAAACATCAATTTCCCTTTCTTCTTTTTTTGTTTAAACCCTCCTCCAAACAGTTCCCCAAGTCTTGCTTTTTTGAAAAGAAAATTAATCTCTATAGAAGTCTCCTTACCCAAAAAGCATCTTCCTAGCATAGATCTCCAGAGCTCACGCTTCACTTCCTACCAGCCAGGCTTACTACCAACTTTCTTCAGTGGAAGATAAGGCCTTACACAGAATGATATTCTCTCTCTATAGGAATTAATTTTTTGGAGAAGTATGAAGCAAATCCTCATTACCTATTAGTTTTATAATCCTTTTGGGGTTCAGTGGCACTCTATGAGTAGATCCAACCTCTATAATTGCCTTTTCCCGTGTGCTGGCAAACAACACCATGACAGGCAGCAACAGGCAACATGCTCACATGTAGCAGACTGTTCTTTGTGGGGGTGTGTGGGGAAGGGGCCTGAGGCACTTCAGAATTACTTTATCTTACCCAACCCATCCTGTAGTGGGGCATTTAGGGAGCAGCTAAGCTTTGGAAAATGATGATTTCTTGAGGAAAACAGGGAGGAAGTGGTTCCTGGCAGGAATCCACATCTCTTACAGGTAAGTTTGTTCAGTTTTCTTTCCAGATCTCTAACCAACCTGCGACAGCCTGTACTTCTCCCAACTGTACAACCTCAAAATAAAGAACGTGTACGGCACACCCTAGCATAGCTACTCTTACCACACATAATCGCTCAAGCCACAATCCAGGAGCCATTTCAGATTCCTCTCTCTTTTCTACCTCCATGTCCAAGTCCAACTGCATGTCCACATCAGGCTGATTGCAGCCACTTCTGTCTGTCTCAAGAGCAAGACCCCCTGACACAGGTTCCTAAATGGCATCCTAATCTATCCTTGCCCCATGTCTTTCCAGAACAAAGGGGTCAGGAGCGCAGAATCATAAGCCTGACCTCTTACGTTTGGGTCCACAGCTCTGCCACCTACCAGCCCTGTGGCCTTAGGCAAGTCATTTAAACTGTGCTCGGTTTCTTCATCTGCACAACCGGTGTACTAATAGTACCTACCTGGGAGGGTGGTGGTGAGAAGCGGATGGAGTTACATGAACCACTTCTAACAGGGCCACCTGGGCTAAGCACTCTGATAAGCGTCCTCTCTAGAGCAATTCCATCCTACTTCCAAACCCTCCATTAAGCCCCAGCACACTCAGAGTTAAGAATCTAAACCCCTTGCCTCCACCTCATCAAATGCCACTCCTCCCTGCTTAGCATTCTGTTTCTGTTCTGGAATACTTGCTGCCTGAAGAGGAGAGTCATGTTGTTCTGGCTCAGTCAGGAAGTTGGGTATGTGGCTGAGTTTTTGAGCTCGCAAGTGCCTGGTTTTGTTTAATAGGACAAAAACAAGCTTTTCCCTTTTTTGTAAGTATTTTAGCAGTAGATTCCAATGTAGGCCATTATCTGTCTAGACAATGGGTATAGTAATCTCAGAGGGATGTAGTGTGTGCTAATGGAAGTTTTTATTACAATTTGAAACCATAGGTGAAAGATGTTTATATAGTTATCCTAAGGCAGTTACATAAACTAGAAATAGCCTGTGGAAGTTTTACTTTGACTTGGAATTTAATGTGGCCCACCCATTATGAACTACACTGTTTGGACCTACCTTTTATAAGTAGTCATAATTTTAGTGTATATAAGAAGTCATGGCACTCTAACATTGTCCTTAGACAATGTCTGTTTTCTATATTACAGGATTCTTCAAACTATCGTCTGAGGGTCAAATCCATCTCACTGCCTGTCTGTGTAAATGAAGTTTTATCAGAACACAGCCATATCCATTTGCTTGTTGTATGTGGCTGCTTTATCTCTTACTGCAGAGTTGCATAGCTGCAGCAGAATGACCAGCAAACTGGCCCTTTATGGAAAAAGTTTGCCAGTCCCTGGCCCAGATAATGGGCAAATGACTGGAGGCCTTTTCTAGTTCTGAAACATCTGTGTGCAGGCCTGGATTTGCAAAAGCCTTTTAGAATAGGTGTAGATTTCCCCATGCTTCTGAAATATTTTAAGGCTGTATAATTCTGAACTGAGATTCTCTCAGATTGTTTCTTCCTTCTTGTACCATGCTAAATTCCAACATCCTAAATTCCAAGAGGAACTGGATATTAAGAAGGCAGCCATTGAGTTTATAAGGAGGATATGCATCTCACTTCCTTCTGAACATCATTAATATATCTCAATCCTTGGCAATATCAGGTATGTGTTATTGATAGGTGAACTAAATAGCACCAGAATCCATGTAAAATAATGGATGGGTCTTTCCATATCGTAACCTCACCTTTTCAATATCCTGTGTAATGAGTGTGGTTTAAGATTACCATTTGTGAGAAATAGCCTATTAAAATGAAACAGTATTATTCCGTTAACCATACTTAATTTTTCTTTAGTGGACAGTAGAAAGAGTTAATCACACATCATGCACTTTTGGGCCTCAAAGTACCATTGTAACTTGTTGGGAATATAGCCCCCAGTTCTTCCACATTCCCATTCTGCCTGCAACATTGTTTCATAGCTTCTGCTCATCACTCTAATAACTCCTTCTTCTTCCTCATTTCTTAGCTGATAACCTTACTTTTCTACTTTTATTGAGCAAATTGAAGCTCACAGAAGAGAACTTCCACCAGCTCCTGCCACCACGGCTTCTCACCTCCCAGGATCTGTGCTCGCACTCTCTGCTGCCTCCTCATCACAGATGTTATCTAAAGCCAGTTCCCCTGGATGCCCCCTGGATCCCATCCCTTTCACCTCCTCCAGGCTGTCACTCCTACAACCGTCCCCTCTCTCTTCTACATGATCTATTTTGTTTTTCAGGTGGATGGCTCCTATCAGTTTATAAACATACATCCTCTTAAAAGAAACAAATAGCACTCCTTGACCCTATCCTCCCCCGCCAGTTGCCCCCCACCCCTGTGTCTCTGTAGCAAATCTACAAAGAGTTGTTTATATTTCCTATCTTCATCTTCTCTTTAGCCATTCCCTTTTATGTCCCCCCTGGCCTCTTCCCTCATCTCTCACTCCATGGAAACTGCCTCGCCAAGGTCATCAGTGACCCTGTGCTGCTAAATCCAGTCGTCTGTGTTCAGTGGTCATCATACTTGGCCCATCAGCAGAATTTGACACAGCTCTCCACTTCCTCCTCCTCCTTTACTTGATGCCCAGGTCATCCCTCTTCCTCTTTTCTGCTTTCTGTCACTGTTTGTCCATCTCTTTTGCTGGCTTCTCTCTTCTCTAGCCCTTCAGTATTGGGGTGCCCCAGAGTTCAGACCTGGGTCCTCTTCTGTCTCTCTGCTCATTCCTTTGGCAATAGCAACCAGGCTTAGGAATTGAAATACCCCTGGTTTCTTGATTTGCTTATAGCTACCAGATTTGTTGTCTCAGACCAGACCTCTCTCCCCGAAACTCCAGACTCGTATTCAACTGCCTACTAGACATTTCTGTTGCAATATCTAATAAATATCTTAAACACGGCACTGAAGAACTGAGCTGATTTCCAACTCCTTCTAACCTGCTTATTCCCACCTTTCCATTCCTAGTCAACAGCAAGGCCATCCTTCCATTTGTTCAGGCCCGAACATGTTGGAACCATATCCTTTCTCTGTCTTTTTCTGTTACACACACATGTCCAGTTAGGAAGTTCTGTCGGCTCTACCTTTATACACTCCCGACCCCGCTCTCAGCAGCTTCCGAGGAGCCACCTGGAGCTCCTTCCTAGATTATAGTCAATAGTCCCCTGCCTCCGTCTCTGCTTCTATGCCATCTCTTGTCAACAAAGAGCCAGGGTGTGCTTTAAAACTGTACATTGGATTATGTCAGTCTTCTTGGTCAAAACTTAGTAATGGGTCCCTTTTCACTTGGAACCAAAGTCCTCACAGAGGCCTCCCAGGCACCTCCCCTGCTTTCTCCTTCCCCTGCACTGTGCTCCACCCACACTGCCTCTGGGCTGCTCCCCAAATACACCCAGAAAGCTCTTGTCGCAGGGCGTCTTCTTCTAGCTGTTCCTTCTTCGCATCTTCAAGCATGCATTCCAATGCCAGTCTTCAGTGACTTCCACCCGCACCATCTGGAGTTCCTGTCTGCCTCCCACCCAACCCCCACCTCCTGATTCCACTTCCATCATTCCCCTTTTAATTTTTCCAGAGCCCGTGCCACCCCCTAACAGATACTGCCTCTTTTCTCTACTAAACTCTGAACTCCCAGTGATGAGGCTTCCTGTCTATTTTGTTGACTGAGAAAGCCCAAGTGCCTGGAACAGGGGCTACTTACTAGATTCTAGTACACAGTAGGCACTTAATATGTATTTGTTGAAGGAATGAAGGGACATTGATTCCATCTGATGGAGACCTTCTAATGTGCGAAAGGAATAGTTTTCCTTTCTTCTTGAGAGGGAATGACAGTTCCTTGGAGATCAGTGGCAAGGTCTTTTTGTTTAATTCTATTGTCCTTTAGGTGGGGAGAGTAGGCTAATTTTTCGAAGGGATATATTCCAGTGTGGTCACTGCCATGGCTTTTGCAATACTGGTAGCTGCCAAAGCTGGTAGGCAGCTCACACCTGCCTGTGGAGTTAAACACCTGCATCTTGATGGCCTGTAGCTTGCTGTCATTGATACCCCCAACAGACTGCCTGCTGTAAAATAGGTTCCCAGTGGAAGCTGCACATGTGAAGCACCGAGTGAATGTTAAACTTTGCCAGTGCGTTGGGTGATGCACCTTTTGTCTTATCTTTTCCTGGAGTTTTCTATTCCAAAGAAGAGAGGTTTTGTGATTGGCTTCTGGTCCGCTGTGACATTTGCATGCTGTTTTTGGCCAGCACGCCCTCAGCTGGGAGAGACAGCTGGGCCTTCACTGCCCCCCTTGAGCCCAGAGGCAGGGCCTCTGCTGTATCCACTTGATTTCTCAAGTGCACAGTATCTGAAATCTGTTTTAGCACTGATTTGATTATGTGCCTGCTTCTGCTCATAGACTGAGCTCCATGAAGGCCGAGCTCTGTAGTATCTGTCCTGGTGCACTGATATCCAGGCGGGTTTCATGAACGTTAATGGGATTGTGAGTGATATTACCAAGGTGGAGTCTCATCAAAAGTTAGGCATTAGGCACTTGGAGACAATTCTGGAGATGGATGGTGGTTATGGTTATACAATGTACTAAATGCCACAGAACTATATGCTTAAAAGTGGTTAAAATAGTAAATTTTTTGTTTTGTGTGTTTTACCACAATTAAAAAATTGGAAAAAAAAGTACACGTTAGGCATCTGTCTCACCTGAGGGTTTCAGCCCCAGGCAAGTTCACTCTGGATTTGGTGAGACTGAAAAAATGACAACAGAACATTTGGGATAAAAGGTCTTACACCAAGCTTTATTCTTGTGATGGCAGGTAGAGCACTAGAAACCTGTCCTCCTCCAGGGAAGTCTGCATGCAGCAAGCTGGTCTCTGTCTCTGGGTCTCTCTGCCACTTCACAGCCCCAGAACACTGGGTAGAGCTCTTTATAGAGAGTCAGTGATAGCCCATTGCCAACACGTGTGCAAGCAGGTGCTTGCAAGCATTGCACATGTGCGCTGGGAAAACAGACCAGGGTCAGATGAGGACCCCAGCTGTGGAACTTCCATTTCCCCTACACTTGACCCCTCCATGATTCTTGCCTCATAATCTACATGCCCTCAATCTTCCACAATGGTCCCTGTGCAGGAAAGCTGGAACATTATAGCCAAATTCCACACCAACAGAGGCTACAATAATATACAAATAACAATGAAAATTATGATACAGATAACAACAAAAATTATGATAATCCTCAAGCCTGAGGAGACTGATTGCCACCAAGTGGTCATTCCAGCTGTATTCAAACCAGTTGTACTCAGATGAGTTCATGACTTGCACTTTCTGTGCCAACCCTGCAAGCAGCAGTTTTTGCTGAGGTGTCTGCCCAATCCACACAGAATTAGAGGAGATTAACCTTAAGAGCAATAAGACAGAAGTTTTAATGATACCAACATAGGCAAATCTTGGCCATCAAGTAAGATGCATGCAAGAGAGTGGTCCTGTGATAGGACTGTGGCAGGAAAGGGGGTCCTGTCTGGGTCTAATATACCATAGCTTTGCCCCTATCCCTGTGGGAGTTACTGGAGGGTCTATGTATAGTGCTACTGGAGGTACATGCACTGTCCATAATCATAAAAGAAATCTCCCCAATAAGATGCTCCTACCTTCCAGTCATTTAGGGTTCACTACCATGATCTCTGGGGGCCACTCTGCCTTTACTCCAGGAATACACAGGAGGCCCCAAGGTGCCAGGAGTGCCAGTCATTACTGGTCCATGTGTCAAAATGTCCAAGGTCACATCCACTGAATGGAGTCTCTAGGGTTTATTACAGTCAGTGCTGGTAGCAAGATGTTATTCTGGTGGCCAAACCCCAGCTTCAATAATTCCTCCTTGGTTCGTATTTGCAATTGTATAGGTAGCAATGTGTGTAAGCATGGCTATAGGACTCAATGCCCCTTTCCATGGCTTTTCATTCAAATGCTGTAGTACTCTGCAGAAGAAGACTGACCATCCCTGTAGACTATTGGTGTCTGACCTCACACCAGACTTTAATAATCCATTGTTCCAGTCTAGCATGCCTGCTGCAGTAGTATTATATGGTACATGAAACTTCCAATTTATCCCTAATTGTTGCACCCATTCTTGTAGTGCATGTCCAGTGAAATGGGGGCCTTGATCACTCTCAATTATCTATGGTTGGCCGTTGGCTGCAAAAAGACGCTCTAGGCTTCTTTTGGTCATTTGGTGTTCTGCACAGTGTGCAGTAAAAACAACCAGAAATCCAGTTGCTGTGTCCACACCAATCACGACATATTGATATGCCTCTGTCACAGGCTGAGAGGCCCAATATAGTCTATCTGTGACCTGATGAAGGGCACTGGCCCCTTAGCTATTGTCTCATGTTTCTACAGAACTCAGTGTAAGTCCCTTCTAGAGCATACAACACACTCCTGCTGAGCTTTGCTAACTTCTTCAAATGCCAAAGGCAGGCTCCACTGGCAGGCTACAGTCCATGTTGTCTTTTGACCTGTATGCAGCAAACATTGATATAACCATTGGTCCATACTAGAGGCAGGGTTTCCTTCTAGACAACATACATGGGCCAATTCATCTCTTCATTGTTTCCTAGGGAGACCAGTGGCAAAGGGCCTGTCATAAGATATACTGTAACTGTTTTACAGTTTGACTGGAGGCCTGTAAGTTTTGCCACAACTTTTGCCCTCAAAGGGGTCAGTGACTAGCCATCCAGTTGGCATGGTACCATGTCAGTAGCTAGCCACAGAGTCAAGCCTCAAAAGATGGTCCAACTGTCAGTGCAAACAACTATAGGGGAGGACTCCTGGGTGATCATGAGCCATACTGCCCACAACTCTGCCCATGCACTGCTCTTCCCCTCACCATCTTCCATCCATATTGTCTCAGTCTTAGGATGGAAAGCTACAGTGCTCCATTTTGGGGGCTGCCCATGGCTGGAGCCATCTGTATACCATGCATCTTCGGGTATAGGGACTCCTCTCCCGATAAGGGCTCTCTGCTACTAATGGCTCTAAAGCAAATTCTTCCTGCCTTTCATTGGTATATGTCACTGGCCCCAATAAGTGTTGGAGTTAGGGGCTAGTAGAGAGGGCACTATGCTGCTGTAGGTATGCACCCCACTTGGCTAGTTTCGATGGCTGTGCCCTGCCACTCTGAGGCTTTTGGGTCCTGTCTTGTACCCACTCTGCAAGGGGATAGGTGGTTATTACCTTTATAGGGGCCATCCCAGTGATGGGCTCCACAGCAAGGCATGGTACACGCAGTCAATTTATTCTCTGTTAAGGTGTACTATACCTCTGCTCCTTTCCAAAGTTGTGACCAAAATCCAAAAGGTTGGTGAATTTGTTAAAGTCCCTGCCAGAGACCCCAGCCATAACCATCTTCAGTTATATGAACATCCATCTCACGGGACTTTGATGGGTCTATCACACTTGAGGCCTGAATGGCCTTGATTGCCCATTTTGCAGTGGTAAAAGCAGACACACATGTCTCATCCCTGTTCCACCTGACACCCTTTCATACCAAATGGTATAACGGCTTCAGAATTTGTGTCAAGGGTGGAATAAATACTCTCCAGTAGCCTAGAAGACCCCAAAACTTTTGGAATAATGCCACAGTTGAAGGGATAGAGAAGGTCTGGACTTTCTAAATGACTGCTTCTGGGATAACTTTAGTCTTACCTGACCAGACTACTGCCAAGAATTTGACTGACAAACCTGGTCTCTGGGCCTTGGTGCTGTTCATGGGCCATCCTTTCTCCTGTAGATGTTGCAGCAGCCTAGGTCTGTACCTTCTAGGTCTGGAAGAGAATCAGATGTGAGCATGATATCATTAATATGTTAGTATAGCCACACTGTTGGTGGTTTCTGCCATGCTACCAAGTCCTTAGCTACAAGTCTGTGACAGATGGTGGGACTATGCAGTACCCCTGTAGAGGGACAGTGAAAGCCCAAAGCCATCCTGACTTTCCTGCTTTATGTCAATTGACAAGAAAAGCATTACCAAGGTCCACAATATAATGATATGTCCCTAGTTCATGACTGAGGGTATCCATAAGGGCTGCTGTAGAGGGGACAGCAGCATGCAGAGGGGATATGACTTTATTTATTTCTCTGTAATCCATGGTTATATGCCAGGAGCCATCTGACTTTTTTACTGGCCACACCAGTGAATTACAAGGGCTAGGGTGGGCTTTATAATGCCCACCTCCTCCAGGTCCTGGAGAGTTTCTCCAATGTCTTTATTCCATCTAGACAATTCGTACTGCTTTGTATTAGTCACCTGCCAAGGCACAGGCAAAGCTATGGGCAGGTGCTTAGCATGTCTCCTTAGAACTGCCTTCATCACATGTATCCTCAGTCTGAACTCCCCTGCAGGGTTCTGCAACCATAGACCCTGCAAGATATCTATCTCCAAAATACATTTTGGGATGGGAGAGATATATACAGTATATTCCTTTGTGGGTAGATGCCCCTTTTCCAACAGGATTTGGGCTTGTTTCACTCTGGTAGACTTACCCCTGTATCCATCTATAACAGTGGGGGGTCCTGGGAAAAGCTCTTGGTTGCCATAAATCAGTGAACATTGAGCTCCTGTGTCCACCAGAGCCAGGACACATTGTACATTCACTGGGAACCAGTGAATTGACATTTCAACATGTGGCCTCCAGTCCCCACCTTTTCACCCAAGGAGGGTGCCTTGACCCTCCCCTCAGTCAAACCGTACTGCGCAATCATCTTCCTGTGAGGGTCCAGGCAGGGCTGGCTCAGTTCTACCAGGAAGTCCTGCAGGCACGATCTGGACTTGTGGTTTGCCTCCACCCTCCATTTCTTGATCCTCACCTTAGGCAACTGCTGAAACTGCTGCTCAAGCTTCAGTTGTTGCCATAGCTCCAGTAAGATTCTATTTGACTTTCCATTCACTTTCTTGTCTGCTCCTGACTTTATCAAATCAGCCCACATCCAGGTCCTTGTTATCTTCACAGGGCCCTTTACACTCTTCCTCTGAGTACTGGGTCATATTCCCTTTTGTGCTCACATTGTTTCATCCTCTCCCAAATCTGCTGCTGCACAGGTCACCTCATTTATGGGCTGTCCTCAGTGAGGGGCAAGAATGTCCACTTGGGGCGCAAAGAGGGATGGGGAAGTCATTTGAAGCACCACATTTCTCATCCCTGCAGTAAATAGCTCCTCATCCAGGCCATATTCACTGGGCTATAAATGGCATTTTTCATCCCTGACTCCTGTAACACCTGTTGGAGCTCAACATACATCTGCCATCTAGTGGGAAAAGATGGTAAATCACCCTTATTGGGCCATATAGTGCACAGGGCAACCATAAACCCATCGAGGAGGAAATGATTCTCTGGGATCTGATGGGCATTTTGCAGTCACTGTCACAAGGAAGGATAAACTATCAGGGGAACCAGGTTTCCCATCTCTGATCCAGACAGAATGATTCCATCTACCCCTACATCCCAAAGGCACAGAAGCCAAGCTAATATTGACTCCAAGAGCTTCTACTGAAACTGGGAGTCCAAATTCACCAGCTCAGCCTGTGTATAGCGGCAGAGCATAGAGTGCTCCACGACCTGGGGAGGGGGCTGTGCCTTTCCCAGAGGAACCTGCAGTTGCTGCCTCTTTATTTTCTTGACTACACCAGGCAGGCTTTCAGTAGAAGAGGGGTTGGTGCCTCTGGCACCACCAGCACTCCCTCGCCCTTCTGTGACATACCTCTACTGCTTCCAGAGCTGGTAGCAGCTTCCTCACTGCTCCCCCGAGTGTCTCCTCTGCTACCTCCTTTACCTTTTCTACAGTGCCTCATAGCAATGCCATCTCAGTCTTCAGGAGCTCTTTTACCTTCTCCTCAAAACCTTGCAGCCTGCATTCTCGCACTGCCTCCCCTTGTGCTTCTTGCAGGAGCATGTGCTCCTCCTTCATGGCCTTTACCTTCTCCTCAGCACTTTTCTGTGATGCCTTCTTGTTCCCCAACAAATCTTTTTCCTCCACAGCATTTCACACTTACATACTCATTCTCCTTTCAGGAGTTTGTCTTTCTCCCCCATGGCTTTTTTTTAATACTGTGAGGAATAACCACCGCCTTGGGGGCGCTGTGTTTCTGTAAGAATCTCCCAGTCTGATGGAGGGCCTCTGTCACTGCCTCAGGCATCAGCTCCACCTCCTCCCATTCCCGGGGAGGGGCTCACTCCTTTAGGAAGAAAGCCATCTCAGCCTGCATACCCACTGGGGGACACCGAAATTCCTCCTCGTCCATAAGGGATTTCTGCAGTATTTTCCCAGCCTTAAGGGCAGCCCGTTGAAGCACCACTTCCATGAGGGCAGCTTGTGCTATTTTTTGGTTTACAGCAACTCCTGTCAACTGTGCCAAGTGTCTCACCTGAGGGTTTCAGCCCCAAGCAAGTTCACTCTGGATTTGGTGAAATGGAATGTTTTTGGGGTAAAAGGTCTTACACCAAGCTTTAGACTCGTGATGGCAGGTAGAGTGCTAGGATCCTGTCCGCCTCCAGGGCAGTCTGCATGCAGCAAGCCAGTCTCTGCCTCTGGGCCTCTCTGCCACCTCACAGTTCCAGGGCACTGGGTGGGGCTCTTTACATAGTCAGTGATAGCCCATTGCCAACACGTGTGTAAGCAGGTGCCTGCAAGCATTGCACATGTGCACTGGGCAAGCAGACTAGGGTCAGGTGAGGATCCTGGCCATGGAACTTCCACTTCTCCTACACTCCACCCCTCCAGGATTCTTGACTGACAATCTACATGCTCTCAATCTTCTGCTATTGTCCCTGTGCAAGAAAGCCATTTTGTGCTATTAAAAATGCCCCTTACTTCTGTCTGGTTATCCATCTATGTTTTTCAGTTTGATTCACTGTACAGTTTGTCTCCTGCTCCCATATTCCTTTGATAAACTCCTTTTTATTGATCACCCTTCCATCCAATTTAACATTTAAAATTTCTACATTTTAAAGCCATGGATAAGTAGACCAGAAGCTCATGAATTAAAGACTCAGGTCCTCTCTACCTCAGCCTGGGTTCACATCTCTGTGCTACCATTTATGAGTCTTCTTTGCCTTTTTGCAGTGAGTTTCCTCACCTACAAACTGGTGAAGATAGGTTAGGGAACTCAGTCTCATTTTAATCCCTTGTTTGCCTTCCAGTTTCACCGACCTTGGCTTGCAGAAGACCGTTGCCATGAAGCCTTCCTCTCTGTTTGAAGTCTCAGTCCCCTTTCTGTTACTGTCCTTTGAATGTTCCCACCTCTTGTGCTCACAGTGCCCCTTGTCTCTATCTCTTCTCCCAGCCCTGGCATCTCCAGATAGTTCCTGTTATTCAGTTTGAAGGTCCCCACAGGCCTGGAGCCCTTGCTTCACCCCCACTCACCCCACTAGAATGTGGATTCCTCAGTATGTTCTTTGAGCTCCCAAAGAAAAGACTGGGACTGCTGTGGTGACCTGCACAGCGCCCCTTGGAATACAGCAGGTGCTCAGTAAGTAGGAGAATTAGGCAGGACCCAATGATCAAATGAAAGTGCCTTCCTCCAGACCCCATGAGAAGCTCACTTGTGACTCAAATCTGGCTCCTTAGTTTAGTTTAGTGTGTGTTTTCTGCTGATAGCTTGGCCATTACCTTGAAATTTGGGTGCTGAGGGGAGAGGGCAGAGCATCCACGCTCTTCCTGGGCTCTGGGGCCCTGCCTGCTTCTGCAGCCCCCTCCTGGCAGTGGAGCCCCGGTGCCGGGCAGCAGGACGCGGCGATCAATAATCCGCCTTCCACTGAAGTCCAAAGGAGAGCCGCACAACTAGTTGAGGGTGTGGGAAGCAGTTCTTTGGAGGAATTCTTTTCTGAATTAAGTTTTGGACCTTTTATTTTTCTCAGTAACCTAGGGCTGAAGAAACAGTTTGTCTTAGACACATGAAAGGTGAGGAAGCAGGCTCTCCCACCTGAGTTCAGACTGGGGCCTGAAGTGTTTGTAGGGCAGACAGGCTTGTGCTGCCTTGGGTGTCTGTTTGCATGAATTCATGCCTTGTTCTATTTTTTCCCAACAGAATGAGGAGTGTTTTGGGCCAATCTGAGCCAAGTACCTGAAGAGAGAGAGACGGGGTGGGGGGACTGGGGAAAGAGAGGGGAGATAGTCAACTATGTATGGAAGTGTTAGTGAGGGGCAGGGCAAGTAAAGGTGCTCTAAGGATTCTTGGTTCCGTGGATGGATTTTGATCTTGGATGGGGGTAGAGGAGAAGATTCAGAAAGCTGACATGACAGATCTGTTCTCATGAAGAATTTTGTGTGACCTATGGGCCTAAACAGGATTTGTCAGGACCTGGGGGTAAAGTAACCATGGAGGGGTGTTCTCTCTACCTCTTCTTGGAACCCAGCCTCTCTTCTGGCATCTTGATGAATCTTTGAGGATATCTCTGGGTCAGCAACAGCATATCTGGGGTACAAGTAATGGGATTTGAGTAAATGTTAAATCCAGTTGCAATAGGATTTCAGTCAGGCTGGCTCGGGTATCTGACCCTTGTCAGTTGCTGTGCCTGATTTAGACACACTAGCTAGCCCCTTTGGCCATCCCACTCTGTCATTCTTTCTCTGACTTGGACCTCAGCTGACAAGTTCAGACCAGCCACAAATAAGAGGATGGTTCCGGGGCTTGTACTGACCAGGGCTGAGTGCCTATACCGTGGAGTCCTATAGACCCAGGCCTCATTTCCAACTCCACTCTGTGACATTGGGGATGTTTCTTACCCTCACTAAGCTCATTGGTTTTCTCATTGGCAAAATGGAAATAAGATTGTGGTGAGGATTTAAGAAAATCAGAGAGGGGAGGGGTTTTGTCACAGTCTGACATTCAGTGGTTACTGATGTTGCTGTATTATTATTCATCTTAGTATGCGATTGGAATCCACTTACTCCTATAGAGTTTTTGCTTTTCTGTGTAAATTTGTATAACTGAACTTGTTTCCTGTCCGCAAAAGTTGTGTGAGGGACACGGCTGTCACTTCCATTTTTCAGAATGAAGAAACTGAGGCCTAAAAGGGTGAAGTGTGTTTCCTTGGTTCACACAGCTGGACTGAGGTGTGGCTGGTGAGCATTTGCGGGAGTTGGTCCAGTGCATTTATTCACACTAACATCACGGGTAAATGACAGCTAAACACATTTATTACTCTGTGGGTCACAGACAGGCAGGTGGATGAAATACCGCATGTGTGGTGTGTTTTTGATCAGCTACTCTCAAAGTCTTTCTTGGAATTTAATGGACTCACAGAGTTGCACAGGTGTGACCCTGAGGTAACAGATTGAATTTATATAAATCACGCACAGAGGCTGTCCCACAACTTTGCAGACATACTGCAGGCCAGCATGGGGTTTGAGGTGCTGCTGAGAGCTCACATCTATAGAACGCTTCTCATGTGTGTCCCCTTAATCCTCAAGGCAAGCCCACTGTCATTGTCACGTTTCACACATGAGGAAACGGAGACCAGGGATTTGCGGGGTGAGTGTAGCGAACGGCCAGGCCTTGAACCCTGGCAGTCAGACTCCACGCCCCGCTGTCACCCTCTGTGCAGCCCTGGGAGGCAGCTGATGAACACAGTTCATCAAAAACGCACTGTGAACCCACAGATGAAAGAGGAGGTCTGGGAACACGAAAAGGATCTTTTGTGAACCGAAATGCTCATCAGCTGTGCTCTGTGTGTCAGTGAGGAGCCACCGTGAACTCCCAGTTCGTCTGGCACAGGGCTGATTTATGAGGATTTGCTCAACTCTACCAGCTGGGTAACAACTTGGAGCTTTTAACATTTCAAGGGGAAGAAATGAATAAACAGGCGTTGGGATGGAGCCAGCCAAGTTCCCAGGGAGGGCTGAAAGGTGGGCTCAATTGAGAGAAGATTTGACGCATAGTGCAGACAGCTCTTTAGATGCAATTTTGAACCAGCTCCCAGTAAACAAGTCAGGGAATCAGAATTTGAGGGTCAGTTCTCCATTTGCCACAGATAAGAGCTGTTGAAAGAAACCTTTATTTGTATTATTGTGGGTATGAGAGGTTGCCTGAGTTAGGTAGATTATTAAGTCAGATGGAAAAGAAAAACTAGCTGTCCAGATATTAGCAGGTAATGAGCATCCTTATTGATACTAAATTTGATGAAATCACCACCTGAAATTTGTGAACAATTAGAATGTTTGTAGTTTATATTCTGTTAATACCTCATGCATATTTCTGAGCCTTTTATCCTTGGAACACAGGACACCCTATTACGTGTACTTTTTTTTTAGTCATCTAATACCAGGGATCTGCTTTACATAGCCTGTGTTGTCCTCTGGAAAAACATAAAATTTGGATATTTTTGTAGCATTAGCATAGGAGGCCAGTATTTCTATAATCCCTCAACACGTCTCAGAAAGAAAGCCATGTGACAGTGAGTGGACAAGTGTGTGTCCAGGATATAATGACTGAAAGTACAAAGTTGTATGAACTGAAATGAACAAGCTCTGCTTTTCTCAGGTTCAGACAACTGAGTTTTCTCTCTTATCTGCTCTGGGTCATGTCCACATTGGTGTGAACACAGATCATTCTTGAGGGCCATTGGCTATATTTGGATTAATAATGCACCTAAGAATTCCCTGAGGTTCTTTCTGCTTTGGGGGAATCAGTGACTCAGAAAACCCTTTGTGCTTATAAGAAGAGCCTGGTCTGGAATGTTCTGATCATCTTCTGGCAGGTCCATTTTAGGATGCAAGTGAGGAAGGAGAAGAACAGGAAAATACAGGGAAAAAAATGGGTGGAGAACATTATAATACTTATTTGCTTCTAAATCAGAATAAATGGGCAGCTTTCTACCAAAGCAAAAATAGACTGCAAACTCTTTACCCAGCTCTGGGTAGGACACTTGTCCATCCATGCAGTTAGATTTATTGCAGAGACTGAAAAATTAATATTAGTGCAATTTTGAAAAATGCTTTTAAGAAATTAGAGCCAGACTTTGGCCTTAGAAGTAAGGAACTTAAAGTTGCTTGGGCTGTAAGGAAAGATGGGGAGAAAAGCTCTCAGCATGTGTTAGGATTCTCAGCTGAGTCCTTGACAACAGTTCTCGCTTGTGTATCTGTCAAAGGCAGTGTGGCTAACCCAGCCTGGTGCTCATGAAGTCTCCATCTCTCCAGATGAGCCAGGTAGCAAGCATTTCAGGAGCACCTACAGTGCATCTGCCTGTGGCAGGACTCAAAATAAAAATATTACCGTTGACACTATAGCTTCACTTGCTGGGAGAGATGGAGTATCAGTGGCTGACAGCCATCTACCCCCGAGAGGGCAGCAGGGTGGTACCCACCACCCGCCGGGCAGGAGGCCTGCCTTCCCTGCTCAGGTGTATTGCCTAGTTGTCTGTCTTGCTCTAACGGCTGCTCCCTAGTGATGGAATTTTGAGTAAGATGTTTTATCTGTCTGAGCCTCAGTTTCTACAACTGTACAATGTTCAGTACTTGTCCTAGTTCACAAGGTTGCTGCCAAGTGATGTTAGATAGAAGGTGAATGCATAGCTCTCCAAAGTGTCCTGTTAAATAGAAGGTGTTAACAGTAAAAGGATGAATTGTCTTAACTTCATTGAAGGGAAAACTCAGTTCCACCAGAGGAGGTTCTTCCCTGCTTCTGGGCGGCATGTTGGAGGCCCAGGTCAGAGGGCGGGCTGGCGGAGTGGGGGTGGCCCCTCAGGGCACGCTGTACTGGGCTGCCGAGCTTCGGAGATGGGTGGCAACCACGTGAGGGGTGCTACGAATGTGCACACCCATGCATATACTCCTGTGTGAGATGGTGTCGAGACCACTGCATCCTTTTAGCCATTAAGTGATCTCACTCTCTCACCTTACCATCTACTTGTGCTGGTTGATAGCAATGTCAGTTACCCAGACCCTCCACCTTGGGACACTCCCTGGTGGCCACCATGATTGTTCATCCCCACCACCCACCTGGCCTGGGGCTGTGAGGCATGCACAGAGAGGAGAGGACCTAGCTGACATGCGATATTTGAACTTGAGCAGCATGTCAGTCCTGTGGACCTCCCCACCCATCCCCTTTTGGAACAATACCACTGTTTTATTCTTAGAGTCAGTATAAGGACACACTCACTCAAGTTTTGAGGGTACAGAGATATTCCTCCCACCAAAAAAAGCAGCACTGAAATGTAAGAGAATTCCTAGTAAAAACAGTTAAAACCAGATCATGTCACAGACTTGGGTCCTTTCTTTATTCTTCCCTGACTCTTCAGCCCCTGTGTGAATGTCAAATGTTTTCTGCAGAGAAAGGGAGCCCTAAGGGATCTCAGGTGCAAGCTTAGGCATACCTGGAAGGAAGGTTTGGGACTGGGTACACCTGGGTGGTCATGAGAACCCCAGATCTCAGGGCCTTGATTCCCAGTTCTCTATTCTACCTCACTACACTTTTTGTGTTCTGATTTTATTTTATTTTATAATAACAAAAAAGTACTTAATCAATGTAGAATATATTAAATAACAGCAAAAGAAACTACAAGTCACCCTTATTCCATTGCTTATGTACAGGTATAAGTGAATATTTTAGTACATTTCCTTCTAGTCTTTTTTCTACATGTATGTGTTTCCATATTGCTTCAACTTTTGACCTGGAGTAGAGAATTCTACTGTTTAATTAATTCCTTACACACTTTGACTCATCATCTTCTTTATATAGTTCTACTTATAGGAAAGGATTTTTAAATCTTAACGTCTTCACTTAGGAAGAAGGTTCTGCCCCCAGAGAAGATATAGATGTGCCACACCATTAGCAAGACCCATGATGCAATTCCTATGTGATAGAAAAGGCTGTGAAATCACATCTCATTCAGATATCTGGAAAATCGTTGAAAGTTTTGCAGTCAGGGCTGCTTTTGAATCTAACACTTTCTAGAAGCAAAGATGGGATGCAGGATGGAGTGAACTGTTGATACGGTGCCCAGAGCTAGAGGGTCAGAAGAGCTGGAGGACTGTGTGAGTTTGCAATGGAAGACTTTGCAGTTTTTATTAGAACCATGTATGTGCACACAGAGTGATTAATAAATAACTGTGCACTGAGTTAACTGGGTCATTGCTGCAGGGAGGAGAAACAAATGAATCCTCACAGGTCATATTTTGTCTAGGGAATGAGGGTTAAACTGGGCATGAGCTCACAGAATTTCTAATGCCTCCTTCCTGCCCCGCGGTTGGATTTAGGAAAGAAAAAAAAAAATGCTCAAAAGCAAATACTTGATTGTGGCAATTGTGGTGAGAGTTCTGGCATCCCTTTTATTTACCATTAACTTGTATTTCAAAAAGACTAAGAGCTTTCTTGGAGAGCCAGTAAGTTCTGTGTAAGAACTATAGTACTTCATCTTGAAACAACCCTGAAGACACATTTACTTCTAAATTAAACATTTCTTTTAAAGCTTTTTTTTTTTTAATTTTAGAAAAATACTAGATAGGTGGCAAATGAAGAGAATAAAAAACACTTGTATGGACTTCCTCGGGATGACCATGGCTGCTAACGTTTTGGCATATATACCCTTCCTGTCCTCTGCCCTCCCACTCCTCTCTTCTCTCTGCCTTATGGATATTACTAGTCGCCTATTGTTGGTCAATTAGGACTCCCCATTGCCCCATTATAAATAATGTCTCAGCAAACATCTGTGTTGCTAAGTCTGTGCATGGAACCTAAATTACTTCTTTGGGTACATACCCAGCAAAGGAAGTATTGGGTCAACTGGCATAAACATTAATGATGTCATGCAGGTACAGGTATACAAGTGTATAAAGCGTACTGCTTTTACCTTGTGACAACAGTGTTTTCTCCTTTACTCAACCTTCATCAACACTTACAAATTTGGTATCAAGGCAAAATAAAAACATTCCAATTTTTACTTCTTTCATTATATAATGAACTAAAAAACATTTTCATTTTCTTCTTGTGCATTTAAATTTCTCCTTCAATGACTTGCCTGTTCATGTCACCCTGCTCCCTACATCCCCATCCCAACCATCACCATTTTCAGAGGTTGTTACAAAGTAACATTTTTTAATGCATCACAAATATTTGAATATATTTGCATTATGCTAGTAAAATACATTGCTGTAGGTTTCATATTTAAGAAAGATAATAGCACTTGCAAATGGGACACGAGAGACAAACATGAAGATGAGGACATTTAGGAACTGTCTGAAAGATTTTGGAATTGGCACGTAGCCACTTTTTACTGAAGGGATTATACATGTGGAAAAGTGCATATCATAAATTGTTAGGTGAGATGACTATCATAAATCAAACGTATTTGTGAAACCAGCACCAAGCCCCAGAAACAGACCATCATTAGCACCTTTGAACACCAGCTCCCATCCTTGATTTCTACCAGCACCAGTTCATTGTGGCTCTCTGTGTACTTTCTAAATTTATATCTGGCTTCTTCTCTTTTGCTCTGCACTATGTGTACAAGATTCATCTGCCTTTTGTGTACTTGTGGTTGTCCATTCACCTTGCTCCATCGTGTTCTGCTGTGTGAGTATACCATAGTTTATGAGTCCTTCCTTCTGCCGATGGGCGTTTGGCAGTTTCAAATTTTTGGTTACAAATAATGCTGCTGTAAGCAGTCTAGAACACGTCTTTTAGTGTTGAGAATGGAGCTGACATCTTAACAAACTTTCATGAGCCCGCATCGTCCTTTTGTCCTCCCCACTGACGTCTCTTGAGCACAGTAAAGAACTGCAGGGCTGCTTATTTTACTTTATTTTTTTGTCTTCCCTTGATGTTACTTAAGTAAGGATCAGAGTCGTGAAGTTCTTTTAACAAGGTACCGGGTTCTGATTTAAATTGTAGCTAATAACCCTTGGCTTTGAGCAGGGCTGTCATCTCTACATGAAGAATTACATTATAGGGCCTGTTGTGTTCTTCTTTATCAGTTCCTGATTCACCATAGTAAATTGAAGGTTCAAATTATCTTAAGAGGAAAGAGTTTATTAACTTATTGGTCTTACAAGCAACTTCCTAGGTTTACTAGTTTAATGAAAACCACATCTTTGGGGTAAGAAATTGGATTCAGGCCATGTGCGTGCGTGCATTGAAGTTGTAAGATGCACCAAATCTAGATCACTGCTGTGCGGATCTTTTGGTGGAATTAAATAAAAGGCATTAAGAAAATTTATAGCTGCCTTTTACCAGCTGTATGTCTGGCTTTTTCTCTCTCTTTCTAGATTCTTTGGCTGACATTAGTTTTGAAGTTCTGCCACATTCACTTATCAGCCTGTGGCAAATGTAGTCCTCACCAGAGTGAAGATGAAAGGCTGGAAGTTTAAAAAAAAAAAGGGGGGGGTATCCATGTGCAACATAAAAATGCCCTACCCTTGTAGGGGCTGGTGGTTATCTTCCCATCTCTCTGTCTCTTTCTCTCTTTTTTCTCTGTATGTGTAGGGAAAAAGCTAAATTGTTCATTTATTAATTTAGAATTAATCTAATCCATCAATTGTGGGTACATCTGTTTAAAAGTTATCAGTACTTGCCAAAACACATCTAACCAGACAATTCAGTGTCTCAGGGAGGGCCAAATGTCTGTTGTTGCATTTCCAGTGTTATGGGTATCTCTGTAAACTGTGAATCACTTTGTACTCCCCTCATGTACATGGGCTACATGTTAATCTTCATAGCAACTCCTGTTAGGTAAGGATTAAACACAGAAAAATCTGCATCTACCGATCAGTGAAACTGTTGGGTTGGTAGAGAGGAAGTCTAGAAGTCTGTGTACAGTTGTTACAGTAGGTATGGTAATTAGGTATATTAGTTCCTGTCCATTGTTCTTGCCTTATATCTGCTTGCTTATTTTCATTGTTTTAGCACCCTTAGTGTTTTATCTGCCATTAGAGTACATGAGCCTTAAATGAATAGCAAGAGAATGTTCTTAATTGATAATCTGGCAACAGTGAACAGGGGCATAAAGAATCAGAACCATCCCCTGACAAAATGCCACCATAGGTGATGTTCCTGCATCCCTCTCTCCCCCGTTCGTCTCCTGTCCTGTTTACAGTTCCCCTTTCATATATAGCATCTTGTTTCTTGGGCTCTGTTGCAAGGGCCCGCATGGACACCTGGTGCCCTTTGTGCTGGGGCTTGGTCCGGACCAGATGCTGGCACTGTCATCCCAGGAAAGAGTAGCGGCCGCAGCAAACCTGCCAACTCACCATCAGACAGCACGTGCATGTCCCCCGTTCATTCATTATTGATTCAGCCATAGAGGAGATCTCTAGCTGGGGAGTGCCAGGTTCAGGAGAGCTCAGCAAGCAGGACCCAGCCCCAACCCCTACAGGCCTGCATTCTGGTGGTGGAGATGTACAGGCAAACAGCTCATTGCAAAACAGTGTGAGGAGGGCGGGGAGGGGAACAGCCCTGGAGGATGGGGAAGAAGGAGGCAGCCTGTTTCTCCTCAGTCAGAGCCTGTGCTCAGGCCAAGCAGTTTGGGATTGTTATTGTAGACTCCGGGCTTCACAGAAGGTTTGTGAGCAGAGAAGTGCCATGTGCTTCTAGAAGATTTTTAGGCAGTGGGCCTGAGGAGCCCCAGAACGTTAGCTTTGCTTCAGTTTCCGGTACCCAGGAAGAGTTTGCTTTTGCATTCTTGAAATTAAGATTGAATGCATGGGATTCCAGGGTTCAAGAAATATCTATTACCCAGTGTTTTGTACTGTCCTCTATGTTTTGAGCTTCTTTGCAAGACTGGGTTCTACATTTCTGATAGACTGTTCTGGAATGTTAGGCTGCTCAGTGACTTTACAAATCTACTTGTTCACTTTTAAAGGGCTTTTCCAGCATCCCTTTCCATGGGTAGCCCGGCAGAACACTGAGGACCTTCAGGATTTGCTGTCACCAGCATCTGGTTTTCCATGAGATAAGACCTATAGGCATGGCATCACCAGTGGGCGAGGATATCCCAGAATGCACCAGCATTCTGTTTTGATTTAATGACCTGATAAATTATGTGGCAGATTTATATCTTCATGACCTGATCAGTGAATTTAAGCTAATCTGTAACTTCTGTTTTCTCATTTTTCAGTGTTCATGTGGAAAAATGGCCCCATATTTGGGCTTCAGGATTATGTATTTCTGAGGGGGATATTTTAAAAAGTAATTAAATAAAACTCCTTCTATCCCAGTGGGCATCCTGATGCTTTTGCAAATTATTTTAACTCTTAAAACCTACAAATAGGAATGTAGCAAGACAGTTCACACTGGACGAGGAAGTATTTTACTAAAACTTTTGGTGGTTTCTATGGTTAGTAGGATTACTTTAAAGCCAAAGATTTTCAACAGATTTGCTGTACTAACCAGGCACTGCAACCTGTTGAATAGGTTTTAATTCTTTCATCATTTCATTGTTGCTTTCTCTTGCCCTAATAAAACTGCTCCTAGAATGTAGAATTCCATTACATTAAAAACTAAACCTCTTTTTAGATGCCTTAAATCGATTGAAACATGAGAGTATACACCCATATTAGAACACTGTCTTTCAAAACTTTATAGCACAAGGGTATGCACAGGGTATAACACAGGGGTATTTTTTGTGATTATTTTTCTGTTCATGCTATTTAATTAGAACTTACATTTTTACACACCCTTTAACTTTTTTCACCCCACAGTGAATTTCTGATCTATCCTGATAGGCCCATTAAAAAGGTAAATTAATTTACAAAGGCTTAGATATTCACATTTTGGAGCCATCCAGATTTAAATGTTAGAAAAAGCCAGGTTACCTGAACAGAATGGGTGGAAGACTGAGTTGAAGCATCAGTGCAGAGAGGAAGCCTTTACATTGGCCAAATGACAATTCTTGAAAACATAATAGACAACTTTTGGAGTCAAATGCAAAGCCACACAATGTCAACGAGAGACATGGGGGTCAGGAGATCCTAGGATTTACTCAGTGGTTCTGATGTATACAGAAGACAGATGGTACATCGGATGGAGGCAGCGTTGGGTCCAAGAAAGAGTTAGTTGGAGAAAAGGCAAATCAGAGAGAGGCAATTCCATGGCAGAGGCAAGTTGGTGATGGGGATGAGCATTTCTTAGCAGCATTGAGAAGGGTGCGACTGTTGTATGAGTGAAGAGCACTCTCTAATGTAGGGCAATGGAGGATTGAAGGGAAGGGCAGGTGTAGAGAGATAAATGCCCATCTTGGTTTCATTCCGAGTAATTTACGATGCCCTTCACAAGGTAGACTATGGACTGAATACAAAGAGGTCAAAAATGCACAGAATTGTTTGTGTTTGGATGGAGGATCCGTAATTTGTGATTGCTATTTTTATTGGACAAGAAAAGACCAGGTGTGTAATGTAGATTTGAAGATTGGGTTGAAAATATAAGAAAGTGTTTCCTTCCTCCTGTCCTAGACCACTCCTCCCCAAGAAGGCAAATAAAGATGAGCCGCCTTTATTCATCACTGTGAGACTGAACTGCTTGAGAACCAAGGGGAAGAGGCAGCTTCTCTCTGAGCCAGGATTGAAGCCCAAACGATTGCCGATATTTTGCTGAATGAACTGAGAGGCATTCCTTTCATAGGTAGAGCTGTTACATTTGCTAGCTGGGCCATACTAGGATTTTTTTTCCCCTACAAATTATAGGCTAAAGAGACTCAACGGAATTTAAAAAATTGTCAGGCATGATAAAGTCACCTGGATTATATATTTTGGTTGCTGCCTTCTCAAACTGTTCTTGAGGACTTGAGCAGAACTGGACCAGGCAATGAGATGAGGGTGGAAAAATTTTTATCTCAATGGCTTGGCAGTGAACTTAAAGATTTTCTGCCAAGACATATGAATTTCCACTTATGTCAGCAAGATGTGAATTAAAGAACAAAGAAAACTGAAAAAGCAAACAAACAAAAACCATACGCATGCCCAAAGATGTGTTTTGGAGCATCAGAGTAACTGCGAATCTGATGCTCTTCAGTTGAATGTATCCTTGAGGGGTTAGTTAGGTGGAGGTTGACTAGCCTCCTTGAAAATCTGAGTTAGAGGAGACTCAACTACGACTTTCCCACACCTCCTCTAAGAAGCTTCACCTGGTCTACGCCCACCTCAGCCCCCGAAGAAGAATGCTTTCCTTTCCAGCAGTCCTCCCCCTGATGCGGACTTTGCTGCCCTTCTGGTCCACGGCACCCACCCTGTGGCCCATGCTGCTCTTCTCTGGCAGTATGTCATCTAGAAACATCGCAGTTGTAGGGGCCACCAGGGCAGCAGCCATTGGGTTTCTACTCCTCTCTGAAGGTCAGGTTTCATTCTGGGACACATGGTGACCTTGACACAGATGCATCTGTAACAAATAGGTGTGGAGGAGACTTGACCAGGGCCACTGTGTAATCTCTGTGTTGACTCAGCCAGACCTAAAGCCTCTGGGCCCAGGTTTTCACACAAGTTGCAGAAATATTCTCTCTGAACCCTGACTACGTTTGCTTCTGAACTTGGTCAGGAGATTCCCAATTTGGTGGGAATGGGGAGTCCCAAAACTTTATTCTTGCATGTGCCTCCTCCAGTCACTGTTAACAAAGGTACCTGCCAGTCTGGGTCATCCTGCCTTCAAAAACAGATCCTCAGGGAATATATCTCGCTCTACAGAGAGCACTTTCCCTTGCACTTTAAAAAAGGTGCATCAGATAACTTGATGTGTGGGTAATGGCCTTTTTCACCTTCTCCTTCCAGGGTAAGTGTAGCACTTTTGACAGAAATGCATACTTGTTTGTTTTGCGATTGTTCTTAAAAAACTCACAAAACCCAAATGACTGCAGACACACCCTAAGGTGGATGAGAAGACCCACCTTTAATCAAACACATCTCAGATCTTCTATTTAAAACTCATTATTTATCCCAGTGCTTAGCACATTGATAAAGGAAACAGGAAATGTTTTTCACCTTTAGGTTTATGAGAAAAGCCCAAATCCTTTCCTCACCATATAAAGTGTCAGATTTAAAATCATAGGGAACTGATTTGATCCCCAACTTCTGACTCTGGGGTAATTCATTTCTCTAAGCCTGTTCCCCTCCTCTGTAAAGTGAGGTGATGCCAGTACCCACCTTATGGTCATCTTAAGGTTTGGAAGCATGAATACTGAGTATGACCCTTGAACAATATGTTTGAAATGTACCTCTCCACTAATAAGTGAATTTTTTTCAGTATATTGGAAATTTTTTTGAGATTTGCAATAATTTGAAAAAATACTTTCTTTTTTCTAGCTTGCTTTATTGTAAGGGTACAGTCTAGAATGTATAGAAATATGTACGCATATATAAAATATGTGCTAACTGTTTGTGTTATCTTTAAGGCTCCTGGTCAACAGTAGGCTGTTAGTAGTTAAGTGTTTAGGGAGTCAAAAGTTACATGAGGATTTTCCAGTGTCTGGGGTGGGGGTGAGTGGCCCTAACTCCTGTATGTTCAAGGGTCAACTGTACTTTGAAAATGGTGTTGCCTTATTTTTCATGGGTATTTCCCAGGTATGCTTCATCATTGTACTGATCCTTAGCATGTATCCTTAGCATGTCCTGAGATAGGTAAGCCAGGGGATGGCACACTTTCTGTAAAGGGCCAGGCAGTAAATATTTTAGGATTCGCTTGGGCAGTTTGGGCTCTGTCATGCCTCATCTGGCCGTAGACAATGTGAAAATGAATGAGCCTGGCTGTGTTCCAATAAAACTTAATTTATGGACACTGAAATTTGAATTTCATATTCTTTTCCTGTGTCATGGAGTACTCTTTTTAATTTTTTTTTGGCCATCTAAAAATGTAAAATTCATTCTTAGCTCACAGGTTGTACAAAAAAAGCAGTGGGTATCGTTTGCCAACAATCACTCTAAAGGGATTTGCTTGGTCTTTTTTAGTACATTTGTTTATGGAGAAACAGAAATGGTTTTCTTGGGAGGATCCAAGTGTTTTAAGTCATTGTAGACAACCAACTAGAGAAGAGATTGATATTTTCAATGCAAATTTCAAGTAGGCATACTTTGTAAATGTTGACTATAAGCCTGCCCAAAGACACATCCAAGAAGTGGGTGAAAGAGATGAGCAGCTGTAATTACAGATCATTAACTTGAGTCCTTGGTTGCAAAGTGGTGATTATTCTCTCCCAAGATGCCTAGCCTGGTTCTTGGTGACAGTGTACGCTGGTTTGTTACCTTAGAGTTTTTGTGGCAGTTTCTGCATCATCTCATTTTTTTCCTAGGACATCTGTGAGAAGTTGGGTGCAGTATATCGGTGAGGCCTCATTTTGTATAAGGGCATAAGAAGCCCAGAGAAATTCTGTGACTTGCCTAAGGTTCAACCAGCGTAGGAGCAGAATCAGATCTAGGACTCAGCCTCCCAGCTTGTAGCCCAGAGTGCTTGCCACCCACCACTCTGCTTTGCATTGTTATCAAACGGAGAAAGAGGAGGTGAGTAGTGGGACCTCGCATTCATAAGTGCCATAGTTTATAAATATCCTTTTCTTATACTACTTAGTTTAATCCTCAGAAAACCCTGTCAAAGTAAGAGGGGCAAGTTTTAGTGTCTGCCTGCTATATGAGGCAACTGACATATATTCTAAGTTACTGTGGGTCACACACTGATCGGGTGCTAGAGGAAAGTCTGGGACCAAGGTTTTCTGACTCTTTATTGTACTGACTTACTGTACAACATGGCAGTTGATGTCATTAATACCCAGACATTAAAAAAATAAATTGAAAAAGAAATAACATCCTGCCCTGGTTCCAGCCCCTGGCAGTGATTTTTAAGTGGAGGTTTGTGTTATGAGAATTTTTGCTTTCAAAATGCTGCATGCCCCTCCTGTAAAAGGTTGAATTGAATGATTTTATCTTTGGTAAGTGGCCCATGTAAGTTTATTATTTATTTATTTTGGTTCTTTTTTGCTTCAGCTCCTTTGGCTAAATGAAGCACTGCTGTATTTTTATTGCGTTATCCCATCATTAAAAGAAATTGAAAAGACGCTTGTTAGTTTTAATATTGCATGCATGGAAATATATCTGGCACTTTTAGAAACAGTTACAATTCCTAATAGTGCATTTTGAGAAGTAGTCTGGTTTTGTTCTTGATTAAAAAAATAGAAACTTTCTTAAATTTGGTATAATTCGATAATCATCTTTTGTTGGGGAGAAGGTCTCTGCTTAGTGTGATGCTGATTTTATTGACTCATTCAGCATTCCTTTCCAGCCTGTGGGAGGGGAGTATGCTCTGGAGCAGCATGCAGGGCCTTTCATTTGTTGGTAAATAATCCAAGCAAAGCTGCTTCCAAGCGCAAGTTTTCCCTCTTTCTCTATAAACCATATGCTTCTTTAACTATTGGACATGTGCCCTTTCAATAAACTATGTATGGCTTTAACTGTTGGAGCTATCGTTGACTTGAACACAAACCAAACACTCAGACTGCTTCTTGCATCTAAGCTTGCAACACAATACCCCAGATGACAGTGTTAAATATTCCTTTGCAAAATAGCTGTTCAGACCTAGAAATAATGTGGAAAGATCATACGTCATTTGATTACAGCCTGAAGTCACCTTCCCTGGTAACTTTTATAGGAAGAGGTAGAATAAGTAGAACAGTAAGGATAATCTCCATGTATACCTATAGGAAAATGGCAAGCAAACCAGTGTTCTACAGACTTCCAGAGACTTTGCAGTAGACATTTTGTAGGGGTTACTAGTCATTTATAATAGATAAGAAAGTCCTACTGATCTGGCCACTTACCTGAGATTTGACATGAGCAGGTTGCTTAAACTTGTGAAGCCTCTGGATATTTATTTACCTGAATACTCGGGTGATGATACTGTATGCCTGATAGGCCTGTGGGGTTAAAGCGAGCAGAGCACTTTGCACTTAGTCCCTAGCCTGGGTTTTAGTTAAGTGCTCAGTAAATGTGAGCAAGAGCCATGGTGGTAATGACCGTTTCTAATGAAGTTTCCCTTTTAAGCCTTTCAGGAGCTGACCTGGTAAAAGCTGAGATCCCAAGTTTGACAGGGAGGGAGGTTAGAGCATTTTGGTATTTGTTTGGAAGGCACTTGTATATATAGATATGAAATAATTAATAACTATATAATTTTAAATGAGCAAATTTATTGAAATCTCTAGTATCAGTGTAAGGTGTTATCAATATGTATAAAAATAGTCTACCAAACACTTAAAGTTTTAAGAGGTGGAATAAATAATTTAAACACAACTTTAGGAGGCAGACCTGTGGGATAATTTTTCAGTTTCTGTGAACTTAAGTTAGACCTTGCTAGAGAATTATTGAAAAGGTCATATTTATGGTAGAATTAAAAATAAAAGTAAAATCAGGTGTTTTTGCACTCTGAAATGATTGAGAAATGGGAAAACATACAAAATAATCCATAGTATTTTCCTGTTATTTCAGTGCATTTCCGTTATGGTTTCCTTTTTTTTTTAATTTAAGATTTTTGTAGAGAATAGTAATATAATTCTCTTCTTACCATTTTCCCTTCCTCCAAATATTTGGTTCCTTAAAGATTTGGAGGCATGGTGAGTGAGTGAACTCTGGATTCTAATCCAGGCTCTGCTGCTTACTATCTGTATTTACTTAGACAAATACGCCTCTGTTTTTATATCTATATAATGAGAATCACAATTGTACTTACCTCATAGGACTGACATGTAAGGCCTTAGAAGAGTATCTGGCACTCAGTAAAATTCATTCCTATGTTTATTAAAATTCTTGAATGTACTATATGTAATGATATAATATTCAATCATATCATAAGATAATGAAAATTTCTTTTAATTAGTTTTCCTTATTATAAATAACACTGTGATGAACATCCTTGAAAATAAATCATTGTCTTCCTTGCTGATTACTTTCCCTTAAGATACATCTTGGAAGCAGAATCATTTGATACACCTGGCCAATAATGGAAATATTTTAGTAGCGTGAGATAGTGACTGTCTCTCTGTATTCTCCCGAGCACTCAATATTGTTGCTCTTATAATTTTATCGTAATGTTCCTAAATTTGTTTTCTGAGTGCGAGCTTTATGTCAAACGTGTATATGTTCTTTTAGGGTGGTAGTTAGCCCCCAGTGTGACTAAATCCAGCTGCTGCCTGTTTTTGTATAGCCCACGACTAAGAAAGGTTCTTTGAATTTTTAAGCGTTACCTGTGAAAATTATATGAAATTCAAATTTCAGTGTCTATAAATAAAATTTTATTAGAACGCAGCCATGTGCCTTGACTTGTATCTTGCCTATGGCTGTTTTACTCCTTCAGCAGCAGAGTTGGGCAGTTGCGAAGTTTGCAGACGTATGCTTTAGGGCACTGACCAAGATTCAAATTCAAATTTATTTTATATTTCTTGTCTCTGAGTCCAAAGGTTAGATAGCCAAAGATTCAAGTGTGGGCTTTAGAGTCTCACTGCCCGGGGCCCAGGCTCTGTCAGCAAACCAGCTGTGTGACCTGGGGAAGTAACTTAGCTTCCCTGGTCATGGTTTCCTCATTTGGCAAAGGAGTGTAATGGCATGCCTTTCTGATCAGGTTATAGTGGAGAGGAAGCCAGACAGGTGAAGCACTTGCGACCGTCTAATAGGTAGATATTAGCTGTCAGTGATTGGAACGTGGCTTATAGATCTGAGTTGGCAGGCTTTTGAAAAAAGAGATTGGTAGGAAGAATGAGTGAGACTACAATGACCCGTGTTTAAAGTAGATGAATTTGGTCTTTTGTTTTCATAAACGCTTTCAGCGGGACTTCTTGAAAATTAAAACACATTCCCTTGACTTTGGGACATAGGTTCTCCTGAGTATGCCTAGAAAGCTGAAACAAGGCCAGAGGACAGGTCCACCTCATGTTCCAGTTCCCAGTCTCACTGTAGGAGAGAATGGTGGTTGGTGTCCACCCTTCCCAGCAGGCTGGAGGAGAGGAGAGTAGTTGTGGGGTACCAAGGCATCCTGGTGTGGCTTTGACTCTGAGGATGTGCTTTGGGGGGATGAGGTTGTGTGGCTTTTCCTGCCTCCCTCGTAGATACTATCTAAGCCATTACCTGAGGTGTTTTACAAAGTGACATTGTTTTATAAAAGTCTTTGGTGGCTAAATAGCTAGAAGTAAGCTATCTAGACTATCTCATGCCTTACCTGTGGTAAGTTGTGAGGAATCAAAATGCGGTATTTTCATTTGGGTTTCTCAAAGACACATTTTTCATCACTGAGGTCAAAGTGTGTGGTGGCTAGAGGGAGCTTCTGTTGTAGAAACCGGATCCCGGCTGCACCTGGCCCTGCGCAGAGGCTCTAGGGGGAGGTGAGCCCTGCTGGCAGTCCCCAGTCTTGTCACGGTGGAGTCAGAGCCTCCAGCTCATTTCAGTACAATAATGATACTCTCTTGATATTTAAATGTATTCTACAGGAGGGTCTGATTTCTGCAATGGAGTAAGTATTGTCTTTAAAATTTTATTAAAATATAATACTGCCATATGCTCAGGCTTTCTCATTATACAGTCTTCTAAAAACAAAAACCATACAACATAAACACACCAGATGAAGGCAGTTAAGTTTGTGTTCACTCTAGCAATTTAAAACACGGTAGGAAATGGGACTTTGATGTGTGTGGGGTGGTGCAAACCTGGGAACCACCATTCGAAAGTGCTGCCAGAAGAAGCTGTTAGACTCAGGGATTTCTTCCTGCGTGCCTTCGGAGGAAGAGCAGGCTCCAGGTGCTCCCGATGGCCGGGGCTGGGGTAGGTCTCCAGAGTGACGGGATCAGTCCTGTGGAAGGACACCAAGGGCAGCAGCAGCTTGGACTCTCTGGCCTTGTGAACAGGCATTTCATAGCTCCTGTTAAACTGTTGGTTGTGGATCTCATTATGGCATCTTAACTGCTCAGGTCTATATATACCAACTAAGAAAGAGGGACTCTTCATTCTTTGCTAATGAAAGACTAAGATGGCCATCTCAACGCAATCTCTAATACCTAAATGTTCATGAGACTGTTATTCACAGATAGGCATAAATGCGCCATTAAGCAGCAGAAAAAAAATGTTGGCCCTCCTGAGAATTTATTGTATTGCCTTTGATGTCACTAATTAACTCACTCTGTGTAAGCAGTGACTAGCAACTAATAGCAGGCTAATAGAAGAAGCCTCATGACATTTTAGAATTCTTAATTCAAGGAAAGAGTCTTTGCAAGCTCGTGGAAAATGAAGATCTTCTCCTCCTTATTACAGAAGAGCCTGCAGGGGCCCTCAGGGTCCTGTATCGTCTGTTTTTTCTCTTCCCAGGTGCGGTTGGAACTAGGCTAGTGCCTTCTGCCTGGAACTTTCAAAGGTGCTTAGGATGGTTGAGTTTAAATGCCTTGGCCTGTTGGGTAACATTTGGCCAAGTTACAGTGACTCTGCTGTCATGGCATCGATGCCCGAAGTATGGGTGGGCAGGGTGGTAGACATCTGATCTTTAGGAGTTCAGTGGCACAAGGAAAGTGAATGGAAACCCTACAGGCCACAGGGCATGCCTGGTGAGGCCTCAGACATGCTGATAGGGTTATCAGCTCCTGATCTGCCAGATGGGCAGGGAGCCCTCATTGTTCTGTCATTTTAAAAAGGCAGGAGGATGCTTGCTGTATGCTATCCCGGCCCTCAGCTGCACTGGGACAACAGCCATTTCAGGTTTTGCATTTGGGTTTATCTAAATCCTCATCTTGCTTTCTCTGCCTAGTCTCCTCTATCCCAGGCACTCCTGCGGAAGTTGAATGGAGCTCTGTAAGCTGAGTAGTGGGGAGTGAGGCAAGAAATTAACCCTGGGTTGAGCCGTAACTTGCTCGTCAGAGCAAATAGTTTCTGGTGAAGGGATGGTGGGATGTTGATTAGTCTTAGACCGTGTTTTGTTTTTGGCAAAAATAACTCTAGAACTGTTAAAACAATTAAGATACCTGTAGGACTCAGATGGAGGGCATTTTGTATCTTCTCTCCTTTTACCTTGGGACCTCCTGGTTGACAAAGTAGGAAGAGAGACCTCCCCTGTCATCTTTGAGAGAGGATTGCCACTTGAATTTCTCCAAAGCTTCAAATCCTGCTGCAGCCTTCTCGTGTTGCACGCCCTGCAGGCGGTTTAAAGGTTGCAGACAAAGCAGAGTGCTCTCTCCTGATCCATCTGGGCCACTCCCTCTGTCATCAGTCATTGTCAATGGGAGATGTATGTGTAGCCGCACCAGGCGATGTCTGACCCCAGGGGCACTGGAAATGTTCTTAGAGAAGGCATTGTTTGCCTGCTCCCTTTGGAAGCCAAGCTCTAGTTGTTGGAAGGAGCAGCCCTTTGCTTTAAGCATAACTGCAGTCTAGAGGGGAAGAGGCAACATTCTGCTTCTAAAAATTGCAGGAACTTTATTTCCCCTTCCTAGCATAATTCCACCATGCTTATGAATGTACGTAGCTTCTGCTTCATTTCTGATCATTGGTCAAAGTCATGGGGAGAATTCTGAAAGACGCTTTGGGTTCCATTGGTTTTTATTCGAGGAACATCTAAAGGTCAATAAGCAAGGAAGTAAAAGCTGACAAGATGCAATAAATGCCTAGCTGGGAAAAATGAAATAATGCTTTTTCCAAACATGGTGAGGCAATTTGCTGGTAGGAGAACAGAAAACGGAGATCTCTGTTTCTTGCTCACAACAGGAAGGTGGGGCCCCAGGCTTGTGGAAGCACATTAAAAACTGCACTAGCACACAGACCATTGAC
This sequence comes from Manis pentadactyla, assembly GCF_030020395.1. Taxonomy (NCBI): domain Eukaryota; kingdom Metazoa; phylum Chordata; class Mammalia; order Pholidota; family Manidae; genus Manis; species Manis pentadactyla. Next base: position 51,017,154 of record NC_080025.1, read on the forward strand.
TGAGCCACAGCTCTGGGGTGGGGGTGCAATTCTATGCAGGGCCTGTGTGTGTGTCTTCACACCTGTGCAGATAGGATGCTTCCCCCTACCAGAACGCTGAGGTCAGAAGTCTCACCATGAACTTGTCATCCAGGACCCCTTGTGCTTCCCAAGAGTGGGTTTATGTTGACAAAAAACTTAATGGAAAGTATGTCTGTGCGTAAAAAGTAACTACTTCCCCCCCCTTTTGTTGGTGGTAGAAGCTATACAAACTCTAGGTAGTGGACCCCAAACCAGCGCTGGAACAGACTTCTTGTCCTGCTCACAGGGCTGTGTGGCTTCAGGAAGGCATGGTTGGGATTTTTGCATCCCTTGCAGGGATGTGCTGCCTATTTCCCATCTGGAAGTTGGATGCAACACCATGTCCTGCGGGAGCACTGCGTTTTTCTAAGAATTGAGTGAGATGATATACGTGATTAAGTGTTCTGTGGCCATAAAGGATGATGTCTTAAGGAAGGGCGCAATGTTTGCTGGTGAGGGTCAGGAATAGTCATCTACATATTGGCTGAGCCTCAGACCTGTGTTCTAATTCATTTGAAGATGACTTTTTCCTACCATTCGGGATGGAAATTATGAGGTTTCCCAAACTCTTAAACATGGAAATACCATTTTCTTGTTAGAGTCCATTCTGCTAGAAATGTAAGTATCAGGTCTGGCCCCCACCACTCCGCATTTTGTACCCTGCTCCCCACCCCCATCCACCCTTCATTCTGGCTCACCAAAATCTGAGTGCCACTTTTCTGGGAAAGCCTGATATTCTGACTTCAGTTTTGTAATTTAATGAAGGAGAGTTTCCTTAGTAAACCAAATTTAGAGTCCTAGAATGCTTATCTTATATCCAGACCTTGAACATAAAAGGCATTTTATACCCGCAATTGTTCATTTAATGAGCAATTGCAGAGTGCAGGCCGGTTAAGGGATTGAGCTATATGCACTATTATTGCAAGAAGTATTCCAAAATACCAGAAATAGGACGTAAGCTCTGATCAGGGAGACTGCGAGCACAATTACCTTCTTTTCAAATCCTTCTGTGACACTGTGGGAGGAAAAAGGACTTTGAAACTTGAAAGGAAAGAGCTTGCTTTCAACCTCAAAAGCTAGGAGGCAAGGGCTCTGAAATTTGCTCAGAATTCCCAATTCACCATTAGCCTGTTTCTTCCTTTAGCCTCAAGGCATTCTCCGCTTTTTGAAAAGATGTTAAGAAATTCAGTCACAATAGAGAGCCTAGTTTTGAACATGTTTCACTCGGTCCATTGAGGTCTGGGCTCCAGCCTTTGTGTGGGGTGAATTGAGCTGAGCGGCTAGCTGGTTGGAGAGAGGTGAATGGAGAGTCTCCCTGCAGTCGCACATTCTGGCAAAGAAAGATGCTCCCCTTGCCTCTATTTTACAATATGCATTCCTGTGCAACCCCGCTAGTGGCAATATGTGGAGCTGAGCCTGTCTTAAGTCAATACGGAGTACTTGGTTTATAGCAACTCTTGTTAAGTTTGTCTTGTAATTGAAGCTGCTGTTGACCTTGCTTGGGGACCATTTGTAAAACCGTTTATTTAGCATAAACTGAAATAATAAACCCTCCTTCTCTCGGGCTGATTGTGATAGGGTGACATTAGTTTGATTTAATGATTAGCCGCCTGACCCTTCTGCTGGAGAGACTGGCTTGAATAGAGAGAGTTCACTCGGAAGCACTCAGAAAGAATACTAATGAGCTTGTTAAATTTAGCATGGCTCCAACCACTTTTAATTCCTCTAATGGGAGAGCACTGCCTGGGAGAGGAAAAGAGGGAGGGGAAACAGGGAGACACTGAGAATGTTCCTAGTGGGTCTGCACAGCTCGAGGAAGCCCACCGAGAAGTTTGCAGAAAGTAGCCAGAGCCTGGGGTCTGAGTTGTAAGTATGGTCTGTTCTCTTACACTCTGTGTCTTCTTCGGCTTTGGGGGAAGAGAGGACTGGTGTTAAAATGGGATTTAAGGGAACGGTTTAAAATCGACGGTATTTTAAAGAGCAGGTGAACACGTGGACTGTGTGAGCTCCTCCTAATCAGCTCACTTTGTTAGGTTGACAGGAGGTGTTCCTGGTTAGTGAGGCGGTGCAGGGTTTTATTTTTATATTGGAAGAATCGTCTGAAACTTTTATCTAGTCTTAGGTGAAAAAGCACTTACTTATTTCCTTGGCTGCAGTGAGAAATTAATTTGTGGAGGAGTTTCTGAGCAAATGTGCAGGAGAGTGTGTTCGAGTCCTGCTTCATGCAGCATGATTACTTTCTTTAAACCTTTATTGTGAAGGGTCTAAGCAGTGTTTGCCATGAAGCAGCTTCTGAGTTTTCAGAGTTTATGGCACTGAGACGTGCTCTTGGTTGCCTTTGACTGAGTTTGGAAAATCTGGGGCAATTTCTAAAATGTGATGTTTGGGCAGCCCTCCATCTGGGGGGCAGGAATTTCTTCACATCCACTCCAGTGCGGCTATACAGAAGGAAGGAGATACAAAGTGGGATGATGATGACAGTATTTAAAATACTTTTTTCTTGCCACTTTTTAGTGAATGGCATGTTTCCGTGTGACCCCCAAGCTTGCAGCTGTTTAATGCAGAGACACATGAACAGTCCCCTTGTGTTGGGCTGTTAAAGTCCATTGGCAGATGCTCCTGGAGCAGTGGGCTGTTTGCTTACATTTTTTGCAGCCGACTTCTGCTTGTTGCCATGGTGGACAGTATGTTTCTGTCAATAATTTGGCCTGGCGTTGCCTGTCTGCACTGACTCTCAAACTTTATTGAACAGCTCAGCCCAACTGAACAAGATTAGACAGCTTTTGGCTTGCTAAAGTGGTTGCTAAATTTATAAGAGGAGGCAGGAATATTGCTTGGAAGGTTTCCTTTTCACTATGGAGTGTGTTTTCAAGCCCCGTAGCTGTTTGTATTCTGTAGCGCGTGTACTGTCAAGTTTTCATTTGAATGCCCATCAAAAGCAACTAGTACCCGAGGTAAACTTCATGAAATATTTGTCTACTGGAATTTTTTGGAGAGGGAGGGAAGGTAAAAATGTGGTAGCAGTGACTATTGTGTAAGTAAGTCTGATGAAAGTTTCCACATCAAAAACAAAATCTTGCCTGCCTTTTACCTTAACTAAGGGAATTAGTTAACATTTTCTAAATGTTTGAACTTGCATGTTTGAACTTGCATTTTTCTTGTTATAACTTAAATAGTCACACATCTTGGGTGGACTTTCACTAAGAAAATAATAAAAAAAAATTTAGTACTTGTGGAAAAAAATCGTTTAGCTAAATGTCACCCCCATTTCCACCCCCACCCCCCCAGAACTTCCTTCTCCCAGAAGGTTGGGGATGGGAGGGCTCCAGTCAGACCATGCCACCAATTATTCAGTTATTTGTGAAGGCAGATTCCCATGCTCATCATGAAAACATGGCTTCTCAGAAACTCACTCTATTATAGGGATGTAGTTTTAAGAGAAGAGAAGTTAATTTCTTCTAGGAAGAGTAAGTTAAGAGTCTGTTTTAAACCTGGAACAGATCAGTACAGGTTGGTTATTCATTTTTCCCAGAGAATGCTAATTATGTGTCACAGCCTCCCTTGCCAAGGGCTTTCTGGCTTTCCAAATGAAGGTCCATCCTACAGAATTTGTACCTCAGTGCTCCAAGTTCACTTCACGTTGAAATTTGAAATAAAGGTTTTATATAATAAAGGCTTAACTTTATGACTTTGGCTATTTCTAAGTTTTACAAATTTTTGTAAAACCAACTAAGAGTTTTAGTGTTTTGACACCCATTTGCTTTTACGCAACTACAAACCCTTATTCTATAGCCCTGTGAGTTTACTATTAATCAAGTACAAGGGTGGACTAGTGCCTAAAAGTATTAGAAGGGAAGAGAGAAATGCAGGACTGCTTTTGTAATTTGTTTTTAAATTAGCAAAAACATGGTTTGAATCACTTTTATAAAGATCCATGTGTGAAAATGTGGGATTACCCCAGTTTTAGATTAAACTCATAACTTATCCCATAATTATAAGGTTTGAGGATCTGCACACAACAATGCTAAAATAATGTTTCATAGTTACCTTGTGCAGGGCAGCAAATTCACTGGAAATACCAAAATATACCTCATTGCCTGTTCTGTTTTGCAAGTCATTTGCTAGGCTGAAAAAAATACATTCTTATTTCTTCAAGTAGAAAGACTGAATTTGCTCCTGGCTTTAGGTGGTTCAAGTCAAAAACAGTAGTGGTTCCTTCAGTTCATACGTTCACTGTCATCTGTGTTTATAGCTATACTTTCTTCTGACTTTGCACAAAGGGCTATATAACCATTAACATACTTTTTCTATCTTTCAGGGGCTCTCAGCCAAGCATATCAGCTTTATGAAATACTTTGAAGATAAATTTGTTTATTGGAATAAGATGTGTTCAAAATCTGTCCATCTGAAATGCACAATCATGTTATTACACATGCACATATGCGCGCGTGCGCATATATTTTAAGATCAGGAATGGGAAACAGTTTGCAAACTAGATGTCTGAGCAGCGCCGGCACAGCTTTGCTCTGTCAGCACTTATCTGCTGGAGTGCAGTCTGTTGATGAACTGTGGAGTTTGTTTGGGAGTATGTCGTTTAGAATGTGTGTATGGTTCTAACAGATGAATTGGTCCATTTGTTGTGGGTTCAGCTCGCCAGTTTGGTTTTTACTTTTATGCATCGGTTCTTTGATCTCCTATTAGAGAAAGGTCATCCAGTCACATGGGCAGAAAAGCATAGAGGATAGATGGAAATTTCTTACAGATCAAAAGAACAGAAGTATTGGGACAGGAATATCAAATATATATGGAATTTCATCAAGCTGTTTCTCCCATGTTGGAAGCAGTGTCTGGTCCCCACCAGAGCAGGTCACATATCAGCCTAACTGACACCTCTGTCACCCATGAGACTTCTCGTTCTGGACTAGTCCCTTTTCCACTTAGTTCTCAGCTCTGTCCTCTGGGCTGACATAGGATCTATCTTGCCAGGGGCACTGTAGGTTGCTGTGATTGGCACTTTTATCCCTTGTCACCAAGTAGGTTTTCTCTCCCATTTCTGTCTTTGTTGAGTCTCTCAGAGGGTTACAAATCTGACTTGAAAAATCAAAAACATGAAAACTTTGGATCAGTTTATGACAGGTCATCCTCTGAGGAACAGAGGCCATTTGAACCCCAGATCATCCAGAGGGTGTCCAGGCTTCGTGTTACCCAGAGGCCTGGCTTTCTCAGACAAGGGGAAGCTGGAAACCTCAGTCTCAGGCTGGCAAAGCTTCCAACTCCAAGTGGGACCTGTGGGGATACTGGCACATCCCTGATGAAAAGCCCCAGTGGCCGGTTCATCTGTAAGGTGGTGAAGATAATTTACTGACCTACATCTTAAGATGATAGGCTCATTTCCTGCTTCCCTTCATCCTTCTATTTGTATTTTGGACCCTCATTCATACACAGTTTGCCTGGAGACTCTCCCATCGTGGCATAGCTTCCAAAGTTGCCACGAGTGGCAAATTGGCTTTATTTGGGAGGAAGGATGGAGAGAGACCTAACTGATTACTGTTTTTGAGTTGTTTCTTAAGGTGGTTCATAGAGCTTTCATTTTCCTTCTTTCTTTAGAGGATGAAAGTCCTGGACAGACCTATCACAGAGAGAGAAGAAACGCAGTCACCATGCAGCCACAGAGTGTCCAGGGGCTCGGCAAGATCAGTGAGGAGCCTTCAACATCTAGTGACGAGAGGGCCTCGTTGATCAAGAAGGAGATCCATGGGTCCCTTCCACACCTGGCTGAGCCCTCCATGCCCTACCGTGGGGCCGTGTTTGCCATGGACCCCAGGAATGGTTACATGGAGCCCCACTACCGTAAGTGTGCCTATTCCAAGAGCCGCAGGAAGGCTGTGTGGGTGCTGCACTTTGTGAATTGCTTGGCTTGTACTAATTCATAAAAACGTTTAATTTACTGTCCCTTTCCTTCCTTCCTGCATCCCGTCCTTTCTTCTTTTTAAAAAGAACCATTTTTTTACCTCTTCAAGCAACTTCCGGCCTCAGTGGGGTGGCCTTCAGGAAGGTATCCATCTGTGGATTATAATCCACATAGGCCTTTCCTGAGAGCTAGAACCAGGTTCACTCCACCCAAGTGGAGGCTGCAGGAGGAAAATTGGTTGATGGGGGAGAGTTATTAAAGTGGGCTGCATTAGCAGAAGTTGTTAACAGCGGCTATTCCCATTTTTTAATGATGCTTTTGCTTAATTGTTGAGGATGAACAAACCTCTTTTAACATTAGTGCTAAATTTCTTAACATGGAAGATTTTTTCTACTTTCTTCTCTAATCAGCCTATCAGCAACATCAGAAGCTCCCATTCCAGCATTAATGGAATTTAAGAAATTAACTAGGGGTCTGAACACAGATATATGGTGGTGTTCTCCAAAGGCAGAATATAAAGAAAAACATATCAGGGTTGACTTTATTTATGGCCTGTTTCTAGTTAAAAAATATAATTTGGTTGTGGAGTAATGAAGTTCATATTGAGGTGCCAAAGCTTGCAGCTCTTGATTACAGATTTATCACCTTGCCAGGATATAGACTTGCCATTTAACCTTCCCGGCTCCAATTCCAGATGATCCATTGAGCTCCAGAGAGGGGGACTGGTTTGTGTTTCCCTTTTTCCACATCATTCAGAAATTTTAGTGTTTTAAGGCAAAAGGTCATTAGCCAGATGACTGATTAGTGAGGACAGCTGATTAGTGCTTTTTTTTTTTGCTCAAGAAAGTGCCCGGGATAAAAGCTAATTTCATCCCTTCATTAGTTGACTTGCAGCAGAGGGGAATGTTCCCTCATCAGGGTGCAGATCAAAGAGCCTCGAGCAACCTTAAGTCTCAGCAACGGGCCCCCCCATTCCCCCGCCACCACCAGATTATGTTGCTGGTAAAAAGGGAAGATACATTATGTTTTTAAGTGGAGAGAAAATTGTTTTTTAAAGTGCTCAGAAGCATGGAGGAGAAGATTTGGATAGGTTATTCTAAGCTTTTAAAACAGGGCTACAACCCCTCTTTTTAAAAAGTGCTGATCAGTGCTGTAGTGGGTGTTTATACAGGTACAGAAATGAGGAGGGGGTGTAGTGTGGTATTCTTTCCCTTCCCTCATTAAATTTACTTCATTTTATTTTTCTTTTAAGAATGCAAGTTTAAAACAGTGGTAGGAGGGTTTTTGTCTGCACACAATCCTCACATTGCCTTTTTATTTATGGGTCTCTGTTAGATATCATCCATGCAGAAAATTTGGGGCAATCTACATACTTCCTACCTATATTAATATGCTGTGTTTTCAAAAAGAATCAAGTCTAGATGCTCAGCCATGAGTTCTCTGCATTGTTTTTGTCCTTCTGTGTGAACACAAACTTTTCCCATCTTGAATGTATGCTTTGTTTTCTATTCCAGATGCCCACTCATTAGTGAGGTGTTTAATTGGTCAGGACAGCTGATGAGTCCTGCTTTTTTGGCTGATGGAATTCCATAGGCGAATGGCCGTTAACTTTCTCTCTGTGCCATTCAGACGGCAGCTAGTTCTTGCTGGCTTGTTCCAATGGTTTGCCCCTTGAGTCTTCTCCCCTTCTCTTGAGTGGCTGGGCTTAGTCTGGGCCCTCAGCACCTCTCAGCAGCATGTGTGCCCCACCTCCTGGGTCTCCAGTGGAGGGTTTGCTAGCAAGGGATGCTGGAGAGCTCTGGGGGGCTTGGAACCGTTCGTTGTCACTCTCTTTAGAGGGCATAGCACTAGCCAGTTGGCTCTTCTTCAGCTTTTCCCCCTGTAGTGTTTGAATCCCTGTTAAAATAACATGCTGACTTATAAGCTGTTTAAGTTGCCTATAACCAAATGGCAAATGCTACTCGGACCCACCATCCCAGTGTACTCCTTAATTGATCATAACATAAACAAATGATATCATTACACAGATAATGTGGACTGGGAATCATGAAGGGCACACTGATTGGCTGAGCACTCGGGGAATTTGGGTTCAGGTTCCAGCTTTGCTGCTTACTGGCTGTGCGACCAGGGCCGAGTGTGCTGAACCCCCTAGGGATCACTTCCAAGCAGTTGAATGAGGGCTGCTCTGTGGTATTCTCATGAGAATTAACTGATACAGTGCCAATAAAGTATTTAGTGAACTCTCTGGCTTGTGGTGAATGCCTCAGAATTATTGCAGTAGCTGTTCTCCTCTGCCTCCGGCTCCTTCTGCTCCTTTTTCTATGATCATCATTCTCATCGTCTGTATGTGAAGAGTTCACTCTCCAAGCCAAGTTATTTTTGTCAGTGCTGCACCTGTGTTGGGCTCGGTGTAGACCGGTGCTTCTCTGCCAGACCAGCCCACCTGCCCCCTTAGACTGGTGTCTTCCATAAACTGATTAGTGATGGAGCAGGTCACAAACCTGGGGACTGGGCCTCCTGTGGTCAGACTGGGTGCTGTGGCCCTTCTCACTGATTCTCCATGGAATGATTATAGTTATTTTCTGTTCTGTAAGTGAAGAAATTTTAAAGCTTTTAAATGAGCTTGAGAAGTTTTAACATTTTAAATTCTTGGCAGAAAGTGTTTTATGCCACAAATATAAACAATACGTGGAGAAAAATGAAAGGCACAGTATTATTCATTTAAACAATCTAAAGCTTGTCCTATACTAAGCCTCAAAGAGACATATAAGCTATGGCTTGTTCTACAAGCCTGTTGGATTATTTAATCTTCTAACAGTAATAATGAGTACTTTTAAGGTATTTTATAACAAAATGTACCTTATCTGGATTTACTGATCCAGGTGAAGCTCATGGCTGATGGGATGCTGAAGTTGATATATTTTCCATGAATATTTTTGTGTATGAGAAGAGTGCCTTCTTTTAAAAATGAGACATAGAATTTTGATCACGTCTCTTTACCTTCCCTCAGTCTGGTAGTGCCGTCAATCACACAGGTTCATTGCAGACCTTCGGTAATTCAAGGTTCCAGAACGTCTTTGTAGGCCATTCCCTTCTCCTCTGAGTAGTTTGCCAGCCCCTCCAGGTTGCTGGAGAGCAAGGACTCCTCTCAGCCCGTGTGGCCAGCTGTGTGAACACTCAGTCATTCCTTCGTTTCTCTGTGGTTGGAAAATGTAGACTTTCCAAGATGCCTAATTTGTGCTTCTATATATACTAGCTTTGTATTTCTAATGTGTGGGCAGGCTTCCTGTAAGCCCGGAAGAGGGAAAATCATTTCTTTCCCCTCAGAAGGACATCTGTAAAGTTTTTATTGCCCAAGACTTTATTATACTTGGGTACCCGACGCTGCATCTTTACAAAGTGCAGTTAGTCAGGATTCAAAGAATTGTAGGTTTTGTGGATTTGACTTAAAAACAAAAAAGAAGAAGAAAAAAGAAATAACCAGGGAGAGCAGATACTTCAAACATTTGGAACATATGTTTGGAATCAAGTCCCCGCGGGGGCACTGGGGGCTGTCCTCCTCTGAAAGGTCGCTGTGGACAGTCTGTGTATCAAGGCAAGAAAGCAGGCGTTCAAACTGCATGGCTCAGGCATGGTGTGGTGCTGACAGGCTCACTGCTCCAGAATCGCTAGCACTTTATAATTGGGGAGAGTATGGGTGGGACCTGATTTACTTGTACTGGAGTCAGAATTAGGGCCTCCATCTCCTGCGCAGAGACTTCTCAGCAGTTTTATTCTGCCCCTGCTCTGTCTAGCCAAGTATTTCAAACCACCCTCACTCCCTGCTGTCACTTCCTGCCATACATTTATTCTTACAAACTTGCAGAGGCAGGCAACCTAACTGTTAAAGCGTGCCTTTACCCTGGCTGACACTTCACTTTTATTCTCGTCTCTGTTACAGAACACATGTGTTTTACTGTCCACTGTCTTCCGATGAGGAGTCTAGTTTTCTAACTGTCCCTGTGGGGTCTTTGTGGGGATTTTCTTGGGGGTTCACGAGTTGTCACAGAGGGCCCTCACTGGTTGCATTATATGGGTGGAAAGATACCCCATTTCCTAACATCAGGTCTCTTTTCCAGTTTAATTGTTGTGCAAAGACTGCTTCCCTGCTGCCCCAGCTGCTCCCAAGCAGTAACTTCTCTTGGAAAATATGATTCATCCTTCCATGCCAATGCCGTGATTGAAAACATCCCACCGGTGCTCTTCCTTAGGCTTCCCAGCTCAGATGACAGGACTATTAGTTGCTAATTAGCAAAACCTGAGGAATTAGCGTAAAGAAAAGAAACTGAATTTTTAATTGCTTGCATTTATTTTCTGTGGGAAGCTGATGTGCAAAGCCCACTTGCACACTTGATGCTAAAAAAATACATGGAAGGTTTGTTTTCTACCTGTCTTTATATTAAGTGACTTTCTACACCCCTTAGCGATACATCTTCTAAGTGAGCAGAAGCAAAGATGGGGATTTTACATATTTAATAGGTGCATCTGCTCAGATTTCTCTTACCACTGGAGTGTCATCTGGAGACTGTGAGAGACAGAAATGCCTACAAGGCACAAATGCACAGTTTGGTGTGGACCAGGCTGCAAAGATGGTGACAGTTCCCTGAGCACACACTTGCATTCTCATCCAGGCTGTCTCTTACCTCTGGTGGACAGTTGATGAGCCAATCAGGAGTGTTTTTTTTTCTCTCCTTGAAAATTAGAATGTTAAACCAGAAAGACTGCTGTGGGTCATATTCTGGGGGCCTAGCTAGGTATGGTGCTTGCTCAGTTGCTAGTCTTGAATTTGAGGGGAAACTGAGATGGGAGATACAGACAGTCTATGAAACTTTGCAAACCTGTTAATTTGTGAGCTCAAGAATAGCTCCCTGCTTATTCTTGTCTTTCTCTTAGAAATTCAATGTAATGATCCAAGCTTTCTTTCAACAACCTGGAGGTAATGCACGAAGACAAGAATAGTGAGCAACTTTTGTAGACTTTTAGAAGGCAGTAGAAATTTGAGGATCATTCTTAGACGTCTAGAGTGACTCTTGCCATTGGATCTGGGCTCATCTTGTGCCTGATGTACTGTGATTCTACCTATCAGTCCTGGGATAGGGCATTATGAACATGGGAACCAACTGTGAAAAGAAGCATTGTAGCACTTTGAAAAGTTTGTTAATTATTTTATCCACTGCACTTTGGGGATGTATTTGTTAGAGGGGACCAGGGAGAAGCTTGAAGGCCACTCAGAAGAGGAACAGCAGGGAAAAGCTAAGTGAGACCATGTTCTAGAGAAAACTGGTAGGCCCGTGACTACCCTGGCCCAGCCTTCTCTTCCACTCTGGCCCAACACTGTGCTCCCACAGGCCGACCATGCCTGCTGCTCAGGCTGTTCCTTCTCCTGGAATTGTTCTTTGCTTCCCTGCTTGTCTTTAAGGTCTACCAGAAACCACTTCTTTGGAAGTCTTCTTTAAGTTCCATCTTACAAGGATATTGCCCTATCTGGACACCTGTTCTTCTCACCTTGAAACACATGGCAGAACTGTCCATAAACGTTAGTCTTCAGGATACCGTGGTAGTCCAGGGGCAGTGCTCAGCTCTTACATCCCCCAGAATTCCTAGGCAGGGCTGGGAAGGGCGAGCTGCTCAGGTGCTTGATCTTGGTCACACCTGAGATGAAGTTTCCAGAGCCTGCTGGGCAGAGTTGAAGAGGCTGTTGCCTCTGCTTCTGTTTGATTATTTAGCCATTATATATAATTACTGATCCAAACGTAGTCACTGAGTCCTTTCTGAAAGTGGGCAAGGTTTGAAGTATGACACACTTATACATTTTTAAACTGTACTTTTTTAAAACATCAAAAATGTTTGCTTCCACATGCCTACAGCACATTTGGAACTGCTAGGATTCCTATATGAGTGGGAATTCTCATATGAGTGGTATGAGAATACATGGAATACATGGCAGTTTACTCAGAGACTTCGATGAGGATCCTGGGATTAGCCCAGGCGGTCCGCTTGTCGAGCGTGTTTTGACAGCCATCTAGAATCAAGCAGGTAGGTTTTTCCTATAGTTAAGGTGAGCGTCATATTTGTTTTCCCTTATCCAAATTTCAGTGATTTGTCTTTTCTTCTGTAACCTGAAGGCAATTTGTGATTTTGGTAATATCTTCCCAACTTGTTAGAGTCCAGGTAGGCATGCAAGCCGTGTTACTGGGAGACTTAGCATACAAATTTTGGGGGGATTATGAATCCAGTTGATTAAATATTCCATGAGATTATTTTGCTTTCCTAATTTGGTACCCACCCAACACGAGTGGCAGGGTGTTTTTAGTTGCTTATAGTTTCTTTCCCTGTCTCCCTCCCTCCCTCCCTAGACTAAAGCGTGAGAAACAAAGCAACTCTTGCCATTTCATAGCCCTCTGCTAACATCTTTCTGCCTCATTTTCTAATGGAGGCAACATTATCCTTGGTCTCTCCTCCTTTTTCTTGTATAATTAAAGAATGTTACTTTTGATGTCTCTTCAAAGCTGCAACTCCTGTCCTGTGTGAGCTTTCTTGATCTTGGACCTATAAATTTGTTCTGTTATCTTCATACTTCTTAGTGAAAGGCCTGGGTTTTTCTTTCTTTGTACCTTTTCCAGTTTGGTTTAATATAAGGTGACCGATGTGGTGTGGCACTACCCTGTCCTTCCTATGTTCTGATGGAGTTTGGAATTTCATAGTGTGCTTTGAAAACTATCCAGCTTCCTCAGTTCTTTCAGCTTCTCCATTTTGCTCTTTACTTTGGGTCTCGCTAAAGTCAGTTGTTATCTTTCTAACATCTTCCTTTCTTTTGGTGGGGTCTGGGCTTTTCATTAACCTCACTTTTTGATAAATTTCTTCCTCTTAGAACAAAAGGAGGAAGATTCTCTATTCATTCAGCAGTTCGTGTTTTTTGTTCCTCTGTCAGTCATTTGTTAGTTGAGCATATGCTTCTTAGCTCTCCGAAGTGCTGATCAGTGTTGGGCAGGAAGAGCAAGGTCACTGCTTGCCTGGAGTGTCCGGCTGGTGGGACATTTGGCAAGAGGATAAGCCCATGCAGTATGTCAACACAAAGGATGTGTGGGAAGAGAGATGCAAGGTCCTTTAGGAGCAGCTAGCACACAACCTGCCCCAGGTATGTGTGTATGTATATGTCCAGAAGGCTTCCTGGAGGAAGGAGCATTTGAACTGATCCCTGTGGCAAAGAGTTAGGGAGGAGCATTTGAAAAGGAAAGCCTGATGCCCTTGAGGGCCTTAGAGGACCCTGTGGTTGGAGGGTGGAGCTCAGGGGAGGGGGAGGGGGGCAGGAGACAGGCTTCCTGGGGAGCTGCTCCTCTTCTGCATGAGTCCCTGGCCATCCCCATGACTTGTCTCATGGCTTTTGAATATTTAAACAGATCTTTGGGTAACTATGTTTCCCATCGATAATCCAAAGTTTCTTTGTCTCAGAGAGTGTAAATCACCTCCTCTTTCAATTTTGCCAGCGTGTGATTCAGTGTGATTCTGTCCCTGCCAGCCCCGACTTCCAGGCTGAATGCTCTGTCATGTTCTCAGGTATGTTGTGCTTATCCTGGGTAGCTTGTTGCATTTTCCCTCGAAGACAACAAAATTCATTTCTGCATGTTTTCAAACTGCTGAGATTTTCTCCATTAGGTAACCTGGATAACCACAATATGTTGATCTCATGGTACCTATCCCAAACATCAGAAATAAATAAGGCTTAATTTCTAATGAATTAAGAATGTTTGGTATCAAGACACATTCAACTTCAAAATTTATAATGCAATTAAAATAATTATGAGTATTACTATTTTGAGTTTTGTTTTGTTGGAAAACTCTCAAATCCTCTAATATCAGTCAAGCTAGAGAAATAGTGCAAAGAGCCCATGGTGAGGTCGGGGAGTGGGGCCAGAAATATCAAAGTGACATTCAGCTGGGAAATCCAGTGGTTAATGTGCCTGGGGAATGGGAACAAAGACTTCCAGGGGTAGGATCAGCCACAATCTGCCTGGACAGAAAGAGTCTTAGGGAAGCTGGTGGGACCCCTGAGGAGGTGAGGCATCCTCTCTGTGGGGGGCCTCAGGGCTAATCAGCAGGCATTGTGCAGGTCGGAGGAAGCCCCCTCTAGGAAGCTGGGTGTTAACTATTCCACTGGGGTTGGGGTGCAAATCTATATCCTGATTATGCTCATGGCTCCTGAGTGGAATAAAGGAGGTGCGGGTTTCCTAATTTGGAGGGGAGCGGAGAAGTGCATGTGGTGAGTGCTAGGAGACAGACACCACCTTTTTCAGTTTGCTTTCATCGAATAAACCAGCTTCCAAATTTGGCAAGATTTCCTCCCCCCATCCCTGTTTTTCCACTCTCATTAAGGAATGTCATGAAATGTCATTTCACCTGGCTCCCCACCCCCACCCCTGGACCTGTGAGAGCTCAGCTGGCTCGACGATCTGACCATGTAGGTTGACCCTTCAGATCAAATGTGCAGTTTGTTTCTCTGTTTAATTTATCTATGGTTGTGGGTTGCATTTTAATATAGCTTCATTGATCATTAAACATAGTCTTGCATGTCACAGAGTGACAATGTGGAGAGACAGTGGATGAGTGGTTGGAGGCATCTGAGTGCTTCTGGTGTCCCCAGTCCGGTTATGATGTGCTTCAGGTCCTACTCCGTCGGGCATATGGTGCATGATATTTATTCATTTCAAAGAGTCTGCACTTATTTTGAGAGCCTGCGATGAGCCATACACTGTCTAGGTTCTGAGGGTTCAGCATTTAGCAAACCAGTATGGTCCTTGTTCTCCCGGAGGGAGCTGATATTCCAGCTGCGGGCACATGCCAGACCCCTGGGCAGAGTGGTCAACAAGAGGACACAGCTGGTGCTGTGAACCTGCTGATTCCAGTGGTACCACGGGGAGCCTCAGGGTGCAGTAATGGACCTTAGAATGGGTTGGCAGGACAGGGCAGGCTTTGCTCAGAGTTGTCTTTACAGTAGACACCAAACGACAGGAAGAAGCCAGCCTTGGGAAGATCTAAGGGGAGAGCATTCCACTTGGACTAGGATTTCTGGGTTTGGTGAGGCCAAATCCAGGAGCAGAGAGAAGGCAAGTGTGGTTGGACTGGTGAGGGAGTGGGGCTTTCTGGGGTGACAAAGCTGGGGGCCCCTCATGGGCCAAGGGGAAGCCAAGGGAGGGAGGGAGGTGGTTTGATGTTACTTGAAGGTCATTTCCCTTGTGGTATATGGGGACTGTCATGAGGGGTGGAGTGCAGTTAGGGAGGTGACTTGACAGACAGCTGCACAGTCCAGGTGGGAAATGGTCCTCCTCTCTTAGAAATTCCAGCTGGCAGAAACTGTGCTTCCTCTCTCTGTGTGGCACATGTGCAAGAGCTTGAGTTCATTAAATCCCTTCCATGACCTGATGAGAGTTTGTCATGATTTTCTCCACTGACCGACGAGGAAACTGAAGCCCCATAAGGCTAATATGTAAGTTGCTCATTTTTACAGTTCAGAATTGGCTGACCAAGGTTTGAACCTACGTGGTTTGGCTCCAGAGCTGAAATTCTGAATTGCCCTGTGACTGCCGAGACTTGAAAATGACAGTGCACATCTGTGTCAGGGTCTGGCCAGGGGTGCAGGTTCACACCTAGCCCTACCGTGGGAAGCGTGGGGACTCTGCTGTAACCAGTGGTGCTGCTGCTGCCTGGAGTGATGGGCAGGGGAGGTCAGGCTCCAGGCTCCAACTAGTGCGTCCTAGTAGGCGAATGCCTGTGTGCTGGGCAGTGGCTGTGCTCTGGGTATTGCTACCTGGGAGGGAAGGAGAAACTGCTTCTCAACGGATACTCTCCCAAAGAATCAGAAGTTACGTATGACTCAGTTCTGAGGAGGCCTCCGGGTCACAACATGCCTGTATGTGGAGTGTTTACTCCGTGCAGAAGAGATTCAGTCTTTCAGTGTAGGGCCCAAACCCATTTGGCACCTGAACCACCTAAGATTTAGAGGGATCTTGCTCACAGTGCCAGTTTGAGTCTGGACTCCATGGCCAGAGGTCTGGGATCCAGTGAGGGAGGCCCCACATGCACTGTTCTACTTTTCTTGTTAAACTGTATCTTCTCCACTGTGTCCCTGTTTTCTAATACCCACAGGGGCTTTTGGGATGTAGGTCGTGTGTCTGGATCAAAGATCAGTTCATTATGGAACTTGATTCTGAAAATCAGCCTGTTAAAGTAACTGAAGCTTTCACGTGTCAACAGAATAAGGTAGTGTCTGGCCTCACCTGGGGACAGCCATCCCCTACCTGCCCCACCATGTGATGCACAGGGCAGCAGACCACCCTGGCCCACCCAGCGGAGGGGGTGGCAGGGAGAGCACACCTCTTTATTGATAAGTATACTTGGAATGTTTATTCTCAGATTTAGAGCCCGAGGCTTTTGGCACAAAGACACCTTGGTGTCCTGCTGATAGGGGCAGTTTCTGGTCTTAGGCTTCTGTTTCTCAGATGAACTGAAAGAGTCTTGAGGGGAAGCAGTTAAGGGACTGGAGGAATGATTTATGAGGGAAGTTGAAAAGGACAGAATATGAAAAACATGGTCAGTGAGGCTAAAGAGACATGGTGGGTGCCTTAAACAAAGGGACCTGTGCTGAGGAGGGATGAGGCAGAGAAGAGTTGTGTGGAGACATTCAGGGACAAGGCCAGTGGGACCCTGTCTCCCAGGGCCCTGCGGGTAGGGCTTGTTTTTGCTTAAAATGTGAGACATCAGACCCCATATGCATAAAGTGATGTTTCAGGGGACGTGATCAGACCTGAGATGATCTGGGTCTAGTAATAAAATACAAGTTGTAACAATGCTCCCACTGTATCAGGAAAACAGGAAAAGTAATGTGGAGACTTTTACGAGTGACAACGATCCCCTGAGATACTTATAACTAGAACAGTCTAAAAATTATGGAAAATGGTTATGCAGCTTTTAGAAGGCAGAGGGATGACTTCTTAGATACTTTAATGGCTCTCTGACATCAATTTAGTGCCACACACAGTAGAAATGAAAAGAATGACCCTGGCTCTTAATTTTATATTTTGGGGGGAGACCACATGATACACATGAAAACAATCAAATAACTTATCAACAAGTGTGAAATAGCAAGATGAAAGGCATCACCCGGGTCTGCTGAAGATGATTCCTGATTCCAAGGGATTTTACAATAGAACTCTGACTCCATGGCAAATTTAAATCTAGTATGAAATTTCTCCTAATTAACATTTCCCTTCTTCCTTCCAAATACTAAATTTATGGACTCTAAGAAATTCACATAACACATATGCCAATGCTGCATTTTCTTTCTGCTTGATCTGTTCCAGCTGTTATTAACTTTCATGTCTGACTTTCATTAATTTATGAGGAGTTCTGAACTGCAATCTGAAATGCTCCCCTGAATTTCAAGACTTTTTTGGAGGTAAACTTCACATGTGTTGATAGTGACCCTTGCTAATATTTCAGCCAAGAATGTGAGTTTATTTCCCTCTCAGAACCTTCCCAGGCCCCTCGGTGACGTGTGTTTGCACGCGTTGTCACGGCCAAGGCGGGAACACAGTTAGGCTTTGCCACTGCTGATAGCACTACGCCTCCCACCCGATGGATCAAACCCAAGTGCCCTCCAGGTATCGGGTCCAGCATATAGTTCCTGCTCCTATGCTTGGATAAGCTCATCAGTAATAGGTTTTCTGACTGTTGATACGCATGTGCTCTGTTTGAGGGTAGGTATTTGTGGCATTTTTTGCCAAATCCAAAAATTTTGTGCCCCACAGATGGCTGCCAAAAGTGCTCTTTTTCTGTCTTCTCTGGCTTCTGATGGTAACCGGGAACTGAGTAGGACTATGTTTCATGTTCATTCACACTAGATTTTTTTTAAACATGAGTCCCTCTCATACTTGTTATTTGAGCTTAATATTTCACAGCCTCGTGTCCTCGCTGCTTGGGAGCCGAGCCACCAGACTGCAGGACTGGGAAGGAGCCCAGTACAAAGGCGGGTGGCCACACTGGGGGCTCTCTACCCCGCAGAGGACAGGGGTTTGGAGACCTGCCTTACAGTTTGGGGAAGTCTACTCCAAGAGGATATTCTTAAAGAAGTTCTTTCTTTTTGGTAACAGTGCAGCCTTGTTCCTTTGATGCCAGTCACCTGCTATTAATCAGATTTTTCTGAAGTGTCTTTCTCATAATGAGCCATCAGGTAGCCTGACTCTAAGGCATGGATTTTTCCTGCTGCTTTCTGTCCCAAATATTAAGATTCCAGTAAGAAGCTCTGTTAAACAGACTTCGATATCAGAGCTGTGATTGGCCCTCTTCTAGGAAGAGTGGAGATCCTATAGGACACTGATGTAGGTGGAAGCGAGAGCCCTTCTGTCTCATGAATTTCCCCCAGTATGAGCATGTGCGGTGGACTCCATGGGGTGAGGAGCAAGACCCAGATTCAGGTGGAGAAGCTCTGTGGGCTGCATTGTGGGCCTGAATTTTAGAGTTAATGAACTTGGAGGCATGGGCAGTACTAACGATTGTGTGTATCATGTCCCTACTTATCCTTATTTAGCTAGTATGTGAGACCAAGGAAAAACATTTATTTCAGAATACTTGGTTTGTTTGAATGTCAGCCTGGTTTTGCAAAGAGCCAAGGTAGAAAGAGAAACAGTCCGAGGAGGTGGAGTTTTTCTTTTCGCTGCAGTCTGATGGCCAAGGTAATATGTTTTTAAGTTTTATTTGTATTTTTAAAGAATTTAATTATTTCAAGTAAACAGTTCTAAATTATTTTTCTCTTAGAGATTAATATTGAAGGTGGCCCTATGTATTCTGAAATTGTAGGAGAGGCTTTCGTAACTGGGGGCGATAACAGTATGATATGCTGATATGCAGACAATTAAAACAGTGGATTCTTGATAAGGTGGTAAATGAAGAATCTTGTGTTCTCTTAGAGCTTATTTTATTTTAAACCCCTTCAGAATCTTCTTCCAGCCTTGGCTAAAGGCTTTACAAAATCAACCTGTTAATGCTGGCTCATCTCTGTCAAGTGATATCAGGTTTAGTACAACAATTAGAGCTGATATTCTAAGGATGCCAAAATGGATCAAAACTTGTGAAGCTGTGAGCCTCCAATCCACTTTGGAGTTATAAAGGGATTTTACCAGGGCAGGGTTCCAGAGTGATATTCCAAACTAGGAAAGCTGAGTCAGGTACAGAACTGTTTCCTTGAAGCTGATTTGTAAAAACTGAACTTTTCTTTTCATATATGGTGATTATTTGATTACTCCAATAATAGTTTTTTTAACCTAGAAAAGATCCAGAATTAAACCTTGAAATTCTCTAATTTAAAATTTTATTACATTTATTGAGATACTACTTATAAGTAACACTTGGTCATTTCAACAAATCAGAAAGTCACAGAGCTGGGATGGAAAGCTAAAGTCGCCCCATCTCTCTGCTCCAGCCGCAGTCCCAAGGACAGTTTTCACTGTTTCTATTTTAGTTCTGGTGACAACTCCAGAATGTGATTATACGTTTATTTCTGAATGTATCAACTGTAGATGTTTTCACTTAGTACAGTTTATTGACTCTTAATTATGAGTAAACCTTTAATTTTCTGACACCGTGCCCTCTTCACCTTTCAACATCAATATTATATTATTATTATTTGTCTAATGGTTATTTTTATAACACTAATGAAGATTTTAAACCTTTATCTCTTTTCTTTATCAACTTTTCAAAGTCCCTTTTGATTTTCCAGTTCAAAAGATGAGCATATTATGCTCCCCACCCCATCCCATCTTCTGGAGCCAAACGTTTCTATTGGAGTGTCAATGTTGTTCATATTTCCATGGAATGTTTCTGTCCATAGGTTGACTTCAAAAGTTGAAAATCAATAAGGCATATCATGGCTGTGGAAATCCTTCTTGGCATTGGACCAGGAGAATGTTAGACTCTGTGGGTCCAGCTTTCTAATCCCTAAATCCATCAGCAGGCAGTGATGGGTCTAGCATTAAGAACAAGTGGTTTATCTCTTTTGACTGCCTCTTATTTGCTTACAGACCTGCTGAATTGCATGTTTGTAGCTGCCATAGTCTTTTTCCTACTGTTTGCCTTTATAAATATCCTTACATTTTTATCCCCAACATCCTAACTGTATTTTTACACTCAGGCGGACATATCCATCTTCCTTGGGCACTTCAGTCTCCCAAGCGAGTAACTAGGTCCCTTGGGACATCCTTTCATGATTGTCTAATTGGAATTACTGTTTCCTAGGTCTTACAACTTTGTCATTCTTAGTTTATTCTTTTGTTTAACTGGAGTGTATCAAGTAACTTCCCAATGACAGAGGAGGTACACTTTCTGTGTCCTTGCATGTGTGAAAATATCTATGTTCTGCCCTTGCTTTTGTCTGATGGTTTAGCTAGAATTCAGACTGGAAAAAATCATTCCCCCTGAGGTCTTCGAAGGCATTGTTATGTTTTCTGTTGACATCCAAAGTTGTAGATGAAAAGTCTGATGACTCTTTGTTTTGCATTTCATTATAGATGGCTTATTTTTCTTCTCTGGAAACTTTTGGGATCTTTTTGCCCCTAGCCTCTGAATGCATGTCCCTAAATGTAGATATTTTAAATTTCATTTTCGTTTCATTCATTCTTCTTATCACTTGGTCTGAAGGAATGCATTCTTTATCTCTGCAGTGACTTATATTCTGTTATTTTTAGTGATAATTTTAATCATTTTACCCACCATGTTTTCTCTGTTCCTTCTCTCTGGGACTCTGCTTTCTTGAATGTTAGACCCCTGGGTTATTTCTCTGTGTCTTGTATCTTTTCTCTTACATTCTCCATCTGTTTGCTTTTGGTTCTGTGTTCTGGGAAATTTTCTTGAGTTCATTTTTCATTGCTTTTAGTGACATTTTAATTTAAGCAATCTTTTTTTTTTCAATGTTTAGGAACTTTAAAAATAAATTCTTTTATGGCTCCCTTTTCTTAACATCTTGCCTCTGCCTTTTGTATGTAACACTTTCCCAAAAGCCCCCTAAAGTTTCCGGAAGGGTCAGTGTTTTACATTTACCTTGATCACTAAGATGGGACTTAGTGCTCCCATCTCATATGCCTAGGGACCCTCGGTGTCCATGTGTGCTAAAGCCACGGGAAGGCAGCTGCCCTGGGTTTCCTGTGCCCAGGCTTATGTAAGGAAGGAGGCTTGCTTTCCTCAGAGTGAGCGTCCTGAGAGGGGATATTGATTGGCAGGATTTCCTTTAGGCAAATGAGGCATGCCTTCCGCATTACAGGTGAGGAGGGCTTGGTCTGAGGGAGCAGTGAGAGCCAGTATGGCTTGGGCACTGATCGGGGGGGGTCGCACTGACCTGCCCAACTGATGGCTGCAGGTAAGAGAGCTGGTACGGCTCTCCTGGTGAGTGCATTTGAGTGAGACACTTGGGAGAGGGTAAAGGCTCCCAAGTCCTCTCTGACTTCACTTTTCCAGTTCATTGAAGTTTTTGAAGAATCAGTGTAAGTGTTGCTTCGGAAAATGCCAGCTTCCTATGCTGCTGGTGTCATGGACAGAAGACAGGCAATGGGACTGGCATAGGCGTTCCATGAAAAGCTCTGCTCAGGCTCATGCTTCTTGAGGGGATCAGCTGCCACCTTTTCCTTTGCCCTCTTAAGAATATTCTAGGCTGCTGCTTCTCTACAAGCCTTAGGTATACAGGTGTAGTCTAAGCTAATTTGCATCTTACAGGAACTGGTTGGAATTTCTTGTTCTGATTTCATTTATTTCACTGACTGTGTTAAGAGTGTGAGCTCCAGAGCCAGACTGCCTGGGGTCACATCTGGTTCTGCCATGTCTAACAATGTGATCGTGGGCAAATCACTTGGTCCTTCTGAGCCTCCATTTTCTCATCACTGCAATGGGATAATGGAGGAACCCATGTCATGGGTTTGTTTTGATTAATATGAAGCTCTTAGAAGTGCCTAGCACAAAGTAAGTGCTCAATAAATATTACTATTATTATTTGTTAATGTTTTTATCATTACTACCACATCTACTTCTATCCTTTTATTTCAGAGAGGACTTCAGAAGGATGAGTGAGAAATGTACTTGCCTAGCCTGCTATCTTGAACCAGAAATGATAAATATTTGGCATTTTTGGCATATTGGAAAAAGATCTGGAGTCATTTAAACTGATGATCCCATCCCAGTCCTGTTACCCTCTGACAGTATGGCCTTGAGCAAGCACTAAACTCTGGTTTCCTCATCTTTAAAATGGGGCAGTGATGGTGACCTCAGAGGATGGCAACAGGAAGGAGATGAGAGAACGCACCAAATCGGCTTCCTTCTGGAACAGCCTTGCATGGCCACAGCTACTTCTGGTAAAGGGAGACACTCGCACACCGGGAGAGTGTCACTCATGGACTGTTCTCTCACATTTAGGGTCTCTTTTGATGCTATTGAATCTCCCTTTATGATTTTCTTTACTTTTAGCTTTTAGAATCTGTTTTCTTTATGATTTTATAAATTTCAGCAGCTTGTAAAGAGTGGAATTAATTATGGGAAAAGGCCTGCCTAGATAAAAACTAGGCATGGTTATTATATTATAATTCATGAGCCAACGTATAAAGGCTAAATAGTACAGCTTCGCAAAGACAATAGCCATCCCAGCCAAAAAGGTCTTCCTACTTCCCACTGGAGGAGTTTGCTATTCATTTTCTCAGAAAGTTTCCCCTACTTTATTTTTTAACCCAAGTATACTTAAAAAAAAAATAAAGCAACTAATATGTTGGTTTAGGAGAAATTTAAATAGTTCAACCTTGGCTAATGTCATAAAAAACAAATAAAATGTATTATATCATCAAATTATGTCTTAAACTGAGTGCCCCTTTACTACAGACTGGCCACATAGGAAAGTTTTTCTCCCAACTCCCATATGTTCCTTTATATGTAGCTGTTATCAGTTGGTTTTATTTGTTATGCAGATTAAGTGTACTTTAGAATAACTGCCTAATAAACCCTGTTTTTAATTTATTTTTATCATTAGCATGGTCATTTTAATGCCACTGCCCTGTTGAAAAATGATAAATATATAGAAGGCAATAATGTTGTACAAAACTTAGCATGTTTTTAAATTGGAAAAGTTGCTTTCATTGTGTCCCAAGTATTATTAGGGTTTAAAGGCTTTAAGTTGGTGATGCATTAAGTAGTATGTTCTATTGTAGAAACTGAAAATGTAGAAAATTAAGAGATGGGCACGGTGAAGTATGGGGATGCACATGTGTTATGTAGAAGGTATCCGAGTCCGCAGTTTTACAAGTCAGATGTCATTGAGAAGAGGGAGGGGAGTAACTGTATGAGCTTGAAGTACACACTGCCCTCCTCCCATGAAGTAAGTGTCAGCATGAGTGTTCCTTAAATCACACATCCCTTAAGGACATGTGATGGGCTGTAGTGTCAGGAAAACCGTCTTTGCCCCAGTTTGGATGGAAGAGCAGAAGGCAGTTTGTCTGTTCAGAGCCTGAGAACTGCGGTTCACCTCCTGTATGGCCCCTCGGGCCCAAGCTGGAAAGGCTCCTTCCTAGAAGGACTGCCTGCAGTAGAACCATGTTAGAAGTGGCAAGACAGGCTGTTGATCAGAGGACAAGACCATGTGGCTGGAAGCTGGCACAAGATGGAAAAGCTAAAATTCCAACCTGAAACTGCTGGGAAGGTCTAGAGATGGTGAGGCCAAGCTGGGGGCAGGGAGCGTAAGGAGGTGGGAGGTGTGGTTGGATCAAGGGCTGCCTCTGGACCCATCCTCATCAGTGTTTCTCTCTGAGGTCCTGACTCTTTTCAGCTATAGGTGGCCCTATAAGCCAGAACCTTGAGAAGACCACAGCTCCCAGCCCTCCAGGCTGACCCTCTTCTGAATGAATGGATTTTGAAGCCCAGACCAGAACCCAGACCCAAAGAAGGCTGTGGTGGCAGTTATAGAATGACTGGTTTAGTTCAGGAGGCACATATACTCTTCTGAAGTTTTAAAATACTGTACACACAGACACAAAACTATGACAGGTTATATGACTTCATGCAAAAAATTTAACACATAGCTGATTTTGTTTCTGTTTTCCCTTTGGCTACTAGGAAACTCAGACTTAAATTTGCTGCTCTGCCGTCCTAGTTCTGTTGGATCTATGGCCTGCATGTTTTCTATTTCACCTTCTCTAGGTCTTGACCATCTGGACTGTTTTCTGAGTGGATTTTGATATAGTTCTCATTACCTATCTTTTTCATGAATTCTGTAATACTGTGTGAAATATTAGTGAAATGAGGCAGAGTATTAAAATAACAGCATTCCTAATCAGTCAGTAAAGAGTGTTAGAATTTCACAGAAGTGAGCATTAAAGCAATATGTGGAGGCAGAGTCGTGTGACAGCATAAGTAGGTTGTTGAGAAATCTTGTCTTAAGTGAATTTGGGTCTGAGTGCTGTTTCTCCCCTTAAATGGCAGACCTTTTCACAGGAACACAGAGCTGCTTTCCTCCCAGTACAATTTAGAAATGTCAGATACTTACGGCCTCTGAGAAAGGTCCCAGAGGGAACCAGTTTAGGTTTTTAGCTTTTCTCACCAACGGTGTATGTGTGTGTCTAATATTTCTCTTTTCTATCCATCTTTTTTTTTAATGCTTTTACGTTGAATGAGGTTTTGGGACATTTGCTGGTCACCCTCCTTTTTCCAAGTCCCAATGTGCAGTGACTTGGTAAGCATGTTTTAATATTTTAGAGTTTGTGTTCCTCCTATTAAAAAATGAGATTATTCATCAGGTTCCATAGGATCTTTCCTGTGTTCTGAAGTTATCGCAGATATGCAGCTTCGGTATCTTGGTTCCCAGCACCATCGAACCCCATTGTAAAGCTCCTGCACGTAAATGCAGTCTAGTTACTCTAAAAAATAAGAGGCTTGTCTCCTGAGGACAGCTCCTTATTACGGGTGGAGTATAATCCTTAACATTGTTTTTCTTTGCTTTCAAATGGCTGGGGACAGTGAGTCAGGAGTGAGAACTCCCTTTGTTTCATGTCGTGTGCATGTCAGGGGAAGAATGTAGCAGGGCAGAAAATGAAGAAAGACATAAAAGGATCTCAGCTCAAGGAGGTCAGATCCATCAGAGGCTTAGCGTTGCCTTCAAAGATGCCTGGGACAGGTGGCAGTTCACGACAATTGCAGCGCCGCATCCGCTGGAGCTGAGATAAGGGATTCCTGCAGCCGCCTGCTATCTGGTGCCCGTTTGCTTTGATGTAACTCTGCTAGCAAGACTTTGGGGAGCAGGCGACTGCCTTCCTCCGTGATAGGCTGCTGTTGTTCAGTCTTTTAAGGTCTCATTACAGCGCTCCTTGAGGATTAATCCTCTTTAAGGTTTACATGGGATGATTTTGTCCAGAGGCCCAGCCAGGGACTGTGGTGCCACCTGTATGGGGCACCGTGGCAGCCCTTTTCTCTCCTTCCCTCTTCAGATTGCTAACATTTAAACTGAAAACGTTCAGCATCCTTGGCTTCCCTTCTTGGTGATGGCTGAGTTTGTGTCGTGCTTCCGAGGCAGGAGACCATTAGTGCTAAATTGTCAGCTTCTGTGTTCATCCATTCTGCTTTTCAGTGCTTTTGAAAAATAATTTTTCACTCTATTCCCTCATCTACTGTATCCCTTTTTAGAAAGAAATCATGATGTTGCTTGGATTGGTGAGTTCTTTTAACCCACTGCCTTTAAAAACACAGGTTTACAAGAGAGATTTTGTACGTGCACCAAGGGAAACATTCATGTGCATAAATTGCATATACTTGGAACACTTGATTTAAAAAACAGATTATTTTAGGGAACAAGCCAATCTTAAATTTTAACAAATTTGCTGTTTTAAATAATCTCATTAGTCAGGAAAAGAGAAGCGGCGATCTTGATTTTTGACTTGTTTAGTACACACAACATGAATTAAACAGACCCATCTCCTGAATTGCAGAAATAAACTTTCTCCTAATACTTGGAACTTTTGATTGAGCAAAGCATTTCACAGACTCTCAAGTGGTGCTTTGCAAGGACAAGCAGGGAACTTTGAGGCCTGTGTTTGGACAGGAGCAAGTAGGGAAGTGACCTCTGGCCTGGAGAAGCCACACTCCTGGACTTGGGAATGGGAGAGTTTTGGGAATTAGTCGTGGGGCATGGGGGCTTCTCATCCCTTTGTCAATGATTCAGGGCAACATTCACTGTCAGGGACCGAGAGTAATGAATGCTCTACTATCTGCCTTTACCCAGCTTTTCTGGTGTCTGCTTCTTCAGACGAGGGGCACTTGGTTGGAAATGAGTGCTATACTGATTATTACTCCAGAGTAAGTGCTGCACACATGCTAATTTTGTGCAGGTCAGGCTCTTCCCAAATTTGAAATAATCCTTAAAATAACAAGAAGCAAGTTAAGTCCCAGCTGTCAGTTTAGCAAAGGAAAAAGATGAAGCCATATGGCCACCCAACATCATAGACATAAGCATGTGCTTGACTTTGAGCCTTCTTCAAGGGATTGTTCTGTTGTCTTTCTACAGTGATTGAAACTTACCCAATTATCACAAGGAAAACCACCCTCCAAGACAGTGTTTTTCTGGAGGTGACTCTCTTTCCCTTATGTGAGTGTTTAATGGAAGGCCAGACAGTGGGAAGAAGCAGTTTGGGGGAGTGAGAATCCCACAGAGATCGATGACTTACTGGGCTCAGGGACCTTGCCTCTGAAGGTTACTCTTGGAACTCTAGCATCAGGACTAAACGCATGATCCTTGTGTAGCCATGTAGAATCATACACTTGACCCAGTCATCCTGAATTAGAATTTCTGGGACCCAAGTATGGGATTTAGTATTTTTAACACGTTTTTACACAACAGAGTATGAGAACCACTGCTTTAAGAGTTACAGGTCAGATGTGACTCTCAATTTCTTTGAATTCTCTATTGGTAAACACAGATTTTCTGTCTCCAGAAGATCCTGCAAATTTATTCAACTGAAGAGTACACATTATTTTGAATTACACTTTATTTTGATAGTTGCTTAAATATAAAATTAAATACTTATGATGAAATCAATTTACTTCCCCTACTTGGTAAAGTAGGTTGGATACCAAATTATTTCATGCTATGGTGAATTTTTATTTATTTCCCAGTGTTGTGCCTAAACTGAATTAGCCAGAGGCCATAAGGATAATTTGTTCAATTACATTTTTGTCTATCTGAATTTCTGTTTAGTAGACACATACACCCTTGCATGCATTTTAATACATATGTATTTGGGTGGGTGTTGTCAATAAAAACACCTAAATATGAAAATACTATCATACCAAATTTATGAATTGTCTTTCTTTTGTTAATTTTTTGGCCATTACTTTGCATTTGTTGTAAAGTAAGGTTTTAATGCTGAGATTACCAGGTTCAGGATGTAGAAATGTTGCTTGATCTTGATTAGCTCCAGAAATGGAAAGATATAGAGTTGACCCTGCCTGTCCAATGACCCCATCAAAGTGAGAGCTGTTAAGAGTAGGTTAACACATACTTCAGACATACCTATTTAAAATCAATGCCATTATGGGCTCGTCAATCAATTCTCCTTGATATGAGTGCTAACATTTTATTAACATTCATAATAAGCACTAAAAAACAGTAGAGAGATGAAATAAGTTTGGAATAGTATATATTTTGTATTTAATATCCAAATTTATCCTTTTGTTCATTTTTGTTGTTGGAAGGTCTGAAAGACACTCTTATTGTTCTAGTAAAAATATTCCCCTTCAATCAACTCTGCTGCAGGTTCTAGAGAAATCTAATCATCAGAAAGTGTGATGTCATTTCCAGTTCGTCATTTGGTCCATAGAGGATTAGTAAGCCTGGGCTTCCTCAGTCAGTGTTAATAGCTGATCATCTTTTAAAATAAACCTTTTTTATGCATGCTTCTAATAAAGCAAAGGTGGATACTGATGACTTGGTTGCTTGGAGGAAAATAAGATACGATTTTTGGAATCAGAAAGAACAGGAGTCAATCTTCAGCCATTCGTTTGCTGAGATATCTTGTGTAGATCACTTAACACCTCAATTTCCTTGCTGATGCCAAGTACCTTCTTCAGAAGCTTGTCGTGGGGAATGGAGCAGGTCTGTAAAGCACAGATATTGGCACAAGATGGGTGCTTGGTCATGGGGGACCTTATTGGTATGAAGTGCCTACCTCACCTACATGGCCGATAACTATTGTTAACATTGCTGAAGGGTGCATTTGGAAGTTGCTAAGAGATAGATCTACAAATTCTCATTGCAAAGAAAAAAGTGTAACTATATGAAGAGATGAGCATTAAACTTATTGTGGTAATCATTTTGTGGTATATGTATGTCAGGTCATTATGTGCTACACCTTAAACATGTCAGAGCTTATGTCAGTGATAGCTCAATAAAACTGAAATAAATAAAAGAGTACTTACAGCCACAGTTAGGGCACAGCAGGTTTGGCTGTCTGTGTTAGCATTCTCACCAATCATGTCATGTGACTGCTTGGACCTTTTATTTTAAGATCTGGGACTTATTAATTGCAAATGGTAAAAGTTAAGGAAATCCAAGTTGTTCCACTGAATTTTCAGCCTCCAGGGAATGAAAAGGTGGCCTCCTGCCCCTCTTGTTGTGCTCTGGTTTTATGCTAGTGATTAGAATTTTAAAAGGGCAGCAGCTAGTATTCATTGAGTACCTTCTGCATGCCAGGTGTTACCCAGGTGCTCATGCCTACCTCCCTGTGGGTATGCTGATGGTGGAGAAGGAGGAGTGGGGCTGTGAGTATAGTGCAGCCCTTAAAGAGCAAATGTGCAAACTGGAAGCCCTCACTCCCCAGATCTCTGCATCCACTCTGATCCTCCAGGGGCTTCAGAAGGAAGGAAAGGTGGGAGGGGCCTTGGTAATCCTAGATGGAGGCAGTGTTGTCAATGACGTGTGTACGTCTGCGGCAACTGACACTTGTTGGCTAGAAGAGCCTACTTTGGAATTTCATTTCTGTGTGAGGAAAGAGTTTGCAATACAATGTGGTGGTTGTTATTTGCTATTTTTTTTCTGTACTCCTACCTGGACTGTTCTGAACTTGTGCCCACCTTCCTGCTACACCAGCAGGTCTTGAAGTATCGTCCCTGCACCAAAGGTATCTTCAGCCCCTAAGGGACTTCTTAGACATTCGGGAGAGCTGCTTCAGCCCTGCTAAATAGGAAACTGTGCAGGCTGGGGCCCAGTGATCTGTATGAACAAGTTGTAGAGCCAGGCAGGTGCGGCTAATGTTGAGAACCACTGTATCAAGAGTATCTTGTGGAATGATTTGGGTCTGTCATTATACTGAGAGCATGGATGCAGGGAAAGAACTGTGATCCAAGTCAGGAGAGGGCAGGAGGGTCCCCTGTCTTTTCTTTCAACTTTCTCTCACGGCCAAATTAAAACCTAAAGTAACCAGTGGGAGGGAATATCGGAGATGGGAGCCAGCGAACATAGTATCTCCTTTCTGTTGTTGTTTGTTTAAGCCCCTTCCTTATTAATCTGTGGCAGTCTGAGCCTTTTGTCTTCTATTTTTTGAATATGTGCCTGTTGAAAACTCCAGTGTGTTGGCCACAGTGCAAGAACAATAGCAGAAATTCCATAGGAGAAAATGGGAATTGTTGATCCTCTGATCATGGATGCATGGAAACTTATGAATATAAAAAGAAAGTTGAGATTTACAAGATCAAATCAGAATGACAGATGTAGAGCCATGTTTGTGCTTGAGTTCCCGAGTTCAGGACGCGGCAGTGGCTGCTGAGAGCACGCGTCCTGTTTCAGCTTCTTCCTTACATTCTTTGAAATACTGCTTTGGCCTCTTAATTTAAAGAAATGAAAAAAGGCTAAACACTTTATTTCTCTCTCCAAGGCATCGAGGAGAGGGGGTAATAAACAGTACCTTGCTGATATATTTTAATAAATACTGGTTTACTGATCCCACAATAGAAAGCAAATACATGCAATTACTTGCAAATTTCTTCAGTGTTTGTACTTATAAATCTCTGCCTAAACCTTCCCAGCTGGGAGTTCGGTTAGCCTTTCTGCTGCGGAACCAGGGCTTTGTTCTCATGTTCAGCCTCAGCACAGTCTGGAATAATTCAGAAACGTATTAGAGAGATTGCTGCTCCCAAAAGGCATAAGGAAATAACCTTCACTCCCGGCCGTAGGGAAATCAGCCCAATCAGAGTTCAGGCAGATTTCTCGATTAAACAAAGAACTAACTGTGCACAAATTGCACCTTAACAATTTGTAAGGAGTCCACCTTAGAAATGTCTTGCAGATGGAAAGCTGATATTTTTTAATCAGGGTAGTGGGGCTGCTAAAGTCAAAATGTCACCAGCATTTTCCCACTCCTCCACAATTAGCATCCCCCCAAATTAAATTTAAAGTTGCATTCACAAGCAGTCCTCAGCCTGGGACCCACTGCTCTGGGCTGTCGAACATGGATGGAAACAAACATGGGTGGAAACGACTCTGTCGGTCAGTGTGATGGGTCAGGGGGTGGTGTGTACATGTGTGCATTTGTGTCTGTGAGTCTGTCAGCATCTGTGAGTGTATGTGGATGACTCAGTTCATCTGGTACATGTCCCGGGGAGCTTTGGGCTGTCAGTTCTTATTTTGACAGATTTCATATTGGGAACCAAAAGGGGGTAGAAAGGTATTGCGCTTATTGCTGTTGTGGCTTAGGTGTTCCCAGTCAGATTATTCAGACATCAAAATCAGGCCCCTGGGTCACTGTGGGACAGTGTTGATAGTGGGCCTTTTGGGAAAATGTGGTAGATTTCTCTTGATTTTAAGGGATGGTTATGTCAAATCACCACCCCTATGAAGTTTTTAGATGAATGACTGTGTATTTTAGGTGGGAAATATGCAGATATTGGAAGTTACGTCAGTGCCATATCCATCCTACTTACAGCGCCCTGTGCTCTAATGTGGCAAAGAGCCCGTGTTTCCCTAAAAACTAACAGGTACTCCTCAGCTGTGAGGCTTACGGTAAGAGCCCCCAAACCGCTGTACTGAACTTTGGAAGAGGACATGCATTGAGCTAGGTCTGGTGACCTCATTCGGGCTCTGATTAGCCCCACATGCTTAGCTAAGTGGGACCACTGAGGGTGCTGGTCAGTGTGGGTCGCCTGGTTCAGCAATTTGAGTTCTGTTTCAGTGGAAAGAAACTAAGAGTCAAGAACCAGTCTGAGAAAACCACTTTGAGGTTAGACTCTTCCTGGCTTAAAACTGGTTTTCATCAAGTGTTCTCCTGGGTTCTTTTGTCTATGTGGAAATGCAGACATTGGACAGTTTGATCTACAAGGTCTCTCCTTCCCTAATAAAAGCCTGAGGGAAAGACCTAACCACTGAAGTCAGCAGACTTGTGCTCAGACCCCTTCTTGGCTTTGCAGGTGGGCCAGTCCCGTGTCCTCTCTGAGCCCGTCGCGTGTCTCAGGGGGAGGTTGACCCTGGCCCCGCGGGCCTCGCACCTGAGGAGAGTTTATGAGAGAGCAGACTTCAGGACCCTCGCTATGCCACAAAAAGGGTCACACACTGGTTTTGGTGTTACTCTTCCTGTCAGAGTCTTGGGACCCTTTTGGAAGGCTGGTTTTGTGGTTTATGTTTCAAACAGTGGCTAGTGAGTTTGTCTGGACCCATGTCCACCCCACGTACTTGAGGAGCTGCTAAACCACGGCGGCAGTCTGTCAGTCTGTGCTTGCAGTATCAAACGAGCAGGTTAAACTGGTGGTAACCAAACTGTGGAACTCAGCAAGTGGCTTGGGGTTTGGGCCAGTGGGTCACCTGGGGCAGTAGTGTGTGGTGGCTCAGGGTTTTCCAGCTGGTACATATCACTTATTTATTCCAGCTTGGTGGAGTCAGAAGGTCTGATTCTCATCATGGCTCTGCCAGTTCCTGGCTCTGTGACCTTGGACACCTGCTTGGTGTCCTCTAAACTTCAGGTTCATCACCTGGAGATTGGGGGAAGTGTATTATCTTCCCATACCTGTTTTGAGGAAGAATCCTCAACCCATGGTGCTCCATGGCTCAGCACTAGGAGCAGTGGAAGCAACTGTGGAGCTAACCTATGACTGGAAAAATACTAAAACATGCTCACTGAAAAGTGAGAAAACCTTTGAGTGTATCTCATTAAGGTCATTAAGCTTTAGTGGGGATGAGACTATTTGCAAACCTGAGGTTGGCATTTTGAGTTCCTGTTTAAAAAAAAAAATCCCTGTATTAAAGACAAATTGATCTTACCTTTTCCTGTATTCCATGTATGGCAGGACCTTCTGACAGCTCTTGCCCATGTAACCACACTTGGCAGTGTTAGACAATGAGTGGTGCCCTTACAGTGGGTATTTAATGAACTATAGGGTTGTCCTGCCATGGAGACAGCCTTAGTTCCACCGGGGGCAGCGTCTCCCAGACTACGGAATCCACAGTGGCATGTGGGGCAAGAAAGACCCAAGTTGGGTTTCTTTTCAATGGCATTTTCGTGTACACCAGATCCACAGTCATTACTTTAAACTCTCCTGTAAATTAGCTTGTATGGCCTCTGAGATCATACATTTTACCAGAAGTGCTTTCATGGAATCTGGCAGCTCCAGCCCGAAACGTCATTTGTTCCATTCACCCACAAAAGCAGGCATCCACCAAGTCAAAACTGTTTTCTGCAGTGAGTCCTGGTCTTTTTTAAAGCTTGAGTTTCACATGTCTCTTCTCCCGCACTCACTTCATCAAGTCTGACTGTGCCCACTGGATGGGACAGCTGCACCGTTCAGAATGCTGTTTCTTACTTTTCTGCAAACAGAGTTGCAGCCTTTCATGCCTAAGTGACCTGTTCTCAAAATGTTACTAAAAGGCATTTGGTACTTGATACTACAACATGGAAAACTACCTGTCAGAGAGCTGATGACATTATAAATAAAGGACTCAAGCCGCATAAGGGTGCACCTAGGGAGTGGGAGGGAAAACATTGCTTAAAAAGGCATGCCTGGCATGGAAGGCTCTCCCATTGGTCACTATCCCTCCTCTCTCCTTCCTGGGCTAGTTGCCTTTTGTCTTACCTCAGGGTTTCAGCCCTGGGCAAGTTCACTGTGGATTCAGAGACTGAGAAATGACAACAGCATGTGATTGGAATAAAAGGGTTTATACTTAGCTTTATTGTCCTGGTCGTAGGTTGAACACTAGAATCACTTCTGCATCCAGCAGTCTGCAGGTCTGTAATCTACCTTCATTTCTACCTCTGCCCAGAGCATTGGACAGAGCTCTTTATATAGTGACTCAGTCAATTAATAGCTTATTGCTTGCAGGTTTGGAAGCAGTAGCCTAGCAGTAAGCCAATTACATCATCAAGTAGTTTAGGATCAGGTGAGGAACCTGACCATAGAAACTTCCATTTTCTGCACACCTCTCTTCCTCTCTCTGCTCTTCCTGTTTTTCTGGCTAACATATTGAGTGAAATCTGAGCAATCCATATTCCTTGACACAGTAATCTTCAAATGCCAACACCAAAAGTTAGTACTGAATTGAAGACCTGGGAATCCCAACAAAATAGGAAGTCTGGTTGGTGGGCTGAGCATTCACCCTCAGTTGAAAGTGTGCCTGTGTATGCCTTGGACCCTTTACACCACGCCTAGAAGAAAATGACTTTTTAGTTCACACATGGCATCTGTCTGCAGATGGCCTAACGTTGGTCAGAGTGGGTGCCTTGATAACCTCATAGAGAGTCAAGAATGGCTCTGTGATGCCAAGATGGAAGGGACTTCAAAATGATGCACTCAGTATAGTGAGACTGTGCACTGAATTAGTTAAGTTATGGGATGTCAAAAGGGATCTCACTTTAACTGTCTGTGTTTATGGATTCTATTGGCATGTTGAAATGTTTTGTGTTAATATTATCAAAAGCATAAGGCAAGATAACCTTCATAACAGATAAGAAACCCAGTTTGGTTTGGTGAATGCTTTTGTTCCACTCAGGTGGCATGTGCCAGCCTCCCTGTCTTCTCAAAGGGAGCTCCATTTGGCATTTTTAAAATTGTTCATATAACAATAACATCAAATTGGTAAATTTTATGAGTGAGTTAATTTTAAGTTTCCTATACATGTAGAAAGGGGATAGAACTTCAATTTAATTCAGTTCTTTGCAGAGCTAAAACTTAGACCCAATCCTCTGAGTATTAATGAAGATGTTCATTTTATTTAGTTTATTTGTCTAGTTTCAAAGACTCAGAATTTCTTGATGCAAATATAGTTTATGAGTTGCTCATCTTGCCCCTCTCCTCTGTTCCCTTGATGCATTTTAATCACACCAAATTTATCATGGTAAGCTCATGTGTTGCTACTTAAGAAAATTTTAGACATTTTAATTGAGTGTTTTAAGTCGGGGACCTAAAGGTGGGTTCCCTAGAAACTGCTTTTCTCCTCATTTGAATTACAGTTTTGCTTATATGTGACATGTTTGTCTCTATCAAGGTGGGGTTTGCATGTTAATGAAAGGGATTTTTTGATGTCATCACTTTTTGCTTTAAGAAAATTTCCAGACAACTTCTTAGGCACTGAGAAGGTATGTACAGCATCTCCTCTGCCCTAGGCTGGCTGCCAGCTGAATACTGTTTATGCACAGTGCTTTCTTCCTCAGGATTTTTGAGGGAAAGCCCAACACAGCCCCCAACCATCTCTGATTCAACCTATTTTTAATAGAGTCATGGGCGGGTGTGACAGACGCTAGTACTTACCACCAACACCAAATTATGTAATGTGCTATGAAAATCAAAGTCCCTGTGCCAAGTCCTTCCCCCTCTCAGGTGGGATAAGAAATAATTCAGAGCATAAACTTGTCATGCATCCTTTTGGCCACCATAAAATGACTTCCCTTAGTGAAAAATTCTGTTTCATTTACCCAAGCAACTTAATAATGAAACTGGCCCCACCGTTGGCCTTTGCTGGGTGGTTGGCTCCCTGGGACACTCTCAAGTTGGTGGGTGTAGGTCCTGTGTCACACCAGCTTTCTAGCAATCTGGAGGTTTGATGGAATTAATGTGATAGCCCCATCACCTGAGCTACAGGTGCATGGAGGACAAAAAGAGAGATGATTTTATGTTTATGGCATTCTCTTTGGAGAAATAAAAATGAAAAATATGTTGAAGTTTGCAAAAATGTAGAAAGCTGCTTTGGGGCCCCTTCTTAGGCACTTTTTGTTCTCTTTCTCTGTTTTCTCACTATAGGGAATCCTGTGTTACTGCTTTCTTAAATTATGCCCCTCCCCAGCACACCCATACGTGCCCATCTACACCCCTAGGTTCCTGTCCAGGTGAGGGCCTCTGGCTAAAACATGGCCCTGGGGTCCTTGGGTCCTTTAGGTCACAGGACAAATGTGTCCCCTGGAGATAGCTGAGGGACACCTTTCTTCTTCCTCAGACCTCTTTGCCCTAATGGCCAACCCAGTCCTTCACTCATCCTTGAGGGTGAGAAAGCCCTTCTGTACTTGCTCATCATGCTGCATGCCCGCCATTGCTCAGGCTCTGTTTCTTTTACTGGATCTGTTCCCTCCCGGCCAGGTTGGGAGGCATGGTCTCAAGCTGCTTCATCTGTAAAATGGGGATAACACTAGCACCTTCTTCACGGGGTGAGTGTGTCCCTCACCTTTAGGCTCTTCTGCCGTTCAACAAATGTTGGGCATCCTCATTTATGCATTGTTTTAGTTGAAAGAATGTTAGATGGTTGGAGTTATTAGGTCATTTAACCTAATATAAAGCTAACTGGGTCACTAGGGAATCAAAGCCAAGCCCTGTTACTCAACAGCAGAGGTTCCTGGTTGGCCTCCTTGCCTGTGACAATAGTGGGCACAGTTTTCTGGTGCCTGGTTGTACATGTGAGGCATAATCCATTGGCGAGAAAAGCCTTGGTTTCCAGAAAAGGGTCAAGATAGCTTTACAGACCCCAGATGAAATGTCTGTCCCATAGAAGGTAGCGGGGTGGGGACTTCCCAGTCAGTGCTTGTGGGTGTTGTCAGCATCTGGAACGTGCTCTCCTTCACAGGCTCTGCTGTCATCCTGGGTTGCCTCATCATCTATTTGTTCCCATCAGGCTCCCATTTCCTTGGCCTCCACGGCGTTACACTGGAGCTGGGTACTAGGACGCAACGTGCAGGTCTTCCCAATGCACCCCCAGCTGGTGCGCTGCCCCAGGGGGGTTGTCTGCACAGAGCCCTTCCAGTGCGCCCATAAGTGCCCGTAAGCGCATAAGCACACTATAGCTGGTGCTCCCGCCTGCAGCCCTCGCCCTGCTGTCTCTGCCCTTTTTCCTGGACTTTGGAGTGTGAACAGCTCTGGGACAAATGGCCCAGCAGAAATGGTGCTTAACCTCATGGGTACTTTGAGGTACTTTAGAACTGTATTTCTTCTTGCTCTGACTGGTGCACCTGGCATTGACTGTTCCAAACGTTTT
Organism: Manis pentadactyla; assembly: GCF_030020395.1. Lineage (NCBI taxonomy): Eukaryota > Metazoa > Chordata > Mammalia > Pholidota > Manidae > Manis > Manis pentadactyla. Next base: position 51,053,666 of record NC_080025.1, read on the forward strand.
CTATCTTCCTCAGGCCTCCGCTCCTCCCACCTTTCCCTTAGAAAATGACAGTTTCTTGAAGTTATCCATTCCAGTCTGCTCCTGGAATCCAGTTCGTGCCTGCACTATTGTCATGGCCTCCATGCTCTCCATTCTCCAGCATGTCCTTCGTGCTGCCGCCTCATTAATCCTCTCTAAATGCCTTTAGGAGCATATTACCTCCTGCTGGACATCCGTGCCTCTCTGTGGGCAGCTTCGTCCAAACCCACTGATCTGGTCTTTGACTGCCAGCCGCTCTGCCCCTCTGAGAGCTCTCCCCTTGAATCGGACTATTCCTCTTGCTCTAGGCCTACCGTTACCCACATTGGTGTGCCCTCTGATCCTGAAGCTTTGTGTGGACGCCCTGCCCTTGTGTGAGTTCAGTCCCTTCCTGCTCTTCCCAGGGCCTTTCCTGCAAAACTTAGTTTGGAGAATAGCACACAGACCACTCAGGCTGCTACCTCGTTGTTATTTAGTTCTGCCAGCTATGTGATAAGTCCTCAATAATCTTTAATACTCCTTTTCCTACTACAGTGAAGAGTAATTACAAAGGAAAATTGGGGCTTGGAGAAGATGAATAACTTTCCAGAGTTTGTATAATTACTGGTAGAGCTGAGATTCGAACCCAAACTGGCTGGTTTCCAAAGCTTGTGTAGTTCGAGATTCTTTGCTGTCCCAACTCCACCCTAGTCTCATGTGCTACCAGCCAGAACTGGGATCTGATTGGGGAGGAAAGTGCCCTGGTGTCCTGCTGTTTTCTAAATAACCATTCACTGAATAAATTGACATGGTGCTTACGGAACACAACTATTAAAAGAAACAAACCTTGTCTATGCTATTATTTATTCATTTAAGTTGCACCCCCTCCCTTCTCTCTATTATTTTGGGTTGGTAAATGGCTAACTTATCTTTAAATAAAAATAATTTTCTGGTTATAGTTTCAGTAACATCATTGGAACACTAGTATTCACCCAACTCATGAGTTTTGTAGATACCATAAACGCAAACATTTTTGACATGAGTTTGTTCCAAATTATCTTGTTTACTCTGGCTTTCTCTTCACACCTTGGGTTTTGCCTTCATTGGATTTAGCTTAGTTTTTAATTGTGTGTTTATTTGTGTGAGGACTTAATCTGTCTCCTTATTCTGCTAACGAGGCCAAGGGCCATGTCTGTACTGTGGAGGCTATGTTGTGAGTGCCCAGCACAGTGCCCGGCACACAGTAGGTATTCAGCATTTGTTGCTGTTTGAATAAATGAATGAGTGAATGTATGAATGAGTGAGACTGCACCTTTATCCAGGTATCCTTTGTAGGGTTTGCAGAGAAGTTGTAAGAGGAAATTTTTTCTATCACACTACATTATAAAACTGAAAGTTTACTTATGTGGAGAAGCTTCCAGTGAACTTTGGAAATATTTGAAGATATAATTAAGACAGAGGTTGGCTCCTCACTTTGTTACATCTGCTTTTTTGTGAGACTAACACTTGCCACTTTATATTTCCTGAGCAGTATCTGTGGCTGCCTTCAAGCATTAAACATGATTCTTGCTGTTTGAATAAAATAAAGCTGTGCATAAGAAAGATAATGCATATACCTCACATTTAATTTCATTAATAGGAAAGTAATACTTGGTTTCCTATAAGAAAGTATCCAAAGAGGAGTAGCTGGCCTCCTGTAACAAGGTATCTTAATTTATTGTTTTCTTGGTCAAGGTTCCTGCATGTCAAGGTGAAGTTGAAATCTTTCTTTTTCAAGTGCAGAAGCTGTTGTCCACAGTTGACTGCTAATTGTGCTAATTTTGGAGCATTCTGTTTATCATCATCAATAAGCCATCTAATTCCAAGATGTGGGGTTTGCATCTTTATCAGGAGGCCTCTCTTCATCTTATTTGTTGATTCTTCATTGTTTTGAAACCTGTTGTCCTATAGTGTTAGCTTCAGTTCTAGGAAATAGGTTTCTCTGGATACAGCCCATTTCCACTCTCCAGTGTTTTTTGTTACTTTCATCCTCAGCTCAGAAAGATCAGCTGGAAAATGCCAGTACCCCCTTGGTTTTTCTATAGTAATTTCAGATTCTAATTTTGCAGCTTGAAATGCAGTACATTTTGTGGGTATTCATTACTGTCTCCAGGCCACTTGCCTCTGGTGGCTTTCTGGTGTATATCAGCCAAAATATCAGCTGTATCTCCCTGTAGCCCATGGGCTTTGTGTGCTCCTGACATTTCCTGACGTGCCAGACTTCCTGAAATTCTACTTTCAAAAATGTGGGATTGCCCCTCTATTGGAAGCGAGGTGGTCCCACCCCGCTCCCAGCAGCCCTGCAGTCACTGTGACAAACCACAGATACACTAAGGTACACTTAGTCACCATGGTCTTGTTTGAGGTGTGGGATTAAAGCAAGGTGCTTCTCTTTAGCTTGGAAAAGAAAAGATTTGATGGGGCGGAGAGGGGCATGATTACTTAGTCATCACAAGGATACACAATTACACTTCATGTGGATGGTTCAGGATATAGGGCTTGGATTGATTGATGGGTAAAAGAGTGAGGCCACTGGCCAGTGTAGAGGGCACAAGAGTTCCTGGACATAGAGTGATATGAAAGGGGAGCAAATGGCTGCTTCAGACACTGAGGTCTCACACGGGTGAGTGGTGGGCACTCTGTGAGGGGATTCTTGCAAGGCAGAATTGCAAGAAATAGATAACTCTTAGATGACTTCAGGCTCTGAAAACCGATGGTTTTAATTATACTAACATAAGCCAGTTAAGGACAGTTTCTTTTCTTTTTCTTTCTCTAAACCTCTCTCTCTTATTTATTTCTTGTTCATGGAGTAAGGATTATGGATTCTTTTTGTAGTTCAAGTTAAAGAAATCTCATCATGGACTGTTTCCTATCTTGCTTTGAAATGTTCACACTTTGAGGTGAGTTGTGTTGGACCCCCTAGAGGGAGGGAGGTGCTCTGAGTAAATTTGGGCAGGCTTTTGACTGCACAAAGGATCCCATTGAGGGGGCTGAACTTTTGCAGGCACTCTGCTGAAGCTATGCAACCACCCAGGGGAAGGGTGCATCTTCCTGATTTTTAGGAAAACACCATCGGCTCACCAAGTTGAGTGCCACAGGGGCCGGGTCTTCTCCAAGGAGGCATAGTTTTCTAGTTTGTGTGCAGATACTGTCCATCCAGCTGGTCATGACTGGACGGAGGTATACCATTTCATTCTTGGCTCACTGGGATTGACAAAGTTAAGTGTAGACACACCTGTGATTCTCTTGGTGGGCTGAGCTAAACACAGCACTAACCATGCCACTAATAGCAGTAAGTTCCATTAAGCATCCAGATATTTTTGCCAGCTCACTAAGCATTCCAGCTCTTGGAAGCATTTGGAGGATTTGCTGCAGTTTTTACTTTTCATATGGTTATTTGGTGTTGCGTAGACATAGCCCTTCTCCTTCTGAACCCAGGAATTCCTTTTGACTCATCCATTCACTACCAACCCATAGAGGCAATAAATTGGGTCCAAAGGCATTTGAGGATTTATGAGTGCCAGGCTCATAAAACCTCCCTGGATTCTCAGATACTCTCACCTACTTGTGAACGTGCATATGATGAGGCAGAACAGCAAGGCATCCAGGGTGCCACAGGCAAGACGGGCTGTTTTTTAAAATCACAGCAACAACAAAGAAATGAAAACAAAACACCCCTCGGGTTGCTAATACACATCAGCAGTTCTTTGAACAGGCATCCAGAGATGCCGAGTGTCCCCCGAGACCCATTCCTTCAGCATTTCTCCACCCTGTGCAGTTGGGGCTGGTTCTCCCTCATCTGGAATGCACAGGAAACGAGTGCTGCTCCACACCCACCCATTCACAAAAACCCTGGACAGGAGCCACCTTCCCTCCACTCGCTCCTCTGCCAGCTTCCGCTCTGTTCACTGGCCCTTCCACCTCTTATCCACGTCCCCACCTGCTGGGGCCCAGGGCTCTGCTCTGCCTGCCGCTGCATCCAGCCTGTAACTGTTGTGCCATGACATTCCTTACCCCTAAAGCACTCAGTCTCCTGAATTTAATAATACACACTGTTCTCATGTGCAAGTTCACTCATAACTTGGTGCCATCCCAAAGCTTTTGCATTTCATTTCTCTCTTCAGAAGTCTTCACTGTTCCTTAATTCCTACAAATCAGTAGTTCCCAGATTTGGGGCCATAAAGTTGAAAAAAAAAATACCATGGGAGAGACCAAGGTAGGGATGCTGAATAGTGACTTGGCCAAGTAAAGACACAAGGGCTGGGTTGGGCTGCGAGGCTGGAAAATGTAAAACAATGACAAAAACATCCTCTCCTCTTGCCATCAGTTCAAAACGAAAGACTGCTGCCCATCATAGGTCAGCAGAACATTATTGAGCAGAAAACCTTCTTTAAAAAGCAAGTTCAGCTCTGTGAAATATTCACCACTTTTATCCTAATCATACTCATTTAGCATCTATTCATCTAACAATTTTAAATTTCCCACTAGTATTCAGAAGCCACCACTGCAAGGGATTCTGAAAGCATAGGCTCTTCCTTTCAGCAACAAAAGAAATGCAGAGCCAACCAGGGAAACCCACCATACCTGAGCATGAAGCTACTGGATGCCTTGGCCAGGGCCCGTCTGTGCTCCTGTGGCCATAAACCTGAAGTGACTGGAGGCCCTGGGGCTCCCTAACCCAACCTAACCACAATCTTAACCCCAAGTCCCTCACTGTAAAACCCGTTATGACTCGGGGTCCTATTGCTCTGCCACCGTGGCCTCGGTGGTGGCAGCTCAAGGGACACTGAGATTTCGGGGTGCCGTGCAGTGTGGGTTTGCCAGAGTGGTTGGGGGCTGAGGCCTCAGGCGGGAGACAGCCCAGTTCTCAGGGTCAGCCTGCGCCCTCAGCCTCCGGACTGTTCTCTCAGAGAAGGTGTGGTATCAGACATTTACGATAGACTGCAGCCACATGCTAGCTGGACGGTGAGGCGAGCCTGCTCCATTTCAGGGCACAGTACAACTGCTGGGAAATGGGGGCCAGGAAAATACATGCTTCTGCCTGCTCCCCCAGCTGCCTCCCCCACACCCCTGGCTGCTCCCAGTCTCATTTGTCTGTTGAACAATTTAGCTTGCTTGGCTGTAAATCAAATGTAAAAAGGAGATGAGAACCCTTTAGGGGCTAAGTGGAAGGCTTGAAGTTTGGGGATGTACTGAGGAATTTGATTTCCTGGTGGGGTGTCTAGGCCCAGCAGATAGGCTGATGCATCTTGAGCATCAGTTCACACCTTGCTCATTAAAATCACTCTTCTGTGACCGCAGCCAGGGAGGTGCTCCGATACGGTGAGGCACAGCCTCCTCTAGGCTTGAGGAAAATTCATTTCCATTCAGCAGATGTGAACTGAGAGCAGCTGCTCCCGAGGTCAGCACTGGGCAGGCCCAGGCCTAAGTGGATGGATTCCAGAGAGCGCATTCTGCTCTTTGCTTGGTGAAGAGGAGCTAAGGAATGCTGCTTTTTAATTCAGACAGACATTTCCTGAAAAGGTTTTCTATCATTAGTAATTTACGTAAGTACAGGTTATCTTCTTGTTAATATTTCCCTTTTTCCTTTCTCCTTCCCCATCCCCCCGCATGGTCTTCCTACTTCTTTTCTGTGTCTTACTTTTTTCTCTCTATTTGCCAATACTTTTTTTTTTTTTCCAGAGTTTCGTTTTCATGTAAATATTTGAATGTTTTTCTTGGAAGCTAAATTTATGCTTCTCTTTCTGAAAAATAATTTAGGGGGAGAAAATTGCAATCCGGTTCCACGTGCAGATGCAAAATATTCAGCAGAAAAAAACAACCATTTAAAGCCTGGTCATCAATGTGCCTAAAGGCAAATTCAGAGTGCCCTCCCGAACTGCCTACCTGAATTCAGGGTGCATGGGATGGGTGGCAGACACACACCAGACTAAGAGTGAGAAACACAGTTTTAGGTCTGGCTAGAAAAGACCTGGGACAATTTATTTATATTCTACAAACCTTAGTTTTCTCACCTGTAAAATGATGACAGAATTTCACACTGTGTTTGTTAGGATAAATCCAGATCACAATTATAGAAATTCCTAGTTGCCTTAGTCACTTAAGGCTGCTGAAACAAATTACCTTAGATGGGTGGCTTATAAGCAACAGAAATGTATTGTTCACAGTTTCAGAGTCTGGAAAGTACTGGGAGGTTTGGTGTCTGGGAGGGCCTGCTTCCAGATGTTCATCTTCTCACTATGTCCTCTCACTATGTCTCACCATCCAGTTTCACAGATGTTCATCTTTTCACTATGTCCTCATGTGGCTGAAGAAAGAGGGCCAGCTAAGCTCCCAGGCCTCTTCTTAGAAGGGCACTAATCCCATTCCACCCTCTTGACTTAATTACCTCCCAGAGGTTCTACGTCCTAATACCATCCCATCGGGCTTAGGGTCCTAAGATATGAATCTGGGGGACCATGACTATTCAGTTTGTAACACTGGCAAAAAAATCTCATGACTTTAAACATTTCCCTGAATCCACTCATCTTTAAACATTTGGAAGTCAGGAATTTGGACCTCAGCACTGTGTGCTTATTAAATGATGGTTTTGTAATCTCACACAGAATCGCAGGGGTAGCTCATTAATTCAGTACCTGTTTGGAAACGCCTACTATATGCTAGATTCCCTACTGGGCTTATGGATTCAAGGGTTAGGAAGACACTTCTTCTGCTGTGTCTTTCTAGCCATGGTAGGAAGGGTGAGGGGAAAGTACTAGAATTGATGTGTGAGTAAGTGGCATTGTCAGGGCATTCTTCATAGAGCAGGGGGCATTTGGTTGAGTATAGAAGGATGTTAGGTACCAAGTATCTATCTCTAGGTAAGTTTTATGTGATAGATTGTTGCCTTTTCTAACATCATGCTTTGATTTGGATATAATACAGACTGTCCAAGAAGTTCAAGATTGGACTGGACAGAATCTTAACTTGTGGCCTATCAGCCAGCATTTTACTACATAATGCTTTTTATCCTCTTCAAGGTAATAAACATTCTCATGCACATGGCACACCGGGTCCTCACATATGTTATAGCGAACAATACAGGATGAAAAGGAGCATGGTAGATACTAACCAGGTAGTCAGCTGCTCACCGGAACACATCATCCTAGAGCCAATCTGTCCATTGTCATGGGCAGCAGCATCATTTCTACTGCCTCTTCTTATGTCAGCTTTGCCTTTGTTTATGTTTAATGGTAGTATCATATCAATTCATGCTTTTATTTCTGTTTTTTACTTTTTGTGAATCTTCCTGTGTGTCATTTTGTCTCTGAAGAGGTAGATTCAGGGTCTCAACCTGGCTCCTTCTTAATCTTGGCCTCTTTGTGGCTGGATGTCCCAAATTGAAAAATATCCCCTTTACTGAGATGTTCAAAGGCCCTGGTGGGGTAGTGTGGGTGGTGAACCTACCATGGTGCTTGGCTGAAGTGTGACAGCTGAAGAGATGGAGTCAGAGAGAGGGTCGCCTGCTATCTGGGGTCATGTGGAGCTTCTGTCAGAATGGATCAAAGCCACAGGTTTTGGCTCTAGCCCTGCGGCCCTTCCAGTGGGATACATTTGATATTTGTGCTCATTTCACTGGCTAAGTGGGAGGTTAGATGAGAAGTTCAGCTCTTTGTGGCACTGTGTGGTTTCAGAGTTTGGTCCACACAGCTTTGGTTCTCTTGCCTCAGAAGGTTATGGGTCTAATTCCGTAAGCAGGGCCTGGAGTTCAAGGCAGTTCTAGTGGATAGAGTACAGCAGAAGTGATGCGATGTACCTTCAGAAGCTGGGTTATAAAAGGGTCACAGCCCCAGGGTGGGCACTGTTTTGCTCTTTCTTGGACCACTCACTCCGGGGCGAGGCAGCGGCCTGTCAGGAGGTCGCCTGTGGAGACCCGCATGGAGGACCCGAGCTTGCTGGCAGCGCCATCTGTGAGCTGGGAAGCACGTCCTCCTCAGCCAGGCCCTGAGATGACCATGGCCCAGGTGGACAGCCTGATTACAACCTCATGAGAGATTCTGAGCTGAACCACTAGCTAGCGGCCCCCATATGCCCACTCACAGGAATTGTGAGATGATGTGCGCTGTCTCAGGCTGGTAACTCTCGGGTGATTTGCTGTGCAGCAGTGGGTAATGGATGCAGGGTCTAATTTGCAGAATGGTGTTTGAAGTCTTTTGATTCTGGAAGTTAATGTATGTTATAATATGCCTCATTTAAGCATCCCTGCCCTGGTGGGGTTGGTCCCTGAGACAGCATCCCCGCATACAGATTTGAGGACTAAACTTTCAAAAGACTGCATTCAGTTTCTGTGCAAGCCAGAGGAGGGGTGCTCTATACCTGCAGCTCAGATCCCCGTTTCCAAACCTTCAGTAAGTTACTTCCTAAGCTGAAATATTTAGAATCATAGACAAGCTAGCCCTAGACATAGGAAGGGCATCTGGGGTTCCCTGCGGCAGCCAGGCAGGCTGACTTTCCTGTTGCGGCCCTGAAGGGACTCCCAAGCTGCCACAGCTGCTCAGTGGCTGGGCTTGTAGTTCCCTTTCCACTCTCACCGCGGTTATTTAGTTATGAGCGACAAAAACTGATTCCTGTTTTTGCAACAACAGGAATGGCTAGGATGACATCAGGAGCTTAAAACTGAAAATCTAGAGAAGCAGGTGGCCTCAGCGGCCAGGAGTGGCAGGACAGGCTCTAAACAGGGATGGCCTCTTGGAGGAAGGAGCTCCAGTCCTGTCTCCTCCTCCGCTCCTCACCCAAGACTCAGTTTCCCAGAAGAACCCTCAGCTGTCCGGGCCGGGTGCCCTGACTGTCTCAGTTGGTGTCCCGGCCTGTGAGGCTCATGGCTTTTTGATTTACCTTCCTACAAAGCCTAAACACAATGGAGAAGCAGTACTTCCCCAGAGGAAATTGGAGTTCTTTGGAAAGAGGAAAGCCAAAGAATGACCAAGGCTTGGCATATGCTTTTCTCATTTCAGGTTTTCTGAGGATTTTTATATTCTCTGTTTCTTGTAAGTATTCACCACACTCCTGCCCAACAGGAGAAGAGACTACAGACTGCTCTCCAAACTTTGCTGATGTACTGTGGCCTTTTGTAAACAATATTGTGACATGTCCTGGGGCTCCCATAGTGAGGTACCACACACTGGGGGGCTTACAATAACGGAGAGGTTCTGGGGCCTTGACGTCTGAAATCAGGGTGCTGGCAGGGCCGCACTTCCTCTGAAACTCGAGTGACGGTCCTTGCTTGTGTCTCCAAGCTTTCAGTCACCCAGGGTGCACCCTGGCCCTGGCAGCATCAGTCCAACCCCTGCCTCTGTCTTCCCACGGCCTTCTTCCTGTGTGTCTGTATCCTAATCTCCTCCTCTTAGGAGGACATTAATATTGAATTAGGGTCACCCCAATGACCTCATCTAACCTGATGATTTCCACAAAGATCCTGTTTCCACATAAGATCACATTCCATGCGTGAGAACTTCAACATATCCTTTTTGGGGGACACAGTTCAACCCACAATACTGGGCGACTTCTGCAACATACTTGGGGGACATGCCATGGGTTTCCCTAGTCATGAAGGGCCTCTATTTGTGTGTTGGCTGCACGGGACGTCTCCCAAAGCATTGCTTTTAGCCTCATGAGAAAACATTTGGGGGTCTGCTGGTTTTGATTGACTTGGCATTGCCATCTAGCCACTTGCTCTTAGAAAGCTGCCTGTGTAGTTTTGACAGAATAGTCTGTGAGGATGACTTTAACATGCAAATGAATGAGAAGTTCTTCATTACAAAGACACGTTGATGTCTATTATACAGGAAGAAAGCAGGTTCGCACTAAAGTGGGTATCATGTCCATGGAGCGGAAGTACTTTGGCATGAACAGGCTTTTCATAGAAGCTTTTAGAATGTCAGACTCTATTTTGAAAGTACATTTTGTTTTACATTTTTAGGTATTATTTCTTTATTATAGAAGGATGTGAAGTTACAGAGAAAAACAAACCTAGTAAATAATAAATATCATTACTAATAATTTAAAGATTGTTCAGTTATGCTCTGTTTTATATATTGATTGACTGAGTGATTGATTGGTTTGGGGGACTGATTTTCTGCCATAAATAGAACATGAGAGACGGCACTGAATTCAAAGGCAGTAATCATTCAAGGGTAGTGTCATGGTGAGTGTGAAATCTTGGCTTGCATCTGAATTTCTTGCCCCTAATTTTTGGCTCTCAGCTCATCAATCATGAAGTTACTGTTACCACAGAAACTGGTTTCTCTACAAATGGCATGTGCCAGAGGGTCCCTATGTGGGTGATGTGGAAGCTGGTGAAAGCTGAGTTCTTCTGGGGAGACCTTTCCTGGTACCCCTGATGTTACCACCCTCTCTGGGAGTGTAAATGGGCTCCAATCCCTGGACGGAGGGCTGTCGGGCATTTTCCCGGGTCTCCCACTGGAAGAGTCTCAGGAGCGGAAATGTCACCCCTTCTGTCCACCCAGCCACAGTTTCCCAGCCTCAAAACATGTGACAAGACTGAGTAGGAATTTGGCAGAGACATTTGCAGTCCATCCTCTTTGGAGCCACATAGGGTGAAGTGAGTCCTGTGCTGTCCCGTCCTGGTCACAGTGTCGGTTTTGGTTTCTCTCTTGGAGTGGCTAAGCAATCGGACCCATTAGTGAATTTGGGGCATTTTAATATTTGAGTAAAAAGCACTGTTAAAAACCAGGCATTATGATAGTTCCAAATGACAGGAGGGAAGATACCCTAAACTGATGGAGCATTTTTCAGTTTCCAGAACACTTTCATATACATTATCTCATTCTGATGTGGATTCCTGAAATGACCTATGGGTGGGATGAGTGGGTTTTATACCTGAGAAAATGGATGTTCAGACAAATGGGATAATCTGTACAAGGGGACGTCCTCAGAACCCTTTGCTGCAAGTTGTGTCTGTACACCAGGAAGCCAGAATAGATCACCTCCCTGATTCTGTAGGTGAGGAAATTGGGACTTGGAAATATCAAGGTGGAGGGCTCCAAAGGTCTTAATCAGTAAGTGGCTGAAATGGGGCTAAAACTTGAGCTTCTTTTCCCATTAGTATGGGTCTCTCTTTAGTACATCGCACAGGGACAGAAAGTTGGAGTGTCGGGGGAGGGGAATGAACTTTTCTGCTTAAGAATTTGGATTGGCTAAGTGTGTGCATGTATATCTCCCTTCACCCCGACTTTCTGAGGGGATGGGCATTCACCATACTTCTCTGTGTATAGTACCAGGATGCCATGCAAAACAGGTAAGCCTTAGAGTCTTGAAGTTCAGGGTTTAGATCTTACTCTTCCACTAAGGAGTTGTGTGACTGTGGGCTTATTGCTTAACTTCTCTGAGCATGACTCTCTTTATCTTGAAGAGAAGGTAACATCATGTGCTTCCTGGGGTTGTGGGAATTGAATAAGGCAAATAAAATTCTCACAAATGAGCTAGGCACACAGCACTCAATAGTTGATTTTCCTTCTGTTGCATGTTTAGTATAGAACGTATACTCTGTTCTGTAGGGTTCCACCAGGGGTATGCTGGAAGGACATGGCAGGAGCAGAACTTGAGACCCGTTGCTCAAGGTTGTCATGAAAAGGAAGTCCAGGTCACAAAGATAAGTTCTGTGCAGTCATGTCATTACTCATTTCAGGATGGAAAAAATGACATGATGATTTTAAAAAGTTATCTTTTGTTCTTTTAAATCTGCCTGGAGGCAGAATGCTGGCAGAGAGACTTTACCAATTAATAAATAGATGAGTAATAGAGCTTGCCAAATCTTGCCAAATAATGTCTAAGGGGAGATCTGGCTATGGCGGTGGCCATGGAAGCCCAGGGTGGGTGGACCCCACACTGCTGGTGGTGGAGGGAAAGGAGGGCTACTGATGCCCAGGGAGGGGTGTGCACTGGGCACAGCTATGTGCGGCACCTGCCTCTCCCTGCAGCAGGGCCCTCCTGGTGCACCCAGGCCCAGGCAACAGCCTGTGGGGCTGATGTCTGGGGTCTGCGGCCTGCTGCTCTGTGTCTCACATCTTCTACCCCATGCTTGCCATCTTCCAGGGGGAGTGACTGTCTCCAACAGGGTGGCTGTGACAGATGCTGTGGGAATTCTGAGTTTGGGATAATGAGCTGTCATATGTCATTTCACTTAAACACAATAATACAAATATTTTGATCAAACATTTGCTCCAGCTGTTGAGCAAAGCAATAAAAGCAGCAGGGAGTGCCAGTGAATTCTCTGCTTCTGAAACGCTCTACCCTCTAAAAGCTGGTGTCTGTTAACTCTTTCTGTTCCTGTCTGTCCGCCTTCCAGCTCCTCTTCCTGGTCCCTCTGATTTCCCAACAGCACGTCCAGGGCCATAAATAAAGAGACCCAATTCAGGGCCGTGAAGGGGGTGAAATTGACCACAGCTTTTATTAAACGCCCCTTCTGCTAGCCTCAGAGAAGCTGCAGCTGCTGCCACCTCATAAAACCCGTGTGTCCTGGCCGCCGCGGCCGCTCCGAGGACCCCCACCTGCCGCGACCCCTCTCCCTGGGCCCTGAGCCTAAGGACTCCAGGCTCACATCCAACTTTCAGGCAACCATCTTTTGGGGGCCCCTGGTACTTGATTCTTCTTCCTGGGTGAGGTCTGGTTTCCTGGTGGGTTTCCATTGTAGATTTCTCTTTCTCATCTCTTCCTCTGCTGGTGGACAGTTTCTAGGGTGAAAGGAGGTGACGCTGTGGGTCAGGGATCTGAAGGGCCCCCGAGCACCAGCTCCTGGCTGATTTCAGCACTTCTGTTTGCCAGTAGAAAGCAAGCAAAGAGTGTGACCATTCTGAATACATCTTTCAAGCTGCAACTCCTAAAAGCAGTAGCCTGCACCCCACTTTTTGTTTAAACTATGGCCTCAATTTTAAAAGAGCTACCCACTGACTTAGCAATGCCCCAGGTTTCTCATGTAAACTGGGGGTGGGAACAGATGGGGTCCTTCATACTCTCAAGCCAGCCCCTTCCTAATCCTTTCTGGGAAATGAATGAGATTAACCTGCTTCCTGTTCTGGGATCACTGCGCCCCTCTCCCTTGTCTCCATGCCCTCCACTTAAAGTGGGCTCAGATGCCTCGTATTGCTGGACACGGGCCCCCTGCTGGCCCCTGGAGCTTCCCTAGCTGCTGCCCACTCTCTTGCCCTCACATGTCTCTCTGAAGCCACGTCCCGGGCATGGGGGGAGCGTGTCAACGTCTCCACCTCGCTCCTCCTCCATCACCCGCTGCAGGGCAGCCCCTGCCCCAGGGGCGGGCCCAGCTGCCCCAGCGGCCCATGTGCATTCTGTTTGAAGCTGCCTCCTTCCTTTGGCTCCTCGACACCACTCACTGCTGGTTCTCCTGGTCTCGGATGTTTCCTCCCACAGCTTTGCTTTGTCCTCATCCCTTAACTGTTGGCCTCGTCTCCAGGTATCCTGCTGCCTTTCTGTACCCTCCCCTGGCCAATTTTATTCACTGTGATGTTACCAACTGCCTGTCATTGTGTCTCCCATCTCCAGACCCCAAACTGCCTCACTCCAGACATCTACCTGGAGCCTGGATGCCCAGTTCCCACTGACCCCACCCAGACCCCACCCATACCGGACAGCTGCTCCCCACCCGGGCCTGGCTGCTTCTCCTCTGTGCTCCCCCTCACCCACAGGGCCACTGCTGAGAGGGCCCCGAGGCATCAGCCCCACTCTCCTCCCTTCTCTCCTCACCCCCCAACCCCTTTTCCCCTTCTCCTCCTCTCCTCCACCTGTCCATTGCCATCCCCCCTGCCCTGCCTGGCTTCAGGGCCTTTACATCTCACTCCCCACCTGTTTCATCCAGCTCTAACCCATTCTCCCCTTACCAAGGTAGTACAGTTGTCCTTTGAATAACATGGGGGGGGGGGTTTGAATTGCACAGATACACTAATATGTGGATTTAAAAAATATATATATATTGGAACATTTTTTGGAGAAGTGCAGCAGTTTGAAAAAACTTGCAGATGAACTGTGTAAACTAGAAATATCAAACAAAATTTAGGAAAAAGTTATATCACAAATGCAGAAAATGCATGTAGGTACTAGCCTATTTTATTATTTCCTACCGTAAATCAACAGTAAGCTATTAACAGTTCAGTTTGAGCAGAATCAGAAGTTACACACACATTTTTGGCTGTGCAGGGGTACATGCCACCAACCACCACATTTGTTCAAGGGTCCACAGTACTTTCACCATGCATCTGGTCATTTCAGCCTTGTGTGCCCAAGCCTCCTGGCAAGCCTTATTTGCAGGGCAAGCAAGGCCCTCTGTGGGCTGGCCGCACTGTCTTCCATGCACTCCAGAGCAGTGGTTCTTAAAGGGGGTCCCGCAGACCAGCAGCATCACCTGGGATCTTGTTAGAAATGCTAATCCCTGCCCCTCTCCTGAGCCCACTGACTCAGAAACTCTGAGGGTGGGTCCGGCAGTTTGCATTTTAGTAAGCTCTTCAGGTGACTTGAGGCAAACTGAAGTTTGAAGCCGTTGGTCTAAAGCAGGCCTGGGCCCTCACAGGGTCGCAAACACACCTTGGGGCTTGGGGCCATCTCTCTGCAGTGCTCTGCAGGTTCTCTCCCATGCTGCCACTCACCTTTCCAAACAAGGCTTTTCCTCAAGCAGAGAAGGCTTCTTCTCTCCCCACCCACTCCCCGGGCCCACTGCTCACTTGAATGCTATAAAGATTTACCAGGACTCTGAGCTGGTGTCCTCTTTGGTGGCTTTGTGACACCTGGTCCCCATACTTCTCTTGGGCAGGTCTACCTGTTAGTCTCTCCTTGACCTCAGGACCTGCTCAGAGCCTGGCTCTCAGCTGGTTAGGTTTGTACTGGGAATCGATTTTTACTTATTCATATGTTTACCAACCAGTTACTGAGGCCTGAGGTGGTGGGACTGAAGCAGCCCAGGAAGTAATTCCTGGTTCTAAATATCCTATCTGAAATGTGGAGATCCAGAGTGGTTGAAGAGGTGGGAACAAATTGCTGATCAACAAAGCGATAATTTGAAAGGCAGTCTGTGTATGTGAAGTGGTGACACCCGAGGAACCGCAGTGTGACTCCTTCCAAAAACTAAGTTCTAGCCCCCAGATGCCTCTTGGACAGGGTGTCTTTCCCTCATCTCCTGTGCTCCTCTCTCCTTCTTTCCTGTTTTTCTTAGGGCAGAACTGAAGGAAATTTTTGCTGTTATTTTCTGCAGTGAAGAAGGGTGTTAGTTAGATCTTTGGGTCTTGGTCCTGAATTTCTTTGGGAATGTGGCCCTTTAATGAGTTTTCTGTTCCCTTGAAGACCACTGGCTTTGGGTAGGAAAACAGACTATCTTTTGGGAGTGCAAAGATTTGTTTTAAAGCTCTAAAGCATGAGCATTCCCTTACTCTTCAGATTCTGCATTATTGTGTGTGTGTTTCTTTTGTGGATTTATTACATTAGCACTAATTACCCTTCATGACAGTATTAAATTTCATGAGTGATTTATAGTTTTAATAGAGACTTGTATGATTTATTGCAGTTGGCATTTTAGGTTTACCAACTTCTTAAAAGCCTAGAGTACTAGAATTGCTTACTCTGACCCTGTCCAGCATGGCCACAACATGGGTAAAACCCTAAATTCAAGTGTAATAGGGATGCTGGCACCACCCAGACCACTTTTGTTTGATGTTACTGTCTCCTGTTGTAGTATATGTGTATGTGCGGGGTGGTAGTGGTGGCGGGTATATGCGTGTTTTAAAGAAAAAAGAGAGTAGGTTCCTTCTGTTTTAAACTGTGAGCCCAAATGATTTCCTTTGCCCTGGATAGACAGGAGTGACAGGAGTTTCTGAGATGTGGTGGCATGGGGGAATCTGGTGACAGGCAGGGGCTCTCCATCCACAAGTGGTTCCCAGCGCAGGCCTTGGTCCACCCAGCTGGAGGCTGGAGCAGTCAGGGCTTGCCTGCTGTCCCACAGTGGCTTCAGGCTTCAGCACACGGCTGACCCACTCCGCTGTGGGGTCTGTTACAGCTGCTGAAGGAGCACCAACTCTACGTGGCTCATGGTCGGGAAACCCCCAGGTTTCCCAGTATGCCTGGGTCTTTGCTGGGAAAGCCTCGACTCCTGCTCCAGAACCGGAATCCTGAGAGCATACCACAGGCTCCGCATTCCAGTCCTGATCCCTGTCCCAAACTTTCTGTCCCCACTTCCACATGCTGCCCTGGCCCACATGTTTTTCCCAGCTCCTACTTTGGAGCTGTTGCTAAAATTATTTCAATGAGCTGTTGCTTGTTATTTTAAACTGGGGGTAGCTGCTCACTTTGGTGTTTTCCCCAGATGACTTTATCGACTTGCACTTCTAGAAAAAGGTGTGCCTTCCCAGCCTGCCTACTGCAGAGGGCCCTGTGGGTAATCCTCCAAGGCCCTCAGCCTCCAGGCAGATAATCTCTTCGGGGTTATCTGTTAATTACCAGTGAATGTGTGAAGTATTTGTGAAAAGGCTTTTGAAGTGAGTTCCACGCGCCTCTGCCGGGGCTTGAGCGCCAGGCCCCATTTCCAAGCAGAGGTTTCTCAGCCCAGCTTGGTTCCCCTCAAGTGCTAGTATTCTCTCGCTAAATTGTTTGCCTTTCTAATGAAGTGAACTGTTTGTTTGACTCTGCGGCGGAAGGTATTTAACCAGGGACTAAAGTAAACGTTGGAGACATTCAAATAAGCCATGCATATCTGCTTTGTGGAGGGAAGGAAAACAGTCTGGCCCCTCTGCCCTCTGGAAGAGTCGCTAAGGAACTGTGGAAATGATAAACGGAGCGGGCTGGGGATATCACTGGCCAGGCTGGGGCCTTTGTGCTAGCCCTGGTGGCCTGGCAATTCTGCCGCCCGGCCACAGGGGAGGAGAGAGCAATTCAAGTCTTGCAGTTAGTAATTGTGATTTATTTATGTGTAGAGGGACTTGTGCTTCATTCAGTCTTGATTAAAACCAGCCAGTTAGCCCTCAGGACTTTGTTAGCAATGGGGAAGGCAAGCAGGAGAGTGTCATAGTGGGGTACAGCCTGTGGCCTCCCTGTCCAGGGGTGTTGAGGACGTGCCGCCTAGTGAGCTGGGTCCTGGGTCTCTGGGAGAAGTGTCAGAGGTTCTGGGGTGACTGGACCAGGAAGGCCCACCCTGTTCCTACCCCAGAACCTCCTGTGAAGGTGAATGGTAGTGGGTTGAATGGATGACTACACCTTTTAGCTGTATATGGAAGTGTAGCTGTGCTCTGGACTGGCTATGTAATTTGTGGGGTCCTGTGCAAAAATAAAATGAGGGGTCCTTTCTCAAGAACTGTTAAAATCTGCTGGGCAACAGCAGACCCTGAAAGCAACTGTGGGGCCTCTGAGGGCAGCCAGGGTCACATGCCCATGAAGCTGGCCTTGCTGTAGTTTTGGGGGCTATGCAGTCCGGTTCATCTGCACCGGTAGCAAAACTTTCTGGGTTCCCACCTAAGCGCCTTTAACTCCTGTCTTCTCTGATTCTTGTTTCCTCATTTGTGAAATAGGAAGAGTAGTAATGCCTGCTTCATTGAGTTACTGTGTAGTATAAATAAAAAAAAATATGGAAGGTGTTTAGGGTAATCTTTAGCACCCAGTGAGTGCTTAATAAATGATTGCTGTGTATTAGTTGAATGTATCTGTGGCTGTAATTTTTTCCCCTGCTCTAATGATCGAGCTGACAGCAGTGTCTGGCTAATCTGGAACTCAGGGGGACAGAGTTTGGGTCTTGGCCATAGAACTTACTGAGAAGCAAAGGTATGGAGAACCCTTCAAGTGCTCATGACCTCTGCAGGCTTGAGACCAAAGGAGGAACATGAGCTGAGCAGTCGAACTAGGTACAGAATGGAAGATACCCATTTGAAGATGTTGACTGTCACTGTTAACTTGTATGTCAGTATTGAAGGAGAAGCACTCAGAATTATCCATCATGCCATAAATGTGAATACTTTAGAATGGATGAGCCACCTTCACCGGCATCACTTGGCCCCTCAAACAACTTTGTGGAGTAAATAGGATTGGGTCTTATTGGCCTTATTTTATGGGTAAAAAAAATCTGTGTTATGATTGTAGTCATTGCTGTCTTTTACTTCTGTAAGATATCTATAAAATCCGGTTTCTGTAAAACATCTATAAAATATGGTTTCAGATGGAAAGCATTTTTAGCTGTGTGTCTGATGGAAAGACAGTCGTGGTCGGAAGGGTATGCACCCCATAGGTGTCATCCTAAAAGGCTGTGGCATGCATTATTTAATGTGCTCAGTGTTTGGTCTTCTCCTGATTTTGGAGAAGGGAAGCTGAGTAGGAAAGGTGGCTTTCCTAAGACTTCATACTGAGAGGGTGACAGATTTTGTGCAAACACGTATTGACTCCAAGATGACCAGTAGTAGGTCACCATCAGTTTCATCTACTGCATTTATTAAACCCATGCTTTGTTTTAAATACTTTGAAGTTCTCATATTATCACTCTGAACCTTTGTAAAGACTTGCCAAACAGCAAAGTGTGAGAAGCAGCCTTGCTCTGTCCAAGTGTCTAGACTCCCTGTCTGTTAAGTGGAAACTCACTGAGAAAGTTCAGGATGGGGAGCGGTCTATAAGGGTGTGTCCACTACTACCAGAGGAGAAGCACGTCCATGTTTTGAGGCTGTAGGTGGACTCGGTGTACCAGGTATGGGCATGGACTATAGAAGTAGATCATGTTCTCTGTTCTCAGGGGCCCATGGGAGCAAACAGACATCATTGATTTAGACACCAACCAAGTATAGTTTGTAAAGACTGGGTCCCATGCAGCTGATTAAGAAACCAAGGTCACTTTTGGGAGGAAGAGGATTGGACCCACATGGAGGTCACATTGAGAGCACGTAGAGCCTGGGGCTTTGAGACAATGTGGGAATCTGCCAGGCCTCGGGAAGACCCAGCCTGTTAGGTTAACCTCTGAGGCAGTGGATCTGTCAGGGATCCTTGCAGAGAGGTTGGAGGTGAGATAGAAGCAGTGGGGGCCATGGGCAGCAGAGCTCGGGCCTCAGGGAAATGCAGGCAGTCCACAAAGCCCCTGCTCAGAGAGCAGACTTGAGACCATTACCTCTCTAGGATGAAGTGCCCAGCTGAACAGACCGGCTTTATTGACATCCCCAAGTCTATCATTTTCCCAGTCCTGAAGCTGAATCTGGGAATCTGAATTCCTCTTAATGTTTCTGAGTGGCTTGTTTGGACTCCAGGAAACCTGCAGGGGAAGAAGGAAAGAGTGGCCTCTGCCCTCTATGGGCATGGCTGGGTGTTGCAGCAAAAGTCTGGGGGCACTGGGCGAGGTGCCTCCTGCTGTAGCATTGTGTAGACATCCATGAGAGCAGGTGCTCTAAGGGACAGATGAGAGATATCTGAAATGTATTTAGCTTTCCAAAAGGAATTTTAAGCTCAGAATCAATAGGAAGCCCTATGAGATAGCAACAAAGGGAAAGGTAGCCAACTAGAGAAGAAGTCGCAAGTGTAAACTTTGGGGAGTGGAGCTTGTGCCGGCTCTGAACCCACATGCAGGCAGCTGTGGAGCTTTTTATCTGCATACCCGGGAATGTGCATGGGCAGCGGCTGGATGAACGCTGGGCTGGAGAGGGCATTCCCTCTGTGTGCATGCAGCCTAGGGGCTGTGCATGGACACCGGGGTGTGGAGTCACGTGACCTTGATTGCCAGGGGGCTGACAGGTGAACAGCCAGGTGGCCTCCACATTCCAGTAAGGGTGGAGAGAGCGTTCAGGTGTGGTACTATGATACCCTTAAAAACAGGTTTTGTTTCTTTTCATTTGAATTCATCCTTTCCAGTTCCATGCTATCAGTGTCATAATTTGGTGAACTCAGCTCTGGTAGTGGACCAGAGGAAGTCTCAGGCACTGAGTTTCCAAACTTTGGACATCTCAGTCATTAATGAGGGGGATGCCATTGGTGCAAATGCCATTGCTGGCTGTTAAAACATCAGTCTTGAGCAGAAAAATATTTCCCTCAAATGATGCCATTTGATAGGTGCTAATATAGCCAAAGTCTTGGAGGGTATGTGTAACATATGTGCCTAGCAGCTAATGCAGTATTCCAGAGAAAGGAGAAATATAAGAAAAATGGGGAATATTTTGGTACTTGTATTCTCATGAGCCAAGAAATGTGAAGATGTTTTTGACCTAGCCCTGGGGGTTCTCCCCCTCCTCTCTGATTTCCTTGTGCATCCTCACAAGGGACTCATTTCATGTGCTTTATTATTTTACAATCATGGTGAAAGGAGCATTTAAAATAAACTATTTGCTTAAAAGCTTTGTGTGCTCCTGCTCCATGATGCCACATAGACAGTGAGAATTCAGAGTTTACGGGACAGGAAAAGTGGAGCCTTTCAATGCCCCCAGTGTGCAATAAATGTGCTGGAATTTCAATGGATTCCAAAGGCGTAACAATAATAGCATTAAAAACAAGCAGGGCCTTTGATGTTATTGACAAAAAAAGGAGTGGGGAGAGTGGGGGCAAGGGGGCCCCTGTCATTTCTGTCATGAGGTTTTAAACTTCTGACCTCCAGCCTTTTGTGTCAAGGAGCTTTCTCCATATGGGTGTTAGCCTGCTCAAGTATCTTGAATTCACTGGGGCGTCAACATTTCCTTGGTGGGAAAGGACATTCAGCGTCTTGAAAAGGCCCAGCGTGGGGAGGTTAGTGCCGAGCACGCAGCATTGTCTGCTCTTAGGAGTGGGTGGTGACTTCTCAAGCCCACATGAAGTGACTTGCTGCCTGGCAGGAAGCAGGCAGCATGGCAGGGCTACAAGATCTCAGAGCCACGATTTGGGTCAGGATATGCAGGCCTCTGTGCAGGGCCCTGGGCTTGCTCTGATCAAGGGTGGCACCTGGAACCCTGAACAGGGGAGGACTCTGGAGAGAAGGCGGGCCGAGCCTTGGGTGCCCGGCTTTGGCTGCGGCTGGAGGCCCACTAGGTAGCTGGAAGAGCCCCGCCATGCCTGGGTGGGAGGTGGGCCTGGAGCACGGCTGCCGTGGCGTGGCCTCGGCTTCCTTTCTAGTCTTCCCTCCATCCTTCACCTTTCCTAGAGAAACATTGAGTTCCTACAAGGAGAAGTGACCTCTTCAGCCCTCGTGCCCCAGATAGTCTGGGAGGAATGTAGGCGGTTCTGATCTGACGGTGTGCGCGGCAGGGATGTGTCACCATGTTGCCTGGCACGATAGTGGAACACAGCGGGCACTTGTCTTTCTCTGTGCATTTACCCACCACAGCTGACGGACATGGGTAAGGGAGAGTGCGTGAGGAGGAACGCAAGGGCCCTTGGACAGTGTGGAGTGTGGTGGGAGAGGAGACGGCGAGGGTGTGGGGTAGGTGCAGATGGGGTCCACAGGCTGCCGGTGGGGGCCTGCGTAAGGGGATCAATGGACAGGGAAGAAGGAGCATGTGCTCCCTGTGGGTCTGCAGGGAGGCTTGGCTGAGGAGCTGGCATTTACGTGAGTCTGGAGACAGATTAGAACTTGGAAAGAGGGCGTTCCAACTGAGGGGGCAGCGTAGGCCTAACAGTGACCGGCTGCCCTGGGGCACTGCCTCTCTGGAGGGGAGGTGTCCTGGGTTTAGCTGGGTGCTGGGGGCCTTGAATCCCCTGGTAAGGAGGTCAGTCTGGACCGGGAAGGCTGTCCTGGGCCTCTGCAGATTTTGGGAGCAGGGAGGGACATGGTACCATCTAGATTTTGGGGAATGTTAGTCTGGAGAATATAGTTTAGCTCAAAGATGATAAAAAGCCTGAACGCTGGCAGTATTGTGGAAGAAGAAGCATGTCTTAGAGCACTGGTTTGGGAGTGAGCAAGACACCAGCTCTGCCTGCCCTTCTGCATTTCCTTGGACCAGGCTTTTAACCAGTTTGCTTGTTGGGAAGAATGGGCGTCTCCATTGTACCAGCTCCCCGGCATCCTAGGAAGAAATGAAAGAGGTAGTGTGTCTAAAAGGCTTTAGTACAGCATCTGACATGTATTATTCAGACTTCTACTTATACCTGTGATTGTTTTATTATTATTAATTAATATGAATGGACAAACCTTGGAAGACCTTTAGATATTGATTGACAGGAGCTAGAAATAGGGTGGATGGTGGAGATTAATGGGGGCCAATACCCTACTCTTCAACAGCTTCTCCTCTGATTTGGAATGGAATGTATCTGTGTCTCATTCATTCCTTATTGGCTACAGAGATGCCAACCAGCACACTCTTAAGGTCACTGCAGTTTGCAGCCTTCAAACTGTTGCTCAGGGTCGAATGGACTGTGGGGCTCTCTTTGATTGGGGGCTCCTTTCTCTGCTGTGGGACTCCGAAGACATTGGGGACCTCGTCTGATGCTCTGAGCTCAGCCCTGTCTGAGAGTTGGTGCCTGGAATCCCACCCCCAAGAAGGGACCAAGGTTGGAATGACACCTCCGGTGCAGCCTGGCAGTGCACTCCTGATTTAGAATTAGCATGACTTGGGTCAGGAGGCCTCAGGTTTATGCAACTTTGGGTAGGTCATTCTGAGAGAATAGTGGGATTTCCCCTTCTTGATTATCAGGATTGTTGTGATAATAGAAGTGAAGAGAAACAGGACTTACGGGAATAATGATTGTGGAGATTGTAGAAAGGGTCCCATGAGGAAGTGTTTTCAAAAATGTAAAGGATCGTAATCATTGTTTGCACACTGTACTACCTGGTTCTGCTCATTTTGAAACATTGAAAAAATCTTCAGAAGCTCTTTTTTTGAGAAGATTTATTTTAGATAGGTTACAACTTCTAGACCTCACCTTTGCTGATTAATTATTGGTTTACTAATTAAACCAGGGGACTTCTAAGTCCGTTGTGTCTCCAAGGCTTCTTTTCTGCAGTGAGATCTGACACAACCAGATGTTTGTCCTAGAAACAGTTCATCCTCTGCTGTCATTTCATCAGCACTAAGAATCATACTGTATATTTTTGGAACCATGAATTTGGTTTTTGAATTGTGCTGTCCAAAAAAAAAAATAGTCATTGATAAAAGAATTTATTACTGATAACCAATTTCCATCTTTTAATTTCCAAGCTTACTTATTGTCACTGAAAGTACACTATCAGCATATCTCAAAGTAAATAGATTTGTCACTTTTAAATGTAAGGATTCCTCATATATTTTCACCTGATGTCTCTCGGAGAGTTCTTCAGGTTAGGTATAATGGCTGTAAACCTTTTCTTATTTCTCTTTGCTGCCTTTTCCTCTATTATTTTTTCTCTCTTATTCTGGCAGAAAAAGAAACAACAAAAAATGTCATGGATGCATATGTAGGAAATCATAGGCAAGACACATTCCTGGTACTGGATGGAAGGATTTCATTGTTTGGCCAGTAGGTAGATGTGGTCTGTTTCCACCATTGGGAATCCAGTACATGTGATTTTAGCTGAGAAATATGCAAAGAGTTGCTGATAAAAGAACTTAGAAGACAACAGAAAAGGGAGAGGATCAATTGTTTGTTCACCACCCAGGACACAGTTGAGGCAGTAAAGGCAGAGATTTCTTTTGTCAATTCACTTACAGAGGGCTGCTTGTCATTTTCTTGCAGAAACATGTAATTATGTTTGTCAAGGAGTATAGTAAATGGATGAATTGTGGTATGACCAGAGTGTAGTGCTAGGCAAGATTTAGGTCTAAAATTAAGTTAATTTCACATGCCTACATGCTTGCATGGAAGAAATGATAGAAAGGTTGCTATTTGAGGAGTGGGGAATATCTGTGGATATTTATACAGATGGAGTCTGGCATGTTGTATAGTTGCCAGAAGTAAAAAGTTAATGGCTTTTAGGAGTAACATAATTTTTATTTTTAATTAGTAGTCTGTGTAACTTTGTGTATGTTTTACTAAAAGGAAACTTAATTTTCAAATGTTAAGTAATTATTGCCATTGTTTGCTAAATTTATAGTTAATTTCATCCATTATCATTCTTATCTTAGAATTCATTTAGAATAGGTTTTACAGTATAAGTATCTGTTTTCTGAGTAATTATTGGTATGCACACTTCTACAAAGATATTTTAAGCCACACAGATTGTCATATAATATATACAAATATATTATGCTATTAGTCAGAAACTACATATCCATAAAGAAAAACATGGACTCTGATTTTTCTGAAATAGAATTTCTGAAATTGACTCTCTTGTAGTACTCCAGGACAGGGCTCATCAAACTGTTTGCTGTAAAGGGCCAGACAGTAAATACGGTAGGCACTGTGGGCCGTATGTTCTCTGTCATAACTAGTCAACTCTGCCACTGTAGCAGGAGAGCAGCCACAGGTAATGTGTCAACAAAAGAGCACACCCGAGTTCTAATAAAACTTTATTTACAAAAACTGGTGCAACTGCAGCAGTTTACAGATCTCCTTCAGAGCGTATGTTCTCCAAGTGAAGGCTCCTGTCGTGGTATAAAGTGACAGGCATATTCCTGTCCACAGGCATATTCTGGTCCCTAGGTAGGTCTGCAAGAACATCTGAAGAACGGCGTCAGTCTGGGCGTGGCAGCCAGGCCCCGTGGAGATGTCTCGCTTATGCCGCTGAGCCCTGGCAGAGGCTTGCAGGGGCCGGTGTGATGACGGGAGGTGCCTGAGGTGGGAAGAGGCAGAGCTAAGGCCTGGGGTGCCTGCTCACCATCTCATTAGGCTGGGGAGGGTTGTCTCTTTCTCCTGCTTGAGACCTCTCACTCAGTAGATGCTGGAGAATTATTTTGGTTTTAGCATAGTGGATGTTGTCCACTTGGGGTTTTCATGATACTTCTACTGCTGGCAGGCAATCGAGTGTATTTGAGGGGACCAACTGTTCCTTCAGGCAGGAGTGACCCTGACTCCAGGAAAAACAGTTTGTAGGTCTGGTGCAGAATAGGCTCCATACCCAATGCACAGGCGACTTCACTGTTGAACTCAGGAGAGTGTGTGTCCTTGGCACTTTACTCTGGGAGTCCTCGGGTGCCGTTTTCTGGCACATGCAGCCCACTCAGGTATCACTTGCTGAATTACTCCTTCAGGGCTCTAGCTGAGGCAACTTTGATCTCTCTTTTTTAATCTACAATTTTATATGTAAATTTCAAACCTTAGAAGACAGTTTCCCAGAATGGCTCCAAGAGATCTTATAGCCTGAGGATATTAAAACTATTTCTTGGGAGAATGATGCAACTGATGATAAATCTCCAAGTGTCTTTCCCTGGCCACAGGTTTTACGATCAACCCAAGCTGTTGTGAGGAGACCAAAAAATCAATGCCCCTCATTCCTAATAAGACCCTTAATGCGCAGCATGATGACAGCCAGCATGAAACCCAATACTGACAGCTACACCCAGCACAAATATTTTTACTATGCATTTTAATTTAAACATGTGTCAAGCCAATTACGTATTTATGGGGCTTAAAGAATATCCCATTCAAGCCTTGGATGATACGTACTCTTCAAATTTCGGTTTAGTAACTGAGGAATTTGGTCCAATAGTCAAACCTCTCTCAAGTATGTAATAAATCATCTTTGCAACTATAAGCATGTACAGTTGACTGCTTACCACTGCTCTGCAGACTCCCCCCCAACCTGGTAGAATTTTAATTCTCTCAGTAAAATTGATTCCGCCAGTTCTGCACATTATTCTCCCTGTCTTCCATTTAGCCCGTTAGTTTGCTGACAGTAGAGTACACAGCACTTAGCAGCTGGTTTGTGGAACCATCAGTCAGGAAATTGTATGATAAATAGGAGGCAGCCAGGTTTAGTGGCACTTCCTTCTGCTTCAGCAGTTTTTGCCTGACTTTGGAAAAGTCATCATGTGGTGTTTTGTCAAGGGCCAGAACAGGAGATGGCCGCAGCGCAGTAACTTATTACACATACACTTGAGTTATGATGCCGTACAGCTGTGCTGCTCATGTGTAAATAATAAACCGTGAGGTGGATAATTACAGTGGCTGCTGGTGACATGGGCCTGTTCCTGTCGTGAGCTTTCTTGGACAGCTTTTTGGGCCTGTGATGGAATGTGCTGCTGATCTTCCAGTCAGAAAGGCCAAGGCAGGATGCAAGGGGAGCACCTGACATCTGAGGATTCGGGAGCATTTTTTTTTGTTTTGTTCTTTTTGTTTTTTGAGAAATGTGTTAGAGTCAATGTCATAAAATGCCACATATGTTAAGCATGCTCATGCTGCTTTTTATTCTTCGATTATATCGTTAAGTCGTGGCCAAGCATGTCCCAGTTGGAGAAGGAGTGTTCCATTGCATTTTCCCAGAAAGTGGCTTAAGAGGTGTGATTTTCACTGATAACTGACACACAAGCCATAATTGTTCACACAGACTTCATCAGTCCGGGAGAAGTTATTTAAAACTAAATCAAGGTGGAAACAAATAGAAGCAGTAAAATACTTGAACTAAAACCAGATGCTTTGCTCCAATCAGGTCCTGTCCATTAATGTTTTGTTCTTTATTCAGTCTAATTCCAGAATGCAGGATTCATACATTTCTTAAATAAATTACATACATAAACACTTTGTGCAAACAGGTTTACAAGATGTAGCACATACTTTCAGTTGGAATTAACTTTTTAAAAAGCTCAGAAAACACTATGGACTCAACAGTGAGAAGTGAGTGCTAAAGGCCCCAGTAATTGTGTTTTATATTTTCCTCTCAAATTTTATTGCAGGGTATGGTAATTTTCTCTTTCATTCTGAGAGAAGGTGAGAGGGAGTGAGAGCGAGTGAATTAAAATCCTGTTAGAATCATTTTTTGAAAATGAACATGGCACTGCCTTTTAAATGGCACAGCCTGTAGATGTTGCTTGGAGATGGTTTCATGTTGCTCAGGTAGACCCTTTTGATTTTTATAGGATTAACTGGTTGGTCTTCACCCCTGTCTGCATGTGTAATCACTGCAAAGCCATTACAAATGCTCATGTAAAAGATAATGAGTGTTACTTCCTGGGTGTATGGGGTATATTATTGACTATGGAATACATTTGCACATTTTGAGTCCTGTGGTATGAAAAAATATGCATTTGTGCCCCATCATAATTCATAGTTCATAGTTGCACATATATCATAATTCATAGTTGCACATACATCATAATTCATAGTTGCACATACATCGAGAATGTCAGATACAGGTAGTACCCACTTATCTGATAGAGAGGATGTACTCACACACAATAGCCAAGAGCTGAGAAGTAAAGAAGTAAAAATACTACCTTCTTGCTCTGACATAGGGTCACAGTGTCCCTCAAAATGGCCATATAAAATGGTGCGTGGGAAAACCCCTCAGGAGGTAGGTCGGACTTTATGAATGCTTAACAAGTAGTTTCATTAAGGTTCTTTCTTTTACTTCCAAGAGCAGGTACATGTGTTCAGCTTGAAGTCTGCTAGAGGCAAGCTTATTTGCATCAGCAGCAACTCCTATAAGGAGATGAAGAGAGAAGGGCCAGCGCCATGCCTGGCAGCTGTCGCCCTCACCCCGAACCTGTGCCCTCACTCACTTGGGCCTGTTTCAAAACTGAAAATCAGGAAATAGTCACTGAGTTTGTCTCAGACTTTCAAACGAATGAAAAAGATGACTCCGTCCAATTGTATGTTGTTTTAAGAAGGATGAATAATTTTCATAAATAGTTAAATAAAATAGGACAGTATGGCTCTGCAGGGTGACTGAGGTCTGTGGCACACTGAATTTGACAGTAGTGCTGGATAAACTTTCCAGTTTAGCCCACCGAATCGCAAGATTTGCACTGCAGAAGAGCTAACTCTGACATCCTTTAATATTGAGTCCTAAATGGTGCACGTAAAATATAACTGATTTTTTTCCTAGGGAATTTACAAAACATACTAGGTGTGATAATTGGTCAGGTAGTCAGTGTGTCCCACCTGTTGAATTTCCTGCATGGCTGTACATCGTGGTATCACAGTGACAATGATTTGGTTGGACAATTCCAAGATGATTCCCTTCCTCTTTACCACTCCCTCCCCCTTTATCTTACAAGCACGAAGTACATTTTCAGTACATTCTTCTTCCAGTCATGAAGTTTTTCTAGGCTCCAAATCTAGTAGAATCACTGCTTCGGGTCCTGCCTTTGTTGTCTCAATGCTATGTTAATTGTTTCTTGCTTTATTTTTTTCGTACAATCATCCTCTTAGATTCTCAGAGGGGAGCAACAAGACAAGGGAAGTTAGGGTTTCATAATTTTTTTTTAAAAGTTCATGTTCATATTCTAAAAGATGCTTGTTGAAGAAACTTTGGAAGAAAGAGACATCTATGGAAAGAGTACATTATAAACCACCAGAATTCACCACACACACACACACACATGCACACACACACACAGTAGTCACCCACAGGGACTGAAGGAAATTCTCAGTGTAGGTGCAGATCAGACCTTAGTCTGTGTTCAGCACAGCCCTCCGTACCCCCTCGGAGGTCTGTAGCCTCAGAACCCATCTGCAGGGCCTCATTTGGAATTGTCGGTACTCCCCAACCCTGAGCAGTCCAGGCAAAATTTTCAGATTGTTAGAAAATAGCTTGAAGCCCGTCTCAGGCCTGTTTGGTGCACATGTAAACTGGGAATGTTTGGGCAGTAGCAACATGATGGCTGCATGCAGGCTGCCGGGAGTGCCTGGGGAAGGTAGACTCTGAAGACAGAATTTAATGTACTGACTGTAGCATCATGCCCACAGCTGTGGAGACACCTCCAGGTTTTGGCCTCCTTTATTTGGCTTCTTGAAACTTGGGGAAAACTTTAGTTATAAGCCACGCTTCTAAGGACAAAATCTGGTAAAATTCTCTTCAGTGAATCTATTTAGAAGAAATTCTATTTTCAGATTTCTCAGAGACACTCTGCACAAGTTACTACGAGTAACTGGGAGCAGAGGAGCTATTTTAAGTAAGTGGATACTCAGGAACCCAGGAAGCACTGAACACCATTCTGAGCTATAACAGGAAGGGAGGCTGGTCTGGGTCCATGGTAAGTGTTAGGGCTGCAGAGCAATAACCCTTCAGTTTGCTCCAAACCTCCCGCTGCAGTTTGAGAGGCTCAGCTCATTTCTTCCAGCCTAGGCCACACCTGCAGCACTTCTCCGGCCAACCTATAGCTTCGCTGCTCTGGTATTGGGACTTTGGAGGCCTGACTCAGGACAAGAAGGAGCAGAGCATGCATTTATATTTCTTAAAAGTTCGTGTGTTCATACCATATATATGTGTGTATAAATGTATATGGATATATCTATACATGTGTATGTGTGTGTGTGTGGTGTGTATGGATTCTAGTAGAGGCTTTAGAAAGGACTCCTTCCCTCAAAAAGCATTGCAGGTATGGGAGAAATGTAACTAGTGTTTATGTTATGTCTTTGTCTAAAATTCACTTGACAGTGTAATTTTAAAAATAAATCAGTGTCTTGTAATCAGTTCCTTTTGGTTTGTGACTCCCGCCCCCTTCCGCCCCAGCCACCTTTCCTCCCTTACAGGAGCATACATTATGCCTCGTGCTCGCCTCCCTGCCTGAGTTTCCACTGCATCCTGCAGTCATCAGCTCCACTGTCTCAGGAGCAGGTACTGACGGGGACATCCTTCTGTGGTACCCGTGTAACCTCGTGATGAACTTTAAAAAAAGTTGTACAAATTCTTGAAGCAGAATCAGCATAAGTCGTGCAGGTAGTATAGCAGTGTTGTGTCATGAACTGGGATTCTGTTCCAAGTGTTCTTTCATACAGGTCGGCTTTCTTTCTTTTTCAGACCCTCCTCATCTCTTTCCTGCATTCCATCCTCCTGTACCAATTGATGCAAGACATCATGAAGGGCGTTACCATTATGATCCGTCTCCGATCCCTCCATTGCACGTGTAAGTATGGAAACTTCACCCATTAATGAAACAGAGCAGAATACCCGCATTTACTTTCTCAGGATATTGTATTATCTGTACAGCTACTGGGCTTTGAAGATGGGATAGTATCTAAGATTTACTTTTGAAGTATAGCAAGGCTATCTATTCCTGGACTCACTGAAGCAAATCCCTGTTGCTTCCTGAAGAATGCTTGTCACACTAGGTGGCTGGAAAGTATTTCCTATATATTTTGCTGATGTGTGTGCCATTGGCTGTAAATACTAAATTAAAAGTAGAGGCCTAATAGAAGGTCACCCAACTGAATGTGTATTTGGTGGACACTGGGTCTGCAGTTTTTCATGCAAAAATTTCTTTTATGTGGAACTCCTGTCCCAGGGATCACAGTGAATCGTAATGAACTTTTGATGGTCAGTTTTCATAGCCCCCATGTGGGTACACTTGATTGATGGGAATGTCACCCAAACAAAATGGTAAATGGGATCAAGCACATGGTTTACACAGAGAAAAAAGGAAGGAATGGTGGTGATAACATGTTATATTACAAAAGGGAGAGGAAAATTTTGTGGAAATAAATATCATCTTATTCAGTTTTGGGGTAAAAGGAACAGAGAACTTGCAAACACAAAAGATATCCGTTTGTAGTTCTGGTCAAAAAATTATCATATACTGTAATTACTGGAGCCAAGGCCGGGAGGGCCTGCCCCTTACTAATGGCCTTGATGTATGCGTTTAGTCATATCTAGTAATCACCCTTCATTTGGAGACAGTAAAGTTAGAAAAGCACACATAATATTTTGAAGAATAATGCTGGTTATTTAGATGGTAGATTGAATTGCCATGGCTATTAGTTAGGCTCTGTAATTACATATATGCCAAAGAAAAATGAAGTTGTTTTAAAACAAGTCCTCCTCTGTGAACAGAATTAATTGATATTAACAACCATAACTACATGCCCAAGTACACATATAATATTTTACCAACACGTTTTTGGATCCATCTCCTGTTATTGAATTGTAATTTCAGAGTAGATTTGCCTGGAGGTAAGTAATAAATCTGTGTTGCAGACTTCTATAAGCATTATTAAAGAAGAAGTGGATATTTATAGAGAGCGAATACAAAAAATTGTGACTTACTGGAACACAAGTAAGTATCACAGGTTTCTAAAGTTTGCTAGAAATACACTCCAATATAGCCATGAGGCCACTTAAAAACCCTGTACAAAGGGACGGAAATTCCAAATTCAGGCTCTAACTGCCATGTAACTCACCCCATTGTACAGAGGTTTTGCGGTGCAGATGGAACCCTGAGGATCTCCGACAGGGATCTGTGCTGTGTGTGGTACAGAGCCAGCCAGGGCCAGCTCAGCCAGGGCTAGCTCAGCCTTTAGATGGCTGATTCCTCCCAGACTCCCATCTCTGCGATGTAGTAATTTAAATCAGATTTTCTATGGAATTTCAGAGTTCTTTATTCTGTCAAAAATCATCATACAGAGAAGTTTCTAAAAATGGGTTCATGTGATGGAATGAATTAGTTCCTTTGGGTTCCTTAGAGTTTGCTTTGGAGTTAAAATCCCAAGTCTTGGTTCTTTGGCAGAATGTAAGAAAGCAAGTCCTCTTCAGTCACACTAGGTGCGCAGGCCTTGGGGTTGCACCTACAGTATTAGATCACTAGTGATGCAAACAGCACAGGATAAAGCAGAATAAGTTTGGAGAATCTCGGGAGAGGGAGTCACATTTCAGATATTACTGCTGAGCTGGAGTTTTTACAGGTTTTAGTACTTCCTGTGTTTGCAGGCAAGCTTTAGGATACATAAGCAGCAGTTGCCTAAATTGCTCTCTAGCTGCCTAAATATGTAGTTTTCAAAGATTCACCATGTAAGGATATAGATATCCTGAGACTCACAAGAGGAGTCCTGGAAGGTTCTGAGAGGAAATGCCATTGCAGAGCACACAGAACGTGATGGGCTGGGCGCGTGGGTCTGTGGCCTCTGGGACTGCTCGTCCCAGCATAGTTCTGGGCGGAGTCATTGAGCTTATGTACTGGGCTCTGGGAAGTTAGGAAAGTCTCTCCTCTGTGCCTTTATAACAGGACAGTCTCTCTGCATTGCCCTCAGTGGGCTTCCCTCCCTGCATGGTAGGCTGCTGCTTAAACTCTTCAAGGCCAAAGTCAAATATCACCTTTGCTGGCTGTTCCAGAGGCTGTTCCTTTACTGTCGAGCATGTCCTCTTGCCTAGTCATTTGCTGATTAGCGTTCACTGCCCCTGCTGGTTTTGTGTGCAGTGTCCAGCACTTGGCCAGGCACTTTGGAAAAGGTACTCAGTAGATGTTAAAGTTGTCCAGTCTGGGAGACAGCAGAGGCGCAGAGAGCCTGCATTCCATTCTTGCTTTAATCAAACCTGCTCTGGGAATTCTGGTGACTCACCCTTGCATATATTGGTTTCATTTTTTGGAAATGAAGTTATTTGCCTTACCCGAATCTCCAGATTGCTGGAGGACTTCCATGAGATCATGCTTCTGTGAGCACTCTTAAAAGCACAGAGCTCCAAACAAATGCCAAGGGTTCGCATTCAAGGCAGTTGGCAGCATGAAAAAATATGGCCTAGCTCAATCATGAATCTCCTGGAGTGCTTCTGTACTTTCTGAGGCACAATGAGTAGAAGCCTGTGATCATTTTAGGAGTGCAGGGCACTCTAAACACATGTGGTTTGGTTCCTGAAACCTTAAAAGCACGACTTTGCTGAGGAGTAAAGAAGTAACCTGGAAAAGCAAAATGATTTTATTTAGAACTCGAATTCCAGAACACTTGCTGTATAATTGTCTTATAGAAAATGAGATCAAGTGAGCCAAGATTTTAGGATAAATATTATTTTTAATCATAAGACAACATTTGGGGCTTTTCTCAATATATTGTACATATAATTGTTCTTCTGATGCCAACTTTAAAGTTAAATTATCAGTCTCTTGAAAACAGGATTTGGGTTGATGATGGAAATGCCGACCAATCTCTGTTTAGAAGGATGGCAGGTGCCATGATAATTATGGTATCATATCCTATCATTAACGATCCTATTGAAAGAGGTTTATAAATTGCTCCTCTTTTTAGATAAACCACCCTATATTAAGGCATCAACAATATGGTGCAGAATTAAATTAAAATCTCATAAAATGAAATATGTTCTGTATTAGCTGTTTGACATTTAATTTGCCTCTGAATGAGTAGAGGAAATCACAAATTAACCTGCCTTTGGTTTTCCAACCATGGCTTATTAGGTGTTAGAACAACTGCAATTACAGCCTAATAATAACCACCAAGCCTTATAAATATGTACGGAGATACGTCAGTTTGTGTTAAAGAACCCAGTTTGTTAAATGGAATGCCTTTAGCTTACCCAACCTAACTCTCAGGGTTATCCACAATTTACTATTAGGCAGTATAGATGGAGTGAAGAAACTTAAATTGTTCAAATACAGTATTGGACATAATTTTAGATTTTATTAGTATTTACTTTCTTAACTCAGAATCATGAATTTAGATTCAGGACTTTTATGTGGGGCATGGAATGTAGGTGTCATCTCTCCCTGATTTGTCTTGAAAAGGTTGTTGTACAAAATGCAGGGTTCCTGCATTATGTTTATTTAATTCAAGCACTTTGAAAATTAAGAAACACCCGATATGAGGAATTTTCCTTTTCTTCTCCAAGTTATTCTCCACTGAATTCCCTGGGACTGAGGCCCAAGAGATAATTGGAGTGTCTCTCGCTCTCTCAAATCGTTTGCTCTGACTATGGAGTCCATATTTTATTAAGCTGTATAGAAAAAAGAACAATGTTTCAGAAAAAAAAAATCATTGAGTACATTTTATTCTATTAATGGGGTCATTTGGAGCATGAATGACAGAGTCTGAATCTATATTTATATCCTGAGCCTTTATAGTGGAGGCAGTACTATTATGTGCAGCCTTCTACTCCTTGGTCATCTCTCTATTTCGTGCCTTATATTGGGTACATCAGGGCTGAAGCCTTGCACAACTCCAGAGGCATTATTGTATTCCATGGGAGTGGATGATGCGCTCTAGGCTGAAAATCGCTACTTGTTTTAAAATGTCACTTGGACTTGTAGACAATTGGAATATTATATTACCTTCCCCCAGAATACAGTTTTATTCAAATGGCTACTTTACACTAGTAAAGAAGGTACTCTCTTACAATTCGAGTGTGTGATTTTTTTTGTTTAAAATTTAGTGTTAGAACTAATTTAAAGCATACTTCCTTTTTCAAAGTAGGCACAGTGTGTTTGTGGACATGCAAATTATAAAGTTTTAAATTCAACATTCATTCTGGCTTTTCACTTGGGAATCAGTATACATATAACATTTTTGTGCCAAAATTTTCTCTCTTATGAAGCCATATGAATTAACTTTCAGACTGTCCTTTTACTTCATACTGAGCTTGGCAATTCATTTTCCCAAGTAGGATCCTTCCTTACCAATCCATTACAACTACCAAGGCCTCCAGACCTTGCCCATTGAGCCGAGAACGACCCTAGTCTTGTACTGGGGCTTTGCACAGCACCGTAGCCCAAGCTGCACACCAGGCCAGCACTCAGAGAGGCTGCCACCTTTCACCGTCCACTTTGCTAATTCATTTTAGAAAACCAGCCTCATCTTTCCTCTCTTGGGGGAAATGAGCACTCATGTTCTGTTCTATTCAGCAGATCTTTTTTCGTTTGTTGAGTCGATGTGGCTCTTCCCAAGGCTGCCTGACTCACTGGAATTATTCTTCCGAAGTAAGAAGGGCTATTCTTCCAACTAAAAGTGGTCCACTTCCTGGCACCTGGGGAGAGGACTCAGTACATGGAAGATCATTAATATTAGAGTGCATTGGAAATAAGTAAGGCTTTGCCCCGTAATTGTGTCTGCCTTTTAGGGATAAGAGCAAGAAGATGAGTAGTAAGTTTGGAATATGAATAAATGCATTTTTTTCCAGAGAGAGAAAGCTCTCAGAGAAGATACATCATTATGGTAAAAGCTTAGGCAAAGAAAGAGTAAGTGGATGACCAGAACTCCTATTCAGTTCCCTGCCTCCTTTGTCCCTCCCTGCCTGGATCCATCATCTTACTTGTCCTTGGTACTGCACTTATTGGGAGCTGCTATTAGAGTTACTGAAAAGCAGCCTTTGATCTAGCCAGCTACTTAAAACTTTGCGTTGGGCTCATGCACATGATAGTGATTTCAGTCTTTACATTCCTAGGAATGCCTCAAGTAAAATGCAGAGATGGGGCAAAACCTAATGTTTGTATTTGGGGGCATAACTAGTTAGGGATATTTGAGTGGAACAATTTCCCTTAGCAAAGGGAAGGCCCTTTTTCCCAGTGTTTGTGCTCTACGATAAACATTATTAAGACTGCTTAAGTGTAGTGACATATCAGATTATGACAAATACTGTAGCTAACCTGGTGTAACAACTCTCTCCCCTAAAAAGAAAATAAAATGAACTAGATGATAATAACATTGTTTGAGAGCAAAGATGGTCTGTGTATTTCTTTACATTTGGTAGGCCACATCCATGCCTTATGCATAAGTAGCTCCTAAGTAAATATCGTTTTCAGTGATGATAATGGGCTCTTGTTTCTTAGGCCACTGCAGGATGACTGTCATCATCTCTCTTTTGTTTTTGTTTGGTTACTTTTGTTAGAGTGTGTCATCCCATGCCAGCAAACCTAGCATATTTGGACTTAAAGTCAAAAGCCAGATTACAATTTAAGATTATATTAAAAGTACCTATTGCAGTGTCAGATGCTCTCCAGTGCAAAATGGATCCCCTGATATTACATCAGTTATGGGTTGTAAAGGTTCACAGTGACCTTAGGTGACTGGGTGCCATTTAATGTACATCTATTGCTGCTTCGCAGGTCTTTCACATGCAAATAAAATTAATGAAGTTAGCAAGCTTAATTGGACAACCTAAGAAGAAGAGCAACATTTTCAAAGATAATGGGATAAATGAAATGACTAAACAGTTCACATGAAAAAATATATAATAATGACCATAGCTGTAACAAAAACCATTTTTGAGTACCTACTAGGGACTAGGCACAACTTTTGAGACTATGTAATTATCTCATGTAATACTTAGAACAAGCCTAGGATAGAGTTATTATTACTAGCCTAATTTTAAAGATTCAGAAACCCTGACAGAGAAATTACTAGTTTAAGAGTAGGTAGTGCCATTATTTTAAGCCGGGCATCAGACACTGTACCCCCTGCACTTGACTTCCATCTTCTGCTCATGAAAATGAACACTGCAGACCTTACTGCCCTGTTTATACTTAGTGGATGAGCAAAAATAATTGTAGCAATACCTGATAGGAAGTTTTCAGTGTCACGGGTTGTCATCATCTTCTACAAATTTGTAAGGTAGAGGTAGGGCAGTATAAGGGAAAACCTATATAAAGCCTTTTGACCCAGTAAGCTCTCCTATAGCCAAAAAATTAGATCTATATCAGTGTTTCCTGCTGTAGAATCTGTGATTCCAAACAACTGGGTAGTTTACATGTCCAGCTACAAGGAGTGGTTTGGTAAATTTTGAGTCAGCAACTTGGTTGAATAACGAGAAACACTTAATGCTCACATTTGAGAGAATCATCTTAAAACATGGGTAAATAATGATCAGTGATTACAGGAGTATGTCCGATAGAATGTAAGCTTTGCTGGACTAGGTCACAACATGTGTCTGCCTGGAACCTTCTTCCCTCAGAGACCCATGGCTTGCTTCCTCACTTTATGCATTTCCCTGCACAGATATCTCCTTATCAGAGAGGTCTTCTGTGAAGACCCCCTAATGAACAGGGATGGGCAAACTATGACCTGTTAGCCAAATCTAACCCACAGCCTTTCTTGTTAATAAAGTTTTATTGATACACAGAGACTCCCCACGTGTTTACTATTCTCTCTGGCAGCTTTAGTAGCCAAGGGCAGGAGTAGCTAGGACAGAAGAGAATACAGCCTGCAAAGTCTGAAATACAAAGTTTGACAACCCCTATCTAAAATCACACGTCCTTTCCAGCCTTATTCTTTACCCACTTTCTTTGCTTTATTTTTCTTTCTTTTTTATAAGTAAATGCATGCACCCTATTTAGTACACTAAGGCTTTCCTACTGCTATTCCCAACAGTTTTCATTACAGATTATGTCAGTTCAAAAAAAAAAGAAAATAAGCCTTATAGTTCAGTTATCATTTCTCATGATTAACTGAAAAAATGTAAAGCCTGCCTAGACCACCTACAATCCACAGTTCTTTGTAGAAGTAGGAAAATGTGGGTGAGTTTCAATTCCCAAACTTCCAAAATTTTAATGAGCAGCCAGCATAAATCCAGATCGCCCCACACGCACTTTACTTTGCATTAAGAAACAGACACAAAACAAGTAAATTGTGCTCAAAGGGCAAAAATACTTATTCCTGTTTTGCTGTGTTTCTAGTGACTGAAATACTGAATTTGGTCTTCAGTCACAGAGAAAGCAGGCCCTAATTACAGTGCCTATGCAGAGTCTGAGCTTGAGTTTCTTGGAGAAAATTCCTGTGTTCTTTGTGCTGTGCTCAGCAGCCGGGCCGGGAGCAGATATTGACTAGAGGTATTCACGGTCACTGAACCGGAAGCCGCCGGCTCTGTAGAGCCTGCTGTCAAACCTGTTGCGGGAGCCTGGGGGGCACTGGACTGTGTCAACAGACTTTTTTCTTTGAGTACAATGCTTCCACTCATGTTAAGTCTGGCTTCAAAGACAACAGAAATTTACTGCCATCATTTTATTTATTTTTCAAAATATGCATTTGAGAAAATTGGAATTTAACAGAATTTGTCCCAACAGGAAGACCCTTCCAGGCTACTTTTAGGTGATGAATATGGCCCAGACCACAGCTGCCTGCAGCTCTCCATATGTGGCCGTCTCTCCTTTGCTTAGGTAACCGAACCCGCTTTTTCCCCCTAAACAAAGACATGCCATTTCCTATGGCGGCAGAGATGCTGAGTTCATTTCAGACCTTTCCCCATGGGAACAAAGGGTGATGACACAGGGCTGCCTGTCATTCATTCCTTTTCGTTGATGTTGCTACCCCTGCCCCTTGTGAAATTCATATATCAAAAAGTAAAATGGTAGCAGATTAATTCCAGGAACCTGCTTGCTAACTTCTTCTAGCTTAAAATTAGTTAGGTTTTTGCATCTTTGGTGAACCAAGCGAACTAAGCATACTAAAGGAAATATCAGAAGAAAGGTTGGGTTTGAAACTCATCTGAGTCCTAAAGTAGGGATGTTTTGCAGAAAATTCATTAAATAGCTATATTGAAAAGAAATTTGAAAAAAACATCCTACCATTTTTATTTTGGATCTGCTCTTTGTAAAAGACATATCAACATAGTAATGGGCATCATTACATTGCATTTGGGTAAAAATTAACAAGTTAGATGGCTTATTGGTTCCATATTTACCTCCTGTGCTGACCTAGCTGGATTAGTGGCACTACATCAGTTTTTATAACTCTGGTGTTGAAAAACATCAAGTGCAGTGCCAGATGTATACCACACACCTCTGCCTCTATGTCTCTCTCTGTATACACATACACATGCACATGTAGAGGGAAAAGAATGCAGAGGGAATGGCAAGAAGGGTTTGCCATAGGGTAAGAAAATAAAAATATGAGTTTATAAGAAGAAAATGAGGCTGTATATCCAATAGCCCATCACCTTATATTGTGGGTTATGCAGCATCTCACATGTTTATATGTTACAGATAATTAAAACTTTTTGATGCAGCTACAGAGAGATTACAGATTCATGAAAAGTTCTCAGCTGTGACTGTTCCAGGTAATAGGAAGCTTAGCCTCGTCAAAAAATCTAAACATACCAAAATGCAGTGTGTGAAGAGTTGCAGTGGAATGTCTCTTTCTATGGGATACCTGTGAGGGTCTCTTAGCACTAGTTGGTACCTGCGAACTGAGTTCTCTCCAGGCCCCAGCCCCGACCCCAGGTAGTAGGAACTCTGCCTGGGAGAGTGATGTTGACTCAGCCACAAAGAGCCCCTGGGGTGTATCTCCTGCTGCCTGGGACTGAGTTAAGCACTAACCAGAAATGAGAGAACCTCCAAGACTCTTAAATACATCCATGTTGCATGCAAATATTACCAAGTTCATCAGAAGTAAACACCATCTCTATTATATGGGGAGATATGATATACATTTTTGAGACGGAGTACAAAGAAAGCATTCCCAGCTTACTAAAATGTTTCTTCCCTCTGTTAAAAGTAATCAGTGCCCCAGCCAGCCCCATAGCAAAACCCCTGTATTCCTCACCCACAGTATTTTCAACATAAACTTTGCACTCCAGAGAAAGTTTTCAGAAACAAACTCACAATTGTAAATCAGACCTCTAAAAGAGAGTGATTGTAAAAGGGTTTTCATATCATATTTGTCTGGGATAAAAAGGTTAATATTAGAATTATATTGGATTATATTAATTTTTATATCGCCTAACATGTTGGATTTATTTATCTAAGTATTGTGTGTATCTTCATCATCTTACTACATGCACACACACACACACACACACAGGACTCGCTTCTGTCCATTTTCTTTGTGGTAATCCCAGTTTGTCCTTGGCATTAGTCTGCATGACCTTCCATCTTAATGGAAGTAGTCAAGAGGGGAAAAGAAGGTCAGCCTAAAGTATTTTAATCTTGTTTTAATGATCAAAATCTGGTCACCTCGGACTTTGGATTTCAGGGCTGCAGCAATACATGTAGTTACTGGATTGAGAGACAAATAGTCCAAGTCAAGATTCCACTGCAAGCTGGGGGATTATGAGGGTGGGGACAGAAAGCAGAGATGCAGTCTCCAGCTCTGAACCTGTGGGGGGATTCTCACCGACTGGGCCGGGTAACCACTTGTGGATGTCATGGAGTTTTTGTGACATAATTTTCAAGGCTGAAGTCCTTGAGCATTCTGTGAGTTTCTCTTCATTCCCTGAAATGTGGGTAAGCAGGCTGTGTGGGTCTGACTTGGGCAGTTCATGCACTTGCAGAGATCTCCCTGAGATCCAGAAGTGGGTCCACTGAGGCCTCCCCCCAAGTGTATGGAAGGGAAGCCCCCTTCTTGGTCTTTTTGCTTTGCCAGGGTGTTCTTGGATGAGGTCTTTGTCTGAGCCCCCCACTGAAGTCTCAGTGCATGCAAGCTGTAGAAGAGGCTATTGGCCTTTCTTTATTTTCTTTGTTGAGCTGTTTATTTTGCTTTCTTCTCACGAGGTTCCCTGGCCTGGCTCAGACGACGCTTTTCTGCATAAGCTTTTCTGCATGAATTACATTCCTTGGAGCCACAAGCTTCTGAATTCTTCTAGCCCATCTGATTTGGGCCTGTGTGATTAGTCCACAGCTTTGACCTGCCGTGGGTCTTTGCCAAGCAGAGTGCTTGCTCAGTGCCCCTAATGTGGAGACCAAAAGACATTTTGTAACCTCATTAGTGAGAGGGGAGTGCCTTATTCCAGTTTAATAGCATAGCTGCTGTTGAATCATTACCAGTTTTAAAGTCACAGAGGACGCCATGTCACTGGGTTTCCTCCCCGGGTGATTAAGGCCGTGGAAGGAGAGTGGCTCAGGTTATTACGCTAGTGCCCAACTCACTAACATAAACTGTCCCAGGCAGGGGGGGAGGGGAGCCCATTAGCTCCATTTAAGTTAAATTTACATTTCGAAAGAATTTCATACTCATTTGCACAAAATAATGAACAACAATGATGGGAATTACTCAGATATCTTAATCACAGCCATGACATTTTCTTGGGCATATGTGATGGTTTCTGTACAATGTATGACTGAGACGGAGGTGAACAATTAGCCAACTCTTCCTTAAAGAACTGGGGAAAGCACAGCAGTGTGGCTGGGGCCTGGTACTGGTCTCTGCCTTCTTTTCTGGCTGAGCCTGGGTTGGACTGGGCTCCCGGGGTCTGGCCTTAGTGAATGCTAAAAGAGCTGTGTACTGCGGGGCACAGACTTCTGTGAGGATCTCTTGTTCTCTTTGGCAAATAAATGCATTCACTCTGTGGGTCAAGGTTCTTCTCCATGCTGGGCACTAACCCTCTTTTGGCCAGAAGAGGCACTTCCACCTTGGAGTGGGCTCTGAAACAGATCCCCCGGGTGCTGGAACACCGTGGCCACAATGCTTCCTGTGCAGCACAATTAAAAGGCCCTCACGAGGAGGATGGGTTTACAGCTTGGCTGCATACTCCTCTCTCTCAAGCACACCCCCTCCCCACCCAATATAATGTGGGCTGCATTAGCCCTTGGTAATGCTGTTTTCTTGGGTTTCAACATGTAATTTCAGAAAATTCAAACGTAACTGTTGGCACATGGCTTCTAATTGTCCTCTTCTGAAAGCCAGTATAAGCTGTTTTGTAATAAATGTGGACCTCATCCAGTTCCATTACCAGCTTTGCCACAGGTTAACTGGATCCTGGACCACTTTTGCTGATCTCTCTGGGCCTCCTTGCTTCCATTTGTAAAATATAGTTGGATTAAATGATGTGTAAGATCTCTCCTTAACATCCTGTGGCCACTGGGGAGTTTAGGTCAGTTCATTGTTTTGCCTTATGTATTGGCACTTAGAAGGATTGTCTGTAAACACTGTGGCCCCAATACCTTCATGCCCGCCTGCCCCTTTTCCTCATGTGAAAGGTGCAGTGAGAGTCTTGCCTGGACAAGGGCCCTCCCTCCTTCATGCTTCCTCATGCATCTGCAAAATGCTTTGCACCCCCCTCAGGCACCAGAGCACAGAGCCATTTGAATGTCGTTCAGATAGGTTCCCTTTGGAGGGAAAGGTAACTGGAAAACCATACCACCTGTTCTGTTAAGAGCCTCAATAATGTTAGTATTAAGCTTATTAAAGCATATATGCATGTTTGTATTTGGCTTGGGATAGTTTTCCTTTGTGTTTGAAATCACAGGCTGGGTTTGAATCCAGCTCAGGTATTTACTATCAGATTTACTTAACTCTTGTCCAAGCCCAGTTTCATTATTCAATCCCACTTTATGTCAGGAATTCATTGAAGAAGCATATAGATAGCACTGAACACAGTGTCTGTCACATCATAGGTATTTGACAAATGGCAGAATTACCTAATACGTATCTATTACATTACCATATTTAAGCCATCTCTTCAAAAGTGTGCAACCTTTTCTCACCTTACAACATCTCTGAAATTGGAATGAGTCTTGTAATCTGTAGTGCTTTACCATTGCTGTTGGTGAAGTGGCAGTCATGAGGAAGTTTCAGGAATCTCTTAATAAAATTATTTTGCCTTTATTTACCCTTTTGTGCAAGTATTAGAATGATACATGATGCAGTCCATGTCTGAAAGAGTCTGGAAAAGCTCTTTTAATAAGTGTAAAGTGACCATTGAAAATGATAAGGGAGCGTCACTAAGTGGTACCTAAAAGAATGATGCATCTTTAGATCAATAGCATCTTAGCTTTGATAGAATGCAGTTCACATCATATATACATAGTATATGTATATGTATATGTATATGTATATATGTAGTCAGCATGAACATTGTTTCATTGTCAAGTTTTTTTTCTCCAAGAGCCTAGCCAATTTTTTCTAAATGTTACAATAATGGGCTTAGTTGCGGGACTGTAAAGCTAAAATGTAAAGAGAATGTTTTCAAAGTGCTCTTGCTGCCTAAATCACACCAAACAAAAAGGACAACTTCAGCCTGCAACAGTATAAAAGAGGAGGCGTGTGCTGCATGCAGGTTATGTTGGTGTGTGTGCGCAGATGCATAGCAAGGCTCTCACAGGGAAAGACTTCATGATTAATGGTGTTTATTCTTGACAGAAGCCTCCTTTATTTATCTGCAATACAGTTTAGCGATTTTATCAGGCACCTGAATGAAAAATATTCAGTCATACCAATATTGCAGTGTAAATTGAGTAGAGTCACTTTTTATTATATCTTTTTGCCTTATCATCTGCACAGTAATTTTCTAGCAGAGGTTTGATATGGAAAGGCTGGATTTAGCTGTACTTGACACAAAGCCTCTTCAATTTCCCCTGAAAGTTCAGGCTGCTCTTAGAAATGTGTGTGTGTGTGTGTGTGTGTGTGTGTGTATGTGTGTGTATGTGTGTGTCTGTGTGTATATTATATATAAACCCACTCTCTTATCCAAGCAATTTCAGGATTTCAAAGAATAAAGATAAAATGCACCAACCTGGATGGGAGAAGTGTTGTTAATATAAAAACATCTAATAGCTGGGAACTCACTGGTAAAAGCTCCTTTTAGTGTCTAAGCTGTGGCTCAGTACTGAGCCTTTTGCATGGCTACGTGGTCCCACT
The DNA here is from genome assembly GCF_030020395.1 of Manis pentadactyla. NCBI lineage: Eukaryota > Metazoa > Chordata > Mammalia > Pholidota > Manidae > Manis > Manis pentadactyla. The sequence continues at coordinate 51,096,974 of NC_080025.1, forward strand.
TTCTTCTAATCAATCACCATCCGAATCCAATCAGCATAAAGCCAGAGCCTTTCATTTCTCCTGGGAGTAATATCAAAGTTGAAGTCCAGAGTGGCCCAGGGGGGACATCAGTCACTGTGATGATGGAAATGCCATTCAAGAGAGAGGGAGAAAGGAAAGAAATGAGATCCCCTTCACGGGACACTCAAGCAAGGTGTCACTACATTTTGAACAAAACTTTTTTCAAGTCTCATTCATTGTCAAAGCTAACCAACAGCAGATAGGGGCAATGGTTTGAATCAGAGACAACTTTGGATTTTAGGGCTAAAAGGGACTTTAAACCTGGTGGGTGGAGTGGAGATCATCTGGCCCAGATCCTCCACATTTTACAGGTGAGAAGAGTGAAGCCCCGGGTCCTGTCTCCAGTGAGTATGTGGTCCTGTGCAGAATCCCCAAGGGTCTTATGATCAAGGGGCTCTGGCGCCCCATTTAGACACTGCCAGTCAGCCCACCTGCCCTCGCTCGTGGCTCCGAAGGCGTGCTCTCCCTGCGAAGCACAGAGGGCGCTAGGAGACCTTGGGCTCCTCTCCTCTTCAAGGGGCAGGTCTCATTTTTTCTCTTCCCTGGTGTTGTTTCCTCTGCCTGGGACAAAGCTCTCCACCACCATGATGGGTGGAACCTTGAGGAAAGTATGGAAGTTAATGCTTCTTTGCTGTTGAGTAATACAGATGACTTCCCCCAGGCCATTAGATATGCTCCTTTGCCATATTTAGTTTATTTGACAAGTCTGACACCCTCAAAGAGGTTAAAATTCTGTACTATTGAGAAGTGTGCCTGGGATACAAAGCTTCAGTCAACATGTAGAGAGTCTACTTGAAGGTCTAGTTCAGTGAAGCCTAAAGAGCCTGCCATTTAAAAACCCTGCCATTTCGCCTGTACGAAGCCAGAGGGCCCTAGCAACCTTGGAGATTTTATTCTAGATATGTATAGAGATAATAATAGTTCCTTGATAGTCATCCCTATTATCACTTAAAATGAGGATGGATTAAAGAATGAGGGAAAGTATGAGTGAGGTGTATCTTTCCAAGGATCAGAAGAGACAACCCAGAGAATGCTCTAGTTAGCAGTCAGTGGTGATAATAATAATAATTAAAAGGATCATGATGGTGGTAATATAGAAAAGTCCACACCAGCTTCTGGAAATCAAACCTAAGCTCAACACGCCAGACTGCTTTTAATAAAGGATATCCAAGCTGGTGCTTGAAATAATGTTTACCAAATATAAGTACTCTCCTTGGCTCAGAATTCCAGATGCACACTGTCCTCGGGATAAATACCCTCTCTACCACCCACAGGAGGTCTCAATATGAAGCAGTGATGGAACTGTTGGAACCTAACTTCCTGCTTCTAATTAATTATTTCTGCTCAATACCTGAAGCCTCCTGCTGGGATTCCTCTCACTCACGTAACAGATCCTGGTTTGAGGCTCTTAGGAATTTTTAAATATGCATTTACCTTAAATTGTTAAAAAATGTTTTTAAGTAAATGATATGGACACAAGCTTGTTTGTTTCAGTTAATTAAATCAGAAGTTCTAATTGTATCACTTGTGTACATTTTGTGGTCCTTTGTCCTTATACCTAGTAGGTATCATGATCTGGTCCCCAAAGTTCCTACCAACGGTGTCATGGTTGATAGGATTCTACATTATTAGAAAATGTAACACTTAGACAAATGCCACATGGCCCAGGGTTTCTCTAGATACTGTAAGTTCATGGGACTCAGTCCTGTGCTGAGTCATTCTACACTGTTGTGTTTTGACATCTTTTTGTTTTCCTGTGTGTTTTCTTTTTGGAAAAGACCGCTCTTTTTGTCATTTTGAGTGCTGCCTTAGGGATGGAATTGTCATTTGATCCAATTCTATTCAAATGAATGGATAATGGGCAGGAATGTCAGAGAAATCAGACTTTGAAATGTTTGTTTCCCCATCCCCCATTTTTTCTTTTCTCATGGCAATAAAATTTTGAATTAAAACCAAGAACAATCATGCCCTTGAATTTATTTTTAGAAAAAAGAAATCCCATTCATTTTACTAAGTTCAGGTGAAATCACTAATCAAATTGTTTTGCTAGATGAGGTGAGGTGGGGTGTTCCTGAATGACACCAAGGGTGTGAAAACAGCTGAGCTCACCCTGGCTACAGAACAGCTCCCTGCCTGTGGGGTCTTGAGGAAGTAAATACCGGAGGAGGTTATGAAAGTGAAATGACTTTGGTCTTAACCAACCCAGAACTCCTAAGAGTAAGAGCTGCAGGAAAGAGGATGTTGGTCACAGGGGAGGACATGTACTGAGGACTTACCATGTGACAGGTCTTCAGGCTAAATGCTTTATGTATACTTTTTTATATAAATTAAGTAGTATAGCACTGCTTTGTTTCCATCCAGGCCTAAATAGCCTTGGAGCAAAGGAGACTTTTAAATATCTAGTTTACCCAGCAGCAAATCAAAATCTGAGGTCTTACAACTCGAATGTATATGCACACTCCCTGCCTCAGTGAGACAGGGGGCCCATGGCCTGCCCCACTGGAGGAGAGAACCTCCAATGGAAAAAGGGAGGAAATACCCGAGAAGGTTATGAAAGCGTCATCTTCGGGAAGGAGGAGTGAAAAGGACCGCGTCTGTTTCCTTGGGTCCAGTCTTCGGATGGTAGGTACTGGGTAGATAATTCACAGAATGGAATAGTAAAGAGGTTGTGCTAGCTCATGCTCATTCCGTGCTTGGGACACGTCTTGTGTCATCTTAGGGAAGGAAGAGAGAAAAGGACTGTGTTTGCTTGGTTACTGTAAACCAGTTGGGAAGCTTTCTAGAGACCGGTGGTCTTCACCTTCAGTGGCTACCTCTATCTAGACTGTATCTATGTTTTGGAGTGTGGGTCATGTTCCATGTTTTCTGTAATCAAGATGTAGCAGATGTCCTAGCATCTGACCTCAGAGAGCAGCTCTCCATCCCTCCCTCTGCTGGGCTTCAGGTTAGGAGCAGAATTGCAGCCATCCCTCTGATCTTCTCTCCTAGGCAGTCAGAGCTGTTCCTCATCTGGGGGTATGACTGTGACTTTGTAAAGGAAATGACAACACACCAGACCTTTTAATAATTAGACCTCATATTTTCATTAATTATATATATGACTATATATAATATGTAAGTTACATATATTAAAATACATAATTACAAATTCATTATATTAATAATTCTTCTAGAAATCACATAACTTTTTCTCACTTTTTTTTCTCATGAACTCTGTAATGGGGAAGATTTCTCTAATTTATTACACGTTGCCAAAAGAAGTATACCTTTGTATGCAATATTTAGATTCCATTTCGGCAACAAAGAGGTTGCTAAAAATTACAGTTTTAAATGTGCTCTACATTCATGGAACTAAAATATTCAAAACTGTTGACAGGTTATTTAGAGGCTAGTTTGTCAACTGCTGTTTAGGTCGGGGATGCTGTCTTCCCTACTAGTTTTCTCTCTTCTGCCCTCATTTGTAAAGTGTTAGACACACATGGGTTTCTTTATACAAGGGTGAGGTGGGGCAGAAAGAAGACCCATATAGGAGACATGGTCATGGAGCTCCAAGTTTATGTTTGTTCAGAACTCTTTATAATAATAGTGCTTTGCAGATCGTAGATATCTGAATGGACTTCCTTTTAAATTCTGCTATTAAAAAATGTTAATCTGAAACCTTAATTTAGTAATATGAAGTTAGTTTTGTCAGATTTTTTGTGGTCTTTTGAGGAAGGAATAAAATCAAGGTTAGTCATAAACAATTGTATTATTCTTCTAATACTTGTATAATGTAGTTTCAATTGTCAAAGGGCATGTACTGTAAATATTTACATGGCTTCTCCATTGGATTGGTATAGCACAGCCTTTCCTTCTCCCACAATTAATATACAGAAGCCTGTCTTCCATAGTTTGCTTTGAATTTAGACCAGTGTGTCAATTAGGCTATCTTTAATAGCAGTAAATATCATGTTATTATTTATGTTCTTTTTTATTAAGATATTATTGATATACACTCTTATGAAGGTTTGACATGAACAAACAATGTGGTTACTACATTTACCCATATTATCAAGTCCCCACCCATACCCCAATGCTGTCACTGTCCATCAGTGCAGCAAGATGCCACAGATCCACTATGTACCTTCTCTGTGCTACACTGTTCTCCCTGTGATCCCCCACACCATGTGTACTAAACATAATACCCCTCAATCCCCTTCTCCCTCCCTCCCCACCCGCCCTCCCACACCCCTCCCCTTGGGTAACCACTAGTTCATTCTTGAAGTCTCTGAGTCTGCTGCTATTTTGTTCCTTCAATTTTGCTTCGTTGTTATACACCACAAATGAGGGAAATCATTTGGCACTTGTCTTTCTCCACCTGGCTTATTTCACTGAGCAAGCATAATGTCCTCCAGCTCCATCCATGTTGTTGCAAATGGTAGGATTTGTTTCTTTCTTATGGCTGAATAGTATTCCATTGTGTGTATGTACCACATCTTCTTTATCCATTCATCGGCTGATGGACACTTAGGTTGCTTCCATATCTTGGCTATTGTAAAAAGTGCTGCAATAAACATAGGGGTGCATATGTCTTTTTGAATCTGAGAAGTTGTGTTCTTTGGGTAAATTCCGAGGAGTGGAATTCCTGGGTCAAATGGTATTTCTATTTTTAGTTTTTTGAGGAACCTCCATATTGCTTTCCACAATGGTTGAACTAGCTTACATTCTCACCAGCAATGTAGGAGGGTCCCCCTTTCTCCCCATCCTCGCCAGCATTTGTTGTTCATAGTCTTTTTGATGCTGGCCATCCTTACTGGTGATATCTCATTGTGGCTTTAATTTGCATTTCCCTGATTATTAGTGATGTGGAACATCTTTTCATGGGTCTGTTGGCCATCTGAATTTCTTCTTTAGAGAACTGTCTCTTCATATCCTCTGCCCATTTGTTAATTGGGTTATTTGCTTTTTGGATGTTGAGGCATGTAAATTCTTTATATATTTTGGATTTTAACCCCTTGTCGGATATGTCATTTACAAATATATTCTCCCTTAGTGTAAAGATGTCTTTTTGTTCTCTTGATGGTGTCCTTTGCTGTACAGAAACTTTTTAGTTTGATGTAGTCCCAGTGAGTTCATTTTTGCTTTTGTTTCCCTTGCTCAAAGAGATGCATTCAGGAAGACGTTGCTCATGCTTATATTCAGGAGATTTTTGCCTATGTTGTCTTCTTAGAGTTTTATGGTTCCATGACTTACATTCAAGTCTTTAATCCATTTTGAGTTTACTTTTGTGTATGGGGTTGAACAATAATCCAGTTTCATTCTCTTGCATGTAGCTGTCCAGTTTTGCCAACACCAGCTGTTGAAGAGACTGTCATTTCCCCATTCTATGTCCATGACTCCTTTATCATATATTAATTGATGATATATGTTTGGGTTTATATCAGGGCTCTTTAGTCTGTTCCATTGGTCTATGGGTCTCTTCTTGTGCCTGTACCAAATTGTCTTGATTACTGTGGCTTTGTAGTAGAGCTTGAATTTGGGGAGTATAATCCCCCCAGCTTTATTCTTCCTTCTCAGAATTGCTTTGGCTATTCAAAGTCTTTTGTGGTTCCATATGAATTTTAGGATGATTTTCTCTAGTTTGTTGAAGAATGTTGTTGGTATTTTGATAGGAATTGCACTGAATCTATAAATTGCTTTAGGCTGGATGGCCATTTTGACAATATTAATTCTTCCTATTGATGAGCATGGGATGTGTTTCCATTTATTGGTATCTTCTTTAATTTCTCTCATGAGTGTCTTGTAGTTTTCAGAGTACAGGTCTCAGTTCCTTGGTTAGGTTTATTCCTAGGTATTTTATTATTTTTGATATAATTGTGAATAGAATTGTTTTCCTGATTTCTCTCTCTGCTAGTTCATTGTTAGTGTATAGGAATGCCACAGATTTTTGTGTGTTAATTTTGTATCCTGAAACTTTGCTGAATTCAGATATTAGTTCTAGTAGTTTTGGAGTGGGTTTTTTAGGTTTTTTATTTACATTATCATGTCATCTGCAAACAGGGACAGTTTAACTCATTGCTTGCCAATCTGCATACCTTTTATTTCTTTGTGTTGTCTGATTGCCATCGCTAGGACCTCCAGTACTATGTTGAATAGAATTGGGGAGAGTGGGCATCCTTGTCTTGTTCCTGATCTTAAAGGAAAAGCTTTCAGCTTCTTGCTGTTAAGTATAATGTTGGCGGCAGGTTTTTCATATAAGGCCTTTATTATGTTGAGGTACTTGCCCTCTATACCCATTTTGTTGAGAGTTTTTATCATGAATGGCTGTTGAATTTTGTCAAATGCTTTTTCAGCATCTATGGAGATGATCATGTTGTTTTTGTCCTTCTTTTTGTTGATGTGGTGGATGATGTTGGTGGACCATCCTTGCATCCCTGGAATAAAGCCTACTTGATCATGATGGATGATCTTTTTGATGTATTTTTGAATTTGGTTTGCTAATATTTTGTTGAGTATTTTTGCATGTATGTTCATCAGGGATATTGGTCTCTAATTTTCTTTTTTGGTGGTGTCTTTGCTTGGTTTTGGTATTAGAGTGATGCTGGCCTCATAGAATGAGTTTGGAAGTATTCCCTCTTCTTCTACTCTTTGGAAAACTTTATGGAGGATGGGTATTAGGTCTGCACTAAATGTTTGATAAAATTCAGTGGTGAAGCCATCTGGTCCAGGTGTTTCATTCTTAAGTAGTCTTTTTATTACCAGTTCAATTTCATTGCTGGTAATTGGTCTGTTAGATTTTCTGTTTCTTCCTTGGTCAGCCTTGTAAGGTTTCTAGAAAGTTGTCCATTTCTTCCAGATTATCCAGTTTGTTAGCATATAATTTTTCATAGTATTCTCTAATAATTCTTTGTATTCCTATGGTGTCCATAGTGATTTCTCGTTTCTCATTTCTGATTCTGTTTATGTGTGTAGACTCTCTTTTTTCCTTGATAAGTTTGGCTAGGGGTTTATCTATTCTGTTTATTTTCTTGAAGAGCCAGCTCTTGCTTTCTCGTATTCTTTCTATTGTTTTATTCTTCTCAATTTTATTTATTTCTGCTCTAATCTTTATTATGTCCCTCCTTCTACTGACTTTGGGCCTTATTTGTTCTTCTTTTTCTAGTTTCATTAATTTTTTCATTTAGATTGTTTATATGGGATTGTTCTTCTTTCCTGAGGTAGGCCTGTATTGCAGTGTACTTTCCTCTTAGCATGGCCTTTGCTGTGTCCTACAGATTTTGTGTTGTTGAATTATTGTTGTCATTTGTCTCCAGATATTGCTTGATGTCTGTTTTTATTTGGTCATTGATCCATTAGTTATTTAGGAGCATGTTGTGAAGCCTCCATGTGTTTGTGGGATTTTTCATTTTCTTTGTGTAGTTTATTTCTAGTTTCATACCTTTGTGATCTGAGAAACTGGTTGGTACAGTTTCAGTCTTTTTGAATTTACTGAGGCTCTTTTTATGGCCTAGTATATGATCTCTTGTTATTTATGGTATTTTTAAAGCATCAGTATTTTTCAGATTTTGAAAAATGCATTTGTATATCTATTTGAATGTCTGAATTTAATGGAAATGGTTGAAACCACTGTGGAAAGTATTGATATATTTGTCACATATGCGTATCCTTTTATAAAAATTGATATGAAAAGTACATATACGTAAAGGTACACAAAATACACACGTACAACTCAATGAAGTATAATGAGTTATCATAGAGTGAAAACCTCTAACCACTAACCAAGTCTAGAAATAGAATAAATGCTGGCATTCTGTGCACTCTCCCACCTACCCAAAGGTAAACAGTGTCGTGACTATCCTAATGCTAAAGTTTAGATGCATCTGTTATTGAACTTTACATACATGGTGTCATACAATATATTACATTCTTTTGTGCCAGGCTTCCACTCCATGTTATATTTGTGAGATTTTCCACATTGCATTCTGTTCACTTTCATAGCTGTTTACTATTGCATTGTGTGAATTATCTACCCACTGCTGTTGATATAGGTATTTGGCTGTTTCCAGTTTTAACAGGGATTTATAATGCTACTCAGAATATTCTAGTACATTATGGCACATGTGCACACATTATTGGGTATATACAAAGGAAAGGAATTGCTGGATCATAGGGTGTGCATCTATTCAAGTAGATAATGTTCAACTGTTTTCCAAAGTAAAGAGGTTGTGCTAGCTCATACTCATATTGTTTGAGAGTTCCTATTGCTCCAAATCATCAACACTTGGCTCTTAGGTCTCTTTAATTTTAGTGGATATTTGATGAGTAACTCACTGTGGCTTTCATTTGCACTGCAATTTTAAAGGATATTTTTGGGTAGTTTGTTAAAAGGTATTAGAAAACCCTTTTAAACATTAAGGGAGAAAATATAATTCAAAATATATTTTTATTTTCACCATGTAAGACATTCGGAATGCCTGAAAAGATGCTGGTAGTAAATATGGTAAAATATTGATAATGGTTAGATCTGTATAGCTTGGATGTAGGGAATGACTTTTTTTTTAATAATCTTGAACTTTTCCATTCACAGATAAAAATTTTTATACTCATACATTAGTAGAAAATAAAAATAAGAAAGCCATTCTCAAAAGTCCCTTGAAATGATGTTTCATTATTAAAACAAGTATTTCTCTGTCTCTCTCTCTCTCTTTTTTTTTTTTTTTTGGTTAAAAATGTCAATCTTAGTCCTTAAATTCTTTCGAGAAGATAATATTTGGCACCTGAGTGTTAATGTATACCTTAAGCAATGTTCTTATTTTTACCATCAGAGGACACTTCTATCCAAATCATATGTACATGTTGGAGTGTGGTTTATGCTCCATATTTTTCTTATCCAAGATGTATCCTGGAAGCCTCCTGTTGGTGCTTTGACTCAACAATGACCCTTGCTCTTAAAATACTCCTTATGTGTGTGCACCATTCATTCCACTTGACTATAAATTCTTTGAGAGCAGGTACCAAATGACCATATATTATGATATCAAGTGCTGAAATCTTAATGGATTCTTAGTAAGTGGATATTCAATAAAATATGTATCAAATGAAACTATCACTGAAGTAGTCATTTGTGTACTCATACATATAAAGTTGTGTACTCCAACATGGTAAATAAAGCTAAGTCAATTAGAAATTGATGGGAGATATTCATGAGTAGCAAAGATGATGAAAATGGTATTTGAAACTGAAACATCTTATCAGTTCGGGCCATGGCAGTTGAAAGAAGTGGGTATTCACAGAGGTGTAGACAAGGCTAAAGGCCCCACAGTGGTATAAAAGCCCCAGCACTAGCAAAAGTTGAAAAGGTAACATCCCTAATCTGGAGGTGCAAACAGAGGGAAAAGCCATTTGGTGAGGGCTGGAGCCTGGGAATTGGTCATGCTTCAGGCGTGGTGGCCATGGGGGGAGGAATGCCAACAGCAGGACTTTAGCCACTTAGAGTAAGTGAGAGGAATAAATACCTGAAGTCTTCCCTCCACTGCCAGCTCCTGCCTGCACTTCTTATTAGTAGAATCCAGAGGGAAAGTAAGCTAGCCAATTCAGACCCTACAGACCAGCCTCCCTGGATGTTCAGTGGCTCCGGGGTGAAGGCCAGCAAATGGAAAGTGACCACACAGCCATCTGTACATATCGGGGTCACCAGCTGGTTCTGGGGCAGGGGTTATCTGAAGTTTACCTTGAATAGAGGAAAAGATGAAGTCCAGCACTGTGCAAATTTCTGATGGTGTCCAGTGCATTAGCCAAGGACACTTTAGTTATTTGCGTCCTTTGCTGTATGGAAAGCAAAATTTTTATTATAAATTTTGGTTTATTAAAACTGGGCTTATTGAATAATTAATTAGTTGGTTAAAAATTAAAAATACATTATAAGGGATAACTCCCCTTTGTTCTGTTAGGCCACTGCTTGAATATGAAAATGTCACTACTTGTTATGTGAGGAACAAAATCAAACAAAAAATCAACTTGTAATGTAAAAAATCCCAACATTTCAGTCTTTTGCTAGTTGGAGTCCTCAATCAAATATGCAAAGGGGTATGCATGCATTTCCAGGGATCCAAGGAATGTGAAAGCAAATTGTAATAATTCAGCATATAAACCTCGTTTAACACTCTCATAACGGGTAATGCAAGTGATTAAATACTGTGATTTTAATCTTGGCATTTTAGTAACCCAATAAGATAGATGAAAAGGCAGTAACAAATTAGATTATCTAATGATATTCATTCTAAGAAGTACAGTTATTTTCTGCAATATGTGTTTTTAAGTTTTTCATAGTATACTGTTAAAAATGCTCTAATGACAGTCCTCTAGCCTTTTCACTGTAATCCATTTTCATGAGCATATAAAAAAGTTAAAGTCAAATTATCTCTACAAACAAACGGACACAACTTTAGATTGCTTTCGTGTCTTTTGGGAGAATATCAAAGCAGTCCCCACCTTTCTTGTCTGAACCTGTATGTCATGTATTGACTGGGCAATATGGAAGCAAAGTGATAGCCACTCGTTAGGTCTTCACGGCCTTGGCCGTGGCAGGACAAGGGGGTGGAAGCCGTGCAGGGGCCGCTGGCCCTGAGTGGGTGTGCTGGGGCCTCGCATGCATAAGCCGAGATGCAGACGTGACAAACAGACCCTCCTCTCCTCAGTCGTGCCCTTGCTGCCCAGGCAACCCTCACAGTCTGGGCATCTCGGGCTCCCAGGAGCGGCTGGTATGATTTAGTTGGGAGTGCCACAGGCAGATTTCTATACTCCTTGGCTACAACATAAATAGCATGGAATCTCTGTTGTTGGAGCAGGTCTAAGTTTCAGTGTTCTCCCCAGAATGTTTGTTTTTCTATGTGGTTTGAACCCACCTTCAGTGATTGAGCTACGTACTGACCAGAACCGGGAGAGAATGAAAAAGCTACGAAGACCGAGAAAGAAACACGTGGGAGGCCAACAGTAATCTTCAGTTCAATCTCTGTGTGTTTCTACTAAAAATATAAACCAAGAAAGAGACACCTATAATTTCTTTTCCTGGTGCTACTGAAAAATCTATCCTCCATGCAGATTTTTTGCAAGCCTGACAAATATTTACCAGGTCAAGTTTATGATAGTTTGTGAAATAATATATGTCATTTATTTGGACAGTGCTGTGTCTGCCCTCCCCACGCCTCCCACCTCATCTTCCTTCAGTTGAACTCATTCCTCTGGTCATGATGTTGAGTGGCTCTTCCACACAGCTGCCTCTTAAATGTAAGGAGTGGAACCGTCCCTTTCAGATTTGCTTTCCAGTTCAAAACAAAATAACTGACAAATGATCTGGCTGCCAAGAATGTGGGGCAGCACACATATTAGGATCTCCAGAAGTCTTTCCATGTGGAAATCATGTACACAAACCAGCGTTGTTGGATGGTTCTGACGAGGGCAAGAACACCAACCACCAGCACCCTTTACCGGATGCCCAGCGCACAGTGGTGGCAGCCCTTGGGGGGAGCCTGCTTGTCCTGTTTCCTGTGTAAGGGAGCTCATGCTCGAGTGGCTGTGACAGCCTGAATTCCCATCCAGTTCCTTCAGAGCTCTTGCATTTAATTACTGAGTTCATGTTCTTGACCACCTCGTGCAGTTTTATGATTTTACTTTGAAATCCAAGGAGGAACTTTCAGGACACTGTCAGATTGGGGGACAAAGCAGGGAGGTGTTTCCACCATAATATTTGCTTTGAAGAGAGGGTTCAAATAGTTCAGTTTTTGAAAATTGCAGAGCATACTGTATTTGTCATTTTGCCATTGCTAATATGTGTGTGTGTTTCTGTGTATGAGCATATATGTACATGTGTGCCTATGTGTTTGTGTTACATATGTGTATATGTTAGGAGTCGAATCATATTAGAGCACATATATTGAGCATTTATTAAATCCAGTCTCAGTGCATGGGGTTTTTACATATTTACTTGCCAAGATCCCTACAAGATAGGTATCTTCCCCATTGTACTGTGAGGGACAAGGAGTTGGGGGTATTTCAGACAATGTCACACAGCTGCCATACACATCAGTTCTCCTTCAGCACCTGAGCCCTTCAGTGGAACCACAGCTCTGGTGTTCTGAGTCACCTGTCTCCAGAATGCCTGTGGACACCCTGCATGAGTGACCCTTAGTAAGTATTTTTCTGTTTGTATCCTGGAGAATGGCTGGCCTCTGACTACTAGATGGTTTGTTACTTTAGGGCAATAAATTAACTATAGCATTCTTAAGTTACCTGCATTCCTGTCCCACATCTTGTTAGGGAATAGGTGGCCCTGTATCTTTCAGCATCCTCTCTTCAGAGGTACATGTGTGACTGTGACTGTCACCATAGTGAGGTTTCCTGGCCTCTTCTCCAGGAAGAACCGACTCTCTTCTCTGGTGTTGTTTCATACTGGTTTGCAAAGAGTGGGACCCTAGCGTTCCCTCAGGGAAGATGTGAATGGTAGTTCTTGATTTCTTACTCATGCAGCTCCTTCAATAGTTCTTTCACCTTCTTGTGGGACTGAGTCAAATGAAAGTGAAGCTGGGATGCAGACATCAGACGTCCACAGACATGAGTGGGAAGAGAACCACTACCTGGCTTCCTTGTACCTCCTGGCTGGCGACGTCCTGGCTCAGCCTCTATTGTTTCCATGTTGCAATAGATGCTGACATTTTCCTGTGCTTAATTCTTTAAACTAGAACCTAACCTCCAGGAATACCCTTCCCAGTTTTGGAATTTCAGAAAAGTTACAGGTTCTACTTTTTGTTTAAATGGGGAAGAATAGTAAGAAATGCCATTGCCTTCACTAATTTTGAGTTCGTATTGTTCAGATCTAGTTTCTCATAGTTTAGAAGTAAAGCTTGTCTAGGAGGACATCTCATGGATTTCTTAAAATGTCTACTTTGCTACATTTTTGCTGCTACTACATTTGGCTCTCATGATAAGTTTAAAAATAAATTTGTATTTTGTAGAAATTCCTTTCTAATAAGACTGGAGGGATTGATCTTCCTTTCTGGTAGAAAATGAATTAATGAATTGGAGCATGGCCTGCTCCCTAAAATAGCAATATGTCTAAATGGGGCGGAGGGTTTAACTAATGACACAGAGCTAACTGTTTGGTAGTAAAGAGCTAAAATAGGGTAGACTAATATGTCACACTGATTTCTATTTAAGTGTAAGTAGTTTTACGAATGTCTCAGTGAGTCTGAAAGCTTCAAGTTGTTTTGAGAAGAAGTAGCTATTTTCACTCAGTGAGGTCTCACTTTGCCCACATATAAATTTAGCAAACTCTGGATTTTTATTTCACATCACCAGAAGTGGCATCTGAGTAACAAATAAAAAGCCTCATTTTCTTTGTAGCTCAAAATGAAAAAAGAATAAAAAGGGACAAGTGACAAAATCCTTTCCCCAACCCATGCCGCCCTCTCCCCCTAAATTTCAACTCCTTTTATTTTCTACTGAGAAAATTCGCTATCTGATCTTTGGTCTCATTTATTTCAGTGCCTGCGCCATGCACTTGGTGGAGCCGGCTTCTGCTAAGATTATGTTCTGACAGGGTGATGGGGCCGGAGTCTGGCCAGCCATGTGTCTCTGCTTTAGGAGGCATGATGAGAAAATGTGTTTTTCTCTCTTTCATTTCTCTCCTAAAGCCAGCGGCACAGGAGGAATTTGCCGTTCTCAGTAGATCTGTCTCTATCACGCCTCTCCTTTTTATAGCCATCCCCTTTGTGAATGAGAAAACAGAGAGCACAAGGATTTAGCCTGTCAGAGCCAGTTCACTGGATTAGCCACACAAAACATCTTCTATTAGAGAAGGAACAGGCGGCAAGGGTGTTGCACACACTGGCCGTGAGAACGGCTGTCCTGGGGACCTCAGGGGTGGCTCCTAGGCATGAGTCCCCAGTACCGTATCAGGGTATGATGGCAGAAGTTGTGCTGTAGAATTGATGTCATCAGGCAGAAGCTTGCGTTCCACCTTAGCCCATTATAACCAAGGCATGAGCCTGATCAAAACCCCATTCTTTTCCAGCTTTCTAACCCCAGGATTGCTTAATTACTGATTGTTCAGTGGACATGGCCAATCAGGATGCCACATGAAAAATGAATCAGATGCTCAGCGGGCCTCACAGAGAGGAGCGCCTTTGCAAAACTGGTTTTACTCACAATCACCAGATCCTTAGCAGTAAAGCTCTAGCATGGATGTATAGTGTCTGATTTCACGTTTCTTACACACTTTGGCAATTATTCTCTCTTGTTCATGGCCATGTGCATGCTCAGACTTCCAGACCAAACGAATATGCATTCTTTCTCTTTCATTTTTTCTAAAATATGTAAGGCTGTGATGATGAGAGGTAAGTTTTCAATGGTGAAATTGCTGTTCAGGTCAAAGGGAAAATGTAATTGCAGCAACTATAAGCTCCAATGCTGTTGTTTAGATTTCTTCTCATGAGGAAAGCCAAAGGCTGATCTTTATTTTCCTATATTCAGAAGGCCATGACATTTCTCAAAAGTCAATTTTCTTTGCCCAAATAATTGTAAAGTAGCATCCTACCTGAATTATGTCACCATGATTTTAAGGTAGTAGTACTGGAAATGTATATACCTGATATCCCCCCCAGCCACCTTGAGTTCACATAAAACCTTACTGTCTTCTGCAGACAGCCTCTGCCTGCAGAGATGTTTGTCTCATCCATGGTCTGTGTCTGGTTTTCTTTTGACCTAGGCCTTCTGCCTTATCCAGCAGCCCAACGTACTCAGACCTGCCCTTCATCCGGATCTCGCCGCACCGGAACCCCACTGCAGCTTCGGAGTCCCCCTTCAGCCCTCCACATCCCTACATCAACCCCTACATGGACTACATCCGGTCTCTGCACAGCAGCCCATCTCTCTCCATGATCTCGGCGGCCCGGGGGCTGAGCCCCACCGATGGTAAGTCTCAGACTAAGTCATTCTGCTGCCATAAGTCATGCCACCTCCAGCCCCTGCCTCACCTCGGATGTGCATAGAATAGCTCTGGTGGTTAGTGAGTGTCCGCCATGTCCCAGACTGTGCTTAAGTGCTGAAGTGCATGCTTTCATTTCAGTGCTGTGACACCTCCATGACAGTGGGGTTATTACCTCCATTTTCAGGTGAGGACAGCAAACAGCAGAGGGGCCAAGTAACTTGCAGCCCGCTCCATTGGCTAGTAAGTTGCAGAGGTGGAACTCAAAGCCAGACTCTCAGACTCAGAAATCCTTGCCCATTTCCGTTGTGCTGTTTGTGGCTCACGTATGTTTAGACTAGCCCTGTAGCTTTCACACAACATGGGTGTGTAGCAGTGCCTTTTGCTCACCTTCTATTGAACAGTTTTCTGTTCTGCATGTCTGAGATCATGTTTATGTGACTGTCCATTAGAGCGGTGTTCCCCAAACTCCAGTGCGCTTACACGTCACCTGGGTGTGGTGATCAAAGGGGTTCTGTGTGGGGTGGGGCTGGGCAGACCTGAGATGTTGCATTTCTGAGAATCTCCCAGGTGATGTCAGTGTTGCTGTGGACCACATGGGGAATAGCAAGGTGTTTTGAGAACACGAGGGCTCAGATCTGTTGCCCGTGACCTCTCTCCTAGACCGTGTCAAATGGAACTGGAAGAGGGATGGGGTAGGAAAAGAAACAAACTTGGACTTCAATTCTGTTATATTTCATGCTTATTTTAAGCTCTCAAGGATGAAATTCCTATTGGCTCTATTAAATACCTCCCAATTACTTTTCACATGACTGTTTTTTACTGGAGCTGGATATTCCACAACTGCAAAGGTATAAAACTTTCCCTTGATTCAGGAAGAGCATTTCCCATCTCATGCACACATATACCAGGTCACTTGCTCACAATGGCCAGAACCTGAATTAAGGTACAAATTACGTAAATTGTATTAATTACAAATAGAGGATTCTGGATTCTCTGCTGCTCATGTCGAAGCACAGGGAAACACATGCAATCCATCGGATACTCACCGATCAGTGCTGGGATCAGTGTGCACTGTCCACACCCTGCCTGCAGACCCTTCTCAAGGCCAGCTGTGTGTGGTGGGAATAGTAGGTGCAAGGCTGCGTGAGGTTTCTCAGTGCATATTCGCTCAGTTGTACTTTCTGGAATAGCTGTGCTCCAGCAACAGCTGCCAGCTTGGCTCATTTTTTTTTTTTCCTTCTGATTCACTGCAGTAGTGGTACTTGTAAGGTATCGAAGGGATAAGTTTTGCCATATATCCAAGATTCACATTTTAAAATTAAAACTGTGAGAGTCAGACCTGAGTTAGTTGTTCTGCTTCGGATTCGGTTTTGCAATGCAGAAAATGGAGCATCACCTCCATGGAACCTGGGAGTTCTAGAAAATGACTAACGGGGAGCAGAAGGAGACAGATGTGAGGGAGGCTCGCTAACAACAGACTTAGAATTATGCCTGGCTTACAGAAATGTAGTTGGGTCAGTGGAAAGTGGTATGTTTAGTTAAAGCAGCTTGTTGTTTGCTTTCCATAGTATTTAATGATGAATGAAAAAACATTCTTTGATTGGTTGTTCTGCCTCCCTCTTCTTGCCTCTAGAGTTCAATTAACACTCAATCAAATCAAGTCAAGCCATTAATATTTCTCTTTTGTGGTCTAAGGTTTTGTATTTATATATATATATATATTTATCATATATAACAAGTATATGGACACAATTGTAAAACATCTACAGACTTATTGCTAAAATGCCCATGTTTCTACACTAATGACTGTTAGACTGACTTTCATTGATTGAATGCTGTGTACTAAGCACTTTACATGCATCATTACCTTCATTGCTCCCAACAACCTCATGACATTGGGATTTGCGTGCAGATCTTTGTGAACCTGGAGACCACCCTCAGTACTGCTACGATATCTTGCTGCTTTTGCATGTAAATTGGCAGGTGGAAACCGATCATTTTCCTGCTCTTACAGAGCTGACTCTTGCCAGTAAATTGCTCCAGATTGATAGGTATATTTTCCTTTGGATTTTGTAATGAAAAAGAAAAAAAGCTTAAAATTATGGAACACAGAATTGCAGCTTATCCCTCAGCTGTGTGTTATTAAAGCGGTGCCTTAATCACATGTAAGCACTGCATCCTCCAGGTACTGAGATGCTGTCATCAGAAAGCTCAGGGAAGGATTTTAAGTATGTCTGGAAAGATGTCATAGTTGTCTGAGTTGTCTCCTGCTGTAAGGAATGTGAAGATGCACTGCTTTGGTGTAAGAAACTATTTAGTATGTGGAGGGGGCAAACGTGGGAATTGAGTGTACATGTGT
This sequence comes from Manis pentadactyla, assembly GCF_030020395.1. NCBI lineage: Eukaryota > Metazoa > Chordata > Mammalia > Pholidota > Manidae > Manis > Manis pentadactyla. Next base: position 51,114,355 of record NC_080025.1, read on the forward strand.
ATGTACATACGTACATTTTAATTATTTTTGAATTCTTGGTGATGTCTTTAACTCAAAACATTTTATAGTATATTTAGTTTTTTTATCTTCATTCAGTTTTTTTCACTATAAATAAATAAATATAAACACATATCTGTAGACTTCAGTGAAAGCACAGTTTGAGTTAAAGAAGTTTAACGAGAGTGAGCCATAAAAGGAACGACTTGTACAGGCCGCCTGGCAAATGCACTTTGGGATGTCTCAAGAGAAGCTTCATGTTGCCCTTCCAACTAGTAACTGTGGTTCTCTTGTGTCCTCTGCTAGCCCCCCACACTGGAGTCAGCCCGGCAGAATACTACCACCAGATGGCTCTGCTGGCTGGGCAACGTAGCCCCTACGCAGACATCATTCCCTCAGCAGCTACTGCTGGAGCTGGCGCCATCCACATGGAGTATCTTCATGCCATGGATAGTAAGTAATGGGCCGTTCTCTGCAGACCTGGGGGTGGCCAGTGCTAACACATGGAATGGAGAGGAAGATGCAAAGACTAGGTTGATCGCTCATCTTTCCAAACCAGAGGAAGAACCACCAATATTTGGCACGCTGGTTTCCTTGGTTTTCTAGGAAGCTTCTGCAGATTTGATTATCCGGGGACTCCCTGTTTAGCTCAGGGACACAGTGAACTGGAAGATGCAGGTGATTGAATTTGGCAGATACACAAAAAACTATCCCTCCTCGATTAGACAGTGAGGGAATGAACGTGTTTGTTTATGTGGGTGTATGACATCCAGTCACTCTTTGATTTCATAGATTTTATGCTTTAAAAATTAACTGAAAAAAAAAGACTTGGTTTTGCATTTTTTCATTGATTTTTTTTTTTTTTGCCTCATGGATTTTCTTTACATTAAAAATTATATTTTGCTAAGACCTTTTATCTAGGAAAAATAAAAAGCATTTCCAAGTCAGAAGGGGCTTTCTTTTAGTGCATAGCAGTGGAAGAAAATGGGATCATTTGATGTATTTTATATCACATCATTTTGGATCCCTCAAGGCTTATGATGACCCCTTTGGGTCACTTACCTAGACATACAGATGAACGAGCCTATGGTTATCACTGCTGAGAACATCCAAGAGTTCTTGCTTATTCAGATTCTTTATGTTTTTTTTGATGGGTGCCAGGAAGTCAACCAAAAGTTTCATCCAAGGCGTACCTCGATGTAAGCCAGTACCCTTTAAATGACGGCAGCATGCCTTTGAGTAGGGCTTACACTCAAGGTTTTGTTTGTTTTTCCTAGTAACAGTGCTTTTGCATCTGCAGTCCATCTGGGTTCTTCTCTGACAATGGTGTCCTTGGCACCTCTCTAGCAGTGGTTAGGAATTTGGCCTTCAGGTTTTGAAGAAAGAGAAGGTGACTGGTCCACACAGGGTGAATCTAGAGCTTTAGTCTTGCTGTCATGGACTGTCGTAGCTCTATTCCACGGGAATGCAGCTTGCCGTGTTTCCCATCTCGGACGGAGCTCAGCACCACACACAAAGTAAACGTGTTGCACCTTCTGCAAGGGTTTTGTTGTTTGGTTTTATAGAGAACCTACATTTCAGATGCATCAGGAGCACATTTCAATTAGGGATTGTTGGGGAAAAAAAGCCCATTGTTATTATGTAAATTAGTTATTTGAAATCTGCAAATAAAGAATTAAAATAAGAGAGACTCCTTGGAAGGTCAGCCCACATTACCTTCTCAATTTGATGAGAATGGGTTTAGTCAGGCAATGGCAGTTTTTACTTAAATAAAGGATGAAGCTACTCTTTTACTTTGTAAAAACCAATTAAAGGAATTTTAATTTGCCTGCGTACATGGTGAATTGATTGTCATTAAGTAGGAATTTAGATGTCCTATCATTCATCACATAAAAGGAAACCTCCTTTCTCTGTCAGAATTTTGTATTCGAATAGAGAAACACAACAATTAACAGAAAGCCAGATTGGAGGTATCTGTGCTGGAACAATAAGAATGTTCAGGTTTACATGCAAGAATAAAGTTGCAGGTTCAGTGAAGCACTGGGCCACTCTTTTCAGTTGCTTTGGAAATGTTCACTGTGCATTCCAGCAGGTCCCTTCAGCAGAGGATCCCAATTTCCCGTCCCCAAGTGCTGCCTTTCTCTTTCTTTGGTTGCTTATTAGGGGGCAGGGAAGAGGTTAAAGTTATTAAAGGGTTGGAAAGTGCTTTAAGCACTGTCTTCCTTCCCTCCGAAATAATTGAAATAACATCTAGTATAACAGAACATAGGAAGAGTACCCAGACTTTAAGCCGTAGGATACTTTTCCAGTGGAGAAGCAACACGGTTGTAAATTCCCACATTGGATGCACACCTGCAATGACCCTGCTGCACGGGGTCCAGGTGGTCGCTCTGACCCATTGTTACAGATCTTCAGGACTCTTCCACCAGCAGAAGCCACAATAAACTGGTTTCACATGAGCACTTGACTTCTAAGTGCGCCAACAATAGGCACATCTGGGTTTCAGCCAGCTGCAGGATAGAGACCCAATGTGTGGCACGGCAGAATAAACAAGTCTGTTTTAGGGCTGTAATTCTGCCTTTCAGGATTAGAGTGCTCTCAAAAGACAGGAGAGCAAGGAGTCCTGCAAGGCACATCCTAGAGTTGAGGGCTCCTAAGAGCCACGCTATTTGAATTGGTGGAAACTGACTTAAATAAGAGCCTGTCTTGGAGAGGAAAACAGAGAGGGGCTGGAGTAGCCAGGCCATATGTAACCTGCAGGGTCCATGGAAGGGAAGAAATGGGGCTCCTGGGTTGTCTTTGGAAGATGTGAGGGGGATCTAAGGCCTCCAGGGCTTTATTGCATCAGATGGCCTCCTTGTCTAGTTAGTGATTGTAAAAATTGGAGGTGTTCCGGGGATTGGCTCCATCCAGAATGTCCTTGGGATCACCAAGCAGGGTTATGGTGGAGGATTATGAGGTATGGGCAATGGCCTGTTTTGTCCTTGAAATTGCTTGGAAGTGGAATGTATTTCTTCACTAAGAAACTTCAATGATGAAATGAGCATCTCATAGTGAGTAGGTGTGCAATATTTATTTGTTAGGCAGATGCCATGATAAAAGTAAGATGTCCATCAACATCCTAGAAGATGTGTGCATAGTTGGAGTTGCTGCTTTGGGGCTGATATTCCCTAAATCAGGCTAATCATGAAATTATTCTTAATGAAGACACTCAATTTTAAATGTGCCCAAAAGAAAACTTTCAGTAGGTACCACATTGGTCACTGAAATTGGTTCTCTAGTTTTATACATGGATGGTACTAACACTGAGTTCCAGTTTGTTATTTACTTTTTACTAACTATGAAATATGTGTATTTATTTCTATAATTTTATAGAGAGAGTCTTTCATATCCATCTATTGCATTTCATTAAGTTGTCTCAGAGCATGTTGGGTTGTTACCTTGTGTCAGGGCCCATCTTTGATGAAGAAAATATTCCCAACCTATTTTCCAGACCGAGTGCCTAGACTTTGTTCTGTAAAGAAAGCTCACCTTCTACTCTAGTTTTCTGGGTATCTCAAAATGTCCATGTTCCCATGTGTGGGTGCACGCATGGTATGAAATGGAAACCCTCCATTATTACTTAAAATTAATCCTGTTTGATTTGCCTCTGACATAGTGGGATTAGGTTCTCATTCTTTCACTGGACTATCGTTTGATGACTCTGTAAAGTAAATATGACCTAAGAAAAGGTAGGAGTGGGTCTCTGGGCCACATTCAGAGCTATGTCCTGAAATTCACATCTCTAATATCTACCAAATTGAAGGTAATGGGCATTTAACTTTTAACTTTCCAAGTAAAAACCACTGTATCAATTTGGCAACACTTAAGTGTGAGTTACTAACTCCAGATTAGAAGGCTAAAAATTCTAATAATAAATAATAAATGCTTTATTCTCTGTTAGTTCTTACTAGAGAAGAAAGTCTAGAGAATTAAAACAGACTCACTGAATCTCATTATACTTACAGTGGGGTTCTTTCCCCTCCTTGGAAAACCATAAACAAAATCACATCCCAAGGTTTTGTTTCTTGGGACTTAAGCTGTTGGGTTATGGGAAATTGAGGGCAAGGTTCCTCAATCTTGGTATTACTGGGGCTAGATAATTCTTAATCATGGGCAGCTGCACCATGCACGGCAGGGTGTCCAGCACCATCCCAGTCTCTACCCACTGGGTGTGAAGAGCACCCCATAAGTTGTTATAACTATAATGTCTCCAGATGTTGTCACATGTCTAATAGGGGCAAAATTGCCACTGATAGAGAACATTTGTTTCATTAAAGCTTTAATAACTTCATGGATCAGAGAACTACAGAAAATGGGAAATGAGGGCATAAATAGCTGAATTTTTGATTTTTGGATACTTTAATTCATCTTTCCCTTGGCCTCATTGCCTTAAAATGGTGCATTTGGAGTGGGAGGGGTGGTGTGCTGTGTAACCGTGGGAACCACTGTCTTTGTCGTTTGTGGTGAATTAATGATGGGAATATCTAAGCCGCCGTCAGATTCATAAATCACTAGAAATGAGAGGGATAACACATAAAAGTCCTTCCCTTTTGTTTAGCAATTTATCATTTTGCCTGCACATTAATAAACAGAGCTCCCCTGAGGTAAGGCCTGGGAAGATAAATTTCGCCCTAATTTTCTCAATTGTAGCCAGTAGATCACAAGTGGGTGGAGCAGTACTTGTTACCGGAAGTTGCCAGCTTCTTCTTCACTTTGTCCACACAGGCGAGTATCAATAAATAACTGGTTCCAGTACAGCCGCAGGTAATCCAGTTCTGTTTTGTTTATATAACAGGCACCAGATTCCCCAGCCCCAGGCTGTCAGCGAGGCCGAGCCGAAAACGTACGCTGTCCATATCACCACTGTCTGATCATAGCTTTGACCTTCAGACCATGATAAGGACGTCTCCCAACTCCTTGGTCACCATTCTCAATAATTCCCGCAGCAGCTCTTCAGCAAGTGGCTCCTATGGTCACTTATCTGCCAGTGCAATCAGGTATGTATTTTCCTGAATCCATTACGTGCTTCTTTAGTAAAACATCAGCCCTTGACTGCACCTGGATTTGCAGGACTGGCTACCTCTGAGGAAGAATACTGCAGCATGGAACTGGGCGGCACCTGGCGTGCAGGCTAAGTATTACTACGGTGAATTCCAGAGCCAATTAATGGGCCCCAAATAATTGTTTTTGCAGACTGCAGTCAGTAGCATGTGTGTAGACATTTATGACTACTGGTTATAATGAAATCCACTTCATAAAGACAGTGAATATGGCAAATCTTTCAATCCAAGCTCTGCTTACTAATTATAGTTCGCTAAAGGAAAACCTGACTTCATACCTGGTGATACAGGAACAGGAGCAGAAATCAGAAGGCTCGCCTGGAGTTTCCCTCTCCCAACTGCTACTAGGGGGAAAGCAGAATGACAGCCGCGTGTTTAGTCTAATGGGAAATAAATGCCTTGAAATTGGAACATAGCTATCAGAGTTCCTTTATTTTCTATTAAATATTTTTTGTTTAATTTGAAAGATCTCTACTTTAGCCATTCTCCTTCTCTGTACAATGAGAACGTTTGGGCACAGCCTTTGGTGAAGTGTGTTATGTCTGTACCTGTGTGTGAAGGTAAAAACGCAGACTTCTGTGAACATGCTTAGTAGAAAATATTTCTCCCTACTAAGGACCAAACTTGGGCTGATGTAGGGAATAATTAAACCATCTTATGAAGTTTAGGTATGTTTACATTGCTCTTATGAGCTAATCACTTCTTGTTTTGAACTATGCTAATTAACAAATAGTTATTTTAGACATAGAATTAGGCAAAATTCTAATTAACTATGCAACCCTGCTTATAGACTTCTGTTCTCATTTCCCCTCAGTTTTTCACCCATAATTTAAGAATTAAGTAACTAGCAATCTTTTGGAACTTTAGTATTCCAAACCATGGATGATTCCTTGCTTTAATACATATCATATATTAAAGTACATATTAAAGGCTGTTTTCACTAGCCTTGTTTTGAGCAAATGAGGATTTATTGATTGGTGTGTTTCTATACATGAACAAAAGCTTTAGTTGTTAATTGATGGGTCTTCCATGACAGATGTCTCTTTTAGGGAAACCCCAACAGCCCAGGAAAAAAAAGGGTTGTCAGTAATAACACACTATATTTACTAGAAATGTTGAGTGCCCTTGTTTTTTCCATAATGTTCTCAGGTATAGTTTTAATGCTCTGCTTGTTGATTATCAGCAGTGCTCTTTGGCAGGCAAGTTAGTGTTTAAATATTGGTAAGTCCCATTTTGATATGATGTCATTTCCTGCTGCTTTTCTTCATGCTTTTAATATGGCTAATAAAGTGTGAAAATACAGAGCAAAAAAGCAAATAGCTCTGCTTACATGAGAGTAGTCAGTTCATAGAGAAGGGTCTCAGGGTGTTTTCAGGATTAACCACCTTAGTCACAAATGTAGACTCTGTGGAGTCGGACACATCTGTAGCCAATTCTAGCTTTGCCACCAAGCATGCAAACCTCATTTGCCTGTGGGCTTTCTGAAGTCCAGTCTTCACATTTGTAAACTATAGACACAATACCCTCATCGTGAAGGAACACATTTTATTAAAGCTGGTGTGGATCTGGCAGGCCTAATGATGACCTCTGCCCGTGGGCAGTCCCAGGAGAACTGACCCTGGGTGGTCGGTCCATCCAGGAGATGAGCTGCCGTGGCCTGGCCGTGCCACCCCGTGATCATCCCCATACCATGCTGAGGAAAGGTGCTGGTCTCAGAACCGTAGCCTGGCTGTGCCTGCACTCCTAGCAGATATTCCTGGGTCGTAGACTGCCAGTGACCATATCTCAGTGTGCTGAAATTATGTAATTATTATGTGGGTTGACTAGAAGTCATGGCATCATGGCAGTGGAAATGTGGTATGCAAAGATACTCACAAAAATGGTAATCACACAGAATCACTTTGTGAGTATCCATTTCTCTTGCTTTTCCATAAGTTTTTTTCCCTCTTACTCTCTGCCCAGCGATCTTGACTTCTTACAGCATCTAAAGGACTTAGAGTAGAATGTGGTGCATGGATGATCCCAGTGCTGTCTTTACTTTTCATGGCTGACCTGCTCTCCTTGCCTTTTTCCAGGTAATCTAGTATCAGTGCTCCAGACTGTCAGTGTCCTGACTTGGGATGATCATTTTCCCCTTTTCAAGGAACTCCACAGACCCTGTTATTGTCAATAGAGCCAGAAGGCCAAGTTCCTGTGGAAGAGCACTCGGGTCCAGAGACCCTGGGCTAGGCAAGTGACCGAGGCCTTCTGTGCTCAGGGCCTTCCTCGCCTGACCTCTTTCTGGCAGCCTGACCTCTCTTTCTTCAACGCACCTCCACTGTGTGAGGATAAGGTGTAGCTTTTAATGCATGGGAGGTGATACAGATAACCCAGGATGAGCTCAGCTTGCCATATGATACAAGACTTAGAATAATATCATCAGTGCCACTTGTCAGTCCTTTAGCAGAAGACATGTCGCTTTGCTTGCCCTGTTCTAAGTTTTCCTTCTGTGGTTTCTCAAAAGACTAAAAATAGAAATACCATACAACCCAGTAATTCCACTTCTGAGAATCTACCTGAAGAAAACAAAGTCACTAGTTCAAAAAAATACTTGCACCCCTGTGTTTATCACAGCATTATTTATAGTAGCCAAGATACAGAAGCAACCTAAGTGTCCATTGACAAATGAATGGAAAAAGAAGATGTGGTACATACACACAATGGAATATTACTCAGCCATAAAAAAAGAAATCTTGCCATTTGCAACACCATAGATGGACCTAGAGAGTATTATGCTACGTGAAATAGGCCAAGCAGAGAAAGACAAATACCATATGATTCTGCTTATATATAGAATCTAAAAAACAAAACAAACAAAATAGAAATAGATCCATAAACACAACATACTGGTGCTTGCCCTAGGGGAGGGAGGGAGGGTTATGGGCAAAATAAGTAAAGGGTATTAAAGAGGTATAAACTTCTAATTATAAAATAAATTAACCACAGGGATGAAAGTACAGCATAGGGGATAGTCAATAATATTGTCATATCTCTGTGTTGACAATGGCTACACTTATTGTGTTGACCATTTTGTAATGTATAAAATTGTCAAATCACTACATTGTACACCTGGAACCAATATAATATAGATCAGCTATATATCAATAAAATAAAAGGCAAAACCAAAAAACCTGACTTGAGGAATAACCATAAGTGGTAGGATCAGTGGATGACAGGGCAAGGAAGAAGCCAAAAGAAATCTCAAAGGGTTCACCAACTTTCTCCAGAGTGAAGGACGCAAGGAGGAATAGGGATTTGGGATGCACGTAATCTCTGCAGTGTTTGAAGCAACACAGTAGATGTGAGGTGCACTCGGTCTTTCCATCTCACAGAGATTTTGGAAAGTGTAGTATTGTTCTTGTTTGACTCATCAGCACAGGAGGTCTTTGCAAAAGCAAGTTAGAAAAGCAAAGGTTGTATGGCTGATGGTACAGTGCCAGCATGCCAGGCCCATGCTTTTTAACTTACCCCAAATGCAAGTGACTTTCACGCTGTTTTCTAATACCTAATCGGCTTCTGGTTTGGGCAGTCCATGGAGTAATGATGGGGGTAAACTGTCTAAAGATGTTATTCAGCTGAAGGGTGCACATTCGGTTTTCTAAAAAATGCCATTGTGATCTCTTTCACTTTTGTGTCCCACCCCAAATATATCCCTACAAGAGACTGATGTATTATTATATGAGGTATTATATATTATTATATGGCATTTACTGCTCTTTGAAATTCCTGTACTTACTGGCTTATCTAGTAGTTTGCTATTTGTTTCCCTCCACTAGAATGCAAGTTCTGGAGGCTTGAGGGCTGTGTGTGTCTTGTTCACAGCTGTACTTCACCCCACAACATCTGCACCTTGTCACCTTGACACCACTCAGTGAATACTTTGTGGGTGAATAAATCGAGTTCTTAATGAATAATTAGAATTCCAGTCACCTCCTTCATTAAAGGAGTTTTCTACATAGTAGGTAAATAATTCTGGTTTTTAGAATGCTACAGTCTATAGGAATAATGTATGTCCATAGGTTGATAGATATATGGAGATGGATACAGAGGGGTGGATACAAAAATTAGGGATAAAAAAGCAAATGTCTATCTTCAGTTTGTGTTTGGTTTTTGTGTTTATACACTTACTTAGTCAGACTGCCTTAAAAATACTATATAAAGCAAATATTTGTTCACAAAAACCTATTGGCATATCAAAACATAGCACTAAATTCAGTCTAAGTTTTCAAACATATTTTTCAAATGTATGTCACAAGTCTTTTTATATCATAACTAAAATGGTAATTTAAAAAGTTAACTCCATGCATTGGGAAAGGATGTTACAAAATACTCAACTGTCTCAAAAAGTTTCAATTTCTCCCTCATCCTGAAGACTTCCTTTTAAGACCAGATGACTCACTTTTTTTATTAAGGTATTATTGATATACACTCTTATGAAGGTTTCACATGAAAAACAATGTGGTTACTACATTCACCCATTCTTTCAAGTCCCACCCCCATACTCCATTGCAGTCACTGCCCATCAGTATAGTAAAATGCCACAGAGTCCCTATTTGCCTTCTCTGAGCTACACTGTCTTCCCCATGATCCCCCCCACACCATGTGTTCTAAACATAATGCCCCTTCATCCCCTTCTCCCTCCCTCCCCACCCCTTCCTCCCACACCCCTCCCCTTTGGTAATCTCTAGTCCCTTCTTGGAGTCTGTGAGTCGGCTGCTATTTTGTTCCTTCATTTTGCTTCATTGTTATACTCTACAAATGAGGGAAATCATTTGGCACTTGTTTTTCTCTGCCTGGCTTATTTCACTGAGCATAATACCCTCCAGCTCCATCCGTGTTGTTGCAAATGGTAGGATTTGCTTCTTTCTTAAGGCTGAATAGTATTCCATTGTGTATATGTACCACCTCTTCTTTATGCATTCATCTACTGATGGACACTTAGGTTACTTCTGTATCTTGGCTATTGTAAATAGAGCTGCAATAAACAGGGATGCATATGTCTTTTTGAATCTGAGAACTTGTATTCTCTGGGTAAATTCCTAGGAGTGGAATTCCGGGGTCAAATGGTATTTCTATTTTTAGGTTTTTGAGGTCAGATGATTTACATTTATCAAATACAGCCTGTAGCCCTCCCCACACTCTGTATGGTTAAGGCTAATGCTATAAATGCCAATTAATGGCATTATTGTGGAGATGTTTTAATTCTCCTAACACTTCCCCTAGAAATTGAACTACCCTTGGAAGAGAAGGCATTTCAAATGATCCTCGTCTTCCCAAAATCTGCTGACGAGGGTAAATGGAATGAAGAAATGCGTCACCCGCTCATTTTTAACTCACTTTGAGTTTAATGGCCAAAGTGAAGATGGTTTGTGTGCTTACCTTCAGGTCTGGCATGGCAAGCCAAACACCAAGGAAAATGAGCACCGATGCCGAGCTCCCTGGGTTCACCAGCCAGAGCGGGCTTTCTGCTGCCCGCTCTGATGAGCTGTGCCAGCTGACTGGAGAGCATGTTGTTGGTTCCTGCTCAATCTCCGACAGCAGGCCCTGGAGTAGGGAGAGGTCTGCTGGGCACCACGCTGCTCAGGCCGGATAGGAGCCAGCTTGGCCTCTACAGCACCTTGGCTGTGGGCTGTGGCCAGGAGTCAACTCCTTGTTTATGTTGGAGAAACAACGCAAACATGAGTTAAGTGGTAAACACTGAGGAATAGATGAATATGGGCCACATGACCGGTGTCCTCAAACTCTCTGATCAGAGTTTCTAAAAGTTATGAAATGAACTTCTCCCCGTATCAGTCAAAGTACTGAATAGTAATGAAAAAAGGTAGTTTTCCTTTATTCCCACATGTGGTCATTGGTTTTATACAGTACTTTATCTAATCAGTTCCTCATTCATTCCCCAAGTTCTTAGCGGTGCATTCAGCCAAGTGCTAGTCATGGAGGTGGAATGAGAACTGAATGAGAGACATAAGCCCTGCCCTCACAGAACTCACCAAAGGGAAAAGCCTCCAAGCAGACATGAGGAAATGATGGTGCAGACAAGGCCGGGGATGGTCAGGGTCAGGCTGTTGGACTGTCAGCAGCCCAGGACACCAGAAGGCAGTAAACACGGGGCTCTGAGCCAGAGCACAAGATGGGAGGCAGGGCAGGGTTGTGCACAGCATCATGACCCAGTGAGTCAAGAATAAGAGGAAGCCTTTGGGGACTGGGTGAGGCTGCATTGTTTCAGGGACTAGGAGCTGATGCTCAGCAAGGTTAGTGGCCTGATACAGAGGCACTCAACTGCCTGTGTGGCAGAGCCTGGGGACCTGACTCTGAATTCCTGTTCCCTGCACTGTACTTCGTTCTGTCTTAGAAACCCTCCAGTGGAAGGCACGGCTAAAAGGATTGATAGGAAACATATACTGTAGAATATTAGAATGTGAATGTGGACTAATAGAGTATAAAAGGGGAGTAATATCTGATCATGTTTTTAAAAAATTGGTTATGCTTTTTTTCAATCATGTCTACATGGCCGAGCAGCTCCATGATTTGGGCACTTTGAGCCAAATCTCATTGGAGCATGTGGCACTGCCATTCACGTTCACAGAAATCTTGTCTGGATGTTTAATGGCAAGTAGCTTTTAAAGCCTTTAGAACACATTCATCATATAAAGCCTAGTGTGTTTTTGTCCCAAGAATTACTCAGAGAGTACTATGCCTCAATGTAAAGGTTGGGTTGATACCTGTTTTGTGAGCTCTTCATTTGTGTGCCTGTTTGTTCTTCTGAGGCTGCCAGGTTTTCTAATAATCTTGTCCTGGAAGCCTGTGTGGATGGGAGTGGAAGTTTTATATTTTTCATTTCAAATAGAAGCATGCCTCCCCATGTGTGTCCTACTTACACACAGACAAATAATAACAGCTCTTGGCCTATTCTTTGCAAAAAGAATTGTTCTTACCTTGAATGACAGCTGCTGTGCAATAAATTCCACAGCTGTCACACCAGAAAGTGGATGACCTCATTAGTGCAAGAGCCACAAAGTAGTCACAAAGTTGGTTTTGATTAGAATGCCTCCTTCACCCTCTCCCTGTCTCTCTCCTTGAGCCGGGTTCTCTGGTTGTGGTGCCCTCATGTTGCCTCTTGCCTGACTTTACCTCCCATATTGGTTTCATGAGCAGAAGGGTCAGGAGAGATGGAATACCAAAAAGCAAAGAGCATCATTGGATTCATGTAGAAAAATGGGCTGTTTGCAGCATGGTTTCTCAGTCCCAGTACCTGGACCTAAAGTAATACATCGTAAAAGTATCTGTGAGTTTCTCTTAAGGATGTTTTCTAAAACTCACATCTCACCAAAATTTAAAGACCAGGGCAGTTGGAAAAAAATGTGTCAATAAGTAGTTAGAATTGATTTTACATTAAAAAAAAAAAGGTGTCCTGAGAATCCTAAGGTGCTGCATATTCTTTACTCTCCACACGGACAGGAGATGGTGCCTTTGATTCAGCCTCCCCAGTACCACCCACGCCGAGGCTTGGCAGTGGTTCAGTTTTCTAATCAATCACAGGCCTGCCCAGCTCTGCAGGACACTTCAGGTCCTTGTGGGATTCCAGAGGTGAACCTGGGAACCCATGAGCCTTTCCACAGAAGCAAATATAAATAAGATGTGCGGAGTCCTGCTCAGCTGCCCCCAGCTTCCCCCTCCCTTCCCCGTGTGTATGGTGCGTATCAGAGAGGAAGCCGAGCACTGCACTTCAGTGGAAGTAGATATTCCGGGGCAACTTTATGGAAAACCATTTTAGAGAAGGGTTCAAGTGCCACGTGGATGAAGTCGTTCAATGGTAAAGTAGAAACTTTTATCTTTAAGTGAGCAGTGGCTGGGAGAGCCACTCTTTTACCATCTTATATAGTTCCTCCATTTTTCTCATGTTTACTTAAAAACAGATCTCTTCAGCACGGTAGTCATCTTTATTTATCCTTCCAGTGTAGAGGACTACAGCAGGTCAAACTGTGCTGTGTTATTTAATGTGTTACTGTTAAGGTTCCCAGCTTACCCACACCCCTCACCCTCACAGTGCCCAGAATTCCTGAAGTGTTTGGGAAGCACACTGTGGGCATGTCTCAGATGCACATTTAAGTGGATCTTACCCATTTGACTTAAATATTAGTGACTTTGAAATACCTTTATGTACAGTAGGGTTGAATAAATGTTTAATGAATGATTCTCCACAATGTGAGCTTCTACTGTCCTCATGTATATATCATTCCAGAAATAAATATAAATCCAATTTATGGATTGATCACAGGGATTCTGTACAAATGTTGACCCACATCACTTCCTTGGTGTGAACAAAGAATGTTTTTGTGAAAGTCAAAAATGATGAATTTTCAAGCATTATGTATGGATTGTCATAATATAATTTGCCAGTTACTGAAAATATTTTATCCTTTTTAAATATAAGTGGGATGTATAGTAAGTACTCAGTTACAACTTGCCAAATTAATGAATGATGTAGTGTATGGATTTTATGACATTTATTTTAATTGTTTCATGTCCTTCCTTTCTTCTTATATGCCAAATTTTAACCAAATTGGGGGTAATTGCTGAGATCCCAGAGGAAATTTTCAGATAAGAAAGGTGTTACTGTACTATTTACTACAAAACAAGAAACGAGGCACAGGTTGCAAAATTTGACTATACTTAGCAACAGAGTATTGACAAAACTTTGCCTCTAATTTTTGATAGAGTATAAATACATCAAAATTTTCTCAAAGTTCAGACTTTGGGAATTTTAATTTTAAATATTTCGGAAAAAGAAGAACTGGTTCCCAGCAAGACAGTGGTTTGTTGATCACTTTTAATTCAGCTGAGAACTGAATATAAAGGTGGACCTGGCCATCAGTATTTATCCTTATTTACATGTGCTCGGAATTCTGCCTCTGAGTTACCACATATAGAAGAGTGCCCCTTAGGGTATTTCTTAAAACAAAAAATTCAGTACCTTTAAATCTGCTCAGAAACCATAAATGTGGTAGGTGAGGACTCCATACATGTTACAACCAAGGATCTTCAAAGAAAATCAAAGTCATGTTTTCCTCAAGTTTTTCCTCCTTTTCTGCTCTTGAGAAAATAAAGGGCAAATTACCATTTAACTTAATGTATTCTAGCTTTATAACTGTTGTCCTAAAAGAGTATTTCTCAAAGTGTTTTGCAGGGAACACTGGTCTCTGGAAGCTCCTCCAAATCCACAGCAAACTACATGTGGGGTGGAACTCACATTCATGTTTAATAGCAGCGTGACACCCCAGCCTGTTGAACCCATATTCCTCAGACTTTTATGAACTTGGCACTTTTTTTCTTTGTGCCCATAACACTTATTTTTGGATTATCTCAAGAGGCCTGTGACCTTGTCTGTGCACTGCTTGGGAAGGTCTGGGCCATTTGACACTTGATTCTATCAATCTTACTGACTGAATATACATTAACAGGTATAAGTCACATTCTTATAAATGTTTTTTTGTTTTAATTACCCATCTTTCATGTAGTCCTTTAGAAAAGATCTGAAAGCTATAAAAATAGCTTTTCCAAATTATATTTAAGCATCGAGTGAAGAGAATTCAGAAATCAGGATGTAAAATATATCGCTTTTCAAGTGATCCACAAGAAAGAATAGGGTGAGCAGAAAAATTTAGGGTAGTGAAGCTCAGATAGACCAAGTTCTGGGCTAGACTGTGTTCTTGTTTAAAAGAGACAGGACAGATTTATAAAAGTTTTCAACAATATCAATCCTGTACATTTCTAGGAGATTATAGAATGAATACCTGAACAATTTAGGAAGATTATTTTTAGTGCTTCTAAAGGAATCTATTTATTTATTTATTTAATTCTGACCTCTGTAGTCAGCAAAGCTGCTTAAGTTCTATAGCAAAATGTGAATTTAGACACCAGCTTTATTTGTACTGTTTACAGACATGTTGTCAAATTGCAATTTCTAGAGGAAAATCTGTTTTTCTTTGAAATGACTGTTTTGAGAGCAGTAGGCAGAATATTGGCCCCCAAAGATGCCTATGCCTTAATCCCAGGAGCTGTGAACATGTGACCTTACGCAGCACAAGGAATTTTGTAGCTGTGATTAAGGTAGGGGTTAGAGATGAGGAAGCTATCCGGTATTATTCAGGTGGCCCGAATGTAATCACAGGTGTCCTTGCACGAGAGGGGCAGGGGCCACAGTTAGTCTCAGAGTAGAATGGAGCCACCAGCCAAAGAGACAGACGGCCTGGAAGTTGCCAGAGGCAGGGCACCTAGAGATGCCAAAAGAACACAGCCTTCCAACCCACTGGAGACTTCTGTGCTTCAGAATTACAGGAGAATAAGCATGTGTTTTAAGCCACTAAGTTTGTGCTAATTTGTTGCAGTGGCAGCGGGAAAGTGTTGCTCAGAGGAAGGGCATCACTGACTCTGTACTGAGGGCCTGCTGGGTGCAAGGCAGTGCCCAGCACCAGAGGGCTGGGGGAGCAAAACAGACCAGGGCCCAGCCCACCTGGACCTTACTTCTAAAGCGAGAACATGATTTCAGAGTGCTGGCTACTGCAGCGAGGGTAAAATTGTCAAACAATAGAGAATGATTGGATGGGGAGCTGCAGAGGGGCCTCACTTTGATGCAGGCATAGGTCTCAATGTCTGAAGAGGTGACATTTAAGCTGAGACCTGAGTGACAAAAAGGAGGCAGCCACACTGAGCTGGGGAAGGACTCAGCAAGCACCTGTACGCAGAGTGACTCAGGCTGTGCCACCAGGCAGAGCTTCTCAGGATGACGGTTCACCTCCCCTTGGAGTCAGAGAACAGGAGGTGGTAGCTCGGATCCCAGCTCCCCAGTGGCAGGAGTCTTCTGGAGGCTCTTCTGCATGTGAGAGAAGGGAGTCTTTCCGCTATGCTTGCCATCTGCGTGCAGTGCCCTGGCATCACCCATCCTCTGCTTCTTCCTTACAAAACTTTGTCAACAGCTCTGCAGGCTGTTTTGAGAGCAAGAGGAGCTTTGGCTCCCAAATCCATGCACCGTGTGACAGCCAAGAGCTTCTACTTCTGTCATCAGACTCTAAATAGGCTTTGTGATCTGGAGCGAACTGCAGCCTTCCTGCAGCACCTCACGGAGCCAACAGCCCTACCAGCTACTCCGGGCTGAGACAAGGCCTGTCTGTGCCACGGGCCAGTTTGGCCTGGAGGGGAGAGTGTTTCTCTTGCTGCCTCCTTATGATCAGGCAGCGATGGCTGAGGATTACTCATCCATTCTGTACATTCTCATATCCCTTGGAATCTAAAGGTTGACATGGATTTTAAGAGAATATTCATTCTCTAGTTATACCAGAAAAAAAGCAGCTCTGAGAGGAGACATTACCCAAACACACTGAAAGCATCCACAGCTCCTTCCTGTGTCTGCTGAAGTCAGGAAGGATGTTTCTGAGACAGTCAGGCACCTTAGCTGTGCCTCCTTTTTGTCTTCTCTCCTACATCTTCTTAAAAGTAAAACTGTACCTATACTGCCAGCTATTCCCATTTGTCAATTGCTCATACATGCCACTGAGGGCACTTTTCTGCCTAGTGAAATGTTTTCTCTAATGGCCTTGATTCTTAATTAGGTCCTGACTTTTTCAGCTCCCAGATATCAGGCCTCCCAGAATTAGAAATATAAATGGCTGTGGACACCCCTCCCACGCCTGCCTGATCCTGTGGGCACAGAAAACTCTGGAAGGGTGCATAGAGGTTTGGCAAAGTCTGTGTCACATTGTAAATGTAGGGGTAGTGGGCTCCTTTGGTTTCTTTTTGGTTTTTTTTGTGTTTAATGAATAGACTAAGGTAGTTCCACTTAGTAATACTCATTCACCAAAAGGTTTGGGGGTTGGGGGCGTGTGTGTTAAATCATTGTGTTTTTTGATGAATGGCTTGTACACTGAAAAATAAATTGGACAAACTGGCATAGAGCTCAGTGAACATGAAATCAGCTATTAGAAGAAAGCTTGTGAACAAATTCTGAGGCAGATATGCATCTTTTGATTAATGCCCTATCAATCATCCGCGCAGCTACCTTAGCTAAGTCGTGCCGTAATCATTCATGGTTGCTTTCGGAGGCACTGGCAGAAACTATACCACTGCAGAAACGGAATATTATTACTGATTTCTCCCTAACTTACTGTGAACAATGACTGTTTTCACCAGCCTTCTGCTTCCCTTTATTAAAGAAATATAATACAGAATGAAAGGAGGGTTCCTCCAAGCCTGGTGGAGCTCTCCTAGGGTATTCTTAATGATATTCAGTCTTAAATGGGCAAGCTATTGTCATGAAAGGCTCTCTGTAGGAATAATAGTAACGTAATCCCATTGAAGCCGCCTTTTATGGATTGTAGTCAAATAGGCAAAATGCAGAGTCACATTAATGGACCATGTATATCTTCGGAATTATTACTTAAAGTTGTTGAAATGGTTTGAATTTTGTTACTATAATTATTATATTCTCAGTTAATGTGCTTAATAGCAATAGTAATTAACCCACTGGATTGGAAATTTACATGAATTCTATCTTTGACATGAAACCCCGATTCTTTCTGGGTATTACACAGCAGGATGAAGGAACTCAGTGTGTGTGTGTGTGTGTGTGTGTGTGTGTGTATTTCACTGATTATTTTTTAAAGAAGAAATTTTCACAAATGCAATTAGAATTTTTCATGCATTTTTAAGCCAGTGGCAAATTCCTCAAGTGCACTTCATTCTTTTAAGAGGATTTGATTCCTAAACTGTGCTGGCACGAAAAATGATTTGGCGCTGCCTGTCAGTCAAGAAATCTTTAGGTAATCGTGCGGCTTCCTCAGAACTTACTGAAGCCTGGGAAGTACTATGGCAAAATGAACTGGTGACAGGTATTAGCATGTGTAATGGACTTTAATAGACATTTAATGCCATTTAGCTGGCAGAGGGAGCTGTGCTCTCCCATTGGAATATTCCTCCATTGAAGCCCATTGATCACCGATTTCAGCCGAGAGAGGTTAATCCATCAGCTTCTGTAACCAGACGGCACTGATGGAAATTCTTTAGGTGGCATTCTGGATGAACCAAGCTTTCCATCTTTACAAACAAATGAGTGATATGACAAGCATGGTGTTCAAAACACATTTAACCAATTGATTTTCTTTCCTCTTGTAATAAGATCTGGAGACATATGAAAGCTCACAGTGTGAGCTGAGATTAAAAGAATTGCTCCATGTACAGGAACATATGGGACTGAGAGCCACTAAAAGTATGGTAGCACATGTAGTCACCCATTCTCTGTTTTATATGAAGTTTGTTATTGCAATAAATAGCTATTATTGAGCCAATGCCTTTTGTTCCGTTTTGCTGAATCTGATTTCTGGTCTGTGTGCACATGTGCCTGCACGCAGTGTCTGGTTGGGAATAGTTCCCTTTCTTTTGCAAGTTTGCAAGATGTTCATCAATGACCGTTTTTATTTTCTCATTTAACAGATGGCCCTGACGTAGTTTGGGATGGTAAGACCAGGTGCGAAGGTGCAGATGTGGTGTGCTGAAGACAGGCTTTGCATTCCACGAGAGTGATGGTCTTCTCCCCTTTCTTTCCCATGTGCAGCCCTGCCCTGAGCTTCACCTACCCTTCTGCACCCATGTCTCTCCACATGCATCACTTAAGCCGGCAACAGAGTTTAGGTTCTGCCTTTGGACACAGTCCTCCGCTTATCCACCCTGCCCCAACCTTTCCAACGCAGCGACCTATTCCTGGGATCCCTACGGTTTTGAACCCTGTGCAGGTCAGCTCCGGCCCTTCGGAGTCCTCACAGGTAAGAGAGACTGCTGCCTGGGCTGGGCTGGTCTGTCTGGGTAAGCACAGAGGAGAGAGCCAGGCCACCCCTTCAGCTCCCAGGGGACATGGCACCTTGGCATTCTCAGGCTTCCCTAAGGCAGCCTGTCTTCCTCACACAGGGCTACGGTCTTCAGTACTGGGGAGTGTGTTATGTGTGTGCTCCTAATTAACAATAGTGTCGTGCACCAGAGTCACTTTATGCTTGGCGGGAAAGGTTGCTGCTTGGTAAG
The DNA here is from genome assembly GCF_030020395.1 of Manis pentadactyla. Classification (NCBI taxonomy): domain Eukaryota; kingdom Metazoa; phylum Chordata; class Mammalia; order Pholidota; family Manidae; genus Manis; species Manis pentadactyla. The sequence goes on from NC_080025.1 coordinate 51,133,560, forward strand.
CTTCCCTCTGACCTGGTGCTGTCTGTAGCCCCATCCAACAGAAACACATTGTGCAAAAAGGTGTGATTCTCATACGGCCACTGTTACCTGGGGCTCAGGATTGCATGACATTTCAGAGAAAGAATAAAAGTGTGCTGTGCCTTCTTTTCTTGTCTCTACACTGATACTGCTTAAAGAAGAATCTGGATGCTCTAATCAAAGAACTTTGCACACAGTTTGTGTTGGTTTCCTATGTACCCCGCACCTTTGTCTTTGGACAACACTGTTGGAGCTCCTCAAAGCCCAGCCCCCCAGCTCTGTTCTTTTTTTAAACACCACAGGGAGTTGCTACTCATGAGTTCAGGATAAGGAGCTGCCTCACAGAGGCCTTTTTGGCCTTTGGACACATTCTCAAAATGCTGCTACGGTGGCACTGCGGTGCCATCAGACTCATTGCTCTAGCGCCACATGAGCCTGCTTGTCGCGAGTTGCATGTTTTCACTGTGGGCCTGCTCATTGATCAGAATCTACTTCTTGTCTCTGTCCCTGCAAATGTGACCAACAGAACAAGCCCACGAGTGAGTCCGCCGTCAGCAGCACTGGAGACCTGGTGCACAACAAGCGGTCCAAAATCAAACCCGACGAGGACCTCCCCAGCCCGGGGCCGCGTGGACAGCAGGTGCGCCACCAGGATTTTGCATGCCAGCTGGCTGCCCCCATCAGGCTGGGGGTCTTTCACAGCATTTTCTTGTCTACTGTCTTCGCCTGGCCTTGGCCATACCCACCCATTTGACCAAAGGCCAGTTAGAGAGTCTGACTCCATTTGTTTCACTAGCTCTGAAGCAAACACAAAAACCGGCAGAAGGCCCTGGGGGTAATAAACTGTTGTTCAGAGTAAGTGGTTGGATGACTTTGTTACTGACCACCAATGTGAGCAGGCTTCAGGCCTTAGCCCTGGCCCTGGGTTGAAATTACAAACTTCTGCTCAAAGCCTGAGCTGCACAGAGCTAATGATATCCCCTATGCCAATCATGTCTTATTTGTTTTTATTTTGCTACTTCTTACTTGCCAGGAGAGCCTGGAGAACCATGAGGGATCAGGGTACAACTAACCTAACCTTGGCCTACTTCGATTCTTGGCCTTCAGCCAAAGTTCTGAAAGTACAAGTGTAAGATTTTTAGTCTGGTCTCTGCTTTATGTTGCTTAGATTCTCTGAGCTTTAGTTTTAAAATGTATAGATTACATCCATAATACCATCTCCTAGGGTCCTTGTGCCTGACGTGGGAAAGGGGTCAATGAATATTAGTTGTCAGAAATAGGGGTTGGGCAAGAGTTTGGACGTCCACTGAATCTGGACCTTGCTATATGTCCAGGCTGCTTTAGCCCAAACTCAGCCTATTTTATTTAGCCAAATATCCTTTTTGCCAAGCACTTTGAGGATGGAATGAACAGGTGCCATGGGTTCTGAAATCCGTCCTTCCTCTTGCATTTTGCCCACCAACAACCTTGCTGGTTACATCTAAATGCTTATATACAGTTTTTGCTGTATTGTTCCAGATTAGATCCCAAATCTATATACCTAATCACCTCTCAGAATCCTGGGAAGTCTTTGCATTTTCATTTCTGTGAAGCTGCTTTAGAAGAAAATATAGTGCTGCCAAGTTTTAGGTGTTGTGGTTCTTGGACAGTAATCATATCCTTGGAGATCAGAAGTTGAAGCAAGACTTTGTCCCTATAAAAGTGCCTCTGACAGCCTCCAAGGTCAGGGAAAACTGAATTAAAATTACTTGAAAACTATTTCCCTGGGTTGAAAAATAGGAGAATAAACAAATTAATATACTGACAAGAATCTAACCAAAAGAGAAAGACCAGTCTTTTGGGTAAAGATTACATAACCCAGGTTAATTGCTTCTCTTACAGGATGACATTTTAGTTTTTTTCACTCTTGTATTCTGAACAGCAAAGTTTTGGACTGTTTTCTTTATTCCCAAGTTAACACTCTCTGAAGATGTATTTGGTAAATCCGAAAATATGCCCACAGATGATTCCATATACTTGACGTCATCAATTCACAAAACACAGTTGACAGAGCAGGGCTCTATTTAGTTTTTAATTGAAAAATTGCATCAGGAAGAAGACATATCTGCATCAGATTTTTCCCTCCTCTTCTTCTCTCTGCTCCCATTGTGTCTGATTTTTTTCCCCTCTCTCCACTCGTCCTCAACCCCCTGCCTTTCAGGAACAGCCTGAAGGAACTACCCTGGTGAAGGAGGAAGGGGACAAAGAGGAAAGCAAACAGGAGCCTGACGTCATCTATGAGACAAACTGCCACTGGGAGGGCTGCACGCGGGAGTTTGACACCCAGGAGCAGCTGGTGCACGTAAGTGAAGGGGACTCTGGCACAGGACTTTACAGCTATGTGACCTTTTCTGCGGGGTCAGCCTTGCTGACCCTGTGCTGAGTCAGGTTTCTTAGCTAGCAGCGTTGCGAACTGAAGAGGGCTTTATGACTTTCTGAGAATAAAGAAAATTCTGAGCCATGGTGCTTGACCTGTTCAGTCAGCTAAAGCTTAGTGTAAAATTCAATAAAGTCTTCAATAGAGAGTGTAATGACTCTGATCCTGTAAGCCAGAAAACACTATTTTGAGTTAGCGTCTTTGATGGTTATTGAGTCATAGTAAGCTGGACATGAATTATGATTAACCTTTTAACCAAGTTTGATTCTGCTTTCCAAGACCCAGTCACAATAGAAAAAATCAGAGAGGTGGGGGATTCCTTTTGTTCCTTCTGCCTTCCTCTCCTAAACCTTCAGCATCTGAGGAATCCCCCATCATCTTATGAAGCAGTTAGTACTCTGAGTAGGTAGGTAGATGCCCGGAGTATGCCATTGGCTGGGCTAATAGTTTTATGGAAAAAGTGGTAGGTATTTTAAAATGTATTTGATAATGTTCATGTTTGAAAAGTATAGCACGGTCAGACTGAGAACTACCCTGAGTGCAGAAGCCTTTCCCTTGCTTGCCTGCATGTTAGTTCAGATGCACTCCCTGACTGCCCCATGACATCCCTGATTAGCCCCATTTCCTTCTCCTGGGCTTCCTCTCAGGCCAGTGGGGCTTCCCGGCAAATGAGACCAGGAGCAACTGAGATGGAAGGGCCTTTAGATAATCAAGAATAAAGAGATGTAGGCTCACACACTCCTGTGTGGAAGCACAGACTCCATTAAGGCATCCAGAATGGTTTGCTAAGTGTCACAGTTTCATAAGCTTTTAATATGACGGAAAATCTGACAGAGCAGTTCTTGCTGTGATTCTCTGCCTACTCCCCACCACCAGCACACCACACACACACATACACACACTCCATTGGCTTTTCTTTTATAGTAACTTTTTTATTTTTAGATGATCCATATTTCTTGATAACCCTCCTCCATTTAAATCCTGAAACTATAAAATTCCTCACACATCCCACATGTTTCAGAGGCGGCATGGGCTTTTGAAGTGTATCTCCTCAACTTGGCCTATCCTGTGTAACAAATCCCACACATGGCAGTTGCATGACAGTGTTAAATATGTGACTTGCCAGGTTTTAAGATCTTGTTTTTTTACAGAACATTCTGAGGATCTAACATGATATCAGCAGGGTTTCTCCCCCTCTATTTCTTTTTTAATTGTGCCTCCTTGTAATTGTATAGGAAGAATTATCGATTTCTCAGCACAGCAAGAAACTGGAAAGTCAAATGTTTTTAATTAAGGTATATTTGCAGATTTTTCCATGAACTTAATTTGATTCTTTCTCCTTAATGTGATGCAAGTGTTATTTTTTTTTAAGGCAAGCCTGACTTAAGGGTCCTTAATTCTTGCTGACTATTTTAATGGAAACCACAGAGATTGTAATACTAAAGAGGAAAAATTAAAAATGTTGGGGCATTTTCTTTTAATGTAGGGAAATATTCCCAAAGAGCAGAGTATGCCAGCGATACTGTTAGTGGTGTAATGAGTGGCCAACAGAAGTGAGAATTGTTTGTATAAAAACCGCTGCCATGAACAAGAAGCTGGCAGTGCCCCTGCTCTGCGGTGTCTCGGTGCTTTCTCTGTGGATGAGTCATTGTCATTTCCAAGGATACTGTGGATATCATCAAATGAGGAATGAGGGAGGAGCTTACCCTGAGTCTACACTTAAAAGGCATCATGCTCCTCATTAGAGGCCAGGTTCCAGGTAACGTTTTTTGAGTCTTGATAATAACTTTAACCTTTTCACTGCCTGCTTCACATGGTAGCTCATGATGGACAGTGACTATTAAACGTACTTATATGTCATCTCAGTGGCAAAAGGTTTTAGGTAGTGATGTTTTAATAGAGAGATTTGAGTAGTTTTATGGCAAACCTGTTTCAACTGTCAACTAAATGACCACCATGTTGTCTTTTGTCATAAAACAAAGAATGAGTACATACACAGTGGAACTGTTTTATTCCAAATCAGCAAGAAGAAATCCATGTCAGGATTAGAAGAAAATCCAATATATTGCCTTTATGATACTAATTTTAGTGTGAGATATATTATGTGAGCAAGTAAATTGAAATGAAACTTATAATTTACAATAACATAATAATGCCAGCTTCCTTCACTTATTTTCCACCTTTTTATGTTATCTGAAGTGTGGAAATTCCAAATCTGTGCATTTAAACTGATTTTGCTTTGCATGACATACAAGTACCTCCTGACTCATGGAAGTAAGCTTGATAGCATTGCCAGTCGCCTGGCATAGTACAGGCACTTAATTTTTTTGTTGATTGAAGGAATAGCTTCTTCAAGTCCTTCTCATTGATGTGGTGGCAGATGGAAAAATACCAGTTGCAAAACCCACTTTTTTAAGGACCAAGGGGAGGAGTAACTGTTTCTACTCCCATGACTTTCCTTGGAGAGAGGACATTGTGTGAATTAGTTGAATCTTTATGCTACATACCACCAAGAGGCAGGGTGTTATACCATTCTGATGCTGTGCCTTATTTATAGCCGTGACCCATTCTTTTTCCCCCTCTTACAGTTAATAGAAAGATTCATGATTCTTCATGGTTGTCTATCTAGTGTCTGACAGTCCCGACCGCCTGCTAAAGCAAGTCACTATCTATAATTGATATCCTTCCGTGGAATAGGGTGCTGGCCGCAATTGAAGGGCTTTGCTGAAAGCTCTTAAATCCTGACAAGTTTTCCCTTGTTCTGGGTCAGTCGCTGAGCTGCACGGTTGGAATTCCAGCGTCATTTGAACTTGGTGCAAAAGGGAGACATGTGTTTCACATTAGCAAATCATGAAGTTGAAGAGGAGAATTAGGGACTCGGCTGACTTCGCCCACTAGGTAGTCTCATTTCCAGTGTAATGCGCTCTGTGTTCCCTTGGAAAGATTACCTTGTCCCATTACTGTCCAAACAGTGGACTAAATACTGCCTTTCCCTTCTCTTCTCCTTTATTTTGATCCCCTGTCCTTCTCCAGTTGTGCATTTACTCTAGGTGTGCTGTGTGGTCTTTATCACTAGGATGTTTAATTGATTTCTCTTCCCAGCAAGATAATTATAACTGGGCTTAGTTACTCTCAAGCTAGTATTAAATTTGTCATAAATTTAGTTCTGTGCCCAGAAGCTAAGAAGATAGATGTATATTTTTCTTAACAAGGTTTTGGCTGTACTTTCCCCTCTTGTGTATCAGTTAAAATAGAAGGGGACAGGAGAGTAAAAAGGAGATAAAAGTAAAAAATTAATTTAAAGTACCTTTGATTAAAACTGAATTTGGTACTGATTTGCCAAGATGCAAGTCCTTTCTTCCCTTGACATCTGAAAGTACATATTCTAACATCTCAAAACAACTGGAAAAATCCACATTTCCCCTTCAGTACTAAGGTAAGCAGACATTCTTTTTGCTGTTGTGAGTTATATATTACAAAAGACATGAATCTGGCATGTGTATTTATTTCTGAGAGTCATAAAATATTGGTTCTCAAGGTGCTCTGCTTCTCTTTTGGTTTGATTTAGCTTTTTTGATTATGTAAAAGCACTCAAATTCTGCCTTCTGGCCTGGCTTCTCACCCAGATGATAGAGGCTTCCAAACCTTCCTGAGATCCACTTCCCTCTTATCCTAGTTCTAGAAGGCAGCTCTACTCTGGCTCTGAAATATGCTTAGCGTGCAGCTCAGGTTCCCCTCGGTTCCCCTGAAACCTGCACACCCCTCTCTGAATGACACTATGTGTCTTTCAAGAGGCCTTTTCAAAACAGCAAAAGGAGTGAGTGTGAAAAATGTGCCCCTCAGTGTGGGTCACCCCCACTGAGTGGCTGGTTTTGCTTGTGAACTTCAGTGCTGGGATGGAAGGAATGGTAAGTCTAATCTCCATATTCAGGTTACCTGTTAGCACTGTGGTGCCTTAGCCTTCTTTTCAATGGTCCAACCTACTCTGTTTCAGAAACAGCATGTATAATATTCCTTCCAAAGGTCTTTAAAAAGCCACATTATTTTTTTAACAGTTTTATTCCCAGCTCCATGCCCTGCAGAGTGATTCTGCGGAGAGGGCCTTGGCAGTTAGTTACATGGTGGGGGATGTTGCCTCCTGACAGTGGGGCCGAATGGCATAGAACGTGAGATGTGTTTATATCATCAGTCCCCCAGCTTCAAATGGATGGCATTTAAGTTGCTGTACTCATCTGTTTGTATCTTTCAAGCATGATGTCAAAAATTCACTTTTTTATGGAGTGATTAACCACCTACTTGAATTTAAGATGTTTTCATATGCTTCAAAATTTGATCTCTGAAAGCATGCAGAAGTTTCCTTTATCAGAAGAATACGTTGCAATCACGTTTGCTGCTATTTGGAAACAAATTCTATACATTGGCAGCATGAACATGAAGGACTTTCTTTTTAATATCATGAGATTTAGATATAAGGAAAGCGCATGTAACCTGCAGAGAATTGATGCATCCCCAGAAATGGGGGGAATGGTAAGATGTGGTGAAGACTCCATTCTCATATTAATACCATGATCCTAAGTTTTCATTTTAAATGTTTTCCATCTAATTTTGATCCTGCTGCTAAAGTTGCTTTGTATATCCTTACCTAAGAGAAAATTGAGTTTAAGCTGTGATAGGGGTCTCAGATATGAGGCAGAAATTAGTTTTGTGTGAACATAAAACATAAAATGAATGAATGGAGATTTTTATCTTATTTTCCCCATATGGAGTTGCTAGTTAATTTCATTACTCTAATTATTTGAAAATATTGCATGTAAAATGTAGACTAAGAACCACACACTTCAAAGCCGTCGTCTGACAATTGAGCCTCAAGGGTCATATTCTTTTTAAAGTTACTGACTGAATTGCACCTGCAGAAATTGTCACCATAAAAACACTCAGGAGATCAGACTGAGTGGGGGGCATGGAGGACTGTGTGGTCCACCCGTGAAAGCCTCCCGGGGCCACTGGAATTCTGAGTGGCAGTCCCATCTCTGCCCTGACCCTTGGGATGACCTCCCTGGAACCGTTTGACCTTTGAGACCGTTATTTTCTCACTTATCATACTGTGAAACAGGCGTGAAAATAAATGCCGTCCCCAACGTCCAAGGCCAAACAGAGATCACATGCAGTAGGCCTAATGAGAAACAGATACAGGTCTAAAGGGTGACTCGTCTCTCTTTGTTTTATGTGGATGTGTTTTGCAGGGTTGAGTGGGGGAGGGGAGCGGCACTGTTGAGTTTTGTGGCTTCTGCGTGTTGGCTTACTTTATATTCATTGTTGCTGAACTGGGATGTGCATTTGACTGAAGCCGGAGAACTCGTTCTTACCCAGTGTGGGTCTGTGGATGGGACTTGGACAAGGCATTTCACCTCCTTGAACTTGGTTTAGGAAAAGCATGTGAAGGATTTGAACTGGGTAGTCCTTAGCATAGGGATGGCAAACAGGTTTCATCTCATGTGCCAGCTTGCTGGCAGCCACTTTGGGTACTATGCTGAGTCCTCCCCCACTCTCAACGGGGTGGAGAGGTGGGCTGGGGGGGTGCAGTCACTTATTAATGGCTGCCTCCAAGGGGGTTTTGGAGGAGGCAGTTACTTGCCATCTATTTCCCTGGATTGTTTGAACCCTGTAGATTAAGTGCCCTCCAGAATAATTGTGGTTAATATTGCTAGAAGGTGGTATATTAATTACTTGGGTATTTATTGAATTATTTCCCCTTTACTAATGTGCCTTAAGCCTTGAATGAAGAATAACAAATCAACATTTTAAGTAAGACATAACTGTACAGAGTAACATATTAGTTACTTTCTTAAACTCATTTGGCCATTATACATCTCCTGAAATGTCTCATTGTGTCCCTTGGAATATTTCATCAAAATTTTCATCCAAATAACTGTTTCTGCCATTTGGAGAGGATTTTCCTATCAAAAGCTTTTTCATTGGTTCTCAGTGATACTTTAGCTGACATTCCCTGACGTATTCTATGTGGACCCACTTTATATAAGCAGCACTGATGGTCATTCTTGGCTGGGCTGTGTACCTCATTGAAACATACCTGCCTATAGCAGACTTGCACCATGTGTCCTCTTGTTTATCTGGAGCTGAAATCAGCCGATCAGCAATTGCTGCACAAGTCCACACAGAAGAGGGCCTGCGAGCAGCCTGTATGCCACCCACTGTCCCAGCTTTGGAGTGGGCACATTGCCAGCACGACCTGGACCTGACCCTCCAACACTGGTCATTCTCTTTGGGAGGGGGTGACAGGAAACATAGAAGCATAGTGAGTAGTATATGAGGCAGGACATAATGAAGCTGGAACTGTGTAGTTGAGATCTGGGGGCTCAGAAGAGGGAGAGGTGCATGAGGCATATTGGAAGAGGTTTCTGGGAAGCAGATGGGAAATATGGTTAAGGTAAAAAAAAAAAGCATGGAGGTTAACTTTTGAGGCACGAAGGTGGTGAGGATGACCCCAGTGACTATGATTCTGTAAGAAGAAATGGTACTTGATCCAAAAGAATGCCCCAGCTTACCCCTGTTCTGCTGTGACAGAACAGTGTGCATTTCAGAGCTGACAGACCTGTTCTGCGCTCCAGACACATCACATTCCCTGTCTGTGAAGTAAGGTTTACAATAGTATTTACTTCATTAAACAGTTGGAGGAATTAACTAAAAATATACTCAATGAAGTGTTACTGAATCTATAAAAGAGAAAAGTGTACCATCCACCGCTGCTTGGTCCACACTTGTCTCCTGTAAAAACACAGCTTAAGCTGGTATTCAGGTAATGTTTGGGTGACCGTGTCACACTGAAATTAGTAATTAAATAAAGAAGATGACTAGGTCCCCAGTTCCTGAACCCCTAAGAGAGAAGGACTGAAGAGGTCCGTGGGTCTCTTCCTTATACTCCAGACCTGTCCTTGCCGTCCCTGGTGCTGTGTTGAGACTCAGAGCCTCATCCTGTTGTGTGTCTTGAAGGCCTTCTGGAAGTGCTCTTTGCTGCTACCCTAAACCAAGGCTTCTCAATGTAGGTAGACGAGGGTAGAGAATTCTTGGTTGTGGGGGCTCTTCTGTGGGCTGTGGGCCTGTTGGAGCATCACTGACCTCTGTCCACTAGCTACCTGGAAACCCCTTCCCCATTGTAATAATGAAAAATGTCTGCAGGTGTTGCCACATGTCCCCCGGGGGGCCAAAATTGCCTCCATTTCTACCCCCAGTCTTTCCTCATATAGTGTGGAAAACAAAAACAAAAGCTATATTTGTGATTGAATATAGACTTTCTCCTGCTTAGGTGTACTCTAGAATATTCAGATTAATTAGACAAGATGAGTTTATTAAATAGACTAACAAAAGGCTATTGATACCAATCTTTATGATGTTCATGTGTACATATGTGCATGTGTATGTGTGTGTGTTGGTAGAACTTAATTTTAAAACCACATTTGCTAGGGTTAGGCACACTCAGTAATTCACAGAAAGGCCCATAACCAGTCAAGCCCTTTGTCTTGGTGGAGAAATTCCATCACTGGTTTTTCTGCAGTTGCCCAGATTTCAGCTTCTGAGATCATGGCATGCAGGACTAGAGTCCAAACTCCTGCTTTGACATAAAACAGAGCTCCAGGAACAGAAAGCAATCTTCTAATCCAAGGACTTTTAGAAGATTCAGGGACATTTAGGCTTTTCTGAGATAAGCTAAATACCGCCATAGATGAAATTTTTTAAAGTTTCTAGAACAATGTTGGCAAGAGAAAGAGAACTGTAAGTGGCATATCCGCAAAACATAGGCCAAGGCCTTAAACTATAGCCACTGCCACTCCACCCTACCCAATTACCAGTAAGACTAGCCTTAACTGGGGAGCAGTCAATGGCGTGCTGGAGATTTATCTTTTACTCATATACCTTCCAGGAGCTGTTTCTGATTTTGAGTAAGTCACACCACAGTTTCAATCCTCAGTTTCTCATCTGTAAAGTGGAGGTAATAATATCCATCCTATGTTCCTCACAAGATTTTAAAACATGTTTTTTGTTTGTAGGGATAGAATGAGACCATGTAATGGGAGTGCTTTGAAAACTCAAAAACATTCATATATAAGGAAGAATAGAATCCAGGAGAAGTAGTTTTAATAAACCTAATTAAATGAAGGATGGAGAGATTAAGGAGACTTTTCATTGAAATAAGAATGACGTATCTTACACGTTTTCGCCTGTGAGCACTGTTGATCTTACCTGCTACAATACATCATCACTACCTGGTGGTTACCACACAAATTGCAGGCACAGTGTTGAAAGGAGAAAGTCTCATGCATGTCAGACTTAATGGAGATGCCTTCGGGGTCAGGGCCAGTGGGGAAAACAAGACGTGACACAGCCAACTGTCATGTTCCTTTGACATACAGGACAAGATATTGGGAGGACTCTAGATGTACAAGCAGAGCAGTGGGAAAACAGGTAAAGTGAAGATGCAGAAGAAAGAATGAGAGAAAGGTCTTGTGGAAATTGAATTTGAACATAATCTTGAGCACAAGTGGATTTAAGTAAGGGAAGACCATCGCAGGCAGGTGTTGGGGCTTCCATGTGGAAAAGATAGCAAGAAGTTAATGAATGCAGAAAGTATAGAGGAATTTTATTTATGATAATGGCTAATATAATAAAAGCCTGGGGCATTTGACACTCTTTAGGCTAGAAATATAATTACAAATGATTCACTGTATGCTTTTGGGTTGAAGAGTGGTAATATAGTTATGGTAGAACAAGTGTGACTGGAAGGCAGAGGGTGGTGGGAAGTAAGTTAAAGAGCAGGGTAGCACCATTTTCTGGTGACTGCCTACTAGACTAGGGGTCTGACTTCTATTCCAGAAGGAATTAGGAGATTAGGGATTAAATGTTTCTGATAAAAGGAAGGGCTCAAGCCAGCACGAGGAAGATGGGGATAGGGCTTGCAAAGCCTGGAAGCTGTAGGTGCCATGCTCTGAAGAGGCAGGGGTAGAGTGGGGCATGGTGGGAAGTGAGACTCTGCAGTGAAAATTATGTTTTAAAACTTGGGAGGATAGTTTGGATGGATGTTGTAGATGTTGTTCAGAGAGAAGCCAGATATTTCTGAGCTGCCAACTGAGCACTTGGAAGGTAGTTTTACCCTTGGAATGCCTGTCCTGGTGTGTGTGGCCCCAGGCTTCACCTTGAGTTCTGCACTTCTGGTGTGTCTTTTTAAGGTAGTGTGAGCAACGTTGTGGGAGAATGATCTCTGGTGACTTATGGAAGATGCTTGCTGTGGTCCCAGCATTGCACTTAATGATGATTTTATGTGATTATCGTTTTCCTTTTCCTTTGTTTATTTTCGGCATGCTTTATTTTCTAGTTATGAGTATGTAATCTCAAGTTCTGAAAACATTGTCTTCCTAATCAGGAAACAAAACCACCTCAGCTGTCTTTGGTCAGCTTGCCAGGATTCCACTGGGGAGGTCACCTCCTCATATACACAGCCCACCCTAGTCTGCTCTCCCTCCACTCCCTCTCTTGACCTTGTGTTCCTAGGGGTGTTACCTTGGTGCTTCAGCACCTGTGAGGGGTCCCAAGGAACCTGGGCCTTTCCCCAGGACAGGCAGGGGTTCCCTGGTTCAGGAGGAGCTGGGCTTCAGGGTTTTCCCTCAAGGTAGAGGAAGTTCTTACCCCTTCCTCTCCTGTACCTCTTGGCAAGAGACTGCATAGTTCCCAGCACAAGATAAAGCAGTCAATTGCAAATAAAACAGCCCTCACTGTATTCTCCTTATGTTTAGCTGAGATAAACTTCACTGGAGTCTCAGTACTGAGCCATTTGGCTTCTGGCAGCAGCTTTAATTGCTAAAATGCAGATTTTTTTTTTCTTGATCAAGAGGGGATTATTCTTGTTATCAGTCTAGAGCATCTTATTTCAAGATGAAAAGCCTTTACAGAATTACAGATGCCAATGCTTGTACAAAGCTTTTTTGGCAATTGACAACTCAAAGAGAAAGTATGATTTATTAGCCTATAATGGCTAACCCTGAGTGGTGGTCGAGGTCCTACTGATTTGTGAAATTGCTTAATGTGAACTGCCTTTTTGTGCCACTCAAGCCCCAGGTTACTCAAATAAGTGTAGAGTGTACATTAGGTGATATGTTATAGGAGAGGAAAAAGAGAAGGGGGGCAAAGGAGAAAGGTGGCTTCTAAAATCCATCTTGGTGGTGCCTTTCCCAGTAGTTTGGCTGATAAGACGGCGGAGGAAAGATTAATAACGAGGCTTGTCGCTATCAGTACCTGCTTGTCGATTCCCTGTAACAGGGCTGTCTGTTCAGCATGGAAATTATTGATTACATAAAAATTGCTATTAGATTGTGATGTGATCCATAATCACAAACAATGGTGGACATTCCTCTTTTAGATCCTCAGCCATGCATCAAGTCGTTTCTGTTCTTCCCGTGCTCTAATGTGGATTGCACTGACACTTGAGCTGTTTAGGTTCATCCTTCCTGCTGGGAGGCAGGGAAGCAGGGTGTGAGCTCTGTAGACCAGCCAGAGGGCAGATCAAAGAACCGTCCTGGTGTCGGGCCTGGCTGTTCATTCTCTGGGTTGCAGCAGGGTTTGTGTTTATTTTTAAACTTAAAAAAATGTGGTAAAATGCACAAAACATAGAATTTCCCATTTGACCATTTTGGGTTTTTTTCCCAGCTTTACTGAAATATAATGTCTGGATAAAATTGTATATATTTAAAGTGTACAGAGTTATGCTTTGCTGTATGAATACACTGTAAAATGATTAACACCATCAAGTTAATAACATCCATCATCTCATCTCACTATAGTTACTGTGCATTGTGTGTGTGTGTGTGTGTGTGTGTGTGTGTGTGTGTGGTGAGAACACTGAAGATTTACTCTCTTAGCAAATTTCAAGTCTATAATACAGTATTATTAATTATAGGCACCATGTTGTATGTAGATCCTCAGAGCTTAGTCATGTCACAAAGAAAGCTTGTACCTTTGACCAACATCTCCCCATTTCTCCCATCCCTAGCCCCTAGCCACCACACTACTCTCTGTTTCTATGAGTTTGACTTTTTTTTAGATTCCACATACAAGTGATAGATACCAAGAAATATTTGTCTTTCTCTGACTTATTTCGCTGAGCATAATGTCCTCTGGGTCCATCCATGTTGTTGCAAATGGAAGGATTTCCTTCATTTTACATAATATTCCATTATGTATATATATATATATTTCTTTTTCCCCGCATTTTTTTTATCCATTTATCTACTGATCAATACTAAGGTTGTTGCCATGTCTTAGTTTATTGCGAATAATGCTGTCATGAACATGAAGATAGCTATCTTTTTGCAATACTGACTTCATTACCTTCAGATACATACCCAGAAGGGGGATTGCTAAATCATAAGGGGGTTCTATTTTTAATTGTTTGAGGATCCTCCAGACTGTTTTGACAGTGGCTATTCCAATTTACATTCCACAGCAATGTGTACCAGCAGTAAACAAGGCTTCCCTTTTGCCAACATCTGTTACCTCTTGTCTTTTTTATAACAGCCATTCTTACAGGTGTGAGATGGTCTCTCATTATGGTTTTCACTCACTTTCTTGATGATTAGTGATGTTGTGCACCTTTTCAAGTACCTGTTGGTCATTTACAAACCAAGGAGGTTAAAGACCTGTACCCTGAAAACTATAAGATATTGAAAAAAATTGAATAAGACAAATAAATAGAAAGATAATCCATATTTTTAGATTGGAAGCATTAATATTGCTAAAATATCCAATAATACCCAAAGTGATCTACAGATTCCACATGATTTACATATTTGGAAAAATACCTGTTTAGAACCTGTGCCCATTTTTAAATCAAATTGTTACTTTTGCTATTGAGTTGTATGATTTTCTTATATATTTTAGATATTAGCCCTTTATCAGACATGTGGCTTACAAATATTTTCTCCCATTCTGTAGGTGGCCTTTTCATTTTGTTGATCATTTCATTCCTGTGCAGAAGCTTTTTAATTGCTCTAGTCCCACTTGTTTATTTTTGCTTTTGTTGTCTGCACTTTTGGTGTCAAATCAAAAAAAATAATAATAATCGCCAAGACCACTATCAAGGAGCTTTTCTCCTGTTTACTTCAAGTTTTTGGTTTCAGGTCTTCAATACATTTTGTGTTAATTTTTACCTGTCTCTGTGGAAAAATGTCATTGGGATTTTGATAGGAATTGCATTGAATCTACAGATCATTTTGGGTACTATAAGGTGTTTTAGCAATATTAATTCTTCTAATCCTATAATATCCTATAAATCCTATAAATTTATTTGTATCTTACTCAGTTTTTTCAATATCTTACAGTTTTTAGGGTACATGTCTTTAACCTCTTTGGTTAAATGTATTCCTATGTATTTCATTCTTTGTAATGTTAGAATTTCTTTCTTGATTTCTCTTTCAGTTAGTTCATTGTTAGTGATAACAACATAATGGATTTTTATGTGTTGATTTTGTATGCTGAAACCCTACTCAATTTAATAGCTCTAATAGGATTTTTTGTGACATCGTTAGTGTTTTCTCTATATAAAATCATGTAATCTGCAAAAAGATAACTTCACTCCTTTCTAATTTAGCTACCTTTTCTTTCTTTTTTCTTTCCTAATTGCTCTGGCTAGGACTTCCAGGACTATATTGAATAGAAGTGGCAAGAGTGGGCATACTCAATGTGACCATTTTAAAGTATGCAATTCAGTGCCAATTAGCATATTCACAATTCTGTGCATCCATCACCACTATCTAGTTACAGAATATTTTCATCACTTCAAAAGGAAACTGAAAGCAGTCACCTCTCTTTCTTCCTGCTCCATAGCCCCTGAAAACCACTAATCTGTTTCTTGTCTCTATGAATTATTTGCCTATTTTGGACATTTCATTTAAATGGAAGCATATAACATAAGATATTTTGTGCCTGGCCTTTTTCACTTAGCACAGTGTTTTGAAGAGTCATCCGAGTTGTAGCATTTGTCAACACTTCATTCCTTTTTATGGCTGAACAATGTTCCGTTGTGTGACTCTACTACATTTTGTTTATCCCTTTATTTGGGATATGTCTGCCTTTTGCATATTGTGTTTTTATGGACATTCATGTAAAGGTTTTTG
Source organism: Manis pentadactyla (assembly GCF_030020395.1). NCBI lineage: Eukaryota > Metazoa > Chordata > Mammalia > Pholidota > Manidae > Manis > Manis pentadactyla. The sequence continues at coordinate 51,149,175 of NC_080025.1, forward strand.
TATTAACATTTATTTTAAATTATTTTAGGTGTATTCCTGGGAGTGGGATTCTGGGTCACATGGTAATCTTTAACTTGTTTGAGGAAGTGGAAAACCTGCAGCTGTTTTAAGCTGCCTTGTGCAGGCTCTGCCTTCTCAGATAGTCTTACCTCTAACCTCACTGGCTTCTTTGACTCGCCGGTCTCCTCCCCAGTCACCTCACCTCCTACCTGGGTCCTGCTTACCCTCCTTGAGTTGCAGACCAGGCTGGCTCTCTGGGTGCATCTCTACAGGTTGCCATGTGACACTGCCATCTGTGGGCTCACAGATGTCACTCAGCAAATAGCTCCATATATCCACCAACACCACATTTCCCCCAAACATTATAGGACTATTTTAGACAAATGGATAGACTGAATATTCAAAGAATTAGGTCAGGTGGACTTAGACAATAAAATAGACTGATAGGTTGGCCAAATTGAATTTCTAGATAGTGATTTGGATGAATGGGGGTGCAGCTGTTTTTCTAGGTGGTAGGAATGAGCATAATCCTCTTACAGTAGTTAGTTTGTGGGTCCTTCACTAGATATTTCTATTGTGATCACATCTAATTGAAGAATCTTAAAAAATGACCAAAGTCCCCACCTGCCCTTTTTTTAAACCAAGTACAGTGAAGTCTATAGAAAGGCTAATTTAAACTTAAATTTAGAGCTAATAGGAACTTATTAAAGCTATGAAACTTGTTAGTGAGTGGCATTGCTACTAACTAGTTCACTCAGACACAAATCCTGATTTAAGTGGCTGCTCATGTATATAATGAAAGTTCGGCCTTTAGATTATTTTAGCTATTGAATTTATGCATTCTACCATCCCCCACCCAGTTTACCACTTCCTGCATCACGTAATCTCTCTGTTGCTGTCTGTTTCACTGTTGCAAAGGGAAGCTGCCTCAGTTTTTGCCCTTTTCCCCATATATTTACTTCAAGCTGGATATCACTGAAAGGAAATAGAACTGTTCTTCACAAACTTCAGCCTCCTTTATCAGAACAAAGGTGAAAGTCAGAATCCCATCTAGGACTGAACATCTTGACTCAATATGAAACTCATGAACTGATCTAGAATGTGCTTTTGTCTTTTGCTTTACTGAGGATATGTTTTACTGACTATATCAAGCTTAACAACTCTGGGAGAAGGCCAACCTTATGGAACTTGAAACTCCGAGTTCTTAGTCCCCACTCTCACCCTAGGCCCTGACTATAGTACTCACTTCAAGCTACAGCCCTTCAAGTGGAGACTTCTCCAGTGGAAATAGCTCACAGCACCTTGGCACCTTACAAAGCCCAGTGCCAGCTACAGAGTCACTGCACAGACTGTACATCCAGGCTTCCTGACGGGCCTGGTTAAAAAGCAGAAGTTCTGGAGGGGAGGCTCCTGCAAGAGAGTTGGGGAGGCTTATTTAAGAAAGCCGTTCTGACTGAGCAGTCACAGCTCATCTAAGAAAACAAGCACAGAGTATGAAAAATAAAGGTCCCAGTGGAATTCTTTGACAGTGTTAGATTTTAAATCATATATACAGAAGCTAGAAATAAAGTACACATGGGGAGGTATGGCCCAGACTTAACTGACCCCCATCCAGTCACTGGCTGGTGAGGCGTGCTGATGGCCACACAGGGCTGTGGTGGCACCTGGGAAAGGGGAGGCACATGCTTGGAATGAACAGTTTAGAGGTGACATGTGGCAATGAAAGCAGCTCACCTCTCAGTTTGCCCTGTCTTTTGTGTGTCTTTGGACACAAGGATCAAAGGTCCAGCAGTGGTGTGGTGGAGACTTGTACTCCAGGGCTTCCCTTCTGGAACAGGGAGCAGCAGGCAAATGAAGAAGAAAGCCTATCGTACTGCAAGGGGAACTAAGATCATGATTTGCAAAGGGAATTGGAGGCTGGTAGACAGGCAAAATGTCTTAAGCAGATGGCTTCTCCACACCCAGAGCCTGAGGTTCCTTGCAAATGTAAACATGGACCAATATCAGAAGGGTTTAAGCAATGACAAGTGGGTGAAGTGCTTGGAGATGCAAGATGGTGAAAGAATTATCATCCTGAATTTTCAAAGGAGGCAAGGAAATGAATTCTTCAAATTATAGGTAGAGAATTTTGGGTCAGTTTTTAGAGGAAACTATATATTTTTTTTGTTAAAAGTTTGTTTTCCTGTTATAAAATGAAATAGTATTCACTGGGCCCTCCTGGGCTCATCCAGAAAAACGTCACTCTAGACCAGGCTGATGTTTGTCTTTGACAATACTGTCAGACTGGTTGGTCAAGAAAATGCAGTAAATATATGTTGGAACTTCAGCAAAACATTTAATAAGCAACTTTGTCCAAGACAGAAAATGATGGTTGTGTTAAACAGCAGTTAAGAGATGTCGTCACGGGACAACTGTGCATCAGCCAGGGAAGCTACTTCCAGAAGCAGGCGGCTGAGCTGGGCCCCCAGCTCCGTTTTGCTTAACAATTTGGTGTTTGTTTCTGGAACGAAGTCACTGAGTGCAATTATCAAGTTGTTTATGAAGGATTTTCAAGTGCAGTTGATGACTAAAGCAGGGTTCTCAAAGATCTTAAAAAATCCAAACATAAAAATAGCTCCAAGGAGATTGAAAATTATGATGAGAACATAAGGCCTTTAATTAGCTGTAAATCCCCTTTTACTTGGCATTGATATTTGCCTCCAAAACTGACTAATGGATTCTCAACTACAGAAATGTAAGTACACTATATTTGAATCACATTCAAACTCTTTCTGGAAAACACATAGCCCAGCACTCAAAGATCTTGAAAAATCAAACACATTCTATAGATGTGCTGATCAATACATCCTTTTCCAAGGAAAAGGAAATAGATCTTTTCCTTGGATTGAGCAGGAAAAGATCCAAATGTGACTTGGTCAGAGTGGCTGGTATAGGTAGGGAAGAGAAATCTGGAGTTTCTGGTAGGCAGAGAGAGCTTCGGGACATGGTAACGCCTTTAAATATTTGAGGGTGGGCCTACTGTCTTGTGGAGGATGGATCTGGCGTATTCTCACTGTGAGATCTTCAGTTCACAGGGAAACAGATTTAGTCAACATAAGAAAACCTGATTTGACCCTGAGAGCTGGCCAGAATGCTGCCCGACAAAGTCCCTGAGCTGCAACGGGGGACTTACATTGGACACTCATGGGTGTGGGGTGTCACAGAGGCAGTTCAGAGCCTCCCGTGGGTTCTGGACCAGATGAACTCTTAGTCCCTCTCAAACCTGAGGGAAATTCTCTTATGCTACAGATGTTTCTTTTAAGCTATTTCTGTGCTGTATTCAGAGGAGGAACAGATTGATATTTGTGCTTAACCTACAAATAATTAATGAAATATCTTAGTTTTGCAACAGCTCTAACCGTCTTTCTTCTCAATTTAGTCCAAGCTTTTCCTTTCCTTATTTAAACATTTTTGATTATCAAACATATTATTACTTAGTAAAATGGATTAGACTGATACCCCATTTGAAAAGTGAAGCTCAGCTGACAAACTTGGCATAAGAATTTGGGTACCCTGACACTACAGTTTTCTTATATTCCAGACATATCCCTAATCCAGAAACATCTTCAATTTTTGTTTTTTTTTCTTGTTTTATTTTGGTATGATTAGTTCTGCTGTGGATGTTATGAATGAAAATTCCCCTTAGAATTTTCTTTAGAAGTCAGGTGCTTTTAGGTCACATTTTTTTTTTCTGAGATACTTTCAGATAAAGTGTTAGTGTTAAGCTGATGGAGAGGTAAATAGTCAAGTATTTTTTGATTACAAAAATAGGAATTTTTCCTTTTATAAATACTTCAGTTCTCTCTCTTCGGTTGGACTATGAACATGTGGCCTATGTCTTCTACAATTTGAAGGTTATGAAACAGCCCAATTATTCAGGGTTGGCAATCACTTTTTTTCACCCCATATTCTTACTGGAGTCACCCCGAGTCTCATTTTTGTGTTCATGTCACACATTAGAGATGACATAGTCAACTTGTAAGTTAGCTGCTCTTTCCCATCCTCTCTGTTGTGTAGTACAAGTGGCTCTTGTTAGGTTCTCCTTTTCTCCTTTCTTCTGTCTTTTTTTTTAAATTTTCTTCCTTAGCCTCATTATCTTGATAATTCATTGCACTCTGCTGCAGGGTCTGGGTAGCCCCAGTCATCCGCTCTCCTTCTCGGTGGGGACTGGCCCTCACTCTCCTCTCCTGTGTGAATCACCAGATCAGAGTGGCCGCTGCGTTTTGAGGGAGCATCGTGCCTTAAGCCACGCTGAGTTTTGAACTTCGGGTGGACCCCCAGCTGCCACCCACAGCATCGCTGCTTCTACCTTCAGTGTGCCTCTGTCAGAAATTCCCAAGAAGTGTTAAGAAATTGAGAAATGTGTCAGAACCAAATACAAGTGAACTGTTCTTAACCTTAAGTATAAGGACATACTTTAAAGTGTGCTTACCACGGTTTCCCTGGCCACCCGTCCCCTGTAGGGATCCGCTAAGTATCAGTACTGTTGCCCTTGAGGAACTTGGGGCCGTCTTTCTGGCCCACTTGAAGGGACAGATGTTTGTTTTGGAGTAGTGTGTTTGCAACTTGGGAATAAACCTAACAGAACCTCGCCACCCAAATCTGGAGTTTTAGTCCCTATTGGAGCATGTTAGGCCTGCCCCCTCAAATCTGCAAGGGTGCAAGTGGAGGCTCACATACTGTCTACTAAATACTTAGAAGCTAAAGTCAATCTAATAGACTGTTAAACATTTTACACTTTGACCTTGGGAAGGCCAGGTTTGATCAAAAATTCCCAGACTTCTCAGAGCTCTGTGCCATTGTGGTGGCCCAGGCCACCCCCTGCTCACCCTACTCCTAGCTCTGGAAAGGCCGGAGCCAGCCGCCTACATGACCAGGCCCCTGTCCCACCCTCAAAGCCAGTCTTGGCCCATGGACATACATACTTGGGGTGATGGCATGGTTTGTCTACAGAAGGAGGAACCTCAAGAGTAGTCCTGTCCAGGCACTGAAAGGAGCCTAGGTCTGTTTGGCCACAAAATTCTAGACTCCTGGCTGGAGAGTGTGGTCCCGAAGGGAGCTCCAGGTCTCCCTGACTCCTCACCGTGTGGAGGCGCATGTGGTCAGAAGAGGCTGGACTCACCCCTCTTCGGCAGCCTCGCTCAGGGCATCCAGGGCATCCGTTCCCGCTGCAGGCTCCAGACGGCCCCTGGCCTGGAAGGAGAGATGAAGGCTGTGCCCAATGAAAAGCAGAGCACCTTTCTTTTCATTAAGAAAGTTGGGCTTCCAAAAAAAATGGATGTCAGCTGAACAGAACAGTGTGCTGAGCTGGTTTACCGTCCGACACAGACACTTTGTCTAGTCAGTGACAACGCTTTGAGTGGCGCTCTGGGAGGACCCTGCAGGCAGGGCTCTTCTCAGCCAAGTCTAATGATGAAACTGCTTGGAGCTCAGCCTCCACTGGCCCCCTGGGGCCCACTATGGATTAAGAGTCGGTGCCATATCCTGTATTTTCATCTTACTGGGTGCCTTGCATTTTCCCTTCTTACTCTGTTAAAACTCTGAAGAGGAAGAGCTTTTTCTGCTGTCTCTGAGTCTTTGCTGGGGGCCCCCAGCTCATTTGCTCGTTAGTGATTAAACTGGCTGTTATCTTAGGACCCACTGCATCAGTCACTGCCCATCCTGAGCCCACCTAGAGCCGGGGGGGAGCTTCTAACAGGCATTTCTAACGAGCTCTCCCATAACTCCTGTGCATGCAGAAATCCAAGAACCTCTGCCCCCACTGGCGCTCTGGAGCGTGGTTCTCGCGGGGGTCTGGGAGTCTCACAACCTGGCTGTGTGGCTCCCAGCTCCTATCCCTTACATACTTTCCTGAGTGCAGGGGAATCTCTATTTGAATCTGGAATCTGTCCCCTGCATAATTTGCTAAAAGTCATTTTGTTACCTTTTGAGGGGTGACACATTCAAATGGCATGTAAGTGTTAAGACAACTAGATTCTCTTTGGTAGAAAAATGCATTTGGTTTGGTTCTAAGAACTGTATCAGCATTTCAACTGTGGAGGCCATGCTGAAATCAGGGCTTTGAGAGGGAAATGGTTGAAATTACTTCCCCCATCCACCCCAAACTGCTGAATCCCCCTTTCCTTCCCTTAACCACAGTTGCCTTTGGACTTTGGAGGCCAGAGATAAATAACAGAAGCAAAGAGAAATTGAACAGGAATCTGGGATGTAGTAAAGTAAATGTCCTGTGCCTCCCATGCTCCCACCACCACCACCACACACACTGTGGGCAGATTTGTCAGGTTGTGGCAGAGCCAAGGTGGACAGTGTCTGAATAACAAACAAAAGGAAGCCCATGGTGGTGAGCAAGTGGGCTTTTTCTAGGGCCAGATGTCTGCTGCTTTCTGCAAAGAGAGTGCAAGTGTGCAAAAGGGCAGCTGCCTTCACTCCGCAGGCCCAGCTTAAAGCGCTTCTCTTGGGGCGACTTCTTGGCCATTAGGCCCCATCCGTCTCTGTGTGTGCATCACCAGAATAAGCAGGGCAGTGTGGGCAGATGACTGTTACCCCTCGAAGGGCTAGTTAATGCGGTGAATAATTATGGAGCGTGATGAGGACTTTGGTCCCCAATGTTTTATTCTGTTTTCAGAGCTCCCTAGCTTCATGGGACCTGTAATTTGGCTCTTGGGATCAAGTGCTTTGTCTGTTCTCATAAAATGCTATAACGCTGCTGGCCTCTCTGTAGATGCATTTAAACTCAAAGAGTCAGTTGGTTCCAACGTGCTGGAAGTTTCCAGATATTTTAATTGCAATGCAGTGTAAAATTTAAGAGGATTTGGGGAATAATTTAATGTATGCAATTAATGTAGTGTATAATGGCTCTTCCTATTAATTTTCACAGTCCAAATGCTGTTTTTCTTCCATATCCTTTCAAGCCCCATAGGCCTCTTTACTATCACTCATACACCAAGGCCATACACTCCACAGGACCTTTGCATGTCATTTCCACTGCTTGGGTAGATCTCACAGAATCCACAGACCTTCCTCCAGATCTCTGAAGTTCTCATTTTACCTGAAAGGCCTCTCCTGACTGCCTGTACACCATGACTTATCTGCCCTCTCCATCACTCCCCTTGGCCTGCTTTTAAATTCTTTACATATCTCAGAGTCTAAAACACTACTGTTTAAAAATCTCATTGTATTGTTTGTTTTCTACCATAAAGCTATAGGCACTCTGAAATTTAAAAATTTGTTTATTCATTGTTCTCCCAGGACCAAGGCTAGCCTGGGACTATAATACATGTTCTGTACATATTGTTGAATGAATTAATTAATGAAGACTTATTTTCTCCCTGACATGAAGGCTGGAAAAGTGTGTGTGTGTGTGTGTGTGTGTGTGTTTGAATTCAGGGTAAAGAATATTTTAATCAGTTAAACACTTTGCTTCCCACTCATCAATCTATCCATCCATGCTTAACAAAGATTTCAAAGTTCTAAAATATGGTGACTGTTATATACAGAAGAATGTTATATTAACATATAGAAAAATCTTCCCTTAAAGAAAAGTTGATACTCACTTAAGCATTAAAGTGAGGCGGGGGAGGGATGGATTATTAAAGCAGCACAGAAACATTAAAGCTCAGTTAACTATAAAAAATAAAAATAACCCTTAATGCATTTAAAATCAACAACACTAAAGGCAACTGTTATTAAAAGGTTTATAAATTTTCTCTTATAAATGTATTTTTTAAAGTTGAGAATGTACTGAGTGTGTCCATGTTGAAATTACTCTTTATAGCCTGCTGTAATGTGGATATACTGCAATCACCTGATCATTGTTTGATATTTAGGTGTTTTCCCATATTTTCTTAGTATCAGAAATGGTAAACATCTATATCCTCAAAAAATTCAGTGTCCTATATGGTAATGGTAATTTTTATACTGAGATTTCTAACTTGGTATTTTTCTTTTTATGATCACCTCACATTTCCTTTCTTGCCCATTTCTAGGCATGAAATTTTTTCCTTATATTTTTTCCAAATTTTGCTTTTTTTTTAATAGAAAAGGTGCTGCACCTTTTTTTGGTTTATTCTGTCCCATGGACATGGGATTTTGTTTTTTCTATTAATACATTTAATCATGTCCTACTATTTTATATTTTTATCTAGTTAATAGAGATTTTGGTGTGTGCAGTCTCTGTTTTTAATGTTTTATTGAGGTTATTTTCATGGTGTGCTATACATTCATCTCCTCAAACATTCTGTGGACAAGACAGGCAGTACTCATTCATTCAGTCATTCCAATGTTATTCAAAGTCTTTTCATCTCTACTCATTTGTCTTCTTATCTGTCATAAACTGGTACTGGTATATTAAACCTCACATGATTATGGGTCTAGCTATATTACTCCTAATTTTTAACTGGTTTTAATTTATATATGTTGATGCTCTGTTATTTGGTAGAGAAAAGTATTGCTTTCCTTTAAGGATTGTATTTTTATCAAGAGAAAACTACTCTCTTTACTCCATTTAAATCTTTTTTGTCCTAAGTTCAAATTTGTTTAATATCAAGATTGTCATTAATATCACATCTATTTGTTTTTGTTTTCATAGTTATTTGCTTTTAATGGTTCTCTATAATTTTGTTTTCAATGGTTCCCAAGGTTTTTAGTTATGTTTATAATCATCTGAGAGGTTTTGCCTATACCGTTAGAAGTTTGAGACACTTATTTTGAATGTGAATTTTTATGTGTTTTTTCAGTTCCTTTTATTTGTGTGTATGTGTGTTCCCATATTTTCCTTATTTTCACCATGGTCAATTTGAAAACAAATATAGTATTACAAATATTAGCATGTTTGCTTACACATTTATTAAACATATAAGTAAATGCATAGCTTCTAATTATCAAAATACAGGTACCAAAAATAAACCTACATGCATGTTATATTGCAGGACAAGTAATTTATCATTTTAAAAGTTCTTTTCCTCCTCTTTCTTCTCTCTTACCTTTATCAGCTAGAGTTTATAGACTTGATTATACTATACAGTTATTTTTCCATGTAAGTCACTTGGCTTATTGTTTTATATGTTTGCTTTTATGACAGTCTTTCCAACAATTTTTTATACTCTGCCGTGTGTTCAGTTTGACTGAAATGCTTCATCCTCTCATGCAATGGCTTTTCCTTCCTCAAAATGTTTTTCCATCTTTTCTTCAACAGGAAAAACTTTTAAAAACTGTCTTCATACATTAATAACAATTTAAATGAGTAAAGTATTTTGTGGAGAAATTTTTAGTTTCTCTCACACCCATCCAATTTAACATTTTCCAAACTAGAGTTGTGTGGGATATTGATAGGTGCCCAATGAAAAGTTAGACTAAACAAATCATCATTTCTGGTTGCCAGACTTGTCCAAGCCTTTTTATGCTAATTTATCTTGTGACCCTTTAGCTTGGAAAATGTGTGAACATGTCCTGAGGTCCTATTTTCTCGTTAGTATATAGCAAAATTTTGTTATGCTGTGGTTTCTTCTTTGGAAGGATACTTGCATCTTTTGTTTCTCTCTCTTTTCTCTCTCATTTATTTTCTGAAATTTTTTTAACGATGCCATGTATTTCTAGGTCTTTTTCATTAACTTCCGGTCTGCTTTATGCTGAGAATATTTAGTTGGCTAGGATATTATTTAGCTCTCCTTTCCTTATTCTACTTTTTTCTTTGGAGACATATATATATATGTTCATGCTGCGCACCTTGATTTGATTTGATTTGGTCTGATTTCCACTGGACTCCCCACTGCCTACCCCGGAAATTTTGCTGTACTAGAGCCTGTTTAAACCAGCTCCCCTCCTCTCAGTCTTGCCCCTACTTCCTTGTGACTCCACTTGAGTATTTTTTCTTGTATAGACATCTTGGCTTCCTTTATCCTGTTTGGGAACGACAAGCAGATATTTCTAATACTATTCCTAATTGTTTTTCAATTCATTATTCACAAACCCTGTCTCTACACTGAGTCTTGGACAGTCTTTGCCCTTTTCCTCAGCAGGAAAAACAATATCCATGGGCCTCGCGTGATGGTCGTGTGCTGGGCAGCTGTCTGTCTATGAGATGCTCTGTTAATCCCCACACTGGAGATGGGTTTCCCACCTCAAACTACACATGCTGTCAGTTTTTTGCTTGTTTGTTTAGGCTTTTCTTCTTGGTTTATTTTACGTTAGTTGTAGAGTTTTTAATTGGAAAACATTCATGTAGTTATAAAACCGAAAGTTGTAAAAGGTAATATTAGAAAGTCTCTGTCTTTTCTTTGCCTCCTAATCCCTGACTCCCACTCCGAGGAACAACTGTTGTTGATTCTGTATCTTTCTGGAATGCCTTTGTGGGTACATAAGCAAACACACCTATAAATTCTTATTCTCCCCTCCATGCTTCCTGTCTCTAATGATATAAACAGAGGGGTGTGCTGCGCAGGCATTCACCTCTCCAGGGCTGGGATGGAGCGTTCCTTCTGCCTGTCTGGATGAGAGATGGCTGGTCATGTCCTAATGTGTCCCCCAACCCCCACAACTCTGGGTTCCAGTGCCCTTCAGTGCGAGGCAGTCCATGTGCTGCTGACCCCTCTCTCTGGTTCTGCAGAGCCATGTGACTCGGTGCCCAGGAACAGAATAGACAGCTGTTAAGAGACTTTTATGGCATTTTGGCATTGTCACCAGCTTGGCATCCAAGTGTGTATGTCAGCAGCTCCTCTGGTTGAAGAGCGTAGGCCAGTGTGGGTGTTGTCACATTCACGGGGTGAGTACACCAAGGGAGTGGGACCAGGCACACACATCCCTTGGCAGCAGATAGGAGGGGGTGGGTGGTCCTCCACCACAGAGAGTGTGAGGACCACGGACAGTAGAGTATTGGAGATGCGGTGTCTGAAGCATGTGCAAGAGAGGGGGTAGTGGGGGAGGAGGAGCCACTCTGGAACACGGGGAGGGAGTTGTTGTTTACAGGAGGGGGTATTTGCCCAGTTTTGTGCTTGTGCAGCCCCAGTAACCCAGGGCCCATGGAACGCAGTAGAATCAATCAAAAATTTGCATTTCTTGAGTACGTGTGCATCTGGTTCAGAAGATGTATGCACAGCTACCTTACTTCAAGCAAGACTATGCAGCTTTCGTTAGCAACACAGTGCGCTCTGCGTTTGCAGGGCTGGTGTTCTGGGTACAGCTACAGAGCAGCTGTTGTAGGTCACTGTCATGTCTCCCATGTTCATCCAGGTGGTTCCATTTTTCTTAGCAGTTTTGCCATCTGAAGTTAGACTGTTTGCTGTCATGCACTTGTGTCCACTAGAAAGTGAAAAAAGTGGTGCCCTTTTCAACAAGAAATTCCACTCATCTGAATAATTTACATACTAACTTGATTCCCAACGTTTCAGGTAGCTCAGTGCTACAGATAGAAAATCTTGTGCACACTTGAACAAGGTTTAAATCTGTGTGCCCATCATGCTCCGTAGAGGCTGAAAAGCTAGATGGGAGGAAATAGAGAAAATAAATGGACATTGAATTTAATAGGGGTGAAAAAGAATACTTTTTTGGCAGAAGAGAGAGAAACAAAATAATTAATACTAATTCAAATAAAAGATGTTAGTTCATATTCACCTCAAAGATTTATTTAACAAAAAAGTGATTTGACAGCTGATATCCAAAGTTGATGGATAATTTGGTAAGTAATGAATGTAGAGGCACAGACATCCACAGTGTGAGCCTTAAGTTGTCTCTGTCAGTGTTATTTGTATGGAGCCAATATTGTGTTAACACCGTCACAAACTCTGCCAGTGAAATTACTCTTCTGAAATGCTGTAACTCATTATTTTACTTTCTTGCTAAAAAGTAATGCATTTTGTACTTTGTACTCTCATCAGAGGTGTTAAAAGTTAGGAATGGAATTTATTTTCAAGGCATTAAAGAAGGGCATAATTATATAACTGCTGGGGCTATGGACTAGACCCATTACTGCTTCATCACCAATTTGTTTGACATAACCCATGTCCTGCCATAGTGAGAAGCAGTCAGTTGCAGCAAATTTCAGGCATCCTTTGAATGCTTTTTACAGGCTTTCTGGACACTTCAGATAAGAACCAGTAAAAGAGTTGTTTTTTTTTTTTTTAATATGTATAAAGAAAACACAGCGCTCCCTGTCACGTGCTTGGAATTTGAGCCTGTGTTGTGATTACCTTAGAAGAAGTACCATATATTGATTACTTCAGCCATCTCAGTTTGCTTATAAAATAAATGAAGTCAGCTCTTGGCCCCTCTAAGTCCTAATGACCACTTCCACCACTTACCTCCTCTTTCCAAGCGTTACCCTAGGTTGACCTGGGGGAGCCAGTAAATGACAACATCGGAACCGATAAAGAATTCCTGATTGTTGCCTCTTGCCAAAAAAAAAGCCTGTGCACAGCAGGCACATAGGAAATGTCCTCAGCTTGGAGCATAAGCTTCCCTCCAAAGTGCAACAAGAAAACCAACAGGATGGGAGTTAGATTGAGAAAACCATTTGAGTGCTAGGATGAACAGCCTACCTCCAGGTCAGGAGCATGCAAGCAGATGGCTTGGCCTGGGGTTCTCCTAAAGTAGTTCTGGTGGGCAATGGAGTTAAAAAGCATCAAATACAGTGTGTAGGAGTAGATGATAATGTTGGAACAGATATGCTGGGGGGCGGATTGCTTTTGAGGACTATGTACAGTTCGTGGATGTGACTGCTTTCCACAACATCTAAAATCCATTATGTGTTATTGCCCTTAAAAAGAAGCCTAAAAGATTTTTTTAAAGTAATGAATATGAGGAAACTGAGACAATTCGATCACATTAATGGATTCGTGTTGTTCAAAGGAGCACCATTTCCTGAGCACCTGCTGTGGGAAGTCGAGGCAAAGGCCTGTGGGGACACCAAGATGAATGGGATACAGTCCCTCTGCTCAGGAAACAGCCTGGAAGGGGTGAAAACCATGCTTCTGAGAAATCAACCCATCTAGAATGCAAGCAGAGGGCAGCGTCGGCAGAGCTTCAATGTTCAGGAGAGTCAAGGCACATTTAATGTCCTGCTGGGAGACTAGCACTTCTCCTCTTTCCCTTTCTTTCTAAATTCCCATCACATTGTAAACTCTCTTCTCTTCTGCTCATCTGATCTTACGAATGCCCAGCGCAGCAGGGGCTCTGATCCTCTCTGATCTGGTATGATCGGGGGCTCTGCCAGGAGTCATATCTATAGCATTCACTTTAATAAAATGTGAGCATTGACAACTCTGCAGTGACAGGCAAGCCTAGTGTAAAAATCTTGGCCTGCAAAGTTGGCCAAGCCCAGCCACCACATAGCAGTTTTTAAGGATGTTGTAAAATTCCTTCCATAAATAATGTTAAGGGGGAAAAAAAGCTGAACTTGTCAAAATGTCAAGTTTCTTTATTAACCTTCCAACCATTCAGGGAAGGATGCAGTTCTTTCCTGGGAGATGGTACCTTAGGCTTAGATTATATTGTGCATGGAAACATCAGAGGAGGAAAAAACTAAACCCCAATTTAAAAAAAAAAAACTTTTTTATATAGCTGTAAAAGGGAAACGGTGAACGCCCACACCACTCACAGCTGAGATGAAGGGAGTGTCTCTCCCAGCAGCTTTCCAATATGAAGAAATAAAAATCCCAGCCCTTCCGTCTATGGTTTCATGGCCCCATGGACTCGCACAGGAAATCAGGGAAGACTTGTAAAACACTGCATTCACAGAGCTCACAGTTTCGTTTACCACACTTACCACATACAGATGCATCGACTCAAATCGAAACAAGATGTGATCTGACTGAGAAAGAATCCTTATAATATCACGTTACCTCACCCTGAAAAGTCCCCCAAGCATGTATAAAATCCAGAAGACCTAAAATCGAATATTAAAGAAACCCTAAAAGGCTGAAAAGCAAGCTACATTTACTTGCCTTGTATCATATTATATGTACATACTACAATTATGTCCATGATTAAAAGCATTGTCATGCTGCATTACAAACTGTTTTGATGTTTAGGATTAGATAACTCTCCCCTATGCCCCCATGGATTCCTTTTATGTCCTAAGGGCAAATCCTTTCTCTTGGGTCAGGAATGTAATAAGGTAGGTTTTCCTCTCTCTGGGATATTGAGTCTGTCTTACTGTGTTTAAATTGATGCAGAAAGCTCTTCAGAGTAAAATACAGTATTTTCTTTGTATATGAGCCAGCACTTGACTATCCCGTCGAGAATTCTCTCTGTTGAGCATTTTAAAGGTACAATTGGGTATATTTGAACTGCTGATGCTCAGTGAAAACCACTGGGAAAATGGATTGTCTATGCCTCTGAGAAAAGATGTCTTCCCTCTCATGTAGTCTTGGGGAAAAAAAAAATCATTGTTCTAACCAATAATTTTTAAATGATAAATTAATTGAGGAACATTACCCAGCTTATTTTAATAAAAGTGCTTCAAGACAGGAACAAAGAGGACTTACAGTGTGTGTAAATGTAGGTACATATAATTTAAACGCATTTAGCTACCCAAAATGAATTTCTTAAAAATAGTAGTTTTCTCTCCATTAGATGTATGAAGTGTTAACATGTCCCCCCTGGGAGTTGAACCACAGACTTTGGAATCCAAAAACAGTAAATTTTCTATTCGAAGTAAAAAGGAATTTCTCTTTGATTTGATATCTCCTTCCAGACCACCAACTGCCAGAGATCAAGGCTGCTTCCAACCAAAGATAACTTATTTAACCCTTGTAATGTTGGATACCAGTTTTGATAGTACCCCTGAGTCTAGGATCTTGGACTGTGTAAAGTATAAGCAGTACACTCTGTGTGTGTGTGTACGTGTGCATGCGCAGGAAAGCATGTGTTTCCTTCCTTCTTTAGGGGAGCAGGTCACCCTCTGTTGTCAGCGTACTTTCTGGAGCATTTAATTAAAAGGAACTCTGGGAAATTCCCCGGTATGTTAGTCTTTTGGCTCTTCATTCCTGACAAATGAACCTACTGTTTCTTGACCTTGAATTTATCACTTTTCTCCCTCAGTTCCACCTATGTATAGGTGGAAAGTTTTGCCCTGAATTCTGTTCTTATCTATGGCACGAATTCATGGTGCACTGTTAGGTAAGTTTCTGAACCTCTGAGCCTCAAGAAAGCCCTCCAGTGGAAGGTAAAGTGGAAAACCCTTGGACAAGCAGGCCAGGCAGGAGTTGCCCTGAGCAGAGGTGCAGTGCATGCAGCCTGCACACTGAGTCCCTAGGAACAGGAGAGGAGAAGACAAGGCAGGGATGCTGGTACTGCCAGCCTCCACCCTCCCATGGCCTGTACAGAGCACTTACATGCACTCGTGGGAAACCCCTCGGTGAGGACAGCCTGTGACCATGGTGCCCACCTTGACTCTTTCTTAAAATACTCTGTTGTTGCCTGTGGTTGGTTGCCTGGAAAATGAATGCACCAAGTCATTCTGCAGGTAATTTAGATAAAATAAACAAATAATATACTTTTACCTTAAATAACAGGTGACAAAATTTGGACCATGCTTTTATATTTAATTAGCTTCAGTCTCTGGGGTTTTTTTTTGGCAAATTTAGTCACTGTTTTTTCCCTCTAAGAGTGTTAAAGTTCATAAACTTTTAACCAGTTTTCTGTACTGTTAAATCATACTGTATTAATATTCTGCTCATATGCAATATGGAGAGAATTATGAAAGCCACCTATATGTTGGAGGTGTATGCTTGAAGGGTCAAATGAAACTTTTTTAAAAGGTTGCATGATTACTCAATATATACTGACCATGTTTTCCTAGGAAAGTGTGCTTATAAAAATATGTTTTATGGAATCAAGCCACCAAATTAAAAGCATATATTTAGGAATAAATTAACACTTCTTGAGAAATGAAATTCTTACTTTAGTGGGAGGTTAACAGCAAAGCAGGAAAAAAAGTGAAAAATGCAGAAATGGCTCAAATTCAAGAAAAGTCACCCTCCTCCAGGAATGATTTCACCATGTGAAGAATGGTGTTTAGCACAAGGCAGGCTGCCATCCCAGTTCTGTTCTCCAAGGGCCACAGATCACTTTGCATGCACACACCTTTTTTTCCCTTTTTCTAAGTTGCCAAGTTTAAACCTGTGTCTCTAAGTAAAGTGACTTCCTTATTTATTTCTCCAGCTGAAACTCTATATGAGTAACCTTACTTCCTTATTTCTGTCTTTCGAACACTTCAGTTATGGTAGGGAGCAAAATTTCCATTATATTAATGAGATTTCCGCAAGCAGATTAAAGAGGAAATACGCTCTTCAGCCTCTGGTATGTAACAGCATTGCATTGAGAAGCTCTCTGCATAAACTATACACAGACGCAATAGCCGGGGGTAAAATTCCAGTAAGTTAGAGTGTAGCCTAATCCAAGGGTAACTTGGCCTTTTTTCTCTCCTCCATCGGGAGTTTTATGGGATTATTTCAAAAGAAACCTATGGTAAAACCTAGGATTACTTGCTTTCAACAGCCAGTGGAATGTAACATTGAGAATTAGGATTACCACTTAAACGCCAGAGCCCTTACCCCAAAATTATGTCCACATTGTCATGGTGGGCAAAAATAAATTTGAGAATTCCTTTTCATGAATAATGAAATAGGAACCAACTAAGAGAACTGAATTCTGTCATTGCTTACTCAAAACCTCAATCTACAGTTGAAATATAAAAGGGGACTCTGCTTGGTGGACCCTAAAGGCAAATGAGATACTGAGGTTTATCGAATTGTTAGTAGTACAAGAATCACAGGAAATTGCTTCTGTTTCCTGTGGCTTCTGGTCCTCAAAGCACAAACCTAAGATGGCAGATTGGGAGTACATTCAAGTCTAGGACCACATCAGTTCCAAATGAGGCATTTCCAGCGACACATTCCTCCAACAAATATTTATTGAGCATTTACTATCTTCTGGGCACTGTTCCAGGCACTTGGGATACATTGTTGAACAAAATCAATAAAAATCTCTGCCTCTGTGGAATTTACATTCTCCTGGGACGGCAGGCGATAAATCCTGGTAGTCTCTATGTGTACATTATGGTATGTGAGAGGCGGTAAGGATCACAGCAAACACAGAGCAGCAGGGGAAGGGGGGTGGAGAGTCAGGAACCAGGAGCTTGTATTTTAAGTGGGGTGGTTGGGCTCATTAAGAAGGTGACATTTGAAGAAGGACTTGGAGGGGGTAAAGGATTGTGCCTCGTGGCCTCCTCCTAGCTGTGACCCAGGTGTCCCCAGCTGCATGTTCATGTGGTCCAGCCTCTGCAGTGGTACTTCCTGTAAGCTACTGGCTTTGCATGTCCTTCCACATTCCGTGGGAGCTAGGGTCTCCTTTCCCTACATTTCTGAGGTCCTGGGGTCCTCTCTCATAGTGTCCCATCAGTCCCTGGCAGTGCCCCCTTTCCTCCACTCTGTCCTCAGCACCGCCGTATGCAGGGAGGTCTTTGCTTCTCCAGCTAGGCAGATCTCCTTGACTAAAAAGGCTGTTACAGAACTGGACTTTACAGACAGCTTGGGAGAAGCCCAGGGAACTCAAACCAGCAAACAGCTTACCAAAACCGCTGATTGCTGACAATTTTTTGAGCTCCTTCTAGCATGGGAATTACCAAAGGGCCAGGTTCCTTTCTGAAGCTCATGTTCTCCACCCTGTTGCTCTCCTTCCTGTCTGGTCCCCCAACACTTCCTGGAACTGGGAGCTATCCCTGGCAGAGAACTTAACTTTCATTGCCTTAACTTCCTCTGGTGCTATTCTGCCTAGGGTTCCTCCAGACACACCCCACCCCTACCATCCCATTCCATCTCCTTTGTTCTGTCCTTGGCTTCCTTTTTTGTTTCCTTGTCTCTTAAACACTGGTCCCTCCATCATTTCCAATTTCTGCCCGTCTTCCTCTACAATCGCCATAGGACAGGAGTTTCAAAGTGGACTTTGTGAAATCCTTAAAATTCTGTGTGTGTGTGGGGATCCTGAAAGATAATATGGGGTAGGAAGGGGGCCACCCTCCTCCTTCAGCTTCAGCCTTTCTCAGATTCTTAAATCTTTGTGTTTAGACTTGCCTTCTCTTGTGTCTCTCCGTGGAGATGCCCTGGAGCCCCTTCCAGTCTGTATCCTCTTCTTGGTTGCCTGGGGTCCGGGTGCCTTAGGGCATTCCACACCACTCTTGTCCCAACCTACCTCAGTGGCCCTCATCCCCCTGCGTAGCTTCTTGTCCCTGCTCCCCCTGAGCACACACGCACACGTGCACACTGTCACACACACACTCACACTCCCTCAGCCTGCACTTGCCAACATGTTATGCTCTTTTTGGACCCGGGACCTCTGGAGCTCTGGTCCCTCCCCAGGATAGACTTCTCCGGGTCAGAATCCCTCTCTTCCTTCTGGATTCAGCTCATTTACCTGCTCATGCAGATTTCCCTAACATTACTCTTTCACCTATCCTATTTTATTTTAACTGCTTGCTTCCCATTCATCCCCTTTAGAATATCATCTTCTCAGGCCCAATCTCCATGTCTTATTCACATTAGTTGTGCCCATAATATACAAATGAATAACTCTTATATCCTAATGTCTGGGCCAATATTCTTCATATAAACTCTACCCCTTCTACTAACATATCCCCATATCATGCAGGGTATTTTGTATTTAGTGCTTATATGGACCAGCAAGGAGGGATGAGGATGTTTTGAAGGGGTCCTACACACCAGGGTGACATGTGACTAATCTCAGAGTTCACTGGAAGGTAGTAGAACTGTTGTACTTGATGAAGCTTGCTAAAGCAGAGGCATCTGAGGACTTCTTTCCATCTTGTGTAAGACAAACTTGGAAAAGCCCTGGGCGCTGGGCCTGCTGGTTGTCTGTGATGGGGGATGGGAGGGAAGGAAGAATGCCATGCATTCTTACTTTTTGACTGCAAAGGTGTCCATGCTATAAAAGCTGATTTTTAAGCAGTATCCCTTTCTGCATTCCTACAGCCAGGCTTGGATAAAATCCAATGGCCATATCTTACTCAGTCTTGCCTCCTCTGTATTTAGCACAGTAACTGTCATATAAATAAGCAATGAGTTAAGAGTGAATGAATGAGTCAGCTCTGCGGGGACTCTGGGCAGATTTCCAAATGGATAACTGCCTGCTTCCCTTATCCCAGTCGTTCTTGAGATCTGTCTGGGTTTCTATCATCAGCAGTCCCCACCCCAACCTTTGTACACACACCCTCACCAGTCTCTCTTTGACTGTGAAGGAAGGCTTTCATGAGGGACCTTATGCCCTGGATGGAAGATCTCCAGGGACGGTTCATCGCCAGGGATGTGATTGGGACTGGCCTGGTACCAGAATACCTTTTCTATCCCCTATCTTCAAATGGTTCCATTAAAAAATTACCAACTTCCCTCCAAACTTTAACAATAGATTATCATTTCAGATCAAAAATATCTGTTACCATTTTAACAATATTTTACTCATCAAAATGATATAAAAACTTACAAAACAGTATGTAAGTTTACGGGATGATTCTTGTAATGTTCAGAATCAGCCTTCACCAATCTAGGAGGAACATGGTCACTTTAAATAAGGGCAGTGAAGACAGGGACCACTTATTCAAGGTCAGATGTCATCTTTAATTCACCTTTATTTTATTCTTAAAGTGTGAATTTCCTCATAATCACACTATATGTTTGGGCTCTTTACAAAGAGCAATGCCTGTATGCTTGGGCTGCATGTGGATTGTTGAGATCATCAAAAATAGCAAGTAATTAAAGGCTAATATTTTGTGCACTTCTAGATAATGGAACTGTTACTAGCTTACATCTCAAACAGGAAGTTTGTATCTATCTTTGCTCAGGAAAACTACAAACTGATACTCCCTTGCTCTTCATAGACCTTAGTGTGTGTGTGTGTAAAAGCATTAAGCATGAATTAAAAGTGCAAGGTGTGCTATTAAAATTGGGCAGGTATTATTGTAACTGCCCAACCTACCTTTTAAAGCTTTATAACAGAAGCAAGAATTGTTTTGACAATATATTGAGAAGTGTAACTGCTGTGAGATACTAGTTGGAGTTAAAATTATACATAGCAACTACCTGTGATCTCTCCTTTCTCTTCATAGCAGAGCTCCAAGCCCACAAGGTGGGAGGATTTTAATGCTCTGGGACACAATTCTGCCTCTGCAATCTTTAATTTGGCGATACATGCCACTACAGTGGATGGTTATGCTTTCCAGATATGCTAGGTTCGTAGAAACGATCTGTACGCAGGAGTGAGTCATTCCTTCGGTTCTGGGCAGGGTTGCATGTTGTAGCTGCCCTCCCTCCCCGCTGGCCTCGCCATCCTTCTCCACGAAGGAGCCGGCAGAGCGACAGGCAGGTGGGGCTCTCACCGCCCTTCCTTCCCAGCCAGAGCTCTGATCAGAAACGGGCGGACACCCGTTCTTTGGATTTGTTCACTGCAGAGAGACCAAACAGAATATTTTCTTTGGCTGTTGGTTTCCAAACTATCTTATTCCTTGATTCCACAATTAAAATTATTTTGTCTGTCTGGATTTAGTGTTCTTATTATTTCTCAAGTAGATACTACTGAATCCTTACTTGCTTCACTCTCTGTATCTTTCTCGTTGGTAACTAGACTCCAATCAATATGCTGAAAGAGAGTTTGGTTTTTATTGTTTATTTTGGTGGAAACAGAAGTTGGTATTTGAAAGAATAAGATAGAAAATTAAATGTGCCCAGTAACTCGTAGGAGGGATGTAAACAGAGGCTTCAAATGCTAGAAGGGGGTGATGAAACTGCTTCACCATTCTTTTCAAAATCCCAAATCAGTGGAATTTAAATACCAGACCATCCAGAAAAGAAACTCTGAGATGTTCTTTCAAGCCACCTTATTAAATTAGTAGAACCTCTTAGAAGAGTTACATTTATATTTTAGCCAAATAACTGAGAATTCAGAGAACAAATGAAGAGAAAGAGCAATTTTACAGTTCTTACAAGGAATTAGAGGCCATTGACCCACTTACAAGAATGAGGGTATTTTCTGTTTAAGTAATTCAAATAACAATAATATTATTAATACTTACATTTGTATTTTTTAAAACCTTTCTCAAAAACCAAAATTTCCCTAAGCTTTACGTCATCTTAATCTTAAGCCAGTACCCAATGATTCTGTGTATGGCTTTGAACCTGTAACACACACACTTCTTGGAGGAGGAGGGGGCATCTGCTAGGTAAATTGCATCACAAATTATACATTCACATCTAGTTATTTTATAATTCAAGGTAGCAACAAAACTAAAAATACAGAGATTCTGAATTAACTGTACTTGAATTTCCCATGAATTTTTAGTAGATATTAGACTCTATCATGATAAGGCATTAAAAAATACCATTTTTTTCCAAATGATGTGCTATTTGGCATTAACTCAATTGAACTAATATTAGTGTATGATGTTTTAGCTTTTGCTTCCAGCTCTGTGAAAGTTCTATTCTCTGCATCTTCCGCCTCATCTCTACCACTGAAAGATGGGAAGGGATACACTGAGAAGTTATTTGTGTGAAGTTCGCAGGTTGCTCAATCTGAGCCCAGTATGAAATCCACCAGGAAATATCATGTCATAAAAGCAAATTCGCTTTCACTCAGTCTGTGGATATCTTGAGTATGTGCTTTGTTATTTAAGCTGTGGTTAAAAGGCAGCCCGTGTTGGTTAGGAAATCCTTTGCTAGGCTGGACCCCTCATCCGTCTGAAGGGTCCATGCAGCCCTGGGAAAGTCAGACCCACCCTGACTCTTCCTCAATCATTTTTCCTGTATTCTCCCCCAACCACCCCCTCTGTCCACCAGAGGTTTTCTTTATTTCCCGTTTTTTTTTTTTTTTGGATATAATTGAGAAATAATTAATACTCCATGTGGTTCACCATATAAAATATATGACAGAGCTGTGCAACCATTACCCCAATCAGTTTTACAACATTTGCATTATGCTGCAAAGCAAACCCATCTCCCTAGCTCTTCCCAGCCATAGACAGTCCCGAATCTACTTGTTTTCTGTATAGATTTGCCAATTCTGGGTATTCATACAAATGGGGTCACACAGTAACTGTCCTTTTGTGACTGGCTTCCCTGACTTAGCATAGGTTGTCAAGGTTCATCCACGTCAGAGCATGTATCAGTTTATCTTCCCTTTGGTACACTTTGGTTTTTATACATTAATGCTGATGCAATTCCACTGCAGGGCAACCCACATCCCGTTCAGCTTCCCTGGATGGGGGCAGGAGTAAGGAGGGAGACATTTTAAGTTAATTTCCATTTTCTAAACCCAATATTGTGAAGCCCTTTTTTCAGACATTTATCTTCATGAAGAACTCTGCCTTTATTACACATAAAAGACAAAAGTTTCATTACAGATTTGCACCTAGAAAGAAGATTTAAATACCTGCCAAAGGGACTCCATTATTTATTCCTTCTTAACCAGGAAGGGTATTTTTGTTTTGTATCACCTTAATTCTAGTATTTACAAATGAGGAATAGGAAGATATTTTATTCTTATAAAAACAATGCTGTTTTGTACCCAAAGTCCTGAGTCCTTTTAATATTTTTCTGTATAGTTTTATTTTATCAGGAAGCTGAAAGATGCTTGGATACTTTGATTAGCCAGCATGGATTAAATCAGTCATGTTGTGAGGCCTCTCTGAGGTTCCTTCCCACACACAGTAGGCTGCTACAGCTTTTTAAATAACTGCGTTGTCAAGATTGATAGGTGTCACCAAAACCATTTAAATTATTTTATTTATCTAAAATTAAAGTGTGTATTGAGTTTAAAGGGCCTATTTCAGCCCTGATAGTCTGATTCCTGCTTTTTCCTGCTTTTGCTTAATGAAACCTCTAGAAATCCAATCCTAATAGAGACTGCATCATGATAGTTGTAAAAATTTTTTAAAGTGGTACATGTCTGAAATACCACATAAACAGGAAAGTGTGTGTCTCCTTTCAGGTGGAAGTTTGAGGGATTTTTATAGAGTTATCTTTTAGGCAAAGCATTTCAGTCTCTCTCCCCTCTCAAATCAGTTCTAATGTAAATTAAATTTAAATTGATTCTAAAATTATGTTTCCCTCTTTCACTTCTTCAGGGATATCTCTGGACTACTAAGTAAAGATACAGTAGTAGATTTCTAATATTAAGCCAGTAAGCAGATTGAGAATTGAGCTTTCTTAAAATTGTTTATTTGTTTATACCCCATTCTGTGCTAGAACCAGGAGGCTTTTGTAACAAACACTTCCTCAGCATAGCCTTAGAAGTTTCAAATTATTGAATTCTGTTACACATATTCACAAACTCAAGTTGCGTTTATGAGCTAATTGGGTGGCAGTGTGAAAGATTTAGGAAGTATCAAACCCTTCTAGTTTCATATTTGGATAAGGAAAGGTTCAGGTTTTATATCTTTCCTTCTTAGGATAAAAGTCATAGCATTAAAGAGAGCATGTTCATGGATCAAGATGCAGAGAAATGTAGCAAAGGAGTGAATCAAATAAAACTGAGAGTCCAACAGCACCTCGAGGCTTCCGTGAGCCCAGCCATCCACCTACAAGCCCATAATGTGTTTCCATGGTTGTGGGGATTCGTGTGTGAAATACACTTCTTTCCAAATCTTTCTTTTCTTTTCTATTAACAGTAATTACTTTGTGTATGTGTGTGTGAGTTGCATGAACATGTGTGTACATGTGTATGTTGGTATTTGTGTGGAGCACATCATATTTACGTGAGCACTGTTCTACTCTGCTTTCACACGTACCCTGTGCTATGGAAAACTTGGCAGCGTTACTTTGTAAGGACCTTTTAAATTGGTGAAAAGTTCTGCATTATTTGAGGAACAGTGGATGCTGACAGAAAGAGTGCTGTGTAACGTGTGTGCTCAGGGGAGCTGTGTCGAAATGGGGTGAGCGTTAAGTCTGTAGTTTTACATTTCCTGCCTTCACTGTTGTTAGGTGTGCTTAACAGTAATATTTTCATTACAATGGTAGAAGGAATTTACCTTCTCAGTGTTATGGAGCTGGCTAATTTAAAGAGTGAGCTGACTTCCTGAAACACCAGGGCAGTTGTCTGCTGCGGGCTGTTCCCCTGCAGCTCGCGGGTGACCTGTGCAGGGCAGCGTACCTCTCAGCCCAGCTGAGGCTTCTCGTCTGAGGACACCATGGAGGATGGAGGGGGCTTAGGCCTCTAGGAAGCTTGGCTTTCTGAGCAGGAATCCATGGAATCTGGGTGAAGGAGAGGGGGCAGAAAGCAAGCAGAAGTGAGCTTCCAAGCTTTGGTGGCTGCTGGATAGGCAGCTTTATTTGGAGAGCTGCAAACGCCCCAGTGGGGATCCATAGACAGTGTGTGCCTTTCCCATGAAGGATTAGAAATTAGGCTGAGGAAAAACCACTTGCTCTGAACTCAGAGTGCAAAACAGGCCAGAAGGAAGGATCCTGATTGGCTTCATGAAGTCCGCTGTGGGCTGCGCCTTGCTGCTGGCAGGAGGAAAGCTGTGTTTCCCAGTTTCCCTCAGGGCTTTCATCCTGCACCACTGGGGCAACCACTCCATGGTTGATGCCAAAGGGCTCTGCTTCCCAGAGAGAGCCCCCCCAAAGACAACCCTGCCCCCAAGCAAGGAGGAGCTCCGGCTTCCCGAGTCTCAGGCCAGCAGTGAACTCCCGCCTTTCAAGGGTCTCCCCCAGCACCAGGAGGAGTGGAAGGTGCAGAAATACAGGCTCTTGGCTCCTCTTGTACAAACACCATCATATGGCGGGATATCAACTTGGTGGGTTTGCTACAGGCTCCTGAGATGTTTTATTTGTTTCACTAGTTTTTCTGAGGCAAATGCTTCAATCCTGATTGCAAAGCTGAAGGAACAGCTTCGTGGAGAAGTGCAGTGGTTGGACCCGGCCTTTCTGGGAATTGCCTGGTCCTGGCGTCCCCGTTGGGTTCATTCAGACAGGGAGAGTGCAGGGTGGCCCTGCTGAGAGAGTGGCCTGCAGCGACTTAGTTTACACTATCTATCTCTTTCTGGTTCTTGGGCCTCTGGCAAATTGCATGTCTTTGTGTTGGATTAGTTTGGAATTTAATCATGCATTATTTTCCCTCCAATTAAATTATTTATATATTTGATTAACATTTTCATTGCTGGGAAGTCAGATTTTCAGTGAAACCACAAATAAACACATGCCCATTAAATTTCAGCTTCATGTGGGATCAGTCTGTGGAATGTTAAACATTCACTATGTCCTGTCTTCTTAGCTACCTAGGCTTTGGGTGCACAAAGAATGTGTGCTTTTCCAGCCAGTTCTAGGAGTATGTCTGGCCTAACTCCATCCCCTTGGGTTAGCCCAGGATCCTCACTGTTATTTCTTCCTACGTCCTGTTCCTCTCCCTGACAGTGAAGTGCACCCCCTTCTTATTTTACTTCCTCAGGCCTGAGACCCAGCACATCCAATAAAGTCATGCTCTGCTAGCCTACGAAGGAAACTGAAATCGTTTAGTTCAGGGTGAGCAAAATAAAGGCCCACAGGCCAGATCTGGCCCACTGCTTGTTTTTGCACAGCCTATGAGCTAAGAATGGTGTTTACAGTTTTAAATAGTTGAAAAAACAATTTAAAGAATATTTCATGGCACATGAAGTTTTCGGAGTCCACAGATGAACATATGCACCCCATGTTTTACATGTTGTTTATAGCTGTTCTGCTGAAACAGTGGCAGAGTTGAGTAGCTAAAAGACACCTTTTGGTCAGCAAAGCCCAAAATTTTTATGGAAAAAGTTTTCCAACACCTGATCTACTTTATCACCCTAATTTTACAGATAAGAAAATTAAGGTCCCAATCAGGGAGCTGACCTGCTCATAGTTGCATAGCTCATCAGAAACTGGTCAGCGGGGCACCTCCTGATGCCCACCCTCTTCTTTCCACTGTAATATAAGGGCTGCCCTCTGGGAACACTGGTCATAGATGCCAAAGCAGCTTGTTAAAGACAAGTAAATATTTAGGACACGTGGTTATGTAAAGTCTATGATTACTTGGAACTTTAATTTTCACATGAAATCTAGATTCAGGAAATGTTTTCAGCTTAAAATGCCCTTGAATTACTAAAATAGGCAGAAGGACATCTCTGTGTTTCTTTATAGTAATAGCTTATATCTCTGTGCTCAGCATTTGGAGTAAAACAAGCAAAATAGACCTAGTTCCTGCCAGCCGAGGTGGTAGAATCTCATCCCAGGACAAAGCTCGTGGTCTCACACCAGGCTCGCACTCAAGGGTGAGCAGCTTCAGGAAATTACAGTAGCCTATTAGGCAGAACTCAGGTCTATTCTACGGGGGCAGGAGGAAGAAATTCCCCAGTTGCTAGCCTTTCTGAAAGTGGGGCTGCCTCCACTGTCCAGCACAGGCTGTCCCCGGTCCCTCGCCATGTGGCGACCACACTGGCTGTTGTGTTTGCTGATGGGCCCAGGATTCTCAGCAACAGAATTCCCAGATACTATCCTGGAGGCCAAGGTTGATGACACTTGGCGAGATGTAAGTATGAAGTGTAGTCTTTCCAGGCCCAGCCCTCAGCAGCTCATCCTTGGTCTTCAGAAGGAGCCCCTGTAACACCTTCTCAGGCAGCTTCTGCACCTTCCCAGTCACGTTTGGTTCCTAAAGCCACTACAGCCTCAGAGCCTGGCCTCCCCGTACCGGCGAGGCACGCCCTCATCGGGCTGGTAGGAGTCAGCCACTCCTCTGCCACCTCCCCTGAAGAGGAGACCCCTCCTATCCTCCCAGAGCCCAGCTCCTCCAGTGTTCTGGGTGGGGAAGAGACAGGGGTCTTACCTGGTTGGCCATTGCAGGTGCCTCCCCCACTGGTCACCCCTGTTCCCCTGAGCAGTGCCCATTGATCCGGGCTCCTTGGGGGCAGGCGTCTAAGTACTGCTGCCTGTCGGTGAGGGAGGAATCCCCCAGGCTCACGGCTAGAGCCCTCACCCAGCATGCTGCACTTGAGGCTCAGTGACCTGGGGGTGGGCACCTGACCTGTGGGAACTCATGGCTTCTTATGGCGCCAAGCAGTGGCCATGCTGGAGACCTTGTGTGCTCACCTGGCCTGTTCTCTCCTGCTGTGTATGTTCCTCACCCTGTTCCTCAGACACCAAGTTCTGTCCTTCTGCAGGTGTCATCTTTAGCAATGGTGTCCCTCGCTCTCACCTCCCTCCCTTACCTACACCTGGCCAGGCTTCACCCATTCTTCAGGTCCTCCTTTAAATGCCATTTCATTGCCAAAGCTGACCCTGCACTCTGGGCTCCACATGAATTTAGGACCCCCTGTTAAGTGTTTTTATAAAACTCTCTTATTTCCCTTCGTAATACTGATCACAGCTCTAACTGCATAGTAATTTAAGCCGTTATCCATTTCCCTACAGTAGACTGTAATTTCCTAGGGCCAGAATGATGTTGGCTTGATTCCCACACACAGGGTCCCATGTGGAATGGCCCTCAGCATATACATGTAAATATGTGAGAGATGAATTCAGTATTGCAATCGTATTTTCTACAGTAAGCATTTATTGTTGATGAGAAAAAGTGATTCTAAAAACTCTTAGACTCAGATCAAATGCAAAGTCCACACAGAAAACTTCTCTTTAGACTTTCCAACTCAGAAACGATCCTACATTATCTCCTCATCGAGACCTGGGAGATCTTTGTAACAAGCTCTTAGTTCTCATCAGCCCTGCATTTCCCCAGCTCCTCAGGGCCCATGCCAGGACCCAGGATGAAGAATCCAGTCCAGAACGTGTGCCTGCAGAGCAAAGAGAGTACACACCCTTAGTATTCCTTTTATTTCCCCCCAGCATCATAGGGCATGCATTTGGGCAGCTTTCAAATCCTTTTGAATTCTTAATAGTTTGTTGTTTTAAGCACCTCACATTAAAATCTTACCGTGTGGGTACTGGGTGAAGTCAAGTCAAATTAAGATAAACAAGAGCATCTAGAATAATTTTTTTGCCCAGTGAAAGTTTAGTTTGCTGCATGCATCAAATCATCCAACAGATATGTAGCAAGGACCTGCTAAGTACCAGGGACACTGGTCAGTTGCTGAGAATCTGAAACTGAAAGATGTGGGTCCTGGCCTCAGGGAGTAGGCTCAGCCCAGATTCCCAGTGTTCCTTCTGCCTGCCTCCTGCCCCCTCCCCTCTTCCATCCTTCCTTCTTTTTCTTTTATGTATATTCACCCAAGGAACTTTGTTTTCAATAACTTGGGAAAAAACTGAAGCAAGAGCAGTTTTTATGGAGTGGATCTGTGTGATCATTAATTTCTTTTTTTTTTTTTTTTTTTTTTTTTTTTTTTTTTTTTTTAATAATTATTTTTTATTGAAGGGTAGTTGACACACAGTATTACATTACATGAGTTTCAAGTGTACAACACAGTGGTAGAACATTTATATACATAATTCTAGGTTCCAGCTATCACCCTACCAAGCTGTTACAATATCTTGACTATATTCCTTATGCTATACATTACATCCCGGTTACTAATTTATTTTACCATTGGAAGTCTGTCCTTTTTTTTTTTTTTTTTTTTTTTTTTTTTGTGAGGGCATCTCTCATATTTATTGATCAAATGGTTGTTAACGACAATAAAATTCTGTATAGGGGAGTCAATGCTCAATGCACAATCATTATTCCACCCCAAGCCTAATTTTTGTCAGTCTCCAATCTTCTGAGGCATAACAAACAAGTTTTTACATGTAGAACAAATTCTTACATAATGAATAAGTTACATAGTGAACAGTACAAGGGCAGTCATCACAGAAACTTTCGGTTTTGCTCATGCATTATGAACTATAAACAGTCAGTTCAAATATGAATACTCATTTGGTTTTTATACTTGATTTATATGTGGATACCACATTTCTCTCTTTATTATTATTATTTTTAATAAAATGCTGAAGTGGTAGGTAGATACAAGATAAAGGTAGAAAACATAGTTTAGTGTTGTAAGAGAGCACATGTAGATGATCAGGTGTGTGCCTGTAGACTATGTGTTAATCCAAGCTAGACCAGGGCAATAAAACATCCACGTATGCAGAAGATTTCTCTCAGAACGGGGGGGTGAGGTTCTAAGCCTCACCTCTGTTGATCCCCAATTTCTCACCTGATGGCCCCCCTGCGACTGTGCCTGTCTTAGGTTGTTCCTCCCTTGAGGAATCTTACCCGTCTCTGGCTAACCAGTCATCTTCCGGGGCCATACAGGGAAATGTGAAGTTGGTAAGTGAGAGAGAAGCCTTATTGTTTGAAAAGGTTAGCTTTTTACTTCTTTGCATATTTATGCCCTGTGGCTTCTATGCCCAGCATTTGTCTTGAGGTATCTTTACCACTTGGAAGAATTATGATACTCGGTAAATTTGATATGAGGCACGAATTCTATTTAAGGGTTGTAATTAGGAAGGAAGAAGAAAAGCTATAGAAGTAGCAGGCGGAAGAAAACATGGGAAGATTGATTATTTCTTTGATATATCTTCTTGTAGAGTAACTTCAGCATGTATAGGTTTTAAGCTACTACTTAAATTGCACACACACATTAACATAATAGGAGTATAGTTACATAACCAAAGCATATCTGTAATTACCAGCCATCTGCAGTGTAACCAAGAAAACCAGTTAGGCACCTTAGGCATTTGTGAAAACTTATCTATGATATGGTGGATATTGTCCAAATGAACTTGAACAGTCTGAGAGAAATCAGACAAATTAAAACAACCCATTCCTGGGGACTGTTCACATGCCATATGTTCTTTTAACAATAAATAGTTTGTAGTTGTAAGACTTTGGAGCGCTACAATTTGCACTTCTCCAAATTCTTGGTTGAGTTCCAACAGTATAGATCCAGTCCAATTTTGTTGTTTTACTGTATGCACAGGCCAGCTTAGATATCTCCTTCCTCATTCCCATGGCAGGTCCAGGAACTGGTGGGATGAGTGCATCTACAGCTGTAGCAGTGCGTGGATCTTTGTTGGGGTTTTTTGATGATCATCTTCTGGCATGAGTCTTCCAGAGAGTGCAGATGTTGGAAGTTCTTTTTCATATCGTATCTTAGTTCATTTTCGGGGTAGCCCAATTAGGCTTTGATCCTCTGTATAAACACAAACAGACCCTTTGCCTACACTTTTATATGCCCTTTATACCCTTGTGTAGAACTCGTTGGAGGTTACCACACAGGAACTGCCTTTTTTTTTTTTTTTTTTTTTTTTTGCTATCACTAATCTACACTTACATGACGAATATTATGCTTACTGGGCTCTCCCCTATACCAGGTCTCCCCTATAAACCCCTTTACAGTCACTGTCCATCAGCATAGCAAAATGTTGTAGAATCACTACTTGCCTTCTCTGTGTTGTACAGCCCTCCCTTTTCTCCTACCCCCCCATGCATGCTAATCTTAATACCCCCTTACTTCTCCCCCCCTTATCCCTCCCTACCCACCCATCCTCCCCAGTCCCTTTCCCTTTGGTACCTGTTAGTCCATTCTTGAGTTCTGTGATTCTGCTGCTGTTTTGTTCCTTCAGTTTTTCCTTTGTTCTTATATTCCACAGATAAGTGAAATCATTTGGTATTTCTCTTTCTCCGCTTGGCTTGTTTCACTGAGCATAATACCCTCCAGCTCCATCCATGTTGCTGCAAATGATTGGATTTGCCCTTTTCTTATAGCTGAGTAGTATTCCATTGTGTATATGTACCACATCTTCTTTATCCATTCATCTATTGATGGACATTTAGGTTGCTTCCAATTCTTGGCTATTGTAAATAGTGCTGCAATAAACATAGGGGTGCATCTGTCTTTCTCAAACTTGATTGCTGCATTCTTAGGGTAAATTCCTAGGAGTGGAATTCCTGGGTCAAATGGTAAGTCTGTTTTGAGCATTTTGATGTACCTCCATACTGCTTTCCACAATGGTTGAACTAACTTACATTCCCACCAGCAGTGTAGGAGGGTTCCCCTTTCTCCACAGCCTCGCCAACATTTGTTGTTGTTTGTCTTTTGGATGGCAGCCATCCTTACTGGTGTGAGGTGATACCTCATTGTAGTTTTAATTTGCATTTCTCTGATAATTAGTGATGTGGAGCATCTTTTCATGTGTCTGTTGGCCATCTGTATTTCTTTTTTGGAGAACTGTCTGTTCAGTTCCTCTGCCCATTTTTTAATTGGGTTATTTGTTTTTTGTTTGTTGAGGCGTGAGAGCTCCTTATATATTCTGGACGTCAAGCCTTTATCGGATGTGTCATTTTCAAATATATTCTCCCATACTGTAGGGATCCTTCTTGTTCTATTGATGGTGTCTTTTGCTGTACAGAAGCTTTTCAGCTTAATATAGTCCCACTTACTCATTTTTGCTGTTGTTTTCCTTGCCCGGGGAGATATGTTCAAGAAGAGGTCACTCATGTTTATGTCTAAGAGGTTTTCGCCTATGTTTTCTTCCAAGAGTTTAATGGTTTCATGGCTTACATTCAGGTCTTTGATCCATTTTGAGTTTACTTTTGTATATGGGGTTAGACAATGGTCCAGTTTCATTCTCCTACATGTAGCTGTCCAGTTTTGCCAGCACCACCTGTTGAAGAGACTGTCATTTGGCCATTGTATGTCCATGGCTCCTTTATCAAATATTAATTGACCATATATGTCTGGGTTAATGTCTGGATTCTCTAGTCTGTTCCATTGGTCTGTGGCTCTGCTCTTGTGCCAGTACCAAATTGTCTTGATTACTATGGCTTTATAGTAGAGCTTGAAGTTGGGGAGTGAGATCCCCCCTACTTTATTCTTCTTTCTCAGGATTGCTTTGGCTATTCGGGGTCTTTGGTGTTTCCATATGAATTTTTGAATTATTTGTTCCAGTTCATTGAAGAATGTTGCTGGTAGTTTCATAGGGATTGCATCAAATCTGTATATTGCTTTGGGCAGGATGGCCATTTTAACGATATTAATTCTTCCTAGCCACGAGCATGGGATGAGTTTCCATCTGTTAGTGTCCCCTTTAATTTCTCTTAAGAGTGACTTGTAGTTTTCAGAGTATAAGTCTTTCACTTCTTTGGTTAGGTTTATTCCTAGGTATTTTATTTTTTTTGATGCAATTGTGAATGGAGTTGTTTTCCTGATTTCTCTCTCTGTTGGTTCATTGTTAGTATATAGGAAAGCCACAGATTTCTGTGTGTTGATTTTGTATCCTGCAACTTTGCTGTATTCCGATATCAGTTCTAGTAGTTTTGGGGTGGAGTCTTTAGGGTTTTTTATGTACAGTATCATGTCATCTGCAAATAGTGACAGTTTAACTTCTTCTTTACCAATCTGGATTCCTTGTATTTCTTTATTTTGTCTGATTGCCGTGGCTAGGACCTCCAGTACTATGTTAAATAACAGTGGAGAGAGTGGGCATCCCTGTCTAGTTCCCGATCTCAGAGGAAATGCTTTCAGCTTCTCGCTGTTCAATATAATGTTGGCTGTGGGTTTATCATAGATGGCCTTTATTATGTTGAGGTACTTGCCCTCTATTCCCATTTTGCTGAGAGTTTTTAACATGAATGGATGTTGAACTTTGTCAAATGCTTTTTCAGCATCTATGGAGATGATCATGTGGTTTTTGTCTTTCTTTTTGTTGATGTGGTGGATGATGTTGATGGACTTTCGAATGTTGTACCATCCTTGCATCCCTGGAATGAATCCCACTTGGTCATGGTGTATGATCCTTTTGATGTATTTTTGAATTCGGTTTGCTAATATTTTGTTGAGTATTTTTGCATCTACGTTCATCAGGGATATTGGTCTGTAGTTTTCTTTTTTGGTGGTGTCTTTGCCTGGTTTTGGTATTAGGGTGATGTTAGCTTCATAGAATGAGTTTGGGAGTATCCCCTCCTCCTCTATTTTTTGGAAAACTTTAAGGAGAATGGGTATTATGTCTTCCCTGTATGTCTGATAAAATTCCGAGGTAAATCCATCTGGCCCGGGGGTTTTGTTCTTTGGTAGTTTTTTGATTACCTCTTCAATTTCGTTGCTGGTAATTGGTCTGTTTAGATTTTCTGTTTCTTCCTGGGTCAATCTTGGAAGGTTATATTTTTCTAGGAAGTTGTCCATTTCTCCTAGGTTTCCCAGCTTGTTAGCATATAGGTTTTCATAGTATTCTCCAATAATTCTTTGCATTTCCGTGGGGTCCGTCGTGATTTTTCCTTTCTCGTTTCTGATACTGTTGATTTGTGTTGACTCTCTTTTCTTCTTAATAAGTCTGGCTAGAGGCTTATCTATTTTGTTTATTTTCTCGAAGAACCAGCTCTTGGTTTCGTTGATTTTTGCTATTGTTTTATTCTTCTCAATTTTATTTATTTCTTCTCTGATCTTTATTATGTCCCTCCTTCTGCTGACCTTAGGCCTCATCTGTTCTTCTTTTTCCAATTTCGATAATTGTGACATTAGACCATTCATTTGGGATTGCTCTTCCTTTTTTAAATATGCTTGGATTGCTATATACTTTCCTCTTAAGACTGCTTTTGCTGTGTCCCACAGAAGTTGGGGCTTAGTGTTGTTGTTGTCATTTGTTTCCATATATTGCTGGATCTCCATTTTGATTTGGTCATTGATCCATTGATTATTTAGGAGCGTGTTGTTAAGTCTCCATGTGTTCGTGAGCCTCTTTGCTTTCTTTGTACAGTTTATTTCTAGTTTTATGCCTTTGTGGTCTGAAAAGTTGGTTGGTAGGATTTCAATCTTTTGGAATTTTCTGAGGCTCTTTTTGTGGCCTAGTATGTGGTCTATTCTGGAGAATGTTCCATGTGCACTTGAGAAGAATGTATATCCCGCTGCTTTTGGATGTAGAGTTCTATAGATGTCTATTAGGTCCATCTGCTCTACTGTGTTGTTCAGTGCTTCCGTGTCCTTACTTATTTTCTGCCCAGTGGATCTATCCTTTGGGGTGAGTGGTGTGTTGAAGTCTCCTAGAATGAATGCATTGCAGTCTATATCCCCCTTTAGTTCTGTTAATATTTGTTTCACATATGCTGGTGCTCCTGTGTTGGGTGCATATATATTTAGAATGGTTATATCCTCTTGTTTGACTGAGCCCTTTATCATTATGTAGTGTCCTTCTTTATCTCTTGTTACTTTCTTTGTTTTGAAGTCTATTTTGTCTGATATTAGTACTGCAACCCCTGCTTTCTTCTCACTGTTGTTTGCTTGAAATATGTTTTTCCATCCCTTGACTTTTAGTCTGTACATGTCTTTGGGTTTGAGGTGAGTTTCTTGTAAGCAGCATATAGATGGGTCTTGCTTTTTTATCCATTCTGTTACTCTGTGTCTTTTGATTGGTGCATTCAACCCATTAACATTTAGGGTGACTATTGAAAGATATGTACTTATTGCCATTGCAGGCTTTAAATTCGTGGTTACCAAAGGTTCAAGGTTAGCCTCTTTAGTATCTTACTGCCTAACTTAGCTCGCTTATTGAGCTGTTATATACACTGTCTGGAGATTCTTTTCTTCTCTCCCTTCTTGTTCCTCCTCCTCGATTCTTCATATGTTGGGTGTTTTGTGCTGTGCTCTTTCTAGGAGTGCTCCCATCTAGAGCAGTCCCTGTAAGATGTTCTGTAGAGGTGGTTTGTGGAAAGCAAATTCCCTCAGCTTTTGTTTGTCTGGGAATTGTTTAATCCCACCGTCATATTTGAATGATAGTCGTGCTGGATACAGTATCCTTGGTTCAAGGCCCTTCTGTTTCATTGTATTAAATATATCATGCCATTCTCTTCTGGCCTGTAGGGTTTCTGTTGAGAAATCTGACGTTAGCCTGATGGGTTTCCCTTTATAGGTGACCTTTTTCTCTCTAGCCGCCTTTAACACTCTTTCCTTGTCCTTGATCTTTGCCATTTTAATTATTATGTGTCTTGGTGTTGCCCTTCTTGGATCCTTTCTGTTGGGGGTTCTGTGTATTTCCGTGGTCTGTTTGATTACTTCCTCCCCCAGTGTGGGGAAGTTTTCAGCAATTATTTCTTCTAAGATACTTTCCATCTCTTTGCCTCTCTCTTCTTCTTCTGGGACCCCTATAATACGGATATTGCTCCTTTTAGATTGGTCACACAGTTCTCTTAATATTGTTTCATTCCTGGAGATCCTTTTGTCTCTCTCTATGTCAGCTTCCATGCGTTCCTGTTCTCTGATTTCAATTCCATCAATGGCCTCTTGCATTCTATCCATTCTGCTTATAAACCCTTCCAGAGTTTGTTTCATTTCTGCGATCTCCTTTCTGGCATCTGTGATCTCTTTCCGGACTTCATCCCATTTTTCTTGCGTGTTTCTCTGCATCTCTGTCAGCATGTTTATGATTCTTATTTTGAATTCTTTGTCAGGAAGACTGGTTAGGTCTGTCTCCTTTTCTGGTGTTGTCTCTGTGATCTTTGTCTGCCTGTAGCTTTGCCTTTTCATGGTGATAGGAATAGTCTGCAGAACTGGGACGAGTGACGGCTGGAAGGACTTCCTTTCTTGTTGGTTTGTGGCCCTCCTCTCCTGGGAGAACAGCGACCTCTAGTGGCTTGTGCTGCGCAGCTGCGCGCAGACAGGGTTTCTGCTTCCTGCCCAGCTGCTATGGAGTTAATCTCCGCTGTTGCTGTGGGCGTGGCCTGGCTCGGGCAGCTACTCCAAAATGGTGGAGTCGCGTTGGAGCAGGAGCTGCTGGGAGGCTATTTATCTCCGTAAGGGGCCTCCCTGCTCCCTGCAGCCCAGGGGTTAGGGTGCCCAGAGATCCCGGATTCCCTACCTCTGGATTAAGTGGCCCGCCCTGCCCCTTTAAGACTTCCAAAAAGCACCCGCCAAAACAAAACAACGACCACAAAAAAAAAACAAGAAAAAAAATTTTTTTAATTAAAAAAAAAAGGTGGTCATTCGGTTTTCTTTATTCTCCGGTGCCAGCCTCAGGCCTCTGCTCACCGGTCTTTCTGCCCTGTTTCCCTAATATTGGTGTCCCTGTCCCTTTAAGACTTCCAAAAAGCGCTCGCCAAAACAAAGCAGCAAAAAAGCAAAAAAAAAAAAAAAATGGTCGCGCGCTTTTCTTATGTCCTCTGTCGCCCAGCCTCCAGTGCCTGCTCACTGTTCTTGCTGCCCTGTTTTCCCAGTATCGAGGGCCCTGCACTCTGGCCCAGATGGCTGGGGCTGGGTGTTCGGCAGCCCTGGGCTCCGTCTCCCTCCCGCTCTGCCCGCTCCTCTCCCGCCGGGAGCTGGGGGGAGGGGCGCTCGGCTCCCGCGGGGCCGGGGCTTGTATCTTACCCCCTTCGCGAGGCGCTGGGTTCTCTCAGGTGTGGATGTGGTCTGGATATTGTCCTGTGTCCTCTGGTCTTTATTCTAGGAAGGGTTGTCTTTGTTATATTTTCATAGATATATGTTGTTTTGGGAGGAGATTTCCGCTGCTCTACTCACGCCGCCATCTTCCGCCCCTCTGATCATTAATTTCTTTCCCTGGAAAGGAGGATTCATAAAAGGTGGGCTTCCAGGTTGGGCTTCTGCTCCCATCAGGACAATCCCGGGAGGCGTGAATGGTCTGCAGAAACATGCTTGAAGCCTGAATTTCAAGAGTGCCTGTTGTCCCCCGCCCGGCATGTCTGTTCTCTTCATGTGCTTACGTGTGCCAGCATAACTTTGAAGAAACACTAAGACTTAGGGCAGTTGGTTTTTTATAGGACATCCACAGCTGTTTGCCATGGGGTCGCTACGCTGGTGTGAACCCCAGTGTTTCTGTGTGGTCTGCGGGTTGTGCTCAGAGCATCTGAAAGGATACCGGTCTTCTGCCTGTGCACTGCGCGTATCACCGGCTCTCTTCTGTTCCTCGCGCTTTCTGAGAGCAGCTCACGGAGAGGGGAGGGAAGAGCCCCTGCTTTTCTCTGCCCCCATCCATTCTAAACTCCAAAAACGCAGGCCCAACTTCATTCTTTGCCTGCAGCTGTGCGCCGCCTAGTGGAGGATCTGGGAAAGGCCAACTGAGGGCGGAATTTTACCCTGGGGCCCCCAGAGACCAATCACTTCGGAGCCAGAGCCTAAGCAGAAAAGTAATTAAACGTTCTGTCACTACTCCGCAGCGCATGGAGCCCATGGGGAGCTTTCTCTTATTGAACAAATTCATTTGTGGTGTATTTCTATGTGTGTTTGAGAAAATGCTTGCAAAAGCCTTGCATTAAGGCCAATAAATGTGGGGTGACCAGAGAATAAAAACCAACAGGATCAACCTAGGATACGAATTTCCTCAGTAATCTATAACTGTACATTGAAATTATATACTCATCTTATTGAGATTTACTTAAATTTGATCCATGCGGGCACCTTCTCTTCCTCTGGAGTTTCTGTAGGTTTCTTCTGTCTCCCACTTGTGAATCCAAAGAATTATATAAAAAATTACTGTAAAACTTCAAGTTGATGAGGAATTCAGGGAAATTCATCTTCATTTAAAAAATCATGTTCATGGCATTACAGACCTGGAAAGAATCATAGACCTAGGCAATCCATTCCTTTGTACATGAAGCCAGCTGAGACCCTGAGAAGCTAAAGCATTTTGTTGATGATCATCTGGTCCTCATCTTCAGTATCTAGTTCATTTCTCTGTGTTTCTTATTCAAGAATAAATGCCACTAGTGCCAGAAACAAACATGTAGTTTGAAAAGTGCTATTGTTTCTGTCGCTCCTTATGACAGAACGGGCGGTGTGTGTGTGTGTGTGTGTGTGTGTGTGTGTGTGTGTGTGTGTGTGTCTGCAATCTGGGCCACAGTGCTGAGCCCGGTGTGAGCCGTGTAGAACACCTGTGTGCTTAGTTGGTCTTGACCCCCACTTGGCAGGTGAAGAAGAACAGAGGCTAAAAGAGGACACATTGGGTTGCCCCGTCTCACAACTCTTCTCTTCCGATGTCCTATGCAATACTTTTTCCAAGACGCCAGGCTTCTTACCAAATAGCGTCACTCCTGCTAGTTAGAAAGTACACATACAAGGGAGGAGAAGATTTACCTAAGAAACATACCAACTAGAAAAAACTAATCTGTAACATAAAGTTATAGTATACTCTTTAGAGCTTAAGGCTGGGGCATCTTTTGCACTCCTGTTGCCTCTAGAAATGATGAACACATTTCCATTTTATTTCTCCCTTTCTTTTTCCAAACCCCAGCATATAAATAATGACCATATTCATGGAGAGAAGAAGGAATTCGTGTGCCGGTGGCTAGATTGCTCACGAGAGCAGAAACCCTTCAAAGCCCAGTATATGCTGGTGGTGCATATGAGAAGGCACACGGGAGAGAAGCCTCACAAGTGCACTGTGAGTACTCAGGTGGCTGCCCAGGTTAGGGGGTCACCTCGCACCTCGGGGCATCGGGATTTGCTGTAGGTCCTCCGTCACACTCTTAGGGTTGTGCCTGCTGAGGAATGGGAGCTGGGTGTGGGAGAAGAGGGATGGAGCTTTGTGATAAATGCCAGGGGTTTTGAAAGGGTTTTTGAAATGGAGGGAAGCGAGAAATGGAGAAAGAATACTGACAACCATGCTTTGGGGGCTGAGGGAATGTTCTAGGCGTGCAGTGTGCAGCCCAGAAGCCATGAGCCTCATGTGCCTCTTGAGTCCTTTAGAGATGTGGCTGGAGCAACCCAGGAACTGATTTTTTTAATTTAATTTTTAAAATTTCAATTTAAATATGAATAGCCTCACGTGGCTAGCAGCTACCACATTGGACAGCACATTTTACACAGTGGTGACAGGCAGGTGGGGACTAGGGCATGCTGGCTGGTGCTGGGAGTGAGCACGTGGCGACTGTGCCTGCCCCAGTGTAAATGCCCATCACTGCGAGGACTCAGATTGCAAAAGGAGATGCCAGCTTTGACTTAAAAAGCTTAAGCTGAATTTTTAAGAATATAACCCATATGGCTTTAAGAGTTCTTCCTTGCCCCCCTGGTATGTTTCCATGGCCCAGTATAGACCTAACAGTGGGGCGGGACTCCTGGGAGACTGAGCCTCCTTCCATTGAGATGCCCACTAGGCATACTGGATACAGCTCAGCCTGGTACTTTACATCCTAAAGGCCCTTTACAAACACGATCAAGTTTCATGTCTTTGTATGGACACAAAGCCATATTAATGAACTTTGTGCTGAATCTGAAATCAGTGGGAATTTGAGGAGATCAATGAGCAGATAATGAAACCCATTGTCCGCATTGAGTGGGCTACTAAAAAAAGAACCCTCCAGGACTTTCACTAGCACTGAAAATGCTTTCTGTGGAACTACACTGTGCAGTATAGTTAAATGAGTCTGAATTCCAATAAATGCAGAGTTTAGTGGACTTTTGTTCCTTGGTTTTGAAAAGCTGCTGACCCTTGAAATGTTAGGCTTCATCAGCTTTGAGGGGTGTTAGGCATACTCTGTTATTGTGTGGAATAATCCAGATTTACCTGTTGTCCTCAGTTTGAAGGTTGCACAAAGGCCTACTCGAGACTAGAAAACTTGAAAACGCACTTGAGATCCCACACTGGAGAGAAGCCGTACGTCTGTGAGCACGAAGGTTGCAACAAGGCTTTCTCAAATGCCTCCGATCGCGCCAAGCACCAAAACAGAACACATTCCAATGAGGTAAGGCTCTTACAGGAGACACACTTCAGGCCCAGGGCTCGTGGGTGGAAACAAAGAGTCCTTGCAGGGAATGCACGTGGAGCGGCAGGCCCATTCCGTCTTACTTCCACTTGGCCATTCCCAGCTCGAGTGGGCTGGTCGCGGCCTCTGCAGGTGAAGGCGTGGGACCTCAGAGGCAGGGCTAAAAACCTGGCCCAGTTTGGAGAGTAACACAGTTGAAGAGGGAACTTGTTACTACCTGTGGCAAACAAATCTCACATTGTTCAGAACTGCCACCTACTGGTCAACAGTAGGAGCATTTAACTTCAGAATTCCATCCCCTTGCTCTGCCCAGAAATGCGGCATGTGTGTCCATACAAAGGGCAATCCCGTAAGCACCAAGGATAGATTCAGATTCAGACGCAGTGTGCTGATGGCTGATAGCTTACTGCTAAGGCAGCCGCTTTTATTTGCTTTCTCCAGGTGGTATCTGCAAATGCATTATAGCAAAAAAGACACAAAGCAACCAGCCTTGGCTAAATACAGTTTCCAGACACTCCAAATTCCAAAGGATCTTGGAAACTATTCTCAGAAATCCAGAATCACTTCTGGCCAATTTTTTAAGGTAGCATATTGAGTAAGGCTTCAAGGTTAGTGGGGGGTTCCTGTTGTATTGTTGGTTTTTTTAGGTAATTATCTCTCAAAAACTTCAGAAAAGTGTAAGAATGAAAATAATTTAATTATAAGAATTAAAATGCTTACATTTTAATGCATGTCTCCCTACAGACTTCTCCTTGAAGGTCTAGCTCAAATTCTGGCTTTTCTGTGAAGCCTTGAATGAGTCCAGAGATTAACAAAAAGGGTCCCCCATACTGGGGGGAAATAGAATAACTGACCAGAATTGTTAACATGAGATAATAGAGCTCTGCCCACTAAGTATGTCATCAGTTTGCTTGAAACATGTGGGAAAAGGGCCGTTTGACCTTGGCTGCCATCTGACCTTTGAGGGTGCTGGTCAAGCCCATTCATGATCTTCTACACAGAGAGTTGGGAGGTAGAATCTGGTAAAAACAAGGCATACCATTCAGCTCACTGGCCATTGGCATTAAAGTAGAGAAGATGGTTCCAGGATTCCTCTGAGCTGAACTTACAGAATGAAAACATCTGTAAGGGGATTAACCAAGCTCTCTAAAAGCACATTTATGTTAGATTCATGCACACATGTTCACCTGTACAAACTGAAAGGGTCATGGTGGGATAAGGAAACTGGAGTCATTTGGAATCTCCTATTATTGGTCAATTGTTTGAAGATATTTTGAGGGAGATGCCACCTCTGCCTTTTTTGTACAAAGTTTTAGGGAGTCTAGAATAGGCAAATCCATAGAAATAGAAAGTAGATTTTTGGTTGCCAGAGGCTGTGGGGAGAGGGAATAAGTGCAGGGTTTCTTTTGGGGATGATGAAAATATTCTGGAATTTGATCATGGTGGGAATTGCACAAGACAGTGAATGTGCCAGATGCTGCTGAATCCTGCAATTGAAAAAGGTTATGTTTATTGTATGTGAATTATATCTGCATTTTAAATATCTTAGGGGAATTGACTAACTTAATTTAATTAATATATTTAACTACAGTTCATGTATTTTAAGTGCAATTATGATTAGAACTTTAGAGGGTATTCATTCCTATACGTTTTACACCAAAGTTCTCTCCTGTTGTTATGGAGAAATTGGGGCAATAGTTATGTTAGGATTAGCAGTGCATACATATAAACGTACTTACCAAGCTTTTTATCTTTCTATAGACTTAAAATATGTGCATTTGTCTGTTTGCTTTAATTAAGTACATTATAATTGAACTTGATTCTTCTTTAAGGTAAAAAGTGCAATGCTGTATGAGAGTTTAACATCTCTAATGAGATTAAAAGATATCTTGGTCAGCAACATCTTTCAACAAGATTGAGCATACTACCCAAGATAAATTATTAACACTGACCATGTGAGGCTCTGGCCTGGCATGTGAATGATGGACAGTTTCAGATACACCAAAATTAAGTTTGTCCTGATTTGTGCAATCAGTATTATTAGTACCTAGTAGTAGGTAAATTCAGCTATCTTCTTTCATTTATTTGCTCTCTTCTGTGTAACTCCATTCATTCACTAACCAAATATTGGTAGTTGTGTGCCCAGCACATGGCTCTCCTAGGCGGGCAGAGGATGGTGGATGGGAATCAGAAGGGGGCATTCCCCACGGGGGAAGCCAGGCCAGCCCACCCCCTCCATCCCCATCCCAGGCTGCCCTGCCTATTTAGGGCCACAGCCGTGGGTGGGCTCCCACTGGGCTCCCTACTCCAGACCCCATAGCTCATGTTCCTCCCAAAGGCACACTAAGCACATTTCCTTAAGCTCTGATTTGGTTGTATTTCCAAAAAGTTCCAAAGACTCTCTCTTTCCTGTAGGAAAAATTTAGACTTCTTAGGCTTGTAACTGCTGTCACCTGGCCCAGGCCTGCCCTTCCAGCCTTGACCTCTCACCATCGTGACCATGAATGGAACCTTCCAGACAGCTTGGGCAGGAACTGCCCCTCCCGCAGGCATGAAGCAGTCCTGCCGTGGGACCTCTGCTTGGCACGCTTGCCTCTGTTTTTGCATCTTCTTGCCCTCATTTTATTCCCTCAGAATCTTGTCCTCCTTTTACAACCCAATTGCAGTGTCTCTTCCCCATCAAGTTCTGTTTATTGAGTGCTTACCATGTGGAACACATCGTGGTGAGCACAGTGCCTTATTTAACCCATGACCCAGAGAGCTGGGCTTTCTGCCCAGATACAGCAACTGAATAAGGGTGCCTCCCACAGTCATCCAACTAAAAATTGGTTCGCCTTTGTCCACATCCACCTGTAGCAGTCACACTGTATTGAAGACCAGTACATGCTGCCTCACTTTCCTACCATGTTTTATATTCCTTGAGATTAAATCCTGGTGTATACAACTCTGTGTTCACAGAGTCTTAGATATAGTGAAGCTCTTTTAGTGTTCACTGAATATGTGCATTTCAGTGGATAAATTTAGATAACTTATTTGGATAAATTCTACAAAGTCAGGTAGAAAAAGTATCAATCGTTTTCACAAAGTCAGAAGGGTAACGGCTTTGCCAAAAGTTGAATATCCAGGACAGGAAATGCAGGTAACTCCATAAGCCTGGCATTTGTCTTTGCCTACAGTTATGTTTCATTTCAGTCATTGATCACAACGGAATTGGGGGCCAAGCTACATGACTGGGTTAATGTGTTTTGTTGAAGAGCGCAAGTTTGCACCTGTGTACTTGTGGATGTTTGTGGGTGCACAGTGTCTGTTCACATGCGAGGGCACATGGGTGCACATGTACTTGCACTTTCTGGTGTTTCTGGAAATGCAGAAGCTGGAGAACATTTGGGTACCCATTCCACATCTAGCTAAGTCCTCATTTCCAAGCTAACCCATAACATACACATGCATACATATATTTGTGGGAAGAGTAGTTCTGGCCTGGCTCTCTGTGCTCCTCTCCCCCTCCCCACACTCCTGCCCATACTTCCCAGCCTGCCTGCTGATAGTACAGCTGTCGCAACAGGGCAGTGAGCAAGCACAGGGCCGATGTCTGTACACCATACAGTAATAGCACTAATCGTCAGAGCCATTCTTCTGTCCCTAATGCACAGAATTCGATGTGCTCATTTCATTATATATATGTTGTAAATCATACAAATTTGGGAGGTAAAGTGTCTTAGTATAATTTTCAGAATCTTTGCTTCACTACATTAGGACATTTCATCATTTCTGTAGCACTCGGCACTCGGGGTTTTAGTGGAAAAGCATTTTCTTTTCAACACATCCATTCTATAAGACAGGGCCTCTTCTTAAATATGATGGGTACATTATATTCATCATGTTTTTTTACACCGATTGCTTACCTAAATTACTCATCTTCTGTTACACATAGATCATAAGCATACAAGCATCCATGAATATATTATATTTCAAGCCAAATCAAACTACAGTCCTCATGTTGGTCATGAGTAAATGCAGCAATTCTGTGAATTGAGTAAAAATATTCAGCTATAAGTTTCCACATAATTTTTTATGACTTTATCTCTAGGCTTCATCACTGGCCTACATAGAAAACAATATTAGCATAAAATCATGTCCCCACCTTAGTACTCAGGAGCAGAGCCTGGACCAAGAATCCTCATTTCCAGGATGTACACCCTGGCCTGTTGCAGTGTGTGAGTGAGCATGCACTGACAGCCTAACAGGGCTTTACGAAGTGGAAGATCAGAAAGGGTCTGGATATTCTGAGGCCTGAACATCCCCACACAGTTGTAAAGCTACTCAAGGAACATAATTTAGTGATAGCTAACATGGAAGAGGCTATAGGCAATTTTTGTTATGCCTGTGTGTAAAGAGTACATTTTCAAAGGGGTCAGAGTAATAGTAGATGTGGAAACCAGGACATCCATAAGAAATTTCTTCACACAAGCTCTCCCAGAGGTTATATGGGATTCCTGTGATTAGATGATAGCTGTCATTTAGGCCTTTTCCTGTTGTCACCATTATCATCTTCTTCAAGTATCTATTGAGCAGTAGCCTGACACTGTGACATGTCTTCCTACTCATGAGAT
This sequence comes from Manis pentadactyla, assembly GCF_030020395.1. Taxonomy (NCBI): domain Eukaryota; kingdom Metazoa; phylum Chordata; class Mammalia; order Pholidota; family Manidae; genus Manis; species Manis pentadactyla. Next base: position 51,193,460 of record NC_080025.1, read on the forward strand.
GAGTGTCTCCAAGAACACAAAGACAATTGACATATTCCTAGCTCTGTAGACTCTCTGAAGTAATAACCAATTACAGCTAGATTCTGTGGACCCTGAACAATGTCCAAGTGACCTTTATTAAACCCTTAGTACCTAGAAGCACTTAAATACTTCAAAGCTTTCTGAAGTGCTTTCAAAGAATTAAGATGTAATGTGCAGCTACAAAGGACTGTTGCGCTGGGGTATAATCACTTTCATAACAATCTGTTATTTCATTCTTGTGGCATTTGGCAGAAACCATATGTCTGCAAAATCCCAGGCTGCACTAAGCGCTACACAGACCCCAGTTCCCTCCGGAAACATGTGAAGACAGTGCATGGCCCAGAGGCTCACGTCACCAAGAAGCAGCGTGGGGACATACATCCGCGGCCCCCACCACCACGAGATTCCGGCAGCCACTCGCAGTCCAGGTCGCCCGGCCGGCCGACTCAGGGAGCCCTTGGCGAGCAGAAGGACCTCAGCAACACTACCTCAAAGCGGGAGGAATGCCTGCAAGTGAAAACGGTCAAGGCGGAGAAGCCCATGGTATGTCATTCGCTGTCCTTCTGATTGTCCCAAAGCTGTCATAGGTAATTGTAAAGAGCTGGGTACTGCATTCAGAGGGACTGGACCACTCTGTCCTCACTTGCATCGGGCTAGCTGATTAAAGGAGGCAGGGACTCAGTGACCTGGATTGCTTATTTGGAGTTGATCTACATAGAATAACAGCTTAGAAAAGAGTTTCAAGGCTCCCTAATTGTTTTTAAAATTAATCTGAAACTATACCACCTTGTGGCAGGTAGAAGACACAATATGCCTACATTTTCAGTGGGCCTGTAATATAGAAAATTATTCACTCAGTCTTTCTCTAAACGTTTTCTGTCTTGTTGCTTTGCCCTGGTGACCTCAAGAAAAATAAGCCATGGTCCCTATTCTTAAGAAGTTCTTGGTCTAGTTAGATAGGCAGACCACCACATAGCAAATCCTTACAGGTCACTTTGATGGAGGCTTTAAACAGTATGTGTGAGAGCAGTTAAGAGAGGAGCTAACTGGCAGCACCCTGGAGGCAGAGGTGGCCGCCACAGTCCGTGCTCAGAGAGTGGAAGGAGCAGGTCCTGGCGGAGCCAAGCACAAGCCATGGGGCCCCAGGGGGATGTGCAGGAATATAAAGGGAGGAGGGTGAAAAGGGTCATGCCTTGCTGATGATGGGGGCTGGCACAGCATTGCTGATGTTTTCAGGAGAGACAACTCCAGTCCCAGTCTAGTGATTGGTTTGATAGAGACCATTTCTGCAGTGGTACCTGAACAGACGAGGTGGGGAGTTAGGGAGGGATCTGAAAGTTGTTATCACCAAAACTCATTATGATTTGGTGCCTGATAGGGTATATGAATTATGCCACTATTGGCTGCTTCTCTGACTTCAGTTGGTGATTTTACTTTATGTATGTGCTGTATTACAACCTCTAAAATTTTCCAAAAGACAAAAAGAAAAATGAAAATATGTGGCTCTTGGAGGAGATCCAATACATTTGCATTTGGCCATATGTATGATAGGGTCAGCTCTGGGAATGCGTCAGATTCTAGTCTGTCATGCTCTGGTTGTGGAAGAAATGTACCAATAAGAGTCATGTGCTTAGACTTCCAGATGCATGGGAATGATCAGGCAAGCAGATTTATACTTAGTGTGAGGAGGCATTTTCTTAAAATTAGAAAAGTCCAGCAATCCTATGAATTCCTGAGTAATGTTGTACAGCCGTACATATGGGTGGGAAATAATGCACATACAATTCCAGAATCGACAGTGGAATCAAATGACTTAGTGAATTTTAATGACTTATTGAATTTGTCTTTGAGCTCTTAAGAATCTTGAAAGGTGACATTGAGTCTAGCCAACATAATGCAAATGAGCTATCCAGATTTATCGTTATTTCCCTGTGGGTAACTGTATTTTACTCTCAAAGAGCACCTTAGTCAAAAGTTTACATATGTACTATGCCTGATCCCTATACTTTCAAATTAATCATTCATAGACTATTTCATATATATTTGTTTTCCAGAAACACATACCAATTTCCTAAAATAAAGCCCACCTGTTTAATAATTGGGCAGAACATTCACCAATGTATCTTCCAGCAGTTAATGAAACAAGGAGAGCAAATTTGTGGTCCCCTAGATTACGTCATCAGAAGACATTGATTTATGTTCTCAGGATATCCTAAGAATCCAGAGTTTCTTGTACCTTTAATGTATATCCCGAGCTCAAGCAAACTGTCATCTCCTCTCCAAAAACCCATTATTTAAAGAGAGAATTGGTAGAAATAAAAATTTATAATGATTTGGCTCAGTGAAATCTGAGATACCCCAAAATGTGAAATATTTCATAAAGTAATTAAATCATAGAAACATGGGGCTGGAAGAGATTATAGGGATTGAGACTCTGCCCCATATTTTACAGGTGAGGAAACTGAGGCTCAGTGAGGTGATAAATTAATCAGATTTCCACAAGAGACTGTTTTACATGTAACATGCACACACATACAAATATAAGTAGATATCTTCACAGACATTTACTAACACACGAGATTTACCTTTCTAGTATTCTTTCTTTAAAAACTTGTCTTTGATTTGTTCATTGTGCTATGAATTAAATTCTTTCTTCTTTTTTCTTATTAATCCAACATCTCTTCTGTGTAATGCTCCTAAATGTCTTGTTCTCACTTCCTAAGGACAGTGGGTAATAAGGTGAGGGAATTTCAGCTTCTCTGCTGTTTTTGTCTTGTTTTGATTTCATTTTAACATTTAATTCATATTTTTTTATCTTTTTTTTTTCATTTTTGTGCTTTGTGATATCTTTGGTGGTGAACATTAACTCAGATGTGTTTCAAACACAGAAGCAATGTGGTTTGAACATTCAGCATGTGGAAATGTGGAGTTAGATGGTGAAATTCATTGTTCTATCTGTCCAAGTGATAAATCATAATAAGTCATACTGGGGCCTACCAAGCAGATGTTCTTAAAGACTGATTACCATATTGGCTAGTATAAATTCATTCTGGGACCAGACATGTACCACTTCTTTTTTGAGGAAGACCTGGACACATTTGTCTTTGGCAATTTAACCTATATTTAAGTGTCTGAGCTGCTTTAAGCAGCTTTCTAATTATAAGTGCAATTGTGCCTTCTTCTGTGCCCTATGGAAGTATGTTCCTGCATGTGCATGTGTACATACAGTACACACGGATTCACATACACACACACATACTGATTTGACAATCCAAACACAAGGCATCCAAAACCATGGGTGCTCCAAGTCCCATGGGCAGGAGCGAGTCTGGTACCCCAAGACTGCTAAAGCGAAAACTGGAGCAAGACTCTGTGAACTCGTGATCAAGTTCGTGTGCCTTATTTTGCTCTGCTTGGTTGCCCAGGACAACCTTAGTGTGTCATGTGACACTCGCCTAGAAAGTGTTCATTTGCTTGGGTGTATGTACTGTGGTTGCAGAAAAAGTGTAATGGGTTCTGCCGAGCAGCGGAAGGGTCCAAAGCCCCCACCCCCACCCCCACCCCCGGCAGAGTGCATGCCACCTGAGATAACAGGAGTCTGGAACTGATGGTCTGTAGTTACCTGTCCCTTGGGAATTTGCTCTCTGGGCTACTGTCAGGCTCCAGTTTTTAGAGTAACACCAGAGAAGGTGTTGCAGAGGCATGACAGTAACGCCAGGCTGGGAGCCTAGGCTGGTCGCACCACTGACTTTGTGACTTCGGGAGTTTGTGGCCTTGGGCAGTCACTGAACTCTAAACATCACTATTCTTATCTGCACAAAAAGGGTTAGACTGTTCATCAACCAGGGCTCCAGCCAAGTTTTAGAACAGCTCTAGGTGGTTCAGAGTGCTCACTGTAGGCCATTTTATAGTGCTCTGTGGACTTGAAGATGGTGAGCTTTCTACTTCCGGTCTCCAGCACCCCTGGAGGGGACCTTTCCCTGAACTAAGACCCCATGGACTAGATCAAGTTCCCATCTAGTTGCAGAATTGTCTTCACCAGTCCACTTAGCTCAGGTTAGGGAAACACTGCCTGGTCTCCTAGGTCATTCCCCAGACTGTGGAGGGCTGGGGCCTGCAGCTTTCCTCCACTCTGGGTGTACTATAGAGCAGAAGCGATGAGATACTGAAGTTTTACTTCTTACAGCTGCCTTCAGCCTCACCCTGATTGAGGTTCTACAAAGCAGGAGAATGTAGAAGGCAGGGGGAGAGGTACAGGGAGCGTGGGGGACCAGCCCTGAACAGCTCTGAGCAGCTCTGGTGGAGAGGAGGTACCATGTGCTTGTGGCACACATCGACATGTGTGCTTTAGCTGAGCAAAACGGACCCGAGGACTGAAGCCACCTGGGAAAATAAGAGCTGCTAATGCTCTCAGAGCCAGTCAGTTACTATTGTCCAGGTCTTTTTATACTTTGTGAGCTCTCAGACCTCACACTTAATTCCCACAACAATCCCTTGGATAAGTAAATGGTCTCTCCTTTTTACAGATAAGGAACCTGAGGTTTAGAGTGACTGAGTAACTGGCCCAAAGAATAGTCATGGGAATGAGGTTGGGACTGAGGAAGTGTGTTTGCAGAGCTGGCCTTTGGGCAGGATTTCATGACTGATGCCATGCCAGTCCCACCACACCCGGCATGCCCTGCTGTTCCGTGCCCCCGCTACACATCCGTCTGGCCTCCCATCCATCACTGTGGTCCAGAGAGGCCACTTCCATTCACCTGAACATAGTTCTTCTCATTCAATGCACTGAGAGGCCTGCAGGTCTGGATCTGCAGGCACTCTCATTTATGGCTCCCTTCCTCTTTTCCTTCCCAGTAACACTTCCTTCCTTTCCTCTGACCCCCACAGACATCTCAGCCAAGCCCTGGTGGTCAGTCTTCATGCAGCAGCCAACAGTCCCCCATCAGCAACTTTTCCAACAGTGGGCTCGAGCTTCCTCTGACTGACGGTGGTGTAGGAGACCTGGGCGCCATCGACGAAACCCCAATCATGGACTCGACCATTTCCACTGCAACCACGGCCCTCGCTTTGCAAGCCAGAAGGAACCCGGCAGGGACCAAATGGATGGAGCATGTAAAACTAGAAAGGCTCAAACAAGTGAATGGAATGCTTCCTCGACTGAACCCTATTCTACCCCCCAAAGCCCCTGCGGTCTCTCCTCTCACGGGAAACGGTGAGTTCCGCACCCGACTGCTCAGCGTTTGCTCTTCTTTTCATTGCAGCCAGACACTGCGAGAGGTTTTCTGTATGCTAGTTTCTTCACCAGTCCTAAATTATGCTACAGCCATACATCCTACTGTTGCCATTCTGGAGAGTCCGTAGTTTAAAAGCAAGTAGGAAGAGGGTAATAATAAAACAAAAAGTAAGACTGCATGACTCGGATGGTGGAGTCATAGCTCTTGCACTGGAGAAAGGACAGCCCAGCAGCAGGGGTGGCTGTGGTCAGCACCTGTATCTGGTATCCACAGTCTACATACAGCCAGGAGGTCAGTAGCTACTTTGATATTTGCCCAGGATAATGAAAAGCAAGCAAGCTTCGCCATCGTCAGCCCCAAGTGAGATTCTGCTTCTGAGATGGCACTGAATGCCTGGAGCATATCATTAGGACGAACCTCCTCACATCTGCAACTCAGGTGTGTTGCACTTTCGTAAGATGTTCCGGGAGGCCCCGAGTGTGGATATGAAACTCCTGGAATGCCTCCAGCCTGCAGACTTGCCCATGAGTTGAGCACTGTGTATACCCCGAGGTTGTATATTTTGCCCTCATACTGCGCCTGTGAAGGAGTTCCACTCATCCGGGGAGGAGGTACTGTTCTGTTGCGTCCAGGCATTGCCCAACCTCGCCTGTGAGCTTGTAAATAAAATGTTACCGGCCCCCAGCCACCTTCATTCCTCCACTGTCACCTAGGGCCCATTGCTGCTGCCCAGCAGAGGCAGGTAGAAACCCCCTGTGACCGAGACCACCCGGCCAGGGAAACCCACAGCAGTTTCTTCCCCGCCCTTTACAGACAGCTTGTCGCAGCCTGTTTTCCATTACCGTCAAATTAATCCCTCTCTCCCACGCTCTCCCTACAGGCACACAGCCCAGTACCAGCTGCAGTCTGGGCGGGCCCATGACCCTCCTGCCGAACAGGAGCGACCTTCCTGGCATGGACATCACCATGCTGAGCTCGCTTAGCCGGCGGGACAGCAGTGCCAGCACCATCAGCTCCGCCTACCTGAGCAGCCGCCGCTCCTCGGGTATCTCCCCCTGCTTTTCCAGCCGGAGGTCCAGTGAGGCGTCCCAGGCCGAGGGGCGGCCCCAGAACGTGAGCGTGGCCGACTCCTATGACCCCATCTCCACCGACGCCTCGCGCAGGTCCAGCGAGGCCAGCCAGTGTGACGGCCTGCCCAGCCTGCTCAGCCTCACGCCGGCCCAGCAGTACCGCCTGAAGGCCAAGTACGCAGCCGCCACGGGTGGGCCGCCGCCCACGCCGCTGCCCAACATGGAGAGGATGAGCCTGAAGACCAGGCTGGCCCTGCTGGGCGACGGCCGGGAGCCGGCGGGGCCGCTGCCCCCTGTGCTGCCCCCGCGCAGGTGCAGCGACGGGGGCGCGCACAGTTCCGGCCGGCGACCCCTGCTGTCCCAGGACGCACTGGGCAATGGCATGCGGCGAGCCAGCGACCCCGCGAGGATGGGCTCAGACAACCTGGCCCTGCCCAGGGCACAGCGCTTCAGCAGCCTGCACAGCGTCCATCACCCGTCTCTGCCTCCATCCCTGGAGAAGCGTAACTTAGTGCTCCAGAATTACACACGGCCCGAGGGCAGCCAGCCCCGCCACTTCCAGTCCTCTCCCTGTCCCCCAAGCATTACCGAGAATGTCACCCTGGAGTCCCTGACCATGGACACCGATGTGAACCTGAACGACGAGGATTTCTTGCCTGATGATGTGGTGCAGTACTTAAATTCACAGAACCAAGCAGGATATGTGCAGCACTTCCAGGGCGCCATCTCTGACGACAGCAAAGTGCCCCATGGGCCCGGCTTGGGGAGCGGGCACTGCGACTTTGACCCACCTGGGCTGCCAGACAGCCAGGCCAGCCAGCAGTACCGCACGCTGGAGCGGCCCTGCGCCGAAGCCAGCAAAGCCGACCTGCCCATTCAGTGGAATGAAGTCAGCTCCGGCAGCACCGACCTGTCCTCCTCCAAGCTCAGGTGTGTCCAGAGGTCACCAGTGCAGCAGCCTCGAGCCTTTGCATTATACAGTATGGGCATCGCCCCGCAGAATCCCTTGAGGAATGGGGCTGGCCCGGCGGGGGAGTACCAGACCCTCGGGGAGCTTGGCGGCTCCTACGGCAGCCCTGAGCACTTGGTGAGCCACAGCAGCATAGCTGGCACCAATGGGCACACCTTCCACGAACAGCCCTGTAGGGCTCACCAGTATGGGAGCTGCCTCAACAGGCAGCCTGCAGCCCCCAGCTCACTTGATCGTGCCTGTGGTTCTGGGACTCAAGTAGCGAAGCTGAATACTACCGCCATGCAAGGGAACGGGAACCAGCAGGATTTTGGCATGTCAGTGGTGCCCAGTGGGTCAGCTGGCAGCACAGTGAACAGCATGCTGACCCAAGACACGGTGGGACAGGGGTATGTGGCACATCAGCTACTGAGCAACAGCATGCACCACCAGGGGGCAGGCCGCCCCAGTCAGCAGATGCTAGGGCAGGTTAGTGCTACCTCACACATCCACGCCTATCAAGGGCCAGAGGGCGGCCAGCCAGGGCCTCCCAGCCTCAGCGGCCAGCCGCCAAACTTGGCAGCACTCAGGGGCTACCAACCATGTGGTGGCTACGGGGCCAGCAGGCAGCAGGCTGTACCAAGGGGCAGCCTTGCTCTGCAGCAAGGACCACTCAGTGACACCAATCAGACCTGCAGGGTGACCAGCATCAAGGTGGAGATGCAAGGGCAGCCCCATCAGTTCTGTTCCAATGGGCAGAGTTACTCTGGTCAGTTCTATGACCAAACCATTGGCTTCAGTCAGCAGGACATGAAAACAGGGTCATTCTCCATTCCAGAAGCCAACTGCCTGCTCCAGGGGGCCAGCGCCGAAGACTCTGAATTACTGTCCCCAGGTGCTAACCAGGTAACGAGCACAGTTGACAGCCTTGACAGCCATGACCTGGAAGGGGTGCAGATTGATTTCGACGCTATTATCGATGATGGGGACCATGCCAGCCTGCTGTCAGGAGCCTTGAGCCCAAGTATCATTCAGAACCTTTCCCACAGCTCTTCGCGCCTCACGACACCTCGCACCTGCCTCCCATTGCCAGCGCTGTCTGTGAGCACCACCAACATGGCCATCGGGGACATGAGCTCTTTGCTGACCTCCCTTGCGGAAGAAAACAAGTTCCTTGCAGTCATGCAATAGGCATTAGGAAGAACGATGGCCACAAACATGAACTTTAGGAGTTTAAAAGATTAAATTGACTCAGTTTTTTGCTCATTTGTTTTTTCTAGTTCTGTATGTATTTTAGCAATCTCATCTCACCTAACTGGGATGTGTTTCAAGTATATTCCTTTTATGGAAAAGGACTCTGAGAAACCCTAAAGTATTCTAGGGAGAAACTGTCTTCCATTTCAGTTTTGAATCAGTATTGTTACACTCAAGTCACCCTCTTTTTTTAAAACCTGTAAACCCGCCCCCTTCTTAGTAAACCAGTGTAAATGCGTGAAGTGCACGTTCGTTTTTTTCTTAGAAAGGTCAGACTGAAGGATCTGAGATACTTATCTATTACTCAGAGGAAATAGGAGTTGGTGTGCTTTTGACCAAGGGGTTACACTTCCAGCTTTTAAACCTTACCTTTATATGCTCAACATTTTGCTTTTGGTTTCTGTTTTGTTTAGTTTTCTGAGTTCCCATGTTGGGCACAAGAATCAGAATATGGATAATGAGTTCAAGAATCATTTGTGGGTGCACTGGAGCACTGATAACACGTCTTTGACATGCTTCCCACCCCTAATTCAATTCAGGGCATACTTTTGACAGTTACACACAGATGGAATTTTGGGACTTTTGCGAATGAAATCATTTGCTCACACTTTGGGTTTAGAATTCTTCCTGTCCACAGTGTGCTTTGGGTGGGTCCATCTGTATGGTCAGTTCTCAGTTATCTACTTTGCCTCTTCTCCATCTTCCAGTGTTGTCCAGCACTCCAGGGGGAGAGGTCAGGGCAGCTGGGGTCACTCAGACACGTTGCTCCTTTCCTCTGTTCTGGTAAGAAGTTAGGTAGATGGTAGATTGAAGCCACCGGGTAGAATTAGTTTGGGGAATAATTGTGGGTTTTCTGTATTCATCGTTGAGTTCCAGCTCTTTACCCATTATCATAGATGACTGAGAATTGATTATAGTTCTAAGTATATAGGTATTTAAACAACTCCACAGCCAGCTATGTCATTAACGTGTATTAATTCCACTATAGCGAAGGAGTATTTCTATTCTAAGCACCCTATTTTAAGGGATTTATAAAACTTAGGTGTCAAAGAGAAAGTTCACAATGATATTTGGAATAAATTGCTTCAACCACTTTTAGTATTTGTGAGCTCTAGGGAGAATGTTTATCTCTGTGGATGCCTTTTGTTATACCCTGTATATCAAACGGTGCATCCATTCAAGAAGTTAAACGTTCTATGCAGTTAGTCCTTTATGGGAATTTCATTTGTACTTTTGTTAAGATTTGAAAAGTGCAGCTACTTCCCACGTGCAGTTGTGACACAAAAGACATGTGATGTGTGCACAGAGTACATGGATTATACAGCATTTTACTTTAAGGAAGATGTAAACTATTAAAATAGTAACACCTCAGACTACCTGCTATATTCTGTCCCGCTGACCCTGAATTTGAATTTATCCAAAATGATTCATGCGTCAATGGTGTGGCCTTCTCCATCTTTTTCCTACCATTGAAATTAGTATGAGAAAAACAAAATCAAGTCAAATCAAATATTAAATGATAGAAAGGATGTTAAGGACCAGCCCATTTTTCTCATATTTATGTTCTCTTATTTGGACCAGGAATCTCAGCATGGAGCTAAATTTGCCGTTTGGGTCTTTGTGGCTTAGACAGTTGGTTTTGCTTTCAACTAGATGTTCCTGAAAACCCTCAGAGGCGTGCTGAGATTTCTCCTGCCATCTACCTAAATGCATCTTCTTTTAAGTCAAAGGATGCATCCGCTTTGCAACAGAGCCCAAAAGCAAAATACACCTACTGATCTCAGCTCAGTCAAGTCAAGTCCACACCACTTTCCAATGGAAAAGGCAAGCCTTTTTCTGTGTTCCTCAAACAGGTCCAGATCTGGTCACAAAATAAATTATCTATTCCCTGAATCTTTTTTCCATGAACCTCACAATCTCTGAAGTCCTGGTCTTGCATATTCTTAGGGTTTGCCCAGATTCCTTTCTTCCTCTTGGTGTCAAAGCTTGGAGCCTGGGTGTCCCCCAGTCTCCTGAGCAGAAAGGGGAGGGTGGTCCCTGGACCATGCTGACCTTCCCATCCCTCAGAGCCCTTTCACAGTAGTATTCCTGGGCATGAGCTGCATTCCTAACTGCCTTGACTTCCCACAGCACCTCCGCCCTTTGGACAAGCATGGGCTGCAGGTGGGTGGGCACTCTTGTCATCTGGGGCCTCTGCATCTTTCTTTGGTTTCAGGAGATTCTCTGGGTTGGCCCCCTTTCTTTGCTTTTACTTCTTCTCCTTGTTTTCCTTGCTACTGCCTTTAGATTTGCAGGAGACACTCAGAGCTCAGCTGAATATTTGGCTGCTCTCCGTGGAAATCTCAGAAGTCTGGGGGAGAAAGGAGAGTGGAGAAGAAAGCATGCTTGTCCAGCAGTGCAGTAATCTCTCATAACAGTGGAAGGAAGGGCTTTTGGGGGCCACCTAGAAGTGTCCTTTCTGCACATGGGGCTCTGTAGACTTGGCATCTCTGGAATCCGCCTCCAGCCCCCGACCTTTTCTCCACCTCTCTGACTGGTGCATTTAGGGAGACAGTGCTGACTCAGTCACGTCATTTCCTACTTTTTAATGCAGCTTATTATACATGGTACTCCTGTTTAACACCTGTTTATAAAAACACATGTTTTTATTTGTTGAGCCATTTTGTTTTATTTTTAAAGGATTAATTACACTGCCCCTGCTCCTTACACACTGGCTCATCCTCTCCGGCCGCAGAGTTTTTGATTCTTGAGACATACGTGCCTTATTTTATGTTAAACTTGTCTATGCGAGGGACCAGTGGGTGTTGGCAAATCAGGGCTCGAGGCTGTGCGCTCAGGCCACAAGCACACAATTGTAGCAGAGTGTGAGCTGTCTTATAACCTGGTTTCCCATGTTGTTTTGAACTGATAGGAGGATGTTCTCTTCTGATAAGTTCCTGTTGTGTATCCTGCAAACGTGTAAAAATAAAACACAAGTTCATTTTTTTTCAACTTTTTTAGATTTTTAAAAAATAAAATGTGTAATCCTTTTTTAAAAGAAACACATGTAAATACATTTAAGTATTGTAGGCATAGTGTTCGGATGTGGCCGGTCCCGGGCCTTCCTCAGATCAGCCTGCAGCCCCCCGCGATGCCCCGGCGCCCACCTTGAGCCCAGGGCTGCAGCCCCGCCACAGATGGACTCTACTTTTGCTTTCAGAACCACTTAGTCCTTTTGTAACAAAGAGAAAGAACAATGTTTCTTACAATGTCAATAAAAAACTCTTTGTACTGAATTTTTTCTGGAATTGTTTATTTAATTCATAGCTGAATGGGAAAAGTACTTTCTTATGTAAAAATGTAGATCCTGTGTTTAGAACCAGACCCCTCCACCCTGACATATAAGCTGAGTGGACTTTTGCCCAGAGACCCAGATTCCTCATCCTTAACATGGGGAAATAGATGCCTGTACACCTGCTAGTGGTGATGTGAGGGTGTGTCCCTGGGAGGCAGGCCAGCTGCAACCATGATTGTTTTTCTCAATATTATCACTTTGCCAAACTCTCTGAGGAAGGAGGTGAATATGGTGTAATATCTAACAACTGAACTTGTCCCTCTTTTATACATTATACTCTTGTTTCATGGGGTAGAGGGTATAACACATGTTAACAGTAAATCTGGCATGGCCCAAGCCTAATTTTAAGAGGCTTTAAATAACTGACTTGGGATAGAAATAGAAGCAATTTCTTTCATTTGTCTTCCCTTAGATTTTATTTTCAATGTTATTTTCCAGATCATCACAAAAGACTCCAAAAGGGCCTCCTTCCTCTTTCTGAGTAGCAGCAGTTGTTCTCATTGCAGGGTTGCAAGAATGGGTGTGGCTTTCATGTCCACGCATGTGCACGCCCACACCCATATGCACTAGCACGTGTCCTAGGGCACCTTCAGACCTGTGGGTGATGGGTGTGTCCTGCCCTGTCCTTTAGCAGGGATTTTCAGTCATAGGGTAGCTTCCTGCTTTCCTAGTTTACTAGGCAGAAGTTCCTCCTATAAATCCAAAACACTTTGCTTTCATAACTAGATCCTTAACATAAGGTATCCAAATGAATTTGGGGGAAAATAATTCAACATAAAAATATGAATTTACACCCCTGCTTTGGGGATAAATCATTAGTTTCCAAAGATGCATGCCGCATAGCAAGTCAAAATAAATAAGAAAAATGAGGTTAACAGAAAGACAAGAAGGTAATGGGATGCCCCAAGAGAGGCACATGACAGATTGCGTTCAGTTCCCGCGAGCTGCAGAAAGGTGTGGCCCCAAGCTTTGCTTAAAAATGCCTCCTTGTGCAGGAGATTTGAAGGAAACAGAGTTTGAGTACAATGGTGGAGATGTGATCCATTTGGTATTTCATAAAGATGTATTTAAGTGATTTGGGGAATTCAAACACATTATATATTACCCAAATAAGAATATAATGGGAGATTGCTAGAATAAATGGAAAAATTAACACACTGCCAAAATGCCTTATTCATTCTTTTTTCCTCCAGGGTTCTCTCTATTTTCTTGTCCATTAACCCCCTTCAGTTTTATATTACAGTGTATTTACTACTCCAAATACAATCTGGGCTCATCTTGCCTTTAATAGTACCTTAAAAAAAAAACTCATTTTACCAACACAGACCTGGTTTATGTCTTATCTACCTATATATTCAACCTCTTTGCAATTTTTAGAAACAGTAATCAGATGTCAGCTGTTTTAGGCTATTTTTTTCTTCCCATACATTGTGCTGTCATAGGCATTAGCCCCTACTCACCCAGGTGAGGCACGGAATCTCAGCTTCTACAGGTGTTTTCACCTGCCATGAAGCTTCCCTTTCTTCCCACCGCTTCCACCCTCCCTCAACACCCAGTGGTAGGTTATGAGGGTCCCTGCCTTCAGAGAGCTTACAGTTTATGTGGGGATATTGCACAGACAATAGGTACATACTCTGTTGACTTACAGTGCTGCCTGCTTATCTAACATTTCATTCAGATGCTTTGCTAGGGCCGAGAGATGGGCAGACGAATAAACCGCTGTGTGCCCAAGAGTTTCTAGCCCCGTGGGAGGGGTAGACATGTAAGCACATGACACAATGGTGTGCTACAGTGGGAAATGTTCAAAGGGAAGATCCGCTGAAGGCGTTCTCCAGCTGAAGTGCACATGGTGGTGCATCGCAACCTCAGTGTTACTGGCATTGTGGGCCACGCAATTCCTTATTGTGGGGACTGTCTTATGTCATGGAAAATGTTTAGTGGCATTCCTGGCCAATACCCACTGGATGCCACTAGCATCCCCCTGTCAAGCTGTAACAACCAAAAGTGTCTCCAGAGATTGCCACATGTCCCTTGGAGAGAAATTAGTGCCAGGTTCAGAGGCTCTGGTTTAAGGTTCAAAAATACAAGGAGAGACCTACTGCAGGCAGGTGTCCAGGAGAGAGATTCAAGTACAGACCCAGACTTGGGGAGCTTTTAGTACACAGGTGATGGGGAAGCAAATGGTGAGAGCACCACTACCGGGCACAGTGCCGGGGAGACTAACGAACACCCCCCACCCAGGAGCACTGGCCCCAGGGACCACGAGAAGCGGTGGGCTCCGTGAGGAAGCTGGGCAGAGGAGGTGAGGGAGGGCGGAAGGCAGGGGAGATGGTGTGCGCTGGGAACCGAGGGACGCAGATTTCAGGAGGCCACCATGGTCAAAGACAACCTGTAGGTGGAGTAACATTTGGACTGAAAAACACTGGAGTTAAAAGTTGGGAGACCCTGGGTGACTGGGCGGGGGGATGTTTTTCAGTGGGTGGTAGTTGGGAACAGAAACAAGAGCACTGTACTGGAGGATCAGGTGACACATGATGCAAAGGGGAATCTGGTGGCCTCTTCAAGTAGCATGCCACATTTCACCGCCTCCAAATGCCCCAATACCAAGACACAGTACTCCACGTTCCCACTAAGAAAGAGCCCTGCAATTCAACGGTGATAAACTGCTTCTTGTCTCCTCAAAGACTCTTACAAGCTCAGAGGTGGGACCAAGGTGGGGAAAGTGGGCACCTCGGAGAGTGTGAAATGCGTTATTTCCAAGGGAAAAGGAAGAGTATGCGGTCCACGAGAGGTGGAAATGGGTTTTTCTTACGGTCGTTCCTTCCCTCCCTCCCTCCTTCCTCCTTGAATGCCTGCGGCCTGACCGTGTTAATCACCCAGTAAGAAGAAAGGAGGCGGTGGATGCCGCATGGGCAGAGCGGCGGTGAAAGGGACCGCACGGCAGGCAGATGCCTGTGCTGAGAAATGCGGGAAGGAGGCAAGGATCAGGGCAGGCGTAGACAGATGTGTACAATGGATTTGCTGGGACAAGATTCAGGTCAGAGATTATTTTGATGTCTTGGGGAAAATAACTTTTAGAAATACCTTCTGGCCGTGGTGGTGGTGTGGAGGAGAAGGGAGTGGAGGAGAGAACCTGGAACAGACACAGGGCCCAGAGCCGCCGTGCTGCGGGGAAGCAGGAGACTGGGCATGCGCGGGCGGCAGTGGGCTCTGCACCCCAGCTCGTACCAGCCCCGAGCTCTGCACAGACACACAGCGCCCCAGCTGGGGGGGTGCGGGGAGGACCAGGCCCAGCGGGGCTCTCCGTCACTGGCTCATCACCAAGGAAGCAAGGAACTTCTAAGGAATCCTCATTTAATAGTGCGTAGGGTTTGGTGGGTTTTGTTTTTTAGCATGTTAGGGGACCATGTGAATTAAAATAACAGGTTAATTCCCCACTCTTCTGTCTCTTCCTTCCCACTCTGCACGGCTGGCTCACCCCTCCCTCTAGCCCCTGTTTTCCTTTCGTCTTGAGCCTGCCCAGGCCTGGCTGAGTGAGAAGTGAGCGGTGCCTGGCAAGTCTGCCAGCTGAGTTGGAAGGAGCGCTGGCGGCGCCGAGCTTCTGGAGTGGCCCGAGGGCCCCAACCCTGGTCACAGGGGGAGCTGCTGATGCTGACTTGGTTCACGTTACCAGGCTAGGGGAGGGCAGCATGCGTGGTTTGGCTTTGCTCTCTTCCTGAACTGTGCAGGTCTAGCTGAGCTTCTTGCTCAAGCTCTATCTAAAAGATTCCCCGTCACCCCATTAAAGGCAGCTAACCTTATCCTGTCTCTGCATTTGAAATAGGTCTAGCCTCGGAACGTGTTCTCCTGGTGCCATTGATAAGAAGGCTGTCACAGCAGTCACCTCGGTCTGTGTTCTCCTGCCCAAACCATCGAAATAACCCACCTAGTATGCGATTGGTAGTATTTATGGCCTAGGGTGTTGGTCCTGATGTTCCGCTAATGCCCCAACAGCTGGGGACCTTTACTTTCTCTGAGGCCAGGGGAGGGAAGCCAGCAGTCTGCTCCTTTGTGGAGGACCTATCTAGGAGAACCCCAACTCATGCAGGGCCCCTGGAGGATGAGAGAGAGAAAGTGTGTCTCTGCCAGCCGCCTAGCACATTTTGAATACTGCTGGCCCCAGATCAGAGTTCCTTGCTGCAGCTCTGAAGCCTAGTGTGCCCACAGATTCCAGAGCCCAGACGTGACCCCAGCTCAGCAGTTGGGCTGCAGCCCCTCCGAACTGGCAGACGCAGGCCCCCAACCTTCGTAGCTTGTGGGGGCGAAAGGCGCTGCGGAGGTGTGATTCACTGGGTTCCCAGAGGAGAGGAAGGCAGCCAGCTGGCAGGGGATTAGTGAACAGCCAGGCCAAGGAATTCCACTGCTGTTTGGATGGAGACAAGCAGCTAGCTACCTCCCTCCTCCTCCTCCCCTGCTGAGGCCTGGAGATGGAGGCCAGCCAGGGCACAGGGTGGGGGAAGGGACAGAGCCAAGCTGCTCTGCCGACCACCAAGATAAGGCTCTGTGGCTGTGTCCCCAGTGAATCAAGGCAAGAAACACTTGCATTTTCATTGGAGATTTTCCTGACCCCTCCAGATGTTTACTCAAAATATACCTAGATTCATTGCCCAGGGGTAATTTCTTAATAAGGATATTTGGTAGGCAAGAAAAATAATTCTGGCTAACAAACAAAACAGCCTCATGGGGAGGTCACAGCTCAAGGATTGTCTACAGTCTCCCAAGTAAGAGGACTGCCCCTGCGACTCAGCTATCACAAGCCTTCCAAGTCACCATTAGCTGCAGACTCATCGCACAGCCATTCCTGACCCTGCTCTGTGAACCTAGACCCCTCCACCCTGACACCCGTCATTTGACTTATGTCCTTTCGAAGATGAAGTCATGACACTTTATGATAAATAATTCCCCTAAAGTTTATGCAAAGAACAAAACCAGAGACCCCATGCAAGCGCCAAGCTCCCTCCCCCTCAAGCTGAGATAAATGTGTCACCTGAGGTGGGTTCAGCCACCTCTGCCCTATGTACAGGGCAACAGTAAATGGCACTCTCTCCTGAGTCTCCAAGGTGGTTGGGAGGAGAACAGAATGTTCCCTCGACCTGCAAGCCAGAAGGTCAAGGAAAAGCCTTCTTTAGGCTGCTTTGCCCCAGGGGGTCTCTGCAGGCTGTGCGGCTTTGGAGGAATTACCATCACTTCCCACTGTTCCAAATGAACACCAACAGCTTCCAACATGGCAATGGCCCAGCTTGTTTGAAATGCATTCTGAGGCTATCCTAAATCAAGAGGATTGAACAGTCAGCTGAAAGGAAGGCTTTTGAAAGGGGAGTTTCATCCATCCTTGCAACCTTGTGAGCTAGGATTCTAGCTTCCTGCTGCTTCCCTTTCAAGGAAGTACAGAGCTCATGGCCGGTCGGGGGTGTCCTACAGTCCAGGCCTGGCACTCTCCTTGCAGACGCAGCTGCTAGTGTAGACCCACGAGTTAAGAGCTCCGTCATCCACAAGACTGGCTCCACTTCAGAAGCCAGATGCTCCAAGCCCAGGGGGTCCCCAGCCCAGCTGTACCTCTGACTGGCTGGCTATAAATTCAGGGGTTCCCATGTAATTCTCTAGAATGAGTCATAGAACTCATGAAAGGCTTATACTTCTGCTCACAGTTTTACTAAAAAGGCTGCAGTTCAGGAATAGCTAAGTGAGTATGGGAGGGTCCTGAATGCAGAGCTTCTGTCCCCCACAGCATGGAGTCAGGATCTGTCACCTTGTGAGCACAGGTGTGTATTCACCAACCATAAGCCACTGAGTCCCAGTGCCCAAGAGTTTGCTAAGTAGGTGTAATTGACAGGATCATAAAATCACTGCCATGTGGATTCACTGTCTCTAGCCTCCCTCCCAATGATCTAGCCACGAGTTGGTTCCTCTGGTGGCCAGTCCCCTCCCCTCCTGCCCTGGGACTCACCAGCAGTCACCTCATTAACATAAGCTCAGGCGTGATCCAAGGGGCTCAGGAATAACAGAGGCACTGCTCTTACTAGGGAGATTCCAAGAGTTTTGTAATTTCTCCAAATCCTTTGATACAACAGGGGGATTCTTTGTGGAAACATCCAGAACGGAAAATGAAGAATAGATGAGAGCAAGATGCAGGTGGAGAAACAGGGTCCCAGCTCACTGGCGGAGAGCTGGCCCGGCTCGCACCAGGATGGACCTCAGCTAGGTGGGTGTGCAGCTTCGTTCCTCACCTGAGCCTCAGTGAGCTCATCCGCACAAGTGGCTAAATCACAGTGTCCACACCAGAGCTGTTGTGAGGAGGGCTTGAGGTTGTGCAGAGAAAATGCCCACGTGCAGCTGCCAGCACACCCTCAATGAAAGCATTTATCATTGTTGCTATTTTTCTTCCCTCCCCAGGCAGTGATTCCATGCAGCTGCAGTGCAGGACAGGAGGACGGCAATATGAGGAGGATTAGGGCCCCTTGGAGCCCCGAGTCCTTAGAGAGGGATGCACTGAGGTCCTTACTCACCAGCCTGCCTGCCTGCTTGTCAGTTCTTGACTCACAGAACTGACCATCTTGCGCTCCTGGGGCAGTGTTCTCAGAGGTGAGAACAGCATACCCACAGGATTTCTTCATTCACACCCACTGCAGAGGAATCAGAAAGTGCGAAGAAGAAAAACTGAAGCTGGCATGTGCAAAGTATCTTAGGTTCTTGATAGACAGTCATGCTAGAATTTAGATTTCTTAATTCTGAAAGAGCAAAGGAATACAATGATTTTTTTAAAAGGTGTTTTATTATCACATATACCTGCCCCACACATATAGTTGCACAGTCCAAAGCTACCCTGCCTCCCTCCCAATCTCGGCTCCCACCTCAGCAGGTCAGCAGGACCCATGCCCCCTTTGGCTGCTGTGAGAACTACAGGTTCAAAGACAATCCTGCTCAGCCTCATGGATCACTGGACCAAATTCATCCTCCGTTAACTCACTGGAGTAGTTTTGAAAGTGAATGATCATTTTCCAGCAACTACTTTATCACAACTTTTGTTCTTCAATTATTTACGATTTAAGATAAAAACCTTTCAAAGGATTCAAGAGTATGACCCAGTGGTAAGTCTGGTGACTAGAAACATGTCCTATTTCTGTGCAAAGACAGCCACTCTTAATATTTTGATCTGCTTACTCCCAGGCTTTTGGTGATGTGTTTTTTCAAATAACACTTATTTTTATATTTTAAAATGAACACATACCCTTTGTGGAAAGTAGAGAAAAAGTCAAAAGAAAAAAAGTCACTTGTCAACCACCCAGAAATAACTGCTGTTGACATTTTGTGATTGAATTCTGGGTCTTCCTTGGATACATAACATTCATTTTCTTGCAATGTCATTAAACATTGTTTAACAGCACGTGGATGTGAGCAAGGGAAAGGAAAAGCCAGTGACAGGGGATCATGGAGTTGGACCATTGCCCCTGTGCCGAGGTCTTCCTGCCTCTTAGCTGCAGGCTGGCCATGCTGTTACCTTCCTTGAGCTTAGTTACCTCCAATGTGGTAACAACCATCCCACACAGCGTGAGAGGCAGAAGAGGCAGAAGCTGAATGCCTGATGGCTACCGCTAGTGGGCAGTAATGGAAATGGGTAATGAGTGGAGCGCATGCGCTGGAGGTGGGGTCAGAAGTGCAGACCAGGTCCAAGTCCCCAGCCTGCCTCGGCAATGCACCCCAGGAGACAGACAGGGAGGGTTCCATTGATAAAGGACAGTCCCCATCCACGCTAGGCTTACGAGGTCAAGATGGGGAATCTGTGCCTTCACACATTAGCCCAGATCTAGCTCACACAGGGCTTGAGAATGCTAAGGTTCCCGTGTACCTGTGATTCAAGTAACCTTTCAGAGCCTCAGCTTACTCTACAGGCCACGTGTGGGTGTGCAAAACCATGGAGTGAAATGCAGTCGGCTGTGTGGGTATTATCCGCAGGAGGTGTCAGAAGGCTGGATGTGCGCCCATGGCAAAGGGCTCCGTGACCTCAGGGGCTGGAAGCCGTCGAGTGGTTCTCAGCCCTGGGTTTGGATGTCACAGGGGAAAGGGGTGTAAGGACTGGGGGGCCAAGGTTCTGGAGTATAAGTCACGGAGGACAGTGTGCAAGTGCTCCTGGACAGTGCCCGCCTTCTTGGGCTGGAGCTGTAGGCCCCACTGCTGAGGACCAGAGGGGCTGAGGAGAGCCCGGGGGGTGGGGGGGCCTGGGGGCTTGGGACTTTGGCCCAGGGCCTTTTATGATGGAGGCACTATGAGGCGGCCTAAAGTACAACCAGACTTTAATATACCCTGCTAATGGCACCTGTAGAGAGCTGTGCCCATCCCTGCCCCCACCCCCCATCCTTTCAGATGAAGAGGAGGCAGGGGAAGGTACAGGCAATGGTTCGAGGTAAGAAAGCAGAGCCGTGGCCGGGGCAGGAAAGAAACAAGTTTGGCTGGAGAAGGGACAGAAACAGACCTGAGGCTGAGAGGCGCTGGACCCTGACACCTGGTGAAGGAATTGGGATTTGGTCCTGAGGACCAGAACCCAGTCCGGGGGGTGCAGTTGGTAAGCTGGGGGAGTGCTTTGGGAAGCACTTTAGGAGAGAGAGGGGGCCAGAGGAAGACAGCAATGCCCCGTCTGGAAGCCATAGCTTCTGTGAGCAAGGAAGACCCATATACAGCAAGAACAGGCGTGGCCTTACGGAGTTTACGGTCCACAGGCAGGGGCAGTTTCATACGTTTGCAAGAGAGAAAACTCCTGACCCCTTACTGCTCTCTCAAATGCTGGAAGTCTGGGAGAAAATAAGAGGAGGACTGCTCCAGGGCGCTCAGCCACCCAGCGCCAGCTCTAAGATCTGAGCGCCCTTCCTCCCTCCCTACGCACTCCCCTCACCACACATCGGGGGCCTCAGGGGTCACAGCCTGCAGGGATGATGTTTAATAGCGGCCTGTCGAGGCAGAACATTCTCAGCCTCTTCATCCCTTGCTACTCCTGCCACCCTGTGGTGGAGGCCGGAATTACACCCTCTCCACCCCAGCTCATGTCCCCCAACTTCGCGTAAGGGACGCGTAAAGAACCAACGGACACAACACACGGGAGATGGCTCCTTTTTTAGAAGGTATAACGTAGGGATTAGATAAAAATTGTATCTTTGAAGCTGGGGTTCTCAGCTCGAATGTGCTTGGGATTCTAAATTTAGGAAATACATTTAAAGAAACAACTCTGTTTTCTTCCCTGCTGCATCTAAGCTGAAAACACTGTCTTTTTTTTAAAACTAAATATAAACAGGAGGGGTTCCTTAGGCTGCTCTGGATGGAGAGGGGTGTGTGTGGTGGCACTCACCCCACTACTGAGCACACCTGCTGGAGTCTGGACAGCGGCTTGCAGATCTGTGGCCCAGGACAACTGACCCTGTTGATTCTGGGGCCCGCGCGTCCCGGGAGTAAACCAGGCACTTCCTAGGCACCCTCGCGTACCTATCTGCTCTTTGTAATGGTGCGACTCCCTGTATTTCGGAAGGGACAAACAGATGCCTTCTTCGGTCCCTCCGTGGGACGGGTGTGAGCAGTGCGTAAAGAGCCACGAGCTACAGCGGGACAGGGTACATTGTGAAGCCTGCCCTGGAGGAGCAAGTGGCTCTGCAGTTACTTGCGTTCTGTGAGCCTGTTTGCTCGTCTGTAAATTGGGGTGATTACTACCTAGTACAAGGGTGTAAGGATCAAACAAGGTGTGCTTGCTCTTTGTGCCGCTTACCCCAGACCACTTAGCAAGATCCTCTTGCACCTGATGGTGCACGGATAGGGCTGTGACCCCTATGTTCATGTCCAGGTAATCTTTTCCAATATGGATATAGAAGAAATCTGTGCAACCACTCTGCCCTCAAAAAGGAAAGAGCAGGCGCAGGTCACGGTGATGACCCTGTGTGCCCCAGTGGAAGCCCAAGGATGAAGAAATCAGGGGATTTGCAAGTCCCCAAGGCTCCCGACCTGGTCCTGAGGAGCTAAGGCGGAGCGCTCGGCTGGAGTGAGGCAGAGCCCACACATCTGCCAGTTCCCTGGGCTGCCTGCTTAAGGAGGACAGGGCCGGCCCGAGGCTCACAGACTCGGAGGCAGGAGGGCCTCCTGAGTTGAGCTAGGATGTGTGCGTGAGCTGCATCCCTTGCCCATAGTGGTTAGGATCTGTGGTTCTTTGATCTTACACACTTCCAGGAGCAGTCTGGGTAGCAAGGAAACATTTCCCTGCCACTAAGAATGGCTCTGACTGCAACTGCTGTGGGTGTGTTTGTCACCAAGTTCAGTTTTATCCATCAAGAGAAGTCCTGTCTAGCGAGCCGGCAAAGGCCGCGACTTAGAACCGAGGGAGGGGAGACCTGCTTTATTGGAAAAACCGGCTTCGGGCTCTGAGGAAGAAGCCCGGGGAGCACGGCGGTCACGCACTGCCCTCTGGCGGCCGCCGCGTTTATTGCGCTTTGGCTGCCGCGAGAATCGGAAGGGACGAGGGCTCCCCTCATCTGACAACTTCCCGACTATTTTCGGGTGTTCGTAAGTGCTCTTCCCAACAATCTGTCAGGAGGAACAGTTTCGGTGTTCGGTGCACCCTTGTGGATCGTACAGCCCCACAGAGGAAAAAAAATCACAGAGAACGTATAGAAGTGAGGTGTCCTCCCTGCATACCCTCTACCCCTGCAGCCCACCTGGGAGTGGGTTTGTGTGGTTGAAAAGCATGAGCTTTACAGACGAATCCGGATTCAAATCCTGGCAGTGCCACGTAGCAGCAGTGTGACCCAGAGAGTGGTGGAGTCACAGAGTTCCTCGCTCCCACATCACTGCACTAGGGCGTCGGTCAGCAAAGAAGTGGATCCTCATCTCCAGGGGCCGACAGGTGGCGGAGCCCTTGGACGTCAGGGGAGCGTTTTCAAACTGCACGTGAGCTTCTGGGAAGGTCATCTTGGGGACATTTTATCTGAGACCTGGGGGCTGTGACAACTTTTTCTCGAGGATTTTGTGAATGTTAAATGAGATAACACAGATAATATATTGAGTGTGGTGTCTGGCACACAATCAATAATAAGTGACAGCTATCAGGGTTCCAGAGGGCCCTTACCCACAGGGGGCAGCAGCAGGTGTGGGGAGGGGGCGGAGATGGAACTGTGGGAGGGATCGTCCAGAGCAGCACCATCCAACAGAAATAGACTGCGGACCTCAAATGCAAGCCACAAATGTAGTTTTAAATTTCTTAGTCCCCTTTAAAAAAATTTTTTTAAGTGAAATTAATTTTATAATAATTTTATTTAACCTTATATATCCAAAATGTTGTTGCTTCAAAAAATATTAAATGTCAAAAATTGTTAATGAGATCTTTGACAATTTTTGGTTCATACACAGTCTTCATGATCCAGGTCTCTACTACATTCGCAGCACATCTCAGTTGGACAAGCCACATGTGGACCATTCCCAGTGGCTGAGAGTCCGTGTGGCTCGTGGCTACCGTGTTGGGAATGCGCTGCAGTGCCCTGGAGGGCCACTTTGCCGTGAAAGGAACGAGAACTGCAGTTGGTCCCTAAACCTGTGGCTGAGATGAAGGTGCTTCTATGGCGGCGGCTGCCGTCTGCTCGGCTCCGGGAGATATGAACTCCGTCCCATGGTGGCTCAGAGAACAGCCGTGTCAGAATTTGCAGGGCTGCTGCTTTAACCAAACACCAGATTCCTGGGCCTTATTCTGTTCAAATTGTTGGCAGCCCAAGAATCCGCATTTTCAATAGGCACCTTAAGTGGTTTTGGGGTCCAGACTCCTGTTTCCTTTCCAGTGCAGAGAATGCATTTCTGTGGAGTACAGGACCATGTAGCTTCCTTACCTTAGGCTTCTCCTTCTGGATTAAGGATCTGGAACAGGGTGGAGTAGAAGAATTATGGAGGTGGTCATGACTCAGTTGCCAGTTTCCCCATTCCTTCTTAGATCTGCTAGTCCTGCAGTTTACACTTGGCCATGTTCGATCTCTTCCTCTAACATTAAGAGTTCTTTCTTGCCTGCAGACTTGGTACAGGTACGCACAGGACATTGCTCACAGCACCGGAGGAGGCAGTGCTTACCTCCAGTGGAAGACCCAGCTGTGTCAGCAATGTCCCAGTCCTGCACCCCGAGAATGTTCCCTTATCCCACCCTGACAAGGTGGAGGGAGGAATTTCTACTACCTGGTCCCCTTTCTGATTTCTCTCTTCCTTTCACAGAACTTCCTACCACAAAAGCTTCCGTGCATGGAAACAGAAAGACGAGAGATAGGATGGTGCTATTAAAGGCAAAGCTGATAGAAATCAAGATGTTTCATATTTGAGAAGAGTAGTTCCACTTTCAGGGTGTCGTATGTCTGATATTATATACTAAGCTGTTCAGTCTGCTGAGGACTACAAGTGCACTGTCTCACTGTTTCTTCCCACCCCCTGAATGACAGCTACTGTATTCCATCTTAAAGATGAGGAAACTGGAGCTCAGAGAGATTTAGGAACATGCTCAAGGTCACACAGCAAGTAAGTAGTGGAAACAATGTTAGAGCCCACGAAGATGGGAGAGAAGAAAACAGTGAGCCAAGTCATGAACCTGGGGTCCTACACCAATGAAATCTCCAACCATGTGGCTTAACGTAAATCTTCTACTTTTTCTGAACTGCACTCTCTTTCCTTGAAAATGTGGTAGTCGAGCTGGGTGGACTCAATCATTGCTTTTTTTTTTTTTGAGAGGGCATCTCTCATATTTATTGATCAAATGGTTGTTAATAGTTAACAACAATGAAATTCTGTACAGGGGACTCGATGCACAATCATTAATCCACCCCAAGTCTAATTCTCATCAGTCTTCGATCTTCTGAAGCACAACAAACAAGTTTTTACATGGTGAACAAGTTCTTACATGGTGAATAAGTTCTTACATGGTGAACAGTGCAAGGGCAGTCATCACAGAAACTTTCGGTTTTGATCACGCATTATGAACTATAAACAATCAGGTCAAATATGAATATTCATTTGATTTTTATACTTGATTTATATGTAAATCCCACATTTCTCCCTTACTATTATTATTATTATTTTTTAATAAAATGCTGAAGTGGTAGGTAGATGCAAGATAAAGGTAGAAAACATAGTTTAGTGCTGTAAGAAAGCAAATGTAGATGATCAGGTGTGTGCCTATAGACTAAGTATTAATCCAAGCTAGACAAGGGCAACAAAACATCCACGGATGCAGATGATTTCTCTCAAAACAGGGGGGGTGAGGTTCTAAGCCTCACCTCTGTTGATCCCCATTTTCTCACCTGATGGCCCCCCTGCGACTGTGCCTGTCTTAGGTTGTTCCTCCCTTGAGGAATCTTACCCGTCTCTGACTAACCAGACATCTTCCGGGGCCATACAGAGAAATGTAAAGTTGGTAAGTGAGAGAGAAGCAATATTGTTTGAAAAGGTTGGCTTTTTACTTCTTTGCAGATTTATGCCCTGTGGGTTTTATGCCCAACATTTGTCTTGAGGTATCTTTACCACTTGGAAGAATTATGATACTTGGTAAATTCGATATGAGGCACGAATTCTATTTAAGGGTTGTAATTAGGAAAGAAGAAGAAAAGCTATAGAAGTAGCAGGCGGAAGAAAACATGGGAAGATTGGTTATTTCTTTGACATATCTTCTTGTAGAGTAACTTCAGCATGTATAGGTTTTAAACTACTAATTAAATTGTGCACCCACATTAACATAATAGGAATACAGTTACATAACCAAAGCAGACCTACAATTACTAGCCATCTCCAGTGAAACCAAGAAAACCAGTTAGGCACCCTAAGCATTTGTGAAAACGTATCTATGATATGATGGGTATTGTCTAACCTTATTTGAATAGTTTGAGAAAAATCAGACAATTTAAAACAACACATTCCTGGGAACTGTTCACATCCCATATGTTCTTTTAACAGTAGATAGTCTGTAGTCTCAAGATTTTGGAGCGCTACAACTTTCACTTCTCCTAATTCTTGGTTGAGTTCCAACAGTATAGAGCCAGTCAAATTTGTCATTTTACTGTATGCACAGGCCAGCTTAGATATCTCCTTCTTCATTCCAACGGCAATTCCAGGAACCAGTGGGATGAATGCAGCTACAACTGCAACAGCGCCAGGATCTTTGTTGATGTATTTGATGATCATCTTCTGGAATGACTCTTCCAGAGTACGTTGATGTTGGAACTTCTTCTTCATATCGTATCTTAGTTTGTTTTCTCGGTAGCCAAATTAGGCTTTGATCCTCTGTATAAACACAAACAGACCATTTGCCCACACTTTGATATGCCCTTTATACCATTGTGAAGAACTTATTGGAGGTCACCACACAGGAACTGCTTTTTTTTTTCTTTTTTTTTTTATCATTAATCTACAATTACATGAAGAATATTATGTTTACTAGGCTCTCCCCTATACCAGGTCCCCCCTATAAACCCCTTTACAGTCACTGTCCATCAGCACAGCAGAATGTTGTAGAATCACTACTTGTCTTCTCTGTGTTGTACAGCCCTCCCCTTTCTCCCACACCCCCCTTTATGCATGCTAATCTTAATACCCCCCTTCGTCTTCACCCTGCCTTATCCCTCCCTACTCACCCATCCTCCCCAGTCCCTTTCCCTTTGGTACCTGTTAGTCCATTCTTGGGTTCTGTGATTCTGCTGCTGTTTTGTTCCTTCAGTTTTTCCTTTGTTCTTATACTCCACAGATGAGTGAAATCATTTGGTATTTCGCTTTCTCCGCTTGGCTTATTACACTGAGCATAAGACACTCTAGCTCCATCCATGTTGTTGCAAATGGTAGGATCTGTTTTCTTCTTATGGCTGAGTAATATTCTACTGTTTATATGTACCACATCTTCTTTATTCAATCATCTACTGATGGACACTTAGGTTGCTTCCAATTCTTGGCTATTGTAAATAGTGCTGCGATAAACATAGGGGTGCATCTGTCTTTTTCAAACTTGAGTGCTGCGTTCTTAGGGTAAATTCCTAGGAGTGGAATTCCTGGGTCAAATGGTAAGTTTATTTTGAGCATTTTGAGGAACCTCCATACTGCTTTCCACAATGGTTGAACTAACTTACATTCCCACCAGCAGTGTAGGAGGGTTCCCCTTTCTCCACAGCCTCGCCAACATTTGTTGTTGTTTGTCTTTTGGATGGCAGCCATCCTTACTGGTGTGAGGTGATACCTCATTGTAGTTTTAATTTGCATTTCTCTGATAATTAGCGATGTGGAGCATCTTTTCATGTGTCTGTTGGCCATCTGTATTTCTTTTTTGGAGAACTGTCTGTTCAGTTCCTCTGCCCATTTTTTAATTGGGTTATTTGTTTTTGTTTGTTGAGGCATGTGAGCTCTTTATATATTCTGGATGTCAAGCCTTTATCGGATGTGTCATTTTCAAATATATTCTCCCATACTGTAGGGTTCCTTTTTGTTCTATTGATGGTGTCTTTTGCTGTACAGAAGCTTTTCAGCTTGATATAGTCCCACTTGTTCATTTTTGCTGTTGTTTTCCTTGCCCGGGGAGATATGTTCAAGAAGAGGTCACTCATGTTTATGTCTAAGAGGTTTTTGCCTATGTTTTCTTCCAAGAGTTTAATGGTTTCATGACTTACATTCAGGTCTTTGATCCATTTTGAGTTTACTTTTGTATATGGGGTTCGATAATGGTCCAGTTTCATTCTCCTACATGTAGCTGTCCAGTTTTGCCAGCACCATCTGTTGAAGAGACTGTCATTTTGCCATTGTATGTCCATGGCTATTTTATCAAATATTAATTGACCATATATGTTTGGATTAATGTCTGGAGTCTCTATTCTGTTCCACTGGTCTGTGGCTCTGTTCTTGTACCAGTACCAAATTGTCTTGATTACTATGGCTTTGTAGTAGAGCTTGAAGTTGGGGAGTGAGATCCCCCCTACTTTATTCTTCTTTCTCAGGATTGCTTTGGCTATTCGGGGTCTTTGGTGTTTCCATATGAATTTTTGAACTATTTGTTCCAGTTCTTTGAAGAATGTTGCTGGTAATTTGATAGGGATTGCATTGAATCTGTAGATTGCTTTGGGCAGGATGGCCATTTTGACGATACTAATTCTTCCTAGCCACGAGCATGGGATGAGTTTCCATTTGTTAGTGTCCCCTTTAATTTCTCTTAAGAGTGACTTGTAGTTTTCAGGGTATAGGTCTTTCACTTCTTTGGTTAGGTTTATTCTTAGGTATTTTATTCTTTTTGATGCAATTGTGAATGGAATTGTTTTCCTGATTTCTCTTTCTATTGGTTCATTGTTAGTGTATAGGAAAGCTACAGATTTCTGTGTGCTAATTTTGTATCCTGCAACTTTGCTTTTTCCGATATCAGTTCTAGTAGTTTTGGAGTGGAGTCCTTAGGGTTTTTTATGTACAATATCATGTCATCTGCAAATAGTGACAGTTTAACTTCTTCTTTACCAATCTGGATTCCTTGTATTTCTTTGTTTTGTCTGATTGCTGTGGCTAGGACCTCCAGTACTATGTTAAATAACCATGGGGAGAGTGGGCATCCCTGTCTAGTTCCTGATCTAAGAGGAAAAGCTTTCAGCTTCTCGCTGTTCAGTATAATGTTGGCTGTGGGTTTATCATAGATGGCCTTTATTATGTTGAGGTACTTGCCCTCTATTCCCATTTTGCTGAGAGTTTTTATCATGAATGGATGTTGAATTTTGTCAAATGCTTTTTCAGCATCTATGGAGATGATCATGTGGTTTTTGCCCTTTTTGTTGATGTGGTGGATGATGTTGATGGATTTTCAAATGTTGTACCATCCTTGCATCCCTGGGATGAATCCCACTTGGTCATGGTGTATGATCCTTTTGATATACTTTTGAATTCGGTTTGCTAATATTTTATTGAGCATTTTTGCATCTACATTCATCAGGGATATTGGTCTGTAATTTTCTTTTTTGGTGGGGTCTTTGCCTGGTTTTGGTATTAGGGTGATGTTGGCTTCATAGAATGAGTTTGGGAGTATTCCCCTCTCTTCTATTTTTTGGAAAACTAAAGGAGAAGGGTATTATGTCTTCTCTCTGTGTCTTATAAAATTCCGAGGTAAATCCATCTGGCCTGGGGGTTTTGTGTTTGGGTAGTTTTTTGATTACCGTTTCAATTTCTTTGCTCATAATTGGTTTGTTTAACTTCTGTGTTTCTTCCTTGGTCAGTCTTGGAAGGTTGTATTTTTCTAGGAAGTTGTCCATTTCTTCTAGGTTTTCCAGCTTGTTGGCATATAGGTTTTCATAGTAGTCTTTAATAATTCTTTGTATTTCTGCAGAGTCTGTTGTGATTTTTCCATTCTCATTTCTGATTCTATTGATTTGTGTTGATTCTCTTTTTCTCTTAATAAGTTTGGCTAGAGGCTTATCTATTTTGTTTATTTTCTCAAAGAACCAGCTCTTGGTTTCGTTGATTTTTGCTATTGCTTTATTCTTCTCAATTTTGTTTATTTCTTCTCTGATCTTTATTATGTCCATCCTTCTGCTGACTTTAGGCCTCATTTGTTCTTCTTTTTCCAGTTTCGATAATTTTGATGTTAGACTATTCATTTGGGATTGTTCTTCCTTCTTCAAGTGTGCCTGGATCGCTATATACTTTCCTCTTAAGACTGCTTTCGCTGCATCCCACAGAAGTTGGGGCTTTGTGTTGTTGTCATTTGTTTCTATATATTCCTTGATCTCTATTTTAATTTGTTTGTTGATCCATTGATTATTTAGGAGCATGTTGTTAAGTCTCCATGTGTTTGTGAGCCTTTTTGTTTTCTTTGTAGAGTTTATTTCTAGTTTTATACCTTTGAAGTCTGAAAAATTGGTTGGTAGAATTTCAATATTTTGGAATTTACTGAGGCTCTTTTTGTGGGCTAGTATGTGGTCTATTCTGGAGAATGTTCCATGTGCACTTGAGAAGAATGTATATCCTGTTGCTTTTGGATGTAGAGTTCTATAGATGTCTATTAGGTCCATCTGTTCTAGTGTGTTGTTCAGTGCCTCCGTGTCCTTACTTATTTTCTGCCTGGTGGATCTATCCTTTGGGGTGAGTGGTGTGTTAAAATGAATGCATTGCAGTCTACTTCCCCCTTTAGTTCTGTTAGTATTTGTTTCACATATGCTGGTTCTCCTGTGTTGGGTGCATATATATTTAGAATGGTTATATCCTCTTGTTGGACTGAGCCCTTTATCATTATGTAGTGTCCTTCTTTATCTCTAGTTACTTTCTTTGTTTTGAAGTCTATTTTGTCTGATATTAGTACTGCAACCCCTGCTTTCTTCTTGCTGTTGTTTGCCTGAAATATGTTTTTCCATCCCTTGACTTTTAGTCTGTGCATGTCTTTGGGTTTGAGGTGAGTTTCTTGTAAGCAGCATATAGATGGGTCTTGCTTTTTTATCCATTCTATTACTCTGTGTCTTTTGATTGGTGCATTCTGTCCATTTACATTTAGGGTGACTATTGAGAGATATGTACTTTTGCCATTGCAGGCTTTAAATTCGTGGTTACCAAAGGTCCAAGGTTAGCCTCTTTAGTATCTTACTGCCTAACTTAGCTCGCTTATTGAGTTGTTATATACACTGTCTGGAGATTCTTTTCTTCTCTCCCTTCTTATTCCTCCTCCTCCATTCTTCATATGTTGGGTGTTTTGTTCTGTGCTCTTTTTAGGAGTGCTCCAATCTAGAGCAGTCCCTGTAAGATGCCCTGTAGAGGTGGTTTGTGGGAAGCAAATTCCCTCAGCTTTTGCTTGTCTGGGAATTGTTTAATCCCGCCATCATATTTAAATGATAGTCGTGCTGGATACAGTATCCTTGGTTCAAGGCCCTTCTGTTTCATTACATTAAATATATCATGCCATTCTCTTCTGGCCTGTAGGGTTTCTGTTGAGAAGTCTGATGATAGCCTGATTGGTTTTCCTTTATAGGTGAACTTTTTCTGTCTAGCTGCCTTTAAAACTCTTTCCTTGTCCTTGATCTTTGCCATTTTAAGTATTATGTGTCTTGGTGTTGTCCTCCTTGGATCCTTTCTATTGGGGGTTCTGTGTATTTCTGTGGTCTGTTCGATTATTTCCTCCCCCAGTTTGGGGAAGTTTTCAGCAATTATTTCTTCAAAGACACTTTCTATCCCTTTTCCTCTCTCTTCTTCTTCTGGTACCCCTATAATGTGGATATTGTTCCTTTTGGATTGGTCACACA
Organism: Manis pentadactyla; assembly: GCF_030020395.1. NCBI lineage: Eukaryota > Metazoa > Chordata > Mammalia > Pholidota > Manidae > Manis > Manis pentadactyla. The sequence goes on from NC_080025.1 coordinate 51,224,596, forward strand.
GTTCTCTTAATATTGTTTCATTCCTGTAGATCCTTTTATCTCTCTCTATGTCAGCTTCTATGCGTTCCTGTTCTCTGGTTTCTATTCCTTCAATGGCCTCTTGCATCCTATCCATTCTGCTTATAAACCCTTAGAGAGTTTGTTTCATTTCTGCGATCTCCTTTCTGGCATCTGTGATCTCCCTCCGGACTTCATCCCATTGCTCTTGCATTTTTCTCTGCATCTCCGTCAGCATGTTTATGATTCTTATTTTGAATTCTTTGTCAGGAAGACTGGTTAGGTCTGTCTCCTTCTCTGGTGTTGCTTCTGTGATCTTGGTTTGCCTGTAATTTTGCCTGTTCATGGTGATAGGAATAGTTTGCAGAACTGGGACGAGTGACGGCTGGAAGAACTTCCCTTCTTGTTGGTTTGTGGCCCTCCTCTCCTGGGAGAACAGCGGCCTCTAGTGGCTTGTGCTGTGCAGCTGCGCGCAGACAGGGTTTCTGCTTCCTGCCGGGCTGCTATGGAGTTTATCTCCACTGTTGCTGTGGGCGTGGCCTGGCTCGGGCAGCTGCTCCAAAATGGTGGAGTCGCGTTGGAGCAGGAGCTGCTGGGAGGCTATTTATCTCTGTAAGGGGCCTCCCTGCTCCCTGCAGCCCAGGGGTTAGGGTGCCCAGAGATCCCCAGATTCCCTACCTCTGGACTAAGTGTCCCACCCTGCCCCTTTAAGACTTCCAAAAAGCACTTGCCAAAACAAAACAATAACAACAACAAAAAAATTAAATAAATAATTAAAAAAAAAAAAAGACCACTCGCTTTTCTTTGTCCTCAGGCACCGGCCTCAGGCACCCGTTCACCGGTCTTGCTGCCCTGTTTCCCTAGTATTGGGGCCCCTGTCCCTTTAAGACTTCTAGAAAGCACTCACCAAAAAAAAAAAAAAAAAAATGGCCGCATGCTTTTGTTTGTTCTCCGGTGCCGGCCTCAGGCACCCACTCACTGGTCTTGCTGGCCTGTTTCCCTAGTATCCAGGGCCCCGTGCATGCACTGTGTCTGCACTCTGGTCCGGATGGTTGGGGCTGGGTGTTCAGCAGTCCTGGGCTCCGTCTCCCTCACCGCCCCGACTCCTCTCCTCCCGCCGGGAGCTGGGGGGAGGGGCACTTGGGTCCTGCTGAGCCTGGGCTTGTATCTTACCCCCTTCGTGAGGCGCTGGGTTCTTGCAGGTGTGGATGTGGTCTGGATGTTGTCCTGTGTCCTCTGGTCTCTATTCTAGGAAGAGTTGTCTTTGTTATATTTTCATAGATATATGTGGTTTTTGGAGGAGATTTCTGCTGCTTTACTCACGCCGCCATCTTGGCTCCACCCCCCTCAATCATTGCTTTTTGAGTATTCACTTACCTAGAGAATCTGAGCTTTCCATACAATGTATTTGCTGGGGAGTGCTCTTGAGCCGAACCTGTGGAGGGTGAGAGAAGCAGGGCTGGGCAGAGGGAGCAGTTGGACTGCAATACAATTTTGACAGAGGCCCATGAGGGGCTCTGGAGCTGGGATAACCCCCAACAGAGGTTCCAGATGAGGCCAGGGAGCCAGGTCTGTGTGTCCTCTGAGAGGTGAGTCACTGGATGCAGGCTGCCCCCAAGGAGGGGCCAAAACCTTGGGAGAGGCAGTTGCCCTTGGCTGAGAGCAACTCAGGAAAGTGGCTCATCCATGAGCCATAACAACACCCCCAGCAGCTGAAGGAATGGGCACCTGTCACTGGAAGGGAGACCGTGGCAGCACACCTCAGCATCTCCTGCTGTCTTGCCATGTGCTGTTCAGATTCATTCACTTCATTTCGTGAGTTCAATGAAGAAACAGATGTTCCAGGACAGTGGTTGGTCCCCTTTCCTGGGGAAACGTACAAGAGGAAAAAAGCCAGTGGAAAGAATTATTTCCGCCCCCCACCACAGTCAAGTTGCAAGATGTACTTATCATCTCCTTCCTCTACTACCTGTTGTAGTTGACCCTCCTCCTTGGCTGGCACCCCCGCTGGCCTTGTGACTTACTGGTATGGGACTCAGACCTCCATCCCTGCAGGGCCTGAGCTCCTAGTATACCACAGCAGTCTCAAGGCATGGCTGCTCCACTTGTCTATTTCTTGTCAGATTTGGCCTGGAGGGTACCAAGAGATGCCTCACCAGGTCACTCGAGATGTCTTTCTTGCCCTCATTGTGTAACAGAAGCCATTCCTCCTCCCAAAGATCAGGGTCAATTACACCTGCAAATTTGTTGCACCTCCTTGATTGCTGGATTCTTGACACAAGGAGCTTAAAGTTGTTTGTCTTTAGCCATAGCTTCAAGTTTAATGGGATCGTCATGAACTCCCTCTAGGAATAAGGACTTCTAGTTACACCAAGCCTAGAATTTCAGGAATGTGAAGCACAAATTCACCAAGTGACTGTTTGGGAATAGTGGTAAGCAGGACCATGCCCGTTTTGATCCCTTGGTTCTTGGACTCAATATTCTATTTATTAGGGTCAGAACACAATGTATGATTTAGTACATACACTGCATCTGAAGGATGGGGTCCCATTCTTAACGGGCATCACCTCCAAGATGGTGCTACACTGATCATTCTATGTCACATCAGGCTGGCAGCTCCTGGTGGTGTGATATGTCATAGGGCCGGTGGATCCCAGGAGCCTGTGACCTCCTGACCCAGCTCCTTGGCCACACCTTCTTGGTGTGAAGCAGTGCTGTGTGGAATCCCTTGCTGGTAGATCAAATACTATGCAAACCTTGGATAGTGGTGCTTGGTAAGACACACACAGGAAAGAAAGACCTACTTGTACCCAGAATATCTATTTCTTCCAGTTGAGATGAATCTACCCCTTCAAGAGTAGAGATGATATAATGTAGTCAAATGCCAAGTAGGCATTTGGTAACCTTGAGAAATGGTGCCATATGCAATGGCTCAGCATTGGTGTCTATTGCTGGAAGATTGAAGGTATGGCAGCTGCATAGCTAGTCAGCCTTGGTGAGTGGGAACCTAGCTGTGGGACCCACACATGGTCTCCTTCTCTGCTACTCTGAATGTACTGGTCATGAGCCCATTCATTGCACCAGATCTGAGGTGGCCAATGATGGAGGCTGGCTTTGTCAATTCTTAGAGTCATTTTGTTTAGTTGATTATTTTTACTGGCTCTTCAGTGATGGTTGATTTTTGGTGGGAATTAAAAAGTGATACAGAATCTTCAGGGGTTGTGTCTACATCACAGACTTACCCACATACCTCTTCCACAGGCCTCCTCATTCCTGATCTTCCAGTGTTTCTCCTTCTGGGGCCATGACTAACAGCCAAGCCCTCCACTACTGCCCATGAGTCTATGTATATTCCCCCTCAGATCACTTCTCTTCCCAAACAGTGTGAATGACCACAGGCCTTATCCAAGCTCTACCCATCAGGAGATTTAGCCTCACCACTGACTTGCAGGACTACCACCTGAGTCGGGCTGTATCTCAGTCCATTTTCAGCTTGCATCCACATATTTAGCCAACTCATTTGTGAATCAAACTTGGCCATTTTCCTACTCTGTCAATTAGCAAGAACTAAAGAAGAGATTCCAGCACAACAGTGCTGGTTGTGGTTGACATGATGGCCTGGGCCACAGGCTTATGCAGTCGGTTTGGGCCACCCATCCCTGTGTGAACTGGTCGTGGGTATACCACCTATAACTCAAAGTCAGTTGTTGATGAACCTATCTGGCCTCATGGCCTGATGGGCCTAACAGAACCCAGCTCATGATGGACAGTTTGGGCTGCATGTTAGCCACATGATGCCCTATGGTCTAGTTTTCTAAGAAATCTTGGCAACTGGAGTTATTTTTTAAATAGTGTATAATTCTCTACTGCAGACAGCCTAGCTCCAGAACTGTAGAGATACACATTGCAATCTTCCTATCTGTGCTTACCAAAAGCTCTACATGATGTCTTCTTCCTAGCACAGTTACCACTAACACTCTAGGGTCTTTGATGCCACGTGGCCTATGTGGATTGCTTGCCAGCAACCTGAGTCAGATATAGAGTCCCCATCTGCTCTGGGCCCCAGTCACAGAACAGTGATGCTCTGCTGAATTGTAACACAAATGAGCCAAAGATGGCCTCTGTATGTGAGCCCTGAGATTGCCTGTTCGGCCTATCAGCTCAAAAGGCAATTAGCATCAAACTAATTTCTTTATGCATGTAATTGTATTAAACATAGTTCAAATATTTTAGCCACTCAGACCCTGCCTGCTTGTCATACCCTACCCAGCTACACTGATGTCCAAAGGCATAGATAAGCCCTGGGGCTGTAATAACCCCATGCCCTGTGGTCATTTGGAGACCTTCTGACCCAGAGACTCCCACTGCGCTGCCCTGCAGCATCAGCTGGCCCCACAAATGCCCTCCCCCTGGAGTTCCTGTGCCCCCCCCCAACTCCTGCCCATGGAACATAGTTGGCTGGTAGATTGTCTAACCTTATGTAGAATTTCTATTCTAGTTTGCCCATTTCTCAGGGCATTTTCATTCTTTTCTCTACCATTTGACAAGAAAATTCTGGCATCGTTACTCTAGCTGGTGGGCCCACGCTTCCAAGAGCTAATCTGACAGCCTGTTAGCATCACCTGCCAGGGATGTTGCCACAATGTCGTATCTCGTTATCACAGGAGAGCATTATCATACAGACAAACGCTTCCTCATCCCTTCACATTCCCTGTGATCAAGCACCCACAGGATCCAGACCCATTCATGCTTTCCTGCCCCTGCTAGTACTGAGAACCTGCCACTCCTTCAGGACTGTTCCAGTATTTATTGCTGTGTGACAAACAGTTCTAAATATGGTGGTGTGAAACAAAAGTCTTTCATTATCACTATCTCTCCCCACTGTTTCAGGGCTTAGCTAAGCAGTTCTTGCTCTGGGTCTGCCATGTGGGTGGAGTCAGACCCTGGCTGGGGCTGGAGGCATCAGGTCACTACACTATTACATTTGTAGGAACTGACCAGAATAGGCAATCAGAGGGAGACAGAAAGTAGATTAGCACTTGTTTAGAGCTGGGGGATGGGCGGACTGGGGTAGGGGTCAGGGTTTGTTTTCGAGGTGATGAAAATATCCTGAGTTGACTGTTGTGATGGCTCACACCTCTGACTGTGCCCCAGTTATTGAATCGTATGATATGTGAATGACCTCTCAATAACACTGTTACAAAAACAATAAAAAGAAAACGGGGTCAATTCTCAGGTTGAGTATCGTAAAAAATCTGTTCTCTGGAGAGGAAAGACAAGAGCAAGGATAAAGCTGCAGGTGGTGACGAAGTAGTTGGTAAAGTCACCCTTTTGCCAAGAGCAGGGGACAGGCAGTATTTTGTCAGTTGCATAGTGATTTTGTTCTTGTCTGTGCTTAGACAAAAATGAAGAGTAGCCTTGTTTTTCTCACTCCTTTATGGGCTCATGGTGAGCTTGTCTGGGGCTGATGGTGGGCTCTGTGAGACTACCCACACTCCCCCAGAGAATACTACGGGCCAGCTGTGCGTGCCTTCAAGCCCCCGCCAGCACGGAGGCCAGCTCCGTGGGCTCACAAGTGCCTGGATATCAAGGGCTGCTTTTTTCTTTCTCACATAGACCCAGGGGACCCTCCCTGGGCTTATGAGCCCCTGAAATTGTGTGCCACATTTCATAGTGAGAGTGTGCACTGGACAGAGAGAATTTGTTATATTTTAAAAAATGGTCTGTAACTAGAAAAGATTAAGAAATAGTGGCCCAAAATAAAGGTGAGAAGGGGTCAATATGAAATCCTGAAACTCCAGACATCACCGGCGGGTGCACGGGGGCCGGGGTGAGAAGAAGAAGATGGCCAAGGGACACTCGGTGTCTGAGGCTTCTGAAGGCTGGCTTCGAGCTGGAGCTGAGGCCTGCACTGTCAGGGGCCACAGGGATGGCAAGAAAGGCCTGAACTAGGCTGCTGGCGTTCCCTAAACAGTTACATTTTGGAGACAAGCCATCTGAGTGGAATACTCTGCCAGGAGATATTTTTGTAAGAAAAATAGGCATTCATTTTCCCTGAATGGTTTAGTCATTGACCTGCATGAAATGCCTTATGGTTTTGGGTGGCTTTGGGTCTGTGAGTGTGAGGAGTCACCGCTGCTTGCCCAGGGGCAGGGGCAGGACACAAGGGTTACTGGTGTCTGAGTGGCTGAGAAAGCGAGGCAGAGTCGGAGCGTCTCCCCACAGTCGGCTCTCCCAGACCAGCTCCCTGACTCACCCCATCCATCCTTCAACAAGCGTGGAGGGTGACAATACATGGAAATTTTTAAAATTCCCAAGTGAGTGTTTTCTGAAGCATTCACCAGGGAAACAGGAAGTTGCACACCTCATAGGTCTTTGTCTCCAGCTTATGAAAGTGTTACACCCTTCTTTCAGCCAGGAAGAATTTGCTCACAGCTCTGCTTAAGATGAAAAAAGTCAGAGATGAGTTTTCCTGAAATACACTGGTCTCCGCCCATCCCTCCTTAGTGACAACGCGGCTCTCTGCTTCCACCTGCATCCACTTCACATGGGACACAAGAAGAGAAGGAGGGTAGTGACCCTCATAACTGTATTTGGAATATTTCAAACTAAGTCAAGGGCTCCAATTATGATTAATGAGCAAGTTACCAAGTGGGAATCTATTACGTGCTACCCAATTTTGTTCTTACTAAACCGGAATATTAAAAGAAAATTCTGCAGGAATAGTAATAGTAATAATAGCTGATACTTACTGGGTGCTTGCTATTTACCAAATAAGCACTCCAGACACATCAGCTCATTTTAATCTGCGCAACTCCATGCTATAAGTGCTATTAGTATCACCCTTTTGCAGTTGAGAAACTGAGGCATGGATAATTTAACTATAAGTACTGCTATTACCTATTCCACACATATGTACCACTCTAGTCTGTATGGAATGCTATTATATGTTTCCACTATTACCTATTCAACAAATAGAAGTACCATTCTCATTGTATAGAAGAGAAAGTAAGGCACAGAGCATTTTACCAACTTTCCCAAAGCTGCACAGCGAAGGCTGTAAAGGAGATGGCTGCTGTATTTTGGGATCTGCACCTTGCATCTCATTAGCAGCACACGGTTGACAGTACTATAGCCCCTGCCTTTGCGGTGAATACAGGAGGCTCCAAATGGCTCCCACAGCTGTGATGGGTGCACTTGGTCAGACAGACATTTTCCTCTTGTCTTCCAGCTATCAGCGCGTATTTTTCCATGGCTGGATGGAGAAAGGGGATGATCCACGACCTCAAAGGGGTCCTCAGTGTTTAGGGACCTGGAAAAGAATGATTCTCATAGTGGAAGAAAGGTGGTGGGTGAGGTTTGCAGGTGGAGGGGCTGGGAGAGGGGCCAAGAATTCCTGATTTGATTCCTGGATGCATCTAAAGCTGTAGCACACAGGGCAGCCTTGCGGGCTGGAGCCCAGGGCCACGGGCTGCCCAGAACCCATCTCAGGCCGCGTGGTGAGGAAGGCCGGTGTACCCTTGCTCCTTGGGCTCTGCTCCCCTCTGAGCCCTCAGAGCCTCAGCCTCATCAGCCCCATTCTGAGAGCCACCAGAGCTCATACCCTTCTCTGCCTCTTTGCAATTATCCTACTGTTTGGCCTCTGTTGGGAAAATGTTCTCAGTTGTTATCAAACTGGAAAGGATCTGATCAAATAATCTATGTTAGATAAGGGAGTTTGGCACCTGGTGTTACTTATTCAGACTACCGGCAGTAAAACACTGTGAATGCCAAGGCCCCGGTCCCTCAGCAGGCTGGGCACCAGGCACCGGGCAGGCTGGAGGACCAGCCTCAGGCCCCGGGCTCCGCCCTGTGGTCCCGCGGGTGCCTCACATCCTGTTACCTTCTCTTCTGCGTGTTCCATACCTAGGTGAGTGGGAGGGGGCCGTTACTATTCCCGTGCATTTTTCATTCTAGCTTTTAATTTGTTGAGTGTTTCAGTTGTGTAAACTACCTCAGCATCTAAAAGTTGTTGCTAAGAAACCCGCCAGACACAATGATAACACTGACAGCCAGAAATATATATATCTTAAAACAAAGATGCCAGTGGGCCCGGCTTTGGTTCTGAAAGTCCTGCGAAACTGATACTGGGACAGAAGGGTTCAAGGTCTCAGGATGTGGGCATAAGGGCCCTGAATAGACACACCTTTTGGAAACAGAGAACTTGGGAAAAAAATTCATTTATATAGGCTGATAAGGAAATATAGAGAAAGAGGAAAATATTTCCCATATGATCAGACTGGGAAAGCAAGGAAGATGTTTTCTAAGCAGAATAAGGCAATCTAGAGTGGTTGAGGGGCTGATGGACTGAGGAAGTTTTGTTGGCAAATGTAGGCAGAGAGAAAGGAGTGGACTCACCATAAAGCTGAGTTCCTGGTTTGAAAAGGAGACTTCACTAAATATAACATTAGCTGTGACTCAGAGAAGATATGATGCTATGTGTGTCATGGCGCTTCCATTTCTTCCTCAGCCCATTGGCTTTAAAAGAGTACTAAATTTGAGGAGAACCAAGATGGTGGCATGAGTAGAGCAGCAGAAATCTCCTCCCAAAACCACATACATTTTAAAAAATACAACAAATACAACTCTCCCTAAAAGAGAGACCAGAAGACACAGGACAACAGCCAGACTACATCCACACCTACAAGAACTCAGCGCCTCGTGAAGGGGGTAAATACAAGCCGCAGCCCGGTGGGACCCAAGGTCCCTCACCCCAGCTCCTGGCGGGAGGAGAGGAGTCAGAGTGGGGAGGGAGAGGGAGCCCAGGACTGCTAAACACCCAGCCCTAGCCATCCGCACCGGAGCACAGACACAGTGCATGTGTGGGGTGCTGGATACTAGGGAAACAGGGCAGCAAGACCTGTGAGCGGGTCCCCACAGCCGGTGCACCCCGGACAAAGAAAAGCGAGTGCTTTTTGAAAGTCTTAAAGGGACAGGGACCCCACAGCTGGATGGAAGCGTCCTGGGACACTTAGTCCAACAGCTGCAAATCCAGGGGAACTCTGGGCGCCCAAACCCCCGCAGCGCAGCTTGGAGGCCCCTCACCATGATAAACAGCCTCCCGCCTGTTCCCCCTCCAACGTGGCTCTGCCATATTGGAGCAGCAGCCTGAGGCAGGCCATGCCCACAGCAACTGCAGAACTAAATAAACTCCATAGCGGCCAGGCAAGATCAGAAGCCCCGTCTGCATGCAGCTGCCCAGCACAAGCCGCTAGAGGACCCTGTTCTCCCAGGAGAGGAAGGCCACAAACTGGCAAGAAGGGACTTTCTCTTACCCAACACACATGCCAGCTCCCCACAAATATATCTATCACCATGAAAAGGCAGAAGAAATTGATACAGACCAAGATCACAGAGGCAAACCCTGAGAAGGAGATAGACCTAACCAGGCTTCCTGAAAAAGAATTAAAAATAAAGATCATAACCATGATGATGGAGCTGCAGAGAAATATGCAAGAGCTAAGGGATGAAGTCCGGAGGGAGATTACAGAAGTGAAACAAACTCTGGAAGGATTTATAAGCAGAATGGATAAGATGCAAGAGGCCATTGATGGAATAGAAACCAGAGAACAAGAATGCATAGAAGCTGATGCAGAGAGAGATAAAAGGATCTCCAGGAATGAAACAATATTAAGAGAACTGTGTGACCAATCCAAATGGAACAATATCTGCATTATAGGGGTACCAGAGGAAGAAGAGAGAAAGAAAGGGATAGAAAGTGTATTTGAAGAAATAATTGCTGAAAACTTCCCCAAACTGGAGGAGGAAATAATCGATCAGACCATGGAAGTGTACAGAACTCCCAACAGAAAGGACCCAAGAAGGACAACACCAAGACACATAATAATTAAAATGGCAAAGGTCAAGGACAAGGACAGAGTTTTAAAGGCGGCTAGAGAGAGGAAAAAGGTCACCTACAAAGGAAATCCCATCAGGCTATCATTAGACTTCTCAACAGAAACCTTACAGGCCGGAAGAGAATGGCATGATATATTTAATGCAATGAAACAGAAGGGCCTTGAACCAAGAATACTGTATCCAGCATGACCATCATTTATGTATGAAGGAGGGATTAAACAATTCCCAGACAAGCAAAAGTTGAGGGAATTTGCCTCCCACAAACCACCTCTACAGGGTATTTTAGAGGGACTGCTCTAGATGGGAGCACTCCTAAGACTAAATAGATGTCACCAGAGAAAATAAAATCACAGCAAATAAAGCAGATCAACCAAATACTAACTAAAGGCAAAAAATAAAATCAACTACCCACAAAAGCAGTTAAAGGAAGCACAAAAGAGCACAGAATAAAACAACCAACATATAAAGAATGGAGGAGGAATAAGAAGGGAGAAAAATAAAGAATGACCAGTGTTTAAAGTAGCTCAATAAGCAAGTTAAGTTAGACAGTAAGATACTAAAGAAGCTAACCTTGAACCTTTGGCAACCACGAATCTAAAGCCTGCAATGGCAATAAGTACATATCTTTCAATAATCACCCTAAATGTAAATGGACTGAATGCACCAATCAAAAGACACAGAATAATAGAATGGATAAAAAAGCAAAACCCATCTCTATGCTGTTTACAAGAGACTCACTTCAAACCCAAAGACTATAGGAACAAAGAAAGACTGAAGGAACAAAACAGTAGCAGAATCATAGAACCTAAGAATGGACTAACAGTTACCAAAGGGAAAGGGACTGGGGAGAAAGGGAGGGAAGGGAGGGATAAGGGTGACGAAAAAGAAAGGGGGCATTACGATTAGCATGTATAATGTGGGCGGGGCATGGGGAGGGCTGTGCAACACAGAGAAGACAAATACTGATTCTACAGCATCTTACTACACTGATGGACAGTGACTGTAATGGGGTATGTGGGGGGGGATTTGGTGAAGGGGGGACCCTAGTAAACATAATATTCTTCATGTAATTGCAGATTAATGACAACAAAATAAATAAATTTTTAAAAAAGTACCAAATTTGATACCCTGAAATTTGATGTTTAATTGAAATGTACCTAAATTTAGTTTGCCTGCCACCCATTACATTCTACTTAGAAACGGGGGCTTGAGAACGTATGCATGCAATCCTTAGATATGCGAGAGAGCTGTCATTGGTTTCTCTGCAATGTACAGTCCTTAGATGATGTATAGAGTGAGAGGCATGGGCTAGCTGCATATCTGAACTTTAGGGACAGCAAATGATGACACCCTCGTCAAAAATGGGCCACAAAGTGATAGATGGGCAAACAATCCCTTGACTACCAAACAATTTTGCTTTAATCATGTAAATTTGGCATCTTGTTATTTTGCACATCATGGGGAAGGGAGATGGTGATATCATAGTGGGAGCAGGTGGGCATTATTCAGATGATGTGTGTTAACATGCCAGGTGGCACGGAACCAGGCTGCGGTGTCTGGAGGGTCTGGTGGTTATGTGATTCTGGGATGGATTGTGAGAAGGATGCCGGTGAGAAGTACAGTGAGGGAGACATGCAGGGCTCACATCCAGAACCAGAGAAATGTACTCTCCGAGGAGGGTGGTGAGGCTCAGATGCAGACAGTCAGAAGCCCAGGGCCGGGCCTGCGAGTAGTGCCTAGAGCAGAGGCTGGAGAGGGAATGAAGAGTAAGCTGGAGGAATGGTGTGAGGTTAGGGAGGAAGGTGCCTGTGGGCAAGTAGTTCTGATCAGAAATCACAAGAACTGTTCATGGAGCCCAAGAGGTGAAGGGTCAACTTTCTGACAGCCTGATTGCAAGCCAATAGCAAAAACTGACGTGGGCTGGAGGGTGCAGAGAGGAGGAAGAGACTTCCAGTCCCTAGGAGGGAGTAAAGACAAGGGAAGATCCAAAAAGGATATTGCGGAGTTAAAATCTTTTCTAAAGAAGGTTCAAACTATCCAGGGCTTCCTGTCGGCCTTCTTTGGTATCATTCTGTGCATTGGGACACACTTGAGTTTCACACTTGAACCAGCAAGAGTTCTGGACTGAAGGGAACTGGGTGATGGAAAGAAAAGAGAGTGACACCGTGCAGGCCACGGGGGCTTGATGCTTAATGGGACTGGGCACTTAGCATGCCAGCCACTCTAGCTAGTTCTTTCCACTGTGAATCCAAAGGGTGGGGTCTGGCTGGGGAGAGCACCAAGGATGGAGGGTGAGAGCAAGCAGGCTAAGGAGGTGAAGGAGATACCTGACAAGGAGAAACGCCACCCTGACTGCACTGGCAATCTTGCCATGTTTGGGAACATGGCAATTCTGGGAGACCATGTGTGTCTGTCTAATGCCTTGCTCCAGGCAAACCCACCCATTTTTTATTGTCACACAGTCTTCTCAATGTCATTAATGGAGGAAGTGTTTCCTTCCATTCGAAGCTCACCTTCTGTCAGGACATGTCTGGGGCATTTGGGTCACAGGAGTTAAACACAGCTCATTGCTTGAGCCAAACAGCTCTGAAGCTACAATAGCATCACATTACAGCAAACACCTGTAGAGCACTTTTACCTGCAGGGCCTTACTCTGGGCACTTTGAATATATTATTACTTTATTGAATCCTACAATAACCTTTGATGGTAGGTAAAAGTCATATCCTCATTATACAGTTGAAGAAACTGAGATTCAGAGAGGTAAAGAAACTTGCCCAAGGTCACACAGCTGGTACTGTGAGCTGTAGTCAGAATTTGGCTTAGGTAGTCTGGTTCCAGGGTATGTGCTCTTAGCCAAAAGTGATATCTGAGTACCCTGAGGTGCTGTCAAGCCCACCTGGCAGAATGAGCTATGCTCCTAAGCAGAGCACGCAGGGCCCTGTACTCTCATGAAGGCATCTTACCAATGTATGTCACAGGTCCAGAAGAGTGAAGTCCAATGAAATTGAGTTAGAAAATGTAGGTTTTAGTCTTTTCATCTCAACAAAGCCATGAGAAATTGTGGATGTCACTTTTAATTCTCTTAGTCTGAAATCTTCAAATAGAGATAATATTTCTCCTGCCTACCACATCAGGTGAAACTGATTTAGGAAAGGGTTGGTACATCGTGAAGGAGTATGGGAGGTAAGTGGTTGTTACAGCTCCATGGAACCTCCTATCATGGCCCAGTGGATGACTAACCTGGAGTAAGACCATGGTATTATTATTGTCACTGAGAAAGGGCAGCATATTAACTTTTTCTGTCACTGAGAAAGTAAAAACAGGAAGCATTCCAGCCCCACCATGGAAGCCTGGGGTGATGGGCTTGGGTTAGAGGACACATTCACCCTGACCCATCATGATAACTTAATTATGTTCTTTTGGGGAAAGACCATAAAAGGCTAATGTACTCGGGGGTAGTGACAGCATTAAAGGGCACTGGTGGATGTTCATCATCACTGGGTTTATTACACCACATTACTTGTGCTATCTCTCAGGAAGACTTCCAAAGAGCACAGATAACAGCCAGACTTGTGAGTCTTATTCTAAAGGCAGGCAGGGTCCCAGACAGACACTTTCTTCTTCCTAAAACAACATGAATGCCTCAGAACCCAAGGCCACAAGTTTAAATTCAATTCACATCAGTGTGACTAAATCTTCTACTAATGACTGTTCAAAGGCTGAAGAGGAAGATATTGGTCAAGTTGGGAAGCTCCCAGGAGACGCATCACTCTCAAATCACAGCCACACCAGACACCATCTAACTGGTATGATGACTCTGCAGTAGACACATGGAAGACATAAGTCACAGAGAGTAAATTTGAGTGAAAAATAGAAGAAGATGTATGTTCAGGAGAAATATCCTGAGAAACATTTATTTAAAGATTCATCAAAAGTTCCAAGCATTGTTGAACAACACATATTCTATATTTGTTGGATAGCATGTTCCATGCTAGATCAGTTAGGGGTAGCAGATCTCTGAGACCCATTAACAAAATTTTTCAAAGAACCTTTCTTTTCACTAATAATTTGCAGGCTTGACCTACAAATTTCTAGTATAACTGTGTTAAATTATTTGTGGACTTGGCAATATCTCCTTTAAATTTTATTAATTTAGGATTTCTATATTTTGCTTGGGAATGTACAAATTTATGACTACTATATATGAATATTATAGTTTTATGATGATTGTTTTATTATTATTATGTTGTGCCCTTATTTATCCATATTAAGATGTTTTGCCTTAAATGAAATTTCTCTGGCATCAGTACTGCTATTACAGCTTGTTTGGGATTATTATTTTCATAGGATACATTAGTCCATCCTCTTAATTTTAACCTTTCTCTTTTTTTTTAACTTTGGGTGCATATCATGTAAATTGCATTTGGGACCTTATTTTGTTTTACCTAACATGTTAATTTCTGTCTTTAAATTAAGTATAATCTACATATATTTATTGTGATTAATGCTATATTTGAATTAATTTTAGCCATATAGTTTTATACATTATATAGAACATTTAATTTTTTTGTCCTTTTTTCTCCTCATATGTGTTCTGTTTAACTAAAACTTTTTAAAAAATGTTATTCTCATTCTTTCTGTTGGATTGGGAGATAGAAAGTGTATTTCTATTTTTTTAGTGGCTACCCTATATTTCTAACATATAGATTTAACTACACATTTTTCTGACAAAGTCTAAAGTTAATCAGCATGTTCTTTATACTTGTTAGTCCTAGTGACCACTGCAAAGACTTTCACATATTTTGTCCTCCTATATCTCAATCTTGTTATTGTTGTCTGGAGTTTAAATTTTGCCCTTGAAAATTTACAACTTTTTCAGTTAAAGATAATAATCACAGTAAGTTAATATGAACAATGAAATAAAAAACAAAATATTGAAGAATAATAAATACAAAAATTAAAAAAAATATTTAAGAAAGTAGGTCATTGCTATTATTTGTTAAATTTCATTCCATATCTCTGTTTTTGCTTTTCTTCTTTCAGAAGCACATTCTCTGGAAGCTCTTTTGGGGAATGCTATGAGTGGTAAATTGTTGTAATCTTAACAAGTTTGAAAATGCCATTATCCTCTCCTCAGTAATATAGTTCAGCTGGGTATGAATTAAGGCTGTGGTGGCTGTGGTGGCTGTTTTCCCTTTACTCTTGGATGACGTCTGTGAGAGTCTGCTCTCTAATTTCTATTTCTTGCTAGGTATTTCTTTTATCAGCCTCAAAGACTTTAAGATTTTTTGTTTATGTGATTTTATCTATTTGTTTTATCTTATTTTATATGTTATAATGATATTGGTATTTCTGGGTGTCAATTCATTCTTTCTTCTTGGTATTTGGAATCCATTATCCACCAAATGCTTTATTATTTCTCACTTCTGTAAAATTCTTTTCTAATGCTGCTGCTTTCCTATCATTTCTTCCATTATTTGTTGTGGAACTCTTTTCAGATGTAAAACTGAGTATTTAAATTATCCTTAATATCTCTGACCTGGACTTTCTTTCTCTTTTGTTTTTTCAAATCTTTATGTCTTCCTATGATGCATAACAAATGTCTCTGTTGAACAACTAAAGTCATAAGATGAAAATTGAAAATCTTGTTTATGCAAATACTGCACTGCCTTCTGGGCTCAAGTAACTTGGGAGCAGGCATGCAGGAGCCATTCCAACCATTCCAGGCCGACCTGAAGCCTCCGACTACAACTTCTGTGACTTGGACACACTTTCCCTTTGTACAGACACAACACTCCTTCATGACAAGTCGTTGTCTATCTCTTGGGATGACTGAACATCTTTGGAGACCTACATCAAGACCAACAATGCTGCAAGACTTTTCCTAGTTTCGTCAGAATTAGCACTTCTCTCCTTTGTCCTGGGAGTTCTATGAAGTCACAATCTATTGTAACTTTCTGCTTACAAGTCTATTTCCCCAGGACGATCTTAACAGCTGTTTGAAGGCAAGAAATAACCATCTCTGTATATCTAGCCTCCAGATTATTGCCTGTCAAAAGCTGTCATGAAATGTTTTTTAGATGAGTTTTCAATGATAAAGAGAATTCATTATGGTTTAAAACCAATCTCTTTCTTTTTCTAAATTTTTATTCTGGACCGCCCTCCACTGACAGTTGGAGCACTTTTGATCTGGTATTGTTCTTTTTTTTTTCCTCCCAGGAGGCTGCAATCACATCCTGCAAAGAGGAACCAGCAAACCAGTTCTGTCCTCTCATTATATGGACTCTGACACTCTTGCAAATGACTGAGTTCAAGTTCCCAGCCATATTCAGCAATGGCACTTCTCCTGCTGCATTTTGAAGCCAACACAGGAAAGACAATCTGTCTGGGTTTGATTGGTTAACACTCAACTCGTCAAAAATGTGTTTTGTAACACATAGTCCATGTCCAAGAGGTCTTGCGAGATTTCCAAAGTTTTTCCCACACCCTTTTTCTTCTCACCCGCAAAAAAAGAAACAGTGCTTTGCCAAAAACAA
This sequence comes from Manis pentadactyla, assembly GCF_030020395.1. Classification (NCBI taxonomy): domain Eukaryota; kingdom Metazoa; phylum Chordata; class Mammalia; order Pholidota; family Manidae; genus Manis; species Manis pentadactyla. Next base: position 51,241,027 of record NC_080025.1, read on the forward strand.
ATTATCCCAATTCTCAAAAAGGACTGTTCTCAAATAGGAATCTCCAACCCACAAGAGTTCATTTGGGGCCTAATCTTGGCCAACACTTGCTTCCATAGAGCCTGTGCATATCTAATTTGCTTCCGGCTCAAGAAGCCAAAGTGAGCGCCAGTTTCCCCTCCTCAGCCCTCCAGGCTGCCCGCTTGAGTCAGTGTGGACAGAGACAGCCCAGGCACCAAGCGAGAAAGTGAATCCGGGAAATGCCTTGGATTTACGTACTGTAAATGCTCCAATGGCCAGCTGCTGTGGTCAAAAACCTCCATTTGCTTTATAAAGGATGGGAAAGATTCTTTTCTTTGTTAAGCAAAATGTGGAGATTGGAATTCACCTCAAATCTTATCTTGTTACCAGATTGAAGTGGCCTGAAGGAAAAGACAGAAACAGAATTATAAAGGACCCCTTGTTTATTACCAACTGGAGCAATTTCATGTAAAACCTGAGGTGTCCAATCAATAAAATGCCTTTCAAATGGTTTTGTAGAAAGGAAACAAAAATGAATGCAAAATTATGTCAAAGGAAAAAAAAAGGATTTGGAAATGTGTATAATTTTTAGAAGTCAAAAAAATGACTTGTTGGTTAGTTACATTTTAACTGTTAAATTTTAACCGCTACATTTTATATTAGTTATAATTAGTTAGCTACATTTTAACTGTTATAATAAGGATGCTAAAGGCTTCCTTTTCTGGAGGAAGGTCAAACTGAGTGTCTTTCCCATCCTGCTAGCTCACTGCCAGAGATCAGTCTTTTCTGGAACATTACAAGAGCCTTCCAGAATCTGACCTGTTCCTTCTCAGAGCCATCAAATCTGCTATTGTCAGAATTTTCTCCAAAGTTCTGAGCTGGTCATACTGGTCTGTTACTAAAACCTTTTAATAGGTTCCCACTTAAAATTATCTTATCTTGATTTTAGAGCCCATCATGACCTACCACATCTTACGTAGCACCCTGCATGCAGCTAGCCTACCCCCTGTCCAGTACCAGGCTAAGGGAAATAGCCTATACACAATAGCAAGTCTAATAAGTATTACTAAAGAAACAAAGGAAGCAATATAAATATATTTTTCAATCTGGACACTAAAAAGTAGACAGGTATGTTTATAGTACCAGAAACGAAAATAACAGTCACTGAAATTAAGCCCTCAAAACATGACTTAAATGGCAGAGATTGTTGAGCGAATTAGTGATTTGAAAGACAGAGCAGGGGAATCATCCAGGAAATACCACAAAGAGATGAAGAAATAAAAATTTGAGAGATATGGGAAAAAGAAGATTCAACATTTGCCTAATAGCTGTTCTCAAAGGAAATCGTGTAGAGAGCCAGAAAGAGGCAAATCAGAAGAGATTGTGATTGATATGTTTCTGGAATTGAGGGAATGCAGTAATCCTGAGACTGAAGAACCATAACTTGAGGAACATAAACCCAGACAAATAAAAAAAAAATCCACGTGTACACACTCCATAGTAAAACTATAGAATCATCGAAGGAAACATCCCAACAATGGTCAGAAAGAGAAGACAGATTATCTTCAAAAGAACAAAAATTAGACTAACAGAAGGCTGTCCATCAGCAAAATGAACAAGTTAATGAGAAAAATATCTTCAAAGTATACAGGGAAAATAACTATCATTTGAGAATTCCACACAATATGATATTATCATTTAATGGTGGGACATTAATAATTTAATGAATGAGATATTTTTGGACAAAGACTGAGAGGATTCACGACTTGCAGGTCTACTACTGGGTGCACTTGAGTAAGAAGTGAATTTAATTCAAAGGAAAGAATGATATATAGAGATGAGCTGGACTGATATTTCAAAGGCAGAATCCACTTTGCCTAACTCCCAGAACAGGCTCCTGATAAAGTGGAAAATCCCATTAAAGAAAGACATATGATCTTGGGAGAATTTATTAGAGATTCCAGCTTCAATTTTCCACTATTATTTCAGCATTTTCTCAATGTTGACCAGAAGAGAGTATTTACTTAGCTTTAGCACACTAGCTTACTGATACCTAAAAGCTAGGTGCCTCTGATAAGATTTTGGATTTAACTAAAACAGTTATTTTGTGTCAAGGTAGAACTTGGAAGTACTCTGATTATATTTTGGAAATATCTCTGCAGAATTCGTTTATGGCAAAAATATTAGTTCCTCATTTTCCTTTTCTGTGTTCTAAATTTATAATCTGCTTGTAAGTTTTGAAGGATTGCTTTAGGGATCATTTTTATCATTAACAGGATGTTGAATAGAGCATGACACAGAATAAACAAGGCTATTCCGAGTCTCTACATATTAATATTATAAATTTGTACAAGTTACTTCTTTAAAACTATAATTTCCCTCACATGTAATACAGAGATAATAATCATTTCCTCTCTGAGGTATTATGATGATTATGGGGACTTAAGTCCCCTTTTCCCAGCTACATGTCATATCAGAAAACTCAGCACTGCCTCCCTGGAGAATTTTTCCCTGGGACAGAGGAGTGTGTAGTGTTATATCCCACGTTACCCTGACGTGTGTGCCTACACAACTGATCCCCTGACATCCCCCAGCTCCCTGAATATCCCATCCACCTCTTTCAGGAACCTGAGATTTCAGTTCATGGGAACTGTGTCCCAGGTCACCTTCCTTGACTCTCTGGGAAGACGAGATCAGAAGATGTGGTTTTCAGTGTACCAGAAGGAAGTTCTCATCTGGGATGAGTGTTGTCAGATAATTTCTGATCATGGGCATCATTCATCCTAACCTACTGAGTTTCCCATCTCCCAAGATGTATCATAGAAGTGTGGCTTTCCTGCTATTTCTGATAAATTTCCTCCATAGTGTCTGTGACTCATGTAAGTATCACACATGTTCCTCTCATGGGAACCAATGTTTATTCACAACCTTCAGCTATACCTAGCCTAACCCAGTGTGTATGTGTAAGGATTGTAGTTTTCTGAACAGAAGCAACTTATGTGGCTAATTTAATTTAGCAGAAAGAAATTCTCCTGAGGCAGCACCTTGCAGTATCATTCCCTGTATTATGGAAAACCTATTCAGAATCCTTTACTGGGGTCTTGCAGCTGATAGGTTAATGGGACTTGAGTAGCCCATTTTCCTCTTTTCTTCAGCTTCATGGTGAAAAAAGAATGTGTGCTTATATGCTATAAAAGGTCATAAAGGAAAAAGGGGGAGAAGGAAGAAGTTAAAGGACCCCAGAACGTGCTTTCAGACAGTTGTGTGAAGTACTGTGGAAGTTTCTGTGTAGGTGTTACTCTACTATACTCCCATTTTACAGATGGTGAATCACCCATTCAAAGAAGTCAAGTAACTTTATTAATGCTATAGATCCAGGGCTTTCTCTACTGTAATACATTGGGGTATTATAATTCACTTAGCTTTCAATTTCTGTTATAGAAGAAACTCTGTGTGAGTCACGGTTTAAGATACTCATAGTATATAGTCTCTGTCCATTTGGGACTTAGCCTAGTTGAGGTCAAAGGTTGTAAGTACTGATTGATACGTGGGTGATGTAGACCAGTGGTTCCTGATGGTAGGCAGCCTTGATTTCCTAGAGGCTGTTTGGAAATATGGGATCTGGGTGGCCACAGTGACTGGCAGGCACTGCTAGGCTGAAGGGGGTGAACTGGCAGTACTAAATGTCTCCAGTGTGTGGGATAACTGGGCAGAAGGAAATGTTTTCCCTCCTCACATGCCAACACCTCACCTGTTGAAGAAACTCTTGTAGCTACAGAGAACGCCCTAGGAATTTGAAAACAAAGAAACTCTAGCTGGGTGGATGAGAAAGGCTTCATCAAGGAGAGTGTCTGTTCTCTGAGGAACAGGAGCAAAACAAGCCACGAGGACAGGAAGACTCAAGGTGGGAAGAGCATAGAGGACACTGAGAGCCCGGGAGAACCCTGGGAGTCAGATACGCAAGGCTAAGGGCAATCAAACTTTGGGCTCCATATAAAAAAGGTGGAATTTAATTTGGAGGCATGAAGATTTTTAGTGAAGAGAGCACATTAGAGACTTGAGTAGGGGAGAATGGATAGCTCGTTACACCGCTATTGTACATGAGGGAATTCAGATGGGTCCAACTAGAACAGAGGTTGTGGTAGACAGAATATTGGTTCCCCAAAGTGTCCAGGTCCTTATCCCCAGAACCTGTGGATATGTTACATTACAGGCAAAAGAGATTTTGTGATGTGATCAAGTTAAAGATTTTTAGAAGAGGAGATTAGCTTGGATTATCTTTGTAGGCTTGATGTAATCACAAGTTCTCATAAAGAAAAGAGAGAGAAAGAAGGGTCAGACTCAGGGATGTAATGATGGAAACGGAAGGGAGAAAGGGAAGAGAAAGAGAGATTTAAAGGTGGAAGAAGGGGCCATGAGCCAAGCATGAAGGCAGCTTCTAGACTCTGGGGAAGACAAGGAAATAGATACTCCCTTGGTGCCTTCAGAAGGAATGCAGCCTTTCTGACATGTTGATTTTAAGAACCTGACCCCTAAGACAGGAAGATGGTAAATCTGAGTTGTTTCAAGTCACTAATTTTGGGGTAGTTTGACACAGGAGCAATAGGAACTGAATACAGAGGTAATGAGAGTGGAAATTCTTTCAAGGTGAATTCTGTACATATTTTCAAGGAAAAGTAATAAGTGGGATTGCTGATGGAATGAGGAAGGCAAGGATGGAAACTAAAGATGACTTCAGGTATTTGAGGCTGGTCTTGATAATAATGGCTTGATAAGCCCACAGAGGAATGTTTAGAAGGAAGGACTGGCTTGGGCACAAGGTGGTTCATTTGTTTCAGAATATGCAGACTTCTGGGAGACTGGAGAGACATCTAGAAAGAAATCAGCATTTAGAGATTCTATTGGAGCTTAGGAGAAAAATTAATGTGTAAGTGGATGTCCGCAGTGATGAGAAATAAAGCTGGGAGGTGAACAGTGTCTCTGAAGTGAATATAAATTTCTGGCGAGAAACAGAAAGAGAACAGGAGGTGGGCATGGGAAAAGGTAAGCGGAGGAAGACAGGAAAAAAGAGACACTAAAGGAACTTATAAAATACTAAATACTTTGGAAAAGGAAGGAAAACGAGTGCTTGAAGAGACAGGATGAAAATGAAGACAACTGAGTGCCAAAAGGCAAAGGAGAAAAGTTTCACCAACAAGGTTGGTCACCATACCGTGTAGAAGTGAAGAGGTTGAGAACCAGGGGTGTGGGCAGGAGACCATTTAATCAGAGGTCTGGGAATGGGCACCACCACATGCCAGGTTAAAGACAAAGTCAAACACAAAGAAAAATAGCAATGATAACAACAGTGGGCACTCACTGAGCGTGTCCATCAACAGTGGGTACTCGGGAGCACCCCAGGGCCCATCCCAGCTGCACTCTCAGGTGAGCCTCTCCTGTGCTTCACCAGGGAAGCTGGTGCCAACCAGCATGAGTGGCGCATCCCTGTTCTTCTGTCACCTGAACACAGCCCCCTGCCTTTGGCTGCACCTTCTCCTTCTGCCTCATGCTACGGTGCAAGGACGGCCCGCCTCCTAGGCAGACTGGTCCTCCTGCAAGCAGTCCCCGGGGCTGGCCTCCGCACACCTTCCCGGGACCCTGTCCTTTGGGCTGTCCGTGCTCTCACTAGCATTACCAGGGATCACTCCTAGCATGAACCTTACTCTTCACCATCTCCCATCTTAGAAAAACCCCCTGAAGCTCCAGCCTGACTACTCTGAAATGCTCTGAACTTCTTCCTCAGTGTAAGTATTATAAACCACAGGCCTTTTTTATGTCCTTATTTAACAGACATCTCAGTTCAGGTGACAAAAATCCTCAGCATGCCATAGAAAATTATTTTCTCGATGGGCCTTGATGTGACAAAAGTTGGGAAGCGCCCATCAAGGCGAACAACGTGATTCTGTTCCTGCCTCCTAGCAGCATCCAGAGTCCTCCAGGACAGAGGTAAGGTGTGTGTTCCATGGGGATCCACTGCCTAAGGACACCTGGTGAGGGAGCCCTCCAGGGGCCCAGGACTGCTATTTCCACCCTCACTGCGCGCGTGCAGTCCTCGTGACTGACCCTTTGGTCATCAGGCACTTGAGGACCCATTCCATGAGCAGAGCGGCAGGTGCAGGATGATTACCGAGATGTCCTGCAGCGTGGGTCTTAGTGAAGGAGCACGGTGGAGAAGGCCAGTAGCCTGTTCCTGGCAGCGCCCAGTCTGGGCCTGATGAGGAAAAAGTGAATCAGAGCTTTAGAATTAAGAGCTGGAGGGGATTTGAGGTGTTATTTAGCTTACATGTCATAAAGTGTTTCTCAGAATTCTTATCTCTCAGGATGCTCAGTGATTAAAAAAAAATCTCTGATCAATTATGTTTGGAAAATATGGAAAACTACCTTCCCATGAGGAAATTAGAGCTCATAGCATTTGGGAAATCCTGTGGTGAAAACACTTGTTTCTGAGATTTTCTAAACATAATTTGACCATTAAACACAACTTGTCATCCATCTGAACTAATATTCTGGGGAAGTCATTCTGGGAATCAATGATCTAGTCTTATCTCCATATATCACAAAGAGTAAATTAAGGTTCATGAAAGCTAAGTGAATTATCCAAGGAAAGACACAAAGTTAAAGGCCTGATTTTGACTTCAGTGTACCTTATAAAGGGACCCTTATCACTTTGTGTGTATACATATATATATATATATATATGTATACACACACACATATATAAACATACATACATATATAGATAGATAGATACACATGTATACAATACACACATATATTATTATGCATAAAAATATAATTTAAAATTACATATCTAATCATTATTTGCTCACCGAAGCGTTAAACCCACACATTTGAGAAGTATATTCAACATCAAAAGAATTTTGGAAAACTAACTTTCAGACAAGTAGCAACTCTCATTCCTGCACACATTCTAGATATTAGAAGTTATACTTTATAAGAGCTTATTTTTCTCTCAACCTATAATTTTAGCGTATATAGTTTTAACTTGCTTACTTGTGATAAAACAATTAGCAATAATTATGCATATATGAGGTTCCAGGCACTGTGTGAAGGGCTTTATATGCACTTTCTCCATGAATGTTAGCAACAATTCTGTAAGTTAATTGACATTATCACCCCATTGAAAGCTGAAGAAACTGAGATTCAGAGAAGTAAGGAGATTTTGCAGTGTTACAGAGTTCGTAGGTGAAGGAGTTTCTGACCAGGTCAGGCTGACTCTAAAGCTTATAGTCTTAACGACCGTGTTTTCATAATACTCAGGAAGCTGTGTGGATTTAGAAGATTCCACACTGACATCTCAAAATGTTCCAAATCATGATCTCCCAGTAGGAAAAGCAAGTGATTCAATGGCTGAAGAATTCATACTAAGACACTGACATGTTGAGCAAGGCTCCAGCCTGCTATTTATTCTCCAGCCTCCTATAAATCACAAAGCCTTAAGAAAGAGGTAGAACTTTGTGTAGTCAACTTTGAAAAAGACCACAGAGGCCGGGGTTGCATCATCAGGTTAGACCTGTGACTGACCACCTACTTTGTCATCACTTGACCAATTGAGTAAGACAATCAGGTCATGAGAGAAAATCCCAAGGACCTACATGCACATGTACAGGCACGTTCTTTGCTTCCCTTTTCTTAGTGACCTTTTAAGGAATGCTGTGGGAAAACACTCAATTCCTGAAGTCCCACTGACTGCTGAGACAAATACAGATATTTGAACCAACTTTTGCTAAGAAACCATAATTCAGAAAGACAAGGACCCTGTCGTAATTGTACTTGCGAATTTTATCTTGTTTTTCCTAAGTGAAGTTGCCTCACAAAATTAGAGAGCCATCTTCCTTCTCATGTGTAGAAATTATTAAATATGAAAGTAGTTCATCTAGTTATAGGTAGAAACATATTAGCCTTTAAGGAAAACTAATATTAGAGTAATAAAATCTTCCATTTGTGGAGTCCTCCATCCCTCAGTTACCACGATCACATTCATTTCTTCTTTCTGATCCTCACAGAGCCTTTGCAGGCTGGCAGGGCTGCTAGCGTGAGTACCTTTCACATTCATACATCCAACTCTCAGCTATGTATTGAGTGACTATTTTGTGCCAGGCATTAGTAATGCATTAACAAACAAGGGAGGCAGGTCCTTACCCTTGTGAAGCTTGTATTCTACCAGGAGCAGCAGGCAATGAAGAATGAATAGATAATGAGAAATTGAATAAGGACAAAAAATGGAAGTGTCCTAGGTGCTGTTCAGGGAATTCAAATAGGCGGCTGTGAGACAGAAGGCCTGGGCAACTACTTTAGATGGGGAAGTCAAGAAAGGCATCTCTCACCCCTCAGCAGGGATGCTTCAGCCTGAGACCTAAATCATGAGGGGAGCTGGCACTGCAAGGATGGGGACCCAACATGCTCACAGAGAAGAAAATTGAGACTCAAGGGGATCAGTGACTAAAAGATCCTAGAGTTAGCCCATGGTAGACTTGGACATGAAACTTAAGTTTTTGAGACCAAGACCGGAGCTGTTTCTGTCCACTGTCTGCTTCAACAGAGGGCGTGGCAGAATACGTAAATAACACTCATCTGCCTTTGTGTACTGGGAGAGCCAGGTTGAATAATATAAATGGGCATTGCGATTATTTAATACTTACATGTTGATTTTTAAATTACTTCTAATTGAGTAAGACAATTGTAGTTTGAAGTTTTAAAAAGTACATAGCTAAGCTAAATCCGGGCATGAATGAAATGGTTGCTTATTTTCTGGTTGAAGGGTATTCATACCAAGATAATTCCATAAGTTTCCCTCTTCTTTCTTGCTGTCTCCCTCCGTCTCATATTTGAGTATCTCTTGCTTTCTGGCAGTAAAAGGGACACTGCATAACAGTCCTGACAATTCTGCCTAATTCCCAAGTCCTAAAACTTCTAGCACCCTCTCCACTGGCAGCACACTGGAGGAGTCAAGTATGTGAGCCTCTCTTTGCAAGTATATTGACAGGATTATAAGACAAGCTCTTTTGGTGGAATAATGCCACTATCACTGCTTGAAAGAATAACTGGAGTTCATGACTATAGATGATTAAGGAATCTTTTAAGAAGTATCGATAAGAATCCTTCTAGAATGGATTAAATAAAAATTCATGAATGTATATATGTATTTATTTATGTTATATTATAAATATAATTTATATCACATTTATATATTTATGTTATACTATCTTGTGTATATTCTAAATTTTATTTATTTTATATATTAATACAACATATTAGTATATTTATATTATTATGTTTTATATATATATATTATTTGGACTAGAGTTCTTAGCAGCTCTTTCTAATTCTTTGGAGGAAAAAGAGCCAATTAATACTCATATCTGACAATTCATTTGGTACTGGCTGGGACTTGAAAATGTCATTCAAACTAGAAAAGACACAAAAATACCATGCCAAAAAAGTCCCAATTAAATGATAGTCATAGCTGACTAAAACACTTGTTTAATTAGTTTTTGTTGATATTTATTCATATATTATCCAATTAACCATTTTAAAGGGAATACTTTAGTAGTTTTTCATTTATTCACAAGGTTGTGTAACCACTACCACTATCTAATTCTAGAACATTGTTATCACCTCAAAAAGAAACCCCATACCCATTAATAGTCACTCCCCATTCCCTCCCTCCCCATCCCCTGGCAACTAGTAGTTTCTTTTCTTTCTCTATGGATTTGCCTATTCTAGACATCTCATATAACTGGAACTATACTACATGTGGCCTTTGGTGTCTCACATCTTTCATTTAGCATAATGCTTTTAAGACATCCTTGTTGTAGTATGTATCAGAACTCCATCCCTTTTAATGGTTGAATAATATTCCATTATGTAGATATACCACCTTTATTAATCCATTCATTGGTGATGAACATTTAGGTTTCTACTTTTTGGCTATTAAGAATAAGACTGCTCTGAACATTTGCTTGGAAGTTTTTGTGTGGATATATGGTTTCACTTTTCTTGGGTCTACACCTATGAGTAGAATTGCTGGTTCATATGGTAACTCTCTGTTTAGCACTTTGAAAAATAGCCAAACTGTCTTGAGTAGCAGCTGCCCATGTTACATTCCCACTACCAGTGTGTGAAGATTCCAATTTCTGTACTTCCTCACCAACACTTAATACATATAATTATGACACCCTTCCAGCCACCTTTTTGGTATCTCCTTATGCTACCTCATGAGTGGTATGTCATTGCAGCTTTGGTTTGCTTTTCCCTAATGACTAATGATGTTGAACATCTTTTCATGTGTTTGTTGACCATTTATGCATCTTCTTTGGAGAAATGTCTATTTAAGTCCTTGCCAATTTTAAAATTAGGTTGTTTTTCTTTTATTTTAAGTTGTAAGACTTTGTGCATTTTGGATACTGGATCCTTATCAGAAAAACATTGTGCTAATATATTCCCTAACGCTGTGGGTGCTTAGCTCATTGTTATAGATCATGGGTCTGGACAGTTAGTGTAATGTGTATGTATTATTTTGGTCTGCATATCACTTCTTCCTCCCCTCTCTTTATCTGACAACACTCTCCTTTGCTCTTCTATCTGTGAGTTTCTAGCTAATTATCCTTCCTTCTTTCCCCAGGGCCCATTCCCTCATCTCCAGGATGGGCATGTGACCCAACTTAGGCCAATGGAAACTCATCACTAGAATTTTTCACTCTGCTTGGAGGTTAAAGATCCTTTCTTCTATGTTGGTGAACCTGGGAGTATGTAACAACAGAATTTCTTCCTTCATGTTCCTTGCTTGGTTAAAATCCCTGTGGCAGTAGGAGAGAATGAAATCCACAAGCAGAGAAGCAAAGCAGGGGAGGACAGATTGTGGCTGTGTCAAGACCCTGTTACATTTGTCTCCAGCTATACCCCTGCACTTTCTGACTACATGAGCAAATCAAGTCCTTTTTGGGCTTGATTGAATTGGGGTTAGATTTCTGTCACTTGAAATGTAATATTTCCTGACTAATACAGCTAATATATTGCTTATCAAAGACATTACCAGCAAGTCTTGCATAGGGAAAGCTTGTAATACTTAATCTGTGGGAAGAAATGCAAGGAAAAAATAAGTGGGTTGAATTTGGGAAAATACAGACTAACGCATATGGGGAAACAGGATGAAAATGTATGAGTTTATGGGAAAGAGACTTGTAGGGAAAAGAATCATTCCAAAGTAGTTGCAATGAATGGCAGATGACAATGAATCATACATGTGAATCGATAATATGAAATGACAAGCAAAATAGCCTTCGAGGTGTGGAAGAGATGCCAGTCAAAGGTATTGTGAGCCACTTATATTTGTATTAAACCCACTCGGCAGAGACCTTCATGGAGACCCGTTGTCAGAGCCAGCTGGCAGGGTCACACAGGCTGTTTGTTCTTTATCTCCCTTTTGTGTCATCCCTCTGTACCTTTCTCTCATCTTCTTCCATCCTCTCCTTCAGCCTACACTACAATCTTTTAGTTTTAAAGACTGTAAAGACCTTATAGATATTGGGAATCTCTGTAAGTGAGATTTGGAACTTCAGGCAGCCACAAAGAGATCATTTATAAATCACACAGTGAACAGCAAGTTCTGCCTTGGTGCTGCTCCCCACATTATGACCTGAGGACCGTACCCGACCTCCAGTCCTGCTGCTCTTTAGAGTTCCATATTTCTCCTCCTTAAGGTTATAATTCAGATGTTGTAAGGAAGATAACTTTGGGTTATTAGGAAAGTGAATAATGAAAAGAAAAATAAAGAAAAAAATGGAGAAGAGAAAAATTTTAAAACCCTAGCATTTGAGCTGTTAAATTTTACCTTGTCAATGACTAAAGAAAAGGGCTGAATAAACCAAAATCTCATATAAGGGTCAGGTATTCTTATGGTACTTGTTGCATAAACTGTGCTTCTGGGATGATCTTCATTCAAACCTGAGTGGAACTGCCATCCTCTTTCTTCAATCAAAAGTGTTTAATATCAATGTCTCTTTTGGAGTAGTTTTTGAGAATTGGAGTACTTCTTGAGAATAGGAGTACTTCTTGAGGAAAAAGCCAGATGGGCCATATCTAGGTTGTTTTCATGGTGTATTAGTTATTTACTGCTCTGTAAGAAATCTCCTGCAAAGTAAGTGGCTTATGGTGCCAAACATTGATTATCTCACAGTGTCTGTGGATCATGATTTTGGATATGGCTTAGCTGGGTGACAATGGCCCAGGGTTTCTCGTGAGGTGCAATCACGATGTCTTTCAGGCTACAGTCACCTGAAGACTTGACTGTCGCTGGAGGATTTGCTTCCAGCTCAAGTGGCCATTGTCAGGAGGCCTCAGTTCCCGATGTGGGACTCCCTGGGGGTCAGCTGGAGTGCCTTCCTCTAGAGGGAGTAATCCAAGAGAGAGAATAAGGTAAAAGATGAAATATATTTTATGATCTATCATCAGAAGTCATACTACATTTCTGCCATGTTCTATTTGTCCATCTTTAAGGCAAGAGAGGACTGTCAAAATTTGTGAGCATGTCTTAAGAACACCACGTGTAGTAATATTAAAGATAGTTATAATGGAAATAAAAAGATGATAAACGGTTAATTTAATATAATAAAAAAACATAAAGAGAGCAAGCTTTGATTAGCAGTAAAATAGACCATCCAATGGAAATGAGGTTAGAATTATGTTTTCAATTACTTAAAGGCTATAGAAGGTGGTTGGTATAGGCTATAAAAACTATCTTTTTAGTTTTTTCCAATCATGTGTGAACAATTAGTTTACTGACCAATAATTTATTTTTTGCTTAATATATAAATTTGTTTAAAGTGATTAAATAGTGCTAAAGTCTTATAATGAAATAAAGAATCTGTAGCTCAAAGCCTCCCAGCTAGTAGTCTTATATTCTAGAGGCAAATACTGTAGTCCTTGTGCTGATATTTTGTATAATTTCACTCCACATCTCCAAGTGATACTATGATATATGATATATGATAAGTGACATATGATTGCTATGATTTTTTATAGATTTGAGATATTTTCTGTTTATCAATTGCTATGACTAATAAAGATGGAGCTCTTATACTCAGCCTTATTTGATTCCCGCTTTCCTTCCCATGTATTGTAGAGACTTTTTTTTACCAACATAATCAGGACTGGTAATTGATCATTTAATTGTAGAAGTGGGTTAAGGTAGGTAATCATAAAATTATATGGCAATTTCTTAAGTACTTAATCTTAACTGAAAGCATATGATCCTTTAATATAGGGTCAAGAACTTCTCCTTGAGAATGGTTCTTGTGAAAAATAAACCCAAGACACAGGTCTTATGCTGGATTTACACTTCTGGTTTATTTAAAGTGATCAAAAAACATTTGCAAGGCAAACTCAATACAGAATACTTACAGAGTTTGAATTTTTTCCCAGTCATTAACAATTATCTCTCATACTTTTAACAATATTTTTAGTGATTTGTCATTATCAATTTTTTCAACTTTGCTTCATTAGAAACAAAGAACTCTTTGTGACATCCTCATTTCAATAGTTTTTTAGCATGAAGCAACATCAATGAATCACTGTAATAAATACAATGAGAATAAACAGGTTTGGAAAAAAACCCACTGACTTTTGGAAAGCATAGACTCAAGAGCTCTTTGAATCAATATAATATCTTACTGCATTACTCATTAATTAATCACTTCAATACTATTTTGGCATATTTATTTTACATTTTTATGATAGTCATGATTTTGTCTTTTTGAAAATTATATCTTAACATCCTCATTTTACAGATAAAGATTATAGGGCAAAGAATGGTTAATGTTTGTCTAAGGGAACTGTGTTAGAAATGATCTACTAGGAGCTTCATTCAGTGTGCATGGGAATCAGTCAGTATAATTTGCAGATGGAATGGAACATGCCAATTAAAATGGCAAGTAAAAATACATTAAGACCAGTTAAGAGAATATCTATTGTGGCTAAATTGCTGTTTTTAGTTAAATTCATAAATGGTGATTATAATAGTATGACTATTAGGTAAATGGAAGTTTTCAACCAGAATTGCTCCCCTGACCTTGATAGTGATATGCATGTAAGGGCCTGTTTGCACATCAATGGGATGTTTACCATGGCAGAAATGTAAGAGTAGAAAGTAGGACAATCCTGCCTCTCCTCCCTTCCTGGTACATAATTGGTCAGGTGTCCACCATTCACCAGGAGCCTGCTCAGGGAGTTCCTCCTGGAAGTGGGGGGTCGGGGGAAGGAAGCAGAAAGCCTGCTGGGCCTGGGGTGGCTGATGGTGGGATGCGGTAATTAGTGGAGCTGAGCGAGAGGGGTTGGGGAGTGCTGCAAGAGAGAAAGACTGAGCTGTGAGGAATAAACCTTTAATCTCCAACCTACCCTTTCCTTTATCTTCTTTCAGTCTCATCTGATTCATAGAAAACTTTTACCTGGTGGGGAGCTGCCTTCCTCCCAGAGCCACAATGACTATGAAAACATAACTTGCCACAGATTCAATTAATTATATTTTCTGTAATATACACCTTCTTTTGCTTTTCTTGAAATTTCTCATTGTCTTTTCTAATGTTCTTTTTACATTGTCTTCTATTGTTGCATGAAATTATGAACAAATATTCCCAGCACATATCTGGTGTCAGAGAGGCAATAGGGATACCTCAGTAAACAGAATAAGCAAAAATCCCTGATTTGGTTCATGGATCTTGTACTCTACTGTGGGGAAAGCAGAACACAATCATAATTAAGTACAATTTGTTCAAAAGTAAAAGTGTAGTAGAGGAGGAGAATAAAACAGGATAAGGACCTGTCAGAACATAAGGGATACAATTTTAAATAGTGAGAATGCAAATACTGAAAACAGATCTGAAAGTAATGAAGAAATCACAGAGATGATGGGGGGATAGTGTTCCTGGCAGCGGAGAAAGCCATCGTGAGGACTGTAAGGGTGAGCTGAAACACCGGGGAGGCCGCAGTGGCTGGAGCAGATCCCTTGTAGGAGAGGGTATGAGGAGGTACGTTCAGAGAAGTCATTAGGGGCCAGGACATGCTGGCCCTTTTGGTAGACTTAATTCTTTGCTCTATTCTGCACTTAGCCCTGGCCATGTGACTTTACATCCTTCCAGCTGGAGGTGGCATGTTCTCTGCACCATAAGTCTGGGCTCAGCTATGTGATTTTGGCCAATGGGATGTAGATGGAAGTGAGTGCATCAATTCAAGCCTTGTCCTTAGAGACAGTACATGTTTCTGCTTGCCCTTTTGGGCTTCTACCATGGCTATGAGAAGACTTCCCCTGAGGAGCTGCTGACACTTCAGACTTGCCAGAAGAATGAGCACATTTGCAGTAGACCTAAGCCCAAAGCACAGCAAGGAGCCCAGCCCAGCCAGAGCAGCAGCTTGAGGGAGAGCCACCTGGAGCCCAGCCTCGGGGGCCAATTCACCAGTAGTCTGCAGACCCATGAGTGAGACAGTACGTATTTATTATTGTAAAGTGTCACAAAGCTGTTTGTCACACAACATTATTAGATATATTTTGATGGTATACCTAAGTGATCGAATGGTTTGGGTGAGGGTGTGAGAAAAAATGGGAGTTATGGATGATACTGTGACTTAGCTTGAGAAGCTAGAATGATGAGGCCACCATTGACTGTGATGGGACAGACTGCACATGGAGCAGGCCTTGGGGTCTGGGAGATCTCAGGATTTGATTTAGACACATTTAGAAATTTGTTGGGAAGGTGTGCTTCTATTAATAGTGGGATGGGTAATTCAAACAAACCTGTCATTGAAGTCATCTTTTAAAAGCTTCACAAATATTAATAAAATATGCTTGAAGGCACCAATGGGCAAGTACGTTCATGAATAAAGATGGGAAAGAAGACAGGCCCAAGGAAGTGAGCCTGACTTGGAAGCTGGTTTTCCCCTAGGACATTTATATATTCCAAAATGGGCAGCTAGGAAGCTCAGAGACTTTGAGAACCTCTCAGAGTTAGTGGACAGGGATTGGTGTCCAAGACTCAAGAGGGAATCCTGACTGAAACCCCTACTTAGGTTGAAACCTCTGCACAGAAGGACTAAAAGTAAACTGGAAGTATATTGGTCCTTGCATGGATTGCAGCAAACTTCAGATGATCTCAACCTCTGAAATTTGAATCAGGTGATCCTGACAGCAGTAAATGACCTGAATTACTTTTTACAAATAATTTGCAAATATAATTTCTGACATATGAAAAAAAAACCAGGAATAAGCAGAAATAAGACATCATACATAAAACTCAACAGAAACACAGGCAGTAGAAATGATAAAGGACGTCTAGACACTGAGGTTACCAAAACCAGAATTTTAAAAACTATGCTTTTGATGAAATCTTGGCCAAAATTTTTAGCAGGTAAGTGGAAAGTATAAAACTTACTAAACATAGAATCTATGACTGGAAAATATATTTAACTGAAATTTAGAATTCAGTGGATGAATTTCAAAGCATTTTAGACCCAAATGAAGAGAGAACCTGTGAACTGGAAAAGAAATCAGACAAAAATATTCATGAAGTAGTACTGAGGAAAAAAAGAGTGGAAACCAAAAAATAAAAATTATGGAAACTTAGTGAGAAATCTTATGTATGTGTAATTGGAGTACAGCAAAAGAGGAGAGAAAACTATGGTGTAGAAGAAATATTTGAATAAAGGTGAGGAATATTCTTAAACTAATGAAAGACTAATAATACACTCATAAAAATTACATAGCCTTTCACATCTATCTCTTTTCATTCAGCATGTTTTTGAGATTCATCCATGTTTTCTGTGTATCAGTAGTTCATTTCTCTTTAATGCCAAGTATCATCCTATTGTATGGATGTACCACAGTTAGTTAATGCATTCATCAGCTGATTTTGCATTACTTCAAATATTTGGTGATAATGTACAGGTTTGTGGGAGCATTTATTTTAACTTTTCTCAAGTAAATGCCTAGAAGTGGAATTGTTTTCAAAGTGGCTGTAGCATTTGACATTTCTCTAATCAGTATATGAAAATTCACTATTCTGCATCTTCACCAACAGTTAGTATTGCCATATCTATCCATCTATCATCTATCATTAACTATTTATTTATTTATATTATAGCCAATCTGATAGGTCTGTAAATCTCACTGCAGTTTGAATTTCCATTTCCTTAATGACTAATGACATTGAATATTTTTGCATGTACTTATTTGACCACGATTTATCTTTGGTGAAATATTTGTTCTAATGTTTTCTCTGTTTTATAAAATTAGGCTTTTAAAACTTTACTATTGAGCTGTGAGTGTTCTTTTTCAGATCTACATCTGTCAGTCTCTTCTGTCTGTGGCTTGCCTGAATCAGTCAACTATTGCAGAATAACTAAACCCTGCACAGCCTAGTAGTTCGTAATAACAGCGTTATTCTCTCGCGTGTCTGTGAGCAGGCTGAGGGTCAGTGGACCTGAGATGGGTTCAGTTACACGGCTCTAGCTGCAGGTTGGTTTTGTGTTTTCCCTATCTGTCTCTGATTCTTTGTAAACTAGTATGCTAACATGGGTTGAAGAGTGCAAGCAGTAACACACGAACCCTCTTGGGAGGAATGAGGAGTAATAGGTACTGTTTTTTGGGGGGTTATGCATATATTCCAGAACTGATGTCATGATGGATGCATAACCCTGTGAATAAATTAAAAATCATTGAATTGTATCATTTAAACTGCTGTATTGCATGTTGTGTGAATTATATCTCCAAAAATGAGTTTAGAAAATAAAAGGAAAGAAAAATCAAATTGTAATAAAAGATTTCCTTCTCTAAAACTGTGTTGGGGCATGATGACTACTTATGGAAGCTTTTTTCTCTTTAAGTGACTATAGACCCTTTTTTCCTAAAAAATATAAAGGTTTAAAAGCATTTAAAAAGGAAGAAATGAAAGCAGGAAGGGAGGAAGGAAGAAAGGAGCAAGGCAGACAGATAGACATGAATCGTCTCAAAGCCTAGGCTCTGAACTGGCACATTGTCACTTCTACCTACATTCTGTTGTCCAAAACGTGTCATAGGGCCAAGGCCAAAGTCAGTGGATCAGGAAATATACTCCAAACTCAGTGGGAATGACTGACAAAGGGCATGGATACAGGGAGGAGTGGTAAGAAATTGGACATGATAATTCTATCTATTACATATATGCTTAGACATTAAAATTTTAAAGAAAATCAAGGAAGTGAATGTCAAAAATCAAGAGAGTGGTTACTGTGTGGGTGGATGGTGGTGACTGAGAGGAATACTAGTCAAGGGGCCTTGTGAGGTGTTCCTACTATTACAGACTATAGCACTTTGTGAATTGTTTATTGTAACAATTTTCATATAGTCTTAAATTTCTTCTTAGCCTCTTTATGTCTTTTTCCACCTCTCCCAGTTTCCATGTCCCACACATTCTTTCTTTCCACATTCCTTACAATTTATGCTCAGAGAAGTCCAAAGGGCTTTTAAAAACAGCTTCTGTGAAAACAAAACAATGTTGCTTGGGATCCTCCTTTAAATCTTAATCTCCTATTGTCCAAAGAAGCATGTTTCTCTATTCTTTGTCAATAATTCCTTAAGGCCTGCTCTGCATTTAGAGACACTGTGATGTCGACCAGGATTTAATAAAAGATGAAAAACATAATGTTAACTACATTTTAGAACCTTGGGATTCAGTTGAATGCATACCTCCTACAGCCATGAAACAGTTAAGCAGTGATACTTTGCAGTACAGAAAGAAACACATGCAGAGTTCTATTCAGTCCCTAGCTCAGAAGTTCTCAGCACTGACTAAGGATCACTTGGGGAGTTATAAAATTATACTGGTGTATAGTACCAGCTGGAGAGATACTGATGGAAATGATTTTGGGTGGAGACTGGGGATCAGTTGTTTAAATTCTCCAGGCATTCTAATGTACTTCCAGAATAGGAAATACCACTTGGATTGTACAATGTACTTCAGTGGCTCCCAGAATTCAGAAGCCCCAGCTTCTTTATTTTGGAAATTGTAGATATTAAAATATACCAACAAAAACCCATCATCAATGATCATCATTACTTTATTAAAAATATTTTTTACCATGAAAACATAAAACACATTATTCATGAATAAAGTAACAGTTTTCAAATGGAATAAATTTAGCGTGAAAAAGCTCCTTTAGTTTCCATTATATTATTTTGTCTCTCATTGCATTGCAAACAACTGCTAAACTTCTTCATGAGTCATCACCACTCTGTAGAGAGGCACTTGAGAACTCGAGAAGCAGATGCACTAATGGTTGTTTTCCTGGATAGAAGGACTAGAGTTTTCATGAGGGTAAGAGTTTGCTCCTGCCTTCTCCATCCCACTGATTTCTTGAAAATAAGGCCATCCTTTCATCTTTCCCTTCCTCTTCTATCCACGTCCTGTAAACCCCTGGGAATGGTAGGCAAGCACACACTGATTTGCAGGGCACAGTGCCCATTTGTAAAGTTCCAGAGGTGAAGTATGCCATCCACGACACTCCTCTTGGAAGGCATAGCACTTATACTTCATGCTTGATGGGATTTGAATGTGAAGCTGGTAAAAACCTGTGTGAATACCAGTATAGGCGTGGCTAAGTTCAAAAAGAAGCTTGAAAGGTGAGGGGGAACATCTTTGCTCTCTTGCTGTTTCTGTGTTCATGGTTTTCTGAATGTTATGTCCCACGGTGTACGCTGTAATGGATAGTCAGCGACCATCTGAGGTGAAGGACAGACAAAAACCCCTAGGTGGGACTGTCACATGGTGCAGCCACTATAGAAAACAGTACTGGAGTGCACCAACAAGTTAAAAACAGAAATACCATATGGTCTAGCAATTCCACTTGTAGGTACATATCTGAAGGAAACAAAATCACTATCTCAAGGGGATACCTGAACCCGTATGTTCATTGTAGCATTATTCACAATAGCAAGACATGGAAACCCCATTGGTGGATGAATAGATAAAGAAAATGTAGTTCATATACATATATATATATATATATATATATGCAATGAAATATTCAGCCATTAAAAAAGGAAATCCTGCCATTTGTAACAATGTAAATGAAACTTGAGGGCATTATGCTAAGTGAAACAAGTCAGATGGAGAAAGATAAACAGTGCATGATCTCACTAATATGTGGATCGAAAAACATTGAGCTCATAGAAACTGTGAGTAGAATAGTGGTTGTCAGGGACTAGGGGTGAGGGTAATAGGGAGATGTTGGGCAAAGGGTCCAAACGTTGAACTGTAGGACGAGTAAGTTCTGGAGATCCAATGTACAGCATGGTGGCAATAGCTAACAACACTGTATTGTGTAAGTGAAAGTTGCTGAGAGACTACTAGATCTTAAAAGTTCTCATAGCAAGAAAAAATTGTAACTATGTGAGGTGATTGATGTTAACTAAATTTACTGTGGTGATCATTTCACCATATATATAAATTATGTTGTCCACTTCAAGCTAATACAACCAGATCTCAGTAAAACTGACAGAGGGGGAGGCCCCATAACCTCTTTGTTCTATCTTAGAGAAAATTAATGGATCAGTGGGTAGGTTAAAAAAAATACTTGAATGGCAAATTCCTCAGGAAGCAGATAAAAGAGAAACAAATATGGTTTGTTTGATAACCGATGTCGTGTCAAAGCTGAAATCTGAAATTACGTACACTTCATAGCTTCTTCCCCAATTTAGTTGCCAAAGAGTGTGATTTGGTGACGTTGTTTCTGGTTTTCCAGAAGCCCTGGCTTAGCTCTCTTATTCTGATCTTTGTTGGAATGAGAGGTAAAGATAGTTTTTATTGTATAAAGCAATCATCAAAAATGTCTGAAAAATGTAGCCTTGATAGATTTTATTCAGATAAGAAAATAATGAAGTATTTTGTTTTCTACACATGCACCCTAAATCACTTCTCACTGTTTGTTGAAATTTCTCTACACCAAGAAAAAAAATATTTCTGGCAAGGTTCTTGAAATATAGAGTTGTGATGTAAATTTGGAGCTACCTTGAAAAAGGAGAGAACATTGCCATTCTAACTGTGCCTTGAACACTAGTCTTCCTGGACAGATGCCTGTATTGCTCTGATGCAAGATGTTGTCAGAACCATAAACTTGATTGCCAAGAGAGGCCATTGAAAGTTCATTTGGTAAAATATACTTGGAGAAAATAGCTAAAACAGCAATACTTTTCTTAGGAAGAAAATAATATTGTTTTAGTCTTTGAGATATAACTATTGGAGTAGTGGCAGCACATGATCTTATATATCTAGTTAAATCCGGGCAGGTCCCCAAGTCACATTCCTGGTGGGTTCCTGTAAAGAATAAAGGGAATAAACAAATTCCTGTGGGAATAAAGCAGCCAGACAGCCATGTGATGAAGACATGGGTCCCACACCACCACTGAATGTGCTTGAAGCTTCTGACCTGAGACAATCAGGTTTACTGTTTCCCCAGCTGATTGCCTTTTTGCTCTGCATCCTCCTACATCTCTATATTTGGTCACCTGACTCAATTTTTAGCTCACCAGTCTTCTGATCTAAAACATTCTGGCATTTTCAGTTTAGCTGGAATGGCAGGATGATTATGAAAATGCCCTTTTGGGGGTTCCTCCCACTCAGTCTTAGTAGTGTTCAGCACAAAAGACTGCCCATACCAGAGGGGCATTTGTAGAGTCCAAGATAGGACTTATGTTTAAAGTAATGGATAATCTTACAACAGTTGATAAATAATTACAACATAGCCGGTCATATCTATGCACTTGAGATGTTTATTGTTAGAGTGTAAGGGGGAAGAACTCTTTCTCTTCCCCAACATTCATCCCTTAGAGGGAGATAATAAAAGGATCAGATTCCACATCGACACTTCAGAATGGGTTGCCATAATCAGAGTAACCTGATAATTTTCCTCACCATCTCAGGGCACATCAGTCCCACAGAACATACAATAATCTCGGATCTAAGGAGCCTTGACTCTCAGTTATTTGACAGGTAGTCTGGAAGGGGAGGAAAGGAAGTGGACCTTTAAGAGAGTGATCTATGTTAATTTGAGTTGGGTTTAGGGCTGGTGGTGTTGGTGAAAGTGTTTTGGGGCTTGACAGATGGTATCATTTCTCCTCTCATGAATCTGAATTTTTAAGCAACACCCACAAGTATTCTTTCCCTCCTTTGCTAGTAATTTCCTTCGGCTTCAGTGTTTGTCCTCGTAAGCCCACATCAAAGTGGCCATTAAATGCCTCAATATTTAGAAACATCAGGGTTAGGGGCTCAAATCATACCATTCCAGGAGCCACCACTTTGTATTCTGTTTGTAGGTGTGAAGTTTCCTATGACTGATGGGAGATTTATGGAGTGTTTCTATAATCTAAAACACACAGGCTTGGCTATGAGATGCAAAAGTCTGTTGATTCAAAGCAGCAAACTGCTTCTTTTCAGAAGATTGTTTCTGCTTTCTCAGTTCTTTTTTTTTTTCCCTCTCTCTCTGGGAAGCAATACAACCATTTGACTCAATGGTGGGGAGTTGGTAGGTGGACAGTTTCTATAAGATACTGGACCAATTCATTCCAGGAATTAGGTTAATGTCTCAAAAATATCACTCATACACACATGGATCTGTGCTTAACTTGCATAAAAAGTTGCTCAAGTCTCTGTCCTTTAAAGGTGAAATTAAAAATTATAGATAGTCTTCAAGAAATAGATAATCTACTCACACAAGAAAAGACCCCATCCAAGTCATACCTAATTGTATAATGTAGAACAGAGAATGATACATGATGAAGAGGAAAAAGATCTGGCACAGTGCTGCCAATCAAAACATAATCTAACTAAAATGGAGAGCTTCTGATACTTCAATTTCTTTATAAGTTGCTTAAATTAAATCTATAAGAACCACTATATATTTCTGACTCACAAAATGTAATGGCTACTGTCATTGCTTGCTGTTCAAAGCTATGAATGAAAAAGCCCTGTAGAGCGTGGTTTCCTTGAGTTAGCCCCTGGGGCTGGGTAGAGTTCACTGACAACTGACGTTGTGATTCTGGGGTTGAGAGAGAGCAAAGCAGTGCAGCCTGGAACACTGCCATGTATATTTCTGGGGAACACAGGATATACCTGCTTCGGGGAAGGAGTACTTGATGCTTGAGCCTGAGCTAATGTTCTTTTAGGAACAAGTAGAAATGCAGAAAAGCCAAAGAGAACTAAAACATCCTGTACCTCCATATCTCAGAAAGGATCTCTGCCGGTGTTACAAGACAAATCCCTCCACTCCTTATGAATCTGTCCTCCCTCCCACCCCTCATGTCCTTCATCTCCCCCCCCTTGCCTTCTTTCCTTCCTCCCTTCTTTCCTTTTATTCACTCATCCTCTCTAGCTCTTCTGTCTTTCTGATTTCATGCATTTTGAGTCATATCATTAGCTTCTATTTTCAGGCATATGGGTTCTTAATTATTTTTTTCCCCAGCTTTACTAAAATATAATTGACATACAGCATTATGTAATTTTAAGGTATCCAGTATGATGATTTATGTAATGAAATGTTTACCACCATAAAGTTAGTTAACACATTCTTCACCTCACATGGCTAGCATTTTGTTGCCCCTGTTATAGTGAGAGTATTAAGCTCTACTTTCATAGCAACTTTCAAGTATATGATACAGTATTGTTACCTATAGTTATCATCCTGTATATTAGATCTATGGAACTTATTCATCTTCTAATTGAAAGTTTAGACTCTGAGGGACATCTCTCCATTTCCCCTACCTTCAGACGTTGGGAACGGCCATTCTAGTCCTTGATTCTATGAGTTCCACATTTTTACATTTCACATATAAGTGAGATGATATAGTATTTGTCTATCTCTTATACCATTTAGAATGCCTTCATATAATTCTTTCCTTTCATTCTGTTACTATAATATATCACATCAGTTGATTTGTGTATGTTGAACCATCCTGGCATTCCAGGGGTAAGTCACACTTGATCATGGTGAATGATCCTTTTAACATGCTGCTCAATTCTGTTCAGCAGCATTTTATTGAGAATTTTGCATCTACATTCATCAGGGACATTGGCCTGTAGTTTCTTTTTCTCACAGTGCCCTTTCCTGGTTTTGGCATCAGGATAATGCTGGCCTCATAAAATGAGTTTGGGAGTGTTCCCTTCTCTTTGACTTTTTTGGAAGAGTTTGAGAATAATTAGCATTTAAATATGTGGTAAAATTCTGATCCTGCTCTTATCTTCACTGGGAGATTTTTGATTATTGATTCAACCCCTTTAGTAATAATTGGTCTATTTCTGCCTGATTCAGTCTTGGTAAGTTGTTATATTTCTAAAAATTTCTTCTAGGTTTGTCTAGTTTGTTTGTATGTAGTTGTTTTCAGTAACCTCTTATGATTCTTTGAATTTCTGCATTCTCAGCTGTAATGTCTCCTTTTTCATTTGTAATTTTGTTGATTTGGGTCCTTTCTCTTTTGTCTTTGGTTAGCCTAGCTAAGGGCTTGTAAACTCTGTTTATCTTTTCAAATAACCAGTTCTTTGGCTCATCTTTTTTACTGTTTTTCTCTTCTCTTATTCCATTTGTTTCTGCTCTACTCTTTGTTATTTCCTTTCTCCTACTAACTTTGGGCTCAGTTTGCTCTTGTTTTTCTAGTTCCTAAGGCATAGTATTGTTTAGTGAAGTTGTTTATTCTTTATCTTTCTTACTTCTTAATGTGTTTATTGCTATGAACTTCCCTTTTGGAATTGCATTTGCTGCATCCTGCAAGTTTTGGTATTTTGAGTTTCCATTTTCATTTATTTCAAGAAAGTTTTTATTTCCCCTTCCATTTCTTCTTTGACCCATTGGTTATTCAGGAGAGTATTCTTTAATTTCCATGTGTTCATAAATTTTCCAGTTTTACTCTTGTAATTGATATCTAATTTTGAATTTAATATTGAATCTAATTCTATTCATGTGACTGGGTGAGGTATTTGGCATGATTTCAATCTTCTTGAATTTGCTAAGAATTGTTTGTATCCTAATATTCAGCCTGCCCTAGAAAATGTTCCATGTATTCTTGAGGAGAAATTGTATTAGGATATTAGGGTTGAAATAATCTTGGCACCAAGAGATAATCTTAACACCAAATAATCTTGCCTTTAGAGTAATGGCAAATATTCTTGCTTATCTTATGTCTTTGAGCAAAAATCCAGTTGACAAAGGAAAACAGATGTGGTGGTAAGTACTTTGTTTCCCTTCTAACTTGGTTTTAATTAATAGATGTCATTATAGAGTATTAGAGAGTTAGAAAGTTTAAGTTTTCAAGGATGGTCATTTGATACATTTTAGGCAAAATACGTGGGAAGGGCACAGCTTCCATGTCCTTTCTAGGTATACCACTTCCCCTAAATCTCCACGTGCTCACCAATTCAGAAATTCTCTGAACCCTGGCATTTGGGTTTTTATAGAGGCTCCTTTCTAGGCATGATTGATTACCATTGACCATTAGTGGTGCTACTCAATTTCCAGCCTCTCTGCTGTCCCTGGAGGTTTGAGGAGGGATGGGACTAAAAGTTCCAATCTCTAATCATCGGTCTGGTTCCCCCTGGCTACCAGCCCATAATCTTAGGTAACCTAGAGGCTTTCTAAAATTCACCTCAATAGAACAAAATGCACCTTTATGGCTCTTACCACTCAGGCAATTCCAAGGGTTTTAGGAACTCTATTCCAGGAACAAATACCACATTTGTATTACATGTATCATATCTTATTATAAATTACAACCTGTCTCTCTCTTTCTCTATTTCTTTCCCTCTCTCACCCTCATCCATCCATGTGTGGGGACAGGGCCTGAACTGCTCTAATAGGTAACTGCTCTACTGGGAAAAGTCTGGGGTGCCTGGGACAGATCACCTCCCTCTTTGAGTTGTTCCCTAGATCTAACATTTGCATGGGGAAAAGTGTGGACCCAGGGGAAGGGAGTGCAGCCTGAGTAAAAAAGACAAAAGAGACCTCCCCTATCAGGCCCAGTATGGTGGAAGACTGTTCTGGGTTTTGTTAAATGTGAACCTCTCCTACATCACCCTAAGCTCCACGATCCTAGAACAGTGCTTGGCTCATGATAGGAGCTCAAGTAACATAGATGCTACATGAGTGAATGAGATGGATGTCATCTTGTGCACACATACCTCTGCTGAGAACTTGCTGGAAGTGAAGGGAAAGAGTCAGAAGGAAGAGTGTGGCTAGGGCAGAACAAGGTGTACAGAAGGTTCTGTATCATGTGCCACCACCATTCACTTCAAAATATCTAACAGGCCACACATTTTTTATGTGCTGCTGGTTAATAAAATGTCATTTAAAAAGTTCCATACTTTAGATTTTTCCTGCAGCTATTCTCAATTCATGAAGTTTCATTATTTTTAGTCTTAACAATTGTTGACCAGTTTAATTGCTCTTCACTGCTGCAATAAGCCTTAGCAAGAGACACGAAGCAGCAAAGTAGATATTTCCTTCCACGATAAAAAAAGCAGATTTGCAGAAGCAGAGGAGGATGGAACCAATGGCCAAGGTCACAGACACACCGGAGCTCTGAGCAGAGCCACATGGACATTATGAACTGGAACATCCCACACTTGTCCTTGGCCTCATACCTTATAACGCGCTTCACATACATGTTAATGCCAGTGTTTCCCAGTCTGGAGCCCTGTCACTGATGAGGGTACCCGCCCTCCCTCTGGGGGTATTGGCTGATGATTCTCTGGAGCTGATGGGAGCCACCTGGTCTGAGAGGTCACACCTGTCTCCCCCTTCCCATCCCCTGAATGTGTCTGATCCACAGGGATTCCCCCTCTTGCTCCCACTTTTTTTGAATTTTCTAGTGTTCATTAAACATGAAAATAGGCAGTGATTCTAGCTGTGTGTCCAACTCAGGTGGGAAGTTGTTTCCAGGCTCCAAGACCCCACCCAGAACTTGGGGATCAGCATCTCCTCTGTTGGTTCTTGAGTGGTGAGCCTTGCTGGGACTGGGCATGCTCACCTGGCCTCCACTCCTTCCATTCCCAGCTGGGAGTCATGGGTTGAGATACTTAATCTTCCTATGCCTCCATTTTCCCCATGTATATAAAACAGATGCCACCTACTGTAACTCCGGAGGGAAAATCCCATAGCAAAATACCTTTGAACCGAAATCGGTCAAAGAGAGAAATAAAGTGGGAGAAACACGTTTATTGCTTACAAGCGGTTGTCCACTTCTGCTCGCCCGTTCGTGAACCCAGCTTCAGAAAAAGGGGCCCAACCCAACCTCTCAGTTCCAGATACGCCCTCACTTCCCCTGTGTAATTACCTATTGATATGGAGATGCACTAAGGCCAGGTGAGAGAATCTGGAAATACTACAATTTTACCCAGACTCTCTGGCTACAATTCTCTCCATTGGCCCTTAAGTCCCTCCACTTGTGTCACTTTGGTGGTGTGTGACATGATGATGCAACATGATCTCTAGAAGGCCACTCTCTTTCCTGTGTCCCTTGAAGGACCTCTACTTTTCCAGTTACTGAATATGCAACTCACAAAACCACTTGCTGAGTGCCTGGGACCCTGGCTCAGATGAAATCGGGGATGGGAGACAAAGGTGTGAAGCTGTGCAGTGTGGAGCAGGGGGGCTTCCAAGAGGAGGAGGTGCCGAAAACATGGGGTACCGGACTTGCTTTGTCTGGGTTGATCTCTTGCTGGTGGCAGGCTCTAAAGGACATAAGTAGGACAGGGAAGAGATGCTGCGGGTTAACTGGGTGTTTCTCTTCAGAAGGCCAGCTATGCTGACGTGCACCAAGTACACAGGGGATGTGTTCTAGCCAGGAGCAAGCCAAGCTCTGTCTTTCCGGCCCACAGCACCCTATGTGTCCTGGTTGGGGATGTCTGGTCTACAAGGAGTAGTCCTTGCAGCCTGAATATGGCGGCCCACACACCCAGTTGGCATGGAGAGCATGCCAGGCCTGTTCTGGCTGGGCTCTGTCTGGGAAAACACTCTCACTTTCGTTCTCAATGGTGAGTTTCTGAACACAGCCCAGTGAAAATTTCTCATGAGGCAGCCCCATGCTTTTGGAGTTCAGAGTCTTGGTTTTAAGGCACAGCTCAGTCCCTGGATGGTCATGGGGCATTTGGTGTGGCTTACCACATCTTGCTCAGTTTTTCATTTCAATCTCTGTGAAAAGAGAATAACAGTATACTCACTTGGCTTTACATTTTTTTCAGGGAAAAAACCTGAAAAGTAGGAGAAAAACCTTGGGAGAGAAGATTATTTGCTATTTCCAGAGAGTGGCTCTGTGTGTTTTCTTGGTTTAGGTACTTATAACAATAACAGGTGATCCATGACACTTGTATATTAATTTCTGTTTCTACCACAATGATCTCAAGTTCAGGAAAAATAACAAAGGAAACTCTTCCAGACTTACAATCCCACAGTCAATACTCAGAAGAGGTGAACCAGCCACCAGAAGCCCCAGTGTTAGAAATGGGGATTGTTAAGGGCTTGGCAACACCTATTCTGTGTTGAGTGTGTTATATGACAAACTGTGTTGGTATCTTTATGTTTCTGGATGAGATTGTTGTGGCATGGGGAAGATAATAAATTATGTGATCTCCACTTGAAAAACGTTTGAATCTTGTTGGAGAGACAAGACAAGCATGCACTGAGAACAACACTGAGGAAAGGAAGAAATCCAGTGTTGGGTATTTGAGTAATGTGAGAGAGTTTTCTGAAATCTGTTCACCTTCCTGGATTGATCCAGAAGATCCAGTTAAGATCCCAAGAGACTGTGTATATAAAGCACTTTGTACACTGTAAAGTCCAATATACACATTGTAATTTACCCTTGCCTACAGAAGGTTTCACAAAGGAGGTGGGGTACAGAAGCCTGAGCTGGGAGCACAGATGGCAGGTGCGGGGAGGGAGGTGGAGTGATATGGGTGCTCCTGGGAGGCAGGAGTGAGCATGGTCAGGAGACACCTCCCTGTCTCATAGGGGCAACCTACTTACATCCCACTCACGAGGCTAGTGTTCCCATCTCCATTTCACAGATGAGGATACTGAGGATCTAAAGATGAGCAGCTTGTGAAAAGATGTGTTTAGTGACAGGCCAGGTCAGCAGCTCTTTGCACTTAGCCTGACAGACCTAATCTGAGGCTTCAAACTCCAGCTCACAACACAAGGTCAACCAGCTCTAGGCTGAACACTTGTTTTCTGAAATTAATCTGCCACCTTCAGGGCAGCCTTAGCAGGGAAAGAGCAAGAAGTGAAGTTGGTGGAGACTCATCCCATAGCTCTCTACAGCAGCCTTCTAAGACAAGGGGCAGGGGGTCCCCAGACCAGCAGACAGACTGATGACTGATGATACCGAGGCTGGTTTCTGGCTTTGTTGCTAAAAAGAACTTAGAGAAAGCCAAAGGACTCAAGGCAGCAAGATGAAATTAAAACAGGTGAAGAAATAAGGCAAAGGGAAGATAAGGAGAGAACGATGAATCTGGAAGATAACTGGTTGGACAAAACATACACTGTAAAATCCTGTGCGTTTGTGAGAACTGACCGTACATTTGGCTCTGCACCGTGCAGACAGGGAAACAAAACCAGTCATAGGATATCTAGCAGCCGTGGGTGTGCAGCCGTGGGTGACAAAAGCACCCTGCAGAAGATGTATTACCTGGTAGAGGTTGAAAGGGCTTGTTTCTTGAACCCAAAGAATGCCGACAGAGTCCTTGCTCTGCTTGGGTCCCTAGCTTCTCTCTCCCTCACACTTGGCTTGAGCGGGGGAAGGCAGAGGCCTAACTACGCCCAGTCGCCGCAGCTAAGGGCATTTTGCTGTCTGCCAACCGGGGTGGGGGCGGGGGGACAAGGGTTGTGGCAGGACCCAGGGGCTACAGCTGGTTTGCAGTCAGGCCGCCAAACGGAGAAGCCATCAGAGACGGGCCGCCCGCCTGGTGCTTCTGAGCCGGAGGCCGCGGGCCGACTGCAGGGGAATCGCAGCGCCTCTGGGGAGGCCATTCCCGGCAGGGCCGGCCTGGCGAGCCCGCCTGCAGCCCTGCGGGAGCCTTCCGGGCTGCGCTCTGGGGAACCGCCCCGTTCTGCAGGGCCGCGAGCCAAGGGCCGCCTACTCCGCAATACCCATTGCTCGGCGGTTGGTGTTCGTGCAGCCGCCCGACCTGAGAGCGGGCTGCGCGGAGGAGGCGACCGGGGCTAGGCGGGGCCCCCAGGGGCCGAGGCAAATCAGGAGCATTAAGGCCCCGCGCCGACAAAAGGGATGCACGCTTCAGTGTACAGTGTTTTCCGGTTAGAAAAAGAGGACTTTGCTGCCTGCCTTAATTCCATGTAGGACGTTTTCCGCAAATGAGAGTTAAGGGAGAGGAAGTCATTCCCTTCCTCTCTCCGCTCTTACTTTTCGCTCACCACCCGCCTCCCCGGACAAGCGTGCGCACCACTCCCCGGAGGGGTTCAGCGGAACAGCGCCCCCTGGAAGCGGCCTGGGGTTGAGGGGTCCCTGGAGGGTGCCCCCAGGAAGGTTCAGATGCCGTGTTGGCGGGCCCCCCCGGGAAGCCGATCGCACACTCCCAGGAGCTGTGCTTGTCACCCCGCCCGCCGCATCAGCATCAGCAGGTTCCCCGCGCGGCTGCCAAAAGCCCCGGCCCGCCCAGCCCGCCCAGCTCCGGGCTTTCACACCCGCTGAGTCATCCTTCCCGGCCTCATTCACTCTGC
This sequence comes from Manis pentadactyla, assembly GCF_030020395.1. NCBI lineage: Eukaryota > Metazoa > Chordata > Mammalia > Pholidota > Manidae > Manis > Manis pentadactyla. The sequence continues at coordinate 51,271,828 of NC_080025.1, forward strand.
CTTCCCCCAGCCTCTGTCGGGAGCTCCGGAAGAGCCTGGAGATTCTGGGAGCAGAATGCACATTCCAGGGTGAATTCCCCGCGCTGTGGTGAGAGGAGGCCGCAGGGATAGCCAGAGGCCTGGGTCCCGGACACTCAGTGCGCGGGGGCTCCAGGGCCGCGCTGGGGCAGCGGGCACAGACGCTGCGGGCGTAGGCTTAGTCCCGCCCTTCAGCCGTTCGGCGGGACCTGGATGCGTGACGCTGGCCTAGGACCACTCGTGGTCAAATCCAACCGCGGAGGTCCTGTGTGTGTATTTCTGCGTAATGTGTATGTCCCCAGCCGAATTAACCTTCAGCAAAAGCTGAAGACTTGGAGATTTCATTTCCTTTTGGCAGGTGGAAATGTAGTGTTTGTATGCACTCCTAGCCCTCTTATTCTCAGGCCAAAGAGATTCAGCCCTTCTGCCTATCTCCGTGTGTGTGCGCGCGCACGTGCTCCCCAGCTGTCCCCCGTGGCGGGGTGGTTCTTGGCGCAGGGGTAGGCTGAGAAGATGAAGAGAGAGGAGAAGGGATACCTGGATGTCTAGCCCTCCTGGTATCACACAGAAATCTGTAACCGAAATTTCATTTGGCAGCCTTATTCCCCACGATCCCTCCTCCCTGTCCCCAAACCAGTTTGACTGATTGCTGCTGTCGGTCTCACCTGCACCCACCCTCACTTCTACTTCCCCGGGATCTCAGTCTTTTTTCTCTTAAGACCTTCGACTTGTTGGATGAGGCTCAGCTACCTGGTGCCCGATAATTTGCTTTACTCAAAATTTACTGATTTCACCGTTAGTCACATCTAAAAAAATACCTTCACAGCAACATTTAGACTGGTGTTTGGCCAAACATCTGGGTACCCATGGCCTAGACAAGTTGACACATAGAAGGAACCACCCCACCAGTGATCTAGGTGAGTTACTAATGTCTCCTAGGCTCTGTTTGCTGCACGTTGATGGGGCCCATACAGGACACATCTTGCAGTGCTTTAGTGAGAATTGGGGTGATAAGCAGCTGGCACACAGCTGGGCTCACAGGAGACACTGTCTCACCATCTTCCCTCATTTTTATTTCAACCATGGTTCTTGCCAAAGGAAGGACCACATGGCAGGGGATTTGCTCAGTGCTGGGCATTTTTTGCTCGGTCTGACCCTGTCTCAGTGGTGGGAACACTCCTGAGGCAGACTCTCTCTTTTTCCTCTTCCTAGAGGTAGGCTGAGGGTAGCTCCTTAATTCCAATTCCATACCCTGTGGAAAAAGGGGTTGCAGGGATAAAAGTCACTGTGGTCGGAGCTGCATATGGGCTCCTCGGTGGAAAAGGCTTGGAGCCAGACTCTGTGCCCCAGTAGATTTTGTCAGCCTGGTGAAGGCTGGTTCCACACCAGTTCTGGAACCACAAAAGGCCAGAACACTAGATTTTATTTTTACTGTAGGCTCCTGAGCAACTTCTCTTTGTCCACAGACATCACTAGTCTATGTGCATACATGCTGTTTTGTCCTTGGCTTTTGTCCTCTTTTCCTTGAAATAGAGATAATTTCATGTGATTAGAAAAAAAAATGCTTAAATGCTAGACCCCATCTATTTTAAGCCAAATTAGCTTTCTCTATCAGTATTTTTTTTGTAAAAAGGAAGAAAAAATATTGCCCATCATGTGTGTGGCCTGAACACAACCCTCAAAACATCTTCAAGGTTATCCATCAAGGTTTTTAAAAGGAAATATATTATTCTTAATTATTCTTATCTATTATTTTATAATACTTTGTGGATTTATTTTTTAACCTGTAATCTCATGCCAAAAGAGGCCATTTAGGTTTATTTTTATTTGTAGAGTGAGGAAAAGCCAGAATATATGGGACTATGTTTACTATTTTAAATTTTGTTCTCTATTGCTTTTCTTTTCAACTTGAAAAGGAATTCTGTGCTACGGACCAGTGTTTGGCCCCAGGTCAGAGGAGCTCTCTTCAAGCCGGTGGGGAACGCCTGAGAGAATTCTGGGCCAGCAGGCAGCCATATATTTCTTCCTTGATCCTGTGTGCGTGGGTGAAGTATCAGGGAAAGGTATAAATAAAATATTCTGACTCCACATGTGGTATTTTGGGCTTAAAAATCCTTCATAAACTTCTCCATTCCTATCAGCAATTTTATTTATTATGGGATATCCTTCCACTCTCCTTGTGGGATTATTTGAGAAGCAGCAAAGGCTTCTTGTGAGAAAAATGTGTTTGCTGTAGGGTCTGTGCTGAGACTGAGAGCCTGTGAGAGAGGAATTCCTCTGTTGTCTGCCTAGAATTTTCGGTGAGGCTTCCGTGTTCTGGGGAGTACCAGTCCTTCAGTAGTGGAGCCATAATGATGGAAACATGCTTTCTTGTTTCCCTCCAGTATACCAAGATCACATCCATGGGCTAGAGGGTGGCTTTCTCCTTCCTGGCTGCATTCAGCTTGTGTTTTGACTGATTTGGGAGTCCAGAGCAGGAAATCAGGCCCCAAAGATAACATTTCAAAACTGTAAAACTGCATCCTGCTCCATGTGCCTCTGCAAACTGAAGTTACTTGTGAGACTGGGCTTTGGCTGGCTAGTGAAAAAAGTATACCTTGGATCAAAAAGTGCCAACAGGTGGGTGTGTCCTGGGAGGCAAAGAAGCTGGACACATCTTACTGAGTGGCCTCTTCCAGAAGAACAGAGGAAAGATCCCATATGTGCTGTGTAAGCCCAGCAGCAGACGCTGTGGCTGAGGTCAACTGTGGCTGCCAGAACACTGATAGCACATGCCCCCTCGGTGCCACAGTCAGCTCTCTGCTTGGCACATCATGATGGGGTATTGATTAATGTTCTGGACAGTTCAAGAGGGCCAAGCATCAGACGGTGTGGTGTCATGCTCTTTTCCCTGTCATCTTCTGACTCTAATCGCCACTGTCACCCAGATTCTACTGGCTCATTGCCATCTACATCTATCCTCGTCCTGCAGCTGGGCTGCCTCTGCCTTGGGTCATTTACCGTAACTCCAGAAGAGTGTTCTCAGCTGTACTCAGACCACATTCACTGTCTCCAGAGCAGGATCTGCTTCGTAGCTCATAACCTAATAAGCTTTAGCTTTGGGGCCCACTTGCTTTGAGACCCCTGCCAAGAGCCAGAGGGGCCCTAGCAGTGTGGTCGCATGGTCATATACGTCGATTTTAAGATGTATTAACATTATGATGCATTTAGCCACAATTGTTTAAGACTGTTTTCTCTTTCCATCCCAGCTCCCCTAACCTCTGTTGTTGGGGTGTTAGTGTCATCACAGGCATTTGGGGGCTCTATAAAGGAAAGTTGAGTTGGGAGTACATTCAGTCTGGGTTTAGTAAAGGATTCTTTAGTGGTTGGCAGTTGTTTCCAAATGCTGTGAATTACTGCAAGCCATCCTGGTGTAAGAATGACTTCTAGGAGCTCTCGGCCCACTGCGCTGATGATGCACCCGGCGGGGACACTGAATAAAGGGCCAGCTCTCATGCACTGATAGGAATGTATGCAGTGGCATCCGACACCAGACATTTGTGCAAAGTCTAAAATGTATAAATCAAAGTTTAAAGGAGGAGGAGCAAAGTTTAAAATGTATAAAGCAGGAAGCTAGTCTGTAGAAGATTCTTCCAAATGTCAGGTATATATAAAACTGTAAGCAGAAGTCTTTGCTTTCAAAAACAACTAGTCAAAACACAACTCCTCTCCTTTTGGGAATTTAGTACATCATGCTGTGTCTATAATCATAAGGCATCATACCTTTCTTTTTTCTTTCCACGGGCATTCTGTATAAGAGATATATCAGAATTTCCATATTTTTATCTGTGTTGATGGTGTTTACTACTATTCTAAAATTTGTATGTGGTTGTGGCTTATTTTCTCATTCTAAGTAAGTATACCCTTTTGTACCTAATTACATAATCTTAGTTTTGAATTATTTTGCTTAGTGAGGGCTCCCCAAATTGTATAAGCTTCAGGTCCCAGAAAATCTGGATAAGCCCCTGACTGTCCTACAGATTGCAGTCAAGCTGATCTTCTCAAAGTGAGCCTGGGCCAGGTGAGGACTCCCTGACTTGATGTCTTCATCCTTGCATACACTGGTGTGAGCTGCTCTCATCACCCACCCTCCTGCCTTGCCCATCCTGGGCACCAGAGGTTCTGCACACCTGTGGCTTCCAGAACATGCTACCTCGTTTGTGCCTCACTGCCTTTGACCATGCGGTTCCCTCTAATCACAATGACTACTTCAGCATTTGTTCATTTGATAAACTTATCTTGGTTCTTCAGAATGCAGCAGAGCAGAAAATCATGCAGGTGGGCTGGGAACCTGCCAGGACTGGAGTTGGGGTAGGGTGGCCTGCAGGGCTCCCTGTTTTCACACCTGGCTTCGTACACACATATCCCAGTGGTGGGCTCCTTGCCCCATGCTGACCTTGGTGTTAAAGGAGCCGGGCAGCTTTCCACTGCCAGGTCCACTCCCGTAGGGCTGCAGCAGGAAGCATGGGCTCTGGACTGTGGCCCGCCCCATTTCCTGCTCTTCTGGATTTTCCTTAGCCTGCGTCACGTGGCATTCTCCTGCTGCGGGGCTGTCTGGTCCAGACATCCCCCTACCACTCATCTGCACATCCACACTACCTGACTTTCCTGCTTTGCTCCCCTTTCAAGAGCTGTGCAAGTGCCCTGGGGAGAGTCACCCCTTTCTCTTTTATTCTTCATTTGTGAAGGTTGTCTCACTTTGCTCCATTCTTAGTTAGCCAGAAATAGCCTTCATTTTATCCTTGTGACTGAAGAGTCTAGATCACAGGTGTAGATATTCTTCTATTTCATGTGGTATCATTATTTGCAGCAACGTGTATGATAATAAAGCAAAGGCCGGTTACTGTTTACCACATTCACTGAAGGCCTTTCCAGGCAAGCACTTCTTCATTATTTAGTGTGTGCTTTAATTAGTCACAGAACTGGTCACAGACTACTAAATTAAGCCAGAGTTTTATGAACATTAACAGATTATTTTCTCCTCTGTCTGTGCGAATGCATCACCCAGTCTTCCCTTTAGGGATTTACATGTAAGGAAGATTGTGCCAAGTTATAATCCTCCGCCCCTCTCCCCTCAAAGAATAAGATATAAGGAGGCTCTGGGAAACTTCCAAGCCAAAGTAAGCAAGCATTAAATCTATCATTCTTTAAGCATGCCCTTGGACAGCTTTGCAAAACTCCTGTGATTAACTTTTTTGGGAAAAATGAAAATGGTTTCCTTTGTAACCCCAAATTTATGCACTTTACTTCTTCTGGATATGCAACTGGCCAGTGTGAAGCCTCCAAGTCTCTCCATTTGGGCAGGGAAACAAAATGCCACACTTCTCCTCCATCCCAAGAGCTGCAAGTCAGTGTAAATCTGCTCTTCGGATTTGCTGCCTCCAGTGTTACTTTACTTGGATAGGTGGAAGAGGAGTCCTAAGGACAGAGCCTGTCTCGTACCTGTCCACAAAGAAAGCAGAGGTTCATCACTGCTCTGTCAAGTTGACTGTCAAGAGTGAATCAGGTGAGAAGCATTGTCTTCCATCCTTTCCCTCCCAGGTTGGGAGCTGAGGCCAGGCTGGAGATTGGGCACTGGGAGTGTACCCTCCTCAGTCAGGGTTGAGAAGTCCCAGGCTTCTTTAAATGCCTACCAGGTGACAGGGGCTTTGCCATCTGATGTGAGATAGTTGGCAATTTCCCTAATACAACTTTGCCCAGCTAGACTTAATGCCATATGTCAAATACCAGGAGATCATAATAATCCAGACCATCTTTAGGAGTGAAATACTTTCAGAGACATTTACTGATATTCCAATAAAATGACAGTCCAATGTTCAGCTCCACAGAATTCTGCTCTCACTCTCATCTCTTGTAAGTAAAAAGGGTCACAGCAGGATCAAGAGCCCAGGCTGGAAGTCTAAGATTAATGACAACCCACCACGCCTTCTGGAGAATGCAGAAAGGAGACTATATTTTTATGCAAAAATAGTTATAACTCTTTCAAGTGCTCAGCAGATCTATTTTGCCCCAAAAGATAACTAGCCTTTTCTTCTTTCTGGCAGATAATTAATAGTTTCTTATCTATATTTCCCTGGTCCAAACTCTGCTGCTAGGCATAGCAGAAGAAAAGAACCAGCCTGATTTCAATATGGTAATTACAAGGTTGTGACATTATAAAATGTAACCCGAAAACAGTGGTCTCCAAGGTTCTGAAATCCATGCCAAAAATGAATCGCAGACGCACAGAATTACTGTTGCAATGTCAAAGAAGTGACCATCTCTCTTTGTTTCTTATTTAACCATCATTCCTGTGAATAGAGCTGATGTTGCTCTTTCTTCTATTTGCCCACTCTCTCACTTTCTATGTCACGTGCTTATTCTCTATGAGATGAATGGGGTGACATACAACTCGCATGGACATGGAGAGGCTAACATGTGTGTGGTGCTTTAATAGAGCAATGAATATGCTATACCCTGTAGGCACTTGCTGACACATGGTCCGTGGGTCCCTGTAAGCATGCATTAGGGAGCTAGTCACCGTTCAGGACTCAGAATGGCTGAGAGCCAGGAACAAGCCTGAGAGGAGGTTGCCCAAGAGAAGCAGGTGGCCTGACTTTAGCCTGGGAATTCTTTTCTGTCTTACCTGGGAGGAGTAGGCAGTCCTGACAAGGAGGCAAAGGGACATTTTCCCTACTTCCAAAATTTTGCAGTAATCTGATTTGGGCTATAAGCTACTTCGTCTTAGGGGTTAAGGGGCTGCTCTTACTTCTCTTTTTCTTGGGCTAGACCTCTTTGGTGCCATTGTCTTCAGTCAAATTCAGCAATTTTTTCTTTCCAGTAAATCTCCTTGCTTCCAGTGAATTTTTTATTTTTTAACTTGAAGGAAAGGAGCTCGAAAGTAAGAGTTTTTCATATTTTATATCTGGTATTCATTTTGTCTGAATTTATTTTTATTCCAAATGAATAAATGAGTAAAAATAAAAATTCTTCTGCCACTTTCCTAAGCAAGTCTCCCTAGTCACGTATCAGTCATTTATGCACTGCACTTAATCACAAGTCTGTGTGCCCTACCGCCTGGATACCCGTGGCCCTTCCAAAGAATGAGTGGACTCTTTCCCACACCTGGCAGGTGGGGCTTCTACAAAGTCAGCTGCTCTGTCTCATCTGTCGCACATTTCCTTTTCTCCTCTTGGAAGCCTTCTTGCAAACATTCCCCTGCTCTGCCCCACCCTTTCCACCTCTTCCCTTCCATCCTCCCTTCCCAGTTTGCCGCTGTGTTCCAGACTCTCTCCGCGACAGGCCTGGGCCCCACCTGCCTCTGCCACCCAACCCCGGGCTTCCCCAGAGCATCCTGCAGTTGACCTGGCCATGCCTGGGTGTGGCACATACTACACATGTTCTTTCCAAATAGCTGGTCTTTGGCAAGCCCCAGGCTGTATTTTGCCAAACACTTTTTTCTCTACATCTTCAATCCCTTGTATATTTTAAGAGGATATTTAATCCATCTGTTTCTGGTTCATTTGCAATTACAGTAACTCATCAAAACCTTGTTATAAGAGTTATTTGATGTTCAAGAAGTCTTATGAACTTTTTCATAGTACTTTAAAAACATTCGTCTTTAAACCTGAAAGTAGCCTTTGGCCAGCTATAAACTAACTTCAATAAGACATTGTGGTTTCAGTTCAAGACCTAGATTAGCTGAAAGGTGTTTTCTCACAACCATTAAGCAATTGCTCAGAGTGGACTTAGTTATTGCATCCCCACAGGAAGAAGTTTAATTAGGACAGCTTGTGCCTGGAAGGCAAATTTTCACAGGGTGAGTGCTTATAGGGTAGGGGGTAAGGGAGCCTGGAGAAAGTGTCAATCCTGTATGGTGATCCCTGAACATTAACATAAACATGAGTGTGAAGAATCCCAGATCCAACCACCCCAATTCCTGGTATGAAGCCTGATCTCAGGAAGTTCTTAGACACAGACAAACACATCCATGAAATAGCTGATAGAACTGGATGGTGGTAGAAGGGGAGAAGAATGTGCATGCAAGTAGGTCTTTGGGGACGGGAAGTCGCTGTAAGTGAAGCCACCTGTGGAAACGATGTGTCGACTGTTTAAGTGGGGGATGAAGTTTCCATTCCCAGCCACTGGAAGAGGAGCGAGGAGAATGGTTTTAACAGCTCTTGTGCCTAAAATGTGAAACTATACACAGAGTGGAGTGTAACCTGGGCATTGAGATGTCTAGACTAACCGGGAGGCTGCAGACAAGGAATTAACTTCAGGAGGATGAGTTCAGGTAGCAGACGTCTTTCTGAGTGTTCTCTGGGTGCAGTCTGTCTCTGAGGGCACTGATGGGGTGAATAGCCACGTCCCTCCAACAACCAGTACCTCATGCTGGTCTTTGCAGAGTCCAGGTAGAAACTGGGGAGCTGACAGCTCTGATGTGCAGCCGTCTGTATTCATCCTAGCTGGAGTCCATTCTGCTTGGGCGTTACCCGTGCTGTGTCAGTGGTCAGTTATTTGGGGCTTTCTCTTTGTATTTAAACTTCATAATCCCATCCTTTATACAAACTTATGAAGGCCTACTTGGGGTTCCAAAGCAATGACAAGCAGAGGGTTCTTTTCATTAGTTCCAATACAAAACGTGTGTCTTCCACCAGAACAATGTTACAGAGAGGACATGGCAGGAGTCATGCCAGGAGAAGCCATGAGAAAAAAAAGAAAATTAACAGAGAAAAGAGATCCAGTTTTATCAATGTTAGGGGATCGGTTACAGGCCACTCCTGGACTTATGCCATCCCTGGTTCAACAGTGTGGAGAAGGGGATCTCATGTGGAGTCAGACGTGAGCTTTCTCTTCAGGAAGTGAAAGCTGAGGATGCGGCTGACATGATGAAGAGAGGGGCTGTTTCCCGTCCTTGCCACCTGAACATGCTTCTGCAGCACCATGTTTCTAAATCCTTTGCACTAATCCAAGTCCAGCTCGAGGCCATCTTTCCATGAAGCTTCCCTGGGTCCGCTCCGTCCATGTGGTGTCTGTGTTCATCTTGCTGCCTTGGATATTCATGTGGTCCATGAAGTTTTATTGGTGTTTCCTTGCACTGCTCATCTCCTTTTTATAGATGTTTCCCTCGTCTCCCCCAGGTACATGGGCATATTTCCCAGAACAATTTCCAGGACAAGGGTTGTAACTGCACCACTTTGGTTTCCTCACAATGCCCAGCATGGGACCTTCATTGACTGACTGTGCAGAAGCCTGTGAGGCTCTCTGAGCCTCCTGAACCCAAAAGGGGCACCAGGGGCCTTACTGAATAGTTTTGGGGTGACTATTTTAGTTGAATAAGGACACAGACTCTTGGCCTCTGGAGGAAGGCAGGAGAAAGGGATTGACACATCTACAGCAGAAATGAGACCTTGAGAAGCATCCTTCCTGGAGGGGTGTGGTTGTGTGTTGCCAGGTGCAGGGAAGGGCACTGACCTGTGTGTTCTGTGCTTTGGGAGAGCTCAGAGTCTGTGGCAGGACGAACGTATACTGGTCTTTTGGCCTTAGTGCATCAGGTCAGATAATATGCGCTAGCCTGGAATCCCTGTAGTCCCTCCCAGGAGCTTTTGTTCTTCCATCTGCTGTAGTTCACCCAGGTGAGGATGCAATTCAGCACCATGGAGGATGCTGGACTACATTTTCCCCACTTTTCAGTCGTGCTAAGAACACAAGGCACCCTGATGAGAGATACTGTTATAATTAGCATCACCATCATTTAAATCAAACTCAAAGTGTACACTTTTCTGAAATGAAGTTTGCCCAGTCTCAAGTCTAGGGTCATTTTAGGTCACTGCCTGAGCCTCACTATCTCTATAAAATGCTGCTTCCTCTTTGATGTATTATTTTCCATTATATTTCCATAATTATATTTCTATTACAGTTCTGTAATTTTTGTTGTACCCATAACTCCACATATCTTGTACATTTGAGATTGTCTATGTCCAGTGAAGTGTGCCAAGAGGGAACCACTGTAACACAGAGAGAGAAAGCAGAGAAGTCAAGCGAGAAAGATTTCCAAAGAGGTGTGAGTAGCCAACTGCATGATGAATGTAACTGAAAAGGTCAAATAAAATGGCAGAAAAATTAACTTGGGTTTGGAGATATGGGTGTAGTTGTTAATCTGGACAAGGGCAAGATCAGAGATGTGCCTGGGGAGGAAGTGAGACTCAATTGGAGGAGAGAAGGTTTAGCTATGGAGGAAGGGAAACAGGCTAGGGGGATTTGGCTGGGCTTTGTAGCCTTGATCCTCAACTCCATGCCCCACTGTGTCTCTGGACTCACTCTGTTCTCCTGTTACCTGGATTCTGACCTGCACTTCCAAAATACCTGACCTTTTATAATGCTAAGAACTTGTGTTCTTCCTGCTGAATCAGACTCCAAGCCTCCCTTTGCACTGCTTCTCCCCAGCAGATCGCCGTGCTCCATCCTGGTGTCCTGCTCGTGAGAGTGCTCAGTGAAACCTCAAAGGGCTCCATCCTTAAAAATAGGAACATCCAGAGGAAGCTTCTGGAAATTAGCTTTTTTTTTTCCTTTAAAATATTTTTAATCCAATACAAATACTTAGATGATTCTCCACCTCCACTATTCTCTATAAGTAAAAGAAAAGAGTAGGAAAATTTATTCTCCTGGCAAGGGCTGTGTGTATGTCTGAGAGAGAGAGAGGGAGAGAGAGAAATACTGATGAGAGAGAATAGAATGCATAAGCTACAAAGAGTTGAGATTCAGTCAAAGGCCCCCCATTTATGTAACTATTCTGGTCTCTAGCTGCATTTTCCTTAGGCTTGTGTAGAAGCATCTTGTATGCTCAAGTTCTAATCTAGGCCTGAAGGTTACTGGGAAAGATGTAACAGCTATTTGTACTTTCTTTTCTATACATTTATTCTAGATTCTAGATTATCCATTAATTTTAGGGTTTCTGGATATGCAACCTTAAGTACAAGGAATTGTTTCTTCTTCCTTCCCAAGAGTAATATGCTAATTTTCATTTTTTGTCTAATTTGCATTAGCTGGGACTTCAGACCAATGCTAAGCAAAGTAAGAAAGAATGGATATCCTGGATTTGTTCCTGAATTCTCATGTTCCAGCATGAATTATGGTATCAGCTAGTGGTTTGATATTCATATTCTTTCTTATGTTATGGAAATACCCACTATTCATAGTGCAGTTTTTTGTTTGCTTTAACACAGCGAATGGGAATTGAATTCTAGAGAATGCTGTACGGCTAATACAATTTTTCTACTTGCACCTACTGTGATAAATTTTGAAGTTTCTAACCCTGACCCAGTCTTGCATTCTTAGAATAAATTCCACTTGCTCACAAACACTTATAAGCTGGTTGTTTTCTGATTAATTGGGTTTTTATTTAAAATGTCTCAAGATTATGTAAGATAATGATGTATTGTCAATGTTTACAAAGGAATGTTTATGTCTCATTTATTACATTGTCAGATTTGATGTAAAAGCTACACTAAAATGAAGTAGACTGCTTCTTATATTTTGCTAAATACTGATTATTTATATGACATATGAGTTAGGCTAATACTAACTAGTTGGTAACACAAACAACCCCCAGTCTCAGAGCCATAACCAGCATGTCCCCTTCTCAATGCTGGTCCGGTTGGATGTGGGGAAGGCAGCATGTGCTGGAATTGGTTCCCCCAGGCTCACGAGAACTGATTATGAGCATCCCCAACCACCAGTGTGAACTTATGAAATGAATGAAGTTACTCACAATAAAATAACTCTTCCATTGTGTTGGTAGGCCATCAGAAGTAAAAAACATACAATTGTCTTGACTTCAGTCTGTTGCTTGCTGTCGGGTACTAACAGTGAATGGAAATTTCCATCCAGCCTAACACTGACTGGTGAGTGTGTTTGTTTCACAAAGTTTTCAAATAGGGGAAAGTCAGGAAAACACAAAAAACAGTTATCTCTCATGTAAAAGAGGAATTATACCTGGTTGCTGCAAATTATAATTTGCAATGTAATGTTTAATAGGGCATCCAACTCTCCTGCTTTACCAGGGACTGAGCAGTTTCCCAGGATGAAGGGGTGTCAGTGCTTGCTAAAAACAGCAAAGTCCCAGACAAATGAGACTGTCACTCCAAGCACAAGCAACATATTTTCTCTCATACACAGTAAGCAACATATTATACAGCAGTGAAAAAGTAATGAGGGTGGGCATGAAGTTGAAATTTAGAGACCCACATTATGACCTGTATACACAGCAGTCTCCACAGCAGATAGAATTGACACATGAAGTAATTTTTAAATGGTGTAAGGATGTGTCAGTAAATGGCCTAATTCTGCATCTTTGGTAACCTTTACAGATTCCGAGGACACATGGGTGCCCATGTTGCTCTGTTTGCCACAGTGATTACCCACCGTCACTCCGGCTTCTGAGACCATATCGGAGCCTACAGACTCTCACTCCGGTCTGCTGTCATCACAAATGCCAAACATTTACCAAAAGTGCCAAGTCTCTGGACCCATGTGCTTAGCTCATTTTGAAAACAGAACTGGACTTTTTGCCCAGAACCAGAAAAACATTGAAAACATAAAACAACAAAAATCCGTGGTGTGTTTATTAAAAGCAAAGATTCTAACCCTGATCTAAACCAGACTGTTTTCTTCCTGGCTCCCTCCCTTTTCCTTTTAATTATGCGAACTGGAAAGGAAAGGTTTTCATCAGACCAAAACGGCAATCTTCCTACCCTAATCTCTAGGACAAAACAGAGAATCTGGTCTGGAACTGAATTTGAAATATTAAAGAAAAATGACTACCAGCTTAATGCTGTCACCATTCCCATGTTTATTTTTCTTTCTTTTATGTCTGATGTCAAGGAGAAAATAATGTCATCGGCTGGAAATTTGAGGATGTTTGCATTTTGAGATAATTAGAATTAATGTTGGAGGGCCAAACTAGCACCGAACAGTCCCTCTGCTTCCCATGTGTGTAAAACATTGTGTAATGACTTTCACTTAATCTGGGGCCTGGCAGGCTGCCGCAAACCACCTAGAGCCAAGCAGCAGAATTTCTTTCTCAAAAAGAAAAACTTATACGCTGGAAGTTGGAAATGAGGGCATTGGAAAACAGTGTGCTGCAAATTGCTTTAGGCACTTGGGTTTCCCTCCATCTCTGTTTCCTTCTTTTCCAGCTTGGCTGCCAGTGCTTCGAGCGCACACGGGGATGGCCCTTCACCTCGCAGCTATTGTAAAGGCAAGTCTTCCAGCAGAAGAGCAGAAATGACATTTCCTTAAGGAGCTGTAAATTCAGGAAGCTGGTGCTGGGCAATCATCTGGGAGACTCATTCAGTGAGGCGGCCCAGACACAGTGGCCATTTGTTGTGGGGTGGACAGTAGTTGACAGGATGTTTGACTTTTCAATAGACTGTTTTGCCAACTGTACACCCAGTCATTGTGATGAGTGCAGAAGAATCTCTTAAAATCTTTCAGTGGCCTCTCAGCACCCACAGAGCATATTCCAAACCCTTAAGCATGAGATCGAAGGCTTTTTTTGCAACAGGTCATCTTTATTTTGCTGGCTTCACTTTCTTACTGCCCATACCACATGCCACAGGTCACAGATATTGAATGCCTTGTTCTGTTCTGTGTACATATGCTTCCCTCCATTTAAGAATCTCCCATTGACCTTCATGCATAACCAAGCACTAGCATCCAGTAGGTCTTCAATATATTTGTTGAATGAATGAATTCCAAAACCCAACTCCAACATCATTTCCTCTGATTTCCTAAGATGGAAGAATGACTCTATTCTCTGGGGTTCCACAATTTTTTGAAAATTGTATTTTTGGTGCAGAGGCTCACAACCAGGCACGATTTTGTCTCCCAGGAACACTTGACAATGTCTGCAGACATTTTTAGTTGACACATTATGGAGATGCTACTGGCATCTCCTAGGTGGGTGTTGGGGGTATTGCTAAACTTTCCACACTATGCGGGACAGTCTCTGACAATAAAGAAATGCCTGGCCCAAAATATCCATAGTGCTGAGGTTGAGAAATCCTGGTTAGAAGATCTTTAGCCAAGTTCTAAAGCAGGAGTCATCTTGGGACACCTGTCTACTCCGTTAGACAGTTAACTCCTTGATATCAGGGACTCTGCCTTAATCACCTTTGCATTCCCACTGTCTAATACAATGTCTGGCATGTACAAGATGCTCAATGAATGTTGAATGAAATGAATGACAGGAGAAAGGAATGGTATACTGCAGAAGTGATAAGCTGTGATCATTCTCTAAGGATTATGAAAAATAAAGCCATGGCTTGTTCCTACATGCCATATAAGCTCACACTGAAATGTAAGCTCAAAGAAGTTGCTCGGTTTCAAAGAAATGAAAAATGCCATCTCTCCACATATTCCACTCCAAATGGAGTTCTTTCCAATGGCGCATAACTTTATCAGCAGTGCCACGTTGGAAAGTACCTTCTGCTTTGGGAGATGCAGATTATACCTCCTTGTGCTTTTCTCAGCCCCTAAAAATTCACAGTAAGGTTGACATTCTATTTTTATGCCAACTCTCAAAAGCACAGTCTCTTTGTAATTGGTGTTAGCTACAGCCTTTCAGAATGTCCCATAAATAGGCCCCGTTTGGGAGCTTTTTGGAAGTGCTATTTTGATACCTCCTCCATGCATAGTCACTTGGACTCCAGCCATTTGTCAGGGAAATCATTTGAAAAGGCAATTTGGAAGCCCACCCACATGATCCCAGCACCTCTTTCTTTTTGCTGATGGTATTAGACTAAAATTGGTCTGGTTTTGACTTTACCATCCCTGTGACTCAATAACTAGATTATGTTTAGAATAAGAACTTGAAGCAAAATGGTCCAACTGTGAAGTCTGTGTTCCTCAGAAGCCTTAGCAAGAATCTCCTCTTTGCATTACAATTCTTCCATGGAATTGTGTTTTGCTTGGAAACACCACAAGCAAATTACAGCCAGAGTTGGTGTTGGCCATAATGAAAATGCAAGGGGTATGATTTTCTTTCAGGTTTGTCTTCTCAGGAGTGTCTTCCTGAGAGAATCACCCTGTTTTACTGATCATTTGAGTGGGGATTATCCTTACCAACTAAATAAATGCATGTAAAATTCTGTTTTAGAGTCCCACAGAATTAAGTTCACTCCACATAGGCACAAGTTTTCCATCTTTCTTTGAGACGATTCTACTCAATAGTCTTCTTGAAAATGTGAATTTATTATGGTGGGGATTGTGGATTTAACTTAATAGGAAAATTTATCAGCTCTAATGAATATGTTTCACAATACCCCTTTGCTTTATTTGAAAAAATAACATTTAGTTCATAGGATGATGTGCAAACAATCGACAGGGATTTGAAGAAGGAAAAGACTTGAAATTTACATTATACCCAAGAAGCTTCAATTGGGACCAGGACAAACAGAGGCAAAAGACCTCCACATGGAACATGACAATGAATGATTGACATGTGTTATTTAAGTGATAGAGAAAAGAGGAATTTGGATAACAAGGAAAGTATCAGTGTGGATTAAAGTTCTTCGAGAAGGCTCATCAAAAAGTGGAACAGATAAATGTTTTTTTCATACCCTCTTCCAGCCCCTCATGTTGCTTTCTTCTCTCTTTTGGTGCATCAGACATGTCTTATGTTGGGTTTGTTGGTTGTCTTCTCTGTCCTCTGACGTCACGTCCTTGCGGAGGGCAGCAGTCACGGCTGCTTATCATTGGCTCTCCATAGCAGATATTGCCATGTCTGCTACAGATATTTCAGCTGATCTTAGTTGAACAGAAGTGACAACTATCCTGGTGTCAGTTTCTTATATGTGCTGGGCAGAAGTGGCCACTATACTGACACAAAAAAGGAAACGACCGTGAAGAATGTGTTGTTCTCCATAGTGTCCAAGAGGAGGCGCATTCGATCATGGATCTCAATTCAGCAACCACTGTCTGCTGCTTTGCATGGCACCAAAGTCCAATGGCTTTCTCCCCATTCTGGGGTTAGAGGAGATGAGAATTTGACCTGTGTTCCCACTTAAAATAGTTTATTGAGTTTTGTTTTCTCATTGATATGCCTAAAATAACTAAATTCAAAATAATTAATAAGCCACGTTAAAAATAAAATCAAAAGTCAGTGCCTTCATCTCTTTCTTCATGGCCTAATTCACAACTTCTTTAAGAGCCTGGAATTTACTCCAGGGCAACTGTGAAAATAGTCTGCATTTAATTGCTGTTCATAGTTTGAGATCATTATTCATGCTCATGAGTTGCATTGAATTTACACATAAATTTCACTAGTCTAATTTATTAATTTCTGAGAAGGAAAAATGTGGCGGCATCTTAATCTAGGAAAAACATCTCAAACGCTTTTGCACACGTTTTACATTTGGCATAACCTAAAACACGTTTCCCCGCAAAGCTCTTTCCCTTAACTCTTAAGCCCCTGAGTATTTCAATGGAAACACAATACTTTTTATCTGGATTCATTTACACTCTCATTTACTCGTCAGCATGGTGTTTTGTAAGAGATATTTAATATTCTCCAAGAGCCCTTTTTTCTTCTGCACATTTCAAAGTTTTTCCTGTAGGAAACACTATGTTCCAAGCCATAAATTGAATCTAAATCCAGAAAACAGGAGTTAGGGGAAGCCATAAATTCCAAATGAGTTCCAAGTGGTACTGATCTTAACTGTCCATTATCCATATAACGTGGTTACCAAAATGACAACCGAATGCCCCAAGTGAAGAAAACTTCTTAAGTCTGGTGGCATTTACTTTGAATCACTGTGCGCGGTCAGGACACGGTAGCCTGCCTCCTCACTCTCGTGGTGTGGAGTCTAGCACAGCTTCCTTTTCAAGAAACAGGTGTCAGAACTGACAAATCCTCTCTGGGAGTAATCAGCTTTCCAGAGTGATTCTCTCCTCCTGAAGGGCATGGCCAGCACGGTGAGTAAGCTTGCCTGTCATGGGGCCGGTGGACGCTGCTCCCCCAGCACTGAGCAACCCCACGGCAGACACCTAACCATTCCTGCTGTGGACTCAGGCTTGCAGCTAATTCTCCTTTTGAATTTCTTGTTATGGAAAGTATTGGAAACCAAGGCCAGTGGGTTATCTTAAATATACCTTTTATCTAAAATATTTTTAAGTCATAAAAAACGATTAAAAATGCTTCTTTGGAAGGATACCAAGCCCTTCCTTGGAGCTGAAGAAAAAATTGTAAATCCAGCTCTTGAAGGCTTATGGCCAGAGGGACAGTGTGGGGAGGTCGCTAGGAGCCCAGTGCTGTGCGGGGGATCAGACAAGTCCCAGCACTAACTATGGCTGAGCAGACGCCCAGCGGGCTCTAGCAGTACTAACTATTGCAAACTAACAATTCCCCAAATGACCACCCTCCCAACTAACTAGTCCCTGGTTTATTCTTTTTCTTTCTTTTTTTCTTCAATATGGAGGTGGTGGCCCTCCATATTTTCTTTCGTTTTAAGAATTATTTATTCTTATTATTGATTATCTATTTGAAGATGACTCTACCATTATAACTTTCAGATTTCACATTAAAAACTTAACTCTTAGTTTCTGGACATGATCTGCTCATGACTTCTCCTGGGTTCCTAAAATAAGGAAACATTTCGTAACTGGCTCACCGCATTGCTGAGGGACGAGCCTGTGTATCGCAATATGAACCCAACAACCCTTTCACTCTGAATGCTTATAATCACTGGACTTCATCTTTGTGACAAGCACACCCTAACACCTAGGAAACCTGGCTCAAGACAGATCAGATAGTATCTTTCTTTCAAATATTTAAGCTTTCAATCAAAAAGAAATTTTTGAAGTAGTTGTTTGGGCCAAGTACTTCCTCAGGTGTGTGCACATGCAGCTAACACATAATTATTAGTAATCATCATGTCTGCATTCTCAAAGCTGAAAAACAAATCCTTTCAGAGAGGAAAGTCACTAATGTGTTCTTTCTCTTTTCTCTAATTTTACTGGGTCAAGAGAAACACCTGCAAGCAGAGCTTACTTTAATTATCTGCCAAATACCTGGACCCAAGGCTTTTCCTTTAAGGGGAGGGGATCTTATGGGCAGTCCCAGGGTGACGTCATCCACAAGGAGCCAAAGCTGCGCTTCAGCAGCCCCCCCTCCGGCATCCGCGGGTCCAGAATGGGCGATGTCTGGGAAGACGATATGCAGAAGGAAATAAGCACCAGGAGCGATGATGGCAGAGGGCAG
This sequence comes from Manis pentadactyla, assembly GCF_030020395.1. NCBI lineage: Eukaryota > Metazoa > Chordata > Mammalia > Pholidota > Manidae > Manis > Manis pentadactyla. Next base: position 51,290,123 of record NC_080025.1, read on the forward strand.
TGCCCAGTCTAATATTTCATCTATTCTTAATAGGGTGCCACTCATTCCCACCAATTAACATGGGTCTGAAAGAAATCAGACTGTAATCAAATATGAATTTGAATTTAAAACTCTTCAAAGTCTTTCTCACCATTTACGGTTTTCTGCATAGAAGCTTAAGAAACACATCGTTTGCAAATGCTTATTATCATAAAACAAGGAGAAAGGGTCCTTAGGGATAGAACAACACAGTATTAATTTTATAAATGGGAGAGTTGAAAATAGGAGAACTAGTTTCTCCAAATGGCATAACTATTGTGTGGCACATTTCAGAGCAGAACAGGATTTTTACCACTTCCAATAGTCTATTTGGGGTTGAAGTGTGATTTCTGATTTGAGGATTTATAAAAATAATTTACTTTTCTACCATCAGATGCGAAATGTGTAATGAGATTTCATGGAGGTTTCAAAGAAGAGTAAGAGAATTTTTGCCCTAAATTATGTGTGACCTAAATAATAATGTGAATATTAGTATCCATCACCCATAAAAAGTGGGTGTGGATAATAAACATTTAGATAATATTTAAATAAAAAGTATTTAGATAATACTCTGCAGAAAATGTTGTAAATGAATTTTAATAGAGTTTTATATTTACTTACATTTGAGTTCAAATAATAACTAAAACCTAGCATGACTAAGTTGGAAAAAGGGAGTCATTTGTTCAGTCTCAGTTTGTTTACCTGTGTTATGGGGAAGATAAACAGTCCTTGTCATGACTGGTATGGGAATCAATGATATCCTTGAATTCTTACTGAAATCTTATTGAGATCTTCCTTGAAAGCCATTTTAAAGGCATATCCTCCAGTTCTGCTGTTTATTTGCATGCTTGCCAATATGAAACCTAAGTCCTCATTTTTGGGAGTCATCACATCCATGTTTGCAAGGTTGAAATGTCCTTGCACAGAGGACAGTCACTGTGCTGTTCTGCAAGACATCTAGAATTGTGCTAAGCACATAGTATCTTCTTAGTTAATGTGGTTTCCTTGAGGAATATTAAAACCCTTCTAATCTCTATGACTTGGCTACTTCAAATCTTTTTTCCATAGAACAAAGCATAAATTTATTGATATGCAAAGAGCTCAGGAATGAATTCTAGAACTGTGGTTGAAAAATATGTATTCAATTATATTCCTTTTCTTTGGCCTTGTCAGAATGGCTACATGACGTCAGGTCCCAGGACTTTGTGTGCCAGACAGTGAAGCTGGCTTTCAGCTTTCTTGGATAACCAAGTGCCTGGCATTCACTTCCCTGTACTTCAGTTCTTCTTTCAAATACCTACTGTCTTGGGTTAAATGGCCTCCCCCCAAATTCACATCCACCTGAAACCTGTAAATGGGACCTTATCTGGAAATAAGGTCTTTGCAGATGTTGCCTAGTTAAGATGAAGTCATCATGCATTGGGGCGGGCCTAATGCCAATATGCATATCGTCCTTGTAAGAAGAGACAAGAGACACCGGGGGAAGATGGACGTGTGGAGGGGGAGCAGGGACTGGAGTTACACTGCCACAAGCCAGGGAATAGATGCCAAGGATTGCTGGCAACCACTGGCAGGTGCAGGCTGACCCTCCCTAGAGTACTGAGAGAGAGCACGGCCCTGCTGAGTTCTTGATCTTAGACTTCCAGTCTCCAGAACTGTGAAAGAACGCATTTCTGCCGTTTTAATCCATTCAATGGTAATCTGTTTTGGCACCCCCGAAATGAATGCCCCCACTCCTGCAGTGATCATGGGCTTAGGTAGACCATCCTCTGTGCTATACTAGTCAGACTGAAGTTCCCTAGTAACCCTTGTTTTAGCCTAAATATGGGACTTGGATTTCTGTAATCTATACCATTCCTGTTATTTCTGTCAGAGAAAGAATGTTGAAAAATGAGGTCACCTCTAGTATCCTTTCCAAGGAGTCCAGACTTCTCTTCTCCCATTGAACCTCAGCCCTCAGGCTCTCTCTGAGATCAGCTAGGCTTCCAGTTCTAATGAAGCAGACAACTGCAAAATCCAGAAAGCCTTGGAGAACTATTAGTGAGCAATCTGTGACAATTGGGAATTTCAGGCAAGAAAATATTTATGGTTAATTGACCTTGTGGCTATTAAAGTAGGTTTTAGGATTTGGAATTTCCCTATTTAGTTTCCCCCTTGACCCCATTCTATAGTGGTTGCACATGAGACATGATGTGAGAAGTGGGTTTCTTTCCACCGGAGCGTTTTGCTCCCACAGGACTTTTCAGTTAATGTCAGACTAAGAATTCATGTTCAGACTTAGGTAAGGGTCTGGCTTCATTCATACAGTGTGACACTGGAATACAAAGGGCAATATATGAAAATAAATCTCAGAAGTTACTGGAAGTAAAACGAATATACATTCACAAATACATAAAGATGAATCCTTATATTTCATTGGACTCTTCCATTCTAGTTCTCCCTCTATGAATAGACTATTGCAATAATCTTCAAACTGCGTCTCTGTACCTTTCTTCATCCAAACTGTCCTTTCAATAAACAAAACTGTTTCAGCCCTGAGCTGGAATGGAAAACACAAAAATGAAGAAGGCAAGACTTTTTATCTTTGAGAAGTCATGTTTCTGTAAGGGAAGCACACACACAAGTTTAGGATAAAAGGTAAATATAAAAGGGACCGGTTATAAAAAGGAAAGATCAATTGTTTATTCTTGTAAGGGTCAGATCAGTCTTCAGCAGCAAAAGAGAGAATATTTGAGCTGGTCTTAGGAAGTGAGCAGGTATGAGGAAAAGAGGAGAGAAGGAGAGAACTAGGGCTCTTACATCCCTGGCCTGTCCTGGAAGCACTGTGTTCAGGCCAGTCTAACCTACCTGTAGCCCCGCTCTAACCATGTCACTCCCCTGCCCATGAACATCACTGTCTGCCCTGCCCCGACCCTTGGCTTCCACACAGAAGTGGGAATCGAAGTCCTTCCTTGTGGGGTCTCGGTGCTCTATTACTTCCTTACCCCATCCTCTAGTTCTCTGCTCCATCTGCATAGTATTTCCAGGACTTTGCCTCCAAGCCTGGATTGCTTCAGGCTTTCTCAGTCCTACTCTTTCACCCTTCTTATCCCTATTGCCCGCATTTTGCAACCAAGTTTGGATCGCCTCCTTCAAGAAATCTTCCTTCTTTCCCTAGTTAGAGGTGGTCTTCAGGTTTCCAGATTCCCAAAGCACCTCCTCCCTTCCTTTCTCGGGATGTGTGTGATCAAGTGTGTGATGCTTCCCACGTGTTTGTTCCCCTGACAGCTGTGTCCAGCCCTGCAGCCCCTCCTGCTGTCCATGGACATCTGACATGGCCAGGGACTTCCTCAGGCCTGTGGAGTGTGAGAGCAAGTGATGCTCCACTTCTGTGCAGAAGCTTTAAGGGACTCCACCTGGTGCTGCCACAGGGCCAACACGTCCCAGAAGGAGCATGAGTCCAGGAATGCCAACAGCCTGGAGCAGTGCGGCTCATCCAGGAAGGGCTCTTCCACACCGGAATTGTTGGGAGCCACTGAGAGCTTTTGGGTGTATTATCAAAGCTCAGCCTATCAAAGATGATTTATGTAACAGGTTTCACATTGTGCTTTCACTGATCAACATTTGTGTCTTTTCTTCCCAATTAGAGATGAGCTGCCTGTAGAAACTGTGTGTGATCCCTCTTGGAATTCATCACTCTCATCATGGTGCCTGGCATTCAGTAGCTGCTTATCAAACATCTATTGACTCATTTAATGAATGAGTGCATGTAGGAAGCGTGTGTGTGACATGCTGGTGTGAGCGTGCAGGGTCGGGGCAGGCAGGCTGCATTGACGAGAGTGGAAAAACCAGCTCACTCTCTAGTTCCAGTTACGCCTAATGCTCCCTGGCCTGCTGGACTACAGTATCAATTACCCAGCTGGAGATTTATTTTTTATGTAGAGATTCAGTTTGTAGTGTTCAAAATAAACACTATAAACTTGAGAGAAGACTATAAAAACTGTAAAGTTAGATTAATAAAGTGATATTTCAGGATAAAGGTATATTAGTATCATAATCTACGGACAGTCACTAGGTCTCCTTGGAGTGATGGCACGGACCAGCGCTTTTTCAATTCCATGTGCTTGGTAAAATGCACACTCTCTAGGGTCAGTTAGCAGGCAGGCACATTTCTAATAAGATCTCAGATATTGTAGCTGGTTCTTGAATCACCCTTTGCAGAACAAAATGTTGAAGACTTTGGGATTCAGTCATGCATGAGACACTAAGGTTGATACCTCTTAGCAAAAAGAAAACCAGGCGAAGTCCCACTTACCTCATGGGAATATGAGATACAACCAACCTTCATAACACCAGGGAAAGTCTGTGCCCCTGTACTTTTCTCAAGGTCAGAAAGGAAGCACTTTGTGTGTGATGCACAGTGGACATCATAGCCACAAGGCTAAAAGCACCAGAACTGGAGACAGAGTCTTGGGTTCAAATTTCAGCTCTTCAGTCTAATGGCTGGGTCACCTTGAATTGTTTCTTACCCTCTCTAAGGCTCTAATTTTCTAGTTTGTAAAAAGAGAGTATCAGAAAGTAGCCCAGGTACTCGAGGGGAGTGAGACTTTCCCCTGCTTGGCAGCAGGATCAACATGTTAAAAGAGGACCCTTCCTAGGCCCCAGTTTGACCTGGGGTGTGAATTCAAGAAATACCATATACAAGAGTGAATATTGGGGAGGTCCCCCATGTGTGAAATTCATAGAAATTGCTTGTAAAGTGGTTACCTGGGTTTTCCATGCCCTCACTCCCTTCCAATAACACAAGAGTTGAGAATATAACAGAGAAGAAGGATTTGAAAAAAATATTTCCTCCTGAAAAGATGTTGCAGTGCCATGTGGCATTACCTCTCCCAGAGGGCATGAGGAGTAGGGGTGGGGTGCTGCTCCTTCATCATGACCTCAGTGAGACATTTCCATGGACCAGCTGTGCTTTCAAGGACTTGCAGCACATCCCCTGCATTTGGGAGACCTGGAGGGCTTTAGCTTGATAACTAGATCACTGAGGCAGCCCGTCAGGACAAAGCGTCGTCTGCGGCAACGACCTTGCCTGCACTCCTAGCCTTTGTTGGGTGAAGGGATGCTTGTTCCATTTCTCATAGAGCACAGTGGGGGGAGAGAGAGACAGACACACGGGGAGACGGAGAGACAGAGGGCAAGGCCAGGCATGTGGCCATGCTGGGTGCTGTCCATAAGAAAGTAAAGAAACTCAATAGTAAGAAGCTGAAGGTTTACCCGAGATCCCTGGAGGCTTTCCATCTGGAATAAGATATATCTCTCAGGGTTAAGGGAGTAGCACGAATGAAGTCCTTGGTGCTGGAAATGCCAGAGAACAAAGAGAGCATCAGCAAAGGGCGGAAAGAGCCTTATTCATCTGCTGGGCCCAAGGGTGCAGTCAGCCCTGTCAATAAGGCCTTTCATTTCCTCTTTCCACTCTATCCTGGGCCTGTTCTGACCTGAGCAGAAAACATCTAGCAAGCGCAGGGATAGTGGGGAGGGAACTGTCAGTAGGAAGAAGAGAGAAGTACCTACCGCCTTCCTTAAGACTGCAGCCCTCACACGATGGGGGTGGGGGTGGGTGGGCATGGAGACCTGACACTGAAAATGTTTGGTATTTGGATGAAATCTTGGTCTGGATATTCTGACTTCAGAATCCTGAGGTTTAAAGTTATCATTAATATCAGTTACTGGTCTATTGCCTAGGGGTAAGCAGAAAATTCTTGGATCTGCTGAAGTTTTCATATAGGGACAATGGAAGGTAACTTGCTTAAATAATTCTAATGAGATAATGGGAAGTAAATAATTATCATAACATTAAGTTGCACTTTGATTACATCACAGTTGTGCTTGTTCAAATACCGGTTCACTCTATCTTGGCAACAAGACCCACTCACGACCACAGTGAGTCCTGCTGCATGGCCGGGCACCTGTAGGAGGAAGTGGGGAGCCACAAGGCCGACTGAAGGTGGGGCCTGGGCCCGTGGAAGCAGGTGTCTTGAGGGACTGGGGAGTCTCTGGATTTATGGAGGGTAAGCGCAGGAACTGCAGAGCAGATTGTTTTCACCCAGAGGAGGAGGCTGGGGAGTGCTGGTGGTATTCTCATTACCACTGTAAATGTTGGCTAAGCCTCCACTGTTGGTCTCCCTGCCTCCTTTCCCAGCCCCAGTATGGGTAGAACTGATGAAGGAAGTCTTTCCAAAATCACAGAGTAAAAGCATTGTCTGAATTCCAAGCTGATGATGCCATTTCAGTAGTAGTTTTAATAGCTGGTTCAGGTTAACACAGGGCAAGTCAGCTAGGGAATGATGGAGACACAGACGTGCTATTTCCCGAGTTGCCTGGAAAATCATCTGGTTTTTCTTCCTCTCTCACTCTTGCTCCCAGTAGCAGAACTCAGCTGGTCTACTTTCCCAGCCTCCGCACTCACTGCTGCCTGTCATCTCTGGAGAGCTGCTCCATCCTGATATCTATCTTTCTTAGAATGATCTTATTTCCTGGCTTTTCTTCTGACTTGGATTAGGGAGAAAGAAGGAGTAGAGGTTTTATGGGGCCCAAAACAAAGGAAGATATGTTATATATTTGAACTCATACAAGAGAAAAGAAGAAATAAATCTGATGAGGCTGCTGGGAGTAAGACATTCCAGAGTCTATCCATGCTCCATGGCCCATGGGAAGGGTTGTAGGATCTTATACATCAACATGTATGATGACTGCAAACCCGTTGTGCCTGTGTGTCACAGTACCGAGTGTCACTGTGCAGGCTCACCTGCTTACAGAGCGCACTGTGGTAGAACGAGCACCTGCTTTGGGATTAGAAACACACTCATGATTGAATTCCAGTTCTGATAGCTATTAGATTATGTACATCCATGCACTCAGCCATTTATTACTATAATGCAGTCCCTGAAGTACCTGCTATGTGTAGAGTGCTGGGGAGATGCTGGGGCCACATTGTTCCAGGAGTTGAGTGCCTGCCCTCAAGCAACTCTTAGCATACTGGGGGAGATGGACATTGCAACAAATAGGTGGAGTACAGTGTGACTAGCACAAAGATGGAGATGTATGGAGGTCTTCCTGTTACCAACATGGGGAAGGAGTGTCCTTCACTGAGACAGAAGTAGAAGATGAATGTAAGCTTACTGGTTGGGCAATGGGCTGAGTGGAGGATACTAGGTGTATATTCATTCAGAAGGTTGGCAGGGTGTGGTGCATTTGAAGGGGTATGCATTTTTTTATCCTTAGCACAAAAAAGGGTAGAAAGCCAGACTGGGACAAAGCCATGAGATAATGGGGGCCTTATAAGCCATTCTAAGGAGTTTATATTTTATCCTACATACAGTAAGAACCACTAAAGAGTTTCATGCCAGGAAAAACCATGATCAAATTTGTATTTTAGAAATATTTTTCTGAAGGAAATATTTGAAGGGAAAGATTGAAGCCAAGAGAAAAGTTAAAGTATTACTGCAACAGTTCAGTGAAAGGAAATGAATTTCTGGACTGAAGTGGGAGTGGAGAGGAGATGTCTGAAGTTGGGTTTCCATAGAAGCAGACATAGAAACAAGGATCTGGGTACAAGTAGTTTATTTGGGAGAGTTTAGAAATAGGAGATTGAGCCTGGGAAGTGGTAGAAAGAAGGAAGCCAAGAAAGGATGCAAAAATGACCAGGTTTCACTGTGGAGTTAAGACTGAATTCTACTGGGAACCTGTACAGAGTGTGGTAATAGTTGTTCTCAACGGGTGGGGAAGTGGGCGTATTTATTCACTAACTATCATCCATCATTGCTCAGGGAACTGTCATAGGGCATTAGCTCCCTGATACTTTAATCTTATCCTACACATATGCAAATAATGCTTTTGAGGAAAATAGAGGCCTTCAGCCAGGGAAACATGAGTGTTTGAAGTCAGAAGCCATAGATGGGCTTTGGAATGACAATTGTCAAGTAAGTACAAGCAGGTCCACAGTGTGTGTTATAGGAAGTGACAAATTAAGAGGCAGAAAGAATAAAGGTTTGGACATAAGGGGTAAAGGAGAAGGAATAGTCTAGAATAGTTTCCAGCTTTCTCACAGAAGTAACCAGAAAAAAATTAGTAAGTCTTGATTGAGAGTAAGGAGTAGAAGATTAAGAATTAAAAAAAAAAAAAAAAGAATTTGAAAAGTTTCTTAAGCCCTGTGAGTTTTAACTCTGTTTTGAAACATAACAATGCGTATTTTATAGTGTGGGTGAAAGGAATAATTGATCCAGTATTTATAAAAAAGCCCACATCAGTACCCAGTATGAAATTAATATTCAATGAAAGTAATATTTAGTCTTTGCTTACTATGAGGGAAGAAACAATTTTGCATACTTCATGTGCATTATCCCATTTAATCCAGAGTCTATGGTACCATTTTTATTCCCATTTACACATGAAAAATCTAAAACACAGAGTGGTTAAGTAATCAAGCTGTATTTACATGGTTACTGTGGCAATCGATTACATTTTGCAAGAAAAATGATAATAGAAAGTTTTAAGATTATGCTAATTTTCTCATCCATCCATGCACCCATCCTCTACTCATCAAGCATTTACTGAGTACCAACTATGCACCAAGCTTTTCTTGGTGCTGAAAATTTTGCCACTGTTGAAGTTCTCCTCCATAGGACGATATACAACAAGTCTCCTTCCTCTATATAATACAATTTTTAAAGACACCTTTGAATTTTTTAAGAAAGCTATCAAGTACCTGGTAGAGAAAGTGTGGTTTAAAGAAGCGAATGAGTGAAACTTGATTGTACATAATTATTTCACACTGTGCTGAATAATCTCATTTTTGTAATCTTATTTGCTCCTCTCAATGTGAATAAGTAGGTAGTACTAATCTCATTTCAAAGACGGCAAATTCTTAGGTCAAGTTCCCCAGGAAAGAGATTCAGAAACAGATTTAAGTTCAGGTTATTTACTGGGATGTATTCTTGGGAACGCCTGTAAAGGGATGAGGGAACGAGCTTGGCAGAGGGAGAAGTTGGGCAGCAATGCAGTTGCAACAGAGGCTTCAGTTAATCCTAGGGGGGGTTTCTGGACCTAAGTTTTACAGAGATATTCTGCATAGAGGTAAGAGGGTCTAGCCTTTGGACTTCCAGTGTCCATTCATTGTACAAGGGTTACCTCCTGGTAGAGGGAACAATCTGTTCAAGGCATTTCTCTATGTTTGGGGGCCATTCCACAGGAATGATGGCTATGAGACATCAACAGACAGTATTACGGCTCCTGGAATTTCCTTGAGTCTTGAAGGTGGAAATTTGGATCTTGGTGGCACATAACAGCATCTTCTACCTCATGTTCAGAGGAGTTAAGGGGTTTGTCCAAGTTCAACAGTAAATTAGACAGTTCTTTTGGACTCAAATATCTGTGTTCTCTCTACTAACACTTAGAAATAAATTGAATGAACCAGTCTCATGTAACTTCAGAAGAAAAGATAAAAGTGGACTTGAACTAAATTACTAGAATTAGAATATCAAAAATAGTCTGAGGGATAAGACCAAGAGAGAATATGATTTATGGGGAGTGTTTGAAAGAACATGTCTTGTTTAGACTAAATAATGAGAAGGGCAACATGTGAACTACATTCACATATTCCAGTGGCCTCCACATGAAGAAGAATTAGAATCATGGAATCATGTACTCTCAGAGTTGGAAGGACATTTAGAGATAATCTTATTTGTATCCCAAGTCTTCTTTCAAGGAACTTGGTCAGTGAGTGTTCAGCTTCTTAATAAAAACTCAGTGATGGGAAATTCATTATCTCTTGAGGTATTTGCAGTGACAGGGAATCCACCCTCTTTTGAAACAGTCAGTTCCTTGTTGGAATAGCTCTAATCCTCAGAAAGATTGTCTTTGCATTGAACTAAAGCTATTTAATTACAAATTCCACTCACTGGACTTTCTCCTCTGTAAATATTGTGCTCTTAGTACCATGCTAAGTGTAGTCCTTAAAATTTTTGAAAGCAGTTATTCTACCTTGTTAAACAAATGACTTTCCAAGTTTACTGCAAGCCTTCCCTACTCTGGCTTTTCTCCAGCACCTGTATTACTGATATGATACTGAGATGTTTGAATGGCTAATAGAAAATACGTGTGAAATTAGCAGTAACAAAGCCTATCTTGTTAAACAAGAGGTATCTCAGAGCAGTAGAGGATGAGCCAAATATAAAACTTCTAAATCCAGTCTGAATTATCACCTTGCAAATCATGTAAATTAGATTATAAAAAATCCAATTCTATTATTTCCATTCCTTTACCATAAATAAAATTTAAAGTCATCTCTCCTTTTTTATAATGTTGGTATTTACATGCTACCCTGGATTTTTATCATTTTTATTTATAGGTTAGCTTGAATATTAGTTCTTAATTCTTAATGAAACATTCACCTTTCATACAAAAGAAAATTTTAAGTCCACTGTCTTTTATGGAGGCATTTTTTTTTAATGGCCTTTAGAGGGGCCCTGCCAATAGCTTAGACCATAGAGAGGTCAGACATATTCATTCACTTGTTCATGCATTGATTCCTATTTGTTGCTTCTTTATTATATGTTCAGGCTCTATTCTAGTTGCCATGGATATAAAGCTGATTGGAATGCTGCCCTGAGAAATGTGCTATGGTCTGATATGATTCATGGAAAAATAGAGGGGAAGGTTGGAAGAGTTGGAGATAGCTTCATAAAAAAGCATAACTTCTGAGGTAGGCCTTGAAAACTGAATTGATTTCCTTACATGAGGCATGAAAGGTAAGGAAAGGAATAGCCAGACAGAATCACAGAATTTCACAATGAGAACGTTTTTAGAAACCATCAATCAAACCTGTCCTGTTTAAATGAGAAAACTGAGGCTCATAGGATTTAAGGGTTCAAGGTCACCCAAAATGTGATAAAATAGGATTAAAGACGATAGCAACAAAAAAAATGGTTGTATTTTTATCATTAACAATGAACAATCCACAAAGGAACTTCAGAAAACAGTTCTATTTTCAATAACATCAGAAAGAATAAAATACTTAGGGATAGACTTAGCCAAAGAGGTGGAAGACTTCTACACTAAAAAGTACAAAATGTTGCTAGAAGAAATTAAAGAAGACACAAATAAATGGAAAAATATCCAGTGTCCATGAATTGGAAAAATTAATACTGCTAAGATGTCAAGACAACCCAAAGCACTCTATAGATTAAATGCAACCCCTATAAAATCCCAATTTGCAGATATAGAAAAATCCATCCTAAAATTCAAATGGAATCTCAAAGGACTGCAAATAGCCCAAAGAATCTTGAAAAAGAAGAGCAGAGTTGGAAGTCTCACACCTCCTTACTTCAAAACTTTCTACAAAGCTTATGATAATCAAAAAAATGTGATATTGCCATAAAGACAGACATATAGACCAATGACATAATATAATAGAAAGTGTGGAAATAAATGCTTGCGTATATGGTTATATGATTTTTGACAAGGATCCCAACAGCATTCATTCAGTGGAAGAAGGACAGTCTTCCCAACAAAAAGTGCTGGGAAAAAATGGATATCCACATGAAGGAAAAAATTCTCAACAAAATATTAGCAGGTAGACACACATAAATATAGTCAATTGATCTTCAACAAAGGAGCAAAAGCAACACAATGGAGTAAAGTAGACATGTCAATAAATGGTGGTGGAACAGTTGGACATCCATGTTCAAAAGAGTAAATCTAGACATAGACCTTACACCCTTCACAAAAATTAACTCAAGGTGGACCACAAACCTAAATATAAAATGCAAAACTTCTAGAAAATAACATAGGAGAAAAAACTAGATGACCTTGGGAGTGGTAATGCCTTTTTAGATACAACAGATCATGACCTATGAAAGAAATAATCAGTACAGTTGACTTCATTAATATTAAAAACTGCTCTGCAAAAGACCATGTCAAGAGAATAAGAAGGTAAGCCACAGACTGGGAGAAAATATTTGCAGATGACACATCTGATGAAGGACTGTTATCCAAAATATATAAAGAATTCTTAAAACCCAACAATAAGAAAACAATCTGATTAAAAAATAGAACAAAGATCCTAACAGGTATCTCACAGAGAAGATAGACAAATGGCAATTAAGCACATGAAAAGCTGCTCCACATCACTAATTATTAGAGAAATTCAAAATAATGAGATACCACTATACACCCATTATGATGGTTACTCTAAAAAAGAAAAAAAGGGAAGATTACAAATGTTGGTGAGGCTGTGGAGAATTAGGAATCTTTGTACATTCCTTGTGGTAAAATAAAATAGTGCAGTCGCTGTGAAAAATGGTATGGCAGTTCCTCAAATAATTAAATGTAGGGCAATATATGAATCAACAATTTCACTTCTGGGTGTATACATAAATTAATTGAAAGTAGAGACTGAACAAACGTTTGTGCACTCATGTTCATAGCAGCATTATTCAGAATAGTTGAAATGTGGAAGCAACCCAAGTCCATCAATGGATGAACAGATAAACAAAAAGTGGCATTTATACCCAATGCAATATTATTCAGCCTTGAAAAAAAAGAAAATTCTAACACATGCTACAACATACATGCATCAAGACAGATGCTAAGTGAAATAAGGTAATTATCAAAAGACAAATATTGTATATTATACTTATGTGATGTACTAGAGTAATCAAATTCACATAAACAGAAAGCAGAATGGTGGTTTCAAAGGCTTGGGGTGTGGGCTAAATGGGGAATTATTGTTTAGTCAGTACAGAATTTTAGTTTGGGAAGATTAGAAAGTTCTGGAGATGTATCTTGGAAATGGTTATATTACTGCATACATTTCCTTAATGTTACAGAACTTACACTTAAAATGATAGGTTTTATGTTATGTGTATTTTATCACAAAAGAAGGGAGAGGCTTTTCTATACAGAGATAAGAAAGACTAGAAAAATGGCATTAAGACACACACACAGACACAGATGCACACAGACACACACAGACATACTCAGACACTACATAAAGCCAAGGGCTTAAAAAAATAATAGAAATGCTTATATAAAAATCTGAAGATCTAATTGATAATACTATGAAACTTTACTGACACACCGAAAACACAGGATGAACAAATGAAGATATTGTCCATTTTATGGGATTGAAGGAGAGAGTAGTGTAAATGCCAGCAGTTTTTAAATTAAAATTATCTTTCTGGATTAACTTTTGTGTTTAATCAAATTCTATTCCAAATGCCAGCAACGTGAACCCAACATTCATCCAGAAAGAAAAAGTAAACAAAGAATAGTCTAGAAAAGATAACAAAATGGCTGTGCATTCACTTATCCTTCCAGTTACAATTTGCACTGTGCTTTAAAAAATTATAATGAAATAGTGTGATTGAAAATGCATAAGGCAAAAGTTTGAAGAATGAAATAGAAACATGGGAGATATCAACATGGGAAAATATCCTTAATATACAGTTAAATTTGTTAAAAAATCTGTATACATAAAGGAATGAGAGAAAAACATAAAAAACATAAACAGAAATTATCTGTGGTTTGTGGATTGTCCCTGAATTTCATATTCATCTGCATATTTGTATTTTGTAAGTTTCCAGCAGTGATCAGTAATGGATTTTAAAGGCAAGAAAGGACATCATTTTCAAAAAAGAGAAGGCAAAGGATTCCGCCAGCCCGGGAGAGTGAGTCTGCTTTTGGGAAGGCCCTTCCATCAGCCGGCCTGACCCCTAGCAGATTTATGCTCTTTTCTCTATATTCTCGCTCCCACAGACAACTCGATGTGTGGGCAGACAGAGAATAAAATGCTGAGCCTGAGGAAAAGCTGTGAGATACTATCGGGAAGAAATTAAGAAGTAATTCTGAATGGAGATTGGAGGATTTGTTAACAAGCTGGAGGCATGCAGAGAAGGACCAAGAAGTGGCTGAAGGCCCAGTTTGTGAGGAGAGATGAGAAGGAAATGTGTTTAACTTGGCTAGACTCTAAGCAGAGGCTCAAAAACATCATTGGAGCCTAATCACACCGCCATTAACAACGTCCAGGCAGGTCCCTGTCCTTAGTGACCCTGAGAGGTCAAAACAACCTTTTAAAACTTCCAGTGCTTTTTAGTTCAACCTGAGGTTAGAGACAGTATCCTTTGCTCAGTCAAGATTACTTTTGCATGAGTGCCAAGAACTTGTCTTCAAGGGGCATTAAGGCAAATACTGTGGAGAGAAAGTGGGTTTCTAAGGGCAGCTCAGAAGGGTCCCTGTGACAGAAGATGAGGACAAGGGCCAGAGTGGTTTGCAGGGCACAGTGCTCTAACAGAATGGTTTGTTCTTCCTGTCGTTCACTTTTTCTGCTTGTTTTGCATTATTTGGGGAGACAGAGGGACACTTAGAAAGAATGATGGCAAAAGAGAGAACGCGAGACACACAGAAAAAGTGAGGCCTGGAGAGTTCCTGAGAGATCCAGAGAGGCCCCGGAAGGAGAGGGTGGCTGAGAACCAGTCCGAAAAGAAGAAATTCGATTGGGATAAAAGCAGGAGTGGGAGATAGTCCTGGGGTAAGGAGCAGTTGGAGGTCTTGATTCACCCGTGTTCATCAGACCATTTAAAGGAGAGCTGAGATCTGTGAGAAGGGCATACTGATTATTTTAATATGGAATTTTATTTTGGTAACAGAAAGGGGGAGATTGCAAAAGGGTATTAAGAATGGAGCTTGGGAACTCTCATTCTGGAGAGTCTCAGAGAAAGTCCATGGCCAGTGGCGATGGCGGAGCTGGGGCTGCTGGCTCCTGAGCCTGGAGCTGAGACTACAGACGGCGAAGCACACCGTCAGGTGTTACCAGTCAAATCTGGGCAATTCTTGCCCTGGTTGTTTCACTCCAAGGCACTGACACAAGGGCACAAACTTAGGAGGTTTTGTAAATTTAGGTGGAAACTGTTCAGCCTTGCCTCACAGGCAGATGACAGTATGACTCTGAGTCTGATGGCCAGTGATCTGGATTCCTCCAGCAGTGTGCAAAGGCACGCATTCTTCATGTGTCTTGCTTCATTCTTGGCTTTCTTGTTTAGGGATATGTCCCTAAATAATAAAACAAAGTAAATATTTTTACTTGTCTTTCTATGGTTTGATTACAAAAATACAAAACTATCTTGAGGAAGAAGGTTACAACTCCCACATTTACCTTGATGGATTTTCCACTTGAACAGCAACATTTACATTCCACTTGGAGATAATACCATGTCAAAAGGACAGAGATGCATTTGTACAAAAAAACAGTGTGTCATGTCCTAGAAAAATACAGGTCTGTGATGTTGACTCTAAGTATGGTATTATACTTACTCCCTTTATTAGAGATGTTCATGTCTGAAGATCAACTGAATTATTTGCTTGCTCTTTATGCATCAATTTCAATTAAATAACTATACCCATATTAAAGGTATATACTCAGAGATAAGGGTGCAAAACCTAAAACATTTGGCTCCGCTTCCTGTAGACTGCAGTGGGTTCTTTGAGCGCAGCCCTTGAGGAGGGAAGACACAGTGAGGCCAGGTCTAGACTCAACACATCTGCATGTCAGCATCACCTTGGGAACATTTAAAACATATAGACTCTTGGGATTTATCCAGACCATTAAATAGGAGCTCCACAGTGAGGCCTAGGAAGCTGTATTTTTGCAAACTTTTTTATGCCTGGAGGGGCTCTGTGAACTCTGAACCGGGCCATCCTCTGCTTTTGGCCTCCAGCTGCTGGCTACTTTCCAAGCGTGACTACCAGTTTGGTGTAAAGAGCTGCCTCAGTCAGAGCTAAATGTGTCTTTTAGAGGCAACTCAATTGACTTCTTTCTTACTGATGACTTCTCCAGACATTTGGATCACCGATCCCATCTAATAAGTCTGGAATTCACAGTCTGTTGTACAGCAGATGCTGTTTAGAGGTCTGCGTGAACAAAGGTGCCACGTCGATTCTGCTTGTGTGTTTCACCATGCTGCTTTATGAGGGTGAGTTCATATGCAACTGTGTCCCTTTTATCAGGTGGATATTATTCCAAACAGGTATAAAACACAGCATTTCAGCAACTATCCTAAGGCTATAAGCCAATCAGGATTCATGGCAGTTATTTATTGCATAGAGACATATTTGCTCACTTTTCCTCTGTAAATTGTTTTAGGGCCTTCTTGGATGTTCTGTGTCAGGGCAGGAATAGGGAAGAAAGGAAGAAAAAGAATAGGGAAGGGGTGTTAGGGGTGGGGGATTTCTAAAGGATGCTCCAATCAGAGGGCCTAGCTGTGGGTTCATGCTCAGACTACAGCCTGCAAGCAGAGGAAAGATGACCGTTGACTCATTGTCACCAACTCTGAGTAAGACTTTTGACCTTTTAGTGTCTTAGTGAATGAACCCACACGGAAAGAAACAGTGGGAAAATGGAACATCATCCCACTGGCCATAAGGTCTCCTAGGTAAATAAATGATGGTACGGGAACCCGGAGTTCCTGTGACTTCTGTGGCTTCCCTAGTCTGCGGGGGGTGATTGGCATTGCGGCAGACAGCCCTGTCATTCCCTCTGTGGTGAGAAGGAGAGGGCCTTTGTTGTGTGACTCCAGGATCACTGTGGTTGCTAAGAAAAGAATAGTCATCTAATCACCTCCCATGGCTTCACTTTTCTCTAGAACAAGCAGCAACAATGGCTTCTGTTCAGCCATTTTTTTTAAGTCAGTTTTAGTGTACCCATTTTATATGTGCAATATGAAGAATTTTGACAGATGTATACTCCCTTGTAACCACCACCACAATCAAGGTATAGAATCTTCTCTTTACCCCCTAAGGTGTCTTTGTGCCCCTTCCCAGGAAACCTCCCTCCACTCCAAGCTTCAGACAACCACTGATCACTGTAAATTACATCGGTCTCTTCTAGAGTTTTGTACAGATGCAGCCACACAAATGTGTATTCTATTAAGTCTGATTTCTTTACTTCCAGTTTGAGGCTGGCGTGAATAGAGCTGTTCCAAATGTTTGTGTACAGATGTATGTGTTGATTTTCCTTGAGCTAATATCTCAGAAAGGAGATTCAGGAAGACACCTTCTGGGTCACGTGACAGGTGTCTGGTCGCCTTTGGGAGAGTCTGCCAGTTTTCCACAGCAGCTGCACCATTTTGCATCCTACCAGCTGTGTCTGAGGGTTCTCCATATCTTTTCCAGTCTGGTTGTCATCCGTCTCTCATTATAACCACCCCTGCAGGTGTGCAGTGGTATGGCATCCTAGTTTTACTTTGCATTTCCCTGATGACTAAGGAAGTTGAACACTTCTTCACGTGTCTGTTGGCCATTTGCTTATCCATGCTGTCGGTTTTAGAAACAGAGCTTTCCATTCACAAGGGAAGAACTGCATGATATCTGGAATCTCTTCTGTACCAGCAGAGGAAGACAAAATCCTGCTAACTGGTGCAGACAATGACCTTGGCTGACCTGTGTGATCAGCTTGTAATGCTGCCTCCCTCCCCTGCTTGAGCCTACTCCTCAGCATACCCTTTGCTCACAATTTCACTTTTCCTTCTCAGATCACTTATAGCAACTCCTTTTCTCCTTCAGGTCTTCGCTTGGTATTTTACCTTGGATTCAACTTGTAAAAATACATGTTTTTATAGAAGCAATTCACTAAGATCTGCCCTGGTCAATCCACTCCCTGTTGTCCCGTCTGTGAGATGGCTCCTACTCTGATAACAGCCATCACAGCCTCCCTCCGTCATGGCTGCTGAGAAGCACCACCTAAATTCCCTCTTTGCCCGGAGACCTTCATTTCCCCAGCTGCCAGGCAAGTTGCCCACTGACAGCTCACAATTAAGTCCACACCTGGAAGTTGCCCTCAGCAGAAAGAAGCTGCCTTGTCCTTGAGGATTGCTGCTTGCAGAGCAAGAAAGGAGAAGTGATACAGGAAGCTGAAGGTCCTGCCCCCTTTCCCAGCTCAGGAGGTATTGGAAGGACTGTATCAGCTTTGAGCTTCCTGTGGGATCGACTGAGGCAGATGCTGCAAATGCACTGGGGTGCGCCTTTCTCTCTGCCCCATTCCGCTTTCACATGCTTGCAAATCCTTGCCTCAGAGTGTGTTTTCCTGGGTGTACTAGCTTCCTGTGGTGGTGGTACCACATTACCACAAACTGCATGGCTTACAGAAATCGGTGTTTATTTTTTCAACACTTCAGAAGGCCAGCAGTGGAGGTCAAGGTGTTAACAAGGCCAGAGGCTCTGAGGCCAAGTCCCTTTCATGTTTCTCTCCTCCCTTCTGGTGCTTGCCAGCCATCCTTGGCCTGCCTTAGCTGGTGGGCACATCACTGTAATCTCTGCCTCTGTCCTCACATCACCTTCTCCTCTGTGTGCTTTTAAAAGGGCACTTGTCATTGGATTTGGGCCCTATGGGGAATGCAAGATGATCACATTGCAAGATCCTAAACTTAATTACATCTACCAAGACCATTTCTCCAAAAAAGGTCATAGTCACTGGTTCTGGGTAGATATATCTTTTGGTGAGAGGCCACTCTTCAAACAACTGCATTGGGAAACTGACCTAGGGACAGTTCCTGCTGATGTGGATGTAGTGAGCATATTTCAGAGTGGGATAGGGAGCTGGCTCTGCAACCAGCTGGCTAGCAATAGGGTCCCCATCACTGGGGGTGATGAAGTGCTGACCATCGCTGGCATGCACTATGGCGCCATCCATGTTTAAACTTTCGATAGTAGTGAACCGGGATGGGAAACAAATACACTGGCAGGTGCCTGCCAGGTTCAAGGGAAGTGGGAAGTGTAAAGACAATGGATGTTATTTTTGGGAAAGGAGTGAAAGCCTGAGAGAAACTAATCACCAACTTAAGTGAAATGTGAAAACCACAGGGCCATAGCAGCAGCATAAAAAGTCCCATCTTCTGTAGTTGGAGGGCAGGAAAAAACGAGGATAAGTTCTGGGACGTAACTGAAAGAGTAGCAGCAACCCAAAGAAGGCTGGCTTGGCGGTGGCAGGTTGGTTTGTGAAGTTAGTTTAGGAAGGAGTAGGACCCTGAGGTTTGAGGTGGCACATCCAAACAGATACATTTGAAATCTCGAATTACCCCAACACTTGGGGCTGGCAGAATTGGGCTACTTCTCCCTGTAAGAATCTAGACCATCTACTCTTGCTTGAAGGTAATGTAGAGGTGTCTGCTTAAAACATCACAGTCCCCTCCTTTAGGACCTGCCCTATCTCCTGTCCTGGCCACTAAACCAGTCACTGAGGTAATGGCACCACATACATGGCTGGGGAAGTACTTTGTCCCCTAAGGGAAGAGAGGCAGTTCCTTTCTAGAACTGCAGGACCACACGTCCCGGCAGGAAGCTGGAGGGTGAGCACTGGCTTAAAAGGGTGCAGTATTTGTTTGGATAAGGTGAGAATTTCTCCATGTGGAAGTCTTCTCCAGTGATCAGGAGATCTGTCCCAACAAGGACCCTAAGAGATGGAAACAAGGCTTCGCCTCGATGGCTCCTGAGATTTGGAGAAGGCATTGGTCACATCAAGTGAGGTAGAGACCATGATCCTCTTGTCATACACATGAGCAAAAAGATTTAAAAAGTCCAAGAAATGGACATACTGGAGTAAGGCCGAAAATCCCAGCTGTGCTTCTGTTCCTCAGGACACTTTGGAGATTCATTTCCCAAAGTGAAAAGGAATGCGCTGCTGAGAGCAGGGCGACAGTGTCGAGGGATGCCCGTGCGGCTTGCTCTCCCAGAATGGATCGTGTGGATGGTGTGATCTTCAGGTAACAGAGGAGAGGGGTGGGGCTTAACTGTCAGGAAAGTGACTGCTTGAGTGTCTTCATGGCACCATGGCTGGCATCCCACAGAGTTTGGGGAAAAGTGTCCCAAGCGCAAGCTACTCTTTGGTGACCTAACCCCCGATGTCACTTCTGGAACATTCCGTTTTTTAGAATTAGTCACCAAGTAGGTCTACATTCAAGGGAGAAGGGAGATTGGGTCTATGTTTTGAAGGAATGAATGTGAAAAATTTTTTCAAACATCTTCTGAAACCAGCAAAGGGACATTGCTAAGGGAAATTTGTGCTTATCACTGCAACTCAAGGATCTGTAGCCTTGGAAGTCATGGTTCCCACACGGGAACGTCTTCTCCATGAGACATGAAGCTTTAAGTCACAGCTGTTGCTTGGTCGCCATTGGGCTTTATGTCAGGAGGTCAGCAGACAAGGGGAGGAGACAGCACCCTGGCCGGGGGGGAAGTTAGCCCGTGAAGAAGGGGAGGCAGGCTGCCATTACCACATGAAGGCAGGGACAAACATGTGACCGATGGGGCATTATTGATGGTCTTCTGCCCATTTTTTTCAGTCAAGGAACAAGGGTAGCAACTGAAGCCTGGGGGCTGGGAAATATCCCCCAGATGAGTCACCTAGAGGGGGGACAGTGCTAGCCTGAGTCAAGGGAATCTACGAGGGGTATAAGAGGGGGAGATGACAAGCACCAGCATAAGTTCCAAGACCAGATACTGGAGCAGCATTGTCTTCCCTTCCACTCACCTTCCTTGTGTAATTGTGCCTGGAAAGGTAGCCATCCAGGATTCTGGAGGAGATTTACCCTATTGTGGTACACTAACCTCATGAAAGAAGCACACCTGGGTCACACGGTGGTGCACGCTGGCTGTACCCCCAGACACATAACCCCTTCCAGTCAGAGGTGTTCATTCAATCTACTGCTGGAGTGTGGCCTCACTGGCTCACAGCCAAGTCTCTTTCTAGGAACAGCCCTTGGCTGAGAGAGCAACCTCACCCACAGCTATTACCCTCCTGCTTGGGGATGGCCTACATGTAATAACAAGTCTGATGTGAAGGTAGAAAGCCTGGTCCCTTGCCTCACTTTGGGGCACCTGTGAAGGGCCAGCCTAGGTCCAGAGCACATGGCAGGGTCATCCAAGGCCCTGCTGCAGCATCTCCACAGGGCACCCTCCCTGTCCAGCCCCTTCCTCCCCACCCCTTACAGCTGCTGCCCTCGAGTGCATACCCCACCACATCCCCACTTGTAACATCGGACTTAGTGCTTGCTTCCCAGAAAACCTCATCAATGACCCCACTGCCCACATCGTGGTTACTGTGCTATGCCATCACTTTTCACCTATCATATCTCTAAACCTACTCAACGGGTCTATGATGTGGCTACTAGTAGTATCCCCATTGTACAGATGAAGAATCAGAAATCAGCTGTCCCAGATATAGTCAGTAGCCAGTAGCTTTAGACTCAGATCTCTCTCCAGAGCCTGAGGTCTTGAAGGCCACTTTTGAATTTTCCTTATTTTGTGTTTCTGAGACTATGACATTTATTTAGCAAAAGTATTTTGTCATATTCTGGGGTGCAGCTCCTAAATGAGAGTATAGATGTAACAGACTAATGAATTAGCTTTGCTGGCTACAGTAACAAACAATCATGAAATCTCAATGGTTAACAAAAACAAATGTTAATTTCTTGTTCACATTACCTGTAAGCAGCTCTGAGCAGTCTGTCACAGTTTTCTGCTGCACACTTCTCAATGCTAAATTCCAAGCTCAATGCTGAAGGTTCAGGCCCTTGTTTGGGTAAGTTCTTCTTATAGCAGAGGGAGAAGGGCAATACAGCTCACAGAAACTTGTGAGGGGGTCTGTTATATCTGCTCACATTAGCACATTGCTCTGCAAGCCTCTGCAAGCCCAGGAAAGTGGCAGTGGTGTGTGATTCTCCTACAGCCAGCAGGGGTGGGGAGGGATGGAGGGATGGAGATGGGGGTGTGGGGGGAGGGGGACTCTGAATGGTTATGAACAGTAAGACGATCTTTTACAGCAGATGTCCATGTCAGGGCTGTAGTAATGTAATAATTCATTTTCACCAGTTAAATGATTTAAATCAGCTATTATTTATGTCATGCACTATGTAATGCCTAATGAGGGGATATTCCTAATGCAGAGAAGTGGCTGAATAAAACCAAGGAGAGACCTTGTCGTGGAAAGGGGACATGGCGAAGAGAAATGCTATGGAGCTATATCAGACCAGACCTGAGTCTGTACAATTTATGTCCTTCAGGTTGGGGACCCTTTTCTTGGCCACAAGAAAGACCTTCCTCCCACCAACCAGCGTTTGGGAGGTGTACGGAAGTCAGATGCCTGGGTTTGCCATCAGAGAAGAATGCAAAGAAACATAGTCAAATTTTTAGTTTTGTGAGAGAGAGTTTTGGTCTTGTATTTTTGATGTGAAAATAGTGATTTGAAAATACCTTTTTCCCCCTGTGCTTTGCTTTCTGTCAAATTTGGTACCACCGGGACCCAATGAACATTATTTGGCAAGCTGCCAAACTAAATACAAACCCAGCCAAATGCCTAATAATGGAAACGAACATGTGGGAAAGAGTCTTTCGGATGTTTTGTGGAAATAAACTCCTTCTGAGGCTGCAGAAATAATCATTTCTTCCTTACTCCTCAAATATCAATAAATTAGATTAAATCCATCAGCTCTCTTGTGTTGTAAAATTGGAAATTTTAATTCCAGTAGTTGTCTCTGCCTGGTGCCAGTTTAAGGAGTTAAAAAAAATAGTTTGTGTCTTTCACCAAGAAACTCCTGTATTATATGAGAGTTCCAAAACACAGGAATTTTTCTCAAAAATATATAATAACAAGCTTCATATTTATTTAATTAGGTTTGTAAGATCTCAGGATGCTGTTGTATGAAAAGTCTAAATCATTTAAATATTATTCACTAGCACATTGTTTCCATTGTGGGATATGGTGAAATAGGTGAAGGGAATAAAGAAGTACAAACTTCAAATTACAAAATAAATTAGTGACAGGGATGAAAGTACAGCATAGGGAATATAGCCAATAATACCTTTAAATCATTGTATGGTGACAGATCTTTGTATTCATTGTGGTGAGTGGTTAGTAATTGTATACATTACGAATCATTATGTAGTACATCTGAAACCAATATATTGTATACCAAGTATATTTCAATAAAAAATTTAAAAAGTAAATAAAAATTTAAAAATAGTAAATCCACTCACTTTACCATAACAACTACAAGGACCTGGCCTATAAAGCTAGTGATATTTGCAAATTCCTTATTCATTTGACTGAATCTTGTAATCATTCTATGAAAGTGAGTATTTCCACACCTATATTCTCTGTACTGATACATATACTTTGTCTCAGACAGATCTGAGATAGAGTTGTGATTATTTACATGCATGTCATCTGCAGTTAGGCCCTGAGAGGGCCAGGAGCATCATTCATGCCAGCTAGTGCCTTTCTCTTTCTGTAGTGTCTGTTGTAGAACCCTGTATGGACTGGCAGCTAGAAACACTTTTATTTTGAAATTAATTCAAGTCAAGAAATCATTTTCAGAAACCTGTCATAGAAGCCAAAATGTTTTTGTCTTTTTACTTGAAATAAAATTAAAAATTGATTTTAAAAAAGGATATTTTCTAAAGACTATTTTTTAAAAGCTAATGGCCAGAAGAAATGAATTCCTAAAGTTTTGCAAGCTTGGCAATTGGCAAGGGGGAAATTCTCTCTACTGTACAGACTTCTCCTTTCACTTTTCTCTTATTGCTGAGACACCAGCTCCATTCAAGTGAGGCTGAGGCCAGCTCCCTGGAGCTGCATGGAACTTTCCTTCATACACCATGTTGGGTTCAAGGAGCAAAGTCATGACTGGTGATTCATATTCATAACAACCTCATTGCTCAGACAGACCTACTTGGGAAGTCATCATACTGGTGAAAATATTATTTAAGTCAATATTCGCATGCAAAGTTCACAGAAAAAGCAGTGGGGATGAGTGAGATTCAGAAATAAGAAACTTTTTTTGTGTGCATTTCCAAAGAAATCTTTTAAAGTAAAAAGAGTCAAATGACAAAGAAGTGTCACAATGGTCTTGTTTTCTAGGATTTCACACAACATGTCTTCTTAAATATTCCAAACCGAATGATGCTTGAATAATACATATCCTCTTTGGTTTTATTTCAGAAATTCAGCTTTATCTTTTTGTTCCCCAGGCCATACTAGCCTAATGATATGAAGTAATTCATTTTTTTAGTCGCCTCTCATCGCTCATTTGAGAGGTATTTGTTGATTTTCTACTATGTATCAGGCAATGGGGATTTGATTATAAACTCTTCAGGCTTAAGAACTAAATCAATACAACAATTTTTGGTTGCAAGATGTACCAGTGAAAAAGTAAATAGTGATATTAGAGGACTAAGAGTTGGTGGTAGTTGAAGTAAGGGAGGCTTGTGTTAGAGAGTGGTAAGAGATGGCCATACCTAAAGCCTCGGAAGGACCCGGCCATGAAGAGAGTCCAGCAGAAAGCATGCTGGGTGGAGAAAACCAAGTGGGATGGCTCTGCGGTGGCCAAGAACTTGACATAGTTGCTTTTGTATTAGAGAAACCCTTGAGACTGTGGTATGCACTCCTAAGCTTTAGTTCTTGTAGTCTGCTCTCCTCCAATCTCAACACTCACAGAAACCTCTCTGATCACATTCTGGCTTCATCCCTCCTGGCTTAAGATGCTCGTGTCACTGGATTGATGGTAGAGTGCCTAGACAAAGCTGTTATGCTACCATGTTTTCATAACATCACCACTGTAATTGACTTATGTCAGTTCCCACAAGCAAGATGAAGGACATATACTCCTTCCATATGTGTTTAATTATGTGAGGGTATGGGGAATAGGTAGGACAGGCCAGCCTGGGAGCCAGACATACTTGAGAAAATATGCTGGAGAAGTATGGTACCAAGCGTTGAAACAACCTGTCCATAGCAGATGCATTGGAGGCACACACTGCCCAGAGGTAGAATCTAAGAGCACCTGTTTGAGTTCTTGTAATTCCAAGACTGCTGTTGAAGATTATCCCAATGAAACTCTTAAGATTTCTGAATCAAAAGCTATTATCTCAGAAACATTTTATTTGTTTCTGTTCCTGGAGTATATTGGGGTAGGCATTTTTAGGTGGTGCTGATAGATATGCTCAGAGATGTCATATGGGTGTAGGCAATGTTAGTAATGTCAGGGATTTCCATCTGGAAAGATGGAAGTCCAGGGGAAAAAGCATCAGTTGCATTTGATGGAAGTTCTGGGAATTCATCACATTTTGAGGGGTGGGTGGATTGTTAAGAGTGTTCCTGTGGCTTACCATTCCTCTCAACAGAGGGAATCCTTCTGTAGCATCCATCCACACATTATGAGTTTATTCCTGCTTTTGACTAGACTAGGCCTACTGTGCTTGGCAATATTTTCCACCCTTCTAAGGGAGGATTTAATTGTAGCAGGGAGAAATTCTGTGACTCCTTCTAGACTTAGAAAAACAGAATGAGAAGGGAGTATTTTGGTTAGAGTTGACTTAGGAAAAATTATTATAGGGAATTCGTGGAAAAAACATTACTTTCCAATTTCAGAACTACTCAAAATATCAGGTAGCTAAATATAGAACACTCTTCACAATCTTGTAGGTCCTGAGGTCTGGCTAAAAGGGAGCTCTGAGGGTGATGCTTTCTGTCTCTATTTTTTTTCTGTCTCTCTTTATAAAATTTTTCTTCCCCAGCCAGCCTTGTAAGCATAACCCAGGATGATTATCAAGCAAGAATCTTAATTGTTTTTCTAGTACAAGTTCTTATTTAATTTGAAAAACATGCTTAGTGTTAATGAAATTTCCCTCTAACAAATAATAGCTGAAATGAAAAAAGGAACTGTTGCACAGACAAAAAGAACTCGTAAATGTGTCTTTCAGGAAATATTTTATAAAGTTCGTAGAAATCACAGGAACATCACAACCACTTGGTGTTCTTGCCATGAATTATTAAGTAATGCCAAGGATTTTGTGTGTTGGGCTGGAAGATTTTGCTCTTTGTTCCTGCTAAGGGAGTTCCATATTGACAAATGGGAACTGAGATTGATGTGAAGTAAAACTTCTCAACTGTAAGAAGCGTGAGACTTGAATTCACCTCTAGTGGCATCATTCAAGTGTATTCTTTGGTGACATAACTTTAAAAATATTTGATTAACCCTTCCTCCCCAAAGGGAGGAACAATACAATACAAATTTGAAGAAAAAAAGTGGGAGGGATGTCTGTATGTCTGTAATCATTCAATCATTCTTCTTCGTTCTCCTTCTTTATGTGATTGTACAGTTGACTCTCCTTATCTGTGACAGTTATGTTCTATAAAGTCACTAAAAACACTTAGTTCACAAATATTTAGCCATTGCTCCTAGGAGAAAGGCAAGGTTAGGTCCTGCAAGTCTCTTGTCACACATTTTCCTCACCAGATCAATATATAACCTTGTTTTAAGTGATATTTCTGTTTAAAGACATCTTATGTAATACACATCATTGATTCATTATCATTGAACTCATAGCCAACAGCATTTTAACTTTGATGGAATGAGCTTATCTAACACACATATTCCTCCAACTTGGAAAAGAAAAATTCAGCATCCTGTCACATAGATTTTATGAAACATGGTGGCAATCAGCAGAGGTGTGTCCTCAAGACTCCTTGGATTCCAAGAAATCTGTAGTTCTTTGTAGGCTGGTCAAGCCTTCTAAAGTCTTCTCTATATAAGCTCCTTTACTTGGAAATTTATCAGTGCTCAGATAGAGGTTGATTAAGAGCCTCTTTTCTGAGAAGTATCTGGACTCCAATAGGCCAAGAACTTAGATTACTCTCCTTTGAGAAAGATTGAAAGATGGGAATTTCCCCATTATAGAAGGCTGATCATGAGGAATCAGGCAACATGCTCTCAGTTGGGGAGGTGTTGACGCAGGCTTGCCAAACTTCCCAGTTTACACTTCGTGGAAAGATCTGATTTCCATGAAGAAAGATGAAATTTCCTATTTCACTATATCATATATGAGTAGTTTAAGGAACTGGACATCCGGATAGGGGGATTCTGAAAAGCTCTTCTCTCCTTTTGACTAAGTCCACTTCTGCTCGCCTCCCTCTGTGACGATTTCCAGGAACACTTTTCCTCCTCTAAATTCAAAGACAAGGACATTCGGCCTTCTTGACAGTGACTCCAAATGCGGTAAAATTAAAATGTATAACCGACTTCATGTAATCAAACATGAGGTCTTTTCAGCTGAATTTATTTCCCCTGAAATGCATTTCTAAGATAAGAGAGGGCAGAAATTGCAGAGTGGCCTGAGCAGTGTCAATTACTTGGCATCTTTGTTTTGTTTTCCTCACTGGAACAAACGAAACTCTCTGGAGCCTCTTTTGTAAGCACTAA
The DNA here is from genome assembly GCF_030020395.1 of Manis pentadactyla. Classification (NCBI taxonomy): domain Eukaryota; kingdom Metazoa; phylum Chordata; class Mammalia; order Pholidota; family Manidae; genus Manis; species Manis pentadactyla. Next base: position 51,317,422 of record NC_080025.1, read on the forward strand.
TTCCATTCAGGAGGGCTCTACCCTCATAACCTAAGCACCTCCCAAGGGCCTATCTCCTAATATTATTATCTCTGGGGGTTAGGATTTCAACATATGAATTTGGAGGGACCCAGACATTGAGACCATAGCATAGGAAGATGATACTAGGACAGTACCTCTCAAATGTTACAATGCACAGGAATTACCTGGGGAGCTTTTTAAAAATATAGGTTCTGATTCAGTAGGTAGGAGTGGAGTCTGAGATGTTGCACTTCTATCAAGTGCCCAGGTGACACTAAAATCGCTGATTAAACTTTGAATAGTGAGGGTAATCACTAGCAGATGATAGAATTTACAATCAACCTTTTTCCTTTGTTTGCTTTGGTTGAATTTTCCAGAGAAGAATGAGAAAAGACATGAAGCAGAAAGCTTAATTTTACTTACATGGGATACTTGCTAAAATTCCAGAGAGGGCACAGTGAGATGGCTGAGGGGGATACTGAGTGTTGGTGTCAGGAGGCAGTGTGCTGGGTCTCTGATTTAAGCTCTTTCCCACCTGGGTTCATTTGCTGGTTATTTCATGACACTTGTCCCTGACCTGTGGCCCAAAGCCCAGAGGAATCCAGATGGGTCTTTGCTCTGTGGCATTTCACAGATCACTTGGAAGGCCAAGGGCAAACAATTTTAACTCAGGGAATTCCCTTCATGACCAGGACTGCCTCTTCTTTTTCCCACTTTGAATAAGAAAAAGTCAGCAGGACTTCCATCACTTCTCACTTCTGTTGAGTTCAAGTTTCTGTCTGCACATGTGTGCACATATCATTTAGAGGCCAACAGAAAGGCTGGATTAGATCAGCCACCACTCCAGAGTGACTCCTTATTTCCTAGGCTGGCAGTGGCAACCTGGTCTAGTTTTCCATGTGTACCTAGGCCTTGTTCCCTCTAAATTCATCTATAGCACATCCTTATTCCCACACCCTGTTGCGCCCACCCTGTCATTGTTGTATAGCTCCTGGCTTCATTCTGGGCTCTAACTGTTGGACACTCACTCTTGAAGACAAACAGTATAGAAAAAGCCCAGGGTCATGCTGATGAGCACGCTCTGATGGTTCACCCATACATTTACTTACTCATTACACACCACCCATACACTTACAGATAATCTTTTGTTTGTGTGCTAAGAACAGACACAGATACACACACACACACACACACACACACACACACACACACATCAGTTTTCTCTGTTTATTTCTTCTGAAATCATATTGCACAAGTGTGAAGGCTGCCAAACATCCCACTTCCTTACCAGCCAGTTGAAACTTTCCTAATGACAGTCCAAAGTAACCACAATAGGCAATGAGTTAACATTTCAGTTGGGAGGATTTCCCCACCCTCTTCTCCTGTCAATGAGGCATTAAGTTCCCAGCTGATTTCTCCATCTGGCCCTACCTTTCCTGGAAAACTGCTTCCAAAGAAGTCAATGGAAGATGTCAAAGAGGAGGTAGCCTGGCCATGGGAGGGGGAGACAGGGGCCCTATGTGGTCTTGTGGCTCCTTCATGGAAACAGAAATAGAGGCCTTTTGCCTGTTTTTGAACTTTGTCACTAGCTTACTACAAGTGTGCAAGTCCCTGAGTTCTCAAAATAAAATAAAGTAAAAATACAGTGAAGATGGAGTTTCTCATTAGAAATATTTTGAGCATGAAAATGTCAAGGATTAGCCTCATATATAAAAATCTCAACTGAATTTAGATAAAAATATAAGCCACAATTTCAATAGGAAAGGCTTTGCTAGATCCTTTCATGTACATACACAATATAGTAAATAGCCATAGCAAGATCCACTTTCTTAAATATTGAAGAGCAGATGCTTCTCACTATTTCCTACTCTGGTTCATCATTGATCGAAGAGGGTGAGCTGCATGTTAGGGATTTGATGCTGATTTAGTTTAGCCAAACCGTGTGAGAAAAAATTCTTAGATTTATAGTTTCTTGTGAGTTAGATTAGCATGCCACATACAATATATTATGCATAGCCAATGGCTGCAGGAAGAGGCAAGGAGTTAAGACAGTAATAGTGAAGTGGGGGTAGGAAATGATCAAGGATTCCCCCAGGATCTTTTATGGAGCAGAAATTATCCACTGTAGCAAAGAGTCCCAGGAATTCAAGGGCACGCAGATTCTAAGATCACACACCCCTAGCACGAACTTTGAACCAGAATGATTGTTGTCTCTGATGCTGTCTCACTGTTATACCAGGACTATCACATTGCTTAATCAACAGCCAATAAAAGAGAACAACCTATCAGGTACAGAGTTAAGTGATTCATATTATCTCATGTAGTCCTCACGATATCGCTTTACCATAGATTTTACAAATGTATAAGCTGAAGATAGGATAGTTCAGTAATTTAACTGAAGTCAGTTAGGTATTAAACAAAAGAGCTCATATTCAAGCCAGATTTGTCAGACACCAAGGCCAATGCCTTCAATGGCTGCCATAGGCTGCCACCTTCTGCACATCACAAGTCACTTTGAAGGCTGAGGGCAAATAATTTTAACCCAGGGAATTCCCTACCTGAAATACTCAAACCTCCAGGATCGCCTGAAATCCAGAAACTTATGGTACAGACCTTACATGATCTAAGTTTGCTTTACCTCAATAGCATAAAAAATTTAAAGTATAAAGACTTGTGCAAAAGACATCCAAAGTGTTAGTATACACAGAACAGCATCAAGAATGTGTTTGTAAGGCTGCATAAATGTAGCCTAGTGATTGTGAGCCCTGGCATGGTAAGACATGAGTTTGATTCCCCTCTCTGTAGCTTATTGAGCCTCAGTTTTCTGTTCTGGGAATGCACATATCTCACATGGTTGTAGTGAACGTTCAATGGAGACCATACATAAAGTGCTGCTTAGTACACAGTGTGTGGCACACCATAGATACTCAGTGAATTGTATATTTTGTAATTGTGTCTGTGTGTGTGCATGTGAGTATACATGTAAAAGTATGTTAGCCTGGATGGACCTGGCAAGGTCATGTCTTGAGATCTTGCATCTTCTAAGTCATCAAAAGATGAGAATGACCCAGGTATAAACTTGAGATATATGATTCCTATATATTGTACACATGTGAATTTAAAATTTGTCCTGACAGTTTTTGATCTCTCAGATAATTGCAAAGGAGTCATTTGAGAGATGTTCTATTATAGGAATTTATTTTTTAATGAGAACCAGCTCATCCTTCTATGTTATTGATCAGATCATAAGGTGATAAATAAGGAGCAAAAATCACCATCCTTGGTGAAGACCTCCTGGAGAGTTAGAAATCATGCCCAACTAGATTGTGTGTGAAGACATCCACTCAAGGGCATGACTTATTTATGTATGCATTTGTTATTTTAGAAAAAGAGGCAGCTCATCTCTGGTAGCATAAAAGCAAAGTAGATGTTGAATAGCTCCCTAAGGGCTTGGACCCTGTTTTTGGAATAAGTGAGTAGATTGAAATTACCTTTTCTTTGACAAAGACTAATAACAGGTGTTTTGATGCTACTGCCAAGAACAGACACTGAAACCCCAACTTTATACTTGACATTTTTTCTTTTTTGAACACTGGTACATGTATGTAATGATCTCTTAAGACTTTGCATTGATCTCATTAATATATGACATAGTAGATACAGTCTATCTGTGACCTATAGCATTTCATGGGAATTTAATTTGATAATAAGAATGATGGCTTATTTATTACTGGGTGCCTAGCACTCAGCCCAAAAGCTGGCAATTTGATAATTGCTTCTGAGTAGCTTGACTCAAAATGTCCTCAGAGGCATGATTATGAGTCCTCTGCCCTAAAGTCACCTGTGATGTTGGTGGCATGGCCACGGTTTGCCTAGAGCTGTCTAAGTGAAGCAAAGGAATGAGCAGCTGGGCAGCAGGCACCATTCACTGCCTTGTTCATTCTCTACTATATTCTCCACAGAACTGTCCCTGAACATAGACATCGACAGTAGCATGATCAATTCAGCCCACTAATTCTTGATGAATTATTCTTTTTAACTTCCATTTCCAGAAAAAATGTGGGTATTTATAGCTTACAAATGAATTGGTGCGATGGCTTAATGGCCTCGGGCATGGCACTTGATCTCCCTAGCAGATATTCATGACACCTTACTGAAGATGATACACAGTTGGCAAATAATCATAAGAAAAAACGCTCCACACCACATGTCAATGATGACACTGCATGTCATTAGGGAAATTCAAATTAAAACAGCAATGAGGTACCACGGCACACCTTTGAGAATGGCAAAATCCAGATCACAAACACCACCAAATAACTGGCAAGGCTGTGGAGCAACATGAGCTCTCATCCTTAGCTGGTGGGAATGCAAACTGGCACTGCCACTTTGGAAGACAGTTTGGCAGTTTCTTACAGAACTAAACATACTCTTACCATATGATCTAACAATTGTGCTTCTTAATATTTACTCAAAGGAATTGAAAACTTATGTCCACACAAAAATCCATGCTTGGATGTTTATAGCAGCTTTATTCCTAATTGCCTAAAACTAGGATGCAACTGAGATGCCCCCAGTAGGTGAATGCTACATAAGCTGTGGTACACCCAGACGATGAAAGATTATTCAGCACTATAAACTGAGCTCTCAAGCCATGAAAGGACATGGAAGAAATTAAATACATATTACTAAGTGAAAGAAGCCAATCTGAAAAAGCTGTACACTGTATGATTCCAACTATGTGACATTCTGGAAAAGACAAAACTATGGAGACAGTAAAAAGATCAGTGGTTGCCCAGGACTGAGGGATGAGAGGATGAATAGGCAGAGCCTAGAAGACTTTTAGGGCAGTGAAAATACTCTGTATGACAACGTAATGATGGATACATGTCATTACACATTTTTCTAAATCTTTAGAATGTACATCACCAAGAATGAACTCTAAGGCAAACAGTGGACTTTGGGTAATAATGTGTCAGTGTAGGTTCATCGAATGTAACACATGTACCCTCCAGAGAGAATGTTGATAATGAGGGTGGCTCTATCTGTGTGGGGGTATTTGGAGTATTTGGAGAAATATCTGTATCATCTTCTCAGTTTTGCTTTGAAGCTTAAACTACTCCAAAAAAGTATCCATAAAAATATTAGTTACTAAGAGATCTTAAGATATCTGTCATCTAATAATCATTTAAATTTGTACACAAAATGAAGTCAATCCTCTTTCTCATATTAGAAACATTTTGGTGAAAGTTTACTTGAACAAATTTTCTATATACATACTTTACTAAAAGAAATAATTGGTAGAAATATCAAGAAGCTGCAATTAAAAAAAATAAAATAATTTCTTCTTTTACATCCAAAGTACTGTTCTCTGTCATGAGAAATAAGGTAACATTGTTTAAAAGTTCACAGAACTAATATCAGGTAATTTTCCTGAAATAACAATAAAAGCTTTTCTGGAAAACAGTTGCCTTATTTAATTTACTCTTTTAAATGTATGAGTACAGTCATGAAGCTTTATTTCAAGGTCCAAAGGCTATGAATTTCCTTTTGTTAACAGGTGTTCAGCTGGGAGCCACACCATTAATTTCAAAATGCCATCCTTGAGCTAACTGCATCAAAATCACTTGGAAAATTTTAAAAAACTTGGATTACAGGTCCAGAAATCCATTGAACTGAAGTCTCCAAAGTGGAACCAGGAATCTATTTCTTTGATCCCCAATGGTTTGGGGTAGGCACACAAGTTTGGCAGTGACTGAAATCAGTGTTTCTTATTTTGTTTGCTAATCTAGACTTGAATGGGTGAACTGCCCTAAAATACATTTAATGATTCTTAAATTCCAAAAAGTACTATAGTCAAAAAATGGTGAGACAATTTGTGGGTTAATGGTACAGGACATAACTAACAGCTAGGCCAAGAAATAGAACAATCCCAGAGCACAGAAATCTCTCTGTGTGTTTCCAAGCACAATTCTTTTTTTGCAAGGAGAGACAACCACCATCCTCACTCCTGTGATAATTATTTTCTGGTTTTCCTTTACAGTTTTACCACCCATATATGAATCCCTGGACAATAGTTTAGCATTAAATTATATATAAACTTATTTATATTATATGATTTGTCTCACTTTTGTTCAAATTATAAGACTTACCCACCTTATTGTGTAGCTGTAGCTAAGTTGTTTTCTCTGCTGTATAATATGCTGTTGTCTAAGCAGACCACAACTTATTCACCCATTCTACTTCGAATGAACATTTAGATTTATTCCCAAGTTTTAATATTAATAGCAATATTGTAATTGGTGTTCTTGTCCTTTAACTGGGTGCACCTAACACAAATTTCTCTTGAATTCACACACGTGCACATGTGTGCACACTCACTAAATGCACCTATACAGGTAGTCCTTGCTTTGCACAGAACTGTTAACTAAAGCTTACACACATCTGAACTGTGTCCTCACTTTGCATGTTCTGTGGTAACTGTTACCAATGTTACCTCAGTTGTAATGAAACTATGCAAAATGATGACACAGTTTTATTTATTTATAATTATTATCTTTTAAATGGAAGTACAGTTGATACACAGTATTAGTGAGGATGCAGTTTTAATCTGCAAAAGTTTCAGTTGACACACTATTGTGCAAAGCAGGGACTGCCTATAAATATATACATTATACCTAGGAGTTGAATTGCTGGATCAAATGAATTCATACCCTTAATTTCATGAAATAATACAGTTATTTTCTGAAGTGGTTGTACTCTCTTACTTTTCTGGCAGCATTGTATCACAATACCCATTTTTCACACCCTTACCTAGAGTTCACATTTCTCTGATTAGTAGAAAAGGCAGAGGCCTTGTTATGTGTTTTAGTTGGCCATATGTATTTCTCTTAGGCGAAATGTCAGCTGAAGTGTTTACTGTCTTTCTCTTAGGTTATTTTCCTTTCCCTATTTATAGAAGTTCTTTATATATTCTGACACATTCTTTGTTGATGTGTTATAAATGTGTTTTTCAAATTTTTGGTATTATTTGATGAACAGAAGCTCTCAATTTTAAGTGCAGTTAAATTTGACATTTTATTTTGTAGTTATGCTTTTGTAATTGCTTAAGAAAGACTATTTTAACTTAAAGTTTAAAATATATTTATTTAAATATTTCCCTAAGAATTTTAAGATTTTGCTTTTGACATTTAGGCACTTAATTCATCTGCAGTTGATTTTTGTTTATAGTGGAGGTAGAAAAACCAAAATTCATTTTTTCATTCATGTGCAGGCAATTTTTCCATATTCATTTGTGAATATGTCTCCTTTTCTCAACGGTCTGCCATGCCAAACCCTGTCACATATCAAAAGTCCATAAATATCAGTGCATCTGTTTTTGGATTCTCTGTTCTGTTTCTCTGGTTAATTTGTTTATTCCTGGACAAATATGACATTGCCTAATTACTACAGCTTTATAATAAGTATTTCATAATCATTCTCTTCAAAAGTGTTTTTCTATTCTTAGTCCTTTGTTCTCTCATTTATATTTTAAAATCAACCTTTCAAGGTCCATGAAACTTAAATCAAGGTTATAAGAAATCTACAGATCAATTAGGGTCAAACTGACCTCTTTAGGATACTGAGTATTCCTGATCATGGACACAATATTTTTCTCAAGTTATTCAGATTTTCTTTAATATCCTTGAGTGAGGATTATTTTGTGTACAAGTTTTGTACACATTTGTTACCTTTATTCCTAGAAACTTTATAGATTTTTCTGCTGTAATTTTCTATTATAAATGATATCTTTTAAAAATTATATTCTCAAAGTACTTATTATAAAATTGTTGGTAGGAAACCATTCCTTTTTAAATTAGGTTGTAGACAAGGCTGCTCCCTATTACTACCATAGTCACCATTATAGTAGAGATTTTAGCTGATATGATGACACAAGAAAAGACATTAAAGGCATTAGTTTTGGAGAAGAGAGCCATTATTCACAGAGAGTATTATTGTACACATAGAAACCCCAATGTATCTATAGATAAATTACTCAGAAATAATAGATGAATCATCAAGTTCACCAGATATAAGACTGAAATACAGAAGTCAATTGTTCCTCTTAAGAGTAGACTTAGAATCCATGTGATGAAAGTGTTATATTTAGCAGATAAAGGGAGAAGTATGTCCTGGTACAACAGCATTCTGTGAAAAGGCATTCACTTATATGGGTGTGTGACTTACCATTCAACCAATCACGATGGAAGCCAGAATCCTTAAATTAATTGCCAGTTGGGATTCAAACAAGTTAGTATCTGTCTATACAAGTATACAAAAGGATACTTTAAGACAGAACTTTATAAACAACAACAAAAAACTGCAGATGACAGAATCCATGCTATGGAATAGCACTACATGCAAATTATTCAATTATACTAACAGCCATTTTGTTAATACAACCCACTGCAAGTAATGGAAAGTATTATTCTGACTACAGCTTCTAATTCATTGTAGTAGAACTGGTGAAAAATGTAGGGATGGTAGAGTTAGAATCTCTGTCTTAATTCCATTTGTTTTATCATTGTCATCGTCCATATTTTGGATTCTCTGTTGATCCCTCTCTGGGTATCTGCTGCAAATTTGTACTGGCACGGTCACTTCTTTATGTCAAGCTAGGTAAGAAGTATTAAGTTCTTTTGTTTTGTTTTATTTACAAGTCCTTAGCTTTTGTTAGTTTAGTAAAAAGCCTATATCATGCTCCAGCCCAGATCCACAGTGCACTTACTGGTTTTAAGAACTTCTTTCCTTCATTTCATTCTGAAAAATGTCAGCAGCTGGTGCTTATTATAAGATAGACTGGTTAGTCTCTCTTTGTTTAGGACTTCAGCCTTCTGCTCGAATTCGCTGTGTTCTCCTCTTCCCCTTTTCAGTGGGGTTGAAATCAGCTTCCAAAGTATTCACAGTTCTGATTCTACTTGGAAAACCCCAATTCACAGCGGCCATGAGAGTCCATATGGCATCTCTTTGTCCCATTCAAACTTCCAGTAATGGTTTCACCACCATTTCACACTTACCATGCCCTCTGTTGGGTGAGTTGCCAAACACCTCTATGTGTCTATTTTAAAAGATGCTACATTTTGTTTAAATCACTTTGATTAATATTTACCTCACATTCAAAAACTCCAATAGAATAAAATTTAATGGCAATGAACAAAAAAAAAAAATCCTAGGAAGAAAATTTGAATTTTGCAAAATCTACATGAAGAAAATTTTAAGTCACTGAAAAACATAAAGGAAAAATTGAAAACTTGGACAGGCATGGCCTATCTTTAGGTAGGATGATTCACTATCCTAATGAGATCAGTTCTCCCTCAATCAATCTGTAAGTTACTGTGAGCCCAAAAGAAATACTACTGGAATATTTTTAGGATTAGATAGACTGATTTTCAAGTTTATGGGTAAAATACCTGAAAGAAAAGGCCAAAAAATTCTGGAGAGAAAAGCGATGTAGAGGATATTAGGTGTATTTATAATATAATTTACTTCAGTAATTAAAATACCATGGCATGGGAATACAAATAAACAAACAGATCAATATAGTTGTGTAAAGACCCTGGAAACAGATTCAAACACATATGGAGACTTAGTATGTAATAATAAAGTCACAGTATATGAGTGCAAAAATATGAGTTTTGTTCATTGTCATTACATTTTATTCTATTGTATAAAATTAATGATGTTGAATGTGTGGATATTTATCATGGAAAATAGTACATTAGATATTGATCCATCTCCTTATCCTTTAAAATGAGTACAAATGAATTCAAAATTAAACATAAACAGAGAAACTATAAAAATATGAAAGGAATTTTTAATCTTGGAAAGAGGAACCCCTTTTTAAGCATGGCAGAAAAAACAAAAAGAAAATATCGATCCATTGTTACATGTAATTACAAAATAAAAATTCTGTTAAAAATTTCTTGTGCTATTTAAGAGTATAATTATGAGTTTTATTGTTTAATTAAATATTACTCTACTAAGTGAGTATTTCTACACTTAAATCAAAATGTAGTTGGGTAGATAAGAGATTTTCTTATTCTGTCAATTAAGTGCTGGCTACTTGAACTGATGGTTTTTCTGTTTTGTTGTGGCTGTTTTTTCTGTGTCTCTTTCTCCTCCTCCCCTCCTCTCTCTCTCTCTTCCAGACAAAATATCCAGAAAGAATAGGCTCTGAGAGCTGGTGTTGTTCACCCAAGCCTATGATCCAGGTCTTATAAGATGCTAACACAGTATTAGCTTGAAAAGAAATAACACCCTTGGGTTTCATTGGAATGATACTTCAGTGAACCTCCCAAAGTTTCTATAGTAAGTAAGAAAAGAGAGAGAGGGCACTTTCAGTCTGATATTCATTCATTCAGCTATTCTCTCATGTCTTCAACAGATATTTACTGCACAGCTATTTTGTGTTTTTGTGCAGATGTTACTGGGCAGGCTAAGATTGCCATGATCTATGCTCTCATAGAACTTAACACACTCTCAGAAATAGAGGAGGGAATTCCTCTTTGAGTCAAAGACAAATATGTGAGTTAATACTTAGTATACTTGCTCTGATGTAAATTGACTGGGTCTGCTTAAGATCCATGTGGTCATCCTAAAAGATGACTGAGACGAAGATAGATGTCAGTTATATTTTAAGAATTGGCAGTTCAAAGTGGCCAGTTCATTTTATTGCTTAAATATATCCTTTAGACATTTTCTTACATTTTGGACTTGGTAGTAATTTTGTGAGTTGCTACAGAAATTTTTTTCATTCGCTTCTTATGGTGACAACAACAATAATGTATTTATTTGATTAGAATGGCAGATTTATTCTAGTCCGTTATTAAATTCATCTCTCCATCTGTTTTTCTGGTGGTATTACTAAAAGAGAAGAAAATGATTAAGCCCATTTATGTTGGGATTCCAGGTTATTTTAAGATCATATAGGAGCAGGTATATGCATAAAGTGTTTACTGGGGTCAGTTAAGTGAGATATACTCCTGTATCAACCTAACTGTGCACATCCAAATTTTCGTCAATTCACTAAGTGGTTATCAGTTTTTTAGGTGTTAATAGATAACTAACTAGCTTTTCAGAATCATTCAAATGCCCTTCCTAGTTCCTTGAAACCTATTTGCTTTCTCAACAGCTTCTCGCTGGAGCCCCAAAGTACACTAATAAGTGGTTCAAAGGTGAGTCAGGTACTGGATAACATTTTCAAAGCAGAATATGAGCCTGGCTAGGAGTCCTTCTGGTTTCCATACAAATAAATCAAGCATAGGTCATAAAACTCAACCTGTAATAACAATCACTAATATTTAATAAATTGCCAGCTGGTTTAAAAACCTGTTCAAATATTTTGTACCACCCACAAAAGCAGTTGTAATAAACTGCTTGGTTATAAAAATCACATAACACATAATTATTGGCATTATCATGTTCATTTGTTCTCTCGTTCTCCCTTTTTGGAAACAAAATTGGTTTGAAAAACAACTTTCCCGTGGCATTTCCTATTTTGAGTTATGATGTGAATTTTAAGTAAAAAATAAACTTGGGGCAGTGATAAAAATGAACTTGGACTTTTGTAAAAATAAAAGATCATAAACTATAATTTTAAATGAGTCACTGCTGATTAATATGATAGTAATTTTCATAGGGAATTTACTGCAGTGTCTATAGAAAAGCCACTATGGAAACTCATAAAAGTGCTGTGGTTTGTCAAAGTTTTAGACTAATTTTTTTTTTTGAGAAAAATTACTTGGAAACTATAAACATGAGCTTGGGTTTAGCACAGGGAAATTTGGATTTTAAAAGACACTGAGATCCTGACTTATTCATACTGGCCAGGATTTTAATTTCTGATGTACTAAGAAATACTGAATTCAGGTGCTTTGAATGTTATTAGAAATTGATACCCCAGCACCTGCAGACACTCTTGCCTTTGTCCCTGTCTGTATAATGGGTGTTTTGATTTTAAAAGCCCTAAGGTGAGTGGAGTCTACTCTGGTCCACAAGCAAGGATCATCAATTATGTCAGCCCAGCCAAATATTAGGTATATGTATGAAAAATAAAAATCCTTTCAATTTTAATGCAGCTGTACCCAAAATGAGTTGGTTATATATTCAATGGGAGTCCTGTAGCATAATGGAGATTTGCCCTTCTCCTAGCCACTGATCTTAGAGAGCCAACTGGCAGACAGGTGCCTGTCAAGATCCTAATCATAGTCTACCTTCAGAGTGCCTCTGTTCAGTATCTCAACATCTGGGAAAAACACATAAGTTATTTTGTTGTCACTTTCCTGTATAAACTAGATTGATATTTTAGGTTATTTCTGGATAGGATGAAGGTTAGGATTAGGTAGTGGTAACAGATTGCTTCTGATGAAGTGGGAAATCTCCATGTAGACAAGTTCTAAGATTGCTTTGCAAAGTCTATGTAAAATTCATCAATCAACCACCAAATGGAGTTTTCACCAATGGACCCAACACCTACCAGGTGCAGGGAAAGGTGTGAGAAACACCTAGCACCTCTTAAAAGACCTTTAAATTAATTTCAGCGTTTGCACCTTCTGAGCCCATATTATGTAATTTCTCTTGCTGTGGGGTTGCAACCATTGTATATCTTAATCACATAGAAGGAAATTAAACCACAAAGGATGGGTGATTTATCAAAGTCTTGGGAGAAAATCTGATTAGAACTTAATTAGACTTGGTAATTTTCTCTTTTCCCATAAGTTCTCCTTTGACTTCTCTGAGGTTGCATGGACCAGTTGGGTAAGGAAATAAGTTCCAGTTCTGAACAAGAACAGGTACCACCACCCCACAGTGTAAAATACCCTGTTGTCAGAAGACACCTCATGTGTCAGATGACCTGGGTGGAAAGACCTGCAGACAAAGTGATGCAGACACAGGAAGCACACCTGAAAAAAGATGATCATCTGGTTCTAATGCCTTGCAGAGTGGACTTTGCGGGTGACACTACTCTGCTCTCCCATCCAGTTCATCCTTCAGATGATTAGCCTAACCAGTGAGGTAATTTCCCCCTGGCCAGTGATTGGCTCAGAAGTTGTCAAACTTAAAATAATGAGAGCCCATGAAATAGAAGGAGAGTTCAGAATGGCTGAAAGAATCTAGTTGAGAGAGGAGAGAGACAGAGTATATATACATATACAGCTACCAACACAAACACAGCTTCTAAGCTGGTGGGAATGGAAACACCTTGAACACTGTTTATTCACCTCCTCATCCCTGGCCAGATCCAGACATAAACAAGAAGGCATGTTTTCTTAATTGCTTCTGGTAAACCAGCCTTAGAATAAAGTTGACCTTGTTGAGACAGCAGAGAGATGCAAATACAGTTGACCTTTGAACAACACAGGAGTTTAGGGGCACCAACTCCCACACAGTTGAAAATCCATAGGTATAACTTTTGACTCCCCCAAAACCTATTACTAGCCTACTGTTGACCAGAAGCCTTACTGGTAACATAAACAATCCAATAACACATATTCTGTATATTATATGTATTATATATTGTATTCTTACAATATAGTAGAAATAAAGCAGAGAGAAGAAAACATTTTTTTCAAACAGTAACAAGTCTCCAAAAATTTTCTAATACAGTTATTACAAAAAAAATCCACATATAAGTGGAGCCACACAGTTCTAACCCCTGGTACTCAGGGGTCAACTGTACTTAGACCTCCTTGGTGATGATCAAGCGCTTCTACATCAACCCACCTTGAAGCCCTTTAACCTCTAGGCTCCCTGAAATGTGTGTTAATACATTTTTCTCACATAAACCAGTTCCAGGTGAGTTTCTGTACTTGTAATAGAAATCCTAGTCAGTGTAATAGAAAACTTTAACACCGATCAATTTGCTCCACATCATATTGTGGTTTGCGGTCTGTGTGCTGGTCAGTCACCTTCCCACGTACCTCGCTCTGTCTTACCCAGCACCGCAGGTCGGCCACTTCAGACCACATCACATGGGTTCCCATGCTTTCTGGCTTCTGATTAGGTTCAGCCAGTAGGATCACCAGGAGGATAAGGGAGGACAGAGGGGGACATTGGAGCATTTCTTTAACATTCCCACCAGCTTAGAAGCTGCCTTTAGGTCACCAGTGGGCCCCTTCATGACTCTATCTCCCAGAGGGAACCTTCTGCCTCTGCCCCAGAAACTCTTTCTTGCATTGTTTCTTCAATTTCAGGTGGCAATGGTTGCCTTTGCTGCCCATCTCCAGCTGTCTCAACACCTCATGCCCATCCCTTGAAGTCTGTGCATACCACTGCATGTGGCCTTTCATTTAAATCTCTTCATTTGAACCATCTGCAGGGAGTTTTTTTTCCTCCAGGACTTTGGCTGATATAATCTACCTTCTGCCTCATTTCTAGCTTTCATTTGTTAGAAGCTATAAAATTCTCCGACTCTGAACTTATAAATGAAGCTCTTTAGGACAGAGATTGGGGTTTGGTGAGGTATTTGAAGGTTTTCTCTCTTTCCTGCCATTGACTGACCTTAGATGAGTGAGGAATTGGTAAGTTTTTATACAAATATTTTAGACTTTGTGGACTGTGCAGTCTCATTTACTACCATCAACTCTGCCATTTTCAAACAAATGGGTTCCAATAAAACTTTATTTATACAAGTGTTGGTAGGTGGGATTTGGTTCCTCAGGCCAGTTTGCTGACCTCTGAGCGAGTTCATTTGGTTTACGACCCTGAAATAAGGAAACAAGATGTTGGTCTCTGTGGGGAAAATGGAAGTTACTATGGCCAGGATCCCCACCTGACCCTAAACTACTTGATGATGTAACTGGCCTACTGCTAGTCTAATGCTTTCATACCTGTAGGCAATAAGCTATTATTGACTGAGTCACTATATAAAGAGCTCTGCCCAATGCTCTGGGCAAAGGCAGAGACAGAGGTGGATTATAGACCTGCAGACTGCTGGATACAATTGTGATTCTAGTGCTTGACCTACCGTGGTGAGAATAAAACCAAGTATAAACCCCCAAGAACATTCCATTGGCATATCTTGGTCTCACCAATCCATAGTGAATTTTCCTGGGGCTGAAACCCTCTGGCAAGACAGTCACCTAGATAGGTACCAAGACTAAGAGTGCCGTGAAACATAGTACTGAGCCTTATACATGGTGGGTGCTCACTGCTTAATTAATTGAACTGAATTTAATTTCTCAATAACTATATTAAAACTCAAAGGCATACCTTCAATATTGCCTGGAACAAGAGCATAAATGGATGCCCATATACCTTATGCCTGAATATGTAAAAGTTACACATTAAACTATGGACCAGCTTGGCTTCCCACCCTTGGCCCTAGAGGCTGCTCACTAGGAATCACTCTTGAGATCTGGGGGCAATGCTCTTCTCCAGGCCAGCCCTGCTGTTCTCAGCCTGAGAAGTTGTCTGGACATCCTGAGGCAAAGCAAAATAGAAGCTGGGTTCAAGCTCCAGATTTCTGGGCTGTCCTGGGAGAACAAAGTGTGAACATTGACTTAGCTCCCTAGGGAGACGGGCTGGGCTGGGTTCTTTCCCTTATGCCACACTTCTCTGACTCAGGGCTTCTGGGTAGTTCTGAGGGACTTGTAGAAGAACACCATCTAAGTATAGAGGAGCAAGAGAACAAGTATCTAGGGAATTGGTCTGCTAGACTTATGCTTTAGGCGGCGGAGGGCAGCCAACTTAAACAGAAGCAGACTCTCTGTTTTCCTAGGGCAGTGGCTGTGATCATAACCAACCCTTCCTAACCCTGCATCCCGCACCCCTCACACACACTGTCAAGCATTCTCAGCCCTGCTTCCTCTGCTTGGGGGTTCAGTCCAGCTCACACTGCCCTCTCCTATAATCATTGTTTGTTCAAGTAGTTACTGAACTTTCTAAAATCTTTTGGCACAAGCATCTTTTGTTGTAGAGTTTGTGATCCCTGGGGTGTACTGGGTAGCAACCCTCTGAACCAGGGCCAAGGGCAGCACTAGTATCCAGGAGGTACACCTGGAGGATATTATACGCATCTCCTCAGTGAATCTTCCCACTGAAGATTCCTGTTGCAGATTTCTGCTAAGGTTAGTATATAGCAATGGTCAGATTCACCTGCAGGCCTTGTGCTAGAGGCCAGCTCAGACTGCTGGAGCCAACTTCCAGAGCTCCTCATTCCACAGGTAAGACTTGGATGAAACCTGAAAAGTCACACGTCTAACGAGTTCCCAGGTGAGGCTGCTTGTCTGGGGCCCACACTTTGAGAACCACTGGTGTATATGATTGTATTGTTAGCAAAGACCTCAAAGTAGCCACGGTTCTCATAATTCCACAGACATGCAATGGGTTACCCTAGCTGGCACTGGCCCTACGATATTGTTAGAAACTTGATCTTTAGTAGCTGGGAAAAGAAGGAAAACAGTTAAAGCTGCAAGCAATTTCCAGTCTCCAAGGGTAGGGACACAAATTTACCTCAGAGGCAAATTGTTGCTTTTGGTCTGGGAAAACCACTTGAGTCTGCCATTTATTTACAAAAATGTAAATCAAATATTCACCCACTATTCTAGAGGGAGACTGAAGTCAGAAGGAAGCTGAACACAGATGTTTGAGATGTGAAGTATTCTATTTGGTAACATAAATTTTGGGGGAAGATTGAGCCAAACTTCTGTCTAGGAGACATAGTTGTCTGGGCAGGAGAGGGGTGGGGTGGAGGGTGCATATTCCAGCATTTCTGGGCCTCTGTGATTCTGAGGGCACCTTGCTTCAAGTTGTGGCGTCTGCTTGCAACTTCGTGTGTGCAGCCATCGCTTTCCAGAGCTCCCCAGCATAGAGGAAGAAGGGGTGCCTATAGAGAAGAAGCTCAGCCAGGCACGTGGTATGTCTCCCACAAGGCTATTTCTTCAGAATTACCCACCCCCTAATGAGGCTTAACTATGATTTTCTGATGTAGTTGTTTGGCTGGAGAGTTTCTTTCAGGAGAAAGGAACATTTCTCTGTCAGTCTACCTGGTAAAAGGATATTCAACCCAGGAAAACGAGGAGGGGGCAGTGGTGCTCAGAGGAAAGGATTCTCCTCTCAGGGCCTAAGGATGCTAAGCCTGGATTCTGAGTCCAACTTGTACGTTAGAGGACCACAGTGATAGTCGGGGGCCAAGGTGGCTGTGCACTGGGGGCAAGGTTGCAGAAGGATGGCAGACTGCCTGTGGGGTCCTTGAAGACATGACAGGCACTGCAGGCTCAGAGACACCACTGCCAGTCTGAGGTTGCACTTTCTATAAAGCCCGAGTTTTGCGAGAAATACTGTTCAAAGTTGGAATTTAATCTCTGTTGGGACATGAGGGTTACTAGCTTGGAGCTAATTGGCCAAGGAGAGGTCATGGCTCCTGTCCAAGGCCACTTCTCAAGGAAAGCAGGCTCCCCTATAGCATGGGGGGTCTCAAGGACTAACGCAGGGTGGAGCTGCAAAACAGGTGGGGTGCAGGCCTGTGTAAAATGGCACCCTGTTAGGGAGAGGCAAATTTATAGGCAGGTTGGAGCTCAGGATCAACTAATTTTTGAAGTTGTAGTAGATAAAACTGAATATTTGAGTTACAAGTTAAGTATAGTTGGTTGGTTTAGTTAATAACTAGAGACAATTTAGGAATAGGAATTATATGTGAACACCCAACTTAAAGGTCAGTGGCTAAGTAGAAAGCATTCCCTTTCTTTAATAGGATAAGGTAATTCCAGTCCTCATGACAAGTGAATATATCCAAATAGCTACATCAGCAAGAAATGGAACATTTTTTAATCTGCAGAACTTAGATAAGAAATGAAATTTCACTGTATGAGCCTCAAAAACTCCCTCTAATTAGGCAAAATGATTTCCATCAATTCTATTAATCTTCCATGGCACATATACAAAAGCCCTAAGCAGAGAAGGAAATAAAACCATGTTAGAGCAACAGAAGGGGTTGAGTAGGTGCAGAAGGTCACTAAAGAAAATCAGTTTTCCTGTAATTTACTTGAGAGCTCCAAAAATAACAAACAAGGATCAAGTTGGAACGGGATTCTTCCCCACTTCATCGTGGCTCCCAGAGACTGGACAAGGCCATCCAGAAGGTAGGACATCTTGACTTTAGCCAAAGTAAGCATACTTGCACAGAAAACCAAAACAATTTGGGAAGAAGAAGCCAACATGTAACACTTGCTGATTCAGTGCAAAAGTGAATTTATATCTTGTACATCAAAGAGTTGCATCAAGGACAACACATCACGGGCTCAGGAGCCTTGGAGATGATTACCAATAACTCACACTGGGAGCAAGTGGCTTAAGCAGAAGGCAGTCATGCAGTGCTTAACAAGAGGGAGTAATTATTTTCCATTGAAGGAGTTTTGTATGTGCCTTGGTTTCTTGATTTAAAAATCTCAGAACACATGACGGCATTACACCACTGTTTTGATGAGGATGGGAGCTATTATTTTCTTTAATAATTACTCTTCACTCTAGGGATACAGTAACATTACATGGGAAGGTCCACATGACTAAGTTCATACCTCATGCCCTGAAAAATACATCATCTTTATTGAATTGTCTTAATGCATGCCTCAGTGACTCCTTTCAAAAAAAGATTCATATACTATGAGGCTTCAAAACCTTTTTAAAATATCACTTTACCTGAAAAATAGAGGGACTTTATGTTTCCATTTATAATATGTTTTGGACTAATTGACATTAGGCAGTATTTATTGACCATAATGTTTTTTCCTGCCCACATAATTTCCTTGGGAAAATCTACCAGTGTATAATTATCTTTCTTAACCGTGCTTCTCTCATAGAGATCTCAGAGTCTTTCCAATGTTTTCCTATCCATCTCCCAGGCCGCCATCCCAAGCAGAGATGATAGCTATCCTTTGAATAATGGGAATAGTGAAGAAGTTTTCCCAGGGCCACAGGATAAGTCAGCTGTGGGTCAGGCACTGATCCTTGGGCTCCAGACCCACAACCAGAGCTTAGTGTCTCAGCCAGCAAAGCTGTCCCGTCTCTGCTGGCCATGGGCCTTTCATGGCATTGAGCATGTGTCACTATTCTTCATGGGAAAGTCACTGTTTCCATAACATCCAACAGTGGCATATAATAGAATACCTATATATTCAGTGACATATATAAGAATGCCCCAAAATTGAAGATAGCCAGGACCGGAAACCATTGTGCACTGCTGCAACTTCTTGAACTACGTATTTGTCACACCCAACACATGCGGCAAATGTTTTCTCCGTGTTTGTAGAACCCTTGCGTTTCAAAGGCTATTAAATAGTTCTGATTATCTGACACTTTACTTATCAGGATAGTTGTTTTGCAAGGTCAGTTTTGGTGCCAAAGTATTTGGGGCGACTTTTAAAAGCATGTTTTGAAGGAGTTTTCCTTTGAAATTATGAAATTGTCCTTTTGGCAATTATGAATGGGATTTAGATTGTAATTATAATCTACACAGATAATTCATTGAATTTCCATAGACTCATCTGGGGTACCTTCTCACATATTTGGCAATTTGCTCTTTTATAGTGTTAACCAAAACATTAGCTGTTTAATCTCTCATCTGAAGAGAAAGTAGTAAAGTGTGCCCAGGAATCCCAAAGCATGTGGGTCCACATAATACATTTCTTCAGGCAGTCACCGAGCACCTGCTTTTCAAGGCACCACACCCTGTTGGGAAGAATAGAAAGTATAGTCTTTGTTTTCAAAGATTTTAACTTCGAATAAGGAGAAAGAAACTCGCAAAAAGGTAATAAAAGCTGTACTGGATACAAGGCATTACTGAAGTGTAGAGGAGGGAGAAATCATTTTATGGGAAGGAAGAAAGGCTCCCTAGCTAAGACTGCTCTTGGATTACCTGGTGGTCAGTGATATCACAGGTGGAAAGGAAGGCCAGGGCTCCCGCCTCAGGTGGAATAAAGGAAACAGGAGCTATTTCAGGAAGTAGCAGTTGGTCTGATGAGGATCTGATGGACTTGCAAGGATGCTGGTTGGCATTTAGGCCTCATCTTCAAACCATGCCCCTGAATCTGAGTCTGTTCTGAAAGTCTAGAAATGTGCCTTTGCCTCTATATCTGGGAATAACTTGCTATTTTATAACGAGAGCCCTAACTATCACTTTGTTCAGATTATTTGCAATCCTTGATCAGCATGTTCTCCTTTGGTACTGATTTATTAATTGACTGTATGGGATCTATCATTATAAGGAACATGATACTTAATGCTTATTAGCATGTACCTCCCCATAGATATGCAAGACTTAACCACTGACTGCTGGGAAGGTAAGACTGGAAATGTCAGTTTCCATTTTAAAGTAAAACAAAAAAAGATATGAAGCTTTAAAATATACAATGTGCAGCATCAGGGGTGTGCTTATCAGAGCTGCATGTCACCCTCTCTGAGTGTGGGTGTGAGGCCAGAGGGACAGGACGCAGGACCTCAGTTGTCTGTTCTTACGGAGACCTGTGGTTATAATCTTATTATATTACATTATATGTTACTGTCATATTTAAATTAAATCAAATGTGCAGTTATCTTTAAAAAATTCCTTCAAAGAAATCATAAAATGAAGCCATTTCTTATAGCACAAGCCCAAGTTAACAGTGTGAAAAAGGGTATGGCATTTACCTTTCCTCAAAATCCCTTTGCCACCTAATGAAGTTAAGAACATAACAGGACATTCTAATCTGAGAAGAAATTGGCCAAAATAATTATAATTACCAAGAAAACTTTCCAGGTAGGAATTTACAAGACTTGGTGTTAAGGATAATCTGGCTCTAAGAATATACTGTACCTGGAGATATTATCTAATAACAGTAGTAAATATAATTTGTAAATAAATATACACGTATTGAGGTACATGTTTAAAATGTTAAGAGACTGAGCAAGATCATCTCCTTGTCTGCATCAGACACCTGGTCAGCTCAAAAGTGCTCGAATGAGCACTCTTCACCAGTGGCACGGGCTCTCTGCCCCATAACAAAATCTCATGCCATGGGCCTCTTCCTGGGTCAGCTCTGCTGTGTTCTGATACTTTGGAATCCCTTTTCTAGGCTTCATGTTGAGCATCTCTGTTCAGCTGAGCATTCTATCTTTAGCTATCTTTGCCACACCCTGTTTGTTCTGCATGAGCCTGGGATACGCTTGAATTGTAAAGTTTACTTCTGCAGATCTACTTTTAATCCATTATATTTGAATTTTGCTGAGCTCTAAGTGAGGGAGGTCCCTGTCACCCTCTATGCCACCTGCAAGGGACACCTTAATTTATGTCAAATGAAATACATCTCCAAAAAAGATATTGAACAAACTTAAATGGAAAAACGGATTCCTTTCCAAATTTGACCTTGCATAGGAATACTATGGAGATCCACTCACATTAAAAGAACCAGTGCCATGAAAATGAGTACTGACCCCACGTAGTTTCACTATGAGATGGCACAGGATGGCATATCTGCCAAGTAAATAAGGGCTTAGATGCGCTTTCCTATTCTGATAACTGGAGAGGCTAGAGCATTTAGTGACTTGTCTTCACCCGAGCCAGCTCTAACTCCTAAATTTAACTCTTGTAATGTCTTTCCCCCACCCCACCCCACCCCCCAGAATTCTTAAGAGGGGTAAAAATGCTTAGCACTGCAGATACAAATATGTATTTTACATGCTGTAAGTAGTTACGATTTTCTAATTTGTTTTTAAGCTCTTCTCCCTTTTTTAGCCCAGGGCCCTGGGTAACTGATATAATACTCTGCCAACTTCTGGAGTTTCATAAAATATTCTAATAACTTTAATATTATTTGAAATTTATTAGCTTTATAATGTTCCACCCCGCCCCCCACCAGGCCCCAGTGTCAGTAACCATAAAATAATAAAATAGAGTATGGGAATTGGCTTACGCTCCCATGTTAGGAGTGAAAGTCATATTACAAGTTAAAGCTCTCAAGCTGAGATGGCGCTAGCTGGAGCAGCCTAGAGATCTGTTCTGATTTTGGACTCCTCACCTTTGATTTGGAGTGATGATTAAACCACATAAAGGAAAAGAATTATGGGAGGGGCATGGGACCATTTTGTAATGATGAACCTGAGCATTTCATGCCATGTTGAAAGGAAATGATTGTCATTAGTCGGATTCTCTTGGTGGATTACCTGGGAGATGAATGCAGAATGGCTTTAATTTGCTTCCTGCCAGGCAATGTCCAGTATCTTAGCTAAATGAGTTAGCTTAGTTTACCAAACTCCTAATTTAAGTGAGCAAACATATGCCCTCAGAGAGTGTGGTCACTATGTCACCCTACACAAGCTGTGAACTTCCCTTCAGTGCCTTACTTGTCTACATTTTTGAGTATTGCCTTTCCTTCTGCATTTGCCAGTCAAGGTACTGGAACTCTGGTGGGGTGGGGTGGCTAGTGGGGTTTCCCTCCACATTCTACTGAGGATTTTAATATAACCGTATCTTCTCTGCAGAATGTAGCAGGTCCTAATTGAAGCCCAGCATCTCTGAAACCAATTTTCCTCTGGCAAGTCTGGGAGGCCTGAGACCCTTAGCATAACGACGGTATTTCTTACTATATTTATTTTGAATTCCTGTATTACAGCAGCAGAATCAAATAGGTCTCAGCCAGCTCACCTGTTAGCTCTTCATCATAGGGCAATGGGAGAGGGTAAATATTTCATTGTATGGGGGAAGGGGTCACTTACATGGAAGAATGACAGAAAGAAGGCTGAACACAAGAGAGTAGACATTTTGGCCAGACTGAGAAATTGGCTTCCTTCTTTTCTCTGGAATGGGATTAGGATTGGTGGTCACATTATTGCCCTCAACAAGATCAGGTATTAAAGACAATGTGACAGCATCCAACTTAAAAGAACGATCAGACATAGGCCATCTCAAATAGAGGCGCTGGCACCAAGGGGGAAGTACGCAAAGGTATGTGGCTAAAGGCCTCCACCCATCTCTCAACTGTCTTAAAACATTCTGAGAAGTTCACTTTTCTTTTTTTCATAAGAGAATAAGAGGATAGGAGCATTGTGTGTGTGTGTCCATGTGCATTCACGTGTGCCAGCATGCTATGCTCACGAGTATACCATCCACTTCGCCTGTGTGTGTCTGTCATAAAACTTGAAAGAAGTTGAAGTTTCAGCTGAAAGGAAAGCTTTTTATAGCATAGTTATAAATCACTTCAAGGAGTGATTTTCAGTGAAGAGCTGACAGCTCCCTCGTGAAGTGACCATGCCAGGCCTGCCATTCAAAGAATCTTGGAGACCAGTCTTGTTTGTCATCTAAAATGGAAGTGATATGTTCTTGAGAATGTCACGTGAGAAAGCAAGATGGAGTGTTCCTGTAATTTGCACTATCTTTGGATGAAACTAGAAGGAGGTGTTAGTATGATGTAATATGTAATATTGAGCATGAAGTGATTAAGCAGTTGTATACTGAGCTACTGTTAGGAACAGAGTGGAAACAGAAATGCTGTTTATTGTTACAGAGCTGATGTCTGGCCACCAAGTTCCTGTTCAATAAAGGATCCATTTTCAGTAATGACCCAAGCAGTAAGTTGTTGCACCTGTGTGGCACATTTTATAACATTTTCCCACCCTATAATAAGAACTCAAAGCTCATGGAAAACTCTCCCAAGCTAGAGGTGGAAATCCACAGCACAGAAGACTTAAAGTTAAAAATAACAAAATGTAGTGGAAGTCAACAAAGACAGTCACAGAAATCCATTGAGAAAGACTCCTCTTTAAGCAAGAGATTAAGTCATCTGGTCTATGAAGCAAGAGGTGGCCCTCCCAGTACACCAGGCCCAACAGTCCTGAGTAATGGAAGACACTCGCTGTCTAGACTAGATAAGAACTTTCCTCTAATCCCTGCTTTTAGAACCAGTTCCTAACTGTAAAGGAGACTGATATCAGAAACCACTGTATCTCCACTAGAATTCACTGGATATAATTATATAACCCTGACTGGTGTGAAAATTAGAATCTGGAGACAATAGGGGGGTTAAAAAAACACAATAATTTTTAACAAAAAAAAAAATTGGTTGCCAAAAAATATGTTGTCTTCTTCTGGCCATATTAATGAGTTTTTGGAATATCATATATTAAAAAGAACTTTTAGATTAAACAAGTCGTGAACACTGTCAGGTAGAGATAGAGATAGTTCCATCAGAGAGGATTTGGATGCTGTTTTCCATCCATTTTAGAAATTCATGCTAAAGAAACCCGTTTTCCTCAGGTCATGGAAATGCCCATAATATGTTCCCCACAATCCAGTGCCCTTCCATCCCTTTCCCATGTTCTTTCCTCTGTGCAAGGAATCTTAAGTCTGCAGATAAATGAAGGAAAGCATTATTTAGACCCAGGTATGTGTCCTCTGTGTCTTGTTAGCATTTAGTAACATGGAACTTAAAACGTCCATTGACAGCAGAGACTGTGAAGAGACCACCCTTGCCCCTGTTACGCATATGATCCCACAGTCCAACCTTTCAGTTTAGTAACTTTTTCCTATTTCTTTGTGTTAAGGCTGTGTTTAACCTCCATTTCCCCTGCTGCATCCTTTTTGTCTATACTTTCCAAGATGTTTTGATGCAAACACCTTGGAGTTCATCTTCCATTAAACAAAACTTGCCCTCAGGAACCATCCAAAACATGGCTGGGGCTACCTGGGAGTACTGATCAGATGTTCAACACATGTAGAGGCTGCAAAAAGCATTTCCTCAATGCATTTCCTTTATATTAATGCACTTCAAAATCTAATAATATTTCATTTAGGGAAAAATAAGTTGTTCTCTCTCGATGAGGCAGATCATTACTTTTCCATTTCCTAACATGGGTCTGTGGGCTGTCCTTTGTAACTCAGATCTGCAAGCACACCAGTCAGTGAGATGTGATGTGAGTTATTTTTCTAATAAACAGCACACGATATTGTGCTGATCGAGGCATGGTATGTCATCCAGACCCCTAGTGACCAATCATGTGTATTTGTAAAGTTCCTGGATGGTTTGGAAATATGGTTTATAATATTTCTTTCCCTCTGTGAAGCTAAATTATTTATTTCAGTTGAACTCCTAGGCATTTCATGTTTAGACTCTTCATGAAGGAGCAGCAAAACATTGTGGTTAAGAGTTTGGGCTTTGGAGTCAGAAAGATCTAGATTAGAGGCCAAGGTCTGCTGTGACTAGCTGAGTGGCTTTGCCCAGATTGTATGCTCTTCCTGAGAGTGAGAGCAATAGTCAAACCTGCCTGACAGCAACTGTTCATTGGGGAATATTGGCTTAAATAATGCAGGTGACATCAACTCTCTAGTGCCTGGCACCTAACTGGAGCTCTTTAAAAGGTAATTTCTTAATATATTCAGTTGACTTAATTTTAGGGCATGGTAGCGAGACACCACCCACAGAGTACACAGGAGGTAGTCATCTTCTTAATACCGGTATAACCTCCTGGGAGAATGTTCCATCTGCACCCGTGGACTTCTCTGTTGCCACACACTCCATAGCTGTCCCCTATATCTCTGGCCTCTCCGTGCCCCATCTTTCTCTCCCAGTCATTAAATGTCATCCTTGATCCTGTCTTCTTCCCCTTGCCCTAACCCACGCCATCACCAGGCCCTCTGGGTCTGAAAGCCACTCACTTCTCAGCATGAGCACAGCTGCTGCAATGGCCCAGGCCACCGAGGCCTCTTGCTCAAGCTGCCACACTAGCTTCCCCACTGCTTTTCCTGCGTTCAGCCTCCCCATCAGCTCATTTTCCACAAAACAGCAATCACTTAAAAACGCAATCTGAAAAAATGATCCTTAGCTAAATCTCTGCTTTAAAACCCCTCCTTAGCCTGGCTCTGAGACCAGGGTTGTAACCGGATCCCTGGGGCCCACTCTGCCTTCCTCTCGGCTCACTCTCCCTCTGCTTTCAGCCATGCGTGCCTCCTGTTCCCAGCAGCCAGGGCGCCTTGACCGAGCAACGGTTTCTTTTCTCTCCCTGCATCTACTATTATATCTATAACTGAGAGAGAAGAATTCAAAACTTCCTTTTTCTTCCTAAGACCATGGAGAAGTTGAGTGAGTTCAGATTTTCCATAGACTTTGTAGAGTCTCAGATGAAATGTCCAAAATAAGCCCGACATATTATTACGATCTGAACTGGGCCCAAACAAGTTGGTATTTCTAGTAGGACTGAAATTATTAAGCCAGCAGCCATTCCTTTAGCATGTGTGAACTTCCATTTCTAGGCCAAAGTCTAGCTAGAAAAGTGCTGACGTTCTGCAGTGCTGTGCAGCAGAGGAAGGTGGTGGAATGTTCGGTCACCTCAGAGAAGGTTTAGTTTAGGATTCAGTCCCACATGTCATGCAGGTGGGTCAGATGACAGGGAGGCATCCGACGGCAGGTCCGTAACTCATTTGGAAGCAGGAGCTTCCAAACCCCTTAGAAGCAAGGATTCCAGGGTGTAGAGCAGGCAGCTATCCTATTGTAGTTTCAGGGTGAGGCCCCCAGAGTCCCTGCTGTTGTTCTGACACCTCCACTTTATTTTCTTTCCCTTCTGGCAAGTGCCTAGAGGTAACCAGAGGGGGCCAGGTGACTGTCTTGAGAGCTTGGGCTGGAGATAAGCTTCAGAGGGTGCTGCAAACAGCTGCCAGAGGACACCCAGCATCTACAGAAGGCTGTGGTTCATGGCCACCCAGGATGGGAATTCTGGTCCTTCTGATAATCAAAGGTATCTTTTGGAACACGTGGCCAGTCCCGCAATTGTCATAACCTTGCTACCCCACAAGTGGAAAGTTGGTGCAGACGTGGCAGGGGTGGCCGGCATGTGGCATGCTGGAGGCTGGGCTCTCATTAATTCCTACTCTATTGGTACCTAAATTTCACCACAAGAGTGAAAAAGCTGTTGGAATTGTTAGTGTTTTCAGTTTTGGTCAATTTTTTTTAACCACTGACAGTCTCAAGCTGTGAAGGTGAGCTTTTCTTCTAATACCAATATCCATTGGTCATTTATGGTCCTGGGAATTGTATGTTCTTCATAGCCTTTGTGTTTCTCTGTCCATAACAGTTATCCCACCTGTAATAATTGGTTTAATATCCTTATTCCTTACCAGGCTGGACATGTCTTGTGTGTACATGAGTCCTGCCCATCTTATTCACTGTTTTCCCCTTGTGTTGGACGTATAGTAGGTGCTGAATATGTATGTATATATTTTTTTTCCTTAACAGATGAATTAAAGTAAGCCAATACCAGAATATGTGTCATCAAACAAGATGTCCCACAATATTAATATAAATCTAAAATGGTAAAATTTAGTGCTGCATTTTAAGTAGGGCACCTTAGAACCTCTTCATACTGACATAATACTAATAATTTATAACAGTTAAAAAAGCAGCTAATGTGTAGGGTGCTCACAGGGCACTAGGGGAATATTCTAGAACTTTACCTACATTCAATCATATCATCCTCAGAACAGCATAAGAGAGAGGTACTATTATCCCTAATTTACAGGTGAGGAAACTGAGTCCCAGAGAATTTGGACCCTTGTCAACTGGTGAGGGGCAGAGCTGAGGCTCGTACCCAGCTCTGTCTCTTAATGCAGTTGTTATAGAGAACTGAAAGTCAGTGCTTAGATCAAGAAAGCAATGAAAGAAGTGTGCACTGAGGCCTGTTCTGTCCAGAGCCCTGACCCTAAGACAGTTGGACAGGATTCCATCCCAGCCCTGAAGGAATCTCCAGGAGTTAAGTAGCCTTTAAAAAGCTAACTACAAACACAAGGCAATACGATCTCTGTAGAGACAGGGCATGACTAACTGTTAGGTGAACTGTATTCATCCTAAATGCCATGGTGCAGAGGAAGGAGGGAGGGTCAGCCGAGGCCTGGAGCAGCCCAGGAAGGTTCCACCGCGAGCAGCTGACCCTAACTTAGCTCAGAAGGAAAGGTGCAACATGGATGGGTAGAGGGGACATGAGACTTATGAGGATATGTGAGCAAATGTGCCACGTCAAAAAAAAACTTTTCTTAATGTGGATTCAAATAATGAACAAAGTACTGTCCTAAAGCCCAGATTTTTCTCCACATCTGAGAAGAATGTGGGATTTTTGGTCATTAGCTCTTTTTTCCACTCATTTATGTCTCCAGCTATAAAATGAAAATATTACTTGCCATTTTCCTTCCCCATAGAGAATACTGAAAGGGTTAAAGGATTCTGTCAAACTTTGAGGGCCTCTTTAAAGGACTTAATGCAAAACCAAATTATAATCATCACTCCTGTTTTTGCTGTTGGTTTTTATTATCGTTATATAAAACTTCCCCAGGGGAAGCATAACTTTCAGTGTAGTCCCAGCCTGCTCAAACAAGTAACTGTCGGCATCGTGACCCATCTGACTAGACATAGCCAGGCAGAACATTGGCCTCTGCAGACCCTTCCTCCAGCAATTCCAGAAGGTTTCCCGTAGCCACAGCTTGCTTGAACATTAGTGGTATTACTAATTGCCAGTCCATGGAGATTGAGCCAAAGAGAGAAAGACAGGGTCTGAATCCAGAGCCTTGGGCTGAAGACCAGAGCCAGGAAGTCAGGCACTGGGCACCTCTGGCTGGAGAAGCATGCCAATAGCAGCAGGTCTATGCAGACTGCACCAGCCCCTAGTGTCTGCCAGGGCATGTCCTTTAGTGGCACAATGTGTGGTGGTTAGACAGTTCGTACTTACACATTATAAGCACTGGGACATTGTGCACATACATATCCTTGCATACCTAGGTACCTATACTCAAACCCAAGCCCACGCCAGCAACTCTGATTTAACAGTTGGGGTGGCCATGGGTGACAGTGTGTCTGAAAGCTCTGGGCACCTCCAGTGCGCAGTGTGTTGCCGGGGTTGAGAACAACAGCTTTGGGTGACCTCATCTTCCTTGTGACACCCTTTTTCCACTCAGTGACCTCAGCCTGACCCATCAATTGAGAGTTCTCTAAATCACTCAGTTCCTTTTGCATAAAAAACCCCTTCTCTTTAGGCTCCTCCCTTCCCCTTTCAGTTCCCTTTGATGTTGGACGAAGGCAGCTTGCTGTGCCCCTTATGTGGGAGGCTCCTCTGGATGACATCTTTGGCCCTGCTGAACACTTGCAGCTTGAGCTGGTCCCTGGTGGCCTTGGAGCACCCCTCAGGGCCTGTGGCAAACTGGGCCATGCCCATACATGTGACAACCAAGGTTAGTACACTGAAGTGTAATGGGACATGCCATGTGGGACTGTCACCTCACTTTGGTGGTATCTCACAGTGGGTGTGGAGGCAGCTTTCAAGAGGATCTCATCCAAGTCCTAATAAGGAGACAAATGCACCTGCTCTGTCTACCTCCCGATCTGCATAGCTCCCCTCTGGTTTCCCAGCTCCTGCTTCTCCTGCCTTTTTCTACACTTCTTTTTCCAGAAGCTCTGCATCTGTCAGGGACAAATTGACCTATACCTCCCTTCTATGTCAGTCTGGAATCCTATGTTGCATCTTTCCTGACTCCAGCTTTACTAAGGGTTAGCCAGTGGGAGTCTCAAAAATAAGGAGACCAGACTTAGCAAGAATCATATTACTGTCCTCATTACAAATCAGTTTTTACTAATTCTTTTTTTTTTCAAATGTTCTTGGTTATTCTTACCCACTTACTCTTTCAGATGAAGGATCTAGAAGATTTACAATCATGGGGAACAGTTTCTTCTATTAAAACTGGTACCCTCTGTGGGCAAGAGATCTCTTAAAGGGTCCCAACTCTGTACGACCAATCTGTAGCAGTACTGGGGACACTTAAAAGACTTCCTTGAAGGTTGTAGCTACTATACTAGGAGTTCATGTTTGGATTAGGAGAAAAGAGCATGATACTCAAGGAAGCTGTTCACAGATATTCTGACTCTTCTTCTGGATGGAAGGATTCTCCTTCATCTGGAAGTTAGGTGTGGCCATGGGATTTGTTTTGGCCAATGAGACATGAGGGCCGATTCTGGCCAGCCGGTTCAGAGCTCGTTTGAGCTTCAAAGCAGCCCTGCCAATATGTTGGGCATTGTTCCATATGGTGGCTTCTCCATCAGCTGCAGTCCGGGACCAAAACCACTCTTATCTATTGAAGAAATGGCCTAAATGAAGGACTTGGGGAAAGGAACAATTACAAGAGAGAAAAGGCCACAACATTGGTGGGCTGTGTCTCCAGCTCATTGTTTGCATCATGTTGCCTAAGAAACATGGGGCTAGGGGTGCTCTGGATGCAGACACATTTCCTTGAGACACACCTCTTGACACGCTGCTTCACCTACCTGCTTGCCATCCTGCCCTCCTCTCTTCTCAGATCCCCACAGAGCAATGTAGACAGAAACCCTAGAGACTCTAAATGTTTTTGGAATATGGAATTTAGAGCTCGTTGATCCTGAGCAGCCAGCCCTCTGCCACCTGTCATTTGGGCCTCACATGGGTTTTGTATCCAAGAGATACAGAGACATTTTTAAGGTGCTCCTCCCCGATCACAAAGCCTGTGATTTCTTTAACTAAAGTAGCAAAGCAAAGCTACTCATCTTTGTAGTTAAGAAGTTCCAAATTGAAATGTTATAGCATCTAAATGCCTTTAATTATCCTAGATTTTTAACCCTCTTCCTCCAAGGTCCCACCCATCTGCTTGCAGACCTAGAAAAAGGATGCCTGCCACCTTGGCCCCATTTTTCTTATTTTTAGTGGATTTACCTTTTTGTCACTTTACATTATTATTTGTTCCAAACTTCCTTAAAGAGGACTCAAGAAGAACAAAAAAGCTGTGTTTATATTTCAAGATAAGAAATAAAATACATGAGGCTAAGCAAAGTAGCCCAGGGCCAGAATGAGGTAGTTATAACTTGAAATCTTTTCCTCTTGCTAAATGTAGGCTAAAATCTGACTTTTCTATGAAGATCTTCAAACTTTCATAGTGTCCACAAGGTTATACCATATTAGTTCAGGAAAAGAACCACTTCCCATAGTGAGACTCAAACAGCTCCCCCGGGACTCCCCATAAAGAGGTGACAGTATGAAGTAATAGCAACCTCCTCTCTGTAAACACATGACAGATTTCATGTGTTTGTCACTTATTGTTTCCCTTGGTATAAGATGTTGATTTTGCATGGGATTTCACTAGACAAAACGATCCATGGGCTCTGGAGTGCAAATGAATGCTAGAATTACATTAACCAGGAACCCCACTTTCTAATAGGTGGACTGATTCAAGGATGATTCAAGGGAAAGACCAGCCCATCATGAATTGCTATTTATCTGGTCAAGCTTTTGAAAGGTGGAGGGTGACAGTGAATCTGAGAGTATCTTCTCAACACAACACCAAGTGCAGATACTCTGCATGACTGGTTAAGGGCAAGGCCTTATATTCTTTGTAGTCAGCCAGCCTGCTTAGTGCAAACAACACAATGGAATCGGACTAAAGGGTAATTCACAAAGAAATAAAAAAACTCATAGAGAAATGGTCAAAATAAATGAAAGCACTCAAAATCAATGAAAACACTGCTGGTAGCCACATAAGTTAGTACAGTATTGTTGGTAAGCATTTAATTAACGGACAAAATACTCTTTGATCCAACAACTCTGTTTCCAGTTTGCCTTCTGAGCAATTATTTCAGAATATGTGAAAATATTAATATATTTGCATATATATATTATATGTGCATATTATCCCTGTGTGTATTAATGAGAAAAGAGTGAAAATGCTGTAAGTGCCAAGCTCTAAATTGTGCTATCCATGTGTAATGGAATACTATTCCATTATTTAAAATGATATCTTTGATGAATATTTATGGGCATGGTCAAAGTACACTGTACATTGATAAATTTCATCTAAAGCAGTTAACTGAAGAGTATAAGGTATGGTCTCTTTTTTATGAAAAGTAGTACCTTGTGCTATATGCATGCAAAATAGTTATTTTTAATATGAAACAATTTTTTTCCTGTTCATGCTTCATTCCACTGGGCCCTACAGATCCCCTTTTCCTTTTCCTTTAACATGGGTTTCCATGTGTTTCTAGTCACTTCCAGTTATTACAAGCACTCTCCAGTTTAAATTTTCAATCTGAAATCCAGGTCTGATGTCACCACTCATGTCCTAAGTGTCAGCCTGAGGAATGTGGAAGGTGGAGGAGGGGCTGCTCTGCTCCTCCAGGGAGAACGTCTTTCTCCTTAATTATCTGGCCATAGGCAGTGAGCTACTTGTGGAAGTCCTTGCTGCTCTGGTTAACACTGGATGACCTCACTGTCCTTGGTGGAGTGGCCATCCAAATGCAGACCCTTCCCGAGCCCCCAGAAGAGCCTCATGAAGCCTCCCAGCTTGGTACTGCCCTGATGTCCTTGATCAACATGTCCACTCTTTGATAGTTCCCACCATGCAAGATCACGTGCATTTTCTTCCTGGGACCCCCTTGCTGAGTGGACAAGATGGGCTTGACCCAGTAACTTCTGTGATTTCCACTAGACCACACAAGAGACACATCCTCTAAGATATGCCAATTGTGCATGTGCAAGTTGTCCACTGACACACCCTCTTGCCACCCACCTTCTTTCTTATGGTCATTGATTTTGCTAATTAGGCACAATTGTTTGAGCAAGACCACCCCCTCAGTGGACATCTTACTGGAGAGTGTATGCCAGTCATCCCTTATTGCAAATACCCCCAATCTGCTTTGGTGATTCTCTTAGTTTTGTTCTCACTTGAACATCCTTCTTACCCTATACCTATACATTCCTCAAAACCAGTGACTTCAATGATTCTCCCTACTCTTCTGACAGACTCTGAAGGAACAGGCATTGGGATGTTGGCTGGCCGTGGAGGTACTGACTACTGATTCTGTCACCTCTTACTAAGCGTAAGGTGTCTAGCCCCATGGCTGGCTCTGTATCTCATGCGGGGACATTAGTGCCTCTGGATTTTGGCTTTGGGGATTTAGGTAAATTTCCAGAACAATAGAAAAAGCCCTAATCAATACATCTTATAAATAAATACACACCCATACCCACTCCCAGAAAGAGTTCTGAAAGGTTATGCATCAGTGTTAACAATACTCACACGGTAAAACTATGCTCTTTATAATTTTCTACCTTCTTCTTGCCTACCTGTTATAATTTTCCTACCCCAAAACCTGCTTTACATTTATAGTTAAAGGGATAAATATTCTTTTAATTAAAAAAATCAATTGTTCATTCCAATAGGGGAGTGGCTAATTAAGTTGTGGTATGTCTATGCAATCAATGCAATAGTGCCAGGTAATAAAATGGAACAAAGTACTCATACCAACATGGATGAGTCAAACAATATTATGCTGAGCAAAAGAAATCTGACTCAAAAGAGTACTTAATATATACATATATATCATAATGGAAATGAAATCAGCAATTTTATAGATTGGAGGGTGGGGAAGACTAATTGTGAGGGGGCTCAAGAGAACTTTCTGGGTTCATGGAGAGGTACTGCATCTTTATTGTGATAGTGGACAAATTGGGGTAGACATTTACCTAAACTCACTGAATTGTGCATTTAAAGTAGGTGCATTTTATTTAAGTAAATTACACTTAAATCAAGGTGATGTTTAGAAAAAGCTTTTTGTTTGCTTGGTTTTTTAAATTTGTTTCCTTTAATCAGTGAACTGTGAGAACTAAAATTATAAAACTTTTTAGAATAAATTATAAGGGCAAATCTTCATGGCTTTGGATTTGATTTCTTAGCTAGGACACCAAAGACAACAAAAGAAAAATAGAGAAATGAGACCTCATTAAAATTAAAAATGTATCAAAAGACACTATCAAGAGAGTGAAAAGACAAAGCACAGTATCTAATTAAATAATTGCAAATCATATATGTGATAAGGGCCTATTACTCAGAACATACTAAGAACATTGACAGCACAACAACAAAAAAGATAATCCAATTAAAAAATGTTCAAAGTACTTGAATAGATGTTTCTCCAAAGAAGATATCCAAATGATCAACAAACACGTGAGAAGATTGTCAACATCATTCATTAGTCATTCAGGAAATGCAAGTCATAACCCTAGTGAGAAACTACTTCACACCCCAGAATGGCTGTAATTTTTAAAAAAAAGAAAAGAAAAGGCAAGAAGTGTTGGGGAGGGGGACTTGGTGAAGGGGGGAACCTAGTAAACATAATGTCCTTCATGAAATTGTAGATTAATGATACCAAAATAAAATTAAAAAAAAAAAAAGAAATGTTGGGGAGGATGTGGAAAATTGGAACCCTTTTACATTGCTGATAGGAATGTGAAATGGTGAAGCACTGTGGAAAATAGTCTGGGAATTCTTCAAAAACATAAGAATAAGATTACTATATAGTAATTCTTCTCCTGGCTGATACACAAAAGAATTGAAAGCAGGTATTCAAAGAAAAACCTGTAAACAAATATTCATAGAAGTATGATTCATAATAGTCAAAAGTTAGAAACAGTCCAAATGTCCATTATCAGATGAATGGATAAAAACATGTGCTACATCCATACAACTGAATATTATTCAGCCATTAAGAGGAATGAAGTACTGACATGTGCTACAACAAAAATGAGTCTTGAAGACATTACGCTCAGTGAAAGACACCAGACATAAAAGACCACATATTATATGCTTTCATTTATATGAAATATTCAGAAATTACAAGTCCATAGACAAAACATAGACTGGTAGTTGCCAGAGGCTGAGAGGAGGGGAAAATGGGGAGTGGGTACTTAATGGGTCATTTTGAAGTGATGAAAATGTCCTGGCAATAATGATGATGGTTGCACAACTTTGTGACTATACTTAATGTCACTGAATTATGCACTTTCAAATATTTAAAATGATGAAATTTTTTTTTTTTTTTACCGCAATACAAAAACCAGTGAGCTTAATGTTACAGTGAGACAATGACACATATTTTCCACTCCCCCTGTTCTCGTGTGAAGGAATTGCCGGAAAATAAACTGGGCTCGCAGTCTTGGTTCAGCCTCCTCCCGCTTCCCACTGGGGTTGACCTGTCCTGAGGAAGATGTGCACCTGACCCACGGCAGATACCTGCTCTTGCCCAGCATGTCCTGTGATTGGCTAAGCTGGCCTCATTCAGAAATAGCGAGACCCCTTGTCCCTATCTAAATCACCTCATCCAAACTAACTTACAAATCATGAAGCTTCCCTTTGCTTTCATCTACTTCTTTATCTCTGGGTTTCAAATTTCAAGTTCAAATTGGTTGGGAAGAGGGAATACCACCTTCCAAACTCTCTTGCTCAAAACCTCAACAGACCCATAATTCTAAACACTAAAGCACAGCTGCAATTAATCTCTTACTTCTTAAAGTATGTGCAAGCAAACACTCACCTTGACCATTAAAAATTTATCAAGCCACAAAAATACTGAGCACATCTATCTGAACAACGAGACTGCCTGATGTGGCTTCCAAGGTAAACTTGTATATTGGGCTTCATTAATCAATAGGTTGATCTATTCTACTTCATTTATCAGTTATAAGCTAGGTAAAAGTAGGGAGACTTTTAGAAAAATCATTTCAGCCTGTTTCTCACTGCCTGTGGCTCTTCATCCCTCTCTCCCACTTCCTCTGCATTGCGTGTCACCCTACTTTGCAGAGTTTGACTTGGAGGAGGTGGTATAGGTCTGGGAAGGTGAAACATCATTTACAACTGGAAATAAGTTTTCAATAAATCAATAAGTATGGTATCCCATTTCAAATTTTAAAACTTTGTGTTTTGGGAATTCCCCAAAGTATTTTAAAGCAAAAAAACACAACATTTTTACACAACTGCCCTTGGATTAAATGCTCTAAAAATTCTTAGTTACACAGCAAAGGGGAGACAGAAACTTGAAATAGACTCACATAAACAGTGTAAAGAAGAGCTGAGGAATTTAAAAAATGGAACTATAACCAGATGCAGAAAAGGAAAGTCTGATTGACCATACAATAAATATCTTTAAACATTTAAAAGCCTTTTACTGAAGGAAATAAGGTGTCATGGTCCTAGTATCTTTGGTCATCATCATTGAATTTTCTTCTAGAAAAGGAGTGGCTTCCTTATATAGCAAATTTCTAAATATAAGGAGTTCTCAACAGAGGCTGGGGAGTGCACACAAATGGTTAGTGTTAGGGGGATGTTCTCATTCTGATGGCCGGGTGCAGGCTGTGGAAGGCAAGCATACAGCGATGGCTTGTGTTCCCTTTGCCTTTCCGTTCTGATGAAAATGTCCCGGCCTGCTACAGGTGTGCAGAGTGGGGTGGGAGAAGGGAGCAAGGAGGCAGTCTAAGTGCCCCCAGCAGGTTTTATTCTGTTTCCTTGTGATAGCAGCCCTGGTTGCTATAATTATGTTCTTTACTCCTAAGAATTTTCAGAAATCCTCTCAGTAACCCACATGATCTCCAATTTTGTATTCTATATTGAACTGTAGCCCCTCTCTGAGGTAGGGAATCTTGGAGGAGCCAAGGGCTATGGTTCCAAGGAGGAAGGAGCGTGACCCTATGTTACTGTTATAAATGCAGTGTGGGTGAAAAGTGTCAGTGACAAATGGGCCTACTCATTGTCACCCATCAGCTTTGTATGCTTCACATTATTAAGTATTACAAGCTGAAGCCCTAGACGAGACTAAAATAAAAGTGGGAAAACTGAAGTTCATATGGCTGGGAAAGATATACTTTTTTCCTATACAAATTAGAGGGTTTTTTTTCCTTAAAGAAAACACAATATCTACTAAAATTAATAATGACTATAGCCATAGTCATTTCTCTTCATATCTAGCCTGGAGAAGAATCCACACATTTATATGACAGTGCACATTAAACATTATCTGTCACTATGACTAATTGATAGCAACCTTAATACAATGAAATGGTTACATTATCTGTGATATATTCATACCATGAAATATTACACAGTAAAATTATAAAGAAGGTAGAACGATGAATTTACACATAGAAGATATCTTAGATTCTTATCTTGCTAAATGAAAAAGCAAGTTTCATAAAGATATGTAGAGTATGATTCCATTGTGTAAATAAAAACACATAAAACTAAACTATGTTTAGAGACACAGAATGTTTGAAAACATTCCAGTTGCCAGTCACTGTTTCATATACACTCTCTTTATATTGGCTCATATATATGGATTCATGTATACCATCTTGTTTAAAACTCACAATAGCTCTGTAAGATCTATCAACTGTCATTATACACATTACAGATGAGAAAAATGAGGCACATGCTTAAGTAACATGCTCAAGAGTCACTATGTTAGTAAATGAAAATTCACAGAAAAATCCAGTGAGAGGGTATAGAAAAGTGATTATCTTCTGGAAGGGGAAAATGAGCCTGGATAGGATCCAATAATTTCATTATTTTTTTAATGAAAATCATTTGTATTAGTCAGTTTGGGCTGCTATAACAAAATACCATAGACTGGGTTGCTTAAACAACAGACATTTATTTCTCATAGTTCTGGAGGCTGGGAAGTCCAAGATAAAGCTTTCACGTATTGTATCTGGTGAGAGCTCTCTTGCTGGCTTGCTGACAGCCAACTTGTTAGTGTGTGTTCACATGCCTTTCCTCAGGTGTGGGGAGAGAGGAGGCGCTGCAGTTCCTCCTCTCATAAGGAGATTAATCCCACCCTGGCAGCCACACCCTCATGACCTCATCTAAACCTAATTACCTTCCAAAGGTCCCACCTACAAACACCATTACACTGAGGGTTAGGACTTCAACAGATGAATTTTGGAGGGACACATTCATCCATAGTAATATATGTGTGTGTGTGTGTGTGTGTGTGTATACACATATAAATATACAGATAACTTTTGAAGATAGAAAAAATGAAAACAGAAAGGAAAAAGGAAAAAGAAAATTGACTATTCTTCTTTCTTTTTAAGCCTTCATGCAGGAGGTGAGAAATTTCCCGTTGACCCGAAACCTGCCCTTTGACTCATATCTGTATAAAGCTATCCTGCTGGAATCTCTTGGCCACATACTTATCACTCTTGCTTCCTTGGGCAATACCAGCCTTCATGAAGTTGAGAAGTTAAGGTTTAGCTGACAGGGTAGTGCAAACCTCAGTGGTGCTCCCAAGACTCAGACCCGAAGGAGGAGGATGTTCAAAGACCAGGGGACAATCTCATTTACTGATCTGGTGTTTTCAGGCCCCACCTTGTAGAGTCACTGAAACTCCCTGCAAGCATCTTGTCATTTCATTGGCAGGGTCCTGGGGCATTCACAGAGGTTCTCTAACTTTATTGCAGCTTGTGGTTCCCTATTTGGATAAAGCCATGCTGTCCTTGATCCCATGATTCATTTGGGGTGAATTCCTTCATCCCATGATTCATTTGAGATTCAATACTCACCCAGTTGGTATTGTTGGTTGCAAGCCTACAAGTCTTGTCAATGAAATAATTCTTCTGCCACTAGTGTTGACATTTAAAATTTGTTTGGTATGTTCATGCAGGCTCTTCAAAGGCAATTATATCACTTCCTATTGTAATAGCCCTACTGTGGAACAATTGCACCATATTCTCTCCAGGACAGCCAGAGGACATTTTAATGAAACTAAGTTTCTCCTTTCTGTCCACCTCAAATGGGATCCAAAGATAGAATCCAGGAAACTTGGGGTTCTCCTACCTTGAAGGTATGTTTCCTATCTTACTTGGTCACTCCACTCCAAGTAGGGGAAGACTTGGTCTATGCTTTATATTAAAGAATTTACATTTTATTGTCCAAGAATCTGGCCTTAATTTCTTTTCATTAATTCTTCAAGAACGCCTATTAGGGCCAGATATTACTCCCAATACCATACTTTGGAATCCATGTTTCCTGAGTTGGACATGCAGATTAGTATTCTTGCTATTCTTTGTCTCCAAGTACTTATGAAACCCTTTCCTAATGATAAATTTGGGAAAACAGGACAGTATCTGGCATGTGTGTGCTCCTTAATCTCTTGAAAGGTTAAAAAAATTGGCACATTTACTATACATTTAGTCTTGACTAAGAGAAAATATGGAAAAACATTTTTATGTAAATATTCCATTAAGACAAATTTAACATTTCCCCTTCTCTCTTGTCGTATCCTCACACAATGTGTATGTTTTGATGTGAATGTGCATGCCTGTACCCCACTTCAGAATTAAAGCTCTTGTGGGAGATTTTCTCCCAACTACTAGTAAGTGCTGGAGGAGCAGTAAGGTTGATTGCAGGAGGTGCACAGACATACACTTCATTCTGGTGTTTTGATTCTTTCCTAGGGTAAATAAATCTGAAAAAAGATAGACACTGCCTTTCTTAAAGCTTCAACACAACACCTACTAGGTTGCTCTGAGCAAACAAATGGAAAACAACTGTTACCAAGGATAGGGAGAGGTTGGAATTCTCATATATTGCTGGTGTCTTTA
Source organism: Manis pentadactyla (assembly GCF_030020395.1). NCBI lineage: Eukaryota > Metazoa > Chordata > Mammalia > Pholidota > Manidae > Manis > Manis pentadactyla. The sequence goes on from NC_080025.1 coordinate 51,356,854, forward strand.
ATTTTTCCTCAGTTTTTCTTGACAAACAGACATTTTATGGATACACAGTTCTAGTTGGACCTCCCTCCTTCCCCCCAACATTCTGAAGGTGTTATTTTACAGACTTGCAGCTTCCCTTACTGCTATGAGCAGCAGCTGTCAGTTAATTGCTGTTCTTTGTAGATAAACTACCTCTTTTTTCTGGCTGCTGCTGCTATTATTACTACTACTACTATTAACACCACTACTATCATCACCAACATCATCATCAGTATTTGCAGGTTTGCAGTTTCACTTTAAAGTGTCTGGACATTTTATTTTTATTTTTACCTCTGCAGGATTCCTTGTGATTTTTCTCAGTACGGATTCTTTTTTTCATCCTCTCTCACCCAGTGGCTTTTCCTTATAACCTCTCATGCTCTGTTCTATGTGTCTGAGTGCTAACATGGCATTTGACTTTCTCATTCTGTCTTCCAAACCTCTTAATGTTTCCATCTTTCTCTGCATGATGCATCTTGAATAGTTTCTTCATACCTATTTTCAGTTCAATTCTCTAATTTCTTTCAATATTTTGTGCAGTTAATTTATGTACAGTGTCTTAAAACTGCAATAGTTAAACTCTGTGAGCATTTAGATTTCTTGGTGTTGTACATGATTTCAGCCGACTTTCACACCTGAATTTTTCTTTCCACTTGTGTGTTTGGTTGATCTTAATTTGTAGAAACCTTGGAGGCTAAATTGAGGATTCTTTTCACAGATGTAGGCAATGCTACTCCAGACCACTCTCACCTGTTCGTGTTCTAGGCTTTATCAGAGAGCTTCAGAGCCAAAGGCATTTCAGTTCAGGGACTGGTTTCCTCTAAGAGGTATCTGTCGTCTGTCAGCCTCTCTGTGGGGAAAATGGAAGTTCCTGTGGCCAGGATCCTCACCTGAACCTGAACTACATGATGATGTAACTGGCCTACTGCTTCCACACCTGTAGGCAATAAGCTATTATTGACTGACTCCCTATATAAAGAGCTCTGCCCAGTGCTCTGGGTGGAGGAAGAGGTAGAGAAGGAGTATGGACATAATTCTAGTGCGTGACCTATCACCAGGAGAGCAAGCCAGATAATAAACCCTTTTACCCCAAGAATATTCCATTGTTATTCTTCAGTCTCACTGAATCCATAGTGACCTTTCCCAGGGCTGAAACCCATTGGCAAGACACCCTCAATACCAATTATTTTTTAAATATAGAATTTGTAGCAGGAGAGTCACTTAGGGCTCCTGCCCTGTCTATTGCTGGTGATAGAAATCTCTGCTGTGTTTTAGTTTACTTTACATTATACCAAATTTATTTAGTACAGGCAAGGCACCAAGTAATAGGAAAGATTAGCTCCTTTAACTCTTCTCCATTAACCAATATTATTTTAACAACACAAAGAACTTGTTTGCATCCAGAAAATGATACTAAACTGATTTCTATGAACATTCCATTGATATAGTCTCAAAGATAAATGGTACTAGAATCATTTCTTTAAAGCAGGAGCTGAAGTGTGTACTTTGGGTACGTCTCCATTGGGCTAAAAATACCTGCCACCCCATCTTGTTTTATTTGTGTTAAAGAATATATTTTAAAAGGAGTAAAACCTTCAATCTAAAAAAGTTACAGAATAATCTCTACTAATGACTTTATTTAATTTACTAATTAATGTTGCAACCTATCTGAGACATAATTGACGAATCTAAAAAAATGCACTAGTCTGTTTCTGCTGCCCTTTCTTCTATCACTATGACTTGATATCATTCTTGAACACAAATGTTCCTACCCAGTTTGATGCCCTTCCTTGTTGCCATTGAAATGCCATTGTGGGTTTTGTAGTAACTGCTCAGCGTGTAGTGAGAGTGCCGAAGGGAGGGGAGGTCCTGGCTCCTGGCTTGCAGCTCCTCAGACATGCTGCTGCTGCAAACCAGGGTCTCAGTGGGTGTCTTCCAACAAGAACCACTCCACAGCCTCCAAACTAGACTCAAAAAGAAAATATTTCTCAAAGGTGAATGGAGGCTCTGGCTCCCTAAGAGAGAAGGCTGTCAAGTCTAATCCTAAGCAAATCTTCTGGAAATAGGCCAGTGTTCTGTGGAAGCAGCTATTTGTGTGAATCCAATGTGTATCCGGTTAGATGTTGTTTTGCCAATGGGTTTCAGCTCCGGGCAAATTTGTTATGGATTCAGTGTGACCAAAGAAAATGACAGCAAAACATTCTTGGGGGTGAAAGGGTTATACCCAACTTTATTTCCAGGTGGCAGGTCAGTCACTAGAATCCCATTCACTCAGAGCAAGTCTGCATGCAGCAAGCCAGTCTCTGCCTCTGGGCCCTTCTGTCCACACAGCCATCCTCTGGGCCTCTCTGCACAGTCATCCTGCACAGCCGTCCTCTGGGCCTCTGTCCTCAGTGCTGCCACCACTCCAGCCTCTGCTCTGCTCTCCTGCAGCCTTGCAGCCCTGCCATGGTGTCATGCCCAGAGCACTGGACAGAGCTCTTTATATAGAGTCAACAGCCATGTATTGCCCACAGGTGTGCAGTGAGCTAGTCAACCACAGCCAGGTGAGAATCCTGGCCACAGGAACTCTCATTTTATCCACAGATGTCTAGGACAGTTCTCTCTTAAAGGCATCCTTAGTAACTAGGAGATCTATTGGCTACATCATTTTATTCATAATTCCATCTGAAGATGTATGACTCATCAACATCTACTTTCGTCGTCTGCCCTTCTTAATCCAAGTTTGCTTCACCATGAGAATAAAGTGCTTAGGTAAAGCTGGTGTTTACATCTTGATTAAGTACTTTGATCTTTAACAAGGATTTCAACATGTTTCACCAACGCCCACAGTCAGTGGCAAGAAATTCTTGATTCCATTTGAAAACCTCCATAATGTTTCTCTCATTGCTTTAAAATTATTTTTAAGGTAGCGAATCTTAGGATGATCATTTCCCATTCGCATACTTATGTTTCTGCTATTTGTATCTCTTCTAACATCATAAGTGAACTTCCTTTCCTTTTCTGGTGACTTTTCCCCACCTACTTCCTTCTTGCCCTTATTCTCATTGTCAGCATTTCGTTTTCTCACCAATGCCCTCCAAGAAAATGAGACCTTTATCATTTACTGTCCATACCAACCCCCTGCCCCGAGACCTTCATCTTCTCTATACTTGTACTTTTCTTTGCTTCAGTAGTTCTATAACACTCAAAAGAACTCTTGTGAGCCTCTTTTTTTTTAAGGCCATTATCTGCTAGTTGATGTTCATCTTCATTATGTAATGGATTGATTTTATGGACATATTTATAAGCTGTTGTTCATTTTGTCAATAAACTACATCTTCTTATTAGGATAATGAGATACACCGCACATTTCTTCCTACAAAAAGAAATGTTTATAGGATGTTAGACAAATGGAGATGCTTTGCTTTACTGACTTTACTATGTTTATCACTCAATTGTTTACTTAAAAACATTAATTGTGTGCTGACTATGTGCCAGGTACAGTTGTAGATACTTGGAATAAAAAATGGGATTGATACCACCCCTTGTTGCCAGGAGTTCCTGGTCTAGTGGGTGTTATAAAATACAAAAGAAAATGTAATACAGTGAGAGTTACTAAACGAGAAGAAAGTCCTCTGACGACACCAAAGCTGCCTTCTGGTAGGAAACTGGAGATGAGAGAGGACCCCCAGATGGAGCAGGGATTCATACAATTATCCCACAAGATGTATGAGAGAAGAATAGAGGTTCTCCAGGGAAGGCACACAGGTTGGAGGAGAAGACAAGAAAAAAAATAGCAGCAAGTGGGAAGGTGAGGAGACATGGAGAACCACGGCATTTTGAGAAAGCCACAGTTAGCTGTAGCAGAGACTGTGTTAGTGGAGACTGTGTTTGAGACTCATGTCTAGAGGGCATGAGGGTGAAAATGCATATGGGGCCCAAAGAGGAAAGCTCCTTGTATGTGGTGTTCCCGTATTTCCATTCATTCTGCAGGCGATGATAAGATATTGAAGACTTCAAAATCTCAGGTTGGCTTGGGGTCGGGAAGCAGTTTGCAGGTCTATTGGAAGAAAGAGATTCCCAGCACAAGGGAAATATTTAAGTAGTTTAGGCAAGAGATTAGAGGCCTGTGGGCGTGGAAACCAGGTGCAAATTCTTAAGGACAGGCATTCAGCAAAGCCTTGCGAGCCTCTCAGCCAGACCCTGAACAACTGAAGTAGGCAAAGCGGCCGTGTCTGGATGCCAGTTAAGTATGTTGAGGGTGGGCAGAAAAGAGTTAAGGCCACTGAGAGAGATTTGACTTGGGGCAACTGGGTGTAAATTTCAGTGCTATTAACCAAGATGTGAATTCAAGTAAAGTAAAACGATAGTTGGTAGTGAGCCGGGAACTTAGTCCAGTTTTGAACATTATAGGATGTTTCCAGATGCTTAACAGAGTATAGCCTAGGATCAAGACAGAAGACAATGCAGGAAAGGAAGAGGGAAGGAAAACTAGTTTTATTTTAACTGCCAAGAGCTTAGGTGCTATTGGGGACCCAACAGAAAGGATTTCAACTGCTTCGTAAAGCTATTGCCATCCAGTGTTCCAGTAGTTTCCTTTAATGGAGATTCCTCTTGTTTTGCAAAATTCATGCTGGGCCCTCTGGTTACATAGAAGTAATGCAAGATTTACTCCATGATTTGGGAGAAAAATGTAAAGTCATTATCAGTATGAATATAGATGTAACCTGAGATGTTAAGTGGTCTGTTTAATCATGTAAATTGGGTATTTCCAGTGCCGAAGTTTGGCTTTGGAAAGTTAGAGACAAATTTTCCATAAATACCAATTTAAACAGAACCATTGTTACTTCCCACATGGTAGTTTTTAAGACCGACAAATCTAGACTTTGGCAAATTCACTATTGATAGTTATGTGCTGTGGAAGACAAATGAGCCCACGGGCTGTGGGTACAGTGGGCTGGATTTGCTCCTGAAGGGACCTGGGTAAACAAGCGAGACTCAGTCCTATTTTTCAGCAGCTACTGGTGGAAACAAACATAAAATAAACTCCAAAGGAACCTGGTGTTTTCAACAAAAGAGACAAATTTGAGCAGGGTACAGGGGAGCCTTTACAATGAAAACCCAACCCTATAACAGTCGAGGGAAGACAGTGGTAGGGTGGAGACCAGGGAAATGCAGAGAAGGGGTGATGTCTGCCCTGAGTCTTTGAGGGTGAGTAGTAGTTAACCAGATGAGTGGGTGTGTGGAGTGCATTGCAGGGAGAGAAGATGGTGAGAGCAGGGGAAAGGTACAGGGAAAGACAGTCCAGTGAGTGTCACGACCTTCACCCCTCAGTATTAGAAGGAGGGGGTAAGAAATGAGGTGAGTGCGAGCAGCAGGGAGTCTGGAGTGGCAGGCAGGTTAAGGGACTTGGGCTAAACCCACAGAGGGTGGTAAAAGCCACTGAATGAATTTAACCAGGGGACCAACAGCCTACCGCAGAAGTTGTGTGGAGGCCTGATCAGAGACCAACTTGGAGAAGGGAGCTTAGCTCACAGTAGGGCAGCTGAGGAATGTTGGAGGTGCAAATCAGGTCAGGTTAAGAGGGAGAACCAAACCAGAGTACAGGGCAGTGGAACCATGGTCAGCTGGGACATGGGTGCTATGGACCAAGGTGGGGAGCACAATATAAGAAAGCAGGGAAAGGATGAATATAGCTTTAGACATCCTAAATGTGAGGTGTCTGTGGACAGCAAGAGGGAAGTCTAGGTGAGAAGCAGATCCTGGTGGCGGGACAATGGTGACACTGGTGGCAATGATGGTAGCTTTGCTCTGCACTGGGTACTGCAGTGTTTCATTTCACAGTGTTAGGCCAAAAATTCTGGCCCTGCTTCATTCTCTTCAGGGCCCCCATCATTGTTGCATATCATATGATTCATTTGCTCATTTGTTCAGTATCTGTGTCATACTATAGAAGTGCAACAGGACAACAATTTTTATATGTTTTGTTTATCACTGTATATCCAGTGTATAGCACATAGGAGCTTATCAAAAAAAATTGATTAATGAATGAGAGGATCTCCATGATACTTGCAGCAGGTAGGAGTGAGCACTTTTTCTACTTTATGGGTGTGCAAACAGGCTTGAGGGATTACATATGCTGTTCCAGGTTGTGTGTCTAGTTGACAGAAGTTCCAGGATTCAAACCTGAGTTTCCATGATCCCAAGACATAGGCTCTGACCCAAGCTCCATGCTGCTGTTAGCATAGATAACTACTGAAACCAGGGGAAAGTATCAATCCCACTTCCCAGGAAGAAAGTAGAATGAATAAAAGAAGGGCAAAGAGGAAATCCTAGGTCACCCCAACTGCTGTGGAAAGTGTGAGAGTCTCCATAGAGCCTGAGAACAATGCCAGGGCAGTGAGAGGAAGCCAGGAAAGGACAGTGTTCCAGGAACTGAACGAGAGCCTGCCTGGACAAACCAGCCATTGGCAGTGCAGCACTCAACTAACAGGTCGGGCATGGAGTACTCTGGACAGTGTCTGTAAATTGGGCATCTCCAGGGCGGGACTATGGCCTTCAGAGCTACAGGCATGTTTTCTTTACAGTGGTAAAGGCCATGATGGGTGCCTTGTCAGTGGGGTGATGGTGATAGAAGCCAGCCCATGGATAAGGACTACAGGGAAGCTAGTGGACAGAGACAACAGGGGCCATTAGGTGTCTGTGAGAGGAAAGAGGAAAACAGGACAGTGACTAGTAAGAAAGGCATGAAGAAAACTTCTTTACTAACATGGGAGAGAATCCAGATTTTTGACTTGCACCTGACACAGTAAAAATGTATGTGCATGCATGTATGTGGGGTACTATGTATATGTAGAGGGATGTGTATATGGGGGAAGTGTGTCAGGGAGGTATGTATATGTGGAGAAGTGTGTGTGGTGGGGGCAGGGGTATGATGTGTATGTAGAGAGGTGTGTGTGTATGTATGCGGGGGGTATGATGTGCATGCTGAGAACTCTTTGTGGGGGTACAATGTGCATGTGGTGGGGTGTGTATGTGTGTATGTGGGGGTACGATGTGCATGGAGAGGGGTGTGTATATAGAGGGCAGTGTGGGGTGTATGTGCATGTACAATGACTGCATGATTCAGTAAAGTCTACTAACATCTCTAAATCTGCTCTGTAAATTGTAGAATGTAAAACAAATGTGAAGTGTTTATACGCTCCGCTTAGATTAGTCTTGGGAAGATTGCCTTCAAATTCCTCCTGGGCTGTTGAGAGGTACAGCTCCAACGAGCACCCACTGCCTCAGTGAACGCACACCCTGCCCCATGCCATTGCTAGAAGGAATTATAAGAAGGAAAGGGCCCCCTCCTCTTAAGGGGAGGGAGGACATCATGTACCACTTACCTGCATATTTTGGGCGAGTTGCATGCTCCTCTGCCCTCGGTGAGCCCAGCTGCTCCTGGGCCCCAGCCGGGATTACCCACCACTCCATTCCAGAGAAAGGCCTGCAGGTGGATAGTCCTGGCCACATAATTCGTAGGGCCCAGTACAAAATGAAAACACGGGGGCGCCTTTACAGTGAGATTATAAATCCTAGATAGTGACCACAGGACACTAACCCAGGGTGGACCCTTTCTAGGTCAGCACCGTGTATGAGAGCTCACGTGAGCCCCAGAGGAGCCCAACAGGCCACCCCCTGGGCTGCTGCCAAGGTTTAACTGGCAGATTCAATTCTCACCTTACAAGATAATTTTGCAAACATAGCCATCATTGAACTTCTGTGAAAAACAAGATGATTTCCTGAGATCCCCACATTCTCATGATTTCTCCCTCTCTCTGGCAGACCCTCTTCTCTCTTTGTAGGCTCCTCTTCCCGCCTTTCTTGCAACACTATTGACAGCATGTGAATTCATTTATTTTCGAACCTGGGACCCAAGGCAGGAAGCTTCCCTGACTTACCTATTTGGTGAGTTCCTGAAAATGTGAGCCTTTGGCTATTATTTATTCATCACATTATATACTCCTGTGAAGGGTTCATTACATTTGCAAAGACTCCAGAGCATCCCAAATACTTTAAGGAGTACAGGTCAGCAATCACCAACAATTCTGGAATTTGGGGGAGGGGTGACTCTGAAAACTTGTTATTTTTGGTAAATTATTTGAATTGATGTGAGACTATTTAATAGTGTGCATTCCACTAATGTGATTATTTACATGTTTCCCTGTAGAAAACTTACTGGGTTTAAGGGCTTCCCCCAGCCCGAGGAGGGTGCTACACAATGTAAAGTATGTGCTCGCATTGCATTTCTGAAAATACCATGAATTCTGCTGTTCGTCCTGCATGGGTTGTTGTTCAAGAATTGTGATCCGGTATTAATATTCGCTTTGGGAAGCAATTTGCACTAGTCAATGTACAATCTATTATCATTTGATTCAAACACAAACTCTCTGGGAATGTAATTAAATGGACTTACAAGCCATCTTTTACTTTAATATTCAAATAAAGGCCAAAAACATGTTATATACTTCCCAGATATTTCCATTTCTTTGGGAATATTTGGTGACTGTGTGGAATTTTAATATTTAAGTCTTAAATCTTTAGCAAGCAATACCTTATGAATTTGTTAGAGTTTCACAGAGTTAGTAAATCCATATGTAAATAGCATAATAAAGAGGTTATTGGTTTTTAAAAAAATGCATCATTGCAATTAATAACATTTCTAACCTCACTGGAAACAAACCTACAACCAAAATATAACTCTCACATTTAATCTATAGGTGGAATTTTTCAGAGACCATTGAACATATTTCATTTACTATGCATTTCTGATGGGAACTTATAGTTTTGTAGTTACTGAGTGAATATTAAATATAATTACAAATTAAGCAATAAAATATCTCTACTAAGTAAAGCTGATTTGAGCTGTTATCCCTATTTACCAGATAAGCAAACTAAAACATGGGAATAAAAAAAATGTCCTTCTTTGGCCTTTAAGTTTACTATTGGTCCAGAGAGTGTTATTGATTCCTGCACCACTTTCTTCTCTTACGCCAAGTCCTCCTCCTCCTCTTCTGCAGCTGAATACCATAAGTTTATTCTTTTTACACAGAGTTTCTATTATAGTCATTGGCACTCATATTTTTCAGTTCCCATGTGAAACATACACAATGACTTTGGAATCAATGATGATCTTTTTGGAGACAGAATTAAAGCCTGTGAAAACTGTATGAGGCACAGGTTGGCCTTACTGGCCAATCTAAGAAACCCATTACTTGGCAGACCCATGGGGGTTTAATATGATCAACTCTGAGAAAGCTCTGGTGGCCATAATTATAAACACTACTAAAAAAATGAGGATACTTTTAAAACCTTGCTGGAATTCTGTTTGGGTAAATCTCAATCTCTAAAGAGTGACTGTTCACAAAGTGTCAGGGGGCTGATGCTGGGCAGGTTGGAGAATGAAACACATTTTGACTGAACTTCCCAGAGGACTTTATCAAATAATTTGGCATTCCTTATAAGTTGGTAAGGTGAGTTAGAGTTGCATATTGTCTCCTAGGAGTCACTTGCCTGGGAACTTTTGTAATATATCTATTACAGAAATGAAGTCAGTGGCAGAGCCAGAATTAAAGCTTAGGGCATCTGAGGATTCCCGTATCTGCTCTCACCCATTTAGCCATAAAGGGGGTGAATTGAGTCACCAGTGCAAACTCTGGGGGAGGGGCCCTAAAATAATTTCTTCTGACTCTGCTACATTTTATCTTGCCACATTGTGGGTGACAGAGCCTGTCCTCATTATCTTATGCCCAACCATGAGCCCTTGTGTAGGAGAAGTGAGAAAAGTGAAGTCTGTGGTGTGATTTTGATTGTCATGTGGGAAGAGGCTGTAAGCGACTCCCTCCTCACGGACCCGGGATCTGAGTGAGCGGGACTTTCAGGATGGATCCCGGACACAGCACTCCTTTCTCTGCCTGGCAGCTGAGAGCGTACCTCCTACTGCCTTGGCCACAAGCACACGAATTTAACAAGACATCAGAGGAGCAGCAGAATATTGAATATGACTTTTAATTGCATTCTGCTTTGCATAAGCTCTGTCTCCTCACTGTTGAAGAAAATATCACCACCTTTGGGGGCACGAGGTAGCTTTTCTTGATAGGCAATCTTCAAATTTTACATATGACCCACTTCCCCAGCTTGTGGTGCAGAATCAGGTCTCATTTCTCCTCATAACCCAAACTGTATTGACTCCAAGCCTTTGTCCTGCAGAGGCTTTCCCTCTGGAGGGACCTACCAAACTCTCTCTTGTTGGATGAGCATCAGTAGTAATTAATAGCCCTGGATAAATGAGGAAACAGGAAAGCCTGGCCACTTCTCCTGAGGGATACCGTTTCTTGTGTGGTTGCCACTGCACAGTGTTGCCTCCAAGACAGGGAGCCAAGCATTCCAGAGCAAGGCCTGGACTGCTCAGGAAGGGCACCCCCACCCCTGCTGTGGGTCCAGGGTGTGGAGGCAGTTACTTCTGCTCTCAGGCACATTCTCATCCATGGTTGCTCTCACCAAACCAGACACAATCCTACCATTCTACCCTCATGCACAAAGGGTCTCCCCAGGGCATACCTGGCACTGGGGTAACTGGTCCAGAGGCCTCACAGAACCTGCTCTGCCCCTAGAAGCTCTCCCCACTGACACAGGCACTTATTTTTTTGTTGTTGTTATCATTAATCTACAATTATATGAAGAATATTATGTTTACTAGGCTCCCCCCTTCACCAAGTACCCCCCCCCAAACCCCATTACAGTCACTATCCATCAGTGTAGAATCACTACTTGTCTTCCCTGTGTTGCACAGCCCTCCCCGTGCCCCCACCCCCACACTATACATGCTAATTGTAATACCCCCTTTCTTTTTCCCCGCCCTTATCCCTCCCTTTCCACCCATCCTCTCCAGTCCCTTTCCCTTTGGTAACTGTTAGTCCATTCTTGGGTTCTGTGAGTCTGCTGCTGTTTTGTTCCTTCAGTTTTTCTTTGTTCTTATACTCCACAGATGAGTGAAATCATTTGATACTTGTCTTTCTCTGCCTGGCTTATTTCACTGAGCATAACACCCTCTAGCTCCATCCATGTTGTTGCAAATGGTAGGATTTGTTCTTCTTATGGCTGAATAGTATTCCATTGTGTATATGTACCACATCTTCTTTATCCATTCATCTACTGATGGACATTTAGGTTGCTTCCATTTCTTGGCTATTGTAGATAATGCTGCGATAAACATAGTCTTTTTCAAACTGGGCTACTGCATTCTTAGGGTAAATTCCTAGAAGTGGAATTCCTGGGTCAAATACTATGTCTATTTTGAGCTTTTTGAGGAACCTCCATACTGTTTTTCACAATGGTTGAACTAATTTACATTCCTACCAGCAGTGTAGGAGGGTTCCCCTTTCTCCACAACCTCACCAACATTTGTTGTTGTTTGTCTTTTAGATGGTAGTGATCCTTACTGGTGTGAGGTAATATCTCATTGTGGTTTTAATTTGCATTTCTCTGATGACTAGCAGTGTGGAGCATCTTTTCATATGTCTGTTGGCCATCTGAATTTCTTCTTTGGTGAACTGTCTGTTCAGCTCCTCTGCCCATTTTTTAATTGGATTATTTGTTTTCTGTTTGTTGAGGTGCATGAGCTTTTTATGTATTTTGGATGTCAACCCTTTATCGGATCTGTCATTTATGAATATATTCTCCCATACTGTAGGGTACCTTTTTGTTCTATTGATGGTGTCCTTTGCTGTAAAGAAGCTTTTCAGCTTGATATAGTCCCACTTGTTCATTTTTGCTTTTGTTTCCCTTGCCTGGGGAGATATGTTCACGAAGAAGTCACTCATGTTTATGTTCAAGAGATTTTTGACAGGCCCTGATTTTGAGCTTCAGTCTAACTCTCCTGGGAGCCCGCTTTCTCAGTTGTTGACCTCATTGAAGAACCCTGGAATCATGTGTGAGACCCTAACACAGATGTTCTGACTATGTTAGGGAACCCTGAGTGATGGGAGAGGAAAACTCCAGCTCAGTGGTACAGACCCAGAGGATGCCTAACTGCTGAACAATGTGGATAGGGACATGCCTGTCTGCATCCGAGCAGCCTGTAGCTGACAACATTCCATGTTTCCAGGGACCCTTCTGTTGACAAACTTCCCTAGACAGTTTGTACCCCATTTGGGTTCAGGTAGGGTGGAATCACATCTAACATAAGGCTAGATTCTAAGATAGGCACATAAAGATAATATTATATGTAATGAAATTATCTTGAAAAATCCCACAATCCACCCAGAGGTTCATAATGTGTTGTTTTGTTAGTACCACCTCTGAAAAGCTATTTCCTGTATTCTTGGTCATTTGCACTGAGTGGAGCAGGAGATGGAATCTTCCCAAGCCTGGTAGTGGTCTCTGTTGCCTTCAATTTAAATCACATGAGTTAAATGTGCACGCAATGTGAGTACACTCTATGTGGAAAGTGGGGACAACCAAATATGAAGTCTTGTGAAAGTAATGTCACACCTTGTAAAAGTACACAGGGAAAGTGCATGGGGAAAACATGCTTCTAAAAGCATACTTTGGTATTGAAGCAGAAGATTTTTGTGTGTGTGTGTGTGTTCTCAGTAAATTGCTGTTTTGAGATGATGTTGAGGGAGATAAAGGATAAATTGATATAATTCTTGCAACACTTTCTGAAGTGTTTTTGTTGCCTGGCTTCCAGGGCACCACACTGCTCCTGTTGTATTGGTGAGTCCTTCTCTGTCTCCTTTGCTCCTTCTTCTTCGTCTTCCCAACTTTGAAATGTTGAGACCCCACAGGACTTAGTCTTTTGATCTCTTCTCTCTGAAATGTATGCATATGCCTGCTTGGTGATCTCTTCCATTCCCCTGGCTTTCTAGACCATATACACCTTGACGGGACTGCTTTTGTATCTACAACCCAGAGCATCTCTGGGTGCTCTGGATCTGCATAGCCAATTACCTATGAAACTTCACCACTTTGATATAATAGCCATTTCAAGCAGATGTGTCTAAAACTGAATTCTTGGTTTCCTATTCCCATCATATTTGCTCTTCCTGAAGCTATACTTTCTCTGTCAGTGGCATCTCCATTCACCTAGTAATTCAGGTAAAAAATATGAAGTCATTCTTTACTTTTCCTTTCTGTCCCTACATCTTATCCACCAGCAAATCCTGTCGTCTGGATGTTCAAAGTACGTGCACCCTCTGGGGCCTCCTTGTCATCTCCGGACACCAGTGCAGGCTGCTGGCATCTCTTGCCTGGACCCCTGCCTGCTTTCCCAGACTGGTCTTCCTTTCTCTGCTCTTGCCTCCCACAGGCCATTCTTCTCACAGTGGTCAGAGATGCCTTTTAGAGATATAAATCAATCACATATTACCTCTGTCTGAACGTTTCTGATAGTTTCCCATGTAGTTAGAATAAAATCTCAAGTCTCATTATGGCTTTCAGAACCCTCCACGATCTTGCCCCTGCCTAACCCTTCAACTACATCTCAGGTCTTTGGGCCCTTTTAAAACTAATCTCAAGTCACTTTGGCCTTTAATAGTTCCTAGAACACACCGAACTCTTCATCCAGAACACCTTTATCTATTTTTATTTATTTTGTTAGCTCCTTAAGCCTGGAACCACCCCCTGTATTTTCAGCATACTGGGCTGAAAAAGCTATCCATATAGACCAGAGGGGAGATTATAATTAAAAAGTATAACCAGGTCTTTCATCATGTGCCATGATGAAATGTGTACTGGAAGAAGAGACCATCATTTAAATAAGGCTTATGGTTGAATATTTAATCTAGATATATTTTAATAATGAATATATTATGGAATCTACCCAAGATGTTAAGAGATACAGATGGAAAATTCACCATAGCATGGTGGAAGGCAAGGTTTGGGCGGTGGGGTGGTAAGTGAAGAAAAGTAGAACAAAAGGCATATTTATAGTGCTTTAAGTTGACACTTCTTAACAGACCAGTTCCTGCAGTTTAGGGAACATCACTGATGCACGTGTATTAAAACCAGCCATGCTGCCAAACTTCTGTGGTGGCTCTAATAATATTGCAGTTGATCCTATTCCATTTTCCAAGTAATGTATCCGAGGCATATTACAAGACTATCACAACCACTGAGTAGTAGTATTTATGAGGCAATACAAAAATTGTCAAAATACAAGCAGTCAGAAAAAGGAACTTTCATTTGCCTTTAAAATAAACAAAGTAACTGAAAGATGTACTTCAACTGATAAAGATGGAAATTTAAAATCATGGCATGAATTGAAGAATGGAAAAGTCATACATAAAAATACCCAAAGTGAACATTCTAATTAATAGAGCATATAGAGTGAAGTACAATCCTTGTAAATATGGGTTAGAAACCTAATGTATAAGATGGTTATTTAAAATATAATGGTGGATTATGAAATTAATCATGTAATCATTAAATGACTCTATTACCCCCAGTTTAGTTAATAGCACATAAGAAGGAGAACAGGGAAGAGTAGATAAAGTAAAATGCACCAAATTCCTGACTATGAATATTGTCAGATTCATAAGTTAATAAGAATTAGTGATGTGTACCTTTAAATATGTAGCTTGATACTCTAAAGATAATGCAAGTGGAATAAAAAAATTACAACTTGAAAATCATTATAGAATAGAAAGTAAAGACTTTGATGTTGATGTAATTATCAAGAGTGTTGGTGATCTTAAAAAAAAAAGAAATCACTTTCATTTTGCAAAAAATTTATTTGCCCCATATATATAGGAAAAATTGTGGAAAAAGTTGTCATTAGTACAGTGTCTGTAAAGGAAAATTATTATAATTTTTAAACATACTTGGGCATGTAAAAGGTATACAGTATCCACAAGGATAAATTAGTATGTACTTACCTAATTTCAACTTAAAAAATGAAGGTATGGTATGTCTTCTTTTTAGATATTTAGAAACCATGAAACACATATTAGAATTCACAGCTTCAATAATTTTCAGATAGACATTGCACAAAATATCAGATCAAGATTCCATGAAGCTACACAAAAATAAAAGTATATTTTATTGCATTTTTAATCTCTAATCTCAGTTTGTGTATGGGTGTGCATGTGATGTGCCTTTGGTTATGGTTCAGTACACAGCATTTAAAATTCCCAAATATCAGTTCTTTTCCTTCTTCCTTAGTAATGGAACTTCCAATTTTAGTTAGATGGGTGGCCATCCTGAATGAAGACTGTTTATCCCACCTTCCCTGTGGCTGGTCTAGACATGTGACTGCATTCAAGCCATTGAGATGCAAGTTGAAGTAGTGGGCATAGCTTCCGGTAAGTGTCCTTTAAGGCCAGGGATGCGTCTTTCTGTGTCCTTTCTCCTACTGGCTGGGCAGTGGATCGGAGCTCAAACAGCTGTGGGCTCTGGTGCATCAGCTAAGGATGGCTGGGCAGCAAGGTAGAAGATCCTGGGAAGCTAAGGATACAGAAACGTTTGGTTAGCTTTGAGAGAACAAAGCAGATTTTATGGATGAGTGAGTGGCTAAAGGAAAGTAGGAGCACAGGTTGGGAGAGGGTCATGCCTTTTCTGGATGGGGTGCAGGACGGGGATAATCTGGAATGTTCCTAGTCTGAATCCAAGAAAGAAGTACCTGTAGAGAGAGGGAAAAATTGAACAGATCACTCACAAAAAAGGGAGTGGGAGGGAGAAGCACCCAGAGCAAGTGGGGAAGAGGCCACTCTCCTGAGGCAGAAGGGGACAGGCTGGGAAGTGCAGGACCGGGAAATGTAAGGTCAAGTAGCCTCAGTTTTGTTCTGAAAACTAAGAAGCCAATCAAATTTTAAGGAGGGAAGTGGTCAGGGTTAGAAAAATCCTTGAGGGATTAGAAAAATGAGCAAACTGTTAGTAAGAAAGAACATCCTTGAGTGCTTCTGAGGTGTCACCTGAGATTGGCCAAAAGGATTTATCATCCACCTATGAGAAAAGCAAGATGATTTTCTTCAGCAGGGCTTCCCAGCTTAGAAACTAAGTCAGTTAGAATGAATCATTAGGCTGCTGTGGGATAGACTACTTGCAAGGTTTATGCAGCCGACCATCAAAGGCTTGGTGGAAATGAGTGTGCTGATGACAGTGTGGCTGAAATAACAAACCATGAAGTCCAGACAAGTTAGGAAATAGATTGAAATAAGGAGGGTGGAGAGCCTGGTTGAATGGAGATGAGGAAGGTGGTTCAGGTCTGTTATGCTGACAGCAAGGAGTGTAGGTCTTGAAGAGACTATGGGGCTATAGGGAGATCCCAGGCAGGACCTTGGTGGTCCACAGGGGCAATGCAGGAGGTGGAGAGGGTGCTAAAGCAGGCGGTGGGGGGAAGGTAGGACTAGAGGGGAGCAAAAGCCTGTGACGCTAAGTGGAGCACGCGGCGTCCAAACCAAAGTTGCAATCACCCATGGTTTTGGAAGAAACAGGTTAAAGATGAAATTGATGCAGGGGCCAACTTTGTTTCAGAGGCCATGGCTGTAGGCCAAAAACGAGTAGCCTGGAGACATGCAGTCACTGGGAAGGAGAGCAGACCAACCAGCTAAAAAGATGCTTCCTGTTGGGTCTCTTTCAGGAATTTTTGTAAATGTAAAACCTGCTGAATAGGCACTTTTAGCTCCATTAAATACAAGTTTTACAAGAAATTTTTATCATTATCAAGTCATTATGAAAGAGATAGTTGAGTTCTTACAATCGCTGTTATTTTCCCAAGAATAATAACATTTTAGCAGTTAGGGGGGAACCCTGCAGAGACCTCCGGGCTCTAGATTTTTCACTTTTTTCTTGTTCCAGTAGAGGGCACTCAAAGCTCAAATAAATGCATGTAATCATTTCACAGCAATTGTTTTATATAATTAAAGCTCATATTTAAGTGAAAAAAGTTCTGATTTAACAAGACCGTTACTAGTCATGCATACAAATTTCAGTAAAGGGAAATGAGATCTTATAAGTGACTCCATGAGGGCATGTCTCCCAACACATGTTCCTTTCATTTTCATTCAGCACACACTGGAAGTAGAAAGGAAATTCTTTGGAAGATGGGCTTTCTACATGCATGTGTACAGTGGACACCTAATTCTCAAGTTCCATTTTCATTCCCATCTTACTTCTTTGAGGGGCGTTTTAAATAATCTGGAAATAATCCTGTGGGCTACTGGACAAATAAATATCCTTCAATGGAAAACATCTGAGGAAGTGCTCATGAGACAGAAGTGACTCTCAGGCTAGAGAAGCCTCTCGCTGGCAAATCCACACAGGTGAATGAGGTCGCTCAGAGAGGGGCGGTGGCCACTTTGCATAGCCCAGAAGAGGTTCTTAGGGAAGTTTCAAGAAGGCTTTGTGTTTTAGAAAACTGTGATGATCAAGCATGGTGAGTACTTGAGGGAAGTCTACCTTCCAAGCCCAAGATGGACGGTGTATGGCTTTAGTGACCAATTCAGCAGAATCACAGTGGAAGAGGTGAACATTGGTAATGTGGCTGTCAGCATTTCATCCAAAGGAGTGAGGTCCTGGGCTCAGATGATTCTCCAGCTACCGTCTTTGCCACAAAGGGGCTGCCATGATTCAGACACAGCAACTTCTCCATACCCAGAGGACACTTAGGTTTGGCTTTACATCTTACGTTAGCATAAGAGTTACTTGCAAGCAGTGAATGGGAATCACTCCCAGAGCCCTGTAAGAATGGTGATCTATCAATATGAATTAGCTTCTTAAGTAGAGAGCAGGCTGCTAAAAGGAAGAGAGGATTGTCTCCAAAAAAGTCTTTTTGGCAGAGATGGTGGACCTGGTATTTTAAAGAGTATGTTATGACTTTATGACTTATGTATAACAGATTTTTTTAAGCACTTGCTGCAAGACTCTGGAACTTTACGATTTAAACAGTTCCCCTTATCTGCCCCCACCCTCACCAGTCACACAGCCTTCCCCCCAAAGCAGTCATAAACTCAATCCTTTCTCCTCTGGAATACCTTAGTGCTGGGATCCGTCAGTCCTATTACAGATCCGTTGACTCCCCTAAGCCCAAGATGCAAATGCCAGTGGGGTGAAGGTCTGAGAAGCAATGCAAAATGGATTTTTTTTTTTAAAAGCACTTTCCCTTTTTCCTAATAACATGACAATACAAGATAAAGGATTTAGAATTTAAGACCCGGAGGGTGTGCAAACACCAATAATGAAAATCAAACAACTTTTAAGATTGCGGGGTTAAATATAGAATATATATTTATGGCTTGGCTGTAATTATTGAGCATGTCTAGCCTCGCTATATATTGTTGACAGATCAGGCGACAGCTGTCTCGTTGTTCATTCTCTCTCAGCTTTCTGACATTGGCTCGATTTATAGTTACAGGCAACAAATTACAAGGTTGAGTCTAGTCTCCAGCCCTCTGGCTAAAGATTTCCCATTACCTGGTTAGGCAAGCTTAATATTTTATTTAAAATGACACCAAAATCATAGTAAGAGAATCATTTAAATGAGGGTGAATGCCAATGGTCTCACAATTAACAAGCAACTCCCTGTGCAACAGCATGGAGAGTGGAAAGCCCTCAGCTGCCCGGTCAGAAACTGGCTCCTATGATTTCAGCAAGACACAGCCTCTCTGTGCATCTTCAAGTTACTCATCAAAACCAACCAACAATCTCAAGATTCTGGGCCTTTGGGATGACTTTTTTTATCTTTTAGTATATACATTCTGTTGTAAGTAACCAAAAGCGGCTTAATAAATACAAGCGTGTGCGATTATGATCTTCCTTGACAGGAAGTCTGGGCAGAGGGTAATTCCAGAGCAGTTCACTCCGTAGCTCAGTGCTGTCAGCTGTCATGTGACTTGTCTTCACAAGATGACTGTTCCCAGTAACACATCCTCACACACAGTGACATTCACAGACAAGAAAATAGGTATTTGTTCTTATTCCTATTATCTTAAGGACAAGGAAAAATTTCCAGAAGTTCAGACTTCACGCACTGACCAGAATTGCACAACGTGTCCATCCCTTCCTTGGCAAAGCACCAGTCCAGGAAACACAATGACCATAGTCAGCCTGGATCAATCAGCATTCGCCCCCTGCAGCAAGCAGGATTTCAGCTGCCCTGGACCACGTGGGAGCGTGAACAGCAGCAATGTTCAGTGAGATGAAGGTGACAGCCAGTAGGCATCTGGTAGGTGATGTCTGTTGTTGCCTCTCAAGCTCTATTGGCCTGTAAACATACACCCCAAATTCACTCACTTGTAGGTCTCAGAGTGGTCTGAAAGCACAGTAAATAGCCCAAATGACAAATCTTTCTATCCAACGAATACATTTCCACTAGGTAGATGCTGCCACCTTGACTATGCAGTTTGAAAATTATCCTCTTTGGAACATATTCCCAGTTTGTTCCAAGCACTTCATGGTGCATATTAAATTCCTTAAGCAGTTATCCCCTCACCTACTGAATTTAATTGAATCCTGATCCCTGTAATGAAAAACTGAAAAAGCCTGATGCTCCATGTTACAGATTATGGGTGAAAACTCCAAGCCTAACTAAATGATGGTGGTGGGGGAGGAGAGGAGAGTGCAGTGTTGCTCTAGAATGCATCATAGTCAAATTGTAAACTTCATATAATCAGGTTTTACTGTCCTTGTGGTTAGATAATTTCTTTCCAAAAAGATCCAGAAGCTTCCCCATACCAGGTATTTTCCCCTGTTTCCATTTCAGGGAGCCTCTTCAATTCAGGATGGTTTTGCCTACAGGTAGAGGGGGAAAAATTATTTGAGAATGCTTGATCTTGATCTAAGTGATGGTTACATGAGTGTGTACACATGTCATAAATATAGCCTATAACTAACATGATGCTGTTTTCCCTCCTTTTCATGTGATGGTACAGATGAACACAGGGATAATTTATAACCAGAAGTGTCACATGGCTCCCATTTCTTATCCTTTAACCTCTGGCTTTACTATGCTGTCTGAAACCCTCCCATTACTGGGGATGGAGAGAAGATGGGACTTTTCTGCTGGAGTGGGGCTGTGGTTCCTTTAATCTAGGGCCACCTGAGCTGGGGCTGCAATGTGGAGTTCAGGAGAGTCACACTAGGAGAGCATCTGTGTTCATAAATTATAAGAGAGCTGAGGTCCCAAATACCAGAAGGTGAGTAGGGATGCTTCCAACAGCCAGACGGGCAGGGAAGAGGTGGGTAGCAGTTGGGAAATAGACCCAAAAATTCAGAACCAGGACAGCGTGAGCAGGAGAGACACACCAGGATCAAGGAAACAGACTGGAAGGCCACCAAGCCATTGATGTATGTGCTGGTCAGTCAGCCTGGCTTAA
Source organism: Manis pentadactyla (assembly GCF_030020395.1). Lineage (NCBI taxonomy): Eukaryota > Metazoa > Chordata > Mammalia > Pholidota > Manidae > Manis > Manis pentadactyla. The sequence continues at coordinate 51,377,208 of NC_080025.1, forward strand.
CCAGAAGTAGCTGGCATAAAAAGTCTTTCAAATATTTTACACTATCAGTTTATTGAGATTTTGAGAATGGCAGCAATGAAAATAAGAATGCATTTCTAACTTATTTTTTGAAACTTTAGTGGGACCCTAAGCTATTTACCCTCAGTGTAACATGAGGAACTGTCAAGAAGTCCTCCTTTTTTCTCATATTTTTATGTCATCTCACTCAGGACTCTTCCCATATTTAGGGATAATTACTCACATGCAGTTAAATTTTACCTTCAGGAAAAGTAAGTTGACATGGAATTTATTGTTCCTGCTTCCCTATTACTATTGGTACAGATTTAGATGTACTATTTTGTAGAGCATCACAAAAAATAACCTGGAGTCACTAGGCATATAGGTTGAGATGAAAATGTAGTCTATCTACAGATCCATGTTGTGTAGAGAAATTAAGCTGTATTTTCTTATGCGTGCCAGTACTGAAAAGAGAATAGTTTTCAAGATATATATGTTTATATTATATTTTAATTATGTTTTACAAAAATGTATTTATATATAATATATAAATATACAAATATATGCATGCATTTATGTATATATGTGTGTGTGCATATCTATGTGTATATACAGATATAGATATATGTATCAACAGAGAACATTTGTGACTTCAAGTAACAGAAAACTTGAGTAGTGATGACTTATGCATATAGTCTTATATTTTTCAGTTAACAATACCTCTGGAGACAGTCCAAAAATTGCCTTTTTATCTCTTTGTGCGGCCATTCTCAGCATGATGGCTTATTGCCCCAATGTCAAAAATGGCCTCTCTGGGTCTAACCATCTCATCTGTATTTAAGGCAGGAGTTAAAGGAAATCACTGGTACCACCTATCCTTTTATTAGGAAAGGACAGGCTTCATTGGCCAGTATTGAGTCACGTGGACATTGCTAGCTACAAAGAAAGCTGGGAAACTATGTATTTAATTTTTTCAGCCTTATTAGAGGAGGTGACCAAGGGAAAACGGAGTTAGGATTGGACTTGGAGTAAACCAGCAACGATCGCCATATAGGTCCCACATAGGAAAGCTGTTAAGATCTAAAGGTAAGTTTTTATTTAAACGAGACATTGTGTGGCATGCCAGAACAGCTCCGAAAAATAGAAGAAACCTAAAGGTTTACAGACTAAATTTAGAAACAGTGTGAAGGCTGGTAAGTCTGAATGATTAAAAACAATTTAAAAAATCAAATTATTAACTTATTTGTATTTTTATTTTTCTTTACCTATACCTACACTTCCATAAAAGAATTACAGGAATCTTCTAAAGGTACATAAATTATTACAAAGTAACAAAACTTAAAATTGGAGCAAAGGAATAAGAATGATTAACTGAACCTATTGTGGTAATCATTTCACAATATATGTCCATCAAACCATCATGCTGTATGCCTTAAACTTATACAGTGATATATATCAATTATTTCTCAATAAAACTGGAATTTTAAAAAAATTATTAAAAGGACTAAGGATGGGAGCAAATTGGAAGGCATTGACTGAAATTGCAGTCCTTGTTGAAATAAACATGTACAATGGGTAGACCCCAAATTTGCCTTCAATGTCTCTATCAGCCAAACAGGAAAATCATGGCAGTTACACACAGTTCATGGGGTATATGAGGCAGAACCAGAACAAATGGTTGGAGGAAGAGCACAAAACAGGGTCCTCAGTCAGTCTTTTCATTTACTTACTTAATATCTCTTCCATGTCTTTTTCCTTACCTTTCTTCTAAAAGAGACCCCTTAAGGTCCCTTCAGTTGCAACAGAAAAGAACTCTTCCTGGGTCCTAGAGCAAAACCAGTGGGGAGGGCAGGCAGCCACCCATGGGCGCTCTCCTCCTTCCATCTCTGGGGACCGAGTCTCTGCAGCTGGCCTGCCACTTGGCATGTTTCTTCAGGGCTTCTCCTGTTAAGAGACTTCTTATTGTTCTGCGGGTACTAACCAATTTTGCCTTACCTTCTCTCTTGGGTTAAGGGAGAAAGGAGACAGATTTATTTATTGAGAACTTGCAAGATGTCAGGGACTGACTGCATTTTTCTGCAGCACATTTAGTTTTCCCGTTGGTGTAGAAGGAATCATGTATTGCAGGTGAGAGTCTGAGGTCCAAAAAGGCTGACTGTGTGAGCATGGTTAGACCTAGTCAATTGCAGAGCTAGGATTTGAGCTTGGATCTGAGTCCCATGCCCAGGTCACCCATTAGTCCACTTTAAAGGAGCTGCATTTATTCCTAAAACCGAGGTCCACTGTCAGAGCTGGATATCTGAGGTTATATCATTCTCTCCTCCCCTCTCTGCTCCCCAGCTGACTTGTCTGAAGGCCATTTCAGAAAGATTCCTGGACTGGAAGCTAGAAGGCTTGCTTACTGCTTCCTGTTCTTTTACTTAGTAGCTGTGTGGCCTCAGATAATTCAGTGAAGCCCCCCAAAGGCTGGTCTGCTCACTTGCAGGGTGAGCGTGGTGGTAGTGCCTCTCTCACTGCTGGAAGCTCTGGCTGGGAGGGGAGGGCTTGGTATAAAGCTCAACCTAGATCATCTTTGTCATGCATGCTTTGGGAAAATTATAAGGTTTAATCATATTCAGTGTATGATTTTTTATTTACTGCTATGATCTCTAGATATTGAGATAGAGAGTATCTTAGTTTTCCTTTAGCTTTCAGGCTTTGGATCAGTTTTAGGACCATCTGGCCTTCCTATTTAGGGCAACACTGACTCCATGAACACTCAATACCTGTTCATGGTCCTTACCACAGTTGAAGTCAAATAATTAGCTGTTTAAGGTATGTCTTCTTTGTATCTGAAAGGCGAGGTTGCAGGCTTTATTGGGAGCTCTATTCCCAGCACCCACCACACTGATATCAACAGGAACGTAATGAATTTTAATGTCAGGGATGTTGTCATGTTGAAAGCTTACTTGGCAATTCCTAAAACCTGAAAGAGTGAATTTCTCCTAGCCTATATTGCCCGCCCTAGGTGGGTGCTTTGGAAAGGAGGGCTCTTCCAGTCATGTCACAGGTAAATGGCTTGTGACTCAGACGTCACCTCATAGGGCAGATCCTGCTCAAAGCTGTAAGAGAAAGAACTAACTCTGAAAAGCAAGCCCAGGAACTGCTGGATAAAATAGATCCTAATGGATAGGCATTTAGTGCCTCCCTAAACACAAATTGCCTGTGTACCTCATTTACTCACACACAAGGAGTACACACTTACACCCCTCTATGTGGGCTCCTGTGCGTGAACTCAAACCACTGCACTGAGAACGTCTGCAAAGCATTCTCTGAGAAGAATGGGGACTAGAGTCAGCTAAGTCTCCTGCTGAACCCTTTTACTAGCAGGGACCGTAACCACCATGCAACCGCAGAGTCGGGAAGTCTCTGGCTCCAACCCTCTGCATCCCCAGTCCCCTGCTTCAGCATAGTTTCAAACATTTAGAAAAATAAAACCAAGTGGAAAATTTTTTTCTAATAATGAATGGATGCAAACCAAACTCAGCTTATACTTAGCATCCAGGAACATATTCTTGGATGTGGCTACCTGGAAAAAGACATTTGAAGCAGGTCCTCCCAGCATGACTCCCTAACCACCAGCACAGTCAGGCAGAGCACATACACAAGACAAGCACCAGGCTGAGACTTGAAGATGGAAACATTCAAGGGAGGTGGTAGAAAATAAATTTTTTGACTGTGAAGCCAATCAAACCATGGAATAAATTACTTGGGGAAACTTTTGCGGCTCCCTGAGTTTCAGGAGAAAAGTGAGGTGGAACATACATTCCCATTGTCATTATTAAACAGCCTTTATTGAGTGTGGAGAGAGTATAAGGTGCTTTCCAAACATGGAGGCACCCCCAGTTCCTGTGGAAAAGTGTGGGGAAGAGCTGCATTTTGGCAGCTCCAGACTGCGGTGAGCTCATGACTCATAGAGACCCTGCTGGCTGACCGAATCTGTGGATCTGTGGCAAGTTTACAAACTCTGAGATATGTCCTGCTCAGCAAACCATGTCTCAGGCTGGCTACGAACACAGAAACACTAATTATTATGATGATGATTAATGGCAACTCCAATAATTAGTACACTTAGAACTCTATGTGCTCTTTTACTTGTTACCGTGTTTTAAAACATTACTAATCAGACCAATCTTTTATCTTGGGTATTTGATAGGGAAAATTGTCGCTTGGGACTATTAACTAAGTCATGATGCCTACTCCCTCATTTTGAATTGAGATAGGCTAGTTAACAGAAAAAGGCATGAATACAAAGGGACAGACTGGAAAGGTGTATATGACACATAGAAAAAGGTAAGGAGAGTCTAGAAGCTTTTGTATTGTCTAGAATCTTATTATATATTAGAAGATAGAAAATGTTCCATAAAAGCCTTGAATCGGTATCTGCCTTTCCTTAGAACCACCTCACTGGTGGAGAATAGGAACATAGTTGAATTGATGCACTGTTTCACAGGAAAACCAAGCTCCTGATTCACTTTCTGGTTATCTTCAGTACCAACAGACAACCAAACCAAGAATTTGGGGGATAACTTCATTAACTCTGATTTCACCGGGGCCTGATTGGCCAAACTATGATTGATCCATGAAATAAAGCAACAGTTTCATCAGAAAGAAAAAGGAAAAATATTTTATCCCTCCCCACCTTTGGTTCCTGGTGGTCAGCTAAGCATCCCCCTCTTTCTCTGCATAGGTATGGCCTTCCAAGTAGGGCTGAAGTATTTCTTCTTTTTCCTCTTTCCCCTCCTTTTTTATTCCTTTCACCTTTCTGCATCAATTGTGGGATGTCACTTCCAGAAAACAAGGGGACAGACACTGACACATTGACTGCTGCAAATTTCATCTCCTTGGTAAAGCTTCCTACAGAGTTAGAAATAGAAATACCTCTATAAAAGTACCTCTATAAAAAACCTACCTTGGGAACTGTAGGTTTTTGTATATGCCACTGGTGCAGAATATCACAGAATCAGTCATCTTCAGAGTGCTTGCCAGATTCCAGGAATTCCTAATAACCTTCCTTGCTGGGTATTTCACCATTTCATAGAAGTCACAGACAAAGCCAAGGAATCCACATGTCCTGCCTAACTGCAAACAACAAATGTGAATAGCTCCCTTTGCAGTTGAAGATGAAAATGAAGAAATAAAAAGACCAGGATAAGAACTCTGAGTTGAAAAAGAAAAAGTACCCATGGTGTTTCTCATTCAAGGGAAAAGTATTCTTCTTGCAATCACTTACTAATAGAAGAACATTCCAGAAATCTCGTACCCCAAAGCAGTCTAAGAAAAAGTGACCAGAAAAAGAGAGCATGATGTGATGAAAGTTAGAAAGATATAAAGGATGTAAAAAGAGCTAATTGAGATTTTAAAAAGAATGTGAAGAAACTAAAATTGCAGTAGTAGAATTAAAATCTGTAGAGACAATAAAGAACAAATGCCATATTGAATAGAATTCAACATGAATGAGAATGACACACTTAAGTAGCTCTTCCAGGAAGAATGAACATACTAAGAGATGAACAATGAGAAGAAAGATATGGCTTCATAAAATGCAAAGCCAAGCTAGGAATTATAAATGTCCCTAGAGAAGAAACCAAACCAGTTGTAAGAAAACTTTCATGAGCTAAAAGAAACACCAAATTGTGAAGATTGAACAGGCCTACAAGGCTTCAGGAAATGTTAATAAAGAATCACATAGGATTCTATCATGGTGAATTTTTGAATTATGAAGATAAATAAAAACAAAATAAAACAGAGCATATAAGCATCAATGAAGAAAATAAAAAGATAATAACAAACTACTTTGAGAGCAACAAAAAAAATACAACCTGACTTCAAACTTCTCCAGAAGCAACCAGGCTATGGAGAGAGAACTTCAATAGAGAGGTAAGATTAAGAGGGTCCTGTCTGAGAATTTGATACAGTCAAATTTTTACTCACATGTGATAACCCAGAAAAGCATTCTGTGATATGTGCAAGCCAATAAATGTGTTATCACACACATTTTTGAAGAAATACTTGTAGATGTATGCTATGGTACAATTAGGAGCTACAGCACAATTATGAATGAAGTCTAGTGATGAGCATTTGTAAAACTTACTTTTCAGTGATTAAAAAACCTTTATAAGATACTTAAATTTCCAAAAAACCGTTGATGAGATTTGTGGTCTCTCTATTTAGAGTAACTAGGATTTTACTAGATTAAGTGATGTGTTTCAGAATTTCACTAATATAAATGGAACCAAGATTCCCATCTTCTGATTCTTGAAGCAGAGAGCAGTATCAGATTAGCATTACTCTTTCTATTTTGATTTAATTTTAGGAAGTTTCCATAATAAAAAAGAAAAAAAAGAAATTTGGCTTGAAGGGTTGACCAGGCATAAAATAATTTCCTCTTCTCTTTCCTAGGATTTAGATTAGTGACTATGTTTCTTTAGAAGCTGTCTTTAAATTTCACTAAGCAATCTTGTCAATCTTGCCAACAGGGAAAGGCCATCACAGTGATGGGCTCTTATTTCTTAGGTCCTTGGTATGTGCCAGGCACTGTTCTAGGCACTAGGGCTTAAGAGAGCTCAACCAAACAAAATCGCATGTTCATCTCACCTACCATCAAGAGTACGAGGAGACGTTTTTTGGGGGAAACAGACCTACCTAGACTAGCAAAGGGTTCTTTTTCCAGTTTGGTGGTTAAAATACCAGTTGTAGTGATTAACATACTTCATCCTAACTATGAAGGGACAACCTAGGATCACCAGGCATGACGGACACCAAGGTATGGAAGATGAGCAAACAGAAAAACTGCTGTGAGAGAAAACAAATTATTCAGGGCACAGAACAAAATGTGTCTTTTCTAGGGGCACTTTAAAAAATGTCCTTAGAACTATTTTAGAAGAAATTAAACCGGAAGACAGAAAAGAAACAGAGACAATATAAAATAAAAATACAAGTTAAAACCAAAGAAAAGGAAGGGCTGGAAGGGAAAGTTGAAGAAACAGCTCAAAACACAGAGCCAAGGTATGGAAAATATGAAAGAAAAGAAAAAGAAGGAAATAACAGGGGCGTTAATCTAAAAGATCCTGCATCTGATTAACCAACAGTCAGGGACTCTGCTGGTGCAGTGTGTTGTCATCGTGGCAGTGGTGGCTCTTGGTTATGTACTAGTAAAAATAATAGATTACATTTATTGAGGGTTTTCATTGTCCTGGAACCTAGGCTAAGGTCCTAATTCAGAATGTCTTGTTTTGTAGTGCTGCCTGTTTTTTAATGGAACAGGGAAGCTAGACCAGAGAAATATTTAGATGGGAAGCGATTACAATGTGGGTTATGGATTGCGTTTAGCTGTGGGGAAGAGAAAATAATCAGGGGGTAACTCTTGGGTGATTAGGAGGCAACAAATGGGATCAGAAATGCAAAAGCAGCAGCTGGTTTCAGGGGGAAGGTTGTACCTGAAAGATATCCAAATGGATAAAATCCCTGGCTATATGAGTCTGCAGCTCAGAGAAAAGGTCTAACCAGAGGGAGATTTAAGAATCACCCATGTAGCAGTTAAAGCTCGAGTGGATGTAATCACTCAAAGAGAATCCAAGCAGAAACAGAGAAGAGCTGAAGGCCAAAGAGAAAGAATTTTGAGGGAAAGACTAGGGAGCAGCATCAGTGAGTGGGAATCCTGGGACCAGAATCAGACGGACATAGGACAAGAGAGGTCCGAGGGGGGAGGAGCCAAGGATGGAAACAGATGCACTGGAACTTTCTATGTAGAGGATTCTTGGTAAGTAGTATTTCTCAGAGCAATTTTAATGGCATTCTAGGAACAGGCCAGATCACAGCTGAAGAATGAATGAGAAATGAATTCATCAAGTTCCTCATCTGCTTCATGTGTGAAATGGAAGAATAAAGCCTATGTCAGCAGATACTGTAGGATTAAGAGATAAGGTCTATAGAGCATTTAGCCCAGCACATAGTACCTGCTCAACAAATGCAGGGGCTGTACATACATACTTAGATATTCTTTTTTTTTTTACCAGTGTATTACAGTGATTGGGTACATGGATTTTGGACCTTGGATAGTCTTGGATTTATAATCTAGCTCTGCCATTGTGCAGTTGTGTAAATTTGGACCAGTCATTTTGTTTCTGTGTCTTTTCTTTCATCTATAAGATGGGGGTAGAGAAGCATCTACCTTCTAAAACGATTTCTATTATGAATGGTATATTAATTTTTGAATATGCTTTGTCATCACTCAGTTTTCACCCGAAATGCTTGCTCTACCATCTAATCATCTCTGACAGTGAGTCCTCCATAGATATGTTTCCTCCAATCAAGCATGCATATTTCCTGGCAGATTCCAGATCCTTGAGAGAATGAGGGTGGGCAGGGGCCACTAAGGTTTCTTATCGCTACCCACTGCTGCTCCAAATAAGGAAGCAATATAATTTGGAGGTAAAGTGCATTAACTTCAGTACTAAGCCTATTAGATTAAAATTCTCTCCATCAGAGCATATCCTTGGACAAGTTATTTGTTCTTTCTAAGCCTCAATGGCTTCATCTGCAAATGGCAATAATAACACCTACTTCATAAGGTTGCTCAAAAGATTAAAGGAGATTACACATATATTAAGTACTTTGTACCACACCTAGCAGTGGTGAGGACTTGACAGTTGATAACTAACATCAATGGCATCATCTTTATCACATTTTTGACCCTCAAATAAAAGCAACTTAGAGGACTTGGCTCTCCAGTCATACATGTTCTGTGCCTTACACTGTCTTGGGATTTTTATTCATTCATCTCTTATATATCTTGAATTCCAAAACACCAAGGAATTTCACACCTACTCCACATAAGAAACTCATACCCATGGCCATACTTTATACCTTCTCACTATTTATAACTATTTGCCTTCTGAAATCTTAAACTTCATAATTCCACTCCCTGAGACCCATGTCCTGTGAGCGCTGTCTCAGTCCAAGCATACAGTTTCACGTCATCAGTGCCTCTGATACCTGGATGATCATATTTTCAGAAACTGTCAGTTGTTTTCTGACTTCACTTCTCTCAGTTCAGATTCCTGAGTCCATCTATCATTTCTTTATTGACACTTCCTCTTACCTTCATTTCTTTTCTGTCCTTTTATGGCTTCTACTCCCCCAGAACCTGACTCTGGATTGCACTGCATGCACTGTCCCATGTGGTAGTGAGTCACAACAGCCACTTTTCAAGTGTTCAATAGACACACGTGGGCAGTGGAGAGGGAGGGAGGGGTTTGTGATATGCTTTCAGAAAAAGCACCTGCCATGTGTGAAGCCAACCTCCCTGAGCAGGGATGGTTAACCTTGCCACTGGAATAAGAGAACGTAGGTTTCAACTGTGTTCCTGCAGCTGGGGGACCTTGTGTACCAATTTTTGGGCTTACCTCACACCCCAAAAATTTAAACTGGTCTGTGGCAAGGCAGAAAACAAAATAAGTAGAGGGTAATATTTGTGAAGGAACCATATTTCCAGCAATAGCAGGCCTGAAATGTGTGAGTTTCCCATGGACCTAACATGGCCTAGATGGGAGGGAGGCCAGGCTGGGGACTGTTTCAGGTTCTACCCAAGAAGATGGCCTGGGAAGAGGATATACCAACAGAGAGAGTCTATATATAGTAGGCTCAGGAGACCCAGGGCCTAAATAAGGAGCAGTCAGTCAAAAGAAGATCATGGAAGGGCATAAATATGCAAAGAAGTAAAAAGCTAACCATTTCAAACAATAAGGCTTCTCTCTCACTTACCAACTTTACATTTCCCTGTATGGCCCCGGAAGACGACTGGTTAGCCAGAGACGGGTAAGATTCCTCAAGGGAGGAACAACCTAAGACAGGCACAGTCGCAGGGGGGTCATCAGGTGAGAAATTGGGGATCAACAGAGGTGAGGCTTAGAACCTCACCCCCCGTTCTGAGAGAAATCTTCTGCATATGTGGATGTTTTATTGCCCTGGTCTAGCTTGGATTAACACATAGTCTACAGGCACACACCTGATCATCTACAGTTGCTCTCTTACAACACTAAACTATGTTTTCTACCTTTATCTTGTATCTACCTACCACTTCAGCATTTTATTAAAAATAATAATAATAAAGAGAGAAATGTGGTATCCACATATAAATCAAGTATAAAACTCAAATGAGTATTCATATTTGAACTGACTCTTTATAGTTCATAATGCATGAGCAAAACCAAAAGTTTCTGTGATGACTGCCCTTGTACTGTTCACCATGTAACTTATTCACTATGTAAGAATTTGTTCTCCATGTAAGAACTGGTTTGTTATGCCTCAGAAGATTGGAGACTGACGAAAATTAGGCTTGGGGTGGATTAATGATTGTGCATTGAGCATTGACTCCCCTATACAGAATTTTATTGTCGTTAACAACCATTTGATCAATAAATATGAGAGATGCCCTCACAAAAAAAAATATATATATATATACACACTTCCAATTGTAAAATAAATAAGTAACCGGGATGTAATGTATAGCATAAGGAATATAGTCAAAATATTGTAACAACTTGGTATGGTGATAGCTGGTACCTAGAATTGTCATGTATATAAATGTTGAATCACTATGTTGTACACCTGAAACTAATGTAATGTAATACTGTGTGTCAACTACCCTTCAATAAAAAATAATTATCTAAAAAAAAAAAAAGAAGATCATGGACAATGTCATGGCTACTATAGAAGAAGGGGACAGCCAAGCAAAAGAGGAATCTGCAGGTGGAGGCACTGGGAGATGACCTGAGAGCTCACACAAAGAAACAGTTTTGATTTAAACAACTGCTGCATCCAGTGCATGAGGCTGTTTTAGTTTTCTTGCACTAAGTTTTATCGGGTGGCACAGACTCATCACTAGAGATGGGGGATGGAAGATTTGTCATAGGTGACAACAGAAAATGAAGAATAAGTGCAGTAAATGGTATGAAGAATAAAATACAGGAGGCAGTACAAAAGACAAAGACATTGAACTACGTAGCATCATTCTAACCCAGTTAATTCCAAAGCCAGGGGAAAAACTGAAACTTAAAGGATATTCTTCTAATAAAAAAACGGATGTGCACCCAACTTGGCAGAGTGGCACCTGGCCTTAGGGTCACATTGACAGCTCGTGCCCATGGCCTCTTTTCCTAGGTCCCAGAGACCATCAGAAAGCACTAAGCTAAAGATGTAAGACTATGATTTAAATGGCGTACAGGGAAGTAGAAAGGAGGAAATGAAAATTTGTCTACTATCTTGTATAGAACCACAAAAGACACCAAATAGCCAAACCAATCTTGAGAAAGAAGACAAAGTCGGAGGCATCACACTTCCAGATATCAAGCTATATTATAAACTATAGTTATCAAAACAGCATGATATTGGCATAAAAACACACACACAAATCAGTGGAACAGAATGAGAGCCCAGAAATAAACCCATACATATATGGTCAACTAACGTTAAAGAGACCAAGAATAAACAGTGGGGAAAGGATAGTCTCTTCAATAAATGGTGCTGGGAAAACTGCACAGTCACACAAAAACCAACTCAAAATGGATCAAAGACTTGAACTCAATACCTGAAACTAAAACTGTTGAGAATGTTGACATTATTCTTGGCAATGATTTTTTTGGATTTGACACAAAAACAAAGGCAACAAAAGCAAAAATAAGTAAGTGGGATTACATCAAATTAAAAATTTCTGCATAGCAAAGGAAACATTCAACAAAATGAAAAGGCAGCCTACTGAATGGAAGAAAATAGTTGCAAATCACCTACTGATAAGGGGTAATATCCAAAATATGTAAAGGACTCATGCAACTAAGTAACAGCAACAACAACAAAAAAACCACTCTGATTGAAAGTGAACAGAAGAAGTGAATAGACATTTTTCCAAAGAAGACACACCACATGACCAACAGGGACATGAAAAGGTACTCAACATCACTAATAATTAGGGAAATGCAAATCAAAACCACAAGGTGCTATCACCCACACTTGTTAGCATGGCTAGTATCAAAAAGTGAAGAGATAACAAGTGTTGGCAAGGATGTGGAGAGAAGGGAACCTTTGTGCACTGTTGGTGGGAATGTAAATTGATGAAGCCACTATGGAAAACAGTATGGAGGCACTTCAAATAATTAAAAATTGAGCTACTATATGACTAACAATCCTACTTTTGGATATATATCCAAAGAAAAGAAAATCACTATCTCAAAAAGACATGTGCACCCCATGTTCACTGAGGCATTATTTACAATAGCCAAGAAGTGGGAACAACCTAAGTGTCCATAGACAGATGACTAGGTAAATAAAATGTAATGGTATTTTATTAGGCCATAAAAATGAAGGAAATTCAGCCATTTGTGACAACATGGATGGACCCTGAGGGCATTATGCTCAGTGAAATAAGTCAGGCAGAGAAAGACAAATACTGTATGAACTCACTTACATGTAGAATCTTAAAAAAAAAATGAACTCATAGATACAGAGAGTGGATTGGCAGTTGCCAGAGGAGGGGGTGGGGGTGGGGTGTAGGCAAAATGGGTGAAGGTGGTCAAAATGTGCAAATTTTCAGTCAGAAGATAGTTCTGGTGATGTAATGCACAACATACAATTTAAAAAAAAGATAATTAAGTTAAAAGAACAACATTAAAAATTAGTAAAATGTATGAATGGAATGGCATAGAAAGCTCAGCAACAGATAACATATCAATGGAATGAAAAATAACATTTATTTCTGTATACATTCAGTAGGTATTAAAAATGGTATTCCAAAAGGGGATATCAATAAATGATTCTGACTAAAGCTTTGGAAAAAAGTTGTTCTAAGTTATAGTTCTTCCTTGTTCTGTATTCCAAAATATATTTCATATATTTTTATTTCATATATATTTCATATATTTTGGATTAAAAAATGAAATGCCAAAAAACATTTAGAGGAAAATGTAAATGAACATCTATTTGATTTCCTAATGGAAAAGTTTTAGCATAAAGTAAAAGATTCCTGGATTAGTCTACATAAAAATGTAAATTATCTTTTGGTCAGAAAAATTATAAACAGAATTGAGGGGCAAAGAATGAAGTGGGGAAAATTACAAAAATATGTAGCAGTGGTTTAGGGTCCTTAATATAAAGAGCTCTCAATAATAAGATATATTTTAAAATATATACATATGTAATATAAATTTATACGTAATGAAATTGTATTTAAAACATAAAAGTATTTGAGTAGAGTTCTCATAAATAAAATATATAAACTTTAGGCAAATGATATGAATAGCTACTCAAAAGGAAGTTGTGCAAATGAACAATAAAATGTTTTATCTTAGCTAATAATTTAAAAATACAAGTTAAACCATATGCCATATTTGGTCCTGGGGAAAAAACTAAGATAACATCCAGGCCAGACCATGGATAAAGAGCCATACTCTTACACTACTGGTTATAATGTAAATAGGTGCCCTTCAGGAGGGCACTTTGGTAATATACATGAAGATCTTAAGTATGTCCATACTTTTCAATCCAATAATTCAACTTCTAGGAATTTTTCTTAAGGCAATAATCAGAGATGCAGTCAAAAATGTAAAAATATGTCTGAAGTACTATTCATAATTGCCAAATTTTGGAAATGATTTCAGTGAACAATAATAGTAAACTGGTTTAAAAATAAAGGTACATCTATCTATATGATAGATTATTCTCCAGACATTAATATTTTCAAGGACCATTTTGGCCATTCAAAATATTCATCATATAATGATAAATAAGCAATATTATTGAAATTACATTTACAGTATGATTACAATACTGTTATACAGATATATTTGCTATCTATGTACCAACAATTTCAACAATTATTGGTACATATATAGATATATGTGAGGGATGATTATATGTGACATAAATTTTTTATATTCTTCTGTATTTTCCATATGTTACACAAAGAAATTGTCATTTTTAAGATTTGGATGGATGTCATGGAGAAGCAATACTTCTGGGATGGGAGTGGATGAGTGGGTGAGAAGGTGCCCCGTGCAGCTATACCTGCACACGCTGCCAGGAGTGCCAGAAGAGGGCGCTCAGCCTCTCCGCACACGCACAAGGTCACCTTCACACCGGGCAGCTCAGCGATGCTCATGTCAGTAGGATTCTAACTTGACTTGTCTTACTTTCCCTGGTGGTTACATTCCTTTTCTGGGTCACCCAGAAATTTGTTTAGAAGAAGGACATGTTCGAATGCCTGTGCAAGAGTTTCCTCTGGTCACATACACTCTTAACAAACACCCAGTGTTGATGACTTGTGTTTAGTAATCCTTTTGCCTTGGTCCCGCTTAGGCAGCTGATAGAAATCAGGAATCCCACTGCATCAGGAGAAAACTGAGGCAAAATGTGACCTCTATTCGATGGCTTTGCCTTCCCGGTGACAAACAGTGTCATGGAAGTGACCAAATTCACACCTAGAACCTAATAGGCCGATGCAGTCACCAACTGCACCTGAACCCTCCCTGCTTCCTACCCAGGACATGCTGTTCTTTGTGGCACGGTTAGGGGGCAGCAGATAGCCTGGCATCCTTTGCTGGCTAAAGGAAGCTTGCAGTCTGGAGGACCTGAAGTTACTGTGTATTGTATTACTATTTCACGTACCATGTCACATGGCTGGCAGCAGCTGCACCAGCTGATCATTTTTGGGGGCCAAACCTCTCACCTAGCAGAGTGCTTATCATTCAGTACTGAGCAAAGGTGAACACAAGTAATAAATGATCCAGAATAATTACTGCATTCTGCCTCCACCGAACCAGCTTCATCGCTACCTAAATATTACAAAGCCCCAGCCTCTCCTTAGGTCTATCATTCTGTCTCTCACACAGGCCTAAGCTTTATTTTAACTCCTTAAAATACTCTCAGGATGGGACTGCAAGTCCAGGAATGACTAAAGACTAAAGACATTTATAAAATTGCTTCTTCAAGAGCCCCAAGTTTAAGAGGATGGAGAATAGCTCATTTTCTGATGCATATACATTACACACGTGTGTGTGTGTGTGTGTATGCATTTTGTCTGTTGTTCACAATGTTTTAAAGAAATGGCAATGACTTGATGCTGAGCTCTAGAGCATTGTTGAACCAATGTCATATTTTGCTTTTAGTCACATGTCTTTTGTAATTGTCAGACAAACAGAGGTAGGTGGGGAAACTGGACCACAGAGAGGTGGACTGACCAGTGTCATTCAAGCCAATGACAGAGTCAGATGTGCAGCCAGGTCTCTTGCCAGGGCCAGTCTGCCAGAGAGGCTTCTCATGGCATGTTTGTGTTTCCAGCGTTCTACACGGTAGGGCACAGAAAGTTCAGTTCAGTCAGCAAAACTTTTTAGAGAAAGGAGAAGTAAACACTATGCAAGAGGTACATACTCTGAGCTTTGCAAGTGTGGACTCCTTTCCAACAATCCTATGAATGGGGTACTGTTATCATCAGCATGCACTGAGCTGTGCTTCTGATAGGTAATTTGCCCAGCACCCCCAGCTTGGAGGTGGTGCCTGCTGAAATGAAACCCCAGCAGTCTTGCTGCCGGATCCACACACTTGACACCTTTCACATGTCTTCCAATGGAGTTGTTCACACTGCAAACCCCCGGGTGCAGAGCCTATGCCCTTGATTACCAGGAGGCCATGGGAAGATCCATCCATCCAGATCATTCAGGCCCTCTTTGTGCTGGGCTGTCCTCTCCAGGCAGATGCCCTCAGGGCCGGAGTAAAGCAAGAGTCATTCAGTATGCTGAGGTTCTAGAGATGGCCTCCATCTTAAACCCGGGAAGAAGCTGTTCTGGGAAGGACCTTCCTTAGGATGGGCACTGTTGGTGAGATTTGGCCTTTACGTTCCTCCATCTGAAAGCTAAGCTTTCCTATGGGAGTTTGGATTGAAGGTTAGGGATGATTGCTCAGAGGGGGAAAGTGTGAAATGGTAATCGCTTTCATATGACACTTGAGAAATGTTATAATAAAGCTGAGTAAATTACAGCATGAGTTAGCCAGTCCTTTGCCTAATGATGTCACCCACTTTCTGCTTCCTTCAGCCTATGATTAATAAAAGGGGGATTATTACAGTAACTCACTCCTAGTGGGCAGCAGTGACGTCAGCAGCAGCTGAGCAAACTGACTACATTTAGTCGTGCGTGTGTATGTGGGCATTTTTTTTTTCCCTGTGACTAACATGAAGCTAACAGCATCTAATAAAACAAAAGCTCCTTGAAATTTGGGGAGCTTATTGGGTGAAGTTTTTTCACTACAGGGAGCACCATTTTAATTATTCTCATTTCATAGTTAAATGATGTTGGAGTTGGCCAAAATTACATGATTGGCTTTCTGCCCCTGTTCATTAAGTGATGACAAATTAACCCCTTGGCCTTTGGGGGAGAAGTTTTCTGAAGCTTTTTTCCTTCTAATATTATGGCTTTTCTTCATTCATCATTCTATCTCATCTTTAAAGAGGAAGTCAAGGAATATTAAGAAAAGAGACTGTGGCCATAAGCTCTTCTTTGGAAGTTTAAAACTAGTAGAATCCAGAGGTTCCAGTTGGACTCTTAGAATGTTGAGCTTAACTACAGTTTGCTTTTCCAAGCTGATAAAAACTTACAGAAGTCTTGCCTTCTATTTCACCTTTGCAAACTGGGCCTTCCTAAAATCAGAATGGAGCACCTGGTAATGTTTACTAACTGAGCTGAGACTGTGCCAGAGCGCACTGTCAGCGTGCACAAAAGTACACATTACTGGGAACAATGGCCTTCCATAGCGTGGGCCTGGATGTGCCTTGGAGGTGTTCCACAGAGGGGCAGAACCTGTGGACCCTTTCTGTGGGCACAGGAAGGCGGCAGCAATTCACTGATTAAAAAAAAATATGTATGCTACTGTCCCCAGCCTTTTCTGTTTCTTATGCTCCGAAGCTACAATTTGGGAACGGTCATGTGGGGTATCTTTGCGGCCAGGCAAAACTAGATTAGAATCAAGATTTCCGCTCTTATCAGTCCAATGGAATCTATTTGCTAAACCTATACATTCTTAAGTCAGCAACATGGAACTTATCACCCAAGGGGGTCCAGGTGAGAGAAAGGAGTACAACAGTCTGTTGTATGTTCTTTTGTGAGTGTTTTTCATAATTTTCTGGGGTTATAGGAGTATCAACAGCTATAGCAGATGTTTTCTGATTGGATTAGAACTAGGTTAGGAAAAACAATTTGGAAATATATGTTGGTCAGGAAGGACTTTAAGGGCATATTTAATTCAGTTTGCATTAGTGTTAGTGTTTTTTTAATCAATGTATGTTTTCCTGTAGAGGATATAAATGACTATTTCTCACTCTGTGTTGAGTTTTTCACAAGTGCTAAATGGCTACTTTTTGGGAAGAAATCCAGGCACTTCTGAATCATTTGGAAGTTGATTGAGGCCTTTGGTTCCAAAATGGCATTTACCTGAGCAGACTGTGATTCACATATTGATGTTGGTTAGATGGCGTCAGAGTGTCTAAGACATTCCCAGCTTGGCTTTCTTCACCCTAAAACAATCCCTGACTGACCCTCTCCTTTTTGGATGGTTGGGGTCACTCAGGGACTGAGTGATGTGGCAGGAAAGTTGGCCTCATCATGCAAATAGCATCTCAAATCTAAGCCAGTGTGATGCAGGCAAATTCCCTTTTGTGGGTTTCACAAGACGTGTTGATTGCTGGTGTTACTTTCTGCTTTGGGATCCTTCACAACATTGCCCCAGGCCACCAGAGAGTTTCACCTGTGGGGCATGGCCTTTCATGGACAGTCATACCACTTCCTTTTCAAAAGGAAGTTTGGAGAATGTAATCTTGTTTGGCACAAAAGTTAGGATTTAGCAGACTACTCTGCTTCATCACTTTGGCTATTGGTTGTGGGTCATTCCCTGAAGGTATTAAGCAAAACCAATCCACATCATATTTGATTGCTCTGGGAGAAAGGCACAGTCATCTCGCTTGTGTGAATTTGCTTCGGGGAATTCTGTATTGCATGGATTTATCTGATACTGAATTGCTAAAATGAGTAACTCAGTCTTTATTCAGTTACTGTTTTCCATGAATCTGCTGCCTCCTAAGAACTTGGGTGTGGGCCAGCTCAGCTCATTTTGCTGCTGGTCACCAAAATTTTGCTTTTGGTTAGAACACAAAGCCAGCAGGAAATGTGTGCAGGCCATACTGGGAAGTTGGTGGGGACAACAGCATTGCCCGAGAGGTGTTCTTCCTGTGTCGGTACCTGCTGTGTGGTGTGGGCCTGCATGAATGGGGAAGCACAGACCCGCTTGAATTATTAATATTTTGTGTAATTGCCACGGCTTCTTGGAGTATGGATGGAAAGGGGACTAGGTCAATCTTTAAAATTATAATGCTAGATTAGGGTATCTCAACTGCAGAACAATTATCATCTGGAGCCAGATCATTCTCTGTTGTGGGGTGGGGTGGGTCCTGGATGGTTAGCAGCAACCCTGGCCTCTCCCCACTAGGTGCCAGTAGCCCCTCCCCTCCCAGTTATGCCAAGCAAAGATGTCTTCAGACATTGCCAATGTCTCCTGGGAACAAAATCACCCTAGCTGAGAACCACTGCTATAGACTGAAGGAAAACAGTTTACTTAGTGTTTTCATTTCTCTTTCCCTAATTATTTAAGTTCTAGCACCAGGGTCCCTTTGGTTCAGAGAAGACAATTCCTAATACTCTGAAAGCAGAGTACCCACATATAGCACAAGGCCCTGTGGAGTATGCCAGTGGTTCTCAGAGAAATAGGAGGTTTAGGAATAGAGTTCTGGGGTAGCTATTTCTGACCTTGTTGTTTTCTAGTGAATTTTGGAGGAATTTTAGTGTTTCCCACTCCCTATCTGTTTAGCTTTATTCAACCATTGATTTAACTTAAAAGCGAACAGCTTCCCAGTTCAATTTTTGAATGTGAAATGCTGATCCTTCTTGTCCCAAATCTCTCCACCTAACACACAGTCCAAGAGATGGGCTGCTGCGGCTGTCCAGGAAGCCGGCAGGGCTTGCCGATCCCATAGCAGTCTAAACCATTTGATGAGACTCCTGAAAGTTCACTGCAGCAAATATCACTCTGGATCCTGCCCACGTTTTCTGGATTCCAAGCTGCCTCTCGAGGGTGTCACCGCTCCCCACGGAGGCAAGGTTTTCCTGCCTAGAGCCCAGAATAACACGTCAGCTGCTGAGAACACCTCTAGTCCTTTTGATTTCTCCCAATAGTCACGTTTTATGCTCTGTTTCCCAGACGGGATGAACCCGAAATCATGCTTTTTTTGGAGACAGATTTTTCATAGGAAGGAGCTAAAACACCCTGAGTCGTCAGCAGCCTAGACCGTGCTCTTGAATCCCCAGCCTCGTGCCATTTCAGCTAAATCAAACAACTTCCCAGTCACCTGCCTGGAGTATTCACTTCTCCCGGCGTGTATTTTTCACTGAGTAACAGTGATGCGTGAGCAGCAGCTAAAATAACAGAGCCGTGAAAAACGGCCCCTTTTCTAGGCCTGTCTTCTTGTTCCTTATTCCAGGAGTAGTGAGCAGAGACCAATTAATAGCATGGATGAAAGCCGAAGGACATACGGTTTGCCTGAGAGAAAAATGAACATTCTTGCTTCTTGATCTATGCCAATTTTGTTAGGGGACAGCTGCCGCCACGGGTAAACACCGCTATAGGTTAGCTCTACTCTGAGATGTGTGTCACTGTGGCCGCAGGGAGGCTGGGCTCTCCTCCCTTCGCACCATTGAGCTCTTATCCTTACTTGAACTTTGTTTTTTGACCAACTCACTAATTGTGATTGAAAACCCTGGCTCCGCAGCCCGGCACCAGCACTGGAGTTAGCAGCGGCAAGACGGGCCCTAATTGCTCCATTTACATACAAGTAGAAACATACAACTTCTAAATATAAATCGCTGGCACGTCGTGCCTTTTGCAATTACAGTAAAATAAGGTACCAGTTTCCCTCCCAGCTCGTTCCCGCAGCAAGCTGCTCCGCCGGGTTCTCCAGGGGCTGCTCCTCGAGGCGAGAACACAGCCCTGCAAATGCTCCCGCGAGTAGTTGGACGCTTTGTGAAGTCGCCAGTAAATCAGGCCGCCTGCACTAGGTGAAAACTGCGGTGGCAGCGGGCCACTGTGCTAGCGCAGTGGCTGGTAGGACCCAACTCCGCGATCGGGAAGGGGGCAGCTCGCGGGGCGCTCGCGCTCCAGGCGCGCCTCTGTCCGCCCCGGCCGGCCCGCGGGGCCCCGTCCTGGCCCTGACACTGGCCGTGCGTTCAGCCCTGGCACTGAGGGCTGGGCTCAGAGATTCCCAGCTGATCTCATTGAACAGTGATTTTTTTTCCCCCTCTCTGAATTCTTTAGCTGCCAAAAGGGGGGAAAAATCAAGAGCTGCTTTTAAAAGAAGTTGCCCTTGCTGGTGCTCGGGGTAAAAATAGAGGCGGCCGCTCGAAGCGGCTTGGCCCCGGCTCCAGCTCCGCGAGCCGGGCTCGAGCGGCGGCCGCGTTCCGGCGTGATCCCCGGGAGCTGCCAGCAGGTGTTGCTCAAGGTACAGTAGCAGGCCGAGCAGCGGGACGCAGGCCGGGTGGGGGAGCCGCGGGGGGAGGGGGCAGGAAGTGAAAGAGAAACCAGGCCGAGCAAGGAAAAGTAGATGCTTGTCGGGAACTGCCCTGACCAGCTTTCCTCCTGGGCCCTTGCGTTGGGGAGGAGAAAGAGCATTCCCAGTCCAGAATATTCGACAGAAGTTATTTTAACCTGCCTGTTCCCTCTCCACCCCCAGCTTAATTTTCCGCTGAGTGAGGAGGCATTTCCAGGGTGGCTCAGCTCCCAGGTTGGGGATTCAGGTAGAGAATGATGTCACCGCTGGTGGGCCGACCTGGCAGGTGGGCACTTCAGTGGCATCCGATGGCCAACGCGGTGTGAGTCACCCATGTAGAGTCAGGGCCCTGCAGATTCCCTGAGACACAAATGTTTAGAAAGAGCCACCAGGCAGCTCAGAAATAATACCACCTATCATTTTCTCAGCACCTGCTTGACCCTGCTGAGGAGTATTGTGGATCCCACTTTGTGGATGAGTATACTGAGGCCTGTGGATATCCGGTTAGTAAGCAGTGGAACCCTGCTTCTTTTTTGCCCCCAAACTCATAAACATGTGGTATTCCCAGGACACCAGGGTTGAGCCAGGGAGAGGGGGTGGGTTTGAGGGCTCTGCAGGCCACTGCTCTCCAGAGGGCTCATCAGAAAGGGTGGGGAAGCTCCTTTCAAGAAGGGGCTGAGTCCCAATTCTAAACTGAAAGGCAGATTTGGAATTAACCACCACTGATCCTGTTTCTGTCTTTCCTTCCCAGATTCCCTCTGTTCCTCTACAGCTTAATGATTTTGTCTCCTACTTCATTTCTGCATATTCAGTTCTTAGAGTACTACCCCCCACCCCCAACCCCCAGTCACCCCAAAGCAGCTCAGCATCTACACTTTCTCTGTGTTTAGCCAAGACAGACCCTCTTACACAGCAAACTTCTGGTGTCCTAAAGGAACCTGCTTAAACTACACATCAGGAGGCCAGAGCCTCTATATTTTGCTTGTGGGCACAGTGAAAAGTTTATTTTATGCATGTTAAATCCTGCATACAAAGCAACATATCTGGTCATATGGTTTTCATTAGATCCCAATTTTGCACATTTATTCAACTTGTCATGAGTACCCAGCTTATGCTTCAGCTCTAGTCCTTCAAGCAACCCTTCTCCACCATTCTGGTCTGAAGATTCCTTCCTTCTCTGTTACTTCCCAGACTCCCTAACAACCATCTCGCCATCAAAAAGAAAAAAACACAAAACAACCACCACAAAAAAACCCTGACCCATTTAGCCATTATTTCAAGGAATTTCATTTCGTTTCATTAATCTCACATTGTATTTGTAACAACTTAAACATCATAGGACTTGAAGTTCTAACAAAGTATAATAATGTATGAGAATTTTTTTGTGAGTTAGATTGGGATTCTAAAGACCTGGAAAAGAAGGATACTTAGACAAAATTCACTAACAGGGAGTGACTATTTCCAAAGTTCTTGGTGATAAATGGTTTATGAAGCAGGCATTCAATTTCAAGATGTAAAATAATAGGTCAGAGGGTGGGGGAGGCCATCATCATATAGGTATACATATTTTCCTCTTTTTTGTCTATGAAATGTTCTTTCAAAAGTAAAATTAGAATCCCCATAGAGAGGATTGTGAATTTTCTTCCCTGTGAGAAACAATAAAATACTTTGTAAATAGAAGCAACTTTATGAAGTAACATATGTTTTATGTGAAGACATAAACCTGAATCTGAGTATGAAAAGTATGAGAATTATGTGCACCAGCAGTGAAAGAAAAGTAAAGTTGGAAGTTGGACACTCAGTGAGAGATAGTTTGAGTCCAATGTTTTTCTAAAAGGTAGTCTAGTCAGTCAGAGGTTTAACTGGCTTAGTGATCACCAAACAGTGTCACAGCAGCCAAGAAAGGCTTTCCATTAGATAATGAATTATGAAATATGTCTCACACTGGAGAAACCAGTCATCTGCTGATGTCATGATGATTCTAACCAATCCCAAACAAAGCCCCAGCCCTCCTTGGTTTGAGTGGTACCAATGTGTGAGTGTACAAATAAGTAGTACAGTATAAAACTTCACAGTGCCAAAACCATGAAGAGGAACTCCTCGGACAGCTCTTACCACATGATCCAAGAGTCTGCTGGTGAAAGAGAGAGGACCGGAAAGGTAACGCTTTTTCACTCTTAACTTATGTATGAGCTATTTACACATTCATAGAGTGGTTAGAAGAAATTTTACAACTTAGTGGCATTCCCATGCACATGGTGATTTGTACCTTTGGATATTATTTAGGCAGGGTAATACAGCTTTTAAGAGCAGAGCGGGCAAATATATTGCATGTTTATACAACCCATTCAGCACATAAATACAAGTACATATGCTACAGAGAAAGCTATTTTCAAGAGTCACATTCACAAACAGTAGAGTCAGGGAAACACACACACATACATACAGAGAGAATCCAAATATTGGTAACTTGCACTCATCTAAATGCTACTACTAGGACTCTTGGGTTGTTTGGAGTTATTAAACTTTTAGTTCTATTTCAAACTTTCTTGCAAACTTAATTAGATTACAAAATGCTTTGGGTACTGTCTATGTGATGTCAAATGGCTGGATTATGTGAAGTACTGTATTTCTAAGATGGTTTTTATTAAACAGTTACAATGCAAATGCCCCCCTTCCCATACTCTTTTACCACTCCCCACTAAAGAAAATTAGACACTTTAAGGAATGTTGACAAAGTCTTAAAAATAATATAGCAGAGTGACTGATGGTCCTAAGGTGAAATCCCAAAGGTGATAGATGGCTTGTAACAGAGAAAGTCTTGCAAATAGTTGTTTTGGAAAAAGAGGACAGCGTATCCAATTCAGAAAGGCATTGTTCCCTGTGCAGACTGTAACTTCAACTTACTGTCACCATTTTCTCCCCCTCCTCCCCTTGCCCTCAGGTCTTATGCTTGTAGTAATGACATTTACTAACTTTTTCTGCCCAAAGTGCATTGCTCAACTCTAATACTTTGAACATACTAGGTGTCAGATAGAAGCTGACTGTTTCTACGGAGCCTGAGAGAGCTTATGTGTGTGAATGTGAAAGAAACCAAGAGGGAAGGAAAGCTTTAACAGATGGACCTCTTAAAGATACTTCTGCAAGATAAAAGCAATAAGGCAAAAAATGAAAGAAGGGTTGGGGGGGAGAATAAAAAAAACTCAGAGCGGCATTGTTTAAAAATTCACATTTTTCTTTTTCTGTGAACACTGAAATCCATGATGATTTCATCTGTGCTGTTCCTTTGAGGAAAAAAGAAGCCGTCAAGGGGCCAGTCCATGAACACACTGGTCCGGGGCATGGAGGGGGCAGGCTGGAAAACTACCACATGACAGAGAAAGTAATTTGCCAATATATTTTAGAGATTCCTTTCCCATAGGACCAGTTATTTAAGTCATAGGAGTGCACTATTTGTATAAAATAATGTGGGAAAGGCCAAATGGATTTTGCATTTTGTCTGTGAGGACAAGCGGTGGTAGGCTGTAATTTGCGTGTGTGTGTGTGTGTGTGTGTGTGTGTGTGTGTGCAGGGCAGAAGGGGGCGGTGGCTGGGGAGAGGGGAAAGAGCTCCATAGGACACGAGCATGTGAAATGCTGCCTGCCTGCCTGAGGATCTTTCAATGCCCGGCTGCCTTTTGCAGTCGGGAAACACAGAGTGTGTTATATGACCCCCCCCCCCCCCACAACAGAAGTTCTATTGCACTCCGCTCAGATCTCCTGCCTGGGTGAGGACCCTGAACATTTAAATATGAATGAATGGGGAACCGGAGGATCTCCAGAATTCCCTCCGGCTAGAACAATCCCCTGGCCCCTGCACACGCTGGCCCCTCGCCCCTGGGCGACCTCCACAGTCTGTCCCCGGCCTCCCGGAGCCCTGGGCCCCCCTTGCAGGCTCGTAGGCGGGTGGTCACCTGGAGCGGTGGCTAGGCAGGGTGCAGGCGCTGGGGCGAACTGTTCCCATCAGGTCCTCCCCGTTGATTGAGACAGGGCGCTGGTTTGGGGTTTTCTTTCCCTTCCAAAAGAGGAAGAAGGTGAAGCAAGGGGACTGGGTAGAAAAAGAAAAAAAAAAAAAACGAAAAAAGAAGTAGAACAAAATGAGGAGAATTTCTTTCAGAAGGGAAAGTAGAACTCCCGAGAATGATGATATTTGAAGAGAGGTGTGTGTGAGGGAGCGACAAGCAGAAGGAGAGCAGCCTGTCAGAAAACGGGCCGTCCCTCCCCTTGCAGATCGCAGCCCTTACTCGCACACAAACTCCCTCCCTCGCCCATTCACGCACTCACTTAGGGCCAATCGGTCTCTCCCTCTCCCTCTCCCCGTGTCTCCCTTCCTCCCTCCCTCCCTTCCACCCCCTCCTCTCCCTCTCTCCCTTCTCTCCCTGTCTCTCCCTCCCTCCCATCCTCTCTGTCTCTGTCTCTCCCCCCCACCCTGTCTCTCCCTCCCTCCCTCCCTCCTTCTCTCTTACTCGAGACC
Source organism: Manis pentadactyla (assembly GCF_030020395.1). Lineage (NCBI taxonomy): Eukaryota > Metazoa > Chordata > Mammalia > Pholidota > Manidae > Manis > Manis pentadactyla. Next base: position 51,402,391 of record NC_080025.1, read on the forward strand.
GTCAGAACTCTCCTCCCTGACAGCCACAAACCTACAGCAACTGACTGCATTCAGAGAGGGAACCTGCAAACAAAACTTCACAGAAAACTTTTTGTTCTTGTTCCAGAGAATTTGCTGAAGAGGAGAAGCAAAAAAAAAAAAAAAAAGAGGAGAGAGAAAAAAAATCTGTGCGTGAGGGGGGAGGAAAAGCAGGGCCTTTTAAAAAGGCAATCACAACAACTTTTGCTGCCAGGATGCCCTGGCTTTGGCTGAGAGGATTTCTGTTGGCGAGTTGCTGGATTATAGTGAGGAGTTCCCCCACCCCGGGATCCGAGGGGCACGGAGCGGGCCCGGACTGCCCGTCCTGCGCGCTGGCTGCGCTCCCAAAGGATGTACCCAACTCTCAGCCCGAGATGGTGGAGGCCGTCAAGAAGCACATTCTAAACATGCTGCACTTGAAGAAGAGACCCGATGTCACCCAGCCGGTGCCCAAGGCGGCGCTTCTGAACGCTATCCGAAAGCTGCATGTGGGCAAAGTGGGGGAGGACGGGTATGTGGAGATAGAGGATGACATCGGCCGGAGGGCAGAAATGAATGAACTTATGGAGCAGACCTCGGAGATCATCACGTTCGCGGAAGCAGGTTGGTGCGGGCATGGGGGTGGGGGAGGGCGGCGCTGCCGGCACAGTCCTGGAGGAACTTCGGTGCCTCCAGCTGCAAGCGGCCCGGGAAGGTCGTGCGTCCTAGGTGAGGGCGGCGGACGGGCGGGGGCCCCGGCCGGGAGGGGACCGCGCCTGCCCGGAGCGGCGCGCAGGTCGCCGGCTCGCGCACCCGGCTCGGCTCAGCCGGCGCCCCAAGGAGCCAGCCCGGAGCTGGACGCCGCTCGGGCAGAGACGCCCTCGCTGCCCCTGGAACCAGGTCTGCGCAGCTGGAGGAAGCCGGGCATTTTCGGGGGGCTGGGCTCGCCCAGGAGGCTTCCGAACCCCATCCAAAGTTTTTATCGAGGTGGGGGTGGGGGTGGGGGTCAGAGTGTGGGATCGGGGTGGACGGACACAGATGAAGTTATTGTCTTAAAAGAAACCTTCTCTTTCAAAGTCCAATCAGGGGCCTCATTGGAGAAGCAGGGCATTTTAGCGACAGTCACTTTACCTTTAGGAACTGTCTGTCAGGGCACAGGCACCACATTCTAGGCAGTAAAGAGCGGCTCTGGGGGACAGCTGACACTGAACCAGCAGTCACTTTGGGAACACTGACTTTTGCTCTCTGAACCAAAAAAATAAATAAATAAAAAAGAGTTTTGTTCTCTGTAAAGTTACTAAGAGCTCTCTGCCAAGGAATGCGACCTTGACAAAGTGCTCTCAGATACTAGGCTGACTCCCTCACTCAATCCTTAAGAGGAAGAACTTTAATAAATAGATTCTAATCGTTGGCGCAGGACCACACTAACCTGTTGCTGAATAGAAAATACCTGTCAGGAGTGCAGCCACAGACCTGGAGCCAGGTTATTTTTACAGTTATATGACACACATCCTCCTGCATGCCTGGAAGCCTAGGCACGCCTGGGCACACAGATGTGTGAGTGCCTTGTTACTTTCATGGTAATGCCAGGCTAAAAAATTGTCTCCCTTGCCAAATCCATTTGAAAGGAATGCCATTGTTTTGTTTGGTAGAGCATATGGCCAGTAAAGTATGTGCAGGGACTCCCAGCATTTCTGTTTAAAAGTTTGCTGCAGCAGTATAAACAATTAAGGCAACACTCAGAATTTCCAATCCTGAAAACCTGTTGACTCAGATGTTCTGTTTTCAAGAAAACCATGCAAGACCTGAGCATCCTTCTAGGGGAGCAGATAACCTGCAGGCTTCCTGACTCCTCTGCAGGAGAAGCCCTGGTGTCCTGCAAGCTTCCCGACAGGGCAGTGTTGCTCTCTCACCAGAAGCTTCTCTTTTACAGAAGGTCTTTCTTTCTCTAGGCTCTTTCTTGGTGCAGCCCCCAAAGGACATGGTAATTATGATTTTGTCTTTGGAAGCCTATTGAGGAAAAAAGTCATGTTGGAGTTTTCAAGTTGCCGCCTAATTTTTCTCAGCCTTTCCTGGTGGCAAGATAGGAAGGAACAAAGTGCTTAGTGACATTGGGTCCTTTGCAGGGAATGAGTCCAGTGGTCTAGAGGTCTGTTCCCTGTCCTGACACAAAGGGACCCTGTGTATGTTTTTATATGCCAGCTACCACACATGATGGCCTGAGTTGCAGCTCTGGCTCAACGGGCTTTGCCTGCATCATAGGACTAAATATATCTACACCTTTGCCCATCGTAAATATACACCTGGTATGAGCAACATGCCCTTCTGCCTGACTTACCTGACTTATCCATCAAATCACTCTCTTAGCATTGAGAAATTTTGCAGGGAAAGAATTTGACCTTTTACATTCTTTCTTACTTATGGCCTTCATCTCAGTGTTGATCTTTTTCACATTTATATGAAATCTTGCCATTCTTCTACTTTTCTGTTAGGGGTTTAGTTTGAATGAAATTGAACTCCTTTTTTTTTTTTAAAAAAAAAGGTGATTCATTTGACCCACACTTTGAATAAAGTTTAAGATTTATAATGGGAAACTCCTAGTTGAGTTTGCAGCTTGACTTTAGGTGAGTTGCTAAGTTCTTAGAAAATGTTTTTTGCACTCACTTGTTTTTTTCATCTGAGAAGTTCATACATCACCTTCAAGTGATTTATGATAATTTCACAGATTTGATGATTGCTACATGGACATCTACTTTCCAAAGAAAGTACCATGTGAGTATTTTGGTGCTCATTTTGCTAACCCAGAAAAGAATTTTGTCATCTGAATTTGACTATAGTGAATATAAGAAGATGTCTTTGTTGCATTCGGTGTAATTTGACCTTAATACTTGAACTAAGTCCAACGTTAAAATTTTTGGAGAACAGCAAAAGGCACTCATTTTTCTCTATAAAAATTTTTATACAGCATAGAATCCAGTCAGTAAGTGTCCTCCATGCGCATGTCACAGTTGCATGCCCACAGCTGTACCTTTCGACCTCAGGACCTCTCAGTTTGGAGGACTCATGTTGAAATTTTGCCTCAACTCTCCTGGATGGTTAAATAAAGCCAAACCCTGGTCCAGAAGTGAAGGGACTACAACAATTGCCTAGAACTCTTTGACCTGAATTTGGCCTATTGTGCACAGGTGGAAGATGCCCCATCTTTGTAAAAGTGATATGAGTTGTTATGGACTAAGTGGTGAGGATTTGCTCTCAGGCCCTCTGAAATGTATCCCAAAAAGTAAAAATTATTTCCTTCTTACATATGTCACCTGAGATTGCTCCCCAAGATTGTCATGTTAGTTGCCTGGCTGTCAGAAAATCCTCTGTGCTTACCTTAGTACTTTAAAAGAAAAGAAGAAGGGACGCATAGAGTCAAGCCACTATCACTGTAACTAAAGTCAGTGTCCTTCTGGATTGCTCTGTCTTATTTTGATTCGTGACAACATCTGGTCTGTCAGTGTACAGTCACAATACACCACTCAGTGTCCATACTTGGCAGGTCACTTAGCAACTGATAGCACTTGTTGAAGAAAAGATAGGGAAAGAAAGAAATGGAACACCAAGAAATGGGAAATGCTCACACAGCTCAGGTATGGTTGTGAAAGTAACATGTAAATCTCCCCTCTTGGGGGAGTCTAGTTATAGAAAATTTGAGTTAGAAATGTACACATCCCAAGCAGAGTCTCAGGAGCCTTGCTTGCATGACCGTTTTCCCCTTTACCAGAAGGCCATCTCAAGGTGGAGTCCGCTGCCACCATTCCATTGCAGTCATCCGAACTTCCCAGGGCTTTATCCCCCACTGAAGGCTGCCTCTAGAGGTTACACGCTTTTGTCTCTGGTTAATGGGAATTGGTCAGCCACAAGAGGGCGCATTCCAAAGACTTTTGCTCCTTCCCAGTTAATCAAGGGAAAGGCAATTTCACCTACTGGGAAGCTCCAGTGTGTAGCACTCTCATCTTGGTAATTATCAGGTACCTCCTGCTTCCTCTCATCCTCCAGAGGTTAGTACTTTATGAGAAGGGAGGAATGTGACTACCTGTCATACATTAAATGAGACAGAAAGAAAGGAAGTGGGAATTCTGGTGATCCATGTGAACATTCCAGAGCTCTATGGAAGACAGGAATGATACATTTCAGAAGCAAACAAGGCAGAGTGTAGAGAAATGTGACTGTGAATCATCAGCAGTAGTGATTTGCTCACACGTCCTTCCCTAATACGGCCACCTGAGCTTTCACCAAAACGGCTTCCGTCTCCCCTGGCCTCCTTGCCTTGGCCTGCCTCATCAACCCTTTTCACTAGCGACAAAAGACAAGTGACTTCGAACAGGGAGGGAAAGGCTATTTCTTTCATACCTGTGTGAACATGGTAAACAGCTTCAGAGGATGTGCTTTGTTTCGGAACTGAGAGTGTGGGGAGAAACGGTGGAGAAAAGATGCCTAGTGGACTGGGCCTGGGAAGGAGGAGGGTGGGAGTGGGTCAGGGAGCTGTCAAGGTAGAAGTTCAGTCTTCGTATTTGGAGAACTGCGAGTCATACCTTCCCAGGCACTTTTCATGAAAACACGTATTTGTCTTGGCCCCTCTTCTGCTAAAATATACTCAAGCATGATCTCTTAGCTGTACTTCAGATTTCTTCATACCCGATGGGCTCCTAGATCCAAAACCAAAAGTGTGAAAAGTTCTCAGGAATTCTGGAAGAAGTCTGAAATTCTGTGGGTTGAAACCTAATGATTTTTCTCTCCTTCTTTTAGGAACATAGAACCCCTTTCTCTCTAAAAATTTAACCTTCTTTATCATCACCATGTATATAGAAGGGGCTGGGATGTGACAATTCAATAGCAGATCCTAAGGAAAGAGATTAAGACAAAAAAAATCAGTCTAGGTAATTTATGACTAAACCCATAGTTCTCCTGCAGGCAAGACCATCTACTGTAGGCTAAAAGGGGCATAACTGCTAAGACCTCACTTGCTGCCTTGGCAGAAACCCCTGGGAACGGTCCAAAAGCAAAGTCGGGTCTTCAGAGACACACATGCAGTAACCAGTCACTCGGTACGCTCCTACCAGTGAGGGACTATACCATGTCTAGGCACAGTGAAAGCTTGGTGAAAAGTGGAAAACTAAAGCCACAGTCACATGTTACAGGGAAGCTTTCCCCCCACGGTGAGTTTAAATCTTCTATAAACAACAAGGCTTTCCGCATTCACATTAGAGACACAATTATTACCCATATGTAGAAAGGCAGCATACTTTAAGCCGGACCCTGGTGAGGAAAACAAAACTATACAGAAATGAAGCACTGCGCGTATGGTTGCTTATTTCACTGGAAATGTTCATCCGCCCACAAATCTAGGGTGCTGGGGTTGGGGAGGAGCAGCATTTTGCGTCCTGCTGTGGGTGCTTGGCTGCTTAACCCTTGGCTCGCCTGCTTTCATGGTTGAGCTAGTAAGAACGTTTGGAAAATTCTGAAAGCAAAGGAAAATGTGTTTTCAGGTGTTTTTACTTCCAGCTTCCACCATCTTTGCTCTGTCCAGTCCCTCCGGCCCGGCAACATGTCAGAGGTGTTCCCTGTAAGGTACAATATTTATTCCTCCTACCCATTTTTGTGCACTTTTTTTTTCTCTCCCTTTGGTATGAGTCTACAGAGCTCATAGAGGTTTAAGTGATGAAATATTATCACCCACACGGGTTTGCGTGGGACTTTCTTAGTGAATTACTCAGGCAGAGCAGGCTGTGATACAAGCCTGCTCACAAGCCTCGGGAGGGAAAAAATAGCACAGAGGATGAAAAGAGTATTATCAGAGAGTAGGTAATGACAGGTTAGCAAAGCCACCAGCTATATCTAGCTAGATAGGCAAGAGTGTAGGAACCCAGTGCACACCTGCATAAACTAAGGCTGTACCTGCTCACAAAGCATTGTGGGAAGGCTTCCATTTCAGGATTTTATAGCAGGAGATCTTTAAATCAAACCTGAAACTGATTAGCAATTGATCCTCAGCCTTAGGCAATCTCCTTACATTTTTTCATTTGCTGTGCATAAAGGTTTGAAGATTGGAGCATCCTGAAACACCACTACAGTATAGCAAGCTCTTCTAGGGTGAAATACAGATAAAGGGAATATGATCAGATTTTTTTTATACCTAAGAGATGTGAGGGTTGTGGTATCTTTCTGAGATCTACAGCCCTGATAAATATTAATTCCATTTCAGCTTCCATTTGCCTCAATCTCCCCACCCCCCTTCTGCAATGAAAGCTAAATGTAAAAGAAAATATAGGCACAGCTTAATAAGTCAGAATACAAAAGAACTTTTAAAATGTACCTGCAGGTAAGGTAGACATTAGGAAGACTTGAATCTCTCTCTTCCCCCTGTTCTCCTGAGCATTATGGCAACAGCATTTTCATGAGATTGGATCTCAGTTTTATTTTTTTTTCCCTGATAAAATGTCATGCAATATACAAATGGCAGTTCCAGAAATGGACACCAAGAGAAGGAGGCGACAGGCATGTCAATTAGAAGGGGGAAAATCCAAATGTCTGAAATATGGGGGAGAGATACAGCACGCAGGCAATGGATGCAAACACAGGGAACAGAGTCTTTTAGCTCAGATAATTAAACCAACGCATAAATCCATCCTGCGCCCCCCCGCAAATACAGGCAATTCCATACAGTTAATTACCAACCGGGACCAGGTTGAAAGTCATTTTATGATGACTCTCTGATCCTAATATAACAGCACCTGACAGATTGAGCCCCCTCTAATGAGTACTCTCTTTGTACAATCCTCTCTCAGGAACACTAAATCATTTGCTTCCAAGTACAGCTGCCTGTGAAGAAGGGGTGGGGCTATATCATGCTTTAGAAACCGGCTCTTGTGAAACGAGGGGCCCTCCGTCCTGTGGGCTGTGACTGGAAGCAAGTGTCCTCAGCCTCGCTGGCCTTTCAGAAGCAATTTGCTCTTGCTGTCACTGGTTCAAGTGGGTCAGTTAGCCCTCCCTCCCTGCCCACCACCCCTGCCTCCCCCTCCCGGCATCTGAGACTCCTCTGGACTTCATTCATGGAAAGCCTGATGTGTGAGGTCCGCAGTGCCATGTGGCCTCTCACTTTACCTGAGGACCATTTCCCCTCACCCTTGGCTCCTCCTGTCAGGCATGGGTAAAAGCAGAGCGGGGCCTGTGGGAATTAGTTACCTGAAACCCACAGAACTTTCCCATCCTGGGGAATGAGGCAGTTCCACACTCTCCAGTTTCACACTCTTTCCTAGAAAAACAAAACACAGCCTTGTGCCCTCTGGCTTCTCTAATTTAGCAGCTACTATCTCTCTGTCAGTAGAGTGGCACCCTGAGCAGTTTAGGGTTTTAGAATATGGCCTGCAGAGAGGCAGGAGGGAGAACAGCAGGTAGCTTGTTGAGATTCTCAGTGGGGCAGGGTGGATGCACTGGAGGGAGCCCGCACGTCTTCAGTGGGGCAGGGGAGGCTGGGTGGCTTCCGGTAGCCTTGGCCTCTGCTTTTGGAAGGACCCTACCACTTAAAATCTGCTGCTGATTGTCGTTTGTGATTTAAATGATTAAGCTCTCCTTCCTGGAATTTTCTCTTCCGCTTTCTTAAAAAACCAACACCACCACCAAAACCATGAATTTTTAGTAAAGGGGGAATATGTTTTGAAAAAAATCATGCTTCCTAGAAAAAAAAGAAAGAAAGAAAAAAACAGTTTCCCCCTCTAACTGCTGCCCGCTTTGGTGATCTAATCATAAACTCATAAACTTGGCTTTATTATTCATTTCAACTCCTGCCAGAGACCCAAGGTGGAGTCAAAGGGACTCCCCTCTCTACCACCACCGATGTGGCCAACGTCCTGGCAAGTTTATACAAAGATGCCAGAGAACCCTTTGTATCCGTTTGTAGCTCTTCTTGGCCCTGACCTCTGTGAATTTACCACTCTCATAACCAGTGTGCAGGGCGAGTTAAATTAAGAACAGAATCTACAGTGTGCAATGCACAGAAATGCCTGCCTTCTGCTGCAGAGAACTTGAAACGGTGCCTAAAATTTATAGTACCGTAAATATCTCAGGGCTGAGAGTGATAAGTATGGCTGGATTTCCGTTAGCTATAGAAATCCAGGCAAGGCGACCCTCCTAGGGAGTTGTGAGTTCTAAGATGAGCTTCTCAGAGATTGTCCTCAGATTTGCACACGGGAAGCACAGACACTGGACAGTTGTAAGCAGGTACACACAGAAGGTGGTCATGAAAAGTGGGTATGTTTCTTATACCACTGAATGGTAGGGAAAATACTTGATTGAAGAATTCTGACCTGGACACCTGCTCCTTACAGTAAATGTTGCTGCATGAATAAACATACAGGTGCTTATGGAAAGAGAAGGAAATAGATGATTTTCTAATTTTAGAGTTAGGCAAGAACTTAGTGCTTGCTGAATCCAACTGCCCTGCCAGGGTAGGGATTTCCTCTCTTTTAGCAGCAGCTGCTGTAATTGGGGCTCATTAAACTGCATTCAAAAGGAAAGGAGGCAGAAATGGGGGATGCAGAGGTAGGAGATGGATCTCTTAATCTAATATAACTCAATGCTCAGGTTGCCTCCATTTGTTAATAAGGAATCAGGAAATTGCCTACTTGCTGCTAAACAGTGGGCTATGGACAGTGAACAAAACTGAGACGTATAGGGCCTCGGACCTGAGGTGTCCTAAACTAGACTGGCAGAAAGCAGTGCGGGAGGAGAGATGCAGCGCAGGCTTTGTGAGGAAGTGGTGTCACCCCACCTGAAAACTGAAGCTTTACTAAGGGCAGGCTTGATAAGCACCTGAGGATGGTGTGCTGGGAGCTGGAGTTTTCTAAGTGGGAAAATCTGCAGGTGTCACTGCCTGGAGGTGAGGAAGTGCACGGGCTGCGCATGGCCTCAGACAAATGCCATGAGCCTGGACCAAAGAGAGTGGGGCTGTAGTTGGATGTGGGGGCAGTTCAGGCAGAGCCCAGAGTCGTAGGCAGTATATGTTTTATATTGAGGGCAGTGATGACTCTGTAAAGGGCTGGCATGAGCAGATCCGCCTTTGGGGAAGATTCCTTTACCTGCGGCTTGGAGGAATGATTGGAGAGGGGCCTGGCTCCATGCCAGACAGGTAAACCAAAGAAAAGGCTGCCGCCAGGTCCCCGGGGAGATGTGGTGGGGGAAACAGGTTGTGGCCGAGCAGGAGGCGGCTAGCTTGGTGGGCACACCCTGCACGGACTTACCCTGTGGGGCATGTTTGCCAATTAGAGTAGGCATGATGACACTCCCACACTTCCTAGAGCCTACAGTATGTTTCATCTGTCACCCCATTTGATCCTTCCAAACCTGTGGGCGTATGGGTCAATTGTCATTATGTCATTCCCATTTTCCAGAAGATGACACTGAGATTAAGTCAACACACAGACCCTCAGGCCCCCCCAAACATTCAGATCCAGGCTGTCTTCTTCTAGAGCAAGAGTTGGCAAACTTTCTCTGGGAAGGTACAGAGAGTAAATATTTCAAACTTTGTGAGTGAGACAGGCTCTGTCCCAGCTCCTCAACTCCATCTTCTAGTGCAAAAGCAGCCATAGACAACCTATAAAGAAACAAGCATAGCTGTAGTCCAGTAAAACTTGATTCACGGGCACTGGAGTTTAAATTTCGTAAAATTTTCATGTGTCACAAAACACCATTTTTCTCTGACCATTTAAAAATGTCAAAATCATTCTTATGGCCCATGGGTCATCCACTGGCCAAGCCCTGTGGGAGCCAGTGTCATGGAGGGCTGGCACTGGCTTCAACTTGGGGTGGCTGTGAGCACCAGAACTAACGTGTGTCCCTGCCTCTCTCTCATGCTGTGTTTCATCTTCAGGCATGACCAGGAAGACGCTGCACTTTGAAATTTCCAAAGAAGGCAGTGACCTGTCGGTGGTGGAGCGTGCAGAAGTCTGGCTCTTCCTGAAGGTCCCCAAGGCCAACAGGACCAGGACCAAGGTCACCATCCGTCTCTTTCAGCAGCGTAAGCACCCACAGGGCAGCCTGGACGCCGGGGACGAGGCCGAGGAAGTAGGCTTCATGGAGGAGAGGAGTGAACTGTTGATATCGGAAAAGGTGGTGGACACTCGCAAGAGCATGTGGCACATCTTCCCTGTGTCCAGCAGCATCCAGCGCTTGCTGGACCAGGGCAAGAGCTCCCTGGACATTCGGATTGCCTGTGAGTACTGCCATGACACCGGCGCCAGCCTGGTGCTCCTGGGCAAGAAGAAGAAGAAGGAAGAGGAGGCGGAAGGAAAGAAGAAGGATGGAGAAGCAGGGGCCGGGGTCGACGAGGACAAGGAGCAGTCCCACAGACCTTTCCTCATGCTGCAGGCCCGCCAGTCTGAAGACCACCCGCACCGGCGGCGGCGGCGAGGCTTGGAGTGCGACGGCAAGGTGAACATCTGCTGTAAGAAACAGTTCTTTGTTAGTTTCAAGGACATTGGCTGGAACGACTGGATCATCGCACCCTCCGGCTACCACGCCAACTACTGCGAGGGCGAGTGCCCGAGCCACATCGCAGGCACGTCGGGGTCGTCACTGTCTTTTCACTCGACGGTCATCAACCACTACCGCATGCGCGGTCACAGCCCCTTCGCCAACCTCAAGTCGTGCTGTGTGCCCACCAAGCTGAGACCCATGTCCATGCTGTACTATGATGATGGGCAGAACATCATCAAAAAGGACATCCAGAACATGATCGTGGAGGAGTGCGGGTGCTCATAGAGCGCCGGCAGCGGGGGGACGGGAGCAAGTTGTCCAGAGAAGACAGTGGCAAAATGAAGAAATGTTAAAGGTTTCTGAGTTAAAACAACCAGAAAAAAAAAAAAAATAGAAATTAAAAAAAAAAAACCTGTAAACAAAAACCTGAAACAGATGAAGGAAGATGTGGAAAATACTTTAGCCAGGGCTCAGAGATGAAAAGGCGCAGGAAAGGGGAATTGGGAGGGAAAGGGAGACCGAGTGCCCTTGGTTGCTTCTGATATCAAAGTGGTGACGTGAGTTGCTTCAAAGGGAGTATTGTCCTCTCCTTTCCCGTTCCCTTTCAGCGTGAGCCTTGAAGTCAGCTTGTCTAGTCAGCAGTGATGTGGGCTAGTACAACCCAAATCATCCAGAAAGCCATGAGTTTGAAAGGGCCAGATACGGGCACTTTCCCACCCAATTACCCAGGTTGTAAGGTATGTCTGTGTGACCCTCTCTCTGTGTATATCAGCCCGTGCACACACACACACACAGACACACACAGACACACACAGACACACACACACACACACACACACACACACACACACACACACACATGGAGGCATTTCCATACCCCACATACACACATGTACTGGTAAGAGAACAACGGAGCGCAGGTGGTGTTACTTTCTTTTTCTGCACCACTTTTGCCACAGAACAAAACAAAAACCAACAAACAAAAAAATGGGAAGAGTGAGAGATCAAGGAAAAAAGAATACCAAGTTACATTTCGTTAAGGTGCTTATGATCTTAGAACTATGCAACCTAATAGGTTTGAAACTGTTTACCTGAGAGAGAACAAAATGAGAGACTTTTTTGTATTGGAAGTAACCTGATTAATTTTTATTTTCTTCAAGGAGAGATACTTGAAAGGAATATGTTTGTCCATCTGTTGGATCCAAACATTTCTATATTTTGTAAATGTTGTTTTTTTTTTATCGTTTACTATTTGCACTACAATGGTGTTTGACCTGTCTAATCCTTATTTAACAAGTATTTTCTTTGGGTGGGGGAGGGGGGGTTAAGAGCTGCACTTAATGTGAGCTATAAAAGAACTGCTACAGCACACAAAATAGCTATTTTTATTATTATAATTATAATTATTATTATTATTTTGTACCTTAAAAAATAGACACATACACCAAAGACATTTGTGTGAGCCTTTAAACAGTCTGTCTGTGGTTGGTATCATTCACCATCAATGAGTCAGGGGTCAGGATTCAAAGTTGAGTCGGGTGGATTGTGTTCAGGCTTAAATGACCTGAGATGTTTGGTTTTTGACTCCTTTTACATCCATGAAACAGGACATTTCATACTGGATGTACAGTAGTTGTACACTGTTGGATATCAAGTTCAATCAAATTCATGGAACGCTACATGCTTGTATGTGTATATATACATTGCTTGTGCATATGCATATCTGTGTGTATATATACATGTATCACATCATGTCCAGACACATTTTTAAGCACTTCAGGCTGTCATTTTTTAATGTTCTTAAAGCAATGAATGTTTGTGTGCAAAACACAGTATTTTTAAGAAGGATAGGCTATAGTTTTTGCTTTTACTCTGAACTAGGTGGGCACATTTCAAAAATTGGGATGGGAAAAAGCCAGGAAATTCCAGTGAATATTCAGCAAGACCCTCTTTCAATGCACAGGGATCCAATTCCCTCCCTCTTTCTTGTTCTCCACCCCCATTCGACAAGTTATTCCCCACAGGGAAAACAGGAAACTCTTGTTCATCAAAGCTCTAGGCTGATTTTTTTTTTTTTGTAACTTGTATTTATCATCTATTGGAATCAATCTTAAATTAGAAGCTTTTTCAGAAAAAAAATGAACCCTTTAGGCCAGAATAAAGAATTGGATGCTTTTTTTTTCTTTTTTAACAATTAAGACCTGGCTGTGAGAAGTATTACCTGCTCAGTGGGTTGAATAATGTTGTTGTCAATAGTTAAGAGATAAATAATTTGGGGAAAGGTGTTAAGAGAGTGGGAGTGAGCAAGAGAACATTTAGGATGGCAGGGATTTTTATTAATAAGAATTCCTAATATTATAACTTACAGCCAAAACTCTTTGATGCATGTTTGTAGGTTTTGATTCAGATGCAAAAAGAAAAAAAAACACAACACTTTGTTTTATAAATATTACAGTACATGCTTAAAGCTAAATACCTACTAATTTATTCCACAGTATTTAACTTGCCTGGAACAGCTAATAACTTATTCATTTTATGTACTTTTTGAAATATAAGAGCCTTATTTTTACTGACTTGTTTGTAGTTTGTAAGAAGTGGAAAAAAATTCTGATAATTGATGAAAATTATATTCATTCATATTCTGTAAAATATTGAAGCTTTCAGCCCTATGTCAATTCATAGATTTTAAAAAAATTATAAGAAAATAAAATGTCAGTGAGAAACTAAACATTACAAAAGATGGTTTAGCCCTTCTTGAGAAATATGTTAAGTCAGTGTCCTGTAACATTAGGCTGTTTGTATGGAGGTAAATTACTTAATGTCATTACTGGGCAGATATACTTCCTACACTGTAGAGGTCTATCCTTTCTTATGTAGGAAATACTACATGTATTGCATGAGAGTGGACTCTATTGATAAAGTTTGAGAGAGAGAGCATGCAAAATTGGTACTTCCTCACTCTTGACCATGGATGGACCAGGAAACCACGCAGGTGGGGAAGGTGGGTGTGGTGAGAAGAGCTTTGAAGGATAGATGATGATGTTCAACTTTGCAAATTTCCATGAAAACCTTTGAGGGCCTTTTGAACTGCTTCTTATTTGTTACTGGAACTAATAATGGAATCTATGAAAATAGCGTGAGGAACCAAGTACTAGCTCACGGTGCAATGGCAGAGACGGCCAAGGCAACAGAAAAAGCGAGATGTTAAAAAGACCTCTGAGGCTTGTTTTTTTGCCCCCATTCATCTCAAATATATCTGCCATCTTTTTAAGCCTTTTAAGATGGGGTTTGATTACTGGTCACAGTAATTAGCAGCAGGGCAAAGTGAAATTCCATAGGACCATGTTTTAATGGAATGATATAATTTAAATAAAATTATTTTAAAATAATTAAGTTATCACACATCCATAAGCTTTAACCTTATTTCAGTAAACGTGGATGTAGAATTGCAAATTGCTACTATATTTAATAATATTGGAAGATATGCAGCCTTGTGAACAACCACACTTTTCATGTAACAGCAGGAGGCCAAAAGATAATGCTTTTACATTCTGCCATATTAGGTTCTTCATAGTATATTGTCCTTGAAACAAAGGTGGCTCTACCTGATCTTAAAACATCTTTCTACTCTTTCTCTAGGACTGATCTCCAGGCTCTTAAAATCTACCCATACCAATCTTAAAAGCTCTAAAAAGCATCTGTTCCCAGATATCTTTGAGGAATGACAAATAATTTGTAGTTTGGATTGACATTTTCTTTTTCTTCTTTTTTTCCAAAGAGCAAGGTAAATTCCAGCACAGTGAGTTGGGATTTCTTGTATCTGAAGACCAACCAATCTCATATATATTTAAGATTGATTCCACATTCTGTTTTTCAAGGAGAATGCCTGCATTTTCCTCTGAGGAAGTGCAAGTGCATTTTTTTCACCCCCATGGGCTTGGACCTAGGTGACTCTATAAAACAGAGAACACTACAGCCTCAGTTGTATTAAGCTTAGATTCAAATTATCATGTTCATTCGAAAAAATGGTTTCCTGTGGGCCTTTTGGCAACTTCCCTTTTCAATGTAGAGACAAACTTAGTCACCCTGAAAACCTACACAATAAATGAAACTTGTAGATGTGGGCAGAAGGTTTGGGGGTGGACATTGTATGTGTTTAAATTAAACCCTTTATCACTGAGAAGCTGTTGTATGGGTCAGAGAAAATGAATACTTAGAAGCTGTTCACATCTTCAGGAGCAGAAGCAAACCACATGTCTCAGCTATATTATTATTTATTTTTTATGCATAAAGTGAATCATTTTTTCTGTATTAATTCCTAATGGGTTTTACCCTCTATTTAAATGCTTTGAAAAACAGTGCATTGACAATGGGTTGATATTTTTCTTTAAAAGAAAAATATAATTATGAAAGCCAAGATAATCTGAAGTCTGTTTTGTTTTAAAACTTTTTATGTTCTGTGGTTGATGTTTGTTTGTTTGTTTGTTTTTACTTTGTTTTTATTTTTTTGGCATACTACATGCGGTTCTTTAACCAATGTCTGTTTGGCTAATGTAATTAAAGTTGTTAATTTATATGAGTGCATTTCAACTATGTCAATGGTTTCTTAATATTTATTGTGTAGAAGTACTGGTAATTTTTTATTTACAATCTGTTTAAAGAGATAACAGTTTGATATGTTTTCATGTGTTTATAGCAGAAGTTATTTATTTCTATGGCATTCCAGCGGATATTTTGGTGTTTGCGAGGCATGCAGTCAATATTTTGTACAGTTAGTGGACAGTATTCAGCAACGCCTGATAGCTTCTTTGGCCTTATGTTAAATAAAAAAACCTGTTTGGGATTTATTATTTTTATTTTTATTTTATGTCTTTTTGGCTTTCCAAGATCAACTTTGCACACATATAGCTGCATCCATTGCTGCATGATAATTTCATTTCTACTGTAATTATCTGGAAGAGTATAAGAAACACCGCATGGGAGAGAGAGGAGAAAATCTGGAATGAGAGAGCTCAAATAGGAAAAGAACACACACTGCCATGGCAGAGGTGTGCAATGCATTGCAGATGCTTGAACCAGTAATATTTATATTTTGCTCATTTTGTTAATTTTCCATTTCTCAAACTGTAGTGGCGAGTGACATGAAATGAAGGCCATTCCCCCCTTCCCACCTCCTCTGCTCCTTCCCTCCTTCTTCCCTCTTTCTTCCTCCTTCCCTTCCTGGCCAGGAAACTAGAATTGCATCAGCTCAAGCTGGAGAGAGACCTGCACAGGAAAGAAAAGTATTGGGACCAACAGGACCCATTTGGGATCACAGAGGCACAGAATGAGGTCATTCAACCTTTGCCTCTGTAGCGTTTTCTCTCATGTCTGTTCCCATCCCAGGGGTTATATGGGGAAATTAACTTAGGTAAATTCCCATACCAACCAATCATGGCCCCATGCATCATCTTATTTGCTATCCACCTATCAGTATTTCAATAGCCCTGAACAGGAGATACTGGTTTCCCTGCTTTTACATATGAATCTGAGGCATAAAATAACATTAATGAGAGCTATGATTCCAAGCCAGGTATATATTCAAGTCTAATGTTAATTTTCTTTTTGTTGTTCCATACTTCCATTTTTCTGTTAGTCTCCTTATGCATTGAGAAAAAAAGGGTGAGGGTGGGCATGGGGGTTGAGTGCCGAAGACACTGCTAGCTTTTTAACAGACACTTTATACTCATCAGACAGTTTACTCATGTCCGAGTGAAATGCCATGTTCCTGTAAATTCATACTAAACCCTTTTTATTTGTCTTAGGTAGGAAATTCCAATTATGTTTTTAAATCAGAAAGTGAGAATTGTATTTTTGCTTTATATCTATTGTCTTATTTTTCTATTCTTATATTTTGCTAGAGGAAACATTTTGTCCAAAGTAATTTACTTTGTGGGCCCAGTAATATGAGAGCACATGTGTACACACATGAGCATATACGTTAGCCTTCCTTTCCTGTCAAGTTTAATAATGAATGTATAGTAGGAACGAAGTATAAACCCTACTGTATTACAAATAAGCAACATTGTTATGAAATTTATATGGATATTATTGTAATTAAGGGAAAAATAACTGAAAACAAGTCAGGTATAGGAAAATATGTAAATATATATTTATATATATGTATATATAATAAACATGTGATATATATATGTTACACATCTAATGTATGTGATATATATATATACACACACACACATATATGGAGCACAGAGAGAAAGAGAATATGTCATCATTTAAAGGCAGCATCTAAATCCATTTCATAGAGAGGTTTGATCCCTTCTCAGAACAGCTGTCTGTGGACATGTCCGAATAAAAGGGGACAGAGTGGTGCAGTCATTCCTTCTGGCATCAAATCAGTGTCAGGCTCTTTAAAAGAATTCTGGTGCTCCTGCATTGATGCAGTTTTACATCTTCTCTTTGGTTCATGAAAAGACAGGATTCCTTAGAAATTCTCATTTACACCCTTTCAGGCTCTCTTTAATTGTCAGGTAATAAGAAAAAAAAAAGGAAGGCACACTGTTTATCCACAAGCAAAGAACTGAACTACAGAGCTATTTCAAGGCTCCTTAGAAATAGACAATTGCCCCACTTGATTAGGTCCACTTCTTATGAGCCTGTGTAATCCTAGAGGTTCCACCATGACTTCAAATCACTGGAGGGACACCAGAGAAGTATTTCTCTTGCCCCAAAATTGGCAGTTAGAATCTCAAAGTGGTTTTGGGAAATATTAGGCCAACCAATTGAACAAAAACTGTTGAAGAATCTTCTCTGTTTAAAATCTGATTTCTGCTTGCAAAAAGTCAGAGGAAGTGTTGAGAGAAGGTACAGTCACTGTCAGAAAAGAGCATTGAGAAAACTGCCCAGGACAAAACTTAACCGGCTGCTGTATTCTTCCTGTCACTGTGTTGGTGGTGCCTGCTTCACTGCGTGTGGAGGACACAGTGTTCTAAAACAAGTACTCTAATGTGGCAACAAAGAGCCCATCGAATATGCCTTTCATTAATGTAGTTGTCCCAGCGCTCTTGCACACCACAGCCGAAGCTGCTTGAAAAACTTGGTACTCTCATGGGATGAGGGCAGTCATTACAGGGAAACTTCCATTGTGAAAGAAAGAAAAAAATGGAAAAAAAGGACAAACACTGTTAATCTATGCCAGAAAGAGCAGGCCTAAGGCAGGGGGATGACAAAGCATTGAGCTTCAAAGTGTTTATTGTACTAGAGCTTCCAAGCGCTTTGAAGACAATCATCAAACCCTTTTAAATGGAACTGGGTGAGGGCTTCTTCACACTGAGCCCAACAGCAAATGTCTGTGTTTATGGTCAATTTATGTACCCCTCAAAGGCTCTAGGAAAAATTGTCATTCAGTAGGATATTTGTAAAGAAAAAACTCATTTTCCGTCTGAATAATTGTATCCTAAATGTGATCAGATTGCCAACTAGATGAAATGACTTGAAATGGTATTGAAATAATACAGTTAGTAGCTGTTTTTATTGTTACACCAAGTATTATGTTTTGTCAAGTATTATGGGGTTCACAACTCTGAAATCAACTAACCCTTAGATTCAAAAGAGTGAATTTTCACAGATCTCTATATTTGGTGAAATTATCCTGGCCCATGTTGCCACGAAGTCACTATAATGGCCTCAGATTGAAAACATGGATCAGGCAAATAAAGCCCCTGCCTTTTGGAGTTGGGATATAAAAATCTGAATTACATAGAAAACTCTAGCTAGTTGGGATGATTTGATCATTCATTTAGCCACCATATGAAAGTAAGTCTGGGCAGAGGATTCAAAAGAGTGTTCTGCAAGCTCAACAGTGTGTAGCGGATGGGATGGCCCTGCACTCCCCATCCCCATTGATGGCCCCATCAATGTCCCAGCAAGCCAAGTGTCCACAGGGGTGGAGAAGAAAGAAAAACATGCTTTCCTTTTCTTAAGAAAGCCAGTTCTCACTCCAGCATCTGGGGCTACTCCAGCACACACCTACAGGTACCATAGGGTCATGGTGAATACCTTTTACTTTGGGGCTTTAAATATTTCACAAAAACAGGAATTGTAATTTTAGCCCATTTTATATTGAACAAGTACTCAATTATGATTCTGATTAGATCCACCTGTCATCTGGAAAACTAATTTTTAAAGTAGTAAGCCCAGAATTGGGAGTACCTGGATTAGACGCTAGCGTAAATGCTATGCAATCACTGTAAAAACATCTTTTCAGATGATCAAAAATGGAGAAAAGTAGAGGAAACCCAGGGGTGGTCAGCTGTGACTTCAACGCACCAGGGATAATCTGATACATGCATGCACTGGTCTCCAGCAATCAAATTGCTGGACGTTTCTCTTTGCTATTTCCCTGAAGGTGCCCCTGGGAAATTAGGATGGGCAATGGTGCACCTTCCACCTGGCAGACTTCAAGGATTTGGATCTAGACCAATGGAAGAAAGTGGCAGGAGACCATACAGCAAGGAGAGTGTAAAGGGAGAGCACTCCTGTGGTTCCTAAGTAACAGACTGTAATACTGTTTGGGAGAGAGGACCATTTTCTCCAGTTGTGCATTGAAAACAGCACTGTGGGTGCTGCATAGAAAATGGGCCAACGGCTTTGGGAGCCTTAAGAGACAGGACCTTCACCAGATTTGGGCACTTTCGAGGTCTCTGGAATCAGTGACAGTGTGATGGATCCCTTTGGAAGTGTGGAAGAACCTGAGAGAGGCCTTGAGGGAACTGAGGCTGACCTGGTAGTTTATCAGCACATGTGAAATGTCTGCGGTTTTCGGGATGGGCTATGGAATGAACTAAGTTCCTTTTTTGAGAAGATGGAGCAAGAACTAATGAAATTGGGCCTGTGTCATTTAACACAACCCTCTCTGCTTTTACAGATCTGTAAGAGTGGAAGACACTCAGCTTCCATTAGAATTGTATATGGTGACACAGGACAGTGTGGTAGGTCCCCAGGAAATATTATTTGAGACCAAATTCAAACAGATCACAAAAGTATTTGCGTTACTAATGGAAATTGTTAAAAGCAAATGATTTTCTTTTTTGATAATCTGAGACAGATTTTGAATAAGAAATGAGGCCTAGGAAATACTATCTGTGAATTACCAGAAGCAAAGATTTGGAAAAAGTGAGACTCAGACTTGGAAACAGGCTGCTGGACAAGGGTGGCTGAGAGAAATACCTACAATGTGCGTGGACATGCCATGCATTTATTTAAAAAGTACCTATAAAGGTATTATGTGCTGGGCTCAGTTTTGAATCCTCTGTAAGTACTCTATGAGAGAGAACTTCTACTTCCACCTTTTCAAAAATGAACCTAGAGAATGATTAAAGAGTTAAGAAAATTGTGCAATGGAGCAGTTAAATAACTCGTCCACTGCACCCTCAGCCGCATGCGCTGTTGCCTCCGCAGCGAGAGCACAATGGCTGTTACCCATGATTCTGCTGCTGCCAGACTACCTCTTTGACTTCTACATTTGAATTGCACGTTTACGGCTGGCTCAACCATCTGCTTTTCCAGCCTCGCCTGCAGTGTGCAGGCACTGCAGAGAGAGGGAAAGAATACTGGACCATGAGTCAGAAAATCCAAGCTTTAGCCCACCTCAGTTACTGAATAATTCTGTCTAGTAAGTCACATTTACATCTTTGGGTTTCATTTGTCTATATAAAAAAAAAAAAGTTAAGTTAGCATTTCTCAAGTGCATTTCAGCCTCAAGATTCTAAAATCCAAACTGACCAGATGGGTTTAGGCACATATCTTTTGGTCCAAGTACCTGTAACTCCCCTTGTAATCATACCACAAAGACCTACGTAATCATGAGATGTATTTTTAATTGCAATTCTGTTTTTGATCTCCCCAAAAGTGCTTTTATTATAACAGCAACAGCAATAAAACATTTGACTTAATGTCTTCTGGTGGAAAGAACAATTGTGAAAAACACTCCAAGAAAATTGACTAATTGACTAGAATTATTTTGAAACTACTGATGTTGCTTTTAAAGAAGAGGTCAAAGGGTAGACATGAGATTTGGCTACATGGTAGATGCATTTATATATGTCTCATGATTGTTTTTAGCCTAGCTGACTACTTTTTGCCTACGTTTTTATATTTCTGGACTGTGTTTCACTGTGCATATCATTGGATTCTACTTCTTTTCACTATCAGGAGAGTATGTGTTTTTCCTTCTGTGTTTTTATTTTCTATTGTTCTTCATTTCTGTATTCTTCTGGCTGGGGCTTCATGCTGCTGGCTAGAAATTCTGCACTTTTAGTATGCATGATCACCTGGGATTACTTAGAGAACATATTCCCATACTTCACTCAGAGATTTTCAGACTCAATGTCAAGAATAGCACCTGTGAATCTATATTGTGTAAAAGTTCTGGAGAAGTAGCTTGGTGCTTCCCACTTTTAAAATTATCAACAATTCAATACAGTTATTATAAGGAAAGGACTCTGTGAGGAAGAGATTCTTCTGTTGTATTTTGTTGCAAATGGATGGAGTAGACAAATTAGAAAAACTGGAACCTATCATTACTATATTGGTGATCCTGAATTCCTCTCTGTGGTATGTTAGCACAAAGTGGCTAAAAGTCATTCTTGCCCAGGCTAGGTTTTTCTTTTGCTCAGATGGTCTTTTTCAGAACCATGGGTAGGAAATATGAGCACATAATGTAACTACAGAAGTAGACATGATCATCAAAAGATTAGTAGTAGCCGTGGTCTAATTAGAGATGGATGTGGTTTTAAACCATATGTATAGGGCTTAGTGATATATTCCTACCTCCTTTTTTTCCTGTTTGTGTTTAATATGAAGGCAATTTAATTATTGAACTCATCTCTGAGAAAAGTCAACTTGGTTTCACACGAATGGCTAATGCACAGCTTGAACCTTACTGGAAATTGTATATGCATGGAGAAACTGAAGATGAGTTGGTGATGGAGTGAATACTAAATGGATGCTGTCCAGACAGTCCTTTTATATGGTGATGTGACCTTGAACCAGATGCTTGGATTCTAAATTTATTCTTCTCTAGGGTGGAACCAATGGTACCAATTCTGCTCATATCCCCCAGGTGCTGTGCCAATGAGCTTATGTCAAAGTGCTTGAGCAATAGAAAAATCAAAATAATAAGGATGCTCATTCCATTGTCTTCAATCAATAAACACAATCTTGCAGGCCATTAATTTGCTTCTAACCGTTGTTTTTTTAACGTAGTCATTTAATGCTGTGGGCACAGCTCTCAGTGCGCTACTGTGAGGCGAGTTTATGATAAGCACAGTCTGTGTGAACATTGTGTTTAGTGATAGTGACCATGCAGCACACTCTTGGCCAAACTGTGTTTCTGGTCCTTTTTTTTTTAAACTTTGAAAGCTATTTCTCCATAAAATTTCCAAGTAGAGCCCGTCTCAGAATCCCTTAGGACTGACGAGCTGCACAGTTCCCCTCTCCAGTGTAGTCACTGGAAATGCTTTTGCTGGAGGCTATTACTTTCCAAAGAATCACAATAGAAAACATTTCTATTTGAAAAGGCAGAAGGGCCCTTGTGGCCCTTGGAGAGGGGACATATGCTTAGAACAAGGTGGGCTGCGTTGACTGTCAGTGCAGGAAAGTCTTCAAAGATGTTTCTAATCATTATAGTGATGCATATTCTGTCACATTTGGCTTCCAAGATTTTTCTTTCTATTTTTTTAGCCTGTGAATTAAAATTAATTAATTAAATGTCCAACAGTAGTGAAGAGAATAGCTTCTACGTTAGCTAATAGGATTTACATCAGCTACTTAGAGGTGCTGTGACATTGGGCAAATTATTTAAATTCTATAACCATGTTTCCTCCTCTTTAAATTTAGGGTAGTGATCATATCTACCTGATAAGACTGGAAAAATTTAAAGTGAAAGGACATTGAAATGGCAGAGCTCACTGACAAGGTGAGTTTACCATCAACCCCTGCTAGAAATATCTAATGACAGTTTTATGGTCTCACCCTCCAAGAATTATCAGCAACACCTCCTTTAATTAGACCTTTGGTCCATGCACCCTAGAACCTGAGATCTGACTGGCCCCATAGGATGTTTTGAGAGTAAATGTTGCTTGCTCTCTGTAATATCAATCATAGTGAGTTACTGCTTTTGACCTAAACAGCTTTCTTCAATAATCCTGTTTAGCTATTCTTTGCAGCTTAGTCCGTCTCTTGAGGTTACAAATTACATTAGTTTAATGTATAAAATATAGTAGCACCTAATTTCCTTGAACTGATAGAAACAGAAGTGTCATGTATAAATACATTTTTTTTCATAATTGGGAAATAATCTTTTAAATACTGGAAAAGAAATTAGGGTATGCTGGCTATAAGAAGTAGAAATACGACCAAACAGCTATAAATAAAGAGGATATTTGTTGCTCATCTAACTTGGAACAAAGTTTTTAGGCACAGTGTAATCATGGCAGCAGTTCTGTTGCCTTATAATTCTTGGTTCACTCCCCTCATCAGTATTCTGCCTTTGTCTTCAGGCTGGTGATCTCAGCAAAGTGCTCAGCAAAAACCTGCATATGGGTCACCTTCATTTGCATCCAGCATTGATTGCTCCCCGTGGCTTTCTTCAAACAGCAATAAAGACATTTCACAGAACTCACTGAGAGAACAAGTCCTTCCTGGTGACTTTCTGGCCCAAGCTGGCATAGGCCAATCACAAGGACAGGAGACTGTGACTGACTAAGACAACTCAGAACCAGCTTCCTGGGAACAAGCCAGCTCCCCTAACTGCAGTGCTACGATGTATGCAGGATCCAAGTACCAAACCTTCATTTCAATATTCTCAATAGAAATATTTATAGTGTTTCCACTTTCTACATCCTTAAGTAGACATCACGGATCACGGATCACAGTTCAGCCTTTGGGGGATGATGATATAGAGATTATTATTCTGTGATAATCTCAGGAGTTACTATTTAGGTGGGTGGAGCCATGCATTCTTTAACTAAATAGTTCCAGATCCCATTTAACCGACCCTGGGATTGATGGATCTATTTCCTAAAAAGAGTAGCTTGTTTGATGCTCTCAGAATATTGAATACATATAGCTAGTGGCTCACACTCCTGTACAACACCCGTGCAACTGTGCTCTCACTGCTTGAGTTGTATGCTAAGGCTCAGTTGTGTCTGTTCCCAAGTCCATTTATGTTAGTTGTATTTATGATTGTATTACATAAAAATGTGGAACTAATATATTAACATTGACTATACTTCAATTAATTTTTTTTAAATTTGAAATCTAAGAAAAGAAAAAACCAAGCTACCAATCAAATGACTTATTTCTGTGGTGTTAAAAAAAATCACTAAAACCGTTGTGGCTAAACTAACCATGGGAGAGACAACTGCAAAAGAGTGAAGAACAATTCCAAAATATAGAAAGATTTTACGTCATAAAATTTTGCAGCAATCTGTAAATTCTTGCTCTGCTTCAAAGAACCCTCAACTGTCAATCGTAGGGTACACATTATAATGTGATTCAGACAATGAGGCAACTTCCAATTAACAGTTCTGTTCTCAAAGAAAAGGCCTTGGGATCAAAAGCTTGGTGAATGAATGAACAATGACATACTTTAAGTTAGACCCAAATGTTGGAAGTACATATTCTTTTGTATAATCACTCTCTTTAACCAGCTTCTTCTAATAACCAACCAATTTAGCATAAGGCAAGAAGGTTTTTATGATCTATTGGAGGAAGAACTCGTAGGGTGTGTGCATGTAAGTGGCATGGGGTTGGGGAAGAATGCCAAGTCCCCATTCATAAGAGCAAGACCATGTCTAAAGATAATAAAATATCATGTAAATATATATTGTTTTGGACTTTAGAATAACTACTCAAAAGAAAGAAGCTGAAGTGTTACAAAGCATTTATCTTTGGAAAGTGCTACATAAAGGGAACTGTTTTGTGTCTTGTATGCTTATTATTTCTGATGTTTTACTGGTGTGCACATTGTACTCTTATAAATATAAAAATATCAACCAGGAACATCAACTGGTCTTGATTTTGTTGGTGCGGCAGCCAGCTTCCAACATAGCTCCCAGTTCCCTTGCTTTCTGGTATTCACACCCCTCCCACATCCCACAAGGAATCCGTGTTGATCTTTATGACCAACAGGATGCTACAGGCATGATGGTATGTCACTTCTGAGATGAGTTATAAAAGAGACTTTGGCTTCTGTTGGTCTCTCTCTCTCTCTTTCCCTCTTTCTCTCTCTCTCCCTTCTCTCTTTTTTCTCTCTCTCTTGGATCACAGGCTCTGGGGAAAGCCAGCTGCCTTGGCATGAGAAGCCCTATGGGGAGGCACATGTGGTGGGGAACTGAAGTGTCTCCTGCCAAATTCTTTAAATCCCATTCTTTATTTATAAACTTTAGAAAATAATGCCTTCCTTTTGCATTATTGTGGAGTTTAGATATAAAATTTATGAAGTTCAAAATAAGAAATAGACCTTCAATCATAGCTAGCCTTATCATTACTATTATTGATGTATTTATTAAACTTGCCAGTCATTCAGCTTGTAGGTAACAAATAGGTTTACAGAACAGATTGGTCTGAATCTTAAACCCAGCACCTGTTTGATGTACACTAGTGTAAACAGATGCCCATAGGAAATTAGGGTAAATTTTCTTCTTTTTTATAATATATTTGTGTGAAATACAGGAATGCACAGGATTTTTTAAATTAAAGCTTTAAATTTGAGATATTTGGAGACTGACATACTATTCTGAGAAATAATAGAGATCTCATGTACCCTTTTTGCAGATTGTCCCAGGAGTTTGCAAAACTATGTGCAATATCACAGTCAGTCCATGGACATGGAGACAGCCAAGAAAAAGAGCACTTTTGTCACAAGAGTCTGTTGCTCTTTTATAGTGAAACCCACTTACCTTCCATTCCTACCCCTCCCTAACCTTAGGTAACCAATTTCTATAGGTTTTTCATTTCAAGAATGTTGCATGAATGGAATGATACAAGGTGTAACTTTGGGGGATTTTTTTTTTCACTGGCATTATTCTCTGAAGGCTCATCCAGGTTGTTGTGTATATCAAAAGTTCATCCTTGTTTATTGCTGAGGACTATGGATGTACCACAGTTTGTTTAATAATTCAACCATTGTAGCACATCTGAATTGTTGCTAATTTTTTCTATTAAGAATACAACTGCTACAAATGTTCATGTACAGGCTTTTAGGGGAAGAGGAATCTTCATTTCTCTGGAATAAATGCTCAAGAGATCAATTGCTAGGTCAGTGGTAGTTGCATGGTTAGTTTTATAAGAAACTGGCAAACAGTTTTCCCATAGTAGCTGTACCATTTACATTCCTACCAGTAATACGGGAGTGATTCAGGTTCTCTGTATCCCCGCCACCATTTGGTGCTGGCACTATATTTTAGCTATTCTGATAGATTTGTGGTGGCATCTCATTGCCATTTTAATTTGCTTTCCCTGATTGCTAATGATGTTGAATATCTTTTAATGTGCTTATTTGCCAAATATATATCTGTTTTGATGAAATGTCTATTCATGTCTTTTTCCCTTGTTCTAATTATACTGTTAGCTTCTTTAGTTGTGAGTGTTGAGTGTCCTTTGCCAGATACATGGTTTGCAAATATTTTCTCCCACTCTGTAGCTTATCTTTTCATCCTCTCAACAGTGTCTTTCACAGAACAAAAGTTTTAGTTTTGATAAAGCCCAACATATCAGTTTTCCCTTTTACAGATCATGCTTTTAGTGTCAAGTCTGAGACCTCTTTGCCTACCATTAGATCTTGAAGATTCTCTCTTACACTCGTTACTTGTTTTCTAATATTTTATTGTATATTTAAGTCCATTGTCCATTTTGAATTAATATTTGTATACAGTATGATACTTAGGTTGAATAATACCTCTCGTTTGTGCTCTGGTGTCATTTGTTGAAAAGGCTGTTTATCCTCCACTGAATTGCTTTTATACCCTCATCAAATATCAGTTGGGTATATACTTGTAGGTCTATTTCTGCATTCTCTGTTATGTTCCATTGATCTATGTGTCTTTCCTTCTGCCAATACCACACAGTGTTGTTTACTATAGTTATAGAGTAAGTCTTAAAATCGGGTTGACTGATTCTTCCCATTTTATTCTTCTTTTTAAAAACTGTTTTAGCCATTCTAGCTCCTCTGCCTTTTATGGAAGTTTTAGAATAATCTTGTTTGTATCTATGAAAAAGCTTGCTCGGATTTTGAGAAGTATGGCATTAAGATCACATATCTATTTATAGCCAATTGGCTTCCTTTTGGTGTTTAGTTTTCCAATCCATGAACACAATATATCTCTCCATTTATTAAGATTCTCTTTAATTTCTCTCGGTTATATGAGCCCTGTGCAGATTTTGTTAGATTTATACCTACATATTTCGTTTCTTGAGTAACTGCAAATGGTTTTGTGTTTTTAATTTCACTGTGTGTGTATTCATTGCTACTATATAAAAACACAATTGATTTTTTAATATTTACCTTGTATCCTATGACCTTGCTGAATATACCTTTTAGTTCTAGGAATATTTTGGTAGATGCTTTAGGATGTGCTACATATGTAATTATATCACATGCAAATACATTTTTCTAGTTTCCTTTATGATACATAAATTTGTTATTTCCTTTTCTTGCCTTATTGCACTTCTAGAACTTCCAGCTCTATGTTGAATTAGAGTTGAATTAAAGTAGATTTTTCTGGCTTATTGCTGATCTTAGAGGAAAATATCTAGTCACCACTAAATATGAGGTTAACTGGAGGTTTTTTAGGTATATTTTATTCAGGTAAGGAAGCTTCTCTCTATTCCTATTGTTTCTGGAGAGTTTTTATCATGAACTAGGTATTGAATTTTGTCAGATGCTTATCTGATGTTGCTTCTTTAAAATCCTTGCCTTGACTAATTCTGCCATCTCTGCCATCTTCATGTCGGCAAAGTTTTTATTTATTTATTTATTTTCATTTGGTTTGAGCTCTTCCTGGTTCTTGGTTTAATAAGTGGTTTTCAAATAAAATGTGGACAATTTTATATTGTGCTATATGACTCTGGATCTTATTTAAACCTTCTGCTTTTGCCGGCTTGCACTGATACCCATTCTGCAGGAGAGGAAGGGAAGCTACTACCAGATGGAGGTGAGAGTTGAGGTTCTCCTCTTAGCCTCTGTTGAGGATTTCCGAGGTGGACATCCCTTGTTATTGCCGGGTGGGATGGAAGCTCGAGCTCTGCATGCAGTTCCTCCCGACCTTGCAGCGGGGGCAGCCTCATTACGGCTGGGTGATGCTGGCAGTCCGTACTCTCCACAGGCTTCCTGTGACACCACACCTCAACAGGGAAGGTTGGGTGGGGAGGGATGTCCAGGCTCCTCTGTGGTGTCCACTGATACTGTGAGGCTAGATGGAACTCATCACTGGTTGGTGAGGATGAAAGTCCTAGCTGTCTACTTGGCCTTACCTGATCCCACTCTGTCAAGGGTAAACAGACTCATGAAGGTAGAAACCTAGGCTTCCCACTGGACCTTAGTTAGCATGGGTTGGGTGGAGCTACAGTTTTTTCCTGTGGTGCTTCAATGGATGAAATAGACCAGTTATTGTCTAAAAGTTTTCTGGCTTCCTAGTATGCCCCTTTCTTCACCCTTCAATTAAAAAGCAGGCTTTGTAGGCTTTTTTGTCTGTGTCTGTTGTTTCCAGGTTGACCACTTCTTCAGTTCCAAGTGTGAGATACATGAGAAAAAAGAAAACCCAATGACGTACCCACTATATTATTCCTCTCATTCTCAGTCCTGATAGAGCTGCCTTCTTTCTACATCTAAGAATTGACTTCAGTCTGTTTTATAGATAATGACTGGGATTTTTAGCTTTATTTAGGTGAGAAGAATAGGAAAAGCTATGTCTACTCTATCTTCGCAGAAGTGGAGCAGTGCTTTCCTGAGCAGTGTTTTCAATATTTGTTGCTACTCCCAGATCTAGGTTATTCACCTGGACCCACCCACTGAGCTCTAGGCAGGTGAGTTCACCTTTCTAAATGTTTTCACCTGGATATCTCATAAGAAACCTAAATTCAACAGGAATATATGTGCTTCCTTCCCTGTTCCTCAATACCCCTTCTTTCATTCTATCCTAGTTATTATCAACATATAGTCATCCAAACCAGAAGCCAGAAGTTATTCTTACATGCCTTTCTTTTCCTCACCTGTCATGTCTTAGCCATCCAAATATTTAACTCTCACCTGCCTTTCTTACCCATTGCCTCTGTAAATGTCTTCTTATTCAGGCTGCAGTAACACTTAAAATTTATAATGTCCAAAAATGAACAATCCTTCTCTTCTTCTGTTCTAATCATGCTTAAAATTAAGTTAATGCCATCCTCACCTTCCTATTCCCTATAACAAAAAATTTATTATATTTTTTACTCACATTTTCCCTGTATCCAATAGTTCTATATTTTATCAATTCTATGGTGCTGACATTTCTCCCATCAGCACGAGCCTGTCTATTTCCACCATCACAGTCCAGTTCCTAAATATTGGTGGAATATATTTTATGTCCAGGTCTTCATCCCCTCTCATCTATCTTATTGCAGTTGCCCCCTAATTGATCTCTCCTTGTCCAGTCTATGACAGTCTTTCATGTTCACATCTGGTAGATTTTTCTGAAGCAGTTTCTTGACTTGTCTGACCTGTTTCAAAATTTCCAATGACTCTCTATTGCAAGTAGAATTGTGTCCGGGGATTTTAGCTCAATGTTGAAAATCCTCCACACTCACCTCTTTTCTTCCGAGTTTCTTCTCTTGAGTTGTGTTTATTTCTCTTTCCTGGACCTGGTAGGTCCCCTGTAGCAACTCCAGGCAGGTTATGAATGATCGGTTCAGCCTGTACCACTGCTTTAACTCCACAGCAGCACAGATCATGTCATTTGGCTTATTACTCCTGGCCTTCACAGCATGAGATGTGAGGTGAAGAAGAGAGGAAAATATAACAAAGCAAAGATGAGTGATGTGAGAAGATGGAGATTAAAAAAAATTAACTCTGTGTTGAAGCGATCCTCGTATAAACACGAGTGCTTCACAGTTATTCTCCACAGGCAGAGGAGGGAAGGCCAGGCTCACAGTGTGCCATGCCTACGACTTCAAAGATAGGAACACATCAGTTGGCAATAAATATTTATAAAATGAGACTTAGGTATTTAGACCATTAGCCTGCCACATACTCCTTCCACAAAATGAAATACGAAGCTTAAATCATGATCAAGACAGGCAGAACAAATAACAGAGGACCTAAAATAGGCTTGGATAAATGTTCAGGTTTACTATAAAATATGAATCTAGGTACACAAGCATTATAGACAAAACCAGATTTTTCTAGTGGAAACAAGTGTTTTTCATTCATTTCCCTTTGTTTCTACTGTATTTTTTATGAAAGGAAAAGTTTTTTCTCTACACTCATAGTATCTTTTGTTTTATCACACTTCATCATATCCAATGTGACTTGATATTCCGGCCTTGTCAGGTCATATTATCCATTTGTTAAAATAGAGGAAAGAGGCACTTGAGGCTGGTTTCATGCAAACCAAATTTTCAAACTTTGTTTAAAGTCTGTGCTAAGTGAGTCACAGCTAAGTCTCCAATGTGGGGTCTTTCTCCACTGATTTTCCTAGAAGTTCATCTATCACAACCATGAACTACTGAGCTTCAGGAGTAAACCCTGGCTCCAGTGTTAATAGAAGGGGTTGGATGACATTCAGAGCTTATTCCAAATGCTGGCCTTTCTGAACTCCTTGCTGATTAAAAGCATAATGTCCCATTCTCTTTCCTCTGAGACAGTGGGAAGCAAAGAGCTAATGAAACAAACCAATTAAGCTAAGCAGTAAAGAGCAGCTGATATAGCTAAGAGGTTTAACATACTATCTCTTCCAAATGAAAGGAATTCCTTTTCCAGGACCTTGGGGTGTCTACCTTAGAGGCATGACTTCCCTGGGGGATGGTGCCTCAGCTTGGGCTGCTGCCCAAACCCTATCATGTAGGAGAGGACTTCTATGCATAAGGGTGTGGAATAAACCACTGTAAGCTCCAGAGTTATGGGACAGGGTTTGGAAAAGCAAGTGTAGTCTAGAACTCCGTGATGTTAAGACTGAATTTCACCTAGAAGAACTGGAACAAGTTATTTGAGATTTCTGGCCTAGAAAATGGGAATGACATTGGTTTCTCTGTTTTTGTGAGGAGTACTTGAGGAGGCTGTCTGTATACTTAGGATGATCATTGTCGCAGGAAGAAATAGGGAATGGCTCACAAAGCTAATCCACTAAGGAGGTCAAGTTCACGAGGCTGATTTTTGTGTTCTATCACTGCTTACTGTGATAACATTCAGGACAATTATTGTTAAGTTTTTGGAAACTTTTTCTTATCTCCTACCTCATGTATCCTTTCAACTGCCCAGTGAGGCCAGATTAAAGAATTGTGGTCATACCTCTGTGACTGAAACACAATGCTACATATACAGAAGAGAGTTGCCCAAAGTCACAGACCCAAGTTAGGAAACTTCTCTACGCTGTTTATGTAGTGTGTGTGTGTGTATAAAATTTTATAGTGTATATATAGTTCAGTAGAATTATAAATTCTACTGGCACAACCTTCTGCAGTTGAACAAGAGGAATTAAGAAATTCTCGAGCAAGAAACCTTTGCTGCTGGCACCCATTAAACTCTTTGTAGCCCTAAACTGAACTTCACTAGATACCATTTCTATATATCTCCAACGGATCATTTAAAATCCTTGAAAATGCATATTTTAAGTATGAATATCATTTTGAGTATGAATATAATGTAAAATCTGTGCCTCTGTAATTTTCTTTCCTGTGGTCCTTCAAGCATCATTGCTAATTTACAACTGCACAAATTAAAGCAGAAGAGAGTTAAATAACTTGCACTGTAGCCTGCCTGCCACTGTGAAATAAAGGACTGGGAGGACAAGACACCAAATTCTGAGTCCTGCCTTTGTTACTCCCCAGCTGTGTGACCTTGGTCACGCTATTGACCTCATGAACGTCAAGTTCCTAATGTGTAAACATGATGATAAGGCTGAGGAGGAGGAGGATAACTGCCTCCTACGAATATTGTGAAAATGAATAGAAATGGTGTTTGAAAATAGCTAGCAGACAGTCAGGGACATCATGAATAGTCAGTAAGCAACATTTTAAAAAATTTTCTTTCCTCTATATACTGTCTTCAATGTATCTTTCTTGGGCTGGAATCAATATAACAAATCCCAGTTTGGGTAGACTCTTAGAAAGCTTGGATTTCCTCCTAATGAAGCAGGATTTTAACTAGACAGGCAGCTAAGTTCAGCCCTCAGTGAGCATATAAGCAATTTTGCTGAGTGAAGAACTTGCTGAGGCCATTTCTTATAAGAATGTCTTTAATATCTTTGAGGTTTTTGGAGCATTGATGAGATTTTGGAGGAAGGACTTCATTAGTTTGTTGCTCTCTTTTAAAAAAATACTAATTAAGGAGATTTGTATAGCGAGCTGACCTATCCTAGAGACTGCTCAAGAATGGGAAAAGCACACTGAAAGGTGAACTGGGCAAGCAACTGAACTGAAGAGCTGAGCTGAGAATATGTCAAAGACTAGATGGTTATTTTTCAATGCTTTATTAGAGAGGGAAAAATGAGTCCTACCTCTGAAATAGCCAACTATTTAAGAGGGGGGGTGGCCTAAAATTTAAAAGTTTCTTTGTGGAAAATATTCTATTTCCTAATTATCGGTTTATAGAAAACATGTACAATACTGTAAAAATAAGTTTATAAAAAGCATATATATCCCCCACCCCATCTGCATTTCGATTTCTGTGGCTTCATAAGCACGTGATCCTCCTGACACGTCATCAGAAGGTCTGTAGTAGCCTTAAGCTGCATCTCCATGCCCATGTCATTCACCTCGCATCCTCTCCTCATCCGGGCATTTTATCATCCCAGAATCACAAGAAAGAAAGTGAGTATGGCTCAAGATAGTCTGAGAGAAGGAGAAACACTATATTCACATAACTTTTATTATAGTATATTAGTATAGTTGTTCTTTTTAGTATTATTGTTCATCTCTTACTGTGCCTAATTTGTAAGTTAAACTTTATCATAGGGATGTATGTTTAAGAAAAACAGCATTTATAGGGTTTGGTACTATCCGCTGTTTCAGGCATCCACTGGAGGCCTTAGAACATATCCCCTGTGGATAAGGTGGGTCTACCACATATAATCAGACACTGTAGCCTTCTGAATCCCAGTATCTTTGAAGATGTAGGAGAGCAACTACGCCAGGAGATTTTTCTTCCAGTTGGTAGAAATTTGAATTTACCTTTAGGGATAGTTTTGTTTTTGAAAAAGCAACACTAGGGTATATTCATTAAGCAAATGTAAGAATCAACTCATTGTTCAGGGGTTTGAATGAAGCCTTGATGGAGCCTAAAGATCCGCAGTTAAACATTCTACTTAATAACATAAGCATGAGGGCAAATTTCATTTGAGTGACATCCCAGCAGACTGTGTAACTTTTATGGAATAACCATCATTTTTCTCCATGTAAAGTTAGGTTTCCCTATACCTGTGTAGTTATTGCATGTATTGGTGGAGTTGTGTATTCATTCATTCAACAAAATCTCATTAAATGCTTATTATGTATAAGCTATTATTCTAGACACAAGAGAGACAGCAGTGAAAGTATAAAAGTCTTTGCCTTACATTGTAGTAGGAGAAGAAAATCCTACATTAAAATATAAATATACCATCTACTATATTAATATAGAATATGAGTATATAGTTATTGGCAGCATCGAATGTGTTCAAAATTTGGAAATGGGCAGAAAGAGACCACTGGTTGTGTTCGCAGTGGAAGGTCTTAGCTAAGAGATCTTAAAAGGGGTTAGGACAGAATTGAAGTTCTAGAAAGTGTCAGTTTTTATCAGATCCAGAAGTCCTACCCAGAGCAAAGCACATGCTTCCTGAATGTGGTGATGCAAATGGATTTTGTTAAATATATAAATCTCTGCAGTATGAATTCTCTGTGAACCATTTTTAACATCTTACTAGTTTACTCACTAGTTCATTAGTTGAATAACATCTTTGACTTGTATTAACCTTACATTTGTTTGAGAGTCATGGTTTTACCTTTTTGAAAATTATATGTTAGCATTTTCTGTAAATTTATTTATATAAAATACATTGCATATAAAGTACTCATATTGTAAGATGATAAGTTCTATTAAGGAAAATAACGCAGGGAAAGGAGATGTAGGGAAAAGATTTCCAGGCAGAGGCAACCATCAGTGAAAAATGCCAGAGATGCAAACCCCTCCACATGTCCCAGGACCCACTAGGAGGCTCAAGGGTCTGGAGCAGGTGAGGTTGGAGACACAGAGGAGAGGCGTGTATCGTCCAGCCCTGGGGGACTTTAAAAGACTGTCACTTTTCTTGAGTGATAGGGGAAGCATAGCCAGACTGTAAGAGTTCTGGGGCCGAGCAAGAGGGCAAACAGAAACCACAGCCACACCCTTGACCCACCTTTGACCACCCCTCAAGCTTAGGGGTACATCTAGATCCTACACATTTTAACCTAAAGAGGACAGGCAGAGGGAGGCTCTCGCTGAGGAAGAAGTGGGCTGGGGCCATTTGTTCAGAGAATTCCTATTCAGAGTTCTCTGATTGCAGTGAGGATGAGGGGTAGGGAAAAGGAGAGGCACTGTGTGATCACCTTGTGCTGGCTGCTGAAGACAGCTGTCAACCTATAAGCCCAGGGAGAGGAAATCCCAGGGAAAAATACCTCTAAAAACTGAAATTAGCCAAAGGGAGAGATAAAGTTAAAACCCATTTATTGCTTACAAACTGCAGTCCAGCACCACCTCTCTCTACCCTGCTCCAGAAGAAGCAAGCCAACAAGCAAGCCAGCTCCTCCCCTTAAACTCTCAGGTTCAGACACGCTCTTAGTTGCCCAGGTAATTACCCATTGACATGGAGATGAACTTCTCTCCACCCCTGAGGATATGCAAATGCACTAAAGCCAGGCGAGATACTCTGGAAATGTTACAATTTTACTTACAGGCCACCCCTCCAGAAATCTTGCCTTACAATCTACTCATTCCCCTTCTTCTGCAATTGTCCCTGGGCAAGAAAACTGGAGCATTGTGACCAGACTAATGACATAACAATAGCAACAGCAATAAAATCATGACAATCCTCAAGCTGGAGGATTCAGCTGGGTTCAAAGTCTTATGCAGATATCCATAGCTCCTCCATTCCATAGGCAGGCAAGTAGCTGAGGGTTCAGAGCAATCATCATGTGGCAGCTGCAGCCAGGGGGTACATTCAGGCCACAAGGAAAGTAGGAGAAAATAACCTTAATGGTGATAAGATACATGTTTTAATGACACCAGCATAGGCTCTTGTCCATCAGGTAGGATACATGCAAAAGAGTGGTCTTGTGATAAAACAGTGGCAGGAATGGGATCTCGTCCTGGTCTAGTATACCAGACTTTCACTCCCCTCCCCGTGGGAGTTACAGATGGGTCAGTATAGAGGGCTATGGGAGGTACATGCACTGGCCATAAAGATAAAACAACACTTCCCTACAAGATGGTCTTACCTCCTGGACATTTTGGGTACACTACTGTGACCTTTGGGGACCATTCAGCTGCTATTCCAGAAATACACAGGAGGCCAGCTTCCAGACCTTTCCCCCAAGGTGCCAGAAAGGCCAGTCATCGCTGGTCCCTGTGTCAAAATGTCCAGGGCCAGGTCCATTCAACAGTGTCTCCAGGGCTTAATGCAGTAGGGCTGGCAGCAGGATGTTGCTCTGCTGGCCATTTCCTGGCTTCAATAACTCTTGTTTCGTTTGAACATACAATTGTATAGGAGAGGCAGCAAGGTGTGTGAGCATATCCACAGGGCTCAAAGCTCCTTTACGTGGTTTCTCATTCAAACACCGCAGCACTGTCCATAGGCGAACTGACCAACCCTGTAGGCTATTGGTGTCCAACTTCAGGCCATATTTCAAAAAACTGTTGTACCTCTCTATCATGCCTGCCCCAGTAGGATTATATGGTATAGGAAATTTCCACTTTATTCCTAATTGCTGCACCCATTCTTGTAACGCATGTCCAATAAAGTGGGTGCCTTGACTGCTCTCAATCACCTGCGGCTAGCCATAGGCTGCAAAGAGATGCTCCAGGCCCCTCTTGGTGGTTTGCTGAACTGCACAACATGCAGGAGAAGCAACCAATAGTCCAGGAGCCATGTCCACACAAGTTCTGGCATACTGATATCCTTCTGATATAAGCAGAGGCCCAATATAGTCTATTCACCACCTGACAAGGGGTATTGGCCCCCTTACTATTGTCCCATGTTGCTGTGGACTCGGTGTAAGTCCCTCTTAGAGCACACAAAGCACTCCTTCCAGGCTCTGTTGACTTCTTCAAAGGTCAACGGCAAGCCCACCTACAGGCTACAGCCCACACTGTCTTTTGCCTTGTGTGCAACAAACGTTGGTGTAGCCATTGGGCCACTTGAGAGGCAGGCTTTCCTTCTAGCCAGTGCACCTGGGCTAATGTGTCTGTTTCATCGTTCCCTGGGGATGCTAAAGGCAAATGGCCAGTCACATGATATATGGTAACTGTCTAAGTCTGACCAGAGGCCCATAGGTCTTGCCACAGCTCTTGCCCCCAAAGGGGCCGGTGACCAACCATCCAGTTGGCATGGTACCATGTTGATAGCCACAGTGCCAAGCCCTGATAGATGGCCCAGCTGTCAGTACAGACAACTATAGGGGAGGGCTCCTGGATGATCATGAGCCATACTGCCTGCAACTTAGCCCATTGGCTGCTCTTCCTCTCTCCATCTTCCATCCATACTTTCTCAGTCTTAGGATGGAAAGCCACAGCCCTCCAATTGGGGGATGCCCATGACTGCAGCTGTCTGTGTACCAAGCATCTTCAGGTATAGGGGCTTTTCCCTCCTGATAAGGAATCTCAGCTACCAAGGGATGAAAACAAGTTCTTCCTGCTTTTCACTGGTATAGGTCATTGGCCCCAATATGTGTTGGAGTTCTTCACTTAAGGGGCTAGTAGAGAGGGTGCTGTGCTGCTGTAAATATGTGCCTCATTTGGCCAGTGTATGTGTGTGTGCTGTGCCACTCCATGGCCTCTGGGTCCAGTGTTGCACCCACCCTGCAATGGGATAGGCGGTTATTACCTTGGTTGAAGCTGTTCTGCTGATGGGCTCCATAGCCAGCAAGGTGTGGTGCACAGCAGCCAGTTGCTTCTCTACCAAGTTTTCCGGACCTCTGCTCCTTTCCAAAGTTGTAACCAGAATCCAATAGGCTGGCATGTCCCTTCAAGCCTCTGCCAAAGACCCCATCCATAACCATCTTCAGTTACATGAACACCTAGTTCACAGGGCCGTGATGAGTCCATTACATTCAAGGCCTGTATGGCCTTGACTGCCTGCTTGGCAGCAGTAAAAGCAGCTGCACATGTCTTATCCCAGTCCCACCTGATGCCCTTTCGTACCAACCAGTATAAGGGCTTCAGAATTTGTGCCAAGTGCAGGATAAACACTCTCCAGTAGCCCAAAAGACCCAAATACTTGTAATACTGCCACAGTGGTAGGGGTGGGGAAAGCCTGAACCTTGTCTGTGACTGCTTCAGGAATAACTTTAGTTTTACCCGACCAGACAACCCCTAAGAATTTCACAGACAAACTAGGTCCCTGAACCTTAGTGCTGTTCACAGCCCATCCTTTTTCCTGTATAACATTTTCCACTATCTTGATGAAAAGAGAACCTACAATGCCAGCCGCTACACTCCCCCTAAGGTCTCCAAGCAGTCTTCCAACTCACAGAGGGCTAATTCTGCAGCTTCTGGTGTTTCCACCCTTCCCCAGTTCTGGGGAAGGCCCCACCCTCTAAGAGGTACTTTAGCCTAGATCAGTTCCCCACTAGGGGTTTCCAACTTGGAAGCCCCACAGCTGGGGGGATAATAACAGATTAAGCAGCACCCTCTGCTGTTGCATCCGCTGGGGCCTCCCTACCATCCACAGGGAACAGCCCTCCCAAAGGTAGCACCTATTATGAAAGATTTTGGATTCAGAGGCACCCTGCCAAATGCTGCCAAATGTAAGTCCAGGGAGAGGAAATCCCAGGGCAAAATACCTCTAAAAACTAAAATGAGTCAAAGGGAGAAATAAAGTTTAAAACCCGTTTATTGCTTACAAACTGCAGTCCAGCTCCATCTCTCTCTCCCCTGCTCCGGAAGAAGCAAGCCAGCCCCTTCCCTTAACCTCGCAGGTTCAGCCACGCACTGGGTTGCCCAGGTAATTACCCATTGACATGGAGATGAACTTCTCTCTGGCCCTGAGGATATGCAAATGCACTAAAGCCAGGCGAGATATGCTGGAAATGTAACAGTTTTACCCACACAACCGAAGGAGGGGCCAAGTGGGCATGGAAAACATGGGGCCCAGGGCATGGGCTCTAAGATGGGTACTGGAGGAGGCTTGCAGGGTTCTGAATAGAGGTGTGAAATAATAGAA
This sequence comes from Manis pentadactyla, assembly GCF_030020395.1. Classification (NCBI taxonomy): domain Eukaryota; kingdom Metazoa; phylum Chordata; class Mammalia; order Pholidota; family Manidae; genus Manis; species Manis pentadactyla. Next base: position 51,440,550 of record NC_080025.1, read on the forward strand.
TCTAAATGGTAAAAGAATCCCTTTATACTATTGAGTGGAGAATGCAGTAGCACCCCACTTTACCTGCAGTGGATACATTCCAAGACCCCAGTGGATGCCTGAAACCACAGAGGGCACCGAGCCCCATAATTGCTATTTTTCTATACATCCGTACATACCTATGATAAAGTTCAATTTATAGATTGAGCGCAGTAAAAGATGAAAAATAAAATCTAATAATAAAATAGAAAAATAACAATATACTCTAATAGAAGTTATGTGAATGCAGTCTCTTTCTTTCAAAATATCTTCTTGTGCTTCTATGAGATGATAAAATGCCCATGCGGTAAGACAAGTGATGAGAACAGTGCAGGCATTGTGATTCAGTGTTAGGGCACTACTGACGTTCCGACATATCAGAAGGAGGAGCATCTGCTTCCAGACTGTGGTTGACCTCGAGTGCCGGAACCTGCAGATAATGAGGGACTACCATGTATTGTTAGGGGTGGGAAAAGCAAAGAATAAAAGAATGTGGCAAATTAGGAGGCTCCTTCATTAATCCAGGCAAAAGATAATGGGTGCATGATAACAGTGCAGGGTGTGAGAAAAGCTCAGAGTCTGGATAGATACTGAAAACAGAGCTAACAAGATTTATGGATTACTGGATAGCATCTCTGAGAGAATGGAGAATTCAGAGATAACTGTAGAATTCTGGGCTGCTAACTTGAAAAGAGGGAGAAACTGCCACAGAGGGGACTGACTTGAAATAAACTTGATGTTTTTCTTTCAACTTTTTTTTTTTTTTTCATTTGTTCAAGAGAGGGTAGGCTGGGATAGAGAAGACTGGGAGGGCTTGACTGGAATATTCCTCCTTTTTTATGGAGCCTGGTTTTGAAGACTGGAGTGCAGGTGAAATTCTTGTTCACCTGTTTGGGGGAGATACCTAGCCTATTCAAGATGATGGGAATCTGGGGTGAGGCAGTGGTGGCCCGTTGGTCCAGGAGCTCCTGGTCAGAGCTGTGGGTTGTTTGCTGGGCTTCTTTTCCTTTCAGTTTTTCCCTAAATTCCAGTAAAGTCTCTGAGAGGTTAGAATCCAGTTTTCTCTGTCAATCTGAGGACCAGAGGCAAGAACCTCTGCTCAAACTCAAGACAATGCAGTGCAGAAACATAACAATGTCTTGAAATCCAGGCTCAAGAGTCATCAATAGGTGATGTGCCATGCCCTTCTCAGGAGAAGACCAGAGCATCTGTTTGTAGCAGGATGGAAATGACAGTGGGTTGGAACCACAGTTCACTTTTGGATAGGGTAGCTCTGGGTGGAGCCCGGAAATCTTCAGGCCAATTCAAGTAGAAGGTGGTGTCCTCATACCTTGAGTGGTGAGTTCTCTCAGACTAGTGCAGAGAAGAGGACAACTGACCTATTTCTCCAGTAATGAGAAATAATAGTCTGTAACCTAATCTAGAACTGCTTAAACTAAAAAAAAAAAAATCAATATTTCTAAAAAACTAACAGGAACAATAAAGACAATAACATTCCTGGTGAGTTTGGGAGTTGCATGCTAACATTGATAGACCACCCAGAATGCAGTCTGTGAGCAGAAGCACATGGGATAAAATCCCAGGGAGTGTATGTGTCCATTTCAGGAAATGCTATCTAAGGGCAAGATCAAGGCCCACCAAGGGATGCTTGACTCCTCCAAATACAAAACACACTGGGGACCCCTCAGCTCCTCCTCACACTTTTTTGGATATGTACTGTCTACTGAGTCCTTTACCTGGGGATTTTATAAGATTTTTCTTTTTGCAGTGTTTTTACATTACAGGCCAAAATCTGTGAAGAAATATTGTGACTTGATGATTGACTATGTCTTACTTACTATGTTAAACTTCCTTCCAAGTCAGTTATCTTCCTTTCGCTTTCCTTTTCAGGTGTCATGATGTCATCTCCTATTTTGAAATGGAACAGCCTGCCATACTCTCAATTCTGTATTGTTCAACAATATATCCCACTTTCCAGCCTTATACCTATAACCAGGCTTTGCTTTTCCTCATGTAAACTGAAAGAGAACATTTATTGACACTCAGTGATCCTGTATTTTTATCTGCAGTTTCAGAGAACAGCAAATCATGGTGCATTCTTTTCCTAGGGCTGCCTAAACAATTTACCCCAAGCTGCATGGCTTTAAACAACAGAAATCTATTCTATCACAGTTCTGGAGGCCAGATGTCCAAATTAAGGTGTCAGCAGGGCTCTGCTCTCTCTAATGATTCAAGAGTAGAATGCTCCTTGTCTCTGGAAGCTTCTGGTGGCTTCAGGCATTCCTTGGTTTGTGGAACATGACTTCAGTCTTTGGGTCCATCTCCACATGGCTTTCTGCTCTGTGTCCATGTCTTTTCCTCTCCTTTCTATGTTAAGCCTTCCTCTGCCTTTCCTTTATGAGGATACTTGTCATTGGATTTAGGATCCATCCAGATAATCCAGGATGAACTCATGTCAAGATGCTTACCCTTAGATTTATAAAAAAGGTCACATTCATAGGTTTCAGGAATATCTCCTTGGGGGCCATAATCCAGTTCTACCACTACCCTTGGTCACTGGAGGTAGTTTTCTCTACTCAGAGGTCTTCATTACCATGCTGGGTGTCGGTTATCAAAAGTAACGTCATCAGTGTGAATTTAGGAAGAAACAGACTTCACTGAGTTCAGAAAGAGCTGTTGTGATATAAGTCTGCTCTTCATTAAGCATTTAACCATGTTAGACCAAACACAATATTCCTTCTTCACTATTAAATTGTAAGCCACGGGCATAGAGTATGCTAAACAGTTTACTTAAGAATGATACCAACTTCTGATGAGGCTCACCTTTTTATATTTTCTATTTTTTAAGAGCAGAAAGCACTTGAAATTTTAAGTGTAGTCAGATTTGGCAGGTGTCTAAAGGAATCATGAAACTTCTTTGAAGGTGTATATTTTCTGGTAGGATATCTTCAATACTTCAAAGAAATATAGTACCTGGGCACATGATGGCCACAGCATGCAAAAGCATGGTGACCATAAACTGCAACTGATTCAGACTGAAAACTTCCAAGGGACAGGAAGCCACAACCTGAACTGAGGAACAGTGAATGACTTTATTGGTTAAGATAGAGATAATATAAGTAAATACAGAAATACAAGCTTACCATTTCAAACAAGCTTTATTAATTATGTGAATTAATACAGCCAGCCCCCAAATGCACATCTTTAGCTTTCCTTGGCCAGATGGGTTATGGTCCCAACAGCAGACTTTAACTGAAAGTGTGCTCATGTGTGTGTCTCTGTGCTAACATATGCTCATCATTTAGCCGTGTACAATGCACTCCTTCTTCTGTGAGAAATAACTTCTGAGTGGCCAAAATTTGAAGCACATGTTGTTGCCATAATAAAATAGGATACCAGTGAAGAATTTACTAATGTGATTAGCAAAAATCTAGTGGTTTCTATGAAAGTCTATTCTATGTAGACATTCTGGTACAATGACATGAAAACTGATGAATGGTTTTGATTTAGAAGTATAATACTGTAATTATAGTGCAGAAACAAGTTATAAATCTATTAAGTATTAGAAATGGCAGAATGCATACGATTTTGAGACATCTCAATCACACTTCAACACAGTGGATTAGGAATGTTCTACAAGGGACATAGAAAGCTATCTAGTTCAAGAAATGAGATTTGGAGCACTCCACTTTCATTTACATAAATTAATTCCAACCAGTGTTATTGACATGTTCTGTAAATTGTGCTGATTTAGGTCTGAGTTATAATGAAAAATGTTTTCACTTAAATCAAGCTTAGTAACTAAATCCTTGTGGCATTGCCTGAAATTTACCATGTAAGTACAAAAAAGAGATACCTCCCAGTTCTCCTTTTATTTGGAATTCAGACAGCAAGTGGTTGCTCTATGGGGCTGGGCAAAGCTTCCAAGGAGTGCAAAGATGGGAAATTGCTGTTCCTTTAGGATCCAGGCTTATAAATACAATCCATACAGCATCTCTTGAGGAGGCAAGTTGAAGACTGAGACAAGCACAGAGCTCCAGGGGGTTGAAATCACTGGCTCTTATACTTTCTTCTGTGAAGTAGACATAACTAACATAATGTCCACTGCCAATTCAGCTCCTCCAAGATAAGCAAAGAAATTGACACCAGGCTGTTTACCTGGGTTACTACACTCTTCTAACTGGGTGATATGGGGGATAAAAGAGACAAGCTGATTGGAATATTAAGCTTTCTGAATTTTTTAGTTGACTTGAAGGAATGCCAAAGAGGCCTCATCACAGATATTATCTCAAGAATTGGAATAAATGGCCTCCCTAAGGTGTGATAGTTTAGAAGATAGTTTTCTAACTGTTTTATGCCCCAGAAACCAAATAATTTTATGGGAACCACTTATATATACAGTGGACACGGTTTGGGGAGGCCCTGGAAACTAATTCCTCTCATTCTTCTCCTCAGTTCCACCTCCCTGGGGGTCCTCTGAGGTAGAATTTTAATAATACCTGAAACAATTGGTTGAAGCATAGCTTGAAAAATCATTTATCTGCCGTGAAGACTGGGGAAACACTGTCTTAGACCCAGGAAATGATTTCACATCCTTTTTTTCTTTTGTTTGGCTGTCATGCTGGCTTTCCCATTTTCTTTTCCTTGTCTCTCTCCCTTTTTAGTTCTACACATTCATTTCACAGGTTTGATGTGTCATCTTTCCATAAATTACATAATCATAATGGCTCTACTATTAAGGTTAGCTCAGTCTCACCCTTGGGAAAAATAGTTCTGTGTTTTTATTGTATACCCACCCACAATTTACGTCACCAGAGAGCTTGCCCCATAACCCATTATCACCTTTTCAACCTCATTTTTTTCCACTGTAAAACCAATTGTCTGTTGTCTAGATTATGAAGACTTCCTATCCCATTTACGTGACATAGTCTTTTCTCTCTGTCTTACTGAAGTTAAAACCCATTGTTTCCCTGCTCATACCTTTTGGTTCGCCTTCCTCCTGGCCACCTGGACCCCTTTTCTAAGGACTAGGGTAGTTCTCATGCACTCCTCCATCCTAAAATGACAAAGGTGTCTGCCTGGCCCCCCAGTCTAGTTTGAATGAATACTGACACTTGGTGGAGTAGACAGCATGGCATCGAGATGGTCCACACATCTGTCCACCCCAACCTGTCCATAACATCATGGTGGGAGGACATTTACTGTGAGAAAATAACTGAGGAGCTCATTTTCTGTGTGATTATGAGAATTCTAGAGATCTCCCTTTCTTTCTCTTTCCTTAATGGTTGGTGTAGAAGCTGATTCAGAAAACCTACTGGTAATTAGTTATCACTCAATCCTTTCAAAATCAAAATTCTTACAAAACAAAATGAGGCAAGGAGTGGTCAAGAAACTAATCCCCAAATAAATATAAGACATTAATAGACGGCTCACATGACCAGTGTTTCCCTTCACTTATTTCCTTTGTTCTCAGTCACTATTTACAACTGCAAATTAAACTACAGATGGTAAATCATAGAAGTCGGCTTCCATAGAAACTTTGTTTCTCAGAAGCAGGGAGTCTGGGAACATTTATTAGTATATTCTGCTATGTACATCTCAGCTCTTAATGCTCAGCATGATTGAACGCCAGTGTGTATTAAGCTAGATCCCCCACCAGACTCCCACTGGGAGCTGAACCTGGGTTATTACCTTTCTGCCTCTCATTACTGGGGCAGTCTCTACAGATGGAGAAAACACACCCATGCTAATTGTAGAGAACCTCAGTATCAGTTTCCTTCTGGATAGCCTTGTCTTTTCATTTTACATGGGCATATCCAAAACTTGAAACTTCCACAGTGATTCTTTTTACTCATCAAATAATGAGTTTGGTTGTGCCGCTGAGTAAGTACCTGGAGTAGGGAAAACAGTCATTCCTAAAATGGATTATAGCCTGCAAGGTAAGAGCTCTTTCTTCACGCCTTCCTCGGGTAAGATCCTCGCTGCCTGTATGACTCTCTTTTCCCTACTTGCATTCCCTTTTAGGAAAAGAATACAACACTAGTGCTCCTCTGTGGATTGACAGGCATGCTCTAGGTGAACAGGACCCTCTTGTCTAGAAACATTTAAATCTAGAAGGGCTAAAATATACCTAAGGAAAATTATTCTCCAAACTTCTTAAATTTGTGGCAATGGCCCTCCTGAAAGAATAATGGAGAAATTGTTCAGCAAGTGCCTGGTGTGCTCCTAGGAGCTGGCTCTGGTTTTGTGGAATGGGGGTGGGGGTAAGGAAAAAGCCACAGTCCTCTCTGCCAAGGAACAGACATGGCTGACCTTTCCAGTGGGCAGACGGACCAGCTGCCAGCATCTCTGCCCGACTGCCAGCCCGCTTCAGAAGTGGCACCATTAGAGTTCAATGCCATTGGGTCTGGAAGCTTTTTAATCAGTAAACACTCTGTATTATCTCTCCCCCACAATAAAATGTAGATATGTAGATACTCTTGAGATCGGTCAGTTCCCTGAGAGCAAAGACCAATGGAAATGGAGTTTAAGCTTCCTAAATTATGGATGAATGAGTGTTTTTTCCTTTTTTCCTAATAAACGTTCTGAGTTTCTCAAGTTAGGTGTCAGTTTTAAAATACAGTTTACTACAATGTAAGGTATCAGTTTATTTCTTTTGTTTGTATTGTGTCCATAAAAAGAATGTTCATGAGATATTAAATAACCAACTCTTAGAATTCTAGAGATATAAGGTCTTATGAAAAACACTTACATACCCTCCAATAGAAATTCCTTCCCAAGTACAAAATTCTGATTTGAAAAACTATTTGGCAATTTTGTTTTATATATATATATATATATATATATATATGTATATATATATATATATATATATATATACATACAATTTTTTAAAAATCTCAATTTGAAATTAAAATGTGTGAGCTCTAATTGATGTGGTCCCAAGTATTGCCAAAATCCATAAACACATTAGGAAGCTAACTCATATACAGCAGAAACAGAAGGAAACACAAATGCTGAATGGTTGCAGTAAGATGGAGACTTCTTGTTCAATCAATGGTAGAGTGGCCAGTGAGACTAGCTTTGCAGAAGTAGAGCAATATAGCACCTATCTTATTCTTTGCTTGATTCTGGCCGGTGTGTGAAGCCTGCTATGTATCTGCTATGTGTTCCAATAAGCTGTTCACATTACTGATATTTGAAATGTGAAGTTCAAGACTGGACATTGGGCAAGAGACCTTGGATATGGGAGGTGAAGAAGCACCAGGAAGCTGTCTACCCACCCTACTTTCTTTCTCTTGAATGCTTTGTGCTTTTTATCCTTCATTTCGGAACACATCCCAAATGTGTATCCCACCAGAAGGCTAACTGGCCCGATTACCACGCTGGAAGATACACAAACTCAGAGGACTCCAGGTAGTACTGGGCATAACAGATCTACCTGGTGGAAGTGTGCCTGCCAGAATAAGAGGACACTGGAAGCTATTCCCTGACTATTAGATGTGGTCTTTCCTGAATACATCTACAGTGCAGAGAAAATGCAGTTCCAGCGGGAACCCTGAATTCACTCAGGAAATGTGGCAGGGATATGTAAGACATATTTCTGATCCTGAGCCAGAATCATAGGCACAGTAACACCAGGGATGTAAAAGTTGGAAATGTGGTTTCAATAAGAGGCTCTCAAGGAAATGTGTGCATTGCAGATAACTTAGATCTAAGTAGAGACTTGCACAGACCTCTACAAAGCCCTAAGATGAATATCTGAGATCTTTATAACATAAAAACAATCAATTTACAAAAAGAATTCTTCCTTCCTATGCCATCTCCTTCTTAATTCAGTATTACACACTGCCAGGTTTCATGATTTCTCTGGGAAGTTTTGTTTCTACTGAGGGCTTGCCTAGGACAAATTATAGAGAGTAAAAAGAACATTGAATCATGAAAGTTTTAAGTACTAGGTAGCGTTAGAGTGTATATGGATTGTAAGTTATTGTATGCACACACATTCACTTGTAAAATACACTTCAATAAATTATCTCATCTGCTGGAAAAAAAATAATAAAAATCAGCCTTCTAGGGAAAAAGAACTTTTTGTATTCAAGAGGATATGTCTTAGGCCATTTTTAGTGTGCATAGCTCTAATAACCATAAAAACACCAAAACAAAACAAAAACAGGCAAACCAAAGCCTCCAGCTGTTTTTTCAGGGTACGTTGGCTGCAAAGCAGAGCAAGCAATAACAATGCCAGTGCAGGTGGGGTTACAGGCATGTACTCTATCGGCTTTCTTGCTGTTTTCTAAGAGTTTAGGTTTGGCACATCTGATCAGAGCTCAATCTCTTTGTGTGTGTGGTGGGGGGAGAGAGTCTGGCTGGAGCTAGAAGTTTGGCTCCAAAGCAATTAGATGTGTTGAACCTCAAAAAAATTCAGACAGTAAGATTAGTTCTACGAGTATTCAAAGGTTTATGGACACACAGCTCATCTGAGCCCTCTAAACCTATGGAGTCGGCCAAGTTGGCTGGAATCACTGACAGGATTGGGCTCTTTCCCAAGCCTTCCATCACTTCCACTCTGACTCCTGCCAGAAATCAAACAGGAAAAAGAATTTCTTGTCGTGTTTTGACACCCCTAGCTTTAGTCCCTGCTATAAACTCTGCATCCAAATATTTCAGCATATCAACTGAAGGTTGATAATATACATGGGCAAAGGTTCAAAGGGTGGCTAAGAGCCTGAAAAAGGGTCATTTAACCTTACATAAATAATGTACTCCTAGGATAAATTAAAAAGTGACTGATTACAGGTCCAGCCATGTATGCAGCAACTTTTCATATTGCTTGGCTATCTCCAGTAGCATAGCACTGGGTCTCAAGTTCAATAGGCATGCTCTAAGGCCACAAAAAGCCATCCATAATTGAAAACGTTCCTTCTATGGTCAAAGAAAAAGAAAGAAACAGTGAAAACAACACTCAGTAACTTGGTTAAGTACATGCAGGGCATGGTCATGAGAAAAGCATTCAAAGGTAAATCCAATTTATCTACATATGATTGCTAACATTCCCAAGTGCTATGTTATTTTATTTTCCATTTGCAACTGGGCATCAGTTTGTCTAATCTGATAGTTTAATCCATAGTTTAGGGCTCTAAATATGTGAGGTATCTGAGGTAGATTGTCAGCACCTACCTCCAACATAAGAATATTGGATTTAACTTGAATATTATTTCCATCTCATTAAAATTTAGTGATTTCAGCTTTACCCAGGGTATTAGGCACCAAGACCAATTACTATTAGTCACCTAGAGACATGCAATATAACACTTTGTGCAAAAATTCTTTTTCAAGTGTTTTTAAAACTACGGGTTGTATCTGATAGGCTCACACAATTTATTGAGGGACAACCAGAAAATTCAAAAATGAAATAAAATGAACTAAGCTGGTATCAAAACATGAGAGTCCATCTACACAACATTAAGTGCCGAGTATAAGTATCTATTTTGTTTCAGTTATATCTATGTAGGCATTTTTACTGGTCATCACAGAGAATGCATTTCTTCCTGTGATTCACAATCAAAAAGGTTGAAAGCCATTGATTTAGACATTTGAGTATTAACTTTGGGACGTCCAGGTACTACTGGCTTAAATTTTTATTTATGTCTCTCCTGACATAGCTGCCAGTGTGGGCTTTTTCAAACCTGAGCGAGATCATGTCACTCATTTGCTCAGAGCCTTCCAATGCCTTGTCCATTTTAGTCCTCATTCTCTCACATCCTTCAAATTTAGCTTCAGTATCTCCTCAGCAAAGCCTCCCACTCCCACGCCATTTACATTGTGAGTGCTGCCCCCATTTGGCCCTCTGTGCTCCACTTACTCTGCTCTGCTTTTCCTGGGACACTTACCCCCATCCTACATAATTTACTTATTTGTGACATTTAGACTTTGTCCCTCTTGGAGGTGTGAGCTCCACAGAGACAACAGTTTGTTCTGTTCATGCATATATAGTTCTGACACTTAAAATCATGTGTGCTACATAGTAGGTGCTCAGTTACTATTTGTAGTGACTGCGTTCAGAGAGGAACTGCATTCATATCCATGACCAGAGCACCTTTCTTTGCCTCTGGGGCAGTTGGAGGAGTTAGAGATCTTCCATTTTTGCATAATTCCCACCAACTCTATTCTCACCAATTCTCACTTTTCCATTCTGCTAAACAGGGTGCCTCACAGAGGGCCTGCCCCACGGTTTCTGTTAACCTAAGCAGATAACTAGATAAAGATAGGCATCAGAGCAAATAAACCCAAAACTTTGGGACCTACAGTGCCCTTCTGTGATCTACTCCCCTTCATGGCTCAGTCCCATTAGTCGTTTCTGCCGGCTCTTCACAAACCCCCACCTGCCCATCTGGAGCCTGTGTTCTAGATCTCATGGAACTGTGGTTCTCCACGTACACAGTTATTTCATACTGTCAACATTTTATTCCCACTGCCTGGTATTTTCCCGCCATCTTCTCATTTCAAGGACTCTTATTCATCTGGAATAAAAAATTTCATCTCACTTGTGAAAGATTTCTGCCTCTTCTTTGCCACGTCCTGCCATTGAGGAATTTTTTATGCTTAGGAGGCAGCCTGGTGGATGCAGAGAGAAAACAAGGTCAGACAGACCAAACTTTTCCGTTTACCATATATATACTAGTGTATACATATGCATATACTAGCTATGTGAATGAGGGGCAAATTATGGGGCAGTGTTAAACATAATAAGATGACATTGTCAAGCAGGATGCCAGAATGTGGCAATGGCGAGAGATGTGAATGCAACTTTCCACTCTACCCGCCTCAAGCACTGTAGGCTTATCCCTGTCAGCACTCATTCACTTTGGGCAATACTTATTTATACTTGCCTGTCTCCCACAATTGACTGACATTCCAGAAAGCCAAAATGATGTTCTCTGAAGTTTTGTATTACTAGCACCCAGTGCAGTTCTAGGCCCTTGACAGGCACTCAGTCAATGTTTGTAGAGAGATGATAATAATATTCATAGTCACAAATGGCTGGCATGTGTTAAGTGTTACTGAGTTAGCCGGTAATGTGGATCATCTCCTGTATTCCTTACAGCACTGCTGTGAAATATTGTTCTTATTATCCCCATCTTCCAGATGAGGTAATTAATTCTCAGAGAGTTTAAATAATCTGTCCAAAGGCACAGAGCTCAGATGAGACAGAGCCAGAGTTAGAAGCCAGTCAGTGTGCTGAATAAGTTTCAAGCTATAGACCACACCTCTGACTGGAATTTTCTTATTTTAAGGGTAAACCCTTGGTCAATCCTGATGCTATTTCCATGGTTCCTCACTCTACTTACAAAACAATCCTGCCGGACAACCCCAAACATCTGGCCAATGGGAACTGGACAAAGCTCCATCTGGAAGCCATCAGCACCTCTCATGGGTCAGCTGCAAGGGATTTAATTTCCAATGACCCAATACATTTCCTCTGCTTCCCCCTCACAGACAGATTTGTTGGCTGCACTGTTCTGATGGCTTAGGGGTAAAGGGTCCATTTAAATGGCAACTTAATCTCAAATCAGCGAGTCCCCAAATATTATTTGCTATCGTTGAAGAGTATGTTCCCATTTTCCAACCAAACCTTTATCAGAGGTATTCAGAAGGCTCCTGTGGATTCCAAGTACACGTGAGAGCTCAGATTGGTGGTAATTCTGCAAATATCATCTTTTGTCTTATTCATCTACATAATCTTAAAATGAATGGCCTCATGTCAAACCAATTTTCTGCTTTCAAGGTTGATAATTTGAGAGAACTTGCTCTTTCTGCTTCTTATAAACTGACTATGAGCCTGATGGAGGGCCAGACTGGCAGGAATGCCTTGTAGGCAACCTCAGTCATGTCCTCACACTTTGCTGAAGGGCAAAATTCAGGTGGTGGGGCATGTGGAGCCATAACAAGGCCTTTGATTCCTGGTCCATCATTGCAACTCATTAGAAAATCTCAACTGAGTTCTTAACAAACACATTCTGATTCTTTACTCATAAGATTCAGAGCCTTCAAAATGAGCAAAGTCCACAAATTCTTTATTCTTCTCTAATAGTCACTTGTCTTGAATAAAAACATTTTTTTTTTTGTTTCAGGAAACAAAACACCAGAATCAAAGATGAATTTTCTAAGCAGTCAGGGAAGCATGTCCAGGAGTTTCCAAAAATTTACTGATACAATGAGGATGAAGAAAGCTTTAAGAGCCAAATGCTCGGCTTTGCCCCTATAACAACAAGCTATTACATTAAAAAATTCATACTTATTTTTCAGATGATTTATTTTGTTAATAAAATGTCTTGGTAAATCAGCTCCTTAGGCTTAGAGGAAATAGTTAACTCTCATTCATTTAATAAGTGTGTCTGGAATGTCTACTCAATAAATGCCCATGGGCACTGTGCCCAGGCTGGGTAGCCAGTGGTGAACTAAACGATGTTATCCCTGCCCTATGGAGCTCACATCCAAGTAAACATGGAGTTGCAAATCTAAGAACTGCCATTGAGTATTGTGTGTTAGACAAGGGTATAACAAGAGTATAATAGGGAAATTAAGTAGATGGTGGGCAGGGACGTTTTCTCTGTCTTTTGGAATTAACCAGATCAAAAAAATGGGAGCTCTGATGGCTCCCCAAAGTTTAACCATGGAGTTACTATGTGACACAGCAATTCCACTCCTAGGCATGTACTCAAGAGAAATGAAAGCATACATCCACACAAAGCTTATACTGAAATCTTTGTAATAGCATGATTAGTAGTAGCCAAAAAGTAGAAATATCTCATGCCTATCAACTGATGAATTTGTAAATAAAACATGGTGCATCCATACAATAGAATATCATTCAGCAATAAAAGTAATGAGGTACTGACATATGCTACAACATGGATGACCCTTGACAACACTCTGTTAAGTGAGGAAAGCCAGACACAAAAGACCACATAGAATACAATTCCTTCTATATGAAATATCCAGAATAGACAAATCTGTAAAGACAGAATGCAAACCAGTGGTTGTCTGGGCTTGGGGAGAAGAGGTTGGGGAAATAGGGAGTGGCTGTTAATGGAGATAGTGTTTCATTTTGAGATAATGAAAATGTCCCCAAATTGACTGTGGTGACAGTTTGCAGACTCCAGGAATATACTAAAAACCTTTGAAATGAACATTTTGAATGGGTGAATTGTATGATATGTGAATCTCAATAAAACTGTTGTATTAAAAAAAGAAAAAGAGAAAAAGGATCAATTCTGGAATATTCATTAATCAAACATAAATCCATTAGCTGAGGCCTGTGGAAAAAGTAGCAGGGGTTGGTTTTCTCTGCCTTGGGCTCTCTGGAAACTAATTTTTCTTTGGAAAAATGGGAAAAAAGTTAATCAAGTTTTATGTAAATCACTTTATTACATGTCATTTTAGCTATGAAAAGCACAGGTCAGTCTAACATAAAATCATTGATCAAGGAGCTTTGTTTCTTATATGCCTTTCCCCCATTTTCCCTTTATGTTATATCATAGCCCCAGGGGAGATTAAAGTGGAGTCATATAATTTTAAAATGTATGATGGTATGTATATGTACAATAATCTACATTAAACTTTCAGAAGATGTTCAACAGTCTTAGGTTGCCCGTGAAACTTCTTCAGTTTTCTTTTGGGCTTTTGTTCAGTTAGTGACAGCCATGTAAGTCCTGACCAGCAAGCAACAGTGGCTGTTTCTATATTTTAATTAAATGTTGAGTCAGATTTCTTCTAAAGTAGAAGTCCCTCAAGTTTTTTTTTTTTTAAGGTAAGGTGTATCTATTAAGCAGCTAAGTATGATGCTGGGAGGTGCAACTGTACTAAGAAACTAGGTCCTGATGAAGGTGATCATATCACAAACACAAAGCAATGGACTGAATCTAGATTTACTGTGGTCCAAGAATCCTGGGACAAATTAGAAGGTCCTCCTAACAGCAGACAAACTTTTAGGTTCTTTTAAACTTATTCTGAGCTGTCCAAGGACATGGATCTTGAATGACTTTTTCAATCACTGGCATGAGCTAGGTCTTTACTGAGGGACTGGATGTTATTCTTGCCAAGGACTCAGTGGGATATGGCTCTGTATTTGAGGTTGAAGTGAGATTCCCTTTGAACTGTCCTAGGATTTTTCTTTATGCTGCTTTTCTTTTTTAAGAGGAAAAATGTAAATAGATATTCCTTATGCCTTAAAATTTATTAAAATAAACTGGAAGGAAATATGCCATAATATAGTAAAATAGTGCTTATCGATAATTTATAATAACATGTTTCCAAAATTTTCTGTAATGAAGTTTTATTACATTTGGGTCAGAGAATAAAAATATGTGCCCTTGAGTTTCTCTAGGAAAGTCAATTGCTTATTTGCTTCTCATTTCAAGATAGCATCTGGAATTCTAGTTGTTCTAATGCCCTGAGTCCTCTATTTATTACCTCATAGTTCATGAGTTTTGGATTCAAACAAACTAAGGTTTAAATCTCTACTTTGGCTAACAAGAGGAGAACTAATATAAGATGCTGGCTTTAGATGCCAAACAGACTCTGGGGATAAAACAAAAACAAGACAGGAGTTGACTGCTGTCAGATCTTAAAAATTCATGGGGAGAAAAATGTGGAAGGGAGAAGAAACAGCAGATAAGAGCAGAAGAGGACCAGGTAACTCAGGGAAGGAAAATTATCAGGAATTTTACTTTGAAGGGGTGCAAAACAGCAGCTATGGCTGCTGGGGTGAGCAGAAAACACTGAGGTCAATCTCTGTATCCCCCACATTGACCCTGGAGAAGGTACATATAACAGAGAAGGGCTTACATTTCTCAGGCAGATGTATAGGGAGGTTCCTGAGGCAGAAGAGAAATGGGCAGAGGATGGAGCTATGTTGTACCTCTGTAGGTTTCCCATTTGATCTTCTCCTCAGTGAAGCTACTCTACATAATGCTACAATGATGGATACATGTCAGTTGACATTTGTCAAAACCCACAGACCAAGGTACAACACCAATAGTGAACCCTAATGTAAACTGTGAATTTTGGGTGATAATGATGTATCAATAAAGGTTTATTGATTGTAACAAATTACCATTATGGTGCAGGATGTCCATGGTGGGGGTCATTGTGTGTGTGTAGGGGCAGGGAGATATGAGAACTCTGTACTTCCCATTCAATTTTGCTTTTAACCAAAAACTGCTCTAAAAAATAAAGTTTATTAGTTAAAAAAGTGAAGGGTTTATAAAAATAATTTGAAATAGTTTAATATCAGAAAATCTGTCAATTTAATTCATCTTATCAAAAGTAAAAAATGGGCCAATGGAAAAAAATTGTCAATAATCATAGAAAAATTCTTATAGCTCAGTGCCTATTCATGATAAAATCCTCAAAAATGGTCTAGAAGGATATTTTCCAAACCTGATAAAATCTATTTACTTTTTTAAAACTTTGACAAATACCAATTTTAATTAATAAATATTAGATATATTCTTTTCAGGTAGGGAACAACACAAAGGATGTTTGTTCTCACTTGCATCCCTCTTATTGACCCTGAAGGTCTTGGCCAAAACAATAAGACATGAAAAAGAATTAAGAAACTTAAGGATTTAGAAAAAAGAGACAGATATATTTTATTATTTTCAGGTAATATAATTATATACATAGAAATCCTAGCAGTATTAACACGTTCATTGAATATTATGCATGTAAACAAGTTACCTATAAGATCAGCTTGTAAAAATCAATAGCCCTTTTTTATGCTAACAATAATTGAGTAGAAAACTTAACAGAAAAAAAGACTTGCTTCAAAAAACAGTTGCAACTATAACATATCTAGGAATTAACCTATTAAAAAAGCACAAGATAAATTTTAAGAATACAGAAAAATGTAAAGCCCTATCAAAAGACCAAAGATAAGACACGAATAAATAATGAAGTTGAATCATGTCCATGGGTGGGACAAATTAACATGTTTTGATATCAATTCTTTCCAGATTAATCTGTGTGTTCTGTACAATTCTAGGATAAATTTAAGCAGAATTTTTGTAAGGAACTTGGAAAACTGATTCTAAAACTGATATGTCAAAATAAATGTGACAGTTTTTGTACCCAAATTTTGACAAAGAAAAGCAAAATGGCCCAATGGCTTGGAGATGGAGTGGGCAGTATATTTGTTTCACTAGTTATTAGGAAATACCACAAAATGAAAATGGTTAAGAAATAATCTGCTATTGGTACAAGAATAAACAGCATATTCAATAAACCCATGCAATAAAATAGAAGAACTGGTATATGTAGGAACTAGTACAAAAGTGACTCAAGTCAGTGAATACAAAATGAATTGCTTCGTGTGAAGTCTTAGGGAAACTGGCTCACTGGATGGAGAAAAACAGAATTCATCACATATAAAAGTGCCATCCGGTTGAATTAAACGTGAAGGGCAAAATAAAAAGCTTAGTAGAAGAAAAGGTGGAAGAGTATCTTCATGTCTTTTGGATAATAATTTGTAACTCAGATCCAAAATTATGTATTTTCCATCACGCAAAACTAATGAACTTCACTACCTTTAAAGTAAGGATTATTCTTCAGGGAAGGAATCTTAGATAAAGGTAACCAATGGGTAAAAGACAAGAAGAAAATGTTTAACACAAAACAAAGATTAATTCGATATAAAAGTATCATTTAGAAATCAACAAGAAAAATAGAACATTCCATAGAGAAATGGATACAATTTAAATATAGGCAATACAAAGAAAGGGAAATCCACATGACTAGCAGGTGGATGAAGATATGCGAGATACCTTTTCTAATGAGCAAAACACAAGTTAAAACAATAATTCAATAAGACCTTACATCTATAATAGTGGCAAAACTAGAACGTGGTCTAATACCAAGCGTCACTGAGAAATGGGGAAATTGTTAATGCTTATGTTCTACTGGTGAGAACCCATTCTTTTATGGCCACTCTGGAAAACTCCCGAGCAGTGCCTAACAAAACTGTTGATGTTGTATCTTGTGATTCAGAAATCTCTTTCTGAAAATAGATCTTTAAAAACACGTGATTTGTAATATGTTTCTCTTGGGTTGTTTTTTATGTTATGATAGCTGTGATTTGGAGAGACCTGAGATGTCCGCTAAGTAGCTGACACTTGATGGACTGTGCACAACAATGAGAAGCAGTAAACTGTCCACACTTCATGGATAGATCATGAAAGCAGTGTGTGGTTAAAAACATTTTTTAAGAAACCACCAGAATAGACTTATCATATAATAGCACTTAGATAAATTTACAACATACATTTAGAAAACTTTTTGCAAGGAAACATATATATCCAAAAAGCTATAGGAAATACATTGAAATGGTAGCTTCATGGGAGAGATTAATGGCATTAATCTCTCCCATGAAGGGATGGGGAAACGTTGGGAAAATAATGAAGTAAAGCACAGGAGGGGCCTTGCTGAACTGACAACTAGTGGACCACAAATTGAGCTGGATGATGAACGCAAATTTCTGTACTTGAGGTTAAAAAAAAAAACCCAAATCCAAATCATAGCTCCATCCTTTATAGCTGTATTCTTCATGGCTAACTCACTTAACCTTTCACAGCTTTGGTTTCTTGATCTGAAGAAGGTGATGAAACATAATTGCCTCCTTCTTCTTGATGAGGATAAATGAGATACAGCACAGTGGGCTCTCGGCATGGTGCTGGAACATAGTAAGTAAGCATCAGCGCGTGTCAGCCCCCGGGAGGCTGTCTGTGCGACTTACTGGTTTGGGTCAGAGTCCTTGATGCCAGGAAGGTCTGCTGCTTTCAGAATTGCCTCTGCCGCTGGCCACCTGTGAGCTTGCTGTAGTTGCTGATGCTCCTGAGCCTCGGGTCTGTTCTCTGCACAATGGGAATGTAATAACCAGTTCTCAGCTATGTTGTGAGGTTGGTTATCTTAGGGCTTTTAGGCTGCTGTAACAAAAATTCCCTAAACTTGACTTATAAACAGCAGAAATTTATTTCCCACAGTCTAGCTGAAAGTACAAGATCAAGGTGCTAGGAGATGCAGTCTCTGGTAAGAACCAACTTCCTGGTTCAGAGACGGCTGTCTTCTTGCTATGCCCTTATAGAACAGAAAGGGGTGAGGGAAGTCTCTGAGGTATCTTTTCTATGGGTACTAATTGAATTAATGAAAGCTCTACCCTCATGATCTAATCACCTCCCAAAGGCCCCCCATCTCCTAATGCTATCACATTAGGGGGTAGGATTTAATGTAATGAACTGGGATAGAGGAGCACAAACATACATCAGCAATGTAAACAAAATTGTTGGGTAAGAGCTGGCATAAAGTAAGTACTCAATGAAAATGTACTATTTTTATTATTATTAAAATTATGAAAAAATTGAAAATTAGGTTCATCTAAACGGTTTATTCAGGTGATAGCTGAAGTAAAAATAATGCAAATCCAGGTCCAATTTTCATCTTTTATTCATCCAATCTAGTGATTCTCAAAACTTTTGGTGCCAGGACCCCTTTATTATTATAGTGATCACTTCACAATATATATAAATACTGAATCATTATGTTGTGCATCTGAAAGTAATATAATGCTATGTCAATTATATTTCAATTATGTGTATGCATAATGAAAAATGACTTTATGAAGCAAAAAGGATAGTGAGAAAAGAGGAATTGTTGCAAAACTCACATCTGGCTGGATAGAAAACAGCTGGAAACATATCTGCTTCTGTATTTAATCTGTTGTGATATGTTATTTTGCTGGAAGTATATAAAGAAAATCCAGCCTCATACAGATGCATAGTTGGAAAACAGGAGTGTTTTAATAGTCTTTTCAGGTAATTGTGGTTATTTGTATTTGTTGTAATACCAAAACTTGATAAGTGGTAATTTCTTAAAGGCTGGCTGCAGAATCTGCAACCGACATAGTATCTGAAATTACACCAATTAAATTTTATTTTCTGTTAGCTTAAAATCCATTCATCCAACTGACACCTTCAATAGATTTTTAACCATGTGTGATTTCATGGCATCATGCCTTGGTAATTTTGAAAATATTGATGTGCCAAGCTAATGTTGATACACTGCATTAAGCAATATGAAAAAATCGTATTTGTTAATATCACCATCGATCTCACCTGAAAACCTTTAAGTATTGGGAAATTCTCATGGTGGCAGATACACATTTTCCCAAATTCTAAGTTTTGCTTGAAAGCTCAAAGCTCAAATTTTGTCATGAACAAATATTGTCAGTTATATTCCTTGAAGTTATACATTTATTTTCAAGAACATATATGCCATGTACATGAGAATCTGAATCTCAATCAACACTACTTTTCTTCAGTGCTCTTTCAAATAAAAATGGTGTTTCATGAAAAAAAGTAGCTGCTTCAGTGAGCAAGCCATTCACACAAATCTTTTTCCTTGAGAAAACCACTGTACAGCAGTATGTATCAAAGGGCTTTATGCATACTTTGCACTTCATTATACAAACTAGTTCTTAAAAACATGTATTTAAATGTTAAGATACATAATGTTAGTAACTTTTATTGCATCACTAAGGACATTGTAAATTGGTATATATATATATTTTTGTATTGTGTGTGATGGTGAAGAATAGAACTGGTGCTACTACCTTAATTCATGCTCAGGTGCCAACATCCTCACCAACCACTTATTCTGCAGATCACATTTTGCTGTTGTTCTGAAGAGTTGAGACCTCATGGACCTGTGGACCTGATCTTGAACACCTGAACACTAAGCAAGTGATTTCCTTTTCATTCCCCAAGGTGGTGTCTTCCATTCCTGACTTCTAATCTATACCCATGGTGGCAGTGTGAAGGAAAAACTGGAGAAGGAAATTGTCAAAAGCAGACAGATGAAAGACAAGATGAAGAAAAAAGTGTGTGTAAGGACCACAGCTTTAGTGGGGCTCTATCAGCCTCCCCCATAAAAAAATCGAGCTAGAAATTCATAACCATATGATTTTCAGTAAAGACAGGCAATATAAGTTGTCAACAACGCCTGCTGATTTTATGTGCAGTGAGCAATAAGTCCCACAGCCACTGACTTCTCTGTTAAGGCAGTTCTGCCCCCTGGCATCTGAGCAGAAGAATGATAGCAGTTAGCCTCCTATCCTTCCCCATGGGCAGACCGTTCTTTCTTCTGTCATTTGAAACAAGGAGTCCGTTAGGTAGCCAGGAAAGGGGATTCATGCACACTCCTTACGCCTTTTTAATGCTCTCTTGATAACTTTCCCTTAAGTCAATATGCCATTTAGGAAATTCTGATTGCAGCAACTATCATCACCAATTAGTATCTTTAATTAATGGATGTCCATTGTCAGGCTCAACATTCCACAGTCCCATATTTCATGAATATATATGTTGTACGTCACATTTATCTTGTTCTCACTCTGCCCTTACCACTGTCTCTCCCAGTCCCATTCAACCCTGTAGTTATTAACTGCTTTGGTAATAAGGTATAAATCACTTTTTATGGCTTCTTCACCATATTTCTGCTAACAGCTGCCATACCACGTTAATGTTACATTATACACCCCAAAGGGAGGGGGATATGACCCCCACACACACTTTCTAACAGATTTATTACATGGCCAGGCTGCAAGGCCAATGAACCTATTCATCTCGCAACATGAGGAGCTAAATGGATCCCATCATACCAAACCAGCAGCATTTCAGGCAAACATCAATGTAGGAAACACTGATAGTATGTGATCAGTTGAAATTTTTGGCTTTTTAACAAAGGAGATAATATATCTCCACTATTATTTAATCCTCAGACAATTACAATAACATTAAAATAAAGTCCTTTCCTTTACCACCCAACATCACTTCTATACATATACACAATAAGGTGATGCTGAGAGTAACACGGAATTCTATTTGTTTTTCTTATCAGAGATTCATGAATTGAGATTTTGTTTCATTTTCAAACTTGACTTTACTGTGCATCAAGGAGACATACTGGTTGTGATAAAGCAGCCTCCAGAAAGATGGATATATGGGGAATAACTCAGGGAAATCAACACTGTACAGGTGGAGAACTAGAGTTTTAGCTTAGTAAGCATTTGCCACAAAGAATGTTTGAAAAAGTTGATCTCAGAGCAAGTAGAAAAAGATGGGCTTGCTCTTAGAACCAAGATCGATTCAAGTTAGGCAACTTGGCCCTAGGACAAAGGGTACTCCGGCAGGACCTTGTGCTATTTTAACTTCAAAACATTGGCTATGTGGCCCAGAGAGTGAGCTGCTGCCCCCTGGAACACTGGCTAGGAAGTGGACCCTAGAATAATCTAAAAGGTCTTAGACAAATGACAGAAAATGTGAGAGGCCAGGGTTTGGGCTCCCTTCTCAACTCTTCCCACATTGTGACTTGGAACATGGTAGTAAATAGCTCTGTGGCTGTTGGTGTCTTCATTGTTAAGAGGAAGGATTCGCTTAGGCATTCAGTTCTGTTCTGGCACTTGAGTTAAGTAACACGTGAAGCTGCTCATGGGGTCATGTACAGCTGAGATGAGAATGGTGGTCTCTTGGTTCCCAAGTCATTGCCTTTGTTATGACACTTTGGGGGCAGAAAAACATCTCAGTAGTGAAGGGAATGGACTCTGGATACATATCCTTCTGCTTAAGAACTAACCATGTGAGAGGGCTATTCACATAACCTGTTTCTATATAAAAATGGGTGAACCTCATAGGTGTAACTCCCAAATCAAATAATTACAGTGTATCACATACAAACACTCAAAAATGTTATTAGTATGGTAACTTTATAAAGCCATATCCCTCAGTTATTTCCATGAGTCTGCTGTTTTCATGAGTGTGCTTTCTTTTTTGTTTTGGTATCATTAATCTACCATTACATGAGCAACATTATGGTTACTAGACTCCCCCCATTATCAAGTCCCCACCACATACCCCATTACAGTCACTGTCCATCAGCGAAGTAAGATGCTATAGAGTCACTACTTGTCCTTTCGGTGTTGTACATCCTTCCGCATGTGCCCCCTTATATTATGTGTGCTAATTGTAATGCCCCTTTTTCCCCTTTATCCCTCCCTTCCCACCCATCCTCCCCAGTCCCTTTCCCTTTGGTAAATGTTAGGCCATTCTTGGGTTCTGTGAGTCTGCTGCTGTTTTGTTCCTTCAGTTTTTGCTTTGTTCTTATACTCCACAGATGAGTGAAATCATTTGATACATGTATTTCTCTGCCTGGCTTATTTCACTGAACATAATACCCTCTAGCTCCATCCATGTTGTTGCAAATTATAGGATTTGTTTTCTTCTTATGGCAGAATAATATTCCATTGTGAAAAAGTACCACATCTTCTTTATCCATTCATCTACTGATGGACACTTAGGTTGCTTCCATTTCTTCACTATTGTAAATAGTGCTGTGATAAACATAGGGATGCATATGTCTTTTTCAAACTGGGCTGCTGCATTCTTAGGGTAAATTTCTAGGAATAGAATTCCTGGGTCAAATGGTATTTCTATTTTGAGGAAACTCCATACTGCTTTCCACAATGGTTGAACTAATTTACATTCCAACCAGGACTGTAGGAGGGTTCCCCTTTCTCCACATCCTCACCAACATTTATTGTTGTTTGTCTTTTGGATGGTGGCCATCCTTACTGGTGTGAGGTGATATCTCATTGTGGTTTTAATTTGCATTTCTCTGACGATTAGCGATGTGGAGCATCTTTTCATGTACCTGTTGGCCATCTGAATTTCTTCTTTGGAAAAGTGTCTGCTCAGATCCTCTGCCCATATTTTAATTGGATTATTTGCTTTTTATTTGTTGAGGTGCATGAGCTCTTTATATATTTTGGATGTCAACCCTTTATCAGATCTGTCATTTATGAATATATTCTGCCATACTGTATGATGCCTTTTGTTCTATTGATGGTGCCCTTTGCTGTACACAGTACACAGGCTTTTCAGCTTGATATAGTCCCACTTGTTCATTTTTGCTTTTGTTTCCCTTGCCCAGGGAGATATGTTCATGAAGAATTTGCTCATGTACATGTCCAAGAGATTTTTGCCTATGTTTTTTTCTAAGAGTTTTATGGTTTCATGACTTACATTCAGATCTTTGATCCATTTCAAATTTACTTTTGTGTATGGGGTTAGACAATGATCCAGTTTCATTCTCTTACATGTAGCTGTCTACGTTTGACAACACCAGCTGTTGAGGAGGCTGTCATTTCCTCATTGTATGTCCATGGCTCCTTTATTGTATATTAATTGACCATATATGTTTGGGTTAGTATCTGGACTCTCTATTCTGTTCCACTGGTCTGTGGGTCTGTTCTTGTGCCAGTATCAAATTGTCTTGATTACTGTGGCTTTGTAGTAGAGCTTAAAGTTGGGAAGCGAGATCCCCCCTGCTTTATTCTTCCTTCTCAGGATTGCTTTGGCTATTCGGGGTCTTTGGTGTTTCCATATGAATTTTTGAACTATTTGTTTCAGTTCATTGAAGAACACTGCTAGAATTTTGACAGGGATTGATTGAATCTGTAGATTGCTTTATGCAGGGTGGCCATTGTGACGATATTAATTCTTCCTACTCAAGAGTATGTGATGAATTTTCATTTGTAAGTATCATCTTTAATTTTTCTTAAGAGTGTCTTGTAGTTTTCAGGGTATAGGTCTTTCACTTCCTTGGTTAGGTTTATTCCTAGGTATTTTATTCTTTTTGATACAATTGTGAATGGACTTGTTTTCCTGATTTCTCTTTCTGCTAGTTCATCATTAGTGTTTAGAAAAGCAACAGATTTCTGTGTATTAATTTTGTATCCTGCAACTTTGCTGAATTCCTATATTAGTTCTAGTAGTTTTGGAGTAGAGTCTTTAGGGTTTTTTATGTACAATATCATGTCATCTGCAAATAGTGAGTTTGACTTTTTCTTTACCAATCTGGATGCCCTGTATTTCTTTGTTTTGTCTGATTGCTGTGGCTAGGACCCCTAGTACTATGTTGAATAAAAGTGGGGAGGGAGGGCTTCCCTGTCTCATTTCCTATCTTAGGTGAAAAGCTTTCAGCTTCTCACTGTTAAGTATGATGTTGGTTGTGGGTTTGTCATATATGGTCTTTATTATGTTGAGGTACTTGCCCTCTATACCCGTTTTGTTGAGAGATTTTATCATGAATTGGTGTTTAATTTTGTCGAATGCTTTTTCAGTTTGTATGGAGATGATCATGTGGTTTTTGTCCTTCTTTTTGTTGATGTGGTGGATGATGTTGATGGATTTTCAGATGTTGTACCATCCTTGCATCCCTGAGATGAATCCCACTTGATCATGGTATATGATCCTCTTGATGTATTTTTTAATTTGGTTTGCTAATATTTTGTTGAGTATTTTTGCATCTATATTCATCAGGGATATTGGTCTGTAATTTTCATTTTTGGTGGGGTCTTTGCCTGGTTTTGGATTTAGAGTGATACTGGCTTCATAGAATAAGTTTGGAAGTATTCCCTCTTCTTCTATTTTTTGGAAAACGTTAAGGAGAATGGGTATTATGTCTTCTCTATATATCTCATAAAATTCAGTGGTGAATCCATCAGGCCTGAGGGTTTTGTTCTAGGGTAGTTTTTTGATTAGCGATTCAATTTCATTGCTGGTAATTGGTCTGTTTAGATTTTCTCTTTCTTCCTTGGTCAATCTTGGAAGGTTGTATTTTTCTAGAAAGTTTTCAATTTCTTCTAGGTTATCCAACTTGTTAGCATAAGGATTTTCATAGTATTCTCTAATAATTCTTTTTATTTCTGTGGTGTCTGTCATGATTTTTCCTTTCTCATTTCTGATTATATTTATGTGTGTAGATTCTCTTTTTCTCTTAATAAATCTAGCTAGGGGTTTATCTATTCTGTTTATTTTCTCAGAGAACCAGCTCTTGGTTTCTTTGATTTTTTCTATGGTTTTATTCTTCCCAATTTTATTTATTTCTTCTCTGATCTTTATTACGTCTCTCCTTCTGCTGACTTTGGGCCTCATTTGTTCTTCTTTTTCCAGTTTCAATAATTGTGACTTTAGACTCTTCATTTGGGATTGTTCTTTCTTCCTTAAATTGGCCTGGGTGGCTATATACTTTCCTCTTAGAACTAACTGCCTTCACTGCGTCCCACAGAAGTTGGGGCTTTGTGCTGTTGTTGTCATTTGTCTCCATATATTGTTTGATCTCTATTTTAATTTGGTCATTTATCCATTGATTATTTAAGAGCATGTTGTTAAATCTCCATGTGTTTGTGAGCCTTTTTGTTTTCTTTGTACAATTTATTTCTAGTTTTATACCTTCATGATCTGAGAAGTTGGTTGGTAGGATTTCAATCTTTTTGAATGTACTGAGGCTCTTTTTGTGGCCTAGTATGTGGTCTATTCTGGAAAATATTCCATGTGCACTTGAGAAGAATGTGTATCCTGCTTCTTTTGGGTGTAGAATTCTGTAGTTGCCTGTTAGGTCCATCTGTTCTAATGTGTTGTTCAATGCCTCTGTCTCCTTATTTATTTTCTGTCTGGTTGATCTGTCCTTTGGAGTGAGTGGTGTGTTGAAATCTCCTAAAATGAATGCAGTGCATTCTATTTTCTCCTTTAATTCTGTTAGTATTTGTTTCACATATGTAGGTACTCCTGTGTTGGGTGCATATATATTTATAATGGTTATATTCCCTTGTTGGACTGAGCCTTTTATCATTATGTAGTGTCCTTCTTTATCTCTTGTTACTTTCTTTGTTTTGAAGTCTATTTTGTCTGATACAAGTACTGCAACACCTGCTTTTTTCTCCCTACTGTTTGCAAAAAATGTCTTTTTCCATCCATTCACTTTTAGTTTGTGTATGTGTTTGGGTTTGTGGTGAGTCTCTTGTAAGCAGCATATGGACGGGTCTTGCTTTTTTATCCATTCTATTACTCTGTGTCTTTTGATTGGTTTATTCAGTTCATTTACATTTAGGGTGATTATCGATAGATATGTACTTATAGCCATTCCAGGCTTTGAATTTGTGGTTACCAAATATTCAAGGGTAACTTCTTTACTATCTAACCATCTAACTTTATCTCTCTTATTATGCTATCATAAACACAGTGTGATGATTCTTTATTCCTCTCCCTTCTTATTCTTCCTCCTTCACTCTTTATATATTAGGTTTTTTATTCTGAACTCTTTTGTATTTCCTTTGACTGCTTTTGTGGATAGCTGATTTTATTTTTGGCCTTTAGTTAGTATTTAATTGGTCTGCTTTCTTTGCTGTGATTTTATTTTCTCTGATGGAATCTATTTAGCCTTAGGAGTACTTCTATCTAGAGCAGTCCCTTTAAAATACCCTGTAGAGGTGGTTTGTCTTAGGCATATTCCCTCAACTTTTGCTTATCTGGAAATTGTTTAATCCCTCCTTCAAATTTAAATGATAATTGTGCTGAATACAGTGTTCTTGGTTCAAAGTCCTTCTGTTTCATTGCATTAAATATAACATGCCATTCTCTTCTGGTCTATAAGATTTCTGTTGAGAAGTCTGATGATAGTCTGATGTGTTTTCCTTTGTACGTCATCTTTTTTCTCTCTCTGGATGCCTTTAATAACCTGTCCTTGTCTTTGGTCTTTGCCATTTTAATTATTATATGTCTTGGTGTTGTCCTCCTTGGGTCCCTTATGTTGGAAGATCTGTGGGCTTCCATGGTCTGAGAGACTACTTCTTTGACCAGCTTGGGGAAGTTTTCAGCAATTATTTCTTCAAAGACACTTTCTATCCTTTTTTCTCTCTCTTCTTCTTCTGGTATCCCTATAATGTGAATATTGTTCCATTTGGATTGGTCACACAGTGCTCTTAATATTCTTTCATTCCTAGAGATACTTTTATCTCTCTCTGCCTCAGCTTCTCTGTATTCTTGTTCTCTTATTTCTATTCCATTAACAGTCTCTTGCACCTCATCCAGTCTGCTCTTAAGTCCTTCTATTGATTGTTTAATTTCTGTTATTCTATGGAGTTTATCCCTTAGCTCTTGCATATTGCTCTGCAGGTCCATCTGCATGGTTATGACTTTTATTTTGAATTCTTTTTCAGGAAGATTGGTTATATCTGTCTTGCCAGGCCCTCTCTCTGGGGTTTTTTGAATGATTTTGGACTGGATCAGGTTATTCTGCCTTTTCATGGCAATAGAAGTGATTGCCGGCAAGTTGCATGTGTATCAGCTGGGAGAACAAAGTCCCTTCCTGCTTGCTGGTTGCCTTGCCTTTCTCCACTGCCTATGCCAGTTACCATTATCTGTACACAGGGAGCAGTCTCTGGGTTAATCCCCTGAGTTGCTGTGGGCAGGGTGGCCCTCAGGATAGCTTAGGGCTCTGCAGGTGGTCTCAGGTGCTCTGGTGTGTTCTCTTGTGAGAATGGCACCCCTTCGTGTCATCCGGACCTTGCGCCAACTTCTTCTTCCTGTTCTGGGCAGCTGCGCATAGGCAGCAGCCTCTGTGTCTGGCTGGTTAGCTGTGGACTGGGAGAAGACTCTGTGTGGTTCCTGTGGGTGGGGCTGCTACCCAGCTGGCCTCAGCAGTGGCAGTTCAGCAAGTTTGCTTGCAGCACCGGCAGAGAGAAATGAATGGGAGGCTGCTTACCGCCGTGAGGGGCTTTGGAGCTGTGTTGCCTCCCGTAGGGTTAGGGTGCCTGAAGTTCCTTAAGATTCCCAATCTGCTGGGCTGAGTATGCTGGGACAATTTTGTCCACCTGTTAAACCCTTGTCCCTTTAAGAGTTTTAAAGTGTTCACTTTTCTTTTATCTCAGGGGAGCTGGTTGTGGGGACCTGCTCGCAGTCTCAGTCTTGGATTTTACTTTTCCATTTCTTTAATGTTCAGTACACCATGCAATGTATGTCTGCGCTCCCAGTGCAGATTACTAGGGCTGGTTATTTAGCAGTCCTGTGCTTCCACTCCCTCCCCACTCTGATTCTTTTCCTCCTGCTGGTGAGCTGGGGTGGGGGGAGTGCTTGGGTCCCGCTGGGTCACAGCTTTGTATCTTACCCTTTTCATGAGGTGCTGAGTTCTTGCAGATGTAGACATAGTCTGGCTGTTGTACTGTATCTTCTGGTCTCTCTTTTATCAATAGTTGTATTTGCTGTATTTTCAAAAATATATATGGTTTTTGGAGGATATTTCCCTGGCCCTACTAACACCACCATCTTGAGTGCCCCCACTGCTTTCATTTTATAAACAATATTAATTGTATTTTCCTTACATAAGAAACCATGCTTTTAAAATAAAGTTTTAAAAATATATAAAAGTCCACCTTAGGACACTAGAAAAAAAAAAGAGCAAATTAAATCCAAAATAAGCAGAAGAGGTAGAACAGAAATCAATGAAATTGAAAACACAAAATCAATAGAAAAAGTCAACAAACCCAAAGCTGGTTATTTGAAAAGAGCAATGAAAACAATAAGTCTCTAGTCAAGATAACTAAAAGAATAGAAAATAAGATATAAACTACTCATATTGGAAATGAAAGAGGGGATTTCACTACAGAACTTATGAACATTAAAAGGGTGTAAAGGAGTACTATAAATAACTTGATACCTGTAAATATGATAACCCAGATGAAATGACCATGAAAGACACAATTTGCCATAACTCATTCAAGAAGCTGGTGATATTAATCAGCTAATATTTCTTAAAGAAATTGAATCAAATAATTACTTCCTAAAACAGAAAGAACCATGTCCAGTTGGGTTCACTGATGAGTTCTACCAAATATTTAAGGAAGAAATTATACCAATTCTCTTCAATCTCTTTCAGAGGATAGAAGGAGAAAGAAAACTTCCAAATTCATTCTATGAGGCTAGTGTTGCTCTAATATCAAAACCAAAAAAAGACATTACAAGAAAAGAAAATTACAGACCAATATCTCTCACTGGCATAGATGCAAAAATCATCAATAAAAATCAGCAAATCAAATCCCACAGCGTAGAAAAAGAATTATGCACGACTATCAAGTGGGATTTATTCCAGGCATGAAAAGCTGGTTCAACACTCAAAAATAAATTAGTGCAAACCAGCATGTCAACAGACTAAAAGAGAAAAAAATCACATGATTATATTGATAGCACAGAAAAATCCTTTTGATAAACTACAACATTAATAATAAAAATCTCAGTAAATTGGGAAAAGAGAGGAACTTCCTCAGCCTGATAAAGACTATCTACAGAAGGCATACAACGAACGTCCTACTTAATGGTGAGAAGATTTCCCACTCAGATCAGGAACAGGGCAAGGATGACTCCTCTCACCACTCCTTTTCAACACCATATTGGAAGTACTAGCTAATACAATAAAACAAAAAAAAGGAAACATAAATATGGCCAACTGAGCTCTAACAAAGAGCAAAGGCAACACCATGAAGAAAAGATAGTATCTTCAACAGATGGTGCTGGAACAGCTGGACATCCATATGCAAAAAGACCGTAACACTCTTCACAAAAATTAACTGAAAATGGATCATAGACTTAAAAGTAAAATGCAAACTATAAAACTAGGATAAAACTCAAATAACAGAGAAAAACCTAGAACCTTAAGTATGGCAATGACTTTTCAGGTACAATACCAAAGGCAGGATCCATGAAAGAAATAATTGATAAGCTGGATTTCATTAAAATTAAAGACTTCTGCCCATGAAGTCAGACAACATCAAGAGAATGAGAAGACAAGCCACAGGCTTTAAGAGACACCTCACCTGAGAATATATACAGTTGGCAAATAAGCATATGAAAGATGGTCCACATCAAAAACATCAGGAAAATAAGAATTAAAACAACAATGAGATATCATTACACACTACTAGAATGGCCAAAATCTTGAACACCAAATGCTGGTAAGGATGTAGAGCAATAGCAACTCTCATTGCTGGTGGAAATGAAAAATGGTACAGCTACCCTAGAAGATAGTTTCTTACAAAATTCAAAATACCTTTATATATGATCTAGCAATTATACCTGTGATATTTACCCAAAAGAGTTGAAAGCTTAAGTCCATCCAAAAATCTGCACACAGATGTTTATAGCAGCTTTATTCATATACCATAACTTGGAAGCAGCCAAGATGTCCTTCAGTAGGTGAATGGATAAACTAGTACATCCAGCCAATGAAATATTATTTAGCACTAAAAATAAAGGAGCTATCAAGCCAGGAACAGACATTGTAGAATCTTAAGTGCATTATTACCAAGTGAAAGGCTATATAATGTGTGAGTCCAACTATATGACATTCTGGAGAAGAGAAAACTAGGGAGACAGTGAAAAGATGAGTGGTCTAGATGCAGGTGCAGGATCAGGGAGAGTGCAGAACATGCACAGCACTAAGGATTTTTTATGGCAATGAAAATAGTCTGCATAATACTGTAATAGTGGGTCCATGTCATC
Source organism: Manis pentadactyla (assembly GCF_030020395.1). Lineage (NCBI taxonomy): Eukaryota > Metazoa > Chordata > Mammalia > Pholidota > Manidae > Manis > Manis pentadactyla. The sequence goes on from NC_080025.1 coordinate 51,471,011, forward strand.
ATATATTTGTCCCAACCCATCAAATGTACACCACCAAGAGTGAACCATGGATAGTAGATTTTGATGATAAAGATATGCCGATGAAGGGGAAGGATGTTGATAATTGGGAAGTTATTCTTGTGTGAGGCAGGGGTATATGGGAAATTTTTGTACATTTCTCTCAATTTTGCTGTTAATCTGAAACTGCTCTAAAAATATAGATAGATAAATAGATACATAGGTAGGTAGATAGATAGATAGATAGATAGATAGATAGATAGATAGATAGATAGATATAGATAGATAGATAGATAGATATAAACTAAGTAAAAAGAAAAGAAAAAACAGTAATTCTGAGATGATAGGTATTTTGACCTATTTCCTTCTAGATTTTTTTTTTCTATTCACAAACACACATGTACATGCACCTACTTCTTTAGTGCAACTGGGGGTCATATTTTCTATGCATCTTGTGTCCTTTAAAAAATTAACAAAAGTAGGGAGCATTTTAGGCTTTAAAAATGCGACTTTCTAAATGACCGCACAATACGTTAAACGTATATACCTTAGTGATGGATTAATCCATTTAATTGCATATTAGATGGATTATTCCTTTTTGATTGGATATTTAAGCTAGTTTTTCTTTCATAAATAATAGTTGAAAGGAAAGGAGCAACACACAGCAGCAATTCACCGGAGAATTCCGCTTTATTAGGGAAAGGTGCTGGGTTATATAGGGAGGGGCATGGGGTGATTGTGGTGTCACTTCTATGGGGCTGGTGGCTATTGGCTAGGTGCTGGGATTAGGGGGGCAAGGGGTGATTGGGCTTCAGGTGGTGCCGGCGGGAACCAAGGACCCGGAAGAGAAGCAGGAAGTTCACCATCTTATGGGTGGGGGCCCTTCATTCCCCCCTTTCTCCTCTATGGGGTTGTGGACGTTGCTTTCTCTCTGACTGCTTCCTGCTGAATGGGGGCGGAGAAGGGAGTGAGGGCTTGAGGACTGGGAGGAAAGGGTTGATAGGACTCCCCACAGTAAGGACGAGTAGATGTGGACTTCTTCAGGTTGGAAATCAATGAAGGTTCCCTGTAACCATAGGTCGAGGACTTGTTGATTCTAATGGTGCCAAGAGGATACGGGTGCCAGAAGCCAGGCGTCTACGGCCATTGTTTCCAGGAACAGTTCCCAGCGGAGAGAGGGGTCCATCTCAGCGTGTGGTGAGGAGGTTACGTGAGGGTGAGGGATCTTCTGTGGCTAAAAGCTGGTAGTTCCTGAGTAAAAGCTGGTTGAAAGTTTGATTAGAGATTTTACCAACTTGGGATTTGATAAACTTTACAAGGCAAGAAGAGACAGGCGAGGAGAATGATTATTATAGGGCCTGCAATGGGCCAAAGCCAGGTAAGGAACGGGTTTGTTAGTATTGAAGAGAATGGGTTGGAGGAGTAATACTGTGGGTACCGGGAGTTACCCATGTAGTGAATGGCGCAAGACCAGTAGGGACATCCCCGTAGGTGTCTGGCCATCACCTGCAACAGGCCTGTTTCTGGTCATAGAGGAAGCAGAGTTAGGGAGAATAAAGGTAGCTGCTAGTGAACACTTCGGTGGAGGGAGGAAAGTGGAGGTATAAAGGCTCAGAGCAGCCTTTCAGAGGGCAGTCTGATGTGGCAATGAGGGCAGTAATTTTTGTTTAATGCTGTGTGTAAGTCTGTCTGACTTTGAATCGCCATACAAAGGAGGCTGGGGTGGCGGGGAAGACAATAGGAATGAGGAAAAAAAGCGAGAGAGAGTGAGGGAGCAGTAAAGGAGGAAAAAGTCATGATTTGGGTATGGATGGCAAAGGGGGTGAATGGGATTTTGGAGGAAAGAGGACAGTAAGGTCAGGAGTCTGGAGGGAGGGTCTGTAAACTTTTGTAGGTTAAGAGATCCTTTAGGTGATGTGGGGACAGAATGGTAAGGGGGGCCCCAAATGTCAGTTTATGAGCTTCCTTCTGCAAGAGCTGTCCAGCGGCTAATGCCCGTAGGCAGGGGGCCCATTCCCGAACTGTGGGGTCTAATTGCTTGGAAAGTTAAGCTACTGGGGCAAAAGATGGGCCATAATATTGGCCTAGGACTTCTAGAGCTTGACTGGACCTCTCATGAATGTCTAATGAGAAGGGCTTCGACAAATCAGGAAGATGGAGAGCTGGGGCTTCCACAAGGGCTTGACGGAGCTTAATGAAGGAGTGTTGGGGTGAGGAGGATAATGGTTCTTCAGGGGGGCCCTTGCTGAGGTCGTATGGGGTCTTGCCAACAGGGAGAAGTTAGGGATCCACGCTCTGAAATACCCAGCCAGGTCTAGAAAGGAAAGGATTTCTGTCTTGGTTTTGGGAACAGGCAGGTCAGAGAGGAGCCATTTTCTGTAAAAATCTTGGGAGGAGGGGTCCAGAGGGATAGAAAAAAAAAATGCGTCCTTGAGATCTAGGACTGAGAAGTGGGAGGGTGAGGCAGGGATCCACGATAAAAGGGTGTATGGATTTGGGACTAAGGGATGGAAAGGGACGACGGCCATGTTGACGAGGCGAAGGTCTTGGACAAGGCAGAAAGATCCGTTGGTTTTTTTTTTAACAGCTAATATGGGGGTATTAAATGGGGAGTGAGTGGGTCTGAGGTAATTTTTGTTTAAAAGATCTTGAATGATGAGTTGAAGGCCTATGAGTGCTGAAGTGGTTAGGGGGTATTGGGCCTGACAGATATACTGAGAGGGGTCACGTAATTTGATAGAGGCAGGAGGACATAGAGCCACGGAGGGGCTTGTAATGTCCCAAACTTTGGGATTTACGGGGTGTATGAAGGCGGAACTGGAGCTTTCATTGGGTAGAGGGGGGTCGTCGGCTATGAGGGCCATCAGAAAGGGAGTACTGGGGGCTGTGGGAGTGGATATAGTTATGGAAACATGGAGGAGAGAAAGGATGTCTCATCCTAGTAAAGGGATGGGACACTGGGGCATAACCAGGAAGGAGTGGGAGAAAGGTATGGGATTGTCTTGGATTGTGCATCAAAGCGGGGGGGGGGTGTTTAATGAGAAAATCTGTTTTCCTCCTACCCCGACTATAGGAGTAATGGCAGGCATGGTAGGGCCCCGGTATTCTCGCAAGACTGAGAAGGTGGCTCCTGTATCTAGGAGGAAGGAGATGGGGCGACCGTCTACTATTAAAGTAACCCTGGGCTCCTGTTTGGTGATGGAAATGGTTGGGCGAGAAGCCCCCGGGCCCCGTCAATCTTCTTCTGCCAGCCCCACTACGGCAGGCTTAGGATGGGGGTTGTTCGTCCAGCCTCCCCTTTGGGTGGCTGGGCAATCAGACCCCCAGTGGCCCTTTTTGTGGCATCTGGGGTATGGGGTGGTAGGAGATCTGGGGGAGGTGCACACCCTTGACCAATGTCCCTCTTTTCTGCACTTGAAACAAGCTCCTGGGGGGGGGGGCTTGTTTGTAGAGGAGGGCCCAGGTTGTGGTTTTATCAGCTGGGCCAACATTTGGAAATTGGCCTGATCAGCCTTTTGTTTACGGCGTTCTTTCTCCTCCTCCCGGTTATGGAAGACTTTAAAGGCCACTGTTAGGATCTCAGTCTGTGGGGTAGCGGGGCCCTGTTCTGACTTTTTGAGTTTAGCTTTAATGTCGGGGTAGCTTTGAGCTAGGAAGTATGTCATAAGGACATGTCTCCCGTCAGGCGTTTCTGGGTCTAGGCTGGTATATTGTAATAGGGCTTGAGGGAGTCTGTCTAAGAACTCAGAGGGAGTCTCCTCCCTCCTTTGAATTATGTCTTGGAGCTTTTGAAAATTGACTACTTTACGAGCTGCCTTTTTCAGACCTGCTATTAAGCAGCAGGCGAAGATATCTCGAGAGCAGAGACCCACGGCTGTGGGGGACTGAAGGGTTCTGGTTCAGTCTGTGGGGGAGAAACAGGTGATGGGGGCAAAGATGGAGGAGGCTCCTGGGACTTAGTTAGAGGGAGGCTGAAAGGCTCAGGCTTGATCTGCAGGGGGGTGAGGTGGGGGAGGAGATGGTGGTGGAGGAAGGGGGAGGGGCTGTGGTAGGAGAGGAGGGGGAAGGGAGTGAACCGGAGGCTTCTGCGGGGGAGACGGCTTGCAGGCTAGGAGAACTTGGGGGGAGGGAGGAGGAGGCGGAAATCCTCGATATAGGGAATCTCCTTCCATTTTTCAGGCGCTGGCAGTAGTTAAAAGATCGCGAGTGATGTTAGGATCAAGAGCTCCCCCTGTGGGCCATTGGTTGTTATTGTCTAGGGGGTATGTCGGTCAATCTTGGGAGCAGTATTTACAGAGAAGTTTTGGTTTTATATCAGGCGTCAGGGAGAGGGTGGCTAGATGCTTGAGCAGGCATTCAAGAGGTGAGCTTCCAGGGAGGGATGAGGAGGCTCCCATGGCTGAAGGACAGAGAAGGAGACAAACAGGGGAAGACGAACGGAGACCCTCGGACTGGGAGCCAACCGCAAGGAGACAAAGGGCGTCCCCGATGACCCTTGGTGGTCTGCGGAAACTCGTATACGAGTCGGTTTCTTAGGAAGTGTGGGTCGTCACCCAGACTTCTCTAAGAAGGCAAAGTGCCAGAGTCCGAGGAACCTAGTACTAGGAGTTTTCGGCAGAAGGAACAGAAGGTGGGGGGAGGGAGCGTTCTCATCCGCAAAGGAGTCACCTCGTTTATGGCTGTTGGAGGGGGGCCTGAGGGTCCACCGCAGCTGTGAAGGCCTGAGGCGGGGAGAGCTCCCTCCTCGTCCCCAAGCGTCAGGGCCTTGCCGGACGATCACAGTCAATGGCGCTGCGATAGCTCGGGGAAGAGCGGCCTGCTCCGGGGGAAAACTTACCCAAAGGCCAGAGAGGAGTGGTGAGTGTGAGGAGCCAGCGCCGGAAAAAGAGGACGAGGGCAAGCTGCTGCTGGTGTCGGGGGGAAGACGGGGCCCAGTTGGGGTGTCCCGTCTCCCGGGTTTCGGCACCAATGAAAGGAAGGAGCGACACACAGCAGCAATTCACCGGAGAATTCCGCTTTTTTAGGGAAAGGTGCTGGGTTATATAGGAAGGGGCATGGGGTGATTGTGGTGTCACTTCTACGGGGCTGGTGGCTATTGGCTAAGTGCTGGGATTAGGGGGGCGAGGGGTGATTGGGGTTCAGGTGGCGCCGGCAGGAACCAAGGACCTGGAAGAGAAGCAGGAAGTTCGCCATCTTATGGGTGGGGGCCCTTCAATAGTAACAAGCAATTTCATAAAAGGATTATCCAAATAATTGATGACTTTCTAAGATAACTTTTGATGTGAAATTTCAGAATCAAAGTATTTGACAATTTTGAAAGCTCTTGATAAATATTGACAAATTAAATTCCGACTGGTTGTATCAATTCACTCTCACTAATAGGTCATGAGAATAGCTACCTTACTGCACCCTTGATAACATTTATTATTTTTCCTCTTCCTCAATTTCACAGGCAAAAATAGTATCATGTTGGTTTTATTTGAATATATACAATTATTGAGTGAATATTTTTCTCTAGGTTTGTTGGCCTTTTGTTTTTTTTCTTTGAATTTTTTCTTCATGTCTGCTGTTTACTTTATATTGAGAAGACTATACTTACATTACTGACTTGTAAGAATATTTTTAATGTTAAAGATATTACACCTATGCCTGCTCACTTACTATTTCCTATGTGGATTGTCATTTTACTGTTTAATTTTAATAAGTCTTGCTCAGACATTTGAAATTCTCATAGTTTTCCCTCTTTGTTTTAATAAAATGAAAAATTTTGTTCACTACAATATCCTTTTATTTGTCATCTTATTTATTTTATTACAGTGATTGGAAACTGAGTTTTGCATTAAGTCTAAAATAAGATTTTACATGATTTTTTTCTCAAATAGCTATATTCCCCTCAACAATTTAATGAATAATTCATCCTGTTCTTATTATTTTGTGATGCTTTATCTATTATATAAAAATACATGTGTGATTGAGAGAAAGAAATCATTTATCCAAATCTATTGATACCACTAGTTAATTAGCTAATCAGGAAAAATGATTAAAGGAAAGCATGATAAAAAGTGGTGAATATTTTACTGAATTAATTTAATTTACTTGTCAGTCTTTTAATATGGTTCCAGGGTCTTTTTGTGTATATGTCCGTTGATTGAAATACTCATTCCCCTTTCTTGCATAAATCATATATTGCATCATTTATGCTTTCTGGATTTAGTTAAACTGGAAAGAGAATTTACAAAAGTAAATCAAGATCAGAATCCTTGCCTTTTTTGTGCTTTTTATTTTTAATGGTTTGGTTTTGTCTAGTCTTTCTATAGCATTCAGTATAGTTTTTAGTATAGGAACAACTCCCCTTTCACACCACATTTCATTGGTTCTACATAATAATGAACTAAAGTAACTGTAATATTGTTAACTTTAAAAATAAAACTGTTCACTTTTTACCAGCAAAAAAATGGGTTGATTGAGGAATAGCAGACAATTGCAATTTGAGAGGTGCAAGCTTTGGTAAAACCATAGGTAAGTTCCACAAGCAAAGGAGAGGAACATTATTTTATGGAGAAGAATGAGGAAGTGGGGAGGGGCTGTTTTGAATGACAGTTCATTGGAGAGAAGTACCAGTTCAGGGTGATGGCGGTTTCTCATTTGCTGAGTTGCAGGGGTAGTCAGTTTCTTACCGGGTTTGCAATGTACATCTCTCCCTGTTGAGGCTTATAATTGATGAGTCCTTCCTGTTGAGATTCTTTTGTTGGGGTCTGTAATTGACAATTCTTCCTGTAATTGACTTGAAGTGGTAGACTTCCAGCTTCTAGCCTCCCAATTCCACTTTAGTGAGATTTCCCTTTATTAATTTTCACAATATGAAAATCAACTGCATAACATAGACATCAGTGACTTGGGTAAGACATAACTATCAGTGGCAACAGTATACATATATTTACCATACAACATACATATGTATATTTCAATCTCTGAGTTCTGAGCATTGCTCATTTTGCCTTAAGGAGGGAGTGGAGAATGTTGGATTATGCAAAGTTATTATTAAAAATTTTTCATTACAATCTTCATAAAATATGTGTGTGAACACGGTTCTGTGTTCTTATAGTCTGTTCAGGGCTGACTATTCTTTTCCAATCACTTCTCATTTTCTACATGAGTGAGTAGTGTTTTAATTTTAACTTTATGTTTTATAGTTTGGAATGTTTTATATTTATATGTTTTATAATTTAGAATAATTATATATATTCCATGAAAAAAAATCCCAACAGGATCTTGATTGCAATTGTATCAGGCCTTTAGAACGGCTAGAAAGATTTTATTTTTCTAGGTTCATGCTATGCCTCTTCTGTTACTCAGATCTCCTCAGGAAAATGTTGCTGCCTCCAAGCTGTGCTGTAACACTTCCAGCCACTCCCTGCCCAGAGGGTACCATGATCGGTTAGGCACCAGGTGACAGGTTTCATCTCTGGAGGAGTGAAAGCTTTCCTGGATCCTGTGAATGGAGCAGGGCTTCAGTGTGCAGTCTCTTCTCCCTTCCTTCTGCAAGAGGCTCCCTTCTGTTCATTCTGGGCAAGATGGAAGTAGACTCATAGACACTGGGAAATGACTAGTGGTTACCATGGGGAAGGGGCTGGGGTGTGTGTGTGAGGAGAGTGAGTGGGATAAAGAGGCACAAAAATTCTCAAGTCATACTATAAGCTGATCATGGGGATGGTAGTATAGCATGGAGAATATAGTCAATGATTCTGTAACATCTTCTTATCTTGACAGATAGTAACCACACTAGTTGGGGTGAGGATTTAACATTACGGGTAACTGTTGAACCTCTGTGTTGTATACTTGAAACCAATATAAGATTGTGCTATCAATGATACTTCAAGAAATAATAAATTTAAAAAATAAAGAGGATCCCTTCTGCAGACAGCATTGTCAGAATCCTCTGCACAAAACACCTTACTGTCACTACACACTCTGTTGAAAGGTTCTATAATGTGCTGTCAGGCCAAACTAACCTCTGGAACATTTGCATTGTGATCACATTGTGAGAGATGAAAAAACATTCTGAATCCTGATAGCTCAATTACATGCTGGGATCCGAAACAAAGAAGTCAAGAAATGTGGGCCAGAAGAAAAGGCTTTGACCTGTGGGTCAATACACCTAATCCTGTTGCTATGTTGGGGAATCAATTCTTGCCCCCTGATTTCATTTCCCTATGTGTTAAATGACACGGAAGAAATCCACTGAAATTGTCTTTTGGTTCTAGGATTTGTAGTGAATGGACGTCAGGCCACAAAACCACTATGCTTTCATTTTACTACAATTTTAATTTTCTACATTTTAAATACTATGCTTTCATTTTTCTACAATTCAGCTCAATTTCTCAATTTCTCTTTTTTGCACCCAATCTTCTGATGGAAACATAATGCATCTGGGGTTTCCTCATATTTTTCTTCCAGGCACATGCTAATGTTTCTGGGTCTTCCAAGACTTTAGGTGGGTAGCGGTGAGGAGAGGAGAGAGGGGAAAGAGACACCACTAGAACTCTGTACAAATTACAGAAAGATGCTCCTTCTGGAAAGGTGGTTGTTGTTTCAAGCACATTCTCCTGCCATTGGCTTTGGCTCTAGTCCAGGGCCAGGGCATTGCAAGCAGGGCAGAGGCTCAACTGGAGCCCTCCAGGGCTCAGCAGCTCACAGCAGGCACTGGTGGGGCTGGCAGCCCTTGGGGGTTGAGTGGGCACCCCACACATGGCCCCTGGATTTATCCTGGAGTCAAAGGGTGGCAAGATGGCTGGTGGTGGTGTTCTGAGGAAGGGTCCTGGGGCTCTGTTTCCCTAGCAGATGTGGGAGGTGACTGCACCGTAAGGACAGGACATTCTGTGCAGACACTCAGCTGAGGACGGGGCTTGGACCACCTTGCAGAGATCTCAATGACACAAAGTTTCCGGTTCAGAGAAAACACTAGGAGGACTAAAAAAGGCCTCCCTGCAGCCCTGCCTACTCCAACGCTATGTCCAGGAAGTGGTCACATAGTCTCTGCCTTCTGTTCCCACAAATATTCATGCAGCCCTTCCTGGTTACACAGGGCCTAGTATAAAACGAGTGAGGAGAGTCATACTGAGCTTTCCCAAATGCACTGGCTGTATTTAGTTGGATCTTAATGACTATTCCAGTTTTGTAACTTCTCATCTCTGAGGACTATATTTTGCACAAAAATATATTAGTTACATTTTTTTCCCCTTGGATTCAGCCCCCAGGGTGAACTTGTGAAGGAAGCAGAGTAGACACTGTCCACAGTTGTGTGCTCTTATAAAATACCAGCTTTAGCCATGCAAAACTGCTACTTTTGGGGTCAAAATGGTCAAATAGTATCAATTTTAGTTTAATTTAAATAGAACTGTGAAACAAATGCCACACTGTAAATATTAAATCCATCAGTCTACAATCCTCTTATATTTCTGTGCAGCCTCCTTCACTGTCCTTCTCTGTTGAAGGTGGTTGGTCCTATGCCCACCCCCTCAGGGCACAGATGTGACAGAGTTCTCAGGCCTTGGCGTCCCCAGAGCCCAGGCCCCTACTGCAGTGGTTTTCCACGGGGCCTAAGTGGGGGAATTGGTTGGCAGATCTGGGGAAGGAGGATGTGCTAGTGGCATCTACTTGGCAGAAGCTGGGGTGCTGCCAGATTGCAGGATGGCCCCGCAACAGAGAGGCGTCTGGCCCAAAGTGGTTTCCCGAATGCCAGTTTCTTTAGGGATTATATGCTTTCATAGACGGGACCTAAGTGTCAGCTAAGACCAGACATTTAGACACACTTACAGACACTAGAAGTGTCTTGAATGTTTTATCTCTGATTTTAACCTGTGCAAATTTTCAACTGCGTTTATCTGAGCCAGAATTAACAAACACCTCTATTCATTCATTAATCCCACACCTCAGATACATGCACGGCTCTTCTCATTAGTCTTCTCTGTCTTTTTATGACAGCAGCTGAAATAAACCACTCTTGGGAATTGTAATTGCCTTTAAAATTTCATCATACTTTAGGAAAGGATCTAAAAGATTTGAGGTAAGAAATTACAAATGCAAGAATGAAGTGCATATTTAATTTAAAATATTCAAATGAACTTGATTTATAGCTACTTGCATAAAGATTCCTGTTTTTCTAATATGAAAAAAAAATTTTTCCTAAGTGCACTTCAACTAAAACAAGTATTTTTTTAACGGTGTGTTTGGGACTTCAGGGTGAGAGGAGGAAAGAGCAGAAACGGTACAAAATTTGCCCTGAAGAAAGCTAGTTTTTTTCCACCAGAGTGCAAAATTCTTCCCATTTGCATTTATATGGAAAAATTAATTGGAAGGGACTGATGTTCTAATAGTTCTCTTTAGGGATACTTCTGCTTCTGTAGGGAGATTCCAGCATGAGGCACAGTAATGTTAATTGTGATGATTATGCACTGGTACACTAAGCTTGACTTGCTAGACCTCACGGAGTTTTGCAAGCTAGTTGTTAAACGTAGACATTATTAGAAATTAAATTATATACACTTAGAATTAAAGACATTTTATTAGAGACAAAGCTAATAAACACTCAAAGCGCATCCCTGACTATTGCATTTTACATTATGCGTTTTATCTGTAGGCTGGATATACTGTCTCACAGTGTGCTATTGTACATCTCTTCCTAACTCCATGTTCGGTGATACCATGTTGTCAGCTTAAAATCAGCCATGCTGGGAGTATTTACAGCAATGAACACAGGCAAATGCTACCAAGCAGGCCTTCTTTACTCTACTCTACCCCTCTCTACCAACTGTTCAACATTTACACCAGTGATAAAAACTATAATAGCATAAGCAAGAGGTCTTGGGAAGCCTCTATCATGCTGCTAATCAAATAAGGTGGAAAAGCAAAGCACGCTAACTCTTAGGGGATGCATGCAGAGGCCGAGACCTCCATTCTCAAGCAAAACGCACTCCACCCAGAGGAGGCAGGGGATGGTGGCGCTCTGGTAGGTTCTCTGGCCCTCTTGAAGTGCAAAACTCTTTCTGCACAGGAGGATAAAGGTCCTACAAGTAGAATACAACTGACTAAGGAACATTTGGGTTGGGCAGATGGTGAGGTGAAGAGTAAAAATCTAAGCACAGAGACTTCACCTCGCTTGGATTTGTCATGTGACTCTGGACAAGTCATTTCCCTCTCTGAATGGGTATTCAAAGGATTTATAGACAGCAGTGAAATGACCAGATGTGCCTTTTAGAAAGACCCTTTTGGTATCTGGATGGAGTTTAGGAGTCGGAGCAGCCTGGACACAGGAAGATTGAGCAGGATGGCGAGGCTTCTAATGCTGGTGAGAAACCAAGGACAGTGGTGGGAAGGACAGGCAGGGCCTGAGGCCTGATTTATTAATCTCAATACCTTAGGCTCAAGGCACATTGCCAAGCACATAGGAGGTACTCCATAATTACCTGGTCAATAAAATAAAAGTGGTTCAACCATGGTATTTTCTACAGTAGAGTCCTTACTTAGGTTTAGACTAATGGTTTTGTTTAAGGCAGTGGACCAGCCTGATTACATCTTCATGACCTCCAAGCCCATCTCTCAGTTTGCATTATTAACAGCTTTCTACAAAGTGCATTCACACATACAATGAGACAAATTTTCTCATACGAAGTGAAGAAAAAAATGAAGAGTTATAATTTAGAGCAGTGGCTTTCAAACTTTCAACCAAGATTGAACATATGAAATATATTTTTTTGCACAACTCAGTATGTGCATGTATCAAGATAAAAATGAAACACCTGCATAAAATAATACTTAGCTTTATTGTGTGCAAAGCACATGGATATGTTTTATTTTATTCAACATCAGTATAAAGTGCTGTTCAAGATTCTCTAAATTGATTGCATGATCCACCAACAGTCAAATCCACAAACTGGACAACACCCTTCCGGCAGGATGAGAAAATGACATTAATCTTTTTCAAACATATCACAGTAGTCTGAGAATTAAATAAACAGTTCATGGGAGAAATTAAATGCATACAAATATTTACGAAATGAACAAAAAAAAGAAAACACTGACACTATTCAGTCACAGAAATGGTCATGGTCATAGCAAAGCCTGCCACCAACAGCTATTGCAGTTTCCATCTTTGTCAACATGGTGCATTTCGGTGGTACGTTTCTGTCCTACTCAACAAAGTTGCAGACCTGGCAGTTTTAGTCAGTGGCATTGACTAAAGACTCTGTGTCATCATACATGGGTAAACCTGCTACTTGTAGAGTAAGAGCCAGTGGTGATTCTCTATTTGGGGAACTTGCCAAGATGGTAACCCACTTTTTTCCAGCAAGTTTTCACCTACAAGAAAACTTAAACTCCAACCAAAACCACTTCAGGAACTCATTAGTCTAAGAACATGAGAACAGTACAGCAACATGTGCTTTGCACCTTATAGTTAATTCTTCACACCAGGGGTTTCTTGACCACCCAACAGCCTTCCTGAGCTATGCTAACTTGGTGGAGCAATAGAATTTAGGACACATTTTACACTTATGGAAATATATGACATAAAAAAGAAAATTAATTAATATATTCACTGGCGTAAGTCACATAAGTATGAATTAACAGCATTCATTTGAAAGAGGTATAAGCTAAACATAAGGTGGGTTATCCATTTGATCTCATACTTGAAGATCAATGCTTTGTAGTAAGTTAATTTTTCGAACTTGTTAACTCCCTGTGTCTTTCCTCCCCAGGTAGTACAGTTGTTCTCTATGGATCTCCTGGTCCAGTCTCAAGACCTGCTTTAGACAGACACATGATATGTGGAGAAAGATGTCGTATGTTCTGATGCATGATCAGCGATCATCATGTAGAAATTTAGATTCATTTGAAAAAGGGAATCAAGATATCTGTCAGTGGCCTCTTCTCAGTGGAGTCAGACAGCTCCAAAGTCCTTCCTGCTGAGATGACCAATGACTGGCAAGCAATGCTAATTAGTTGTTGCTGTTAAAGATAAGCTTATCCAACGATGCTATGCCAGAGGCTTTGTGGTTGCAATTCCTAATGAAACAGAAGTGCTCTGAGTAGTTATATAAGATTATGTTGGTAGGAACTCAGGAAGTGCTTCAGGTGGCTAGAAAGAAGGCCTGGAACTTTTAGTAACAAATGCTTGGATCAACTCAAGCATTCCGAGCTTTCCTGTGCTTAATATGTTACATTGCTATGTTGATATGTAATGTCACAGATGGTAATATTAGTCATGAAAGAACAAAGAAGCCAAGTTAATAGCCAAATGAAAGTTAAAAGGAGAGGACAAAAAGTGAACTTACCCCACAGATGGGTTTTTCTTATTGAAAACATCTTAAACACCATGGAACACCTTCCCAAGATCCGTGTGTTGGCACCAGCAGATGGGGATGACTGTAAATCTCAAAACTGGCTTAGCTCCCACTCCAGAACTGAAGCAAGGAGTGTGGTGAAATCAAATTCAGCAATGAATGGATGATCCTAATTTAACAATGGGCATTCTTCCCACAAATTCTCATGCAAACCAGTGGTGGCTTCCTCTTTTTTTAATTAACTACACAGCCTTTTCCAACCAGAAGATTTAAATGTTTACTTCTGTTTGCTTTGCGTCATTTGCATTTCTTTCAGTTCTAAAAGGAAATTAACCCCTTAGGCCTAGGAGGACGTCCTTTGGAAGAAAGGTACAGGGTAGAAAAAAAATAATTACCAAGAGAAGCTCTCTATTCACTGCACATATTCATGTCCAGCTAAATAAGATGCCTGGTGTTTTGAATGATCACAATAGTGGAGTAATTTACATGCAATAGACGGTGTTCCTTGGAAAACCTGGAGGTAAGTAGCAAAATTTAGACTCAAATAATGCTGCTTTGATACAAAAAAAGAAATTCTTCAAACCCCTAAGGAAGAAAAGCAGATTATGTATTGAGACATGCAGAGCAATGTAAAAGGTAAATTTCTTTTCTACTTGAGAAATCACACTGAATTCTTTCAGATGAAATGTAGGAGGTAAAGAGAAAAGAGGAGTATTTCACCTACTCAGTATGTCTATTGTTGATTCATTTTGACAGATGCACTCTCCGAGTCTTAGGCACCTGGGCTATGACTAAGAGAGGCCGATAGCTGACGCTGACTGCAGGAGCTATATTTGGAGGCTGCAACAGAGAAGGAGAAGGGCTGGCTTGGGTACTCTAAATGGTTGTAGTACAGGATAATTAGATGGAATTGTACACGGAAAAAATTTGTTAGAGTTACCAAAAATATTTCCTAACGAGAAGCCTGTTGTGCTCTGAAGTAGTCAAAGGGATGCAATGAATATTTCATCTCTTGAAAGATTTAGCAGAGAAAGGGTTGCAGGAATAGAAAGTGTATCTTAGAGCTTTTTTTCTGTTGGGTAAGAGTGGAGATCATCCAGCATCCTGGCCTTTATTTCTGCTTCAACTAATGGGGTGGAGAGAATGACAATAATTATCCAACCCAAACCAGATCCTCCTAAGAGGTCAGATTTTCAGATGTGAAGTGGTGGAGATAAATCTTATTTCTATGCCTTATGCGGTGAAAAAACAAATACCCTTGACTTTTCCTGCTACTTAGTTTCCTTTAGCAGATCATAAATGCTAAGAGTATTTCTAGTTCTTGAGAAATAAGCAGTAAATTTTTAGTTTATTGATATTGAATGCAGATGCTTTATGAGCATAATGGAATAGTACTAATGAAGTTTTGAGGCTAAAAGTGATTAAGGGTGTCTTTGGCCAAGAGAGAAGGGTTGTCTCAAGAAAGGGCACCATTCCAAAAGGAGAAAGAGAATACTGGCATTGTGATCTGGTTCTGGATGACACCAAAACTATCAATGAGATAAAGCAAGCTTTATACACTGTGGTTTACTTGATTAAACACTTTTTACCTTTTAACTGACTGGTTGTTTGGCTTTCACTTTAACTCTCAAGGATGTTACTACTTACAGACACAATTAGCTCAGCTATCTGGGTGTATCACATAGCACTTTCCAAATGTGAATGTGCCTAGATCACCTGTAGGGATTGCCAAATGGCAGTTTCCTGATTCAGTTAATCCAGGAATGGGGCCTGAGATTCTGCATTTCTAACAAGCTCCCCTGTAATATAATACTGATGATGCTGCTGGCCTGTGGACCACACTTTGGATGGCAAGGAATTACATCACTGCCTGCTTTAGTCCCACAGTCTTCTATGTATGCGAA